>NC_141166.1:116065000-126065000 GCF_055505025.1 Bos grunniens
TGACCTTTGTAGTACTGCAAATAAAAACAGCCCCCAGCCCTGAATCATGATGTGCACACACTCTCTGTATCTATGCCAGCGTGTCCTCTACATTGCGTATCCACACAAACTACTCCTAAACACTCTTATCTGTTTAGCCAGCCAATTAACGTTAAACTAATGTTTGGACGTACTGCATGTCTCCTATAAACATGAGTAATGTATTTGCCGTAAAAATAATGATTAGAATGAATTAATCCGTCTGATATGTGTATTATATGGATTTAAATATGTTGTTTTAAGAGATTTTCATAACCCTGGATGCCACAGTTAAAAACAAACACCAGCACGCACCGTTTTGCAATCTCTTAAACAAATAAAATCACTTTGATTTAAATAACATTTATTTTACATGACCAAACACAATAAATAATGTAATATACAAAGCTTTATAATTATTGCACATTTGTAAAATATCTTACAGTGAGTTCATACAGCCAGCAATATTTAAAGCACAAAGACTTTATTTACAATTTTTTAATATAATAATCAGATCCAATGGACCTAACATAAGATGAATTTATGTTAATTTGACCAACCAGCGTTCTCATCAATTATATATATTTTGGAGGGAAATGTAAACATTATTGCCTAAAGTATTTATATACATCTGATAGCTGATCATAAGAAAGGATTTTAACAATCTACAAAGGTAAAGCTGATAAAAGGGTACCATATTTTGGTTTACTTTATTTAGCCTTAAATTATATATTAATATTTTTAATGTAAACGCAGTAAGAGCTGTAATAATCAATTTTAACACAAGTAGTCTCATCGCTTTAAAGAAAAAAGAAAACAAAAAATTGAGCTTTAGATCATTGCTATTTCATTGGGAAGTTCTCTAATATTTTATGGGAATATTTTAATAGACTCCAGGGAAAATACTGTTTCCCCTTGAAATATTTTCCATTTGATGAAAATAACAATTTCCCCTGTAAAGTGAATTCTTTCAAAAGTTTCCTGAAAGCCTATTTTTAGGAAATAAATTTTTAAAATCCAGTGTCTTTAACACAAGTATGTCAGAACACAAATTTGAAATAAATCACAGAAAAGAGTGCCAATGGGTATATACGGATGTGTGTGTATCTCTTATGTTTATGTTTAAGAGAACAGATATTTATATATGTATGTATATATACATATATATACACACACATACAGGAATCTGTAGGTAGCACACCTACATTAAATACACACACATACCCACTTCGCTGGGTCTAAACATGCACTAGCAAGTTATTTTAGGGCTTCAGCTCTTCAGAAAATCTCATTATGTGAGGAGCGAAGTGGCTCTGCGGGGAGCATTATGGAAATATCTGGGCTTGATTTAATGAGGCTGTTCACATTGGTGGAATATCAACTTAACAGAGAAAAGTCTACCCAGGGCGTCCAAGTTACCAAAATGAAAATTGGCAATTGAGATGATAAGAACGTGGCTTTCTTCTGCGAAATCACTTCAGGTAACAGAGATAACATTAAATAACATACATTCTATGCACCAAGAACATTGTTTTATGTACCGAGTCTCTTATCCGTCTCTCCTAATGACTTCCCTTAGCGGGTTGTTAGTACTTGACAGCAGGTCTCCGTGCGGGGAACTTTTCTCCAATTCCACATTCAAAGGAGGTCCATCAGAGAGCATGATTGGCAATTTTCGTCATAATCTGCACATTATTAGCATCAAAATTGACGTGGCAGTTAACACCGGTGTGTTTTGATGTGCCTTTCTTCAAGTTCAAGGAAACCCCTCCAGTAGCCAGGGTTGGCAGAGCCGGTCTCAGCAACCCAGCGGTGGCTTTGCAGAGGCGAAGGCGCAATAGACATGCGTGAGAAATAAGCCAAGAACCCTTTTACCCGAGGAAGAGGAAAGCGAGGAGGGAAGGGGGTGAAGGGAATGGAGTTCGAACTTAGAAAAGCGTCTAAGTAAATGCTTCAGGATAATATATATCTAGAGATTCAAGTATTTCCCAGATGGAGTGGAACCCAGTCGTTGGAAAACTAAGCTGAAAACGATTCTTCAAATACTACGAGATCGTTCAGTCTTACCCTCCTCATCCCTCCGTTTGCCTTTCCTCCCCTGGTCTGGCTGTGCCACTCTTATTAACCATTACTTTTTGCACAAGAATATGCAAGACGCCTCCAACCCAAACCGAAGATCAGAAGAGAGACCGGCAGTGGGCCGAGAGAGGAGGCGGGACTGCGCCTCTTCGCATCTCGGCTTCGTGGCTTTGTCCTTCCCGGGACCGCGGCCACAGCCCCAACATCCTTGTCCCCTGCACGCAGTAAACACTCTCTACACCCGCGGCCGCCCGCACTCTCCATCCGCCCTCTAGGCCTTCTCAGACCTCCATTCTTCCGCTGTCCTCGTATAGGGCCCCTAACAAGCTCAGGCTAAGAGAAAAACTGCTACCTCCTCTACCCTCGTTTAAAGAAAATAAAAGAAAGGATGGAAGAAACACAGCAGCAGCGGGAACAACGGGGTGGATTCCGCTCCCCCCCCCCGCCCCCGCACACCGCACTAGCACACACCATTCCCTACTCTCTTTGTTGTGGTTTTCCGTTGCTTTTGGCCACGTGGCTCAGCCGAGAAACTAGGCCTGACGGCTTCAGCCTGGGCCCGAGACCACAGCGGACTGGTTTCGGGGGCGAGGAGATTGTCTTGGGGAGACCAAGAGCTCGGGACAGAGGCAGGAAGCGGGGTCTGGGCGACGGGAAACACACTTAAAAGGAGGGGAGGCGGCAGGGTAGAAAATACAAAAATAGAAATAATTTGAGGGGACGCAAGCCGGGCTTTCGAGCTGGCTCTTTCCCCCCAACTCGGGGCAAGTTCCCTGCGACCTCCCGCGCCGGGGCGCCCCCTGGCGAGAGCCTCAGCAGCAGGCGGAGCGCAGAGGGCACGTGGGCGCAAAGAGGGCATGGGGGGCGCTCAGGGGACTCCCGGGGCACACTCGGAGCGTCGGGCGCAGCCCCCTGGCGGCGGCGACGTAGTTATCTGGTGAGCGGCGCCTCGTCCCTCTGGTCCGGAGGGCTCACGGCGGTCTTGCTTAGCACAGCGGCTGAGTAGGGCAGAAAGCCGCTCTCAGAGCGCGGCGCCGCACCGCTGCAGCCGAAGTCCGAGCCCCCGGGGGCCCCTGCGCTGCCGCCGCCACCCCCGCTGCCCCCGCCGCCACCCCGGGAGCCCAGAGCGGCGGCGGCGGCGGCAGCGGCGGCTGCGGCCGACTGACTGCTGTGGCAACTGAGGCACGAGCAGGGTGCGGAACCGCCGCTGGGGGGCGCCCCGGCCGCCGCGGCCGAAGAGGCCGCGGCCGCCGCAGCTGCAGCAGCCGCCGCGGCCGAAGCCGCGCTGTTGAGCCCGGCGGCAGCCGCCGGCGTCTGGTAGAGGCCCGGGTGGCGGAAGCTGCACAGCAGCTCGGGGCGCGAGTAGGGATGCGAGAGGGCGCGGAAGGTGTCCAGCGGGCGGATGGAAGTGGCGAAGGGTGATGAGGCCGCGGCGGCTGCGCCGGAGGCCGCAGCCGCGGCGGCCGCGGCCGTGACACCCACGTGCGGGTAGTAGTGCAGCGGCACGTGCGAGTGGAAGGGGTAGGGCAGGCTTCCGGTGGCGGCCGCGTGCGTCATCATGTAGGTGTAGAAGCTGGGGTCGGCCGGGTGCGGCCACGACATGGCCAGACGCTGCCGCTTGTCCTTCATGCGCCGGTTCTGGAACCATACCTGTGGGGAGAGCCGCGCCGCGGCCCCAGTTAGGGAGCGCCCGGAGGCCCCAGCCCCCGCCCCGGGCCTCCCCGCCCCTCCCAGACCTCGGAATGGCCTGGCCTACGCCCCTCCGACCGGGCCGAGTCCTCTCTTCCAGCTGAGACAGTGTGAGCGGCAATGTGAAGCGCCGTAGGCACACTCTCCTCAGCGAAAATAATCTTCTTTCCTATGTCCGATTGCTGCGGCTCCTGGAGCTTCTATTCTCTAGCTTTAGACTGCGCTTCCTCGTCCCAACCCAACCTTTCCTCTCTTTCTCGCCACCCACAGGTTGCCCGGCCTCGCTGAGCACCCGTCTCTCAATCCCAGGATTTGCACGAGGATTCTAGGGCTCCTTTGAAGAGAAGCTGCCACCGCAGCTTTTGTAAAAAGTCGCCGCGTGAGGTCTTGAGTCCTCTGAGCTGTGAGGAATTGTCCCGAGGGGCATGGGTCCGGTTCTGATATTGAAGGGATGATTTTGTTGGAATCATTTGCTTCAAATGAATGGCGGGAACAACATCCTCTTAAACTGGGAAGGGGACTTTTCTACCCCTCCCAACACAGTATCTAATGAAGACATCATTCGTCACAACTCTAAATTAAAGAAAGCCCGACCAAACCGAAGAGAGACTTTCACACTCCTCCCCATCCCATGGAGTTTCCTCTTTTCTTTTTTTATAATGCCAGATCCTCCTTGAAGAGTTCACCAAGTCGCCCAACCTCCCGGCTATCTTTCCTGGATGTAAAATAAAATTAATCACCTAAAGAGATGTTAATAAGGACAATTTCGTTGCTCCCCCCAGGAGCTTGCTTTCTTTCCCGTTGCCCAGGAGAAAAATGTTTAGAAAACTATTTCTCAACCCCATCGATTTTTAAAAATACACTATCTTTCTCTTTGTAACGATTTATGTGAAAAATAAACCTCCAAGATCAAGAGCAATTGAAAAGTTTCACCTCTGGTTCGTGCCAGAGCAACAAAGACCAGCTGTCTTTGCCGCCGAGGGGAAAGTGGAGCCGTGGAGAAGGGTTAGGGGCACCTGAGCACGCGCTGGGCGGAGGCGAGCATTTTCGGCATGGGCTGCGCCATTCCGAGCCCTTCCCAGGTCAGCCAGACCGGCTAGACCTTCGGATACGGCAACTGAGAAATAAATATGCCAATTCCTTTGGTGACTCTCCCCGTGGGTTTTCAGGCCCTCAGCTAAACCTAGTCGCCCAAAAAGGAGAAATAAAAATCAACCCACACACCCGGGGGAGGCTAGAACAGGCGCGTGCTGGAATCAATACCTTGATAGTGGTTTCGGGAAGGTTGAGTGCAGCGGCTAGCTCGCACCGGCGTGGCCGCGACACATAGTTCTCCCGGTAGAACTCCTTCTCCAGGCGGGCGATCTGTTCGCGGGTGAACGCCGTGCGGTAGCGCCGCACCTGATCCGCGCCAGAGCCGGAGCCGCCCAGCGCCGTGCCCCCGCCGCTGCCGCCGCCGCCGCCGCCTCCATGCAGGCTGCCGAGGCCGGAGCCTGTCGCAGACGTCGTGGTGCCCGCGACTGAGCCACTCTCTGCGAACCCTGCCAAACAAACGGCCGGCAGCGCATGAGTCACTGTAGGACCGAGATCCCCGCGCTGAGGCTGCACGCGGATGGGGGAAGCCACGAGAGGAAGGCGAGGCGCTGCCTAAATTGATGGGGTCTGTCATGTTTACAAATTGCTGCCGTTAATGGAATCAATAAAGTTTGGGGAGCCCTTCATAACCAAATAATAGGAACTCAATTAAGGACGGTAGTTTTGTTTTAATAATTGGAAATTTTCAACTCAGGAGGAAAACTGGCCAAGGGGAAAAGCCTACATCTAAACTCAGTTTGGGAAGCTCTGGATTTTCCTTGATCTGGAGACCGCAGGGCAGCTTTCTGTCGGCCTCTAACCTTCCTTTGACTGGCTTTGGAATTTTGTTTAAAATATTTCAAGATTCGAAAGACAGCAACAACTCAAACTGGAACCATTGAGGGGTGAACTCTACTTTTCAACTTTCTCCCGCTGACCCAAGAGGGTCTCCCAAAGGTGCCCAGCGAGGCTCCCTTGACTTATTTAGAATGCTTCCTCCGCTCGGCCTCGGGGTTCAGAGGCCGCGGAGTTCAGAGCAGCTGCCCAGGGCACCCTTCCCCCGGACAGACTCAGTGGATGGCTCGGGGTCGATCGGCTCGCACGGGCGTTTAGACCCGCAAGCGGAAAACCTTTTCTCCGACTTAGGAGCGAGGGCAGGCCGTAGGCCTGCGTCTCTCTGGGAGGCTCAAGGAGCAGAGCCGGAGGGCACGGTCCCACGCCTGCGTCCCGCCCCCGCCCGAACCAGCTCGGTGCAGCTTGCTGCAGAGGGTCGGAGAGGGGCAAAGGCACCACGAAGGGCCCGCAGGGCAGCGAAGGAACAGAGAGAATGGGACTGGAGAGCGCGGCGCGGGCAGCGCGATTACCTTTGCCATTGTTTTCCTTGAGCGGAACCGCTCCGAGGCCGCCAGGGGAGCGCAGCGCCGAGCAGCCCACCTCCACGTCGCTGCTCATGTCTGCCTCGGCGGCCGCCTCTGAATAATGACCCGGCTTTTTTCGGCCCTCCGCGGCAGACGCGATTTCGGAGGAGACGGTGCTTTCGCTGCTCGGGTGCTGCAGGTTGAACAAAGTGTCTATTTCGAATTTGCCCTTGGCAGGGAGGTCTCCCAAAGCGCTGTGCAGGGGGGCGGACGGCAGGCGCGGGCTGAGGCGAGCCGGGTGCTGCGAATTTTCCAGGGCCTCAAGCACAGCATTGCCAGCCGAGTCGGACAAATTGGAGAATCTCTTGCCGGTCGTAGGGGTGTGCAGCCCTCTCTCCATCAGAATCATCTCTTTTCTTATTCTTTCCATCATTTCAGCTTTCTAAAAAATGTCACAGTGGCCCGGCTGTCCCGTCCTAATGATGGGCTGCGCCGAGGGCTAATTCTCATTCAGCCCCAGCGAGCGCCTCTAAATATTATTATCTCTTTTGGAGGGAGGCGGAAAAATTGTGGGATGCCAGAGCGAGGGAATGACTGGTCAAAATGACCCATACATCCTTCCGAGCCCGAGATGTCATTCATCAAAAAGTAGCGCTCGCTCGTCATTAAGGTACGAATGACGCTGTTCGAATAATCATTTATTGTAACAGGTTTATAAGCAAATAAATACACGTTCCTGTCAGTGGGTAATGAAGGCGGCTTCAGAGCAGACAAATAGATCCAGGTAGGAGGCGAGAAGAGACAAGAAGTGAGGAGGAAGTCTCCGGTCCTTTGCCCGCTCAGAGCCGGTTCTGCTCGCCCGGGGGTTTGGCCTCGGGGGTGAAATTGACAGTCTGATTAATAGAGCGCGCCGCGGCACATTTCCCCCTTCATTTAGGGGCATCATTACGCTCTCAGTTTGCTGGGTTGCCCCTTAGGTCCTAATCATGCAGCGCCTTCCTCATTTTTCCTCGGACATAGATACGTGTTAAATAATAGATAATGCTTTGATTTTCCAGAGTAGATCGTCGGGAAGTGGGGTTTTTTTTTTTTTTTTTTTTTTTACATTTACAAGAGGGAGGGGGGACAAGGGGGAGGATGTTGGAAGAGTTGCGTAAGGAGAAGACCTTGCGCTCCTGTCTGGATTACTTATCTTTAGAATTTCAGAACCAAATATGTGTTTTATTTAACAAATAGGACGCCGAGTTCTCTCCCTCCCCACTTCATCTCAGCCTGGCTGCTCTCCTCCCACCCCAGAAGGGAGAGAGGGAGAGAGAGAATCTCCTAGAGTTTTGAAAGCACTTCAGTGCTACGTGGCTGGGGAGGTGCGTTGGGCCCGCGCCTCCAAACGGAAATCATTAGGTCCTCTCAGATTTTTTAACACCGTTTGCAGAGTGAGTTCTGAACTTGAAGTCCCGGGTTTTTCACTTTTATAATCCTGCTGATGGATAGGCTTCTCGCCTACGCATTTTCCCTGGGGGAAATGAACTCGGCTGGACGATTTCATAGCAGAATTCTACAGCTAACTTTAAACACAGTCGCAATTTACAGCGCCATATGGGCGGCCCCAATTCCACTTTTACGTTGCCAGCTTTCCCCCAACCCCTTCTCACATCGAATTATTTGTGGCAAAGTCGCTGGATTTCGAGGTCAAAGATGAGAAAAAACAGTCTTGGTTCCCTTCCCTACCATCCTCCTGCCCTCTCTTTCCCACTGTGCCCTTCTTCTTTCTCGCCTTCCTCCCTTCTCCCGCCCCAGCCCCTTACCTGTGGCCTCGGATAATCTCTGCGCTGGGTCTGCGCGCGAAAAATCGCGGACTAGCCTTGCCGCTGCTCCTCGCGACCTGAGCTTGGCGGCTGAGCCTCTTGGTGATAACTTTGATGGTCATAATGACGCTGGAGGCAACCATTTTAACGAAGATCAATCTTCACCCAAGGCCGTTGCGCGTCTCCTCCCTCGCTTGCGCGCCACGGTGCTCGGACCCCCAACTAGCTGTACAAGTCCACCTACCAGCTGCCCAGGGGGAGAGGTCCACGACCGCAGGCAGGAACAAGGGCGGATAGAGACAAGACCGGGATATCGGCCTGTGGAGCTTCCAAAGAGGCGGAGAGACCCTGGCAATCTGGGGGCTAGTCTCGGGTCCTGCATCCCCGCCTTACCGCCAACCCAGACCCCAACCCAGACCCCCCCCCCCATTTCCTCCCTGCCGCCACACCCAGGACCTAGGGGGTGCGTTAGGGGCAAACCCGAGATCTATTTGCCCATCTCTCTGTTGGCGCTTTCCTTTTAACCTTGTATCCATTGGGGGAGTCAGGAATGTAAAAGGAGACGAGGTGTGAAATATATTTATATACATTTATACACACAGTCAATGCCAAAAGTTTCTCTCCTGTTCCCCTTGGCACCAACTTAAACGCGAGCTTTGCTTCGAAAATCAATCCCACCTCTTTAAGGTTATAAACGGAATTCTACCCCCAAAGGTGAAAAATGGAAAGCTGGAGCACCTGCCTGGTGGCTGGGGAGGTTAGAGGTGGGAAGCAAAGTGAGAGTCGGGAGTTCGGAGGAAGACATCATCCGCTTCCACCTCGGCCCCTGCCCCAGAGGCCACCTGATTCCAAGCACTATGAGCCCTTCTCGCGCTAGCTTTCAGGCCATTAACGTGGTCCGAGCTCAGCCGAGCGGATGCCCCCACCTTTCCTTCCCTGCTCCATAGTCCGGGTGCCCAGTTTCACAATCTCTGGCAGGCCGCGCCCAGAGGAGGGGGGCTGTCCCAGGAACTTGGGAAGTGTTCCCCCTAGTCCCACTTAGCTTTGGGGACTGAACGGGACACTTCGGTCCAGGCTCTGGTCCGTGGGCGGGTCAAGGCCCTGGCAGAGGGTGGGATCCGCGGAGGAGCGACTTAAGCGGAAGTCACGAATGTCTTTATTGCTGTCGTTTGGCGCCCCCGTCTGTTTTCCTAGCGGTTTCAGCGGCTGTGAGCTACTTTCAATCGCAGGAACCGCCGCTGGGTGGCTGGGTCGCAGCCCCTTTCTCCTTCACCCCGTGGGTGGGTCTCCAACTTCTTCCCTTCCTGTGGGACCCTTCGGCTCTAGTGCCAAAGCCTGTGGCAAACCGTACCTCAGTCTGATGGAAAGGGAGAACACCATTTCTTGGCGACACCTTCATTTATTAGTGGTTTTGAAAACTATTTTGCACATTTTAAATAACACTAATATTGCTATTCTAGCACGTTTATTATGAAAAGTACATTCGATACCATGTCAGGAAAACTCTTCACACTAAAAGACACCTATAATTGTTCATGAAGTCCGTTTAGCAGACAGTGTTTCATGGGAGACACTGAACATTCCAATATTTAATGTTCCTTAATTTATTTAGATTTCACATTTACTAGTAGTAGTAATACTGGCCGACCTGTATGGAGCTTTTACTCTGAAATTACAAGTGCTTTTTACATATATTAGCTCCTCTAAAACTCACAACTATAGAAATTGATTCTATTACTATCCCTTTTTCAGAGATGAGAACCTTTCTACATGGAGGTTAGACAACTTGCTTGTGATTTAAGTTATCGCTGATCGCATCCAAATATACTGTATTATAAAGCTTTGGGCAGCATTTTTGGTTGGTTCTTTTATTTTGCATGTGTCTTCTTTAAATATAGGCCTACCTCAAAAACATTTAGTCTGTATAGAGGTAGTGAGAAGACTGACACAATTCTGTTGAGGGTTATTATTGAAATGCCCAAACCTTGCACCTCTGGAATGTCCAGGCTGAGACTGGGTACGGCCTGTCAAAAGCCCCTGGTTTTCAGACACACCCTCCAGGCCACCAGGACTCCCTACTCACTACCAAGGCACAAGACTCACTCACTCAAAAATAAAAGTCAACCCATGCCCGCACGGTTTGGCAGGAATTTTTAAGACGCGTTGGGGGTGAGGGTTCAGGAAGGCTTTCTCCAAAAGGACTGAAAAGCACTTTTTGCTCCAAAGGAGGAATTACATGAAAGAGGCCTAAATTTGTTGTTGTTATTGTTAGGCCTCCAGACTAAATATCTGTTTCTTGAGCAGTGGCGGGTCCTGCGAGGTGAAGTGGTAAACACTTTTGGCTTACGACTGAAGGTAATGAAAATGTGTGCAGGCTGTCCGAAGGGTGAAGGGTACCCGTAGAGCCCGAGATGCCGTGGAGCCCCCAAAACCTCTCTGGGGCCTGTCTCCTGACTTCGGAGGAAGACTCCTAGCGAACGGGGCTCAAAACTGGCAGGTCCACAGCGGGACGCAAGCCCTCTCCAGGACAGGGGCCGCTGGGTGGAGGGGGAGAGCAGGACGGCTAGGTCCTGGGCTTCGATCTCCGGGTACATTTTCTTTAGGCTTAATGCCGCTGCCACGGCTCGGGGGTTTCGGTTTATTAGCAAAGATGTGGGTCTGGCGACTCCAGCGCGGACTCTGTAACTGGCAAACTTTTGCTGCCGTCCCTCTGCAGGCCGGCCTCGCGCTCTCCCTCCCGGGCCTCTCTGGCTGCGTCTATTTCTTCTTCTCTTTTCTCCTACAATCCTGCGCCCACTGGACCGCCTTGGGTGGGGGCTGGGAGGGTATTTTCTCCCTGGACTCCTGGACTAACACGACTCGCTGCCTGCCTGAAGCCCGCGCGCCCTCCGACGCGACAGGAAAACTTGCAGGGACATCTAGCGCCGGACCTGGGGAACTGCGCGCGGTCCAGCCGGGAAGCTAAGCCGCATCACTTACTCTTCCGCCTCCTTCCCTTCTCCTCCTCCCCGCCCCCCACCCCAACCCCCGCCCCTTCGTGGTTAGGCATTTCCCTACACTTCATCCCTTCGTTCTGTCGATGACCACAAGTGGATTTCCCACAGGGACAGCGGGGCTCTGCGGAATGCGGGGGAGGAAGGAGAGACAGAGAGACTTACTTATTTTCTTTCATCTCAAAGGGCCGACAGAGTGAGCACTTACTGGACTTCAGTTACTGATACTGCTGGAGAAGTATTCCAAGGACAACCTCACACCTTGAGTTGTCGGACAAAACAGGGGAAGATGGTTTGCAGGCCCTGCGGGCGGCGGCGGGGGGGAGGGGGGGGCGGGCAACAAGTTATCCGGTTCTTCCTCCAGCTCTGCACCCACGCTGCGGCGTCCCCTTCGTAGTGAGGTTAGTGCTTCTGTGAGAGGGAAGACTCTCCCTGTGCTTAATTCCCTCCAGGACTGGAGGAGCCCACCGCCCTGCGGGAGGTAAACCTGGTTTCACCAAATAACACTTCGGTTTGAAGCGGTTTTTTGTTGTTGTTGCAAACAATTTACATTTAATAAAGCCTGTGTTGTTAAATTCAAACGGAATACATCTCAGACACAGAAAGTGCCTAAACTCAGGATTCCGCTGTCTCATTTTTGCTAACGACCCCTTTCTTTACCCCGGGTTTGTTGTTGTTTTTAATCCTTTCGATATTTCCAGCCTGAGTGAAACTGGGTATTGCCTGCAGAGGGAAATTAGCTCCAAAGTTGGCAGAGCACAGACTTGGTCTTAACCAAGAACTGTCCAGCCTGTTCCACTGGATTTAAGACTTTACTTTGGAATTAAGACTATTTCTACGCTGCAGTTTTGGCTTCTTACAGGTTAATTAGGGTGGTGTCCTGCACTTTCTGGTGTGGCCATCAAAGAAAACATTTTCAAAGTAGTTCCTGCGACTCCATTCTGTTAGGACCAGGTTATTGTTGTAATGGCCACCGATTAAGTGATTAATTGAGCTCGATGCTTTCTTGGCGAGGGGAGGAACTTATGTTCTTCAATAAATCTAAATTGCAGCCTGTATCTACCCATTCCCCAGTCCAGGACAGGGACATGATCTGAAATATCAGCCACAAGGAGGAAAAAAGAGGATGTGACTTCCAGAACAGCATCAATTCCCAAAAAAGAGTGTTTGGGCAGGCTAAGGAGGGAAAGGAGCAAGTGGGAGAGGAGAGCAGGGCTTTGGTCAATGAAGGGCCATCTTGAGTTTCTCGCCAAAATCAGGAAAGATGGCAAAACTGGTTTCAGTGAATAACTGCACATCAGTTTTTGGAGACTGCAAAGATTTTCATGTAACAAAGACTATTTCTGTTGTTAAAGCCCCAACATAATACACCCCCTCAACATACACATACAATCTGTGCTCCTGGCCAGCTAAAGAAAAAATTTCCCATGAAGTTTAAACCTAAAATCAGCTTGGATACAGGGTATACAGGATATACAAGTTAAATGAAATGTTTCTGCAAGTTCAGCCTCAAAATTCCTCCACTACCTACCACTCTGAGTTGTAAACTGTGTGTCATCTTAGTTCATAAACAGAGCAGCCCTGACTTTGCCTGGTACTCAACCACAGCCCCATGATCTAATAGCAGAAGTTGCCCTGGGGTGCTGGGTTTAGGGGGCCTTCACAGGATCAAGTCAGAACCTCCTTCCTAAGGGGAATCCCCTCCTCCAGGGCCAGGATCTAGAAAGCTGTACTGGAAGAGAATACAACTACAGAATAGCAAGAGGCTAGGCTTATTGTTCAAAACCTCCCTGGTCTCTGAATATCCACTGGCTAGGATGGGTAGAGTAACTCCATGTCTTGCCAGAGTTCCACAAGGAAACTAGAGACATGGCCACCATTGAGAAGTGTCTTTCACAGAGCATTAATTCAGACTTTGCTTCCAGTCCTGAACAAATTACTTTGCTGCATGGACAATTAAGCCAAAAATGAGGGGCTGTCTGAAATCAGAAAAACTTGACAAGTCCTTCCTTCTCATGTTAATGTCATTTTCCTCATTTTTAAGCATATAATCAGTCATTAATATGTATTAACAGATAAAAATGGAACAGAAATTCCAGAACTCAAAATCACAGTGATATTTAGTTTTAAGAGGCTGAAAGTTCGTTGGTTCCAGTTACGTTTTAGAAATATTTCGACAAATTTGTTGAGGTCACAGAAAAAATTTTTTCAAGTATCTACATGTTTTCCCTCTCTGAGAAAAAGAAAAGGATACAAAGGAAAAATAAGAGCATTTCAGGGCGGCCTCCATGATTGGTTTGGTAATGATATTGTTGGGTAAAGAGACCCTAGCCAAACTCTTCCAAAAAGTCAGCAACCTTGTTACCTGGCTCTGGCTGGTATTAAACAAACAAACAAAAAATCCAGCTTCTCTTGCTAACTTCTGCCTTCTCTCAAGTAGCCAAAATTGTTCTCACCAGCAGAGTTACAGTCCCTACAATTTTCTGCAGAGGCTTAGGCCCCTCCTGTCTCGAATTGATCATGAACATGTCTAAGACTTCAAAAAGGTCAAGTCTCCTGCTTTTCCTTTCCAGCGCCCCTCTCATAACTTTCCCCTTTATTTGAGCCTTTTATGGTTACTGCGTTTTGCGTGTCAACACTCCCAACACCACCAGCCCACCCTGCGATGTCTGACCAGGCCCAAGACGGCCTCCCTGGCTCTTTTGCTTGCCCCATCCGGGTCCTGTCTTGGTCCAGAAAGAACAGGGCTAGGTGACAGGCTGGCCTCACCAATCACAGGCTCGTGGAAGCGATTTTCTTGGAAATGGGCTGGCCTGGGGAGCTAATCCTACATAACAAAATGGGCTCGCTCTGAGGGCTCTCCCACACACTCCAATATCCTCGGCTCATTAGATGTAACGTTGCTTCTAAAGTGGATCCTTAAATTTGCCACAGGACTCACACCAGACAATGGCTAAGATGGTGGATGATGGGTTGGGATTCTGTGGCCGAGTAATGGAAGGAAGTGTTGAAAAGGCTTCAGGGTTGTGATCCCCGCACCCTGGCAGGGCTGTCTGGGGCCCGCTCTACCCCCTCGAAGTCAGACCCTGTTGCTTTGGGCTGTTCCCACTACAAGCCCCAAGTTTGCTTGGGAAAAACACTCTCTTAATCTGCCCCTCTCGATTCTCTGCAGTTGGCAGCTAGGAAAAGAAAGCGAAACAAAGGTCCCTGGGAAAGTGAAGTTTTCAATTAATTGGTGTGAGTAACGGGCGGGGGTGGGTGGTGGCTGCAAAATGCATGAGGCAGTTCGGCTGCAGGGCGAGGCGCAGAAGTTTCCAGGAGGGCGGCAGAGAAGCTTTCTGCGGACCCGGGGAGGCTGCGCGAGGGCTCCGGAGCCCAGCTCAGGAGGCGACTCCCGGCTGGCTTGACTGTAGAGGCGAATAGCGTGGACCAGGCTTCCGGACTTTTCTCGGGTTCGCCGCTCCGAGGACCGGTCTTTCGTCCGCTTGATTTACTTGTAAGTCTCTGCCTCCCGCCCGCAGGGCGGCTTCGTGGGCATTTTCCGGGTGGACAGTGTGTGCAAACTGGGGCGGAGGGGGTTGTGCTTCAATTGGTCTTAATTCGGAGGATCGCCTGGGAGAACTTGCATTAAAAGCCTTCGCCCTGTAACAACGCGCAAGGTAGGGAAAATTAGCTCCCTCGGGTTTGGGGTCTAGGTCAGCTAATCCCAGGCATTAAGCAACAGGATCAAAACCCGTCTGTTTTCACATCATTCTGATCATCTCTGTCCTTTGCCTTCATTTAGTTGTGCAGCTCAGGAAGCCGAGGAGAGGTGGCAAAAACAGCCGTGGCCGAGACAAGGCGCAGGCCTCGGCGCCCGCCTCGGTCGCAGACAGGGCCCAGGATGGGCGGTCGCGCAATCAGCTCGTGGGGGTGGCTGCGCCGCAAACGCCTGAGTCCGGGGGCGGGCGGAAAGGGGCGGTGGGCTGCACAAGAGCTGGGGAGGGGTAGGGGCCTGAGTGGGTGGGTCCCGGGCCCCGGCCGGGAGCCAGGCTCTCCTGCGCCCCCCATTCCCACGTGGCCCCGCGCAGCCAATGGCACGGCCCCGAGCGGGAGCCCTCGGGGAGGGAGGCGGCCCCCCGACCGGCCCAGGCCCCCTCCCAACCTGAACTTCGTTTTTATAAACGTCCCGCGATGAGCTAACCTGTTGGAGGGCGGGCGGGCGGGAGGCGGGAGGCTCTCAGAGGGAGAGAGGGCGAGAGGAAGAGGGCGGGAGCGAGAGAACAGGAGAGAAAGGAGAGGGAGGAGGCGCGCAGCGCCATGGTGTCCTGCACGGGGCCGGGGCCGGGGCCGGGCCGGGCCGGGCCATGAGCCGTGCCGCGAGCTGGGACATGGACGGGCTGCGGGCGGACGGCGGGGCCGGCGGGGCGGCCCCGGCCTCCTCGTCCTCCTCCTCCTCTGTGGCGGCAGCGGCGCCGGGCCAGTGTCGCGGCTTCCTCTCGGCGCCAGTGTTCGCCGGCACACACTCTGGGCGCGCTGCGGCCGCGGCGGCGGCAGCGGCCGCGGCCGCGGCGGCGGCCTCAGGCTTCGCATACCCGGGGACCTCTGAACGCGCGGGCTCCGCCTCGTCGTCGTCATCTTCGGCTGTGGTCGCGGCGCGCCCGGAGGCGCCCTCCGCCAAAGAGTGCCCGGCGCCCGGCGCAGCTTCTGCAGCGCCCCCGGGCGCCCCAGCCCTGGGTTACGGCTACCACTTCGGCAACGGCTACTATAGCTGCCGCATGTCGCACGGCGTGGGCTTACAGCAGAATGCTCTCAAGTCGTCGCCGCACGCCTCGCTGGGAGGCTTCCCGGTGGAGAAGTACATGGACGTGTCGGGCCTGGCAAGCAGCAGCGTACCAGCCAACGAGGTGCCCGCGCGAGCCAAGGAGGTGTCTTTCTATCAGGGCTACACGAGTCCCTACCAGCATGTGCCCGGCTACATCGACATGGTGTCTACCTTCGGCTCCGGGGAGCCTCGGCACGAGGCGTACATCTCCATGGAAGGCTACCAGTCTTGGACGCTGGCCAACGGGTGGAACAGCCAGGTGTACTGCGCCAAGGACCAGCCACAGGGCTCTCACTTTTGGAAGTCATCCTTTCCAGGTAGGGACGTTGGGAAAGGGAAAAGGGCAAGAGGGAGAAATGCAGGGAGGGAGGTAGAGGAAGAGAGAAAGAAGGAAAAAAAGGACTGGGAGTCTGCGCCCCTACTTGGGAATTGAGTGCCTGTCCTCCTCCCCCAACCGCGGTTAAACCCAGTGGAACAGTTTGTGCGAAATCTGTAAATTCATCCCTTGATTAAACTGACTCTCTTACAACCCTTTTCTTCCTGTGTGTGGGCATAGGCCTATTTTTCTCCTAAAGTTGAAGGTCTTTGCTGCCCTTTGCCCAGGCCTTGGCCCCTCCTCCCCAAAGAGGTGTCATGAAGTTGAGCCCCACTTTCCAAGGACATGAATGCCCCAGAATGCCACTAAAGCTTCCAAGAGCTCACAAGTTCCAAGGAACACAAGAAATCAAAGTCTGAACAAACAGCCTGGGCTTTTTCTTAAGTCTATGTATGTTCGTATGTTTGCAACCAGCATTTGCAGAAACTGTCCTTAGGAGAGCCCCCAACAACCACACCATAAAATCGCAGGCTTGTTAAGATGCCGGTGTAAGAAACCATGATGATCCATCAAATTGGCCTTCACTTTGAAGTGTAAATAATCTTTCTTTAATAATGTGTAAATAAAATGTCTGTATAAATAATAATAAAATGTAAACAGCCTGGCTTTCTTCATTCTCTATACCCTCTCCAAGTCTACACACACAGTCCCCAGCTGTGTGCTCCATATATCCCCATCTAATTTTTCCCGTGCTGTTTTTTTTGTTTTTTTTTAAATACCAGGGGATGTGGCTCTAAATCAGCCAGACATGTGTGTCTACCGTCGGGGGAGAAAGAAGAGGGTGCCCTACACCAAACTGCAGCTCAAAGAACTGGAGAACGAGTACGCCGTTAACAAGTTCATTAACAAGGACAAGCGGCGGCGAATCTCGGCTGCCACGAACCTATCTGAGAGACAAGTGACCATTTGGTTTCAGAACCGAAGAGTGAAAGACAAGAAAATCGTCTCCAAGCTCAAAGACACTGTCTCCTGATGTGGGCCAGATTGGCCACAGAGTTTAAATGCTTTCAGTTGCTTCAAAAGACTTTTGGAAAGACTTGAATATGTATTTAATTCCCCCAATCCCCTGCCAGTGATGGCAAATTTTGTGAATTGTTTTTCTCTTTTCCCCTTATCTGGCTCTAAAACCTTTTGCTGCCCAACCTTTGTACTTCTGTTTCTTTCTTATTATTGATTTTGCTCTTGTCTAGGTTTATTTTTTATGACTTTTTAATGTTCTGTTTCTCCCTCCAGGCCAGTATAAAGGACTTGAAGTATTTTTGAATAATCCCCCCAAATGAATTTCAGAAGTGCCATTCTGATTTTAGGGTTTTATTTTTTAAATCGCTCTTTATGCCTATTTCCAGCATTTACTATCTTCATAATCCATTAGGGCAGAAGGATTTGGATTTGCAGTCATTCATATCCTGTGATTGGGTAATTGAATCATTAGCTCTCAGCAGTCACCCTGGGGCAAATGGAAACAGCTCTGGGCAAGCAGTATTCTAGGGTCCTTGGGACAGTCTGAAAACAGGAGGCTGGAGGTACTGTGATGGCTTTTAAAGCAGCTGCCTTATTAAATAGGGTTTGTATCAATAGTGGAGTGAAGACAATCTTTCCAACATTGGGTCGTTTGCTGTTGTATGTGTACAATACGCCCTGTAGATTTGTGCTTTTATAATCTTTAATTTGGAAATAATGTGTCTTCATGGATGCTTTCATTTCTCTAGACAGAGATATTTAAATGTCTGCAATTCGCAGAGTGACCCATGGATGGTATAAGTGCATTCCCTCTCCTTGGCCTCCAATTTGTGGGGCTAGAATTGAGGCCATCTTCTAAGTTCCCTTAAAGAGGTTTGAATCGATGTGGCCATGGGTGGGAACTTTAATCCAGAACCCAGTGAAGAACTTGACTGAACAAATGTATTGGGCTCTTTTGGAGCTTAAAGCATCTAACAAATGTGGGAAATGTGGAGCTCTGAAGTCCAGGAAGAAAAAAATAAAAGATGTCTCTGAAAATGAAGATAAATAACTACTTTTAAAGTGCTGCATATTTATACAACTGAGATTATTTTTGTAGATGCAATGTCTGTGAGCTGAGACACATGGGCAGTGCTTCAGGCATTTAAAAATCACTTTTTACTCCTAGGGAGATGCAAATAAACAGAACTCTCTTGTTTATTCTGAGTCTTTATACATTAGTTTTCTTTTTCCAAGCTCTTGTTGCCTCTAGAAACTGTTCTTATTTATTATAAAATCTTGTTATCCCAAATGCCATGGTTCCCTGTAGATGAAGGAAATGCAACACCAGTTCTGGTCTCTAAAACCTCCAGGCTCTGCACTTCCATCATCCTTTTCCCCTCCTTTTCCGTGGCTTTAACATAAATAGTGATATCTTTAAATTAGGATATAATTTGTGGTGTCTAAAATTATATTTTTCTACCAGACCAGCTTTAAAAAAGTCCCCAATAAAATTCTACTTCTCTTTGAAAAGAAAATTATCAGTTTATTCAAATGGCTTTATTTTTTAAACCAATATAATATATATGTGCTGGGGTTGGCGATTTTCTTCCTAGAAAGGCTGTTATAAATATCTATTCTAGGAAGGTCTTGAAATTAGTCATATCCATATTTGGAAACTGAAAAAGAAACATTTCAGGCTTATCCCTTATCGCTTTCTCCCGGCAGTCTGCATACAGCAGTTGAAGGCTGAAACCATAATTATACACCCTAAACCTCTAGACGCAATTTTTAGGCACTAGGAACTTTATTTCTGAGGGCTTTTTGCCACTCAGGGAAATGGCCGCTAAGGAACTGGATGCCTCCTCGTTGTTAGCGCCCGGGCTCAATGATTTCAATGGCTGCTAACTTTTTGGTATGCGAGTTAAATATAGTTGTTTAAAACCTCACACAATATGTAAACTCTTCTAGTGGGAGAATTTCCCTATGGATCTGCCAGAGAAAACTCAGAGACCCAAAGTTTAGAGCTACTTTCGTTTTCTCCGCATCGGCTTGATTTTCACCCCCACCCCCCCACCCCCCCCCCCATATCTTGCAACCGACTGCGAGCAGGCAACTTCTTTTTAATTGAGAGACAGGCAGACAGGAGCGGAGACAGACAGAAAAGGAAAAGTGACCACGATTCAATCTCTCAAGAAGAAATAACCCCTGAAAATGGGGCCACACCGTCCTGACGTTCCACTTCGGTTAGAGTCACTAACATATTTCTCTTTTTCTCACAAGATGTGTTTTTATTTAAAATGGGCCTGTTTCCCTTCTCCATCGTCGTTCCTCTCCCCTTCTTTTCTTTTTGTAAATTCCAGACTCCACAACCGCACCCCATCTCCCAGGTCCATTTCTCAGGTTTCCTGCCGTGGATGGTAGGGAGGGTTGCCTCGAGGTTTTCCTTTCATCTGTAGTTCGCTGGTCAATTTTCCCCGCCTAAGAGAAACAGGAGGATTGCTGAAGATGAAAACTGCGTTCAAACGCTCTCCACTGGAATTTGAATTGACGGCTAAATCAATAACAGATGAAGACTTTGTTATTTATATGCATTCCTTTTATATTCCGAATTGAGCGGAGCCGATCAACGGCCGGAGGGGTGATAGGGAGACCCACGAGGCAAACGGAGGAAGCTTCGGGGAGAGGCCTTTGCTGCGGGTGGAGACTGAAAGGCCACCGGCAGAGCGCCTCCAAAACCTGGCAGGTTTCGAGCGCCGCCGGTGGAGAATCGAGGCCCCCGCGTCTACGCGCGATCCAAGAGGCGAAGAAGACTTCGGAGCTGGGACTTACCGCCAAAGGGGCGGCCGCGACCCTTCCCAGTCTCTGGCAGCCATCCGGATCCCTGTGGCTCCGCCGTCCCGGCCAGCCTTGCCGCTACCATCTCCGGCGTTTCGAGATGCTTGGCCGCGCCTGGCCGCGGGCCGTGACGGCACAGGCTGGCGACCCCAGGCCGGCGGAGCCGTCCTTCACTGTTGATCTTGACCGTGCGGCGGCGCCTCCCTAGGCGTGGAGCTCGCTCGCCATCTCCTGGGCAGTAGGCGGCATTGGCAGAGCTCGCCTTGTAACTCCGCGACCATATCCTCCTTTCCCATTCTGCAGTTCACCAGCCAAGCCTCTGACACCCTCCCACTTCGCCGCCCTCCTTCACTCCCTCCCTCCCTGTCCCCAGCCTGCCAGCTCTAACATACAACTTTGTCTGCTGGACCTAGGAAATCATAAGCCCAGAAGATGAGATGGGGCAGCTGGGCATCATCTGAGCCAAGGAGAAAAGAGAGTCTAGTTGTTCGTCTTTTCTATTTCTCTCTTGATTCCTTTATACCTCTAGTCCCGTTGGGCAAACCGCAGCAAGCATCCGCCTAAGCGTCCGAAGTAGACACCCCTGGACCTGGAAATGGTACTGAGATAGGAAGACAAAAGACTGCAGGCACCCCTTGGAACTGGAACTTTCAGACTTAGGGAGGTTGTAGCTCCTCGAAAACAGGGCGAGTTTCCCTGAGAGCCTAGGCTCCCTAAGTCCCCAGGAACTGAGGTTGCAGCGCGTGCCTACACCCCCCACGAAAGGACAAGGGAATGGAATATTTCTCTGTTTCTGAGCTCCTAAGGAAACTCTGACGGAGCCCTGTGGAGCCCAGACTTGCCACCCCACCCCCATCCCCACCCCCTACCCCCGCCCCAGAGCGAGGGGAAGAGGCCGATTGCGTTCCCCAGAGCCGCCCAATTGGTCGCCATAACTCACACAATAAAGTCGCAGCGCGGTGGTCAGCCTTGCCCTCCGGCGGCGCCTGTGTGGTCTCCGTGCCGGAGCTGGCGGTCTAACCAATTCCAGCTTGGCTCGGGGACCGCGAGGCGGGCTGCAGGCTGGGGCGGAGGCGGGTCGCTGGGGGTCTTGGAACCGGAGGCAAGAAAGGAGGATCCTGAGCCCTATGGCCACACTGGACCGGAGGAACTGCGGCCGGGGGCTGCCGGATTGCTCCCAGCAAGGGAGCGCTGCCGCCCGCCTCCCTGTTCGCCAGACCTCCGAACCCGCCAGCGGCCCGCGCGCCCCTGGAGGCGCGGAGCAGAGGAACGCAGTTAGTCCGCGGCCTCGGTGTGCCTCGGTGTGCCCCGCTGTTCCCGGCCGGTGGCTCTGGTCTTCTGTTCTTCAACACCAGGTCAGGGGAGCTCGCTCTACTGCACGCCACGGAGTGAATGAACACCTTGGAACTCTGGTTTGCTGGGTGTAATCGCCAAGGTGAACTGCTGGCCACTAAAAGAATGTAGCCTTTGGCCACGATTGTCCAATCAAGCAGCCAGGGTCCCCAGGCCAGCACTCTACAGGGACCTGGATGCTGACTGTACTAGGAGCAGAAGGCTGGGCCATGGTGAAGCACACCAGGAGTGATGTGAAGCCTCCTTCCTGGGCGGCAAACTTGGGCAGAATTTGTGATGCATTTCTCTTCTATCAGCAAACTATGCCTGCAGCCTGGGACCTGGGGCTCAGGCAGCCCTGGGTTTTCACTGCCAGGTCACCTGTGCACAGTCCAGTACAGAGGGATGAGGTGGGGAGGGACGGGGTAGGACTAGCTTTGCTAAGGCCTACAGACCGAGGATGGCCTTACCAGACCAAGGGCTCTCTGGACAAGCCAGGAAGTGCATCCTACTGGAAAAGGCCTCAGCTGCAGGTGAAAGCTGGTAAAAGTAAGGCTGACCCAAGTAGCCAGCAGAAAACGGGAGTGCACAGTCAGTCAAGACCAAGAAGGGTCCCAAGGGACATTAAGGCAGAGGTACCCGATGCCCAATGCCCCCTAGCTCTTGAAATCGTCCAGGAAACTCAAAGAGGCTTCCATCTTCTCTCAGTATGACTTGGCTCGGCCTGGCAACCTCGTCCTTCGCCATCGAATATTGCGGGTGTTATCATAATACCCTGAATGGGGGCGGGGGCGAGGGAAATGGGTCGGGGGATGTAGGCGGTGCTGAAATGACCGGCTTTGAAGAACCTGCAGGCGAAGTTTCGTCCAATCGTCTGAGCCTGTCCCTCTTATTCCCGGTTGTAACTAAATACTGCTGCGAGCGCAGCCCAAGCCCTTTGTTGGAGATGTGTGAGCGCAGTCTCTACAGAGCGGGCTATGTGGGCTCGCTTCTGAATCTGCAGTCGCCCGACTCCTTCTACTTTTCCAACCTGCGGCCGAATGGCGGCCAGTTGGCCGCACTTCCCCCTATCTCGTACCCACGCGGCGCGCTGCCCTGGGCCACCACGCCCGCCTCCTGCGCCCCAGCGCAGCCTGCTGGTGCCACCGCCTTCGGCAGCTTTCCCCAGCCCTACCTGGCTGGCTCTGGGCCTCTCGGCCTGCAGCCCCTGGGCGCCAAAGACGGATCCGAAGAACAGGCCAAGTTTTATACTCCCGACGCGGCCGCGGGGCCGGAGGAGCGTGGCCGTGCGCGGCCGCCCTTCATCCCGGAGTCTAGTCTGGCCCCTGCGGCCGCTGCTCTCAAAGCGGCCAAATACGACTACACGGGTATGGGCCGCGTCGCGCCGGGCTCTTCAACCCTTCTCGAGGGGACACCCTGCTCCGCCGGTTTCAAGGACGACGCCAAAGGCCCGCTCAACTTGAACATGACAATGCAGGCGGGCGTCGCCTCCTGCCTGCGACCTTCGCTGCCCGACGGTAAAGGGTGGCCAGGCTCCCCGAGCAAAGCTCCCCGGGCCGGGGTGGGAGGTGGGGTGCTGGGGAGAGTGTGTAGAGGGAGGGAAGCCGCCAGGGGCGGGCAGGCAACTGGGAGCGGGCCGGGCTGACTTGGGTTGGGGCTGTGTTGCAGGCCTACCGTGGGGGGCGGCCCCGGGGAGGGCCCGAAAGAAGCGGAAACCCTACACAAAGCAGCAGATTGCGGAACTGGAGAATGAATTCCTTCTCAACGAATTCATCAACCGGCAGAAGCGCAAGGAATTGTCCAACAGGCTAAACCTCAGCGACCAGCAAGTCAAAATTTGGTTCCAGAACCGGCGTATGAAGAAGAAGCGCGTGGTGCTGCGCGAGCAGGCGCTGGCGTTGTACTAGAACCGTGTGTGTCCCCGGCCGAGCTGGGCCTGCCTTTTTTTCAAGGCCTGGCCGTGAAGGAAGATGGGGCTTTTTCTTCTGCTCCTTCTCCACTGGTTCCAGGTACCCTCCCTCTCAGACAGCAGCCCCAGAAGCCTGCAGGAGATTTGTTTGGAAACCTGGCCAGTTAAGCGTCCCTGCTTTCCCCCTTTCTCAGAGAAACCTGCAGAAGTCGCAGCCTCGGCCTTGAGGTTTCCAGAGTGGAAGTCTAGGGTCACCTGTCCTAACTCTTAGCTGGGGTACTATCCCTCAGATTCACTTTAGCGCCTTTGTACTAGCATTTCTGCTTCCACCTGATTCGTCTTCCTATCTCCTCCTCCCCAGCCCTTTCTGCATCCAGCAGACACCTTACTAGGGCTCAGAGTGAAACTGAATTTAGGAAGACCTCCCTAGCAGAGTAGAAAGGGCTGACGGCACAATTCTGTCTCTTTGCAGCCAAACTCCTTGTGGCAAAGCCAGGATCTTGACTCTGGAGGAAGGAAAGGGCACCATTCTCCCTTGGGAGGACAGTAGCCGCCTTAGACCTTCAGGAGGAAAAAGGAGTAAGGGGGCGTGGTGGCCAGACAAACTCCAGAGACACCTTGGAGTCCAGGCTGGGCTGGCCCCTCCAGCTGGGCTGAATGGATTGGGCACTTCCTTCCCTTGGATGGGATGAGGGAGGCTGGGGCTCCACAGCAAATGGCAATCTCCAGATGGACTGGTAAAATCCCCATTTCTCCCACAACCTCACACATACCTATGCTAGGGCCCTCCACTTTGTAACTGGACCCCCAGAGCTGAACTCTGGTGAGGCAAGCTCCTAGTTGGCTTTGAGGCTGAGTTGCACCAGGAGGAAGGGAAACATCCAGGGGGAGGTGGGAGTGAGCCAGGAAAGGGGGGGGGGGTCTTACAGTCTGCCTGTCCATAAGGCTTTCCTGGAGAGGTGGGAAAAGGTGTCCACTCTGTCTTTCTTTCTTGAATTATGGTAATGAACCACTGCAGGGAGAGGTGAAGTCTCTCCCACCAGCCAGAAATCAGGAGGGTTAGAAAGGAGGCCCTTCAGATCCTCAGCCCCCTCTCTTCTCTCAACCAAGTAGAGAGAAGCAGAAGTTCTCTCTCCTCATTCTCTTCACCGCCCACCAGATTCACCAGGGGCCCCACTGCTGTACTCTTTCTGAGGTCATGTCTGACCTGCTCCAGCAGAGCCTGAGAGATTATGGGCCCTGGCAGGCTTGCTCTGTGGAGGGTGGGGTTGCTGAATGCCAGGTAGAGATGTCCTGGGTGTGTTGGGGTGTCCTGCCCTGATTTCAGTGACCCTAAGGGCCCCCCAAGCTCCTTCTATCATCTCTGCCCCTTCTCCACCTCCTTCAGAGAAATAGCTCCCTCTCTTCTAGTGAGATGCACCACAGCCAAAGAGTTGAAGATTTTTTCTCAAAAGTACAATGATGATTTATTCTCAGTGAAAGACCAAGAATTTTCAGTACAAGATCTGGAATGGACCTCATGGGGCACCCTGAGCCTCAGCCCAACTGACCTCAGTTGATGTTTAGATGAATTGCATTTTCTCTGCTATCTAATAATTTTTGTACCTGTTTTGTTTATTTTGTCAAAAACAATAGCTTGTATGTATCAGACATACAGAAATGTTTTCAGTGGAAATAAATATCCAAGTCCCAGTCAAGCTGTCACAGGACTGATGTCGGTTTTTCAAAATGTTTCAGATTCTTTTCTAATGTATTTCAGGTCACCAAATTCGTTTTTCTTTCCTGGTTGCTGTTTCACTATGGGTGTCGACTTGACTGTTCATTAAATGAGAAAATGGCTTCCAAGTTAGTCAGGAAATGGTGTATAAAAGCCTATGAACAAAACATATAAAATACCAAGGTAGGGGAACCATGAGCAGCTTTCAGCGTGTCCCACACACTAAGTGAACCCTCGGCTTGTTGCTGGCCGGAACTTCTGCATTCTGCCTAAATTCTCAAACTTTGAAGCTTGCTGTTATCAGGGGGCTGCCAAGATATGAGGTTCCTTTGACTTCAATACAAAACGTCTCTCCCTGCCATGTTTTTCCAGTCAGGCTTCTTGTGAATAGGCTACGTCCTGTGGAAATCCTCCGTACTGGTCCCTCTGCCAGGAGCCCAGCAGCCTCCCTTAGCAAATGTGGACCCGGCACCCTCTAGGTCTTCAGAGCTTCTAAACCAGGCCAGAAAACCTGGGGCCTGCTCAGGATTCTGAGCTCTTGCAGACCCCAGCTCCCTGCTAGCTCAGAGATGGAAACTAGAGAATTAGTAGCTTTTAGCAAGTGGAAGAATTAGAAAAACGTTAAGTCTCTAATTTTGAGCATTCAATGGTTCCAACTCCCCTTCTCTGAAGCAAATCTGATGAAATATATTTTAAACAGCTCCTTTTAAAAAAAGAAAAATGAAGCAAGAAGCTGCTGAGGGAGGCCCTATTATTTAGAAATGCTGGTAGGGCTCAGGGAGGCAATGGTATCAGAACTGAGTCTCTCTGAGTCCGGTAAGGTTTGCCCCCTTCAAAATAACCAAACAAAGGCAGAGGCCACACTCGGACCTCAGGTATGGCCGGCTGGGTAAAGGGCCAGGGAACCGGACTTAGACCAAGGCCCTAAGACAACACAGGGAGACCATTTCCTCTGCACTATACGCCATTATATCATTGTGTTCTTTCGCTTTAGCCTGGGATGTAGGATGGAAGGAGATATTCGTGAAGACCACTCCCCAAAGAGATTGAAATTGTCCTAAGTGTAAAATTTTGTCTCTTGATTGGAGCTGCAATAGTGTTTTTCAAATCCATCCCTTTTGCTGATCCACACGAATATAAAGGCGGTGGTGTCCTTTCTCCCTTTCTAACCAAAGTCCCAGCAGGGATTTGGAAACACGATGAAATCTGAAAAAAACAAATACCCCAGCAAAATGCTGAAATCTGAATGTTTAACATTCCCTCGCACAAAGACAAATGCGTCCTCCGAAATGCTGCAGTCCAGGAGGGCCTCTTGACCAAAGAAAAGGTTTTTAAACAAGGAAAAACGGCTCGGTCTGGCTTTCAACCGGCTGAGAGCTCAGAGGGCCGGCCAGGAGACGCTTTTAAGGCCTGGGGGCTCTCCCCAAGGGAGGCGGGATGGAGAGGCTTCCGGGAGGCGGGCGCGTGGAGGAGAAACCCAGAACCGTTGTAAATATTCATGTCTGTGGGGGTGGGGGGAGGGTGTGCCCCTTCACCCCGCCTCTTCCAGCTGCACCCACCCCCCCTTAGTGGGGGCGGGGGACACACCGGCTGTCCGACCGTCCTTGGACAAAGGTAATCTCCCCACATTTTTGTTCTTCGGTCACTTGACTTAGGGAGCCCATTCCGAAGACTTTTCAGGGAAGGGACAGGCTCTGGGTGTTTCCCTGCGTTTCTCCTCTTCTTTCGTTTCCTAAAAGAGCATAAATAATTAAAGTTTGGCAGGGAGGAAAAGCTTTCTTGCAGAACTGTAGTGGCAATAAATGAAATGACTCAGAATCTCTTCCCCAGTCAGTTTTTACGAGAGCTGCCAGACAGTGTCTGTTCACGTTCTCCAGATACCAGGGGCGCCCTGACAAAGTTAAGGTCAAGTTAGTGTCTTATCTTGGGTGGCTCAAAATTACCGCATCGCGTCCAGGCGCTGCGCGGAAAGCTACCACTCGCGGAGCTGCGGGCTGTGAAGACAGGGTCCGGTGCGCTCCCTGCGCTTCGAGTGGGGCCGCGCAGGCAAAGACGAGGCCACAGCCCCTGGATCTTCACGGTAGGTTCTCGAGCCGGACGCACGGGTCGGGAGGCTGCGGTTTTCCTTGGGTTTCAGGGTGAGGATGGAGGAGAAAGCCGGGGCCAAAGGGCGAAGCGGGCTGGGCCAAGAACGAACGCCTTGGCTTGGTTGTGGGGGGTGGGGGTTCGTGCTAATGTGCAGAGAAGGGCCGGCCGCCCCCTTCCCTGTGCACCCTTGCGCCGCTGCAGATGGCTCACCCTCCCCCGCCAAAGCGCGCCTCCAGCCCGAGCGCCGTCGCCATGTCGTTGAACTTGAATGGTTCGTCCTCCCCCATTTCCCTCTTTAACGGTCAGCAGACTCCACTTTGGGGGCAGCGGGCTGCCTGCGCCCCACCCGTGCAGAGAGAAGGTGCCAAAATCTTGCGCACTTGCAGACACATAAAGAGCCAGCCGGGGGGCACCCCGCGGCCCCTGCCCTGGGTCTTGAGCGGCCGCTGGGCTAATGTGCAGTGTCCGGGGAGCCATTTTAGGAGAGAGATCCTGGGGCGTCAACTCCGAGCTCGAAAGGGAGAGGTTTGGGCAAGAGATGGAGATAGGGAGGCACACAAGTGTGCCAGCGGTCTAGGCTGAGGAGAAGGGGGCGAGCTGGAATCTGGGCGAGGGTGCCAGTTATGTGGAGGGTGCATGCAAGGATGGGCAGTTCTGGGATGGGGGGTTTCTTGCTCTCCAGCCCCACCGACCTGTTTGCGCAGTGTTCGGAGGGAAGCTGATGTGGGAGGGGGCGGAGGAGAGAAAGTGGGAGGGAGAATGGGAGGGAAGAGATAAAAGAGGAAGGGGGGAACATTGGTCAGAAAAATAGATATGCGCTCTGATCACCCGCCTTTTCTCTGTCAGTCGGCATGGTGGGCAGAGCTCACGGCACGGGCACTGCGGCGACCGGGGCCAGGGAGGGAACCAGCCTCACAACCTGCACTGCCTCTCTCGGGCGCAGGGCTGAGGCCTGGGACCAATGCTGGGACTGATTGCCTGGCAGAGGAATCCTGGGGAGCGAAAGGCAACCTCCTGCCCTCAGTTCCGGGATTCGGATTTGGGGAGCTTTTTGCCAAGAGACTGGTTTCACCTTTGGAAAACGCTGGCTTTCCTGAGGCTGAGCCCAGGCCTCGCCTGGACCCACCCCACTCCCCCACCCCCCGGGCTAGAAAAGAGGGACGCAGCCGCCGCCAAGGAGAGTGAGGCCTTGGGGAGAGTGGATGGGGGGCCCTCAGGGTCGAGTGGAGAAGAGGGGCTTAAACCAGGAGGCAAGAGCGGCTGAGAGCCCGCCCCTCACTCCCAGAGCCAACGGACCTCCGGGGAGCCCACAGTGGCCCTGCGGGCCCTAGGGTGCTGCAGAAGCCTAGGGGAGACGCGGCACGGATGCGTAGGCCTTGGCGGGGCTCCGACACAGGGAAGGAGCTGGTTGTGAGGCTGGTTGGTCTTATCCAGGCCAGAAGGCAGAGAGGGTGAGACGGGCGGAGGCACCGGCGGTTTGTCTCTGCTTGCTTGCTTGCGGAAAAGCGGGAAGCCAGGCACCCTGAGAGGACTCCAGATCCTTTTGTTCAGCAGACCCCCAAGCTTCTGGAGGGCCACGGGGTATCTCCGCTGGCTGAACTCCCTCCTTGCTTTAGCACTGCAAGAGAAAAGGCGGAGAGGCGACAGGGAGAGAGATTGAGGCGGGGACACATAGCTGGGGCAAAGGAGGAGAGAGGGTCAGGGGACCGAGTGAGCCAGCGGCAAGGAGGGGAGTAAAGTAACAGGAAGGAAGAAGAAAAAAGGAAACGGGGAAGTGAGAGGAGAGAGGACGGAGAGACAAGTGAGAAGACTGAAGGGGGACAAGGAAGGAGAAAGAGAAGAGAAGGCGACAGGGCCGAGTGGGCACCGAGACCCTGAGCCGGGTGAGCTTCTGGTAGGCTTTTGGCTGAGTGTTTTGAGGCTGGCATTCGCGCTCCGGGTCGGCAGTAGAGAGAGCCAAGTTACTGCTCGGCGTGAGCGCCGGGCAGAGAAATATGTAAATCAGGGCTCCTGGCTCCCCGAGAGCGGCGCAATTACGCGCCTTGAACTAGAAGCAACAAGCTCCTGGCGGGCAAACTGAAGAGGGTGGCGGCGTCACGGGGGAGGGAGCGGCTGCAGGAAGGGGTGTAGGGGGTGGGACCCTCACACCCTCACACCTAGTCCCCTGTGCCTGGAGCCGGGGCTCCCCCTCCACGCTCCGCTTCTTTCCCTTCCCCCTTCCTCCCCCTTCCTCCCCCTCCCTCCTCCTCCTCCTTGCCGGCCTCAGTCCGCGTACTTAAAGCGGCGCGGGCAGGCGCGGGCGGGCGGCCCAGCCGGGCGGTGGCAGATGCACCCAGCAGTGGCAGCCGCCGGCGGCGCACAGGTGACCGGCCTGCTGCACAGCCTGGTCAGGGGGCTCCCGGAGAGAGCTGGCTGGAGAGGGAGGCCGATCTGCCCCCAGCGCGCGCGCGTCTCGGCGCCAGGAGCCGTCCCGGGGCGTGTTGGCGAGCACTGATATAGATATAAGGACATTTCTCTCCATGGCGTCACGTGACATAATTACCACCAGAATCAATCAAGATGAATTGCACGTCAGCGCCCGGTGGGGATTTTTGCTTAGTTGATCCTGGCCCAAGCCTCTTGTGCAATCGATGGCTCAGGTTGGCGGCGCGGGGAGCGGCCCAGGGCTCGCCGGCGCGCACGCCGCGGAGCCATGAACGACTTTGACGAGTGCGGCCCGAGCGCAGCCAGCATGTACCTGCCCGGCTGCGCCTACTATGTGGCCCCGTCGGACTTCGCCAGCAAGCCGTCGTTCCTGTCTCAACCGTCGTCCTGCCAGATGACTTTCCCCTACTCTTCCAACCTGGCGCCGCACGTCCAACCCGTGCGTGAAGTGGCCTTCCGCGACTACGGCCTGGAGCGCGCCAAGTGGCCATACCGCGGCGGCGGCGGCAGCGGCGGCGCAGGGGGAGGCGGCGGCGGGGGCGGCCCCGGCGGGGGCGGCAGTGGCGGCGCCGGGGGCTACGCTCCCTACTACGCGGCTGCTGCGGCGGCGGCGGCGGCGGCGGCTGCGGCCGAGGAGGCGGCCATGCAGCGCGAGCTGCTCCCGCCCGCGGGCCGCCGGCCGGACGTGCTCTTCAAGGCGCCCGAGCCGGTATGCGCCGCGCCCGGGCCGCCGCACGGCCCTGCGGGCGCCGCCTCCAACTTCTACAGCGCCGTGGGCCGCAACGGCATCCTGCCTCAGGGCTTCGACCAGTTCTACGAGGCTGCGCCCGGGCCCCCGTTCGCCGGGCCGCAGCCCCCTCCGCCGCCCGCGCCGCCGCAGCCCGAGGGCGCAGCCGACAAGAGCGACCCCAAGACGGCGGCCAGTGGCGGCGGGGGAAGTCCCTGCGCCAAGACGACCCCCGGCTCGGAGCCCAAGGGGGCGGCAGAAGGCGGCGACGGCGAGGTGCCCCCGGGGGAGGCGGGGGCTGAGAAGAGTGGAGGCACAGGTAGGCACCGGACGCGGGGTGGGCGGCTGGGCTTGGGGGCCGTGGGCGCGGGGGGGCGGAGGGGGCCTCCCTCTGCTTGCGCCGTTTTATGTGCTACTTTATAAGCGTTCGAAGGGGTTTATACATCCTATAAGATTTCCCTGGCCGTTGTAAAGCGTGTTTACGATAGGAAACCAATTTAGGTGGGCTTAAGGTAGACTTCGAGGGGGACATTAATCGCTGCAGAGAGCTTTCCCCCAGTTTTGTGCGTGTGTGTGTGGGGGTGTCCTAGAGACCGTGGAGGGAGGGAGGAAGGGAGGGGAGATTTCAAGCCAATTTGTGAGTGTGGACACTCGAGCCTCCTGCTTTTAAAGGAGTGGGGGGTTGGGGAGAGTTTGATCCTTGAACTGGACTTTATCCAAGCCTCTGGCTGACGCACGCTGCTGGCTGGAGTCGAGTAGATGCCCGGCACGCTCGTGTTTCTCTCCCTTCTGAGTCCAGCTCAGAGCCTGCCTCGCTCTCGCTCTCTGCTTCCCACCTCGATGCCAGGCTGTGTGTGTGTGTGTGTGTGTGTGTGTGTGTGTGTGTGTGTGTGTGTGTGTGTGTCGGGGCGTGAACATAGGTCCACGCCCGCACTCTCTCCTGTGCCCGCCCATATATCATCCCCCACGACGCAGGCAGAGCCTTTCAGCCCTAGCAGGGACGTCCCCAACCGGCCGAGGCCTGGCCCTTGCGCGGCCCGAGCGGACAGCCAGGGGTGGGCAGGCAGTGGCCTCTCTTACCCCTTGGTCTCTTTAACTTGCAGTGGCCCCCCAGCGGTCTCGGAAAAAGCGCTGTCCCTACACCAAGTACCAGATCCGCGAACTGGAACGCGAGTTTTTCTTTAACGTGTACATAAACAAAGAGAAAAGACTCCAACTCTCTCGGATGCTCAACCTTACTGACCGGCAAGTCAAAATCTGGTTCCAGAATCGCAGGATGAAAGAAAAGAAACTGAACAGAGACCGTCTGCAGTATTTCACTGGAAACCCCTTATTTTGAGAGCTCCAGGAGCACCCCTCTCCCCTGAGCCCCACGCACCCACTCTCCTCCCCACCAGCCTGCCCTGAGCAGGCCCAATGTCCTTGGGTTTAATGACGCCTCTTCTCTGTGGAACTCCACGATTCCTTCCCACGGTCAACTCGGGACCTCCCAGCGACCACTGCAGCCTGCGGACGAGGTCGGGGACTTGGCCGAACGGATCCTAATAAGGGGAAAATGGTAAATGCAAACGTCCCTTTACAATTTTACCGCCAATGTGCTGTTGTTGTTCCCTCTCTCTGAGCTCCCGTGGGGACGCTGTGGGATCTGTAGAGAGTTAGGCCGAGGGGCTGGAAGGCACTTGTTTTTGTTCTGAGTTTAAGGGACTGCATCTTTTCCCCTTGGTGAATGCAGATTATTTAAACTCTGGGAAATGTACCTTTGGTCTATCCTATCAAGGCACGAGTCACTGTCTTTTGTGTGAATAAATGGTTTCTAGTAAAATGGAGGTTATAGCTTCAATACACTGTATGAATTTTCCTCTTTGAAGAAGTTTAGAGTCTGATTAGGATATTTTTGTGGCCAGAACCTTCTCCCCCAAGCAACTGAAAATCAAGTGAAAAGCTTTATAATCCCGCTAAGATAAGACTTGTTCTCTCCCATCCCTTCTAAACTACACTGGCATTAAAAATCACTTTAGGGATGACTCGCTGAATTGAAGATGTGACCCAGCCATGCTGGTGCTGCCTTATCCAGGCAATGAGGCTGAGACAGCAGGAACCTAAGAAACAAGTCTCCTTGCCCACCTCACCCTATCCTATACCCAGGGTAGTAAACTTGGAATTCCTTAAAAAAAAAAAAAAATGGGTAGGAGATACAAATTCACTCTTAATAAGATGTCAAGGAGTCAGGGTCCCTTAAAAGAAGAAATAATAACTAGAACCTTTCATTGAAACAAAACTAGTTTTCTAAAGGGACGGTGGAGAGGGCCTGGGTCCTTGCTGGTGTCACAGGGACCTGGAGCAGAGAAGGTCTCCCTCACTGCCCCGCCTTGGAAATAGGGCCCAGGACTGGCAGACCACTTCTCACAGCAAATACCGCTTCAAGTTAAAGAATGTGGTGGAGGCTACACCGCACTTTATGTTGCAGGGCCAGGCCAGGCTGTTTACAAAACCTTGAACTGTCTAGACAACACCATAAAAGCCAAAGTTCTAAATAGCTTAATTGGGTTATATTATACACCTTCTGGTGGGCCCAAAAGAGATTTCCGCAATGTGCAATAAACTGGAAGAGTGAGAAAAGCTTCTCTTTCTCTGAAAAGAGTAAAGTGAATCTTATGACTCTTAACCTCTCATAAGTCCAAAGTCAAAAAATAAATCCATGAGCTATACAGCACCCCATGCATCTTCCAAGGAGGCATGCATTTCCAAATGCAGAATTTTTTTTTAATTATCAAAGCTTTTGGAAGGAAGGAAAAACATAAGTGCATAAGTGTATGCCTTTGAACTTCCAAAATGTCAAGGTCATCACCTTTAACCTTTCTGAATAATTAGGCGCCTTAAGGTTCTTCTGTGATATTCAACTGCCACCCACTCTCACACACACATGCTCACACACATCCAGAGCCCCACACACATTTATGACCACACAGAATCATATCGAGGGCTCACCATAAATCTAAGCAAATTCCTAATTTCAGGATCAATAACCTTAATTTCCCTTCAAACATTTGTGTAATTCAGTACCAATTGACTTCTTTTAAAAATACTGGTTATATTAAAATGTCTACCAGCATGCTTTTACTACAACTAGGAAGTGCTGGTTTGTTTGTTTTTGCTGGGAGGGAGTCATAGATAGCAGTCCATTAGCTCTAATGAAGAAACGCGATTTTGAAAGTAGGCATTTGAAAAGGACAGTTCTATTACAGACTTACTTCGTTACATTTGGGGAAAAAAAAAAGAAGTCACCCTGTCAAATAAGTTACTGTACTTTCTATGATATGGAACAAAAGAAATATATTGTTTCCAAAAGCGTCCCTCAACGTTTGGTTAAGGATGCGATAGAAACAAAGCCTACAATTGAATAATTTCGTTCAGAAGGGGACTCCTTTGTTTGGAATCCTGGGCATCCGTTACAGTGTCAGTGCCGTAGTAATGCGATCATTCCGGGAGGCTAAAACTGGTTTATTTTCTTCTCTCTCCATCTCTCTCTCTCTTGCTCGCTGGCTTGTTCTTTTTAAAATGCTGCGTCTAAATGCAGCAGCTTGTATGTCCACCACCTTAGTCAAACCGAACCTAGAGATACCATTTCGCGTTTGCATGGCCTTGGAGAGCCACACGGGGGCGTGCTCACGTTCCAGAAGCCTCATTTGTCGGAGAGGCCGCGGTACCGTATCTTTCGGATACTGGATTCTAATATGCAATCTTAACCGGCTAGAAGCCGCTAAGGTGTTTGCTTGCTGATTGTTTGTTCTCAGTAGCCGTGAGGTTGGGAAGTTGTATAAAGACAGAGGAATGCGAGCAGATTCCTGAAATAAGAGATCACCTAATCGTTGTCTTATAGATAAAGCTGTTGTAAAGAATACTTCGGTATAACCTGGTGGTGTCGAAGAGAGGTTTTTAAAAGACAAATATGTGCATTTCAAAAAATAAGCCATGCCACTTTAAGTTATTTAAATTGCGGAAATCAATTTTCTTGGTTTGCGTGTGGAGAGCGATAGGAAGGTAGGACCACCCCTGCCTAAAACCGCGTCCGCCTTGCACGCTCTCCGACCGCCTGGGGTGATTAAAAGGCTTTTGTTTAAGACAGATCAGGGCGCCGGCAACTTAACTGAGTGTGGTCTCAGAAAAATGAGACGCGTCGAGACCTAGCGGGTCGTTCTGCACCAGGGACCCCCACCCCCACCTCCAGTAGTGCCTGACGCTCGGGGCTACCGGTAATGACCGGGAGGCGCAGGCAGGACTGAGTTGGGGCTCCCGGCCATACTGAGCTAGTGTGGCTGCGGGGAGCGGTAGACAGTCCCGGGGAATGTTTATACTTCAAGGTGTCTTGGAATGGTGTATGCATTTGAAGCAAACGGGGCTTTGCGTTTGACAGAACCCTGGCCACCCTTCCAAGCTGTCTGCTGGCTTTGAGCGTGGAGTTTGATTTTGGCACAAGCTCCTGAAAGCAGTTTTCTTTCCGTATGCCCTCCTCAACCCCATTCCCACCCCGAAAGCCCCTAACATTGCGGAGGGCCTGTGCCACCATCCAAGGACCGAAAGAGAAGTTCCAAAATGAAAGGTGCCAGTCCCTTCTTTCCTAAAGTTCACTGTAAAGCACACGCAACCCCGGAATTAGTGAGGACCTCCTCAACTTCGATGTCTTTGCCCCCTCCCTCCAGGCCCCAGACTAAAGATTCTGGGTCCACCCCTGGAAGTTGGCATCGGCTTCAGTGGAGGCTGGGGGCCATGAGTCTCCCCACCCCATGGGAGGCGCCAGCCAGAGGCATTGATGTTCCCCGCGGGCACCCTGGCTCCTGCCTGTCTGACTGTGGGTCCAGCTTAGCTATTGTGAATCGACATTTCCCGGGGCCTAACCTGGGCCTCAGTCCAAGTGGGGTGAGAGTCCTCCTCCCCAAATGTCGTTGTGTTCCTCTTTAGCCAGCCCCAGCGGGGGCGCTTGTGGCCTTGGAGGGCCCCTTGGCCTTGGCTGGCAGCCTCTCCTAGACCACGAGTGCTCAGCAATCTGTGGTCCCTTTCCTCTCGGCAGCGCCCAAGTTGAGTCTAAAAAAGACCAGGGAATTGGGGAATTGGACCAGGACTTCTCCGGGCTGCAGACCTGACCTTTCTGGGATCATTCAGGGCATGTGGGGCTCATGGAGCATGGCCCCAGCATCTTGAGTCACTGAGGTCTCAGAGCTTGAAGTGAAGGGAGATTGGAAGAAGTAGGAGTCTTTTGTGTCTGCAAAGGGAAGAGGTTCCTAGGCTGCTGGTCCTTTTGCAATGTCTCCCTAGACCCGTCTTTGCATTGGTGGCGGCTTCTCTGGCCTCCCCAGTTGCCCTTTTGAGTTCTTTTCACATCGGCTGGGAGGTGCATGGTGCAACCCAGAAGGGTGCTTGGAGGAAGCAGCTTTTAAAATTTGTGCCCATCCATTCTGCCCCCCAAAAGTGGCACATCTCTGAGAGGTCACTCAGGGCCCAAAATCAGTGGATCCCCAGGTCCGCCCAGGCCCAGGGCCGCTGCCCTTCTTCCCTGTGACAGGAAGCACAGATGCAAGTCACTTCTTGATTACAAATGCTAATTTCTTGCTGAAGCGACCCTTTTAATTTTTCTCTGGAAAGAACTGTGCCAGGGAGAAGGATGTCTTGATACAATTGTGGATATTCATCTCCTTTATGGTACAATATTGATTTATTATTAATGGTAACTGCTCCAACTGATCTAAAGATGATCGAAAACAGCAGCTATGTAGCTACCTTAAATACTTGTAAGCAAAATAAAGCCTGGCCTTGAAAACCCAGCCTTTTCATTCCATTTGCTTTATCTTAGCCTTAGGGTCTTAGACAAAGTTTCTATCCTCCCAGGCTCAGATCATTCTCTTCCTTGTATTGTTTCTATTTTGCTTGATTTTTATAATAAAATTCCTCCAAAATATTGGCAATTTCTGGCCTCAAGGAGCTGGTCTGAAGATAAAAATTTGAAAAAGAATAAATAGAATTTTGTGATAATAGATTCAAAATTATATCTGATACACATATTCCACCCCCTCCGGTGAGTGAAGATGACCTATTTAAAACCAAATCCAGTGTGGGAGTGACTGAGCCTGAAGGCGAAGGGAGCTGAAACAGAAAGGCTCCCCAAATTCAGGAGGCAGAGGTCCTGGTTAACGGCAGATATATCCCTTCGGTGAGGAATTGCTGGTTTTTAGCTTGGATGTTTTCTTCATGTATAAATAAAGATTATGAAAGGACATTTGATGGGCATAAAATTTGTGATGAGATTGAACACTCTTGCCTCTCTTGTGGGATAGGGAGAACTGGACAGCGGAGTTCCGGGCAGCTCCCTTGGTCGACAGGCAAGGGAGGACAGTACTGGAGCGCCAGGCTGGCGTCAGGGCGCCTGCCGAGAGCGTGTGCAGCGGGCACTTTGTCCAGCCCTGGGCACGCTTAGCTGTGGCTGAGATCATGATCTCCGCCTTGAGAGAAGGCAATTTTCGGGGTGCTAGTCCGTGGCTGTTAGCTTTGAACAGGACCTTAGCAGACTTGAGTCAAAAGTTGGGTTTTTTCCCCTGCCTTCCTCACTTCCCCACCCCCAAGCCTAAAAACAGCCACCCCTGCCGAAGGTAATGTTTAAACCTCCGCTTCCTTAGCCGGCATCCCGCAGCCGGAGCAGTTAGAGGCGCCAGGCTTTTAACCTGACAATGATGTTGTATTTGAACAGCTGCGTAAAGGTTTAAAAGGTCTGTCTCATTGCCACCGAGGAGTTTTTTTAAAAGGGGTTATTGTTTGGGCGAGGGCACTGTGAGGGGACAGCCGAAGCAGTCCCAAGGCCGAAAATAATGTCCAACGACTTTTTCCACCAGGCCAGGGGAGATTCCTTTTGGGGAGGGCTGGACAAAGGGTTTGCTGGAAAAGGTTTTTGTGAAGGAGTGAGCGGGCTACTACATCCACCAGTAGGCTGAGCATCGGGCTCCCCCCCAAAAAAAAAGCAAGGCAGAAACCCAGTTTGCCCACAAGTTCAGTCTCTGGGCCTGAAATCCAAGGCCAGCCCCCGTGACAGGAGTGTGGGGAGAAGAAAACACGGATGCCTCCCCAGACAGAGAACTGGTTTACGATCAGAGTTTCCGGGGCCCATCTCCTCTCTCAGATGCAGGAAAGGGGATCCAGGAAGCCTGAGAACGGCTCCAGTGCCCTGGCCGGGCCCCTCACCCAAGGCAAACCTTTGGAAATCAAGTTTAAAGCTCCCTGCTGCTGCCCTGAGGCCGCGGCTTCCGAAGGACTGCTCACCGCCTGCAACAGAGAACGAGGGAGGAAGTTGTTGAAGAAGTTTCTCATAAAACTGAGTTTCCATGGTGGTGATGGTGGTTGTTCTTTTAATGAGGTCGACCACAACCCCAGACCAAATCCTTTTTATAGAACTTTCCCTCACCAAAGGAAACAGAAGACTAAGGTTCTCTCACCTCCTTTTTTCCCTCCCTTCCCTTATCCAAACAAAACCTTCTCAAATAATTTTAGGAATTGCCCAAAACTGTAAAACTCAACTTCTGACAAAAGTATAGCTTTTAATATTTGACAATTTGTGTTAAAACAAAAATTGACCTTCTTGGTTAGTAGCAAGGGGGAAAAATCAATAGTATAATTTTCAATAATTCATAAAGCGAACGCCATTATGCTAAATCTTAACTATTAATCTTATCCTTTACAAAGTCTCGATTGATTTGTTAATAAAATATCTTCCCGTGTGTGGCAACAGCGGGTATAACTCTTTAAAAACCTTCAGAAGCAAGAAAATTACCAAGTAGCCCAAGAATGTAGATGAGAATTTTATTGATCGCCCTGATTCTTCTTAATATGTATTAATAAATTCCACAACCTTTTGTACCTTGCACTTGTCAAAAACCAATGCTTTTACAAAATCCATAAAAGGAAAACATATTTTTCTTTGCAGAAGAACCATATGACACCTTTGCATCACTCTCTCCTGCTTGGCCCAGTCAATTTTCTAAAACTTCTGGAGTCAGAGGGTGAGAGTTTCCCCTTCCTAGAAAACATTCTTTTCTCTCTTCTTCCTTCCTTCCTCTTTGCCCTCTATTTTCAGGGCGTGTGGGGAGGGAAACCTCGGTTTAGTTGGTTTAGTTCTTCCGCTAAGAACCCGGGGGTGGGGGGACGCTTTCGCGGATGCCGCGCTGCTGGCGAGGGACTGTCTCCAGGCTGAAAGCTCCCAGCGGCCCGGCCCGCAGAGGTCGGGGTGTGGTTCCCTGAAGAGCCGAAGGCTCGAGTAGCCCACCGGGGCGCAGAGGCGCCGGGAGCTGGGGCGGGCTGGCGGGCCGAGGCAGAGGACAGTGCCGGGGCCGGGCCGGTCCTCGGGGCTCCGCGGTGCTGGTCAGCTGCGTGGCCTCTCGGCCCTCGCGGCCCTTCTCGACTCCACTCCCCAGGATATCTTGGACGCGTCTAAGGCGCCAGAGCTCTTTCCTGTGGACTCCTGGGGTGGGATGTCTCAGAGTCTGGGGAGTCCAACTCACCTTTCCCAGGCTGTCCGAGACAAAATGAACCAGGCTGGGCCCCCACCCACCGCCCTGGCCCCGGCCCTCTCGGGCGCCTTCTGCCTGGGTGTGTGCGGGGAATGCTTCTGTGTGCTGGCGCCACGGCGCCCGGGCTGCCCTCCCCGCGTGTGTCCTCCCGGAGACCCCTCGGGCCGAGCCTTTCCTTCCGCCTGCGGGCCCAGAGGCTGGAGTGGGGGACGCGAGTGGGGCGGGCGGGCAGAGCGAGCCCCGGGAGGCCGGCGGGCGGCGGAGAGCGCTGCGCCGGTTGTCTCCAGCGCGCACTATCGCGGGCGCGTAGTAGATGTCGCTGTTGTCCGCGCTTACGCGGCCGGCTGGCCGGGCTCTGGAGCACGTGACCTGCGAGGAGGCTGCGGCTCAAGGCCATTTTCAAATCTCATTGGCTTGGTTGTCATGTGGTCGGCAGAGGCATCCACAATTACACGGGGAATGTTTTCCTAGAGATGTCAGCCTACAAAGGACACAATCTCTCTTCTTCAAATTCCTCCCCAAAATGTCCTTTCCCAACAGCTCTCCTGCTGCTAATACTTTTTTAGTAGATTCCTTGATCAGTGCCTGCAGGAGTGACAGTTTTTATTCGAGCAGCGCCAGCATGTACATGCCACCACCTAGCGCAGACATGGGGACCTATGGAATGCAAACCTGTGGACTGCTCCCGTCTCTGGCCAAAAGAGAAGTGAACCACCAAAATATGGGTATGAATGTGCATCCTTATATACCTCAAGTAGACAGTTGGACAGACCCGAACAGATCTTGTCGAATAGAGCAACCTGTTACACAGCAAGTCCCCACTTGCTCCTTCACCACCAACATTAAGGAAGAATCCAATTGCTGCATGTATTCTGATAAGCGCAACAAACTCATTTCTGCTGAGGTCCCATCGTACCAGAGGCTGGTCCCTGAGTCCTGTCCCGTTGAGAACCCCGAGGTTCCTGTCCCTGGATATTTTAGACTGAGTCAGACCTACGCCACCGGGAAAACCCAAGAGTACAATAACAGCCCCGAAGGCAGCTCCACAGTCATGCTCCAGCTCAACCCTCGCGGCGCGGCCAAGCCGCAGCTCTCGGCCGCCCAGCTGCAGATGGAAAAGAAGATGAACGAGCCAGCGAGTGGCCAGGAGCCCACCAAAGTCTCCCAGGTGGAGAGCCCCGAAGCCAAGGGCGGCCTTCCGGAAGAGAGGAGCTGCCTGGCAGAGGTCTCCGTGTCCAGTCCCGAAGTACAGGAGAAGGAAAGCAAAGGTCGGTATGAGCAGAGTTGTCACCCCAGCGGGGCGCGCAGCCCTGGAACCGGCAGAGAGAGGGAACACCCGGGTGCCCAGTGCTGAACCGGCAGCCTGGGGCCCCGACTGGCAGGTGCCTCTCCTCCCGTCTTTTAGAAGGGCAGTCTTAATCCCGAGATGGTTTCCTCTTCTGCCGCGCTGCCCTGACCCTCCTGGCTAGTCCTGGCCCCGTGCTGATGGCGCCTGGACAGAGGAAGGGCTTGCCGGGTTTATTTTTCCTGAGCTAGACCTGAAATGCAACAAAAGAGCGCAAATGAGACCTGAGGCTGGTAAACGCAGCCCCAGAACCTCCTTTCTCCCGCTCAGATTTGCAGTCCCAGCCGTGCCTTTCACTCAGTGATGATTTTAAAGTGGTCCAAGGTACCGTGTTCGTGTTCAAGTGTATGCACCCCGCATCCTGCGAGCTTGGGGACAGCAAGGGGAACGAGATGGCTGGACCAGTTGGTGCTTGGGCTGGAGAACAGGGCTCCCTGCCTCTGCGGGGCTAGGTAACCTTGGCTTTGTCTGGGGAAAGTGCGGAAAGCTTTGCAGTCCTTTTGCAAAGGGGGCAAAGGCATAAGGGAGGGAGAATGGAATGTGCAAGGCCCACCCGGCAGGGCCAGCCTTAGGGCTGGATAGGGCAAAGAGCCAGGGGCTCTGGCTTTTCTGCCCCCAATCCTCTGCCCCAGTGCTCAGAGTTGGGCCACAGCAAGGAGCTACATTTCTCATTTCTGGGAGAATGCTTTTGTGTGGGGGCAAGAAAGCACAAGAATTCAGGAAATTCTGGGGCATAAAACTATGCCCAGGCAGGGCGGAGAAGGTGTACTTGGTTCCTCTGGTATCTTTTGAAAGAGAATTGGTATCTCTAAGCCTGGCTGTGGGGCTCCCCGCCTGCCTGGGAGAAGTGGGGAAGAAGTGGCAGGTTTGGGGATCCGAGGCAGCAGTGGGATTCGTAGGCTTGTCAGACTGTGGTTTGCTTCTTCCACTCTAGCCCTGTTGTGAGATGATCATTTAGAATGTTGCTGGTGAGATCCTGAAAGTTTACTATTGTACTAATATTTTGTGCAGGTCAGAAAGTAGAGAGAGAGAGAGAGAGAACGCTGACACAGACGGCAAGAATACCCACCCATTTGTGTCATTTTGGGTACTTTAACTAACCTGGCATCATTTACAAATATCTTTCAGGGCCCACCTCATGTGAGTAATGTTTAATGCAAGCATTTCCCAAAGCGGCCTGGCTGCCAGCGGGGTCATGGCCAAGGGTAAATTTGAACAGATTGAGAGAAAAAAAAAAATTCTTGATTTTTTTTCTTCTTCTCCCTTTAATTTTGTTAGAGGAAATCAAGTCTGATACTCCAACCAGCAATTGGCTCACTGCAAAGAGTGGCAGAAAGAAGAGGTGCCCTTACACTAAGCACCAAACGCTGGAATTAGAAAAAGAGTTCTTGTTCAATATGTACCTCACCCGCGAGCGCCGCCTAGAGATCAGTAAGAGCGTTAACCTCACCGACAGGCAGGTCAAGATTTGGTTTCAAAACCGCCGAATGAAACTCAAGAAGATGAGCCGAGAGAACCGGATCCGAGAACTGACCGCCAACCTCACCTTCTCTTAGGTCCGAGGCCCGTCAGAGGCTAGGATCGGAGAGGGGCGTCGAGTTCCAGGGCCGAGTGCTGGAGGACTGGGAAGGCGGAAACAAAACCTTCAATGCTCTTTGTTTTTTGAATTTTTTTTTTTTTTCCTGCTAGAATGTGACTTTGGGGTCATTCTGTTCGTGCTGCAAGTGATCTGTAATCCCTATGAGTATATATATATATATATATTAAAAAAACTAGCACGTGTAATTTATTATTTTTTTTCATCGTAATGCAGGGTAACTATTACTGCGCATTTTCATTTGGCTCTTAACTTATTGGAACTGTAGAGCATCCATCAATCCACTCGTCCGTCCAGCAATGTGACTTTTTCATGTTTTTCCTAACACAAAAGGTCTCTGTGTGTGGTTAGTCCATGAGCTCATGGCGTTTTGAATACATCCAGTACTTAAAAGTACTTAAATTACATATATATTTAAAAAGATTAAAACCCACAAGCTTTGGGGGGAGGGGGACTAAAAAAGCACATTACAATGTATCTTTTTGCAAATGAGTTTAGCAGTTGTCCTTGGTGAGATGGAATATTGACTGACTTTGCCTTGTAGCCTTTCCCTTGTGGTGCATCTGTGGTTTGGTAGAAGTACAACAGCAACCTGTCCTTTCTGTGCATGTTCTGGTCGCATGTATAATGCAATAAACTCTGGAAACGAGTGCACTCCCTCTGCTTTCTGAAATGGAAATATGTTGTGATGGAGATGAAAGACTTTGGTGAGATTATCTTCCTGTTAAACTGCTTGTTTGGGGCAGTTGCGGGGGTGGTAGAGAGTAGGGGAAGGGATATGGGAGAGAAAAGCTGAAGGGGGCCTTTGGTGCTGAAATTTTTGGCAGTGGTGGGGGAGTGATAATCCAGGCTGTGCCTGCTGTTTTCCTAGTTGGGAAGAAGGAGGGTCCTGTCTCCCCCTCCCCTCATGATAGTAACATAATTAATTTGTCAGTGGTTGTGAACTTTCCTCTAGCCTGAGCCTGGTAAGTAAACCTGTGCCCAAACCGCATTTTCCTCGAAGCTCCCCACTTGTGTGTCTTCCTTTCTTTGGTTTTGGTTGTGTTATTTTAATGCTTTCAGTGGAGTCTTGGTGATTTCTAGCTGTGTACCATCGTCAGGGACTAGGTCGAAATCAGTCTTGCCCACCTGGAAGCCGCGGGGCCTCCATTACAGGAGCAAAGACAAGCAGCAGCTTAGCATTGCATCGGATCCATTTCTGCTCCCCTGTTCTTATCCCTACCCCCATTCCAAGCACAAGATAGCCAGGCCACAGTGAAGCCAAAGATGAGTGAGTTTTCTCATCCCACTTTGCCGTGGTTTCCTTGTAGAAGGATTTTATGTTCAGTGATTACCTTTTGGTGGCCTACATGAAAAAAAAAAAAATTGAAGGAAGGAAAGCCTTTCACCAGTTAATTCTCCCTCCATTTAATTACAAACTGCTGGTTGGAGCCATTATATCTGGGAGGCAAGAAAATGTACAAAAGGTGACCGAAAGAATTTGCAGATGAACATGACTTCCCATGAAGTCCAATGTTCCAGTTGTTACCATGGCCCAGAAAACTCCAGCTATCTTTCCCCTGTGTATGAGTGTGCATATAGATAGATGGATAGATACATAGATTGACTGATGGATTGCAGGATCCTCAGCCCACGAGAGTCAATACTTTTCTAGTCCTGACAGGGAGAAGAGGAGAGGCCTTGGGGGGATGAGCTGACAGAGAATTCGTTACCCTAGGTTGTGCTGTGGTTTCAAAAGGTCTCCAGTAGACTCAAGCAGCTTCCTTGACAAATCCTTGGATTTATCAAAGGGCAAATGAAAATGACAAATCCTTTTCGTGTCCCCCCCCCAACTTTTCCGCTAAAAACAATCTCTTTAAGGGGGCCTCAGCCTTAAAACCCTCGACCAAGAGTCCTTGGGAGACTCAGTAATTATTCAGAGTTTTAAACTTCCCTGCCGAAAACAGAGATTATTTTCCAGGTCCAAGACAGAAAGCTTTAGGGGAGCCATTTCCTAGGGTGGAAGATGGATGGCATCAGTGCCAGGTTGGGAACACTGGAATAGATCTGCCCAGACCTCCATTGGTTGGGCAGGAGAAGGAAGGCAGTTTTAGCTTCTCAGTTTACCTCCTGCGATGTGGGGAGCACCATTCGTTGTTGACAAGGGGTCATGTCTCAGAGGAAAATCTGGGCTACAGGCAGAGGCAGCTCCTCTGGAATAAAATCAGAAAGCCTTTGGCAAAGGCAATCAATCAGACCATAAGTAGCCATTTCCCCCTTCCTTTCAGGGGCTCAAGGTGGGCTGGGAGCCCCCCAAGGGTGCTCTGGGCAACTTGTAGAGCGAGGAATATATCCTCCACCCGCCGACGCCCGACTGCTTTTTGTCTCGGCTCCCAGCCGGGCTTCCGAGGCTTTGTACCATGGATTTGGGAGTGACAATGGGCATTTACCTCAGATTCAAGGCTGCCTAGCCTTACCTTTGGAGACTGGGGGAAAAAAAGTGGGGAGGAGGGAGAGGAAGAAAGAAAAGAATTCGTAAGAGTAGCCCAAGGACCAGGGCTTTTTTTAGAGATCTCTGGAATTCACTTGGACGCCTCCAAGTGAGAACCAAGGGGAGCGGCCTGGCCCAGGGAAATGCTGTTCCGATGGCCATTCTTGAGGCACGGTCGGGGCGGCAGCGGGGTGCGGGCCTGCGCTGCCATTTGGGTTCTGCCCTATGGCGTGTTCTCTTCCAGGACCTTTCCAGAAGTCCCGGAGAAGACAAGGCACCCCGGCCGCCACGGTCCGCGCGGTGCTGACTGCCAGCTTGCGGACACTTCCGAAGGCAGAATGAGCCCGGGCGGTGGCCGCCGGCCGCGCCCAGCCCAAGGGCCAGGCCGCCCCAGCTCAACCCTCCGGCCTCGGCGTGTGCTCAGCCTCACGTCGAGGGTGTGTGTCTGCGCGGGCGTGTGTGAGTGTGGTAGGGGGAGGGGGGCCTTTCGAGCTGCTCCATCCGTCCGTTTTATTAGGGACACATTAATCTATAATCAAATACACCTCATAAAATTTTTATTGAAAGGCATAATATCATTACAGAGGTCTTCCACCTGTTTTAAACAACACGACAAGCTGTGAGAGAGCGTGTGTGGGTGTGCGTAGGCAGGGGTGGGCTGGGGCCGGGAGAGAAGCACCGGGAGAACTCCCCTCGGGCGCCAGGGGGCCGCCTCGGAAGGCCGGCCTGCCTCTGGCCGCACAGGCTCGCGCTCCCCGCCCCCGGCCGCTCTGGGCTCTGCCAAGTGCTCGGTGCGCCCAGAACTCACGGCCGGGAGCTCGGAGCCCAGACGCTTGAGGAGGCAGCCCCAGTCCGGACTGCAAGACCGAGGGCGGCAAGAAGAGGCGAACAAATAGTCCCCAGCGCCTCCTGCGGCCGCGGTCGGGGCGCGTGGTCCCAGTCGCCACCGGGTTGGCCGAGTCAGGCCGGGCCGAGCTCGGCTCACGGGCCGGGACCCGTGGGCTCTAATTGTTGCTCTTATGTTGATGATGATTTTTTTTTTTTTTTTTAAATCACAGCAGCCCCCAGTTTAGCGGACTGATTTACTCCTGGTATTGGTAAATATGATCACGTGGGCCGCGCGACCAATGGTGGAGGCTGCAGCCTGCGAACTAGTCGGCGGCTCCGGCGCCGGCGGGGAGCGGCGCCGCGGCGGGCAGTGTAACCTTGGGTGGGAGCGCGGGGCGCCTCAAAATGTCCTCCAGTGGCACCCTCAGCAACTACTACGTGGACTCGCTCATAGGCCATGAGGGCGACGAGGTGTTCGCCGGGCGCTTCGGACCTCCAGGGCCTGGCGCGCAGGGCAGGCCCGCAGGTGTGGCCGACAGCCCGGCCGCTGCCGCCGCCGAGTTCGCCTCGTGTAGTTTTGCCCCCAAATCGGCCGTGTTCTCCGCCTCGTGGTCCGCGGTGCCCGCCCAGCCCCCGGCGGCGGCGGCGATGAGCGGCCTTTACCACCCATACGTGCCCCCGCCGCCCCTGGCCGCTTCCGCCTCCGAACCCGGCCGCTACATGCGCTCCTGGATGGAGCCGCTGCCCGGCTTCCCGGGCGGTGCGGGCGGCGGCGGCGGCGGCGGCGGCGGCGGTAGCGGCGGTGGCCCGGGCCCCGGTCCCAGCCCCGGCCCCAGCGGCCCACCCAACGGGCGCCACTACGGGATTAAGCCTGAAAGCGGAGCGGCACCGACCCCCGCCGCCGCCTCCACCACCTCCACCTCCTCCACTTCCTCGTCTTCCTCCTCCAAAAGGACTGAGTGCTCCGCGGCCCGAGAGTCCCAGGGGAGCGGCGGTCCCGAGTTCTCTTGCAACTCGTTCCTACGGGACAAGGTGGCAGCGGCGGCGGCTGGGGGAACCGGGCCCGGGGCGGGGATTGGATCCGGGTCCGGGGCAGGCGGCACATCGGAGCCCTCAGCTTGCAGCGACCACCCGAGCCCGGGCTGTCCGCTGAAGGAGGAAGAGAAGCAGCATTCGCAGGCGCCGCAGCAGCAACTTGACCCAAGTAAGTGCAAAAGAAATTGCCCCCTGATTTATTGCTGAAACCTGTAAGGCTCGAATGTGCAAAACTGATAGTTTTACTAACCTATAAAAACGTCTAGACGCCTACCCTAGCCTGGGCGAGCTACACGCATCCATAAAAAAAGCGTCCCATAACCACCTACCCTGGGCACGCGGTTTGTACGGTAAACAGAGCTCGGGCATTAAGGCTTTTTATGATAATTCCCCCCCCCCAAGTTGTGAAAACCGGCCATCCTTGGTGAAATTAATTTAACGACCTTTTCTCTCCCCCACCCCGTTGTCTCTCCCTGCCTCCCCTCCGCCCCTCGCTCCCCTTCTTCAAACCCCCCTCTTCATAGACAACCCCGCAGCAAACTGGATCCACGCTCGCTCCACCCGGAAAAAGCGCTGTCCCTACACCAAATACCAGACGCTTGAGCTGGAGAAGGAATTCCTCTTCAACATGTACCTCACTCGGGACCGGCGCTATGAGGTGGCAAGGATTCTGAACCTCACAGAGAGACAGGTCAAAATCTGGTTCCAGAATCGTAGGATGAAAATGAAAAAGATGAGCAAGGAGAAATGCCCCAAGGGAGACTGACCCGGCGAGGCGCCAGCAGGACCGCTCTGCTTTGCAATGGCAGTGGGGTTTTTTTCTTTGTGGGTGCTTGATTTCCAGAACTTCTCCAGCCATTCGGACATTCCCCCCACCCCATTTTATGTAGAAGTGACTGTGTGGTTGGTTTCTGTGAGGTAATTTGGGGGACTCTGTATTTGCTCGCTTATGTGTTGGAGAAACCAAGTGGCTTTGGGGTTTTGCCCTATCCTGCTCCCCTCTTTTCCTGTTCCGTTGGTTCCTTAGGAAATGCCATATTTTGTGAGTGCACGCTGGTTTGAGAAGTCCTCTCCTGTGTAAATGTCTCCTATATTTCTGAAAAGTGCTGTAGTTTAGCCCCGAGCGCTGCTTAGCGCTGCTCAAGCAGGGGCCAAGCGCACCCAATTTCCGAGAGCGAAGGCAGAGCGACGACGGTGCGGAGGCCTGCCCGGGCCGAGCCGTGGCCGTGTTGCCCACCGGTTAAGAAAGCCCCTTTTCCTCAGGGAGGCCGCGGTCCCTCCACTGAGATCTGGAATGAGGCTGAAAGAGGAGCCCAGGGCCGCCGGTGGGTCAGGGGTTTCTTCTCAGTGCACTGGAGGAGCCGCACTCTCCCTGGGAGGGTTTGGCTCGCGTGGGCGGCCGCGGGTGTAGGCCCTCCCGGTTCCTGCCTGAGGACCAGTTGTAAATGCTACCGCTTCCTACCAATAAATGCTGACCTAATCAAATGGAGCCCAGACGCTGGCCCTGAACACTGTGTGCTTGCTTTCTCTGCCTCTTTGCAAAATATCACCCTTATGGGACTTCTTCCCCATCTTGGGGAAGGATACTCTGCTAAAAATCCATGGCCCTTCCACCTGAGAGGTCTCTGATGTGCCTCTGAGCCTCGCTTTGGTTGGGCAGACTGCAGCATAGAGCACAGCCCCCCCTCCCCTCCCCCGGGGAGCCCTAGGCGGTCTTGTCCCAGCCTGCTTCCAGTGCCTCGGCGAACTCTGTACCCGGGACCCAGTGTCAGCATTGCAGCAGAACCGGCAGAGCCGATGGACCCCAGAAACCAAGGGACCTTCTTTCTAGGGCTTTGACATACCGCACCCCATGTCTCCCTCAGCTCACGGAGTCGCAGCCATCAACACCCCCGCTTCCCCTCTCCCCCCTACGCAACCAGGGAAAGGCCAACTCAGCACCCTGGGGCAACTCCAGTTGCGCGGGGCTGGCTGGCTCCGGGAGGGCTGAGCCGGTTAGGCTATGAGCTTCCGCCCCTCCCCACAGGAGCCCCGAAGTGACCTTAGAAGATCAAAATGGTCAAGGCTCTCCTCCGCAGCTATCCCCACCCCGCTCCCCCCTCCCCCACCCAGTTTCTGTGTTTAGCCCCCAGCTCGGCCCTCCGAGGGCCGCTTTCAGAGGCTAAAATGAAGGTCATTGTAAGTGAGGATTTGGGCCCAACACAGCCTTTGCAGGCCCGAGAGGCGGCGGCGCCGGGTGGCCTGGGCTGGGCGGAAGGCGGGGGCGATGGCAGAGTTTTGGGGGGATCCGGATGAAAGAGGGGACATGAAGGAAAAGCAGAGGGGGGCAGGGAGGGAAATCCAAGGCCCAGATCCGGCAGAAGGTGCTGCGTACCCCCCGCCCCTGCGGCCAACCCGATACCTTGGGCTCTTTGAAAACAGGAAGAGCCAAGGTGTCATAAAGCCATTGAGTCGGCGAGACGTCTGGAGGTAATGAGTTTACAACAGGCCCGGCGCTTCGCTTTGAAAGCATCTCATTTTGATGTTTGTGTTTGTGGGAGGAAAGGAAAAATGCAGACAAAACTGGGTCTTAAAATCTGGACAATAAAATATAAACAGGACTCCGTTGGACTAAGAAGACAGGGGCTGGGGAGCCCCGAATGAGGTGTGAGCACCTAGGAAATAAAAATGGGGGCAGTAGGAAGGAGGAGACAATACAGTTCTGATTTTTAAAATAAGCTGGGTATAGAAGTAGCCAGTGGGTGGCTCTCAATAATATTTGACTATGGCCGCCGTTAGCTCCTTTTTAAAAAAGGAAAATACGTCTGTTATTTGGGGGTTGGGAGAGTTAGTGCTCTTGGGTCGTTTACTTAGGCCGAGCATCTCCCAGCCGCATGGTCGAGGGAAAGAGATGAAGTTACCACTTAAATGACCTTTCACAAAAATATCTAGCCCTCCGCTCCAAACACAGAGCAAAAATATTGTTGGAAATTATTTGTTTGCTTATAGATAAATTAATCGTTACAGCTGAATTGGAGGAAAGCATTTTAGAAAATGAGAAAAAAAAAAAAAAAGATCAGCCTCTTAGGAAACACCTAAACTGATTAAAGTCTTCACTTTTAAAAAAAAACTCAAGTGGAATGCTCAGCCAATTCATTTTGCTCTGTGACTTTTGATATACATTTAATATCTCATTTATTGTGCTTAGAAGTTCCAATGAACACACCCCAACGGGGCCTTTCCAGACAGGCATTCAGAGATAAATCAAAAACGTTTTTAATTTGCCTTCTATCCCCACCCCCATTGTCCAGTGAAATGGGCCTGAAGCATTAAAATTACGAAGTAGCTAACATTCAGGATTTAATGCTACATGTAAGAGCTTTAAAAGAAAAAATGAACGAATTTAACTTCTGTAATTTCTTAGCTTTTGAAGTCCGTGGCTCCACTGTTAAAAAAAAAAAAAAAAAAAAAAAGGCCTATAGCAGTTGATATTTAGAAAGTTATGATCTGGTTGAATCTTGCCCATCCTGTAATTGTGGGCGATTACAGAATGGGGACTTACTATGTCTGGCAAAAGAAGGGCTGGAAGCTTTTGAAAAAGACACTACTGGAAGCTCTCGGGAGCAGAAATATCTTTGGCATTCAGGAGCCTCTGTTTTCTGCACTTGACTTGTCGACAATCAAAGAGATGAAAGCATTATTAGTGTCAGCGATCCAAGCTCCAGTCAAACTAAAGAACAAGATTGGAATTGGTTTGAGTTGAATAAAGAGAAGTTAAGCTCTCTCTGTTAGAGGTGGCATTTGGCCACTAGAGAGCGCCGTTGCTCCATTTTGTGATCGTAAAGCTGGCGTTGCGGTGGAAGAAGGGCTTGAATAAGGATACTTACAATCCTATGTTAGATTCCAAATTAGGATAAATTTAACCAAAAAGAATCAATGTGCACTATTACATTCTCCAGAAGTATTTATTATGTATAAAATTTTGGCTTAGGATTTCAGAAAACTTGGACTGTGGCACAGTTGAAAACGTTACGTTAATGCATTGTATCAAAACAGAAAAGTGTAAAAGAATACATGTTTACGAAGTTAATCGGACTCTGTTCCCATTCAGATTATAAACGGAATGCTTGAAGGAAAAAAAATTAAACTGTTTTGTCCCAAGAGGAAATGTTGTCTTAAAATGTTTTCGTAATTAGGCCAGAATGTGTGTAGAAATGACTTTGTAGTGTTTGTGTTTCTTTTTCGCCCCCTCAGGAATCACAAAGTTCTAGAAAGTGCTTTGTATTATTGACATCTGGACTCTCTCTTCTTTCCCCCCATTCCATTCCAAAATCCACTATCGAGGGTTTAAACACGCGCGCGCACACACACACACACACACACACACACACACTCCAAACAGTGAAATTAAAAGGCACGATTACAAAGTTTGTTTCAAGGCTTTATTGAAAATAATTACTCTTTTAATTGGGTATTTGCAAGATTGGAGTACAAATCGTTAACCGTCCGAATCAGTTCCTTCGCCTAGGGATTTAAAGGAAGTTTTTAACCTGGTGATAACCGGCAGAAAACAACAACAGCAACAAAACCCGGACCCCTCACCACTCACACAGCAATACTAATTTTAAAATAAGACATGCCTTTATAATCTGCAGATTCATTAGCAAACCGTTTACCTTCACTATTTTCAGCTATTCCCTGTACAAATAAACATTATCTTGTTATGCCTTTCCGTCTCGACCTTATTTTCTCCATTTGCAAAATAATAATATTCTGTCCACCCGGACTAACCTCAGGATCTCACCCACGAGCTGGGCCAACCCACAAGGGGCAAGATGGTAGTTGAAATCAGTCGCCTGCTACGCCTTTGGGAGCTGTCTGGGGGTTTTTAGACATTGTGATTTGTCGTGAAAAGCCAGTAAGGTGTGTTTAAGTTCTAGCGGGGGCGTCCTCGGTGGGCTGAGAGAGTGTTTCTGAGGTCGGCTCCCGTGGGCCGGGCGCCCTCAACAACAATGATTATCCCAAGAAAAAGGGTCACCCAAAGACCCACGAAAAAGGGCAGAGTAGGCAAAGGAAAACACACTCAGCAGAGACCTATTACATTTATTGGACACTGAACATCATCAACACAGGAGTAGAGGTGGGGGGAAGAAGAAGGGGAGAGAGAAGGCGAATTGGTGGTGTAACGTCAAGAGGCTTCAGAGCCAGTTTCTAAAATCAGGAATATTTTTCCGATTCACACTCGATTTGCCCACGGGACACGGGACGTTTCTCTTCCTCGTCCTTCATAGAATGAGTTTGCTTTCTTTACCTTTGGAAAAATTAGTAACTTTTTAAGTTGAACACGGCGCCTGTTCTCGGCACTAACTTCACAAGCTTGTTGCATGAACTAGAATCGTTAGAAGATGGGCGCCGCCTGCAGCTGCTTGGAACCGGCATGTTCCGAACGCCGGCCCGGAGGCTCCTTGGGGGGCTCCCGAGTGTCGGTTCCCCGACCTCCGCCCGGGGCCACCGCCTGCCGAGGTCCTCTCCATGCAGGGGCTGAGACCCGGAGCCGCGCGTCCTGCCGGAGAAAATACCAGCCTCCCCAGCGTGAGTCCTCCGCGGCTTGGAACATTTCTGTCTGCTTTTCTATTTACTCCCTCAGCAATGCTAATGTTTCCCCTCCCCACATTCTTCAGGCTGCCCCCTGCGCCTGGTACTGACGTCTATCAAGGGTGAAATGATGGAAACTATATTCATGGGCATGATTTCCATTAAATATCAATTAACCTGGGAGCCTCAGCCAGGCGTGCAGTGCGTCAAGGGTAAATGTACATCTCATTTCCACAAGGCCCACTCGGCTGGAAAAGAAGGGCTTACTTAGATTCGCTTTGATAATGCACTTTGGTATTGAGGTCACCTTTGTGGCCTTTAATCAAGCCACTTGGATAGGACCTAACTCAAATATTCAGTCCGGATCGTCTACACGGCTTGTCCTCGTTCCTTGGGCTGCGCCCGCGTGTCCAGAGGCGCAAAAGCCACGGCCAACCTCTGAGGGGTTGCTCCAGGGGCCGGGGAGGGAGTCATTTGCTCCACAGTCTCCTGGGAGTGGCCTCCCTGCCTCCCCGCTCCCCCACCCTCAAGTGTAAGGCTCTGCGGTGCCCCCGCCCTGCCGGCCGTGGCCCGCATTCCCTGGGCCCCGGGGGCACGGCGAGCCCTTGGCAGTGCGGTTTTATGGGCCCCCTTTAAGGCTGGCGGAGGCATCTCCGCGCCAGCGTGAGGCGTCCCGTCGGGTGCAGTGATGTCGCCTCCGCGCGGATCCCTCCGCGCGGTTATCTCGCGTCCATCTCGCTCCCTCTCCCTGCAGTGGCGTGGTGCGAAAATGCCTCGCCGGGGCGCACCGGGGCGGCAGCCTCGGCAGCGGCGGCGAGAGCGGTGGGAGGGGGCTGCGGGGGGGGCGAGGTGAGAGGTGGCGGCGGGCAGAGGGTGTTTTTTTTTCCTTTTCCCTCCAGAGCGGGGGTTTGTAAACCGAAGCCAAAGAGTGTCTCCGTGGGCCGGGCGCACTTTTTTTTGTTTGTCCCGGTGCGCTCAGGGCCGCCTGGTGCCTGAGAGGAAAGAGTGGAGGCAGCGGGGCAGGTCACCCGGGGTGTTGGCGAGTTTATTGCGGCCAAGCCGGCGCGCGCCGGGAGAGGCCGGGCGGGCAGTGGAACGCGGGGGCTGGGTGAGGCCCTGCGACCCGCGAGGGAGGCGGCGCGAGGTCGAGGCGGCGGGCGCGAGAGAGGAGCATGAGCGCCCAGTAGCGGAGTGCCCGCGGTTGCGGGGTCTCAGAAGCGGCGGGCGGGCGGGTGGCAGCAGCAACGTAGCCCGGCGGCCCCAGTGGCGCGAGCAGCCGCCCCAGAGGCCCCCGCGGCAGTGCGGTGGCGCTGAGGCGCGCTCCCTGCCTGCTCCGCGCCGCCCGCCCGCCCGGGGCCGCCCTACCTTGGCCCCCGGCCGCTGGCCGCCGCCGCCGCCTCGATGAGTTCGTACTTCGTGAACCCGCTGTACTCCAAGTACAAGGCGGCGGCCGCGGCGGGCGAGGCCATCAATCCCACTTACTACGACTGTCACTTCGCGCCCGAGGTCGGCGGCCGCCACGCCGCTGCCGCCGCCTTGCAGCTCTATGGCAACAGCGCCGCTGGCTTCCCGCACGCGCACCCGCACCCGCACCCATCGCCGCCGCCCGCCGGGCCAGGTTGCAGTAGTGGGGGAGGCCCGGGTCCCGGCCAGGACTACTTCCACCCCGGCGGGGGCAGCCCAGCCGCAGCCTACCAGGCCGCCCCACCTCCTCCGCCGCCGCCTCCCCCCTGCGGTGGGATTGCCTGTCACCGGGAGCCCGCGAAGTTTTACGGATACGATAACTTACAGAGACAGCCGATTTTTACGACCCAGCAAGAGGCCGAGCTGGTACAATATCCTGACTGTAAATCGTCCAGTGGTAATATTGGCGAGGACCCAGACCACTTAAATCAGAGCTCGTCTCCTTCTCAAATGTTTCCCTGGATGAGACCACAAGGTTGGGATGCAATTTTTTTTTTTTTTTTTTAAGCGGGGAGAGGGGGAGAAATCTGCTTTCATCTCACGTAATTGCTTTAAAACTCCCCTTTTCTCTCCCTCTCCTTTTTCTTCTGGTGTAGCTTACAGTGACTCTTATTCATGAAGTAGTGCAGACTTTTTTTTTCCTTTAAAGTAGAAACCATGAAAAGATGATGGGGGTCATAATAATTGCTAGGACGTTCTCGCTGTCCCTCTTGCCTGCCCGTGCTATATATTATATCAGACCTAAGAAGAGTTGTGTATATTTCACCCCCTTAGACCTGTTTCAGAAACCTCCAGCAACCTGCAGACGCACCATTACATTTTTAATGTTTATTTTCTTCTTTTTTTTTCTCTTTGTTTTAATCAGCAGCTCCTGGTAGACGAAGGGGAAGACAAACCTACAGTCGTTTCCAAACCTTAGAGTTGGAAAAGGAATTCCTTTTTAACCCTTATCTGACCAGGAAGAGAAGAATCGAGGTTTCCCATGCCTTAGCCCTCACCGAGAGACAGGTAAAAATCTGGTTCCAGAACAGGAGAATGAAATGGAAAAAGGAGAACAACAAGGACAAATTCCCGGTTTCCAGACAGGAGGCGAAAGATGGGGAAACCAAAAAGGAAGCCCAAGAGCTGGAGGAAGACCGAGCCGAAGGCCCGACAAATTAACTTCTACCTTTAAAATTTTACCGCAGACTATTAAAACTAATGATCAGCATATGCTGGTGGACACCACCTGTTTTCTTTTTTGGAAAGGACTTTACCTGTGTTTCAAGCTACCTTCATGTCACTGCTCTTGAGGTTTCTGCGCTTTGAGAGGGATTTGGGTGTTTAAAAAAAATGTTTCTAGTGTCGCATAGAAACAGCCCTTGAGCTGTCCTATGTAAGAGTAATTTGATACTGACCTTGTAGCTATATTTTTATAATGGTAGTTTTTAATGTCTGAGCTGGTGATTTTGCCTCGACAACGTAAACTTCCTAATGATTAGCACTAAATAATTGAATATAAAATGCTTTATTAATCAAACAAGTGCACTTGAACGTTTTAAATCTTTTCTTTATGGTGAGTAAATTAAAAGAAGTTTATTAATTTTTAAAAATTATGCCCGCAGAATATTTACTTTATATTATTTGATTAAAATGTGTTATTTATATTTTTTCTGCTTTTATAATGAATGGTTCGGGTGCCTTTTGTTTACTCCAAAAGGTTTCTTTGAGAATTTTGTAAATGTAGTATCTCTGGGAAAAGTCTGGGCCAAATATTGAGAAAAGCACATGTTAGCTGAAGAGTGTAATGTATAGTCCTGGCTCTGCAGCTTCCTTAAACTTGGGGGAAATGTTCGGCTAGTGACAGAAGTTTCAGGACAATGTCAAAGTTGACATTTAATAATTTTTCTATAGTTTATACAAATAATGGCAGTTTAATCATCTAGAGTGAATGAATACTTGAAAAGTCAATTATAACATTTTCACATAGATACTTTTAGTCTGGCAAGTCACCTTGTGGAACGCCTCTCCTTTCTGAATCTGCTTTCGTTTTGAACTGTGCTTGGTATCGCCTGCAACTGCTAGGTCTTTGTGCTGTGGCCGCCGCTGTGATTCCGGTTTTTGTGTTTGTGTGTTTGTTTTTTTTTTTTTTCTGAGGAGGTGCCATATTTATTTGTATTCTCTCTGTTTGCATGCCCATTGTGAGCCAACTTGTGTGCATCTCAGATGTCGGTTGGTACGTCCTCTGCTGTTCTCCAGGTTGGCCTCACCTATTTGAAACAAGCCTTGAGAACAAATGCAGAAAAATCCGAGTGTAAACAACCGCTGCAGAATATAGCTAGCTCCTTAATAAAAGAAATGAATCCTTTTTCTAGAGCTAGTGTCTTTGAGCGCCGCCAATAACCCTTTTCCTGAGTCAGGAACAATCTCCAGGACTCATGTGAAGGCAGCATCCTGCTAAAGCATCTATTTGATTTTTAAAAGGTGGGAGGGGGGTTACCTGCACCCTTGCTATAAAAATAAATGTGGGGTGGGGGGAGCTCTTTTTCACTTCAGAGAGGGTCAGCTAGGCTATTCTAGCTTCATCTTGCTCTAAACAACCTTGATAAGATACTGGGAGAGCTTTGAACTTCGCAAAGGACTGGAGTTGTAGGCCCAGTGGGTAGCAACCCAGAGTCCAGATTATACCACAGCTTATTCCATTGAGCCAGCGCTGATGCTGGGGTTTGGGATCTGTTATTAACAAGATATCCACTTTCCATTTGAGGCTACTCCTGCAGCTGCCATTTTATAAGGGAAGAGGAGGAGGAAGAGGGGCAGGAGGGAAGAGGAGAAATTCAAGTAAACTAACATTTCTCCCCACAAAAGGGAAAGCCCCTTTATCAGGTAGACTTGAAGAATTCTCTTCTTTTTCTCCTGGAGAAGGAAAATGTTTTTAAAGAGGTACATTTTAATTTCCAGAGTGGCTTTTATTGCACAGGTACGAAAATGGAATCCTATACTTTGGGGCCTGTATCACTTGTTCAGGTGATGGTGGACTGTTGCCTGCTGCTTCAAGGACCAGGGAAACATTGGCACAGGTTAGGCCGGAGGCGAAGCACCACCTGGCTTTCTATCAGGGAAGAGGCCATGGCTGTGGCATTTGCTGACCTGAGCCAGGAAAGAGTTTTAAGTCAAGGGTGGCCTGGGGCTTAAGAAACATTTGCACAAGAAGAGACAGCTGCAAACGTGCCTGCTGGATTTGGAAACGTTTTGCTCTGTGTGTTGCCTGAGACTGCTGTTGACTGGTTTAGAGCAAGTGTGCCAAGTGCTTGAAAGCATGGCTAGGAAACAGTCTGGCTGTGGAGAGGGTGGGAATAAGCTGGCTGGAGACTGGTGCTGGCTAGACTCCAGCTGCCCTCCATTTAAGGGATTCCTCTATTAGCAAAATTCACTGTCTTCTACACAAGAATTCTCCCTGAAAATCATTTTTAGAGCCATTGATTTGGGCAAGACTCTATATGGTGGGGGACCCGGTGCATGGATTGCTGTGGAAATCAGTTAAGGAAGGGCGGTAAAAATGTTTTTTCCTCCATTTTGTGCTACTCTGAAAGTGTTGTACCTTCTGGCCTTGTGGGACCCCTAACCTATGGTAAATTCGTAGCTCATGTACACAGAAAGACTTGCAAAAATTAGTACACTTGAGAGTATTTGTACATTTACAGATTTGGTATTTTGGGTATATATTTGTTGTACATATATATACATTACTCACGTAGAAAGTGTTGGTAATTAATGTAAGTATACATGCTTCCTTTTGTAGTTCGGGAAAACACAGATTTGTCTTCAAATAAAGTCTGTGGAATTACAATCACACACACTCACCACCTTCTTTCTTGCAGTGGCTAGAAACCCCCATCTGTGTTTCATGCAGACAACTCCCAGTGACGAGTGCAGGAGATGCCCTTCTAATTGGCTCAGATCTGTAAACATCCGAGGGTTGCAGCATATCGAACCAACATTTTTGCTGCAGAAATTTGCATAAGCCTTCAGAGAACCCTTTGGAAACAGTCGACACTTTGGTGCCCTGGACTGCTTAGAGAGTCTGCTTAGAGAGGTCTGTAAATCATTTACAGAAAAATAGGACCCTCCAGTGTTAACACTGGATGAAAAAACCAAGGGTCCTAAGTGATTTGGGTTCTCTTCGTAGACCAGAAACACACAAAAGATGGTGTGGGTCTCAACGGTTCCTAGAGAAAAGTCAGTTTAGGGGCTGCCATCTTGTGAGGTTCCACAAAGCCCAGCACATGGCTTATCTCTGCACAGGGGGGAAAAGTACAAATATGGCTGCCTTTTCAAAAGTGCAGTCTTTTCCTAGCCCTCCTTCCAACCAGCTGAAATGGAGGGTCATAAACTCTGCCTTTATTTGGGTAGAGGAAAATTGACAGTTGAGGTTATTTCTCAGAATGTTTCAGAACTAAACAATGTTCTGAATGTATAGACATGTATAGACCAGCATAAAGTGTTACTGTTTGGGAAGGTCCAACAACATGCTCTATTTTGTGTAATTAAAATATTGTTTAATTATTCCTCACTGCAGAAGGTGTTACTCTTTCACATCCAAACTTGTGTCCTCTGCTTTCCCACTGTTTGCTGAATCTGCACGCAGCTGGTGGTGAACAGGGGAAAGAGAACATTTTAATGAACCCGGCTGCTGCTCTGGGTACCTCTAGCAAAGTTGGAGATCACTGACTTTTTCTAGAAAGAATATGACTTTTGCTGACACATGGCAACAGAAGTACTTTAATCAGAAACATCCAAGGTCATCAGAACTTTTTCAAGGGATACACATAGCCTGCTCCAGAGGGTGCTGTGTGCTTCCTACTTAAGTGTACGACCACTTAGGTACTTGGTGTGAGGATGTTAATTGAGAACTTACACATTGAAATCCTAATGCACATATTTATAAATGTATTATTTGAAATCCAAAGCAGTGTCCTTGAAAGGATGGGGTGGGGGTGAGGAGAGGTTACCTCTTACAGCCAGGTTTGAAGCCTGGATGGCCATGCCCATGCATTAATGATGAGGGGAGCTAGCCAAGGATGTTTACCTTTAGCTGGGGTTCCCTGGAGTAGCTTCCATGAGAAGAACGAAAGGAATGGCACTCCTGCCTTTGAAGAAAAAGAACTTTTTTTCCAAGCCTGAAACTGGGGAGCTGCTTTTTTCCTGAACAAATGGAGTCCCTCTCCTCTTCAATACTGCACTGAACAGGCTCTTCAATGGACAGACATTTTGGGGGGCAAGGGAAGAGGGGGCTAGAATTCCATAGAAATGCGAATTGCACTTGGGGAGACTTAAACAAGGATTTTCAGAGGGTATTAAAAAAGATTGACTCTTCTCTAACCCAGGACTGTCCCAGGGGGATGTTTCTATCTAGATTAAGTATAGGTAATGGGAGTTCAAACTGTTATTTTGGAGAAGTTGACAAGTACCTAAAACCATTTTCAGCCTTTGAGCTGATTGGCAACTCTCCTACTGCAGAAACCCCAAGAAACAGGAGGGACCCGGTTTATGTTGGAGAGAGCTGGGTGGGGGAGAGCACACATTTTCTTGGCCTGCAGAGCCCCGGTTTTCTGCACAAGGTCAGACTGGGTGGCTTGCCTGAAAATGAGAGGGGCAAAACCCGAAAGCGCTTGACTGCTCTTTCAGAGAGGCCTTTTGGTGAGGGGAGGAGAGGAGAAGCCAAGAGAGGGGAGAGTTGGGAGGGGTGACTGGCAGGATCACCTCCCCAAGCGAGCGCGGCATTCATTCTCCCTGAAACACAGCGCCCAAGGAGCAGAGGTTTCAAGCCAAAGAACCAAAATAAAAAATAAAAGGGAAAGAATTCCTAGAGAAAGGAACCGTGAAGTCTAGAAAGGCAGAGCGAGCGGTGGAGAGGGACACGGAGAAAGAGGAGGAGGGAGGAAGAAAGAGGAGGAGGGGGAGGAAGAAGAGCAGAAAAACGGAGAGAGAAGAGGGGAGAGGAGAGAGAGAGAAAGAGAGGAAAAAACATGGCGCTTGCGAGCTGTATGTGCAAAATCCGCAAGGAATTGCAGTAAATTCCTTTTTGTTTGAAGAAAATTTACAACTTGGTAATAGACCTTTTTATGACCTATTTGCGGTCGTCATTGGCTGCGGCTGGTCATGTGCAGGCTCCGCTCGCCTTCACGGCCTTTTTCCTGATTTCCCAGGCGAATTTCCCCCCGCATTCTGCCTTCCTAGAGCCTCACCCCCTCTTTTTCTAACCTTTGTCTTCGCAGAGGTGGGCTCCAGTCGCCGGCTGCGGGATTGCGGGGTCCGCGGCGGCCTCGGCTCGTGCCCGGCGCCCAATTTGGCCCCACGGCCGCTTCGCCCCGGGCCGCGCCGCTGCCGCCTCCGGAGCCGGCGGGGAGCCCGGCGGGCGGGAGAGCCCGGAAGGAGCCCGGGGCGCCCAGGCCCCCACTGGCGCCGGCACCGCCCGCCGGGAGCCGCCGGCCTGCAGCCGGGTGGCCGAGACGCGCGGTTCCGACGCGGCTCCTTTTCCAACATGAGTGGGTCCCAGCCGCGCAGAGCGCGAGTAACTGGGCAGCGCCTAGTGGATTACAGCCGCCGCCGGGGACGACCGCCGCCTCCAGCTCTGCACCTCCGGTAAGAGCGGCCCCCGCCCCGCGCTCCCAGCGCTGCCACCGGGAAGCTCGAGGTGCCCACCCGTTCGGTTAGCTCGGGGAGCCCGACCCGAACCCCCACACTTCCCCGGGGCCTGGGAGTGCCTGTCTGCGTCCCCTGCCTCCAGATCACTCAGGTTCTGAGCGGGCGTCCCCTGGGGCCCTGGGTGGGGGCCGGCTGAGCTCAGAAACAGAAGGGAAGCCCTATTTCCTCTGGAGATGATGAGAGGTGGATAGCGGCATAGATCGAGAGCCACAGGATCCCCGCCCTGGAAGACTGTGCAGATGGTTTCTGGAGCTGTCAGCTTTGCTGGGGGTCACTACAGGCACTCTGAAGTCTAGAGCAGTATTTTGCGGTTGGTCTGTGGTCAGAGGTACCTGGGAGGCTAACAGGTGTTTTCTGAGGGTTGGAGCTTGGGGGTGGGGGTGGGGTGGATTCTGTGTATCAGGATGGTGCTACGTTTGTTCATCTAGGCTTTGGTGAGTGATGCTGATTTTTAGAGTTTTTGGTTTATTGGGCCTTGTTTATGGGATGGAATTTTAAATATTAACTGCTTCTCTAGCTCTCAGATGATTTTCGTAACAACTCAAGAAAGGTTCCACACACATCTGTCAGGTGAATCTGGGTTATTCTGTGCCACAAAATGGATGCATGTTTTGAGAGGTAGCAGTAGAGCAGAGGATCAGAAACCCTGGTGCAGGTCTTGGGGAAAAAAACAAGAGACGTTTCAGAAATTCTAAGCATGCTTAATAAGTTCAAGCATCTTGTGTGTTTCTTATTTGTCAGAGTAGGAAAAGAGTAGACATTTTGCTCTCTAAATGTACTGTTGTGGTGTGTGTGTGTTGCCTACAAATGAATAGCATAGCAATATTACCAACTCGACTTCAAAACTAGTGAACCAAAATATCTATGAATCGAAAGAAAATTATTTGCAGAAAGAAATGCTATTTTCTCCTACGGATTTTGAAGGGCACTAGAGGAGGCAGTTCTCAAATCCCATTGCCTCTTCCCTCATGGACACGTGAAATATTAAAACCTCAGGACAATCTGCCGCATTGCGCATGGGGTTGACCTGTGCGTGGCGGAGCATTGTTTTTTCAGGAGCCACCGGAAAAGCCTAACTCACTGTTCTCCCAAATATCCTAGTGTGACCATGCTGGCCTTAAACGCATTTCTGAACAATAAATGACATTTTTATAGAAAGGTATTTTTAGTAAGTAACAACGGAATCATGCTCGTTTCAAAATGGAGGGCTACGATTTGTGGCTAGTTGACGTGCGCAATTGTCCTCGATCACTAATTATGATCACTCACAAATGAGAAACTGATTTTTAAGTCCACAATGTCTGTATTTTGTAAATATCTCTGTTAGAGTACTGCTGAGATCATTCTTTCATATTGGTATCGAGCATTATTACCTACTGAAAAACAGGCCTCTGGACTGGGGCTCCCAAGGCCCTCCCCTGGCGACTTCAGGAGGAGTCCCTAAATTGCCTGGAGTTGTGGTGGGGGTGGGGACGAGTTGTGGCCGTGATGGCCAAGCCCTTGTGTTCCGAGTTTCAGTAGCCTCTCCCTGGGTTCAATGACTGAGCGCGCCCAAGTGACTAGGAACCTGGGCGGTCTGCAGGTCCAATTGCACAGCAGAGGGTGATGTCATGGGCAGATATGGAGGACTAAGGGGTTTTTCCTAAGTCCCGTAGTAGCATTAAGAGCTTAAATAGTCAATTGCATCTAAGGGAATAAATACGCTGCCAGTCACATCTGAACTCAGGCCACTTAGTCCAAGAGGAGACTAGTCAACGCTTTTGCCACTACCGGAAATGCCCCCACTGTCCCTGTTAACCCAATTTTTAAAAACTCAAACGAAATTAAAAATATAGTTGGACCCAAAGAGCTCACAAGCCGGGGAGTGTAATTCCCAGAGTCCTCGAACCGAACCTTTAACCGTGTATAGATTAGGGAACCAATGGCACGTCCGGGCCTTAGTGTCAGGCAATGAGATGGGCTTGCGGTCTCCCGGAGGACCAGGAAAAAGAGCGAAGCTCGTTGTTATAAACGTGGCCAAGCACCAGGGTTGAAAACCGAACGTATTTTCCTGTCAGATGCTCCTCCAAATAAATATATCTCGCCAGAATTCTGTTTTCCGAGCTCGAGAAGCAGGGGAAATAGGAACAAAGACAGTATTTCACTCTGGGCTGGCAGGCAGCTGCTAGAGGTATTTACGGCCTTGCCGCAGTGCGACCGCCGGGCAGGGCACGCGGGGGCACCGGAAGCTGGGGAGAAGCCACCAAGAACTCGGAATTCCGACTTAAGTCCAATTTAGGGCCAATTTTCCGAAATTAATGCGAAAAGATACCCTCTTTCTAGTAACTGGTCTCTTGGATTTCATAGTAGTGCAGAATGTGGGAGAAGTCGTACTCTCTGGACGTAGGGTGGTTCCCTCTCCCCCTCACCCTCCCCCCACAAGCCTTGATTGATATGAAACTGCTGATCCAAAGGACAGACAACCTTGAGGGTTTACTGGAAACATGGCGATTTTGCTGGTTTGGCGGAACAGGGCTGGCAGATCAGAAAGGACGCGTGAAGCTTTTAACAGGGTTTCCTGCAAAAGTATGTTTCCTGTGTCTCTAAGATGCGGCGTTCAGGCTCTTCTGCAGTTACGCGCTGCAGCAGTGTGCGGTGCTGCACACTGCCCAGCGCTGCGCACACCTCCCGCACAGCTTAGTGCTGGGTTGCGCCTGCCTAGCTCGCTCGCCCAGCGTCCGGCGCATGTGCAATGAAATAACCCAGCCTAGGGATCCAACCAGCCAAGCACGGATAGGGGGAGGGGGCGAGTGGACTCAGAGCTGGAAGATAAAACCCGATCTCTCCACTCCTCCTTGCCTCAGGATTCGCTCCTGATCTTTCCTTTATTCCAGCCTTCAGTCTAAATATAGCCAAACATCTTGCCCTTGACCACGTTATTTTCAATCATCTTGACTCACCACCTCACCCAAATTTAAATCTGTACTTTAGAAACAGTATGCAAATACGAGCTAGTGACCAGAAGAAAACCAAATCTTTCTTTCATGGTGTTAAACATACATACATTTCTAAACACCTTAAACGAAGATTATATATATATATATATATATATATATATATATATATATATATATGTATGTATGTATATAATCCTCAGGGAAGTGTATAGATTTTTTTCAGCCTGGTGCTTCTGCTTTGGGAAAAGGCCTTTCCTCTTGGCGCCTGTTCAAACCGCCAAACTTCAGGCCAATTCTTCAACCGGACCATTCTCGGATCTTGTTACGCCAGCGCAGCACGTTCGAAGGCTCTGTGGGGACCAGTGGCTCAGCAGAAAGCGGTCAAACAAATAATAAATAAATAAACGCACGAACTGTAGGGTTTTTCCGCCTGGGCTCGCCTAATTAACGGAGGATGCACACTCCTGGGTCTCGAGCCTGCTGTCAGTGCTAGGGGTGGGACTGGGGGTAGGGGTGGGGGCGGCCAGAAGGAGTCGAGAGGGCCCTGAGGCCGCCCCCATGGGAAGGGAGGACCAACTCAAGCCTCTGGCTCGGGAAGACCTCTGCCCGCGCTAAGAAGCCCGGGCCTCGGGTTTCCGGGGCTGGAACAGTCCCCCTGCTCCGCTGTCTGGCGCCTTGTCCAGGAGGAGGCGCTGTAGGACAAGCGTCCTGTCGGCTACGGAGGCGCGGGAGATGCCCCGGGCGCTGGCGGGCGGGAGCGTGGGAGGGACACTGACCCCGCCCCCTCCGTCTCTCCGCCCTCCACCCCAGTTCACAAAGTGTTTTCCGCCAACGAGGATAGTGGGCGATGCGGCGCCCTTTCCCGAGACTGGCAGCAGAGGCAGCTCGGGGCCCAGGAACCTGAAGGCAGGTTCCGGGGTGGCGGGCCACCTCACTTCCTCCGCCTTCCCGGAGGGGGCGCGATTTCTGCGCTTTGGGCTCTGAAGAGCAGGAAGAGGGTCTGGTGGGGCAAGCCACGCCCAATCCCTGCCAGCCCCTTCATTTGGGCTGCTGTTCTTGCCACTTTCCTTTCTTGCAATTCCTGGTACCTAGAACCGGCAGCCTTGAAAACCCGAGCGTTCAGCGTCGCCTGCCTCAAGCTGATGGGCTCGCTCAGGCTCACTTAGAACAAGGCCTCGGCCCCGGGACTCCCTCGAGGCTCCGAGATCCAGGGTGACTTCTTGCGTGCGACTTGAAAATCCCGCAGTTACTCATCTTTCCCCTTTTTCACACCACCCCCACACTCTTCTTTACCCATTGCACCCATTTCAGGCCTTTGGTGGGCTCCATGGGGGTGTTTCTCGCATCAGCGGTGACATCCCCAACTGGCTGTGATCCAACCTTACTGTTCCTTGTTGTCTCCTTGCAACACAGTCTTTTGCTTCCCTCATTTCCCTACGTTAGAGCAGTGATTCTTAATGAAGACCCGCATTCAAGCCTCTTCTTTATAATGCAGGTTCCTTTGTTTCATGCCAGACTTACTGAATCAGGATGTCCAGAACCTGCAGTTTATAAACACTCTCCATCATGGCAGTTAAGATGTAGGCTTATGTTTGAGTACTGGTTGAGGGTCTTTCCTGTGTCTTTTATGATTCTGTGGTCTACAGGGGCCAAGTTCTCGCTACCATTTAGCAATGCCCCTCCCCCTAGTTAAGGGAGCTCCCTCCTTCATCCGGTTTTCTAGGGGATCTTCCTGACCCAGGGATCGAACTTGCGTTTCCTGCATTGCAGGTAGACGCTTTACCATCTGAGCCACCAGGGAAAAGTCATAAGCTGACTAGTTGCTACCAAATTGGGAAGGGGAAATTGACCGCTTGCTAACTCAGAGATTTTTTCAAAGAGGTGAATAGGTTCTAGGTACAGACTGCCTCCTATCAAATTTTTTCCACTGAACTGTTGTGTGAGCTTAGGCAAGTAGGGCAAACTCTCTGGGCTTGTTTCCTCATGTGGAAAGCAGAGATAATTAGAGTACCTTCAAGGGTTGTTATGAGGATTTTTACTTACATAGCACTACTATGTGCCCAGCACTATTCTATTTTACGTATATTAACTCACTGATTAGGCACTTAAAATGGGTTTTTGGCACTACCAAACATTCAATACCTGTTTCAATCACATATTGAATAACAAGCATTCAATAGGTGTTTCTTATCATCAGTATCCTTTTTCTGTTTAATAATCAGGCCTAGCCTTTTACAGCTGCGAGAGACCTGGTTCATGCACCCAGTCCCTGAATTGTACAGAGAAGACAGGCCCAGGCTTGGTCACAGGAGAACATGGATCTGGGGCTTCCCCTGTTGCTGTAGTGGGTCTCGTGGGCCCTGCTTCCTTGGGTCTCATTGTCTGGCACCTGCCTACAGGTAGACTGAAGGGCCACATCCAAGAAGAAGGTGCCCCTAGCTCCTCAGTGGGCAGATACCGGGTAGCAGAAGCCTCACACCCACACAGGCACATCCATGACTCTTACAGAAGGCTCAGGTCTTACTAGAGAGCAGGCCACCTTCTGGAGCCACCTTCCTTACCACCACCCAGTCACAGCCTCTTTTACAGCCCCAAGGCAAGTACCCTTTTTTCAGTATCTTGAAAGCTGGGACAGAGTGGAAAAGCCAAAGGCCAGTGGCCAACACAAAGGAGGCAAGGAGTGTTCCACAACCTTAATCTGCTTGTGTTCCAAGATCTGGGCTCCAGGGCCATGGCTGAGCCACAGCTCCCACCTTGGGCCATGGTGATGTCAAGGTGTGTCTTAAAGAGGACTATCCCCCTCAGATCTCCATCAGCCCTTCTATTTTTTGAGATACTTTATATCTTTTAAAAAGAATTATATAAATACTATCTCAGGCTATAACCCACACATATGTACACCCCTCCCATGCAGCCAGGTTCTACCCCTTACCCCTGGCCTCCAAGACTTATGACTACAGACTTTTCCTAAGAGGGCCTCTGCAGCCCTTGGCCAAGCTGCTTCTGCCTAACCAGGAGTCCACCTGGGTCAGATTTTCTGTCCAAACACACCTTGTCTCTCCTGCTATAAACCATGTCTAGCAGAGTTTGGTCCATGAAATTGGGCCCAAATTGGGCCCAATGCTGCAGTTGCCCAGTCACCGCCATCTCCTGATCCATCTAACCTCTGTTCTTGATTCTCAATGGGCTTAGATGGCTATTCCACACCCTGCTTTTCTTGGACCCACTGGAGTTTTTTCCAGGTCTGGCCCCCCATTAGAGGTCCCGCCCCAGAGCCCGTTCTTTTGGATGCCACATCTCACTATTGGAGTTGTTACCTCCGGGGTTACCTCTCCTTCCCAGAAGACACCAAGGCAGAGTTCCAGTGAGCAGACCCTACTGTAGGGGGAGGGGTGGGGGTAGCAGGAGAAGTGTTGTGTTCCTCTTTCAGCGATAGACTATAGTGTCAGGAATATGAAATTATATTTCTCTCATGCTTGGGACTCCCTGTTCAGCCCTTCTCTGGCTCTTCCCCAGTCTGTGTCCCTAAGTGCCAGGCCTGGCGGTTTCCTTCCTACACCTGGTCTAGGGGATTCATCTGAAGTCTCATTCCCACTTATCCTGGTTTGGAGATAGTTTAAGAGAAGAGTTCAGCACCACATCTGGGCAAGAGGCCTCTTGCACGTAAAGGTCAGAATATCCTTTCCTAGGCCATATAGCAAGGAGAAGGCAATGGCACCCCACTCCAGTACTCTTGCCTGGAAAATTCCATGGACGGAGGAGCCTGGTAGGCTGCAGTCCATGGGGTCGCTAGGAGTTGGACATGACTGAGCGACTTTACTTTCACTTTTCACTTTCATGCATTGGAGAAGGAAATGGCAACCCACTCCAGTGTTCTTGCCTGGAGAATCCCAGGGACAGGGGAGCCTGGTGGGCTGCCGCCTATGGGGTTGCACAGAGTCGGACATGACTGAAGTGACTTAGCAGCAGCAGCAGCAGCAGGCCACATAGCAAGGGCCTCTAGGGCAGGCAGAGAACGGACCTCGTTACATTTGGAGTGCAGCTGATGCCTCCTGGGCCCCTTCACTTTCTCTTCCTTCCTGGGAGTGGCTCTGGCATCTGGGTTGGGAGAACCCTGTGGGGGACTCTAGCTCATGGGAGCTCTTTGAGCAGAAACTCCGAGAACTGGCTCTTCCCAGTCAGATGGGGAAGACAGTGCTCAGAATCTCACTGTACCCAGCAACAGGTTTCTAAGAAGGCTTCTACCTCTTCTCCCCACCCCGTCTTCATGACTTACCACCACCACCATTGACAGTCCTTGGAAAAGCCCCAAGAAATCGGCCCAAGCTAGGCTGCTCTTCTCCCTGGTGCTCAGCCTTCTTACTAGACAGAGTTTGAGCTTCCCCATTCCACACTGTCATTCATCTAAAAAAGCCCAAAACTGGGGGCAGGGGCCAAGGGAAGATCGGAGGAAGGTGTACACTCTCCTTAACCATGTTGTCTGACTATCCTAAGATTAGAAAGTGATTGAAGTTGTGTGCCTCAATGTCTTCCTTTCTTTCCTCCTTTCCCCTCAGCAGAGCTAGTTACTTTCCTGTTATCATCTAAATATACAGAGTAGGCTGTATAATTTTATTCTTCTTATGTAAGCCACAGTGAAGACTGTGGGCAAGTCCCAGTCATCATCTTTCATTATCATTCATTCAAAAAATGTCTCTTGAGCCCAGATTAGGTGCCAGATATTGTTTCAAACACCATCTCCTCAGTCTGGTCTTCTCTTTACACCACCCTTGTCCCATAAAAAGCTCATCACAACTGCTTAGAATGTCATATATCCTTTGGTTAACTCAGTTTTATTAAGTTAGGAATTAAGGAAAAATAAAGAAGGCTTTCCCAAGCCCTCAAACTTTTTAAAAAATGGATTATAACAAGGACTTGTTTTGAAGCTGCTCACCTAGTGCTAATAGAGTCAGAAAACAGTTTTTAAAGGATTGATCTTTACTCATATTTTAAAAACAGATACTGCCAACTGTAAAAGAAAAAGGTACTTCTAAGTGGGCTAATGGGGTGGGGGTTGGGGGAGAGAAATAAATGCCATACAGTCTGGACTAATAGCTCCCTGCTTCATATCCAATGAATGTGAAATTAGGAAATGGGTTTAGAAATGCACAGAGAATGGGTGGAAATTAGAATGCAAAGAGATTTTAGTAGAAAGGAATCTCTTTCATGGGTTTGATAGGACTTGCTGATGAGAACTTTCACAACTTAATTTTATTTAGAAATCTTAGATGTATATGTGCTCTACAAAGCTACAGAGAACATCCATTCTTTTAATTGGAATAGTCAAAATCACATGTTTCCACACTGTTTGGTAGCAACTCTGGTGGGCTGTGGAAGGATGCTGAGGGGGGCGGTGTCAATTCTCTCTTCATTCACTCCCTTTGGTGGGAGCTGGGGGTATCTTTCCCACCCCCACCTACCCCAAGCACAGAGTCACACTCTCGATGGAGCAGTGCTCAGGCCCAAGCTCTCTCTTTTCTTGGTTTTCTCAGCGGGAGAGCAGCTGCCTCCTCCTCTCAGGCTCTCCCTCTGGTGGGAGTGGCAGTGTGCGGGGTGGGGGCGGGGGGAGTGGAGGGGTAATATCGGGGAGAGATAGGATCTTACCCAGATTTGGACCCCAGGCCCTGTGGGACTGGGGACATCTGACTTCCTGGGCTTGGGTTCCTAAGAGCCTCATTTGCTTCCTCACACCCTGTCCCCTTCACACCAGGGCTGTTTTATTGTTTTATAACCTTCTTTAGAGCTTCAGTTGCCAAAGATGCCCGATGAGGCTATTCTCTACTTTCTCACATCACCAAACCCCAAGTCTTGCTGTTTTAAGCAGTTTGGTCACTTGCAAAGGCTTCCCTTCTAGATCTAAGCAAATTACAGAAACCTCTAGGCATGTGGCTACCTTCAACTTTTGCTGAGCCCATTCACAATACAGAGCCAAGTGTTAACTCCAATTGCCACCCCCACCCCCAAGCCCACCCAGCCTCCAACCGCTCTTTTCTTATTGAAGCTAAAACAAAATTTGAAATAACTTCTGATATAAGCCAATAGAAATGACCTTTGGCTTTCCTCCTTATTTACCACATCTAGAGCTAGAAAATGATTGAAATAAAGGAGTTGATGGTACTCACAGCGGATGCAGCCAAAGAATCATAAGACATGCCCACCAACCAGCCTTTTCCAAATAGCACTATCTCCCCCTCTAAACAGAGTCCCTGAAAAGATGCTGTTTGAAAAGACCAGGGTATTGATATGAATATGACTTCCCCCCTTGAATCCTAGATATTTGGAACTATTTAAATGTGAGGGAACAGTTGCAGTGAACCTTTATTTAGTGAATAAAAGTTTAAAGCCGAAGGTTATTTATGGTTCTGCAGAGATGGGACCTGAGTGGCTATTTACGAGCACGTGATTCCAATAAACTTTGTTTTATGGCTTGAGAGTTGACAAGCCAAAATATAATTCCCACCATAAATTAGGTTAAGAGCATACAAGTGCAGATGCTTGGTTCCTGGAGCAGCGATAGGAAAGTGAGAGGCTCCAGCTAGCGCCGGGTTCAGAAGCAGACAGATCTGCTCCCAGCTCCCCTGCCCACTAGGAGAGAAAACCAGTAAGTCACTTATTACTCTTTCCAGGACAACTCCAGGGGTGGGGGATTTATCTGCCCCATCTTTTCTGCCTGGTGGTGGGGAGAAGTCCCATGGAAGTTAATTTTAGCTTAACCTAAATCAAGAAATAGGATGGGAATCCCCTCTCCCTTCTAGACACAGAAAATTAGGAATTGAGGGTTCTCACCTCACCAGAGGAACTTTGTCTCTCACCTGCTCAGAGTGATGTTCTGCTTCAGAAGAGGAATAAAATGGGTAGCCTAGGTAGACAGAAAGTTTAAGAATGGAGATGCTCTGCCTCTGCGATTTCTCAGAGAAGCCCCCTGTCCCAGAATAAAACTAGAGGAAACTGAAAGCTGGACATGAGCCCCTGTGAGGACCACTGCTTTGTAAGATTGCTTTGTGGGTTCTCCAGCAAAAATGCTGATGAAATGATGTCATATCCACAGAACTGGATAACAGTCTAAAGCATTGCCATTTACCTTTAAACCCATCGATTTTCCTCTTCCTTGGCTATCATTTGGGTCCTCATTCCCCTTGGAAATTGCTCTTTGTTTTGAATTAGAGCTGAAGTGGGACGGCAAGTCCCAGCCTTGCCTGGTCCTTCTTTGGGAAGAAGACAGTTTTGAGGGGGCACTGGTTGGCTGGGGAATTTGAAACCAATCTGAAATTGGAAAGGGGGTGCTGAGTTGCTCCAGCTCGAGACAGACGGGGAGCTGGGGCAAGGGACAGATGCAGCGGCTGCCCCCTCCCCAGTGGACCTGCTCCCACACAGCCGATTTTGCAAAAGGAAACACACAAAGGCCCGTTTTCTCCTCACTTCCCGTTTTCCCACGGGGGAAACCCTATTACAGACCGCCTGAGTCGGGCCAGGCAAAAAGTAAGGTTTTGCCCAAAGAGGTGCATGGCGTGGGGGAGGTGATGGGGGCATACTCTCCTACCGCGGGTCTGCCCTTGAGCACTGCAGTCTCCCGCTTCGCGGAGAACTTGGCGCAGTTCCTAGGGGCGGGCATCCGAAGCAGGAGGGAGGTCCGGGTTTTGGTGGGGTGTCTGGGCCTTGTCATTTTTCTGTGTATCATCCATCTCTGTTTTATTATCCTGTGGAATTTAAGTGACCCCGTTTTCATTGCAACAGGTTCGGGACCGTGAGACACCACTGCTGTAAGTACCTCCCGGTTTCTTCCGAATCGCGAAGGGGCGGTATTGATAACTGGGCGGGTGTGGGGAGAAGGGCCGAGCCAGGGGCGGTGGGCGGGTGGAAAAACGGCCCTTGCCTCCCCAGGCCTGGGTAAGCGAGGGGAGCCCGTTTGGAACTGGAGGATCTAAGCTGGACTCCCGGGAAGATTTTCTGGGGCCTAGTTTCCAGTCACCTAACTAAGGGAACGCGCCGCGAGCGCTCGCTCTTGTCTCCTTGGGCCTCCCTGGACCTTCCCGGCCTTCCCAGGCCTCCCCAGCTCGCACAGGTGCAGCTCCGCCTCAGCGGACGCGTCTGTGAAGAGCTTGCAGCTAATTAGCAGCCTGCCCTATTAACAAGTTGTGTCGAGCATCGCCCTCTGCTCGAACCAACCTGCTAAGCACCCAGGCAACGCGATCCCCATTCGCCGCCCAGCCCAGCTTAACCCGGTCCAGCCTGGCCCCGACCTTCTCTCGTTTTTTGTTTTTTTTTAAATAAAAGGAATGTGGAGGTGGGGGACGCAACCCTTTACGGCTGCGAGTGTGTTGGGTTGGCCCGCTTCCGGGAAGGGCTGAAAATTCTGAGCTTTACGTGAAAGTCCCTCCTACCCTCTCCCCCGGCCCAGCCCCGGCCTCAGCGATTTGGGTCCTGGGTTGGGGACTCGGGCTGAGGAAGGAGGGAGGGATAGGGCCCTTCTGATTCACTCCTGCTCCTCTCTAACTGCAATTCGAGAATTTCTGCACCAGAGCCGCTAGTGTTGCCGGCAGACAAGGGGGAGGGGTGTTTGGGGGTGCTGTTGGGGGCAGAGATTCTTGGGGTGTTGGACTCAAAAATTTGGCCCTTTCAGAGTTGCTTATGCCGAGGAAGACAGGTACACTTCTGAGGAGGCCTGTGAACTCTCCAGGAAGGCTATCTCATTAAGATGATGGTGGTGGGGAGAGACTCCAGGATAGACCCTCATGCAAAACGGAGATGGTTTTATTTTAATGAGAGATGGAATGTGTGAAGATGTTAAGAACCAGGCACCCTCCCTTTCCGGTGAGACGTCCTCTTTCTAGGGTCGGAGAAGATAGGGCTTGGCTCTGGGCCAGATTTCTGCCCTCCAGGCTGGGCAACATAATCAACTCCCTAGGGGCTGTGCCCACCCCCTAGGAGTGGAGGATCCACGCAGTACATAGTTCACCTCTACGAATCAGGCTGTCTCAAGTGAAACAGGCCCTGCAGCTCCAGGCCGGAAAATCCAGCGTCCCCAGAACTCCTGGTCTTGCCCTCTTCCTGTAGCTCCCCTGGCTCTGGGTGCTTATCTCTGTGGATGCTCCTTGCTTGCAAACCCAGGACTGGCACCCCGTAGCTGAACACAGCACAAAAAGCCGGAGACATCAAAAGCATTTGTATGGGCAGTTGAGCGGGAGGTGAATATTTAACGCTTTTGTTCATCAATAACTCGTTGGCTTTGACCTGTCTGAAGGAGTGGAGCAATAAGGTGAAATGCAGGTCACAGTGTCTAATAAATATGAAAATGTGTACCCTCAGGTCCCCACTCATCCCAGCAGGCTCCCCCAATTTTTCTGGATAAAGTCTAGACCCAAGGTCCCCAGGAGCTCTTGGCATTAAAGGAAGTTGGGGGAACCCCCTGGGACAAGGGAGTTGGATGTGGGGCAGTTTCAGAAGGTCTTGTTAGAATTGGCACCCGGGAAATCCCTACAAAATAGCCAAAGCACTGGAACCAAAGGACTGGGGGGAGTGTGTGGGGAGTGTGCACAGTGCAGAGAAGTCAGCCAATTTTGCCAGACTAGGGGTGGGGGGAGTGGAGGGAATTCTCCCTGTTCCACCCCACCAGGCCCAAGTTGAGGCTTGAAAACAATTTTTGAATCATGAAGGTAAAATAAAAAACAAAATGAAATCTCTCTAGCTTAGAGTTAAGGATCCAAAATCCCCATCCAAGCCCAGGTAGCCCTCTGTCCCCGAAATCCATCCCAGTCCTGAGCCCTCTTGGTGCTGTGAACTGAGGGCTGAGCCCCAGACTGCGCCGAAGCACTAGGGCGGCACACTTCGTGAACTTCTGTACTCTTGTTTACTGCTGTCGGCAAAGCAAAAATAATGAAACTTTGTGATATGTTTGTAAATGATTTCGAATGACCCCTCGCCCTGCCCTTCACCATTAGTACACCAGCCCCAGCCCAGGGCAGCTCCGTGCCTGCAAGCAGCGCCTGCCTCGGGGTGGTAAGCAGCAGCCGGACAGAGAGGCCAGCCGGGCTCAGAGCCCTGGAAGGTAAACGTGCGACTTCTTGGAGAACTAGCTTAGCCAGCCAACCTGGCTTGCCCTGGCAGTGGGCAAAAGTAGGGGCAGAGGATATTCTCTCTTGCCTCTTTTTCTTCTGCCACTAAGGGCATTTTCTACTTTCTGGAAAATACCACTTGATGAGGGAGGGGGTGTTATGTGCATCCAGAAAGGGGATAATAAAACAATCGCTATTCTGCGATGGATTATTTTTCTTCTGTTCTTTTCTTTCTTTCTTAAGAAGACTGTCCTGACTCCTTGGCTGCTTGGTAACCCCGGCTCTGGTACAAGGATGGGGAACTCGTTGCTGCAAATTGCCACCAAGCACTTCAGACTACCTGAACTGTCTCTGAAAGTGAGGGTGGCTGCGTCGGGCTGGCGGCTCCAAGGAGGAGAGTCTGGGGCTGGCAACAGTCTGGGTACTTGCTCTGGGTGGAACCTGGAGGCAGTAACGTTGTCTATATATACCCTGTAGAACCGAATTTGTGTGGTATCCACGTAGTCACAGATTCGATTCTAGGGGAATATATGGTCGATGCAAAAACTTCACATTCTCCGCAATAGTCAGAAGTGGAGGCCAGAGGCAGTCGACCGGTCAGTTGCTTCTTTCTGTTTTATTACCTTGGACTCCAGGCAGGAGGATCGTAGGAGCCCAATTATGTAAAGTAGCCTTTTCCTGGAGAAGCTCCTCACCTTCAAACAGGGCCCCCTGTGTAAATCCCTAATTGGTTGCATGAATGCAGGGCCAAAGGGTTAGGTTTGGGGGCACTGGGGAGTGAAGTGGGAGTCAGGTAGCCCCAGGATCAGCTCTCCTCTCTAGGGGCATAAAGTTGGAGGGTGCCGAAAGAGGAGGCTTGTTGACCTTTGCTGCCAGGTGGGAAGAAGGCGAGCCGGGAAGAGGGAGTTTAGGGCCCTTTTGGGGATGCTTTTGAGTGAGGTGGGTTTACCTCACAAGCTTCCTGGGCTACCCTCCCGCGCGCTGCCCTAGCCAGAGAATCAAGGGAGCTTCTTGCCATACCAGCAAGGCCAGATTTGGCTACAAACACCCTGGCCTTCGAAGAAAGCTTGGCAGTTACTCATTGCCTAATTTGATTCAGGCCAGCCAGATTGTAGTAACTTTTGGGTGACCCTGATGAAGACAAAGCCGGCGGGATTCGGCCTTTGTATGGCAGAGTCCCCATGCTCCCGCGGGCTGGGTGGGCGGGAGTCCTGCCTGCCTGGGGTTCTCTGTCCAACTCAGGAGTCACCTCCTCCACCCACCTTTTGATGCCATGCACCTTGATAAATATGGGAAATTCATTCCCTCTTGAACTGTGCGCATTTTGGGGGGCTGATTGCAGTCCGGGTGCATGGAGAGGGCAGTGGAGGTTAGCAAAGTCAGTGGCAGACAAAAGCTGGGGTTACCAGTGGGGAATGAGGGTGCTGGGATTAGAACTCCACTAACATCTGGTGGGAGCCCTCAAAGGTGCCACGGTGAGTCACTTGATTACACGTATGTTATTTAGTTAAATTTGTGAAAATTATGAGATGCTCACCAGCCCGGTGATAAACTCACTCCCTCGCTATTGGCTGGCCTGGTCACATGGCCGCCAACTTTATTCAGTTGACAGCAAGTAGGAGGGCCCTATGGAAGAAGAAAAAAAGACAACACGAGAAAAATTAGTATTTTCTACCTTCTGAAATTAATGGCCATGAGTTCGTATATGGTGAACTCCAAGTATGTGGACCCCAAGTTTCCTCCGTGCGAGGAGTATTTGCAGGGCGGCTACCTAGGCGAGCAGGGCGCTGACTACTACGGCGGCGGCGGTAGCGCGCAGGGGACTGACTTCCAGCCCCCGGGGCTCTACCCACGGCCCGACTTCGGTGAGCAGACCTTCGGAGGCGGCGGCCCCGGGCCCGGCCCGTCTCTGCCCACGCGGGGTCACGGGCCAGAACCCGGCGGCCCCGGCGGCCACTACGGTGCTCCCGGAGAGCCATGCCCGGCTCCCTCCGCGCCCCCGCCCGCACCCCTGCCCGGCGCCCGGGCCTGTAGCCAGCCGGGAGGCCCCAAGCAGCCGCCCCCCGGGACTGCCCTCAAGCAGCCGGCAGTGGTCTACCCGTGGATGAAGAAGGTGCACGTGAATTCCGGTAAGGACGGGCACAGGACCGCTCCGTCTCCACCCTGGCCCGGCGGCCTGAGCCCCTAGAGGGGGTGCGAGTGGGTGGGGGCGTGTGGGGTTTCAATGGGCGCCGCAATTACTCTCTCCATAAATTTTTATAGCCGAGGGAGCAAGCTGGGACCATGTGGCTGGCTGCTTGGCTGTGGGCGCAAAAAGGGGTGGAGATGGGGGTGGGGTGGGGGAGGACTCCATTTTCAGAGTGGAGGGAACGCGGTGGAGGAGAGGGGATTTCCAAAATGCCTGGGAATTCTGGAGCTGGCGGCAGGCTGGGGAGACGGGGGTACGTTTGGGGATCCCTGCCTGCGAGCCCAGGGGAGCAGGTGGGTGCGAGGGGGTGGGAGGGAAGGAGCGTGTGCGCTGGGGAAAGAGGGCGGGCGGGAGGCAGGGAGTAGTGGGCCAGGAGGGAGCGCAGGGAGGGCCCGGCCTCGGGGCGCGCCAGGAAGTGAGTGCCGGTGGCCAGGGGCCTACCCCGAGGTCGGAGCTGACCTTGTGTGATCTGTTTTGTCTCTCAGTGAACCCCAACTACACCGGCGGGGAGCCCAAGAGGTCCCGGACGGCCTACACCCGGCAGCAAGTCCTAGAACTGGAAAAAGAATTTCATTTTAACAGGTATCTGACGCGGCGCCGTCGGATTGAAATCGCTCACACCCTGTGTCTTTCCGAGCGCCAGATCAAGATCTGGTTCCAGAACCGGAGGATGAAGTGGAAAAAAGACCACAAGCTGCCCAACACCAAAGGCAGGTCCTCCTCGTCCTCGTCCTCGTCCTCCTGCTCCTCCTCAACTGCCCCCGGCCAGCATTTGCAGCCGCTGGCCAAGGACCACCACACGGACCTGACGACGTTATAGAAGTGGGGACCCTGGGCCCACCCCTCCCTGAGCTCCTGGCTGAGCCGAAGCTGCGGGGGCAGGCCGGGCCTGCTGTCACCTCCCTGGGCTCTAAGGTACTGTGGGGTGGACCTGGGACACACGCAGGCCTCCCTCGGACTAAGGTTAGCATCCTGCCCGAGGGCAGCCCCCTCCCTGGAGCGGGGATGGGGGTGGGAGGGGGCGGGATTCTCTCTCTAAGTATATTATCAAATGGCAGGAGCTACTGAGAACATAAAACCTTGGCGAGTCATTAAACTCCTGAAAATCTCTGCTGTTGGGTTTTGAATTTGCAAATGAAGGTTGGATGCTTTATCCCAGTGTGAATTTAAACATGCTCCCCCACCCCACCCCTCCAGGGATCTTTGTGGTTTAAAAATGTGCCAGAGTTGAGGCAGAAGCTTGGCCACCTCTGCGCTAGGTGTTTTCAGTAGAAGCAGGAGAGCTGAGCCAGGATTCCTGAACTTTCTGGGTTGTCTGTATTTCCAGTGTGAAAAAATATATATATTTTTTGCTCCCAGTGTCCCTGTGCCCAAAGAAATGAGTCTAAGAAGGAAGCGGAAACGGGTTGTTTTATGTTTATATTTGCTTAAATATTTATTTGTTGGAGAATTGGGGTACAGAAATAACTGACATGGTGTTGCCAAAAAACTTAAATGTGAAAGGGGCTGAGTTTCAGGGAGCGGAATCTGAGGTGCGTGGCCTGACTTCTGGCTGGAACTCCACCCCCTCCCCACTCCCAGGAAATGTATATAGGGGGCCCTTAACCCTTCTAGAGGGAAGGGAAGGATCCACTCAAAGTTGAGTTCTTGAATATATATTTCCACATGTGTGTTTTTCAGCACTGTGCTTACAACTAGTTCTGGGTGATTAGAGGAAAGGGAGAAAAGAAAGAAACAAATGGTCCAACATTTTTCCTTCTGGGGAAAGAAAACAAAACCTCCATGTTCTGGGTCATTAGATAATGACTGAATTTTCTGTTCCAACTGGATTCCGAATGTCCCCAAATACTCCATGTAGCAGTATTTTATAGGAATTGGTGTATGGCTGGTATGGGAGAAGGGATGTGCATTGGGGAGAAAGTGGGAAGGTGAGGAAATCTTGCTTTTAAAAAAATAAAAAACTAACTGAATCTAGAAGTCCACAAAAGTTGGTCTTAGGGTTTTTTACCCCTAAGTTTTAATTTTTCAAAACAAATCTAAGGAATTTTTCAACCTGTTAATTAGAAGCGGAATTTGTAAAAGTACAAAAGTTTTCAGGCCCTTTCCCCTCCCTTGCCTTGCGAATAGTGGTTTAAAAACAATCGCTCTCAAACAACGGGAGATATGTTCTTTAGTCATTTTTCTCATGCCTTGCCTGCGAAGGATTCAAAGCTCATTTTTCTAAAATGTTGACCCTTAAGGATAAGGGGAAAGAGTCAAAGGTAATGGCCAGGGTTCACAGACTCAAATGAAACAAGGCTTCAGAAGTTTAAACCCCAAAGCCTCGGGCTCCAAAAAGAAACCCCTGGTTGTCCCTTACCAAAAAGTGACAAAAGTGGGGAGGGAGCAGGAGGGAGATTGAAAAGGAGATTCAGAATTGGGGCTATTTTTCAGTGCTTCAGAAGGTTTCAGAGGTAATTTTTAAAATATATTTGAGTGGAGAGGGAAAAAAGACTTCCTCTACGGGCATGTTCTTTGGTTCTGTGTCTCCTGAGAGCTGAGGGCAGGTATTCACTGGGGTCCCTAGGCTGAAATTCCACTTCTCTAAAGTATCTTCCAAGCCTTGGTCTTTTGTATTAGACCCTAGGGACAGCTCTTTGTTCCTCCTTGGGGTGAGCCTGGCTCTCAGACTTGCACATGGCAATACTTGAATATCGCCACGTCGGGATATTAAAGATGGATATTCCTGCATTATTTGCATCATTGTTTCTATGACAAAAAGCACAGAGTTCATACATAGTCAAGACGTCTTTTTTCTGATGCCCTCACGTTGAGAAGCTGAAAAGGTATTTTACTGAAGTTCGGCTAAATTACAGAATCAGGTTCATCCAGAGGACAAATTTTCTATTCGATTAGCTGTATTTCAGCCGGGAGGACTGACCTCTAAACCCTTAACCTTTTGGACTCTAACTACCCTTCTCTTCTTTTTTCCCTCCTCTAACATGAAGAGCAGTCTTTGGATGTAGCATTTGAAAAGAGCTGCTATCTTTAGGCAAGTTGGAAAGTTGCTCAGATTCTTCCCTAAAACCCAAACTTGTTAATACATCGAAACTTCTCCTTGTGTGTGGGGAGGTATATATTTCACAATGTCCAATTATATATGCATTATAAAAATTATTATATAGATTTCTTCCCTTCCTAGAAGTTCAGGTTACTCATCCCAGCTTCAGACCAAATGCCAAACTACTTAACTGCCTTCACTTCTGCCCTAGAGGAAAGCCAAGAGGTATATTTGATGAAGAAAACCCAAGTTCCTTCTTAAAAATAGCTCCACTACTTTGGAAAGTAATTTTATCAGAGAAAAAAATTCTTTGTTTATAAGTCTCAGTTCTCCTTCTCGGCTTCTAGAGATTCCCTTTTGAAATGTTAATGGAGCCTGCAAGGCCCAGAGGGCAGCCCCCAACCCTGAGGTCCCAATCAGACCCTCTCGTCCATTTGGGCCCACAGGAGTGGGGCGGGCAAGAAGCAGGGCCCCCCAGCCGGCCAGGGCAGGGAAGGAAATGAGTTTCCTTTTGGGAACGTGTTCTGGAGACCTAGGTGTAGAAATGCTCAGTGCCCATTTGCTTTTATTTGTTTCCAGTTTGTTCCCCCAACTATGAGCCAGAAGTGTTTGAGGGTTTTTAAAAATGGTATGTTGGGATAGTAACTGGGGGGAGTGAAGTGTTTGCTGAGGACACTGCTTCTCAGATTCCCATCTCACTTTGTCCATTGCAGCCTTTTGTTGGGAGATGACATTGTCAGTCAGCCCCATGGTGTCTGTTCACACAAGATGCTTTCTTAATAGAACTGATCAATGTTCTGCTGCCACTGATTAAAGTATTATTTATACTAATTGTTGCCTGTAGTTTTGATGTAATTCATTGATCTATATTTGAAATAATAAAAGGTGTAGCGAAATCTCCCTTCTATTTGGTGCCTCCACAGAAGCATTCTTCATTAGGTCTTCTAAAAGCTAACATCCAGTATAAACAGTGTATTTTATTATTTTCTATAATATCCCTGATGTGTGAGGGTTAAACTGTGTAAGGCATAGAAATTCTACCATTTTCTCCCTCCCCCATACCTACGTACTCCCAATTTGGCTGTTAAATTTTGTGTGCATTGGAAAGCCAGAGGCTGGATTCAGGCTGGGGTGGGGGCGGGGTGGGCATTATTATTATTTTTTTTAAGGAAAATAAGTAACTTCCTGGGCTAAAAAGAGGCTCCAGTTTGGCTCGGTGCAGGCCCAGGTCAGCCCCAGACCCCCTCGATCTGTGACATGGTGAGTGAGAGATCTCCTGGCTCCCCAACTCTAAGAGTGTCTGGTGCTGGGCTCTGGGCCAACCTGAGGCTGGCCGTGGCTGCTTGGATCTTACCCTTCTGGTCTCCAGTCTTGGGCTCCTTCTACTTCTGTGCTGTTCAGCCCCACTGGGGCCTCCAGCAGCTGCCCCTCCTCCCCCGAGCGCCCCTTCGGCCCTCCAGACGACAATAAACACTCCCCACTATAAAGAGTGGCGCGCGCTATTTTTTTCACGAGGGCTTTTCACGTCTTGGCCTTGCCTTGAAGAGGGGGCCAAGACAGGCGTCCCAAAATAGATGGGGGTGGGGAGCTTACTCTCGACAAGAAATGAGCAGAATGCAAAAAATCAGACGTGTGTCCTTAATATATGTAAGGGCTTGCCTCAGACGCGTGGACATGTGTATTTATAAGTGCGCAGACAGAAGTTTAAATATTCAGACACATTTTATGATTGTCCTCTGCCCGTCTTCTGGCTAATGGCTCCTCCTGTGCCCACCAATACATCAATACGGTCGTGTGTATTGAATCGCGGGCAGGAATGAGGAGGAAGCGAGCGCTCAGCCTAGCCGGTCGGAGTACAGGACCGTAAATCGGGGACCCTAGGCAGTCAGCGCTTCCCGCGCGCCCGCCATGTTGGGGAGCCCTCCCTGCCCCCCGCGCCGGGCTGGGTGGCCGGGGCTCGCCGGCAGCCGGGGGAGGGCCTTTCATAACCCGGAGAATTTTCAAAGTGCGAGGAAGATGATAAGAATAGATTTCTACAAGTCCCGACCACGTGATTGGCGAAATAATTAATTCAGCACGTCCCTTAAGAAACACGGAGTCGTCATTAATCTGCCACGCAAAGGGCTCTCTCCTACTTGTGCAGGGATCCCAAGAATATCACCCACCGAGGGGGGCTGCGCGGCGCCCCCAGCCCTCCACCCTCGGCCCCCGGTGGCGGCGGCGGCCGCGGCGGGCGCGGGAGTGCAGCCGGCAGGTAAATATTTTGTCGACTTTTATTTCTTCGGATTTAAATCCTTAATGAACTTAGCTGTCAGGGCCGCTGACAAATAGTTCCCTTTGCTTCCTGATTTGGAAGCGTGCGCCGTCAAGAAGTTGTTAGTGGCTTGGATGGTGACCTTTGGTTCAGCAAAGCTTTGCACTTATGAAAAATTACTGAGAGCGGCCGAGTGTGTGTGTGTGTGAGACAGAGAGAGAGAGAGTGTGTGTGTGTGAGGGTGTGCGGGGGGCGAGGGGCGAGGGTGCACGCGGGCTGCTCAGAGGCGACAGGAGTAGTAAAAACCCGCCCGGCTGGGGGACGCGCCTGGCGCACGCGGGCCGAGGTTGCCCGGTCGCCTGTGTCTACCGGGAACAATGGTCGCTGTCACGGCATCTGCCGCCTATTCTTAAACCGGTGAGAAAAGGCCCCGGCCCTCTTTTCAAGCAAGGGTCGTAAATTTTTCTTTGCGTCATAATGGAAGGCTATAAAATCGAGTTGAAATTTTACCCCAGGCAGATTTTAACCAACAGATAATGATTTCCGAGTTGCTTCTCCCACTCCCCTCCCTCTCACCCCAGCTCTACTGCTTCTGTCACCCCAGCAAGGAGTCTGTCCCTCTTCCCCCTCGATTTTCGTATCTTTAATTTGGGGAAAAGATCTAAAATAAAGACACGGAAATTCTCTGCCACCCAAGGAGTGGGAGACCCTGGGGTGAAGGCAAGCCTCGGGGGAAGGGAAACGGGCGTGTAGAGTCGGGGAGAGACCAGGGATGAGATGCTGGAGACGTCTCTCCCGCTGGCTCGTTTCAGCCTTTTTTCTCGAACTCGCGAGAAGCTAGCTGTCAGGTCCCACGAACCACCCTGCTCCCACCCCACCCCACCCCAGCTTGCCGGAGGTCCATGCTGGGGGCAGCAGCGGCCATTCTCCTCCTCCAGCTGGTCGCTCCGGCCCGATGCCTCCTTCCCTCTAGTTGGCTTTGAGGATGATATCAGGCGAGCTGGGGGCTGGCTGCGTGTGGTGGTTGTTTTGGGATTGTGTGTGTTTTGATTTCTTTTTTGGCGTGTGTATATTTCCCCCATCAGGACAGAGACAAAGTTTCCTCCGTTATGAATTATACATTCAAACAATAACACATTAATTCAATTATTCAAAGATGACAAATGTTTATGTGCTTTGCAAGTGACTTTGGCGCAGATGCTGGGCACTTTCTCTGAGCTGCTTGCATTTTTTCTCAATGAGAATTGGTTGTCACCCTCCCAACCTCACCCCCACCCACCCCACCCCACCCCACCCCACCCCACCCCACCTCACCCCACCTGGACATACCTTGGTAGCTCCAGAAAGGAACCCACAAAAAACCTCCCCAGCCCGGCTGCCAGCCCCGGCAGCCAACAGCCTCCCAAGGCCCGGCTTGGCGGGCACCGGCCCGGGCTATTTTATCAGTGTGACAATTGCCCGCGTTGGTGTGATAAATCATCGTAAGTAATTCCTGAAAGGGTGCGAGGCTGTTGGGGGCCGGGCGAGGACTGTAAATCTTTCCGGTTTATTGCTCTATGAACATATGCTCCGATTGAAGAAGGCTTAGATCCTTTCCTGGAGACAAATTCCCGCAAAGGGGCCCCCCTCTTTGGCTGGAGATTAACACTTGCTGCGGGCCGGCTGCACGGCCCCTGGCGGGAGGCTTGGGGGCGGGGTCCTCCGGGTGAGGGTGGACGGGGGTGGGGGGGCACCCACTGTCCGGCTCCAAGAGGCGCCCTGAGTGGGCCTCTAGCTAGGGCCAGCCAGGTGAACAGAGGAGGGGCTCGCTGACAGGTCTGGGGGCTCGAGCCTGTGACCTCTTCTCCGGGACTTTCCTGTGCTTCTGGAGTGGGAATGCGGAGGATCTTACCCTCTTCTCCCCGCTCTTCTGCGGCGGCCCTGCCCACGCGCCTACCCCTGTCCGAGACCTCGCAAGTGGCAACAGGGCATCTGCTCCGTGCCCGTGCCCGATGCCGCTGAGAAGCAGAGCTGGCTGTGAAAGCCGGACTTCGGGGATGGAGTGGACACCCCCACATGGTGCGGGATTCCCAGTGCGAGTTGAGCTGGGGTAGGGCGGTGGGGGCTCACTGCAAGCCGGGGAGCTGGAGGCTGGCTGCTCGCCCTGGCCAGGAGCTTTTTTTTTTTTTTTTGGCCAGGAGTTTTTAAGCTCTTCTTTCCCACATGCAGAGTTGTTACCCTTGTTACCGTAAATTACACCCGACCACTCGGAGTGTGCTGGAAATCTATCCTGGTTTACTATTTCTAAAATAGAAGCTCCCTCTTCTCCCAGCTAAGCCCAGCCGGGACCGATCCCGCATCTCCCTTCGCGTTCTTGGAGACGTCGCAGGAAGCGGGAAGCCGCGGCCTTCTGTCACTGGGCCTGCGGGATCCATGGGCCCTGCCCAGACCCAGAGGCTCACAGGTCGCGGCAAATAGCGGCTCCACGCCTCCGCGGCTCCAGGCCCGGCGGGACCCGGGTGAAGTTCGCCAGATGCAGAGAAGGGAGAACGCCCCCGTCTCGGTCGTTGCTTATGCGCTTTTTCTGGCTCTGAAAGTGTAGGCTCATCGGCTGTGTCCGCGGAACGAGCCAAAGTCCCAGACTATGGTGGTGGTGAAGAGGGACGTTCCTCGGGGTCTGTGAGCTGGAGGCTCTCAACCTTAGGACGGGAGCCTGCGCTGTGCCACAACGTAATTGCCTCCCAGGGGAGGGGAAGAGCGGCGCCTTGCCCGGGTGTTTGAGGATGCGGGACCTTGTACCGGGCGCGGCTGGGGAGCTTGGGGAACCTGGGCCTCTGGTGCTCCGCAGCTGCCTCCGGAGAGGCCTGTAAGAAACGCAGCTTCTAAAATTTCCAGTCCCCGGGCCAGCCTGGTGGAAGGCTGAGCCAAGGTCAGAGGTCGTGGGGGGAGAGACGCTCAGCGCCCCCCATCCCACTGCCAGCGGCCAGGCTGGAGCTAGGTCATTCACAGGCCTCGGGATGGGGGCTTTCCTTCTGCCCCAAACCCACTCTGGTCTGCCCAGGGGAAGGGACCGAGATCCCACGCCTCCTGCCCCTCCTCCCAGCCCCCAGGCCTGGCTGCGCTCCGGGGCTGGATGGCGTGAAAGTTTCAGCCTCAATCAGTACAATCTTCCCTCGGGGTCACGTGAACAAATATGCTCGCATTTGAAGGCAGCGTCTGTATTTCCCGACTATGAGGGGGTTTCCGGGGCTCTCTTCAAATCCAGAAAGGGCCACATTCCGAAAGGAAAACAAACCCCGAGCTCTGGGGGTCCTGGGAGGGCTGGGCAGGAACCCAGAAGTGGGTGGGGGCGCGGGTGGCCGCCGCTCTGGGCCTGGGAGCGGACAGGCAGGCGGTAGACCGGCGGGCGTGCAGCGCAGGCAAAGCCAGCTCGGGGACTGCGAATTCGTTCCTCCTACGTTTATTGGTAGTTGAACCTCAGCCTGGTTCCGTTCTACCGGGAATTCCGTGTGCTCTGGTATATGGCCGCATCTTGGAGCGCGCAGGACCAGGGTTGGGACAGCGTTGTCTGCAGACAAAGGGGGAAGGCTAGCTCTGCCCCCCACTGGCGCCCACTCTGAGGCCGAGGACACCAGGTTTATGATAAATTGGGATCCAGGTAAGCAATTGCATGACAAAATAGAAATCTTTGGGCACAGGGCTGCTTGCTGCCCTGAATGGGATACTAAATATGATTTATTTTGTGTAATCTGTGATCTTGATTATTGCCAATTGGTGAGGCAGCCCGCGTAGACCTAGATACACTTCTACATATACATCCAGGATGGTGATTAATCCTAAGGAGATTCGCTTTGTGGGGATGTTCCCCGCCTACCCAAAGGTTAGGGAGACATACTACCTTGCCAGGTTGGGAGGGTGGCCGGTGGCATAGTGGCGGGAGGTGGCAGTTTGAGGAGGGGGCTGGAGAGGGGACTGGGCGCTGGAGGAAGTATTTGTGGGGTAAATGTACAGTTATGAGAATGGGTGGAAAATGGAATGAATAAAAAGAAACTTTTTTAAAAAAAACACTGTCACTTCCAAAGTAAGATGGAGCATCATATTAATTCCGTGTCTTGAGCTGCCTAGCTGGGCGCAGGCAGGTTGATTTATACGTATTTAAAATAAACTCTGTGAACAGCCAGCTCCCTGCATTGTTCTGGGAGCTAGCTCCACATACGCACGCTTTTTATCCTCTTACTGTTGGCTTAATTTTTTTTTCCTCTGTGAGGTTAACATGCTATTTAAGCTTCTCCCTCAAATTCGAGAACCCCCAAGTTACCCAAAAGAATTTGGGGGGCACCTCCATAGTCCTCCTCACTAATCTGGTTTTTGACTGCAATAGTGGCAGAGAAAAGGTTTAGGGCTTCTGGGTCCTTCTTAAAGAAACTGAAATGACAGCTAAATAATATTTTGGTTCCTGCATCCCATCCATCATTTTGTGTATTGTTTCCTGGATGTGGGAGCACAGGACAGTTCATCATGGGTCTTTCCCCAGGACCAAAGCCTGAGAAAGCGGCCCCATGAGTGAGTGGCTCCTAGCTCCTGGAAAACTGCTATAGGGCTAGGCCAGACTGGGCCTCTGTGGGAAAGGGACCCAGAAAGCAAGGAGCACTCCCTTAACCTTAGTTGGGACAGGTCTCAGCCAGAGAGGGACAGACTCCCAGGGTCCTGGCCATCAAAGGAGAGCAGTAAACTTGTTTGGTCAATCGCTGATGCTTCGCTCCATCAGAAGTTAAAGTCACTGGACATTTTTCTTCTCTTGCTGCCTTGGAGCTGCATGCCTGCCAACTTAGTCAGCTGAATCCAATTACTGCGAACAGCATTTCATTTGGCCCCGTGGAGCACTCAGTTATAACTTCCCCGAAAATTTCAATAATCTGCACCAAGGCTCCCTATCCGAAAGGCTTTTCCCCTTTTCCCCGGGTACTGGTAGGGGATGGGATACCTGGCTAGGTCTGCCGGGACCCGCTCTTCCTTGACAGTTCTGAGACGGGGTTCCTTCCTGCTCCCCGTTTCTGGCTGTGAAAGGGGTACTTGAGCTGGTGGCTCAGAGCCAGCCAGATAAAGCCTGCAGAAGGCTGGGCAAGCAGAAGGCTGAAGTTAGTTGGACCCGTGCTGGATGGTGGGTGGGCTGGGGAAAGAGCCTTTGAGAAGACGGTGGGGGCTCTGGGCAGCCCAAATTTGGCCACCTTGGGGTCCTCTTTGCTTTCCCCTTCCCAAGGTGCACCCAGAGCACACCACACATCCCAAGAACGCCCTGGAGTAACTTACCCTGTTCCTCCGGGGCTGGGAAAACAAAATCTAGCTACAGGCATGGGGGAATCGCGGCACTGGGCGGCCTCACAATTTAGATCTTCTGAGGGGAAGTGCATAATTCTGAAGAACGTTTTCCCCCCAAAATAAGAAATAACTAAGGGGCGAAAGTTGTCCACCCACGTGAATGCATCATATGAAGTGGCTTCAGGACCCGCCGATCCGGTCCGAGGGCTCGAGTATATCGTGTTTCCACCGCTCAGCCCTCCGGGCCGGCTCCGTGGAATGGGCCCTCTGGGTCTGAGACTGGTTGGGGAGCTGAAGCCTGGGCGCGGTGTTAGGAGCCCTACCAGTCCGGGATCTCTCCGAGGCGCTTCCGTTGGGTGTTCATTAAGGGGTGAGTTATTGCTGTGCGAGCCAAAGGTCACTTCAAAGGCTTATGGCTGTGCGGTCTGGTCTTTAGAAGGGCCCTGAACGCTTTGTGTGGGGCTTTCCCCAGCACAGTTTAGTGTTTGCAAACTACTGAGTCGACAAATTGCACAGGGCAGATACAAGAGGAGGGGACTGTGTCTCTCCTTTCACCTGATCAGGGCGGGCACCCGCTGAGCGCAGGCAGTGGTAGGCAGCTTGGTCTGTTTTGGGGTGGGGTGGAAGGGGTGTTTGCTTCTTTGCCAGTTTGCAGCTGGTTTGATCCCCCGACCCAGTTGTGGGCAGCCCAGGCCAGGAATGTGGTGGGTACTGACTGGAATACAATAAACTTAGGGAAATCGTGGTAGATACAATGTACAAACCAAGAAGTAACACCCAGCTCCCTCTTCTCTGTGGCTTCATGTGGGAGCCTTGACTAGGACCCATCCGGCCCATCTACACATTTGCCCTCCTTTTCTGGTGCCCTGAGCTGTAGCCTCCCTCTGTCCCAATCCTGCAGCCCCTCCCTTTTGCTCCTTAGAGGGTGGGCTTGGCCTGGGGGATTGGGGAACATGGGGCTTTTAGGGTTTGGTTGGAATAGGAGGAGAGGGAATGGCTTCCCTGTGCCTCTGACCCACTTGGCTCACTCTCTGCGCAAGGTCTGGTCCTTCCCCACCGTTCTGCCTCCCCTTTCTCACATCCAGTCAAGGATTGTGGTGTTAAAAGCCACCTGCTCCCCAGGAGCCAACCAAGTCTCCTTTCTGCCAGTGAGAAGGTGCCTGGAGTGGCTGCAGACACCATATAAAATAGTGACATTGATTATGACACCCTTAAAGGGAGTAATGTCTCTCCGCATATGTTGGTAAGAAAGAACTAGCCGCTGCTGAGAGTTTTCCATTTTGTTCCAGATCATCTCAACAGAATATCAAAAGGAACTCGAAGAGCCTACAAAGAGTTAGAGACAAAATTTTGAGAACACACACACACACAAATTGTGGTGAGTGGTGTGATTTTTAAAAGTAATTTCCACTACATTTCCATTTGTCCTGCAACTCAAATTAGCCATCTCAGGATTCATACATTAAAACATAAAACAAAGGGCGGCTTTGAAGTGGATCACCTCAGTGTGAACTGCCGCCGGTTACATGATAACCGATCATCGGTCTTCAAATTTATGGTGCCTTAATAGGGTGAGCCCAGTGCCTTAAATGCAGGGTGTATTACATTGAGTTATCTGGGCTAAATAAGAGTGATTTAGAAGGCGCGTCCAGGTCTTCCCATAAGGCAGAAGAGCTCAGGCTGAGAGATCGGGAGAACGTGGGCAGAAAGCTGCTCCAGCTCTACGGTAGATAGAGCCCCTTCTTAGCAAATCGGAAAAATAGTCGTTTCCAATCCCAAAGTAGTAAAGCCAGCAGGGAAGGAAGAATCGATGCCCGGTTCCAGTGAATTAATGGGGATGCCCAGCAAGATTGGTGTCTGCCAAAAAGAGATCTGTGGGTTTCCAAGGCCCTGATTCAGGTAAAGCAGAGAAGCCCAGACCAGTTCGAACCTCAGAGGAAATAATAATAATAATAATAAAATGAAAGGAATAGAAGCAACCTGCACCCCAACGCCTACCCCTTCTCTTTCAAGTTGCACAGACTAATCCGACCCGTCCTTGATTTTACCACGATCGCAGCTCTAGTCACCACCGGGCGACTGCAGCCGCCTCCCTCCCCAGCCCCCTCAGCCTTTGCGCGGCCACTGAGGGCGGCGGGCGAACGCGCGCGGGGCCGGCCTCCGTGCGTCCGGCGAGCCTCCGGCCTGGCCTCCAAGGCTGTGGCGGGCGGCAGGTCTCCAGTCCCTGGCCAGGCTGCGCCCATCGCGTCCCGCGTCCGGCCGCCGAACAGAGCTGCTCCAGGAGGCCCGCAGAGGCCACTTTATATACTCCCCTTACTCCCCGGGCGCGGGGCCGGGAAAACTGCGGAGCAGGGAATTCTTTTGCTGCGCCTCCTCCTACGCAGAGCCTGTTTTCCACTTCTGAAAAGTGCCGGGCCTTGGGAAGTGTTTTTCTTTTCATTCCTTACTGAAGCGTTTACTGCAGCCGTGCTCGCAGTCATAAATTTTGCTACAAACCACAATGACAGGTGCATTGATATGCACCGTGAGAGCTCCAGCTGCTTAATAACTCCGTCCCCCAGCTGCTTTGAGCGCCTTTTATTTATTCGGTATCATATTTAGATATTGATCCCGGGCAGAATTAAGTGCAGTGAGCAAGTATCAGGGTTCGGCTGATTCGGAGGCGCAGAGGGTGCGGCGGGGATCCGGCGGTGGTGGCTCCAAGGAGGCCGCCTCCCTTTCGGCTGAGGACCGTTTGGTCCTGCATTCCCGGCCGGCGGTTGGGCCTCCGAGCTGAGCTGGGCAACTTCCCGGGACCACTAGAAAAGAGCCAGCTAGATCCCATTTGGCGCGCCTGCCCTAGGAGGAGCCGAGGATGGCGCCGGCGGGGTTCTGGGGTGCCTGCCTTGGCCGGTGTTCTGGGCCAGGGGTGGGAGCAGGATTTGGGGGTGGAGGAGAGGAAAGGGCAGCTGAGGACTTCGAAGACCACCCCTCCCCCCAGGCGGCTTAGTCTTCACCCCAAGGCATTTGGGTCCCGGGGCCCAAATGAGCAGAGGTACCAAAGGGCGAGAAAAGAAAGCCCTAAAGGAGGGGGGGGGGGGGGAGCTCGAAAAGATGAGCCACTGAACAGTTGACCATTGTCCAAGTGATTTATGACCCGTTCCTGCTTCTTAGGTTCAAGCAGAGTTCACAAGGAGCAGCGATTTCTGGAAAGAAATAAGCTGCGGCTTCTTTTTAAACCAGTTTTGTAACAATATTCTCAGGTTCTGTTTTAGGAAAGGTGATTTCTTTGGAGCTTTACATTTTGGGGTGATGGAAGAGGCTACAAAGTCCTTCTCAGTGAGGAGAGAGCTATTGCCCTTGCTTCTGGGGAAATGGATATTTGGGTGCGGGATCATCAGGGAGTGACCCTTGAAATTCCTTAAGACAATGAAAACAGAAGAGGGAGAACAGACTCTAAGCTTACTCATGGAGCTGCCCACTATTAGCACTTTTGAGGTCTGTACACAGACCTTTGTCTGGGAATATGCCATAGGAACAAATATATATGTAAAGCCATCTGTTTCAAAGACTTGGTCAGTTACTGAAGAGGCTATTTTACTGTGACTAGTCTACCTATCAAGATAAACTTGGTCACCCTGGGAGGCAAGAGAGGGGATGTTTTGCTTCCAATGCTGTAGATGGAATGACAAGCAGCATCAAGTTCTGGTGGTCTGAGTGTCAAAAGTGACCATTTTGACCTCCAAAGAGCCCAAGGTTTAAGGCTGGAAGCAGGATCCTAGAAAAATCCTAAGATCTAACCAAAGTCAGAGTAGTTTTTTGGCCTGGGGGCAAACACATATAAATATTAGTCACAGAATGAGGATGTAGCTTTCCATTTAATATTCAGTAGCTTTAATAGTCAGATAATGATACAGAAATGAATGAAAGATTAAGACCAGCTTTGTTTGGTAGATATCCTAACTGCATACGTTTAAGAACAATAATAGAAACTACTCCTAAAACATTACATCTGACTGTTCTTTCATTAAGAAGCACTTCTCTTATCAAGATTAATGGCATGCTCACTTATATTTTAAAACAAAATGAGCAACTATGCTACCAAATAAAGGCTAATGTGAAGAATTTAAGAAATTGAGTTAGGTTGTTTGGTGAAAATGGAAGGGAAATGAGTGAATGGAGTTGTAGTACTAATGGTCAAATCTGTTAGGCCACATAAGTTGTCTAGATAATGTGGTCTGTCATGATGACCATGATGGAAACCAGGGAGTTTTGGGGAAGGAGAGTTGACTGAAAGGTGAGATTAAGAATTCAGATCTAGGAGCTGACCAATGAGTTTTCTTTATCAAGCAGATGAAAGTGGTTGAATAGTGCTGGTTAAACTTTAACTCATTAGGGGCTTTCAGAAGGTAGGTGAGAAGGTAAACCCCCCATCAAGAGTCAAAGGACACAAAAAGGGTAGAATTTTTCTTAGTTTTTTTTTTTATTATTATTATTCTAATTCTATGTCCATTCATTATGCCATAAGAGGTCTCTCATTGGTTGTAGGTTGGAGGTGGAGTGGAATGGCTGATCAAGAGCAGAGGTCAATAGTAGTATCTATTCATACAATGGATGCAGGATTAAAATTATAAAGTTAGAACATAAAGCATTTTTTATTCACCCATGCTGTATGCATTCAAATTCTAAATCTCTTATTTCCAATGATATCTATTTAAAAGTAGTGGACTACAAAGTAAAGCATCTAGAAAAATGTAGAAGAGAAGAAACTTCTTTAGCCTCAAAATAACTCTGGGAGTCTTTAAGTCTTCTTCTTGGGTTTTATCTCCTAGTATATTTCACAGTGCTGACCCATGTGCTAACTGGCCAACTCTGACCCATTCACCGGAGAGTGGACTATCTGGTTCTCTGTGGAAGATGCTGTGATTTTGAAACCAGGTGGGGGAGATACTTTTTTTTTTTAGACTGCCAGCTGTTCTGAGGGTTAACAGACTTTTCTTTTGCCCATCACATCCCTGGGATGACCTATGATTAACTGATTGATCCATTCATTCATTCACTCATTCAACATGCATTTACTGCACTTAACTGCATGTGGTGCATTGGGCTGGATGTTAGGAATATGTAGGTGAATAAGACACAGTGCCTACCTGCAGAAAGCTCAAAGTCTAGTGAGAGACTCAGTCATTAAAATGTATAGGCCATAAGTGCTTTTCTATGCAGTTTCAAAGGCTAAACTGACAATCTTGGAGAAAGAAAATTGTATCTGGGAAAAAAAAATTAACCCCTTCCCTTGGATGAAGGGGAGTCTTTTCTTGTGGTTTATGAGAAATTCCTTCTGACACTTCCAAGGGTTCAAATAAATTGAACTTCATAAAAATCCCAGATCCTCCTACTATGAAGTGGGTGGGAAGCAGAGAGCCTGGGCTAGTCCTTCTGTATTGACTGGTCTTGCCATTGACAGTCCCTCTGGGACCTCTCACTTTTCTTCCTTGCAGGTTATCTGGAGCCTGGGGCTGCCCCAGCTCTCTCAGGATTTGGCAGACATTGGAGGTGGTGGTGAAGGAGACAGTGGTGGTCAATGTTATTTGAGCAGGGTCAGCAGGCCCCGGAGGTTCCTGAGTACACGATGCAGAAGGCTGCTTACTATGAGAACCCAGGACTCTTCGGAGGCTATGGCTACAGCAAAGCTGCTGACACTTACGGCTATAGTGCCCCTCATCAGCCTTATCCACCCCCTGCTGCTGCCAACTCCATGGACACTGATTACCCAGGCTCTGCCTGCTCCATCCAGAGCTCTGCGCCTCTCCGAGCCCCAGCCCATAAGGCGGCTGAACTCAATGGAAGCTGCATGAGGCCTGGCACTGGGAACAGCCAAGGTGGGGGTGGTGGCAGCCAGCCTCCAGGTCTGAACTCAGAGCAGCAGCCACCACAGCCCCCTCCACCGCCACCGCCACCAGCCCTGCCCCCATCCTCTCCCACCAACCCTGGAGGTGGAGTACCTGCCAAGAAGGCCAAAGGTGGGCCCAATGCTTCTGGCTCCTCAGCCACCATCAGCAAGCAGATCTTTCCCTGGATGAAAGAGTCCCGCCAGAACTCCAAGCAGAAGAACAGCTGTGCCACTGCAGGTAGCCCTCTGAGGGGCCTCATCTCTGGGCCTTCCCCCAGATTGACCCCAAGAAGCTAGCTCACCTAGGAATTAAGAGACTCAGGGCTGGACGTACAACTTTGGAGGCCATATGTGTAAACTCGCAATGCAGAAATTGTGGGGTTTTTTTGGCCATACTGCATGGTTTTGAGGGATCTCAGTGCTCTGACTGGGGGCTGCAGGGATTGAACCCAGGCCATGGCAGTGAAAGTGCTGAATCCTAACCACTGGACCACCAGGGAGCTCCCTGTTCTTTCTTTTTAGTGTCTCTGGTTGTGGTCATATCCTTACAGTGACAGGGTGCTGATGTCCACTCCAGGCTGCTGGCACCGCTGCTGGACATGTCTCATGGTTATTCATAGACAGCTCTTCCTTATACTGCCCTAATATCTGGACTGCTGGTCATAACTCAACTCCTTCCAGCCAATAGATCTTCAAAACTTGAAGATAGGTACTATGATCCCCAAGCCCAGGGTGTGATATAGCCCATATCACATGAATCCCACTTCCTTAAATTAATAAGAACTAAAAGGCTATTGAACACTATGTTAAGAATCATGTTAAGTGCTTTATAAGCACTAAATTTCCAAAGAACCCTTTGAGGTAGGTATTAATAAGACATCCATTTTAACAGATAAGGAAAATGTTAGAGATGATAAGTCACTTGCCCAAGATAACTAAACTACCAAATGGCACACCTGGGGAATTCCCGGGTGGTTCAGTGATTAAAGACTGTGCACTTTGACTGCCGAAGGGCACAGGTTCAATCCCTGGCTGGGGAACTAAGATCCTGCAAGCTGAAAGGCAACCCTTTCCTGCCCCAACAAAACAAAATAACATGTACAAAAAACAAAACCTCAAATGGCATATCTCAGGCCACTCCCACTCAATTCTCCCCTTCCCCAGGAAATCCCTAATGTGGAGGCTCATATCCTAGGGAAAGAGGCTGTACTCTGAAACAGGAGCAGCCTTGGGTTTTTTCCCTGGAAAGGGAGACTTTGGTGTTGAGAAAAATTTCCCTAGGTCCGTTTAGTCTGTGTGGAAGAAGAAGGGCAGGACCAGCAGCTCTGAGACCTTCTGCCACTCTCTGCTCAGCTTGCTTGATGCCTGAACTTTTCTGGCCTTGTGTTCTCTGATGCACTTTTTATCTTCAGGTAGATGAACTTGCTCCCAGGTCCAGGGCTAGCTTGAGGTGTAGTTAGCTGGGGATGTACTTAGTTTGTTATCAGATCTCTGGTTTGCCTGCTGCTCTTTGGGGCTGCTGCTCCTAGGGGGAAAGAGTCTTTAAGTCTTGTAAGCTCCTTCTCCTTCTGCCCCTCCTTCCCAGCTGCAGGCCTAGGCCCTCCCTCCCAGGAGAAATCCATTTGTCTTCCTAGGGAGGGAGTGGACAAGCTGCTGAGAGGTGGCAGGGGTGGTGGAAACCACTGCTGAAGCTGCTGCTCCCAGCACTGTAATACTCAAAATATGCCCAGCCTGGCCTTGAATGCCCTAAAAATCTGGGGCCATATTTTCATGGTATGTCACTTCCCTGCATTTGAGTACTGGGCACATGGGTGCAATTGAGCTGGAGTGAGCTGCCAAGATCGCCACCCTCATTCCATGCTTGGGGTGCTTTGCCCAGGAGCCAGCCTCTGAGCAAGGTAGTTTGAGGCTGCCTCCAACATTCCCCCCACCTACCTTCCCAGCAGCAGTGGCTGGAAGGAGTGTTCAAAGTGAAGTCTGGCCCTTCTTTGACAGGGTGGGAGGCCTTACCAGCTGCTACTAGTCTCTCATTAAACTCCTCCTCAGCCTTGGGAACGGGATGATGGACTAGGCTGAAGGGGAAGGGGTGGGCTAAATGAGTTGGACTTCAGAAGGCAGATGGGAGTTTCAGGTGCCACTGATAGGTAGGCCTGGGGCCTTTGAGTTCTGGGAATCTCTTGGAATCTCACCGCTCTAACGCCCCTCCCTCGCTCCAGCCAGGATTAAAATGGGGCGGGGGGAGGAAGAGGAAGGAGTCAGGGAAGCACCCCTCTACGGCCCAGGGTGTCCCCACATCTCCTGCTCAGCGACCTCTCTCTCTCCCTCCCGGCCCAGGAGAGAGCTGCGAGGACAAGAGCCCGCCGGGCCCAGCGTCCAAGAGGGTGCGCACGGCGTACACAAGTGCACAGCTGGTGGAGCTGGAAAAGGAATTCCACTTCAACCGCTACTTGTGCCGGCCACGCCGCGTGGAGATGGCCAACCTGCTGAACCTCACCGAGCGGCAGATCAAGATCTGGTTCCAGAACCGGCGCATGAAATACAAGAAGGACCAGAAGGCCAAGGGCATCCTGCACTCGCCGGCGGGTCAGTCTCCGGAGCGCAGCCCGCCGCTCGGCGGCGCCGCGGGCCACGTGGCCTACTCAGGGCAGCTGCCACCCGTGCCCGGCCTGGCCTACGACGCGCCCTCGCCGCCCGCCTTCGCCAAATCTCAGCCCAACATGTATGGCTTGGCCGCCTACACGGCGCCGCTCAGCAGCTGCTTGCCTCAGCAGAAGCGCTACGCGGCGCCCGAGTTCGAGCCCCACCCCATGGCGAGCAACGGCGGCGGCTTCGCCAGCGCCAACCTGCAGGGCAGCCCGGTGTACGTGGGCGGCAACTTCGTCGACTCCATGGCGCCCGCGTCCGGCCCTGTCTTCAACCTGGGCCACCTCTCGCACCCGTCTTCGGCCAGCGTGGACTACAGTTGCGCCGCGCAGATTCCAGGCAACCACCACCACGGACCGTGTGACCCTCATCCCACCTACACAGATCTCTCGGCCCACCACTCGTCTCAGGGACGCCTGCCCGAGGCCCCCAAACTGACGCATCTGTAGCGGCCGCCACCGGCCCGAACTCGCGGCGCGATTACCTCTTTGGCTTTGGTGGCGGGGGTGGCGGGCGGGGCCCGCGGGGCAGCTCGGTGACCCCCCACTCCCTCGCTCTGGCCCGGTCCGCTGCCTCCCGGTCTCTGGGTCAACAGCGGCCGAGGCGCAGGCGCCTGGGCCTCCTTTCCAGGCGCACCCTATTTTGGGTGACTCGCCGTAAATCAGCCCTAAGGATTCTCCGCTGTTAAACCTCACAGTGCCACATACTGCGGACCGAGGGACTCTAATCTGGTAATGGTGTCCCGAAGGTAAGTCTGAGATCCATCGGCGGCGCGCCTCGCAGAGGGTCCGGGCCTAGCCCGCGTCTAGTTTAGTTGCGGAGACCTTAATTTATATGCTTCTTCCCGTCCCATAAGAATTGCATCGGACTCAACGATCTGTATTTATTATTTGAAGCGAGTCATTTCGTTTTCCTGATTATTTATCCTCGTCTTAATGTATTTATGTGTATATTCGTAGAGTTCTCCAGCCGAGTTTAGGAACGCGCTCCCAGGCCGCGGGGGGCCACATATCACCTCTTTAGTCCCCTTGGTCTGAACTAGTTGAGAGAGTAGTTTTGAACAGTTGTTAACCGTGGCTGGTGTTTGTAGTTGTAAAGGATTAAGACCGCAAATTGTCCTTCACGGGTAGAGTCAGGCGGCCCTATGGCGTGGCACGACTCCCGTTATTCTTTTCCCAACAGCCACAGCCCTCGCCACAGTTTATTGATTTCAAATTGTCTGGTACTATTTGAACAAATATTTAGAATAAAAAATTTCTCAGTCGGAAGTGTATCTGTGTTAATCACGCACACTTGCAAGTAGATCACTCTGCCTTTTTCTTGTGCACAATCCCAGAGGAACCCCGCCCGGCGGGGCCCCCCCCCCCCCAATAGGCTAACCCTGTGAAACATTGTTTCCACTTACTTGGAATCCTGTACACAAATTGGTTCTGGGGAATACTTGATTACTTTCTAGCTATTGACTTCAGAGGGTGCGATATCTGAAGATGCAAACCTAGAAATGTTCTGGGTGGGATGATCTGGGTAGGGTGTTTCTCTGCTGCCTGTTTTACTGTTTCTACCGCCCTCTTTCTAGATACAGATCCACCTTTTTAGGTTGCACTTACATTGGGGAGGCCAGAGCTCACTTTTCTGCATTAAGTACTTAACAAAACTTTGAAAGAAAACTGACAATCAAAGAAAAGATACAAGAGAAGTCATAAGAAGAATTGAACAATGAAAAAGCTAAGATGCAGAAAAAGAAACGATCATTTGAAGCCATGCACCTAAGCTTTTTCTGTCGGAAATGCCCTCACAATTTTTTCCTTATAGAAATCAGTGGTTCATTTCTAAAGAAAACAAACGTTCCCCACGATGTAATGTAATAAAAGTTTCATTAATGGAACATAATAAGTATAAACACTTTGTTTACTCCTGTTTCTTTGTACAAAATGGGCAAAATGTCTTCGAGGATTTATAACCGTTTTGTAAATATTAGCGTGGTTTTAACTGGGGCGGACTGCTTACACGGGCTTGTCTAGGAGGAGGCACTCGGAGAACGCCTTCAGATAAGGTTCGATTCTTTTGTATTTCAGCAAAGTCGGCCCACGCATCTCTATTTGGTTTGACAAATAATGCAACTCCTACTACATCCCCGGTGACATGAGGTGAAATTTCTATTGTGTGGAAATCATTTAACTTCTAATCTTCTGGTGGAACAACAATCGTTTCTATTTGGATGTTTGTGTTTCGCTAAATAATGATGGCTCAAAATAATATTTAGTTTCCTTGTTCCTTTGTGCTGTTTTTAAAATGGCATGTTAGTTTGGGGGCGGGAGGGAATTATCCTTTTTGCTAAATTTCACTTTATCTGAGCAGGTTTAAAGTATACATGTTGTAGAAGTGTATCAAAAGAATAAATGACTTCAACCGAAGGGATATTTTACCCACGTTCAAGGCTTAAAATTGTTTTTCTAGGAAATTTGCATCCATAGGCAGAATTTCTAATTGTCTTGTAAGAAATTATTTTTTAAAGCTATTAGGGAAATCAAAGGAGAGCTTGCTGCCGTGCAGGGATTACAACCTTTCTTAACTGGCTAAATATTAAATAGATGAATTGTCAGGCTGTTTAGATTCAGCCCGGTTTTCCCCTCATCTCCTCTTCCTACCATAAATAATAATAAAAATACATAATGCATCACGGCTTCAGGCGTTTTCCAGCGCGGTGTGTTACCGCAGGAGTATCTGCTGAGTCTGCGGGTGTCTGCAAGGCCCCAAGTGTCATCTGCGGCTTAGGGTTTCATGGATTAGATTTTAAACGGTGTCTGGCCCAGTTGACATCAGCCTCCTCGCACGCTCAGGCTCCAAAGAATCGCGGGCTTGGGAGCTCCCTCTCCAAGCAGCTGCAGCTGCCCCAAAGCACCCCCTCGCTAGCAGAGTGGGAGTCCTCTCCCACCTCTGGAGAAAGGTTCCCCGAGGCTTCCGGGAGCGACTCGGATGGATGCGTTCCAGCCTCTGGCGTGAGCGTCATGTGATGACCACACTCGGTCGTTCAGGGCGCGAGTGGGGGCGGCGGCCAGTCTGGGAAGGCCCTTCCCGCGCGGCCGACAGCCAGGGCGAGAGCGGAGCCCGCGCACAGCCATTTAAAACTGCATGAATTATAAACAAGCCGCCTTGGCCTTCGCCATAAATTCTGCTCTTTTTGAGCCTGCAATTAGTGTTAGGAAGCACCGGAGTCTAAACACAACCAAACACCCTCTGAAGGGCCCAAGTGCCCGAGGTTGCAAAGCTTTATTTCTCATTGCCACCCCCTCCGCGGCCCGAGGTTTGCGACCACAGTCTCCTCCTCCCCCGTCACCGCCGGCGGTACGCAGCCGGCTGGGTTCCCGCTCCGCGAGGGAAGGTCACAATAGCTGCTCTATCGGCGGAGGCGCCCGCCTCCCCCCTCTCGGGTCTCGGGAAGGCAGAGAAAGGACGGTGGGGGAGGGGAGCTCGGGCCGGCAATGGCGCCCCAGGCCCAGGCCGCTCCTTCTCCCGCGGAGGACCTGCAGCGGGAAGAGGCACGTCTGCAGCGGAAGGACACCACCACTCCAGACCGAGGCTTCTTCCCGGGAGCGGCGCGCGGGCTCCGTGGGGAGCTCACCACGGTCTCGAGGAGGCTGCTCGCTGGCCCCTAGCCGCCGCGCGCTGCTGGATCGAGGGCGCCCGCAGCAGCGGGCCTTCCGGGAGCAGCGGCGCCATTGTGAGCGCGGCTTCCCACGGGCCCCGCGGCGGGGAAGCCGCACAAAGGCGGCAAGGCGTCCGACACCCGGAGGTGGGGAGGGGCCGGCCCAAGGGGAGGAAATGGCTCTTTGGCTCTGGTCGTGGCCGGCTCTGCCTTTTTTTCGCCCCCCTACTTAGACCCATTGGAGGGAGGTCTTATCAGGGAGGTTGTGGGCGATTCTCCTGGGACCTGAAGAAAGGGGTCAGGGCCCCAAGCCTAGGCCTATGGATGGGGGTGGAAGGCATTTGGGAGCCCCCTAGTCTGTCTTGCCAATCAAACCTGAATTAAAGCAGGGTTGAGATGAAGTGGCTGGAATGACCAGCTGCAGAATGAGAGCTGGGGGTGGGAAAAGATTTAGGGACAGGGAGAGCCTGCCCTGGCTACCAAGGAGAAACTCAGTACCCAGCCTGCAGTGGAGTGAGAAAACCCTACTGAGTTAGCCAGGGGGATAGGGAAGTTGCAGAGGAAAGGTTGCAAGAAAGGGCGGTAACACATTCTACCTCCTGGCTTTCAGACCTCAGCCTTATCTAAGGACCTCACAGAGAAAAACCCTTCTCAGATGGAATCATTTGTTAACTATCCGTTTGTACCATTTCTTTGTACAGGCTTTCAAATAAGAGGGAGAGAATACAGAGCAAGTGCTTGCCCCTTGGTGCAACCTCAAGCCTAGTCCCTATCAGAGACGCATCAGCCAAATTGGTTTCCCAGGCCCCAGAGGCTGCTAACCTTGCTGAAAAGCATTTTTTAAATTTGTATCTGTAAGGAGTATTTTAAACATGGTAATTAACCATACTAGTTACTCATCCCTCTCCCTCCCCCATTCTGTACCAGCCAACTGACCCTTGAGTGAAGTGGTCTTCTCAGCCAGCAGGCTTGAGCACCTAGGCTCCCCATCTGTTGAGGTTTTTCATTAAGGAGGGTGAAGAGGATGTGTGTGTGGGTGTATGTTTGAATAACAAAGGAGAAACCCAACATTCTAAAAAAGTGTTTCTCTGCTTGACCTGGGGGAGCCAGAAGCCTGTTTACACTATGGATATTCAAGGGACAACCCAGGCCTGTTTTGACTTTATCCTGAGAATTAGTTGAAATTGCCTCCTGAAGTCAAGAATGGGTTAATCCCAGTTACAGAATCCAGGAAGGTCCTCTTCATCTGGCAACTCTTGGCATTACTCTGGTCCTTCTTTCAGAAACTGTAGGAAAAGAACAGGATGAACAGCAGTTCATATTAAGTAAATAAAAAGAGAAACAGAAGGCTCCAGTTCCCACAGGCCTATATAGCCTGATTACTTCAGGGCACTGCAACTTTCTAGAGAGGGGATGTAGCTATGGCTTGGGTGAGTGGGCCTATCCCTTGACACTTCAAGCACAGGGAAGTGAGACTGAGTGGCCAGCTACACCCATAGCACCTCTGAGGACTGGCTCTCTTAGAGCTCTCTTGTAGAAGGTCTGGATGGAGAGAAAAAAGATAGGGTAGATGAATCCTGTGCATTTACTGCATTGGTTATGCTGGTGGTAGAGAAGATCATCACAGAGGATGAAATCTTAGTTATCACTGCTCCCTTGTCTCCTACTCCAGCTTTGTAGCTGGGTATTTATTTTGGGTGCCCAGAGTTGACCAAATGGATTTATACGCCTGGCCCAAAACCCATTCCTAAACATTTCACTCAGGTCTCATACTCACCTTGGCAAATTGGGAAAGTACAAAGATAATTCAAAGATCCATTTTCAGGCCAGGCCCAGCCTTCTGAAACACAGTAAACAAAAGGTTTCCACACACGAAGAACCAAGGTTAATGGATGTCCAGTCATTTGCAGTAGCAGAAGCAGGTGAAGGGTTCCCAGAAGATCAGCATGGTGGGAGATATTACAGAAGTCTTCTTGTCCCAGATCTTGTGGTAAAATCTCTTCTTCCTGCTCATCGCTCAGTCATGACTCTTTGCTACTCTATGGACTGTAGCCTCGCAGACTCCTCTGTCCATGGGATTTCCCAGGCAAGAATATTGGAGTGGGTTGCCATTTCCTCCTCCCGGGGTAAGTCTCTTGAATGGTTCCTATATCTAGTTGGGCTCATTTTATATGGAAGAATAATATCTGGAAAATCATGAGAATAGGATTTTAACATTAGTAAGAGCCCAAAGAGGAGATCTTAATTGAAACCAGGATGCATGGAGAACCCTGGTACAGAGGCAGTATTTTAGGTGGGGAAGCCGGGCTAAAATCCGTCTAAGAGTGCCTGTTGGACCAAGGCCTTTTTGAAGGAGGCGATGAGAGTCCCTGACTTATGAGGAGACAGGGAGAAGGCCTTCTGATGGCTCTACTGGTAGGAAATCTGCCCTAAAATACCACACCCCTCCCCATCTCCACAAGGGCCTGAAGGCCAAATGACCGGGAAAGTGGGTCGGTTGGGTTGAACTCCAGGCAGTGGCAGAGCCAGAACTGACCTCTTTCACCCGCGTCTGCTAACCCCTTGGGGCAGCAACGATGCCATCTCCGTCGCCGGCAAAAACACACAAAGGAGGCCCCCACCCAGGCTCGAACCTGGGGGCACACTGGAGAGAGGGCTGGCGTGGACCCCGAGTCGGAGAGCCTCCCACCCCCACGGGGAGCAATAGCTGCCGCCTCCCCGGGGCAGTGGGGCGGTCGCGCCGCACAAAGGCCGGCTCGGCTAGCGCCATGTGACGCGCGCTCGACCCGCTCTCCCGGCGGCGCGGCGGACGGGTGGGTGTTCCGACCCACCTGAACACTTTCCGAAAGACAAACGGTGAGTTAATCACCCAACCGGCTGGCGACCGCGTCCCCCTGGCCCGCGGGGAGGCCAGGGGAGGGGCTGGGGTGAAGGCCTGCTCTGCGTGTGTGTCTAGGCTGGGGGCGGGAGAGGTTAGTTAAGAGTTCATCAATCACCGGTGTGCACTTTTCGCTCGACAGCGGTTCCTCCTACTTCGGAGCAAGTCCGGGCCAGCTGGGATCCGACCAGAAACCGCAAGCGGAGGAGACGCGGGTACGCAGGCTGAGGGTAACGGAGGGCGCGACCTGCCGCCCCGCGCTCTGCCGCGCCAGGCCCGAGGGTAGCGCCGCCCGGTCCTCCCCGCGCCAGGGACGGCAGCCGCCCAGCAGCCCCGCCCGTGGGCCAGGCAGGGCGCCGGGTGCCTGGAGCGTCCCGGCCCCACCTCCACGCCCCACCTCCGCGCACTTCCCGCTTGCCCCAGTCACACCCTTCACCGCTGCTGTCCCCCCAGTAAGGGACAAACCCGTCTCTGAGGGCAGGACGAGAGAAAACCTCAATAGGTGGAAAGGTTCTTGCAAATACTTTTATTTAAGAGTTTTATAAAGGATGTCCCAAAGGATCAGAATTCAGGGGAGACGCTGAACGAGTTCTCTCATTGACCTTCAGGACTATTTCCTATTTGTATGGGAGGAAAGAGGTTAATAACCCCTGTTGAACTTGGAACTAAACTTGAATGCAATTTAAAATAACCATTAAAATACACTTAAAACACTAACCACAATGATATGCCTCTTCTCTTTTTTGTGTTATGAGGGAAGGCTTGGAGTAGTTGTACTTTAGCTGTTGGGGGTTCATTTTAGAAACACCGTGAAGGAGCAGACTACAGCTGGGGGTGAGGGGCAGGCTTCAGGCAGAGCTGTTCACAGCAGGAAGGCCTGGGTGAGGGGGTGGGGAAGCACTCTTATACCCCTCTTGAGTGGCACCCGCTGTCCTTTCGGTCATAAATTCTGAGAGTTCTGGGCTACCCTCTCTTTTTAATTTCTGTTCTCAGTGATATGAGATGGGAAGTTTCTCAAGTTAGCGTGTTGTCTCAGCCCACAGTAAAGAGCCCCTGGAGGACAGAAAGTCCCAGCTCTTGCCCTCTCCCCTCAGTCCTCTTCTCTCTCTCTCCTCTTGGGTGGAAATAGCTTGTTTCTGGAGAAATGTTCTACTATCATTTTCCTCAGATGGATGTAAGCTGAAGCCTTAAGGCCTCCACAGTGTCCTGAACTCCTCCAGCAGTTAAAATACTGAACCTCTTGTTCTTGGTTCAGAGTCTTCTCTCTTCAGCAGTGCCTACTGAACAGTTCCTACGTGTACTGTGCTGAGCTCTGGGATATAAAAATTGAGTCACTAATGGTGTATGCCCTTCAGTCTGCTGGGGTAGAAAAAGAATCCTAAGATTAGTATGACAGATGCTATAACAGAGGTGTGGCCAAAATGTTCCTGGAATAAAGGATCATAGTGTCAAAAAAGGCTTCTCAGAAGAGGTGAATTTGGGTTCCTGAAGTATAGGAATTTTTTAGACCCAAGAAGGAGTGATCTACCAGGTGGAGACAGCAACACATACTAAAGCAGGGAGGGAAGAAAGAGCAAGGTATGGACCTATAACAAGGAGAGGAGCTCGGAGTGAGGCATCTGGCTGGACAAAGAGGCTGTGTAAGGGCCATGGAAGGGCATCTGGACTTAACATGTAGGCAAGGGAGAGCCACTAAAGGTCTTAAGCTGGGACATGCGGACATTTGTTATCTATATTTGGAAAGCTGACTCTAGGGGGTACTGTGTCTGATGGGAGAAAGGAGAGATAGGAAGCGGGAAGAACAAAGAAGGAGGCTGCTGCCATAATCCAGCCTAGAGAGGGAGAAACTTAATAAGGATGAAGAGGAGAGGCATTTAGGAGGAAGAATTCAGAGGACTTGGTGATCAATTGGATTAGTGAAAGAGGAGTTGTGGATGCTAATCCCTAGGTTTTGATTTTGACAGCCTAAGCAGATAGTCAGTTATCCACCAAAATGAACAGTGGAGTGGGAAGGGAAGACTGCAGGAGAAATGAATGAGTTCAGGTTTAGGTCTCTGTTCATTGGTTTCTGCTTTGCTAACTGATGCACTGTGTGACCCTAAGATATTCACCTAATCTTTCTGGCCTTCACTTTCATCATCAACGAAACAGTCAATAAAGAGATCCACAGGTTTATCATTAGTAAAGCAGTGTGCCACATGTGTGCACTCCCAAGCTTAGGAATTATCTTTATCAGGTCTACAAAAAGCTAAAATCTAGGGAAAACATCCTCTTACCCACCCCCATGCTGATCAATACTTAGATCCTGGGTGGCCAGTGAGAAATAAGTCTCAGGGAAATTAAAAACAACATCCTACTGCTTCCCAGATAGTGAATTCAAGCTAATGCTTAGGACTGGGTCAGATCAGATTGCTAATCAGAGTCCCTCAGCTTCCAGAGGGTATTCTCCAGGGGAACATGCAGAAATGTGGTCTTGGTATCAGATCACTAAAGAGGGGGCCTCTAAGAGATGTCTGAAAGCTTCTGTGCTTTTTTATACCATGTGTCTTTCAGGGAATGCTTGCAGCCACCCATCCTCTTTAAATCTTAGGCTTCCTTGTGTTACAGTGTTGTATAGGAAAGTGCTGAACATCTGACCCTAGCCATTTACATCGAAGGTGACTGCAGTAAGTTGTTTCTTTTTTCTGTGTCAGTATTAGCATTTGTAAAATAGAATTATAATAGGATCAGGTAAGATAAAAAAGAATGACATTTTTGGAGGTGCTATAAGGGTATTATCTTTCACTTATCAGATTGGCAAAAATTTAAAAAAATCTTTAATATCCCACTGACTTGTCAAAGGTATGAGGAAACAAGAATTCTCATATGTTGCTGTAGAAGTATAAATTGATTCACTTCTAAAGAGAGTGATTTAGCAATATATAGAAACATTGCCAATGCACATATATTAGATTAAGTAATTTCAAGTCTAGGAATTTTTTCTAATAGGCAAAATGTTGAGCATGTGTTTGTAATACCAAAATGAAAATAAAGCAATGCCCACTAATAAGGGACTAGCTAAATGAATTGTGGTAGATGTATACAGTAGAACAGCATAAAGGTGTAAAAAAGTAGAAAGAAAGGATCTTCAGGATATAATAGGGGGGAAGCATGGTGCAGAAGAGTCTTGTAATATGTTATCATTTATGTAAAAATGTGGGGAGATATATCTCTAACTAGATATTTATCTATCTATACTTGTGAAGTAGAAAGTATTTCTGGAAAGATACACTCATAAAATTGGTGAAGAAACTCAAAATTGGTATTCATGTGAAGGAGAACTAGGCGCCTGGGGACAGCGGTGGGAGAAAGAAAGGGTACCCTTTTGTACCCTTTGAATCTTGAATCATAAATTTAAACTTAATAGCTAAAATAAAGATAAAGGAGAAAAAAAAATCAGCATAATTTTTTTTTTTTTTTTTTTGCCATACCACCTGGCATGTGGGACCTTCCCTGCCTCTCTGCTCCCCCTGGCCAGGGATCAAACCCAAGACCCCTGCAGTGGAAGCATGGGGTCTTCACCACTGGGCTGCCAGGAAAGTCCCAAAGATCAGTATAACTGACATGGGTGTGCTTTTGCATGTTCACACATATCTTTATTTGTACTTGCCTATCCAACTACATTAACCTAAGGATACCTCTTGTTTTATCTTCAGGACCCTGGTGTCTATCAGTTGAATAGGAAATGAGGTGATCCTTTACCTTCATGGAGGGTGTAGGGACCTAGGCTCAGTTCTGCCCTTTCTAGCTGGAGCAGCTCAAGGTGGGGCCTCAGAAGTCTAGGGCACAGGTTTAGCAAACAAATGGCAATGGGAGGGCAGGCCTCCCAGTCAGCCCGCTGGCTGTGTGGTCTCCTTGAGCACTGCTCAGCTGCTGGGCATGGAGGTCGTCACTGTGTAGCGGAATGGCTGCCTGACTCTCTGCTCCTGGCAGACTAGAGATGCAGGAAACCGCAGTGGCCACCCTCATCTTTTGCAGGATGGCTTTGTCTTTTAACTTCTGAGTAAATAAAGTAGCTTCCTCACTAAAATGAGGGGTTTGATGTCACTTCTCTCTCTAAGGAGTCTTCTAGCATTGACATTCTATGCTGCGAAAGGTCAATCTTTAGCCACAGTAAGAGTTACACCTTAGGCCAAGGGACGGTGGCCCACTTTGGATCCTGAGAGCTTAAATGCTCATTCCAGACCATTTGGGAGAGATGGAAGGAAATGAGAGCTGGCTTCTCTCTCTTAAGACCCCCATTCCTACTCCTTCCTTCTTCCCATTGCCTCAGAACCACTCAGCTCCCTCTGAAGGGATTTTGAGTGACAAATCCCTTTCTTTCACTTCCTACTCCACTGTATTCTCAAAGTCAAGTTAGGGAAGTGGCAAGAAGTGAGCTGGATCTCTTCAAAGCACTATTTTGTCAGCAAAACTTGGGATGCTCCTACTGACTACCTTTTAAGGACATTTTCTGGAACTTCAGTCTAGTTAGACTTAAGTTTGATCTTGACATTGATCTCTCCTCCTCTATCTCCCAATAGGCTTCTGGATAATATTCAGGTATAATCCTGCTCCATTTAGGCATGAGCTCTCATCATGCTGGTCAAGACTTACCCGGTCTCCCCACACTGCCCCCTACCCCAGCTCCTAAAGCAGACATTTTCAAAGTGTGGTTCTTAAGAATACTGCTTTAGAATCATTCAACAGATTTATTAAAAAGAAAGACTCCTGAGTCAGACCTATGGGATTAGAAGCTCAGTGGGGGTGGGGGAAGGCTAAGGAAACTGCACATTTATTTTTGAAACTGCACATTTAAACCAGCTTCTCTGGTGATTCCTACCCACCTGAAGTGGTGCTAGGAGCCAGTAATCTAAGGATATCCTTTAGCCAACATTGGTAATGGTGAAGACACACCGTTCTGTCCATTTTCATTTCTGCCCAGCAAACATTTCTTGAATGCCTCCCATATGCCAGGGATGGGCTTGACTCACAAGCCTTTAACAAAGCTCTAGGAAAAGTCACAGCACACTAGATTCTTTTCCTCAGGGAGGGTCATGGTATCAGACTTCTGACAAGCTTTGAATTCTTGTCTTTAGGATCCTGTTCATCTCTACCCCTATCTTGGGATAGAAAGATGCTGCAGAGAACTACAAATCTTGCTTAAGAGAAAAGACAACCCCACTTTTTATCCCAATAAGCAAGAGCCTTTCTGTCCTTTGGGACTGTGGAGCCAAGAGTTTGCCTGTGCTCAAGCATCACTGGGCTTCCAAGGTGGCACTAGTGGTAAAGAACCCACCTGTCAATGCAGAAGTGGGTTTGATCCCTGGGTTGGGAAGATCCTTTGGAGGAGGGCATGGTAACCCACTTCAGTACTCTTGCCTGGAGAATCCCATGTTCGGAGGAGCCTGGGGGCTATGGTCCATAGGGTTGCAAAGAGTCGCACAGGATTGAAACAATTTAGCAAGCACCCAGGCATCTTAAAGGGATAACACAATGGGGCTTGTGGAGAAGGACTGTAAGAGGCTTTTCAGGAACAACTGTAAACACACTGAAGACTACACTGCCAGCCTCCACTGCTCTGTCTGCAGAAAAGAAGCTTGTTGTTTGAATGGTAGAGAGAAAGGTAGTGGAGGGGGGTGGTTGGGGGTGACTGCTGTGGTGAGTAGGATGGGAGAGATTTCAAAGCATTCCTACATCAAACACAACCTGGCAGTCAGGCCCCTAGGCTGCCACCTCCTGCTGAGAACTCACAGCACCAGGACCCAGCAGGGCAAGTGACCCTTGGGAACAAGCAATAAAATCCTTAAGATGTTTCTCCTATACCCTGTGAACTTCTAGGAGACAAACTTTAAAGGTACTAAAAATATCCATATTCATATCTTTATATACACAATTGCCCCAATAATACCTTCCAACATCTCCTTAGAAAATTATAGATTCAGATTTTCCTAGAGTAGATTTATAGCATAGCTAACGTGTCAAAAATGAATCCCTTATTCCTTTGGTTTAAGAATATCTTTTTTATTAGCCTAACCCTCCCCTAACAAAAAGTTCTTACACAGTAAGTCTTTGGCAAATGTTTATTGAATCTGAGTCTGAGATAACCAAACTCTTGACTTTCTGAGCAAGTCAGAATAGCCCAGGAGTGGAGATGGCAACTCTGAGCCCCAAGGTATAGTATATACCAAGGCATATAGTATATGCCAAAGGCTGGGAGAGTAAAGGGAGTAGAGAGAAGGAGGAACAGAATGTAGCTCTTTGCATGCAGTTATCAGGGACCTGTTACTGGATCTGAACAAATAATGAAAACCCCACCTACTCACTCTCTTCCACAGTTGTTAAAATAACACACTTTTTAAAATCTAATTTTTAGATTATTAATTTTAGATGTCCCTTTCAGGATGTGTTCTTCCCTTGGCAAAGCTCAATCTCCCAAATTTTGCTTCAGGGAAATAGCATGTGCAGCTCAGGGGTGCAACAAAGTCAGTGTTTAACTGAGACATGCAGGACCCAACCTTTGTTCCAAATGCTTAGCAGCAAAAACCCGGTCTTTGTTGAAATGACGGTTGCCAAGGCATCTAGGCTGGCTGTTTTTCCTGAAACCTTAGAGAAAAGGTACTTAATTTGATAGGTTTTGGCCATATTTGCCAGACACTGGTTTTCTGTCCTCCACCTGGGTTGCAGAGGGCCGGAGGTCTTTCTCTAGAGAAATTGACAGGGCCGCCCTTCCTTCTTGACCCTCTTGGGCCTCTTGACTTAGGAGCTGTGATCAGATGAGTACCATCTGAGACTGGGTCTTCTAGTTTTGAGACAGGAGTGTGAGAGCTGAGACATTATGCTGGTAAAAACTGGTAAAAATTGAAGTCTAGCCAGTGAGGGGTTAAGGGACATTGTGACCTATTGATACTTTTGCATTAAGGGTACAGAAGGAGGACAATGAAGAAATGCCTATGTATATGAAGCCCGAGTTAGCTCCAAAGAGGTCTATTATTTCCCAGCCAAGGTGCTAGAGAAGAGCCTTAATTTTTTCTTTTTAAAAACTATTTCGAAAATAAAAGCTATTTAAAGGACCTTTGCTGTGTGACTGGCTACAGGAGATAATTGAAGTAGCAATATCAAGCTTGAAGGGTTATTTTCCAGCCCAGAATTTTATTTCCCAGCGAAATCCAAGAACTTCAGCAGTGAAGGAATCCTAGACCTCTTCAGCTTTGTGCTCACTCCTTGGTGTCTACCCTCTACCTATCCCCTCCCCTCCTGGCTGCCTCAACTTCAGCCTCACCACTGTAGTTAACACTGTTTATTCACAAGTTCACATCCCTGTAAGGAACTGGCTCCCTGGACTGTAACCACTCCTATTTTCCAGACTTCCTCAGAGTGGAATTTTAGGCAAGGGCTCAATAGCTCTTTCAGGACAAGTGGATCAGTAAAACAATAATAAAACCTCGGTCACCGTAACTCAGAGGCTATAACAGATCAAGTTCTTAAGAGCACTTGAAAAAGCCAAGAGTAGGCTCTTTATTCACACAGAGTTTTAGGAAACCACCCTCTTTCATTACTGCTGTGTGTAAATAACATCTATTTATTTATTTAACTTGTTTTTTTTCCTAGAGCCCCAAAGAAGGAAAAATTAAAAAAAAAAAAAAGTTCAAGGAAGTTGGAAAGTTTGTGAGCGTAAAGCTTTGTAGCTCTTCTACCCCCCATTTCCTGTGCCAATTGCACTTTTATTTCCCGTCTCTCTACACTCAGTAAACAAAACCATATTATCAAGGGAAAGACGTGAGCCCATTAACATTGTGAGCCCTCAGATTTCACTCGCAAGAGACGACGCGGCACTTATCCGATGGAACAGAAGCTTTAATTGCTTAGAGGCACAAGCCGGTCCAAACCTCTTAGATCTGACGGGTCCCTGAGAAGCTTTGCGCCCTGGAGCCAAAGTACCTCTAAAAAAGCGGGCGCAGCACGGGTGAGAGCCAACCTCCTAGAGAGGAGCACAGCGAGCGACTCATCCCAATGGCAGATTCTGTCTTTTACAAACTAGTCCACGAGGATAATCTGCTAAACGTCCCACAGGCAGACACTTTATCTTCTGTCCAAATCAAAATCCGCACTCTTAACACTCGCTTCTCATGCACCACAAATGGGAGCAGTGGAAGAAGCTGCGAAGTAACGTGAAAATCTAGCTTAGAAGTGAAGATTTTGTGCCGTCCCAGCTACACAGCACCTACAGCATAAAATTTATATCCCAAAAATCGGGGGTGAGGGGAAAAGGAAAATTAAACGTCTACTCCAGGTTTGTGTACTTAGTCGCTAAGTCGTGTCCGACTCTTTTCGACCCCAAGGACTGTAACTCGGCAGGTTCCTCTGCCCATGGGGATTCTCCAAGCAAGAATACTGGAGTGGGTTGCCATGCCCTCCGCCAGGGGATCTGCCCAACCCAGGGATCGAACCCAGGTCTCACGCGTTGGAGGCGGATTCTTTACCGTCTGAGCACCAGAGATATCACCAGTGCCAAGAATACTGAAAGCACATAGGGTTCGGAGAAAAAGGGAAGAGAAATCACTTTACCTTCCCTGGAGGAAGCTAGAAAGGGGTTCCGTAGGGCCTTTTAACCCTTCCCACACTGCAGCGACCACCATCCACACTCGAGGGGCTAGCACCCACGGTGTAGAAGAACAGGCTCTCCCCCTCTCCATTCTCTCCTCCTCCACCGAGCGGCCTTTTCTGCTTTTCTGCCTCTAACCTGTCCAATACCTGTCCGGGAAGCGGGCGTTTAGCGCTCACGCCCCGCCGTTAGCCAAGCAGCCCCAGGGCCAGAAGGCTGTCCCCTGGGCCGGGTTGGGGCGCGGGGCGGCGGCCTCCCGCCTGTGTGGCAAAGTTGGTGGCCGGGCAGGCTCGTGGAGCCGCGCGCCAGTCGGGACCCGGGCCGTGCGGGGACGGCGCCCATTGGCCGGCCGGCGCCACGTGGCCACCCCGCCTCTATATTAGGCCACTATTTACCCCCGGCTGGCTCGCCATGGCTCGGCGAGGGCAGGTCGGCTAGACAAGGGAGGTGGAGCGGCGCAGAGCGCGGCGGTCCTGCGGACCCCACACCCAGGCCCGGCCGGCGCGCTCCGGTGGGTGGGCCGGAACCATGAGCTCCTACCTCGACTACGTGTCGTGCGGCCGGGACGGCGGCGACTTGCTGAGCTTCGCATCCAAGTTCTGTCGCGCCGACGCCCGGCCCGTGGTCCTGCAGCCCGCCTTCCCCCTGGGCAGCGGCGACGGCGCGTTCGTTAGCTGCCTGCCCCTGGCCGCGGCGCGAGCGGTGCCCTCGCCCCCGGCCGCCCCGGCGCAGCCTCCGGGGCCTGCCGCGCCCGCGTACGCGCCGTGCCCCCTAGAGGGGGCCTACGAGCCAGGCGCCGCACCTGTCCAGGCCGGGGGCGAGGACTACGGCCTCCCGGGGTCCGCGCCCGCGTACGATTTACCGTGCGCGCTCGGGCGGCCGACAGACGACAGCGGGGCGCACGTCCATTACGCCGCCTCGGCTGTCTTCTCTGGAGGCGGCTCCTTCCTCCTCAGTGGCCAGGTGGATTACGCGGCCTTCGGCGAGCCGGGCCCCTTCTCGGCGTGTCTCAAAGAGCCGACCGACGGCCACTCTGGGGCCTTTCAGACCGCGTCCCCCGCTCCCGGCGTCTACCCCAAGTGTGCGTCCCCAGCCTCCGGCCTCCCTGCCGCCTTCAGCACGTTCGAGTGGATGAAAGTGAAGAGGAACGCCCCGAAGAAAAGTAAGTACTTGGGCCTTGGACGGACGGACGCGACTGGGGTTGGGGATCGAGCCTGCCCAGCGGAACTGAGCCGAGGGTGCGCTGCAGCGGTCCCCGTGGACGGCGGTTTGGGTCTTATGGGGAACACGCGGCCCCAGGCATTATTAAACCAGGCGAATTGCATTGAGCGTGCCCCGAATGCCAGGGGTTGAGAAAACTGCGGGAAGGAGCGCTCCGTGAAGCTTTTCTTTTGGCACAGGGCCGTTCAGTAACTGATTCTAGTGTGGCCCCAAAGCTCTCCCAAGTCGCGTCTCCGTGTCATCTCGCCACGCTGACAACGCCCTGTCTTTACATTGCAGGCAAATTCGCGGAGTATGGAGCCGCCACCCCCTCCAGCGCGATCCGCACGAATTTCAGCACCAAGCAACTGACAGAACTGGAGAAGGAGTTTCATTTTAATAAGTACTTAACTCGGGCCCGACGCATCGAGATAGCCAACTCATTGCAACTGAATGACACCCAAGTCAAAATCTGGTTCCAGAACCGCAGGATGAAACAGAAGAAAAGGGAACGGGAAGGGCTTCTGCCATCGGCCATCCCCGTGGCTTCCTTCCAGCTTCCCATCTCAGGAACGAGCCCTGCCAAGTCTGGCAAGAACCCGGGGAGCCCCTCTCAGGCCCAGGAACCATCCTGAGGTTTAGTCACGTCGCTGATGAACTGTGGGCTGCAGAACTCTTGGGCCACCCCACCCTTCTCTGGACTTATTAGCTCAGTTTGGAATGGAGGTGGGCATGGTGGAAATAAGAGCAGTTTCACTTGGGAGAGGAAATACCTTGGTGGCTTCTGAGTTCCGGGCTGTGGGTGTACAGATGTTAATTTGAAGTCTCTAAAGCCACTCATCTGTGTATTGTGTCTTATCAGGGAAAAGATGCCCAGCCGCCAGCCCAGCCCTACTGCTATGTTGCCTAACTCAGTCATATGCAGTTTTCCGTGCAGAGTGGCAGAGCATTCCTTGCTAACTGCCAACCCCGTGATGTGCTCAGAAGAGCATCTACCCAAAGTTTTATCTGGTTTTAATTTAAAAGACAAGGCTACATGTATTCAGCTTCTGATGACCAAAGCTAGTTATACTTAAGGCCTCCTTGGTGTATAAGCTGCTTCAACCGTGATCCTCACATTTGCACTAGTTTTTTTTCCCCCTTAAAAAGCAGTTTCTACCTCTCCAGGTGCCTAAGTGAAGATACAATCTCTGTTTAGTTAGTAGCTAAACAAATGCACAGGGTGGATAAAGACCCTGAACTATACCTTGACACCAGTTACTCAAACTTGAATGTAAATATATACAGTATGTATATTTTTAAAGAAGTTTGCTTGTAGTGAACTTACATATGGCATTTAATGTCAGCATGTAAATGGTTTGAACTTTTTTTGGTAATAAAAATGACAGAATGTGTCACTTTCTGCTTTTCCTTATACTCCTTTATTTTGATGATCTTTCTTTAAAGCTGATTCAGTTTCTTCTATTTGGAATTCTGCTATGGAAATTTGTTAGGCTGGTAACTTTAAAAAAGAACACTTCTTAAAAGCTGTTTATGCAAACTAGTTAGGGACAATTATCTGAGTAGTTTAACGGAGGAAAAAATCTAACTCTGCTCAATATACCGAGTAACTATAGAAGTATTTCCTTACCTTAAGTGCCCAGGTTTTAGGGTGAATATGTGGACTGCACATTAAGTTTAGATGTCCACTGTGGGGATGATGTATAGCTAAGGAGACACTGAAGAGACATCTCCTTGTCCTATTGTCTTCTGCTTTCACAAAAGGAAGAAGAAAGACAACTTGAAGACTTTGTTAGTTGGTCAGTGTTCTCTGAGAAAGGCAGCTGCACATGGAAAAGTCTCAGTGGCTGAATTCCCATTTTCAAAGTCAAGAATTACAGAGGAGGCTGGGAGAGGCCAGTACAGTAGTCAAGCTTTCCACTTCCTGTAACCCAGACTTTGTGTTAAAACTAATAAGAACATAGAGGTACTTATGTTTTTCTCTGGTTTTTTTTTTTTAATGATATATTTTCAAATGAATTTTTTTGAAGGAGCACCCCAGACACAAAATAATTTGAAAGTTGGCGAGAAGGTATGTGATTTAAAAAAAGCCTCTAACCTTATTTCCATCCAGCCCCCCAGTTCCCATCTGAAAGCATCCATGGTTGAACAGGCTGTTATGTAACCAAACACAATATTACTTGAAAAACTCTGGTGTTAAAAACAAGCGGATACTTGGGACAGTTGTGTGGGGAGGAGGGGCAGTTCATTTTCCTCACTTCATAAGTTATAGACATATCTTAAGTCTCTATCTAGTTTGACTGAAAGGCTTAAAGTCCCGTAATAATCAGCTAAGAGGATCAGCTCTCCTTTTAGCTGAATTTCTAGATTCTAGTGTAGTACTTAAAACCAATAATTCAGAAGTCCAATAATTGTGGAGAAATACTTTCTCTATAAAACAATAGTGTCCTTGTCTTAGAAAATTGAAATTACACTTAAATTCCTGTCCATTGGACCCAAAGTTTGATGGAGTTGAAGAAATAAAATGATCAACAAACTCAGCCGATTATGAGGAAAAGATACCATTTATACAGCAGGTTTGTCAATATTATTCTTTTGTTTCACCAACTGCCCATCACTAACCTGATGCTAATCAGATCTTGTTTGAGATAACAGCCCCCCTCTGAGCTCTGTAGCAATTTGAAAGTACTTGTTCAAGAGTTGTGATCTGCATGCCCACAGCTACTTTCGGGCTTCCCCTGCAGTGGTCAATGTTTCTTTTTTGATAAGCATTCAAATGCACACCTAAACAAACAAAGAAAAAAATAGAAAAACACTTGGTCATTTCCTTAATCTACCACTCTTTTCTCTGAGAAAATAATGCTTTTCCTTTTGAAGCTACTAGTAGCACTTAGCCCTGATGGATGTCTTTCCTGATGAAGGTGGCTATTTTGACATACATATAATGCTATTCTATGAATCAGGCCAATACTAGCTATTTTTTGACCAACCCCAGGGATCTTTAAAAGCTTTCTTAATGCAGATCGCTATACAGCTATATTCAGTATTAGGGAGAGTCCTGGCTAGAGATTGGGACGAACTAGGTGACCTCTGGAGGTCCCCTCCAGCAATGAAAATGCTACAAAAACAACTCAGTGACTTCTGCTGATTTTAATTTAGGCCTATCACCGGAAGAAAGAGACTTCAGTTCTGAGAAAGCAAATGCTGTCCCTAGGTTTACAGTGATACTGTTTATACAGGAAAAGTGAATTTTAAACATTATTAAATACATCTTGTCAGTGGAGATACCACTGTGTCAAGCCTGTGTGGATGTTTGTAGGGCATTCCTCTTCCATTTATTCAGAGCCTTGTGGTATTTTGAGTCAGATCTCCCATGAAGTGTTATGGTTACTACACAAACTATGAAACTGCTAAAACAGTCCATCCCATTTCTATTTTATAAGATTTTGAACGAAATATGCAAATTTATCTTCTAGCAACTCGTTACAAGAATGAATACACAGTGGACAGCTCTATCTGTTATATAATTAACTATTCAATGTTCCTTTGTCTTCACAGAATGACTGTGTGTCTATTTTTCCAGACTCAGGATAGCTGGGAGTGAGGAAGAAGAAATAAAACATTTAATAACAAAAATTTCCATTACTGTACTTGACTACTAGCAAACAAAGGACTTTCTGATGTACAAACGTAAAGCAATGTCACCTAGATCCTCAAAAGATTAATTGTATGTGATTTATTCTGCCTCAGTCTTATATAAAGTGAGGCTGAAGACCAGACGAGACTATGTCCAATTATGTTATCAGAAAAGAGGAGCAGGCTCAGGAGAATTGCACAAACTCTGAAGTTCTTAATTATTTCTTATGGCCAAACAAATGCTCTATATTTGCCGAATATTGAATTTGGAAACCTCAGGACCTAATCAGTTTCAGAGAGATGTTTAGTTTGATTATAGACCTCTCACCGAGAAAAATGTCCATTGTTAAAACTTTATTTGTGGTTTTAAAGTGAAACCAAGCTGGACATATATCACAAATAATGATAAATCTCCATGTTGATAGGAATCAGGATTTTCATGGTTTTAAATTCTATAGCATATTTCTGGGGCATGAACATTCAACGAATATACAAAAGAGTTTTGTTTAAGATCTCACTTATAACTGCTTCTCAAGTTATATGTTATGAAGAAATATAATTTCAATAGAAGTGTTTAAATTCAAGCCAAATGGAAAGAAATCCTAAACATCAATATGAAAAGATCTTTTGCTTAGATTGTAAAGATTTAAACATTACATTTTCTAACAGTCTTATTGATATATCTAACAAATATAAAAGATGGCCAAAGAGTGGTCACTTGTACTTGTAATAACTAATAAAGCAGATCACTGACATCTTCAAGGAATTTCTGCTACTGCTGCTAAGTCGCTTCAGTTGTGTCCGATTCTGTGCGACCCCATAGACAGCAGCCCACTAGGCTCCTCTGTCCCTGGGATTCTCCAGGTAAGAATACTGGAGTGGGTTGCCATTTCCTTCTCCAATGCATGAAAGTGAAAAGTGAAAGTGAAGTCACTCAGTCATGCCCGGGTCTTAGCGACCCCATGGACTGCAGCCTACCAGGCTCCTCCGTCCATGGGGTTTTCTAGGCAAGAGTACTGGAGTGGGTTGCCATTGCCTTCTCCAAGGAATTTCTAGAGGGCTCTAAACTATTTAGTACATCCCATTCTTAGGGGTTTTGTACAGCCTAAACTACAGTTTGAGGGAATCTCTTTGACAAAAAAAAAAAAAAGCCCTCAAAATCATAAGCACAAAATTGTTGGAGCACTTCCCTAGAACTTATAGGGTCCAAGTTAGTGAAGTTTACATTTCTTTGGGTTCACCTCTGTTCCTTCCTGAAAGATTTCTCTATTCCCACTACCCAGCCATCACTTGTAAGATGATACCAATAATTGCTTTTAGCACTAGCTGTGCTAAATAATGGCTTCCCTAGTGGCTCAGATGGTGAACTCGCCTGCAATGCAGGAGACCCAGATGAAGATCCCATGGAGAAGGGCATGGCAAGCCACTCCAGTATTCTTGCCTGAAGAATCTCGTGGACAGAAGAGCCTGATGGGTTACGGTCCATAGGGTTGCACAGACACTACTGAAGCAACTTAGCATGCACACACACATGTGCTAAATAATAATTGGATGTTAATACTAATTGTGTTTCCTGATTAAAAGGGAGAATAACTTCCCTGGTCTCAGTTGCTCCAATAAAACAAAGAGGGTTGGTTTGGATGATCATTATGTTTTCTTATTGAGTATCCTTCCATAATTCTTTATTCTGCCGGCTATTACTGAATAGTTTATTTAGCAGTAATGAAACTGTATGACTATCATCAACAAGAGACACTGTTGAAGTAATATCTGAGATCTTGTAAAGTTAACCTATGGAGTTTTAGGATGTGTATGTGTGTGGTGTGAGTGAGTTGGGTAATGTTTTTCATGGTGTTGACTTGATGAACAAAAAAGTTAACAATGAACAACGGAAGTTGTTCCTGGAAGTTACATCCTCCCTTTGAACAGAAAAATTAGGGTCTACTAAGAAACTTTTCAAATGAGTGTCAGGGTTTCACATTCTCAATCTCCTTGTTCTTAATTCTGTATTTCTTCATTTCAGAATAATGAAGTAATTTTGAATTTCTCTTTTTTTCAAAATAAAAAAAAATTGTTTATTTGGCTGTGCTGGGTCTTAGTTGCACCATGTGGGATCTTTAGTAGTGGCATTGTTGTTCAGTCACTCAGTCGTGTCTGACTCTTTGAGACCCCACGGACTGCAGCACGTCAGGCATCCCTGTCCTTCACCATCTTCCGGAGCTTGCTGAAACTCATGTCCATTTAGTCGGTGATGCCATCCAACCATCTCGTCTTCTGTTGTCCACTTCTTCTCCTGCCTTCAATCTTTCCCAGCATCAGGGTCTTTTCTAATGAATTGGCTCTACCTATTGGGAGGCAGGGGCAAAGTATTGGAGCTTCAGCTTCAGTCCTTCCAATGAATATTCAGGATTGATTTCCTTTAGGATTGACTGGTTTGATCTCCTTGCAGTCCAAGAGACTCTCAGGAGTCTTCTCCAACACAATAGTTCAAAAGCATGTGAACTCTTAGTTGTGGCATATGGGATCTAGCTCCCCAACCGGGGATGGTTGGCCCCCTGCATTGGGAGCATTGAGTCTTAGCCACTGGACCACCAAGGAAGTCCTGGATTTCTCTTCTTTTAAGATACGTGGGACTCCTAAGTAAATGCTCTGTTATGTTGAAGACAAGAGATACAGATAACCAGCTCACTCCTGTTTTCTATTTGTCACCAAATTCTGTCCATTTTTTTCTACATAGCCTGCATCATCCTTCATTCAGCTGTGCAGTGGATGCCTTCCTCATCTCCTTGTGTCTCGCTTCCTTGGTCAATCCATTTTAAAGCTACATCCTCACCATGTTATTCCACTTTTAAATTCTTGATAGCTCCTGGTTGGTTGCCAGTGGGAGAAACTCAAATGTCTTTAACCTGAGACTCAAGTACCCTCAACATCTGTATTCATCCATGTTAATCTCATACCATCGCGTGCCACAAAAATTTCATCCCAGGTAGTATGATCTGTTCATTCTTTCCCCAAGGCAATTTAAGCTTTTCTGCCTCTGAACCATTTCTCATGCTATTCCTCTCTCTTGTAATTATATCTTACCTTCTCTTTGCCTATCCTACTTCATCCTCTATGGCACAGCTCAAGTCCTATCCCCTCTGTAAAATCTTTTGCCCTATCCAAGGTTAAAGCAAGCTCCTCTGAGCTTGTGCAGCATTTATTGCTTGTATTACTCCTTTAGCACTAACAATCTCCTGCTATTTTATGAGATCTCTCTCTCTTGTTCAGTTTCCCTTTCTTTCTCCCTCTCCCTCTCTGCCACTGTCTCCCTCTTCCTCTGCCCTCACTGGTCTGTCTCTATACTATTTGCTGAAAGTTGAATGCAGTTTTAGTAGAGGAAGCATATAGTGCTACTTGTTAAGTGCCTCTTCTCCCAGGTGAAGAACACTATAATCACTTATTTGCTAAGTATTCTTTATATTTCATTATTTACAGTAGAACACAAGCTATTCTTGACCATAGGACAAAATTCTAATAGGAGGCTAGCAGGTAAAGGAGGGGGAACTATAGACTCCTTTCCTTGTGTATCAAGGCACATTTTTTTGGATTGAATACATTGTAAACTAACAAAGATTGTCAATATTGTCTAACACGGTCCCTTTTATCCTTTCAGAATATAATTTAAAATGCACTTTGGTTGTTGTTTGAGACTTTCTAATATACTGCATTAATTACTTGCTACATACAGCCACTTGAGGACCTTATGGGAACAGAAGCATTGAGAAGGATTGTGGGAACAAATAAGGGCTAGTGTGGAGTTTGTCAAGAAAAGTCTGGAAACAATAAAATGTACTGGTTATAAGAGTGTACCTTAGAGGCAGACAGGCTTGGGAGCAAATTCTGGGACAAATGACTGAGTAACACTTAGCTTCTACATTCTTCCCTTAACAATGGGAATAATAATGTCCTTACATTATTGACTTTTGGGGATGAACAAAGACAATACATGCAGATTGCTTAGTGCAATATCTGATGCTTAATAAACAATCACTAATTACTAATACAGGATGGATTATGAAAATTATAATAGGCAGCCAGAATGAAAAGATGCAGGCTAAGGGAGAAAAATAATTTATATGTACAACAAATATTTATTGAGCTCCCAGGTGCCAGGCACAGAATTTTAACAACTGGAATTGAAGAGAGATTGAGAAGAAAACAAGAATTGAGGAAAATCAGTTTGGGGACAATAAGTAAAGGTCTATGGTTACTGATAAAATTAGCAAAATTTGGTGGTACATGATAATAGACAGTCAATGGATACTTGATGAGAGCAATGGCTGAGTTCTCACTGAATTAAGAGCCCAGGACCTTGGAAGAAGCCTTCGTGTGTGTCGGTCACTCAGTCGTGTCTGGCTCTTTGCAACCCCGTGGACTGTAGCTTGCCAGGCTTCTCTGTCCATGAGATTTCCCAAGCAAGAATTCTGGAGTGGGTTGCCATTTCCTCCTCCAGAAGATCTTCCCGACCTCATAGGGATGGAACTTGTGTCTGTTATGTCTCCTGCATTGCAGGCAGATTCTTTATCTGCTGAGCCTTTTATTTCCCTATAGGGGAAATAAAAAACAAGAAGGACATTAGACCATTAAACACTGCTTTCAATTTACTGCATCATTCCAGGCAGCACAGAAAACTTAAATTCATTTTTCCCTATCAAAAGGATCTGTGAATTGACATGCATGGTATTTTGAGGGTCAGGTGTCATAAATTAGAACACGGCACTGACTTACATGACTTTCCTACATTGGGACATTTCCCTGTGTGGAATGGATCATCCTTAAAAATAGAGACTCCCGTTGTTGTGCTCTGTTGACATCAAAGTTAAAATAGGACTAACCACAGTTTTTACTTTGTTACTGCAGAGAAAAGAAAGTCTTTCTCTCTCTACCACTGTCAGTGGGGAATTGTGAATTTTCCCAACCTGTTACTATTTACATTATGGGTTTAAGAAAGCCTGCTCTTAAAGAAAAACAACAATAACAAAACAAAACCAAAAAACTTGCTGCAAAAAGAACACTTTTAGGTCCTATATAAAGTCCTATATAAATAGAAAGCATTTTATTTTTCCTAAATGCCTATGACCTAATTGTCAAAATAGTGTTAGTATTCAATTGTTTCTATGAGTTATTGCTCTGCCATATGTAAATGTTTATATCTCCTCTTCCATTTGAAATTTCAAATTCATAAACTATTGGTTTCACTATAGAGGACAAGAAAATAAATTCTCAACTTATGAAATAACTGTAGAAAAGACAGATTCAATGTAAAATAAATAAAATGAACTCCAAAGGACAAACTAAAGCTATAATATTTCTCATTCAGATGAAGGTAGCATAATATTTGTCCCTTAAAGTTTCAAGTGACTTAAAAAGCAATTTAAACTTTCTTGGGTTAACCTGCCGAAAAGCCCAATTTATTCTTCTGTTTTGACTGCAAATAAAAGCCCACATGCAATCAGAATTGGAGAAGGCAGTGGCACCCCACTCCAGTACTCTTGCCTGGAAAATCCATGGACAGGGGAGCCTGGTAGGCTGCAGTCTATGGGGTTGCTAAGAGTCAGACACGACTGAGCGACTTTACTTTCACTTTTTACTTTCATGCATTGGAGAAGGAAATGGCAACCCACTCCAGTGTTCTTGCCTGGAGAATCCCAGGGACGGGGGAGCCTGGTGGGCTGCCGTCTATGGGGTTGCACAGAGTCAGACACGACTGAAGCAACTTAGCAGCAGCAGCAATCAGAATAATCTATTTTTCTAACAGCATATGATTCCTTTGCAAACTTCAAAAACAGCTGTGTTTGTATCTCTGAAGATGCACTGGAATTCGTCACATGATGACACTATCCAAGAATTAAGTCCACTGTTATTAAAAGGTTGTGACTTTTCCCTTGGCCTTGATTTTGAAGATGTATGTATTTTATAAGAAAATGTTACAAGTTTCTTAACTCGTCCCATATAAGCACAGGCTATTGTAAGTTATATGTTTTATAACACCAGTACATTGAATTATCTTCATTATGAATGATCAAAGATAATAAAGGCATTGCTTTATACCTGTCCCTAACTCAGTATGCATCACAAGGACCACCCCAGGTTATTTGTAAGTAATAGTTTCATATTTTCCAATTCTGTCATCTTTCAATTTTATAAAACATAATTATCATTTGAACTCAGGACTAAATGTAGTGTTCAGTTCAGTTCAGTTCAGTTCATTTCAGTCACTCAGTTGTGTCCAACTCTTTGCAACCCCATGAATTGCAGCACGCCAGGCCTCCCTGTCCATCACCATCTCCTGGAGTTCACTCAAACTCATGTCCATCGAGTCGGTGATGCCATCCAGCCATCTCATCCTCTGTCGTCCCCTTCTCCTCCTGCCCCCAATCCCTCCCAGCATCAGAGTCTTTTCCAATGAGTCAACTCTTCACATGAGGTGGCCAAAGTATTGGAGTTTCAGCTTTAGCATCAGTCCTTCCAATGAACACCAAGGACTGATCTCCTTTAGAATGGACTGGTTGGATCTCCTTGCAGTCCAAGGGACTCTTAAGAGTCTTCAACACCACAGTTCAAAAGCATCAATTCTTCAGCGCTCAGCTTTCTTTATAGTCCAACTCTCACATCCATACATGACCACTGGAAAAACCATAGCCTTGACTAGACGGACCTTTGTTGGCAAAGTATTATCTCTGCTTTTGAATATGCTGTCTAGGTTGGTCATAACTTTCCTTCCAAGGAGTAAGCATCTTTTAATTTCATGGCTGCAATCACCATCTGCAGTGATTTTGGAGCCGAAAAAAGTAAAGTCTGACACTGTTTCCACTGTTTCCCCATCTGTTTCCCATGAAGTGATGGGACCAGATGCCATGATCTTAGTTTTCTGAATGTTGGGCTGTAAGCCAACATTTTCACTCTCCTTTTTCACTTTCATAAAGAGGCTTTTTAGTTCCTCTTCACTTTCTGCCATAAGGGTGGTGTCATCTGCATATCTGAGGTTATTGATATTTCTCCTGGCAATCTCGATGCCAGCTTGTGCTTCTTCCAGCCCAGTGTTTCTCATGATGTACTCTGCATATAAGTTAAATAAGCAAGGTGATAATATACAGCCTTGATGTACTCCTTTTCCTATTTGGAACCAGTCTGTTGTTCCATGTCCAGTTCTAACTGTTGCTTCCTGACCTGAATATAGGTTTCTCAAGAGGCAGGTCATCTCCTTCAGAATCTTCTACAGTAAATGTAGTGTTGCTGCTGCTGCTGCTGCTAAGTGGCTTCAGTCGTGTCAGACTCTGTGCGACCCCAGAGATGGCAGCCCACCAGGCTCCCCGTCCCTGGGATTCTCCAGGCAAGAACACTGGAGTGGGTTGCCATTTCCTTCTCCAATGCATGAAAGTGAAGGTGAAAGTTAAGTCGCTCAGTCATGTCCGACTCCCAGCGACCCCATGGACTGCAGCCTACCAGGCTCCTCGGTCCATGGGATTTGCCAGGCAAGAGTACTGGAGTGGGTTGCTATTGCTTTCTCCAAATGTAGTGTTAGGGACACTTTAATAAAATTCCAAAACACTTTTGGGTTGCTAGAAAATTCAAACTTTTTAGTATTTTCTTCCCCTAATGTAAGAAGGCTTTATTAGAGGCTGCTGTCATAGTGAAGAAGGAAGTTATTTGTTAGTTTTATCTGTTTCTCAATTTTGTCAAATTTAATAGTTTTATTTTAAAATAATATGCATGGCATTAGCCAGTTTTATAAAATTTTATCTGGGCACCAAACTCTCTCTTCATGTGTTCATCTATCATTCCTCACATTTATGTATAGAAAGATGTTAATATTACTGATGATTATTTCTACATAGTAGAATTTTGTCGATTTGTTTTCTCTCTAATACATTTCTATATTGCTTAAACTTTTCAAATAATCAGTCATTAAATGTAGAGATAATAGAGTTGTTACTTTAATATATATAGAAAAAGGGGGAAATGCAATTGGTAGCCACAGTCTTTGCATTTATTTTTGCCAGTGGAAGACCCCAGGGGAATTAGATAATGCATCTCATGTGCCAATTCCTGAATAATTAAATAAAAATGTCTGTAATATACATGGGTATACACATGAGTCAAATAAATGATAGATAAGGTCTATCATTCATTTCTTCAACAGGGAATTCAGTACTTGAATGTCACATATGTTCAATTTTCATCCTACCGGTTGGAAACCACCTCTGAATTGTGCTGATAAAAGCAGAATTCATGACTAGCAAAAGAATAAGGATACCTTTCACTTAAGTAAAATGGAGAACAAGAAATACGGAAAACTGCACTTCTGATTATCATTTTTTCATACCTATAAAGCAAAACCAAAGGAATGCTGCTTTCTATGTTAAAAGCAAGTTTATAAAGATACAAACAAGCTTTTTATAAGAATCCACATTCTTAATGAGGTTTGCATTTTCATGGAGAGCAACACCAAAATATTCTCTTTCTTGCATTTTCTGTTGCAGAAAGACAAAATTTCACAGTGGTCTGTGAGAGAAATATGCAAAAGAACAGGTCTATTTAAGCCTCTGGGGGCTTCCCAGGTGGCTCAGTGGTAAAGAATCCACCTGCCAATGTAGGAAACACAAGAGGGGGTGGGGAGGTTCAATCCTTGGGTGGGAAGGATCCCCTGGAGGGGGAAATGGCAACTCACTCCAATATTCCTGCCTGGAAAATTCCATTGACAGAAGAACCTGGTGGGCTACAGTGCTTGGCATCGCAGAGTTGGACACGACTGAGTGACTGAGCGCGTGTGCACGCGCGCGCGCGCACACACACACACACAGACACAGAGTTAAGCCTCGAGGACCATAGTTAGGAGTTAGATAACCATGATGAGAAAATGCTAGTTCTTTCACTGTTTTATTTCAAAGTTGGCTATTTCATTAGTAACTTGATACCTCTAAGTATGTGTGATAGAACTTAAAATAGATGCTTATTTTTTCTAACTATATTGTGTATCTCCATTTGTCTGAAATTGTGAAAATTCTGTGGAGCATCGACTCTACAATGGGTTCCATCATTTGGTTGTTCTGGGTTTCCCAGTACCCACTCTTCCTTCCTCTAACCACTCTTCACTTTTCCTGTGGGGAAAAGAACGACTGATTCTCATGCCCATAGTGGTGATGCCACCCCTGGGACTTTTCAGGGTGTTCTCAGTGGCCTGTGGAACCACTTCCAAGCCTAGTTCTACAGCCCTCCTGGAGATAATTAAAGTTAATCTTTTTTTTTCTTTTTTGTTTGAATGGACTTGAATGGGTGTAATATTTGTCTCTCAAAACCCTGTGTGATGCACTGCCCTCAAGGAACTTATACCCTCAGAAGTAAGGAAGATGAGACGAGTCCAAAAATAATGTTAAGTGCTTTAGGGGAGTTTCACATGCTGAGGACGGTGTCTACACAGCACAAAATGAAGTGGCAGTTGGGCATGCATCCAGTAGCTTTAATAATTTTGGCAGCTCACTGAATACATAAAGTTGCAGAGTGGATCATATCTCTGGAGAAGGGGATCCTACAGCTTCCACTGGGAGCTTGCTGGGAGCTGCTTCACAGACTCTGGCAATGGAGAAGAAAAGAGGGTGTTTTTTTCCTCTCTTTTGGTTCCCAAGAACTTTCTCAGATCAAAGTGGGATTTTTTTTTTTTTTTTTTTTTTGCCACATGGCATGTGGGATCTTAGTTCCTCGACCAGGAATCGAACCCTTGCCCCCTACATGGGAAGCATGGAGTCTTAACCACTGACTGCCAGAGACGTCGCTCAAGGCAGGAATTTTGACAATGATGATAAACATCTCACTATCAATTGCTTCTTGCTTGGGTTCATAGTTTGATTAATTGTAATTCCTTCTGTTTCCATACTCTTCTGTGCTCCACAGTGAACTTCATACATGTCTTTGATTGCAGGTTATCACAATGATTTGTGTCCATGTCTCTCTACTCCGGGCAGGAGCTGTAATATGTTCATCTTCCTAATTCTGGATTCTCTACCACCCCCAGTTTTGCTGTGTTTAGTGTTATGCTGATTTTATTTATCATAATTACTGAAGACTTTTTTTTTTTTAAGAATTGTCCATGTGCTCTACTTTGGTCCTTTTAGAAGTTGCTGCCTCCCACGCTCAGGTTAGAATGATAAAGTAAGACAAGTTTGTCTCTGTATCTTCTTTTTCTGAGGTACCTTCTGCCATTACTCCCCTGTGGATATACCTGCCAGTCAGTTGTGGATTAATCAGCTCTAAAGCACTAAACTGACAATGTTCTGTCCTAACCTGGTTACATGAGTGGTCTCATTATTGTCTTTTAAACTGTACCCCCAAATTCACTGTACCCTTCTGCAATCTAATTAAGTGAAGCAATGCACATTGAAAGCATGTGTTTACACTACATATTACTGGGTTTCCCTCTGTATGAGAGCGAAGGCTGTTTTAATACATTTTAAGCTTCTTCTAGAGGCAAGAATGAGACTCAGTGTATTAAACACTGAGATGACATGAAAAGCAGCCTTGTAAGATGAATTAGATGGGAAGAGGCAGAAGTCAAGCCAGGCCATTTCAGGGTTCATTTCAATAGCTTTGATGAGAGATGTTGAAGGCTTGAGGCGAAGAAGACAAAAACATAAAACAGACATTTTGGAGCAAAAATGGGAAAGTATTAGTGACTGATGTAAAAGGAGAGCAGTAAGACCAGATACAGACCTTAGAGCTCTAGAAACAGAAATGACTAAAATAATTTTTTATCATGTTAATCTACATAATTTAAAATTTATCCTTTTACTCATTTAAAAATATACAACTCAGTGACATGAAGTACACTCATATTGTTGTGCAATCATTACCGCTATTCATCACCAGAAATTTTTCATCATCCCAAACTGAAGCTCTGTACCCAGTAAAAACTAACTCCCCATCACCCCTCCCCTCATTCCCTGGTAACCTCTACTCTGCTTTCTATCTCTGTGAATTTGCCTATTCTAGGCATCTCATGTAAGTGGAATCATATAATATTTGTCCACTTGTGTCTGGCTTATTTAAATTAGTATAATGTTTGCAAAACAAATAATTTTGTTGTGCCTTGCCTCCATCACAAGTCTCTTAAGATAAAGTTGTATTTTTCAAAATGACATCAATTATGTATATGCTTAAATTTAAAAGGCCTGTTTCTGGGTTTTCTGATTGCAAATTTCCAGATAAATGCAGCCGAACTTTTCCATGTGTGTCTGGGGTGTGAGTGGTGTGTGTGTGTGTGTGTGTAGGGGTACCCTCTGCTCCCCTAGTAAGTGCTCCATCACTACTCAGGAGGCCTTCCAACACCTAGAAAAGCTACATTTTCAGATCTTTCTTGGATTTTCCCCAGATTCAAAGGTATCTGGCCAGTCTCCTATTCCCTTTGGGCTCTGTTCTCTACTAAAAGATCGAGGAGGGTGACAATAGATTGGTGTCCATTTCCCAGTTTAAATATTTACATTTTAACCAGGAGTTTTTTTTTTTCTTCTAATAGACCCTAATGAATCCTGGAGACAGTGTGGGAATGGAAACTTTAGGAGAGCGGCAAGCTGACGGAGAAGGTGAGACTTGTGTGGCCAGTGCAGGTATGTGGCTCTCCCAAACCCCCCTTGTAGATGAGCAGTCAGGATGGCTGCATGGCCCCAGCACACCTGGCTGAAGGTGGAGGTGCTCTAGGTGCCATGAGGCAGGGTAGAGGAAGAGCCCCTTACAGCATAGAATCCTAACTGTTTGGGCTGGAAAGAGGCTTAGTGATTGTCTGGTCCAGTCTCAGAACATAGGCCTGGTAATCAGAGGGCCCGGAGAAGGCAATGGCACCCTACTCCAGTACTCTTGCCTAGAAAATCCCACGGATGGAGGAGCCTGGAAGGCTGCAGTCCATGGGGTCGCTGAGGGTCGGACACGACTCAGCGACTTCACTTTCACTTTTCACTTTCATGCATTGGAGAAGGAAATGGCAACCCACTCCAGTGTTCCTGCCTGGAGAATCCCAGGGACAGGGGAGCCTGGGGGCTGCCGTCTCTGGGGTCACACAGAGTCGGACACGACTCGAGTGACTTAGCAGCAATCAGAGGGCCTGGGTTTGGATTCTGTCTCTACTTCTTACTGTTTGACCTTGGGCATGTCACGTGACCTCTTCTGTGCTTCAGTTGCCTTGTGGGGAAACGAACAAAATGGTATCTACCTCATAAGATTGTCATCAGGATTAAATAAAGACAATCTATTAAAAAGTGTTTAAGGACAGTTTTTGGTATGGTTTGTATCTTTATTACATAGTAAGCGCTAAATCTATGTTAGCCATCCTTCACTTTACTCTGAAGCCCAGAGATATTGCCCTAACAGCTCAGTGTAGAGCTAGAGTTGGAGCTGCAGTAATGGGAGCCTTTATGAGCTCATTATCTCTCCAGGTTTCTTTTTTTGCAATTGAAATATGGTTGATTTATAGTGTCATATTAATTTCAGTTGTACAATATAGTGATTCAATGTTTTTACATCTCTGGGTTTCTTTTTATTTGGCCATGCCACGTGGCATGTGGGCTCTTAGTTCCCCATCCAGAGACTGAATCCATGCTCCCTGCACTGGAAGCACAGAATCTTAATTTGGACCACCAGGGACGTACCATCTCTGGGTCTCTTAAAGCCAGGGGGAGGGGGAGTACCAGGTCATAATTAAGAATCTTTCTATTGAAGTCTGAGGGAGAAGATGTAACCTAATGCTCAAAGCACTCCATTTTATTTTCCCACAATAGAAAGAAGCCATAGTGGGGGAGGGGCTGCCTGGTAATGTAGGGCCTGACTGCCAATGAGCCTGTTTTACACACACACACTCACTCACACACACACACATTCACTCATAAGCACCCCTACCTGTCATTTTGCCTTTTTATTTTTAAGTGAAAGATTCTGGTTAAAGTATAAATGCCCCTCAAGAGAGGTTATATATTAACCTCCTATATTGGTTACCTACTGTGATATAACAAATCACCCCAGACTTAGTGGCTTAAAGCAACAATAATCATTCATTAAACCTCTCAGTTCCTGGGGTCAGGAATTCTGGAGTGGTGTGACTAGGTGGTTCTGGCTCAGCATCTCCAGTCAGGTTTCAGCTGGATATCTGCTGCACTGCCTCAGTCTGAGGGCCTGAGTCAGCTGGCGGATTCACTCCCAGGGAGGTTCTCTCATGTGGCTGGTGGCTCTGTCCTCTCACATGGGCCCCTCTGTGAGGCTGCTGGCATGGTTGCTGCCTCCCTCCAAAACAAGCAACCCAAGAAGGCAGGGGCTTTCTGATCTAGCCTCTGAACTGGCACGCCATCACTGAGGAATGTTCTGTCGGTCACCTATGAAGGCCAGGAGGTGAGGCTCTCCAAGTCTGGCTACCAGGCCCATCTTCAGCTCCAATGCCAGTCATGAATTAACGAGCAACTGGAGAAACATGGAGGTGGGGTGGTCTGGAGTGAGGCCTTAAATTGGCCCTGAGTGGGGAGACAGGAAGACAGGAAAGCAAGCTTCATCTACCTTTCTCCACCTCAACAGAGGCCAAAAGTCAGCTTGAATTGTGAAGATGTGGCCCCCAAAGGCGCTTTGCTGGAGCAGCCGTGAAGAGATACCCCACGTCCAAGGTAAGAGAAACCCCAATAAGACAGTAGGCACTGAGAGAGGGCATCAGAGGGCAGACAGACTGAAACCACAATCAAAGACAACAATCTGATCACATGGACCACAGCCCTGTCTAACTAAGCCATGCTGTGTGGGGCCACCCAAGACCCCACATGGTGGGGTCATGGTGGAGAGGTCTGACAGAATGTGGTCCACTGAAGAAGGGAATGGCGAACCACTTCAGTATTCTTGCTTTGAGAACCCCATGAACAGTGTGAAAAGGCAAAAAGAGAGGACACAGAAAGATGAACTCCCCAGGTCGGTAGGTGCCCAATATGCTACTGGAGATCAGTGGAGAAATAATTCCAGAAAGAAAGAAGGGACAGAGCCAAAGCAAAAACAACACCCAGCTGTGGATGTGATTGGTGATAGAAGCAAGGTCTGATGCTGTAAAGAGCAATATTGCATAGGGACCTGGAATGTTAGGGCAATGAATCAAGGCAAATTGAAAGTGGTCAAACAGGAGATGGCAAGAATGAATGCCGACATTCTAGGAATCAGCGAACTAAAATGGACTGGAATGGATGAATTTAACTCAGATGACTATTATATCTACTACTGTGGGCAAGAATCCCTTAGAAGAAATGAAGTAGCCATTATAGTCAATAAAAGAGTCCTAAATGTAGTACTTGGGTGCAAGCTCAAAAACAACAGAATGATCGCTGTTTGTTTCCAAGGCAAACCATTCAATATCACAGTAATCCAAATCTATGCCCCGACCAGTAATGCTGAAGAAGCTGAAGTTGAACAGCTCTATGAAGACCTACAAGATCTTTTAGAACTAACACCCAAAAAAGATGTCCTTTTCATTATAGGGGACTGGAATACGAAAGTAGGAAGTCAAGAAACACCTGGAGTAACAGGCAAATTTGGCCTTGGAATATGGGATGAAGCAGGGCAAAGGCTAATAGAGTTTTGCCAACAGAATGCACTGGTCATAGCAAACACCCTCTTCCAACAACACAAGAGAAGACTCTACACATGGACATCACCAGATGGCCAACACTGAAATCAGATTGATTATATTCTTTGCAGCCAAAGATAGACAAGCTCTTTACAGTCAGCAAAAACAAGACTGGGAGCTGACTGCGGCTCAGATTATGAACTGCTTATTGCCAAATTCAGACTGAAATTGAAGGAAGTGGGGAAAACCACTAGACCATTCAGGTATGACCTAACTCAAATCCCTTATGATTATACAGTGGAAGTGAGAAATAGATTTAAGGGACTAGATTTGATAGACAGAGTGCCTGATGAACTGTGGACAAAGGTTTGTGACATTGTACAGGAGACAGGGATCAAGACCATCCCCAAGAAAAAGAAATGCAAAAAAGCAAAATGGCTGTCTGAGGAGGCCTTACAAATAGCTGTGTAAAGAAGAGAAGCAAAAAGCAAAGGAGAAAAGGAAAGATATGCCCATTTGAATGCAGAGTTCCAAAGAAGAGAAAGGAGAGATAAGAAAGCCTCCCTCAGTGATCAGTGCAAAGAAATCGAGGAAAATAATAGAATGGGAAACTAGAGATCTCTTCAAGAAAATTAGATACCAAGGGAACATTTCATGCAAAGATGGGCTTGATTAAGGACAGAAATGGTATGGACCTAACAGAAGCAGAAGATATTAAGAAGAGGTGGCAAGAATACACAGAAGAACTGTACAAAAAAGAGCTTCATGACCCAGATAATCACGATGTTGTGATCACTTACTTAGAGCCAGACATCCTGGAATGTGAAGTCAAGTGGGCCTTAGGAAGGATCACTACAAACAAAGCTAGTGGAGGTGATGGAATTCCAGTTGAGCTATTTCAAATCCTAAAAGATGATGCTGTGAAAGTGCTGCACTGAATATGCCAGCAAATTTGGAAAACTCAGCAGTGGCCACAGGATTGGAAAATATCAGTTTTCATTCCAACTCCAAAGAAAGGCAATGCCAAAGAAGAATGCTCAGACTACCATACAATTGCACTCATCTCACATGCTAGTAAAGTAATGCTCAAAATTCTCCAAGCCAGGCTTCAGCAATACGTGAATCGTGAACTTCCAGATGTTCAAGCTGGTTTTAGAACAGGGAGAGGAACCAGAGATCAAATTGCCAACATTCACTGGATCATCAAAAAAGCAAGAGAGTTCCAGAAAAACATCTATTTCTGCTTTATTGACTATGCCAAAGCCTTTGACTGTGTGGATCACAATAAACTGTGGAAAACTCTTCAAGAGATCGGAATACCAGGCCACCTGACCTCCTTCCTGAGAAACCTGTATGCAGGTCAGGAAGCAACAGTTAGAACTGGACATGGAACAACAGACTGGTTCCAAATAGGAAAAGGAGTACGTCAAGGCTGTATGCTGTCAGCCTGCTTATTTAACTTCTATGCAAAGTACATCATGAGAAACGCTGGGCTGGATGAATCACAGCTGGAATCAAGATTGCCGGGAGAAATATCAATAACCTCAGATATGCAGATGACACCACCCTTATGGCAGAAAGTGAAGAAGAACTAAAGAGCTTCTTGATGAAAGAGGAGAGTGAAAAAGTTGACTTAAAGCTCAACATCTGGAAAACTAAGATCATGGCATCTGGTCCCATCACTTCATGGCAAATAGATGGGGAAACAGTGGCTGACTTTACTTTTTTGGGCTCCAAAATCTCTGCAGATGGTGGTTGCAACCATGAAATTGAAAGACGCTTACTCTTTGGGAGGAAAGTTATGACCAACCTAGACAGCATATTAAAAAGCAGAGACATTACTTTGTCAAAAAAGATCCGTCTAGTTAAGGCTATGGTTTTTCCAGTAGTCATGTATGGATGTGAGAGTTGGACTATAAAGAAAGCTGAGCGCTGAATTGATGTTTTTGAACTGTGGTATTGGAGAAGACTCTTGAGAGTCACTTGGACTGCAAGGAGATCCAACCAGTCCATTCTAAAGGAGATCAGTCCTGGGTGTTCATTGGAGGGACTGATGTTGAAGCTGAAACTCCAATACTTTGATCACCTCATGCGAAGAGTTGACTCATTGGAAAAGACTCTGATGCTGGGAGGGATTGGGGGCAGGAGGAGAAGGGGACGACAGAGGATGAGATGGCTGGATGGCATCACCGACTCGATGGACATGAGTCTGAGAGAACTCCAGGAGTTGGTGATAGACAGGGAGGCCTGGCGTGCTGCGATTCATGGGGTCGCAAAGAGTTGGACACGACTGAGCGACTGAACTGAACTGGCCCCTGAAGGAAGAGACAGACCTCAGAAGTACACTAGGACCTGATAAAACGATTTCTCTTTGAAGCAAAATAAGTACCACTTTGAAGCTTTTGACAAATATTCCTCGTGCTCACTGTCGCCAGGCTGGACAGCAGTCTGAGATAGTTGCTGTTGCTCCTGCTAGCCTACTGTGTGTGACCAGAGGTCTGTCTCTTCATGTCTTACTGTCTCATCGCTAGAGTGGGTTTGATAATATTAATTCACTGGTGGTTGTTTGGAAGGACAGGTTTATCATTGCCAATACATAATAGATTTATTTTCATGTTATCATTTTGCTTTAAAAAGTTCATTCATCTGTTTAAAAGATAGTACAAAGATTCTCATAGATGCATTAATCAACACATTTACTTGCTCATTTTTCTTTTAATTTTAGTTTTCAAAAATACCCAAAGGCTGCATCCATTACAGGGTAATGAACTGCAAAATCTTACTTAATTGCAATGAACGTATTTACTGGAGTTACAGAAAAGGAAAAATATATAATTTTGTGAACTTCTGTCAATTTAAAGGAATTAAAACAACCCCAGGCGAGGGTAAGAGAACACTTCATTGTGTTCTCACTCTCCCTCTCGCTCCCTTCTCTCCTCATTCACTTTATTATTTATTTTATTATTGGTGTATAATTGCTTTACAATGTTGTATTAGTTTCTGCTGTACAACAAAGTGAATCAGCTCTACATATACCCTTCCCTCTTGAGCCTCCCTACCACCCCCGCACCCCCATCCCACTCCTCTAGGTCGTCAGAGAGCACTGAGCTGAGCTCCCTGTGCGTTAGCTCCACTGACCTTGAGAAAGCAGGGGACCTTGGGCCAGAGCATTCTTGTACACTCAGAAGGCCCGAGATCCGTGGCTCAGAACTCTTGGGAGATGGATGTGTCTAACACACTCCTGGTTTGATTCTGATACAAGGGCTTCAGGGTGACTCCCCACCAGCAATTTTCCAGAGCCTTCCTCCTCTGCAGACCGAAATGCTCAGCAGATGATCGTCTGGGGGACCTTTGTGCCTCCAGCTGTCCCACTGTCTGTGAGTTGCTCTGGTGCGTTCCCTACTCACCTCAAAGACAGAGCATTTTTTGAGGCGACTAACCATGACCTTACACCAACAATCTGATTTATGATTCTTGAATTATAAAATAATTGAGAGAAACATTTTCCCCATACATTTAAAACTGATAATTAAAAATAGATAAAACACACACATTCAGGTATATGTAATTCACCCCCATTTTTCAGATCCTGGTGCCACGATTATTTCGAACTGGATTCGCCTGCTGTCTATTTCTGGTTCCTCAGGGATCCTGTGAAAAATCCAAGGAAATTCCTTGCTGATTGGGGAGATATTAGACCACAACATATGGCTCACACATGTGATTAGTATTCCTCCAAGGAAAAATGCAAAGGGTTATATTTAGAATATGGGGTACGTGTTCAGTGGTTCTGGATGACCCAGGGGATTATTAGATTCTTTGTGTGGAATTTTCTGTAGTTAAAAGAGGAATCTGGAATTCTGACTGGAGTGAAGGTTGGAGCCCATCTGCAGGTTTTGCCAGGTGTGAGGCCTGCCACATTTTCACCATTGTGTAGTTTCTTGAAAGCTTTAGAGATTTTCTGCATTTGGAGATCTCTTTCATATATTTTAGAAGAGCCTTTTGACACAGGTACTCTCTAAAGTAAAAATTAATAGTTCATGAACAGTGTTACTGGCCCCCAAATGAAGTGTATTGAGCCTATAATAGCATTGGCACCTAACTTAAGTGAAATAATTATACATTTTATTTTATTATTTTTCTTGATGTTTCACCACAATTGTGTTTTACCATGTATTTGGGCATGAAAGTAGAGAACGGGACAGGGTTTCTGATGAAATTCTGATGCTCATGTCATGGTCCTGGGAGGCAAAAGCTGGTAAGTCAGGGTTACTGCTGCTTTGGTCCCAGGCCTTGACTCATGAGACCACCTCAGAAGTTCCACAGTCCCTCCTCCATTGCCTGGTAGGTTTCATGTGCTGCACTGTGAGCTCCTAGTTTTGTATGCACAACTTAAGCCACTGAAGGCCCTAAGAATGTGAGGGCTGTCTATGCTTGACTTTTCCAACTCAATATCCTACTCCCAACTCAAAATCAATACCCCCACCCAATATCCTTCTCAGAGCTGAAAGATTCCCCTTCCCAGTCACCTGACTGCTGTCCATGTGGGGACACTTACCTCTCTTCACTTTCAGTCAGGTGAGAACTCAGGAACTACACTGCCTTCACTGTCTTAAACTAATGTCTAAGTCCCTTTTTTCATTTTTCTCTTCAAGTGTTTGCATTCATTTTCCACATTCTTCTTTAACATCTTGTGGGAAGCTCTTTTCCATGACCCCCATGTTCTTGCCATCCAGCTGAGCCTCAATCCTTCTGCCCGTGATTTTTCATGAACCATCTCTTTCCTTCCCTCCCTCCCTCTTTCTCCTCCCCTCACCCTCTTTTTCTCTCTCTCCATTGTGTGTGCTAACCTGAGCTCTAGGCAAACTGCAGCAAGCTTAACTAGTTTATCCCACTCTCAAAGGGTGCCTCTAATAAGAATTTGCTTAACTTACCCGGCCTGATTTTCTACTACTGCCAAAAAACTCTTCACTTCAGTCACACTAATTGCCTTTTGTCTTTTATTCATGTTAAGATTTTATTTACTTCTGTTTATTTTTTTCTTTCTGAAATATTCCTTTTCCCATTTTCCAATTCCCCATATTCAGACTTCTGATAACCTTACCTCAAAGTACTTTCTTCTTTCCCTGCACTTAAAATGAACAAAATAGATCAAAACCATAAAAATGTGTTCATACTCTTTGTCCCAGTAATACCATTTCTAGAACTGGGTCCTAAGAAATGAACCATCAACAAATGAGAGAAACCTCTTGTGCACAAAGTTTCCTCTCCCATACAGCATTATTGAGGATAATATTGAAGAACTGGAAATAAATTGTATATCCAATAATATAACTAAATAATTGTCTTATACCACTCTATGGAAATTTTGTGTGCACAAGATGAATATTATAAAGACTGGAAATATATGAAACTTTATTTAAAATATAAACAATAGAAAGAGAACATATATGCATATACACATTTAAAGTCAGTCCTTAATGCGCAATGTTTTAAAAAGCTTGGTTATTCCATCTTTCTAGATAATTTAACACTAAAGACATTACTGACAAAAGAAAAACACATCCATTTACAAGTTTCTATGTAAGTTTAAATTTTTCTTAAAAAGAATCTAACATCTAGAATTCATGTATGACATTCTAGTTACTTTATAATCATTTAATCCTTACAACATACCCAGTGAGACAGGGGTTACTAGCTCCATTTTACTGATGAAAAAAAAAGAACAAGTCAGGAGAGGGTAAATCATTTTCTCAGGATCACTTGGCTAGGAAACGGTAAGTTCAGAATTTTCACCTGACTGCAGCATGATCATCTGAAAACAAATGTTCATCATTTGACGACTTGAATATTAAATAATGTGACAATTATGCTCCTTTATAAGTAGAGGGTAAGAGCAAAAGAGTTTTGGAATTACTTCCATGGACTTCTTCCTAAAGAGCAGTGGACAACATCACAGAGGTTAATGACAAAGGTCCTGCTGGTGGACAGGGTGCCTTCTGGGAGTCTCAGTTCTCCATTTTTAGCTTAGGATTTATGATCCAGAAGTGACAGTGATAAAACTGTTCAAGCACTTGAATGGCTTGATGAGGATACAACCCATCCTCAAAATCAGATAGCAGATTGGATGCTACCATCTTCTACAGGCAGCAGATGGTCCTTCATGACCCCTTGTCTATTTAGTTTTGGCTTTTCTGGGTCTTCCTTGTTGCATGGGTTTTCTCTAGTTGTGGCAAGCGGGGGCTACTCTCCAGTTGCGGTACATAGACTTCCATTGGGGTGGCTTCTCTTGTTGTGGAGCACAGGCTCCAGGGTGCGCGGGCTTCAGCAGTTGCGGCTCATGGTCTCTTGAGCACAAGCGCAATGGTTGTGGTGCACGGGCTTAGTCCCGCAGCACGTGGGATCTTCTCGCATCAGGGATCGAACCCGTGTCTCCTGCATTAATTGACAGGCAGACTCTTTACCACTGAACCACCAGGGAAGCCCCTTCATGGCACTTTGGTTTCAAGTAATCTGTCAGCTTTCCAAAGGTACTTGGAGCTCCAGACTCAGGGCTGTTTCTGGAGCACAGAGGACCCTGGAGTTATCTCCTATGTATAGATCATAAGAAGCTGTGAGGTGTGGGCAATCTTTGGCTGCAAGTGATACCTTGATCTGCAGAGAATCTTCCAAAAATAATGTTGGCAAAAAGCTAATTTTACTGAGTTCATAGAACTGGTAGCCACCTGGGAAAGGGTATTTCAGAGATTCATATACTTTCCTCTGGGACTTGTAAGTGTGGATTCCTAGTTGAAAAGGACAGGTAAAATGCTGTTTGCAGGCTTCTTCCATGCTCTTCAAGCTCTATGGGTGTGGCCTAGGCACCATGGATGAAGTGCTAATGAGAATTTAACCTCACAGTGATTTGATTATTAGGTCAAGTTTGATTCTACCCACTGTATTGTACTTGTCAGAGCCTACAGATAACTTATGCCATTGGTTAAAAAGATGAGACTGTTTATACCTAAGAAAACTCAGAATTTATTTCTCATGGCTTGGGCAGAAACCACTTCTCATGGTTCAGTGGTCATTTATTTACTCACAAACACATGCAGATAATTCTCAGAACAGTCCAGGGGGTAGCATGAATTGGGGCAATACTGCTTGGAAAGCTCTTTGTTGCCAGAATGTCCAAGATAGGCAAAGTTGGAGTGTCCATGGGCTGTGTGGGAGGAGGGCTGAGGTAGGAAGGCTGAAGTTCAGGTACAGCCAACTCTTACCAAGGTAAAAGGGAATGGAACTGCCTGTCCCCCTTGCCCTACACACAACTCAGGCTTCATATTATTCATATTGCATTTATATATATTATTATTCATACTGCATTGTTTTCACATTTTGTTTGCTTTCAAATCTGCCCATACTGTGTATTTTAACTTGAAATCTATCGTTCAAAAATTCTAGGGTACAGAGTTAGTGAGGAAACCTTAACTTGCCCAAACATGGTGCTAGCTTTTGTATCTCCCTCAGGGTGGTACTACATTGGTTACAATTTGCAGTTTTATGAAATCTGTTCCTTGTTGAAAAGTGAGGAGTCCAAGGTTTGAAAGTGCCCATGTCCACCAGTAGCCTTAATTCAGGTGTGTGCTATTTGCTAATGTGGATTTTAAAATCCCAAACAATTAAAAAATTAAAGCTCTTGATGTGAGCAGCTTCAGGGGATAGCAAATGTTAAAGTAGGCAGAGGTGCATGGAATGGTGAAGATGCGCAAACCCCTCTACCTGAAAACCTTAACTCCAGAAAAATCTCTTTTTATTATGGAAATTTATGAACAAATATGAAGTCTAAACTTACCTTGAGTATTCTATTCACCAGGATGATTTCCAAGCCTGATAACTAATGAAGCAGCTTGGATATTTTATTAGGTTATGTTTTCTAAAAAAAGATTCAATGTTTTGCTTTTGATGTATTTCAGATGAGCCAAGAATAGAATATTATTCCTAAGTATGCTATTTAGGGATTCTATTATAGAGAAATTTTGGAGTTGTCATACTGGTTGTTACATGAATAGTATTATTTTTAATAAAAGCATGACTCTTGGCCATCACATTATTCCTCTCTCACTGGGATATAAGCAGCATCAGATAACTTTCTTAAGACTGTGAAGAAAAAGCCCTATTATTCTATCAGTGACCTTTGGCAGGCAACTGCTCTCTTGAACTGCTCATGTCTCTGGAGTGTCTGAGTAAGGTTTCTTCCGGTCAAGCCATCGACAATCCAAATGTCAAACAACAATATGGCCATTTTTCATCTTGAAATAAGTGTTTCTCCAATAAGATGATCAATTAGTCTCATTCACATTTTCAATACACCTCTCCATGTATTTTTATGCCATGAAAGGATCTCTATAGTCCTATTACCTTCTTATTACAAAACCTCTTCATTTAGATTTCAGGCTATTAGAACACATAATCAATCCAAACACACCTTATATATGACCTATGTGTATTGACAATTTCATTATACCAATACATCCTGCAAAGGTGGTATTATGAAAAAAACTCTCTCTTAAGGAATGAACTAAAGTCTTTCACAGAAAATATATCACTTTATTTCAAGTTCTGGATGTTTTTTTAACTGAAGTAAGCATATTTAATTAATTACAAACATTATGTTTTTCACTTGGAAATAGGCATTTCATGGAATGCTATGTAAGAAAAATTCCAAAGTGTATTTGCATTTTGCTGGAAAGACACTTAAGATGCCATATTTTCTTCTAAAGAAAATTATGATGTTTGAAACATCAGGTGTACATTTCGAGAAGAATTCTCAGAGAATCATTCCATATTATTTTTGGAAAGTATGACTGCTGTCTGGGTTTGTGTAGATACAGCTATTACCACTGCTTCCAATGCAGCCAAATTTTCAATATTTTAAACTATTGATTGTTCTTAATTCCTTGTTAATGGTGCATCACCCACATCTACCCAGGTTTTGGAAACCATTTTGCATTACAGTTGGATGATACATAAATCCTGTCCAACAGATACCTACATTTTAGAGAGACTTATGAATGCTCTCATTTTTAGAGAGCTCATTTTTAATTAATGAAATTTAAAAAGGTCCTTTCAAAGAATGTTACTTGGGAGCTCAGAGTGCTTATACTTTTGAATATAAACTATTTCAAATCGTTTTGGAAAGCACAGTAAAAATATCATGCTAAATATGCATGTCCATGTGTGTCTCTGGATAGTGAGAGAGGAAAAATAGTTTCATGTCCAGAATCAGTCTTCAATAACACACTTCAGAAACTTGGAATATTTAACATATTCAAAACAGCTGGTTTAAAATAATAACAAAATGCTTTTCGACATTTGAAAGTGAAACAGCAGTTCCAGTAGGCATTATAAATAGAATGATCGTCATTGGTTTATTAATTCTTTCTTTCCCATGACAAGTCAGTGACAAGCGCCTAATCTGGGCCAGGTAATGGACAAGGCACTAGAGATACAAGATAAATGACAATCTGTGCCCTCCTGGAGGGTTTTTTTCCTCCTGGAGTTTTAATGTTTAATTTCTTTTGTGCTTTTTTTAGGAAGAAAAGGAAAAAGAGGAGGAAAATGACCATCTAAAAAAGGAATGGAAGCTTGAGTCAGAAGCTATCATTCAACTTTTCTTGGGAGATTCTGAACTCATTCCATTATTAGAATGTTCTCACTTCTCCAACTGAGATGAAGCATACACATTTCTTTTCTCTCATACAAAGATAGGATAGATAGTAACAAGAATAAAGCATGGGGGTCTGGAGTCAGGAAGGTATGGGCTGGAATACTAATCCTGCTGTCAGTGTGATTGTACCTTTCTGTAATTGACTTAACTAGCCTCTTCATGGAGAAGGCAATGGCACCCCACTCCAGTACTCTTGCCTGGAAAATCCCATGGACGGAGGAGCCCGGTGGGCTATAGTCCATGGGATCGCTAAGAGTCGGACACGACTGAGTGACTTCACTTTCACTTTTCACTTTCCTGCATTGGAGAAGGAAATGGCACCCCACTGCAGTACTCTTGCCTGGAGAATCCCAGGGACAGGGGAGCCTGGTGGGCTGCCGTCTATGGGGTCGCACAGAGTCGGACACGACTGCCATGGCTTAGCAGCAGCAGCATCCTCTTCATAGACTGTTTTCCTCATTTCAGAATGGAAATAGAAATATCAGTTGATCCTTAGTAAAAGCCGATTATTCCCCCTTCTAGTCCCTACCTTTCCCTTCAAGCACTCAATATATTTGATTGGAAAATGAGGCTCCGAACAAAAAATTTAAAATAACTTGAAACCTGGGAACTGTAACTTTCAAATGATATAGCTTAACTGCTAACCTTGGTGTTTTGTAAGATGCTGGAGTAAGAATGATGTCAGAGCCCTCTAGTTTCTTGGTCTGGCGGTGCATGTGTGGCATTGGTCCCAAACTAAATATAGCACATCTTGCTCCTTGGGTCAATATAATTTCTAATCCCTAGGCTGAATGAGCAAACCTCCCCAGACAAGATTTAATTCTCAAATACATTTAGGTAGGCACTGGATGTATGTACCAGTGCATCACGAAGTGAAAACAGGCCATCAGCATTAGCTCAGCTAACTGAAGAGAAACTTGCATTAAGAAACCAACAGTCTCACCAACAAATCCTGCCGGGGATTGACTGAACATAATTGTTAATTGAAAAAAAAAATTAAACATGGAGTATTAGGGAAATACTCTCTCACTGATAGCTGCACATAATTCCCTGAAGTGTTAATGGAAAGCTCAGCAAGTGCATCCTCTGAAGAATCTACCTCTTAACGTCCACATTCATCTCTCAAGCTCCATTCACAGACTCTTGAAGGGAGGTGAACAAAAGAAAGAAAATCCCGTGGGATTTTCATGTAAGAGGAGTCCATCTCTTTGCTCTTCCAGTTCACCACAACACAGCCTTAGCTTTAGAATGGCTGAACTGTTCGGAGTCACGCATTCTCATCTCTGAAGGATGGACTTGGTTCTTTATCTTTCCAGAATAGAATAATGGGTTTCATCTCACTTACTTCCATGAAGGAGAAGGTTTAAAATGCCAAGTCCCTCTGATTTAAGTTGACAATAAAGTACTTATTTTTTTAACTTTGGTCCAAATGTCTCTGAATTCTTAGACTTAAAGCTGAGAACAGGCTTTATGCTCACAGAGTATCAAGAGAAGTGAAATGTCTTTATTTTTCCATTCATTTCCCTTGAAATAAACAAGCCTATATTTTCCAATTTCTTCACTAACTGGAATCAATTTCTGTGGTAGATGAAAGTTACTATCACAACTCAGTGTGAAAAGTCAATGAGAAATTTAAGACTGCTGTTTCTGCCACCACTTATAACGATTACCATGGCAGCCTTAGACTGCCTGCGCAGTAGTCCTACAAGCCAGACCGCAAAGATTCCTTATATCTCTGTGCAATTCTTCCTTGTAAAATAACCATTCAATCTAAATGAGACTGAAAAAGCTGTCCTTCGGCAATTTGTTGTTTGGCTTGAGGCTTGTATTAGTTTTCTGTAACTCCCTTAGCCAAGTAGCACAGGCTTAGTGGTTTAAAACAATCTAAATTGATTATCTTATAGTTCTGGAGAATTCTGATGTGGGTTTCACTGGCCTAAAGTCAAGGTGTTGGCAGGGCTATATTCCTTCATAGGCGCCTTAGGGGAGAAACTGTTTCCTGGCCTGTCCAGTCTCCCAGAGGCACTGGATCCTTGGTTCAAGGCCAGTAGTAGTCAGGTGAGTCACATCGCATCCCTCTGACACTGATTCTTCTGCTTCCTGTTCCATTTTTAAGGACCCTTGTGAATACTGGATAACCCAGGATAGTCTCCTTGTCTTAAGGTCCGTTGACTAGCAACCTTAACTCAGTTTGTAACCTGTATCATTCCTTGGTCTGAAACATAACGTATTCAGTTTCTGGGGATTAGGACACAGATAACTTTCCCTACCACAGGCTGTGTAAAACCTCCTCCCCAAACAAATAAAAACAGACAACAACCAAAAAGGCAATATGTTCCCGTTTTTCAGAAGAGTAGAATAAAACCTCTTCTCAGATGAAGACATTTGTCATTTGGTTGGAGCCTTGGGAGCAACTATTTTTGAATCATAAACTCCAATTGAGTCTTGTCGAGCTGGAGGAGTTCCCAGACTAGTGACAGTCACAGCTAAAATAAAGTTCTGAGTCTTCTGGGGGTTCACCTCCTGTTTCAAACAGTAAACTGGAGTAAACAATTACTTTCTTAGAGGTGTCTGGAGGCAACCGTTTAAATATGTATTATTCTAATCTGAACTGGTTTGAGAGAGCTGGGCAAGCCTCTCTTTTCCTGAAAGCTTTCAAGTTCCTGTTCTAAAGTTCATGGTTACCAATGGGGAATGTGGGGGTGGGATGAATTGGGAGATTGGAACTGACTGTCCCAATGTATAAAATAGATAACTAATGAAAACCTACATATAGCACAGGGAACTCTACTCAGTGCTCTGTGCTGGCCTAAATGGGAAGGAAATCTAAAAAAGAGTGGATATATGTGTGTATATAACTGATTCACTTTGCTGTAAAGCCATAATCTAACACAACATTGCAAATCAACTATATACTACAATAAAAATTTAAAAAAAATTTAGGTGTGAAGACCCTGACTATGGTACTGGTAATCCAGGGTGGGCAATTTTGCAGAGAGTGATTTTAATGGCAGCTGGGGCATGATTAGACACAACTATCATTACATAACAGATGAATTTTTTTTCTGTTTCTTTCTGATAATTTGGGGGTGTGGAGTTGTCTTTATTTCTTCTTCTTCTTCCCAACCCTCATGTCTTACTGCTTGTGTCTTTGATCTGCAAGGGTTACCCAATGCCTCCCAAATGGAAGGGTAGAAGTCACCTTTCTGTGAAAAGTGTGAAGCTTTTACACCATAATCCTATGTAACTGAGACAAACCACCAGATTTGGCTTGGTTTTCCTCTGGTTGCATTCTTCCTCTGACTTTAAAAATGTGCTGTAAAGGGTCTTTCTGAAGTCAGAAGATTGAAAGACAAGTCGGTCAAGGATGAACATAATAAAATTCTTTAGGATTTGGGTGGTGGGAGGTAAAAGGAAAAGTTCTTAGATATCAATATATACTGTTTCTGTCCCCCTTCACCCCTCAGTCCTCACGCTCATGTCACCCCTGTGCCTTTCTGAAATGGCTCCAAAGGGCCCCTACATTCCTAGAAGTGTAAGCTTTTCAGTGTGCTTAGAAGCTTCTGATTTACTCCTACTGATACTTTGCTAGAAGAAGTTGCTGATTCCTATTTCCCAAGAATTTATGGGTCACAGGCTGATTTTAGACTGCTGGATGATAAAAAGAAAAGAGCACTTATTTCATAGGTCTTAGATTTTAACGACCACTGTGGTAGGCAGCCTTTAAGATGGCCTCAATGATCTCCCATTCCTCGAGTCTGGGCTGAGCATAGGGACTTTCTTCCAACCCAGAGAATATGGTACAAGTGATGACATTTTGGCTCTGAGATTGGGCTACAAAATGACTCTGGCTCCCATCACACTTGTCCTCATTGTATGTTTGCTCTGATGAAAATCAGCTGCCACGTTTTTACGCAGAGGCCATGGGATGAGGAACTGAGGTAGGTATGGGGTGGCAGCCATGGAATTAGAATATTGGCCCCCAATGTAATAGTGACCTGGGTCCTTGGGCTCTTTAATCAACAGAAATTGATGAGGCCAGGTAAAGAATTCAGGCAAGGCTTTATTGGACTCATGCTGCAGCATGAAGGAGAGAAAGAGAACAAGTATCAGGTACCCAGCTCCACCTCTGAGGAGAGCAGGATGGTTCCTTAAACGGGTGAAGGTAGGGGCAGATTGGTGGGTTGGGCTTGAGGGGTGGCCCACCCCCTTGCTGGTGATGTGTGCACAGTATCTTGCTCTTTTCCCTGTCTCCTCAGAAATGGCAGTTGATTTGTGGCCATTTTGTAGCTTTGGTTTGTAATGTGCCCCAGCCGTGCATGTGTGGCCGTTGTTTGAGGAGACATATGTCCAGGTACAAGTGTAAGTACTCCAGTAGGGCGTCCCAGGTCCCAGCCTACCTCAAATGTCACAGTTTCACTTATAGAGGAACTGAATGTCACAGCGACCTCCTGAACGCTCTTGGAAGTGGCTCTTTTCTTGGTCAAGCTTTGAGCCAACTGTTGTCCTTGAGGCTGAAGCGTCTGGCAAACCTGAATCCTTGACCCACAAAAACTTTGGGAAAATAAGTGCTTGATGTCTTAAGTCTCTAAATATTAGGGTATCATGTTCTAAAGCAGTCGATCACTAGTACAATAATGACATGGCATTACAGTTTGGAAAATAAAGGAGGAAAAGAATCACCCATAATTCTACCACGCAATCACAACCATCCCTTTAATTTTGCATGTTTTATTTAAATCTGCATACATATGTACACATGTATTTATAATGCTGATAAGCACCCAGTGAACCAGTGAAGTTGCTCAGTCGTGTCCGACTCTTGGCGATCCCATGGACTATAACCTACCAGGCTCTTCCATCCATGGAATTTTCCAGGCAAGAGTACTGGAGTGGGTTGCCATTTCCTTCTCCAGGGGATCTTCCTGATCCATGGATCGAACCCAGGTCTCCCACATTACGGCAGACACTTTACGGTCTGAGCTACCAGGGAAGCCCTGATAAGCATAATTTGAATAAAATTCTGCATTTTATTTTTATTGAACATAAAACATAAGTATTTCTATGTAGCTGTAAAAAATCTTGGTACTTACAATTTTTAATGGCTGCATGATATTCTCTTAAGTGGAAGTACAATAACTTAGCCGATTTTCTTATTTTGGGGGGCATGTTGATTACTTCCTATTTTATTTGCAGTTGAAAATAACATAGCAATTGTCTTGTATATGTGGTACTGTCTCTCTTTTTTCACCACTTAAATTTTTCCCATGTCATTGCCTTCCTTAGTACAGTTCTCAGTTTGCTGTAGTAAATCTGATAATCCTTAGTGGTTGGTAATGACAAAATTTCTCTGTCACTTCATGTTCAAAGCTATCTTTGTTTTTCTCTTCATTAAATATTAATTTAGATGGCTATTGATTTTTGGTTGAAAATTGCCATGTACAAATATATGGCAATATCAAACAAGAAAAATTTCATCTCTTCATTAAGAAGATAGTTTAAAAAATTTTCACCTAAATTATACAATTTTATACATGAAAACAAAATAGGTAATGTATGTTTATAATATTTAATTTTATCATTAATTTTGTAACACAAGCATTTAAAGCAGCATATTACAAAAATCACTTTTTTTTCTGTTTGAAATACTGCTTTCGTCATTCTTATTGAATTCTTTGATTTTTTTTTGTGATCAAATACACACAACACAAAATTACTATTTTAACAAGTTTTAAGTGTACAGTTCAGCGGCACTATGTACATTTAAATTGCTGTGGAACAATCACTACCATCTGTCTCCAGATTGGTATTATCTTTCTTCTGGATTAGGAATTTACTGTGGGTGTGATTATGGGGTTAGAGTAGGGGTCCCCAGCCACCGGGTCGTGGACCAGTACCTCCAGCAGATCAGTGGTGGCATCAGGTTAGAAATAAAGTGCACGACAAAAGTAATGTGCTTCAATCAGCCTGAAACCACCACTTCCACTCCCCGCCATGGGAAAACTGTCTTCCACGAAACCAGTCCCTGGTGCCCAAAAGGCTGGGGACCTCTGGGTTAGAGGGCTTGAATCACGTGCCTGTTTTGAAATTCAATAATAGTGTAGTGTCAAGTGCATAGATTTGAATCTTGTATCTGAGTGATATTTTGCAACATCAGGAAAGTTATCTAATTTCACTAAATCTCTTGTTCCTCTTCTCCAAAGTGGCAATAACAATGGCACCTAATAATACCTAGTAATAATCGGTATAAAATACTTAGTATGGTGCCTGGCACACAGTAAACATCCACTATTTATTTAATAATATGTAAACATGCAGTATGAAGCCTGTTATTTGTCATTAAAATGATCATATTCATAATCGTATGGAATCAATTGTTCTTTGAATACTGTGGCTTCTGGCATTTTACCGCTTCTGTCATATACTGTATTGTAAGGAAATTTTAAACAATATTTGCATTGTGATAATATCAGGATTGCATAAGGTGCCAGTAGGGTGATTCTCGTTAGACTTGAAGGATCACCTTAAACCACAACAGTATTCACAGCATAAAGTGAAAGTTGCTTAGTCGTGTCTGACTGTTTGCGACCCCATGGACTATACAGTCTATGGAATTCTCCAGGCCAGAGTACTGAAAAAATGGGTAGCCTTTCCCTTCTTCAGGGGATCTTCCCAACCCAGGGATCAAACCCAGGTCTTCCACATAGCAGGCGGATTCTTTACCAGCTGAGCCACAAGGGAAGAATACTGGAGTGGATAGCTTACCCCTTCTCTAGGGGATCTTCCCAATCCAGGAATTGAACCAGGGTTTCTTGCATTGCAGGCGGATTCTTTACCAACTGAGCCACAAGGGAAGGCCATATCAACAAGGCAAATTTCAATATCAGATGAAGTGCAGTGGAAAAGACTGAGAGAGAGACAAAGGTGGAGACAGACATAGAGAAAGCTAGAGAGCGAGAAATAGATTGATTTCGAAGAGATAAGTAGAAAGAGAACCAGCGAAGTTCTTTGTTATTAAGTCATTAAGGAAAGCAATTGTAGAAAAAGAAGGGGTCAGAATATAATCACATTTCCCTGGTGGCTTAGTTGGCAAAGAATCCGCCTGCAATGTGGGAGACCTGGGTTTGATCCCTGGATTGGGAAGATCCCCTGGAGAAAGAAATGGCAACTCAGTCCAGTATTCTCACCTGGAAAATCCCGTGGACAGAGGAGCCTGGCAGGCTATAGTCCATGAGGTTGCAAAGGGTTGGACACGACTTAGTGACTGAGTCCTACTAATATCTTCACAGTACACTCATGAGACAGTGAAGGGTGATTAAGCCAAATACAGAAAAGCTTACTTTTTCCAATATCACACAGCCATTTATTGGCTGATTAGAATTTAGGCCCCCAGTCCCATGATTCCATTTGCCTCTGGCTCACTGACTAAAGATTGATTTCAAGAAGAGGTCCTTTTTACTTGAAATAAGTGAATCTTTACACAGGCACAGACTCTTGGAGAATGGAGACTCACAGAGAGCACAGCTGAGCCAGAGAGCTGCCATTTGTCCCCTGACATCCCTGCCTACCCTTCTCCATCTTGCTCCCTGCATCAGAAGCCGCGGGCAGAGGTTGCATTAAAGGGCTCTCTCTTGGTCTCCAACTTCCTGTTGGCTTTGACCAAAGAGACTGGAGGGATGAGAGTATTATCCTTCCAGTTTCCTCCCTGAGGGCTTTCATTAAGCTAGCTGTGTCCTGGTTCCTGTTCAGCATCCCTCTGGGCACAACCTCTCAATCTTCAGTTTTCCATAACCTCTATACCTTGTTTTTGCAGGGTGAAAACAGCCCCGGGGCACCACTGTACTATTCCTTGTTGATTCCTTATACTCTGATCATGCCCTTTTAAATAGTCCTTTTACCAAAATTTCCCCCAACTATTCCATACTATCAGTTTTCTGCTGAGATTCCAACAGATACATGAGTTTTATTGTTACCAACCAGAACTTTTGGGGAAGAAAAAGGAGGTGACCTAGCCTAAGAGGAATCTAGTTTCTTACCACTCCAGACTGGGATTGGTACGTGCAGAGGGTAAAGGGAGGGGAGGAGAGTTATTCCAATAGCTATGGATCCTTGCTCTTCCAGTCAAAGGAAATGCTCCATTTCTATCAGTGGAGTCTCACCAGATCAAGAAGAGAGGCCTGGATCAGGAGGTGTCCTGTTGCTCTGGGCTGTCATGGAGAGATGGCCATGAAGTCCCACCTCTGGAGACAGCCTTGTCTAGAGTGGCCTGGCAATCAGGGGCTGGGCTGCCTAAGCATCTGCTTGTTCTTAAAAGTCATGAAGCTAAGAGGCAACTGAATCCTTACATTTCAGACCTATCACTGACACCTAAATTAAAATATCACAATCAAGCTTTGTATTTAAGACTTTCAGGCTTTGGATGCTTTAAGGAATAGTCTAGTGACCAAAGACAGTCATTTGTTTGGCGGTCTCTAGACCCAAGAGAAGAGACTGTCCTGGGAACTCCTACCATAACACCACTGTTGTCCCATACAGGGATGGCAGTTTTACATTGGAGTTGCTTCCTTATGCCTTCTTTTGGGAACGTCTCAATGGGCTTCCCTCATAGCTCAGTTGGTAAAAAATCCGCCTGCAATGCAGGAAACCTCAGTTCAATTCCTGGGTTGGGAAGATCCCCTGAAGAAGGGATAGGCTACCTACTCCAGTATTCTTGGGCTTCTCTGGCGACTCAGCTGGTAAAGAATTCACCCGCAATGCAGGAGATCTGGGTTCGATCCCTGGGTTGGGAGAATCCCCTGGAGAAATGCTACCCACTCCAGTATTCTGGCCTGGAGAATTCCATGGAGTGTATAGTCCATGGGGTTGAAAAGAGTGGGGCATGACTGAACAACTTTCACTTTCAATAGGACACGGTCCCCAAAGCTGCTAGGCTCTAGCTAGGAGAGCTTCTTTTACTCTGCATGAAATGGGAAGGCCCCATTTCTAACCTTATCTCCAAACCCATTGACTGTCATTTAGCTAACTTCCCTTCTCTAACTGCTTCAAACTTTAATTTGCTACCCCTCACTTTAGTACCCAACTGTGTAGAGGCTACCTTTTGTTGTTACTTTGATGATGTATGCTCATTTATTTATTCAATATTTATTGGGTGGGTAGAGACTGGGCCATAATGGGCAGCTGTGAATATAATGAATATCATCTCTACTGTCCTAAAATTCATAGTCTAGTGGAGGACACAGATACATGAATAGATAATAACACATTTGTTCCTTGTTTTGCAAGTTTATTGTAAGCTTAAACTTATATACCTACTGTTTTGTATCCATCAAGTATCAGGTATATAGTAACATTCACTAAATACTTTGCTTTATATAAAACATTTTCTGCGAATAGTTCAAAGTTTGTTATTCTGTATGCTTTGTTGCCAAAGGCATCAGAGCTGGCCTCCAGGCAAAGAAGGAAATCAGACTGAGACTGGGAACTGGTGCTTCCGCATCCCTCCCTGAACACTCTGGGAAAGGTGTCAAATGAGATTAGCCCACTCTGGGTGTCTGCTAGACCCCGCCAACTGCCGTTTTAGGCCTTCCTGGAGGCACAGGTGATTCCCTTACTTATGAGCCTCCCCATCCCAGTGGGAAGAACTGTTTTCCAGTAAGGAAAAGAAGAACGAGGAAAGGACAACAAACTCTGTAGCTAAACCAGTTTCATCTCTCAGGGATAAGAAGCTGTTCTCCAAATGACTTCACTGTAAGAAAGGGGAAAGGAAAGGCTCTATGTGAGGCTCACTGGAGTTCAGCCACTATCTTTCACTTTGGTTTCTGGCTAAATTCTGGATATTTATTGCCACTGCTTGATGTATTTTGCTGTTGCTCTTTTAGGAACTAAAGCCTAATTATTCTAAGTAACATTCTAAGATTGTTTGGGAATGGTTTGTTTCAAGTACTAATTTGATTTCCAACATTCTTTATTTTCTAACCAACATTCTTGATATTTTTAAACTTTTAATGAAAATGAATTTGTTAAATGCATCAGGATTTGCAAGATGGAAATGGTTCTTTGCAAGCAAGGTTCTTTCCAAACTGAGTGGTTTTAAATGGACAGTAGATATTGGTCAGTATCATTTGGTATTAATAATACCCCTTCCATCTAGATCAAATTAAAGACAAATAAAATTCAAATTAAAGAGTTAAATCAGTTATAGTAATAATTACATTCATAACATTCTATAAAATTTTATTTTTATGAAGTTATTACTTACATACCTTAATTTTCATTCATCTTAACCAGTTGTGATTTTTATTTAAGATTGTGATTTAACCTGCAAACATGTGTATCTTATATTTATAGTTATTTGTTCATGACCTTGGGCTTTATTATGTATGTATGTATTTCCAGTTTTATTGAGAAATAATTGACATATATCACTGTATAAGTTTAAGGCATACAGCAACATAGTTTGATTTTCATATATTGTGAATAGGTTCAGCTAACATCCATCTTTTCATATAGACAAAATGAAGAAAAAGAGGAAAGGAAAAATTTTTTTCCTTCTTTAAATGGAACTCTTAGTATTTACTCTAACTTTCCTACATATCACACGGCAGGGTTTGCTATAGTGTACATTACCTCCCTAGTACTTATCTTATAACTGGAACTTTTAACCTTTTGACCAGTTTCCTTTGATCTCCTCTCACAAGTCTGATCACTTTTCTATGAGCTTGGCTTTTTCTTTTCTTAGATTTCACACGTGAGATAACATGGTGTTTGTCTTTCTCTGTCTGACTTATTTCACTTAGCAAAATGCCTTCAAGATCCATCCATGCTTCTGTAAATGGCAAAATTTCATTCTTTTTTATGACTGAATAACATTCATATATATATATATATATACACATGCCATATCTTCTTTATCCATTTATTTGTTGATAGGCATTTAGGTTTCCTCCATATCTTGGCTATTGTAAATAATGCTGCTACGAACATTGAAGTGCATATATCTTTTTGAATTAGTGTTTTCATTTTCTTCAGATATATGCCCAGGAATAGAATTGCTGTATCACATAATTGTCCCATTTTTCGTTTTTTGAGGAAGCTCCATACTGTTTTTCATAGTGGCTGCCCCAGTTTACATTCCCATCGACAGTGTAAGGGGTTCCCTCTCCCGCCACGTCCTGGCCAGCATTTGTCATTTGTGGTCTGTTTGATGACAGCTCTTCTATTCTGGTGTGAGGTGATGTCTCATAGCTTTGATTTGCATTTCTCTGATGAACAGTGATGTTGAGCATTTTTTCATATGCCTGCTAGCCATCTGTATGTCTTCTTTGGAAGAATGCCTGCTCAGGTCTTCTAGATTAGGCTTTATTTTAAATTTGGAGGCCATTGGAACTTCTATCACTGTCCACAGGGCACTTCCTAGGTAGAGGGCTCCTCTGCTGTTTACTCTGCTGCTAGGCTAAATCCTCAGCTACTCTTCTACACCCAATCTGATGCTCCCCCACCCCACTGAGATTTTCTCCACAGGTGACTATAGCTCATTTACTCATTATATATCATTTATCTATCTAGTTCTCACCTTGACCTTGGGATTGGAAGTGTTCCATTGACTTCTGGCTTACAGCTTCTGTATTCCCTAACTTCCCCATTCCAGCAATAACTTCAGTGGCTACCACAGAAAATGCTCCCCCAACCCCCACATACCAAGGGAAATGATGTTTCCTTCAGACTTCTCCCAGGCTTGAGGTTGAACCAGATGCCCTGTTCTTTAAAAAAAAAATTTTGCTAATTAAACGTTGTATTGTGGAAGGTGGTAGGATGGATAGGATCAGAAACCTACCTAAAGTTGGGGTTAGAGCTGAATGCTTTAGATAGAATGAGAATATAGCATTTGGGGGTTCCCTGGTGGCTCAGATGGTAAAGAATTTGTCCACAGTCTGGGAGACCTGGGTTCAATCCCTGGGCTGGGAAGATCCCCCTGGAGAAGGGAATGGCTACCCACTCCAGTATTCTTGCCTGGAGAATCCTATGGACAGAGGAGGCTGGTGAGCCACAGTCCATGGGGTTGCAAAGAGTCGGACATGACTGAGTGACTAATACACACACACACACACACACACACACACACACACACACAGAATACAGCATGCTTTAGTAGAATTAGAATATGACAGAAAGCCAATAACTGATATTTTCAGCTATTTAATATTTGCAGCTATTCTGCTGTTTAAATCCTTTTTATAACTAGGATGAATTAACTAGATCTGTGAAAAACATAACTTTCCTTAAGGAGTCTCTAACAGAAGGAGCAATGATTTCCAAAGTGGAGATAAAAGTTTAAGTATTAAGACTGAAATCACCTAAGATGAAATAAACCAGAAAATGAGTAGGGCCCAGCAACCCACTCCAGTGTTGCCTGGAGAATCCCATAGACAGAGGATCCTGGCGAGCTATAGTCCAGGTGTTACAAAGAGTCAGACACAACTAAAGTGACTTAGCATGCATGCATGCATGCACTATAAGAAAATATTAGACCTTGCAGCAAGTAACAGAAACCCAAAATAATAATGGCTTTACCATCGTGGAACTTTATTTCTCTCCATGTAGAAATATTTCTAGATGTCTACTTCTGTAGGCAGTCCTTGAAATCATCAGGGATTCAGGCTCCCCCTGTATTTTGGCTTTACTGTCTTTAGTACTCCATTTCTGGCCCAAAGTGGCTGCTAAAGTTGCAGCTGTCACATTTCAGCCAACAGGAAATAAAGCTATTACATGCATATATCTTATTTCTATCACATTAGCTATAACTTAGTCATATGGCCATACTTAGCTGCTAGGGAACCTGGGAAATGATTTTTACCAGGTGGCCACATGCTCAGCTAAAAATCAGTACTATTGCAAGGAAGAAGGAAAGATGTTGAGGAATAGATAAAAACAACATACCTGGGGACTGTTGGGGGTAAAAGGATCCATGAGCATCTTATGAAAAATCTCCCAAAGAATATTTGCCTTCCAACATTGTTGTTCAGTCACTAGCTTGTGTCCAACTCTGTGACCCCATGTACTACAGCACACCAGGCTTCCCTGCCCCTCTCTATCTCCCGGAGATTGCTCAAACTCATGTCTGTTGAGTCAGTGATGCCATCGACATTAAGCAAATAATTTAAAATAGACATTAAATCATTTTCAAGAACACTTTAATATGGAGCTACAGTACAACTCTCAAGAGCGTTTGTAGCACATCACAAGTTATAACTCTTAATGTAGGTGTGGAGAATGAAGAAGAGTGAGTGACTGTTGAAAACAAAGACCTCAGAGACTATTGCATGACGAGACTCCTGCAGTTTAACAGCAGCCTATCACAATGTGAGGAATGATTTTGATCATCGTCATAGGAGTACCTCTAAGTCAGATTTGGGACTTGGAGAGTTTTACTTGGTTCAGATTTTCCCAGTCAGCAATTTAGTACTTAGATTTTCAAATCAGAGAAACTAAAATCTCCACTCCAATGGATACCAGTTTTTGAGTCAATTTCAGTCCTTTCTTGTTATTTCCCTAAGCAATACTATATTTATCCAGGGTTCGGGTGTGCTAAGCTGCTTCAGTCATGTCTGTCTCTTTAAGACCTAATGGAATTGAGACTCTATGGACTGTAGCCCACCAGGCTCCTCTGTCCATGGGGATTCTCCAGGAAAGAACACAGGCGTGGATTGCCATGCCCGCCTCCAAGGGATCTTCCTGACCTAGGGATTGAACCTGAATCTCTTTTATCTCCTGCATTGTCAGGTGGGTTCTTTACCACTAGCGCAACCTGGGAAGCCCTTTATCCCGGGTACTTAAATTAACTTTGTGTACTTAATCTGTTATGAAGGAATGATGTATGTACCCTGAAAAATTACCCAAAAGAATGTTCCCTATGAATCAGCAGATCACTCACCATCACACCTGGCCTCACTTGTTCCCTCTGGAGAACTTTTAGATCGAACTCTCTCGGGGCTGGGGAATCTTTCACTTGCCATACCAAGTGCCTAGCACAGTGGCTCTCACAAACCTAGCTCTCTGTAAACATTTGTTGAAATAGTCTGAAGATGGTTCATCAGAGATACTGACAGAAAAGCACACAATAAAATTTAACAACACAACTCTTGGTTAGTCTTCGGTCATTTTTAGTACTTCCAAGATAAAAGAAAATTCACAGCAAGTCAGCCCTGGGAAGTCTTGAGCTTTTGTAAAGAAGTGATGAAGGAAAAATATTTGTTTGACAACCACTCTTCAGTGTGAAAAATCCACAGCTGTAAACTACAATGAAGCAAAGAAAACCTAATCTATAAGAGCTTAAGCATTTTACCATACTAGATTTCAGGACACGTGATTATTCCTTTTGCTACTTCTGTTTGCCAGTTCTGCCCATTTGCCAAAATAAAGATGTCCTTTTTCCAGCCAAACCTCAGCTGTGAGAGTGAACTAATGACTTCAGAATGGAAGACAGATGCTTCCTGCAGGAGGATTCCTGGGGTAGACAAAGAACATGTAACCAGAACTGGCTGCAGAGTTTGTGAGGCTGGGTGCAAAAGGAAAATGTGGGGGCGACTTTGTCGAAAAGTCAGGAAAAAAGTGGCATTAAAGGTACTAAAATATAAAACCTTTCCCTTTCTTCCACCACCTCTCTTGACTTGTTATATTGCTTTTTATTGTTACTTAATTTTATTCTAAGTAAAGAAGAATTAGACATTTTATTTTTTTATTTTTATTTTTTTTTAAATTAGACATTTTAAATTACTGACATGATTTTTATCATTCCTCTTTTTATTGTAGAACTCTAGTTTTAAACGTAAATATGAGAACATTTAACTTGAATGCGGAATCACCGAAATTACACAATTTGTATTTTGTAGCTATTACATGTATATGTATTTTGTTCTTAGTAGAACACTGGAAATGGTGGAAAAAATAACTTGAACTGTGTTTTATTTCACTTTTCGATACATGAACATTCTATCAACATTCCACAGAAGCCAATGGTTTCTGTAAAATGCTTACCTTGTATTTGCTGAGTCCTGCTCAGCTTCCTTGCTTGGTCCACTGGAATTCTGTCTCTGCAGCACCAGGAAGACTATAGATGCAAACAGGCTGGCCAGGAGCTATGGATGCACACGTATTGTGCACACCTGCTCATGCTGTGCTACGATGCGCCTTTGGACTTGACTTACAAAACACAAGTTCAAAGATAAAATCAATATGAATTTCAACAGAATGACAGTAGAGCATTAAACTAAGTGTGGGGCCCTTCATGGTACACAGCCATGAAGCCAGCTCTGCGTGTAACCAAAGTAAAAGTTACACTCCCTTTTTTAATAATTTGAAAAATGAGTAATCATAAGTGTTAGTCACTCAGTTGTGTCTGACTTTTTGAGACTCCCTGGACTGTAGCTCGCCGGGGAAGCCATTCTCTTCTCCAGGGGTTCTTCCTGACCCAGGGGTCGAACCTGGGTCTCCTGTATTGCAGGCAAATTCTTTACCATCTGATCCACTAGGGCACAAAACAAGATGAGCACAAACAAAACGAGCACATGAAAGCAAATTTCAGCTGAGACTCTGAAGTGCAATAGTTACATAGTTATGTGGCCGATTAGTGGATTAAAACATTTTAAAGTCTGAAACAATGCTGTTTATTGCTGCAAATCTTACAACTTTTAGGAACTAATGTTTTAAATTATAAAGTGGTAGTATTAACAAGATACTCTCATAATTTTAATATATTTTGAAAAATTCATTGCATCTCTCTATAACAATCATTTTTACTTCTAATTCAGCAAGGTGATTTAAGAATAAGCAATCTTGTTCTTTTCATGCACTAAAATTTTGTGTAACTTTATTGATGAGATTCAGCACCATAATAGCCTCAAAGGAAAATCCATCTAACATTTTCAGCTTGAAGGGTTTAAAAAAATAATGATAAATAAGCCATTAATTTGTTTTCATTTTAATGTATGTTGTTTTATATTAGGATGAAGAATTCAGCTTTATTTTCAAATGATCTATAAAATATAAATAACTATATTAGAATGATATGGGAAATCATTTGTGGCAAGAGGGCAATGATTAAGCTGTATGATATACAGCTTTATGAATATTAAAGTGTTGCTGCAAAATAAAGATGTATTATATACTCACTAATAATTTTTATAATAAAATTAACCAAAAGTCAGATTATTCTTTTGCTTCATCAAATATCCTTTAAAAATAACTTTTCTAAACACACACACACACTTGACTATGGATTGAATATTTCTGGAAGGACATTCAAGAATATGTAATTATGTGGTTCCACACCTCTGGGAGTGAGATTGGATGTTGAGAGAAAGAATTTTACTTTTTACCTTTACCCCAGATTCTATGTTATTTGAGTTTTTGTCATAAACTTGATTTTATTTTAATAATTTAAAAGCTGGTTAAATAACAGAAGTAGTCCTTCAATGTGTATACACTAAAATACAGTGTATACTGTATTTAAAAAACAGGCATACAAGGAATGCACAAGTTTCTACATGTATGCCTTCATGCCTTTAGGTTGGCTCCAGTCAGTCTCTAGCCTGGGGGAATCTTTGTATTAATAATGTCATTGGGGTCTCCAGAAGAACAAGCATCGGCAAAGGAGAGGAACTTTTTACAATAGAAAGGCTTCTTTTAAGGAAGGGCAGTATCCATGAACTTTTTCTTGTCATATGTTGTATGCAAATGATATGCTCTTATACTATTAAAACATTTTTTTAAAAAGAAAAATTCAGATATATACAAAGGTAAGACTAATGAGGCCCCATGTATCCATCACCCAACTTCAGCAATGGTCAACTTATGTAGAATCTTGTTTTGTTTATAACCCCCTCTCCCAGCTGAGTTATTTTGGAGCAAAGCCAAATATACTATCTTTTCATCCATCAATATTTCAGTATGTAGTCCTACAAGGACTTTTTAAAAAAGTAACCACAATGTATTATCACATCTAAAAAACTCTCAGGAATTCCTTATTATTGTTAAATATCCAGTTATTCTTAAATTTTCCCTGTTTGTCGCATGAATGTATTTTTTCCCAGCTGAATTTTATCTCTAATTTTTTCTCACCCTTTATTTGTGGAAGAAACCAGGTACTTTGTCCCATAGAGTTTTCCAAAGTCTGAATGTTGCTGATTGCATGCCCCTATTATTATTTAGCATGTTTTCTGTCCCCTGCATGTCTTATAAACTGATAGATCTGGATGCTTGGTCAGAGCAGCTCCCACTGTTGGGGAAGACTACTTTATAGGTAATGTTGTGTACTGACTGCTGCATCCCCTCAGAAGGTGTACAAGGCCCGGTTGTCTCTGTGTGAGGTTAGCCTTGATTGGCAATCGAGGGGCTGTCAGCAAAGTGCACTGCAGTACATCTCCCCACTCTGCCCTTGCTCCCACCCCACAAAGGGTATTTTCCAGGGGGACTGAGTCAGGGGTTGGCTGGGCGAGTCTATTGATCGCAGCTGGGCTTTGGCTGGCTGATTTTTCTGGGCCCATCTAGGGTTCTCGCACCAGTTGGTCAACCAGCTGTCTGACATAGGATGGCCTCCAGTGGGACAGTTTAAGCCCAGTGGGACGGTCCAAGAGCTTCCTGTGTTTGATACGACCTGACTCAGTAAAAAGATCAGTCTTTCTTAGCAAATTCTTCATCAGGCTTCCGATTAGTTTTCAATATGAGCATTCAATACAGATATACTATCTGATAGAGTTGACCTTTCTCAAGTTTTGGCAGTTTCATTTTGTCTTTTATGTAACAGGATAAGGTTTATTATTAATGTTTTCTAGTTCTTGTACTTACATAGTTTTATAGACTTTCCGACATGATTAAAGGTCTTTATCATTTTATTCGTGAGCTTGTCAGTTCACGCCACACTAGAATTCTTTATTTCCTTTAATTTGTCTCATTGACTCTTTTACTTCCTGCACAATTCTTCTCTTTCTTTTGACAGCCCAAGCAGATTTACAGTTTTAGCTATGCTGGCCTATCTATTCAATTTATCCTTGGGAGACTCAGGAGAAATCTGTCGTAGTTAGCATTTATAAGCTTTTGTGATATTTACTTAACAAGTGTGGCCTTTAGGAGATCAAGATAGGCATGGACTGAGTTGACAAATAAGAAAAATAGTGGAATGGCAAACAGGCACAGGTAGAGGATAGTCACTTATGTGAGATGAGGAATATTCCCCCCATCCCCCCACAAAATAGAAGCAGCTCTGCCAAATCACTCATTTTGTCGATAATTTACAATTTCTTGGGTTTCTTACAAACTATATCTCTGTCTCTATATTTATATCTATATCTTTCCCCCCAGTGGTTTGACCAAATGTAATATCTTATTTGTTGTTTCACATTCTTCAAACTATTTTAAAAGTAATAATTCACTTAATAGTGACAAGACATTGTATCTTACTTCAGGAAGTATTAATTCATAGGCAAAAAAAAATCCTAAAGCTCAGGAAGATGGTTTTCCTCTAATTCATGGGAGAGATGAGAGCACACAAATCCAATTATATGTTGACAGGCAATCCCATACTCACCCCACATACAAAGACAAGATAACTTACAGCCAGAACTTGAAGGATGTTACATAATCAAGTATTTTGCTGGAAATTAAGAACTGAAATCTTTGGATGGATTTTGCTAAACAACACAGTGATCTGTGAATGCCAGGTAAGTAGAAAAGAAAAAGAAAAGCAATTCTTTTTTCAGAGCTTAGTCAGCCTCATGTGGGTCTCTAAGGGACAAGCTCAACACTAATTTAAAACAATAAAAAGCTTGAGTGTCTTACATTATAAGCATACTTGCAATCTGGGAACTACAAAAAGCCTTCTTGAATATCATTATCACCAGTTTAAAATAGTATCAGTTTTAACACTGATCATCAATAATACACTATTGGTTTAAAAATATTTCTTGAATGATTTAACACTGTGTTCAGTTTTTCCGAGGAAGGCAGATGAAATTTGTCCTCGTAACTTTTTAAAGAGACAGTACTCTCTCTTAAGGATCATTTGAAAGCTATGAATTTTCTCCTCAGGAAATTGCACATCTGAATATACACTTCAAATTTTACATTGTTTTGGGGGCTTTATGGGCTTTCCAGAAAGTGAAGAGGAACTAAGGAGCCTCTTGATGCAGATGAAAAAGGAGAGTGAAAAAGCTGGCTTAAAACTCAACATTCAAAAAACGAAGATCATGGCATCCAGTCTTGTCCCTTCATGGCAAATAGATGGGGAAAATGTGGAAACAGTGTCAGATTTCATTTTCTTGGGCTCCAAAATCAATGCACATGGTGACTGCAGCCATGAAATTAAAAGACCCTTGCTCCTTGGAAGAATAGCTATAACAAACCTAGACAGAGTATTAAAAAGCAGAGACATCACTTTGCCAACAAAGGTCCATCTAATCAAAGCTATGGTTTTTTCAGTAGTTATGTACAGATGTGTGAGTTAGACCGTAAAGAAAGTTGAAGGCTGAAGAACTGACACTTTTGAACTGTGGTGCTGGAGAAGACTCTTGAGCGACTCTTGGATAGCAAGGAGATCAAACCAGTCAATCCTAAAGGAAATCAACCTTGAATATTCATTGGAAGGACTGATGCTGAAGCTGAAGCTCTGGTACTTTGGCCACCTGATGTGAAGAGCTGACTCATTGGAAGAGACCCTGATGCTGGAAAAATTGAGGGCAAGAGGAGAAGGGGGTGACAGAGGATGAAGGGCAACAGAGTATGAGATGGTTGGATGGCATCACTGACTTAATGGACACAAGTTTGAACAAACTCAGGGAGATAGTGATGGACAGAGAAGCCTGGCATGCTGCAGTTCACAAAGAGCTGGGGTCACAAAGAGTTGGACATGACTTAGTGACTGAACAACAACAAGAACATGGGCTTTCCAGAAGCCCTTTCATGGGTCCTCTTGGGATGAGTTATGGATGTACTGGAAAGAAACTAAGTAGAAGTCAGATATACCTCTAACTTGCCATCTAATTTTGATGACGTCATTAGCATCTTTAGGACTCAGTTTCTCCATCTGTGGAAAAAAAAATCATGGGCCCACTAAACTTTATGTAATTTCCTCTCTCCTTTGGGAACCAATAATCTGGCTAGAAAGAGAAAATGATCACAAAAAATTCAAGGCATATTTTCCCAACATTTATAGTGAAAAGTGTAAAGCAAATAGTAAAAAGGGGAGAATTTTACAGTGACCAGCCATATCTCTTTCACTTGAATTCTACCATTAAGTTTTATCCATATTTATCCACTTAGTCATTTCTCTATTCATCTCTCAATTTATCCTTTTAAACGTGCATTTCAAAGTAAATTAGATGTCCCTACTTTCTAAGTTCTTCTGCTTGCATATCATTAAGTTGAGTTCAACATTTGTTTGCAGTTTTCTTCTTTTGATGTGAAATCTACATATAAGGGAATGCCCAAATCTCAAGTTTACATTTGTTGAGTTTTGACAGACTAAATAGTCACTCTATAATTGATCCCTTGCTATACCCCAGTTCTCTTTTCCTTTCTCTCTTTATTGTACTCAGCTGGAGAAACCAAAACTCCGCTTAAATCCAACTCTCCAGCCAATAAAAGCTTATCTCTACTGTTGAAAGAGATGAGATAGAAGAAGCTATTTTGTATGTATTTTAAATTTTAAATTCATGATTACTAACATCAAGTGGATGCTTCATGCTTCTTAGTAGTTATACTGCTTACTCAGTCTCTCCCATATTTTAAACAAAGGTTATTCAAACTGTGGTGAAGGGCCAGTTTCTTATAATTCAAAATTTATCTTAGAATGTTACTTTTATAAAATATAGGCTTCCCTGGTGGTTTAAATGGTAAAGAACCCACCTGCAATGGGGGAGACCTGGGTTGGGATGATTCCCTGGAGAAGGCAATGGATACTACTCCAGTATTCTGGCCTGGAGAATTTCATGGACAGAAGAGCCTGGTAGGTAACAGTCCATGGGGTCACAAAGAGTTGGACATGACTTTATAAAGTGTAACTAAAATCAGTTGCAAGAAAAATTAAAACAAAACCATGTAAAATGCAAGTCCAAAATTTTATTATTAAATTTAAATATAAAAATTACTCTGTCAAATTGCTAGAAAAGATTCTAAATCCTCACTATTAATTTCTGTACATATCCTTTCATGAACAGGTAACAGAGAATTTGCAGGAAAGCACTGGTCTCTTACTATACTTTGAGTAGTGCTACTATGGCAACGTCCTGGAAAATCCCATGGACAGAGCAGCCTAATAGGCTACAGTCCATGGGGTCGCAAAGAGTCAGACATGACTGAGCGACTTCACTTTCACTGTAAATGTCTAGATTATTTTGTACCTTCTCTCCTCAAACTGCCTGCACCTCCTTGCCTTTTTAAACTCTCAACTGATGACTTTTATTTACGAGTACACTTGAAGGAATCAAAAGGGAATTTCCAAACTCTCACCACCACATCTGGTTATCTACCTGTATCTGTGTCCATATGCACTGTGCTTTCTCATGTTACTGAGGATGAACTGCCATGTTCCTAGGAAAGGCCAATCTTTTCACCCATACCTGAAGTCATGCTTTCTCAATTCAAGGACGTTGCTCTGGCAACTCTGTCCCTCTCTTCTGCATCATGGTTGTGCCTCCCTCTCACTATACATCATTCCCTTCAGCATACAATCACACTATTATTGCTGCCATTTAGAAAACCTCCCTTGGCTCTCCCTTCCTGTCCAGCTACACACTGACCTCTCTGTCCCTTTCTTGCAAAACTCCTTGAATTAGATATTTATATCAACCATCTCCAATTTTTTCCCCTAATTCTCTCTTGGACCCACTTTAGGCATATTTTCACCCCAGCACTGTGTGAAAACTGCTCCTTTTTTTTAACATCACCAATGGCATTCACATTTCCAAACCAGTAGTCATTTCTCAGTCCTCACCTTCCTTGACCAATTAGCATCATTTGACAGCTGATGATTCCGTTCCTTGGAACACTTTTTGCAGTCTTCCAGGAAACCATTCTAGCTTGTTTTTCCTCTGACTTTTCTGACCTTTCCATTTCAGTTTCCTTTGGTAGTGTTTGAATACCCAATCTTTGGACTTCTCCCTTTTCCTGTCTCTACTTATTCTTTATATGATCTTATTCAACTTCATGATTTTAAATACCATCTATAGGCTGATGAATCTTAGGTTCCAGGAACCTCTCCCCTGGACTCCAAATCACCTATTTATCATCTCTCATTGGGTGTCTAGTGAGCATCCAAGCATCCCAAACTTAAAATGTCCAAACACGGCTCCAGATATTTCCTTCTGCCGCCACATGCTTTTTTAGTCCTCTCTATTTTAATTAATAGCAGCTCCATTTGCCCAAAGCTAAAACTTTGGCATCGCTACTGGCATTTCTCTTTTTCTCACACATTATATCTAATGCCTCAGTGAGTTTTATTAATTATCTCAGTTTATCCAAATGTGAAGAGTTTTTGCATAAAGATTGAAAAATAATACTTTTTTAAAATGAAAACCAAATTTATTTTCCAAACTCAATTCTAACATTTGAGCTTCATGTAACTTTCCCAAAGCCACCCATAATTTGATCATTACTGTCGCATACATAATTATTTGGAAATTTAAAAAATGTTCCTATGTATATGTTTTGAGCTTACTATGATTTCCTGGAACATTTTTAGCCAGCAAATCAATAGTTACAAACACTCTTGTTAGCAGTCTGATCTGGCTACAACTATTCTCATGGATTACTTTTTAATAGAGTGATTTGTTCTGGTTCACTTAAAAAAAAACAATTTTCCTTAGGTTTTCTTTATAGTAAAACATCTACAACTATTTATGAGTATCATATCAAAAGGCGACTTAACCTCATAGATCAGTGTGACTACTTTGAGTTAGGCAAGCAATGCAAATACAATGAATGTAAGATAGAACATTTTGGGCATTAAAGCCAGTCACAAACATGATACTGAAGGAGTATTATTTTTCAAAACAGAAATACTAGGAGAATGTAAAGCCTCTGTGCCCATTGACTATGGGGATGGAAAATGAGCAGCCCCCACTCCAGAGGCTGCAAATGGTTGCTGGGGCACAGCAAGTTCTGGGATTCTCCCCAGACAAGAGATGAGTCAGGTTTTGTGAGGAGCCTGAGGATGAGAGGAATTTGCTGATGGCAGAATTACTGTTCCAGAAGGCTCAAAAGAGAAGATATGGGAGACAACTGGGAGGTTATGTCATCACCATCACCATCATCATTGAGTTAGTCACTCAGTCGTGTCCGACTCTGCGACGTAGGAGGAGCCGCCAGGCTCCTCTGTCCGTGGAAATCTCCAGGCAAGAAACTGGACTGGGTTGCCATTTCCTACTCCAACCATCATCATTAAGTACTCTAATATCCTATCAGAAGAATAGTAGGGATACATATACATATAGGTACATTGGGTTCGATCCTAACACCTTAAATATAATGTACATGTGGCCATGGTAACTTAATAGTTTAATACCAAGACCAAGAAATCAATAATGAAGTCCTAAATTGTAGCTAAGCTATGAGAATGGAAGAAAAACGACAAATGCTGTATGATTGATTCCACTTATATGAGATACCTAGGGTAGCCAAATTCACACAGACATAAAGAATGGTGATTGCCAAGGGCTGAAGGAGGAGATGAGGTAGGGGAGTTAGAGTTTCATGGGAAGAGAGTTTGGGTTGGGGAAGATGAAAAAATTCTGGAGATTGATGGTGGTGATGGTGGTTGAACAACAATGTAAATGTAATTCACGCCACTGAATTGAACACTTAAAAATGGTTAAAATGGTACATTTTATGTTTTTTATTTTTTACCACAATACAAAATTGGAGCTGTGTGCATTTTAACACTTGCTGTTTCAAGTGAGTTCACAATGTCCATGGCATAGCCTAATAGGGATCTGATGCTGTGGAAAGGGTTCTATTCAGTTTTTCTTATTTAATCCTCACTCAGCCTCATCAGGGAAGTATAGCTATCTCCATTATCAAAGAAGGAAAAGTGAAAGAGTGTTTCTTTAGCTCTTTTTTTTTTTTTCTTTTTGGTTGGTTTATAATGTTGGGTTAGTTTCAGGTGTACAGCAAGGTGATTCGGTTATATGTATGTGCTTAGTTGCTCAGTCATGTCCGACTCTTTGCGACCCCCAGGACTATAGCCCTCCAGGCTTCTCTTTCCATGGAATTATGCTAGGAAGAACACTGGAGTAGGTAGCCATTCCCGTGTCCAGGGGACCTTGTGACCTGGGGATTGAACCCCAAACTCCTGCATTGCAGGCGGATTCTTTATCATCTGAGCCACCAGGGAAGCCTTTGGTTTTATTTATATATTCCTTTTCAGATTCTTTCCCATTATAGGTTATCACACGATATTGAATATAGTTCTTCCCTGTGCTATGTTGTAGGTCCTTGTTGCTGGCCAGAGTAGAATTCTCATCCAGTCACGTAGCTAGTGAGCAATGGAGCTGGGGATTATATCTAAGCAAATGTGTCTCCAAAGCGTATGTGCTTCCTGCCTGTTAGCCCCATCACACTGCAATAGGCGAGATGTCAATTCTGCTTTTAAAATGCTCTGAAGTCCAGGTTTTAAGCACATGACACAATAGTGGACCCCTGGGAGGGGGTCCTTAACTGTCTAGCAATAGACAGTTAAGGCAACTTCTTTTAGACAGAAGCCAGACTGCGCTTAAGTTGAGAAGCCAGTTCTCTGAACCAGAGCGAGTTCCAGGAGAAGTGGCCGAGGCCATGAATGAAAGAGCACTGCCCAGAGGGAGGGCTGTGGACAGACTCACACTCTTACATGGGATTTCTCAGCTCTCTCTGCACACAGAGGCAGTAATTGCTCTCACTGGGCACCCCTCCTGGATAATGCACAGCCAAAACACGATGTGCTCAGAGGTAAAATTAAAATTTTATATCTGTACTTTAGAAATATAAGTGTTTCATAAATACAAGGCATTAAAATGATTTGGATTCCACAAAGCAGTCTGGAACAGGAACAGTTTTATCAGACGGGTGTCATAAAGCTCATGAACTGCCAAAACAACAGTGCCCGAAAGGAATTAGGTACAGGCCACTCAGGGAGGCCTTGTATAATGAAAACTTGAACATTTTTTTTCTTTTTCCCACCAAAGCATGTTTTGGAAAAGCTATGTATGTATCCTATTGTATAGAGAACTTCAAAAGACTAAAGTGGACCACTGCAGAAACCTCAGAATACTGTCTTGAGAATACTTCAAATATTTCCAAAACACATCAGTATAAAACATCTGCATTGTAAATTAAAGATGCCAATTGGGTTGCCAGTAAAGGCAAAGTTTAATATTCCCAGATGTTATTATACAGTATCTATGATATGTTGGCTGAGCAGGGTATGCACATTTGTGCATTGTGGTGTTTTTTCGAAATGTAAATCTAGTCCCCAGAGATATAACAAGAGCAAGACTGAATAAATTGTCTGAAAAGTAAAATTCATATTTCTTTTTTTATTGGTAGTTTAAAAGGTGGGGGAAGGGAAAAAGTAAGAAAACAAATTTCTCTATTAAATGATATTTTTTCTTATCAAAGTTATAAGCAAATTCTTAATATTATTGATATGAAATGAATAGTTTTTTATTTTGGCACCAATTATTCCTATTACCCTGCTTTGAAAGGAAGCAGTGGAAACCAAATATGTTCATTTACTTAATAAGTTCTCCTGCTGAGGTACTGACCATATTATAGTATACTCTATTTTTAAAGCTTCCTGTATTTTAAGACAAATTTTATCTAAGATGTTCAAAACAAAATAAAGCATGGTGATTTACAACATCAAAAAGTTGTACCTATATTATAGAAGTATTTTGGAGAGTTTAGTAATTTGTAAGGTCCCTTGTCCTTGTTGGAGTTGGTAGCAAGGATAAAATAGTAGCAGCAGTTTCATTCTGGAAGCTTTCTCCTACTTAACTCCATTTGGAGTTGAAACTCAGTGGTAATAACCATAAAGGACATTTTTTTAAGTGCAAAATTATTTTGGTTAACCCAAAGGACAATTTTTATCCAGTCACTATCTCGTTCAATTATTCAATAGATTTTGAACTCAAAATATCATTATAGAAAGCGGAAGGGGAAAGTTGTCAAGTAGGTATATTCTTTATAAAAATAACACAGCTAATGTACCATTCTCTAAGTACTTTGGCGTTAGGCAAAAGCTTTCAAGGTACAGATCTGGAAATGAAGTTTCTACATTCTAACACGAGCTGGTTGTGCGACCTCGGAAAAATAATGTCAACTCTTTGGAACTATGTTTCTCTATTTTAAAAATAAGAAAGTTAAGTTAGACCAATTTTTCTGCCCTGCTTCATCATCAGAGTATCTCATTTCAGCAGTTGTCAGAGGAGTCCTAGTTGGGAACCTCTAATTCACTTATGCAGTCAATCTGAGGACTAAGGCACAGTATCTGTTAGATGTTAGGCTAGGATCATGGGGTTTTCAGTTTCCTTCCAACTCTAGCAGTCCATGGGCCTATGACTTATTTGGTGCTTATCCTTCAATCATCTTCAACAACAATGTGTTATGGGGTGCCTATTATTTTACCATATTGGGCAAGGCTAGGAGGATACTAAAACTTTTGAAAGATTCCTCTTCAGCCTGGTTGGGAAGAGAGGTTACACGGATAGAAATTTGGGAATAGAATAATGTGTACTGGTTGGGAATGATGCTCCAGGGCCAGAGTGTTGAGGAAGGCCTTCACAGATGGGACTGGAGAGAGGTTAACAAAGCAGAAGAGGGTGGACCTGTGGAAAGGAGTGATAAGATCTTTCTAGGTGGGATAAAGAGAGTAATTGGGAATATGGAAGCAGGGATATTTAATGCCTGTCTTGGAATAATGTATAGGCCAGTTTTACTGGAAAGAATTGTGTTATTATTTAATGAGTTTTTAATCCCAAATTGTGTATAGCAGCTTAGCTGTTATTTTAGCAAATGTGGTAGCTATTATTGCTATATTTAGCCAGTCTGTAGTATAGCAGACTATCCAACTGTTCACAATTACTTTTATTAACCCTAGGGAAATTATTGATGTGTCTCAGAATCTAACATGGACACAGTGGAACAACTGACAAATACTTATTGAATCCATATAGTGTGCAAGTCTTCATGGGGTGTAAAGCTGGATTGGACAGTTTCTGGCCCTAATGGAGAAGACTAGTGGCTGTTATAAAATGCCCTCAAGGAAAAAGCAAAATAAAATCCAAGACCATACAGCGCATTTAGCACTTAAAAAAAAAAAAAAACCTTTAAAAAAAAAAACCTTCAAGCCAACTGTACTTAGAAAAATGATCTTAATCATGCCCATGTTGAGAATGATTATCTTACTACACTGATCAGACTAAACCTCTAGCTGTGACCCAAGTCACTTTGTTATTTCTTTTTTTTTTGGCCTCATTTTGTGGCTTGTCTTAGTTCCATGACCAGGGATTGAACCCTGGGCCATTAGCAGTGAAAGTGCAAGAGCAGAGCCCTAACCACTGGACTGCCAGGAAATTCCAAGACACTTCTTATCCACATAAGCTCTGAAACAGCATGCCCTTTATTTTTTTTTCACTTTGCAGATCTTTACGTGATATCTTGCAAGCATGCCAAATTTTAATCTCCTATAGTATACATAATCCTCTTTCCTCAGTGTATCATCTCTCTTCTAAACAACATATAACAAAAACAGAAACCAATTCCATGGCCACTGCTATCATAAAAAGTTCAGTTCAGTTCAGTTGCTCAGTTGTGTCTGACTCTTTGCAACCCCATCAATCGCAGCACACCAGGCCTCCCTGTCTGTCACCAACTCCCGGAGTCCACTCAAACCCATGTCCATTGAGTCGGTGATGCCACCCAGCCATCTCATCCTCTGTCGTCTCCTTTTCCTCCTGCCCTTAATCCCTCCCAGCATCAGAGTCTTTTCCAATGAGTCAGCTCTTCGCATGAGGTGGCCAAAGTACTGGAGTTTCAGCTTTAGCATCATTCCTTCCAAAGAAATCCCAGGACTGATCTCCTTCAGAATGGACTGGTTGGATCTCCTTGCAGTCCAAGGGACTCTCAAGAGTCTTCTCCAACACCACAGTTCAAAAGCATCAATTCTTCGGCGCTCAGCCTTCTTCACAGTCCAACTCTCACATCCATACATGACCACAGGAAAAACCACAGCCTTGACTAGATGGACCTTTGTTGGCAAAGTAATGTCTCTACTTTTGAATATGCTATCTAGGTTGGTCATAACTTTCCTTCCAAGGAGTAAGTGTCTTTTAATTTCATGGCTGCAGTCACCATCTGCAGTGATTTTGGAGCCCCCAAAAATAAAGTCTGACACTGTTTCCACTCTTTCCCCATCTATTTCCCATGAAGTGATGGGACCGGATGCCATGATCTTCATTTTCTGAATGTTGAGCTTTAAGCCAACTTTCCCACTCTCCTCTTTCACTTTCATCAAGAGGCTTTTTCGTTCCTCTTCACTTTCTGCCATAAGGGTGGTGTCATCTGCATATCTGAGGTTATTGATATTTCTCCCTGCAATCTTGATTCCAGCTTGTGCTTCTTCCAGTCCAGCGTTTCTCATGATGTACTCTGCATATAAGTCAAATAAACAGGGTGACAATATACAGCCTTGACATACTCCTTTTCCTATTTGGAACCAGTCTGTTGTTCCGTGTCCAGTTCTAACTGTTGCTTCCTGGCCTGCATACAGATTTCTCAAGAGGCAGGTCAGGTGGTCTGGTATTCTCATCTCTTTCAGAATTTTTCACAGTTTATTGTGATCCACACAGTCAAAGGCTTTGGCATAGTCAATAAAGCAGAAACAGATGTTTTTCTGGAACTCCCTTGCTTTTTCGATGATTCAATGGATGTTGGCAATTTGATCTCTGGTTCCTCTGCCTGTTCTAAAACCAGCTTGAACAGCTGGAAGTTCACGGTTCACGTATTGCTGAAGCCTGGCTTGGAGAATTTTGAGTATTACTTTACTAGCATGTGAGATGAGTGCAATTGTATGGTAGTTGGAGCATTCTTTGGCATTGCCTTTCTTTGGGATTGGAATGAAAACTGACCTTTTCCAGTCCTGTGGCCACTGCTGAGTTTTCCAAATTTATTGGCATATTGAGTGCAGCACTTTCACAGCATCACCTTTTAGGATTTGAAATAGCTCAACTGGAATTCCATCACCTCCACTAGCTTTGTTCATAGTGATGCTTCCTAAGTGCCACTTGACTTCACATTCTGGGATGTCTGGCTTAGGTGAGTGATCACACCATTGTGATTATCTGGGTCGTGAAGATCTTTTTTGTACAGTTCTTCTGTGTATTCTTGCCACTTCTTCTTAATATCTTCTGCTTCTGTTAGGTCCATACCATTTTTGTCCTTTATTGAGCCCACCTTTGCATGAAATATTCCCTTGGTATCTCTAATTTTCTTGAAGAGATCTCTAGTCTTTCCCATTCTGTTGTTTTCCTCTATTTCTTTGCATTGATCACTGAGGAAGGTTTTCTTATCTCTCCTTGCTATTCTTTGGAACTCTGCATTCAGATGGGTATATATTTCCTTTTCTCCTTTGCTTTTTGCTTCTCTTCTTTTCACAGCTATTTGTAAGGCCTCCTCAGACAGCCATGTTGCTTTTTTGCATTTCTTTTTCCTGGAGATGGTCTTGATCCCTCTCTCCTGTACAATGTCACAAACCTTTGTCCACAGTTCATCAGGCACCCTGTGTATCAGATCTAGTCTCTTAAATCTATTTCTCACTTCCACTGTATAATCATAAGGGATTTGATTTAGGTCATACCTAAATGGTCTAGTGGTGTTCCCCACTTTCTTCAATTTCAGTCTGAATCTGGCAATAAAGAGTTGATGATCTGAGCCACAGTTAGCCCCAAGTCTTCTTTTTGCTGACTGTATAGAGCTTCTCCATCTTTGGCTGCAAAAAACATAATCAATCTGCTTTCGGTGTTGATCATCTGGTGATGTCCATGTGTAGAGTCTTCTCTTGTGTTGTTGGAAGAGGGTGTTTGCTATGACCAGTGCATTCTCTTGGCAGAACTCTATTAGACTTTGCCCTGCTTCATTCTGTACTCCAAGGCCAAATTTGCCTGTTACCCCAGGTGTTTCTTGACTTCCTACTTTTGCATTCCAGTCCCCTATAATGAAAAGGACATCTTTTTTGGGTGTTAGTTCTAGAAGGTCTTGTAGGTCTTCATAGAACCGTTTAGCTTCAGCTTCTTCAGCATTGCTAGTCGGGGCAGAGACTTGGATAATCATGATGTTGAATGGTTTGACTTGGAAATGAACAGAGATCATTCTGTCATTTTTGAGACTGCATCCAGGTACTGCATATCGGATTCTTTTGTTGACTATTATGGCTACTCCATTTCTTCTAAGCAAAACACAGAAGCAAAAATAACACCCAGTTGTGGATGGGACTGGTGACAGAAGCAAGTTTCGATGCTATCATAAAAAAACAAACACCAAAAAACTCCAAACCAAATATATCCAAATTCATCTTTTCACTGGCAAGTCCCACCTCGGTGAATGGCACTGCTTCCAATAACCCAGTCACTAGGTCTGAAATTTGGGCCTGTGGAAGAATGGTTGATGAGATGAAGGAGTACAGCATACAGAAAGGGGGTAGGGAAAGTATCCATTATGAGGCCAAAGGATATGTTTGTCTTAATTACTGTGTTTCTACAGTACTTGTCACTTAGTAATTGTCTAATAAATGTTTGTTAAATTAAGTAGAAAGTTGCCCAAGAGCAGAAATTATTGCTTTGTCAAAGGGGAGGAGTTAATATTTATACTATTGCTTTTTCTGAACAGCATAACATTTCGACGCACAGATTTTTGAACTGGTACTGAGCACTTGAGTTCAGTTTCCTTAAAGGCCTTAGATTTCTGTGAGCTAGCTTCAGAATCTAACCAGATACAAATGAACTTATTTACAAAACAGAAACAGATTCACAGACTTAGTGAACAAACTTATGGTTACTGGAGGAGGTGGAAGGTGGGTTGAGGAGGGGAGGAATAGCTAGGGAGTTTGGGATGGACATGTATACACTGCTGTATCTAAAATGCATAAACAACAAGGTCCTTTGTAAAGCACAGGGAACTCTGCTCAATATTATGTAACAACCGAAATGGAAATAGAATTTGAAAAACAATAGATACATATATATGTATAACTGAATCACTTTGCTCTACCCTGAAACTAACAGAACATTGTTCATCAACTATACTCCACTATAAAATAGAATGTCAAAAGCAATCTAACTATCATTTATAATCTGACTTCTGAGGGAGATGGTATTCAGAGCCACTTTATTATTTTTTAGTATTTAATTAAATCACAATAATGCAAAAATCAACCAAATATTACTGAGCATTTTTTGAACTGCATCAGATCAGATCAGATCAGATCAATTGCTCAGTCGTGTCCAACTCTTTGCGACCCAATGAATTGCAGCATGCCAGGCCTCCCTGTCCATCACCAACTCCCGGAGTTCACTCAGACTCACATCCATCGAGTCAGTGATGCCATCCAGCCATCTCATCCTCTGTCGTCCCCTTCTCCTCCTGCCCCCAATCCCTCCCAGCATCAGAGTCTTTTCCAATGAGTCAACTCTTCGCATGAGGTGGCCAAAGTAGTGCAGTAATGGAGTATCTAATTTTTGCCTTCCCATTACCAAAAGTTACCTAAATGTTCAATTTTATTAAACAATGACCAACAAAGTAGACCCACTCAAAATACACTGTTAAGCAACCACTTTATAAAGATACCTTTTCCAAACTTATTTGTAAATTGGGGATTCTCTTTATTATATGTGACAATAAGTGAGTATTTCAGCTGCTAAACACTAATGGAATGCTCAAAAGGGCAAGATATTTCCAAGGGGTAGATGAGAGAACTTTTCAAGATGAAAGGTTTAAACAGAAACTTTAAAAATGGGCAGGGGTTGGAAAGGAATAGAGAAGGAAGAAGGACATTCTAGATGAGAATAAAATTATGAACAAAGCAAGAATTAACAAGGAGTACAGGGTGGTTAGTGAGTAAATATCTAAGTTGTGTAAGGAAGTATGAGAGATAAGAAGCATGTCTCTACAAGAGCAGCTTTTTAGGAGGATTAATCTGGTGATTATCTGTGGCATGATTTGCAATTGAGGGAGACTGGAAATGGTAAAATCAGTTAAGAGTCTGTTTCATAAGTCCTGGTATGAGGTTCCATCCTATTTATTTAATGTTGATATTTAAAATGCGAGACATTTTGGCTGAGGCTTAGTGGTAGGGATCTCCATGAAGTAGGGCTAATTTTAGTCGAATAATAAATAGTGGTTGTGGGATTTCTATCCAGCTGGGAGCCAGACCCCAGCCATCAGGTAGAGCACAGGAATAGTGGTGGTGGTGATGGTGGTGCCTAAGGAATTAGAGTGAGCAGTGGAGGATTAAGCATGTCAACCCGCTGACACTAGGGTGATTGTCAAGACCCCAGTCAAGAGGGCTTGAGTTTAGGGTAGATGTATATCCTAGGAGAGGAATGAGCTACAAAACAAACTGGAAAAGAAGTCCTGTAATGCAGGTTAGATGTGCACAAACAAGACAGGGGGTAGGGAAGACACGACACATTCAGGATTTGGACTACTGGTGTCCAGGCTACCAGACTTCAATCAACAAGACTAATTCCAGAGCCCACATACTTATGGGAATGAGGTTTCCAATATGCTGCCAGGCTTGGTTAAGACTTGATGAGAACTTAAGCAAATTTAAGACCTAAAACTGAATGAAAGTCCATGAGACAGGCATGAATACATCTGATTGTATTTATATACCCACTTATCCAATGTCCTTAGGACTTAAAAAATGAAGATTCTTACATTAGCATTGGGTAATAAAGCAATTGTCTTCCTCTTTAATTTACTAAAAAAATATACAAATATTCCTTTTGCAGACAATATAGTCTCTATTTAAGTGAATTCTAGTATTCTTGCCTGGGAAAGCCCATGGACAGAGCCTGGCTACAGGCTACAGGAAATCCCGTGGTTAGAGGGCTACAGTCCATGGAGACACGGCTTAGTGACTAAGCAACAAGGAACATCTTCATGAACAGATTTATCATAAATTCATCCAACTCTTTTTTATCTGGCTTCCACTGTCACTAGAACTTCTTTTTTGGTGTTTACTAGAGAAATGTTTTTTCCTTTGATGATAAAGTATCTTTTGAGGAGTGATTTTTTTGTTTTAGAAAATTTAAAATAACATTTTAAATGAGTGAATTTAGAATATTTTGTTTGCAAAGGGAAATTCCAGTAAGCCCTGTGCCCACCCTAACTGCCTACCATGTTGGTTGGCTCTATCTGGACAGGCTGTGTCAGGAGCTGCTCCCTTCTGGAAAAAGCCAGACTCCCAGCATTGAGGATCTGCTTCTGAGAACCAGTCTTTCTGGCTCTCTGGCATCAAACCTCTTGGGAACTGTGCTACCAGATTGCATGTGAGTTTCCAAATATTCTTGGGCCTTTTGATTCCATTGGCTTGGTGTTCTCTCTGCCCTCACAGAGCCCCTCTCTTCCTCAAAGCACCCTCCTGTTCCCCCCAGCTCTCAGGTGCCTGCTTCAGAGTAATTCGCAGCACGCTGTTCAGCTGGGGCTGCGGTGTGTCAACACCGCGAGTACTCTGTGGCAATATTCCAGGGTAGGAAAGTTCTGTTTCCTGTAAAATAAAAATAAAATTCCTAGATTCTGTTTTTGACTTTGAAGGCAGAGAGGAGGCTGAAGAAAACTGATTTATGGCGTGGTCTAAAATTTCCAAAGTGTATTCCAAGATACATCTTGTCCTGAGAATCTTTTTTGGAAAAAAATGTTTTAAGGCATGATTAGGTTAATTTGATACAAAACATTATGCAAAATATTTCTTTTTGCACATAGTATAAGTTCTGTTGAATGCTACTTCTCAATGAATAGATTTATGGCAAACCCATCTAGCTCTTTGTTATCTGGCTTCCACTATTGCTATAACTTCATTAACCTTTAGTTGGTTAGAAAAAAAAAGTGTAGAAATCTGCATACTGCTGTCTCTTGTGGGAATTCATAATCCATGGCAGCATGCTAACAGCTCTGAGAAGTCTTATTTGATTTTGATTAATCCAATGTTTTTCAAAACTTTTTGATCTCCATAATGTTTTTTGAATAATACCTATTCTGAAGGAATCAATGCAAAGAAATAGAGGAAAACAACAGAATGGGAAAGACTAGAGATCTCTTCAAGAAAATCAGAGATACCAAAGGAACATTTCATGCAAAGATGGGCTCAATAAAGGACAGAAATAGTATGGACCTAACAGAAGCAGAAGATATTAAGAAGAGATGGCAAGAATACACAGAAGAACTGTACAAAAAAGATCTTCACGACCCAGATAATCACAATGGTGTGATCACTGACCTAGAGCCAGACATCCTGGAATGTGAAGTCAAGTGGGCCTTAGAAAGCATCACTATGAACAAAGCTAGTGGAGGTGATAGAATTCCAGTTGAGCTATTCCAAATCCTGAAAGATGATGCTGTGAAAGTGCTGCACTCAATATGCCAATAAATTTGGAAAACTCAGCAGTGGCCACAGGACTGGAAAAGGTCAGTTTTCATTCCAATCCCAAAGAAAGGCAATGCCAAAGAAGGTTCAAACTACCGCACAATTGCACTCATCTCACACACTAGTAAAGTAATGCTCAAAATTCTCCAAGCCAGGCTTCAGCAATATGTGAACCGTGAACTTCCTGATGTTCAATCTGGTTTTAGAAAAGGCAGAGGAACCAGAGATCAAATTGCCAACATCCGCTGAATCATGGAAAAAGCAAGAGAGTTCCAGAAAAACATCTATTTCTGCTTTATTGACTATGCCAAAGCCTTTGACTGTGTGGACCACAATAAACTGTGAAAAATTCTGAAAGAGATGGGAATATCAGACCACCTGATCTGCCTCTTGAGAAATTTGTATGCAGGTCAGGAAGCAACAGTTAGAACTGGACATGGAACAACAGACTGGTTCCAAATAGGAAAAGGAGTATGTCAAGGCTATGTATTGTCACCTTGTTTATTTAACTTCTATGCAGAGTACATCAGGAGAAACACAAGCTGGAATCAAGATTGCTGGGAGAAATATCAATAACCTCAGATATGCAGATGACACCACCCTTATGGCAGAAAGTGAAGAGGAACGAAAAAGCCTCTTGATAAAAGTGAAAGTGGAGAGTGAAAAAGTTTGCTTAAAGCTCAACATTCAGAAAACGAAGATCATGGCATCCGGTCCCATCATTTCATGGGAAATAGATGGGGAAAGAGTGGAAACAGTGTCAGACTTTATTTTTGGGGGCTCCAAAATCACTGCAGATGGTGACTGCAGCCATGAAATTAAAAGACACTTACTCCTTGGAAGGAAAGTTATGACCAACCTAGATAGCATATTCAAAAGCAGAGACATTACTTTGCCAACAAAGGTTCATCTGGTCAAGGCTATGGTTTTTCCTGTGGTCATGTATGGATGTGAGAGTCGGACTGTGAAGAAGGCTGAGTGCCGAAGAATTGATGCTTTTGAACTGTGGTGTTGGAGAAGACTCTTGAGAGTCCCTTGGACTGCAAGGAGATCCAACCAGTCCATTCTGAAGGAGATAAGCCCTGGGATTTCTTTGGAAGGAATGATGCTAAAGCTGAAACTCCAATACTTTGGCCACCTCATGCGAAGAGTTGACTCATTGGAAAAGACTCTGATGCTGGGAGGGATTGGGGGCAGGAGATGAAGGGGACGACAGAGGATGAGATGGCTGGATGGCATCACTGACTCTATGGACATGAGTCTGAGTGAACTCCGGGAGTTGGTGATGGACAGGGAGGCCTGGCGTGCTGCGATTCATGGGGTCGCAGAGAGTCGGACACGACTGAGTGACTGAACTGAACTGAACTGAACTGTTCTTTCTTGGCCTCTGTGACTTCCCTTATTCTGATGTTCCTCCTATCTCCACTCTGTGTCCTAAGCCTGGATATTCTTCACGGTTCAGGCTTCAGCTCTCAGTTCTTTTTCTTCTTCTTCTTCTCCCTGACCCTTTCCTTTTAAATAACTCTCTTCCTCTTTTATTACATTTCCTCTGTAAATTCCTTATATTACATTTATATTACATTATAAACATTACATATCACACTTTATATTTGTATTACATTTAATATCTATATTTACATTTTATATTATTATGTAATTATTTTATATTTATTTATATTTACATTTTATATTTATTAGGTAATTATTTTATATTTATTATGTAATTATTATTATATTATATATATATTTATATTTACATTTTATATAATAAACACATTACATTTATATTACATTATATATATATTACATTATAAACATTTCTTTATATTACAATCATCAAGCACATATAGATTAAAAAATCAGTCCATAATTATTTCTCTTAGCCTTAGTCCTGTACCTCAAAATGCCTCCAGAATATTTCCCTTGAATATTGTTCTACCACCTAAAATTCAACGTTTCCCCACTTCTCTTCCTGTAATACAAGTCCCTTTCTATGTATATACACAAATAATAACCAGTTACAGACTATAAATTTAGAGAAAATCCCATTTTTAATAGCAATAAACAAGATTAAATACTCAGGAATAAACATAATAAGAAATGTGCATAACCTAGATGTGAAAAATTTAAAACACACCTGAAAGCCAAAAATGTAGACTTGAACAAATGGAAAGACATTCTCTGTTTCTGGATAGGATGACTCAACATTATAAAGATGTCAGCTCTCCTTAAATCAGTTTATAGATTTAATGCAATTCCAATAAAAATACCAACAAGCTTTTTTTTATGAAGCAATATAAGTTGATACTAAAGTTCATGTGGAAAAATAAACATGAAAGAATGTACAGGGTAACATTCCAAGTTTATGAGAAAAGAAAGACATTGATGAAGATGAACTACTTGGTGTAAAAAGGAAGGAGATTTTAAGAAAATAAACATTTATCTGCTAACTTGTACAAAAGAAATATAGGAAGGATAAATCAGAAATAATGAGATACAAGGAGTGGATGAAAGTGAATAGAGACAATGTGTACTATGAATGAGAGGAGCTGACATTTCTCTGTGACATCCTTTTATATTTCTGTGACTCTTATAACCATGGTAATGCTTCACAAGCTCGTCCCTTCCCAAAACAAATAATTGAAATAAGCCAAGACTTGGGGATAACCTCAAATAGAACATGAAGAGCAATAAGTGAAACTAAGTGTATTAAATGAAGAAAAGAACTAACCTAATTAATCTTGGAAAAATAGTTTTTTGGCTATAAACTATAATGCTTAAGCCAAAAGTCCTGCACAGAAATGTTGTACTCAACTTAGTGAATTTATTTCCCATGGGGATATGGTTTGCAATTCGGAAAGCACTTTATACGTGCACTGTGTCTGTGTGTATGGTAGTTGCTAGTCGTGTCCGACTGTTTGAGACCCCATGGACTGTAGCCAGCCAGGCTTGTCTGTCCATGGAAGTCTCCAGGCAAGAATACTGGAGTGGGTTGCCATGCTCTTCTCCAGGGATATATACACTATGATTGAACAAACAAGAAAATATATTGCAGATAATGAGAGCCAGACTTCTCCATGTCAGATAAGGATGTTATAAATAAGGACAGTGGGGAATGGGGTGGGGGTTGGAGGAACCTTCCTGGTGGTCTGGTGGTTAAGACTCTGCACTTCCAGTGCAGGGAGTGTGGATTTGATCCCTGGTTGGAGAGCTAAGAGCCCACATGCTGTGGGGCTTGGCCAAACAAATAAGGAAAGGGTGATAGGCTAAAATGAAATTTGGATTAAACTTGAAGGTATCCGTATGAACTCATGGTTTTATATATATATAATATATATATATTTAATATATATATACATATGCATTGTGAAAATAAAGGAAACCTTATTTTAAATGGTTGTGAGGGAGCTCTCATACACTATCATTTGCCATTCCTTGCAAGATGCCAACAAGAAGCTTGCTTTACACCTCAGCAGAAGGTGGAAAGATTTTTCTCTTTTCCTAGCAACAGGCTAGCCAATGAGAAACCACCACCCCCAGCCAAGAAGAAGCTACCACCACCCTGAACTTCTGCTCTCCTCCAATAAACCTGTGTGGCAGACAACCCCTCCTAACCTCCTCCTTTGCACTGTAAAAGAAGATGGCCTCTACTGTGTTCTCTAGACTTGCCTATGGTTCTCCATGGTTTGCATGTCCTGAATGCAATTCCTCTGCTATTCCTTAATAAACTTGACTTTGCGGGCTAAATCACTAACCCTTTTGTTTTAAGGGTAGAATATATATATTTGCTGTTTGTTACTCTGTCGCTCAGTCATGTCCTACTCCAAAGAGTAGGACCCTATAGACTGCAGCATGCTGGGCTTCCCTGTCTGTCACCATCTCCATGCTCAAACTCATGTCCATTGAGTTGGTGATGCCATCCAACCATCTCATCCTTTGTCATCCCCTTCTCTTCCTGCCTTCAATCTTTCTCAGAATCAGAGTGTTTTCTAATGAGTCAGTTCTTCACATCAGGTGGCCAAAGCATTGGAGCTTCAGCTTCAGCATCAGTCCTTCCAATGTATATTCAGGACTGACCTTTAGGATGGACTGGTTGGATCTCCTTGCAGTCCAAGGGACTCTCAAGAGTCTTCTCCAACACCACAGTTCAAAAGCATCAATTCTTCAGCACTCAGCTTTCTTCACAGTCCAACTCTCACATCCATACATGACCACTGGAAAAACCATAGCTTTGACTATATATATATATATATAGATTGTATATGGGCTTCCCTGGTGACTCAGACGGTAGAGTCCACCTGCAATGCAAGAGACCTGGGTTCTATCCCTGGGTTGGGAAGATCTGCTGGAGGAGGGCATGGAAACCATTCCAGTATTCTTGTCTGGAGAATCCCATGGACAGAGGAGCCTGGCAGGCTACAGTCCATGGGGTAGCAAAGAGTCAGACATGACTGAGTGACTAAGAACATAGCACATAGACTATATATATAGTCTCTCTCTCTCTCTCTCTCTATATATATATATATATATATAATAAAATGAATAGTTTTTGAAATAAATATAGGTGTGTGCCTGGAAAATCCCATGGGTGGAGGAGCCTGGTAGACTATAGTCCATGGGGTCGCTAAGAGTCAGACATGACTGAGCGACTTCACTTTCACTTTTCACTTTCATGCATTGGAGAAGGAAATGGCAACCCACTCCAGTGTTCTTGCCTGGAGAATCCCAGGGACGGGGGAGCCTGGTGGGCTGACGTCTATGGGGTCGCACAGAGTTGGACATGACTGAAGCGACTTGGCAGCAGCAGCAGCAGCAGTATTACTATACACGTATTTATTTCCTACCTCTGTCCACCGAATGGGTCTGAAAGCAATAATGGCTCGGTAGTATTGGGCATACGTAGCAACCAGATGCTGGTTTCTAATTACCACTCCACTAAAAGGGATCAGGATTTCTTGGGAAATTATTGATTCTATGACTGGAGCAGGAAAAACGCAAAATGAGCCTGGGACATCTAGCTCTTGAAAATAAGGAAATGTTCAAAAATTGATAGTAAGTGAAAGTGAAAGTCACTCAGTTGTGTCCGACTCTATGCAACCCCATGGACTATACAGTCAGGGAATTCTCCAGGCCAGAATACTGGAGTGGGTAGCCTTTCCCTTCTCTAGGGGATCTTCCCAACCCAGGGATTGAACCTAGATCTCCCACGTTGTAGGTGGATTCTTTACCAGCTAAGTCACAAGGGAAAAAATTGATAGAGGCATTTTGAAAAAAGACACAGGAATCAACTTGAAAGATTTACCAATAGCCAAATCTGGGGAAATTTGAGCGACAAAACAAACAACGATAGCTTGAATTTTAGAATAAAATTAATATTCACAAATCTATACTGATAAAGATGAAAAATTGAGTAAGTAAAAGGAGAGAAAGCACAGCTTTCTTTTTTTTTTCCAGAAAATGAAAATGTTTATTCCTTACTTTCTTAAAAAAAAATTTTTTTTTAATTGAAGGATAATTGCTTTACAGAATTCTGTTGTTTTCTGTCAAACCTCAACCTGAATCAGCCATAGGTATACATATATTCCCTCCCTTTTGAACCTCCCTCCCATCTCCCTCCCCATCCCACCCCTTTAGGTTGATACAGAGTCCCTGTTTGAGTTTCTTAGCCATACAGCAAGTTCCCATTGGCTATCTATTTTACGTAAGGTCACGTAAATTTCCATGTTACTCTCTCCTTGCATCTCACCCCCTCCTCCCTGCTCCGCATGTCCACAAATCTATGTCTGTTTCTCCACTGCTGCCCTGTAAGTAAATTCTTCAATCCCATTTTCCTAGATCCCGTATATATGTGTTAGAATACGATATTTATCTTTCTCTTTCTGACTTACCACAGCTCTTTCCTGAAGTAGGATACTATTTACAAATGTGGGAGGGAAAATTAAACCAGAAAATCATTACTAGGCAAAGATCAAAGTAATAATCGTTGCAGGCAAGAACAATCAATAGATATCAAAAATAGAGACAGAATTTTGTAGAGTCTCAAAGTATCTTCCACAATGTACTTATTAATTGCAAAAAATGTAACTGTATAGTGGAGAAAACTCACAGATAGTATCTTAACCAAGTGATCAAACTGAAGATGACTAGTAATAAGATGTATTGATGTGTACCCCTGATATGATGTACTGAAAAAGACACAGCATCAGTTCTGGGCAATTCTTGCCAAAAACACATAACCTCAGTTTATCATGGAAATATCAGAGAAACTCAAATTGAGAGACATTCTACAAGATAACTGGTGAGTATTTTTCAGAAGTGTCAATGTCATGGAAGACAAAGAAACCAGAGAAGCTGGCACACACTGGAGGAGACTAGAGATATGACAACTAAATGCGGGTGAGATCCTGGACCAGAAAAAGGAGGTTAGTAGGAAAATTGGAGAAATTAGTATAGATCTGTAGATTAGCTAATGGTATTACATCACCGTGTTAATTTCTTGGTTTCAGTAATTTTATGATTTATTTTACATTTACAAATGCACATACATTTTGCAAATATATAACATTTGCAAATATAATTTTGCATGTACATAAAATACAAAATTATCTTTTACCATAAGATATTAACATTAGAACTAAATTAACAATAGAAATGAATAGAGTCCCAGATGGTGCTAGTGGTAACGAACCCGCCTGAACCCGCCTGCAAGTGCAGGAGACATAAGAGATGCGGGTTCAGTCCCTGGGTCAAGAATATCCCCTGAAGGAAGGCATGGCAAAAAGTACGGACAAAACTAAATAGAAGATCTCAGCAAAGTTCATGTGGGTTCATGTGAACGACTGGGCTCAGTGGCAAAGAGAGAAATATTCAAAAAAAACTTTGCAGAGAGAAAATGGGAAACACTGCCATGATTGGGGAGAAGTGCTGCTTTCCAATATCAGTTTTTTTGTTCCTTTTGAGTTCCTGTGTTTTATTTCTGGAATACTGTTTTTAAAAAGGGGAAGCTGGTAAGATATCAAATGTTTTCTGCTGAAATTTGAACTGACCAACAGTTTAACATGGTTGCTTTTAATTTTGAAATGTTTTCACTTTATCTAGAAAGGAAAAATATAATGAATTCCTATGAAGAGAAGCACGTTGTGCCCCTAGGACTGTGAAGTTCAAGCATATGCCAAAATAAAGATTGTTCATTACCCCTGCAAAAGCTATTCGATAAGCTTTAAGATTACTGAAGGTGCACTTTATACCAGCCTGGGTAGTTATTTTTTTTCAGACATCTAATTTCAGAAAGACATTCGATATCCTGGTAAGGGCCTCATTTCACTTACCCTGAAGAGTTGTGGTAGCTATGGCAACACAGCGACATAAAACATTTCTTAGGTAACATTTCTTGCCTATAACTTTGAATGGGTTTGGTCACTCATAATGCTTATTACACTGTGTTGAAATGGCTTGTTTGTTTGTCCATTGTCTCAGCTGGGTCCATCTCAATTAGGCTGTAATTCAGAGCAGACTCTGAATCTTGTTCACCATGGTATCTCTGTGATCTTGTTTAGGGCCTAACATTACAAAATAAGGTCCAATAATTACCTGATGAGTGGCTAAATCTCATGAATGAGTGACTAAATCTCACTCTGTAACAGAGATTCTGATTTGACAAAAAGGCAAAGGAGAATAGTGGTGGCCGTGTTGATTGACATAATCTTATAGATGCCAAATGTGTGTCAGAGGTGACCTATTTTTCCACCGTGGGAACCTTTTTTCCAAAGTGTCTCCAACTGTTCAGGGGTCCTTTTAAATTGTCTGCTGTCTTAGGCCCCTCTCTTTACCAGTTGTTGGTGACACATGTGTTGTAGACACACTGGCTTCAGTCTCCTTAACCAACATCGTCAACTCTTCAGCTTTGCTTAAGAATTATAAGGTAAAATGTGATAACTCAGGTAAAGTTTAAAATCAATGCCAAACCATCATCAAAAGCAAGAGTGTCTATAATTGGTCTACAAAGTTTGCTAGTTTTTCTCTGTTCAACATATAAATCAGTATTTGACAACAGGAGTCACACATTGAGATATGTCTTGCCCAGGTGTATACAGCATTGACCAAGGACACACAACCAAACAATAATGTATTTTGCATCTTCTCAATCCTTGTCTCCAAGCTATTTATCTGTGATTCCATTTTAATTTCAAGATTTTGGATCAATTTCACTATCATTATTCGGAATTCTTTATCAGGTAGATTCCCTATCTCTTCCTCTTTTGTTTGGTTTGGTGGGCATTTATCCTGTTCCTTTATCTGCTGGCTATTCCTCTGTCTCTTCATCTTGTTTAAATTGCTGAGTTTGGGGTGTCCTTTCTGTATTCTGGCAGTTTGTGGAGTTCTCTTTATTGTGGCTTTTCCTCGCTGTGTGTGAGTTTGTACAGGTGGCTTGTCAAGGTTTCCTGGTTAGGGAAGCTTGTGTCGGTGTTCTGATGGGTGGAGCTGTGTTTCTTCTCTTTGTTCAGTCGCGCTCCTTTCGAAGAGTTGGATTGCTTTTCTGGGTGCCTGATGTCCTCTGCCGGCATTCAGAAGTTGTTTTGTGGAATTTACTCGACGTTTAAATGCTCTTTTGATGAATTTGTGGGGGAGAAAGTGTTCTCCCCGTCCTACTCCTCCGCCATCTTGGCTCCTCCCTAATGTATTTTGGACATTATTCTGTCTGCATGTATTCTTCTCTCATTACCACAGGAGTGAGTCTCTGCTATGGAAAAAGGGGCTGGTTCAAGGAAGGTTCTCAACAGTATAATTAAGGCTCCGGAGACCTATGCCATGTGAGGCCTGGATGTAGACAGGTCAGAGGGCTTGCCATATTAGCCACCTTTAAAAAAGTTCTACTCAGTGTGATAAAAGTACTTATTTTTCTAAGTGGTAAAAGTGGCTAAAAGTATAGAAAAAAAATCAAAATACCATCCCTTTGTTACGACAGCTTTATTACATTTAAGAAATCCCAGCCAGTTTTTTTTTTTGGTACATATTTTTACACAATGGGATTCACAATAAGGGGCTTCCCTGGTGGCTCAGAATGTAAATCTGCCTGCAATGTGGGAGAACTGAGTTCGATCCCTGCGTGGGGAAGATCCCCTAGAGAAGGAAATGCAACCCACTTGAGTATTCTTGCCTGGAGAATCCCATGGACAGAGGAGCCTGGCAGGCTACAGTCCATAGAAGCTCACAGAGTTGGACAGGACTGAGGCGACTTCGAGAGCAAGCGAGTGAAGTTTATGGTTACAGTAATTTAGGATTGAGTTAGCTTATTACATTTACGTGAAAGTAATCACTACTTTCACGTAAATATAATAATGTCATGATAAATTATATAAATAATAAACATAAATTGTTGACAGTTTCCTCAGCTCTTCCTTTTAGTTAACACAATCATCTGAATTTCTCTCCCCTTCCCTCACCTCAGAGGCTGTAGTTAAGGCATCATTACATTTTATTATCCCCTTTGCAGAAATAAAAATTACCAAAGAGCTTAAATGACTTTTCTAGTTTTAACACTAGCAGTGGCAGCCGCAGCATAGGACTCTTGGGTCTTACTGTAGGCTGTGGTACTCTGATTTTGGCTCCTGGCATCTTTTCTTCCATTTTGCCTTCTTGTAACAGGTCCCATTTCTCCCTGGCCTGATTGATCATTGAACCCATTCACCCGGACAGAACATTTAATCCAGAGATGAGAAAGAAAGTGCAAGTGAAAGTCACTCAGTCGTGTCCGCCTCTTTGCGACCCCATGGACTATAGAGTCCATGAGATTCTCCAGGCCAGAATACTGGAGTGGGTAGCCTTTCCCTTTTCCAGGGGATCTTCTCAACCCAGGGATCAAGTCCAGGTCTTCCGCACTGCAGGCAAATTCTTTACCAGCTGAGCCACCAGGGAAGCCCAAGAATACTGGAGTGGGTAGCCTATCCCTTCTTCAGCAGACCTTCTCAACCCAGGAATCAAACCGGGGTCTCCAGCATTCCAAGCAGATTCTTCACCGACTGATCTATCAGAGAACATACAAACAATTATCATTCTTTCCTGGAATTAGCATATGGAAGTTGGAGCTGCCAAACCAGGAAGATGTCATGTTAGTGCTGCTGGCAGCTATTTTTCCTGCCATCTGTGAGGTGTGTCTTCAATTAAAAAAATTAAGCTGAACATAGATGAGAGGTGGTGAGACAGAAAGCTGAAACACTAAGTTCCTGGCTCCTATAGCTCTTCATTCAGTTATCGGAATTACCCTTGCATTTTTTGGCCACTATGAAGCAAAATATTTTATCTTTCTTATGTTAGGTTTAATTGTGTTTATATAACTCAGAACCAGAAAAGTCCTAACTCAGTTTCTGTAACCATAGGTAAGACATTTATCCACCATAAGAGTACTTTCAGTAGATACGATGAAAAGACTCAGCTCCCAATAATAACAAAAAGCTATGAAAGTGAGGTAGGGGCTTCCCAGGTGGCTCAGTGGTAAAGAATCTGCCTGCCGATGCAGGAAACGAGACAACAGTTCGATTCCTGGGTTGGGAAGATACTATGGAAGAGGAAATGGCAACCAACTCCAGTATTCTTGAATGTGAAGTCCCATGGACAGAGGAGCCTGGCGGGCTATGGTCTGTTGGGTCCAAAAGAGTCCAACGAGACTGAGCACGTGAAAGTGAAGAAACGTACATATTCTGCAGAATTTTTTGGAAATTAAACGTTTTAATTTCTTTTGATAATCAGTTAATGTTTGTAGAATCCAGGCCCATTAGAGTTAATAATGGAGTTATTTCCCGAAGTGTAGTTTTATAGACCTGCAGTTCATGTGAGGGTGTGCTAACTTAAAATGTAAAAGGGTGGGATCAGAAAGTGAGAAAAAGTTAAGAATTTAATAGTACTGGATTGGTCATGATTTCTTAGGAAATAAAGTGGGGGAAAGAGGGATTGAGAACGATAAGAACCAACGGCTGTCACATTTCTGTACCCTTTAAAAAATGTCTTTGTAATATATCAGATTGCTTATAGTGGTCTACAGTTCCATTGTTTTTAAAGAATGGATTTGTTAACAGATGAATAGAAAAGCTCTGGGGCATAACATGGGTACCTTAGTGGTTTTTTTTAACTGTATTAAAGTTGATTGATTAATCATAGTTAATTCTGTTGATGGGATTGGGGGGAACTAACTTGATAAAAAAGGCCTGAATTTATGAAATCATTGTAAATAGTATAATTTTGAAGAAATCTCAGCCCCCCATTTTTTCTTACAGGCATTTTTGATAAAAGAAAATGTTTATATTTAAAATATTAACATTCTGCTGCTGCTGCTAAGTTGCATCAGTCGTGTCTTACTCTGTGCGACCCCACAGACGGCAGCCCACCAGGCTCCCCCATGCCTGGGATTCTCCAGGCAAGAATACTGGAGTGGGTTGCCATTTGCTTCTCCAATGCATGAAAGTGAAAAGTGAAAGTAAAGTCGCTCAGCCGTGTCCGACTCTGTGCGACTCCATAGACTGCAGCCCACCAGGCTCCCCCGTCCATGGGATTCTCCAGGCAAGAGTACTGGAGTGGGATGCCATTGCCTTCTCCTATTAACATTCTAGTACATAAAAATGAGGATAAAGTGCTTTAGTACTTTAATCTTAATAAAGCATATATTCACTACGATTACCATGTATTTTTTATTTAACATGATAATATAAAATTCGGATTAGAGACATGAAAATTACATGACAGAACAGTTTTTCAAGAAAAGTGATTTTATTAGAGCAAACAATAAGGCTGTTAGTGTCATGCATTAATATTTTATTTTAAACAATTACGTGATTAAACTTTTAGTAACATATGAATTCCTTAGCACTTTTTTTAAACCTCATTCTTAAAAATTCCAGTGGCTTGTTTTCTTGTATTTTTCTTAATCATGGTGATCTTAAACAGATCTTCAGTTTTAAATCTGCCAGTGTTCTAATACAGATGCATAAGTATATTTTATCCAGTTGGCTATTTATTACAAAGACAACTTGTTTGTGGGCATTGTCAGGACATCTGCATTTTATTGGATTTAATTTTCAGTAATAAAGACCTCCCACATTATAGATTCTTTCCAGCCCAAATTAGCCTGTGTGGGAAGCAAAGAACCATCAGTCAGGGAGAAAAAGTGAATCCATATGGCACCAATGATTCAGTTTCTCTGGCTACAGTGAAGAAAGAGTTGAGTATAGACAGTTTCCCCCAGCAGATCTTTTTTTTTTTCTCCCCAAAAGCTTGCTACAAGATTGGTGTCAGTCCCAACCCAAAGCCTTTTAGCTAGCCCAGCTAATCCATGTACCATGTATCTAGCCATAGACACCTAACTGAAATTTCAAGGGCGAATTCTCCTTCCTCTAATACTTCTGTTTCTCTTATACGCATGCCCAGTCCCTGGCTCTCACCATACTCTTTCATCTTGGGGCTCACTTATGCCTTGTGATTCATTTTTGCCCGTCCAAATTCTTAGTGCTTTCTCAGGACTTTGGTTCAGGTTCCTAAACAAGGTCTATAATATGGAGAAATCTTTAAAAAAAAAATCATTGTGTCAAAAAGCAGTCAAAACATTCTATCTTCAGCTTTAAAGGTGACAAACTAAACCTGGTAATAGAACTTGAATAGATGATGGATATTCTTCACTTTTAAAAGTTATATATAATTCTCTGCTGTACAGAGAACAGACAGGAACCGAAAGATTTTCTTTCAATTGACACTTAAGTACCTGGAACAGTTCATTTCTCTTGGTCAGTGTCACTCATGGGATGAGGAGGAGGAAACTGGGAATAGCATACACTTTATTATCAGTGTTAATTCCCTCAGCACAAGAGAAAGAAAGAAAGAAAAAGATAGCGCTAAGTCGTGTCCAACTCTTATGATCCCACAAACTGTAGCCCGCCAGGCTCCTCTGCCCATGGGATTCTCCAGGCAAGAATACTGGAGTGGGTTGCCATTTCCTTTTCCAAGGGATCTTCCCAACCCGCGAATTGAACCCAGGTCTTTCGCATTGCGGGCAGATGCTTTAGTGACTGAGCTATGCAGGAAGCCCAAGAGATAAACCTATTATCTCTACTTCTTGGCAATTCTGAATCTCAGCCAGCAAGATGCTGCTGCTTCTTAAACACTGCTATGTTTATGTCCATGTGAGTTTTTGGTAAGTTGAAATTTAGTTTAGCAAGTTTCCTGGTTGCAGAGGGTGATATTGATGTGTGTGTATGTGTGTGCTCAGTTGTTCCTGCTACTGTTAAGTCGCTTCAGTCGTGTCCGACTCTGTGCGACCCCATAGATGGCAGCCCACCAGGCTCCCCCGTCCCTGGGATTCTCCAGGCAAGAACACTGGAGCGGGTTGCCATTTCCTCCTCCAATGTATGAAAGTGAAAAGTGAAAGTGAAGTCGCTCAGTCGTGTCTGACTCTTAGTGACCCCATGGACTGCAGCCCACCAGGCTCCTCCATCCATGGGATTTTCCAGGTAAGAGTACTGGAGTGGGGTGCCATTGCCTTCTCTGTCAGTCACTTCAGTCATGTCAGTCGCTTCAGTCATGTCCTATTCTTTGTGACTCTATGGACTGTAAGTCACCAGGCTCCTCTGTCCATGGGATTCTTCAGGCAAGGATACCAGAGTGGGTTCTCATGCCCTCCTCCAGGGGATCTTCCTGACCTAGGGATTGAACCCACATCTCCTACATCTCCTACATTGCAGGTGGATTCTTAACCATTGAGCCATGGGGAAAGCCCACAAATGTTGCTTTATCCTTAAAAAAATTATCTACTGTAGTGAGTAAAATTGTGTCCCTTCTCTCCCACAATAAGATAGGTAAATTTCTGATCTCTGATACCTGTGATCTTATTTGGAAATACGGTCTTTGCAGATGAAATCAAATTAAGATGAGGTCATCTTAAATGAGGTGGGCCCTAATCCAATGACTGGTGCCCTTATAAGAAGAGGGAAATATGCCCACATAGACACACAGCCTCTTGCCTATTGGTGAAAGTGAAAGAGGAGAGTGAGAAAGCTGGCTTAAAACTCAACATTCAAAAAACATATAACCATAACATATAACCATAAATTGGGTGGCATCCAGTCCCACCACTTCATGACAAATAGATGGGGAAACAATGGAAACAGTGACACACTTTATTTTATTGGGCTCCAAAATCACTGCAGATAGGGACTGCAGCCATGAAATTAAGACTCTTTCTCCTTGGAAGAAAAGCTATGACAAACCTAGACAGCATATTAAAAAGCAGAGACATTCCTTTGCCAATAAATTCCGTCTAGTCAAAGCTATGGTTTTTCCAGTAGTCATGTATGGATCTGAGAGTTGGACTATAAAGAAAGCTGAGCGCCAAAGAATTGATGCTTTTAACGTTGGAGAAGACTCTTGAGAGTCCCTTGGACTGCAAGGAGATCCAACCAGTCCATCCTAAAGGAAATCAGTCCTAAATATTCATTGGAAGGGCTGATGCTGAAGCTGAAACCCCAATCCTTTGGCCACCTGATGCGAAGAACTGACTAATTTGAAAAGACCCTGATGCTGGGAAATACTGAAGGCAGAAGGAGAAGGGGATGACAGAGGATGAGATGGTTTCATGGCATCACTGACTCATTGGACATGAGTTTGAGCAAGCTTTGGGAGTTGGTGATGGACGGGGAAGCCTGGTGTGCTGCAGTCCATGGGGTTGCAGAGTCGGACATGACTGTGTTACTGAACTGAACTGAGACACACAGCAAAAATGCATATGATGATGGGGGGTGGTGATTTGAGTGATGTGTCTACAAGCCAGAGAAGGCCAAGGATAGCTGACAGCCCCTAAAAGCTACAAAGAAGCAGGGAAGAATTCTTCTCGGCAGCTTGGAGAGAAAGCATGGTTCTGATGACACTGATTTCAGACTTCTAGCCTCCACATATTTGAGAGAATAAATTTCTATTGTTTTTAGCCACCCGATTTATGGTTATACGTTGTGAAACTAATATACTAGTTAAAGAAACAGAACTATGGACCAAAAACTGTAATAGAGCTATGGAAGCATAAAGAAAGAAGACATTGCTTTCTAAATGTCATGGACAGTAATTCTCAGAACATCATGTTTCTTTGCAGAAACTTAGTAAGCTATCTGACTTTTAAATTAAATGTGATTTTTTAAAATTGAGGTATGATTGACATAGTAGTAGTAGTGTTAGTTGATCATTTGTGTCTGACTCTTTGCAACCCCATGGAGCCCACCAGGCTCCTCTGTCCATGGGATTCTCCAGGTAAGAATACTGGAGTGGGTTGCCATTCCTTTCTCCATGGGATCTTCCCAACCCAAGGGGCAAACCCTGGTCTCCTGCATTGCAGGCAGATTCTTTACTGTCCTAGCTACGAGGGAAGCTCTATGATTGACATACAACATTATATTAGTTTCAGATGTACAGCATAAAGATTCAAAATTTGTATGTATTGTGAAATGATCACCACAATACATCTAGTTAACATTTGTCATTCTACGTAGTTACAGAAGTGTTTCTTGTGATGTAAACTTGTAGGATTTATTCTCTTCAGTTCAGTTCAGTCGCTCAGTTGTGTCTGACTCTTTGCGACCCCATGAATCGCAGCACGCCAGGCCTCCCTGTCCATCACCAGCTCCCGGAGTTCACTCAGACTCCCGTCCATTAAGTCGGTGATGTCATTCAGCCATCTCACCCTCTGTCATCCCTTTTTCTTCCTGCCCCTAATCCTTCCCAGCAACAGAGTCTTTTCCAATGAGTCAACTCTTTGCATGAGGTGGCCAAAGTACTGGAGTTTCAGCTTTAGCATCATTCCTTCCAAAGAACACCCAGGGCTGATCTCCTTGAGAATGGACTGGGATCTCCTTGCAGTCCAAGGGACTCTCAAGAGTCTTCTCCAACACCACAGTTCAAAATCATCAATTCTTCGGCACTCAGCTTTCTTCACAGTCCAACTCTCACATCCATACATGACCACTGGAAAAACCATAGCCTTGACCAGATGGACCTTTGTTGGCAAAGTTTATTCTCTTAGCAACTTTTAAATATGCAACACATTATTACCTATAGTTGCTGTGCTGTGCATTATATACTGTTGACTTATTTTATAACTAGAGAAGTTTGTACCTTTTTATTTCTTTCACCCATTTCTTACACCTTGCCTCTGTCACCCACCAATCTGTTCTCTGTAACTATAAGCTTTCATTTCTTCTTGTGTGTGTGGTTTTTTTTTTTTTTTTTTAGGTTTCATGTATGAGATCATATGGTATTTGTCTTTCTGTGACCTATTTAAGTTAGGATCATGCCCCCAAGGTCCATCTATGTTGTTGCAATGGCATTATTTCATTATTTTCTATGGCTGAATAATATCCCTTTGTATGTGTATACATACGGTGTACCTATATATTGTTACCTTGGGCAAACCACTTACGTTTTTAAGCCTCAGGCTTCCCTGGTGGAGAGCTAGTAAAGAATTCGCCTGCAATGCTGAAGGCCTGGGTTTGATCCCTGGGTTGGGAAGATCCCTTGGAAAAGAGAATGGCTATCCACTCTAGCATTCTGGGCTGGAGAAGAATTCCATGGACTGTATAGTCCAACGGGTCGCAAAGAGTCCAACAGGACTGAGTGACTTTCACTTTCTTATTTGCTCCAGCTACGTTCTCTCTGGCAAACATGGTTGAGTAAAGAAATAATTAAACATTAATATCTGTCCATGGACCAATCAACAGTAGCTGAATAAAGGAAATTAATGTGGATTTGAAATCTGGGCTTGAGCGGACTCCCTGGGCAGGCAGTTTAACATTCCTCAGCCTGTTTCTTTACCTGTAAAAGGGCAATAAGATCTCACCGGGTTGTTTATAGAGGATGAAATGAAATAGAATACTGTATATATATTTTAAGTCTGGTATTCAGTGGATGCTTAGGAATGCTACTTGCCTTTATCATATCACTAATACGTGAAATCTAAAAAATACAACCCAGTAGTGAATGTAACAAAAAAAAGACTCACAGATACAGAGAACAAATTAATGGTTACAAATGAGGAGGAGGAAGGGGCAATACAGGAGTGGGAGTGTGGGAGATAGAAACTACTGATGTAAGATACACTACAGGGGATAAGCACAACACAGGGGATATAGCCAATATTTTGTAATGTAAATGGAGTTTAACCTTTAAAAATTGTATAAACATAAAATTTAAAGGAAATGGCAACCCACTCCAGTCATCTTGTCTGGAAAATCCCATGGATAAAGGAGCCTGGCGGGCTACAGCTAATGGGGTTGCAAAGAGTCGGACACAACTAAGTGACTGAGCACATAGAATCATGGGCAAACAACTGCCTCTTGTTTGAAATCACTTTAACAAAAAAATAAAACAAAACAAAACAAACGTATTTGCTTACAAAAATTTCGCTTGGAAAGGAAACTGAAAACTTCTGGGGTACACCCGCCCACCCTGTACGCCAGAGTCGGGAATCAAATACCCTTCTCTTCTCCCTCTCCCTTTCTGGAGTGGCCCCCAGTGGCCGGGAGCCCGGGGACAGGAAATGCCAAAGAAGGCGGAGGCGGGGCCAGCGGAAGCGCTCGCGCGCCGTTGTCAGCTGCGCCGGAAGTTCCTGGCCAGGCCTGGCGGTAACCTTGGAGTCTGAGCCGGTGGTGCTGCCGCCGCCGTCGCCGCAGGGGTGGGCTTTGGGAGTCCAAGCCTCTGCCGGAGCCAGGCCTGTTAGGTGCCAGGAGCCGCCGGGTTGCGCGGGAGTTCGCTGAGGATCTCGGGGAGCAGGAACTGCGGGCGCAGGGCCGCCCAGCCGACATGTCTCTAGTTGCGGAAGCCTTAGTCTCCCAGATCGCAGGTAGCGTGTGTGGCCGCGGACCCGGACGGAGGCGCGGGCCGGCCTGGGGTAGTCATAGGGAGCAGTGCGGCTTTAAGCACTGCAGCTTTCCTCCAGCCTTGCAGCATTAGACGCTGAACCCAAGCTTCGGGATAGAGGCGGGCACTGACTACTATCTCCTGGATGAGAAAACAGGGGGAGAAACTTGGCTAAGGTCAGCCTGGAGGAGTGGGAATCCCATCCGTTTTTCCTGGGCAGTGCTTTGTCCAGCTACCCATTGGGTCTGTGTTGGGATAAGTGGAGAACGCTGTGGGCTGGAATTAAGGTGGGAGGCGTGGCCATATCCGAGAGCTTCAGAGTTAAGTGTTGGGGCAGCCTCGGTGTGGGACCTGAAGTTTAAGGTGCTTGTCACTAATGAGTCGCCATTGTCATTTGAGAGGCCAATGAGCAGCACAATATTGCCATTTGCTAGGTCTCCAGCATTCACTGACCCAGTTTTAAGGCTGCATGAATTTTTTGAAACACCTTTGACTCGACGGACTGAACATGACTGTTGTAAATAGATTTACAATATATTTTGAAATTTTCTGTTATTGAATATATTTCTGTTATCGAGGTTCTTATTTACTGTAGTGAAAGATATTAAATATTGTTCAGAAAGTGAGAGACTATTGTAGGTATAGGTTGATGGGTTAATCTTTAAATGGAGTTAGTCTTAAACGTCCTAGAAGTATTTTCATTGAGTACGGTAAATATTCAGATACCAGGATACTTAGGTACATTTGCAATAAGGTAGTATTTTTGAAATGAAAAGTATTGAATGTCATGGAATTTGCCAAATGTTTTTCATTACATTTGTGTTAAAATTCATTTCTCTTTTCTTTTTCTCACTCAAAGATATTGTCTTCTAAAAGTGAGGGAAGCCCCCACTAGATTGCAAGCTTCTTGAAGGCAGGAATGATACTTACATTGTTTCTAGTATCTTGAGGACCTGTCAGTTGGTGCTCAATAAGTATTCGTGACCTGAATCAATGAATAATCTTGAGATTTCAAGCAATGATTATTTGTTTTTACTGTTCATGTTTTTTAAAAAGTTAGATCATGAATGTAGATTGCTATATTAAAATATTTCACAGTGTATGCTGATATTGGTATACAGTGTACATGTACCCTAATGTGTGATTTCTTAAGGAAAAAATGAATATCTTTTAATCAGTTTGGAACTTTGCTTCAGTTCCTGAAATTTAGGAGTTTCTATGAATTTGATCAGTCTGCCATCTTAGCTATTTGGGGTGATCACTCTAGGAGGAGGCATTTATAGATGGATAATTTAATAAGTCGTGTTGGGACAGCTCCTACGTTATGACACTGCAAGAATAAATTCTAGATGGATTAAAAATTTAAGTGTAAAATAAGAACAGAAACCAAATTGTAATAAAATAATTAGGAAAAATATAGGTGATATAGTGTAGGATGCCTAAGCAAGACAGAGTTCAGAGTGCATGGAAGAAAAAATTAATAGAATTTTTGCAGATACATTTTAAAAGCTTCGTATGATGAGGCACGTAAGTTTCTACAAATTAATAAGAAAAAGGCAGACCAACAGAATCAAAGATAAAGAATAAGAACAGGCAGTTAACTAAAGGGGAAATGCAAATCAGCAGTGAATATATGAAAAGATGCCCTCCATCACTAATTTCCACCCAGTCAGATGGGCAGAAATGAATACTATAATTTTTAGTACTGACACTGGCATGGGGAAAACAGTTGCCCTCAAAGTATTGGGGAGTCTGTAAGAAACAGCTGCTTTTGGGGAACTTAACATAGCAATAGTTATTTAAATGCTACTGCAGATGGTGATTGCAACCATGAAATTAAAAGACGCTTACTCCTTGGAAGGAAAGTTATGACCAACCTAGATAGCATATTAAAAAGGAGAGACATTACTTTGCCAACAAAGGTCCGTCTAGTCAAGGCTATGGTTTTTCCAATAGTCATGTATGGATGTGAGAGTTGGACTGTGAAGAAAGCTGAGCGCTGAAGAATTGATGCTTTTGAACTGTGGTGTTGGAGAAGACTTTTGAGAGTCCATTGGACTGCAAGGAGATCCAACCAGTCCATTCTAAAGGAGATCAGTCCTGGATGTTTATTGGAAAGACTGATGCTAAAGCTGAAACTCCAATACTTTGGCTACCTCATGTGAAGAGTTGACTCACTGGAAAAGACCCTGATGCTGGGAGGGATTGGGGGCAGGAGGAGAAGGGGACGACAGAAGATGAGATGGCTGGATGGCATCACCGACTCGATGGATGTGAGTCTGAGTGAACTCCGGAAGTTTGTGATAGACAGGGAGGCCTGGTGTGCTGCGATTCATGGGGTTGCAAAGAGTCGGACACGACTGAGCGACTGAACTGAACTGAATTGACTCAGAAATTCTTTATGGGATTTATCTGATAGAAATATAAGGGCCAGTATTTAAAGAAATATACAACTGTAGTAATTGTAGTATTATCTGTAATAGCAAAAACCCAGAGACATCTTAAATATATGTTAAGTTACAGCATGCGTGGTCAGTTGTGTCTGACTCTTTGTGACCTCATAGCCTGCCAGACTCCTCTGTTCGTGAGCTTTTCCAGGCAGGAATACTGGAGTGGGTTGCCATTTCCTACTCCAGGGGAATTCCCTCATCCAGGGATCTAACCCACATCTCTTGTGTCCCCTGAATTGGCAGGCAGAGTCTTTATCACTGTGCCACCTGGGAGGGTATAGTTATAGCATGCCGCATTATTACAGATACTAAAAATATAGAAGTATAGCTGTTAAGCTTTCCTGGTGGCTCATTGGTAAAGAATCTACCTGCCAATGCTGGAGACATGGATTCAATCCCTGGGTTGGGAAAATCCCCTGGAGAAGGAAATGGCAACCCACTCCAGTATTCTTGACTTGGAAATCCCATGGACAGAGGAACCTGATGGGCTGCAGTCCGTGGGGTTGCGAAAGAGTCAGACACGACTTAGTGACTAAACAACAATAGCAACATAGCTGTTAAGCATATTGGCTGAAGACTCTGATTATCTTAAATATTAATAAAAACAAGTTTAAAACTATACATATATATATGTAGTATGAAACTATATATATAGAGTATGAACTATATATATAGTGTATATATATATATAGTATGAACTATTTTTTTTTTTTTTGCTTTTTTTTTTTAATTTTTAATTTCAGATATACACATGCTCCCCATCCTGAACCCTCCTCCCTCCCCCCTCCCCATACCATCCCCCTGGGCCTTCCCAGCGCACCAGCCCCAGGCATCCAGCATCGTGCACTGAACCTGGACTGGCATCTCGTTTCATACATGTCATTTCACATGTTTCAATGCCATTCTCCCAAATCTTCCCACCCTCTCCCACAGAGTCCATAAGACTGTTCTATACATCAGTGTCTCTTTTGCTGTCTCGTATACAGGGTTATCGTTACCATCTTTCTAAATTCCATATATATGCGTTAGTATACTGTATTTATGTTTTTCCTTCTGGCTTACTTCACTCTGTATAACAGGCTCCAGTTTCATCCACCTCATTAGAACTGATTCAAATGTATTCTTTTTAATGGCTGAGTAGTACTCCATTGTGTATATGTACCACAGCTTTCTTATCCATTCATCTGCTGATGGACATCTAGGTTGCTTCCATGTCCTGGCTATTATAAACAGTGCTGCGATGAACATTGGGGTACACGTGTCTCTTTCCCTTCTGGTTTCCTCAGTGTGTATGCCCAGCAGTGGGATTGCTGGATCATAAGGCAGTTCTATTTCCAGTTTTTTAAGGAATCTCCACACTGTTCTCCATAGTGGCTGTACTAATTTGCATTCCCACCAACAGTGTAAGAGGGTTCCCTTTTCTCCACATCCTCTCCAGCATTTATTATTTGTAGACTTTTGGATCGCAGCCATTCTGACTGGTGTGAAATGGTACCTCATAGTGGTTTTGATTTGCATTTCTCTGATAAAGAGTGATGTTGAGCATCTTTTCAAGTGTTTGTTAGCCATCTGTATGTCTTCTTTGGAGAAATGTCTATTTAGATCTTTGGCCCATTTTTTGATTGGGTCATTTATTTTTCTGGAGTTGAGCTGTAGGAGTTGCTTGTATATTTTTGAGATTAGTTGTTTGTCAGTTGCTTCATTTGCTATTATTTTCTCCCATTCTGAAGGCTGTCTTTTCACCTTGCTAATAGTTTCCTTTGATGTGCAGAAGCTTTTAAGTTTAATTAGGTCCCATTTATTTATTTTTGCTTTTATTTCCAATATTCTGGGAGGTGGGTCATAGAGGATCCTGCTGTGATGTATGTCAGAGAGTGTTTTGCCTATGTTCTCCTCTAGGAGTTTTATAGTTTCTGGTCTTATGTTGAGATCTTTAATCCATTTTGAGTTTATTTTTGTATATGGTGTTAGAAAGTGTTCTAGTTTCATTCTTTTACAAGTGGTTGACCAGATTTCCCAGCACCACTTGTTAAAGAGATTGTCTTTAATCCGCTGTATATTCTTGCCTCCTTTGTCAAAGATAAGGTGTCCATATGTGCGTGGATTTATCTCTGGGCTTTCTATTTTGTTCCATTGATCTATATTTCTGTCTTTGTGCCAGTACCATACTGTCTTGATAACTGTGGCTTTGTAGTAGAGCCTGAAGTCAGGTAGGTTGATTCCTCCAGTTCCATTTTTCTTTCTCAAGATCGCTTTGGCTATTCGAGGTTTTTTGTATTTCCATACAAATTGTGAAATTATTTGTTCTAGCTCTGTGAAGAATACTGTTGGTAGCTTGATAGGGATTGCATTGAATGTATAAATTGCTTTGGGTAGTATACTCATTTTCACTATATTGATTCTTCCAATCCATGAACATGGTATATTTCTCCATCTATTAGTGTCCTCTTTGATTTCTTTCACCAGTGTTTTATAGTTTTCTATATATAGGTCTTTAGTTTCTTTAGGTAGATATATTCCTAAGTATTTTATTCTTTTCGTTGCAATGGTGAATGGAATTGTTTCCTTAATTTCTCTTTCTGTTTTCTCATTATTAGTGTATAGGAATGCAAGGGATTTCTGTGTGTTGATTTTATATCCTGCAACTTTACTATAATCATTGATTAGTTCTAGTAATTTTCTGGTGGAGTCTTTAGGGTTTTCTATGTAGAGGATCATGTCATCTGCAAATAGTGAGAGTTTTACTTCTTCTTTTCCAATTTGGATTCCTTTTATTTCTTTTTCTGCTCTGATTGCTGTGGCCAAAACTTCCAAAACTATGTTGAATAGTAATGGTGAAAGTGGGCACCCTTGTCTTGTTCCTGACTTTAGAGGAGATGCTTTCAATTTTTCACCATTGAGGATAATGTTTGCTGTGGGTTTGTCATATATAGCTTTTATTATGTTGAGGTATGTTCCTTCTATTCCTGCTTTCTGGAGAGTTTTTATCATAAATGGGTGTTGAATTTTGTCAAAGGCTTTCTCTGCATCTATTGAGATAATCATATGGTTTTTGTTTTTCAATTTGTTAATGTGGTGTATTACATTGATTGATTTGCGGATATTGAAGAATCCTTGCATCCCTGGGATAAAGCCCACTTGGTCATGGTGTATGATCTTTTTAATGTGTTGTTGGATTCTGTTTGCTAGAATTTTGTTTAGGATTTTTGCATCTATGTTCATCAGTGATATTGGCCTATAGTTTTCTTTTTTTGTGGCATCTTTGTCAGGTTTTGGTATTAGGGTGATGGTGGCCTCATAGAATGAGTTTGGAAGTTTACCTTCCTCTGCAATTTTCTGGAAGAGTTTGAGCAGGATAGGTGTTAGCTCTTCTCTAAATTTTTGGTAGAATTCAGCTGTGAAGCCGTCTGGACCTGGGCTTTTGTTTGCTGGAAGATTTTTGATTATAGTTTCAATTTCCGTGCTTGTGATGGGTCTGTTAAGGTTTTCTATTTCTTCCTGGTCGAGTTTTGGAAAGTTGTACTTTTCTAAGAATTTGTCCATTTCTTCCTCATTGTCCATTTTATTGGCATATAATTGTTGATAATAGTCTCTTATGATCCTTTGTATTTCTATGTTGTCTGTTGTAATCTCTCCACTATCATTTCTAATTTTATTGATTTGATTTTTCTCCCTTTGTTTCTTGATGAGTCTGGCTAATGGTTTGTCAATTTTATTTATCCTTTCAAAGAACCAGCTTTTGGCTTTGTTGATTTTTGCTATGGTCTCTTTTGTTTCTTTTGCATTTATTTCTGCTCTAATTTTTAAGATTTCTTTCCTTCTACTAACCCTGGGGTTCTTCATTTCTTCCTTTTATAGTTGCTTTAGGTGTAGAGTTAGGTTATTTATTTGACTTTTTTCTTGTTTCTTGAGGTGTGCCTGTATTGCTATGAACTTTCCCCTTAGGACTGCTTTTACTGTGTCCCACAGGTTTTGGGTTGTTGTGTTTTCATTTTCATTCGTTTCTATGTAAATTTTGATTTCTTTTTTGATTTCTTCTGTGATTTGTTGGTTATTCAGCAGCGTGTTGTTCAGCCTCCATATGTTGGAATTTTTAATAGTTTTTCTCCTGTAATTGAGATCTAATCTTACTGCATTGTGGTCAGAAAAGATGCTTGGAATGATTTCTATTTTTTTGAATTTACCAAGGCTAGCTTTATGGCCCAGGCTGTGATCTGTTCTGGAAAAGGTTCCATGTGCGCTTGAGAAAAAGGTGAAATTCATTGTTTTGGGATGAAATGTCCTATAGATATCAATTAGGTCTAACTGGTCTATTGTATCGTTTAAAGTTTGTGTTTCCTTGTTAATTTTCTGTTTAGTTGATCTATCCATAGGTGTGAGTGGGGTATTAAAGTCTCCCACTATTATTGTGTTATTGTTAATTTCTCCTTTCATACTTGTTAGCATTTGTCTTACATACTGCGGTGCTCCCGTGTTGGGTGCATATATATTTATAATTGTTATATCTTCTTCTTGGATTGATCCTTTGATCATTATGTAGTGACCTTCTTTGTCTCTTTTCACAGCCTTTGTTTTAAAGTCTATTTTATCTGATATGAGTATTGCTACTCCTGCTTTCTTTTGGTCCCTGTTTGCATGGAAAATCTTTTTCCAGCCCTTCACTTTCAGTCTGTATGTGTCCCCTGTTTTGAGGTGGGTCTCCTGTAGACAACATATGTAGGGGTCTTGTTTTTGTATCCATTCAGCCAGTCTTTGTCTTTTGGTTGGGGCATTCAACCCATTTACGTTTAAGGTAATTACTGATAAGTATGATCCCGTTGCCATTTACTTTATTGTTTGGGGTTTGAATTTATACACCATTTTTGTGTTTCCTGTCTAGAGAATATCCTTTAGTATTTGTTGTAGAGCTGGTTTGGTGGTGCAGAATTCTCTCAGCTTTTGCTTGTCTGAGAAGCTTTTGATTTCTCCTTCATACTTGAATGAAATCCTTCCTGGGTACAATAATCTGGGCTGTAGGTTATTTTCTTTCATCATTTTAAGTATGTCTTGCCATTCCCTCCTGGCTTGAAGAGTTTCTATTGAAAGATCAGCTGTTATCCTTATGGGAATTCCCTTGTGTGTTATTTGTTGTTTTTCCCTTGCTGCTTTTAATATTTGTTCTTTGTGTTTGATCTTTGTTAATTTGATTAATATGTGTCTTGGAGTGTTTCGCCTTGGGTTTATCCTGTTTGGGATTCTCTGGGTTTCTTGGACTTGGGTGATTATTTCCTTCCCCAGTTTAGGGAAGTTTTCAACTATTATCTCCTCAAGTATTTTCTCATGGTCTTTCTTTTTGTCTTCTTCTTCTGGAACCCCTATGATTCGAATGTTGTAGCGTTTAATATTGTCCTGGAGGTCTCTGAGATTGTCCTCATTTCTTTTAATTCGTTTTTCTTTTATTCTCTCTGATTCATTTATTTCTACCATTCTATCTTCTAATTCACTAATCCTATCTTCTGCCTCTGTTATTCTACTATTTGTTGCCTCCAGAGTGTTTTTAATTTCATTTATTGCATTATTCATTGTATATTGACTCTTTTTTATTCTAGGTCCTTGTTAAACCTTTCTTGCATCTTCTCAATCCTTGTCTCCAAGCTATTTATCTGTGATTCCATTTTAATTTCAAGATTTTGGATCAATTTCACTATCATTATTCGGAATTCTTTATCAGGTAGATTCCCTATCTCTTCCTCTTTTGTTTGGTTTGGTGGGCATTTATCCTGTTCCTTTATCTGCTGGCTATTCTTCTGTCTCTTCATCTTGTTTAAATTGCTGAGTTTGGGGTGTCCTTTCTGTATTCTGGCAGTTTGTGGAGTTCTCTTTATTGTGGCTATTCCTCGCTGTGTGTGGGTTTGTACAGGTGGCTTGTCAAGGTTTCCTGGTTAGGGAAGCTTGTGTCAGTGTTCTGATGGGTGGAACTGTATTTCTTCTCTTTGTTCAGTCGCGCTGTGGGGAGGGAGGGAGGGATGCTGCAAGCAAATAACACTGGCGTGCGCTCGCAGTGCCTCAGCCACACTGGGTCTGCCCCCGCTCACTGCGCGTGTAGCCTCCCTGCCCACACTGCTCGGGCTCTAGGTTGTTCCGCCGGGAACAATCCGAGGCTGGCCCTGGGTTGCATGTACCTCCCAGGTCCAAGCCGCTCAGGTTCAGGCACTCGGGTAGTCCTCAGAGGCACAGACTCAGTTGGGCCTGAATATTGTGCTCTTCCCAGGTCCGAGTAGCTCAAGTGATGAGGTGTTTGGCGAGCGCCAATGCTGCGACTTATCGCCTCCCCGCCACTCGGTTATCTGGGCGCAAAACCGGCGCACCTTCTTAGGCAGATGTTAACCGTCCAGACCCCCAAGAAGTTTTAGTTAGCAAAGAAGCCTGCTTACAGTTTTATAGATAATGTCTCTCTGGGGCTGCGATTGCCCCCTTCCGGCTCTGGCTGCCTGTCACCGGAGGGGGAAGGTCTGCAGCCGGCTATCTCTGTTCAATTCTTTGTTCCATGTGCGGGCCTGGCAGTGTCTTAGGTTGGGGCTGGCTTTTCGTGTGGTAGATATCCCACAGTCTGGTTTGTTAGCCCAAATTATTTCGCTCAGATAGTGCTCAGGGTATTCAGGCCAGATTCTTACTCTAAGCGATGCAGCCCGCGCTGCGCCTCCCTGCCCAGCCCCCGCTTGTTAATGGCGCGTGCAGGCGTCTGCGCTGCTTCTCCGCTGGGGGAGTTACCGTAGGACTCGCAATCTTCGAGTTTTAATTGTTTATTTATTTTTTCTTCCTGTTATGTTGCCCTCTGTGCTTCCAAAGCTCGGCACAGATTCGGCAGTGAGAAGGTTTCCTGGTGTTTGGAAACTCCTCTCTTTTTAAGACTCCCTTCCCGGGACGGAGCTCCATCCCTCCCTCTTTTGTCTCTTTTTTTGTCTTTTATATTTTTTCCTACCTCCTTTCGAAGAGTTGGATTGCTTTTCTGGGTGCCTGATGTCCTCTACCGGCATTCAGAAGTTGTTTTGTGGAATTTACTCGACGTTTAAATGCTCTTTTGATGAATTTGTGGGGGAGAAAGTGTTCTCCCTGTCCTACTCCTCCGCCATCTTGGCTCCTCCTCCCAGTATGAACTATTTAAATAAATGAATTCTGTGTAAATAGGTATATGTAAGCAAAAAAAAAATGTAGGAGAATACTCAATTTTAACTAGTAATTTCAGAGTAATAAGGATAGTGTGTTGGTGGAGTGAGAATATTTTACTTTTAAATTTAAATGGTTGTAATTATAAAAATTTGGAAGATTATATTTTGGCAACAGCAAAAAAAAAATGATGGCTAACATAATTTATATGAAACCTTGTATTTCACTAGTAAGTGTGACTATTCAGCAACTATTTACAGTATTCTGCTTCTTGTCACAGCTATTTGTAAGACCTCCTCAGACAGCCATTTTGCTTTTTTGCATTTCTTTTTCTTAGGGGTGGTCTTGATCCCTGCCTCCCGTACAATGTCACGAACCTCCATCCATAGTTCATCAGGCACTCTTGCCTATCAGATCTAGTCCCTTAAATCTATTTCTCACACTGTATAATCGTAAGGGATTTGATTTAGGTCATACCTGAATGGTCTAGTGGTTTTCCCTACTTTCTTCAATTTAAGTCTGAATTTGGCAATAAGGAGTTCATGATCTGAGCCATAGTCAGCTCCCAGTCTTGTTTTTGCTGACTTTATAGATCTGCTACATCTTTGGCTGCAAAGAATATAATCAGTCTGATTAAAGTGTTGGCCATCTGGTGATGTCCATGTGTAGAGTCTTCTCTTGTGTTGTTGGAAGAGGGTGTTTCCTATGACCAGTGCGTTCTCTTGGCAGAACTCTATTAGCCTTTGCTCTGCTTCATTCTGTACTCCAAGGCCAAATTTTCACAAATAGCTGTGAAAAGAGAAGTGAAAAGCAAAGGAGAAAAGGAAAGATATACCCATTTGAATGCAGAGTTTAAAAGAATAGCAAGGAGAGATAAGAAAGGCTTCCTCAGTGATCAGTGCAAAGAAATAGAGGAAAGCAATAGAATGGGAAAGACTAGAGATCTCTTCAAGAAAATCAGAGATATCAAGGGAATATTTCATGCAAAGATGGGCTCAATAAAGTACAGAAATGGTATGGACCTAACAGAAGCAGAAGACATTAAGAAGAAGTGGCAAGATTACACAGAAGAACTATACAAAAAAGATCTTCATGACCCAGATAATCACAAAGGTGTGATCACTCACCTAGAGCCAGACATCCTGGAATGCGAAGTCAAGTGGCCCTTAGGAAGCATCACTACAAAAAAGCTAGTGGAGGTGGTGGAATTCCAGTTGAGCTATTTCAGATCCTGAAAGATGATGCTGTGAAGGTGCTGCACTCAATATGCCAGCAAATTTGGAAAACTCAGCAGTGGCCACAGGACTGGAAAATGTCAGTTTTCATTCCAGTCCCAAAGAAAGGCAATGCCAAAGAATGCTCATACTACTGCACGTTTGCACTCATCTCACATGCTAGTAAAGTAATGCTCAAAATTCTCCAAGCCAATCTTCAACAATAGTTCACATGAACTGTGAACTTCTAGATGTTCAAGCTGGTTTTAGAACAGGCAGAGGAACCAGAGATCCAAGTTGCCAACATCTGCTGGATCATCAAAAAAGCAAGAGAGTTCCAGAAAAACTTCTATTTCTGCTTTATTGACTATGCCAAAGCCTTTTTGTGGATCACAATAAACTGTGGAAAATTCTGAAAGAGATAGGAATACCAGACCACCTGACCTGCCCCTTGAGAAACCTGTATGCAGGTCAGGAAGCAACAGTTAGAACTGGACATGGAATGGCAGACTGGTTCCAAATAGGAAAAGGAGTATGTCAAGGTTGTATATTGTCACCCTGCTTATTTAACTTCTATGCAGAGTACATCGTGAGAAACACTGGGCTGGAGGAAGCACAAGCTGGAATCTAGATTGCTGGGAGAAATATCAATAACCTCAGGTAAACAGATGACACCAGCCTTATGGCAGAAAGTGAAGAACTAAAGAGCCTCTTGATGCAGGTGAAAGAGGAGAGTGAAAAAGTTGGCTTAAAGCTCAACATTCAGAAAACTAAGATCATGGCATCTGGTCCCATCATTCCATAGCAAATGGTTGGGGAAACAGTGGAAACAGTGTCAGACTTTATTTTTGGGGGCTCCAGAATCACTGCAGATGGTGATTGCAGCCATGAAATTAAAAGACACTTATTCCTTGAAAAGAAAGTTATGACCAACCTAGACAGCATATTAAAAAGCAGAGACATTACTTTGCCAACAAAGGTCCGTCTAGTCAAGGCTGTGGTTTTTCCAGTAGTCATGTATGGATGTGAGAGTTGGACTATAAAGAAAGCTGAGCGCCAAAGAATTGATGCTTTTAACGTTGGAGAAGACTCTTGAGAGTCCCTTGGACTGCAAGGAGATCCAACCAGTCCATCCGAAAGGAAATCAGTCCCGAATATTCATTGGAAGGACTGATTCTGAAGCTGAAACTCCAATCCTTTGGCCACCTGATGCGAAGAGCTGACTCATTGGAAAAGACCCTGATGCTGGGAAAGATTGAAGACAGGAAGAGAAGGGGATGACCGAGGATGAGATGGTTGGATGGCATCACCGACTCAATGGACATGAGTTTGGGTAAACTCTGGGAGTTGATGATGGACAGGGAGGCCTGGTAATGGATAGGGATCCCTGTGGATAGGGAGACACACATACAAACACACACAGACAGACAGACACATAGACACACACACAGGCATATGTTCTTGTGGAGGTTGGCCAACCAGATGCTAAGGCCACAATGTAGATAGCCCTGAAGGGGCTCCAGGAGAAGAGAGCAGGTGCAGCTGCTTGCAGAGCCTGAGCTTTGTTTGTTAGTAAGTTAGGCCCACCCAGGATAATCTCTGTTTTGATTAACATAAAGTCAGCTCATTCGGGCTTGCTTTAATTATGTCAGCAAAATCCCTTCCCAGCTTGCCTAGAGTAGTATTTGAATAACTGGGAGGTATTTGCTACAAAGTGGCTGTCTTCCCTCTGTGTTCCCAACACCTGCTGGAGGATGTCCCTTGTAGCTCACCCTAGTAAGACACAGCAGAAAGGGTATTCTGGCAAAGGTAGTCTCACCAGTTTAATGGACTTCAGAGCTATCACAGGTGTATATGAATTTGCTGATATAAATGGTACTTGGCAAATACATATTTGTGTATCTAACTGAATAGTTTATTTGGATAATTTTTTTAAGGAGAGAATTTTGAATTTTTCTTTTAACTTAGTGATGTTTAAAGGAATGGTAACTTACGATTTTTGAACTAAAGTTTGAATCTCTAGATAAGGACGTGCTAGATTAAGAACTGTAAAAGGAGGATAAATAGTCTGGATATTGAATGGTTTTCAGAATCTTTTATAACAGCCTGTGTATTTTAAATTTTCACTTGGTTTTTTTTTAAACTGGCAAGATTTTCAACACATTACTTGAGTTTCAGGTTAAAAAATTAGTTTTTACAGATAGTTGGGTATGAACATATCCTGGGGAATGATTCAGTATTCGCATTTGGGTTGTGTGACCACATTTGGTGTGGTCACTGTAGTAGTCAAAGGGATGGAATACTGTGACAGGAAAGGGCTGACTCATTAGCCTATCTCTGTACCAGGAGAGACCTATGTACCTATCTCTGCTCCAGCTTTTAGGGTTCCACACTGTCATCAGATACATGGAAAAAGCTAGAGAGATACTGAATTTAAACTGCAGGAATCTTCTACAGTGTTGATCACTTCCTTCTCCTTGCTTTCTCCTTGTGGACTTGGAAGTGAGAGTCAGACCTGGGTTCTTATTCAGCTACTTGCTAAAAGTGTGACCTTAGGCAAGTCACTTGCCTTTTTAAGCTTCAGGTTTCTTATTTGCAAATTGGTAAAGACAATTGTAGATTATTTAAGGATTAGATAAAAAATAGAAAATGTTTGGCATTGTGTCTGGCACATAGTAAGTGCTCAATAAGTGTTCATTTATGTTATTTTCTGTGGTGTTGGAGAAGACTCTTGAGAGTCCCTTGGACTGCAAGGAGATCCAACCAGTCCATTCTAAAGGAGGTCAGTCCTGGGTGTTCTGTGGAAGGACTGATGCTAAAGCTAAAACTCCAATACTTTGGCCACCTCATGTGAAGAGTTGACTCATTGGAAAAGACTCTGATGCTGGGAGGGATTGGGGGCAGGAGGAGAAGGGGACAACAGAGGATGAGATGGCTGGATGGCATCACTGACTGGATGGACATGAGTTTGGGTGAACTCCGGGAGTTGGTGATGGACAGGAAGGCCTGGTGTGCTGCGATTCAAGGGGTTGCAAAGAGTCAGACACAACTGAGCGACTGAACTGAACTGAACTGAATGTTATTTTTGGCTCATTTACCTATCAGTTTTTCTCTCTCACTGGACTTTGCCTCTGTCCTCTTGTGTAAAAATACAAGTTTGGTAAAACTTTTAAAATTACTTTTGGATAGAATACATAATTTATTTCAATAATATAAAACATCTGTAAACAGTTATTACATTTATTAAAGTTACTCCTATAATGAATTATTCTGATATTTGTTTCAAGATTATACCTTTGATAAGTTTCAGCCATATTTATCTTCATTATATAATTGAATCTTAAGTATAGGTCATAGGTGTAGATACTCTGAGGCTTTTTCAGTAGTGGTTTATTTATGAGGTTTTGCTGAAAAGTTTTAGCCTTAAAAAATTAGTTGTTATGTATCTGGTTGATGATAAGTGTCCATTTTTGACCTACTGTGCTAGATAATACATAGCTGCTGATACTAACAATTTGATCCTTTTAGGTGTTGTTTTTGTTTTATGGATAAGGAAATTGAAACTTGTATAAAAACAAGGGCACTGGAGTAAGATAGAACTGAGTTCTAAGCCTTTTGTTTAATAATCTTGGGCAGACCTTAATAGGCCAGTTTCGGTATTTGTGAAAGGGTGACAGTATATTTTATAAAGTATGGTAAGCACCTCACTTAGGGCGCTACATGGTATGTTTAGTACATGGTAGTTTCTGTTATTCCTTTGTTTTCCTGGTGCCTTTGAAGATGTTACCATTGTAATATCCTCTTAATATTTTGGACACCAAAATATCCCAAGTGTCTTTATTTTTATTAACTATACCATCTTTTCTGAGTTAGTGACTAGTACTTCACTAATGTGTTGATATATTTTAAGCATATTAGTCAATTTCATCATAGCACAGTTAATAATCTTTTGAAATCAGGGCAATGTCTGTTCTGTTCTTTATTTAGAAGCTCTGTAAAGTACGTAAAGGATGAAAAAGAAGACTTGGGATATTTCATTTATCTCATTGTGGGTATGCAGGTGTTTGATTATTTAAATGTGTTAATAATTTCCTTCTAGCAGTAACATTACTTTATGGTATCATCTTGGAAAGTAGTTTTACAGTTCCAATGACATCCTTATGTAAACATGAAGTTAAGTGTAATAAGTACAGACATGTTTACAAATTTTGTTTTGATATCAGTAATAAACTTTTTTATTCCATCTTTCTTTCACATGAATACTGGGAAATCTGGACTTAGAGCATTTCAGGAGGATTCTAGAGGCTCAGTGAAGTGGAAACTATGGGTTAAAAGTCCTTTGTATAATAGAAGTGATGCTGTTGGTCACAAAGTTTATTGAGAATAAAGAAATGATAGTCAGGGCTCTTACATCTGTATATCGAATATCTAATAATCATTGCAACAGATATTTGAAAAAATACGTTAAATTTCTTTGTTATTGAAAATAAAGGTTTGTTAGTTATTTGTAAACTGCATTCTGAGGATTTTCCAGTATTGAGGAAGGCACTGAAGAATTAATAAGAAGTTACTGAATCGGCCATAACATTGCAGAGAATCTTTTTTCATTTGTGTTCATTGTAGAAATAGTCTCTAACTGTAGTGCTTATCACCTTGGCACCTGTGAAGTAGATATTGAAGGGGCAGATGCAAAAACAAAGACAGAATAGGTTATACTTCACATTAGAGGCAAAACACAATTTATTGACATCAGTGTGATCTATTTTCTTTTACATGTTTGTATTCATGAATAGGTTGGAAACCAAATTCTTAGAGCCAATAATTTGTTTCATTTTAGAAAACTTTGGTATGCTGTGAAGATCACATGAGAGACTTGTTTTTGACCTTGTAATAGTCTATATTAAGCATAACATGAATTTTGCTACTGTTGTATGCTTTATTAACAATCTGTACTCTGAAATTACTTGACTTTTCATTTTTAGCTTAAGAGATTTTGGTGCCCCATACAATTTGTCAGTCTCTCTTCTGTGAGAACTTCTGAGTTATTAATGTTAGCTCAAGCCTTTCATATTTGAGTGAAAATTGAAAGAACACATCATCAAACTTAACATTTTTCAAACGTTTTTGATATTTCTTGATAAGCAGTTATCAGATGGACTGAAGATGTCAACTGGAGATGAGATATTAAATTCAGGCTTCTCATTTTTTGTTCAAAGACAGAAGTTATATTCAGCAAATCTAGCTACAGACATTTATGTGTAGAAGTATCTGCTTTGGCAGTAAGAGAAATGCATGTTTAATTTTTTATTGCTTTGTAAATGATCCTGTACTCTATTCTTGAATACTTTTCTTATTTTTGTACGCTTTATAAATGAATCGTGGTTTTGAACTTTTCTACATCAGTAATAAAAATGAAATTTGATTGGTTAGTAATAAAGAAGGTTCTTTTCATAAAAACAATCATTTTGTCATGGCAATTCCCATTAACTGTAACTGCTTTAGCAAAATAGAAACCATAAAAAGCATTTCATTATGCTTATACACTTAGCTCTGTTTTTGTGCTGATTATATATTTTTATCTCTAAGAACTTTTATAAGCCAAAGAAGTTACTTCATGACTTAACCTGAGATGTTAATTTGGTTAGATGGTTTTATTTCCAGACTTACAGCCATTTTTTGCTGTCAATTATCTTTTAGGCTTTAGATAGCAAAAGACCTGCTTGTATTTTCCATATAATATATTTTTAGGCTGAGTATCTAGTTTGTGCTGTGTGCCCTGCTAGGTGCTGGGGTACAAAACTGGGGAACAGTTGTTGCTTTTGATGAACTTAACATCCTTGTGTGGGACACATCCACCAAAACTGATAATTTGAATACAAAGTGGTATATCCTATAATACAGATGCTAATTTAGGAAGTCTTTACTGAGTCTTTTACCTGTCTTCTCTCAAACCGAGTTAGGGGTGTTAGATATTTAGTGAACATCTGAACTCCTCTCCCTGCACCCTCACCCTCTGTCTGGCGCACTTGTGATTATTATTATTTGTGTTTTTACTCAGTTCAGATTTCATCTCCTCTTGTGAATTCTTTCCTATCTTCCTCAAGCAGGTTATTTCTTCGAGAAGATTCCTATAGTGCTTTATACAAACCTCTGGTCTGATGCTTATATTAATGTTACTGAATACATTCTGTGAGCTTAGAGATTGTATATGGCATTTACATAGTTTATCTAGTTTTATTCTTCCAACAGCCTTAAAGGTGGGTCATTTTCCTCTTTTTACAGATGAAGTAAATGAGGCAAGAAAGATTACACAACTTGGCCTAGGTCACTTAGGCGATAAGTTGTAGAATTGGGAGGGGAACCCAGCCATGTCTCACTTCGAGGCCTGTGTTTCCCCCGACTCCCCCGTATTGTTTATTGTATTGTAAATGCTTATGTGTATCTCAGTCACCTCTTCTCACTCCCCCTGTTCTGTGCCCCCACCTACTCAACAAAATTAGATCCTAGAGAACAGTGGCAGTTTTATATTAATCTTTGTCTATTTATCATAGTCCTTGGTACATTTTCGGAGAAGGCAATGGCACCCCACTCCAGTACTCTTGCCTGGAAAATCCCATGGATGGAGGAGCCTGGTAGGCTGCAGTCCATGGGGTCGCTAGGAGTTGGACACGACTGAGCGATTCACTTTCACTTTTCACTTTCATGCATTGGAGAAGGCAATGGCAACCCACTCCAGTGTTCTTGCCTGGAGAATCCCGTGGATGGAGGAGCCTGGTGGGCTACATTCCATGGGGTCGCAAAGAGTCGGACACGACTGAGCGACTTCACTTTCACTTTGGTACATTTTGCAAGTTTAATAACCTGTGGTAGTTCAGTTAAAGGCTTTAATATATTTTTTTCTGCCTCTCTGAGCATTTTCTTTCCCTGCATTCCTTGTTCATGAAGGGATTCTGTGATGTTTAGGCTGTATTATCTTATTTCCTGTTTATTTTGTCTTTTTGTTTTTGTTGTTGTTCTTGGGGAATCTTGCAGTTCTGCTAGGATTTCTGGAGATATAACAGATCAAATCCTCTGTAGGAAATCATTTGTCTCATGGCTACCAGAGAGGAGTGAGGCAGGAGAAATAGAGAGTTCTCTGGTTACCTAGCTTGATAGAGAGTTAATCTATGTCTAGTATTAGAACATAGTAGATACTTAAAATAACAGATTCTATTATTACAATGATTGTAATGAGTTTACAGTGGTGGGGAGGATTGCTTCTTAGTTGAAGGGACATTCATTTTACATTTACTAGGATTAGATTTAGAAAACCATTACATCTTGGAGGTTAACATTGTTAGCAGTGTTGAGGTCTGATATTTGTGTGGGACTGTCTTTTCTCAGTTTTTTGGCCAGATATTGTGCTTTTAATCTAAACCAGCTGTTTTTGTATAGCTCTGCTATTGATCACATATTCATCTTTGTTTCTGAGAAAAGCTCAGACGTGGTGTCAGTGTGTCCTCTTTTATGAATTCCAGATTACCATTTTTAAAAACAAAATTCACATTTTGAGCCCTAGCTACAAGTTTCATATCTATTCATAGTCACTTGGAGTTGGCCAGCTTTTTATTGGAAATTAATGAAAAATGATGGATCATTTTTATAATGAGACAGAGTCTAAACATAACCCTTTGAGAGGATGACATATGAATCCTTACTGAATAAGAATGGAACGTTTTCAGTTTTAGCTTGTATTCACTGTAGTCTGGGTTATTGGCTTGATGATGCTATGAATTTGTTTTCTTCACCCTTGTTAACCTCCAGAAATTTGTCTGTTTTATGAAATTGATCCTTGAGTAACTTTTTGAAATTGATCTCTAGTTTCAAATAGATAGGTTCAAATGGCTCACATTCAAATCTCATAACTACTAACTTAATTTTACTTTCCTTATTGATTACATCTAATGGAAAAACTATCATTTAACCACTTTCTGTTTCCAGAACAAGTGCGGCCTCAGTTCATTAATCTTAAAAGCTTATTCTGGAACACTGTAAAGTTGCAACATGTTAACTAAAGCATGTTTTAAAACATGGCTTTAAGCCATATCCACAAATACTTAAGTAGAATAAGATGGGCAAAAATCTTCTTGAATAAAATTAATCTACACAGATCCTTACTGCCAGTCTTTAATGAGGCAAGTGAATGAAAGGGGTGAAAAGAACTTACTCTTATTTCAGGTGTATTCCATGCCCTCTGGACAGTCTTTTTTTTTTTTTTTGGTGGTCACAGACCATCTTCATCAGATTTACTGGGCATGCCTGTGGCAAGTTTGGATTCTTGGCCTTCATTTCTATAGTATCAGAATCTCTGAGTTTAGGGTTTGATGGAAATACATTTTTATGAAGTTTTTTAGGGGATTCTTGTATATTAAGGGTTGAGAACCATTGTTGTAGAATGATTATAATTGCTTTAATTGTAATTAGTTATAATAATTATTACCCAGGTATGTTGATTTGTGGGTTCTGTAAGAGGTTAGCTAATACAGTTGTGTGTTCATTGACGCGGGAGCCACTACCTGACAAACCCTAGCCCTTGTTACTGATTAGCACTGACTTCGGCAAATTATTTGTGGATGTGCCTTAGTTTTCTTACAGTAAAATAGGGATAATAGTAGTGTCTACCTCATCAAGGGCTTCCCAGGTGGCGCCAGTGCTGAAGAACTTGCCTGCCAATGCAGGAAACATAAGAGACATGGGTTCAGTCCTTGGGTCAGGAAGATCCCCTGGAGGAGAGCACAGCAACCCACTCCAGTATTCTTGCCTGGAGAAACCCATGGATAGAGGAGCCTGGTGGGCTATAGTCCATAGTGTCACGAAGAGTCAGACACGATGGAAGCGACTTAGCACACACGCACCTCATAAAGTTGTGAAATGGTTTCTATGTCAAGCACTTAAGTGCACAATAAATGCAAGAAGTGTTTTAAGATCTATTTATGATCTATAATTTATATACCTTTATAAATGTAAAATTAAAAAAAATTTAGTATATTTATAGAGATGTGATTATTACCATAATCCAGTTGTAGGACAAACATTTTCTTCACCCCCAAAAGAAATTTCTTGCCTATATACAATCATTTCTCTTCCCAGGCCCGCCTAGTCTACCACTAACCTACTTTGTCTGTAGATTTGCCTCTTCTGAATATCTTGTATAAATGGAATCATACAGTGTGTATTCTTTAGCATGGCTTTTTTCACTGGGAATAATGCTTTTGAAATTCATCTATGTTGCATCCATCAGGTATTCTACTTGATTCTTTTTTATTGCCAAATAGTGTTCTGTGGTATGGGTATACCACATTTTGTTTACTCATCAGCTGATGGTCATTGAGGTGGCTTCCACCATTTGATTATTATGAATAATGCTGCTGTGAACTTTCTTGTACAAATCTGTATGTGCATATGTTTTCCCATTTCACATGGGTGAAATCCTAAGAGTGGAATTCTGAGTCATAATGGTAATTTTCAGAAACCACTAAACATTTTATATCCCCCCCAGCACTGTGTGAGAATTCCAAATGCTCCATAGCCTTTAAATATTTGTTACTGTTTGTCTTGTTAATTATAGTCATTTTAGTGGCTCTGAAGTGGCATCTCCATGTGGTTTTGAATTGTGTCTCCCTAGTGACTCATGATATTGAGGATTTTTTCATGTGCTTGTTGGCCATTCATGGAGAAATATCTATTCATATCCTATGCTCATTGAAAAGACTGAGTTGTCATCTTTATTACTGACTTGTAAGCATTTTAAAATATATGCTAGATATTAGCTGTAAAATTCTTGAGGATTCTTAACTGCTGTCGCCATCACCGCCACCACTACCACCATCATCATCTGCGAAAGAAGAAGTCTAATTTTTTTTAATTTATTTTTTTATTGAACGATAATTGCTTTACAGAATTTTGTTGTTTTCTGTCAAACCTCAGCATGAATCAGCCATAGGTATACATATATCCCCTCCCTTTTGAACCTCCCTCCCATCTTCCTCCCCATCCCACCCCACTAGGTTGATACAGAGCCCCTGTTTGAGTTTCCTGAGCCATACAGCAAGTTCACGTTGGCTATCTATTTTACACACGGTAATATAAGTTTCCGTGTTACTCTTTCCATCCATCTCACCCTCTCCTCCTCTGCCCCCATGTCCATAAGTCTGTTCTCTATGTCTGTTTCTCTATTGCTGCCTTGTAAATAAGTTCTTGAGTACCATTCTTCTAGATCCTGTATATATGTGTTAGAATACGATATTTATCTTTCTCTTTCTGACTCATTTCACTCTGTATAATAGATTCCAGGTTCATCCACCTCATTAGAACTGACTCAAATGCATTTCGTTTTATGGCTGAGTAACATTCCATTGTGTATATGTACCGTACTTCTTTATCCATTTATCTGGTGATGAACGTCTAGGTTGCTTCCATGTTCTAGCTTTTGTAAATAGAGCTGCAGTGAACAATGGGATACATGTGTCTTTTTCAATTTTGGTTCCCTCAGTGTATATGCCTAGGAGTGAGATTGCTGGGTCATACGGTGGTTTTATTCTTAGTTTTTTGAGGAATCTCCATACCGTCTTCCATAGTGGCTGTATCAATTTATATTCCCACCAGCAGTGCAAGAGTGTTCCCTTTTCTCCACACCCTCTCCAGCAATTATTGTTTGTAGACTTTTTGATGATGGCCATTCTGACCGGTATAAGGTGATATCTCATCGTAGTTTTGATTTGCATTTCTCTAACAATGAGTGATATTGAGCATCTTTTCATGTGTTTGTTAGCCATCTGGATGTCTTCTTTGGAGAAATGTCTGTTAGGTCTTTCCCCCACTTTTTGATTGGGTTGTTTGATTTTTCTGGCTTTGAGTTGTATGACTGCTTGTATATTTTAGAAATTAATCCTTTGTCAGTTGTTTCATTTGCTATTATTTTCTCCCATTCTGAGGGTTGTCTTTTCACCTTGCTTATAGTTTCCTTTGCTGTGCAAAAGCTTTTAAGTTTAATCAAGTCCTGCTTGTTTATGCTTTTATACTTATACTTTACTTTTATACTTTTGTTTTTATTTCCATTACTCTAGGAGGTGGGTCGTAGAGGATCTTGCTTTAATTTATGTCATCAAGTGTTCTGCCTATGTTTTCCTCTAAGAGTTTCAAAGTTTCTGGTCTTACATTTAGGTCTTTAATCCATTCTGAGTTTATCTTTGTGTATGGTGTTAGGAAGTGATCTACTTTCATTCTTTTACATGTAGCTGTCCAGTTTTCCCAGCACCATTTATTGAAGAGGCTGTCTTTGCCCCACTGCATATTCTTGTCTCCTTTGTCAAAAATAAGGTACCCATAAGTGCATGGGTTTATTTCTGGGCTTTCTATCTTGTTCTATTGGCCTATATTTCTGTTTCTATGCTAGTGCCATACTCTCATGATGACTGTAGCTTTGTAGTATAATCTGAAGTCAGGAAGGTTGATTCCTCCTTCTCTATTCTTATTTCTCAAGACTTCTTTGGCTATTTGGAGTCTTTTGTGTTTCCATAGGAATTGTGAAATTTTTTTCTAGTTCTGTGAAAAATGCCATTGGTAATTTGATACGGATCACATTGAATCTGTTGATTGCATTTGGCAATATAGTCATTTTCACAGTATTGCTTCTTCCTACCCAGGAACATGGAATATCTCTCCATCTGTTTATGTCATCTTTGATTTCTTTCATTAGTATGTTATAATTTTCTGTGTACAGTTCTTTTGTCTCCTTAGGTAAGTTTATTCCTAGGTATTTAATTCTTTTTGTTGCAGTGGTGGATGGGATTGATTCCTTAATTTCTCTTTCTGATTTTTCATTGTTAGTGTATAGAAATGCAAGTGATTTCTGTGTGTTGATTTTGTATCCTGCAACCTTGCTAAATTCACTGATTAGCTCTAGTATTTTCTGATACTATCTTTAAGGTTTTCTATGTACAGTATCATGTCATCTGCAAACAGTGAGACCTTTACTTCTTTTCTGATCTGGATTCCTTTTATTTCTTTTTCTTCTCTGATTGCTGTAGCTAGGACTTCCAGAACTATGTTGAATAATAGTGGCAAAAGCAGATACCCTTGTCTAGTTCCTGATCTTAGGGGAAATGCTTTCAGTTTTTCACCATTGAGAATAATGTTTGCTGTAGGCTTATCATATATGGCCTTTACTATGTTGAGAGGTTCCTTCTATGCCCATTTTTTTAAAGAGTTTTAATCATAAATGGGTGCTGAATTTTGTCAACGGCTTTTTCTGCATCTATTGAGATTATCAAATTAACAAATTGAAAGACATGTTTGTCTTTCAATTTGTTAATATGGTGTATCACATTGATTGATTTGCGTATATTGAAGAATCCTTGCATCCCTGATATACACCCAACTTGATCATGGTGTATGAGCTTTTTGATGTGTTGCTGAATTCTGTTTGCTAAAATTTTGTTGAGGATTTTTGCATCTATGTTCATCAGTGATATTGTCCTGTAGTTTTCTTTTTTGGTGTTGTTTTTGTGTGGTTTTGGTATGAGGGTGACACTGGCCTCGTACAATGAGTTTGGAAGTGTTCCTTCCTCTGTAATTTTGAAAAAGAGTTTTAGAAGGATAGGCATTAGCTCTTTAAATGTTTGATAGAATTCTCCTGTGAAGCCATCTGGTCCTGGGCTTTTGTTTTTTGGGAGATTTTTGATCACAGCTTCAATTTCAGTGCTTGTAATTGGAGTGTTCATAACTTCTATTTCTTCTTGGGAAAGGTGAGCGCAGAAGAATTGAAGCATTTGAACTGTGGTATTGGAGAAGGCTCTTGAGAATCCCTTGGACTGCAAGGAGATCCAACCAGTCCATCCTAAAGGAGTTCAGTCCTGGGTGTTCATTGGAGGGACTGATGTTGAAGCTAAAACTCCAATACGTGGGCCACCTGATGCGAAGAGCTGACTCATTTGAAAAGACCCTGATGCTGGGAAAGATTGAGGGCAGGAGGAGAAGGGGATGACAGAGGGTGAGATGGTTGGATGATGTCACTGACTCAATGGACATGGGTTTGGGTGGATTCCGGGAGTTAGTGATGGACAGGGAGGCCTGTGTTGGTGATGGACAGGGAGGCATGCTGCGGTTCATGGGGTTGCAAAGAGTCGGATACGACTGAGTGACTGAACTGAACTGAACTTGGTTGAGTCTTGGAAGGTTGAAGTTTTCTAAGAAAGAATAGATATGCCAAGTTAAATAGAGGTAGATGAAGAAGGTTTATATACATTAAAGATTAACTGCTAGGAGAAAAGAACAGTAGGAAAGGCAAAGAAGGGAATAAATGTAAAAAAAAATTAAAAATTAAAATATTTAAAAAATTAAAAATTAAAATTATAAAAAAGAAAAGAAAGAAAAAAAAGGAAGAAGAAAGAAAAAAGGAAAAGAAAAAAAAGGAAAACTCCACAGAACTGTAAAAGCCCAATGTAGAGGCAGAGGTTTATAACATCAATAAAAATTGTGACTGAATATACACATATACATATACACCCATAAGCAAAATCAAAACAGTCCAAGAAAAATAAAGTACAACAGATTGACCCAGCAAACAAAGAAAACCAAAAATTATATCTCCCAAACAAAACTAACTAAAGCAAAAACTGGAAAACAAAACTAAAGCAAGGTGCCAATTGGGGAATAATGCAATGAAAATAAAACTAACAAATATGTTGAGAGGAAAGAAAGAAAAGAAAGAATAGATATGCAAAGTTAAATAGAGGTAGATGAAGGAGGTTTATATGCATTAAAGATTAACTGCAAGGGGAAAAGAACAGTAGGAAAGGTAAACAAAGGGATAAAAGTAGAAAAATTACAATAGGTTTAAAAATATTAAAAATTAAAATTATAAAAAAGAAAATAGAAAATGAACAAAGAAAGAAAAAAGGGAAAAAAAGGAAAGCTCCACAGAACTGCAAAAGCCCAGCTTAGAGGCAAAGGTTTATAACAACAGTAAAAGGTGTGACTGAATATATGCGTATACATATGCACCCATAAGCAAAATGCAAACAGTCCAGCAAAAATAAAGTTCAGTAGATTGACCTGGCGAACAAAGGAAACCAAAAATTTTATCTACCAAAACAAAACTAAAGCACAAACTGGAAAACAAAACTAAAGCAAGGTGCCAATCGGGGAATAAAGCAATGAAAATAAAACTAACAAATATGTTGAGGAAAGAAAGGAAAGAAAGAATAGATATGCAAAGTTAAATATAGATAGATAAAGAAGATTTATACACATTAAGGATTAACTGCAAGGGGAAAAGGACCGTAGGAAAAGCAAACAAAGGAATAAATGTAGAAAACATAATAGGTTTTAAGAATTAAATTTAAAAAAAGAGAAAAAAGGAAAACTCTGCAGAAATGCAAAAGCTCAACAGAGAGGCAAAGGTTTATAACAACTATAAAAAAATGTGACATAAAAAAGCAAAAAAGCACAAAAGCTTAATTAGATTTCATAATGCCAATAAAATTGACAACTACAACAAAGCGGGTGAAAAAAAGGAAAAAAATCCAAAAGAATCTATAGAGAACAAATCAAAACTCTTGCGTTAAGAACAGTAAATGTTTTTCTTGAGTCACTGCTGTCAGAGTCCTTTCCCTCGCTGGGAGTCACAGTCCCCCTCACCTCCCTAGGATGCCCTTCAACACTGTGCTGATCTCTGGACCTGCTGTGGGGGCAGCTCAGATTCTAATCTGGTCCTACTCCTGTGTTTTCTTGCCTCCAGTGTCCACAGCTGTCAGAACTAGTGTGTTCTCTTTTGTGGGAGCTCTCAATGACCTTTTATATATTCCATAGACATAGAGTCTGCCTAGTTGATTGTGTGGATTTAATCTGCAGCTTGTACAGCTGGTGGGAAGGTTTTGGTTCTTCTTCCTTAGCTACACTGCCCCTGGGTTTCAATTGTAGTTTTATTTCCACCTCTGCATGTGGGTTGTCCACTGGGATTTGCTCCTGAGGCTGCCCTGGAGGACTTGGGTTTGCCTCTGTGAGGGCCAGTTGAGGTGGTGCAGCTGCTTGGGTTGCAGGGGTTCTGACGGCACCACGTACTCAGGGGAGTTGGCGGCTAGAGCAGAAGGAAATACAGTGCTCTAGAAGGGTATGCAGTATTGACCCATATGTTCCAGTATTCTTGCCTGGAGAACCCCGCTCCCTGACAGAGAAGCCTGGCAGGCCACAGTCTACAGGGTTGCAGAGTCGGACACTACCGAAGCAACCCTGTGGGCATAGATGCAAGACTTTTCTTGCCTGTGGCAGCTCTGCCCCAGTGAGAGTTGAGTGTGAAGGTGGCGCAGCTGCTTGGCTTGTGGGGACTCTGGTGATGCCAAGTGTGCAGGGACACAGACTGCCTCCGCTGCAGGAGTTATGGCCCTATCAGAGTTTTTTTGAGCCTCTTGGAGTTGGCAATCAGAAGGCCTCTTTGGCCAGTCTTTCTATGTAGCTCTGCCTGTTCAGGCACTGAGAGGGCTCCCTTGCCTGGGGTCCTTCTCTGTTGTTTGGTGCATTGGGCACATAGAAGGGCCCCCCTGGTTGGAGTCCTACTCTGTAGATCTGTGGGTCAGTCACTTAAAGGGGCACCCTGGGTGGGGTCCTACCCTGTAGTTCAGTGCGTCAGGCATTTGATGGGCCAGCCTCTCTATTGTTCAGGTGCTGATGCTGGTGTGTGGGGTGAGAGAGGCTATGGTGATGGCTTAACCCCTACACATGACTCAGCAGTATTGCCTTGCTCCCATGGCTGCCTGGCTTTCCTCCACAGGCATTTCCCACCATAATCTCCTCCCTCATATCCCCTCGATCCCGTCTCTTCGCAGCCAACAGCAGCCCTCACCCTGGGATTGCTCCACAGTTGCTAAACTCCAGCTCCCAGCTGCTGCGCTTTCTAGAGGACTTGCGTCCCTGTCCGGGGTATGTGTGGCTGCAGCAAGGACTGTCTGATTCTCATTCCATTTAGGCTACCACGGATCAGCTGTTTCACTCTCAGCCTCAAATGTTTCTCCTCTGACTTAGACAATTGCCCCGATGTGGGGATTGGACCCCTGTTTAGTCCTTCTAACCTGTTTTTCCCCCTAGTTCCTTCATCCTACCGAGTTTTGCATGGTTTCATATATTCTTTTCCACTGGTCAGGTACTCCTGTCCACTCTCAGCCAGCGTTCTGCATGCACTTCAGTGTCTGAAGATATATTCCTGATGTATCCGTGGAGAGAGATGTGCTCCACGTCCACCTACTCCTCTGCCGTCTTGTTCTCTTTCTAGGTAGATTTTGACCAGAAGGAGATTTTTATTGTTCTCTAGTTTCATTTGGGCCCCCATTTTGGTTGTAAGGAGGAAGTTCTGCCCCTTACTAGTTTTCCTGAATTTTTAATCAGTTTTGCTTTTCTTCCTCTGCTTCCTGAATGTCAGGGTATTAGAACCCATTTATCTAATGCATCACTCAGTCATATATCCTCACTTTGAGTGTTTTTAGTCTTTTGTTTACCACTTTGTTACAAATGAGTAGGTGGTTGGAGATATTGATGATGGGTTGGTGAGACTGATGATTTATCTGCTGTGGGCTCAGTAAATTGGCATTCCTTTGGCATTCTGTAGATTGTGCACTGTGGTATGTAGTTCTTAGTTGTCTGTAACATGTTGATAGAGTTAAGACTTGTTATGAGTGTATCATGTGTGCATGCATGCTCAGTTGCTCAGTTGTGTTCTACTCTGTGACCCCATGGACTGTAGCCTGCCAGGCTCCTCTGTCCATGGGATTATCCTGGCAAGAATACTGGAGTGGGTTGCCATTTCCTCCTTCAGGTTGGAATCTTTCCAACCCAGGGATCGAACCCATGTCTACTGCAACTCCTGCATTAGCAGGTATATTCTTTATCACTGAGCCGTATCAGGTAATCCTTATTGTTATCTTCAGATGGGCTCGAGTATTATAAAAAATATGGAGATGGGCCATATGGTACCACTGAAGTCTAAGTACCTTAAAGGCAGGTACTTGGTTTTCTTTATAATTTTATCCTTAAGTTCTTAGACTGGTGCCTGGTACATTATATTTGGGGGAGGGTATATTTTTTATATATATAAGTATATATATAAAATATGTGTGTGTGTTCTGTGAATATATGTTGAATGACTGATAAAACAGATTTGTAGAATGTAGCTAAATTTACTTTCTAAAATGAAAACTACATACAGTTTACTACATATATACAACAAGCAATAAAGAATATTCAGTGAATTTTGATGTCAGTCAACAAGTTTTTTCTCCTTAAGGACTGATGGATCAAGCCAAGGAAATGGTTCTAGTGTGGATCTTCTTTTAGAGTTTGGCAGTCCCTTTGTTGGAGAAGGCAGTGGCACCCCACTCCAGTACTCTTGCCTGGAAAATCCCATGGATGGAGGAGCCTGGTAGGCTGCAGTCCATGGGGTCACTAAGAGTCGGACACGACTGAGCGACTTCCCTTTCACTTTTCACTTTCATGCATTGGAGAAGGAAATGGCAACCCACTCCAGTGTTCTTGCCTGGAGAATCCCAGGGACGGGGGAGCCTGGTGGGCTGCTGTCTATGGGGTCTTGAAGAGTCGGACAGTACTGAAGCGACTTAGCAGCAGCTGCAGTCCCTCTGTATTTATCTTACACTTCTCCAGTCTGTCTTAGAATGTCTGCTTCTTGCTTCAGGGCCCTTATTTCAATCTAAGGTAGTCTTTAATTTTTTGTCTGTACTTCCTTGCAGTTTATTTTTTAAGTGGCTCCTATGAATGTGTCCCCCTTCCCCTTACTCATGTGTTGAAATCCTAATCCCCAAGTTGATGTTATTAGAATATGGGGCCATTGGGAGGTGATTAGGAATTAGTGCCATTATAAAAGAGATCCCAGAGAGCTCCCTTGCCCCTTCCACCATATGAGGACCTGGCAGGAAGTCAGTAGTCAGTGACCTGGAAGAAGTCTTTTACCTGAACCCAACCGTGCCTGCACCCTGATTTTGGACTTTGAGCTTCCAGAACTGTGAGAAGTAAATTTCTGTTGTTTGTAAGCCACTCAGTCTATGGTATTTGTTATAGTAGCCCAACTGGACTAAGAGAGTAACCTTACCACTGTGTTACAGAATACTGCCTGTCAGTACTTTAGGTTTATGGAAATGACAGCATGACATTGCACCTCTCCATTCTTTTTAAATTTTCTTAAAAATTGAAATATAGCTGATGTGCAATACTGTATAAGTTACAGGTGTACAACATAGTGATTCACATTTTTAAAGGTTGTACTCCACTAATAATTATTATCAAGTATTGGCTCTATTCCCTGAGTTGTAAAATACATGGACCACTGTCCCACATGTTGAACATTGATCTCTGACTGTTGAGGTGATTGGAGAATGGTTTTAAACTCCTGTTAGGTGAAGAGTCACTTCCTGCTTACACATCCTCTGTAGTATCATTAAACATCCCCTAAGAGACAGTGCCTCAGGGACATTGTCATTTAATCATTTCATGATCACTATTATCTGGGATATAGTGTTATCTTTGAATTGTACTATAATTTGAAAATTGAATTGCAGGTTTAATAGTTCTTAAAATTCTAGTTTTGATAAGGTTACATGTCATTATATTTTAAGTCTAAATATCTTGAAAATCTGTTTTAAATGAAGGCTTCATATCATAACTTCCTAAAACTTACCAGGTTTTGAACTTAGTGGCTATGTTGATATCACTGAGATCATCAGTATAGTATTTATGTCAAACTAGTAAATATATTTCCTTTTCTCTGTGTGTTTTGCAGCAACTTGTCCGTGTTTAAGAGCTGCCAGATGTTCTTTGAGCATTTTGTTATATTAGTAGTATTTGCATTTACACCTTTGGCAGAAAGACATCCAAATTTAGAGACAGGTTACGTGTGTTTCTTACTCCTTTTGTATTACACTGTCTAAATAGTCTTTGGAAGCTAAAGAGATGACATCTATGGGCTTTTGGAGTGTAGTTGCCTAAGGATAAACTGGGTTTGACTTCATTAGTGCACTGATAGGTTTGTGTAGAGTTATTATAGCATTAATCAATTTGATGGATTGGAAATATGACAGTACTGAAGCAGCATGTATTATTAGTGCCTATTATTCTACAAATTATGTCTTCACCTATATTCATATGCCAGAGGAGTCATGTTGTACATTAAGAATGCAGAACTTAAAAAAAAAATCAACAACAGGGCATCTCTTTTCACTGCCCTTTTCTTGTCCTTTTAGATTAGATCATCAAGAGGTGGACTTTGGAACTAGACTTGTTTATTAGGTCATAGCACTTTCATGCTGTGAAATGAGTGGAATACCCTGAATTGAGTGGAATAGACAGACCATCTGGCACCAGAAATACTTATCACCCAACTTGATACTTGAGAGAATACTGCAGGTAAAATGGAGTATTTAAGAATCTTAGGTGTATACATGTTAATTTGTTGGCAGTAGTCATTTCTCTAAAAGTTGTAATGGATTAATAGTAAAGAATGTTGGTGTTTTTGTTGTGAAGTTGCTCAGTCATGTCTGACTCTTTGCAACCCCATGGACTGTAGCCTACCAGGCTCCTCCCTCCATGGGATTCTCCAGGCAAGAGTACTGGAGTGGGTTGCCATTTCCTTTTCCAGGGGATCTTCCTGACTCAGGGATCGAACCTGGGTCTCCATCATTCCAGGCAGATGCTTTAACCTCTGAGCCACCCGGGGGTTGATAAAACTTAAAAGTAGTAGGTACCTTAAAGAGAATGGGAATCAAATGTGTATTTTGGGGGGCTATGAGAATTATTTTACCGTGTATGCATTTCTAGCATAAATTTGTTTGTTTAGACGTTATTTATTTTATGTTAAGGTTTTCACAAGTCCAAGAGTGTGTATTCTCTCTCTTTCTAAACTTGCTTCTCCTCCAACCTAAATACTTATAGGAGATAGAAACTATCTATGAAAAGCTTTGAAATTTATTTCCATAAAAAAGCCCTGTATCTCACTAAAGGTTGCAACTTTAAGAGGAATCAGCTTTGCTCCTAGTGAAAGAGACATTAGTGTAAAATTCTCAAGATAATTTTACCTAGATAAAATTGGAAAGACAGTAAAGGACAAAGGGGTTAAAAGACTTCTAATAGTGTTATTGGAATAGGAAGTGCTGAGGTGCTCCAATATTTGCTTTATTTCTAGATGTTTTAAATTTATGCCTATAAAATAGTATATTTCTTCTTTATAAAAATGATAAACATTTTCATGGATCTTTTGCTAGGGAATGGGACATCATTGTAATGTTTAAAAATGAATTAATATAGGTCACTAAGAATGTCTTAGTGTAAGTTATTTCTTTGATATGAAAATGAGATAGTAGTTTCTGATTGTAAAAGAATTAATTTCTGAAAGGTGGGTAATTTTACTTTGGAACTCATGTGATAAAGATTAGTTTTTAAATGATACTTAGACCAAAATAATTTAAATATTGCTTAATTTGAATTTCATGTTTTTCCATATATTGTATATATTGTTATTAATATTGTATTCAGTTTGGGGCAGTTGAGAAGCTGAGTCTTTAATAAATACTCTCAGGATCATGGGAATTTTCACATTCTAGGAACTTACTGCCTAGAAAGGAAGATAAGATATTGACATAATAATAGAATAGAGTAGAAAGCAATATATGATATAAGACAAGTGCAAACTGCTATGAACAGTATAGATAAAGGAGAAATTAGATTTGTTTAGTTACAGAAGCCTTCTTGATGGAGGTAGCATTTTAAGCTTGGTCTTGAAAAAGGTGTAGGATTTGGGCATGCAGTGGGAAGAAATATTCTGGGTAGAGGGTAACAGTTTAAGCAAAGTCTCTGAGGTGAGAAAGTATAAAGTGTATGGGGGAAATTTTAAATACTCTGGTAGAATGCAAGGGTCCTATTATTAGATGGTTGGGTAGTCAGGTATCCCCCCCACCCCACATTAATTTGAGTGTGTTCTTTCCAAGCTTTTTTTGTGGTCAAAGAGATGATTTCAGTAGAATAGAAGAGGACTTGTCTTTGATCAAGGATATGTGAATGGCTGAGTTCCCTGATGAAACTTCAAATAAGTAGTTATTTAATTTGAACCATGTTTTCTAAAGTGGGGTTAGGTGTATATACAGGGGTTTTGTACTAGATAATCCTTTCAAGTATGGAAAAGAAATATTGGAATTTAGGTTTCAACTTTTTTCAACTGTTTTCTTTTTTAGTGTGTTTTATAATGTGCATGATTCACTAGGTTAGGAATACCAGCCATATGATTTCCAAATCTATTTGGGTCTGCTACTCAAGTATTTTATTGATGGGGATGAGAGATTTTAAAAAGTGGTAATTCCTAGGTTAGAGTTAAAGAATATGGACAGGGGAATAGTGAGATGACTTGTCAGATGGTTGAGGGCATCGGTGATGGTCTTAGGAGTATTGCAACAGTAATATCCAATGGACATTATGTATTTGATATAAAACAGAAACAGATTTCCAGTTTTAGGGTAAGTTTACAGGATTAGATTCTGCCAGCTATATCAGGGAGCCGTTTAATATTTTTATAGTTGTGTTATTGGCTGTAGAGTTGGAGTTCTCTGGGGCTTCCTTGGGGGCTCAGTTGGTAAAGAATCTGCCTGCAATACAGGAGACCCAGGTCAGGAAGATCTCCTAGAGAAGGAAATGGCAACCCATCCCAGTATTCTTACCTGAAGAATTCCATGGACGGAGAAGCCTGGTGAACTACAGTCCATGGGGGACTGTAGAACTATAGTCTACAGTCTACAATCGTAGGGTCAGATAAGAGCGACTTACACTTTCACTTTATCCAGAGAACCCCAAAGTGTGTGTTAGTCTCTCAGTCATATCTGACTCTTTGCGACCTCCTTCTCTAGAGGATCTTTCCGACCCAGGGATCAAATCTGGATCTCTTGCATTGCAGGTAGATTCTTTACCATCTGAGCCACCAGGGATAAAAATTTACCTTTTTTGGCCATTTTGTATAGTTTTCTTGTCTTTTCTGCTGCATTTTTAGCCTAAACAGTACAGAATCATTAACAATAATGATAGCAGTAATAGTAAAAACAAACATTTATTCAACTAACATTTACTGATTGCCTATTTGGCACTGGGTTCTAGGAATGAAAGTGAAAGTGAAGTTGCTCAGTCGTGTCCAACTCTTTGCTACCCCATGGATTGTAGGCCATCAGGCTCCTCCATCCATGTGATTTCCCAGGCAAGAATACTGGAGTGGGTTGCCATTTCCTTCTCCAGGGGATCTTCCCGACCCAGGGATCGAACCCGAGTCTCCCACATTGCAGGCAGACGCTTTAACCTATGAGCCACCAGGAAAGCCCTCTAGGAATGAAGTGGTAAGCAAAAATCAGAACTGAACACTGAATTCATGGGGCTTACATTCTAGTGGGGGAGATAAACAAATAGTCCTCAAATCCCTGTGAAAATGTTGACAGGGATTGTCAACATATGGTAAGTGGTACAAAGGAGTGTACATGCTATTTAAGCTTGGAAAAGAGAGGGTTTGAATTATTCTAGAGGTCACTGAAGTCTTCCCTGAGGACAGGACCAGCTACATAATTTGTAGGGCCCAGTGCTAGATAAAAATGTGGAGCCCCCTTGTTTAAAAGAATTCTAGGACTGCCATAGTAGACTGATAAACTGAGAGTAGAACCCTTCAAATACGAGCCCTGTGCAGCTGCTCAGGTTGTATGTCCATGAAGCTGGACCAGTGTAAGGAAGTGATGTTTTTGCTGAGATGTAAGGACACAGTGGGAGGGGAAGATTGCTCCAGGGTAAGGGAAACACTCTAATGGCAGAAAGAGCCTCTTGATGAGGGTGAAGGAGGAGAGTGAAAGAGCTGGCTAAAGACTAAATATTAAAAAAAAACTAAGGTCATGGCACGTGGCCCCATTACTGCATGGCAAATAGAAAGGGAAAAGGTGGAAGTAGTGACAGATTTCCTCTTCTTGGGCTCCAAAATCACTGTGGATGGTGACTGCAGCCATGAAGTTAGAAGATGATTACTTCTTGGCAGGAAAGCCATTACAAACCTAGACAGTGTGTTGAAAAGCAGAGACATTACTCTGCCGACAAAGGTTCACATAGTCGAGGCTATGGTCTTTCTAGTGGTCATGTGTGGTTGTGAGGGCTGGACCATAAAAAAAGCTCTTGAACTGTGGTGCTGGAGAAGACTCCTGAAAGTCCTGTGGACAGCAAGGAGATCAAACCAGTCAATCTTAAGGGAGATCAACCTTGAATATTCACTAGAAGGACTGATGCTGAAGCTGAAGCTCCAATATTTTGGTCATCTGGTGTGAACAGACGACTCATTGGAAAAGTCCCTGATGCTGGGAAAGATTGAGGGCAGAAAGAGTAGGGGGTGTCGGAGGATGAGATGGCTGGACAGCATCACTGATGCAATGAACATGAACTTGGCAAACTCCAGGAGATGGTGAAGGACAGGGAAGCCTGGCGTGCTGCAGTCCATGGGGTCGCAAAGAGTTGGACACGACTGAGCAACTGAATGACAACAACAACAAAGGAAACAGCTTAAATGAATTTCCGATGCAGGAAGAAACATGATGCATTCAGAAACTGGGTGAAGGCTAGTGTGGCTGATGTACAGAGTGGTTGGAAAAGAATGATGAGGCCTGAGAGGTAGAGAGAGTGATGTGTAAGGTCCAGTTGATCTTTATTCCAGAAGCCACAGAACCGTTGAGGTGTATTAAGCATAAAGTCTACTTTTGATATGGTAATTATACCAGTATCTTGTATCCTGACAGCCTTGGACAATGTTCTCTCTCAGTCCCCATTTTTTAATCAGTCTCCTTTCCAGAAACTTTTAGTCTCACCTTCTATATTCTAAGGCTGGTCCTTCCTTAAGGCAAGTCTAAAAAGGCTCTTCACATCAGGGAGAGCTTTTGGTGGTAGAACTTGAAAGTAGGATGAGTTGTGAAATTTTATTCTCTGTTGGATTAGTGTGGTCTAAAACATTTTAGGTTGACTGAGGTAAAACTAGTAAGAGATGAAAATGTTTTAATATTGTTTTAAAAAGATTTTTGATTTTAAATGCTGAGATATTTAAGGCTTTTATCAGCACTATGATTTTGAATTTTTCATCTCCCTCTCTTTTATACATGATCAAGGGCAAGGGTGGGTATTGACTTGCCTGACCTTTGGAAAGAGGAGTGGGGAATAATCGTATTTTTGGACTTTGTCTTTCACATAATGGGCATTCTTAATGAAAAGGCTTTATATAATATTACCCAAACCAAGAAATAGGCTTTGTACTTCGTTATGTGTGTATAATGTTTATGATTCCTAGACTTACTTATTATGAAGGCTTATTTCCTAGAAAGATAGCTACATGGTTGATTTGTAGATCCAATGCCATGCCACACAATTTAGGATTTTCGCTGTTGTCTCTCTATTGAATAACACACCAGTCGTTTCTTCTCCCATGTCATGCTTAAAATGTGAGCAGATTCACATAGGTGATGCACTTAAATCAATGATGTTTATATTTTCTGAACTTCTCATGGGTGAGATCATTCCCTGCATACTCTGCCATTTCTTGCCTTCTGGTCTGTGGGCGTACTGGAATTCCAAGCTGTTGAAATAGCATGGTTATATAGGTTTATATCAGCTTGCCTTCCCTTTTTAAATGAAATGTTCTGTTTGTGACCCACTCCAGTATTCTTGCCGGGAGAATCCCGTGGACCGAGGAGCCTGGTAGGCTACAGTCCGCCGGGTTGCAAAGAGTCAGACACGACTGAGCAACTTCACTTTCTCTTGTTTCTTTTTTCTGTTTGTGAAGACAACATCAAATGTTTTGGCAGAGTTACTTTCTGAGAATTTATTTTCAGTAATAGTTTCTGAGTTAGAGCAGAAATTAGATAAAGGAAAATATACTCTGCCAACCCCATTTTCAGCTTTAGGTTCTTAATGACAACTTCAAAAACATAATTTTTTTCTTCCTTCCTTTATCTTTGGGTTTGCTGGGTCTTCGTTGCCGCGTGGGCTTTCCTCTGCTTGCTGTGAGCGGGGGCTACCCTTTGTTGTGGTGCACGGGTTTCTCACTGCGGTGGCTTCTCTTTTTGTGGAGCATTAACTCTGCATCTGTAGCACGTTGGCTTCAGTAGTTGTGGTTCCCGGGCTGAGGAGTTGTGGCATATAAGCTTAGTTGCTCCGTGGCATGTGGAATCTTCCCGAACCAGGAATCAAACCCATGTGTCCTGCATTGGCAGGCAGATTCTTTACCCCTGAGCCACCAGGGAAGCCCAGTTCAACTCCTTTATTCTTATTTGTGGTTGAGTAAATACTTTGGCCACCTCATGCGAAGAGTTGACTCATTGGAAAAGACCATGATGCTGGGAGTGATTGGGGGCAGGAGGAGAAGGGGACGACAGAGGATGAGATGGCTGGATGGCATCACCAAATCAATGCACAAGAGTTTGGGTGAAGTCCGGGAGTCGGTGATGGACAGGGAGGCCTGGTGTGCTGCGATTCATGGGGTTGCAAAGAGTCGAACACAACTGAGCGACTGAACTGAATATGTTACAAGATTTCTTTTAAATATGCTGGTTGTATTAGATCAGGAGAATGGGAGTGGGGCCAGTGATGATAAATGAATTTTTAGCTAAAAATTTTTAGTTAAAATTTCATTTAGCTAAACATGTAAGTTCCTGTTCTTATGAGACCTCTGGTATTGCAGAGTAGTGGCTTTAGCTTCTGATTTATTAAAGAACACTTCACTTACATTCAGCATATATTTAATGCTAAATGTATGTTACTGTGTTTTGAAAATTTGTAATCCATGGTCTCGTATGTACACAAAATAGCTAATCAAAAATTAAAATTATCAGAATATTTAATTAGAGCACCCTAGTACCTTAACCGGAGAAGGCAATGGCAACCCACTCCAGTACTCTTGCCTGGAAAATCCCATGGACGGTGGAGCCTGGTGGGCTGCAATCCATGGGGTCGCTAAGGGTCTGACACAACTGAGCGACTTCACTTTCACTTTTCACTTTCATGCATTGGAGAGGGAAATGGCAACCCACTCCAGTATTCTTGCCTGGAGAATCCCAGGGACGGGGGAGCCTGGTGGGCTGCTGTCTGTGGGGTCATACAGAGTCGAGCACGACTGAAGTGACTTAGCAGCAGCAGCAGTACTTTAACATATTGATCAGTAAAACTTTGATTAGCCAGAATGTTTAGGGAATTGAGTGATAAGCTTAGTATCCGTTTTCTTTCCGTGCATGATTAATGAACACCAACTGTATGCAAAGCTTGGCACAGTGTGGCATACACAATGCGACACATTTTTGCCCTCAAGGAACTTAATTTCAGTGTCTTTGGAACTTTTGTAAATTTTATTCCTTTGCTTTATTGCTTTAATAAGATTAATAAATGCATATAATTGAATCTTTGATGATTCATTCATTCATTCATTCACATTCATTCACCTCACAAATGAACCTCACAGTATTGTTCTCATATGAATGTATGGTGTAGGTATGCTGACCATACAGTTTATCCTAAAAGGTTATTTTTGAGTAGTTTGCAGATGTCAGCTTGTTTTTGTTTCCCTACCTTTTATTTTTAAAACTGTTAACACTGGTAAATTGGATTCTTAATTGAAATTTTACTTTGTTAAAAGGTTTACAGTAACGTAGTAAGTATTTAATTGCGCTGCCTTTTTGGTATGTGAGTTAAAGTTTGGTAGCTTTTATATATATGTATACAGACAGTCTCCAACTTAACAGTCTCCAAAGAAACTGTACTTCAAATTGTGAATTTTGATCTTTGCCTGGGCTAGTGATGTGTAGTGAGATACTCTTATCTTGATGCTGGGCAGCTACAAGGAGCTGGAGTTCCCAGTCAGCCTGAAATCTCAAGGGTGAACAACTGGGACACTTAAAATAATTTTATACCTATAAAATCTTTCTGTTGTCACTTTCAGTACAGTATTCCATAAATGACATGAGATATTATCAATACTTTATTATAAAACAGGCTTTGTGTTAGGTGATTTCGCCCATCTGTAAGCTAATGTAAGTGTTCTGAGCACATTTAAGGTAGGCTGCTGCTGCTAAGTCACTTCAGTCGTGTCCGACTCCCATAGACGGCAGCCCACCAGGCTCCCCATCCCTGGGATTCTCTAGGCAAGAACACTGGAGTGGGTTGCCATTTCCTTCTCCAATGCATGAAAGTGAAAAGTGTCCTACTCCTAGCGACCCCATGGACTGCAGCCTACCAGGCTCCTCCATCCATGGGATTTTCCAGGCAAGAGTACTGGAGTGGGGTGCCATTGCCTTCTCCATTAAGGTAGGCTAGGCTAGGCTATAATGTTTGGTAGGTGCGGTATCTTAAATGCATTTTCAAGTTACAGTTTATAACTCACGGTAAGTTGAGGAAGGTCTGTAATATTGTAGATAACTGTACAAAACTATTAATTATTTGCTTGGTGATTTCATGGTGTCCCTAAGTATAATTTTGTGTAGCACAGACCAAACCAAATTTTACAGTGTATAATAATTACTACAACTTTTTCTTTTCATTCTAAAGTAGAAGTAAAAGCAAATTAAGGTGTCTACCTCCTATCCCCTCCTAAGACTAAGTGACTACATCTTAAATGATCATTCTTAAAAGAAAAAATGCTTCATGTGTATAAATTTCTTTTTTAAAAAACCAGCTGGAAGTATATATTAAAAAATAATTTGTTGCTGTGTCACAGAGACTGCATTAGTTTAAACACCATAAGAAAAGTTAATCAAATTTCATATATTTGACTGACTTTCTTGCTGACAGCAAATATAGTTAGTGTGTTAGAATTGGTGATTTTGATGTTTTATGGATTTTACAAAGAATTCAGCAAATAATATCCTGAATATTCTGTCTGTGGAGGCATTGCTTCTTATATGCAGTTGATTAGACAAATTCAAATCTAGGGCTTTTTCCAAGCACTGGTAGGTTGCTAATACTCTTTGTTGCTGGAGTCTTTGCTAGATGAGAGGTTAAGAGTCAAGGTCAAGCCTATTAGGCCTAAAATGAGCTTCACCAGCTTTATTTCACATTGTTTTGATAGGTACTGCTTCATCGTATTCTCTGTTTTTGTGAGATGATGTTGTTGGGTTCAAGGCAATTAAACGTAGACAACAGGATTCCCCTGTTTAAATACTACCAGGTTATAAAGAAAGATGCACAGCCTGATATGCATAGATTTGATTCTTTCATAAAGTGTCTTCTGAAAATTTACTTAGTTAAAAGTTTACAGTAAAATATAAATACTGTTTCACTATTTTTCTTTTTGATAGTGAGCTGAAATTCAGTGTCTTTTTATATGTATGAATGTAATTTTGGATATGTCTGTGTTTGAAGAAGACTAAAGAATAGTAGCATATAAGCAGTTTAATTTTTTTAATTTTCACTTTTGATTGGGCAAAATGTCTTCCATTTCCTCCCCATAAAAAATTAAACTGCCACCAAACATTCATTTAAATGAAATTATCTAACCTGCTTATATAGATTCTCATAGAATCTACAGTAATGTGACTGGTTGCCATATTTAAGGTATCCTTGGTAATTTAATCCTTGGCAGTTTATGCTTGACATTAAATGCTCTAGGCAAATGTATGTGTTTATTAATTTGGTTGGTTACTGATATATTTTTTCCCTGTGTACCTGTTTCCACAGCTGCAGAACCTTGGCCTGAAAATGCTACATTATATCAGCAACTGAAAGGTAGGTGCTTATTCCCCATTAAAAATGGCTTCATATCAAAATATGTGTGTTCAGTCATGTCTGACTCTTTGTGACCCCACGGACTGTAGCCTGAGGCTCCTCTGTCCATGGGATTCTCCAGGCAAGAATACTGGAGTGGGTTGCTAATTTCCTCCTTTAGGGGATCTTCTCAATTCAGGAATCAGACCTGCATCTCCTGTGACTTCTGCATTGACAGGTGGATTCTTTACCACTGAACCACCTGGGAATCCCAGATATATCAAATACATATCAAACATATCAAAATATATTTATTACAAAAAACACCCATTGATAATGCAATTTAATGCAAAAAGAACATGAAACATAAAGAAGGAATTCCCTTATATAATTTGTCTAGGAGATTTTACCTAAACTTGTATGTGCCAGTGTAAACCAACTCTTCATGGTCTGTAAGGCGCTTAGTTTATTATTGACTCATTATAGTGGCTGCTGCAGGCAGGGTAGTATGATGTGGTTGCAGGAGTAGTTGGCAGATTTACTGCGCCAATAGCTGACACAGCAGATTTTTGAAGTCCTGTGGTAAAGTGGGCTCTCAGTAAAAAGGAACTGTTAAAATGTATAGGCTAGGATGGTTCAGCCTCCCTTTAGCAGCTCTTCATATATCATCAGATCACATTATGGACCCCATTTGGGGCTCAGCAGCCTGCTACAGTTGTCAGAAGACTGCAAAGTAATGAAGACTAATAGGCAGCAGCCCTCGTCTTCTAAGCATGGAATTTTTATTGCAGTGAACTTGTCATCTTTCTTTTGTGTGACAGATCTAGACACACTGTGCAATATTAACTGTAAGCTGGTTTTATACGAGTTTGAATGCTTTTAACTAGAGAGGTTTGAACAGAGATGCTATTTTACTTAATGAAAGGGATTATTTCTTAAAAACTTGAAGAAACCTTTCATTTTTAAGTGAGCAGTTTTACATACATATTGCTGATAAAATACAATAAGTGATCAAATAGATTTAGAGGAAATAGTCTTCGTTGTTATTTACATAAAATACTTTAATCCAAATTATAATCTTGTAACATTGATATAGAACTTGATGATTGCGCTTTCTTTTTAGAAATAGGAATAGTTTTTTAAAATAAAAAACATTTATACGTGTATTTTACTTGTTTAGTAGTTACGCTTTTGACTCAGACCTTTCATTGTATTTCTACAGGGGAGCAAATTTTGCTTTCTGACAATGCAGCTTCTCTTGCTGTGCAGGTAAATATGTAAATAGTGCAGTATTTTTTTTACTTTTTGCTTTTGGTTAAATATGCTAGTATTGATTATTTGGGTTGATTTCTTCATTTATAGGCACAAACCTATTTTCTAACTTACTTGTAAAGATTTATTCACTACGTATTTAAGTGTCCTCATTGTACTCATTCTAGCCTTAATCCATTTGGTGGTTACGAAGCAGACATATTTTTCTTCAGCGACGCCTTATATATTTATTGATTACATTAGTGCCTATTATCCCCAGACCACTTATTGAATATAATAGCTCTTGGAGTTTTATATCATGGTTGTGTAATCCAAAAGATTTGTGGCCCTGTAAACTTTAAACTGCACTATAGGAAGAATAGGATACTTGGGGATTATTTGCTTTTAAAGAAAAGAGAAATGTTTATGTAGATTATGGAATTACAAATATTGAAACATTTTGCATATTTAGCTGCTCTTTGTTTGGTTAGCTTGCATAGTTTGAATCACAAAGAGTATTTTAATGAGTAGCACCTAAAAGATAACTTAGAAATTTAAGACATGCCATTTGTTGGAAATGAGATTGTGAGCTTCTGGAGGACAGAAAGAAAAGAAAGAGGGACTGCTTTTGTTGCATTTTAGGCATGATGCTAGGCACTTGGGCATCTTGTGTTTTCAACACAACTAGGTATCTTCTGGGCATAATAACTATGACTGTTACACAGCCATAGTATGTCATTCAGTACATTTTACTTTTAAGTTGGAGAAAGAAGGAAAAGATAGAAGGAAATGTGTTTGAACAATATTTGTATGAGTATGAGTATTTTTAAGTTTCAAGTTTTTTTACTTCTTTTAGAAGGTTTGTATATTTTTACCAAGAATATAAATTTTATTTACTTACGTTTATCTTTAGGCACTAGTACTATAACTAGTGTATTTTCTTGTGTTAATCTTTGAGAAGCAGAAATTCTCGGTTGGTTATATTTAATAGATAAGTACTTTATACTTCCTTTTTGGCAGGGGGCATAAGGAAGTTGGAGTTTGTTTAGTTTTCAAATACTAATAATGTAGTGCCTAGCATATGAAGTGTGCTCAGTAAATACTTGTTGAATGAATGGTTTACAAGTGGGGTAGAAGCAGTCTTGCTTGATAACTGATAACACAAGTAAATTATTTGTTAAGTATGAAATAATGTCTTCAGTCTTTATATTTTTGAGAAGATAGCTTCAGGGCACAGTGAATATTTTAGTTGAAGCACTAATTCTTAACCCTGTTTTAGTTGCCATTTTGGGGATAATTCTTTCAGTCTCATGAAGCTATGGGATATTTTTCCAGAAAACATTGCAACACACACAGATATAGACATACCTAGGCAATTCTGCATATGGTGTGAGGAGGTTTATTGATCTCCCAGCTGAAGCTCTCTGGGTATCCTGTATGAAGAGCCTCTAAAACTGAAGAATATTAGTTTAGGAAGTACTACAGTAATTTTCACCAGTAGGAATGTTATTTTGGGTAAGAGTAGACCAGTGGTTCTTAGCTGAGGGAGGGTTTCAGACCCCCAGAGAACATCTGACAGTGTTTAGACATTTCTGATGGTCACAGCTGTTGGGGAGGCTGTTTTTGGCATCTGTTGGGTAGATGCCAGGGATTCTGTGAAACAGTGCACGAGACAGTCCCGCCCCAGAAAGAATTATCCCACCCTAAATGTAAATGGTGTCAGTGTTAAGAAACCCTAGAATAGATGGCTTAACTAGTTTTTGGCATAAACCAAGATATCGGTATATTACCGTTAAAAAAATTTAACATTTTAAATAACCTGGAGAAGGAAAGAAAAAAGAAATCTCAGTGTGTACCTTCTTTAGTAATTCTGTTTTTATGGTTCTTATTGATTTATTTTCTCAACATTCATCTCAAATCATAGTTGCAATTAAAGCTAAGACCAGAAAATAAGAATCTTTTAAAATGCAGAATTTTGCATAAATATTTTAATTTTTTGTTATCCTACACATGTCACTTAGATGATGAATTAACCAGCATATATTAAAAATTCTTGGTTTTCTTCAATATTCTTTGACTTGACAGCTGATAGTAGCCATGACTATAAATGTGACTTTTCCAGATATCTGATGTAAACTTTATGGAGTAATTTTCTTCTATATAGTGGATAAGTATTCATTTGGAAGAATCAGTTAAATGTATAAAATTGATCTAACAGTGTGACAGGTATCCATAAGCTGGATATTTCCTAGAAAATACCAGATATTAAGCATTAGATACTTCAGTAGTTAGCCACCTAAGCCATCAGGAAATTTAAATTTTACATACCACATAGGCTTTGCATTTATTATGTTCCGGAACTAAATGGTTAGAGTTTTTTTTTTGTTTGTTTGTTTTTTTGATTAAAGAAACCTCTTTATGATTTCAGTTTAAAACAAAATTAAAAAAATTTTCCCCTATGGCTGTTATTTTTGTCTTAGATTTGCTTTCCTTCTTTCATCCACAGAGTATTGTTATTACCTGAAGTGTTTGCCTAGTCATAAAATAATCTTGTATGTTGAATATTATGAAGTATTAGAATAGTGTGTCCCTCTGGTTCTCACAAGCAGTACTATGTGTGTGTATGTGTGTGTACACATACACATATATGGCAGTGCGAACAGTGTTATACATACACAAACATTAGGGAGAGAAATCTTCCATTTCATAGTATTACTTCCACTTTGAAGCTTGTATTGATTGGAAAAGAACTTTGATAACAATTCTCTGTTACTATCCTTTTATCCCCTAAACCAACTGCCCGATAGATACATAATATATATAATGTTGCCCACATAAATGTAAGGTGGTGGCCGTTGTTTAGTCACTAAGTCATGTCTGACTCTTCTGACCCCATGGACTGTAGCCCACTAGGCTTCTCTGTCCATGCAAGAATGGACAGGCAAGAATATTGGAGTGGGTTGCTATTTCCTTCTCCAGGGGATCTTCCCGACCCAGGGATTGAACCAGCTTCTCCTGTGTTGCAAGTGGTCTCCTGCATTACAAGTGGATTGTTTACCACTAAGCCACCAGGGAAGCCCACTCACATATGTATAATAGTTTAAAATTTTCTAGTAGCCACACTAAAAGAAGTAAAAAGAAATGTGAAATCAATTTTAATAAATATATTTTATTTAATATTGTCAAATATTATCATTTTAACATAATATAAAATTTATTAACGGATGTTTTTCCTTTTTTTTTTTATGTTAAGTTCAAAATCTGATGTGTGTTTTACACATCTCAGTTTGTGCCAGCCACATTTCAAGTACTCGATAGCCATATGTAGCTGACAGCTCTCATATTGGACAGCACATGTCTAGAAATACTGTATAAGCAAATATATATGAACTTCAAAGTTTTCTGCAGAAAATACTTTATTTGATTTTTCTTCAAGAAATTTATGTCTTTACGAATTCAGTATCTCATCTTTTATAGCAGATTCCACAAGTGAAATGAGTAAATAATCTCTGTTCCTCAAATAATCTCGGATACCTCAGACATTACTGTTTGTTTTAAGTTTCCTCATCTTTAAAATGCAGGTATAATAGAAGCTGTCCTACTGGATGTCATGAAGATTGAATGTGTTAAAAAATATATGAAATGTGCATAAACATTAAAGCACTTAGAAGAGCACCTGGCATATTATAAACATACGGTGAATATTGGTTATTTCCTTCTTCCCTGGTTCTTTGACAGAAGTACACATTATCAGTGTCAGCAGCAGGAATGAAAGCTTGCAGGCTTTGTAATACCTAAAGTGATTAAAGCAAATGTTAGGTCTAAGAATTATTTTTGGATGTATTTAAATCTATAAGAACATTAATAATTTTTCTAATCATTCTTCCATTGTATGCCTAAAAGTTGTTAGTGTAGATTGCTTTGATCAAACAAAATATTATTTTAATAGTATTTACTAAATAAGGCCTGTTTTAGAATTAAGTATTGAATGCTTTTGTTGTTTAAGGCACTCTTTTTAAAGAGCTTTTCTGAGAGACATCTTATTCAATCATTACCATGACCCAAGTGTATGGTACTTGTTATGAAGCTCATTTTTAAATATGTGGAAACTGAAGCGCAGGAAAAGTCTGGCCAAGGTCATAGAGTCCATAAATTGTGGAGGTAAAGAGACGCCAGCAGCATTGGCTGAGTGCCTGCTGCATGCTAATCACTGTGCTGAGCATTTAATTCTTAGGAACTCACTTAATCCTTATAATAACCGTATGAAGTCAGTGCTGTTAAAATCCCCCTTCTGCAGATAATACTAATAGAACAACAATAATAACTATAGCTAAAATTTATACTGTACTTACTCCATGTGCCAGGTCTTATTATATATACTTTAGGTATCATAGATAATCCTCACATGCAGCCACCATATGAGGTAAGTAGCATTATTATTATCATTTTACAGATTAGGAAGTTGAGGCAGAAAAGTTAAGCAGTTGGCCCAAACTTATATAATTAGTACTTGACAGAGCTGGAGTGCAAACTCAGGGAGTCTGGGTCAAGTCTATGCTTGTAACACTTCGCTGCATACCAGTTCAGTGTGTGATACAGATCTTTGGAGTTTTATCTAAAAATAGGTAGATAACTTAATTCAAAAATCATTTCTGACATTTCCTAGAAAATTATATATAACAATTTATGGATTACATTAAGATGTGAAAGCTGTATTGCAGCTTTTGGATCTCTAAAATGTGAGGAAGGTAGTCTTACCTATATTATGGGTTATTATGAAGTTCAAGGTAGGTAATGGGAAATTGTTTTGAAAGAGGTGAAAGCAGTATAATTACAAGATGATGTTGCCTGAATTAGTGCCTGTTTCTCAAGGATTTGTGCATATTTTGTGAATGTATAATAAAATGTTATTTCTAGTAAGTTTATTAGAAAGAATAGGATTACAAAATTCTATTCTAGAAAGGATTTTGTTTCATATATATGAAACCAATTTAAAAATAAAACTATTTCCCTTTTTTGTATGGCTTAATCTGAATACTGTAAAAGTTTAATTATTGAATTTATTTTTTAGACAGTGTCTCAAACTGATTAGTAGAATGCTGCATGAAAAAGTAGTCTTACTTTTTACTTCTGCAGTTTTTACTTACTTCCAGTAAGAATAACATTTAAGCTCAGGTTAAGGGAAGTGTCCCTATTTTACTTAATATTCTTATTTTTTCCTATCCTTTGTGAATAAATACTTAATCTCTAAAAATGAAAGAGAACACAACAGAAAAACACTGTATTCTTTCTGTTGAATGTGTTTTAATCGTTTAAAAAGTCAGCATTTTTATAGGCTGCATTAATACTGGACCACAAACACTAATGTGTTAGTTAGATATGCTGATAAATAGCTGACACTTGCTTTTTCCTTTTTTGCAAATGATGCCTTTTAGGTGGACATATTAATTTGAGGTTAAATGGTAATGATATCCTGATGTTGTGATTGGGGAAGAGCAGAAGAGAGGAGTATCTCTTTTCTTTGAGACTGCAGGTCAGTTGTATGGGGAAACAACTGTGGTTAAGAAATTACAGCCCTGTAAACTTGTTGTATCATTCAGATGGTCACAGTGGACAGCTTACCTGCAGAATTTTAGAGGAAATGATTTTGAATTTTCAATTTGTTTTAATACATTTTTTGGTTTGCTGGTTATGTGCAGTTTCCAGGTGTCAGTTTAAAACTGCCTTATGATCCAGAAATCCCACTGCTGGGCATACACACTGAGGAAACCAGAAGGGAAAGAGACACGTGTACCCCAATGTTCATAGCAGCACTGTTTATAATAGCCAGGACATGGAAGCAACCTAGATGTCCTTCAGCAGATGAATGGATAAGAAAGTTGTGGTACATATACACAATGGAGTATTACTCAGCCATTAAAAAGAATACATTTGAATCAGTTCTAATGAGGTGGATGAAACTGGAGCCTATTATACAGAGTGAAGTAAGCCAGAAAGAAAAACACCAATACAGTATACTAACGCATATATATGGAATTTAGAAAGATGGTAACAATAACCCTGTATACGAGACAGCAAAAAAGACACTGATGTATAGAACAGTCTTTTGGACTCTGTGGGAGAGGGAGTTGGGTGGGATGATTTGGGAGAATGGCATTGAAATATGTATAATATCATATATGAAACGAGTCGCCAGTCCAGGTTCGATGCACGATACTGGATGCTTGGGGCTGGTGCACTGGGACGACCCAGAGGGAGGGTATAGGGAGGGAGGAGAGAGGAGGGTTCAGGATGGGGAACACATGTATACCTGTGGCAGATTCATTTTGATATAAGGCAAAACCAATACAATATTGTAAAGTTAAATAAAATAAAATTTAAAAAAAAACCCTGATATAAATACAACAGGTAGGAATGCACCAGTGCAATTATTTTAATAGAGAAGTAATAGAATGCTATTTTATGTAAAACATTTTAAAATTGATACAACTTTCTTAAAATTTCATAAAGGATACAATTTTAGTTTTTTAAAGTATGTTTATCCTTTCCACTGTAATCATTTTCTGCAAAATGAGGCTCCTGTGTTCCCTTTCAGGATGAGAAGGAAAGCTAAGGGGTGGAGAGAATTCAGTGAATCCTTTTCAGTATTCTAAAGTGAGCAAAATGCAGGCTGCAGATGTTTCCTTGATTTAAATTCTTCAGATTGAATGTTACATTAGGTTACCTTTTTAATCTCAGAAGTATTACAAAGTATTTTGGTGATATATGCTTATAGCACCTGTAATGATTTAAATGTACAAAACGTGACCTTTAAAAAAGATAACTGTGAGCTTAAATTGCAAATAGAATTTAGCAGATTAAAAAAATTCTCAGTATTAATCCCTCAACACATAAATGGTGTGGTATATGTAAAACATTTAAATTAATCTTACAAAATTTGTGAAAATGAAGTATATTCAAAACAGAATTAGATGGATATTAGGGTTGTCATTATTAGTAATTAGTGAAATAATGTAAAATGGTTACATAGGGTAATAGTTTGCTAATATCAGTATCTACCTAACTTAGCAAAAAATTTACAGTCCTGTAGTTCTGAGAGATTACAAATTAGAATAACAACCATAGACTTTTTCTTTTTAAGAAATAAACAGCAAGCAGAATTTTAAAATTTGTTGCTATTAAACAGAACAATAAAGACATAGCAGTAAGATGGAAAAAATGACAGTCTGTTTTCTTAAACAGAAAAAGGCTAGAATTCTTCATTATTAGATACACAGTATCAACATAATCAATCTAGTAGCATTATATTTGAGCTGAAAATACACTTAAATTTGAGGTCATACACTACCCCATGTGAGTGAAACATCTTTCATATAGTTCTAAGATGAAATTACCCTTGAATGAATAGCATCTTCATTTATCTTCAAACCTCTTCTGTGCTTTTAGTGAATCTACTCTTTCAACATTCTACAATAAGAATTACATTATACCATTATACCAGAGTATTTCTGCAGTGTGAAATAGATTGGTTTGGAAAATGAACCTGGCTTTGCTATAAATTACATTCCCAGGTACAAAGGAATTTGTTATTTTGTCTAAAATAGTCACAAATATAATTAAGGTCTTAATTTATGTTAACTACAAATGTGGCTATTGCTTTAACTGGATTAGGAACTTAATCTGTCACTTTAAGAATGATACCTAACACTTTTCATTTGTAACCTTTAGATACATTATTTCAATTATAGGGTCTACAGTTGTTTGATGTAAAAAATGAATTATTTTAAAATTTGTTCTTGGTTTTTAATTTTAAAACATGTCTCTTGGTAAGGTGGAAAATAATCCTTCAATTGTCACAGATTTTCCTTTGTGTCCTGGTGAAACAAGATATGAATTAAAATTTGGAATCATTTTAATTTTGTGCCCTGAAAATGGCATTGCATGATTTAGAAGAGTCCTTAGTGAGTTCTTACCTAAAATATTTCAAATTTAATTACGAAATGAATAGAAGCTTTGTCCTAAAGAGGAAAACCTGAGGTCTGCTGTCTGTGAATAACTGGTAACAGCTGAGCTGAAAATGGATTTTCTCTATTTAGAATTTGGATAATTTTGTAAATTTTAAATTTATATACATTTAGAAACTATGTTTACAATCTCTTAAATTCCACAGTGTTAATCAGTGTAAAGCAGTGTAATAAGTTTTAAAAATTTATTAAAGACAATTCTTTAAAATTTTGAGTTATTTTAATGTTTTTATTGGCAAGCAATGTTGATTTTTTGCTTAAGTGCAATTAAAGAGTATTGTTTTGTATTTAATTTATAAGACAAATATTCCTTCTGTTTTGGGGCTAAAGAAGGGGAAGGAAATTAATTGTGTTGTTCATTGGTAAATGATTCAGTATTGAGTTTATCATTAGGTTAAAAAATGAAATGAATACATTTTATATTGCTGCCATCTACCACTTAGTTTATCCAAGAATTTTAAATTTAGTGGGTTTGTTGTTGTTGTTATTGTTATTTTTCTCAGTTGGAATATTTATTTTATCTGTGAATCATGGAACTTCACAACATTCATAGGAGCTTAGAAAAAAGTAGTTTCTTGTCATTAGGCCCAGATTGTTCATTGAATGCCAGTTATGTGACTGGTATTTTATTAGGTTCTTGGGTTACAAGAGTTGCTTCTGAATCTTTAACTACTTTATAACTCTTTTACTTAAATTTTGACTCTACAGTTTACATTTACTTATATTTAATTCTAACAGGGAAAGTTTATACCTTTTCCTGTTATGGTCGTGTTTTTTTGTTGCTTTCTTTCTGAACTTGATTTTTTTCTACAGCTATCAGGTATGGGTATATCTAAACTTGAGTCAGATATTCCAAGAGTGGTATTCAGGTTAGAGTTGTGTTAATTAGGAAGGTCCTCTTTTATGTGATCTGTCTCATATGTGCTCCCAGTAGCATTTCTTGTTTTTGGTAACAAAGTTTCTCTGTTTAAAACTTTTTGTGTGTATTGAATTGTAGTTTCTGATGATTTCTGCATAGCTAATTTTTTAAAAAGTTGAATTCCTGTTAGTGTTTTTCTAAAACATTACTTGTTTAAATACTTCTGATTTTAATAGGAATCACATTGATCTTTTTAATGCAGTGAGCTTTGGTACTATAAAATCATGAAATGCTAATCTGTGTTGTAGCTTACTCATTTTCTGTGAACTTGGGTATGTTTTTATTTTTATGGATATCTGTGTCTTATTCATTACGCAAATGTTTATTGAGAATCTATGGTGTGCCGAGGATAAAGTAGTGAACAGGACAGGCATGGTCGTTTTGTACTAATGGAGCTAATGTTCTGGAGGGGGAGGCCTTTTATCAGTTTCATCAGTGCGTGTGACTTTGAAAAGTTATTTGTAAAGTAGAAGTTTATGTCAGTATTAAAATATCTTCATTCTTACTTTTGCTTTGTTGAATCGAGTATGTATTGTATAGGCTTTTGGTTATATTCTGTTTATTCTTTTAATATCTACTTAGAGGTTTTTATCTTAGTATACAGTTTTTCTATTTTGATTATAAATAGTTACAGTATATAATCATTATTTATTTACCCTTTTCTCTTAAGGAGATGTTAATAGGTAAAGTTTTCTTTTGAAATCACCAAGGTTGAGAAGTCTTTTTTCCCCCACAGATAGATCTATAAGTATTTATTATTACTAATATTATTACTACTAATTTTAATAATAATATATTTATTAAAATACTGTGTGCCAGCTGGTGTGTAAAGTGTTTCACATACAACACCTCAGTTAATCTGCCTAATAAATTGTCTTCCTTTTAGAAATGGGGAAGCTTATGAGGTAAAGAAACTTTCTCAGACTAACACAGGCATCAAGATTCTTCTCTGAGATGGCTCACTGGGAGGCTTCTGCTGTTAACTCTTACTGTTCTGTATTGACTCTTAAAAGACTAATGCAGAAGTTTCCATTGTTTTAAAAGACACTCTCGTCTTCCACTTAAACAGCTTGCTTCTTAAATCTCTACTCTGTTAGGATCCATTAGGTTCTGCTGCCGCACTTAACCAGTGACAAAGGAGTGGGAGTGTGCTAATAGTAGCTGGGTTATAAGAGTGGTATGGCTTATGAGTCAGCAGCAGCAAGTCAAATTACTTTAAATGATGATAAGGACAGCATCTCAATGAGGGAGCATCTTCCCTGTGCAGATGCAGCAACAAGTGTGGGCCTGTTGTTGGCTGGCTATGTTTCCATTCAACCAGGGTTGAGCCCTTTTCACCATTTCATAAACTGAGTATTTTAAATTATCTTACCAGAAGCCTTGCCACCATGTTACTGAAGAATTGCTGTTACAGAATCCGTCTATATTCCTGATGCTCTTTTTAAAAAAAATTTATTTTATTGAAGTGTAGTTGATTTATGGGCTTCCCCAGTGGCTCAGTGGGTAAAGAATCTTCCTGCAGTACAGGAGACACGGGAGACACAGGTTCGGTCCCTGGGTCGGGAAGATCCCTTGGAGAAGGAAATGGCAACCTGTTCCAGTATTCTTGCCTGGAAAACCCCACGGACAGAGGAGCCTGACGGGCTACAGTCCAAAGGGTTGCAAAGAATCAGACACAACTAAGCACGAAGGCATGGCGTAGTTGATTTACAGTGTGTTCATTTCTATTGTACAGTAGAGTGATTCAGTTATGTATATATATATTCTTTTTCTTTTTCCATTATGGTTTATCACAGGATATTGAATATAGTTCCGTATGCTATACAGTAGGACCTTATTGTTTATCCATTGTGTATATAATAGTTTACATCTGTTAATCCTAAACTCCTAATCAATACCCCCTCCTTGCCCCCAGCCTGTTGTCAACCACAAATCTGTCCTCTGCTGCTGCTGCTAAGTCGCTTCAGTCATGTCCAACACTGTGCGATCCCATAGATGGCTGCCCACCAGGCTCCCCTGTCCATGGGATTCTCCAGGCAAGAACACTGGAGTGGGTTGCATTTCCTTTTCCAATGCATGAAAGTGAAAAGTGAAAGTAAAGTCACTCTTTGAGTCCGACTCTTTGAGACTCCATGGACTGCAGCCTACCAGGCTCCTCTGTCCATGGGATTTTCCAGGCAAGAGTGGGTTGCCATTGCCTTCTCCAATCTGTCCTCTGTTGCCATTCTTTTATCTGCAGTGTGTGTTAGGTTTTTCCCCAACATTTAAGCTGCTAGTTTTATCATCTAATCAAAGCAGTTGCATTGTTATCTACAATAGCAACTTTTGAATATAGGATTTAAGATATTTGTAAGGGTCAAATTGATCGGTAACAGATTGTTCTTATTTCTTTAGACTCTTGGCCTTAATTTTAATTGTATGTAAATGAAATATATTTTATTCCACAGAGTTATTTTTTTTATAAAGTATCTGAGCTGTAGTTCCCAAAAGGTATGATTCAGGAGTAATTACTGAAGAAATAGAGTTTAAAATCTTCATCGAATATCATAGGTGTCATCTTCTGGGACTGTTTCTAGAATTTCTCTTATTTAAGTTCCCAATGAATGCTATTTCTAAAAAATTTTAGAGTTAAGAAAAATGTATAACCTTTTTATCTTTACTTTTCCCTTTTTTGTAATAGCAGTTGGTGACATATATCCTTTTTAGCTTGGAATTAGAAATTTTGGAGTTGCTGCTCATGTTAGTGGGTATTTGAGTTCCTGTCATTTGATTGCATGGATGAAGTTGCTAGGAGCATCCTTGTATGTTAGTGGCTCTATGCCTCCTTTTTGGTATATTTCTGGGAAGGGGGATTGTTGGCTGATAGAGTAGGCATCTGCTTAGTAGTCAGTATTACTAAACAGATCAAAGTGACTCATTTATACTCCCACCAGCAATGTATGGGAGGCCTATCACACAAAAAATGTATACTGTCCCACCCTACCCCAAATCCTGATACCCAGAGACAACATCTTTCAGTTCTTTTAGCTGTATTTTTTCCCTTGGGTATTTACTGCTATAATTTCGAAGTAAGATGTTTGTGTTCCTGTTGGGGTCCTTTAATGGACCGGAACCTGGTGGTCCGCAGTCGATGATAAGAAAGTAAAAGAGAGAGCCAGAGGGAGGGAGAGAGAGAGAGAAAAAGAAAGAAAGACATGGGGACCCAAGCTCTGATGGAGCAGAGGTGCTTTAACGATGTTTCTGTGAGTATGTGTAGGCTGTTGTACAAGAAATTTCTTTCGACAATGATAAAGATCAGAAAACCAAACGTACAGCAACCATTACCAACGGAACAAGGGATTAATAATGGTCACAAGGTCAGGAGACAATCCATATCTCAAGAAAGAGGATTGAGACTAAGCAGTTTTGTCATAAGGAGAATGTTTACTGAAGGAGATTCAAGCCTGTCTCATCTTACGACCTCAGTCCTGGGAGCGGCTTGCCGTTCCACTGGTTTCTGGCAACAGAAACTGGTAAGGAACAGAGGATTTATGAGAAACAGCATAGGAATCCACCTGTTAAACATTCCCTGACAATTCCCCCTTATTTATTTATAATATTTGTAAAAAGGGTTCTCGCCTTTTGAGTTTGTTTAGTTTTAACAATTTTTGCATGAAGGCAACGGTAAACGACAAATATAATTGTCAAGACAATCACCAAAATTACAGTTCCAGACCCAATGCTGTGAGTAATGCTTTGAAACCATCCATGTGGGTCTAGCCTAGATAATTGATCAGGTAGTTGTTCAGCTAAAGTTTTCAAATTAGTGGAAGAGGACAGATTTTTAGAAGAGGTTTCAAAGATTTCTTTTTGTAATAATGAGGCATTATCATGTATGTTTTATAAATGAAATTTGATTTGTTCCCAGTTGTAGGCACTATTATTGAATTGAACAAGAGTAGAATTCCAATCACATTTTAGCATCACCTGTTTTTGTAAATCTGTTAATTGATCTCCAACCCATTTGATGGCTGTTTTTAGTTCCTGTATTTCATCTTGAATATCCTCATCTATCTGAGCCTGAGTGGCCCACATAGTATGAGCGTCTTTAGTCCAATTTTGGATAAAATTGTGTGTTTGAATTGAGGTTTGTAAAGCAACGCCAGTGACGGCAGCAGTGGTGCAAATAGCTATTAATCCCAGAATGCCAAAAATCACCCATCCAATGAATCGTTTAGATCGCCGGAGCAATTTAGTAAGTAACTGGGAAGCAAATCCAGCCATGGGACCTTCTTCCCAGGGCCACTGGAGATTTATTGGTAATCACAGACTACTTCGAGATCAAAGAATCAAAAGGGATTCATTTCTTAAGGAAACAGAAGAGTTTAGACGAGTATATAATTTGCAATTTATACAAGTTACAGAACGTAAAGTCTTATTGAATTGTAAACTTCCTATAGCTAGAACAAAAGGAAGGGGAACACAAGCTTGTATGAAATATGATTGATTATAACGAAAGAAATAGTTTCTGTGACTATGATTGGTCCCTGTGAAATGTCCAGTCCAAGTCCCAAGTTCTTCGGTGCTCGCAGCAAGTTTCCAGATGTCCCATTGTTCAGGCCCAATGTGTTTATCGAGGATGATTCAAGGACGAAGGGGGGCCATTCCAGCATCAAGCCACCCAAGAAGTCCTTTGTCATGGTAATGCTCCGTTGTAGTGTTAGTAACCTTCTATGCTACTTGACCTGCCTCTTGAGAAACCTATATATAGGTCAGGAAGCAACAGTTAGAACCGTACACGGAACAACAGACTGGTTCCAAATAGGAAAAGGAGTACGTCAAGGCTGTATATTGTCACCCTGTTTATTTAACTTATATGCAGAGTACATCATGAGAAATGCTGGGCTGGAGGAAGCACAAGCTGGAATCAAGATTGCCGGGAGGAAATATTAATAACCTCAGATATGCAGATGATACCACCCTTATGGCAGAAAGTGAAGAGGAACTAAAAAGCCTCTTGATGAAAGTGAAAGAGGAGAGTGAAAAAGTTTGCTTAAAGCTCAACATTCAGAAAATGAAGATCATGGCATCCGGTCCCATCACTTCATGGGAAATAGATGGGGAAACAGTGGAAACAGGTTCAGAATTTATTTTTTTGGGCTCCAAAATCACTGCAGATGGTGATTGCAGCCATGAAATTAAAAGATGCTTACTCCTTGGAAGAAAAATTATGACCAACCTAGATAGCATATTAAAAGCAACACATTACTTTGCCAGCAAAGGTCCGTCTAGTCAAGGCTATGGTTTTTCCAGTGGTCATGTATGGATATGAGAATTGGACTGTGAAGAAAGCTGAGCGCCGAAGAATTGATGCTTTTGAATTGTGGTGTTGGAGAAGACTCTTAAGAGTCCCTTGGACTGCAAGGAGATCCAACCAGTCCATACTAAAGGAGATCAGTCCTGGGTGTTCTTTGGAAGGAATAATGCTAAAGCTGAAACTCTAATACTTTGGCCACCTCATATGGAGAGTTGACTCATTGGAAAAGACTCTGATGCTGGGAGGGATTGGGGGCAGGAGGAGAAGGGGACGACAGAGGATGAGATGACTTAATGGCATCACTGACTCGATGGACATGAGTTTGAGTGAACTCTGGGAGTTGGTGATAGACAGGGAGGCCTGGCGTGCTGTGATTTATGGGGTCGCAAAGAGTCAGACACGACTGAGCAACTGAACTGAACTGAACTGATGCTACTTGAGTAGCATAGTCACACATAGTGCTGTTAATATCATCTGAGCAGGTACATACCCACATACCGTGGGTCCCCAGTCAACAATGGTGTAATTGGCTGTAAACATTAATTTCCCTAATTTAGCTTGACATTCATCTCAATAAACAGAAGTATATTTAAGGTTTTTATAAGTAAACCCCTTACATTTTAACTTTTGTCCTTTCCCTAGAGTTTTGGTAGTATTGACATGGTTTTTATAAAAGGACAGGGCAGTAAACGGTCCAAGCAATGTGTGGAAGTTCCTTTTTGGAGGCAGGACGAAAGCCCATGTTTGTCGACTAACATTAATACATAATTTTGTTGGGCCCATGCATAAAGGAAGGATTTCATAGCCTAGAGAAATGTTAATTAGTCGTCTTCGTCAGAATGAGAGGTCCCCTCCAAGCTCCAAGGAGGGGGCATATGTGTTGAGTCATTAGTGGATATGATTGGTCCTATATCTGTCCATTCTATAACCTACAATAAAAGGGGGGAGGGGTTAGGTATATAAGCCCAATAAGTGTGATCAATCAAGTGAGTCTGAGTGGGGGAAGCAAAAGCAAACAAAGCAAGCATAGCAAAAAAATATTTTCAGGATTCGGAGGCATTCCCTGTTGAGAAATCAGATTTTCAGCTTGATTCAGTTCAGTTCAGTTCAGTCGCTCAGTCGTGACTGACTCTTTGTGACCCCATGAATTGCAGCACGCCAGGCCTTTAGTAAGGGTTTTTATCTGTCCCCAAATAGGGAGATCATAAGGTTGATGATGAGTGCGGCGTTTTTTGGAAATTCTTAAAGCCACCATGGCTTGTATTGGAATTTCTTCCTCTTGGGGTTTTTGTTGTTTCGTCTCTAGTTTGCATGCTGGGGGCCCCCTTAGGTTAAATCTTCCAAAGAGGAAGCCATGTGAGTTCGTTGGATCCATCTGGAGAAATACAGGCATACTCCTTTCCCTGTAAGATTAGTTTCCTAGATTTCCATTGATTAGTTAACCCGTCTTGATACCAAATGGGCAAAGGAAGGGAGGTGTCCTTCAATGTCTCGAAATGTTTTTCTGCTTTTGTGAAAATATCTCCTTGTGGTAAGCTTAAAAAATTTAAAACAGATGAGGCTATATTAACAATAGTCATAGGCTTAAAGAATATATTGCGTTGGAATCTAGTAAAGTCTGCTCTGGATAAGGAAGATAAAAGTGTTCCTGTGTATTCTCCCTCATTTAATTTTTTATTTGTAGTTTCAGTGTGTAATATGTTTGTTTAATTATGTCTTGTGTTTGTGGATTATAAGGAATGTCTGTAATCTGTTTAATAGAGAATGAAAGTAAAAATTGTCTGAACTGCTTAGAAGTATAGGCAGGGCCATTGTCTGTTATAGAATTAGGTGTTCTCATTATTGCAAAGTAAGCTAACAGGTGGGTTATAACATGTTGTGTGGTTTCACCTCGGAGAGGTGTGGCCCATATAAAAGAAGAATTTGTATCCATCAAGACATGTAAGAAGGAAGAGGAAGAAAGTTCAGGGCAATGAGTTACATCCATTTGCCATAAAATTCTCTTTCATTTGTCATAAACCTTCTTTATATTTCTGTATTCATCATTTTATTTGCTATTTCTTATATCTTTTTATTAAAGCATATATCTTTTCTTTAGCAACTATGAAGTGTCTTGCATATTAGCATTTTCTAGATTGGTGAATATATTTATTATATTATATATATTATATATTTCTTAATAATATATATATATTTATTAATAGTCTAAAATCTCTTTAGTTTTTCTGTAAGAAAAACTTTTTGTAAGAGGAAGTTAGTATTCAGTAATTAATGTTTTAAAATCTTAGTTTATTTGGAAATGACCTAGCTATTTAATAAACTTTTATCATTTAGTTTAGTACAATTCTAGAAATTTAAGTTACCCCAATCCTATGAGATTATTTTAGATAGACGTTTTAAAAAATACAATTATTTTTAATAGAGTTTATCTAAGTTTTCCTCTTTTATATATTTATATATATATTCATGGGGTCGCAAAGAGTCGGACATGACTGAGCGACTGATCTGATCTGATATTTATATATATAGAGAGAGAGTGTTACTTTTTTGTTGACAAATTTAGTTTACCTTAAATCTAGGCACGATAAAAGTATTATGTAATGTTGATGATTTAAGACATGAGTTAATTAGATTAGCAAACAATTATATTTAAATTATATTTATATTTAAACATGTTTAATATTGAATATTTTTCAGGTCACGTGAAGTTGAATTTAAATAGAGTTCATTAACTTCATATTATTCAAAAACAAAGACATACATTGAGACATAGATAATTTTAGATAAACAGATATAGTTTTCTGCTTGAAGTTTAAAATATCTTTTATATATGTATATATATATATTTTTTTTTTTTTCTGAGTTCCACCAATTTGTTTATGGCTGGAGTCCCAGATAGAGTGGGCTGTGTATCCCAAGGACATGATAAGAGTTAACTTTAGGTTTTTTTCTTAGGCATTTTTTGTTTCCCAGGCAGAATTGGAGCTCCAAAAAAGTATTTTAAGAAGTTAACCTTTTCCTTACTGCACGTGTAAGAAGAACTAGTTTTGCAATTTCAGAAAAGATTTTATTTTAGTCAGTTTTCTCTGGAGTCTAAAGAATATCATGGCCATTCAGTGTCAGAAACATCATTTCTCCTTTTTGTAGTTACAGTATATTATTAATGATATATGCATGAGGGCGTTGCTGTCACATTGGATGTAAAGCCTTGGCTACAAAATTTTGACAAATAGTAGGACTATTAAGCATACCTTGAGTAACACAGTCTATTGAAATCTTTTATGAGGCCCGATATGATTAGAATAAGGGAGAGAGAAAGTGACTCTCTCCCAGTCTAAACGGTGCAAAGGTATATTAAAAAAGCAATCTTGTAAATCAGTAATAATAATGTACCAATTTTGAGGAATAGTAGATGATGGGATCCCTGGTTGTAATGCACCCATAGGTTTCATAGATGCATTAACTTTTCTAAGGTCTGTTAAGAGATGCCATTTGTTAGATTTCTTTTTTATAACAAAAATAGGAGAGTTCCAAGGAGAGCAAGATTCCTCAATATGTTTTAATTCTAATTGTGTGTCTATAAGTTCTTTAGTAGCCTATAATTTTTCTTTTGTAAGGGGCCATTGCTCTGTCCAAATAGGCTTGTCATTCTTCCAAATTATTTTAATAATTGCTTTGTTTGTTAAATGAGCAGTGGCCCTTAGGAAAAATGTGAAATGTATTTCTGAGTTTGCCATTGCAGAAGTAAGTCCCTTCCTATTAGATTAAGGGGTGCATCTATCACATAAGGTCTTAATGTTGCAGACTGGCCTTTTGGTCCTTCCCATGGGTAGATTTGAACATTTTGATAAATTTCTTGTACTTTGGTTTGAGAAATTCCTGCAATTTGGCAAGAGATTTTTTGTATAGGCCAGGATGTGGGCCATAAGTGTTTGGAAATAATAGTTATATTAATATTAGATCCAGTGTTGAGGAGACCAGAAAATCTTTTACCATTAATGTTGATATTTATATTTGGTCGGGTGTATTCAGATACCAATGATGTCCATAAGGATTGTTTTTGATCTGTACTGCCGAATCCACCTGTCCGTACACTTAGAGGAGTTAATAGAAATGTAAGGTAAAAGAAGTAATTGAGCAATTTTGTCCCCTTTTTTGAATTGTCATAGAATCTGAGATGACGTCATAATTTGAATCTCTCTTTATAATTTGAATCAATTATTCCAGGGTGAACAGTAATTCCTTTAGAAGTCAAACTAGATTGGCCAAGTAAAAGACCGAAGGTTTGTGGGGGCAGGGGTCCAGAAAGTCCAGAAGGTATTTTAGAAGGGACTGCTTGAGGGTAAAGGAAAAAATCATTTAGGGCTGGTATATCGACGGCAGCACTGCCGGATGTTGAGGGTGTGAGGGAAAATATAGCATTTGCCCCTGGTTTTTGTTGAAGGGGACCTGGGGGTCCCCTGCTTGGAGTTTCCTGGAATAGATTTTCTTTCAATATCAAATTTAGATTTACAATCTTTGGCCCAATGCATTCCTCTATGACAATGAGGGCAGATTTTTGTAGGTTTTTTTATTTGCCTTCTTAGGGCTGTCCCTTTTTAAATGGTTTTTATCTGTTGCTGTTCGGGCCCACTTCTTGGGGTCCTTTAATGTATCGGAACCTGGTGGTCCAGAGTCAATGATAAGAAAGTGAGAGAGCTGGAGGGAGGGAAGGGGGGAGAGAGAGAGAGAGAGAGAGAGAGAAAGAGAGAAAGAAAGAAAGCAAGACACGGGGACCCAAGCTCTGATGGAGCAGAGGTGCTTTAATGATGTTTCTGTGAGTATATGTAGGCTGTTGTACAAGAAATTTCTTTTGACAATGATAAAGATCAGAAAACCAAATGTACAGCAACCGTTACCAACGGAACAAGGGATTAATAATGGTCACAAAGTCAGGAGACAATCCATATCTCAAGAAAGAGGATCGAGACTAAGCAGTTTTGTCGTAAGGAGAATGTTTACTGAAGGAGATTCAAGCCTGTCTCATCCTATGACCTTAGTCCTGGGAGTGGCTTGCCATTCCACTGGTTTCTGGTAATAGAAACTGATAAGGAACAGAGGATTTATGAAAAACAGCAGGTAGGAATCTTCCTGTTAACTATTCCCTGACATGTTCCTATTTCATTTTTTAATTTAAATTTATCTATTGAATTTCACTGTGAAATTTAATTTCCCTTTTACAACTCTGTCCCATCTTCCCAATAGTTCTCTAACTTTGGGGTTAAATTAATATTCAGTAGTTTATATTATAATTGGAATGTAAATATTGATCCTAGCTGAGTGGCTTGGTGTACAATGGACATATTCTTTCTATATGATTTTTTTTCCTTTGAGTAAATAATTGCTTTATCTAATTCATTTGGGTAATTTTCTCTCTTATACTCTTTGAACTGTAAAACTTTCCCTCACAGTAGTCAAACACATCATGTCTTTTATTTATTTATTTCTTGGAAATATTACCTTTCTACTTTAAATGGAATGGTTCCTTTCTTGGTAGGCTTCAGAAATGTTTTCCTATGACTGCTATTCATTATCATTCAGGGAATTCTCTTTTCCTTTTTTTTTTTTTAATGTTGGATCCCCTAATTTTCTGCATTCTGTGCTCATTTTTTCTTGGTTTATTATTTTTATTTTGGCTTTTTAAAAGACCTTGCTTGTTTTGTGTTGTTTTTATTCTATCCACACTCGATTGATAGCTTAGCCACATGGAGAATTTTAGGTTGGCAAGGTTTTCCCTTAGAATTTGGAAGGCCTTTTGTCATCTTCTAGCATTTGGAATTGCTGTTAAGATATTCAGTGTCATCTCAGTCCCTTGTATGCTTTGCTTTTTTTCTTTTTCCCTCCTTTTCTTTGTTTCCTTTTTTCCTTTTCCTTTTTTTCTTCTTTCTTCCCTCCCTCCCTCCTTTCCTTTCTACCTATATGCCTTAAGTAGATTCCTTAATCTCGCTGTACTTCTGTTTTCTTATCTTAAAATAGGGATTTTTTTTTTTTTTTATATATATATACCCCATAGAGTAAAGCTTTTATGTAAGTACCTGGGACATAGTAAACACTCAATAAATATTAACCATTATAAATTTTTTTTGAAGTTGCTTTCTGCTTTCTGCATTTTCTGTTTCTTCTCCCCTCCTTTTTTTGTGGTTTGTTTTGGCTCTGTATGTTTGAGGCTATTCTCAAATATCTCTTGATCTCTGCTAACAATTTATATATAAGAGTGAGGCACTAAAAAGCTGATGGGGGATTTTTGACATGTGGGCTTCACTGTAGACTGATTGCACAGTTAGCTACTATTTTTTTGGCCATTACCTTAAATGGCCACCTACCCATCAGTATTTGCAGGTGCCCGAGGAGCCTGGTGGGCTACAATCCATGGGGTCGCAAAGAGTCGGACACGACTGAGCGACTTCTGTGTGTGTGTGTCTATGGAGAGATAGTCTATAAGGACTAAATTTGGCTGCCAGTGTTTGGGAGCTTAGAGAGAGAGGGACACTGTGGGTCTCTACCTTCAGTGTACATACTTTCCCTTCACTTTATTTTCATTGTTTCTCGCCACTCAGGGCCATCTGCTTTGCTTGGATTCTGAGCGGAGTCTCTGGTTTAGTTCTTCCGGAGGATGAACCTGTGAATTTTGCCAGATTGGGGATGGGCTGGCTGGCTGATGACTTCCATGCACTTCTCCTGTTTTTACTGCTTTATCTCACCTCTGCCTTCTGTGGTACTTGGCCTCCAGTTTTGGAGTCTTCCTAGTTTCTGTGATGCAAATGTATTGCTTTTCTCCTCTTTGTGCTCTTAGGTTTCAGCTTCCTCTGCCCTGCTAAGTCTGCTTTTCGTCTTACAAAAACGGGTTGACATCTCTGGTCTGCTTTGGTCTCCTCTTCCATTCTTCGTGTTTTTCTGAGTTTGTATGCTTTCTGTTTCTTCAGTTATTTCATTGGAGTCTTTTGAAAGGTTGAAGAGATAAATATAGAAGTTCAGTCCTTCATATTTAACTGATTATCGATGATCTAGTGTTACTTTTTCCTTTGAGTTTTTTTCAGAAATAAAAAAAATATACCAACACTCTACCCCTTCAATGAATTTTTTTGTGTGTTATGAATTTAATTAATTCATTCAATATGTTGAAACTACATCAAGCTTATTAAATTTCAGGGTCTCAGCAGTTAGGTGCTGGGTATTGTGTGTGTGTGTGTTAAAAAATTCCTACCATGTCATGTGTGCAGACACTCAGTAAATTTATATTCAAAGAATTAATACATTTAATAGCCGTGGTTTTATTTAATTTATTCATTCTAAAGTCTTAGTTTTCACTTTGTAATAAACTTACCTGACCATTTTGTCAATTGGGATTGCTCAGCAAATGAGTAAACCCTATACTAGGTCTTTCTGAAATTGAAAATATTATGGTATTTAATGTGTCACTGTCATCAAAAGGTGATTGATCACTTGCAGGATTTGTGGACACTGTAATACTATGCAGCCTGTTTTTATAATATTTAGCCTAATCTCTTTCAGATGATGTCAGCCTCTTTTGCTTAGATGTCTTTTATGCACTGATTGCCATTGCAATAGACCCATGCTGTCCAATAGAACTTTCTGTAATGATGGAAATGTTCTGTTATTTATACTGTTCAATAAGTGTGATAGCCACTAGCCACATGTAGCTGTTGAGCACATGAAATGGCTAGTACAATTGGGGATCTGAAATAAACTTTTCAACTTTAGTCAATTTAAATTTATGTTAAATAGCCACAGGTGACTAGTGGCTTCCATATTAGACAGCACAGTTATAAGTCATTGTTCTTATAGGATGTGCTAACTTTTTGATTTAAGTTATTTTATGTTGTCAGTCACTTGAATTAGTTTGGAATAATGTTTCCAACAGAGGAATAGGAGTTGACTGAGTTATCCTGACTTTCCTTATTATTATTGGAACTACATTTTTCTTTGGATTTACATAAGAATAAAAATATGCAGATTGCTATTTCAGAATTTAAAATAAAATGTGTTTTAGGTTGGTGTGTCATGCTTGTTTTATTTGGAGTATTTGAGGTGAGATAAGAGATTGAAAATGCAAGTGAAAGGTGAAAGTACTGTTTTGAAACCTCAGAGATTTTTCTCCTAGCCTGCAAGAGAAAGGAGAAATACTGCTGAATCAAAGTCTGGTTTGGATTTAGAGTTTTTATATTCTTAAAGACAGTCATGGTAATGTTTTGTTTTGCATTTTTAATGTTTAGATGAAAATACTGTGTTTATGACCTCAGATGTCTTTGTGATTAATTCAGATTAATTCAGAAAATTTCTTTTGAATCAGGGATGAAGAATAATTGCAGTGAATGCTATAACATTAATCTTTGGCTAAGTAGAATTTTGGCATCAGTTGAGGTCTGTGGTAAGTTAATATTGTTAAATTGGTCAAAATTAAGTCAGTTATTTTTTAGTAAAGCAGTAAAAATTTCATAAGACTGAAAACATGGCTTTGATTGTAGAGCATTACAGTTTTGCTTAACCTTTTTCTGGTGAAACAGAACTTTTTGGAATAATGATTAGTATAGTTACCAATATAATACATGGAGGTTAGCAAAATATACTGTATTTGCTATTTTATATAGTATTATGACTGTGGCTTCCCTTGTGGATCAGCTGGTAAAGAATTTGCCTGCAATGCAGGAGACCTGGGTTCGATACCTGGGTTGGGGAGATCCCTTGGAGAAGGGAAAGGCTACCCACTCCAGTATTCTGGCCTGGAGAACTCCATGGGCTGTATAGTCCATGGGGTTGCAAGAAGTCGTACACGACTGAGCGACTCTCACTTTCATGACCTAAGTAACAACTGAATATTTATTATAATCTTCAAGAAGATACTTCAAGCAGTTCTTTCCAGTTCTTTTTGTTCTTCTGAAGCCTAAAACTCCTCCAGGTCCTTCATTCTCAGACAGATTCTCCTCCCATTTCACAGAATGTGGCACTCCCTCATTTTCCCATCCTCACTTATCAGCTTATAGTCATCATCGCTGATTCTGACCACCCCTTGCAAGTACAGTGAAAAAGTGTCCTGTTTCCTGGAGGCGCAAAAAAGATGTTTCCACCTATGCTCTTAATTCATTACGTTTTATCTTCTGTTACTTGTATATCAGTTATTACCTGGTTCTTGTCATTTCAGCCTATTTCCACTGTTTTTTCCTGCTATATATGGTTTAATGAGCTCAACTTTTTTGTATCATTGGGTACAGATACATATGTAATGAAGAGAGTTGATCCTTCTTAATTCCTTTCTCCCTTTTTTTCTCAGTCTTCTCGAAAGATCTCTTTATACTTATTTTAATTCTTTCCTTAGCAGTCTGTGTTTTAACAAGCCTTCCGCATGATTGTGATGCACACTGAAGTGTGAGAACCACTGCCTGCAGTCCATACTTGTGGATTAACCAAGAAACTCACTATTATTGTTATAAATTGGGAGCGTAGGTTATAGTTTTTAGAGGACTGTTAATGTATACTTATATAGACAGAGAGAGTCTATGGTTGGATGAGTTGTTCTTTAAACCTGGAAGCAGTTAATTGTTGGTCAATTAGGTAGGATTAAGTTTGGCTGTTAGTTTTGGAAAGCCCAAAATAGCAGTGGCTTAAAAAAGAGGATTCTTTCTTTCTTTCTCTTTCTCTCTTTCTTTTTTAATACAAGTAATCCAGGTTTGGTGACTGCATGATTTTCAAAGACTTAAGCTTCTTTACTCTTATTGTTGCTCTACCACCTTCAACACAGCTTCTGGTGTGATTCAGTTTGGCTACTGTGGCTGATCAGCCTTTTCACATTCTAGTCAGCATGAAGGAAAAAGAGGAGTGGTCATATCTCTTCTTTTTAAAGACACTTTACAGGCAGTTGCCCAGACTTTAAGCTCCATAAGCCAGAATTTAGACACTGGTCACACCCAGTTGTAAGGAAGCTTTGGAAATAAAGTTGTTATTTCAGGCAGCCTTGTGTGAAAATATAATTAATGATTTAAAAAATTGTATAGCATTATGTGGTTTGCATTTACCATAAATGATTTACCAATTCCCTGTTGTTAGACAGTTAAGTTGCTTATAAAATTTTTGTTGCTATTTTTGTTGTTCAGTTGCTCCATCATGTCCTACTCCTTGCGACCTCATGTACTGCAGCACGCCAGGCTTTCCTGTCCTTCACTGTCTCCTGGAGTTTGCTCAGACTCATGTCCATTGAGTCGATGATGCCATCCAACCATCTCATCCTCTGCTGCTCCCTTTTCCTCCTGCCCTCAATCTTTCCCAACATCAGGGTCTTTTCCAGTGAGTTGGCTCTTCGCATTAGGTGACGAAAGTATTGGAGCTTCAGTTTCAGCATCAGTCCTTCCAATGAGTATTCAGGGTTGATTGCCCTTAGGATTGACTAGTTTGATCTCCTTGCAGTCTAAGGGACTCTCAAGAGTCTTCTCCAGAACCACAGTTCAAAGGCATCAATTCTTTGGTGCTCAGCCTTCTTTATGATCCAGCTCTCATATCCGTATGTGACTACTGGAAAAACCATAGCTTTGACTTTATGGAGCTTTGTCTGCAAAGTCACGTCTCTGCTTTTTAATACACTGTCTAGGTTTGTCATAACTTTTCTTCCAAGGAGCAAGCATCTTTTAAATTCATGGCTGCAGTCACCATCCACAGGGATTTTGGAGCCCAAGAAAATAAAGTCCCTTATAAAATTTTTGTTGCTATAAACAAAGTAAAAATAAACAATTCTCTGTCTTTAAAAAGTCAATTAGTGAGCATAAAAGCTACATGTTAAGATATTGAGTATTATTGGAGAGAACTTTGAAGTAGTAAAAAAATCAGTTTGAGAGTTTCTGCCTAAGACGAAGATAAGAATCCTAAGAGAGTAGTGGAATTAAGTAATAACTTACAAAGTTTGGACTTTTAGTCATCTGTTGTAGAAAATTAAAGAAATACACAGTATTGCTGACTTACCTAAACTAATGCAGTAAAATGTGGATAACTTACATTTGAGTATATAAATGCGTTAAGCTTCATACATTTATTTGAGTCTGAGTCATATGTATTGATCTTTTAGTATTGAAATGACATTTTATTTTTGTTTTAGAGTACAAATCTTTCACTTTAAATTGATTTATTCTTTTCCTTTTCCTGAGCTTTACTTAAGTTTAGAAAAGAAATAAAACGTTGTGTTCTAATATGCATATACTTTCATTAGACTTTCATTGGATTTCTTTTGATTGACAGGCCTTTTTGCAAATGTGTAATCTGCCTATCAAAGTGGTCTGCAGGGCAAATGCAGAATATATGTCTCCATCTGGTAAGTTTTTTTTTTTTTTCCTCCTCTGTTAATACTCTGCATTGATAAAATTGCAGTGATAGTCCAATTTGTACCTAGATTTTTTTTAAAAAATGCCTACATTATCCTGTAGTTTGTTAAGTGTATAATAGCATTGTGGCTAAGAAAAACAATATACATATTTCAATTAGAAATACTTTATTGCTAAAAAAAAGTGCTAACCATTGTCTGAGCCTTTCATGAGTCAAAACCTTTTTGCTGGTGGAGGATCTTTCCTCCGTGTTGATGGCTGCTAACTGATCAGGGTGGTGGTTGCTAAAGGCTGGGGTGGCTGTGTCCATTTCTCAAAGTAAGGCAACACTGAAGTTTGCCTCATTGATTGACTTCCTTTGACAAACCATTTCTCTGTAGCATGTAGTGCTGTTTGATAGCATTTTACCCCACAGTGGAGCTTCTTTCAGAGCTGGAGTCAGTCTTCTCAAATCCTGGTGCTCCTTTATAAACTAAGTTTATGTAGTATTCTCACTCCTTTATTGTCATTTCAACGGTCTTCACAACATCTTCACTAAAGAGTATATTCCATTTCAAGAAACTGCTTTCTTTGCTCATCTATAAGCAGCAGCTCTTCATCCTTTAAAGTTTTATAATAGAACAATAATAAAAATGTTTGAATTATTGTGAAAATTACTAAAATGTGATACAGAGACATAAAGTAAGCAAATGCTGTTGGGAAAATGGCACCAGTGTACTTAGTGCAGGGTTGCTGCTGTAAAACTGCTCAGTATTTGCAAAGCGCAATAAAAGTGCAGTAAGATGAGGTACATAGAAACTCTTCCAAGAACTCCAGACTGGATATTGGAAGTGCGAAATACACTTTGCTCTCAAAATGTACCCCCCCAAAATACTCTTCAGTCTGGACATTCATTCACAAGTATTTTTCATTCTGTAATCATATTATCCCAGAGGACCTGCACTATTTCTAGCAGTATAGTAGTTGTAAAGATTTTATCCCAAGTTAAAAAAAGAGTGTGATCTAATGCTTGTGCAGATAAAATTTTTTTTTCCTCTTTTGCAAGATTTATAAAGCAGTAGGAAACAAGAATGCAGAATTCAGTGTTTTTATATTGGTAAATGGAAATGTCTTCTAAATTCATTTGCTGAGTTGTATTCCAAAAGGCCTGTGTTTCCTTTGTAATGTTATCCTATGGATGCAGATGAAGCTTTTGTTGGTGCAGTGCACCACATCCATTACCCTCAGTCTGTCTGAGCCTGAGAGGAGTGAATCAATTGAAAAGGACCATGAAGAAGCTCGCTGTTAGTGTGAACTCTATTTGAACTAGGTCTGACAGAGTTTCATCCTCTAGCATTTGAGGTAGACTTTATTACTATTTGGAGATTGTCATCTCTGATAATTTCACCAGTTATTAGTATTTATAAAATTAAAATATTACTTTTTAATGTGATATTTACTTAGAGAAGTCAGTTTTTCTTTAAATTAAATTATTTATTTTAATTGGAGGCTAATTACTTTACAATATTATAGTGGTTTTTGCCATACATTAACATGAATCAGCCATGGGTATACATGTGTTCCCCATCCTGAACCCCCCTCCCACCTCCCTCCCCATCCCATCCCTCTGGGTCATCCCAGTGCACCAGCCCTGAGCATCCTGTCTCAAGCATCAAACCTGGACTGGTGATCTGTTTCACATATGGTAATATACATGTTTCAATGCTATTCTCTCAAATCATCCTACCCTTGCCTTCTCCCACAGAGTCCAAAATACTATTCTTTACATCTCTGTCTCTCTTGCTGTCTCGCATATAGGGTCATCGTTACCATCTTTCTAAATTCTACCTATATGCGTTAATATACTGTATTGGTGTTTTTCTTTCTGACTTACTTCATTCTGTATAATAGGCTCCAGTTTCATCCACCTCATTAGAACTGATTCAAATGCATTCTTTTTAATAGCTGAGTAATATTCCGTTGTGTATATGTACCACAGCTTTCTTATCCATTCGTCTGCCAATGGACATCTAGGTTGCTTCCATGTCCTGGCTATTGTAAACAGTGGAGAAGCCAGTCTTTATAAGCATACTATTTATTCTTTTTTTCCCACATGTGTTGGGAGCAAACTTTGTGTTATAATTCATAAGTTAGCATACCTTCAAAGATTGTTATTCACTTAATTCCTGATATTTTTTGAGTCAGATACATTCATTAATGCACCATTATGTGCTTAAACAATTGACCTCAGTGGTTGTCTGAGATATGAAAGTAGTAGATGTAAAAAAAAAAAGTCTTTATAAATATTGTTTACATATAGGTTGATTTATTGTAATCTGAAGGGAAGGCCTAGTTAAAGTTTTAAAAATCTATCAGTCATGAAACAATGTCCAGGCTTAGTTCATATAATTTGAATAATTAGTATTTACTGCTGCATAGTGATTTGTTAGTGTTAGCTCTGAAAAGGGAGTATTATGTTATTATATGCAAGTGAGAGCTCTAGAAATGAATCTTGTTTCTTTCATTTTAAAATTAGTAATTAATGTTAGAAAATTTTTAGAATTTAATATACATGCTTAACTGTAATTTTAAAAAGTCATAATGTTACAAAACTGTATTAATAAGACATAACAAGTTTTGTGTTGATTTCCTTTTTAGCACAAACTTTAATTTACTGGTCTTGTTCTCACATTGTTTTTCCCCTTCCACAGGTAAAGTACCTTTTATTCATGTAGGAAATCAAGTAGTATCAGAACTTGGTCCAATAGTCCAATTCGTTAAAGCCAAGGTAATAAAAAAGATATTAAATGGATTTGATCCCAGTTACTCTTAAATAGGTCATTCATCATCTTTAGAGTGTTGTAGCATTTACATTGATTTTAACCTAGTTTTATAAAATGCTGATAATAAACTACTGGAGAAATATTTCTAAAGTGTAAGGTTTTTTTTTTTTTTTCTTTCATAATGTAAATCAATGGCAAAAGAGGCCGTTTGATCTTTACAAAATGAGAGATAATTTTCTCACTCATGTTTATGAGAAATTTTGGTCACAAATGAAAACAATTAGGTTGTTGTAAAATATCAGGTTAACTTTTGAGAAGGGAGTTATAGAATGTTTACAAGTTGAATGTACTCCTTTACCCGTTATTCAGTGTAGATTTTAATAGTTATCAAAGAACAACCTCTATTAACATTTTGGGGGACATCCATCTAGAATTTTTTTTGCATATGTAGAAAAATATAGGTAATACTATTAGTATTATTTTGAAACCTGCCTTTTAAGATCATCAATATGTTTAGAAATTCTTCCATGTTAATGACTATAGATATGTATTATCCTTTTAAATTGTTGTATAGTGTTCTTTTGTATTCAGTTCAGTCCAGTCCCTCGGTCGTGTCTGACTCTTTGCGACCCCATGGACTGTAGCATGCCAGGCTTCCCTGTCCATCACCAACTCCCAGAGTCTACTCAAACCTATGTCCATTGAGTCGGTGATGCCATCCAACCATCTCATCCTCTGTCGTCCCCTTTTTCTTCCGCCTTCAATCTTTCCCAACATCAGGTTCTTTTCCAGTGAGTCAGTTCTTTGCATCAGGTGGCCAAAGTATTGGAGTTTCAGCTTCAGCATCAGTCCTTCCAGTGACTATTTAGGACTGATTTCCTTTAGGATGGACTGGTTGGATCTCCTTCCAGTCCAAGGAACTCTCAAGAGTCTTCTCCAAACCACAATTCAAAAGCATCTTTTGTATTAGAATTTTTTTACTTAATTCTTTATTGATGGACACTTAAATTGTTGGTGGCTCAGACAGTAAAGTGTCTGCCTGCAGTGCAGGAGACCAGGGTTTGATCCCTGGGTTGGGAAGATCCCCTGGAGAAGGCAATGGCAACCCACTCCAGTACTCCTGCCTGGACAATTCCATGGACTGAGGAGCCTGGTAGGCTACAGTCCATGGCATCGCAAAGAGTCAGACACGACTGAGCGACGTCAGTTTTCAGTTTAAGTTGCTGGCAACTTTTTGCTGTTATTGAGTGCCAAGATAAGTATTCTTTTACATACACCTTTGTACACTTGTTAAATTATCTCCTTAGCATAAATTCCTAAGAGTGATATTACAGTGTTACAGGGTATACATTTTAAAAATTTTACAACAGATCATCAGATTGAACTAAAGTTTATACTATTTTATAAGTCTACTCATTACTGTAGTGTATTAGAATTTAAAAATTAGTGTCTATTTCCCTATCCTTTACTAATAACACTTAAAAAAAATCTTTGACTACTTTATAAGTAACACATGTCAATCTTTTAGAATTTATTTTATTACTAAGGTTTAGTGTCTTAAAAAAACAGTTTACTGACCATCCTTGTTTTCTTCTTTGGTGAAATAATAAATTTTATCTCTTGAATGATACATTTTTATAATGACAAGTAAATACTTCTTATTAATATTTTGTAGTCATAGCAAAGTATTATTTTTTCATAATTTTCACATAAAATAATTATCTTTTAGGGGCATTTTGAAAACTAATCCTTTGGGCATCTGCAGTAAAACATTGATGTTTATTACTTGGTAGTAAGATAACTGGAAGTTTTTGTATGTTTAATATGATGCTCTTTAAAATTTTTAAAAATTCCCTTTAGGGCCATTCTCTTAGTGATGGGCTGGATGAAGTCCAGAAAGCAGAAATGAAAGCCTACATGGAATTAGTCAACAATATGCTGTTGACTGCAGAGGTATAACAAGATAATAGACCTTGAAAATATGCTTTTTCTCTCATAAAAGACTATCTTTCTTATGGCTTATTTTAAAGTTACTGAAATAAAGGAAAATAGTCAAGTAAACTCTAGGGCTAGTATGGTTACCCAGATTATTTGGTCATTATGTTTGAATAAGTTGCCTGTTTTTTCATTTCTAGTTTTTTCTTTTTGTAAACAGGAGTGATCATTTTATTTTGGTCTTGTGAAGTTTTCTTAAATAATATCCGTAAAATACTCTAATGGCATTTAGAGATATATTTTATGAATAAAAAATATTTTTTAGGTACTATCATTAAGCTTAATAATTCTGTGTAGAACATTAGCCAAGGGGGGAAAAATGCTCACATATGTGACTTCTATGATATTGGCTTATAAAAATTACTCTGGCAAGAAATAACTTACTTTATCCATTTTCTCTTTGATATTCTAAAGTTTTGGTGACTGTTTTTTTTTCCCTAGCTGTATCTTCAGTGGTGTGATGATGCTACTGTAGGAGAGGTGAGTGGTTCTGCAGCATTTATCTTAATTAAAATTTAATGAAAAAACACTTTTGCTCAGAATCATAAGTCCCTGCTCATAAATGAAACATTGTGGTTTGTACCATTAGTGATATAGTTTTTCACTCAACTTTAATTTTGCTTGCACATACATTTTAGGGAAGCTATGTGTTGTTTGATATAACTGGTTGCAAAGTACATAAAAGTTTATATATTTTTAAAGGGAATTGTTTAAAATTTTAATTTTAAGATTGCAAGCTATGTTTTTGTTTCTCTGAAAATATATTTCCTTTAGACATCTATTTGTGAAAATATTTTTAGGACTGCAATTTTAACATAATCTTTTTGCTTTAGATCACTCATGCTAGGTATGGATCTCCTTACCCTTGGCCTCTGAATCATATTTTGGCCTATCAGAAACAGTGGGAAGTCAAACGTAAGATGAAAGCTATTGGATGGGGTAACAAGACTCTGGACCAGGTCAGTTCAGGTTGAAGCTGATAAAACCCTCAACTTTAATGCATAAAGAAAAAGAATTTTTTAAGTTCATAATCCTTAAAAAAAATCCCGACATAATAAAATTAACAAAACATTTGTTCTTATTTTCTCTGACAGGAAGTAGTGTATTGTTTTGTAAAAATCACACATGCTTATTGTAAGACAAATTATGTAATACAGAAGACTTCAAAAAGGGAGTAAAAATTGCTTTGGATCCTACCACCTAGAAATTGCCACTGTTAACTATGTGAAGAACATTCTTCTAGATGTCTCTTAATAACATTTTTAAAAAGTGGAATCATATTATACTTGCCACTCTGTAACCTAATTTTTTTTCCATTCAACAACACTGTGGGCATTTTTTATGCCAGTAAATATAGATCTGCAGCATCAGGGCTTTAAAAAAAACAAAACCCTGTTAAATGCAGTGCTTAAAATGCCCACTTTTCTTTGGTCTTAAATTTACTGAAGTAGAAAAATTATAAAAATATGAGTTTGAGTATCATTAAGCTTATTAATGTCTCTCTTTCAAGGATCCCCCTAGTCCTAGCAAGCCAACCATTGATTTGTGCCGCTGGCCATGAGGAGGATTGGGTAATTGAAAGGAACAGAGGAAATAAAACGTTTTCACTAGTGGAAAACAACTCAAATGCTTCTTATTCATGGTAGATCAGTAGTGTCATCTTTATGAAGCAGATTTTTTAATATATGTGAAATCATTTGATTATATGGATTCAGGAAAACTTTTATAGGGAGTAGAGTATTTAGATAAAAACTTTCTTGATCATAATCCTTATGAAAGGAAATTTGTTCTCAAATTTTCCTATTTCTTATATAGAAAGTATTACTTATGCTCTCTATGTGGTCTCTTTACCTAAATTTATTATAAACTATGTTACAAATGAAGTTTTAGACACATTTTATTGCTTGCTAATTTAAATATTTTTCTTTGGGGTCTATTGCTTGTGTTAGGTCTTAGAAGATGTAGACCAGTGCTGTCAAGCTCTTTCTCAAAGACTGGGAACACAGCCATATTTCTTCAATAAACAGTAAGGATTTTATTCTTTTTAGTTAGTTTCTTTTCTATATTGTTATTTTATCATATATGTAATATCATTTTGTCATAGAGGAATTATTTTATCAAGAAATATTTATGAAAACAGTTACATTAAAATTTATTTTTACATTCATTAAACATTTAATTTCTTGAGTATCAGGCACAGAACTAGCTTCTGGGAGACTAAGATTTCTAAAATGTGGTGCTAGCCATTAAGAATTTTCTCCTGAAAGCAGACGTGTAAACCTGTCATTATAGAATGATATAGAGGTTCTACTAGAAACACATCAAGGTGCTTTGTATGGAACTATGATATCTTAAAATTCTGAGCTTGCAAAGTACTATTAAAACATGAAGTGTAGCCATTGTCTGTATAGGATAATTCCCTGAGGACTAGAAAAGTGAATAAAACTAAACAGTAAAAAATATTGTTGGATGGATAAACATTATTAGAAACTTCTCTTTTTAAAATTTAATGAAAATATTTGTAAAGCATAGAAATGATTGTGAAGGATATAGATTTAAAATATGTATGTATATATGTGAATTGAGTATTTCATGTTTCATTAAGATAGAATTTTTTGTAATTTGGAAAATATCTAATGTTGGCAAAGAATGAATTTTTCCTTTTTTTTTTAAAGTTACTATTTTACTATATCAGAATCAGTTATCCTGTGATCTAGTTTAAGATGGGTTTCAATAAGCATTTTAACCTCAGTGGTTTGCTTGGAATCGAATCTTTTTTTAGCTTTAATAAAAATCCCTTGACTTTTAGATTGATAATTTTTAAAAAGATTTATTTGCTATTATTTATTATATCTTTATAGGCATTCATCTGTAGCTATATCAAACATCTTTTGGTAGAGATATTAATATTTGTAGCAAAAATGACAATGATGATAGCTTGGAAATATTTAAGTTATATTAATGTATATGCTATACAATTGATATTCAAATAAAATTGGAGTCTGTTGATCTTTGAAGCAGAAAATGTCATAGTGTTCAAACCGTGAAATCCTGGTAGGTGAAGCTTCTATATGTTCTTATTTCTAGTGATGTTTGCTATACTGATTCTAGTTGTTTAGTCTCTAATACAAAAGAAATGTATCAAAATGTTACTATTATGTAGTTCCTTTTCTCTCTGATACAGGAATTCATAGGAGCTGAAAAGCTCAAAAAGGGTGTATTTTATTAATCCAGCTTGAACATCTGGAAGTTCACAGTTTGTGTAGTGTTGAATCCTGGCCTGGAGAATTTTGAGCGTTACTTTACTAGGGTGTAATTATTTTTAAACTTGTAATTGAAAATTCAAAGTTTAGAATAGGTGTAAAAATAAGATTTGTAACTGAGAAACTGTGTAACTGGTATTAAGATTTAGGTTTTTGAAATAATTTTATCTTATATGAGACTTAAACATTTTTATTTTTGAAGTATAGAATAGGTTTAATTTAATTTTACACAATTGTTTAATAATATTAAAATTTATTTCCCTGTGAATCCTCTGCTTACCCTCTAAAATTAGAATCAGCTTTTCTTCTAGCTTACGTACTGGACATGTTGAGAGGCCTCATGAAAGAAACTCAGTCACTCTTGAGAAGAAAGAGAAAGAGAGTTGAGGGAGATCTTGCGAGAATTTGGTGTTGCTGTTTAGTGCTAGATTGTATCTGACTCTTTTGCGACCCCATGGACTGTAGCCCATCAGGCTCCTCTGGTTCATGGGATTCTCCAGGCAGGAATACTGGAGTGGGTTGCCATTTCCTTCTCCAGGGGATCTTCCTGACCCAGGGATTGAACCTGCGTCTCATGCATTGCAGACGGATTCTTTACCATGGAGCTACCAGGGAAGCCCTGCAGCAAGAATAGTAATTGGGAAAAGGAGACAAAGAAGCTCAATGGTGGAAAGGAAAAAGGAAAGTGAATTTGAAAACAAATTAGAAATAATACAAAGTAGATACTCATGATTGTTGGCCTTTTTATCCTTCATGATACATAGTGTTGCTGTGTGCTTAGTCTCTCAGTCGTGTCCGACTCTTTGGACCCCATGGACTGTAGCCCGGCAGGCCCCTTTGTCCATGGCGATTCTCCAGGCAAGAAAACTGGAATGGGTTGCCATGCCCTTCTCCAGGAGATCTTCCCAACCCAGAGATTGAACCCTGCAATGCAGGGGTCTCCTGCATTGCAGGCAGATTCTTTACCATCTGAGCCACCAGGGAAATTCATATTTCTAAAATGAAAGTCAAAATCTGTGCTATCTGTTGTATCCACACAACCTTGCTGATGTGATACCTGTTAAGACACTTATACAAAGACTGAGTCATTTGTTCCCTTTCACCTGGTGAGTGGATTTGAAATAAAAACCTAAAAGTTTTCTTAAAGTGATATTTTCCTTTTCCTTTTTAATAAAGAGGAAGAAGAAGTAGAAAAAAAGTAGTTTTTAGAAATGTAATCAGGATAGTAAGAGTTACACTGCTGTAAAGCATTTAGGAGCTCCTTGCAGGTCTAAGTATTTTCCAAATAAAATGTTAGAGGAAGCTCAGTAGATGTTGGTTAAAACTAGATTAAATTGAATGATAAATTGAAAAAGAGTTAGATTTGAAAAAGAAAAAAATACTTCTGTTAACCATTAAGTAAATGGTAAAATTTGAAAATTATACCTTCATATACAGATTGGAAATGCAAAAATTATACTTGGGAACCTTAAGAAAAATTTCAGGGGGAAGTAGGATTTCATTGAGGTTTTTTAAATTAAGAAATCACCAGCTAAGAAAATTAAGGAGAAATTGCTCAAAAATACCCACAGGCAAAATACCCAAAGGCAAAATATAGCAAAGTTAATGGCAAGAAGCTTGATTTACAAATTTGAGTGATAGTCCTAAAGATCAGTGATTGATATAAAGAAAGGATATGTAAATTATTTCTGTTAGTATGAAGAAATGACAAAGTAATAGTATAACAGGAAAGAAAAATAAGGAAATACCCAGACAAAATTAATGTTTTTGAAACTAGACTATGAAAGGTATCAGAAAGAAAGAAATGTGGAACCATAACAATTGAAGAAAATGAAAAGGATGAGTGCAAAATTTTTTAATGGGAAAGGTTAGGAAAACATTCATATTTTATGCTACTGTTTTTATTTTGATATGCAAATGACAGACTAGTAGGTAACTGATGCTCATTAGTGGAACCTATTGATAGCAATTTTATAATATATGTAAATCAAGCTATCATGCTGTAAACTTTAAACTTATACAGTGATGTATGTTAATTATTTTTCAGTAAAACTGGAAAAAAAAAGAATAGTGGATAACCAACAGAAAAGTAGAAAGAATAATAATGCAAGATGAGAAGGCAACATTATGAAAGATGTTAAAGGTCTTAGGAGGGGGGTTGCTATTTATATCCAAATTATAATCCACAAACTACTTAGTGGGCAGAAGGGTAGTAATGTTATGTTTTCTCTCCATATTATATAGAAAAGGTAATTAAAGCTGGAGGTACATGAAATCTTGGCTTGATTACATAATTCAATAGAAATACTGGATCTCTCATAGGAGTTGCAAACATTTTTCTGAGTTTATTGCTTTTTTTTAAAAGTCAAGTTTGTGGTATAATTTACAAAAAGTAGAATTGGCACTTTTATGTGTATATAGTTTTGTGAGTTATAGCAGTGCTCTATAGTTGTGTCCCACTACCACAGTGTACTCTGTTTATTTTTTTAACAATATCAATATTTCAATAGTCATAAAAAGGAAAGAGAAATAGAAACAATAGAGAAGAGTAACAGCACATACACAGTGTACTCTTTAAAAAGAGTATTGTGGGAATTGATAACTTATATATGTCAAGTCAGCTAATGTAAGTAGTTGCTGAAGGATTGCAAAAAATATGCATTGGAAGTTATGTGTGTGTTTTGATTTAGGGTAGTGTATCCTACTTCCTGTTAGATGTTCTAAAAGTGATTGGTCATGAAGTTGCTGTCTTTAGGAAACATCAGATCAATTTTTATATGCTTGTTACCTGTATATAATTCAGCACCTTTTGAGTTATATAGATTACATTTGCAACAGATGACATTTTGACCACTTCAGGGATACTACTAGACCACTCTGGTTTAAACATACTTCATACCCAAGCTCATTCAGAGCCTTCATTTATTGATAAAAGATGCCCTACTACTAGAAGTTGCATCACAGAATATATTCATCTCTTTTAGGCTCTAGTACAAGAAACAGAGGGTAGTTAATCCTAAGATTAGAAAACTAAATCCTAAATTGGTAAGATACACATTTTAAGAAATATGTTTAGGCATCTGGAAGGATTGGTGTTTGTATTACTTCTCATAGAGTGCCTCAGCTCTACATTTATCTACCTTCTGCATCTTTGGTTTTTTTCAGGTGTTCATTTGTTATTAATTCTTAATCTGTGATGTTAGATCATAGTGCTATCAAGTCCCAGCACACTTGTGATTTTTTTAAAACTATCCTGTTGACTACTTTCTTAAACATGGCCATAAATTGCACATTTGACTTTGATTAATAGTTCATGAATGTGTCAAAAGAGGGAAGGCTTTGGAAGAATGTGAATAACTACTATTGAAAAATTAAACATCCTATACAGCTTTGGATGCTTTCTTTTTTGTTTCGTTATTGATTCAGCATATAACCATTCAGTTCCTTAGATTTCCTTACTAAAAACTGGGGTTATAAAGATATATGCTTTGTTACTTTTAGAGAACTTAGAGTATAAGAGGGAAACATTAAGTAAATAGTTATAATGTGGTATGAAAAGTACTTCACCTTTTTATTGATTCATTAAACACATACTTATTGAGAACTTACTTTGGGCCAGGCGTTGTTCTAGATAATGGGGACATAACAGGAAACAAGTAGACAGTGTCCTGCTGGAAGGAGACAGATGATTAAAAACAAATATGAGAAAGTTTTAAGTGCCATATAGAGAATTAAAATCGGATCACATCACAGTAAGTGACTATATGCCCACTTTAGTTTGCATGGTCAGGGGAGACTTTCAGATGTGACATTTAAGCTGTATTCTGAAAAACAAGGAGGAGCCAGTTGGGTCAAGTCCCTAAAATTGGCTAGTTTATGTTCAGATGGAAGAAGCAGAGCCATTTATGGTTGTGTGTTGAAAATGGTAGGAGGTATGGCTGAAGAGGTAAGCCAGAGCCAGATCATCTGAGACTTGTATGCTTTGGGTAAAGAGTTTGCATGTTAGTGTAAGTAGAGTGGAAATTCACTGGAATGTTTTATGCTTGGCGTGGTATGAGCTGGTGATATTTTTTAAAAAGTAGCAGAGCAGTTAAGTAGAAGCAGGGAGATACAGTAGGAAGGTAGTTCAGTGGTCTTGGTGAGATGATGGTGGCTCAGAGGAGGAGATAATAATAGATAAGTGGTGGTATTCAGGATGTATTTTGGTGGTTATGTCTCACCCGGCTTGCTAATAGATGTGAGAGGATAAGAGAAAACTCAAGCAGAGCTCACATTTTTGGCTTGAACAGGTGGTGCATATAGGTGCATATAGACTTTTATTTTGAGAAGATGAGGAGACAAGCTGATTTGAGGTCCTTATTGAACATTCATGTGGAGATATTTGAACGTATTATTCTGGACTTCAGGGGACAGACTCAGGCTGGAGATAAATATTTAGGAATTAGTGACATGAAGACATATAAAGCCATGCAACTACAAGAGGTCGTTCATGAGTGGCGATCAAGGCTACATAGCTAGTAAGTTAGTGGCAGAATTAGGATTTGACAGAACCCCATTGCTGGGAGAAATATCAGTAACCTCAGATATGCAGATGACATAACCCTTATGGCAGAAAACGAAGAACTAAAGAGCCTTTGATGAAAGTGAAAGAGGAGAGTGAAGAAATTGGCTTAAAACTCAGCATTCAGAAAACTAAGATCATGGCATCTGGTCCCATCATTTCATGGTAAATAGATGGGAAAACAGTGGAGACAGTGACAGACTTTATTTTGGGGGGCTCCAAAATCACTGCAGATGGTGAACTGCAGCCATGATATTAAAAGACACTTGCTCCTTGGAAGAAAAGTTATGACCAACCTAGACAGCATATTAAAAAGCAGAGATGTTACTTTGCCAGCAAAGGTCCGTCTAGTCAAAGCTACGGTTTTTTCAGTAGTCATGTATGGATGTGAGAGTTAGACTAGAAAGAAAGCTGAGCACTGAAAAATTGATGCTTTTGAACTGTGGTGTTGGAGAAGACTCTTGAGAGTCCCTTGGACTGCAAGGAGATCCAACCAGTCCATCCTAAAGAAGATCAGTCCTGAATATTCACTGGAAGACTGATGCTGAAGCTGAAACTCCAATACTTTGGCCACCTGATGTGAAGAATTGACTCATTTGAAAAGATCCTAATGCTGGGAAAGATGGAAAAGACCAAAGGTGGGAGGAGAATGAGACGACAGAGGATGAGATGGTTGGTTGGGATCACCAACTCAATGGACATGAGTTTGAGTAAACTCCGGGAGTTGGTGATGGACAGGGAGGGCCAGTGGGTCGCAGTCCACTGGCCCTGGTTGCAGTCCATTGGGTCGCAAAGAAGTCAGACATGACTGAGCGACTGAACTGAACTAAAAAGCTCTGTTTTGCCAAACCAGGTTACTGCAACATATTTTTACATTTCAGGTGGATTAACATGTTTTCTCTATAATTTAGGACTACCACTGTAGGATTGACAGCAATAATTACTGATGGCATATAATGATGTATTTTCTCCTTTTAGTAATATTGTGCTGTGCTTAGTCACTCAGTCGTGTTCGACTCTGTGCAACCCCATGGACTGTAGCCCTCCAGGCTCCTCTGTCCATGGGGATTCTCCAGGCAAGGATACTGGAGTGGGTTGCCACGCCCTCCTCCAGGGAATCTTCCTGACCCAGGGATTGAACCCATGTCTTCCCCATTGCAGGCAGATTCTTTACCGTCTGAGCCACCAGGGAAGCCCAGTATTGTGCTAATGCAGTATAATGAGAGGGTTCGAGGTGCTGACCCTCTGCTACAGTTGAAAGTCCATGTATAACTTTAGAATCAGGCCTTTGTGTCTGTGGCTCCACATCCACAAACTGATTCAACCAACCATGGATTGTGTAGTAATGTAGTATCTATTTATTGAAAAAAAAAAACTTGGCATATAAGTGGGCCTTAACAACAATTCCAGCCAGTGTTGTTCACAGGTCTACTGTAATTGTTTTCATATAATGTAAATTTGTGATATCCCATATATAGACCATTGGTAGCAAGGTAGATAAATTTCATCTTTTTGTTAGGAATATTTAATTAAAGGGGGGGGGAACCCTAGAAAAATTTTTGTTGAAGCCATTCTTGTATATCCTTCAGAAAGCTAAATTTATTTTAAAAAGGGTAAGTAAACTTGCTTTCTTACTTTTTTATATCTTTAGCATCTGTCACAGTTACTAGCTCATTGGAGAACTGTTGTATGTTTAGTAAATAACTTAATAAAATGAATGTGATTATTTACACTAGTATTATTTTAACACATTTAAATGATACTACTATTTAAGAAGGGCTTCCCTGATAGCTCAGTTGGTAAAGAATCTGCCTGCAGTGCGGGAGACCCCAGTTTGATTCCTGGGTCAGGAAGATCCACTTGAGAAGGGATAGGCTACCCACTCCATTATTCTTGGGTTTCCCTGTGGCTCAGCTGTGGGACCCCCTGCAGTGTGGGAGACCTGGATTTGATCCCTGGGTTGGGAAGATCCCCTTAAGAAGGAAAAGGCCACCCACTCCAGTATTCTGGCCTAGAGAATTCCATGGATTGTGTAGTCTATGGAGTTGTAAAGAGTTGAACATGACTGAGCGACTTTGGACTTCTCTGGTGGCTCAGATGGTAAAGAATCTTCCCACAATATGGGAGACCTGGGTTAAATCGATGGGTTGGGAAGATCTCCTGGAGAAGGGAATGGCAACCCACTCCAGTGTTCTTGCCTGGAGAATTTCATGGACAGAGGAGTCTGGTGGGCTACAGTGCATGGGATCGCAAAGAGTTGGACACAACTGAGTGACTAACACACGCACACACACAGTATTTAAGAAAGCAAGTCACATAACTAGCAAATCATGGTTCAAAAGTTTTCATAATTTTTAACAGAAACTCTAGTAAAATAGAATAAATTCTATCAGGTTGGGGTAGGATTTATTTCTTAAGTTAGTTTTTTCTTTTAAATATAATAAAGTGTTTTTTAAAAAAATAGTGTATATTCTGCCTTGTAAGTTAAACGCTGTTCATGTTGCTCTCATTTCTGCTTTTGTCTTAGGCCTACTGAACTAGACGCGCTGGTGTTCGGCCATCTGTATACCATTCTTACTACACAAATGACCAATGATGAACTTTCTGAGAAGGTGAAAAACTACAGCAACCTCCTTGCTTTCTGTAGAAGAATTGAACAACACTATTTTGGCAAAGGCAGCTCATCTATCAGATTGTCTTAGAGTTATTTGTTAATTTAGTTATTATTAAAAAATTTAAACTTTTGAAATATGTGTTTCTTGAATGATGTAATAGATAATAGTATCAGAATTCAAAGCCCCAAATACTGCTTTTCAAAACCTCAGAACAAATTATATAATGTATCATATACCTGTACTTTATACTGTTCCTTGTGTGTACATTAAAATAATTTTAAATGATTTCATTTGATATGTTGTACCCCATATCTTTGAAATTTTTGTGTTTTTGGCACATGTATGCATATAAAAATAAAGCTCAAACAACTATATGGCTGGTGTATTTATTAATACTTTCCATCTTTCTAAAAGCTGCTCTTTGAGCTTTATACGTGTAATAAGCAGTGTCTTTTCTAAGGCAGTAATTTGTGTTCCATACTCCCAAGATTACTAGATACATGATGAACCTGGTCATGGGAAATACGTTCTTAACAGTGTACTTAGAAAATGCAAATGATTACAAAGCATTTAAATCCTGCAACAGATTTAAGAGCATTTTTCTTACCTCAACTTTATTGAACTTAAAAACATTTTATCAGAGCAGCTATAATTTACATTTGATAAAAAGATAGTTTTAAGAACTTAACTTTTTTTAAGTTTAAGAAGTTTTTTTTAAACTTCTTTTGGAATAGAATATTTTAATATTGCTGTTTTATTCCTTTTGTGGTGAAGTTGAGGCTTCCCTGTAGGCTTAGATGGTAAAGAGTCTGCCTGCAATGCAGGAGACCCAGATTTGATCCCTGGGTTGGGAAGATCCCCTGCAGTCGGAAGTGGCAACCCACGTCAGTATTCTTGTCTGGAGAATTCCATGAACAGAGGGGCCTGCTGGCTACATTCCAGGTGGTCAGAAAGAGTCCGACACAACTGAGAGACTAACACTTTCTTTATACTTTTGTTTTCTGAGGATAGTTTTCACAGAAGTATTTATTTATACCTAGACACTAGGATTATATGCTGTATTTCTTTCAGTTTTTTGAATATTTTATGTAAAATCAGGGATGCTATAAGAGTCAGATGTAAAAATCATTTCTTAAAGTAGTCTAGAATAGTAGTACTCTTATGTTTATGTACCAGACATTTAAACTCATTTAATCCTTACAAAAACCATGAAGGTTGTTATTCCCAGTTCACACAAGAGGAAATGGAGACACAAAAAGAATAAGAAAGTCATGGAGTTAGTAAGTGGTAGAATTGGAATTCAAACCCAGGCGGTCTTGGCATCTGTTTGGCTTTTTTAAAGAACACTGTAATTTTTTTTAAGATGATAGATTTATACCTTTTAAGGAATGTACTAGGTTCTCCTTAACCCAAGTCCCACGTAAACATTGGGTTCTCCCTTTTGACTGTAGTACTATTTATTATAGCTTTCCTGAACTAATTTTGTAATTTGTATTATTATTTAAAAATATTCCAATTTACGTGTGCTTTTGTATAATTCTTATGACAGGTTTTTTGGCTCTGTATTTTTCTTTGGTTTTTTTTATACTGGATAAGATTCTTTTCTTTTAATAATAGCATTATTAAAGGAAATTAATACATTCTTATATATGCTGCTGTTCTCTCCAAGGAACCATAAGGGACAGTTTCTAAGTTTCCTGCCATGTCCCCCATTTTTTGTTTTCTTTTTCCTTTTTTTTTGGTGAACTTCCTGTGAGGTCCTTCAAGAAAATCCTGTGAATAAATGTGAATTCGTCTTGGTTTGTGGCCTCCAAGGTTTTGGTGGTCTTTTGTTAGCTCACACTCCGCCTTTAGTCATTAAAGTATTAGCTAAGTTACTATTGTCCAGTAGTATCTTTTTCAGGTAAACTGGTGCTCATGTCCCTTCTCTCCTTAGATTTGGGTTAGTTGGCCCTGCAACCTCAGCTTTCGGCTGGGTTCAAGAACCAGAATGAATTTTTATATGGTGTTTATCATTATTACAAGATAGGGAGCAATGCTTTTCTTTACATTCTGAAATGGGAAATCTGGGAATCTGGGTTGCTTTTTATTCTTGAGGTAAGAAATGCTCATTAAGAATTAAAAGTGCTGAATTTTTAAAGTGCCTTTATTATGAAAAATTTCAAACATGAAGAGAAAATAAAAAGAATTCCCATGTACCTATGAACCTACCTCACTTCAACAGTTAGCAACTCAGGGAGGTCTGTCCCTCCCTGCTTTTTTTTATATGTTTTATAATATATGTTGCACAAAAGTTCATATAAGTCTGCTTTTGAAGATGTAATATAGAAACATATTCTTAAAAATATTTCTTTGTTATTTCACACTGTGTTCATCTAATCCCAGTCCCTTTCTACCACTGGAAGTTGCCATTATAGTGAATTTTGTGTTAACCATTCCCATGATTTAATTTTTTGCTTTTGATGTTTATATAAATGGAATCACAATCTATGCATCTTCTGTTTTGTTTCTTTCACACAATATTACATTTAAAATTTTCACTCATTTTGTTGTACCTAGCAGTGGTTCAGTTCAGTTCAGTTCAGTCGCTCAGTCATGTCCGACTCTTTGCGACCTCATGAAGCATAGCACGCCAGGCCTCCCTGTCCATCACCAACTGCTGGAGTCTACCCAAATCCATGTCCATTGAGTCGGTGATGCCATCCAACCATCTCATCCTCTGTTGTCCCCTTCTCCTCCTGCCCTCAATCTTTCCCAGCATCAGGGTCTTTTCAAATGATTCAGCTCTTTGCATCAGGTGGCCAAAGTATTGAAGTTTCAGCTTCAACATCAGTCCTTCTAATGAACCCCCAGGACTGATCTCCTTTAGGATAGACTGGTTGGATCTCCTTGCAGTCCAAGGGACTCTCAAGAGTCTTCTCCAACACCACAGTTAGAAAGCATCAATTCTTCTGCACTCAGCTTTCTTTATAGTCCCAACTCTCACATCCATACATGACTACTGGAAAAACCATAGCCTTGACTAGACGGACCTTTGACAAAGCAATATCTCTGCTTTTGAATATGCTGTCTAGGTTGGTCATAACTTTCCTTCCAAGGAGTAAGCATCTTTTAATTTCTTGGCTGAAGTCACAATCTGCAGTGATTTTGGAGCCCCCAAAAATAAAGTCAGCCACTGTTTCCACTGTTTCCCCACCTATTTGCCATGAAGTGATGGGGCCAGATGCCATGATCTTAGTTTTCTGAATGTTGAGCTTTAAGACAACTTTTTTACATAGTATTCTTTTATATGCAAACATAGCACTTCTTTTCTGTGTTCTCTTGTCAGTGCACATTTTGGTTGTTACAGAAATTTGCTGTTATAAAAAATGCTACTTATGAACAATTCTGTACATATGTCCTGGTATAAATATGTATGAAGTTTTCCAGGGTATATACTTAGGCATATAATCGCTGGGTTGTCAGGTATGTGTCTGTTTAACTTCTCTAGGTAATTCCAAATCGTCTTCCTAAATATTTGTGCCAGTTTACACTCTTACACTTAGCTACTTTGCAAACATTTGGAATTATTAGTTTTTTTTGCTAATTGGTTTTTAATTAGTGTTTTCCAGGTGACATCAATGAGTTGATACAGTTATGTTTGTTTATCTATTCTTAGCTGTTCTGGGTCTTCCTGGCTGGGAAGGCTACTCTCTAGTTGCAGTGTGTGGGCTTCTTGTTTCTGTGGCTTCTCTTGTGGAGCGCAGGCTCTAGGGCTCACGGACGTCAGTAGTTTTGGCACGTGGGCTGAGTAGTTGCCGCTCCCAGGCTTTAGAGCACAGGCTCAGTGGTTGTGGTGCACAGGCTTAGTTGTTCCGAGGCATGTGGAATCTTCCTGGATCAGGGAACGAACTGTGTCTCCTGCATTGGCAGGTGGATTCTTTGCCCCTGAGCCAGCAGTGAAGCCCCTACATCTGTGTTTATTGGGCATTTTCTTTTTTTTTTGAAGTGATTACTTGCTGTTCAGTCACTCAGTCATGTCTGACTCTTTGTGACCCCATGGACTGCAGCATGCCAGGCTTCCCTGGCCTTCACCATCTCTCTGAGGTTGCTCAAATTCATGTCCATCGAGTCAGTGATGCCATCCAACTAGCTCATCCTCTGTCATCCCCTTCTGCTCTCCATCGTTCCCAGCATCAAGGTCTTTTCCAGTGAGTTGGCTCTTCGCATCAGGGGGCTAGAGTTTTGGAGACTTTTTCTATTGGGTTGTTTGCTACTCTTACGACTTATCAGAATCCTATTTGTATCATTGATATTAATGTCTACTTGATTATAAATGTTATAGATATCTCCTAGTTTGTTGTCTTTTCACTCCCTTTATGATGTATTCTAATGTACAGAAGTTCTTAATTTTTGTATAGTCAGTGATGATCAATCTTTACCTTCATGATTTGAGCTTTTTGTCCTGTGTTTATGCAGAACATCCTTCCCAATCATTATATATGAGTCAGGCTTCAGTGTTACAGTCCTGTCATTCATGGGACTCCAAAATACTGCCTTATTTCCTTTCCATGGGAAGTGACTCCTGAGTCCATGTGCTGGGCTTATTTTCTGTATTTTAATCAATCCAGTGGACACAGTCTTGGGAACCAGTATGGTTATGGTATATCTCAGTGTCACGGAGCAGGTAACTGAAAACTAGACCCACCCATTGTATGATGTTAAACAAAATACTTCTGTGAACTTATTTTGGTGTTCCCCTTGTAAGTTCTTGCCTACTTACATCAACAGAGGGGGAGACCTTAAAAACAAGATGTCAAAGTAACACCAAAAGAACACTTTGTGAAATTCCTAGGCACATTCAGTTTACTTTTTGTAAAAATTTGTAGAGAAAGACAATGTGAAACTGACAGCAGACATGTTGAGAAAAGTATAATCTCACCTGCACAGCACTCCTATATTCAACCTGAAAGAAAGAAAAAGTTAAGTTCCTCAGGGATTGGTTAGCTTGAAGAACTTCTACAAAAGCCCAGCTAAACTCTGCCTACCTGGCTTCTGTGTTCTGTAGACTTTTTTGGCATAATTTATGATGACTCCATTAATCTAAAACATTAAAAAACAAAAATCCCAACAGAATTCACTTTAGAGTGTTCAAGTGGGAGAGCATTTATTGTAAGGTATTAAATGGCTTACAGGATCACTGAGAGTACTGAAGAAACACTAGGCTGTACTTGCAGTAACGACTCCACAGAAGTGGGTCATCAGTGAAGCTCTTGCCTCTTCTATGGTCAGGAAGCCACGGGCTCCACAGCCATTTCTCACTGTTGTGATCAAGAAGCTACCATGATTGGAATGCTTTGGTCACTGCTGCAGCATTCTGAGCAAGAATCAGATAATGCTTGCTGTAGTAAGCGTTAGCAAAAACAGGTGCTTCTTAACACCCTTCCTCTTAACTTCACAAAGCTAGTGGCTAGATACCAGAGCCTCTACTGATGCTCCGTCGTGTCAGACTCTTTGCGACCCCACGGACTATACAGTCCATGGAATTCTCCAAGCCAGAATACTCGAGTCGGTAGCCATTCCCATCTCCAGGGGATCTTCCTAACCCAGGGATCGAACCCAGGTCTCCTGAATTGCAGGTGGATTCTTTACCAGCTGAGCCACAAGGGAAGTCCCTACTGATGCTACTACAAAAGAAACAGAGCCTATATGATAATGCTACCAGAGAAAGAGTAGAATCGTACCTCTCACCTCACTTTTGCCTTTCAGATTTTTCACAAATGCATCTGATTGGCTTACTCTAAAATAATATCCAAAATCCTATTTGTAAAGCGTCTGGAAGATGTAGGTTTTAACTTTCTAGCTTCTGTAGGAAAGGGTGATATCGTGAATGTTGAACACCAATCCACACTGTATTCATCACCCTGGAGTTTATAAAACTACTCCCCATCATATTCCTATACAAGTTTTGCCTCTCATACTAAATTTCTTAATGTATCTGGAATATTCTTTTTTAATTGAGGTGGCTGTTTAATTTCTTTCTTGTCTCAAATGGATAACTAATTTTCTCAGCATCATTTACTGATTTTATTATCTGGTTTGACTTTTTCCTACTGGTCCACAATCCCAACTGTATTATCAGTTTGCACATAGGATTGTTTCTTGGTTGTTTTGGTACATGGTCTAGTCCATGTATGGCTATCCTATTTGGCAACAAAATCAAATTCTCTTAGTTACTATATTTTATGTCAAATTTTGATATGTGATAAGGCAAGTCCCCCATTTTCTTCTTCACCTTCATAAATTGAAGTTGGACCTTTGCACGTCAGTGTAAGTTTTAGAATCAATTTTTAAAATTCCATCAAAAACAAAAAGTGAAATTTTGATTGCATTTACATTGAATCTCTGAATTATTTTGGGAAGGATCACGAAATTCAATTTTTATATTCATGAATGTGTCATGCTGCCACATATCTCTTTAATGTCCTTCAGTAAGGTTTTCTTCATAGAGGTTTTGAAAATCTTTTGTTGATTTTGTTTCTATGTTCTCTCTCCCTCTTTCTGTTTTTAGCCATTATAAATAATTCCAAATGCAAATTGTTGATATAAAAAATCTTCATGATTTTTGTATGTAAGCTATCCAGTCATCTTGTTGAATGTTTTTATTCTAATGGTCTTTCTAAGGATCCTTTTTGGTTTTCTGTAGATAATATAATTCCTAGATAATGGAAGTTGTATTTCTTTCAAACTTTTGTTTTTTACTTGTCAGATTGTGGTAACTTGCACCTTACATTAATGTTAAATAAAAATGGAATATCCTTTTTTGTAGATAAATTAGATGGGAGTTGACAAGCTTAAACATATTATTTCTGCTCTTAAAACATGGTAAACATCTCCATTCATTTATAATTTTCTTTTAAGTACTTCTTGAAAGTTTTATATCTTGCTGCATATAAACTGATTTTCCCCCTTATTACAGGTTGTATTTCCCTGCTTCTTTGCATATCTGGTAACTTTTTGATGTTGGATAATGTTAATTTTGTCTTTTGAGGGCCTGGATTATTTATTTCTATGAATATTTGTGAGCACTGTTCTGGGATGGTTTTCTGTTGAATTTTGGAGTCTTTCTCCCATGGAATTTGTTTTCTTTCTATGTTTGCCAGTTCTTGGTTGTCTGCTTATCTGTCTTTGAGTATTGCTATGCATTTCTTTGTGGATGCTCGTTACCTTACTTTATCTGGTTCTTTTCATTTTCACAGTGTGCTTCTAAATAGAGTGTGGTGGCAGTGTGAGTGTGTTGTTTCTCCTCCTTGGGATTAGTTGTTTGTGTGCCTCACTGTCTCTAACCTCAGATCTGTGCTCGCTACATCATTCTGAGAGCAAATACTCAACTGCTGTTGAGTACTTGCTCCTTAGCCAAAGTTGAAGGAGAGCCCCACTAGCCCAACTGCTCTGAATTCATTTTCCTAATTAACCTCTTGAATCCCTAAAATCCTTCCTGCACTTTGTTTAAGGTGCCACCTGCCAGGAGTTTAAGATGCCTGGAGTTTCCTTAGACTCCTGCCATTTTTCTGAGATAACTTTCTGCTTCAACTTGGAGCTTTGGTTTCCTCCAAACATTATTTCTGTATAAATTTTATGCCATCTGCATCATTTTTTTAATCAGAAATTCTTCAGAATTTGTGCTCCTTAGTAGCCCTTTTGTGTGTGTTTGTTTTCCGCTGTTGCTATAGATATATTCTTTTAAAATACAAGGTTCATCTAGTCAAGGCTATGGTTTTTCCTGTGGTCATGTATGGATGTAAGAGCTGGACTGTGAAGAAGGCTGAGCGCCGAAGAATTGATGCTTTTGAACTGTGGTGTTGGAGAAGACTCTTGGGAGTCCCTTGGACTGCAAGGAGATCCAACCAGTCCATTCTGAAGGAGATCAGCCCTGGGATTTCTTTGGAAGGAATGATGCTAAAGCTGAAACTCCAGTACTTTGGCCACCTCATGCGAAGAGTTGACTCATTGGAAAAGACTCTGATGCTGGCAGGGATTGGGGGCAGGAGGAGAAGGGGACGACAGAGGATGAGATGGCTGGATGGCATCACTGACTCTATGGACATGAGACTGAGTGAACTCCGGGAGCTGGTGATGGACAGGGAGGCCTGGCGTGCTGCGATTCATGGGGTCGCAAAGAGTCAGACACAACTGAGCGACTGATCTGATCTGATATTCTGACAGTTTGTGGGCTTTTGGGTAGAATATTATGGACATATGGCTAGCAGTTACATGTTCATTATATCAAGGCATATAGTAAGTGTTTATCACCCTCATTAATAAGGGACTTGGTTTACTGTATATGTTATAGTGTAATAAACATTCTTGAACATATATCTTTAAATATGTAAATATTTCTGAAGTGTTAATTTTTAATGGTGGAAATTTGTTGTTCTTGCTTTTGGTAAGTTTTAAGAGTTTACATTGTCAAATTATCCTAAAAAAATGTATACTTGTCCAAACCCATAGAATATATAATACCAAGAATGAACTGCAAACAGTGGACTCTGAGTGACTACGGTGTGTCATTGTGGGTTCATTAGTTGTAACAATCGTACCCCACTGTGTTGAGGGATGTTGATAATGGGGGAGAAGCTACGCATATGTGGGGGCAGGGAGTATAAGGGAAGTCTTTGTACTTTCTCTTCAGTTTTGCTGTGAACCTAAAACTGCTCTAAAAAATTATTTTGATTTTTTAATAGTGTATTTATTGAGTAAAGACTTACAGTACTTGCAGTTTTGAGGCATTATTCTAAGTTCTTTACTGACATTAAAAATATGTTCATCACAGTAACTCTCTGATGTAATATTATCCCCATATTAGAGATGAGAAAACTAAAGGCTTACAGAGAAATTAAGAAATTTGGGAGGAGGAGCCAAGATGGCGGAGGAGTAGGACGGGGAGAACACTTTCTCCCCCACAAATTCATCAAAAGAGCATTTAAACGTCGAGTAAATTCCACAAAACAATTTCTGAATGCCGGCAGAGGACATCAGGCACCCAGAAAAGCAATCCAACTCTTCGAAAGGAGGTAGGAAAAAATATAAAAGACAAAAAAAGAGACAAAAGAGGGAGGGACGGAGTTCCGTCCCGGGAAGGGAGTCTTAAAAAGAGAGGAGTTTCCAAACACCAGGAAACCTTCTCACTGCCGAATCTGTGCCGAGCTTTGGAAGCACAGAGGGCAACATAACAGGAAGAAAAAATAAATAAACAATTAAAACTCGAAGATTGCGAGTCCTAGGGTAACTCCCCCAGCGGAGAAGCAGCGCAGACGCCTGCACGTGCCATTAACAAGCGGGGGCTGGGCAGGGAGGCGCAGCGCGGGCTGCACGGCTTAGAATAAGAATCTGGCCTGAATACCCTGAGCACTATCTGAGCGAAATAATTTGGGCCAGCAAACCAGACTGTGGGATATCTACCACGCGAAAAGCCAGCCCTAACCTAAGACCGCCAGGCCCGCGCATGGAACAAAGAATTGAACAGAGAAAGCCGGCTGCAGACCTTCCCCCTCCGGTGACAGGCAGCCAGAGCCAGAAGGGGGCAATCGCAGCCCCAGAGAGACATTATCTATAAAACTGTAAGCAGGCTTCTTTGCTAACTAAAACTTTTTGGGGGTCTGGACGGTTAACATCTGCCTGAGAAGGTGTGCCGGTTTTACACTTTTACACCCAGATAACCAAGTGGCGGGGAGGCGATAAGTCGCAGCATTGGCGCTCGCCAAACACCTCATCACTTGAGCTACTCGGACCTGGGAAGAGCACAAAACTCAGGCCCAAGTGAGTCTGCGCCTCTGAGGACTACCCGAGTGCCTGAACCTGAGCGGCTTGGACCTGGGAGGTGCATGCAGCCCAGGGCCAGCCTCGGATTGTTCCCGGCGGAACAACCTAGAGCCCGAGCAGTGTGGGCAGGGAGGCTAACGCACCGTGAGCGGGGGCGGACCCAGTGTGGCTGAGGCACTGCGAGCGCACGCCAGTGTTATTTGTTTGCAGCATCCCTCCCTCCCTCCCCACAGCGCGACTGAACAAAGAGAAGAAATACAGCTCCACCCATCAGAACACCGACACAAGCTTCCCTAACCAGGAAACCTTGACAAGCCACCTGTACAAACCCACACACAGCGAGGAAAAGCCACAATAAAGAGAACTCCACAAACTGCCAGAATACAGAAAGGACACCCCAAACTCAGCAATTTAAACAAGATGAAGAGACAGAGGAATAGCCAGCAGATAAAGGAACAGGATAAATGCCCACCAAACCAAACAAAAGAGGAAGAGATAGGGAATCTACCTGATAAAGAATTCCGAATAATGATAGTGAAATTGATCCAAAATCTTGAAATTAAAATGGAATCACAGATAAATAGCTTGGAGACAAGGATTGAGAAGATGCAAGAAAGGTTTAACAAGGACCTAGAAGAAATAAAAAAGAGTCAATATATAATGAATAATGCAATAAATGAAATTAAAAACACTCTGGAGGCAACAAATAGTAGAATAACAGAGGCAGAAGATAGGATTAGTGAATTAGAAGATAGAATGGTAGAAATAAATGAATCAGAGAGAATAAAAGAAAAACGAATTAAAAGAAATGAGGACAATCTCAGAGACCTCCAGGACAATATTAAACGCTACAACATTCGAATCATAGGGGTTCCAGAAGAAGAAGACAAAAAGAAAGACCATGAGAAAATAATTGAGGAGATAATAGTTGAAAACTTCCCTAAACTGGGGAAGGAAATAATCACCCAAGTCCAAGAAACCCAGAGAATCCCAAACAGGATAAACCCAAGGCGAAACACTCCAAGACACATATTAATCAAATTAACAAAGGTCAAACACAAAGAACAAATATTAAAAGCAGCAAGGGAAAAACAACAAATAACACACAAGGGAATTCCCATAAGGATAACAGCTGATCTTTCAATAGAAACTCTTCAAGCCAGGAGGGAATGGCAAGACATACTTAAAATGATGAAAGAAAATAACCTACAGCCCAGATTATTGTACCCAGCAAGGATTTCATTCAAGTATGAAGGAGAAATCAAAAGCTTCTCAGACAAGCAAAAGCTGAGAGAATTCTGCACCACCAAACCAGCTCTACAACAAATACTAAAGGATATTCTCTAGACAGGAAACACAAAAATGGTGTATAAATTCAAACCCCAAACAATAAAGTAAATGGCAACGGGATCATACTTATCAGTAATTACCTTAAACGTAAATGGGTTGAATGCCCCAACCAAAAGACAAAGACTGGCTGAATGGATACAAAAACAAGACCCCTACATATGTTGTCTACAGGAGACCCACCTCAAAACAGGGGACACATACAGACTGAAAGTGAAGGGCTGGAAAAAGATTTTCCATGCAAATAGGGACCAAAAGAAAGCAGGAGTAGCAATACTCATATCAGATAAAATAGACTTTAAAACAAAGGCTGTGAAAAGAGACAAAGAAGGTCACTACATAATGATCAAAGGATCAATCCAAGAAGAAGATATAACAATTATAAATATATATGCACCCAACACGGGAGCGCCGCAGTATGTAAGACAAATGCTAACAAGTATGAAAGGAGAAATTAACAATAACACAATAATAGTGGGAGACTTTAATACCCCACTCACACCTATGGATAGATCAACTAAACAGAAAATTAACAAGGAAACACAAACTTTAAACGATACAATAGACCAGTTAGACCTAATTGATATCTATAGGACATTTCATCCCAAAACAATGAATTTCACCTTTTTCTCAAGCGCACATGGAACCTTCTCCAGGATAGATCACATCCTGGGCCATAAAGCTAGCCTTGGTAAATTCAAAAAAATAGAAATCATTCCAAGCATCTTTTCTGACCACAATGCAGTAAGATTAGATCTCAATTACAGGAGAAAAACTATTAAAAATTCCAACATATGGAGGATGAACAACACCCTGCTGAATAACCAACAAATCACAGAAGAAATCAAAAAAGAAATCAAAATTTGCATAGAAACGAATGAAAATGAAAACACAACAACCCAAAACCTGTGGGACACAGTAAAAGCAGTCCTAAGGGGAAAGTTCATAGCAATACAGGCACACCTCAAGAAACAAGAAAAAAGTCAAATAAATAACCTAACTCTATACCTAAAGCAACTAGAAAAGGAAGAAATGAAGAACCCCAGGGTTAGTAGAAGGAAAGAAATCTTTAAAATTAGAGCAGAAATAAATGCAAAAGAAACAAAAGAGACCATAGCAAAAATCAACAAAGCCAAAAGCTGGTTCTTTGAAAGGATAAATAAAATTGATAAACCATTAGCCAGACTCATCAAGAAACAAAGGGAGAAAAATCAAATCAATAAAATTAGAAACGAAAATGGAGAGATCACAACAGACAACACAGAAATACAAAGGATCATAAGAGACTATTATCAACAATTATATGCCAATAAAATGGACAACGAGGAAGAAATGGACAAATTCTTAGAAAAGTACAACTTTCCAAAACTCGACCAGGAAGAAATAGAAAACCTTAACAGACCCATCACAAGCACGGAAATTGAAACTGTAATCAAAAATCTTCCAGCAAACAAAAGCCCAGGTCCAGACGGCTTCACAGCTGAATTCTACCAAAAATTTAGAGAAGAGCTAACACCTATCCTGCTCAAACTCTTCCAGAAAATTGCAGAGGAAGGTAAACTTCCAAACTCATTCTATGAGGCCACCATCACCCTAATACCAAAACCTGACAAAGATGCCACAAAAAAAGAAAACTACAGGCCAATATCACTGATGAACATAGATGCAAAAATCCTAAACAAAATTCTAGCAATCAGAATCCAACAACACATTAAAAAGATCATACACCATGACCAAGTGGGCTTTATCCCAGGGATGCAAGGATTCTTCAATATCCGCAAATCAATCAATGTAATACACCACATTAACAAATTGAAAAACAAAAACCATATGATTATCTCAATAGATGCAGAGAACGCCTTTGACAAAATTCAACACCCATTTATGATAAAAACTCTCCAGAAAGCAGGAATAGAAGGAACATACCTCAACATAATAAAAGCTATATATGACAAACCCACAGCAAACATTATCCTCAATGGTGAAAAATTGAAAGCATTTCCTCTAAAGTCAGGAACAAGACAAGGGTGCCCACTCTCACCACTACTATTCAACATAGTTTTGGAAGTTTTGGCCACAGCAATCAGAGCAGAAAAAGAAATAAAAGGAATCCAAATTGGAAAAGAAGAAGTAAAACTCTCACTATTTGCAGATGACATGATCCTCTACATAGAAAACCCTAAAGACTCCACCAGAAAAACAAAAAAAAAAAAAAGAAAAGAAATTTGTTCAAGGTTATATAGCTAAATTAAGTCAGTTTACATCCCACAAAACTGTGTTTCACCATGAAACACTTAAATATTTGCCAATCTAAGTGAAAAGTAACATTTCATTAACTTTTTGACTTTGTGTCTTTATATAAGTGAGATTAAACATTTTCATATCTTTATTAGTTATTTGTAATCTTGGATTTTATCTGTAGCCAATTGGATTGTTTCTTTTCTTTATTGATTTACATGTGATCTTTGTATCATGCATAAATTAACCCACTGTGTTCATAGGGACTGTGGATCTTTGTCCTCAGCTTGCCATTCACTTTTGACTTCATTTTTCCTGCAATGCAAGAGACCCTCAGGTTCGATCCCTGAGTTGGGAAGACCCCCTGGAGGAGGGATAAGCTACCCACTCCAGTATTCTTGCCTGGAAACTCCCATGGACAGAGGAGCCTGACAGGCTACAGTCCATGGGTTCGCAAAGAGTTGGACATGGCTGAGCAACTTTCGCTTTCTTTTTTTCCAGAAGTAAGTTAAAATTATTTTAATATGTTTTCAGCTTTCAAATAATTAAAATGCAGTAGATTGTAATTAATAGTGAAATAGCATCAGGTATAACTTTAATTACTCAGAATGAATTAGAAAGTATTTTAAGATATTGTAATGCTTCAGATGGTTTTTGTTAAGATTAGTTAGGATGAAGAAGTTTAGTGCCAATTGATAACATTTATTGCTTGAATGATAGATATATTTGTTTATATCATAATTACTAATCTTTATGAAGTTCTGAAACACAGCTTATTTGATTTGCTCACATTCTATTTAAACTCAAAAGGTATATAGTATTCATTTTATCCTCACCTGCCTACTTGATGAGATTATATTAGAGGATAAAATATTGATTCTAATTTGAAAAACAGTGTTTATCCTTCCTGATTCCTAATTTCCTCCATTAATGAGTGATAGAAAAGGCTTTATGTTAAAAAACAAACCCTTTTATTTACTAGGTATTTTGAAAATTTTTACAAAGTATGTCAAATTAACATATTACCTAATATCTTAGGTGATGTTGATCTATGCTGACTATCAGATCAATGTCTTAAGTTTGATGTGTTAAATATTATTCAGTATGTGGGTTTCATATGCAAATATGTAATGTATGCACTTTCAGTAACTGCTGGGTTGAAATTGTACTCTGGAGGAGAGAGCATATTTAAATCTCTCTGCCTCCACATAACATGTGCATTTTGTTCATTTTGAACATGTAATTATTTCATTTTGGTTTAATCATACATAAAGAGGTACCATTCATAGGTACAAAGTTGTTTCTTGGGTTTAGCTCCATGTTTTTCATTGCCTAGGTTTTAAAACTAAAGTTATTTTAAAGCTAATATATGAAAGACTACAGTGTAGCTTAGATCAGGAAAATGATTAATTTTATGGTGATTTTTTTTCCTTTAAATCAGAAACATTGGCTCACTGAGTTTAATATAATATACTTCATCAATGTAATGTTTCATTCCTATAAAATCAGAAAGAAATGAAAAAACAAGATGTTGCTATTTTTAGCTTTTTGTTGTACATATTTAGTTTGAATTCCCAGTTGAATTGACTTTTTTTCTGTTGGACTAAATAAGATATGTACTTAAGGATATTATTGAGAATTTTTATCACAAACAGGGAAACTGAAAGAGAAGTAGAATGTACCATGAGGAAAAACATATGACACTCTCATTACTGATCATGTATGGAGTTTCGAAAGACACTCTTTTGTCTTTTTGAAAAGACAAAGCTAATGAATGAAATTAAGTAAATTAATGAATTTTTAAAATGTCTATTTAAAAAGTAGGAAAGATAATTCTCTAGCTAGTTGTTTATTATCATAGTTGATTTTTTAAATAGACTGGAAAATTAGTTAACAATCTATGATATGTTCTTGCAAATAAACCTGAAATTGTGTAAACAGTAATTTAACCCACTAGCGATATTGGGTAGATCCATGGTATTATTTATTGACAGTCATTTGACTATGTGATGTTACAAGCTTTTTCTAACTAAAAGCAGTAAGATTCAGTTCAGTTCAGTCGCTCAGTCACGTCCAACTCTTTGCAACCCCATGAACTGCAGCACGCCAGGCCTCCCTGTTCATCACCAACTCCCGGAGTTTACCCAAACTCATATCCATTGAGTCAGTGATACCATCCAACCATCTTACCTTCTCTTGTCCCCTTCTCCTCCTGCCCTCAATTTTTCCCAGCATCAGGGTCTTTTCAAATGAGTCAGCTCTTCGCGTCAGGTGGCCAAAGTATTGGAGTTTCAGCTTCAACATAAGTCCTTCCAATGAACCCCCAGGACTGATCTCCTTTAGAATGGACTGGTTGGATCTCCTTGCAGTCCACGGGACTCTCAAGAGTCTTCTCCAACACCACAGTTCAGAAGCATCAATTCTTCTGCACTCAGCTTTCTTTATAGTCCAACTCTTACATCCATACATGACTACTGGAAAAACCATAGCCTTGACTAGACAGACCTTTGTTGGCAAAGTAATGTCTCTGCTTTTTAATATGCTGTCTAGGTTGGTCATAACTTTCCTTCCAAGGAGTAAGCATCTTTTAATTTCATGGCTGCAGTCACCATCTGCAGTGATTTTGGAGCCCAAAAAATAAAGTCTGACACTGTTTCACTGTTTCCTCACCTATTTGCCATGAAGTGATGGGGCCGGATGCCATGATCTTAGTTTTCTGAATGTTGAGCTTTAAGCCAACTTTTTCACTCTCCTCTTTCACTTTCATCAAGAGGCTCTTTAGTTTTTCTTCACTTTCTCCCATAAGGGTAGTATCATCTGCATGTCTGAGGTTATTGATATTTCTCCTGGCAATCTTGATTCCAGCTTGTGCTTCATCTAGTCCAGCGTTTCTCATGACGTACTCTGCATATAAGTTAAATAAGCAGGATGAAAATAACAGATTAGGCATCCTTTATCTGTTCTCTTTTGGAGAATTTAGAAGTGCTGAATTTCTCATTAGCACAGGAAGCATTATTTTGGCAAGTTCTTAAATACCCAAGTAGTCTTTATGCCTTGTTATCAATCATATTGTTTATCACTAGACTAAAGAATGCTCAAACTGCCACACAATTGCACTCGTTTCACACGCTAGTAAAGTAATGCTCAAAATTCTACAAGCCAGGCTTCAGCAGTATGTGAACCGTGAATTTCCACATGTTCAAGCTGGTTTTAGAAAAGGCAGAGGAACCAGAGATCAAATTGCCAACATCCGCTGGATCATGGAAAAAGCAAGAGAGTTCCAGAAAAACATTTACTTCTGTTTTATTGACTGCCAAAGCCTTTGTGTGGACCACAATAAACTGTGAAAAATTCTGAAAGAGATGGGAATACCAGACCACCTGACCTGCCTCTTGAGAAACCTCTATGCAGATCAGGAAGCAACAGTTAGAACTGGACATGGAACAACAGACTGGTTCCAAATAGGAAAAGGAGTACGTCAAGGCTGTATATTGTCACCCTGCTTATTTAACTTCTATGCAGAGTACATCATGAGAAACGCTGGGCTGGAAGAAGCACAAGCTGGAATCAAGATTGCCAGGAGAAATATCAATAACCTCAGATATGCAGATGACACCACCCTTATGGCAGAAAGTGAAGAGGAACTAAAAAGCCTCTTGATGAAAGTGAAAGAGGAGAGTGAAAAAGTTTGCTTAAAGCTCAACATTCAGAAAACTAAGATCATGGCATCTGGTCCCATCTCTTCATGGGAAATAGATGTGGAAACAGTGTCAGACTTTATTTTTCTGGGCTCCAAAATCACTGCAGATGGTGATTGCAGCCATGAAATTAAAAGGCGCTTACTCCTTGGAAGGAAAGTTATGACCAGCCTAGATAGTATATTCAAAAGCAGAGATACTACTTTGCTAACAAAGGTCCGTCCAGTCAAGGCTATGGTTTTTCCAGTGGTCATGTATGAGTGTGCGAGTTGGACTGTGAAGAAAGCTGAGTGCCAAAGAATTGATGCTTTTGACCTGTGGTGCTGGAGAAGACTTGAGAGTCCCGTGGACTGCAAGGAGATCCAACCAGTCCATCCTAAAGGAGATCAGTCCTGAGTGTTCATTGGAAGGACTGATGTTGAAGCTGAAACTCTAATACTTTGGCCACCTCATGTGAAGAGTTGACTCATTCTAAAAGACCTTGATGCTGGGAGGGATTGGGGGCAGGAGGAGAAGGGGACGACAGAGGATGAGATGGCTGGATGGCATCACCGACTCGATGGACGTGAGTTTGAGTGAACTCCGGGAGTTGGCGTGCTGCAATTCATGGGGTCGCAAACAGTCGGACACAGCTGAGCGACTGAACTGAACTGAACTGAACTGAATACCCTTGAGAGTTAAGTTCTAATTAAATTTCATTTTCGTATCCCCCAAAGTGCTATATTCATTCATTCAGTAAACACCTTTAATTTGCCAGGTACTGTGCTAGGTTAAGTAGTCTGGATAGAGATCTGCTGTTTTCCTGTCCTGTTGCCTCCAGACACTTAATTACTTGTTGAGCATATATGGCAGGTGCTCATCAAATAGTAACTGAGTAAATCTAGGTCACGGATGATCTCCTGATGCTTGGAAATTAAACAGAGCACTTAGAAATAATCCATGCCAAAGAAGAAATCCAAAGAATGTTAGAAAATATTTTGAATTTAGGAATAATGAAAATATACCCACGCTTGTGGCATTTAATTTAAGCAGTGCGTAGAGGGAAAACTATGGGTTTACATTCTCATATTAGAAAAGGAAAAAAGTTTTCAGTCGGTTATCTAAGCTTCTACCTTTAGAATCCAGAAAAAAAGAAGAACAATTAACCCCCACCCAATAAATACAATGAAGGAAATAACAGTGAAAATCAATAATATAGGAAGTGGGCAAACAATAGAGAAAATAAACCCAAAATGACATAGAAAGCAGAGACAAAATACAGAAAATCAAAGAACTCTATAGACAGTTCAAATACTAGAATGGGCTGTCATGCCCTCCTCCAGGAGATCTTCCCAACACAGGGGTCAAACCCAGTTCTCCCACATATAAGGCAGTTTCTTTACCATCTAAGCCACTGGGGAAACCCAAGAACACTGCAGTGGGTAGCCTATCCCTTCTCCAGGGGATCTTCCTGACCCAGGAATCAAACCAGGATCTCCTATATTGCAGGTGGATTCTTTACCAGCTGAGCTACCAGGTAAGTCCAGAAAACAGATGAAATGGAGAAAATCAAAACCCTAGACATTTCCAAAGGGGAGAATGGATGTTTTAGACAGATGATTCTGGAATAACTCAATATCATATGGAAAAAAAACCAACCCAGTATTACTTTGATCATTCACAAAAATTAACCCAAAATGTATTATAGAGCTAAATGTAAAAGTTTAAAACTAGAAGAAAACACTTCTAGAAGGAAGGAGTCTTTGTGTCCTTGGGTAGGCAACAGTTTTATAGATAGGACAGAGAAAGCACTTATGAAAAAAGAAAATATTGAAAAATTGAACTTCATTTAAAATTCTGCTCTTCTAAAGAGACTTTGTAAAATGAAAAGGCTTGCAACAGATGGAGAAAACCTTTTGTAATAATGTATCTATTAAAAGTCTTGCATCCAAAACAGATAGAGAACTCTTAGAATTTAATAAAAAGACAACCCAGATTAAAAAGTGAACAAAATACATACACAGACATTATACAAAAGAGAGGATATAAACGGCTAATAAATACATAAAACAAGCTTAATGTCATTAGTTATCAGGTGAAAGTAAATTAATCCATGAGATACCACTATACACCTATTAAAATGGCTAAAATTGGAAAGTTTTACATTATCAAGTGTTGACAAAGATGTGGAATAGGGCACTTTGCTGGTGGTCCGGTGGTTGGGACTCTGCCCTCCCAGTGTGGAGGGCATGGGTTTGATTCCTGGCCAGGGAACTAGGGTTCCACTTGCTGCACAGTGTGGCTAAAAATAAGTAAATAAATAAATAGATGTGGAATAATTGGAATTCTCATACACTGACGTGCTTTGCTTAGTTGCTCAGTCGTGTCCAACTCTTTGCAACCCATGGGGTGTAGCCTTCCAGGCTCCTATATTCGTGGGGATTCTCCAGGCAAGAATACTGAAGTGCGTTGCCATGAGAATATAAATTGGTGCAAGCATTTTGGAAAACTAAGTTTCTTAAATATACATTTACTATATGACTAAGCAAATCCACTTCTAAGTGTATGCCCTAGAGGAATGAAACCATGTCCATTTAAAGATTTGTACGTGAATGTTCACAGCAGTTTAATTCATAATAGCATGGAATTTGAAAAAAAATCTCAAAATTCCCTCCACAGATGAATAGATAAAAATTATGGTTTATTCAAACAATGGAATACAACTTGGAATAAAAGAGACAAAGTACTATAACTTGCAGCACTCTTGATGAATCTCAGTATCATTACCTATGCTGAAGGTAAGAGGCCAGAAGTGAAAATATATACTCTATGTATGGATAAATGAAATTCTAGAACACGAGAAGTTAACTTATAGTGACAACAGATCAATGGTTACCTGGGGTGAGATAATTTGGTTTTGAGGGGTATTTGTTTTTCTTTTTGATTGAATACAGAGGGGCACAAGCGAACTTCTGGGAGGGATGAAAAAATTCTGTATTATGATGTTGTTTGTAAATTGTATGCATTTGTCAAACCTCACCAAACTATTTTTTTCCTATGCAAATTATACCTGGATAAAGTTGATATAAAGTAATGAATTAGATGGGGGCTTCCCTGGTGGCTCAGTGGTAAAGAATCAGCCTGCCAATGTAAGAGACACAGATTCAATCCCTGGGTCAGGAGGATCCTCTGGAGAAGAAAATGACAACCCACTCCAGTATTCTTGCTGGGAAAGTCCCATGGACAGAGGAGCCTGGTGGGCTACAGTCCATGGAGTCATAAGAGTTTGACATGACTTAGTGACTAAACAACAACAACTAAACAACAACGGTGAATTAGATAACACTCTGTTCTCTGCAACTTACATGATATAGTGATTGTTATTCTTAAAGTTTATTAGACTTGGGAGTGGAGTAGATTTTTGACTACCAATTCAATTTATATTTTTTGTCATTAATTTATTTAGATTTTTCTCTCAAAGAGCAAATCAGTGGTAAATCAATAGTCTAGAATTTCAATTTCAGGTACTTTTCTTCACTTTTTATTAAAAATTGTAAGATATTTGGTTACTGAGTGAAGAGCGTTCTTGTTTCATTCTGTTTTTCTCCATTTATTTCAAATCTTGGCTAAAACTGTTCTTAAGAGTTATCCTGAGATCTAGGGTGGGTTACATTCCCCTCTTCTGTGTTTCCATATCACTTATAATACTGTGCAGTTTTCAAGAGATCTTGATACCATGCCAGGCATTGCTTATTTAGATACAACAGAGATAGAATATTTCTTAACTGAAGAAATTGATGCTTAGATAATTTGTGATTCTTGAAAACTCTATGGATATATTTAGCCACATATTTTCATCCAAGTCATTTTCTTAGTTTTTTTTTTTTTTCTTGGTTATTATTTATATCTCTCCATTTAGCTAGGGATCACAAACTCAATTCAAAAGTTAGAATGAAGAGAGACAGGATATTAAGGCAATAGGGAATAGTGGGGGCTGTGCCAAACTGAAGAATGTATCCTTCTACTTAAGGCCTTTAAATAATATAAAAAAAATTAAAACAACATGCCCGCCAAACAAATATATTTTTAGACCATGTTCAACAGATCGACACCATTATGAATCCATCGACTTGTGACTTAAGATATATCAGTGAACCAGTGAAGTTGCTCAGTTGTGTCCGACTCTTTGCAATCCCATGGACTGTAGCCTACCAAGCTCCTCCATCCATGGAGTTTTCCAGGCAAAAGTACTAGAGTCGGTTGCCATTTCCCTCTCCAGGGGATCTTCCCAACCTGGGGATTGAACCCAGGTCTCCTGCACTGCAGGCAGACACTTTACCATCTGAGCTACCAGGGAAGCCCAAATATATGGTTTCATTTAAAGAAGTTTCTCAATTTGGAGATAAGGAATATCCTGGAAAGCTTTTCAAACAATACATATTCCCCTTACTCTCTGCTTAATTGAGGGTGACTAGTAGACTACCTTGGTATTCAGTGCTAAATGATAATAATCAAGTTGATGGCCCCACGTGGCTTTAGTTACTGGCCATTACTAACAGTTTTCCTTTTGCCAGCAGAGAATGTTAATTTTGCTATGGGTTTTAGGAAAACTACATTGGGCACAGTTGCATTATTAGAGAAATGATAAGAGATAACCATAGATAGCATCTTGAAAAGCAGAGATAACCATATGCAGCTCTCAAATGACTCATATTACTATGTTGAGTACTTGGGCAAGAATTCTATTTTCTCATTTATTATTCATTTATCCATTTATTCAATAAATATTTAAATGTATGCAAAAATGAGTTAGTGGCTTCTTTTCTCTGAAGATACTTAAAACTTAGTGTCGTTTGGGAGAAAATCCAGCCCTGGTATTCAAATGGCGAATGTCGCTGAGATGGGCTTAATGAAGCCTCTTAGGATCAGCTGGACTGCTAGCAAACGCATCATTTCCTATGGATTTCTTTCCTCACAAGCTGAGCAGAGCTTCAACAGTTCTCACAACAATTATCACCCACTTGTTCTGTAGGTCTCAAGTTTTTTGCATTAGTCAGGTTGAAGGATTCATGGTATTAATCACCACTGAAGTTGTTATTTATCACCTGCTGGGTGAGAAATAATAATTTTGGCACTAGTGGGGCAGCAGGCCAGAGGTACCAAATTAAGTAAAACATCTAAACACTAGCAAGGATCATTTCTCTGATTAATGAATTGTTACAAAGAAAAAGCGCTACTCATTATCTGGTCTTACCAATACAAAGTGGGGCATGTAAGAAAAAAATATACCAGCTTGCTCAGGCCAGTTTGTCTGTTTATTTCATTCCTTTCTTGTTCTTTCCCCATTCTCTCTCTCTCTTTTTTCTATGAACAGACTTCTGTAGCCAATCACATTATTTTTTGTTTATTTTTGCTACCAAATAACACAAATGGACAAATACTTTATATTTGAATAGTACATCAGCAGTGTTTTTTGTGACCTTTAAGAAATTAAAGTGACTTTGAAAGAGGTTAGGTAAATTACATTTTAAATGTTGAATTATCTCCTCATACATGTATAAATTAAAGGTTTTTAATTTATATGTAGAAGATGACATATTTTACTTTTTCTACTTTGAACTAAATACCATTTCTGAAGGGCTTATTTTAGAAAGAGTAAATTTTCATCTCTATTGGTTAGGTTTCTTTTTTTAAAAAATATATTCCAAAGAAGAAAGACTCACTTGGACTCTGACTTCTAGAGCAATCTTTAACTTTCATTAATGCCACCAACGAGCTACTGCTTCTAGTCATAATGAGAGATTGGGTTTATTCTCCTAACTTAAACAACTAAAGAAAGCAGACAAAATAGGTGAAACAATGGCTTTCAGACATGAAACATAGTTTAGGACAGTGAGCCTTGCATGAAGGGAAACACAGGTGAGACCCTCAGTTGCCTCAGTTTCTGCCTAGAAAACATCTCCATGCTGCAATGAAGGAAAGAGGAATCCAAACAGAGCCAAGCAGAACTGAGAAGATAAGAGCTAAGAGTTCAGGAAGGCCAAGGTAGCTAGAATTCAAAAGTAGAGTGCTGGAGATAAGCCAACTGCAGAAAGAGAACTCTAGAGAGCTGGAGATGGTTCCACTTCTCGTGTCCAATTGAGTGTTGATCACCACATGCATATGAAGAAACTACCAAGACTCCGGGCTGGGGTTGGGGGAACGTGGAAAAGAACAAGCGGAGCAATCTTCGAAGCACCTGGAGGATTAGGAAGAGTTTGTGTTCCCACCAGATCAGGGTGGAAAGGTCAGACCAAGCTGTGTGGACCTGCCTAATATAACTTCAAAACAAGCCTCAAAAGAACTGAATTTCAAATAACTGCATCCCAGAACAAAACCTTAAAATATTAAAGGAACATAAATATCTCTACCACCCAATAATGTAAAATTCACAATGTCTGGCATGCAAGAAAAAAAAAAATTACCAGGCATGCAAAGAAACGTGAGAAATATTAGTCAGTAGAAATAGACCCAGAAATGACACACATGACAGTATTAGTGCACAAGGATGTTATAGTTATTATAAACATATCTCTATACTCCCTATATACAAGAAGGTAGATGAGAGAATGTTATGTAAAATAAGTGTTATTTTAGGTTGACAATTGATGGCAGAGCTTTGAAAAGGTGCTAAGGACTGAGTCGTGCTAAGGACTGAGTCGGTGCAAATAAGCAGGATAAATATGATTAACTTTTCAGAAGATGCATTTTAATAAGTAGAGAAAGCCTTGAAAATTTTGTTATTTGTATTTCTAAACAATAGGAGAAGAAAATTATCCTGAATAGTAAATTGAAATGCTGAACTTTATGCTTGTGTTAAAAATTATCCTAAAATGATTAAAAATATGCAAAGAGACAAAAATGTAGGCTTATGTCCTCTTCATTTGGTGTACCATCAAAACTTTATAATATATTTAATAATTACTATTGATTAGTGACACATTTCCCCTATAGAAGTTGTTTCAAGTGGTTTTCTAACAGGAGTCAGTGAACACTATCTCTGTGTTAAACCTAATTAGAACATAATGTCACAAGAAAATTTGGCTTCTAAAAGAGACCAAGAAATAAGTTACTTTATTTTAAACTCCTCATTTAATGATGATTAATAATATATATAGTATTTAAAATAAAATGTAAAAGAATATGTCAAGTCGACAGCATTTAAGAGAGGGTTGTTAGGATATCTGAATATGGAGACCTATTTTAATGCCAGAATGGAAATTCCAAATTTAAAAACCATCTACTAACAAAACTCAATCAAAATGAATTCAGTTAAAAATATTTGAACATTTTAATATTGCATTTATTAAGTTCTTAAGGAGATACAAAGGTAGACATAGCTTCTGCTATCAAGAAGATTGTAATCTATATGGGTAGATCACACAAAGATGTGTGAAGTTAAATGAGAGTACAAAAAAGCAACAGTTTAAGAAGGGACATGGTTATATATAGTTAAGTATTTAAAAATGACACAGCTTAAACGTGAAAAGTTATTAATGGGTTGGTTGTAGAAAGATTCATGGATAAAGTCAACTAAATTATGCTAGACTTTGAATGACTGGAAACTCTCATTAGAAGGTCACAGTATTAGTCAAAAGTACCCAGCAAGTTCGCGGACAATAGGTAAATAAATGTGGTTGGATCAGAAGATTTCTATGGGATAGTCATGAAAGATGAAGTAATAAATGTAAATTTAGACTAGATTATAAAAGGTCTTGAGTGCACTTCAGAAATTTCAACATTGAGGCAACTTGCACTGATCCTACACAGAAGGTAATGGAAATTGCTCCAGGCTAGGAATCAAAAGATTTGATTTAGATTCTTGGCCTCAGGTAGTAGCTATGCACATAGTTTCAGGCAAGTCACTCCCTCTCCAAGTTTTAGTTTCCTGGTTTACAAAATGGAAATGTGAATACCTTTTCTGCCAACCTCCAGCCTTGGTATGAAGATCAAACAAATTAATTAATGTGAAAATGCTTTGTGGATTATGAAGCACTCCACAAATCTAAAGTGTTATTTTTATTGGAGAGAAGAATAAAATATGATTAAATTGGCTGTTGAACAAGTTTGATCAGGAAGTGAGGTGTCAGATGCTTCCTGCAGCTAGGAGACAAAAATGAAAGGCTGTTTCATTAATTTAAAGTGAGGTAATGAGACCTGGATTAGGAAGGTCGCCAAGTAAAAGGAAACAGAGGGCAGATCTGAGAAAAATGTAGAAGGAAAAGCTAACAAGGCTGATAGCTAATCAGATGTGGAGGAAAAAAAAAAGCATCAAAGGTTTTTCATCTCAATGGCAGAAAAGTTATAGTTTCTAGAAAGCAGTCTCATGAGTTGCTGACAGTTTGAAGGTCAATTTAGGTCTGGTACCCTGAACATCCAGATGAAAGTGTCCAGTAGGCAGTTTACAAAGACATTTACAATTCAAATTTAATGGATCTCTTGAAGAATCTTCTGTATGTACAGAAAAATTTAATAACTATTTCCTTGGTATTTTTAGGATATAGGAGAACAAACAGCCTGGGGCTAGGGAAAGGGTAAGTTGGGTATAATTTAGCTCTGCCAACCTTGACAATGCTCATTTTAAAACATGCAAATTAAACTTGTCAGAATAAACTCCTGAGGAGCTGCTGGCCACATCTTAAAAACTCCCCAAATGTAAATTCACAAACTCCATCATGCTTGTTTTCTATAATTTTATTATTAACATATGTATGTTTCCATTTTCTTCCATTTTGTCATTAATGGAAAGAATTATAGGTAATCAGAAGTGGCAAATATTGATGGAAATTCTGTTAACTGCCTGTTATTTTCAATAGACAGTATTCAGTTTCTGGAAATCATATCATTTGTGTCACTACGAAGATGGCCTTGATGGCTTCTCTTTCATGAACTCCCATAAGCGTAGCTGGTCCTAAGGGGGATGTTTCATTTTGGCAAGTACACAGATTTTTTTGTTTTATAAATTAATTTTGAGAGATTGTTTTTTTAAATTAAAAGGTATTTTGGTTGAATTTTCAAGTCCATGTTCACAGACTTTTTATGTCCAAGCCTGATAAATGGTAAAGGAGGACTAAATGTCATGTCTTCTTTTAGTGCCCCTCCCACTCCCCGCTGCCCACCCTTCACTGAAAGAGGGAGGCTGGGGAGATATTTTATGTCCATGTGAATTTTATAGGAAAATAAACCCATGTGTTTCTGATGAACTTACAGTTAACTCATCAAAATGTGTGGTTTTGTAAAAGCTATTTGATGTCTAAATAGATCCCTTTGGGACAATCTTTAAACTTCTTAGTTCTCCTCTATGGCTCCCTCTTCCTCCCTGATAAAAGCAGAGGAAAATGCTGTATTCTACCTTGAATCGAGTGTCTGGCTTCTGGAGAGCTCTTAAAAGAAAAGATATCTTAATAGTTCAGAAATTATGTTTTATGATCTCATTCTTGATGTGCGCGCGCGCGCGCGTGTGTGTGTGATTTTGCAGGGATGATTCTTCCCTCTCCTTCCTGTCTATAGTAATGACAAATACACCTTCTGGTTGTAGGTGGAGCTGGTTCGGTACCACCAGTGATTTCAAGTATGCCTTACACCGCGTTCTCCTCCAAAGGAACAAAACAGGCCGTTTTCCCAGGCATTTGGCACAGCAGTTAACCAGGGGATGGCAAAGTGCCCTTTACTTTTCCCTTTATCAAAATACATTCATTCCAGTTTTCAAATTGCTGTTTTTGAGTCCTAAATCCCTACCCACACTAATTTCTGCGGGTCAGACTTTGACCCTGATTAGAACAAACCCGGAGTCGGATATTCACACCAGAGCGCCTCCGCCGCGCGTGTCAGAAGCCATATTGCGGCAAATGCCTCACCCACCTTGGAGCGCAGCTTGTGGAACTGATGAGGTGAGAGCGCGGCACAGAGGCGCGGGCCCGGTAATCACAGGACTGAGGAAACACATACATCATCTGCCACCCAGGTTGGCATTTCAAGTAAAAAACCTTCACACTGTGTAAGATGTTGGACAAATGATGGCCATATGCATGTTTGTCTGGGTGCAGATGGCTCTGCGTTCTCAGAGAGGAGAGAGCTGAGCTCGGCTCTTTTTGCAGACAGTTTAATATTGGTGACACAGTTTATGTCCTCTGCAAAAACAATAATGGAGGGGAAGGTGACATAAATTATTTGCAAATCGTTTGACATATGCAGGGCATTGTCCTTGCAATAATCACCATCAGTCTGTCAGTTTAAGATATGAACCGTGCCACTGCCATTTTATATCACTGTGTTAAGCTTTCACATGTTGTAATTTTACAGATTTGTTCTTTGGAGAACCACGGCAACACAAATCAAATTGGATTATGTTTAGTCATGGACTGTATCCTGCACACTGCTTAGATAAAAATAAAAATGTGCTTTCTGTGGGATGGGGATCTTGAGGCAGTCTTCCATTCCATGTCTCAGTGAGGCGGTAGTTAAATAAACCTTTCCATCCACACCATTAGTCAACTTTACTTCATTTTTCAAGTTGGTGAGGTGATTTTTTAGAGTATTGACTTTGTTTCTTACTATAAAGATGTATAGGATGTGGATAAGATGAAAATGACCTATAGTAAGGATTTTTCTTATGCTTTCTAATAAATTTAAGAAGTTAATATGCAAATAGTCAATGATATCTCATAGCCACCTTTAACTTTATGTATAGTATTACTGGATTTCGTATGCAACCCATGAAATTGACTGTAAATGGTCATTAAAATGAAATTGTGTTGTCCCTGTTTCTACCCTGCAAACTTAATGCCATATTGGCAGTTTTTGCTTATTAAGTTCCTGATGCCAAATGATGTTGAAAACGATGTTTTTTTGGTGTAAACATACACCGCAAATGTTATAAACACTCCTGTGTCATTGGTCTATTGCACATGTTTGGATAAATTAACTGATATGAACTTTAGAGACATTTTCTCAATTTCCCCCAGGTTCCAAGAAGACTATAAATTCTAAATTTATAGAAAACTATGAATTCTAAATCAGGGCATTCAGAAATTGAATATGAAAATTTCTAAAGAGAAATATGACTTTTTTTATTTGGAAAAGTTACTTTCATTCGGTTATCTAAGGAGAGCTTCATTTGCCTTTTTTCATTATATAATCTTTAAAACAAAGATTTATTACATTTCCATCTTTGAAATAACATTTTTTTTTCAGAAAGTTACCTATTATCAGTATGCTATTTTGTATCTGTACTGGTAAGTGTAGTGAGGCAAGCATTTGTAAATAAATTATTTTAATCTATCTTAAATGATGCATTTAAATGGTGCATCAGGGAATTTGACATTAGATGTACATGATTTCAGAAAGTTTTTATAGTAACATTAAATCAGAATATTCTTAGCATTCAGAAAAGATTTAAATAAATAAATAATTAAACTTGATGAAGATTCTGATAATAGCAAATACTGTACTCATAGGACCAAAGTGTTAAAGATGACAATGTTTTCCAACAAACTTAACTCGTCTATTTATTTTGGAACTCGTTACCTATATGCTGATATATGAACTGGTCTAATCTCCCATCAAACCTATTCAACAGAATGTTCCATTAGCACCTCACAAAATAAAGTCCTTTCTAAACCACTGTTCTGTCAGTATTTTCCCCACTTTGGTTAGTATCTCCATTTGTTCAGTTGCTCCTTCATCTCTGTTCTTTTACTTTCACACTAATTTCTGTTACAAAATATTTGTGTAGTTTATTAACTCTTCAAGAAAACTGTCAGGTCTTTGAGACCATGAAAGGCACACTGATGCTCGGTAAATACTTGTTGAATCAAATTGAAGCAGCTTTGGCTCCTCTCTTTTCCTTGTTTCAATATTAAGTACTGTCAGTTGTTCTTGTGAATAGTCTCTAGAATTTATCCCATTATCTTCATCCCACTGTTTTGTCCCTGGTTTCAGATCCTGACTGTTCTTACTTTTGGCTGACTATTCCCTCCAGACTGAGGTCTTCCCTTTCTGCCTCTTCTCTAGTTGGGTACATGTTTCCTCATGGTCCATGTGTTGCTTATCTCTTCCTGTACCGGGCACCTCATGCTGCTGCTGCTAAGTCGCTTCAGTCGTGTCTGACTCTGTGCGACCCCATAGACGGCAGCCCACCAGGTTCCCCCGTCCCTGGGATTCTCCAGGCAAGAACACTGGAGTGGGTTGCCATTTCCTCCTCCAATGCACGAAAGAGAAAAGTGAAAGTGAAGTCACTCAGTCGTGTCCGACTCTTAGCGACCCCATGGACTGCAGCCTACCAGGCTTCTCCATCCATGGATTTTCCAGGCAAGAGTACTGGAGTGGGGTGCCATTGCCTTCTCCATGGCACCTCATGGCCTTAATTAATTGATCAAATAGGACTTATCCAATTTTTTTGCTGTTGTTCAGTTGCTAAGTTGTGTCCAAGTCTTTGCCACATCATGAACTGCAACATGCCAGGCTCCTCTGTCCTCCGCTATCTCCCACAGTTTGGTCAAACTCATGTCCATTGAACTGGTGATGCTGTCTAACCATCTCTTCCTCCTTTGCTTCTTCTCCTTTTGCCTTTAGTCTTTGCCATCATTAGGGTCTTTTCCAGTGAGTCAGCTCTTCACATCAGGTGGCCAAAGTATTGGAGTTTCAGTTTCAGCAACAGTCTTTCCAATGAATATTCAGGGTTGATTTCTTTTAGGATCAGCTGGTTTGATCTTCTTATAGTCCAAGGGATTCTCAAGAGTCTTCTCCAGCACCACAATTCAAAAGCATCAGTTCTTCAGTGCTTAGCCATCTTTATGGTCCACCTCTCACATCCATGCATGACTACTGGAAAAACCATAGCTTTGACTATGCGGACCTTCGTTGGCAAAGTGATATCTCAGCTTTTTAATACTCTGTCTAGGATTGTCATAGCTTTCCTTCCAAGGAGCAAGCAATTTCATGGCTGTAGTCACTGTCCACAGTGATTTTGGAGCCCAAGATAATAAAATCTGTCACTGTTTCCACTTTTTCCCCTTCTATTTGCCATGAAGTGATAGGATCAGATGCCATGGTCTTAGTTTTTTGAATGTTGAGTTTCAAGCCAACCTTTTCACTCTCCTCTTTCACTCTTATCAAGAGGCTGTTTATCAACTATTATCTTATTGTTAATATTTTGCATTTATTGAATTTGGGAATAAATTCTTTACATTTTATTATAACTTTCACCAACTCTGATCTCTCTTGTATGTGACATCTATTTTTAGCTCACAAGTCCATTTCCTGATTTCCCTTTTGCTTTCAACTGTTAACATATGGTACTTAAAAAAACTTACAAAAAATTTTAAACATACAAAAATCTAGAGAGACTAAATGTAATAACATCCCCGTACCCATTGCCCTGCTTCTACAGTAATGAACTCATGGACCATTGTTTCTGTGTATCATTTTACTGAATCAGATCCTAGATTATATATATCATCTTTAAACATAGTATATATTTCTAAATAATGAAGACTCTCTTAAAACCTTAATAAGTACCATTATAACACAGCAAAATTAACAGTGACATCTTACTATCATCTAATATGCAGTCAATGTTCATATTCCTTGGTTGTCGCATAAAGGTATTTTGAAAATTATGTTTATTTGACTAAAGATCTAAATGAAGTCCACACATTGCTGTCAGGTTGATGCATCACTTACTCTTGATTAAGCTATAGAGAACTCCTTCATCTGTATTTTTTCTTGGCATGTAGTTGTGGGAAAAACTGTTTAGTCTATATTTTCCTGCAGTCTGGATTTGCAGATGGCATCTCCTTCCCCCCACCCCCCCTTTTAATTTTTTTACCAGTTTCCAAATTAATGAATTTGTTCTCTAATATCCTTCAATGACCCATGAATGGATTTGTTGTTGTTGTTTTAGAATCATTATGAACAAATTGATCTTTAAAAGTTTGTTTGTTCAATCCACACACTTAGCATCTCACTGATGCTCAAATGGTCCCATCGTTGGCCAGTGGTAGGTTCTTCAATTTGACATCTAAGTCCTTTTGACTGGGGTAGTATTCGGTAGCTTCCTTTGGTTTTTATTGTGATCCGTTTATACATTTTCTTTCTCAGACATGGGATCAACTATCTCTCTTAAAAATTCTGGCTCTTTTTGGTGGTTAATGGTATTTGGACAACACAGATTAGATGTTTGTTGATATTGGGGCTGATCATTATTTTAGGCATTTTCAGTGAACAGAACTAGCAAATATAAATATAAGTATATTCATATATGTAAACAATACCCAAGGCATGTTCAGAGAATATGAATTTCTATCTCTGTCCTGAGTATACCATATTCCATAACCCTAACCCTTCAGTTCAAGATACCGTATTATTTTTTTGAGATTTCTTCCATTCATATATGTGTTATTTACAAATATATGAGGATTTTACAACTATCTTTTTATTATTGATTTCTAATGTAATTCTATTATGGTCAGAAAATGTGCTCCATGTGATTTCAGTCCTTTTACATTTACTGAGACATGTTTTATGGTCCAGCGTAAGGTCTGTCTTGGTGAATGTTCTATATGCAGTTGAAAAAATTTTGTTTGTTGTTTTTGCCTATAGTGTTCTATAAATGTCAATTTGACCAAACTGGTTATAGTGTTGTTTGTCTTCTGTGTTCTTACTGAATTTATGTATGCTTGTTCTATCAGTTACTGGAATAGGAATATTGAAGTCTTCAACTTATGCTCGTGGATTGTATATTCTCCATTCAAATCTGTAGTTCTTGCTTTTCTCTACTTTGAAGCTTTTTTAAGTGAATTCACATTTAATATTGTTACATCTTCTTGATGCACTTACTCTCTTATCATTATAAAATATTCCTCTTGTTCCTTGTTTTGATATCTATTTATCTCTGGTGTTAATGTAGCTATTTTGTTTTCTTATGATTAGTGTTTGCATGGTCTATTTCCCCCATACTTGACTTTTTAGCTTATAAAGCACATTTTTTAGACAGCATACAGTTGGATATAACTTTGAAAAAACTCCAGTGTGACAGTCTCTGACTTTTAGAGTATTTGTTTCAGTAATGTTTAATGTAATCATCAGTGTATTTGTCTTTAAGTTTATGATAGTCCTCTTTGTTTTATATTTATGCTGTCTGTTTTTCATTCCTTCTTTTTTCCTCTTCTCCTTCCTTATTTGAGATTGAATATTTTTTTGTCTTCCATTTGAATTTTACTATTGGCTTCTTATTGCTCCCTCTTTCTCATTAATTTTTTTTTAGAGGTTGCTGTAGGCTTTGGAGTAAGCATCTTTAACTTGTTACAGTCTAGATCCAAATAATAAGGTACCATTTCCTGTATAATGTAAGGACTTTACAGTTGATATACCTCCATTTCCCCCTCTTATCCTGTGATTATTATTGTCAGTTATTTTATCAATACATATGTTATAAACTCCACAATATCTTGTCATTGTTTTTGGCTCTTAGTCAGTTGTTGATTAATGAAATTAATGAATGAGTGAAAGTCTTTCACGTGAATCCTCATATTTGCCACTGCCAGTTTTCCATTCTCTTTTGTGCTTTTAGTTTGAGAACCTTCCTAATGCATGTCTCCTGGTGATAGATTCTCTCTGCTTTTGTTTCTAAGAGTGTCTATCTGCCTTCATTTTGAAGGATATTTTTTAGACATAGAATTTTAAGTTGGCAATAATTTCTTTAAATATTTTAAAGATACTGTCATCTTGTTATATTCTTTTGGATGTGAAATCTGTGATCATTCTTTTTTTGTTCCTCTTTGTGTATGCGCATGCTCAGTTGCTCAGTCATGTCCAACTGAGGTTCCTCTGTCCATGGGATTTTCCAGGCAAGAATACTAGAGTGGGTTGCCATTCCCTTCTCTAGGGGAAATTCCCAACACAGGGATCAAACCCATGTCTCCTGCACTAGCAGGAGGATTCTTTACCACTGAGCCACCTGGGAAGCCCATCTCTGTATGTACCATATCTTTTCCTCTGTCTGTATTTAAGATTTTCTGATTTTTCCTAGTTTTCTGAACTTCGATATCTTGGTGTGGTTTGTGGTGTGTGTGTGTGTGTGTGAGTGTGTGTGTATGTACACTTGTTCTTCTTGGGGTTTATTGAACTTCTGGAATCTGGATTTATATCATTCTCAGGTTTGGAAAATTTATATATAGCTCTCAAGTTTACCCAATGTGAGTTATTAAGAAGTCCATTTCCCCCACCAGTTTCAGTTACTGCCTTTATCAATCCTGAATTTCCATGTGCAGCTGGGTCTACTTCTGGATTTTCATTGTTGCCCTGTTGTGCCTATCAGTGCACTAAAATGATACTGTTTTAATATTTGAGCCTTTATAGTATGTATTCTACTCAGTAGAACCGGCTTCCTCACCATTGCTCTTTGTTTTCCAGATTATTATTTGTTTGTTCTCTCAAATGAACTTTATAAACAACTTGTTTAACTCCAAAAGTAAGTGGAAGATGAGGGGGAGGTGCTTATTTTTTAGGGGATACAGATCTATAGAGAAAGTTCCATTTCAAGAGTATTTTGAAGGTTAATTTTTTTGAAGCAGGTGTTGCATCAAAGGGTAATTGGGATAAAGGTCATTTGGGAAGTTGGAACCTGACTGAGACATTAACCTTGATGTTTCAGGAAGTTAGTATGAAAAACACAGAGAACACAAATCCAAAAATAACAATGAAAGAGATAGTGATGTATCTTATTCTTTTTGTACACAAATCTGATTTTATGTGTCCCTTTGAAGTTTTTAGTGAGAGCTGATTTGTCCTAACTTTGGCATTTCTCATCCCATGTAAGACATTCCTTCCAGACAGAAAAAGACACTACTGATCTAGCCTTAATCAGATGTGTATACTGAATTAACTAGCCACTAACAAAGATGGCCTACTGTAAGGCATCTGCCCTTGGTGTAATGCGGGGCATTCTGTTTGCCTCAGCAAAAGCACTGCTTCTGGAATCAATCAGATCTGGGTTCAAATCTTAGCACCTCTGCTTCCTAGTTATAACCTTGGGAAGTCAATTTCTTCACTTGTAAAATATATAATGCTTACCTTAGGTGAGCTGGTTCAATGTAAAATGTATAGTAGTCTTTTCTCTTGTCTTTTATAAAGGCATCATTAATCAGCTGTGACTCAAGAAGGCTATGGTTTATTTTCATGCCCTGGTCTTTCTCTGTGTTAGGCCAGTGGACACATCTAGGAATTAAAGCAATGATCTTGGCTTTATTATCACTGTGTTGGTGAAGCAACTCACATTTAACTTTTATTTCATTTTGTTTGGAGTTAGAATGTTATTGAAAAAAAGAATGTGTTTGTCTTTTTGCTAGAATGGTATTTGAAATAAGAGCTGGCAAAGAAGAACGTGGTAGGTAAACCTCCTCCTTTCACGGGGTATCTCCTTGAAGATGTGAATAGATCCAGGAATGTCTGCTGCTCTCCTCCACAGATGCAAATAGAATACTACTCAGATGCAGAGAACGCCAATACACCATTTTGGCTTAGAGCTCAAGCATGACTTCAGTGTTTTTAGACTCTGGATCGATTAAAAAAAACCTCTCATTTCAAATCTTAACTGATGAAATCTGTGCTAAATGGCAGATTCAGTTTGACACTTTTCAATATTGTATATAATATCTGAATGATTTTCCAAACAAATCTGCTAGAATCATTGATTCAGTCATTTGACACAAATTACTGAGCTCCTATGGTGAGTAAGACACTGCCAGTTTGCAGGGACATAAAAAACAGTTAAGGTGAAATTCTTTTGCTTAAGTGAATTCTGAATAAAAAGAAGGAAACTAATGTGTGTAATAAAGAAGTTCAATTTCAGTATTTTGAAATCAGTTTTCTGATTTCTAGGTGCATAGTGGGAAATAACAGAATTCTATGTATACTGAAAAAAATCCAAATACCCAAGAAGTATAGTAGATAGTTGAATGATTACCTCAGTCTTAAAGATATCCCATGTAATTGGAAATGAATGATATATGGTAATCTTTGATCTTGAGTCACCTTGGTATTTTTACTACAAATTAATTTCATAAATCAAATAAATGTTTAATTAGAGTTATTTTGTGCCCTTTCAGTTCAGTTCAGTTGCTCAGTCGTGTCCAACTTTTTGTGACCCCATGGACTGCAGCACGCCAGGCCTCCCTGTCCATCATCAACTCGTGGAGTCTACTCAAACCCATGTCCATTGAGTCGGTGATGCCATCCAACCATCTCATCATTTGTCGTCCCCTTCTCCTCCTGCCTTCAATCTTTCCCAGCATCAGGGTCTTTTCAAATGAGTCAGTTCTTTGCATCAGGTGGCCAAATACTGGAGTTTCAGTTTCAGCATCAGCCCTTCCAATGAATATTCAAGACTGATTTCCTTTAGGATTCACTGGTTAGATCTCCTTGCAGTCCAACGGACTCTTAAGAGTCTTCTCCAACACCACAGTTGGAAAGCATCAATTCTTAGGCGCTCAGCTTTCTTTATGATCCATCTCTCACATCCATACATGACTACTGGAAAAACCATAGCTTTGACTAGACAGACCTTTGTTGGCAAAGTAATGTCTTTGCTTTTTAATATGCTGTCTAGATTGGTCATAGCTTTTCTTCCAAAGAGCACGCATCTTTTAATTTCATGGCTGCAGTCACCATCTGCAGTGATTTTAGAGCCCCCCAAAATAAAGTCAGCCACTGTTTCCACTGCTTCCCCATCTATTTGCCATGAAGTGATGGGAAGGGATGCCATGATCTTAGTTTTCTGAATGTTGAGCTTTAAGACAACTTTTTCACTCTCTTCTTTCACTTGCATTAAGAGGCTCTTTAGTTCTTCTTTGTTTTCTTCCATAAGGGTGGTGTCATCTGCATATCTGAGGTTATTGATATTTCTCCTGGCAATCTTGATTCCAGCTTGTGCTTCTTCCAGCCCAGCGTTTCTCATGATGTACTCTGCAGGTAAATTAAATAAGCAGGGTGACAATATACAGCCTTGATGTACTCCTTTTCCTATTTGGAACCAGTCTGTTGTTCCATGTCCAGTTCTAACTGTTGCTTCCTGACCTGCATACAGATTTCTCAAGAGTCAGGTCGGGTGGTCTGGTATTCCCATCTCTTTGTGCCCTTTACAGTTATCTATTTATAAGAAAAGAAAAACGTACTCTGCAGTGCCCAAAATATTTATAATTCTGTATTTTTATTGCAGACTTACATATTTTTTTCATATCAGTGCAGTAGTCAAGGCTTTTCTGAGATTTATCCTATTGTAGGAGGGAACCCTGAGATGCACATATATACACCTTAAACCTTAAACCTCAAACAAGTCAACCCACTCCAGATTTGCCCATTTGTAAGTATAAGGGCCATGTCAACAGCCCCTTCCTTCCCTATGTTAAATATAATTGAGGTATATATTTGCATGTCCCTTGTCATTATAGTCTTGTTAGAAATGCACATGGACTGTGTAGAGATAACCTTCCTCTGCTTTCACACAGGCTACCGTAAAATGCAAAGCTTTACATTTTTGTATTATGTTAACTCAAGGGAGCTGAAGCTCCAATACTTTGGCCACCTGATGTGAAGAGCCGACTCAATGGAAAAGACCCTGCTGCTAAGGAAGATTGGAGGCAGGAGAAGGGGGCGACAGAGGATTAGATGGTTGAATGGTATCATCAACTCAATAGACATGAGTTTGAGCAAACTCCTGGAAATATTGAAGGACAGGTAAGCCTGGCATGCTGCAGTCCATGGGGCCGCAAAGAGATGGACACGACAACAACAACAATAATTCAGGGGAATTTAACAAAAATAAAAGCATTATCATAGTATGCAGTGTCCCTCTACTTTAGGAAAGGACAATATTACTGAGGTTTTCCTTTGTACCAAATCTACTGCTCTTGGCCTAAGCACTCATGGTCTTCAGCTAATAATGAACCAGGCAAATTAGTTCAAATTTAGTTTCTTATAATAGACCTGTGTGATCTTTAGTGGCAGTAAGCTGATAGAGTTATCAGATAAAATATATGATGCCTAATTAAATTTGGATTTCAGGTTAAGAATGTATATATTTTTGTATGTTCCAAGTATTGTATGGGACATATTTAAACACTAAATGTTTATTGTTTATCTGAAATTCAAATTTAACTGATGTTCAATATTTTTCTTTGCTAAATTTGGCAACCCTGGTTGTTGGACTTCTTGGCAAGAGACCCTTCTTATTGTATTCATGTTTATATATCTATGAAATTTAACATGGAAGTACGGCTAAAATAAGCCCAAACCTATGTGGGTTTCCAGAGAAGGAAATGGCAACCCACTCCAGTACTCTTGCCTGGAGAATCCCAGGGACAGGGGAGCCTAGTGGGCTGCCGTCTATGGGGTCGCACAGAGTCGGACACGACTGAAGCGACTTAGCAGCAGCAGCGGTGTGTGGGTTTTGGTTTATTTTTATTTTTTTTTTAATATAGACATCTGTCTGTAAACCCTGTCCAGAAGTCCTGGTACAACTTACCTATTCAGCTTTTAGAATCTTTAGAATGATGAAATAGTAAAGTACAATGTCTGAAAATGCAAACACCCCCAGTCCGTAGGGAGTTAAGAATCTCTCTGAGCTGGATCACACAGCCACTTTCCGCTGTCTGGCTCGATGTGAGACTGGGTGTTTCCATCTCACCTCCAACAGGTCACAATAGGTACAAAGTCTTCTTCCCCTAGTCCAAGTTCACTACTTGACTTTTGTTAAATGTTTCACAACAGTGGAGTTTGCATGTCTGGAGTTCTTTTTATTGGATTTTGATGTCTGATTCTGTCTCCATAGGCATTGAAACCACTCACACAAAGATTCAGTTTGAAACTTGTTTTAAGGAACCCCTGCCTCCTTACATCTGGATATGCAGGACCACCAGCAATGGTACTGTTCTCCTGTGTTACCCCAGTGTAATGAGTTTATAATCCTGAATCTTTAGATCTACTACAAGCTTAACTGAAAGAAGCATTTCAACCCTAAGAGCTATCATCCAGTGAACTGAAGGGGAAATAAGAAAATAACATTGATGTGTGTCTAGGGTCCACAAATACAGCAGATGAACTAATATATTGGCTCAAAATTTATTTTTAAAAAGGTCTTATAATACAAAGTGTTGAGTAATGAAAGATGGTTGATAGATACCTATGACTAGGGCTACCATTTTTAGCGAACTATCCCCTTTTCTAAATAAGGGTCCATATCACCAGTGGCCAGTCTAATTATATGGAGAAACAGAAGAGACAGAGTTCTGGGAAAGCATCTGAAGGTGAATTACTATTATCAAATGGCCTACAACACTGTCACTTGAGGGCAATTAGAAAATAACAGGTTGAGCATGGTAGTACCTCCTTTTGGCAGTGTTGTCTTTTCCCTATTATATAAGAAATTCATGTAATTCTCTTAAGAAGTTACTTGGCTGTAGTAGGGTGATCCTGATGTTGGCTAGTAACCTTTATTAAGTTGTAAGAGTAGTTTATACAGTTGTTGCACTTACCTAGCCTATGAGAAATTTTGCCCAGAAGAAACTTCTCTTGTTCTTCTATATTATCCAAGAAAAAGTCTTTCCAGAGTTTTCAGATTTAGGTGTCCCTGTATAGTGAATCAGCATCTGTTTTTTGTTTTGTTTTGTTTTTTTACATTTTAAAAAATAATTAACTTATTTTTTAATTGAAGGATAATTGCTTTACAGAATTTTGTTGTGTTCTGTCAAACCTCAACATGAATCAGCCATAGGTATACATATATCCCCTCCCTTTTGAACCTCCCTCCTATCTGCCTTCCCATCCCGCCCCTCTAGGTTGATACAGAGCCCATGTTTGAGTTTCCTGAGCCATACAGTAAATTCCTGTTGGCTAGATAGCATCTGTTTTTGATTGATTTGTGATGTTTCCTCTGCCGTTTGTTGAAGGTGTCAGCAAGCAGTGAAATGACCAAAAAACAAGGGACTACATTTGACTCAGACTAATGAAGATCTTTTCCTTGTTCCAGACCTTCAGCGTTTGGGATTTGGGCTGTGAAACAGTTGTGTTTATGATTCTAGTTAGTGGAGCTCTTACTTAGAACATATTCATTTATTACAAACTATTGAAATCTAAGTATGTTTTTGAAGCACCTACATACCATAATCATTAAGCTGTATGTGGATTGCCCAAGCCTAAGAAGCATCTGAGACATTTGTTAAAATATAAATTCCAAGGCCTTTTTTTGGAGATTCTGCAAGTTTAGAAGACATTGACTTAGAGAGGGTTAATGTATCAAGTACCCTGGTTGCCTGTCTAGAATTTGATCTGTGGGATTTGATGAGCAAGGGGTACATCATGTTATCCTACTCATTATTTATTTCAGTTTCATAGACTTTGGTACATTTTGCCCTTTGAGGTTTTATTAGGGAATCTAAATTTTTTTAAGTCTTCCTTTTTATGAAAACTGCTTCAAACACATGATCATTTTACTTGCCTTTCATCAAAGCTTCTGGCCATGTGTAAATGTTAGGTACAAGGACCAGAATCATATGCATTTTTCCAGATATGAATGTGCCATTGTGACTGGGAAGGTAAGAACAAGTATGTACCTCTCAGCCTTCATCTCACCTCGTCTCTTCACCTGTCTTCTGGTTACTGAGAACAGCTTTATCAACACCACCTAGGCTCCCTGTGGGCCTTTTCTCTTGTAGTCTTTTTCTTTCTGGGACACTGAATCCTTTCAGCCCATCTGTATCCAGCTAACTCTCACCACTTCTTCTATCTTCCTTGCCCCCAACCATCTATGCTGCTTCTTTTTCCATATAGCATCATGAGCTGCCATCTAGGAGAGAATTCATCGTATTACATCAGTTTGTCATGCTGTAAGACTGTATATTTCCAGCAGCAAGCGTAGTACCTGGCGTGTAGTCTGTGTTCAGTACATATTTATTTGAAAGAATGTTTGTTGCATTTTCTGATACCATCCCACATTTATTTACTTCTTTGCCCCCATGGCAGGGGACCTTGTCTATAGAGAAAGCCCTGGAACTCTATGGCAAAACCAAAAGCCCAAATCCTGCAGTTTCATAGATATATTTTGTGTGACTTCTAAATGCTGACACCCCTCTCTCAATTCTATATGAAATCACAGAGTTTTGAGAGATTCTTCTGGTATTTTGTTTCTATGGACATCCCATGGTGGCTACCTTACATCACCTATAGTCCAGGAGCTTCTTCTTGTGCTCTCTTGCAGGACATCTATATGGTCCCAATTCTGATCTCTGTGGAAACTCATTTTTGTGTCCAAGAGAATATTGACTTCTACTTGCTTTTTTGTTTTTATACTTCTCTCTCCTTGACAAAGTGACAGAGCTTTTAAGGACAGAGCTCTTAAACTCATGGATAGCCATTTGGATAAGAATGATTCTAATGAGACTTATAACTAAGTGATTAGAATGGGAAGAAAGTATATAAAAATACATCAGTGAGAATCCATACCAAATAATGTTATGGAGTGTAGGACCTTCGAAAGAAGTGGGTACTTTCAGAATGTGAATGAAAGCATCTGTTAAGAACTCATTTCTACCAACTCAACTCAAAGTCCTTACAAAGGTGTAATAAGCCCGACAAGATCTGATCCCTGCTCCTTTTCTGAACACACCTTTTATCATGTCCTCCTTCACCCACCAGGTTCCAGCCAAATGGACCTTAATGCTGTTTCTTGTTCACTCAGCCTGGACCACTTTCTCACCTCTCTTCCTTCAATCTCTTGGCAAATATCACCTTCTTACTGAATTCAGTTCAGTTTAGTCACTCAGTCGTGTCCGACTCTTTGCGACCCCATGAACCGCAGCATGCCAGGGCTCCCTGTCCATCACCAACTCCCGGAGTTTACCCAAACTCATGTCCATTGAGTCAGTGATGCCATCTAACCATCTCATCCTCTGTTGTCCCCTTCCCTGCCTGCCTTCAATCTTTCCCAACATCAGGGTCTTTTCAAATGAGTCAGCTCTTTGCATCAGATGGCCAAAATATTGGAGTTTCAGCTTCAACATCAGTCCTTCCAATGAACACTCAGGACTGATCTCCTTTAGGATGGACGGGTTGGATCTCCTTGCAGTCCAAGGGATTCTCAAGAGTCTTCTCCAACACTACAGTTCAGAAGCATCAATTCTTCTGTGTTCAGCTTTCTGTATAGTCTAACACTCAAATCCATACATGACTACTGGAAAAACCATAGCCTTGACTAGATGGACCTTTGTTGGCAAAGTAATGTCTATGCTATCTAGGTTGGTCATAACTTTTCTTCCAAGGAGTAAGCATCTTTTAATTTCATGGTGGCAGTCACAATCTGCAGTGATTTTGGAGCCCCCCAAGATAAAGTCTGACACTGTTTCCAATGTTTCCCCATCTATCTGCCATGAAGTGATGGGACCAGATGCCATGATCTTCGTTTTCTGAATGTTGAGCTTTAAGCCAGCTTTTTCACTCTCCTCTTTCACTTTCATCAAGAGGCTTTTTAGTTCCTCTTCACTTTCTGCCATAAGGGTGGTGTCATCTGCATATCTGAGGTTATTGGTATTTCTCCTGGCAATCTTGATTCCAGCTTGTGCTTCATCCAGCCCAGCATTTCTCATGATGTACTCTGCATATATGTTAAATAAGCAGGGTGACAATATATAGCCTTGACATACTCCTTTTCCTATTTGGAACCAGTCTGTTGTTCCATGTCCAGATCTAACTGTTGCTTCCTGATCTGCATATAGGTTTCTCAAGAGGCAGGTCAGGTGGTCTGGTATTCCCATCTCTTTAAGAATTTTCCACAGTTTATTGTGATCCACACAGTCAAAGGCTTTGGCATAGTCAATAAAGCAGAAATATATTTTTTTCTGGCACTCTCTTGCTTTTTCGATGATCCAGTGGATGTTGGCAACTTGATCTCTGGTTCCTCTGCCTGTTCTGAAACCAACTTGAATATCTGGATGTTCATTGTTCACGTATTGCTGAAGCCTGGCTTGGAGAATTTTGAGCATTACTTTGCTATCGTGTGAGATGAGTGCAATTGTGCGGTAGTTTGAGCATTCTTTGGCATTGCCTTTCTTTGGGATTGGAATGAAAACTGACCTTTTCCAGTCCTGTGGCCACTGCTGAATTTTCCAAATTTGCTGGCATATTGAGTGCAGCACTTTCACAGCATCATCTTTCAGGATTTGAAATAGCTCAACTGGAATTCCATCACCTCCACTAGCTTTGTTCGTAGTGATGCTTTCTAAGGCCCACTTGACTTCACATTCCAGGATGTCTGGCTCTAGGTCAGTGATCACAGCTTTGTGATTATCTGGGTCGTGAAGCTCTTTTTTGTACAGTTCTTCTGTGTATTCTTGCCATCTCTTCTTAATATCTTCTGCTTCTGTTAGGTCCATACCATTTCTGTCCTTTATTGAGCCCATCTTTGCATGAAATGTTCCCTTGGTATCTCTAATTTTCTTGAAGAGATCTCTAGTCTTTCCTATTCTATTTTTTTCCTCTATTTCTTTGCATTGATTGCTGAGGAAGGCTTTCTTATCTCTCCTTGCTATTCTTTGGAACTCTGCATTCAAATGGGTATGTTTCCTTTTCTCCTTTGCTTTTTTTTTTCTCTTCTTTTCACAGCTATTTGTAAGGCCTCCTCAGACAGCCATTTTGCTTTTTTGCATTTCTTTTTCTTTTTCTTACTGAATTATTCCTTGGCTACTCAGAAAAATGCACTTCCCCCATCTTGTCAGGTACTACTTGGGTCCCTCTCAGGCTTTTTCTTGAGTACCATCACCTTCTGATGTGAATACTTTATGTTTATTTCTGTGTTTTGTTTTTCTGTCTCATCTGCTGGCATATAAACTCCATGAAGGTGGAAGTGGGTGTGTTTTGTTCACTGCTGTATCTTCAGCACTTAAATCAATGCCTGGAAATAGCCTAGGAAGTCAATCAGTTGTTCAATATCAAATTTATTTTTTATTGTACAGTATTTGTAAAGTTTGCATTATTTTAAAAAACAGAGTAGAGCATGATCAAGGAGGAATGAAAAAATTATGGATTAATTACCTCCTAAACTATTGAATTTTAATAATTTTTATTGAGGTTTTAAACTCTTTCATGGAATATTTAGCTAAAAAGCAGATCCACTAAAAATAGGTGCAATTGCTCAGTTGTAAGAATATGAGTTCACACCTTAGGCAACTCTTAGGTTATGACATCAGTTTATTTGAGTGCAGGCTCAGACAAAACATCTTCTGAAGTATCACCGTTGGTAGAGTCTATTTGGATATTTAATCAAAACACAATGTCAGTGAATACAGCCCTAGTCTAGAGTTTATAGTCTTCGGTGAGTAGCTTACAAGATGGTCACCATTTGTTTTTCTGTTTCCTTAAGCAGCTATCTTGATATCCAAAATGTCCTGTTTATAAACTGTCATCCCGGGGGCCAGGGAGCAAAGTGAGCCCTGTGATGGATCACCCTCAGCAGGCTGACTCCGCCTGTCGTTCTTGCTGCTCTAATTAAAAGACGGTGAAGTCAGGGGTCTAAGGCAGGGATGACAATAGGGCGGCAGTCCCCAAAATAGCAGCCAAGGAAAATGGATGCCTTTGAGTGATTGCATGATGTCTGAATTAATGGCCAGGAAATGAGCGATTATTGCATACTTAAAGCTGGGCTGTTTTATAAAGCTTGTGGTGTGCTCAACGCCTTGTACTTGAACTTGGGGAAACGTAAGAGAGGAATTTGTTTGGTTATTGTTTGGCTGGAGATAACGCATATCCAAGCAGTGCTTAAACTAAGGAGAAAAACAGTTACTGTTGTTTTAGTATTGACGTTTGTAAAATAAGCATGATCTCATGAAACTCATTTTGTAGATGCATGTAGTAGCTAGCCAGTTGTTGACTTAGAGAGACCACATTTATTGCCACTGCCTTTGTTCCTGACTTAAGATAATATTTAAATAGATGTTTTACTGTGGAAGCAAAGCTTCTAAGATCACCTTTCTTTTTTTCAAAAATATTTTCTCATAGCACTTCTGTTTGGCAAGTCAGTGATAAGCATCCTTATTTCTCTGTGGCTGATTAGTTCAGTAGGTTAAGGCATCACACACAAGAGGCCAAGGTCCGGTGTTTGATTCCTCTGTGAGGGTGCGCTCCCCTAGGCTGCACTCCTAACCCCAGACGCCATCTTGTAATGGTGTCCATTCATCATGGGCGGAAACAGGAGAGGGTGAGGCTGGATCACAGCAAATCCATCACCACTGCTGGGAACCCAACTGATCATGCTGGCCTCACAGATTGGGGGCTGGGAGGGGTCAGGGCAGTTGTTTTATGCAAACAACAATGAAGCATGCCAATGAGGAAATTGAGGTACGGCTACGTTATATTGCTACATTTTAAAAAATTAATCACTTTAATAAACTTCAAATCCACAATATTTTTTGCTACTCTTCAGTCAGTTTGAAATTTTTTAGACATAATCCTAAAAACATTTGCTGCTATCTGGCCTGTATCACATATGGGCACCTAATTATTTCTTAAACTATCTTTTGTTCTAAAAATAACCACTGCAAATTTAATAGCTCAAAACGGATGTCAAATGAAACCTTGCTCACATATATCTTCTCACAGAGAATGGCCTACCTTAGAAGAGCCCATAGGGAATAAGGGAGAAAAAAAATAAAGCGACATAACGCTGACTTCAAAAGGCAGATGATTTGGGCTGAGGTAGGGGACGTTATATTTGGCTTGGTTTTGTTTTTGCAGGACAGTTATTCTTAGAGTGGCTGACCTTCCTATTGTGGATTTCTTTTATCTTGACTAACGTCAGCTCTTCTGTTTTTTTCCTCATTTATTTATTTTCCCTCTAACTGGTGGTGCTTCTGAGAAGCCCATCTGCTCTCAGCCCTGCAGACCGTGCTGTCAGATGTTCTCAAGTGCCCTGGGCGGCTGCGGTCCCCCCTCACACATACTAAGACCAGAATTCAAGACTCCAGTGAGATGAGAAAAATCTGGGCTGTGTTCCGTATTCCATTCTGTCCCATGTCACCTTTTCCTCTCAACTGGACTTTTTTGAGTGCTCACAGAGTTGAATGGGCACAGAAGCCAGGTTCTCTGAATGCTATTTATACACTTCTCTGATGAGAATGGTTTGGCTTTATTTTCCATTGTGCTTCATCCACAGAGATTCGGAGTTGTCTTCTTCTTAGTTCAGACAGACTTTAACCTCCACCTTTGATTTATTTTCTGTTTACAAGTGGCCTCCAGCCCTGGCATCACCTCTCCTTTCCTTGGCCACCAGTGTTATCTATTCCATGTATGTCTGGTCAGGAAAACATGATTTTCAGTGTCTAAAGCTCCAGTCCCCAGCCCTCCTTCCCTGACTCCACACTGTAGCTTCTGACCCTCTGGGTGGCTGGGAAGGCAGCTTCTGGATTTATCCTGAGCAGTTCCCACACACACTCTATTCCTTCTGATAGAAAAAAATAGCTCATTAGGGATCCCAGGAATTAGGCAGAGAGGAGCTTCCTAGCTCAGGATGAAGGAGGCTGCACGTGTGTGCGTGCATACTCAGTTGTGTCCAAGTCTTTATGACCCCATGGACTGGGGTCATAGTCTGCCAGGCTCCTCTGTCCATGGAATTTTCCAGGTGAGAATACTGGAGTACAGGTTGCCATTTCCTACTCGAGGTTATCTTCTTGACCCAGGGATCAAACCCCCATCTCTCCTGTGTCTTCTGCCTTGGCAGGCAGACTCTTTACCACCATGCTACCTGGGAAGCTCAAAGGAGGTCGCATAGCATCATAATTAACAGCACAGATTCTGGAGGCAGACTGCTTGGATCAAATCTGTCTCTTTGTAGCTGTGTGACTTTAGACAAATAATTTAATTTACCTGGCCTCCATCTTTTAATGCATATAACAGTATCTGTCTCACAGATTAATAGTATTCGTAAAGCATTTAGACCTCAGTTCAGTGCAGTTCAGTTGCTCAGTCAAGTCTGAGCAGCACGCCAGACTTCCCTGTCTATCACAAACTCCTGGAGCTTGCTCAAACTCATGTCCATTGAGTTGGTGATGCCATCCAGCCATCTCATCCTCTGTCATCCTCTTCTCCTCCTGCCTTCAATCTTTCCCAGCATCAGGGTCTTTTCAAATGAGTCAGTTCTTCACATCAGGGGGCCAAAGTATTGGAGTTTCAGCTTCAACATTAGTCCTTCTATGAATGAATGTTCAGGACTGATTTCCTTTAGGGTTGACTGGTTGGATCTCTTTGCAATCCAAGGGACTCTCAGGAGTCTTCTCCAACACCACAGTTCAAAAGCATCAATTCTTCATCGCTCAGCTTTCTTTATGATCCAACTCTCACATCCATACATGATTAGTGGAAAAACCACAGCTTTGACTAGATGGACCCTTGTAGGCAGAGCAGACCTGGCAAAGAGTAAATGCTGCGGAAGTGTTACTCAAATCATGAGGATTATTTTCCTCCTCAGCCTTTCTGCTAACTACCTTGCCTATAACTTTGTTCTTCTGGGTGGCAGGCAGACAAGGCTGTGTGTTTGGGGACCAGGAAGCAGATACTACCTGTCTGCAGGCCCATTTCCTGGCAAAGGTGTGGCTGCAGGGTTAGTGCATCTTCTCTGAAGGCGCCCATGTGAAGCCTTGGCCCTGATGTTTGGAATGAACTTCAGGGTCCTGCTGGCTGTGAAGCGGTCAGGTACATGTGGGGTGAGTGTGTGTGGTGTGCAAAACTAAGGGTGTGTGTGTGGTTTGTGAGGTGTGTGGGATATAGTGTCAAACCAGAATCTCTATGGGTTAAAGCCTATTTTGTACTCAAGACTCTCACAGAAATTTTTTAGAATGAGAAATAACAACTCAAGAGAACTAGAGTGAAACCCTGCAAAAGAATGTATGTAAAGGAGAGGAGGAATCAAGAAATAATGGGAAAATTTGCTTTTTTGGTGAGAATTCAGAGACCTTAGTTACTTTGATGGGATTAACATGTACTTACTACAGCTAAATGGGCCCTAATCTTGACTGATAAGTGTGAAACAGCTCTCAAGGACACACATGTCAATGGAAGAGGGCAGTGCCAGCATTGTCGGCAACTACAATCCTCAGAAGGGCCCTGGTGTCTCTTCAGAGCCTGCTTGGACATCCTTGTAACTCTTGTAACTCCCCATATTCCTCATCAAATCTGCTTTCATAGTCCCAATAATCAAGATAAAATCAATATACTCTTCCTAATGGATTTCACTATTGTGCTTTTTTTTTTTGATTATTAGTCGTGGAACGCATAAGGGAACTGCTATGTGTATGTTTTAAAGACATTTGAAATGATCCATATATTTATATTTAATTCTGAATTATAAAGATAAAAGTGATTCTTAAACACCTCCAAGCCTGGGGCTGTGTCTCTCTCATTACCATAACCATAGGACTTGCACAGTGTGTTACCTCCTGCTGCTGCTGCTGCTAAGTCGCTTCAGTCGTGTCCGACTCTGTGCGACCCCATAGATGGCAGCCCATCAGGCTCCCCCGTCCCTGGGATTCTCCAGGCAAGAACACTGGAGTGGGTTGCCATTTCCTTCTCCAATGCATGAAAGTGAAAAGTGAAAGTGAAGTCGCTCAGTTGTACCTGACCCTTAACGACCCCATGGACTGCAGCCTACCAGGCTCCTCTGTCCATTGGATTTTCCAGGCAAGAGCACTGGAGTGGGTTGCCATTGCCATTTCTGTTACCTCCTGAGGATATGTTTAATAAATATTTATTGCATGTAATTGCTGATTATATGGGTAAATGTGCTATCTATTATATAATCAGTTAAACAGGATTCTGGGCTAATATGTTTTTATTTCCACTGGGCTTCAGGTATGTAGAAATGGGTTGATAATTTTTGGTTTCTGACACATTCTTATCGTTGGTTGTGCTTTTAATGTTTACTTGTTTATTAATATAATTTTATAAAGTAGTAAATATCCATGAACGTACCATCCAAAACAAAAGCTTAATGTTAACAATAACCACCTTCCCAGGTAGCGCTAGTGGTAAAGACCCCACCTGCCAGTGCAGGATATGTAAGAGACCTGGGTTTGATCCCTATGTCAGAAAGATCTCCTGGAGGAGGGCATGGCAACCCACTGCAGTATTCTTGCCTGGAGAATCCCATGGACAGAGGAGTTTGGCAGGCTACAGTCTGTGAGGTCGCAAAGAGTTGGACACAACTGAAGCAGCTTAGCATGCACACGCACACATTACTTATAGTCATTCCTCTCACCCCCATCCATCTCCCTGCTCTTGATCCAAGGAGGCCACCATCCAGAATCTGTCGATAAATAATTGTCTAAAATATGTCTCTTGAGATAGGGATGAGGAAAAAAAAAATTCCCATGTTCCAAACAAGTGGCCTAGGGATTTCTGACTCAAATCCATTTGCAGTTGGAGACAGTCTGTATTTTATTTAGGCCATTAGAAGACTGTCTAGTCCGCTTCAGTTGGCCTTGGCCTGGAGGGCTTTGCGGGCCTGTGATGAAAGGAGTAGGGTAGGAGGAATTTCTTTGCCTTTTGTTTACAGGGACATGATAATGTACATTTTAAAGTGTAGAGCTAAGGCACTTAGCAGTTGACGATCAGAACTGATGTTCATCATTAGGTAAAAGCTATAAAAGTCTTCCATGAAGAGTAATTGTCTTATTTACTATGTAATAAGGCTCTGCCCCCCATCCTTCAACGACTTCCAGCTCTTCGAGTTGTTTCTTCTGGAATGACTTCCATATTTCTCAGTAAGTATGACGCGCCCTTGAGGCATCTGTTTTACTCACTTCTGTGGAGTATCTCCTCTGCCAGAGAAGACTTTGGGTTTTTTACAACACCCTCCAGTCTTTGCACTTTATTTTTGGTTCAGTGCTTCTGAGTTTATAAAACTATGACTATAGATACTGTTGTCTGAGCCAAAGAGTGTGCCATAATTATGTTTCTTTTCTCATTATGCCTTCACTTCCTCTGGAGTTACTAACTCCCTTGGTTTACACTGGACTTGTTTTCTCCCCCCCATTAATATGTCTTTCTGTACTTTCTTTTGGGCTTCCCAGGCGGCGCAGTGGTAAAGAATCTGCAGGCCTAGGCAGGAGGCACAAAAGAGGAGGGGTCGATCCCTGGGTCGGGAAAATGCCCTGGAGGAAGAAATGGCAACCTACTCCAGTATTCTTGCTGGGACAGTCCCATGAACAGAGGAGCCTGACGGGCAATAGTCCATAGCGTCTCAAAAAGTCTGACATGACTGAACACGCGGGTAAGTACATATACTCTCTTCTGATCTCCCAGTACAGGTTCCCTTGGTATTAATCTGTCTGATTCTCTCTCATGTTCTTCCTCTACCTGCCCTCCTGACTTTTCTCCCTAGAAACATCTCTCCTGGATCCTGTGGCTCCTTGCTCTGATCTGAACCAGTAGCTCTGGAGCTCTGTGGTCCTGGGATTTTCCTTTGCCTTTTTCCTACATTGGAATTTCTCTTTTCTTTAAGCACAGACAAACACCTCCAATCTTAAATATGTACTTCACTACTTTCTTTGCAAGTTCCCTATAGGAATTTTTCCTAAGGGAAAAATGGACAATGATGTGTACATGACAATGCCTAGTAAGTTTAATATTGTAATCAACTATTGTTGTTGTTCAGTTACTAAGTCGTGTCCGACTCTTTGGAATCCCATGGACTTTTGCCCGGTAGGCTCCTCTGTCCATGTGATTTCCCAGGCAAGAATACTGCAGTGGGTTGCTATTTCCTTCTCCAGGGGATCTTCCTGATCCAGCAGTCTCCTGGATCCAGGAGTCCATGAGTCTCCTCCTCCTTGGCAGCAGATTCTTTACAACTGAGCCAATTAATTAATTAGTTAATTAAAAGAAATGTGAAAAAATGCCCATTGTAGCTTTCTTTATAATATTAAAGTTTTTTTTTTTCTTTTTCTTCTTTTGTTTACTTATTTTGTGAGAGAAAAAGATTTCCTGAGGGAAAAAAAACCGTTTCATTGTCCTCTGTGTTCCAACGCCACCTTTGAGAAGTCTGATGCCATCCTTATTCCTGACCCTCTGTGTGTTCCGGGTTCACTACTCTCCCGTTAAGAAGCTATTAGGATCTTCTCTTTATCCCTAGAACTCTAAACTTTTCTGAGGTGCCTATTTTTCATTAGCTGTACCAGACTCTCAGAAGGCTTTTCGTTTTTCAGATTTGTAAACTTCAGTTCTGGTAATGTTTCATATATTATTTATTTGATAATTTCCCCCCAACTGTTTTCTCTTTTCTTTCTGTCTGGTCTGTTTGTCAGCTGTTCAAAATTCTTCACTGATACTCTAATTCTCTCATGTTTTTCTTTCATTGTCTATTTCCTTCGCAGATTAAAAAAAAATTATCTCTTAGTTCTTTTGCTGGACTTCTTCATTTAGCTGTCATATTTTTCTTTTCTATAAGCTCTTCCTTCTGGTTTGTCCCCTTTTTATAGCTTCTTATTTCATGGATGCAATATTCTCTCTTTTCCCCTTACAGATACTAAAGGTATCTGTAACTACTACTAAGGTAGTTTTTTGGATATTTTCCAACAGTGCACCATATGTTGTTTCTCTTACCTCTAAAGTTCTTTCCTTTCTACCAAGTTTACTGATTTAGATTTCTGTTTTTTTTTAAAAAGTAATTTCCTCCAGCCATTTAATTAATGTATTTATTTTTGGCTTCCCCTGGGTCTTCATTGCTGTGCACAGCCTTTCTCTAGTTGCAGCAAGTGGGGGCTTCTCTCTAGTGGCAGCGCTCGGGCTCAGTAGTTGTGGTGTGTGGGCTCAGTTGCTGCATGGCATTTGGAAGCTTCCTGGACCGGGGATCGAACTCATGTCCCCTGCATTTGGGAATGGCGGATTCTTAACCGCTGGACTGCCAAGGACTTCCCTGATGTAAGTTTGATAAAATATTCATTTACAGAGAAATGAAAAATTTCTTATAGTTCTGCCTCCTAGAGATAGCTACTATTTTAAAAAATCCTTCATGTTTATATGCATATATAAAGAGATATTTATGTAAATAGAATTGTAACATACATGTTTGAAACAAAACTACCTTTTTTTTACTGTCCCTAGGCCATTAGTATCTTTCATGTCAATACATATACCGTACCCTTTTTAATGGCCACAACATTTCTTTAACCAGTCATTTATTGTTGAAAACATCTAGGTTTCTAATTTGTTACTACCACAAGTAATGCTGCATTAGGCATTTTTCACATTTTTTTAAACTGATTAATTAGTTAATTTTTATTCAGGTATAGTTGATTTATAATATTATACTTACTAGGCACTGTTGTATACACGTCTTTGTCCACTTGCCTGATTTTTCTTTCAGGAAATATTCCTAAAGGAAAGTTGCTGAGAAGACAGTGATATTGGAGGTGTTTGTATGTGAAGAATTTGTCAGTTGGTGAGAGTCACTATAGAATTATCAGATTATGAACTGCCTTTTTCATTGACAAGCCCCCAAATATAAGTATCTGCTGGTCTGTTTCTGGGGCTGCCCAAGCGGAGCTGTAATCTCCTGTTAAGAGTGTGTAAATCTGATTATCGCTTTGGAAAGTAGGAAGGGGCTAGGTCTGGCACCTCATCATGTAACATGAGGATGAGCAGTCAGTGCCATCTCCCCCGTGCTCTCTGCTCCGCCTCACGTCCCTTAGCTCATGTCATTTCCCATCTCCTGGCCTTGCAGGGTGGAGGTGAGGATCCAGGATAGCAAGGAGTGAACAACTGCTCCATATGTGGATTTCAGCTGAACACCTTGGTTTCATGGGGCATTTAATCCCCATCTCTCCATCACCGGATGCTTCCCATTCCTGAGGCTTTCCTGCTTTGGGCATTCTGTTAGCTGGCTTCTCTTCAGTACGTCTCTCTGCAGGCAGTTAGCTTTAGCCTTTCCACCAGCTTTGCATGTGTACATAATCGCGACAGGATCTCAGATGACTCCTAGGCTCAACAGAGATGGAGCTTGTGTTTTTTGTTTCTTGTTTCACATACTGTTGTGTGGGTACTTTTCAGAAGTGAGGCAGGGGAACAGAAAAGTCAAATCAACAACATCTCACACCCAGAAATGTATAATTAATTATTTAATACAGTTATGGTAAGGGTCTCCAAGAGATGTGAGAGTTTATAACAGAGGGACTTTTGAGAGAGTGAGGGTTTGGCCATGTGAGCTAGGAGGAAAGGTCCTGAGGAAAGGATACAGTTCTTACCTACAAGCAAATTGACCATATTAATTGTTTTTAGTTTTTCTTGAGACTTAAACAGCTTTGCTAGGCATTTTATCTTTAAAGTAAAACATATTAAGATACACATTTCTGGGTATAAAAAAATCATGAGGATGTAATGCACAGCATGGTAACTATAGTTAACAATGCTGTATTGTGTATCTGAAAGTTGCGGAGAGAGTAGATTTTGAATGGTCTTATCATAAGAAAAAATATTGTAACCATGTGTGGTGATGGATGTTAGCTAGATGTTGTGATCACTTTGTAATATACATATATTGAATTATTATGTTGTAAATCTGAAACTAATATAATATTATATGTCAATTATATCTCAATAAAATTGATATATTAAACCTCAAGAAAATGTAAATTTTTTAAAAACAAAAACTGTTTAAATACAGTGTCCATTGGCAATGATCATTTCATGTGATAGTACATTTTTTGGAAGAGGGAGATTCTTCCTTATTTTGAAATGTTAAGTCATCTAGATCTTTAAAAAATACATTTTTTCAAATCCTCAAATAGCAGTTTGTGTTATTCTGTCTTCCTTGGAACATCCTGAAGTTTAGAAAAGAATCCTTATTTCTCAGAGTTGACCTCCTTCTTTTTGCTAAATAACCATTCAGGCAACTTACTGACACTCAATTAACAAAAGAGGAAACACTGACACTCTATCAACAAAAGAAAGTTGTACTTGATATCCTGTTTGTATGGCTGACAAAAATAACTCTTCAAAAATAGCAGACTGAAGTTAATATTAAAAACATCCACTTTGATAGTGAGCATTTCTCTGTCTCTGTTCCTGAGATAATCTATGCTACCATAATAAATGGGCCATCTCATGCAACATGATCATGTCAAAATCTGTTTTGCACAAATGCAAAATATACATATTTTGCAGTGAAATTGATAATAAAGATTTGCACAGCACTCATCTGTTTGTACTTTTCTTATTGCCCTGTTATTGGTGATATACAGTAGGACATTTTTTTATGAGAGGAGAAAGAACAGAACTCAATAACAGAAAGCCAATGGGTAGAGCTATTGTTGATAAGTAAGGTTCCTGTAGTTGGGGTGGCCATGCTCTCAGCATTCAAAGGATTCCTTTACAGACTAAGATTTGGAACAATTTCACTGTGCCTCAAGTATGGTGTCTAGAGGAGTTGTCTCTGGATTGACTTCTGTACCACAACACAGGTACATTAGTTTATTTAAGGGGATGCTGTTACATGTACCTTCAATACCAAACAAAAAGTTAAAGATGATCTAGGTCCAACAGACAGATTTTTTAAAATTTAAATTTCTACCTGTACCCAGTATCTCATTCCTGTTTGGGAGCCAACTGGTCTAGAAACAAGTTCCCCATTTTATCTGTACAATGAAAGCTCCTAGAATTTTCCTCTACCGTAAGTGAATCACTTAGTGAGAACAGAGTCTAGAGAAGCATATGTAGCTTATTTTTTTTCTTCTTAATGCTCATCTAAACCTCTCTATATTAAAGGTCATTCTTCACTAATGGAAAATTCTCTTAACCAGGCATCAGTATAGAAACCCAGCTCCCAGAAGTCATATTCTCCCCTGTGTGATTTGAAAGTGTTCTTGCTGGCTATTTTTATGTCCTCAAAGTCCAGGATCAGAAATGGAATTTTCAGATTAGTTGCAGACGCCCACCCCTCCCCCCTTTGTGACTGAATGTGCTGTAATTCAAAAGGAAACTTTTCAGGCCATTAAGCTTCAATACAGTTTAATGCCTTTGGGCTGTGGGGCTTGAAATCATAGAGAAGCCTGAATAAATGTTTTAAAATAAAATCTGGAAAGCAAAGTACATTTTCTCCCCCTTAACAGCAGATTTGTTTTTAGTTTTGTGATTTTCTGCCTTGTTCACATCAAAGATCTTGGTCACGTGGAGGCTGCACCAGCCCGAGTGGATGGCCCAACCCAGCTGAGGAGTGGACAGGCCAAGTCTGAGAAGGTCTGGCTTGTCACAGAGGGAGGAAGGCAATGACTGCTGTGTCCTTCTGCTTGTAGCTTTAAAATAGTCCCAAGTGACCAGTTTGCATTCTGGGCTGTAGTAAGCTTTGCAGACTGAATAATATTTTCTTAAGCACTTTTAAGTTCTCATTCACAGCCTATTTTAAAAATGATTTAATGAATAAAAATATGCTGTTTATAAGTCCCTCAGTGCATATTTTTCAGAAAGACCTAAAAGAGTAGCTTTGTTTACACACTTAATACAGTGGCCAAATGGAATGTTATTGTGGTTAGAACTCCCTCAAAATGATTTACGGAGAAAATGGCTATCTGCCTGGTCATCTTTCTTAGGATCGGATTTAATTTTAGCACTTGATTCACTTGAACCTGTACAGACCCTTGGCCCCATTTTTCAAATGGAAAAACTGAGGCTTGCAAATAGATGAAAACTTGCTCCTTTTGAAGCCAAAGAAAACAGGGTAATCAGGAGCAAAGTCAGGTTGTTGGAGAATGTCGTCAATGTGCTGCCTGTAGACTGTAGGGAAACCTCCTTAGTCAGAAGAGCTCTGATAAAGAAGACAAGAATGGAGTTCTTACCTCTAGGCTGGAGAAAGGATTTTTTAAGCAAATAAATAATCTACAAAGGACAATTTAGTGCAGGTGCTATTTTAAGTCTAAGGGAACAGCCGGTCTTGTGCAGTTAGCATGCTAATTATGAGTTATTTGTCTATTTGTCAGTCCGGTCTGTAAATAATCTCTTATTGCATACATGTGTGCTAAGTTGCTTAAGTCGTGTCCAACTCTTTGAGACCTTATGGACGGTAGCTCACCAGGCTTCCCTGGCTATGGGATTCCCGAGGCAAGAATACTGGAATGGATTGCCCTGCCCTCCTCTAAGGGATCTTCCCGATCCAGGGATTGAACCTGAGTCTCATTATGTCCCCTGCATGAGCAGGTGGGTTCTTTATCATTAGCGCCACCTGGGAAGCCCTAATCTCTTATTAGTAATACCCAATTAGAGTTCTTACGCATAGGTTTAGGAAATGAAATGATGATTGAAATATTCTCTTATTCAGATTAGACTGAGTGAGGAAGTGTTGCAGTACAATATCCTATCTTTTATTCAGCAAAGTGCTAGCTTTAAGTGTCTTAATTTTTAAAATTAAAATTCAGTATGAAAGATTGATTCATAAATTTACTGTTAGCAGATCTATGTGGGGTTCTGAATACTTTCATTATTTGGAATTAATATTCTGATTTTAAATAAGAAATTGATTTTAGAAACCATTTCCCACCAAGAGGAAAATTTAACTTTATTTTTTGAAACAGTATCTCTATGAGGTACTCCATAAGGCTGAGATGGAATTTAACTGAAAAAATAAATAATCATGTATGAGTATGTCCTGTCAGATTTTTAAGTAATAACATTCTATTTTCCTTTTAAATTGGACCTCCTAGGAATAATCCATAACCTTTGAATAAACTTAAGTAAATGTATCTTTTGTTGTTTTTGTCAGTGTGGTGCTTTAAGAATTTCAGGAAGCCTATAATTCTGGCAAAATAAAAGAGACTACTTCAGCATTTCTCAGTAAAAAGGAGAACTCAGTGATATAATAATTTGTTTTGATACCCCAAATACAAAAGGAAAAGGAACTCGATTATACATATATATATATATATTATATGGGCTATCTATTATTCAACCCTGCAAATACAAAGTCACTATGTGACTTCAGTTGTTTTAACAAATCTTCTAGCCCAAATCAATTCAAGTTAATCAGATACAGGCCACTGAAAACTGAAAATCCAGAGTGATTTAGGAGGTGCATTGCCCAGGCTAGTCATGAGAGCATCAGAATTCTTTTGAAGAGCTAAAGCTTTAAATTGTTAAGTGTTTAAAGTGAGAAAATTCATCTTTTTTTTTTTTTTTTTTCTGTTTTTAGTCGAAAAACCCAGGTCAAGCTGGAGTGATACAGTACATCTTAGTGGAGAATAATATTGAATTGATTTGAGAGTAGCAGTTCTTGATGATTAGTTTTCAGGTACGGATGCCATTCTCTGGAATTTTGTGTTAAGCCTAGTTTCACCTTCTTCTTGAGAGGTAGTTATTTTCATCCCGCATAAAGCATTTCCTGTGTGGTGGTAATAACAATGAAATTTTATCAGGTGCCTCAGTAATGTATAGTCATCAATGAATCTAACAAGGATGCATTTTATAAGAAAATCAATAAGAGAAAATGATTATATTGTTGACTGGAGCCAGCATTCAGAAATGAAAAATAGAAAGAAAAATATCACTTTGCATTGGACAGGGTTTCGGTATATAATATGCTGGGATCTTCTCTTCAAAGTTATTAGGTATCTAGAGAAACAACAGGCAGCAATGGGATAAAAATACTTGAGGCTTTTTTTAAATGTCAAGAACAACCTGAAAACCACTATTTCATCCCTAATCTGTTGTTTGAATAAAGTGCAGTTTTCTGTCCCATGGAAATGTTTGTGTCTTAGCTGAAATATGTTGTGAGCCTCTGTTTGGAGATATTCATATTTACAGATGGGAAAAACTATTCAAATGGTGAGTTGAAAAGAAATCAATGACGAATTCTACCAGATAAACATCTGGAAAACATGGGGAATGAATTTTTTAAATCTCTGAGGACTGGAGATCTTGTACTTAACCACTGTTGTTTCTAAATATTCATAAGGATGAACATATACTTGGGAAAGATTGATATACGTTATAAAGAAGAATACAATGCACTTATTTTAAGTGTAAGTGTGTGTACTTAACACAATTATGCATGTGTGTATGTGCTCAGTCGAGTCTGACTCTTTGCGACTCCGTGGACTGTAGCCTGCCAGGCTCCTCTGTCCATGGACTTTTCCAGGCAACAATACTGGAGTGGGTTGCTATTTCCTCCTCCAGGGGATCTTCCCAACCCAGGGCTCAAACCCTCATCTCTTGCTTCTCCTTCATTGGGAGGTGAATTCTTTACTAACTGCACCACCACACAATTGAAACTACCTTAAAAACCACTTTTTAAAATACTGAGGCAATATCATTTGATCACAGTCCTCTGATTGTTCTTCCTTAAAAGGTGTATTACCTTGACTTGAGGTAATATAAAGGTAAATTACAAGAACTGAAAGATTATTTAGTGAGTTTTTTTCACATTCACTATCATAATGCATCTGATTCTAAAATGAAAATTTATTTTTATATCTTGATTCTACTTATTTTGATCCTTTTATTTTTTAAACTCTTATAAAGATGTACATAAACAACAGTTTAAAAAGGCAAAATATTTGAAGGCTTAAAATTGAGAACTGCAGCCCCTGACTCAACTTTTCCTTCCTGAGTCCTCTCCAGAGGCACCCACCTGTAACTCTTCTAATTTGTTCTATTATTTGTGATTATGTTTCTGAATAATATCCTTCAGTTCAGTTTGGTTCAGTCGCTCAGTTGTGTCCGACTCTTTGCGACCCCATGAATTGCAGCATGCCAGGCCTCCCTGTTCATCACCAACTCCCGGAGTTCACTGAGACTCATGTCCATCGAATCGGTGATGCCATCCAGTCATCTCATCCTCTGTCGTCCCCTTCTCCTCCTGCCCCCAATCCCTCCCAGCCTCAGAGTCTTTTCCAATGAGTCAACTCTTCGCATGAGGTGGCCAAAGTACTGGAGTTTCAGCTTCAGCATCAGTCCTTCCAATGAACACCCAGGGCTGATCTCCTTTAGAATGGACTGGTTGGATCTCCTTGCAGTCCAAGGGACTCTCAAGAGTCTTCTCCAACACCACAGTTCAAAAGCATCAATTCTTCAGCGCTCAGCTTTCTTCACAGTCCAACTCTCACATCCATACATGACCACTGGAAAAACCATAGCCTTGACTAGACGGACCTTTGTTGGCAAAGTAATGTCTCTGCTTTTCAATATGCTGTCTAGGTTGGTCATAACTTTTCTTCCAAGCACTATTTTAAAAATTTTTTTCAAAATGAAAACACTAATTTGAAAAGATACACGCACCCCAGTGATCCTAGCAGCATTACTCACAATTACCAAGATGTGGAAGCAACCCGTGCCCATCAATATAGGACTGGATACAGAAGATGTGCATACATAGACATTGGAATACTCAGCTATAAAAAGAAGGAAATTTTGCTGTTTGCAGCAACAAGGGTGGATTTAGTGGGTATTTTGCAAGTGAAATAAGTCAGCAGAGAAAGACAAATACTGTACTATATCTCTTATATGTGGAATCTAAAAAATAAAACAAACTTGTGATGATAACAAAAAAGAAACAGATTCACAGATGTAGAGAACAAAGGTGCTCACCAGTGGGGAGAGGGAAGGAGGAAGGGGCAAGATAGGGGTAGGGGATTAAGAAATGCAAGCTATTGTATATAAAATAAATAAGCTACAGGATACATTGTACAACACAGGAAATACAGCCAATGTTTACAACTGTAAGTGCAATATAGCCTTTAAAATTTGTGAATTGCTATGTTGTACGTTGAAACTTATATAATATTGTACATCAACCAAGTTTTGTTTGTTGTTTAGTCGCTAAGTTGGTCCAACTTTTTGCAATGCCATGGACTGTAGCTGGCCAGGCTCCTCTGTCCATGGGATTTCTCAGCAAGAATACTGGAGTGGGTTGCCATTTCCTTCTCCAGGAGACCTTCCTAACCCAGAGATCAAACCCTCTCTGCTTGGCAGTGGATTCTTTACTACTGAGCCACCTGGGAAGCCATATTGACTATACCTCAATTTAAAATGCTTTTTTTTTCAATTTTGTGCTGTGCTTAGTTGCTCAGTCTTGTCCAACTCTTTAGGGCTTCTGATGGCACCCCACTCCAGTACTCTTGCCTGGAAAATCCCATGGAGGAGCCTGGAAGGCCAGTCCATGGGGTCGCTGAGGGTCGGACACTACTGAGCGACTTCACTTTCACTTTTCAGTTTCATGCAACCCACTGGAGAAGGAAATGGCAACCCACTCCAGTGTTATTGGAGAAGGAAATGGCAACCCACTCCAGTGTTCTTGCCTGGAGAATCCCAGGGACGGGGGGAGCCTGGTGGGCTGGCATCTATGAGGTTGCACAGAGTTAGACATGACTGAAGTGACTTAGCAGCAGCAGCGGTAGCTCAGCTGGTAAAGAATCTGCCTACAATGCAGGAGACCCTGGTTCGATTCCTGGGTTGGGGAATTCCCCTGGAGAAGGAATAGGTTACCCTCTCCAGTATTCTTGGGCTTCCCTTGTGGCTCAGACCGTAAAGATTCTGCCTGCAATGGAGGACAACTGGGTTCAATCCCTGGGTTGGGGAGATCCCCTGGAAGGCTACAGTCCATGTGCTGTGTGTTTAGTTGCTCTGTCGTGTCTGACCCTGCAACCCCCATGGACTGTAGCCTGCCAGGCTCCTCTGTCCATGGGGATTCTCCAGGCAAGAATACTGGAGTGGGTTGCTATGCCCTCCTCCTGGGGATCTTCCCAACCCAGGGATCGAATCCAGGTCTCCCTCGTTGCAGGCAGATTCTTTACCATCTGAGATTAGTTTCCTACCACTAATGATGGGGTTTGGCTTTCATACACTTCCTGCCTATAAGCCACATGGTATGATATTTCCATTATTATCTTCTTTGTTGTTTTCCGTGAATTAACACTCTCTCTTTTTCATTTGCTTGGTTTTCTGTTTTTGTTCTCGTTTATCCCCAAATCTTGGACAAAGGGGTAAATTCTCTCTGACTACAATCAAATAAATCAAGTAAACTTTTTCTTGGCTACATCCCCTTCCAGAATCCTCCTTTCAACATACCACAGTCTAGACTGCCTCACGGCTGTAGCCCTATAGCTCCCTTTCCATCAGCATGTAGATTCCTTGTGCCCCTCTCTGCACTGAATCCCAAACCTTCCTCTCTCTTGTTTTACCACTTCTTTGTGTGGTACTACCCTTTGAGCAGTAAGCCTCTAGTCTATTGGCTTCCTAATAAAAAAGTCGGAGGAGATCATCTTGTATGGTCTTTGCATTTCCACAGATGTTTTAATCTATCTTTACATTTGATCAGCAGTTCATCTGAGAATACAACTCTTGTATGCAAATGACTTTCCTTCAGTACTTTGGAGGCATTGCTTTGATGTCTTCTTGTTTCCAATTTTGCTGTTAAAATTTCCTGCGCTGTCCTTTGTTATGTGGCCCAAATTTGGGGGATTTCCTTTTCTGTTTCCAGACTTCTGAAATTTTATGATTATGAGCTTCGATATCACCCTTTTTTCACTTACTATGCTAGATACTTGAAAAGCCCTCATATGTGGAACCCCATGTCTTTCTTTTTCTGATTTCCTCCCCACCTCTTTCTTCATTCTTTCTTTGTTAAGCTGCTATGATCAAAAGATAAACTTTCCAAACAGGTTATCTGAATTTTTCATCTCACTTTTTCCACAGTCATATGTTTATTTAAAAAATCTGATTGCTGGGAATTTTTCTCAACTTTATCTTCCAACCATTCTACTACTTTAAAAATTTTTCAGTGATCATAATTTCCAAAAACTCTTCACTGTTCATTGAATACATCTTTAAATAAGTATATTTTTGAGGATCTTTCTTATTTTTTAATGTTTCTTCTGTTCCTGATTTTTTTCTTTTCCCCCAAATCGGATCCACCCACCCGTCATTCCTTCCTTATCTCCTCCAATATTTTACACAATAGTTATTTATGAGAAAGGACTAATTTATCTTCTTATCAAAAGAATATCACTTCAAAATAAAAAGGTATTGCATGGTTAACCCAAGCCAGTATCAAATTCATTATTTAATATATATTTTAAAAATATTTGTATAATTAGATAAAATGGTTTAAATTGAGTGATGAAATTGTTTGTAAAACCTAAACTTTAGCCATACTTATGATTACTATGATAATTTATGATTAAATAAAGGTTCATATAATGTAAGATTGAAAGAAGTTTTCTAAACACCACCGAATGTAACCCTCTACTAAGTCCAATAAGATCTGTCTCTCTAGACCCTCTCAGCCTGTGAGCCTCTCTCTTTGGTGAATGTCTATGGTTTCAGCTCTAAGGACTAGAAGTTCAAAAGCAAAGAACAAGCAATAATTCATAATGATTCTCTGATAAAATTTTTCAGTCTTTGCAGAATATCTCACCTGCAATTTTATTCAGTTATTCCAAACTTATCCCAACAAGAAACCTCTGCAAACTGTCCAACTCCTAGTTATTTGGGAAAGAAGAAATTCAATTAGGGAATGGTAAGTGAGGTTGCCAACATCTGCTGGATCATCGAAAAAGCAAGAGAGTTCCAGAAAAAAATATATTTCTGCTTTATTGACTATGCCAAAGCCTTTGACTGTGTGGATCACAATAAACTGTGGAAAATTCTGAAAGAGATGGGAGTACCAGACCACCTGACCTGCCTATTGAGAAACCTGTATGCAGGTCAGGAAGCAACAGTTAGAATTGGACATGGAACAACAGACTGGTTCCAAATAGGAAAAGGAGTACGTCAAGGCTGTATATTGTCACCCTGTTTATTTAACTTACATGCAGAGGACATCATGAGAAACGCTGGGCTGGAAGAAGCACAAGCTGGAATCAAGATTGCCGGGAGAAATATCAATAACCTCAGATATGCAGATGACACCACCCTTATGGCAGAAAGTGAAGAGGAACTAAAGAGCCTCTTGATGAAAGTGAAAGAAGAGAGTGAAAATGCTGGCTTAAAGCTCAACATTCAGAAAACTAAGATCATGGCATCTGGTCCCATCACTTCATGGGAAGCAGATGGGGAAACAGTGGAAACAGTGTCAGACTTTATTTTTCTGGGATCCAAAATCACTGCAGATGGTGATTGCAGCCATGAAATTAAAAGACGCTTACTCCTTGGAAGGAAAGTTATGACCAACCTAGATAGCATATTCAAAAACAGAGACATTACTTTGCCAACAAAGGTTCGTCTAGTCAAGGCTATGGTTTTTCCAGCGGTCATGTATGGATGTGAGAGCTGGACTGTGAAGAAAGCTGAGCGCCAAAGAATTGATGCTTTTGAACTGTGGTGTTGGAGAAGACTCTTGAGAGTCCCTTGGACTGCAAGGAGATCCAACCAGTCCATCCTAAAGGAGATAAGTCCTGGGTGTTCACTGGAAGGACCGATGCTAAAGCTGAAACTTCAATACTTTGGCCACCTCATGTGAAGTGTTGACTCACTGGAAAAGACCCTGATGCTGGGAGGGATTGGGGGCAGGAGGAGAAGGGGACGACAGAGGATGAGATGGCTGGATGGCATCACCGACTCGATGGACATGAGTTTGAGTGAACTCTGGGAGTTAGTGATGGACAGGGAGGCCTGGCGTGCTGTGATTCATGGGGTCGAAAAGAGTCGGACACAACTGAGCGACTGAACTCAACTGAACTGACCTGAAGTGAGGTTGAATTAGTGCTTCTCTGAAAAGGTGTGAGGTTTGAATTTAGGACTGAGCTTTCTAGTCTTTGGGGGGCATTTTAGGAGGGTGGAATGTTACAGACTACAGCAGTTTCCCTGATCATTCAGGTTGGAACTGCACATTGCTTAATTTTCCAGTGTGGTCTTGCCGTGTTCATGGTGGTGACTCAGTCACTCATGAGATCTCTGCCGCTGTAGTCCCTCCTTTCTCGGCAGCTCCCCTCACTGTAATCCGCAGGTATGTGTTACCTTGGCCCAGTTGCTGCTGCTGCTAAGTCACTTCAGTCATGTCCGACTCTGTGCGACCCCATAGATGGCAGCCCACCAGGCTCCCCGGTCCCTGGGCTTCTCCAGGCAAGAACACTGGAGTGGGTTGCCATTTCCTTCTCCAATGCATGAAAGTGAAAAGTGAAAGTGAAGTCGCTCAGTCATATCCAACTCTTAGCGACCCCGTGGACTGCAGCCTACCAGGCTCCTCTGTCCATGGGATTTTCCAGGCGAGAGTACTGGAGTGGGGTGCCATTGCCTTCTCCAACCTTGGCCCTAGTGCCACTCAAATTTCACTGTGTCCATGGATCACCTGGGATCTTGTAAACATGCAGATTCTGATGGGTTGAGTCTGGGTGGATCTGAAGAGTCTTGGCTTGCAGAAGATGCCAAGTGATGCTGCTGCTGGCATCTGAGGAACTTTGAGTTTTAAGAACATAGAAATAATTAGAAGAATTGGTTCATGCTCCAAATTGTTATTTAAAAAGTACTCCAGACATGCTGAACTTTTGAATTATTAAGATCTCTTACTGATAATCACAGACCCATTATTTTGTACTTTATTTCCATCTATAGATGTCCCAGTGAGAACCTCGTCCTCACATCAGAGAAGGCGAGGGTTGCAGACAGGTATGCGTCCCTTGAATTCACGGGGTCAGCATTGATCAGGGCTCTTGGGAAATCAAGGGAACCCTTCATGCCCCCTCAATGTGCCACTCACTTGGGAATTTGGGCATATTTCTAATGCCTTCCAGCTCTGAGGAACTGGATCTCTATTTTTAAGAGGGCTGCTTGAAGTACTTAGCTTTGAAGCATATGTGAGGGTCCCACTGCTGGCTGGGAGGCTGCATGTGGACTGAAGGTCTCTGATTTATGGGGCTTCTCCCCTGCCCATTCAGCAGGGAGTCACTTGCCAGATAGTCAAACAGAAATATGACTCACGGTGGTGATAAACATTCTGAGAAGAGGGCATGAAATGTGACTGAGAAAAGACCTGAAAAAGAAAATAACATTTTATTCACTGAGCTACACTCAAGCTTTCCCCTCTGGGGGATGGTGGGTGTCCTTCCTTCCTGTGGGTAGTTGATATAAAAATATGAAGCTCTGGATTACCTGCTGGAACAGGAGATTTTTCACACAGGCTGCTTTTGCCTGACATTTTAGAAGGATTGATTCATTTTAAGATACAGATTAGATGGGGATATCTCCCTTTACAAACCGATTTTATTCTATTTTATTTTTATTAACATTTATTTTCCAGGACTGGGTTGAGCAGCCATTTGTTTGGGATAAAAGACATTTTGATCTGAACTGATGCTTGTCTACATTTGTCTATTTGAGAGGAACAACCTTTGTGAAATTTGAAATGAGAGCTCAGGTTAGTTTCTACAGCTATCAAACCATCAGATTAAGAAGCACTTTTAGATCAGACCAAACAAGCAAGGACTGAATTGATTTCCTACTTACTTTATTCTGTAATTCTGAAAGTGTGGGCTCCAGACCTTGGAACCAATTAGAAGTGCAAATTTGTAAGCTCTACTCCAGATCCACTAAATCAGAAATTCTAGGAATGTAACCCATCACTCTGTGGATTTTTTCTCCTGAGATCTGAATTTTTATGATATATACCCCTCAACCGGTTACAGAAATGTACAAAGTTAAAGGTGAAAGACCCACCCGACCTTCTCTCCTGAGTGTTTCATCTTTGTAAAAATAGTATATTTTCTTTAATTTTTAATTTTGAAATAATTACATTCACAGCAAGTTGCATAAAACCAATGTACAGGGAGGTCCTCCTTCCAATTTCTCCCAAAGCTGATGTCTTGTATAACTAGAGTACAAGATTCAAAACTGGGAAATTGACATTGGGAGATCCACAGAACTTATTTAGGCTTCACCCGTTTTCATACACTCAATTGTGTATGTGTGTGTACTTCTGAGCAACTTTATCACATGCATAGATTTGTGCAACTACTGTTACAGTCAAGATACACCATTGTTCCATCACCACAAGGCTCCCATGTGTTCTCTCTTTGTAACTATATCCACTCCCCTCCCTTCTACTCCAATCCCATGCTTAACCTCTGGAACCACTAATCTATTTTTCACCTCTGTAATTAAATTATTTCAATTTTATTTATTATTTATAAGTTTATATTTGTTATATAAATGGAATTGTATAGTTTGTAACCCCTTGGGAATGGCTTTTATTCTTTTAACTCAGTATAATTCTCTGAGATTCATCCAGGTTGTTGAATGAATCAACAGTCCTTCCTTTTTAATGGCTGAGTAGTATTCCGTGGTAGGGATGTCCCACAGTTTGCTTAACCACTCATTCATTGAAAGACAATCTCTTTAACAAGTGGTGCTGGGAAATCTGGTCAACCACTTGTAAAAGAATGAAACTAGAACACTTTCTAACACCATATACAAAAATAAACTCAAAATGGATTAAAGATCTAAACATAAGACCAGAAACTATAAAACCCCTAGAGGAGAACATAGGCAAAACACTCTCTGACATACATCACAGCAGGATCCTCTATGACCCACCTCCCAGAATATTGGAAATAAAAGCAAAAATAAACAAATGGGACCTAATTAACCTTAAAAGCTTCTGCACATCAAAGGAAACTATCAGCAAGGTGAAAAGACAGCCTTCAGAATGGGAGAAAATAATAGCAAATGAAGCAACTGACAAACAACTAATCTCAAAAATATACAAGCAACTCCTACAGCTCAACTCCAGAAAAATAAATGACCCAATCAAAAAATGGGCCAAAGAACTAAATAGACATTTCTCCAAAGAAGACATACAGATGGCTAACAAATACATGAAAAGATGCTCAACATCACTCATTATCAGAGAAATGCAAATCAAGACCACTATGAGGTACCATTTCACACCAGTCAGAATGGCTGCGATCCAAAAGTCTACAAATAATAAATGCTGGAGAGGGTGTGGAGAAAAGGGAACCCTCTTACACTGTGGGTGGGAATGCAAACTAGTACAGCCACTATGGAGAACAGTGTGGAGATTCCTTAAAAAACTGGAAATAGAACTGCCTTATGATCTAGCAATCCCACTGCTGGGCATACACACTGAGGAAACCAGAAGGGAAAGAGACACATGTACCCCAATGTTCATCGCAGCACTGTTTATAATAGCCAGGACATGGAAGCAACCTAGATGTCCATCAGCAGATGAATGGATAAGAAAGCTGTGGTACATATACACAATGGAGTATTACCCAGCCATTAAAAATAATTCATTTGAATCAGTTCTAATGAGGTGGATGAAACTGGAGCCTATTATACAGAGTGAAGTAAGCCAGAAGGAAAAACACCAATACAGTATACTAACGCATATATATGGAATTTAGAAAGATGATAACAATAACCCTATGTACGAGACAGCAAAAGAGACACTGAGGTATGGAACTGTCTTATGGACTCTGTGGGAGAGGGAGAGGGTGGGAAGATTTGGGAGAATGGCATTGAAACATGTAAAATATCATGTATGAAACGAGATGCCAGTCCAGGTTCGAAGCACGATACTAGATGCTTGGGGCTGGTGCACTGGGACGACCCAGAGGGATGGTATGGGGAGGGAGGAGGGAGGAGGGTTCAGGATGGGGAGCACATGTATACCTGTGATGGATTCATTTTGATATTTGGCAAAACTAATACAATTATGTAAAGTTTAAAAATAAAATAAAATTAGAAAAAAAAATAAAAAAAATAAAATTAAAAAAAAATGAAAGACAACTGGGTAGTTTCCCATTTTTAACTATTATGAATATAGCTCTTGTCATATGCTTATATGTCAAATGTACCCGCTTTGGTGAAATATTGGTTCATGTTTTCTGCTTGTTTTCTAGTTGAATTGTTTAATTTATATTGTTGAGTGTTAAGAGTCCTTCAGATGTGTGATTTGTAAATATTTCTTCTAGTCTGTAGCTGATCTTTTCATTCTCTTAACAGAGTCTTTTGCAGAGCAAACGTTTTTAATTGTTGTGAGGTCCAATTTATCAAATATTACTTTTAGAGATTATTCTTTTGGGGTCAAGTCTAGGAACTCTTATCCTAGCCCTAGGTCCCAAAGATTTCCTCCTTTTATTTTTTTCTAAAAGTTTTATAATATTTCATTTTCCATTTAAGACTGTGATCCTTTTGAGGTAACTATGAAAGCAGAGACAGAGGACATCTTTACCTTGTTCCCAATTTGGGGAAGAAAGCATTCAGTGTTTTACCATTAAGGTGAAATTAGCTGAAAATTTTTTGTGGATGCTTTTATCAAGTTGAGAAAGTTCTCATCAGCAGAAACTAGTTTGCTGAGTTTTTAATCATGAATGCCTATTGAATTTTGTTAAATGCTCTTCCTTCATCAATTGATATGATTATATGATTTTTCTTCTGTAACCTGTTATTTTATATATATATATATATATATATATAGTTGGTTTTTGAATAATGAACAAGCCTTGCATACCTGGAATAAATCTCACCTGGTTGTAGTATATAATTTTATATTTCAAGAGGGAGGGGACATGAGTATACCTATGGCTGATTCACATTGATCTTGTGCAAAAGCCACACAATACTGTAAAGTAATTATCCTTCAATTAAAGATAAGTTAAAAAAATTTTAATTTAAAAAATAGCAAAATTCAATTTCTAAATTTCATTGAGGATTTTTGTGTTTAACTTCATGAGAGATATTTGTCTGTAGGTTCCATTTTTTGGATGCTTTTTGTTGATTTTGGTATTATTCTGGCCTCATAGGATGACTTGTTTCCTCCTCTTCTATTCTCTGAAAAAGAGTGTATAAATTAATGTTAATTCTTCTTTAAGTATCTAGAAGAATTCTCCAGTGAAACTATACAGAACCAGGAATTTGGGGAGGGAAATTCTGAATTATGAGTTCAGTTTCTTTAATGGTTATAGATTATTTAGATTATTCATTTTGGCTAACATTTGGTAGTTTGTGATATTCTAGTGTGGTCAATTTCTTTTAAGTTGTCAAATTTATGTGTTTACCCCCTTATTATTACTTTAATGGCTGCAACATATGTATTAAAATCTTTTATTTTGTTCCTGATATTGGTGATGTGTATCTTCTTTTTGTCTTTATCAGTCCTTCTAGAAGTTAATTAACTTCATTGCTTTAATAAAGAGAGCTTTTTCTTTATTGATTTCCTCTAATGTTTTCCTGTTTTCAATTTCATTGATCTCTTTTCTTATTATTTTGTTCCTTATCCTTGCTTAGGGCTTTGTTTGATCTTTTTCTAGTTCCTTGAGATAGCAACTTAGATTTTCAATTTGAGGTTGTTTTCTTTTCTAATGTAAACATGTTTTCCCTCTCAGCAGTATCCCTGTAATTTGTAAATTTGTAAAATAAATACAAATTTATGGTATTGCATTTCACTTTCATGTAGTTCTATGAATTTTAAAAATTTCTTTCGAGTTTTTTGTCTTCCATTTATGAATTATTTGGAAGTCTGTTGTTTTATTTCCAAGTATTTGGAGATTTACCTGTTGTCTCTCTGTTATTAATTTCTGGTTTGATTTTATTATGGCCAGAGAGCATATGTGTATGATTTCAATTCTTTTACATTTGTTGAATTTTGTTTTATGACCCAGTATATGATCTACTTTGGTTTTTGTTTCATGGCGATATGAAAAGAATTTATTCTTTTATTGGGTGGAGTTCTATAAATATCATTTCGATTCTGATGGTTTTGTTCAGTTCTTTTACTTCTTTGCTGATTTTTTGTCTAGCGGTTCTATCAATTGCTGAGTGGAGTGGTGAAGTTCCCTAGCTGTAATCGTGGTAATCTGTGTTTTAGCAAGACTTGCAGATGGTTCTGATCATGCTGAAGTGTTGGGAAGAAGTACCTTTAGTTATTTGCCAGTTTCAACTTCATGAAAGAAATCACCTTGAAAGGGGTGATGATGATAAATACTATTATAAGTGCTTTGAATATATGGTGTCATTTAATCTCACTGCCTCTGTGGTAGATTACTATTATTATTTATAGATGAGGAAACAGAACAACAAAGAGGCTAAATAGTTTGCTCAAGATCACAGAGATAATGGGTAGTAGATTTGGGTCCAAGTAGTTTTGATTTTGGAAGTCTGCTCTTTTAACTGCTACCCTCTACTGAGGAAATAAGCTACAAGGGCCCTGAATCAAGTTACTTCTCTTGGGTAAATAAGAGTAAAACTCAGCTCTCTCAGTTTCTACTGCACTATTCTTTCTACCACACCAGACTGTATAAAACCATGTCGGATAATTTGAAATTTCTTTTGGACCGTTCCTGTTATCAGTTGGAGTGTGTTGCGGCTCATAGCCACAGGAAAGTAAATGCATCTAATAGTGTCAGCAGAGTCTTCTAGGTCTGCCTGCATTTCAAGTCCTTTAGCACCAAATAGGCAGATAAATGTCTTCCCTGGTGACTCAGTTGGTAAAGAATCCACCTGCAATGCAGGAGACGTGGAGAAGATACCCAGGAGAAAGGAAATGGCAATCCACTCCAGTATTCTTGCCTGGAAAATTCCATGGACAGAGGACCTTGGTAGGCTACAGTCTGTGGGGTTGCAAGAGTCAGACACGACTTAGTGACTAAACCACCACCACCAGGCAGATAAATAACTCAGTGCCACCATTACATTAATGGACATGTAAGAATATTATGAATAACCAAAACAAATATTACCACTTAAGAGTTACTTTGTTTCTCACAAGCATATAATATAGGCTGAATTGTGTCCCTGCCCAAATTCCTATGTTGAAATCCTGACCCCTAGTACCTCAGAATGTGACTGTATTTGGAGAGAGGACCTTTAAAGAAATAATTTAGGTAAAATGAGGTCATGTTGATGGGTTCTGATTCAGTCTGACTGGTGTTCTTAGAAAAGAGGAGATAGGACAGAACCAGCACTGTAGGGTGGCTTGGGAGGACACAGGGAGAAACTGACCATCTGCAAGCTAAGGACGGAGGCCTCATAAGAAACCAAGCCTGCTGACACCTTAGTCTTGGACTTTCAGCCTCCAGAACTGGGAGAAAAGAAATCTGTGTTATTTAAACCACCCAGTCTGTGGTATTTTGTCATGGTAACCTGAGTTGACTATTAGAGTGTAATTGTTACAGCCCATAGAGTCTGGGAATATTGATACTTGAGAAATCCCTTCTGGTCATTAAAAGATTCTTTGTTTACTTAATATTTGCTTTGCACAGAGCCATTAGCAAAAAGAGCTTTCCAATTCAGGATACAGTGCCCCTTCTGTGTTTCCCTTTATGGTAAGTTCAATTTGAATTTCTTTGCTAAGGGCTCCAGAAATATTTCCTTAGTTTAGCTTAGCCCTGCAATCACCAGCTTCTTGAAATCCCGGGCAACTGTAGTAACCAAAGTATTCATAACACTGGCCATTCTCTTGGCTTTCTGTGTCTTTGGGCAAGGCTCTAGATTGAGGTGTGCCAGCATGGTAAAAGGGCAGGGGGTTCTGGCTGATAAACTGGCCTGTGGCATGGTCAGTAGTGAAGTCATTTTAGCTAGAAGTTGTCTACCTTGAGGAAAATTTCTGTTCTTTACCTAGTGGGGATGTATTAAAAAAAAAAAAAAAGAAAAGACATCTATGGTTTCAGAAAAATGGACTTTGGAAAGTAAGCTCTAGCCATTCTGGGAGACATCAGGGAAACTGTACTCATTTTCTCTTAGGCTCCGAAGTGAGGGACCATGACAAATGTTCTTGGGAAAAGGTGCTTTGGAAGGTTCTTTCTACCTAGAACTTTCAAATTTAACATGCTATTAGAATGTACTTATTATTTGCCAGTTTGTCTGAAAACTACTCATTACTATTTATAACTATTCACTATTCATATAAAAGCCCTTCTATTTTGCCCCCCAAACTCAAAAGAGTATGGAAACTTTTTGCATAATGTTTCCTGTTTTAGATCTTCTGCAAAATAGCATGAGCAAGAACATCACTTTTCTTTTGGAATAAAATGTGTGTATGGGTGAAAGGAAGGAGTCTGGATCCCCTGCACATTTATTTCTCCGTTTTGTCATAAATATGAACACATAAGATAAAAAACAGTGCTGCCAAACACTCACCACCAGAGAATTCTTCAAGTAGAGTTATACTGGGGCAAAAAGCAGGTTGACAATTCTGACAGAATGTAAAGGATTTTAATACCTTTCGATCCATAAAGCACCAGGAAGTGGCATAAATGACAACCATAATAAAAAAAACCCACAACTCCAACATGCTCCAGAATCTCTAATTGTGTCCGGTTTTAAATAAGTTTTGGCATCTTTAAATCCATGAGGTACTAGAAAGCTGTATAAAACAACAAGAATATTTAAAAAAAATTCTGAAGCGATCCAGGAGTTCTAATTGTGTCAGATTTTATATGATTTCTGTGTTTTTCTAGGGTAAATAACATATAGTTAATAAACATACATATAATGCACTAAATATTTATGATCATATGTTGGTTGGATGAAAGACTAGGAAGGAAAATGCATATTTTTAAGCATTTTACTGTAGTTACCATTTCTGGGACCATGCACTGAAGTGCAATATTACTCATGAAGCAAAAGTAAGTTGATTTTTTTTTGTTTGTTTTTGCCAGCTAGTTCTAAACAAACACTGCTGGCAGTGGTAATAATGTTGTGAACATAAAACTTCCTTTGTTTAACGGTCCTGATGAATGCCTGCTTGTCTGGGAGAAGCCATCAGTATGTTTCTGAGATGGTGCAGGATGCGGTGTTCCTGTTTGTCACACAGGATCGTCTGCGTTGGGTGAAGGTGTTCTCTAATGCATTTCTTCAAGTGCTGTTTTCTCTCTAGATAATAGGTAGACAGATTCTCCCAGAGAGCAGGGCAGCATAGGCTCCTTAAACCAAGGGCACGCCTGCTGGCTCTGAGTGTGTGAACTGTGAAATAAAAGGCGCAGGGCGAAAGTGTCCAACGACACGCTCAAGGGCGGCTCTCTTCCTCACACTCAAAATACTCTTGAAGTGGTGGCTTAACATGTTGAAAACGATGTGAAACTTTAAGAGCAGCAAGTCAAATAGATGGTGAGGCTCCGGGGATTTGTAAAAGGATACGGACCTTTCTAGCGCAGATTAGTGGGTCATCAGAACAAATGCAGCTGTGCTCAGACATGACAAAGTCACCGCCCGGGATGGGGTCGGAAGCCAGCTGGGAAGCGGGTGCCCCGGGTCCTCTTGCAGCTGCAACCGAGCGCGAAGGACCGCCGTTTCAGCTGGCACTCGGGGAAACCTGAACCTGCCAGACCGCCCCTGGGCCGCCGAGCCCCGCTGCCATCCGCCTTCTTAACGCCTCCCCAGGGCTCTGCCGCCAGGGGTTGGGGGCTGGGAGAGCGCCTGACCTGTGACTCTGAGATTGCACCGATTCCGGCAGCCCCGAGGAAACCCTTTCATGCCTGAATCCAGCTGCCCAGAATCGTGCCTGGCGTGTAGAGGACTTGGCTTCCGGGTTTGACTCCAGGTCTTTGAACAAGTCACAGAGCTCTGAGTTTCCTCCAGGCCCGCGTCCCACCCTGAAGGTACCTCTAAAGAGAGTCTTGGCGTGGTCCTTTGATTTGACCTGGGTGCAGTAATGCTTGCAGAAAGGTGCATATCATGTTCACAGAGCCTCCAGTTCTATGACACAGTAGTCAGGACTGCAATGGTGTTGGCACCTAGTAGTACCCAGGACTCCGTTTGCCATGAAATAAAAAAAAAGAGTTTTTCAATGGTAATTACACTTCTGGTAGTCAGGTGAGAATTACACTATTCAAACAAGCCCCGGGTAGAGGCAGATACCAGCTACCTGGTCCACTTAAGTTGGAAAATTTGTTAAGTGAGATGTTATCTTTCTGTGACCTCCCCTCCCCTCCAGTGTCCACCCAGAATGGGACAGAGATGCGAGGGCTGACAGGTCTGGATTGGGTCTGGGATCCTGGGTGGCAGTCCTGGATCTGCCAAGAAGAATCCTGACTGGTCCCATAACCTCTTTAGAACCTCAGTTTCCCCACTAATAAAACTGAGACATTGAACTAGGAGGATTTCTGAGCTAGGCTATGTTTTCCAAGATGCTATTTTAAAACTGTTTCAATTCTTCAGGTGACAGCCCTTATCAAAATGTAAATCACTGTGACTGAAGTCATTGTGTCTGTCAGGCATGTTACTCTTTGCAACCCTTTGGACTGTAGCCCGCCACCTCTTCTGTCCTTGGGACTTTCCAGGCAAGAATACCAGAGTGGGTTGCCATTTCCTTCTCCAGGGGAACATCCAGACCCAGGGATCGAACCTGCATTCCCTGCATTGGCAGGCGGATTCTTTAGTTTAATCGCTCAGTCATGTCTGACTTTTTGCGACCTCATGGACTGCAGCATGCCAGGCTTCCCTGTCCATCACTAACTCCCGGAGCTTGCTCAAACTCCTGTTCATCCAGTCAGTGATGCCATCCAGCCATCTTATCCTCTGTCAGATTACTTATTGGAGTCATTAATAGCAACTAAGTTATTATATAGACTCAGAGTGGTTGTAAAAAACTGTTCATTCTGTAGAAAACTGAGGATTCATTTATAAGTTTAGAAAGCCAAAACCACAATGACGTTTAAAATAAATTACTTTGTAAAATGCATGTGTACAACAAAGACAGCCCAGAAAATAGTGAAAGTAGTTGTAGTGAATGGTAGAAATATGGCTGCAGCTTTTTATAGAAAAAACTTTTGAACATTTTATTTACTACATATTATTATTTTTCTCAACAACTAATAACAGACTTCCAAAAAACTTTTCTCTTTAAATTTACTTTGGGGACATAGTTACGCTGCCTTTAGAAAAACTTTATTAGGCTGTGCTTACTACATTATGTAGAAAATAGTACACTTATATATGCCTATGGAGTCACCACACAAAACAAAAAATACAGATGCCTGCTTTTGTCATTCCCTATACATAAAGGAAATGGCAACCCACTCCAGTATTCTTGCCTGGAGAATCCCATGGACTGTAGCCTGCCAGGCTCCTCCGCCCATGGAATCGTAAGATTTGGACATGACTTGGCAACTAAACCACCACCACAACCATACATAAAGGAGGTAGAGACAGTCATTCAAGAAAGGTGGCATGTTACATTACCATAACAGAACAGAAACCCAAGATGAGGATAGAGGTACTATTTATCAACCCACCGAGAACCATGATTCTGTGAATTTTCATGTCTTCAGCATTATCGGAGTTTAGATAATTCAAGAATTTAATGCTTTATCTTGGAATTTTACCTTTCGAGGGCTTGTTAGTAAAACTCAGAAGTAGAGTTTAGGAGGTGGGAGCCTGATGGGGACCAGAGGTAGGTATGAGAAGCTGTGAAGTGTCTACACCCCAAATGGCAACAGAAGGCAGGGAAACCTTGACTCAGAGGATATCCTAAGTGTAAAGATGTTCATCCTCTCCACATCTGTTCACTTGCTTGCAATCCATAATCCTGGCAACACCAGGTGAGTTCTGTCTAGTATATTCCCCCAAATGCCATTCCTGGTCAGGAATCCATTTGTCCGATTTTAAATTAAAAATTTAGTTGTAAATATCACAGCAATCTGGATGACATTATTTGCATTAATTGTGTTTCTTTTCACCATTAAGGAATGTGTTTCTCCTTCAGTCTGTCTCTGCAAGTATTTATTATTAAGTACCCGTCTTCGTAGAAAATAAAATTATGACTTCTTATTAATAGCATGAAAGTGAACCAGAGTATTATTGAGGGTGAAGAATATAGCGTTTCTTTCTTTCCTGTTTTTTTTTTTTTTTAATTCAAAAGCTAAAAACAGTCTGGGTTTCTAAGGTTAATAGGAGACAGAAAAGTGTGACTAACATTTACAGTCCTGCGTTGTAATCAGTTGGTCAGTTGTCTGACTCTTTTTGACCCCATGGACTGTAACCCTCCTGGCTCCTCTGTCCATGGAATATTTCAGGCAAGAATACTGGAGTGGGTTTCCATTTCCTCCTCCAGGGGATCTTCCTGACCCAGGGATTGAACCTGTGTACCCTGCATCTCCTGCATTGCAGGTGGAAAGAAATCTACCGTATTCCAGGCTCTGTGCCGCATACTTTAAGTATTTCCTCTCATTACCCCTCATGCCAGCCTCTGAAATGGACATTGTTTTCCCCAGTATACAGACGAGATGCTCAAAGTCATTGAACTGGGAGTCAAGCTACATCTGAAAAGGGTAACAAGGTGGGGACTGTACATTCTTCAGTTCAAGAGGAAAAAAGAAGCCTCCTTCATTGGAAAACGCTCTTATATTGCTCTTAAGACACCACTCTGCCACATGCTGATGGAAGAAGAATATGTATTTGTGAATTAAGGAGAACTTGAAAGAGAATGAGTGATGCTGGAAAAGAGTGCTGAAATCAAAGTTATTTTAGCATATCAGACTTGTGTGTAATAAAGAAAATTATGTATTTGAGTCCTAGTGTATGAATTTTGTCTTGAGAATGTGGGAAATTTGGGGTGGAAATTTGGGGTAGATACTCTGGGCAGGGTTTCCTTGGAAAAGGCCTTTTTTACTCTGCTCCATCTCCCCTCTTACTCAAGCCTGGTTTGCCTTCCTCTCCACCCTGCAGCAGAAGCTGCCAGGGTCCCCTTCATGTCTCATTTGCAGAACCTGTCACCCTTCTAACGACTCTCCCCCATCTGTCTTCCCAGCTGGGTTGGAGGTCTCAGGAGTGCTGGGACTGTCTCTCCTTCACCACTCAACACTTCATGCAGGACCTGAGGAAAAGCCACAAATGGGGCCCTAGGCCTTGGTCCACTCCCCCTTGGTCTTCCATTTCTGAACACCCCAGCACTGTACTCAAGCTCCATCCATCCTTCTCTACCTACCATAGCTAGTCCTTTGCTTCCTCCTCAGGGTTGTTTGGGCAGGGAATTCTGGATTCCCTGGAGCCTGGAGTACCTGGAGTACTGGTTGGGTACCTGGAGCCTGGCTTAAAAGGGGAGGAAATGAGCCAGAACAAGGTCTCTAGACTGTGGGGTCTGGTCAGAGGTAGTGGTTGTTGGGGGCTAAGGGAGATGTTGCCAACACTCCAGAAACACTGTTGAATGGATGATTATCAATTAATATGCTGAAGCAGAGCCACAGAGAGAAAACACAAAGGTGACTTCTGGGGGCCTGAATAGAGGGGGACCATGCGGGTGTTCAAGAGTCCCTGGAAGAGACAACGGAGTCTGCAAGGCCGGGGGCATGGTGGCTCTGTTGGCACTCTCACTGTAGTATATCGTACTCCTGCTATTATTTTCATTATTTTTCTATAAACTTTAAGGGCATGCAGAGAAAGTTCCATCTACCTGGGTGCCTAATAAAGAGAGAATCTCAGGCCATCTCAGAAATGACTCAAACCAATAGAAGCTGGGGGCTTCCCAGGTGGCACTAGTAGTAAAGAACCTGCCTGCTAATGCAGGAGGCATAAGAGATGTAGGTTCAACCCCTGGGTCAGGAAGATCCCTGGACGAGGAAATGGCAACCCATTCCAGGATTCTTGCCTGGAGAATCCCATGGACAGAGGAGCCTGGCAGACTACAGTCCATGGGGGTTGCAAAGAGTCAGATATGATTGAAGTGACTTAGCACACACACACACACACACACACACACAAAATAGAAGCTGGGTTCATGAGAAATGACCTGGACCCTCAGGTTCTTTCCTTTTCTGTCACCAGGAGTTTCTAGATCTACATGGCATTTCTAACTCATACCTGACACCATGTCTAAAGTTCAGATTATAGGTGAAATTGCAAGGCAAGGTAAATTCATTCTTTGTCATATTGCTCCAGGAGGGCCTATGAAGTAGATGCCAAACCGGGCCATCCTCATAAAGCAAATGTAAAACCCAAACAGAAACCTTGGTTATATGAAAACAAAATCATCTTTTTTTTACAACTTGACCACTGCTCTATGAGGTTTTGAAGTCAAAATTTAGGGATAGTGTGAAAACAAGAAGAAAATCTTCATGAAACAGTAGAGAAAATTCCTGGAGATGAATCACAGCTCCATTCACTTCCCTTGATTCTTTTATTTTAAGAATACAAAATTATTCTGAGAGATTCAGAATGGACCTCACTTACAGAAGGAGAAAAACAAAAAGGGAATGTATATTCAGTAGACAGGAACTCCATTAAAAAAAAAGAATTGACAATTACTTAGAAGTCAGGAAGCCAATTTTAAAATCAATACATTGCTTGAGCAGGATACCATGATGTAGTGTCAAAGTAGGAAGCATTATCAAAGCTACATTTACTTCACATCAGTCCTTAAGTAGTCTGGTCAGTACTGAAACATCAGAGAGAGGAAGGTCTGTAAGCAGAGTTACAATCTGACCTAAATCTTCACACTCTACTAACCAAACCTTATGATACAGGACGGGGCTGAAAATTAGGTTTTAAGCAGCTTTTCTACTCACATTTGCTTAGTTTTAACCTAACTGTAAAAGAACCTCTCCATCTTCGACCTTTCCCTATCCATAGAATAAACAGTGTAATTACAAACAGGATCAACCACAGAACTGGGTCCCTTGTGTCGCACTCAGATTCTTGGTGGCATTGCACAGCACAATCTGAATGTTATTAAAGGGGAATTGGAAAACAAAGGGGGATTTAAAATAAACTACATGAAACGCATTTTCGTCATCTCTGCCTTAGTTTGTGAGAAATTCAATGTCAGCCCCATATGTACAACACTGAAGAATAATTTCGCCTATCCAGCTGAAGGGACAGGAGTATATTTAATTTGTCGAAGAATTCACTGTCATTTGCGTGATGGTGATCCTGTCGAGGAGGTGCTTAGGAAAGTGTACTGAGAGGACCTGAGCCAGATTGCTGGATAGAGCTACAGAGCAGGAACCAAGCTTCTCTTCCTAATGTTTGGTACAAAGCCTGTCCCCATTCGTTTTAAATTACTAAGAAAAGTAAACATTTTGGTAAATGCCTCTGAGAGATTTATAGGTGACCCTAAATGCAATCTACTTGGTGACTGACTCAATTTTAATTCCTTTGGTTCTTGGTTGCGGAAAGGGCAACATTGTTACCACTTGCCTGGTCAAAGGTTACATTTCCTGCCCTCCATCAACTGGGCCTGGACATCTGAGTGTTTTTAGATACTAGTCAGGTCACCTTCCAAGGGGAATCACTCAGGCTAACCATCTGATTAAGGGGCCTCTGTAATGAATACTGCTACCAGGTATGCAATTAACCTGCCTCTAGCTTTCTTGGTTTAATGAAATGCATGTTAGATGCCTGTGTGTGTAAGAGCTCAGTGAGCAAAGGCACCCAGGAACTAGAAAGTTCAATACATCATTCTTTAAAAATTTTATATTTTAACCACATTTTAATTAAACTTCAAAAAATATGAAGTTTTTGTGCTCACATTGCAAGGGATTTGGAAACCCAGAGTGCCACTTTTGGTTCATTGTTTCTCCAAAGACATTTCCACCAGCCCAGCTTCAATCATCCACTTGCATCCACCAGAGGTGCCCATGGCAGTGATGTGGGTACTGTCCCCAAGATCTCAATTAACAGAGTGTTACTGAGTGCTTACAAGGCCAAGCCCTGCCTTAAGCTTTTTACTTACTGAAGACTCATAATTGTTTTCACACAAGAGAACACTGAAGCACAGGGAAGAGACTGGTCTAAGCAACAGAGCAGCAGAGCCAGGATTTGAACCCAAGCAGCTTAGAACCTGTGCACTTAACCATGAGGCAGATTATCTCAGAGAAAAAGGGCAAAGCCCTCAAAAATCATTCTGCTATTTCCAAAATCCTCCTTCTGCTTCTTTGCTCTGAAGCAACCCTCCCCTGGCCCGTAGTTAATATCATACTGGACATGAACCATCACCCCAATCATCTCCAGAACTTAGCATGTGCCCTGAGATGGTACTGCTCAGGTGTTTGCTTGTTAGCCTGCCCAATCCAGCTAGGCTTCCCCACTGCTCTAATTATCTTAGGTCCATGGCCCAAGCTAATCTGACTGGAGTTCATCCAAGTTCTTTTTTTTCTGAAGCTAAAAGAAAGGAGGATGGTTTTCCTGTAGCCTTGAATCTGGGAGGCAGAATCTGCAGAAATAGCTGTACCATCATGGACCACTGCAAGCCTGAGTGGGGCATCAACAAGTGCAGAAAAGCAGAGCTCAGCTAAGAGGCCTGGATCCTGGGGACATCCTGAAGCCCCAGTCCAGCTGGGTCTGACTCAGGCGCTACCCTGGGCTTCTCAGCTGTTACAAGTAATTCCCTTTCTGTTCAGACTTTGGACTGGACTTTCTGACACTTGCCTCAGAAAGGAGTCCTCCTTTCTGCCACTGAGCAGCATTCTAATTTTATTCAAAAACAAAATCCTTTTATTTTTATCTGATGAAAATAAAAACATTATCCAGAAGCAGAGAGAAATCCCTGTGATCCTTCAAGAAGCAAGGTGGTAGAGTGGGTGCAGAGGCAGAGCAGGGCAAGAGGAAATGGCAAAAAGCTATAATGCTGGCATTTACCATCTCATCTAAAGCCCCCAGTGACCTGGTAAAGAAGATGGCATCACCTCCAGCTCACAGAGGAGGAAACTGAGGCACAGGGAGGGTGCCTCACACTATTTGTGGCTGATACAGCTTTCAAATCCAGACTCATCTGGCTCAGGCCACTGGTGACTTTCTGCCACTGGGGGCTGCTCCAAAAAGTGCTGTGGAAAGTGAAGGGCCTGGGCAGTGGAATTGTCCATAGTGCTGTGCATCTGATGTGCCCTGGCCATCCTCAAAGCACTCCATACATCGTGCTTTATGCAGTGACCTAAATTTTTACGTAATCAGTTGAGGCTCATTTGCCGAATCCAGTGGGTGAGGTAGTGGATATTATCTTCAGTTCTTGGAGATGGGGCTCCTGTCACTACAGCAGATAGGATTTGGGCTAACACCTTGCTTGTGGAGACTGAGAGGAAGGAGATGAACAAAAAGGGGATGCATTCAGAGCGGTAGCATTTGCTATGGTCCTAGAAGACGTGTAGATGATGAGGGTTCAACATGACTCTTGGCCTATTTTTTTTTTGGCCTGGGAGGAGCCTGAAATGCCACCATTGCCATGGTAATGAGTAAGCAGAGCTCTGTGGTAAATTAGGGATGGAATTTCTTTATTTTCCACTTTTAATTAATGATGAGACGAAGATGTAGTAAACAACGTTTTAAATGTTGTATTGAGTACAGTTCTGAACTGGACACTTTTGAGAATATAAAATAAAAGGAACTTTGTTGAGGAAGTCAAAATAGGCAGAACCATGGAGCAATTAAATAGCAATCCACGAACAGGAGAAGATAGACATGTTTGCATGTGTTTGGAGTACATCACTAATAACAAGAGCAACAATGAGTTAAGTGGAGTGAGCAGTGTAACTTTTTCGATCTTTTCAGCTTTGAGCTAAGCTCCTAAGAATTCATCTGATCAGTAGGAGCAGGTGGGAAAGATTTCTTTCTTTTTTTTTTTTTGGTAGGAATGAAATGCTGCTGCTGCTGCTGCTTCCAAGTTGCATCAGTCGTATCCGACTCTGTTCGACCCCATAGACGGCAGCCCACCAGGCTCCCCCATCCCTGGGATCCTCCAGGCAAGAACACTGGAGTGGGTTGCCATTTCCTTCTCCAATGCATGAAAGTGAAAAGTGAAAGTGAAGTCGCTCAGTCATGTCCGAGTCTTAGCGACCCCATGGACTGGAGCCTACCAGGCTCCTCTGTCCATGGGATTTCCCAGGCAAGAGTCCTGGAGTGGGGTGCCATTGCCTTCTCTGAGGAATGAAATAGCACTAGCTTAAACTGGTTTTGCCTCTTTAAATGGGTTGTTGATTAATCAAATTGAAATAGCACCAGCTTAAACTGGTTTTGCCACCACTCATAGGTTGTTGATTAATCAAACCTTGAGTCATTTTACACAGACAGCATTCTGTATGTGTGAGATGGAAATTCATGTTTCCAGGATGACAGCAGAACCAAGAATCTTTAGTCTACAGAACTTAAAGACTAGAAATGTTGTCACTGGAGTCTTTTGCAAAACGAGAAGTCCTTTAATCAGGGAAAATCTGGCTTCCAGCAGCCCGAGTAGCTCAGATGCTCTAATTGAAGACTAGCCAATTAGCTTCCGATTTTGAAATTCCCCTAACCATTAAATATCTCCTGGAAGCCTGGATCAGGGAGACAGATCTGTGAGCCTTGCTCCTATTCTTTATGCTGGTTGGCCTCCTGCAAACCTCTTTGTTTTCTCAAAAGCCAGTGCCATAGTCTCGGCTTCTCTGTGTGTGATCCGGCAGTGAGCCTTTGCTTGGTAACCGGAGCATGGCAATGGGCAAATTAAGGTGCCACTTTATTCTGGGTCTCTGGGGTTGGGTGGTGGAAACGGGGTTGGAGCAGGTTTACACTGTACGTCTATTGAGAAAGGAAGTCTATCAAGAGGTTGTTGATGAAGCCCAGGAAGGATATTTGGGGAGGGCCTTGCTTAGGAAAGCAAGTGGGAAAATATGGAAAGGGTGAAGCCCAAGAAATGGGGATGGTCTTTCTGTCTCTTTTGCCGGAGGAGAGTGTTGCACTGGGATGTGAATCAGGTTGGGTTTTGTTCATCTTTCCTTAGGGTCTGGCACTCTTGGGGAGTGTATGGATATGTGTTTATTGAATGAATGAGGGAGGAGAGGAAGGGAGGCAGGAAGGAAAGGAAGGAAGAAAGGAAGCTGACTAAACTAGGGGGGAGTGCTTCAGAAGTAGAAGATAATAGCTATTGATCAATGGCTGGAGGCTATAGAGAGTTCAAGAAGATTCAGGATGGAGTAGAGCCATTTTTCTTTACCAAAGTGAAGAAGTCATTAACTAGATGGGAATTGTGGTTTCTTTTTGCGGCGGTGCAGGTGGGAATTAAGCTGGAGGGACTGGATCTTTTTGACTCAATTAGATGCCCTGGTTACACCAGATCTTCAGCTTCCCCACCAATCAATATTCATATCCTTAATGCTCCCTGCTTCCCCTCTCATGGAAATAAACACATCAGGAGCTGAATTCCAGGTGCCTGGTTCCCCAGAGACACATGTGCTTTGGTATAAAAGTTATTTTACATGGAATACTCAAGTTCTCTAATGCTGCTTCTCAGTCTCAGCAGTTTTTTCACCTAACCTGCTTAGGGTCTTTTTGTAGGCTTGCCTTCTCTCTTCAAAGGGCATCTCGCTTTTCTCCAAACAGTTCCTAATACACCTGAACAAATCAATTAAAAGAAAAGGTCGACTGGCGGTTTCCGACAGATTTTGTGACTTCACAGGAGGTTGAATCTCTTCCTATACACGTCCTAAATCAATACTCTCCCATCAGCTCTCCTCATTCCTCCCAGTGCAGGAAATGTTCTGAGAGATGGAGTCCCTCCCCCAGGAATTCCCAGACTGGCCACAGCACAGGGGCCTCTGAACCCTCTCCAGTCTGATGGCTCCGTGCTTAGGACTCCACACTGCTCCAGTGACCCCAGGAAATGGAATTCCTTTCCCAAGCTGGAGCCCCGAGTTTACCTCTTTCTTCTTGCATTACTTCATAGATAGATAATCTGAGTTAATTCCTTCAGGGTTCCTTTGCATTTAGCCCTTGCCTCTTAATTCTGCTGCTGTTCTTCACTTAAATACCCAAGGCAAATTCCCTAAGCTCATTGCAGTTCTGATTCTGGTTTTCTTGCATAAAGATAGAGTTGCATTAAAGATAGAGTTTCTTTCAGTGAAGTTCCTATGCACATTTATTTTCTCCTATATTCAAAGGTTGAATGTCATTTTTTATAATGCCAAATTCTTTTTAACTGAGCTTTTCATGGTGAACCTTTGCGTTCTATTTCTTTTGGCTCACTCAGGGAAGAACTCTTGCAGCATTTAGGAGTAAGGATGCTCAGGCCAGGGAGTGAAAAATGCTAGTTTTTCATTTCCCTTGTCTTTCAGGGAATAAAAAAAATTGGCATAGGAACATTCTGAGGGCTGCCAAGAAAGAGCTACTTCCATAAATCAGTTCATTAGGCCCTTAATTTCTGTGACATTTGTCTCTCCAACTTGATTGTAAACTTTTTGCAAGTGAGGACTGGTTCTTCCTTTCTTTTCTCTTCTGAGCTAATTTTGGCATTAGGCTCTCCATATTATGAGGGTGTTGGCTCTATTTGGGTTGAAATTAATATCTTAAAGCATTTCAAAAGTGAATGATGCCAATACATGGAACATGTTCCCTATAATTAGGATTTTTGGGGGCACAGATATCAGAAAACCCAATTCAGTGATATAAGCAATAAGTGAGATATTCCCAGGACATTTGCAATTGACCTATATTTTTCTGTCCTGATTTTTAACACCCCTTGCATGCTCAAAAGTGCCCATACTAGAATGATAAAGTATGTGGTCATCTGTGTTAGTTCAACAGCTGATGTAACAAATTACCACAAACTTAGAGTCTTAAAACAACACATTTATTTTACAGTTTTGTAGGTTATATGCTCAACACCAGTCTCACTGGGTTAAAATCAAGGTGTTGCCTACTTCCTTCTGGATGCTCTAGGGAGAATCTGCTTCTTTACCTTTTCCAGCTTCTAGAGGCTGCCTGCATTTCTTGGCTGTGGCCCCTTCATCCAACAATGTGCTGCTGAGTCCTCCTCACACTGCCATCTCTCTGTTCCCCTTCTCACTCTTAAGGCCTATTGTGATGGGCCCACCCAGATAATCCAGCATAATCTCCCTAATTTAAGTGCTCAGTTGATTAGCAACCTTGATTCTCTCTGCAATCTGAGTCCCTCTTTGACTTGTAGCCTAATATATTCACAGGAGCCAGGAATTAGGCTATGGACATCTCTGGGGGTCCATTACCCAGCCTATCACATTATCCTACCCATAAAGGGCTTTATTATCATACATAACAAGAAGTCCAGAAGCGAGGGGCTTCAGGAGGGTAGCAGCTGTGCAACACCATCATATACCAGATCTTACGTTTCTCTGCTGAACCGTCTTCATCGTGCCAGCCTGTCTCTTGGTGCTGGGTGTGGTAACGGTTGCCTTCTCAGGCACTGCAGAAACAATCACCTCCAGCTGAAGCAACCAAGGCTGTGAAGAGGCTGTTTTTTCTCCTGTATCTCTTTACCAGGGATGAAAACGTTTTCAAAGGTCTCACGAGAAGGTTGTGTCTCACTGGCCGGGATGGTGACACACCACGTTTCACCCTCTGAAGCACGTGCCTGAGGGAGACTGGAAGCCAGGGTAACGGGATTTCTCAAGGGGAGGACCAAGGGGGAATGGCTCTTGGACAGGTCACCAGCAGCTTCTGAGGCATCTTCAGAGAGGTTGGGAGCAGGACTCATGATTAACCAATGAGCTGCTGCTGGCAGGACCTGGAACTTTGAAGGTGCAGTGCCTCAGGGCACTCTTCTGAAAGCTCCTATTCATGACATTCTTTGGGATTATAAAATGGACTATAATTTTATTAAGAAATCTTAAGGCACAGGCAGTGGCAGATGAAAGCAGTAGACACTGGAGCAATGGTATTCACACAGTGAGGGTCTGGACCACACCCCTCAGGGGTCCCGGGCCTGTACCAGAGTCTCATTGTGGCTGCTTTGTCATCCTGGCTCTGTTTTATGACTCTGCTCCTGAACGTATGTATAATTTTGAGCAGAACTTGTCAACACATTTTATATAATAAATATATAATAATCTTGCAGGTTATCTGTCATCCATGCCTGAAGCTTTAATAACTGTAGTGCTAATTATCTGGCATGCCTCTAAATTTATGCAATACTGTTGATAACTATAACTACATAGTACATAACAGTCCATTCCAGTAAACGAACCAGCTTTTTAGTTTCCTTATTATTGCTCGCAGCAGAACTATATGGTAAAACACAAAAGTCACAGGCAATAAAACATATATTGCTTCATGCCCCTACACCAGTCCAGGTGAATGACACTCCAGCACAGGTCATACCCACAGATGGACGCAATGTTAAATAACAAGCCTTGAGGAAGCTGGCTGTTAATATCACAAGAAAATTACCATTGGGATTAGAATGAAGAAGTGACAACAGGTATTGAAGAGTCCCATCTTCCATTGCTGTGGATAACAGCCTGGTTTTCTCTGATCCTTCTGTGGGAAAAAACTGGTTTAAAACATGAATGTGGTATTTATTGCTTCAAATTATCTTCATATAATTGTGGTTTTTGAAAGCCTACTACCTGCTGGCTACTGTTGCTGGCTCTTGGGATAGGTCAGCAAACCAAACAAATGTCCTTTCTCTCAGGGAACTTACGTTCATATGGGAGACTGACAATAAAATGTAAATGCAGCAAATCAGCAAACTACATGATGTGTTAGAAGGTGTTCCAGGAAATGAAAAGGCCAGGTGGGCTCAAGGGAACAGAAGTGTGAGGAGAGCAGAAGAGGAAGGTTAGTATTCACAATTTTAAATAAGGTGGTCAGAGGAAAACGTGATTCATGAAAATTAAATTAGAAAGTGAGATGATTGTTAATTGCTATTCCAGTGGCTATCTATCATTTATCTATCATCTATCTGTCTATCTGGAGAATTCTGAACTGGAATTTGTCCAGGCTTGACACTGTTCCCAACAAAATTGAGAATAGCTGGATATCAGCTCAACTGGATAGCCTTGTACAGAGCTTGTGATTTCATAGCTACAGGTGGTACCACCTGCTTAGCTTCCAGCATTTTCAAGACAGCTGTTCTTGGTAATACGTTTTCCTTTTTTGAAATGAAGTGAGAGAAAGATAAGCAAAAGATGGGGGCTATTTCCTTGGGGATTACTTTCCTCATTTCTTTAGAAAACAAATCAAATGTGACTGGTCCTCAGAAGGCATTTTACTGAAAGAAAATCTGCGGGGTTAAATGATATAAATATTTTAAAGACTTGATACTTTTGTCAAAGTGTTTTCTATAAAGATTGTCTAAGGATTGCATGACTAGATGAGGTGAATAAATGAAATAAAGATGGCAGGTGCACTTTATTTTAGGAGGCAACAGAAAGCTCAAGGGCTTATGATGGCTTCATGACATGTCTAGAACTGTAATAATTCAGGTGAATTAGCATAACTTCTGAAGAAGAATATTACATTAAAAAACGTGAAAAAAAGCAACTTCCATCTGTAAATTCAAGCAGGAATGATACAGTATGACTAATTTTCCACCTATCTATTAGCAAAGATTAAGTGTAACAATAGCTATGATAAAGGTTGAAAGGCAAACATTCTCAATCACTATTGATGTAAATTGATACAACCCTCCTGGAAAGAAATTTGGCAAAATGTAACAAAAGTCTTAAGAATCCCCATTACCTTTATTACAATTATTTGTCTCCTAATTGATTTTCTTGCTAAGCATGATTTATGTATAAGGAGGTTTATTGTGGTGCTTTTTGTAATAGAGAAAAACTGGCAGCATCTACATCTACATTAGTAGAATAGTTAGCTATGGAATACGGAATGATGCAATATCAGTGTAATACTATATTATGCTACCATTAAAACTTATGGATATGATGTAATGTTAAATAAAAAGACAGGATATGAAGTTGTGTATAGATGATGAATTCAACTATGAGAAAGAAAACATGCTAGAAAAACATGGGGAGGAATTTGGGGAAATAATTGAGTGAGTGCTTCCAGATAGTGGAATCACAGATTGCCACCACCCTCCCTGAATAGTATTTGTACCTTTCCATATCTTCTTTAATAAGCATGAGTTATTTTGATCCTCATGAAAAAAATGTTTTATTAAAACTTTGGAGAACTAGATTAGAACTAGATTCTAATGGAGGTTCTACCATGTTCTACTTGAGTGATATTTGGTGAATTATTTAATGCCTCTGAGCCTCAAGGTATCATCTGTAAAATGGGGATGATAACTTCCAGTTTGCAGGGGTGATACGATGCTTAAACAAGATTCTGTATTTAAGGAGCCTAGCAGAATTGGTGGCATGTATTAGACAGTAAGTAGTACTTATAATAATTACTACTCTGGGGTTCAAGGTAATTACAAGCTGGTAGAAGGGTTTTTTATTTTTACTTTACCAAGTAATCTTTTATTTTTTTATTGCACACTTCAACATTTTACAGAAAAAGGATAATCATTTAATGTTAGACTCCAGATAACTACATATATGCTTTCTATTGATGCTTTTTAATGTAGTGACCTAAATTTTTACATAATCAGTAAACAGAATAATTTATATTCTACTTAACATTTTTGGGTCTGACAAACATTTTTGCATGTGATTTTACATTTGGGTCTGACAAACATTTTTGCATGTGATTTTACATTTGGGTCTCACAAACATTTTTGCATATAATTTACCATTATTATTTAATAATTATAAAAAACTACGATAGCAGTAACATTACACCAAAATTCATTTATCCATTTCCTAATTTGGTAGCTTTAACAAAACTCATGTGAATGAAATTGTTAGAACAACTTTGTACAAGTAGCTTTTTCTTTTAAATATTTTCTTGGGCATGTTACTCAAAGTTAGTATGTCAAAAGATAGACCTATTATAGAGCTCTTATAAAAGATTAATTAGTGTACAATGCTATTGGCATGAGGGTACATGTAGTTAATTTTTTGCTAATATAATAGCAGGAACAAGGTTGCAGTTTCAATTTTCATTTTTAATATTAGGAAATATTATTTTAAACATTGACTCCCTCTGGTATTTTCTCATTAGTTCCTTACCTTTTTGTAAATTTGCCTAGTAAAAAGTAGAAAACATTATGGATTGACATTCACTTTAAAAAAATTAAATATTTTATTCATATGTAATGCAAATAACATTTTACATTTCTTCTTTTCTCTTCTTCCTACTTTGGATATATTTTTCATTTTTCCTTTAGTTGATCTCATTTACCTTGTCAATAATGTCTTTCAATTGCTATAAAGTTCTTTTGACTACTATTGGAATGAGAATTGTTATCTTTTTATCTTTACTTTTATATTGTTTTTATCACATGTAAAGTGGATTTAATTTCTTTTTCCAAACAGATATCCAGCTAATCTTTCCACTAGCACATTTTAAAATATTTATAGCTTTCCAATCAATTTACTAGTCTTAGTTAAACTTTCTACTCAATATTAGAGGCTATTTAGAAACATTGCTTAATAAAGGAAGAATATTAACATTTTCATGAGTTTTTTAATACTGGGAAGATAATTTTATCACTAGAAATGCCTACATTATACATGAAATAAAAAATTTATTTTCCAATACTCTCAAGGAATAATTTGAATGGAAGAAGACCTTTAGATGTAATAGAAAAACTACTAGTTTCAGCCAGGATATTCTTTGAGACAGCAATTATTATATGCAATTTGTTGTCTACAGTCTGCATGAAACCTGGTTTTAAAAATGCATGAGTTAGATTATAGGTTATTTTCAGATAATCACAAGATCATTTTAGTGACAGTTTGCACTATTGGTGTGAAGGAAACTTTGATAGTTTCCAATTTATTTTAAAGTGAAAACTCTTTTGCATGGCATCCATCATTGAGTCCAACTTCTTTTCTGCCTCCTTTGGCTTCCCCACTCCAGCCCCATTCATTATTCCTGGCCCCTGGCCTCTCCCTGTTGCACCTGACTGTGAACTTCCTCCAGACAGGGTTCCTTACGTTACTTGGGATATTGGCTTGGATCTTTTAACTGAGATCATTTAATAGTGACTTAAAAAGGGGGGAAGGTTTATTTCTATTTCACATAAAAGTCTGAGCTGCTGGATAGGCTGGGGGTAGGGTGCAGTCTTCCTTTCAGCCACGTGGGGCCCAGGTATTTTCTACTTTATTGCTCTGCCATCCCTTAAGGTTTTGTCCTTTTCTATAGAGTTTAAACAGGCTACTAAAATCTGCATTTCAGCCCTCAGGAAGGGCTAAAATAGGCAATAGAGAATAAGCTTATTTTGAGGCTATAATTTAGAAGTTGCAAATATCACATCTGCCCCCTTCAGAATTTAGTAGCATAGTCATAATCAGCAGAAAGGGAAGCTGAAAATGGAATCTCTAGTGGCTCTGTGCTCAGTTACAACCCAAAGTGGAGATAGGTACAGACAGTAGGTTCTGTTACATAAAGGAAGAGAAGGATGGATAATGGGGTTCCCAGTTATTCACCCCTGTTTCTCTGTGAAGGCTTTCCTTAGGTGGAGTTTGTTTCTCTGTCCTCTGGGTCCTGTATTCATGACAAGTATGTTTTGTATATTTCTCTCCCTTGAGTCTCTGTTCTCTTTGAGGTCAAGCATGATGTTTCCTTCTTCTTCTTATTTCATACTTATATAGAAAGTACCTATTTGTATTTTTCCATGTCAGACACTATCTAGCACATTGACTTCTCACTTGGGAAATGAAGTGATAACTCTGTTTGTTTTACCTTCCTCCTGTAACATACATACCCTTCCTGTGTCCTCACTCTCTCAGTGTAGTTACATGTTAATCTTATTTATGTCAACATTTGCATTGTATTTAAATAATTATGACTATGTCAATGCTATTCATGTACTGAGCCATGTAATTTTAATAACTTTTGTCTCATACAATATTTTGTGTATCCTAAAGTTTATAATTGTCTTAAAATTTATTGTTGCATCTATGTACTTATCAGAGAAGGCAATGGCACCCACTCCAGTACTCTTGCCTGGAAAACCCATGGACCGAGGAGCCTGGTGGGCTGCAGTCCATGGGGTCACTAAGTCAGACACGACTGAGCAACTTCACTTTCACTTTTCACTTTCATGCATTGGAGAAGGAAATGGTAACCCACTCCAGTATTCTTGCCTGGAGAATCCCAAGGACGGGGGAGCCTGGTGGGCTGCAGTCCATGGGGTCGCACAGAGTCGGACACGACTGAAGTGACTTAGCAGCAGCAGCAGCAGCCAGTACTCTTGCCTGGAAAATCTCATGGACGGAGGAGCCTGGTGGGCTGCAGTCCATGGGGTCATAAAGAGTCGGACACAACTGAGCGACTTCACTTCCACTTTTCACTTTCATGCATTGGAGAAGGAAATGGCAACCCACTCCAGTGTTCTTGCCTGGAGAATCCCAGGGACGGGGGAGCCTGGTGGGCTGCCTTCTATGGGGTTGCACAGAGTTGGACACGACTGAAGTGACTTAGCAGCAGCAGCAGCATGTACTTATCACTGAATTCAACCCAAGCTTTCCTGAAATTGCACAAATCTCTTTTCAATAGGTCAAACACAATATGCATAAATGACATCTTCTTGAAGAAAAGCAGCCTTCTGATGTGCTCTAACTGGGACTGTTTGTTTTCTAGTCTTTTTGTTGCTGAGTAATATTCTACTGTCTGGATATCCCTCTAAATGTTTTTGACTGCTTATCCATATTCCAAAATGTTTTTTTTTAGTATACACCATGCTATACATACACTCTGTATATTTGTACAACAGTACTAATATATTTTATACATAATAAAATGACATAAACGTCTAAGAGTTAAGAAATGGTGAGATTAAAAACATAACCTAGTTTTTCCTTGCATACCAGTGCATCGCACTGATTAGTCTGTGAGTATATGCACTTGGTCACTGCTGTATTATGTCACTTGGATATACATCATCATTTGGCTACACCTTATGATGTTTCCAAGGTGATTCATTATCTTTCCCCTAAATCCAGCTTCTCCTCCTGCCTTCTCTGTGCATGAAGTCCGTCTTTTCATTCAGTTAGGCCAGGTTAGTATGAATTACCTTCATCCACTTCTTTCTGGGCTTCCCAGGTGGCTCACTGGTAAAGAATCCACCTGTCAATGTGAGTTTCATCCCTGGGTTGGGAAGCTCCCCTGGAGAAGAAAATGGCAACCGACTCCAGTATTCTTGCCTGGAGAATTCCATGGACAGAGGAGCCTGGTGGGTCCATGTGATCACACAGAGGTGGACATGATTGAGCACACATACACCTCTTTCTTATTCCCTACAGTTTCCAATCCAAAAGTATCTCTTGTATCCATCCAGTGTGGGGCCAGTCATTACCTCTCTGTGTACAGAGTCTATTCACATTCACTACTTCTTGAATTGACTAGGAAATATCATATTTTTCAGAAAATCACCTATTTTTAGGCTTTCAATGTGTCACTGTAAGTTTTATATAATATTTCATTAAAGCCCTTTTCGCCTCCTTAAGAACTTGAACTTATATCTTTCTTTTTCACACTCCTAATTTTACTATTTTTCTCTTTTTCCTTAGTCAAGCATAGGAAGAGTCTACCTACTCTAATCGTCTTTTTGAAGAACCAGTTTTCAAATTTATGTAGGTTTGTTTTTTTTATTTTCCTAATTTCAGCTTTAATCCCCCAAAGGTATAGTTTAGATCGCGTCATTCCCTTCTTGGTAAGCCCTCAATAGCTCCCTGTGGCCCTCTGAATTAAATGCACACTCTTCAGACAGGTACTCTTGGCTGTAAGGAGATGTGTCATGAATGGAGCTCTTTCTCCATTGTCAGAGAAGGAGAGCTATAGTTGTGTGGAGAAGAAAACCATGTCTGCAAACCAGCCTGTAATCTGTTTAGCTATGTTATACAACACCTTTTATGTTTAACATCAGGGGCAGTTCCCTGACCTTTGGCAAGGTTGTGAAATAGACCTTGCTTTCCTGAATGTTGGGGATATAAATAATATTTATATATAAGGTCTGCAATACCATAGGATCAGTTTCATGAACTGTAATTAAATAGGACTCTTGCCATAAATTCTTTGGTTTTTGATGGCACGCAACAGCTGGTGACCTTAGTTTTTTAATAGAGTTTTCAGGGGAGGAGGAAAGAAAAAGAGAGGGTCATTAATATGGTCTAACCTCTGAGACTTTTGTGAATATTTTGGTCTAGTACATGCCTCCAGTCACTAAGTGAAAGACATCTGTTCGTTCTGTCTGCAGCGTTGGTCCTGGCATTGAAGGTAGCTTAAAGGAATGGCTCATCCCAATCATGCTCTATCCATGTGATTGAAAGGGCATATTTATAATTTCTGATGGACTTGGCTAATTGAGCTGCTCTTTTTTTTTCTTTTCTTCCCAGAGTAACGTTTTAAATAGCTGATGTCACTGATTGATCTGAGATCTCATTTTACTTTCTATGAGAAAAAATGCTGAAGCTAGCCCCAAATTTCCCATTATCAGGAGAGTGCGGCTGAAGCTCTTGTGACCAACCCTCTTTGAAGGTGTTGCATAAGAAAATCATGGCAATGATCATTTCCTCCACGGTGTCCCACACAGATTGTGTTCCCAGCCTCATTATGGATTGCCAGGCATGGCAGGTAACATGGTTGTTTAAGACACTGAATAGATTTATTACATGCAAGTGATAGAAAACAAGTATGAATTCACATGTTATGTGTACCTGAGGGTTTTATGTATGATAGATTGCTCTGTGGTGGTTTCAAAAGATGGATATGTGGGGAAAAGTCCCTAACTAGTGAAGAATATAGAGATAAAAGTGTTCATTTCAAACTTCAAAAATTAAATACTTTCAATTTGTCTCTGATCACATTAATAGAGATTCTGTATCAAAATTCAGGTAAAAAAGATGAAAATAAAGCTCACCTAAATTCCTGAGGAAATCACTCTCAATATTTTTTTATCTTATAATCTTTTTTTCCCTAGCTGCATGTCAAAATAAAAATGCAACTGTATAAGAAACACTTTAATAAAATGCAGTTTTAAAAAAGGTTGTGAACTTTTTGATACTCCTTTCATTGTTAACCCACCTGAGCAGGCTTGTGATTCATTTATAATCAGCAGAATATGACTGAAGTGACTCTAGATGTCTTCCAAGGCCAGGTTAAAAAAGGAGATTCTGCTTCTGTGGCCTTGTTCTTCCTAACACTTGTGCTGGAGCCCTGAATCATGCAAGAACTTCAGTTGCTGAAGCTCCCATGCTGCAAGGGAGCCCAAGCCACATGAAGAGGCCATGGGTGGACACTGCAGCCAACAGTCCAGGCTCATTGCCCAGCTGGCACCCATCTTGGATAATCAATCTTAGATGATAAAGCTTTCATCCTATTGCAGTTATTCAATAGGATGAGAACTACCCTACTGAGCCTGTCTCAAATTCCTGACCTGCAATTTTTGAGAAAAACCAAATGGAGTAGTTGGGTACCTTGTTATATGCAATAGTAACCAGAAAACATGCTTAAAACAAACAAACTTAGCAGCATATTGGGAACTTTTTAGGTTCATTCCATTTCCTTGTGCATCATCTTATGGTTGTAGAACAATTTTATTTATGAAAATAGCATACTGTTTCAAATTTAATCCTCCAGTGTTGAATATTAAATTCAGTTCGGTTCAGTCGCTCAGTTGCGTCTGATTGTTTCAACCCCACAGACTTCAGCATGCCAGGCTTCCCTGTCCATCACCAACTCCTGGAGCTTGCTCAAACTCATGTCTATTGAATCAGTGATGCCATCCAACCATCTCATCCTTTGTTGTCCCCTTCTCCTCCTGCCTTCAATCTTTCCCAGCATCAGGGTCTTTTCTAATGAGTCAGCTCTTTGCATCATGTGGCCAAACTATTGGAGCTTCAGCTTCAGCATCAGTCCTTCCAATGAATATTCAGCACTGATTTCCTTTAAGATTGACTGGTCTCCTTGCTGTCCAAGGGACTCTCAAGAGTCTTCTCCAACACCACAATTCAAAAGCATCAATTCTTCAGCACTCACTTTTCTTTATGGTCCAACTATCACATCCATACATGACTACTGGAAAAACTGTAGATTTGGCTATGCGAACATTTGTTGGCAAAGTAATGTCTCTGCTTTCTAATATGCTGTCTAGGTTGGTCATAGCTTTTCTTCCAAGGAGCAAGTGTCTTTTAATTTCATGGCTACAGTCACCATCTGCAGTGATTTTGGAACCCAAGAAAAGTCTCTCACTGTTTCATTGTTTCCCCATCTATTTGGCATGAAGTGATGGGACCAGATACGTGTTTCTGAATGTTGAGTTTTAAGCCAACTTTTTCACTCTTCTCTTTCACCTTCCTCAAGAGGCTCTTTAGTTCCTCTTTGCTTTCTGCCCTAAGGGTGGTGTCATCTAAGGTTATTGATATTTCTCCTGGAAATCTTGATTCCAGCTTGTGATTCATCCAGCCCAATGTTTCTCATGATGTACTCTGCATGTAAGTTAAATAAGCAGGGTGATGATATACAGTCTTGATGTACTCCTTTCCCAATTTGGAACCAGTCTGTTGTTCCATGTCCAGTTCTAACTGTTGCTTCTTAACCTGCATATAGATTTCTCAGGAGGCAGGTAAGGTGGTGTGGTATTCCCATCTCTTAAAGAATTTTCCATAGTTTATTGTGATCCACATAGTCAAAGGCTTTGGCATAGTCAATAAAACAGAAGTAGATGTTTTTCTGGAACTCTTTTGTTTTTTCTATGATCCAGCAGATGTTCGCAACTTGATCTCTGGTTCCTCTGCCTTTTCTAAATCCAGCTTGAACATCTGGAAGTTCACGGTTCACATACTGTTGAAGCCTAACTTGAATTTTGAGCATTACTTTGCTGGTGTGTGAAATGAGTGCAACTGTGTGGTAGTCTGAAAATTCTTTGGCATTGCCTTTCTTTGGGATTGGAGTGAAAACTGACTTTTTCCAGTCCTGTGGCCACTGCTGAGTTTCCAAATCTGCTGGCATATTGAGTGCAGCATTTTAACAGCATCATTGTTTAGACTTTGAAATATCTCAACTGGAATTCCACCTCCACTAGCTTTGTTCATAGTGATGCTTCCTAAGGCCCACTTGACTTCTCATTCCAGGATGTCTGGCTCTAGGTGAGTGAACACACCATCATGGTTATCTGGGTCATGAAGGTCTTTTTTGTACAGTTCTCCTGTGTATTCTTGCCACCTGTTCTTAATAACTTCTGCTTCTGTTAGGTCCATACCATTTCTATCCTTTATGGTGCCCATCTTGCATAAAATGTTCCCTTGGTATCTCTAATTTTCTTGAAGAGGTCTCTAGTCTTTCCCATTCTATTGTTTCTTCTATTTCTTTGCATTGATCACTTAGGAAGGCTTTCTTATTTCTCCTTGCTATTTTTTGGAACTCTGCATTCAGATGGATTTATCTTTCCATCTGAATATTCAGATGGAATATTCGATTACTTTGTTTCATAGCTAAACCTTCTAGCTAAATGCTTTTAACAAGTACTTTCAAATTATCCTCTGTCAGTAGTGTCTGTGAACCTGCCCCCCACCTCCCACCACACACACACTCAGAATAGAGGTAGCTCCAGCTCACAGTTCTACAACTCGCATGGCCTTGAGCAACTTACTTTACCTCTCTGAGTATTATTTTAACCTTCGGAAAACTGGAGATAATAATATTTACCTCAAAGCATTGCTATGAAAATTAAATGAGGTATGGTAGTAAAGTACCAAGCACAGAGAGATCACTTAAAATGGTGACTGTTGCTCTTGTAATTACTTCCCGAGAGTGAAATAATCAGCCATAGATTCCTTTTCCTACTCTTCCCCACCAACTGGATGATTCTATATTTCTTCCAGTCCTCACCGGGGCTTCCGTCCTCCAGGGCTTTGCTGCTTGATCACATATCTGGTTGATCAGTCCTGGATGAGTGGTAGCTGACAGATATTAAAGGTATTACTTTTGCCAGCTACTGGATGCTTTTTAAAGGCAGTTCTGGAGAGCAGAGGCATCCTGAAGGCCAGCGGAATGAATCCTTGATGTTAGGATTCCTGGTATAGATAGAACAGATGTTCCCAGGGAGGAGGGCTGCCTGTCATTGCACCCTTCCAGCCGCTTGTTCTGGGCACTCCCAGACATGGGACTGATCCTGTTCTCTGGCAACATGCAAGGGCCAGCCGTCCTCCCTTCTGAATAAAAGAGAAGAGAATAAACAGAAACACACAGATAGTTCTTTCACATTAAGTTTGAATTACTTTTGGAGATACCACGTGAGCTCTGGAAAGTGTGTGAAGGGACAAGTGGTCACAGATGTAGGGGGACTTGGGTGGTGGCTGCCCCATCAGCTCTTTGGAACATGTTTGATGCTGCAGAGCTGAGAACGGCTGCTTTTCACACGCAAAATCTGCAGGTTATCAGCCAATGAACAGAATGAATGATGTTGTAAAGATTTTTCTGAGCCATTTCTATTTCTGTCTACTAGTTTTACTCTTAGTTATCCCAGAAAGCAGGATGAATTGAGGACTAAAAAAAACAGGAGAGGTTTTCTGCATCTTTAACTTTATTAAACATTAATATAGGAACCGGGCTTCCTTGGTGACTCAGTGGTAAAGAATCTGTCTGCAGTGCAGGAGCCGCAGGAGACTTGGTTTCGATCCCTGGGTCAGGAAGATGCCCTGGAGGAGGGTATGGAAACCCACTCCAGGTTCTTGCCTGGAGAATCCCATGGACAGAGGAGCCTGGTGGGCTATAGTCCATGGGATTGCAGAGTCGGACATGATTGAAGCGACTTAGCATGCACGCATGCACATGGGAACCAGGCCCTGGCTGGAAAGATGTTTACTTTAAAAACTTAGTCTTATTGTAAATATGCAAGTATGCAGCAGCTGTAGAACCTACTTTAGAGACAGGGACTAGGCAAAATGTTCCTTTTAAAAATAATGTAAAAAATTTGAAAAACACTTCATGTTGGATATTTCCTTTTAATCTTTGTCTACATGGCCATATAGTAGGGTCACAAGTTTTCTCATAATACACTCAGATATGCAAAATACGTAGCTTTTTGGGGGGGCATAAGGCTAGTTTGATCTTCCTCATGGATTCCCAATTTGTGTCCTGGTTGCAGGAAAAAAAAAAAAGTTAAAAGCTAGATTTTTGCTAGCTGATAAATTTAGCCTGGTGCAATCATTTAAACAGTCTTTTTGGGTGCTCAGATGCTTTAGATAAAACAGGCTGTGTTCAGGTCTGCCCCAACCCTCCTTCTTTCAGAGGGATCCAGGCATATGACTGGAGGTAGAAGGAGATGGGGGCCTGAAATCTTGTAGAGATTCCCTTGGGATCCTTATCTGTCCCTGTTGTAAAATTGTTGGTTAGTTGGCTTCCTGTGAAGGCAGCCACCGGGGTAGGACCAGCTCATAGTGAGTGTTGGCAAGTAGCTGAGGTTGAGACGCATGGCTAGATTAGCCTCTGGTCTGCGGCGTAAGGCTAGAGGTCTCCACTAGGAGCTGGAGTCCTTTGCCTGGGCTGCAGGTGCTGCAGGCCCCTTGAATCTGTGTCGCCTGCTGGCTGTGGCCCGGCGGCCAGTCCTTCTGTTTAGTGTTTTGCCCGGTGGGCCCCCAGGGTAGGTCTCAGCTGCTACCATCTGTGTCTGACCTCAGGGACACAAAGGAACTCCTGGTCTTAGTCAAGCCACATGGACTCCAGGATGACTCGGGAAAGCCCTCTCTTACAACCAGTGCTGTACTCCACAGGCTACTGATGAAGTAGCTTCTGGTTTGGCATGGGCCAAATCCCTCGCAAGAGTCCCTGTATGAGGTAGGGCCAAAGCTCTTGTCCCTTCAGTCTCCTCTCCACATCTAACAAGCTTCCCCTCCTCTTCCTGTGGGGTGGGGACCTTCCTCATATAAAACTGTGGTCTATTTGGCAAGGCCACACTTTTGACATTTTAATAAGGGCATTTAGATATCCCATCTCCTTCATCCAAGTCTGGCTGTCAAGATCAATGTCTCATTAAATAAAAAGGTGGTTTTGAGGCTTGAAGTTAATTCACAGCCTCTTTTTTTCTGACTACACCCCTCCACCCCATGCTACTTGGAAATATATCCTCCCTGGGACAATCACCCTATTGGGTCAGCCCAAGAAGTAGCAGGTTGCAAGCAGACATGATTTAAAGTGGGATATATAAATACACAGGTTTAATATTTGCACTGCATCATCCCAGTAACAGAGGTATTTTATGCATTTAGAGTATAAATCATTTATAATATGTTCTTTCAATACTTATAGTAGTTATTCCTTATGTTATAGTATTGACCCATTAAATCATTCTAAATCATCATTTTTAGCGGTTGTAAACCATTTCCTGGATTTGATGTAGCATAAATGTGTTTATTTAACATAAAATTAAACATTCCTCTCTTGTTAGGCTTTATGTTAGTTTCTTAGGGTGGCCATAACAAAATACTACATACTGGGTAGCTTAAAAAATGTATTATCTCACAGTTCTGGAGGCTAGAAGTCCAAAATCTAGGTGTCAGTCGGACTGTGCTCCCTCTGAAACCTGTGGGAGACTCCTTCCTTGTTTCTTCCTAGCTTCTGGTGGTTGGCTGGTGATCTTTGGCATTTCTTGGCTTGTAGAGCTTATTTTGGTCCTGCCCCTTCATGTGGCATACTCATGTCCATTTGCACAGCCTTCCCTCATGCCAATCTGTGTGTGCTTCCAAACATTTCTTTTTAATAAAGAAAGCAGTCATATTGGATTAAGGCTCCATCCTGTCTACATCTGCAAAGATCCTATTTCTAAATAAGGTGATATTTCAAGGTACCAGGGGTTAGGACTTCAGTGTGTCTTTTCAGGGAAATACAACTCAATCCGTAACAGGTATATAGGTTGTTTCCAGGTCTTTGTTACTGCTGTGGTGTTGCTGATAGTGGCGATGCATGTGGGCTCAGTCCTGTCTGACTCTTTGCGACGTGACAGAGTAGCCCGCCAGGCTCCTCTGCCCATGGCATTGTCCAGGCAAGAATACTGGAGTGGGTTGCCATTTCCTCCTCCAGAGGATCTTCCCGACCCAGGGACTGAACCCGCATCTCTTTTGTCTCCTGCATTGGCAAGCAGATTCTTTATCACTGAGCTACCTGGGAAGGCCGATGGCAGTACTAATACAGAAAAAGCTGCTATAGATATCTTCAATCAGAAAGAATTCTAATTCTATTAAAATAGAATGTTAAAATTTAAAAGAGAAGAGATTGAAAATAAAAAAGTTTACCTTGATTTATTCCTATTTTCCATTTTCACCGGTTTTTGATTGACACTATAAAGAGAAGTAAAATATAGTTCAGAGTTTGCAGTCAGTTCAGTATAATCAAGATGGTTTGGAGCTTAGAATCAGCTCATTCATAAACAGTAGGCTCAGAAAGAGATGAGCATTGTTCAGTAGTTAATGAGGTAGTTTACCTTGGGCAAAATGAAAATTTTAGAATAGTAAATTTTAACTAAATGTTAATTCTAGTTCAGAAAACTTGTTTTGAGAAGCATATTGTCTTGCCATGTGTGGTAAAGTTTTACCGGATATTTTTCCATGGGAGATAATTGGAACTTATGTTTTCAGCATATTTTGAACTTTTAACACTGTCAAAGGCTTCCAAAAGGAAGAAATTTTACATTTTGGAAAGATTCCGCTGGAAAACTAAGATCTCTATAATATGGGAAAATCCCTTGACCGCTGATCTCCTTCCCATCCTTGATGAGCTCACTCAGAGCTCATTTACTAGGCTTCTCACTCAAGACTTGAATCTTACCTGCATATATGTTTCTGCCCTGGGGCGCCCTGTTAGATCCCAGCTGTTTGGGTGACCCTGTCTTGATTTAGTTTCACCAACAGCTAGAATTCAGGTAAACTCCATTCTCTGCTGAGGCCTGAGATTTCCTGCCAAAGCTTGGTTACAAAATTTCTCGAGGTTTTGTAGCCTTGAGGCTTTAAGATCTGTGCTGTAGCACCTATATTGGTAAATGCTTCCTCTTTTGTACTGGTTTTGGTAGATTAGTGGGAGGGATCAAAGTAGGAGGGAGTTAACATTGCTGAACTTTCTTGGGTGCCAGGCAATGAGTCATGGTTTTCACAGGCTGCTTGTTTAATCCTTACCTGTGGATACAGACATTGTCATTCTTCATTTATGACGGAAGAAATGGTAGGGTAGGGGCAAAGAAATTAAAAACGTTGTCCAAGTGAGTGGCAAAACCAGAATTTAAACCTAAATTTTGCCGAGTACTCAATCCAATGCGTTCTTTCTATTACACCACAATTCCTCCCAAGAAAAACATGGACTTGTAAGAAACAGACCCTCCTAAAGCGAGCTTGGGCCTGTCTGGGACTGGTTTTGGGCTGAGGAATCAATTAGGCATATCAAGGTAGGTTTAGAGCAGTGGATCTTCACTGGAGTGATGTTGGCTGAAGAGATTTAGCAAAATCTGAAGGCATTTTTGGTTGTCACAACTGGGGAGACCGTTGCTACCGGCATCAAGGCTAGAGATCAGAGATGCTGATAATACCCTACAATGCAAACTCATTGATACAATCACGCAGAACAGAGACAGTTCGGAGTTTGGAGTTAGTTCATTCATACATAATAGGCTGTCCAATAGATAGCAAGATACAACAAAGCCCCCACAACAAAGAATTCTTGGTCTAGAATGTTCACAGTGCTGAAGCTGGGACACTTGGTCTAGAGGAACTGGCTTCGCATCCTGGCTTCTCCAAGGGTGTGAACATGGGCACGTCACTTTGCTTCTCTTGGCGCCATGGTCACAGCGATAATGTTGGTTTGCACAGCTACATGAACTTTGTGATTCTGGGTTCATTAAAGAAGGTAAATAATAATGTCCATGCCTGGAAAAACAGGCTGATTCTGCTCTTCATGAAATCTGAGCAAGGATGGAAGTATATTAGTTAGATTTAAAATGTTCTATTTATATTGAAATGAATTAATAGGAAATAATGACTTGGTTTTCCCTGCTACATTATTACTGGGGTATCTGTTCTCTCTTTCCAGCTGGCTGCTTTGAATCACCCTGCTATTTCTGGTCTACTAGTAGGGACCCACATCTCCATATATATATATTATTATTATTATTATTATTTTCTGATAACAATTTCTATCAGTTTACTTTTGCTTTCTATTGTATCATTTGTAGGGTCTTGAATATTCCTCTTAGAGAGTGCAAAGGGTTTTTATTTTCTAAATGAGTGAGTTGCCACTAAAATTTGACTCTTATGATAAGTAATTTCAAATATTTAATGCAAAGTTGGCTGAGATAAGAGTTTAGAAAGAGCATCAGAAGACAGACTGCTGGCTGTTTGTGCATAGACACAAAATTCTAGACCAGCAGAGAGTGGTTTTGCTGGTCTAACATCAGTGCCGGGAACACTATACATCACGTGGGTTACAGCCCAGGTTTATTTTATTCTCAATAATCCATTGTATATGATTTCCATAATGGAACTTAGTGACAAGAATATTAATACTAACTAAAAATCATATCTAGTTACTTTTGCTTAGAAAGGAAGATAGATATCCTCTAAGAACACCAAATAGGAAATATGCAGTAATATTTTCCCATGTTCCAGCAATAAGATATATAATAGGATTTGGTAAAAAAGCAAATTTGCTTTTGGCATGACCACCAGTAGCCAAACTAAATCACCCAGCTGCCAGTCAACGGACAAATCAGTTTATGTGGGGAAAAAACAACACTTCCAATAATCATGGCCTTGTTTTTTTCTTTTTTCTTTTTTTTAAGTTTTTTTCCTTCTAAGAACTGAAAGTTCAGAGTACAGGTTTACCAGAAGTCTTGGGGTTGACTGTGTGTTGACATGACATTCTGGAGTGTTTAATTGTCAAACTTCTTTTAAAAATATGGCTAAGGTCAAATTGTTACCAAGGAATCATTATTTAATGCCTGTTGCTACAGTAGTTCGTGTTCTACATGTTCATCCCAAACCGACGGATGTCTATATGGGGGAAACCAGGTTGTGGTAGGTTTCTTTATCATTAATCTAAACAGGGTCCAAGGAGAAAGGCCTCATGAGGCTGATGTTTCAGCAGAAAGATTCCCTTATTCACAAATACTAATCAAGTGTTCTATATATTGTGAAGTAAAAGAAAGATGAGTAAGTCTCAGTATTCTTGCCTGGAGAATCCCAGGGACAGAGGAGCCTAGTGGGCTGCTGTCTATGGGGTTGCATAGAGTCGGACACACTGAAGTGACTTAGCAGCAGCAGCAGTATCTACAGAGTCTCTTGGTTTTGCAGTCAGAGGCTCAAATCTTGGTGTATGAACCTAGACAAACTGTTTTTTTTTTTTTTTTAGCCTCAGTTTTCTTATCTACAAAATGGGAATATTATCTTCCTCATCGAGTTTCTAAAAATATAATTTAAAGGAAACAGAATTATATAAACTGCCTAACTTAAAATGAATGCTTAATAAATACCAGTGTCCTTTTCAGAGTCTTACCTCTTGTATTCCATTCTATCATCTCCTGTTTATATTCCAGTGGGAGAGAGAAGGCTGATGCTGTGTGCTGTGCAGGGGGATGTCCCTGGGGCCGTACGTACCTGGTACTCCTAAAAGGGAGAGATCACCCCAGCCTGGAGAGCCCAGGAGAGAAATAATCTCCGTGCTGACTAATAGCTAATGTCCTCTCATCCTCCACTGTGGAGTTCCTTCGCCTCCCTTCTAGTTCAGGATTATACTTGTGTTCCCATGGGCTCTAATGCTGGCACAGCCCTTCTCACCCTGCACTGTGTGTGTGTGTGTGTGTGTGTGTGTGTGTGCACTGTTGATGTCAGCACCCTTCCCTTATCCGTTCCTGTATCCTCAGGCCCACCTGCATAGAGCAAGTACAAAATAAATATTCCTTGAATGAATGGCTGAATGAATGAATATTTAAGCTGTGCTGAGAACTGTGCTCATTTAGAAATACCCAGTGGAGAGGCAGGCCTTCCAGGAGGAGTGGACACCTCCAACCAGCTTTCTCTTCCCCATTCACGGTACACTTTTAGGAAACCTGTACTTGTCATACTTTGTGGCTTTCCTCTGGGCAAATGGTTAAGTGACCATCTTAACAATAGCTCATTTATCTTCCAGCTCAAGCCCATAAGATGAAGCAGGTCAGAGCACATTTTAGTAAGATTCCCCCAGAACCTTCCCTTCAGATTAAGAAGCCTGAGCAGGACCCAGCTCTGCTGGGGATATGGGGCCCGAGGCAGGCAGAGGATACTGCTCCATGCTGTCGAGGCCACAGTGCTGGTCAGGATGCTCAGAGATGGGACCCAGCTCTTCCGTTTCAGCCTCAACACAACAAACAAACACACATGACCGTTTGCTTTATGAATCACTGTTCCACCGCATCTGTTTATGGCTGCCAGAGGCAAACCGGTCAGTAGGGCTCACTAAACGCCTCTCACTCACTAGCTGGGCTGCCAGGCTTCAGGCCGACTGAACTGGCTACTATAAAAACCACACTGACTGTCTCCATCATTGACTCGGTCATTTATTTCAGATACAAAGTCATAGCTTTTATGTGTTCAGAGTTTACAGGGACAAGGAACTAGAGAATGCAGCTGTTACAGGCATGACTGGTTTACTCTGCCGCTAATGAGGCTTAGGCTTCTAGGCCTCTTGCTTGAACAGACCCGGGCCTGGGCAGGGCCCTGGGAGCGGCAAGCAGTGTGTTACTAAGATCACATGCTTTTGTAATGTTTCCAAAAGTTAGATATTTTTGTATTATTTTTCTTGAAAAAGATCTCTGCACATCACTTCCTTTCAGTTTGTATAAGCTTCAGGCTCCAGAAAACCTAGATCTGCCCTTGATTATGGGTAATGTTTTTCAAATTCTGATCGTTTAAAGAAAGAAGATGTAAAAAGAAATGGCTAATTTCTCCCTGGTTTCTGCTTTCCCCTCCCCCCTTCCAATAACAGTACGCCCCTAAGTTTTAGGTGGGCATTTGCCTCATCGGTTAGAGAATCTATTTTCCATCTTCCCTTGCAGTAAGTATGACCATGTGTCTAAAGTTGGGCCAACCAGAAGGTACACTGAAGTGAGAATGTAGGAATTCTGGGCCTTAAAGCAAAAGCTGTTTGCCCTGAACTTCCCTTTTCCTCTTTCTCGCTGGCTGGGAATGGTGATGAATAGATGCCACAGGTGAAGGACAGTAGCACTGCCCTGCCTTTCCTGGCCTGCTCACTCCAGGTGCAAGAGAAACTAAGTCACTTAACTTTTGAGTCTCTGGATTATGGCAGCTTAGACCACACTTTCATTCATGCATTTCACCCTCCATCTCTGTCAAAGAAAATAAACAAACAAAACAAACTCAATTCAGCAAGGATTTATCTCTAATTACTCCTAATCCTATGTACTTTATCTGAGTTTGTCTAGGATAGACGAAGTTCTAGAAACAGTACTATCAATAAATTCATTCAAGTTCTATTGGCCCAATATTGTAAGGAGCACTGGGGCAGGCAGTTAGGAGAAGCAAATTCTACCATTTATAAGTCTGGAGGCACAGGGCAGACACTCTTTGGGCCTTGGCTGTCTGTGTAGTGTGAATAATTATGAGGTCATCATGGTTTTGGGAGGGTCAGATATGTCCATATGTGAGATATCACCTTGGTTTTGTATTTATTATTTTATTTTGTTTATATTCTGTCTTATTCCAGAAACGATCTGACAAACTTGATAAGAATACATACCCGCTAGTTTTCAGTGAAGATTAGAGGTGATCTGTGCCAAGTGCCTAGCACCAGCCTCGCACATTGTTAGCACACCTTAAGTGGAAATTTAGCATCAGAATGTTTGTAAGTGTTAAAATGACAGCTTTTTACCATTAATAATAATGTGCTATTAATAATAATAGTGTATGCCAAGTGTTTAAAAACTATAAAACTCAGCACAGATACCAGGTGTCATTATTGTTGAGTATATTCTGAAAAATAAGCACTTACTACTGGCAGATATAATACAACCAAAGTCACTTGAGAGATAATTACAAGCTATAAGTCTGCAGTGTAGTGGACAAAAGGAAAGGGGCTGCTCAGCTCATGGTGTTTTCCTCCCCAGTTTCTGACCATATCTGATTGGTTCGAGGGTAGAGATTCTAGATCCTGCTGGGCCAATCAGATTCCCTATCCTGAGAGACTGAAGGTTGGTGGAGCCAAGCTGAGGCTCTAGTGGGGAGCCCTCCGTCACTGCCTGAGACACTCTTCAGCCCTTCGTCACCCTGAGCTGCCCTAGTCTCGTTGCCCATCATCTGTTCTTGACTTACACCAGCCAGCGTCTGGTTCTTTGCCTTGCACCCAAAGAATCTTGACTGATACGACAGGAAAACAGTATTTGCTTTCCTCAAGCTGTTGTGTTAACATGTTTCTGAGATTTTGTAAAGGACAGAAAGTATAAGAGTTTATTAATAAAGCTGAGTGAAAGTGGGGAAGTGATGTAAAACAGAACATTTTTGAAAGTTTTATTCTGCATGCTTTAAATCATTGACTTGATAGGTACAAATTAAGGGAAAATAGTACAGCCAGTTAGAAATGTTTTTCTTATCAAATTACACAACTGTCTGGGACTAAATAGAATCGCACTAAGGCTGAATGAATGAGTTTTGCATAAAGAAGATACACAAATAAATGATGTATGATGTTTCACAGGCTCTTTAAGACCACAGTGTTAGAGAACCTCGACCCAGCTGTAGGGATGTGGGAGCCACCAGAGCCTGGCTCTTCTGAGAGTGAGGGGTTTGGTGAACTGCAGGCTTGTTTGCCCTCCAAGGGGTGCTTTGCTGCTAAGACACCAAACGTGCTAATTATAAAGCAGTTTTCTCTTTAAGGCAGTCCCCAGGCACAAACTCCCGAGAATACTCTATCCATACTGCTTGTAAAACTGCCATCAAGTAGGTTTTCAAACAAAAACAATGACATGGATAATGTATGGGGGACTAGATTTTGGTAAAAATAAAAATTAGGTTTACCTTCAGTGGAATCAAACAGAACATGTCCTTTGCCCAGGTCATGCTTTATTCCCGTCACCTTCATTTTATAAGGATTTATGTGTTTTGTTTTTTTTTCCTAAAGAGATCCATCTCAACCATAATAAAAACCTCATTGATCCTTTCTTTGGAGACATTCATAACCAGATCTTCGATGAAATGCCCCATAATGGTTCTAAATGAGGTGTATTGAACTGTTTCGTCAATTCATTGTAGGAACAGTAGTAGTGCCATTATTAAACATGAGGTAAACAGTTCTTAGGAAAAGTATTACAGAAGCAGCATGATCTTGGCCTTTTGAAGCCACAGTTTTGATCTTTTAAACATAGTTTGAAAAATTTCAACATTCTATGGGTAATGAAACTAAACACGCCATTCAATCGAAAGCTGGGCTAACAAGGTTGACTTCCTGCAAAGGGTCTGTTCGATGCTTCATTTCTTTTTTCTACCTCTCACATCTCCCCAGACAACACTCTTCCCTTCCTTCCTTCTCTCATGCAACTACTGTTTATTAAACGCCTCTGTGAGCATGTGTGCAAACATACAGACAATACTGCAATGGAAACATGCAGGTGAATTTTGGAGGGTTCCCGGCAGGTTTCTGACAGAACTGTTTGCATGGAACAACTTGTGCTTGGTCACAAGGAAAGCTTGAACTACCCTACTGTGGTGGAAAGTCTTACCTCAAAGAACCCAAGACATCATCTCTTAGGTCTGAGCTCAGCTTCGACTCTGTCCCCCAGGGCACTGCCCGGTTGTGCCTAGGACACTCGTTGGCCTCCCCTGTGTTGCTAGGAACAATCTTGATTGAGGGCTTTTGCTAAAGGGATAAATCCCTGTAGCTCCTCACCCTGGAGAACATTATGAACAGAGCTTCTTGAGAAGTGGATGCCGGCAGGGGAAGCTCTTGATGAGTCTGAGTTTAGGCTCGCATTTGAAACAGTTTCATTTTTTTCTGGCTCAAGTATTTTGATTCCTCACCCTGCCTCCGATCTGTGGTTATGAGTGTCTTTCATGTCTTGGTTTTCTCTGCAGCTAAAATGAACCTCCCCAAGTCGCTGGGGGCCTCCCGAAGTAATTTTCATGCTTGCAAATCCCAGGGCCTACTTTTTCCCCCAAGTCTGGACATCCCAAATATATCCTCTAAATTTGGTAAAAATCTGTCTAGCTGTTTTGGTATGATGTGGTGACAGCTGAGAGATAGAAATGTAACTTTAGATTTATGGAACAAAGATGAGGCCTGGTAGTCCTGCAGGTTCAACATAAGTTCAAGTGTGTGGCAACAAGGCTCTTTCCCTTTTGATGTACATGAAGGAATCTAGATGCCGTGAATTTCGTAACATCAATATGGTTTCAAGTGCCCACTCCAGTGCCCCTTCCCCACCCCACCATATGGAATCCGAGTGCCATGAATCCCAGTCATTCCATCTTCCCCTTGCCTGTCCCCATGGAAGGGGCTGTTCACATGAAAGCTACATTCTGCAGAAGGGGTATCCTGCCCTGAAGAGAAAAATGTCATCTCTGGCCAGTTTTGACTTTTTCACACCCTTTCCCAAAATTCTGTTCTAAGGGACTAAGATAACTGTTTTTTGTTGTTTTTTTTTTTTTTTTTAAGTCAGAATTTGAAGGAAAAGTTGCTTTTCCAGCTATCTATAGGAGCATTGCTCCATATTTAAAGTTGTGATTACATGTGAAAAAGTCTGACCATACCATGAATTATTAATGAATATTGATGTTCCATCAATCAGGGCAGTGCATTTATAGTTAGATATAAGTTAGAGAAAGTCAAGTGCACTAATTGGCACTCTGGAGGGGAGGATACTCAGACAATCCCAGCAGAAACTCTCTACAAAGTATATGGAGTATATTTACCCTCCAGACTGTATTAATTCAGTCAAGCTCTGGACAGCCAGTTGTGGCACTGCCAGTGTTCAGGAATGACGGTACAGAGGAGGCCCAGTTCTCTGTTGCTGTAACTAACACGGTAATGCAAAACAACAGCCGTGAATTTGGTTTTGTAATTTACACTGGATTCGGCTGGATGGTTCCTCTGCATGTCTTACCTGGGGCCATCTGTGTGGCTATAGTTGGTTGGTGGGTTGGTTGAAGGCTGGCTGGCTGGGGATGGTCGCATTCATAAGTGGGGGAATTGTGGGAATGGCTTGATATCTGGGCCTCTCTCTCCACTTGGGTCTCTGAGTGTCAAGGAGGCTAGTCTGGACTTCCATACATGGCAAGAGTGGTCACCCCAGAGGGTGCAAGTGGAAGCTGCAAGGTCTCTTGAGGCCTGGGCTTGACATCTCACTACGTCACTTCTGCCACATTCTGTGGGTCAAAGTGAATCACAAGGCGTGGGAAAAGGACTCCAGTTCTTAGTGGGCAGAGCTGCAGATAATTTGTTGCCCTGCTTAGTGAATGCACCATAGATGGGGGGGTTAGGGTTAGAACTGTGGGCTCCTCCCAGCTTGGACTGTCAGAACTTCTGCTTAATGTGAAGTGAGCACTCACTTTTGGAAAGAACATGTGAAATGAGGCCAGGTCATGGTCTTTCCATGGGCCAACCCTTGACAGTGAGCTCTTCTACTCCTACCAGAATGATTTTTCTAAGATTCAAATCTGACTTAGTTTAGTCTCAGATTTATACCTTAGCAGTTTCCTTTTGCCTGGAGGATACGATTCATTCTTCAGCTGGGCCCACAGGACTCTCCACACCCCGGCTCTTGCTTATCTGTCTAGAGTCATCTCTCATGGTTTTTCCACAAATAAGCTCTGCTTCTTGCAGTTTCCAACTGCCGCATATAATTCATGCTTTGGTTGGGTTCCTGATGCCTAGCATCACCCCCTGCCCCTGCTTCCTACTCTAGCTCACTAGATTTAAGGGTCAGATGCCTTGCAAAGCCTCCCTTTTGGACAGCTCAGCTATGTTGCCCTCTCTGAGCTCCCCTGGTACCCAGAGCCCCTCACTGTGCTTCCGTTACTGGGCTCGTCACCCCGTGGAAGGCTGGGTTTCTTGGCTTTCCCCCTTGACCGGACCACAAGTTCCTTGAAGGCAAGAAGTGTGCCTCTTTCTTCTCTGTAGTTCCTGGTGTTGGGCACATAATGAGAGCTCAGAATAATGTGAATGAACAAATAAATTACATCGTGAAATCTCTTTGGAATTTATTTCCTACTGTTTTTAGTAAAAGTTGCCCAACTGTCCTTTGGGGGCCCCTGGGATACACAAATGTGGGGATACCTATCACAGAGCAGAGTCTCTAGGGTTGGGTATGGGTTATTAGGGGATTCTGTTGTTTTTCACTATATCTAACTCCTCCCGGCACCCTGGATCTCTTGCACTCTTTCTTTTTCTTCATGTATTTTGGACTTACGTGATTGTCACCAGTTTCGGGTGAGAAGGAAACTGTCGAGGCATAGAGAAGAAATAGCAACATTAAAATGTCATCTTAAAAGTTGCTTATGAGATTCTCAGGAAGACATCGTGCAAGAGCTACTTCCCAGCAGAGCATGTGACCACTGGAAAAATACTGCCCTAAACTGATATTGAATCACCAATCATGAGTCACACAGTGGTCTCAAATGCAGCATTTAGGACTGAATATTGTTTTCCTTTTTTTATAGCAAAGATGACCATTCGGCAAGGTACCCATGGCCCTTATGCATCTATGGTGGTTTGAGGGAAATCTCTTTCTACACCTCGGACCTTCATCACCCCTGGTCACTCACCCCTGGTCCCCCAACCCTGGTCCCTCACTGAGGTCATCCAGCTCCTGTCACAGCCCCTAGGCAGCAAAGGCAGCTCTTTCACCAGCCAACACCGGCCCAGGAGGGTGGTGGGGGAGAGTCGGGTCAGGGGAAGTGGGAATGAAATGAGGAGCCGTGAGAGGATGAGCTGGGCGCAGGAGAGGGCAGGAGGGAGGAGACCTCCTCTCCTCTCTGTGCTGCTCAGCATGGCTCGTCTGGGCTTTTCTCTGCTTTCTTTATCCTCTGGGCCTGTCAAGGGCAGTCTCCAGCTTGCTCTTGCACACATTAAAGAGTATTGGCTACAGAGGAGTATTGAACTTGAAGCTCTGTAAACCATGCCAAATTTCAGTCCATAGCTGATTTCTAATAGTGCTCTTCATCTTATTTCCTTTCAAAACCCACAGTCAATACTGATGACCAAGTGCTTCTGTTTCTCTCCAGAAAGACTTGAACTTGCTCCTTGATTGGCCTTATTTACATTTGGGTAAATATTTGCCCTTATATAAAACTATAGACTGATTAAATCCTTAAATAAAACTGAATCTAAATGAAACTGAAAGGAAAAATTGCAACCTTTTCTTCTGTGCCAGGCACTTTCCTAAGTTCTCACATGCTTTCTTTCGTTTATCCTGGCTGCAACTCTAGGAGGTAGACTTGAGTGTTATCCACAGGTGGGGAAACTGAATTTGGTGGGGTTAAGTTGGTTGTGTAAGTCTACCCAGACAGTGACTGAAAGAGCCGGAGCTATTCTAGTTCTGTTTAATCTAGCACTTTCAACTACTTCACTATATGAATACTGAGGATCAATATACATGCATACATATCTCCTCCACCTCCACCCCCAATTTTTATTGAGCATCTGTTATAAACCAGGGCTAGGACTGGATATCTTATATAAATCATCACATTTAGTTAAGGGAGCCATTTACTAGCTGAGTTTGTATACAACCAAGGACTCTTCCTTATTAACAGATTATATAGCATGGGGGTTAACTACTTGAACTTCAGCTGCATCCCTCTTGGCCTGAATCCAGATTGGGCTACTTGCCAGTAGGTGTGTTCTGGCAAGTTATTAACTTCACAGTGCCTTGATTTACCCCTCTGTCTTAGGCATCTACCTCAGCTACTGCTTATGGCTTACAACTTCTAGATTGAATTGGCTTTTTAAATGTGACTGAGAAGAGTGCCAGTGTGAACAGTGAAATCTTGCTAGACAATAACTCCAGCAAGAAAATCTTTAAAGGAGAAATGAAAAAGCACTTATCAAATTACAAAATCCATAACAAGTTTAAAATGAGAATATTGCCCAAATGTGTCTACAGAACTGTGAAGTGTGAGTGTAATGAACGAAATGGACTAATTTTATTCAAATGACAAACAAATAGGTTATTCAAAATGTTTAAACTGTAATGGCTGGCCACACTGGAGCCTGGTTTTGAGAGAAGGACACTGAGGTCTACTTCTGAATTATTTGCGTTCAAGACATCGTGGGATTGTCTAAAACAGGGCTGGTTGTGTTAGCTAATGAGTGGATTATTTATTGTGACTATCACTGCTGGGAGAACATGGGTGAGCAGACAGGCATAGGCTGTCTGTTAAGTAACACAGTTGACCCTTGAGAAATGAAATACCAGGAGGCCAGTTTTACACTGATACTCTTGTGTATTACTAACTCAGACCTTCATGAGACAGTCTAGGAATTCCTTGTGCTCTTTGGGTCAGTCAGGAAAATCAGGTGAGACTTTCTTTAAACTTTTGTGAGTATATATTTAACTCTCCTCATAATCTATTTAATTTCATTGACTGTCTTTCGTCTTCAGATTTTGCTTTTAGTCCTCAGCACAAGAACCATCTCCTATCAAAATGTCCACTTTCATAAGCTCTGGGAGGAAGCTTCCTAGAGGGGAGTGTCTGCTCTGGAGGCGGAAGCAGAGGGTTAGAGAAATCAAAATGCCAATTATCTGTAAGGTCTGATGCTGGGGAGCCAAAGCTATAAAAAAAAGACTGAGTTTACTGCAAAAGGGTGCCCCCTGCTGGGGACTCATTGAATTGCATGGTCATCAGCTCTGAACTCAGCTCAGCTCAACCCTGTAACCTAACGCAGCTGCTGGAAAGGGGCCTCCTTCCCCCATCACAGGCTCCTAGTCCCAGGCTCTCTGCAGATGTTTCTTTATGACCCGTCAAAATGTTTGCTAAATATCATCTGTTAACTTCCCAAACATCCTGGCTCTAGTCCTTTTATGTAAAACCTGATTCAAGATCTTAAAATAGATGATAGCAAAAGAAATAAAATACAAGCCATGAAGGTGCATTTGTCCTGAAACATCGACAAATTGTTCTGTTAAGTAGGGTTGTAATCACAAAGGGTATTTCTTCATTTCTCTATAGTTTCATGACAGGCAGACTGGTAAGGTGTTTGGCGATCATCCCTAGAGCTCAGCTTTTGGTCATAAAATTTTAAAAACATCCCTATCTGTAGCGGGGCGGGGGGGGGGGTCTTCCCTAGTGGCTCAGATGGTAAAGAAGTCCATGGACAGAGAAGGCTGAATACAGTCCATGAGGTCGCAAAGAGTCAGACATGACTGAGCAACTGAGAGCTACTGATCCCAACCTCAGTTTGTTGTGATCACAGTCACTCCCCTCTCCACCCTCAGCGAGTACCTCATGCAAGACTTCAGTACAATTGTATGGGAGGCAAAGTTGCTGCTCTCAGCCTTTGTGGATGAGGTCTGGCAATCTCTCCTCTGAGGCTAGTACCAGGCTCGATTTGATAGAAGGATTTGTACTCTTCTTGAGGACTGTTTGTATGGTCAGATGGGATTTTGAATGGAAAGGTGCTTAATCCAAAAGAAGGTGTTTCTAGTGGTGAAAATTGTTGCTGTTTGGGGAAATGGGAATGGTATAGCCCATCCTTTGAATCACAGGCTAGGGTTCCTCTACCACTCCCAGGATAGAAGATCAGTTACCACGGCAACCAAACCTCCAACAGTTGCTCTCAAGTCAGTGTAGACTGATTCCTGACATCAGGAGATGGGAGGAAGTGGGGAGGAAGTCCACCCTGGGGGCCGGGCTCAGGTCCTCATCACACCCGTGGGTCCTCTGTGTAGAGGGAAGTGGGGCCAGCTGCAGCTCCGCTCCAGGAAGCCGGGAGCAGGCAGCTGGCCTGGGAACTCTTTGTGTTAAGGGAGGTCTGCGGAGACCAGCAGCCACTGATTATAGGATATTTCATCAGAGCAGCTGCAACTGATCAGCTCTTGACTCAATGCCTCTCCAAAGGTCCAACCTTTATAAATGTCCCAAGCTCTGCACATTGAACTTAATCTGAAAGGCTCTACTACTGTTAGAATTCTTTAAAAAAGAAAAGCAGCTTTAATTTTTTTTTTTCCCAAGTAGCTGTGTGTTAAGATAGGTAACTGGTTTTCTGAGTATGTTCCCAGTCCAGCAGCATAACTTCACCTGGAAATTGATGGAAATGTGAATTCTAGTGCCCCATGCAAAGAAATGACTCAGTGGAAAAGACCCTGATGCTGGGAAAGATTGAAGGCGAGAGGAGAAGGGGACGACAGAGGATGAGATGGTTAGATGGCATCACTGACTCGATGGACATGAGTTTAAGTAAGCTCTGGAAGTTGGTGATGGACAGGGAAGCCTGGCATGCTGCATTCCATGGGGTCTCAAAGAGTCAGACATGACTGAGTGACTGAACTGAACTGATGCTGGATCTACTGAGTAAGAGGTTGTGGGGTGAAGCCCAGCAATCTGTGTTTTCACAAGCTTTTTGGATCTCTTATGCACACTACTGGAGAATCATGGAAATAACTGAGGAGTTCATAATCTAGTTAATATGGGAATATGTAATGGGAAAGATAAGAAGTTGGTCAAGTGGGGACCCAAACTCTTCAACTAAGATGAGGACAAAGGCAGGGTCCTGATGTACTGAGCCTGATTTCTGTCCTTCTGGAACAACACTTCTTTAGTGCCCTGTGGAGATGGGACACAGAGGAACACTGTTCTCAACTTTGATACTATTCTTATGGGAGGCTACAGTTTGCTTAATAATCAATGTTATGGTGGACTTTCTGACAGTCCATTGTAGGGAAACACAGGGATTGTCAGTTGCTAGAGAAGCTTTCTAATGCTCTCTATAAGGTATTTCCAACCAGCTCCAGAAAGGAAACCTTTGGCTCCAGTAACTATGATAACCATGAGAAGATAGTTGTGGGATGTGATCACAGTGAACTGTTATTAGGAAGCAAAATAATGTTTTTCACGGGCATGGTGAGGTATATGCCTTTCCCTGGTTAGGAGGTTGTTTTGCATCTTATTTTTTCACCCATTTTGAAAAGTGCTTGGCACAGTTCTCTCTTAAGAATCAGGGTTTGAGTAATGCCACAACTGATGGGAGGCTCACCATGTGAAGACACAACATACCAGTTTTTCATTGAATTCTTGTCACAACTCCAAAAGTAAGGATTTTAAATTTCCTACTTAGAAGCAAAAGAATGAGTCTGCTGAGAAGTAAGTTGCCCCAATTCCCCAAGCTAATGAGTGGTCACTCCAGGACCACTGGGCTGTCTTAGAACTCTGGGCCATCTGACTCCTAGACCATAGTGCCAATCAAACCTCCCTGAAGCCCTACATGAAGGGTTACCTCTTTCCCAGGCCTCTCTAGAGACCGTCTCTTCCTCTTTGTGCTGCTGCTGATATTGCAACTGATAGCAGAGTGTTGATAACAAGTTGGTTATCTTGTTTTATCCTCAAAACAGCCCTGTGAAGTAGGCATAGTGTCAAGATCCCCGACTTACAGATGAGGAAACTGAGGCTTTGAGCAGCCCAGGAGCCCACCTGAACTCACACAAGTGATTTGTGGCTGAGCCAAGGATCAGACCAGGAAGTGCATTCATATTCAATACACTCCATTCTGCCACTTGGCCTATCATGGCTCATATCCAAATTATTTGTGTTCATACCTGTGGTGATCCGATATCAATGGAAAACCCTCTGAATTAGTTATCACATTTTTTTCTTCCAAATACACAAAAGAAACCAGGATTTAGAAGTTTAAAAAGATTTTACAAACTATTTTTGCATTACAAAAGTAATATGTGCTAAAGATAACAAGTCAGTTCAGAACTGTTAGCCTTCTTATAGTCCCCATAGCATCTCCTACTTATTGCCTGACATGAAGCAGGTGTAAATAAATATTGACTTATTTCACATATAAGCACTAAGTTCACAGTGTTCACAGACTGAGCACCAGGGCCTGTGCCGGTGGCTGGTGCGGGGGTGTGGGGGGCATCGTGAGGATGCAACGATGGCCTCTGTCCTCATGGAGAGCAGGTAATTCATGTGACATGAATGGGACAGCGCTGGAGGAGTCTGGACCAGGGGGAGTGACCAGATTCTGAGGTTTCAGTGACGGCCTCCCAAGGAATGATTTATTGAGACAAACCTAAGTTTCTTGTCTGAACTCTGCTTGCTCACTCCATGATATTAATTTGATTTACAGATAAAAAACTCCCATTCATGCATTCATTCAAATAATATTTACTAAACACTTACTATGTGCCAGGTTCTCTGTTTGGTCCTGGAGAGTTATAAAACATAGCAGCTTTATTGAAATACATTTCACATTCCATACAATTTAGTATGTCATAGAGTTGTGAAATTGTCCTAATCAATTTTAGATCAGGTTCATCTCCTCAGCAAGAAATCCCACAGTCACCAATGGTCATTCCTCATCCCCCTAGCCCTCTCCACACTAGATGTCCACTAATCTACTTGAGTTAGGGATTTGTCTATGCTGTGCATTTCATACAAATGGAGTCATATTATGTGATCCTTTGTGACTAGCTTCCTTTGCTTATCACGTGTTTAAGGTTCATCAATGTGGTAGTCTGCATCACGCCTCACTGTTTTTATTACTGAATAATATTCCATTGTCTGTATAGACCACATTTTATCTGCCCATGTGTTGGTGGATGGACATTTGTGTTGTTTCTACTTTGTAGACATTTTGGATAAGGTTGTTAGGAACATTCACGTGCAAGTTTTGCTGCGGAAATATGTTTCATCAATATTTCTCCCTTAGGAGGGAAGTTGCTGTGTCTTATGTTTAACTTTTTGAGGAACTGCCAGATTGTCTTCCCAAGTGGTTGCACCATTTTACATTCCCACGAGCAGGTATGAGGGTTCCAATGTCTCCACATCCTGACCGACTACATGTATTACTGTCTGTTTCTTTTTTTTCCTTTTGCTTTATAGCCGTTCTAGAGGGTGTAAAGTGGTATTTCACTGTGGTTTTGATTTGATGGCCAACCTGGAGAGCTTTGAGCACTGTGGTGCCATAATCAGCCTTAGGTTTTAAAAGAGTCTGTCTGGCTAAGATATTAGACTGAGGGGAGGAAAAGGGAGGGTGCAGGGTAGGGGGACCGGCAGGAAGTCATTGTAGTAATTCAGGTAGATGGTGGTGGTGGACCAGAGTGATGGCAGTAAAGTAGTGAGATGTGATGAAATCCTGGAATCTGAAGAGCTCCCATGGAGAAGCCTGGGGTTTCTAGGTTCTCCTAAGACAAAGATTCCATTGTTGTTCTGGGGGAAACAATGCCTGAGCCTGAGGTTTTGCACTAAGGATGGGAGGAGGATGAGCCTGTGAGCCTCTTTGTGGTGGGACCTATCCCAGGATCTGGAGAAGGAAATGGCAAACCACTCCAGTATTCTTGCCTGGGAAATCCCACGGACAGAGGAGCCTGGCAGGCTACAGTCTATGGGGTCACGAAAGAGTCAGACACGACTTAGTGACTAAACCACTGGTCCCACCATCCCAGGTCAAGTGCCGGATAGATCAGGGAAGGCACATGGTGTTTGGGAATGAGCGGCCATGGGATCTGTCAGAAGCTCACGGTTGGTACCTGGCTCCCTCCCGCTGGATGTGGGTTATCTAAGGTCTCTATGCTCCAATCCTTTTTTTAAAAAATTGTTTATTTTGATTGCACTGGGTCCTCATTGCTGCACATAGGCTTTCTCTAGTTGTGGTGAGCAGGGCCTACTCTTAATTGTGGCCCATGGGCTTCTCACTGCAGTGTCTTCTCTTGGTGGGGAGCACAGGCTCTAGGCATATGGGCTTCAGTCGTTGCGGCAGAAGGGCTCAGGAGTTGAGGCACATGGGCTTTATTTGCTCCATCGCATGTGGAATCTTCCCAGACAGGATCGAACCTATGTCTCTTGCATTGGCAGGCAGATTCTTGTCCACTTGTTCACTGTACCACTGGGCAAGTCCTCCAATTCTTATGTGAAAAAGGAAAGTTTCTAGCTTTTCCTGGGGTGTTGTTGGGAGCTCCCCAGGTGAGACAAGATGTTATGGTGATTTCCCCAAACCTTTAGAAGAGAAAGGAGTGTTTGAGATGGAGTCTGTGGCAAAGAAGTGCTCTAAAATATTTGGCTTAGAGATTCTAATCATCTTTGAGATTCAACTAGCATTCATATTTTCCTACTTTTGAATATTTCTTTCCTTCATCCTTCTAGAAAATGCAAGATCTTTAAATATTTTATTCAAAAATATAAGATGACTTTTTTTTTTTTTTTTTGCAATCCTGGGCCAAATGATAGTTGTATGATTTGACCTAAATAAATTGGCTGGGAGTGTGTATCAATGGTTTAGGGACTGTAACAATCAATGTTTTCGATCAAACCACGTACAACGTCATTCAAACCTCGTCAGATCTCTCTGTAAGATCTAGCTGATCAATCAAGTTAAGGCTGATGGATGAAAGGCAGAGCAAATAACCATTCTATATTGATAGACCTTTTTCTTTACCGAGGAGTCTCTGTCGTCTGAGGAAGCCAAATACACAAATGTTCCTGGGCAGAGCAGAGTGTCAAGACTCCATCCACCACACTCACAGCTGGATGGAACTCACCTTTGGGTACGCTATCCACTGAGTTCATAAAAGCAATTTTAAAACATCTAAAAAATAGGTTTTTCGATTTTTCAGCTAAATGTTTTGTTGTTTGACCTCTGCTTCCTGTTGCTAGTTTTAAAAATAAAATGCATAATTTGGCTTCTGTAATAGTTACACAGTTGATTTATTAGACAATATAAAAATATAGGAAAATGTGTATCATTTTACAGTTAAAAAGCTAACAATGATAGTACATTTAAGTAATGGCTTATACTTAGCTCATAGAGGAGTGAAAAATATAGACCTTCTGCATTCTTGATGTGACTACAGAGTCTTGAAATGTGACGCCAAGAATGATTTTATTTTTATGAGGCAGGAAAGTTCAGCTCAGTCCCTCACTCTAGATCACTGCTATTTCTTGGTTATCGTGAGCTGGCGGTGCAGTGGAGAGGGGAGGGGCTTCGTTCTTCCCGCAGGACCCCCCTTGTGGCCCCTCGTGTTCTTGTAGGTTCAGAGTTGGCACGGCTGGTGTAGAGCCTGGGAGCTACTCTCCAAACCCATCTCTCTATTTAAACATGTGGAGCGTCTACCTTTCTCTCCTTTTCATTACACATCTTCATGCAACTAAGTTCTAGCCAACTACATACGAATGGATTGATGCTTACTCCAAAAATAGGTGTATGGCTTAACATTATGGGATCTATTATGTTATTCATTATATTGATAAATTACAAGAGAAAAAAATGTATGATCTTCTTCAAAGATGTCTTCAAAGGCATTTGATACCATTCCATACCCATGAGCTGATTAAAAAAAAAAAAAAACAGGTTAAAAAAATGTCCAGGTTTCATGCCTGATAATGAAATTATGCTTACTTTCCAAAAGTTTCTGTCCTCCTTGAATTGGCTGGAATTTCAGTTTATTTAGGCATTAAATGTTCAAAATAAAGTTTGCTGTATTTTACAAATGGTGAGACAAGAGACATTAAACTATTAGCACTTTTAAGTATCACTGAGCAATACTTTTATTCCCTAAATGCACAGCTTTGTACGGGAACATGTCTAATAATTAGCTAGTAGGCCAGAGTCCTCAGGAGTCTCTTCTGGTCTCATAAGTAAGTAGGATTTCTTTGTTGTAATTATTTATTTCCCTGAGAGGCCAGAAAGGCTGTAATCTTAACAACAATTTTATCTATTTCCTCTCTCTATAATGATTTACTGTGTATACCTAAGAGACTGAGAAACCTCATTGGGTTTCCCTAGTCTAGGCTTCCAGAAGATATTTCTCTTTTAAAGGTCCCAGGTGTTAAGCCGAGTCCCTTGTTTATAGAATGTTAAGGTTATGACACAAGTCAATAAAAGCCTGGAAGTGCTGTTACTGCTGACATTGCACCCCTAACACACGCCATTGTGCCTTTTATTTCCCTTTCACAATAGTGTGGAACTAAGGAGGGAGTGTAAAACTTCACTTTGAATTTCCTGGCTTTTGTGGGTTTGTTGAGCCATGTGAATGCTATTGAATTTTTTTTTCCCCTTGCTGGGTGGTTGTTTTTCTGGTGTGCAGTTGTGCATTGTATTTTTCTGAGAATGACAATGGTTGGGACACGTCATATTTGTATGAATGAAAGCCGTAGATTGACCTTTGGCATTAGAAGTGGAAGCAGAGGCATATGCGTAAAAGTGTGTGACTTCATTGGAACCTGACAGCGATTTCCGCTGGGGAGGTGATTTCGTGTATGGGGTTTACTGGGCATTTTTCTCTCTTGTTTTCCCCTTGGGTTGAACCAGCTCACAGAGTTGCTGTTATTACCTGGAGGCGGACACCCAGATGAAAGGGAGACATCCTGTCCATGGTCGTGGTGCCTCCAAGCTCAGAGAGCCCACCTCCATCCTTTAGGGACAGCAGACACCCCACCAGCTCATTCTTTTCAGTGGATTTGATGCAGGAAAGTGACTCTTGCCTGAAGAACCCCAGGGACAGGGGAAAAGTGACTCACGTAAAAAAATGAAGAGGTCTCATTAATTGACTTTTTCTCTTATTCCTTTTATTTATTAAAATAATCTATATTATTTCCTTCATTGCAAAAACTATATATGTCCCCTGAGTAGAAACACTGCTAACTAAAAACAGACAAAAAAGAAGAAGACAAAAGCATTAGTTAACTACTGCTAGCGATTCGGTGCATATTTTTGTAGGTATTTGTCTTATGCAGAAATATTTTTTTAAAGTGTTGTTGTTAAACAACAACCTTAGTGCATCTTTGCATAGCAATTATGTTTGTCTATTTTTATGTTTAATTATAAAAATATTACATATATACAGTTTTTAAAAAGAAGAAAACATTACTTATGGTGAAAGTGAAAGTCAAAGTTGCTCAGTTGTGTCTGACTCTTTGTGACCCCATGGACTGGGAATTCTCCAAGCCAGAATACTGGAGTGGGTAGCCTTTCCCTTCTGCTGGGGATCTTCCCAACCCAGGGATCAAGCCCAGGTCTCCTGCATTGTAGATGGATTCTTTACCAACTGAGCCACAAGGGAAGCCCCAAAGTACTGAAGTGGGCAGCCTATCTCTTCTCCAGGTGATATTCCCGACACAGGAATCGAACTGGGATCTCCTGCATTGCAGGCGGATTTTTTACCAACTGAGCTATCAGAGAAGACCATTAGTGGTAATGTTAAAAGTTTTAAACTTTGTGTCTTCTCACATGGGCTTCTCTGGTGGCCCAGGAGTAAAGAATCCTTCTGCCAATGCAGGAGATGCAGGTTTGAACCCTGGGTCAGGAAGATCCCCTGGAGAAGGAAATGGCAACCCACTCCGGTATTCTAGCTTGGGAAATCCTATGGACAGAGGAGCCTGGTGGGCTACAGTCCCTGGGGCGGCAAACGAGTCAGACACAAATTCAATCTTTTCACATATGTAACATATGTTTCCATTTATACAGCATCCTTTGATTAAGCGAATTACAATTTACCTAAGTCCTAGTCTCTTGTTCTTTCTCTGCACTGCAGGCTGTGTGGAACTGTGCACTTCCATCACAGGTGTATCCTAGCACCTATATAGTGACTGCTTCATAAAAGACTCTCAACCAATAACTGACACATGGATAAGCTTACATTGTTTTCAATTTTTCTCCATCAGATATATTCCTTCACATAAAACTTCATTCACATGTATTTTGTAGATTGTGTGTAGTCCTAGAACTAGAATTTTGAGCGTTGAGCACATACTTTGGAAGCCAAGCTGTCTGGATTTGCATCCTGGTTGTACCACTTACAAACTGTGGAGTGCTGAGGCCAGCACAGGAGAGCCACTTACACATGCTGCTGCTGCTGCTGCTGCTAAGTTGCTTCGGTCGTGTCCGACTCTGTGCGACCCCAGAGACAGCAGCCCACCAGGCTCCCCTATCCCTGGGATTCTCCAGGCAAGAACACTGGAGTGGGTTGCCATTTCCTTCTCCAATGTATGAAAGTGAAAAGTGAAAGTGGAGTCGCTCAGTCGTGCCCGACTCCTAGCGACCCCATGGACTGCAGCCCACCAGGCTCCTCCGTCCATGGGATTTTCCAGGCAGGAGTACTGGAGTGGGGTGCCATTGCCTTCTCTGCCACTTACACGTAAATCTTCCCAATTCTGAGTTCCATGACTTCATGTTTCTATCAATAGCTTGAAATCTGTCATGGTAGAAGTATCTACACCACAGACATTGGCAAATGCTATGAATCAGGGTTTTTCTTCATAATTTTTCTTTTCTTTCTTTTTTTTTTTTTTGAGATTGCCGATTTGCTGTCATACCATTGCCATGACCACAGAAAAGTTATATAAACCTCTCCGGGGTTTAGTTTTCCCCAGTGTAGAATGGGGAAAGTTGAAGTCCTGCCTCATATTCAGGGAGCCTGCTTTGCCCACTCCAGGAGGCACCTTCACACAAGAGTCTGTGAACTGTGCTTTCTGGAATGGCAGAGTGCCCAGCACTGCTCATGGGGCCAGTGTGGGGATGGAATGCTTAATACATGTAGCTGTACAGGCGCTTAGCCTGAGCACATGCTAAGGACATAATAACTGCAAGCAATTGTTATATTGTTATAAATCATGTATGGGTTATTTTAGGTAGTGCTCGCTAACGTTGAACCCGTTTACACTCTCACTGCCCGTTTCCTTACTCTGTTGCCAAGAGTGAATATTATTGGTCTTTTCCCCAGTCTAATTGCTGGAAAATATCTAATGATGGTTTTCATTTGCTTTCTATTGATTGTTGGTGAAGCCGGGCATCTTTTCATTTGTCTTTTGGCCATTGAATTTCTACGAATTATCTGCCTATGCTCCTTGTCTGTTTTTATATAGCATCCTCTTCTTTGTCTTTTCCACCTTTTTTCTGAAATCAGTTTGTAAGAGCTCTTTGGATACTTTTTATCAATATATGTGTCACAAGCATTTGATTTTGTTTATCCTGTTTTGTTTTTGTGTTTATTTGCTATACCAAATATATTTTAAATTTGTGGTAGCAAAAATTATTGTTTTCTGTGTTTGGTTCTGTATCTTGCTTACTTAGGTATACTAAATATAAACATAATCTCAAAAGTTTCAATAACTAGAGTATTTCATGTTTGAACAGACATCTTGGGGTTTTTTTTTTTTTTTGGTCTAACTATTCTTTTCTCATTTATTTTAATGTTATAATTGTATTAAAATATATAAATATCTATATCTATTATAAATACATATAATTATAAATAGCTACTTTGCTATTATAAACAACTCTGTTTCAGCATTGTTATAACTGCATTTTTGTACACATTACAAATTTTTCTTCTAAGCTAGTGCCAAATTGTCCTCCAGAAAGGTTATATTTTTCACCCTCACTATCAGCATATGAAAATGTTATTATGTATTCAGAAAATAAGAGATCTGTGAAGCAAAATGTGTCCACACTGAGATTTGAGGATGCAGTCCATAGTATCTTTTTCTCCTGGGTAAGAAGATGTCTCAACGTCCGTCTAATTCTGATTTTGCGACATCGTCACCACATAAATTATCCAAACACAAAGACCGAAGCGCGTTGCTAAGCTCTTTATCAGATCTGGGGAAATCACATCAACTGCGAAGGCTGTCTGAGCCACTGCAGAATGTTCATCATGAAGGTTCGTGAGGAGACATAACACAAAGGTAAAGGGAGACTCAGCAAATAAAGATGCAAGCGATGTGCCCGTGAGGGAGCAAAGCCTATAGGACCCGGCATGTGAATTAGAGACAATAAGAATGTGAGTCTTGGGTCCGCAGGAACCTCAGGTTCCTGGATGGATTGTCCAAAGAGCAAATGTGGTCTGAAGACATCTGATCTATTTCTGATGTGAGCTGTCACATTGCAAGTTCACCAAAGGGTGTACGAACAATTTCACACAACAGTTCACTGGGTGATTTACGTGGGTGCAGGCTGTGGTATCATGTGACACTGGCCAGCCAATCAACAGCAGACCTGCTTTGCCACTGACAATCAACCGGCACTGAGAGATGTCAGCAGCCAATATGACTGAGAGCTGGGAAGGCATAATAACATTTACATCGATGTTTTCAGCTGCAATTGCTACATGCTTTTTCTCTGCTATTGCAAAGATGCAATATGTGATAGCACAATAAATTCCCCAGCCTTCATTCTTTAAGGCTTTCCAACCCAAATTTGATAATTTCACAGCAGTGTTGTGGGTTGCTATTACTCTCAAATGGAATCGATACCTATCTTATATATATGTTTTTTTCATGGATCATTGTTTCTATTGCTTGAATACCAGCGCCACTTAATCAAAAGCCAAAATTCAAGAAAAGGCACAATTATATTGTCCTGAACGTTAAACAATATTCTGCCTGTGTGAGACATTGATGAATATTAAAAGGAGCACCTAGTGGCTAATCCTTGTCACTTTAAGATAAAAGATTCAGCAGTTACACACACCCAAACTCTTATACCCAGACCAGGAAAAAGATGCTAATTTGGTGAGATTGGATCCATCTCTTAGATGAATAGGACTACGTTCTTCAGCAAGAAAGAGAAAATCAAGTTTAAAATAAAAAGGACACAAGCATTATGTCCTAATTTTTAAATTTATTTTTAAAACTTATAAAGATGCAACTCTTTTCTAGACCTTGATGTATGTTTTAGATAAAGCTGACAGCCATCACAACCAAAAATGACAAGTGCTGAATTTTAAAGGCTGATTAGTTATAGAGCCAAGAAGGTAGTAGAGACAGCTAACTCTCTACAATTCTTGTTGTGAACTGGCTTGCTAAAATTCCTCTCTAGGGAGGGATAAAGTTGCTTTGCCTTTTCTTATTCTCCATGTGAACAGCAAGTCTGGGAGAGACAATATGTTGAAACAGAAGTGCCTTTGAAGCCAATGCAGGGCACTTGGCTTTGCCGTAGCTAGCAACCACTATCCTTCTACATTAAAAGCATTTTGGACCCCGGGTCTTCATCCATAAACGAGGTTTCAAATTCTGAGAAAATTCCAGGAATCGCTCCACTGACACCCAGAGGGAAGCTGGAGGAAATTTGAGAGGGTGGATAGCCACTTGGTGTTGAAGAATCTGGGCTCTTTCTCGTACAGAGCAGGGAAGACACAAGAAAGGGTGCTGGTGTTCAAGGACACTGAACTGTGAGAAGGGCAAGGACCCTGTAGCCCTCTGAGGAAACAAGAAAAGCCCCAGCATCGTTGGAAAATTATTAGCCCACTGGCTCCATCTGAGTGGGACTCTGTCTATTGCATTCATCTCCATATCCCTGGAGCATCACTAGGCGCCTGGCATGTGGTGGACATCAGACACATATTTACTATAGAGCGGAGCAGCCTTAAGCTTTAGGTTCCCTTCTCTATGCATTCTAAAAATATTCACTTTTGTACCTGACTTTGTATTTGCAGTCTTATATTCTTTATCATAAGAGGATCTCCCAACTCCTACAAACCGTACCTGTCTCCTGTAGACATGCAATAAACATTTGTTGACCTAATGAGTAGGCAAAAATAAAATAAGGAAAGACAGGAATAAAGAAGAGAAGCAGGGAGGGGAAAAGAGAGGGAGAAGAAAAGGAAATCCAAATAAAAAACCCAGTGGCAACTGGGAAGATCAAATTCAACCTTGACCAGAGGAAGCATTTCTAAACTATTCTCAAATAGCAGTAAACAGTGATTTATCTCAATTAATTCAGCTAGCTAGAAGTTTAGTTTGCACTCACCAACTGGAGGCTAAAAGGCAGGTGTGTCTGAGCCTCTGTTCTTAGGGTGTTTTGTGTGACTGCAGTACGGGTTGTAAATATCTCCAGAGGTAGGCGAGACAGGTGAATAAGAGGAGCTTTGTGCTCAGCACTGTGCTTGGTACTTCACATCCCTATCTCACTTAATTTATTGTTCCCATTTCATAGATGAGAAAACTGAAGGTCAAAGAGGTGAAATAATTTTCCTTGATCATGCAACTATTAACCAATAAAGTTGGGATCTGATCCTTAATCTGCTGAGTCCAAAATCCTACATGTGTTCCCCACTACTCTCTGCTATTCTACAGGGAAAAATAGAGGACCTCTTCTGCAGGTTATAAATATGTAAGTAAAAAATAAGCACAAAGGAGGACAATAGGAAACTAAAGTGAATAGGGATTAGTGGACATTGATAGCAGTTTATTACCTGATTACCTGTGGCATCTTTATTCTGCTGCTTATTAGAGTAAGACCCATACAGTTAGGTGTAGACTGGAAAGAATTATATGGCATTTGCGGCCATAGGAACTTCATGAAACAGAGAATTTGGAGGAGTGATTTGAAATAGAGGTTGTGGATGATTCAAAGGTCAAATCTGAGGAAACTTGTAATCAGAGGGAGCCAAAAAGATGCTCAGGCTGAAATAATAAAAAAGGAACTTCTCGGTGGAATTTTAACTTCTGTGTAGTTCTGCCGAGCTCTTAGTTATTCATTCCTGGTAGTAAGAAGCCCTCAGGAAGTCAGTTTTGGGGACACTGCAATGTGTCTATGGCTGTGCGAGGCATTGTGGGTATTCAAAACAAACGCATGGTGTAATCTCTGCCCTTAACACTAGCAGGATAGTTAGGGAATCATGATACAGGTCCAGACCACAAGGAGATAGTCATTTGCAATTATAGACGCTAAAAATTATGAGGAAGGGGTAGAAAATAAGACAAATATAATGCACTGCTAATTTTGTGAATTTCTTGACCTTTTGAGAGCCTCACAGTTTAGAATATGGTCTCATATGCACCTCCTCCAACAATCTTGTGATGTAGGCAAGGAAGGTTTCATTATTTCTATTATGCATATGAGAAAGGAAAGGAAGGCTCAGAAGGGCAAAGTGAATTGCCCAAGTCTACCCACTGAAGAGCCTCTTGATGAAAGTGAAAGAGGAGAGTGAAAAAGTTGGCTTAAAACTCAACATTCAGAAAACTAACATCATGGCATCCAGTTCCATCACTTCATGGCAAATAGATGGGGAAACAATGGAAACAGTGACAGACTTTATTTTCTTGGGCCCCAAAATCACTGCAGATGGTGACTGCAGCTATGAAATTAAAAGACGCTTGCTCCTTGGGAAAAAAGCTATGACTAATCTAGTAAAAAGCAGAGACATTACTTTGCCAACAAAGGTCTGTCTAGTCAAAGCTATGGTCTTTCCAGTAGCCATGTATGGATGTGAGATTTGGACTATAAAGAAAGCTGAATGCCGAAGAATTGATACTTTTGAATTGTGGTGTTGAAGAAGACTCTTGAGAGTCCCTTGGACAGCAAGGAGATCCAACCAGTCCATCCTAAAGGAAATCAGTCCTGAATGTTCATTGGAAGGACTGATGCTGAAGCTGAAATTCCAATCCTTTGGCCACATGATGCGAAGAACTGACTCATTGGAAGACCCTGATGGTGGGAAAGATTGAAGGCAGGAGGAGAAGGGGACAACAGAGGATGAGATGGTTGGATGGCATCACCAACTCAATGGACATGAGTTTGAGTAAGCTCCAGGAGTTGGTGATGGACAGGGAAGCCTAGTGTGCTGCAGTCCATGGGGTCACAAAGAGCTGGACACGACTGAGTGACTGAACTGAACTGAACCCAGCTGGTGAGTGGTAAAGCCTGGAGTCAAGTGATTTTCCCAGTTCCAAAGGCCAGGTTTCTTCTTCCCAGACAATAACTTTTTACTGAGTCACCTTTTATTGGGCAGCATCTTCATTACCCAATGCATTAAAAAGTGGCAACTTTCTTATTCACTGAATTGACCACTAATGAAGTAATTTGACTCAGGATTAAAAAGTGTGAGAGTAGAAGTCTACAACTTTGGAATCAGGCTCAAGATGTATTTGGACACATCCTAGGAGTTGACCAGTAGTGTGCAGTAAGTGCTTCTGGGGACAGGGGTAAGGGGTAGGAGATAGATGGATGAGTGGGAAGCCTGTTTTGTAGCATTTGCTTATTTCTGTTGTGTAAATACTCCCTCCAGGGCCAATTTGCTACCAACAGTCTAAGATTTAGTTCAGGAAATTCCTGAATATTTAACAAAAGCCTCTTAGCTGGTAAGAAGCTAGCCCACTGCTGGCGGCTGACTCTTCAGTCTTTTCCACTTTTATTTTTGGTTCTAAGAAGCACCTTGTATAAAAATTTTGAACCCGACTTGAAAATCTTGAGTCTAGGACTGTGGTTATGCCTTCCTCTCTTCTTTCTTTGTTCCTGTCCATTAGAAGATAAATTCATATTCTGTATCTCATTGATTTTTTAAAAGTGGCTTGACTTTATCTGTCAGACATACACAAGCTGACTACATTATTGATAATTACTTCTCCCTTTTAATTCTTAAAGAACAATGTGCTCCTCATGGAGCTGAAAACCAGACTTCTAGGGCAGATAAGAAAGATGTACTTTCATTCAATCATTTTTCCTTTCTTTATAGTCTGCAACATTTCTATAGGGAGCTAATTCATTTACAGTCTCCACTGTTGATGAATTTAATGTAGCTCAGTGTTAACGAGTGGTTAATTCTGAACTTCTGATGTTCTGGTACTCCTTGCCTTAGTGGCACTACTTGACCACAATTAAGTCAAAAGATCTGCTTTGTTCACTTTGCTCTGAAAATTGGAGTGCATGGTATCTGTTCAGTTTTATTTCTCCCTGGTGGGTACAGCCCTCATTGGATACTAATGAGAATTACAAATGTGGGTAAAGGAAAAACTGGCGCCTTTGGAGTTGAGGGGCTGGTTATTTTAAGATGTATTGCCATGGCACTTAAGGAAAATGATTTATCTGTTTTGTTTTGTCCTCCTATAAATCAAGAATACAGCACAGTGTTAAACATTCCTCAATATTTATGCTAATATAAATTTGGGTTTACATACTTGACACTAATTCAGAGGGAGCAGTGGCATTAGAATAATGGCTACCTGTGACAGCCACGAGTGTTACTTTAACTCTTTCTTAGGCTGCGGATGTTTCCACGTAGAGCAGACACATCAAATAATTCCCTGTCTGGAGTGCTTTCTCTAGTAGGTGCGTTCTGATCACATTCTCTATCTTTCATTTGGTTTTATTTGGGCCATTAGATTAGCAATTATATTTATAAATTTCTCATTAACAAGTCACTGGAACAGATGAAGAGACAAGAGGATGGGCTCTGTGGGAAATTAGAACCCAGGATGTTTGACTGTATCTTGCAAGTCTTGGGGCGGTCCGTGGATACAGTGAGCAAGCTGGCAAACAAACAAAATACACAGTTGTAAAGGATGGATCTTATGGCCACTAAACCGAGTTTCTTCCTTCCTGGCCATTTTGTTGGCATCACCTAGTTGTGACCCTCTGAAATTCCTCAATCTAATTGTGCTTCAGTTTCCTTATAAGCAAAATGGGGATAATAATAGGACTTGCCTCATAAGAGTACTCTGGGAGTAAGGAGACACAATCCATGGTGCTTATATGTGCGCGTGGTAGGTAGGCTCAATACGTGCTCTGGGCCTCGGCAGTCACCACAGATGGAATCCTGACTGTACCTCTGCCCTCTCCATCTTACTATAGTACTTGTGAAAGTCCAATGGACACACCAATCACAGGCAATTTCCTGAGATGTTTTGTTAGGGCTGTCACTGCCCCACCCAGACCCAGTCTACAGTAGATGCTCAGACTTGCTGGAGTTCACTGCATTGCCAGTATCTTCAGAGCCTCCCTAAACCTTGTGAATAGGGTCAGTCTCAGATTAGCTGCTTGGCTGATCTTTACAGGCAGAACACTGCAGCTCTACTCTCCATATTTTTCATGTCTGAGTGCATTTTTGATGTCACCTATTTGTACTCAACCCAATATGCACACATTCAATTTGGTGATAGGTTTCCTTTGGAAGATGTAACTGATGTAGACCAACCATCGTACTTCCCATGAAAATTTGTAACTTCTTTGATTACTTTCGATGTAAAGTACAATGAGAATTCAAGGCCTTATTATTATTCTTGCTAACCAGGAGACATGCCAGGTTTAAAGTCAGATTTGTTTCTGTGTTAATAATACATTTGTATTACCTTTCCTTGCAGTCTGCGTTTCTACTCCTGGTATCTTCAATGTGAGTTTGCACTTGTCAAAATGAATAATATGCAGCATCAATTCAAACTCTGCTTTTCCAGTGTGTTCAGCCATAATAGTCTCACTTTGCCTTGATTCTGTTGATTGCTATTAAATCCTGGATTGCTTTAAATTCTGTGAGATAGTCCTCAAAGTATCACTTATAAATTGTGTGCATTTATTAGACTCTTGCTTAAAACAAAGAGTGTTTAAGCCTCTGGAAAGACTGCCTTCTACTTCTGCTGTCTAGATAGAAGAGGCTATGGAAACATATTTTATCTTTTGAGAAAAAAATTAATTGTTTAAAAAATAAATATAATAAATTATTGTGGGGAGGCTTTTTGCCTGTATTCTTTTCTTTTTTTATTTGGAGGAGGAAGAAGTAATTCAAGCCCAAAACACTTTAGGGAAGAGTGTGGATTGGGGCCAAGGTTTATAATAAATTCCTTTGTGTCCATCTGTACAGTATTGATGTAAATGAAGTGTTGGTTGAATTTATTATGAGGGCATTGTTCCTGTGTCATTTATCTGGTTTCAAAAGCCAACCTCCATTTCTTTTATTCTTAGAAGTATGGTTATTATAGATTACATTTTAAGAAATCCTGTCAGATAGAGTATTACAAATACCAAATTTATTTTCTATTGAAAAAATTGGACTCGCTTCAAATAAAAATCCACCCAAAGTGTAGTTAAGTTGAGTTGAATAGTGGTTGTATGCGTTGATTAGTGCTTCCCAGGTCGCTCAGTGGTAAAGAGTCTACTTGCCAAGCAGGAAAGGGCAGATTCGATCGCTGAGTTGGGAAGATCCCCCAGAGGAGGAAATGGCAACCCACCCCAGTATTCTTGCCTGGGGAATCACATGGACAGAGGAGCCTGGGGGAGTACAGTCCCTGGGGTTACAAAGAGTCAGCTAGGACTTATCAACTGAACAACATCAGTGTTGTTTAAGTACATTGTGTAAGCACAGCTGTGTGCTGGGTGCTGGGCCTGGGCATCCTAGGAGGGGCTGGCCTAGGAGAGCCTAGAGAGGAGGAAGGGTAGCACAGTGATGTGTCGACCACTGATACCGTTTCAACTAGCCTCAGGTTTACCACTATGCTAATGACCCCTAAACTTAAATGAGGTCCCTCACTTGTCTAAGTCCCTTCCAAGACACTGTATAAGGCCCAGGTCATATGTTCACATGGCCACATGTTCTTTGTTTATTTTTTAATTTGGAAAAGTTCGGTATTTAGATGCAATTAGTTAAGATCACCGCAACTTCCCTCCTTGATACTTCTGCTAGTTGGTAACCAGTATGTCTGGAATGGCTACCAGTATTGTGGCAATCCAGTTGAGGGAAATTGGGTTGGAACAACATTTAGTTTGGGTTTCCTGAGGTGTATTTATGTGGCCTGCAGTCACTTCCATGTTTAGTCAGGTTCTTGTTAACCATCTCAATATAGAAACTTCTGTCCACCTGTGTGGACTCATTCAGCATCAGGATATAAGAGGCAGAGTCCAGAAGTCATATCATGGTACTGGCACGGTTTACAGGTCCCAGCATAGAAATACATGAATAGTGAAGGAGATATAAAGTTTGAAATGTAAAGAGACAGAATCTAGCCACACCAATGACCAGTGAAAATGAAAGTTCTTTTCTTTCAGAACTATACTCAATAATGAGTATATTTCTTTCAGAAATATACTCAATAATGAACCATCTATCATATATGTGGATACAACGCCCAGCTGTGCATGGGTCTGGTGGTGAAAGTGAAGTTCAATGCTGTAAAGAACAATATTGCATAGGAACCTGAAATGTTGTCCATGAATCAAGGTAAATTGGAAGTGGTCAAACAGGAGATGGAAAGAGTGAACATCAACGTTTTAGGAATCAGTGAACTAAAATGGACCAAACTGGGCGAATTTAATTCAGATGACCATTATATCTACTACTGTGGGCAAGACTCTCTTAGAAGAAATGGAGTAGCCCTCATAGTCAACAAAAGATCTGAAATGCAGTACTTGTGTGCAATCTCTAAAAAGACAGAATGACCTCTGTTCATGTCCAAGGCAACCCATTTAATATCATAATAATCCAAGTCTGTGCCCCAACCACTAATGCCAAAGAAGCTGAAGTTGAATGGTTCTATGAAGACGACAAGACCTTCTAGAACTAACACAAAAAAAGAGAAAAGATGTCCTTTTCATCATAGGGGACTGGAATGCAAAAGTAGGAAATCAACAGATACCTGGAGTAACAGGCAAATTTGGTCTTGGAGTACAAAATGAAGCAGAGTAAAGGCTAACAGAGTTTTACCAAGAGAATGCACTGGTCATCGCAAACACCCTCTTCCAACAACACAAGAGAAGACTCTATACACCGACATCACCAGATGGTCAATACTGAAATCAGATTGATTATGTTCTTTGAAGCTGAAGATGGAGAAGCTCTATACAGTCAGCAAAAACAAGACTGGGAGCTGACCGTGGCTCAGATCATGAACTCCTTACTAATAAATTCAGACTTAAATTTAAGAAAGTAGGGAAAACCACTAGGGCATCCAGATATGACCTAATTCAAATCCCTTACAATTATACAGTGGAAGTGACAAGTAAATTCAAGGGATTAGATCTGATAGACAGAGTGCCTGAAGAACTATGGATGGAGGTTCATGACACTGTATAGGAGGCAGCAGTCAAATGATCCCCAAGAAGAAGAAATGCAAAAGGCAAAATTGTTGTCTGAGGAGACCTCAGAAATAGCTGAGGAAAGAAGAGAAGCGAAAGGCAAAGGGGAAAAGGAAAGAAATACCCATCTAAAGGTAGAGTTCCAAAGAATAGCAAGGAGAGATAAGAAAGTCTTCCTAAGTGAACAATGCAAAGAAATAGGGAAACAATAGAATGTGAAAGGCTAGAGATCTCATCAAGAAAATTAGAGATACCAAGGGAATATTTCATGCAAAGATGGGCACAATAAAGGACAGAAACAGTATGGACCTAACAGAAGCAGAAGATATTAAGAAGAAGTGGCAAGAATACATGAAGTACTATACAGAAAAGATCTTAATGATGCAGATAACCACAATGGTGTGATCACTCACCTAGGGCCAGCTATCCTGGACTGTGAAGTCAAGTGGGCCTTAGGGAGCATTGCTATGAAGAAAGCTAGTGGAGATGATGGAATTCCAGTTGAGCTTTTTCAAATCCTGAAAGATGATGCTGTGAAAGTGCTGCACTCAATATGCCAGCAAATTTGGAAAACTCAGCAGTGGCCACAGGACTGGAAAAGGTCAGTTTTCATTCCAATCCCAAAAAAAGGCAATGCTAAAGAAAGTCCAAACTACCACATAATTGCACTCATTTCACACACTAGCAAAGTAATGCTCAAAATTCTCCAAGCTAGGCTTCAACAGTACATAAACCAAGAACTTCCAGATGTTCAAGCTGGATTTAGAAAAAGCAGAGGAGCCAGACATCAAATTGCCAACATCTGTTGGATCATCAGAAAAGCAAGAGCATTCCAGAAAAACATCTACTTCTGTTTCATTGACTATGTTAAAGCCTTTGATTGTGTGGATCACAACAAACTGTGGGAAATTCTTCAAGAGATGAGAACACCAGACCACCTTACTTGCCTCCTGAGAAATATGTATGCAGGTCAAGAAGTAACAATTAGAACTGGACATGGGCCAATAGACTGGTTCCAAATTGAGAAAGGAGTATGTCAAGGCTGTATATTGTCATCCTGCTTATTTAACTTATATGCAGAGTATATCATGAGAAATGCCAGGCTGGATGATGCACAAGTCAGAATCAAGATTGCTGGGAGAAATATCAATAACCTCAGATATGCAGATGACACCAGCCTTATGGCAGAAAGTGAAGAGAAACTAAAGAGCCTCTTGATGTGAAAAAACTGGCTAAAAGCTCAACATTCAGAAAACTAAGATCATGGCATCAGGTTCCATCACTTCATGGCAAATAGATGGGGGAAAAATGGAAATAAATAAACACTTTATTTTCTTGGGCTTGAATATCACTGCAGATAGTGACTGCAGCCCTAAAATTAAGACACTTGCTCCTTGGAAGAAAAGCTATGACCAACCTAGACAGCATATTAAAAAGCAGAGACTTTACTTTGCCAACAAAGGTCCATATAATCAAAGCTATGATTTTTCTAGTAGTCATGTATGGATGTGAGAGTTGGACCATAAAGAAGGCTGAGTGCCAAAGAATTGATGCTTTTGAATTGTGGCATTGGAGAAGACTCTTGAAAGTCCCTTGGACAACAAGGAGGTCAAACCAGTCGATCCTAAAGCAAATTAGTCCTAAAAATTCATTGGAAGGACTGATACTGAAGCTGAAGCTCTAGTACTTTGGCCACCTGATATGAAGAGCTTCCTGATTGGAAAAGACCCAGATATCGGGAAGGATTGAAAGCAGGAGCGGAAGGGGAAGACAGAGGATGAGATGGTTGGGTAGCATTACCAGCTCAATGGACATGAGATTGCACAAGCTCTGGGAGGTGGTGAGAGATAGGGAGGCCTGGCATGCTGCAGTCCATGGGGTCACAAATAGTTGGACATGACTGAGCGACTGAAAAATAACAACAATCACCATATGTAAGTCTACTGCTACAGATTGAATGTATCCTCCCCAAATTTATATGCTAAAAACCTAACATCCAAGGTAGACAGCATATTAAAAAGCAGAGACATTACTTTGCCAACAAAGATCCGTCTAGTCAAAGCTATGGTTATCTAGCAGTCATGTATGGATATGAGAGTTGGACTATAAAGAAAGCTGAGCACCGAAGAATTGATGCTTTTGAACTGTGGTGTTGGAAAAGACTCTTGAGAGTCCCTTGGACAGCAAGGAGATCCAACCAGTCCATCCTAAAGGAAATCAGTCCTGAATATTCATTGGAAGGACTGATGCTGAAGCTGAAACTCCAATCCTTTGGCCACCTGATGCGAAGAACTGGCTTATTGGAAAAGACCCTGATGCTGGGAAAGATTGAAGGTGGGAGGAGAAGGGGATGATGGAGGATGAGATGGTTGGATGTCATCACTAACTCAATGGACATGAGTTTGAGTAAGCTCCAGGAGTTGGTGATGGACAGGGAAGCCTGGCATGCTGCAGTCCATGGGGTCGCAAAGACATGACTGAGCAACTGAACTGAACATCGAAGGTGATGGTTAGGAGGTTTGGCCTTTGAGAGGCGATTAGATCATGAGAATGGACCCCTCATAAATGAAATTAGTGGTGTCATTGAAGAGACCCCAGAGAGCTCCCTTGTCCATCCTGCCATGTGAGGTTACTGAGAAGACAGTCATTAAGGAAGAAGCAAGCTCTCACCAGACACTGAATCTGCCAGCACCTTGATCCTGAACTTCCCAGCTGGGTACTCTGCTTGGAATTCACTCGTCAGTCCTCACCTCAGCGATTTTATCTCCCTATGTTAAAGACTTCATCCACATTGCCTCCTGCTTTTGGCTCACTTTTTAATAATCTAGCTGCTGCTCCTGTAATTAGCTTCACGCTGGCCGGTTTTGACAGTGCTTCACCTCAGGTACTCTGTGGACCTCTGGCTTCCTGCCCTTCTGACATCAAGGCTGAGAGAGATGCCTGTGGAAACCCACTACTACATGCAACCTGGAAGGGTGGGAACTTGCAGCTCCCATGATGGACGGGAGTAGAGGCTGGAGGGAAAGAGCTCCCCGTCCTGTTCCACAGGTCTGATGCTGAGGTGCAAGCTCACAGTGGCTCAGCCGTCCTGGTGGGGCTGAGCTCCGGTCACAGCGCTGACCAACTGGACAGCATGCCTTTCTCTCCTGTTGAATTGCCCACGATGTCTCACTCGCATGTCCTGTGTTTGCCTTTCCACCTGGTGCAACCTGCCAACTTTGACTCTGCCTGGAAGCGACAGTTTGGGGTAAAGAGTTGAGGAGGAATCCTGGCTCAGAAACCCACGCTTAGCACCATTAAATCGTGGACATTAGGGCTCCATCATGGAGCCAAATGATACTTCTGCAGACAAAATACAGAAAAGAAGCAGGGCCGGGAAAGAAAAATTATCAGAATGGCTGGTCAACCCCTTCTGTAAAAGGATCTGTTTTCACTAGATATTGAAAAAGTTACCTTCTAGTGTCAATAAGTCAATCCATTTTTTTTTTCCATAATATGGACACAAGTCTCAGTGAGAATACTTTTTTTCCCCCAGAAACAAATGACCTCAAGCTGAGAATCCTTTTTACCTGAGGTGATCTGCCTTTTTACCTGATAAATGGCCTTTCACATAAAGATATCATGGATTCTGCCACCAAGAATATTTTTAAAAAGGAAACTTTCTCACTGTGAAATATCCTGTGAAGGCAGTTATCACAATTTTTATGTGAGCTTTCACAACACATACTTGTTTTGGAGTTTATACAGCATGATTTTGTCAAGTCTTTCACTTATTAATTATTCAAAAGAGGAGAATTCCACTGATATTAGTATTATATTTCTAAATTGTGTTTTCCCACAGGGATTTCCTAGGGATCAAGAATTATGGAAAAATCTGTTTAAAAAAAATATATAAGATGGGTTTGTGTAGAGAAAAAGGAAAATAGATCCCAGAAATCACAAACACAAGGTTGTCTTATTATCTGAGATATTTCCATTTTATAAAATGCACGCAGGAGCCAAAGTAACCATGATCTGAAAACATTCACTAAAGCTATTATTCATTTATTTATAAAATTAGCCTCCTCTTAAAAGCCTCTCCCTTAATTAATGTTACATTTGCCAATTACTTTGACAAAATAATATAAATCTACTGCAAAGTGAAGTTGTAAATCTTGCAAAAGATGCGAGAGTTTGTGAAGATGATAAAAGCAATGTTGACTATTGTTTGAATCACACACAAAGCTGCTGACAGATTGGAACGGAAGACTTAGAAAATTGAACATAAGGGGAAAAATCAAGGAGAATGATGATGGAATAATAAGTCATTAGAAATGTTTGAAAAGTCAATTGATGAAGAGGGCCTTTGGGAAAAAGATTAAGTCCCAAACTATTCTACTGTTTTTATGTCTGTAAGGGATATCATAATGTGGTATTATCTATCATAAAATTTGATAGAAAAATTATGTGAAAAAAATCTATTGCTTTCATTCTTGGTTCCAAAAAGTAATTAACAGTTGTAATTAAAACCTCATATCAAATTTAAAATATGATAAAGTAAACCTCTTTTAATAATTTTTAGTTTTACTTTTCAAATTGAAGTCTCATTCACACCTTACCCACAAGCTCCAATAATTTACTCTGGATTTTTTGTTCCTGCCTTGAATGGATTCGCTTGAAGAAGCTTTTCTAAATGATGCTGTATATTAAATCAGAGCCATGGATCAGGCATTTTGGAACTTGGATAATGATTTTGAGAAACCATCTACCATTTTATGGTGTTCACTTTGCAGTTGAACACCTAAGAAATTGGATGACACAGCTGATGGCTAGGGCCACGTAGGGTAGAGGAATGGGCACCAGGTTTGGTGGGGTGCCTTCTTGGACTTGTGACACCCAGCACCACAGCTCTCCCTATACTATGCTTATGGCAAATCACCCAAGTGCTCTGCATCTGAGATGCACTATATTTGGCACCAGGTCATGTCCGTGAAATTTTCAAAGATCATTAAGAAAAAGTGCTATCAAAAATTTAAATATAGTTAGTTAACTCTTGACTGTGGATTAGAATGAAAATGCAGATTCATGGGGAAAAAAATCCAAACTTTAAATGCTTAGACATATTTTAGCTCTGTTCTTTTATAATGCATGACTTATTCTCAAAATTACATTATACTTGCTTTTTACTCTGAAAGTTCAGCAATGACTTCTGATCAAGCGTATTAAAATTCTGAACAGAGAATCTAGAACAGCAGATAATTCAGAAAGCTTTGCAGTTTGGTTTTGTAAAACTTTACAGGATATTTCTGGTAGTGGATTTATCTTTCCTAAATATATTTTAAAAGGAAAATGTTAAAATTAGTTTGGCTGTCCTGAGCACAAATCAGTAATAGTGGTTGGTAGAGGAAGTCAGTTTTGAATTAAAAATTTGTCTTAGATAATCCATGGAGCCACGACTTTGCACATAGATGTTATAGAGTTGTTTGTATTCCCAATTTCAAACATACTTGTTATCCAGAAGCTTTTCAGGTGCTTAGTAAAATAGTTTGCGTCTTTTCCAGATCCAGTGATTTTAAGGCATCAATTCTCAAAACTTAGATATTTTTAGACCACTAAAAATAGTTATTATCAATAAGAAGTACAAATAAAGAACTCATCTTGTTATCCCTTTCATGGTATGTCCTTGATTCCCTCCCCTCTTCCCTTTTGAAATTACAGCTGATAAACAGATGGCAGGCACAACAGTTGCACAAATAAGCAGACACACACACACACACACACACACACACGATCTTAATGGGGGGACTTTGTTGGGGTGTCTATTGAAGACTCCCGACTGAGGAAGACCCAGTTCTGTTAGAGTTGTTGTGGAGACGGAAGAGTTTTGGAATATATTGGCTCTTCATGTATGTCCCACAGCAAACAACCAATTGGTAAGTCATACATCCTAGGTCCCAACATAATGGAGCCTTCTCTCAATGCCTATGTTCTTGAATTTTTCTTCAAGTCGCTGGGAGACAGAAAAGCTCCTGAGGCATTTTGAGAGTGAGAGTGGCATGATCAGATTTAAAACACTGTTCTGGTTGCAGTGAGGAGAAAGACTTTGTAGGTGTGGGGAAGGAGTGGAGAGAGAGGAAGTGGGGGAGTGGGGGATGGAGATGAAGCAGGAGACTAACAATTGAGTCTTCCAGTGTTCAGGTGAGTGTGACTGAAACCGGGCTAAAGAAGTGCCCATATTCTGGAAAAATGGAGTGGGATCACTAGGGCATGGTGATGAACTGGCAGTACTAGTGAGGAAGTAGGAGGTATAAAAAAAACCCCAAAAAACTCACAGGCTTCTGGCTTAAACATCTTATTAGGTGGTGGATCCATTTGCAGAAAAGGGAAAGTTGAAGTAGGTAGAAATTTGTGGAGGTCCATACTGGATTTGTCTGAGATGTTGGTAGACCATTCAGATAGAAATAACAAATAGAGCTCCCTCCACCCTCCCAGAAGACAATGGCACCGCACTCCAGTACTTTTGCCCGGAAACTCCCATGGACGGAGGAGCGTGGTAGGCTGCAGTCCATGGGGTCACAAAGCGTAGGACATGACTGAGCGACTTCACTTTCACTTTTCACTTTCATGCATTGGAGAAGGAAATGGCAACCCACTCCAGTGTTCTTGCCTGGAGAATCCCAGGGACGGAGGAGCCTGGTAGGCTGCTGTCTATGGGGTCGCACAGAGTCAGACACAACTGAAGCGACTTAGCAGCAGCAACAGCAGCCACCCTTCCATCCCCAACCCCTGCCCCAAGCTCAGAAGAAAGGTGTGAAGGGATGTACATTTTAGGGCATGTAGTACCTTTCAAAGCACCTATACACATTTTATCTCATTTAATCATGAACAGTCTCTGTATGAAGTCAGCAGAGTAGATATTGTTCTCCTGTTTTTTCATAGTGGTGATACTGAAACAAAAAGATGTTCAGAGACTTGGCCAAGTTCATGTGTTCAAATCCCAAGGGCATCCCCTGGGACGTGGCCATTGGGTCTGTTCATCCATCTCAAAGTCTTACCGAGTGTTTTATTCTGATTTAAGGCTTGTTTTCTAGTTTTCTGCATGTGGGGCAAGAAGTAGGCTTTGTCCCCTTTACAGAGAGTCTCAGACTCCACAAACATTGATAGAACATGTCAACTCTATTGCTGTCTCTTGTCTTGAGGTCCAGTGAAAAAAGAAAGAGGATGATTTTTGGTCAAAAGGGGAGTTCGGGGCCCTGGTTCCCATCAATCCAGAGTAGGCACAACAGAAAGGATGGTAGAGGTACAATATGTGGGTTCTGAAGAAAACTGATCCTTCTGTGGCCAGTGGAGGGACGGTTCTACCATTCACTGGGTCCGAGCAGGGACAACAGCTGCCCAGCAGAATGAGCCTGTCCTATTCCTTCAGACAGTCCTAGAGAGGTGATCCTCAGGCCCTCCTCACAGTGGAGCTGTATTAAAGATTGTCTGGATCTCAGGAGTTCAACTACCAAGGCACCTATAAGACACCAAGGTGTTTTAATCAAGGTGTAGTAGCTTTGAATTTTGAGGGACAGTCTGGTCACCCAAGAAAGAGTCTTGTAAGAAGTTTTGTTTGCTGAGTGAACCACATCCCCCAGGGAGCTGTGAGTCTCAGGAACCGGGATCGAGACTTCAGATTCTCTTTTCCCTACCAAAGCCCTCTAGCTTTTAAATTTCTTTCTGTGTGTATTTGGACACTCCCTTCTCCTGTTAGCTCCAACATACCTTTCTCTCCTTTTATTAACTTGACATTAAACATGTCTCCCCATAGCTGCTACACACACTCTATTTTCAGTAGGAGAAGGTGAATGTGGTTGCACTTTGGGTTCATCTAACATCTTGAACTATTTTTCAGATGTTGTGGGTAAAGCCAAACCCTAAATAACTTTAGCTGAAGACTTTCCCTTAATTTCTAGCCTCATGTATAAAGGGAAATATATTCCACATGTTTCTGATTTCATGTATACCTAATTCCTCAAGAGGTTATTTTCTGAGACGTGGTTGAGGTTCCAGAAGCCTCATGTTGCCTTCTCCCTCCCACTCAGTCAAACCCATCTTTCTCAGGCTTAGATGACCACTTTGCACCAAGAGTCAGTCACTTAATCATTTAAGTTTCCCCCTGATATATACACTTCAGAAATTATGGTCCAAAAAGTGTCCACAGTTCTTTTCCAATTTCTAATTTTCCAAGTATTCTTTAGTCTATGGATTGGGTGTTAAAAACTGCATATGCATGGCAAAGATTTTCTTTTGACTTAATTTTTCTGATTTCAATCACTCAACAAAGATTTATTTAGTATCTCTTGGAAGTCTGGCGCTAAGATAGGTCTTTGAAGGATGTGGCATATGATAACATTAATTTTGAACAAGATGCCTTTCATGACATCTGGACAGTTTAGGAAACATGTCCATGGCTAGAGAGCAGGTGTGAGCACAAGAGGGCAAGGTAGCGGTCCTGAGACGAAGAGTGCTCCCAGAGGGGTTAGAGAGAGGAGGAGGAGAAGGCGAGGGCGTGCAAACGGGACACCAGGGGTTGGGAAGGAAACTCGGAGGTGGAACCTAGGAGGGCACATCTGTGCTGTGAGGTGAGAGTGAGACCCTGACACTCCAAATCTAGGCATCTGTCTTCTGAGATTACAGATCATTGTGGCAACAGGAAGTGTTTGCTGACGGAAGTAATTTTTCACCTGCCGGTTTATTCTCACACCAAAGGAAAAAGTGGGCAGAGAATGTACTCAGAACTCACGTCCTCACAGGTCACTTGGGACTTGGGACATGCGCTGTGAAAAAGTTACAGGAACTAGTTTTTTTCTTTCAAAAATATATTTATAAAAGAACAAACAAACTGGAGCAACAGCATTAGGGCCACTAATGACCCAAACGCCAGCTATTTCATATGTGCAAACACGTGAGACGCTGGGGGGAAACGAGAGGAAATTCCAGTGAGAGAAAAGGAGAACACTTCACAATAGGTGGGGTTCATTTCCTCCCTGCGTGGAGTTTTCTCCAACGCTTGCCTCAAGGCTCAGTGCTTCTGGTATTAATAATTCACAGGAAAAGGTAATGAAGTAACTCCAGCCAGTCAGGACTGGAGCCGATTTAGAGCCTGCACGAAGGACGAACCTTCCTGAGAGTTTCACCCTGGCCCTGCTGGGCATCTCCCAACGTGCTCTCTTGGGTTTGTTCTAACTGATCGAAGTGTGGTTTCATTGATGACATACAATAGATTAGTGTTTGGCAAAAGAATTACCACCTCAAGCTTGGTTCAGCTGACTATGGATCAGTGCTATTTCCACAGCCAATTTCTGTTGAGCAGGAGCATCTAAAGGCAGGTCTTGGCTCATGTATACTGTTAGCAGGGTTAAATGAAGATTTAATGACCCAGAATTCAGCTGTTTAGTTTTCAGTACACCTACAATTTCCACCGAATCATTCTGAGGCACCTTACCTTGGAGGAAGCAGAGCATCTGAGACAGCTTTTTGTGGGCACAGTTTAGGGACTCAGGGGCCAGCAATGGTGCCATCCTAGAGGAACTGACTAGAGGAGCTGATGAAAGGAACACTGCAGGGTTATTTCCATCTGGAATTTCCCCAGAAAAGTGAGTGTGGACTTAGCGCCAGCATTAAAGGTCTGTATTTGTCAGCTATTATCCTGGTACCTCATGTAGCCCAGGGAAGCCAGGACCCACCACCCATCCAAACCAAGAAAGTAAGTTCATGGCCAGAAGAGGTGAACTCTCTCAGCTCTCTGTGTCCAGTTTGCTGGTTATTTCACTGCCTCAGCCTTGCCTTTTGGCGCATGATATTCACACAGAAAACCCTCTGACCTTCTTCTGCAGTTAACAGAGATGTCTTAGTAGAGGGTGACTGCTTTCGCCCACAGCCCCCCAACAATGGCAGCGTTCCGGTGAAAGCAGACAGAGATGCTCCCCGTGCCTCCCTCTCCTGAGACCCACTGCTGTGCAGTGGCTGTGGTCGCGCTGCTGGAGCCGCCGGGGCCTCTGTGTAATGTTACCTGACTTATACATATTTTATTATGTTTGGCTGTTGGTGATATTTAGATGAAAATTATTTCCAGATTATAAGAAGGCTGCCCTCTATTAAAGGAGTGCAGTTAGATCACTGGCCATATTAAAATCCTCAAAACTGGGGACTATATATCAAAGCCTTGAGGAAGCAGGGGTTTCAAAGGTTGGCGGTGCGGGGGGGAACAACATGGGGAACCCAGCAACCCACATGTAGTATTCTTGGCTTAAAGGAACTGCAGAACCTTGGGAGAGATTTATACCACATTTATTCTGATGCCGCAACGTCACCAAGGATATAAACCAGTCATTGGCACTCTCTCAAATAGCACATCATTGTAACTCGTTATAACAATACTGCTATGATATGTGCTCGTAATATTTATAAAGGCTAAGCTATGAAAACAGTACATGCCAACTGTCAGCGGTGATGTATCATTTTGAAAAAAGAGAATGTACACGACATAATGGTTTAAATGAACTCGGTAAAAATATGCTGCTCTGCTGAGGCCGCTTGGCCATCTGGACCTCCGGTGTCAGGCACCGCTTTCCAGGACTTGCTGCAGCCTGGCCTCTGGGAGTTCTCTCCCTTTCCTGGAGCTCCCGCTGGCTATTTTCAGAAATTCTGCAGTGTTCTTAGCAACCTCCCCTGATCATGTACCTGGTTACTTTGCTAGTGCCTAGCAGAGTGTTTTGCTCAGAATGCTGGCAATCAACAGATGTGGGTGATTTGATGTTTATACAAAAGTGGGATCCTCTTTGGCAGCTAAAGGATGGCAGGGACAGGTGGTTTTGCTTCCTTGTGGAAAGAAAAGTGACTGAGGCCATTTTGAAGGGGTGGTCATGGTGTAGGGCTGACAACTTAGCTCCCGAATTTGGGCCTCCTCTGGGAAGATGCTCGTAGAGTTTTTCAGACACTGGGATGATGTGATGAAGCAACAAAACCCCAGCCAGACAGCTACTGGACAATTAAAACCACAGCTGTGACCATGGGGCAAAGAAGAGAAGAAACATTTAATAGTCAACCCAGGCACCAACCACGGGGACTGACTTCTGAGGAGCGGCACAAGGCTTAGCCCATAAATTATTCTATCTGGTAAAAAGCTGAAAGAGTTGGTAAAATTCCTCCTGTTCTTCCAGGAGGGAGGCAGGAGCAGACGGAGGGGGACAGGGAGAGAAGATAGAGTGACTGCCCTGTAAAGTATGAGTTTTGAGCATTTGGACACAGACAGAATGTTAAGTAATTAGCAGGTCAGCGATAAAACTCAGAAGGGAACCGTCCTCTAATGATGGCAGAAGGTGAACAAGACAGACACATTTCCTTCGGCCTGTCCGTGCTAAAGATTCCAAACAGATATGGAGGTGCTTAAGAGCCGAAGGATTACTTGGAGCTTTATATGCATTTATGAACACACACATGTTTGTGTGAGTTATCTATTTAGCATCCTCTATATTGGTTATTCCAGAAGGCAAGTTTATTTGTCTCAATATACCTTTATTCTTTTTGTGGTCCATAAAAGTCTTGTGTTAAAATGAATTCTGGCATTTTGAGGAGTAATACTTAAGTGATTTCAAGCTAATAAACATTTATAATCAAAATACTTGGCCCAGCTTTATCAACTGCTTCTCTGGAATGATGATCGACATTCCTGCTTTACAATGCCAATTGGCCTTAGGTGTAGCAATCACACAAATGAGATGCAAATATACCTAGAAGGGCAGTGAGGAAAAGAGATGGAGGAAGGGGAAAGAGATGGAGGAAGGGGAAAGAGCTAAAGAGTGGGGCCAGGAGGCCCAGGCCAGCAGGGTGGAGCTGTGGTTCCTGTGAGAACATGAGGGCAGAGGAGGGAACTTGCAGTAGGGAGGTGGCCAACCTAGAGGATCAGAATACTCAGAGAATACATTTCACAGGCTTCTTTGGGAAGGTTTAGCCATGCTGAGAGCCCTGTGGGCTTCTGGCTGATCAGACTGCAATAACCTGGTGACCCTAGTTTCAGGAAGGTATCAATCCACTACAAATTCCTACAGAAATTCCCACTCTTGTCAGAGGCCTCAGCAGGGAAGGAAGCTGGGCTCCATGCTCTGAGAACTCTGCAAGTTAAGACGTTGTCTGGGAATGTCCACGTCTCTCTGGAGAAAGAAGGGCCCCGTTTCTCACGAAGCAATCATTCCTGGAAGCTGACTTGCTTTATCCATGCTCTATCAATCTGCCACCTTTTAGGAGAACTAAATCTAGTCCAAACATTTTTATAATGCTATTGGATAGTTTGAAACCAAGTAGTATTTTATCAGGCCCACATTGTCATAGTTCCAGCAGAGAGGTGAAAGGGCTGCCTCCAAATGTGTAGTTTTAAAAAACCTGTGTTCCTCATTAGCCACAGACTTTAAATTTCACTGTTGGAACCTTCTCAGCTTAGGAAAATGTTAGGTGAAATAGTTTTAACCATGGACATTCTCACAACTGGGAAGATTTGATGTGCATACTGAGAAATGTTCCTGCCACAAAGTTGGATAAGCATCTCTCTGTTGTCCCTCAAACTTAATGAGAAGAGGACAAAAATGTGACAGAAAGACTTAGATGCTCTGAGAAATCAGCTACATCCTGCCAGGGTATTGAACACCCAAGGATGATCCTTTCCTAAGAGGAAGAAAATGGTTTCCTGCTGAACAGCAAATCTTCCTGCCCATAGGTCTTCCTGGCCGAATCCCCCATTGGGTCCCAGAGGTGACACTGTCTTCTCATAAAGGAGCATTAATTATTTTAGATATGACCTCATGTGACAGTAAATTATCACCACTAGAAGTGCAAAATTTGGAAATGGAGGTTTTGCTGGAGAAAATGCTGTACTACTTCATTCTGAAACTTCGTCTCTCATGTTCATTCCAGGACTGCACTGTACATTTAAATAAGGAAAGTTCCTCTGCAAATGCCTAAATAGACATAACTTTTCTTCTAATTTTGGACCTGGAAGACAACTTGATCCAACCCCTCAATTTTACTGAGGAAGAAAAGACCACTTGACTCACCCATGCTCATATTTTTAAAAATGATTTATTTTAGGAATTAAAGGGCTGACCTTTCAAAATGAAAGGAGCTGCCCAAGCACCTGTTCTGTTTTCTCCTGTACCCAGAGTGGAGTTTACGACTCAAAGCCAGTATTTAAACCATCATGGCTACACTTCTATTGCTCCTCCTGCCCCTCTTCCAGACTAAGGAAGCACGTCTAAAGATCCTCCCAGTGACCATTCTTGGTGGTATCAGAGAATGCGTCACAAGTCTACAGGGACACCAGGCAGGCAGACTGGCTGAAATGGAGCAGAAGGGAGAGTGACGAGAAGAAGGTGGCCACAGTCCCAGGACACGGTTCTGAGTTGCCACCTGGAAAAGAGCTTGTGTTTTTATCACTCTTCCCTGACCATCGTGGAACCTCTTCTGAGATAGCCTGACACTCCTTAGAAGCCGCTGTGACTCTGGAGGGCCGCTTTGGCCTCTTTATCTAGGAAGGAGGATCCCAGAGAAGACGGGGGCATCTCTTGTCCCATTCGTTATACCTCTAAACCATTCTGTCTTCTATTGGAAGATCTGTTCGCACTCCTGTCTCCCCAACAAGCAGCCAATGGCAGGGCTCCCCCCAAGGACACATGCCTCTCCTTTAGTGGACAGCATTAGGCTTTGCACTCAGGAACTTGTTGGGTCAAGTCTCTGTCTGTCTCTGTGCCCCTTGCCCCCCCAGCTCTGTCCTCTTTCACGACTCCCCGTTTCCCCCTCCCCGGCCGCCTGTAAGTTGACCTCCACCCAGGCTTTGTTTGGGCTGCTCCCGCCAGCGGGGTGTCTGTCGGGGCCTCACGGCGTACAGTGGGTCTGGCGGGACGCGGGCGCGTTGCGGGCCCTGCGCTGGCTGTACGCTCAGATCATCGAAGGCAGGAGATGTGTGGAAAGCGAGGGCGTGCGGCCCCAGGCACCCGCTGAAAAGACACCCGAACACCGGGAGGCCGGCTACTCTCACTGCAAAGGAATAGATGACTCGTCTGCCCCTTCCCGCAGCGGCCCCCGCGGCCCCGCCTGGCGGGGCCAGAATCCAGGCGCGGCCAGAATCCAGGCGCACCCACACAAAGGCCGCTCTCAAGACGCGAGGCGCGCCCCCTGGCGGCGGGTCCGTGGAGAACAGCCCGGGACGAGCCCGGCTTCCAGGACCTCCCCGCGGCTGCGCGAGAGTGCGGGTCCGGAGGCAGAGGCCGAGGCGTCCTGACGCGGCTGGGGTTGTGCTTTCTCCCTCGGGCCTTCTCAGACCATGCCCATTTTGACGTTTGTGTAATCCAGTCGGAAAAGAAGCCATTCACAAGCCCAAGTCTTTTCCTCCATGAAGCAAAGAAGCAAGTGATTGTTCCTTTGTCTTAACAGGGTGAGAAGGGGTTCAGAGTTCACACTTCCGTTTGGACACACTTGGGTTTGGACACTAAGGATGGAGGCTGAATTTGTCAGTTATTTGCTCCAGCTGGAAGCAGGGGCTCAAAGCAAAACTCTTGAGGAAAAATTTTCTGGGAATGCGTATGAACCTACTGGATTTGGGATGGGTTCCTGTTATCAGGAGAGGTAAACGATGCTGGTTCAATCCCTGGTTCGGGAAGATCCCCTGGCGGAAGGCATGGCAACCCACTCCAGTATTTTTGTCTGGAGAATCCCATGGACAGAGGAGCCTTGCGGGCTACAGTTGATAGGGTCGCAAAGAGTCAGACCCTAGTGAAGCGACTCAGCACGCACCCAGTTATCAGAGCCATCTGTGATAGCCACACACAAAAGAGATCATAAATGAAAAAAAAAAAAAAAACATAAACAAAACCCAAACCCCAAAACAACAACCACAAAAAACCTACCACCCAATAGCCCCCATGAAAATACTGACCACTTTTATCGACTCAAATGTAGAGTCTCCTCCTAATTGGAAAGGGATGGGTTCAGGGACCATTCAGAAATTGACCAGAACCAGATGTGGGTGTCAGTCTCTGGAGACATCTGATGTCTCCCCAAGTAACCACAAGCAGAGGAAGAATAGAACCTCCATCTGAAGGCTTCTGGCTTGTGAAAATGACTCAACTTGTTGGGGGTGGTGGTGGTGAACTTGGAAGTGTGCAGTCCAGATGTAAAGTTTAAGACCCATTCTGCCTGACACAGCTGGGCTCTCCAAGTTGCCTTTGGATGGAGTGGGGCCACACCCACAGCTGCAGCCAAGCAGTGCTATTTGAAACTCCCCCAGGGCCAACTGCTGTGAAAAGAACGGTTTATTACACAAAATAAAACAAAATGCCAGCTCATCTTTACAGTTTCACGGTCTGTCTTGGGGAAAAGAAAAGGAGTTTTAGTTTTCACCCCTTGTGCACCAAATGTGTTGTCCTAGGGCCAGTTCTGAAAAGCTCTGGAAAGTTCTTTGTTATGCTGTTGACTCACAGTCTGACCGTGGACCTAGCATTTAACTTGATCAGCCTCCACTTCTCTTTTTGGGGAGTGGGAAGAATGACGTTCGTCATTCACCTCATGGAGTTGCCGTAAAGGGCTCTGGTGATGAGGCTAGATTCAAACGACATGCTCAACGTAATCACTTTCCTCCATCATTTTAAACAAAGGTAGCTGAGTTTGGGCCCGTTGTTTGCCATGTTATTAACTTTAGAAGGGTCATTCAGCTGGAAGTTTGGTTTTCAGGAGCAGGTTTTAGAAGAAAAAAGATGTACTTGGAAGACTTTATAAAAATTGGAATATTGAGGTAAATGTCTTTTTGTTCGCAATACGATACATATATAAGAAACAGTGAAAGAATCTTGTCAAATGAAGCATTAAGAACAAGTGGACTAAAGATAAGTTCTCACCCCATAATATTTAGCATATGGATTACATGCAGTTTATTTAGTGTTAAGGTGAAAAAGCCCCCTTGTCTGTTTATTATCCCTCAGATACTTGCTATACTGAATAAGACTCTTTGAACCTAGAAAAACAACTTATTTGTACTCTACAAAGGAGAATTCAGCCTGTGAGTGGGCATGAGAGTGTATTTATGGTACTCAAACATCTGAAAGAAACATGAACCAATTTGATCGACCAGATGTTTTGTCTACACAATGGTAAGCGTTAAGATGTTTCCCCTATATGTGGATGCTTGGTGTCATATAGATGAAACACTTGGATGGATAATTGAGGTTTTTTTTTTCTTTTTGCTTCACAATCTGATGATATACTGAAACAGGTGAAGAAGCATTCAGTTCAAGGCTCAGAGGGAGGAAACAAAGAAACAGAAGACAAGAAAGTAAATAAAAGCAAAGATGAGGACTTTTGCTGGCCCCTGTGGGTTCACAGTCCTGTGGGTACACAAGCAGAGGGTATGAAGAAAAAGGCACTTCTTCCTGATGACAGCAACCCTATTCCAAGTTGCGTGACTTGGCATCAGAGGGTGGGCTACTACCATTCTTCCCTCAGCGCAAGGCTTTTGCACAGTGCGCTAACCATACAACTGTACATGGTATCCCTGGAAAGTCATCAAAAGGAGTAGGAGAAATGCTTATAAGAAGGTAGAAATAGGTATGAAGAAAGGGAGGCAGAGTTCGACTTTGCTGACAGATTTCCCCAATGATAGTACACAATCCAGAGAACGCTCTTGTTAATATCTCTGTTTGGCCCAACCAGAAACATATTTGCCTTTTTTCCCTTGAAGTATGAGTACCATCTATTTATTTGTTTGTTTATTTACTTTTAATTTTAAGCCTAACGAAAGGCTCACTGTTAATTCCAGTCATGTATTTACTGCCTTTGCTATTTGGTGCCGTGCCTGTCAGGTTTTCCCTTCCCTGGAATTGTAACTCTCCATCTCCCTCCCCACCCCTCTCGCCCGTCTGTAACACAATGCCTTTTAAAATTTTTGCTAGTTTAATTAGTACACGAATTCATTTTGATTGATGAATTGATGTGGCTTATTGGCATGAAGACTTTCCTTCCCTCCCAGCACTGTATGTAATAGAAACGGCTTGTGTGGGGTGACACCTGCTTTGATGCTGCAGACGATCTGTTTGATGCGGAAAGGCTAGCCATTCAGCTGTGATGCCCTGGTCTCTGGGGAGATGGTTTTTCATTGCTGCTGGTGGAGTCAGGGCAGTGGGTGTTGGGGGTAATAGGAGGAGAAAGTAGTGTGGAAAGTGATGGCTGAGAAACAGCATAGCTGAGGATTTAATGTTTGTATTTTATTGGACTGATTTTGAAATAGTCATTGTTCACACCCTGGACCCAGGAGGGAAGGAGACCTTGACTTTCTGCCATCAGTAGTAAGGCATTGTGAATTAGTGCAGCCAGTTGAAAATTTCCAACACTTCTTGCCAAAGAATTAAGCTGAAATTAGCACACAGTTGGTAACAATTTGATTTCTGGTTTCACTTTAATCAGTGAGGATTAATGGCTAAAATTTTTATTTCTAATCTCTCTTTAGCCTGACTAACAAAAGCTGTCACTTTCTTGAAGACTGCTAAATGAAGAGGGATTTATAAGCTCTCTGAGAGAATAAAAGCTAAAGTGCTAAGGCCCACTTTTCAGACCATAAAATTTTCAAATTCCCCCTGTAGTCCCTCACACACTGCTGGAAGAGCTGACTGCTGCTGGGTTCAGTAATGTTTATTGCTGGACAAAGGTGCTGGAAGGACTTGAGTGCGTTCTTAATGGTTTCAAAACTCTAGATGAAATGCAGTAATCTTCCTCAGGAAAATTAATATAACAGAACAGAGGAGGAAGTAGGATTTGAATTATGAATATTAGCATTGCCTGGCCTATATATTTTTTACCCCTTTTCCTTTACCTGTTGCCACCTGAGCTAGACCTTTCTCTGACCCTCGCCTGCCAATCCATCCAACAGCACAGTTGTGAAGCTGGTGAGGTCCGTCCCCATCCTACCAAGGTTTTCCTTAAATGTTCTTAATGAGTTTCTCATCAACTTCCGCCCCCTGGAGACCTTCACTGCAGGCTCTCGTCCTTGAGGAAATCCCCCCTACTCAAGACTTCACCCAGTCTTATCACCCTTAACACCCAAGCTGAGTGTTGTTACAGACCTTGATGCACTCATGTCTCACTTCTCTGTTCTGAGTGTCTTGAGGGCAAAGTCTATGCCCTCACTTCCTGTTTGTCCCACTGGGCCCAGTGCCTTGTGGCCGGAAGTCACGTTCAAGTCAGAGTTCTAAGAGGTGTAATGATGGGGATATTGGAGAGGGGGTTTCAGCATCACATGAGTAGTAGGACCAGGTGATCTTCAAAGTCCCTTTCAATCCCCATTGTATGATTCTACAGTCTCACCAGAGAGGCAATGGGCTTCCTCACCCCTTTCCTCTAGTTTGATAAAAAAATAAATATGAGACTTTTCTCCAGGCATGATGATATTTGGATACACACAGTCCTTAGCAACTGAATTTCTCCCAAATATTACCCTGCAGAATGAACACCACTCTGAACTATTGGGGCCTGGGCAATAGGAGTAAATTCTCCAGTGCTCAGAATCGAGAACCATTAACACTCACAATTTTGTGTTTTCTCCAGTCATGTCAACTCTGAGTTCCCTCTTATTAAAGCAAGTTCACTGCCAGTTATTTTGGGGGTTCCCTTCAGCTCTGATGAATTAACAAGAATCCATGAATTTTAGCAGTGTAGGGAAAACTTGAGACACCATGGTGCTAGCTTATGGTGGCCTTAATTTTTACAATAAACCTTCTGCTAAGTGAGATGCTGCCCAGCGTTGCCAGGCAGTGCTGGTCAGGGCAGCCCATAGAGCTGTCCTCCAAGCTTTCTCTCACTCACTTCAGGCCAGCCATAGGGCATCCTGACAGTTCTCAAGGCCATGATCTTTACCATCCATCTGCTGCCTGGCTCCCCGGTGGGAGTGGGACATGGTCTTCACCACTTGGGGGACTAATTAGACCCTCTGTTTCTCATCCTTTTTGGAGGGGAAATCCTTGTTCTCTGGATTTGGTTGTGTCCCCTTTCTCTACCCCTTGGGCCCCTCCCCATACTGGACCACTTAACTCGGCTTCTCTATGATCTTTGGAATAAAAAAGTCTCAGTTTTTCCTCCCCCGGAATACAGAAGCCTCCATATTCTTTCTTAATTCTTATAGCACAGAAAAAGGCACAACCATAATAACTAACAGTCTATGAGGAGAACTTGAGTAGATTAATGAAACCCTTCATTTTTACTGAAATAAATCAATCTATCATCTATCTTTCTTCTATCTGTCAAGTCTATCCAGCCTTCATCTACATATCTATTTGTCCTCAGCTGTGTCCAACTCTTTGCAACCCCAAGGACTGTAGCCCTCCAGGTTCCTCTGTCCATGGAATTTTCCAGGCAAGAATACTGAGGTGGGTTGCCATTTCCTACTCCAGAGGATCTTTATAACCCAGGGATTGAACCCGTGTCTCTTGTGTCTCCTGCATTGGCAAGCAAATTCTTTACTGCTGGTGCCAGCTGGGAAGCCCTCTACATATCTAAGGTTGATTCAATATGCAGTCATAAATGGCTGTGATTTGCTGTTTGGAAAATGCTGTTCTAGTCCACCTTGTCCAGTTGTCCCACACGTGTGTTGGCTGGGATTCCTTGTGATTGTGTGGAACATAAACTTGTGTACAGTGGCTTAGTACCAAACAGAGGCTTGTTTTCCTCATGTGATAAGAACTCCCAGGATAGGCAATTTAGGGCTAGTGGCCTCCTTGTCATCACCCATGTTCTCCCTTGTCAGGCTTAGTGCGCTCCTTTCATCCAGATGATTTAAAGTTGGCTGCTCCCAGGCAGGAGGAAAGGAGATGCACAAAAACCTTCTCTCCATGAAGCTTCATCTTTCTCTGTAGGAATAGATGTTTCCCCCAAGGACTTTGCCTATATCTGAGACCAGAATCATGCCATATGGCCACCTTGATGATGTGGGAAGCTGGGAAGGCATGTCAGTTTTCCAACCTTCCTAGTAGAAGGCTGGGGAGATGGGAGGAGGGATGGAGTGGGTACTGAGTGAGCTATTCTGTAGCACCTGTCAAAGTGCATGACGTGCTCTACGTTATTTAGAAAGAAAAATCATGGTTTCTGTCTCTGTGTGTGACTGTAACTAAAGAGACAAATGCCTACTCGAAGATTTTACAGTTGGTGTCACCTTCAAATTAAAAGGTAACACATCAAGACTGACAGCAGGGGCAGGGTCACAGCCAAGGCACAGATAGTCAGGAGGGTCCTCCAGGGAAGACGGTTAAGATCAAAACCACTGGGAAAGAAATGAAATCTCCAAGCTGCAGAGAGCCTTATATGTTCCCCTGGGCTTCACACTGGGGACGTGGAATGCAGAGGCACCTGGGGGAGAAAGAAGGGCAAGCATCAGTCACAAAGGCCTTTCACCTTGGCTGAGTCACATTGGAATCACACTTGGAAAACCGTTTTGTTTTTTCTGAAACGCTGACTCCTGGGACCTGTCCCTGGAAATTCTGATTTAATTGGTCTAGGATATGGTCTGGGCATCGGGATATTCCAAGAGCATAGCTGGGTTGGAGCTGACTATATTATGTGATTCTGAAATAACCAGTACCCCCCCTGCTTTAGAATCATGCTGGCTGCACTGGACCTTGGCTGGATACCACAGCAGACAAAGGAGGATGGACCTGCCTTCAGGGACCCCTGGTGGCATCTGTTGCAGGGATCCTGTGGGCGTCAGCCTGCATCCTCTTGACAGGAAGTCACTGGAAATGTGCTTCCAGGTCTCAGTTCCAGGAAGTGTGATCCTCCTGAACATTTGGTTTGTTTTGGTTTTGTTGACATGCTGAATCTTACCAGTGACTCTGTATCGCTTTTTGTTTTGCCTCCCATGAGGCTTAGGAGCAACTCTATGTTAGCATATGGGCTACATTCCTCGCTGCTAATATCACTCCTGGAACTAGTATTTTCTCACCTGAATTTTTTATTCAGACATTTCAACTTTAAAAAGTACTTTCCTATTATATTTCTGTAAGCCACCTCAAAGCTTGGTAGAAACAAGGCAGAGAATTAAAGCAAATGAAATAAAAATTTTAAAAATACCTAAAGGATGGGGAAGCCTGGCGTGCTGCAGTCCTTGGAGATCACAAAGTGTCGGACACGACTGAGTGACTGAACAACAACAAAACCTCTGACTATCGCCCAGGCAAAATCCTTTCATCCTACTATTCCCAATTTTGCTGAAGTTTGAATTTTAAAAATTGTATTTTTTTTTCCTCATCAAGCATGCCCTTGAAATTTATTTTAATCTGGTCTTATCTGTAGAAAAATGTTCTCAATCAGAACTTGATTATCCCCTCAAATAATTCTTTCTGGGTTTCTACTCTTAAAGGATGGCCTCAGTTCTTCATGGGGGCATTTTGCCTTTGGAATTTAAAGAGATTCAAGTTTAGGGAATTAGACACTCAGTTGATACTAATAGAGTCACTCAGCAGATAGTTTAAAGTGTAATAGGTGTTAGAGAATGGTTGTGCTTGCCTCTCATAGTTACTTCCTAGGTTTATTGTTTCAAGGACTTGTTTGTAATTAAAAGGAAATCGGCTGCTGTGGCAGTTCACGGTGAGACAAAACGGTGAGACAAAGAACCAGAAAGCAGTCTTCGTTTCATTTCATATCATTTGATTTTGCTTCACAAAGATCGCACTTAGGCTTTGATTTTCACTGTTATCCAGTATCAGTTATTTGTTTCCCAGACACACTCTAGATAGCTGCAACCCATTTGTAAGTTACTTATTTTGTGCATTACAGCCTAACGTCTATCAAAGTATTTCCAAGTTGCCTATTATCGTAAAAGTTAAGAACTCTGAGAGATATTAGGAAACATAATGATACAATATTTATGAGGCAAACTACCAGGTAATATCTAGGGATGGAAAAAGAGCCAGCAAGCACTTTCAAAATAAGTTTGCTATTTGTCAGCCATTGTCCACTCACGGAGTGACTGAAACAAATCAGATGTCCAAGATTAATTTCTAAGCTCTTGCTGTGTGTGTTTGGGAAACACACCTAACTTCTCTGAATTCCAGAGCTCAAAGGGGAAGGTTAAAATGACAGGGGCTTTTGAAGGTTGTTTAGTATTCTGAATTAAAAATGGATGGCAGATTCTTCTACTGTTGATTGAGGTGATAATAAGAATATGGCCCAGAAGGGAGACAGCCTTTCTTCAGTGGCCCACAGAATCCCTTGCTTCTCTTCCTTTCCTTTAAAAGTTTTGGCAAGTAAGAAAGAACAGATATGGACAGAGGGAACCATGGATTCCATCTTTTTCTCCCTTAATTTTTCTACCTCTCAGCTTCCACCATTTGTGTGTGTGTGTGTGTGTGTGTGTATTTTGGTGGGATGTGGCATTTGGAGTGAAAAATTTGGTTCCAATGCCCTCCTCATCCCTGTCCTGTAATTAATTAATTAATTAATATCATGAAGACCCTGTAGAGAAGAACTTTGCAACAGTAAAACATGGTGTGAAGTCATGCCATGAAAACTGTAGAAGTCTTCACAGTATAGCAATGACCATGGCCTTTGCGATTTGATTCCTAGTTTTCAGGGCAAGAATTGTCCTTTGTAAACTTTTGCCCATCCCTGTCATCCTCTCTGGTAAGCAGCAATATTTGCTTTGAGTATTGCTCTTCCCGTTGCCTGAGAGTTCTGTCAAGAGGAAAAATGATCATCGTTACAACTGAAGTTAGTGCACTTCTGTGATACTAGCAAAACAACTTGCAGTATAATCAAAACTGGGCTTCCCAGATGGCACTAGTGGTACCCCATGCCAGTGCAGGAGACATAAGAGGTGCGGGCTCAATCCCTGGGCCTGGAAGATCTCCTGAAGGAGGGCATGGCAACCCACTCCAGGAATCTTGCCTGGAGAATCCCATGGACAGGGGAGCCTGGCAGACTACAGTCCCCAGGATTGCGAAGAGTGGAAACATGACAGAAGCAACTTAGCACACACACATAATCAAAACTAAGAAGGGAAAGAGATACTTTGCAGTCAGCAATCCTACCCAGCTCCACATAAAATTTTCAGTTGCAATGTGATGTCTTTACAGTAGTTTGACAGCAGAATTGTTGAGATTTTTGTGGTGCATTTTCCCCTGCCCCATGAGCCTGGGAAATGTGGGGCAGCTTCAACTTAAGTAAAGGGCTTCCCCTCTCAGGGTCTGTCCTCTCACCCCACCTCCTGCCCAGTGCTGCAGGCTTCCGAGTTTATATATTAAGGAACCCAGGAGACTCCAAGTTTCCAGTGAGGCTGCCTGGATGGACATCTGTGCAGAGCCTGCCCCTCCCCATTCCCTCCTTCTCCATGCTGGGTGCATTCTGTCTTGGGGCGCAGGTTAGTTGCTGAGACAAGCCGCAAGACCTGGACACTCTAGCTTACTTCTGGACAAACAGAACCAGAAAGGGGACAGGATGGACTCTCTGCTTCCCCAGCTTCATCAGGAAGCATGCAGGGTATGGTGTGAGGTTTGAAGTATGCTCTGGAAGAACTCAGGAGCCTGTAAGCGCAGAGTGGGGAATCACCACAGCTGGAAGGGGGTCAAATGATTTCTCTCTGGCAGAAGTTGGCATGGGGTGCTGCCTAGATACCTCTGATGGGAAACAAGAATACCAGTATCCAACAGACATGCCCCGAAAACCCACTGTCTCTTTTTGATTTAACTGAACACCTTGGGGATTTTTAGGTGTGAATAATTGTCCTTTTTGTAGCTGACAGTGGCCTCGGCCACCAGTGTCCCCAGAATATCTGTTTCTTGAGCACCATTGAGTGGTAATCATGAACGTGGGCTCAGGGCCAAATGTCACAAATGTCAATCCTGGAACTGGGAGGTGGGGTCAAACTATGTGGTGTGAGACTGAGGGAGGAGTAGCTCCCAAGGAAAAACAGGGGTGTCCCAGAGGGGAAGGAGTGGCAGTTCTGAAGTAAGTTAGACCAGCCCTCCCACAGCTTAGCCCCATGGACTTGACCATGTTCTAGAGGCTCTGTCCACTTCAACTGCTAAATAGGCTTAGTGGTGTGTGTTCTTGAAAGGACTCAATGAGATGAAATTGTAAAACTATGTGTAAAGTAGCTGGGACATGCTGTGCTTAGTCGCTCAGTCATGTCCAACTCTTTAATGCCCCATGGGCTGTAGCCCACCAGGCTCCTCTGTCCAAGGGGATTCTCCAGGCAAGAATACGTAGGAGTGGGTTGCCATGCACTCCTCCAGGGCATCTTCCCAACCTGGGGATCGAACCCAGGTCTCCCGCTTTGCAGGTGGATTCTTTACTGTCTGAGCCCATGGAAGCCCAGAATACTGGAATGGGTAGTCTGCTTTCTCCAGGGGAACTTCCTAACCTAGAAATCGAACTTTACCAGCTGAGTTACCAGGGAAGCCCATCTGGGACATATCAAGCTCATAAAAAAGGAATTAAAAAAATAGATCTAGCATATCTATTGCTCTCTTTGTATTAGACATCCTCTAAGGTTCTTTGTGCTTGCTTATACTTTGTATCATTCCCTTAGCCTCTGAGTTTCCCTAAGCTGAACATAAAGAACCCCTTCCAGTCGTAGCTTCGACTCTGGCCTTTTGTATCCTCTGAGAACAAAACTATTTTTTTTGTATGTGTTTATTGTGGTGGTGATGATTATTAATTTGCAATCAAAAGAAATGTATCCTTAATCAGTTAGTTTCTGCATCTCACCTTACACATTTCTAAAACTAAAGCCCTGAAAGGCAGAACTCAGCCTTCTGGTGAAGCAGACTTTTTAGTTTGTGTAGCTTGTACAAAAAAACGTTCCCTGTGACCTGCCTCCCTAATAATTCTTGAGGGTTCAACTTAGGCTCAGATAGTTACATCTGGTTCTACAGTTAAATGGGTCAGAAGTAAAAAGAGTGAAAAAAACCATTCACTACCCCCCGCCCCACTTTTTCCTCAGTGTGAAGTCATTTGCTTTTCTTTCTAGCCCATTCCAAGTCTTCAGAAGTGGAGCCAGGCAGATGGTGAGGTTACAGCTTGGGCGAAATGTGTTCTAATGTTATCAGCTTTAAAGGAGCACATGGAGCAGAGAGGAAAGATGGTTTGTGGTATTTTTGTTTATTAAATTTGATGGTTGGATTATGACATTTATATTTATTAAATGTACAGAATCTCATCTATCACTGCTGACAGTCAGAACATGTCCTCTGCGGTTGGCATAGCCTGTCTCTTCCTGCAAAGAGATCTAACATTTATTCTTATTTGAGAGACTAAGAAGAGGTGGGGAAAAAAGGAGATCCGCCCTTGGTGCCACCACCCTTGGGAAATGGAAGTATGAGATGAATGTTATTGTGTTTGATTCTGTCATGTTAAGAAACATTTTTCCTTGTTTGGGTTGTGAGCCGGTTTGATGGTGCTGTGGAGGGAATCCGCTGTGGCACGGGAGCAGCGTAGCCAGTGAGCCCAGCGCAGGAAAAATATACAGAAAGAGGGCTCTCAGCCTTGCCCCATTAAGATCCTGGCATCGCCTATGGTTGCAATAATGTCGCGATGGCTTTGTCTAGTGGCTGGAACCCTTCAGCAGCCAGGCGTCTTCATTATACTCTGGATTTTATTACCTACCAGATGTGGATATTTTATTAGAGCACCAGGTGAGCTGATGAAAGGACAGCACTCCAACTGCCTTCCAAATGACTCCGGGTTCACTGGAGCTTTGTTTACATGTAAGGGGAGACAAGGGCTGGCGAGGCTTAGAGACGAGAAGGCATTATCCCCCATAAAGTTTCTCAGTGGGTCTTAAGGTGAAAGAGACGGTGTGCTTGCTGAAAGTTTACGGATCTTTTCCAGAGTGTAACTGAAAGATGTTTTTATTGCCAACGTGCAAATGAATGACACACATGGGTTCAATCTCTCCAGCCACATACGATTCCAAAAATAAAAGGTTCATTTAGATTTGAGCAAACCCAGTACATTTGGAAGCCAGTTAACCCAACATATTGCCTGCACAGCCTGGAAACCTTTGAGTAATGATAAGTATTTAAGATACTAACCTGGAGAAGAGATTAAAATTCTTTTCCTCCCCGCCATCCTACTTTCTTGGCCTCCTTTTTAGGGCTAAGATTGGGTTCTAACTTTAATCATTAGTGTCCTAGCTGACATTTTCCAAAGTGGAGGCCCACATGTAGTTGCTACGTCTAAGGAAGATTTCAAGGAGTATCAAGCATTTATGTAGGCGTCACACAGATTTTGACTGTGAGATATTTCCTTCTCTTAGGTTGACAGGCCTTGGGAGATAGTTTACATGGGTCCCATATACTAATCTCATTTTTTATAAAATCGGGATGATAACTGTGCACAGTACTATAAGTCATTCACGGAGCATCTTTTGGGTACGCTCTAGTCTATGTATTATGAGGGCTATTAAACAAAGGTAAATGACAGTTTATCTCTAAAGAGTTTAAACAAAGCATACCAAAAGCCAGACCTTGACAAAGAGGCTCAATTTCCTGCTAGGTATTGTGTGTGTGTGTGTTTGTGTGTGCACGCACATGCACATATGCATGCACACACATCTGATTATATAAATAGACTGTAAACATTTGCAGGGGTGGGAGAGAGTGCAGGTCCTGGGTGTTATCAAGGCAAAGGTCATGAGTGCACTCCCAATACGGTCCAGTTGGCTGTGCTCCATCCCACTATCTCAGAGGCCCCCTGGGAGGCAATCCACCTGACTATTCCATCATTCACATGAGTGAAGCCAGGACTCATTTACTGGGGGTTGTAGGGATGGGTACTCCAAGTCTTCTTTGTCTCTTCTTGAATAGAAGCAACACTCTGCAAGATATTATCATTTTAGTTCTACATACAATATATTTACTGCAATTCTTACCTGCTAGTTTAATGAATATTTGTGAGTACTTACTATATGCAAGAGTGTATATGTATAACACTGGAGATAACTTCCTCAGTGGCTCAATTGGTAAAGAATCTGCCTGCAATACAGGAGACTGCCTGTAATAATGGAGATGCGGGTTTGATCCCTGAGTTGGGAAGATCTCCTGGAGAAGGAAATGACAACCCAGTCCAGTATTCTTGCCTGGGAAATCCCATGGGCAGAGGAGCCTGGTAGGCTAGAGTCCATGGGATTGCAATTGTTGGACATGACTTAGGGACTAAACCACCACTGTATGTATAGGCTTCCCTGGTGGCTCAGATGGTAAAAAATCTGCCCGCAATGTGGGGAGACCTGAGTTCAATCCCTGGGTTGGGAAGATACCCTGAAGGAGGGCATGGCAACCCACTCCAATATTCTTGCCTGGAGAATCCTCATGGGCAAGAGGAACGTGGCAGGCTACAGTCCATGGGATCGCAAAGAGTCAGACATGATTGAGTGACTAAGCACACACACACACACACACACACACACATATATATTTCCCCTCCTTTGTTCTCAAAACAGCTTTTTGGGATTTAGGATCACTGTTTAACTGCTAAAAATTCAAAAACCAGAACCTGCTATGTAGTAGATGCTCAACAAATATGTATTAATGACTAAATGGATGAAACTCAGGTTAAAGATCTTGCTTTTGCTCCTGGTCGTAAAGCAAGTGAGAGCCAAGGGTTGGGACACAATTCACGTGGCTCCAAAGCTTGCTCTTTTCTTAGCAGTGTATGCGAGAGACAATACAGGTAGGTCACGGCACTGCCCAGTCCTCAGGTGCGTGTGGCTCAGGAAAGAGAAGCTCACCCGAGGCTACGTCTCCCTCCCTGCACCTGAGTGCAGATGCAGCCGATGTTGTGGATCTCCCAGCGTTCCCTTCTTTGCTCTTCACAGCCCCAGCTATGGAACAGAGATCAGAAGAGGACTGGCCTTGGAGCTGCTCCTCTCCGTGGAAATGTTTACAGCCGGTGAAACTGGGGGTGCTGAGGGCATAGCAGTGGAGGTAAGTGTCAGGGACCCAGGAGCAATCCTGAAATCTTTGATCTGTGTTTGCCTCCGGTATTCTCCAGACCCGTGGAAAACAGTTCTGTATGCTGAAACAACCAATTCCACACTCGGGAGAAAACCGCTACTTTATTGCCCCAATTAACTGCTTTATTTGTTTATAAATTCTTCCCTTTTCTGTTTTATGATGCAGTTGTGGTGTGTTTAATGGAACTGCAAGATTAAAACTGGCAAGATGACTGCATGTTACGTTTCCAAAGCCAATAAATGGTTTGAATCCAGAATGTTTGTGGCCCTTTCCAAAAATATTTGGTTTCTCTAAAAAGCAACAGCTGTTGGGAAATGGATGGAAGTTTTTACTATAGTGTGTATAGCATTGTATTTAATGCTTTTATTCCTTTGGGGAATTTGCTTGCCTGATAACAGATAAAACAACAGGGACTTAGTAGAAGAGACAACCTCATGATGTTATAATCAGTGAGTTGGATGTTAAAGTCACATCAAAAAACCATGAATCTCTTTCTAAAAATAGTTTTTGCTGAGTGGAACTTTTTTGCTTCCCTGAAAATATTAATAGCTATAAGTTTTTTTTAAATTCACATTCTGCTAGTATTTCTGTTGTATTTTTTAGTTTACAAAGCACATCTATATTTAAAATTTGGATTTTGCTACAATTCCTGATGTTCTAGAATGTCTATCCCATTGCTTTTTAAAAATAAGCACAGAAGTATAAGGTTGAATGTCCCCAAAGACTGTCACCTCTGCTTTTGACAAGCTGCTAAAATCCTAAGTCTGGAGTGGGACTCAATTTGAGTATTTTTTTTTAATAACTTAGTTATTTTTGGGTGTGCTGGGTCTTCGCTGCTGACTGGGCTTTTCTCTCGTTGCAGAGAGCAGGGCTGTTCTTCGTCGTGGTGTTCAGACTCATCACCACAGTGGTTTCTCCTGCTGTAGAGCACGAGCTCTGGGGTGCGTGGGCTCAGTAGCTGCGGCTCCTGGGCTCTAGAGCACAGGCTCGATTGTTGTGTGCACGGGCTGTTGCTCTGGGGCATGTGGGATATTCCCAGGCCAGGGGTTGAACTTGTGTCTCATGCATTGGCAGAGGATGCTTTACCACTGAGCCACCTGGAAAGTCCAGAAATATGAGTTTTTATCAGGCCTTTAGGTGATTCTGTCACAGGTGGTCTATAGACTTCGCTTCGAGAAAGTTGAACCTGGTCAGAAGGTTCACAGGAGACAATTCTGCTTAGTTGATAGCTGGAGACGTCACAGTCCAGCTTAGCTCTGGCCCCTGCCTCTGTGCTTTATTTGATGGACTTAATCTCACCCCTAAATTGAAGGCTTTGCCTCCATTTGTTGCCTCTGCAGAGTGGCGACCCTACCCCTCTCCATCAGCTGATTCCGCTCCTGCCTTGGCTCCTAGTGGCATCAGAGGTCACCAGGGAAATGGATAGATCTGATGTGCTTTGGTGGAAAGGGAGCTGGACCCTCAGTGATGAAGTTTAGTGCTTTGAGTTTTATGTGTGAACCCTGCCACTCCTTTGCTATGTGAGAGACTGAAGAATTGGTGAGAAAAAAAAATAAGAAAGAAATAAGGGTAAGATAATGAAATTCTGTCTGTCCTTACCTTATGATTTATATAGAGCTTTCTGTCTGTTGAAAAGCTTCTAGAAAAAGATAGATATGAGCTGAAAGGTCCTGACAAAAAAAAAGTGAGGTGGAGGACAATTGGGGGAGTGGATGAAACCTTCAGAGGCCAGGAAGCATGCCTGGTTACACAAAGTGGTGCCTCCCATCCTGAGGTTCTCCGTGTCAGGGCGAGGAAATGGCGGCTTCTTCAGCTCCCAGAGGAGGGAGACTGTAACATCAGATAATGGCAGCTTGTCAGAAGTACAGGGAATCATCTGAACTGCTTACGAAATGTATGTCTAGAGCTTTTTGGTCTGTTAAAGTTTTGCACAATTTTTATTATCACGGAAAATAAGAACCAAAAGCTACCATACAACCATGCTCCCACCCTCTCTCCACACCTTACTTGATTCAGGCTATTCTTCCTGACACTGATTTCTCTTAACACCTTTCCTAGTTGTTCTGGTGAGAGTTAGACAGCAGTGGGCCGGGGTCCGGGCCCTGTGCTCACATCCTTCCTGGGTTTCATTGCTGGCTTGCAATGACTTTGGGTGACTTTGCAAGTCTCAGGTCACCTATTTGGGTTGCAGTTTCCTCATCTGTAAAACGAAGGGGCTGAAATAGTAATCTGCATACCCCTTCTTTGGCTAATACTCTGCCTTCCCTTAATATATTCAGGGTAGTTTTTTTTTTTTTTAAACTTGATAACCATTTCCTGAAATACAAAATAAGAAGGCCACTCTTCAGAGCAAGTGTGATTTTCCTTAGACGTTAGGATAATTTTCCTAACAGTAAATAGACTAAAAGGTTTAGTCTCTATTAATCTGCAATGGCTGCCATACAAGGGTCCACTGGGTAGATGGTTTAGACAGAAATTTATTGTCTCATAATTCTGGAGGCTAGAAGTCCGAGGTCAAGGTGTCACAGGGTTGATTTCTTCTGAGGTCTCTCTCCTTGGCTTGGAGATGGCCATCTGCTCACTATATCTTCACATGGCCTTCCTTCTTTGTGTCCTAATCTTTTCTTATGAGACCACTAGTCAGATTAGGACCCCACTCTAATAACCTCATTTGAATTTAATTACCTCTTTGGAGATCCTGTCTCCAAATACAGTCACATGGTAAGTCCTGGGGTTAGGATTTCAACATCTGAATTTGGGTTGGGGGCACAATGCAACCTATAATAGTCCCCAAACCAGGTAGTCTTTCTGAGCATGGAAAACATCTTAGACCGCAGTGTGCCTGGGCCAAGCCCCAGATTAGTGGAGCTCAGAGGAGGATTAGATGAACCCTTGAAGACCTCGCCTGTTCTAGGGGTTTGTGATGTTGTATAAAGCTCCTCAAATCTAATACCTCATCTCCAGGAACATGAACAAAAAGGGGTACAAAGGACAGAGCTACAGGAAAGTAAAAGACCAAATGACTTGCACTTCAGGGAAAGCAAAGATGGGGAAGAACATTTCCAAATGCATTTAGACAGTTTCTTAACGTCATAAGGGCCGAGGTATTATCACACAGCTATTATTGTTTGATCTGTGTCTGAAGGCGAACTTTTAGAGAGGCTAAGAGTCTATTTCACATAAATCCCACTTTTAGCAAATACAAGGCAGAATCCTGCTGGGGACAAAGGAAAAATTCATGATGCAATTCCATGTATCCTCATGGGTGTCTTTTTATGACTAAGAAGGGGGAGAAGAATTCCTTTCCAACGTCACTGTGAAAGCATACTTACAGATTGCTCTTTCTGATTGTTTGGACAGTAAAAGCAAGTAATGAGTCTCACACCACATATCTCTGGTTTTTATTGCCCCAATAACCTATTTGTCTCCTTAGGTACATTCTCAGCAGCACTGAGTCCTGGGAAAAGAATGAACGCATAGATTCTGGCGCTCAGGCCTGCATCACTCCCTGTGGCTTCTCACGGCCGATAGCCCACGGATGGTCAGTTCTCTACCTTTGTTTTCCCTTTGGGAGAAGATGTACATGGTATTCACAGTGAACTTCTCAGACTCTCAAAGACAACCAACAACACCTGCAGAAAAATGTGCATCTTCCTCAAGAAACCATCTCTCCCTGCAGTGAAACACATTTCTTTTCTAAAAATGATTTTTAAAAAATATTTTTGATGTGGGCCATTTTTAAAGTCTATTGAATTTGTTACCATACTGCTTCTGTTTTATGGCTTGGCTTTTTGGCTGTGAAGCGTGTGGGAGTTTAGCTCCCTGACCAGGGATTAAACCCACACCCCCTGCATTAGATGGTGAAGTCCTAACTGCTGGACAGCCAGGGAAGTCCCAAAAATGTATTTCTTTAATAGCGAAAATAGTCTTCCATGTCCAGCCTTATACACACACACCCAGGTTAGATGGTTATCTTTGACACTAGCTTATTTGTAGGTCATAGAATTCTTCAGGCAAGAATACTGGAGTGGGTTGCCATGCCCTTCTCCAGGGATCCCCATTCAGGGATCGAACCCAGGTCTCCTTCATTGCTGGTAGATTCTTTACCATCTGAGCCACCAGGGAAGCCCAATAGGTTACTAACTTCTGGAAACTCTTAACCACATTTTTAGCTCACATTAGTGAGGGGCGGGGTCACAAATTTTGTATTAGTTTTCTATTGCCACTGTAACAAATTACCATAAACAGCAGCTTAAACATACAAACTTATCTCCTTACAGTCCCGTAGGTCATTAGTCCAACGTAAGTCTCATTGGCTAAAGTCAACCTGTTGGCTGGTTAGGGGAGAATCCTTCCTGCTTCTAGTGGTGGCCCACATTTCTTGGCTCACATTCTCCTTTCTCCCTCTTCAAAGCCAGAAAAGTTGTACTCTCTGACTCTTCTTCTGAGTCACACCTCCCTCTGCATCTCTGACTTCCTCCTCTACTTTTAAGGAGAGAGGGTCCACCTGTATAATCCAGGATACTTATTTCAAAGTCCTCAACCTGGATGACATTTGCAAAGTCCCATTTGCCAACTAAGGTTCTGTATTCATAGGTTCTGAGGACTGGGATGGGGACATCTTTGGAGGCCATTCTTCCACCTACTACAGGCTCTCACCAACATCGCTGCTCATTTTGATGTCTTTCATTTGCAAAATCACAGGAGAGGATGCATGTAGTTTCAAGGCAGACATTCTTGTTCTGGAACAACCCAGTTCTCTTTTTCTGTCTGCTCAGGGTGCAATGGTGTTTCTTTTAAATCACAAGGAGGTGAGGAGGGGCCTACATTTAGAGCCCTCGGGGAGGGGTGTGAGGTCTGTCAGGAGACCTTTTCCTGCCCACCCAACCATGCAAGCTAGTGGAAATCTTTGTCGCTTTAGTTAGTCGTGACTGCTGAGGTGAACCATACACATAATATTTATATGTGTTTATCTAGGCAAAGCTTCATCTGAGCCCCCTTGGCTCCTCTGACTGTTCAAGTGTCTTTCATTCTTGCATCACGCAGTCAGAACTCCTTCCTCAGATTGCTCGTAGCACTCCATTGTATTTGCCTGTTCTTATCTGTTGTGTATGCATGATAAGTCGCTTTAGTCCTATCTGACTCTTTGCCACTCTATGGACTGTAGCCCTTCAGGCTCCTCTGTCCATAGGATTCTCCAGGCAAGAATACTGGAGTGGGTTGCTGTGCCCTCTTCCAGGGACTCATCCCAACCCAGGGATCTAACCCTCATCTCTTGTCTCTCCTGCGTTGGCAGGTGGGTTCTTTACCACTAGTGCTACCTGGGAAGCCCATCTTATCTGTCACTGCAGGACAGCTTGGGAAGCAAGAACTCTAACTTGTTTCCATCATGCTCCCAATACTTTACAGAAGGCCTGGCACATGAGCAGTGTATTGAATTGTTGAATTAATGGTAATTTGCTGAATTAATGATAACTCTACATAAAAGCTCCTATTCAGAGCTTTCCCAGCCCATCCTCTGAGGTAAGTGGGTGGCCTAGCAGATATACTAAAGTGGGAATCTGAAGGCAATTAACTTTCCAGTTTTTAATATTGGATTAAATTGGGAAAATTCAGGGAGCTTTTTTTTTAATAAATAATCTGGCAGATGAATTATATACAATACTAACACAATATATATTAATAATATTACTAATACTACATTAACAGTATATAAACACAATAATATCCAACACATTATTAAAATTTACCGATGGTGAACATGAATGCTAAAGCTGAAACTCCAATACTTTGGTTACCTCATGCGAAGAATTGACTCATTGGAAAAGACTCTGATGCTGGGAAGGATTGGGGGCAGGAGGAGAAGGGGACGACAGAGGATGAAATGGCTGGATGGCATCACCGACTTGATGGACATGAGTTTGAGTGAACTCTGGGAGTTGGTGATGGACAGGGAGGCCTGGTGTGCTGCAGTTCATGGGGTCGCAAAGAGTCCGACACGACTGAGCGACTGAACTGAACTGAATTGAACTGAACATGAATTGGAGCAAACTCCAAGAGATAGTGAAGAACAAGGAAGCCTGCTGTGCTGCAGTCCATGTGTGGCAAAGGGTCAGACATGACTTAGAGACTAAACAACAACAAATGGTGAGTCAGAGATGGAATAGTATTCAGGAAAACACTCTGATCTAGGAGTTAAAACACTTGAGTTCTGTTTAAGTTAGCTGTGTATTATGGCCAAGTCATTTGCTCTCTCTGAGATCCTGTCCTTATCACTAAATGATTCTATTTGATACTATAGCATATGTATCTATTTGATACACAGCCAAGGACCTTCTCGAGGCTGAAGTGCTGTCATTTCTGTGGTCTCCGTATTCTAATGCAATGAGACTCAGTCTTTGCCAAAGTATAGAATGGGGAATGTGGGTCATCGAGGGACCGTAACATGATTTTAGGGATACAATAATTAATATTTCTAACTTTAACGATTTATTGAATGGACTGAATGTCATAGATGCAATCAGGAAATAACATGGTTTTGATTCTGGGCTGTCTTCCTATTTGCTCTGTCATATCTTTGTCCTGCTTCTGGGTAATATTCCAGAACCATTCTGGAAACGTGCAAGGATCAAGTAAGTCAATGTATATGAAACAGAGAACAACCTAAAGAGCACTGTACAGTGCTGCATCAGTCAATCCCTGATAGCTATTGTTTTAATTTTTTTTCATTGAGGTGTAAAATATCTACAATAAAATGTATCAGTTTTAAGGTTTAATTTGATGTGGTTTTTAAAATTTTATTTATTTTTTTACTGAAGTATAATTGCTTTACAGAATTTTGTTGTTTTCTGGAAAACCTCAACATAAATCAGCCAGAGGTATACATATATCCCCTCCCTTTTGAACCTCCCTCCCATCTCCCTCCCCATCACACCCTTCTAGGTTGATACAGAGCCCCTGTTTGAGTTCCTGAGCCATACAGCAAATTCCTGTTGGCTATCTATTTTACATATGGTAATGTAAGTTTCCATGTTACTCTTTCCATACATCTCACCCTCTCCTCCCCTCTTCCCATGTCTATAGTCTATTCTCTATGTCTATTTCTCCATTGCTGCCCTGTAAATAAATTCTTCAGTACCGTTTTTCTAGATTCTGTATATATGCATTAGAATACAATATTTATCTTTTTCTTTCTGACTTACTTCACTCTGTATAATAGGTTCTAGGTTCATCCACCTCATTAGAACTGACACAAATGCATTCCTTTTTGTGGCTGAGTAATATTCCATTGTGTATATGTGCCACAGCTTCTTTATCCATTCATCTGTCAATGGACATCTAGGTTGCTTCCATGTTCTAGCTATCATAAATAGTGCTGCAATGAACAATGGGATACATGTGTCTTCTTCAATTTTGGTTTCCTTAGGGTATATGCCTAGGAGTGGGATTGCTGGGTCACATGGTGGTTTTATTCTTAGTTTTTTAAGAAATCTCCATACCATCTTCCCTAGTGGCTGTATCAATTTACATTCCCACCAACAGTGTAAGAGCATTCCCTTTTCTCCACACCCTCTCCAGCATTTATTGTTTGTAGACTTTTTGATGATGGCCATTCTGACCAATGTGAGGTGATATCTCATTGTAGTTTTGATTTGCATTTCTCTGATAATGAGCATCTTTTCACGTGTTTATTAGCCATCTGTATGTCTTCTTTGGAGAAATGTCTGTTTAGGTCTTTTTCCGACTTTTTGATTGGGTTGTTTGTTTTTCTGGCATTGATTTGTATGAGTTGCTCATATATTTTGGAAATTAATCCTTTGTCAGTTATTTCATTTTCTATTATTTTCTCCCATTCTGAGGGTTGTCTTTTCACCTTGCTTATAGTTTCCTTTGCTGTGCAAAAGCTTTTAAGTTTAATCAGGTCCCACTTGTTCACTTTTGATTTTATTTCTGTTACTCTAGGAGGTGGGTCATAGAGGATCTTACTTTGATTTATGTCATCAAGTGTTCTGCCTAGGTTTTCCTCTAAGAGTTTTATAGTTTCTGGTCTTACATTTAGGTCCTTAATCCATTTGGAGTTTATCTTTGTGTATGTGTTAGGAAGTGTTCTAATTTCATACTTTTACATGTAGCTGTCCAGTTTTCCCAGCACCATTTATTGAAGAGGCTGTCTTTGCCCCACTGTATATTCTTGCCCCCTTTGTCAAAAATAAGCTACCCATAGGTGCATAGGTTTATTTCTGGGATTTCTGTCTTGTTCCATTGGCCTATATTTCTATTTTTGTGCCAGTACCATACTGTCTTGATGACTGTAGCTTTGTAGTATAATCTGAAGTCAGGAAAGTCGATTTCTCCAGCTCCATTCTTTCTCAAGACTTCTTTGGCTATTCACGGTCTTTTGTGTTTCCATATGAATTGTGAAATATTTTGTTCTAGTTCTGTGAAAAATGTCATTCATAATTTGATAGGGATCACATTGAATCTATAGATTGTACTTGGTAGTATAGTCATTTTCACAATATTGCCTCTTCCTACCCAAGAACATGGAATATCTCTCCATCTGTTTATGTTGTCTTTGATTTCTTTCATTAGTGTCTGATAATTTTCTGTGTATAGTTCTTTTTTCTCCTTAGGTAAGTTTATTCTTAGATATTTAATTCTTTTTGTTGCAATGGTGAATGGGATTGATTCCTTAATTTCCTTTTTCTGATTTTTCATTTTTAGTATATAGAAATGCAAGTGATTTCTGTGTATTAATTTTGTATCCTACAACTTTGCTAAATTCACTGATTAGATCAGATCAGATCAGATCAGTCGCTCAGTCGTGTCCAACTCTTTGCGACCCCATGAATCGCAGCACTCCAGGCTTCCCTGTCCATCACCAACTCCCGGAGTTCACTGAGACTCACGTCCATCGAGTCAGTGATGCCATCCAGCCATCTCATCCTCTGTCATCCCCTTCTCCTCCTGCCCCCAATTCCTCCCAGCATCAGAGTCTTTTCCAATGAGTCAACTCTTCACATGAGGTGGCCAAAGTACTGGAGTTTCAGCTTTAGCATCATTCCTTCCAAAGACATCCCAGGGCTGATCTCCTTCAGAATGGACTGCTTGGATCTCCTTGCAGTCCAAGAGACTCGCAAGAGTATTCTCCAACACCACAGTTCAAAAACATCAATTCTTTGGCGCTCATGACCACAGGAAAAACCATAGCCTTGACTAGACGAACCTTTGTTGGCAAAGTAATGTCTCTGCTTTTGAATATGCTATCTAGGTTGATCATAACTTTCCTTCCAAGGAGTAAGCGTCTTTTAATTTCATGGCTGCAGTCACCATCTGCAGTGATTTTGGAGCCCAGAAAAATAAAGTCTGACACTGTTTCCACTGTTTTCCCATCTATTTCCCATGAAGTGATGGGACCAGATGCCATGATCTTCGTTTTCTGAATGTTGAGCTTTAAGCCAACTTTTTCACTCTCCACTTTCACTTTCATCAAGAGGCTTTTTAGTTCCTCTTCACTTTCTGCCATAAGGGTGGTGTCATCTGCACATCTGAGGTTATTGATATTTCTCCTGGCAATCTTGATTCCAGCTTGTGTTTCTGCCAGTCCAGCGTTTCTCATGATGTACTCTGCGTATAAATTAAATAAACAGGGTGACAATATACAGCATTGATGAACTCCTTTTCCTATTCGGAACCAGTCTGTTGTTCCATGTCCAGTTCTAACTGTTGCTTCCTGACCTGCATACAAATTTCTCAAGAGGCAGATCAGATGGTCTGGTATTCCCATCTCTTTCAGAATTTTCCACAGTTTATTGTGATCCACACAGTCAAAGGCTTTGGCATAGTCAATAAAGCAGAAATAGATGCTTTTCTGGAACTCTCTTGCTTTTTCCATGATCCAGCGGATGTTGGCAATTTGATTTCTGGTTCCTCTGCCTTTTCTAAAACCAGCTTGAACATCAGGAAGTTCACGGTTCACATATTGCTGAAGCCTGGCTTGGAGAATTTTGAGCATTACTTTACTAGCGTGTGAGATGAGTGCAATTGTGCGGTAGTTTGAGCATTCTTTGGCATTGCCTGTCTTCGGGATTGGAATGAAAACTGACCTTTTACAGTCCTGTGGCCACTGCTGAGTTTTCCAAATTTGCTGGCATATTGAGTGTAGCACTTTCACAGCATCATCTTCCAGGATTTGGAATAGCTCAACTGGAATTCCATCACCTCCACTAGCTTTGTTCGTAGTGATGCTTTCTAAAGGCCCCTTGACTTCACATTCCAAGATGTCTGGCTCTAGGTAAGTGATCATACCATCGTGATTATCTGGGTCGTGAAGCTCTTTTTTTGTACAGTTCTTCTGTGTATTCTTGCCATCTCTTCTTAATATCTTCTGCTTCTGTTAGGTCCATACCATTTCTGTCCTTTATTGAGCCCATCTTTGCATGAAATGTTCCTTTGGTATCTCTGATTTTCTTGAAGAGATCCCTAGTCTTTCCCATTCTGTTGTTTTCCTCTATTTCTTTGCATTGATTGCTGAAGAAGGCTTTCTTATCTCTTCTTGCTATTCTTTGGAACTCTGCATTCAGATGCTTATACCTTTCCTTTGCTCCTTTGCTTTTCACTTCTCTTCTTTTCAGAGCTATTTGTAAGGCCTCCCCAGACAGTCATTTTGCTTTTTTGCATTCTTTTCCATGGGGATGGTCTTGCTCCCTGTCTCCTGTACAATGTCATGAACCTCATTCCATAGCTCATCAGGCACTCTGTCTATCAGATCTAGGCCCTTAAATCTATTTCTCACTTCCATTGTATAATCATAAGGGATTTGATTTAGGTCATACCTGAATGGTCTAGTGGTTTTCCCTACTTTCTTCAATTTAAGTCTGAATTTGGCAATAAGGAGTTCATGGTCTGAGCCACAGTCAGTTCCTGGTCTTGTTTTTGCTGACTGTATAGAGCTTCTCCATCTTTGGCTGCAAAGAGTATAATCAATCTGATTTTGGTGTTGACCATCTGGTGATGTCCATGTGTAGATTCTTCTCTTGTGTTGTTGGAAGAGGGTGTTTGTTATGACCAGTGCATTTTCTTGGCAAAACTCTATTAGTCTTTGCCCTGCTTCTTCCGTATTTCAAGGCCAAATTTGCCTGTTACTCCAGGTGTTTCTTGACTTCCTACTTTTGCATTCCAGTCCCCTATAATGAAAAGGACATCTTTTTGGGGTGTTAGTTCTAAACGGTCTTGTAGGTCTTCATAGAACCGTTCAACTTCAGCTTCTTCAGCGTTACTGGTTGGGGCATAGACTTGGATTACTCTGATGTTGAATGGTTTGCCTTGGAAACGAACAGAGATCATTCTGTCGTTTTTGAGATTGCATCCAGGTACTGCATTTCGGACTCTTTTGTTGACCATGATGGCCACTCCATTTCTTCTCAGGGATTCCTGTCTGCAGTAGTAGATATAACGGTCATCTGAGTTAAATTCACCCATTCCAGTCCATTTCAGTTTGCTGATTCCTAGAATGTCAACATTCACTCTTGCCATCTCCTGTTTGACCACTTCCAATTTGCCTTGATTCATGGACCTGACATTCCAGGTTCCTATGCAATATTGCTCTTTACAGCATTGGACCTTGCTTCTATCACCAGTCACATCCACAGCTGGGTATTGTTTTTGCTTTGACTCCATCCCTTCATTCTTTCTGGAGTTATTTCTCCACTGATCTCCAGTAGCATATTGGGCACCTACTGACCTGGGGAGTTTCTCTTTCAGTATCCTATCATTTTGCCTTTTCATACTGTTCATGGGGTTCTCAAGGCAAGAATACTGAAGTGGTTTGCCATTCCCTTCTCCAATGGACCACATTCTGTCAGATCTCTCCACCATGACCCGCCCATCTTGGGTTGCCCCACGGGCATGGCTTAGTTTCATTGAGTTAGACAAGGCTGTGGTCCTAGTGTGATTAGATTGACTAGTTTTCTGTGAATATGGTTTCAGTGTGTTTGCCCCCTGATGCCCTCTTGCAACACCCACCATCTTACTTGGGTTTCTCTTACCTTGGGCATGGGGTATATCTTCACAGCTGCTCCAGCAAAGCGCAGCCATTGCTCCTTACCTTGGACGAGGGGTATCTCCTCACTGCCGCCCTTCCTGACCTTCAATGTGGGATAGCTCCTCTAGGCCCTGTAGTAATTTTCTGATACGATCTTTAGGATTTTCTATGTACTGTAGCATGTCATCTGCAAACAATGAGAGCTTTATTTCTTATCCAATCTGGATTCCTTTTATTTCTTTTTCTTCTCTGTTTGTTGTAGCTAGGACTTCCAGAACTATGTTGAATAATAGTGGCAAAAATGGAAACCCTTGTCTTGTTGCTGATCTTAGAGGGAATGCTTTCAGTTTTTCACCATTTAGAATAATGTTTGCTGTAGGCTTATCATATATGGCCTTTACTATGTTGAGGTAGCTTCCTTCTATGTCCATTTTTTAGAGTTTTAATCATAAATGGGTGCTGAATTTTGTCAAAGGATCTTTCTGCATCTATTGAGATGATCATATGATTTTTATCTTTCAATTTGTTAATATGGTGTATCACATTGATTTGCACATATTGAAGAATCCTTGCATTGCTGGAATACACCCAACTTGATCATGGTGTATGAGCTTTCTGATGTTTTCCTGAATTCTGTTTGCTAAAATTTGTTGAGGATTTTTTCATCTATGTTCATCAGTGATGTTGGCCTGTAGTTTTCTTTTTGTGTGTTGTCTTTGTCTGGTTTTGGTATCAAGGTGATGGTGGCCTTGGAGAACGAGTTTGGAAGTGTTCCTTCCTCTGAAATTTTTTGTAAGAGTTTTAGAAGGATAGGCATTAGCTCTTCTCTAAATGTTTGATAGAATTTTCCTGTGAAGCCGTCTGGTCCTGGGCTTTTGTTTTTTGGGAGATTTTTTATCACAGCTTCAATTTCAGTGCTTATAATTGGGTTGTTCATAATTTCTATTTCTTCCAGGTTCAGGCTTGGAAGATAGAACTTTTCTAAGAATCTGTCCATTTCTTCCAGGTCATCCATTTTATTGCCATATAGGTGTTCATAATAGTCTCTTATAATCCTTTGTATTTCTGCATTGTCTGAGGTAACCTCTCCTTTTTCATTTCTAATTTTGTTGATTTGATTCTTCTCTTTTTCTCTTGATTAGTCTGGCTAAAGGCTTGTCAGTTTTGTTTATCTTCTCAAAGAACCAGCTTTTAGTTTTATTAATCTTTACTATTGTATCTTTCATTTTTTTTTCCATTTATTTCTGCTCAGATCTTTATGATTTCTTTCCTTCTACTAATTTTGGTTTTTTTTTGTTCTTCTTTTTCCAGTTGTCTTAGGCGTAAAGTTAGGTTGTCTATTTGATGTTTTCTTATTTCATGAGGTAGGATTGTATTGCTATAAACTTGCCTCTTAGAACTGCTTTTGGTGCATCCCTTAGGTTTTGAGTTGTCATGTTTTCATTGTCATTTGTTTCTATACACTTTTTGATTTCCCTTTTGATTTCTTCAGTAACCTGTTGACTATTTAGAAATGTGTTGTTTAACCTCTGTGTGTTTGTGTTTTTTTTTTCCTTGTAATTGGTATCTAGTCTCATAGGGTTGTGTCAGAGACGATGCTTGATACAATTTCAATTTTCTTAAATTTATTGAGGTTTGATTTGTGATTCAAGATATGGTCTATCCTGAAGAATTTTCCATGTGCACTTGAGAAGAAGGTGTATTCTTCTGCATTTGGATGGAATGTCCTGAAGATATCAATGAGATCCATCTCATCTAATGTATCATTTAAGACTTGCGTTTCCTTATTAATTTTCTGTTTTGATGATCTGTCCATTGGTGTGAATGGGGTGTTAAAGTCTCCTACTCTTATTTTGTCACTGTCAACTTCTCCTTTTATGTCTGTTAGTGTTTGTCTTATGTATTGAGGTGCTCGTATGTTGGGTGCATAGATATTTAACAATTGTTATGTCTTCTTCTTGGAATGATCCCTTGATCATTAGGTAGTGTCCTTCCTTGTCTCTTGTAATCTTCTTTACTTTAAGATCTATTTTGTCTGATGTGAGGATTGCTTCTCTAGCTTTCTTTTGTTTCCCATTTGCATGGAATATATTTTTCAATCCTCTCACTTTCAATCTATATGTGTCTTGAGGTCTGAAGTGGGTTTCTTGTAGACAGCATATATATGGGTCTTGTTTTTGTATCCATTCAGCCAATCTGTGTCTTTTGGTTGGAGCATTTAATCCATTTACATTTAAAGTAATTATTGATATATATGTTCCTATTGCCATTTTCTTAATTGTTTGTGGTTGATTTTGTAGATGTTTTTTCTTCTCTTGTATTTTTTGACTATATAAGTCCCTTTAACATTTGTTGTAAAGGTGGTTTGGTGGTACTGAATTTTCTTAACTTTTGCTTGTCTGAAAAGCTTTTTATTTCTCCATCAATTTTGAATTAGATCCTTGCCAGTTACAGTAATCTTAGTTGTAGATTTTTCCAATTCAGTACTTAACTATATCCTGCCATTCCTTTCTGGCCTGCAAAGTTTCTGCTGAAAGATCAGCTGTTAAGCATATGGGGTTTCCCTTGTATGTTACTTGTTGCTTCTCCCTTACTGCTTTTAATATTCTTTCTTTGTGTTTAGTTTTTACTAGTTTGACTAGTATATATCTTGGCATGTTTCTCCTTGGGTTTATCCTGTATGGGACTCTTTGTGACTCTGAGGCTTGACTGACTATTTCCTTTTCCATGTTGGGGAAATTTTCAACTATAATATCTTCAAAATTTTTCTCATACCTTTTCTTTTTCTCTTCTTCCTCTGGGACATCTATAATTTGAATGTTGGTGTGTTTGATATTGTCCCAGAGGTCTCTGAGACTATCCTCAGTTCTTTTCATTCTTTTTACTTTATTCTGCTCTTCAGAAGTTATTTCCACCATTTTATCTTCCATCTCACTGTTTCATTCTTCTGCTTCAGATATTCTGCTATTGATTCCTTCTAGAATATTTTAATTTCAGTAATTGTGTTGTTTGTCTCTGTATGTTTATTCTTTGATTCTTCTAGGTCTTTGTTGATTCTTGCATTTTCTCTGTTTTGTTTTCAAGGTTTTTTTTTTTTTTATCATCTTTACTATCATTATTCTGATTTCTTTTTCAGGCAGTTTGCCTATTTCCTCTTCATTTATTTGGACTTTTGTGTTTCTAGTTTGTTCCTTCATTTGTGTAGTATTTCTCTGCATTTTCACTATTTTTTTTTTTTAACTTATTGTGTTTGAGGTCTCCTTCTGCCAGGCTTCAAGGAAAGTTGAACTCTTCCCTTGAAGAAAGTTGAATTCTTTCTTCCTTTTGGTTTCTGCTCTACTATGGTTGGTCCAGTGATTTGTGTAAGCTTTGTATAGGGTTAGATTTGTGCTGAGTTTTTGTTTGTTTGTTTGTTTTTCCTCTGACAGGCAAGGCTGAGTGAGGTGGTAATTCTGTCTGCTGATGATTTGGTTTGTATTTTTATTTTGTTTGTTGTTTAGATGAGACATCCTGCACAGGGTGCTACTAGTGGTTGGGTGATGCTGGGTCTTGTATTCAAGTGGTTTCGTTTGTGTGAGTTCTTACTATTTGATACTCCCTAGGGTTAGTCCTCTGGTAGTCTAAGGTAGTCAGTGCTTCCACTCCTAAGGCTCAGGGCTTGATCTCGAGTTTGCATGGTTCTTTACATTCTTTTCCACCGGTCAGGTACTCCTGTCTGCTCTCAGCTGGTGTTCTGCATGCACTACTGTGTCTGAAGGTGTATTCCGGATGTATCCATGGAGAGCGATGTGCTCCACGTCCACCTGCTCCTCTGCCATCTTGTTCTCCCTGAAACTTCAGGCCCCTGCCCACAACCTCAGGTTCACAAGGCTTTGCAGCTCTGCTATTGGGTTCATCACCCTTGTGAGGGGCCGAGGTTCCTCTGGAGGAATCAGGTTTAAGCCAGTAAATAATTTGCAAGAACTTCTCATTTGATGTGTTTTGACAAGTGTATATAGTTATATCATTGATACTACAGTGATGTTACAGGGCATTTCCATTACCCATTCTATTGTTTCTTGTTGCCAATAAATCCTCCCATATCCCTGCTTTAATCTTTTGTAGAATTTTATATAAATGGAATTGTGTAGCATATACTCTTTCATGTGGCATAATGCTTTTAATATGCATCCACAGTGTTGCATGTATCAGCAGTTCCCTTTTATTGCTGACTAATATTTCATTTTGTGGATACACAACATTTTGTTTAGCCATTGACTACTTGGTGGGCATTTGGCTTGTTTCCAGTTTCTGGTTATTATGAACAAAGTTACTATAATCATTTGAGTATAAATCTTTGTATGAGTATGTTTTCATTTTTTCTGGGTAAATACCTAAAAGTGAGGTTGCTAGATTGTATAGTAAGTCCATGTTTAATTTGTAAGAAACTGCCAAATTGCTTTCCAAAGTGACTATACAATTCATTTTGTATTTCCACTAGTCATGGATGAAAATCCCCGATTTTTGCACATCCTCAGCAGCACTCAGTATTGTCAGTCTTTGTAATTTTTTTAATCTAGTGAATGCGAAGTGATAGCTCATTGTTTTGATATGCATTTTCCTAATGATGAATGATGTTCATCATATTTTCATATGACTGTTTGTCATTTGTACACCTTCTTTGGTGAAGAATCTGTTCCAGTCTTTTGTCAGTTTTTAAAGTGAAGTTGTTTGTTTTCCTACTGTTGAGGTGTAAGAGTTCTTTTATATATTCTAGATAAATGCCCCTTATAGACATATGTTTGCAAATATTTCCTCCTGGCCGGTCACTTGCCTTTTCACTTTCTTAATAGTGTCTTTTGAAGTGTGAAAGTTTTTCTGTTGTTATCTCATGGAAACAGGATGGGTTCCTCGCCGTCAAGTTTGATTTAGGTGTTGAGACTTTGATTCAACACGTGCATCAAGAAGGTATGAAAAGGTTTATTACTCAACAATGAGACTTTCTGGGGAGAGCAGGGCAGGCACCTAAAGAGGTCCAAAAATGGCTTGAAAAGGCAGGGAAAAGGTTTTATTTTTATTGTAATTAAGGAGTGGGGTTGGAGTGAGGATTCCTGTGTATGAGAGCCAGGCCTTGCCTATTTTGAACTTGGCAACAAAGGTGGGAGCACCTCAAATTTTTTATCAACTAGCCCAGATGTGGGGCAGAAGGGGAAAGTGGAATTGTGAGGTTTGAAAGATGTTAGCCGTAAAAATGAAACATCAAAATGTCAGGCTCCTTATCACAGTTTAGATTTTCATAAAGACTAGTTTATAATAGTTGTTCTTTTGTGGTTCATTTATTTTTGTGTCTCCTAAGAAATATTTTCATAATTTAAATAAAAAGTTTTTTCCTACATTTTCTTTTAGTTAGAAGTTTTTATAGTTTTAAATATTACATTTAAGTGATACACTTTGGGTTAACTCTTTACATGGTGTGAGGTAAGGGTCTAGGATTTTTTTTTTTCTCCGTATAATCAATTCTTCAAGGACTTTTTTTTTTAATTGAAAAGGCTATCCTTTATCCCATTGAATTACCTTTGTTGAAAATCAATAGACTTTGGATATCAGGGTCTGTTTCTGGACTCTACGTACTATTTCATTGATCTCTATTCACTACAATATTAAAACCACACCATCTTTACTATTATAGTTTTACTAAGTCTTAAAATTGGGTAGCATAATTACCTCAAATTTGCTCCTTTTTTCAGAATAACTCAACTGCCTAGATCTTCATTTGTATTTCCATATAAATTTTAAAATCCGTTTATCAATTTCTACAAAAGAAAACCCTGCTGGGATTTGGTTGAAATTGTGCTGAGTCAATAGATCAGTCTTGGGAGAATTGACATCTTACAATATTGTGTCTTCTGATAAACAAACTCAGTTCATCTCTCCATTTATCTAGGTCCATTTTTAATTCCTCTCAGAAATGTTTTGTAATTTTTAGTATACAGGTTTTATACACATTGTATTTTCCCCCCTGAAATATATATGTGTGTGTGTGTGTGTGTGTGTGTATAAGATTACTTTTTATTGGAGTATAGTTGATTTACAATATTGTGTTAGTTTCTGCTGTGTAGCAAAGTGAATCAGTTATACACATACATATATCCACTCTTTTTTTTTAGTTTCTTTCCCATATAGGTTTTGATGTTATTGTAAACTGAGGATTTTTTTTTTTTAATTTCAGTTTCCAGTTATGAAACTCGTTTCCAACCAAGATGGAGTAACAGAGATATAGTCTCTTACTGAAAAAACTAAAATGCTGAACAAAATAGATAAAACAAAGGTTTTCAAGTCATGGAACATCAGGCAATAAAAGACAATGATTTTTTAGTGATGGGAAAAAAAAAAAAACTAACTAAGCCCTATGATTGCTTCACCCATAACCTGGAGAGTGTGTCCAAACCATAGTAGAGAGGGCAGCAACTCCGGCCAAGCCCCGCAGTTTCCTGGAGCTGAGAACGTACCGTTAGGCATTCGGGGAGGCCAAGCTGGCTAGAGTTTGCAGGTCAGGGTACTGGAGGCAATAGAACTGCACTGAGAGAGAATTCAGAGGTCTGCAGAGTCCCCTAGAGTCTTTAAGCGAGTACAAATCAGTGCATGCTGGAGAAGAAACTACCAGAGGCCAGGGAAAGAATCACTCATATAGTTTAGAGTAAACAATACTTAGAGCTTGCACAGAGCCAAGAACAGTTACTGTTCGTACCAGTGAGAGTAGAAGAACCTCAAAAAATTCATAAGCTTTAGGCTAAATGCTGCTTTGGTTTTAACAAAACCTAACCACAATATTCAAATGGATCAAAAGTAGTGTTTCCTGGTAACATAAGTCCACTCCATAACTAAACTCAAGAATATTTGGGAAAACAAAATCCAGCACTCAAGGAGGTAAAAAATTCACATTGTATGGCATCCAATGTAAAAATGACCAGATATATAAAGAATCAGAAAATTGTGATCTATAATTCTGGGAAAATTCATTCAATTGAAAATGACCCAGAAATCACTCAGATGATAGAATTAGTGGACAAGGACATTAAGAGAATTCCTAACTGTATTCTGTATGTCCAAGATACTAGAGGAAAGATGGCAAATGTTAAGTAGTGACATGCACAATATAAAAAAAGAACTAAATTGAACTTCTAGTGATGAAAACTATGATGATTGTGTCAAGAAATGTACTTGATGGAATTAGTGGCAGATTGAACACCAAAGCAGAAAAAAAATTAGTAGATTTGAAGCAATAGAAACTATAAAAAGACTGTGGAAAATAAACCCACAAAAGGGAGCATAAGTGAGCTATGAGTCCTAATGTATTGGGTTGGCCAAAAAGTTTGTTTGGGGTTTTTCATACCATCGTACAGACACATATGAATGAAATTTCTGGGCAACCCAATATGGCCTAAGTTGTGTGCTATAGATTCCTTGAAGGGGAGGGGAGAGAGAGGCTCATGAAAAGTATTTAAAGAAATTAAAAACTGGACAAATTTTCAAATTTGGTGAAAATTATAATGCTACAGATCTAGGAAGCTCAAAGCGCCCCTAGGAACATGAAGGCACTTCAAAATAAAATGCTGAGTGAAAGAAACCAGACCAAGAAGACTTCATAGTCTATAATTTCATATACGTGAAAATCTAGAAAATGCAAACCAATTAATAGTGACAGAAAACAGATGAGGGTGAAGAAAGGGCATGGAGAGGTGAGAGAGAGGGATTACCAAGGATTGGAGAAATTTTTGTGGGCAATGGATAAGTTCGTTTTCTTGATTGGGGATATGGTTTCATGAGTGTATGCATATATGAAACATCAAATTGTACACTTTAAGTATGTGTAGCTTGTTTATATCAATTAGTACCTCAATAAGCTATGAATTCAAGTTGTTTGTTGTTAACATATAGAAATACAGTAGATTTTTATATATGAATTATATATATATATTTTTATATTTTATATATATATTTTTATATATGTCCTGCAACTTAGCTAAACTCACTGATTGTAATAATGCTTGTTATTGTTACTATTACTGTTGCTGTTGTGATTAAAATAAAAAACATTATCAAATGAGACATTTAATCTCCACATCAGGGCTTTGCAAACTGTGAAGCATTCTATAAATTTTTATTCACTATAATAGAAAAAAATAATTTATTCTCCTGGGTACCTAAGCAGAGGGGATTTCTCTATAGAAGATGAAGACCTGAGATCCTATTCTGAGGTCCTAGAGTCACATGAGAACAGTAATGCACGCAGGACTCTGAATACCCAAGAGCCAGGCCGTCATCCTTCTTTAACAATTGCAGGAAATGGACTCAGCTCCCTTTTCCTCAGAGCTCGTGTGCCAGCTCCCCGGGTGGGGAAACCCCTGCATCCTGTCTGCTCAGTATTTGATGGTTGGTGATAATGAGCCCACACTCTCCAAGAGCTGGGAACTGCTCAGAAGAGAAGTATTTATGAGTTCCCTGGAAATGCCTGCTGAACGCAGCCTGGAGCATGGCTGGAGAGCTTGTCCCCAGCACTGGCATGCTTGCTGCTGCCCAGCTATTGAGCTCTTGTCAACACCAGCAGAGCAGGGGAGAGGATTTTCTACAGAGCCCCGTTCATGTTCCTGACTTGCTCTCCATAGTCTTCTACAAAAGGCCTTCTCCATCCACTGACCCCACCACTGCAGTTTTCCAGTTCCATAACAGGAATAACAGGAATTAGTGTTAGAATAACAGATCCTATTTATCCTTTATAAGGAATTAATTACTCAACTTTGGTAAACTTATTAAGGGTTCTCCATGGGCTGCCAACAGTAGAAAATTATACTAGAGAGAAACTTGGATGTGCTGAAATCCATACATTTATATTCCATTGTTTTCTTAGCACTGTGAGCAAATATTATTTCATATGGACATCACATTTCTCTTTAGTCCTGTCAAACATTTGATGTGCAGTCAATTTTTTCCTTGCTCTATGGATGGCAGTGTGACAAGTTAGGCTTCCAGCTATTCCTCAGGGGCCTTAGCTAAATTCACATACCTCCAATTTCTCCTGCTGCTCTGATTTACCCTCTTAAGGGACTCATCTTTGCTCCAAATGTCTTCTTTAGCAACATAGAAATTTCAGCAGTGAGTGAACTCATTTTCTCCAAGTTCAAAAATTATTCCAACTTCAAGGATTTTGGAATTTAAAGGGGATTCTTGGTTTTTGCATCAGGTCACCCATAACACAGTGCAACTTCTGTTTTTAAGTGGGATAAAAACCCTTTTAAGAAGCTTATTCAACGGGCTCAGAAGATTTTGCAGACATCAAATAGTTTTTAAAGGACAATATTTTGATAGTTTAATTATAAGAAAATAGGAAACATGCAGATTAAATTGACCCTAAAATACACATGGTTTTAAAAATTAAGGGCAAAGAATTCTGGCAGAATACACTTTTTGAATCTAAAACACATGAACAAAACCCAAAGGCCTGGTGGATTATAGCCCTTGGACTAAGGTGATCTGCCATCTAGGATCCTGAGAACATAGGCCACTTCTTAGTGCTGTCTCTGGCCTCATTGTCCCCTGGGATTCAGTTTCACATCTCAGTTTTTGTCTTCAAGAATGAATAAAGATACTAAATCCCTCCTCTTGTCATTGTTTTAGATTCTAAAATAAACTATGTGCTTTTTGAATTCCAAGTATATACAGTTTGTTTATAAGTAGATCTGATTCTCACCTGAAGGAAGTGATGACTCTTACTCCATTAGGCTTTTTAATTGTCAGGAAGTGGAGTGTCACTCTGAGTCATGTAATTAAGAAACCCAGTGTTTCTATTTTCTTAAGTACCTAAACAGGTATTTCCAACTCTTATAGCCACAGAGACTTTTGATCACCTATTAAGTGGATTAAAGGGTACCTGCTTTGGAGATTTCCTGCAAAGCAGTGGTCCCCAATCTTTTTGGAACCAGGGACCTGTTTCATGGAAGACAGTTTCTCCATGGACTAGGGATTGGAGGATGGTTCCAGGATGATTCACATGTGTTACATTTCTTGTGCACTTTCTCTCTATTATTATTATATCAGCTCCACCCAAGGTTATCAGACATTAGATCCTGGAGGCTGAGGACCCCTGCTCCAAGGGTCTCCTTCTCTCCTAGTGATTCTTCTCTCCTGGAGCAGTTTGGGGCATCCCAGCAGAGAACAAATTTGCTTGTGGTGCTTTGTGTTGGTGTATCTGGTAGCTTATGTGTGTATATTAATTGTTTTTGAAACATTGTCTGTGGGAGTCTTTGAGGATTGTCATGGAGGCATAGTCCTTTAGAGAGGCTTTGCGTCTGCCTGGCACTTGTAGGCATTACCAGTCCTGACCATCTTTAATCAAATTCAGAGTTTGAGGTTCTCTGGAACCTCCACGCAAGGCAAACCCAGTTGCAATCCACATGAGAGCTGGTAATACCACAGGGATGGATTTCCTTCTTTGCCCCCTACTTGTCTTCCCTTTTTCACCTATGTGTGTAGTGGAGGCTAGTTTACTTCTGGTTGACACATACTCTGAGGATGGGCTTCATTTAATTAGGGGAAGACTTCTTTCTCAGGCTCCTTTCTTGCATTGGCCTTAAGCTGTGGCTTCTGTCTTCCTCTGCAGGAGATCAACAAAACTTAGCAAATGCCTTCTGGATAAAAGCATCTGTGGTGCTCAGGTCTTATTTTCCTCTCTAGTTTCCCTCTTTCCCTTAGATTTTGGCTTGGTAGTTCCCTACAGTCTTGTCAGCTTTGTCATTCAATTATGAGACTTTTTGGTTAATATTTTATCCAATGTTTTTAGTTATTTTCTGCAGGAAATTTGCTCTGGAAAAAAAAAAAAACTATAGAACTTCTGGAAATAGAACTTCTCTAGATATAAAATTGAGTTGAAAGTTTCCAAGCATAATCAATAGATGCTACCTCCATGAACTATATTAAGCCAGGGCTTCAAGGGTTGGAATAAGGAGACCAGTTTCCACTTCTCCTGTACTAGCTGGCAATGTGTGTTCTACCATTTTTGAATTTATGAAATCCTGTATCAGAGATTTCATGAGACCTATACCACATATGGTGGTATTAAATGTTAGTGATTTTCGTACAATTCTAAGGAATTTGGGATGCAGCCTACTTTAAAGGCTCAATTTAATTGGCCTGTCCTTCAGCTTTAGGGAAAAAGGTGATATGTTTTCAAAATGAGTTATATTTATCCTCAACAGAACCACAGCAGTTCCCCACTTTGCCCGAGTTGGTGTTAAACTGGTTTCCATGCTCCACCCTATGGGGAGGGAGGAGGGAGGAGGGTTCAGGATGGGGAACACATGTAAACAAACAAACAAAAAAAAAAAACAAAGAGGGTCCAGCCTGACCATAGAGTGATGCAGGCTCAGACTCAAAGCCAACCATGGACACCTCCAGAATCAAAGGGTAGTCTGAATGGTGACAGCCAGAAGTAGAACACAGTGCTTGTGTGAGGCCTTTCTGGAAGGAAGAACCATTTGCTTGTGACCTTAAAGAAAAATTCAAGTGCAAAATACTCTTCTGCATCTGATGATCCTATTTCTGACAATGGACTTCCCTATTCACTAAGCCCTGTTTATACTTGGGGCCCCCAGAGGAACAACAGGGCCTGGCAAGCAAAGAAATGCGTTGTAATAGGTACTCTGCTGCTGCTGCTGCTGCTGCTGCTAAGTCACTTCAGTCGTGTCCGACTCTGTGTGACCCCATAGACGGCAGCCCACCAGGCCCCGCCGTCCCTGGGATTCTCCAGGCAAGAACACTGGAGTGGGTTGCCATTCTCAGTGGATGTTAAAGAATGAGTGAAGGAATGAGTGATGGAACAAATGAAGACAGCATCCTTTGTTTCCAGGTTGGCAATGTTCTTCTGTTCTTCGGAGGGCATTTGTCAGCCTATAGCTTTGTGAAGTGCTTCTTGACTTACTGGAAATAAATGGTACTTTCTTCACAATGGATGTCCTATGGCAATAGTTTTTCAAAGTGTGTCCCACAGACTAACTATATCAAAATTACCTGGGGTGTTGGTCAAAATTGCCAACTCCCAGGCCCCATTCCATGACTACTGAATCGTAATTGCTGGGGATGGGCTCAGGAATCTGCACTTCTAATACAACCCCAGGTGCCTCTTTTGTACAACAGAGTTTAAGAGTTACTGTATTATGTGAACATTATCATCACGTCAATAAACATTGATTAAGCAAACATTCTGCCAAATGCATATTTTAGTCTCAATGAAAATGACCTGTAGAAAGTCTGTAATCTGTTTTTATCTATTTTATGAGGTTGTCTGATGCTTTCTAATGTTGGATGCATCTATTAGCCTTATCACCACAATGATCTTAAAAAATCCGTACACCTAGTGTGCCATGATGAGGTTCCTAAAGAATGAGAAAATATTTCCTTTTCGAATCTAGACAGTTTAAATCTGAACGATGACAGGAACACTAAAGAGGTGCAGTTCAGAACTCAAAGACTTAGAGAGGAAGGGAGTCGCTCCTTTCAGTTTTCTACTGTTTGGAAATTCTTCCAGTCTTGAAATAGTAATTCAGTTAAGCAAGTTTGTCTTATCTTTGTCCAATATGGCTTCATAGAATAAAATGGAATTTCCTAATCAGCATTCCTTTCATGAATTGACGCGGGATGAGCCCAGAGTATTTGGCTTGGCCAATTTTCTTTGTTAAGGAAACCCCATGACCGTGAAAAAACAAAACACTGTGTGCTTTTTTTTCCTTTCTTTTTTCAAAAGAAAAATGGAATTTCTCAACATAGGTCTGTGTTCCTAAAAAGTAAGCTTGCACAAAAATTGATCTCTTTGCCAAGATCACGAGATTTCTAACATGAGAGAGCGAGGGTCAGGTGACACGCTGAAGAGAAAGACTTGAATAGTTAACTCTGCTGCATGTGAGCAGAAAGCCTCTACCCTCTCCACATAACATCCTGTGGGAAAGAAATGTGGAGTAAAAACACAATGACGGTGCGCCACATCCTTTGTTGCAGACAATAGGGAGGTAATTGATTAGTTGCTTTTTATAAGACGAGGCAAGTCTCAGCTGAATCTCAAAGCTCACATTAAGAGCAATAAAAATATAAAGCGGTACTCGTATGCAGACCTTGGCAGAAAACCACGGTGTAGCCGATTTACTCTTTTCTCTGTATAGGTTTCAGATTAGAAATCAGCTGAACTGGTAGGTTTTGAGCCCTCATTCGTCAATGTGTGGGGCCAGCCTGCCTGCCAAAGTGAACTGTGTTGCTGCATAAACATGAGGTCTCCAGGAAAATGGGGTTCTGGCACAGGCACACCCAGACCGAGCCGGGGACATGCTTGAAGCGTGCTTTGCCAAAGAAAAGGAGTTGATTAAAAGACAGGCTGCCAGGAGCCTTGTGAAGGAGAGGAGGTAGGGACACTAACTATTTTGGATCATCTGGGGTTCTACCAACCTTGGATGAGAAATACATAGCTCCGTGGGCAGTGAGTACTGTAAAGGAGAGTTCGTTACACTTACAAAGATAAAAGCCAATTTTATAAGACAGCTGAAAGGATTAAAATAAGACATAATATCCTTCAGTTTATGAAGGTGCTTTGGTGGTCCATTGCCTGATGTCACTCAGAATCTTGTACCAGCTATGAAGAATAAGTTAAAATTGTCCAAAAAAACCACACAATTTTTAGAAGATCCGGTTGATTTAGTGATTATTTAATACTTGTGCATTGCAGTAATTACAAAGAGCTTGACTTTGTTTCAACTCTTACTTTTCCAATGGCAAATAGAAGATAGGACTTTAATTATTTTAAAATGAAATCTTCAGAGCAATTTATGTGCCCTGCACATTTTAAACAATGAAAGGGGAAATCTGAGGCATTGTCTGAAGCAAGATGCAATTGTGTAAAGGCAAAAGAGGCTAGGAGTTGTGTATGACATAGGCAAGCGCAGAGCGTGTATCAAACCAACCAGGAGTTGATAGGAGAGGGTTCCATTAACGAGGACCATTCTCTCACCTGCAAGCATCTGGTAGTTGAAAAGTTTAAACATTAGAAAGTCCATCTACCAGCTGGATTCAGCTGTGTGAATATTGTTGCCAATTCATCTGCAAAACACACAACCTACCTCACTTATAAAAAAGGGCAAGAAGAGAATCCTCAGATGGGGTAAAACAAATCTCACCATAGATTCAAAAAGGCCAAATAGATCTTGTTTCTCTCTCTCTTTCTCTTATCTTTTTCTTCTGGTCTGTCTTATGTAAAGATGCTGCCCCTGGTTTATGTCTTTGATATCCTCCTTCATCTAGTGGAATTTGTGCTGTGTTTTAAGAGCTCTTCCGAACCATAAGTAGCATAATATTAATTAATTATTGGGTTAGTGAAACAAATTGCACATCAGTGTATTTTACAATTATTCTCCAATTAGATTTGGTTTATTAAGTTAGAGGACAAGGAGAATGGGATTTCTGGTTAGACTAGAGGGAGCAGCATGCAGGGTTATGTTCTAAACTGGGAAACATTCTGTGTTTTCTTATTAAATATAATCAAGCAGTATGTGTATGCGCAGCAGCTGGAAGAGGATAGGGGGAGGGTGATTCCAAGAATCAGAGGCCATGTCCCTTCTTTGCGAGATTTCTCCAACTTTTGGAAAGTCTGTAATTCATGTACAAGGGTGAAATATTGTCTGGAGAAGATACGCTGAAAGATGAGAGAAAAGGAGTTGACATGTTGTTGGCATGGGGTCAGTAATGCACAGGGTCAGGAATTTAGAGCATTTCAGAGGGCATAACAATTTGGGGCCTGGGGTATAAAGGAAGGGAAACAGAAATCACAATGGATATCATGTCCAAAAGGTCATATGCCACAGAGATCCCATTCAAGAAGAAAATGTTTCTTCCACGTTTGGAAGTAGTATCCCCCTACTTTCGTGATTCCTGGGTTATGTTCAGTATGTGTACTCCTGAAATACTTAGTTACTTCTTCCAGGCCCTTTTCACTTACAAACGTTTCTTCTTTACACCAGGGATCCCTCCTCAAACAAGGTCCTGTACACTCCTCCTAAAGCACTGTACACAGGGCATCCTCAGGCCTTATACAATCTGGCCACTGGCTTCTTTCAAATGTTATTTTCTCTGTTTTGCCTCCAGGAGACTCTTCCAGCCATTCTGGTTTGCTCACTGAACACTCTCTGGGGAACTGCTCAGGACGCACTTTCTGCTGTCTGTTTGATCCTCCTCCTCTCCACTCATTCAGATTCTACCCAACCTTCAAGGTCCAGACAAATGCTACTTCTCCCAGGAAGCCCCTCTCTTTCTTGACCCCTGGAGCCCACGATGCTTGGTTCTGAGCCATTGGATTGGCAGTTTACCGACTGCCGTCAAGGCTCTCCTATGCCTTGTCCTTCTTTCTTGACTGTTCGTTCCCTGAGTGGAGGGGTTGAGGAGTTTAGGACAGTACCCACTGTGTAGTGTACATTCAATAAGTGTACAGTGATGACTTTGTAAACAATAACTAAGTACTGATAAATATTTATTTCATTTCTTCCTATTAATATTAGATCAATTAAACTTGTTAGTTACTTAACTAAAAAACTGATAAATTATTAGCATTGAATTTCTATTAAGTAGGCTTTAAGACTTATGGACTATTTTATATCTTGGCATAATACTTGTATTTTCTCATAAAATAAAATGGAATAATACTATTTTAAAGAAATGGCATACCTCATGACATTTTTGTGTCCATTCTTTCCCCTCTCACCTTCTTATTTTTGGAGAATAACTGATAAACCTGCCATGTGACAAAAATAAGAAAGGAATGGAGAGATAGATGTTACCTTAGCTTTCTGATGCTTTCCTCATAGAACTGTCCAATGTTTGACCTCATTTCTTTAATCCACACCCCTTCCTCCCCATCCCCTGCCTGCCACCGCTTCTGCTCTTCTTTTACAGGTTAGGTCTGGGCAAGCACCCAGTGAGATGTTTCATTAAATCACTGACCTGTTGGGTTGGGCAGAGCAGGTCTAGAGGGAGCTAAGTGGTTAATTGCAATTCTTAGGCCCAGCCAAATGAAAATTCGGCCTGTTCACCAAACCATCCTCTTCCCCACCCCCCTTTACTCTGGATAAATCCCAACTCTAATTAAAATGTAATATTCTCCTTATGTGACTCCTTGGAAAAGTTTGTGGAATGACCACATAATACAGAGCAGGTTTTCCAGATGTTCCCTGTCTTGGCTGGTGTTCACATGCACAGCATCTCCACCCCCAAATTTCTCCACTCCACACTTACCATATGACCTCCTCTCCCCTCCCACTTCTCCTCTGCTGTCCCTGATGTGCTGTGCATAACTTCCTGAGTCTGACTGTTGTGCCTTCAGTGGTAAGAGCCATTACTGAAGTGCAGTGGGCCAAGAAAAAAGTAATACTTGCCTTCACAGAGCACTCGAATGCTATTTACAATGGAAAAAACAACTTTGAACTGCTTCCAAAACAACAGGCCTTAAAATCACTTCTGCTTGCAGTTGAGATGGATTTTGCAGCAACCTTTCCAAACCTGCTTCCTCTGAATGTTTTTCAGCCCATAGAGTGGCTTTCTCAATGAGAATTGAAAATGGCGCCCCTTTAAACCCTTGACCTATGCCTCAAAGGTCATTTCCAAACACTCTGTCATGAGTGCTTGTGAAACCATGGTCTGCAGTCACAAGCTCTCCATGAACATTGTACAGACATGGTGGGATTATGAAACTCTGTCCCAAACACAGATTCATAAGACTGGCTGCCATGACACAGTTGTCAGGTTTCAGCACATTTTTGATATGTGATCACTTAGCTCTGTTATCTGAGTTTAATTTCCCATGCTGCTGCCCACATATATTTTTAATTTCCCTTCAGCCTTTTGATCTATCTTCATTAGATGTTATGAAAATTTCTCAATGACAGGTTGCAAAATGGTAACCTGTAAGCAAAAATCCATGTTCAAAAAACAATTTACATAGTTTTTTCAAAATTTATGAATTAGTAGCTAATGTTTGAAAGTTGCAAGATTTCACTCACAGATTTGAATTCCTTGCTTCTCTTGAGAGAATTTGGGTGTAGCATCGCTCTGATGGCAGAGTCCAGCGGTCACCTCCTTCCCATGGAGCAGGAGCTGTCACTCACTGGACCTTTTGATTCCAGCCATTTTCCCCCTAACTCCTACTTGACATTTGACTTTAACATTTTGAGTCATAACTTTTCCAGTTAAAGTATTTTATAGATAGAAATTCACCCAAGCAAGACATGTCTTAAGCCATAAAGCTGTATGTTGCGAGTTATTATTATTTTTAAATCTAAATTCTTCCTCTTGAGTAATATGTCTCATTTATCTATGTTCTTGACACTGGCTTCCCAAGTAAACTGAGGTCTCCCACACAGCACACCCTAGTGGTTAAGAGTATATCCTAGTGGTTGGAGTCATGTAGCCTAGATCACTTTCTAATTGTGAGGTGCTGGGAAAACTGCTTCAACTCTTTCTGCCTCAGTTTTTCTATCTCTAAAATGGAAATACTCCTTAACCCAGTGGTTCTCAACTGTAGTGTGCATCTGAGTCACCCAGAGGGCTTGTTAGAATCTGGATGGTTGGTCCTGCCTCCAGTGTCTGATTCAGTAGGTTTGGGATGGGGCCTGAGAATTTGTAACATCTCCACCAAGTTCCCAGGTGATGCTGCCGCACCAGAAACATTTAGGAACATTTAGGATGAGTGCCTAAGCCATTATGTGAGGATTAAAAGTGGTAATTGTATAAAATGCATGGTTCAGTGAGTTGGTCATTTGATTGAAAGAAAAATTTATGTTTAACTTGTTTGAGGTTCAATGTTTAACTCTTTATAAAACCTGATGAATCATTGCATTTTGATAAATAGAGTAGATACATGGTGATTCCAGATATAATTAAATTCTTTCATTTCTGAAACCTATATATTTTCATACTGCTAAAGGGAAAATCTGGAGAAGGCAATGGCACCCCACTCCAGTGCTCTTGCCTGGAGAATCCCAGGGACGGGGAGCCTGGTGGGCTGCCGTCTATGGGGTCGCACAGTGTTGGACACAACTGACTCGACTTAGCAGCAGCAGCAGCAGCAAAGGGAAAATCCACACCTTAATCTCATTTTGGTCTCAACCTGGGTTTGTCTCTTGTTCCCTCACTGTATGGGAAGGATTAATAGATTTGCCCAAAGCGTTGAAAGGAAAGGTGAGCAAGAAAGGAATTATCTTAGATTGCCGTGAAGAAGTCATACTCTCTTCTCCTACTGGCTTCTCCTTGCTCTGTGTCCTCCTGGAATCTAGACCCAGCAATGGAGGAATCACCTCTCACCTGCATGGAACACAAACCAACCATGGCCCATCAGCTGTCTGCTCCTTCCCCTTTCCCTTCAGTGCCTTAGTGATGAGCAGTGAGAAGTGAGATGACGTCACAGCAGCCCCGGGAAGTCTGGGAGTGAGTTCCATGCAGACTTAAAATCACTGGACAAACACTTTCCTCCCTTCCTCCCTCCCTCCCTTTCTTCCTTCTCTCCACCTTACCTTCCTTTCCCCTTCCTTTCTCTCTCTCTCCTTTCCTGTGCTTTAATATTAAATATCATAGGAGTATAGTATGTATTTTGCAATACTGGCAACTGATATCTATTAAAAAGAGACTCTAGAACTCAATCCATTTTGCCCGATTCTAAAAAAAAAAAAAAGCGAAACAGTTCCAGTTCTAGTTCAGACAAATTTCATTCACAAAAATAGCCCTGGTGCAGATGCAACAAATAGAAGCTGTATAAATAACACCTGAGGTGTAATGCATTATACCTAATTAAAATTTTCAATTCAGTTCAGTTCAGTCGCTCAGTCGTGTCTTACTTTTTGGACCCTATGGACTGCAACATGCCAGGCTTCCTTGCCCATCACCAACTCCTGGAGCTTGCTCAAACTCATGCTCATCAAGTCAGTGATGCCATCTAACCATCTCATCCTCTGTCATCCCCTTCTCCTGCTTTCAATCTTTCCTAGCATCAGGGTCTTTTCCAGTGAGTCAGTTCTTTGCATCAGGTGGCCAAAGGATTGGAGTTTCAGCTTTAGCATCAGTCCTTCAAAGGAGTATTCAGGACTGATTTCCTTTAGGATGGACTGGTTGGATCTTCTTGCAGTCCAAGGGATTCTCAAGAGTCTTCTCCAGCACCACAGTTCAAAAGCATCAATTCTTCGGCACTCAGCTTTCTTTCTAGTCCAACTCTCACATCCATACATGACTACTGGAAAAACCATAGCTTTGATTAGACGAACCTTTGCTGGCAAAGTAATGTCTCTGGTTTTTAATATGCTGTCTAGGTTGGTCATAGCTTTTCTTCCAAGGAGCAAGCATCTTTTAATTTCATGGCTGCAGTCACCATCTGCAGTGATTTTGGAGCCCCCCAAAATAAAGTCTGTCACTGTTTCCCCATCTATTTCCCATGGAGTAATGGGACCAGCCAATAGACTATACTCCACCTCCTCCTGTGGTAGACCATGGAGGATTTTGATACCCCTTCACTTGGGAGAAATGGAAATGAGCATGAAATTAGGGGCTTTGAAGAGGCACTAGCGAATGTTGTTGTACAGTGAATTTTGCTATCCAGGAAGTCTGGAATCCCCTTTTCTGAAGATTTTACAGAATGTTCCACATGCAGTTCCCCCTCAGAGGCAGCAGACTGGACTGAATGACCTCAGGCGGTTCCTCTATAGACTGTGATTTTGTGAATATTTTTGTCATACAAACCACTCCTTGTGTCCTAGCACTCCAGATGCTTATAAAGCACCATGTGTCCACCACTGCAGGCTGACTGCAATTCCTAAAAGGAGCAATTCTAATAAAGCACCCACTGCAGGGAGGCAGAGACCATCAAGTCAAAAACGGCTGTGACTTAGCGCAACCTTTGAGGTAGAAGCTCTCGACTGGTGTTTAAATTTAATACTGCATTGTAATTCAGTATGCTAAATCAGTGTGTAAAAAGGGATCAGTACCCAGTAAAACTGCAAGCAAGGCTGGCATAGACCACACAGCTCTCATTTCCCTCTAAACCCTCCCAACTGGTCTCTAGATATACTTGACACTGTGTCATTTGACATTACTTAGTCCATAAAACTTTACACATGCATAATGGGCAACAGTAAGACTGGGCAGTTACTGTGGCATAAAATGGGAGAAAAAAGTTACCAGACCATCAAACATGGACTTTGTTTTCTAGCCAAATGCTTTATTAATGACAAATTAGCAGTCCCAAATCAACACAGTTGTGATGAAATGTCTACTCCATTGATCAGTTTTCATTACTGAATCTGACCTACACTTACAGGCTCACAACAAACTATGGAAAATTCTTAAAGAGATGGAAATACCAGACCACCTGACCTGCCTCCTGAGAAATCTGTGTGCAGGTCAAGAAGCAACAGTTAGAACTGGACATGGAACCACAGACTGGTTCCAATTTGGGAAAGGGGTACGCCAAGGCTGCATATTGTCACCCTTCTTATTTAACTTCTATGCAGAGGACGTCATGCAAAATGCCAGGCTACATGAAGCACAAGCTAGAATCAAGATAGCCGGGAGAAATATCAATAACCTCAGATATGCAGATGACACCACCCTTATGGCAGAAAGTGAAGAGGAACTAAAGAGTCTCTTGATGAAAGTGAAAGGGGAGAGTGAAAAAGGTGGCTTAAAACTCAACGTTCAGAAAACCAAGATCATGGCATCTGGTCCCATCACTTCATGGCAAATCAATGGGGAAATAATGGAAACAGTGACAGACTTTGTTTTTTGGGGCTCCAAAATCACTGCAGATGGTGATTGCAGCCATGAAATTAAAAGACGCTTGCTCCTTGGAAGAAAAGCTATGACAAACCTAGACAGCATATTAAAAACCAGAGATGTTACTTTGCCAACAAAAGTCTGTCTAGTCAAAGCCATGGTTTTTCCAGTAGTCATGTATGAATGTGAGAGTTGGACTAGAAAGAAAGCTGAGCACTGAAGAATTGATGCTTTTGAACTGTGGTGTTGGAGAAGACTCTTGAGAGTCCCTTGGAGATCCAACCAGTCCATCCTAAAGGAAATCAGTCCTGAATATTCATTGGAAGGACTGATGCTGAAGCTGAAATTCCAATCTTTTGGCCACCTAATGCGAAGGAACTGACTCACTGGAAAAGCCCCTGATGCTGAGAAAGATTGAAGGCAGAAGGAGAAGGGGACGATAGAGGATGAGATGGTTAGATGGTATCACTGACTCAATGGGCATGAGTTTGAGTAAGCTCCAGGACTTGGTGATGGACCCAACTGAGCAAGTGAACTGAACTGACACGTACAGGCTCAATCTGAAAAGACTCAATTATTCCACAGCTACTTCCAACTTGTGAATTAAGTTTCATTTGTGCAATAGAAATAGGAGGCATTTTAGGAACATCTCAATACATTTCATCTGGAGATTTTTCTTAAGTAGACCCAGTTGTATTGAAAGACAGAAAAATAGACTAAAGTTTCCATGGTGCCATTTACAAGATAGACCAAAAAGGAAGCCACAAGAAGCATTTTGCTGCTGACATCTTGAAGATCTTACACCTGTAGCTTATTGACATCATCAGATGATGCTGAGTTTTAGGAAGGCATAGAAGAATGGTGAGGAAATGAAACTACAGAAACAAGGGCATATTTGTATCAAAAAACTGGAAGGCAGAGAAAGAATTCTTCTTTTCACGGCACCATTCACCGGCCCCCTCCTTTCTGCTGTTCATGAGCCAAGTCAATGAACAGCTCTTCACAAGAGGTGGAAGCTTAGAATTACATTGCTTTAAAACCAGAGAGTTTCAGTCTTCTGGCCCAGGAGCCAGCCAGTATCTTTTCCAACTTGAGAACAAGCAGTGCAGCAGATCTCTCAAGTCCTAAACTCATCAACCGAAAAAAAATTCTTCTCTTATTTCAGGTCTTTCCAAAGAAAAGAAGAAATGCCGACCAACAGTGGTGGTGCTGGTAATGGAGAAACACACCCAAGCCTCAATTATAATGATTCCAGGAGACGTTTCCTGTAATGATATTTCAAGGTATATGTTTTGACTTGTAGTAGACACAAATGCATGCAATGAATCATAGAAGAAGAGGATTGTATTGTTCTTACTGTTGAAGCATCTAAACTACTGCCCACGCCTTCATTCTGAGATATACCCAGGCCCTCGCCACCCCCACCCTGACGTTACCTCAAAGCATTCTTCCCTGAGGACCCATGTGCGGTGGTGAGTCTTCAGCACACCTCCCACTTCTTTGCATCATCTGGGCTTTTGGATAACTCTCCAGATGCAGTTCTGGACCTTTCTCATGAAGCAGTAGCCGCCCTGTGAGAGTTCTGCCAGAAAGAAAGAAAAATGAACTGGACTTCACAATCAACTAGACACAAGCGTGAACAGACCCGTTCTCAGGCCAAATCAACATTTCTGCTCCCGTCCTGACAACTATAAATTCAGAAGTCGTCACCACATAAAGTACCTCGTGCACAAATACTTGAACTCTGACTTCCTTTCAACAGCCTTAATGGTACCGCTTCCCATATCATTTTAACGTGCTCCGGTGTTGTAATGTCATAAATGACAATCTCAACTACAGTCGGAGTCCTGGTTGCCAAGCCTAACTCCACAACCCTTCTGTCATGTAACATGTGGCCCTGAAGGGGTACACAGGGGACCTCCCCTCAAGCCCTCTGCTCTCCCAGGCTTTTCCTTCTCTATTAGAATAAGGAAGCCTGCAATCCACCACTGAAAAGCACAGACACGAAAATAATTAGCCATCTTTTCTGTTCAGCTGTAACTTATATTCCCTATGAGGAGGAAAATGGAGGTTAAAAAAAAAATCAAGGCCCAGAGACCCACGTTTCATTTGGAACACTAGGGGTTCTTGGTGGAGATCATTAAAGTGTGGTTTGAAATATTTTCCTTTTCTCATCAAGTCACTAGCCCAGTAATTGATGTCATAAAAAATATCTGTGTTCAGTTGCAGTGGGTTTCTCAAGTCCCTTCAAGTTATCAATTATTTACATCCCAATGAAATGAAACAATGCTGTAAAGCCAGGTCCTGAAAAGCCACCAAGGGGTCTGACGGGGGCATTGTTAACTTGCATGTTAGTAGCACTCTGTTTGGGAAAGTTCATTTCCCCTTCTCTGTCATACATTATCTGTGTGGGTTTTATTGCAGCTCCTCATAAATAGTCTCATTGGGCTTTTTGTTGTTTGTTCATATCCTCCACAATTTATACGCCAAGGATGAAAGGAAAAACCCCAGCTCCTTCAGCTGCCACAGGCCCTTTTCTCTGCATCTCTGGGCTTTGACCCTTTCCTCCTGTATTCTGGGAGCACCCAGGGAATTTTCTTTACTTACCAAAGTTTGCATGGTCCAGATTTGACAGAAAACCATGTTTGGGAATGGCAGGATTTCATTGGTATTCAGAGTCTTCCCCTTCTGTTATTTCCTCCTGCTTTCATTTCCCTCCTGAAACCTTCTTTCCCCCTCATGCAGCAGAGTAACTCCAGCAGGGCCAAATCTCATACTAATACTTGTCCTTGGGGAAAGCAACAGAAAACGTTTGGTGATGTCTTAAGACCCAAACTTGGCTGTCATCCTTTAGTGATATATAAAGGCATCTTGGCTAACACACAACCCTCACATATTTTGGTAGAGAGCTTTATGGACATTGCTGATAAAATGTGATACTGTGTCTCTTGCCAATTCATTAGTTTCAGGCTTCTTTGGGATGGCCTTTTCACAGGCCTCATCATAGCAACTGGAGACATGTGATGGAATCAGAGTTTCTTCTAAACTCCAGAGTGCAATAAGCTTAAGCTTTTCCATCATTCAAAGGGCAGATTCAAACCTATACAGATCTGTTCCTAATCAACCCATTTATCTGATCTACAGAGCATAAATTAGTTTTTTATAAATGAGGTGGTAGGCAAATGCCCCAGTGTTTTTGAGAGCAACTGCAAAGCTCTTTTCAGGACTGAGGAAGGCATATACATTATTATTCCCCATTTAGTCAAAAGGGAAGTTTTGTAGACACACGGGGACATGCTGGCTATACAGGACTGCAACCGTCATCCTTTTTAACGCTGCAGTTGTGTGTTCTATATTTACTGTTCCCCAGATAGTTAACCATCCAACTTGGCAGGGGTGTGTGTGTGTGAGCAAATTCTGCCAGCATCCAGATCCTCAAAACCTCAGCAACTTCATTAACTTTGGAGACTAACAGTCTCATCTGACAACAAGCGTGATGCCATCCAGAGCTTCACAACCCATTGCAACAACAGAGATAATAGTTCTCTCTCCTTCATCTATTGAAAGTAAAGGCTGTTCAGAACATGAGTGTGTTTGTTTAATGTAGCTTTAAGGAAGGAGAGAGGGACATTTTTGCAAAGTGATTAAAAGCGACTTATAAAAGTAGGTGCCTGGGATGAAGGACCCAGCGGTGGTGATGACTTCCGCTCATAGGTCCATGTCCTGTAGAATGGCGGGGCATCCTGTGGCTGAGAGCTCTGTGTTTCCTGTTCAGAGGAAGCTGAGGGGAGCAGGAAGAGAGGGACTCGGGGAAAGAGCAGGTGGGGAGGGGTGGGGGAAAGAAGTCTGCTCTAAGCTTTCCCTTGATCTTAACCAGGGGCCAACACTTGACAGTTCTTCTATTTATTTTATTTTATTTTGACAGTTCTTTTAATAGAACGTGGTTCTGTCAAGGACAGAGCAAGTACAGCTTACAGAAGCCTCCACACCTGATCTTAAAGCTGAAAGAGAATACGGGTGCTTAGGTGGAGAAACCACTCAAAATGGGAAATGTGGGAAGAGAGGAGTGTGAATTTATAAGAAAGAAAATAGGTGCAAATACACCCCTGTTAACCAGATTTGTTCTCAGTGCTATAGGATCTATATTTTCTTTTAAAACAATCTTTATTGGAGTATAGTTGCTTTACAAAGTTGTGTTAGTTTCTACTGTACAACAGAGTGAATCAGCTATACACATACATGTGTGTGCATACTCAGTCACTTCAGTCGTGTCTGACTCTCTGCGACCCCATGGACTGTAGTCTACCAGGCTCCTCTGTCCATGAGGATTCTCCAGGCAAGAATACTGGAGCAGGTTGCCATACCCTCCTCCAGGGGATCTTCCCGAGCCAGGGATCGAACCCAGGTCTCTTGCATTGCAGGTGGATACTTTACTGTCTGAGCTATCAGGGAAGCCCAAGAATACTGGAGTGGGTAGCCTATCCCTTCTCCAGGGGATCTTCCTGACCCTGGAATTGAACCAGGGTCCCCTGCATTGCAGGCAGATTCTCTACCTGCTGAACTATCAGGGAAGCCCATACATATACACATGTCCCCTCTTTTTTGGATTTCCTTCCCATTTAGGTCACCACAGGACACTGGGGAGAGTTCTCTGTGTTTTATAGTAGGTTCTCGTTAGTATATTTTCTATCATAGGTCACGATGAATGCTTTCATTTTTGTCAAAATTAATGTTTTTGAAACTTGTTCATACACATTGGATCCATTATTCCTTAGGTAGGTGGCCTGACTGGTGCCTTGTTTCCCAGTTTAAGGCTAAAAGGAGTAAGTGAGTTGCCTGAGGTCACGCAGTCCCTACCTGGAAAGAGAGTTCTTGGCTCTTGCTTGCAGCTGCTCTGTCTTCACACAGCCTCCTTCATCCTTCCTTTGCTCAGCAGGGCTCTGTGCTGGTCCCTGTGGCAGCTTGGTAAACACTGATTGATGAATTAATTGGCAATGGTGATAATGACTGCTCTCAAGTACCTACAACAAGAGTTGTTGTTTTCCTCAGGGATCTGCCCAGCCCTGATGTACCTAGGGTTGGCATTAGAAAAATAATGAACAATATCAGTGGATATTAGTGACTAAGGAAACAGACTCTGACTCAGCTCAAGACGCCACACTGAGATTCACACAATTAGAAGTTTATAGTCAACTGTGGGATGATACACTCCATTAATCTTTCTAACAGTTACATGGTTCCATTTGGACCAGGCTCAGCTCTTATAAAATGCAGACTCATTACACTGACTCAGATGGGAGCCAGGGGAACATATTCAAGGGCAGTACCACTGCTTGCAAGCATACCTGAAGAACTATTTTGGTATCTTAAACTTGAAATGGAAGTTGGGCAAGTTTGCCAGAAAGTCAGTCCTTGCCCTTTGCTTGCCTCGTTCCTTTCTCCCTGACCTGCTCGCCTAGTCCACTCGGGCTGAAGATTCAAAACAAAGAAAAGAGAGCATCCATAATCATCTTAGAGGACATGGCCAAAGGATTTCACCAAAGTGGGTCTGAGGTAGGGATTATTCTGTGTGGAGCACAGTGGCATAAGCAGCCAGTTATTCAGAGGATGAATGAAGTCATTTGGTCTCTCAGATTCCTTCTGGAGTTTGAAATATCCCGATGAATTATATTAAATAAACCAGCATCCAGTTTTAGAATCTCCAGACTCAGAATAACGAGAAAGCTGTTCCACTTATATCCTTTCTATTATTAAGAAGGATGTCTTGATATTAGGAATTTCATGACTGTAATTTCATTCCTTATCCCTATCTTTTTCCCCAGTGGAGAAACTATGAGAAAGGTAAAATAACTCACCCAAGGTCACACAGCTATGAGGTGACCAGGCAAGTTTTCCTAAGCGGAACCCAGGCTTATTCTCACTAAGGCCATACTCTGAAATCTGCCCTGAATCTCCAGCAGACATCATGATATAAGTCATGATTAGTATTTCAGCCTGGAGGTCCAGGGAGAGGAGGAGAGTGAGGCATATGAAATGGGGCAGCTGGAAGATGAAGATTACAGCCTTCACCTGTGTTACCATTGGCCTGGCCTGGCTGTGCAGTCAGAAGTGAGAGGTGACATGATTCTCTGATGCGTGGGAATAAGAATCAGGACCCTTTGGGGAGATCAGTTAGCAAGCGAGCATTTTGATAACGTCTTAAAAATGTATGTGATACTGGAAAATGTACAAGCTTGGGCTTCCCTTGTAGCTCAGTCAATAAAGCATCTGCCTGCAATGCAGGAGATGCGGGTTCGATTCCTGGGTTGGAAAGATCCCCTGGAGAAGGAAATGTTAACCCACTCCAGTATTCTTGGCTGGAGAATCCCATGGACAGAGGAGCCTGGGAAGCTACAGTCCATGGGGTTGCAAAGAGTCGGACACCACTTAGTGACCAAACCACCACCAGAAGAGCGTGTAGCTGTGCGGTGGGAATCGGCCAGTCCTAAGCATCAGTACAGCCCTGCAGTGGTTTTTAACAACCATGGCATTCTGACGCGGGCAGTACTGGTTTTGCCACTTACAGCCACTTTCACGAAATTGTATGTTCTCTTCTTGTGTTTCCTTAAACTATAACCACTGTGGGCACTATTTTCTGTCAGTATATTCTGACTGTTGAACACTGAGACTGGTCTGAAAAGTTGGTTCCTGGAATCCCTAAGAGGGATGAAGCCGGTTCTTGGCCATCTGCGTATGGATGGTCCAAGGCTGTATTTTTACTGCCAGGCTGATTTCTCCCTGCCACACAGACCCTTCTGAGACAGCTCCTCTTACACCGTGTGCTCAGGGAGGGCACATTAATTTTAATATTGGCTTTAGTCAAACCTCGTTAGGAAGGTCAATATACTGCCCCAGCCCCATTAAATAATATGTTTAAAACACTAAATAAATAACACTTAGATTATCCATAGTTTTGGATCATCAAGGCAGCTTTTCCCTTCTAGTAGTGCAGCTAATTTAAGACTGCAAGGAAAGAGTTTTAAACACATTACTTTTGGCTTAAGCCCAACAATGTTGCAATGTGATATTTAGAGCTCATGAATCAAGAGACAAACATGTATAGCCAGGTGTGGTTTGACATAAAAATTTCTGTGAGACAATTGGTCTCGCTGTATGATAAATGGTCAAAAATCTCATTCATTTCTAACGTCTGTGCTTTAAAAAGTAAATATACAGAAGGCTTCCTTTTCTTTGCTTAGCATTTATCTTCTCAAGTGTGGAGGTCCATTTGATTAATGTCTAGTCATTTAAGAAAAAAGATGTCTTCTCTAAGTTGCATGAAATATGAAATGATTAGGTCATGCTTCTGGAGAGTTTTTATGTTCAATTACTTAAACTTTTTTGAAAACTTAAAAAAAACTTGTGTGTGTGTGTTATATCTGCTCCAAGGAGATCCTCCTTTCCCTGCGTAACTTAAAAGATGAGGTTGTTTCCTGATGTGGATTCTTCTTTAGCACAAGTCTCCATCTGCTGGCAGTGCTAGCTTTGAAATCTGGTTGTGCCCAAGCCCCTGTGGGTAAGGGTCTCATCTGGTGGGCACCCACACACCAACTGATCACTCATTCATACTTTAATTAAGAAATTATGAAATAAAAATGTCTGCTCTAATTTGCAAATTATATTCCACATCATTGACCATTTATAAAATCAAGGCTATTGCTTTTCTGTTATATTATTATCCAGTTTGGGTTTTGAAATTTGCTGTGTATGTGTTGTTGTTTTCCCCTAGTGGACTAATGTAGTTTCAAACATTGTATAAATAGCCCAGTTCCATTTGCTAGTTTCCACAATTCTTTAAAATCAAGATACCAGATAAAATAATGTTTTGATGGCTAGAGTCTATTATCAGCATATGACACAAGCCTGGTCTTTGAAAAGACATAAATCAGATAACAGTTCCAGTGATGCTGTGCTCTTTTGATTTTTCAAAGCCTGCTGTCAAGGCTGCCTTTACCTGCATCTTTTGATAATACGAGAATTAGATCATTGGCATCATCGCAAGATGCATCTGGCAGCAGCTTTTCTTCATCATTATCGTTCCCAGGGGTTGTGGTGTTGGATTTCTTTCAGTTCCATTTGTTTTATGTCTGTACGTTTCTCAGTTCTCACAGCCTCTGTGTGAGAGTGTGAGTGTGTGTGTGTGTGTGTGATGCGTGGTGTAAAGAGACAGAGAGAGAAAGAGAAAACTGAAAGAAGTTGGGAAAGAGAACAGGCAGCCATGTGCTGAGGATTCCTCCTTGCTCTAGTCATATCCCGATTCTTTACATAGTAAATTGCCAACCAGGGCTAAATAGCCATTCCTGGCCTTACAATTCTTAGCAGAGGGACACTGAGGCTTCCTTTGGGACCATTTCCAATTTTTCTGTTCCCTCACTGTTCACCTAATCACTCTCTGTAAGGATCAGAGGCTTTGTAACAGATACACACTACTATATATCAAGTAGATAAACAAGAGGGACCTACTATATAGCACAGGGAACTATATTCACTATCTTGTAATAACCTATGACAGAAAATAATCGGAAAATACTATATATATGTGGGTATATGTAAAACTGAATTACTTTGCTATGTATCTGAAATGAACACAACATTGTAATACAATCAAATACACATCAATATATGGCCCCACCAGAATGTGTACCATGCAGGGAGCTGAGTATGTAACTTCCTTTTAGAATAACTAGGGAGTTAAGCAGAATTAAGGGGAAGGGATGCTGGAGAACCCCTGGCCCTGGTGAGGCTCTGTCTTTGGGTTCTATGTGGCAGCCACCCCACAGCTCAGAGATCTCCCATTAGGACACCAGACTGGCTCGGCTGTCCCAGATCTGACATCTTCCCTCTCCTCTAGGGAAAGAGGGAATATCTCTTGTGGTAGCACCTGCTTCAAGATTCATTCTCTCTGTGTGTCTCTCTTTAACAGATAACATGCCTAGACCTGTACCAATCTGTGTATCAGGAATTTCAGTACAAGCTAAACTGGTGCCTACCTCTGAAATTGAGGGTGGATAAACAACACATCTAAGAAGGGGAAAGTCCTCTTTAGAAAACTATTTGGTGGAGATTGGAGTAGTGGCTATGCTATGGAGGCAACAAACCAATGTCTTCTATCAGTCAGTCTACTGTTGTGTACTATCTGTCTCAGTATATTTATATAGTATATATAAAATCAAATATAGTATATTTGATTATAGTATATTTTGAAATCAAATATGTTGTGCCAACTTATGCCATGCTCTATACCTGTTACTAGGGGTGGAAAGAAAGCCAAAACCCTATCCTTAAAGCTCAGGGTAATATTGTCTCATATTATTATATGATATCTTGGTATTTATATCTCCATATGTTATCCCCTCATCCATACTATAAGACTCATGAGGGCAAGGACCTTGTCTCAGTCAGGGTGTATTTGCCCAGCTCCTTCTCTCTTCCTAGAGTACCTGGACCCCACATGCAGGGCCATCTAGAAGATCTGCAGACTGTTGGACTGGGGTGGACGTGCACGTGTATTGAACGACCAGTGCAAAACCCTGCCTGTCTTCTAGCTCTCCTCAGCATCTCTGTGTGTGTGTGGTAATTCCTGAATTGTGGCAGAGATTGCTAGTGTTCCCCAGTCTCCAGTTCTCCTCTTCCTGAGCACAGAGCTAAGCTTTTCTTCCCACCCCCAGAGAGCTAAGAGAAACTATGAGACTGAGTTCTGGCTGATTAAACGTGGGCAGAAGCTACATCGGCTACCACCAGGCCTGGCCATAAAACCTTCTGTCCTCTCCTCATCACTGTCTTTGGGGCTAAGACTCAGACAGTCAGAGGGCCTAGAAAATGGGGGATCCTCATAAAGGAAGGGGCCCAGACCCTTGAATCATGGCATAGAAGAAGTGGCCCCAGGTATACTTCCCAGACAGGGATGTTCACACGGGTCCGGAGTGAGCAAGTGCCCGAGATTCGTTACAGCTGCTAGCATCACACCCTGACTTATTTATTATTATGATTTTTAAGAGAGCAACTCTGATTCTAGTAGTTTTCAAAAGTATATTTCGATTTACAAGAACAAGTCTAGGAGGTTGTTCTCTTTAAAAAGAATACATTTGAGCAAAGCACTAACGACATCTTCAGAGATAATATACAACATTCTGCAGGATGGTCAATTTTCAAGAGAATATACATTTCCAGTAATAATCAGAACACTTGCATTATCCTCAATTTTGGGAAGGAATTATTATAAATGGTTCTGTTTGTGCATCAGTGAAATCCCTTATTCCCACCGTGTGCTTGTCATCTCAGTTCTCATTTGCAGGTATTCAACATTTCCAATAAGAGTATTCCCTTACCTGCTTTTAAATCATTACTGTTTTTATAATGGCTTCATTATTTCTTAATTGTCCTAATTTTCTTTTTTACCCATTCTTGTTAAAAGTCGATTAAAATATGAATAATTTCAGCATCCCAGGCATTCTGGAAACATAATGAATTTCAGGTTTACATTCATTTGTCAGTAAAAGCAGAAGAAGAAGTCAGGGTGGACAATTCCAGTAACCTCAACTGGATTTAAATAGGCCATTATGCCACATCCTTATGGTACTCAAAATTTGGTAATGCTAGAGCCAGAAGGGAACTTGGAGATCATTCCATCCTCAGCCCTCAGTGGCTGATGTGCAACTACCATGTGCAGAGGGCTACACGCTTAGATACTGTTGCAGACAGAAGTAGTCCCAGTCTAACAATTTCCACATAACGTGCCATGTGGAATTAAACCAGTGTTTGTATGTGAGGTCTCCCACTCCCCTGGACGGTCATCTGTCTCTCTGGCTTCCTCCTCTGTCCCTAACCCAGGGTCCAGGTAAAGGCACTAATAAACACCACTGGCTTACCAGCAGGCTGATATATAGATGCTTCTGTCCAAATGGACTTTCTGCAGAAGACTCTTTTTATTCCTGCTCACTCTGTTCTCTGTTCCTAAGTTCACTGCTGTCCTTGTTTCAATTGTCTGTGAGCAAAACAAGACAGAAAGGAATCTTCTTTTTCCAGTAATTAATGAGATATCTATCACCCTCTTCCATAACATTCTTCTAAGCCTTTAGGAGAGTCACTACCATCCGGGATACATTCCCAGGCATATGAACATTTTTTCTCTAAGCTTGGGAATATCCAACTATTGTCTTAGAAGATCCTCTAACTTGCTCTGTGACTGAGCTAAACACCTCACCTTTCTGGCCCTTCGTTTCTTATCAGTAAAATTAGGGGTTAGCTCAGACTGCCATTGTCACTTCCATTTGGAATTAATTAATTCAACATTATTTGACAGCCATCATGGCACCCCACTCCAGTACTCTTGCCTGGAAACTCCCATGGACAGAGGAGCCTGGCAGGCTGTAGTCCATGGGGCCACAAAGAGTCAGACATGACTCAGCGATCTCACTTTCACTTTTCACCTTCTTGCATTGGAGAAGGAAATGGCAACCCACTCCAGTGTTCTTGCCTGGAGAATCCCAAGGACGGAGGAGCCTGGTGGGCTGCCATCTATGGGGTCGCACAGAGTCGGACACGACTGAAGCGACTTAGCAGCAGCAGCATGAAAAGTCCTGGGTTTAGGGGAAAAAAAAGAAATCTCTTCTGCCCTTGAGAAACTCCCAGGCTGGCTTAAAGTCTATGCTTCTTCTAGATGGGGTAAAGAAAATGGATGAGTAAGTAGTTCCCTGGGGAAGATCTGGTTCTCAAAATCATATAGAATATGTGAAATCCAGGGATGTCTCCTGAATCTGTCTGGATTTTTAAGCCTTTATTGACACTTTGCTTTTTATCATTATCCTAGATCATATTTTCGAGACTTCAATTACCTCTCACCTGTGTTAAAAATCTTTCTCTTCATATTTCATCTGTTGCCTGTTCTCCTTTTCAGTTTTCTGTTTAGAATGTCAACATTTAACAATTAGATTTTAGATTCTCTGCACAGAACACCCTTTGATGCTCTTGTCCTGGCCTCCTATTCCTCCTACACAGAAACTTGGCTTATATTTTTGTTTTACAGAGCAGCTCTTTCTTGACATGTTGTTATAAAACTGTACCCAGTTGATCAAAGGAAAGGAGTTCCTTCTCTCTGCTTCTTTTCCACTGTAAAATTCTGGATACTTGTCAATCATGTCAGACAGAGGTCAGAGGAAACTTGATGGAGTGGTGGAAACAACCCAGGGAAACCTGCCCATCAAAAGCGTCCTGGAAGTTTGTGCTTGGTCTGCTGACCTGGAACCTCTACAATCTATTATGTTGCCTCATCTTAGACGGTGCTGATGCTCGGAAAATCCAAAACATGTCCACCAGCTGGTCTCCATTCCTATTTTCTCTTTTCTGCATTTGCTATTGGCAGTGGATAAATGAGAGATTACCTGTGTCAATTTGGACTTCAGCTTCTTAATTGAGTCAAATCATCTTAGCCTGGAAATGGTTTGTCCTCAATATGAAGACTGTAATCCTTCATGGTACCCTTCCACCTCCAGCTGACTCTGGGTTTGGCACATGGACTTAGCAAGTGAAGAGTCTTGGTTCATCTGGGGCACAGATGGGAGCTCTTCTATGACATCTACCAGAACAACAGATTCAGACTTTATATTCACTGACTCACTACAATTTTGGAGTGTATTAGTTAGAACTGTCTCAGTTACAAGGGAAAGATAACCCACCTCTACAATGACTTAGGTTAAAAATAATTTTTAATAGATTGTATCATCATAATCATTATCATCATCTAGGCACATTTTAGGCATGGCTGGATCCTGGAGTTAAAATGTATTTGGACTCAGTCTCACTCACTTACTTTCCCATTTGTTGACTTCACTCTTAGATAAATCCTTTTCTTATGATGACCCCCAACAACTTCAGATTTATATCCTCCTGGATTCATGTTGAATTCAGCAAAGAGCTTCTGGGCCTGGTTATGACTGGTCAAAATAGAGTCATGTGCCTATCCTTGAGCCAATCATTGTTGCCAGGGAGAGCGAATACATTCATGATAAAAGCTTGTATCGCACGCCTACAGTAGCAGTATGCCTAATGTCAGAGTGCCCTGAGATTTCTAGTTTCCTCCCAGAAATCAAAGGTATGGTTAGCGGAAAAAGGGAAAGTAAATTCTGGGTAGGCCAGAACACCAGAGTTGCACTGCTTGGGGACGTTGCCTGATAACTTGTGTGCTTGATTCATCTCTTTTCCTTTTTTAAGGCTATAGTTTCAGGTTATAGTCTCATAAATTTTCCTCTTGTTACTTTTCTAATTGTTCATTATCTCTGGTTCTAACTTTAAAGCCTGATGCAATGAAGGATTCTTCATCTTTTTAGTACTTCAACTTATACTTTCAAAAATCAGAGATGGCTTATGCTATTTCATTCTGTGACTCAACTGGGAAAAAATAACCATTGTGTAAGGTTTCAAGTCTTTCTCCAATCTAGCATTCAATTAATTTATACTGTGTTCATCTAAAGACTTTTAACATTTAAACCCTCAGAAAAAGAAGGCATTCCACATCATAAAATTAGCAAATTTGGTGAAATATGAAAAAAAATTCATTCCCACTTGCAATTTGTCTATATAATCCACAGATGTACATGAGCTATTGCCAACTGTATTTGTTTATTTATTTGATTTGTGGGATGGGCTCAATGCATAAAAACATCAGAGCCTACATATGAATAAAGTATGTGCCTGCATTAATCTGTTGGGTCACAGTATCATGTTTCGGTACTTCAAAATCCCCTTAGCACATCTTTGACACTCAGTGTATATTCATTAATAGTGGCTCTTTCCAGCAATTTCACATAAACACCAAACAAGAAGAGTAATAGAGAGGGGGAAAACAACTCTGTAGGAAGAATTCATTGTATTATTTTCAATCCTTCTCAAGAAGCCAAATGGAAGTGAGTCAGTCCTTCATTCCTTTCCTCTTAAGAGACATAATGGTTCACAAGACCTTGTAATTTGGTAGGATTCTGGGTATGATTTCTGATTGTTATGGATCTTACCATTTGTCTAATCAAGGATTAACTTTCTAGTCTGGATTTGGAATTTGAAACAGCTTTTTCTCCCTCTTAGTGAGTGAGCCTTTACCCCAAGCCACAGACTCACAGACATGATAAAGCTCAAAGCACGTTTTAATGTCACACCCTTCCCTTCCATGACCCAGGGGAGAAAGTGGAGAATGCATAGTCAAAGAGAAATGTGAAGGATTTCTCCCCATCCAGGCAGAGTACTATGCATCTTGATGAGTTGTCCCAACTACGTGTCTCCAGAGAAGCCAGGCCTTTCCTTTCATACTCCAGGGTGGAAGCACTTTGGATCTCAGAAGGTGTGACCGTAGCTACATGGGCAGTGCATATCCTGTTGTCGTCTCCTGCATCCCAGAGATAGTCACCAGTCCTCTTTTATGGAGTCAGCAGGGTTGAGCCCTGACTTATAGAGAGTGATCAGTCTTTTAGGGGCTAGGCTGCCTGGGCACAAATAGCTATCCAACTCTCTCAAAGAACAGGGCTAACTTCCCATCACTTGCACATATTTCAAACATAGTATGGTGCACTGCCATATTAAAATTAGGTTACACCAGTTTTATATTTAAGGCCCATGGAATTTGACTAATTTAGAAGATAATCTCATAACTAAAGGAAAAGTCTCATTACAAATGGCCTTTGCATGGCAGCTTCAAGTCCTCAAAGGGGATTGTTCTTACCAAGGTATTGTCTTAGACTGTAAAAGGAGATCACTGTTACAAATGTAGGTCTCAACCTGCGTCTTTGATTCCGTTTCATCAGTTACAACACCAATATGGCAATACTTAACCACCAAATGTATTTAACCTCTCAGAAATGCTCTGACAACCAATGAAACAGTTCTCTAGGTGACCTGAGTTCTTCGACACTTCCCTAAAAAGCATCTAGAAATGAAACAATGTCTGATTAGATATAAATTGTACATATCTTCTCTCTGATTAAAAGGACAAGAGAAAAAGGCTTGGAAATACAGACTGTGGACAAAAGCTAATCTTTGGGATATGTTTCTAGGCAACCAGCTTTACATGATACAGAAATCATTAGATCTGTTCCATTATTTTGACTAGTGTTCCCAAGGGTTCCAAAGATCTTAAAACATGCCAAACACTTCACTAAGAATCTTCTTTTACCTTTATTAATAGGAACTGAGGACATTTCGGATGCAGGCACGTTGCTGGTGTAAATTCACTTGAAATGGAAATCTTAACATTTGCCACTCAGTTGTGTCTGACTCTTTGTGACCCTATGGACTGAAGCCAGCCAGGCTTCTATGTTCATGGGATTTTTCAGGCAAGAACACTAGAGTAGGTTGCCATTTCCTCCTCCAGGGAATCTTCCCAACCCAGGGATCAAACCTGTGTCTCCAGTGTCTTCTGCATTGGCAGGCACACTGTTTATCACTGAGCCACTTGGGAAGCCCAGTGAACTGGTGGTGTTGTACAAACGCTATTATCCTCTGCTCCCCTGTTCCTGGAGTCTCCAAATGTGTATAGATGGGTATGTGTGCTTGTCTTTTAATTTCAGTCTGGCATTGGGATTCTTTTAGGTTATGATCACAAACTATGAATATCACTTCTACATGGGTATTATTTCCTGCCAAGCAGTACAGGTTGTCACACTGACCACAGGCTTCCCCCAGCCGGTCTCTGCATCCTTTCATTTAAGTGGCTGAAACTTAGACGTTCTGGCTTTAGAATGATAAGAATTACCAGGATGCAGGCTCCAGATCTCTTCTGGCTGAAATTTTGATTTTATAAGATTTCTCTTGGAATGCAAGCAGATGTTAGTCTTGTTCATCAGAAGAGGTCTGATGAATCCAGAAATTCCTTGTATTCCATTGTTTTGGACTCCGATTTACTGCTCCTAGAGGACTAGATGTTCAGTGCCCACAATAAGTAAATGCACATTCTCCCATTTCTCTGGAACTACAGAGAGTCTGTAATTCTCTGGACATCTTCAATTAAGAGACTGTCCTCAGCCAGGGAGAATTTAAGCTATGGGACAGGATGACCTCTTGAAGTCTCTTCCAACTCTGTGTCTCCATGATTCTGATTCTCTCTCTGGAAGGCAAATAGTAATGTTTTACTAGGTTCCATGCTTCTTGGCTTTTTCAGCTTTTGTATTTCAGGTGTCTATCGATCTTGCAGTTGTTGCACACTATTCTTTTGTTCTTTACATCTTTATTGATGCAAAGCAGTGCCAGAAACTACTTTTTAACAGTTATTCAATCCCTGATGCCCTTCATGTATCAGATTAGGGATTTCATTTCTTAGAACTACTGGGCTGGCTACACAATTAATTGCTTCTTATTAATAAGCCATTAGGCTCTCTTGACCAACCATCAGCAGCTGAGGAAAAGCACATCTCCCCATCTTTTGCCCATATCTCTTTCCCTTTTGATGTTAAAGCTGTTCTCCTGTGTAATGGGAGACTTGCTGGAGTGTCTGGAGGTCTCTGACTCATTTAAAGTGACAGGAAATGTTATCTCCTGATAATAACCAGGTTTCTGTGGCCATCACTATAACCTTTATCCTTTCACTGTCAAAGGGATCCCAGAAGGCCACTGACACTTAACTCTGGGTAATCACGTGGCTCTTAGGAAAGGGATTGTATGTTTATATTTGTGTGTGTGTGTAAATATTCAGCCACTGGCACCAGCAATCTACGTTCATGAGGACGCATAGCATACAGGGGAACAGGGCCAGCTCTGCAGACATCTGCATGTTGGTTTGAAATCCAGCTCCACCACTTACTAGGTTGGTAAGGTCTTGGACACAATACTTCTCCTCTCTAAATCTTGGTTTCTTTTTGTAGAAAATAACGGGGTCATAGTACGCCAACCCAGCTTGGTTGGTTTAATTTTGAGAATTAAACAAGGTGCTTGCATGTAGAATACAGACAGTTAGCTGTAATTGCTCTCTCTAGCCCACAGCCCCATTGACTTACGTTCCATAAGCTATCTGCATGGCATAATGGGCAACGAGTGGGGTTTAGAGTCGCTCAGACCTGGTATGATCCCCAACTGAGCCATTTACTCTGTGACCTCACTCTCTGATCCTTATTTTCCCTTCTGAGCACTGGCGTGAGGAACCAAATGAGGTAATAAGTTGTGCCTGGCATGCTGCAGGCTCTCAAAGAACATGGGTTTCCTAACTAGAAACCATCAGGGCCCCTTAGACCCTCCTCTTACAAGAACACAGTCCCAGGCTGATTCACAGCCCCTTGCAGTGACCGCAGGCCCCACATGTGCCCCACGAAGGTGGACTGCCCAGGCTGTGAACTCCACATCTGTTCTGTGTTAATGGTTCTCACACTGTCATGAAGACAGTCCTCTTGGCCCCTCCCACTACAGGTCCACAAGGTTTACCCACATCTCCAGGGCCAGATGTATTTCAGAATTCTCCATATTTCAGAAAGATAATTCAGTGCTGTCTGCTTTATAGTGCTTAACACCCCCATGGGGTCCAGGTGGCGCTCAGGAATCATTAGTATTTCTGCAGTAACACGGATGACTATTCACCTTGAAGTGAGATAATTATGACTGTATTCATGTATTTTCAGACTAGGTTTAGCAAGCAAATGTGTTCGGGTCAAGTCAGAATTAACTGCCAAATGAGTTAAGGAAAAATCTTTCCATTTTCAGAGCTTTTTCAAATTTGAGGTTACCAATTCGAGACTGTGGACCAGTAGGAACCCTGGAGCTAGAATTGACTGCCTCATCCTTTGTTCCTGTTCCTCTGATGTCTAAGCCATTTCCAAGATTCCATTCTCCTTGGCTATAAATATCCTTTCTAATCTGTGCCAAACTACAGAATTCTCACTTTAAAATCATTTCTCGAGGACACCCTCCTTGGTATGTACATTCCATTCTCCAGTTAATGGCCCCGTCTTTTATTACTCCTTCCCCTTGGAGTCGGAACTTGCATCTGTACTATGAATAGATTTATATTGCTGGCCTTGGGTGAAAGAATGCTTCCTTGATCTGTCCTTGGAGGACACACTTGCTTTCCCCTGTCCCCTTATGTCAGATGGCTCACAGAACAGGGATACTGTTGCTTGGTTCCTTATTTACTTGCTACTCACAATGGGAGATTTCCGTGGGTTGTCTGCTGATAGGAGAACAAAGAGGGTCAGACATCAAATCCCAACTGAAGTTTTAGTCACTTCCATGGCCATGGGCTGCACTCCAACCCTGTGTTCAACCTTCTAACAATGGGGATTGAGTATAAGAAGGTGGGCAAGTCAGCATCCACGTCTGTCATCACTGACATCAAAGCCATTCAGACTTCTTCCATCAAAGGTGAACATCTTCAAAAGCCAACGAAGAGCCTACATAACTGCCCTGATTAGTGTTACTCTTGATGGTAATATTGATCTTTATAGAAAAGACTATAATGAGGGGAGCTGCTGACCACTACTTATGAATAATTGTGACCAGCAGGGAGTAGCTGGCAAGGAAATGAGGAGGGGCCCATCCTTGTTGGCTCCATTTCTCACATGCTATTCACTGTTCCACTCAGTCTCATTTGCCTTCTCTCATTGGAAAGAATTCTTCCCAAAGTCACCAGGTCTCCATATGGCTAAATTTAAGGGTTAGTTTTCAGTCCACATTCAGCTTAGACTCGCAGAAGTATTTTATGCCATAAGCCAGCCCTCCTACTTGAAATACTTTCTTCCTGTGGTTTCCAAGATACCACACTCTCCTAGTTTTCTTCATCTTTTACATTTTCTATTCAGCCTTATTTGCAGGCTCATCTTTACTACCCAATTAAGAGATATTGATGTTCACAAGGCCCTCTTACATTTCCCCTCAGTAATTCTCCCCTAGGCGGTCTTTCATTTCTACACTCAGATGACTGATGATGAATATATATTTCCAGTTCAGATCCCTCTTTCAACTCCAGACTTGTATATCCAGCTGCATCCTTCAGATCTCTTCATGGGTATCAACATATCCAAAATGGAGCTCATGACCTCCCCTCCTCAAACTGGTCTTTTTTTCTCTCTTTTCTCTCTCTCCTCCCTGGAAACAGCATCATTATTTATTCTCTTTTGCACGTCAGACACCTAGGGGTTATGCTGGAGGCCTTTCCCTCCCTCATCCCCTATATCCATAAACTACTCACACTTTCTGGTTTTACCTGATTTTAGGCAGCTCTCCTGCTCACCATATTTCTTCATCTCTACACCACAATGCTAGTGCAAACTTCCATCTCACTAAGCACTGAGGTTCCACAGCTATTTAGGGAGGAAAGAAGGGAAGTTGGAAGGAAACCAAGAGTATTCTTTGCTGTTAGGATGATAGTCAATAAAAATACATGTCTCAAGTTTGTAGCTTATTCTTCAATACTAGACAATTTAAAGGGGCTTCCCTGGTGGCTCTCAGATGGGAAAGAATCTGCTTGCAATGCAGGATATCTGGGTTCGATCCCTGGGTTGGGAAGATTTCCTGGAGAAGGGAATGACTATCCACTCCGGTATTCTTGCCTGGAGAATTCAATGGACAGAGGAGCTGACAGGCTACAGTCCATGGGGTTGCAAAAAGTCAGACACAGCTGAGTAACCGTTTAAAAGACGAAGGAAGGATCTTGTCTCTTCAAGGTCTTTGGCAAGGGCGTTCCTAAGTCCTGTGTCTTAGCAGACCGCCATGGTGGTGGCGCCCTCTCTATGAGGGGAAAGGAACAGGTAGGGCAAAATCCACTCTAGAAAGCCCCTCACCCTCATTTCTTGAGTCGTGTAATGGCTCAGTTAGAGAATGTCCTCAGTTCATTTGTGATCCAGCCCTTCCATGCGAGGTGAGGATTGGACAAAGTTCACAAGCTCTCCTTTCCTGATACTCCCCTGACACCTGCCCAGTGACAGATACTGCTGACCCCAGAAGGAGGTCTGCAGGAGGAGCTCAGCCCCAGCCTGCACTAACCTACATCCAAGGAGTCTCATGGGAACTGAATCTGATGCTTATGATACATCCATAGTCTCACCTCAGAGAACAGTCTCATGGTCAGTATGATGATCAGCGTCCTAGACAGAAGCAAGTGCAAGGGCAATTCCAAACAGTGTCTCTCACCTCCCGGGTCTGCTCCTTGGCTAGTCTTTCCCATTTCTGAAAACACCACATCTGGGCAAATAGTTGTTCATGGCTCAAAGTATGTGCATATGTGGAGAGAGAGAAAAAAAGGGACCTTATAAGCCCACCAATTTTATCATAATGGGACCCTGTTGTGATTTCACTTAACTTTAATTACCTGTCTCCAAATACAGTTTAAAAGCCCTGTCTCCAAATACAGTTATATTGGCGATTAGGACTTCAATGTATGAATTTTAGAGGAGGGGCACAATTCTGTCCACAGCAGAGTCCAACAGTATTTGTCGAAAATCTGAATATAAAATACAGCCATTAATGAAAAATTACTTCCAACAGATTGACAATTGGTTGCTTGTTGTAGTTAGGTTTCATAAATATGGAAGAATGAAACTTTCTGAAACTTTGTTTTTGAGTGCAATTCTCTTAACAAACATTTGTGTTCTAATTTTTAATTTTTCCTTACCTATTGTAGTTTCCCCAGTAATAATGTAGAATTGGTATCTGGATATGTATGTGGCAAAATAAAAGAGAAAACATTTTCCAAAAATCTATAAGAACTTAGGGGGAATTTTGAAAGTGAAGTTTCTTTGGTCACTTGAATTGAAGATGATTTAACTCTGAAATCCCCTAATTCTGGTTGTGTAATTGGCTCCCTGGGCAAATCATTGGCTGTCACATGACTCTGGCTCATTAGAAGCACAAAAGGAATGAGAACTCTGACAGATGATCTCATTTTTCAGGCTTAGAATCTGTCCTAAAAGTAATACAAGAAGAAACTCCACAAAATCTTTTGACCGTATTCTGACATTCATTTTTAATATTAGCAAATCCTTCCTCTGAGTTTATCTCCTGGTACTGCTTCTTGCGTTGTGTTTTTGCTTTTATTTTTATCCGGCGGGAGCTAGTGGTGGGGGAAGCGGGGAAACTATTTACTAATAGTTATGGTTTGGTTCCAGCTAAGGAAACTGGCTTCCTTGCATTCATTAATAACAAGTTGCCGTACTGTTGCTGAACTAGAAAACTCTCCATTCGAATCAGTACTACAGGGTCATTAGAGAGCACAGTGGTGTTTTCTTTGTCTTTTCCCCATCCTGAGTCAGTGCCCCAAAGCTGGTTTTTTCTTGTTGTTGCTTCTGCTGTTTTGAGTATAATTACACAATGGGCTCAAACTTATTTTGGCAAAAGCTTCGTGTGTAGGTGCATCACGGGCATAATGTGTTTTCATACAGAAGTACCATGACTTGTACTTTCTGGAGTCAACTTCATGTAAATCACATAGAAACGATGGTGTCTCATACAGCTGGTGGACTCTCCCTAGGCATTATGTGGACATGTCATAAAAGCTGGTCAAGAGCGATGTGTCAAGGGGCTGCTTCAGGTAGTGTCTGGAGCTGTCAGCCATGACAAGTGTGACTGCCAAGGGCTGACACCTCTCATCCAGCACGTGGTCCATCTTTTGGTACAGCACTTTGTCAGGCCGTAGCAAGTGGAGAAATCCTACCATGCAAACATTTTGTGGGTCTCAGTGGTTAGTGTCTTGACTTTAGCAGAAATATTCTACAAGTTACAAGATGCAGAAAGGTCTAATAAAGAGACTGCATGATCCCAGTCAGACCTCCAGGTCTGGGTCCTGATTTTGTATATGCCTTGCGGAGTGACCAAGGAGACAGACTGCTACTCACTGGCTCTGTGATCTTGAGTGAGATGCTTGACCTCTCTGCCTCAGTTTCCTTATCTATCATGGGAATAAAATAGTACCTGCTTCACAGGGTGGTTTGATGATGAAATGAGTTAATACCCAGAAAACGCTGAGAGTGCTAACCTAGCTTATGGTTAGCACTCTTTGTTAGTTCCTTACTTCTTTTCTTCATTTCTTTCATTAATTAAATGATTCTCCCACTAACTTGCCTCCAGTGAATGTAGTTCAGAATAAACCACTAACACTAACCCGAGACATGTCTAAAGCAAAGGAGAGAAACGATCATTTCATGCATTAATTTATAACAAGGAAATATTTTCAAGTATGAAAAGTTTGGGGCCTTGAGGTTCAACTTCTCCCCCCTCCCCATTTAAAAAATTCTCCCCTTCTACCCCTCTTTTGGGCTCTTCCCACCAACCTCTCAACCCACTTTAGCTCCTTGGTTTTCTTAAACTTTTTCCCCCTTCGGAAAGTCGAAGAATAACAGCTCCAGCTAGAGACGCTTGCTTGAAATAGCACTGGCACACAGAAGCTTCCCTTGCAGTTCTCTGCTGATGAGTCCAGCCACCGCACAGCCTGGAGGTGCCGCTGGGGCCCCGGGAGCCGGCCCCTGACCCTGTGGCCTGGCGGCAGGCCCGGGGGTGTTCTGAAGAAAGGGACAACCCCCCTCCCGGGGCCAGCCAGGCACCACCCATCTTGCTATCGTTGGAGTCTGTGCCAAGCACAACACCAGGAAAACCTCTTTTTCATTGTTTGCTTTTCCACGGGCTTTGAAAAAGTTCCCATTTCTTATAGCCAAGTCCAGAATTAAATTGGACTTCGCTGACAGTTGCTGAAAAATAAAACCTATTCAACTTGCTACGGCTCTTCCGACTGGCTTTGTTTGCAGCCTCACGGATGATGTTTCTGTTGTGCTGCGATAGCTCCTTCCTGAACTCCCCTCCACACACACGCTGACCCTCACTCTGCTTTGTGATATAAATTATTCATCTAATTTCTTCAGCACCAGGCAAACATAGCTGAGGAATGCCTCTTTCTCTGAACGTGAAGTAACTGACCTTTTTGTTTTCCTGCTATGTGGTTAGGGAACTATTAAAATAGACTGGTCTTTAACAGTCAGTTTTTGTTGGGTATTATTATCCCATCTCCTAAGGTGGTGTGAGTATGGCCCTAAGGCCCTGAATACGGAAACTCTCCCTGAGCTGTATCTTTGTACTTCTCTATTTCCTTTCCATGTCACCGCTTTGAATACAGAAAGGGAGAACGGCAATAATGTGACGACTTTGTGCTCGAGGAAAAAAAAAAAAAATATCTCACAACGCCCCCCAAATCCTCTGAGATTGCTTTCAATTTCCCCTCCCCCTCCTTACCGTTCACGCAACCACCAACAGTGACACCTAGTGGTCAAATGTAAATTAGACCTTTCATTCCGAGTTAAACAGCTTTTTACAGAAAATAAGATTTGGAAGGAAAATTATGACCAACCTAGATAGCATATTCAAAAGCAGAGACATTACTTTGCCAACAAAGGTCCGTCTAGTCAAGGCTATGGTTTTTCCTGTGGTCATGTATGGATGTGAGAGTTGGACTGTGAAGAAGGCTGAGCGCCGAAGAATTGATGCTTTTGAAGTGTGGTGTTGGAGAAGACTCTTGAGAGTCCCTTGGACTGCAAGGAGATCCAGCCAGTCCATTCTGAAGGAGATCAGCCCTGGGATTTCTTTGGAAGGACTGATGCTAAAGCTTAAACTCCAGTACTTTGGCCACCTCATGCGAAGAGCTGACTCATTGGAAAAGACTAATGCTGGGAGGGATTGGGGGCAGGAGGAGAAGGAGACGACAGAGGATGAGATGGCTGGATGGCATCACTGACTCGATGGACGTGAGTCTGAGTGAACTCCGGGAGTTGGTGATGGACAGGGAGGCCTGGCATGCTGCGATTCATGGGGTCACAAAGAGTCAGACACGACTGAGCGACTGAACTGAACTGAAAATTTCCTTTAGGAGCAAAATAAAGGTAACTTTACATCTTTCTTTGAATGCATCTTTCTTTGAAGATATATCCTTCATAACGCATAGCTAAAATATATTATTTAGGGGTACAAGGCAAGTGTATAATTATTTCTTAAGAACATATTGGAGCTGTTTTATCTATTTTCTTTACAGTTTTACAGGCTTGTGCTTGGTTTCTTAGATAATGGGCAGTTTGATTTTATTATAACTTTAAAAGTTGGCAGCTGCTCAGCAATATTTTACATTTCAACACCTATAATGTATACTTAAAGGTAAAATATTTTAAAATGAGTGATATTACAAATCAGCCATTTGCATAAATCTGTCTCAAACTCTTGGAACCACATTTACAGGTAAAAATAGTTTCCATTTTAATGATAGTAATGTCCAGTAAGAGGTGAGAATCTTTCTCTCAAGATTGTTTCCAATAAATAAGGGAACAAACATCTCCATTTTAAATGAAATCTTTAAGAGGTTACGAAAATATGGCAAAACCATGAATCCTTTTAAAAAAAAACTATTTATTTATAATACTATTTAAAAGGTCACTTTCCATTTATCAGTTCAGTTCAGTTCAGTCGCTCAGTCGTGTCTGACTCTTTGCGACCCCATGAATCACAGCACGCCAAGCCTCCCTGTCTATCACCAACTCTCGGAGTTCACTCAAATTCATGTCCATCGAGTCGGTGATGCCATCCAGCCATCTCATCTTCTGACGTCCTCTTCTCTTCCTGCCCCCAATCCCTCCCAGCATCAGAGTCTTTTCCAATGAGTCAAGTCTTTGCGTGAGGTGGCCAAAGTATTGGAGTTTCAGCTTCAACATCAGTCCTTCCAATGAACACCCAGGACTGATCTCCTTTAGGATGGACTGGTTGGATCTCCTTGCAGTCCAAGGGACTCTCAAGAGTCTTCTCCAACACCACAGTTCAAAAGCATCAATTCTTCGGCGCTCAGCTTTCTTCACAGTCCAACTCTCACATCCATACATAACCACTAGAAAAACCGTAGCCTTGACGAGATGGACCTTTGTTGGCAAAGTAATATCTCTGCATTTCAATAGGCTATCTAGGTTGGTTATAACTTTCCTTCCAAGGAGTAAGAGTCTTTTAATTTCATGGCTGCAGTCACCATCTGCAGTGATTTTGGAGCCCCAAAAAATAAAGTCTGACACTATTTCCACTGTTTCCCCATCTATTTCCCATGAAGTGATGGGACCGGATGCCATGATCTTCGTTTTCTGAATGTTGAGCTTTAAGTCAACTTTTTCACTCTCCTCTTTCACTTTCATCAAGAGGCTTTTTAGTTCCTCTTCACTGTCTGCCATAAGGGTGGTGTAATCTGCATATCTGCGTTATTGATATTTCTCCCGGCAATCTTGATTCCAGCTTGTGCTTCTTCCAGCCCAGCGTTTCTCATGATGTACTCTGCATAGAAGTTAAATAAGCAGGGTGACAATATACAGCCTTGACCTACTCCTTTTCCTATTTGGAACCAGTCTGTTGTTCCATGTCCAGTTCTAACTGTTGCTTCCTGAGCTGCATATAGGTTTCTCAAGAGGCAGGTCAAGTGGTCTGGTATTCCCATCTCTTTCAGAATTTTCCATTTATAGTTATTACAAAATATTGGCTATATTCCCCAGGTTGTACAATATATCCTTGAGCATGTCTTACAATAAGTACTTGTACCTCCCACTCCTCCACCCACTGGTAACCATTAGCTTATTCTCTATATCTGTGAATCTACTTCCTCTTTTGTTATATTTTTTAGATTCTACATATAAGTGATATCATACAGTATTTGTCTTCCTCTGTCTTGTTTCGCTTAGCGTAATGCCCTCCTACTCCAACCATGGACTTCCCTGATGGCTCAGAGGGCAAAAGTGTCTGTCTGCAATGCAGGAGACCCGGGTTTGATCCCTGGGTCAGGAAGATCCCCTGGAGAAGGAAATGGCAACCCACTCCAGTACTACTACCTGGAAAATCCCATGGATGGAGGAGCCTGGTAGGCTATAGTCCATGGGGTCGCAAAGAGTCGGACACGACTGAGCGACTTCATGGCTTCACTCACTCCAACCATAGTGCTGCAAATGGCAAAATTTTGTTCCTTTTTATGGCTGAGTAGTATTCTATTGTATATACATACAACTTTTAAATCCATCATCTGTTGATGAACACTTAGCTTGTTTCTATATCTTGGCAATTGTAAATAATGCTACTATGAACATTGAGACACATGTATCTTTATCTTTTTTATTTCTTTTTTTTTAAACAGATATATACCTAGGAGTGGAATTGCTGGGTCATATGGTAGTTCTACTTTTAGCTGTTTGAGAAACCTCCATGCTGCTTTCTACAGTGGCTGCAGCAATTTACATTCTCACCAACAGTGTACAAAGGTTCCCTTTTCTCCACATCCTTGCCAATATCTGTTATTTGAAAAAACTTTTTATTTTTAAACAACTTTAACTTTACAGGAAGTTGCAAAAATAGTACACAGAAGTCCTCTGTACCTTCATCCAGTTTCTTCCATGGTAACATCTTATGTAACTATGATACAATATTAAAATCTGGAAATTGACATTGGTGTACCATAGAATTTATTTAGATTTCATCTGTTTTACTTGCACTTAGTTTTATATGTGTGTAGTTCTATGCAGCTATGTCACATGTATAAACGCACAAACCACCACCACAATCAAGATAAGAACTGTCCCATTGCCACAAAAATACCTCATGCTACCCCTTTATAATTTAAAATAAATTATTGAGCCCAAATATCTTGTTTATGGTGAGAAGGCATGTACATGTATCATCATTATCATCACATGAATTTATTGAATGCTATGCTCTGATTGTGTTAATTGTTTCATATGATTTCATTTAGTTTTTGCAAAAATCTTATGAGGTACTTTAAAAAAAACTGCATTCATTTAAAAGGATAACAAAGGTAAAATTAAACAAAGAAAACTTACGATTCACCTGATGTATTGTCTTCTAACACATCAGCTATTTGCTTCAAGCCCAGTTTTAAATTTGATACAGATTCAGTTCAGTAAATATTGCACACTGAGCGAGGTGATGAAGGGATTACAGGTGCTGATAAAGTGCACTGCTCAGCACAAGTCCACACACTCCCCGTGTCTCGTCTTCTCTTGAGATCCTGCAATTACCAGGGCCAACCTCAGCTCTCCAGAGCCCTGGGGACAAAATTCATTCCTCCTGAATGACTTGGCACAGAGTCACCTCTGACAGGACTAGGAGGGCCTGATCATTTTAATTCTTCCTTACTAGTTTTGTTTTTGAGATTTTACACCTTCAAATATTTGAGTATTCATAAAGTCATGATATGCTAGGGAAAATACCAACCTGTTGGCTCGGTGGTAAAGAATCCACTTGCCATGCAGGAGACACGAGTTTGATCGCTGGGTTGGGGAGATCCCCTGGAGAAGGAAATGGCAACCCACTCCAGTATTCTTGCCTGGAAAATCCCATGGACAGAGGAGCCTGGTGGGCTATAGTCCATGGGGTTGCAAGAGTCAGACATGATTTAGTGACTAAACCATCACGAAAATACCAACATGACTTAAATTAGCCACCCTGGAACAAGGAGAACTGACAGGTAATTTAATGGTTGTTTTCACTGGTCCAAGCAGGCCACAGGAGAATAGGGAGTACCTAGAAGAACACTGGACTGGGAGTCAGAGCTCCCCGCTAGCATTGTTGGCTTTGCCACTAACCCCTGTATCATATGTGAACTTCCAAGGGTCTTAGATTTCTCAAATAAAGGCAAGGGGATTCAGTCAATGATGGCTGTTATGGGTGAAATATCTGTATCCCCTCAAATTGGTATTTTGAAACCTTAATACCCCATGTTATGGTTTTTGGAGGTGGGCCTTTGAGTTGTGATTAAGTCATGAGAGTGGAGCTCTCTTGCAAGGGATTATTGCCCTTGTGAAAGAAACCCCAGAGAGCTTCTTACCCCTTCCACCCTGAGAGGAGAGTGAAGAGACAGCTGTTTACAAAGCAGACACCAAATCTGCTGGTGCCTTAATTTTGAACTTCTCAGCCTCCAGGACAATGAAAAAAAAAAAAAAAAAAGTTTGTGGTTCAAGCCACTCAGTCTATGGCATTTTTTTAGAGCAGTCCAAATGGACTAAGATAATGACCAAGGTCCTTTCCAGTGCTATCTTTATAAAGCAAATGTTAAAAGGGTTTCTTGGTGGTACAGGCTTGTAATTTTTGGGTGAAAGTGAAAGTCGCTCAGTGGTGTCCGACTGTTTGCGACTTCATGGATTATTCAGTCCATGGAATTCTCTAGGCCAGAATACTGGAGTGGGTAGCCGTTTCCTTCTCCAGGGAATCTTCCCGACCTAGGGACTGAACCCAGGTCTCCCTCATTGCAGGCAGATTCTTTACCAGCTGAGGTACCAGGGAAGCCCAAGAACACTGGAAGGGGTAGCCTGTCCCTTCTCCGGCAGATCTTTCTGACCCAGAAATCAAACCAGGGTCTCCTGCAATGCAGGATTCTTTATCAGCTGAACTACCAGGGAAACCTAATTTTGGGGTAGGTGACAAATTAATTAGAAATATTCCATATGGCTTAAAATAGACTTCCAGCTCAAAACGGATGCTTTAGAAGCTACGGATCTTGTAAATTTTAGGGTCTTTGCTCAAATTTTCCTGTGGAATTCACTTTTAATCTTGAAAATTGATTGAACTATATTTATTAGCAAATAATGTGCAAATGCTTGGTACTATTCTACTATAACATTTATGGTAAATAGAAATCTCAGTGATGAGGAAGTTGTGATGCCAAATTCCTGATTTAAACTTGTCTGTTTCCAGCTGCGTGATCTTTGGGAAAGCTCTTGACCTTTGTGAGTCACATTTCTTCTCCTCAGGTTGCTGTTTATATACTAAAATTTTCTTAGGTATCTTTTGGGGAAGTTACTGAAGTTGAAGATATGGGAAACAGGTCAAGTAAGGTACTACCTCAACAATATATATTAGGAAGAAATAACTCAGACATGACTTATTGCACATGAAAAAAATCACCTTTAATGACTTTGAAATAATTATTCCTATCTAGCCACCAAAATGTAACAGTTTTACTTCTAAATATTAAGACTGGTAGTACCCTAACTTTGGACATAATGCATTTTCAAAAACATGCATGAAATTAAAGTTGTACAGGTAGAACAATAGACTTCATAGTTTAAAGGAGGGTACTGTCCATTTCCAGAGTTAATAATTTTAATTTATATAGTTCGTCGTCAACATAGCTTTATTGAACATATGTGCCAGAAGCTTTTCTAGTCAGGGAACAAAACATGTAAAAAGATCTCTGGTTGGATGGTCCTACCTGAGGAACGCTTGGAGGAGACAGAAATAGATAAAGTAAAAGATCTGAGTATTTAATTCACTAGAAGGTGATACATGAGAGAAATAAGCTTTGTTGGGGTGGGGAGCATGTATGTTTGGGAAGGGTACAAATGGATGTAGGGTCATCTAGGAAGGCTTCTGTGAAGTGGACATGAATCTGGAAGGCAGAAATGGCTGCTGGATCTCAGAGTGCAGCTCCATCTCCATACCAAGGAAGTTCCATCCTGAGAAAAGTCTATACAGCTGCACTCAGGAGATGATACAAAACCTAAGTGTCCCTTCTCATACCGTGCCCAGGCTGGCCAGCTGAGAGGGGTTGCTAACATGGGTTTCTCTTGTGAGCATCAATGGCGGACACCACAGACAAAGGGGTCCGTAAAGGCCTACAACTGAGCGAGGGATGTTGGCAGCGTTATCTTGCTCGACTAGCCAGTTTGCTTGCTTGTTAGCAGATACACTCACCATTCCCAGCAAATGGCCATGTAGTTCCCTCTCAGGCAGGGCTTCTCTTGCTCCCATCAGCCATCTCTCAGGCTCACTAGGTCTTAGGTTTCCAGGGTTGAATGACTGACACATCGAAGTTAAAGGGAAAATGTATTATTAGAACTCTGTTTACTTTCTTGTCTTCTTTCCCATATTCCAGATTCAAATAATAAAGCCATTTTTCTGTACAAGACACAAAAATATTTTTAAAAGGGCATGCAAGTTCAGCCAGTAAGAACCATAATCACGGTATTGAATGGTAAGCTCTAGGTATAACTTTTTCAAAATATGGGATCTTTTTATTTACTCTCAACACCTGGGAGCCTAGCCAGTGGCACAAAATTATTTAGTCCCCAGATTTGCTCTCCTGCTTAATAGCATCACCAGGACCAGCTTTCTGTAAAGGCAATCTTGCTTTTAGTTTGCGGAGAATTCATCTCTCTATCCTACTTCCTAAGGCCACTCGTTCCATTCCCTAATATAAAATAAATGTCTTCAAAGAGGTAAAAACTGGCTTAAAATTATACCTATGTGTAAATGACTGATATTAGGTTAGGAGCAGGCTGTGCTGGGAAGGAAGGGGCGCACAAGCCAGAGACTATGCTCCAGCCTGCAAGCCCCTCAGGGCACCGCAGGGCCTGTAGACCGTGGAGGCAGCTCAGGGTATGCCTCCTCCTGGTGCCTGGAAGGGAGGAGGGGGAAGGCAGTCACCCAGCCCAGCTCTTTGGGGCATCCAGCCACTGGATAATCAGCACAGATTTGCAAGGGGGTTTGAGCAGGACTCACCAGTGAGCCTGGCCCTGTGGTCCAATGCAAAGGGAAAGCAGGGGGATATTTGTTCAAGGCGGCTGCAGAGAGTGTTCTCAGGAGTATAATCTAGGAGAACCCAGTCAGAGTGAGATGGGTGAGGTGTGGTCAAGTTCGAAGAAAGAGGAGAAAACAGGATGGAGCAGGGGCCAAGTGGAGTCTGTGACCCCATGGGCTGTAGCCTGCCAGGCTCCTCTGCCCATGGGATTCTCCAGGCAAGAGTACTGGAGTGGGTTGCCATTTCCTTCTCTAGGGGATCTTCCCAACCCAGGGATAGAGCCCAGGTCTCCATTGCAGGCAGATTGTTTACCACCAAAGCTATGAGGGAAGCTCTTGGAACTAAAGCTGGGTACAAAAGACCTTGTGAATAGGATGTGGGGAGGGGGTTAGGAGGGAGTCTGTGAGTACAGAAACTCTCCCAAAGAGTTTTCTTATAGTGTGCTGGTTCAGTGAGATGAGCTTCTCTAGAAAAGTCTCCCAAGCTCCACCCCCCCCCGAAAAAGAGACTGAGAAGACTGCAAACTACATTCTTCTTACATCAGCCTATTGAGTGGTTTGAGAAGTCCTACAACAAATAGACCTGCTTGGATGTACTTAACCCATCATTTTCCCAATTAATTTGACTTTGGCTCTTAATCTTACATTATATCTAATCCATTCCTAGAAACACCCTTTGGGAAACACTCTTTCTTCCAGTCTAATTATAATACAGTGACTACTCACCTGAAGCTTTCCTGGCCACAAAGGTGGTGCCCTGCAGAGTGTTTGCTAGGGAACACACGTTTCCCCACCTCCTGACCCCCCATCCACAGGAGACAAGATCACCGTTTCCCTCCTGACCATGAGGACATTTGGCATCTGATGAAATGTAGCTCAGAGAACATCAACAACCTGCTACGAGACCTGAAAACTTTCGTGACTATGCTATAGAACAGCTTTGATGCACCGGCAAGAGTATTTTTCTGCTAGCTGGAGAGAAATACCCTTTTCTCCCTATTTTCCTTCACTGTACTTGTCAAATCTGGAGGTTTGTTTACATTATTACTATATATATATATTTTTTTTACTGTGATGCTTCTTCAAGGCATAGCTGTCAGTTAGCAGCACTTTATTATAAAGCCAGTGCTGGCTAACAGACCATGAACCATTGATAGCTAATACACTTAGTTACACCTCACCCCTACTGAATAAGGGAGCCAAATAGCTAAATTTGGTTTTCCCAAGGACATTGATTAAAAGAGTTGACAATGCCACTTGAAAGCAAAATTTCCAACTGTCTAAAATGAAAAGCTTTCTCTATCTTCCTGTCTTAGGCTGGGGAGAAAGTTTATTTTCCTACTGTGTGTAAATAATGGATTTTGCCTTTTCTGAGAATCCGTCATCGAAGAATATGTTGAATACTCAAACAATGGCAGTCTAAATTGTCCTGCAGTGACACTAACTAGCTGGAACTAATTCAGAAATGTACACAGAGCAGGATGAGGGTAACTTGGTGTGTGGGGAAGAGCCGCATACCTCACCTGCCTTCATCATATCTCATCTGAGGACAGGTGCTGGCTGGGCCAAAGCTTCCTGGAAAATACAGAGACCTTGTTGCAAGTTATACCCATCTTTTTCTTTTCTTTCATTCTTTTTTTTAAGAGACTCTTCCTCAGAGAATGTAAAAGCTCAAATGCTTTTTTTTCTGGCTGAGAGCTGCAGGCATAACTAGCAGCAACCTCCAGTAATTAATCATAGCTCTGAGATGGGTGCACACGTTCAAAGACATTTTCAACCCACTGAAACACGTCATGGATTTAAAATTCTGCCATAGAGCAGAATCTCTGGAATGAAACTTTACTTTCTTTCTGATTTTAATGTACCTACGGAGTGTGCCAAAGGCAGCTCTTGGAAAGTCATCAGGGATGGAAGAATTTCTCCTGAGGGATCCAAGGCAGGCAAGTATCTCTGGACCACACCAGAGACAAGCTGCAAGATGGGCAGAGACTAGCATGTGACACTGGGCAAAATATTAGGTGAGTGTTTTGGTAACGCTCTTTCGTCGTAATGAACAGAGACTCTCCAGTTGCAGGAGTGATTTATTTCAAGGATGCCTGTGGACTAGCACTAGCAATAGAAAATGCTCAGGGTCCGAGATAGTTCTAGAAACCACCTGTGCCCTCTGTTGCTCTCAGGAGCTACAGGGATGCCTCTATGGGTTTAACTGCTTATTTTGTCATCCGCTCCATCCTGCCCTTTTTGTGGACTGGCTACCTTGCTTGCTCATAACATCCCCCCTTCTTATGAGTTCACAAGCACAGGTTCCCTTTTGTTCCACCCTTTGTGAAGTTCAGAAAGGGTGAATTAAACAGGATTAAATTAAAAGTCAATTAAAAGGATGAATTGACTCACTTTTTTTTTAATTTTCATAGTCCATATTTCCAAGACAGCAAGTTTAACTGGTCCAGATTATAGTTATGGGCCAGGCTACATCACGGTTTGCTGGCCAGCCTGTGTGTGGCCTGCCTTTGGGTCAGGTGCTTACCCCTGGCTTTATCCACTTGGACAGGTGTAGAGGAGTCACATTGTTTAACACAGGCTCCTCTTCAGCAGGGAGGTGATTGGACAAGCATAGTGGCTGACATCTGAGGTCATTGTTGTATTCCCATTCCATAATTAGTGACGTCCCTCAGAGCAACCCCTGCTCTTCTCCTGTACCAGCCCGCACAGCTATCAGATGTCTATTCTGCTTCTAAAGAAGTGTCTCATCTGTTCAGGTTTTCCCATCCTCACAGCCACTAGCCTTGCTCAGGTCATACTCACCCCCACCTGATTTCTCTGTAACGCTCTGCTAACACTGCTATGCTCCTCTAGTCTTGCATCAATCTTGCTACAGTTCAAACCTGATCGCACCACACCCTGCTTATAATATTCAATGGCTCCTCATTGCCCAAAGGGTAAAGTCTAAGTCCTTGGTGTGGTTTAGAAGGTTTAGAGTATTCCATGACCTGCTACCTGCCAGCCTCCTCCCCGGTCGTCTCTCACCATCCCTACTTCAAGCTCTACTCAACTCAACTCCTGCCTGTTTCTCATACCTGCTGCGTTCTCTCTTGTCTTGGAGACTTTGTGCCTGCTTCTCCCTTTGCCCTTCGTTAGTTCCCTCTCCTTCTCAGCCAAAACTTCACTCCTCTGACTTTTCTGACTCCCTAGACTATCTGGTCAGAGAAGGCACTGGTGACCCACTCCAGTACTCTTGCCTGGAAAATCCCATGGACGGAGGAGCCTGGTAGGCTGCAGTCCATAGGATCACGAAGAGCTAGATACTACTGAGAGACTTCACTTTCACTTTTCACTTTCATGCATTGGAGAAGGAAATGGCAACCCACTACAGTGTTCTTGCCTGGAGAATCCCAGGGACGGGGGAGCCTGGTGGGCTGCCGTCTAGGGGGTGGCACAGAGTTGGACACGACTGATGCAACTTAGTAGCAGCAGCAGCAGACTGTCTGGTGGGGACAGGGAGCACATCGACTGTGTTTGCAGTTACCACCCCGAGCCTAGCCCCTTGGACTGGAACTGCACACAGTAGGTGCTCTGTAAACATTTCTTGTGGGCAAGCTGCTGAATCCTAGAACCCCAAGAAGCCATCATTTCTGGATGGAACTCAAAGAGTGAAAGGTAAGTGAAAGAGTGATTTGGAGAAAGGACGAGAGAAATAGAGTGAAGTGAGGTCGTTATTGTCGCTCAGTCATGTCCGACTCTGCGACCCCATGGACTGCAGCACACCAGGCTTTCCTGTCCATCACCTATTCCAGCGCCTGCGCAAGCTCATGTCCACTGAATAGGCGATGCCATCCTATCATCTCATCCTCTATTGTCCCCTTCTCCTCCTGCCTTCAATCTTTTCCACTGATGAAATGATGAAGTGACGAAGTGAGGGAGAGGACATAGCATGAGGATTTTGAAAAGCACGTGGCATATGGATGGGAGCAAAAAGATCTGTGGACTTTGGCTACTGAGAGAAATAGGCAGCCCACAGAGGGCTGGCCAAGACCAAAGGACTTCGCTGGGAAATCTATCTTAAGGATATCTACCCATTAACAACAAGTAGGATTTAGACTCTGGATTAATTTCTTTAGCAGAGAAAAGGGTCCAACTCCCTCCTAAAGCATTTGGAATAGCTGTGGTGCCTCAGATGGGATAGACCTAGATGATGTCTGTTTCCTGGGACAACCTGCATTCAGAAATGTGGCCTACAGCTCCCTATGTGTTCCCCAAGTCCAGAGATTTCTACTTCTTCCTCATAAAGATTCTCAGAAGTTTGTGGAATAATTTCTTTGCCTTTTAAGAAACCTGGGCTAGGCTCTGTTCCTTGTGTCCTGCCCACCCCACCCCATGGGGAGCTAGGGGGAGAGAGATGAGCGAGACATGCCTGACACACTTCTATGAGGGGGTCACGCTTGCCCCTCTCTGACGACAGCCTTCTCTAGGAGGGGCCTGGAGGCAGGCTGCCATGGTTGTTATTTCTACTCTGTTGGCATTGGGTAGATATTACGTCTTCTGAATAGCTGCCAGAAGCATGCAAACGACACCATTTCCCACATATTTTAATGTGAGGGGCTAAATTCTTGAGGCTAAATACACTGAAGCCAAGAAGAGGACAGGCACCTCATGGTATTTAGCAAGTAGGAGATAGAGCAGGAAACGGAGATGGCAAAGGGCAAGTCGGTCGCTGGGCATAGAGAAACGCATTCTCCTTAGCACAGATCAGCCACGGCCTCTCCTAGAATCAGCTTCCTGCCAGTAGCAGATGGTAACCAGAGGAGAGTGCAGGAAACCAGGACGGAGAGAAAGGCTGAAGTCTATAAGCACCTGCAAGATCCTGAGGACTGTCCCCTTTGACCGGGGTCAGAGAAGGAAGAAATCGCTCCTGGAAGCTCATGGAGGGGTCCAGGTCTGAATTAGAAAGGCTTGTAGATCACACCCACATGACCACCTCCCTCCAAATGCCCTGCCATGAGACGTGACCCAAGCAACACTAGCAGGACGCAGCCCTTGTCCTCACGTCCAGAGGCAGTGCGGAGCCCTATCCCAAAACTGAGGTCTTAGTCATTTCTTGATCGTTCACTCGGAAGAGCTGTGGGATCTAACCTCCTGGCCACCCAGTCTGAGATTCACACGTTTGCTCAACATTTGCTGCATCAATTTCATCCTTTTTTCTCCTTTTTCTTCCCTCCACAAAGAGCAAGCAAGCAAACAAACAAAACCAAAACTGAACCAAACAGCCCTAAACAAGCTGGGTTATCTTGATCAAGGCACAAAACCTCTCTGAGCTTGTTTTTTTCAGTTGCAAAACGAGGGGATTAAACTGGATGAAAAGTCCCCACTATTCCTAAAGTCTATGATGTTTCATTCAAAAAATAGTCAGAGACTTTAGGAAAGAGGAGGAAACGCATTCTTTTCCCTGATGGGCCATCAAATAACAAGAGTAATGAGTATTTGGGTGCAGGGTTCACAATAAGCCTGACTTACAGACTCAAGCTGCCTAATTAAATGATGGCCTCCCCAAGGTCACAGCCTCCTTCCTGTTGGTGTATCTCTCTGCTCAGTGACTGGTGCTCCATAATGGGATGCAAAGCATGGGCTCCCTGACAGCTGTTGACTTAACTCTTAACAGACGTTGTTTGTTTATCTCCAAGGTGGATTCCACACAGGCACCTAAGGCCCCAGTGGGCGGAGGCACAGGATTGCTGTACAGATTTGCGTGTATTCTTTTCTCTTCATCACTGATTAAACCAGTGTGTCTGGTGGGAGTGAGATTTATTTTCCTGCCTGGCTTCCTTGCTCACAGTTGGGCCGCCTTGGGATGTTGATTCTTGTTCTTTTGCCCATTGTTTCCCTGCTCCCTATTTCTAATTTCTTTCTTTCTTTTCTTTTTTTTTCCCAGAGGCTGACGCAGTTCTTTCCACCCTGAGCGCTTGGCCCTAGTCTCCAGCTCTGGGCTCTGTAACCCATAGCAACAAGAGAAGGGAAGCAGGTGATCACCCACCACACACGCGTATTATTCTCCCCCCTCTCTCTGGCTCTGGCAGTCTAGGGCACACAAAGGGAGGAGTCTCAACTGCTGCAGTGCCAATTAGAGACACAGGCCTCATGGCTGGTGCTGAACTCACGGGGCTTCCGGGTCACAATGCAGCAGCTGCTGGGGAGCAAGGCAGCCTCTCCTTCTGCTTGCTCCAGCTCCTCGTATTTCTCCAGGGCGGCCCAGTAAAATTTGACCTAGCACACGCTGTGAGAAATGTTTTACAACAGTCCATCTCCTGCTAGCCTAGCCGGAAACCCTCTTTCCTATCACCGTGGAGATTGGCAGAATTATGCTTATTAGCAATGAAGGAACTTACATACAAAGTAAGAAGGAATTTCTTTCCACATGATTTGCTAAATGGAAATTGTAACTAAGTCATTTAAAATCTAAACTCTCACCGCTCCCCCACCCCTCTCATGTTTATGAGGTCAAGGAAGCTTCAACCTAATTCATAATTTTTTTCTTCTGGCCACATGGCCTAGTCGATTTGACCTAAAGATTTCGAGAGTCAAGTGATTGACCTGTGCTTAAGTAGTAAAAATCCCCTTTCTGTTCAAGGACTAGAAATATTGGATTGGCCAAAAAGTTTGTTTGGGTTTTTCCATAAGATGTTACAGAAAAATCCGAATGATTTTTTTTTTTTTTTTGCCAATTCAATACCTCTTGAATTGATGGACCCACCTATTCTTACGAGACTTGGCTAGGACTAGTTGTAGGTTAATAAAGGGGTCATTTAAAGCGAGTCATCATAAAAAGTGATATGCACAAATGCATGTAACATTTTATTTTCACTTGAAACAAATATATTTCAATCTCCCACTCTTTTGATGCAGAGCCAAGATCTGGTGCTTGAAGGCCCAGTCAACTTTCTTGTATAAGCTGTACCTACAGTGTGTTACCCACAGCTTCCAGTGTTACTTTCTTCATGCTCTAAGAATTTAAAGACACTTGAAAAACAATCTGAGCCCGGAATTTGTCTAGATTTTTATGGTTTTCCCCTAATATTTTATAACAGGCTCATTCTAACTTCATTTGAAGTTGGAATAATTTGCTTGTTCCTTCCAAATAATTTCCACTTAGTTTTCAAGGAAAAATTTTTCTTTTCTTTTGCATTCACATTGCTCTGGTTTACATATTATTCAATAAAATGATGAATTACAGAAATAAATGGCAGCTGGCAAGATCTGGAGTGGGAATAAACCCAAGAGCTCTTGATAAGTTGGACACTCAGTTGATGGGAGCAGAGGTATGTAGGTGCTCAAGAGAGGGGCACCCAGCATCAGAGGAAAGCTGGGAACATGTAGCCCTTCCAGCACGGAACAGCTGAACATGATTTACTAATATTAGAAATACCAGAATGTGATCTCTTACCCTAGAAAGCTAATCTTGGCATAGAACGAGGCATTTCCTTTCACCAGTTTCTTCCACAGACATGCTCTTGAACCTGCATGTTCATCCCTAAGATCAACTCTTCATATTTAACCTTTAGACACCTCCACCTGTCTTATTTGCTCTTAAAATTAACCATGTCTGAAAACATGCCTTTCTTTTAAGATGGAATAGAACATGCTGGTTTTGCTAGTAGGAGAACCCTCTCATCAAAGGACAACTCAGGCCAGGTTGAAGCCAAAACGGAACCCAGGAGCCTAGCCTCTCTCAGGTCCCTCCAGGAGACCCCAAGGAACTTCTGAGGATCTCTAGAATTCTTCAAAAGAAAGATGGAGAACATCTGAAATAGGGCATATACTCTGGAGCCAGAGAGAGCTGAGTTCAAGTCCTCGCGATTCTATGTGCTCTCTGTGTGACTTTAGGCAAGTTGGTTTTTATTGGAATCATAGTTTCCTCAGAAGTAAGGTGGGAATAATATCAATAAAAATTGTGAGCATATGATGAAACGGTGCATGCAAAATACTCGACATGCTGAGATGATCAGCAGTGTCTTCAAACCAGTTCTTTTTAAAAAAAAAAACAACACGGCACCCAGTTCCAAATGTTGAAAACTCAGTTGCCGCTGGCTCTTCCTTCCTGTTAAACCACCCTACTCCCAGCATATCACTGAGTCATTTGGGGAGGTCTGCATTTTCTAGCCCTTTAACCTTTAATCCTCACCTTAGCTTCCTTTTCATTCCCATATCACCACCTTAGTTCACACCTCCATTTTTCCCTAATTTCCTACTAGTCTGTACCCTCAAATTCAACCTACATGTTGATGACAAATGACCTTGAATAACAGAACTGATTGGGCAGGTCATGCTGAGAGATCCCACCCCCTCCCACCCCCAGTGATGCCCAGTGTCTACCACATAAAGTCCACATGGCTGAGCTGGGCAACCAAAGTTTTCTAAGCTCTAGACTGTTTTCTTTTCCAGGCTTATCATTGACCACTTCCCCACCGACATCTGATGTCCAGCCCAAGTGACTCCTCTCTGTTCTTCAAGTATAAAATCTCATTTTTCACAAAGTCTGTGTCTCTTTCCAGCCCCACCCTCCCGCATCAAGCTCCCCCTCCACACCTCTGGCTGTGTGTAAGTCCCACCATGATTTCAAACTGAAGTAACACTCTTTTATGTTATTATTTCATCTTTCTTTTTTTAGACACCCTCCCCTGACTTCATTCCCCAAAGTTTATACCAATTTCTGCTTTTATTATTCATTTGTACATTTACCATTCTCCCATTTGAGAGATTGTCTCCCCCACGAACCTGACTCAGACTTAGCCATTGTAACCTTCAGAAAATGTATCTCAGGGTAATATTTTTGATAAATAAAAATCCCAGTGTAATACATAAAATCCAGAAGAGGAAACAAAACCAAAAATAGATACCAAGCATTACCGTGGGGTCACAGTGTTCTATCTCCTGAGCAGCCTTGTAAATGAGGCCACTGCTACACTTGAAGTCTTGGTTTTCCTCCCAGGAGGGTGCCCATGTAGGCAAGGACAGAGATTAATCCAAAGGAAACAGGGTTTTCCTTGACTCTATGTTTTATTATTACATGTTTATTCATTTTTTTAGGGAGATGAAAGAAAAGGTCTATAAATTACTATATTGCTATAACAAAGGGAAACCCACATGTTCTTCCAAGTGCCTCTTGCTGCCATTTTGTTTTCTATCTACCAAGCTTGTTAGTAGGGTTTCCCTGGCCATGATTTTCTGAATGCTCAAATTATAGGAAGTTCCTATAATTACTGATGTAAGAAACTATGACCCCAATATCAGTTTCTGGCTTGTCCCACATCAAAATCCTTTCCCCATTGCACTACAAATCTACGTCTTCATACAATATTATTTCATATTATAACCATGAAGAAACATGGAAATTTACAGTGAATAGTAGTAGAAGGAGAACTCACTTGGTTTCAGGAACTGAGGAAGCCCAAATGTCCCTTATCCTTTCATGTTAAGCTGGACAGACTGGTTGATGAAGGTACTGGGCCTTGGCTCTGACTGCTTGAGGAAGCCACCGTTAGCAAACATCTGCTAGTTTCCCTCCGAGGTCCCTGCCAGCTGTAGCTGAGGCAAAGCAAATGACTACTAACTCCGTTGGCTCACTCCTGTGTTTCTCTAATGCAGAATATTGATTTGTGCCCTGTAACCTGGACCCACACAAATTCTAAAGGTGCAAATGGGCAAAGTCTGATATTTTTAACACCAGAAGAAGCTGTGGAATGGGGCACTGTTGCTGAAGTTGAAAGATACCCGTGACAAGGACTGGAAGGAAAGCTGAGATTGAAACAATGCATCAGTTCATTGAGAGAGTCCCGTTCAGGGTTAAAACAATGGAACTCATATAGAAGAAAGAGCACCCTTTCAGTCATATTAATGAAGTCAGGGTGGTGTTTTGACCCATTTTGAAGGGTAATGGGAATGAGTTGGAGGGTGTAATGAACAAATATAATCTCAGTGATCATTTGATGAGGAACTTCTACTTTTAAAAAGGCCCTCTATATCATGCCTATTCTTAAGCTATTCTTGGCCTTCAGAAGCACTGGGGTATATTAGAAGAGATGTCAGATTCCAGAATTCCTTCCTACTTAGTAGTGTTACTTTGCTGGGATTGAACTTATTTCCTTTTCTATATCTGGCAGTGATACTGCTGAAGACTTGTTAGAATGGGATGAAATATTACATGGAAATCGCTTCTCACAGCCTTGGGCTCATCATTACCCCCTCTCAGGGCCCAGTGTTCTTCAGCCAGAATGCGTACTGGCAGTGGATTCGCTTTGTAGGCTGACTTGAGGAAAGCAGAGTGGATGTTGAAATCAGGACTCCACTGAGAAAAAAAGAAAAAACCCTAGTGCCCGCCAGAGTTTGCCCAGCACCTGCTTCTCTGGTTGGACCAGGAGTGAGAAAGCTTACCCTGAAGGAAATTAACCAAAACTTCAAGGCCAATTGGAATAATACCATCAGGCATTCAGGAGTCATCAAATTGCTAATGAAGTGTGAGGGGCTTGGCATAAGCTCCCCACCCATCCTACTCCACAGTTTAGCAGCTGTGGATTTCAAAGCATTATTCTCTGTGTCTTCCTGGTTATTTTAAATTCTACTGTCCCTGGCAGAGTGAGGTGTAGAAACAAGATTGGAGATATCTTTCAGACATGAAGCTGACATTAATTCAAAGCAGGTGTTCTGGTGGGATGCTCTCACCTATATGGACAGCTGACTTGTGTTAGGTGTGGCTTTTTTGGAAGGTGACCAGAAGTCCAGGACACTTAAAATCTTGGGATATCTCAGAAGATTCATTAAAGCCCAGGAAAGGTCCCTCCTTACTGAGTTCTAAACTGCTGACTTTAAACATAAACATTTGAAGAACCACATTTTCATTAGTGTTAGTCGCTCAGTCATGCCCGACTCTTTGCGACCCCACGGACTGCAGTCCACCAGACTCCTCCGTCCATGAGATTTTCCAGGCAAGGATACTGGTGTGGGTTGCCATTTCCTACTCCAGGGGACCTTCCCAACCCAGGGATCGAACCTGGGTCTCCTGCACTGCAGGCAGATCCTTTACTGACTGAGCTACAAGGGAAGCTATGTTTTCATTAGATGGGGGCAAAGCCCTGTGCGAGGCACTTACATAGGTCACTCTTCTAATCCACACAAATTCACACAGCGCTCCAAGAATGGACACCAGATGCCTGTTATCTAGGTGGGGACACCACGGGAAAGATAAAAGCATATTACTTGCCTAAGGGTTCTTGGCCAGCAAAGTGGGGGTAGAACTGAGATGGATTCTATACATGTCCCATTGACTCCAAAAACTATCCTAAATTGTCTACGTTGCAAGATATATTACAATACATGAATCACATGAAAGTGATAAAGTTCAAAAAATTTTGGCCTACAAAATGGCCTAGTCATATGGTTCAACCAAATACATCATTTGACCCACAACGTATATTTCATTTGAACTATAGACTTAATCTGAAATTTTATGTCGATGCCATAAAATTACTCAAAAAGGAATGCAAGTAAATGTGATTATATTTGAAGACTAATTCAGTTCCTCTAATTCTTCTGTGGCAGAATACCAGAGTACCTGACTGATCCTACCTTAATGATTCATATACTTCTTGACATTTTTCTAATAATTTTGAAATTAATCTTTGTATTTTTTTTTATCAGCTTTATTGTATTCTGACCAACTGAACTTATAATTGTGTTTCCTTCTCCTTGGCTGCTGAACTTCACTCATTTTGCCATTATGATTTTTATATTATTTCTCAGTTCTTTCCATGCCCAGTTCCTCAATATTGCCTGAGTGATTATTGCTCTTTGAGCCTAGTGGGCTACAGTCCATGGGGCATAAAAGAGTCAGACATGACTTAGCAACTAAATAACAACAACAATAATACCTTCAAGCAGGAGTATAATTTACAATATTTAAATTATATGAAACTGCATTAGATTCCCTGGGATCTAGAAAATATCTTCAAAAAGGACAAAATCCACCAAAAATGTACTGGTGATGCAGTCCTGGGTATTCATTAGAAGGACTGATGTTGAAGCTGAAACTCCAATACTTTGGCCTTCTGATGCAAAGAGCTGACTCATTGGAAAAGACCCTGATGCTGGGAAAGATTGAGGGCAGGAAGAGAAGGGGATAACAGAGGATGAGATGGTTGGATGGCATCACTGACTCAATGGACATGGGTTTGGGTGAACTCTGGGAGTTGGTGATGGACAGGGAGGCCTGGTGTGCTGTGGTTCATGGGGTCGCAAAGAGTCGGACATGACTGAGCAACTGAATTGAACTGATGCATTTTAATTGATATTTTACCAGAAACCAGTATGATGGCATGAAAATGTACATTTTACATTTACATGTAATATATACCTATTGAGAGGAAGGTTTGAAAATAAAATTTACACAATCATTTTTATTATCTATACTTTAGATTTACAGTTGATTAATAGTGGGTTTTGTAAGTTTTTCTCCCTTCCTCCTCCATAACTCTGTATCTTTATCCTATGATCAGATAGTCGGAGGACCCCTTCCAGGGCCAGAAAGTGGATTCTTGTCTAACACCTAGAAATGAATTGTCCAAGGAGACATGTCTGACACAGTAAGAGATTTTATTGGGAAGGAGCACTCAGGCAGAGAGCAGTAGGGTAAGGGAACCCAGGAGAACTGCTCTGCCACATGGCTCACGGTCTCAGGTTTTGTGGTGATGGGGTTAGTTTCCGGGTTGTCTCTGACCAGTCGTTCTGACTTGGAGTCCTTTCTGGTGGCACACTCATTGTTCAGCCAAGATGGATGCCAGCGAGGATTCTGGGAGGTGGTTGGACACGTGCTGTCACCTTTTGACCTTTCCTGAACTCTTTCGGTTGGTGGTGGTTTATTATTTCCGTGTTCCTTACCAGGACCTCCTGTCGTAAAACGTGCAAATAGTGACTATGGTGCCCGGTCAGGGTGAGCAGTTTCAGTCAGGGTGCTTCCCCTAACAGTCCTTTTAAAGGAATTCCACCCTTTCTCTGCCCTCATAAACCTTTTGCCTTTGTTATAAGCAAACTTTTGAAAGACGATTTTCTCAACTTACACTTATTGAGACATTAATATGGCGAATCCAGCTATCTTTTTTTTTCCAGTTTACCCAAGGAAAATGTTGGTGAAATAGCACTCTTCACTGGTTTAGCACTGTTTACTTTTGGAGAGAACTTCCATCGTCATTATCATTTGACTTGAATTATACCTGTCTTTGTACCATTGTCTCTGTAAACTCAGCAGCAGTGGGTATCCAGCAATGTCTGAGTTAAGCTGTCTAGATATTCTATTTGGTGGTCATAATCCAGTTTGGGAATCTTTCCTAGTTTTTCACTTTTAACCCACTCATATGAACATTCTATGTCATGTTTTGCTTGTTAACAACAACACAGCGGGACCTAATAGTAAGTTTTACCCATTACTTAACTACTTTGGAACTAAACTTGCTCCAACAAGACAAATTCAAACCTTTCCCTATCCTGACAATGACCACTGCCACCGCTGTGCTGACCATGTTGTCAAGAACACTTACCCTGGGAGCTGTAAATATTTAAGGGGGCGGAAACGTGGAGATGATTCCAGGCGATCTTCCTCAAGATCATTGAGATTTGGATATTTGCCAAGATCATGCGGAGACTTTTTTTTTTCCCCTAAAACAAATGGCCTAGATGACAGCGCGGTAGCCAGAAAACTCTTAAAATCACCACCACGCTGCAACCGTTGTCACATCCTGTTTTTGTCTTTCTGCTCCAGCAGCTGCCGCAGTCGTTCCCAGGCGCGTTTCTGCATGCTCAGTGCAGGATGCCACAGCCATTTCCTTATTTTGTGCCGATGTTTTCGTTAGGTTGTGGACAATGTGCACACAGGTTCATGAAGGGTTAACACTCAGCTGTGCTGTGGATGTGCCCTTAGTCACAAATATGTTTCCTTTGAAGCAAGGGTGCAGTGTTTCAAAAGACAATCGCTCTAATTCCATGCAGATTTTTCCTGATTGATGATTGAGGAATTTTCAATTGAATCTTTAAATGAGTTAGAACAGTATAAGAAGTGAATGTAATCCTTAATTTTTTTTTTTCTTAAAAGGCATTCTGAATTTGAAAAAATCTTGGGCATTGTGTACATGTCTGATTTACAACCATATGTGTTTTTGAGTCATAAAGCTGTTGTAAAAGTTATATAATGCTTGCAAAAAAAAAATAGTGTGGTCTCTTTGTGAAGCTAAGTGAAATAAAATATAAAGTTTGTGGTACATTAAATCACAAGCATAAATATATACTTTATGGCCAGCTGTTATTTCTAAATGTGCACAGTTTCAAAATAGAAACATTTATCCAACATGCTGATTAGCAATTTCCCAGATCCAAAAAGCCCGATTGCATTTAAGATGCAAAAGATTAAAATGCCTAAATAGATATAGTTAATAGTTCATCTTCCTAAATGCTTTTACATGTTTTAGGGCTTAGAGTCCCTCCCAACCCTGTGGACTCAAGAGCGGGAGCTCCTTTGATGTGGATCTATGTTTTAAGCACATGCTTTCACTAAACAGAATCTGCATCTCAGACACCCAGAAAGACAGTCTCCACATGAACGGAGGCCATGTGGCCCCATGCTACTTCTCGCTGGTTGTACAGGTTCGTGGAGACAGGGAGCTGCTTTTTATGATCATATCACAAATATTCAACCTTCATTTTGGCTAAAAATCATATCAGTTGCTAATGTTCCATCTCCTAGTGAGTTTACTCCTCCCCTGCATAAAAATTGGTCAAGGAGAACCTGCAAGATTATGTTGGCTCTAAAATGCAATTCCCCAGGGAGACCTTATTTGCTTGTCCATGGAGCATCTCCATGTCTGTAGGTAGAGCAGAATTTTTAAATGCCTTTAGTCCTCTAGGATACATTGGCAATTGGCAGTTCAAAAGTTCATATGATGCCGTATGTCCTAATCATTTTTATCTACATCTAAAACAATACAGGACTGTCAAATAAAATCCTGCATGCAAACAAATGATGGAATGCAGGGGAACCCTCTGCTCTAGCCTTTTCTTCTTTGTCCGACAAGCTAATGCAATAAGGCCAATAATACAAGGTTGTGTACTAGGCCTAAAGCCTGTGACAGATAAAAAAGAAATGTTGGAAACCAATGAAGCTTTTGCACAATTAGATTTTTTTGAGGCTGTGCTGTAAGGATTGCCCAGAGCCTATTCAGTCCTGATTGATGGTAAAATCATAACTACATCATATTAGCTGTAGAGTTCACTGACAGGTTACTACAGATTAATATTGCCACTGCTGTTCACTTACCATCAAAGCAGGGGAAATATGAATTGAGCTGTTCTTCTAACAAACCCTGCATATTAAAAGGTAAGGTGTCCTACTGAACAATCTCCCCTGTCACTGAGGAAAGACACAAACAATGTCTGTTTGAGAGATATGCAGATACGTTGCAGCATACTAATTAGTTCTGTTAGAAGAGCCCTATCGCAGTCAGCTGGCTAACAATGCCTCACACGAGCTTGTTCCTCCAGCCGCTCTTGGCTACAGGACTGCAAATGACACCCTAAAACATGGAGCCGCAAACCCTGGTGATTTAAATGCAGGCTGCCAGGCAAATTGCAGTGACATAAATTTGGCCCATGTGCTTTGCATCATGTGAATACGAAACAGGGAAGCCATGGAGCTGAGTTCTGTTTGCATCGGTCTCAGGGAGGTTTGGTGGACTGTTTTCAGAAATGTTGCTCACAGCAAGGTGGGGTTATCTGTCTTTTGCTTTACTTTGAAAATGTTGAAAATGCAAAAATATACACGTGCTGATGATAATGACATCCTAAAGTGAAAGCATTTCGTCATTTTTCCACTCCAAGCCCAGGATAAGAAGTCAACTGTGAAACAAAAACAAGGCTCACTCCACATTGTGTAAAATGGGAGAGTTGGGCCTGATGGATGCAGTAAGGAACCATATGATTAAATAGGGACTCACCTGCCTGCCGTGTTAACAAGAGCGCTGGCCTGGAACCAGGCAGGAGATGGTGCCTTCGGCCCCTCAGTCAAGTTGCTTGTTCTCTTGTAATTCTGAATGTTGTAGCTGCAGAGCGAAGGGTTTGAACTAGGTCACTGCCAAGGTCCCTTTAGTTCCTTTATCCCATTCTGCAAGCCCCAGTGTCTTCTATCCTGGGCTATGTTTCCTTGCAGGTGGCCCTTGGACTTTGGCATCAACCTTTCCAGAGAGCTCCTTAAAGATGCCGAGTCCAGGTGCCACACCTGTGGTTGGGTACACAGTGAAGTTTAAGCACTGCTGTCATGAGAGATGCCAGTGACTTGGCTGAAGCCATTGTAGACCTACTGTTGTTTTGTAGAGAAGGTGCAAAGAGCTGGAGAGGCAGCCAGAGCCTGGGGAAGAAGATAATAGTAGCTTTAAATTTTTAAAGACAAAATGGTGGTGATCTTGACCACCATAAACTATAAGTCTCATCAATAATGTTAATGGATGGATGACAGACTGGGAGAAGATATTTGCAATACTTAAAACTGACTCTGACAGAAAAAGTGACACTGTATTAAGACCTAGACTACACAGAGTGCTCAGTCGCATCCACCTCTTTGCCACCCTATGGACTATAACCCGCCATGCTCCTCATCCATGGGATTCTCCAGGCTAGAATACTGGAGTGGGTTGCCATGCCCTCCTCCAGGGGAACTTCCTGACCCAGGGATTGAACCTGTGTCCCTTACACGGGACACAGGTACATGGGACATCTTGTCACCTACCCCTTGCTTAATCTCACTAAGATTGTCAGATCACTACAGTCATTTACTCTTCACCTAGCAACCAAACAGAGCTCCCATCACCCCATATGTTTGTAAAAACCTGGCATTTTCCAGCTTTCTCATTTCAACATTCTGATGTGTCTTTGTAGAGACACAGTCTGATGTGTCATTCTGATGTCTCCTGCATTGGCAGGGAGGTTCTGGGAAGCCCAGAATATACAGAAGTCACCTGAAAATTGACCAGAAAAACACAGGAAAACCCATAGACAAATGCACAAAGGGTATGAAGAAGCCATTCACCAGAGAGAAAGCTCAAACGAGGAACTGGCATCAGCAGGGGCACCCAGAATCACTAGCAATCAGTCAACATGGACCACTGAAGACATTAGAATGTTGAAATGAGAAAGCTGGAAAATGCCAGTTGTTTGCAAACATATGGGGTGATGGGAGCTCTATTTGGTTGCTAGGTGAAGAGTAAATGACTGTAGTTATCTGACAATCTTAGTGAGATTAAGCAAGGTGTAGGTGACGAGAGGTCCCGTGTACCCAGGATAGCAGGTCGTGTAATCCGTGCCCCTTTTCCACATCCCAGAATATTTGTCTAAGGAAAGACAATAAACTGTATAGTTGCCTACTTCTGCAAGCCCACTACTGAAGACATACCCCAGAGAAATTTTCAGAGAGGCACCTTGTACAAGGGTATCATTTTAGCATTGTTTGTGGTGACTGAGAGTTGGAATTAACATGGGGCCCTTCACTAGGGTGTGAATAAGTAAGCTAGGTGCTTGCATTCTGTGGAATACTGTGTAGCATGTGGAGGCAATATTCTAGATGCCTATGCTTCTGTGGATGGTAACTGCAGCCATGGAATTAAAAGACTGTTGCTCTTTGGAAGAAACGTTATGACAGACCTAGACAGTGTATTAAAAAGCAGAGATATCACTTTGCCGACAAAGGTTCATACAGAGCTATGGTTTTTCTAGTAGTCAAGTGTGGATGTGAGAATTGGACCATATAGAAGGCTGAGTGGTGAAGAATTGATGCCTTCGAATTGTGGTGTTGGAGAAGACTCTTGAGAGTCCCTGGGACAGCAAGGGTATCAAACCAGTCAATCCTAAAGGAAGTCAACCCTGAATATTCATTGGAAGGACTGTGCTGAAGCTGAAGCTCCTATACTTTAGCCACTTGATGTGAAGAGCCAACTCACTGGAAAAGACCATGATGCTGGGAAAGACTGAAGCAGGAGGGGAAGGAGGTTTCACAGAATGAGACGGTTGGATGGCATCACTGACTCAGTGGACATGAGTTTGCACAAACTCTGGGAGATAGGGAAGGATAGGGAAGCCTGTTGTGCTGCAGTCCATTGGGTCGCAAAGAGTTAGACAAGACTGAGTGACTGAACAACAAATGGCTATGCACTGTGAATAAATTTTATTATTTTTATTACTTTAAAAAATTTTATTGAAGAATAGTTCCTTTACAATGTTCTGTTAGTTTCTGCTTACAGCGAGGTGAATCAGCTATACATATACATATATCCCCTCTTTTTTGGATTTCCTTCCCAAATGGGAAGGTCACCACAAAGTACTGAGTAGAGTTCCTTGTTCCATAAAGTAGGTTCTCATTAATAGATAAATTTTAAAAGCAAAATTATGTGTGAAAAAGTAAAAAGGAGCAAGATTTAAAGCATAATGTCTTTTGTTCAAATTTTAAAAATGAATTCAAATTTGTTAAATTCAGTGTAGCACTAGACATACAAATATATGTGCAACATGCCAACATGAGAATGCCTGTGTGGGGTGAGGGAAGGTGATGCGGGCTCTGGGGAAGGAGGATAAAATACTGAAATAAGGGAAGCATCCTACTGGAATGATGAGATGGTGTGCTGTCAAATGAAGTGTGGAATTATTACAGACCTCTGCTCCTGAGGTCAAAAATGAAAGATAAAGAGTAACTATAATTTTAGTTTGTCTCTGAGAATGTAATGGAAATATTTTCCTTCAAATAAGGTATGATTGTTAGCAGGAAGCCAGAGTTCATAGATGAGAAGGCGTTTGTGTCTGTCCCGTACAACTTAGGAGAAGGCAATGGCACCCCACTCCAGTACTCTTGCATGGAAAATCCCATGGATGGAGGAGCCTGGTGGGCTACAGTCCACAGGGTTGCTAAGAGTCGGACACGACTGAGCGACTTCACTTTCACTTTTCACTATCATGCATTGGAGAAGGAAATGGCAACCCACTCCAGTGTTCTTGTGCCTGGAGAATCCCAGGGACGGGGGAGCCTGGTGAGCTGCCGTCTATGGGGTCGCACAGAGTCGGACATGACTGAAGCGACTTAGCAGCAGTAGCAGCAGCAGCATACATCCTATTCACCAGGAAGATGGAAACTTTGGTCCAGAAGTTTCTATTTTTTGGTCTAACAGACAGTAGAGCCTCTGGCATTGTTATCAGTGAGTGACTTAGATTTCATAGTAAATGGTATTTGTAAGTTACATGCATGTAACTTTCCTCTAGAACTTTCAATAGCTTCCTATTTCCTGTAATGTACAGTTAGAACTCCTGAGCTTGGCAATAAAGACTGTCTACCATCTAACATCAAACCACCTTTCCCCATTTTATTTCCTAATTTCTCTTCATTGATCCTTTACTCTCAGGAAACAGTCCTTCGGCTCCTGACATTGTTCACGTCATGTGTCCTGCATTGCATGCCCTTCTAGTCCTCTTCTGTCTAAATCTTTATCCGCTTTCAAGACTAGTTTGAAGTATAGCTCTTCTGTAGAGCTTTTCTTTACCATGTCAGGCCCAAGTGACCTTGGTTTTATCCTTTATGCAGTGTTATAGTGCCTGCTGCTTGGAATCCAAATTATCTTTTCATACCTGTGTTTTCTCTGCAGGGTCATTGTTAAATACTCTCAACTCCAGCTTACAAATGACCTTAAGCTTTTTATAGTTCAGTCAGTTCAGTTGCTCAGTTGTGTCCGGCTCTTTGCAAACTCATGGACTGCAGCACGCCAGGCCTCCCTGTCCATCACCAACTCCTGGAGTTTACTCAAACCCATGTCCATTGAGTTGTTAAAGTATTATCAAGTAAACATTTATCAAGCCCCTGTTTGGATACTGAGGAAGGATACAGCTATCCCTGGGATACTCTCCTTCACTTTGAAGGAGCTGATAGTCTGGTGGGGAGGCATGTCAATCACCAGAGAGAATTAGGAAGTGAAGGCTCTCAGGAGGTATGTTAGGGGATGGGCTGGGGTTGGGAACAATGATGTAGGGAGGCTGGGTGTGAATCGCAGCCTCCCATTTCGTATTGGACCTTAGGCTCCTGTGTATGCTGTCTTCTGTCCAGGACTGGCATGTTAGATCAGGGCACAGGAAAGTTAAATAAAAGCTTTTCAGGACGGTCTGCTGTTGAACTGGATTATAGGATCATGAAGTAATCCTTACTACAGAGCCAATGCTCCTCCTCTGTCTGGTGTATTCTAGGGTAAAATAATTATTGAATGAATCCAAACTTCGCACAGGGAAATGTTAACCAATAACTGAAAACAAGGAGTGGTGTCTTTAGCTAGCTTGGGACCACAGCCCCGGTTCTCATGACAGACAAATTTGTCATTGGGTTGTATGGCTACATGAGAAGGGACCAGCATTGAATATTAGACCCACTGAAGAACGAGTGAGCTGAACAGTAAAGGTATTTAACGATCTCACAGATAAAGATGTTCGGGATAGATGGTCTCACAGGCGATTTAGAGGCTTAACTGTATCACTGAGGACTGGAGTCTTCCATTTCTACCTGCATTGAGGGCCCAGGGTCATCCATTTCAATCTACCATTCTCAATGTGTTTTCTTTTCATCATCTTGGGCATCATAGGGCCACCATAGCTCAAGATGCCACAACTTCACAGAGCTGTGCTCAAAGGCAGGGTGTAAGCAAGCTTCTCTCAACATCCCTCCCTGTTTGTCAGAGAAGGATCTGTTTCCCAGAAGCTCTAGCAGACTCACCCTTATAGCTCTTTGACCAGATTGAGGCCACATGGCCAGGAATAGCCACAGAGTTGTATCCAGCTTGTTTAGTACTGGTATTGGAGGCAGGCTTTGCTAGCATGGAAGAAAGGGGAGGGACTGGTGGTAGAGTAGGCAATCAAAAAGGTTTTCCACAGACCACACATGTATTGGGTATCCAGGAAATTCTGAATCTTTTCTGCAACTTTCATGTCTCCACCTTGTGAAATAAAATCATGTTCATGAAGAGCAAGTTCTCACGACTATCACACTTAGATTCAAGCCTCCTTTCTTTGCTGGATGATGGGGAACTTTTCTTTCATTTAATTAATTCATTCACGTATTTTCCCAACTAATTCATCATATGTTTATTGATCATTCTGGTAGCTCAGCTGGTAAAGAATCTGCCTGCAATTCAGGAGACCTCAGTGTGATTCCTGGGTCCAGCAGGTCCCCTGGAGAAGGGATAGGCTACCCACTCCAGTATTCTTGGGCTTCTTTGGTGGCTCAGATGGTAAAGAATCTGCCCACAGGCAGGAGACCTGGGTTCAATCCCTGGGTTGGGAAGATCCCTTGGAGAGGTGAATGGCTACCCATTTCAGTATTCTGGCTTGGAGAATTCCATGGACAGAGGAGCCTGGCAGACTATAGTCCACAGGGTCATGAAGAGTCGGACATGACTGAGCAACTTTCACTTCACTTCAGGAGATGTTCTTAGATTTATTTTATGCCATGGACTCTTTTGGTGGTCAGATGCAACCTACAGATGTCTTTGCAGAATGAGGTTTTAAAAAGCACTTACAAATACACAGAATTATAAAAGAAGCCAATTTAATTGAAATACAGTTCATCCTTGCATGCTGTGGCTAGATTCCATGCTGGATAGTTGTTGTTCAGTTGCTCAGTCATGTCTGACTCTTTGCAACCCCGTTGACTGAAGCACACCAGGCTTCCCTGTCCTTCACTATCTCCCAGGGTTTGCTCAAACTCATGTCCAGTTGAGTCAGTGATGCCATCCAACCATCTCATCTTCTGTTGCCCCCTTCTCTTCCTACCATCAATCTTTCCCAGCATCAGGGTCTTTTCCAGTGAATCAGCTCTTCATATCAGGTGGCCAAAGTGTCAGAGCTTCAGCATCAGTCCTTCCAATGAGCATTCAGGGTTGATTTCCTTTAGGATTGACTGGTTTGGTCTCCTTTCTGTCCAAGGGACTCTCAAGAGTCTTCTCCAGCACCACAGTTCAAAAGCATCACTTCTTTGGCATTCAGCCTTCTTTATGGTCCAACTCTCACATTCATACATGACTACTGGAGAAACAATAGCTTTGACCGCATAGGACCTTTGTTGGCAAAGTGATGTCTCTGCTTTTTAATACACTGTCTAGTTTTGTCATGGGATTCCCTGGTGGCTCAGATGGTAAAGAATCTGTCTGCAGTGTGGGAGACTTGGGTTTGATCCCTGGGTTGGGAAGATGCCCTGAAAGAGGGCATGGCAACCCACTCCAGTATTCTTGCCTGGAGAATCCCCATGGACAGAGAAGCCTGGCAGGCTACAGTTCATGGCGTTGCAAAGAGTCAGATATGACTGTGTGACTAAACATAGGTTTGTCATAGCTTTTCTTCCAAGGAGCAAGCCTTTTTAAATTTCTTGGCTGCAGTCACTACCCACAGTGATTTTGGAGCCTAGGGGGAAAAAATCTGCCACAGATCCTATGCTGGATACTAGGATAGAAAATAACAGGAATTAAGGGAACATTGCCCTCCTAGAGCTTAGAGCCCGGTAGAAGCGACAACAAAGCAAAAGGCAATTGAAAACTCAGATAGGAGGTGTATAGAGCACTATGAGAGAAGACTTGAAAGGACCCAGCTCAATCTGGGATGGGGTTGGAGGAAAAGAGAAAGATTCCTGGGTATTTTAGAGGAGATTCAAAGGAATTAACCAGCAAAGTCGTAGTGGGAAGATAACTGCAGTGAGAAAGTGAAGTGAAAGATGTATAGATGAGAGATCCCATGGAGGCTCCGGAGAATTATTAATTCAGTTTTTCTGGAAGACAGGAGTTAAAGGGAGTAGACAGTTCTTGGGAACTGGGCAGAGATGAGCTCATGGCAAAACACTCCTGATAGAGTCTGATGCTGTGTGTGCTGAATGAGTTTATTGTATGAGGCAGCTTTGACCAGCAAAGACATGTGGCCAGAACTTCAGTGGCCTTGTGTTGTGTTTTTGCTCACTGGGAAGTCTGCAGTACTCAGGATAGTGCTGTATCACATGATGGTTAAATGAAGGGACTGCTAGCCCTGTGGGCTTCTAATTTCTTGTCCCTCATGTTACATTATATTTGGTGAGGACTTCCAGCTGCATAAGAGAACAGGCTCAGTCAGCTCCTAAAACGAAGTCTTCTTTACCTTCTATGGATTCTCATCCCCCTCTACCACCATGTTCCTGGCTAACTGTGGCTGCCCTATCCTTCCTTCTGCTGCTAGAAAAGTCAAATTCTTGGGTGTATCTGTGGGGATTAAGACCTAGAGGTGTGGCTGGAGCTAGTGAGGGCTAGCCCAGGACCAAGTTGGGGACTGAATGTCAGCACTTGCCCTTACCTAGCCCAATTGCATAGACTGAGAGCTTTCACCTCACTGTCACCCAGGCTCCACAGCACCATCCACCAACTGCTCCTTTGGACAAGGCTGTGTTCTTTTTGTTTCCTAAAGGGTACCAGAGCCATGTTCCAAACTTCTAGGATTTCACTGGTCTCTGCTACCAACAACATGTGTTTGTCTCTGTAAGTCACTTGGTCATGTCTGACCCTACGCAACCCCATGGACTGCAGCCCACCAAGCTCCTCTGTCTGTGGAATTCTCCAGGCAAGAATACTGGAGTGTGTTACCATTCCCTTCCTGGGGGATCTTCCCAACCCAGGGATTGAACCTGGGTCTCTTGAATTGCAGGCAGACTCTTCACCGTCTGAGTCACCAGGGAAGCCTGCTACCAGCTATCCTCACCAAGAAATCCAAGAATTCATAGTAAAGTGACTTGTGATGTAGTTTCACAATATCATACATCTGTTTTTCAAAGTTCAGGGAAGGAAATAAGAATGAGTAGAGCATGAAATGAAAGGCGGGAGATCTGAATAGTCCTTGAGAAGAGGGGATGACTAGCTGGAAGGGAGCACGAACTGTGGCTAATACAAGCCTTTCTTTTCACAGAAGCCCATTTTATAGTTGAAATGACAGAGAGAGAGAGCTGAACTTGATGGTGTCAACTGTGGCCCTGACTAGGGCTATAGGAGAGAAGTTCTCAGACCTTAGCATCCTCATCTCTCAGATGAGTGGTTTGGAGTATATCTTTGAAAGTCCTGGTTAGGCATAAATTCTGTGGTTTTGAATCATACCAAACTCTTTTCCTGTGCATAAGTTTAATTCTGACTAAGAATATAGCCTCATTTATTTCTAAGAGGGATTGACATATAGCTGAAATTGTTAAATTGTCCCACTTTTTGTCATATGGACACTATTTTTTTAAAATGATTACCCTATGATTCATGAGTCAGTTTGCCACACAAATCTCAGATGATGTGAGTGAATGATTCACATTTCATAATAGAAACACAGTAGCTTTTCATTTCCCATGTCAGTAAAATATCTCCTAGATTCTATGTTTGCAAAAAAAAAAAAAAAACCTAGTGCACAGGCACACGTTCTCTGTTTTGGAGTGTGCTTCAGAAGTTTGCACTACGAGAAATGTGTCTGAGAGAAATGAATTTAACTGGGTAAAATTCACATAATCGGACATTCTCTGTTCCAGGAGGTAAGACATGGCATTCTGAACAAGGGGAAGATGCTGATGCCCGTGGCCTCCTGGTTTAGTTTCAGTGGCGCCTCATCTCATCAGTTAATGTCAAGGTGTCTAGCCTTCATTAGTAAAATGACAGATAACCTATCTGACAACCAGATAAGTAGGAATAAAGCTTGCAAAACACTGAAGACCTCTATAGGATGATTTGAAGAGAAAAAGATAATAATCCACTTGGATTTTTCTTTGATACTATGGTGGATTGTCCTGGTGACATAATTTATAAGCCCTTTTCTTTGTTCACAAAGCTCTTTCAGGACCTAAGACTGTGTTTCCCTAGGACCATACTCATTTTTGACACCTATCAGGCATGGACCGTGACCTAGATTTTGAACACAAGATCAAGAAGGCCAAATTTGACCACCAAAGTTCTCCTGCTTCATTTTTCTTCTGACAAATGCCACGGGACGTCACAAAACATCTACAAAGAGAGACATCAAGGTGTCTTTAAAGCAAAATGACATTTTGCAAACTTTGTCGAAGAACTCTTGCAGATGAACACTGAATCAAGCAAGGTGAACTGTTCTTTTGTAGAACAGATTATAAAATATCAATGGGAAAATGTATACAGTGTATTGTAACTCTACAGGAAGGGACTGTATAAAGTCAGGCACATAAGTATGGGTTTCCAAAATATAAAGATCATTGAGTAAAGCAGTGCAAAAATTCTAGACATTGCTCATGAAGTTTTTGACTGCAGAAATTGCCTTTGCCTGGAGTTGAAAGCCCAGCTGTCTTACAATAGGGTCTTTTGCCTGCCAGCAACACAACGTGTGCCTTAAAAAGCTAGTGTTTTCAAGGGCTACACGTCTTGGTTGTCTGTGGTTTCCAGTAAAACGTTTTCTGGAGTTGTTAATTCTTGTTGCACAGCATTTATTTCTTTTGTTGTTCATTTATTCAAAAATTTGACCTGGTATTAAATTCTTATGGTTTTAATTTTTGATGCATTACATTTAATTGGCGCATAGGACTTCCATTCTGAGGTTTTGGTATTTAAAAAAATCATTGGTCTTTAAACTGAAAGGTTTGATGGAATATTAAATTTGATGAATCATAGCAAGTGTCTGTATTTGTTAGCTTTTATAGGACACATTAAAGCTTTCATTAATAAAGTCACACTACACTGCTTTGAGTAGGTCCTAAAAGGTTAACGACTTGATACAGGCTGGTGTTCTTAAGCTCTACTGTTTGAGGGTGGCATGTGTGGAACTTGGCTCACTTTGAAATTGGAATACAAAAGAGATATTTTTATTTTCTATCTCAAAGTCCAGGAATTTCTTGGTCCTCTTTCTCTTTTTTCTTCTTCTCTTTAAGCATCACCCAAAATCTTACTCAGGTGGACATGGGTTGAAGCCCGTGGTTTGTCAGCTGTAGGATGACCCTCTAGGGGTCATGACATCACAGGAAAATGTCACCCTCCCTCTTGGCTGTTCCTCTAGTGACCTTCAAGCAGGGACAAGCTGACTCTGTTATGAATCACCCATTTTGGAATAAGACTCGATATTTGAGACATATATTGCTAACTGTTTGATGTTGTTCCTTGAAAGATTCTGTTTTGGAAGACAAGATGTAGAAATATTTGGAATTTTCAAACAAGAATAACTTATACATGTACCTATTACAAAATCATGTATCCAGAGGATATTAGGTATGTATTTGTTGACTGACTGAATAATCCCCAGGTTCATCAGAGACCTGCATTCTTCTCTTCTGTGACTAGGAACACTTGGAGGAATTATTGCATTTGAACTGTGTCCCCCAGAGAATTCCTGAGTCAAACTTTTATTTTATGTAACAGAAATAGCATCCGATTAAACCAGATGGAAATTGTGTGGTTGCTTATAAAGATTGCCAGTTTGTGCAATTCCTTAATATTAAGTAAAGGCTCAGCAGACACTTCATGAAAATCATGAAGTCCGTATCTCTCAGAAGAAACTTCCTTGCCCAAGTCATGTCTGAGGGTAAATTTTTCTGAAAAGGAGAAGTGCAGTGCCTTGATTCTGCTGGGAATTGTTAGTAACATAAATGACTCAAATTGGTTTTGTGTGGGAGACAAATCAAAGGATTTCCATGAGGTTGCAGGACTGACCTGCAATAGTTTAACCATTTCCTGAGCAACCAGGACCTGCTTGATTGGGTGGGTGATAGTTCCCGTGTTAGTCATTGTGCAGAGAAAAATAACAATTCATATAAAAGAGGCCACCAAGGGTTATATGGCTGCAATTGTTTCTAGGCTGAAACAACTTTGTATCTGTTTATTATCCTCAGTATCTTGTTATATTGTTCTTTCAGAATCAATAAAAGCTAAACTCTCTCTATGGTTTTACTACTAAACTCTCCTGGAAGGATATGTAGTACTGAAAGTCAGGAAAGCCAGAGCAAGGAAGGAGGCAGAACTAACGATGTGTTAGACTTAAATCCACTTTGCTTAACCTCTCTCTGAGCAGAACTTGCTTTATTAATGTAAAGCATATGGAAAGATTCTCATTTTGTTGCTGCTGTTTTTAAATACGTGACGTAAATATTTTTCTTTAGGGAAAGAAAAGAACATTTAGTAGAAATATTTTTCTTTTGATTAATAAAGGCTGTTTTTAGCAGACTCATTACCCTCAACTTTTCTACACTTTACAGGATCTGGCTGACAATCATGGCCATATCAATCAATAAATATAAAGATTGACTAGTCATTTTTTAATTTATTGAAAGATAGTTTTATTAATGGCACTCCACTCCAGTACTCTTGCCTGGAAAATCCCATGGACAGAGGAGCCTGGTAGGCTGCAGTCCATGGGGTCGCTAAGAGTCGGACACGACTGAGCGACTTCACTTTCACTTTTCTCTTTCACACATTGGAGATGGAAATGGAAACCCACTCCAGTGTTCTTGCCTGGAGAATCCCAGGGACCGGGGAGCCTGGTGGGCTGCTGTCTATGGGGTCGCACAGAGTTGGACATGGCTGAAGCAACTTAGCAGCAACAGCAGCAGTTTTATTAAGAGCTCCTTTTGTGGCTCAGTGGTAAAGAATCCACCTGCAATGCAGGAGACCTGAGTTCGACCCCTGGGTTGGGAAGATCCCCTGGAGGAGGTCATGGCAACCCACTCCAGTGCTTTTGCCTGGGAAATCCCACGGACAGAGGAGCCTGGCAGGCTACAGTCCATGGGATCACAAAAAGTTGGACACGACTTAAGAAACTAAACAATAACAACAAAGTTTTATTAAAACTAGTTAAATAAGCATCATTATTTGCATTTTCCCTCTCCTCTGCATCATATCATCCTTTTATATCTGTTTAAGACGTGAATTCAATAGACACCATTCAAGAATCTAATGTATCTTTATGAATTGGTGTCCACAGAAATAATCTTCCCCAGGTTTCGGGTCCAATACTGAAAGCAGGACTCTGTGAAATCTGTGGTGTGCTGGTAAATGGGTAACAACTGAGTTCTGGGGCTGTAGAAGAAGAGGCATTTGCCAGTGCCCAAGGTGTAAATACTTTCACAAGAGTTGGGAAGAGATACACATGACTGCGGCTTCTTGGGTGGCTCAGTGGTAAAGAATCCGCCTGCAATGAAGGAGACACAGGAGACGTGGGTTTGATCTGTGGGTTGGGAAGATCCCCTGGAGGAGGAAATGGCAACATATTCTAGTATTCTTGCCTGAAAAATCCCATGGACAGAGGAGCCTGGAGGACTACAGTCCATAGGGTCGCAAAAAGACTGGACACGACTGAACAAGCATACATGATTGACTTTTGCCAGCCAGCTGTAAGCTGGTTTCCACACATTCCTGTGTGTAGACCCCTCCAAGTTACGTCGCTATGTTTCTATGATTATTTCTAATTGGGAAAAGGACAGCTCCATTGGTTAAATTTTTTTTTTTTTTTTATCCAGAAGCTATGAAAACAATTGTGTCTCATGCCCCCAGGTATTAATATATGCTGACCTTATTCAAGCCCTGCAAGAAACCAGTATCAACACATGTCTTTTCCCAGAAGCTCTTGGGTACAATCACCTTGTTCAACAAAATCTTGTAGGAAAACAATTCCCTACCTGAGGAAACATAGAATGGTAGATTATAATGGTGATCTAGCTCTGTAATTTTTAAAAGTTTATTTTTTAAGGTATGACATCATTATTGGAATCTGAATTTCTATAGAATGAGGTGGTTTTGCAGGACCCATTTATAGGGTTGATTACAAATGGAGCGGGGCACTGAACTCTCTAGATCTGTTATACTGAAACAGGAAAGATAGCGTCCGTCATATCTATGTATATGGGTACTCACATCTCTAAGATGCTTTATGTAGAGGGAGGCTTATCATTTGCAGCTGTTTAGGAGGAACGCCTGCACTATGAGCATCCTGGTTTTGAAGATAATGGATTTACACCTTGCAGGAAGCCGAATGTGTGAGCACTGGAGCCAGAACCTGTTATGTATCATGTTGCTCTTTCTCCCCTTCTTCCCCATCCTAGGTCACATCTCAGAGACAAACATCACCCAGAGGTTACCCAGGTGACCCCAGACCATCCCGAGTGGGCAGATGTTTGGGGCTTGACCTTGAAGGACAGATGGCATGAAGGGGAGTTCTCTCATACCTTGGGCTGGCCAGGACTCAGCTTCTGATGTTTCTATGGACAACAAAATGTTTTCTTTGTGAGCTGCTTTCTGATGCGTGCTTACAACCAAATTGAACATGTTAAAAGGGAGAAGAGGCAGGAACCTACTCACTGTGCTCTGTGAAGAATTAAACTTTTTTTTTTTTATGAGAGTAGATGAAAGGGAAATAGATTCTTAAAAATCTTTGTGCCCTCTCCCTAAAAAGTTGCATTTGCTATTTATTTCAGGTTTATTGTAATTGGCCATTCATTCCAATATGCAGCTATGTTATGTCCCCTGTTATATTTTCTTTAAAAAAAAAAGAGACATTTAAAATAAAATATTTCACACATTATTTAGCTGAGTTCTCTCTCCCTTTTAACTTGATAATACCATGATCCTTGCAAGCCCAGTTCTTCCCTTTGTGAAATCTACTGTCACTCGGATATGGTATGCTTTCCCCTCTGTCTTTTTCCCTTTTTAAACTAAAATATTTTCTCAGGCCTCCTTCTCTATAGTGTTACCAAGATTCTTTGAAGTATTGTCTGATTTCAGAACTAAGGCTTAACCATTCCTCTTCAGGACGCTTAAAATCACTTATAGTCTTCTAGTTTAGTACTTCAGTCTACTACATACCCACATCAGTCCTCCTGACCCAGCATAGTTCTGAAAAGTACAAGGTGACATTTCTGAAATTCAGCTGTTGATCTGATTATACAGAGCCTACCTACTTGAATGAAAAAAAAATAATATTTTTGAGTAGTTTATTGAGTAGTTTTAATTTATTGAGTAGTTTTAATGTCTTGGCATCATTCTGATTGCTCTGTGGGCATTGCTCACTTAATCTCCACAGAAGAGACAAGTCATGTGATTATTATCATACCCATTTTCCAGATGAGGAAGGTAAAGCCCAAAGAGGTCACTGAATTTTTTGTAAGGTCATAGGTCATATCAGTAGAGCCAGGATTCTAATTCAGGCAGTCTGACTCATGAGTTCACATTTCTGTCCACTATGCCATGTTCAGAGAGTGGTCTTACAACCTGTTTTGAAAGTTATATTCAAGGCTGTGTGCAAGTGGAAAGAACATAGCACTAACTAAGGCCAAAGGATAGGCTCTCAATGTGATTTTGTCATGCATCAGTAGTGCAAATGTGGGCAAGCTAATCTCTCTAGGCAGAAATGGATTACCTTAAGTCCCTTTATAAGCACCTTATTTAAGTAAATACTACAACTTTCAGTAGGAAGTATTTAAGCAGAGCCATTAAGACCAGCATTGAATAGAGCTTTTTGGGTCAATGTGTGCAGTTGACACAGGGCTCCATGGAGGACTTCCTGACTTGAGCTCCTATTCTGTCTCTTACCAGACGTAAGATGGTGGCAGGTTAGTTATCCTGCCAGAGCCTCAATTCCTTAATCTGTAAAGAGCAAATAATAAAAGATGCCCATCTCAAGGGATCACTGAGGGTAGATATACAGTGCTTTTAAAACATTTAGTGCAGCATTATATATGCTTCTCTAATGGCACCCCACTCCAGTACTCTTGCCTGGAAAATCCCATGGACGGAGGAGCCTGGAAGGCTGCAGTCCATGGGGTCGCTGAGGGTCGGACACAACTGAGCAACTTCACTTTCACTTTTCACTTTCATGCATTGGAGAAGGAAATGGCAACCCACTCCAGTGTTCTTGCCTGGAGAATCCCAGGGACAGGGAGCCTGGTGGGCTGCCGTCTATGGGGTCACACAGAGTCGGACACGACTGAAGTGATTTAGCATAATCCTATGAGGTTACTATTATTAGCTTCATTATACAGATAAATAAACTGAGGCCTAAAGAAATTAGATAACTTGTCCAAGGATATTTATCCTGTAAGTGATAGAGTCAGGATTCTAACCCAGGCAGATGGGTATTTAACCACACACCATCTTTCATCTTTCTCCCAGGACAATGCTGTAAGTCATTTATTACCTGAGCTAATAATCCCTTTCTTAGTATATACTCGACTTTCCCACCATTCCACAGCCAAACAATTTGGCTAGGAACTGCAAAAGATTTCCAGGATCCAGCCCCAGCACAGACCCACAATCCATTATGATTTGTCAAGGCCTCTCTGTTCTGATTGGTTAGTGCTACACATGCGTGGGTGCACATGTGCACGCACACACACAGACACACACACACACACACCCATCCCCATCACTAAGCACAGGTTCCTTTTCTGGAATGCCCTTCCCAAGATTCCTTCTAAATTTTAAGTTTTGCAGGCTTTGTTGGCATCCACCCTCCCAGGCCCACCCGACTCTTTACATGCCCGTGTAGGTAAACTTGTTTCACCAAGAGCTAATTCCCAATTCAGCACACAATATGGAGAACTAAAGTTTCACAGAGCAACTGGTGGGAATGGCCTCGGGACATACTGAAATCTGTTCAGGTCGTATGTCAAGTAACTAAGAGAATTAAATAGGATACCCAGGAAAGTAGAACATGGGCCTCTGTCTCCTATGTTTTCTGCACTGTGGACAGATGCTTTACCTGCTGAGCCAGCCGAGAAGCCCCAGAACACGTCCAGACAGGAATAATGAGTGTCCTTAAGACACATGTGGAAACACAAGAGAACTTGTGTTTAAATTTCACTATATGTTTTATGTGCATTTATTAAAGACTTTAGAATTCTCTGATTTTTGAACTACTGTGCAGCAACCAGAGAGGGAGGCAGAGCCATTTGTGACCTGTAGTTGTTTCACCAGTTGCTCTGTAAATGCTTTTTCTTTTTAATTGAGAGGTAGGATATTGAATTTTCAGAATAGAAAGTTTCCTTTATTTTGATACTTCTGTGATTCTTCAAAGCCCCAAAGACACCTCATCACTAACTGATTCTAACAGACTCTGCTCTGTTTGGGCTCCCCTGTGTCAGAGAATAAAACAAGTTAGCAGTTGGCACCTCTGTGTGGACACTAGTCCGGGAAACACCTTTAGTTTTCAATTTCACACTTGATGATGATCTGAGTCTGGGCTACTGGAAACCAAGTTCTTTTGTAAAATGGTCTAGATTCCTAGTTACTCTTCTGTCTCTTCCACCCTGCACATCCCTAGGGTTTTGAGCTGCTCTATTTCTCTGTGAGGTGGGTCTGTACCCACAGAGGAGCAATGCTTAGGTTTCCCCTCATGACCTGAATCATTTATTTCTAGCTGAAATGCTCTCCTTAACTCACTGTTGTCTTGTTTTTCAAGAATCCTACCCTTCCCCTCGTGCTGCGTGTGCTGGGGCTGGTGTGTGTATGTAGTGGGGGAGATCACTCAGACAGGACCATCTTGACTGCCTGTCCTTTGTGATAAGCTTAAGACACCCATCTTAACTGAAGGTTTCTGGTTTTTCAACCTCATCTGTAATCTTGTGATGCTTGATAAAGGTAGCAAAACAATACGAGTTGATAAGTAAATGTTAATATATACTGCAAATACAAAAGCAGTTTCTTCTGCAATTGATAATGCATGAAAATGTGCAATAATAGTATTTAATTTGCACCAGTAGGTGAGAACTCCGAATCCTTCATTACGAGCCTAAATCTGATTTTTGTTTGTGACCAGCATGAATGCTGACCTCTGCCCTTTGAATGATCTTTCCGTCTCCCAGAAAGTTCATGAAAAGGTCATGGAGCTGCACTGACTTCCTCTGTGTGTGCATGGACGTGTCTTTGCTATTGATCTGGGAAAAGACCTGGCTTTGTCCATTCAGTGGTTTTGTTCACTTTATTTTTAATGGAAACCTGATCAGCAATTATAGAATTTTTCCACCGGAATTCACACCTGACTAAGTGCAGAAAGCTAACCTCTTTTCACGCTGGTTATTTAGCCTGTGTTTTACCTTGGCCGTAACTCCCAATTAAACGCATTTCTTGTACCCTTAACAAAGCAAAATATGGCACTTACTGCTCACAAGCTCAAAGCAGGAGAGAGAGGGGGGAAATGGCTTAATAGCTGAAAATAAAAACACCAGTGAATTTTTCTTATGGATTCCTTCATGTCAAATTCATATCATGAATGACTCTGAGTTTTCTCTTTAGATCATCTTGGCATGATCGAGGAGCAAAAATAAAAATGATTTCTAGTATATTCTTGAAGTGATTCCTTCTTTTGATGCCACCTGTCAGCGTAAAAGAGGTTATGAATCTCCGGAAACCTGCTTTACTGGCACCATCAGCAGCGCTGGCACCGGTTTTCAAATCAGACTGCAGTAACTGGTAGAGTTGGAGGGTTTTAAATCTCCACTAGAAAACTATTGCCATTTATGAACAACAAGCATTGTACTGAAATGGTGAAAAATGCGTGTGCGTCATATTTAGAATGATTGTGGAGGGGGGATATAACAATACTTTTCAAGACTGTAAGCAATACGTATATTCGTATCTTGTGCTATTTATCTTGTAGATATACAGCACTAGAAGTTCTCAGCTGCTAGCTGCTAGGTTAGCATTGAGAAGGAAAGATCCTGAGGTTTGTCACCGCTGTATATCACTGCAGCCGTGCCCTTTGATTACAATGGGGCAACACCAGTCATTAATAACGGGGAAAGCTTTTTGTCTGGCAAATGCATCGCTGTACAGGCCTCCTTTCTTAACACCTAGGCATCTTGGTGAGGTTGCAAAGGTAAATTAAAGATGAAGAATGTTTATTTTACAGCCACACTTGTAAATAGAGCCATTCCAGAAAATGCATTTTTTCCCAGTCCTATAAACTTGATTCGTTTTCATATTTTGCATTTGCTCAAGGGAACCCAGTTATTAAGCTTCACTCGAACAAATAATGTGAGCACAATGTAATTATGATTTTAATTTCATCACTGTCACACTCAGTTACCAGAGGGTTACAGAACAAGCTAACCACCAAGACAACAATTGCAGTACAGACTTAAAAACCCAAGTGTGTCCATAGTTGGAGATTTCCTGAAGAGTATAATATGAATAGAATTTGCAGGGCAGGATACTTTCCAATGTGGGAAAAAACCCAACGTGGTCAGATTTGATACTTATTGAATGTGTTGCTTGACAGTTTAATACCAGCAGCCAGTTTTCCAGGAGGTGAGGCTTCCCCATCAGAAGTCACCGCAAAGTTAACTGTTTGCAAGTGAGCTTGATTCACATGAAGCCAACTTAAAAGAAACAAATTTATAAATGCCACCTCCCTGTGTGACATGTTACAACTTTTTCAAGGTGAGTACAATTATCATGTCAGTTTATCTCTATTTCATTTCTAGTGCCACGAGAGTCCATTAAGACCCATCATTCCTTAACTAGACTATTACAATAACCTCTTTGGTTGTTTTTTTACCTTCAGTCCAGCTTCCTTTAATTCAGAGGTTTTCAAAGTAGGAGATTTCCACAACCCATTAGTGGTGGTGAAATCAATTTAGTGTTTCCCTATTAACATTTAAAAAAAGAAACAGCAGAATGAGACAAAGCACATTGCAGCACATCCCACAAAGAAAGGGCACGTGTTATTGCCTGGCACTTTTCTTTAGCCATGTGCATGTGTGCCTGTGTGTGTGTGACAGCTGTGTGTGTGCGCACACGTGTGTGTATCTGCATACTCCTACTCTCATTGGTTCCAGATGTAAAATGTGGTTCTTTTGAGGTTCTAACAAAAAATAAGAAAACGTCTGCTCTAATCCATGCTTCCCAAAGTGTAAAATGCTTCCAGGCAATTTGGGTTCTTGATACTGGATCATGTGATGACAACACTATTGCTGTTTCTTTTCCAGTCTATCTAATTTCTCTATCCAGTCTATCTAATTGGATCAAAAAGATTGTCTCAGGTTGGTGCTAGCTATCCTTAACACTCACTGACACCGCCTACTTTTCATTCTTATTGTTTTTAACAAAATTAGATTCAACCGTTTTGATAAGAAAATTATCTGGATCAAAAGTTGTAATATTGTTTTGTTGATATATTTATTGCGTTCATTTTTTAAGGCAAATGATACTGACTTTCCATTTATGCTTATGATATAAAGTTTCTCTTAAAATAGCTTAAAGGAAAAAAGCTAATTTAAAGAAAAATATTAAGGAACTTAGAATACAGGAGGAACATGGTTAGGGCAAAAATTATGATCAGCATATGGAAATCATTCAAGTTTTTGCTAAAGCTGAGACTATTAATCAATTTTTAAAACTATTGCCAGAATAATCTTTCTAAAATCAAATTAAATCCCGTCCTTTCCTCTACATAGAATTCCTTAGTACCGTTCCACTGTCTACAAGATCTGATGCCTGCCTCCTTTTCCAAATACACCTCCTTTTACAGCCCCACTCACAACCCAGCTGAAAAATTTGTTCTGTTCACCTCTGTGCCTTTGCCCATTCTGCACCTTCCTTGGCAGGAAGTAGCTGGAATGCCAGCCACGTCTGTCACCATAAGTTTGTCCTCAACCCTCAAGGCTCAGCTCAAATGTGAAAGCTCCAGGTCTTGCCCAAGCAGCAGACACTCCAGGCTCCGTTCTCACATAGCAGCTTATTCATACCACTATAAAAGTGAAAACTGAAAGTTGCTCAGTCATGTCTGACTCTTTGTGACCCCATGGGACTGTAGCCCGCCAGGCTCCTTAGTCCATGGAATTTTCCAGGCAAGAATACTGGAGTGGGTAGCCATTCCTTTTTCCAGGGATTGAACCTGGGTCTTCTGCTTTGCAGGCAGATTCTTTACCATCTGAGCCACCAGGGAAGCCCATTCATACCACTGGGATACCATTTATTACAATAATTTTCAAGGTTTTTTTTTTTAACCTCTTTTCTTACCCTAAAGCACAAAGTGTCTTATTCATCTTTGTCTCTTGAGTATCTAAGATAGTTCTTGGCACATTCGCATGGTAGGTACACACAGACTTTTGAGAATGAGTTAATTCCTCATAATGAAGATGTACTTGGCCCAAGAAGAGCACCAGACATAATTTAGGAGCAGATTATAAATCTGAAATTGGCTTTGTCAGCATAGAAAGCCAAATGGGATTTGAAATTAGTAACAACAACAACAACATTCATAATAATATTAACCAGCTTTGGAGAGCTCTGTTCTTATTTCAGGGATGCTGCTCTTGCATGGAAAATCCTATGGACGGAGGAGCCTGATAGGCTGCAGTCCATGGGGTCGCTAAGAGTCGGACATGACTGAGCGACTTCACTTTCACTTTTCTCTTTCATGTGTTGGAGAAGGAAATGGCAACCCACTCCAGTGTTCTTGCCTGGAGAATCCCAAGGATGGGGGAGCCTGGTGGGCTGCCGTCTATGGGGTCGCACAGAGTCGGACATGACTGAAGCGACTTAGCAGCAGCAGTAAGTGCTTAGCAAGTGCATGGCCCTCTATGTATATTATCTCATAGTCCATAAAAATCTCAAGAGAGAGGAGCTCTGATTTTGTCCTCAGTGTGGAAACAAGAGGGTCAGCAAGGTTAGGTCACTCATCCAAGGTCAATAGCTGTTCAATGGTTGAATTGAGATCTAGGTCCAGGGTTCTCTGCCCCCAGAGCCTGCCGCCGGCCATCAGGCTACATGCCAAGGATGGAACAATTGCCTTTTACTCTCTAAAGAGAATGGACTGGCATAATGCAACTGCTTCCCTTGGCTCTGCCCCTGTTGAGCCCAGCTGCCCCAATGTCTGCTGAGGACAGCCTACCATCTGTCCTGGTCACTGCTCTGTCCCGGGACACTGTTGTGTCCCAGTCGCTGCTTTGTCCTGGTCACTCCTGGCTTCTCCAGCACTCTGCCTCCTTGGCTCCAGGCTCTTAAGTGGTTTCCCAAGCTTGATTCTTCCCAATTGGCCCAACCTCAGGCCTCCCACATAGCTGCCTGGTTCATGAAGCAGCATCACTTCCTGTTTAATAGCTAGAAACTGCTCCCAGAACACTTGACTGAACAACTCAGCTGTTTGACTTCAGGCAAGTTACTTAACCTCTCTGTATCCTCAAGAGTAATTGAGTTATGATCGTAGCTTAGAACCATGCCTGGCACCTAGTAAACATTATGAGTGTTTATTAAATAAGGTGCAAACCGTCTGCCTCTTGCCATTTCCTACCGTTTCAGGTAACATTTTGCTTGATTGCGTCCCATTAATCCCTTACTCCTTTTAGATGTTCCACAGAGGCTGTCACTCACTTGAATGTCATTGTCAGAACACTGACTATCATCTGATATGTTATAATTTATTTCATCTTTAGGCTATCCCTCCTTTAGGGTCAGAACTGTGCTAAGTGCAACTAGACAAGAACAGATGAATAATGCAGTCTTTGTCCTCAGGGAGCTTAAGGTTGGTCAAAAACAAAACAAAACAAAAGCATCGTCCTTGCCATGTGGCTTGTTAGGAGGCCCCAGTGGGGAAGAGAGAATAAGTTCGGACATGTGGGATGGATTAGGCACTAAGGGGGCCACCAGAGTCCTACAGGCTGGCCCCTTCCTAGGGGATCAGCAGTTTAGTCTGCCCAGTGCAAGAGGGATAGATATGACCAGGAGTCTGAGTTAAAAGGGGTGGGATGGGGCAGAACTTGACAGTGGAGACTCCTGGAGGGGATAGTTTTTGGGATCTGGAAAGATGCTGTAGGGTCAATCACAGAGGTCTGCTGAGGTCAGGGTTGGTCTATGTTTACCCAGCATCTCTCCTGCTTAATTGTTGGTGTGAAGGTTAATTTTAGTTGTCAATTTGGCTGGGCCACAGGAGGCCCAGAAATCTGGAAAAACATTATTTCTGGTGTGTATGTGAGAGTATTTCCAGAAGACCTTAGCATCTGAGTCCATAAACTGAGTAAAGCAGATTGCTCTCTCTAATGTGGATGAGCCTCGTCCAACCCACTGAGGGACTGAATAGAATAAAAAGAGAAAAGCAGGAAAAATGCACTCTCTCTCTGACTGTTTGAGCTGGGTCATCAGCCTTCTGCCTTCAGTATGGGACTTATACTCTTCATAGCCTCTCCAGTTCTCAGACCCTTAGATTTGGATTAGAACTTATATCACTGGTTCTCCTGGTTCTCAGACATTGGGACTCAGACCAGAACCACATCACTAGCCCTTCTTGCAGAGGTGGATTGGAGGACTTCTCAGTACAGTTCAGTCAGTCGCTCAGTCATGTCCGATTTTTTTTGTGACCCCATGGACTGCAGCACACCAGGCTTCCCTGTCCATCACCAACTCCCAGAGCTTGCTCAAACTCATGTCCATTGAGTCCGTGATGCCATCCAAACATCTCATCCTCTGCTGTCCCCTTTTCCTCCCACCTTTAATCTTTCCCAGGATCAGGGTCTTTTCCAATGAGTTAGTTCTTCCCATCAGGTGGCCAAAGTATTGGAGTTTCAGCTTCAAAATCAGTCCTTCCAATGAATATTCAGGACTGATTTCCTTTAGGATGGACTGGTTGGATCTCCTTGCAGTCCAAGGGATTCTCAAGAGTCTTCTCCAACACCACAGTTCAAAAGTATCAATTCTTCAGCGCTCAGCTTTCTTTCTAGTCCAACTCTCACATCCATACATGACTACTTGAAAAACCATAGCTTTGACTAGATGGACCTTTGTTGGCAAAGTAATCTCTGCTTTTTAATATGCTGTCTAGGTTGGCTGTAGCTTTTCTTCCAAGGAGCAAGCTTCTTTTAATTTCATGGCTGCAGTCATCATCTGCAGTGATTTTGGAGCCCCTCAGAATAAAAGTCTCTCACTGTTTCCATTATTTCCCCTTCTATTTGCTGTGAAGTGATGGAACTGGATGCCATGATCTTAGTTTTCTGAATGTTGAGTTTTAAGCCAACTTTTTCACTCTCCTCTTTCACTTTCATCAAGAAAGACTCTTTAGTTCCTCTTCTCTTTCTGCCATAAGGGTGGTGTCACTGCATATCTGAGGCTATTGCTATTTCTCCCAGCAATCTTGATTCCATCTTGTGCTTCATCCAGCCCAGCATTTTGCATGACATATTCTGCATATAAGTTAAATAAGCAGGGTGGCAATATACAGCCTTGACATACTCCTTTCCAGATTTGGAACCAGTCTGCTGTTCCATATCCAGTGTAACTGTTGCTTCTTGACCTGCATACGGATTTTTCAGGAGGCAGGTAAGGTAGTCTGGTATTCCTATCTCTTTAAGAATTTTCCAATTTGTTGTGATCCACACAGTCAAAGGCTTTGGCGTAGTCAATAAAGCAGAAGTTGATGTTTTTCTGGATCACTCTTGCTTTTTTGATGATCCAACAGATGTTGGCAATTTGATCTCTGGTTCCTCTGCCTTTTCTAAATCCAGCTTGAACATATGGAAGTTCACAGTTCATATACTGTTGAAACCTGGCGTGGAGAATTTTGAGCATTACTTTGCTAGCGTGTGAGATGAGTGCAATTGTGCGGTAGTTTGAGCATTCTTTGGCATTGCCTTTCTTTGGGATTGGAATGAAAACTGACCTTTTCCAGTCCTGTGGTCACTGCTGAGTTTTCCAAATCTGCTGGCATATTGACTGCAGAACTTTCATAGCATCATTTTTTAGGATTTGAAATAGCTCGACTGGAATTCTATCACCTCCACTAGCTTTGTTCATAGTAATGCTTCCTAAGGCCCACTTGACTTCGAATTCCAGGATGTCTGGCTCTAGATGAATGATCACACCATCATGGTTATCTGGGTCATGAAGATCTTTTTAATATAGTTCTTTGTATTCTTGCCACCTCTTCTTAATATCTTCTGCTTCTGTTAGGTCCATACCATATCTGTTCTTTATTGTGCCAATCTTTGCATGAAATATTCCCTTGGTATCTCTAATTTTCTTGAAGAAATCTCTAGTATTTCCCATTCTACTTCTCAGCCTCCATAATTGTGTGAGCCCATATGTGTATATATGTCTGTCTGTCTGTCTGTATATATATATATATATATATATATATATATATCTTATTGGCTCTGTTTCTCTGGAGAACCCTAGCCAGTACAGTTAGTGATCTGCCTGCTTGGTATCCATGCTGTACTGAAGACAATGGCAGGAAGTAGGAAGAGGTAGAGGGTCCTGTTCAGTCAGCAGTCGACCCTGGACTGTGATCTTTACAAACATTCTGAAGAGAAACCAAATACCAGGGCAGAAGGCCCAACAGAGAGCCAGCCCACAAAACAGGATATGAAGGAACCTGAGTCTCCATTCACTCAGAGTCTAACAAGAGTAGGCCTCCCAACCAGTTCTGGGTCATGCTCCTACTTGTCTCTGTGTACATAGGAGACCTAGCTCTTATTGAGCTCCATCATGGTCAGGCTGGGCATAAGGGGCAGGGAGGAGGAAGGTACAGATGAGGTGAGGGCCTTTGCAACCCTGCCAAGAAAAAGCACTATGTTGCCAAATAGCATTGATGGTCAAATTCTAGATGAGAGTAACATCAGCTTTACAAACCCAGAGATCTACATGTTTTAGCAGTGATTTCTTCTTTGTTATGGAGAAGGCAATGGCAACCCACTCCAGTACTCTTGCCTGGAAAATCGGGGTGCTCACAGACAATGTGGCAATAAGCTAGGCCTAGTAGCTCAGCTGGTAAAGAATCTGCCTGCAATGCAGGAGACCCCCGTTCAATTTCTGGGTCCAGAAGATCCCCTGGAGAAGGGACAGGCTACACACTCCAGTATTACTAGGCTTCCCTCATGGCTTAGACAGTAAAAAAAATCCACCTGCAATGCGGGAGACCTGTGTTTGATCCCTGAGTCAGAAAGATCCCCTGGAGGAAGGCATAGCACTCGACTCCAGTATCCTTACCTGGAGAATCCCCATGGACAGAGGAGCCTGGCAGGCTACAGTCCAGTTGTGAAGAGTCGGACTACTAAGCACAGCACAGCATAGTAAGATGTTAGTATTGGTTTGATTTCACAGATGAGGATGGACAGGAACACAATCCCTGTGGATGGAAAGGAGAGAGCAAAGATGCAGGGGTGAGGAAGTGGAAGGTGAGAGTGAGATATACTTAGAAAATTTAAGTTTACAAGTTGGGAAAATTATTCAGTAAAGTCAGCATTGTTTCTAGAATAATCACATTAATGCTCTCATTCTGAAGGTAATGTGGACCTGTTCATAATATCTGTGCTGTGCTGTGATTAGTTGAAGGGAATATGCTATACACAGGCCTGTACTATAATTAATGGGACATCTTTGAAAAATAAGAATGACTTTCTCATCACCCCCAGGTGAAGGGCTGGGAGCAATAAAAAGTACATCGTGGAAAGACATCTTGAAAACAAGATGCTGAATTACTGATGTGACTGATGGAAAACCATTAGTGACTGTTCCTGTAACTAGAGCCTTGAGGGAGTTGCTGAGAAAGGGTGTCACTAGCCAAAAGGCTAAACAAAGTCATGAAAGGCCTGAAGGTTTGACATTGAGGGCTGTGCACTGTATATCTTTATCCCCAATCTGAGATTGTAAAGAAGAGATATCTCTAGAGCACGAATAAGGAAGTAGAAGTTAACAATAAAAGGCATGCAAGGATTAGGATCTGGGCTTTTGCCTGAGAATGGCATCAGCCCCCTGATCCCCACTTTATTTCTGAGTCTTCTTTTTCTTTATTCTTCTGAGGCACCACTCCCTCAGGTCGGTTTGTTGTTGGGCTGGTCCCAACATTTGGTGCCTGAACAGGGACCTGGAGGGTGTAAGTAGCTTTCGAGGCTCTTTTTTGACAGTGCCAGAAGATGCAGGGAATTCCAGCCGGGAGATCAGAGGACGGTGAAAAGTACTTGGTGAGTACACTCTGTGGATTTGTCAATCAGGGACACAATGAGGCAATTTCCTTCTAAGAATGCTGACTATATTGTGCTTCTAAAAACCTTACTATGTAGCTCTGGAGTGAAAGTGAAAGAAGAGAATTTTAAGAAATTATTTCAAACAATTCACTGCGTCACTGGTTGGACCCAGAAAAAGGGACTTTGAGTCTTAATGAGTGGAAAGAAGTGATGCGTTGTTTGCGTAGAGCCTATCAGTCTGGGGAACCCATTCCTATAAGTGTGTGGTCTTTCTGTAATCTTACATATACTACTTTGGCTCCTTTACAATCTGAACGGTCTGACTCTTCAGATTCAGAATCTGATACTCCTGCTCCTCCTGCATCTCAGGAATTACCTGTCTGGCCACGTCATATTTATGAAAATCTGGATAAAGGAAAATATAAGCCTTTGGAAGGGGAGAGAGAGGCTCAATTTTTGAGTCCTAAGTCCCATGTTAACTATGGTACTGAGCGACATCCTGAAGCTTTCCCTTTATTACCAGTCTCACAGCCTTCAGCTCTTTGGCCGGAGCCCCCTGCACTAGATACACCATGGGATGATTGGGTATTTAGAGCCTCAGGCACAATACCAAAGTTGTCTATGCCTGCTCTCTAATCTTTTCAATGAGCTGTATGAGCAGCAAGGCGAGAAGGTGACCTTGATGCTTTGGTTTTGCCTGTTATCATGACTGAGGTGCCCCCTAATGCTCAACTACCACAAGGCGGGGTACAATTTGAATATATTCCTCTATTTTTAAAAACTATTAAGGAGATTAAACAGGCATGCACACAATATGGAACTACATCCCCTTATACCACAGGTCTTATTCAGGGGTTGTCTCAGTCTGAACGACTCATTACATATGATTGGGAAATGATTGCTAGAACTTGCTTATCCACTTCAGAATTTTTTCACTTCCGAACATGGTGGCAAGATGAAGCCTCTCAACAGGCTCAAAGAAGTACAGCTGCTAATCCTCCTCTTAATATTACTATGGAACAATTAATGGGGTCAGGGGCATATCAAGGGATTCAGAGACAAATACAATTCAATGATCAACTTATAAGTCAAATTAGATTTATTTGTCTTAGAGCATGGGAAAAGGTTAGCCCCCTGGGACAGTCTCATCCTTCTTTTGTTAATGTGAAACAATCTAATGGAGAATCGTATACTGATTTTATCGCCCGATTAAAACAAAATCTGGTGAGAATTGTTGCTCAAACTGAATTAAGGGATATGTTATTACCGATGCTTGCCTATGATAATGCGAATTCAGAATATCAAAAGGGTTCACAGCCTCTCAAAGCACAAGGAAAGCCTCTAGAGGATTATATTAAGGCTTGTCATGATATTGGATCAGAACCCTATAAGATGCAATTGTTGACTCAAGCCATTACTGACTTGAAACAACAAGCGAATCAGCAGGTTAAATGTTTTAGTTGAGGTAAGAAGGGACATGTGCAGAAAAATTGCAAGACTAATAAAAATACACCTACTAAGCCTACTCACACAAACGAAAAGACACCTGGATTACGCCCTCAGTGTAATAAAGGCAATCATTGGGCTAATCAGTGTAGATCTAAATTTCATAAAAATGGATCCCCTTTGTCGGGAAATTGGAAGAAGGGCCCCACTCAGGGCCCATCAAACAATATGAGCTCTCAACAAACCTGGAACGCTGTTCCTTTTGTGTACCCAGCCAGCAAACAGCAACCTCATCCAGCCTTTCCAAACCATACACCCAGGTTGCTGACCTCCTTCCTGCAACATCCAGGAGTGCAGCATTAGGTATCCCCACCATTGATAATTTACATCTTATGCCAGCTATGGGAATTTATAAAATCCCTACTGGAATTAAAGGTCCAATACCTAAAGGAAGTGTGGGATTATTATTAGGACACAGTAGTTTAACAAGTAAGGGAGTTCAAGTCCTAATGGGGATTATAGATGAAGATTATGAGGGCGAAATTTCTATTATGGTGAAAACAGAGTATCCTTATCAAATAATAAAAGGATATTATTAGCAAATCATATAGCTCGATCATTATTATTACATTATATCACTACTTGTAAATTTCATATTAAAAGAACTGGAGGATTTGGAAGTAGAGGAAAACAGGTATATTGGCAAACTTTTATATCTGATTCTGTTGCTGCTGCTGCTAAGTCACTTCATCGTGTCTGACTCTGTGCGACTCTATAGACGGCAGCCCACCAGGCTCCGCCATCCCTGGGATTCTCCAGGCAAGAACACTGGAGTGGGTTGCCATCGTCTTCTCTGATATCTGATTCTAGACCCACATTATCTGTATATATTAATAATAACAAATTTTTAGGACTGTAGACACTGGAGCTGATGTTTCTATAATATTTAAAAAGCACTGGCCAATTTCTTGGCCTTTAACAGATGTTCCTATTATGTTAACTGGAATTGGAACTACTCAAAATATTCAAAAAAGTATTAATATTTTGACCTGTTCAGGTCCTGAACAACAACCTGCAACTTTACAACATTTAGTTGCAGATATCTCTATTAATTTATGGGGACGAGATCTATTGCAATGGGGAGCTTATGCAACAATTCCTACTGTATCTTCTCAAGCTAAACAAATTATGGCAAATATGGGATATAATCCTGTTCAAAATACACAGGCTTTTTAGTGAGGGCCATTGCTGAACAAAAAAAGCAGCACTTAAATTGACATGGAAATCTGATAAGCCTATTTGGACAGAGCAGTGGTCCCTATCACATGAAAAGTTACAGGCTCTTGAACAGCTAGTAGAGGAACAAGTATCTCTTAATCATATTGCCTCAGCTACTAGTCCTTGGAATTCTCCTGTGTTTGTTATTAAGAAGAAATCTGGAAAATGGAGAATGTTAACTGATTTAAGAAAAATTAATGCTATAATTGAACCTATGGGTGCTTTACAACCAGGCATTCCATGACCTTCTATGATACCACAAAACTGGAAAATAAAAATCATTGATCTTAAAGATTGTTTTTATACTATTCGTCTACAAGAATCTGATACTACCTGTTTTGTTTTTACTGTACCATCAATTAATAATAAAAAACCAGTGTCTTGATATTACTGGAAGGTATTGCCACAAGGAATGCTTAATAGTCCTACATTATGTCAATTATATGTCTCCCAACCACTTGAATTTATTAGAAAACAATTCCCTCATGCTTATATTATCCATTATATGGATGATATTCTTTTAGCTTCTCCTTCTGCCAAGGAACCTCAACATATTTTCTTAAACACAGAGATTAAGTTAAAAGAATATTGGTTACATATTGCTGTTGATAAATTACAAAAGCAGGAACCATATACCTATTTAGGATGTATACTGCAAAGAAATATCATTAAACCACAAAAAATATAAATTCGAACTGATTCCTTGAAAACTTTAAATGATTTTCCAAAATTATTGAGATATAAATTGGTTACGACCATCTTTGCTGCTGCTGCTGCTGCTAAGTCACTTCAGTCGTGTGACCCCATAGACGGCAGCCCACCAGGCTCCCCCGTCCCTGGGATTCTCCAGGCAAGAACACTGGAGTGGGTTGCCATTTCCTTCTCCAATGCATGAAAGTGAAAAGTGAAAGGGAAGTTGCTCAGTCATGTCCGACTCTTAGCGACCCCATGGACTACAGCCCACCAGGCTCCTCCGTCCATGGAATTTTCCAGCCAAGAGCACTGACCATCTTTAGGAATTCCTAATCATTCCTTTACACACCTATTTCAAATCCTACAAGGAGACTCTGATTTAAATAGCCCCTGGCGTACTAATAGAACAAGCTAAACAGGAACTAGATCTTGTGAATCAAGCTATCCAGCAAAGACAGCTTAAACAAGTAGATTTGACTGTGCCAATTTCTTTACTTATTCTTCCTACTTTAGATTCGCCTACAGGAATATTGGAGAAGGAAATGGCACCCCACTCCAGTATTCTTGCCTGGAGAATCCCATGGAGGGAGGAGCCTGGTAAGCTACTGTCCACGGGGTCGCAAAGAGTTGGACACGACTGAGCAACTTCAATTTCACTTTCAATCCCAGTCCCACATTCAATCCCTTGAATGGGGATTTTTGTCCCACACTCCTAAGAAAGTAATGACTACTTACATAATGCTTATTTCCGTTCTTGTTTCAAAAATGAGATCCAGATGTATACAACTTTCTGGTTACGATCCATATGAAATTGTTCTTCCTTTCACTAATGATCAAATCCATAGATTATTTGTTACCAGTATGGATTGGCAAATTGCCATTGCTGATTTCATAGGTGAGGTTCATAACCATTTTCCAAAGTCACCTTTGATTACTACTGCTGCTAAACACAAATGGATAATTCCTATTATTACTCAAACAATTTCTCTTACTAATGCCCCTGTTTATTTTACTGATGCAAATAAAACTCTCAAAGCCGGTTATACTGGACCCACAACAAAGGTGTGGCAATCTAGCCTAACCTCTGTTCAACAAGCCAAATTAGAGGCTATTGCTACTTTATTACAGGATGTTTCTACAGCATTAAATATTATATCAGATTCTCAATATGCTGTAAGGATAACACAAATTATTGAAACCATATCTCTACCAAAGGCTTCTTCTAAATCATATATTATTATGATATCATCTCAATTACAAAATATAGTAAGACTTCGTTCTTCCCCTTTTTACATTACACATATCAGATCTCATTCTAAATTGCCCGGACCATTGGCAAAGGGCAATGATTCCATCGACTCTTTGTTAATTGCTTTTCTTCCTCCTTATAAATTTCATCAACTCACACATATAAATACACATGGCTTGATGAATAAATTTCAATTATCCAGACAAGAAGTCTGAGATATTGTTTCTGCCTGCCCACATGTACTGTTACTCACCATGTTCCTACAACTACAGGGGTTAATCCCAGAGGCCTTTATCCCAATGATATTTGGCAGACTGATGTTACTTATGTTCCTTCTTTTGGACGTTTGGGAGCTGTTCCTGTTTCTGTGGATACTTATTCGGGCATGATTTATACTTTTGCTCATTCTGGAGAAACATCTACTCATGTTATCTCACATTTTTGGCAAGCGTTTTCTTACATGGGCCTACCAAAACATGTTAAAGCTGATAATGGCCTTGCATATGTGAGTCATGGCTTTGTGAGATTTTTATCTGATTGGAATATTTCTCATTCTACAGGTATTCCATGTAATTCTCAAGGTCAGGCTATTATTGAACACGCTCATTGTACTCTAAAAAATATGTTATTTAAACAGAAAGGGGGAAAAAAGTATGGCATATTGATGACATCAAAAGAAAAATTAGCCCAAGCTTTTATTTACTTTAAATTTTTTGGATTTAAGATTGGATCATACAAAGCCAGCAGCAATGTTGCATTTTCAGAACACCATTCTTAGTGAAAATTATACTCCTGGTCAAATGATTGCAGATAATACTCCTGTATGGTGGGAAAATGCTATGAACAATTGGTGTAAGGGCCTTAGACTTAGGAAAGGACGAGGTTATGCTCTTGTCATTTCAGATGATGGACAACACCGCTGAGTACCAGGAAGACATGTCAAAGAAGGGAAAGAAGAGGGCATGGTTTGACATCGATCCTCCCAGAGAGGATCAGTAATCAGTGATGGGGATAACAAGACTGATGATCAGCAACCGCTCCGAACCGGCTCCAAGGACCACCAAAACCAAGCCAGCCGGTGGGGTGAATTGAAGAAATTGACCACTGAAAGGGGAAATCCGTCAGAGAACAAGGACAGCCTTCGACCTCGGCTACCTTGTTCTTGGCTATGTTATCTGTGGTAACTGCCACTGTAGGTGCCAACCATACTTATTGGGCATATGTGCCCAATCCTCCCCTACTAAGACCATTTATGTGGGAGCATTCTTCTGTTTCAATTTTCATAAATGACTCTTCTTGGTTACCCAAGCCTTCCTTTAAAACTAGAAAAAGAAGGCCGACAGCTTTCAAATGTTAGTGTTAATTATACTGTGGGAACAGATCTTACCCCTATATGCATGGGGGTGGAAACTCATTGTCTTAAAAGAGGATTACAAAGTTGGCTATCTATAGTTAAAGAACCTCAAGTGAACAAAATTCATTTTTTTCTTATTAGTGGCATTTTCCTTTAATATCACAGGAGAAAATACTACTATGTTTCTGCCCCATCTACCTAACTGTATTATTCCTATAAAATCTGGAATAGAACATTGGGTACAATGGAAATTACGTAAAACTAATACTGGCCATATTATGGCCAATCCTTCTGATGGAAAAATTATTGATTGGAGTCCCAAAGGAGATCCTTTGAATAAAAATAATAATTTGGATTTGCCTATATTGTTAAACGGGAGAAGGCAATGGCACCCCACTCCAGTACTGTTGCCCAGAAAATCCCATGGATGGAGGAGCCTGGTGGGCTGCAGTCCATGGGGTCCCTAAGAGTCGGACACGACTGAGTGACTTCACTTTCACTTTCCACTTTCATGCATTGGAGAAGGAAATGGCAACCCACTCCAGTGTTCTTGCCTGGAGAATCCCATGGACAGAGAAGCCTGGTAGGTTGTAGTCCATGGGGTCGCACAGAGTCGGACACGACTGAAGTGACTTAGTAGTAGTAGTATATTGTAAAACAATACTTTAGACTCCATGAATAAAATTGTTAATAGCTCTACATATTTGCATGTAGGGAGTTTCTCTCCTCCCTTACCTCAATTACCTTATATGCCTTTACATTCAGAATTGTGGAAAATACCAGCTGCCTTCCAAACCCATAACAGCAAGGAAGGGGAAATTTAATTTGACAGTATCTGGTCACTCCTTATATTTTGATAAAAATTCAAGCCATTGGATTAAAGCATGTGTTCATTTACCTTTCGTATTTTTGATAGGACCTACTTTTTATAACCTGGAGAAGGAAATGGCAACCCACTCCAGTATTCTTGCCTGGAATATCCCATGGATGGAGAAGCCTAGTAGGCTACAGTCCATGGGGTCGCAAAGAGTCGAACATGACTGAGCGACTTCACTTCACTTTTTATAATGCCTCTTCTGGGCTACTTACTTGTCAAAATCGTTCTTTTTACACTTGTATTAATACTTCTCTCCAATTTCAGAATGACTATTCTCTATATATTCTAAAAACCAGATCTGGAGTATGGCTTCCTGTAAAAATGAATAGACCATGGCAGGATAGCCCCACAGTCTATATTGTAGAAGAAATCCTTAAGAAAGTGTTAAAACGCACTGAACGGTTTATTGGACTGTTAAATGCTGCCATTTTAGGAATTATTGCTATAGCTACTGCAGCAGCTGTAGCAGGAATGGCCTTATATCAGAGTGTCCAGACTGTGCACTTTGAGCATGAATGGCATAAAGATTCTGAGGTTCTTTGGTCTACCCGAAGACCAATAGATGGAAAATTAGCTGCACAAATGGTTGATTTACAACAGGTTGTTATACTACTAGGTGATCAAGTAAATAGTCTGCAAAAACAGATTCGTCTTAAGTGTGATTGGAATATTACTTTTTTTGGTGTCACTCCTCACAAATATAATAAATCATCATTTCATTGGGACAAAGTTAAACAATACCTGTTAAATCAAGGTAATCTATCTTTGGATATACATAACTTACAACAAGAGATTATGGAAACTTTCTCTCAGAAACTACACCTTTTGCAAGGATCATGCATTGGAGAAGGAAATGGCAACCCACTCCAGTGTTCTTGCCTGGAAAATCCCAGGGACGGGGGAGCCTGGTGGGCTGCCGTCTATGGGGTCGCACAGAGTCGGACATGACTGAAACAACTTAGCAGCAGCAGCAGCAGCAACCTGGTGGATGCAGCAGCAGATGGGATTTCTCAATTAAATCCCATCCCTCACTTGAAAACTATCAGAGGATCAATGGCTGGTTTTATGTTAATTTTATGTCTTTTTTTCTGTTTCTACATAGTCTGGCAGCGAATCACCAAGAAAGTCAATGGACAACAATAGCAATTAGCAATTATCCCTTTGGCGTCTATGATCACCAACAATCACTAAAAATAAGCTTCAAAACAAAGGGGGTTATGAAAGGAATATGCTATGCACAAGCCTGTACTATAATTAATGGGGCTTCTTTGAAAAATAAGAATGACTTTCTCATCACCCCCAGGCGAAGGGCTGGGAGCAGTAAAAAGTATATTATGGAAAGACATCTTGAAAACAAGATGTTGAAGTACTGATGTGACTGATGGAAAACCATTAGTGACTGTTCCTGTAACCAGAGCCTTGCAGGAGTTGCTGAGAAAGGGCATCACTAGTCAAAAGGCTAAACAAAGTCATGCGAGGCTTAGGATCTGGGCTTTTGCCTGCGAATGGCATCAGCCCCCTGATCCCCACTTTATTTCTGAGTCTTCTTTTTCTTTATTCTTCTGAGGCACCGCTCCCTTGGGTCAGTTCGTTGTTGGGCTGGTCCTGACAATTAGTCACTCAGTCGTGCCCGACTCTTTGTGACCCCATGGACTGTGGCCCGCCAGGCTCTGTCCACAGGGTTTTTCAGGCAAGAATACTGGAGTGGGTTGCCAGGCCCTCCTCCAGGGGAATCTTCTCAACCCAGGGATCGAACCCAGGTCTCCCACATTGCAGGCATCTCTAGAGGAATTCATTGCTTAAGTATCCTTCTAGCACACCAACTCTCTGTAAGTAACTGAGGCTCTGTGCATCATTGGTCCCCAGTAGGGAGGAGGTGGTGTGTTTGTGTGGAGGCAGATATCTGAACTGATGGAGGATTTTATTTTGAAAAGACCATTACAACACCCCAGTGTTCCATGACAATCTCTGGTCCCAAGTGGAACAACCACTAGATTCTAGAGTTCAGTTTTGGCCAGACTGCACTCAAAGATACCTAAGATCTTTTTCAGGTTCAGAGTCCAGGATTCTTTTCTCAAGGTTTGCTCATGCCGATCACATCATATTAGAATATGTAACATTTTTAAAAGTTAGAAATACTTTGGTTTAACTAGAAGAGGTACTGACTTTTATATCTTTATATAAAATATTGATATTAGCTATCTGGGAATGAATGCAAATCACACCAGTGACTGTGTATTGCATACTTATTGTGTAGAGGATGACCATGTGCCCAGCAAGCAGGAAATAGAAATGAGTGTGATGTCCTTACCTCAAGGAAATCACAATCTAGTGGGAATAAAGTTTAAACACAGAAACAGGCGAGACCCTGGCAGCATAGCATAATGGTTGAGACGGCGGGCTCTAGCCAGTTGTTTAACAATTGGTGATCTGGAACAAAATGAGGGCTGTGCTAGTTTGTAGACTGTGCCTGTTTCTGCAGTGTAGGTACATGCACTGTAGCTTCTTTTTAAGCTGTCAGTATGACATCTCTGAAGGCAGAGTTGGAAAGAGAGGCTAACAGTAGGCTCTCTCTAGCTGGTATGGGTACAAGCCCACACCAGCACAGCACCGACTCAAGAGAGGATCTGCCTGGGCTTGAGTCTCAGCTCTGCCGCACGCTAGCTGTGGTTGTGGTTTAGAAACTAACTCCCTTAGGCTTCAGCATCTTCATCTGGAAAGTGGGATTATGGTAGTACTTGTTGCAGTTACTTGAACGTTCCTTAAGGTGAGCCACGTGAAGAATTAAGACAGTGTCTGGTGCATGACCCCAAGAGGTGTGACCTGCAATTCCTATGATTGATCAAATTCAAAGAAGATGGAGAGATGGCTTCCAGGTGAAGGATTCCAGGATTTAAGGACGTAAATTTTTTTTTTTTCCTGGTGGGTGTGGTGGGGATTGTGGAAGAGGACAGCATGGCAAAACCAGGTAGGTAAGAAGGGACCAGTTATATGCTGAAAATTCCATGGAGTTCTGTTTAGTTGGAATATTGTGTTTACCTATAAAGGGGCAGGAAGTTTCCATGCTTAGGGGTTAGGCTGGGCTATGTTGTGAGGCTCTTGAATGCCAGGAGATCAGACTTCCCTTTGGGACAGTGCAAACTTAAATGCAGTGACTATTTAGATGCAGAAGATGACATGAGGCCAGGCATTCCTGAGAGAACTACTCAAAACCAAGTGACATGAATGTCTGCATGAAGTGAGGCGATTGCTTCAAGTCACCGCTTGGGAATACATGCTTATTCTATCATTAGAAACAAGTAGTGACTGGCTCTAGTCAAGTCTGCACACAACACGAAGGCCAGCTCTCGGTATTTCTTGACTGGTACTCCATCTGGAAACACAGTTGAGCCAATGAAAGTTTTCAGATGGGTATATCTTCTATAATCCTGAGCTCACCCCAATCCAATTTCATATCTGGTAACATATCTGGAGGACGTTACAGAGATATATGATTTCACCGAATGGGGTCTGCAGTTCACAGAATCACTAATACAAAATAAATGGTTGCCCTTTAGAAATGACTTGCAAATAGAACTTCCTCAAATATTATAGCAGGAAGAACAGTATTACTTTCTACAGAGCCGATTGAGGGAAAAAAATTGCTCGGTTGGTATTGTTTTCCAGAATGTCACCTCTTTAGAAAACACTTTATTTTAAAATGGTTCATTTGCTCTGGATCTAATTTCTATTATTTCGGGTGCTGTTTTATAAACCATGTTCAAAGAGCCCAGTTTTGTTTAACAGTTTACAAATTGCCTTAAATCACACGATTTTAAAAAGAGCCTTAACATTTGTGTAATATTTACCAGTTAAAAAAAAATAGACTCACACTCATTGTCTCATTTTATCCTCAGAGTAGCCCTGTGAGGTAGAAATCATAGGGTTTTAGCATTGGAAAGATCTGTGAGATCAAGTTAAAGACCTTCATTCTGCATTCATTTATTCAACAAATATTTGTGATAATGTGTACTTAACAGAAACTGTGCCAGAATTACCCTTGGTGAATAAAAGAAAGGAAGTTCTTGTTCTCAAAAAATTTATATTCTCAATAGGAGGCAGTCACTAAGCAAATAAATAAATTATCAAGATGATTAAAGATTGTGGTATGTCTCCTGAAGGAAATGAACAGTGTCGTATGATAGAGAAAACTTGGATGGAAAATTGTACTTGGATATCATTGCTGCTGCTGCTGCTGCTGCTAAGTCACTTCAGTCGTGTCCGACTCTGTGTGACCCCACAGATGGCAGCCCACCAGGCTCCCCCGTCCCTGGGATTCTCCAGGCAAGAACACTGGAGTGGGTTGCCATTTCCTTCTCCAATGCATGAAAGTGAAAAGTGAAAGTGAAGTTGCTCAGTAGTGTCCGACTCTTAGCGACCCCATGGACTGCAGCCCACCAGGCTCCTCCATCCGTGGGATTTTCCAGGCAGGAGTACTGGAGTGGGGTGCCATTGCTTTCTCCGGGATATCATTGTTAGGAGGTGACATTTGAACTGAGACTTGAACTATGAGAAGGGGCCAGTCACTGAAGACCTTGGTGTGAGCATTCCAGACAAAGAATAGCAAGAGCAAAGGCCCACAGCGACTAGATGTGGTTAAGGGAACAAAGGAGGCTGGTGTGACTGAGCAAGGTGAGCAAGCGGTGGGGGTCTGTGGCGGGTGGGGGAGGAGAGGGTACCGGTGAAGCAGGAGATAAACAGGATCTGGGTAAGAATCAGATTCTGAGTACTTGGGGTTTCAGCCCAAGCCACTGAAGCATTTGAACGGGTGAGATATGTATCTGCTGGGTGGAGAACGGACTTGTAGAGGTACCAAGAGTGTAGGTGTCAAACCAGTTAGAGGAGAAATAACGGAGTTGGGAGCAAAATCAGTTTCAGAATCCAGGTTTTCTGTCTCCAGTTTCTGTGTTCTTATCATTTTACAAACAAGGAAATATCCAAGGGACTTAAATGACTATTTATATAGGAGCATCTGGAAACTTTATCATCTTCCCAGTCTTCAGAAAAAATATTATTATGGCAAACTTTCAAGTGTGTGTGTGTTTGTGTGTGTGTGTGTGTTAGAATAATTGAGAGCAGTCTTAAAGTTTCTAACTCATGTCAACAAGCGCATCCGGCGGCAGACTTACCGGTGTATGAGTGTGGCAATAACCCCGTTGTCTGCCTGATTTCCATTCTTTTCCTTTCTCCTTGCCCACAGCCTCCCCTCCCCCGCTTTTTTTGTTCTTGATGGTGTTATGCTCAGGTAACACATCTGTTTTCCAGTCTCCCCAAAATGAGGTTACTCTGAAGAGAGTTACTTAGTAAAGTAACTCTTGGTAAAATTACTCTTACTTCAAGTTAAATTTTGCTGAAGGTTTGTGGGAAAGTTTTCTTGTCTTGATAAAGGCTCCGTTTCTTCCTACATCCTTGCTGTTTGCTCCTTCCTCACGTGAAGCCAGGAGAATGAAAGGCACGTGTTAAAACGGCAGAGCAAGAAGCTGGAGGGATGGTTTAAAAGCTGCTGCACCAACTGTGCTCAACGTTACTTGTGAAATTTATGATATATGAGGAGATATGGGTTAAGCCACTGTATTTGGATTTTTGTTCAATGCAGCTGAACACATCTGAACTAATCCACTGGCCCAGAGGGAGATAGAGATAAATTAACACACAGTGGCTCCAGTCCAACATAAACAGCTCATGAAAATATGCGATGGGATGTTGACTAAGTGCTAGCGTCAGGCGAAGTCAAAGCTGTGAATTTCCTTAAACAAAAGAGGTATTTTTCTAAATAAAGAAATAGTACTATTTTCTTCAGAAGGAATTAAGCTATCGGCTTTTATAATCAGTTTCCTACCCATGTCGGCCTAAGAATGTAGTACACCAATGTTAAGGCTCTGGGATCACGAGCATTTGAATTATACCAGAAGAGGGAGCCCTGGAGGATGTCCAATTAACCTGCAGTCAATCACCTGAAAATTAACTTGAAGAGATGTCAAGAGGTCTAGGTGAGTTAGGGCTTCCCTTGCAGGTTGTGAATCTTCCTAAGGTTGCTCTGGAGTCAGCTCATGGGGCTCTTGGTCTCTCTTTTTGGATTAGATTCACCACGCATCTTCCTCCTAGGCTCCTTATACCAAAGATGACAACGGGCCTCTGAAGGTCACCCCATTTTCCATCTAGGATTGCCATGGCGCACCAAAGCAGATATAAATGAGTACTTAGTGTTATTTCTTTATGTGACTGCCTGAAACACTGTCTGGCCTCACCCTAGTCTTTGACAGCTTATTCAAAGCACTATCTGGGCCAAGGAGCAAAGAAATGTACTCATGTCCTCAATTTCACACATTAGATTTGCTCTTAGAATATGCATTTTCTCTCTTACACATAGACACACATGGACCTTGGACTCTGGACCTGAGGACAAAGTTTAGATGTAATGATACTATGTGATTTCAAGGCCCAGTCCAGCATTCCATAAATGCTCATTGCTTATAAGACTCACAGACTTGGATAGAGTTCTCCCACCTTTCATAGATGTGGTTGGATAACAAGCTATTAAGTGAGTTAATAGAGACAAGAGGAACCCTAGGCTATCCATCCTTCTAAAAGTGCCCCCAAATGCATGCCAGCTGGACAGGCCCATGAGTCCTCTAACCCTAGACTATACCAAGCAGTCCACATGGACATTATCCTTAACAACAAGCTGTGACACAGAAAAGCATTTTCACTTTCTAGATGTCTTATGCTTGCCACCTATCAATTGATCTACAGAGTCCACATTTATTGTATTTTTATTTCAGTTATTCTCAAATCCTTTTAGCTGGCAGGGTATCTGGGAAAATAAAACATTAGGGAGGTTACAAAAAAAACCTGACTATGAACTGATGGTTTCATACAGCCACAGCCCTGCCAGCCAGACTGTTATTCTAAGAGACCCGTCGTGGAGGTGGCTCAACTGCTTTCCTAGAGGTTCTGTGCTGAGTGATGTGAGCACCTTACGTGTTTCAGTGGTTACAATATCCCCTTCTAAGCAACTTGCACTTTGGTATTAAAAACATTATTTTATGGGACTTGAAAACTGGTCATGGCTCACGTCCGGGGAATACAGTCATTGAGGTCATTTATTTTTCTTCAAAAAAAAAAAAAATACAGCTTAAAATATTTCTTGACATACCTTGGTTTCTTGTCCATATGGTATCTTGGGGAACCCTGGCTTTGTGGTCATTACAGGTTCTGGGGTGGGGTCTTGCAGTGATTTGCAAGCTGGGGTAGGGGGAGAGGGCAGGAAGAGTTGGTAAGGAGGCAGCTGGGATATACTTTTCAAAAACACACAGCATCTTGAAAGTTTGGTTTCCCATCACCATTTATATTCCTGAGGACTAGACACATCTCTCACTCTGCAGCAGTGTTTCGTGACATTTGGATTTACAATGTTCAAGTTGAAGTCTCTAGCCCCTTGCAGTCTGTCAAAAACAGCTTCTTTGTCCATTTATTTTTGTCTTCCACACCCAGTCTGAATATCTTTTGTAAATTTATACTTGACAACCCTCGTATTTCAGTAGCAGGCTTCGGTTTCACAATCTACCTTGCTTGCTCAGTTACATTAGCTGAAACAACAAATTTAATCCATGATGTCAATAGTAAATTATAGCAGAGAAGTAATATATGTCTGACATCATAAAGGTCGAGGCCATAGTAAAAACACTGCAAATTCTGGAGCCATTGTATTTGAGCACGCGGTGGGCTCTTACTAAACATTAACATTATGAAAATCAGATTAGCCCTAAAAGCTGCATTTGGCTAATCTTATTTGTTTTATATCTTCTTTTCTAAATGGAAAATTTCTCAAAGCAGAGCACTCTTCTACTCTATTCTGTGCCATAGATTTTGCTCCCATGGACATTGGCTGTGTAATTATATTTTATATTTGGTAGTGGATAAATAATTAAAACGAGAATTACTTTCCTGAAAAGATTCATTTAGAGCACACGTTTTCTATTACCACAGCTGTAGGATGGGGGAGGGGACATCGCCTCCTACCTACCTCAACTACCTTGCCATTAAAGTATCTAAATTACCTCCGTGAATTCTGAGCACAGAAGTGGTTGATGAATTGCTTTTGCATAAATGCGCTTTCCCTTTGCTAGAATCTAATTTTATGAAACACACTCATGTGTGTGCCCATGAACACACACACACACACTAACCAAGAGACACACATATACCAAAGCAACCACTGAACCCTCTCAAGAAGAAAAATTGAAGGTTGGAATTTTCTCTATATAATGAAGTTTAAAAAAAAAAATAGAAAAAAAACATTGCCAGTAATATAAGCATCTCTGAGGAAAGCCCAAACGGTTTCATCTCCTGTAGGGAACCGCAGTTCATGAATCATTGTTTCCATGCAAAAGTGTTTCATTCTTTTAACCGGTGCTATCAATTGTACTGGCTGATTTTTTTTAAGTATCAAAATTTGATTCTAGTTTAAACTCATTTATTACAAATAGGGAAAAAATATTCTGCAGAGTGAACCAAAAAGCCATTCTGTAGATGAGTCTGAGAATCCCATCCTTTTTGTGGTTCTAATGTTTCTAAATGGTTTGATCTGTAATGGGCAGCCCTAGTGACCAAGGAGTCTTCATAAGCAGCTGACAGCTCTCACTTGGCTCAGAAGTATTTTCATTTATTAAAAGCGTTTATTTTAGTGTCCGTGTGTTTTGCTGTGTGTGTTAGAATGCAGTATCTGAGCCCCAACACTCGGCATCATGGAATAATGTGGCATTAGATATATTACCTCCTGGCAGAATCATTTGCTGTTCGTGTCAGTGAGAAGGGGGAACGTCTTCAGCCCCTGTTATACTCAGTGATTAGCCAGGCTTTCCTGTGGGTGCTGGAGCAGTGACTCCAAGAGTATGGAGAAGACAGACAGGCTGGGCTGAAAGGAAGTGGCCTCCAGTGAGGTCCATAGATGCCCAATCTCTCCCCTAGCCTGGCCTTTCAGATTTGCCTGCCTCCACGACCTCATGGAGTGATGAGTTTGGCCGTGGACCAGGGAGGAGAGTGAGTGTGGAGGGAAAGGTGATGGAATCCCACATTTCTCGTCGTTTCTCTGCCTCACTTAATCACTTACCATGAGCAAGGTGAAAAAGCCTATCCCTCAAACTGACCTTGGACTGTTTGAATACATAACTCAAGTTCACATAGCACTTCAAAGAAAGAAAATGACTGCTGGATACTAAAGCTATTGCAGTGAATAACTATGCATTTTTATTTCCAGGAGTTCTTTAATTTGATCATTGATGCCTATAAATACAACCTAGAGAGCCTACATGAGATACAGTTCCTTTCTTCTGAAGCCTTAGACTTGAAAATCATGACAGAACTAGGTTGCCGTCTCAGTAGTCTTCAGGCTTTCATCTGCCCCGAGGTCACATTGCTCCAGGAAGGATGGGAGCGCGGGGAGCAGGAGGGCATCCTTCAGGATGGGCCTCAGTACCAGCCTCACGAGGGCCACATCGATATCCTGGCAGCACTATCAGCCTCGACCTACACCGACGTGTACGTGGATGCAAGGTTGCCAGTGCGTGTTATTACCTTGCCTTATGTCAACAGCAAGGGATTGTGCTATTTTTTTTCCTTCATAGTCAAATAGAAAGGCAATTTACTTTCTCCAATTTTTGTTATGAAATAAAATTATATCCTACAAACCAGATTTTGATCATTTCTGATATAGTTATTTTTGTCCTCCTCTTTAATCCAAGAGTGAATTTTGTCTCTTGAATGAGTAAGTGAATCGTTGCTGGTATGGTGGTCTGCTCACCTGAGATTAAATGGACTTCCTCCTGTTCACTCTGAGGGTGAAGAGAAGCCTGGGAAAACTTGCCCTCCTAGTTTGGCCTTAAAGATATGGAATCTTGGCCTCTGGGCTCTGTGGCCACTGCTTTGGCTAAAGGTTAACGGTGACTAAGGATTGTTGAGTGTGTTCTAAGTCTGAGGCATATCACTTTCCAGATCTCATGTGGTACTTGCAGTAGCTTTTTGAGTTAGGTATTATTTTTTCATTTTATGAGAGAGAAAACTGAGATTTAGCCAGGCTAGGTAAACTTTCAAGGCTACATATACAATAGGTTGGGTGCTAGCCTATGGACTAATCTCTCCTTTGGGTCAGGTGCCCTCTGCTGCTCCAAAAATCCATATTCACAGATATAACACTGACCACCTCCAAATGCCATGACCCTAACCACCACCGTATTCTACTGCATCACAGGTTCTTCTACAAAGTTCCCTTGTGTGGCTGACAACTGCACTTCCCTTAGAATTCAGAAAGAGTGGTTTCCTGGGCTCACCTCATCACCCCAAGCAAGCCTATTAGCTGCTGCCATTGGTAGGGGACCTGGGAACATGATGGATGATGGCCGTCCACTCCACAAATAAACAAACTCTGCATTATTCCGTTAGCTATTTTCCATTTCCTGCTAAGCCTAACAGTTTATTAGTGCTATTTAAGTATGGCTGTACTACTTCACATATTTACTTTATATTCTTCACATGATGACATACTTAGGTGTTCCAGATCCTCTGTGTAGTTTTTTGCTTTTTTTTTTTTTTTGCATCGTGTGACAGGTAGGATCTTAGTTCCCTGACCAGGAATAGAACCCTCACCTCCTGCACTGGAAGACATGGAGTCTTGAACACTGGACCACCAGAGAAGTCCCTCTGCATCATCTTTTGGAAGATATAATTGGATCAATTTGAGGGGATAACCCTCCCAGCACTGGCAAGACTACCATCGATTCCTCTCTATGGAGCCCCTTTTCTCTAAGGGGCAGAAAAGAGATCATTGTGTGGCCTCTGTGAATCAAGCGGGTTGAAATGTCTGCTGCACCAGGAGGGCGCATGTACCCTTGTCTCTTTACCTTATTCGGAAGGTAAAGGAGGCAGGGTTTACTAAAAGCAGCACTAGACCCCATGAGCCCCAACCTCCACTCCTCTCCTGTGTAGGGTTTTGTGAAAATCCGAAAAGCCATATGAAGGGTGTCTGTTTGGCTGTTCTGACTCTTTTGGCTGTTACTTTGTGAGAGTAAGAAAACTCTCACTCCTTATCAGGAAAGGCATTTACTGTCAGATCCCACATGGGCTGGAATTGGCAGGGGGAAAGCAGAGTCCCGGGGTGGCGGATGGAGGGCCCTGGAGGGTCTGTTCCAGCCAGTCCTCTGCTCTGTCTCTCACACACAAGCGACATGGTCATCACCGCACAGCGTCTGTTCTCTGGGGCCTCCCTGCCCTCCTGGCCCCTCACTGCCTCTCCACACTGACAGGCTCTTTCTTCCTCATCCTCCAGGATTTGGTAAATGGTGACCCAGAAAAATGTGTTTTATTTGGCCAGCTCAGTTTTTAGAGCAAATTTTGAATTTGATTGTTTTTGGCAAAGCATGCATCATTGTCATATATTTGCCAATTTACACATTTACTTTATTCAGATGAAGGCACTGTACTATAAAGATTTATGTACATTACATATTTTCTGTACTTCCTTCTGTTTATTCTTTCTTTTTTTTTTTTTTTACTATTTGTAACTTTCAGTTTGGTCTTCTATGACTCTTCATGCCCTCAACCCCCAATCAAATAATATGCTCAGCACCTTTTCCCCCCAAACTTTTACTGCTAACCCTCTTTTGATCTGTTTATTTCCTCTTACATTCTTGAGAAAGAACCTTCATATACCATACCACCTTAATAGGGTTAGGATTGGGGTCAGCCCAAGTTACCTCTACTGGTATGTTTATTGTAAGTGGGAAAGTGTTTTGAAACTTGCACAATGGTACCCTAATGTCAAGTGTCCATTAGTATTATTGTTATTATATGGCAGTGTACATTAGGGTCATATAGATAGATCTAATTATCAGAAATATCCTCTTCTGGCACATGTGATGATTTATTACCTTGGAATTTATCTAAAGACCTTTAGCTAAGAAACACAGCAGTGAAGCTGTGGACCATTCTCTTTTCTCATGTGAACATACATGTGGGTCTTCTCTAAGCATTTATGGCAGAATAATTTCAGATTCAGACAAATGGCTCAGATTCTTGGTGAGTGGTGTAGTCTGTAGACATGGTCAAGGTACCCTGGATAGACCTGGGCAGGAACAGATCATTCAGGGGTACCTTGAAAACAGTTTTTCATTTTTTGGACACCACAAGGCTATCAATGTGGAAAAACATGTGGTTGTTATTTAAGCTTACACATTTGGCTCTCCTCATCTTTGATACAGTGACCCTCTTTAATACCACGGTAATTTACGTGTTTCACACTACTCCAACCTGTCCTGCTCACACAGTCTCTAATTAAAGCTAAAGCCCAGAAGATAAAATCAGGGGAGGTAAAAGCTCTTCCATTTTCTGCAAGCTTTGGGCACTAAGGCTGGATATCTCTATGTCTCCTTTTTTAAAGAGATACAGACAACTGTCATCAGAGAAGACAAACTACTAGATTAGAAGATTTTGTAAATATTTAAACTTAACTAATAAACTAGCATATGTTTATAAAGAACATAGTCTTGAAGATCTCATAGCCAGAACAAAGGCTGGTAATTAACTTTGGAAAGAACCCAAAAGGAAGAAAGTGAAAGTGAAGTTGCTCAGTCATGTCCAATTCTTTGGGACCCCATGGACTGTATGTAGCCTCCCAGGCTCCTCCATGCTTGGGATTTTTCAGGCAAGAGTACAGAAGTGGGTTGCCATTTCCTTCTCCAGGGGATCTTCCCAACCCAGGGATTGAACCTGGGTCTCCCACTTTGCAGGCAGAGGTTTTACCCTCTGAGCCACCCGGGAAGAAAACAATTAGCTAAATGATCTCTTAGTTTAGAGGCTGCAAGATTTTGGAAATGCCTATGACTCAGTCAGGGCTTCCCAGGCAGCGCTAGTGGTAAAGAAAAATGAAAATGAAAGTCCCTCAGTCCTGTTCAACTCTTTGCGACACCATGGACTATACAGTCTATGGAATTCTCCAGGAGAAAATGCTGGAGCGGGTAGCCTTTCCCTACATCCAAGGGATCCCAACTCAGGGATTGAACCCAGGTCTCCTGCCTTGCAGGCAGATTCTTTACCAGCTGAGCCACAAGGGAAGCCCAGTGGTAAAGAACCTGCATCCCAATGCAGAAGACATTAGAAATGTGGGTTTGATCCCTGGGTTGGGAAGGTCCCCTGGAGGAGGGCATGACAACCCACTCCAGTATTCTTGCCTGGAGAATTCCACGGACAGAGGAGCCTGGCAGACTATGGTCCAAAGCGTGGCACAGAGTCAGACACAACTGAAGCAACCTAGCATGCACGCACTCAGGACTCGGTCAAGTATCTCTTAAGCTTTCTACTAGGAGCACTGGGAACCTGACAGGTTAGATCCTAACCCATGTGCTGTCTGCTTTGGCCCACTTAGGGATGTCAGGAAGATATTATAGATGTGAAGGCACCTTAAGCATTGAAGAAAAGAGGTGCTATATAAAACCCAAGGCTTTATTGTTATTCCCATTGCCTTTTGTGGCAGGCCTTTTTTTTTTTTTTCAAGGATGCTGCAGCATAGGAGGCGTTCGTAAAAAGCCCAATAAGTAAAAGCAACCAAACAAGACAAACAAAGGAAAGAGGATCCCATGTGACAATCTGGGAGTGCCCAGCTGAGCATCGTTTGACGGCTGTGGGCACTCTGCCTTTGGGAAGGCTGCAGAGGGCTGAGCACAGAGCTGGAGAGCAGCATTGCAAAGGGGACCAAATTGTAGCTCATGATGGTGTGTGTGTTGGGGGCTGTGTGTCTATCAGACCCTTCTGGTACCCACAACAATGACTCAAAGGGCCCTAACATGAGATGTACTGATTCTCTATGAATGCTGAAAACTGCAAGGTGATGTTGCCAACTGAAATCTTACAGGTCTTCAGATGGTATACCAGTTTCTCTCTGTTTCTCTCTTTTCCCCAATTTTCTTCTTTTCTCTCTCTCTCTCCTCCTTTCTCCTTTCCTCTCTCCTTCTTTCCTTCTGTCATATTACATTCCTATCTTCAGCCAAAACACAATTCACTGCCAGGCTAATGTGTTCACCTGGTACAATAGACTCTGTTTCTCCTCAAACTCTAAATTAAACATAATCCCCAATGCGGTGGCATTAGGAGGGTGGGCCTTTGGGGTGATTAGATCATGAGGGTGGTGCCCTCATGAATGGATTCATGCCCTTATGCAAGAGGCTCCAGAGAGAGCTCACCTCCCTTCCACCCTGTGAGGATACTAAGAGAAATCAATCCTCTGTGAACTAGGAAGTGGGCTCTCACCAGACACCAAATCTGCAAGTACCTTGATTTTGGACTTCCTGGCCTCCAGGACTATGACAAATAGATGGCTGTTGTTTAATCTACCCAGTCTATGGTATTTTTAAAATAGCTGCCCAAACTAAGACTGCATCCCAATGCAGAATCTGAGAAAAGAACATGCCTACAGGTGGTGTCTTTGGAGGTGATGTTGGGAATCAGGGGTGGACCAGGGAGCATGGAATGAAGAGGGAGGAACAACCAATCACAGGGGCCTTGTGAAGCTGGTTCCTGCAGCAGGCAACTGGGACTGGACTTTACGAGGACCACTGGAGGCTGTAGAATGCTTGTCAGAGTTGCTTTCAATAAAAAGTATTGACAGCAAAACATTTATCCATCAGCTCTCATCTCTGGTTGGCTAGGGATTACTCCAGTTGCTATAACCTGTATCCTGAACAGTCTTCTCCAGGCATGGTTCAAGCTCTTTAAATGAGGTGCTGTCAGCAGAAGTGGCCTTTGGACACATGCTGCTGTGGTGGTTGGTAACCGAGGTGAAGCTGGCAGGATATGAGATAATCCCAAGGGACTCTGACACGCCAGGCTTTCCTCCGCCAGCTTTTGTGTAATTGACTTGTGTTGACTGATTCCTCTTAAGTTTCACAGTATTGATTTTTGCCCAGCAATTTTGCCTAGAGAATATTTTTAAGTCTCCTGAATCCATCACATATAATTGTGCCAATTCTGGCCAGTTTTGGTGGCCAGTTAGGTGGTTCAGAGATTTGGATGTCGAGTCAGGTGGCCTGAACTCAAATCCTAGCTCCACCATGAAGGAGCTGTGCAAACTTTGAGAAGTTACTTAACTTTTCCCATCTCTAAATCAGGGATAATTACAGTACCTATATCACAGAATTATCACTCTAAAGATTAAGTGAAACAATCAATGTAAAATAATTAGTCCAGTGTGTGGGTCATACCAAGTATTTCATAAATATAAACAATTTTTTGAATCTGATGAGTATAATTTCACACCTTCATCTAAGTCACTGGTAAAATTACTGAAGAGAAAATATACAAATGAAGAACTCATTAGCAGTTTTTCTGAATCTTCCATTTAGGTTAACATTAATCCATGGGATCATAAAATCTCAGCTTTTTGAATATAAGCATCCATCTTATGCTTGAGTTCATCATGAGCGATGACTTCAATTGCTTTGATGAAGCAAAGGAATGCTGTATCTACATGGCGGTGCTACTAAGTGTGCTCCATGGGCCCAGTGCTGGTCTATCAACTATTACTAGTCCACAGTGAGATATGTACAGAAATTGAGAGTAAGTGGATACAAATGTTTTTAGCAACTTGACATTGCCTTGACTTCCAAATGCATGGTCAATGAATTCATTTCACTGAATATCATACAGATCAGATCAAGGAGTATTGAACTTGTGAGGAAAGTCTATAAAATGAGCAGTAGGACCATGTTAAGCATGTGATATTTTAAGGTTAATTAGTCAATTGTAACCCAGAAGTTTTAAAGACAGAAACCTTGTCTTTCATAAACAATTAATTTAAATTTAACTATAACTTTACAGAATAAGTAGTTGGAACTGGTTACTGATACTGAAAATTGAGAAATTTTGCAAATAGAGTATCACTTGCTTCATTTTAGAAAAAAATTAAAAACCAATATCCTATTTTGTCCTTGTTACTATGGACACATCTCTACAAGACAGGTTTCTCTCTTTTAAGTATTACTGAAACATAGAAAGAGTTTTGATACACATTTTCCCTTATGAGTATTATTGTCATCAATCTATCCTAGATTAGGTAAGTTGCAAAGCAAGAAGCAAACTCATCCATCACATTGAAATTAAATACTGATATACAAATTGTTCATTAAAAGCATGAATATAGGTATTTAGTATGGGGATTTATTCCACTTATTTCATGTTATGATGGCAGAGTTATAAAAATTCTGAGTGTAGCAGTAGTTTTCTCTATTATTCACCTTTATAGATATTTTCAGTGAACAACCTATAATATTTAGTTTTTAAAAATTCAAATTTTTTTCTCTGCCATGTTTGTTTTGATACTATTTATTGAAATGCAGCTTAATGTCTACTCAATAATTTAATATTCAAAATGGAGGGCAAGAGACAGGGCCTTGAGGGTGGTTGGAAGGCCGGTGCTTGGAGGTGTTTTTCTGAATGGGAGTGACCTGGTGGGAGTTGCAGGTGGGGGATCAGGCAGGCAGGGAGTATCTGAGAGGACTGGTGAGGGGGTGGTGGAAGGAGCCACTGGAGTTTGCAAGCAGATAGAGAAGGCAGACTTCCCTGGTGTCTCAGCTGGTAAAGAATCTGCCTGCGATGCAGGAGACATAGGTTCAATCCCTGGGTTGGGAACATGCCCGGGAGAAAGGAATGGCAACCCACTCCAGTATTCTTGCCTGGAGAATTCCATGGATAGACAAGTCTGGAGAGTTTGGGGTCACAAGTCCATGGGGTCGCAAAGAGTCAGACATGACTGAGTGACTAACAATTTCACTTCACAGAAGGGAGAGTAGGGAGAGGTGTAATTTGAAAATTAAACCCCCCCAGATGAAATAAACAAAAAGGGGGCTTGTATTTTGTAGTCTAAACTGGTAATTTATTTTTTATTGATTTTTATGAAAGTTAGCAAACTCTTGGAGATTTTATAAAATTTTATCTTTTACAACAGTTTGGGAAGCACCGCCCTATGCTATTCACTTGATTTACCAACCATCAAAGGAAAAAAGAAATGTATATCTCCTATGAAACTGACTAATATAAACCCCCTATAAGATTTTATCATCTATAAAACAACTGCAATTAGATATCACAAGACATTGTAAGGCTGAATTTTTGCATATGAACTGGCTTTGAAGACAGGTTAAAAAAAAATAACCACCAATTCTTACATTTACAACTGTTTCTGCCAGTCTCATCCACATCATAGACTGTTAGAAGTAGAAGGTATAATCCAAAGTGTCATCTTTAAAATGATGATGCCTGAAAGACAATAAGCGTCCACCCTCAGAGAATGATGGGAAGCCAGAAGGTGCGGGGAGAGGGGCAGGAGCACAGGAAGGGCAGCACTTTGGATGGATTTTATTTCTTTGGCATAATTTTTCTCACTGACCCCATAACATGGACAATGTGGCCTGGAAGCTCTAAAACTAGATCATTCATTAATCAACAATTCAGCAATCTTGGAGTGTATGCTATGACTACTAAGACTTGAAGAAGTTAAAAGCATAGGAGGAAGTCAATAACAATAACAAAACCCAGTGTATGCTGTTTTTAGAAAAATAGAGGGATAAATACATTCATTTTTAAGAACCATTTTTATTGAGATATAATTCACATATAAAACTTACCCATTTAAAATGTACAATTTAACAGTTTTGGTGTATTCATGGAGTTGTACAACCGCTTTACAATCTGAAGTTTAGCATGTTTTACATTCACTTTTATGTAAATACCAATCATGAATGTATGACCCATGGACTGTAGCCCACCAGGCTCCTCTGTTCCTGGAATTCTCCAGGCAAGAATACTGCAGTGGGTTGCCATTCCCGTTTCCAGGGTATCTTCCTGACCCAGAGATCAAACCCAGATCACTGCATTACGGGCAGATTCTTTACCATCTGAGCCACCAGGGAAGCCCATATATATACACATATGCATACATATATGTACACCCATAATTATATAGTCATACATATGTGTGTGTGTATATACATATATGTGTATGTATATGCGTGAGTATGTCTATACATGTACTCTAAGTTATTATTGAATTAAAAAATAAATCTCCAGTCGCCTTAGAGGATTAAGAGCACCTGACTTAAAGGAGCCTAGCCTCCTGCCACTTTCCTGTTTATTGCTCCAGAGAGGAGTTGAACGAGTAGCCCAGGGTTGGACACCACCAGCCTCCCCTTGAGGCCAGCTTGAGTGAGCAGGCTGCTCTGCCCTTGCCCTGACCCTCATCCTGACTAAGTGGCACTGGGCCCTTCCAGGTAGATATGAGCCCAGAGCTGGGCCTTGCAGCCCAAGTCAGAGGTGCTGGTGGTTTTTCAATGTTGATTCTAGCCTGGTTGAAAGTACCAATGCATTTTTGAAGTGGCCTCAGAACATCAGATAATGATTTTACTCCCCCTAACCTGGGTTAGGTTCAAACTGGATGACTTCAGAGGAGAAGATTCATGTATTCCCCCTTTGTTTTATTTCAAATCCTTAGTTCCTTGATTTACTTCCTGCTTCCAAACACGGTTTGTCCCTCTGGTCTCCCCCTCCTCACAATTCTCACTCTTTTCTTGGAATTTAGGACATCTGATTGACGCTCTTGAAAGGATATCTGGGATAACTGTGTTTTGATGAACTGTTATTATTTTAGTCACTAGATATTCAGCCGACTAAGTAATTTGTTAAATGCAAACAACATATCCTTTCCAAGTATACCACTTCAGGGCATCCCAACCACTAACCACAGCCCCATGTTCTTGGATAAAAACAATAAATGTGTTCATCTGAGAAGAGGGAAAAAAAATGAAAATGTTATTTTATTGGAAAACCCAAATAATTTTAAAATAAATATAAGGAAAATATAGCTCCCTAATGTAAACTTGACCATGAGAGGCAAACATCATAAAAAAGCAGTCTCTGTTTCAGGTGTTCTGGAAACAAACTTGCCTTCACGGTTTCGGGTGCCGCACCAAACATCAACAGAATATAGGGACATATTCTGCACTTGAAGGGTTATATAACACTTTACATTTTTTCTCAATCTTTTCCATCTTGCAGAAATTTAGAGGCTATAATTTTGGCTCCCACAAACAGTGGTTTCAACCAGCATGTATTTCAATGATGAAAATTTTAAAACATTAGACAACAACCACCTGGTCTACCTTTTCGTTGTCTTCAAGTGACTCACTGGAAAAGATGAGTCTTTTCCCTGATGCTGGAAAAGATTGGGGGCAGGAGGAGAAGGGGACAACAGAGGATGAGATGGTTGAATGGCATCACGGACTCAATGGACATGAGTTTGAGCAAGCTCTGGGAGATGGTGAAGGACAGGAAAGCCTGGCATGCTGCACTCCATAGGGTTGCAAAGAGTTGGACACAGCTGAGTGACTGAACAACAAAAACAACATGAGCGAACTGATGGTGAAAACAAATGGTCTGTGTAAAGAAGAACATTTAATTATGTAAAGTCACAGCCTAGTCAGAACTCTTCAATATTTTCTGAGCTTTCACCACCTACCAACACTGGGCCAGGAACACTGCAGACCCTGCGCTCCCAGGGTAGGCATCCCAGAGTGGAGACAACTAATGAGCAGCTAATGAGCATAAGCCTAGAAATGGTCTGCTGCTGGAAGAGCCCGGCTCCAAGGGGGTTTCTGGCAGGGGGACTGCCACAGGAAGTAACGTCCTCTCAGCAAACAGAAATCACAGGCTTCTTACAAGTAGAGTGATTTTAGCTTCACCACTTAATACTTGGCTTCCCAGGTGGCACAGTGGTAAAGAATCTGCCTGCCAGTGCAGGAGACACAAGAAACGAAGATCCCCTGGAGTAGCAAATGGCAATCCACTCCAGTATTCTAAAATCCCATGGACAGAGGAGCTTGGTGGGCTGCAGTCCATGGGGTTGAAAATAGTCAGACATGACTGAGCATGCCCAGACACACAATACTTGGATCAGCAGACACCAAAAGGGTATACAAACCTGCTCCCTGTTCCACTCAAGTTAAAAGCCATTTCCCAAACCCAGGAAACCACCAAAATAGCCTTGCTTGCCTCAATGCATTTGGAAGTTTTTCAATAATAAAGGCTATCAACTGCATATTTTCTGACCAGGAGCAAAGTGGCCATCTTTTTCATTTTCCTTTTTCTTTCTAAGATGCCAACATCTATTTCTGCTCTGTTTGTGAGGGTTTTCATTAGAAAAAGCACCATTTATACAAATTCTCTCTGATTAAAATGTATTGCCTTTTGTGAGTGATGAATTTAGACAAGTAAAATATCTCTGTCTTTATTTTCCATCATAGTTGGTCATAAATCCTGCAAGCTAGAAGTGATAATGTGCTCTGGCTTCATGTAATTGTGCTGGCGAGAGCTCTATGTGCTCATGTCTCCAGTTTTATTGTGTCGGGAAGACAGACAACTCTTCCAAGTTGCTGATGGAGATGCTGGCGGTGGCCCAGCTCTTGAGGGAGATGATATTTGGATTGCTTTCTCTAAGGGATTGCTTTTCTCTGGTCAGTGATTTCTCTCATGGCTCTGTGTCCATCCTTTAGAAGACCATATAGAAAGGAGAAATATTTCCCACCTTTACCACTTAATGGGGTGGTGGCCATGCTGAGCTTGAAAGCTTCAAAGAAAATAACCAAGTCACTTTAAATGCATTCACATGAATTCAATCTCTCCTCCCTCCCTCCCTTCCTTCTTTTCTTCCTTCTTCCCTCCCTCCCTCTATTCCACATGCGTTTATTAAATATCTTACCTCATACTATCCTGAATGTCATGAAAGTCCTGAAGGAGTTTCGTGGTCTGGCATGGAGAAGACAACTATAATGGGAAATTTGGGGAAGAGTGTCAGCTTTGACAAATGTATGTGTTAGGGTACTATTAGCTGCTATAACAATAAACTTCAAAAAAATTGACTTAACACACTAGAAGTTTATTTCTCACTCAGATAACAATCCAAACAGATGTCCCTTAGCTGCAGGACACAGGATTCAGGTTTCTGTCTTGAGGTTCAGACTTGCCCGAGGTCTTCAGAATCTCTTCCAGCCCTCAGAGAGAGCAAAGATGCACACTCACATCTTAGAAATCCCATTTTTCTGACTTTTCACTGGGGAGAACTTATCACGCAACCCCAGCTAGATGCAAAGGACACCAGCAAGACCAGTTTCAGTCAGGCAACTACATTTTTATAGCATAGAAGGAGATGAAAAATGAGTGGACAGTTAGCTACAAGAAGAACAAGGAACAAATTCTTTTTTTTTTTTTGAATCAACTGATATTCTGGTGATAATGGAGCACTTAGGAAAATTTTGGTGGGCCTGCTTTCTATTATAAGCTAGGAAAAGGACAAGGAGGTCTGAGGATCTAATGGTGGAGATACAAGCAGGTCTAGGTTGTATTTCTCAAGAAATAAAATATGATAAAGTCTATGTCAGTTCCTAGGAAGAAGGGGAAGCTTTGCTTTTCAAATACCCATCACTGTGTGATTTGGCTCATTTTCTTTTTTTTTTTTCTTGAAGGGATCATAAAAATTAAGTCTAAAAGAAAAGCAGTTCTTCAGAGAGCAGGTTTGGCTGCCCTTTGAGATACCTAATTTACAAAAGTTCCCTTTAATGGGTGTCATCTTACAGTCAGGGAAATGAGCCACTACCTTCGGAAGTCAGGTTTGTTAGCTTTTTTGCCTGAATCCCCTCCATTTTTCTCACAGCCTCAGTGAGCACAGTTTCTTTTCATCCTAATGTGATGGGGGATAAAATGAAAGGGAATCTTCCTTTATGCAATCGTGAAACTTTCCAGTTGTGAAGCACTTTGAAATACAGACTAATTAATAAACACAACTCTCTTCTAAAATCGTGAGGATCGCTGTTCTCATTTTTCACAGCTGAGAAGGCTGCAGTTAAAATAGTTGGCCCCAGGCTGTGCACCTTGTCGGTGGAAGAACTTCAAGGCATCAGCCTGCATTCTTGCAGGATGGCATGCAGCCTCTCTGGAGAATAATCAGTAGCTAACAGCGACTTCCTCAGCGACTCCACAGTGCCCCTGGCACCAGCTATGCAATTAGCAGTGTTTTTGTCACAAGCTGTGAGTGACCCACTAAAGAGAAAGGAGAAAAAGTGACTCACCGGATGGCCCTATAGCTCATGAACACTTTCAGAGATTGAAGAAATCTTTTGTAATTACTAGCTCTGTGCTAAACCAAGAATCAGAAAGATGAGAAGTGTTTGTCCATGTCTTCAGGGTGCTAAGACCTCGAGGCCCAAGTTGTTATCATCATCGCAGAGACAGAGGAATTCAGAGCCTGAGACGGCTCACTTGCCCAACAGTGAGTTGTTAACAGGACTTTCTTCCTAATATCATTCTTCTGTTTTGATTCACAAAATGATAAGCTACTGTATACAAATAGGCTGTTTCAATAAGAAAGAAGTTAGCATGAGTGACAGCAAGTGTTAAGGTTTGCCCTGATGACATCGTTTGTGATGGAATAATTGGTTCTGAATTATCTCATAGATACAAACCAGCCCTCGTGGTAGTGTATAACCAGAGTTTTGGAGCATATAACCAGAGTTTTGGCTCTCCCCACAACTAAAACACTTATATTTCAGAGACTGTATGGATAGTTTGCTTATGAGGAACAGAGACCTGTCATAAACTGCTGACTGTCAAGTATAAGAGAAATAACCTAGGACAGAATATAGATCTCTGTAGAAACTTTGTTTCTCCCTTCTTCAAGAAGTGTGTGTTATTTATGTAGGTGAGGGAATAGACAGTCATGAATAAACCCAGCCAGGACACTCTGGTTTCATTTTCAGTTGTGACCGCAGTGAGATTAGATAGCGTGAAGCTGCACTGTTCGGTGTGGGAGCCACCAGTCACTTGTGCCTACTACGAACTGAAATGTTCTCCGAGAGAAAAATACAGACTGGAATTTTTTTTAAATTATTTATTTTATTTTTGGCCTCACTGGGTCTTTGTTGCTGCATGCTGGCTTTCTCCAGCTGAGGTGAGCAGGGACTACTCTTTGTTGCTGTGTGCAGGCTTCTCATTGCGGTGGTTTCTCTTGTCAAGGAGCAGGGCCTCTAGGTGTGCAGGCTTCCGTAGCTGTGGCTCAAGGGCTTAGCGGCCCCATGGCAGTGATGCCCCAGAACTGTGGTCGAAGCTGTGTCTCCCGCTTTGGCAGGCAGATTCTTAACCACTAGACTACCAGGGAAGTCCCGGGCTGAATGTCAACATCTTTTTTTGTTTGTTTTTAATCAACCTTATTGAGATACAGCATATGCCCAATAAAATGCATTAATTGAACTCGCAGTTCAATAAGTTTATAAATAAATAAATAAAAATCAAGATATAGAACATGTTCGCCACTCCCAAAGCATACCCCATTCCGTTCCCTCCTCATCCTCCCAACTCAGACAACGTTGGCCTCAGACAATCTCTGAGGCAATCACTTACTTTAAAAACTAAGATTTTAAAAATCTTAATGTGAAACAAGTGAAGAGCTAAAGTGAAGTCGTTCAATCATGTCTGACTCTTTGCGACCCCATGGACTGTAGCCTACCAGGGCCCTCCGTCCACGGGATTTTCCAGTCAAGAACACTGGAGTGGGTTGCCATTTCCTTCTCCGGGTAAAAACAAGATAGCAAAACATCTCATTTTTTATATTGACTCCCTGTGGAAATGATAATATTTTGGGTGTACGGGGTTAAGAACAACTTATTAAAGTTAATTTCACCTGTTTCTTTTTATGTTTATAACATGGTTACTAGAAAATTTACAATTTCACGTATGGGTGACAACTCTCTATTGAAAGTGCTTCAGTAGGAGTCTAGCTTTTTAAGAGTCTCCTGATTAGGAAAGTTTATTCACAGAGTTCCCAAGAAGCCTCCACTAATAGAAACAGCTTCCTTTAAAATCAACAGGAACACATCAGAATGTTTCCTGACTTCTGAATTTGTCTTTTTTCTCTTTTCTTTCTTTCTCTCTCTTTTTTTTTTGGCACTGTCTCACGGTTTTCAGGAGCTTAGTTCACCAACCAGGAAATGAACCCAGGGTTCCAGCAGTGAAAGAATGGAATCCTAACCAATGGACTGGCCAGGGAATTCCCTGTTTTTCTTGTTTTCTAATATTAGAAACGATCTGAAAGAGAACGTTTTTCACATCTTCCTCCGTTGGCTAACTCCTATGCATCCTTTAAGACCCATTCCAGGGTCTTCCCTGGTGGTCCAGTGGTTAAGACTTCGGCTTCCAATGCTGGGGATGTGGGTTTGATGCCCAGTTGGGGAGCTAAGCTCCCACATACCTCTTGGCTAAAAAACCAGCCAACCAAACAAACAAAAAAATAAAACCATAAGACAGAAACAATATTGTGACAAATTCAATAAAGACTTTTAAAATGGTCCACATTTTAAAAAATCTTAAAAAAAAGAAAAAGACCTAGTCTGTATCGCTGCCTCTCGAATGCCTTCCCCCACCACCTCCTCCCCTTCCCTTCCGGCCTGGCGGCCTGACGCTGCATTAAGGGCTCCTGTTCCATGCTACCACGAGCAGACTGTCATCACTGCCTTGTCTCTTTACCTTGTTTTCTATGACTTCCTTGAGCTCGAAGAGATTGTCTTTCATTTTCATATTTTCAGTATCTAGCATAGTGCCTCGAAACATTATACAAATGTTTAATGTTTGAGTAATTGCTTAATAAGAATGAGTGAATAAAACAATTCTTTAGTTGTCATTATTTCAGAATTATTAATAATAGTAGCTTCCATTTGACTGGCACTTTATAAAAAATTATGTTAGTTGATCCCCACTAATCCTTCTTCATTAGAATCATCACATTTTATAAAGTACAATTCTTTGTAATGAGTCTCCCCTCGTGTCATGAGTGCCCTGAAAATGATATTGATGAATATACATTGCTGTGTGAAAATTATAAAGTAAAACTTTATCTTTATTTGTATAGCATAAATGACTAAGCTGAGGACAGAGGGGATATTGGCAATAGACATGAGGTATTTGTTGAGGGTTGAGAAGGTGCCAACAGAAAAATGAATCTGTTGTATTTGGGGTGTCATATAATTTATTGTCCAAACTCAAACACTTGAAGAGTTAGTGGGAGAGCTATTATATGCATTCTGTCACAAAAAGCACAAAGCGGGCTGGTAAGGACAAATCAGGATATATGTCCTGCTGTCCCATCTGCACATACATGGTACACACACACACACACACAGATGAGGGGCTGAGACGTGTCTGTGGGTCCACTCTGGGTGAAGCAACTTCATGGGCTCTGTGAGCAGAAGTCCTCTCACTGGCTGGTCAGCTCACAATCCCACAACACTGCGCAGGACTGCCCTGTGAGTCGTGGGAAGAGAGTTTCCTTAACCAGGGCTTGCAGAACCAACCCTGTCCTCTTCCCTTCCTGCTCTTCATGGAAGGGTTTGGAAGGAGGGTGGGGCTATCATGCTGCCACTTAGTAATGCCACACGCCTCTGTCATTGTGCTCAACTTGTTCCCACTAGCCTGGGAGAAAAACTAAAAGCTAAGTTCTCTTGACAAGGGCTTTCCATTCAAACCACCACATATATTATTATTATCTTTGCTGGAAAAATGAAGACATGGAGGCACAGAGATATTATGAGATCTGCCCGTAGGGAGAGTCATGGAGATTTCTGAGTCCCAGTCTTGGGCACCGCTCACCACAACACACTGCTTCATGGAAACAACCCAGGAAGATGGCACTGGCTTAATTTAATTTGCAGAAATGCTTGAAATGTTCAAATGGAAAAAGTGTGCCGTTTCCCCTTTGTTTCCCACAGGCGTGGTCTCTCTGTGCCATTCCTGAGGCTGGTTCTCTTTGCACAGATGTAACTCTGCACCTCCTAACCACAGCAAATCTAGCAGAAGCCTTGCTGTGAGCTCCGTGGATGCCAACTGGCATTATTTAAGTTTTCATTCAAAGCCTCCTTTAGGGTAACTTCTGGACATCTGAAGTGCCTGTTCAAGAAGATCAACAAATGGCTGAAGACAGATTTTTCAGCCAGAGGAAAGAATTATTACCTTAGCATCAGTCTAATGAAAACAGAGGTGAAATACCAGCCCGCACTAGATAAACAGCACACCAAGCCATCCATCACACTCAGCCACGCTGAGCAGAACACCCTAACCCATGTCACCTGACTTCCCGCTTCACTCGCGTCTGAGAACTGGGACCTTTTCTCACCAGTTTCTGTCTGAATAAAGACCCAGACAGGAATCTTTTAGGCTCTCCTATCTCCCAATCTATTTTCCTTTCTCTCCAGTCAGAGGCAGCAACAGCTTCTCAGGGGCCCACTTCCCACTTGCATGCTCTAAGCTGGTGTCCCCTCCAGGACCCAGTTGATACAAGGGGTCTAGTCAGCACCTCCAATGGCAGCTTTCTTTCTTGGACCCTGTTGGCTCATAATCAGCGTATCCAGTCATTTGATACAACTGCCAGCCCACTATGCAGCAGGCACCCTGGGTAGAGAGACACAAGGTCCTCTTATCTAGGAGCTCACGGTCTAGGGGAGAAGACAGAAATCTTGCATGTTTAGACTTTCTTTTGCTTTTTACATATATCATTACTCATCTTGCCACAACCATCTCATATGAGGGAATTGTTGTTCAGTCACTCAGTAGTATTCGACTCTTTGTGACCATGAACCACAGCATGCCAGGCTTCCCTGTCCTTCACTATCTCCCGGAGTTTACTCAAACTCATGTCCATTGAGTTGGTGATGCCATCTAACCATTTCATCCTCTGTCTCCCTCTTATCATCCTGTCCCCAGTCTTTCCCAGCATCTGGAGCAGGATCTATTAAACCTACCTGAAAACTGACTAACTTCTGAATGTGTCATCAGACTTCAGCTGACCAACTCCAGCTCAGTGATCTCCCCCCATCAGGTGAAACTTCTTTGGTTTTGTTTTCAGATTTCTCCTTTTCTTCCAGAAATCTGGAAATCAAATCTTTTGTAGCATCTACCAAGTCAGCCCTGATGGAAGAACCTCTACCAAACTGTTCCTCATCTATTATTTTTTCCCCAGACATTAATGCTTTGCTAGTTGTAAGGAAGCTTGATAACTTCTAAAATACGTACTTAAATTTGGTAGCAGCTTCTGAGTGTGGCCATTCCTAAACACAAGTCTGTGGCAGGTACACAGAATATGGCTCCTGTTTCAAGGCACAAGTATGTTTTGTTCGGAATTCTCGTTCCATGGGGTCCTGAGCCTTCAGTGTGCCCAAAGATCTGGTTTTTCCAGCAGCAGTGGACCTGGCAGGACAAGCATCACTACTGCGGGAGACTGTGATAAGTAGATGGAACCAGGTGGTGGTGACTCCTTTAAGTCAACCAAACAGAAAGACCCGTTGAGAGCAGTATCAGTGCTGTAGCCAGTGACAGGCACGAGTCACTTCCTAACCCTGGGTAGGAGCCCACAGAGCTCATGGGTCGCTTGGGAGCATGAAAGCCATCCCTAATATGTGCTTCCTTGTTCCTTCTATTGCACATGACTGGCACCAGAAAATGCATTTTACCAGCATTGTCATGTTTGTGTGCCCAGGGTCACCAAGTCAAAGGTTGCTTTTTTACCTTTTGAGCCTGTTTATTGGAAAGCATGATGTCTATTTATACAGAAATACATCTAACAGAGTTTTAAATATATAAAAATAAATTTAAAAGTGTTTACTTGTTCAAGCCCAACTCTGTGTATTTGGCCAGGAGGGCCAAGATCAGAGAGCTGATTTCTTATGTTCCCAACTCAACATCACTCACAAATATTTGGTCTTCTAAAAGAAAAGATGTGACTCCTAAATAACCATATCCTTACCTGTGTTCTTATCTTTCAGGAAAAAAAAAAATCCACTGTGACCTTCATTGCCAGTGTAATGATGTTGATATCACAGATACTATCAGGGAGAAAAAATTCTTAAAGCAGAGACTATAATTATATCCTCTTTGGGTTTTGCAAGATGAGTGACACTTGTGAGTGACTGCTGCGAAAGCTTCATGGCATCATGTTATATGGTGAGTAAAAGAAAGTGACGTAGTTTTATTAACTCTGGCCTTTTGAGGAACATGTTAAAGAGCTCTAGCACATTGGAAAACATGTTGATGTCTGTCAATCTCTGAAATAAAAATCATTGTAGAAATAAAATTTAAAGTTAAATATCTTTATGGAGTGCTTATGATGTTAATGGGCTAAGCATATATTGTATAATACTTACAGTAATCCCATGCTTTATTAACCCCAATATGCAAATGAAGAAATTGAGCCATAGATTCCAGTCTATTTCTATTTTCTGTATTCTAAATTCTAGTAAGTGGCAAAGTTGTGATTTAGGCCAGATCTTTTATTTATTATTTTTTTAACTTTACAATATTGTATTGGTTTTGCCATATATCAACATGAATCTGCCACAGGTATACACGTGTTCCGCATCCTGAACCCTCCTCCCTCCTCCATCCCCATACCATCCCTCTGAGTCATCCCAGTGCACCAGTCCCAAGCAACCAGTATCATTCATCAAACCTGGACTGGCAACTCGTTTTATATATGATGTTATTCATGTTTCAAGGCCATTCTCCCAAATCATCCCACCCTCTCCCTCTCCCACAGAGTCCACAAGACTGTTCTATACATCAGTGTCTCTTTTGCTGTCTCGTATATAGCGTTATTGTTACCATCTTTCTAAATTCCATATATATGCATTAGTATACTGTATTGGTGTTTTTCTTTCTGGCTTACTTCACTCTGTATAACAGGCTCCAGTTTCATCCACCTCATTAGAACTGATTCAAATGTATTCTTTTTAATGGCTGAGTAATACTCCATTGTGTATATGTACCACTGCTTTCTTATCCATTCATCTGCTGATGGACATCTAGGTTGCTTCCATGTCCTGGCTATTATAAACAGTGCTGTGATGAACATTGGGGTACACGTGTCTCTTTCAATTCTGGTTTCCTCAGTGTGTATCCCCAACAGTGGGATTGCTAGGTCATAAGGCAGTTCTATTTCCAGTTTTTTAAGGAATCTCCACACTGTTCTCCATAGTGGCTGTACTAGTTTGCATTCCCACCAACAGTGTAAGAGGGTTCCCTTTTCTCCACACCCTCTCCAGCATTTATTGCTTGTAGACTTTTGGATTGCAGCCATTCTGACTGGTGTGAAATGGTACCTCATAGTGGTTTTGATTTGCATTTCTCTGATAATGAGCGATGTTGAGCATCTTTTCACGTGTTTGTTAGCCATCTGTATGTCTTCTTTGGAGAAATGTCTATTTAGTTCTTTGGCCCATTTTTTGATTGGGTCATTTATTTTTCTGGAATTGAGCTGTAGGAGTTGCTTGTATATTTTTGAGATTAGTTGTCTGTCAGTTGCTTCATTTGCTATTATTTTCTCCCATTCTGAAAGCTGTCTTTTCACCTTGCTTAGAGTTTCCTTTGTTGTGCATAAGCTTTTAAGTTTAATTAGGTCCCATTTGTTTATTTTTGCTTTTATTTCCAATATTCTGGGAGGTGGGTCATAGAGGATCCTGCTGTGATGTATGTCGGAGAGTGTTTTGCCTATGTTCTCCTCTAGGAGTTTTATAGTTTCTGGTCTTACATTGAGATCTTTAATCCATTTTGAGTTTATTTTTGTATATGGTGTTAGAAAGTGTTCTAGTTTCATTCTTTTACAAGTGGTTGACCAGTTTTCCCAGCACCACTTGTTAAAGAGATTGTCTTTAATCCATTGTATATTCTTGCCTCCTTTGTCAAAGATAAGGTGTCCATAGGTGCGTGGGTTTATCTCTGGGCTTTCTATTTTGTTCCATTGATCTATATTTCTGTCTTTGTGCCAGTACCATACTGTCTTGATGACTGTGGCTTTGTAGTAGAGCCTGAAGTCAGGCAGGTTGATTCCTCCAGTTCCATTCTTCTTTCTCAAGATTGCTTTGGCTATTCGAGGTTTTTTGTATTTCCATACAAATTATGAAATTATTTGTTCTAGCTCTGTGAAGAATACCGTTGGTAGCTTGATAGGGATTGCATTGAATCTATAAATTGCTTTGGGTAGTATATTCATTTTCACTATATTGATTCTTCCAATCCATGAACATGGTATATTTCTCCATCTATTAGTATCCTCTTTGATTTCTTTCACCAGTGTTTTATAGTTTTCTATATATAGGTCTTTAGTTTCTTTAGGTAGATATATTCCTAAGTATTTTATTCTTTTTGTTGCAATGGTGAATGGAATTGTTTCCTTAATTTCTCTATTTTCTCATTATTAGTATATAGGAATGCAAGGGATTTCTGTGTGTTGATTTTATATCCTGCAACTTTACTATAATTATTGATTAGTTCTAGTAATTTTCTGGTGGAGTCTTTAGGATTTTCTATGTAGAGGATCATGTCATCTGCAAACAGTGAGAGTTTTACTTCTTCTTTTCCAATTTGGATTCCTTTTATTTCTTTTTCTGCTCTGATTGCTGTGGCCAAAACTTCCAAAACTATGTTGAATAGTAGTGGTGAGAGTGGGCACCCTTGTCTTATTCCTGACTTTAGGGAAAATGCTTTCAGTTTTTCACCATTGAGGATAATGTTTGCTGTGGGTTTTTCATATATAGCTTTTATTATGTTGAGGTATGTTCCTTCTATTCCTGCTTTCTGGAGAGTTTTTATCATAAATGGATGTTGAATTTTGTCAAAGGCTTTCTCTGCATCTATTGAGATAATCATATGGTTTTTATTTTTCAATTTGTTAATGTGGTGTATTACATTGATTTGCGGATATTGAAGAATCCTTGCATCCCTGGGATAAAGCCCACTTGGTCATGGTGTATGATCTTTTTAATGTGTTGTTGGATTCTGATTGCTAGAATTTTGTTAAGGATTTTTGCACCTAAAAATATGGAACGCTTCACGAATTTGCATGTCTTCCTTGCACAGGGGCCATGCTAATCTTCTCTGTATCGTTCCAATTTTAGTATATGTGCTGCCAAAGCGAGCATGGCCAGATCTTTTTTAATGTGTTTTTTTTTTAATTGTGGGAAAAGTCACATAATATAAAACCATATTGAACTGTATGGTTCAGTGGCACTAAGTACATTCACATTATTGTGCAACTCTCACCATCATCTGTCTCCTGAAGTTTTCAGGACCAGATCTTTTTAGGGTATTCAGAGATGGTCATATGCTAGTTAAATCAAGAGACACTGATGGCTAAATGAAAATGTTAACTATTTGTGGATGATACCCCTTCCCAAAGGGCATAATACCTTTTCCCCTGTCCATGACAACACTTGCCTTGTGTCACCATATCTGTGAAGCTGTGTCATTATTCAGAAATCTTCAAAGGGACTCTGTATAGTGTTGGAAGATGTTTCAATTGTCTCTCTCTCTTTCAATCACACATACACACATGAACACCCAGACACACACACACAAAATCTCTGATGACTAAGAGTGATTTTCCTCTTCACCCCACCCTTTCTTGCCTGGGGCTGCTCTGGACAAGTCACAAAACTCTGCCTCTGATTAGGTACTTTGCGCCTGGAACACCTCACTCATCCGATGGTGTCTTCTTTCTCCAAGCTAAAAGCTTGGGTCCCGCTGTATTCCCACAGTAGGTATGCTTTATAAATCAGTTCTTCCTGTGGTGTGCTGTGATTTTAAAAACAAACAAAAAAACCCAAGAAACTTAGGGAGGTGATGGAGGTTCATTTTTTTTTTTTAAAGTTTGATAGATATACAAGTGTAAACAAAGTGAAATGAGCATTATGACTATCAAAGATTGTCCCAAACTGACCTGAGAAGCATCTTGCAGGACGTGTGTTCCTCAGGGTGCTGGGCTATCCTCCTGTTCCCTCTAAATCATTTTTCCCGAAGGATTAATGAAACCTTTGCCTCCTTTACTTATGCAGTTATATAAGTAGCTTAATGCTTAAAGGTCAACCACTTGCCCTCTTTCCAAGCTTCTGAGAGACACCTTGCTGTCACCTCCCCCCTAAACACCATCTATCATTTGTTTACATCCATTGTCCCTAACATTTACACATTGTAGATGAATACACTTTCAAGCAGTAAGTTCAGTTTACTGGAACCATGTCTAACCATATTAGCATCTCACCCACAGTGGCTGCCCCATAAAGTGTCAGATGATAAGAACTGCTAGAGTTTGGGACTTCTCTTCTGTGGTGGGGAAACCTGGAAGTAATCCAGCTGTTGAGTCAAAGAGAAACCTCACCTGTGGTGTTTCAGATCCATCATGGGTAGAAAATGGAGAGATAAGGTTACACCTAGGGAGGTGCTGAAACACAGGAAATCCAACCAACCCAAGGGCCAAGTTAATTAAAGCAGAGCTCTGCCGAGCAGGGTTTATCAATCAGGGAGCTGAGACTCCCCAGTTCAAGATCAAACCCAGCCAGCCTTTAACCGTGGCCAAGAGGCACTCAAGCCCCATTTGAAGCCCAGCCTGAACTTTGCTGGCACCAACCCAAATGCCTATGATGGACTTTGATCTTATAGCTCTAAGTGCCACGGGATTCCAGACCAAACCGAAGCTCAACTACCTTCATGAACAATGACAAAAGAAGGAGACCAGAGAAAAGCAAGGAAGGCCCCCAATTCAATCACACGCCAGGGAAATAACGCTGTGTTGAGAAGCAGCCAGTGTCTCACAAGCTGCTCTTTGAGCCTTGGGTCACAACAGAGACAGCTGTTATCTTCCGCACAGGTATTTGTCTTTGCACATTTCCTGCTTGTTATGAAGGTCTTGTGCATCAGTAGCTTTTGCATAGTAATACGTCTTTCTCTAGTGTGCTTATACTCTCCACACCATGTCATGTGCTGTGCAGTCAGAATTTTCCTGTGGCTTCGATTGTGGACAAACGTTATAAAGGTTTTTATTTGTTGTAATGGTGCTGGAACCAAGCCCTAGGCTTGGAAAGCTGTTCTCATGAGGAGAGCTGGCTGGTCTGGAGGAAGACTTGGTGTGTGTGCAGCCCTCATTTCTTACCTACCTTTTTCTTAGGAGGCTCTGTTCCTGGGGTCAGCATGGCGGGCAGCCAAGTGTTGAGAGAAGGAAAGCTGCTGTGTGGTGGGTACTGACGGAGCTGGCAGGCGTGCTGAGAGACGCTCTGCACGGCAGGCCCGGCCCAGGTGTCCAGGACAGAGGGATGTGTGTGACCCACAAGTCATGAACTCAGGAGTCTGTAGCTCTGGGGGTGGGGGTGGGGTTCAGAGCAGGAATTCCTTCTGCTTACATTCACTTTCTGGCAGAGCTGAACCCTTTCCTGGGCAAGGGGTATTTCATTAGTTAAGATGCTAAGTGTCACCTGGAGAAAAGATTAATTACTAATGACACCAGGAGTGGCCAAAGAATAAAGCCCCGAAGAACTGAGTCAAAATAAGAACAAAACCACAGCTATCTTCTATACGGTTGTGATGAGATAACTGCGTGCTTTCTTGCCTTCCCTCTGAAGGTGATTCTAAAATGAAAACCTTGGTCATGAAGTTGCCTACATTTATGTTCTTTCACCTCCACGTGTTAATCTCCTGCAAAGACAGGAGTTGGGGTCATGGGCTCACTACGTGATACGTGGCCCCTCTGCATTTTGTATTAAGATCCTGGGGCTGGAGGAGGAGGCTTGATTGCATTGATGTCCTTTCACTCAGTAAGCTAATGAGAGCAGGCTTTGTTCCATGTTGAATTACTGGCATTATTTTAAAGCATTAAAAAGTCATTTAAAATAGTCTTTTAAAGCAGTAAAGGACATAGTCTATTCTCTTTGGGTCTTCTAGTCCAAAGACTAGAAATAATAGCATAACAACAGTCCTACACCCATTTATTTCTGTGCATTACTATTGTCCTTCCCTTGCTGTCTCCTCGTTTTGATCACGCCTCTCCCTCTCTCCTCCTGACTCTCTGCACTCCAGCCCACTGACCTCTGAGTACTCCCAAGGTGCCCCAGACTGGCCTTTGCACCTGCTGTTTCCGCAGTCCACCTGCTCTTCCTCAGCATCTGTATGGCTCAGCCCCTCATTTCCTCCGTTCCTTCCAGGTCTCTGTTCGGTTGTGTGCATCTGTCTTAGCAAGGCCCTCTTCCCTGGCCGCCTGCCTAGAGTTTTCTGTACTAGACACGTTCTGTCTTCCTTCTTGGCTTTGCTTTACTCCTGAGCATTTACTGCTATAATATAAATATATACACGTTATAAATTTTATTTTTAGGTTGTTTTGTGTTTGGTCCCCAAACAGAATGTTAAGAACGGACAGTGCTTCTTTATTTTGCTCCCGGTTGTATTAAGACCTGGGACTTAATAGGAAGTTTTGAATGAATGGATGGTGCCAGGCTCTGTGCCAGCCACTCATGATCAAGCCAAACATGGTGTCTCATTGCAAGAAGTGTCTAGTCTCATGGGAAAGACAGTTTTTAAGGAAGAAATTCAAATGAAACCTGCTTCCTGTAGGGAGCTGCAAGGGTGAGCAGCCAAGGAGCCTTATCTGGTCTCCCGATGTTTAAGCTGAGATCTGAGCTTACAGGAAGGGCAGGAGACAAGAGAAAATACGGGCAGTTCCAGGTGGCTGCAGCCAGATTGTGAGAAGTGAGATGCATCTGGAGGTGCAATGAAGCTCACAGGATGGGCACGGGTGGGAGTGGGGAGGTTACGGAGACTGAGCAGTACACAGTCAGGCAGGGGTTCTAAGCAGGGAGATGGCATAATCCAGAATAGCATTTTAAGCAGATTTGAGAGAAGTCAGATGAAAAGTTTCAAGGAAGCAGACCCTTCAGTGTGTGCAGACTGTCAAATATTTCTCCAGGAAAACCGGATGACTCTGAATGAACAAACATAGCAAGGACAGAGGGTACATACAAATGGAACGATTTCTTCAGGTCCTTACAATTCTAGGGACAGAACGAGCTCATTCTCGCCTCAGTATTTCCACCCACTATGTGCTCCTCGCTGGAAATGTTCTTTTCATCCATCCAAAGCTGCCCCTGCTTCCTGAGCACAAGTGTAGTCCACCTCTCCAGAGAACATGTCAGGAGCTCGCTCTGTCCTCACTGATATTTCTTCCCTTTGATCTCTTGAGACACTCAGGTACACACTGCACACAAATGGTCTACTTTCTTTAATAAACAGATACCTCATGACCCTGAGTAGAATGTCTTCTCCTTGCAAACAAGGACCAACCCTCCTCCACATCCCACCCACCTAGAGAACAGATGAGACATACTAGGGTCTTCCAATGTAAACCAATTGATGAAGGTCCAGATTATTAACTATACATTGGTATTTTGCCATCTTAGAATGACACATAAAGAGTCTCACTTTACACATGAGGACATTTAGCTCATGTGTAAAACCAGGAAAGAAAACCAGGAAAAACCAGGCAGAAGAACTAAGCGTTTGTGTGATTATCCAGCTATAATTTAGTGGAATGAAAATGATCCAGGAAAAAAAAAGAGACTGGAAAGTTCTCTAATATGACAAGACACTTGTAAAGGATAAAGGTAGAATACCCAAAATTTAAAGGCAAATCAGGCAGTTGCCACAATACACAGTAGGATCTAAAAAACCAAATTCAGGGGTTTGGCCGACTGTATAAACAACCAAACCCTCAAGATGGTATTTATAGCCAAGGTAATGAAGTGAAATATGTAGGAACAGTTCTAGGGCTGGGGGGTGGGGGGTGGGTCGTGATGGAGATATTATAGCGTTTCTTTCTGTTGTTTTGTACTGATTCAATAGTGATTACTTCACTCACATATTCTCCCAGTGTCTTTTCCTCAGCTCCCAAGGACCAGTGAATGGATCAACACGAAACAGTGTGGTGTTTCTTGATTCCAGTTCAAAACTCACAGTATGTTGCAATAAACTCTCCTTTCTATCTTTTGGTGAAGATTTGAGGTTTTGTTAAGACAGACAATAAATGGGAATCACATTGCTGATCCAGATCGAGCCGTTTGTCAAACTGTTACAATATGCTCGGACATGTTGCTCTGTTGCTCAAACTGTGCTGCAATTATCCTGTTTATTTTGTGTGTCAGTTACATGATGGGGATGTCAATCACACAGCTCTGGTTACAGGCGTGTCAGCATTTCTATTCTAGGTGCTTATAGTCAAGAGTTTATAACTTGGCCATAAAAACTAACCATGGAATGAATCTAGGCACATAAAAGCCATTTCCCAGAAGACTATTTTTTTAAATACAAATTAGGAAAAAAAGCTCTATATGTTCTGCTATTCTTACATTACCTGCCAGTCTCCAAATAAAGTAGCAAATTGTTTTTCCTCATTTTCATTTTTTAAAAAATTTTCTTTAAATAGTGTACTGCAGGGCCTTTTGGTGAATTTTTGACCTGACTTGTCTGGTAAAGATCAATTGGAGTGAAAAGTACTAAACTCATTTTTTGTTATGCACAAGTATTTTCCTGGAGGTTGTGAAAGGGGGAGGCAAGCTTGGCTGATACTGAATCTCAAATCTGAGTTCAAGACTCTATTTCTGGGTGCAAACAAGACACTGGTATTACAAACGTGCATTTCGAGGCTCTCTCTTTTTGAAAGCTCTCTAAATTTTTAGGTAATGGAAAACTGTGAGATCAAAGATTTAATCCTGTTTTCCTTGCAACTTCAGTGACAGATATTTGCTGCAAACTGTGTTCCAGACACTTTATGAATATTAGGCCATTCAGTACTCATTAGTAATCAATACTCAAACTAATGCTGCAAAGAGGAACAACTGCCCTCAGTCTATAACTGAGGAAACAAAGGCTCAGACAAGTTAAGTAACTTGCCATAGGTCACACAGTGGAGTGGGAGCAAAACCCTGGCCCATGGATCGAGAGGCTCAGTCTTTGGGTATTCCATATAGTCATAACAGAGGCAAGTCATGCCAGAAAGTTCCAGTGCTTCACTGGAACAAACTATTTACAGTTAAACACACACTTGAAAGGGCTTAACACTAACATATAGTAAATGTTTGAATGGCAGCTTGTAAGGCTCTGCAAGGCTGGGTCTAAGTAACATGTGGACACAGGCAGCCCCTCCAATTAGAATGCCCATTTTTGCTCATGTTGTAGAAATTTGGCAATTGCCCCAGTCATCTTCAGTATGTTAAAAAAAGTTTGTCATGATCCAAAACTGAACATGAGGGCAGTAAGTAGCTCTGACTCAAAGTTAGATACTCTCTTGCTCTCAAAGAAGACTCCCATCCTGGGTTTGGTCAAAGCTGGTCTAAACATTGATGGGTTAGCCCCAGATGGGGATTCATATTCGTGTATGTTGAATTTGTCCTCATGCAGCTGCTAGATAATAAAGTTTTGATTTGATCAGATCTATTCACAATACTTGGAGAAGGGAATGGCACCCCACTCCAGTACTCTTGCCTGGAAAATCCCATGGATGGAGGAGCCTAGTGGGCTGCAGTCCATGGGGTTGCTAAGAGTCGGACACGACTGAACAACTTCACTTCACTTTTCACTTTCATGCATTGGGGAAGGAAATGGCAACCCACGCCAGTGTTCTTGCCTGGAGAATCCCAGGGACGGGGGAGCCTGGTGGGCTGCCGTCTATGAGGTTGCACAGAGTCGGACACGACTGAAGTGACTTAGCAGCAGCAGCATTCACAATACTTGGGGTTTCTCTGGTGGCTCAGTGGTAAAGAATGTGCCTGCTAATGCAAGAGACGTGGATTTGATCCCTGGATCAGGAAGATCCCCTGGAGAAGGAAATGACAATCCACTCCGGTATTCTTCCCTGGGAAATCCCATGGACTGAGGAGACTGGCAGGCTACAGTCCATGAGGTCACAAAGAGTTGGACATGACTTAGCAACTAAACAACAACAACAAACACTCCCAGTAATTAGCAGTCACAAGTCAAATTCACTATTTTTTCATGGTTTTCAGAAAGCATTTTTCCTTCTAATGGTTTGTAATGAAGGAGAAAGGAAGGAAAAAAAAAATAAAAACAAGAGAAGAAAAGGGAGCAGGAGGGAGACGAGGAGAGGAGATGTGATCTGTATGAAAAGCATTTTAAAAACAATCATTGACCAAAAGGGACTTCAGATACACAAAATCCATTATTGTCTTTCATCTTTTTCATAGTGCATCTATTTTTATCATCAGCCCAACAGGCAAATACCAAGTCAGCTTCATTACTTGGCATGGAGCCTGCAGTAATATTGATGATATAATATCAATCATGATTATAAGTTACCCTGTTATCATTATGTGAATATTATTTTATAAGCTTTAATAAGTTGCTTGAGCATTTAAGATGAAGGGTTTAAAAGTCTAAATTCATATTCATGCCAAATATGTAGGACATATTTTTCATAATTGTTCTTGTCCCTTGGGTCAGTAATAGTTTATAATCATCATAAAATTTCATTCTTAATTACTTTTAATTTATCAGAAGGAAAATATGGATGGTTATTACCCAATTAAAATACTCCTGATGCTTTTAAGGTAGACATTATGGGGTTTTTGGAGTTTCACTGAAGACAATTAAAAAAAGAAAGAGTACCGCATGACTTCAAACTGTTTTAAGTGCTCAAGTTTGCAGAGATATTCAGCTGTTCAGTATCCTATTTCCACCTGTCTGTTCTCTTAGCATCTGTGATGTAACCAAGGGAAAATTGGAACATTTTTAATTTTAACCACACGAAAGGTGCAAACGTGTGTGACATAAAGACAAGACTATTCATTTGGTGGCTAGAGAATCTGTTCTGATACTGCACATCCTCGGCTTATACTAATCGTTGGCTAGGGCAAGGACCAGGAAGATGATCAGTGGAACACTCACAAAAACCAGACAGATGCATGAATCTATGTCCTTGGCTGGACCAAGTGCTACTTACTTTGTGAGAGACACAGAGGTGTGCCCTTTAGACGGATGTTCTGTGGTGATGATACATTTTTTCCCAGTTGGTTCCAATGCTACTAGCCAGAAAACAGCCCAGCAGGGCAGCTCAGTTACAATGATTATGATTTCTTCCAGAGAAATTAAATGGGTCAAAGTGATAGCCACAAAAAGAAAATGCCTAGTCATCAGAATTTCATTCCAATTCATTATGAAACGATCGTGCAGAATTTAACCTCATACCTCTTTCTTTGACTTGCTCAATTTCTACCTCCTTTCTTCTCTGTTTGATCATGACCTTATTTGATCGCAAACTTAAACCAGAACAGTACTGAAATCTCTTTTAACTTCCTTCCCTTCACTTATCAGAATATCTTAATTTCACGCACACATGAGCCCAGTTTCCCAAAGAGAAAGCCCTCCAATTCCTAAACTTCTAAAGGTTTACTTAAAGAAAAAGAAAATGCTCTTGGGGAGGGGGAATACTGTGAAGATGCCTTATTCTTGCCCAGGCTTTCAAACAATTAAGGAACTGCTCTAGCAAACAAAGAATAAGTTGAGTCTTGGCAGTGATGAGTTGGTGGGTATGCTCAAGGTAAGCAGAGTCATGTAAATATATGCAAATAGCATTCACCTGTTGTATTATATACAGAGGACAAGATGGTTGGTTGGCATCACAGACTCAATCGACATGAGTTTGAGCAAACTCCAGGAGATAGTGAAGGACAGGGAAGGCTGGCATGCTGCAGTCCATGGGGGTCGCAAAGAGCTGGACACAACTGAGTGACTGAACAACAACAAACTGCATTTATTTCACCTAGGGTGCGCTGTAGTTCACAAACAGATCTGGAGCCTGTTGCCTTATTTGGCAAAAATAAGCATCGCTCCAGCTCCTAGAAGCAATTCACTGCTGTCTCCTAACACATCGGTCATTTGTGAATGACATTTTCTAATTAAATAGGCACATTTTCACTAGAAATATTGGATCTAGTCTACTAGGATCCATATCAGAAGAGATGATGAAATATTGGGCATTCTTAAAAAAAAAAAAGGGGGGGGGCTTCCCCAAAGGCACAGCGTAAAGACTCTTCCTGCAATGCTGGAGACACAGGAGACCTGGGTTCTATCCCCAGGTAGGGAAGATTCCCTGGAGAAGGAAATCTTCAACCCACTCCAGTAATCGTGCCTGGGAAATCCTACGGACAGAGGAGCCTGGCAGGCTATAGTCCATAGGGTTGCAAAGAGTCAGACACGACTGAACAACTGAGCGTGCACACACAAATACAAATAGTACATTTTTAAAAAGTACACTTAAATGTCGGTCATTTCTTAGATGGGTCTCACCCACCTGGCACATTTGGCCTCAGTTGTTATGTTCTGTTTTAGCATGAGACTCTAATGCCTGAACACAAGTTACTCCAGTTCTCAAAAGTTATGAATTTTGATATATGGCCCCTCATTATGATAGCTTACCTCTTTTTGGCTTCACCCAGGTAAGTGCATGACTCTGGGCTTTTCCTGAAGGCTCCAACCTGGAATATGGGCTCTGCAGGCACCGACTTGTAAAGCAAAGTCCCACACGGGCAGGTATCACTGCCTTTAGTGAGCTGGGAAACTCTAGCCAGAGAACATGGAGTCGCTAAGTCTCTCAACGTAGGACGGGAGCCCCAACTTTTAAAGAGGCTAATCCAAACAAGTGACAAACTGCTGTACTTCAAAGACAGGAAATCCCTTCAATCGTTAAATTGTAAGGACAGAAAATGACCTACATTCAGGAAAACGGGGAGCTAGGAATTCAACATCATGTTTGTTCCAGTTTAATGAAGCGTGTTTGGTGAATATTAACTGGTTCTGAGGATTCCTATTCTGAGTAGACACCAGAAACCCACATTTTCAAGATCTTATTTTAAAAAGTCAATTTAAAAAGTTCACAGCAGTTTGAAGTTATTGTGTAAAGACTCTCTCTAGGCCAGTTTTCACCCTTAAAATTTGTCTGGTTTAAAATTACAAATTACTCAGCATGTTTAAGAAACCGTTATGAACATGTTTTAACATATTCCTAAACGTCAAAACTAAGAGAAGGCATCACCCTGCAGTGCAGCTTTGGAAAACAAGCAGATGGATTGTTTCAGGTTTGACAGACAGACTGAAGTTCCTCAATGGCAAAGCATGTGATTCTTCAGTAGTTTTTCCCAGCTCAGAATGCAAAGTCTAGATGGACTTCTTGCCAACTGCCAAAAGTACTTCGGGCTGTGGATCTAGCAGTTTGAACCATGTGAGTATAAGTACTAAATTCTTGCCCAGTTTGCTCAGAATAAAAAGAGGGCCCAGGATAGCTAATGGGGACAGAGATTTGGTGAATGCTGTTTTCTCATGGCAGGGCCTCTGTGCTCCCCCAGCACTGAGAAGAATTCCTGAACAAATATGCGAGCAGGAAGGGAACGGGTGGGTGAAAGTCAGCCCCATCTCAGAACGCAAAAGTTGTCCTGTGTTTACGTTTTCAAAAAGTGAGAATCCAAAAAAGAATTGAGATCGGAAAATTCCTGGGGAAACAAAAAGCTTAACCTACATTCCATGGTTGTATCAACTTAAGCCTTTCTGAGCAAAGAGGTCAAATTTAACTCTGGTTCCCTGTTTACCAAACAAGTCAACTTATTTCGTATGTATAGCTATAAACTGTGTGCAAGTTTCCTAAGTCAGGCACTCAGGATGAATTATGAATGGAATTAGCCAGCTTGACTTGGAATTTCCTCACTTTTACTGGTCTTTTAAACAAGATTTTTATACATTCATATGTAATCAATGGGACCAACGCATGAAATGGTCCTTAACATAAAACACTCTGTTTTAGAGTGATTTTGCAGTTAAGGAAACTTAAATATGAACTTCTAATGTGGAAAAGGTAGTTTTTACATGCTGCTTTAAAAATGATCTGGAAAACTGATGATCTGGTCACAGTATTTCTGTCAGAAACTGAAATCAAGTTTATATTTTAAGGTACAATTTTAAATATTGCTTTCTTTCATGAAGCCAATCTGCTTCTTATAACCTGAGCCTTAGTCACCTTAAAATACATAAATTTGTTATTTGGCTATTGAGTTTTTAAGTTGCAGGGGAGAATAATTTAGATATTCATAAATACTGAGTATAAGGAAATCTTTCCTGAGTGCAAAACTACCTTTTAAACTCTCACTCATCTAAATAAGTGAATGATACAAATATACCTCTTGATTTAATTTTGGCTAGTAGTTATTTCGTATCTTAATATATATTCTTTCATATTAAACTTGCACCAGCTTAAAATTTCCCTATAAACCGGCATGTCCAAATTGATTTCCATAACGGTTTGTGTACATAAAAACTAAGAGATCAGGATCAATGTCAAGTTTTGGAGAGAAAAATGAACTTGGGATTGTTTTTTATTCCAACAAGGCACATGTTCAAATTGATCCCATATACATATAAAAGATTAAAATATTTCTCAACTGTTCATGCAGGAAGTAAAATGTAACACATGCCAACTATATTTTTATTATATAGATAATATAACAAAATACTTGGAACGGCTGAAAGGCAATCATTCAAGAATACATAAAAATTTAAAAGAATAAAAAGCCATTGGAAAAAAATACTTCTTAGTCACTTAGAATTTAATTACTTGCACGTTTTAATGGTCTTGTATATTTTGATAGTAAAATGTTTTTACAAAATTCTTGCCTTTTCAAGTACCTCAAATACATGAAGAACCAAAAATATTTTCTCCTTCATAACACGTTCAAAAGTATCCATCATCTTGACAGCAATGTTATTATAGTAATAATTTTCTTATACCTGATTATAATATTTCTATAGAATGGAAAACTCTAACTTTTCTTTGGAAGGGGGAATAGGGTTTAAAACATGCTTTAATAGTCATATAAAATGTATTCATTCCCAAGTTTCTTCACAAAAACCTTTGATATTACAATTTTATCTAGATTACATTTATAGTTTTGGAATAAACCAAACCTTTGAATAGTGTTGTGCTAATCTTGGTTAAATAAAAAAAAAAATTACTTCAGTGATATCTACTTGCAGAGAGTTAAAGAAATATTAATCCTGATGTTTTTAGTAGTTATGGAAATACTTTTTTCCTGAGGGACAGCTGAACTTTAATCTGAAATGTGAACATAGAACAAAATAACACAAGTATAAAGTTTCCTTTTGAATTTAATAAATCAACGAAGAAATGTTTATCGTGAAATTTTAAATACAAAACTTTTAGCCTGAACTCTTGAGAAAATCCTATTCAGTAAAATATTTGTTTCTATATTTGCTCCTTAAACCTTCTTGTCCTTCATTTTTCAAAGGAGCACTGACTGACCACATTCACAACTGCTGTCTGCAGGGAATGGCTCAAAGTCACCGCCATGTCATCTGTCCCTTCTCCCCAGCAGCCACGGTTGTCAAAAAGAAATTTTATTATTTATATCCATTCTTTTTAATTCTGTTTTTATTAGTTCTCAAAGTCTTTGACAGCAAATGTCAAACCACATTTAAATTGTTTTGATTTTTAACTCCATGCTCCAGGCCAGATTTCAAATACTTTGCAAATGATTAAAAAAAAAAAAAACAACAGCGTTGTTTAAAAAAACTGTTAAAGAACACTTCATTCAGATAAGACCAAAAAGTCTGAAACATGGACAATAATTCCCATTGTAAGTTAATGATAGTTATTTTAAGCTAGAAGTGTCAAGTGAATACTGCTTAGCCAAAGATCCTCGGGTTCTCCATTTGCCTGGGACATTACCTGGCCACACAAAAAATCAAATGCTCTTGCCATCTAGAAAATTAAAAATACAAGGTATTCTCTTCCTCGTAACCCGCACAAGCCTCGATAGGAAACTAAAGGATCTTAGGCGGTAACTTTAACTTACCTCTTCTGGGCTTTAGCAAGTGGTTTACTTAAAAGTATTTACTTCCTTGCAAAAGGCAACTCATTCTTAAATGCAGCTGAAAACCTTGAACAACCCTGAGAAAAAATGATGCCCCGATATGTGTCACTGCCCATTTACTTCCTGTTTCGCCAACTTACAAGTAATTCACTCCTGATACTGACTCTTCAGATGGCAGCGTTTGCATCTTTTTGGACTACGAAACGTGGCCCGTGGTTACCTCTAGCTTAAAAGCACCCATCTTTCATTGGGCGCCGTCACCGTCATCTTTCTTCCTGGAAGACAAATCCTTTGCAGATCTCGCACCCCTCTTTACAAACCTGCGCGGGGCTTTCAGGGGGAGGGGGAGGCAAGACTTTGGTGGGAGCTGCTTCTCTTCACCAGACCGAGGGCTGACTGCAAAGGCGCGGGCTGGGTTCTCCAGCAATTTCCTGCTGATTCCAGATTCCACTCGAAGCAGCGTGGAGAGAAGTCGGACTTCTTTTCCGTGCGGAGTCTCCACGTTGGACTTGGAGAGCCCGTGGCCGTGAGCCCGGGGCTGAGTCCCTGTCCCAGGCCGACGGCCAGCCCGACGGGGAGGGCCGGGGAGAGGGGTCCCCGGGGCGGCGCGCCACGCTGGACTCCAGAGAGGGGGCTGCACGAGGGAGAGCTCGCTCCCACCGCCGCGGGCTCAAACCCCGGGGATGCACTTGAACCCGTCTCGAGGCCGACCGCTTGCCCCGCTCCCAGCGCACCCGCGCCCCGGGCGGAGCCGGACGCGGGCCTCACGCGCTGCTCGGCCTCGGTCGACCGAGAGGCCCAGCCCGGCCCGCGGCGCCGGGGGCCCCACCCAGTTCCCCGGGGTTAGCCCCGCGGCGGACAGCGCATCCCACTCTCGGACCTCGAGTCTGAAAGTGGAGACCGAAGGCCGCCTGTGGCAAAGCTCGGCTTACACTTCATTTTCCGATTTGGAGAAAATGTCACAGGAGAGAGGGTAAAGTGGGGGGGGAAAAAAAGAACCGTAAATTCGAGTTCGAGGGGGGCGAGGGCTGCCTGCTTGCGGCTCAGGGCGGCGCGGCGGCGGGGGCGCCCGGCGGGGATTCCCGGTCTCGCAGCGCACCCTAGTGGCCGCCCTGCGCCTCACCCGGTCCCCGCGACGCTCGCCGCGTCTCCCCGAGCTCATTACAGTCCGCAATATATTATTTCTTCCAAAGTATTGACAATGTGTGAGACTCCAGTAACCCCGCAGCTCTTGTCTGTAATCAGCACATTTATTCACATTTAGGGACAAGAATCCGAATTAAATCCCCGTGACCCAGATTGGGTTACAGTGTCATTTTCCCTGGATCCTCTTTTAAATCCACTCCACACCGCTTCTGTGTCTATTACATGCTAATTTAATTTTACTGTGGACGATATTTTCAGCATTTGCTGAGGACAGTAAATTTTGTAGTTTATGTTATTTCACTTTTTATGACTTTTTAACACTTAATAAAATTTTATTAGAGCACTTTTGTGTTTACAAGGCCACAAAACTCTTGGCAGGTTGTCAGAAGTCCTTTTTATTATGATCCTACTGATATACTGCGAGTAATGAAATAATCATGTCCAGAAATGTATCAAAGGCCAGAGGGATTATCCCACTTAATAGCTCCACAGATGCGCCCAGAAGAATGCGGACACGCGGCAAGACGGGCTGAGAGGCGGCGGGAGGAAAGAGGCAGCCCCCGCGTCTGTCTGTACCATTTCGGTGCTTTCCTAAAAGGCTACAGGCAGGGTCATGTGACTTTCCGCGGTCTCAATAAAAAAAAAAAATTATTCTATTGCAATAGTGCTTTTCTTTTTATTCTCCTTGTGTGGGCATTTAAGGCTGTTCTAGTGGCAATGAGGCTGGCCCAGCATATCCGTGTCAGTCAATTTCTTCTCATTTCTAAGTGTACTTTTGTGGCATGTAAGCAGCCGATGGTGACACTGGTGTTGCTCGTAGGAGTTCTCCAGCCCATGCCGAGAGAAGGCACGGGAGGGCCCCAGAAGGGCTCGAGGTGTTTGAAGGAACTCTCCCCCCACCCCTTCTGGCAAACCGCACCTTTTACTGTTGCTTTTTGTTTTGTTTCGCAAAACAGGGGAATAGTCACTGGAGGACTCTGCTTTCTGCCTTGTGCAAAAGAACCACAGTATGCTGCTTTTATTTTATTTTGGTTTTGGGGGGATAAAACTTGCTATGAGGACAGATACTGCAGCTTTTTTTTTTTTTTTTTAAGAACCATTTCCTTTTCTTTTAAATATCCTTGTAGTCATTTAACACACTGGTGTTCATTCTTGCTGCAAAAGAAGGCCATTGTGCTTCCTGACCCCAAAAGCAAGGTGGGTGGCTTTGTTTTATAATTACATTTTCTGTCTTCAGCTTCCTATTTCTCTTGCTCTGTTATTTCCTAAGTGGTGTGCCAAAGTGATCAAAGTGTGAGGCATGGAGTCATAAATGGAGTGATTTTGAAATTGCTGTTGCTGTATCCAGGGCACGTGTTCTTCTAAACTTTGGCTCTGAGGGGCTTTGGCAGTATTTTTCACAAGTGTGTGTGTGCGCGTGTGTGTTGCATGTTCCAAAACACATCATGTTTGGATTTTGGAGTCTGTCATTGTTTAAAACAGCGCCTGGGAAGCGTGCCTCTTTCCCCGGATCGCCTCTACCACACACACGTGTGCGCTCTCGGGTTCCGATGCATACAGGGGCTGCTCACCAGGGCTCTTTGATTTCAACTTCAAGGGAGCAGTTTTGTTCTTTGGATGCCATTTGCTAACTGTGGGCAAAACTTGGTGCCTGGTCTGTCTACTGTGTGTACAAGATGGTCTGGGTTCTAGAAAGAGCAACTGAAGGCTAGCAGTCATCCTTTAAGAAAAATTTATGTCCTGAGACCATCTGGGCGGCCATGTTCGTCTTTTTATAGTGTTTTCCATTTGCAGACATGAGGTGGTTTTTCTTTTTTTCTCTTGTTCAAATGATTTTTCTAATGTAGCTGAAGAACTTGCAAAGAAAGTGATCTTAGGCTGGGAGTAAACACTCTTCCTTCATCCTGGTTGTTACTGATGATTCGTATGTTTTGCCTTTTACTGCAAGAGACATAAGACTGGACAGAGAAAAGGGTTCAGATTTTAGCCCTCCAAATTTCAGTGCATTTTACTTAAGGGAATTTATGCGCAAGTACAGGAATCAGGAAAGCATATTAATTTTAATTCTGCTATAAAGTGACAGTTCAATTTTATAAGTAATTTCTGTCTAGGACAATTTAAATAACATTTCAAAGACTGTAATAGCCTTCAAGTTAGAAATATGTTTTATTAGATTATGAAGTAAACCTCTGCTAAGATAGATATTTTGAATGCATCAAAGTGTGTTTTGTAATTCTTATTCAAAAGAGCGGGAGATTGCCTTAAATATGATAACTGATGACATACGTCTTGGTCAGTGGAGAGCCTAGCTAGTGTGCACAGGGATTTTACGACCCTACTGAAGTGTTCAAAGCTGAAAGAGTCAAGCCCCAATCCTCTCACCTAGGGAATCCATCTTTGAAAAGAGGAGTAAACGAACCAAGCTAGAGGCAGGAAATGGTCCCCTCATGTGGCCAATGTGTCAGAAAGCAGTCTCACATGCTGTGAGAAGGCAGGAAGGTGTGGGGGCCAGAGGACAGGCCCTAGAACCACACTGCTTGGGTCTGACTTCACTCTGTTGCGTACTCCGTGTGTGGCCTTAGACAGGTTGTCTAACCTCCTCGTGTTTAGCTTCTTCATCTGTAAAATGAGAGTACCTCCCTCCTAATGTTTTTGAAGGGTTAAAAGAGTTAGTTTATATGAAATACACATAAAAGATCCTTTAACCCTAGGGAGACTAACCTATCCATTACCTAGCACGTGCTGGTGCAAAGTAGACGGCACTGAACATTTGTCAGGTGAGTGCGGCTCTTATTTCACGGGCTGCCCTGGCTGCTCAGGTGTGACCCAGGGGCAGTAACTAAGTCAGTGTCGGCACCAGGTGTGTGCTTGACTCCCTGAGAATGGCCAGCACTCCAGGAAAAGCTGTGTCTAACTGCTCATTTAGTTTTGGCTGGGTTTGTATAGAGTATCTCAATTAGCAATTGAGGTATAAAGTTTCCGAGGAAAGGAGGAGCTCAGATTTGGGGAGAAGGGTTCCCATATGCAGTGCAGTGCTTTGTAGAGAAGTAACAGATAACCAATAAGATAATCTAATTTGGGAACACATATCAAAGCACCCTGCTCATCATTTGTTATTCGATAAACTGTAGTTACAGACACTGTGCTAAACTCTTTGATACATGATCTCATGTCATCCTCACACTGGCCTTCAAATAGGTAGTTATCATAATTCATCTTTTACAGGTAAGAAATATGTAGCTCAGAGAAGTCAAGTGACTTTCCCAAGGTCACACAGCTAGTAAATGACAGATCTGGAAGCTTAACCCAGGTCTCTGGGAATGTAAAATTTATGCAGTTAATCAACTTCTGTTCTACACTACCTCCCAATCTGTTTGGTTTTATGGAGCTCCTAATCAATGTGGTCATTTATGATTTATAGTGTAAACCATCATGAAAATGGAAATAATGAAGGTTGGGACCTAGACCTGTTAAGTCTTGAGTCATCAGCATCTTGTACAGTGATTTGAATGCCTGCCAGACTCAGGGGAGCGAGACACAGGCCTGCCTCCCAGGGCCTTGCCTACCTCAGTTCCTCCCACGGCTATAAGCAGATGTTTGAAAAAAGCCAAGGGAGAAGTTAGGATTACTTTTTCCCCCCGTTGGAAAATCATGATTAAGATGAATTTACCTTAAGTATTAAAACAACAGGTGAATGGCATTGCGTGTGTGTGTGTGTGTGTGTGTGTGTGTGTGTGTGTGTGTGTTCAGTTGCTTCAGGCGTGTCTGACTCTGCAACCCTATTGACTATAGCCCGCCAGGCTTCTGGCGGGTGATGAAAGACTTAAAAAGCAGAATTCAGACAAGTGGGTGGCAGAGCACTTTTTCCTTTTCACCAAGAGTTCTTCACGGACTTTAAAGATAGTCATTCTCCCAAGCCACATGACAGGTTTCCTGACCATTTCAGGGGGTAAAGAACAAACTGAGACAATAAGGAAAACCTTGATCCACATACAAGGTCACTTAAGGGCAGGCAAAGGTGGTGCAGGTGTGATCTGCTTTAACTACATGACTACATGATGGCACCTTTAAACACGTGTGCAGAACCCCAAAAGAGGTCATCAAAGAGCCCACAAGAGAGAGAGAGACTGTAGGAATAGTCAACACCTCCTTAGTAATAAATACATCCAAATCTAAATTTTAAAAGTGGATGATGAAAAGACGAAAGCTGATAAGCAGTATACTTTTCTTGAGAAGAGAAGAGAAAACTCAGTCTTGGGTTGGTGAGATTCTACCACCATCAAAACAATTAGAATTCAACTTTGACTTGTGACTTTAATGCTGGGAGAAGGGGAGGGAAAGGGGAGGAAACGAGGTGCCTCCAAGGGGGCTCATGACTTCACACAGCTCCAGCTCTCTGCCTTAACGGAGAGGCTTGCAGTCTCACCAGTCCGGATTCACTGCTGGGCAAGGTTCTGGGTTGACTAGTCCTCTGAGCACTCAACTCACCGTGCTATCTTGGGCTTCTCCTTTTTGAAAGATAAAAGTCATCAGAATATTAACTCACATTTGCAGAGTTTTGGGAATATAGACTGTATTTAGAGTTCATTTTGAGCTCTTTGCCATGAAGTCTGAATAAATTTTTTTAAAAAATAGATGAGTACCACATTGTGCCTTGCTGAATATTTGATAAGAACAAGAGAAAACTAAAAAAGCAGCATCAGTTGCTGAATTTAACCCCACTGACATAAAAACGTAGCACGATGGACAACAGAACTGAAGCTGAAAATCTCTGAAAAGAAAGAATGAATGATACGCCAGCCATTTGGCAGCAGATATAATTTTAAGCCATCAAAACTTTTAAGGACCTTGAGTCATTTTCTTCAAATTTGACTTGCCTTTCTTTCTGCATCTGTGAATTTGCCATGTTAAAGTTTATTGCTATAACCAGTTTTGAATGAGGGTGCATCTTTTTTGAAAAGGTCTGAGTACTTTTTGATTATTTGATGGAAAGGATATACACTTTTCCTTCTTATGTAGCTTTCAAACTAACTGCTCTGATATAAATAAAATCTTGAAAAACATGTATGTGCCCTTTTTAAGCTAAGAGCACACATTCTGTTCCCTGAAAATTATGTGATTGCTGAAAGCATCTTATGAATGAGATGGTTCTCAGCTCTAGATTAGTCAGCTAGCCGGCAGATCAGATCTTATTCCTATAGTTCCACAGTCGAGAGTGAATGCGATGATCAGCAATGCCCAAATGCAAACCTCAAGGCAACAAAGCAGTGAGCCCCCAGGGCAGGCTGTGAGGACAGGAAGCCACTGGAATCTGGTTGCTAGGAGACACTCCTCTTGCTTTTGCTGGCGGCAGGAAGATGTCCTTGAGCGTGGCTTCCCCTGGGGTCGGCTTTGGACAATCCTCGAAGCAGTCTGTCTTGGCTAGTGCCATCCTCCCAGTAGGACTGACCAGTCCATGGCTGCAGGTGACGTGGAGGGGCAATGACGGGCTCTGTTACCTCAGCAAGTTTCTCACACATGCCCTGCCTTTCTGATAGACTCTTGAAATCAAGAACTATTTCATATGTCTATTCTGGGTTTTGAGGATATGGCAAAGGCATAACCCTGTATGATGCTTACATCTGTGAGAATTTTGCAACATGAAATTACATGAAACAGGGGACTTCCCTGGCAGTCCAGTAGTTAAGATTCTGCTTCCACTGCAGAGGTTGTGGGTTCAACCCTTGGTCAGGGAACTAAGACCCCACATGCCATGTTGGGCAGTGAGGTCAAAACAAAACCAATAAATAAATACATAAACACACAAATAAATAAAATGATAGGAAACAGCCTACAAGTGCTGCAGGGGAAAAGAGGGATAGGATAATTAGTTAATAGGAATAGAAAGAGATGTCGTGGGAGAGAGAACTGGGGCTGGGGGTGTTGCTTAGGGAAGGATGACTCTCACAGGAGAATAACATCGACCTGGGAGAGCTCTCTTGGGGGCAGGTGGGATGGAGGACTGTGAACCTTGTCTCTCTTGCTCGCAGAAATATCCTTAGTACCTAGGTCAGTGATTGGTAGAAGGTGCAGCCTCAGTGCTCAACGGAGTTAAAAAATTAAGGTGCTGCTGGCAGATTCTGAGCCTGGTAGAGAAGAAAGTTTTGTGGTTTATAAGTGCTCTTCCTTTTAAAAAAAATTATTTTAATTAGGGGATAATTGCTTTATAATATTGTGATGGTTTTTGCCATACGTCAATATGAATCAGTCACAGGTATATATGTGTCCCCCTACATCCTGAATCCCTATCCCTCCCTCTCTCCCCACCTTATCCCACCAGGTTATCACAGAACACCGGCTTTGGGTGCCCTGCTTCATACATCAACCTCACACTGGTCATCTATTTTACATATGGTAGTGTGTATGTTTCCATGCTGTTCTCTCAAATCATCCCACCCTCTCCTTCTCCCACTGAGTGTGAAAGTCTGTTCTTTGTTTTTTTTTCATTATCTTAATTTTATTTTATTTTTAAACTTTACAATATTGTATTAGTTTTGCCAAACATTGAAATGAATCCGCCACAGGTATACATGTGCTCCCCATCCTGAACCCTTCTCCCTCCTCCCTCCCCATACCATCCCTCTGGGTCATCCCAGTGCACCAGCCCCAAGCATCCAGTATCGTGCATCGAACCTGGACTGGCAACTTGTTTCATACATGATATTACACATGTTACAATGCCATTCTCCCAAATATTCCCACCCTCTCCCTCTCCAACAGAGTCCATAAGACTGTTCTATACATCAGTGTCTCTTTTGCTGTCTCGTACACCGGGTTATTGTTACCATCTTTCTAAATTCCATATATATGCGTTAGTATACTGTATTGGTGTTTTTCTGTCTGTTCTTTATGTCTGTGTCTCCTTGCTGCCCTGCGTTTAGAATCATCGGTACCACCTTTCTAGATTCCATACAAGTGCTCTCTCAAATGCATTATTTCTCAAATACCTGCAGTTTATTTATATGCCAATTACAACTCAGTGAAGCTATTGAAAATACATGATCTCATTAGCTATTTACAACTTGGTGCAGGGCACCTGCTCATTATTTCATTTCACAGAGGAAGAAACAGAAGGACCCAGAGAGGCACATGGCTTGCCCGAGTTTAGATGTTTCAGAAGCCAAGACTTCTGGGTCTTCTGTCTCCACACACCTCATTTGCCCCCTTCTGGGAGCAGCTCTCTGCTGAGGGGCTTGGGACAAGGCCAGCCTCTGGTGGAGGAGGCCAGCCGGGAGGCGGTGACAAATGGCTGTTTATGAGGTGACTGTGGTGCTGGCTCCGGGGACTGGAGAGGAAGACAGGCGAGCAGGGTTCTCTCTCTCTCTCTTTCGCCCTGTGCTTTGCTCGCTTTGCCTTTCCTCCCCATTCTCCCTCAATCGCTGCCGGGGTCTGGACCTCTGAGGACATTCCTTGCTAAGCGTCACGTGTATGGACTCCATGACTGCCACAGTGGCCACAGGGCCAGCTTTGGGACAATACTGTCCACAGAGGAAAGGGCAACCTTCCCCTCCCCAGTTTTATTGAGATAGAATTGACATAAAACATTGTCTAAATTCAAATTATGCAATATAATGCAAATTGCATGTTTGCAAATTTGCATATTGCAAAATGACTACCAAAAAAAAGATTAGTTAACATTCATCACCTCATATAATTACAATTTGTTTCCCTTGTGATGAGAAACTTTTAAGATCTACTCTTAGCCCTGTCTGAATATACGATACTGTACTGTTAACTGTAGTCACCATGCTGTACGTTGCATCCCTAGGGCTTATGGATCTTACAACTGCAAGTAACTGTAACTTTGGACCATTTTCACCCAATCCCCTCACCCACTGCCCCTGTCTCTGGCAAGTGCAAATCTGATCTCTGTTTTGAGTTTGTTATTTTTTAGATTCCACGTATAAGTGAGATCATACAGTATTGTCTTTCTCTGACTCATTTCACATAGCATAATGCCCTCGAGAGCAGCACCTTTTGGATCTGAAGCATGATATCTGTGGCACCTCTTGAAGAGGTCTGATATAAAGAGAATATGAAGAATGAGATTTGGAGCCCGTCAAATATTACTCGTATTTAGACCGCACTTGTGACTGTTGCATTTAAATAGGTATTTAAAAGACTATCTTAATGGGCTTCCAGATCTGGTTTCAAAAATAGTCATGCAACTTTCACATGTGTGAATGAAAATCACCAAATTTTGACTTGAAAATTAAATAGCCTCACAAATATAAGCCATTAGACCATGTGAGAGAGGCCATATAGTCCCAGGGGCTTCGGAAGCAGATGACTGAAGTTGGAATCCACATTCTCCCATTTATTGAATACTAGGTGTTACTTAACCTCTTTGAGTCTCAGTTTCCTACTTAACAGGTTTGTGTGCCCGTTAAATAATAAACTAAATATAAAGAATTGTTTGCAGCTCCAGTGATCACCTTCTGGCTGGTCACCACCGTCTCCTCCATCATCAGCTCATCATCTTCATCAGCTGCATTACCAAAAACAGTCTGTCCTAGCCCGTGGCACTAGAGAAAAGCGGACTTGCTTCCTTTAGCATCTGGAGTCTCCCAAGGCTGAAGGTTATATTCCTAATGCTACAACTTCAATGATTTTTACCCTTATACCTCCTTCGACAGTCTTTTTCTCCCCTACCAACTTGCTCATCTAGAGCTGTTCCACTTGAAGGGCTTCTTAGTACACATTTGTTGAGTAAATGTATGAAATGAACCGCATCACATCCAGTGAGGATTCTTCCTTTGTGAAGGGTTGTGGTGGTGGTTGGTGAATAGTGTTGATAAACAGGAGTGACTTGGGACAAGGGTTTCTGTGGGGTCAGGTGCTAGATTCTCAACCCAGTCATTCAGAAATTCCTTTTCATTAAACTGCAAAGCAACCAATTGGAAAAGAAAAATTCAGTCAACTAGTTCTTTTATGGAAAACACCCAGGTTAGCAAGCTTTTTCTCCCACTCTGATGTCCTCTCATCGGCCTCTGCAGTGGCGTGGCTAGATTGAGTCATGGTCCCAACCACAGCCTTACCTAAGGCTCCTGTGACACAGCCTCCAGTTCAGTGTGTGTTCCAGCCCCAAAGCACTCAGCCAGCTGCTCTAGAAAGAGCAGGCTTGACCATCTCCAGCCCCTTCACCAAGCCTCAGTGACCTGTTCTCATAGTCATCTTGCTGCTGAAGCCCAGTTTGCATCAGAGTACAGATAAGGGGTAGAACAGCAATATTAACCGCCTGAATAAAAGGCAAATGGGAACAGGATTTTTTTTTTAAGCCAGCAAGGAGCTCAAGAAATCAGCCTGAGTGAAAGGCAGTTTGGGGCCAGTATCTTCCCGAGAGGTATTATACCAATACATGGAAACAAGAGGTCCCTTGTCCCTTCTTAATAAGAGTCAAACAGATATAAAACCACCTTTTAGTCTTTTAGTCATACTTCAAAGTAAAAAAAAAAAAAAATTTTTTTTAAGTATTAGGCCTGTATTTTCCTTTATTAGCAGAAGCATTTCTTCATATTCTCCCAAGAATGCTAGTGGCTAATAGTGACCCTGAACAGGTTCTAGGATCCTGGCAAACTCACTTAACTCTGGCTGCTCCATCCCCAGGAGCTCAGACTGCCAGTCTGGAGTCATCTCAGCTGGGGATCTGGCTTTGCATTTCTTTGCATAAATTCAGCCCATGGGTCTCATCCTAAAGTAACATCAGATGTGTATCCAAGAAACACTTTTCTTTCAGATGTATTTGCCTATCTGCCAATCCAGTCCTTAAATATTTTCACACAGTCTGTATATTCCAAAAGATGCCTTGTCTGTCTTCTTGACGACTGTATCTCTAAAACTTAGCCTATGTCTGGAATAGCATAATCACCGAAAGAATATTTGTTCAGTAAATAATCAAATGATTATCAAATACCCACTATGTATTGAAACTGGAGGCTATCGATATCATAAAACACGGTTCCTGACGTCACTGTTGGTATTCACAATTCTTTTTCAGCCTGGCTTTGTACCTCATCAGAAATATAGATTTCAAGGCTGCTAATGCTCTTTTTATATTCAATTGACTGGCCGTTTCAGTAATTGACTGCGTAGTGCATTAACACAGATGCAAAATTCCCTTCAGAGACAAATGAGGGGAAAAAAAAATAATCAGCTTCACATCAGACAGATTCTCATCATTTCTCCCTAAAGTGCACAGCACCTAGTCACTAATGGCTGTAGGAGACTTTGGAGACACTGATCTAATGACTGCACCATTTCCTACAGGTCTTGTTAGCTCCTAAAACCATATGTAAGAAGTTATTGTATTTGGCTTTCTTAAGCCCTGTTTTAAAAGCAAGGCATTTAATTAGTGCTTGTTAAGATGTTGCGAGCGCTCTGACCACTTCTGTCACCCCTGCTGTTTCTTCTTGGTCAGCATATTTTCTGGAAGTGTTGTTTCCAGGAAAGCACACGAGATGCTTCTCTGCTTGGAAGCTGTGTGTGTCCACACGAAGCCGGTTTGGAACGGAGACCCAGGACCTCATCAGACTGGCCGTGCAGGAAGGGCCTCTGTGTTCCCAGCAGCTTCTTTGAAAGACCTCTGGTTTTGACGTATTTATTGAGAAAGTTGAGACCTCAAAATGGGTTTAGGACCACTATAGGAGCCCTAGAGAAGAAGGTCACAAAAGGGAAATGTATTCGAAATATTAAATCTAAACATGTTTCTAAACATTTCATAAAAGGGGAGTTTGCTTGAAAGGATATAATTTTCAGTTACTCTAAGAGATGCTAGGAAAACTGCAAAACAGTTCATGGCACTGAAAAATCCACTGATACGAAAATAATAAATATGTTGAATATGGTTCTATTAAATTTGCAAATACTTAATACCATTAATTTAATTCAATTAATTAAATTTAAAATTCAAGCTGGTTTTAAACAGTCAGACAATTTTACTGAGTTTTCCCCAGAATCCTTTATCCACATTCAGATTAGAAGGGTTTGATATCTGTGGTTTATGAATCACAAATGCATGCCAAATCCAGTTCTAAAAAATATTACAGGACAATAAAATATGAATTTGTGGATATGAGGAAATATATGTGTCTAGATAGATTAAGAAATGTTATATAACCAACTAAGAGAATTTACTTACATCCCCCCTCCAACATCCCAAACATATATTTAAAGTTTCATGTTGGTTATTGCATAAGTGATAATTTAAAAAATTTTCCACTCTCTTTGAAATGTGCTCTTTTAAGGTAATCCTTAATTAAAGAGGAAGTCCAATGAACATAATTTACACTTAGCCAAATTATTAAATCTCCATATTCCCTAAGAAATTTCTATTGGAATCCCTTTTGCCTCCATAACTGAAACCTTTAAATATATGGAAGGCCTCAGTGAAGGATTAGCATTTGGCACCGGGTGTAAACATTTCCTGTTGGGCCCTCAACCACTAACAAGCTTCTTGTTTGGGAAAGAGGGGCAGGAAAGGTGGGAGGGAGGGAAGATAGGGGAGAAGTTGTCCAACTCAACATCTGAAATCTTGATCATGGTTTTCGCTTTGCACTGATGATCAGTGGTATTGGTGTCTATCCGTGTGTCTTTCCCTGTTTGGATGGAGAGGACCCAAGACCATCTGTAGTCATGATGGTTATTAGAGCAGCCCAGCCAGATATCTGGCTGCATCCCTGCCCCTGAAGCAGTTGTTGGCCACTCCTGATTCCCTTTGAACGTATTACCGTGATTCACCAGTTTCTTGATGTGAGCGAGAGTCAAGTCCTGGCTTCAGTCTAGTTGGAAACAAGATTTATGAAATGAGGAGGGGTATCCCCTTTGCTGGAAGAATGGCTGTTTTTGTCGGCATAGGGTTTAATGATGCAGCAGGTTCCTCTGCACCCTGGACAACTCACTCTTTGAACATGGAGAGAAACAGCGCATCAGAAAATTATTTTCATGGTGTTGCCATGTTTACTGTTTCCTGTGATCTTTGCCTGAAAGTGTTTTTAACAAAAATGAGGGTTGAGCAAAGAAATATTTGAGCCAGGGGATGAAAGGGGTTGTTATTATGTTTCCTTTCCAGGTTAATGTGGTGGCCTTTGATTTAAGCACCATAGACTTAAGACAGGATATGACACCAATTAAAAACATGAAACTTAATTTTTGGACTAAACGATTACATACTCTTTCTTCTGATATCTTGTTGATGGTTACTGACATGACATTTATTTCTCAACCACAATCCTAAATGTATTGGATTGGATTGATTTAAGGTACATAGGGCAACTGAGAGTAGTGCACATAAAAGTCTAGACCCATCTCCCAAACTGTAAAGTAGCTCTTTGCTCTTCCCTTGTCAGCACAAGGTCAAGAACACAGGCAAGCTGACTCTGTGAACCCCAGACCCACTCATCTTGGTTGGAGGCAGATTTAAATTTAAGCTCTAAATATCAAAACAAAATAATTGATTTTACCTCCTAAAGTACAGCAGGGGGAAAAAATTAATAACTTCTCTTTAGCTTTACATTTAAATTGAGTTTTTTCACAAGACTTTTTGTATTTATTGAAAACCCACTGTAAATAGTAATCACAATATACTACATGATGAATTATTAAAAATATGAAAAGTAGTGTGCTATATCTGGGTGACAATATGTTTAAATAATAAAATTGAATATTCATATTTAATCCAATGCAACAAAGAGTGAAAGTGAAGGCATGCAAATTAACAAGCCAGGTCAAACTCCTCATCTTTTCACTTAGGTACCTTGTTTCACTCTAACTAATGATCCCATGAAAAAAGTATTAGTGGTTTCAGTTCAGCCCCTGGTGGTCTATGTCACATATTACATAACCCGCTGGTGGGTCCTCCAGGGCTATATTCTATTGATAGACAGTAGGCTTTTATAATTCTGTCTGTGTGTGTGTGACCTACCTATTATACACTTGAAAATACCGGAAATATTTATTAAAAGGAGACAAGTTAAATTTTGTAAGACCTTTCAATGAGTTTAAAAATTTCACACCTGCAACTCTACACTAAGTGCTCAAGTTATTATGTTTAAAAGAAAAAAGCTACTCGTAACTTTGACTCCTTGTGGAAAATTACCAAATACACTGCAGTTTTTTTAACCACGAAAATCCCTATTTCCCCTGTGTGGTTAGCTCCTCACTGTGTCTCCAAGGAGTCTATGGAAGTCTGAAGCATTGCAGAAAAATGAGAATTTCCACACTTAAATGCAGCCAAAGCAGCATTTTTAATGATTAAAAATAAGAGCAGAAGTGGAAGAGGAAGCGACCCTGGGTCCTTGTTTTGTTTTTTTGCTCCCCTAAAAAAATAAGAGTGTGGGGTGTTCCAGGTGAGAGTCAAATGTGGGCCTGTTTTTAATTTTTACAGGATTTTTTTTTTTTAAGGAAAAAACCTCCCTTAAATCTCCTCACTGTCATTTGCATGCCGTGAACGCTAAAATGAAAGGAGGCATCAAGGCCAAATTCACCGTTAACGGCTTTTGTGAGCTGTCAGGAGCAGTTCTCAGGATCTGGGCTTTTATTTCAGTTTGCGAAATAAGTGTGCATTTTTGACGAGTTCTTTCCATCGTTCAGTTGAATGTACACAGCAGATGCTTCCAGTATGACATCCACCCACCCTCCCACACAGGTTTTATACATTTAAAGAAGATGAATATCTTTAGCCCCTTAGTAATAACATTTTTAAAAGCTCAATATTTGGATCAGAGAGTAGAATACTTTCATAGGCAACTCTCGTGCGCAAATGTGCTAACTGTTTTCTATGCCACCCTTTCATTGTGTGCGAGCGGATAGCAAAATGGTGGTTCCAGCATTTTGTTGTATGAGGGCTTCTTTGCAGACAGCCTCCCATCTCGGATCGCATAACCAGTTCGTGTAAGAGAGAAAAGCCACATTTCCCACGCTCAGGCACGGATTCAATAAAGCATACACAGATCTTCCTCTCCTTACTGCTCTGCAGATGCTCAAGAAAAATTTTAGATACATTCGATACAAAGAGAGTAAATCCTGGTTAAAAATTTAAAAATGTAACAGAAATGATGTTTCAGTTAAACACGTAACTCCATGGTGTTGGTAAATGCAGATATTATGCATAGACTAATGTCCCAGTTAGAAATCTACCTTGAGAAAAGATCCAAGACAGTGTGAGCATAGAGAATATGAATGTTTTACTTGTGAATAAATGATCTTTCCAGATCAAGGTTGAGGTCATTGGCAAGCAAGTTTAGGTGAGCTCATTCCACAGTTATTTGCACATGCAAATCCGGCTTCTAAATTTTTCTTACCTTTTTCTGTCTTTTGTTCATGAAAAGATCTTTGATTAATTTCTTAAAATAAAAATATTCAAATAATTGAGCAATATAATAATTAAGCTTTGCTTCTAGTATCCATTATGAACTAGCTCCTAAATAGAACCAAAGGTAAGATAGATTTTGACTTACCTTTTACTGGATCTCAAATCGAAGAGAGATAAATTTGACTGAGAGAAGAATGTGACATTGCTCTGTATTGCCTACAGCTGAATCACCACTCTCTTTTGTCTGAAGGAAAACATCTTCTTCTCAATGAGGTGTATATTTTTAAGACTGAGAAAAACAGGGGGATAGCATTTTTTTTTTGCCATTTGACTGAAATTTCCAAACATTGAGATTATAAAAACAATGGTGCTACATAAAACAGACCTGCAGCAACACTGTTTATGGCACACACAACAGTATTATTTCTGTTTGGTGTGGAGAAATTGTAAATAGGAGTGTGTAAAGCTATTAAATCTAGAAGCAGGAGGACTCATACGGCAAGGTTTATTATACCAATGTCTGAAAAAAGCCTTACTTTTTTATCTGTGGGTGTTAAATCTTCGTGTTTGCAACAGTATTTTAACTCCGGAGCTATTTATCTGGTAGCATCTTCGAGAAAAAGGAAATGGACAGATGTCCATAAACAAAGGGCTCCACCTGGTGGTAAAGGGAAGGTATGAAATGTCGATGAGAACTAATGCTGTAAAGGGCGAACAGATGGAAAGGCAGCATCTACGCGAGTGTATGTGTGTGTGTGTGTGTGTGGCAATAAATATATTTGATGCAGAACAATAACACATCCCCCAAATTTGGATTTCAATGTTGATATAGCTTTACAGTTAACACTTTATTATTTCTTTCAAATTCAATCCTTCTAACATATTTACAAGTTATTTTATTCCAAATGCATGCATCAGAACATACATAACGTGTGACCCTGACAGACAGGAAGCAGAATAGAAGGCAAACTCTCCATATCACCCGATCATCTTACTTTTAAGTACAATACCAACCAGTAGACAAATTTAAACAAAGAAAGCATTTGTTCCAACCCAAGGGTGTTCCTTGGGTAACTTCGTGGCTCACCTCATTAGGAAGGACTGGAGAGCATGTGGTACAGAATTCAATCGGGAGGAAAGGAGTAATTTCAAATCCATGCCTAAAACACAGAAAATTGCTCATTTTAAAATGGCATTTCTGGCTGAAATGTTGAAGAATTTGAATCTACATATTGTGACTCTTCCACCTTTTGAAACTCTAAAATTAGACGAGGAATTACACATACCAAATGCTATGCAAAATGTAAAATAGGCACACCGTTTATGGCTCTCGACGTAAGGTGGAAATTAAATCTTCAGCCTCCAATAAAATTGTATTTCTGTAATAAAACTGCTGCACTTTGACACTGGACTACATTGAATCCCAAATTAAACACCCCATTTACTGTACTGTAACAAGAAAAAGAGTTCGCTGCACTGAACACTATTACAGATAGAAAAAGGTACTATATTTTGCCTTGCCATCTAGGTGGAGTCCCCCCAAACAGGCGCTTGCCCCACCCCTTCTTTCTTAGAACATAACATATTTTGACGAAGGGAAAATTGAAGGTTTGTCTTTCATTGCTAAAGCGTCTGTTTCTTCCTTAATTATACAAACCTGCATAGGGGAGTAGGTCTAAAAAAGTCCATCAAGTACTCTACTTAGTACAAAATGTCCTATTGCGTTTCATGGATAACTCAGCCCCGTAAGCAGAAACAGCCGGTGTGCTCAGGGCTGGGGACATTTCTTTATGCGTTATATACAATGGAGGTGTTCTCCCAGAGAACTTACACCCACTGCCCCCTCCATAGCTACATCTGCAGTGTACACATATTGCTACAGAATCTATGGGGGGTTTAAACTTAGGATCTGTTCACACAGGTTATGTATTTATCTCACGCAGTGTTGATTTAGAAGAATTAGACTGGATATTGTTTTAAGATGCTGGTTGATTCCACACCCGCCGCCCCCAAGCCAGCACGGCCATCCGGCATTTCTGAAGGGGCTTTATGAGAAGTTAAAATCGACAGAGGTGAGAAGTAGAGAACGATGAATACTAATGTTGCTTCTTACCAACTGAAGAGCAGGCCGGCAGGACGGGATGCTGTGTGTCGGTGTCTCTGCCTTCCTCCCGCCGGCCCCGCGGAGCCCCCCTCTAGTGGACGGAAGGGGGAATTGCCTCTCCCGGCGGCCTTTCTCCTTGGCACATATACCTCCCCTCCCCCCCTCTCAGGAGATGGTGGATATTATTAACCTTCAAGCACGATACAGCGAGATGAATGTTAATCGTGAAGGGATTTCTAATCAAGTTTAATGGTGTAGGACAGAGAGAAGTTGTGTTAGCAGTTTCAATTCTGCTAGAAATGCTAATTGTTGCATTTCATGTAATAGGTGAGGATCATATGAACGTGGTAACAGCTCTGTTTCCATTTGGAAGTTGTTGCCTGTAATTTTGAGACAAGTATGGAGGAAAGGGACAGAGTCCTTAGTGCTGACGACTTGTCAAGAGGCTAATTTCTTGGGAACCATTAGATATTTAGGGCTTGATGTCTACTCAGTTCAAGAAAAGAGTGAACTCCTGGGAGAAAAATCGCTGAGTATGAGAAGCCCTGGGGAGGTTTTGAATCTGCAAGTATCACATGTCTCCACTAAAGGATGCAGAGGTTACAGTATTGAGTCACTGATGAGAAGAGCACTTCCATCTTTTATGTTTCCCTTTATGGTTCACTGCCATTTTTGCCAACATGTGAAGGTAACTTAAAAAAACAAACAAACTTATTTTGTATTGGGGTATAGCCTACTAATAATGTTGTGATAGTTTCAGGAGACAGTGAAGGGACTCAGCCATACATATACATGTATCCATTCTCCCCCAAATTCGCCTCCCATCCAGTCTGCCACATAACATTGAACAGAGTTCCATGTGCTATACAGGAAGTCCTTGTTGGTTATCCATTTTAAGTATAGCCGCGTGTACGATTTTTTTTAAAGCAGATATTTCACCCTGACTTTGGAAATAGAGCACTTAAGAGTCCTAGATGAGCAAGGGGAGAGTCCCCATTCTCTGGCCTCTGTCTCCCTCATTGACTCATGAGTCATTGCCTGTGCTCTGATGTAAGGATGCCCTACTGTACCCAGCGCTGATGCTCCCACTCTGGTGAAGTTGGCATCTCCTGTACTTCTGTTGTCTGTCCTGGTCCCCTGGCTACTTGAGCTGCGGTTCTTGCAGGGCAGATATGTACATGGAAGTGAGGGTGCTGGGCTGTGCTTAGTCGCTCAGTTGTGTCTGACTCTTTGCAACCCCAGGGACTGTACCCTGCCAGGCTCCTCTGTCCAAGGGGATTCTCCAGGCAAGAATACTGAAGTGGGTTTCAATGCTCTCCTCCAGGGGATCTTCCCAATCCAGGGATCAAACCCAGGTCTCCCACATTGCAGCCATATTCTTTAGCATCTGAGCCACCAGGGAAGCCCAAGAATACTGGAGTGGGTAGCCTATCCCTTCTCCAGGGGATCTTCCAGAGCCAGGAATCTAACTGGGGTCTGCTGCATTGCAGGCAGATTCTTTACAAGCTGAGCTTCCAGTATTAGATGTTAAATGAGCAATGTCTTCAGTGCATACTTTTACTTGACTTTGATTACTTTGTATGGCTCAAGCCTAAACCACTCTAGTACTGTCATAAATTACCTGCCAATGAACTGGAAAGCCTTTTGCTGCAGTGCAATTTACCAGTTCAGTGTGGGCCTTGAAAAGTTTCCTTGTATTTTCATAGTTTACATGCTCAGTCTAAGTTTAAAAAACATCTAAGTGATAAATACAAAAGATCAAAAGATAGTCCTGAAGGCTCTGCACCTGTATGGAGATGGTTCATTTTAACTGTGTTGTGCCGGCCTCTGTTTTTGGCTATTGTCATCATTTATCTTTTTTTTTTTTTTTTACAGACTCCTCAAAAAATGATTCAGTGTAGAGGAGATAAAAGTGATTCCCGGGTGTTAACATAAGAAGTGAAATCAGTGACCAACATTAGTTTCCCATCAATAATGATAATTATGCTAATTAGTCCAGGCATCACACACCTGTGCAAAGCCCTTATCCCTATTTTACAGATGAAGTAACTGAGACACCAAAGGTTAATTGCTGGCACAAAGCCATGCCGCAACTTTGTCAGTACCACAGTTTAAATCTCCCACTCTTGCTTCCTTGGCAATAGAGAAATTATTCTTCTTTTCAAAGAAGGGAAATTTATTGCTTGCATCTCAGGAGATAGGCACTGATGAACAACAGAACAAAGAGATCACATATTGTTCTAAATTTGTAGAATCTTTCTGTGTTAGTGGAGACTTTTACTGTATTTTCTAGGTTGGAGTTATTTTAGTGTCTAAAATTCCACATTATGTACTGTTAGCAAAATCAATAGTCACCCATCCGAATGAGGAGATGGTGGTTAGAAATGGCACAGACCCCTGCGTATCCTTGTTTGAAGATAGAGTCAGTTCAGTGAGATCCTCTACTTCTTTTCATTTTCTTTCCCAGAAGAATATGTGTTTTTTCCCTCCCCAAATGTTTCAGTGAATGTTGCAGCTGTGCAGCAAGAGGCAGTTTTGCATGCATATATTCTGAGAACAATGTGGAGTATTTATCCCAGGGGATTAAAAAAACCCCCGCAACAACAAACTTGAAAACAGATGGTTCTGATACAATCTGATAAGAATGTAAACAGGAAAATATCTTTGTTGACTTATTTCTTAGTAATTAGTAATAATTAGTTATTGTCTGGAGATGAATTACAGTTTTGATTTCGCAAGTGTGGCCACCAACAGCCTCTGAAAGTGAAACCAAATTTCTGAAATTGGTAAGGAATTACTGACTCCCACTGAAACCTCCCCATTAACATTCTCCTTGATTGATATATAAGAATGAAAACTCTGGAAAGGATCATTTCTGCATTCTTAATTGTTTCATTTGTTACCGTATGATTGAGAGATATTAAAGCCCTATAATCAAGCCATAAATGGGTTCACTTGAAAAATAACTTAAAATGTCTCTACAGCTTAGAGCACTAACACTCTGCTTCCTTCTCTCCCTCCTTCCCTCCCTCCCTCCGTTCCTTCTTTTCTTTTTCTGATCTTAGATGAAGATAAAATCTTCTCTCTTTAGAGCCTGAACTGGTTTTCTTTGAACTCATTATACTTCTTTGTCAAAGACTGTATTTAGGCTGATTATTGAGATTCAGTGTTTTTGGTGTTTTTGCTGAATCACGCAGCCTGCAGGATGGTTCCCTGTGTGCTTAGTCGCTCAGTCACGTCCAGCTCTTTCCTGTGTGCTTAGTCGCTCAGTCACGTCCAGCTCTTTCCAACCCTTACGGACTGTAGTCCACCAGGCTCCATGGCGTTTTTCCAGGCAAGAATACTGGAGTGGGTTGCCAGGGGATCCAGGGGATCCTCCCGACCCAGGGATGGAACCCAAATCTGTGTCTTCTGCATTGCAGGCAGATTCTTTACCCGCTGAGCTATCGAGGAAGCCCTTAGATTCAATAAATATTTAATAAGTGCTTCCTATTTGGTAGGCACTGGCAATACAAAGGTGAATCATACACGCTTTCTTCTTTTATAGGACTTGCGGTTTAGATGGAGAGGCAGGTACATAAACAAACACATGTGCATGCCTGCTCAGTTGTGTTTGACTTTGTGACACACGGACTGTAGCCTGCCAGGCTCCTCTGTCCATGGAACTTTCCAGGCAAGAAGATTGGAGTGGTTTGTCTTTCCTACTCACAGGGATCTTCCTCACCCATGGATCTAACATGTGTCTCTTGGATTAGCAGGCAGATTCTTTACCACTGTGCCTCCACAAATAACTCTCCCTCAGTGGTGATGAAGTGTGTGAAGTGACATAGAGAAGAGTGGGGAAAAGGATTCATTCCTTGGGTGAATGGGGAGCTTTACAAAGGAAATATTAGATCAGGTCTTAAATATTACTGTGTCGAATCCTGGCTGCAGGGATCCACAGGTTGTGAGATCCTGAATGAAAAATTAACATTCAAATTGCCAGCCAGTTCTTTGGATAAGTTCTTCAGTTGAAACTGAACAATTAAAACATTAGTTGTTTGGGCAACATGTAAGATCATGGGATTCTGCCACTATCGGGAAGTTTTGAGAGGTACTTTTCTTTCAAAAGGCAATACTTGTAACAGAAAACTTAAGGTGCATGCCTCCATTATATTATACCATTGGAAAGAGTAACCCCTTCTTTAATATTGCAATTCAGCCATCTGAAAATATTTTCTAGTAAAGTAAACGAATACAGACAGTCTATGAAGTATATCCCAGAGATCCTTGGGACTTCTTTTTTTAAAAAAATAGTATTCAACAAACATTTAATAAGTGTTCTATGTGCCATATGCTGTGCTAGGCATGTGGATTAAGAAAATAAATAATATATGTAACCTCTCCTTGTGGAACAAGGTCTAGTGGGAAAGGACAATGTCAAACAGGTAACTACTCAAATTATTTACTAATTAAAATGTGACCAGCACTAATGTATGTATTGTATGTGATAAACACTGTTGTTAGGTCTACTCAGCTTGATCTGGTGACAGCAACTTGATTTTATTTTTGAGAACTACCCTTCACCATTGCATGCAACCTTGATGGGGGTGTCAATCAAGTTCCCTCTCCTCCCCATCCTAGCTTGTGATCCAAAATAGACCAGTCAGGGGCTCTTTTTTAAGAACGAGCGGGATCTCTTTCTCGTTTTATAGTCTAATATCCTGAAAATCTGTACCTGATTCGTTCCTAGCCTTTCCTTTGGTTTTGAGAATTACCTATATCCTTCCAGGGCTTCCTTGGTGGCTCAGACGGTAAAGCGTCTGCCTGCAATGCAGAAGACCTGGGTTCGATTCCTGCGTTGGGAAGATCCCCTGGAGAAGGAAAAGGCAATCCAGTCCAGCACTCTTGCTTGGGAAATCCCATGGATGGAGGAGCCTGATAGGCTACAATCCATGGGGTCGCAAAGAGTCGCAAAGAGTCGGACACGACTGAGCGACTTCACTTTCACTTTCTTTCTATATCCTTCCAATGCATTTGTTAAGTTAATCAGCTTCCACTGCTTGCAAACAGTAATAGTATGTATAGAACTGCCTCAAAATCCAGGAATCAAACAAGAAGTAAACTAAGATGTGGCATGATTTTGAGGGTTTGGTGGAGTTTAAGAATAGAGAATTCATTTGACAGTGATGCTTAGAATACTCTATTTTTGCATAGCATGACTTTGGTGACATAGATTAATTTCTGTTTTCTTGCATCTGTAACAAATACTATTTCTATGATAATATCAGAATTAATAATATTTATAAAACAATGTAAATATTATAACCCTTAACAGCATAAAAGCTATGCCCTGACAGAAGTCTGGAGGTGGAGAGGTGTGCTAATGTAAATAAATATTTTCTAAAGCTGCTAGATCTAGAAATGGAGAGATAACTATGTTACACATGCAGATAAGTTATCCATCTACCTAACTGAAGAACTAAAACTTTGTGAATTAAATTGGGGAGAAGATAGAGAAGAAAAACATATAAATGAGTGAAATCTTTCATCATGTAGAGAAGTCAATAGCTACTGAGTGTTTAAAGTCGAAAATCAAAAGAGGTAGTTGTAAACAGATAATTTATTTAGATCTCATGTAGAAACTGCTGGAAGAACTAAAATCTAAATTTATTAACAGTGACTTCCTTTGGGGAGAAAGGGCTAGATAGAGAATATATTTTGACATGAACTTGGCTGTAGAAGATCTGGCGTTTCAGAAATACACAAGCCATTAACCTAGTGATGGCATTAAGACAGCAATATTCTCCTGAGCCCTGTTAAGACGAGCATCATTTGTAGCCAGGAACTAATCTTTGTATAAATTCATCGAAGATCAGGCTCTTATTTGAACATTACGCTTTAGGTCTGTAACTTGAAACATATGTATGAAAATGGCATAGAATTCATGCATAGAAAGAAGGAAACAATGACAGGGATTGGAGGCTGTGTACACAGGGAAGGAGGTGGGTTATTTATCTTGGAGAAGAGAAGGCTGAAGAGAGACAAAATTAACAAGCTCTGAGCAGTGAGGTGGAGCTGTAGAAAACACAAGCCAACCTTCTCCCTTCTCCCTGGAAGGAGCAGAAGAGAGGGAATTTCAGTGGACAGCACCAGGAGAGTCTGTTTTCAGACACAGGAAGACTTTATGATCTTTAAGTATGACCAAACTGTAGAACAGGCTGTTGCAAGAAGTTTTGGAGTACTTTAGAAAGAAGAAAGAATCATTCCTTTTCAAAATATAGGGCTTATATCAGAATTCAGTTTCCTTTGGCGATGCAGCAAGCACATTTTACAGTCTGATGTCTATGAATTTACATACAGAGGAAGGTTAATGATAAAGTGGTCTAAATAGTCCTACCTTGGCTGTGATTCCCAGGTAATAGCTCACTAGGGGGAAAAAAAAATCAATATTCACTATTTTTTCTCTCCTGGTTGCTTTATAATATATATTCACACATGTATATGTATTACCTTATATATCATGTTTTAAAAGAAATGTGTATATTCTTAGGAGTGTGTGTGTGTGTGTGTGTGTGTGTGATCAGTCGTGTGTGACTCTTTGTGACCCCATGGACTGTAGCCCACTAGGCTCCTCTATCCATGGAAATTTCCAGGCAAGAATACTGGAGTGGGTTGCCATTCCCTTCTCCAGGGATCAAACCCGCATCTCTTGCATCTCCTGCATTGCAGGTGGATTCTTTACAGCTGAGCCACCAGGGAAGCCATTCTTAGGAGTAGTATATCAAATTCAATTTTTGAACTGCTATTAAAATACTCATAGTTTATTCTTCTAAAAATAAAAACATATGTTTTTAATGCTAAGACACTTCAAAAACACATAAAGAACAAAAATACATTTCTTTCATTAAAAACTGAGCAAGTAAACAGAAAACATACACAAAACGGCCCTGCCATCTCCTGGCTGCTGCCTAGGTGTTCCAGCTGGGTTCCTCTGGTTGGAATCTGCTCCTCCAGGCTGTCTTTCAAGAATGGGTTAGGAGACAGTGAGGAGTTGCATCTTCATCCTTCCTCCTCATTGCAATTGGATCTCATTTCCCGTTCTCTGCTACATCTGTGTTGATACAACAAGTAGAGTGAGAATGAAGCATTGATTTACCTACACTTAAATCAGGGCCGCTTCCTTTCCAAAGCTGGTTGTCCAGTCTGTGTAGATAGCCCTGGCGAGACACTCAAAGTGTTAGTTCTGGCATTTGCGTTTAACATCTGAATAGGAGTCTTCAACTTTGGATCTGAAGACAAAGCATGACCATCTAAGGCTCATGCTTACTTGAGACTTGGTGTAGAGGGGTAGGAAGCGGGGATGGAGTAAATGACAATTGGTTCTTCAAGTGGTGGAAGCTGCCACAACAGGATTCCAGAGCTAAAAGAAGTTTGAAAATTGCAGACCATGCTGGTCGCAGGAACAGAGGCATGACCTTACTGACCGGAGCTTTCTAGCCATGCATACCGCTTAAGTTATATATTTGGTCTCCTTTCAAGGCAGTCTGCCCATTACCTGTCTCTAATCTTTGGTGTCAAAAAAATACTCTGGTTTCTCTTGATTTCCCCTGGAAAAAACACACTCCTTTCTCTCTACCTCTCCTATCTATACAACGGCTGTATGGAATATGCAGGAGCTGAGGTCCTCCTTTGCTCAGCTGCTACTCCAATGTGCTTAAACCTTTAACCTTCTTATGCCCACTTAACTCCAAGCTGGTCGCACTGTTTGGACCCACATCTGCCCTGAGCACACACACGGAGACCATGTGATTGCTCTCAGGCTCAGCATAATGAACTCGGGAATTTCAGAGCTAGAAGGAAGTGCTAAGGAATATCTTAAGCTTTTAATTTATAGATGAAAAATCAAGACCAAGAGAGACTAGATATCTTGCCTGAGACCAGGCTGCCCAGTGGCAGATCTAAGACTAGAACCCAGGCTGTTTATTTCCTAGGATTTTGCTGCTTACTCCAGAAAGCACCTTCAGACACGACAGGGGCGGCTCTCAGTTCTCCTCAGCTCTTCCTTGTTGCGTCCAGCTCTCGAGATGCTGAGGGCACAGAAACCTTCACTAGGGGGGCCACTGGTCCCTACAAATCAGTATTTAAGAAATGTCATTATTAGTAGAATACAGAGATATTCTCTATAACTTAGTATGGTTATTTTCCTGAATAGATCTATAGCATTCATATTATACGATAACCAGAAGTTTATATAAAAAGATCTATGCAAAGGTTACTTTTAAAAAAAATGACACCAATTAATTCTTTGTCTTTCTCATTTTAGTCTCTAAAATTCTCAGAGAGCTAGTGATTCTTGCCCTTTTGTTCATCGGTTTCCTTAGCCCTAAAATAAAACAATATGAGATAGTCTCTAAGATCTTTTCAGAACCTCAATAACTTGGATCTCTGGATTTTTATTTTCTGCAGAGTTAAGATTTGGGGACTTTATCTTGGTTTTAAATACTTCATAATGAAGACTTACTAAAATGTATGATCCTCACCTATTGTAGACTGTAGACAGAACACTTCGAGTCTCCTCTTGGTGAGCCCGTATCAGTGTGGGAGAGCATCCATCAGGCTGAGTTACACCAACAGCAATGTCCTCAGAACCTAAAACAACCTTCAGATCACCAGTTTTTTGGAGTTCTTTTGTCAGAAGGGATGTCGTTTCTGAAAAACAGAAAAATAACAGGAAGAGAAATGAAGAAGGCTCAGAGGTTACTAATGAATGGGGAAATTGGCTGAAGGCAGAAAGCCAAGTGCCTTTTATCATCAAAATGTTTTCTTTCTTTTAAATTTCTGGCTTTGACACTTAGCTCCTGAGCAACTTCCTCACAGGCTGGTCTAGGCCTAACATTTGACTGGTTCAGCCTCAAGGAATTCAAAGGAGCAGACCTATGTGAGGCTTTAGGGTGACGGCAATCAAGAAAATGGAGAGGTGCAGTCACGGTTAAGAAGAAGCACCTAAAGGTGAGCCATTTGTTGTCCCATTATATTGCCATCCTGGGCTTTTGACAGTATAGCTCCTTCATGTAGAAGTATACACATGGTGTATTTAGTAAGACTCTGAGTTCATAAATATCCTCTGACATGAACAGTAGATTCTGATCTCTTTCACTGCGGGAACTACATGACTTTCTCCCACTATTCCTGATGTCACTTGTGTGAGGAAATGACTTTTAATGTCCTCTGTTTAACTGGGCAGGGGGGAGGGGACAAGGGAGGTGGACACGGATGACCAGGACAGCAGAATATAACCCTCTAGTCATGTTCTGAATCTGCCCATGACACAACCAAGCATGTATTCTAGCTCTTGTCACGACTGACATCAGCTTCAGTTATAGAAGCTAGAGAATATTTAAAAATATTCTTTATGCTCGAGATGACATAGGTAGCATTACATATCTCACACACAAAGCTAAAAGTAGAGATGCAGATTTGAGAAGCCCACAGAAGAATACTTATTTTATACAATAAAAATGGCTGGGGAGGGTTAAAGAAGCCAGAACACACCTGGGACAGTAGGGAGATGTTTCAGAGGAGTTTCACAGGGAGGAGAGAGAATGTGGAGAAACTGTCAGAGGCTGTGAGACTCTGAGGCATAGACAAGCGAGCGGGCTTGGAGAAAACTCGGCTGTGTGTTAGTTACTCCACGTGCTGCCTCTTGACTGTTATCCACAAATAATGATCTCAATTGACATGACTTATCCTTGGTTTTGCAGTCAGAATTTAGAGCCCCTCACTACGAGAAGGCTAACCATAAGTGAAACAGTTTTATTTTTATTATGAAGTTTTATTCAGGCTTCAGATATTTTCATTAACAAGAGCCTAAAGGCAACTTCTGAAGTCATAGCTGGACACACCGCTCTGTTCTCTGCCCCAGCGGTCTTGTTGCAATGGTCACTTGTGGTCTAGTTTACATAATAGCTAGGAAACCAGTAAAGTTGGTGCTGAATGCTGAGGCTCAACCAAAAAATTTAAAAAATAATAATAAGATAAAAAGCCTATAAAGAAAGGCAAGAGCTTCTAGCTCAGCTACAATATTTTGGAAAAATCGCTTAACCTCTCTGGAGCTTGTTTTCTGTGTCTGTAAAAGAAGAAGCTGAACTCTCGATGATTCTAAGCAGCTGAGAATTAAGCATATCAACTACCATGCCCATGGCACAAACACATTTTGGAACAGTAGTGGGCTCTGAGTTTAAACTGTTTGAATAGGAAATTGGTAAGAGAAGGTGATTCTACTTGTCAACTCCCCAAAGGTGTGTTGACCTTTGTCACTGCCAGGCACCTGAGTAGTGGATCAGAGAACATTCATTGTCAGAGCCAACATTGTCATCTTGGCTCTGCTGTGACATCAGTCTTACTCCAGGACCCGGTCTCCAATTTACCATGAAAATGGTAAGGGAGTAGGGCTGCCGGTTTGCCAAAGGAAACCCAGGGCAGTTTTATGCTTCCCTCACTGGAAAGGTGGAAAATTCCATTCCAAGAGCAGGACCGTGCTGTGTCTCCGGAGGCACTTAGTGTGTTAAATGTAAAATTTCCTTTGTTCGGCTCAGATTTCATCAAGAAGCCTGTTCCTTAAGATTTGGCTGGCTGGTCAGATCTGCCTACAGGGAGAGAATGAGCTGGAGTATTTTGGTTCCTGTGATAGTTATAGCTCATTATAAATGCTTAAGCAAGGGCAGATGATATTAATGTTGAGAGAGAATTTAAAGGGATAGAACATGCTAGAGAAACAGTGAAGGGTGGAGGAGGGGCGGCGGGTGGGCTAAAAGATCATCACCCTGTAGCCCTTAGAGACACTTTATAGAGCTTGGGGATGCAAAATGGAGGATATTGAAGTGTCTGTGTTGCTGGCATTTACATGTTTGGTGCAAATATCATAGTGGATATGCTTTATAATCAAGACGGCACTTTGCAATTCATCTCTCATAAAGAATGGGAATCATTTGTTAAGGACTGATGTGCATTTATTTACTGATGTGCATAGCATTTATTACAAATAAATATGTAGCAGAGTGGTCATAGAAATGAGCAGTATCAATTTAAAAATTGAGCTAGCATGAAATTGCTGAAAAGCAACAAGCATTGTGAAATCTCTTCTATGTGGAATTATCTCTGTGTTTACAGATTGATATACTTCCATATACTTCCAGTTGTACCAATAATAATGTCAAAAAAGTCTTGAACACTTCGAAAGTTGAACAATTTTACAGGGACCTCTGTCAAGCTATGAAGTATTACTGGTTAACAGGGGAACATATACTTCTTTTATGTCATTTGAAATGTATTACAACAATTATTAAATAAGTATCCCGATTTATATCTGTCTTTTAAATCTCAAACTAAAAATCCTCAAAGAGCATAAACACAAATGCCCTCAATCACAGAAAGGGCTGCTTAGCAGTCTAAGAAAAATACAATTAAAGAGGCCAATTTTTGGCATCTATGCAATTATTTTAAGATATGTTTAGAATTTGCATTTAGTAGCATGATTGGGTTATTAACCATGCAACTTATCACCCTTAGTAATCATATTAACAGAAATAAAATGCCCAGAAACTAGGAATTTGATTAGTAATCTACATTTTATACTAATTATGGGAGGCACATTATGGATTATAAATATATAAGATAAAAATCCCAGGTTACTGAGTGCAAAAAATAAACTTTCACATATTTTGACAAGCATTGCCTGGTCTGAACTATTTATAATACTTTAGAGTGTGCTAGCACTTTTTTTTGTAATATAAAAAGTAATAGAATCATAGTATTATGAGGTCCCACTAGAGATATTTGCTATTAAATTGTTGCTGAGTGCGCTGAGGTTTGGGGTAGAATTATCGAGTTTGCAGATTAGCAAAGCAGGTTCTGGCAATGTTTTAAAATTGAGTCAGTGATGCTTTAAAATGAGGCATATTTTAAGGATTCACAATAAGAATTTAACAATAGATGAAAAGATTGGTTTGTTATCCTCAAGTGACCTATGTTAATCAGTGCTTTTATGTAAACTAATTTTATGGCTGTCTACAGGTTTCAGCATACACAAGCAAGGGTGTAGGAATGAGGCAAAGTTCACAAGAGACTAATTGAAAATGAGGTGTGACATTAATTTTAAATAAGTGTTTTCCCATTTTGCTTCAGCTTTCTTTTTATTTTTTTAGTCTTTCCCATTTCAAACATTATCAGGGCGAACTCAGAATGGCCCGATTATGTGAAATTAGCCTTTTGTCTATTTCTGATCCTAAATTTGGTATACTTTGAATTGCACCCTGAGGATTGCCAGTGGGAGCTCCCTTCTCTCCTGGACACTGTAAGGTTTGCCGGACACCAAAAAAAAAAAAAAAATACAATACACTCATCTCTTCCCCACTTGCTACCGGGAAGCTCGAGTTTGTGCCTTTGTTTCTTCTTGCTTTGAACAAAGTTGCCCAACATAAAAAAGCCACTTGATAAGGGCCGAACAGTTAAATTGACTCTCTTTTCCCTGTCCACCAGTTTAAAAATGAAAGGGTCAGTTGTATAGCCAGAGAGGAATTCGTTACAGTTGCCAAATAATGGTTTTAATTATCTATGTGCCACTGTGGGATTACCACTGGTAAGGAGGTAATTATGGGAAGTTCTAGTGGAAATCCTAGAAGTTTGGCAGAAATCATTTTTGACAGTCATCTTCAATTTATTTTGAAACAATGTCTTAAACCAGAATTAGGTAGTTGTTTAGTCACATATAAGGTAGTTAGCTTGTACGATATGATTAAACAAAGTAATTTATAATATAACTATCATGAAATATCTGTGCTGGAAAAACAATCTTATAAATTTTGCTAATTTCCATGGTATTAGTAGTTATACCTATTAGAGGCCTGCCTGCATGCATACTGTCTCTTTGGTCTTGTCTGACTCTTTGCGACCGCATGGACTGTATAACCTGCCAGGCTCCTCTACCCATGGAGATTCTCCAGGCAAGAATACTGGAGTGGGTTGCCATGCCCTCCTCCCGACCCAGGGATTGAACCTGCATCTCTTACATCTCCTGCACTGGCAAGCGGGTTCTTTACCACTAGCACCACCTGGGAAGCCCATTGGAGGCCTTTATTATACCTATTAGAGAGTCTTTCTTTAATACTAACATTAATTATTAATCCTAATCTTAGAATTCCAAGGATCCTAAGATGTTATCTTATCCAGCTTCTTACCTTCAGAGATTAGGTTAAAGCTCTGCCTCTTCCTTGAAAATGATTCTTTCTGCCCCAAACCTTGGCAAAGGCTTCCTGGCTTTGAATTCTGTGTGCTATCTGTGGTGGACATTTGGTACTTAGCATGGGTTGCCCTGTGTTACAGTTCAGGCATGTGTCCTAGCTCCTGAACTAGAGTCACACCCTTCAAGGCAAAACCTGGATTTAGACATTTCAGTCTATGTCCTGAAATCCTGGGGCTGTGGTCTACTGCAGAAGATCATTATGATGCCCTGAGGGTGATGCTTGAAAACCCTGCCAGCCCTTAACAGTCCTCTCCTGATATTTGATAAACAGCTTAAATTAGACAGTGTTAGAAGGAGATGGCAACCCACTCCAGTATTCTTGCCTGGAGAATCCCATGGACAGAGGAGCCTGGCGGGCTACAGTCCACGGGGTCGCAAGAGGTGGACAGGACTTAGTGACTAAACCACCACCACCTAAAGCGGGCTTCCCTGGTGGCTCAGACTGCAAAGAATCTGCCTGCTAGTGCAGGAGACCCAGGTTCGATCCTTTCTCAGAAAGATCCCCTAGAGAACGGAGTGGCCACCCACTCCAGTATTCTTGCCTGGAGAATTCCATGGACAGAGCAGCCTAGTGCGCTACAGCCCATGGGGTCACAAAGAGTCAGACACGACTGAGTGAGTAACTCAGAAATGTCTGGGAACTTGGAGATGGTCTAGTCTAATTTCTGTTTTATATATAATGAAACTGAGTAAAACCCAAAGAGACAAAATCACTTGCCTAAGACTTATTGCTAGTTAATGACAGAATTTGGATCAGAATTCCAACTTCATTGCCTCCGGGTCCAGAACTTTCTTTTCAGCATGCCATCTGATGTCATCATCCATGTACATACCCCCCCACCCCACCTTAGGTTTGTTCATCAGAATGAATGAATCCTTATAAATGTCTGAGGTGCCAGCCGTTTGTTTTTTCCTTTGTGTTCATGAGCTGGCGGCAGCGTCTGATGCGACAGATGTGTTCTGATATCAGCCAGTGACCCTGGAACTGAATTTACAACATCCGGGTATTCTACATTCTTCTGAACACGTGATTTTTTTCCCCCTCTGAATTCTATGTTTTTCGGTTGCTTATAGAAGATCAAAGTGGAAGCTTTGGGAAATAAGTCTTCATCATTCACTACTGTTCCAAATTGGGAAAACCAGGTCAGTGAATTGTTCCTCTGGTTTGGAAAGGCCATTTGAAGCATTCTTAGACATGTAGCTAAGCAAGTTTGGCGCTCTCTGACATTACATAATTTCTCTGCTAAACCAAAGTTCTCGAGTTTGCTGTATAACAATATGTTACATTGGATTAGCTCAATATTGGCTCAAAGCTCAGTGTCATCATTTGTCCAGCCTTGTGGTATTTCCCCAGAGGGAAGCTGATAGGTTTTAGCTGACTGGTTTTTCTGTCACTGGGAGAGTTTTTAGTGAACAAGTACAATAGAGTTTTCATTTGTGGCAGATGTTATCTTGTTTCTAGTCTTTGTTCAAGTTGTTTTAAGGAAAAGTACCACCCATTTGCTCTGACCAACTTAAAAAAAAAAAAGATGAAAAGATCTTCTCAGCACAAATAATAGCAAAAAGCACATGACGATCTAAGCTTTTGAACTCTCAGACAGCTGGGGAGCCCAGAATTGGCATAATTCTTTCTTTACTAACTTCAGAGCCCCATGTGTGTGATCAGAGTAGACTGTCGCTCTGATCTTAAATAGCCCTGGTGTCACACAAGGAGTTTCATTTCTTGACTAAATAGACTCTCTGGTTTGAAATTAGCGTCCCACCATGAAAAACAGGACAGTACAGGGAAGTTGGCAGAAGCTTCTGCTGCCATCTGAGACAAGTACCGCTTCTGCTTCTCCTAACCCCAGTGCACTGGGACGCTATGTGAAGGCGGGGACCCAGCGATTCTGAAGTCTCTCCAAGGAAGGAGAATCCAACCAGGCATCTAGTAGTGACAGCTTGATTTGCAGTGTAGCCCAGGTGAGTGTGGGAATTAATTAGAAATACACCATGAAAACTTCACCTTTGGTCAGTGCCATATCCAGAAAGTTGCAGACACTGGGAGCAGAGGATGGACTGGTATCAACACCTCTTTTGTATGAGAGTGGAAGCACTGTGATTTGTGGTTACAGGTTCCGTATACTTTCAAGGTCAAATTCTAAGTGGTCCACTGGCTACCCTACCTTGGCATTTCATGAACTAAAGAGGTTTTCAAAAATCATTTGAGGACTAACATAGAATTACCAATCCCCTTCCACCCTCAGTCCAATAAAGACACTGAACACACCCAGTCTTCCTTGCATCTTTGTTTCACAGAAAAAGGGAAACTTTAACTATAAAATGAGAGAACCACAATCTAAGGCTGAAGTCCTTCAAATCGAATACATTTGAGGGAAGAGTCCCTACATCGTACTTCTTAAAAAGAAGTCCTCTCATTTTGCAGCCTGCCTCTGAAAACATCGCACAGACCTCCCTTTGAAAAACCAATGCTGCAGTGAGCAGCGTTAGCAGACTCTCACTGCTCATGACCATAGCACAGGCTGCCTTTCTGTATGCTTGACACTGTTTAAAGTCCAGCTGAATGTTTCTTCATACTGGCTGGAGCCTTATTCCCTAGTTTTGGGACTGCTGCTGGTATTATCATAATTTATTCATTCACAAATATGTACAACTGCTCTGATTCAGAGGAATGCTTGCAGAGACCCAGCTTCTGACTGAATTCCCAATTCCATATTGCAAGAGTGGAATCCAGGATGGCTCCCCTTGTTTCCAGAAGCTCCCACCTTCCATCCAGGGCACAAAAATTTCTAAAAGTTTATAGTTCACCTGGGCTTCCCTGGTGGCTCAGACGTTAAAGAATCCACCTGCAATGCAGAAGACCTGGGTTCCATCCCTAGGTTGGGAAGATCCCCTGGAGGAGGGTATGGCAATCCACTCCAGTATCCTTGCCTGGAGAATTCCATGGACAGAGGAGCCTGGCAGGCTACAGTCCACGGGGTCATAGAGTCGGACACAACTGAACGACTAAGCACAGCACATAGTTATCCTGGCATACTAAGGTGTCAACAAAAATTCTTTACAAGGAATTAGGTACCTGGGCTGTAATTTGATGTTCTGATGCTAACTAGCCAGATGGTCCTAAACAAATCATTTAAACATTCTGGATCAGTTTTCGGGTATGTAAGATGGAGATAACACCACCAGCCATGATCTGGAGACTGTAATTTATTGGATACTCTCCGAGCTTCAGAGTTCTTAATCTGTAAATTGAGTGAGTGTGGGTGACTGGATGACTCAGATCTTTTTCCTTTTTTGCTTACAAAGGTTGTTAGCATTTGTGAGTAGGATTTGCACACACCAAATATTCAGTGAAGGTATAGTATGGGTCAAGCACTGTGCTGTATCTCAAAACACAGGAAAATCCTGCACTATTTATTCTTTAGGCCGTGTTTAGAAGGTCATGCTTCTCTCATTTGTATCGATAGTTCATTTCTTCATTCATTCACTCATTTGTTTAATTAACAAACATGGACAGACCCAGGCCATGTGCTGGAGAGATAAAATAACCTTGCTGCCCTCGAGGAGCTTGAAACTCCTGTCCATAGTCTGTTATTAAAAAAGAAAAGAAATACATATCCTTTTTTTGTTCCATGAGAAACAAAAAGCACATTATGTAGAACATAAGCAAAAATTGTGAAATAAGCCTGTGTCTATTGTTCTTGCTGCTAAGTCGCTTCAGTCGTGTCCGACTGTGTGCAGCCCCATATACGGCAGCCCACTAGGCTCCTCCATCCATAGGATTTTCCAGGCATGAGTACTGGAGTGGGTTGCGATTTCCTTTTCCATATTGTTCCTGAGTATAAGCTTATTGGAGAATGACTCTGTCTCTGCCTACCATCTCTCTGCCTTCTGTTTTTTACTATTAATATACAAAGAAACTCAATGTTTAATGAAGTTAGGCAGAAGTTATTCAATCCAATAAAATTAGATGAAACATCTTTCTGACAATGAAATTCAAATAACAGAATCTAATGTAATTTAAGGGCATCAAAAACCAAAGAACATTTAAAGTACCTCCAGCCTGTGAAATCAGTTCATTTGCTCAATGTAGTTAGTTCACAATAATTATTCATCCTCCCCTTCCTCTCAAAATACCCACCCACTAACAGCAACAATAAATAAAGCAGAAAAGAAGAAAAATCCTCTTAAAGGCATAAGATTTTCTCATTTGCTTTCTGCAATGCTAAAATTAAGTAAACACTTACAAATAGCTACATTACTTTGCATGGTGTAGAGCCAGCCTTTGATTGCCAGGTAAAATTTCTTGTGGTTCATGAGGCTAAGAAATTACTTCTGCTTTGAACAAAATCATGTGTATTCAAAATCTTACTTAGTTAAATACAGTTGTTTGCAAACTTAAACTGGAAAGGCTTTGTATGTTATCCTTTTTATTTAGGAATAATTTCAAAGGCACATTACTTATTGGATAGCTTTCTGTTCACAATTCCAAACCAAAATATACGAGTCTCAGGCAACTCTGACACTACAAAACCCTTGACGTTGTACTGCTTCATACAGATACTAAAGAATATTTGTCTAATGAATGAATATAGAAAATCAGTTGGATTAAATTAGTGATCATATCATCTTACACTTGTATATTGCTTTACAATCCATAAAGTGCTTTCACATTTATCCTCTTAAAGAAGAAATTAACTCAGTACGCTAGATCCTACTTTAAAGCTTTGGAGTTACCAAATTTGTCCTCAGCCTGAAGTGAAAACAATAGTAGAAATGTGCTAAGAAGTGTGAATAATTAGAAGAACAAAACAAAACAGAAACAATAACATGTACATAAAAAGCTTAATAAAATAAAATTGAACCAGAAAGGAAAACTTTGGTTTAATGATTGTCCTACTATTATTTTTATATAATCTGGGGCAGAGTTGATCCCTAAGCCAGCATTTCACATCCAAGGAATGTTTACTCTTATGTGAATGAATATGTGCACGTGCAAAGACATACACACGCGTGTGTACTGCAGCTTCACTATTCTTCCTAGAAATCGAGCCAGAAAAACTGGAGAATCATACATTTTTACAGTAGAGCTTCGCTGCAGGCATCCAAGGTGGCAGCCATTCACATAACCAGACAATGGAATCTTTCATTTTTCCTAGTTGGAGCCATGGCCTTGATCTAGCTGAATGTTAGTAATAATAGTGATCACCAGTGCTCCCGGATAGTCAGCTAAGGACCTCCAAACAGATCCCATCATGCAACCCTCTTTCTTTGCTAAGGCTGTGGATGACAGAAAGGAATTCCTTCCTTGAGGAATAAGAGGAAGCTCACTTCAGTTCCTGGACACCCCAGCTCTCATTTTTGTCCCAAGAGCTCGGACATCAGTCCTGATCTTAAACTGCTGTGCATTCTAAGACATCTCCCAGAGAAGAGCATTTCAGCTGTATGAGCTGAGGGATGCTACCTGCACTGTGGTGAGTGTTAAGTTAGTAGTAAGTAAACTACTAAAGTCCTTGGGTTTTTCTGTTGTTGATGTTGTTCTTATTTTTCTCTTGGACAGTTTTAGTCAGTAAACACACATAGTAATGTGGACTTATAATTAATTCACAGGAAGCTTTTTTTTTTTTAAGTGTGCACATAAAGCACATAAGTCTCTGAAAAGATGTGTTCCCAGCTGTGTGCGTGTACCTTTTTGGTACTGCCTCACTCAGATTCCCTAAGTGTGGACTTCCTAGCTCACAAGCCTGAAGTGCCCCCAGGCCACAACCAAGCTCATCAGTATCTTGTTCTGTCAAAATTAAATGCAAAAGAGATTAAAAGAAGAAACAAAAGAGAGAACTAGAAGCCAGGCAGTAGTTGGAAAAAAACATCTGGGCTTTTCGGAGACCGGAGTTTATCAAGATGCTCATGAAAACTTATAAAGAAAGCCATTCGAAAGCTCATGGGCTTCCCAGGTGGCGCTAGTGGTAAAGAACCTGCTTGCCATCGCAGGAGACATAAGAGACTCGGGTTCGATCCCTGAGTCGGGAAGATCCCCTGGAGAAGGAAATGGCAACCCACTCTAGTATTCTTGCCTGGAGAATCCCATGGACAGAGGAAAGTTCACATCCAGGAGGACTGAGATGGAACAGGAGAAACATTTAGAATCAGAGGACTTGGGTTTCAGGTTCCTGTTCTGCCACCTCAGAGCAGTTGAGTATCGGCAAATCACTTTATCCCTGAGTCTGTTTCCTCATCTGTAAAATAGGGACACTGATTCTATGTCACAGTCTTTGTGAAGGTATGATGAATAACTACATGAAAAGCAGTTAGTACTTTATAAACTATAAAGTGATGTCAAAAGATTTTCATAGCAATAACTATTTTGTTATAAAAGTAATAGATGTTTGTTGCAGAAAATTTGACAATTATGAGTTGTAATGTACTGACAACATGACTGAGGGATTTGGGGGATCAAACACAGATCCTAGTAAGTCTGAAGCATCAGTCCTAACGTTATTGGGGTTTACCTCCCTGTGCATTCAGAAACTGCTTGGGAGCTCTGGGTGGTTGCACGCTGCCCAGAATGCCTAAATAGTTAAGGTCATTTAAAGAGTTTCCATCAAAAGTTTTCTCAGAAGTAACCAACCAGCAAAACTGCAGGTGCTCAGAGAAACTTGTCACGTGTCCCAAGGCCCACGGGATGGGAATCAGGGGCCAGAACTCTAACCCTGATCCCCTGTTACCTCTTCACTTCCCTGGGCCTCAGTTTTCTCATTTGCAAAATGAACCATTGGGAAAAATACTCTTTGAAGTATCTACCCAGGTATGGTTTTCATGAGTCTTTCTCAGTCTGTTGTTTGGGTGGACTCTTCAAGCACAAAGAGGGATCAACTGGGTGAGTCAGACCTGCTTGATGTCAGTTCAGGGCACGTCCCACAGTACTTCTGGGTGCCTTCAGGAATTTTGAACACGACTGTCACTCCATGTCGCCCCTAAGACGGGGGCAGGGGACCCAGTCAACAGCAATTATGAGGGGCATGAGTATTGTTTGGTTTAAAAATGTTTCCATTTCCCTCTTGTTTTCTTTGAGTGAATGAACAAAGCCTCAAATATGGCTAGAAAGTCAGAAATCTGTATTGGCTATAGATTTTTTTTCCCCAGAAGTAAGTAGTTAAATAAAAAAGATGGGACTAAACAAGGTGGAAAGGCAGAGAAGCAGCTGTCAAGAAGTACCAGAATCCTTCTTGTCGCTAAAGGGAACAATAATATATTGCAGAGCATTGCAATGCTGCTCCAGACAGTGGATTTCAGTCGAGATGGAGCCCTCGGAGTGTTCTGGAATGAAAAGTTCTTAAATATGTTTAAGTGCCGACATACAGATTTAATGTCAGGGTTCTTTGACCTGAAATCACCACAAGGCTCTACCCTGATTAAAGCAGTTTTTATGGGGGATTTGGATCTTGCTAGCGTTTGCCCATTCAAGACAATTTACTGAAAAGTTGGGTCAGATCTTCTAAGAACACAGTAAAGAACAGAACCTTTTTTATTCTTTTTTAACTTGTCTTCAAGAATATCTGCTGTCAGAATATTGTGTTCAATATTAAAATGTAGTCTCTTAATAAAATGGTTTTGCTTTCACTTTAGTGTGATGATGGTATGCATTAAGCTCTGAAAGACCTGAGGGCCAAAAAACAAGTGATATTTTAAAATGAATTTTTAAAAGCATTAGAAATTTTAAAAGTAGCTTTCTTTAGAACATAATGAAATGTAAGTTGAGAAGGTAACTTGCCAAAGTGATGCTGGTCTTGTAATATTACTGGAAAAGTCTTTCCGACTGAACCAGTAATACCCTACTTTAAAAAAAGGAGGGGAGGGAGGCTGAGGTACTCATATTAAATTCCATGCAAATATTCTGGTTATTTAGTAGTAATTTATCGTATATCGTAGTTTTACTGGAAATTTTCTGCTCTTAGTTCTTAAAAGGTTTTACAGTCTCATTTAGCACTTTTACTCCTAATAATCAATATTGATTTTACTTTATTCGTTTTGGATTTTAAAATTTTTACCTAGAATTCAAATCTTAACTGTTTTTAAAGTAACATATAGCTCATTAAAAAAATCAGACTTACTGGGAGACATTCATTGCAATCTGGAAAACTATGAATTTCCACTTATTTAAGGTGGGTTCTTTGTTGTAAAAGAAATGACAGTTCTGGGGAATATGGATTTGGAATCATTGACAAAATATTAAACAAGAACATGTGCAGCATTTTCCAATATCTTTTCAAAATTAGGTGGCTGTGGTTATTTTGCCTCATAGTGTGGATTCTGGTTTCAGCCTGGCTATTTATCTCTGTATTTTGGTGGCTTGGTGTGTCTAGGACTCACTTCTAACTGCTCACAAGTTAAGTTAACTTTATAGGGCACAATGCCAGCTGGAGACCACCGACGTAGGTCCGATGTACTATGAGAGGTCCTCAGGAGACAGTGGACACTAGGGATGATTCTTGCTCCCTCCCTGTGTTGTGACAGGAAACTGGAATTATTCATTTTTTGCATCAATAGACTTCCCCCTCATTTTCCAAGCTTTCTCTGATAACATGGCACCCGTAACATCTGGAATACAAACACTTCTCCAAAACCCTTCAATTAAATCCTGCAAATTGTTTTCTTTAAATGTTTCCTGTGATCTTTTATGTGGCGTTCAATTCCGTCTTCTTTTGAAATGTAAAAGATGACTTTGGGGGTTGTGGTTAGCATTCAGTGACACTAGCAGAAAATTAAAAGTGTTTCTGAGGTCTACCTTTCCCAGTCCCACACTTGCAAACGCTGGAGCTACCTGGGGTCGGCCGGGGAATGTCTGCTGCCACATTAGTGATGTGATAATGGGCTTCACATATCACCTGGACATTAATAGAGGGAAACCACTCACTGCTTCTGAAAGCAGCTTTGTTCTCAGCTGGTGTCCTGGAGGCACTGTGTAAGTACAATGGACTTTCTATCATGGAGGTGAAAATCAGAAATTACCTAAAGTCATCTTTATTGCCGGGGTGTATTGAGGGGTGTGTGTGTCTGTGTGTTGTTCATCTTTGTTTAACGGGTCCACTGATATTTGATGGAAATGACCAAAATTCAGCTAGTTGTATAAAGTATTTCCGAGTCTCCAATCTGCTCTGCTCTATGACATGCAAAACTTCTAATGACTGGGGACCTCTAACCCAGCTGCAATAGCCCATCAAAGGTGCAACTTTATTCTCTCATAACAGCCTTGTAATGTGATCAGCAGACATATCTGCAAACTTTTCCCTGAGCTGTGCAGATGTGGTCGTAAAAGAGGCGCGTATGCCATTGTGTATTTCCTACTTTCCTCCGAAAATGAATTTGGTTTCTGATTATGGCAGTGTGGTTGCTTGCCGTATAAAATTTCCTACAGGTGCACACTCTCTTAAAAGAAAGCCCAGTCTATGAAAATCAGAAACTAAGAATGAGAATGATTCAGAGCTATTAATAATTTTATAAGACTCCCTTTGCTTTGTAAAGGCATTTGCCAAAGAAGTCAATATATAAAAAGTTTCTCTAGTGCATTTACAATATTCTTCAATTAATCAAATGTAGATATTTAGGTATTTTTCAGAGAGGCCCCTATCATATAAACTATAACATGAACATTATTAAATAATTAGCTTCATGAATTTTTGGTTGGGAAAATTATAAACCATGAATTAACTTGCTGTATATGTTTATTTTAAAATTGAGCATATATATTTTACCTGAAAAAAATCAGGCCTCGAATTATTGTTCCTCAACATAAAATGTATGGCTTCTAAAACTTAGTTTTGAGTTTTTAACCTATTTCTGCTCTGAGGAATATGGGCTTGTGAAACAGCATACGTTCTTCATATCACATTCAAAGTCTAACCTGGTTTTTTCTAGCAATCACATGGCTAGGTGTAAACAGATAAATAGTCACTGTGCACCACTGACTGCCAGGGCTCATTTTTCATCTTTTGAAATAAAAGCCCAAGAGAATTTTTGTCAGAATAAATTGAAGATAAAAAAGTTCTCTTTTGAAGTGGATACTTTGAACATGGCAGATTTGTAAGGAATTTTCTTTTGCCTTTGACTCCTTTTAAAATATAATTCTACAAATTAGAATGTTATTTATTATAAACAGTGTTTATCTGACCCTGGATTAAGGAACTGCTTTTGAGCCAGAGTTGAAGTTTTTTTAGTTTTTGTAATTTCAGATATATTATCTGGTTTAATACTAAATTTAAACATTTTAAATTAGCGACTTTTCCCTTAATCAGCAACAGTTACATTCCTATGTAAAAGCTGAAAATATAAACACTCACGTTTTCCTCTAAAGGACTCTAATCACATTATGATCTGAAATAATATCTCCTTAATGATTCTTTGAACAACACGGTCTGTGTTTTCTTTCTCCATCCAGACTTCACAAATAACACGGTCTACAGCAAGATAAACAGCACTTTAACATGCTTTGCAATATGGAAAAAGGCAAGTTAGAAAAAGCAAATGAACCAAATATCTGTACTTGTAATAAGCTTCTAGACCACTTTAATGCAGAATTCACAATAGTTATGTACATTGCTGTTTGAAGGATTTTAATATTTTTTTCCATACAAGGCCATCCACAGGTAACCAAAGAAGGCAAATTACCTACAGAGGAGATTCTGAAAAAGTCCAGAAATACTAAGTGATGTATGGTGACAGTGTGAGAATAAAATACTCAGTGAATTATAACAATACTAACTACTAGTAAAGAGACATGGTTGCCAAAATCATGATCATATTAAAAATGGGCCTTCTTATTTAAGGTATAAAAAAATAACCTATCAATTCTGATCCACCTTCCATACTTAGAACAAAATAAAACAGTGTTTGTTTAAAATAAAATAAAACAAGGCTTCCAGCAAATCCCTCAAGACATTTCAAATCCTACATAAGATACACCAGAATTAAAGAGCATTACATGGACTTCTAAACGACACATCTACAGAATTATTATCCATCGAGTTATAAGGAATGGCTTCCCTTCAAGTTCAGAGTTTATTTTTTTCCTCACAGTCAATGTTTAACCCACGAAACAGCTGAGGAAGGCCAGATGGGTCAGTTTTAGCTTTCCAAGGGAATTCTGTTTAGAGAACGACACTGCAGCATGATATCCCACATTGCTCTCTAATACAAGTTTCTTTGCCAAAATTCAATTTTGTGCTATGTTCATTTCTTTTTTAAAAAATATTTATTTATTTGGCTATGCCAGGTCCTATTTATGGCATTTGGGAGCTTTAGTTGCAGCATGCAAACTCTCAGTTACAGCACATGGGATCTAGTTCCCTGACCAAGGATTAAACCCCAGCCCCCTGCATTGGGAGTGTGGAGTCTTAGCCACTGAACCACCAAGGAAATGCCTATTTATTCATTTCTTGAAGGACCCCTGGAGTTCACATAAATAAATAAACAGAAAAATCTTTATACGTGCTCCATGCCATGGACCCATGGGCATAAATAACATGATGTGAATTCAAATACACATCCTTTCTCATTCGTTTCCATTTTCAGTGCCAACTTTGGCTCAATAAACAATGACCTTCAGCTTAGTGTGAAGGAAGCATCCAGTAAGTAATGCACGGAGAAGCGGTGCCCCTTCAAAGAATGAAACCCTTCAGAACAGCCAAGGGTAAGAATAAAACAAGATCAGGAGAGCAAAATACTTAAGGAGGTAGTTTCAATTTCACCTAAGGTGACCGAGTCAGGGAAATGTTCTCGAGCGTGGTTTTGCTGATGACTTTTAAAAACATTATCCAAGAACAAGCTAGAAGATATTCATGACACTGGAGTTGAAATGGTCATAGAATTGAGCATGGTCTGAGGTCTCCTGCTTCCTTCTTTATTGCACAGATTCCTCAGCTTCTCTAGAAGGAAAATGGAGGCATAAAGCCTTTCCATGTTTCTTAAAAGCATATTTTAAGGATTAAAGAATCGGAAAGATCAAATTGCTATTTATCTAGGACTCTTTCTAACCAGTGGGGCATCAGGAGATACCCTGAAAGAGCTGATTTATTGAATCCCCAATTGAATTGGCCTTAGAGAGTTAATACAGCACCCACGGTGACAAATTTACTCACTACCAATGAATTGCATTAGATCCATTATTTTTAAAGCACTTTTCCATCTGGGAAGAAAGTTTTGCGGCATAAATCCCACTCTTTTCAGTAGCATGGCTGGAAGGCATCAACCTTTTACGAGCTAGGAAAGTCAGGACTTTTCTTCTATTAATTTGCCAAGTATTCTCTGCCCTCATGAGTTTTAACATGATGAAAACATAGACGATGATAGAGGACAAGGACAAAGAACAGAGATGGGCCTTTTGTCCCATTGGGCTGTGTCATCTTTTTAATTCTGTGGAAGCTTGCTTCATAGGATTTGGGGCTGACTTTGGCTCAGAATGGGTCCTGAGTTAACAACTACAGATTCACTTTAGTTGAGATCCACTTCCAGGTAAGTCTTGAAATTTGAGCAACTCAAAATTTTAGTTGATTTAGCATGGTCTCCAGAGTTCCAAAAGCTGAGATGCCCTGTCCCTAAGCATTTCCACAGGGGCAGTATTATATAATGTCAGGAATATATACTTGAGAGCCCAGTGATCTGAGATCAACAATGTGCCACCACTGTTCACTGTTTGGTGAAATTAATTTCACCTCAGTAAGTTTCAGTGACATCCTCCATAAAATGGGAATAAGAACAAAAGCAAGTTAGAGTGTTATGGTGGGCTTTCCAAGTGGCACTAGTGTTAAAGAACCTTCCTGCCAAAGCAGGAGATGTAAGAGACTCAAGTTTGATCCCTGGGTTGGGAAGATCCCCTGGAGGAGGGCATGGCAACCCACTCCAGTATTCTTGCCTGGAGAATCCCATGGACAGAGGGACCTGGTGAGCTACACAGTCCATGGGGTCGCAAAGAGTCGGACATGACTGAAATGACTTAGCACGCATGCACACACAGAGTATTATGGGAAGAGTAAGTGTGATAATGCATGTGAGCCTCCTAGCCTGGTGCTTGGCACATTGTAAACCATCTCTAAATGTTTGCTCTTATTATCATTAGTCCATTATCACGGACTTTCCTGATGTGTGACCTAAAGTTTCTGCTCAGCTCAAGATGGTGCCCTTAGTATTCTAGAAGAGTCTAGTAGACACTGGTTTAATCATCTAATGTGTAAATGAAGGACTTTAGACTTTTTTTCTGGCTCCTGTCAACATATCTCATCCATTAATTTTGAAATTCCTATTCTGGACACTAACGTGAATGTTTTATCCATTCGTTCAGTGCCATGTTAGGGCCTCTGTGGGCAACTTGTATCAGTCCCTTGAAAACCAGACAAGACAGTTCTTTCTTATCTTTTGGTGTCATGAAAATACATGGAGTGACTTTATAAACAATATGAAGCATATCTGCACATATAGATGAGCTGGATTTGAATTTCATGCAATTTGATTCTTTGATAATGGCCTGACATGCTGTGATTCATAGGGTCGCAAAGAGTCAGACGTGACTGAGCGACTGAACACTTACTGAAGGCTCAGCAAAAGGCAATCACTGGGCTAAGGACCTTCTGTAAATTATCCTTACAAGAATCATACAAGGCAGACACTATTTTTATTATTCTAAACTTTGAACACAAGGATTCGAGTTCAGAGTCGGTACCCTTAGCTTACCCTAAACTACCATCCTAAGATAGGACTGATGGCTAACCCATTTTTCAAAAAGTCTAGATGTTTGTCCAGGACTGTCTGTCCCCTTTGAAGACTGAATCCTTATTCCTTGCCACCAGGTTGCACTGAATCCAACACAGTTTCATTGCATTTATTAGCAGCCATAATCCTTCACACTTTTATTTGTAATTTCCAGTTGACAGAGGGGTATTATATGCTTTGTTATTCAGACCTCCTCTTTTACCAGAAAAATCGCAAGGCTCTCGTTTATGTAATCTTCACCGGGAAGTCACTCTTGCCCACTGTTTGCTGCTCAGGAAACTGAACCTTGGAGAGCGGACAGGACTAGACCCTGGCCACCACACTGATGAGCGATCAGTGTAGAGTTAAACCTAGGTGTTTTGATCAAAATAAATAGTGAAATTATTGTTAGTCTTGTAAAATTGAAATGATGCATTTTACATGCTCAAAGGCAGAGAGATTTTATCCTTGCTGGGTGAACCATTGCGTCCTTCCTCTTTAGCTATTTCTGACTCAGTCATTTCTGACTCAGTCACATTACTGAATCCCTCCCAAGCACTTGGTATAAGCCACACAGAGCCTGACCACAAGGAATCTATTTGAGAGGGGAAATTAGAATCTTCAGTCAAAGATATACTATAATAATAATAATAATGGCCACAAAGGAGGGTTTAGAGTCAGGAGATTGAAGGAGTCTTTGCGGGGGAGGGGGAGGCCTGTAGCACTGACCAAGGAACTGTGCTTCTTTAGCACAGGAAGGAGTTTGTGCCAAAGAAGTGCTAAACTGGTTTACTCATCAGAGAGCTGGTTAGAGAACTGGGAGGCCAGAAAGCTCAGACTGGCACAAAAATGAAAAATGTCTTTGTCTATTAATTTTATGTTTTCTACCAGTTGTTCTCACGGTCAGTGGTGTGGAATATTTTATGAAGTCAAATGAAAGGTTCACACGCCAAATGAAAAATTTGAAGTTCATATTTTCAGTTATTTCATATTTTGTATTTCATTCATTTAAAAACAAATTCATGCAGTTCAGCTACTGCATCGAAACATCTCCGTGGAACACACTTAGGCCGTTTCCCTTTAAGAAAAGATGCTGGTCCTCTTTTTCAGATGGTCATTCAGTGATACAAACCTGTAGGACTGAGATAAATTGCTCCTGGAAACATTTTCCTCTTGGAAAATCACAGATGAGACTAAATGAGACATTTTATATATATAGTAGCAAACAGTCATAGGTACATTTCATTTTGAAAGTCCCATCTGTCTTGCAACCCAAACAGGTTTTGACACTGCAGAGTGATTGCAGCACTTCAGGAGGAAGGAAGAGCAAGATTCAGATACAGAACAGGATGTTGAGGAACTTACTACATTTTTACCATTTGGATGTTTTTAAAAATAAAAGAATATAATTAGAACTGTAATTATGTCTCATGATACATGTGACCCCTCTATTTTGCAAGGTATGATGACTTGACTACTTCAGCCCAGCATTTAAATATAAATGCAGCTTTTGTAATAAAAGAGAACCAGCAAAGCTTCTTGCTAGGATTAGAGTTTTAATTGATATCATTAGAGCTGGAAGTTTGAACACGATGGGAATAACGACTCTGGTGTTTTTTGGCACCTTATTATTCATTTTACTTCTTTATGTCAGCTATGTGCTCAAGTCCACAGAGTCTGTAATATTTAAATTAATAATGCAAATTTAACTATTGCCATTAAAGCAAAGAGCTAATTAGATCCCTGCTTGCTGACTAGTGGGACGATGCAGTGAGTAAAATGGTTTGAGCCGATAGCTAATACTGCTAACACTGCCAGGAAAATGTGAATTAAGTTCACTTGAGATTAAACAACCTCTAAGACTCCTAAGGAGGGGAAGATAAAAAGTGTCCCATCTCATTTTCTAAAAAAAAGAAAAAAGAAAAAAATCCATGAAGAGACACAAATAGCTCATCAAGCATCTCAGAGCAAGCTTTCTGAGAGATGGTGCAGTGACTTTGTGCTTTTCATTCTGTGCTTCTTCATCCATGCACGGGGTGGAGAGGCAGTTTTCCTTAGGCCTCAGAATGTTGGCCTTCGTCCACAGTTTTCACATTCTAGACCAGAGAGGCCAAGAAGCTGAACTTTACCTGTTTTATAAACACCTCTTCTAAAACGGCAGAAATGACAAGGAAAGGCAAACACATGCTTATTTCCAGTTCAGTTCAAGAGAGTCTGTCCGGCTGAGAAATGCTATAGAAAGGCATAAGCACATCCTCCATTTAATAGGGTCAGCCTATATGATTGTCAAGAACAAAGCAAGGCTTCCTCACCCTGGCTTTTCCTCTTGACAAGAGGATCAGCTCACTCAGGGCTTCAGACTGGCTCGGTGGGAGCTGCTTCCAGAAGCGTGGGAAGCCTGGCCACTTCCTCCTCTCTCTGGGCTCTGACTCTACCAGGGGGCTATATGAACACGTGGTGGGAAGCCAGGCTGACCCCACCAGAAGGTACGATGGAGCAGGAACTAGGTGTGAGCAAGGAAAATGGGGACTTGGCTCAAAAGGCTTTTAGAAAATAAGCTTTAAACGTAATAAAAGGTGTACATCATGTTTATCAGGGCTTCCCTGGTGGCTCGCTTGGTAAAGAATCTGCCTGCAATGTAGGAGACCTGGGTTCAATCCCTGGGTCTGGAAGATCCCCTGAAGAAGGAAATGGCAACCCACTCCAGTATTCTGGCCTGGGAAATCCCATGGACAGAGGAGCCTGGTGGCCTACAGTCCAAGGGGTCACAAAGAGCTGGACATGACTGAGTGACTAACTACTTATGTTCATCAAGGGAGAGTTTCATATGTTATGTGAAAAGACTAATTTTAAGAACAATGCTCTTACTCTAAGGAAACCAATATTTGTCTCATGTAATTTCATCAGATGACAGTTGATGTGCTAATGAATCCATTTGTGAGGAATACTTTCCCATAGCAAATAAACTCATGTTCTATAGTCTCAGCTTTCTCCTTCCCTTTCTCTGTGTTTGTAAAGTCAAATATGATTCCCCAAGGCAGAGTTGTCTGGTGTCCATCACTGCAGATGGCTCTTCCCATAGTGAAGACAGAGAGTGAAGACTGATAGTGAAGAACCCCACCAACCAAAAATACTGTGCACTTGGGTCTTCAGCTTGGCAAGGAATGGCACTAAAGTGACAGACAGAAAAGGAATTTTAATTTCTAAAAGGCTATGCTGGCTAATGATTCTTCTGGAACTGGTCTATATAGCACCAACAGTTTCTGTAAAATTGCTTTTTATTTATTTATTTTTTTAAATTGGATTATTATTGCTAGAGGCAATGCTGTGTTCTGTTCAGTTCAGTTCAGTCGCTCAGAGTTGAGTCCAACTCTTTGCAACCCCATGAACCGCAGCACGCCAAGCCTCCCTATCCATCACCAACTCCCGGAGTTTTCTCAAACTTGTGTCCATCGAGTCGATGATGCCATCCAACCATCTCATTCTCTGTCATCCCCTTCTCCTCCCGCCTTCAGTCTTTCCCAGCATCAGGGTCAGTTCTTCCCATTAAGTAGCCAAAGTATTAGAGTTTCAGCTTCAATGTCAGTCCTTCCAATGAACACTCAGGACTGATCTCCTGTAGGATGGACTGGTTTGATCTCCTAGCAGTCCAAGGGACTCTCAAGAGTCTTCTCCAACACCACAGTTCAAAAGCATCAATTCTTTGGTGCTCAGCGTTCTTTATAATCCAACTCTCACATCCATACATGACCACTGGAAAAACCATAGCCTTGACTAGATGGACCTTTGTTGGCAAAGAAATGTCTCTGTTTTTTTAATATGCTGTCTAGGTTGGTGGTAACTTTCCTATCAAGGAGTAAGCGTCTTTTAATTTCATGGCTGCAGTCACCATCTGCAGTGATTTTGGAGCCCCCCAAAATAAAGTCAGCCACTGTTTCCACTGTTTCCCCATATATTTGCCATGAAATAATGGAGCCAGATGCCATGATCTTAGTTTCTGAATGTTGAGCCTTAAGCCAACTTTTTCACTCTCCTCTTTCACTTTCATCAATAGGCTCTTTAGTTCTTCTTCACTTTCTGCCATAAGGGTGGTGTCATCTGCATATCTGAGGTTATTGATATTTCTCCCGGCAATCTTGATTCCAGCTTGTGCTTCTTTCAGCCCAGCGTTTCTCATGATGTACTCTGCATAGAAGTTAAATAAGCAGGGTGACAATATACAGCCTTGACATAGTCCTTTTCCTTTTTGGAACCAGTCTGTTGTTCCATGTCTAGTTCTAACTGTTGCTTCCTGACCTGCATACAGGTTTCTCAAGAGGCTGGGATTTGGTAGCTACACTCAAATAACCACCCACCCATTATGCTCATCTTTGGAAAAGTAGAATTGACTGGTCATTTTGAAAATAACTCCTTTCAAAAGGAAGCTGTATTAGAAAGAGTCCATTAAGTTTGTTCTTTTAAACCTTCCTCCTTGGTGAAAGTCACTGTAGAATCCTACTGAAAATTCCAAGTGGATCCTCAGAATTGAGTTACCAATACTCCATTGATTAGATATACTAATATGAATTTAACCAGAATTCTATGGGTAGATATTTAGGTTGTTGTCAATTGTAAAATATTTTAAATAGCACTGTGGTTAATCTATTTATATTTGTATCGCCCCTCCCTACATTCTAGATGATTTCCTCAGAAAACATTCCGAGAAAGAAGCTACATGATTGGTTTTTAAAAAGTGAACATTTTTATGGATCCTGAGAGAAAGAGAGATATATATAGTCAAATTGCTTTCCCATTGACAATTCACCATGTGAACAGAATTTTACCAAATGAAAGTGAAAGTCGCTCAGTCGTGTCCAACTCTTTGCAACCCCGTAGACGATACAGTCCCTGGAATTCTCCAGGCAGAGTACCGGAGTGGGTAGCCTTTCCCTTCTCCAGGGTATCTTCCCAACCCAGGGATTGAACCCTGGTCTCAATCCCCCTCAACTGAACAGCTGAGAAAACTTAGCTAGCATCTGAAAACAAAATTTCCAAGGGGAAGGTTTAGCCCATAATAGTCAGTCTTATTTTTCCTGTTTATATCTACACTAGCAATCACAGTATGTTCTCCAAAATCCACGAGAAGCACGGGACTAGGGTGGGGGGTGGGTGTGGTGAGAGTCTCCCAGGGGATCAAGCAAGGAAGGAAGAGACAGAGAAGAAAGGCAGTTGAACTGACCTTTTCCCAGAAGCCTTCAGAGGTGTTTATGCCACCACGATCTGGGATCCTTGGGGCCAGCAAGTCCTCTTGAAGCTTTGCAGGATAGAAACTGCCTGCAAACATTGTACACAAGGTCAGGTGCCATGAGGGGAGTTCCCAGTGCCAATAGGCCAGCCTTTCACGTAGCATCTCTCCATCTCGGAAGCACAAACATGTGCATTCTTTTATCAGCTTTCCAGTTCACCTTTGCTTTCCTGAACAAGCATATTTATCAAGGTTGATGTGTGGGAAATGCCTTTTTTTGTGTGCAGGTCCCCTTTGTCCCTCTTCCCATGCCTTAAAGAGCACTTAAAGATCATAAGACTCTGACATTTTGTAAGAGTCACCTCTGAGACTGGTTACTTCTGAGTTCATAGGAAGACCCAGTGTGCTTATTTTGATGTAATGCTGAGATATAGTTATCCTGAGACAGTCCTTATGGAGGTAAGAGAAGGGAAATTAAGGGGCTAGAGAGGATGAAGACTAGCTTCAAAAGTGCAGGTAGAGGGGGAGTTTTTCCTGGTGGTCCAGGGGTTCAGACTCTGTGTTTTCATTGCTGAAGGTGTGGGTTCAATCCCTGGTTGGGGAACTAAGAGCCCACAAACCATGAGGTGCAGCTCAAAAAAAAAGTACAGGTAGGCCATAGAATGAGATGAAATATCTTACCCACTATATTTCAAAATAGAAGCAGTCCTATTCCATTAAAATACTATTTTGTAAAGTCTCATCTATCTCAGGAGAAAATCCAATCTCCCTAGTGTGGCACATACAGCCTTTCGGGAACCTTCTCTTTCCTCCAGTGGCCACTATATGCCCCTCATGAGACACACTGCAGTCCTACTGATTCATTTTCAGTTCTAGGACTGTGTCACTTTCTTGTCTGGAGGGCTCTGTACCTGTGGATACCTTTGCCTCTAGGGACTTTCTCCTCCCTCCTCTCTGGTTCCCTCTCCTTGCTCCTCCCGAAATGTGCTTCTTCCAGGAAGCACTCCCTGACTATTCAAGACCTGGTTATTTTCCTTTCCTCTGGGCTCCCATAAATGCCTGTATACTCTGTTCTCATCCAAGTGCTTTCCCCACTGATTGAAATTCTCTTTTACTTATCTGCTCCCCTGCTATGCTGCTGGAGGGGAAAGACTATGTCTTATTTGGTACTTCCATACCCATTCTCTTTTTATATAACAGTACTTGACTCTGAGGAGGCACTCCATAAATGTTTGTTATGCTGGAAGTCTTGACTTAGGCTTCTTCTTTAGATGACATGTGCTGACACTAAAATGTGCTGACTGTATAGGTATTAGCATCCCATTCCTATGTTTGAGCCACTGAATTGTAGACTGTCTGAATACCTGTTGCCACCACACAGCTATCACCTCTTTTTCTTACACTCACACACACACACACACACACACACTCCTATAGTTATTAAGCTACATGGTTGAATCAGAATCTTGCCGACAACACTGCTTTATGCCCAGAAGCATTCTTATACATCCACATCGCTTTTATCCAGAAAATACTCTTCTTACTCTATTAACTCTTCCGCACAACTTTGGTGAGGAATTGGTATAAGCATAAATGTAGATAGGGCTTCCCTGGTGGTTCAGACAGTAAAGAATTTGCCTGCAATGCAGGAGACCCGGGTTCGATCTCTGAGTCATAATGGTCTATCCTTCTTCCAATCTAAATAGCTGGGTTTGGGAGCCCACAGAAAGCCTCTTCAGAACCACCTGGTTGGTTGGGGTCTGGGAGAAGGTATCCATTTTTATCACCCCTGTTGTTTCCAAAATCCAGCCAAGACCTGGCTAGATATATCAGGAAGCCTGTTATTCCTGAGGTTACAACGGTAGTCTCCAGTGCCCTGCAAACCCTCAATGAAAGACACAGCCTGCTTTCAAAGAATTAAAACGGCTCAACTTCAAAGAGCGGCGTTGCTTAGAGTCACCTGGTGCCACTGTCTCGGTGCCTCCTGTCTGGAGAGAGTCTGGGAGCCGCTGCTTACCACCATCTCCTGCCCTCCTAACCCGTCGCTGGTTACATTACGGTAGGAAAGTTTTATGTGTATAATTTGTGAAGTTCCCTTAAGCAGACAGTGCTATATAAATGTGAAAAGCTGTTATTAATAATAAAGGTTGGCACACCTAAGAATACTGTAGAATTAAAGTAATGAGATTCTATTTTTAGGCAGACTTGCCAATAACATGCAAGTATGATAAGGCTGTGATTTAAAGCTCACTTTAACCTTCCCTTGCTCTAAAGAGTACATTTTCTGGGCCGCCTACACAGCAGTCAGCCGCCCTGAGCTCTATTAACGCTAATGGTGGAGCCAGGCTTGGAGCAGCAGCCTGCCTGCCTGGCTAAAAATAGGCTTTGGCCTTTACGAGATGGGAGTGTGCCTTGCAGACCACTTGCTTTCAAAAGATCTAGATCAGTCTCTCAGTCACCTTGCAAATCTTGACCACTGTCTTGGAAACGATCAAAAAAGCTTCCAGAATGTGTTGTGAAATTTTTATAGATCTATAATTATGTGAAGGTATAGGATACGTTTGGGAGGCTCAGTTACCTTTATTTTCAGATGTAAAGGTATTTAACAAAGGCTCGGGTTGGAAGGGATTCACAATTAAAAAAGAAGTCTCTCTTCTCAGGGGGAAAAAAAAAATGATTAGCTCTTCCTCCACTAATGTTCAGGTCAATGCTTTGTCAATAACAGTAACTCTTCTTCACCAATTTAGTGCAGCCTATAAAGATCGTTATGACTCATAATTACAGATGCAGATTTATGTCAAAATGCATATATAAATCTCTGGTTCTGGCTATGGGTCACCTCTTATCAGAAAAAAGATTTGTGTAAGGAGACACTCTCCTTGATCCCTGTGGGTATTTTTTTCTTTTGGATTTGGGGGGCAGAATTATAAAGGTTTGCTACCAATGACACAAATATGACCCAAGGCACATTACAGATTCACAGCTGGAGGGAGTGAGGAGCTGGCTGGCTTTGATGGTGGGTAGTGGGGGAGGGGGAGGTAGCCAGGGAAATACACTTTCTGCGATTATTGCTCTCTGACTAAATGAAGACCACCTTTTCAACACCTGCAGGCCAGCCACTATAAATCAGAGGAAAGATGATTACCTGAACAGAAGGAGATGGGTTTTAAAATGACTGAGACTTCCTGAGGCTGAAGTCTACCATGTGATTCAGGGACACAGGGAAACCTAAGTAGGCAAAGGAGATGTCAGGGTGGCATTGCTCAGGATTCTCACATAGTAGGATTTGTTTCGTGAAGCATCTCCTGCTAAGAAATCTGAGTTTTGAACCATCATCTAGACTCTAGAAAACAATCTGCCTAGTGATAGGACTCCCCAGCACCTATGGAGGATGGGAGAGGTACAGCCACCTTTCTGTGGGAACGTATACTGACTCTGTGTGCTCAGTTGCTCAGTTGTGTCCGACCCTGTGACCTCATGGATTGAAGCCTTCCAGGCTCCTCTCTCCGTGGAAATTTTCCAGCAAGAATACTGCAGTGGGTTGCCAATTCCTCCTCTAGTGCATCCTCCCAACCCAGGGATCAAACCCATGTCTCCTGCATTAGCAGGCAGATTCTTTACCACTCCACCACCTGGGAAGCCCATATCATCTCTGTGTAACTGCTGAAAAATTGCTGAAGATTCTGCATTGTTACTGTTGGAATGCTGGATCCAGGAGGTTACTAAGACTGTGCCTGGAAATCCCTTCTTTTTTTTTTTTCCTACCTGCAGATCTCAAATATGGTAACTCTCAGATGGTGCTCATAAAACTACATAGAAACTTAAACACCTATCTGTGCTTAGTCGCTCAGTCATGTCTGACTCTTTGTGACCCCATGGATTGTAGCCTGCCAGGCTCCTCTGTCCATGAGGATTCTCCAGGCAAGAATACTGGAGTGGGTTGCCATGCCCTACTCCAGGGTTCTTCCCAACCCAGGGATTGAACCCAGGTCTCCTGCATAGCAGGCAGAATCTTTACCATCTGAACCACCAGGGAAGCCCATCTACCTGTCTACCCTATGACAAATCAATTCTACTCCTAGGAACACCCTAGGAATGCATATGCTCACAAAAAGACTTGCACAAAGATGTGCATCACAGCTTTATTCCTGACAGTCCAGCCCAGACAACCCTAATGTCCATCAACAGGTGAATGGATAAACAAACTGCCTTCTTTCCCTACACTCATCAATAAAAAGGAATGAGGTACCGATACCCACACAGCAAAGATGAATCTACATGTGTCACATTGCGTGAAAGAAGCCAGAATCAAGAGAGTCCATAATGTGTGGTTCCGTTGAGACGAATTTCAAGGACAGGCAAAGCTAGTCTATAGAAATCAAAATCAGAATTCTAGCTACTTCAGTGCGAAGAGGGTTATTGACCAGAAAGCTGCACAAGGAAACGCTCTAGGTGATGAAAGTGTTTTGTATCCTAATCTAGGCAGTGGTTAACACGGTATATAATATGTTAAAAAATGATTGGGCTGTATGTTTACTTAAGATTTGTGCTATTTACTGTTTGTAAATTATAGCTTAATAAATAAAAATTTTAAAAAGCTCTCTGAAAAACATACGTGGAGAAAAGCTCTCTTTGTAAGAACAATCACGACCAGACAAAGATAAAATCATGAAGTTAATCTAAGGAGCAAACGAAAAAAAAATGAGCCTTTCACTTCGCACTTTTATCATAGGACATGAAAATGCTGGGGTTTAGGAAATTAAAATCATTATACGGTATGCTTAGGAATTCACCTATAGGTTTATTTTGAGAATGTTCCTGTTAAATTAGGAGGTGTTTCATTTGCACGTTTTTCCCTAGGAAATGATGTTGTTTAAACGTGAACAGTCAGGAAATAGGTATTTTAGGTTGATTCATCACTTGTCTTAGCAAGAGATCAATTAACGAATGATACCACTGGCCTCAAGCATTCTTCAGTAAAATGTATTTCATCCTCTTGAATATTTAGATTAAAGTATGAGGGTATGGTGTTTTTATGACAAAAAATTGATATCAAATACACATTTCCTATTTTTTCATGCACTATAACTAAGTTATTTTGCATTTGTCTTTATTTGTATAAAGACTTTCAAGTTGTTAAAGGAAATCTTTGGAGTACTTGCCTTCCTGTGTTGCTAATGAAATAAAGAAGGCTTACTTTCTAAGAACAATCATGACAGAATTTCCACGTGGCATCTGCTACTCATTATTCAGCTGACATTTCCATTTCTGAAACTCTAAAGTTTGTCTGAAATTGTTAGTGACATGTATAAAACGCTTGCAGAATTTTAAAATGGACCCTAGAGATCACCAAGTCCTTCTCCCTCATTTAAGATGAGGAAACTGAAATCAGGAAAGGCTAAGTGACTTGCCCAGGGTTTGACTTTTTTGGCTGACTTCTTAGGTAGAATTGGAATGCTTCCCTTGAACTTTGTGATAACAGCAGATTCTATGATCAAAGAGCTATCACGGCTGCATCGTCGTTGAACATGTGCACATTTTAGGAAATGGGAAATTGTCTTCAGAGTGTAAAGTATTTCATAGTCCTGAAAACACTGTTCCCAATCACTACTTTGCCCACAGCAAAACTCCTATCACCAACATTAGGCTAAGCCTGTCTATCTCCCTCACCTGCACTATTGCATTTAGAAACTTGTGAATCAATATAACGTATAAAATCTGGTTTAGGGGCTGCATTGCCTTAGTTCACTTTTGATTTCACTACTGACGAGCTATGTGGCAGATTAAAGTGTGTTAGTTGCTCAGGCGTGTCTGACTCTTGGTGACTCCATGGACTGTAGCCTGCCAGGCTCCTCTGTCCATGGAATTCTCCAGACAAGAACACTGGAGAGGGTTGCCATTCCCTTCTCCAGGGGATCTTCCCGACCAGGGATTGAACCCGAGTTTTCTGCATTGCAGGCAGATTCTTTACCATCTGAGCCACCAGGGAAGCCCAACTTGCACTCAAATCTCAGCTTCCTAATCTGGCAAATGGGGATAATAATAGAATCTTATGCCATGTTTTTACAGAGAAGTCAATGGCACCCCACTCCAGTACTCTTGCCTGGAAAATCCCATGGATGGAGGAGCCTGGTAGGCTGCGGTCCTTGGGGTCGATAAGAGTCGGACACGACTGAGCGACTTCACTTTCCCTTTTCACTTTCATGCATTGGAGAAGGAAATGGCAACCCACTCCAGTGTTCTTGCCTGGAGAATCCCAGGGACGGGGGAGCCTGGTGGGCTGCCATCTATGGGGTCACACAGAGTCGGACACGACTGAAGCGACTTAGCAGCAGCAGCAGCAGAAGCATGCCATGTTTTTAAGTTTTAAATTAAATGGTATTAGTCAAGTCAGGCTGATACTTAACAAATATTTAATAAATGTTAGCTAATAGGTCATTTTGGAATTTCCAAAAATGTAATTATACTCTGATTTATGTTGTTTGATTTTCCCACTACCACTTTTTTTGCATATACAGTTCAGTACCTCAGATACACTATTCTCTCCTCTGTTTTCAGGACCCTCTCAACTCTAGCTCCCTCCATCATTTCCCAGCTGGTCTTACACTCACCCCTGATCTGCCTGATTTCCCATGCACAGCTCACAGTATACATTTTAGCACTTGACTCTTGGTCTTATAATGCTCTTTAATTATTTCATCTGATATAAGTTATATAATGTATTTCTTTTGCATCTTTAACAGGACCTAGCGTAGTGTGAAGGGCATGTTGCAAATGCTTGAAAAATCATTGTATCAAAGAATTAAAATAGAAAAGCTTCAAAATATTAAGCCTTGATTCCAGTGATGGCTGGTGAACTATTTTAATGGAGATCATCTGTAAAATCTATTTTATAATATTTTAAATAACTTTATTTAGTAGGAGCATTGTAGCCAGAAACAAACAAACAAACAAAAATGACACACGCAAAAAAACAAAAACCTTGCCTGGGGTGGGATTATGACATTTGCCATAACACAAATTCTGAAAATCTGGTGTTTCCTTTTTAGTTCTGTTATAGTGCCTGCAATCTAGTATGAAGACCAAAGTCCTGTTTTTGATTTATATATCACATAATGATGTAAGGCTACAAAGAACAAATGAAACCATATCACCAGCTCAGGCTCATGCTCATGGCCATACTCTTTTAAAATATTAGGAAATAACAGAACTATCAGGAATATACCACAGTAATATTAGTAATACAAAGGACAAAAAAATAAGATATATCAACATGTATAAAGTTTAAATATGTTTACAGCAGTAGTGTAAAGGAAAATAAAAGTGAAAGTTTGAAAAAGTGAGAAAAAATCATATCATACAACAATAAAACTTATGGTTGACATTTAATATATTTACATATATATTTTTATGGATCTCAGGGGTAGAGACTGCCTTGTCAAAAGCTTTCAAGAAAGCACCCCAAATACTTGGATTTTATAGTGACATTGTACTAGAATTCTTTCATACCCTTTTCATGTTATGATTTTAAAAATTTCACAAAAGATCTTTCTCAAGTATACTTAAGAATGTAGAATTGCTTGGACAGTTGCCATTCATCCTGAAACTTTAACCTTTTCAAGGCCTTGGTCCAATTTTGTGATTTATGTAAACAATAATTTTTTTTTTTCCTGTTGACAAATTCATCATTAACTTAAGCATCAGAATTTTACTTTGTGTGTAATTCCTAGGTAGTGGCCAAGATATCCTAAGTGCCACAAGAAACAAAGCCCGGGAATAAGGAGTTCCTCCTGGTGGGCTGCCGTCTATGGGGTCGCACAGAGTCGGACATGACTGAAGCGACTTAGCAGAGCAGCCACTGTCCATTGTTAAATGATTGTGCTCGACAGGAACAAGGCTTGCTGGGGCACACTTGGCAAAGAGCTTTGCATCCTCACAGTGCCTGTGTTCATCTGCAGGTCACTCACACAGCCACACAACTGTAATATAAAGGGTGTTTGTGGTATTATTGTCTAATTTTTCTTAATTCATCCAGCCATCCATCCAACAAAAGTTGAATAGTATTCTGTACCTAGCAGAAAGAAAACACAAACACTCCTGTCCTCGTGGAGCCTAATTCTAAGACCTTCTTCTTTGAACCTCTCAGACTTTGCTCCTTTGTTGCTTTGCCTCAGTTCCACCATTACGTTTGGACAATAGTAGTAAATAATTGTCTGTATTCATGTGATCAGTGAGGCTTTTCATTTCAGTATTATTTGTTTTATGCTATATTGAATATACATGTCTCGTTCTTAAAATGCAGTGTGAAAGTGAAAGCGTTAGTTGCTCAAAAGTGTCTGACTCTTTGCGATCCCACAGACTATAGCCTCCCAGGCTCCTCTGTCCGTGGGATTCTCCAGGCAAGAATACTGGAGTGGGTTGTCATGCCCTTCTCCAGAGGATCTTCCCAACCCAGAGATTGAACCTGGGTCTTCTGCATTGCAGGCAGATTGTTTACCATCTGAGCCACCAGGGACTCCCAAAGTATAATCCAAAGATAGATTAATTAATTTAAAAAGCCTGATATCATTTCTTTCTTTAGAATGTTTGCAGTGGAGGTGTTTTCTTAGTAAACTGTCATGGGAGCATTTTTTTCTTTTATGAAAAAAATTGGAATTATTTCAGTGGAGCCTATGTGCCTGAGTGTCTGTAATACTTGAACAATTAGTTAATGGATTGATGGGCCCATTAATATTTTGCAGAAGCTAGTTTTGTTTGCGGTAAATTGCATTTTACTTTTTTCACATTCAAAAATTTATTTATTGTGTTGTTTGGCAAACCAATGTTTCTTTTTGCTGTTATAATATATGCTAATAATATTATCTGGAGTCTAGTGGTCATAGCATGGACTTACACCTTTAGATACAAGCGATGGGCATAATGTCAATATCACAGCTACATTTTTGATTCTCGGCAAGGGTGGTTAACAGAGTATGTGATTCAGGTTGCACACTAACATTGGTAGCAACCTATTATACTGTGCTCAGTGGAGCAGAACTCAGGACATCCTAAGATGTTAATTATTCCTTTAGGTGATGGCGACTTGATGAAGTATTAGAAAAGGTAGACATAGAGATTAAGATGAAGTAGGATTTCTCTGCCACATCGAAACTTTTTCAGAATTGTTTATGATACATACATCCCTGTGACTACAGTCAGATTACCAGGAAATGGAGAAATCATTGCTAATTGAGTAGGTTTTAAAAAAATAAGGAAACACAAGCCCTTTCTGTTTTAAAGGGAAGTTTTTTCAAGCACTATATATGGCTGCCTCACATTATTCCACTCTACAGAGGCAGTCAGTTGTCTGTATCATATATGTATATATACATTCCAGGATAGAGAGCTATGTAGGAATGTAATTTGAAGCAAAGAGCAGTTGAGAATTTATGAATTGCGATTATGAATGGAAGCTATGGATGGCAGCCAAAAATAAGCTGGGTCCATATCTATGAATCTGAGATAGATTTTTGGAATATGCCTCTGTTTTCTAAACATTTCTAAAGAATTTCCTTCCATTCTTCTTGTTTTTTTTAATTTCTTGCAATTCTTGGAAGTCGTAAGAAGATGTTATAGGACTGAACTAAATGAAAATTATAAAATGAAATGATTTTTTAAAGTAATGCTTATATTTTGCTTTCCATCTGTCAAACATTTACAAAGTACAGAAATTGCTTTATTTCCCCTTTATCTAACCCTATGAGATTAGAGCACTTGAGTGTCTCTTCAACAGCTGAAGAAACGGAGGCACAGCAGGATCAAGAGCTTTCCTGGGCTCACATAGATAGTGTTCAGGTGTGGGCTCCCCAGCCCACACTTTGAATCAGCTTTTTACAATGCCTGCCAGGTTTTGGCAAGAGAAAATAAAATTCTGTATTATTCTTGGTTGTTTTTTTTTTTTTAATTTCGTGCTGTTTATTCAAAAAGGTCAAATTCACATCTTTTCCAGATGGACATTTGGAGGTTCTTTGTGGAGGATGGTTCCTGATACTTTTCAAAGATCTCTTTGACTTAAGGGCTTATTTCCAACTTTGAAAGTTGCTGGGTCTGAGCTGCTTAAAATTGCAACCTTTTTAGTAAACGCCCTTCTCGCTTAGGGTGGCTTTGGTATTTCATATTTAGTACAAGTGTCTGCTACCTGCCCTTAGAAAATATCTTGGCTTTATGTCTCCCAGACTGCTTATTGCTGAAGGCAAAATGAGGAATGGAGAATGGTGGAATTTCACTGTGCTCTAGAAATTAGGTACAACTACTACATTAAAAGCAACAGCAGGTGCTATAAATCTGAACTTTGTTTAGGGAGAAAAAAAAGAATAAAAGTAAAACATGTGAATGGGTAGGCTACTAAATTGCCAAGTTGAAGACAGTTCTCCTAAAGAAACAATTACGGCTTTCTACAAAGAAATCATGTTTTATTTTGGATTGCACTTAAAATGTGAAGGTACAATGCAGATTTCTAAATAATTAATCATTCATTCAATTTCTACAAAGCCATTTCACCTCCTTCAGGACATTTCTCTTTTTCCAATATTTAAAAATATTTTCTTATTATCTAAAGTAATTAATATTTATTATAGAACATCTGGAAATATATGAATAACCCAGAATATCACAATATAGAGATATATGCTATTAACATTTTAGTATAGATTCTTCCAATATTTATTTTATACACACATAGTTTTTAATGTAACCTGCTTTTGTCACTTAATATATCACAGAATCTTTCCATTTTATTAAATATTTTTGATATGATCATTTTACTAGTGATTGTATCATATCTTAACCAAATCATTAGGCTGGAAGTTGAAATTGTTTCCAGTTTTACACCATTATAAATAATACTGCAATGAGCACATTTGTAGCTAACTCTTAGTGTATATATATTTATGATTATTTTTCTTAGGATAAATTTCTGTAACTGGACTTGTTGACACCAAGTGTTTGGGAAATATACTGCCTAATTGTTCCTCCAGAAAGGCACCAATTTACAGTCATACAATATGGCATTTCTGATCCTTCTTTTGTGTAGTTTTGGTGAGCTCTTATTTTTTTTTTTTTTTTTACCAGCAAAGCAGGGCCCCTCTGTGTCCATGTGTCCAATGAACAGGGGATGAGCTGAGACTGTTGGTCAGTCACCTGTCCATTCATTTCCATCTCCACCTCAGGCTGCATATTTTGCTCTATTGCACTTTGGTAAGGTTGTCACAAAAGAGAGAGAAGTGGTAGGGAGCAGGATGAGGAAAGAAGCAAACACACTGTCTGAAACCTAAGTCTTTAGGATATAGTACCTTCCATGGACAGACTTGGGCTAGAGCGGGGGAAACTATGCTTCTTATTTTTATTCACTTTCATTATTTATCAGCATTTGGAATGCTATAGTATAGGGTGAGAAAGGAAACTAACCAGTTAAAAAAAAAGTCCTGTTGAGGTCTTAGTTCTTCCCTGCTCAATGAGTCCTTTCCATGGTGTCTGGGTCTTCCCCTTGGCAAGGAATATGTAAACCGAAGATGTCACGCACTGATCGTAGAGAAAACTGGAAGCCATTTAGCCTATGGGTTGAGTGTAAATGTACAAGGTCTCCCCTGTTCCTCACCTGTGGTCAACAGTAGCTTGCTCTAGTAAGCTAGCATGATTACAGTCCTTAATACCACCGGGAAAGACTTTTAAGTTGAGTTGGACTCTAGGTAGAATGATAAATGCCCTTAACTCTTAAAGTGGAGGTCTCCAACCTCCAGGATCTAATTAATGCCTGATGATCTGAGGTGAGGCTGATGAAATAAATAATGTTGATAATTTGAGTCACCCTGAAACCATCCCCTCCACCCCTGGTCCATGGAAAACTTATCTTCCATGAAACCAGTCTCTGGTCCCAAAAAGGCTGGGGACTATTGTCTTAAAGAACTACTTCATCTTTAAGCAGAGATTTAAAAAAATCAAATCCCAGCTTTTTATTTTTAGAAAATAAGTGATCAATCATTTTTCTTTCTCACATATATTGTATATGAACAAAATAGGAAAACATAAACTTGTAGGGATCTACCTCAAATACAGTAAAAAAAATGACTTAATCAAAGAAGATGAATATATTTTGGATAAAAATACTGTTGGTTAAAAGCACCACCTCTTCTTTATCCAGTTATGTATACATAATAAACCACAGGGACAACTGCTTTAATTCTGTATAATTTACTTGTAGACTCACATGGAGCAGAAATATTGTTTTCCTTTCTTTACTTCTTATGACCAAGCAAAGTAAGTAATTTAGTTTGAAAAATCTTAGAGATTAAGTCAGTTGAAGCTGATGTGGTCCACTGATGACAAAGAAGAAAGTGGAGCTCTCATAATAAAACATCTAGCGAATAGATACAATTACAGCAAAATACATTTCATAACCCAAACATGAACCTAGATGTTGGCTGTATGCCTCCAGAGTGGTTGACAGAAATAGGCTTGTTGCTGCTGCTGCTGCTGCTAAGTCGCTTCAGTCGTGTCCGACTCTGTGCGACCCCATAGACGGCAGCCCACAAGGCTCCCCCATCCCTGGGATTCTCCAGGCAAGAACACTGGAGTGGGTTGCCATTTCCTTCTCCAGAAATAGGCTTAGTCCAAGGCATATGTAAACCGAAGATGTCACGCATTGATCCTAGAGAAAACTGGAAGCCATTTAGCCTATGGGCGGAGTGTAAATGTACAAAAATTGGATTGGCTTGATGGGCATTCCAAACTCAATTACTCAAAACAAAGTTTTCTTCTGTTACATTTATTCTTTATAAAATAAATTGGTGCCACTAAGTTATCCTGTGTTCTAAATGTAACCTTTTTCCAAAACTCCTTAATTCAAAACAGTTTATTGCATGTCATATACCTCTTCTTAATCTAGACAAATACAGCTGTTTCAGACTCCATAAGAAGATTTATTAACATGGATTTTTAGTATTTTGACTTGCTCACCGTAATTAGCCCTGTTGTTTCCAACTCAACAGTCTTCACTGATGATGTATTTATAGTGATGGGAGAACTTTATCAAAACTGATGCTCTTGAGAGAAAAGAAGACTTTGGAGCTACAAAATACACTCTGAGGATGAGTTTGTTAATATCATTGGCACAGTATGACAGACTGTAACCAGGCCAATGAACAACCTCACTCATTTGGAATTAGATTTTTTTTTTTTCTAAAGACCAAAATCATTTATTAGAACAGGAAACAGACCTCTGCATTTGAGGATTGTAGCCAGTCAGAACCAATGTAACATATAGATATGCAAAGAATAGTGTGAAAATGTTAGTTACTCAGTCGTGTCAGACTGTTTGAGACCCCATGGACTGTGGGCCACCAGACTCCTCTGTCCATGGGATCCTCTGGGCAAGAATACTAGAATGGGTTGCCATTTCCTTCTCCAGGGAACCTTCTCAACCCAGGGATTGAACCCACATCTCCTGCATCACAGGTGGATGCTTTACCACTGGCCACCAGAGAAGCCCAAATCAACATGTTTTCTTTTTTTTTTTTTTAATATGGATACCCAAAGGAAGCATCTTCTCAAACAAGGAAATGCAAAATTCTCATTCACTATATTCAATAAATGATGAAAAGAAAGCAGTTTAACCTTTTTTGATGGAACTAAGCTTCTCTGGCTTCTTGAAATAGTAGTAAATATTTGCATACTCTACCTTGAGATGAAACCTCTAAGTCAGACCCAAGCAAGAGTATCATACAATGTCATGGTTCTCTCTCACGCCAATACAATTAAAACTCCAGGCATTTAACTGCAGCGTCTTAGGAAGTCTGGGGCTGGTTTACTCTTGCATCACCCAGAGCAGACCTGCTTTTATCTGAGCTCTACCCTGGACGGCTTACTAAGCATACACTTAAAGGAAGGCTTCCTTAGTAACAGTGACAATAATAACAGCAACAGAAAAGTATTATGATTTAGTAATTGTTTCATAGTGATTAAATCATAACCAGAATCTTAACTCAGCCATAGACAGCAGCACTGAAAGATGTTCTAATGCTTTTAGAGACTATTCTTTGAAAGAGAAATTAGAGTAGCCCTGTACCCAGCACATAATATATGCTCAATAAATGTGGAATGACTGGATTAGTGAGTAAAAGAGAATGGAATAGGGTTGCACCAGTGGTTTAAAGACCTAGATTCAAATCCTGATTTCTTGAGGGATCTTGGCTTCCTCTCTGGACCCCTGTTTCTCAAACTGATTCATTTTGAGGTCCCATACAGTTCTACCTGGAATTATGACCAGAATTAAGCTGTGTTGGAAGGAATTGGAAAGTGAAACAGCAGTTAGCAATGCTAAAGATCAGGTCAATAAAGATCAAGCCACCAACAGGATCTACAATATCTAGCACAGCTTGCCTGGAAAGCTGAATATCACTTTGTTGTTCTGTTCAAAGCAATTTCACACACACATGCTCAAAATACCTTGAGCCCCATTTTGTAAATGACAAAATCGAGATTTGGCAAGGCAAGTGATTTTCTTAATGTCATCCAAGTAGTGGAGCTGACATCGGAAGCTGAGTCTTTAGACTCCATCATCCTGGACCCAAATATATTTAAAAAGCTTGTATGATCTGATCACCCAGGTGAGAGGAAAACATAAAATGGCAGAAAAATTGGGTGAATTTTTTGCACAGAATTGGGTGGCCTACTTCTCCTCTATGGAGAAGGAAGGCCATAACCTAAATCTCATAATTTCTGAACCAGAGTTTCAGGCATGAAATTTTATAGCCTCTTGAAAGGTGAATGAGTAGGTTTGATTCATTGGAAGTCAGAACAGCTTTTTTAAAAACATTTGGGAATCAAGATAGGTAGTTAGTTTGCCTTATAAAATTTTCTTATGGATGTCACCATCAGTTAAATTTATCTTAGCTTAGTACACTGGGAAGCTTATTCAAATCTATCACATTTTCAGATTCAGTCATTGTTAGCTGAGGGTTTTAGCAGTAATCTTAGCTGCATCTTAATTCATGTGATCTTGGAAAGTAGTGATTTGTTTTGCTATCACCAAATTTCATCCATTTAAAATAGGTCACCAAGATGTCACATTTTATGATGTTATTTATACCACCTCCCACTTTTTGAACTGCAGTTTTGCAGGTTATTTTTCTTCTGTGTATTAATGAGAGGAGTTCAGAGTACTGAATTTTGTTTATTGAAGAAATTGACATTTGTGACTCCTGAATAAATGAAAAATAGAAAATGTGAAATAATGCAGTACCTTATCTGGTCAAGAAAAGGCAAATTCTAATTTTATATTAATCATGAAAGTCTTAAAGTAAAAAAGATTCTTCATTTCTTAGTTTATTTATAAATTGATATGATCTACATGTGTAACTTTCAAAAATCACCCAATTAAACTTTAATAATCTTTTATAAGTATGTATATCTGTATGTGCAATAAATATGCATACATATTCCACACATATTCTAGCATAAAAATAAATTATTAATGACTTAGAAAAGATCTTGCCCAATAACTACAGTTTCTAGACATATGAACAAGATAACTTTCTGCATATTAGAGGTAGTTAACAAATAGCAATGATATGTCCATTAACGAACTAATAACTAAGTTCTAACTTGTCCTAATTATTTCTAATAATCTCTGTGGAGACTAATATCTCAAAAAGTATGTATGTGTTGATGATAGAAAACAGGTTGAAAAGTACTGATTTATTACAACCCTTCATTAAGGTTAAAAGCATTCCAGGGAGATGAAGACATCTGCCTTGTATTTTCACATTGCAGAAGAAAAGTTAAGGACAGGAAGAACAAAAAAGAAGGAAAACAATGTTTAAAGCTGAATTTAAGCCAGCTTTGAAGAAAACAAAGTTAGCTTCATATCTTCAAAAGTTTTCAAGAAAGAAACTTTTGCAGCCATTTATTACTAAGTTACCAAATATATTAATACTGTATATTAACAATAAAAATTATGCTACATGCCCCTAGTTTTCAATTTTTATATGCAGTTAATCAACTCAAGTATCTTTCGACTGCCTTTTCTTTCTTCAAAATGTTAACAAGAAGGCTACTACCAGAAAGAATTAAGATAGGTTAATTACGCAATGTATTGGAACAAAATTTTTTTAAACAGGCCATTTCTTTCCTTTTTCTATTAGAGGTGGAACTGGGTAAGGTTGGCAATTACAGGGTTTAGTGAATAGTCACTTGATATCTTGAAAAATCAAAGGAAAGGGCCACTGGAGAGAGGCTGAACTTAGCTGTTGTAGGATTTTTATCTCTCTAAATGAGTGCTACTGACAGGAACCATATGTGTTACATACTATAACTGAGGAAGAGAACATGGGTGGTTTTCCAAGGAGCTATGACCTGCCTGCGTATGCATGTCTATCTGGGAGCTCATGTACAAATCTGATGTATTTATGAACGTTCAGTAAACATTTACAGCCACATGTGAGTTTGAGGACTCTGCATTTCTCTCATTTAAACATTTATACATGAACATTCAGGTTGATTCTGCCTTAGAATTTAAAATCAATCTTTGTATTTTGTGGTGTTTCTCACTACACAGAAACGTCCATGAAAGGTGTGAGTCTCCCTTTGAAATGACAGAGGAAAGATTCATTAGTTCCTAATTAAGCTTGTAATTAGCCCACTTGAAAATAAGAAACAGCTTAAGCAGAGCTGATGACCACTGAAAACAATTTCACTTAAGTAAATCAAATGTGTTTACTTGATATTGTAGTGTCAGGGTTCTTGAAAGGCAACTATTTTCCCAGGAAAGGTAGATGGAAGTGGCATTTTAATTTGTGTTTCTGTAGCATTTTCCATGTATTATTTTACTTTTTCCATTTACTATATATATGTGACATATCTTTTTACTTTTAATTTAGCTCTATCATTATGTGTGAAGTGAGTTTCTTATAGAAAGCACATAGTGCAGGGGCATGATTTTTTTTTTTTTTAAAAACTTTCTTCTGCTAATCTCTGTTTTTTGATTGGTGTGTGCAGACCATTTACATTTAATATAATTATTGATATAGTTAGGTTTAGGTCTATCATTTTATTTTTTATTATCAGTGTTTAATTCAACTGTTTCCCCTTTTCTGCTTTCTTTTGGATTATTTGAATCATTTTTTAGTATCCCATCTTTATTATGTTTTTAACTATATCTCTTTGTATAGATTTTTAGTAGTTACTCTAGGAGTTATAATACATGCACAACTTTTCATAATCTTAGACTCACTACTTTACCATTTCAAGTGGAATGTAAAAAACTTACCACCATATTGATCCTTTTATATTCCCCACTTAGGTGTTATAGTTGTCATATGCCCACATTGACAAGCCTATCAGACAATGTTATAATTTTTCCTTTCAACCATCAAACATTTTTTAAAGAACTCAAGAGGAAAACAGTCTATTTTATGTACATACCCAGATACATTCCATTTCTGATATATTTCTTTGATTCCTGGTGTTTCAAGTTTCCCTCTAATATCATTTCCTTTCTTTCTGAAAAAGAAAGGAAACTTATTCCTTTGGCAATAAATTATCTTAGTATATGTTTGTCTAAGAATGTTTATTTCACCTTCATCCTAAGGGATATTTTCTCTAGATATAGAATTCTATGTTGATAGTTCTTTCCTTTCAGCACTTGAAAATTATTGTGCCACTTCCCACTCGTCTCCATGGCTTTTGATGAAAAATCTGCAATAATGAGAATCCTTATTCTTTTATAGATAATATGCTATCTTTCTGTCTGATTTCAAGAATTTTTCTTTGCTTTGAGTTTTCAGCAGTTTGATTATTATATATCTTGGGATGGGATTTCTTTGAATTTGTCCTTTTGAGAATTCACTGAGCTTCTTTTTCTTGTTTTTTTTTTTTTTTCACTGAGCTTCTTGAGTTTTTAGGTCTATGTCTCTCACCAAATTTGGTGAGTTTTCAGTCATTATTTTTGCAATTCTTTCTGTTGTTGTTTTTAGTATCTCCACCCCCATCCTCTTCGTCTGAGACTCAATTGACATAAATACTGGCCTTTTATTATTTTCTCACTGACACTTATGTCTCTGTTAATTTTTTAAATCTTAAATTCTCTTTGTTGTTGGGTTTGTATACTTTCTATTGATTAATTTACACTCATAGACCCTTTCCTTTGTCTGTGACACCATTCTGCTACTGAGTTCATCCAGTGAGTTTTTAAAATTTCAGTTGCCATACTTTCAGTGCTAAAATTTTTGCTGGGTCTTTTTAAAATTTTCTGGTTTTCTTCTATTTTTCTGTTATTCTTCTATTTTTCTATTTGCTTTAAGAGAGTTTGTCATTGCTTGTTGAAACATTTAAATAATAGCCACTTTAAATTCAGTTAGATAACGTGAACGTGTTATCTTGGCATTAATGTTTGTTGATTGTTTTTTCTCATGTGAATCGAGTTTTCCTGGTTCTTTCCATGATAATTTTAGATTGGATTCTGAAAAGTTTTTAATATTGTACTATGAGACTCTGAGTCTTATTTAAAACCTATTGAGCATATTGATATTTTTGTTTCAGGAAGCAAATTGACCAAATTATGTTCAGGCTATGAGTTCCAGGCTGATTTTTCTGGATTATGGTCCCCATTCACAGTTCAGGTTTTAAGGTGCAGTGTGTGCACCAGCCAGTGGTAAGTCTGAGACTTGAATATAAGTCTATATGTTCACTTTTTCAAAGTCTTTTATATGTTGATTAGGATGAGATCCACTTATATTCAACTTTTAGAGTCTTGGAGTCAATAAATTACTTTATTTGGTTGCAGTTATGAACTCCCTCCCTCTCCACAGTCTCCCTGGTGCTTTTTGGTTTCCTGGGATTCCCCGTTGGAGGCTCTGTCATGCCCTTTGTGCCTCCCTCCAGGGCCATAAAACAGAGAAAAACTAATGGTGAGATGACACAAGCTCAGCTGTACTTTGGATTTTGGTTTTCTTCTCCAATTTGCTATTATTTACTTCTCAGCATCCTCAAATAACTACTCCACGCATTCTGTCCAGGCTTTATAGCTGCATTCAGAGGGAGGCTAGGGAGGAGTCTGCTTTCTCCATCTTACCCAGAACCTAAATCTTTGAGAATGACATTTTTAAATGATGCTTTTTATTATAATAAACTTGTCAATTAAATTTTCAGGTGTAGTATCCTCAATAATTGAGGACGTTCAATTTAAAAGGAAGTTTTCAGACATTTAAGTCTTAAATCTCCTAATGTTATTAATATAAAGAATAGCATGGTTAGGTAATGAACCAGGAAATAGCTGTGACAAAATCAATACAGTGTCATATAACAAGATAGGCATGACAGCATAGATTTATTCATATCTCTGCATATGTACACAATTCTAAAATTTTCTCATTTTGATTTTTGTGACTTGTCTACATGGTGTTTCTATAACGTATCATAATCTAGTATCATGCTTGCAAGTCGTGTCCGACTCCCTGTGACTTCATGTAACCCACCAGGCTCCCCTGTCCATAGGATTCTCCAGGCAAGAATACTGGAATAGACTTCCATGCCCTCTTCCAGGGGATCTTCCCCAATACAGTATCATAACATGGGATATTTTTAGCTCACAGATAATTTGTTTTGTTTGTGCATATGTGTGCATATGGGTGGGCTTCCCAGGTGGTAAAAAAAAAAAAATATCCACCTGCCAATGCAGGAGACATGGGTTCAATCCCTGGGTCAGGAAGATCTTGTGGAGGAGGAAATGGCAACCCACTCCAGTATTCTTGCCTGGAAAATCCCATGGACAAAGGAGCCTGGCGGGCTACAGCCCATAGGACTGCGAAGACTCAGACACAACTAAACGACTGAGCACGCATGCGCGCAAATGCACGTGCGCACACGCACATCTACACAGAGCTTTGTTCTCAAAAAGAATCTGTTTGCAACTGGATTTCCCTAAAACAGTGGTTCTCAAACTTGAATATGCTCCACCCTGAGTTTTTGATTTAGTACTTCTGCCATGAAGTCCCAGAATTTGCGTTTCTAATAGGATAATGCCACTGGTTTCAGGGCAACTCTTTGAGAACCGCTGCCATAAAGAAATAAACAGAAGACACCAAAATTTTTATGTGGCCCTTCAAAAGGCATAAATTGATGATTAAATCGCAACTTGCGACTTTCTGTCCACTTTGTGAGATTTACCAAGAATAAATTCATTTTGGCCTTGAGTTGACTTATCACAATGACTCAGTTTTCAGTTTTGATGAAAACATAAATATTTCAGTCATTTCAATTGCTGTTATAAATAAATACACACACAAATGCCTCTGTAGTTTATTTATAATATTAATATTACAAATTGAACTGAAAATAATTCATTCAATCAAATCAATTATTTGGTTTCTCCCAATGTCAAAAAGTTTTTAAAATTAATTACCTTAATTCCTACTCATCCAAACTTGAGTTCAACTCACTTTTAATCTAGAGCTAGAGTTGGCTAATGGGCCAAATCTGCCCCGTGGCCTGTTTTTCTATGGTCAGTACGCTAAGAATGGCTTTTACATTTTTTAAATGTCATTTTAAAACGAGGGAAAAGAAGAATATGCCATAAAAACTGTATATAGCCCCCAAAAATCTGAACTGTTTGATCCTTTACAGAGAAAGGATCTGATCTAGAGCATTGTCTGGGTTAATTCCAGGTAGTATGTCAAGAGATGGTACAGAGGAGTGGTTAGAAACACAGTTTTTGTTGTCAGATTGCCCTTGTTCAAATCCTACCTCTGCTAACTACTTGATGTAGCCTTGAACCAAATAACACAGTATTCTGAGCATCAGTATCCACATCTACAAAATGCAGATGAAGAAAGGACTTGAATCATAGGACTGTTGTTGCTTTAATGACAATACATATAAAGCCCTTAAGATAGCGCTGGCAGATAGTCAACACAAGATAGATAATAGCTACTATCATCTACTTGGTAGAAAACTGTGCAGACATTAAAAGTGAATGTTAAAAGCATTCATTAAAAACATATGTCTATGTTTCTATTTAATATTAAGTGAAAAAAGCAAAGCGTAAGATGGCCTGCAACAGTTTGAAGAAGTAAGGCACAAAAAGTATGCACTGGGAAAAAAAAAAAACACGCACACACAGGAAGGAAATACTCCCAAGTTGCTAGGAGTGCTCCCCACTTTCACCCCACTTATTAGCAATGAGAATATGAATAGTTTTCGTCCTTCTACTTTTCTATCTTTCCCAATTTTTCTAAAATTCATTATGAATCTCAGCTTAATGGCTGTACCTCAGAAGTAGCTTATGCTTCTGCCAAGGTGGTTATCCTCAAGATAAGATAATAAGGCTACGGCAGTCACTATAATTCTGCCAGTATTTATTTTGGTCTTTGGAAGTCAGGCTGTTCACATTCTTTGTACATAGTTATATTTAATTAGGACTTAGAGTTAGCCATAAAATGTGCATTAATTATCTGTTATTTCATAAGTGATAGGCAAAATAACCACCCTTGATCAGAACAGTTTTGGGGGTAAGCAGTATTTGGTCTGTTCGTCTTCCAAGGCTCCCTGCCCCAAGCAAGAGATTTCTATTTGTTATCTCCTTTTATCCTGGAGAATTACTAATCCTGCACTACCATATTAAGTACCAATTAAGCAGAGATTTGTCATTCCTGCTCGAGAACATTGAGCTGGGCTGTGGCTGCATATTTCACAGACTTATGACAGAAATTATTTTAATTAGACTGCTGCTAGCAGCATTTAAAATAGTCTGTATGGCCAGAGAGAGGAAGAATGACTCCTCAGTCAGATAATTTACTTATTTTTCTTTTTCACTCACCATAAATCTTAGGATTGCAGTTATTAAGCCTTTGGAGGGGGAAGGGGATAGTCAGGGAAAGAAATCAGCTTAACTTTATCTTACTTTAAATACCAGAGAAGAAAAATCTCCCACAGCTTTACTGAAAAATACACTCTTAAAAGAAAAATGTGTTCAAGCAAAAACTGACACCAACAGGACATTTTTACATTAAACATATGAAACAGGAAAACATGTTTAAACAATAAAAAGGATCCACGCGCCTTTTCTATATAACTAAGATGGTTGTAGCCTTTCCTGTTCACCTTTGTTATGCCCCCAAAATGAAGTCATAATTTGGTAATTAGCAGATTAATCTTATGCTGAAAAGCAAACTAAATAATTAACAACTAAGCTGATCTCCACATTTACTACTTTAATTAACCCAAATGTAAGTTTTACAGTTCTAAAAGAATAATTTTATTTTATGAATCTCAAAGATAGGCAATTGGATGAGTACATTTTTTTGTCTTTTCCAAAAAATTCCAAATGAGGATTTCTCCTCTCACCTCACCCCCAAATTCTGATCTATACACAGTTAATTGGAATATTAGTCAAAATGTCTTATTTCTAAATATTCCACTTTACTTAATCAGATCAAACATATCTGTGTACATATCCTGAAAATATGCTATGATATCTAACCATCAAAATGTATATTTTCCTTTGTGTTCTTCACTCACACATATGGTTCAGTCTCCCCTCTATTAAGCAGCTACAACCCCATTATTTTATCTTTAACTGGAGTTTTAATGTTTTATGGCTTACTTGACAAGATTCCACTTGAAAGCCAACAAACTTTCATATAGGATGAATCCAAAGATTGTAAGTCTCACAAGGTCTTGAAGAAAAATTTAAATTCTGTATTCTTACCATTTATCACTGAAAAAAAAAAAAAGCATCACATGATCCAATTTTAATGAAAAGACTGGAAGAAGAGAATAGTGTAGTGATTCTCAAAGTGTGACTCCTAAACAGCAGCAGCAGCATCACCTGGAAAACTGTTAGAAATGCATATTGTTAACCTTCACCCCTCACCTGGTGAACCAGGAACCCTGGAGGGATTAGGCCCAGCAAACCATCACTTTGTAAGCCCTCCAGATGATTCTGATGCTAAAACCGGAGCCCCTTTGCTACGGCCCACCTTGACTACACACTGGGATTACATGGGAGCTTTAAAAATTCCTGATGCCTGTGCCACTAGAGCTTCTGATTTAGTTGATCAGGATGTGGCTTTGGAATCTGTATTTTCTAAAAGTTCCTTGGGTGATTCAAATATGCAGTGAGGGTTGAAAATCACTGTAACAGACCAGACAAACATGTCTCCTGTTCCATCGATCTCTTGGCAGCACTCACCTACAGAGGCACATACCTCTCCACAAGCTGTCCTTCTGAATTATCCTTCCTGTCAAAGTTTTGTTCCCTACCTATGAACAAGATTGTTTTTTTTTTCCCTCTCAGCATTTCGACTTTGTGTTAGCCATTTCACTTAAAAAAAATTTTATTGTTTCCATTATAATTATACACTTAGTGGCTTTAAGATTCTCAGTGCTTTTGTGGTTATCAACTGTGAGGGATTAATAATGTTCAGTTAATGATTACCAAATATCTCAAAACAAGGTACAGACGTGCCAGACAGAACTTTTCCTGCCAACTATCAGTGGCAGGCATATTGACCCACTTCTGCTTTGGAGGATCATTTTGCTCTCATCTCTAAAATTTTCCATTTGACAAGCTGCTTTACATGATTTATTTCTACATTTTCATTGTGAATTATATTTATGCAGGACTACCATACATGCGAAGAGTTGACTCATTGGAAAAGACTCTGATGCTGGGAGGGACTGGGGGCAGGAGGAGAAGGGGACGACAGAGGATGAGATGGCTGGATGGCATCACTGACTGTATGGACATGAGTTTGAGTGATCTCTGGGAGTTGGTGATGGACAGGGAGGCCTGGCGTGCTGCAATTCATGGGGTCGCAAAGAGTTGGATACGACTGAGCGACTGAACTGAACTGAACTGAACTGAACCATACATTTAGGGCTTCCCTTGTGGCCCAGCTGGTAAAGAATCCACCTGCAATGCAGAAGAACTGGGTTCGATCCCTGGGTTGGGAAGATCCCCTGGAGAAGGGAAGGGGTATCCGCTCCAGTATTCTGGTCTGGAGAATTCCATAGACTAAAGGGGTCACAAAAAATTGGATGTGACTGAGCAACTTTCACTTTCACCATACATTTAAGACTTCCCAGGTGGTGCTAGTGGTAAAGAACCTGCCTGCAATGCAGGAGACATGGGATATGGGTTCAATCCCTGGATTGGGAAGATCTCTTCAAGGAAGGCATGGCAACCCACTCCAGTATTCTTGCCTGGAGATTCCCATGGACAGAGGAGCCTAGTGGGTTATGGGGTTGCAAGGAATTGGAGAGGACTGAAGTGACTTAGCATGCATGCATGCACCTTACATTTAGGCAGATCTACCCATACAGACCAGTTCTCACCATAAAGCTCCTTGCCTCAACTCATTTTGTACTTATACCAACATCACACTTATTTATTGATGTATTTAACAGATATTCACTGAGAACATACCATGCACTGAATTAAATATTTAAGTATGGTAGTATATTTCTCATGCCACTAACTTGTTTAACAGGTATTAGAAAACAGTTACCCACAATAAGCCAGTCTGGTGGAAATTTCATCAAGGAAGTGTTGCCCATAAGATTCTTACTACTAGGACTTCCCTGGCACTTCAGTGGTTAAGACTCTGAGCTCCCAGAGCAGGGGGGCCCAGGTTTGATCCCTGGTCAGAAAACTAGATCCTGCATGCCACAGCAAAGATCCTGAGTGCTGCAACTGAGACCCAGTGCAGCCAAATAAATTTAAAAAGAAAAGAAAAAGACTTCCTACTTTTAGTGAAGTTAGTATGTAGTGTTGGCCCCCGAAAGAGTAACAATGTATGGGGTTACAGCCTGAAGGTACCTACTTTTCATTGCCACAAAACTGGGCATATTGTTTCTGGCAAATAGCCCCAACTCAGTTTATCAGATATTTATTGAAAATCTACCAAATATTTATTAAGCATCTTCTGTGTAGAAGGCATGATACCGTTCCAAGTTGCCATAGGAAAGAACTGTTACTGATGTTTTACTACAGACAAGTTTTGGTCTGTAATGAATTGGTCAGACCACCGAGGTCTGAGCTAAAGCATTCCAATTTCCTGGGAAACCATACCTGCCTTGACCATGCCTGGATGATTTGGTGGGGGGTAGGGGTGCTGAGTTCTCTGTGAATAAATGCATTGTTTATTATATCCAGGTTTCAACCTGTGTAGAATAAAGAAATGGAGGCTTTTTTTTTTTTTTATGAAAGGAGTTATTCACTTACTAATGGTCCAATGAAATTTGGGGAATGTCTACTTTCTGATTCCTTTCTGGTGGAAAGTCAAGAAAATGTATGTGGGAAGATTACAGTTTGAATTAATATTCAGACGCACTTCAGGGCCCTCTTCCCATCCGTTCCCCCGCCCCCCAACCTATGACCCTCCTCTGAGAGCCCACTAGTTGTTCAGCGAAATGGGAAATGGTGCGCCTCTGCCGGCCATCTTCGGAGGTCAGGATCCATTCAGTGGTTTTGACCCATTTGTCAGCTTTTGAAGGTTGCAACAGCTTTTGTTTGGTGTCCAGAGTTTCCAGCCCCCTCCCCACCCCCTCACCCCCAAAACTCTGAGTAAGTAATACAACTTAACGGTGGGGCATGTGGCCAATGCTGAGCTGGGGAGGGAAGAGTGGAACTGTGGGGATGTGGCCAGGAGGAAATAAGAGCAAATTCCTCCGAAACGATCTGACAGGAAATGACAGCGCATCGGCCTCCCCTCGCAGAGGGAGCGAGCCTCCGAGAGGGGAGAAGTCCTTCCTAATCACAGAGCAGTGCCAGAGCGCAGTAGGTGAGGATGATGAAATAATAAAGCATTTCCCGTGTGTGTTTTTCATTAGGCCTGTTTTGTTTTTCTTCCAAGTGCTGGGGAAACAGAACAGAAGCCCCGCTTCCAGCGGCACCACAGCGGCCGCCTCCCGTGGGAATAGCAGCTGAGCACAGAGGAGGGGAGCCCTGGGTGGAACTGGTTCTAACACCTTCCTAATGGAAATAGTGATTTGCAAAGCCCTCTTTATACCCTTTGATACATAATTAGTAGCCCAAAGAGCAAAAGATTAAATAAAAATGCTCCCCCAGCTTTTCGGAAATTTGGCAAAACATTAGCTGCTCCCTTCTGAGAGCCAAATAGGGTAGAGGTCTTTGTAGGGACCCGGTTTGGCTGGTCCAGACTGGCCCTTGAATCACTCAACACTTATTACATAGAAATTAACTGGCTCGATGTCAATTAGAGAGAATTTGTTAGCAGACATACCCAACGGGACCTCTTTCTTACCCAATTTGGTAGTTTCTGTAAGAAAATATTGAAATACCTTTCATCCAAGCTAACTGAGTGTTAGACAACACAAGTTGTGTCAGCTTCCTTTATGGTGTGTGTGTGTGTGTGTGTGTGTTCAGGGCCAGGGCTAAGCATCAGTTTTTACCCATCTCACAGAGAAGATAATTAAGAGGATGCTCAAAAGGAGGCTGGCTGGAAGAAATAACCAATCCAAAATGCCTGTTGTTAAATGGGTCATAAAGGCCCTGGGAAATCAATATTTGACTTTCTGTTTCAGGAATGGTGGCTGCTACATGCAGTTTTAGATCAATCTACTATAGTCATGCTGCCCTGAGACCCAAATAATTCCTCTGTGAACTCTGGACACTCCGAAGGTAAAAATCTCACTTGTTTATCTTTTTAGAAAATAGTTATACTTGCGCCCCTTCTTCCACCCCAGCCCTGGACAACTCATGTAAAATCAACTGTGAGATAAATAAAATGAGGAGTCATTTTATTAAAGATCTAGGAAAAGTGCTCAGGTGATCTGAAAATGTAATTAAACCTCTAAATAAGCGGATTACTGGCTGAAAAGTGAGATTGATAGATGAACCCCTTCAGCTAAAAAGGATTGCTTAATGGACTGAACAACAGTCTTGGACTCTCTCCACCTTGGAATCGCAGGTCCAGAATCGGGCAGGCTCCACGCCACCACTTCCCCTCCTAAGACAAATGAAGCTCCACGAGGCTGCTGTGAGGAGGGCCCAGAGGGGAGACCCCAGGATGCATGTGGACGCACAGATGTGCCACCTGCCTTGTAAAAATAGCCAAAGACACCCAGAGCACTGTTTCTGGGGGCTCCTCCTGGCTTATCATCCAAAAGACCTGAAGACCTTGGTAGTTCCAAAAGGTTAAATTCACTTCTGACTTTTCGAAAAGAAGATATTAATGGCAAAATGAAGAGCTGAAAATGAAGTTAAAAGCTTCGGTAGGACAAAATAAGCTAAAACAATGAAGAATTACCTCCTGTAATTGTACTTCTACCATCAAGAGGAAGAGAGAGAATTCTTTCTTCCTCACTGGCAAACAGGACAAGCTTTCTGACTCCTTTTATTCTGAAGGTGGTCTTGGTGTGAATTTTTGGTAACATAAAATTTGTCCCCAATTCTATGAAGTTGATATATTCCAAGTTTAAATATTTGGAATATTTTGGATTTATCCTCTTGGTTTTCTGCTTTGTTTAATTTATAAGCTGAAATTAAAGGAGCCGTTCTTTGTAGAACTTCATAACATTTCCAGAAACCGGCAGAGTCAAAACATAATGTCTTTTCTTTGATAGTGATAGGAGTTCCGTAACCTACATGAGCCATTCAATTTATCCTAAGATAGCAGCAGTCCTGACTCTGGAGCAGATGGACAAACATGAAGCTCTGTTAGTTTGCTGCTATTGGTCATCTAGCTGTCTTTGCTGTCAGGACTAAAGATCAGTCTTTAAGCTAACATCTCACTGGTAAACTAACTCTCAGTATGATTGAGTCCACAACATTTACTGTCAGCCCAGAGAAGGTAGCCTAGTGGATACCCCTTGGTGAAACCCAAGTTTCTAACTTAGTTTTGCAGAAAAAATCATCACTGTCTCTCAAACTATGAAAGGTAGAATTCTGTCATCCTCTCACTTTTGGAAGAGGGCAAGGGCAGAGTCCTTATTCCTGTCTAAATCCATGAGGGATATATCCTGGAGGTCCGTGACCACTCGTGGAGTTTAGCTAGTGAATAAATAGCACTTTACTTCTTGGTGATGATACATGTGAAAAAAATAAACCTAAAACATACAGGTCATTTTACAATCACAGATTCAACCTAGGATAAAGGATTACTTTGATTTTAAAGTCTATTTATGCTCCTGGAGCTCATCATCAAGTAAATTAGTATTTCCCATAGCACCCCAGTCTCTTTGGATTAAAGTAACTCACCAATTCATTTGATTCCCCAGATACTCATTTGTTTTCATTTGGGTTCCATGTTCTTTTTCTTATCTCCTTATGAACTCTGGGAGAATGACTTAACATATGATTAGTTTCCAGACTGCGTACTCCCTGGTGGTTCAGATGGTAAAGAACCTGCCTGCTGTATAGGAGATCCGGGTTCAATCCCTGAGTCAGGAAGATCCCCTGGAGAAGGGAATGGCAACCCACTCCAGAATTCCAGCCTGAAGAATTCCATGGATAGAGGAACCTGGTGGGCTACAGTTCATGGAATCACAAAGAGTCAGACATGACTGAGCGACTAACACTTTCACTTTCACAGGAGTCTGTGGTCTTAAGTAAGTACCCCAGACCATCTATGGAATGTACCTTTCTCACTGATACTTGTCCCAGTGTAAACCCATCAGGACTGGGGGGTAAAGTTACTTAAAAAAAAAAAAAAAACCTGAAGAGATCAAGAACTGGACAAATGAGCTTCCTTGTTTTCATATAAATTTGTTTCATTTCCAGTCAAAATGAAGCCTTTCGAGTGAACAGCCTGTCTAGTTGCTGCAGAGATCTTTTACAGTATTACTGAGTTAAATGCATATAATCATAGAAAATTGGCCTGATTCAACTGAAATCTGGAAAAAGAATAATCCCTTATACTTTCATTTTCTTAAACTGTTCTTTTTTTCTGACCGTGCCTCACAGCTTGCAGGATCTTAGTTTCCTGACAGAGACTGAACCCAGGCCCTTGGCAGTGCAAACCCAGAGTCCAAACCACTAGACTGCCAGGAAATTCCCCTTCTTAACATCAACTTTCTAAAATGTAGCAGATAATGAACTCAATAACGTGAGCACGTGAACAATGTGACAGTTTGGTGCGTAACAATTACATGTGTTCTCCTAAAGGGGTGCTTACGCATCAAGTGGCGTGTGTGAAAGGGTGCAGTTTGACTCAGAGTTTAGCTGAAATCTTCGATTGTCCCTACAACATAAGGTTTATATGTCAACTTGCTTGGCTTTTCAAGAGCCTGAGAGGTAGAAGAGTATAGTGGTCCAGCCCACAGCCCCTGGAGCTGGATGGCCTAGGCCCAAGTCCCAGGTCTTCTGCTTATTGGTTGGTGTATCCTTGGAAAGCTCTGTAACCTTTCTATGCTTCAGTTTCCTCCTCTATTAAAGAGGACTAATAATAGTGTTAGCACATAAAGTTGTTATAAGATTAAAAGAGTTAGTGTAGATCATGAGTTTAGCTTATTTGGCACATAGGAAGTGTGTTTATATAAGCATCAGCTGCTATTGTCACAATCTCAATCTGCTGGGCCCCAAAACTAAGTAGCCTGCTGTAGGTGGAGCTCAGGAGAGGGTCTCTCCAGCAACCACGGTTATGGTAGCGCCAGGTGAGACTGCTGACTTCTCCTCTTGACCTGAATACTCTCCTCGCAGTCCCCTCCTCACCGTGGCAGCTCAGTTCAGCTTCCAAACAGTCCTCAGTTCTTTCCTACCTGGCCAGGGTCCTCTCACCTTCTCCCCACTCTCTGCTCTTTTGTTTTTCTGCCAGCACCTTCATGTTCACACATTTGGAGAGCCTGTCAGCCTCTTGGGCCTCCAGTCTGCATCTCTACTGATCATCCCATTCTATCCATTACTCCTGGGATGAGAGAAGCCTCCTTGCGAAGTCAGAGGAGGAGAAAGACTGTGGATAATCATACTTTTAATTTTTTATCTCCATCAGAGTAAATAACTTTCTAAAATACATGAATATGATCCTATGAATCTTTCTAATCTGAAAGCAATGCTGAGAGTCTAGTCATTGGCATATATTGCTGTGGCAAATTTATTTTTTTCAAATATACTATTTGCTGTCAAGCCCACTGGCAGCATGATAGAATGATTACTTTATTGTTATTTGTTGTTTTTAAATTACTATAGCAATCTACATTAAGAAACCTACCGAAGCCTATATTTCTCTTTTTATTGAACCATCAGAAGGGATTGAAATTAATTTCAAATCATTTCTTAAAAAGAACATTCAATGCTTCCTTGTTATTCACTACTTGGTTGACAAAGACAAATTCTGTTTTGAAATACTGTGTGACATTACTTGGTACTGTTTTCCTATCAAGAAAAAGTGCACCTATTTTTCTGTTTAATGAACTAAGATAACTGAAGGCTATAGCACTCGATACATCTTGTGGCTTTTATGATATTGTCCAATTTTCACATGATTCATAATTTACAACTCAAATAGAGAAGGCAGGGGTGGGCATGCATGGAAGTTGCAAATCTGTTGGGTAGTACTTTTGAGTGTAGAGACTTGATAATAATTAAAATGAGAGGTTCCAAGCTTTTCCCCAAGTGTGCATCAAACTGGCAGCAAAGACAAGTCTGCTCCACCTCCATCACTACTGAAGAGAAAAAGCCCACAAACCCCGCCACGGCCGGCAAAGTCGGCGTTTGCTGCCCTCTCCCCACTGCTTCCTTTGAATTCCCACCCTTCTCTACATGACAGCCCAGAGTCCGGCTCCCACCTCTTCCTTGGCCCTTTCTTTTCTCATAATGGCTGTGATGTCTAACCACCCACCAAAAGTTTGTGCCCCCCCTTTCACAGTGCCCTGGGGAATGGGTGCCCGGTGTCTACATTCCCCAGCTTCACTTGCATCTGGGCAGACTCTTAGACTAGCTCTTACCAACGATCTGTTCATAGTAGGTATGTCTATTCTTGGCTACAGTTTTTTTTTTTTAATTCATTAACAAATATTTATTCAATGTACAATTTATCACTGGTTACAAATCCAAGCCAGTCTTTTTATTATTATCTTATTATCCTGTGGCTGTAGCATCCAGAGTCCTTTGCAGTCATCTTATTTATAGTGATGCATTTTAATTTTTTAGTTTTTCAGTATTTTAATTTTATTGGAGTATAGTGGATTTACAATGCTGTGTTAGTTGTCAGAGAAAGACAGATGTCCTATGATATATCACTCATATGTGGATTCTAATTTCAAAAAAAGATACAGATGAACTTATTTACAAAATAAAAGTAGACTTATAGATATTGAAAACAAACTTATGTTTACCAAAGGGGAATGTTGGCAGAGAGGGATAAATCAGGAGCTTGGGATGAACACCTGCATACTATTGTATATAAGATAGATAACCAACAAGGACCTACTATATAGCACAGAGAACTCTACCCAATATTCTGTGATAACCCATATGAGAAAAGAATCCAAAAAAGAATAATATATGTGTAATTGGCCAGAGCGTTTAAGAGTCTTTCTCACTGAATGCAGAGGACTTACTTCAGCCTTTAGGATGCTAGAGCCACAGATGCAAGAAGTCTGAGTCTCTGAAGTTCCACTGGAGTAAGGATATCTGCTACCCAAGATGCCTATCCTATATATTATAAGATTAAGAAATAAACAACTATTATCTTGAATCACTGAAATTTTATAATTTGTCTGAATGGAACGCATAACCCTAGCCTGGACAATAAACTCTGGTCCCTAGCTCACTCTCAGTTGGCTGAACTAATGCCGAGAGGTAAATCAGGAGATTATGATCAACCTTCCTCCCGCCAGGATTTGCATTTTACTTGAGGGAACTGCCCACACTTCTTCCCCAAAAAGGACACTGTGCGCCTGGCTGTACACACTGAATGATCAGAAGAGTTGATCCTACACACTAGCATGATAAGGAGGAAGCAGTGCTGGCTGGAGTTACAGTTTCTGGGTCTGAGTTCTAATAATTTAGTTCTTAGCTGGTCCTGTGCATGTCACTTAACTTTCTGATCAGGGAGATGGAACAGGGGTGTATATTATCATGTTTAAGAATTTGGAATCTCACAGTCCCCAGTTGGTGATTTACAAGATCTTGACAAATTCCTTCCCCTTCGCACGCCTTGGTTTTCTCGTCTGCAAAACACGGAGTAGAACACCTTCTTCATAGGTTTGTTGACTCATCCATTCATTCACTCATCCATTTAAAACGTATTTACTAAGAACCTGCTCTGTGCCAAACACGACTCAGTGTGTTTACAGGAGAGACAACTCTGAGCAAGACAAGGTTTGTATTGAGTGGACATGGAGGGTAGTAAAGAATGAATAGACCTCTGTTCAGCTGTTGTGGAGAGGAGGAAACAAGCTAATGTCTATGAACTGCTTCTGCAGTGCCTGATACATAATAAACATTAAGAAATGGGAAGTATTATTAATTCTTTGAGACCCCATGGACTGTAGCCCTCCAGGCTCCTCTGTCCATGGGATTTTCCACACAAGAGTACTGTGGTGGGCTGCCATTCCCTTCTCCAGGGGATCTTCCTGACCCAGGGATCAAACCTGGGTCTCCTGAATTGCAGGTAGGTCCTATACTGTCTGAGCTACCAAAGAACCCAATATAAATATAATAATATAAATAATTTCTATTTCATGTAAATATGAAAATGCATAAGATAATAATTGCAATAGCATCCAATAGGGCTAGTGTGAGGATTATATGAAACATGTATTTATGAGCTATTTATTATTATCTAATTACCTGATGGGAGAAGGCAATGGCACCCCACTCCAGTACTCTTGCCTGGAAAATCCCATGGATGGAGGAGCCTGATGGACTGCAGTCCATGAGGTCTCAAAGAGTCGGACACGACTGAGCGACTTCACTTTCACTTTTCACTTTCATGCATTGGAGAAGGAAATGGCAACCCACTCCAGTGTTCTTGCCTGGAGAATCCCAGGGATGGGGGAGCCTGGTGGGCTGCCATCTATGGGGTCGCACAGAGTTGGACACGACTGAAGTGACTTAGCTATTACCTGATGATTAATTGAAGCAAATGCAAAGAAGAATACGTTAAATTCCTCCTCCCCATTTCAGTGAGGTTGGGACATTTTCTGTTGGCAGAAGCTATTACCTCATGAGAACAGAGAAACCAATCACTATTCACCCCAGTCATCCCATGCCAATTTGAGTAATCTCGCTGCAAAGCTTTGGAAGGGATATATCTGCCCTCAAGCAGAAACCTTTAGCTTCGGTTAAGTTGAATGAGAGAAACCAGGGGCCCTCAAATATAACCTCCACAGTCTGTCATTGGGTAAAGGAGGCCAGTCCCTGGACCCTAAGCAGAGGCTCTCACCTGGCTTGTATGAGCGTCCATCTGTTGGAGAGTTTTCCCCAAAACCTTGGGGTGGAAAAAGTCTTATGCACTGGCCCTGCGTAAAAATTCATCTGAAATGTGTATAGGAAGAGAACATGCAGGTAAAAATGTGGGCAAGGCACACAATCTTTTTAAAAATTCTTACTGTGCTATTTTCCTACAAGCAGGTCAGCAGAGCACACTTCAGCTAATGGTTTGAGTTGCATAAGTAAGGTGACCATAAAATTTATCATCTAATCTGGGTCACTTTTGAGAGTGAAAAGGGACAGTATTAATAATTACAAGCAGAACAACAGTAGTAAATCAGAACTGTTCTAGGGGGCAAAACTACACATGTTCACCCTGGACACAGATTGTTAGGAATATTGTTTTTATTTATTTTTAATGCTCATGATTCTTTTGGAGGACAGGGCTGTTTATAAACATGTCTGAGAAGTAACAACAGGCTAGTATTTTTCTGTAACAGTGACAGCAGTATACCAAATATTTTAGGTCTTCTCTGCATTATGTGAAAGCACTTGTTTCAGGCTTTAAAGGGGCTACAAAGTTGTCCAAGACATGACCCCTGGCCTCAAGGAACTTATAATTTAGCAGAAGAGAGAAGCCAGACAACTCAGACAAAGGCTCGTAGACCAAAAACCTTACTGGGATTAGGGAAATGATGAGCAACTGAGTGTTGCGGATGCAAGCGTTTGTGGCTAAGCGTGAAGGTGGAGATATGGGTTGGGCCAGATGGTGTAGGGGCTTCCCAAGTGTCCCTAGCGGTAAAGAACCCGCCTGCCAATGCAGGAGACACAAGAGAGGCAGGTTTGGTCCTTGGGTTGGAAAGATCCTCTGGAGGAGGGCATGGCAACCCACTCCAGTACTTTTGCCTGGAGAATCTCATGGATAGAAGACTCTGGCAGGCTACAGTCCACAAGGTTGCAAAGAGTCAGACGTGACTGAAGCGACCTCGCATGTAGATGGTGGAGAGCTGTGAATGCCACAGCTTTGCACGTGGAAGATTTGGATCACTTCCTGACTTGCAACCTCAGATGAGGGGTGAGGAAAGTTCTGCTCTATGGCCAGGGAAGGTTTCATGCCCAAGCAGACTACGTGGCCATGTTTTTAGGATACTCATCCTCATTCATGGGGTCATTATAATCCACGGGGTCACAAAGAGATGGACATGACTGAGCAACTTTCACTTTCATCCTTGTAGCACTGAAGACTAATTTCCAATCTAGACATGACATTAAAACAGATGTCAACAGATCCTGTTGGCTTTTACATAACGAGTGGGAAAAACATAGGGAGTGGGAAAAAATACAAGAAAGCCTTTTGATGCTTTGGATCCTTCAAAGACCAAGTGGAGAAGGAGGGTAGGTTCTAACCTGAGAGGAGAGCGAATGGTCATGGCTTACAATTTCTCTCCACCAGCACAGGAATTAGCACATAATATTGGCAGAGGAGGACCATGAGCAGAATATTCACAATAGGGTCCCCTTGGAAACTGAATCGGAAGAAGGATGGATCTTTTCATCTGAAAGAAACCGGAGGACACCCTGTTGCTTTGGGCTATTCCAGAAGGGCAGCTACAGTGCCCTCTCTCTTCCGGGACCAGCTCTGCTCAGTTGCTTCGGTTGTGTTCGACTCTTTGTGACCCCATGAGCTGTAGGACCCCACCCGGCTCCTCTGTCCACGGGATTTTCCAGGCAAGAATCCTGGAGTGGGTTTCCATTCCCTACTCCAGGGGATCTTCCTGACTTAGGGATTGAACCTGCATCTCTTGCATTGCAGGCAGATTCTTTACTGATGAGCCATTGGGGACCGACTGTGAGTGGTCCTATCTCTTATTGGGAGGAGCCAGGTGTCTTAGTTTAATTGTCCTGGAAACAGACTTGGAAATGGTGATTTTCATGCAGGAAATTGAGTGTATACTTAGATAGATGCCTGTGAAGGAGAAAGAGTGCAGGCTTGGGTGGAGGGAGGGGTTAACCAGCAATTTAGTCATGACAAAGACTTCGGTGGTTCACATGGGGTGCTCTGGACTAGGATGGACCTTCAAAGTTGTCCCAAGTTAAGGACTCCTACATCCATAGACAAATCAGGAATATAGGATACCCCAGAAAGGAAGCCTGACCTTGGATAAGGCGGCTGTCTTCACCAGAGGGACTCAGCCAAAAGCTGACAGCTGCCAAACTCCCAGAGTCTGGAGGAATGAGTCCTGAAGTACGGCTATTCTGAAGGGGGCATTTGGGCCAACTACCATGGCATACACCACACCAGTGGTTCTTGAACTAAGACACGGTACATCAGAGTCCTCTGGAGGGCATGTTAAAATGCAGATTCCTGGGCTCCATCTTTAGTTTCTGATCCATTAAGTCTTGAGTGGGGCCCAATAATTTGTATTTCTAGTGAGTTCCCAGGTGATGCTGGCCTGGAACCCCCCACCTTGAGAACCACTGCACTACTTCAGACATTCAGGGAACCTGCTCAGGCATGGATAGCTCATCAGCACTTTCAAAACATGTAGCAAACAGACTTTTAAGTGGGCACATTTCAATGCTGAATCAGGCAGCTTTGATTATCTGTAAGATCTCAGTTTTCTACTCCTTTAAATGACAGTTTGGTGACCAAAAAAAGAAAGTTCTGCTGCAACTAGGTGTGTATTTGGAGGACTCTAGGTCTCCATGGGGAGAAGGCAATGGCAACCCACTCTAGTACTCTTGCCTGGAAAATCCCATGGGTGGAGGAGCCTGGTGGGCTGCAGTCCATGGGGATACTAAGAGTCGGACATGACCGAGCGACTTCACTTTCACTTTTCACTTTTCACTTTCATGCATTGGAGAAGGAAATGGCAACCTACTCCAGTGTTCTTGCCTGGAGAATCCCCGGGACGGGGGAGCCTGGTGGGCTGCCGTCTATGGGGTCACAGAGAGTCAGACACGACTGAAGCGACTTAGCAGCAGCAGCAGCAAGTCTCCATGTCAAACGTTATTGCCATTCTCTATGGACCAGCAGCTTCTATTTGAAGTTGTCGTTAGCAGTTCATTCCTCTATTTCAAGAAGAGACAGAATCTAGTTGCCTGCCTTACAAGATTCCTCCCCACAGCTGTGCTTGTGTTACCTGCATCCATTTTTCTATCTACTCTCTTACCTTGCTGTCATCATGTGATCCAGTTCAGAGGGATCAAGCCCTCGCTAAGCTCTGACCACCACAGCTGGTTGAAGGTAAACTTGGGGCCACGCTGGACTCTCCCTAGTCTTTCTCCAGGGATTCCATTTGGGGCTGAGAGAGAAGAGCCCCCTTCTTCTCTGGAAATGAGGATATGAGCCTGGAGGTACCCGTGACCATGGCTTTTGTGCAGTGAATAAGCCTATGAGCAGAGGGAGGAGATGAGACCAATTGATGGAGAGAAATACAGTTAAGAGGCAGTCGTCATTAGCTATATTCTTGCCCTTCTTGATTACATTGTGCATGAGCGCTCAGTCATATCTGACTCTTTGCAACCCCATGAACTGTAGCCCACCAGGCTCCTCTGTCCATGGAATTTTAGAGGAAAGAATGCTGGAAGTGGGTTGCCATTTCTTTCTCCGGGGATCTTCCAGACCCAGGGATGGAATCCACGTCTCTTGTGTCTCCTGCATTCACAGGCAGGTTCTATCCCCACTTTCTTTAGCTAATTCAAGTTAGGTTGCTGCCACTTGCAATCAGATGAGTCCTGTCTAAGGCTCCCTTTAAATGCAAATACCATGGGAAGCAGAATACATGGCCCTGATCCTAACAACTTAACTTTCAAGGGCAGAGTAGCCAGAAGAGCCCATGATCAGGCCTGAGGAGCATCTGCAGTGGGAACCCTTGTTTGCTCAGAGGCTTCTGAGGAGTGGGATGGCGGTGGGAGGGAAGGTCAAAGAGCCACAGTGAATGCTCTCTAGGTTCCGGGTGTCCTGCTAGGTGTGTAGCATGCTTTATTCCATTTGGTCTGACATGGTTGGTAGCGCCGAGAGCATGGTAGATGAGACATTAGGTACAGAGATGGTCAGTGCATTTCCCAAGGTCACACAGCTAGTCAGTGGCAAAGCCGTGACTCAAACATGGTTGGAAGTGCTGTGCACTTAACCACTGCCTTATATATGACTGCTCCCAAAAGCAGAGACCACACCAGAGGAAGGGGTGAGTTATGGGATAGAAAATTTCATTTTACAGTTTTGTTAAGAATTATACCAGAGACCAAGGTCTGGGACCCTTCCAGTGATCTAAGAACTATTTTGAGGGATCCAGTTACATTTCTCAAAAGTCATAAAATCTAGGAATCCAAGGTTAACCCTGAAGAATATTAGGGTAAAGCATATAGTGACTTATTAAGGTTATATTTACATTGAAATTTACATTTATATTTTTTTGAGAAATTCATCCAGAGGTGAAATGATGGATTTCATCATTTTGTTGTTCGTTACCAAGATGTCCCCATGTCTATGGTCGAGAGACTCTACAGAACTCTTTCACTCAAACATGGTTAATTCATGCACCACTAATTTGAGCTCTTCCTATAATTCAAACAATGCCTATGTAATGCTTATTTAGCAAAAAGTTTTAAATTTCTTATTTTATCAATTCCTGGATCTTCCTCTCAAGTGGAGAATGTAGTCTAAAAAGTATAGCTTTTACAAACAGTGATTCAGAAACAATAAATTTCTTCATGACACTCACCACCACATCCAGTAACCAAGTCTTGAATATTAGATAAGTTTTATGTTTAGGAGGCATTCATATATAGTAGAGGCTTGTGAATTATAACTTTTTCATGAATGCTCCTCATTTAATCTATTAGTACTCATTTATGTCTTCCTTTATAATATAGACAACTGTTAAAAACATAAAACTCCATTTTCTCAAAAAGCACTCTCTCTGTAATTGAAGGCTTTCTCTAAGTCACAAAAACCTTTCCACCATCACTGAATCTGCCAGGCTTCACACTATGTTACTGATGTATTGAAACAAATTGGATGGTTTGGAAATAAGTCTTGGCTAAATTAGCTAGACAAGCGTTTCTCTAACTTGCTTTATTGTGAGATTTACCTCTGAGATTCTGATTCAGCAAGTCTTGATTAGAAGCTGAATTTTCAACAGATGTCCCAGGGGATTCTAATATAGGTGGCCCAAGGGCTATCCTTTGAAAAACATGGAATTGGATAATACCAAAGTTCTTGATTTCCCTTTGACATGACTATGCATTAGGTCCAAAGAATGTAGTATGGATAAAAGTATGTGTTTATATCATCCCATATGTGAAGATCCCATATGTAAATAGTGTATGTATCATACACTATTAATATGATTAGAAACTTAGAGAAAAAAAATTCTTTTGTGAAAAAGTAAAATTCCTTTATACAGAGAGAATTTATGATGATTTTCTCATTCTTACTGATTTCTTTCAGAGTGAGATTTAATTTCCCATGACAATCATTTCATCAAATGACACATTCACAGACATATAATTTTCCTTTGAAAAATTCAATATATAGTTCACCTCTAAGGCTTTTTCTTTGCAGTAGAATGATTGTATAATTTCACACCTTAGTGGCACTCTTTGATTTCTTATTGATAATTGTGTGTGACTTGTTACAGAGACACATCAATAGGAATATTGAGTTGTATAAATTATAAATACAAACAAAATAAAACAATTGTCTATCTCTGCTACCTTATCTGGCGAACACATTTTATACACCAGTTCTTCAACTTTGAAAATGAAACTAAGTTTTAATCAATTATTCAGTCATTTTGAGACATATTTGAATGTGGGCTTTCTTCAATTTATTAGTTTTGAAATGATAGTACCAATTAAATAAAAATATTTTTTAAAAATTATAATGCCATCAAATAAAAATATGTAAAAATATTAATTTTAAAATAAAAATATATTAAAAGATCTTGCTCTCTAATTTTCATAGTATACAATTGCTACAGGAGATGGTTATTAATGCCTCTTTGCCAGTTCATAATGAACTTGCTCATTTTCCCCTGATAGTCAATAACCTCTCAGTTTCTAACAAAGGTTTAATGAACAAATTTGGGAGGACTGTGCTATTCTAAGATGAAAGGTTTACAAAATACACCACAAGACATTTACTAGGAGGCAATACATATTATCATTAGCAATTAAAACTACATTACCCTTGTCAAAATGAATGAAAAAGTGAGTCTTATGGTGTGGTGCTCTTGTATTTTATCATGTTTGTTTCTCATCTGCCTATCCGTATGTTTCATGGGGTCTCCCGCTGCAGTTTCTGCATAGCCTGGTAGCAGTAGTAGAGAGGAACATGAAAGAGTATGAGAAATTCACCCCTTGTTTATGCTTCAGGGACGCTTTGTACAAAATCTCATAATCTGAGGTGGGTCTCTTCATCGTCTTTAGTGAACAAGCAAAGTTCTGCTTTCCTTATCGCCTTGGAAAAAATGTTCAAATTTCTACTCTTTGCATTTTCCTTCAATTTTTGTTGCACAAATATCAGTCCATCATTCAGCAAAGTTTTTCCTGAAAGAGATGGTGATGAAATGAAGGCAAAGAATATGGAAGGTAGGCTTTCCTTTCTATAACTGTGCTTCCTGTTTATTCAACCAGCACTTAATGAGTTTCTACCATGTGCCAAATGCTGGGTAGACAATAGTGGGGAGAAGGTTAAAAGCAGTAAGATAGTTCCCACCCTCTAGGAATCCATAGCCTACTTAAAAGACCAACACATACACAAATTTATTAAAATGGCATGTGTCATAGCAATGATATACACACATGGCCACGCCTGATGACCCGCAGATGTGACAGCGTGCACTCAGTCGGGGTGGGGGAGCATCCAGCTCAAATGATGTCCATCCCCAAAGCTTCATGGGGTAACAGCCACTGAAGTGGGACTTCAAGTACTAGCAGAAAATAAAGAGTACATTCCAAGGAGAGGGGATCTGAAAGAGCACGGCTTATGAAGTTGGGCTGAGGTAGGTCCAGTGGATGAATGTAAGGGGGATGGAGGAGAGAGAGACCATGCTGAGGACTGGGAAAACTCCACGTTATGAATTGAATCATGTTCCCCCAAATTCATGTGCTGATACCCCAACCCTCAATGTGGTTGAATTTGGAGAAAAGGCTTTTAGGTAGGTAATTAAAGTTAAATGACGTCATAAAGATGAGGCTTTCATCCACTAGGGCTGGTATCCTTATTAGAAGAGGAGGAAACACCAGCGGTCTCTCTCTGTGAGTACACAAAGGCGAGGTCACGCGAGCACACAGTGAGATGGCAACCACCTACAAGCCAAGAGGAGAGGCCTCTGAATAGAACCAGCCTTGCCATCACCTTGATCTTGGATATCCGTATGTTCAGAATAGTGAGAAAATTAATTTTTGTTGCCAGTCTGTGGTATTTTCTTATGGTAGCCTGAACAGACTTGTATACTCTGTGAGGTGCAATTAAAAGGGCTTTGCCTGCAGTGCTGAGGAGTTTGGACTGGAGTCTGGCTACTTAGCAGAGCAATGTCATGATCAGATTTGGGCTTTTGGAAGACTGCTGTGTCTGCAGTGGGAAGGGCACGTGGGGGTGGGGGATAGATGGAGGCCATAAAATATGCAAGGAACAAAAGCAGAAGGATAGATCAAGGAGCCCTGTCCCAGGAGCCGGGGGCTGGGGGCTGTACTTGAGCCCTGCTCTGCCACTACTTGGCCTTGGGGCAGTCGCTTCACTTTGCTGGGTCCCTGCTTCTACCTCTGTAAAATGAAGAGAGTTGACTCAGGGGTGGTTACTGTATGCCTCCTATAAGACATCTTTCTCTGAAAACTCTCTCTTCCCCTCCCCTCACTGTGTTTGGACCACAGGCTAGAGCAGAGTGGATCAAAGTGATTGCCTGACTCTGACTGGATAAGTCCGGCTCCCTTCTTCAAAACTTTGGGCTGAGAGTCAGTCTAGGTATTGGGAACCAAGTCACATTAACAGCAAAAGGAAGGTTCTGAAATCCTACTTGTGCCCCAGAATTGTCTCTGTTCTCCTTTCTGATACCTGATTGTTCACCTTTTCCTTGGTGCTCCTTGAGTTCTTGCTGCCATATACTTGGAACATAAAGTTTTTCCTTAGGCTAGATTGTCAGGTTCCATTAGGTATAGCCAAAAGTGTATTATCCAGACTGTTCCCTGATGCAGCACTTGCTGAGTCTGAGACAGGGGATGACACCCACACACTTGTAGCTGGTGTAGGTCCAGCCACATCTGATCCAGGATGGTGACTGGTTGTGGGTTAGTATTAGATCCTCAATCCTTCTGTAAGATTTCTCCACTCATCTGCTGATATGTCTGAAATGTCCACTCTAGAAGTCATGCCTATGAATAAGAATGCCTCTACAGGGTCAGTGTCAAAAACAGTCTAGGATAATCCAGTTCACTAGTTACTTATCTATTGGAACCTGTAGATATTTTTGAAGGGGAAGACTTTGATGATGGAGAAAGTTAGAAACTATCTGGATCAAAAAATCCAACAAGGCAGGAATGAGATTCCAGGGCTGCTGGTGATAGTTGTGAATGACCCTAGAGATGGGGAAGGTCACACCATCAGTGAACCCACCTAAAACACACTTCACCATTTTATTGTGGGTCAACCTTGGTCCTGTTAGAGGTCCTGTGAGTGTCTGGCTTGGGTCTTCTTCACAGTTTCCATTGTCCTTTCTAATTCATTTGAGTAAGGAGCCCTTCTAGAAAGCCTACCTGAGCAGGCTCTGGGAAGGGCTTTGGCAAGAGCATGTGCTGAGTCCCCGGTGCTACTTCTCCCACTTACTGACCCTAGGGCTTTAGCCAAGCCACCTAATCTCCCGAATTCTGTTTCATTTCTTACAGGCTCCAAGCAAAAATTAAGCAGAGGCCATATAGGAAGATGTTTAGTAAGCGTTCACACTGAAAGAAAAGAAGACTCTCCGTACCTACCAAGTTGAAATATTTTTCACAGGCAAAAGCCTTCATCAAGATGCTGTTCAGTTCACTTTAGTCCCTCAGTCATGTCTGACTCTCTGTGACCCCATGGACTGCAGCACCCCAGGCCTCCCTGTCCATCCCCAACTCCCAGAGCTTGCTCAAACTCATGTCCATCGAGTCGGTGATGCCATCCAACTGTCTCATTCTCTGTTGGCCCTTACTCCTCCTGCCTTCAATCTTTCCTAGCATAAGGGTCTTTTCTAATGAGTCAACCCTTTGCATCAGGTGGCTAAAGTATTGGAGCTTCAGCATCAGTCCTTCCAATGAAAATAAGTGCAAATCAAGGAGTGTGCCTTGAGCACACCGCAGCCATCCTCCAGTGTCTGTAGTCACCGAAGTGGGTGTTGACCCTGGGCAGCACTTCATGTGTCCTCCTTAGAACAGACATCCTCGAGTAACTTACACCATGTCACGTCGCAGAGGCAGAGTTAGGATTTAGTATTTCTGTGTCTCTGTTGATCTAACAAAGATCCTAGTCTAGTGGGAAAAGTTGGGATCACTTCTCAAAATGGACCTGCATGAAAATCCTAACTCAACCACTAACTCCACTTTTACTCCATGATTGTGAGCAAATTGTTCAATCTTTCTGAGCCTCAGTTTCCTCACCAGCAAGCTAGATAATCAGAAACAGGGTGGTATTAGATACAACACCTAGCTCAAGTGAAGGGACTCAACAAATGTTCCCTTTCTCTTAATTATAAAACCATTAGATTTGGTCAAGGTTAGGAACAGTTTCTAAGTTAGTTCTTTCCATGAAGCAAGTGACATTAACCACAGCAAAATGCTCTTCTTTTTTGACTGGACCGAGATTCACTAATATAGACAAGGAAAGCACATTTGGGGGATGATCCTTGCCAAGTCCACTTTGATGTTTTTGTTATAAAAGAGCAAAGCCAGATGGAAGTGATCAAATGGCTAAGCTGGGTGCAAAAATATGAGACAGAGGTATGTTTTCCCCCACTGAAATATTCTGCACCCTCCCCAAGTTACAGAAGAGTGCTTCTACTCAAAGTCTACAGATCACAGAGCCCCTGGCAAAAGTCCCTTAGCAAAATCTGACTTTGAGTTAAAAGTAGAAATGGATTCTGAGCATCTGCTTTGGAGGCCTCAGATAACACCCTTGCTTATCAAGCCTTGATCAGAAAGGATGCCAGACACACATGGAAAGGTCTTGCCCCTCTGACCTTCCCACCATAACATTTGGAAACAAGAGGACTCAGAGCACTTTAGGAGGGGCCTGAAGAGTGGTTAGAGTGCCTTAGTTTAGTTCCACACACATTTATCAAACCCATCGCTAATGCCAGACTTGGCAGGAGCCAGGGTGAAATTAGGAACATCCCAGAGACCAGAAGGCACTTAGCCTCTGCAGCCAAAACTGCTACAGAGTACCCGCACCTTGGTAAATTCACATCCAGACACACATTTGATTTGCATGGTATGTTCTCGCTATATGTTGCAAAACTGATGCAGCAACACTACAGGCATTACTAATTTTTGTGGTTTTCTGTGTGTGGGCTCACAGTGTTCTAGACATTGCACAGAACATAATCCTGGTGCTTTCGAATTCAATAATGCATCATATCTGAGACCTCACTTGCCTAGTTTAAAAATAGCCTAAGGTATGTGATAAATTATGTTACAGATGATGATACATAGTAGAAACTTGTAATATCTGAATCGAGGGGCTGATTTGAGGAGTAAATGGAACAATTCTTGAAAAACACTTGATTTAGTGCCCAGACCATTGTAGGTCCCTTGATTCACATCTAGCATCATCAAGGTTTTTATCAAATCAGCAAATGGTTGCTCCAAACTCACCCAGAAGATTATGAATATAGTTAGATAATAATTGATAAATTTATTCAATCATTGGGTTGGAAGGCATTTTGAAAGTTCATCCAATCTCTCCTTAGAGCCAACTGAACTCTGTCAGCCTTATTTATAAACCCAGTTTTTTTGCCTAAACATGTTCAGTATGAATCAACTTTTGATAGTACTCTTCTTTAGTGCCTAAAATCAGAATTACATCTATTATTTGTTCATTTATTTATTTGAATAAGCTACATGTGCTCACCAGGGAGAGGTTTTCCTCTAACTTCACAGGCAAACTTCAAACAGAAAGTCTCTTTATGGAAAGACTGGCCAGATGCAGGTATATATCTCTGGGAGTTGTCCTGGTTTCTTTTCAAATTAGGCAATGAATATGCTTCTTGACATGCACACACAAGATTTGTGGCAAAAACACCTTTCTTTCATGTAACTGATTTTCCTTTAATCCCAACCTTAATGTAGATCATTCTTGATGCATAATCTCTAATGGACTTTGAACTAGCGAGTGCTAACTTTGAATAATGAAGAAATAAATGACAGTTTTCCTTATAGCTGGATTCAGGAGATATGGGGTTGAGGGGCAATGGAGGTATAACTGCTCACCTTTCACCCTGGCACAAGCAGGTGAAGTGCTGAAAGGAAGATGTGACAATAAGTTTAAACCCTGGGGCTGAGTGTTCCCAATGCATTTGCATTCCTTGGTTTGTAAGGCTGTGTTTAAAATAAAAAACCGTCACCAAGACAGAAAAACTGCTATAGTTATATCACGGCACACTGAGTTGCAAACCTTTTAATGAAAGACATAATTCTTGGGTTGTCTACATCATACTATACTCTCATGCAAAACACTTTAATGCCTGGTGTAAATTACTTTCGACTTTCTTAGCACGTATTGCATTTCTTAATCATGGGTGTTCAGTTCTATTTTCCATTTGGAGTCTAGGAGAATCATATCCAAATGAAGCTGGAGGACTTCCCCTCCTGCAGTCTCCCCTTCTCTGGTCCCACTCTCCTCCCTGCCCCCTTCTTTCCCTCCTCACCTCTGTGCTACCCCAACTCCTCTAGGACAATACAGTTTCTGGGACATCCTCAGTTGGAGGCTATAATCTGGTCCTCAGTCAGAAAAGTGAACAAATGAAAAATACACCTTTTGCCTGGACAGGATGTTACATCTTCAGAAAGGCTGCAGCCCAGCCTGCCCAGGTGCATCTGCAGAGAGATGAAGCTTGTCCCACACAGCTCTACCCTCTCCATGGCAGGGTACATTAGAATGGTCGCCAAGAACCTCCCACACCCGTCTACTTTCTGAGAAAGACACAGCTGCAGGAATTTTAAAATATTCACACAGAATGCTGGGGTCTAGAGTAAGCGCCTATGTGCTGCCTGCCTAACTGCACGGCTGCTGTGGTCAGCTCTCAAAAGCACCAGTTAGACCAAACCTTTTCTTGGCACATATCTCCCATCATCTACTTCTTCTAAGGCAGAATGAATCATTCATGCATACTCCTACAGCACTGTCCATATACCTCTCTGTCCATATACTTCATCTTAGTAACTGACACAATGAACTATAGTTGGTGGACAACATCTTCCTTGACAATTCTGAAGCACTTATGGAGTCCAGAGTCATTTCTCTAAGAATCCCAGGGCAGAGTACAGTGCTGGTATATAATAGTAGGTGCTCAGTCAAAGTGTGTTAAATAAATAAATGATATGTCTAGTGGAGAAAGATGTCAGATTTATACACTGCCATTTAAATCATGTATATTTTCATTTCACAGTCTCCAAATTGTGTAATGAAAGTAGGAAATACTCTGTGTCTGGAAAATATGTAATGATAGTAAAACATTGCCATGTTTATCCATTTTTAATTCAGGAGATTGGCAACATGGCTGTAGTTGAGATTTTTGGAGGGAGGAAGCGAAAATGTAATACATCCTCTGCAGTATTCCCCTTTTTTTCCCTGATGGGGAAAAAAAATGCAGCTTTTACTTATTTATCTATAACATTTGCAGGGCTCTATTTTTTCAGCTGGTTCTTCCTATTCAGATTTAGCTACTAAATAGGGGGCTAGCCCAAGGTTAGCTAAGACCCTGGATGAGCTGAGTGCTGGCATCTGTCCCTGTGACTATTGATTCTGGGGCTATGCCAGATCCCTGGGGATTGGAAAGATTCCCTATCTGAGGCTACTTGGCTCCTAAAACCCTTCCTCCAGCCCTTGCCAACTAAAACACAGTAGGAGCAAATGTTGTATGGCAACTGGGTATAAACACAACAGTTGGAATGCTTCAGAAAGAAGTCTGGATTTCCTGGTAAAGTGTATTCAATGCTAAAACAACAATAACAGTGTTAAAAACACATTTGGGGATTGTTAGAATGCCTTACCCACTGATTCTCATTATTCCTCTTAGAGTCTCACTGGATGCACTGATGTCTCTGAGAAATATTTCCTCAGGAATTATCTCAGATGCTACATCCACACAAACTAGTTAAGGTGAAGATTAAAGCAGGCTTCTGAGTAAAGTCAATGCAATCATGTTTGTTAAGTCAACACCTTACTTCATATTACTCATAGGAATAGGGAAAGGAGAATAGAGAGACGCGTGTTCTGCTTTGGGGCTGTGACTCTTACAAGCACTGAGATTTCAGGTAAATCGTGTGTCTAGTTCTCAGCTTTCTTATCTGTAAAGTGGGTAGGTTGCTCATAGAGATCTCTGAAGTGCCTTCTAGCATTGAATCTCAGTGAGCATCACTGCTCTCAGAAATGAAGCAAATGTCCTTAGCCTGGCGTGATCTGTGTTTGAGAGGAGAGTTAAGGCTCTTAGTTTTTTAAATCAAGCCGTTTGCACAAGGACAGAGAATCTCATGAATCTTTATCAATGAACTACCTAGTGGGGACTACCTCCTATGGGTTGAATGATATGCCCTCAAAAAAAGATGTTGAAGTGCTAAACTTCAGTGTGAGAAAGGTCACCCTATTCTGGAAATAGGGTCTTTGCAGATCTAAGCGACGTAAGATGAGGTCGTGAGGGTATGCCCTAACATAGTAAGACTGGTGTCCGTATGACATAAAGAAATTTGGACTCAGACAGAAATAGAGAGAAGATATGTGAAAAGGCACAGAGAAAACACGATGTGAAGATGGAGGAGAGATTGCATTGCCGTGAGCCAAGGAGTGTCTGAGACTATCAGAAGCTGGAAGAGGCAAGGAACGGTCCTTTTTTCCACAGTTTCACAGGGCATGTGGCCCTGCCAGTACTTTGATTTCATACTTCCAGCCTCCAGAGCCGGGAGACAATCATTTCTGTTGTTTTAAGTCACTGCATGGCAGTACTTTGTTACAGCCACCCTAGGAAATGAACACACATTTGCCTCAAATCTCCAGAGCCCAGGTTGCACTTGGCTTCTTTGCAGGAGGAAGTGGATATTTTGCCCCCCTCGGTGTACATTATTTGACATTTATCAGAAGAAAAATTGGACAAGAGACAAGAAGGGAAAGGGAGAAAAGGGAAAAGAAGAAAAAGTAAAGGGTAACTTGTTTTGAAAATGAAGATGGCTAGGATTGGGCCTGGTGTTTAACTGGTATACACAGGTACAGTCTAACAGCTAAAGTATTTCTGTGTAAACACCCACTCCAAAGCCCCCTGAGTGGGCCATTGTCAGAAGACTGCCTGCCCACCACTTACATGCTCTGTCCTTTCCTGGGGGCCGCTCCGGGATTTTCCCCAGGGTCCAACAAATGAAGGACTGACTGTTGACCTACAGGGCTCTCTACATTCTGCAGAGCTACCTCTGCCATGACTGCTGAGTCCCACCGGTTAATAATATTTCTGATTGAGAGCCTTGTTCATTTGAGCTGTGGCACTGGGCCTCTGCAATTGATGGAGAATGTGCAGGGAAAGGAGATGAAACCAGAGGCTGCCGGGAGGAGGTGAAGAGACACAGACATGCAAGAGATCAGAACCACCACAGTTGTTATTGTCCAGTTGAGATGGTGCTTCACCCCAAAATGCCTCTGGCCTGCACATCCTTTTCCTGGCACCCCACCGCTGACTCAGGAGGAGGGGAGACAGGAGGAAGGAAGGAGGAGAAAGGCTGGGAAGGGCCAGCTGCCCACAGAGACACAGCCGAGGTGAGACTAGCTGGGACGAGACCTCAGACATGCCCAGTGGGCCAGCACGGATGCTGGGCAGGTCCCCAAGGGTTGATGCTCATGGCGGAGGCTCAGGGGGGTTGGCAATGCTCAGGGAACAGGAAACTCTGCATCAGTCAGGCTAGCCAGTGCAGTGGGGAAAGGCAGCACTTGCAACAATAACCCTTTCACCTCTCTATATGACTTCCCTTCCCAGAATCCTCACACAACTTCCACAAAGTAGACCTTATCATTAATTCTCAGGTTATAGATAGAGAATCAGAAATGCAGCCAAGTTAAATACTTTCCCTAAAATCCTGAGACCAGCAAGGAATGGAGCCAAGATTCAAACCAAGGTGTATTTGTCTCCAACACCTGGACCCTTAGCCATGGTTCTGTCGGCTTCCTGTAGAGAGGTTGTCTGGCCATGTGTAAATCAGAAGCTGCTCAGATCTAAGAGTGTATCACACGTGCCAACACCAATTCAAATGTCCAACCAAGTAAAATATATTGGCCAAGTCAAGATGACACGTGTTCAGATGAAAATCCTATAATAATGAACATTAATGGGTTGTCTTCCCATATTGTCAGAGACTTCTGTCCAAGTGACATCATTTAATACTTATTGAATATCCATCAAGAGTTAAGCAGAGGCTACACTACAGTCACACACTGGGATTTCTCAGGTTTCTGTCCTGGGAACAAAATAGGCAATATCCTCCGTGGTCAAGCAGTGATCTTGAGAGATTAGGTGTTATTCCTACTCTAACCCCATCCATACACAGATTGGATACAAAGGAGAATTTCCAAGATACAATTCAGATTTATGGGTAACATAAATGCAATCCTTCTTAAATAAGATTTGCCTTTGTCATCTGGCTGACTCTGATGCATTCTATTTGGTAAACATCATCCAAGCATGGTCTCAAATACACCACCCTTTAGAAATCAATGTAATTGTGATTCGACCAACCTCAACTAAGCTAATAAGATCTGAAAGGTCATCATGGTACTAGACATGTTATGAATAATACCTGTGAATGCAGCTCAATGACTGATTCAAACATGACAAGGAAGGTCCTGGGGAAAACCAGCTATTTAATTTCTAGTATACTCTAGTATGTTCTGCTACTGCTAAGTTGCTTCAGTCATGTCCGACTCTGTGCGACCCCATAGATGGCAGCCCACCAGGCTCTGCCGTCCCTGGGATTTTCCAGGCAAGAACACTGGAGTGGGTTGCCATTTCCTTCTCCAATGCATGAAAGTGAAAAGTGAAAGTGAAGTCGCTCAGCCGTGTCCGACTCTTAGCGACCCCATGGACTGCAGCCTACCAGGCTCCTCCGTCCATGGGATTTTCCAGGCACGAGTACTGGAGTGGGGTGCCATTGCCTTCTCCACTAGTATGTTCTAAGGCACCTTTAAATTTGGACTTGGTTCTCATGCTCATTGTGCATGCACTCTTGGAGCCTACAGTAGAAGGAAAAGAAACTATTGAAAGCTGAGGAACTTGATTTAATTCCTGAGTCCAATATGGTCTCACTCTTTAGAAAGATCCTAAACCATCAATGTGCTTATTTTACCTATTCCCTTTAAACTCACCTCATCCAAGTTCATAAGGCCAAAAAGCTAGGAATAAAAGGCCAGGTGGCTGGAACTGAACAGATGAGGACAAGATAAAGTCACAGTTAAGAATATGCTTTAAAAACTGAAGTAAAGAGTTTATATTTTATTCTAAGGGCAATGAGATACTATCAGAGGGTTTTAAGCAAGGGTGTACTATGACCTGATTTCTGTTTCCAGAGGATGTGGTATATCTATGTGGCTTGGGCAAATGAGAAGCAGAGAAATGATTCGGTACTAAACATCAGTAGAGATGGACACAAGTCCAGATTTGGAATATGCGTTAGAGTTGGAGTCCACAGGACTGATTAATTTTGCTGGATTTGGGGAATAAGAGAGAAAATGATGCCAATGTATTTGGCTTGAGCCACTGAATGGATTGCAGTGCATTTTTATGAGATGGGAAAGATATGTGAATGAACAAATCTGGGGACGTGTAAATCACAAGTTTTCTTTGTTAACATGCCCATAGGATAATCATGTGAAAATTTTACTAGGCACTTTGCTGTACAAGTCCTTGGATTTTTGTTAAACGCCAGTCTCATTCCTCATGTAATATACAATCTATATTAGTCAAGACAAATGTCTTTTAACATTTCCTTGTGGCCTTTTTTCACTTCGCTTTCTGCTGTTCCCCACTCAGTCACTCACCAAATATTATCTAGCACTTGTTATGTGAATGAGGACAATGCTGGCTCCAACATACTTCAGACATAGCAGCTCTCTCTCGAATGTTTCTAGAATAACTGAATGAATGAATGCAATGCTCAGGTTCTCCTGAGGCTTAAATTTCCAAGGAGTCAAGAGCCTAGGACAGGAAATAATAAGTATGCTTTAATAACTAAAGCACAAGATATTAAGTGATGAGTTGAGCAGAAAAATTATTAATAAAGGATTGTGGGAGTTCAAAAGAAGATATGGAATTCAGGAAATCTGATACATTCACATGATGGAATACCATTCAGTAATGATGATGAAGAACCTAAAACTATATGCAAAAACATGAATAAGTTTCACAGACATAATATTGAGCAGAATAAGCCACACAGAAGACTACACACTATACGATTCCATTTGTACAAAGTTCAAGAAAGGCAGAAGGAACATCTCGTGTGAGAAGTTAGAGCAGTGGTGACCTGTGGAGGGACTGCGACTGGTCAGGAGCATGAGGGGAACTGTGGGATTCTTGTTACCTTACTTCTTGGGTTTTATTTATGTGAATGTGGTAAATGTGTTCACTTTGTAAAAACTCACCCATCTGTACATTTAGGATTTGTTCATCTTTTTCATGGAGAAGGAAATGGCTCCCCGCTCCGGTGTTCTTGCCTGGAGAATTTCATGGGCAGAGGAGCCTGGCGGGCTACAGTCCATGGGGTCGCAAAGAGTCGGACATGACTGAGAACGACTTAGCATCTTTTTCATGCATCATATGTCAAGAACTCTGAAGAGTCTGGAATTTACCTTAGTTGCAAGCCTGCCATGGTTTGGGGATACTGGCAGGAGACATGATACTCTTAGGTCAGAGACAAAAGAACTGATGACTCACAATGTGGTCAGTAGGATGAGCCATGCTTGCTTCCCCACCTCAAAGTTACACAGGAGAAGCTCAGATGGATGCTGCACAGGCAATGGGCATGTGTCCACTGAGGAGCCCTGAGCTTAGAAAACCCAAATCTTCCATAGTGGAGACCAGCAAACTTGCCCTGCCATGGAGGGAGACAGTGTCTTCATCATAGTAGACAGTACACAAGCCTCTCCTCCACTTGGGAGGAAGACACTGTTTTGCAAGACTGTTCTCTTCATAATCATCCTTGAAAAGATGTGAATGAAAGTTATAGGTCCCTCTCTACTCATAAGCTGCTGCTGCTGCAGCTAAGTCGCTTCAGTCATGTCTGTCTCTGTGCAACCCCATAGACGGCAGCCCACCAGGCTCCCCTGTCCCTGGGATTCTCCAGGCAAGAACACTGGCGTGGGTTGCCATTTCCTTCTCCAATGCATGAAAGTGAAAAGTGAAACTGACGTCGCTCAGTCATGTCCGACTCCTAGAGACCCCATGGACTGCAGCCCACCAGGCTCCTCCGCCCATGGGATTTTCCAGGCAAGAGTACTGGAGTGGGGTGCCATTGCCTTCTCTGCTACTCATAAGAGAGGGAGAAATATGAGAATCCTCCCTTCACCCACCAGAGGATTATCTCACAACATGGCATACTTCAACAAGCAGCTTACATTTAAAAGGCCGTATTATTTTAGCTAGGTCTTCGTTGAGCAGGATCAGACTGAGGGTAAATGAGTTTTGTGTAAGGAACAGGGAGCAGCTGAGTGTGAGTATAGGTTTTCCCTACTTAAAAAGTCTTCCAACATGGGAAGGAGAGTAAAATGAAACTCAGATGGCCAATTTTACTGTCTTTTTTACTGCTCAGATAAAGATTTGTAGAAGGGAAGGAAATCACTTTAAAGAGTGAAAAAAGATTTTGAGGAATCATCTGTGGATCTGATGTATCCTTTCCCTCTTCCCTCAACTATGTAAGAATTTGGATTATGTAAAGCTGAGATTTACAAAGTATTTCCATCATAGTATGTGCACAGTTCAGTAGATTTTATTTTGAAAATAAACTTAAAATATAGAAAATAATAAACTCAAATAGCCTTAAAGGTTTTTTATTTCCATAATTGAAAATTTTAAACCAAAATTATATTGGTCCTAATTAACTTTACTTTGAAAGACAAATCTCCAAATTTCTCTTGTCTTATTTACAATAAATCCAGATGACCCAATAGTGCTTAAGCCCAAATGTAATGCACTTAGTGCTTAACATTTTCTTAACATTTTCTCTCTGAAACATTCATTTTTATGCTACCTAGGTAAGAGTGTGGAAGTGAATATTAAAATCCCATAACCATATTTTGGTGCTGATGCTGCGTTTCCACGTTTTATGGTCTATCTTGAGCTGTTTGATTGAATGGCAGTCTGCTGTTTAATCAAGAGCCATGTGTTATTCTATATAAGTGTACGGTATTATAAAAGTGAATATAAAATTAATTTCAGGATATATATGTTTAATTACATAGCCTCATGTTACATATCTGAATCAAACTGTGCACTGCCTCTTAATAGAGTGAAAAAGTTTGGAATTAATTTAAGCAATGAAGCTTGAGGTTTTTTTAAGGAGGCTCTTCTCAGATCATAACTCAGTTCTTTAAGTTGGTTCCTATGTGGTTTTTCCAATTCAGCTCCTTGGGTGGGGAAGTAAAGGATACAACATTTATTGAATGTTTATTCTGCACCAGGCAGTGGAAGTAGATGGTTTTAGATATCACCTTGTTTTAAAGCCTAACAAAATTCCATGAGGTGAGTATAATTATTCCCGTTTTATACATGAACAAACAAGTCAACAGTAAATTACTGGAGGCCACACCATGAGTAAGTGGTGGAACTAGGATTTGAATCCAGAGCTGTATGTTTTCACAGTAAAATTAATTTTTAAAAAATAGGACTTGCATATGGGGAGGGGAAAGGATGACTATATTTTACTATGTTAGCAGTGGCGGGATTAGAGATAGGTTTTAATTATTTATTTCCGTCATTGCATATTTTCTGAATTTCTAGTGATGTGTATGTGTATCTATTTATTTAAATGAAGTATAAGACTTGAATTGACCTTGAGAAGTCATTCAGGTTTAGACTATCAATGGCAAGGGTTCCCTTGGACTCTGTCCTTACAATGTTTCTTTACAAGGGAAATTTGAGTCTGGTAGCCTTCTGAAAGAAAGCCCAAGCTATGAAGTCGATAACCTCAGGCTGTGAGTGTGCCTCCCTCAAAGGTTAAAGGTCAAGCTGGGTCTGAAAAATGACCAAATCAGTGTTCCACTACAAGCTGGAGCAATTCTAGAGAGTGGCCCTTAGATGGCTAGACTATACTAGCTTACGTAAGTAAAATCTACCCCTGCTTCCTCACCACCACCATTAAAAAACACAAAGAGAAAAAACTGCTCTAATAGCTTATAGAATCATGGAGTCATTTTACTTACCTCCCTTCCCTGGTGGCTGTCAGTAAAGAATCTGCCTGCAATGCAGGAGACCTGGGTTTGATCCCTGGGATGGGAAGTTCCCCTGGAGAATGGCATGGCAACCCACTCCAGTTTTGTTGCCTGGAGAATCCTCATGGACAGAAGAATCTGGCTGGCTGCAGGCTATGGGTTGCAGAGTCAGACACAACTGAGGGCCTACACTTAGAGAGAATGGATAAACGACAAGGACCTACTGTATAGCACAGAGAATTACAGTCAATACCCTATGATAAACCACATTGGGAAAGCATATGAAAAGAATGTGTATATATGTATAACTGAATCACTTTGCTGTTCAGTAGAAATTAGCACAACATTGTCAATCAACTATACTTCTGTAAAACAAATTTAAGAATAACAACTAGCCTTTTATTGTATATATCCTTGTAAAAGTTTGGATCAAGATTCAAGTGCTCATTTTCTCCCATACATGTATTCCATTTAATACTTCTGAAGCTGATTGTCCATAAGAAAGTACTGCTGCTGCTGCTAAGTCGCGTCAGTCGTGTCCGACTCTGTGCGACCCCATAGATGGCAGCCCACCAGGCTCTGCCGTCCCTGGGATTTTCCAGGCAAGAACACTGGAGTGGGTTGCCATTTCCTTCTCCAATGCATGAAAGTGAAAAGTGAAAGTGAAGTCGCTCAGTCGTGTCCGACTCTTAGCGACCCCATGGACTGCAGCCCACCAGGCTCCTCCATCCATGGGATTCCAGGCAAGAGACTGGAGTAGGGTGCCGTTGTCTTCTCCCAAGAAAGTACTAGGATACTTTAGTATAGGTCTGCTAGGAGGGTATCGTAAATGGTGTGATGTGCCATCTGGATCCCTCCTTTTGGACCATGATGGCATTTCCCACAGTCGCCAGGAGTGCTGTCTGCTGCCAACTCATGGTTGAAACTCTCCTCAGGAACTTCCCTGACCAAAGGAACCTTGCAAGGTTACCAGTCTTCCTCAGGGACAACTGACATCTAATGTCTGGACAGAAGTGATACAAAGCCCAGCATCCTTGCCTCAATATGGCCATCCCAGCTCCAGATCTCCTTGTAGACTCATCAGAGACTCCTGTTGCAACCCCATCACACTCAACTTTCCTTTTGCCCAGTCCTCCTTCCCCGACTCCCTTACAGGTATGACTCTCAAGAACTCTCACCAATGAGCCCTCTCCATGCAAACTGATGTTTCTGAATCTCTTTCTCAGAGAACTGAACCTAAGACTCACCTACATTTCCTGGTCTCCACTCCACATTCTGCTTCCCGTGAGCTATAGCCAAAGGTGACTACAGTAATGGCACCAGGCAGATCCCTGGGTGGATCACCTTTCATAAACTCACAAAGCAAGTTTGCTCAGAAAGGGTCTCTAAATCCAGTCAGCTTCTTACTGTCAACAGTCTCTATGGGATGTGGATAAAGCTGGCCCTGGCGTCAAGTCAAGCTCAAAGGCAGGTGTATTGACTTCCTGGACTTTGGAACCCATGGAGTGCACTGCCCAGTGAGAGCTGAGAGTGTTCTGCAGTAGCAGCGGTAAAACTTGGTCTGTGGTTTGGGATGGGGCAAAGATGCCACTTTGTAGGTGATCATCTGTGATCCAGTTCTTGGTCTGGGCACCCCTGCTAATTATATATGGGGAATAATAGAGTTGAAATAGTGCCTGCTCTGGGTTTGGTGACTGGGTAGCTTAGCTTCTTTTCTTGGATTTGCAAATACTACCAGGAAGCCCACAACAGCCAACAAAGTTAAATAAGATGGCCTCAGCAGAGACCACAAAGATAGCACAAAGAAATGTGCTGTCTCTTTGCAGCAACTTTCTTTATGAAAAATATACTTGGACAGCTTGCAGCAGCACCTGACTTGGTCAATAAAGACTTTGGGATTTAATCGCCCATGTAGGGAAACGTTCCCTTCAACATCAGAGTGAGCTATTTCCCCCAGTACTACAATGATTGTTACATAGTTGTAGACCCTGGAGAACTCTCTCTTGATGGAATCTGCCAACAACCATTCACACAAATGCAAAGGATTGCTTGACTTCGGTGGAAAAACAGTCCAGGAAAAAATCTTTATGTATCATTGTGAATGGTGGAGTCCCTATTCTACTAAATTTGTTTCTCTACTTCTCAGATAGAATTTCCTCATTTTAGCATTCAAAAAGAATTTCAGAGTTAATATCACTCAACTGGCAAATTAATTTAGTTCCATGGAGATAAAACTTGTAACCTCCTCCTCTGGTTCAGCAGGATGTGTGCATGTGTGCTAAATTGCTTCAGTCCTGTCTGACTCTTTGCGACCCTATGGATTATAGCCCTCCAGGCTCCTCTGTCTGTGGGGATTCTCCAGGCAAGAATACTGGAGTGGGTTGCTGTGCCTTCCTCCAGGGGATCTTCCCAACCCAGGGATCAACCCTGTGTCTCTCATATCTCCTGCATTGGCAGGCAGGTTCTTTACCACTAGCACCACCTGGGGAGCAAGCAGTGCTACTCAAAATTAGATCATTAAAATATATATTTTTAAACAACCAACCACTAACTCTTGCTGTTAATATCATGTTTGTCGAAATTAAAACGAAACTATAAAACTTACCAGGTTGCCCCCTTACTTTGACTACTAAGAAACTCAGAGCCAAATTTAATGTTTAGTTACAATAACAAACCTTAGATTTTCTGATACAATCCCTCCTCCTTTCCCATCCCATCTTCATTCCATCTTCCCAACACAGAAACTACTTAATTAAAAAAAAACATTTTTAGGAGTTTACTCTGTTTAAAACACACACACACAGAAGGCAAAGAAACATTCTGAAAACTGTAACTATTTCTGTCTTGTTGGTTCAATATTTTAAGGCTGATGTGGGGGAGGCAGGTAGATTGTAAGCAATCAATAGTGGGCAACAAAGAGAAGATATTCAAGCTCAACTTTCCAAAGATGAAGAATTAGATGATGAGTGGCTAAATATGGATTACATATCCACCATAGAAAGGAAAGCAGTCTCTTCAATATGTAATGTATTTTCCAAAACTGAATAGATCTGTGCCTCAAGCAGTTCCATCAGACAAATTGTACCCTAAATCTTCTTTGAACTGCTGGGCTTAAATCAAATTTAGATATAAAAGGTTTCATTTTTACATAACCTATATTTAAAGCTTCTATTGAGTCTTCAAAATGATTTGCTGCAATGCACGTGTTCTTGGTGTGAGTCCAACTTCTTAACCTGTCTAGAGTTCCAGTGATAAAAGTTCACATGAATTTAAATAATATGCCGGCATCGAACGCTTTCAGGCTAGTTATTGATGTTCTCCTTGTCTCCAGTATATTCAGATAAGATGAACTGAATCTATAAAAACTGACATTAGTTGGTACGATTCCCTATATCAATACCTCAATCAATTTAAAAATATCTTTCCATATTCTGTGTATGTTGGCATCTGAGATAATGAAATGTTTATGTCAAGGTAGCATGGGCTCTGATGTGATGAAAATATAACCCTGGAGTCCTGGTTACTTAGCATAATAAAGGTTTATTTCTTGTTCGTGCTAAGTCCTAATGTGAGTTGTCTAACTCTTCAAGGGAGTTGCCTTCCATCAATTCAGTTCAGTCACTCACTCGTGTCCGACTCTGCAACCCCATGCGCTGCAGCATGCCAGGCCTCCCTGTCCATCACCAACTCCCAGAGTTTACTCAAACTCATGTTCATTGAGTTGGTGATGCCATCCAACAATCTCATTCTCTGTCGTCCCCCTCTCCTTTCACCTTCAATCTTTCCCAGCATCAGGGTCTTTTCAAATGAGTCAGTTCTTTGCATCAGGTGGCCAAAGTATTGGAGCTTCAGCTTTAGCATCAGTCCTTCCAATGAATATTCAGGACTGATTTCCTTTACGATGGACTGGTTGGATCTCCTTGCAGTCCAAGGGACTCTCAAGAGTCTTCTCCAACACCACAGTTCCAAAGCATGAATTCTTTGGCACTCAGCTTTCCTTATAGTCCAACTCTCACATCCATACATGACTGCTGGAAAAACCATAGCCTTGACTAGATGGACCTTTGTTGGCAAAGTAATGTCTCTGCTTTTTAATATGCCGTCTAGGTTGGTCATAACTTTTCTTCCAAGGAGTAAGTGTGTTTGAGTTTCATGGCTGCAATCACCATCTGCAGTGATTTTGGAGCCCCCAAAAATAAAGTCTGCCACTGTTTCCACTGTTTCCCCATCTATTTGCCATAGAGTGATGGGACTGGATGCCATGATCTTAGTTTTCTGAATGCTGAGTTTTAGCCAACTTTTTCACTCTCCTCTTTCACCTTCTATACTGGGATGCAAAGATCCAGGCTATTTGTATCCTCTGGACCTGCCACCTCAGTACATGCCTTTCTTTGTATAATGGTGGGAGAAAAGAGAGTCAGAGCACTGCCTGCTGATTCCTGAATGCTTCAAACCAGGAGTGCTTCTTGTTCATTGCCCATTGCCCAGATCCCATCACATGGGATGGGAGCACATGGGTGAACAGTGAACAGCACCTGCTTGATTCAGGGAGTTTTCAGCATTCTGAGGAAGTGATGCAAACTAACTGCATCTGATTCTGTGAAAATACAGGCTCTTTCAATGTCACTATTTGATAAAAGTGCCTGTTTAATGAAACATATTTAAATGTATATATAGCATCCATGCTTATGATTAGATATATATAAGCAGAATATAACTGTTTCATAAAACAATTCCTTCTCCCTCAATTTTATAAGTTATTCTTCTTGTATGGATGTGAAGATTATTTTTTGGTAAAAGTATTGTTTTTCTGTTTGGGTGATAAAGGTCAAAGACACACAGCATGTGGGCAGGAAGCAGGGTTTCACTTGAATAAGAGGTTTTTCCTGGTGCCAGACATGAAATTCTAGGAATATTCTGAGGAAGAAGCAAAGCTCTCCCTTCCAAAGGGAATCCAGGGTTGAAAGGCACTGCTCAGAGAGGCAGCAGTGAGGATACTCTTCTCAAAGTGAGTAAGACAATCAAGAGCTAATAATCTCTTGTATGTCTGGAAAGACAACAAGTAGACTAAGGACTGGAGAGCAAGGCTCCTTGAGAAGGGCCTGGTTTACCTTTAAGACAGCTTTTAGAAAGGAAGCAGAAAATCTTGGTAATTTAGATGGCGACTGGAATAAAGGAAGTGGGAAGAGCCCCTGGTGGAAGGCTATCTTCTGGGAGACAGGCAATGTGCAAGTGGTTGAGCCTGGCTCTCATGACACCTCAGCGGGTAGGAGGAGTGGGAGGTGAGGTTGGGGAAATGGACAGTGGCTAGATTTGCTTCCAGAGTCAATGCCAAGAGACTGTGGGCTTCATTTCAGGACAATACATGATTAGATTTTCATCTTAGAATTCAATATTGAGTGAATGAACGGGTGATGAATAAATCCAAAGGGGGCCATTGGAAACAGACCTCTCACTAGTCTGTCTGTTGATACACCTTGTGCTCACACACTTGTGATTTCTCAATAGTCTCCGCACCAATGATACATCTTCCTTACCACATATGTAGTAGTGAACACAGTTTTCACTAATAACTGACTGGAAATAGCCAAACTCATCATATATGTCCAGTCTAAGAATTCCACATACATGTGTCAAAGCAGAGGGATAGGCAGGCCAACAGTCTTTGTGACACAACATCCCAAAAGAAGTATAATAAAGCATCTTTTTTACAGACATGGCACACACAGCAGGAAAAGGAATAACACATTTTTAATTGGAAACATTCAGATTTGCTCTTAATTTAATTCAGCTGCCCAGTAGCCATCATGATATATCTTCAATGCTATCTGTTTTCATAAATGTGAACTTTCCTGAATATGGTTCTGATGGATCCTGACATTTTAAAATATGTCCTCTTGTCCTTTTCTGCGCAGTAGACCAAGCACAGAGTGTTCACTCCTATATCACTGTCACCGTACTATCAGAGCAGATGGCTACTTCATCACAAAATCAAGAATTAGGGATAATTTATGCTGTTCCTCGCTCTAGAATGTGAAAACAGAAAGCGTTTGCTATACTCAACCCAGCGGTAACAGCCTCGTCAGAGGGCATTTGGTGCTATTCTGATTTCATTCTGTGGAGCCCTAAGCTCTCAGGTTATAGAGAAAATTCTCAGAGCACGTGAGTTGATGCTTCGTCCAGTAACCAAATTAAGTCTACAATGCCTCTTTTAGGGAAAACAAAATGTAATAAAACAGCTTTAAAATGCCGTTTTAAACATTTAAATGTTCCCTTTAAAATGGGAAAGATTATATCTGAACCCTCCATTGTTTCATAGTCAACGATTTCTCCCCTTCATAGGAAAGGGGTTTCATATTCAGAGGAGTTGTTTTTTTGTCTATGAACATTAAATGTTAGACATGGAAGAGCTATTTATCCTCAGCCTGCTGAAGAGAACAGTAGAAATTTCTCTTTATTGGTCTATAAATAAGCCACGTCTGAACATACCCTTTATTGGAAGAAGAGCCACGGCAGCTCATCTCACGTGCCAACAGGCTCGTCAGGATCCCTTCATTTGATTGCCGTGAGCATGCCGAGGAAGACACAGACAAAAGACTGTCCTCTGCAGCGATCAAACTTATTTAACCTGAGAGCAAGGAGTATTCCCTAGGTGAAAGAAAGATGCACATAAAATCATAAACATTTATGGTTAACAGGTGTTAATGTTTAGGAAGAGCAAGGTGAACCAGGAAAGTGTCATTTAACACAGCTCAGAAGTGACAAATCAAATGGCTGGAGGTTCCTTTGTTTTATAATTACATATTATCGACAAAGACATGTCGGGCTTTGGGGCTTTATCTATATAGTACCAAAGTTAATTGGTTAATTCAGAAAAAAAAAGAAAAGAAAACTTCCCCCCAAATAGCAATTAAGATGCCTGTTTGAATTCCACAGCCAGATGATCTGGTTGCATTCATTTTATATATATATATATATATATATATATATATATATATATATTATTTGTGGTTGTGAACATGTAAAAAGCCATTGAAAATGTCTCAATTATATGGGCAATATAGTCCATCCTTTCAATTTGAATCTGTTTAATTTGTTCATGTGTATTAACTTTTTTAGATTAGCTATCCCGTGAAAACAGACAGCTCCACTAGGGAAATCTAGTTGTGCAGACAAAATTAAAAGGCTATCAGTGTGAAAAGTAAGAACAGACAGAAAGCTTAACAAATTGGAAGGAACAACAAAGCAGGCAGCAATAATTGTGTTCCCTTTCACAGAAGGAACTCTGTTCTCTGTACATGATTTGAGGCTCATACCCATATTAATAATGATATCTCTTCCATCAATATCTTGGATTATAACAGTGTCTGGGAGAAATTTTATTGGCTGCTGCAGTTCATTGAGAATTAATTGATATGACACACTTACTCTACATGAACTTGAAAAAAAGTCTATCCAGTGGAGTGATTTAATTCATTTTATGTTAATTATAAATTATGCCTGGAAACACTTATTAAGGGTGGACTTGTTTCCAGCTCTTGGACTGCACATGTGAGCAGTTTGTACTTCTGACATTCTGGATACCCTGATTTTGGCTGGCTGGCTAACACCTTAGAAAGGCATTCATCTGGCATTCCCACCAATATTTGTGATGTGGCATGTTCTTAAACAAACTAGGCCAGAAGGAGGCAGCAAAACTGCCCACTTATCTTTATTTGTAATTTAAGCAACAGGATGAGAGACAACTTCCAAACTGGATAATTAAAAATATTTACCCACACTCTGTATATTTTAAATAATCTCCTAAGTGTTTCATAAAACTGGAAAGGAAGGGGGTGGGGACTGGTTGCCAAACCAAACGGAAAATGAAAGATGACTTTGGAAAGAGAATGTAAAGAGTTACTGGCCGTATCCTAAAGAACTCTTTATTTTCATTTCCTGTTGGATACTGCTGATGAGTAGATTGCTCGCGATTCTTCCTCTCAGTGAGCGCACACTAGTACTTTTATTAAAAGAAGTCCATCAGAATGCGGGTAGTTGTTATGCAGGAGCAGTAACTCACATAATGGGGGATGGCATTTCTTTCCACTCGTGCTGCTCTGCTGGCTCTAATAGCAACCTGGAGCTCAATTTCCTCCTCAAGAACATTGCATTTCATGTGGAATGTCAATTATTAAAATGCAGTGTCCCGTGTCTTACTTCTCACTAGATGAATTCATTTGCAAAATTTGCTAATTTATGCAAATGATCCTTAACCTGTAACTGCCTGGAATCTATTTTACTGTTTCTGGCTTTTGGCAGCTTGGCGCCTAGATGCGGGTTAATGCAAAATTGGTCACTTCTGTCATCATTATGTTGGTTATTGAGTTGTTACCCACCTCCGCCCGCAAAAACCACCAACACCAGTAACCACAGATAAAAAGCTGGCTGACAGCTGGAGTGGAAAAATCTGAAGATTAAATGAAAAATAAACTAGAATAAGAGGATCTGGTACCTGCAAATCCTGACACCCTGAGTAATGTTAGAAGCTAATCACCTCCTTTCTGGGAAAAACTAACTGGTTAATAACCCTAGGAGGGTCTGTGAGCTATTGACTAAGACAGATACAGATAGTAGCCAGATAAGAAATTTCTTCCTGAGGGTAACAATTGAACTGGCCTGGGTTTTAGTAAATACACAGCATAATTTTCAATTTAGGGCCATGGTTTTCCATATAAGAAAAGCAGCAAAAAGGGATGTTTGTCAAGAAGGAGATTGCTGAGTATGCGTGTGTGTGTATGGCGGTGCACATATGCATGCATTCAGATCTCGGGGGTTTACAAGTGCTTGACGTTTCTGCGTCTGTGTCCCACAGGTACCCCATACATCGGATCTGGAGGTGTTCCTCTGAATGAGCTGGGCTTTGTACTTTCTTACAGCAGGGGCACCATCTTAATCATCTCTTCTGAAAAGACAGGCAGCAATTTTGTCCCCACTGGCCCTGAGTGTTACACAGTTTACGTTTATGAAAAAGAGCTTTCTGCAAACCTCAGAGCTGGTTTTCCTTTTCCTTTCTGAGGTCAGGGGAAGGATTCAGAATCCATAGGAAATGGATACATCACATCATTTTTATTGTGTTCTTCATTCTGGCAAATTTCCGAAGGCCATTGCCTCGAGCAGTTGAGCAAGCTAGGTTGGATTGGCCAGGGAGACTGGACCAGGGAAGCAGATGGTCACGGTGTGTGTGTGTGTGTGAGAGAGAGAGAGATAGAGAGAGAGAAAACCATAGGTGAGCTCTAGTCTAGATACCCTCCCTGGGCTGCTGATACATAAGCTAGCCATCAAACAGCCCCCACCCCAGACTGCTGCATCACACAGATCTCTCTCCACTGTCCTCCATGATTCTTTTGTTTGGGCTCTGACTTGTCTGGATCCGGGCTACACGTACATAGCCACAAGCTGTCCTTGTAACCCACTCTTTTGACTGCTGGGTTGTATTTTCCTCTTTCGAGTGCACCAATAGTTGCAAAGTAGGTGGAGGCTTTTGCCGTGGATATTGGAATGGATTCTTTCACTCCACAAGGGATTTCAATTAAAGAGAAAAAAAAATTCTGCCCTTGGTAAAATGGACAATTACCACTTCAAGGAACCTGTCCGAACTCTAGAAGAATAATATGAGAAGACACATTTAATCACTCACTTTGCTGTTGTTTCTTTCAGAATCATAATCTCTTTAATCTACTGAGGGAGCTATTCCTCTGGCCCCCAGGATGCCAAAATGACTTGATTTATTTATGCAGCACTTGGCAACCCATAGTCCAGACTGTGGGTGAAGTTGAATTTTATGAGCCTTCCCCTAGTGAGTATATTTTAACATTATATTAAAAAAATATTTTTTGAAAACCTCAGTCATGTTTGGTTCAGCCTCAGGCCCTGAGAAAGCCAGTGACAGAAGCAAGGAATTAATACTGCTAAAGACTTTGCTGATGAAATTTTTATTGTGAGGGATTAGAAAAAATGTCAAGTTTTTATTTAAGGAAGAAGAAAATGATATTAAGACCTAAATGCTTTAGTGATATCAAATGTGACCTTTTCTATTTATAGCCATTCATCTGGTCAGTCAACAATTTATTGGCCCTCTACTGTGGTCCAGAAAGTATTCTAGGCCCAGAGGACTGTGGTGAAAAAGACAAGCATTGTCCCTTCTCTTGTGGAACAGACATATCAGAGAAGGGAGATAAATGATAAACAGGTAAATAAATACTGTAGGTGAACAGAATGGGTTCAAATCACAATTATAATAAGTCCCATATAATAAAGAGGAACTTTGAGCTGAGACTTGGCCTGAGGTACAGAGAATTTATACATTTGCCTGAGAAGATAGCTTCTCTAGTGTCAAATCAGAAAAATAGAAGGTCTGACAAAATAGTTTCCTGGACAGTTTTATTTCAGCAAAATCCAGGTCAAAAGAAAAATATGTTGTCAAACTCAAGTGAAAGGGTTTAGACCTTGAAGAAATGAAGCTGGTCAGGAAGCATGATTCTAGAGGCAGCTTTGCAGTTTGAAATCATGGATTTAAAATTCATGTGATCAATGATTAATTGTTTTAAGAAGGTCCAAGTTTATAAGATCTGAAAAAAAGGCCAGAGGGGCAGGGGTTTTATCAATGGGAAATAAAAAATGGGATAGTAAGTATATGAACTTAAAATCCTTGTAGTTTTTACTGAGAACTATTTGTAGAAGTACCTTGTACTTGCATGCCATTTTATGTTTTTTCTAGAGTACAATTCACATTTCTTATGTCCTTTGATTTCCATGACAATCCTATAAGGTGTTATAATATTGACATTAGGTGAAGAAATCAAGTCACAGAAAAGTCAGACAGCTAAAAAAGATGGCACTGTAGTCTCTACCATGGTTAGCCATTCACTCATAAATGGAGATACTTTACCATTTTAAAGGAACCATTCCTTGTTATTATGTTACACACTGGTAGTCCATTACTTTGTTCCAAGTTTTATTCATTTTTACATGGATTTTTAAAACTGAAGTTATGTCTTCAAATAGCCACTTAAATAAGCAAATGGGTCAGGGGGAGATGGAGAATGCTCAGGTTGCTCAACCAAACAAGGTATTTGAAGCCATAGTCTGTCGTGTTGTCAAGCAGACAGGGACTCAAGTTCAAAGACATAGTCTGGCTGTTATTGCTGACACAGTGGAGACAGATTTCACTTCGCTTTAATTACTATAGAAAAGTGAAGGTCAAGGGAAAGCCTGGGATTCTAAGTCTAGACCAGAAGATATCAGGGGTCTTGTTATTTTTAAAAACCTTAGCCAAGAACAATCACGAAAGCTGAGACACAGATGTGAGCTATTATAATCAAGACCTTTGCTTCTTAAGAACTTCTGGCCAGGGAATGAAAAATCAATAATTTAAACTCATTGAAACCATTTTAATAACTCTTTTTGGTAAATAAAGATCTTTTCTCAAAACAAAATCTCAAGCAATTCATCACTTATAAAGGAACAGATGTAATTATTACCATGTAACATTAATTGAGTGTCAAAAGCATTTTAATTACTTTATTGGGTACTAATAATGTATAAGGATATTGCATAGAACATGAAATTAGATGCTTTTCTGCCTATTAAGTATTTAATCATAATTTAACAGATAGACACAGTTCAACATTCTTAAGCTGAAGTGAATCTATCATCAGTAAATTACTAGTGATCATCTTTACAAAAAAATCATTATTGCAGCTACACAATGTAATCTTCAATGCTCATTCCAGTCCATGGAAATTGCTTTTTAAAAGAATTATGTATGTGTTAGTGTGTTTCATTGAAGGTACTCAAGCATACACTTGAGTTAGGATTGCAGTAATTTTTTCCAAAAATATCAAGGAAGAGAAGGTTTGATCCCTCCTGATCTGGCAGGTACACAACTATATGCTATAATGAGCTGACTCGTAGGGAAAACTTGCTCCATATTCTTGAGAATGTGGAAGAATCTTCCTGCTCTATTCCAGTCAAGGGTCATGGTGCTTCTTGAAGAGACAATAACAGCTAAATCCTGAATTCTATTCAGTCCATAACTCACAATCTGAAGCAAACTTGGATAGTCAGGTTCAACTACCTTCCAGGGGAGTGAATGACAGTCCCTCAGTCGTGTCCAACTCTTTGCAACCCATGGACTGTAGCCCACCAGGCACCTTTTTCTGTGGAATTCTCCAGGCAAGAATACTGGAGTGGGTTGCCATTTCCTTCTCCAGGGGATCTTCCCAAACCAGGGATGGAATACAGGTCTGCTGCATTGCAGGCAGATTCTTTACCATCTGAGCCAGCAGGGAAGCCCACTATCAAAAGACAGGTCAACTTTAAAAGTATCGTGAAGTAAGCCAGAAGGAAAAACACCAATACAGTATACTAACGCATATATATGGAATTTAGAAAGATGGTAACAATAACCCTGTGTACGAGACAGCAAAAGAGACAGAGATGTATAGAACAGTCTTGTGGACTCTGTGGGAGAGGGAGAGGGTGGGAAGATTTGGGAGAATGGCATTGAAACATGTAAAATATCACGTATGAAACGAGATGCCAGTCCAGGTTGGATGCAGGATACTGGATGCTTGGGGCTGGTGCACTGGGACGACCCAGAGGGATGGTATGGGGAGGGAGGAGGGAGGAGGACAGGATGGGGAACACATGTGTACCTGTGGTGGATTCATTTTGATATTTGGCAAAACTAATACAATTATGTAAAGTTTAAAAATTAAATAAAATTAAAATATATATATATAAATAGTGCTGAATATAGAAAAATATTTATTTATATTTAAATAAATAAATGAATAAATTTATTATAAAAAAAAGTATCAGCAGATACATGCTTGACTTTATCTTATAATCTATAGACAATATATTAGAATATGTAATTAATTTATATACCTTTTCCAAAGGAATACCTGAGAGAGAAGTAGTAATAAAGTTATAAAGACAGTAATTAATCAGATGAAATAATTTAGATTAAGCTTATCTCTCTCGAAGAGATAGGGGCTGGACTTTCCAGGGGAGAGTTCTTCAATTGGTTAAATGTCTGGATCCTGTGGAACTTTATTTTAAAAATGTTCTTACCATAGACAGCCAAAACCCTTTGATTCTTTCTCTACCCTTCAAGACTCTCAGCATGATGGCTGGCCTTTCTGGTTATTCTAGAAGATCCTAAGTCAAATCTGTAGTAAGACTAGCAGTCTTAAGCAAGGGACACCATAGTACTGATGGAAAGGTACAGCTTTGGAATCAGCTATAACTGAATTTGAATGTCACACCTTCTCTGTGAACTTGGGCAGATACACCCTACTACTTGAGCCTGAATTTCCATATACATAAAATGGGGATTACCATGCCTGCTTTATAGGATATTGTAAGGACTAAATGAGAGAAGAGTCGAGCACTAAGCATCTAGTAACTGCTCAATACTGCAAGCCCCCTTACCTTTCAACTCTCGAGTACCTTACCTTGTAAATATACCTCCATCACATACACCATTTCAAGTCACAGGTATTCAAAGTGGATTTTATACCTTAGTTTCATCGTTCATATTTCATCTTCTAGGTACTTCACTGGTGTAGTGAAGTCCTCTAATGTCTACTGCTGCTACTGCTAAGTCATTTCAGTCGTGTCCGACTCTGTGTGACCCCATAGACGGCAGCCCACCAGGCTCCCCCGTCCCGGGGATTCTCCAGGCAAGAACACTGGAGTGGGTTGCCATTTCCTTCTCCAGTGCATGAAAGTGAAAAGTGAAAGTGAAGTCGCTCAGTCGTGTCCGACTCTTAGCGACCCCATGGACTGCAGCCCACCAGGCTCCTCCATCCATGGGATTTTCCAGGCAAGAGTACTGGAGTGGGGTGCCATCGCCTCCTCTGATGTCTAGAGTCATTGAATTAATACAAATGGAAAAGCGTAGAACCGAATTTCCTTCACACAGGGTTTATGTTGAACTCACTTTATATTGCATGGCATAATGGGGAATGGGGCTACCATGTATTATACTCCAAGGTGATACTAAATTCCATTGTGTAGTTAGGACTTAGGTTCTTTGTCATACTAAAGTCACACTTCAAAAAGCAAAAAAAAAAAAAATGTGGACTAACATTGTTATGTTGTTAATACCATGGAAAATAATCAGGTTTGATTTAATTAATTCATTAATTTCCCATCAAAGGTAGCCTTGTCACTTTCACAGGGACAGGGAATTAGTCCCTTTTAACGGATGTGGTTTCTTAGAGGCAAGGTTCTATATAGACACTGTGATTCTTATGGCCCATTCTATTTTCCCCACAGTTATCTAGACAGGATCAGTGTTGTTACCTCAAGAGTTATACAATGGAATGGGGGGGAGTTATAGGTAATCCCTTCTTCTGAACTAGCTTGAAATAAAAATTAAATGGGCCTTGAGCGTTTGTGAATTGCAGTGTTTCATTGGGGCCATGGAACACTAAGTGAGGCTCAGAAACAGGGTGTTAATTCAGGCCTAATCATTTAATTCCACTCTGTTATGTGCCGTATTTATTGCCCTCCTGGATCTGTTTTCTACAGCCTGATAAAGAGACAGTGATTCTCTGAAGCTCAGTCAGGGACCATTTTATTTATATCGTTAGTTAGTCCAATAAAAGCACTGGCTTCAGATTCCTGCTGTTACTTTCTGTTTTGTAGCCCTGTCATTAACTATGAAAATGCTGATGGTTTTTCATCTCTTGGGCTGGAGTTGCTTTGCAGTTGAAAGTGGAATTTGTAAGAAGAGGGGATGGTCTGATTAGGCTGATAGTAGAAAATTCCAGGTCGGTGTAACCAGATAGATGCAAACTGACTGGGAGAAAACTCAGGTTTCAGCTGCAAATGTGAACTTGCCTCTCTTAAGCATGTTGGTGTGAAAATTTGATTGACACTTTTCAGAGTGAACTTAAACATGTTTAGGCTGTGATTCTGTTTGTGACCCAGCCGAGTTTAAAAGGAATTTTTAATCAAAAACTTGTTGTGTCTCTATCCAAAATGAAAACAGTTCTAATCTCACACAAAAAGAAATGTAACATAGCTGTATCTACAGTTGTTTGTGTATATCAAGTAAAGGAGAAGTCATGAAAAACAGATCAAAAAAATGCAAAAGATCACACTTCAGATCTTCCTTTCCAGAAATAGTTTTAACCATATAGCTTAATTGATTAATTGATTGTTTTGTTAACAATCTATAAAGTGCCATAAAGAGGCCCAGAATGAGGAAGTGATGGTGGAAACAGATTTACAGAGGTCACTTGAATGAATGATTTGGCAATCAGATGATAACACAGGTGCATAACGTAACATACTGTGTAATTACCAATGCTTCCAATGGAGTTAATGTGTAGTTATGCATGTGATAATAGACATTATTTCATAGTAGATATGCAATTAGCTCATGTCCTTGGTGTGCAATGCACAAATGAAGCAAATCATTACTGTTGTTTCAGCGCTAAAAGATGAGAACATTTTGAGGCCCAACAGCCTCTTGACCAGACAGATCATCTTTTTAAGCCTTCTAAAGCATATATCCAGCAAGGAAATGTGAAAAGTAACCAGTCAATGGTTTCCATACTTATGATAGTGTTTATACGTTTGGAACACTTCACACTGAGGATAGTTGTATTTGAGGAATGTGGTTGAAATAACATGAGTAGATGTGCTTGAAAGTGTAAATATAAATAGCCAAAAGTTATCATATTCTTACTGAAAGATAAGTGAATATTCATTCATTTTTCCAACAAAGATTTGTTTACCATTTTCTATGGGAGAAAGACAGTTAAAGATTAAGGTCATACCTCTAAGCACCAGCTGCAGCCTGCTGATTTGAGAAATCTTGCCAGTTCCAGTATGGCAGAAAGAGGAGGCAGAATTTTCCACAACCCCAAAAGCCATCTGAAGGGGATAAAATGAACAGTATGTGAAATTCTCTTAAGTATTGAGAGACATACCCTTGAACTGTGGAACATCTTTTTAGAGTATTTGCTAAGTCCTCATTGGCTCCACCCAACTACATGGATAGGGTGGGGCAGACAGGAGGGCTGTGCTGTGTACCAGGACATCTGAAATCGTTAACAGCACTTCTTTATAATTTATGAATCACTCTCTTATGCATGATCACATTTGACATTCCAAGCAAACTTGTGGAGCAGATAGGTAAGATATCTCCATTTTACAGATGTGGAAACTAAATCTCCTAGAGCTAATGTGGCTGGCCCAAGGTCAGCTATGGAGAAGATGGTAGAGTCAGGTCTTCTCATCCTTAATCCAGTGCAATTCCACTAAATCAGGATTGAGAGGAGGCTTGTAAAAAAAAAAAATAATAATAAATGGCCCTGCCAGCTCTAAAACTTTTCATCATTCTGTGGCAAATGTTAAATTGTGGATTTTAGAGAGGAAAGGAGCTTAGATAATTAAAAAAAGAATTTCAAAGATGTGGGGAGTGTGTGGGAGGGGGTCTAGAGAGAATGGTAGAGTCACTTGGGGCTGATGAAATGAAATGCTGGCTAGAGGGTGCAGCATTCTTGGGGTCAGAGGGTGTGCCAGCCACAGAGGGTCTGCAAAAGGACGCAGTGGGAAATATGCACTGAAGAGTAGGCAGTACCCAGATGGCAGAGTCCTTGAATGCCAGCTTGAGAGTCTGGCTGAAAGAAAGTGAGGAACCACTGAAAGTTTTGAGTAGGAGAATGATGTCATAAAAATGACTTTTATGAGGATTAGTCTAGTGGTGTGCAGAAAAAAGTAGCTATTATTGGCAAAGACACAGCTATGAGACCACAGCAATTGTCTAAACATGAGAGAGAAACTAATACTGCTCAAGAGAGTATACAACCACAAGGATTTAATGATTCTCTGGTGAATTAGAAAAACAATTTTAAAATGTTCTAAAGTATTTAAATAAATCAGTCACAGCTGCTCTCCATTCTTAAGAAATAGCTCCAAATTAAGCTCAGCTTTTAGTAGACATGAAAAACAAAATTAGGCAGTCCTCTAAAATCTGGGACAATGGCCTATACTTAGTAAGTGCTCAATAATTTTTTTTTAATAATTTTGATGGAAATAGCATTCAATTCAATCAAGAAAAATCATATTTCTCTAGATGGTCAACTTTTTAAGACATTGATATTTCTGTTAAAATATGACATATAAGGCTGCTTTAATTTTTCTATTTATTTTAAATGTACGGGTATAGAAAAAATACATACTAAATTTGGAGGCAAGTAGAGAACTTTTTCTTTCTTTATAAGCTGAGTGATACTAAATAGGATAGTAATAGAAATTTGAAAAGGAATTTAATTTTTGATTTGAATCTAGAATATTATAGACATTTCCTAAGGGTCACAATTTCAATTAATTGAACCATGTGGTCTTAATATCAGTAAATTCTATTATTCCTACAGAGTCTTGGGTTAAATTATGAACTAAGATAAATGAGCTTTTGGAGGCACCTGATTCTTTAGTATAATCATCACACTGGCTGGGTACTCGTGATGAGCAGGTTCCTTAACATCTCTGGGCCTCCATTTTTCCATCTGGGAAATGGGGATGATATAATAGTGACAGTACTTGCTCTCACAAAAGAACTGTATACATATTAGTCACTTTTGTGATTCATTCCTTATCCTTTCTGTGTGCCCCCTGCTTCTTCTCGTGCCCTGTACCTGCATGATGTCTTTTGAGCAACATTTCATTCTCCCCTCTCCCGTAGGAAAGGTTACCTGTCCTAAGTTACAGTTATCCTATTCAGCACACTAATTTTGGCTATTTGATCATCTGCTGCAGACCAAGATGTTAACAAATGTGAATATATCCATTTAGCAGTCATTCCCAACACTTTGTATTTTGACAGGACTTAAGAGGCTTAAGATTTCCCTGTGGCTCAGATGGTAAAGAATCTGCCTACAATGCAGACAACCCAGGTTCAGTCCCTGGGTTGGGAAGATCCCTTGCAGAAGGGAATGGCTACCCACTCCAGTATTCTTGCTGGAAAAATCCCATGGACAGAGGAGTCTGGCAGGCTAGAGTCCATGAGGTCACAAAGAATCAGATACACTGAGCAACAAACACTTTCACTTTTAAGAGCCTTAAGCCAAACACTGAAAATGGTATTGATTTTAGTTTCTTCAGTTGTCTAGTGAGGAAGATTCTAGAGGGGGTGATGGAAGGAGGACCTAAATCTAGCCACACGTAAGACAGACTCTGGGGAGAGCCTGGCTTCGGGGTGGTCCCTTAGTGGCTCCATAACTGACACCCAAAACAGTTGCTGCTCCAACCATAAGCTGACTTCCCCTCAAAGTCAGTCCTGTGCATCAGGAAGTGTTTTCTAGTTAATAAAATGTGCTGCCATCTCTTTCACCTTCAGGAAACATAAAGGAAACCCTCGTTGAGTTCGCTATCTACACTTCCTATAGGTCTATAGCGTCCCATGTTCCAGCTGCAGTAAGGGCCCAGTGGGTCTTCCGCCTGCGTTTACAAAACCGGGCATTTAATCCACAGCCGAGCTCCCCCTTGCTGGAAAAGAGCTGCCTGCATCCCTGTACGACGGTCTGTTTCCAGTCAAACCAATGGTGGCGCTTGCTTCCCTTGGCCCTGGTGCCTATCTACAGCTGTGTTTACTGAAGTGCGACTGTAATTTGCTACAGCATGCCAGAGTATTAATAGACAATTATTTATTGCAAATCTGTACCATTTATACTGTTTACTGGCTGACACAATGTAAAATTTTGATCCAAATGTTAATGTGTCCATGACACTGCCTAATTCCATTCCATGCCATGGTTTTTTCTTTTCTAAATGAATCGAATTTGCAGTACAAGGAAATGGCATTTTTAATGGATGAGTGATTTACAACCTCAAACTTAGAAGGCTATTATTTGGGTAACAGGGAGAATTGACTAATTGCAATAACACAGCAAATTAGACAAATTTAGGATTGTACTGGGAATAAATTCATAGCGAGAAAATGAAAATAACTCACAAAGTTCTTAAAGGGTAACTGAATAAATCTCACTTTAGTTTTACAGGGGGATTGTATTTTGGTGGGGGGAGATCAGGTACTTTTGAGGCCAAACAGACTTATAAATATTCAATTGAGTAGAACATAGATAAAAATTACCTCTTCATAAAGAACCATATGTGTAGGAGAGAACACTTCCAATTCTCCAAATGTTTACTGAAATTGCCTACACAAATGTTTTCAGCAGTTGGATGAAAACAAAGAGCTTTATAGTTATGTGGTTTTTCATGAAAAAGACACTAATTTTAGCATATTTACCTTGTGTGGTGTTAAGCATGCAACACAATGCCAAGGAAGAATGATTTCCTAATAGAGATCCTCGTGATTTTTCAAAATAAAATATGTGCATCAGCAAAAATAATATTTCTTTCTTTCTGAGGTATTCCAGTTAGGTTGTTGATATCGATTCCTGTGATTCTGTTACCTCTGCCCACAGAGAGATTATTAAGATACAAACTGCCTCAATGCAGCTCTATTTAAATCTCTGGGAATTACACTGGGATGCCTAAACACAAGTTCAAAGTGAAGATTCCTTCAGCCTTTTAGTCCAGGTGGTCCCCACAAATTAATGAAGAGAGAAAACAGATTGGAGGAGGTGGGAGCTCTAAGAATAACGATAAAATATCTGTGTGTTCCAAATTACGTACAAAAGGGCCTTCTCTTCTCTAGTAGGCAAGATCCGCCCCTGCTCCCCGACTCCAGCGTCATTGATCCCTTCCTTGGTGTTCTTTCCTGCCACCAGTCTTATTCCCTCTCTTTCTGTTCTCCGCTGTCCAGCTGATCATCTTGCTAAATGTATGCTTGTCTGAATGGTCAGGATGTGGCACAAGCACTTTAGCATGGGACACTTGATCCTTCTGAGCCTCTCCACACTCTTATGCTGGTCCCCTCCTGCCCCTGCCCTACCCGTCCAGAGCAGTCCCCCAACCCCGCATGTGAACAGCCAGATGGAGATAACTTGGGCTGCTTGGGACAGGCCATACACGTGGCTCTTTCTCTTTGGAGGGCCTTCACTCATTCCTGCCGCTTCCCTCTGCTTGCGATGCTCTCCCCGCTCTCTTTACCTGCTTCCTCCCGATGCTCCAGGAGTGGGTTCAGATGATACCTCTGGGAAGCCTTTGCTGAGCCCTCCGGGTGGATGGATGTCTCTGCCTCCCCTCTCAGAGCGCATCCACACCCAGGTGACAGCCTTGCTTCTTTAACCTCCTTCTTCACTGGGCTGGAGGCTTCTGGAGGGCGCGACTTGTCCTCTTTCCTGGACTTGGCCACAGAGTAAACAGTAAACATATGAGGAATAAAAGAAATACCTCCCTTAAAAATCTACTTTGCCCCAGGCACTGAACAAGGCCTGTGAAGAATGGAAAAAATGGTTTGCACGTGCTTCCTACTCCCAAATAGAGCTTTTAATTAAGTAGGGGTGATATAAGAAGGCCAGAAATAACAAAACAGAATTTGCTACAACCACAATAAAGGCAAATTTTGCTATAGGATTTCAGAAAATTGAGATTTGTTCTTTAAAAATCATTATCCTCTCTTTGTTCCTCTCTCATGTTCTCTGAAATCAAGCAAGTGAAAGTGTTAGTCGCTCAGTCATGTCTGACTCTCTGCAACGCCATAGACTATAGACCTCCAGGCTCCTCTGTCCATGAAATTCTCCAGACAAGAACTCGGGAGTGGGTTGCAATTTCCTTCCCCAGGGGATCTTCCAGGGATCTAACCTGGGTCTCTTGCATTGCAAGCAGATTCTTTATCATCTGAGCCACCAGGGAAGCCTGAAATCAAACAAATCGGAAATTAAATCCTTGTTCAACCACTTATTAACAATGGGATGCTAGACAGTTTACCAAAGCCTCAATTTCCTCATCTGCAAAATGAAGACAATAATATTTACCTTACAAGGTACCATGCCAATTAAGACATGGTGGGAAGGGTCAGTGCATAGGAAAGACTCAACAAATGGTGCTGGGAACAGCATCTCAAGTAGATATGCTACTTGACTTGTGTCCTCAGGCCTGCTCCACTGTACTTCAGCTGTTATTATTTAGCATCTCATTTTTCACCTGTCCAAGTGGGAGCCTTATCTGCTTACTGGCATATAGCCAATAGTTCATTTTTAAATTAGGTCACAATATACTCAGGTCCTTTCAAAACTGATTGTAAATTAATAATTGGAAGGGCTGCCTGGCTACTAATAGGCTTTCATTTGGTTCTTTTTGAAAATTTAAGGACTTAAAAACAGAAACCATACCTTACAATCTGCAGGTAGTCAATGACTTTCTGTTGAATTTGATTGGAGAACTGAAAAACCTGGATTATTTGTTCAGCACACATTTATTGAATTCTTGCTTACACCTTCTTACTGGAGCCATCTTTCCTTCCACAGACTTTTATCTAGAATAGAGAAATGTCAGGGAGAAATGGAAAGCAGTTAGCAACTGCAGCAATGTACACAACAGTGATGTAATGACTGGTTGAAATTGAATCAGACTTTAAGATTATTTGTACTGTCTGTGTCAGATAGAAGGACCAAATGCCACTGCTGTAACTTACGTGGTAAATGAAGCCAAGCCATATTAATAGTGGACCCAAGGCTATATAGTGATCAAGAAATTGAGTTGCAAAATTAGAGAGGCCTACACAGCTGTGTGACTTTGTACTGATCTTTTAAAATTCCAGGTTAGGGATTGTAAAATCTACTTTGGGAGATTACTTTGTGACTTAATTGAGACAAGTCTATGGGTCACAAAGAGTTGGACATGACTGAAGTGACTTAGCACGCATGCACGCATATATAAAACACCACGATAAGAACTCAATACATGGATATTTTTATTATCATTTTGAAGATAAGTCATGGAATCTGTGGTATTTTAAAAGACATAAGTTAAGGATGCCCATTTCAGAGAGAAGATTTTTACATTATTCTTACTTGACTGAATGCCCTGGCCGTAATTATTAGACAGTGTGACCTTGCCTTCCTGCAGACTGCCAAAGAACGAGGCAGGTGTTAAACACACACGGAAGGAGAAAGATCAATAGACCCCACGGCCCTAAATAAATCAATGCAAACAGAAATTTGGCATTGTTTATAATCAGCTACCACCTTCAGTACGTGTGACGTCGCTTAGTCTTGCTTTCTTTGCCATCATGCAAAATTAGAATGCAGAAAAATTAAAGACATTAAAAAGGAAAGAACCATTTTTTAAGCTTTATCTCAGAAAGCCTGGAGAGCAGTTTGGCTCAGGCCTGTGCATTCAGGAAGAGCCTCCAATTTAGTTTTTGAACATCTTTTCTAACCTGTAACTGCCCACAAAGACACAATGGCAGAGTTAAAGAAAGCACACATCTGACAAAATTCAACCTGGGTCCCCACGCTGGATCACAAGGCTTGCAACAAACTATTAAGGAACACTGTTTACACGTTATTTAAATGTCTTCAGACCAACAGTTATCTCGTCCAAAACATTTTGTGTTAAAGGCATGACATCTGTATATTTTATTCATTGAAAATATATGCCACAAGCTTTGCAGCCCTGTTTAGATGTTTCTTCACTTGGTAATACTCAGAGCTTCTAGAAACAGGAGTAGCTGAGCCACTATCTTGACATGTCAGGGCTCACGCCCTTCCTAACTCACTCATCTGGTTAACACTTGATTTGATCAACAGGGGGAAGCCACCCTTTTCCCTATTAAATGCATTTATCTTACTTTCACAGCCCATCCAAGAAGAAAAGCCATAAACGAGATGTATTGGTTAAGAGCCAGTTTTTAATTGTGTCCAGTGGAAGAATTCCTCGGGAGTCGCGTAGGGGTGTATCACGGATGAAAATCAAGAGGAATTCAGATTTTATATTATTTGTTCTAAACCAGAACATTTTACTTATTATTCATAATACACGTTGAAAGCAGACACCAAAATGGCTCATTTGGAGCATTTCTGTGCTCGCTCACTAACGTACATTAACGCCAGTACACATTCTGTATTACGGATCCATAAAATGCATTTGCATAATATTGAAATTATAATCCCAAATGTGTAGTAAAAACCTTTATGAAAAATTGTTACTGCTCAGCTACTATACAGTGGCTAATTTTTAATCTTCAGCCTCTCTGCTGCGAGTTAAGATAGGGTATTCTTTAAATAAAAACCTCAAGAATAGAAGCCTGGAACGGAGCCCTCCTTTCTTCTAAGTAGGATATTTTTAGGTGGAGGAATATAATCCCTACTGTGTTAAACAGTTGCCTTCACAGTGATCTTGGCCTTTTTTGGCACCCCACTCCAGTACTCTTGCCTGGAAAATCCCATGGACGGAGGAGCCTGGTAGACTGCAGTCCATGGGGTCGATAAGAGTCGGACATGACTGAGCGACTTCACTTTCACTTTTCACTTTCATGCATTGGAGAAGGAAATGGCAACCCACTCCAGTGTTCTTGCCTGGAGAATCCCAGGGACGGGGGAGCCTGGTGGGCTGCCATCTATGAGGTCGCACAGAGTCAGACACGACTGAAGTGACTTAGCAGCAGAAGCAGCAGTCTTGACTTTAGATTCAGTTGAGCACTATCACTAATTCACCAGCCTCACATCAGCAGTGGGAAGAGGGTTTCTCTCATGACCCCACTCAAGGGTCTCTGCTGAGCCCAGGAAGAAGCCATCTAGAAAAGAATCCCAGTGATTTAGGTGGCAAGTAATTTTGGCAGAGAATCCACTGGCCATGATTTCTTGATCCTGTCTCTGTGCTCACGGCTGTGATGAACTCTTTTTTTTTTTTTTTTAAGATATATATATTTTTAATGTGGACCATTTTTAAAGTTTTTACTGAAATTGTTACAGTATTGTTTCTGTTTTATGTTTGGGGTTTTTTTTAGCTGTGAGCCATGTGAGATCTTAGCTCCCCAACCAGGGGTCAAACCTGCATGCCCTGCATTGGAAGGTGAAATCTTGACCACTGGACCCCCAGGGAAGTCTCTGTGGTGAACTCTTGATTAGATTATAACAAAGAGCCCTCATATTGTTTCAATGAGGTAAATATATACATCATTCCTGATGAAACAGACTAAAAATGTTGAACCCTTTCCAGGGTCTCTCATCTCTCACAGATAGACCCATACCTGTTAACTCCCATATTCCAAGTGCTGAACCCAACTACAGTGTTAAGTACAAATGCTTGATTCTTCCTTCAGGTGATTCCACAGTCGTGTTTTCAAATAATTGTCAGAGAGCTCTAGCTGAGACTTTCCAGGATTAATGTTACCGAATTACATTTCTGCTAGGCTTTATTGACATAGCTCTTAATAAAAGGAGCCCCGTGGTTGGGCTGAACACTCACCTTGTACCCAGAGAGTGTTTCCCCTACGGAAGTGGTCATCTCTTGGTCATTGGCCCCTCTTGCCTTTCCCATGCTCCCAGGAGAAGTGCAGGCTCCTGTGCAACCCCATGAAGCTCTACTCAATTCACGTTTACACAGTGACCAAACTGCAAAACAAGAACGTGTTCTCCAGTGCCCTCTCACAGGGCTCTGCCACCTTCTTCCTCTTCTCTTTCTTCTGAAATTTCAAGCTGCTGGAAGGAGAAGAGAAAATCGGAGTCAAACAGGCCTGCCTTCACTGGATCCCACCTTGTACTAGGGGTTTTCCTGGCAAGGATGGAGGGAGAGCAGAAATGAGACAGAATAGATCTCTTACTTTATTTGTGGAATTTGGGCTTGGAAAAAAATTTTTTTTTTCTTATTTCCTTAGTCATTTATTTTGGTTTGTTTAATAGGTATACAACGCAAGTCCAAAAGGTATAATAGTTCAAAAGTTATTTTTTATACTGTGGAAAGTCTCTTTTCTATTTCTTAAAACCAACAGGATATTGATATTCAACATCAATTATTCAACAATGATATTTATTGTTGAATAAATATCAACAATTATTCAATGATAATATTTTCATTTTTTCATCTATTAGTATCTTTGAGATTCTTTTTTACAGGGACACATAGAGCTGCCTCTTTCTTTTAAAGGCATATGTGCCTTAACTTATTTAATCAGTCTTCTTTTGATGGATATTTAAGTTGTTCCCTGTAATTTGCTAGTATAAACACTGCTCCAATAAATTACCAATTCATATCACCAATTCTGGAGAAAGCAATGGCACCCCACTCCAGTACTCTTGCCTGGAAAATCCCATGGACGGAGGAGCCTGGTAGGCTGTAGTCCATGGGGTCGCTAAGAGTTGGACACAACTGAGCAACTTCACTTTGACTTTTCACTTTCATGCATTGGAGAAGGAAATGGCGACCCACTCCAGTATTCTTGCCTGGAGAATCCCAGGGACGGAGGAGCCTAGTGGGCTGCAGTCTAGGGGGTCGCACAGAGTCGGACACAACTGAAGCGACTTAGTAGCAGCAGCAGCATCAACAATTCATCACCTTTTGAAATGTGTGACTAGATCTGTAAGATATGGTCCTGGAAATATAACTGTAGGGACAGAGAGATGTACACTTAAATTTGAGTGGATTTTGAAAAATTATCCATCATAGAGATTTAACCAATTTACAGTGCCTCCTTTCCCCAACCCACTAGCAACATATGAGAGTTCCTTAGCTTAACCTTTCAGATCAGGAGGGTCTGGTAAGCGATGACTAGGACTTGAGAGAAGATGGATCCTGAGGAGGACTGTATGGAGGCCTGGCTTGGTGGATGGCAGCTGGACTGTAGGGGCATGTGACAGTTAGAAAGACCGGGAAACTCTTCATGAGCCCATTCTATCCATTTCAAACTACTCTGAAACAAACCCAAACATATGGGTCTCCTGTCTGCTTCTAAAAGTCTCCAGGAGGTAAATTCCACAGCTTTCTTGGATAAATTATTTGGGCTTCTCACAACTCTTCTGAAGGTCAGGACATTTTTCCTTATGTGTATGTAGTATAAATCTTTCCTGCACACATCCACTTGTGAAAAACGTGTCTAATATTTCCCCAAAGCAATGCAAGTTCAACTAAATAGGCAACATGATGCTATAATTTCATGGCTAGAGTATGTATCCTCTTTTTTAGAAAATAGCATACATCTCCTAAATCATTTTAGAGTGATTTAATGCATACATGAGGGATACCATGAGTGTTTTTTTTTAACCCTGTGTTTAATGTAGCTATGGACTTTACAGAGACTGTGTGTATGTGTGTGTACATTTTAAAATTTTGCTACCCTCTCTTGTTTTACTCCTCTTATATATTCTAATCATAGAATTATCTTACTTTCTCATTAGATGCTGATTAATATATAGCTTTCTTAATAACACTTCCAATATCACTTCTGCTGAATGAGAAAATGGTGATGTAACCCAGAGGTTTGTTATTTCTGAGTGTATCTTTCTTCCTCTGCTGAGATACAATAACTATTTTAAGAACATTTGGCATCCAAAAAATCTCAGCATTGTGTAAATTAAAACATCTGCTTATACTTTGACATCCTCATTCTTCAAAGGTTAGTTGGATTTGCGGTTGCTTTGTTCAACAAGACTGCTCTTAGAGCCCAAGGATGCACATTTAATTATTGGGAAGATATGTTTGACAGAGCTGTGGGGGAAAAAAATTACCCTTCATATTCACACCAGTATTAACATTTTTATAGAATGAGATTGCCTGAGAGTCAAAGAAGGGGGAAACTCCATGAAAATAAATATGAATCTATTTGGTCACTGGTCTTCTTCTGCTGATTTACAAGACTTCAGCCAGCGATTCTTCGCTCTGATGCCTAGAACTCATCAGTTCGCTCTCACACTGGCATTGCTGATTTCTGCTGAGGTTAAAGGCAGCAAAGTAAACTCTGCTTCCAACAATAAATAACAGAGGGAGTTATTCTTTTCACTCAAACAGGCTTTAGATCACAGCAGACAACTACAGCCAGGTGCATTTAGCTACATTTGTCATTGCCACGAATGCAAAACATGTAAAGAATCTGCAGCAAAGGGGTCCCTAGCGAGCCCTTTCCCCCCTGGAATATTCTTCCATCCCCAACTGTGGTCGAGCTGAAGTCACCCAACACCAGGAGGAAGGGCCGAGGTGCCTGTAGGAACAGCAGCATCTCCCGACCGGTTTGTTAATTTACACAGGTCACTGGTGCCAGCTAGCAGATTGTGCCCTGGAAGGCTTTCTGTGTCTCTGGCCAAAGACTGGTAATCTCCCCGGGCAACGCCGAGATAACACATGTCAGGAGGCAGCAGTGGCTGGTGAGCCAAGTCATCACTCACCTCGCCCCACCGCCCCTCCTGGCCCCCTCTTGCTGCAGTCATTTCATGGCCATTCCGGAAGCCACAGACCTTAGCTGTTGGATTGGCGGGAGTGGGGGAGGTAACGGAGAAGCGGGATACAGAACACAGGCGGCCAGAGGGATTTGGTGAGGCAGGAACCAGCAGGTGAACAATGACTCATTTGGAACCGAGCAGCTGGGGGTGTGTCATCTGCATGTCAGAGACCCTTTGTTAAGGTGGCTTGCCCAGCTGTGTGGGCGCATCCGCGTGGGAGCTGCCGTGGGGCGGGAGATGAATTCTCAGGAGAGCGCAGTTACTTCCTATCTAATTTGTGCACAAGTTAGGGGAAGGCGCGCTCATCCGGGACCTGCTGCCGCTGAAAGGCTGCGAGGTTCTGAGATTTATTTTCCTTCCGCCAAGTATATTATTTCCAAACTCGTCTTTTCAAGATCTTTCAAATTCACTTGAAAATGATTTAACAATTTAATGAAAACAACACTGAGACAAAAGCCACGTTGATGCGGGGCAGAGGTAAGGCTGGGTTGGAAATGAGTGACGAACCTCGTAATGAGGTGTGCAGCTTTGTATATTAAGCGATTTCTCTGCGGTACTTTTCCAGATGTGATGGAATACATTTATTTTTGTGCTCATCTGAACTGAAATAATACAAATGAGATAGTAAAAAGATATCATTACGTGCAGAAGTAGGAGAAGAATTTAGAATCCCAATTCCGTAAGTTAACAGCTGTGCATGAAGCAATTGGAAACTGCTTCCAGTCTGCAGGTTGCCGGGGAGCCTCTGTCAAGCTCGTATGGACCAGTGATGATCAACGTGTGAATCCTGCATGTAGATAGTTCAAGGCGACTTTATTTCAGACAAAAATAAATAGCTAGTAGTAAGAAGTCCTTCCCCACCTAAAGCCTGCAGTATGGCTGAATACAGCTACTGTGGTAGTGCAATAAAACGGGATGAGTTTTAAACTACCAGATGGTACCCTGTACAGTGCCTGAAATAAAATGGAGAATTAGGGTGCCCTAAGGTGTGCACAGGAAAGGCAATTACATGAAATAAATGGGCCTCAGGCCTACAGGATGCTCAAGTATGCTACACAGGAGACAAATAGTACATCTGGTGAACAGATTTTATCACACACTGGAAAGCCATAAAGCACACCGTTGAATATCGGATCCGCATCTCACAATGACATTTTACCTGTGTTGGTATTCAGTGCTGTTTATTTTAAAAGGTGCTGTAATCTCAATGATGTGTTTTAAAAGCTTCCTTAACATTGTTTTCGACTATGTACTATTTTGAGGGGGATAGATTGATACAAGGCAATGAGATTTTGTGGACAAATAGCCACTCTGGTTGCAGGAGATTGTGTTTTTTCTTTCATTTATCACATTGCTGATGTGATTTTAGTAATAGGATTATACTTGTCAGCACTCCCTGTTTGGGAAAATGCCAACATATTTTTAATGCTAGTTCCCACATCTCCATTTCATTGTCTGTAACTGCACTAGAGTTTCCCTCCTCACCCTACCTCCTTTTTCCTAAGCCTCAAAGAAAAACCAATTTTAGGTGGTGGGGGTTTGCGAGGAGAATTCATTGGCACAAAGCCCTTTCTTCTTTCTTGTCCACAAATGCAAATCTGTTTTCTGTTTGAAAATTGTGTGTTTCTTTTCTATTGTAAAAAGACCAAGGAACACACAACATTCATTATTGTTTTAAGAGTTGCTGTAATAAAATCATCTCACTACTTAAAGATAGTTTTAGTGTCCCTCCTAGGATTCATTCTGGCTCTGATAATTGGGTAATTGCATCCCCTCCCCCACCAATAAATATTTTCACCCAATTAAGTTTAAAACGATAATAAATTTTAAAGAATTATAGTCTAAAAATTCATACCCTAGAACCAGTATTAAGTATGAATATTTATCTTAAGCTGTGGAGCAGGGCAGCCTGTTTAAATGTTTCTCTACCTCTGTGCAGCGTCCTTGCTTGAGAGCTGCCACTGGCAGTGTGGATTCCCTGAGTGCCGGGTGTGAGGTAAGGGAGCCCAGAACTAGAGCCTTTCACTGCCTGAACTACCCCTTGACTTCCACATTCCAGTCCTTCTTTGTTTCCAGATAGCATTATTCAACCCTTCAGCCACTCACTCACTCACTCCTTCCCTCATTTGTTCATTCATTCCTGTCCAGTAACTTCTAATCCAGAGATGAGGCCCATGCCTGGAGCTGAGGCCAGATGTGGAAGGCTCACAGGATCCACAAGGGAGCTACTTGTGCAGGGCTCACTCTCGACTCCTTCCCACGGCTCCACAAACCAACGTGTCCAACTCAGCTTTCCAGGGCTTCATTACAAGGTAAGCCCTCTGCTGCATAGACGCTCAATGCTAAAGGGCAGTCAAGTGACCCAAGGCACTAACCACGTCGTTCGCATGTGTAGTAAAGCTCCAGCCCGCTAGAGACTCACAAACCTCCTGTTCCCTCCTTAACAAAGAGAAGTGCAGTCACAGTGCTTAAAGCCAGTAGCTTTTGGCAGCAGTCATACATGGGGCCCTGGAGCCAGCAGCAAGGACAGAAGGACACCACCGGCACAGCCAAAGGCCAGATCTGTTGTTGTTGTTGTTGTTTAGTTGCTAAGTTGTATCTGATGCTTTTGCGACTCTATGAACTGTAGCCCACCAGGCTACTCCATCCATAGGATTTCCCAGGCAAGAATACTGGAGTAGGTTGCCATTTCCTTCTCCAGGGGATCTTCCCAACCCATTGATCAAACCCACATCTCTTATGTCTCCTGCCTTGACAGGCGGATTCTTCACTGCTGAGCCACCAGGGAAGCCCCACGTCAGGTCTGGGAGAAGGGAAAAGAGCAAGAAAGACTTGGTGCAGCTGCAGCAGGAGAGAGAAAGAGGCAGGGAACTGTTTACTAGGGGAAGAAAGAGAACCAGGAGAGACTCAGGATGCTCAGCTGGTGGAAAGGAGAAACTGACCCTGGATCCCGGGGACAGGCAAACCGTGAAAGTATTCCTGGGCAGCTCCCTGTCTTCCCTCTACCATCACTTGCCACAGATCTGCTGCATCCTGTCATACTCGCTGCCCCCTCCTCTAAGCCTGCCAGTTCTATCATGCCTCCACCAAGTGCTCAGATGGGCTCTTCCCTGGTCCCCCTCCGCCTCCTTCATCACCCATCTGTCCCATTCCCACACTCTACGACGAAGGTGAAGTTCATGGTGGCACTGGGTGCCCAGGTGGTTGTACTACAAATGAAAAGTGGTGAGAGAAAAATGGCTTGAAAACACAAAAGCAGAGGTGTTAACGATGATTTAAGGTGCTGACTTCTATTAAAGGAGACTGTGCCAGTGATATGATGAGGTTGGTGGAAAAAATATAGGATATTTAGAGAAACTTTAGCTTCTAAAGCTCTGCATAAATTTCAACAATTTTTGAGGACATCATCAGGGAAGTTGTTTTAAAATCAGGATTATAATACCTGAAACAATATCCTGAAAAAATTCAGAATCTAGTAAACTTTGTTCTTCAAAACATTTCAGGTAAGTGGCAGTGTTTGTGGTGGCAGTTGAGGCAAATGAGGCAAGCAGGAAACACCCTAAATTTTGAAGTTCAACAGCTGAGCAGGAGCTAAAACCAATCTGATATTTGTCTCACTGCAGATGCAGAACTGATCAACAAGATGGCAATAATGTGTGATGTTTTATTCACTTTCAAATACTTAAATTGATTTTGAAGATTTCATTTGGGAAATAAAAGTAATGCATTTAAGAAAATAGCTTATTTAAGCCAAGGGCAGAAAGAAGATGACAAGAAAGAATTTGCAGGGAATCTCTTTTGTGTCTGGATTCAATTTTTACTTATTCAGATTTTTCATCAGTTCTTGATCAGCCCGCAAGTTGCAGGCTAGGATTGCATCAGGGGAAGGTGATGTGGATAGCCATACGTTCCTAGGAGGCTAGGAAGGGCAAGTGTGTAGAAGTGTGAGTTCTTGTTAGGAAATCTGTAAGTCAGTTTCTGTGGTGTTTTTCCAAGGTCACCACAGGTTGGACCACAGGTGGCTGCTTGCTGCCTAATGCCCTCTTGTCCTGAGGCAGGGTAGCTGAAGAAGGGATCAGACCAGAATTAGCCAAGGTTGCAGGGAGCCCCCCCTCTCCCAGGTGGAAGTCATCTGAGCAGGTGCAGAGAAAGGTCGTTTCCATGGCAGCCATCGCTAGGCGCTCTGCCCGGAAGGCTGTCTGGGACTTGGCGGACTGGAGGCGAGAAGTGAGCATCTCTGTCCGGCGCTGCTGCTCCAGCAGTTAGCAAGTCACCCCCAGCTTCTCAGAGCAAGGCCTTCCAGCACAACGGATACAGTGGAGTGCGAAGGTCTCACGCCTGCTAGGTTTCTAGCTCTGTAACCTCAGGCACATTTCTTCACCTAAAAACCTCAGTTCTTCACTCTATAAAGTGGACATGAAAATAGTGGTACCTTCCTCATAGAACTACAATGAAGAATAAATGAGATAATCCAAATAAAGTGCAAAGTCTACTTCCTGGCTCACAGTAGGAGCACAACAATTTTTAGCTCTTGTTATAAACAATAATTGGAGAAGGTAATTGGAGAAGGCAATGGCACCCCACTCCAGTACTCTTGCCTGGAAAATCCTATGGACAGAGGAGCCTGGAAAGCTGCAGTCCATGGGGTTGCTGAGGGTCAGACACGACTGAGCGACTTCACTTTCACTTTTCACTTTCATGCATTGGAGAAGGAAATGGCGACCCACTCCAGTGTTCTTACCTGGAGAATCCCAGGGACAGAGAAGCCTGGTGGGCTGCAGTCCATGGGGTTGCACAGAGTCGGACACGACTGAAGCGACTTAGCAGCAGCATAAACAATAATGCTCCAGGCAAGAAGAAATGAATTAGAGGTGTAGAGAGAACGAGAGGAAAATGACGCTTTCTTTGGGGTGCTGTAGAAAAGCGTCAGGAGGCGTATAAGAGATAAAAAGACTTGGAGGATGGCACAGTGGGGTGGAGGACACATAGGTGATGACAAATAGAATTCTATCAGACTCACTCTCCCCTTGACGTTGCAGGGCTCCTTAGCACCATGGAGCCATTAGCCAAGGAATGGGACTTGTTTAGGATAGAGAAAAACGATGAACATGGAAGGGTAAATCTGAAACTGTGCTAGAAGCCAGTTGGTGGACCGTGATAATTGTACGGGGACTTACCCAGCAGTTGTTGGGTGTGGTGAAGGGGGGAGCATAGCTATCATGGTACATGTGGGTATAAAAGCTGGAGAAAGGGGAGATGGCCTCTGAGGGTGATTGTTGGCTATTAAGAAGAAAAGTGAGGACAACTTATCATCACAGGGTTATTGCCAATGCCATTTGAAGCTCCTTAGAGACCATGGGACCTGCAGAGTCTCAACATGTAGATGAAGACGATGCAATGGAAAGATTTTGTGCTTGCAGGAAATTGGTGACATTGAATAGGAGAATGAATGTAAATGGTATTAGATGCTGGCTTTCGTTTCTTCTTAAGGTAACAGAGTAAAATGCATTTTAATTTGCAGGGAAAATAAGAAATGTAATGAAAACATGGGAATTGAATTAACCTAGAGAGCCTGGCGGGCCACAGTCCATGGGGGTCACAAAGAGTCAGACACAACTGAGCGACTAAGCACACACAGCACAGAGATAATTCCAAACTGAACTGAAGATGAAAAGGATTGAAAAAAATAGCTGATGTGTCAAAATGCATCAGCAGTAATGTTGGATGAAGCAAAACTGAAACTAGATTGTAGAAATATTTGCATGTCAATCCCATCAATTAAACAAATCTGAGATGTGTAAGGCCTAAGGACCGACTTTGTTGTTTAGCTGTTTGTTCGTTTGCTATTGATATATAATTGACTTAAAATATTGTATTAATTTCAGTGGTACCGTATAGTGATTCAATATTTTTATACATTATAAAATGATCACCATGATAAGTCTAGTTACTGTCTGCCACCAAACAAAGTTACTACAGTATTACTGACCACATTCCCTATGCTTTACATTATATCTCTGTGACTTATTTTATAACTGGAAGTCTGTACCAACTAATCCCCTTTCCCTATCCCCCATCCTCCTCTCCTCTGGCAACCACCAACAAAGACCTTACTATATATATAGCTGCCTGTTCAGTGCTGAACAGGGGAATGACAAATGGGATTTCTCTAGGCTATAGACAGAAGAGAAATAGGAAGAGAGAGGCTAGAAGTTTATGAGAACAATCTCCATGAATAAAAACTTCATATATGTACATAATATTTTTGTAATATAATTTTTTACAGACTTCTGTTTTCTCACTACCCTCTTTCAGCTTACAGTCTTGAATTCTAGTTCTGTCTCTTTGACTCCATTAACTCTCCTGTTTGAAAGATCAGTTACCAAATTCACTTACTTCTATCCATATACTCATTTCTTCAATGCATCTTTACCAAGCATCGGTTACTTCTAGGGCCCTACACTAGACATTGAGTGGCATGATCCCTACCTTCAGAAAGCTTACAATCCATATAAAAGGCAGCTGTACACAGATAAGTAAATAGGAGTTCTGTAAAGACAGTGTTTTGAGGTATGGCATATGAGGCAGGAGCTATGCATTTTCAGATTTTAGGATTTTAACAAGGAGAGCAGGATTGTGAGAGGGTATTCAAGGATGTGAGAGAGACGGGAATGAGCCAAGATGATTTCAGGAAGTGACAGGAAGTGGAGAGTTCAGGAGAGTAGAAGAAGCACCATTCAGTTACGAAACGCCCCATTTGCCACAGGATTGGTTCTACATAAGACAAAGGGATTGCTCTCAGCAATGTGGGCAAAAGAGAGACCAGTAGGCCTGGGAGGAGATGACAGCAGCTTGAAAGGAAACTGTAGCAGAGGGAGTGGAGTTGAGGGGCCACGTTTGAAATGCTGTGGGGGTGGAATCAACAAGACAGAATGACCTGTGGGGTGTGGGGAGTGAGGAAGAGGTTGGAACACAAGATTCTTTTCTGAGTCCTCATTCTCTTTAACCTTTCCCCCATGACACTGTTCACTACGGCGGACTTCTTGACGCTCTCTTCTGCTTCATTTAATGAGGCAGCGCTATCTCACTTCTCCTTCTGGTTATGAGCAAAAATTTGATAAATGACCTTTTGTAAGACACTTGGCCCTTCATTCCAACACTCATCTCTCTAAAAGATTAAGTGATTTATGTGACTCAGGTCAAGTTGGAGTTAAGTGCTAGGTCTGAGACCCTGCAACTTATCTACCAAGTTGAGTTCCATCCTCCAGGGAGGAGAAAGGGGGAAGAGGTTTTGGTTACAGGTGTGTACAGATGTAAGCCGAGAGAACTGAAAGGTTTCTAGAACTCTCTTGGCTGGGGAACGTAATGCTTCATACTGGCAGGCAAAAAGAGTTTAAAGTTCATTCCCAAGGTAGTGAGTTTTAAATAGAGATATGATTTGGAATGATGAACATATAAATCTTCTTCCCAGGCTTCAATGTGAAGCACTAGTTTGATCCAACAGACAGCAATGAGTCTTTAAGAGCTGTAATGGCCCATCATGTCAGAGGATATTTATGGATTTACAGTCTTCAGATATCTGGATCTTGAGCAAGCATGATAAAAGCCCTCTGAATTTTTTTTGTTTTTGCACAAATAAATGAGTGCCTAGCTAGCTGTGTTCTTCAATTAAATGACTCAGCCATTGTTCACTTGTGAAATACTCAAGGGTCCTAGTCTACATTTTGGAGGAAAGTGCTGTTATACTTCTGTTGGATGAACAAAGCAGCTTGGGGCTATAGGAAATCGCTAACTTCTTTTTTGTTTTTCATATGGCTAACTTAATAAGAAATACGTTGCTGAGTACAAGTTTTTATGACAAGCATTTCTTAGGTCATATCTCTAGCGACAAACAGGGACGACAGGAGCAAAACTGTACTGTATTAAGGAGAAAAACTGACTTGGGACATAGGTCGATAGTCTTAGGAGCCATTTTGCTAGACTCTTAATTGATGGGATCTACAAGCGAATCATTGTGCAAATGGAAATCCTGCCTATTGAATCATTGAGTTCTCCCATTCCCAGCAAGTAGTTGCAAAACATTTTTGCTATTTTACAAGTCTTCTCCTTGGATATGGAGAAAAATTGTTATTCTCTGTATCTTTTTGAAATGCTTGCCATGATATGGAATTCAAGTACTCCCTTTCATTCAGTGTTTGAAACAAAATACTTATTTTATAAATAAGGCTTTTCCATAAGAAGTTGGTACTAAAATAGTTGACTTCCCCAGAGGATGTTCAGGCTCCGCAGGTATTCTGTATGCCAGAAGGCAAGCGCTTTGACTTACTTAAAACCAGGGACCCAAAGGTTTCCTGATTTGTGTCAGAGTGGTAAATCTGGGTCCACAAGGATCATTTCTTTTAGAAAATGCTTTCTCAGTCTATACTTCTTGTGAGATCAGTGTTGAGAAAGGGCGGGATATAATGTCTTTCCCTTGTTTTAGGGGGTTGACTTGGGAGCATCTCATACAATGATGGAGCAAGGTCTGAAGCAAAGTCAGAGGGCCTGGGGCCGGCTGCTGCCAGCACCACCTCTGCCCTCCAGGCAGTCTCCCAGATCCCAGGTAGCAGGCAGAGTTCTCTAGTTTGCTATCGTGAGAACTAGGAGATTGAAAACTGGAGGGTCGATGGGGGAGTTGGACCTTCTGCCTCTGCCAGAGGGACCCATCTTGCCTTCGAGTCAAGTCTTTCTGGTTTGTTACTTTACCTATTAAAGAAAAACCCAGCCTTTCTGAAGGTGAGCAAGCTCAACTTCCATTTATATGTGATTTAACTGACTATTCAGAGAATACTAAAAAGCCATATGTAATGGAGGCTCCCCTAGGAATTACATAGAATTCCAACCATATATACTAGCAAACATTTAAAGAAAAGTAGAAGACTGGCACATTAGAGGCACTGGGGCAGCAGATATGAAGACGTGGTTCCAAAGGGAAAAAGGAATCAATTTTCAAAGCTGAATTCTAAGTCCTCTAGAGTGGATCTTCAGGGAGACTCTAGAATCAATGTTAGGAACTGAACAGCTTTTCAGGTCTATGAAGCTATAAACATTTCCTTGGTTGTGAAGACATCTGATCCCCAGGCAAGGGGAGAAACTCATGTGGCTTTCTCTAACTCTTTAAACTGCCTCTAATCCAGACGACTGGGTGAAGGCTTACAGGGAGTGATGAAAAGCCTTCCTCAAGTTTTCCAGAGTCTTGCTAGTATTGTCCTCTAGTGCAACCACCAACTCCACCTGGACTCAAGGCTCAAGTGATTGGCAATGGTGTGCTTAGGTCTAAGGTGTTATCCTTTCCTTCTGGCCACTAGACTTACTTGGGTAAGCAATGGACACCAACAAAGACCACTGAGCAGAGAAGGGGCATGAGTGGAACTGTGTTCTAGAAAGATCACTCTGGCAGCAGTGTAGAGGATGGAATTAGAGCAGGAAGAGGATGATGGCAGGGAGCAGAGTCAGAGTTTTTCATATCCTTCAAGTGAGAAATGATGAATATTTGAAGAAGGACAGTGGCACTCACACTGGCCCACCCATGACTATAGTTATTGGTGTTAAGAGAAACCATGGGCCTAAAAAAACCCCTCCACATGACCCCAGACCGTGTTATGCCCATCTTAATGGCCTCAGATCTATGCCTACTTTCTCCCATGGGATCTTCCACCCCTTCCTCAAACGTGAGTCTACATGTCATAAGCATGTCTGCCTCTAATAGGTTTTAATGGGCATTCCTTACCATAAGAGACTTGTGATGAATTTATGGTTTTGGCACAGGGCCATTTCCTCATCCTGCTCATAATTAAACCCGGAAGAATCTATCACATTTAACTTCTGATGACAAAGACAGGTAGGGCAAGGATGGGAACATGGTGACAGCCCAGTAAACAGCCTTTCTCTTTTGGGCTGAGTAAGGTCAGGAGGGAACTCCACAGCTAAAATCAGTGTGGACTCACAGAATAGTGAGCAGGTAATTATTACAGCTTTATACCCAGCACTTGCTTTGTACTAGACTCTGGGCTGTGTTTTGTATATATATTTTCATTTATTTCTCACAAAGCCCCTGCGAAGTGGGTAGTCAGTATTCTTATTAAACAAAGAGAAAAACCAAGGCTTAAGGGGAATTTAAGAAACCCTAAATACACATTAAATGTGTACATTGTTACATGTCAATTATATCCCAATAAAACTGGGAAAAAATACAGAGTCTATGGCACACACAAGCCAAAAAACAAAGCTTAAAATTTCACAGGTAGTATGTTGGCAGAAAGAAAGTGAAAGTGAAGTGGCTCAGTTGTGTCTGACTCTTTGCCACCCTGTGGGCTGTAGCCTACCGGGCTCCTCCGTCCATGGGATTCTCCAGGCAAGAATACTGGAGTGGGTTGCCTTTTCCTTCTCTAGGGGATCTTCCCAACCCAGGGATTGAACCCAGCAGAGCAGAGGTTCAAATCCAGGTCTGATTCCTGAGCTCAAGCTCCATGACCTTGTGTCATGAAGACATGGACACCTTGTTGTTGCCTGCACAGATGCTAATCTATTTCTGTACAACCCCATGGTGTAAGTGAAAGTCGCTCAGTTGTGTCTGACTCTTTGTGACCCCATGGACTATACAGTCCATGGAATTCTCGAGGCCAGAATACTGGAGTGGGTAGTCTTTCCCTTCTCCAGGGGTTCTTCCCAACCCAAGGATCAAACCCAGGTCTCCTGCGTTGCAGGCAGATTCTTTACCAGCTGAACCACAAGGGGAACCCCTGATAGTTCAGTTGGTAAAGAATCCGCCTACAATGCAGGAGACCCCAGTTCAATTCCTGGGTTGGGAAGATCCACTGGAGAAGGGATAGGCTACCCTCTCTAGAATTCTTGGGCTTCCCTTGTGGCTCAGCTGGTAAAGAATCCAAATGCAATGCAGGAAACCTGGGTTCAATTCCTGGGGTGGGAAGATTCCCTGGAGAAAGGAAAGGCTACCCTTTTCAGTATTCTGGCCTGGAGAATTCCGTGAACTATATAGTCCATGGGCTTTTAAAGAGTCGGACATGACTGAGTGACTTTCACTTTCACAGAGTAAGGTCAAACTAAACTAACCAGCAGGAATTTCTTCCCATCTGATTCAATATAGGAAGAAGAGTCTGCCTCAAGTCATGAGAGATTCTCTTAGATTTAATCCAGTACTTGGAACCTGGACCTTGGTAGAAGGGCATTTATCAAAGAATCCAGACCAGATGAACCCTCAAACCCACTATAGTGTGGGTCCAACCCTTCCTGTTAAAAAGGACTGGAATGTGTCCAGCACCCACAATGTCCCTCCTTCCAGGGTTGATCATTAAACTCATTCCAGTCACCTTGCAGAAACTTCTTGGCATGGACTCAATTCATAAAACTCGTAAACCAGTAGACTGTTTGACAGACTTACAAAAAGGCTCAGGTGAGATTTTGTGCCCGGGCGCTAATAATATGCAACCTTGATGAGTACTAGGTCACGGTGTCTGCCAAGGGAAGCGAGTCTATCAGCCAGGGCTCCAAGATCAAGCTTTCACCTGCCACTGTGAATTAGCAGCTAAAAAAGTCACTCAGTCACAAATGGAGAAGCTGCTTCTGGTCATCAGTTAAGAGTACATTATGAAGAAACTCTAAAAAGTCTGATGGCATAGAAAAAGTAAACAAAAGATTAATACCCAACATTTATATGCAAGCAATACATCATTAATGATCGTTATAGAGAACTTGCTTAGTTCAAATGAGGTTCCAGAAGACTGGAAGCATTTCACTGTAGCAACAGTATTTATAATAGCCACCCTGGGGAACAGCAGGCCCATCAAGTTGACACAGCTAATATGCAAGGTAATGGAAATAAGCAGAGGTGAAACGGAGCCACACGGACACTGAATTATCTTGGGAGCCAAACTCCATGCAAATAATTAGAGACTGCCCTGTTTATTAGCAGAGTGGAGAGGACAATCCTTAGACACCTTAGGTCACTCTTTAGCTTATCATTTGAAACGGGCACATCAAGTCACCCTGCTGCTTACAAATCACAGCAAATAACATTCTGAGGAAATGCGAGGACAGAGTTTGTCCACACGGTCTGGGAAGCAGCAGGCTGTTGGAGAAGAGGGTAGCCTCCCAAGTGACTCACCATGTGGCAGTTCTCAATTCACTTACCCTAGCCTTTCATTAGTTTTCCCAACTATAAAATGTGCGTAGTGTTGCTTACCCTCCCATCTTACAGTCTGTGCAAAACAAAACAGAAGAGCCCCTGGAAAGTGCTTGGTGGCTTGTAAGACAGGAAAGGGAAAATGCAAACGGCTCAGCGGACCACAGGAGGGCACAGCGGGATTTTGCAAACTGGTGATACATGTCCCCGGAAAGGGCCCTTCAGCTTTTGCCCAGGGTTGCCTTGCAGGATACAGGCCTGATGTCACAGGTCCCCCTGTTTTAAAGCAAAATTGGAAATACTTTTTGTGTGTGTGAGAAATCTCTCAATTTTAAAATGCAGCAATGAAAACAGAGATTTCTAAAACTCTCTTTGTGTAGATGGCATCCTATTCATAGACTGCTAGTTTGCAACCTCTCCCTAATGGATCATCTAGTATAAGAGCAACTGGGAATTTTATTAGCTGATAATAATAATAATTGTTAACATTTATAAAATACTTACTATGTACTAGATACTATTCTAAAAATTATATGAAGTAGTCCCAAGAAGCCCATGAGACAGCTAATTTCATAATCCCCATTTTACACATGTGGAAACTGGGTGAGATTATCACTGGCTAAAGTTATCTGAATTTTATAGAAGCTTTCATTTTTTTAATTCAGCAGAGTGTAATGTAGAATTCCCCTGCTCTCAACTTTTCGTAACAAAGCCCTTCTCTGTGACTGTTCCAAGGAAATATTTTCCTAAAGCATGATTAGTTGTAGATATTGCCTGTACATAAAGACGGAAAATTTGTTCACATTTCCTCTCATACTTTTCTTTAGCTTGCCCTGACTCATGGAGTTAGTAAATGAAAAAGAACTAACAATTCATTTTCATTTTGTCAAACAATAATCAGTATCGAGGCTGTAAAGAACAAAGAACTTTATTTGGGGTCTTAAGAATTGCAATTCAGGAGACGCTGATTCAGATTCAGGGAAAACTGAAAGCGTATTCTGGGAAAGAGATGAAGTCTTTAACAAAGTTTGTTAAAGTTGCTAGGTGAGAATAATGATAGACTCTGATGCAAGTCTGGAAATATTTGTTCTTTAAGGAGTCACAAGTTGTTTTAGGGTAAGGGTTTGATAAATAGTTAGGGTGTCACATTATTTTAGGGGAAGAGTCCAATAGATATCTTGAGTAGGACAAGAAATGGTCAAAAGTCAGACTTCATACAGGCTGAGGTCCCACTTGCTCAGTGGTTGCCCAGCTCCATGTCAGAGAGCTCTCTTAGCAATGCCAACTCCATTTTCATTGTCTTCACAGGTTACCTGGGCAGAGCAGGGAGAGACCAGAGGAGACAATGTTTAGCCTGAATTAGCTATTTACTGGAGCTGAACATGGAGTGAAAGAAGTGAGCTACATAATGTCTGTCTTGAGCCAACTTCCAACACGAGGGCACTGAGCCCAGAGGTGGCGCGGCAATGTTTCATCTTCTTGTTGTCGTGAATTAAAGACTCCAGCAGAAGTCCTTCATCTGGAAAATAATGTCTCAAGGGAGTCTTCAAGTTCAAGAAAGGTATTTCCAAGAAGATGTAGGAATAAAGAAAAGCAGATGCTGACCAGAAAGGTCTCTCTTTCTGTGTGAGCAGTCGGGGGTCAGAATGATGGGACTTCCTCATCCCTGTCCCCTTCTCCCTCAGTCGGCCTTGGGCTGTGTCCTCGCCGCTGATTAGCATGACTGCCAAAGAGTACATGGAAGAAAACTTGAACAGCAATATTCCTTGTGGGACAATTAGTGGAAAATGATCATTTGTTGTGATTATTAGAAAAAGGGCTAACGGTGAAAGACGTTTCTGATGACCTAAAATCACAAAGCCTGCAGGAGCTTGTTGTTTTCCCTTCCTAGCACTCCAATTTTCCAGCATTTTCTATTGCCAGCATTCTCTGGCAGCGTGGGCATGAAGGACCGACCCCCAGGCAGTTGAAGGCAGATAAAAGGATGAGGAGCTGGCCAAGGAAGGTCACGGTGCAGGGAAGTAAAAAATGGAATCTTACCAAGGGTCAGTGTGTGGCACTCGGGGGATTCCGGTGCACGTGAGTGATGGACTTGGGCAGAAGAGAAGATGAAGTGGGCAGCCCAGACGCCGAGGAGCCTCAGCCCATCTCCTCCCTGTCTATGGGGCTCGGGGCCTGCACCCCTCCTCTTCCCGTCCGTCACAGGCTGAGTGCTTCCCCAAGGAATCGGGGAATTAGAACAGGATGTGTGTAACCCCCAAGGGAATCTGAAACAAAAGCAAAACAAGAAAACAAACTTCCCTTCGTGTGCCCTTCACCAGAAGGGCGTTCATTCTGAGAAACAGAGAGAGTTCTTTTAAAATGGCGTTTCCTTGGCCTGTGAGAGGGAACTAGTTAGTGAATTCTCAGAAGCCATGATAAAAGAAGAGTCTCGGGATTATGACAACTTGTAGGTATCTTTGGTATTAACCATGAAAGGAAATGTCAACCATTAGAAAATTCCCCAAAATAGGTTATACTGGGACAGACGGGAGAACAGTATTCATTTGTTTAAAAGGAGCTAAACGCCTACCCTTTGCACCACCCCTAAAATGCAGCCTGTGGGTCTCAAGCTTTTTAAAGCAACACATTCGACTGTGTGGGCATTTACAGAGCCTTGGTGCAGGCCTAGGACTATGCTAGGTCTGCCTCTGCATGACCATTAAGGGAAGGCTTCTTTCACTACCAAAGTCATCACACTGGGGATGGAGCTAGGGGGCTCAGGAGTGGTTTTCAAGAGTCAGACACAACTTGGCCACCAAACCACACCGAGCTTACTTGGGAATTTATGTCTCAGTCCTTGACGTGAGGTGGGAAAACTGTTTTCTATACATTCCAGAAGCCAGCATTTCAGAAGGTGAGGGCATCTCAGGTAAGGAAGAAGTCATGGGGCTTTCAGGCAACGTGCAGCCCATTGCAGGCCCAAACCTAAGGCTCTGTGGAGAACTAGACTGCGTTAAGCAGGGGGACCGTTGTGCGAGTGCCAAGTTTCTTGCAACTTCCGATGGATTTGGACTGAGGAATAGAGACAGACACAGAGCAAAATGAGCTGAGTTGGGAAAAGGGAAAATGGATTCAGAATGTAAAAGCAGGGTTCTCTGATGGGCTGAGGAACTGACACATGGAAAATTTAATGCATTATTGACAAACACGTATGCTGGCTGCAAAAATAATTAACACAAGCAGAAAAGAAATAGGAATGAAATGGAGCACAAAGACTGACGGAATGGGAAGTGGCCGCTGAAATTGCCAAGCTAATGTCAGAGAGATGATAAAATTTTCCAATAGAACAGGTGAGTAGGTAGTTAGGAGAGTGGGATGTAAACCGAGAGAGAGTGGATCGTTCTACGAATCTGCACTGAGGTACTAATCAGCATTTTATGTGAAACTTTGCAGCGCACATTTCAGCAGATGGAGGAAGGTCTTAAAAGCTGATAGCTAAACCGAGTCTGACTGTCTTTCTGTTCCATAATAGCCGTCCTTGGAATGGGTACTTGCTCCAAGGGAGCACTGCCGGACCAGTTCTCTGAACAGAGTTCCAGACATCTCAATATGCTTACAAAAGCCACGCATCTGCAAAACTCCAGGACGGAGGGAGAGGAAATGGAGCAGTGGGAGGTCTTGGTCTTCCTGAGTAGAGGTGCCTGGATGAATAGGTTCTAAACAGAAAAACTGGAGGCTCACTAATCAGAACTCAAAGTGAAGATCAAGGAGCAACAAGAAGAAAATCCTCCGCAGGCCAAGCTGTACGCGTGCACGCAGACACGCATGCGCGCATTCCTGTGGAAACTGTATTGCTGCCATAACGAAAACAATTAGATGGTGGATTGTGGGCATGTTAAAAGGGAATAATTCTTCATGATCAGAATGACTTTTTCGCTCATTCAACAGAAAAAGACTCTTATTTTTTATTTGTTGGCAAAGCCAAATTAGAAAAAATATATATCTTTACGACCCTGGGAGACAAATGAGTGATACCAAATATCACTAAAAATGCTATTAATCTACAGTGATATAAAATTACCATCTCAGCACAAAGAAAGCCTATATAATCTGAATTTCTCTAGCATCATAAAAACGAATGAGAAGCGAAATTGAGAGTAAGTATGCTTTTGAGATGCCGTTAAGACTTACATGCATTGTTAACAAATGTGGCTGGGCAGAGTGGTGATTTACCTTGAGAAACAAATCTATAGAGACACAGAAGATTTCCAAATGAGACCAGCTCATTGCCCAGCTCATGGGTTGATGAAACCTTTGAGGGTGTCATTCTCCTTTCTTAGGTATTTAAGTGTAGCTGCCTAGTTGTTGACTTTAGGGATTATTTCCCTCTGTTTTCATTTGCTCATTTCCTGCACATTTCAGAAGCCAAAACTAGCTTTGGGTGGGGTGAGGGAGTAACAGGAAAGGGAATACAGGTCAGGGGTTTCTGCTTCAGGCACCAGAGGACCCTGAGTGACACCACTGGGTGACCAGTGAGGACCACAAAGCACTGATGGCTCCGTCACTAGACGACCCTCCCCAAATCTGAACAAAGCCAACCCTCTGTTACTCATCCACTGTCTCATGGCCCATCTAGGGGCGTGGAATATCAGCCTAAATTCTGGGATGCTTCACAAGCCTTTGGAAGAACTGGAAGAGGGAAATGGCAAGGTCAGAAATCCAACAGGAAGTAGAGGGCAGTGGCACTGGGCTAATGATGGGGTGGGAAGCTAATGAGGATATGGAAAGGAAGGGCTGTGTGCCATGTGCTCAGTCGTGTCCAACTCTTTTCAACCCCATGGACTGTAGCCCTTCAGGCTCCTCTGTCTACGGAATTTTCCAGGCAAGAATACTGGGGTGGGTTGCCATTTCTTCCTCCAGGGGATCTTTCTGACCCAGAGATTGAAGCCATATCTCCTGTGTCTCCTGCATTGGCAGGCAGATTCTTTACCCTCTGGACCATGAGGGAAGTGGTATTGGGCTACTGATGGGGTGAGAGGCTAATGAGGATACGGAAGGAAGGGCTGAGTAACATAAAAAGACAGAGAAATGGAAAACAGGAGGGAAATGAGTGTTTCCACTTCTTCCATATATATCAAAAGAAAAAAGGAAACCTACCACCACAACCAACACCGCCACTCTGGGGAAGTTTAGAAAGAGACATGTGACGGTTTTCAGTTGGTCTCAAGGGCGGTGTGGGGACAGCATGTTTAGGTGGTAAAGCTTGACCAAGATGCTACCAGTAACCTCAGTTTCCTGCCAGCCAGAGGAATGTGCAAGGAGTGAGCGTGCGTGTGTGCTCAGTCACTCAGTCGTGTCTGACTCTTCGCAAACCTATGGACTGTAGCCTGTCAGGCTCCTCTGTCCATGAAATTCTCCAGGCATGAAAACTGAAGTGGGTTGCCATTTTTTACTCCAGAGGTTCTTCCTGACCCAGGAATCATACCCATGTCTCCTGCATCTCCTATATAGGCAGGCAGATTCTTTATTACTGCTGCACCACCTGGTAGCTATGGCTTTTTCCTTTTGGTGGGTCATCTTCTTCTACAAAAGTTTTAACATGTATGTTGCAATACTACATGCAGGAAGGATGAGGAGGCGTTCTTATTTAGAATCCCAGTTTATTAATGGGAAAATACAGTCATGAACTTTATAGTCTCCTGCCCAGGAGCACATAATTAGATCAAAGTTAATCCAGAAATAGAGTTGAAGTCCCAGTCCAGCCCACTGTTGTTGCTATGAAACTGAACTAGGCACCAATTCCTAACATCCCTGTTGGCAGAGATCCCCTGAGAACACAGAGATGCTGGGTACAGCCTTTTGTATCCCAGCAGAAGTTTTAGGAACAGATCCTCATTTGTAGCACCTGAAGCTTAATTCATGGGGCACTCTTTCACAGTGTGGAATTTTCACAGTAAGAAATTCCTTTTCTTAAAAGAATTTTAAAATATGAATGTAAAGTCATGTTTGAATGAGAAAATTAATTTGAATGAGTAAAGAAATGGCATCAAATCAGAAATTTTCTAACACTGACAAATATCACAGATTTCCAAAAACTTCAGAAAAATAACACTATATTTTTATTGTCTGATATAGATCTATAATGCTTGTTCCTCTACCTTATTTTTTTTTTGCCTTCACACTCTTTGATTGCCTCTTTCTGTGATGACAATCTTTTAATATTTCCTAGAAAGGAGATGGACAAGTAATTCAGTCTTTCCTCTAGCGTGGTTGATCAAAATGCATTTATTACTGATAGTTTCAAAAGGTGACTTTTTGCTTGAGTCTTTTATTGGCAATGTCACATCTGTAAAGTCTTCATCAATTTCTTGCTTGAAAAGTGTTTCTTACCTGAGGCCATAGATTTGGAGACTGTAACCCTCTAATGGAGCTGGGAGCCTCACCCCCTCCACTACCCCCAGTCTTAGGTCCTCACCTTCTCTTTCTCTCCAAGTCTGACCTGAAGAAAAAGGTCAAGACACCAGGTGGGCCATGAAGCCCACATCAAAGTGGTAATGAGCTGTGGCTGGTTCGAGTACTTTCCCACTGAAGGCAGAGATGGGTCAGGCTGCTCAAGTTTCTTGCCAGAAGAAGCTGTCATTATGGGGCCAGGCAGATGGAGAGGTTGTGCTTAGCCTGCCAGTGCAGCTAGCAGCCCCGGGACCACTGCAGGCAAGAGCAGTGATGCCCCCAGGCAGAAGCATTGCTCTTTGTCCTCTAGCATAGGTAACTATTCTGCCCTGTGGGCTGGAGCCTTGGAAAAGACCTTGAATTTTCAGCTTCTTCAGCTATGCTGTGAATCCGTCTCTAATTTGCCCCAGCCACAGTAGGAAATGGGCTTCCCTGGTGGCTCAGAGGGTAAAGAATCCGCCTGCAATGCGAGATACCTGGGCTTGATCCCTGGGTTTGGAAGATCCCCTTGAGGAGGGCATGGCAACCCACTCCAGTATTCTTGCCTGGAGAATTCCCATGGACAGAGGAGCCTGGCAGGCTACAGTCATGGGGTCGAAAAGAGTTGGACACGACTGAGCGACTAAGCACAGCACAGCACACAGCGCAGTACGAAATAGAAGGCTTGCTTTCAGAGCCTAGTTTTCTCCTTGGAGCATTTCCTGTTTTTGGAATGTAACTGCAGTGGAAAGTCACAGATCAGGTGTTTACAGTATTAAGTTTTGAAGTTCAAAAGAAGTTTTCTAACCTACCAATAAGAAACTATCAAATTGTGATCAATCTTGTTAAAGGAAATACTCAACTATCTTTCTGTTCTCTCGGTAGTAAATATTACAACACTGTCATATGAAGAGTGAATCAGAGTATGCAACTAAAAAGAGTGCAGAAGAAATGTATTGTGGTGGTATGGCCCCTCAGTAGCCCCAGAACCATAAGACATACCTCCACCCATGAGATACTCCCAACCCTATGGGGACTTATTCTTGGCTTCCTACAAGAGGTCATTAAGAAATGTTTTCCTTTCAAATAAATGCCTGGGAACCTGGGAACCATCTAACCCCATCTAACCAGCTAACCCTTGAGTAACTAAATTTAGTTGAGAAACACTTAAAACAAAAGACTTGAAGGAACATAGCTGCAATTGTGGGACTTCATGGAACCAGAAGGGAAGATAATGTGAGGCTGGAGAATTTCCCCTTAATTAAGCAGAAAAATAGGCACATCCATCAGATGTATGTGTAAAGTTAACCCCAAGTCTGAACTTAGCAGGTTTTGATCATCTACTAGCTGTAACAAATTTCACAACCTTTTTATTAGTCCTGGTTTCGTCACAAGTTAGAAAGGGAATGATGCTATAGTTATACTCGACTTGAAAGATTTGAAAGCACCTATCACAGTGCCCTACATATGGTGCTTAAATAAATGTTCTTTCCTTCCCATGGCTTTACAATATAGGCTCTTGAATTTTACAGATGGTTTTCTATGATGTCTTTCATCTTTACTAAATGCTCCTTTTATGTAACTTGAGTTCCTGCTGACACCCAAGAGACCCCATTGTTTTTAAAACCTTACTAATTTCTGACTTGTACTTTATCTTCTTCACCCAAAGACCAAACCCTGAACTCGCGCTTCCACTCTATAATGCCTGTTCTCTGTGATGTTGGCACTAATCCTTAGAATAAATGAGCTGACAATGTTAGATCATTTCTTCATATAGCTTTTGATGTTCAATCTTCCTAGAAAAATGACTACACGTCTCAGAGGGAGTATAAGTCACCACGATACATACCTATAACTTTTTCTGCTACTCAGACTTCTCCAGGCTGTACATATTTCTAAGAGTGCCTGTGAACAGTCAGGAGACATGCACTTACATAGTCAATGGTATGGGTGATCAGAGAGCACGTGCATGGTTATTCTGAACCCTTTCCTTTGAAATGGATGCTTTAATACTTCAAAGTTCTCTGATATTCAGTGATATACTTTTCCAGACCTCTTACTAAAGTACATGGATGTTAGGGTCTGCAGTACAGCTTTTATCTGCTCTTGGCTGTATCTTGCTCACTTATTTATTTTTTTAAAAAATTCTTTGTCTGCTTGTAGAGGGGCAAGAGGCTGGGGACAAGAAGGTAGGTAAGGTAGAATTCTGGTTCAAAGCAAGCTGATTTAAAAGTAGTGATTACCTTTGAGATACTCAGCCTTACTCTCCATCTGAGATAGTTGTTTTCAAAAGTGAAAGGGATGGCTAGAAATCAATGCGCAGGCCTTTTGGGAATGTAAAAGTGATCAATGTGGGCACAGTCCATTATCAGCAGAGCCTCTGATTGCAGAGGGAAAGGATACCAGGGCTTCCTTCAAATTGATCTGTGTTTCCAAACTTGAACAGGTAAATGCTTGCATAAATTTTAACTTGTGCAAAAGGGCTTGTGGTGTTAGCATAGTACTTTGAGTTCTTTGGAGTCAAGGCAATGGCTAGATTTTCCTTGCTAATAAATATTTTGGTCACAATGTTGTATCCAATTCCATTATCTGTTCTATGCATACAAGTTTCTTTGGTTTATAGCAGACTATTTTGTATAAAAGTTGTTTAAAAATCATGATCAGGGCTTCTTTGGTGGCTCAGTGGTGAAGAATCCACCTCCCAATGCAGGAGACACAGGTTCGATCCCTGGTTGAGGAAGATTCTACGTTCCATGGAGCAACTAAGCCCATGCAGCACAACTATTGAGCCCGTGCTCTAGAGCCTGTAAGCCACAACTACTGAGCTTACACGCCACAACTGCTGAAGCCCGTGGGTCATAGAGCCCATTCTCCACAACAGGAGAAGCCGCAAAACTGAGAAGCCTGCACACCGCAACTAGGGAGTAGCCTCTGCTCACCACAACTAGAGAAAAACCTGAGCAGCGATGAAGACCCAGCATAGCCAAAAATAAACAAATAAATAAAATGATTTTAAAAATCATGATCAATTGCTAAGAGGTATCCTCATAAGCAATAAATCCATGTCATGACCATAGAAATAAACAGGCTGTTAAAAATAACTTGACCATTGAAGTAAATAGACTATTCCAATTAAACCTTAGGAGTAACTTAATCTAATCTGGTCGTTTGACAGATGAGAGTACTGAAGCCCAAGCCAAGCCATTCATGTGATTTGGTCAGAGAAAGTTAGTAGCGAATAGTATTAGCATCCAGGTGTTCTGAGGTCTGCTTGAAACCAAGATATTTTTTGATGTGATAATACTTGTACACCCCACTGGAATAAACCGGGGGGACTTGAGGACATCTACGTGGGCTAGGTGAAAATATTTATTACATTTTCTTTAAATTTTATTACTATGATAATAAAAATAAAATGTAGGGTGTTAGAGATGGATGTTAAATATTGAATTTGTATAAAAGCCTCAAATAAAATCTTTTCCAAAATTTGTAATGAGAAATTTGAGCTTGCTTTCATGCACATAACTGTTTCATACCAAGTTTTATATTTGAAATGGCTACAAGCAAGTCCTGATCAAGTCTTTTTAATGATCTCTTCAAATTCTTGATAGTCACCATTGATGAGAAACTTTGTTCCCACAAGTAAGTGATAAAAAATTTAAAGCTATTTTTTACAGCCATTCAAAAATTTACAACAGTTGAAATTGTCTTTAAAGAGTTGAAGAGCTCTTCTTTTTTATTTTCTTTCACCAATGTAAATGTTGAAAATGTCTTTTGTTAATGGAAATGGATTTCATATCCAGTCAAACATTTTTGTTCTAAGAATTTCAAAAGAAAGATGCTTGAACGTGCCGAATGTCCATGCAGCCATGAAACGCTCACCCTGCCACTGTGTGGACTCTGTTAAAGGGCACAGGGGCTTCCCTGGTGGTCCGGTGGCTAAGACTCCTCACTCCCAATGCAGGGGGCCCAAGTTTGATCCCTGGTCAGGGAACTAGATCCTACGTGCTGCAACTAAGAGTTTGCATGCTACAACTACGAAGTAGTGCAGCCAAATAAATAAAATTTGTTTTTTGAAAGGGCATGTTTAAATGGGCTTAAGTATCCTAGATATATGCAGAAAGAGGTACAGGGCTGCCTTTAGAGCTATGCCTTGCAGGACTCCCACCTGGCCTCCTCGCCTCCCCATCTTCCACTCTCAGTCCAGGCTTGGACTGCACGACACTCTCCGGGAACATAACCCAAGCATCTCTTCAGCCCTCTGTCCACAGTGGGCGGCAGTGTGCTCTACAGTGGACCCTTGAGGTATTCAGTAAAGAGCACCTTCTTGGGAGCGCTCAGTGCCCTGCGGAGAAGCTCATGGAGTCCGCCATCTCCAGGGACTACGGGGATGCTGTCAGAACCCTCACATTGACCTTGATTAGTCCTGGACTGACAACCACCTGGGGACCTCAGTTACCCCAGAGCAGGGGGTTGAGGGTTCACTAGATCACAGTATACCTGTAACCTCTTTGAGCACAGCAGTCAGGAAGCCCAGAGAGGTACCAATGCAGCCCAGGTCTGCAAGTAACAGGCCAAGACCAGAAAGGAACTGTCCACCAGTCAATCTGCGCTCTCCCCCCTTTCCAGGGTGTATTTTCCATTAATAATATGCCACTATACTTACATCCAATATACTGGCCAATATACCATCCTTTAGCTGAAGGTAATTTCTCTCCAGTTCTGCTGCTGGACCAGCAAATGTGGTAGGTTTATGTCTCCCACCTAATAAATGATGGTTCTGGAAATTCATACAATCAGGATATAATTGAAATTTTATTTTACAAATAAATTATTATACTTAATCCTATTATACCCACTGTGTGATCACAGAAGTACTACTGCTTCCTTCCCCTGAATGCTCAATGTCAGTGAGAACTGCATCACTGACCACTTTTCTATTTTTTTAGAGAAAAATAAAATCAAGCAATTTCTTTTATCGTTTTTTTCACCCAAACTCCATTCATTAGCTGACTTTGCATAAGCTCCACCCATTTCAATCCCCCTTGGCTGAGCAGTTCATGTTGTAAAGAGCTGCAGCCTGCACTAAAAATGCCCTTCTTCCATCTTTCTTAAAAAAAAAACAAAAAAACACATCTTTTTTTCTGTGTCTGGTAAGAAGTGCTGAGTGGACAGCCCTGGTGGCTTCTGTTTGTACTGTGAGCAACTGTGGCACAAATCAGTCCCAAGTTTCTCTTGATTTCTGCCTGGAACAATATTATCCTGCAGGGACCCACTCCGGGGGTCCAGAGGCTGATATATTCCTTACTGTCATATGTATGTGCGTAAGAGAGCCATTTTAGCCCCTCTGATGCTGCCAGAAGCACTGGACAGTGATGAGGTGGCACCATGCCACCATATTCTTTTCATAAGCCATCAACAGCACACATTTATCTAGTGCCTACTGTGTACGATTCTATCTCCTAAGTTTATGTACTAAGCACTGTGTACTAAGTGGGCTTTCCCCTTGGCTCAAGCGGTAAAGAATATGCCTGCAACAAAGGAGATGCAGGTTTGATTCCTGAATCAGAAGGATCCCCTGGAGGAGGAAATGGCAACCCATTCCAGTATTCTTGCCTAGAAAATCTCATGGACAGAGAAGCCTGATAGGCTACAGTCCATGGGGTGTACTAAGTATATGTGCTAAGAATAGAAGAAATATTCAATATTTGTTGAGCATTTCCTATGTGCCAAGCACTAAATCAAATGTGTTATCCATGCATTGTCTAATTAGGCCTCCCTCACTATGATCCTTTGCTGGCAGAGTAATGTCTCTGCTTTTCAACACCCTGTCTAGGTTTGTCATCGCTTTCCTGCCAAGAAGCAATTGCTTTCTGATCTCATGACTGTAGTCACCATCCGCAGTGATTCTGGAGCCCTAGAAGAGGAAAACTGTCAATACTTCCACCTTTCCCCCTTCTATTTGCCATGCAGTAACGGGGCCGGATGCCATGACCTTAGTTTTTTTAATATTTAGTCTTAAGCTGGCTCTTTCGTGCTCCTCTTTCACCCTCATCAAGAAGCTCTTTAGTTCCTCTTTCCTTTCTGTCATTAGAGAGGTGTCATCCATATATCTCAAGTTGTTGATGTTTCTCCCACCTCTCTTGATTCCAGCTTGTAATTCGTCCAGGCTGACATTTCTCATGATGAGATCAGCATGTAGGTTAAACAAACAGGGTGACACAAGACATCCCTGTTGTAGTCCTTTCTCAATCTTGAACCAGTCAGTTGTTCCATACAGGGTTCTAACTGTTGCTTCTTGACCTGCATACAGGTTTCTCAGGAGACAGGTAAGATGGTCTTGGCAGGAAAGCAATGACAAACCTAGACAAGGTATTGAAAAGCAGAGACATTACTCTGCGCACAAAGGTCTGTATAGTCAAGGCTATGGCCTTCCCAGTGGTCATGTACGGTTGTAAGAGCTGGACTGTAAAGAAGGCAGAATGCCAAAGAATTGATGCATTTGAACTGTGGTGCTGGAGAAGACTCCTGAGAGTCCCTTGCACAGCAAGGAGATCAAGTCAGTCAATCTTAAGGGAGATCAACCGTGAGTTTTCACTGGAAGGAGTGATGCTGAAGTAGAAGCCCAATATTTTGGTTATCTGATGTGAATAGATGACTCATTGATAAAGTCCCTGATGATGGGAAAGATTAAGAGCAGGAGAAGAAGGCATCAGAGGATGAGACTGGACGGCATCACTGATGCAATGAAAATGAACTTGGGCAAACTCTGGGAGATGGTGAGGGACAGGGAGGCCTGGCGTGCTGAAGTCTATGGGCTTGCAAGGAGTCAGACACAACTGGGTGATTGAACAACCACAACACTCTGATCCAATGCAGGCTTTATTGTTATCCCAACTTTATGCTTAAGCATATTCCCAAGATTATGGCACCTCTCTAAAAAGGTACTCCCTAGTTACTTTATCTAATGCAAGTACCTTTTTCTCCATCTTAGCTCCTGGTTTTTTCTTTATAATGCTCTACACATTTTTTAATTTATTTGTTCATTTATTGGATTTTTTGCCATCTCTCTCACTAGAATGTTATGCTGCATGTGGCTAGAAGTTGTTTATCTTTGGTTTTACTGCCTAGCAGAGTACCTGGACACACAATATGATTTCAGAAAGTGTTAGACGAATGGATGCCTGAATGAATGAGTGAGTGAATGAATACAATTGAAAGGAAGAAATTAAGTTGTCTTGCTCAAGCTCATAGAGCTAGTGAGTGACAGAGCTGGGATTCAATATCCACTTGCTTAAGCACATCTATACTCTTCTAAATATACGACAATTTTATCAGGAATTTGGAGTCTAGCCACAGAAAGCAATACAGGGGACTCAGGGGGTCTGCACCCAAGAGAAAAGCTATTTTCTTGGGTGTGGTCTGGAACTACTTCCTATTTTAGAACTTGATAGATCCTCAACTGAATGTATGTTAAGATACCTTCTAAATGTACTGATCCACCGACCACATCACCCTTTCTCATTCATTTTTTATTTCTTTCCTCCACTTCCCTTTGTGCTATTATCATCCTAAAATGATACAGTGGAATTTCCATAGAAGTAATAGCTTAGCTGTGTTCTTCTTCCAGCAGGGCTGGGTCATTTGTTGAAGCCATTGAAAAAAAGACCCCTCCCCTCAGCATCATCAAGATAGCTTTATGGGTACTTACAGTGGGCACTGGGCCAACTAGAACTCTGAATCACCTGCATAAAGTACAATGTCTCTGCAGCCCATCAATACGTGCATTCAAATGAGGTCCCATTAACATTATCTCAAATGACTTTCTCTCAGCCCTCCCTGCTCCAACCTCTGCCAAACTTCCCAGTAGATTCCTGGGCATCCCCAAAGAGAGTATGGCCTAGCTCGCACACCTTTCACGCAAGTCCCCTAACACTCCAGTATCTTCTATTCCTCCACTCATGACAAAGCTGGAGGGAACCTCACCATGGTAGCAATGGATGAAGCCCATGATGGAACAGAGTTTGTAACCCAGGTGATACCTCTCTCACTCACCAGTCTGCAAGAAGCCAAAGCTCTCTGGGCTCCTGAGCATGAGGGTCCTCACCCAGGTTCTGTGCCTCATTCAGTGTGCCCAGGAGGGGCCACTTTGGGGTCCAAATAGCAAAGTCTCTCATGAAATTAGCTCTTTCAGCTTCTCCCATCAACCAACAACCCAGCCCAGGGAATCAGTTGCAGGCAGAGTCTAAACCATGTCTTCAGTTCTCCATGTCTCTGCTGCTGCTGCTGCTGCTGCTGCTAAGTCACTTCAGTTGTGTCCGACTCTGTGCGACCCCATAGACGGCAGCCCACCAGGCTCCTCCGTGCCCCTCTCAAAGCCATGCAACACAAAACAAAACAAAATGAAACAAAGAAACCACCATCAAGAACAACACTAGCACACTCTGTTTCCTTGCTCCAAAAACAAGAGCCCTCCTGGATTCCGATGTATACAAAGTTGTACCCAGAATAGTCACTGGTACATGCTGGTATATGTATATTCTTGGAGGCCCAGAGTAGCCTCTCCTGTTCCACAAGCTACCAAAATCTCACCCTTGCTCTATTTTCAGCTATAGCATCATGCTACCAGGCACCAAAGGTCTGCTCCATATGAGAGCCCCACCATTAATTACTCAGGGACACCACCATGCCACTAACTCTCTGTGTCCTACAAACACTATACAATGCATATTCCTTGTCTCCTTTGCCTGCTCAGTCAGCAGTTTTGCTTATGTCTGTTACCTACAGCTGCAAATGTTACATAACAAACCACCCCCGATGTTGGTGGCTTAAAGAACAACTGTTTCTTCTCACTCATACATGGGGTTTGTCTGGTCCAGGCTTGATTCAGTTGGCCTTGATCTCAGTCTACAGATTGGATCGAGATCTGCCATCCAGGCTTGTTGTCATCCTCATTCAATCACAAGGCTGGCCTTGGCATTTTCTTCTCATGGCAGAAACATGAGAAGGGCCAGCCCGACTGTACTAGCAGCTTTCCAGTCTTTGCTTCTGTCATGTCTGTTACCATCCCATTGAGCAAAGCAGGTCACGTGGCCAAACCCAGCATCAGTGGAGCAGGAAGGTACAACCCCATGTGAAGGTATGGAGGGCCAGGATTTGGGGGGCAGGAGTGAATATATGATGAATAATCACCTAATGTACCACATACCCACATCTAAATGCACAGGGTCAGTAAACATGCCGTCAGGAGGAAGTCAAGATTTGGCCTGAGACTGTCTGCTCTAAGAAGGTTGCGTGAAAGAACACGCGCACCTCTTATACAGTGCGAATAGTTCAATCGAAGCGTTGCCATTTGACATCTTGGTCAGCGACTGGATGATCTTGCTTGAAACAGTCACGACTTGCCCAGTGAGGGACCCTGGTTTTTAGAACCAATGCAGTCTTGTCACTAAAGAAGTCATACCTTCTTTCTCTGATTTAGTATTGCATGCTATTTGAATTGCCTGGGCTCCAGAACCTTCTGTTTACTTTCTGTCTCCCCATCCCAGGCCCATTTTCAACTCCCCTGTGTTCATACTTTTCTCCTTGTCCCAGACTACGTCTGGAGAAGCCTGTGATGGCTTTGTAAACTCAAAGGAAGAAGAAACAGAGGTCCCTTCCTAACTCCCTCCTTCTTCCAGTTCAAAGGACATGTGTCGGGGGAGATCGCTCTCTCTGTATATGATACACCATGTTCAGTAACCACGTGCACAGCACTTGCCCTCCTGCAGTGGGGGAAGTTTCCAGCACTATGCTGGGGCCCCTCTGGCCTTTATTTTTCTGCATTTTACCTTTGTCCTCAAATAGTCACAGAGATGCTTTCTTTTACAGGAACAATGGCATAGAATTTAGTCACATGTTTAATTCTTCAAAGTCAATATTTGCAAAAAAACACATAAGCACAGCATGATACTGCCTTGGAGTTATTGATTAATCCCTTTCTGAGGCTTCTCTTCTTTAAGTTTCTTTTTTATTTTCAGCTCATTAGTCCCTTAATGGGGTGTGTACCAGTTTGTGTGAGTACATTATCTTGTTGCCCTAAAGCCTGGTAAAGACTATAGTGAACATTCATTCTGGGTGTAGACTTCCTCCTTCCCATCTTGTTCCAGGAAGAATAATAAGAGTGACTTAATCCCGCATCCTTGGGAAATAGAAAGCAGCCATAGATGGCTAAGAGAAGCCATATTGGGACTGATGTAATCTGCACTCAGAATGAGGAGGAAGTTGGTCACCTGTTTAAAAGTGAAAGCTAAACATGACCATGAAGTAAATAGCTCTTTGGTACCCATTTCATGTACAAAGAAAAGGAAGCACGTGGATAGACTAAATAACAAAAGAGAGTCACACTGAATTAGTGGGAACTTTAAATGAACTTTAGGAATCTCTGCTTCTCAAAGCATTGAACTCCTCTTTTGAGACTTGGCTGCTGCTGCTGCTAAGTTGCTTCAGTCATGTCCGACTCTGTGCGACCCCATAGATGGCAGCCCACCAGGCTCCCCCGTCCCTGGGATTCTCCAGGCAAGAACACTGGAGTGGGTTGCCATTTCCTTCTCCAATGCATGAAAGTGAAAAGTGAAAGTGAAGTCTCTCAGTCGTGTCTGACTCTTCGCAATCCCCATGGACTGTAGCCCACCAGGCTCCTCCTCCCATGAGATTTTCCAGACAAGAGTACTGGAGTGGGTTGCCATGAGACTTGGCACCATGACTCTTTCACTGCACAAATCCCCTTTTACATGGCGTTTAGATAGGAGCAAGAAGTGGAACTGAGAAAATATCAGAAAAGTTCTGTTCTGTAAGAGAAAGATGAGCCACTTCAGTCTCCTACCAATTTTCCATTCCTCCCCTCCTAAGAGATTAAACAGATTTTAATCACAAATCTGGCCCACTGGTTTTCCAGCCCATCCGCTACACCATGGGATAGGGAATTTTCATTTTTGTATGTCGGTTTATATGATCACTTATGTAGCCTGCAGACCACAGAGAAATGAAGCATTGGTTTCTTTCAAATATTAGGGCTTTACTGTATTTTGTTTTCACTTCCAAAAATGTAGTCTGAGTATCTTAGCTTTGGATCATTAAGTGGCAAAAAATTAGCCCAGAAACATGGCTCATAGAACTTGGGACAATTAGAGCTTCTTGCAAAGCTGAAAGGAAAAGCTTTTGAGTCAAGGCCATTCATCAAATTTCAGATAAAATGAAAATTCCTTTAAGTTTTGTAAAATCTGTTTGCTTGACAAGAAATAAAAAAATAGAAACCAATGGAAAAACCTAAAATTCATTTAGACAGGCTTTTCTGGACAAAGGCCTTTAGCAGGTTTCTGCTTGTTACTGGAGCCAGAACATCTAATGTCCACTAACTCTTGGGTCCTCTTTATTCCCAGAGCTCACAGTCTGCTTGTGTCTAATTCCCCTGTACCAGCATATCTGTTAATATCCCAAGTGGCTTCCTTTACAGCCGCATGATCATCTGTGTATTATTAACTAACTGCAAATTAAAGTCATTACTTGGTGCTTAATTTTATGTAACATTTCTTTGTAATGTGTACAAAATAAATTTGTTTTTATAGGAGTTTGGTAAATAGCATGTGCCATGATTAATTAGAGAATATAATGGATCTGTTGATTTGAAATTAAATTAAATGCAACAATCTTCTCTAAAAATAATTTCTTAAATGACATTTCAAGGTGTGTGAGCCTTTAAAAAGAAGTGAACATCCTGCATCCATAGTCTTTATGCCTGTCCTAGATCTATCTGTTGGATTTTACCTGCTAAAGGACTTGCTTTTATTTTTCTCAAATAAAAAGTGTGCCTGGAGCACTCTAAGAAACAGCAACATTCAAAGAGCAATTTTTAATCCTTTTTTGGGGGGAGAAGGTAGAGTGTATAAATGAATAAACTAACAAATAAGCAAATCCTTAATTACTTGGAGGTCAGTTACAGTTCAGTATAGTTCATTCCTATGTATGTATGTATGTGAAAGTCACTCAATCTTATCCAACTCTTTGCAACCCCATGGACTATACAGTCCATGGACTTCTCTATGCCAGAATATTGGAGTGGGTAGCCTTTCCCTTCTCCAGGGGTCTTCCCAACCCAGAGATTAAACCCAGGTCTTCCACATTGCAGGCAAATTCTTTACCAGCTGAGCCACAAGAGAAGCCCTATACCTTCGCATACCTGATGCGAAGAACTGCCTCTTTGGAAAAAACCTTGATTCTGGGGAAGATTGAAGTCAGGAGGAGAAGGGAACGACAGAGGTTGAGATGGTTGGATAGCATCACCAATTCTATGGACATGAGTTTGAGTAAGCTCTGGGAGTTGGTGATGGACAGGGAAGCCTGGCATGTTGCAGTCCATGGGGTCACAAAGAGTCGGACACAACTGAATGACTGAACTGAACTGATAGTTCATTCCCCTCCAGTTACAGGCTCTCCTCCTTGTCTTTATACACACCAAGTGCATTCCTGCATCAGGGTCTTTGCACTTATTCCTTCTGTCCAGACATCTTTCTGCCTGGGTTTTCATGTGACTCAAATCTCAGGGACTTCTCTGGCCATCCAAGCTAAGGAAGATCCTTACCCTAGTCCCTCTCACATCATTGTTTAATGTTTTATTCGCAAAACAAATCACTCTGATTATTATTTGGTTTTGTGTTTGTTCATTGCTTTTCCTCTGTCTCTTTCTATAGAAGGTAAGATCCTTGAGAATGGAAACTTGCTGCCTTATCCTCCTTATATCTCAAACACCTAGAACAATGCCTGACATATTAGTTAGTGCTTAACAAACCTTTATGGAACCAAAGAATGAATTGAATTGTTCTCACCAGCCCCTTTAACTATGTTCTTAACGGAGAGAAAGCACAATTGGCTGTAAAGTTTCCCGAAGAAACAGAAAATAGAAATTCAGTATTTGTTGGCTAAGTATGAGATGCACTGGAAGGAAATGAAAAATTAAAATGTGAACAAGTTAAATGACAGGAAGAGCAGAAACAAAGGCTGGTACTAATTGCTTAGTTTGCACAAACACAAAATATCAACCGGGAAGTGAAACCTTCAATTAGTTGGCACCTTCTTTATAAATCCAACAACCAGTTTGAGTTATTCCCATTAAAATAACTTAACCAAGACACTGTCTTTGCTGATAGTAAATTAAAAGATCTGAGTATTCTTTCACCTTTCTTATATTTAAGACAGGATTCTTGGGGTTGATACGATGTTTCACAGTGTAGAGATAAAAGGAAGCATGAGATGAGGTTGCTGCAGCAATGCAAGAGTTTCTGACACAATAAGAACTGAGAGGCATAGATTTCCATGTGAGTTATCATATCATATTTATAGTTTGTCTTCAAGATACACTGAAGTCTCTCTTTCTCCCCAGGCTCCTATGCCTTTTAAAACTCTTCTCAACTCAACAAGAAGTCTACATCAAACAATGGAGCTAGCCTACTAATATTAATAAGATTTTATTCTCCAATTGTAATTAGGATCCAGAAAATATCTATATTCTGATTTTCTCAATGTGCTTAGGGTGAACAGAAGTCTCGGTGACAGTGTGCCATAAGTGACAATTTCCTTGTGTTCAAATCCTATCTCTGCCACTTACTAACTGCAAACTTTGCCAAGATATTAATTTCTCTGAGTCTCAGATTTCTCCTCTATAAAATGAGCCTGATGTAACTCCTGTGGATTAGATGTAAAGCACCTGTTTTCACGTAATTGCACATGTCAAATTTTGTACTTACTACTTTTTTACTTTCAGTTGTAATATAGAGAGTTATTCCTATGCCAGATTTTAGAGAAATTCACCCAGTTTTTTTTTTACATATTATTTTTAACCTGTAAATTTCCCAGTCATTCAAAAGTTGTCCTGGTATACACAGAAATATCTCTTTGCATATAACTATCCAGTTGTCCTAATACCACTTATCAAAAAGTATATCTTGTCCTCACTAATTAGGGATGCCCTTTTACTTTACACTAAATTTTTATATGTAGGTAGGTCTATTTCTGAATTTTATGCTCATCTGTCTATTCATGCATTAATACCAAACTGATTTAATTATATAAGTTTATGATATGTTTTAATATTATGTATTTTTTTTTAAATTTTGAGGAGTTTCCTGGCTATTCTTGCATGTTTATTCTTCCAATCATACTATAAAATCAATGTATTTGGCTCTAGGAAAAAACTTAATAGCATTTTTATTGGAATTTTATGCAATTGTTTAAAAAATATAAGAAAAACTAAGATCCTATTACAATGTTGAATTTTTCTATGAACACAGTTCATCTTTCCAACTAAGTTTAATTTTATGTCTTCATGACTGCTTATAACTTTCTTAATATAAGTTTTGAATACTTCTTGTTAAACAATATTTTATTTTGTTTATAACTACCAGACATTTAGTCTTTTCTTCCATTATGTCTAACTGGTTTTTGTTTGTGTCTCTTGATTCAATAATCATACTGTAGTAGTGTTAATATTGTTCTTCTGAAACTTTTGTGTATGTATTAGTAACAAAAATGTGTGTGCATGTGTCACTGAGAACTGGGATTTGTAGCTTTGGTGAGAGCAGGCACAGATGTTAGATCAATGAGAGTAAGTAAAAATCCTGTAGTTCTGAAAATGAATGAGGTAGCTAACTAACTCATTATATGTTTTATATTTTAAAAGTACTCATTTTCTAGTTCTGCCCACTGGAAAAGCCTGTAAACAAGGACTAGCCCAACAGCAATGAGCACTTCCAGAACCCTGATTGTGTCTGTAAATTCTATTTCCCACCAAAAGAAAACAAACCTCTTGGAAAGACAACTGATTCTGGGTGTGAGGCAGGAAGTTTATTAAATGAGTCGGGACTATCTTGTCATATCAGTAGCAAGGAAATGATGGAAAACTACTAGGATTCTGTCCAAAGAATTTGGGTGCCAGCTTAAAGAAGATTCAGCTGACTAGATATGGAATCATCTGAGCATGAGTAGGATGATAAATGCAATGAATTGAAACATATCAGGTATATTTAAATCAGTAGGATACCAAAAAAAACCAAACCCATTAATCACTTTTAGAGGATGCTAAGGGAAACAATCCAATGTGTTAAAAAAAAAAAAAAAAAGATCTCCAAGTGATGGAAGAATCAAGGGGAACTTTCTCTTTGCAGAATTTTTTTCAACTAATAAACAAATAAGGAGTGACAGAATTAGGATATTGCCATTTGCAGCCCCTTAATGAATTAATGGATCTGGGCAATGACCACCACTGGCTGTTGACATCACCAAAGAGACAATCAGGCATTATATACCTCCTAATAGAAGTGCAAAACTCTATGTGTCAAATACTCTTGACAAAATAATTGAACCTGAATCTTATCAAGCCTCTAGATCTAACTACCAATTTACAGCCTACAATGGCAAAGGAACATATTAAACAACATCACAGGGACATGATCAACAAAATTCAAATTGTTGGAAACCCCAGGACAAACAGCCAGTCTCTTCAACAATAACAAACAGCCAAATGAACACAATTGCAAGGAACGACAACAGAGAAAGAAATGGTGGGGAGACCTATAAATGTTGTTGACTTGCAAATGTATTTATTTGATCATTTCTGAAAAGGCAGGGTAGAATAAATCCATTTTCTTATAGTACCACTGTAAACAGACTGGATTTCAGAGCTCTTAGTTTGCTTTACAAACTTCTGAAGAGTGAACATAAGCAACTTAGCAAGCTTTTTCCTTCCCCTCCAGGTTCTTCTGAACTTGGAGGTGGGGATGTGCTGAGGGGGTGTGCTGCTTGGGGAGGAAGTGGTGATAATTGATGCTAAATAAATAACATATGGTTGAACTTGCCAAACTCTTTCTACCTCCTCCCATAGGCAATAGGAGGACTTGGCTTATTCTTTAACTAAAGTCATTTAGTAAGCAAGTTAAGTTTATCAAACACAGAGAATGGAGAGAGGCTTCCATTATAGATAATTTCCAAAGGTAGGAATGAATGAAACCCCGAGCTTAATTATTCAGCCCTTTCTTTTGCTGTCCAGAGTGAAGTATGCTTGCAATGGAGCTCAGCTCCTTGGTCCACTGAGTCATTGATATAATGCACTCAGTACCTTTGACTAAAATTTGTTGCAAAAGTCATCTTTGGATGGAGTAGTTTATTATAATGATGATACTATACAAGGAAAATTAAAGCAGTAAGCAGCAGACAGTGACCCTTTCCTCTTGAACCCCAATGATCACTCCACTCGTGTCAGCTTTATAGTCCAGGTCGACTCAACTGGGAGAGCAGAGGGTGAGCTCAAAGAAAGAGGGGATCTTTTCCCGGATTTGTGGAGCACACTTCAGAGCTTCCTGGATCCCAGCATCCTTACCTTTGCAGTTGAAGAGTTATGGGGGATTGAAAGTTTAAGACTATTTTTTCACCAGTGCAGTAAAATGATATAAATAGCTGATCTTTTTAAGGTATATCTTACAATTACCTTGTTCTTTTCCCATTGCACCCTCCATGATTTAGATACACAGATAGCCTCCCCATTATGTTCAGCCACTTCCCAGCAGCAAGATGCCTGCCTTGGAAGAGATAACTATTAGTACATCTTTAGCTGTCCAATGTTGAGAAGATAGTTACCTCCCAAACTCATGTCTGAACCAGTTCGGGAATGATTTTGGATTCACTTGTGATGTCCCATGTACCGGTGACAGTCCTGGGTGCCTTGTCCATTGTGGTGCACGTCTCCTACTTGTGATCTAGCAACCTCCCTGGTCTGAATTTACCTTGATCCCCGCAGTATCCTCCATGATATTTCTGACCCCATCGTCAGTTACTACAACTTTACCCTTGACAGGGCTATCACTGTAGAGCCAAGAAAGAAAATCTGTAGAATTCCTGTAGGTATCAGAACATGCTTACTCTCTATCAGACCGAATCAGGTCAGGTTTCTACCTGTTAACCAGGTCATACAACTCTGGCATTGTTCTCACACTGAAAAATGCTGTCATTTTGAAGCCATTTTTCTTAAAAGTAGGTAGAGTGGATGGAACCATTGTAAGAGTGTGATGCAGTCCATACCTGCATGCTCCTCTTCAGGACAGCTGCTCCCAACTCAACTCACAAAACACAATGGAGGCTCAGGTTCTCAAGTTCTAGCTCTAAGACAAAGGACTCAGCCAGTTTTTGAAGCCTTGGTGATGTTTTGTGGTCAGAACTGTATATGGGGCTTCCCTGGTGGCTCAGAGGTAAAGAATCCACCAGCCAGTGCAGGAGACTTGGGTTTGATCCCTGATCCAGGATGCTCACACATGCCACAGAACAGCTAAACCCATGTGTTACAATTATTGAACCTGTGCTCTACAGCCCGGGAGCCATGACTACTGAGACCACATGCCACATCTACTGCAGCCTGCGTGCCCTAGAGCCTGTGCTCCAGAACAAGAGAAGCCACTGCATGAGAAGCCCCTGTCCCGTAACTAGAGAGCAGCCCCTGCTCGCCTCACCTATAGAAAGCCATTGCAGCAACAAAGATCTAGATAGCCCAAAATAAATAAATGAAAACTATTAAAAAAAAAAAAAAGACTATATATGGAGCCTGGAAGAGGCGAGCCCACTTCTGGTGGAAGAAGGTGTGGTGAGCCGTCACCCTGAATCCACATAGCTGAAGCCAGGGGGTGGTTATTGTGCATGACACACTGGTACTGGGGCAGCTGCTCACCCTTCCAGTGTCTCCAGAAGCACGCAATGCCCCAGGCCACTCACCCCAAATGTTGCTTGTCCAACCAGCCTGGAGCTGAAGCTCAGTTCACCAGAGGTGCAGCTGTGAGCAGCCTGCACTGAGCCCTGGCCCTCCCAGCAGCAGCCACTCTCCCGCCACCCCATCTTGAGAGTGGGGACACCTGTCTATTAAAATTGACTTTTACTTCACAGATCCTAATGAATGGGGCTTGTTTGGAACCTGTCTCAAGCAAAGGAAACGTTGTTATGTTCTGTTTTAAGGAAAACAGGACCAGTATAGTGTTCATGGAAAGTAGATGAGGTGGGCTGCAGAAATCAGGAAGTATTGAGAGCACCATGGCCCAGAAGTCAGGGAGGGTGAAAGTACAGGCCAAGCGAGGCAGTCGTGACATCTTCCCCACTAGTTGATACCTGTCAGAACGTCATTAGCTAGGGTCTCCAGTTTGGCCGTCTGGGAAATAGTGGGGTTTGAAAGAACGCCAGCATAGGGACCTGGGAAAAGCTTAGCTATATTAAACTGCCCTCCAATTCAACTAGAGATAAAACAAGAGAGGAAGGAGACATATCTCCAAATTCAATTCTCCTATCTTTGCTTATGTTTTATGGAGAACTTATGTCATTCACAAAAGAGATGTAGTTTCCCCAGGGGAGACAGCAGGTGTACATTTCCTCTCAAGGTTATTTAATTGCTGTCAAGAAGACATACGATTAACAAAAGCAAATGCTGGAAATATGAAGTAAAGACAATTTTAAAGTTGTTTATATAGTTGATTACAGTATATCATACACTGTGTTTATTTGCCATAAAGCTGTCTATCACAGGCTGTCTCCACACCTGTGCATTCATACTAAACAGCCCACCGCTTAGCTGTGTGGAAATTCCCAACTGAGACAATGGCCAGTGCCCGGCAGAAGTGGCTTTTTCCTGTAATGTCTCAGTTACCCCCCGGACACCAGCTTCACGCCAATAAAGGTGGGGCCTGAAGCCTGCCGACCCGGCCTAAAGCCTGTTTTGATGAGAGCCCTTTGAGCATTACAGAAGGAAAGCAGTAGGGATGTGACAGACTTTGGGGATCCTCATTGTTCTTTGTGAGGTTGCTGCTCAAAGTGAGGCCTACTGTCAGGGATGTGTTAGTTACTGTTTGGAGATGAGATGAGAACAGAGCTGAGAGGAAGCTTTTAGAACTGCTGGGCTTCCTTGGGGGCTCACAGTAAAGAACTCGCCTGCAATGCAGGAGATGCAGGAGACGTGGGTTCGATCCTGGGTTGGGAAGATCTTCTGGAGGAGGGTATGGCAACCCACTCCAGTATTTTTTCCTGGAGAATCCCATGGACAGAGGAGGCTGGAAGGCTACAGCCCATGTGTCACAAAGAGTCAGACACGACTGAAGCGACTGAGCACAGCACAGCGTTTAGAACTGTTGGCAACCATGTGGCAGCTTAAGTTTATTTCTGTCGAATCTAATTAAAAAATGGGACTTGAATTTTGTGTACATTGATTTTTATTCCATTTTAAGTTATTTCTATTGCATTTTATAAAATATTAGGCTGTAACAGACTGGAAATGAAAAAAGAAACAGATTTTTCACCACACATAGTTTGAGAAGGATTGCTTCAGAGCAAAAACCCACATGCATGCTACATCCCAGGGTTTCACTTTGACACTCTGACACTCTGTCCCCAAGGGGCAGCCAATGGCAAAAAAAAAAAAAAACGTGGATTTAAAAAGATGGTTTCCCAAAGGGTCAAACGGTCCCTCATAAGTGAGAAGCAAGTATTTAATCTAGTACACATGTTAGGTCCATGCCAAAGGTTGGTATTCCTAATGAAACCAGCCCAACTGATCCCCTGTCAGAACATAATCCTTAGGCTTTTCAATAATACTAGTAATAGTAGTAGTAGAAAGAGTAGCAGCAGCTAAGATTTACAAAGGACTTACCATGATGCAGATACTGTCCTAAATACTTTATATATACAAAATATCAAATCGCTTCTCTCTCTCTGGAGTAATATACAGTCTCACCTATACATGTACCAAAAGAAGTATAGCATCAAGTCTGTTTACAATGATTCCTTGTACAGCTATGAAAATTTGCTAACAACTGACCTCTTTTTTAGGTATTTCAAGACATGATGCCATGTATGCTAGAGACAATTATTAAAGACTAGAAACATGATGCCCAGGAAGTAAGAGTTTTGTGTTCAGGTATCGGGCATAGTGCATAGCTGGAAAAAAATTTAATACTGAAACAGCATTCAGTTTTAGAAAAACACAAGGATATTTTGAACTACATTTTCCTTTTTGGTTGTTCCATTTGGAAGTTCTCGGGCATGAAATGGAGATAAAAATATAAACGGAAGAAGCAAAGACAATGTAAGCCAACTCACGTCAGAGCACAGAGCATCCAAGCTGAGGTCTTCCACCTGCAACTTTTCTCCCCACAGCCTGGCTGATTTTTTGAAAAGATAAATAAAAAATTTTAAAACCTTTAGATAAACTAAATAGAAAAGACTCAAATAAATAAGACCATAAATGGAGGAGACATTACAACTCTTACTATGCAAATACAAAGGATCACAAGAGACTATCCCTGTTATATGCCAACAAATTGGATAACTTAGAAGAAAAAGATATATTCCTAGAAATAGATGACCTACCAAGACTGAATCATGAGGAAACAGAAAATCTGTACTGACCAGTAACAAGTAAGGAGATTGAAAAACCTCCACACAAAGAAAAGTCTAAGATCAGACGGTGAATTACACCCAACATTTGAAGAACGCCAATTCTTCTCAAACTTCCCAGACACTGATGCTGGGAAAGATTGAAGGCAGGAGGAGAAGGGGCGACAGAGAATAAGATGGTTGGATGGCATCACTGACTCAGTGGACATGAATTTGAACAAGCTCTGAGAGATAGTGAAGGACAGAGAAGCCTGGTGCACTGAAGTCCATGGGGTCGCAAAGACTCAGACACAATTGAGTGATTGAACAACAGCTTCTCAAACTCTTCCAAAAAATTAAGAGGAAGGAGCACTCTCAAAAACTTGTTTCATGAGGTTAGTATTATCCAGATAATCAAGCCAGATAAGGATACTACAAGAAAACTACAGACCAATATCCTTGATGAATCAGTTCAGTTCAGTTCAGTCACTCAGTCGAATATTGGTACATAAATTCTCAACAAAATACTAGCAAACCAAATTCAATAGCATGTTAAAGGGATCATATACCATGATCAAACTGGATCTATCCCTGGGAGTAGTTCAGGACACACACATCAATAAATGTGATACACAACATTAAAGGAACGGAAGATAAAGATCAGTTGATCATCTCAATAGATGCAGAAACTGGATATAGAAAGAACATATTTCAACATAATAAAGGCTGTATATGACAAACTCACAGCTAACACATCTTTTTTCTCTAAGATGAGGAAAAAGAGAAGAATGCCCACTCTCACCACTCCTATTCAACATAGTACTAAAAATTCTAGCCAGAGCAATCAGGTAAGAAAATGATATAAAAGCCATCCAAATTGGAAGGTTAGAACTAAAACAGTCTTTTCTTCAGATGATATGGTCTTCTATATAGATAATCCTAAAAACTCCATCAAAAAACTGTTAAAATGAATCAGTGAATTCAGTAAAGTTGCAGGACATAAAATTAACATACAGAAATCAGTTGTGTTTCTACACATTAACAATGAAAAATTTCAAAAATAAATTAAGAAAACAATTCCATTCACAATAGCATCATAACAATAAAATACTTAGAAATAAATTTAACCAAGGAGGTAAAAGATCTGTGCACTGAAAATTATAAGACTTTGATGAGAGAAATTGAAAACACAAATAAATGAAAAGATATTCTTTTTTGATATTGTTTAAATGTCCATACCACTCAACTCATCTATAGATTCAATGCAATTTCTGTTAAACCACAATGCCATTTTTCACAGAAATAGAAAAAAATCCTAAAGTTTGTATGGAATCACAAAAGATCTCAAAACAATCTGAGAAAACAAAGCAGAAGCCATCATTTCCTGATTTCAAACTATAGCACAAATCTGTAGTAATCAGAACAGTATTATACTGGCATAAAAAATAGACACAGATACCAATGGAGCAGAATAAAGACCCGAGAAATAAACCCTTGCATGTACAGTCAACAAGTATTTGATAAGTGAGCCAAGAATACTCAATGAAGAAAGGATAGTCTCTTCAATAAATGATGTTGAGAAACTGGGTTGACACATAGAGAAGAAAATTGGACCCCTATCATAACCACTCACAAAAATTAACTCAAAATGGATTAAAGACTTAAACATGAGACATGAAACCTTATAATTCTTAGAAGACAACAGAGGTGGAAAAAACTTTGAAACTGGTCTTGAAAATATTTCTTTAGATTTGACATCAGAAGCACAAACAACAAGAGCAAAAATTAATAAGTGGGACTATATTAAATTAAAAAAACTTCTGAGCAGCAAAAGAAACAATCAACAAAATTAAAAGCCAACCTGTGAGGTGGCAAGATATTGGCCAATCATGTATCTGCTAAGAATTTAATATCCAAAATATATAAAGAACTCATACAACTCGGTAGCAAATAAACCAAACAATTTGATTAAAAAATAAGCAAAGGACCTTCTGAATAGACAAATCCTTTTCACAGAAGGCTTGGAGCATGAAAAGATGCTCAACACAACTAATCATTCAGTTCAGTTCAGTTGCTCAGTTGTGTCCGACTCTTTGCGACCCCATGAATCACAGCACACCAGGCCTCCCTGTCCATCACCAACACCCAGAGTTCACTCAAACTCATGTCCATCGAGTTGGTGATGCCATCCAGCCATCTCATCCTCTGTCGTCCCCTTCTCCTCCTACCTCCAATCCCTCCCAGCATCAGAGTCTTTTCCAATGAGTCAACTCTTCACATGAGGTGGCCAAAGGATTGGAGTTTCAGCTTCAGCATCAGTCCTTCCAATGAACACCCAGGACTGATCTCCTTTAGGATGGACTGGTTGGATCTCCTTGCAGTCCAAGGGACTCTCAAGAGTCTTCTCCAACACCACAGTTCAAAAGCATCAATTCTTTGGCGCTCAGCTTTCTTCACAGTCCAACTCTCACATCCATACATGACTGCTGGAAAAACCATAGCCTTGACTAGACGGACCTTTGTTGGCAAAGTAATATCTCTGCTTTTGAATATACTATCTAGGTTGGTCATAACTTTCCTTCCAAGGAGTAAGCGTCTTTTAATTTCACGGCTGCAATCACCATCTGCAGTGATTTTGGAGCCCCCCCAAAAAATAGTCTGACACTGTTTCCACTATTTCCCCATCTATTTCCCATGAAGTGATGGAACCAGATGCCATGATCTTAGTTTGCTGAATGTTGAGCCTTTAAGCCAACTTTTTCACTCTCCTCTTTCACTTTCATCAAGAGGCTTTTTAGTTCCTCTTCACTTTCTGCCATAAGGGTAGTGTCATCTGCATATCTGAGGTTATTGATATTTCTTCCGGCAATCTTGATTCCAGCTTGTGCTTCTTCCAGCCCAGTGTTTCTCATGATGTACTCTGCATAGAAGTTAAATAAGCACGATGACAATATACAGCCTTGACGTACTCCTTTTCCTATTTGGAACCAGTCTGTTGTTCCATGTCCAGTTCTAACTGTTGCTTCCTGACCTGCATGTAGGTTTCTCGAGAGGCAGGTCAGGTGGTCTGGTATTCCCATCTCTTTCAGAATTTTCCACCGTAATTGTGATCCACACAGTCAAAGGCTTTGGCATAGTCAATAAAGCAGAAATAGATGTTTTTCTGGAATTCTCTTGCTTTTTTGATAATCCATTGGATGTTGGCAATTTGATCTCTGGTTCCTCTGCCTTTTCTAAAACCAGCTTGAACATCAGGAAGTTCATGGTTCACATATTGCTGAAGCCTGGCTTGGAGAATTTTGAGCATTACTTTACTAGTATGTGAGATGAGTGCAATTGTGTGGTAGTTTGAGCATTCTTTGGCATTGCCTTTCTTTGGGATTAGAATGAAAACTGACCTTTTCCAGTCCTGTGGCCACTGCTGAGTTTTCCACATTTGCTGGCATGTTGAGTGCAGCACTTTCACAGCATCATCTTTCAGGATTTGAAATAGCTCAGCTGGAATTCCATCACCTCCACTAGCTTTGTTTGTAGTGATGCTTCCTAAGGCCCACTTGACTTCACATTCCAGGATGTCTGGCTCTAGGTAAGTGATCACACCATCGTGATTATCTGGGTCGTCAAGATCTTTTTTGTACAGTTCTGTGTATTCTTACCACCTCTTCTTAATATCTTCTGCTTCTGTTAGGTCCATACCATTTCTGTCCTTTATCGAGCCCATCTTTGCATGAAATGTTCCCTTGGTCTATCTCATTTTCTTGAAGAGATCTCTAGTCTTTCCCATTCTGTTGTTTTCCTCTATTTCTTTGCATTGATTGCTGAGGAAGGCTTTCTTATCTCTCCTTGCCCTTCTTTGGAACTCTGCATTCAGATGCTTATATCTTTCCTTTTTCCTTTGCTTTTCACTTCTCTTCTTTTCACAGCTATTTGTAAGGCCTCCCCAGACAGCCATTTTGCTTTTCTGCATTTCTTTTCCATGGGGATGGTCTTGATCCCTGTCTCCTGTACAATGTCATGAACCTCAGTCCATAGTTCATCAGGCACTCTATCTATCAGATCTAGTCCCCTCAATCTATTTCTCACTTCCACTGTATAATCATAAGGGATTTGATTTAGGTCATACCTGAATGGTCTAGTGGTTTTCCCTACTTTCTTCAATTTAAGTCTGAATTTGGCAATAAGGAGTTCATGATCTGAGCCACAGTCAGCTCCCGGTCTTGTTTTTGCTGACTGTATAGAGCTTCTCCATCTTTGGCTGCAAAGAATATAATCAATCTGATTTCAGTGTTGACTATCTGGTGATGTCCATGTGTAGTCTTCTTTTGTGTTGTTGGAAGAGAGTGTTGCTATTATCAAAAAGATAAGAGGTAAGCTTTGGCAAGGATGTGGATAACATGGAATCCTTGCACACTGTTGGTAGGAATGTAAACTGGGGCACAGCCTATGGAAAATAGTGATAGAGGTTCCTCAAACAATTAAAACGATCATATGATCTAAAAATTCTGCTTCTGGGTATATATCCAATGGAAATAATATCAGGATCTTGAAGCAATGCCTGTACTCCCATGTTCACTGTAGCATCATTCACAAGAGCCAGGATACAGAGACAACCTAGGTGCCCAACAACAGATAAGTGGAAAAGCAAAATGTGATATGCAAGGAATTACAGCCATTATGTTGGCTATAATCTGTGTTCTAGTATAATCAGTAAAAATACTGAACCATTATGCTGTATACCTGAAACTAATATAATATGTAAATCAACTATTGTTGTTGTTCAGTCGCTAAGTCATATCTGACTCTTTGCGACCCCACAGACTGCAGCACTTCAGGCTTCTCTGTCCTCTCTCCCAGAGTTTGCTCAAACTCATGTCCATTGGTTCGGTGATGCCATCCAACCATCTTATTCTCTGTTGTCCCCTTCTCCTGGCCTCAGTCTTTCCCAGCATCAGGGTCTTTTGCAGTGAGTTGACTCTTCACATGAAGTGGCCAAAGTATTGGAAGTTTAGCTTCAGCATCAGTTCAGTTCAGTCGCTCAGTTGTGTCTGACTCTTTGCGACCCCATGAATCGCAGCATGCCAGGCCTCCCTGTTCATCACCAACTCCTGGAGTTCACCCAAACTCATGTCCATGGAGTCAGTGATGCCATCCAGCCATCTCATCCTCTCTTGTCCCCTTCTCCTCCTGCCCGCAATCCCTCCCAGCATCAGAGTCTTTTCCAATGAGTCAACTCTTCGCATGATGTGGCCAAAGTATTGGAGTTTCGGCTTTAGCATCAGTCCTTCCAATGAATATTCAGGGTCAATTTCCTTTAGGATTGATTGGTTTGATCTCCTTGCTGTTCAAGCAACTCTGAAGAGTCTTCTCCAGTACCACAGTTCAAAAGCATCGATTCTTTAGTGCTCAGGTTTCTTTATGGTCCAATTCTCAGCTATACTGAGAGTATATCAGCTATACTTCAATGAAAGAAGAATATAGGGTACATATATACAATTGAATATTATTCAGTCATGAGAAAAAAGTAAATTGTGCCATTTGTGACAAGATGGATGAAACTTGGGGGCATGCTAAGTGAAATTAACAGAGAAACATAGATACTGTCTGGTATCACTTACATGTGAAATCTAAAAAAGCCAAACTCATAGAAACAAAGAGTAGAATGGTGGTTTTCAGGGGCTGGGGGGTGAGGTAAATGGGAAGGTGTTGATTAAACTTTTAGTTATAAAATGAAAAACTCTGGAGGATCTAATGTGCAGCATGGTAATTATAGTTAACAATATATTATATACTTGAAAGTTGCTGGGAGTAGATCTTAAATGTTCTCACCACAAAAAAGAAATGATAATAGTGTAAGGTGATGGAGGTGTTGGCTCACACTGTAGTGGTGATTATTTCACAATATATGTGTATCAAATCAACACACTGTACATCTAAAACTTGCACAGTATTTTATATCAATTCTGTTTCAATAAAACTGAAAAAAAAAGATACTTTCTTTATTGGTAAAATGACAACCTGTGGGGGGAAAAACCCACAAAAATATATTTCTGTGATCATGTCCTGTACACTGGTTCTTGCTGCCCTGAATCAAATGCTTCATTAAATGACTGTTATAATATTATTGCTGATCTCCTCTCTTTAAAATATATACCCAACTATCACTTTATCTTACAGTCCTTCTTGGAATCTGAAACCATATATTCTAAGGATATTCATGAAAAGGAATTTTTAAATTTACTGTTTTACGTAGACTGGATTGCATGCTTGCATGCTCAGTCGCTTCAGTCATGTCTGGCTCTTTGAGACCCCATAGTCTGCCAGGATCCTCTGTCCACGGGATTCTCCAGGCAAGAATACTGGAGCAGGTTGCCATTTCCTCCTCCAGGGGATCTTCCTGACCCAGGGATCAAACACACATCCACACATCGCCTAAGTCTCCTGCATTGCAGGTGGATTCTTTACCCATTGAGCCGCCTGGGATTGGGTCACTATAAAATACAATCTTTTTTGTCAGCTCCCTGTAGCCTAGGCAAAGTATGTCTTTTCTCTCCAAGTCCATATTGTTGAAAAACTTACCTGGAGCTGCCCCCAAACTGGGTCTTGATGCTAAAGTGCACTCCTAGAAGTGCAAAGATAATGTGTAAAAGAAAAAAAAATCTGTCAGTGATGTAGATGAAAATGAATGTTAGAGCAATTCCCAGGCAGCAGAGAAAGAACTCAGTGTTTACATAATCCTAATGTGCATACATGGCTTCTTCATATTTTCCTGCTAAAGCTCATCTGGCTTTGCTCAAGACTTCAAATACAGTGACTTCTAGGCAGCACCTAATATTTATTCATGCCATTGTAAGAGCATCTTTGCAGTTCTTGCCAAGGTCTGTCATAGAATATGTTTATCCAGCTGCATGGCAAAAACATCATACATAGCCATCATTTTACTCAGTCACCTTCTCAATATTTTCTTCTATGATTAAATTAACTCATAAATATTACACCTTTAATGCTGAAAAGCTATGGTTCATCCAGCCAGTTGAATACTTGTTTGTCCATTTTCTAATGGCACTCAGTCATTTCATTATAGAGTCTGAAATAATGAAAATCATTGCATTTACTTAACATGCACAATAAACAGAGCAGGACCCATCTATGAGCTCCATTATTATGCAGTGCAAGCCTGCAGAAGAAATTTTGTAGGAAGAACTGTAGGGATTGTGTTGAAAATGGTTTTGGTAAATACAAGCAAACAAGCTCTGATTGCATAATGCACAGGATAGAAATTCTGACTCCATTTGCAACTGGCACAATTTTTTGCTCAACCCTGGAGGGTTTCAAATAAACACACACATCTTGGTCTTACTTGTACTTAATTCATTACCAGACTATGCTCATGAACCTGGTAAGCTATTACCAGGTACTGTGGCATTTTTGAGACTCTTTCCTTTAAACATCCACACTCAGTCTGTTTTTTTTTTTTTTTAAGTATTCATCTCCATAGTAAAAGGATGGGAGCTTTGGGCAAGAATCTGCTGTGCCCTCCAAGGCTGACCTTGGTGGCAGCAGCACAATATGCTTCTCTATCGATATCTGGCCCTGGAGGCAAGAGCCACCTACCACAGGAGCCTTATCAAATCACCTTCTGAATGACATATTTATAGTTGGCACTGCAGGGCAGTTAGCTTTTCTAGAATTATATCCAAATATTCTCCATCATTCTGGGAATAGCCTTGGTTAGCAATTGCTCATAATGTCAATGCTTTTGGAAACTTTTTACAGTCATTTTATTGTTTTTATTTCAAAAATAAAACTTAAAGGAGCTTGAAAAGTAGGTTTTTAGATGATCACACGATGGCCTGATTTCAGTGGTTTCAGTTCTGTGCATTTTACTTTATGTGCACCCACTGAAATTAACCAAAATTAATCCATATTTGAACAAAGACTGTGGATACAAACGAGCCCTAACTTCCTAGCTCCTCGGTGTACTACGCTAGCTGAAATGTTTGGAATGCATTGGCCCTGGGAGGCGAAGAAGTTATAGCAAACAACATATGGGCTTTAAAATCTGGAACTATCCAAGACGGAACAAGAAAGCTATTTTCACTTTCCTTGTTCCCCCCTTTTTTTCCCTCCAGAAGATGAGTAATTACTAATCACATTTTATTTTCATCTTTAGAGCTGTACCCCAAAAAAGCCAGGTCAATTTAAAACTGCTGGTGAGTTTGCAGCCCTGTCCAATGATTACCTAATGTATTTGTGTCATCTGCTTTCCCTGTTGTGTGAAAACGCACGAAGGAAATGTGTTAAGTCCAGTGAACTGTTCCCGGCTCTTTTATTCACCTTTCAGCATGCTAGTTCCTTCCCTTGGCATTGATATCATTATGCATTTGTCAAAGGCAGACTCTCACTTCAGGGGCCTTTATTATGTGTGACATTTGGCAGCAAATTTTGCCACTGGGGTTTGCTTATATCCTCTGTATGTTATTGTACTTTTTTGGCATTCAGTAAATTCCGTACACCCACTTCTTTGATGTTCATTCCAGCCCCTAAATGTGGAAACAATGACTGAAATTTTGGATCAAAGCATCTCATAGATGACAGGCAACACAACTCTCTGATTATTCACTAGAACAGAGGGGATCTCCCCTCCCCACCTCCCCCGGCTAAGATCTAGGCCAGTAGTCCCTCCAGGAACAGCTCTGACTTCCCTAGTGCAAAGGCACGAGAGGAAGCTAAAGAAAACAAGTCCAAGGTTTTAGGAAAAAAGAGACTCAACTAAACAGCTGAAGTGAAGCTCATGGTCATTTCTAACTGTAAGGAAAGCTAACAACAGTTCCAGTTGGTCCTCCCATTTCTTCCCATGGGTCATATTCTAGTCTAGCACTTCTAGGGGCCAGGATTTTTTCAGGTTTTGGAAAAGTCTCTAGTCTAATTTCTGTATAACGTCAGCTATACAAGATGGCCTAGATTTTTTTTTTTAATACATATTTAAAAGAAGAGGTAAAGGGGTCCAGGGATTAAGAAATTTTTAAAGTAATTGAAAAAACCCAAAACTACCCAAATTTCAACGAGTTGCTTTTGCAAACTATAATTAGCTGTCTGGAACAGTTTTCAGTGTTTGCTTTTGCTTTACTCCTGGGATCCCAGTGCAAATAATTACTTCATTCAATTTATTTCTCAGGTCAACTTTGACTCATAAAAGCATTAAAGCAGGTAACCCCCTAGGGGTGTTGGGAAGACAGATGAGCAAATAGATATGGAACTGTCGTAAGCACTTTGGAGGGGTGGGGGGGAAGCCACTTTATAAATCCAGGATATTTTATGGTTATGTGTTCACTCCGTTTGGTATCCAGAATGTGCTAGTTATAATTAATACACAATGTTGGGAACTATTATAAATGTACCATACTCTTTTTAAATAGTGAGGAAGATAATTGTGTTTGAGAAATCTCATCCTGTATAAATTAGAATTCCCAGTAGAGTGCCATAATTGAGAATAGGGCTGAGTGCACTGAGTGGAGAAGACAGTCATCTTAGCGTGATAGCATGTGTTCAACCAAAAGGTGGAGTGCCAAGGAGGAAGCGTGAAAGCCCTTAAAATACCAGTTTCAGCTCGCCCAAGCGGGAAGCTTTTACTGCCCAGGCGTATGCAACAGTGACATCCAGCGGTTGTGGAGATAATTACAAGTGAATCTCATTTTAAAATATAAAATGTTTTAAATTATAATAAAATATTCTGTATGGTCAAATGTTGTCTAGATTCTTTATCTGGCCACAGTGTAAGTCAATAATTCAGGCTGGATGCCAAGTGAAACAAAGTTCACTCTACTTCCTAAGTAGTTTCGAAAATCTGTTTTGTTAAGTGTTATTTTGATGTTTTTTAATTTACTAAAATTATAGTGCTCCAAGGGTCTCCCTGACCCTCCTAAGCACACTTAGACATTTTTGCAAGGACAAATGAGACTGCGTGCATGCTGCAGACACAGCAGAAATGAAAGCTATACTTGACTCCTCTGTTAAATACTCCAGGGAAAACATCCGTGACCCTGAACATTTTCACGGTTGTGGAATTGCTCTAAGAAGTTCATTATGATTTTTACCAAGTCATTTAAGATGAAGAGAAAGAAGAATGGTAAGAGAAGAAAAGGAATGGAAAATAAAGGAGAGAAGGAAGGAAAGAAAAAAGGAAGGAAGATTGGGAGGGAAGGAGGGAGGGAAGAAGGGATAAATGGGAGAAGGGACGGAGAGGGAAGGGAGGCGAGAGAAGAAAGAACAGGACTACTCATTAATCTTCAACAAGTTTTGGTAATAAGTCCATGTAGGATAATGTATCTGAAGAGGGAATTCAAAGGGATAATTAGCTCCCCCCTCAACTTCTTGTTTTAAATTGCATTCCTTCAATAACCAACCAATTAACTAAGTTAAAAAATAATAATTTTCATTAAAAAAAAATCTGAAAACAGCTGCTGCTGCTGCTGTACCTAGACCACTGCCAGTTGTAGGAGGATGCTGGCAAGGTGGCCCCCTCAGTGACCCTGGGAAAGAACTCTCAACAGAAGCCTGTTAAGTCACCTGACCTGTAACTTATGTATATCCATGTCAACGCTGAGTTATGTCAGGGGACAGCTTACCAACTTCCCGGGTGGCACTCCCGGAAAAACCATTATTGTGTGCCAAGCTTTTCTCAATTTTAGATATACCCCTCCTATTGGGGTTCTTTCCCTTCATCTGTCTGCCTCTTTAAATTTCTCAAGTTGGGAAGAATTTACAGGCACCCTCTCAAATCCTGCTTGTTAGAGGAGGGAAATAAACAAACAAATTTCACATCTATCCAACAAGATAATCAAGACATAATTCCATAAAAAGCTCCAAATACCGTTCAGCTCACGTACCTCTCTGTTGTGCCCTAATGGAGAAGAAAGCACTGCTCAGAAGCGGTTGGATTGAAGGAGCGGGTGCACAGGAGGCCTGCAGTGAGCACTCTGCAGAGAGCGCCAGCCAGAGACATGGGGAGGGTCCCAGAAGGCATGCCTGGGGAACGACCTGTGTCAGTGAGAGTTCTGGGAGACATGTGTTGACACAGAGCAGGTGAATCTGCAGGTTTTAGCCAGCTTTGTTTGCTTTTACAAGGCCTTTGAACTGCAAGAGGGATTATCCAGATTCTAAAGCAAAAGAACGCGTTCCTAGCACTGCTCTCTCAGGATCTTCACTCAGAGATCCCTCTGGCTTATTGCTTCTTTGCGGGGAATATATGGAGAATTGGCACACCCAGGTGTCACCTCTCCTTTTAGTTCCGCAGGAGTCTGGCCAGGTGGTTCTTATCCAGAGCACACTGTAACTCCCATTTGATAACTTATTTCTAGAATCAAACCCCAGGGTCCCTCGAGAGCAAGGGTAGAACCTTCCCTTGACAGGCTGGAACCTCCTACATCAAGGTGGCCATGGCCACCACATTACTAGGTCCTGCCAGTATGAAGAGCAAGAGGCTGGCATGAGGGATCAGTTCCCTTCTTTTCTCCCTAAAGAAAAATCCTGTCTTGCAAAGCTTCCTTTGATGTTTCAAGATTCCCTAAAAAAGGCAGTTGCCAACATGCATATCTTCTCCTGGCTTACAGCTTCCGGTATAGTTTTACTGCAGTATATAATCTAATAATCCGTTTAATTTCTTTAGAGAGATGTTATATATATACAGGTGGCATTTGGGTGGAATCACATGCCATAAACCTGTCTGCTCCTATCCAGGTTCAGAATACAGAAGAATCTGTTTTACAGACATTCTAGAATTTTTACATGGTCAATTGGCTGGTTTTGTATTCTGGAACGTATCAGAGCATCTACAGGAAAATATATACATAAATTCTATAAAATGGTGGCAAGATTTCTGATTTACTGATACTACTGGTTTGAATTTTCACAAAAATATTTAGCTATAGGACAATGTATTAGGCGTATTCTTAAAGGTAAATAACTGCAGCCAATAAAAGTTGGGCCTATAAAGGGTCCCATCTTCTACTAGTTTTCTGCACTGAGAATTACTACCAGTATAATCATGGCTCCCTGCACGCTAATATTTCCTCTGATACAGTATGATCAATGTTGTGGAAAAACATTTATTATATTTCTTCTAGCTACTTAAAGGCATTACTGAATTATGGGCATCGCAAAACGAATCCACTGTGCATTTTTTCTTTATGTGACGTTTTTATAATCTTCATTTTCTGCTTTGCAGCCACTGAGCTATAGAGATCAACACTCTGTCCCTCTTACAACTGCCACTGGGGCCACCGTCTCCTTTCTGCTTTACTACGTCTGAAATGCACTTCCTATGATAACATTCCTTTTCATTCTGTGCTGGACTGTTCTCTGAAAGGAGGAAGTGAAGAAAGAAATCAAACAATGTGTTGCTAATAACAGTTCTTAATCTTCTTCCTTAATGAAGGTGATGAAGTTTAGGCTGAGAAAAGGACAAGGGGAGGAGATGGTATTTTACGGAATCATTCCAGGAGAGCTGATGGACTCTGAATGGGTGTGGGTTTTGCAGTTTTGACATTTAACAATTTTATTAACATCTTCGCTTGTTGTGCGCCTTAGTCCACAGGATCTGCAGTGGGGAGAGAGTGTCCAGCTAACAGCCCGTGACTCAGGCCCTGCCAGGGGATGAATCAATTAGCAAGAGAAGCAATGATGCAAACACTTCAGGGTCACTCAGGATGCTGTTTGCCTTTTTGATAGAGAAAGCCCGCCATAAATAACATCACACCTCAGGAAATCATTCCGGGAGGCCCACATGCCTGCGGGGCTGCAGCCTGGGACGGAAGGAATCGTTTGCTCATTGTGTGCATTTCCCCCATCTCAGTCAATGGAGGATTTGTAGTAAAACCGGAGTATTTCAAAGGAGGACAGTATGTGGTAACAGAGGCATGTTTAGTGATTTCTTTTAGTACCAGAACCCATGATTTATGACCCAGAGTTAGAGCCAACTTTATTACAAAAATGACTTCACCCAGAGTAACCTTATTCAGGGCTCTCAGGAGAATGATGTAGCACCCAACAGCATTATAATCTAGCAGATATTCACAAACAATTCCTTCCTCAGCCTCATTTCTGTCCCCTTTCAAGAGGCGGCCTTCCCCCTTTACTTGCTGGCAGAAGTGGGGTCCCAGGCAGTGCTCTTTCTGTGGTGATCTGCCCAGGTCAGGCATTGACAATACACCAGGGCAGAAGCCACCTCCTGGGTCTCAGTGGCATCTTCCCCAAGCCTGTGCCCTGAGGAATAATGTGCAGAGGACACCGGTTCACCCTTCATTTCCTCCCTGCACAGAGCTTGCCTGCTCCCTGCACTCCCACCCACCCTTCCAGAACTCGGATCCCCATCACCTCAGAGAGACTTGCCGAAGCACCCCGCTCTTCTGATTGCCATGGAAACCGCCAGCTGCACTAAAACTGCCAAGGCTGGGTGTCCAGGCAGGGTCCCCGGGGCGTACCAGGATCTGGGAACTAGCCCTCCATCTTATTAAACTCCAGTGTCAGCTCCTAGCAATTGTTTTAAATTTACACCCTCAGAGTGCCTTAGTGGGATTACACGTCCATTTGCATTAAAACAGGTTTCTGTCATTAAACTGCCATACAGTAAGCTTCCTTGGGACAAATTAATGAGCTCTAAATATCATCAAGTAGAAGTTCACTTCACCAAGATGGCCAACAAGGGGGGCAAGAGGAAGTGACTGCTCAGAAATCCTAGCCCAGGAGAAATATAAGTGCCAACTACAGAAGGAGGTCTTGTCCAGGTCCTTCTTTGCTGTGAGATAAGTGGCTCTGATTTAGAGCTCATCTGGGAGAGTCGGCAACATTATCTCTATTCACCAAGAGCCTGCAGTTCACTTCCTAGTCCCGATTCTGAATACGCGTTTCCCTGTGTCTGCTGAAATTCACCAAGGGACCACGGGCCCCTCTACTCTGTGAGTGTCTCAGTCTACTGTGTTTCACCCTGCTGTCTATCCTTGAGGAACTTGTGTGCATCCGGGTTGTCTGAGGACAACACACACACAGCAGAGCATCAGGCAGCTGGCGTGAATGCTCCCACCTCTAAAGTGCCCAGCTGGCTATTATGGGACAGTCTGGACCATCATCTGGGGGCCTGGACCCTGGATCATTGGTCCTGATAAGGAGCACACCACACTGGTCATCTAGAAGCAGAATGAAAACAGAGAGATGTTGAGGCTGGATTGTCTCTGTTCACAGGATTGCCTTGCCCTTACAAATATTTATATATGTGTGTCTAAGTAGAAAGATCTCATAAAAGAAAACAAGTAAATCAACCTCCAAACTTTCTTGTATGTAAAGGAGGAAAGGCTGGCTGCAAGACAGACTTCCCGACCTGCAGAAGCTGTGATCTCATTTCTGTGTAGACAGAAATTACAGGGGACAGTAATGTATGATTGAGACACTGCTATATTTAGAAATGACAGGATGGGCATTATTAATAGCTTAATTGACATTAAGGCAATTACCCTTACCCTTATTACAGTTTGTAGAATTACATAGAAAATATTGGCTGAGGCCTTTTTTTCCCTAGAGCTACCCAAGGATACAGCATTTTATTTCATGCCAGATCCTGGTTTTGACATTAGATACTTAGCCATAGAATGATTTCAGTAAATCATTATAAATGCATTATAATAAAGATGTTATGAGCTATCAGATATTAACCCCCAACCCCTAAAGAGAGATAAATAGTCCAGTTGCATGATTCCCACTTTTGTTTCATAAGAAATAAGCTTTTGCAAAGAGCAACTGACTAATGAATTATAAAATGGTGTGTTGAGCTCAGATAATTAAACAATGCATTTTAGTGTCTAGTGTAGGATGAACACTAAATCATATACAAATAAAAAGGGAAAAGCCTAAACCCCCAAGCCCAGCTCCTATTTTCAAATAACATTACGGTTGGTCTATAGTCCAGAAATGCTCAACTGTTTTCTCATCTGATTAGAGAAACTTATCAAGTATAAGATCAGGACATAAGTCAACTAAACCAAGAGTCAGAGCAAGATTCTGGAGGTGCTAATTTCAGAGAAGCCCACAAAGTTATTTTAATGGAGGTTTTACATGAAGATTACCTTTCTTTCCAAAGTGTTTAATGGGGCAGAAGTCTAGAAGAATCCAGAAGTTCCCAAGTTTCTTTATACCTTTATATTTTATCTCCTAATTCATAATAAAACATACTAGTGGGGGTGGGTGGGTGGAGTAAAAAGTCTGATACTGATAATAGTCTTGGTCTTGTAGTGCTGGAAAGACAAACAGGAGGAGGTGGAGAAACACAGAGACTGGTTTGGGTTCTAACCACCCTCTTCAGGTATATAACCAAGCCCAGCCAGGCGACATCTAGTGGTCAACCTTGGATCACCATGAAGTTTTTGCCTGAATGTCTCTCACGTGGGGCTATTTTGCCATTGGCGGCCCTTTTGGCATGTCCTGGGTTTGTCGCGAGATTTGAAGTTGAGTATAAGCACGGCCCGAATACATGTTTTAGTTTTCCAGCCTCTCAAAGACGTGGTGACTGCTCCAAGGCACTCTACTGTTTCTGCGTCGAACAGCAGGACACTAATGATTGTCTGGACAAAATCAGACACAGCCTTGGGCTCCGTGTGAGCAATGACCGCCGGTGCCTGTGAGCAGGACTTCCCTGGGACACCAGGTACGTCACATTCCACTCGACCGGCCCTCTCCTGTGCTCCAGTCAGGCCAGCCACACAGCCCTGTGCCCCTCTGCTTCCCCAACCCCATGTGTCACCTGATGCTACGGACCTCCTTCTAAGGCTTCTTTATTCCAGAATAAGATGAGGATGTTAGTAATGCCTACCCAGAGGGTTGTGTGAACATTACATGAAATTAGTTATTTAAAAGTACAGAGTAAGCCCGCAACTAAAAGATTTATTTATCTTGTAATTTTCCTTTCCTGGTTCTTCTCTCTTCATTCTACCTTTATATCTTCCAATTATCTCTCCCTCCCTCTCTCTCTCTCTCTCTCACACACACACATACAAGTTTGCAAATCCCTGAAAGGCAGAGGCTCTGACTTGTTCATTCAAGCATTTCTTTCAGTGTCTAGCGTGTGTTTTGCTTAAGGCCACACTCCATACATGCTTGCAACACAGAACATTAATAATATAATAGCTACTAGTAACATTATCTGAGCTCTTGGTATGAGCCAGGCACTCTGCTAATAAGTATCATCACCTCATTTAATTCTTACAACAAGTCTCTTAGACAAGTACTATTTTCATCCTCATTTTATGGGAAACTGAAGTTTAAAGACATTCTGTAACTTGATCAAGGTCACACAAGCTCATAACTGGGCACCCAGGATGCAAAGAATCAGCCTAGTTTGGAGTTTCAGCTCTTTTTTGCCACATGTTGAGTTGGTTTTCTCAGCTTTTGTCTCTTTTAGGCTGAGCTCTGTTAAGGGATCAGCATGTACCCACTCTTACATGGACGATTTTAAGGACCTCGATCTTTGGTGTTCCAGGAAGTTCAGAAGTATATGCAAACTCCAGTTTATAGCTACTCAACAGTCACTTATCTACAAACTCCTGGGTCATTACATAAAACCATCCAAAAAGATTTTATAATTGCATATACCGTAAAGTTAATTTCACTTTGAGAGAATGTATCTGAGGGAAGTGATACACTCAGTTACGTACTCAGGTTGGTGGCCACAATAGATGGAGCTGTCTCATCATTCTTGAAAGCCTGGCTCCCTGGCAGCCTCACTCCATCACATGGTCACAGGCAAGGGACGGCCTCCCAGTCTTAGAATGGTTACGCTTCTTAGTGGTTCAAGTCTCACAAACCCCACACCTTAATTAAAGAGGTAAATTAAAAGGAATATTCAACCTCAGGGATGAATTCTTTTAGTAATTTGAGGTGGATGCTTTATTGGATAAAAAGACATACATGGATTTATTATTCTGCCTTCAGGTACGAGGATCTACGGAGGAGGTTACCTAAGGTGGTGAGGAGTTTGTGTAGCCAGAGATACTTGCTTGTAAAACCAGAGGAACAGGCCTGAGGTCTGTTGCTGAAGGACACAGCTTGGCTCTTTGTTCTCTACTTGCCTTTCAGGCACAGCAGCCAGACATTTGGGATCTCCCATGGCCTTCATTTCAAACTTGCTGACCGAGTGCTGTGCTGGACACCATTAGGGTCACAAAGAGGCAGGCCTCCTCTGCTCTCAGGCACATGGAAGCTGCCACAGCTCGGCTCCTTAGCAGTGGATACTGCTGTGTGCCTGCTCTCTTGTTGTGAGCAGAGGTACCACGTGTCACTTCTGGGCCAAAGCTTTTTATTTTCAGAAGACTCCCCAGCTCTCTCCTCCTGGGCAGAAGTGAGCTTGGAAGCCTGTGTTGAGATGACAGAAGGCCCAGTATCCCGGATTCCTAAATGACTTGGTGGAGATGAGTCCTCCACAGGCCCATGGTAGACATCAGCAAGAAGCAAACTCTTTTTAGATTAAGTCACTGACATTTGGAAGCTGTTTATTACCACAATAAAACCAAGGCAATCCTGAAAAATTCAGGAGCTGACTTTTTGTTCAGAAAATGTGGCCTTTCTTTCCAAGTCTTAAGATCTTTAATTTTTTTCCAATAGCCTTATCCACTGATTCAGTGGTTTACACATTTTTTTCCCCATCCTTTTGGAAAAATCTCAGATGACTAAGATTGCAAAATGACCTTATTTGGAAAGAATGGTGGTTTGTCTTTTGTCCATTGATAAATATCAGTACTATGAAACAAGTCGGGGAGACAGAACACAAGATCACCTTTTGAAATTACCATGGCAGAATGAGATGGTGAAAAAGAAGGGGGAAGTAGAGAAAAAAGAGAACTAGAGAGATAAAGAATGAAAAGTAAAGAAATATAGAAAAGACAAAAAAGAAAAGTAGAGAAGACAACAACACAAAAGATGGGCAACTTATTTCACTTTAGCTATAGTCAGTTGCTATAGTTGTGTTCCACTCCAGAATGTATCTCGTAGGATATCTTTGACCTTTGGTACCTCGTGTATGTGCCTAGCATGTCAGGGTCCTCCAGAAATGTTGGTTGAAATCATAAATAAAGGAGTGAATGAATTTTCATTTTATAATCTTGGGAGCATGTATTACTTGAACTGGTCTATGACTATGAATGAGCCTCCCATCATATATTGAAAGGCAGTGGAAAATGTGAGAGAGGAACTAGAAATAATTGAGTTTGAATAGCTCTTTATAACCTTTAAACCTGAGTCCTTGAAAAGAGCAACCATGAGGTCAGAGCAATTATTCTTTGTCCTAGAAACAGGACATCACTGATGACTCAGAACAGTCTGTTTCACAAAGTGTTTCAAATAAACTGGCTAGAAATGTCCTTGTTTTGCTTGCCTCTGGCTGAGCTGAACTGAGGGTACAGTCAGCACTGAGGTATCTATGGCCTTGATGTTGTGGAAGGAAGGTGACAGGAGGGAAATGGAATACAATTTGCTGAATGTTTTTGAGAAAACTTCAAAGGGGGCAAGGAATAGCAATATTACCAGAGGGTTAATAAGAAGGTGGATCTGGGAGGTATTTGACTGCCAAGTGGGAACCTCCAGTAGAATATTCACCTAACTGGGAGTAATTCGCTTTCCAGAGATGCGTGCAAGGACTATGGCAGGGCCGCCCCCATTCAAGGATGTTCTCTGGTAAATTCAAGGAAGCCCATTCTGAGGACATGAAAGGAAGTTAGTCCTTCCTCGGGTGGAGTATGAATCCAGTGTCTCCAGTCTGTGGGCTTATCTGTGTGCATGTGTGTGCATGTTGTATGTGTTGTGCATGCACACAGGCTCACACACACTCATGCACAGTTCAGAGGTCTAGGAATTGTGATAGGAATGGAAAGCGCTGAAGAAGCAGAAAGCTGCTAGACGGCAGGCTCCAGGAGGATGACTGGTGTGGGCAAGAGAACATTCCACACAGTAAAAGGGTATCCTGTGAATCACATGGAAAATGCAGCAAAAGGGCTGTTAGCATGTTGGCTGCAGCTTTAGAGAAAAGGAAGTTCTGTTGGGATGAAATTTCTCCTGGAGATGAACACATTCTGTATACCCAAATTCTAATTCATCAACTTCTACCTGCCATCTCGAGCTACACTTGTCTCCCATTTCTTATCAAAGGCACAAGCATTTTTCTTTCCTTGGCTCAAAATCATGAGCTTCTTCTCCTTGCTCTTCCCTTCATTCAATCTCTTCCCCTTTAAAATGTTTCTTGGATTCCCTCTTTTCCTCTCCCTGCCTGGGCGCATACCTAGCTGGTCTACCTAATTCTGGATCATCTCTCTTCCTATTCGAAATATAAGACCCACATGCAAATAATGAAATACTATCTTATAATGCAAAACAGAAATGGTAAGTGTTATAGTAACAGTGGCCCTCTGTACTAGATTTCCCAGATAATTCAGATTTCATGTAGTTTTATTATTTTCAATAAAGACAATTTGTTAAAGGCACATACATGATGAAAGACAAGAAAATTTAAATATTATCTGATTATTTTTGCACTTCTTTTTTTCCCCTTTGACCTTCCTCCTATTCAAGCAGTTGGCCATGTCTCTTGCTCGTTAGCTCAAGGAAGGGCTGAAACAGCATTAAAGAGAAGAAGCATTTTCTTCCTAACTTGCATATTTCAAAAATTCACCCTCTTGGGGGGATAAAGACATTATTATTAGGGCAGAGGCCAAAGAGTAGGGTGCAAACATGAGTATAAGCTAGGCTGTTCCTCTTCACCTCTTACCAAGGAGAGACCACTGCTACTGATGGAGGAGGAAGATTGGAGGGAAGCAAGGGAAGCAAAGATTTTGAGGGAACAGAGATGAAGGGACCTACATCCCTTAGAATAAGAACTTGGATCCTGTCAGCTGACTGCAGGTGGTAAGATGGTAAAAACCTATGTAATTGTTTTTGGGAATAGAGGTAGGAGGAGTGAAACTGGAAAATTATAATAGTTACTCTGGAGGTTAATTTTGAAGTATTTGAAAAAAAATTGAAACTGTGGAGAAATTTTTATACATATCTGTAAAGATATTTGTACAAAAATGTTTATCGCAGCATGACTTCTAAAGAGAAAAAAAATTTCTGACAACTTACATGACCATGTACAGAAGAAGGGATAAATTAAATGTGGCATTTTGTGGCATCCATAGACTATTGTAGAGCAATTAAAAGATACTGTCTAAACAACAGGAAGAAATGATAGGGGAATTTAGACCTTAGAATCCAACTGCCTGATAAGCTTTAAGACTTGAAATATAAGTGAGGGCAGAAGGAGTAGAAGGTGTCAGAGGGTGAGATGGCCGGATGGCATCACTGATGCAATGGACATGAACTTGGGCAAAGTCCGGGAGATGGTGAGGGACAGGGAGGTCTGGTGTCCTGCAGTCCAAGGAGCTGCAAAGAGTCGGACATGACTGGGCAACTGAACAGCAACAGCCCTTAGAATCCAGTTGCCCTATAAACCTTAGGCCTTGAAATAGAAGTGCCTCATTTTACAGATGAGAAGGAAGAGGGGCCTGAAGTTAGATGGTTTCTCATTTAGAGAACAGCCTGTTGTTTAGACTTCCAACCTCACCTTTTGTCCATGATGTCATCTGATACTCTAAGTTGTCTGGTATAGTTTTCAGTCTATTCCAGGAAGCAGAAAGTTGTTCCTTCCCATCTCCCCAGTATGCTAGCACAGAAGAAGAAGAGAGAGGGAGAGCGAAGGAAAATGAGGAGAAAGCTGTCTCCCCTTGCTCTTGTGGTCACAGTCCGGATGAAAAGCAGAATAAAACTTGGAAGCCATAAAAAGCCCTAAATAATCTGTTCTCACGTTTCCCTCATTCACAGTAAGGGGTTTCCAGGTCCTCTCCAGATCTCCATTGTCTTATTAGCAAAACAAAGAATTCAGCTAGAAGAATTATATCCACGCTTAAGTTCAAAATATTATCCCTGCAATGAATCTACTTTTAGCTATAAAATCTAGCTGTCCAGATTTCACTGTTGAAATCTCCACCTATAAGGCAGTGTTTTATCCACTTTCCCAAATCTGTTGTCCATGCCCTACAATTTTCCACTGGTTGGTGAAACCTACAGACCATATTCAATCCTTCTTTTCCATTATAATGTTTGATTCTCAACATTCCTAAAAACTAGTGGGAGTGGAAAGGATCTTCTGTCTGGGCTTTCAAGATAGATGCTAAATAAAAATCTCAACACTAAATGTCAGTCCCAGGAGTTTTTCTAAGATTGGCAGCCCAATGTCAGCGAAATGGCCTTGGATCCATCTCTGTGAAAGCCTCAAGTGGGAGTGGAAGTCATCACAGCCCCAGCGCTGACCTCCCGGCATGGTCTGGTGGGCTGAAGAGGAGTGGGAGTCAGCAACTCCACGTAAAGTACTAATTGTGCGACTGACTTGGGCTGTGACATTGGAGGAAACTGTTTCACCTCTAGGCTTCTTTCGCAAAGCAAGAAAAAGTTGTAAAGAGATGTTCTCTGAAAAGTACATTCTGCACTAGAGGATAAATGTCACAGTCATTAAGGAAGCGAAAGGAGACTCGGCGTCTTCTTCAGCCAGAACTGCGTCCTTTCGGTGTCCCCACCCACACAGCCAGCGGCAGAATTTAAGAGTGTCATTGTCCAGCCATCAGAAGCACACCAAGTCTAACGCAAATGCCTCAAATTCACTCTTCACTTTTAAAGTAACACACTTTTAAAAATTATTAATGGTTTAGTTGTGTGACCATCCATGAATGAAGGGCATTTCCCTCTCCCACATCTTTAATGGAAATAATTAATGAGGTGTTAGAAATTAACAACAATTAGCAGTGCACAGGAACAAAGGCAGAAGGTCAGAGACTCCAAAGAAATACAGTTTAGCTTCTTGGGTAGAATCTTACCATGTCAAGAAGTGACACACTTCTCATGAAAGAGAAGCATTTTCCGTGTTAAATATGTTGCCATTATATTGATCTTTCAAATGGGGAAAATACAGACAATAGTTTCTAATAGTCTCACTTGTAACAGTACAGATTTCTCTAATAAACTCTGAGAATTCCGAGCTTTGGTATATATCTCTGGGGCACAAATACACCCATTGCTCCAGAACATGGGCTCAAACACCATTATTTTTTAAGATTATGATGTTAACAGAAGGAAGTAAATTACTTGGCACTTCTATCAAGCATACTGGTTTTGCGGAACAAAAAAAAAATACTATAACATAGGACATTTTTCAGCTTAGTATTGATAAACATTGCTTGATAGAGCAGACTTACAATTTAGCAGTAGTGGGATCATTTAAGATTGTATTGGATTCGAGTGGATTTCTGGAAATAACTGCCACTTAGAGTAATTATTAATGTATATCAATTATACAAATTACACGTGTGTTTTTATATTTAGCTATAGGATCCTGGTAAGCATCATTTTATATATCTATGTCTACATACACAAAGGGCTTCCCTTGTGGCTCAGATGGTAAAGAATCATCTGCAATGCAGGAGACCTGGGTTTGATCCTTGAGTTGGGAAGATACCCTAGAGAAGGGAATGGCTACCCACTCCAGTATTCTGGCCTGGAGAATTCCATGGACAGAGAAGCCTGGCAAGCTACAGTCAATGGGGTCACAAAGAATCGGACACGACTTAGTGACTTTTACTTCACATACACCTATATGTATGTAAATTCATAAATAATTTGCCTTAACCTTATCTACCTGATAGATAAGTGCCAACGAATATTACTACCAATATACTAGGTCTCCCAGCTTCACTCCATGCATTTGTTCCCATTTTCTAAAGCACAGCCAACAGTCCTTGAGCCAAGGTCTTACATATATCCCCAATATTGAAAATATAGTCAGAGGGAGATAGTCAAGCTCAAATCTACAACTAGATGACCTCACCAAGGATATCCACCAAGGATATTTTACTAGAGAATGGGTATGGGATAGACCTATTCCACTTCTACCCACAAAGTAATTATAATTATAATTACATTACCTGCAATTATAAACATAATTAATTATATTCCTGCAGTGCTTTAAAGCTTACAAAGTACATTCACAGACATTAATTATTTAACCTCATCAGTACTCTGTGAAGCAGACAGTAGAAAACCTGCAGAATGGCACCAAGGACTTCTCACTAAGACCAGACTTGTTGCCTCCAGGCTCCCATCTCCTCCTATCTCTCATGATTATCTCCTTAAACCAAGTGTATGCTGAAAGTGAAAAAAAAAAAAAAGACAATCTCTAGAGGCAATGAAGCTTCTGGCTTCTTTGTCAAGCTACTTTCAAACAAAGCAGCACAAGCAGTGTTCAGAGAAGGAATGAGCCAGAATTTGCGGGAGGAGGTACCAGGCTCAGTGACTTCAAGGCTCTGGTTCGGTCCAGGTTTCCAGGATCAGCTCACATACCCAGAGCTACAGTCGTGTTCTCGTGGACAAGAGTCATGAGCAGAACAACAGACTCTGGGAGCTAGAAGAGCAAAATGCCTACAGCACATCTAGGATATGCACCTACAGTTGGGAATGCCAAGAGTAAGTCAGAGCCCCACACAGCTCTGGTAATGGGATGGGATCATGTCATGACACCATGCAGTTCAGCTCTTGGCTCTTGCAGGTTAGAGGCTCAAATGAAATGTCTTCTGCCTGCTTTTCAAGGATCTCCCTCATACCCACCTCTCAAAATGCAACCTAACACATCACTAAAGGCTCCCCCTGTGCCTCCATGTCCCACCCACTCACTGTCTCACGACCAGGCCACCTCCTGTTCCTGGTCCCAGGTTCCTCGCTGTAGGGCTCCCAACCCTGAGCTCCTTCAAGGCCCAGTCCAAGGGCTCCTCCTCTGGATAGAAGGGAAAGTATTAATAGATGTTGGCCTTTCCGCTGAGAACTTGGTTCTCTTGAAAAAGAAATTTATACTCAAATAACTACAGTAGAAGTTGTAAGATGTTCAGGGCCCTAAAATAGCACCACTTAAGGTGTGAACAAGTGACATCTGTAGTACCTCGGAACTGGTTGGAAGTGTAAATTCTTGACTCCCACCCTAGATCTACTGAATTAGGATCTTCAGGCCTGGGCCCAGAAATCAGTATTTTAAGAAGTCCTCCAGGTGAATGAGATAGCTGCTAAAGTTTGAGAGCCCCTGCCTTAAAGGGAGAGTTTTATGCCAAGTTAGAGAGGAAGTGCTTTTGGAGATGGCCCTTTGGGACTGATAGGATTCAGACACCTGGATACAGGTAAGAAGCATTCCAAAGGTGAAGGGAAGGGAGCAGAGGCCTGATCCAGGCAGGTGGTCTGGAAATAATAAGGATTTCCATATGTTACACCTAGGATGGCTGCAGAGTTGCTGGTAACTTTCAATAATAACATATTAACGTTGGGACTTCTCTGGTGATCCAGTGGTTAAGAATCCTTGTGCCAAAGCAGGGGACATGGGTTCGATCCCTGGTCCTGGAAAGTTCCCACACGCCGCTGAGCAACTAAGCCCATGCACCATAATTACTAAGCCTACATGCCACAACATACTAAAGCCTGAGCGCCTAGAGCCAGTGCTCCGCAACAAGAGGAGCCACTGCAGTGAGAAGCCTGTGCGCTGCAATGAAGATAGCCCCCTTTCTTCCTTGAAAGAATTCAAGCAGGTTTCTTCCAAACTTGGAAGCAAACAAAACATACGGAGTGAAGCCAAGTTAATTAACTCAGTAATTGTCAACCTTCTTCAGACACCAGAATCACCCGTGGAGCCTTCCAAATGTGCCAGTGATGGGACTGCACACCCAGAGATCAGGATTCAGTTGGTCTGTGAGGCCAGAGCCGCATTTCTTGTGTGTTGTTTGTAGCTCCCCCAGGGGTTCAGTATGTACATAGCACTAAGACTACAGAATTGGCCAATGGACAAGCCTACTGCTTACCTACTCAGTGGTAGGGACTCTGCTTCACATAGTGGTAGACGCCAGGAACGAATAAGACACTGAACCAGCCCTAGGAGTGGATATCTTCCAGGATCTGCAAAAGACCAAGGGGGAAGATAGAAACAGTATTAGGGAGCAGAGCAAAGGAGGTGAATTTAGCTAATGACTCAGAATTAAACCCTAGAGCCTGCTAGGAGAATGGGGGGGGGGACTCAAGAAGGACAGTGTTTATACTAAAGAAAGCAGATAAGGAAACCATCAGAGACTGCCGTGTAAAGTTATGCTTCCTCTTTGGAGGTTAACTGGCATAGGCTTATTTGTCACCTTCTGCCTCCTTTCTTAGCAAGACGAGCTCTGAACGGTTTAGTATCCAGGCCTGGGTCAGGGTCTGGCGCCTATACTGCTGATGGTGGGACATGTCTTTCTCCTGGCCAATGAGAAAAGAAGGAAAACATTTCAGGAGCCGCTAAATGCCAGTGTCTTTATTTGAACTTCCCTGGACCAGGCAAGTTAGTGGTATTTATGGCTTAAAAGAATTTCCATCTGCAAGTTTATCTTCCTGTTAAAAATCAGCCACCCCCTACCCTAAACAACCAAAGACAATAAATCAGGGCTTAAGTAAAAAAAACAAATACTTATCTCCACAAATTGGAATCCCCATGGTTGCTAACATATTATTTTTTTTTAGTATCAGACTTCCTAAGAGGTTAAGTGATTTGTGGACGGGAGTGAGTTTCCCTTCAACTGGGTACACAGAAGGCGTGGAAATGAGACCAGATGTTGTCCAAGCTAAAGGAGGAAGAGCTGGGCTAACATTTCCTGATGAGTCCCAGTGCTTAGTTAAGCTTTTACCTCTCCTGAATGAGCCACACTGGGGCTGCTGTTATTTTTAACCAATTCTGCCAATTGATGAATATCTTCGCCAGTCTGGTTCCCTTCTCTTTCACAGAAACAATGGTGTCAAAACAGGTACGTCTCATTCCTGCCTACTGAACTGATGTACAGCTCTGCCATTGTCACTGACGGAAGGACAGCACAGTATTATGCCCGTGCTTGTTCAGTTGTGTCCGACTCTGCTATTCCACGAACTGTAGTCTCCCAGGCTCCTCTGTCCATGGAATTTCCCAGGCAGGAATACTGGAGTAGGTTGCCATTTCCTTCTCCAGGGGATCTTCCCAACTCAGGGATCGAACCTGTGTCTCCTGCATTGGTAGGCGGATTCTTTACCACTGGGCCAACTGGGAAGAGCATAGCATAGTGGCCACCAACTGGTGCAATAAACTACTACTATTTTTATTAAAATCTTTTTTTAAAAAGGTGTTATTTGTTGCCTACTAACCTCAAAATATCCTCTTTCAAGAAGGCTCTATACTTTTCATGTTCACACCTGGGCTCAAGCATAACATCAGTGATGGGTCCAGACAATAGCCTTTCTATCCTGACACCCAAATTGTACCCACTCCCCATCCACATTGCTGGGGGTGTCATTTTCCCCCTGTTCAAAGTCAGCCCTATTTAGAGGTACGATAGAAGGAACCCGTGTAAATAGAAGACCTTTTTACATCAACTATGTCTACTGATCTGTCAATATCACATTGTCTGAAATGTCTTCTTTTATGAAAAATTTCTGAATAGTCTTTGGCAATTTTGTTTTGGAAAACTTGGGACAATTTCTCACTCTCTCAGAACCTCACTTAAAATGTATATGATCTTTGGGGATTGGGGTTTCACATCTTCAGCCATTTTCTGTTATTTATTCCCCATGACACAGTGAGTTTTCCAGTACTGTATACTAAATGATAATACACACAACAGAGTTGTTGAGTTGAATTTGAAACCCACAAATCATGTTCATGGAAATTACTTGTTCTTTACAAACACTATTCCATGTGGGCAAACTGAGCCTTCACCTCTCCGTGTTAAAAGTAGCTGCCTGTCTCCTGGGAGTGCTCTGTGGTGCAGGGTGCAGTGAGAAGTCAAGAGAAGGGAAACCGCCTGTCATCAGAAAGAGCTTTTTCCAGGGGAAGTCCAGCATCCACTCAGCTTTTCTTCCTTTCACAAAGGGAAGTGCACATTGCTATGGTCCGCCAAAGCTCAAAGGGAAATCTATACAATTCTTTTCCCCTGACAGACTTTTCTCCCACCCCAACACCTTTTCTTGGGAAATTTAAAAGACACAGAAAAGCTAAACTCTCACACTCACCCTTCCCAGAGTTAACAACTGTTAACATCTGGTCATACTTTCCTCCAGGTTTTTTTTTTTTTTAAGAAATAATATGTTTCAGATTCCAAATTCCATCCTCTTTAGCCAGTCTGCTCCTCCCATACCAGCATCCTTAGAAACAAAACCACTTTCATGAGTTGGGTGTGGATCTTTACAGTCCATTAAAAATATATGTTTTATATATATAAAACATATACATCCTCATCCATTAGAGGGCTGACAGAATGAAAACCACAACCACAGAAAACTAATCAAACTGATCACATGGACCACAGCCTTGCCTCACTCAATGAAACTATGAGCCAGGCCGTGTGGGGCCACCCAAGACGGACGGGTCATGGTGGAGAGTTCTGACAAAATGTGGCCCACTGAAGAAGGGAATGGCAAACCACTTCAGTACTCTTGCCTTGAGAACCCCATGAACAGTATGAAAAGGCATAAAGATATGACACCGAAAGATAAACTCCCCAGGTTGGTAGGTTGGTTGGTAGGTTGATATTGGTTGATCTCCAATATGCTACTGGAGATCAGTGGAGAAATAACTCCAGAAAGAATGAAGGGATGGAGCCAAAGTGAAAACAACATCCAGTTGTGGATGTGACTGGTGATGGAAGTAAAGTCCGATGCTATAAAGAACAATATTGCATAGGAACCTTGAATGTTAGGTCCATGAATCAAGGTAAATTAGAAGTGGTCAAACAGGAGATGGCAAGACTGAACATAAACATTTTAGGAATCAGTGAACTATAATGGACTGGAATGGGCGAATTTAATTCAGATGACTGTTATATCTACTACGGTGGTCAAGAATCCCTTCGAAGAAATGGAGTAGCCATCATGGTCAACAAAAGAGTCTGAAATGCAGTACTTGGGTGCAGTCTCAAAAATGACAGAATGATCTCTGTTCATTTCTAAGGACTATTCAATATCACAATAGTCCAAGTCTATGCCCCTATCCAAAATCACTGCAGATGGTGACTGCAGCCATGAAATTAAGACTCTTACTCCTCAGAAGAAAAGTTATGACCAACCTAGATAGCATATTGAAAAGCAGAGACATTACTTTGCCAACAAAGGTCCGTCTAGCCAAGGCTATGGTTTTTCCAGTGGTCATGTATGGATGTGAGAGTTGGACTGTGAAGAAAACTGAGAGCTGAAGAATTGATGCTTTTGAACTGTGGTGTTGGAGAAGACTCTTGAGAGTCCCTTGGACTGCAAGGACATCCAACCAGTCCATTCTAAAGGAGATCAGCCCTGGGATTTCTTTGGAAGGAATAATGCTAAAGCTAAAACTCCAGTACTTTGGCCACCTCAAACGAAGAGTAGACTCATTGGAAAAGACTCTGATGCTGGGAGGGATTGGGGGCAGGAGGAAAAGGGGACAACAGAGGATGAGATGGCTGGATGGCATCACCAACTCGATGGACGTGAGTTTGAGTGAACTCCGGGAGTTGGTGATGGACAGGGAGGCCTGGCGTGCTGCGATTCATGGGGTCGCAAAGAGTCAGACACGACTGAGTGACTGAACTGAACTGAACTGATGGCCCTATCAATAATGCTGAAGAAGCTGAAATTGAATGGTTCTATGACGACTTCTTTTAGGAGAAGGCAATGGCACCCCACTCCGGTACTCTTGCCTGGAAAATCCCATGGACAGAGGAGCCTGATAGGCTGCAGTCCATGGGGTCGCTAAGAGTCAGACATGACTAAGCAACTTCACTTTCACTTTTTACTTTCATGCATTGGAGAAGGAAATGGCAACCCACTCCAATGTTCTTGCTTGGAGAATCCCAGGGATGGGGGAGCCTGGTGGGCTGCTGTCTATGGGGTCGTACAGAGTCGGACACAACTGAAGTGATTTAGCAGCATGAAGACCTACAAGACCTTCTAGAACTAACATCCAAAAGAGAAGTCTTTTTCACCATTGGGGACTGGAAAGCAAAAGTAAGAAGTCAAGAGATACCTGGAGTAACAGGCAAACTTGGCCTTAGAGTGCAAAATTGAGCAGGGCAAAGGCTAACAGAATTGTGCCAAGAGAATGCACTGGTCATAGCAAACACCCTCTTCCAACAACACAAGAGAAGACTCTACACATGGACATCACCAGATGGTCAATACCAAAATCAAATTGATTATATTCTCTGCAGACAAAGATGAAGAAGCTCTAGACAATCAGCAAAAACAAGACCAGGAGCTGACTATGGCTCAGATCATGAACTCCTTATTGCCAAATTCAGACTTAAATTGGAGAAAGTAGGGAAAAGCACTAGATCATTAGGGTATGACCTAAATCAAATCCCTTATGATTATACAGTAGAAGTGAGAAATAGATTCAATGGATTATATCTGATGGACAGAGTGCCTGAAGAACTATGGATGGAGGTTTGTGACATTGTTCAGGAGGCAGTGATCAAGACCATCCCCAAGAAAAAGAAATGCAAAAGGCAAAATGGTTGTCTGAGGAGGCCTTACGAATAGCTGAGAAAAGAAGAGAAGCTAAAGGCAAAGGAGAAAAGGAAAGAAATACCCATCTGAATACAGAGTTCCAAAGAATAGCAAGGAGAGATAAGAAAATCTTCCTCAGTGATCATTGCAAAGAAAGAGAGGAAAACAATAGAATGGGAAAGATTAGAGATCTCTTCAGGAAAATTAGAGATACCAAGGGAATGTTTCATGCAAAGATGGGCTCAATAAAGGACAGAAATGGCATGAACCTAACAGAAGCAGAAGATATTAAGAAGAGGTGCCAATAATACATAGAAGAACTATACAAAAAAAGACCTTCATGACCTAGATAACCAAGATGGTGTGATCACTTTCCTAGAGCCTGACATTCTGGAAAGTGAAGTGAAAAGTGAAAAATCGCTCAGTCATGTCTGACTCTTTGTGACCCCATGGACTATATAGTCCATGGAATTCTCCAGACCAGAATACTGAACTGGGTAGCCTATCCCTTCTCCAGGAGATCTTCCCAACCCAGAAATCAAACCAGGGTCTCCTGCATTACAGGTGGATTCTTTACCAACTGAGCTATCAGGGAAGCCCAACATCCTGGAATGCAGTCAAATAGGCTTTAGGAAGCATCACTATGAACAAAGCTAGTGGAGGTGATGGAATTCCAGTTGAGCTTTTTCAAATCCTGAAAGATGATGCTGTGAAAGTGCTGCACTCAATATGCCAGCAAATCCGGAAAACTCAGCAGTGGCCACAGGACTGGACAAGGTCAGTTTTCATTTCAATCCCCAAAAAGGTCAATGCCAAAGAATGCTCAAACTACCATACAATTATTGCACTCATCTCACACACTAGCAAAGTAATGCTCAAAATTCTCCAAGCCAGGCTTCAACAGTATGTTAACTGTGAACTTCCAGATGTTCAAACTGGATTTAGAAAAGGCAGAGGAACCAGAGATCAAATTGCCAACATCTGTTGCATCATAGAAAAAGCAAAAGAATTTCAGAAAAACATCTACTTCTGATTTATTGATTACACCAAAGCCTTTGACTGTGTGGATGACCACAAACTGTGGAAAATTCTGAAAGAGATGGGAATACCAGACCACCTGACCTGCCTCCTGTGAAATCTATATGCAGGTCAAGAAACAACAGTTAGAACTGTACATGGAACAACAGACTGGTTCCAAATTGGGAAAGGAGTATGTCAAGGCTGTACATTTCACCCTGCTTATTTAACTTATATGCAGAGTACATCATGAGAAATGCTGGACTGCATGAAGCACAAGCTGGAATCAAGATTGCTGGGAGAAATATCAATAATTTCAGATATGCATATGACATCACTCTTATGGCAGAAAGTGAAGAGGAACTAAAGATCAAGATGATGAAAGTGAAAGAGGAGAGTGAAAAAGTTGGCTTAAACCTCAACATTCAAAAAACAAAGATCATGGCATCTAGTCCATGGCATCTGGTCTATCATTCCATGGCAAATAGATGGAGAAACATGGAAACAGTGACAGACTTTATTTTGGGGGGCTCCAAAATCACTGCAGATGGTGACTGCAGCCATGAAATTAAAAGACGCTTACTCCTTGGGAGAAAAGCTATGACCAACCTAGACAGCATATTAAAAAGCAGAGACGTTACTTTGCTGACAAAGGTCATCTAGTCAAAGCTATGGTTTTTCCAGTAGTCTTGTATGGATATGAGAGTTGGAGTATAAAGAAAGCTGAGTACCAAAGAATTGATTCTTTTGAACTGTGGTGTGGAGAAGACTCTTGAGAGTCCCTTGGACTGCAAGGAGATACAACGAGTCCATCCTAAAGGAAATCGGTCCTAAATATTAATTGGAAGGACTGATGTTACAGTTGAAACTCCAATCTTTTGGCCACCTGATATGAAGAACTGACTCATTGGAAAAGACCCTTAGGCTGGGAAAGACTGAAGGCAGGAGGAGAAGGGGACGACAGAGGATGAGATGGTTGGATGGCATCACCGACTCGATGGACATGAGTTTGAGCAAGCTCCGGGAGTTGGTGATGGATAGGGAAGTCTGGCGTGTTACAGTCCCTGGGGTTGCACAGAGTTGGACACAACTGAGTGACCTAACTGAACTGAACTGATACATTTTTGCATGCAACAATATATAATATTACTTCCTATATGTATTTTGCTATTTAAATGAATGACATCATTATTTTTAGTTTCTGCAACTTGCTTCCCACCCCTGCCTTACTATTTAGCATTAGGTTTTTGGCCATCTACCCATGTTGAGGTACATAGACCTGTTTCACTCTTTCCATTATGCATATATCACATTTCTAGTTCACCACTGATGGATATTTAAATTCTTTCCTGTTTTTCACTATTTTCTGCCAGGCTGCAACAAAAATTCTTGTGCAAGTCCCTTTGTACACAACAACAGTTTTCATAGGAAATATACTCAGTAGCAGAATCTATGGGCCTAGGATATGCATGATTTCTATTTTACTTAGGTTCTGCCAAAAGACTCTGAAAGAGACCACTGATTTACATTTATTTCCACCAGCAGAAGGTGATTGGACCAATACATACTGGATGATACATAATATTATAGGACATTTAATATTTTTCCAATTGAATGGTTAAAAAATAATGGCTAAGTATTGGTTTTATTTCTCATTTCCATGACTATTAGTAAATTAATTATCTTTTCACAGGTTTATTGGCAATAGTAGTTTTCCTTTATCATATTCTTTACTTATTTTTATTAGATTATTGTATTTTTATTATTATTAATAGTTTGTAAGGGTTTACATGTACCTTGGATAGTAATCTTTTGAAAATTATATACATCTTTTAAAAAATCTTCATTTCTCATTTTTGAATTGGTAATGCATATACATGGTAAAACCTAAAGAATTACAATCTAATCTGAATGCATATACATGGTAAAACCTAAAGAGTTACAATCTAATCTGAATGCATATACATGGTAAAACCTAAAGAGTTACAAGAGTATATAATGAAAAGCATTTTTCTAGGTCTATTACCCTCTCTCCATTCATTTTACTTCCTTGAAGAAAAGTAATGTTCTAGTGTACCCTTCCAAAGAGTTCTATGCATATGCAAAAATAATAAGTGTATAGTTTCCTCTACAATTACTTTTTATAAATTCATAAAATAGTATACTATACATTCATTCTGTATCTTGCTTTTTTTTACTTAAAGCTATCTTAGAGATCATCCTAAATCAGTTTATATTTCTTCTCTTTTCTATTTATTTATTTTTGGCTGCAGTCTTTTATTGATGGACCAAAATTTATTTAACTAGTTTCCTACTGATTGACCTTTATGTTTCTTCCCATTTTTATTATTAAAAATTGTGTTTCAATGGCTACTCTTATATATGTACATTATTTCATATGTGTACAGATAGATGGAACAGTGGTAAAGAATCTGCCTGCTAATGTAGGAGACACAGAGATGTGGGTTCCATCCCTGGGTTGGGAAGATCCTCTGGAGTAGGAAATGGCAACCCACCCTAATATTCTTGCCTGAAAAATTCCATGGACAGAGGAGCGTGGTGGGCTACAGTTCATGAGGTCACAGAGCTGGACATGACTGAGAAACTGAGCATGCACATGTACAAATTGTCAGAAGTGAAGCATTATTTAAAGCTAAGTGTTTTAAAATTTTTAATAGGTATTACCAAATTATCCTCTGTAGAGGCCATGCCAAATCACACTTCTACCAGCAATGTGTCACTCGTCTTGTTTAAAGATTATTAGAATAACAGATAACACTTATCGAGTGTTTTTATAGGCTAGGCATGGTTCCAAATCCATTGCTTGTATTTTTAAGAAATCTTTATGGAAAATGTCAAATGTGAATAAAAGAAAAGAATGTAATGAGCTCTCATATACCCTTCATCCAGCTTTAGTAATTAAGAACATATCCACAGTGCTATATGTCAATTATGTCTCAATAAAACTATAAGAAAAGAACATATGGCAAATCTTTTATCTATACACCCACCCCCATTCTCTTTCTCATACCTGTTGGATTATTTTAAAGTGAATTCCAGCACTGTATCATTTCATTCATAAATATTTCAATAGCATCTCTAAGATATATGGATTTTTTAAAAAGTAACCACAGCATCATTATCGTGCCATAAACATTTACAATAATTTTTTATGATCATTTAATCACCAGTCAGGATACAGTTTCCCCCAACCGACCCACCAACATCTTTCTGTAATACATTTGGTTTCTTTGAATCAGAATTCAAACAAGGTCCACACATTTCATTTGGTTGCTACATCTCTTAAATCTCTTGGTTTCTAACAGCCCTTCTCCCTCTTGTTTTCTCACCATTTATTTATTAAAGAAAAGAGTGTCAAGGTGGTCAAAAGTTACAAACTTCTAGTTATAAAACAAATAAGTCATACTGCTATAACATACAGCATGCTGACTATAGTTACAATACTGTATGGTATATTTGAAAGGTGCTAATACAGTAGATCTTAAAATTCCCATTTCAAGAAAAAAAATTGTAACTAAATGCACTAATGGATGCTAACTAGGCTTATTATGATGATCGTTTATATACAAGCTTGAAAGGTTGAACACCTGAAACTAATATAATGTTATATTAATACATTAATTATATCTCAATAAAAAGTGTCATTTCTTCTGTTCAATTGTATTTTAACTTTATTTATAGTGGGTTTTATTTGTTTGTTGCCATATAAAAGTATTTTATATGGAATTTTGCTATAATCAAATTTAAGTACATTTTTCTCTATAGTGTGTGTTTTTTGTATCTTGTTAAAGAAAGTCTTTCCTAATCCAGGAAAAAAATTGTTTTCCACATAGGCTTAAAGCTATGTGATTTACATTTTAAGCCTTTAATCTTGTACTTTATACCATATGCAAATTATGCATATGGTATAAAGTAGAGATCTCATTTTTTTTTCCCCATGGGGTGGGTCCATTCTGTACCCTTTCTTCATTGATTTGCAATATTATCTCCAATACAATGGACTTCCCTGGTGGCTAAGATGGTAAAGAATCCGCCTGCAATGCGGGAGACCTGGGTTCAATCCTTGGGTTGGGAAGATCTGCTGGAGGAGGGCATAGCAAGCTACTCCAGTATTCTTGCCTGGAGAATCTCCATGAACAGAAGAGCCTGGCGGGCTACAATCCATGTAGTCACAAACAGCCGGACACAACTGAGTGACTAAGCACACAGCACACTCTAATGCAACGCATGGCTCGGTTTATAGGCTCTGTCTTTTTGATTGATCTATTTATCTGATTTGACTCCAGTATCTCACTATTTAATGACTATAGCTTTGTAATATGACAGGCTATTGTTAGGACAAATCTGGTTTCAAATTTTTTTAATGTACAATAAAATGAGACTAATCAGATCCTTCATATTTTTAAAAAAATGATGGATTTTGGTTTAGAGGGATAGTGACATTTTACAGGTTGTTAGAATTGAGGTAGGAATCCATGTTGTGCTGAAAGATCACATTTAAAAGCTAGATTTACTTTGTAAAGGTTTCATGTAGTTCTTCCACAAGTACAGTACTTTCACAATGTCTTCTCAGATCACAGAGGATTTTACCCTTTCTTCCTCTTCTCCTCCGTCCTTATCCACACACGTGGGTAGAGAGAAAGGGAGAGAGAGCTCATGAATTCAGGAGGCAGGTGAAGGTAAACATGCACGCCTTTGGTTTATAGATTAAGAATAAGAGGTCCCAGAAGTGGGAGAGGGTCAAGCCCCAAGTCACAGGACTCTTGTTATTTACTGTCCTGACAACTACTAAACATAGTAGATTCCAGTGCCTCAAAGAGAACTATTAACTCATCAGATACTTCCTGCTTGAGCAATCTCGAAGATGTGGGAGGGGTGCGGCAGAGAATGTACTGATCAGCTCTCAGATGAGAAAGAAGTGTTCTTGCAACAAGGAAAGAACATGGAGAGCCCCAGACCCAGAAACCTGCCTCACTTCTTCCAGGGTGAACATCAACTGAACTTCTAGCTATTCTCCACATGGCCCCATGCTTTCCAATCCCTCCATGCTTTTGTTTATGCCATTCTTGCTGCCTGAATTGTCTCCTCTACCATCTCCATGAAACCAACTTACATGACATCTCTTCTATGACACCTTTAGAAATACCTCAAGTTAGGTATGTCTCTCTACTGCTCTCATCATAGAATCAAATAATTGTTTTCTCCAGGCTGGATTGAAAAGAATGCTAATGGACACCTGTTTCCCTACTGTCTCCTCTTCCAGGGAGTCCTGCACACTACTGCTGGATAAAGCCATACATTTTTCCTTCCATTTGCACTTTTCTCCGTTAGAGAAACTCCAGCATCCTTGCCTAAAATACGTGCCCTCCAGCTCTGCAGTCCAGGGATTCCATGGGCAAGTGACGGAAGCTGACTTTCCAAGCAGAGAAATCCCTCCCTTTTGTCAAATGGGCTCCATCTACATTTCCACCCATGTTTCTTGACTCTTCCTCTATGCTCAGGCCATTTTTTTAAACCCCAAATTCTTTCCCCTCTTTTCTGCTAAGAAATGTTTTATACTAGGAAGACTTTCTTAACTAAGAAGGCTGCTCTTTTTATTTTAGACTTCTTGATTACTTGGCCAGACAGAAATCAAGTGTCTGGCTCTGTAGTGATATGAATTATTTCCTAGCCGTTTGGAGTATTGACATTTTCTCTTCCTACTAGGAATACATATGCATGTGAGCATGTACGCAAGCACAGTTGCTCACTCGTGTCCAAATCTTTGCAACCCCATGAACTATAGCCCGCCAAGGGTCCTCCATCCATAGAATTTTCCAGGCAAGAATACTGGAATGTGTTGCCATTTCCTTCACCAGGGGATCTTCCTGACCCAGGGGTTGAACCTACATCTCTTTCATCTCCTCCATTGGCAGGCAGATTCTTTACTGCTGGGCCACCTAGAAAGCCCCACTAGGAACATGAGCTGCCTCATATTTCTTTTGCCCACTCCCACCCACCCAATGTATCTAGCACACAGGAGACAATAAACATTTGTTGATGTTCACTAAACAAGTTATATCTTATCAGCAGCTATCTCATCAAAGAGCAGCTTAAGCTATATTTTGTGCTGAGAAGCAAAACTAAATAGAGAATTTTTTTAAAAATTTAAAGATGTATTGCAAAGGGGAGACCAAGAAGAGAAACTGAATATTAGCAGTGAAACAACAAGGTTAAAGAAATCCTTAATAGCTTCTCAAAGGAGTAAGCATGACCACTTTAATTGAAGCAGAAAGACACGAATACCAGAGATGTGTTCATTTCACACCAGGAAGATGAATTAGAGAAGCTGCTCCAAATATTTTTTTTTTTCCTGAGTGATGTATTATGTGATGAAAAGCTTATAATACGTTATGGTTGTACCCTTGACATAGGATTTAACCCATTGGTGCACTGTCTGGACTTCTTGGTTTGCCTCTGTCTGAGTCTAGCTTTTGGAAAGGAGATTCTGAAATAAGAGCAGAAACAGAGCCTTATAAGGGTTTGATGTAGACAATAAAGTCTTTTTGCAGATTAATGCTGAGACTTCACAGTAGCTTAACAAGAATTGCGAAGCTAAACAGTCCAATATGAAAGTTATTCCTTAGAGACAGATCACTCTGAAGTCTGGCTCCAAGTGGTCTTCCTACTTAAGCTTCCAGGCCGAATGATGGCAGGCGAATATATTGCTAGAAATTGGAGATGCGGCATTTCACTCTTCCAAATGTTTCCAGAAAGGTAACTTTTATTGCAGGAATATCTTCAGTACAAAGCAACACTGAGCCACTGTGAAGATCCTCACCCTGACGCAGGCTGAGGGAGATGGCCAGTGCCTAATTGGCCCATCAGAATATTCTGAGAAGGAAGCTTCAGAACATTCTGACATAAACTTGGTGAAATCAGATCAGAAGTAGAGAAACAGGGGGTCCTCTCTGCATGCCCTTTATGTTCTGTTAACCCATACAACTCGTGGGCATGAGCTTAAAGCTACTAGCTTAAAGCTTATTTTCTTTCCCAGTAAAAGTCTTTTCAATATTTTAACAGAACACATGTTTTCTTCACTTTAGAAAGGCTATGCTGCGAGCTCAGTTTTTAAGTGTATTACAATCCCTGAATGTTTTTCTGCCCTGCTTCCATGCAGCCAGCCCAGCTACATCTCATGTTTGGCAAGTTAAATGAGTTTCCTCTCCTATCTCTATTTTCCATCATGAAAATCATTCCTGAAGCATTTAAGCAAGAATGGACTCAGCCCAATACTCATAAACCTTGCCTTTTTCTGCCTTCTGGGTCATATTGACCTGGTCTTGGGATCACCACTCTGGTTATATTCTGTTAGCTGGTTGAACACCCATCTAACAGTAGTGTGGTCTACACAGCATCTTCCTCCAGATGACTGATATCTATGGTATTCAGGAGCACATTAAAACAAAACAAACACACAAGAAAAAAAACAGAGCACAACAGAAAACAAAGTATGTAATCTGCTTCCTTTCAACCCATCAGGCCCACCTCATGGGCGTTGATCCAGGCTAGCTAATGAAACACTTTCTGACTGCCACCCTATTCTCAAAAATAATTTGCTATGACTTTGCTGAGTTAGAATCAGTGCCTCCTTGCATTTGCTAGACCTCTGAACTCCGTCTGTGGCAATTAGCCTTAGATAGTCACTTATGAAACAGTCTCACCACAAATTCTATATCTCGGTTTCATCTGCACATGATTCAAGACTCCTCCTTCCCCTTGTCTTCCTGCTATTTATTCTCTGTGATCTCTCTTTCCTGTCCTTTGGCGAATGTGTAGCCCATCTTTTCCTCTAGGATTCTGCTTCACAGCAATGTATATGGATTAAACAATAACACTCCTCATCAGAGGGCTTGGCGAAGTGTGTGTGTGGGGGCGCGGGGGGGGGGTGTAAAGTGCCTGACTCAGGCTTACCCACCAATCTGAGAAATGAATCTAGAGTGTTCTGCTGTTCTTTTAACAGCTGTCTTTGGAGGGAAAGAGCGTGCAGAGAGAACAGATGTTCTGAGTCCACCTAACAGTTATTTCACTGAATCAGGTGTGGAGTCAGAAGGCCCAGCAGAGCATCAGGCAGACATGACATAACAACGTGACCCAAAACTCCCCCCAAGGATGGACAAACTGGATGTTTCCTTTTTTAAAAAGCTTCTCCTTTGAAGTGGATGTTCCAACAGCAGGTGGGACTCCTTAGCTCAGACCAGGAATCTAATTTTTGTCTAAAGTTAGGATCTCTATTGAGGGAAAAGAGAAGATAATAGATACTAGATTATCATATTCAACTGATCTAGCACAAAATCTTCAAGAATACTTTAGCGTCTCAATCCATCTAGGATTGAAACGACAAGTGGTAAATAAAAGATTGAACTGAGGAAAAGCAAGTTAGTGTACTTAAAACCTTTTGTTATTAACACTAATAACAATTAATTACAAACATTAATTCTGATTTATGGACACCTGCTTAGCATCAACAGCACAGACCCACCCTTCCAATTATGCAGTGATACAATGGCACATTCATGTTGTAGGTTCACGACTTTTCTCATTTCCTGTGTAGCCACCTTCAGTTCTGTGTATATCTTCCTATTTTAAATTACCACCAGGCCTCAAACATATTTGCCTGGTTTTGAAAGCAGCAGGAGCTGCTTTTTGAAGTTTCTGGAATGCATACACATGGGTGTGTGCACTGGTGTGCGTGCACACACCCAGAGGTCATGCCATCCACCGACAACATGGTATGATCCCTTTCATACCAAAGTTTTCCAAGGACTTAATATCACTCAGATAACAAAACTTTTTTCCCCTTATTTGAGCGATCTATCACAATTAGCTGTGTTTCTTGTTTATAACACTATTTTTGCAACAACAAAAAAATGTGGGATAAGTGATGATCAAAATGACTTTAGAAGTCAGCATAGGACATGATTTTCTGCTATTAGTCCTTACCAATGTCAAGTGCAAAATTTAAATTAACAAGCACTTCCCTTATTGGAATGACTTCAGCATTTCTGCTGCCTTCCATTGATTTCTATTTACTTTGGCAGGCACAGGCAAGAAGAACATATTTCTGTGCTTGAAGAATCAACCTAAGACTACACGAGGCGGTAGAGATGCGAATGTCAGGATGAAATGTTGCTGTGAGGTTATTCTAAGAATTAACATGATACAGCAGGACCACTATTTATGTAGTGTTCCTGCAGGCCTTAACTTCCCGTTAGTGTTGTGTTAGAGTCGTCTCCCAGCTGTACTTCTCATATTAACAACTGGTCTATAGTTCTTTCACCTAGCAGTAAATACGATGTCAAAGCCATTTAAAAACTAAACAGCTTACCTGCAAATATGTCATATGCCAGCTATCCCCAACCAGAGGTAACCTTGACCCCAAACTAGCTCTTGGGGAAGAAGCCCATGTTGCCACTTCATCACTAAGTTACTGTTGGTAACTGGTGTCTACAAGGGGTTATTCTTCATTAGAGATGCCAATAATAAACATTTCCATGGTCCAACTTGGCCTCAGAAAGGTATAAAAATCTACAGAAAGGCCAAAATAAGCTTTAGACTTATTGTCCAGGTTTTTTTTGTCTTTTAATTCTTTTAATCTGCTAGTCTCAGGTTTTTTTTTTTTTGAGTTGAAAAGTGGGTGGAATAAGCAGTCAGAAGATATTCCCTCACATTTTTTTTCTCTTCTCCATCTTATCATCTGCAGTAAAAACTCCAGCCATACAATGCTATCAGTTCAGTGCAGTCGCTTAGTCGTGTCTGACTTTTTGCATCCCCATGGACTGTAGCATGCCAGGCCTCCATGTCCATCACCAACTCCTGGAGTTTGCTCAAACTCATGTCCATTGAGTCAGTGATGCCATCCAATATCATCCTCTGTCATCCCCTTCTACTTCTGCCTTCAATCTTTCCCAGCACCAGAGTCTTTTCCAATGAGTCAGTCCTTCGAATCAGGTGGCCAAAGAATTGGAGCTTCAGCTTCAGCATCAGTACTTCCAATGAACATTCAGGACTGATTTCCTTTAGGATAGACTGGCCTCATCTTGAAGTCCAAGGGACTCTCAAGAGTCTTCTCCAACACCACAGTTCAAAAGCATCAATTCTTCAGTGCTCAGCTTTCTTTATAGTCCAACTCTCATAACCATACATGACCACTGGAAAAACCACAGCTTTGACTAGATGGACGTTTGTTGGTATACTATAGTATATTCAATTCAAATTCAGCTACCAAAGGTAACCCCAGGCAGAAATGTGAGTCACCTGATTTTCATGACCCTGTCTTCTTTATCCTGGCATTGCAAACATTTGCCAACAGCCAATAGTCACCCCATCGTCTTTATAAATAGTGTAGAAATGAAGAAATAAAGTTAAGGTAAATTTGTAGAAGTTCGATCAAACCTAGAAAACTACAGAAGACATTTTTGCACTGTTTACACTAAAAAAAGACTCTGTTGATCCAATATCAACCTCAGTCCTCCTTCCAGACCTGGTGGTAGCTGGACACAGCCCTGGGGACAGGACAGAGGACCAGAGGAGACACTAGCAGCCAGGTAGCTGCGGGGGAGGGGCGGTATTTGACCCGCCAGAGGCAGCTCATTCAGCGGCGCCTTAACCAGAGCGCCTGTGCTAACACTCCCTCCAGGGTGGGAGAGAGGGGCCTCCGCTTCTTAATGACCCCGCAGAGTCAGGACCTCTGTTTTATGTCTTATCGCAATTACTGGGGTGCCGGGAAGGGTAAGTCAAAGCAGCTGCGGGCCCACGTGCGCATGAAGCACGGATGCGCGCCTCCTTCAGATCGCCCCACACAGGCACCGACCACCCCCAACCTGGGCCAAATCCATTTCCTTAAGGCGCTGTACACAAACGCTGCTTCTCAGAAATTCTGAGTTACTTTTGAATGCTGCATTGTGCTTATTATCTTCATCTCTCTGAAACATTGGCTAGTGATATACACAGGAAAAAAAATCCACCAGACCCTACAGAAGTGGATAATAGCTAAGGAGGAAATTTCTATAGCAGAAATGTCTCACAGTGTCTCTTGCCATTTTAATAGGTGATTCCTACGCAGCTGTGCTAGTGGCCTGTCATCCATTATCCGGTCACTTTATTGACCCACCTTTGCTCTCCCTGAGCAGGTCAACACACCTGTCCTGACTCCTGTAGGAGCCAGGGCCTTGCTCTCATTCAGCTTCTAAGGGACGGGACAGTTCGTTACTGTGAGGGGTGGTGAGTGTGCAGAAAATGAGAACAAAAACTATAACATCTATGAAAATGGAGGTTCTCAGGCCAGCTACACAGAGACCAACTTCTCTCTGTAAAGGTCAACTTTAAAGGAGGCAAAGAAAACTTTTGAATCACTTTGGTGTAAAGGAACATTTAGTATTTCAGGCCCAGATATGATTTCTGCCTATATTCTTAGGGAGAGGTTTTCCAGGTTAAAAAGTAAATTTAAATGTGAACTTCTGCCTCAGAATATAAGCAAAGACTGGACTTTGTTAAGTCTTGCATCCAGTTACCAATTTCTTTATAAGCTGCCTTCCTCATAGTCACTGGAAAGTAGTATTGGGGGATTTTGAATGCATTTATTTGGTAAACACCACTAGTTTTAACCCATTAAAGCCTCACTGGAGCCCTATGAGAGAGGTGCTGTTATTGACCCCGTTTACTGATAAGGAGACTAAGCACTGAAAGGTTAAGTAACAGCCACAGGGTCACACAGCAGGTGAGAGTAGTAACTCTCACAAAGTCTTTTTTAATCTGTCTGGACATCTGTCTGTCAGGGAAGCTCTCTGAGAATGACAGTCTGAACAGCTCATCCTCATCCCCAAGGCACCCCATTCTCTGCTACCTGCTGGAAATACTCCCACCTGAACCCTGTGTCCACAGAAAATCTGCTCCATGCCAGGAAGAGGAGGAGACCATCAATGCAAACCCCTTCAGGCCCTGAAGCCAGGGATGGAGGGACCAAAGCAGAGTCCACTCCCCTAGACTTGCAGGAGAATCTTGTGCCTAAGAAATCTCAGGGGAAAAGAAAGTCTAATTATAAAAGTCTTAAAAGAGGCCAGGCAAAACCTCCAGAAGATCTGCAAGAGCCCCTGCTTCAAGGTAGGGAAGAGGTAGAAGGGGGCAGTATGGCTCACACCCACCTTGGCACTCCAGTGCCTGGGTGCTCTGGCTCAGAGCGCCTCCCTGCCCACCCGATGGCTCAGAGGATTTGACGAGGAAAGAGCAAGCCTTGGTTTCTTTCCTAGGAGTCTAGATATCATGTGTAACCTTGACCATGACAGTGTGATGGATACCACCAGTCAAACTCCAAGCATTTTGATGGAGAACTGCTCTTGCAATATAGGCAAGGGGCATTTGCAATCTTGCACCACAAAGTTAACCACCTGCAGTTAACAGAACAGAAGGCATCAACACTAAAAAGAAGACACAGGCTTTTTCAAGGGTGGCAAAGCGAGTTCCTTGACACTAAAAGTATTCAAGCATCACTTGGCCCATATGTTTCAAAGGGAATTCAGGCATCTAGGTGGTTCAATGAGATCAACAGCTTCCAAACCCAGACGTTCACCACAGTCTCTTGGAGAACTTTGAAAAAAATACATATTGCCGAGCTCAGTGCCATATGGTCAGATTCATTAGGTCTGGAGTGGAACGTAAGGAATCTATAATTTTCATAAAAGTCACAGCTATTCCAGTGCTCCTGGGACTGGGAACCTTTGGACAGGATAACTTTGGTGGTTCCTTTCAACCTGAGCAACTATGATTTCTTGCCAAGTCTCTGAGCCTTACCCACCACATAATGACAGGTAGAAAAATGCTGGTGTAGGTTGCTTGTCACTGGGGAATGGTTTTTACCCCCACGCAATGCAGTGGTTTGCATATTTGCTGATGTTTCCCCCAAAAGCACGCGGGAATGAATCATTATTGAAACAATTTACTTTCAGTTAGTGCATGAATGCCTTCCCATGATGCTCCGATGCTTTGTTTGTCCTCCTATAAAAATTATTTATGACCCAAGTGTGATCTTTTAAATCAGAATACTTATTCCTGAAATCAAAGCTCCGGCATGCTAATGCAAGTATAAACCTTGATAATTTTTCAAAGCCATGTTGAATATTCAAAAGCTGGAACTGAAGGAAAGGAGTTAACATTAATTAATATTTGAAGCAGTAAAATAAAAGCAACAGTGAAGCTAATTTTGCAGGACAATTAATCATGAGTCTTGCTAATTACACATGGGATTTTGCAAATGATTTTTTTTTCCTCAGGTAGCAAAGTAAAAATGATAATCCGTTACCCATCAAAATCATTGGCTTCTCACCAATGTCCCCAGCAAGAGCAATTAGTGGGAACAGCAGAACCCTAGTAATTGCATGTCAAGAGAGGAGAATGTGAGAATTTTAATTGCTCTAAATAAAGACCACTTGCTCATATGTACACCTGATTGTCCAAAACAACTCTGCAAGCTGGAGCAAGTATGCCTCTACTTCCAGGTGCCCGCATAAAAATAACTCTGGGGGAGCAGTATTCTCCCAGCAACCCATGCAGTTTCTGGAAGAAAATATCAATATGCATTCACATTCTGAACTGCAGTGTCATCACTTGAATATAAGAACTGCAAAAAAAAAAAAATAGCACCCACTTGGGAAAATGTGCATATTCTTTATATTTGCCAAATATTTATTGCTGACATTTTTTTTTAAGAACTTTAACTATCTACAAGGTGCCAAGGGCTTCAAATTTACTGAATTTTAGAATCACCAATAAAATGTTTTTAACAAGACATCTCAAGAGGGCATAAAATAAAAAATTACCATATTCATGAGTGTAAGCCTCTAAGATTGCAATGCTATAAACTGGATGCTTATAATTTGCTTGTGGCTTTCTTAATTAAAAACTGGTAATTAGAAACTCAAGTACTATTTTTACACTTCATCTTCTACACTTTCCATGCTACTGTTACTTTTCAGTTTAATATATATACACATGGATGCACACAATTGCAAATGATCAATAATATTTAACTGTGTGTCTAAAACCTAAATGATGATGGATACATTTAAATATTGCTTTCCAGGAGATTATTATTGCAATGGCCATGTCGTGGCTTAAACATTTAGTTTAAACAAGACAGCTACCATTTTTTGCTCTTCCAAACATGCATCATTTACTCTCATTTTTAAGCTGATTTGCTGAATTGCCTTCCATGTACTACTGGTATCTATTGTCTGCACGCCTGGACTTGCATCTTTAAGTACACCATATTGAGGTGCTAAACCACTATGCTCTTCCCGCTATTAGCTTTGTCGGCTGGGTGTTAATCGAGGGGCAGTAACCTCAGCTTCTACCACATCTTCTTTCCAGACCCAAAATTGTACTCTACCATTTACTACACCAGGACATGGCAGGGCTGCTTCCTTCCCTGAATTGCCAGCAGATCACAGGTGTGTATCTGGCCCCCAGAGGTGATTCAGGTAATAACACTCGGATGGTGATTTAAATGGTTAGAAGCTTTTTCAGGGAAGATGGTCCTCACAGTCGTATCATTTTGCAGCTATTGCTCACAAATGCCAGATTATTTACCCAGACTTCTTAAGTGATTGCTTTTGATTTTTACTGTATTTTAAAAGAGAAACCTTTGAAGATGGATGCTTTCCTGTCAAGGCACAACCATTAAGCCATCCTTAAGTTAGAATTCCTTCTTTGGGTTATCATATATACATATCTCACGAGACCTTAATCTAATCCCCTCCTTTTTTCAAACATCAATTTGGGGTCAAAAAAGGATCTGAGTCAGAACAATCATTATTTACTTAGACACTTTTTACTAAGACACAAACAACATGCTGTTTATTTTTGTAGGAAGATTTTTCTGAGGACCAGGAATGAATTGACAAAGAAAGCCATGAGGGCAAAAACAGCTGACTGGGTAACATAGCCTTGTGGCTACATCTTAGGTGGCCCTAAAAAATCTGATCTGAATTATCAGATGATTTTTAGAAAAAGCATAGTTTTCACAGATCAAGATTACAAGGACATACCATTATACTAAACTTCTAAAGAGCAAAAGGAGTACGGTGCAGAATTCTCCAAGTTTCTTCCTTGGGCTGTAGAAGTTCTTTCAGCAGCATCTAGAATGCTCACATATGCATTTCGTTTCCTGGGTTGTTTGGCATTAACATCCAGGGATTGCTAAAGTGCTATTTATATTGGTACTCATTACTGGGAAGAAGGACAAGGAAGCTTTTTGATCAAAATGTGTAATTTCCCAACATTAAATGTTTATAGAAGAATGTTACAGTAATAAGGGGTTTGGTGTGCCAGAAGTTTCCAAATCAAGTGCCAAACCACTTCAGAGCAAACTTGGCCTAAGTATTCCTAGATTCTAACTGCACAGTAAGGGAACAGAGTAGAGCGTGGCCTGACCTTTGCCCCACAGGACCCTCAGGACCTTTTGTGGTTTTTTGTGATTATTGCATCTGCAGAGATGTTGGTAATTTTTAACACCATGGCCAACTACAATTGTAACAAAGCAAATCTATTGTATTAGCCCTTTCACAGAGTTTAAGATACTACATCAATTAAAAGGCCCTTTCATAGAGTTTATGGTGCTATATCAATTAAAAGAGACAGTGAGAAGACTTCCTATCACTCATCATTTGGGAAGATATTTGCAGGAAAATAAATTTTCTACACCTATCAATTTAGCATCAGATCAAAAATAGACATATACATAAAAAGAAAGGAAGAGGATAACAGAAAAAAATATGAAACTGGACAACCCAAGGCAGGTCACTTACACTTTGGGGCTTTAATTGCCACCTTTGGTCTTGGAGCAGATCAGAGGTTCTTAATCTGGGTTTCCAGTCTCCCCTAGGGGATCTGCCGATGGGCTTGACTGTACCCATGAATCCTTTGAAATCACGGACCAAATGTTCATTTTCACATATACATATATTTCTAGATTTGGCTTTTATAGCTCTTATGAGATTCTCAAAAAAAGATCATAATCCAGATAAGGATAATGACTTCTGGAATAAATGGTTGTTCAGGCCTCCTCCAGTTCAAGTTTTTATAGTAAGGGAGAATTTGATACAATTGTAAATTTTAAAAATTTAAAGCTTGTAGAAGGCAAAGACATCACTTTGCCAACAGAGATTCATACAGTCAGAGCTATGGTTTCTCCAATAGTCATGTACAGATATGGAGAAGGGAAGGGCAACTGGATTTCCAATCCAAGAGTACTGGATTTTCCAGTACTCTTGCCTGGAAAATCCCATGAACAGAGCAGCCTGGTAGGCCGCAGTCCATAGGGTCACTAAGAGTCGGACGTGACTGAGCGACTTCACTTTCACTTTTCACTTTCATGCACCGGAGAAGGAAATGGCAACCCACTCCAGTGTTCTTGCCTGGAGAATCCCAGGGACGGCAGAGCCTGGTGGGCTGCCGTCTATGGGGTCGCACAGAGTCAGACACAACTGAAGTGACTTAGCAGCAGCAGCAGCAGCAGCAGCGTGTACAGATGTGACAGTTGGACCATAAGGAAGGCTGAACAGTAAAAAATTGATGCTTTTGAATTGTGCTGGAGAAGATTCTTGAGAGCCCCTTGGACAACAAGAAGATCAAACCAGTCAACCCTAAGGGAAATCAACCCTGAGTATTCATTGGAAGGACTGATGCTGAAGTTCCAATACTTTGGCTACCTGATGCAAATAGTCAACTCATCGGAAAAGATCCTGTTGCTGGGAAAGATTGAAGGTAAAAGGAGAAGAGGGCAACAGAGGATTAGATGATTGGATGGCATCACCGATTCAATGGACATGAACATGGGTGAACTCCAGGAGATGGTGAGGGACAAGGAGGCCTGGTGTGCTGTGGTCCATGGGGTTGCAAAGAGTCAGACATGACTTAGTGACTGAACAACAACAGAATTTGATAATCCTGTTTCTAAATGAAGACTTCCAAATGGCTCTCTCATACTCAAGAAAGCCCAGAGCTCAAACTCTTGTTTTAGTTGTATTGTTTAATATCATTGCTTTCTGAGGTTGGCATACATCTAGAAATTTGAGATCCCTCTGCAATATTTCACAAGGTTTCACTTTAGTCTTTGTTGTCCAACCCTTCTTCAAGGATGCAATACTTAATTGAGATGCATTAATTGCCATAAAGGAAGAAAAAGGAGACAAGCACTTTCCTCTACTGAGGGCCAGAGCCACTTGACTATCCAGATGGCCTGAGCAGTAGCAGGTCTTCTGAGGGTTGATAGCACCTATGGGGTTAGTGAGTTGGTTGAAGTTAGCTATATTGTTGTTACAATAACATTGCAAATTGTATTTGTCTATTTGATTGTTGAAAATGAGCGATTGCTCTAGCCTCTACACTGGATAGTAGTCTTGCTATATGCCAAGAGTTTCTATGGACTGTGTGTCATAGATTTTGAAAGGGTTTTTATTTATTTATTTTAAAATTTATGTATTTTTTATTGAAGGATAATTGTTTTACAGAATTTTGTTGTTTTCTGGAAAACCTCAACATGAATCAGCCATAGGTATACATATATCCCCTCCCTTTTGAACCTCCCTCCCATCTGCCTCCCCATCCCAACCCTCTAGCTTGATACAGAGCCCCTGTTTGAGTCTCCTGAGCCATACAGCAAATTCCTATTGGCTATCTATTTTACATATGATAATGTAAGTTTCCATGTTACTCTTTCTGTACATCTCACCCTCTCCTCCCCTCTCCCCATGTCCATAAATCTATTCTCTATGTCTGTTTCTCCACTGCTGCCCTGTAAAGAAACTCTTCAGTACCATTTTTCCAGATTCTGTATGTATGCATTAGAATATGATATTTATCTTTCTCTTTCTGACTTACTTCACTCTGTATAATAGGTTCTAGGTTCATCCACCTCATTAGAACTGACTCAGATGTGTTCCTTTTTATGATTAATATTCCATTGTGTATATATACCATGACTTCTTTATCCATTCATCTGTTGATGGACATCTAGGTTGCTTCCATGTTCTAGCTATTTTAAGTGGTGCTGCAATGAACAATGGGATAAACGTCCTTTTCAATTTTGGTTTCCTCAGGGTATATGACTAGGAATGGGATTTCGGGGTCATATGGTGGTTTTATTCCCATTTTAAATGGCTCATGTGTTAGTTGCTCAGTCGTGTCCAACTATTTACAACCCCATGGACTATAGCCTGCCAGGCTACTCTGTCTGTGGGATTCTCCAGGCAAGAATATTGGAGTGGGTTGCCATGCCCTCCTCCAGGGGATCTTTCAGACCCAGGGATTAAACCCAGGTTTCCTGCATTGCAGGCAGATTCTTTACCATCTGAGCCACCAGGGAAGCCCAAGCGTCCCATATTTATGTTCAAAAATGAAGGGAAAGGGAATTTAAGAAGCTGCAAAGAGTTGAACGTGTGGATGCACAGGAAGTCTGGGATTCTCTTGAACTAACTCTTCAAACACAATCAACAAAATGAAATGAAATCACACACCATGGGTTATTCCAAATATACAGAGCTCTAAGGCTGCTTGCATAGTCTGACAGTGACGGAATTTGAAGGGGAAATCGGCAGCTGGAGAGAAACAGGTAATAAAATAATCTACTGCTGCTGCTGCTGCTGCTAAGTCACTTCAGTCGTGTCCGACTCTGTGCAACCCCATAGATGGCAGCCCACCAGGCTCCCCCTTCCCTGGGATTCTCCAGGCAAGAACACTGGAGTGGGTTGCCATTTCCTTCTCCAAGGCATGAAAGTGAAAAGTGAAAGTGAAGTCACCCAGTCGTGTCCGACTCTTAGCGACCCCATGGACTGCAGCCCACCAGGCTTCTCTGTCCATGGGATTTTCCAGGCAAGAGTACTGGAGTGGGATGCCATTGCCTTCTCTAATAAAATAATGTAACTGAATTCTTAAATGGCAGTTTCTAATTTTTAAAATGTAAATATGGGTGTCCATTTTCTCAACTAAATTGAAGAGGTTACCTAAAAGGTCCTCTTTAGCATTACTACCCTGAAAATATAATACTAAAGACAACATAGAAAATACTGCTCTTGAAAATTATGAGAAGAGGTTATAGGGAGGATTTTACAACAAAAAGTTATAACAGGAAGATGGAAACATAAGCAGGATATGGTAAGATGCCACAGGAGAGCAATCTTCCCTTCTCTCATGCTCACACACTCTGGGGCTCATCAGGGCTGGAAGCAGACAGTATCGGGTTTGGTGCTCAACAAGGACACATATTGCAAGTAAAAGGTGGCTCAGTAGTGAAGAACTTGTCTGCCAATGCTGGAGATGCAGGAGATGTGAGTTGGATCCCTGGGTCAGGAAGATCCCCGGAAGAGGAAATGGCAACCCACTCCAGTTTTCTTGACTGGGAAATCACATGGACAGAGGAGCTTGAAGGGTTACAGTCCATGGAGTTGCAAAGAGTCAGACAAGACTGAACCTCTGAACATACGGTTTAGTGACTTTAAATTTATGTGGTCCTTAAATGGAAGTAGATACAAAATGGAACATGGAAATAGATACAAAAATGACATTTTATTGTGCAAAAGTCTGCATGCTGACCCAAATTAAATAAAGTTATTGGGCTTTTATTCAAACAGATGACCTCCAAGAGAAATTCCAGCAGGGAGAGAATATACTGTGTATACTAAGGCAAAAGCAGCCTCTCTGAAAGCCAAAGGTGTGGCATGTCCGTGAGCTGCCCCAGGGAGCAGAGTTCAGCCCTTCCCAAGGGAGGCTGAGAAGTGTCTTGGGCCCCTCACCAGGCAGGCCCCACAAAGTCAGGCCTGTGCTGCCACCGCAATCTCTCCTTCCCAACCAGATGATTTTCCAAATGCTCTGAGAAAACATGCCCAGGTAGCTTTAGAGTCTCTGGGCTCTGCAGTTAAATGAAAACACTGTTAATAACCCAGGAGTGTGATAAAGGGGTGAGTGAAGATATATGGAAAGTTAGAGCTCTTTGAACAAAGGAGGGAGAACCCTGTGATTCCACTTTCTCTGTCTTCTTAGTTCCAAAAAGCATCATCTTCACAAATTCAAGAAACCTCTTCCTCATGCAGTAAAGGAAGTCAGCCTGAGCAAATCATCATCTTTACAGACATTAATCACCCCCCCGCCCTTCTGCCCCTTGAACAAAACATACGTGCCTTCTCCTTTGCTCTGTTAAGTTGTCCTTCTTGAGAACTCCCTTCCTAAAAACAGCTGTTCCATGTCTCTACCATATTTCTGTTTCTCTTCTCTTCTTGACCTTGTAAACAAGCTATTGGCCTGGGATCAAATGGGGAGCACTGAGAAAGCATGAGGAAAGGAGAGGTACAGAAGTGTTCAGGACACCAAAAAGAAATGGCCAAATAATGATGCCCATGGGAGCCTATGCTAACACCCATAAAGACTCTGACTCCAGAAGGAGCCTAACTATCCCTGCAATGCTGCTTTGCAGATCAGGATCTGATACCCTCCCTTCCCCCTTGCAGATTGTAAAACTGGTTAAGAGTCCTCAACACACCATGTGTGATACTAGGAATGTGGATTATGGAACACAAAGAGAGGTGAATTATTCTTTGACATAAAAATGTAATTTTTTTCTCTTTAGTTTTCTAGATACTGGATTAAATTTTCATATTTTTTCCACTTCACTCTGCCAGATATTATCTGGTCAGTGAAGTCTTTATAAAGCATTTAAAATAGTGCAGACTTTGCATGGCAATTTAAACAAATATGCATCCTATGAGACATATATGCCATCAATCAAAATATGTCTTATCATTTTGTTAAGAGTAAGGAGACCTCTTGGAGAAGGCAATGGCACCCTACTCTTGCCTGGAAAATCCCATGGACGGAGGAGCCTGGTAGGCTGAAGACCATGGGGTCGTGAAGAGTCGCACACGACTGAGCGACTTCACTTTCACTTTTCCCTTTCATGCATTGGAGAAGGAAATGGCAACCCACTCCAGTGTTCTTGCCTGGAGAATCCCAGGGACAGGGGAGCCTGGTGGGCCACCGTCTATGGGGTCACACAGAGTCGGACACGACTGAAGCGACTTGGCGGCGGCAGCAAGGAGACCTCTAAGAATCTCAAAGCATTTTGTGATTATCACATTTTGAGAAGGGGACTAAAAAGATAATCTGAACAGCTAACATCAGAATTCTTCTTCAGGAGTAAACTATCTGCTTGGGAAAATCCCTCAATAAGCTGTGACTGGGAGATGATGAAACCCAGAGGACCCAGGAGCTAAGGTAGAAAAGGAGACATAAAGTTGCTCTTCAGGTGATGAAGGAGAAAGAAGAAAAGAAAACCAAAGGAGGACAGAGAAGCCAGGATGATGGCCTGAGACAGGGCAGGCAGAGATGATGAAACTAGTGAGAAATAATCTCCTATGGTAGGGAGGGTATGGGGGGGACTCTTTAGAAGAAAATGAATAAATTCAACTTGATGTATTCACTTAATATTATGATGTAAGTCCCTCCTGTGTCCCCAAAAGCCTCAAAGAAAGTGTATTGAATATGTCTTGGATTTTTTTTTCCTTTTGGTAGAAGTCAAAGAATGGATCCTATCCCATGTCACATTCTGAGGTGCTGGGGGTTAGGATTTCAGTAAAGGAAATTGATGAGGGAAAATAATTCTGCTTCAACGCATTGTTTCATGCAACATTGTACATGACTCTTAAATGCATATACAGAGTGAAAGACACCAGTCTCACAAGGCTATATAGTGTGTAATTCCATTCAATGATATTCTGGAAAAGCAAAACTGAAAGTACAAACAAAAGATCAGAGGTTGCAAGAAGTCGAAGGTGAGGAAGGTTACCCATTCTGCTAACCAGAAATGGGTAGCACACGGTAATTTTAGGGAACAGGGGGCATGGAGACCATTTGGTAACTTGATTATGGTGGTGTTTACATGACTCTCTGCATTTGGCAAAACTTACAGTAGACCAAATAATGAATATTCCTGCATGTAAATCAAAAATTAATTTTAAAAACTTGGGTTCCAAATTAGAAAAAGAAATGGTTTTAATTTAACAATCTGTCAATTTAGAGAAAGACCCACCTGTGGAGCAAATAGATGAGGTGTGGTTTGCCCCATGATAGCTCAGTTGGTAAAGAATCCACCTGCAGTGCAGGAGACCCTGGTTTGATTCCTGGGTTGGGAAGATCCCCTGGAGAAGGGATAGGCTACCCACTCCAGTATTCTTGGGCTTCCCTGGTGGCTCAGCTGCTAAAGCAACAACTGGTAAAGCCTGCAATGCGGGAGACCTGGGTTTGATCCCTGGGTTGGGAAGATCCCCTGGAGAAGGGAAAGGCTATCCATTCCAGCATTCTGATCTGGAGAATTCCATGGACTGTATAGTCCATGGGGTTGCAAAGAGTTGGATGTGACTGAGCAACTTTCATGTTCAGGCATGACCTTTCCACATCATTTTCATCTCTTCTCCTCAAACTGAAGAAATCATTATTAAGAAACAAGGTTCATTTTCTCTTTTCAGGGTTTCCTCCTAACACGAATTCTACTCAGAAAGTCAAGGTGTAGCTGTTTCCATAGGTTGGTCTCCATGGTGGGCTGGGAGCATGCATCCTGACTCTCACAGTCAGGAGAAAGGAACCACTGTCTGAAATCCTGAGCCTCAACTTCTGCTCTTCACCGAGGGGTGGGGCTCTAATTCCTGCTCTCTAGTTCCAGCTGCTCCCTTCTCCTTGTATCCTTTTTCCCCAAACTCCATAAATCGAGAAACTGTAGCTTTCCCATGCTCTTCCACACAGGGGAATCTGTTGTTTTGGTCATATTTATAGAAGGAAATGGCAACCCACTCCAGTATTCTTGCCTGGAGAATCCCATGGACGGAGGAGCCTGGTGGGCTACAGTCCACGGGGTCGCAAAGAGTCGGACACAACTGAACAACTTCACTTTCACTTTTCACTTTGATGCATTGGAGAAGGAAATGGCAACCCACTCTAGTGTTCTTGCCTGGAGAATCCCAGGGATGGGGGAGCCTGGTGGGCTGCCATCTATGGGGTTGCATAGAGTCGGACACGACTGAAGTGACTTAGCTTGGCTTATAGTCACGGTTATTTCTAGTAAATCATTTTCTGTTCATTCAAAGCATTGATAGGGCCATCTTTTATTTACATTTATTCATTTATACCTTGTCTACTTCCAAAAAGGTTCTGGGTGAAGTTGTTCAGTTGTGTCCGACTCTTTGCGACCCCGTGGACTGTAGCCCACCAGGCTCCTCCGTCCATGGGATTCTCCAGGCAAGAATACTGGAGTGGGTTGCCATTTCCTTCTATAAATATGACCAAAACAACAGATTCCCCTGTGTGGAAGAGCATGGGAAAGCTACAGTTTCTCGATTTATGGAGTTTGGGGAAAAAGGATACAAGGAGAAGGGAGCAGCTGGAACTAGAGAGCAGGAATTAGAGCCCCACCCCTCGGTGAAGAGCAGAAGTTGAGGCTCAGGATTTCAGACAGTGGTTCCTTTCTCCTGACTGTGAGAGTCAGGATGCATGCTCCCAGCCCACCATGGAGACCAACCTATGGAAACAGCTACACCTTGACTTTCTGAGTAGAATTCGTGTTAGGAGGAAACCCTGAAAAGAGAAAATGAACCTTGTTTCTTAATAATGATTTCTTCAGTTTGAGGAGAAGAGATGAAAATGATGTGGAAAGGTCATGCCTGAACATGAAAGTTGCTCAGTCACATCCAACTCTTTGCAACCCCATGGACTATACAGTCCATGGAATTCTCCAGATCAGAATGCTGGAATGGATAGCCTTTCCCTTCTCCAGGGGATCTTCCCAACCCAGGAATCAAACCAGGGTCTCCTGCACTGCAGGTGGATTCTTTACCAACTGAGCTATCATGGGGCAAACCACACCTCATCTATTTGCTCCACAGGTGGGTCTTTCTCTAAATTGACAGATTGTTAAATTAAAACCATTTCTTTTTCTAATTTGGAACCCAAGTTTTTAAAATTAATTTTTGATTTACATGCAGGAATATTCATTATTTGGTCTACTGTAAGTTTTGCCAAATGCAGAGAGTCATGTAAACACCACCATAATCAAGTTACCAAATGGTCTCCATGCCCCCTGTTCCCTAAAATTACCGTGTGCTACCCATTTCTGGTTAGCAGAATGGGTAACCTTCCTCACCTTCGACTTCTTGCAACCTCTGATCTTTTGTTTGTACTTTCAGTTTTGCTTTTCCAGAATATCATTGAATGGAATTACACACTATATAGCCTTGTGAGACTGGTGTCTTTCACTCTGTATATGCATTTAAGAGTCATGTACAATGTTGCATGAAACAATGCGTTGAAGCAGAATTATTTCCCCTCATCAATTTCCTTTACTGAAATCCTAACCCCCAGCACCTCAGAATGTGACATGGGATAGGATCCATTCTTTGACTTCTACCAAAAGGAAAAAAAAATCCAAGACATATTCAATACACTTTCTTTGAGGCTTTTGGGGACACAGGAGGGACTTACATCATAATATTAAGTGAATACATCAAGTTGAATTTATTCATTTTCTTCTAATGAGTCCCCCCCATACCCTCCCTACCATAGGAGATTATTTCTCACTAGTTTCATCATCTCTGCCTGCCCTGTCTCAGGCCATCATCCTGGCTTCTCTGTCCTCCTTTGGTTTTCTTTTCTTCTTTCTCCTTCATCACCTGAAGAGCAACTTTATGTCTCCTTTTCTCCTATTCTCCAGGGGATCTTCCTGACCCAGGGATCGAACCCAGGTCTCCCACATTGCAGGCAGATGCTTTAACCTCTGAGCCATCTGGGAAGCCCAGCTTAGTTTGATTTCATTAAATAAACATTTACTGAGTTCCTACTACATGCTAGGGGGCTGGGGATATGGGATGAAATCATAGTCCCTGCTCTCGAGATCCCCACAGACTAATTAAAGGACAAATGAGAGCACAGATGGAGAAGGCAATGGCACCCCACTCCAGTACTCTTGCCTGGAAAATCCCGTGGATGGAGGAGCCTGGTAGGCTGAAGTCCATGGGGTCGTTAGAGTCGGACATGACTGAGCAACTTCACTTTCACTTTTCACTTTTCTGCATTGGAGAAGGAAATGGCAACCCACTCCAGTGTTCTTGCCTGGAGAATCCCAGGCACGGCGGAGCCTGGTGGGCTGCCGTCTATGGGATTGCACAGAGTCGCACACGACTGAAGTGACTTAGCAGCATGGTCATAATACAGTGCAGTAAGGGTCCCGGCAGAGGAAGACACGGGCTGCTCCAGAACCTCAGAAAGTGAAAGTTGCTCAGTCATGTCCAACACTTTGTGACCTGATGGACTATACAGTCCATGAAATTCTCCAGGCCAGAATACTGGAGTGGGTAGCCAATCCCTTCTCCAGGGGATCTTCTCAACACAGGGATCGAACCCAGGTCTTCCATACCAGCTGAGCCACCACTCAGGGAAGGAGTGTAAATGCCTGCTTGGGAATCAGCAAAGGCTTCAGAGAGTTGGATCTCGAAATGTGAGCTGGAGTTAACCAAGAAGAGTGAAAGGGGGTGCAGAAAGGGTTGAAGTTGTTCTATATGGCTGGGACATATGTGGGACAAAGGAGGGAGAGGTTGCTGGGGAAAAAGGCAGAAACCCATCATGAAAGGCCTTATGCCTCTGTGAAGGAGTTGATCCAACAAGCAGGGGCATGGCGAGGTCAGATACAGAAAGGCCTCTCTGGCGGCTCTGTGGAGAACAGGTTGGTCCAAATGAACCTGGAGGCTTGGAAACTGGGGGACACATTTCTATAGCATTTCAGGTAAGAGAAAGTGAGTGGACCTACACAGATTCAGGAGATAAAGAAAAGACAGATTAAAGGCACAGCTGCAATCATTTGTACACTGTACTGAACAAGCCTGGGTGACATTCATCCACTTTAGCTGGATCTAAATCTACTTATTGATCTAAATACAATAAGTAGCTATTACATGGACAGTTCTCCCTTTTGATAGGAATGCACATTTTTCATTGTTATGTTAGGTCCTCATTTTCTATTTTGGAAAAGAATTGTTTAATATGAATGTGAGCTTTTTATATATGTAAAAAGTTTAACAGAATTATTCTGGGTAATGGAATATTGCACGTAAAGATTTACACACTTCAAATAGAAGTGCATTAGACATGTTAATATGCCTAAATGCACAAAAGGAATTTAAATATGATGATTAATTCATCACCTGTTGACAAATAGCATTTTATACGTAATGTTAGAGGAAAAATATTTTTCATGAAATGGCCAGTTCTAATAAATATGCCAAATGTGCTTGTAAATTAAAGGTGATAATGTTAGGCAGCACGTTATAAACCCTCTGAATTCAATCTACTCAAAGTGCTGTGAGTGCAAAAGAGAAGGGTAATAACACAGTGACAGAAGAAAGAGCTACAGCTAACTTAAGGGGGAGACGTTCCAGGTCTGAAGGCAAAGACACATGCATGGTTCGCCTCACCTGTTTTGCTTTCCTGATGCTGTAATTAATTTTCAGGAGGACATCACAAAACATGTGTTCCTGGGTAAAGCCCTAAATTCTCGGGCTTTATCACAGGCTGGGATAAAGGGTTTCTTTAGTCAGTGGCATTTTTCCTTTTAAGAGCAAGTTTCTGTTTTACAAACTAGGAGGGACTTCCCCGGTGGTCCACTGGTTAAGAATCTGCCTGCAAATGCAGGGGACATGGATCTGATCCCTGGTCCCAGAAGATTCTACATGCTGCCCGGCAACTAAGAGCTGGAGAGCCACAACGACTGAAGCTCGTACTTTGCAACAAGAGAAGCCACCTCAATGAGAACCCCTTGCACTTAGAGAAACCCCTTGCAATTAAAGAAAGCCCGTGCGCAGCAACAAAGACCTGTTTTACAGCTTAGTAAAATAAATAGATACATAAATACAAACTTTTAAAATAATACATTTATCTAAAAAATAAAATTAGGTATAACTTCAAACATCTCTATATTTGAGAGAATTTTTTGATTATTAGTTGCTTTTAGCTGCTGCTGCTGCTGCTGCTAAGTTGCTTCAGTCGTGTCCGACTCTGTGCGACCCCATAGACGGCAGCCCACCAGGCTCCGCCGTGCCTGGGATTCTCCAGGCAAGAACACTGGAGTGGGTTGCCATTTCCTTCTCCAATGTAGAAAAGTGAAAAGTGAAAGTGAAGTCGCTCAGTCAAGTCCGACTCTTAGCGACCCCATGGACTGCAGCCTACCGGGCTCTTCCATCCATGGGATTTTCCAGGCAAGAGTACTGGAGTGGGGTGCCATTGCCTTCTCCTGCTTTTAGCTAGTGATTAATAAATCTAATAAACAAACCAATAAAACTGGTTCCTGGGCTATTTTTCTTTTTGAAACAAAGGACTTGCCATACACTGTTACGACCATTACGAGACCAAGTATACAATGCATAAACTATCACTATGAAATGGAGTTCAAAAAAAAAAAAAGGCGGGGGAGGGAAATTAAGCAGTGTTTTAGTGTGAGCAGGTGACCTATTCTTTGATGTTAAGCTCATTATGTTTTCTTTTAAAATTCTTCACTGGAAGAACTTTAAAAAGATGGGACAACTCATCTTTTCTCTCTTCAGCTTCACAGAATTAAATTTGTTTAAAAGTTTATAATACACGAAGTTTGCTAGGATTTATCTGGATTTTTTTAAAAGAAAAATTTCTACTACCCAGCAGAAGTTATATATACCCTTTTATATCCACAAGACAGGATAATTGGTTTTTCATAACAATAATCATAAAGTATAGTAAGATTTTTCAGAATTAAAAAAATTTTTTTTCTTTTCTTTTGGAATTGAAGGATAGTTGATTTACATTGATGCAAGTGTACAGCAAAGTAATTCAGATATAGATAAGATAGATGACAGATGGATATCAGGGAATCTTTTTCAAATTCTTTTCCATTTTATGTTATTACACGATATTGAATATAGTTCCCTGTGCTATACAGTTCTTACTGTTAATCTATTTTTAATATGGTACTATGCATATGCCTTTTCATACTGTCCATGGGGTTCTCAAGGCAAGAATACTGAAGTGGTTTGCCATTGCCTTCTCCAGTGGACCACAGTCTGTCAGAACTCTCCACCATGACCCATCTGTCTTGGGTGGCCCTACCTGGCATGGCTCATAGTTTCGTTGAGTTAGACAAGGCTGTGGTCCATGTGATCAGTTTGATTAGTTTTCAGTGATTGTGGTTTTCATTCTATCTGCCTTCAGTCAGGTAAGAGGCTTATGGAAGCTTCCTGATGGGAGAGACTGACTGTAGGGGAAACTGGGTCTTGTTCTGATGGGTGGGGCCAGGCTCAGTAAATCTTTAATCCAATCTTCTGTTGATGGGTGGGGCTGTGTTCCCTCCCTGTTGTTTGACCTGAGACCAAACTATCGTGGGGGTAATGAAGATAATAGCCACCTCTTTCAAAAGGTCCTATGCATGCACTGCCACACTAAGTGTCCATGACCCAGTGGCATCACCGACTCGATGGACGTGAGTTTGAGCAAGCCCCAGGAGTTGGTGATGGACAGTGAAGCCTGGCGTGCTGTAGTCCATGGAGTCGCGAAGAGTCGGACACTTGCCATTCCCAACCTTCTAATTTTTCCTCCCTGATCCTTCCTCCTTCAGATCAGATCAGTCGCTCAGTCGTGTCCGACTCTTTCCGACCCAATGAAAGGCCTCGCAGCACGCCAGGCCTCCCTGTCCATCACCAACTCCCGGAGTTCACTCTGACTCACGTCCATCAAGTCAGTGATGCCATCCAGCCATCTCATCCTCTGTCGTCCCCTTCTCCTCCTGCCCCCAATCCCTCCCAGCATCAGAGTCTTTTCCAATGAGTCAACTCTTCGCATGAGGTGGCCAAAGTACTGGAGTTTCAGCTTTAGCATCATTCCTTCCAAAGAAATCCCAGGGCTGATCTCCTTTAGAATGGACTGGTTGGATCTCCTTGCAGTCCAAGGGACTCTCAAGAGTCTTCTCCAACACCACAGTTCAAAAGCATCAATTCTTCAGCGCTCAACCTTCTTCACAGTCCAACTCTCACATCCATACATGACCACAGGAAAAACCATAGCCTTGACTAGATGGACCTTTGTTGGCAAAGTAATGTCTCTGCTTTTCAACATGCTATCTAGGTTGGTCATAACTTTTCTTCTGAGGAGTAAGAGTCTTAATTTCATGGCTGCAGTCACCATCTGTAGTGATTTTGGAGCCCAGAAAAATAAAGTCTGACACTGTTTCCACTGTTTCCCCATCTATTTCCCATGAAGTGATAGGACTGGAGGCCGTGATCTTCGTTTTCTGAATGTTGAGCTTGAAACCAACTTTTTCACTCTCCACTTTCACCTTATCAAGAGGCTTTTTAGTTCCTCTTCACTTTCTGCCATAAGGGTGGTGTCATCTGCATATCTGAGGTTATTGATATTTCTCCTGGCAATCTTGATTCCAGCTTGTGTTTCTTCCAGTCCAGTGTTTCTCATGATGTACTCTGCATATAAGTTAAATAAACAGGGTGACAATATACAGGCCTGATGTACTCCTTTTCCTATTTGGAACCAGGCTGTTGTTCCATGTCCAGTTCTAACTGTTGCTTCCTGATCTGCATACAAATTTCTCAAGAGGTAGATCAGGTGGTCTGGTATTCCCACCTCTTTCAGAATTTTCCACAGTTTATTGTGATCCACACAGTCAAAGGCTTTGGCATAGTCAATAAAGCAGAAATAGATGTTTTTCTGGAACTCTCTTGCTTTTTCTATGATCCAGCGGATGTTAGCAATTTGATCTCTGGTTCCTCTGCCTTTTCTAAAACCAGCTTGAACATCAGGAAGTTCATGGTTCACATATTGCTGAAGCCTGGCTTGGAGAATTTTAAGCATTACTTTACTAGTGTGTGAGATGAGTGCAATTGTGCAGTAGTTTGAGCATTCTTTGGCATTGCCTTTCTTTGGGATTGGAATGAAAACTGACCTTTTCCAGTCCTGTGGCCATGGCTGAGTTTTCCAAATTTGCTGGCATATTGAGTGCAGCACTTTCACAGCATCATCTTTCAGGATTTGGAATAGCTCAACTGGAATTTTATCACCTCCACTAGCTTTGTTCGTAGTGATGCTTTCTAAGGCCCACTTGATTTCACATTCCAGCATGTCTGGCTCTAGGTGAGTGATCACACCATTGTGATTATCTGGGTCGTGAAGATCTTTTTTGTACAGTTCTTCTGTGTATTCTTGCCACCTCTTCTTAATATCTTCTGCTTCTGTTAGGTTCATACCATTTCTGTCCTTTATCGAGCCCATCTTTGCATGAAATATTCCTTTGGTATCTCTGATTTTCTTGAAGAGATCTCTAGTCTTTCCCATTCTGTTGTTTTCCTCTATTTCTTTGCATTGATCACTGAAGAAGGCTTTCTTATCTCTTCTTGCTACTCTTTGGAACTCTGCATTCAGATGTTTATATCTTTCTTTTTCTCCTTTGCTTTTTGCTTCTCTTCTTTTCACAGCTATTTGTAAGGCCTCCTCAGACAGCCATTTTGCTTTTCTGCATTTCTTTTCCATGGGGATGGTCTTGATCCCTGTCTCCTGTACAATGTCATGAACCTCATTCCGTAGCTCATCAGGCACTCTATCTATCAGATCTAGGCCCTTAAATCTATTTCTCACTTCCACTGTATAATCATAAGGGATTTGATTCAGGTTATACCTGAATGGTCTAGTGGTTTTCCCTACTTTCTTCAATTTAAGTCTGAATTTGGCAATAAGGAGTTCATGGTCTGAGCCACAGTCAGCTCCTGGTCTTGTTTTTGCTGACAGTATAGAGCTTCTCCATCTTTGGCTGCAAAGAATATAATCAATCTGATTTCGGTGTTGACCATCTGGTGATGTCCATGTGTAGAGTCTTCTCTTGTGCTGTTGGAAGAGGCTGTTTGTTATGACCAGTGCATTTTCTTAGCAAAACTCTATTAGTCTTTGCCCTGCTTCATTCCGTATTCCAAGGCCAAATTTGCCTGTTACTTCAGGTGTTTCTTGACTTCCTACTTTTGCATTCCAGTCCCCTATAATGTAAAGGACATCTTTTTTGGGTGTTAGTTCTAAAAGGTCTTGTAGGTCTTCATAGAACCATTCAACTTCAGCTTCTTCAGCGTTACTGGTTGGTGCATAGACTTGGATTACTGTGATATTGAATGGTTTGCCTTGGAAACGAACAGAGATCATTCTGTTGTTTTTGAGATTGCATCCAAGTACTGCATTTCGGACTCTTTTGTTGACCATGATGGCTACTCCATTTCTTCTGAGGGATTCCTGCCCGCAGTAATAGATATAATGGTCATCTGAGTTAAATTCACCCATTCCAGTCCATTTGAGTTTGCTGATTCCTAGAATGTCGACATTCACTCTTGCCATCTCTTGTTTGACCACTTCCAATTTGCCTTGATTCATGGACCTGACATTCCAGGTTCCTATGCAATATTGCTCTTTACAGCATCGGACCTTGCTTCACCAGTCGCATCCACAGCTGGGTATTGTTTTTGCTTTGGCTCCATCCCTTCATTCTTTCTGGAGTTATTTCTCCACTGATCTCCAGTAGCATATTGGGCACCTACTGACATGGGGAGTTTCTCTTTCAGTGTCCTATCATTTTGCCTTTTCATACTGTTCATGGGGTTCTCAAGGCAAGAATACTTGGTTTGCCATTCCCTTCTCCAGTGGACCATTCTGTCAGATCTCTCCACCATGACCTGCCCATCTTGGGTTGCCCCACAGGCATGGCTTAGTTTCATTGAGTTAGACAATGCTGTGGTCCTAGTGTGATTAGATTGACTAGTTTTCTGTGAGTATGGTTTCAGTGTGTCTGCCCTCTGATGCCCTCTTGCAACACCTACCAACTTACTTGGGTTTCTCTTATCTTGGGCGTGGGGTATCTCTTCACAGCTGCTCCAGCAAAGCGCAGCCAATGCTCCTTACGTTGGAGGAGGGGTATCTCCTCACAGCCGCCCTTCCTGACCTTCAATGTGGGATAGCTCCTCTAGGCCCTCCTGTGCCCGCGCAGCCACGGTATGGGGTTGGTCCTCCTGCCCGCCCCCGCTGGCCTCAGGCTTAGGGGGATGGGGTAGCTCCTCCCGCCTGCTGCCCCTGGCCTCAGGCTTAAGGGCGTGGGGTATCTCCTCGCGGCCGCCGCCCCTGACCTCGGACGCGGGGTAACTCCTCTCGGCCGCCGCCCCTGACCTCGGACGCGGGGTAGCTCCTCTCGGCCACCCCCCCTGACCTCGGACGTGGGGTAGCTCCTCTCGGCCGTTCCTGTGCAGTCGCAGTCTGGCACTCTTGGCCACTGCCCCTGACCTCGGACGTGGGGTAGCTCCTCTTGGCCACCTCTCTTCGGCATGGAGTCCTCCCAGCTTCTGCCCCTGACTTTGGACCTGGGGTAGCTCCTCTCAGCCGTGCTTTAGCGCCTATCGCAGCCACCTGCGCTTTCCCTTCCTCCTTAGGTAACCAAAAGTTTGTTTTCTATGTCTATGAGTCTATCCCTGTTTTGTAAACAGCTCATTTGTATCATTTTTTAAGATTCCACGTGTAAGTGATATCATATGATATGTGTCTTTCTCTAACTTACTTCACTTACCATGAAATTGCTCAGTCATGCCCGACTCTTCATGATCCCATGGACTACCTACCAGGCTCCTCCATCCATGAAATTTTCCAGGCAAGAGTACTGGAGTGGATTGCCATTTCCTTCTCCAGGGGATCTTCCCAGCCCAGGAATTGAGCCCAGGTCTCCCACATTGCAGGCAGACACTTTACTGTCTGAGCTACTAGGGAAGCCAACTTCACTTCGTATAATAATCTCTAGGTGCATCCATGCTGCTGCAAATAGCATTATTTCATTCTTTATATGGCTGAGTAATATTCTATTGTATATATCCTTGTTGTTCAGTTGCTAAGTGGTGTCCGACTCTTTGCAACCCCATGGACTGTGGCGCACCAGGATCCTCTATCTTCCAATATCACCCAAAACTTGCTCAAATTCATATTCATTAAGTAGGTGATACTGTCTAACCATCTCATCCTCTGCTGCCCCCTTCTCCTTCTGCCTTCAATCTTTTCCATCATCAGGGTCTTTTACCTCTTCCCATCAGGTGGCCAAAGTATGGGAGCTTCGGCTTCAGCATCAGTCCTTTCAATTAATATTCAGGACTGATTTCCTTTAGGATTGACTGGTTTGATCTCCTTGCTATCCAAAGGACTCTCAAGAGTCTTCTCCAACACCACAATTTGAAAGTATCAATTCTTTGGTGCTCAGCCTTCTTTATGGTCCAACTCTCATATCTGTACACGACTACTGGAAAAACTAGAGCTTTGACTATATGGACCTTTGTCAGCAAAGTGATATTTCTGCTTTTTGATGTGCTGTCTAGGTTTGTTATAGCTTTCCTTCCAAGGAGCAAGTGTTTTTTTAATTTCAAGGCTGCAGTCACTGTCTGCAGTGATTTGGAAACCCAGGAAAATAAAATTGTCACTGCTTCAACATTTTCCCCTTCTATTTGCCATGAAGTAATGGGACTGGATGCCATGATCTTAGTTTTTTGAATGTTGAGTTTTAAGCCAGCTTTTTCACTCCCGTCTTTCACTCTCATCAAGAGGTTCCTTAGTTCCCCTTCACTTTCTGCCATTAGAGTGGTATCATCTGCATATCTGAGGTTGTTGATATTTCTCCTGGAAATCTTGATTCTAGCTGGGGATTCACCCAAACTGGCATTTTGCATGATGTACTCTGTATACAAATAAGCAGGGTGACAATATACAGCCTTGACGTACTCCTGTCCCAATTTTGAACCAGTCCAGTGTTTCATGTCCAATTCTAACTTGCTTCTTGGCCCACATACAGATTTCTCAGGAGACAGGTAAGCTGGTCTGGTATTCTCATCTCTTTAAGAATTTTCCATAGTTTGTTGGGATCCACACAGTCAATGGCTTTAGCATAGTCAGTGCAACAGAAGTAGATGTTTTTCTGGAACTCCCCTGATTTCTCCATGATCCAACAGATGTTGGCAATTTGATCTCTGGTTCCTCTGCCTCAAGCTGTACAAACCCAGCTTGTACATCTGGAAGTTCTTGGTTCATGTACTGCTGAAGCCTGATTGAAGGATTTTGAACATTACCTTGCTAGCATGTGAAATGAGCACAATTGTACCTCAACCTAGACATCTCCTACTTGGCCACGTCCAATTTACCTTGATTCATGGACCTAACATTCCAGGTTCCTATGCAATATTGTTCTTTACACCATCGGACTTTAATTTTCACCACCAGGCACATCCACAACTGAGAGTCGTTTCCACTTTAGCCCAGCCACTTCATTCTTTCTAGAGCTATTAGTAATTGCCCACCACTCTTCCCCAGTAGTATATTGGACACCTTACAACCTGGAGTGGGGCGGGGGCGGGGGGGGGGTGCGGCATCTTCCAGTGTCATATCTTTTTGCCTTTTCATACCGTTCATGGGGTTCTCACAGCAAGAATCCTGGAGTGGTTTGCCATTTCCTCCTCCAATGGACCACATTTTGTCAGAAGTCTTCACTATGACCTGTCTATACTGCATGGCATGGCACATAGCTTCACTGAGTTATGCAAGTCCCTTCACCATGACTAGGCTGTGATCCATGAAGGGGCATTGTATATATATGCCACGTTTAAGTTGTTTCGATATCTTGGCTGTTGTAAATAGTGCTGCTATTAACATTGGGGTGCATGCATCTTTTCAAATTATAGTTTTCATCTTTTCCAGATATATACCAGGAATGGGATTGCTGGATCATACAGTAAGTCTATTTTTAGTTTTCAAAGGAACCTCCATACTGTTCTCCATAGTGACTGCACCAATTTACATTCCCACCAACAGTGTAGGAGGGTTCCCTTTTCTCCTCACCCTCTTCAGCATTTATTATTTGTAGACTTTTTGAGGATGGCCATTTTGACTGCTGTGAGGTGATATTCATTGTAGTTTTGATTTTCTGCAGAATCTTATAAAACATTAAAGCAATATATTATGGGAGGTACCATTTTAGAGTTAGCATATTTTATCATAATTTGAAAAGTGTCTGAGTATTGAATATACATATCAATGTTATTTTTCAGAACAATTGATTCAACAGGCATGCAAGTAATAAAGTTTGAGCAGCTGGTCAAGGACACATCTGTTAAGTGTGAGAGACTTGATTTGGAATTCCAGTCCTGCTTTTTTATTAACAAGTGATTGCCTCAGTTTCCTCATCTGTAAAACAGGGTTACATTAGTACCTATCCTATAGTGTTGTCATGAGGGTACCAGATCATATAGTGGAGCATTTAGCACAAAAATAGGCACAAGATATACACTCTAAGGGAGTAACTAATATATTATTTTGAGTTTACTGACTATTGTGGGAAGCACATGATCATCAGGCATGTTGTTAGGGAGAAGCTGAGCAAAAATATTCTCCAAAAGGCTCAACACAAGAAGGGTCACTCTGAATTATCAAAGAAAGGAGGGAAAGAGAGAAGGAAGAAATGAAATGCTCATCTCAAGGCCTAAAATAATTAGAAAACAATGGTTGCTCTGAACAAAAGGATAAATTTCTCTAAAGGGAAGAGAGTATTACTTTAATATAGTATTAAAGAAAGCAACAGTCCACATAAACAAGTGTTTTGAAATGAGTCTTTAAAAAAAAGAAACTAAGAAAGGAAATGCCCAGTCCCAAATTCACCTAGAATTGCCAAGGTCACTGTGATTTTGGTGAGGAAAGCATCTGGGGTGTAGAAGGGAGCAGGGCAGGGCTGCTGTGCAATGCAGGTCCAAGGCACCATCCACAAAAGACACTACAGAGAGACCGTCTCCTCCTCTCGCTTCAGGCTGTTAAGTGAACAGAAATGGAAGAACCGCTGTCACTATAGCTTTTCACTAGCTTGTTTATTTACCCGTCAAGAACCATAAGGACCTTTACTGCATAAAATGCCAAGTGTGGTGGTAATTGACACCAAACGATCCATGTCTACCAACAAATAAAAGACTAAAGTAATAAACATAGAGAGATGAGTGTTTAATGACCTTCAACAAATTTTTATTGTAAGATCCATAACAGTTAACTATATACACTGACATCTCTGGCCTCGAGCAGTCTCCGTTTTCAAAGTCAGAGGAAGAGGCCCAAATCCTGCTTCACTACAGTGGCTCATGAAAACTGGCTCAAAGGTATCAGCCTGGAATGGCTTGCCAAAACTGTTCAGGTCCCTGAGACTCCCATCATGTCCATAAAATTAGAATTTTTCACCTTGAGTGCCACCTCCCACCATACCCTACCCCAACACAATCCATTAACTCCTTCCATAGCAGGATAAAATACTACAGTCAGCAGATACTCTTTCACTTCCCCAAACTAAGATATTCATGTGAAACATAATAAATGCCATCATTCAAGATGCAAGAATGTTTTCTAATACAATAAATGCTTTCTAAATTCTTGTCTATGATAGCTGTTTTGGATACTAAATAGAAAAAAGATGGTTTTAATTTTTTATGTTTTCAAAGATATTAATTAAATTATAATGTTAGTTTAAAAAAATTTCAGAGGCTATGAATTCAATTGACCATGGCAAAGAAGATTGGTAGAGGAATATCAGTTTAGAGGAGAAGACAAAATCAGCTTGGTACCTCAAAATCTTCAAAATCACTTTTATAATGATGTAAGCTTTGGGCTTAAGCATGACCCTAATTTCTTGTGATTAACAAGTTTCTATAATTCAGGGAAGGAACTCTCCAAACACTGGATAAAACTGAGGTAGAAGTTCAGAGTTCTGGACTTTGACTTTAGTTATTTTTTTTGTTTGCCAGAATAAGATGTTTCTTTAGGAAATGCTCCTTCTAATATGTGCTTCAAAGAGGAGTGGCTGTTTTCTAATAGATCATATGTCCCACATAATGTGGGTCTAGGACCAGCTATCCCACTAAATCTGAGCCAATCATTAAGCAAAGCCCTCTGGTCAGCGTTGGTCCAGGGGATGGCACTTAATCCTAACAGATCAATCAGAGTTCTTTCTGGGCTATTTTTACCTTGAGATAAGGACCAGTCTTAGTGCCTCTTTGCCTCTCTGGGACTGAAATGAAAAGTAGGCGTCTACTAGATACAGGTTAATAGGTCCAAATCATGTAAAAGAAACTGGTTTTCAGTAAAAGACGAAGATACTGACATTCAGAAAATAGCAGAGCAGGATAAGGAATGCAAATAGAAGATGCTGGTAACATCCCAATCACTGGATCCAGCTGTTCTCCTCCTTGTAATCTGATTATATTATATTTCCACTGAAATAAAATAATTGTGAAGAGATAAGTTGTTTTATATATTTATTACCTTGTTCTTAATATAACTTATTTAATTGCAAGTGTATATAATTTAATTTTTAATGATTGTTTTGTTTAGCAATGGGCTTCACTGATGGCTCACCAGGTAAAGAATCTGCCTGCAATGCAGGAGATACAGGAGACTCAGGTTCAATCTCTGGGTTGGGAAGATGGCAACCTACTCCAGTATTCTTGCCTCAAAAATCCTGTGGACAGAGGAGCCTGGCAGACTACAGTCCAAAGGGTGGCAAAGAGTCAGACCCTACTGAGAGACTAAACCTGCACGCACTGTTTAACAATCAGCTTGCAAATTCCTATTTAACCATCAGGTCTGATAAGAGATGGATGATGCAAGCACACACCTGGACCTTGGTAATCTTAATTAGCTGAAGTTTTTTTCATACTAAAATTTTAAATTCTTGTATAGTTAGAGCTATCAAAACTTTGTGAGTTTTGCCTTTAGTATTATATTAGGAAAGTTTTCTCTTAATAGAGGATTATAAAAACATTCATATTTTACTCCAGCATCTTCAGCTGTCCATGATAAAATAAAACAAAACAAAAAATCTTTATCTGAAATTCATGTACACATAAAGTATGATTCCCCAGGTGGCTCAGTGGTAAAGAACCTTCCTGCCAATGCAGGAGACATGGGTTTCATCCCTGGATCGGGAAGATCCCCTGGAGAATTGATAGGCCTAGAACAGGATGATCAAATAGTTGGCTTAGAAACCCCATTCGAGAGTTAGAGATAGAGAGGGAACTTTAGGGGGCTTTGGGAGACCACAATAAGATTAATGATCACTGAAGAAAGTAAAGGGAAAATTCTGAAACAATGTGGGCTTGCTTGACTCATAAAGCAAAACAAGTCACTTACTATCAAAGTCAGACTGGCTTGCTTAACCAGAAAATCAAGCTAACTTGCTTAGCAACAAAACCATGCAACAGATGCATGGGACATGTCCCAAGAACAATAAAACAATGGTGGTATGAGACCTACATTCTTCCCAGTGAGCTCAGTAAGTTAATAACCCCCAAGACATGCTCTTTGGCTCTTCAGGCATATTCGTGGCACAATGCCTCCAAAACAATAAAGCAATAATAGAAAATAAGGCCTACAACCTGCCCAGTGGTGTCATCAAGTTAATGACCCCCAAAGCATACTCTGTGCATACAAAAAAACAATCATTTATGCAAAGGTTGACTTTTCAAAATGAAAGACCCTCATTGTACTGAGACCTGAAAATATTTTTCCAAAGTTCTATGACAGTCCTGGGCCTGACCATATAGGGGCAAGAAAACTTCCCCACTCTACCTGGGAGAGGAACTGATGATGGAAACATGACGTCTACTCAAGAAAGAAAAGGATCTTCTCCCTCTCCCCTATCTTCCTCTGATTATAAAAATGTAACCCACTGAGTACCCAGGGCAGTGCAATGCTTACCTGACCACTTGTGAACTTTATAAATATCCTAATAAATCACTTCTCATCTATCAGTTTGCCTCCTGCTGAATTCCTTTCTGCATTGAGGCATAAAGGACTGTGGTGCCAGAGCTCTTTGGAGCCCTGGAAACAACACCTAACAGTTTCAGAAGGAAATAGCAACCCACTCCAATATTCTTGCCTGGAAAACCCCATGGAGAGAGGAGCCTGGCAGGCTATAGTCCATGGGGTTGCAAAAGAGTAGGATACAACTTAGCAACTAAACAACTACAACAATGAGATAAAGACCTAATCTTTTCCTCCTAAATGTTAAAATGTTGTCATAATACCTTTTATTTGAATAAACCATCATACTTTACCTTTATAATAATCCTGATGAATACTTGGATGTGTTCCCTGGATTTCTGTTCTTGCCCATTGATTTATCTGTATTTTTAAAGACTAGAATCACACTGTTCTAATAAGTGAATCTTTACATTTTTATATCCTTTAAAATATCTCTTTCATTTCTCTTTTAAATCTTTCTGAGCTATTTTTGCGTGAATTACATAATCATTTTTGTCAGGTTTCAAAAAAAATCCCATTAGGATTTTGACTGCATTTATATTAAACTTTTTGCCTCTTCACAATATTGAATCCTTCCAAGAACATGCTATTTTATATCTATAGCTATATGCTTATAATTATATCTCAATTTATTCAAGTCCCCTTTTATTCTTGCAGTTAAGTTTTATATATATACATAATACATACATATAAATTTTTAAATTTATGTTTTGTACTTTTCTTATTGCTTATTTCTACAAATTTTCTATTCTGTTGTTTCCATATTCTATTGTTAGTGAAATTTCTCATTTTAATCAATCAGAAATTTTTATTTAAAACTACAAAAGAGTCAATTTGAAAGGCTATTGTTTTGTTTTGTTTACATACTTATAACTCAGCTTTCTGGCTTTCGTACTAATTCTAATAGTTCTTATTTGGTTCTTATCTACAAATAAATATGCTTTTACTTTATCTCCAATTTTTATAGCTCCTTTTTCCTTGCCTTGTCTGATTGCATGGGCTATGACTGCCAAACAATATTGAATAATAATGATAAAAATGGACATGATTATCTTATTTTCTCTTTATGCAAATTTATATAGCTTTTGCCTTTAGATAAATACTTTTTATTATTTTAGAGTCATTTCATTATAATCTCATACAGCTAAAGGATTTTATTGATTGAATATTGATTTTTATCAAATGTTTTTCTGCCTTACGAGATTTATACTGTTTTCCCTTTATTTTTTAACAAATCTTATAATGTTGACATATTCTTTTATTCCTGAAGCCTCCTTAGCCTTAAGTTATTTTTTAATATTTGATTTAATTGTAGCATGATGACTTTCACAGAACAGATACAAAAAATACTGATTGATTTACTGGCTAATCAATTAGAAAATGAAAATCAAATTCACTGATCTTCTCTATTAATAGTAACTGAAATTGTCATGATGACTTTCTTTTCCTTAGGATTCTGAAGGAAACAGACTCAAATTAATGAGGTCCAGGAGTGATGAATGCCAAAGATGAAATTCCTCTCAGTAGTAAGTCTCAGTTTCTGGGAGAAGGTAGTTACTGGCTTTAAAGTAGATTTTTATGCTAAAGTGAATTGGATAGGTTAACATCTGAAAAAGAGATCTGCTGTGGGAACCCTTAGGAGATATCACTCTGTCTGAAAAAGTTTAACTGGAATAACTAAAATAGTAAAAATTTCCTGTGGCACAGTGTCTGCCAATATGCTCTCTTATGCACTCCATCCATGGTAAATGGTTTCTTCATCGCTTCCACTCTCCAGCTGTGGAATCTGAGCCCAGATGGGGGACCACCCCTTCCTCCCTCAACAGCCCTACTTCCAGTGAGAACTGAGTCTAATTCACATTACCCAATATTCAAAATCTGTACAGAAAGCTGGGAACATTGTCCTAAAGAGAATTTTCAGGTTTTCACAGTCATCTTTGTCAAGAAAGTCTTCCTAACGTCTAGCCTCCATTCCTCCCACTCTCTTTCTCTTGTAATTGGCATTTCTTAATTTCTCTTGTCAAAATTCTGCCAGAATAGTTCTTGCCCTTCCAGGTAGTCTCCCTCATTAGGAATAAAAACTAACTAAGAAATCACTACAAAAAAACCCTGACTCTCCCAACTTCCATTTCCTCAGCATGGGCTTGCTTAGTACCTGTTTTGTACCAAGTACCAAAGCAGATGCTAAAAGGAAGTAGAGAGGGGAAGACTGGGAAACTTGTAGCATAAAAAGGAATCAGACCTGGTCCTTGCCCCTTTGAAGCTTGCTCCTTACCTGAGGAGCAAATCCGAGAAACATACTTTTATTCCCTGTGGGTACTTTCCAGGGCTTGTGACTTCAAAACGCGGATCTTGCTTATGGGAGAACATTACCTGCAAACATTCAAAACAAAGCGTTTCACACTATTTGATGTTTATATAGATCATTTTCCAAGAAAGTAGAAATGATTTATATATGTTTCCTCAATATTTACACATCCCCCTCACCCACCAAGGGCTCTGCTTCCCTTCACACACACTTAGGGCTTTTATCAACTTCAAAGGAGGCTTGGTGCGTAAGAGAGAGACCCACACAGGCTGAAATGGACACACACTGCCATTAATCTCAGAATACTTCTCTGAGCTGGGGAGTCAGGAAGTGCTGTTACAGGCCTTTAAAGACAAAGGAATTAGACACAAAGATTAAACAACTTTCTCAGAGCCCAAATGGTTGCTGGTGTTGAGCATGGTGGCAAAATGCTTTGGTTCTGATGTCAGATTGTTGGACTGTGAATTCTGGCCCTAATTCTTGTCACCAGTGCAAACTCAAGCAATTAATTAACTTCTTAGTGAAGGCAATGGCACCCCACACCAGTACTCTTGCCTGGAAAATCCCATGGATGGAGGAGCCTGGGAGGCTGCAGTCCATGGGGTCGCTAGAGTCGGACAGGACTGAAGTGACTTAGCAGTAGCAGCAGTGGTTTCTTTATCAGTGAGATGGGGATAAAAACAATACCTACCATGGTTTGAGGATTAAACAAGTAATGCATGCAAAGTATTAGAATACTGCTTGTCATTTATTAATTAATCATTCCTAAGCAGAGACATTACTTTGCCAACAAAGGTCCATCTAGTCAAGGACATGGTTTTTCCAGTGGTCATGTTGGACTATGAAGAAAGCTGAGTGCCGAAGAATTGATGCTTTTGAACTGTGGTGTTGGACAAGACTCTTGAGAGTCCCTTGGACTTCAAGGAGATCCAACCAGTCCATTCTAGAGGAGATCAGTCCTGGGTGTTCTTTGGAAGGAATGATGCTAAAGCTGAAACTCCAGTACTTCGGCCACCTCATGCAAAGAGTTGACTCATTGGAAAAGACCCTGATGCTGGGAGGGATTGGGGGCAGGGGGAGAAGGGGACAACAGAGGATGAGATGGCTGGATGGCATCACTGACTCGATGCACATGAGTCTGAGTAGACTCCGGGAGTAGGTGATGGACAGGGAGGCCTGGCGCGCTGCGATTCATGGGGTCACAAAGAGTCGGACACGACTGAGCGACTGAACTGAACTGAACTGAAGCATCTGTAAACATTGTTCTGGCATAAATAGTACAGGTTAGTTTCATGTCTTCTGCATAAGTATTAAAGTCGCAGAAAACCCAGAAATTGAAACATTAAAGACAGAAGTCACTCTTAAGGCATCTCGCTAAATTAGAAATAATGGAACTAGGTCCAAACTAGTTCAGCAAACCCCAGACAAAATCGGGGTCTGTCCTCCCTGCCATCTTCCTGTAATGTCTTTCTTTCCATTATCCTGAGTATCCAAAACCAAAATTTCTTTCAGCTGAAATTACATATTTCCATTGCCCTGTTTCCATTTTTTATGGCAAGATCACAAAGATGACATAGAGCCTGAGAAGGTTCATTTTGCCTGAGGAAGATTACCTGGCTATTTCCAAAGAGACATTGCATACAAGTCTTGAGGAAGGAAAGAACATCTCATTCTTATGGCCAAGCTATAAAAATTTCTTATACCTAAATCAAATTGTCAGGTCATTCTTCATTTTTAGTTAGTTTCATATGGGAAATATTACTATATGGTCATGATTATAAGCTGTGCTTTTAAAACATCCATACACCAAACAAAACTGGATGTTAAAAACCTTGATCTGTAAAATCTTGCTTCCCATCACATATAGACATATAGTCCTCATATAGGAATCTATATTATAAATTTATTGTGCTATAATAGAAGCAAGATCCATACCCTCCCCTCAGCCCAGAAAAGCCCTAGGTTAACCTCCATTAACCAGAAGTAATGATTCATCAGCCTTAAGCAAAATTCAGAATTCCACCTTTATCTGAATCATTTACCTTGCCCTTTCACATGGTTACAGATGGGCACCACTGTCCCCAGCCTGACTGAATTCAGCTGGTGTTGAATTCAGGGCCTTGCTCAAGAGCCATTAGAATCAGACTAATTATGAATTCAGAAGGCTTGCCCAAAGCCCCACAGATAGTGTAAGCTTTAGTTCTGTGTGTCTGCTCCCTTACAAACACTTTAAGCAACACTATCCATTTCCATTCTTGGAAAAAAATGACATTTTGATCCAACTGATAATGCACTAAGCATTGGGGCTATTTAATTAAGAACATAGAAATATATTACTTATTTTTTTTTATGTGCTTAAGTATAGAAGAGGTTTTTGAAATGTCTGCTCTGACTCCACTGACCAAGCTTGTCTGAGAGCTGCCTGCCTCACCCTCCAGGGTAAATCCTTGGCAGCTATGTTTATAGCTACATCACCTCCTTCAAAAACAGAAGTTTTGCACTGGCCCAAGTTGGACCAATCATATCTCCTTTCCTGAGAATTTGGGGTTGACTCAGCCCCTTTGTCTGGGCTGGACAAGATGCGAGTAAAAAAGATTCAAAGTCCTCTTTCTGGTCTCTCCTCAACAGGTTTGCAAATAGCATGAAGGGGACTGGGAAACCCAGTCTAGGGGGCTGCACTGTTGTCAGCAGAAGCCAGAATAATGTCGCCTTGTTGGAAGAATCACTTCCTGCCTGGGGAGTTGCCTGGTGGTCTAGTGGTTAGGATTCGGCGCCAAAGGATCACTTCCTGCAGGAAACAGTGTCAATGACTGGAGTCCTGCTGACATCACAGGAAAGTGGCCCTGGCGTCAGCAGCTGAAAGCCAAGACAAGGCCAGGCTGTGGGACAGGCGGAGGACACAGCCTGTCACGTGAGAGGATGGCGTCCTTGCTTCAGGGTGGCTGGCAAGTTGCTCCTTCACTTTCTGAGCCCCTTCCCTGGCGCGACCTCCGGCACTCTCTGGGTACCAGTTTCTTGCACACTCTCCAGGCATTTAGTCACAGAAGGTGGTGAGTTCACCCCTCTTAGGGAAGTCCCTATAAATAATTCTAAGTGTTACTTCCTTAGGTGTTAGTTGTTCAGTTGTGTCTGACTCTGTGTGACCCCGACAGTCTCCCCTGTCCACAGTATTCTCCAGGCAAGAATACTGGAGTGAGTTGCCATTCCCTTTTCCAAGACCCAGGAATTGAATCCAGGTCTCCTACATTGCGGGCAGATTCTTTACCACCAGGGAAGCCCAAAAATAAGATTTTTTTTTAACAGAAGTCAGTATTGGAGTGGGTTATCGTTTCCTTCTCCAGGGGATCTTCCCTAGCCAGGGATCAAACCCACGTCTCCTGTGTCTCCTGCATTGCAGGTAGACTCCTTACCAACTGAGCTATCAGGGAAGCCTTTAAAGGATGTTTATATTTCTCCAGGCATTACTACTACTGCAGTAGTAGTAGTGATATTAGGACTCGTACTCCACTAGTAATGATGATGGATAACAATTTGAAGACTTCTCCTAAGGTACCACAAGCCAGACATCCCCTGTATGCTCTGCTACTCCCCTCAAGCACTCTCTCCCACACGGATACCCGCCCTATCCCAAGGAGCCCCTGTGAGCTCCAGAAGTCCCGGTGAAGTCTCTCACAGTGACTTCCACCTTGGATTAGCTCCTTAATTGATTTTATTCAAATGTTTCCGAATCCAACACACACAGGGAGACAGGCAGAATGGGATCTGGGATTGGGAATCATTTCCTGAGAATGGAACCCTCAGAGAAAGAGGATAGAGTAGGAATAAAGCCAAAGACTGATTTCTGGAGAACACAAGATATAAGGGGCAGGGGGCAGAAAAGAGGAACTAGAGACAACAAGGAGGAACCAAGGGAAATATCAGAAAGGTGGCGGTGGAGAGAAAGTGTTTAAGGATGGAGGCTGGACAATTAGTGCTGTAGGTGGAGAAAGATGGACTGGGAGGAGAGTCAGCACCTGAGAGGCAGTGGGGACCTGGACTCTCCCATCTCAGGCTGGCACAGGATGACGAAGCAAGCACTGGCCAGCTAGGGTGGTCAGAATCTGCCAGGGAGGAGGCAAAACCCAACAGCAGTAGGAGGCCAGAGACTAATTGGCTAAAACTAGTCCCAAGGAGTCACAGATATTGAAGTTGCTAAACTGAGAAAAATTAAGTCAATATTATATAGAAAATACTTTAAAAGACTATTCATCAATGTCACTCTCCTCTCACCACCACCAAAAAGGCATAGTGTGGGCACGTCACACTGTCCCAGAGGAGTGCCACTATGCCTGGTGACAGTAATGAGACCAATGTATTGACCAGCTATCTGGAACTTTAATGACCCAGATTTTATCCATCTGTCCTCCACTTCTAAAACAGGGAAGAAAGGTTTTTTTTTTTTTTAAAGTACTACACATTCTAGAGATTTATTCAACAAAGAAATATAGAATCTGTACAGATTCAACTCAAAACCCTCATGCCTCTTCCAGCCATACAAGAACAGATGTTTGGGATAATAACCCTGAAATAAAAGATCCCAATCACTGAAAAACTACTTATGCTCATATACTTTACTTAACAAAATCTTATCCTTCAAAAAGTCCTGTTCCACTTAATCTTGTCAACAACTCTAAGAGGTAGATATTACCTCATCAGGATTAATCAAACTCAAGTGGAGTTACCATTGGTTGTAGAGATTCACGGTAAATTTATTTTGACAATATTATAGAGTCTTGGTGCTCCTATGAGTTTCAGAAATCAAAAATTAAATCACTTATGAAGAAAACAGCCTCATTTGTTCTGAGAAAACACTTTTTGAAATATTCCATTCCTTTCTGTAACTATTTTTAAATTATTGAGATATGAAATGAAAAAAAAAATTAAAAAGCAGTATGTTTGGGAGGTTTCCTTGTATTCCCTAGGCTCAAAAATAACAAATTTAATAGGATTTTAAGTCTCTAACTTGGGTGAAGGGGCTCTACTGAAATATCTGTCCCCCTTGACTATTTTACTGACAAATTATTAGGAAAGTAGGAGAGGATATTAAACCGGTATATAGAGAAGCCAAGTTTTCACTCATTTTGCCCAATATCCTTTCTTTTCTCTTTTATTTCACTCTATTGTTTTCTCATCCATAGACTCTCTAAACTAACGGCAGACTCTTACTAGAAAAATTAAGATATGTTACTCTAATATGTTAATCAATGAAATGTTGCATATATCAAGACTGACCCCAATGCCCAGATGCTTCTGTCCATGGTTAGGAATCATCATATTCAGCTAGAATGCATGGTGCCTCTCATATTCTCTGTCTCCTCAGTCAGCCTGTCTGACTATGATGCCTTGTGAAAAGTTATTGGGCTGTTGACTGACTGTTGACTGACAGATCCCTCTGGGTACCCAGTAACAGCTGACTCATTCTCCTTTTCCACTGGCCAAGCCATGTAGTCAGAGGAAAGATGGCCAGCTATGAGAAAAGAATTGCTCCAGGAAAGGGCATATGTGCTAAGGGCAGCTGTTTCCCTTCTCTCTCAGGACATCCAGGTGCCATTACTAAATTTCCTGTATGTGGGGCCCTGGAAAAGTTCCCTGGCCTCAGACAGGGATGTAGGGAGGGGCAGGGAACACTCTTCCCTTTCAAACTGTCTTTCTTTACCCATTGTAACAAGAGGATCACTGCTCACTACGTTGTCTTATAAATTATTCCTGTAAGATTTATAGTCATTTCTATGCTTCAAGTCAAACATTCTTTTAAGGCCAAACAGAGTAATTTACTGGATTGTGTCTCTGAACAATCTTATAAATAGTTGCTCTCTAGTTCAAGGTGAATAACAGTCAGTGGCAGGCTGGTATCAAAGAATACTGATTGCAATTCAATTTTATTACCTCTGAGGTTTCACCCTGAGGAATAGGGCAGACTGGTCAAAAATCTATAGGCTGATCATTGTGGGTCTACATTAGAAAATCCTTTTCAAGTAAACACCTCTTATAAGGATTTTTGCCTTCTCTCTTCATCGATGACCATATATATTTTTTCTTTCCTAGAGACGCCAAGATGACAGTATTGCTAATCACACCTGCAGTTATGGCTGAGACGGGCAGTGCACGTTCTTTCCAGCTTGCTTGCACACAAAGCCTAATCTCTAGGTTGTGGCTGCAGATGCTTGTTTAGACCCTGACACACCCCATAAACGCCCTCTATCCCTGACATCATTGCAAGTGGCAGTGAACACAATGTTAACACTCATTAAGCTTCTCATTCTTGGTTATTTCACTTGCAATGTAAAGCTCAGATAGACGCTGGCAAGATTTTCAGGAGACTAGATATTCTGTCGGCATATTTAACTCTCACGGTTCTAGATATATTCCTATTAGCCTATGCTTTTTGATTTGGCATGCAGTTTGATAACACATTGGTAGCATTTTCTGCCTGTATCCCTACCAAAGAATACACAAACCTCTTTTAACTTTCCCCAGAATTATATGGAATATTCCAAAATGTGCCACTGGACAGTCACCCCAGGAAAACTGTGGTAAGGAAGTGCAATACTGTGAAAAAAAATCCAGAATATGAAACTCAATTCTGGTGGTGATTTTAGCCTAAAGGAACACAATACGAGTAAGTCATGCTCACATCTGTTGTGTTTCATGTCCTTACAATCCAGAGAATACTTAGCCAAAGTAAAAATTTAACTTTTTATCAAAGATTCCTCTCTCTCATTATCTCACTTTTCAAGTCTGAAGCATTTCAGACTTCAGTGCTTCTCCAGGGCCAAACTCGGTACTCAGCAAACAAGATTTTGCCAGATGTGCATGTGCGCTGCCTTAGCAACTAGATGTCAAGGGTAAATCAAAGGTGAGGAAGAGGAAATGAAGTGCAGATGAAATTGTAATGTCTTGCCATTGGTGATGTCTGTGAGATAGGAACCAAGTCATCATTGTGAGGTGCAAAGGATTTGTGTTAATGTTACAACTAGGTAAACTTTATTGAAACTACCTTTCAGCTTCCAAAAGAATGCTACTGCATTAAAGCTAGCTACCTTAATGTTCATCCTGTTATATTGCTGGTTGCTATGGCAATATCCTCCTAGGTATTTGTAAGGTCACAAAAGGAAGAGCTAACCCTCTTACTCCTGGAATAACTAATGCGGTTCTGTTACTTGCTTGATGTAAATGGTCTCAAGTGACAGTGAACTGTACATATAGTCAATTACAACTGCTCAAAGGAAATGATTTGTTGTAACAGCCGCTGTTCAACCTCTGTGACATCAATGTTTCTATGGAAACAGTTGCCTATTGCACTGCTTTGAATTGAGTATTGATCAAACTAGGACCAACACTATTTCAGAGACTTGCTACTTTACTGTGTGGCAATTTACGATAGGAACTCATAACATCACTGTATATTTCAAGCCCCAAGGAACCAATTTAGCAGACAGTTACAGTAGAATATTAACAGAGGTCAATAAGGGAAGTCTGATTATAGTCCTAGGACAATTATTCAATGCTTTTGTTGTCTGCCCTTCCAAATTCCAGCAGCGATTACAGTTTTCAAATAATAATATTCATGCCTGAAGAAAGTGCTATATTCATTCATCTCCTATTTTAAACTTTATTTTTCATTGTTATGTTATCTACCAACAAAATTATTTGGCTATATTAACCAAGCTGTGACCCCTCAGAAGTAAATAACTATTGATCAAGGAGTAAAGATCTACTGGTGCACAGCACTGTTTTCCATTAATGATCTTATTGGCCCAGCCGATAAGATGGTCATCCTCAAACAACTGAAAATGCAAAAGCAAAGAATAATATAGGGATAATTTCCATAAAGAACAGCTAGGTTTGAACCCCTATCCTTGTTAAAGAATGGATTCTTCCACCTCAGTTGAAGGAGTAGTGAAAATAAAAACAGTGTCATGCTGAATCCTTCTGCAAGCCTTTCACTCTGTGCAGTATTTCCTTTGTCTGTGGATGTTTCATTCAATCTGCTTTGGAAACAACCTTCATGATGGTCTCATCCAACCCTCATCCTTTACAGATAAGGAAACAAGGTGACATGGCCTCTCTGGTGTCTTTCATAAGATAAATGTTCTCCTTTCAAATATATGTGATATTTTATGTTGAAAAAAATTCATGATTTACTCATCTGAATGAAAATACATGCCAATTATCTCTACTCTGAGACTGATTTATCAAGAATCTCAGTCAACAAATTCTATAAAATTATTTATTTCTATCCTTCCTTATCCTGCAAAAGGTCAGTTTTCATTCCAATCCCAAAGAAAGGCAATGCCAAAGAATGTTCAACTGCTAAGTCACTTCAGTACTGTGTGACTCTGTATGACCCCATAGACGGCAGCCCACCAAGCTCCCCTGTGCCTGGGATTCTCCAGGCAAGAACACTGGAGTGGGTTGCCATTTCCTTCTCCAATGCATGAAAGTGAAAAGTGAAAGTGAAGTCGCTTAGTCGTATCCAACTCTTAGCGACCCCATGGACTGCAGCCTACCAGGTTCCTCCATCCATGGGATTTGCCAGGCAAGAGTACTGGAGTGGGATGCCATTGCCTTCTCCAAAAAATGTTCAAACTACCACACAATTGCACTCATCTCACACACTAGCAAAGTCATGCTCAAAATTCTCCAAGCCAGGCTTCAACAGTATGTGAACCGTGAACTTCCTTCAGGCTGGATTTAGATAAGTCAGAGGAACCAGAGATCAAATTGCCAACATCCCCTGGATCATCAAAAAAGCAAGAGAGTTCCAGAAAAATATCTACTTCTGTTTTATTGGCTATGCCAAAGCCTTTGACTATGTGGATCACAACAAGCTGTGGATAATTCTTCAAGAGATGGGAATATCAGACCACCTGATCCGCCTCCTGAGAAATCTGTATGCAAGTCAAGAAGCAATAGTTAGAACTGCACATGGAACTACAGACTGGTTCCAAATCAGGAAAGGAGTACCTCAAGGCTGTATATTGTCACCCTGCTTATTTAACTTCTATGCAGAGTGCATCATGTGAAATGGCAGGCTGGATGAAGCATAAGCTGGAATCAAGATTGCTGGGAGAAATATCAATAACCTCAGATATGCAGATGACAACACCTTTATGGCAGAAAGTGAAGAAGAACTAAAGAGCCTCTTGATGAAAGTGAAAGGGGAGAGTGAAAAAGTTGGTTTAAAACTCAACATTCAGAAAACTAAGATCATGGCATCTGGTCCCATCACTTCATGGCAAATAGATGGGGAAACAGCGGCTGACTTTATTTTCTTTGGCTCCAAAATCACTGCAGATGGTGACTGCAGCCATGAAACTAAAACATACTTGCTCCTTGGAATAAAAGCTATGACCAACCTAGACGGCATACTAAAAAGCAGAGACATTACTTTGCCCACAAAGGTCCATCTAGTCAGAGCTATGGTTTTTCCAGGAGTTATGTATGGATATGAGAGTTGGACTATAAAGAAAGCTGAGCACCAAAGAATTGATGCTTTTGAACTGTGGTGTTGGAGAAGACTCTTGAGAGTCCCCTGGACTGCAAAGGAGATCAGGCCAGTTAATCCTAAAGGAAATCAGTCCTGAGTATTCATTGGAAGTACTGATGCCGAAGCTGAAACTCCAACACGTTGGCCACCTAATGCGAAGAACTGACTCATTGGAACAGACCCTGATCTGGGAAAGATTGAAGGCAGGAGGAGAAGGGGACGACAGAGGATGACATGGTTGGATGGCATCATCAACTCAATGGGCATGAGTTTGAGTCAGCTCCTGGAGCTGGTGTGGACAGGGAAGCCTGGCGTGCTGCAGTCCATGGGGTTGCAGAGTCAGACACAACGGAGCAACTGAAATGACTGACTGATCCTTCCTTATTCCAACAGAATTTGAGGCAGATAGCCAACCACTTTATTGCAGTGACATTGACCACAGCACAGATTGTGAAAATTAATTTTTGCAGCTGAAGTTATAAAACTTCAGAAAGCACTTGAATAACATGGCTACATGCCAAAGTAGGGCAGGTATCTATGAATGAAATCTGTTTCAATACCTAGATAGAACCACTAACTTTTTATTACCATAATTGAAAAATTATGGCTTGGGGAATGATTCTTGTCAGGTAATAACAAATTCATCCACCTGCTTGAAAGAAGCTGCTCCTTAAATAAGGGAAAAGAATATTCTCCTAGCTAGCTATTGATTTTTAAAATCCTATATGGATAACTTGAAAATAAAAATCAGTTTAAAAAATCAGTCTAAGTCAAGTATAAAATAGTAGTTAAATCAGTCTGGATCTCATCACACATTTTTAATCACTAAGACTTTGAGTATTCTTGGTAATAATTACTGTCTGTTTTAGGAGATGAGCTTTCCTTGTTCATACAGAAAGTATTTATTGAGCACTCACTGGATGCCAGATACTGGTCTGAACATGAAGATACAGGGCTGAATGAGGCTAGTTCTCAGTAGTAAGTGGTAAGAGTCCTCAGTCATGTAGAGTAAGGAGTAGGAAAGATGTGGTCTCTGATCCCTTACTAAATGTTCTCCCTTTGTCTCTTTTACCATATTTTAGCACCATTTTTGCCTGCTTATATATTTATATTCTGCTTTGCTATAGAAAGGATTTGAGGTGGATCATAAATTTGATTCTGAGCTTCCCAGCAGCCAGCACAAAAAAGGAAACATAATCAGCCACGTGATTCTACATCTGGAAGATTAAAACAAAACTAAGCAAAACAAAAAGCATGTGTGCAAAAATGTACAACAACACTTTGTGTTAAGACCAGAGAGAATTATCTCAGGTCCTTAGAAACCAAACCTTGACCATGTGAAACAGCATCTTCTTCAGCACAATTCCCATAAATATACCACTGTGTTTTGTAGGGCTAGAAGTGTACAGCTTTCCAAAGTCCGTGAACATACACCAAAGTGCAATTCAATAAACACAATCCTGTAGGAAAGCCAGATAATGCCTTTTCTGAAATGCTGTTTTCTGTCAACATATAGATCTTGAGGAGTCATAAAAAGTGAAACTATTATTAAACCATCTATATAATACCTAATTTTGAATAATGTACCTTCCTAGTCTACCCTGAAAGTCAAGCAGGTGCCAATATTTACACCTAAATATTAACAAAGAGATGAGTTGGCTTACTCTTCAATCCCTCTGTCTATATCCATCGTGTGCATCTGTAATGTTTACTCTGTAAGTGAAATAATGTAGAAGAGCTTTTACCAAAATGTTAATTCTGGTTTTAGTCTATGGATCTCAAACTGTTTTGACTTGGACCATTCCTAGCTTATCCAAACTAGATCATCTGTATTGAAGAAGAAGGAGAAGGAGGAGGAGAGAGAGAGGGGAAGAGGGAGAAGGAAGAGGATGACAAGGACAAAGGACAAGGAGGAAGATAAGGAAAGGGGGAGAAAGAATTATATGAAATAATCCTGGATCTAGCTAATCCAGTGGTGGCATGAAGTTATTTAAAAGCATATTAAGCAGGAAAGGCTGGAACACAAGGCTGCTTTATCTCCATTGAGTCATCAAAAGGCCCTACATTGAATTCATGTTGCTTAATCCATACATAGAGGAAAAGCAAGAGAAGGGCTCAGCAAAATTCCACCACAAATCTAACGGATCACTCTGTGGAGCAGTGAAACTCACATCAGAGGTCACAGAGGAATAGCATTAAAGCCCCCTTCCTCCTCATGCTCTTTGTGACTTTTCAAAAAGGAAACTGGCTTGCATTTGACTTACACATTTACAAGTCTGTAATCCAGAAGAATCCACAGTTAAGGCAGCTTGAGAGTTACAAAGTCCAAGGTAGTTAAATAGGGAATAGTGAGTTTCTTAGGTGTCACCGGAAACTGACTTTCACTTACAACCAGTGTACCTGATCAGGGGTTAATATCCAAAATATACAAAGAACTCATAAAACTCAACTTAAAATAAAAAACCAAAAACCTGATTTTAAAATGGGCTGCTGCTACTGCCGCTAATTCACTTCAGTCATGTCCGACTCTGTGTGACCCCATAGACAGCAGCCCACCAGGCTCCCCCGTCCCTGGGATTCTTCAGGCAAGAACACTGGAGTGGGTTGCCATTTCCTTCTCCAATGCATGAAAGTGAAAAGTGAAAGTGAAGTCGCTCAGTCGTGTCCGACCCTCAGCGACCCCATGAACTGCAGCCTACCAGGCTCCTCCGTCCATGGGATTTTCCAGGCAAGAGTACTGGAGTGGGGTGCCATTGCCTTCTCCGTTAAAATGGGCAGAGGACCTGAATAGACAGATGGCCAACAGACACTTGAAAAGATGTTCAACATCACTAATCATCAAGGAAATGAAAACCAAAACCACAGTGACATATCACCTCATACCCATAAGAATCATCAAAAAGATAGAAAATAACAAACATTAATAAGAATAAGGAGAAGAAGGAATCTTCATGTACTGTTGGTGGGACTGTAAATTCATGTAGCCCTTCTGGAAAACCATTTGGAGTTTCCTCAAAAAATTAAAAACGGAACTGCCTTATGATCCAGCAATTTCACTTCTGGGTATTTATCCAAAGAAAACAAAAATACTAATTCAAAAAGATATACACATACCAATGCTTTTTGTAGCATTATTTATATTAGCCAAAATATGGAAGCAACTTAAATAATATCCATTACTAGATTAATGAATAAAGAATATATGATACATATACATATATATGTATGCATATATACACACAATGGAATGTAGGCTCAGTTGCTCAGTCGTGTCCAACTCTTTGCAACCCAATGGACAATAGCCTGCCAGGCTCCTCCGTCCATGGGATTTTCCATGCAGGAATATAGAAGTAGGTTGCCATTTCTTCTTCCAGGGAATCCTCCTGACCCAGGGATCGAACCCACATCTCCTGCATCTCCTGCATTGGCAGGTGGGTTCTTTACCTCTGAGCCATCAGGGAAGCCCCAATGGAATACCACTTAGGTATAAATAAAATGAAACCTTGTCACTGTGATAGCATGAATGAATCGAAAGGTTATTATGCTAAGGAAAATAAGTCAGACAGAAAAAGACAAACACTATATGATCTCATACATGGAATCTAAAAAAAGAAAAACACAAAACAAAATGAAAGCAGACCCTTAGATACAGAAAATAAACAGGCAGTTGCCAGAGGGGAGCCTTTGCAGCTGTGTCTGAGTCCTGACCAGATACTGCCAGCCTCCTGTTTGCTCCCCCCAGCAGTGTTGAAAACTCAAATTTGCGTGCTCTCTCCCAACCACTCTGACTCAGGCTGGCTTTCTGCACGTGCTCACTAGTCATCTATAGAGGCTCGCCCTTGCTGCCTTCGGGGTCGGGCTCAGGGAGTTAGGCACAGGGTAGAGATGGAGGGCGATTGTGTCATGCTCAGAGCACTGGGGGTGCCTGTGGGCCAGGTGAGGGGATCCCCAGAAGCTCATGGACAGGCTCCTTGTTGGACTCTGTGAAGTGGTTAGCAGGCTTGGTGTCCTCTGCTGCTCTCTGACAGAGCTCGCTGCTGTTCTCCCAGTTCTTCCTGCCCCCCTGGGCAGTGCAGCCCAGCGTTCTGGATGGGGCAAGACAGAAGTGGACCTCTTTGAAAACATCCCACAGAACCAGAGAACCCAGATGCTCAAACACAGGCTCTGATTTTCCCTCAGCGGAGTAGCGTGGGCCATGAAGGTCTCTCTTGACTCTCACTTGTGCTGTCTTGGAAGAAGGGAGATGTGAGTAGAATAAAGCTGTCCCTCTTACCCTCTTCAATGCATTCAGTCTTGACATTTTTCCTTCAACAATGTGCTGGAACTTCTCTAGTAAACCCCCAGCATTCCATAAAGTCGCCCTCACCCACTGGAGTTTGTCAAAGTCAGCGTTCTTTGGGGGAAAGACAGTAGAAAGTGGTATGCCACCATGTTGGCGTCACTCTGCTAGCCCCTGCCCTTCCCTGCCCTTTCTCCTCAGCGAAGGGGAGCTGTGGGTACAATGAAGGAACACCGGGACTCAAGCCCCACCTCTGCTTCCTACTGGTTACCTCACCTCTGACAGTTGTAGCAAGTGGCTTTCAAAGTCTCCTAGTCGAGTCAACACATCATATATACACATTCTCTCTTCCAAAGGGATTTGAAGATTCATTGAGATACTATATGTGAAACTGTCTTGTAAACTGCAGAACATTATTTAAATAGGAAAGGATACTTTATTGAGCGCATTTTTTTTTTTTCATGGTCTGCCTAAATCTCAGAACAACTAGGTGGTACTTTGGAGTTTCTGATCTCTTCTGATATATTTTAAGAAGAACTGCTGGAAACAGATTAATACAGAGAGGAATAATTTAGCTAGGTAAGAGGAATCCATATACTGTCATGGGAAAACCACAGGTCTCAGACTCTGATGTTTCCAGTGGGCTCCGGCCTCATCACTCTCCCATGTGAGAGCAGGCTTGGTGCTTGGCCCTCTGAGCTTGTAGACTCAGGTTGATGACCTCCAGCCTGAAGAAGCCTTGTGATGATTAGTAATGAAGGACATTCAAGGGCACCTGGCCGGTAGCAGGCGCTCGTAAGTGAGAGCTCTTACAGTTTTACAGAGAAAGGAAACAATAAACTGGAGAGAACTATATATATCCTGTTCATAATATTATTCTCTCTCAGGGAGATTTGGAATAGGGAGGTTTTGTCTTGGAACCCATCCAGGCAGCTTTAATCACTAGGGTGCCACGTTACCTCCAGGAGTCTATTTCAACAATGTTCACTTAGTAGAGGAGGTATTACCTTCATTCTCATTTTACAGGTGAGAAAAATAAAATGGTTCTATTAATTAGTGGGACATTAGAACAGGACAGGAATCAAGGTCTTCTGATCATCATAGTTTTTGTGTCCTCCACAGTCCGCTCCCATGTACCCTGTAAGGCAGCCCCAGGACAAGCAATCCCAAAGCATAGATAACATCCTAACAAAATGCCAGCACTAGAGGGAAGTACAGAGGGATGCTACCTGTCAACTTGGGGTATTAAGTTTTAGCTGGCAAAAAATCATCTAAAGAAATCCTAAACAGGGCATATCCCTCACCCAGTCTTAAAAGAAACTGTTCTAAAAATGCCAAGTTTTAGTGTCAGTCTAGAAAACAAGAAGGCCCTGTCACAAGATAGGTAATTACTTCATCTACTTCAAGGTCTTCCAGCACCCCTGATCCTTGTATTATCAAATCTGGGCCATCTGAACAATTCCCACCAAATCTAATGTCATCCTAGACATGCTCATTGGGAAAGACCATGATGCTGGAAATGAACGAAGGCAGGAGGAGAAGGGGACAACAGAGGATGAGATGGTTGAATGGCATCACCAACTCGATGGACATGAGTTTAGGCACATTCCAGGCGGTGGTAAAGGACAGGGAAGCCTGGTGTGCTGCAGTCCATGAGGCCGCAGAGTCAGACACAACTGAGCGACTGAACAACAGACAAGGCTTTAAGGATCTCTGATGGCCAAAAACCCTGCTGGTTTGGATTATCCAAGGCTTTGGGAAAGAAATATGGGAGAGGACAAGAAAATTATTAATGGCCTAAAGCAAAAGATTTCAGCTAAATGCCACTGCACATTTGTTCTTCGGGACCCCAGCACCAGCTTAGAATTCAAGCATAGAGTTCATAGACCCAAAGGGCTGTCAGTATACACCTTAGGTCATGAGCTCCCCTAGCCTGACAGTCGGAAAATAGTCACAACTATAACCACTCCATCTAAAACCAGCTCCATTTCCCCATCTCTCCAGTACCTCCTACAGACTTAAAAGTTGCCACTCTCCTTTGAAAAAACTATTGCTAAGATGTGCCCTAGAAATTCACAATGGACTTAGTGAGGAGGTGCTATCAATTCTGGCTGATTTATTAATCAACTAAGGAAATTATATATATAACATATAATAATATATTATTACACAATAGAAAATTTCTTTAAGCAAAGACTTCAGTGGAAATTTGGACTAGCTGAACTTTTCAATTGGATACCTAATATTAATATTTTGTGGCTATTCCATATGCCTTGATTTCACAATTATTTTACACATTTTCCCAATATCTTTTCCCACCCTCTAACTGTCCCCATTAGGAAGGTCAACATGACCAATCTTGAACTTTGAAGTAAGAGGAAGGTGGTCGTATATACCCCAACATTTATTTGTTCCAGGCTTCTGAAACAAATAATGACTTGAAAGACCTTTATGTTTTTTTCTTAGGAAACTGGTGAAGTTATTGGATTGGGCTGGGAAGATGCCTTCTCCAAAAACTGAAATTTATATTGAAACTATCTCTGGAAATACAAAATCCTTGAGAGTATACCATTGCATAATTTTCTGCCTTCATTGCCGGCATGTAAACAATGAGTTATTGATGTTCTATGAATCTCCCTGCTGCTGCTAAGTTGCTTCAGTCGTGTCCGACTCTGTGCGACCCCATAGATGGCAGCTCACCAGGATCCCCAGTCCCTGGGATTCTCCAGGCAAGAACACTGGAGTGGGTTGCCATTGCCTTCTCCAATGCATGAAAGTGAAAAGTGAAAGTGAAGTCGCTCAGTCACGTCCAACTCTTAGCAAGCCCATGGACTTCAACATACCAGGCTCCTCCGTCCATGGGATTTTCCAGGCAAGAGTACTGGAGTGCTGGGGTGCCATTGCCTTCTCCCTAGCCTCTGACAATTTTGCACTCTATCACATCCTAAGTTTAGCAAAGTAGGTAGAGCCACCTCCCTGGAATTTATAGGTCCTTCATGAATGAAGAGCAGCTACAGTAGGAAGGATGACCTACTCCAGTGCCCACGCCCCGCCTTCCTGACCTGATCTTGTTCTTTCTCCTGGGGACGTACACAGAGAACTGGAATCCCTGGGCTGGGTGCACAAAGACTGCAGTACTGGGGGAGGGGCTAGCACAGGGGATGGGTAGGGATCAGGCTGAGAGCTGACGGCAGAGCAGGGGATTCTCTCAAATGCTGAGGATGTGGCGGAGGGAGCCTGCAGCTGTTTCACTTCATGACAGTTCACCCACAGATATTCATCACTTCCTGTATTCCAACCTCAAACTCGGCACACAATGAACATTTTGCCACATACGTACCACGTGGCTCAGACATGTGGCTTCCCTGATGGCTCAGACAGGAAAGAGTCCACCATGCAATGCAGGAGACCTGGGTTTGATCCATGAGAGGCGTCTTTGTCAGGGCTGCACATCATAAGCACACAGACCAGGAACAGGAAGCCCCCGAGTCAGAAGCCCTTGACAGTGAGCTTCTTAGAATGCTCGGTCCTCCCCTTGGGTCATCCCTTGAGCGGTGCATGGGAGCACCTGTGTCCCACATCCTAGTGCTGCCCTTGGCTTTTCCTTCACTCTGGTCTGGGTCACCTCATGAGGAGGACAACTTACAGCTCAGTAGTGCATTCCTGAGTTTCTCTTATTTATTTAGTCCTCAAACACAAAAGCCCGGATCCAGGGACGGCACTATAAACCTCCTTAAACCCAAAAATAAAACTTGATATTTCCATAAGGCCACAAAGAAAAAGCATTGGGTCTGACTTAGCTATTCCCCTGAGTTCTCTCCAGAAGTCGGGGGTAAGGAAAGCTATATTTCCCAGCATGGACACAGCATACACCTTTATGACTGAAAGAGGATGTTTTTATTTGCACTGCATTATACTCATAAATTCCATCCACTCAGCAAGTCAAATTATTGCTGGCCTCCAAAATACATTAAGTTTGGGTTTAAATCAGTCACTTTTGAAGATATACTGCAGCCCACTTCCTAGCCATATTTGTAATATATTCACCCTGCAAATGTTCTTTAAAATGCATTGTTTGTGGAGTTGTCTTCCTTCAGTCAGCCATGTGAAGATATAAGGAATACAAGCTCTAATTGGCAGTTTCTTTGTGTGTGCGATTGCTCATGATCCCTGCTCATGGAGCTAATGGCTGCCAAACTGCTTTCGTGCTATGAAGAGAAAGAGCTAGCTGAATCTGAATCAAATTAGAATTAGTGGTATGATAGTAAACAGCAATGGAAAAATATGGAGCCCTGAGCAGTTTATGTTAGATTTTGGTAACAGCAGACAAGCTTTTCCAGAAAAGACTGGGAAGGGGAAAGCCAAGGAGTTATTTGGGATGCTTAATGGTGTGTGACAAGATTAAGGTATGCTTAATGGCGATGCTCCAAGTTTCCTTTCTTTACCTAGAATTACTATTTTACCACATTTGACTTCCTCATCAATTGTTATTCAAATAATTCCAACACAATGAACTGATTCAGAGAGTACAAAAGCCAGATCGATGATCATTTTAAGAGGCGGAGTAAGAGAGATATAAGGTTTCCATGGTTCTCTTGGGGAAGAAGACCTGTTTTCTCTGAACTTTGTCGAGTTGATCTGTGCTTGAAGGGGTGGAGATGGGCTCCATGAATGGGGGGGCGGTGTTAGGGTGGAGGGGTGAAGAGGGGGCACCTGGAGATGCTCAGTGTTTCTCTGAGCTGAGTAAGGAACTTGGAGCTTTCAAGCCTGGGAGAAGCAGCACATTTGGATAGTTTTGCCCCTGCCCCTCTTGTTTATTCCACCTTATTTCAAAAGACTGGTTTTTAAAGATAAAACCTGCTAACTCCTCACCAAGAAGGCAGACGCGACACACATTATCCACGTTGAAGGTAGCATCTTTAAAATAATATAGCATGGAGGGTTCTTTGTCTTTCTCAGAAATCAAGCACATATGTTTTTCCTTTTCAAGGTTATTTATGAAGCAATTTCCCATCTAGGTACACAAGCCATAATTAATATCTGGCCAATATTAAGATGTGTATTTCCCATAACCCAAATGCCAGGACCAATTGATATGTATAATATTCCACATTACCTGATAATTAAAATATTTCACATAGGTTTAGGGACTGCTATATGTAATCTAAAGATATAATAATACAAATAACAATCACCATTTTTGATAACTTACAAGCCAAGGTCCTTGCTGGGTACTTTCTTATCTCCCTCGTACAGCCTATCTACTTTATGATAGGTATTATTTCCATTTTGCCACTGAGGAGACTGAGGATCAGAGAGGTTAAACAGCTGGCTAGAAATCACAGAGCTGGGAAGAAGCAGAGCTAGAATTTAACCTTGGGTATTACTCACTCTAGAGCTACTTCAATCACTCCCCATGTCTTTCACCGTGATTATTGTACACTGGGGACCAGGGGCTTGCTGGAGCCACTTGCGTCACCTTGGAAAAGCTAATTCTTAAATTTTCAAGAAGTCTGTGAGCTGGTTGTTGTCATGTTGGTGACTTAAAATTGGCCACAGAGGGAGTATTTACACAACGGAAGTAGGCAAACCGAACAAATAAGGGCTTTTTTTAAGGGAATGAGAGCATGAGTTTTTAAACATTTACCAACATGGCACAGCCAAGGAAGAACATTTCCAAGTACCATAGAATTATTTGGCCCTTTCTTCCCCTCCATATTGTTGTCTCCAAAACACATAATATGACCTAGTCAGCAATAAAGCAGGACTAATACCCTGAAGGCAATGGCACCCCACTCCAGTACTCTTGCCTGGAAAATCCCATGGATGGAGGAGCCTGGTAGGCTGCAGTCCATGAGGTCGCTAAGAGTCGGACACGGCTGAGCGACTTCACTTTCACTTTTCACCTTCATGCATTGGAGAAGGAAACGGCAACCCACTCCAGTGTTCTTGCCTGGAGAATCCCAGGGACGGGGGAGCCTGGTGGGTTGCCGTCTATGGGGTCACACAGAGTCGAACACGACTGAAGCAGCAGCAATACCCTGAAAACTGGTGCCAGTTTCTAGACCACGTATGTCCCTACGCAGTCTCAACATCAGGGCCCAGTCAGACCTGATTCTGCCAGTTCTCTTCAACTACTTTCTTCCCTCACCTCACCTGTGAAACCACAAGGGGATTGGCAGAGCAAATAGAAACATTTGGTACAGTTGTTTTGATGAAAAGTTCTGTCAGCCAAATTCAGTTCTTGGACTCAAAATTAATAACCCCAGCCTAAGGCACTGATTAGTTCTTTCTCAGCTCTTTCTTTCCATCAGATGACTATAGCGTAAATCCAAGGAAAGATACATTCTCAACACAGAGGGCATCTCTTTATGTCCACAACCTGATTTTCACCGGGGAGTCACGCTCAATGTTCTTTATTATGACACAGTTAACATTTATTGAGTGTTAATAGTGAGCTTATATATAACACAGGACCATGACTATACCTGGCTTTCTGGCAGATTGTGGGAACAGCATGTTTTTGATATCTTGGATGGCACTATGCTCACTATAATTTCCCAATGAAGTCAGTTGCTCTTAATTTCCTGAACATCTGTGCATCAAATTCATTAAATGGCTAATGAATCCAGACATAGAAGGTTCATAAAAATATTTATATCTGACATTAACAAAATGGCACCTCTGCTTTGTTCCTCTACGTGACACTCTTAAGACAATCGAGTTTTTGTCACTGGCTGGAACTTGGTAGAAGAAGGCAAATGACTGAAATCAGTCGTTTGCTTTGTTTCTTCCATGGAAAGAAAAGATAGAGAAGCCAGGGCTGAAAGTGGTTGGTGAATAAAGAACAAAGAAGACAGAAATAGGAGCCAGGGGTGCAAAGTCAGAAGATGTCCACATCCCATAGAGTCAAGTATGTGAAGATCCCAGAACACATGGATTGACGCTTCACTAGGAGTAGAGCATTGTGTGGGTGTAATCAGTGATTACACACGTGACCCCCCCCCCATGCTCTACAACCACCAGCCAAGTCCAGGGTCTCCAGGCTAAGCCTCTACTTACAAAAAATTAATAATCATAATGCTCTATTCTTAGAACTTTAAGTATTCTGGCAAACACTTCAGAGACACTATTTGCATGAACACTGAGCTAACAGTCAAATGCTGGGGTTCTTCTCTGAACACTGACATTCCCTGACTAGGTAACCTCGCACCTGCAATTGGATTCCTCTGTTGCCTCAGGCTCTTCCACCCCCATGCACAATGGGTGTGTTGGAGGTTAGATTCCCAGCCCCTTCCAAATCTAAAAGTTTTAGGCTTGTTCTACGGAGGCAAGTAGAAGGCTGGCAATTAATGTTTGCCACTAGAACTTTAGCCCAAAGTTTACAAACATTGCTCATTTTTAGTTTGCACACTCTAAGGAAAGGGCTTCATCAGAGCCTGGCAGGAGAAACCTGCAATTTCATATCCTCTCTGCAGACAGCTTTTCACTTCCCACTGGAAGTCAAGTTTGCAAAACAAAAGCAAATTTGATTGGGAAGAGAAAACCAGGAACTCAGAGATCTGTGAGCTCCAAAACATCTTTCCCTGGTTCACAGAGGAGCAATGCTTGCCAAAAGCATCGAGTTAGGTGGTGGGATTGGGCAGCACATGGCCTAATGCGGGGACCTGTAACCCTTAACACAGAAACAGGACCCACTAAAGGGCCTTATTTATCACCAGGACCATCCACGGCAGAAGGAGTTCAGGAGAAGTCTTCCAAATTTTATTTGCTTAAGCAAAACTATCTCAGGTTGAAAGTATACCTGTGTTAATAATAAATGCTGGAGAGGGTGTCGAGAAAAGGCTTCCTACACTGTTAATGGAAATATAAATTGGTGTGGTCACTATGGAAAATAGTATAGAGGTTCCTTAAAAAACTAAAAATAGAGTTGCCATATGATCCTTCAATCCCATTCCCAGGCATATATCTGGAGAAAACTCCAATTCTAAAAGATACATACACTCCAATGTTCATAGCAGCATTATTCACAACTGCCAAGACATGAAAGCAACTTATGTGTCCATTGACAGATAAATGTATAAAGAAGATGTGGTACATATATACAATGGAATATTCCTCAGCCATAAAAAAGAATGAAATAGTGCGATTTGCAAAAACATGTATGTAAATAAAGATTCAGTTCCGTTCAGTTCAGTTCAGTCGCTCAGTCATGTCCGACTCTTTGCGACCCCAATAAGTCAGAAAAAATATACCATATGATGTCACTTATGTGTGGAGTCTAAAAAAATAACACAAATGAACTTATTTACAAGGTAGAAGTAGACTCACAGACATAGAAAACAAATTTATGGTTATCAAAGGGGAAAAGGGAGAGTAAATTAAGAGTTTGGCTTTAACAGATACACTCTGTATAAAATAGATGAACAATAAGGTCCTATTGTATAGCACAGGGAACTATATTCAATATCTTGCAATAACCTATAATGGAAAAGAATCTAAAATTTACACACACACACACACACACACATATATATACAACTGAAGGGCTTCCCAGATTGCTCAGCAGTAAAGAATCTGCCTGCCAATGCAGGAGACACAGGTTCAATTCCTGGGTCAGGAAGATCCCCTTTCTTTGTGACTCTGAAAGTCACAAAGAAGGAACTGGCAACCAATTCCAGTATTCTTGGGAAATCCCATGGACAAAAGAGCCTAGTGGGCTACAGTCCATGAGATTGCGAAGAGTCAGACACAACTTAGTGACTAAACAACAAAAATATATGACTGAATCATTTTGCTGTAAACCCAAAACGAATACAATATTGTAAATCAATTATACTTCAATTAAAAAAAATATGCTGTGCTTATATGCTGATTAATTCTGTTAAGTACTGAACTCTCAGAAAATGTTCCTCACTTATTTTTTATCTTAAGTTATGAAATGGTGAAAGAACTTAAACAGAGAAAGAAAAAGTATATAAGGAGGAGTGAGACTCAGAACGCCTGGGGGGCACATTTGCAGCTTGTGACTCACCCACAGTGTCAGTGCCTGGAAGGGCCCCCAATACCTTGCACCAGCCCTTCTCCCAAACTACTCCGCCTCCACCTATGCTCTTCACTCCTTGAAACTAACTCACCCCAAGGAGTCACCTCCTCGTTCTCAACTTCTCCAAAGCAATCCATTTTATAATCAAGTACTGCTTTGTGATACTGCTCTTCACAGTTTATTGTTCTGATTTGATTATAAATTCCTTAAGAGAAAGCTTTGTGTCATTCACTCCAGAGTGTTCCCACAAGACCCTGGTAAGTTGCTCTAGTCGGCTCTGTACCTGTTTTTTCATTTGTAGAATGGGGGATAATGATGGTACTTACTTTACAGACCTATTGTGAAGAGAAAGGGAGACTGGGAGGAGGAAATTATGACTGATTCAATCATTGTCGGATAACATATTTTATTAGTATTATCAATATTCCATTAGGGCAAAAGGAAAAATACAGTGCTAGAAATGAGTAAAACTGAAACCTCATTCCACTTCTACCAAAGAGTAGCTTTGTGACTTTCAGAGTCAATTAAATTATCCAAACCTCAAATCTTTCACTCGGAAAAATCAGAAATGCTGATTTGGCATTTCTGTTGGCACTCCCTGCCAACATCCCATTGCTGTGAAGATCAAATAAATACTTTGAAGGTGTTTTACACATGTACAATTTATTGTTACTCAGTAAATATTATTTGATTTGAGAGTTATGTTGTCCTTACTTTATCACTCAAACAGCTTATTTTCACCCCTTTGAGGCTGACAGGGCACCAGTCTAGCATCTCACAGGCTCAGAGCAGAAAATGGGGAACTCTGGATCCTCTGAATTCCCAACAACTAGTTTTGTGTTGCATGATTCTCAGCATCTTGGCCTCCTAAGTTCATAGCCCAGGCTTCTCAGTGTTTACTTTAAATGGATACTTCTATAACATCAGAACAACTGAAATAAAAACGTAAAATGTCTGCCAGCTATAACCTGTCATTTCGTTAAAAACAAGTAACACATAGTTCTAAACAGCCAGTTGATCAACTCTTGCTTGATTGTTTACACCTGTACACTCACTTAAACGAGAATCCTAAGAGAACCAGAAAGCTCCGTGAGCCCCAGGGATGGGCCAGGGTGCCTCCCTTGGGGACAAAAACCTCCTCCAGCCTGGGCACAGAGGAGCCTCAGCACAGACACAGAACAAGGTTCCTAGCCTATGCCTAGACAAGGCTGTCAGTTTCAGGAAAAACCAAATGCATCACTGCTTCCCTGGCAGCTCAGATGGTAAAGAATCTGCCTGCAATGAGGAGACCTGGGTTCGATCCCTGGGCTGGGAAGAACCCCTGGAAAAGGGAATGGCTACCCACTCCAGTATTCTGCCTGCAGAGTTCCATGGACTGTATAGTCCATGCGGTTGCAAAGAGTTAGACACAACCAAGAGACTTTCACTTTCACTTCACTAAACGTATCACAGTTTAAAATTTCACGATTTGATTTCTTAACTTCTTATGGTCTAAACTTACTCCTTTACCTGCAAACCATAAATATGACCATTCTTTCCTTTCCAACCTCATGTTATTAGGTGTTAGATGCCAGAGGTCATCTAAGTTATAGTAGCAACACACCAAATATTCACTTATTTATCAAATAATTATTTAACATGACTATGTACAAGGGACACACAAGATGAATGACAACCTTTTTTTAAAAAGAGAAAGTATTATTCAAGTAACAACATATGGTTAAAATACTTAGAATTTAGTGTTCTTATCCATTCTTTAAAGACAATGAAAGGTGAAAGATTATTTGAGAAAAGTATTTGATATTCTGAAATGCTCACCTTCATTGCTTCCTGTTTCACTGTACAAGTGCATTTTTACCAGGTATAACAAAACAACCCAATAAAAAGGTAAAGTATGGTTGAAGTATACAGGCTTTATGATATTTCTTGAAATTACTCTGCCTTTATAGAGGATGATATTCATGCTAGCAACAGCTATAAAAATATGGAAATGTAAAAGAAGAGAGATTAAATATGGGATTTATCTATAAGCCCTGGTACATTAAACCCTTAACATACTTGAAATATGATAACAACCTAGACCCTCAATATCAGGATCATAAAGGGAATTGTAACGCTGACCCATGTCTTCTCTTCCAAGATTTTAATTTTTGTTGTTTTAAAGGTGTTTTACATATATACTCAACTTGTACAATCACAGACATTTGTCAGTTTAACCAACAGGATTGAAACCATTTGACATTTGTGTTGTCAGGTTTTCCATCTTGATCTGACAGGCAACAAGTAGAAACCGGTCCTTGGTTTCCCTTTTCAGAAAATGGGAGTCTCCCTTCCCACAAAATGAGAGTCTAGGCTATGCCACCAGGGTAGACATCGTGGCAGCAATCACTGCCGTGGGAACAGGCAGGATGCCCAGTTCCAAATCCTCTGCCCATGAAACACGCCATACCTGTGCATCAAAGTGGGGTCAGTCTTGAATCTGCAAGCTACTGGGAAGCAAGGCTGTCATCCCTCCACCTGCTACGTGTAAGGGCCTCCCAACCAAGGAACCAGCTGACACATTAGAGTGGGAGGAAAAGGCAAGTTCACCCAGCATATACTGTATCTGAACGATTGAGAACATGATCATCAGGGTCTACCAAGATCTTGATGAATAAAACCAGATGAAAAAAACCTTGGGGAGGCAACAACAGAATGAACATAATGCCTGTATTAAGTAGACCTGAGGGAATGGCTGTAAAATAAGGTTTTAATCCAGGCTTGGGAAGAAGAGGAAGCAAGAAGTGATAACAAAGAGAAGTCATGGACATCAGGGGACAGCTGGAGAGTAAAAGCAACCTGGCAATTAATTTTTAAAATAAAAAGACGCCAAGGAAATTCAATTTAAAATGACATCTGGCTAATAGCTGTGATATAGTCTTTTACACACATACACACACACACACATTCACTAAAAGGCAAATATTTACATTGCCACCAAAAATTGAGATTGACAGTCAACTCCTTACCACTAACTGTAAGGTCAATGAACCTGGATATTTAAAGGCAATTAGTGGCCCACCTGTGCTTGCTACCAGATTTAGAGAAAACCCACGTGTCTGAATGAGAAAGGCCCATTATACCTTCCCCACTGTCTGCCACCTGGCTCATTAAATCAGACAACCATCCTTCTACTATGCAAGAGCTCTAAAAGCTGGAGTGTTATTTTCTTTCCATATCCAACCCCTCAGCCACAGCTCTGGTCAAGAAAACAGTGAAGGCAGTGAACCGGAAAGAACTGGTCAGCAAGAGGGAATGGGAGGAGGGGCTCATTCAAACCAGGAAGGTGTCCCCATGAAGAAAGTACATACGAGAGAAGAGAGAACAAAAATCTCTGGCTGCCATTCATACTGAATATTACAGACTTCACATCAGAAAGAAATGTAATGGAAGTATGACAAGAGCTAACACTGGGTGGGCATTAATGGAATGAAAGCAAGTCAAACACCAGAAATCGAGCAATCAACTTGCACTCTGGATAGAGCTCTGGAAAGGGAATTGAACTCATTTTTGAGTGAACATAAAATAGAACCCGCTAGAAACACCAAGTCTGGATAGATCTTTTGTGTTAAGAAAAATGACAAGAAGAATAACTAACAGATGTATTTTGATAAATAACAAAGAGATAGAGATAGAGACTATTGTCCTAAGACTTAGAGGGAATGCAAACCTCTGAAAACAATTTACCACAGGAATTGAAAGACATTTTCAGAGTAAGTTCATCTTCAGTAGAACTCAAGAAGTAATGCCCTTTATGGGACAGGAGTAGATATCCATGAGAAGAGACGAGGTCACAAGAGACAGCAATGTGAGATACAAAGAACATGTGTAAATAAAAGAGGATTGCTATTATTTTAAATCAAGTATACTTCAATTAAAATAATTCATAATTTTAAAAGAACTCTTAAAACTCAATAACAACAACAACTTGAATAGACATTTCTCCAGAGAAGATATATAATTGGCCAAGAAGCATATGAAACGATGTTCAACATCACTAATCATCAGGGAAATGCAAAGCAGAACCTCACTGCAATATCACCTCATATCGATTAGGATGGCCTCAATCAAAAAAGCAGAAAATGACAAACGTTAGTGAGGATTCGGAGAGCCTGGAACATTTACACGCTGTTGGTGGGAATATAAAATAATACAGCCACTATGGAAAACAGTATGGAGGCTCCTCAAAAAATTAAAAACGGAACAACTGTATGACCTAAAAGTCTCAATACTGGTTATATATGTATAGAGAAGAACTCAAAATAGGATCTTGAAGCAATATTTGTACACCCATGCTCATAGCAGCACTATTTGCAGTAGCCAAGAGGTGAAAGCAACCCAAATGTCCATGGACAGACAAACAGATGAACAAAACGTGGTGTATATGTGTACTGGACTACTATGCAGCCTTAAAATGAAGGAAATCCTATCTAATGCTACAACATGGATGAAGCTTGAGGATATTGAGGGAAATAAGTCAATCACAAAAAGACAAATACTGAATGATTCTGCTTATCTGAGGTATCTAAAGTAATCAAACTCTTAGAAGAAGAAAGTAGAATGGTGGTTGCCAGGGCGTTGGGGAAGTGAAAAACAAGGAGTTGTTCAATAGGTAGAGAGTTTCAGTCATGCGAGATGAAAACGTTCTCCAGATCTGTGTTACAATAGTGTGCATACAGTTAATAATACTGTACTGCGCACTTAAAATTTTTAATCTTATGGATTTTCTTAACCACCACCACAACAAATTTTGATGGCCCTAAAGCATAGCAGATTTGAAAATACAAATTTTTTATGTACCAAACAGCAGAGCAGGAGTTAATAAGTGATGCCCATATATCAGACCATAAAAGGCAACAATTAATTCCCAAAGCAGAAATTCTACATGTTTCTAACCATGAAACAATCAAAACAAAAACTATTATCACATATTTAAACAAAAAAATCATAAATAAGCAAAACCAATAACTTCGAATTTTTGGAAAACACTCTTCTATACTAAGTTACAAGGGATATCAAATGCTTCATTATAGACTAGATTATAAATAGCATAACTAAGAAATAACAGGACTAAAAATACTGATAAAAATTGTGGGATGTGGCCAGAATTCTAATCAAGAATGAATTCATATTGTCTAATAAATTTTTAAATCAAGCATAAAAATAGGTAATACGATAAACTGGTTAATCTGATAATTGATAAAAATAAGTTGAAAATAAAATGATAATGATAAAGATGTTTGAGCACTGATCATGAGTCAGGTACTGAACCAAATACCTTATACAATTATCTTGTTGAACTCTCACTTTATTCCGGAGAGATAGGTATTATTAATTGTATTTTATAAATTAAAAAATTAAGATTTCAGCACATTAAGTAATTTGCTCAAGATCACAGAGTCAATAAATGACAAAAATCAAGATTTATTCCAGGTTTATCTGACTCCAAAGTCTTTGCCTTTAATCACTGATATTATAGGATTAGAAAACAACAAAGAGTCTAAATGATAAATACAAACAAAATCTGGCTCTTTGGAAAAAACCTGGCAAACCTAATATAGAAAACAGATAAAAAGAAAAAACAAAAAGCATTTCAGTAAGAAATAGAGTATATCAGATACATTATAATTTTAAATGAATTGTTCTTTATGTTAATAAATTTATAAATATTGATAAACTGGTCTATTTCATAATAATATATAAATCATTGATTGTGTAGAGAAAGAAGTAGATAATCTGAACAAATACTAATAGCTGTGGGGAAAATGGAAAATTATCAAAGGTACAATGGTTAGAGTGATTTACCAGTGAATTTTTTTAAGTTTCAAACAAGAATAATCTTTAAAACTCAGATATAGAAACAAAATGAACAAATGTCACATTTTATCAAGACACAAAGAAAGATGTGAACAAATGTTCCTAAATAGGAAAACTCAATTTTATAAAGATGTTAAAAAAATTTCTTCTAGAATTAATTTGAGGATCTAACTCGATCTTCATGGGGATAATTTTCAAAATTCGGCAAAATACTTCTAATGTTTAGCAAACAAAAAAAAAGGAATAAACAAATTTTTGGAAGATTAAATGAGTAATGAAGTGATTAAAATGTCCTATAAAGTTTGCACAATTAAGCTATAAAATAAACTGTAAAAAACTGCTACAAAAATCACTGGGTAGATTGATGGAATGGAATAAACACCTAGAAACACACATGATATCTAAAGGAATTAGCATGTTAAAAAGGTTCCAATATAATCAGAAGGATAGCTACAAAGGACAGAGGGTGGACAGGAATTAGATCCTTTGCTTACACAACACACATGCACACACAGTTTAAAGACATAAATGTAAAACTGAAGAAATTAAAAATTACTTCAAAACCTTTGAAAGTAGATGAATACAAAATGTAAGGATTAGGGGAAGGTTTTCCAGGCATAGACATGATGGAAAATATCAAAAAGGTAAAAAGCCAATAGGCTTGACTGCATCAAAACAGTTAAATGTCTCTACTTCAAAGAGAAATATAAATAAGGTTTAAAAGCAAGCAAAGTGGTAAAATATTTTTTGTTATGTGACAGACAATAGGTTGATACACTTTGTGTATAAAAAGCTCATACAGCTGTTTCTATAGTTTAGGTGCCCACTTCCAGCACCCCTCTAATTTGGAGGAAATTCCCCTATGGACAGGCTGCCATCCTTGCCCACTGGCCAATGGTAGGAAGCCATGTGATCTAAACACAGCCAATCATATGCTGCTGCTGCTGCTAAGCCGCTTCAGTCGTGTCCAACTCTGTGCGACCCCGTAGACAGCAGCCCACCAGGCTCTGTCGTCCCTGGGATTCTCCAGGCAAGAACACTGGAGTGGGTTGCCATTTCCTTCTCCAATGTAGAAAAGTGAAAAGTGAAAGTGAAGTCACTCAGTTGTGTCCCACTCTTAACGACCCTATGGATTGCAGCCCACCAGGCTCCTCCGTCCATGGGATTTTCCAGGCAAGAGTACTGGAGTGGGGTGCCATTGCCTTCTCCAAATCATATGCTGAGCCTTCCCCTTTTTGAAGGTGAGACAGAAACATAGAATCTACTAGAGATTATTCACAGATGCTGTAGTGGAATTCAAAGGCCAGAGGATTCGTTGTCACACAACCATGGTGCCAACCATTGTCTAGTTACAGCCCGTGGTAGCTGTGATGACTTAATTGTTCTTGTGGCAGAATGTCAGTTGTTCCTGGTCTCTCTTTGGCTACTGCCCAAGCCTGTTTCTCAGCCTTCCTCTCAGTTCTGTGAGCTACTCAACACCCTTAGCAGCCAATTCTTCTTCTTAAGTGGTATCTTCTAAAGTTAACTGAAAGTTCCTGCCATTTGTAACCAAGAATCCTGGCTAGTACACCTCTCTAAATAAATGGTCAAAGACACAAAATGGAAAGTCACAGAGAAAGAAACACAAATTCTTAATGTTTTTAAAGTATTCAATCTTACTATATCAAATAAATTATTTCTAGAAAATGAAAGCCATAAATTGGGGTTAAAATTGGCATGCTTCTTTATTAATGATAATACTTTGAATTAGCAAACACATGGAAAATGATAGGTGCACAAATTTATATGGTCTTTTAAGAAAGAAATTTGATTATATACACCAAAAACCTTCAAGATGTCCATAACTTTGTTTTAGATAAAACAATTATTTTTCCCTAAGGATTTAAAAAAATTCATTCGTTCGTTCATTTTTGGCTCTGCTGGGTCTTCGTTGGTGGGCACAGGTTCTCTCTAGTTGTGGGGAGTGGGGGCCGCTCTCTAGTTGTGGGGCACAGTCTACTCATTGCAGTGGCTTCTTTTGTCGCAGAGCACGGGGCTCTAGGCACACAGGCTAAATAGTTGTTTCTAGTTGGCTCTAGAGTGTGGGCTCCATAGTCGTGGGGCACAGGCTTAGTTGCTCCAAGGCAAGCAGGATCTTCCCAGACCAGGGAATCAAACCCCTGTCCCCTGCATTGGTAGGCAGACTCTTAACCACTGAAGATGTCCATAACTTTTGGATGTATCAATTCTTATTCTAGGAATTTATCATAAAAAATATTTATGCAAAGATTTACATATAAAAACATTAATTCTAGCTTTGCTTTTTTAAGGTTAAAAAGTTTAAGCAAAAATTTGTTCAATAATGTGAAAATGAAAATGGTTAAGAACATAAAGTAGAAGTGTTCTCAATGTGCTTCTACTTGCCTGAATGGTCAGTAGTCTATTGATTATTGTCACTTATTAGGACTCTGTTAAACACACTGAGTATTCCTCATTCATAAACCCGTGTACTTTCCCTCCCCACAATTAGGTGGACATTTACCAAGAGTGGGATGCATTTGTGCCTAGGCCTTTGCACAGACTTGGAACCTGCTATTGTTGTTATGAATGCAAAAGAAAGACTATAATAGCTATTTCCATGAAAGTTGAGTGCTTTGCAAAACTTAGCTAAAAGCAGATTGCTAAAAAAGAAAAGAAAAAAGGAAGGAAAGGAAGTTACTGTTACAGACAACAGAGGAAAATCAACAAAATCTAGAGCAGTCATTTTCAAGATTTTTGGTCCATTTATACTCTTTTGCAAGGAACCTAGAATGTTAGGTCCATGAATCAAGGCAAATTGTAAGAGGTCAAACAGGAGATGACGAGAGTGAACATTGACATTTTAGGAATCAGCAAACTAAAATGGACTGGAATGGGTGAATTTAACTCACGTGACCATTATTATCTACTACTGTGGGCAAGAAACCGTTAGAAGAAATGGAGTAGCTATCTTAGTCAACAAGAGTCCGAAATGCAGTACTTGGATGCAATCTCAAAAATGACAGAATGATCTCTGTTCATTTCCAAGGCAAACCACTCAATATCACAGTAATCCAAGTCTATCTCCCAACCAATAATGCTGAAGAAGCTGAAGTGGAACGGTTCTATGAAGACCTACAAGACCTTCTAGAACTAACACCCAAAAAACATTTCCTTTTCATTATAGGGGACTGGAATGCAAAAGTAGGAAGTCAAGAACTACTTGGAATAACAGGCAAATTTGGCCCTGGAATACAGAATGAAGCAGGGCAAAGGCTAATAGTTGTGCCAAGAGAACTCACTGTTCATAGCAGACACTCTCTTCCAGCAAAACAAGAAAAGACTCTACATATGGACAAAACCAGATGGTCAATACTGAAATCAGATTGATTATATTCTTTGGAGCCAAAAATGGAGAAGCTCTATACAGTCAGCAAAAACAAGACCAGGAGCTGACTGGGGCTTAGATCATGAACTTCTTATTGTCAAATTCAGACTTAAATTGAAGAAAGTAGGGAAAACCACTAGGCCATTCAGGTATGACCTCAATCAAATCTCTTACAATTATACAGTGGAAGTGACAAATAGATTCAAGGGATTAGATCTGATAGACAGAGTGCCTGAAGAACTATGGACGAAGGTTTGTGACACTGCACAGGAGACATTGATCAACATCATCCCCAAGAAAAAGAAATGCAAAACGGCAAAATGGTTGTCTAAGGAGGTCTTATGAATAGCTGAGAAAAGAAGAGAAGTGAAAGGCAAAGGAGAAAAGGAAAGATATACTCATTTGAATGCAGTTTCAAAGACCGAGAGGGATGGTATGGGGAGGGAGGAGGGAGGAGGGTTTAGGATGGGGAACACATATATACCTGTGGCAGATTCATTTTGATATATGGCAAAAACAATAAAATATTGTAAAGTTAAATAAAATTAAATTAAAAAAAAAGAAAAGCAAGGAGAGATAAGAAAACCTTCCTCTGTCATCAACGCAAAGAAATAGAGGAAAACAATAGAATGGGAAAGACTAGAGATCTGTTCAAGAAAACTAGAGACACCAAGAGAACTTTTCATGCAAAGATGGGCGCAACGAAGGACAGAAATGGCATGGATCTAACAGAAACAGAAGATATTAAGAAGAGGTGGCAAGAATACACAGAAGAACTATACAAAAAAGATCTTCATGACCCAGATAATCATGATGGTGTGCTCACTCACCTAGAGCCAGACATCCTGGAATGTGAAGTCAAGTGGGCCTTAGGAAGCATCACTATGAACAAACTAGTGGAGGTGATGGAATTCCATTTGAGCTATTTAAAATCCTGAAAGATGATGCTGTGAAAGTGCTGCACTCAATATGCCAGCAAATTTGGAAAATTCTGCAATGGCCACAGGACTGGAAAGGGTCAGTTTTCATTCCAATTCCAAAGAAAGGCAATGCCAAAGGATGCTCAACTTACCGTATAATTGCGCTTATCTCACACGCTAGCAACGTAATGCTCAAAATTCTCCAAGCCAGGCTTCAACAGTATGTGAACTGTGAACTTCCAGATGTTCAAACTGGATTTAGAAAAGGCAGAGGAACCAGAGATCAAATTGCCAACATCAGTTGGATCATCGAAAAAGCAAGAGAGTTCCAGATAAACACCTACTGCTTTATTGACTATGCCAAAGCCTTTGACTGTGTGGATCACAACAAACTGTGGAATATTCTGAAAGAGATGGAAATACCAGACCACTTGACCGTCCTCCCGAGAAATCTGTATGCAGGTCAAAAAGTAACAGTTAGAACTGGACATGGAACGACGGACTGGTTCCAAATCGGGAAAGAAATGTATCATGGCTCTATATTGTCATCCTGCTATTTAACTTCTATGCAGAGTACATCATGAGATATGCTGTACTGGATGAAGCACAAGCTGGAATCAAGTTTACTGGGAGAAATATCAATAACCTCAGATATGCTGATGACACTACCCTTATGGCAGAAAGCTAAGAAGAACTAAAGAGCCTCTTGATGAAAGTGGAAGAGGAGAGTGAAAAGTTGGCTTAAAACTCAACATTCAGAAAACTAAGATCATGGCATCTGGTCCTATCACTTCATGGCAAATAGATGGGGAAACAGTGACAGACTTTATTTGGGGGGGGGGGGGCGGGGCTCCAAAATCACTGCAGACATTGACTACGGCCATGAAATTAAAGGAAGCTTGCTCCTTGGAAGAAAAGCAATAACAAACCTAGACAACATACTAAAAAGCAGAGACATTATTTTGCCAACAAAGGTCCGTCTAGTCAAAGCTATGGTTTTTCCAGTAGTAATATATGGATGTGAGAGTTGGACTATAAAGAAAGCTGAGCACCAAAGAAATGATGCTTTTGAACTGTGGTGTTGGAGAAGACTCTTGAGAGTCCCTTGGACAGCAAGGAGATCCAACCAGTCCATCCTAAAGGAAATCAGTCCCAAATATTCACTGGAAGGACTGGTGCTGAAGCTGAAACTCCAATACTTTGGCCACCTGATGCGAAGAACTGACTCATTGGAAAAGACCCTGATGCTGGGAAAGATTGAAGGCCAGAGGAAAAGGGGACAACAGAGGATAAGATGGTTGGACGGCATCACAGACTCAGTGGACATGAGTGTGAGTAAACTCCGGGAGTTGGTGATGGACAGGGAGGCCTGTCATGCTGCAGTCCATGGGGTCGCAAAGAGTCAGACACAACTGAGTGACTGGACTGAACTGAACTTACACTGTTAAAAATGATTGAGAACCTTAAATAGCTTCTCTTTGTGGAAATATCTATGGACATTTGCCATATTAAAAATTAATGAATTATTAACTTCTAATTCATTTTAAAAATAACAATAATAAATCCACTGAAAGTGAAAGTCACTTAGTTGTGTCCAACTCTTTGCAACTATACGGTCCATGGAATTCTCCAGGCCAGAATACTGGAGTAGGTAGCCTTTCCCTTCTCCAGGGGATTTTCCCAACCTGGGGATTCAACCCAGCTCTCCCGCATTGCAGGTGGATTTTTACCAGCTGAGCCACAAGGAAAGCCCAAGAAAACCAGAGTGGGTAGCCTTTCCCTTTGCCTGCACATCTTCCTGACCTAGGAATTGAACCAGGGTCTCCTGCATTGCTGGTGGACTCTTTACCAAGTGAGCTATCAGGGAAGCCAATAATAAATCCATTCAGTTTAGTTCAGTTCAGTCGCTCAGTTGTGTCCGACTCTTTGCAACCCCATAAATTGCAGCACGCCAGGCCTGCCTGTCCATCACCAACTCCCGGAGTTCACCCAAACTCACGTCCATCGAGTCAGTGATGCCATCCAGCCATCTCATCCTCTGTCGTCCCCTTCTCCTCCTGCACCCAATCCCTCCCAGCACCTTTTCCAATGAGTCAACTCTTTGCATGAGGTGGCCAAAGTATTGGCGTTTAAGCTTTAGCATCATTCCTTCCAAAGAACACCCAGGACTGATCTCCTTTAGAATGGACTGGTTGGATCTCCTTGCAGTCCAAGGGACACTCAAGAGTCTTCTCCAACACCACAGTTCAAAAGCGTCAATTCTTCGGAGCTCAGCTTTCTTCACAGTCCAACTCTCACATCCATACATGACCACAGGAAAAACCATAGCCTTGACTAGATGGATCTTTGTTGGCAAAGTAATGTCTCTGCTTTTGAATATGCTATCTAGGTTGGTCATAACTTTCCTTCCAAGGAGTAAGCGTCTTTTAATTTCATGGCTGCAGTCAACATCTGCAGTGATTTTGGAGCCCAAAAAATAAAGTCTGACACTATTTCCACTGTTTCCCCATCTATTTTCCATGAAGTGATGGGACCAGATGCCATGATCTTCGTTTTCTGAATGTTGAGTTTTAAGCCAAGCTTTTCACTCTCCTCTTTCACTTTCTTCAAGAGGCTTTTTAGTTCCTCTTCACTTTCTGCCATAAGGGTGGTGTCATCTGCATATCTGAGGTTATCATTACATGTTAAATTAATAACATAGTTTTATAATAAGTAAATACATTCCCAGAAATATTTAGAGTGGTGAAACTGTTATAAATTTCTAATACCTGGCATAATTGAAGGCAGTTAGCTATTCACATTGCTTCAGTTTTCAATCTACTGTGGTATATCAAGTCATGTTGCCTTTAGAAAACTTTGCTAAATACTCACAATCAGATGAGAGTGAGAGATAAAAACACCTTAGTGTTATAGGTCAATCATACTTCACATACAAACAAACAAACAAACTCATTAGAAAAAGAGATCAGATGTGTGGTTACCAAAGGCAGGGCTGGGAGAGGTGAGGGAGTTGGATGAAGGTAGTGAAAAGGTACAAACTTCCAGTTATAAGATAAGTAAGTACAAAGGATTTAATGTACAACATGATAAATATTGCTAACACTGCTGTAAGTTATATATGAAAGTTGTTAAGAGAATAAATATTAAGAATTCTCATCACAGGAAAAATATTTTTCTTTTGTTTTGTATCTATATGAAATGAAGCATGTTTACTCAACTTTAACATGTTAATCATTTCGTGATATATGTAAGTCAAATTATTATGCTGTACTTCTACAGAGTTGTATGTCAATTTTATCTCAGTAAAACTGGAAGGAAAATAAATAACAAAGCGGGGGGAGGGAAGAAGCATGTGCATTTTAAGAATAATTCCACATCATTTATTTTACTGCTCCCATCAGCTATTTCACTTTGGGCCACAGTTAGTTAAGCACTCATTATTTCACATAGGAGTCTGAAAGCATGCGGTTCCAAGGTTGATTAATCCAGCGACTAGAACACAGCAGGGCTCTGAGTTGGCATCCCTGAGGTGCTCTTAGCTTTCCCCTCAGTGTTCACAAGATGACAACCACAGCTCCAGGGAGCCGATGGCAGGAGATCTGGAGATTGGAGATGGCGAAGTTTTGCCTCATGCTTCTCTCTCCTTAGCAGGAGGAAACCCTTTAACAAAAGCCCTTAGCAGACTTCCCCTTGTCTGTCCGGCAGAACTGGATCACATAGCAACCCCTAGACTATTCACTGGCAAAAAGAATGAGACCGTTGGGACTGGCTTAGAACAATCATAGGCAGCTCAACGTTGGGGCTTACACGGATATCCAAGTTTATCCTCCAAGCCTAGAGAATGTGCACCTTCTCTGAACAAGTCCTTTCTATACATCTGAACAAAAGCAGAGTCATTTCAGCTAAGACAAAGAGGGGAAGTGTTTTGGCAGGAGATGACAACAGTGTCTGCCTCACTCACTTTAAACCAAATTTTTCAATTACTAACCAACAGCCTGAAAGAAAGTGAACGTGAAAGGTTCTCCATCAACTCTTTGTGACCCCACAGACTATACAGTCCATGGAATTCTCTAGGCCAGAATACCGGAGTGGGTAACCTTTCCCTTCTCCAGGGGATCTTCCAAACATAAGGATCAAACCCAGGTCTGCCACATTACAGGCAGATTTTTCACCAGTCTGAGTACACAGACTAAAAGGGTATATCCATAACCAGCTACTAAAATTATTCTTTAAAGCAGAACTGTTGCTGTTGTTCAGTTGTTCAGTCATGTCTGACTCTTTGCAACCCCACGGGCTGCAACACGCCAGGCTACCCTGTCCTTCACTATCTCACAGAGATTGCTCAAACTCATGTCCATTGAGTCAGTGATGCCATCCAACCATCTCACCCTCTGTCGTCCCTTTCTCCTCTTACATCCAGTCTTTCCCAGCATCAGGATCTTTTCTAATGAATCAGCTCTTCACATCAGGTGGCCAAAGTATTGTAACTTCAGCTTCAGCATCAGTCCTTCCAATGAATGTTCATGACCAGTCCTAACAATGAATATTTAAGACTGATTTCCTTTAGGATTGATTGGTTTGATCTCCTTGCAGTCCAAGGGACTCTCAAGAGTCTTCTCCAACACCACAGTTCAAAGCATCAATTGTTCTGTGCTCAGCTTTCTTTATAGTCCAACTCTCACATCCATACATGACCACTGGAAAAACCATAGCTTTGACTAGACGGACCTTTGTTGGCAAAGTAACGTCTCTGCTTTTTAGTATGCTGTCTAGGTTTGTCATTGCTTTTCTTCCAAAGAGCAAGTGTCTTTTAATTTCATGGCTGTAGCCAATGTCTGCAGTGATTTTGGAGCCAAAGAAAATAAAGACTGTCACTGTTTCCATTGTTTCTCCATCTATTTGCCATGAAGTGATGGGACCAGATGCCATGATCTTAGTTTTTTGACTGTTGAGTTTTAAGCCCAGCCTTTTCACTTTCCTCTTTCACCTTCATCAAGAGACTCTTTAGTTCCTCTTCGCTTTTGCCATTAGGGTGGTGTCATCTGCATATCTGATGTTATTGATATTTCTCCCAGCAATCTTGATTCCAGCTTGTGCTTCATCCAGCCTGGCATTTCACATGATGTACTCTGCATATAAGTTAAATAAGCAGGGTGACAATAACAGCCATGACATACTCCTTTTCCAATGTGGAACCAGTCTGTTGTTCCATGTCCAGTTCTAACTGTTGCTTCTTGACCTGCATACAGATTTCTCAGGAGGCAGGTCAGGTGGTCTGGTATTCCCATCTCTTTCAGAATTTTCCACAGTTTACTGTGATCTACACAGTCAAAGGCTTTAGCGTAGTCAATAAAGCAGAAGTAGGTGTTTTTTGGGAATTCTCTTGCTTTTTATATGATCCAACTGATGTTGGCAATTTGATCTCTGGTTCCTCCACCTTTTCTAAATCCAGTTTGAAAATCTGGAAATTCTCAGTTCACATACTGTTGAAGCCTAGCTTGGAGAATTTTGAGCAGAATACCATATTGTTTTTATCATGTAAAACCAATATATATATACATATACATATTGATGTAGATGTTTGCATACATATATTAATACTTTTTTAAAAACTGAAGATGCAATAATATGTGTTTGTTTTCTTTGGGTTTTTGAGTTGGTTTTAAGTTTCTTCCCTATAGCTTTTCATATTTTCTGAGTTTCTCAATGGACAACTCTCTTTAATAAACCGAAAAATTAAGCATTATTTTTAGTGATTTTGTGAAATTAAGTATTGACAATATATTTATACTTTTCATTTGCATATCAATTATAAGCAAATTATTTTATTTTCTTAACCTGTAAAATCAGGATAAGAATACTTCATATTTCCTAAGAAAATTGCAATCATTCATATAGAATACTAGCAATCAGACCCGATCAGAGCAGATCAGTCACTCAGTTGTGTCCGACTCTTTGCAACCCCATGAATCGCAGCACGACAGGCCTCCCTGTCCATCACCAACTCCCGGAGTTCACCCAGACTCACGTCCATCGAGTCAGTGATGCCATCCAGCCATCTCATCCTCTGTCGTCCCCTTCTCCTCCTGCCCCCAATCCCTCCCAGCATCAGAGTCTTTTCCAATGAGTCAACTCTTTACATGAGGTGGCTGAAGTACTGGAGTTTCAAGCTTTAGCATCATTCCTTCCAAAGAAATCCCAGGGCTGATCTCTGGTTGGATCTCCTTGCAGTCCAAGGGACTCTCAAGAGTCTTCTCCAACACCACAGTTCAAAAGCATCAATTCTTTGGCGCTGAGCCTTCTTCACAGTCCAATTCTCACATCCATACATGACCACAGGAAAAACCATAGCCTTGACTAGACGAACCTTTGTTGGCAAAGTAATGTCTCTGCTTTTGAATATGCTATCTAGGTTGGTCATAACTTTGCTTCCAAGGAGTAAGCGTCTTTTAATTTCATGGCTGCAATCACCATCTGCAGTGATTTTGGAGCCCAGAAAAATAAAGTCTGACACTGTTTCCACTGTTTCCCCATCTATTTCCCATGAAGTGGTGGGACTGGATGCCATGATCTTCGTTTTCTGAATGTTGAGCTTTAAGCCAACTTTTCACTCTCCACTTTCACTTTCCTCAAGAGGCTTTTTAGTTCCTCTTCACTTTCTGCCATAAGGGTGGTGTCATCTGCATATCTGAGGTTATTGATATTTCGCCCGGCAATCTTGATTCCAGCTTGTGTTTCTTCCAGTCCAGCGTTTCTCATGATGTACTCTGCAGATAAGTTAGATAAGCAGGGTGACAATATACAGCCTTGACGAACTCCTTTTCCTATTTGGAACCAGTCTTTTGTTCCATGTCCAGTTCTAACTCTTGCTTCCTGACCTGCATATAGGTTTCTCAAGAGGCAGGTCAGGTGGTCTGGTATTTCCATCTCTTTCAGAATTTTCCACAGTTTATTGTGATCCACACAGTCAAAGGCTTTGGCATAGTCAATAAAGCAGAAATAGATGTTTTTCTGGAACTCTCTTGCTTTTTCTATGATCCAGCGGATGTTGGCAATTTGATCTCTGGTTCCTCTGCCTTTTCTAAAACCAGCTTGAACATCAGGAAGTTCACGGTTCACATATTGCTGAAGCCTGGCTTGGAGAATTTTGAGCATTACTTTACTAGTGTGTGAGATGAGTGCAATTGTGCAGTAGTTTGAGCATTCTTTGGCATTGCCTTTCTTTGGGACTGGAATGAAAACTGAGCTTTTCCAGTCCTGTGGCCACTGCTGAGTTTTCCAAATTTGCTGGCATATTGAGTGCAGCACTTTCACAGCATCATCTTTCAAGATTTGGAATAGCTCAACTGGAATTCCATCACCTCCACTAGCTTTGTTCATAGTGATGCTTTCTAAGGCCCACTTGACTTCACATTCCAGGATGTCTGGCTCTAGGTCAGTGATCACACCATCGTGATTATCTGGGTCGTGAAGATCCTTTTTGTACAGTCGTTCTGTGTATTCTTGCCATCTCTTCTTAATACTTCTGCTTCTGTTGGTATGGACCTAACATACCTAACAGACCATACCATTTCTGTCCTTTATCGAGCTCATAGTGCCTAGTAAATAATGAGAGTTTGTAAATGCATGCTGTTAGTGTTATTTCATGTTTACTTGGTGACATAGGTAGGGCAGGACTTACTATCTTCATTTTATATATTAGGCAACCGAGGCTAAGAGAAGTGCAATGCCTTCCCCAATATCATACTGCTTGCCAAGATTATTGTTCCTTTCAATTAAACTATCGCTACCATCACCCATGGTATAGATGAGAGACAAGAAAATTCTGTTCCTAATGCTTGAGAATGTTTCTCATGATAGATTTTTAAAATATACATATATTTTGTTGTTGTTGCTGTTGAGATTAACATACCATAAACTCACCCTTTTGAAGTGAACAATTCAGTGATTTTGTAGTATATTAACAAGGTTGTGAAACTATCACCACCATTTAATTTCAAAATATTTTCAACGTTCCCTCCCTCCAAAAAAAACAACAAAAAAAAAACGCATGTCCATTAGCATTCACTCCCTATTCCGTTCTCCCACAAGGCCCTGGAAATCACTAATCTCTTTTCTGTTCCTATGTTACTATTTGCCTATTCTGAACATTTCCTATATACAGAAGCATAGAATACGTGGCCTTCTATATCTGACTTCCTTCAGTTAGCACAATGTTTTTAAGAGTCATTCACATTGCAGCATGTGTCAGCTCTTCATTCCTTTTTATGGCTAAATAATACTGCATTATATGGATATACCACATTTAAAAAATTCATTTATCACTTATATATTAGATTTCTGGACACAGCCACTTGGCAATTTAACCAACTAAAACAAATAGCAAGTAAATCAGTAAAATTCAGTAAACCAGTAAAATGACTGAATAAAATGACCAGTAACCAAAAACAAATCAGTAAAATTCAGCTCATCTAGCTCATCCAAAACTTTTTTACTTTATTTGTTAAAAGATTAGAAATAAGAGTTTTTCACCTTTTGTTGGAATCATTTCTTGTTTGTTTTCTGTTTATTTACCAGATACCAAGAATATTTCAGTTGTTTCCAGAATTGTCTGTCCTTCAACTCACTTGCAAATCTTTCAGTCTAGATTCCTTCAGTCATAAACTACAAAATACACACATCTCTGATACTCAGGTAAGATGCCAATGTGAAGCCTAATCCCCCCAGCCCCCCACTAAGCCTGGGGCTCTTGAGCCTGTGCTTATTTTCTCCATACATAAATGGAGAAAATATTTCTCCTGAAAGAGATGACCTGTGTGCTCCTATGCAGTTCCAGGCGCCTATGACTCCGGTTCCCTGTCTGCGTGTGTAGCCACCACGGTCTCCACCACCACTCCACTCCGGTCCACCTTCACCTACTACCGCTCTGTTTCATTCAAGTCGAGGAATTTAGATAGGACGAAACTTCCTGTGGCTCTGGTGGCAGGAGGAAATAGAGCAAGCTGACAGTAGCATCGCATGACAACAGCCTCAGAGGTTTATATAGCCCTCTACAGTTGACAAAGCAATTCTCCAAGCAATTTCTCATACAGGTCCCCACGACAGGCCCTTGAATAAGTCAGGCATTTTATCAAGGAAGAAACTGAGATCTGGAAAGTGGCCAAGTTCATATTGTCAAGTGATGGACCCTGAGGCTCTTGTCTCCCAGTCTGTGGTCATCACACCGTCTCACGGCACCACTCCACCTCCGATGGCATTAGGACAGTGAAGAATGAGCAGCTGAGGCCAAGTATCGATGGCTTGTAGTTGCTTACAGTGGTCCCAGGATGACTATTCACTGACATGCCTGTGCTGAGTATGAGTAAAGGAAAGGGTGAAACAGGAGTAAAGGGAGAGTCAATGGAACTAGTGAAAAAAAACATGAGTATACTGAAGACCAATACATGAAGAACACTTACTAGCACTTATGGAAAGTTTTTAAGGAATGAGGGTTTCCAAACAGATTGTGGAGGGTCACTTAAACTTAGCACTACTCATCCAGTCCCAGACTTCCCCTTGGAACACTGCTGAGTGATGTGATGGTCTTCATGCTGAGCTTTGAGTGGGTAAGTTGCTACTAGGGACCTGGAGGCAAAGAAGAACACACTACCAGGTGTAAACCATTCAGAGAGCAAACTGCCTAGTTTGGCCTTTCAATCCATTTCAACATCCATCAGGCCCCCCCAAAATTTTCAACAGATTCCAAGACCTACATTTTGCTCCCACTCTTATTAACACCATTCCCTTATATACATCATCTATAGGTGTTTCACATATAATATTTCATTGCATCACACCTGTGAGTTAGGCATTATTATCCCCTTTTTACAGAAGGACAAATTGGGCTCATAAATATGAATAAATTGCTCCAGCTGCTTGGGGATAGAACTGTTGTTTAAATTCAGGTCTCTGTTGTTTCAAATCTCTTTTCTTTCTGATAAAATGCAGTACCTCTATTCTAACTCTCTATTAGAATTTCAATCGAAATCTTGCCTGCAGTTAAACTGTATGAAACATTTTGAGGAAGATTATATTAGTATAAATCTGTGAACATTCTAATTTCTAAATATGCTGATAATATATTTATTATAAAGTCAATTAATGAAATAATGAAACTGCCTTGATAAACACAGCTGCAATGGGCATTCTAGCTAGGCCTCTTACTTCAAGCTATATTTTATTTAGAGTGCATAGAATGGAGAAAATCATGGTTCAGTAGGTACAAATGTCTTTTAATAATAGTTTTAATAGTCTCAGTAGTGGTTTGTGATCTCAAGTCATATCTTGACTAAACAGATATGACAGAAAGAGCTTATTATGTCTTCAAAAAAAAGTTGCTAAGCTGGTTGCAGAAACTGACATTCATTTTTGCCAGGATGTTAAAAACTGTTACATGTGACATTTTAGTGTGCATGTTGTACTTGTTACAATTTTAGTAATAGTTTAAAGTGTACTTAATATTTCAGAATGAATTCTCCCAAATTGATCTAAACATTAAATTTAACCCTAATTAAAATCCCAAGTCACCTTTGAAGAAACTGACAAGCAGACACTAAAATTTGTTTGAAAACGCAAAAGACCTGGACTAGCCAAAACCATTTTGAAAAAGAATAATAAGGTTGGAGGATTTACCCTACTTGATTCTGAGACTTATAAGAAAGCTACTAAAATCAAGAGAAAGAGAGTTAGAGCGAGGATAGACTTGCAGATTGCTTGAACAGAATGGAATCCAGAAACAGAACCAAACGTACATGGTCAACTGGTTTTCTGACAAAGATGCCAAGAGAATTAAATGAAAAAATCAGCAAATGGGATATCCAGCTAAAACAACTGGGTATCTGTAACAGAAAAATTTTAGCCTCTACCCATATCTTATATCACATACAAAACGAACTCAAAATAGATCATAGATTTAAACACAAGACCTACAGGAGAAAATGTTTGTGATATCCAGTTAGAAAAGGCATAAAGGCACAAATCATGAAAGAAAATATTCATTAACTTTTCCAAAATTAAAAGCTTTTTTTCTTAAAAAAAAAAGAGCTAAAAAGACAGTTATGATTTCACAGTACAATATATATAAATCAAGTCATTATGTTGTACATCTTAAACTTACAGACTGCTGTATGTCAATTATACCTCAATAAAACTACAGGTGCGGGAGGGGAGGCAAGCAAAAAACTGTGATATGCAAAACATATATCTAACAAATGTATCTGGAATATATAACAAAGTTATACAACTCAGTAAGAGGGTGTGCTTAGTCTCTCAGTCGTGTCCGACTCTTTGTGACCCCATGGAGCCCTTCAGGCTCCTCTGTCCATGGAATTCTCCGGGCAAGAATTCTGGAGTTGGTAGCCATTCCCTTCTCCAGGGATCTTTCCGACCCAGGGATTGAACCTGGGTCTCCTGCCTTGCAGGTGGATTCTTTACTGTCTGAACCACCAAGGAAGCCCCAATAAGAAGGAAACAACACAATAAAAATAGGGAAAAGATTTGAACACTTCACAAAAGAAGATATATAAATGCCAATTAGTATATGAAAAGATGTCCAATATCACAAATTATGAGAAAAATTCCAATTAAAACTACACGAACTATTTATCACATGTGCATGCAGGCTAAGTCACTTCAGTGGTGCACGCATGCTAAGTCACTTCAGTGGTGTCCGGCTCTTTGCGACCGTGTGGACTGCCGCCCACCAGACGTCTCTGTCCCTGGAATTCTCCAGGCAAGAATACTGGAGTGGGTTCCCATGCCATCCTCCAGAGGATCTTCCCGACCCAGGGATCGAACCCAGTCTCTTATGTCTCCTGCATTTGCAGGCAGGTTCTGTACCACCAGCGCTGTTCATCAGTTTACCAATATTATAAATTTAACATACCACTGGGAAGCCCCATATGACACAGAACTCTCACTCCTAGATATTTACCCCAAAGAAATAAAAATATGTCTACGCAAACACTTATACATGAATGTTTATAGTAGTATTATTTATAATAGTCAAAAGCTGGAAACAACCCAAGTACTGATTAGTGAATGGAAAAACAAATTTGGTACATACATACCACGGGATACTACTCAACACAGAAACAAATATACTGTATTTATATGTATTAATACACTCAACAATATAGATGAATGTCAAAAACATTAAGAGAAAAAAAGTTACACACAAAGGACTGAATACTATGGTTCAATTATATGAAATCCAAGAGAAGGCAAAACTGTAGTGACTGTAAATCAGCAGTTGCCTTGACGGCAGGAGCTGGGGGAGTGGATTGATTGAAGAGGGGCACTTTTTAGGGTGATGGAAATGTTCTGTCCTGATCATGGAAATGGTTAGACAACCACATACAATTACCTGAATTTATTAAACTGTACACTTAGAATTTTATCCTAGGTAATGTATACCTCAATAAAACTGAGGCAAATAGTTCTTTTAAATACTAGGGCTTCACAATCCCTAAAAAAAAAAAGAAAACAAAAGTTAGCATTAGAACTAAGTATGTAGACTTCTGCAAAATAATACCAAAGAAATATACATAAAAGTTATACAATATATGTAAAAGATTGACTTTTTGAAGCTGTTTTTAATTTTTTTGTCCCTCTAATCTCCATCTGAATAAAAATTAGAAATAAATAAGCTACATCTTAAATAATTTTGGCTGACTTTAATATATACAAAACTACTTGTATGTTTAAATATATACAAAACTGCTTAAATAGATTACCAAATAAAAATCTTCGTTACAGGAGACTTTCATTGGACCATGGCTCCTTAAGGCATTTGAGAAACAGAATGTTTCAGTTTGTTAGTTTTGGGTGTTTGAGAGGTTTTGTTTTTTATTTTTTGGTTTCCAGGGTGTGGTGTTTTGTTTTTTTCTTTTTGGCAGTGCTTAGCCAGTTCATCATGCTTTCTTATTGTCACAAAGTGTTTTTATGATTCATCAGTCAATATCCAGGGTCAGATAATTAGCCATTAACATACTTCACCTGTACTGTGATGAAAATGATATCACAATTTGCAAGAGATCCCCTTGAAGATGAAATTGAAAGAAATTGTGGCCACATGTTGTTTCAAACCTGTATTCATTACACCTCCTGACTGCATGTCATCCAAGAGAGGCCAAACAGATGTGTAAAAATAGCTGTTTAACAGGGGGGAAAATACTGTAAAATTGTTTATGGCAGGACAGCGGGTTCTTATAGGCAAAGTAAATTACAAATAGATTTCTCAATTACTTTTTAAAGCCTGGTATTTGATTCTTATATAACAGTCAAAAATCAATTTTGCATGGAATTTATGTGAATACCTCATTATTAATAAAACAGCGGTTGGCGGCTGCTACTTGCTCCCCACAAAAGCGGCACGCAGTGGGGAAGCATTCACGTGCCAGGCTTTGCAATCGTTTATCTTTTTATCCCCTGCTTTAGCATCATAAAAAAAAGAAAGGGAAGAAATGAATTCCAAGCAAATTTTAGACATTGCTTCTGGCAGCCCCTCATTCAAGGGGGCCAGGAGGGGTGCCCTGAGAGTACTTATTGGCAGGTGTTAGAGCAGTCCTCATGCCCCACTCCCTGCTCATATTATACCTCAAAGGTCTTTTTTAAAATAAACATCTTAAGCAAATAACTCTAGTTGTTGGAAAAGACATTGAACTCCACCACTCATTTTATGCCTAGCATATCTCATCTCAGTCCTGGAGCTCACTGTTGACCAAGTGAACTGGTTTATGATTAGCCAGTGGTGCTTTTTTCCAAATCGCTTAATGATAGTTACTAATTTTTAAAAGAAAAGAAATTGTTCCTGACTCAAACATTCTATGCACATAACAAGCATATTTATCTCCAGTTCATAAATAGGAAAATTGAATTCCGTTAATGTCCAGGACCTATTTTGTGCTTAATTCATCAAACCATGAATACTCCCCTCCAAAAGGAAAAGTGTAGTATAATGACCAAGCTAGCTTCTCTGGTTGGCCTTTCTTTTTTTTATTGGAGTATAGTTGCTTTACACTGCTGTGTCATTTTTTGCTGTAAAACAAAGTGAATTAGCCGTACAAATGCATATGTCCCCTCTTTTTTTGATTTCCTTCCTATTTAGGTCACCACAGAGCATGGAGTTCCCTGTGCTATACAGTGGGCTTCTCTGGTGGCTAGAATGGTAAAGAATCCACCTGCAATGTAGGAGACCTGGGTTCAATCCCTGGATTGGGAAGATCCCCTGGAGGAGGGCATGGTAACCCACTCCAGTATTCTTGCCTGGAGAATCCCATGGATAGAGGAGCCTGGTGGGCTACAGTCCATGGGGTAGCAAAGAGTAGGACATGACTGAGCGACTAAGCGCAGCAGTCCCTTCAGTCATGTCTGATTCTTTGTGACCCTATGAACTGTCGCCCACCAGGCTCCTCTATCCATGGGATTCTCCATGCAAGAAAACTGGAGTGGGTTACCATGTCCTCCTCCAGGGGATTGTCCCAACCCAGGGATTGAACCCTCATCTCCTGTGGCTCCTGCACTGTGGGTGAATTCTGTATTGCTGAACAGCCTGGGAAGCCCCAGGTTCTCATTAGTTATCTATTTTATACATAGCAGTGTATATATGACAATCCCAATCTCCCAATTTATACCACTCCTCCTTTTGCCCCTTGGTATCCATACATTTGTTCTTTTCATCTGTGTCTCTATTTCTGCTTTGCAAATAAGATCATCTATACCATTTCCCCAGATTCCACATATGTATATTAATATATGATATTTCTTTTTCTCTTTCTGACTGGTTGGCCTTTCTTAACCAATCAGGTGACTTCTAGTAAGTTCTGTCATTGCTTTAGGGATTGTCTTTTCACCAGAAAAAATAGTATTTTCAAAAATGGTCTGAGGTTTCTTTCAGTTCATAAACAACTTTAAGACTCAGGGCAGTGAGTAAAAAGTCATTTTGTTTTGTTACATGCAAAAAAAAAAAAAATGAGGCTTGGCCACCAACATGGGGAAATGCTCATTTTCAGACGTTAAAGACAGTTTAGATCATAGCTACCTGCTACTTCTTCTACTGAGTCCACACTTCGAAGATCCTGGCAGGGAAAAAGGCAAGAATCTCCCTGCCTCTGGGTGTTTGCAGCACATTTCCCACAATGCTGATTTCTCCCTTCTTTGAATCTCTGCCCATGAATGATCACACCTGGCAGCTGTGGGCAAGCTCACTTACCCCCTACACCTCCGAGTCAGCAGCTAATTAGAAATACAGTATGAACACAATCATTAAGCCAGCCCAAAAAGCTGTGGTGGACTCTAGTTTACAGTCTGTTTGAGACAGAGGTGTACATAAGATGACTCCTTTTAAATATAGAATGCCAGGAGTTTACTGAAGAATAAGAGTCCAGGGTAGATAAGAAAATTTTTCTTTAAGGACTGGGTTTGATATCCATTGTGAAAAAAATGACTTACACATGATCAACATATTTAGAGTTTTAAAATACAATGACTTTCCTTCTATTACTTCTCTAATTCTTCACATAGTTACTCTGACTTACCATGTCTTCACTGAGAATCACACAGTTAATCAACTGAAGTCAGTAAAATCAGTACTCTTTTGGAAAAAATACATTTTTTTCAAAAAGGAAAGATACATTTTTTTCTAGGTCAAATTCAAATTTGGGATTTGTTTACACAAGTGCTACTAATGAGCTCCAAGAGAAGCTTATTTACAGTCGATTGTGGTTGATCACATGAATAGCCTCAGTCCTTCACGCCTCCTCGCCTCCTCGTATCTAGGCCTTTGCCCTGTGACAGTCCCTCTTATTTAAAAGACAAATCTGTTTTTTCATCTCTTGAATCTGGTCTTGGACGTGTGGCTTGCTTTGGCCAACAGAATGAGATGAAATGACAAGTGTGCCAGTACTAAGCCTAGACCTCAAGAAACCTGCGTGTGTCTGCATGTTTCCCACTTCCGCCATTGCCAGGACAAAGGGCATGCCTGTGTTACCTGGGAATCTCAGGAGAAGGATGAGGGACATGTAGAGCAAAGCCAAGTCACCCCAAACAACCCAAACTAGATCTGACAAGCCCTCAGACACAAAAGAGAGCCCAGCTGAGATCAACGGAGCCCTGCAGATGCAGGAGGAAGGACAGGTCTACCGTCGCATACCCGCGAGTTGCTGTGCTTGTTTGCTGCACAACAGTTTCATGGCAATAGCTAATTACTACATTGATCTTCCCTAACACTAACTGGTACTGATAATGATGTTGAAATTGCCACACCTCAAGATACTTGTGACAGTCTGGTCTTTCCCTACTTTTATTAGCATGTGTAATACATTGATTCTGAGTCATTGTCACTATATTCTTTTTGGTACACAAACTTTCCATGTTCTCTGAGCATCTTAGGCAAGGAGCTGTCAGGTTTTGATGTAGCCAGAACTACCTGCAGGGCTTCTTAAAACACATATTTCTGAGCCCTACCTCCAGAGTTTCTGATTTAGTTGGTCTACAGTAGACCCCAGCCTCAGAATGGGCATTGTCACAAGTCCCTATGCTGGTGCTGATGCTTCTAGTTCCAGGACCACATTGTGAGATCCAGTCCCTCAGGCTATCAAGGGTTAAGCGCAAGGTTGCTGGTTCACATACCCATCTGTGTTTTCCCAAAGCACGTTTTCCATCACCTTTTCTGACCGGTAAATGAGTTGAGCCAGAGCCAAGATTCCATAGCCTTCCAGATGAGTTCCCTCTGCAAGAGACATCCCTGCAGCAAACAGCAAGCAGGGTTCCCAAGCCTGCATGGGACTCAGCAAGGATTCAGCACACTCTGCCCACAGACTTACAGCTATGCCAGTGACTTGAGAAGTTTTCTGGCTTGCATCCAGGAAGGATTTAGGAGGATAAAAGAGAGTTCACACTCCTCAGTGTCCACCTCAAAGCATTTGTTCTTAAATTTCCCTTCTTAGAATTCTGGAATTTTACTGTCAGGAAAAACTCTTAGCCCCATCTATTTAAATGTGTACAATCAATTTCTCCCTCTCAAATCTCCACGGCAGGTATTCTCATTTCTTCCCACTTGCTGCGTGTGCAGTGATCCCCCACTGTGAAAACAGAACAGCTTTTGCTCATGGTGCAGCTCAACTCTGCCTGATCTCTTTTTCACAACAATCTTTCACAACAGTTGAACTCAGACACTCAAGCATGGCTCTGTAGCATCAGCAAGAGTTGGCAAGAATCTGGGTCCTCTGAGTGATTTTTATTTGCAGTGTTGCCTCAGAAAATGAAACCAAATTGAAAAAAACTGTCCCTTGAAATGTAACATTTTAAAAACACAATAGGGAAGCAGTAAGCCTTCATAAAGCACTGGCCAGCCTGCTTCACCTTTCACTTCCTTTCTTTTAATAAAGCATGGTTTTCATCTGCTAATTGCTGCATGATTTTAATTCAGTAGCTGTATTTTGAAGAAAAGTAGGGTTGTCCTTGAGGTGTGCAAACACTTGCCCAGGGGCCTGGGGAACGTCTGGCACTTTTCTGCTCATAGTCTGGCATCCTGGAAATATTTCCAATCTGTTTCATAAAAGTAGTTTGACCCTATTTTGAAAATCTTTTATTTTGCAAAGAGTTTTTATAAGAATCTTAGAACTCAATGTCACAGTCAAACAGTACTTTGCCTATTGTTAAAGCCATAAACTATTTGACACTAAAACCAAATGGTTGTAGACTATTTTTATTCAATAGATATTTATCAAGCATCTACTATGTACACTTACTCTGCCTGGTAAGAGATACAGAAGTGAAAATATCCCCTCTTTGCTTTCAAAGTGCTTATAATACTTTTGATAAAACCAACCTCAAAACAAATAATGATCCCTTCATTCATTCAACACGTATGTGTTGAGTGCCTATTATGGCCTTGGCACAGTACATACTGTACGTAGAACACACAACAATAATAATGGTGGACTTGATTCCTGCTCAAAGTTTAGTCTTGTAAGGGAGTCAGATAGTTACAAAAAGGGTGATAAAAATATCACTTGGGACAACCATGTGGCAAGAGCATGAGGCAGGAGACCCTAGTTTAGTCTGTGAAGTCAAAGAAAAGCTTTTGGAAGAAATAACACAGAAATTGAGACCTAAAAGTACAAAAGAAGATGCTGAGAAAGGCGGAGAGAAAATGAGGATGAAATAGATTTGCAAAGGTGGAGCTAATTTGCCACCTATAAAGAATTTTTAAAAGATCAGTATAATGAGGGCTTCCCTGGTGACTCAGCAGTAAAGAATCCACCTGCCAATGAAGGACACAGGTTCCATCCCTGATCCGGGAAGATCCCACATACCGCAGAACAACTAAGCCTGTGTGCCCCAACTACTGAGCCTACGTGCCCTAGAACCTGTGCTCCGCAGCAAGTGAAACCTCTGCAATGAGAAGCGCATGCCTAGAAACTAGAGAGCAGCCCCCACTTGCTGCAACCAGAGAAAGCCTGCACACAGCAGCAGAGACCCAGTACAGCTCAGACCAGTGCTCTGTGACAATCCAGAGGGGTGGCATGGGGTGGGAGGGAGATCAAGGCGGGGGGGATGTATGTGTGCCCTTATGGTATTGATAGTTGAAATCACTTATATGGGGCGTTTCTTCCAGATTTCCTCTGGCCAGTCATTTTGCTTTGATTGGTCCTGAGTCTGTATTTGGAATATCTCAGGATCCCCCCAGGTGTGCGTGCGTCTCTTAGCCAAGATGGAATTCCAGTGAAGAAACCTACAGGCAGGTTGACACCATCTACTCTGGTGGTACCCTCTCCCTTTTTGACCTTCAAGGAACTGTATAGTCGGGAAGGTCTCCTTGACTTTGAGAATGAGAAATGCGTGGTCTCTATCTTTTATCTGGGCAGGGTTCAGCTTCTCCGGAGAAGCCAATGGCAACACATTCCAGTACTCTTGCCTGGAAAATCCCATGGATGGAGGAGCCTGGTAAGCTGCAGTCCATGGGGTCACTAAGAGTTGGACATGACTGAGCGACTTCACTTTCACTTTTCACTTTCATGCATTGGAGAAGGAAATGGCAACTCACTCCAGTGTTCTTGCCTAGAGAATCCCAGGGATGGAGAAGCCTGGTGGGCTGCTGTCTATGGGGTCACACAGAGTCGGACACGACTGATGCGACTTAGCAGCAGTAGCTTCTCCAATTGCTATTATGGAGTATCTGTCCATACGGAATGAACTACAGCTGCTCAGTCTGGGGGTCCATCTACCTCCTGCCTTAATATGAGTAGAAGTAATGGAACTTTATCTTTAGTTTGGGGTCTAAATCTTCCTGGTATACTCACACTGATGCCTTAGCCTCCAGGCAGCCCAACAGTCCTTTCATGCAGCTGCACTTGCTCAGCCAATCCTGCTTGTCATGCGAGACTTAATCAAGGAACAGAGACAGACCTCATTCCTTCTGAGTCCTCTGCTCCTTAGCTACTCCCAGCCTCTCCATCTTTCAAAGTAGGGGAATCCTATAGTGCATCTAAATATTGTGAAAATTCCTGATTGCGTTTTTCCAAACAACAATTCTTCTGCCTTCTAATTCTGAACTTTTCCTTATTTGAGAAATGTTTGTTTCCCATTCCCATTTCTGATCAATAGCTGGTCTCTACTTAAAATCAATTTCTTTTTCAACTATCTCTGAATTATAGTATCAGATAGAAACTGCCTTTTGTTCAAAGGCTTAGTATTAGAAAAATAATCACAATACTAAAATGAAACATGTAACTTTCTTTTCATTTATGTAAGATATTTGAATTTTTGCAGGTCAATGGTCCTCAAATTTGAAGTATACCATAATTTTCTATGAAAACATTGGAATGGACCCACACCTGCACTCAAGGGTCCCTAACCCCTTACCCCTGGAGTCCTGGCACAGGTGGAAGGGCAGCGTGGGCCAGCAGGCATGCCCTGGCCAGGCTTCCACTCAGGGCTTTGTGTGCCCATCTCACCCGGCTGTGATGGTCACCTCTAGTACTGATCTGGTTCATGGAGGCCACAGACACACACACGCCCACCTCATTCTGGTTTCCAGCTCCAAGCCTTCCTCCCTGCTTAGTCATGAGGACCCTGACCCTCTGGGGTCCTGATACCCAGAGCAGGGCCTGCAGATACCTGGTCTCCCTCCCAGAAACATGGGACTTATTTTTCTGATTGAAGAAAATAAAAAGTGCTGTGCAATTATTTAAAAAAACAAAAACACTGGGATGAATTTACACCAGTCTTGGGATTCCAAGTAATGGACCAAAAACAACAGACTCCTTGCGCCTGCTACTCCCAAACTTCCCGAGTCTGAGTTTAAAACTGAAGGCATATTGATTTCTGGAGAGGTACAATCTTCTACTTTTTTAAAGCAGCAATTAGGACAGTGTTTATACAGAAGGTCTGAAGAGCAAATGCTTTCTGTACATTCTGGATCCTTCCAACCCTAAGTAGTCCTTGACCGTTTGCATTATCCAGTTGCTTGTCATAAATGGAGAAGAATGGACTGCAGTGCAGACCTACTGAATAAGAATCTGCATTTTAACAAGATTCCTGGGTGATTCACATGAACATTACAGTTTAAGAAGAAATGTAAATAAGATGATGTTTGGGTTCCAGGATTGTCCTTCCCACACAAAAAAGTAGGGGGGAGAAGACAATGCTTACATCTCTGGCTCTGCTGAAATATTTTCAACGTTTGTCTTCAACTCTACTACTTTTGTGGTCTTTCACTAAATTCATTCTGACCATCAGCACATCTGGGCACCTGGAAGATGTAGTAGCCCTCTTGCAATAGAAAACTCCTCAGCTTCTGCTTCCAGCATGTTGGCTACAATGCTCTCCACCACGAGGCTCCTTAAGTTTGATATTATCTATCATCTGTCCTTCCTTCTGAATTCTGCATTTTTATAGTGTTGAGAGTGCTTGGACACATAATGCAGTGGAACAAAAGGAAAAAAGACTCCTACATCTTCATAGCATCCCCCTTGACCCTGAAGATTGTTGTTCAGTCGCTAAGTCATGTCCGACTCTTTGCGACCCCATGAACTGCAGTACTCCAGGCTTCCCTGTCCTTCACTATCTCCCTGAGTTTGCTCAAACTCATGTCTTTTGAGTCAGTGATACTGTCCAACCATTTCATCCTCTGTCATCCCCTTCTCCTCTTGCCCTCAGTGTTTCCCAGCATCAGGGTCTTTTCCAATGAGTCAGCTCTTCACAACAGGTGGCCAAAGTATTAGAGCATCGGCTTCAGCATCAGTCCTTCCAATGAATATTTAGGGTTGATTTCCTTTAGGTTTGACTGGTTTGATCTTCTTGATATCCAAGGGACTCCCAAGAGTCTTCTCCAGCCCCACAGTTGAAAGCATCAGTTCTTCGGCGCTCAGCCTCCTTTATGGTCCAGCTCTCACATCTGTACATGACGACAGGAAAAACCACAGCTTTGACTTGTTGGACCTTTTGGCAAAATGATGTCTCTGCTTTTTAATATGCTGTTTAGATCACTGCTACCCAATAGAACTTTCTGGAATGATGGGTCTCTTCTATATCTGCACTGCTCAGTCTGAGAGCCATTTGCCACATATGACTACTGAGCAACTGAAACATAACTAGTGTTGGGAATTCCCTGGCAGTCTAGTGGCTAGGACTCAGCGTTTTCACTGCCATGGCCCAGTTCAATCCATGGTCAAGGAACTAAGAAAGCTGTGCAATGCAGCCAAAAAAAAAAAGCAACAACCAAAAAACAAAAACAGAAATTTAACTATATGGCTGAAAAACTGATTTTTAAAAATTCATTGGCTGTTTAAATTTAAATCTTAAATAATTAAAAGTAAAAAATTTCTCAATTTGTTTCTTCAGTCTCACTACTGACATTTAAGTACTTAATAGCCACATGTGTGGCTACTGGCTACATTTTTGGAAAGTGCAAGTCTGGATCTTCCTCCTGAGGGTTTCTTGGCTCCCTACCTTTTACTGATGCCTGGGTGGTCATTGCATCATCATTTAACGTCCAATCACAACAGCTGTAGTGACTACGTGTACGTGTGTGTGAAGGGGGACAGAAATCCTTCCATCAGGATGTGACTGATGTTTTTATAGTTACCATATATTTCCACCCCTAGTATAGAAAACACCTTGGAAACTAAAGCTCAAAAGGAGTTTGTTTGGTTTTTTAAATGATTACAAAGCACTCTAAAAATGCCCCTAAGAAAATGACCACCTTGTGATAACCTCAAAAGGGTTATTATAAACTACTTTGAGATCTTTCTTCTTTCAGAGTCTCCAGAGGTACAGAAAGCAACCAGCAGCAGCAGCAAGCTTTACCATCAAACAACTGAATATGTTAGATGGAGAAGTCAAATATTCTGATTGGCTGATAAGAAGTCTGAGCAGGGACTAACGGACTATAACTCTCTGTTCAGAATTTATGACGCTTCATCATCATTTAATTAACAATATAAATATTAAAAAAACATTTTATAATAAAATTTTATAATTGTAATAAGACACCCTAGCACATGAATTATGGGGTACTAATTCCCACCCAGTTTTGTTGAAACTGGACATGAATGAATATATTAAAATGCCCACTATGTCATGTCTTAGTGAATAAAAAATAAAGTGGCAAAAAAATGTTCCAAAAGTCAAAATCATCCCCTTAGAAAATAAGCAAAGAAAGCCAGTGAAAATGTAATTTATAGAGTTTTAGCTTTTATTCATTTTTCCACTGGTAATTACATTACCCACACAGGAAACAGTTATTGAAGAGGTTCAAAAAATTAAACCACTTTTTTTTTTACTCTAGATTTGTAAGTTTTCACTCCTCTACAAAGAGGCCATGTTTTTTCCTCCTAAATCACCCCATAATTTAAGAACACAGTAATAAAAAAAATATTAGCAGTATACAGAATGCAAGGATTAGAATTTTCTGAAAGCAGTCTTGAATCATATCCAGTATCACAATCACTTATTTATAATTATAATTATAAATTACATTTATAATTATAACAATATTTACATATATTTATAAAGTACCCAGTACTGTGCAACATGCTTTGCATATGTTGTCTCAGTGAATATTTACAATAACCCACGAGGTTATTATTATATCATTGACTCATTTTACAGGTGAGAATACTGAGGCTTAGAGTGAGCTACCTAGAGAAAACTAGTTAACTGTAGAGACCAGAGCTATTTCAAATCTTGAAAGACAATGCTGTGAAAGTGATGCACTCAATATGCCAGCAAATTTGGAAAACTCAGCAGTGGCCACAGGACTGGAAAAGCTCAGTTTTCATTCCAATCCCAAAGAAAGGCAATGCCAAAGAATGCTCAAACTACCGCACAATTGCACTCATCTCACATGCTAGGAAAGTAATGCTCAAAATTCTCCAAGCCAGGCTTCAGCAATATATGAACCGTGAACTTCCTGATGTTCAAGCTGGTTTTAGAAAAGGCAGAGGAACCAGAGATCAAATTGCCAACATCCGCTGGATCATGGAAAAAGCAAGAGAGTTCCAGAAAAACATCTATTTCTGCTTTATTGACTATGCCAAAGCCTTTGACTGTGTGGATCACAATAAACTGTGGAAAATTCTGAAAGAGATGGGAATACCAGACCACCTGACCTGCCTCTTGAGAAATCTGTATGCAGGTCAGGAAGCAAGAGTTAGAACTGGACATGGAACAACAGACTGGTTCCAAATAGGAAAAGGAGTACATCAAGGCTGTATATTGTCACCCTGCTTATTTAACTTATATGCAGAGTACATCATGAGAAACACTGGACTGGAAGAAACACAAGCTGGAATCAAGATTGCCGGGAGAAATATCAATAACCTCAGATATGCAGATGACACCACCCTTATGGCAGAAAGTGAAGAGGAACTAAAAAGCCTCTTGAGGAAAGTGAAAGTGGAGAGTGAAAAAGTTGGCTTAAAACTCAACATTCAGAAAACGAAGATCATGGCATCTGGTCCCATCACTTCATGGGAAATAGATGGGGAAACAGTGGAAACAGTGTCAGACTTTATTTTGAGGGGCTCCAAAATCACTGCAGATGTTGACTGCAGCCATGAAATTAAAAGACGCTTGCTCCTTGGAAGTATGACCAACCTAGATAGCATATTCAAAAGCAGAAACATTACTTTGCCAACAAAGGTTTGTCTAGTCAAGGCTATGGTTTTTCCTGTGGTCATGTATGGATGTGAGAGTTGGACTGTGAAGAAGGCTGAGTGCTGAAGAATTGGTGCTTTTGAACTGTGGTGTTGGAGAAGACTCTTGTGAGTCCCTTGGACTGCAAGGAGATCCAACCAGTCCATTCTGAAGGAGATCAGCCCTGGGATTTCTTTGGAGGGAATGATGCTGAAGCTGAAACTCCAGTACTTTGGCCACCTCATGCGAAGAGTTGACTCATTGGAAAAGACTCTGATGCTGGGAGGGATTGGGAGCAGGAGGAGAAGGGGACGACAGAGGATGAAGTGGCTGGATGGCATCACTGACTCGATGGACCTGAGTCTGGGTGAACTCCAGGAGTTGGTGATGGACAGGGAGGCCTGGCGTGCTGCGATTCATGGGGTCACAAAGAGTCGGGCATGACTGAGCGACTGAACTGAACTGTAGAGATCAGATTCAAACCTAGGCACTCTAATTCCAAATCTAGTCACTAACCACACACTACTTGTAGGGTAGTCACTGAAATTAACCCTACTGATACATAAGGAAGACCAAAGCAGGCCAATCAGAACTCAGTCACCAGCCTCACAGTTTAGGTTGCAGCTTGTTGAGCTTGGAGTAACAAAACAATTCTTGGAGTCCAGTAAGTCCCTCAAGATTGAGGAGAAGCTCGAAGAGTAGGCGTAAGGGAAAAGCAGGACAGATTGTTTGGGAAACATGATCAGAAAAGTGCTTCTGGGAATTCATTAAGTTAAAAAATAAATACATGGAAACAGGATTCTATGACTGCAAGTGTTTAGATTTTCCAAGGTTCCAGCTTGAGTTTAAGGATCTGCTTTTGTTGGAGAACATTCAGAGATTTGGTGGAGGGGCTGGAACCTCCTGGGAAATGATGCATCTGGACAGTGAGGCACACCAGCGTGAGCACAATGCTTAGAGAGAAGAAGGCAGTGGCCATCTGAGTTCTCAAGGATTACAGTAGAAGCCCCAGGGACAGGGCTCAGGTCTTCAGCAAACGAGCAGGCAGAGTGGGAACACAGCTGGTGGGTTTGGCCATTATTAGCAACTAGAGGTTTTCCCAGTTCGAGCCCAGCCAGGAGGGGGAAACAGAGGCAGTCTGCTGGTGGTCAGGTTTGCAGAATATGTAAGACATCTTTGGGGAGACATAAAGTTGGAGGAGAGCTGGGTGGAGAAGTACATTCTGTGATGCTTCTGATGATCTGATTGTCCTCTCCAAGCTGGTGGTGGACTCCTTCTGAAGGAGGAGGACAAACACACATGCCACCTGCCAATGGTCTGGAGTTGGAGAGAGATGGTGATGCCAGCCCAAAAACAAAATTAAGTGAGGGCTCCAGTGTGGGACACACAGTGAAATCTAAATGTGGACTGTTGGAGTTTAGAAGCGGGGAAAACGCCAACACAGTGCTGTCTTAGGACCAGATCTTCATCCAGTTAGATCTGTGTGACTCTATTAGCTGCTCGCTGGTAAGACCCCTCTCTGAAGTAGTGCAATCCTGAATCATTCTGGGAACCTTTCTTGATAAAGTTCAAGCCACTGAATTCTGACCTTACCACAACTTTGTCACTTAATTCAGTCTCTCTGAAGAAAACGTGAGCGATGTGGGTCAGTTATCTCTCTACTTGTGCCTTAGTTTTTTGCTTGCATCTTGTTAACCTACATGGCTTATGCCTGAACACTCACCTAGGTACAAAATAACAAATTCCAGATGAACGGATGGGGTCCAGGTAGACAGTTTCGTCTACCACAGCATTACCTGCCTTAATGAGGCAAATGCTAGTGTCCAAGATGACGATCAAAGAAAATTCAGAGCCAAGTAAAAACTCTATACAAAATTTACTGAGCATTCTGAAAATCCACACCATCAAAGCCCCACTCCCTGTCAACTCACCCAGCCTCTGCACACTGCCACCCCACTGCTCCTCCCAGAAGCACAACACAACCTCATTCATGAATGAATGATCTTCAGATTTTTCTCTCTATGACCATAACCAAGCAAGACTGAGTTCTGTCATTAGAACTATGCCGCCCAGTATTTCACACTAAGTGGGAAAATTGCATTAATGGCTAATATTTCCACAAATATTTATAGCAACACCATTCTCCAGAAATGACTTCCAGGCTTGAGAAGGAAGAGAGTGGTAGGATTAGCTGAGATCATTGGAGGATTTAGAAAGGAAATTGGGGAATTTCCTTAATGAAATTGGCAATTCCTACAGAGACTGTGGCAGGTGCCACAAAACACACCCACAGGTAAAACTTTAGATATTTTTAATATTAATTATTTAGATTAATTAATTAATCATTTAGATAACTTTCAGATATTCAGATCTTGTAAAGTAAAGAGACACAGAAAGAAAATGTTGAAAACTAAATTGGAGATATAAAAATAGTGAGTAGGTTTGATGGGCCTTAAGAAAACCCAGTAAAGAAGGAAAACATTTTGATACGAACAAGACAGGCTTTCTGAAACTTCTGTCCTTCAATCTTTTCTTCTTGCAACTGCAGCAGGTGGTGGCTGTTGCCTAGAATCCTAGAATAAAGGAATCAACGTTTTAAAGCCACATCCCAGGTTAAAACAGAAAAGTTTAAAGAGTACATGATCAATAAGAAGGCCAGTTTTTCCAAACCCTAAAGAAAAAAGAGAGTCAGGCTGGGGGAAGGATGTGGGGGAGCATTTAAGACTTCAACGGGTGTTCCTGAGAAGTCCTAATCCCCATCCCATCACCCCTAGGCTGATTCCAGAGGTGGGGGATGAGGCAACAGAGTTTCCCTTCATGACTGTAGGAAAACAAAGAGAAGACCAGTGCTTCATATCCTGTGGGCCCAGGAATGCCACTAGGAGTTCTGTCACACCCCAGGGTGAGGCTGGAGCCCTTGAGTACAAATACCTGTATGGGGTGTCTAGAACAGAAGTCTTGAGGCAACCTCACCAAGTAACAACATGTTCTCTCTGCAGACATGAGACCACAGAGCTGCTGGGGCTGCCCAGCTGGACAGGAAGGACACAGTAGTGGATGCAGCTGAAGACCATACAAGATGAACCAGGATTTCAAATAGAAGAAGCAAAGAGATGAGAAACCTTGAATTAGCTGAAAATCATCCTGATTCGACAGACTTCACCCTAAATTGACAAAGAACACATTTTCACTCTCTACCAGGCAGAATGAAGTCTTGAGATGAAAATTAAGTGTGTTATTTAGCATGATCTAGTTTGTGTGTGTGTGTGTGTGTGTGTGTTAGTCACTCAGTTGTGTCCAACTCTTTGCAATCCCATAGACTATAGCCTGCTGGGCTCCTCTGTCCATGGAATCCTCCAGGCTACCCACTCCAAATCTGGAGTGGGTAGCCATTCCCTTCTCCAGGGGATCTTCCTGACCCAGGGATCTAACCTCAGTCTCTCACATTGCAGGCAGATTCTTTACCATCTGAGCCACCAGGGAAGCCCAAGTATGTGAAAATAGGCAGCTTCCAAAAAGACAAATCAGATGCTGGTTCTTTCTATTGTTTAACAAAAAGAAAACCCTTCCTTGCTGAATCCCATAGGGTACTTTGAACAAAGCAGATGCTCTCAAGTTGAGTGACACTAAATATTCTGCTAATGATAATCTCCCAGGTGCACTTAAAGTCTTATTTGATTCAAGTACGTGTTTATGCACATGGTATCTCTAGCATAGTGCTATTGTGAATTTGAAATACACCAATATGCAAAAAAGGGAGGGAATGTTTCAGAGTAATTAATAAGAGGTAAGACAAAAGAAAATTAAGGGTATTTATTCAAAGAAAATAAAAACTCTAACTCAAAAAGATATCTGCACCCCCAAGTTCATTGTAGCATTGTTTGCAATAGCTAAGACACAGAAACAATCTAAGTGTCCATCCCTGGATGAATGAATAAAGAAAAGATAGATATCTGTATAGCTATATATGTACATATACACACACTGTATATGTACATATATATATAATGGAATGTTATTCATCCTTAAAAAAGAAGGAAACTCTGCCATTTGCCACAATATGTATGGACCCTGTGGGCATTACGCTAAGTGAAACAAGACAGACTGAGAAAGATAAACACCATATGATTTCACTTATATGTGAGATCTAAACAAACAAACAAACAAACCAAACTCATAGATACTGAGAACAGATATCTCATTTTTTAAAAGGGAAGTTAAGGAAGATACATGCTTAAATGGAAATTTCTCTCTCAAATAATGAAGAAAGGCTTGTTGGAGAAGATTATCCTAAGGTCAGAATTTGATAGATCATTGATAACACCCAAATAGCCCCTTAACCAATAAATTTTAGAACTCCTCTTGGGAGAAAAAGATTTTACAAGAATTGTCAACTGTTTGTGAAAAGTACAGTGATTTCTATCTCTCTGCCTCAAAAGAGTTTGCACACAAGTAGCAAAATGGTCAAGAGAGTGAAACAATGAACCATTTACAAACTGGAAAACAATAAATTTGTTGAAATCAAGAAATCTGAATTGAAACCTGTGTGTGCTAAGTCACTTCAGTTGTATCCAACTCTTTGCAACCCTTTGTACTGTAGCCCACCAGGCTCCTCTGTCCATGGGATTCTCCAGGTAAGAATACTGAAGTGGGTGCCATGCCCTACTCCAGGGGATCTTCCCAACCCAGGGATCGAACCTGAGTCTTTTACGTCTCCTGCACTGGCAGGTGAGTTCTTTACCACTCGTGCCACCTGGGAAGCCCTAATGGAAACCCACAGTTTCTTTAACATCTTGGTAGACGCTAATGTCTTTTGTAATTCTGATTCTCAAGCATTTGCAAGTTCACATATATTTTTGTGTTTGTTTTGTTAGCATCAAGTGATTAGGTCTTTGGGAAGAGGAGACCTTTCTGCTTGATCAGAAGCCCAGGGCTCAATTGGCCACCAGACTCTGCCAGCTAGTTGGCTATGGTAAAATGTTTTGCCTACACAAGAAAATCCATCTTTTTCTGCGCCTACATTACTGACAAATAAAAATAGTCCATTTTGAAACTAAAGCTGTATTGTAAGTAGACAGCTTACTAACTTGGGTACAATTAATTAACTATACAGTTAATTTTTATAAATATTCAGACTCTAACATAATTTTAGCAATGTCCTGTGAAATTGATGAGAGCTTCAAGGCATTTTATTTTCCTTTTTATTTGGACATGGGGAAGAACTGACAGTGGTGTGGGATTTATTGGAAGAATAAATGTGGTTATCTAAATAAGTGATTATTGTTTAAGGTCTATCAATAAAAATTTAGTGATTAAAAGCAGAAGTGTCAAACTTGTTCCAAGTTCCCTGGCTCTTATTGAATTAGAGTAGATTTTTTAATGTTCTTTTAATGGAATTTTCATGAATTAATTTAATTAAATATTGAGATATCTTACTCCACTCTCATGTACAGCTTTTCAAAACACAGATAAAGGATAGAACTAAAAAGAAATAGAGAGAGAGAAGGAATGGAGGGACAGAGGAAGGAAAGAAGTTTCCAAGGGAGGGAAGAAGGGAGAAGGGGTGGGAGGAAAAAGCAAGCAAACAGCCTGCCGGGTTCACTGCTGAGGCTGAAATTGCTGATCTCCTTTTGTCAATCTTTCCAAAATGACAGTGAGTTTATAAAGCACATACAATATGTTAAAGTCCTGGGTTCTCCTGTTCCCACAAACCTAATCACTTTACTAGTATACTAACAAATCAAACAGCATATGCACTCTTGTAAAAACTGATAATCAGAATTATAACAGATAACAGAGCATACCAAGAATTAAGGTAGTACCCCCAAATTAAAGTAGTAATTCAGAAGTCAAGCGTTTTAGATTGGCTTAAATTGGGATTATACGTAAAGCCCAGATTACCATGCCCTTTCTCCTCTGGTTTTTGTCTACCTGTAAAACCTTTCAAACTCTTCCCCAGAACCTAGAAGAAATTCATCATCATGGATAAATTTTGATATATTACTTACTGAATCTTACCTAGTTCAAATTATTCCAATTTTTTATAAACTTCTTAAAAATGATTTTTTGATGTGGATCATTTTCACAGTCTTTATTGAATTTTTTACAATATTGTCTCTGTTATATGCTTTGGTTTTTTGGCCCCAAGGCATTTGGGACCTTAACTCCTTGACCAGGGATTGAACCTACACCCCTTGCATTGGAAAATGAAATCTTAACCACTGGACTCCAGGGAAGTCCCAAAAGGGTTCCAGTTTGTAAGTCAACCTAGCTTTATCTCAAATTGCATAATTCTGGAATTTATTTATAAAGCCGCTAATCAAAATCTTCAAGTAATAGAAACCAGAAGGATTCTGCATGACATATGGCCTAAATTACACACATTAAATATAAATGTATTGATTCATCCTTTTGGCAAAAAATAAATAAATCGCTCCTTATAGTGAACCAATCTGGCTGTATTCCTGCAAGTTCTCTGATGTATGACCAAATATCTCCTAACTCAGAAAAGTCACCCGTAATTTATGGTTTCTTTGGGGGTGGGCTAAAAGGCCTTTTTTCTGGATTCTCTCTTTCAAGAGTTCCCCTGTATACCTTGTATTATCATTATGATTAAAGTATTATTGAGAACCTACAGTATACCGGACTGTTTTGGTGTCTAGAAGTACAAAGGGAATAAAACAAAGACTGCTGCCTTGCTGTGAGCTTACCTTCTAATGGAGGAGATAGACACTGAGCAATAGCCAAAAAATAAGCAAAGAATTGGAGGAGTTTTATGAAGTTCAACCCAGATCTATTTCATCTTTCTGAATGATTACAAGTCAACTCTCTGCCTTAAATCTCTTCCTGCTAAAACTAGCTAGGGTGGATTCTGTTTGCAGTGACTGCGCCTCAGCCAATGAGATTAGAAGCTGCTTTGTGAAGAATCCTCCCCAGTTTCTCTTTTAAAATTATAATAATGAAGCATATGTGTCCTTTAGTTGTGAGTAACTACATTGTTTAAGAAAAAAAAAAAATCACTGAAGAATGTTCGGCAGCTCTTAGAATTGCCTGGAGGACTAGAGATCCAGGCTTGGAAAACAGACAGACACAAAGGAAGGCCAGATGGCAGAAGCACGGCCCAGTGTTAGCCCACAAAGCAGCATCTCTCACTGCCGACTGAAGGCACGGGAAAGGTCGGCAGCTGGGCTGGGGAGCTCTCTACACCACTGGTCCTTTCCATCAGTAGTTCCATAGGCATCATCCCCAGTGGATGCACCTGACTGACCAACCCTAGATGTCTGCCCTCCAGCTGATAAAATTGAAAAAGTCATCTAGCTTTCTTGGCTTCTCTAAATGGGAGAGGCCATGGCAAGTGTCATAAGTTGGCACATTCTCCATACTTAGGCAGACACTACCAATGCTGGACAGCTCCACCAAAATGACACATTTTCTCTAAATTTCTTAAATGGTATGTCTCTTTTTACGAGATCATATCTGTACCTACTTATAAATATTTCAAACATCAACAGTAAAACACGTGGAAAGTCTTTCTGAAATTCAGACATAAAACTAAATACACAAGAGAAAAAATAAAAACACTCACAGCCCCAGAATGTGGCCAAATAGCCAAGCTGCGGAAGCCCTAGTCCTTCTGGCCATCAGGTGAAGAGGTAACCTCATCAGGTGGGTCCTCTGGCTGGTCCTCGGGCCTTGGTTTTGGAATACCTGGGCTTCCTCCATCAAGGACATATTTGAACTCAATAGAAAGCAAGTGTGAGAGATAAGGTTGACGGTAAAGAGGAAACTTGCACCTCAGTATTTCTCATCATCCTATATTGAATATATAGGAATACTAAGTTACAAGGAGGCTTCCCAGGCAGTGCGGTGGTAAAGACTCCACCTGCCAATGCAGGAGATGCAGTTTTGATCTCTGGGTTAGGAAGATCTGCTGGAGTAGAAATGGCAACCCATTCCAGTATTCTTGCCCGGAAAATCCCATGGACAGCGGAGCCTGGTCTCAAAGAGTCAGACTTGACTGAGCAACTGGGTACACATACACATTACTCAGAGCTCCTGTTCTTGGCAAACCAGCCCTTTGTCTACCCTCACTGTGATACCCTCACTGTGAGAATGAGCTAGGTTCTCCTCCTCTGTGTCCCAAACAGGATGTTCCTGCCTTTATCATATTGTTCACCCTACTGTAAATGTCTGCTCTGTTCACTTGTCTGTCAGGCCTCCTGGACTGAAAGTACTTTGAGGAAAGAGAGTTTGTATCTCATTCACAAATCACATCACTCGATACCTATAAGAAATCAGTCAATATTTGTTAAACAAATGAATGAAATAAAACTTCAGTGCTGTGACTCCAAACCACCAGTGAAGTTGCTCAGTCGTGTCTGACTCTTTGCGACCCCATGGACTGTAGCCTACCAGGCTCCTCCATCCATGGAATTTTCCAGGCAAGAGTACTAGAGTGGGTTGCCATTTCCTTCTCCAGGGGATTTTCCTGACCCAGGGATCAAACCCAGGTCTCCTGCATTGCAGGCAGATGCTTTACTCTCTGAGCTACCTTTTGTGACTCCAAAAGGCAGAAATTAAAGATAAGAGGTGCTTCTGTATTACTTCTTAACAACCTCAGAACATTAGTCAGAATAAAGTCTCAACTATGTTTTTTGCAAAAGATGACCTTGCAAACCACGATGCACCATGACCTTCAGGGAATGTTTGGAGGGTTAGGGTTGAGAGGTGGCTTTAACTGCGTGTTCCCTCTGCCCTGGCACCACGCCCCTCAGTTCTTTGCTCAGTTAGTATTCCAGAGTCCCAGTCCCAACATATGTCACCTGACCCCTCCCCCCACTGCACCATCATGCAGACCCATCACTCACCATCATCATTACTGTCCTCTGAAAGTGAGTGAACTACACCTAAGGACCAAAAATGCCTAACACCCCTGGGTTGAAATCAATTGCTTTTTTTAAAACAACTTTTTCCTGTACCTAGAATTCTTCTAGCTGGGGACTTGCAGTGAAATATCTAGTTTCCAAACACCATTCTAAATAGCTAGAATGGAAAAGATGGTTGCCACTCCACATTGCTTAGCCTGTGTTGCCTAACACACCACCCAAAACTTGATGGCGACCAATAATAGGCCTTTATTATCGCTGGCAAGTCTCTGGTCACTTGAGTGATTTAGGTCAAGACTGGTTGCTTTTGGCTGGCTTTGCTGATGCATCTGTGGTCAGTTGACTGGTTAGGTGAGAGCAGGATGGTCTAGGATGGCCTCACTCATGTGTCTGCAGTTGTCTGGACTGGTGAGGGTAACCAATCCATGTGTCTCTCATCATCCAAAAGGCCAGCATGTCTTCTTCAGATGGTGATGGTAGCCACAGCCTCATAGGCAACAAAAGAGGGCAAGGCTCAACGTGCAAGCAACTTTCACATCTCTGACTGTCTCACGTCTGCTATTATACCACCAGCCAAAGCAAGTCACATGGTCAAGCAGACTCAATGCAAGAAGGGACTGTCCTGAGACATGGGTACAAGGAAGCCATGAACAAATTGGAGGCCATTACCCAACAATCTACCATACACTCTTGACCCAAAGTGGCTTCATTCTTCAACCTCTTTAAAACATTTACCCTACAATATACATGAAGTGAAACTGATACTAACTTGGGAGATGTCTCATCATTTCTGATTTCCTCCGTGTGTGGCTCTGACAGTCAACTGTGTGCTAGAACATGGTGGAAACATTGCACACAGCAGCCAAGCAAGTGAGCTTTTGAGAGCAGCCAACTGTTCATTTGCATGTTCATGTACATAAGTTTGAATCCATAAAGACACAGATTCAGTGAGTCCAATTCCCAGTACAAAGAAGGGCCTGATATTTGCGGGAGGTAATTCATTCGGCAATTCATTTTTCTTGAGCTCCTACTGTGTGCATTGCTGTCGTGCTGGAGATATAGAGTGGTGGTTTGGGTTTCAGTGAAGAAAGAATGAAGGTCCAGACTAAGATAGAAGCAAGCAGGTGGAACAAAGTTGCCAGAATTGAAAACTGAAGGAGAGGAAATCAAAAGGCCTTTGTGATTGATTATATGTGGAAAATGAGTGTAAGGGAGGAATTAAGGATGACTGCCAGGTGACTGGGTGGATGGTAGTGGAGAGGGAAACAATGTTTCCTCATAATGCAATTGTAAATGACAATGCACAGATTCAAAGTACCTACTTTATTGTTTTGATAACAATTGTGGCTAGAAAAAAAGCCCCACTCCAATAAGCATGTATGACTTTTCTTAGTCCTATGCATTCTAAAGAATCCTTTAAATTCACAAGTTTTCCATATCCTTGTAATTGCCTTTTCAATGTCTACCCACAACCAGCTCAAACATGTAATCAAACCTAAACTTAGTAAAATTATTTTTCTATAGAGTAATATATTTTTATTGTCCTTGTCCACTGCTAGAAGCCAAAAATCTCTTTTTTATTGGTATTATCTTACAATCATAAAGGCTCTGTGATTGGGTTATGATTGCTTCAAATGAAGAAGCTTAGTCCAGGTAATTTCTCACGACAGAAGTCCATGAGGAAGGTTAAGTTTGAAATCAAGCATATCAGATAATGCATCCAAGTTCAGACATTTGATTTATTGCCTATCCTTTCTAATGATTAAATATTCGGCTGTCCCCATTGAAACCACACATATATTCATACTATAATGTTCAAAGCAGGTTAACTGTATACTAAGTTTCCACCTTCATCCTCTAGAGAAAAACATCAGCCTGCACACAACTCAATAACAATGAATTAGATACTAAGATCCAAGAAAGAGAAGAAGAAATTAATGAGGACATGAGCATCAGATTTCTCTCCTAAGCACCAAGTCCTAGTTAAGTTTTTCTTTGTGGTAAAGGAACTCAAGAACAGCTGTCAAAAATATGGCACTGCTAACCCTTTAACAAATTAAAAAGCACCATCTGCACACGCTGAAGTCTGGATAAGCAGATGTGCGCCAGTACAAAGCCCAGGGAAGAGAAAATGGCTTGACGATGCTGAGGTTAACGGGTCTGAAAGCAGACAGCATATGTTTCTCCAATAAAAGGAGCACTCTACTACAGAAGCCAACAATTTGTAATGTTTATCAATTGTTATTGAACCTCTAATGTACCTCTAAATACCTGCATTCATGTTTTCAAAGTTTCTTTAAGAACAGTAAGTAGATCAATTACAGAGGACTACAAATTCAGCATCTTTCCATGTACCATTAGTCCTTCGGTTTAGCTGAAGAAGGTCCCTACACTATCTTTAATCTGTTTCTCCCCCCACCTCCGCCACCCCCCATCCAGTAACGCCTCTCATTAAAACTAACTCTTTTGAAATATGCAACACTGGCTAGCTTGTCCCACTTGCTAATGGTCCTGAATTGATTCTTAATTAGTTGCAGTTTTGGAAAGAATCCAATTAAAATAGTGGGGGATTCCAATAGCAGAAAAGAGCCAGCTAATAAGTGTTATGCTCTGAGCTGCTGATCTTTGCATTAAACTTGCTCAGGCAAAAGGCAGCTCTGCAGAATACGGCAGGATTCAAATCCTACTAAACATGTTCAGGTTTTAAACAGAAACCTTCACATGGTAATTTATCCTCTAGCCATAAAATATGATCAAAGAAAGGCAGCCAAATGCTGTTAGAAAAATTACATTCCTTCATTCCACTTTCTCTCTCTTCTTCCTAAAAGGACAGGTTACTAATTCAAGAGAAGACAGCGGAATCTTTTCAATAAATTATACTATATTTTTATTTGCTGTATATTTTCCAGTTCCCTGTTCAAATTCCAAAAAAGGAAGAGGAAGCTCAGTGTGGGAAGAATTGGAAAAATAAAATAAAAGATAGAGGAGGGAAGTCTCCAGGAGGATAAATAGGATATTTTCCTATGTTCTTTCCAAAAGCAAGGAGTTGCCACCAGCAAAATTCCCAGTGTTGTTTATGAGGGCAGCTGGAGGGCATTTGACAGGTATGGCTTTTACGGTTCGGATTTAATTATAGAAAAGCAAGGGCTCGGGAAAGCAAGGTCTCAGGAAACCCAGGCAGGAGAAGGACTGTGCCACTGCTGGTGGGTGACAGTCACGTGACCAGCTTTGTATTCAGCGGTAATAACTCACTGCCGGCTACCGGAATGGAGCCCAGCTCGCCTATCCCCTAAGGAGCTTCCACCAGGCATGGATTCACAGAGTCTCTGATCTGCAGATTAACATGATCAGGACCATAGGCTTTGTCTTTTGCAAACATCCTCAGTCCCGGGATTTGTATCCAACATAAGGTTGAGCCCATATTTATTTGAGTAATGAATTGCAGTAATTAATGCACACATTGATTTTTTTCAAGTCTCCCTGAAGGCTATTTCTATTTTTAATTTATAGAAAATATATACCATTCCCTTAATAAGAACCGCTCTCTGTTTCCAAATACATAGAAGAGACACAATGAAGCAAACAACAAAAAATGAAAGAAGCAGGTGGTGTTAAAGATTGGAGCAGGGACTGAATCAAAGTCACTTTTAAAAAATCAGTAAGAAGAGCCTTTTCCTGTGGAATTTCGGTCTGCTCTGGATCTGTTCAAATATTTCATCAAGCTGTTTAAAGAAACAGTTATTTGAAGTATCCAGTATTCACACAGATAAATATCTCCTTCTTTTAAACTAAGCTTCTTTCCAACTGTTAATAAACGGATATCCTGTGCAAAAAAAAAAAAAAAAGAAAGAGATGAAGAAGAGAGTTAAATCTGAATCAGATAAAAATTGTTGTGGAATTTTAACTTTGTTTTAAGAAGAGGTAATATCAATTCTTCCGATGTCCCTGACTAAATACCATTTAAAACAGAGAAAGAGCTAGGGAGAGAGAAAAAGAGAAAGAACACCCCTTGTCTCAGCTGCATCTTAATTGAAGTATCCCTAGGGCTTGAAATGATGGGATTTTTCTTACTTGAGAAATAATTCTTTTCTGTACCAAGGTTCTTAGTAAATGCCAATAGAGAGGAGTGTGTAAGTGATACAATCCGATATTTAGCTGAAAGTCATAGGTAAGAAATAGTGGAAAAGCTTTTGTGGCAGGCATTTGGCTGTGGACAGGGCACAGCTCAGAAGGAAGGGGAGTTTGGAGACACGTGCAAACTAAAGAAATACCTGATTAACCTTTCGCTGACTCTGAGCCACGTGATGCGCAGTGAGCCTTCTTAGAGTGATGGCTTTAGAAGAAGATGTTAAATTTAACCTCTGGCGCATGATAAATTGACAATAAAAAATTCAATGGCTTGGTAATTACCAATCACTTTGGACATCGGCAACATTTTTCAGTTCTGTCACTGTGCATTGGCACAAAAGCTTCAGCTGAAATTCTCTCGATCTTCCTCTTTTTAACTTTGTTTTCATGATGCAGATTAAATCTGCCACCCTATTACTGATTCATTTTCCTAATTTTTCATGTCTGCACCATGCCCCAGCTGCACCAGACTGATAATTGTGGAGCCCAGCCCTGATGATTAACATCAGAAGAATTAATTATGCCTGCCATTAAAATTCCGGGTTGCACATGGTGATCAAGAAAAATTAAGTTTCTCTAGGCCTCTAAATCATTTCACCTTTACAGGGAAGGATAGTGGACAGCTAAGCTGCAACTGTTCCTACTGAGGTCGAAACCAGGTTGAATGCCCTTTGTGTAATTCAACACATGCTTTCCCTGTTATTTTTTCCAGGATTTGAACTAAAGGATTCAATGCTTAGAAAATCATAAAAAAGAAAAGAAACCTGAAAAATATTATCTATCCTACACTTTGAGAGAGGAGAAAAATACTTTTATAGAGGCTCAGCTGCTGTTTCAGAAATATCTGTTATACTAATTTGTAGAGGAATGCATCCTGTGGAAAAAGAAATGTGGGACCCTTGAAAATGGTGAAACGAGGGTGGAAAGGGGTCTAGCTTTACAATCGTTATAAATGGGAAGAAAGGAATGTTCATTCAAGAAGGTAAAGGCAGGGACATTTCTTAGAAATAAATTGATAACAGAATAAAAACAGATCCTCAGATCTTTAGGCTAAATAATAATGAGTAAAGGAAGCCTGTTGACTGACGCATTTCCAAAATGATTGTTGCATGAGAAACTCAAAATGTATTCAGTCTAGCCTAAGGTACAAAATTTACTGGAGCTATAAAGAGTAAGATGATATGCATTTATCATGTTCTTTTTTCTACTCTATGTTCCATTTTTTAAATTACCATAATAATGTATATTATAGGCATGGCTTTAGAAGACTACAAAAGGAGTCATATTTTGATGAGCAGATGTAAATATCTTATGCCAAATGGTAAATCTCTTGTTCACCTCTATGCAAAGAGTATGCATAAGCTATGCATCATATCTGTTGCATTTATTATATTTAAGAAGTGATATCACAAGACAACAATTTCAATGCAGATACTCTTGTTAGTTTTTACTGGCAGTAAATTTACAGAGTCAAGTTAACTATACACTAATCCCAGGTGAGGTGGGGCGCGGGTAGGAGAGGAAGAAACTGAAAAATTAATTCTATCTTTCTAGAATCTATACTAGAAAATTTTAGAAGCTTGTATATTTTGACGTTGGCTGATTTTCCACAGGATATCTTGGGTTTAGTGACATGATAAAAGCCCAAACATAATGATTTAGTAGCTTGAGCTGAATATGTCTTATATTTCTTGAAATGACTACCTTCCATACTAATTATTCAGAATTATTTAATAACACAGTTTCACAAATGACAAGTTCTGCAAGCAGGGCTGACTGCAAATTTATTCATCTCATAAGCATTTTGAGATGAAGATAACAAAGACAACATAACAAAAACGAGAAAAGTCTATTGAAATACCAAAATTTGAAAAGTCATAAAATACATTCAGAGGACCATAAGAACAAATGAGACAAAAGCAGTGTGTGCGTGCATGCTCAGTCATGTCCAACTCTGTGATTCCATGAACTGCAGCTTGCCAGGTTCCTCTGTCCGTAGGATTCTCCAGGCAAGAATAGTGGAGCAGGTAGCCATTCTCTTCTCCAGGAGGTCTTCCTGGTCCAGAGATTGAACCTGGGTCTCCTGCATTGGCAGGTGGATTCTTTACCACTGAACCTCCTGGGAAGCCCATAAGAACAAGTGAGATAAACACAGAGGCTTAAGTAGAGTCTTCAGACTCTTCTTCACTGTGCACAGAGCTGACTTTCTAGTATCCAGTTTTTAAATTATACACAAGTCCCTCAGGAGAAGAAACAGAAGGAAAAACTGGCCCCAAACATTCATATCGACCCCAGATTAAAGAAAGCAGAATTAAAATACAGAGCAAATAGTAGAATATATTCTACCTTTTCCATAACAAACAACGTAAAGGTTTAAATACTGAGAAGTGATGGAGCAGCAAGTGGAAGAAAGGAGGAAAGGAACTTGCAAATATAATCATATAAGCATCAAGATTGCACGATGTGAAAAGTAGATAACACTACAACTTTCTGATGATCAGGGAAAATAACCCAGGACAATAAAAAGGTAACATAAGAATCCAATAGAAGTGAAATGACCAACATTAGTATCACTATAGAAGAAAACCTAGATGGTAGCTCAGGGGAAATATCTGAATTTTTCTTATAGGTATTATAAGGCGCAGTAGGGGTGTCCCTAGTGGCTTAGATGGTAAAGAATCCGCCTGCCAATGTAGGAGACCTAGGTTCAATCTCTGGACCAGGAAGATCCCCTGGAGAAGGGAATGGCTACCCACTCCAGTATTCTTGCCAGAGAATCTCATGGACAGAGGAGCCTGGTGGGCTATAGTCCATGGGGTGGAAAAGAGTCTAAGCACACACACACAGAGCAGTAGATGGAGGGGAGAGGCACTCCCAAGTGCAATAAACAATTAGAAAACAGATGTGAGGCTACCTCTAACTACATTGAGTAATAATGATGGGACAAAAAGATGCAAAGATTTCCCACTGGCATCCATTTTCCTTATCACAAATTTCTCAGTAAATCCTAAATAAATAGACTCTCACTTTATTCCTCTTTTTTCAAAATATTTATTCTTTTGTTTGTTTACTGGACTGCACCAGGTCTTAATTGAGTCATGCAGGATCTTTAGTAATAGCATTCAAACTCTTAGCTGTGACATGTGGGATCTAGTTCCCTGACCAGGGACCAAACCCACGCCCCTGTGTGGGGAGAATGGAGTCTCAGCAACTGGGCCACCAGGGAGGTCCTACATTATTTCTCTTTATTTGTGGCAAAGAGGTCATAAGAGATAATTTTGGATATTATAAATAATTAAATTTTGGTTTTGTTTAATATATCTCTAATGTTCTGTTGATCTTTATTATTATAACTGGCACATATAATGCCAGGATTAAGTGCAAAGTGTGAGTGTATGTGTGTGTGAGTGTGTGTGTGTGTGTTTAGGAGTGAAAATTTTTATAATGTTCCTCTAGGTTTAGGGGAGGGACTGAGGCGATCACAATGTTACCCAGAAACAATCTATCTAGATTACATGTGTAAGGCTTTCTGGTCTAAGTAAATAGAACTTATCCCAAAATGATTCAGGCACAGTAGTTTTTGAAATATATAATCATAATAGTGCTGTTCTCTTGGAAAGAATATAAATAGTTCACATAAACTGACACCATTTATGTTACTAGTAACCAGTCAAATAAAATGTTTCTTCGACTTTGTTAGATCTCCATGCTGTATTAGCCAGTACCAATGAATGAAAATTCCAGTGATCAGTGGGGGCCCTCGACATCTCTGGTGGTATGCTGTCTCCTGAAGGAATGCAAATAAAATCCACGGTGTCATGAAGCATTCTTGCCAAAATTGTTTAACCTAACTCTAAACAAACTTTAGATCCAATTCCCAGCACACAGGAAATACAAAGGATAGAGGAAAAAGTTAAATGACACCACAAGGAGACAAATCCAGAAAGCAGAATGTTCTACAGAAAAGCTAGTCAAGTCTCTTCAACATGTCAATTTCATGGTGGGGGTGGGGGGGCGGCTCCTGGTTAAGAGACATTATAAATTCACACACTGCAACGCATTCTGATTTGAACAAAGTAGCTATATAAGACATACTGAGAAAAATCATGGAAATCTGAATATGAGCTGAATGTTAAATGATTGAATTTTTACTTTCATTAGGTATGATAATACAGTTGTGGCTATGAAAGAAAATGTCATCTTATGTAGACACTCTGGAATAAAGTTAAATAATATGAATAACTTTTTTTCAAAAAATAGTTCAAGCAAGTATATTGGAGTGAGTTGCCATTTCCTTCTCCAGGGGATCTTCCCAACCCAGGGATCAAACCCAGGTCTCCTGCATTGCAGGCAGATGCTTTACTATCTGAGCTACCAGCTGCTGCTGCTGCTAAGTCGCTTCAGTCATGTCCGACTCTGTGCGACCCCATAGAGGGCAGCCCACCAGGCTCCCCCATCCCTGGGATTCTCCAGGCAAGAACACTGGAGTGGGTTGCCATTTCCTTCTTCACTGGGCTACCAGGGAAGCCCTCAAAAAAGATAGAATATGGTAAATTTTATGTAGGATGAGTTTATGGTTGTTCACTATACAGTTGACCCTTGAACAATTCAATTGTTATGGGTGCTGACCCTCCAGGCAGCTGAAAATCCACCTAAATTTGATAGTCAGCCCTACATATCTGCTGGAGAAGAAAATGGCAACCCACTTCAGCATTCTTGCCCAGAAAATTCCAAGGACAGAGGAGCCTGGCAGGCTATAGTTCATGGGGTAGCAAAGAGTAGGACACGACTGAATGATGAACACACAAAAATCTGCGATTCCATATCCAACAGTTCAATCAACTGCAGAGTCTGTAATACTACAGTATTTATCATTGGAAAAAAATCCGCATATAAGTAGATCTACGCATTTCAAACCCACATTGTTCAAAGTTAACTGTATTCTCTGCTTTTCTATACACGTAAAATTTTTTTGTAATAATAATGTACTGGGAAGTGGTTAGTATTGGAAGGTAGATTTCTATAAAAGATGATTGGCTCTGAGTAATAACTAAATTGAAGTAGTCACTTGTGTTATAAGTAATGTCAAGGTATAGAGTCAGCCCAAACCACTGGAAGTCATTTGAAGGATCAGAGGAGCTACTATAATGGGTCCAAGAATATCTGATTCACATATTTTTTTCATTTGTAAGGTCTTTAGTTATCACCTGGTTCAACTGTACCATACCAACAGGGAAAGAGAAATAAAAGCGAGGGCATTGCTCATTTCTTGAACCACAAAAGCAGAAACAATTCTTTTGACTTTAGGCCTACCCTACTTCTTCTCATCCTATTCTAAATATAAACGTCCATGATTCTATTAATACATTTTTAACAACAATAAGGATAAATTATACTTTTATACATTTTGTAGTTTTTGTGTACTTTTCATATACTATTTCTTATAATGCTTCCTACAACCCTAGAGATAGATTGTTTTACAGATAAAGAAACTGAGGTGCTAAGAGGCCAAACAGCCTGCCTACCTTCAGAAAAAAAAAGAAAAGCTTGAGGCTAAATCAAAGCACGGCAGCACTCCTAGCTCTGTGCTTTTGCATTATTCTATAGGTAGCACCTATACACGTGAAATGACTAGTTTGCAGGATCTGATTCCCCAGTAGCCTGGTTAGGGGATAATATCTTGCAGCAGGAAGTTTCACAGGACCTTTATTTGCCATATTAAAGTCAAAGGCGTAACATTATATAACAACCCAATGAAGGTAATTAACTATACCAATGCTTCTCAGCTCAGGCTGCATTCCATAGACTCTAGAGTAGAGTCAGATATTCTGGGTTTTCTAAACGTGCTGCAAGCTGGAAAGTGAGGGGGAGGGGGAATTCTGATATGCAGCCATGATTTTAAAACCTCTGAAATAAACTACCACCATCCCAGTGTGCAGCCTTCTGGTGGTCTAACATGACCTAGGGATAGAATTTCTAAATCTGTAAAAGTAAATGACACATGGATGAGGATCTCACATGCCGACGGGCAATTAAGCCTGTGCACCCTGGGATGACCCTGAGGGATGGGACGGGGAGGGATGGGACGGGGAGGGAGCCATTTCTCTTCCGCTCACTTCTTGACAAAGAAGTGGACCCACCTGGGTCCAGGATGGGGAACACATGTACACCCATAGCTGATTCATGTCAATGTATGGCAAAAACCACTACAATATTGTAAAGTAATTAGCCTCCAATTAAAATAAATTAAAAAAAAAAAAAAGCCTGTGCACCGCAACTAGGGAGTCTGCATGCTACAACAAAGACCCAGAGCTGCCAAAAAATAAAGAGAGTAGACTGGTGGTTGTCTAGGGCTGGGTGTATATTGATGACTTGGAGTGATGGCTAAGGGATGCGGGGTAACACTCTGGGGTAATGAAAATGTTCTAAAGTTGATAGTGGCAATGGAAGCACAAGTCTATAAATATACCAAAGGCCACTATACACTTGAAATGTGTGAGTTGTGTGGTATGTAAATTAACTCTCAATAAGGCCATCATTTTTAAAAACTGGATGCTCTGTGTGTCTAAACAATCCCCATTTTCACCGCTTCTCTTCCGCTCACTTCTTGACAAACTGGAGCTGTGCTTTCATCCCCTGATCCAGCACGTTTGCCAACCAGGCTCTGTTCTGGGAGTTCGGGATTAACAGCAAACATGGCAGAGAAGAGTCCTGTCCTCAGGGAACTTATATTTTAGAGGAAGGAGGTAGGCAGTAAACACATAAATAGAGAACCATTTCAGACTGTGATAGAAGACAAAGGAAATAAAACTAGGTGAAGTTAATAGTAGTGCTGGGGGCGTGGGCCACTTTAAACGGGGTGATTGGTACATGAGGTAACTTTCAGGACTTGTGAGCCTTGAATGACATGAAGTAACAAACCACGCAAAGATCTGGGGGCTGAGCCACTGGTGAAGAACAAATGTCTGTGGGGCAGTAACAGGTCTGACGTCTTCAAAGGAGGAAGAGAAGGGCAGAATGGCTGGCCCCGACTGAGCAAAGCAAACATGGGCAATGACCTGGGGAGGCTGGCAGATGTCAGGTCACATGGGGCAAAACTTGGACTCCGAGAGAGCTTGGAGGATTACACTTTATGTGTCCAGATCAGAGTATGCCTGAGAGTGAAAAAGGGTGCTTTATTAATTGCATAGGCACAGGAACAATAGGTACAGGACTGTCACAGACTAAACAGGATGTCTGCTCACCATACAAAAAGATCAAGATTTTACTCTAAAAGGCGATGGAGAACTATTGGCCGGTATTATGCTGGATTGTGTAAAGTTTGAAATTATCCTCCTAAGGGGACCCCAGAACTATTGTTTAATTAGAGAGATAAAGGATAGAAGTGGCACAGGCAAGCGTCTGTATGGAAGCTAGAGGAACCACTCCACCACACAGAGGAGGGGGGCAGCAGCAGGGACCCCGCAATAAGACAGCCAGCACTGTCCTCCTTGGGCAGCCTGGGGTTAGTTCCAGTACATGAAAAATGCTCTGTTCAGCCCCCAGGGTTCCATGACATACAGCAGAAATCATTTTGGCTTGGAAAATTTTCAAAGCAGGTGTTGCTAGTCATTCGCTCTAACCATAGAATAGTTTCAAAAACACTCCCTAGCTTCTTCTGACCCAGAGCATGGGAATTCTGTCACTTCCCAGGCGTGAGCTATAAAACGCATTCCCAATTAACTGCTTGGAATTAAATAACAGGTTTACTGAGTTTTGGAGCTTGAATGGGTAACACTGAATTATTCCTTGGGTTTCTGGTTAGATACCAAGGCATTATTGAGTAAGAAACATCTAGCAACAATCAACCATTTTTGCCCCTAATATCTGCTTTGGGAACAGAATCTAGGAAAGGTTGGAGGAATTCAAATTCTAAGAAGCATTCATAAGACATCTACAATTCTTTTTGAGAACAAGTTAATAATTTACTATTTATCGAACACCTAGTATGTGCCAGACATTATGCTAGATGCCATACTTGCTTTACCATCTATAACCTGTTACTACAAACTTGCCAGGTGGGTGTGTTATTCTCATTTATCTGATGAGGTTTATTGTTATTATTCTGATGAAATGTCTCAAATGTTATATTCTTAAAGTCATATCCTTAAGAAACTTCAACCTTAAGTCTAGAACTGAATACATGTTTATTCCCAAATGCCTTGACGTGTTCCCCTCTGATGAAATAAGACATATTTTGTTATTTTCCTTGGAAGGAAAGTTATGACCAACCTAGATAGCATATTCAAAAGCAGAGACATTACTTTGCCAACAAAGGTCCATCTAGTCAAGGCTATGGTTTTTCCAGTGGTCATGTATGGATGCGAGAGTTGAAGTGTGATGAAAGCTGAGCGCTGAAGAATTGATGCTTTTGAACTGTGGTGTTGGAGAAGACTCTTGAGAGTCCCTTGGACTGCAAGGAGATCCAACCAGTCCATTCTAAAGGAGATCAGCCCTGGGATTTCTTTGGAAGGAATGATGCTAAAGCTGAAACTCCAGTACTTTGGCCACCTCATGCAAAGAGTTGACTCATTGGAAAAGACTCTGATGCTGGGAGGGATTGGGGGCAAGAGGAGAAGGGGACGACAGAGGATGAGATGGCTGGATGGCATCACTGACTCAATGGACGTGAGTCTGGGTGAACTCCAGGAGTTGGTGATGGACAGGGAGGCCTGGCGTGCTGCAATTCATGGGGTGGCGAAGAGTAGGACACGACTGAGCAACTGAACTGAACTGAAACATTCGATGTTCCATGGATATACCATCATTTTTACTCATACTGTATATGGAAATCCAAATAATGCAGAACAAATAAATTAGAAGTTATTGTTAACATTTCAGTGGGTTTTACTTCACTGATTTGTTAATAGCAGCTTCCCCAGGTGGCTTTATGATTTGCTTTACACATTTCCCATTTACATGCACCTATTCAGAAATGTATCTTCTGAGTGTCCTGAAGTTTAGATCTGTAACCCATTCTATAGCATATCTATTTTTGTTCTTTCTCATACCCCAGCCCTTCATGCAAAACATTTATACACCCAGGTGTTTACCATAAAAATCTGAGCGCTAAAGTTGGTTTAAATGTTATTATTAATGGTGGCTGGCGGTATATACATTTATTCAAAAGGCACTTTCTTGCCCTTAAGGCAAATTCAAACTTCTTAGCCTCAGTTACCAGGCTCTTCACACTCTTGCCTCGTTTCTGATCCTAGCTGCACGTGACAATCACCCAGGGGCCTGTTAGACAGAAGGAGAGCTGGAGTTCGGGGGAACGGACAAGCAGCAGGCGGAGAGGATGTCCCCTGGTGAGGGGTGGAAGGCCAAGTTCAAAGACCACTCCGCACCACACAGAGGCCAATTAAATCAGACTGGGCTGGGGCCCTTGTTTTGAATTTGCTTGCTTGTCATTTATTTATTTAATCTCTCACTGATGCTCCTGTTTAGCCAGGGCTGAAAACCTCATATCCCAGCTTACCCATTCGCCTGGCTCTCTGCTCTCCTTTACACTCTGGAAGCTGCCACCCACTGATACACTCTCATCTCAAGGCCTCTGCTCAAAAAGAGTGCCTAGAACACACTCTTCCACAAGTCTCCTCCTGCATCTCCAGCTATATTCCTTCGGCTACACACTCCAGGAAGGTTCTCCCCATCCCTATAAAACAGGTTAGGACAGACTACGCTCAAGCCTCAACCCTCACAGAGCACTTGCCTCTTTAATCTGCCTGCCACCCCCCGCCTGCTCCTGGAGGACAGGGTTGTCTGTGCTGGTCTTTGTATTCCTGGTGCCTAACTCCGTGCCTGGCACATAGGACATGCTCAGTGAACCATGTGAGGAATAGGTTCTATTTCCCGTCTGAAGCAGTTTGCCAGTTGATGGGAAATGACTGTAAGACACTATGGGATGTGTTAAGCGCCTCCAGGAGTGCACAGAGCATGCTTTGGGGGAGACAGGCTCTCTTCTATTTCATACACACTCCTCATTCCTTGCCTTGTTTTTGGTGACTTGTATTCACCTTCTCTGATTACTGTTGTTCGAAAATTCAAAATAACACTCACCTAGAAGCCCTACGTCTAAACCTATGCTTGTCTCACTGATTAACCATGCATTTTACTGCATAGATGTCTGCATCCACCAGCAGCCTGGCTGTGACTATGTCCTTGGAGTGACCTTGAGAAGCAGATGTGAGAATATTACCTTTGAAAGATGATTGAATTAATATCTGTGATTATGGACAGAACTACATTTTGGTATTGTCCCCAAAATAAAGAGGTTCATTACTTTTATCAAAATTAGTAACTAATGATCAAAGATTACTGACTGTCATCTTTTGTTTACATCCTTTAAAATTTTCTCTATCTGTACCTTTTCTACATATGTCAAAACAAAGATTTTTTATTATTTTTAAAAAGTGGCAGCATAAATACAGTTATCTAGCCTGTCATTTTTTTCCATTTAACAATACATGGGATATATTTTTCCATGTTAATAAATACATATTTACATCATCATTTCTAATGCTTGTAGGTGATCTGTGGTCAAACCACTAGTTGTTAAATCAACCACTATTGGCCGTCATTTAGATTGATTTCAGTTTCTGTTATAAACAATGCTGTGATGGATATCCTCATCTGTACAATTTTATGTGTTTATCCAGTGATTCCCTTCAAACACAGTCGAAGAAGTGGAATTCCTGAACCAAGGAGTTTACAGAGCTTTCATTCTGACATTATGCTGAACTGCCAACAGAATATGTTAGATGAATTTTTATCACTATCAAAAGTTTATAAAAGCATATGCTTCCCTATTTTCCTATCAGCAATAAGTTCTTTCAATATTCATTCATTTCATAGAAGAAGATGTCTATTGCTGTTTTAAGTTGTAGTTCTTTGATTATTCATGGGCTTTAGTATCAGTAACCTCAGATATGCAGATGACACCACCCTTATGGCAGAAAGTGAAGAGGAACTAAAAAGCCTCTTGAGGAAAGTGAAAGTGGAGAGTGAAAAAGTTGGCTTAAAGCTCAACATTCAGAAAATGAAGATTATGGCATCTGGTCCCATCACTTCATGGGAAATAGATGGGGAAACAGTGGAAACAGTGTCAGACTTTATTTTTCTGGGCTCCAAAATCACTGCAGATGGTGACTGCAGCCATGAAATTAAAAGACGCTTACTCCTTGGAAGGAAAGTTATGACCAACCTAGATAGTATATTCAAAAGCAGAGACATTACTTTGCCAACAAAGGTTCGTCTAGTCAAGGCTATGGTTTTTCCTGTGGTCATGTATGGATGTGAGAATTGGACTGTGAAGAAGGCTGAGTGCCAAAGAATTGATGCTTTTGAACTGTGGTGGAGAAGACTCTTGAGGGTCCCTTGGACTGCAAGGAGATCCAACAAGTCCATCCTGAAGGAGATCAGCCCTGGGATTTCTTTGGAAGGAATGATGCTGAAGCTGAAACTCCAGTACTTTGGCCACCTCATGCAAAGAGTTGACTCATTGGAAAAGACTCTGATGCTGGGAGGGATTGGGGGCAGGAGGAGAAGGGGACGACAGAGGAGGAGAAGGGGACGACAGAGGATGAGATGACTGGATGGCATCAGTGACTCGATGGATGTGAGTCTGAGTGAACTCTGGGAGTTGGTGATGGACAGGGAGGCCTGGCGTGCTGTGATTCATGGGGTCACAAAGAGTCGGACACGACTGAGCGACTGATCTGATCTGATCTGAGTATTCTTTTACTTTTTTTTTGCTATTCGTATTATTCTATTATCACGTTCACACTTTTATTAATTTGTAGGAGCTCTTTGTATATTAGAGATGGAATCCCCTTGTCATATGCTGTATAAGTCTTTTCCGCGTTTGTCTTTATCTTTACCTTTGACTGTAGGGTGTGCTTTTGTTGTACTATGGTTTTGTTTTTAATGTAGTCAAATTATTAATCTTTTCTTTCGTGTTCTTGGCTTTGATGGTATAAAATTTTAGTATGTTATATAGTTTCTGAGATTTAAGATGGATTTCTCATTTTGTCAACAACAAAATGTCACTTGGAAATCAAATTAGAATTGTTGAAAATATTGTTTAGGCTATTTATTACACAACTATAGTCCTTAACCTTGGGTTGAGAAGATCCCCTGGGGAAGAGAATGGCTGCCCAATCCAGTATTCTTGCCTGGAGAATCCCATGGACAGAGGAGGCTGGCTGGCTATAGCCCATAGGGTCGCACAGAGTCAGACACGACTGAGTAAGTAACACACAATCGTTTACACCACTAAAAAAATGTTTAATGATGACTAAAGTTAACACACTTATCAATATTTTTAAAGGGGAAAAATAATCAATATTTTCAAAATCCTGTCTGTGCCAATTTGTAGGTGATACTCTGTGTCTTGCATATTTATTATCCGAAATAACATGATCCCAATAGAAAACTCTGATTTGGTCAAGAAACAACTTTACAAGCTGTTGCAGAATACAGATGCAAGTATCACAGCTTCAAACTGTGAGGCAAGATCCAGCCAGGGCTTGGCTGGAAATGTTTCCATAATGACCACACGTGGGATAAAACAACAGAAAATCATTCACTCTCACTGGAAGGTGAAGCATTCTAGAAAAGTTTCTCTTTGCTTTCCTGGAGATGCTACGTAGGACCCCCAAAGTTCATGAAGGATAGAATGACAACATGCGACAGCCTGCTGCATGACCTCCACACATGCACACACCATTCTTTGATGAGGACTTGCTCAGTGAACCAACATTTGGTCCCTATAGGCTTTCCTTTGATTTGTTGTTAATCCAGACCCTGGTCAAGAAAGTACAGCTGGCTTTAAAAGATGCAGATTTTTTCTGATTTCATAATGCCAGTTCAGCTTCCTTTAAATTCTGCAACAAAATTCTTCTCAGCAGGTCATAAAATAATGGATTTATGAAAGCCAATGACAATTCAAATTTCTCTTTTTAAAATTGATGAAATTAACAATAGCAACAATAATGAAATCATTTGGGCAGCATGAGTCAAAAGAAACCATTTCCTGTAACAAAAGCAGCTGTGTAAGATAAATCTTCATTTTGATCTCTTGAGAATATAAAACAATTTTAGCTGTCTTTTCATTCTTTGTATTTTACTATTAAGTACTATAAAAAATATCAATTAATTAACAACAGATAGTCTCATGTTCAACATGCTCACAACTGTACCCTCACCTGATGAAGAAACACTCTCCTACTGGTTAGCGATTGTTAGATGAAGTGGAGTGCTGGGCCAGGGATATAGGGCATCCACAAAAACAAAAATAGAATCACCGATACAAAGACTCATCAGCCATAGGAAGAGTGGAGAGACTTAAATGGGAAATAAGTACATAATAGATTTAACTAAGAATTTAAATCCTATGATTCAGGAAAGAATGTGTAAGCAGAAGCTGCGGCATAAGACAATTCAGTGGAGAAAATTGAAATTGAGCTGGATGTTAGAGAACAAGTGGGAGAAATGTTCAAGGAGGGAAGAAGGCAACAGTTCCATAAGAGCGGAAAGGTAGAAATGAGCATGGTACATGAGCAAAACATGATTCACCTGTGGAGCCGTTGAAGACTCTATTACTGAAAGGCAGACAAATGTTCCACCATACAAGGAAGGGAGAGAAAATAAGACAGGGAGATGCAAAGAGAGGCTTGAGGAATGAGAAGTTTCACCAGGTATGAGCAGGCTATTGCTACCCCACCTCCCGACCTTCCAGGTTCAAAAATGGAAAGATTGGTTTTTTTAATATAAAAGTTGCTTATAGAATCCAAGGGTGGGCAAAACACTATCTGCTATTATATTGTATATTCTTCCCTTACTGTGTGTCCACCTCCCATTACACCTGGATAATTACTTTACACAGGGAGGCATGCAAAAGGAATTTTAGAATGAATAAACTAATAAAAAAATGATAAAATTTTTGAGGAGTTTATTATATTATTATTATATCTGGGCATGAACTTTTGGGGGTTTCAGGGCACTGGAAGAAAAATGGTGGGAGAAAGGAAAACCAGCTATTAAACTCCTGCAGAATATTAATTATAAAATGATAAGGATTTAGATTTAGGAGGCAGGAATAGGAATAAAAACAGAGACATTAATTTAAGAAAATTATTGAGTCATTAAATTATTTGAGTTAAAAATTGAGTCATTAAATTATTTCTACTCATGGCTATTCCCATCTAACACCCAGGTCAAGTTTAGGTGATTTGACCAACTATTACACGCATTCATTCACATGGAAAATATCTATTGAGCACTAGGCACTCTTTTGGCCCCAGGGTCCAAAGTGAAATTCAAATTTATTTTCTTCAAATTTCTGACTGATCACATAAAGCCATGAACCCTGACAGCCTAACGACTCATGTACAATTGGTCATTATCACAATAATCATCCCTGATTACCAAAATAACCTGGCATTTATTAGGAGAAAGGTTTGAAAGAGTGAATTTTAAGGCTGAGTAGCATTAAGACAGTCCCAACTGTGTATATATTGGAAACATTAAACAAGCAATTAAGCACTTCATCTCCAGTCACTTCACATTATTTACCCAAGTGAGACAGAGTTCTAACCAGATATAACATTTTAGGTAGCATGAATTCAGATAGATTTTTAAGGCAGCAAAAAAAAAAAAAAAAAATTGCCCAACAGCAACCATATATGGATCATGAGTCAAAATTTTTCTAAATCCAAATTTGAACATGTGTGGTTTAAATTTGATGTTCTTTCCATCATTTAACTTTGCCTTTAGGCTCCACCAGTCACATGCCTTTCTAAATATCTACATCAAGATTAGAGGTCCCAAACATCACTTAGCATATCACTCCCCAGGAGAATAAAATTTAATAACCCCTGTTTTCCTCTCTTCCTTCTTACCTCCTTTTTCTCCTCTACCCCCCTTCTTCCCTTATTCCATCCCTTCCTTTCTTAGCTATTGAGTGCCTATAACTCTTCAGTGTAGTATTGAAGTGAAGTGAAGTTGCTCAGTCATGTCCAACTCTTTGCGAACCCATGGACTATAGTCTACCACACTCCTCCGTCCATGGGATTTTCCAGGCAAGGGTACTGGAGTGGGTTGCCATTTCCTTCTCCAGAGGATCTTCCCGACCCAGGGACTGAACCCAGGTCCCCCACATTGTAGGCAGACGCTTTAACCTCTGAGCCACCAGTGTAGTATTAGGTTGACCAAAAAGTTCATATGGAAAAACCCAAACAAACTTTTTAGCTAACCCAATACTAAGGCTGGGAACTCCCATAGTGAACCTGACAGTCTGATAGTCACTGGAGGGCTCCCTTGACTGGAGCCAGCAATTCCAAGTCCTCCAAAATAGAATCCCATCCTTTCCAAGGCTTACACTTCCTGATTACTACCCCAAACCACACAGAACTTCAAAACAGACCAGTAGAGCTTCACTTTACCGTTTAAATTCCTAGAGCTTGGTTTTGTTGTTTCTGTCTCCTGAAACTGAACTTCCAGATGTTCAAGCTGGATTTAGAGAAGGTAGAGGAACCAGAGATCAAATCACCAACATCCGCTGGATCATTGAAAAAGCAAGAGAGTTCCAGAAAAACATATACTTTTGTTTTATTGACTACACCAAAGCCTTTAACTGTGTGAATCACAGCAAACTGTGGAAAATTCTTCAAGAGATGGGAATATCAGACAGACCACCTGACCTGCCTCCTGAGAAATCTGTATTCAGGTCAAGAAGCAACAGTTAGAACTGGACATGGAACAACAGACTGGTTCCAAATCAGGAAAGGAGTACATCAAGGCTGTATATTGTCACCATGCTTATTCAACTTATATGCAGAGTACATCATGCAAAATGCCGGGCTGGATGAAGTACAAGCTGGAGTCAAAATTACCCAGGAGAAATATCAATAACCTCAGATATGCAGATGACACTTATGGCAGAAAGTGAAGAACTAAAAATCCACTTGATGAAAGTGAAAGAGGAGAGTGAAAAAGTTGGCTTAAAACTCAGCATTCAGAAAACTAACATCATGGCATCCAGTTCCATCACTTCATGGCAAATAGATGGGGAAACAATGAAAACAGTGACAGACTTTATTTTGGGGGGGGGCTCCAAAATCACTGCACGTGGTGACTGCAGCCATGAAATTAAAAGACACTTACTCCTTGGAAGAAAAGCTATGACGAACCTAGACAGCATATTAAAAAGCAGAGACATTACTTTGCCAACAAAGGTCCGTCTAGTCAAGGCTATGGTTTTTCCAGTAGTCATGTATGGATGTGAGAGTTGGGCTATAAAGAAAGCTGAGTGCTGAAGAATTGATGCTTTTGAACTGTGGTGTTGGAGAAGACTCTTGAGAGTCCCTTGGACTGCAAGGAGATCCAACCAGTCCATCCTAATGGAAATCAGTCCTGAATTGGAAGGACTGATGCTGAAGCTGAAACGCCAATCCTTTGGCCACCTGATGCAAAGAACTGACTCATTGGAAAGACCCTGATGCTGGGAAAGATTGAAGGCGGGAGAAGGGGATGACAGAGGATGAGATGGTTGAATGGCATCACTGACTCGATGGGCATGAGTTTGAGTAAGTTCTGGGAGTTGGTGATGGACAGGGAAGCCCGGCGTGCTGCTGTCCATGGGGTCACAAAGAGTTGGACACGACTGAGCAACTGAACTGAACTGTCTCCTGACACTTGGTCTTTCACCAACCCCTTGGAGAAGGAAATGGCAACCCACTCCTGTACTCTTGCCTGGAAAATCTGATGGACAAAGGAGCCTGGTAGGCTACCGTCCATGGGGTTGCAAAGAGTCGGACACGACTGAGCAATGTTACTTATAAAACAGTGCCCCAATCTGACACAGTCTGACCTGGATTCAAATTCTAACAACATTGTTCTGTCTACGGGATCTTGAATAAGTTAATTAATCTCTGGGACCCTCACTTTCCTAATTAGGTAAATTAAAATAATAATACTTACATTTCCAGGATGTTGAAAAGATTAAATGAGATGATTTAACCTCTCTCCTGTGTGAAAGCATCTAACAGACGCTTTATGATGATTTTTCTGGGACAATTACAGGAAAAAGTGAGCTATCCTACCAAATTCCCAGAGCATGTTATACCACTGCACTTTCAAGCCACCTCCAATTATTAGTTATTTTTAAAATTTATTTATTTTTTAACTGAAGGATAATTGCTTTACAGAATTTTGTTGCTTTGTGTCTACCTTAACTCCCTACATAGGACCAGAGGATGTGACAAACCTATTTATGGCTTCCTGATACCTGAGACATACACAGTTTGGTCACACTGAGGGGAAAAGGAGAAAGATCCTCATGATTGACACTAGTAGTTTAAAGATTCTTCTGAATTTGGAGACTTATCTAACATTCAGATTGTTCCTCTGAGCTTTACCTAATCATGCAAATGGGGAGTCACCTCAGAAAGACCTCCTTTTTTTATTTCTGTTGTTACTGAGTTTAAATCCAAATACAAAGGCTGAAAATACTCATATCTAAATACTATCCACTTAATTTCATATTGCTCTTCATGTTCAATCGCCATGAAACAATTAAGAGCAAACCAAAAAGAGAGTATTTTGCAATACAACAGATCGCCAAAATAGGAACCCAGGCAGAAAATTAAAAGGTTAATGAAGAGTCAACCCAGTCCAGCTGGCATGCTAAGCCAGTGACTAGCACCCTCACAATAATAAGAATTACAAGCATATGTCTTCAAAGAAATAATTGAGGCAGAAGGGACTCATTTCACTAGGCCATTATCATGGCCAAACTTACACCTAAGCCAATGCAACTTCAGAAAACCTATGACTCTTGCCTTAAGAAGCTTCAGACCACTTTACAGAATCACTGTGCTAGTCAATAGCACCCTACTTCTGCAGGAGTAATTTATGGTCCCCTAAATCAAGGACTTTCCACTGTTCAATAAAACTCTCTCCTGAATTATAACAAAAGTCAAAACTAAGTTCACCCAGACTGCTGCTGCTGCTGCTAAGTCACTTCAGTCATGTCCCACTCTGTGCAACCCCATAGACGGCAGCCCACCAGGCTCCGCTGTCCCTGGGATTCTCCAGGCAAGAACACTGGAGCGGGTTGCCATTTCCTTCTTCAATGCATGAAAGTGAAAAGTGAAAGTGAAGTCGCTCAGTCCTGTCCGACTCCTAGCGACCCCATGGACTGAAGCCTGCCAGGCTCCTCCGTCCATGGGAGTTTCCAGGCAAGAGTACTGGAGTGGGGTGCCATTGCCTTCTCCATCACCCAGACTGGCAACATGCAACCGGAAGCTCTCCATGGCCCCCATGCATTATTTCAGAGAGGGCAGAAGCCCTGGCATCTGTGAATCCCACCCAGCAGCTCACCACTCCCCAGTGTGGTTATCCCCACACCCTGCCCCTGTGCCAGGAATCTGGAGACAACCTACAATGGGGACAACCTGTCTTCTTGGATCAAGATCGAGGAGCATCTTGCTCCTTCTCTGGTAGACGGACATAGCTGCTGTATTGTTGTTGTTGTTGAAGTATAGTTTATTTACAGTATTATATTAATCTCAGGTATGAAGCATTGTGATTCAGTATTTTTACAGATTATACTCCATTAAATGTTATTACAAGATAATGGCTATAATTCCCTGTGCTATATAATATATCCTTATTGCTTATCTATTCTACACACAGTTGTTTGTATCTCTTAAACCTACACCCCTAATTTGCAACCCCCACCACCCCTTTCCCCTTTGGTAACCAAAGGAAACCGTTCACAATGTACATGTATTTAACTGCAATATAAGCTCAATATGAGCTGCAATTGCTTCACATGGAAAAAATCCAAGGCCTTCCCAATGGAGAACTCAGACTATGAAGGTGATGGGCACTAAGGAATAGGAGCAGGTTGGCAAGATTCTCAGGACACGTTTGGATATAATTGCTTATTCTTTTTTTCCAGGAAAAGTCCCCATAACAGGGAAGGAACCCCTCCTTGCCCCTTTCCAGTAAATTCTCCTCATAGCACGTTGTACCTCCCCGGGGACATTTAGAGACTGCCATTCATTTAATTGCTTGAAAAGCCCAAACCAAACAAGAGTCACTGGAGCTTGGCCCTGTTTGTTGGCTGTCTGCAGATTTACAATTTAGCACCATGTGGATCTTCCGAGCCAAAGTGTTAGAAATCTAAGGGGCGCATTCCACCTCTCAAAGTACAATGGGCAAGCGTGGAAAAGCTTGAGAGTCCCCACAAGGCACCAAACCCAATTACATTGCAACACGTGTGCAGCCCTTTAAGCTGCTCATTAACATTTGGAAAATTCTTCTGGTAAATGTCTTCATATCCAATTTAGCCTTCTTTCCCCTTCTCTCCACCACCCTCATTTCATAGACAGGCCACAGTAATGAGCTATATAAACGTAACTCTTTAAACGAAGAATGTCATCACTTCGGAATACAAGAGAACGGTGCATGTCGTGTGTGTCTACAAACTGCAGTTGCTGTCTGTTAGAGTTTGTAGCAACTTTTAAATCTGTCAACACGGCATGAATTTCATACTAAGCTCCTTCCCAGTGCTTGAGCCAGGAAGCAAAGGGGGAACAGGCTGTATCATTTATGGGCAGGCTGGTATTGGGTCAACTGTGACATCACACTCCGCTACCACCGTAACGAGGTGAAAGGCTAGGCTGCGACAACATGGCACTTTGTTTATTGGGAAAATTTAAGTGGGGGCTGTATTTCAACTTCTGATAAAACTGGAACAAAGACTAGGGATTACAGATTTTTAACAGCTCCAAACAAGAGGAGAGTGAAAAAGAGAGGAGCCATCTAGGAACTTAGTGAAAAATGCCAAAAGTCAAAGGATCCAAGTAGGCTCCAAGCAGACTGGTTCCTTGGCATTTATATTGGACTTGTCAGCTCAGCTAAAACATAGGCACATCAGCCAAGTGTCTAATTTTTATTTCTTTCCCATGATTAATATTTAAGCAGGGAGGAGAAACCTAAATTGTGTGTATATTTTAAAAAATATGGGTCCCCTGTTTAATACTCTGGCAAGTCTCTACCTTGGTCTTAGTTATATATTCAGAAGTATAACCTCAAATATGTTTTCTAACACTGATATTGGGTACCATGATCAAATCCTGTTTCTCCATATAATTACATACAACATTTGAATTAATTAATAACCTACTGAATACAATATTGTGTGGTAAGAGATATTTGGCAAACAAGAGAGAAAGAAAAAGTTTTCAAGATCTAGCTATATTTAGAATTAGGAAATTTTTATGTAGATTTGTAGCTAATACCTGCACTTTGGTGTATTTGTCACACCTAGAGGCCCCATCCGCACAGACTGCCCAGTGTTTGGGAAACCATCATGTCAACAGCTGACTGTGAGGTAAGGCAGAGTAAAACGAGGACGCTGGGTAAGTGCAGGTGCTAATGGTAATCTGAAGAAAAAGGCACTAAATTCACCTAAAATTATTTTATCTTCTGCTGAGAGAACCCCTACTCCCAAACTAGTCCTTTATGTATACATACATATATCAGTGAGGCAATGCTGCTGCTGCTGCTAAGTCGCTTCAATCGTGTCCGACTCTGCGCGACCCCATAGACGGCAGCCCACCAGGCTCCCCTTCCCTGGGATTCTCTAGGCAAGAACACTGGAGTGGGTTGCCATTTCCTTCTCCAATCAATAAGGCAATAGGTTTGAGCTATTCCTATTGGGATGGGACCCAAGTTCTCTCTCAAGAGAGAAAGACACCAAAGCATCACACCACCAAAATCTGGAGGAGCTTATTTTTCAAATTTCTCTAAATAGTTCTTCTACTTCATGTAAGTGAGAAATTTATTCTAAAAGAAAACATCCATTGTAGAACCATTACTCTTTTCCTCTTAATTTTCTCAGCTCTAATCAGATACAACCTAGTAGAACTGGGCCTAAATTTTACCAATTCATCCCCTCAATTTTTGTGAAATACTGGTTGCTTCCCACTTCTTAGGAATCCCAATATTAATTGGACTCATGTTTTTTCCCTAATTATGGGCCTCTGAGAAACCTTGCCTATCTCCATGGTGACCATATAGTCCTTCATCAGCTCCAAGTTAACCCCTTCTTTGCTATTTCCTCTTTCTGTAGATGCTCTGCTGATCACCCAGATGCTTAGCTAGGAACACAGACTACTTATTTTTCATTCCCCACTGTCAGGGTAATTACACTGCTTGAAATGTCAAATAACCAAAATAGTAAAATGGTTAACAGCATGATCCCTAGAATCCAAAAAAAAAAAAAAAAGCCTTTCCAATCTCTCTAACATATTTATCTGTGCCACTTTCGACAAATTATTTACCCCTCTGAACTTTAATTTACTCATTCCTAAAATGGGAAGAATAATAACATCTACTGTTGTAAAGATTAAACGACACATGAAGTACTGAGTGCAATACCAGTACACGGAAAATGCTCAGTAAATAGCTGTTGACAAAATAATAATTATGTAATGATGAGAAGATGGTTAATAACAAGTATATGATAATCATATATTATATCATAATCATTCTTGGTGGGAACTCATTGCCTAACATCCAAAGCTACCATCCTTTCTCTAGTTTAATTCCATATCAAGACCCTAGTATTTTCAGTCTTTCTACCTGGAGGAAAAAAAACAGTGGAGAAAGAGAAAGATAATGGAAACAAAATGCAGAGACAGCCAATCAGTCAGCAAAGTGCCCACCCCATGTGCATACAATCAGCACCAGCTGTAGTCCAATTAAACTTAATCTAGTCACATGCTCATGGGCTCCTCAGAAATTAGAGGAAATCAATTCAAATGCTAATGAGAAAGTCCATAATTTATTATCTGCTGAGGAATGCATGTTACATTAATTTTAACTGTAAACAATTATTTTTATTGCAAGATTAATTACCCTATCTTATACAACTTCCTTTTTTCATATTCTTTTAAGGAATTAGTTTTCAGTTGCTGTTTTGTGGTTCTGTCACAGTTCTTTAGCTTGAGAAAAGTATAATTAATTTAGGGATGCTGCAAATGTTGTTTTCTATTCTTCTGCCAAAAGAAAGTGGAATAAATGGCTAGGTCAAACACAGAGAAAAATAGCTGCAGCTTCCGGCCAAGATGAAAAGACATTAGAACTCAGAATGGAAGTGGAGGGAACCAAACAGAATTTAAAACATAACTTAATGTTGGGCACTTCTGACCATAGAATTTAAGGCTTCGACATACAAAGCCCAGTCTTCAAATTATTCCTAAGTCCTAAAAATCACTGGAAGATTCATGAGCTAAAGTTTTCATAGCAAGAAAAAGACTAATCATTTTTTTCTTAAAATAGCAACAAGGCCTAGATTTCTCCCTACATGCTGGTGGGCGGGGGGGGGGGGGGGGGGGGGGGGTGACTTTTTTTTTTTTTTTAAGTAATTAGAAAAGAATGAAATTTGTGCTTTCAGGATTCTGCTCCCTTGACAAAGTTCCCCTCACTCTGACTTGGCTTTCAAGGTGAATGACTGTTCAACACAGTGGCTTATGGGAAATTATTCTTAAACCAATCACTTCTCAATGTGGAGAACAGGACTTTAGACAGAGCTTTCAGCCCTATGAGTGTTCAATTATTTCTGACAAATCATTTCTTTACTTGATTCTTATGCTTTTCAAAAGTTAAAGAACTCTACTTCTTTTAAAGGCACAGCTAGACATAACATTTTCAAGATAAGTATTTATGAAATACCAAAATCCATTAGTTTACTTCATTGGGACTTTCTTAATTTAAACTTCCAATGAAGGCAACTGCTATCATCGATTAAAATTAAATTAGTCTAAATTAAATCAATAAGCCTAGTTGTTGTTTTCAATGGGAATTTGGTTAGAAAATGGATAAGAGAATTGAGCTCAGAGAAGATTCAACTGTTAATTACTTGTAAAAGTTTAGGCTTAAAGCGTAATAAGCCTTTGACCTGGGAGTGGAAACAGAGGACCCTGGGCCACAATCCTAAGTCAGGTTCAACTGTGACTTCCTGTCAAGGGTATTGAATTCTAGTTAGTACTAATGTGTTTCAATCTGACCCTCTCGGAGAACTATGGCCTGGAAGGCCATCAGACACGAACAACAATCAGCTGTGTCAGAGCAGACAGGATGAAAAATCATCCATCCCATGAGCAACGAGCTCTTAGCACTCCACACGATAAACTCAAACCAAAAAGTGGGCATTTTTGCCCTTTTTACATGGTTTCATGATTTCTGTGGAGTATTTTCAGAAGTCCCTACTGAGAGAGCATGTGCTACTTATCAGAATTACATATAGTAGCTACAAAAACCAGGAAGTGATTAGAAGGGACAGGCTCTGGTGATACAGCTTACACCTGGCTTTAATTTGATTGTCAGATGTCAGAAGGGCAGGCTTATAAGGCCAGACTTTCCTCTCCTCCAGCCCTATAGGGAATTATTGCTGATTTATTTTAGCAAAGAATGTTTCATGCTCTTGATTTCCATTCCAATTTCTTTGCTTAATAAAATAAGATGTCACATGTCAACCTACATTGTATTGAATTATTTCAGCAACCCAAAGCCATTCAAATCCACTTGAAAATTTGCCACAAAGCCAAGATCTGTCACAAAGCATTAGGATTATTTACCCCTGGAAAACCTTCCTATATAAGATGAACTGATAGGTGGCACACAACAAGAAAACCTTGAAGGATTTCCAAGTTTTGCACACCAGACTCTGGTTCAACACATATCAAGGTTCTATGGCCCCTTGAATTACTCAATGCCTAGATTTAAATTCCTCTGTTATTCTAATTGGACCAAAACAATCTTAAGGGCTAAATTTGTGAGAAACTTTCCAAGCTGTAGACCTGTCCCACAAAATACATAGGAAAGGACCTCCATTATTTTCAGAGATTTCATATGAATAATTTGCATTCTATTAAAGTCCTCTGATTGATGAAGCCAAGGACATCCAAGCAAATAATAAGCCACAAGTCTGCATTTTGAAGGGCTATCTTGCTCTGGGCCTGTTTCCTTATAGCCAGGAGCAGGGGGTACCTGCAAGTGAACTCATCTTCTAAATGGGGTGAGTGGGAGCATCTCCAACTCTGATCAATTACAGATGTATTTCATACATCCCAAACCAATGTGGTTAAAGAGGAAACTACTTTGGAGAGAGTCTACGGATCATAAATGTGATGAATGAACCAAAGGAACCCCATCTGTAAGTGCTTATGCATTCCGGATTCAATGGTAGAGCTTGAATGGCTTATCCTAAAACACTCTTCAAGGGGGATTCTTTTTTATAGCAAATATGTGTGGAATGTCCTGCAGAACTGCAGGGTTTCATTTTATGTGTATGGGAACCAAGAGAAACACAGAGACACTGCATGAATCCTCCTCCTAAAACTGTTTCTTTGACTATTGGAAAGTATCAAGCCCCAAACATCACATCAGAAAGTATTCTCTCTCATGATTTCCAGTGGAGAAATTCAGTTTTCAAAAGGATAGTGGTTTGGATCTGTACAAGAGAGCATCCTTAGATTCTCAGCTCTTTTGAGATTCACAAGTCTCTGGTCATCCTGGGGTCATTTCAGTGTTCCTATAGAGCAGTGTTTTGGCAGCAGTACATGCCTCTGCCAGTCCCCTCTACCCTTGGAGGAGCTGCTGGACTTCCATCTCTAGGCCCAGCTCCATTAAGTTTCTAAAGGGACTTCTAAGGGCCCATGGATAGAATAAAGGATATCTGTGAACTTCAGTGAGAGAACAATTATTTTCACTACATTCTAACAAAATTTGGTATTTCCTTGAACTGTGAATGCAGACAAGCCAGAGCAAAATGAGCACATCTGAAACTTACAGAAATTACATATATATATATATACTTTTTTTCATATTATTATTATGTTGATGCCATTATCTCTAAATACCATTTATATTTATCACTATTTCAAAATTCTGGTGGTTACATGTATCAGATTTATTTTATTATTAATCTATTATATAAAGCAAATGTAATACTAACCATAATTTTAGAACATTTTATAACTGTGTTTCAATATGATTGGTTTTTCTTATAATTCTAGAGATTTTATTTTATGCATTAAACATATTTTATGAGAAAGGATTTATTGGCTTCATCAAACTTTCAAAGGGGTCTATGGCACACACGCACAAAAGATGAAGAACTCTGACCCCAGCATGACTCTTAGAGTTCTTATCTGGCCATTACCACATAACCCCCAGACCCTCCATCAAACACAACAAAACAGTTTCTATCTGGTCCTAAAGAGTGTTACCCCGGTGGCTCAGTTGGTAAAGAATCTGCCTGTAATGCGGGAGAACTGGGTTTGATCCCTGGGTTGGGAAGATCTCCTGGAGGAGGGCATGGCAACTCATCCAGTATCCTTACCTGGAGAATCCCCATGGACAGAGGAGCCTGGGGGTTACAGTCCATAGGGTCTCAAAAGATCGGACACGACAGAGCAACTTTCACTTATTAAAGAGTATTACAGCTCTAGTAGCCCAATCCTTGCATATTTCCTGCTTGAATTTCTGTCTTAGAAACTAGGTTTATTCTCTGTTCCTTCTAGGACTGGGTCCTCTTATTTGCCCACTCATTTATCCATTCATTCATGGCATCACTTCATGGCAAATAGATGGAGAAACAGTGGAAACAGTGGCTGACTTTATTTTGGGGGGGCTCCAAAATCACTGCAGATGGTGATTGCAACCATGAAATTAAAAGATGCTTACTCCTTGGAAGAAAAGTTAAGACCAACCTAGACAGCATATTAAAAAGCAGAGACATCACTTTGTCAGCAAAGGTTCATCTAGTCAAGGCTATGGTTTTTCCACTAGCTTTGTTTGTAGTGATGCTTCCTAAGGCCCACTTGACTTCACATTCCAGGATGTCTGGCTCTGGGTCAGTGATCACACCATCGTGATTATCTGGGTCGTGAAGATCTTTTTTGTACAGTTCTTCTGTGTATTCTTGCCATCTCTTCTTAATATCTTCTGCTTCTGTCAGGTCTATACCGTTTCTGTCCTTTATTGAGCCCATCTTTGCATGAAATGTTCCCTTGGTATCTCTAATTTTCTTGAAGAGATCTCTAGTCTTTCCCATTCTGTTGTTTTCCTCTATTTCTTTGCATTGATTGCTGAGGAAGGCTTTCTTACCTCTTCTTGCTATTCTTTGGAACTCTGGATTCAGATGCTTATATCTTTCCTTTTCTCCTCTGCTTTTCACTTCTCTTCTTTTCACAGCTATTTGTAAGGCCTTCCCAGACAGCCATTTTGCTTTTTTGCATTTCTTTTCCATGAGGATGGTCTTGATCTCTGTCTTCTGTACAAGCTAATGGAGGTGATGAAATTCCAGTTGAGCTATTTCAAATCCTGAAAGATGATGCTGTGAAAGTGCTGCACTCAATATGCCAGCAAATTTGGAAAACTCAGCAGTGGCCACAGGACTGGAAAAGGTCAGATTTCATTCCAATCCCAAAGAAAGGCAATGCCAAAGAATGCTCAAACTACCGCACAATTGCACTCATTTCACACGCTAGTAAAGTAATGCTCAAAATTCTCCAAACCAGGCTTCAGCAATACGTGAACCATGAACTTCCTGATGTTCAAGCTGGTTTTAGAAAAGGCAAAGGAACCAGAGATCAAATTGCCGACATCCTCTGGATCACAGAAAAAGCAAAAGAGTTCCAGAAAAACATCTATTTCTGCTTTATTGACTATGCCAAAGCCTTTGACTGTGTGGATCACAATAAACTGTGGAAAATTCTGAAGGACATAGGAATACCAGACCACCTGACCTGCCTCTTGAGAAACCTATATGCAGGTCAGGAAGCAACAGTTAGAACTGGACATGGAACAACAGACTGGTTCCAAATAGGAAAAGGAGTACATCAAGGCTGTATATTGTCACCCTGCTTATTTAACTTCTATGCAGAGTACATCATGAGAAACGCTGGGCTGGAAGAAGCACAAGCTGGAATCAAGACTGCTGGGAGAAATATCAACAACCTCAGATATGCAGATGACACCACCCTTATGGCAGAAAGTGAAGAGGAACTAAAAAGCCTCTTGATGAAAGTGAAAGAGGAGAGTGAAAACTTTGGCTTAAAGCTCAACATTCAGAAAATGAAGATCATGGCATCTGGTCCCATCACTTCATGGGAAATAGATAGGGAAACAGTGGAAACAGTGTCAGACTTTATTTTTCTGGGCTCCAAAATCACTGCAGATGGTGACCGCAGCCACGAAATTAAAAGACGCTTACTCCTTGGAAGAAAGGTTATGACCAACCTAGATAGCATATTCAAAAGCAGAGACATTACTTTGCCAACAAAGGTCTGTCTAGTCAAGGCTATGGTTTTTCCTGTGGTCATGTATGGATGCGAGAGTTGGACTGTGAAGAAAGCTGAGCACTGAATAATTGATGCTTTTGAACTGTAGTGTTGGAGAAGACTCTTGAGAGTCCCTTGGACTGCAAGGAGATCCAACCAGCCCATCCTAAAGAAAATCAGCCCTGGGATTTCTTTGGAAGGAATGATGCTAAAGCTGAAACTCCAGTACTTTGGCCACCTCATGCGAAGAGTTGACTCATTGGAAAAGACTCTGATGCTGAGAGGGATTGGGGGCAGGAAGAGAAGGGGACGACAGAGGATGAGATGGCTGGATGGCATCACCGACTGGATGGACGTGAGTTTGAGTGAACTCTAGGAGTTGGTGATGGACAGGGAGGCCTGGCGTGCCACAATTCATGGGGTCACAAAGAGTCGGACATGACTGAGTGACTGAACTGAACTGATGGTTTTTCCCAGTGGTCATGTATGGATGTGAGAGTTGGACTGTGAATAAGGCTGAGCACCAAAGAATTGAAGCATTTGAACTGTGGTGTTGGAGAAGCCTCTTGAGAGTCTCTTGGACTGCAAGGAGATCCAACGAGCCCATCCTAAAGGAGATCAGTCCTGGTTATTCAATGGAAGGACTGATGTTGAAGCTGAAACTCCAATACTTTGGCCACCTGATGCGAAGAGCTAACTCATTGGAAAAGACCCGGATGCTGGGAAAGATTGAGGGCAGGAGGAGAAGGGGACGACAGACGATGAGATGGTTGGATGGCATCACCTACTCAATGGACATGGGTTTGGGTGGACTCTGGGAGTTGGTGATGGACAGGGAGGCCTGGCGTGCTGTAGTTCATGGGGTCACAAGCAGTTGGACACAACTGAGCAACTGAACTGAACTTATCCATTCATTCAATAAGCTTATGAGTGCCAACTATATGTCAGATTCTGTATGGTGTGGTAGAGATACAGTACAGAACAAGACAAGTTCCCTGTTCCAGTAGAGCTTAGATTCTAATGGGAGGATGGATAGATGAATAGATAGATAGAAAGAAGCAGTTAGGCAGGAAGCTATGTAGTAAGTAGAGATAATGTCATGGAAAAATGACAGCTTGGCCACATTATCTTGGTAGGTCATGCATGACATTTCTGAGATTTGGCTGGTAAGAGCAGCCAATTTAATGTTCAGAGAGGAAAATCACTGGAGTATTTTGGGGATCAGAGAAGGCCAGGGTAGTTGGAACATAGTTTTGAGGCAGAGTGTAGTCATCGATGAGGCCAGAATAGAAAGAAGGGATTCTTCCATGAAGAGTATCCCAAGTCAGGGTAAGAACTTTGTGTTTTACAAAAGTGCTGGGCAGTCATTTAAGGGTTTTAAGCAGGGGATTTTTATGATCCTATTTACATTTTTTAAAAGATTGTTTTGAAAAAATAAATAAATAAAAGATTGTTTTGGTTGCTACGTAATAGTAGGCTTTGCTCAGTGGTTTTGGTTGTGTCTGACTTTTTGTGACCCCATAGACTGTAGCCCATCAGTCTTCTCTGTCCATGGAATTTCCCAGGCAAGAATACTGGCGTGGGTTGCTGTTTCCTTCTCCAGGGGATCTTCCCAACCCAGGGATTGAATGGGCATCTCCTGCATTGCAGGTGAATTCTTTACCACTGAACCACCACAGAACCCCATGAGTAGGCTATAGGAACACAAAAGTGAAATGAGGCAGTGAATTAGGAGGCCAGTGCAGTAACCTTACAGGACTAGGTGGTAGCAGAAGAGATGGAGAGAGAGTGATGGAACTGGGATATGTATCAGGCTGGGTGGTAGCAGGAGGCAGTGTCACAGTCAAGATAATTTGAGGGAAGATTAAAATGAACAATTTACAAATGTGTGGACTGAGTATAAGGAAACCGTAAGAGATAGACAGTAGCCTGACTTTTAACCTGAAGCCCAAAGGGAACGGGAAGTGAGGCTACCAGAACCCAGAAAGAGAAAGTGTGCCAAGTTGGCTGCCTCAAGAGAAGCTCTGACCTTTGGGCAGAGGGCATAGCCAGTCCCAGGCTATGTTACCACTTTAGAAGGCCACTGATGGGGATAAACCTGCCGACACCATCCTTCTCTCCAACCTCCTATTAGGACTCACTGTTGGCCAGAGGGACAGCAAGTCCAGTGACTGTTCTATACAGAGTGAAAGAAAATGAGCGATTCTGGAGGGGCGAACAGAAGGTGTTAAGTGCAGCATGTGTCGGGAGGTACTGTGGAGAAAGCTCCTGGACTGTTCTTGCGACCCTGTTCTCCAGAGTGTCATCCTTGAACCCTAAAGCTTCCTGCCTGCCTCTGTGCTTAGAGTACCAAGTGTCTTGCACCCATCAATTGTGAAGTTTATTTCCTCGCATCCAAGTTCTTGGTTTACAATAACTTGTATAGTGTCTATTTAATGTAAGACTGTGGTTAGTGAATGAATGAATATCCCCTTCCAGGTTCCTATGTTCTCCACACCTATGGAGTGCGGTTACTCCGGGTCAGCTCTCCGGCCACCCTCTGCTGTGCAAGCAGCAGCACCTCCACGGCTTTAGCTGTGCTGGCACACCGGCCGCCTCCCAGCTCCCCAGACGGGCCCATCACAGGCTCCTGTCCTACTTCTTGGCCATCTCTAAGTCCCACTCTCTCTCCCTTTCACCCCTCACAAAACTACTGTCAACCTGTTCTGAGATGATTACCTACATTTTTAGTGTTTTTTAACCACAAAGATCTAAATTCTGAGGAGTAGCAGATGTATGGCTTCCCCTCCGAGCTGTTCTGTATCAAGTTAGCACTCTCATCCTTGTGTCTTAGAACCTTGGTGAATATGCATGAGCACACACACACACATATATATCATATATATCTCAAAGCCAAAGATACATGATCTGTCGTTCCATTTAGTGCTTGAAGATGCAGGTGTTTCGTGCTGACATGTCTCGTTGTATAAATGTTAACACCGGATTTTCTTTGGAGATTATAAACTGAGCCTCTGCTTTGATGAAAATAAAATACCAAACATCCAAGCATAAATGACTTATTTCTTAAAAGAACAAACTACTTCATGCTTATCAGCCTCCATATCTTGCCTGTCTGGTACAGTAGCATACACAACTTTCTAGCTCTGCCTCCAAAACTAGATAAATCTCTCCTGTGATAAATATTCCTTCTGGGGCAAAGAATGCCTCTGTGTATTTATCTAGAGAAAGAATTTAACTCTTGTCTACATGTTAAGAAAAAAATTAGGGTGGGAGAAGAAGGAAGAGGAGAAAGGTAACAGATTGTGAAGGATTGATTACTAAAGCAAAAAAAAAAAATCAATCTTGAGACTTTGATGATTTAACCAGCCACAAAAGCATAGAAATGTATGAGAAAGCCCTGATTGATTTTTAACTCTGTAATCCTTCCCACCCCATCTATTATCCTGTATGGATCATATTAGCCATCATTATGACTAACACAAGACAGAACACTGACATTCACCTGACATGATATAACTGTAAGTGGAATCGGCTTATACACAAAAGCTTTTACCTGGTTATTAATAGTGTTCTCTGCGGGTGAGGGACTGGACTGATATTAAAACCTCCATCGGCTGTGTGGAGCCATTGCAATTTGATTTCAGTCCAAGAAGCAGCTCCTCAAAGTAGTTCTTGTACAGCGCCCTGACAAACTGCACGAATATCATTCCTGGATGCTCACCCTTTTAAAAGGCTCATAAAATACTGGGGGCTGATGACACCTTGTTGGCACTGAGGATTCCAGGCTACAATGGCTAAGTTGAAAGACATCAAGTATGTTCACAAATGCCTTGACGACATCTCTTGTCTTCGCCACCACCAACATGAATGCCAAGTAGAAGAAGATTCAGAGCAGATAACTTTTCAGGTGACGTGTGATAGTAAAACACAGATGAGCACGTAATTGAAGTATTAAGGTCACTTGGTGACTTTTGCTTGTTTCACTTACCGTCAATGAATAAATGCAAAATATTTAGTTCTTAAGCAACCATTTACCTACTCAGCTCTGTGAGGCTTTCAAACACTTTCATTTCTAACTAAACCAAGAGCTAAATTAGAAATATTAAATTTAGCAGTTCCAATTAGAAAGCCCTGATTTTCCTTTTTTATTCAACAAAATATCTTTTTTTACTCAATAAACATTTACTGAGTCCTTACTATGTAACAGGCATTTTCCAGTGAGTGGAGTAAATGCATTATAAAAAAGCATTACTATAAAAGGGGTCATAACCCTTGTCCTCATGAAGTTAACAGTCACTTTCAACCCTGGAACCTTGTTGGGAGACACATGTATGCCATTGTATGTTATGTGACTAAGCACCTGTGAACTTAAAGAACCTAATAGATTTCCCCGAACGATGCTGGCTTCCTCCTACCCTTGAAGCCAACACATGGCAGTCAAATCCTGAATAATATTCTAAAACACAGCTGGGCAGGTAGGAGACGGGAAACCCAATTTATAAAACTAGTAATTCTTTCCTTTTGGAAACTGGAAAATATCTTCTCTTATAATGAGGATAAATTTGAAAATTCCTGTGTTTGGGAGTTACATTCTGAGGATCAGTTGTGAGATCCTAGAGAAAAAAAAAACAGATGATAGAATTTAAAGAAGTGAAGTCACTCAGTCATGTCCGACTCTTTGCGACCCCATGTACTGTAGCCCATCAGGCTCCTCCCTCCATGGGATTTTCCAGGCAAGAGTACTGGAGTGGATTGCCATTTCCTTCTCCAGGGGATCTTCCCGACCCAGGGATCAAACCCTGGTCTCCCACATTGTAGACAGAAGCTTAACCCTCTGAGCCACCAGGGAAGATAGAATTTAAAAGTGACTGACATCCAAGATTTCAAATAATGTAATCAGTGAGGAGGAGGAAGCATGCATTTCAGTAATGTACATTTCAGGAATGATAGTACAGTTCAGTCAAATGATGATACATCCTAGTATCTGCTCCCTGACTCAGTAGGATAAAGGCACAAATGGAAGGTCTATTCTTATACTATTTTATGAGCTTTCCAGGTGCTGGTATGTTTCCACCAGGGAGTGGCATTTTCTTGGACATGCATTTGCTCCTCCTGAATTAGCATAACTGTAGGCGGTGCTAAGCCAGAGTGCTCTTCACATCTGCATCTCCTGACAACCAGTCAGACTCAGGGTCTTTGATGCCATTGTCAGGCTGAGTCCAGAAAGCTTGAGAACACCTGAATCAGCTGGGTCACCTCACAGACACCAGAATCCAGAGAAAAAAATACTCTGTCCAGAAGCAGCCCCAGCTTATCCATGAAGCAATGTACACTGATAGTCAGTGTGGCATCACGGGGACAAGGCATTTTTTTATTTTTTTATTTTTTATTTTTATTTTTTATTTATTTTTTTTTGGCCCTGAAAAGGGCCTTTGGTTGAAATCAAGCTCCTGAGAGCAAACTGGAAAGCTTAACCGCCAAAGCCGTAGAGAGTACAGCCCTGGCGCTTGAGAGCGTAGACCACGTCCATAGCGGTGACTGTCTTCCGCTTGGCATGCTCGGTGTAGGTGACCGCGTCCCGGATCACGTTCTCCAGAAACACTTTCAGGACCCCGCGGGTCTCTTCGTAGATGAGCCCAGAGATGCGCTTCACACCACCACGACGAGCCAGGCGGCGGATAGCAGGTTTAGTGATGCCCTGGATGTTGTCGCGCAGAACCTTACGGTGGCGCTTAGCGCCGCCTTTCCCCAGACCTTTGCCGCCTTTGCCGCGTCCAGACATGGTTTCACGAAAAGTAAACCAACAGCAACTCAAGGCATTTTTTTAAATCCACCTAAAGCTTGAGAGTGGCAAGGGTGAGTCTAAATATTACACAATTGCCTAGAGACACACAGTGAACCTGTTGTTAATTACACAAATGGTCGTTGTCATCCATAAGCATCTCACCAGAACTCCATTATTTAATAGCTGAGATAAGGAAACTTCCACTTTCTTGAGAATCATATACAGATTTGATGGTTATGGAGGCACAACATCCATTCCTACCTAGACTCCAGTGGCTCAGCAGCAAAGAATCCTTCTGCAATGCCAGAGACGTGGCAGGAGCTGTGGGTTTGATCCTTGGATTGGGAAGACCCCCTGGAGAAGGAAATGGCAATCCACTCCAGTATTCTTGCCCAAAAAATCCCAGGGACAGAGGAGCCTGGCGGGCTATAGTCCATGGGGTCGCAAAAGAGCTGGACACAACTGAGTGACTAAAGAACAAAGACTCCCAAGGAGACCCACCATCACCCATACAAGACTATAAGCTTTTCCAACCTGAAGCTCAGAGCTTTCTGGAAAAAATGGTCAAATGCCATCTAAACTTGTTTCCCTTGTTAAGTTCTTCCAAAGAAATCTGTATTTTTCTTTAATGGCCCTCACAGTCCATTATATATGTGGGTGATGATTTCTGTTTCCCTGCTGACCTTAAGCTGTGTGAAGGTTTTTGTTCATTGCTTGTAATGACCTAGTACAGTGCTGGGCTCACAGAAGTCACTCAAAGAATAAAAAGTGAAGCGATTTTGATTCACTAGAGTCAAGAGACCACCTATGTATTTGCTTGTTTTTATGGGGCCACCATCACATGTCACAATAAACAGGTCCTTGTTATCTTTCTTGGAGACCTTTTTCTGTATAAATATCATTAGTGTAGACACTGACACTCAGATTAATGAAGGGAAGCAATTTATTGACCTGATATTTGGTATAGATGTCATTAACAGTGCTCCTTTAGTGCAAATGGCATCAGATGAGACACAGTCTCCCTGCAAGAACACGAAGAAAATCATCTAACTACTATTCTACAGCTGTTTACATGAAGCCAGCCCTCTAAGAATTGTTGAGCTGGCTCTGCAACAACTGTGAGCCTCCTGTAATTGCTCTTCACTGATGCTGTTTTTAGGACTTCCCTGGTGTGTGAGAAATACATCCTATCATAAATTGAGCTGTTGTGATTTTAGTTTTTGGTGATATTATTATCTGGTTTTCCCCCTCCCCTACATTAAAGACACTTAGAAAAGTTACAATAATGAGACAAGGTCAGAATAGCTCCAAATAACCTTACTGAGAGGGTGATATCCAAAAAGAGGTCTTAGAAACAAAATAGAGGCCTGGTGGACCTGGGTGGTTTTTCAAGTGCACCAGGAATATGTGTTCTGTTCACAGATTCTTAGAAAAGTCAGATATACTCATTAGGCAATAACGCAAGATTTGGGAAAAATGATATATATCCATTATCTACTCAGGCCTCACAGACTAATTAGTGACTGGGCTTTATCACATGTGCTCCTTGCACCAGCCTCAGTCTTCCAGATTTTCTTTCCCAGCTTCAAAGATAAAACATCTATATGCCCAACTTCTTACCACCCATTCTGAAGCTCATTCCTCCATTTCTTTAATGATTATCCATTCCTCTTCCACTGGAGAAGGAAATGGCACCCCACTCCAGTGTTCTTGCCTGGAGAATCCTAGCAGAGCCCGGTGGGCTTCCGTCTATGGGGTCGCACAGAGTCGGACACGACTGAAGTGACTTAGCAGCACTCCCCTTACATACAAGAGCCCTAACTGGCGAAAAGTCTTTCTAGATCCCATTGGCCACATTACCAGAGAGTGACCCATTCCTTTTAAAAATTTGTTTAAATTTATTTATTTTTGATTGAAAGATAATTGCTTTACAGTATTGTGTTGGTTTCTGCCAAATATCAACATGAATCAACCATAAGTATACATATGTCTCCTCCCTCTTGAACCTCCCTCTCCATCCCAGCCCTCTAGGTTGTTACAGAGCCCTGGTTTGAATTCCCTGAGGCATAACAACAAATTCTCATTGGCTATCTATTTTACATATGTAATGTATGTTTCCATGGTACTCTCTCCATATGTCCCACCCTTCCTTCCCCCAACCCACCATGTCCATAAGTCTGTTCAAAAGTCTGTTCTCTATTTCCATGTCTCCACTGGTGTCCTGAAAATAATTTTATCAGTACCACCTTTCTAGATTCCATTTATATGTGTTCGTATACAATATTTATTTTTCTCCTTCTGACTTACTTCACTCTGTATAATAGGCTCTAGGTTCATCCACCTCTGATTCAAATGTGTTCCTTTTTATGGCTGAGTAATATTCCATTGTGTATATGTAGCACAGCTTCTTGATCCATTCATTTGTCAATAGATATCTACATTGCTTCCAGGTCCTAGCTATTGTAAACAGTGCTTCAGTGAACATTGGAATACAATGTCTTTTTAAATTTTGGTTTCTTGATCCATTCCTTTTCAATACTGTCCGGACAGTCTCCTTCCAGTAACTTTGACCTATTAGTCTCTAGTTATGCTATTTAGGGAGAAGACAATGGCACCCCACTCCAGTACTCTTGCCTGGAAAATCCCATGGACCGAGGAGCCTGGTGGGCTGCAGTCCATGGGGTCGCTAAGAGTCAGACATGACTGAGTGACTTCACTTTCACTTTCATGCATTGGAGAAGGAAATGGCAACCCACTCCAGTGTTCTTGCCTGGAGAATCCCAGGGACAGGGGAGCCTGGTGCACTGCCATCTATGGGGTCGCACACAGGCAGACACAACTGAAGCGACTTAGCAGCATGCTATTTAGACAGAGAGGCAACGGCACCCCACTCTAGTACTCTTGCCTGGAAAATCCCATGGACGGAGGAGCCTGGTAGGCTACAGCCTATGGGGTTGCAAAGAGTCGGACACGACTGAGTGACTTCACTCACTCTGGTCAAAGATACAAACTTATAGTTACAAGATGAATAAGTCCTGGAGATTCAATGATCGGCATTTTGATAGTTAATAATACCATATTACATACTTGAAAGTTGCTAAGAAAGTAGATCTTAAGTGTTCTTAGAAAAGAAAAGAAATGGTCATTATGAAATATGATGGAAGTATTAGCTATCACTATGGTGGTCATCATTTCAAAATAAGTGTATCAAATCAATACGCTGTATACCTTAAACTTATGCAATGTTATATGTCAATTATTATCTTGATAAAACTGGAAAAATAAAAGAAAAGAATGAGAAGCTCATGAAGATAGCCTCATGAATTCCACAGGATGGTCAAAGTATGGTCAGTCATAAAACTGGAGAGAAAAAGTTGAAAAGAACAGGAAAATTAAAAATGAAACAGTATTTCAAGATTTATAGATGAATAGGTCATCTGGCAGATTTAGAACTTCATACAGATTCTAAGTCACAGTATGCTCAAAAGTATGTGTATATAAATGTTTTTAGACATCAGTCCTGAAAAGTTGATTGATTGGTTTTTCTCTGAATGAAAGCACCACAATCCCATAATCCTGCCTATTATGCCATAATTCCTGCAGACTCCTGCATTTTGAAGGGCTTCCCTGATAGCTCAGTTGGTAACGAATCCACCTGCAATGCAGGAGACCCCGGGTTCGGGAAGATCCACTGGAGAAGGGATAGGCTACCCACTCCAGTATTCTTGGGCTTCCTTTGTGGCTCAGCTGGTAAAGAATCTGCCTGCAGTGCAGGAGACCTGGATTCAATCAATAAGTTGGGAAGATTCCCTGGAGAAGGAAAAGGCTACCCATTCCAGTATTCTGGCCTGGAGAATTCCATGGACTGTACATGGGGTCGCAAAGAGTCGGACACAACTGAGTGACTTACACTTTCACTTCCCTGCATTTTGAACTTGTATATATCACTTTGGTCATGTTGGCCTTTGCTATTTCCCATTTGATTCTCCTGAAATACAAATAATATCTAAATAAGCATGTCACTCTGTACTCCAGTTGATTTTCAAAGACTCTATATTCCATCTGAGTCTAGTTTTCTACTTGTACAAGCATCTTTTCCTGGACTTTAAGAACTAATAATGGCACAGTTTGGCAAGTAGGAAAAAAAGTATGCCCTTGAAAATAAAGCTTCCACTTTGGAAATTAATACTATGGTATGAATCACACATGAATAGAAATATGATTGAAAATGTATATTTTTTTCTAAAAGTCATAAAGCAAGATTAATGGTCAATTTAAAACTAAAACCCACCCACAAATGAAATCTCTTTCCCTAAACCTCACCGGTACACATTAAAAGAGCATGTTTCTCCACCCTGTTATTTTTCACTACTGGCATCCTCTGGGTTTCCAGCCAGAAGCAGGAAACACTGAAAGCCTTCCAGGAAGCCTGCACTGGTAAGATTTGCCCCAGGTTTGGCAGACTAAGGAGTGAATAGAATCATCACATCATCCTTGTTTATCACATGGTGGTTTATTGCTGACCAAAGCCTGACACTGGGCTCTCTTTGACCAAACAGAACCCTGAGCTCATATGAGCAACCCTGGCCTCCAAGAAGAATGCTCAAGTCAAAGTGCCACAGAGAGGATGTAATAGAGGTGAGTTTTTCCCACACACAGAAGAATTTAACCCAAATGCCACACAGGAGCTATCCACTAATTGCATATCCAGAACATGATACACATCAAGGTATGGGCTGAAAAGGAAGAATCTTGGCCAAGAACATACTGTGATTCTGTGACTTAATCGCATTTGTCCATCTCTTACTCTGTGGTCCTTTGAAATTTCCAGTTGGAATTTTAAGAATTGGAGTAAATGAATATGCCAAATCCCTAGAGTCTGCAGCTTTATCAATTTGATTATTTTTAGCTATCCTTTGACTAAGAGCGCCTTCTTGATTTTTATAGTTCCATTTGCCCACAATAGATATTTTAAGTAAAAAATGGTTTGATTTGAACACCTGGGTCACCTAGTGAAAATGAGCAGGTAAAATTAACAAGGTCTAGCCTACTGAAGCGACTTAGCAGCAGCAGCAGCAGCCTAGTGTAAGATATGTTAGCAGAGGTAGTTATAAACAGGTATTTCATATTTGCTTAATGCAATATTTGAGCCATTGCATCACTAAAAACACTAAAATGTGTTTCTATCCATTACTTAGCTAAAGTATCATTAAATTTAAAACAAGGTAGGAGGGAGAGAAATAAAATTAGTGATTAATATTAGGTCTGTTGCCCAATATCCTTTCTCATCCAAATTAAGAAAAATTAAGAGTTTGATTATTCTTTCCCCTTAGAGAACTGGGAATCCATGTATGATAGGGCGAATTTTTTTTCATTTTCTCCTTTCTTTATAGGTCTTCTTCATCCTCTCCTGGGAAGGAGAGGAAAGAGAAAGTCTTTGAGAGTATGTCAGTGCGTTAATTATACCCCCAAAGAAGATCAGCTTTAGCAAGGGAAAAGTTTGTCTCTACTGAATGGGAGAAAATATTTGCAAATGATATGGCTGATAATATCCAACATATATAAACAGCTCATACAACTCAATATCAAGAACACAAAACCCAATCTAAAAATGGGCTGCTGCTGCTACTGCTAAGTCACGTCAGTCGTGTCCAACTCTGTGCGACCCCATAGACGGCAGCCCACCAGGCTCCCCCGTCCCTGGGATTCTCCAGGCAAGAACACTGGAGTGGGTTGCCATTTCCTTCTCCAATGCATGAAGGTGAAAAGTAAAAGTGAAGTCGCTCAGTCGTGTCCGACTCTTAGCGACCCATGGACTGCGGCCCACCAGGCTCCTCCGTCCATGGGATTTTCCAGGCAAGAGTGCTGGAGTGGGGTGCCATTGCCTTCTCCATAAAAATGGGCAGGAAAACTAAATAGACATTTTTCCAAAAAGGAAGTGCAGATGGCCAACAGGCGTATGAAAAGCTGCTCAGCATGACTAATCATCAGGGAAGTTCAAATCAAAACCACAGTGAAGCGTCACCGGACACCTGTCAGAATGGCTATCATCAAAAACAACACAAATGACACATGATGGTGAGAAGGTGAAGAAAAGGAAGCCTTCGTACACTGTTGGTAGAAATGTAAATTGGTGCGGCCACTGTGGAAAACGGTATGCAGATTTCTCAAAAGACTAGAACTACCATATGACCCAGCAATTCCACTCCTGGGTACATATCTTTAAAAAAAAAAAAAGAAAGAAACTAATTCAAAAAGTTACACACACCTCAATATTCATAGTAGAATTACTTACAATTGCCATGGATGCAACCTAAGTGTCCATCAACAGATGAATGGATAAAGAAGATATGGTATATGTATACAATGGAATACTCCTCGGCCATAAAAAATGAAATTTTTCCATTTGCAGAAACACAGATGGACTTGGAAGGGATTATGCTAAGTGAAGTCAGACAGAGAAAGAGAAATACTGTACGATATTACTCACATATGGAATCTAAAAAATATAATAAACTAGTGAATATAATAAAAACGAAACAGACTCACAGATACAGAGAACAAACTAGTGGTTACCAGTGGGGAGAGTGAAGGGGAAGGAGCAATAAAAGGGTAGGGGATTAAGAGGTCCAAATTATTAGACATAGAGTAAGGTATAAGGATATATCATATAACATGGGGAATATAGCCAATATTTTATAATAACTATAAATGGAGTATAACCTTTAAAATTATGAATCACTACATCATATATATGTCAATATATAGTACTCTATAGCAACTATGCTTCAATAAAAAAAAGAAAAAATTCCAAATATTAAAAAAATGGACTAAAGGCTTTAATTTAATAAAATTACTAGAAGAAAACATAAGTGGCAAGCTCCTTGACATAGGTCTTGGCAATGTTTTTTTTAATCTGACGCCAAAAGTAAAAGTAATAAAAGCAAAAATAAACAAGTGAGACCACATCAAACTAAAAAGCTTCTGCACAGCAAAGGAAACCATCAACAAAATAGAGATATGATTTACTGAACGGGAAAAGATATTTGCAAATCATGTATGTAATAAGCAGTTAATATCCAAAGTATACAGAGAACTCATATAACTCAATAAAAGCAATCTGATTTAAAAATGGGCAGGATATCTGAATAGTCATTTTTCCAAAGAAGATAGACATATGGCCAACAGATACATGAAAAGATGCTCAATATCATCAACCATCAGGGAAATGCAAATCAAAACCACAATGAGATGTCATCTCACACCTATCAGAATTCTGTAATCAAAAAGACAACAAATAACAAGTATTATTGAGGATGTAGAAAAAGTGAGCCTTTGTGCACTGTTGGTGGGCATGGATATTGGTGCAGCCACTATGGAAAACAATATGGAGGTTCCTCAAAATTTTTAAGTAGAAGTACCATATGATCCAGAAATTCCACTTAAAAGATATCTGCAGCCCCATGTTCACTGCAGCAATGTTTACAACAGTCAAACTAGGGAAACAAGTTTAGGGTCCTTGCTGCTGCTGCTAAGTCGCTTCCGTCATGTCCGACTCTGTGCAACCCCATAGACGGCAGCCCACTAGGCTTTCCCATCCCTGGGATCCTCCAGGCAAGAACACTGGAGTGGGTTGCCATTTCCTTCTCCAATGCATGAAAGTGAAAAGTGAAGGTGAAGTCACTCAGTCGTGTCCGACTCCTAGCGATCCCATGGACTGCAGCCCACCAAGCTCCTCCATCTGTGGGGTTTTCCAGGCAAAGAGTACTGGAGTGGGTTGCTGTTGCCTTCTCCATCTAAATAGCATAACTAGAGACTAATATGGAGAAGGAAATGGCAACCCACTCCAGTGTTCTTGCCTAGAGAATCCCATGGACGGAGAAGCCTGGTAGGCTGCAGTCCATGGGGTCGCACAGAGTCGGACACGACTGAGGCGACTTAGCAGCAGCAGCAGCAGAGACTAATAGGTCAAAGTTACTGTAAGGAGACTGTCGGCAGTCACACAGAGATTTCTAACAGTTGAAAGTATTGAAAAGGAATGGGTCAAGAAACCAAAATTTAAAAAGACATTGGGCTGACACGGTCTGCCTCGGTGTCTGCCGCCGAGGAAACTTTGGGTCTCTGGATGTACGCGGGGCTCTGGGCCTTCGGGCCGCCAGCTCTGGTGCCTGGTTCGGCCCTTGCCGCTGGAGCCGCCCGCCTGGGCCTGTGCGCCGGCTCCCGTGTGGTGTTGTCTGGCTGACCCGACTCGTGGTGCCACCTCTGGTCTCTGGGCGACCCGAGGGCGGCGGGGTGAGGCGAGGCGCCGTGTGTCTTCTACCCTGTGCGCTCCCCGCTGCGGGCAATTTTTTTTTTTTTTTAATAAATAAAAAAAAATAAAATAAAAAGACATTGTATTCCATTCCATTCCATTGTACTCTGTTAAATGGATGAATAAAGAAACTGCACATATTCACAATGGACTATTATTCAATCATAAAAAATAAACAAAGTTTTGCTATTTCGACAACATGGATAGACCTTGAAGGCATTAGGCTCAGTGAAGTAAATCAGACAGAGAACGACAAACACTGTCTGATCTCTTTTTTATGTGGAATCAAAAAAAAAAAAAGATCATAGATACTTAGAAAGAACAGGTTGGGTAGTTGCCAGAGATGGGAAGTGACGGTAGGAGAAATGGGTGAAAAGAATCAAAAGTAAGAAATAAAAAAATTTTAATTAAAAATGTTTTTAATTTTAATTTAAAAATTAGAATATAGTATCTGAGATAAGAATAAAGGTTTCAAAGAGGGAAAGAAAGTCGTCTTGGAGAGGGAAGCTAGAGACACTACATGTGTTGAGTAACTTCAGTAGAATACAAGTATTTAGGCAGGAGGAGTAACATTAAGTGGAGTTATGAGAGTATATTTCTCCTTCGATATATGAAACGAAAAATGAACAAACCCAAAATACAAAGGAACTATTGTGCACCGTATTCCCCAAAGCTTCCCATCAGGAACTGCTAAGGCAGTTGCTTTCCTTTTACACAAATAACTCATACTCAGCTACATTCTGCGCTTTAGACCAAGTTGATCTGTTCAGTTCATCCTCCCCACTAACTCTCTACAAAAACTTAACCTCTTCTCCTGTCCCTCGTGTACATATTACTTCCTCCCTGAAACCCTCCTCAATAAAATAATGGCCCACTTTCACCTGGCACTTCACAAGTAACAAAGTACTTTCCATTCATCAACTTTCATGTTGATTCTGAGAGCTGGGCATCTTCATCTTTATTTTACACAGAAGGAAACTAAGGCACAGGGAACATAAGTGACATAACCAAGTTTGAACAGCTAGAACTGAGACTGAAACTCAGATAGTCTTGGCACTCAGGCAAATAGCAATTCTTCATGTCATAAGGGCTTCCCTGATAGCTCAGTTGGTAAAGAATCTGCCTGCAATGCAGGAGACCCCGGTTCAATTCCTGAGTCAGGAAGATCAGCTGGAGAAGGGATAGGCTACCTACTCCAGTATTCTTGGGCTTCCCTTGTGACTCAGTTGGTAAAGAATCCACCTGCAGTGTAGGAGACCTGGGTTCAACCCCTGGGTTGGGAAGATCGCCTGGAGATGGGACTGGCTACCCACTCCAGTATTCTGGCCTGGAGAATTCCATGGACTGCATAGTCCATGGGGTCGCAAAGAGTCAGACACGACTGACAGATTTCACTTTTGCTTTTCGTGTAATAGGGGAATAAGTCCAGCTCAGGATTGCTTAAAGAATAAGGGGCCTTTATTATCTCTGATAACTGAAAACAACAGAGACGGCAGCACTTGATCCAAATACGATTTTGTCATGAGGCCTCTGGCCCCACTTCCCTGTGATTTTCGGTTGGCTTTGCATTTGTCCACGCACAGGCCTCACTCTCAGGCTAGCCCACATCATGACAGCAAAATTTATCCCAGCAGTTCAAGTTTTTATTTGCATGCCATACCAACCAGGAAGAGAAGATCCGATGGCAGCATTCTCAGAAAATGTCTTTTGAGTCCCAGCTCAGGTCACATGCTTCCCCCTAAGCCAATAAATAACTGTAGCCAGAAGGATAGACCAAACGTACAGTCTTAGCCTGGATTGTGCCCTTAACCCATGTCCCAAAACTAGCCTCAACTCAGACATGGAATCACTGCCTGGAAACAGTCAGATCATTAATAGAAGTCAGGTTTATGAAGCCAACAAGCATCTTGATAGAGTCAGTGGCAGTCTTGCACTGGAGACAGTTACCTGCATTTACAGTGAGCAAGGCTGAGAGGAAACAGCCCAGTTAGTCCACAGGATCCGGTTCCTCTGGGATTTTCTGTGACCCAAACTTTAGGCCCCGTCCCACTGGATAATTATACTTTTACCTTATAGCTAAAATAGCCCCTTTCAGGAGCCTAGAATAAACATAATTGCATGGGATTGGAGTCTACCCCTAAACTAATTTTTACATTCTTTGAAAAATTTATTTGTATTGTGTGTGTGTGTGCATGTATTATGTAGAACTGTTGCTCAAGTCACTGATGGATAGTTTTATAAAGAGTCACCCATCTGCCTTTGCATAGGAATAAAATCCTATATCACAGCAATAACCTTCAATAAAGGTTAAGCATGCAAACTTTGGTTTAAAAAAAACAATTCGTCCATGATTCAACTGCTTTTATCTTCAAGCCTTTAAAGTGGAAGGTAAAAAAAAAAAAATAAAGTATTTCATCCTTGACATCTTCAGGGAAGGTATGTATAAATAGGAAACAGACATAAAATCCCTGGACATAAGGAGACAGCAAATAATTACACATAATTCAACTGCGTAAAAATATATAGGTCATAAAATAGGTTAAGGGTGTTGCCCTTGGAAGCTACTTTCTGTCAATAGGCATAGGTAGATTTGCTAGATCCACAGGTTGAATTTGCCACCCTCTGATTCCTTGTTACCACTTCAAATATGAGGCTAAACACCTCCAAGTTGCCTCTGGGGTAGTCATAACCTTCAGAGAGTTGTTGATAGTGATCACATTTCTCCTGAAGTCTTCGTGGATGCAAGAATACATATTTTGTTGTGTGAGTCTTTATAAATCAGTCATTCTGCCCGCTAATCACCTTTGTGGCTTCTCTCTGAACATTCTCCAGTACGTTTCCAACTTGCTAATAATGAGGTTCCCAGGCCATGGTGCAGTACTCCAAACTAAGTCTTTCTCATTGTACAGAGATGGACTTTGCCTCTTTGCTTACTGGTACACTGGTTCCACTTATAGAGTTCTCATGCTGCCAGATCATATATGAATCCATGATTCATGTGCTCTCTGTTACAATGCCTGTGGGAACCCAAGCACTTCCCTAAATAGGTCAATGCTTGACATATAATAGATGCTCAGAAAAAGTCCTTGAATAACTGGACAAATGAAAGCATGGACTCCTTGGTTGTGTCTTCATTGAACCAAAGTATTTATTACAAAGAGAACAAGAGAGATGTGTTTATGATGGAGATAGGGGGGGAAAGGAACAGATAAAAAATCATCCACTGATTATTTGGGTTGTATCATTCAAACATTTCTACCATTTCCATTCTATTGAGACATAGGTCTACTTCCATTTAGCACAAGGCTAACTGGAGTTCAAAAAACTAAGGTCGTCACCCCAGTGGTAGAACACTTGAATTGCACCCGAGAACATATTTGGAATCTCAAATTGTAGTGCCTGTTGTAGCCTCCAAGCAAAACCAATTTTAAAATATTATTGGTAAAATCCTTAGAGTGTCTACCTCTTTAGTGGAAATGTTGGAGGCATGGGTTTCTAACTGTGGTTTTGTTGACAGAAGTCTTGCCATTTCTACCCTCAAGACCAGGATCCAAGAGGATGGGACATGCGGTAGACCGCACCTGGTTTCTGCTCTCTGTTCTAATTGCAACAAGTGGCGGTCAGAGTGCCAATAACAGGGGCAGAAGTTGTGACCATTATTGCATACCTGCTGTATACCACACACTCTACTTAACTCTTTGCGTATATTATCTCATGTAACCCTTAAAACAGCCAATTAAAATAGGCATTATTAGATCAATTTTACTATATGGAAACAGAGTCTCTTTAAAGATTGTCTAAGGATTGCACAGCAGAGCTTGTGTGCTAATTCAGCTCTCTGAGACGACAACATGCTCTTCTGCTAGGATAGACCCTCTCCTGCCTTCAATACCATACCATTCCTGATGGCCACTCCTACTTTCTGGTTCCCATTCACTTGTCATGGAGGACGTGAGGCAAACCTCACTGAGACACAGAGGGGGACAATCTATTCCTTTTTGCTTCATGTAGAAAAGCTTAGAGGGACATTTTCTCTAGGAAATGAAGGAAAACAACAACCCATCAAGCACATCACTTGCTAATAGGACTAGCCAAATATAGGGCCAAATATAAAGGTATTAAAATCTGCTGGTGTAGTCCCTGGCTGGCCACAGATGGCCATGGTGGCCCAGTACCCAGGCACTTCCCCTCTTCTCCAGGCCCTCTCTACACCTCATTCAGTTTGTTCTAATGTGTGTGTACACTGATGGCCTCTGGCTGGAACTGAGAAGAGCAGAGAAGAGGAGATCCATAGAGCAGCACACTGTACTGTGATGAGACACCGCAGTGAAATGATTGGAAAAACACATTCCCCAAATTACATGCTCCTCTTTCAGAAACTAATCAAAACAAACAGCAACACCAAATATTCTTTTCTATTGGTTAATTCATCCCCCCAAGTTATCTCTACCACACTCTGTCTTTATGATGCAACTCTGAACCAATATATACTTGGATTGGAAAATTTTAAAGAGGTAAATTCTTCAGATAATTCCACATGACTTGGAAGAGACAACCTGATTTCATGGAAACAGCACTGGACACATGGAGACAGAACAAGTGAGAAGCTATGGTAGACATGTGGCTCCCTAGTTTGTTAACAGACACTAAAAAATAATCATTTTGAAAACTCCCTGGGATAAAAAAAAAGCACTCCACAGTACTTGTGAATGTTGGCTGAATGTGTTGAACTGCTCTTGGGTAAAACTTCTCCATATTTCCAGGCTTCAGTTTCTACGTTTATAAAAGAGAAACTAATCATACTTCCATGTATCACATGGCTATTGTGGGGCTCCCCATAGAATATATACAAAAGCATTGTTTAAACAACAAAGCATCACATGAAAGTAAGTTATGAAGAAGGGGAGATGGGCTGTGACGCTTCTGCCAACCACATAGGCACTGTGGCAACAAGCGAGTGGGAACATTAATAGCACTTCTTGCTATTCATCCAGATGTTAGGCATATTCCAACTATAAAAACTGAAGCTATCACTGGCAAACAGTCAGATCACAGGACCGCTGGAAAGAGCAACACGAACTTCTCTGGCCCTCCTGGGCCCCGAGGAAGGCAAGAAAGCTTCCTGGTAGAGCTGGTTCTCCTCAAGGGAAACCACAGCTCTCACTCACTCTTGTTGCTCTGAAGGGAAAATGGTGCAGATTCCAAATACTTTGCTATGGTGCCAGACTGAAAGAATCTGCACAAGAGTTAAGCCTTTGCTTTTCCACTGGGGAATAAGCCTTTTAGATCTCACACTTTAACCCTGCTTGCATGGCAATCAAACAAAGCCAGAAATTTGCACTCGCAAATATTTTTGAAAGATCTGACTAAGCCATTTTTAGATGTTTTCCAGTCTTCATGTACCTTTCCCTCCCACAGAGCACAATTAAAAAGGCACCTTTAAAAGGCTATTAAAATGCATTGATTGGCTTAACTGTGCTAATGTCATAGCTTTAAAATAAAATTCTATTAAGTCCTTAAAATATTGCAGATAAGTATTTCACAGTAAAAATTCAGGACAATCATCCTGTGGCTTCTGTTAGTCACAGATATTTAGCTAATTACTTCATTCAGTCCATCTTTCTTATCATCTTTTATCTTTGGTTTTTTTACAGCAACTGGAAATTCTTATGAAGTAATTGCCCTCAAACCAGTCAACCCTAAAGGAAATCAACCCTGAATATTCACTGGAAGGACTGATGCTGAAGCTCCAATATTTTGGCCACCTGATACAAAGAGCCAACTCACTGAAAAAAACCCTGATGCTGGGAAAGATTGAGGGCAGGAGGAGAAGGAAGGGACAGAGGATGAGATGGTTGGATGGCATCTTCAGTTCAATGGACATGAGTTTGATCAAACTCTGGGAGATAGTGAAGGACAGAGAAGCCTGGTTGCTGCAGTCCATGAAGTTACAGAGTCAGACACGACTGAGAGACTGAACAACAGCCACCCTCGTGCACACTAGAATACAGGTACTTAGCAGCCGCATTTCCCCCGATCACTAGACAGAAGTCAAAAAGAGCAGGTGAGCCGTGTTCATCTTCACGCTGACTTTCACTTTGTTGCTACTGACACATGAGGCGATGATGACGTTCTCTACTTATAGGCAACAGCTAACATCCCAGAGCACCTTGTGCTCAGAGTTGTCCCAGGGTTTCCTTTAAATCCTGATTAGCATGTGTGGTCTCATCCCTACTTACAAATTGCATCACTCTTAATCCCTGGAAAAACTTGGGACCACAAGGCATACATGCCAAATTCTTTTCCTTACTTCTTGATTTCAATCCTTGCTCTTTTTGAGCCTTACGCCAGCAGACTTCCTCTCACAAGCATCCTGTGTGAGATGAGCTCCAGGAAGGAAACCCCTGGGGTAGGTCTCATTTAAGGTGTACATAACTCAACATCGGTTCTGGTTGACCCACACCAGGTAGTGGCTAGGTGTCTTAATAACATTCTTACATAATCTATCTGGCCATAGAAAGCAGACAAGAGAAAGTGGTGTGATGCATATGGAGGTATTTGTAAACTGAACTTTGTTTGAGAAATGCCAGGTATTATTGCTGCTGCTGCTGATGATGATAATTTGTTGGGGTTTGTTGGCACTAACATAGGATTTGCTCAAGAACCTGGAAGTACAGGAAGTCATCTCATGAGGTATGTGTCTCACATTAGTGTCAGCTAGGAGGCCACTTTATGAGTTACTATACAGATTCAGCTAGGAGATGTGATAGTGAGTGAGTTATTATGTTTGGCAATTTCTCCACAGCTCAAAGTTGGGGTCTACAACCTCAGGAAAGGAGTCTCCAGGACATGATCCTTTGAAGAAAACACCAAAGTTAATCGAGGTCCTCATCATCCCCGATCCAGGGTAACCTGTCCTTACCTCTCTTTCCTCATTCATTTCCTCATCTATGCCAGGGGCCATCTTACCTTCCCATCCTCTTAGACCCACTCTATTAGTCAGAAATAATCAATTTATAAAACATTCATAAATATACTTCATTTACTTTATCCATGATTATCCCCAGTACTGAGGTAACTTCCTGTTATTAATTAAACCCATGGTAGGCTAATTAAATATTCCTTTCCTCTACAGAATAGAAGAAAATACTTGTTAGTATTCTATGCAGGATTTTTTTTCCCCAATTTTTTCAAATATTGAACAGATCAACGTGGGAGGAAAAGAATCTGGGATAGGCAGAGCAGTGTGTCAAGGCATGATGCAATATTCAGGGAATAAGACCTGCCATTATATCTCTCCTCCACTCCACTCCACAGGACCATAACAGCTGCAGGGGGGTGGGGGAGACTCCCTGCCTGTCCAGGTGAGTGTCAGAGCTCTCCAGGACTGCTGAGGACTCTGCACATTCATCCCATTGTTCCCTGGATACTTCTGGCTCTTATCTCCTCTGATCATCCTGCTTATCCTTCAAGACCAGGAACTAGGGTCATCTCCAAGAATGTCAACTGCTGTGGCACCACTCCCATTTCCTAGGAGCCCTGAGGAACTCAGAGCTTGAAATATCTCGTTCATATGGCTATTCATCTTCATGTATGGATCAGTAGTTTGTTAGCAGGGACCCATAAAAAATCATTTTTGAAACCACCCTGAAATAAAGTACTCAAGAGTTATTTGTTGAACCAACCTTAGGTAAACCTCTCCATATTTCCAAGCAAAGACCCCATGTATGCCAGTAGTTTGGTGCCTTTCAAACAACTATTCTTTAAATATTGGCTTATCAAGTATCCAGTGGGGTCAAGAAAAGCTGCCTATTAATATAAACAATCTTCTAAAGTTCAAAATAAGAAAACGCTTGGAATATAATATAATATTTAGACATACTTTGAAGTCTCTTATTCCACTTTCTTACTATCATGTATAACTAGACTGTATTGGTGTATCAGTTTTCTGTTATTGCTAAAACAAATTGCTACAAACTTGGTGGCTTAAACACCATAAATTTATAATCTTGCAGTTCTGTAGTTCAGAAATTCAACACAAATCTCGCAGGGCTAAGATCAAGGTGTTGGCAGGACTGTATTTCTTTCTGGAGTCTCTAAGAGAACCCATTCCTCTGCCTTCTCCAGCATCCAGAAGCTGCTTACATCCCTTGGCTCATGGCCAAGCAATGGCGGGCTGAGTCTCTCTCACACTGCTATCTCTCTAGCTCTCTGTAGTGGGGAAATGTTCTCCACATTTAAGAACCCATGTGATTAGACTGGGCCCAATAAGTCAGGATAATCCCTTCATCTCATGGTCCTTGACCTTAGTCTCATCTGCAAAGTCTCTTTCACCAGGTAAGTAAATGGATTCACAGGTTCTGTTGATTAGGGTGTGAATGGCTTCGGGGCCATTATCCTGCCTACCACAACTGGTCTTCCCTACTTCTTGGAGTGAATACTGCTAATATGGATAAAATTACCAACAAGCCATGAGAAGATCGCAAGCTACTTTAATAGCCCCTAACTGGACACATGTCCTCCGGGTCCCCGCTGCTCCAATCCACCCCTCGGTGCTATTACCAGATGACTCTCCCGAAGTGTAGCTCCAGGGCTGCTATTTTCTGTTCAAACCCTGCAGTGACCTATACTACATTCCAAAGTATAACATATTCTCTGAAATTTAATAATGATGATGATATAGTGAGTAAAGTATATGTCATGAATTATCACACTTAATCTTGACAACAGCCCAAAGACATTGATGTTTTTAATGTCCCAAGTTTACAGAAGAGCATACAGAAAACAACACAGGTGTAGAGAGGTTGGATAAATTGCTCCACTCCCAACACATACCCTACACTTCACTCTGATGTCAACAAACTTGGCCCACAGAGTAAATCCTCTACTTCGACATAATCTGCAAGCTAAGAATGAGTTTTACAGGTGAATGTTTAGAATCTAAGGAATACTAACTTTGAACCCCAATTAAATGAAATGTTACCCTCCCCCCAAAAAGAAATTTCATTCTGTTCCTTAGTAGGCCTATATTACAAAAAAAGTACTCAATTATTATTATCACTAAAAAATTATGAAAATTTGCTTTATCTTCTAATATATAAACACCAACATAATATCCTCTTGATCCACAAATCCTAAAATATTTACTACCTGGCTCTTGATGGAAAAAGTTTGCCAACTTCCACCCTAGCCAGTTGTTTCTCGAATTTGAGTAAAATGTGGAGCCCTTTTAAAGGAGACATATTCTTTCAGATACAAAGTGTTGAATTAAACATTTCATTCACAATATTATCGTAATAACAAAAACTTGGTAAAACAAAAAACCTTCTTATACTCATGGCTCTTAAACAGCCACACATCAAAAAATTATTTATGAATGAGATACAACTAAGCTTACAAGACAAATAAAATTCAAATAACACCAGTTTGGCAAGTCCAGTCATGATGTTCTAATTAAACTCACCACACCATAAATATAATCTTCTCAGTGTATATTATATTGAAAATGGCCACACTGATGGCCCCAAATGTGTGTGTCTTCCATATTTTAGGGTTGTTATTAAAATAAAACTAAAATTATAATAATACATAAAGAGAACTCAGCTGCCCTGATAACATCTTCATGGCCCCTTAGAAGTTCACAGACCCCATAGCTGAGATACACTTCTTCAGCCAATGTGAACTGTTTGCTGTTCCCAGACATGCTCCGTGCAGCAATCTGTGCCTCTGTTCATACTATTTCCTCCTCCTGGTTCCAACCACCTGCCAGACTCCCAACTCTCTATTTGTATTCCTAGAGTGATGATTCTCAAGCCAAAGAGTATGGCAGACACTGAAAAGGCCAAACAAGTGTGTGCCCTGCAGAAAAGCTGTGTGCTGCGTATTGGCAAGCCTATTCAATCAGAGCCTGCTCCTGGGGTGGGATAAATGACAGGTGATCCAGAGGAAAGCAGGTCCCCAGGAGGGAAGGATGTGCTTCTGAGCTCTGGCTGAGTTAGAGGAACCCAAAGCAACTGTGCAACTGTCCAGAGGGTTCCTGGAGCTGCCCAACACCCCCGCTTAGCATCCATGGGAATCACTGGTGTCCATCTCTTCTTTAGAACTTCCAAGAGCCTGATGCAAGTGCTTTCCCTGTTGGTCCTGCCTAATTCTTCCCTAAAATTTCTTCAGAGGAACTTCTCTGGTGGTCCAGTGGCTAAGACTCCAAGTTCCCAGTCCAGAAGGCCCAGGTGCAATCCCTGGTCAGGGAAGTGGACCCCACAAGCCACAACTAACAGTTGGCACGCCTCCACTAAGAAAGATGCTGCGAGTCTGCTCTCTAAGTTGGTGTCTCTGTTCCTGCCCTGCAAATAGGTTCATCAATATCAATTTTCTAGATTACATACATATGTGTTCAGTTCAGTTCAGTCACTCAGTCGTGTCTGACTCTTTGCAACCCCATGAATCGCAGCACGCCAGGCCTCCCTGTCCATCACCAACTCCCGGAGTTCACTCAGACTCACGTCCATCGAGTCAGTGATGCCATCCAGCCATCTCATCCTCTGTCGTCCCCTTCTCCTCCTGCCCCCAATCCCTCCCAGCATCAGAGTCTTTTCCAATGAGTCAACTCTTCGCATGAGGTGGCCAAAGTACTGGAGTTTCAGCTTTAGCATCATTCCTTCCAAAGAAATCCCAGGGCTGATCTCCTTCAGAATGGACTGGTTGGATCTCCTTGCAGTCCAAGGAACTCTCAAGAGTCTTCTCCAACACCACAGTTCAAAAGCATCAATTCTTTGGTGCTCAGCCTTCTTCACAGTCCAACTCTCACATCCATACATGACCACAGGAAAAACCATAGCCTTGACTAGATGGACCTTTTTTGGCAAAGTAATGTCTCTGCCCTTGAATATGCTATCTAGGTTGGTCATATATGTGTTATCATACACTATTTATTTTTCTCTTTCTGACTTGACTTTACTCTGCGTAACAGGCTTGTGTTCATCTACCTCACTAGACCTGATTCAAATTTGTTCCTTTTTATGGCTGAGTAATATTCATGGCAACCCACTCCAGCATTCTTGCCTGGAGAATTTCATGGACAGAGGAGCCTGGCTGGCCACAGTCCATGGAGTCGCAGACAGTCGGCCATGGCTGAGTGACTAAGCACAGCACAGCACAAAGACCCCGAATGCCACAATGGAGATCAAAGATCCCATGGGCTTCAAATAGGATCCAGCACAGCCAAATAAATAGATATATTTTTTTAAATTCTTCAGAATATTTTCACATCCTGTTCCTTTTATCTCCCAAGGCCCATATATCATTTAAAGAGACTGTTACTTGCAAGAGACAATGGTTGTTGAGAACAAGAAAGCCTGGGGAAATGGAACAGGGCATTCACAGGAACTTATTGTATAATCTTAGGCATTTGTTGGGTAGACATTTTTACCTCAGTTTTCCCATCGAAAATATAATTGGTATAAAGAACAGTTTTGCTGAAGGATGTATATACAGCATTGTTCATTCCCATGGCTTGGAGTTGGCTTGAGTATAAATAAGAAGTCAGTGTAAATTTAAATGAAGTTCATAACTGGACCCCCAGAGACATAATACTCTGCAGTGGGAGTAGCCACGAGAATTGTGCTAATAGCTTCCCTGGTTCTTTAATCAATCCAGAGGCAAGGTTCAAGTGCAGCTACCCCGCAGCCTGTTTTGAGTAAGGCATCCGATGGACTCAGCCTGGCTGCCAGGAAGGTGGCTGCTTTGTACCAACTCAATCCATTGAAAAGTTGTGCAGTAACTTCCAAGCCCCTGTGTGCATATAACTTATCGGGTGGCCCAGTCTGGCAAAGCTGTCAGAATGAACATGTGATTCCATCTTTTAAATGTTAAAATAAATACTTCTGTATAAACTTGTATTTAAAAAAAATCCTCAGTGATACCAGGACCTGCCAGATATTACTTCTGTGCATTGGAAGAGAAATATAAGCTATGAGACAAAATTATCAAGGATGAATAATCAACTGTCCCAGAATAAAGGTAAGTCAAAAACGCAAGAAACTTATATTTTTACGTCTTAAGTATAAACACAGAATAGATGATCTTATTCAATAGTATTTTTGAGTATTCAATAAATATCCTATGATGAATTATAGGAAACATAATACTTGGCTCAAGAAACTAAGAAAAACAGATGTAATGAGAAATAATATCTACTGGTCCAAGTTCCAGGTACTTTTACAGCTACTATATTATGTATTTCTCCCAAGTGTTGGAGATGCATATTATTACTCATTTTATATCAGAAGAAACAGAGGCTTGGCAAGATCAAGTAACTCACCCAAGACCCCATATATAGCAAGTGCCAAAGCCATGACTCAACACTTGGTCTCTCAATAGATCCAAACTCTTACACTTCCCATAAAGATGCATTTTCTCCTATCAAACATGGCAACTATAGGAGTAATTATGAAATTTTTAAAAGTTCATAAGGGGATACATACCTAATGCTATAAATATTGAAAGATGTAGAGAACATGGAATGTTTCTCGACGTTCCATAGATATTAATATAACAGGCAATGGCAAAGAAAGAAGATGCTCTGTACTTAAGATCTGCAATAACATACAATTTAAAAGAAAATCAACCTGTGCTATCATAAGCACAAAGATTAAGATACAAGAAATACTCATTTTGTGTGTTAGCTCTTTCTCAGCCCATCTAGATAGAGCACACTCTTCAAACCACCAAATGGTGTTTATTTTAACATTCATATTCATTTTAAAGGCACCTGTGTTCTGAACTCCTGGATCTTTTTGGTCTCTATCTTTACACCTTTTTAAAATTAAACCTTTATTGCTCAGGTAAAATGCATACGTCTTGTCCTTACATCCCAGCATCTCTGGCCCTCTCTCCAGTTGAGCCTGAATGTGCCAGTCTGGTGCCTTGTACCAGTTATTCGTGGCCTAGTGTAGAAAAAGAGCCTTTAATGAGGTTTTATATTTCAAGCCAGGAGCCTTTTGATTTCAAGCTCAAACACAGAGTTTCCAATGCTGAGATGGCCTTAATTAGTATATTACCTATGACCTGAGCGATCATGAGTATAATTTATCATAGCTGAAAGCTGAGGGCATTTCATTTGAAATGAGACCATGTTCTCAGTGTGTAAGAATGAGAAACCATTTGCCTTTTCATCCTAACCCACTTTTATCACACAACCAGAAACAGCATCCAACTAGTCAGATGAATTCATGTCTCTGTGCCTGTCTGGTGGTTATGCACAGACAGGAAGCTCCGTGTACAAATGGCCACGCCCGCCCTACCTCCCAAACAGGACGTCAAGACCTCTTCACCGGTCCTGATAATGAAGTATTTGATCTAATCTTCTGGAAGGGAGGGGCAGGATACAAGAATGGAGTAGAATACATCACAGAATACAAACTGACCCTGGAGCTAAGAGGCAATGGCAACACACACCAGCAGGAGGTAATAGGGCAGAAGCAAGAAAAAGAAGATACCAATGAAGACCCTGAACTGGCAACACACACCAGCAGGAGGTAATAGGGCAGAAGCAAGAAAAAGAAGATACCAATGAAGACCCTGAACTAAAGGTAGGAGACTAGGTTACAGCAAACTGGGGACACTTTATCACCTAAGGAAGTTATCTACAGCAAGAACATCTGAGCAGAGAATACAGCAGTAGAACCACTGACCGCTTTTCCATCTCAACCTGGGAGATAAGGGTTACCCTGAGAACTTCATTTCCTTCTACTCCCACATAATAAGCACATCATGAATGTTTGTTAATGAATGACTGACATCACTGGGGAACAACTCCACTGAGGCGAGTCGTCCCCCATTCGCCTATGTTTGTATCATCTTCCAAAGCAATTGGAGATAGTTCCATGTTTCCCAGTAACCGGTGGTGTAACTGGGCAGGGCTATCACCCTGTTTTACAGATAAGATTATGATTCAGAAAGGTAGAATGACTCGCCCAAGGTCACACAGGTATTTAGAGCCAGACGCTCACCTGGAACACAGGTCCTCCGTCTCAGAGCCCTTAATTACATCCTTGAGATGGGGTTGAAGAGGAGAAGCCCTGTTTTTGCTCTCTTTATGGATTTCTCTCATTTCTGTGGGATCAGTGGTCACATAGTGGGAAACAGGTCATTAGTAATAGTTGCTAATAATGATTTTATTAACTGTCAACTTTGCTGTTCCAATTCCTCAGCTTCAAGGTGGGATGTTGACAGCACCTACCTTGCAAGGTGGTTTCAAGCTTTAGATAAATTAATGCATTTAGAAGAGTGGCTGGCACATAGCTAATATTAGTTATACCTCCTGTCTTCTTTCTAATCTTGCAATCGAAGTGCACCTGCCCACTGATAATGCTTCCCTACGTCCCTCTTTATGTGGTACAGATACAGTCTGTTCATGGCTTCCTAGTTCTACTGGCAATCACGGTCCTTATCAGCCTTAGTTTTGAGACTGAAATGCTTCCTATCATTTGATTACCAGGAAGAAGAGTTTTATTGTTTTTCCTATGTATAATCCTATTTAAAAATTTTTCATCTACCATTTGCATTTGTTAAGTAAAGTCTACATGGCTTCCTTAATAGGAAATACACTATTGCTTTAAGTCTTTTAAAGCACTAAAAATAGCTCACAGACTTAAATTACTCCTTAAGGACCACAGGGGCTTCCCTGGTGGCTCAGATGGTAAAGAATCTGCCTGCAATACAGGAGACCCAGGTTCAATCCCTGGGTCAGGAAGATCCCCTGGAAAAGGGCATAGCAACCCACTCCATGGTCAGAGGAGCCTGGCAGGCTACAGTCCATGTGGTCATAAAGAGTCAGACATGACTGAGCAACTAACAAACACACTTAGGATCACAGATTGAGAATCACTATACTAACCCAACCTCTTATTTCCAGGATAAGAAATGGAGGACCCAAAATGCTAGAGGATTTGATCAAGGTCACTCAACTAATTACAGTTGAAGTCTAAACAAGGATCCACATCTTTTGATTCTATCGAGGGTGTTGACAGTTTTCCTACTCTAAATCCATATACCTAGTTAGGTCCTTTGTTCCACTGAAACCATTACACCAGTGCTCTTTGCAATCTGAATTTCTTAAAGTCAACATAACCCCCATCAGAATTGTAAAGGGACCCATTTTCACTATCTCCAATGTAGAGTAAATGTTTCATAACCTGGCAACAGCCAAAAGACCTAGCACTGGAAAGTCAGACTCTGACCTGGTTATTCCAAGACACACATCTTGAGTTTTCCATTTGCTACAGTTGGATCTGTGGGTCATTTTCTGTAATATCTGCCCTAAGAATAAGGTTGGTGCTGTGCAGTTTGATGGTTCTCCCTAATATTATATAACTCTAAACTATAATTTTTAATCACCTATTTCTTCTTTTTTTTTTTAATACAGTTCAAGACTGACTCTCCAAGACACAAGCCACCCCACCCAGCTGTTTTTATTGGCAAAATTCACAAGCAGATTCCTATTCCTTCATCCCAATGATTAAGGAAATGTTGACCAGGGCTGGACCAAAGAAAGCCATGATGGAAATCCACTTAATCTTCCCACTGGCTGACACTGAACCAATGACATCATATTAAGCTACAGTGCAGATTGGCTTTCCAACTGGAAATCCAGAAAAGACAAAACTCTAAAACCACTTTAGTTGCATTAAGAATGGTATTTTAGCTGTGTTAAAGAAAAAGCAACTTTAAATTGAGAACAAATTTTACCCAGACTGGGTATTCTAGCCTTTGATTACAAGGGCTCTACTTCTCTCCCCACAAAAAGTTACACATCTGAAAGGAAATATTTAGTAGAAATTTAGACCACACTTGTCTGTAACACCACATGCTTCTCAGCATCCCCAGATGCATTCTCTAGCATCCAGAGTCACCAGGGAATATTCAGGCAGTCTGTAGTTTTCCACATGAATCAGCCAAGGCTGACTGTAAACACACAGTCTCATCTCCAGCATGGCTTGTAGTGTGTGACTCTCCCCAGAGAGCCAGGCTACGACATTTAATGAATAGACTATAACGAGAACAGATAGGCTCTTGTTCCAGGATTGTTCTTGTTTAGTTATCGTCCCTGATAAGAAACCAAAAGGCTGTAATTGTACAGTGAGCATAAAGCCACACTTGATCTGATAGCACCATACAATTTGGTAAAAGAGCCATTTCCTTTTTCTCACAAATTTCTGCTAATATGAACAAGAACCCAGTGGAATCCGAATCAGAGCACATGGCATGCCTAGCCATGATACAAAGGTCGGCAACCTCCTCCTAAATATTTGATGACTCCTGGGATACTGCAGCATAGCGCTGCTGTGGGAACAGCTGAAGCCGCTAACGTGCACAGCTGTTTTTGTCTTCCCACACTGCTCAGAAGGATGGCTGTGGGAAGCTGTGAAGATGGAGGTAGAGCGCTGTTCGATAAAATGAAAAGTACTCACCGAAGCCCACACAGCAGAGCCAGGCTGCCTGAGTTCTAAATTGTTAAACTCTGCTCCCCACAGACTACCCATCTGTAGCTGCCACCTCCAATCCCTCCTCTCACCTTCCTCACCAGGCTGAAAGATTCATGTCACATACCAGGAAAGCTGCCCCCAAAAGCACTAACCTCTCAGGGGAAGGGTGATGGCAGTCAGTCTGGGGCTCTGTCCCTAGGAGGGGCAGAACAGCACAGTAATGATGGCAGATGGTGATTCCATCACCAGGACTAGTTATGCCATATAATAGGCTCCAGATAAGTGTTTTCAGGTGGCTGGGAAGGGACTGGTGGTTTCTGATAAAGAGTATCCTGAAGATGCCTTGGTAATAAGAAGCTTGGTTCAGTTCCCAATTTCTATAGAATGGTATCACTTGCTCTTCCCATATCACAGGCATGGCCATTTCCAGGCTGGCTTGGGGCTGAGGAGTCCTCTGTAATTTCCATAAGCCTCCTCCCACGTGACCCAAAAAGTACATGTAATAGCGCCCCTGCTACGCAAACGCTGCTTCAAGACAATTTCCCCATTTCCCCTCCCTCTGTCCAATCAGATAGCCACTCCAAAGAGGTCCTTGTTGCAGTTCAGTCGTGTCCGACTCTTTGTGACCCCATGGACTGCAGCATGCCAGGCTTCCCTGTCCTTCACTATCTCCTGGAGTTTGCTCAAATTCATGTCCATTGAGTGGGTGATGCCATCCAACCATCTTATCCTCTGTCGCCCTCTTCTCCTCTTGCCCTCAATCTTTCCCTGCATCAAGGTCTTTCCTAATGAGTCATCTCTTCACGTCAAGTGGCCAAACTATTGGACCAAGACCCTGCTCTATAGTAATTACGTCACTACCACTAGGCATAGGGTTGATTGAAATAACAAATTAGAAGCCATGCAATAAATGGTTTGGATAAATAAAATAAAATAAATAAAAGGGGCTTCCCTGGTGGCTCAGATGATAAAGAATCTGCCTGCAATGCAGGAGACCCAGGTTTGATCCCTGGGTCAGGAAGATCCCCTGGAGAAGGAAATGGCTACCCACTCCAGTATTCTTACCTGGAGAATTGCATGGACAGAGGAGCCTGGCAGGCTACAGTCCATGGGGTCACAAAAAGTCAGATACCACTGAGTGACTCAACACTTTCAGAAGAATAAAAACGCTACTAGAAACAGTATAATGGAACAGCAAAATAAAAGAATAGAATATTTTGTGGTGTTTGTTGTTATTGTCATGAAAAAAAGGAGGTGTGTGTATTTGTATGGTAGTGAGAAAGAAAGGAACAACATAATAAAAACATATCAAATGAAACAATATAAAATATTCTTGCTATATAAGACTTATGCTACTGAAACCTAGTGCTTTTTCCTAGAACTGGGCACTCACTCCAGTGTCCTCTATATTATTGCCTCCCCTAATCTCTTCTCCCTCCTTTTTTTTCTCATTCTCTTCACCATTTTCCCCTTCTCTTGTTTCTTTTTCCCTCTGGTGTACCTGAAACTAATCTCAGGAGCTAATTGTGAGCCTCTGAGCTTCCCTGGCATTACTGAATGATGCATGACCAGTACAAAATTTAACCCATCACTTGACAATATCACTTGCTAAGCATGCATGCAGCTACACGCTCCGAAGCAGTGTTGAGCTGTTGCTGGCGTGCCACTTCTAAACAATAAATATACAGTATCCAAGGCCTCTGTGACCGTGGGCACCTACCCAGCAATGCTCCCTACAGTCTGCTGTGATAAGCAATCTTCTTATGACACACTCTTGACCCATAATGGTGACAGGTGACATTTTGCCTAAATAATGTCAGGGATCATCCATCATAGGTCGGCCCTTTGCACTATCTGCCTTTCTGTGGGGATTATGTTCTTTCAATACCTTTCAAAATGTGCTTTAGATAATGTAATTTCTGGCTCTGAGACAGATCAAGACAGAGACTTGATCATTCAGTACAGGAAACCAGAAGGGCATATTTTGCATTAAGAAAGCCCTTACACGGATGCCTTAGGTAGGTTTCACCCAAAACAGGTCTCCAGCACAGTCCATTTACTCATGGACTACACTTCTTATGCTATGTTATGCTCAGCCTCCAAGCAGCAGTAAAATGAATTAAAACTGTTTTCTTTTAACCTCTGGTGCCCTGCCCAGATCAGCTCTCAGGGTGAAGACTCATTCATTCTGATGTCTGGGGTTTTGACCCCTGACCAGATCACAGCCAAGTCCCTCTGCAGGAATTGCCCTTGACTAAAGACAGCTGCCTCACTGAGGTTAACCTTATCCCTTGCCACCATCCCTGGGGGCAGGGCGGAGGGGGAGCCCAAATTCAATGACTGGCTGCTAGAGAGGGTTCAAAGGTCTGATTACTTTGCCTCAATTTGGGACAATTCTGAAAGGTCATCCCAGCTGCAGGGCTCCACCTGGGATCGGGTGAGGCCAGCTCTCTAACAATTCTGATTACTTCACTTCAATTTGGGATAACTGTCCATCGGTTCAGTGTCTGCTCCTACCCAAACCTCTTCCCTCATTCCCTACAGGTGTCCCAGCAACATCCCTCAACAAACCTTCCTACGGCTAATCTCCATCTCAGAGTGCGTTTCTGAGACCACATCTAGGCAGAACTTGAGTAAATCTGACAAAAAGTACACCATTCTAAAAGCAGTAACAAGGGAATGTAATGCAACATTAGCTCACACTGACCCCTGCAAGATTCATCATGATTAATTTGCAAGCTTCTACCTTAGAGCAGTGGTTCTTCCCCCCCCACCCCGCCCCGGGTTGGCAATGATTGGAGACATTTGTGATTGTCCTGACTTGGGTGGAAGGGTGCTACTGGCCTCTAGAATGCAGAGGCCAGTGATGTTGCTAAGCATCCTACAATACAGAAGACAGCACTCACAACAACAAAATTATCCCATCTAAAGTGTTAATAGTGTTGCTTCTGAGAAACCCTTCTCTAGAGATATCAAGTAATTTTTGGTATATTATTCCAGTGAGTTATTCTCTGTCTCAGAATAATGTATACCAACTGGTCTTAGGTTAGTTAGACATAACTGAAAGAAATATGACCATGACTTGTAAGAGTATGGATCATGAACTTGACCTCTCTCAGCCATAGGGAAGGCAAGATCAACATGCCTAGGAGCTGCTGATCATCCCATTCCTCTGATACGGGATTACAACCAGGATTCAGTCCCCTGGAATGCTCCTGACAGTGGCAGTGAGAGTTCAACCAGTGAGCAGTGGGATGCTCTGCACCCCTCTGGGCTAGAAGAAGGGGACAGTTCCTTAGGGAAGAGACACCAGTGTTTATTGTTAGGGGGTGGGAAGGACACCAGAGTTAGGCAGAAGGTGTATCCACCTCATTTGTAAATGAATAGGGCTGCTGAAAGGAGAGCATTTGATATTCTAAGGGGAGACACTACTCCTTGGTGAGTCTTCAAAAATCTTAAGTCACCTGTAGGGTGTGCAAGTAAGTCAGTATTAACCTTTCTTTCAAACTACCCAGGGCAACAAGTCTTAACTCTGTTCTTGGAAGCTGAAATTACCACTTGAGAAGCTTTTATAAAGTACTAACTGTGAAGTCTCACCCCCAAGGGGCTGGATCAGAATTTCCATGGGTAGGGCTTAAGAATTTCTGGTTTGAAAACCCTGATCCACAGCCAAGGTTGAGAACCACTGGTCTGGTATGCCCACTGAGAAAATGAGAGCAGAGGGAGCTGCTGCCAACTTTGTGGAACAGTTTGTGACCACAAGAGGCCCTGTTAGGAAAAGGGTCTTCATCCAAGGCTTCAGGAAAGGCTTGTGGGCTGCACAGCAAAGCCATTCATTATAGACTCTAAAGACTAAAGATTCTAAAGACCACTGTTGGTCATGATTTGTTCACATGAGACATTCAGAAGTGATCATGAAAGTGAATTAATGTGTTTGGACTATTGTCCATATATCCATTTATATGGTTGTCAGGGTAATTTTATGTATACAACTATATATTAAAATTTATTTTATTTTATACATTATTTTAATATATGATTACATACACAATGTTAATTATGTTATATATATTGTTTAAATATGTTATAAATAATGTGTTTATATACTATATTTTGTTGTTGTTTAGTCATTCAGTCCTGTCTGACTCTCTGCAACCACACAGACTATAACCTAGGCTCTTCTCTGTCCATGGGATTCTCCAGGCAAGGATACTGGAGCGTGTTTCCATCTTCTTCTTCAGGGGATCTTTCCAACCCAGCAACTGAACCTGAGTCGCCTACATTACAGGTGGATTCTTTGCCACTGAGACACCAGGGAAGGCTTTGTATTATTCATATACAAATACATAATGTTATATTATATATATTTATATATCACATATAATTATATTTTATATATATATGGCAACCCATTCCAGTATTCTTGCCTGGGGAATCCCATGGACAGAGGAGCCTGGCAGGCTACTGTCCATGGGGTCACAAAGAGTTGCACGTGTCTGAGCGACTGAGCACAACCCAACAAGCAATACACACATATATATAACCTGATAATGGGAATCAGGAAGACTAATCTAGAATAACAGAACATCGGAATTTTGGATTTTAAAACATTGTTATCAAAATTTTATTTAAAAATTTCTTGAGGTTTCAGTCTAGTCTTTCAAGAACAGGCTATGAGCAGCAATGCTGACTTCTATGGCTGGTATTAGGGCAAAGAGATGTTATGATTAAAAGTGGTATTAACTCATAAGTATTCTAAGCTGCTAAAAATGCTGTCATTGATTTGTTAGTCCCAGTTTCCTGATTATGAAATTGTACAGATTAACTTGTTTTATGAGGCTAGGTCTTGCAGCCAAACTTCACTTGGAAAACACCTACTTAAAATTTAAAAAGCAGAGGATTTTCACTCTGGCTTCTACACTGACTTGCACAATATAAATATAAAGGGAATTAATCGGCCCACCTCCAGTGTACACTCTTAGCAGCCCAGATGGAAAACTACAAATTTCAAACTCTGAATTAAGATAGATTCTGTATTTACTAAGGCCCTATGGTTGTCCCAGTTACCAGTGAGAAAAAAAAAAGAAACTTTAAAAAATCTTCCAGGCTTTGTTTTTAATATTAATATAATTCCTATGTTTGAGTATAGTCAAAAGATATTTTCAAGGCTCTAATGAGGCAGAACCAATAACAGATTGATTAATTAAATATTGATTAACTGAGTACTTGAAGATAGACACTCAGGTAAATAATACAAAGGAAAGAGATTTCCACAAGTAAATTCAAAATGCACAGCTGCAGGACCACTATACAGAGCTCAAATTTCGCTGGTGTACTTGATTAGAATTTTTCTGGGGATAGAGCTTATCTCATTTTCCCAAGAAGAGAACTATTTATGAAGAGTCACAGCCCTTTCTTTGGCTGGATGGAAATGCTGCCCTCAAGCCGCCAGCATAACCTGGAACAGGAATGCTCACTGCCTCCAATAGGACCCTCGGGACTTTTACACACACACACATATTTATCTTCTCCCTGTGCGTATGAAATTCTACTGTGAGGAAAAGCCATTGTTTCCTAGTCACTGGGCTTTCCATAACCCACATCTCCCACAGATTAAGGCAGCATTGCCTCATCCAAAGCACTCTCCCCACGCTCCAGCACCAAGTGACCGACCTGCCTCTCAAACCCTGGGGCTCTGTGCTTTACTCTATTTTCTCCTTTCACCCAGCATCACTCTCTCAAAACCCCGCCCTCCATTCACTGCTCTTCAATCTCTCTGTGACCCTGAACAATAATCCTATTACATCCCTGAACTCTCTCCAGGATGTTCATCTCCATCCTCCTTTTTAATGGCATTGTTAATGATTTGAGGGGAGTAAATCACAGTCAAGATAATGGCTGCAAAAAATTAATAGACATGATTTTTATGATATAATATACTAGTGTACTAATCGTGAGAACAGTTAATTGAAAAGCACTAAATATTTTATTATCCATTCAGCATTCTGTCTCCTTTTACCATTCAGCATTCTGTTTATTCTTCCCCCCATTCTGAACTTTTTACCTATTATTCTTTCATAATTCCCCATAAAGTGAAACTGCAGAGTAAGAATAAAGGGGATTCTAATCACTACATCTAATTACAGAGATGAGTAAATCACAGTTTCACGTGTCATGGCCTTAAGAAAAACGGACAAGGCACAATTCAAGGAGAAGCGAATGCCTTAAGCTTAGGGAGAAATCTCAGATAACCTGTTCAAATACATGAGAAAATGAGATCTGTTTTCTTTCCAATTCCTAAGCAAGAAGCATCAGGAGCTCCTTTTAATGATGGTAGTCTTTCAGTCTCATTGTTGGCTGATTTGGCTCTGGCCTCACACCCAGAAGGGGGCAGCGCTGTGTCTGGTCAAACTCCACCGTGCAGCCTGGGACCCAGGACCCAGAGCCTGGCACCAAGGAACTCCATAAATTCACCAGCACTCCACTTTTCCCACCAGGCATGCCAGAAGAACCCTATTTTCTTTAGGACTGCAGAATATGCTCAGTTATTGCGTATTTACATTCTTCGATATTAAGAAAAATATTCACTAACTGGAACATTCAACTTTACACCATCAAATTACAGAAGTGGGCTTCTCTAGGTGAAATCAGAATATTTTCACATCTAATAAACTCTAATAAAAGTTCCCCAAAACTGTGTTCAGCATTCAGACTTGCTGATTAGTTCGCTTAACTGTTCAATTTTGTATTGTTTCTTAGGTTGAGAGGAGGATAAAAATCACACCACCGTATAAATTCTTGAAAGCTAACAACCCCTCTCCCCTACTTACTATTATCACTTCATCTCAAAGGAAGTAGGAGAGCAAAGGCTACAAGCTTTGCTCACTTATCCGGAGCTGGTCCTGAGTATGTTTGTCAAATGGATCAAGTTTCTTTTTGATTCTCCCCCCAGACCTTTTGATTCCTGAGTCCTCACTCCTCAGGCCTCCCTGCCATCATCTTCTTCCTCTTCCTACCCCACTTTCTCTCTACTTCCCCACCCACCACTCCATAGCTCTCCCCTACAGGATAAAAGGACTTACATATTAACTTTGCCAGAACATTTACAGTTTTTAAGAGGATTCTGAAAGGCTGGGGCTTCCCTGGTGGCTCAGATGGTAAAGAATCCATCTGCAATGCAGGACACCTGGGTTCTATCCCTGGGTCGGGAATATCCCCTGGAGAAGGAAATGGCAACCCACTCCAATATTCTTGCCTGGGAAATCCCATGAACAGAGGAGCCTGGTGGGCTACAGTCCATGGTGGCACAAAGTCAGATGCAACTGAGTGACTAATACTCAGAAAGTCTGGGGAGAAAATTATATCTGGAATTTTCAATCCTTGGAAACATAACCTTTGATCATTAGCCCCCAAACCTAGCAGGGTTTCAGAATTATCTGGGGAGATCCTTAAAAATGCTGGTCTGTTCCCAGGGCTCTAATCTCCAGAGGGCAGCCTGGCAAACTACTGCAGCAATTTTAAAGCAACCAGGCCAGGGATCATCAATAGCCTGGCTTCAGGAAATTATCACATGATCGGCTACCTAAGCTCCTTCTCCAAAACTGGGCCTGCCTTTGGCAAATTAGAATGGGAGCTTGAGGGGATTAATTATCAGAAAATGTAGAAGAGCCATAATAATAAGTACAAAATGGAAAAAAAGGATCAGTTATATTAGCCACATTTATATTTTGCTAAACAGAATGCTAACTTCAATTCAATCAGCTGAATCTACCAAATTGATGCATTTGATCAGCTAATTGTATCCAGTAAGAAAATGAAATTGGCTACTTTTAACTTCATTCCATTAGGCTACTGTAAATGGCAGGATTTATAGGTATACATAAAGGCCTTTCCTTTTTGCCCCTGGAAATGAAAATGATCCCTGGCCATCTCTAAACCCAATCTAACATGTTTCAGTACTAGACCAATGCTGAGTAATAATCAGCTCCATTTTCCCCTTATGAAATAAAGGGTTCATAGTAATGCCAAGTAGCAGGACACTCCCACTCCAGGGGAAGCTTCTGTCTTCACCCTTCCCGCCCATTATAAGTTCATCCAAGGAACACTGACCTGGTGGAGGGTGCTCTGAGTGCAAGTTCCTACGCACCAACTCCATGGCCTTGGGCATTATACTTACCAGTATGGGGCATAGCATTTGTACACTGGGCATCAAGGTCCTTACCTATCCAAAGTGAGATGTCACGCCCCTCATCTCTCAGGTCTCTTTCATCAGTTTCATCTCAGTTCAACCAGTCCCCTACTCTGTCATCCTTCAATTAAGCTATTTGATACAAACGAGGATTTTTGCCTCTCAAATCTGATTGATTTCTATCTCAATAATAGATAATTATAATGCAATGAGCCATTTTATTATGATAAACTAAGACTATGTTTATCTGAACCGTGACAACTGTTACTTGTTGAAAAAATACATCAAGCATGGCTTGGATGAACTTTTTGGGGTATGGAAGACCCTTCTTCCTGGCATTAGCTGAGTAGGTGCACCATGTACTCCAAGGACTCTTCCAACTACAAAGTCTACGAAGTTATTGCTAATCCTAAATAATATTCATTCTTTCACATCCTATTAGTATCAATCTATCTTTTTTTACTCAGAGATGTGCCTTGAAAATTACATTCTGATAAGTCAATTCATGTTTCACATTAAATTACTGTGATTCTGCTACTCTAAAGGAACATATACTCAAACACTTTGAGAAGCCAGCAACATTTATTGTTGTGAATAACCTCTTCATTTACCTATCTTGAAAACTAGACTTTTCTGGACCCATGTGAGTCTTTCTGAAGCAGCACACCCTTGAACAGAGTTTACACTTATTGTTGTTAAGTCACCCAGTTGTTTTTGATTCTCCAAGACCCTATGGACTGCAGCACGCCAGGCCTCCCTGTCCCCCACCATCTCCCAGAGTTTGCCCAAGTTTATGTCTATTGCACTGATGATCCATCCAGCCAACTCATCCTCTGTCATGCTCTTCTCCTGCCTTCAATCTTTTCCAGCATCAGGGTCTTTCCCAGTGAGTCGGCTCGTTGAATCAAGTGGCCAAAGTATTGGAGCTTCAGCTTCAGCATCAGTTCTTCCAATGAATATTCAGGGTTGATTTCCTTTAAGATTGATTCGTTTGGTCTCCTTGCTGTCCAGGGGAATCTCAGGAGTCTTCTCCAGCACCATAGTTCGAAAGCATCAATTCTTCAGCACTCAGCCTTTTTTATGGTTCACAATCGTCTGTGACTACTAGAAAGACCATAGCCTTGACAATATGGACCTTTGTTGGTAAAATGATGTCTCTGCTTTTTAACACACTGTCTAGGTTTGTCACAGCTTTCCTGACAAGAAGCAATCGTCTTCAAATTTCATGGCTGCAGTCACCATCCTCAGTGATTTTGGAGCCCAAGAAGAGGAAATCTGTCACTACTTCCACCTTTTCTCCTTCTATTTGCCATGAAGTGATGGGGCCAGTGCCATGATCTTAGTTTTTTTTAAGCCAGCTTTTTCACTCTCCTCCTTCAACCCCATCAAGAGGTTCTTTTGTTCCTCTTCACTTTCTGCCATTAGAGTGGTATTTGATTCTCTTGTTTGAAGTAGCACACCCTTGAATAGAGTTTACACTTGTATAAGAGTATAAAACTATGAATTATGGAAGTTGATGAAACAAGCTTTTTTGGAGTACAGTATGACTCAGCCCATGAAATGTACTTAATAATCATAAATAAAACAACAGATTCTCTACCCACCCATCCTCAAAGCATAATTTCCAAGATGTTATTGCCTTTCACCTATCACAAGTTTAGGGTCAAAACAACATTGTTATTATTGCTAAAGTCCTGGATCTGTGATATCATATAATTCTGCCCCAGTGGTAGTCTGTGTCACAGAGAGTCAGAATAAGCCACAAGGTCACTGAGAAGGTGCAGAATGTCCTTAATACTAACACTGACCTAACTCCCCTCAGTGTTCATGAAGAATAGAACCATCCGTAGTCAGACATTATGCAAAGTTGGGGGCTTCTTGCTTCTGTTTGCCTTTTCAGGTCCCATTTGCTACACTTCTCACTATTCTGGGTAACCTGTGTGAACTGAATCAGTGGGCTCTCTTGCTCTCAGGCATCCAGGTGTGTCCAGCCTTTGGGAGTATCAGCACAGGGAAGGAAGAGAATGAGATAAAGATATTTATTTTATTAACTGCCTCCCAGCATGGTGGCTTTGGGCTGGCTGCATGCTTAACCGGAAGGCCTTAGTATTTGTCAAGTGACCCTCTACTTATTATACACATTCTGTCTCTCTCTGGGTTCCAGTAACCACTTATTCCCCTGCTCCATCAGACCTAGAGGTATAATAGCTCTGTGCTTGGATTAACCCAGCAGTTTATACGTTATGCTTTGTTGATTTTCTCAAATCCTACCCATACATTTGTAAATAGTCCATTTATTAATCTCTCCTTAATCATCCACCTTGAACGTGCCATCTATTTCCTGCCAAAGCCCTTATGTCGCAATTTGCCTCTTTTGCTCAATCTAAAAAATCTATAGGATATGCCTTTTGGTAACACTGGAGTCCATGGTCAGTAGCTCAGGTTCCGGTAAAGGATCCAAGTAGGTCAGACTAGGGAACAGTCAGAGCCAGCATTCAGCAAAGAGATTGCAAGATACATACACGGTGAAGCTGAAGACATGTCTAAACCAGGATAAAAGGAACAAAGAACTATTAGAACAAGTGCCAACTCGTATTCCAGTCTGGGCAGGACGTGGCAGGTGATCAGTTACAGCCAAATGAGAGACATTAAAGGAGTGAGTGGGTGGGTGTGTACATGAACAGATTTATGACTCAACTGTGGGGGCTTCCCAGGTGGCTCTAGTGGTAAAGAACCTGCCTGCCAATGCAGGAGACATCAGAGACTTGGGTTCAACCCCTGGGTCAGGAAGATCCCCTGGAGGAGGGCATGGCAACCCAGTCCAGTATTCTTGCCTGGAGAACCCCATGGACAGAGGAGCCTGGCGGGCTATAGTCCATAGGGTTGCACAGAGTAGAACATGACTGAAGCGACTTAGTCAGGGAGAATTTGAGATCAGAGATAAGAAACAATAGCAGAAATAGAACAGTAGGTGGAAAAAAAAAATTCTTCTAATATCTCTCAGGAAGAGGTACCCATGGCAGGGCCTCAGCCTCAGAAGAGCCAAACTGTCAGGCTCAACATGAGACCAAAAACCAACCAAAGTAGATCAATGAGAATATGTCCTTGAACTCCTTAAAACCATCACCCTGGAGTCAGGAATGGAACTGAAATCTCAGAGGGACTGAGCTGGAAAAGTAAAGAGAGTGGAAGATGGGGTAAATAAATGCAGTTGCCAAAATGATAGGGATTGTTGAGTTGGATAAAATGAAGGCTATTAAACATCACCTACTTAATCCTACCTCCAGAATATCATTTGGGGAAAAATGACCAGAAGGTTGAGTTTAAAAGAAAGTTGTCGCACAGAGTCGGACACGACTGAAGCGACTTAGCAGCAGCAGCAGCAGCAGCAGCATTTACTGAGAACTTACTATGTGCTAGGGACTTGAGCTTTGTAAGAAATTGCTAAGAGATCAGGGTTTTTAACTTAGAACTTCAGAGTAACTGGGGAAAGTTGAGTTGGCAATGCTTTGCTTTATATACATATTCTCATTATGTCCACACAACAACCCTACGAGTACATACTACCATTATCTCATTTTATGTAAGGAAACTGAGGCTTAAGGGAGGATCAGTCATTTCCCCAGGTCAGATGGGAAGTCAGTAGTGAAACTAGGATTTAAACCCATTCTGCAGCTATACTCCCAGCTACTAAGCCACAGTCTGAAGGAACATGAGAGTCAATTAAGGCTGCGCGTATCAGTCATCAGTGGTATATATCCAAGTGGGTGGTGTGTGTACGTATCTAAACGAGTTGCTGCATGGTTATAAGCCCCAGGGGAGTTATGTTCTGTAGCAGAACACTCTCATATGTTATTGTTAGGACAATTCATTGTTCTATCTGTAATGTTATCTTTCTCCAGGAGAAGTTGGTCTGCCTTCTCACCAGTGTGATCAGTACTTGGCCCACTGCAATATGACATCCAAAAGTCCCTCTAATTACCGCTTTACAATACAGTTCACCTAAGGCACTCCAGTACTTTGGTCACCTCATGTGAAGAGTTGACTCATTGGAAAAGACTTTGATGCTGGGAGGGATTGGGGGCAGGAGGAGAAGGGGACGACAGAGGATGAGATGGCTGGATGGCATCACAGACTCGATGGACGTGAGTCTGAGTGAACTCCGGGAGTTGGTGATGGACAGGGAGGCCTGGCATGCTGTGATTCATGGGGTCACAAAGAGTCAGACATGACTGAGCGACTGAACTGAACTGAACTGAACTGAAGGCACTCCCAGTCAAGATTAAGAGTAGAGGAGAAGGTGGGGGGGAAAGGACATTTGTAATAGCATATTAGGTTTTCAAAAGCTTTCAAACTGTTTTTTTAAACATCAGAATCCTTTTGTAAATGCAATCTTACTCAGACCCTCAATATATAAGGTTCATAAAATCAGAACTTCCCAAAGTTTGGGGAACAGGAGCAAAGCATTGCCAGCTCAACTTTCCCCAATTACTCTGAAGTTCTAAGTTAAAAACACTGATCTCTTAGCAATTTCTTACAAAGCTCAATATAATCTTACTGTATGATCCAGACGTCACACTCCTTGATATTTGCCTGAGAGAGTTGAAAACATACATTTACACAAAAACCTGCATGCAAATATTAATAGTATATTTATTCATAATTGTCAACAACTGGAAGAAATCAAGATGTCCTTAAGTAGGTGAATGTGTAAATAAACTGTGGTACCCCCATACAAGGGAATATTATTCACTGATTAAAAAAAGAAATGGGTTATTAAGTCATGAAAAGATATGGAGAAACCTTAAATACATATTAGTAAGTGGGAAGCTAGTCTGAAAGGCTACATACTATATGATTCCAATTATATGATTCTGGAAAAGGCAAAACTGTGGAGACAGTTTAAAAAAAAAATCAGTGATTGCTGGGGGCTAGAGGGCAAGGGGACAGGACGAATAGGTGGAAATCAGATCTCAGGGGGGTAAAGCTATTGTGTATGATACTGAAATAGTAGATATATGACACCATGCATTTGGCAAAATCCATAGAACTGTACAACATAAATGGTGAACTATAGGCTTTAGCTCAAACATAACATATTAGTATTGGTTCATCAATTGTAAGAAATGTACCACACCAATATAAGATGTCACTAATAGTGGAACATGAAGGGAAGGGGAAAGAAAGTCTATGGAAACTCTGTACTTTTACCTCAATTTTTCTATAAACATAAAATTGCCCTAAAAAATGTCTATCAATTAAAAAAAACAAACACTCATCTCAACAAATGTTGAGTCCTGAACAAGCTTAATAAATACTTGCTGAATGAAGTCACTGATTCATCATTAAACTCATTTCACTTTGTCATTTTGACACCAGGCATCTCTAGGAGAACAGCACTAAGCAAGCTCATGGGCATGCAGCATGCTCAGCTAGATATCAAGCATGAGGTAGGCAGAATAGGGACCCCTCAAAGATGTCCACTCCCTGAACCCTTAGATCTATGACTATGTCATCTTACACGGCAAAAGGGACTTTGCAGATGTGATTAAGGTTAAAGGGCCTTGAGATAAATCCTAGATTATTCAAGTAGGACCAGTCTAATCACAAATGCTTTGAAGCAGAGGACCTTTCCTTAGTCAGTGAGAGGAAGGTGTGAGTACAGAAGACAAGCTGAGAAATACAACATTGCTGGCTTTGAAAATGAAGGAGGGGGGCCACAAGCCAAGGAATGTGTGCAATCTCTAGGAGCTGGAAAAGGTAAGGAAACAGATTATTCCCTAGAGCCTCCAGAAAGAAGCACAACTCTGTGCCACCTTAACTTTAGCCCACTGAGACCTATGTCAGATTTCCCATTTACAGAACCATAAGATAATAAATTTGTGTTGCTTTACACCACTAAATTTGTGGCAATTTGTTGCAGCAGCAATAGGAAATTAATATGATACATATATGAATTAAAAACAAATCTTAAACTACTGCCTCACCTCTCCAGCCCAACAAAGATCCTTCCCCAGGGGAATATCTGGGTTCCCCACCCCTTAGTCAGTTATCATCCATCTAGTCATGACCTTAAGCAGGATATTATGGGGAAACATAACATACCATCACAGTTCATCATAATACAATTTTCAGAATAATGCTTAAACTAGTTCACTTTAAAAGAGAAAAAAAACAACTTCTATCTCAACTGACTCTTTTATTGGGGAAGGGAAAACTGGTTTGATGTACTGCAAAGAGTTTGTGCTTTGGAGCCAAAAAGACTGTTTGAATCTCAACTCTGACATCAGTCTTCGGTTATAAACATAGTACTTGACCTGAGCTTCTGTGCTCACTGTGAAGTAATAAAACATAATATACACAAGAGTACAAAATATATGATATATAGACACACAAAATAATTGTCCTAATGTACATAATACTTTCAAGAAAAGAAACATTGGAAGAAGTGTTAAGCTGTTCCTCTTTTGTTTTCAGGGATGTTCACTGAACACATTATATACAAGTACCTCTAAGTAAATCACATGTGCCAGACATTGCAATGGGAGAAGTGGGAAAGTGAAGAGAAGCATGTAAATGGATGAGCCAGTTTATAATCTATCAACCCATGTAGTTTCCTATTTAAAAAAAAACTCTACCATTAGATAACTCAGTGACGTAGGCGCAGGCTCCTACACTGTAAACTCAAGAGCCTGCCTATCCCTGATGTTTCTGAAAATGCCTCTGCTCCCGCATCTTCAAGATGTTTTCTGTTTAAAATTCACTGACAAGCAAAGCAAAGTGCAGCACAGCAGAACTGGATCAATATCCTATGTCTGTCTGTAGAAGACACAATAGGTTATCCCCCATTGTTCAGAGTAATGATCGCATTTAACCCTTCAGTCTTATCCTGGGCACCACCAAAACGCCCCTGGGGGATTCACGTGCAAATGATGCTCCACAGTGGAGTGGAAGATGACTAACAGGAAATGCTGAGATTTCTCTTCTAAAAGATCTACAAAGCATGCGTCCATCTTTTTCTTTCTTAGAAAATGTACAAACTGTTCTAAAATATAACACCAGGAAGGCTCCCCTGAACACGAAAAACATAATGCATCCTTTTAAAAATAGCAACAGGGGAATTCCCTGGCAGTCCAGTGCTTAGGACTCAGTGCTCTCACAGCCGTGGCTCAGGTTAAGTCTCTGGTCTGAGGGAACTAAGATCCCATAAGCCACTCAGTGTAGCCAAGAAAAAATAAAATAAAAGTAGTACCAGAAGACTGCCTGCCCAGTGGAGGGTCTATGAGACATCAATGGGGTAAGGCATTCACTTGTGCTTATCTGTCTGAAGATTATCACAGAGCGCTGAAAATAAGATACAGTTATTACTCAACCAAAAAGGTATATGATGGCTTATAAGATTTTATTTTGGTATAGAAATATGCACTTGGCTTGAAAATACAAGCTCTGTTTAGGTGTGTGTCCTGTATTTTTGAGCTCTGAGATGAAACAGTAAAATAATGAAATCAAGTTTTAACAAACATGGCAGGACTTCAACATTCTCAACGACAGTATCTCTGTCAAAGCGGAATCCTTGAAAGCTATAAAATTCCCATGATACTACTATTATCAAAATATTTTTGTAGCTCCTTTTGAGGAACTGTATTCTGAACTCAGGCATATCCTTCTGACACATTATTGGTCGAGATCTTGGTACCTTGAGTGACGGATTTTACTACTGCAAAGAGTCCAAAGTCATCTGAAGCCTGGCTTAATTAGCAATGTAGTTTATTGATGGAGATTAAGCATGATGGATCAAAAATGAAGTTTGAAGATAAAATCAAAAACTAGCCAATAAGACAGCTCTGAAATGGGAGATTTAAAAATTGGCTGAGCAATGACATCTCTGAACTAGGAATATAGGATTTCAAAGTGACTGTTCTGAAAGGAGAAACCCTCACTTGACATATGCTACAGCACCTGTCTGAGGGAGAGAAAGTCTCATCACTTTTGAGAAGCGAGTTTTAAATGCTTGGCCTCAGGACCCCTCTGCACTTCTAAAAATTATGCAAGACTCCAAAGAACTTTTGTTTATATGAGTTATGACTATTGAAATTTACCATAGTAGAAATTGAAACTGCTGCTGCTGCTGCTAAGTCACTTCAGTCGTGTCCGCCTCTGTGCAACCCCATAGACGGCAGCCCACCAGGCTCCCCCGTCCCTGGGATTCTCCAGGCAAGAACACTGGAGTGGGTTGCCATTTCCTTCTCCAATGCATGAAAGTGAAAAGTGAAAGTGAAGTCGCTCAGTCGTGTCTGACCCTCAGCAACCCCATGGACTGCAGCCTACCAGGCTCCTCCATCCGTGGGGTTTTCCAGGCAAGAGTACTGGAGTGGGGTGCCACTGCCTTCTCCGAATTAAAACTGAGAAATGTGTAAAACGTTTGCTGGTTCATTTTAAAGTAATAATAATAAACCCACTACATATTTATATAGGTAACATATATTTATGTAAAATTGCTACATTTTACAGAATAAAACAAAATTTACCAAGAATAACAGCATTGTTTTACATCTTTGCAAATCCGCTTAATGTCTGGCTTAAGAGAAAATTGCCAGATTCTCATACCTGCTCCTGTTGTGTGTGTTCTGCAAAACACTGTATACTATGGAAAAATGAGAGTCCGAAAGATAGGCAATATTTTAATGCTATAAGAATCATAGCTTGATTTTAGAGAATCCCTAAAAGAATCTCGAGACCCACAGGCTTCCTCAGACCACACTGGAAAAACCAGTGCTTTAGAGTCTCATCTGGAGCCTGACAATGGATTCAACCGTGTGTGTGTGAATGTGAGCATATGTGCAGAGATTTCTGCCAGCAAGTGTGTGTGTGTGGGAATGTGTGTGTGTAGATGTTGTGTGAGCAAGTGTTGTGTGAGTCTGCATGTGTGTGTGCATGCACTCTGGTGAAAGCTGAGAGCTAAAGCAAATACAGAATGGGAATGCAAAAGCTCCTTAACGTTGCTCCAAGGAAAGTAAATTTTTAAGTCTTCATGTTTCTAACTTCACTCTGTACTCTAATAGAGTGCTGTGTTAACTTGCCGCAGCAGTTTAGCTAAAACACCACTGTCTCCTGTACTATTTAGCCATGTTGTTGATGCCCTGAGTATCCTCACTTGCCAATTAAGTAGGCGTTTCAGTCTTTGGTAAGCAAAATGAGTCAGAGGAGCAACCTGGACCATCAACCGCAGGTCTGTTGCATAAAGAAACCACATTGTTTATTCTAGACACAAGGACTGCTCTCATCCCAAAGTGACCCCTGATATTATTCAGTTAACAGAGCAACCATGGAAGACCCAAGCCATCCACCCGCAAAACACGATGAAAGCATGAGGGATGGGAGAAGGAGAAGGCACCAGATTCAGCTTCCAGAACTCCATGAGTTGCAGGCACAAGCTCTCAGATAGCCAGGAAGGCATCTGCTGATGTCTGAAGGTGAAAGTTTTGAAAATGAACATGTTTTGGACTGAACACTTGAGGAGAATATTATAGTTTACAAAAGACTTCATGTTGGCACATATGAACTGAGCTCTCAATATGTTCCAGGGTATTTGCTCTCTCTGTAAAAATATCACTCAATCGTTCTGGCCCTTGGACTGTACCTAACTCGCTGCATGTCCCAGGACAAATCACCTAACCTCTAGCCCCAAATTTCCGAATAGTAAAACCAGAGACATTGAAAGAAATGAACTGACCTTTTTGTTCTAAAGTTCTATAATCCTAGAGCTTAGTGGCAACCTACAAATACAGAGCAAGAGAAAAGATTCTTTGAGCTGTGTGAGGAAGGAAGATGGTAGGCACATTTCTCCTATAACCTGTATAAGGTCTGGGACTCTTTCAAACACTGTGGGTGCCCACCAGTGGGATAGAGGTGCTGGCAGACGACATGGATGCCATCTAGAAATGCTCCCAGAGCCCCGGAGCTGGGGGCCATGAGCGTTTCCCACCTCTACTAAGTGTAGCAGCTTTCCATGGACTCTGCCCTTTCCTGCTCAGGATCCCATTATTCTCAGCGCTCCAGACAAAACACACAAACCCTGTGATGCTGAGCATAAGGCCTGGCTCAAGGAGTGCTCTCCTGTGCAGAGAAAGACGACGTGTCACAGAGACACAAACACCTGGCTGGAACCAGGATTCTCAACGGAATTATCCTTAACCTTGGAACCTCTGAGCATAGCTAACGTTAAGCCTTCAGCTAAACATGAAAATAGTAGCAGCCTAGATCGCATTCCCCCGAATGACACTTTTCCCACCTTGCTCTCAGCTCTGCCATATGCGCACATGAAATATCAAATTGCTTACAGCTCATATTGAATAATGAATATGCCCGCCTCAGCCTATCACCAAGCCTTCAGCAGTCTGCCTGGGGAACTGGGAGAGATGTTAGAGGTTTGCAGGCCAAGCACAAAATTGAAGACAAGCTTGAATTAATAATTTGCTTATTTCTATACATGTGCTTCAAAATAAAGTGCAAATTGAATAAGGTAATAACAGAGCTTGAGAGGGGGGAGGGAAAAAGGCTTCCTTTTGCAAACTGCTGACACTTCAATTTCATTATCTCTCACTACCCTGAATGCGATTTGCAAATGTGCTCTCTCTATGTCATCATGTGGGAATGTCTTAAGGAAGAGCCAAAAATGAATGGAAAATAATTTCATGGAGCCACAGGAAAAAAAAAAGGAAATTAAACATTTCATTTTAAGCAGATTCTTTTAGAGCATAGTTTCTTAAAATTGGACTCTGTGGACTTGTGCATCTGAATCACCTGAGCCTTCCTTGGAAACTCCAGAGAAGTTTCATAAAATTGTCTATTCCAGGTTACTTCAGTTTGTCCTACATTGACACAAAAAATCCCTGTTCTGTTCTTGCCAATCACAGCTGCATACATCCCTCAGGAGCCATGTTTTTTGATCTGTCATTTTCGAGTACATTTGCCCCTGTGTGTTGGTGCCTTGAAATGTAGACACATTCCCCCTTGTGTTTTTAATCATTGTCTCCCTAAAACTATAATCAGGCACTTGTAGAAGCATGAAAGCATATTTGGGTCCAGTCCCAACATCTTACCCTATTTAATTCATCTTTTTCTGGGTCTGAGGCCATTAGGAAGAAAAAAGGTAAAAAGACATAGGGAGATAGGTACACACACACACACACACACACACACACAACCAGAAACAAATTTAGATTCAAAATATTGGAAAAACCATATCCCCAGCAAACCTCAAAGAAAGAACAAGCTGAAGACTTCCCTATTTTCCTGTCCCCTTGGAATATTCTCTGACTATGAAATTAAAGGACGCTTACTCCTTGGAAGAAAAGTTATGACCAACCTAGACAGCATATTGAAAAGCAGAGACATTACTTTGCCAACAAAGGTCTGTCTAGTCAAGGTTATGGTTTTTCCTGTGGTCATGTACGGATGTGAGAGTTGGACTGTGAAGAAAGCTGAGAGCCAAAGAATTGATGCTTTTGAACTGTGGTGTTGGAGGAGACTCTTAAGAGTCCCTTGGAGTGCAAGGAGATCCAACCAGTCCATCCTAAAGGAGATCAGTCCTGGGATTTCTTTGGAAGGAATGATGCTAAAGCTGAAACTCCAGTACTTTGGCCACCTCATGCAAAGAGTTGACTCATTGGAAAAGACTCTGATGCTGGGAGGGATTGGAGGCAGGAGGAGAACGGGAATGACAGAGGATGAGATGGCTGGATGGCATCACCGACTCGATGGACGTGAGTTTGAGTGAACTCCGGGAGATGGTGATGGACAGGAAGGCCTGGCGTGCTGCAATTCATGGGGTCACAAAGACTCGGACACGACTGAGAGAATGAACTGAACTGAACTGATTCTCTAGGAATACTCTCTCCTTAGCAAATGTGATTGTTCTCCTTCCCTCCCCTCCAAACCCCTTCCTTCACCTTCTCACCCTTACTCGGTCAGTCCTCTGCGAACCTTCCAGGTTCCTGAAGATTGCATTAGGTTTCCATCACATGTGTTCCCATAGCCCTTACTACTCTGGATTAAAACTGCCTAATGACTTGTCTATAATTTTACTAAAATAGAAGCTGTAACATAACAACTCCAACTCACTAGGTTTTGCATCCCCAATACTCTGTTCACTGGCTGGCATATAATAGAAAGACACGTTGGTTAAATAAATGAGTAAATATACCAGCACACTTAGACCAGTCTGACTTATTATCCAGAGGAAGGAAGGTGAGGCAAGCAGAGAAAATGAAGATTATGGATCTAGGGATGAGTGGTGGAATACCAAGTCTCCAACATCCAGGTTACTGGTTTGCATGCACACTTGGTAGGTGACTTATGAAAACTGATATTAATAAATTCCTATTTGGTCATGGGTATTAACTTCATTTCCAGGGGCCAAAATCCAAAATTAGAAGAAATGGAAAATCACTATTATGCATTTGAACTATCACTGTCCTCTAAGACATAAAGGGTTGGTTGAACAGTAGAGGCCAAAACAATCATTTTTCCTCTACAGGCAGATAAGGAACCTTTTGGTGATCACAATCCATGAAAACCCAACCAAAAAGATGTCCCTGAGGATGTTTATTTAGCATTACCTTTTGTCTTCCATTAAGAGGTCCAGGTAAGGACAAAGATGAGGAAAACAACCTAGCAAAGTCAATGCTGACCACCTTCTCCCTTTGTGGAGTAGACCCTATACCTAAAAATTAGAAATGGACAGAGACTAGACTGTTTAACATTATCTTGGAGAGATTTCAAGAAGTAGAAGAGAAAATAACACAAAATGTCATATGGAAATGTTATAGGTGACTGGTCTGTTTCCTTACCTTTTCCAGCTCCTAGAGGCTGCACACATTCCTTGGAACTCATGTCTGTCTCTCACCACTTCCAATTTCAACTTTGGCCATGGAGCTGTCTACTATGGCCCAGGACATGAAGACGCAGAAGTAGGAGATCTGGTGGTAGCTTGAGGAGCAGTAAATCCAAGTGCTGCCCAACACCAATGAGGTGGATTTAAGATAGCACGCATGATCCACCACATCACATGAAGCCCTGCACCAACCTTCAGTGCCTGAAAACCATGGCTGGTGCTTCACAACTGCCTTCCACCTCTCCCACAAAATCTCCCTTGTGGGCTGACTAACCCAGAATTATACAAGGAAGGGATTTCTGAGAAATGGTTCCGCTTAGCTAAGTGGATACAATCCAGAGCCACCACATGTGCCCTGTAAGACCTGGCATGATCTGACCCCAGACTACTTCTCCATCCTTATCTTAGTGAACTTCTCCCCTTTTCTATTATTATTTTTTTATTGGAGGATAGTTGCTTTATAATGTTGTGGTAGTCTCAGGCATATATCAGCTCGAATAAGTCATAATTATATATATATATATATATACACACACACACACACACACACATATATTTCCCCTCCATTTGGTCTTGGAGTACAGAATGAAGCAGGGCAAAGGCTAATAGAGTTCCGCGAAGAAAACGCACTGGTATAGCAAACACCCTCTTCCAATAATACAAGAGAAGACTCTACACATGGACATCACCAGATGGTCAACACCAAAATCAGATTGATTATATTCTTTGCAACCAAAGACGGAGAAGCTCTATACAGTCAGCAAAAACAAGACTAGGAGCCAACTGTGGCTCAGATCATGAACTCCTTAATGCCAAATTCAGACATAAATTGAAGAAACTGGGGAAAACCATTAGGCGATTCAGGTATGACCTAAATCAAATCTCTTATGACTATACAGTGGAAGTGGGAAATAGATTTAAGGGACTAGATCTGATAGACAAAGTGCCTGATGAACTATGGATGGAGGTTCATGACATTGTACAGGAGACAGGAATCAAGACCATCCCCAAGAAAAAGAAATGCAAAAAAAGCAAAACGGCTGTCTGAAGAAGCCTTACAAATAGCTGTGAAAAGAAGAGAAACAAAAAGCAAAGGAGAAAAGGGAAGATATACCCATCTGAATGCAGAGTTCCAAAGAATAGCAAGGAGAGATAAGAAAGCCTTCCTCAGTGATCAATGCAAAGAAATAGAGGAAAACAATAGAATAGGAAAGACTAGAGATCTCTTCAAGAAAATCAGAGATACCAAGGGAACATTTCATGCAAAGATGGGCTCAATAAAGGACAGAAATGGTAGGGACCTAACAGAAGCAGAAGATATTAAGAAGAGGTGGCAAGAATACACAGAAGAACTGTACAAAAAAGATCTTGATGACCCAGATAATCACGATGGTGTGATCACTCACCTAGAGCCAGACATCCTGGAATGTGAAGTCAAGTGGGCCTTAGGAAGCATCACTACAAACAAAGCTAGTGGAGGTGATGGAATTCCAGTTGAGCTATTTCAAATCCTGAAAGATGATGCTGTGAAAGTGCTACACTCAATATGTCAGCTAATTTGGAAAACTCAGCCATGGCCACAGGACTGGAAAAGGTCAGTTTTCATTCTAATCCCAAAGAAAGGCAATGCCAAAGAATGCTCAAACTACTGCACAATTGCACTCATCTCACACGCTAGTAAAGTAATACTCAAAACTCTCCAAGCCAGGCTTCAGCAATATGTGAACCATGAACTTCCAGATGTTCAAGCTGGTTTTAGAAAAGGCAGAGGAACCAGAGATCAAATTGCCAACATCTGCTGGATCATGGAAAAAGCAAGAGAGTTCCAGAAAAACATCTATTTCTGCTTTATTGACTATGCCAAAGCCTTTGACTGTGTGGATCACAATAAACTGTGGAAAATTCTGAAAGAGATGGGAATACCAGACCACCTGACCTGCCTCTTGAGAAATCTGTATGCAGGTCAGGAAGCAACAGTTAGAACTGGACATGGAACAACAGACTGGTTCCAAATAGGAAAAGGAGTACGTCAGGGCTGTATATTGTCACCCTGCTTTTTTAACTTATATGCAGAGTACATCATGAGAAATGCTGGGCTGGATGAAGCACAAGCTGGCATCAAAATTGCCAGAATAAATATCAATAACCTCAGATATGCAGATGACACCACCCTAATGGCAGAAAGTGAAGAAGAACTAAAGAGCCTCTTGGTAAAAGTGAAAGAGGAGAGTGGAAAAAGTTGGCTTAAAGTTCAATATTCAGAAAACTAAGATCATGGCATCTGGTCCCATCACTTCATGGCAAATAGATGAGGAAACAGTAGAAACAGTGGCTGACTTTATTTTTGGGGGGCTCCGAAATCACTGCAGATGGTGATTGCAGCCATGAAATTAAAAGACGCTTACTCCTTGGAAGGTAAGTTATGACCAACCTAGATAGCATATTCAAAAGCAGAGACAATACTTTGCCAACAAAGGTCCGTCTAGTCAAGGCTATGGTTTTTCCAGTAGTCATGTATGGATGTGAGAGTTGAACTATAAAGAAAGCTGAGTGCTGAAGAATTGAAGCTTTTGAACTGTGGTGTTGGAGAAGACTCTTGAGCATCCCTTGGAGTGCAAGGAGATCCAACCAGTCCATTCTGAAGGAGATCAATCCTGGGTGTTCATTGGAAGGACTGATGTTGAAGCTGAAACTCCAATACTTTGACCACCTTATGCAAAGAGCTGACTCATTTGACAAGACCCTGATGCTGGGAAAGATTGAAGGTGGGAGGAGAAGGGGACGACAGAGGATGAGATGGTTGGATGGCATCACCGACTCAATGGACATGAGTTTGGGTGGACTCTGGCAGTTGGTGATGGATAGGGTGGCCTGGCGTGCTGCGGTTCATGGGGTCACAAAGAATCAAACAGAACTGAGCGACTGAACTGAACTGAAACTGCATCTTGAGCCCCCTCCCACCCTATTCCACTCTCCTATGTTATCACAGAGCACCAGGCTGGGTTCCCTGTGTTATATAGCAGCTTTCCCCAGAAAGATTCCCTTGACCGAGATCTTCTGCAAAATACTGGATGCCCTGTTAACTGCTTGCTCAAAGTCTAGCTGTAGCATTAGAGTACAAGCTCCAAAGGGGCAGGGACCATGTGTACAGTATGCAACACGATAGCCCAGCCCTGCGCATGGTGCCTAGCACAGAGAAGGCGCTCAGTAAAGACCAGATGAACGTACATCAGTTGCTGTATCAATAGACTTTTTCTTACCTGGGATTCCAGTTAAACCACTCAGGATTGATATTTATCCAGTTTTATTTTCAAAGAATCTCTGAAGTAGGAAAGACAGCTACTTGAAAGAGAATTCATTCCAAAGTCTGACATTCATTTTCATTGTACTTCACCTAAATCTTTAATGCCTTTAAAACTGCCCATTGACGTTCCTAATCTAAAAGATATAGGCCACTAAATTATTATATATTAGCACCAAGGAAGACAAGGGATTCTCTCTCTTGGAGATTTATTAGAAATAGTACACAGCTAACATTCCTACGTTATATCAGAACCACCTGCCCAAAAGAAGGAAGATGGCTTCTATGACCCTTCAGGGAAATTCCCGTTCAATGAGCCTATCAAAGTTATTTTACTAGCACAGCCACGTAAGATTAATCATCTTTGTGAATTCTTAATTGCTGTGGTTGGACAACCCCCAGAGAGTAATCATACACCACAGCAGAACTCACACTCCTTTTTCATTCTTCCATGATGAAGTAGAAAGCAGGAAGAAGCAATAGCTCAGTGCCATTTACTCATTAATTCAGTCAAGAAATAATTAAGGATGTTTCCGACACAGTAAGTTCTAGGGATTCAAAGATGGCTAAAGGAACTCAGAGTCTAGTGGGGAGAAAGCCAATTAAACAGACATGGTTGATACTTCTTCAGAAGAACTTAAAGACAAGCAGATGCTTTAAAATAAAATAATAATGAGTGACCAAAATATCATAGAAAGTGCTCAGTATTAGCTAAATGTCAGACACTGTTGTGAGCACATTACATGAATTAACACATATATTCCCGATAACAATTCAGTGAGTGGATTTGTTTATTATTTCCCATTTCCACAGATGAGAAAACTGAGCCACAGAGAAGTCAAGTAACTTGCTTCAGGCCACACAGCAGGTATCCAGAGCCCACTGCTTTACCAGAGTGCTACCCTGCCTCAATCTATCTCCCTACTCTCTTGCATGACCCTTCCACGACTATTAGCCCTAATGATTACAAATTAAGCTTTAGAGGTTCGGTAATTAATTTTTAGAACATAATGAATTGTTAGCACTTTAACAAAAATTACATTTGAAATCTATAGAGGAATCACCTTTGTAAACTCTTCATTTGTGAACACAAATACCTACATAGTCTTAAAAGATAAATACAAATTATTGCCCAGAAAGAATGTCTGCCTTTGAACATGTCTCATCCTTGTCTCTATCTGTGCTTCTCCCTTTACCTAGGCCTGAACAGTGGAGGAACGATCCACTACCCAGCATGCAAGTCAGCACATCTTGCAGGAGAAAAGGGACACAGGAATCCCCAGTAACTATACAAGGAAACAGTTTCTACCCTTCTCCTTCAAACTTAGGATTTCTTAGGCAGATTTTGCTGAGAAACAAAGTAGTCTCTGCTCAGTCCAAGGTGGAAGAGGGAATACAGCATATATAGAAAGTGTGATTCTTTTCATTCTATCAGTTCAGTTCAGTTCAGTTCAGTCACTCAGTCATGTCCGACTCTTTGCGACCCCATGAATCGCAGCACGCCAGGCCTCCCTGTCCATCACCAACTCCCGGAGTTCACTCAGACTTACGTCCATCAAGTCAGTGATGCCATCCAGCCATCTCATCCTCTGTCGTCCCCTTCTCCTCCTGCCCCCAATCTCTCCCAGCATCAGAGTCTTTTCCAATGAGTCAACTCTTCGCATGAGGTGGCCAAAGTACTGGAGTTTCAGCTTTAGCATCATTCCTTCCAAAGAACACCCAGGGCTTATCTCCTTCAGAATGGACTGGTTGGATCTCCTTGCAGTCCAAGGGACTCTCAAGAGTCTTCTCCAACACCACAGTTCAAAAGCTTCAATTCTTCGGCACTCAGCTTTCTTCACAGTACAACTCTCACATCCATACATGACCACTGGAAAAACCATAGCCTTGACTAGACGGACTTTTGTTGGCAAAGTAATGTCTCTGCTTTTGAATATGCTATCTAGGTTGGTCATAACTTTTCTTCCAAGGAGTAAGCATCTTTTAATTTCATGGCTGCAGTCACCATCTGCAGTGATTTTGGAGCCCAAAAAAATAAAGTCTGACACTGTTTCCACTGTTTCCCCATCTATTTCCCATGAAGCGATGGGACCAGATGCCATGATCTTCATTTTCTGAATGTTGAGTTTTAAGCCAACTTTTTCACTCTCCTGTTTCACCTTCTTCAAGAGGCTTTTTAGTTCCTCTTCACTTTCTGCCATAAGGGTGGTGTCATCTGCATATCTGAGGTTATTGATATTTCTCCTGGCAATCTTGATTCCAGCTTGTGCTTCTTCCAGTCCAGCATTTCTCATGAGGTACTCTGCATATCAGTTAAATAAGCAGGGTGACAATATACAGCCTTGATGTACTCCTTTTCCTATTTGGAACCAGTCTGTTGTTCCATGTCCAGTTCTAACTGTTGCTTCCTGACCTACATACAAATTTCTCAAGAGGCAGATCAGGTGGTCTAGTATTCCCATCTCTTTCAGAATTTTCCACAGTTTATTGTGATCCACACAGTCCAAGGCTTTGGCATAGTCAATAAAGCAGAAATAGATGTTTTTCTGGAACTCTCTTGCTTTTTCGATGATCCAGCGGATGTTGGCAATTTGGTCTCTGGTTCCTCTGCCTTTTCTAAAACCAGCTTGAACATCTATCAGGAGAGGTAAATAAGCTTACAAATCATTTATTGTCTGATTTCTCATTGAAATGGACAGAATCAGCACGTAGAAGCCTCTTAAGATGCTCTGCCACAGTATCTAACGTATTCCCTCACTTGTCCAGCTCTGGTTGGTCCGCACTGGATGCTACTCAAGCCCACTGAGGCAGCGGGAAGGCTTCTCAGAAGATCCTGGATTTGAAGAATATGACATGGTGAATCTGTTGGAGAATTCAAGTAGTTCCCTATGACTGGAAGGCAGAGTAGTGGGAAGACTAGATGGTGAGGGTGAGGTAAGGTGGTCATAAAGATGAACCTTAAAGACATAAACAGAGGCTGGATCACTAAATGTGCATCGACTTGACAGAGAAGGCTATGGAGAACTGCTGGAGAATATGAACCAAGGGAGATCACTCCAGCAGTGACAGTAGAGAAGACAGATGAGAAGTCCTTCCTCTAGAACTTGTGCGGTCATCTAGCATCGAAGTAATAGCCTGCCTACTTGAGATTCTCCATGGCACCTAATAACGAAAGATCAAAACAAAAGATAGAAAGCATCTCTTTGGTTTTCCCTTTTCCTTAGCTGTGGTCACAGAATATACATGAACCCAAGTCAGGTTCAATGGTTGACAGTAAAACATGGAATTTACCACTTCCCAAGACAGACAAGACAAGTTGAGGAAAGACAGACAAGAAGTTGAGATCTAGCCATGAGAAATGAAGAGTCTTTCTAAACTTTTTTTAAGCTAATTAATTTATTTTAATTGGAGGCTAATTACTTTACAACATTGTAGTGATTTTTGCCATATATTGACATGAATCAGCCACAGGTGTACATGTGTCCCCCCATCCCAAAACCCCCTCCCACCTCCCTCCCCATCCCCTCCCTCTGGGTTGTCCCAGTGCACTGGCTTTGAGTGCCCTGTTTCATGCATCAAACTTGGACTGGTCATCCATTTCACATATGGTAATACACATGTTTCAATGCTATTCTCTCAAATCATCCCACCCTCAACTTCTCCCACAGAGCCCAAAAGTCTGTTTCTATATCTGTGTCTCTTTTGCTGTCTCGCATATAGGGTCATCATTACCATCTTTCTAAATTCCGTATATATGCGTTAGTATACTGGATTGGTGTTTTTCTTTCTGACTTACTTCACTCTGTATAATAGGCTCCAGGTTCATCCACCTCATTAGAACTGATTCAAATGTGTTCTTTTTAATAGCTTAGTAATATTCCATTGTGTATATGTACCACAGCTTTCTTATCCATTCATCTGTTGATGGACATCTAGATTGCTTCCATGTCCTGGCTATTATAAACAGTGGTGCGATAAACATTGGGGTACACGTGTCTCTTTCAATTCTGGTTTCCTCAGTGTGTATGCCTAGCAGTGGGATTGCTGGATCATAAGGCAGTTCTATTTCCAGTTTTTTAAGGAATCTCCACACTGTTCTCCATAGTGGCTGTACTAGTTTGCATTCCCACCCACAGTGGAAGAGGGTTCCCTTTTCTCCACACCCTCTCCAGCATTCATTGTTTGTAGACTTTTTGATAGCAGCCATTCTGACCAGCGTGAGATGGTACCTCATTGTGGTTTTGATTTGCATTCTCTGATAATGAGTGATGTTGAGCATCTTTTCATGTGTTTGTTAGCCATCTGTATGTCTTCTTTGGAGAAATGTCTGTTTAGTTCTTTGGCCCATTTTTTGATTGGGTCATTTGTTTTTCTGGATGAGCTGCACGAGCTGCTTGTATATTTTTGAGATTAATTCTTTTTCAGTTGCTTCATTTGCTATTATTTTCTCCCATTCTGAAGGCTGTCTTTTCACCTTGCTTATAGTTTCCTTCATTGTGCAAAGTTTTTTACAAAGGGATAGATCATAGTCTTGAAATAGAGTCCAACAGATGACAAGAAAGCATCAGATGTGACTAAACGACCTCTATTGGGAACTGACTGTAAAATAAGAGTTGGAGGACATAGAAATTCACCCTTGAGACCATAGTCAGTCCTCTCTTTGTGGTGGCACGCCCACAGATACCACAGGCAGAGAGTGCATGGATCGAGAGCAGCTTATGATCTTTTGTTTCATAACATTTGATCAGAGGAGAAGCTTTTATGATACTTTATAGTACCTAGTAGTTAAATTGAACAAATATTATGACCACAGTAAAACACATTCTTATCACCGGGACATAAATCAGTAATTGCTACACTGTAAGGGAGTTTCCCCCTCAAGTCCAGGGATGCTGCTAGCATCAGTTGGAGAAGTTTAAAGGCAAAGACATGCCATCAAATACCATTTAAAATCAAAACACCACAAAATTAAAACCTGTTCCCTCCAGGGCTTGCATGCTGCCTTTCAAACATTTTACAAAAAACCCTTTTGCTCTGCAGTCGATCACTAAAAAGCCACCTACATAAAACCTATTAATAAGGACTCCAATGGAGAGACTTGCCATAAAATCAGGAATGCTTTGGAGCTCAGTGGAGATTCACTCCTGCCACACACAGCTTGGCAGCCGCTACTCCACTCAAGCCCGGCACGTATGTTTTCCATTACAAATGAAAGATTTCTATCAGAGTTAAAATTGTTTTATACTGCTGGCGTGGGAGAAAACTCTTTGAGGAGGCAAATGTCTACAGCTCATGTAGTTGGATTTCTCAGGAAGAGGGCCGCACCACCCCCCACATGTCCAGCTCAAGGCGGGGGAAGTGTTGAGATCCTGAAAAAGTGAAATTCGTTTTGCAGGTTTCTTTGAATTCCTTCAGTTCTCACACCTTTACAAAATTGTGAAATCAAAGCTGCATCTCAGAACAACCTAAGGAGTATTTCTAATTTATGGACTCTTCGGAGCATGGTGAGCTCCGGACAGTTGAGGCAACATTGAACGTCCACATTTTGCTCTTTCCAGGCTCTAAGGTAGTCAAAACAAGGTGGATCTGAAGGCCGTCTGCGGGACTTCTAAGGAAAACGAGCTCAAGGAATGCTGCTCTTTCTTGATTAAATGTTTTGATTCATACAAGCTCATGAATTCCCAAGGTGACGATCTCCCTATGAAAAAAAATCTCATTTTTATGGAATGACCCAAGAGTAATCCTGGAGAAGAACTTTTTTTTTAATTCAAAGCAACAGATTCCCCAAAACATGAAAAGTGTTAGTTCCCATTATAATTTTTTTTTTTTAACTAGCAAATAACACTTAGTATGTGCCCGCCATTGTGCGAAGGATCACCCAGTCTTTAGCATCCATAAGGTATATGGTCTTATCCTCCAATATTGTATAAGTGAAGAAATTGAGGCTCAGGCAGTTTAAGTCGCTTGGTGTGACACAGCTAATAAAGAAAGGTAGTAGAATTTGAACTCAACCCTATGTGAGGGTTTATTGCTATAACATGGTGCCGCGTATCAGAAATAACAATTGGTGCGAGGCCTCCTTTCGGCCTCTACTGGTGCACCAGGGGACAAACGTCATCTCACGGAACAATCCATCATGCCTCTACTTTTTTACCCATCACTTCAATTACATAAGACATGTATTTCTCGGGAAGAAGTGACTTTATTGCTTTGGCAATAAATATGTATAAGTAAATATGTATGCAAATGAGATCACTTTGCCTTTCATTGTAACTCCTAAAACCTGACACACAGATCACATCTGTGTGCTCCAGAAAACCATTGTATTTTCCAGTTACAGTAGATAACCACTGTATTTATTACATACCACAACAAAAGCACTGACTTAACCTTCCTTAAACTTTTATAAATCTTTTTTCATAAGAGGAAACAAGGTATGGTTTTAATACACATAGCCAAAGCATGAATCAATTTTCAAGTTCAAAATTTGTAGCAACAAATTCAGCTTCATCTGATTGAAGGGAGTAAGCACTAGGAACCAAGGCTGAGATGTTTTCCTGAGGTTGCTAACAGTTCACCTTCAACACAACTGCAAAGAGGACTCTTCGGTGCTCATTTTTTGGTGTTACCCAACTGCAATAGTTTCCCACCCAACACAGAGTTAACAATATATAACACATTTTCATTGCCCCAATTAATGCAGGGGAAAAAAAAGCCAAAAGACTCTTAGGGCAACCTGCAAGAGGAACTCAAATCAACCTTGTAAAGAGTGCCATGGAAATTAACAAAAAGCACAGCCCCACCAGCAAGGAAAATGAAGGTTTCTTCACAGACCATCAGCAATGTCTCCCCAGAAGCCTAAGTAGCATCATGCCTATTTCTTTAGACAATAAAATGCCAAAGTTTTTCTTTTGCTGTCAGCAAATGATGAATACATGTGGTACCGATTATTTAATACCACTAGACCACCAGGGAAGAAGATTTAGGTGAACTGCGGCAGAACTATGCCATTTATTTTTATTACCATGCATTAAAAATTACGTTTACAGATAATTGTTTTTCTCCTTCCAATAAAACAAGATAAGAAAAAAAAAAATCCAGAAGAATATTTAATAATACCAGACCACCAGGGAGGAATTTTTAAAGTTGATTTTTATTGAAAAATTAGATTTGCTTTTTTAAAATTTCCAATTATTTTTAAGTGCAATTTGTGAAGAAATTATTTTAAACCAGGGCAGTATGAATTTTCTACTGCGGGAGTGTCTCACAGATTAAGTTACTCCTTTACAAGGGTAATTACCTAATCAAATCACCCTTCAGAACCATCAGATTTAAAATACCTGTGTAACTGACTGCACATTTTACAATTGTGTTCCACAGCACATTCTCATGGTTTCTATCAGAGTCAGTGTTTCTAAAATCCCCAGAGAAGATTACCTCAATTTTTTTCCAATAGCATAACTAAACTGTCCTAAAATTTTTCTGTTTATGAGCTTCTTTTAAAAAGGAGAAAGAAAAGTAAAAGGAGGAGGAGTGGTAACAGCAAACTGAGAAAAGGACAAAAGAGAACAAATGAAAAGGAAATTAAATTAGGGTTCACTGAAGAGTTGAAATAATAATCTCTCTAAGCTTCTAAGTTGGCATGTTTACAGTTAGGAAAGGAAGTCATTGTTTCCCCCCAGCCCCCACCCCTTGTTCTTCTCCCTCCCCCTGCTCTTTCCCCTGCCTCTCTTCCTCTCTCTCCAGAGTGCCAAGCCTTTCATTAAAGGGAACTTGAGAGCTTGTCGAAGCTTATCCTCCAGGGCTTCCCTGAGGGCTCAACAAGAGTCAGACACAACTTAGCGACTAAACCACAACCAAACCACAAGTTTATCCTCGATCAGTATGACCTGTATCAGAATGCCCTTCTCTGCATCTCTCATGGATGCCCGCCTACCATGCCAAAGCATTAGCTGACCTGCCCAAAAGACAGGTCACTCTCTTGTCAGCGGACACCCGCTGTGAGACAAGTTCCTTCTCTCCCTGTGACTCACGCTCACTTTGGGTCCTACTGCTACTCTTCCAAGGCAATGACAAGGAAGAAGAGTGTTTCTCGAGATAGCATTGCAAATCTGTCAGCCAACCCAAACTGCCCCTGCAGAATGTGTACTTAGGGTGTTTTTTTTCACTAATTGCATATAACAAATCCATCCCTGTGTTCTGGGATAAAATCAATCAGCGGGGTAGAAGGTCCCACACACCTCAATTAACTTTCCCAAAAGGAAATCTTCCCAACTGGTTCTTGGGATAAAAAAAATCAGGGCCAGACGCAGGCAAAATTCTGAAGTCATTCCAAGTTCTCCGGCTCTTCCCACTTCCTCTCCAATTTGTTGATTAAGGTCTTCATTTGATCACAATATTGTTTAATAAAATACCCTAATTATATTAAATAAGTTCATCAAAGATAAGTTTGAATTACTCCATGTTTATGGAGTTTGCACCTCTAATCTCACAGAGCTTGTTTATATGATGATTTTCAAGATGGATCTCTTTGACTCAGGTTTGTTACAGAATCACCAACATGCCCACATGTAAGCCAGAAAGCCATTTTCAATGCCAAAAAGCTGTGTTTGTCTGGAGAGGCCAAGAATGGTTACCTATGATACAGGGCAAGCCTGGATCACACACTGACTCCCTGTGGTAGCCACACAGTCTTGGTATGGGTTCCTTTGATTTTAGAACCAGCTTTGCTCCGATGGTAAGCTGGATTGCTGCGCTCATTATCTTCCAGGCTAAGAAAAGCACAGACAGGCTGGAGATGGGTCTGGTCGTGGCTGATCGGAATTGAACCTCTTCTCACAGAGTATAGGCGTGTGTGACTATGGACAGGCTCCGGGAAGACTTCTGGCCATGGTCCCTCACACTGGACCCTGACAATGGACGTCTCTGACTGACTTCTGACTTCAAAGTATTTAATCTTGCCTCTGCCATAAAGCCTCCAATACCTCTTTCCTACTTCTTCCTTTCAAGGAAATCTCTTGGCCTTCTACGCACTAAGCTATTCTTCTGGAACATATGCCTTTAGACAGCATTTCTCTGGTTCCCATGTGCAGAGACTCAGGAGCTCTATGGGTCTCCAATCAAAGGTTCAGAGAAGAAGAGGGATCAAATGCCAGCCTGATCCCCAGCTTAACACACTTCTGTGGCTCCTACTGCCCACAAGCTCCTTTCATTGGTCTGCAAGGCCAGCCTATTTGGCCCTTGCCCTCTCCTGCCTCAGCACCTCATGCAATGAATCCCTCAACTGTGTGAACTTCCAGGGACTTAATGACCTCTGAACTTTTACATGTGCAGCTTTCTTGCTAGAGCTCTACTAAGAATTTCTCCCCATCTTAATCAGCAAGAGTAATGTAAGAACTTGACAAAGGTACAGCTCTAAGGTAACTATTGGAAGGAAGAGCTTATGTCTGGAACAAATGCTCCCACATTTTTGCATTTGTGATTTTATTATCAAAAAGAGAGAAAGAAGACAAAGACAACCAAGAAAGATGAGGGTTCCTTTCAGACTGCCAATGTCATGCATGCTCAGAGGACAGGGAAGTCCCTGTGACTGCTCAAGGACAGCGTTTGGCCTCTTGCCACCTTTCTACAGCCATGCGGACTTTAGAAGGTGAGGGGGTTTGCAGAGAATAGATATTCTAGAGAACAAAGAAGGAACATGCTGGAGGTCATATATGACTCATCACTGCCTAGTTCCTGGGGGTGGAGAGTGGATTCTGAACCTACTGAGCGGCCTCCCCAGCAGGTTGGTGGGTGGAAGAGTGGAGGTCTTACCCAAAGAAGGGGTCCCATCAATTGGCAAAGATATCCTGGATCTGATGATGCATTGTTGGGTTCTCAGATCACTGTATGAGTGTATTCAAACACACTTTCCTATAGTCAAGCTTGGTACATTTTCTAGTCTACCCTGAAACAATCTAACTTACTAGAACATGGGCCACTGAGCTGGAAATCAAGTGAAATAATATAAAAATAAAACTACCGCAACAGTAACAAAAATCAATGTGCCTCCCATTTCCAAAGACTTTCACAAACATCATCTTTCTTGAAAATGTAGCTCTGCTACACAACCCTTTGATGAAGCAAGTGTTCTTACCCCCATATCGCAGATGAAAAAACTGGGGCTCTGGAAGCGTAAATGACTGGCTGAAGGTTCAGTTCAGTTCAGCTCAGTCACTCAGTCATGTCCTAACTCATAAGTGGAGTCAGCATTCAGCATTCTGTGTCTTCATACCAGGGCCTGTGCTCTTTCCATTGTACATTTCTGATTTTCACCAAGACTGAAAGCAACAGCAAAGCAATTACATAGAGATTGGATTCTCTGATCAGGACTCAAACTCAATTCAACAAATATTTATTCAGCCTCAACTGTATACCTACATGTGACATTACCCAAACATCTCTCAAAGACCATGAGGCCCTCTTGATTTTCAGTTGTCTAGGCTCCTGTTTTATTAAAACAAAATGTATTGTGCCAAAACAGTTATAAAAATTGAGGTAACTTAAATGTTTAGAGTTAAATTAATTTGCCAGTCTTAAATTCAAGAACCCGGGGAAAACCACTAGGCAATTCAGGTATGACCTAAATCAAATCTCTTATGACTATACAGTGGAAGTGAGAAATAGATTTAAGGGACTAGATCTGATTGACAGAGTGCCTGATGAACTATGGATGGAAGTTCGTGACATTGTATAGGAAACAGGAATCAAGACCATCCCCAAGAAAAAGAAATGCAAAAAAGCAAAATGGCTGTCTGAGAAGGCCTTACAATAGCTGTGAAAAGATGGGAAATGAAAAGCAAAGGAGGAAAGGAAAGATATACCCATTTGAATGCAGAGTTCCAAAGAATAGCAAGGAAAGATAAGAAAGCCTTCCTCAGCAATCAGTGCAAAGAAATGGAAAACAACAGAATGGGAAAGGCTAGAGATCTCTTCAAGAAAATTAGAGATATTAAGGGAATATTTCATGCAAAGATGGGCTCAATAAAGGACAGAAACAGTAGGGACTTAACAGAAGCAGAAGATATTAAGAAGAGGTGGCAAGAAGAACTGTACAAAGAAGATCTTCACGACCCAGATAATCACGATGGTGTGATCACTGACCTAAAGCCAGACATCCTGGAATGTGAAGTCAAGTGGGCCTTAGGAAGCATCACTATGAACAAAGCTAGTGAAGGTGATGGAATTCCAGTTGAGCTATTTCAAATCCTAAAAGATGATGCTGTGAAAGTGCTACACTCAATATGCCAGCAAATTTGGAAAACTCAGCAGTGGCCACAGGACTGGAAAAGGTCAGTTTTCATTCCAATCCCAAAGAAAGGCAATGCCAAAGAATGCTCAAACTACCGCACAATTGCACTCATCTCACACGCTAGTAAAGTAATGCTCAAAATTCTCCAAGCCAGGCTTCAGCAATATGTGAACCATGAAGTTCCAGATGTTCAAGCTGGTTTTAGGAAAGGCAGAGGAACCAAAGATCAAATTGCCAACATCTGCTGGATCATCATAAAAGCAAGAGAGTTCCAGAAAAACATCTACTTCTGCTTTATTGACTATGTCAAAGCCTTTGACTGTGTGGATCACAATAAACTGTGGAAAATTCTGAAAGAGATGGGAATACCAGACCACCTGACCTGCCTCTTGAGAAACCTGTATGCAGGTCAGGAAGCAACAGTTAGAACTGGGCATGGAACAACAGATTGGTTCCAAATAGGAAAAGGAGTACATCAAGGCTGTATATTGTCACCCTGCTTATTTAACTTATATGCAGAGTACATCAGGAGAAATGTTGGCCTGGATGAAGCACAAGCTGGCATCAAAATTGCCGGGAGAAATATCAATAACCTCAGATATGCAGATGACACCACCCTTATGGTAGACAGCGAAGAAGAATTAAACAGCCTCTTGATGAAAGTGAAAGAGGAGAGTGAAAAAGTTGGCTTCAAGCTCAACATTCAGAAAACTAAGATCATGGCATCTGGTCCCATCACTTCATGACAAATAGATGGGGAAACAGTAGAAACAGTGTCAGACTTTATTTTTTTGGGCTCCAAGATCACTGCAGATGGTGGTTGCAGCCATGAAATTAAAAGACGCTTACTCCTTGGAAGGAAAGTGATGACCAACCTAGACAGCATATTAAGAAGCAGAGACATTACTTTGTCAACAAAGTTTCATCTAGTCAAGGCTATGATTTTTCCAGTAGTCATGTATGGATATGAGAGTTGGACTATAAAGAAAGCTGAGCACCAAAGAATTGATGCTTTTGAACTGTGGTGTTGGAGAAGACTCTTGAGAGTCCCTTGGACTGCAAGGAGATCCAACCAGTCCATCCTAAAGGAGATCAGTCCTGAGTGTTCATTGGAAGGACTGATGTTGAAGCTGAAACTCCAATACTTTGGCCACCTGATGTGAAGAGCTTACTCATTTGAAAATACCCTGATGCTGGGAAAGATTGAGGGCAGGAGCAGAGGGGATGACAGAGGAGGAGATGGCTGGATGCATCACCAACTCAATGAACATGTGTTTGGGTAGACTCTGGCAGTTGGTGATGGACAGGGAGGCCTGGCATGCTGCAGTTCATGGGATCACAAAGAGTCAGACACAACTGAGCAAGTGAACTGAACTGACTGAATTTGCTAAACACACATCCACACAATTACAATGACTGGATATAGGTAATTCACTTGCAAATAATGTCCAAGTCAAAAAGAAAAAAAATAGGTGCCCTTGGTCAATGTGAGCACTTCTGGCCCCTTGGGACAGACTTATGCCAGGGAATTCCTAATTCAGTAGAGAATTCAAGCATTTTTAGACTCTAAATGAGTTTTAAATAAAAAGATAGGACTTTGGAGAGCTTTGATTAAATTCTCAAACTGCAATTAATAAATGCAAGCAAGGCTGGGAAAGAGCCCTGGATTAGGAGTCTAGAGACATAGGTTCTAGACCCAACTATCTCGTACTAGGCAGGAAGCCGTGATTCAGCACCTCAGTTCCCTCACTGGTCCATGGGTTGCTGGACTATGCTGTGTGAGATACTTACAGCTTCATGTTCCATGGTTTTAGTGCCCATCCCTGGAGAAGCTCTTTCCTGGTCCATGAACTAAAACTAATGATCGCTGTAAGCAAGCAGGACTGCAGAAATTATGTGGGAAAAAGAGAACGTGCTATCACCAAAAAACACAAGCCCTGCCTTCAGAGACCAAGCCAAACCAAATAATGGCAAATGGCAGGAACTCGGAGGCTCACTGTATCCAAAAAGGTGTTTTGTTTTAAATATGCTATTTGGGAGCATTGTGAATTTTCATCAACATTCATGTACAGAAATTTCCAAACCAAACCCTCTTTGAAAATAAAAATTGCAGTCCTAGATGTCATCATTTTCCTGAGGCTGTGAGCCCTCAGGTGACTCCCCACCCCTGGGGGTTTAAGAAATCTTAATTTGCCTAAGGATGCTAATCAAGTCCAGAGGCTTAGAGTCATGAGTATGCTGATGTGCTGTGTTTGTTTTAAAGCAGACTGCCTACTTGGTGTGAGGCTGAACAGTTATTAAATCCCCTTTTGTTCTGCATGTACACTCATCAATCTTATCTTACAAATCAAATAGAGAAGAAATGGCATGTTTATAATTAATTCCTATAAGCTAATTCCAAATATCTAGTCAGATGCCCTATACAATGTGTACCTATAAATATTCCTTAAAGTGAAGCTTATCTTAATGGTATTTATAATCTCTTTTGCTGTAAAACAATGACACATAATCTCTTTAATCTAATTTGGACTATGTGCATAGACTAGGTGCATGCTGCCTATCAGCCATGTGACTCTTTGCAACCCCATGGACTGTAGCCCACCAGGCTCCTCTCTCCATGGGATTTCCCAGGCAAGAATACTGCAGTGGGTTGCCATTTCCTCCTTCAAGGGATGTTCCCAGCCCAGAGATCAAATCTGCGTCTCCTGCAGCTCCTGCATTGAAGGCAGGTTCCTTAACATTGAGCCACCTGGGAAGCCCAATTTAGACTATAGAATCTGCCTTGAGTTAAAGTATTATTCTGATTATCTTAATTATGTACAAGACAGGATAGTGTCATTATAAATGAAAAGAATCACTTATAACCAATGCCAAATGACTTTAAAAATTCCAAACTCATAAATATATGACTGCTTGTATTACTAATTTGGAAATTGAACAGACTGTTAACTGTTCCCCAGTATTCATTGGTTCCTTCTCTTTTTTAGAAATAGAATCCCCTTGAAAGCTTTAGCAAAACACAAAGCCATCTAAATAAAGACTACATGTCTTTGCCTCCATTGCAGCTACCTGTGGTTATGTGACTAAGTTCCTGCAACTTCCAACTCATGGCATTTTAAGATATCTGAGTTTGCACTCTTTCTCTCATTCCCACTTCCTATGGGCTGGAATGTGGACATAACACCAGACTCAGCCAGGCCGACATGGGCAACAACTTTGGGAGTAGCAGAACAAGAGGAGAAAACGAAACTCAGTTCCTGGATGATGCTGGACCCCTGCTTTCCTCTAGGTTATTATATGAAAGAGAGATAGACATCAAGCTTGACTGAGTCACTGCACTTTATTACAGCAGTTTAGTAAATACCCAAATAAGGAAATGCTGACAGTCCCTTTTCCTACAGAAAACAATTTTTTCCCACGTATTTTTCTTACTGTGTGGGCAGTCATAAAATAAACATTTTAACATGTAGTGTATGTATCTAGAGAGGCAGTATAGTGTAGCATTTCAAAGCGCAGGATCCGAGATCAGACTCCAAATACTGGCATTGCCACTTACTAAGCCCTCTGTAACTTTGGGGAAATTACCCTGCCTAACTGCAGTTCCATCACCTATAAATCGATGGTGACAATGCCTACTTCATAGGGTTGTATTAAGACTTCAGTGACAATGCATATGGAAAACCAAGCTCTCAGTAGGTGTCAGCTCTTATGATAGTGATCACGTTCTTGCTCTGTTTCAGTGGAAGTTTAGAGAGCCATTTAAAACAAACAGTATTGTCAGGTATAGCCTCAATTTATCCAGACTCTGAAAAGATGAGCAGAATCAAAACTGATCACATAAGATTAAAAAGCCTTTTTTCTTTATTCATTTCTTTGTTCATTTTTTTCCCATTGAAGCACCTCTTCCTCATTTGTATTCCTAGTTTCTAAACTGCTAGCCATGTAAGAATGGATGTGTTGTCATCAACTTGTAAGTTCACCTAGGTATTTTCATTTCAAGCATTTGTTCAGGGAATCACAGACAATATATTTCAAGTAAGAGAAATATGCAATGGTGCCTCTTAGAAATTCATACTGAAGCTCAGTTTGCCCTCTGTCCTTCATCCTACCCTGCTACTCAGACATCGTGCTTTGTCCTCAAAGTCTCCAGCCCCCTGGATCCTTGACTTGAGGCACAGGAACAGATATTAACTGTTCAGGAGCTCCACATATGGGGAGTGGAAAGAGCTGAAGAGGGCAGAGACAGTTGGTATAATGTCCAAACACTGGCCTTTCCTGCCCTTGAGGAAGTTTAGGGGTGGGTGGAGCAGGTGGAAAGAGACAGTGTTGAGAACAATGGAAAACTGGCCATTATAAGATCTAGGACATTAATATTTTAGGAGTATAGGCTATGGATGAGGTGATTACACACAACAGGGTATTAGAGTAAATGTTAACATAAACACCAATCACAGACGCCGGAAGATTGCAACAAGAGGAGAACACTCATTGCAGAGTTGTATAAATCATAAAGTGTCAAAGCAAGGCGTTAATAAAAGTCATGATAATCTTGAAGATATATGAAGCAGAAACCTTTGACAATGCCTGCCACATTCAACTTGTCCTGAGTTTAGCCTGCCCTGCCTGCAGCAGAGTATATCTTCAAGAACTACAGTATCCTGTCCCCTTTGGCCGGGGCTATGAAACGAGCAGAACCACCTAATCCAAGATAGGCCCTTCAGATTCTTTCTCTAGAATATATTATTCATTTACTCAACAGCTGGCTCCCACTTTTGGCTGTAATAGACTCAACTTAAATCAACCTTGTTGCCAAGAGCAGCCAGGTGAGTTAAAATACAAAACCAAAAACATTAAAATAATCTAGACAGCATATTAAAAACCAGAGACATCACTTTGTTGACAAAGGTCCATCTAGTCAAAGCGATGGTTTTTCCAGTAGTCAAGTCCGGATATGAGAGTTGGACCATAAAGAAGGCTGAGCACCAAAGAATTGATGCTTTTGAACTGTGGAGCTAGAAAAGACTCTTGAGCATCCTTGGACTGGAAGATCAAACCAGTCAATGCTAAAGAAAATCAGTCCTGAATATTCATTAGAAGGACCAATGCTGAAGCTGAAGTTCCAATAAATTTGGTGACCTGATGCAAGGAGCCAACTCACTGGAAAAGACCCTGGTGCTGGGAAAGATTGAAGGCAGGGGGAGAAGAGGGCGACAGAGGATGAGATGGTTGGATGGCATCACCAAGTCAATGGACATGAACTTGAGCAAGCTCCAGGAAATAGTGAAGGATGGGGAAGTCTGGCATGCTGCTGTCCATGCAGTCACAAAGAGTTGGATATGACTCAGAGACTGAACAACAAAATAACTACTGAAATCGCAAGACATGGGGGCCAAGATCTTGGAGAGAAGAAAAGGAAAGCACAGGGAGAGATGAGTGACATTTGGCAACGCTTTTCTTCTTGACGCGTTTTAAGTAGTGGCAGAGGGGCTAAAATGCTAAGAAGAGCTTTCTGCTTTCAGTTTTCGGCTATTTGAGACAAAAAAAAAATTAGAGTTCAGGGTTCACTAAGAATAAGGGTCCTGGAAAGACCCCAAACTTTCCTTCCGCATCACTGAAGGGCCACACCCTAAGAACAAGGCCTTACCAGAAATAAACGATCTCTGTAAAGACTGAAACACAAATTTAAATTAGCTCAATTTCAGATTGAACTAAGGTAATGAGCCTCTATCCTAATAGCCCTGTCCAAGCATCAGAAGCAAAAATATATCCTCGCTGGGGACGACAACATCATCTAGAATTTTAAACACTCCCTTCAATCTTTCATATATAATGTTCAGCACTAAATATGAGACCATGTAACCAAAACCAAGAGATGAGACAGCCATTTTGCTTATTTAATTGTATACAGAGTACATCATGAGAAACGCTGGACTGGAAGAAGCACAAGCTGGAATCAAGATTGCTGGGAGAAATATCAATAACCTCAGATATGCAGATGACACCACCCTTATGGCAGAAAGTGAAGAGGAACTCAAAAGCCTCTTGATGAAAGTGAAAGTGGAGAGTGAAAAAGTTGGCTTAAAGCTCAACATTCAGAAAACTAAGATCATGGCATCTGGTCCCACCACTTCATGGGAAATAGATGGGGAAACGGTGAAAACAGTGTCAGACTTTATTTTGGGGGGCTCCAAAATCACCTCAGATGGTGACTGCAGCCATGAAATTAAAAGACGCTTACTCCTTGGAAGGAAAGTTATGACCAACCTAGATAGCATATTGAAAAGCAGAGACATTACTTTGCCAACAAAGGTCTGTCTAGTCAAGACTATGGTTTTTCCTGTGGTCATGTATGGATGTGAGAGTTGGACTGTGAAAAAAGCTGAGCACCGAAGAATTGATGCTTTTGAACTGCCATGTTGGAGAAGACTCTTGAGAGTCCCTTGGACTGCAAGGAGATCCAACCAGTCCATTCTGAAGGAGATCAGCCCTGGGATTTCTTTGGAGGGAATGATGCTGAAGCTGAAACTCCAGTACTTTGGCCACCTCATGTGAAGAGTTGACTCCTTGGAAAAGACTCTGATGCTGGGAGGGATTGGGGGCAAGAGGAGAAGGGGACGACAGAGGATGAGATGGCTGGTGGCATCACTGACTCGATGGATGTAAGTCTGAGTGAACTCCGGGAGTTGATGATGGACAGGGAGGCCTAGCATGCTGCGATTCATGGGGTCGCAAAGAGTCGGACACGACTGAGCGACTGAACTGAACTGAACTGAAGAGATGAGAACATATCAGACAACAGAAAAAAATCTCAGGAAATCCAGATATTGGAGTTAACATTTACTCACCAATCTATTGCATGCATGCTACATGTCATGAGCCTTTCTAGCAATGAGAATATACTGATCAGCAAAACATTTATGACTCCTGCCTTCATAGAGTTTATAGTCCGGTTAGGGGAGGTCAACGATAATCCGTTTGAATTAAGAGATCTAAAAAGTCAGTGAGAGTTCATCAGATGGTGATAGATAAGAAATAGAGATCATGTAGAACAGTGGCAAGAGGGCACAACTTAAAGAGCTTGCAAAGAAAGCTTACCTGCCACAGAGGAGAAGAGAGTATATTTCTAGAAAAAAATATAAATGTAATATACAAGCCCAAAGAGAAAACCAGAGAGATTGAGAGTAGCTCCACAATGGTGCTCTAGCCTCCAGGAAGCCTGGCTACATTTCCCATAACTGGGTTCCATGTGACTGGCCCTGTGCCCTTTTAATCAGCACTTTTTAAATTGAGCTTCCTTAAGTGAACTTCTTTTCCTTGCAGTAAAGAGAATATCTGACAAAGACAGGAGTCATTTATGTGACCTGGGAACTGTTAGCTGACTGCCATGCTGCCAAAAAAAGAGAAGAAATATTAAGGGCTTCCCTGGTGGTCTAGTGGTTAAGAATCTGCCTGGCAATGCAGGGGACATGGGTTCAATTCCAGGTTCCAGGAAGATCCCACATGCCTCAGAGCAACTAAGCCTGTGTGCTGCAACTACCGAAGCCTCTCCTAGAGCCCAGTGCTCTGCAACAAGAGAACCCACTGCAGTGAGCCTGTGCATCACAGCTGCTGAGTAGCCCCTGCTCCCAGCAACCAGAGAAAGCCCATGAGCAGCAATGAAGACCCAGTGTGGCCACAAATAAATAAATATTTTTTAAAAAAGAGAAAGAAGAAATATTAGTTAAATGTGTTATATTAGCCTGTTGTAAGTTTTATCTGATTATTCCAGAAAACTCTACATAGTTATGATCAGACCTACAGAGCATAGTCATACGCTGAGTATGGAAGACAGTAAGAAAGAAGAGCAAGTACTGAGCAGTTATGATCTGTCCCCCACCACAAGCAAAGCTGTCTCCAAATAAGTTGAGGTTACCTCTTAGACAAGTAAAAATCTAAATGCAATTTTATCATTGTTGTACTTTTTGACAAAATCTCAAAATATGTTCCCAGCGTTTTGGCCCATGCAGTTGTTGTTTTTCTGGAAGTATTTTATTGTGTCTCATCTGTATTTTGCTTCTCTTCGTATCACCTATGGCTCCAATTAAAAGGCCCCTCTGTCCAAATTGCATATATTCCTAGTGGCTCAGGAAGACAGGGGTCTGCAGAGGCAGAGAGGGCAAAGATACATACAGGCACATGAAAGCCGTGGGGAGATGTGAAGAAAGACGGAATGGTCTTGGGGGGTTAGCAAAACAAAACCAGGGACGATGTAAAAGTAACATAACTAAAAAAAAAAATACTGGGCATATTTTAATTCCTAGAGCCAGAACTTCAGGAGTCTTTTGAGACCTTGACCAAACCTCTGACAAGGGTAATTATGCTTTTTCCTCACTCATGTTGGCTTATTTGCAAGTAGGTTAGATTATGTTCATTGACAGGTTCATATAATTTATGTTCATTTACTGGTTCATCTGTACACATATACCCAAAAATACGGCAATCTTATTTTTTTTTTAAGAGAAGGATAAACGTCTTCTGTTGGTGAATTCAACAGAGCACAGCTTATAATTTCACCCATAGAAATGTCAGGTCCTTCTTTCCTCATCCAAATCCACAAAAATGAAACAAAAGAAACAAGCCTCACTGAGTAAAATGAGCTAAAATTAGCAAGCAACAAAGATGATGCCAGTTGCCCAGGGCAACAAATGGTTGATGGATGGAATAATTAAGATAGACAGTAAACTAATAGCTGTTCCTTTATTGAAAACAAAGTCCCCTGAATCAATTAGCCTTGTCATGGATACCTTTTGTAAAAATAGCTATGACATCGCAACCACTTCTCTTTGTTTATGGATTTGCCCACACTTCAGTAAGTGCAGGGACTGATTTCACAAGCATCAAGAGATAATGATGGAAGATTCCAGTACATTAGGTGCTGCACAAACAAATATAGCCACAGTTCTTGAAAAGCATCACAGAATTGACCCAGAAGACTTCATAGACATTTTCAAAGAATGTCTCCAAAGTTTTGTTGCTAAGCAAAGACTAAAAACTGTCCTTTAAATAGACCAGGCGTGTACCTGTTATAATGGACATCCACTGACCTACCCTCGTAAGTGATAAGCAAACAGTGTTAAGAGGAGATCCTCTGTGCTCACGTGGTCACTTTGAGACCTAAGATAAAACAAAAAAGACAATAAGCTGCAAGAAACAGAATGCTTTCAGAGCAGAGTGTTTGTGCTAACATTCTTCAGCAAATATCACAGATGAGCTCTGCAGCTCCTGCAAGCATTACCCTTAAGTTAGGGAATAAATTGAAATGATCAGAGACGACCCTATACTCTGGCTTCTAGAGCTTCTGTGACCTGAATTAAAGCAATGGTTGCTACAGTTACTTAAGAATCAGAGGAATTCTACAGTTAATCAAACGGCTTGGCGCAGAGGGTTATGACTTAAGCATAAAGCCTTTTTGAGCTATTTTTACATATATTTTATCTGTCTACTCTCTTCCTTTTTTTTCAGTACAGCAAAAGAAAATCATTTGCTGTTTCTTTGATAGTCTGGATTCCTGCACTGCTTTGGAAAATAGTACTTCTGAATATCCTGGTTGGCTAAGTTTAGGAAAAACAGAGTTTAAAGGATTTCTTCACTGTAGAATATTTCAGAGCATTTAAAGTAAGTATATAAATTGAGAATGGAGTTGGGAGGTGGTATAGTAGCATAGTGTTTTTAAAATTTTTTGAGCTCAGAACCCTTTTGTCACCAACATGTCATGGAACTATCTGTTGCCAAAATGCACTTCCAGAATTCCTATTTTAGAACTTAAATGGAGGTGTGAAAGGTACTTGAAGTTAGGATGAATAGGTATGGCCTAAGGATATATCTTATTAACTGTCCATTAAACCCTTATATATTAGTGTAAGAGAAAGAGGAAGAAGATTGGAGTTATTCGATAAAGAAACTTGCCTTTTTTCCTCTAAAATAATCAAATGTCAAAAATAAAAGGTCAGTAACTTAGGATATTTAATTACTTGATTACATTTTTAAATAAGATTTTATTATAACAGTAATAACACTGGCAAATTTTTATGTGTAAATATATGTGCTGCACACATACATCTTGTAATTTTTGCCTATAGAATTTTATCACACTGCTCTAAGATAAAAAGATAAAAGCTTTAGCATCAAAGCTAAAACCAAATGGTTCTGATTTGCCCCCAAAAGTTTGGCATCTGTCACAAATGTTCTAATCTAGGTCATATGTGAAACATCATTATTTCTTAAGTGAAAATATACACAGCAAATCACAAGAGTTGGCTAACGTATGAGGCCATTTTACCTCCCAACAGAGAATGATAAACGGGAATAATAAAAGGTTTTGCCTCATTGCAAAAATTTAAACCCTTTTTAAATTGGCACAGATAGAAGTAGATTATTCCACTGTATTTTTTAAATAAACATTTATTTTTATGCAGATTTTTAAAGTAATATTTACTCACTGTAGGAAACCTAGAAATCACTGGACATTATTAATAGACACAAGACTAAAATAACCTCCTAAACTTGCTACCCACTGAGGGCATTTTTGGTTTACCAGATGGCATCACCAATTCAATGGATGTGAACTTGGGCAAACTCCGGGAAATGGTAAGGGACAGGGAGGCCTGGTGTGCTGTGGTCCACGGAGTCTCGAAGAGTCAGACACAACTCAGCGGCTGAACAACAACCCTTTACGGTATGAAACCTGTTGTTTCAGAGTTTAGCTCATACTGTGTCTGTTTTAGGCTTCCCTGGTGGCTCAGACGGGAAAGCGTCTGCCTGCAATGCAGGAGACCTGGGTTCCATCCCTGGGTTGGGAAGATCCCCTGGAGAAGGAAATGGCAACCCACTCTACTACTCTTGCCTGGAAAATTCCATGGATGGAAGAGCCTGGTAGGCTACAGTCCATGGGGTCGCAAAGAGTTGGATACGACTGAGCAACTTCACTGGTGACTATTTTGCATCCTGCTCCTTTCCTTTCCTTACTAATGATCTGAGGCGTTTTCCCATGCCTTAAAAACTCTTTGAAAACATCATTTGAAATGGCTGTCTGTGATTTCCAAGCCATTAACACGCCCATTACAGACAGTGCTCAGCACCGTGGGGGTCTGAGTTCTGTCTCTCCTGAAGCCTCATCCTGGTGAAACCTCCCTGATCACACAACCAGGACCTTTTGCGGGTGAATGAGCTTTGGGAGCCAGGCCACTGAATATCCACTACACAGAAATAAACATTTTCTTTTACACAGTTTTAAGAGCCAAAGCTACATTTTTTCCCCCAAATTAAAATGTAAAAAGTACCCTACGGTCTAAAACACTGTTTGCTTTTGCCACACTCGCCAAACGGAGGATTCATCTGTCCACTGGCACAAGACAGAAATGGCTGTCTGAGCACTGTGATATTACAAAGCCCCAGTGCTGCAGGAGGCACACAGCCCGAGAAATCAGTGAATCACAAGGTGGAGTTTTACTACCAGGAAGCGTATGTGCTTCTGGCCATTTAAAGTCCCTCTTTGTAAATAAATACATCCAGTGGTGAAAAGAAAACAAGTCTTCTTACATTTCTTTTCACGTGATTATGGGTCCCATGAGAAGTAATACAAAAATTCTGTTATCAGTACAGGCAGTGGTGGGGAAGCTTCCACCAACCATTCAAACTGCCATCCATTGCCTAGGATGGGGCCCCTTTTGGAGAGAGAGGGCAGGCCAAGTTGAGCAGGTATGCCTCCTCCCTGGTGGGCTGTGGCTAGAGACCTCCAAACACCTTTCCCAGGGGTCAGGAAGAGCCACCAGTAGAAATAACTTTGAATCACTACTTGTGTGGGCTGGATATGAACCAGCCCCCTAGAAATGCTGATGTGGACTCAGCGGCACTAAACTCCAGGCCCTGCCAGCCTCCCAGGGCCCAGGCTGCTGACACTTTGATTTGCTGGCGTTTACAATGTTGCAGCAGCTCAGTTCTGCTAATGTGGCTGCTTCCAACACTGCACTTAGGCAAGGACTTCTCTAGGAGGAAAGCAAAAGGCTACTTCTCTGGAGTAAGAGGCCTCCACCAGAGCTGTTCATGCAAAAGCGAACTGTGCTGTCTCAAGAGCAAAAGCTCAGGGGACTTCTCTGGCAGCCCAGCGGTTGGGACTCCTCATTTCCAAGGCAGAGCGTGCAGGTTTGATCCCTGATAAGGAAACTAAGATCCCATATGCCCCATGGCCAAAAAATAAATAAAAATAAACAATAAGAAAAAACAAAGGATTCACTAGCCCCTAGTGTTTTCTGCTTCCCAAAGAAAGTGATTATTCATCACACACACACATATCTATTAAGGTACTTATCATTATTTTTTCTTTCTACTTGTAATGAAGAAAAGAGATTTGCCATTTAAAACTGCAGCTGCCTCCCTCCTATATATAGCTGAATCCCTTCACTGTTCACCTGAAACTATGGCAACATTGTTAATCAGTTAATCCCCAACACAAAATAAAAAAGTTTTCAAAAATAAAATAAAACTGCAGCTGCCTCCTAGGAAAATGGCCCTATTAAACTGAAGATGAGTATCTACTAAAACTGGATATAGCTAATTCATTGGCACAAGATATATATATATATATATATATGTATGTATGTATGTATACATATATATAAAGATGGATGTGGAGTCCAGTTTGGAAGTCAGCCTGGAGCAGTAGAGCTTAAGTGTGTTCCAAAAGAGACAGAGGGAAGATTTGGGTATTTCCATCCATCATTGTGGAGAGGGGCACAGAGGTGCAGGTTACGCAAAGGTCAAGGCAAAAGACAGGAAGAGAGAAGGACCAGGAGAGAGCTGAAGGCCAGAGCCTTCTGCTGGGAAGTGCACTGGAGAGAAATCCTGATGGTGGATAGTCAAGAAGACTTTTCCCAACAGAGATATCTTCATGTATTGGCTGTGATATGACCATGGAACTCGCAAGTCTTCAATGAAAATTCTGATATATGGGACAGCTGTGTTTATTTAGTTGATTGGGACAGTTAAATTTTTGAAACCTACTATATCTTAAATTCTTTGTAATTTACAAGTACAAATGAATTAAATTGTTATAAGGGACCATGAGGTAGGTGCTTTTACAAAATCATCCCCATTTTACAAATAAGGAAACTGAGGCAGAGAGAAGTTAGCAAGCTAGTAAATGGCAGAGGTGGTATTTGAGCTTAGATAGTGGAACCCCAAGGCCACCTGCCCTATACTACACTATACTAAGTTAAGAGACAATAAGAATTCGATGTAAAAAGGTAAACAGGGCAGAAAGTAATACGCCTAGAGATCGTCCCAACACCGTAGGCAAGGGCATTGGCCAGCCTTGCCCAGACTGTACTGGGTAGGATGATCCTAGCTGATGTCTGTGTTTTACACCCTTCCTTCCATAATTCACTGATTTGATGCATATTTACTGAACATCCTACAAGGCACCAGGCCATGTATTTGATACAAATAAAACTATAAACAAGGCAGTCCTGGCTCTTGCTCACATAGAGCTTATAGCCTAAAGGAGAAAGAGACAAATAGGCAGTTCTTACCAATATAATAAGTGCTATGATGCACTTTAGGACACATAGGAGGGGCTTCTAACCCAGACTTGGAAGGCCAGGCAAAGCTTACTGGGAAAAAAAAAAAAAAAAAGAATCTAAACTGGGTTCTAGAAACCTAATCAGAATTAGTGAGGAAGAATGGGCAAAGAGAATCCCAGACAAAAGAATCAGCATGTCCAAAAACCCAAACAAAAGAGGCTAAAAGGTTTGATAGAGCTGGAACTATTCAGGAGAAAAATGAAAAGAAATATATTTGGATAGGTTATCTGAATCTGGATCATGTCAGCCACACAAAGAAGTTACACTTTATCACAAGGCCAGTGAAACCTATCATCACGTTTTAAGCAAAAAAAAAAGGATATGACGTATTATTCATTCAGCTAATATTTATTAAGCACCTACTATGTGCTAGGCACAGCTCTGGATGCTTGACATACATTGGTGAACAGATCAAAGATTCCAGCCCTGCATGGGAGATGGTGAAGGCAGAAAATTAAAATTAAACATAAAAAGTAAATTATGTAGAATGTTAGGAGGTGATAGAGCTATAAAAAAGAAAAAGCCATGTGGGATAAAACGGATTGGGAAGGGAGTGGTGAAGGAAGCATGGCCAGATGCAATAGTAAATAGCGTTGTCAGGGGTAGCCCTTATGCAGGCCATAACTAGCAAGTACTCAGAGGATCTTATTGTTGGTCACTCTGCAACTCACAACATACACAAACAGATGATCTGATATTCAAAGCACAGCTTAGGACTTTTTCATGTTTGCACCATGCATTCAAAGTCTTGCTTACCTTATCTGAAGCCATAGTCTCATTTTAATTCAGAAACATAAAATCACTTTAGACTGTAGACTCCAGAGTGTAGGAAATTACCAAAAGCCAGAAATAAACTGAAATTTAGCCTAAACCTCAAGTATTTCCATAAGCTACTAATACCGTATGTACTCTTTAGATGTCTTTAAGTACAAGAAACCTTCTGTATTCCCTTAGCTTCATGTCCATCTCTTCTAAAATACAGCAGATTAAAAATATTTGATTTATCTTTATCTTTGCTAAGGCCACCCCAAGGCCTTACTTCCTACTGGAAGACAAAAACAACCATATTTGGTCAATCTGGTTTCTTTCCCCCTTTTCTTTCCTGAGTTTATAATTGTCAGAAACAGCTGTGTGCATTGCCAATGCCTTCCCCAAAACTAACAGGGTTCTAACATACAAAACATCTATTCTGCTTCTAAATTTGTTTTTAATTATATTACAAGATGGAAAAAGAAATGTCTTAGCTGTTAACACTGGCTCGGTGGGGCCAACAGTAGACATAGAGCAGACACGAGGAAATACTTCAAAAAAAATTTTTTTTAGCTCGCCATGATTTAATAGCAGATATTCCTGGCTTTGAGTGAACTCTGCAATATCCCTGTGCGACAGAATAAATGATCATCTACCACTATTAATTTTAGGTCATAATGTCTGAAATGCCGCTTCAAAAATAAATGCAGTATTTTCACTTTATTTGGTCAGGTAAATACTAAACTATTTTGTCATAATAACTTTACAACACTGTGTTTCACCTTGTCTTGCCTTGACTGCTGAAGGTAATAGGGACCGTTTTATTATGTCCATAAATTGAGTCAATTGACTTATCCTTATATCCTGTTTCCTGAACTTAACGAGAGATTCTGCATCATTAGGAAAACACACCATCCTGCAGCAGGATCAAAAGCAAAGGAAGCCTGATAATAAGTCATTTTGATTTCAGGGAATGTTCACCAGGCAAACGTTCAATATTCTGGCAGAAGTAAAACAAAGAACAGAGTTTGCAAAGAAAGGTTTGCTCAGAGCTGTGCTTATGCTAGAGATATCCCAGAAGGGTCTGTACACACCAAGGGAAAAAAAAAAAAAAAAAGGAAAGACAATCAGCCTCTTTGAATATGAGGCACGTGTATTGAATCTGTAGATTTAGGTGGTTCAAGACACCCATCAAACAACACAAATCAAAACATTAAATATTTTTGCAAGGAAACTTTTCTTTGAAAGCTTTTTACAGTTACAGTTTTTAAAATTCAGACTAACAATCACAATGATATTCTTGGATTAGACCATATTGTGAGATGAACATTCATGGTAAAGCCAAGTTATTTCTTCCGGAACTTAGAAAATTGTGGGGTTGTTTTATTTATTTTTGCTTTCTTCAGTCCCCAGGCCCTAGCAAAGTGACTGGTAGCTAGCTCAATAAATAGTTGTTTTGTATTAACCATGACAATGGTAAAGCTGTCAGGGTCCTCCATACCTCATTCCAAGGATCAGGACCCAACCCACAAATACCAATGGCAGTGATGACAAGCAATAATGATTGTAAATACTGGCTGTCACAGGTTGACCATCATCCATACTATGCTGAGCACTTGCCATAGATTACTTCATTTGATCTTCATGACACTTCTGTGAGTTAGGTACTAAGCATTTTACAAATGAGTTAATGATATCTTAGGGAAGTTACGTAATGTGTTCAAGTTCACACAGCTGCTAAAGAGTTTCTGCTTCCAAAGCCTGAGCTCATGGACACAATACTGCATTGGGAATCCAGAGCCCAGACCTTGGAGTCTATCATCCAGAGAAAACTGACCTTCTAGAAGACACAGAAAGCCAGCAGAGTCTGGTGAGAAATGACCAAAGACCCCACATATGCAGAAGAGCCAAGGACAAAGGGCAAGGTTGAGCTGAGCACACACGTCCCATGTCAAAGTTACTCTAGCTTATTGGAAATCACACCACCAGGAGCTATGTTTTGGACCTATAACTCCTCTGGGTCTCTCCCACCTGCTAGAACCACACAGGAATTCCTCTTCAAGGGCCACTGCACTTCTACCCTCTTTACTTTATGGAACTTCCACATTCTCCCTGAGATCTCTAGACCAAAAAACTCAAAGATCTCTAGCTTCATAATAACAAACTCAACCAACATAACTACCCTCTAACGCATTGCCCAAAATACTTAAGTGCTGGACTCCCCTGGCATCTCGGTGGGTAAGAATCCCCCTCCCAATGCAGGAGACATGGGTTCCATCCCTGGTCCAGGAAGATTTCACAAGCTGCAGAGCAACTAAACCGGGGGGCCATAACTGCTGAGCCTGTGCTCTAGAACCAGTGAGCTGCAACTGCTGAGCCCTTGTGCTACAACTGCTGAAGAGCACGCACCCAGAGCCTGTTTTCCACAAGAGAAGCCACCACAGTGAGAAGCCCTGCAAAGAAGAGTAGCCCCCACTCACCACAATTAGAGAAAGCCCGTGTAAGGCAATGAAGACCCAGAGTGGCTAAAAAAAATTAAAATAAAAAAAAAAAAACTTAAGTGCTAAGGACCACTAAGACTGAGTAACCCTCAGGCATTCCCAGTAGATACCAAGCCCAGAAGCAACAATGTAGGAACTATTTCAGGCTATTGTTACACAAGCCAAGTAAGTTAGAGAAGTGAGTTATCACTGGTGACTTTTATTCATACTGTAGACCATCAAGGTACACAATTATTTCCATTCTCCACTGTACAGAAATAAAAGTAAAAATCATCTAGTGTTCGGTTGGAATCATCCAAAACAAACGAAGAATTATAAGCTTGGTAAGTTTGTAAGGAGCCCAAATATAAATTATTATCTAATGTCCAAGGATGATAGTGGCATGATCTAACCCCCACCAACTCTCCAGCTTTATCTGCCTCCTCACTCACTGCTCTCTGGCCACACGGAACCACTTTCTGTTTCCCCCTCAGGGCTATGCATGAGTTGTTCCTCTGTCTGAGAGGCCTTCCCCACTCATACTCATTACCTGGATAACTCCTGCTATCTTTTCGGGTGCAAAGAAACAGAAGCTCAGACTCAGTGGGTTCACCTAAGCCAGAGGTGCTCCATGTTGACCCATACAGCTGAGGAAGCCAATAGGAACCCAGATGCTTTCTGTCTTCCTGCTCTACTTTTGGGGAGTGGGACTTGTTCTCAAGTGAGCTCCACTCAATGTCCGACATGACAATATTCGGAGGCGAAAAGGGTCACATCTTCCTTGTAAAGAGTGAGGAAACCATTCCCAAAAGTCTTCTAACAGACTTCTTTTTTGTCTCAATAGCCAGAATCAAAATATATGCCCTAACAGATGCCTAAACCAATCAATGGCAAGGCGCTGGGACCACCTTGGACTCAGATAAATCAAGACCAATATTCTGGGGTTACCTCCCCTGAAGCACATAGGTAGACATAGGCAGGTGGATACATAAAAATATTAATAGAGGAGGGCAAGCCTCTAATGAAGAACAGGAAAGGGAAGCGTGTGTTCAGTGAGTGTTCTATAGCATCTGTTACAAACAACCCATAGGGTTTATTCTAGATGTTACTTTCTCAGGGGAAACTTTCCTGAAACCCACTCCACACTCAGACTCAGATCTTCCCACTACATGCAAGCAAATAACTCTATTTTTTCATCATGGAGTTGATCATAAGTATAATAAATGTGTCCATTAAAGCCAAGTTGGAGTCAAGATTGCCAGGAGAAATATCAATAACCTCAGATATGCAGATGACACCACCCTTATGGCAGAAAGTGAAGAGGAACTCAAAAGCCTCTTGATGAAAGTGGAAAGAGGAGAATGAAAAAGTTGGCTTAAAGCTCAACATTCAGAAAACAAAGATCATGGCATCCGGTCCCATCACTTCATGGCAAATAGATGGGGAAACAATGGAAACAGTGTCAGACTTTATTTTTCTGGGCTCCAAAATCACTGCAGATGGTGATTGCAGCCATGAATTAAAAGATGCTTTCTCCTTGGAAGGAAAGTTATGACCAACCTAGATAGCATATTCAAAAGCAGAGACATTACTTTGCCAACAAAGGTCTATCTAGTCAAGGCTATGGTTTTTCCTGTGGTCATGTATGAATGTGAGAGTTGGACTATGAAGAAGGCTGAGCGCCGAAGAATTGATGCTTTTGAACTGTGGTGTTGGAGAAGACTCTTGAGAGTCCCTTGGACTGCAAGGAGATTCAACCAGTCCATTCTGAAGGAGATCAGTCCTGGGTGTTCATTGGAAGGAATGATGCTAAAGCTGAAACTCCAGTACTTTGGCCACCTCATGCGAAGAGTTGACTCCTTGGAAAAGACTCTGATGCTGGGAGGGATTGGGGGCAAGAGGAGAAGGGGACGACAGAGGATGAGATGGCTGGATGGCATCACCGACTTGATGGATGTGGGTTTGGGTGAACTCCGGGAGTTGGTGATGGACAGGGAGGCCTGGCGTGCTGCGATTCATGGGGTCGCAAAGAGTCAGACACGACTGAGCGACTGAACTGAACTGATTAAAACCTAACATCTTTCTGATAGTCTCTTCAATAAATGGTGCTGGGAAAACTGTACAGCTACATGTAAAAAAGTGAAATTAGATCATTCTTTAACACTATGCACAAAAAATAAGTTCAAAATGGATTAAAGACATACATGTGAGACCAGACACTATAAAACTCCTAGAGGAAACATAGGCAGAATACTCTGACATAAATTGCAGAAATATATTTTTCAATCAATCTCCTAGAATAATGGAAATAAAAACAAAAATAAACAAATGGGACCTACTTAAATGCTTTTGCACAGCAAAGAGAACAATAACCAAAATGAAAAGACAACACACAGATTGGGAGAAAATATTTGCAAATGATGTGACTGACAAAAGATTAGTCTCCAAAATTTATAAACAGCTCATGACACTTAACAGCATCAAAACAAACAACCATGCTGAAAAATGGGTGGAAGACCTAAATAGATGTTTCTCCAAAGAAGACATACAGATAACCAAGAGGCACATGAAGATGTTCAACATCTCTAATTATTAGAGAAATGCAAGTCAAAACTACAATAATATGTCACCTCACACCAGTAAATTGGTTATCATCAAAAAATCCACAAACAATAAATGCTGGAGAGGGTATAGAGAGAAGGGAACCCTCCTACACTGTCCAGTTCAATTCAGTCCCTCAGTATTGTCCGACTCTTTGCCACCCCATGGACTGTAGCACGCCAGGCTTCCCTGTCCTAGAGTAACTCAAATGCACATCCATTGACTCGGTGATGCCATCCAACCATCTCATCCTCTGTCGTACCCTTCTCCTCCTGCCTTCAATCTTTTCCAGCATCAGGGTCTTTCCAAGAGTGTCAGTTCTTCACATCAGGTGGCCAAAATATTGGGGTTTCAGCTTCAGCGTCAGTCCCTCCAATGAATGTTCAGGACTGATTTCCTTTAGGATGGACTGGCTGGATCTCCTTGCAGTCCAAGAGACTCTCAAGAGTCTTCTCCAACATCACAGTTCAAAAGCATCAGTTCTTCGGCACTCAGCCTTCTTTATGATCCAACTTTCATGACTACTGGAAAAACCATAGCTTTGACTAGATGGACCTTTGTTGGCAAAGTAATGTCTCTGCTTTTTAATATGCTGCCTCAGTTCAGTTCAGTTCAGTCGCTCAGTCGTGTCTGACTCTTTGCAACCCCATGAATCGCAGCATGCCAGGCCTCCCTGTCCATCACCATCTCCCTGAGTTCACTCAAACTCACTGCTGTCTAGGTTGGTCATAACTTTTCTTCCAAGGAGTAAACATCTTTTGATTTCATGGCTGCAGTGATTTTGGAGCCCCCAAAAATAAAGTCTGCCACTGTTTCCACTGTTTCCCCATCTATTTGCCATGAAGTGATGGGACCGGATGCCATGATCTTCGTTTTCTGATTGTTGAGCTTTAAGCCAACTTTTTCACTCTCCACTTTCACTTTCATCAAAAGGCTCTTTAGATCTTCTTCACTTTCTGCTATAAGGGTGGTGTCATCTGCATATCTGAGGTTATTTATATTTCTCCCAGCAATCTTGATTCCAGCTTGTGATTCTTCCAGCCCCGCATTTCTCATGATGTACTCTGCATATAAGTTAAATAAGCAGGATGACAATATACAGCCTTGACGTACTCCTTTTCCTATTTGGAACCAGTCTGTTGTTCCATGGCCAGTTCTAACTGTTGCTTCCTGACCTGCATACAGGTTTCTCAAGAAGCAGGTCAGGTGGTCTGGTATTTCCATCTCTTTCAGAATTTTCCAGTTTGTGGTGACCCACACAGTGAAAGGCTTTGGCATGGTCAATAAAGCAGAAATAGATGTTTTTCTGGAACTTTCTTACTTTTTCAATAATCCAATAGATGTTGGCAATTTAATCTCTGGTTCCTCTGCCTTTTCTAAAACCAGCTTGAACATCTGGAATTTCATGGTGGTTCACATACTGTTGAAGCCTGGCTTGGAGAATTTTGAGCATTACTTTACTAGCGTGTGAGATGAGTGCAATTATGCAGTAGTTTGAACATTCTTTGGCATTGCCTTTCTTTGGGATTGGAATGAAAACTGACCTTTTCCAGTCCTGTGGCCTTTTCCAGTCCTATACTGTTGAGGGAATGCCAATTGGTACAACCACTATGGAGAACAGTATGAAGGTTCCTGAAAAAATTACTAGAGCTACCATATGACCCTGAAATCCCACTCCTGGGCATATATGTGGAGAAAAACATGATCCAATAGAATACATGCAGCCCAATGTTCATTGCAACACTGTTTACAGCAGCCAAGACCTGAAAGCAATCTAAATGTCCTTTGACAGAGAAAGGGATAAAGAAGATGTGGTACACAGATACAATGGACTACTACTCAGCCTCTAAAAAGAATAAAACAATGCCATTTTCAACAACATGGATGGACCTAGAGATTGTTATACTGGGTGAAGTAAGTCAGAGAAGGAAAAATATCCTATGATATCTCTTATATGTGGAATCTAAAAACAAATGATATAAATGAACTTACTTAAAAAACAGAAACAGACTCAGAAATTTAGAGCACAAATTTATGGTTGCCAGCGGGAAGGATGGGGGAAGGAATAGTTTGGGAGTTTGGGATGGATATGTGCTGCTGCTGCTGCTAAGTCGCTTCAGTCACGTCCGACTCTGTGCCACCCCATAGACGGCAGCCCACCAGGCTCCCCGTCCCTGGGATTCTCCAGGCAAGAACACTGGAGTGGGTTGCCATTTCCTTCTCCAATGCAGGAAAGTGAAAAGTGAAAGGGAAGTCACTCAGTCGTGTCCGACTCTTCGGGACCCCATGGACTGCAGCCTAACAGGCTCCTCCATCCATGGGGTTTTCCGGGCAAGAGTGCTGGAGTTGGGTGCCATTGCCTTCTCTGGGGATGGATATGTACACACTGCTATATATAAAATGAATAACCTACAAGGACCTACTGTATAGCACATGGAACTCTGCTCAGTGTAATGTGGCAACCTGGTGGGAGGGGTGTTTGGGGAAGAATGGATACATGTATATGTGTGGCTGAGACTTCACTGTTCACCTGAAACTACCATAACAGTGTGCTTTACCCCACTACAAAATAAAAAGTTGAAAAAAAAAAAACATAATGTCTTTCTACCCATCATGTTCTTGTGTGTGCTCAGTCGTATCCAGCTCTTCGTGACCCCATGGACTGTAGCCCATCAGCCTCCTCTATCCATGGGATTCTCCAGGCAAGAATACTAGAGTGGGTTGCCATTCCTCCTCCAGTGGCTCTTCCAGACCCAGGGATCGAACTCACGTCTCCTGCATTGGCAGGTGGATTCTTTACCACTGAACCATCTGAGAAGCCCCTATCCCATCATACTCCCTTGTTAATTGCTCTAATCACAGCACCCAGGATAATACCTCGCAAGTGATACTGGCCCACACAGGGTCTCTTTCTATACCACTGGGGCGTCAATGCTAAGACTCCACCTCATCCCTTTCCTTCAAGATGTACAATTTTCATCAAGTGTACTCTACGGACTCTAAGATGCTGACAGCAGTCAGTCGGCTTAGGAGTCCGTCTGCCTCCCTACCTCACTGCCAGCAGCACTGTTGGCCGGTGACGTGCCCTGCTCCGTCCCCCTTATCCATAAAGGCAGCCAATGTCAGCCCCTGCCAAGAGAGCAGATGGCCAGGCTGTGTCCAGCTTCATCTCCTAAGGAGCTGTATTTCCTTTTGCAGCTCACAACCTCCAATAACGAGAAGCCTATGAAACAAAAATTTGGCACTAGCTAGTCAAAATTTCTTATTCAAACCTGCTTCTTTGGTGGCATCAGGGTGAAATGCCTGAACTGTGTTTCATTCCTTCACTTTGAGAGAACAGTTGAGATAAGCACTGAGTTATCTGGAGTCAGACAGACTTTGGAAAGTTATTTAATCTTTCTGCATCTCATTTTGCTTATCTTTAAAATGAAGAAAGCAACCATTCTCCCATGATGTCGATTTGAGGCACCACAGGATAATGACTGCAAAATGTAACAGATGACAGATTTCATTAGCCTTGTTGCACTGACATCTACTCAGCATTCAGAAAACTAAGATCATGGCATCCAGTCCCATCACTTCATGGCAAATAGATGGGAAGACAATGCAAACAGTGACACACTTTATTTTCTTGGGCTCCAAAATCACTGCAGATGGTGACTGCAGCCATGAAATTAAAAGACACTTGCTCCTTGGAAGAAAAGCTATGACTAACCTAGACAGCATATTAAAAAGCAGAGACATTACTATGCCAACAAAGGTCTGTAGAGTCAAAGCTATGGTTTTTCCAGTAGTCATGTATGGATGTGAGAGTTGGACCATAAAGAAGGCTGAGCGCTGAAGAACTGATGTTTTCAAACTGTGGTGCTAGAGAAGACTCTTAAGAGTCCCTTAGGACTGCAAGGAGATCAAACCAGTCAATCCTAAAGGAAATCAATCCTGAATATTCATTGGAAGGACTGATGCTGAAGCTGAAGTTCTAATACTTTGGCCACCTGACTCATTAGAAAAGACCCTGATGCTGGGAAAGATTGAAGGCAGGAGAAGAGGACAGCAGAAGATGAGATGGTTGTATGGCATCACTGACTCAATGGACATGAGTTTGAGCAAGCTCTGAGAGATGGTGAAGGACAGGGAAGCCTGGCATGCTGCAGTTCATGGGGTCACAAAGAGTCAGACATGACTGAGTGACAGAAAAACAACAACTGACATCTACAGACTCTTTTATACTCAAAGCTGTGATGGTGAGGCCACCATCCAATAGAAAGTGATGAGACTTGGTACTGCAGGCCTCAGACTGCATGTTGTTCAACAGAAATAAAATGACAACTGTGATTCTGCCAAGGCTGGTTGGCCAGGCCCAGAAGGGACTTCCCGAAGAAGCTGAAGAGGTCTTCTGTGTTTAGAATGACTTAGGAAACTCCACATTTAGAAATTAAATCTAAGAGTCCAAAGGGACTTCCAGTTAACACACTCTAAAAGAACAGTATCTAGCCCTGGAATTCTGACCATGAGAAGTTAGTCCATTTTTTTCTGAACACTTATAGCTTCCCCTCATTATCCCATACTTTTACCATTAAAAGGGCCGGGTGCTTATCTTTAAAGCTGGGATTCAGGAGATTTGAGGACACTGCATCTCTCTATAGCTATCCGCTGGAAAAAAAGAATAGCAGGGTAGAAGATGGATGGTGATTACTTTTACAAGTAAATGAAAAACCTGCATGATTGGGCTGCACCAAAGAGGAAAAGAAAGACCTGTCAAGCACACTGGCAGGAATGACTATCCTCTTTGAAGCTTTTCAAGACCACTGCTTCCTGAGAGCAACAGACCTTTCCCATCAATGCCTATCCTTGCCCTAGTGGATGAGGCAATTCCATGCTCTCTCAGGTCAGTCTTAGCTGTGCTGGAGGAAAGATGAAGCGCGGACACTCTTTGTGCAAATGAACTGCTCCTCTGACCACAGAACCCTCAGCCCTGCCCCCTGCAGAGCTGCAGTCAACATTGTAAGAGATCACATTCTATGAAGACAGTGATTTCAATCTGAAGAGTTCAGGATAAGACATGGTTGGAAGAGGTGTTGTTCCACATGTATGCCACAAATTTGGGATTAGGAAATTTAGAATGACCAGAAAATAATCATTTGCACTTTCCTTCAGACTCTGAATAAGACTTGCATTTGTAGTCATCAAGGAAGCACAGTGTAATCAAAGAGTCATTGGAAGCCAGTATCTGAGGCTACAAGGTAGATGACACCATGGCGTGAGTAATAATATAACCAGCATTGAAATAAACGCTGTTAGGGTCCTGTAGTTGGGTACACTGTTTCAATGCAGAAAGTTCTGAAGACTCATGTCATTTTGAGTAACAACAACACTGCTACTTTTTGATTGCATGGGAGACACAAAATTAGCCAGGAACAATGCAATTAATAATAAAGAACATGAAGAGATGCCTGGGCACTGATTAGACACTACACAAATACATAAGCACCTCTTCTATAACCATTATTCTAAATCTTCATCAATAAACCACTTTACTTCACATACATCCATGAATTTTGTAATCCACTTTTAATCAAATTGCATAGAGAGATAGGAGTCCTACCAAAATGTACTTTCTCAAGTCTGCACACACCCTCCAAAAAGCCAGAAGCTTGCTCTTCAACATCAATTCTTCATTTCTATCATAGAAATAACGCTTTAGTTGACATAAAGACAGTTTTTTCCAACCCCCCTTGTTATGAAGAATGGCCATTTGACACTTTTTCTCTAAAGAAGAAAAGTGCAGGCTCTCCTTGGACCCTTTCCCTGCCCCCGCTGGCTGGGATATGATGGAAACTGAAGCATTCCGGGAACCCAGAAATGGAATCCTGGTGTTAGGATGCAGAGTCACACTGCCAGCATTGGCCTGCCTATCTTGAGACAAGAATAGGAAACAGAAATAAATTCCTGTTTTATTTAAGCCATTATATTTTGAGGTCTCCTTGAAATAGCAATTTACTGAGTGACTAAGCACAGCACTTGTCAAAGACATGAATGCAGGTACTGTCAGCATACAGATTCTAACCAATCTTATTAAGGTATGTGATTAAGGGAGTTAGTGAGTGACAGTCGCTCGGATGTGTCTGACTCTTTGTGACCCCATGGACTATAGCCTCCCATGCTCCTCTATCCATGAAATCCTCCAGGCAAGAGTACTGGACTAAGTTGCTGTGCCCTCCTCCAGGGGATCTTCCTGACCCAGGGATCAAATATAGGTTTCCTGTATTGTAGGCAGATTCTTTATCATCTTAACCCCCAGGGAAGCCTTCAACTTACAAAAAATTGCACCTATTTAACATGCTCAATTTCATGGGTTTTGACTGATGTATACAGCTATGAAACCATCATGCAATAAAGATATAGGACTTTTCATCACCCCAAAAGCTTTCCTCAGGCTCTTTTGCAGACCGTCCTTCCTCTGCCCCCAGTATCAAGCAATGGTGATTGACTTTTTGTCACTATAGATTAGCTTGCATTTTCTAAATTTTTAAGAATCAAAATATGTATTTTTTATTGTCAGTCTTCCTTCACCTAGCATAATGCATTTGCGATTTATCCATGTAGCATTATTTCATTCTTTTTTATTGATGACTAGTATTCCATGTGTAGATAGCACATTTTGTTTCTCCATTTACCTACTGAGGACTTTGGGGTTGGCTCTAGTTTGATGCTATTGTAAATGAAGGCCCAAACTGTGAAACATTCTATGTAGAGTTTGAATGTGCTGTGCTCAGTCACTCAGTCGTGTCCAACTCTTTGCGACGGCATGGACTCTAACCTGATAGGCTCCTCTGTTCATGGGATTCTCCAGGCAAGAATACTGGAGTGGGTTGCCATTTCCTTCTCCAAGAGTTTGAATGAAAGAGAAGAATTCCTTAAGACAGAGTTGTTTAGAAAGGCCAATATAGTAGAAGAAAACTAGTTAAATATGGTGTCTGATGACAAGAAAAAAAAGTATTTCAAAATGGTAGGACTTGACAGCTCTGACAAATGCTGCTGTGAAGCAAAATAGTATGTGGACTCAAAAGTGTCAGTTAGATTTGCTAGCGTGGATGTGACTGACAAGGGAGAGGCTGATGGACTAGGTCTTCATGAGTACTGCTGAGTGAAGCAGGGAGGAAAGGAGGTGGGGGTTGAAGACTGGCACATTTGATTAAGTGTCTTCAGAGCAATGCAGTCTCCGGAAATGAGTCTAGAACGCGGTCACGGAAGTGAGCAGCTAGGTCAGAGTGGAAGCGAAAGCCACCACCAACGTGGAGGTCAAGGAACTGAGGGATGGGGTCTCTGCTGTAAAGTTTGCCCGCAGTAAATTTGGAAAGGCAAAAGCAAGAGTTAGGCTCAAAAGGAATGCTGGAGACAAGCATTCTTCTTGGAAAAAGTCACACTCCCTGGCAAGATAAACTGCGTATGGGAAGGGAAAATTCTAGAAGGAGGTGGTCCATGAATACATGAAGGCAGCCTGTCTGATCACTGCACCAGGTCTTTGGGTTCCACCTCAAATCCAAAAGCTGTGTAAATCCATAAAGGAGGGGAGGGGCAGGGAGGGAATCTGGTTTTTATAGAAGCTCCTAATTGGTCAGAAAGCTAATCTCATGGCATTAATGTCTTAATAAAAGAATATTAGAGAAAATCAATGTTTCTGCTATTTCTAACACAACTTGTTCATATAGCCTAAGTACCAATCCTATGAGATACAACCACCATTATTTTATATTTATTGCTGTACTTAATCTTTTAAGAAAACAGGATTAACTTTCAGATTAAACACCATGTAAATGTTGCACTGTACTTTAATTAAAATGAATAAGCTAATTAAAGCAGAAAAAAAGTCCAAGTAAACCCTTGGGAGTATAGCATTAAAGGATATACCCTTTGTTAATGCTTTGTGATGTGAGTAAAGATTATAGCACATTAGAGATAAATATTAGTTGGCTTTTTGTTATCTTGAAGGTTCCTGGATCATATATCACACTATTAATGACAAGCTTATATTAATTATGTGTGCAGACCAAAGCAATATTTGACAATTATATGATATAACATGACTAAATTCTGGACAGCATTGTTAGTATAGATTTGAACTCTCCTTTTCAATTCAGATTTCTGAGAATTCTTGTGTTTAGTTAATGCCAATGGAAATGAGCTTTTTTAAAAGGAAAAACCAACAACTTTGTCAAAGTAAAGGCGGAAATGCATTCACTCCATCCTGCTTGTTACATTAGGATCCTAACTGTGTAAGGGTTCCACTGGAGCTATTACTACCAAGTAAAGGGAAGTGCCTGGTAGCTCTCAATGAGCATTCAGTCCACAGCTCATTGCCACTGAAGTCAGGCCATGGTCTGCTGTGTAAATGTGCACTGCGGGGCTCTTTAATGCACAGATTATGATACAGCAGGACACTGCTGCTCGTCTCTGCAGAAACATGTTCCTGAGAGATTTAAATACGTATATATTGCTCAAACTCAGTATAATTTCTGGGATTGTTCTTATCAATAAAATCACATAACTTTAATGGGGACTTCCTCAACTTGCAAATGAGTGATTTTTCTACTAAACTATGAATAAAACAGTCCAGTGAGATTAACTGTATCCAAACACATGTCACAATTTGTCCTTAATGTGACTTAAGACACTTTGTGTTCCCTTACTTAGTGTGTATTCTTAATAATTCCTACAATAGTCTCTGAATCTCAATTGATTCTGAGATCATGGATGGACACATGAATGGATACATAGACAGATAGATAGGAGTGGAGGTGGCAGTGGGGCCAATCACTGTCTGGTGGTCTTGGAGTCCTTTTCTCTATGTAGGACCATCCTTTATCTACAGAGCGCTGGCAGAGTACCCTGCAGAGTCCTCCTTCAAAGAACCAGTTGTATAATTTAGACAGAAGCCACATACCAGGAAGTGGCAGGAAATCTATTCAAATGCCTCCTAGTCACTTCTCAGTAGTGTCAGTTACCCATGCTTATCATTGTCAGCCTCTACAACACCCACTCTTACAATGGCTGTCCAAACAGTCTGCGTACATAGTATTAATCTCAGCCAATATACCATTCACAGTTGAACATACTTTTAACCTGTTTACTTAATAAACCTTCTGTGTCATTTCAAACTTGCAAACACAGGAGAGAAACATTTAAAAAAGCCCTTCCCACCCACTCCCAACAATTTTACTAAACCACAGAGATGCCTTACAACCCAAATTGCATTCCGCATCCTGCAAATCATTGAAAACCTGTGGGCCTTTCATCAGCCACACCAAAAACAGAACTGGGCTAATTTTGCTTTCACTGCTTGCAGATTTGACTACATATTATTTTTATTGTTAACATTAATATATTGTTGTTTTATAGCCTCTATTTTCTGAGGAGTTGAAAGAATTTAATCTTCCCCCTTCAAGATCACTTTTCATTTTCCAGAGAATTGAAGAAAAATAGAAGATAAGGAGAAGAAGAAAAATTACAATTTAAAAAATGTAGGGGGAAAGGAAATGAAGAGGAAGTAATATTTGGAACAAGCCCTTTCTACCAAGTGTCAATGGATTCCCATATTATGAGAATGGGAAAAAAACCTATTTTTTACATGTACAATTTAGGTACTAAGAAATAATTCTTCACCTTAATATAGTTATTTCTTTCAAAGCAATATTATATAGTAATAATAATAATAGCTAACCTATATTGAATGCTTACTATGTCGTAGGCATTGCTCTAAGTATTTGACATGTTGTAATTCATTCTTCACAACAACTCTATAAGGTTGGTACTGTTCTATTGTCCTCATTTATAGATGACGAAAGTGAGGCACCGAGAGGTTGAGTAACTTTCCCTCTGAAACAGGGGAGGTGGGATTGCCCTTCCATTACCACTGTACCATTGAGGTGGACAGGAGTGTTCTTTTCTCACAGGTAGGGCCCAGAGGCCATGTGATTAGCCCAAGGCTACATATAAAAGCAGATCTAGTTACAGAAGACTCACAACTGCAACCAGATCTCTTCACCAAAATTGTCAGTTCCCCAGAATGTCCTATTTGCAATCATCTTCTTTTACAGACTATAAGCTAGAAGTGGCTTCTGTTTCTCTGAGATGGCTAAGGCGTTGAGGACTACCAAGGAAACTGGTAGTGAACAGCACATGAACAACACATGGCCGAATCTCCCCACTGTCACTGACCTTGGAGAAGACTGCCTGGAAGACGGAACCACGGAAGGCTGATGAAGCCTGCTGAGCCAGTAACTTCATGGCCCCTACCTGGACCTCCTACCTTCGCCAAGAAACCCCTGTTCTTATGAAAGCTCAGACCAAGCTGGTGCAGAGAAAGACCCACTGAGCCCCTATGTTCCAATGAACTATGAGACTATGGACAAGTCATTTCATATGAGTGTTAGGTACATTATTATTAAAAATACAAATAAAGGCATTGGTTGGGTAAGCTCATCTCTTAACACTTCTCATTATCTTAAATTTGCAATTCTAAAAATGATACCTCACATTGCAAGGAAAAGCTAAAAGACCTGCTTGCTGCTGCTGCTGCTGCTAAGTTGCTTCAGTTGTGTCCGACTCTGTGCAACCCCATAGATGGCAGCCCAACAGGCTCCGTCGTCCCTGGGATTCTCCAGGCAAGAACACTGGAGTGGGTTGCCATTTCCTTCTCCAATGCATGGAAGTGAAAAGTGAAAGTGAAGTCACTCAGTCGTGTCCGACTCTTCAAGACCCCATGGACAGCAGCCCACCAGGCTCCTCTGTCCATGGGATTCTCCAGGTAAGAATACTAGAGTGGGGTGCCATCGCCTTCTCAAAAGACCTGCTTAGGACCATAGAAAACTCCAGGAACAAATTTGCTAAATTTCCAGATACTTTCTAGACAAAATCATGAAAGACTGTAATACTTAGCTACTTGGTACTTATTATACATTTTTTTAAAGAAATTTGTGTAAATGAAAATTATTCCTAGTTAGCTGTAAATTGCTTTAAAAAAATGTTGTGTACTAAAATGTGATACTGTCCTGGATTTTTTGACCATGCTAATGGTTCTGTAGGTAAGGTTAATGAGACAATTAGTTTTCTATCATAATTCCACCCAGCATAAAGATTGTTGCCTTTTATTGTTCTAATTCAAAAATAATGTTCTAATATTCATATAAAGTAGCTCAAATTTGGAATGGCTAGAATTAATGCAGTATCGCAGTCAATAAAAGGGTTAGGATCCCATAATAATAAAATATAAAATAAAAAAGCACCAGTAATTATTCAAAACTTTATGTGTGTGTGTAAGAGAGAGGCATAGAGAGAGACAGAGGCAGAATGAGAATAAATATGGCAGTTTCCAGAAAGACAGTAGTTTGTAGCACATGAAATGTTTACAAAATCCTTGCTGATTTATGAGTCAGTCATTTTTGCTTCTGCCAGAAATGTGTTCAGCGTCCTGCATTTGGTCAAATTGGATTGCCCAGTGTTAACACACTGACTTTATCTGGTTCATCATTGCTGGCTCCTTTCTAAGAAAGGAGGCTGTGTTAAGAAGGAACATACAGGAAAACTCTGCTCATTCACCCAAACTGTCCCACAATAAAATTTCTTGAAAATGTACATTGAATGTCATTTTGAAGCTAATAAATTTGCAGTGGACTAAAGAAAAAGTCATTCCACAAGGTGAGTGAGAGCTGGTTTCCCGTTGCTCACCTCTACTCAGTTTGCCAATCCCTAGAAAATCAACTACTCCTAGAGACACAGGAGATCAGGTGACCAGAACATGGCTCTTTGTAGCTGCTGGACTTATGTGAGACACTGTTCTCAACTCAATGGGCTAAAAAGGCCACTTCTCATGTGATCCAGGCGAATTCACAAAGCCCTGCCACTAATTACACAAGCACAATGACTGGATGAAAGAAAATAAGTAGATCAATGTAAGGTCATCATCACTTCCAGGAAATAAACACAACATATCACTTGCTCATCTTTATGTGTAAAACGGAGCCTATTTTTTTATTTCACCTCCACTTAAATTTCAGTAATAATAAGTGAGATGAGAGACTCCAATATGTCACCCATGTTTAAAAAGTCAAATTGCTACTTGGAGAAACCACACGATAATTTATTCTAATAAAGTTAGACTAGATCCTGTTCCTTTCACTACAGTCACCAAACGACTAAGCAAAGGGCTGCACTGGCCTACACGTTAAAGATTTGAGGGAATGACCATGGCTCTTTACAACCCACCAGAATCATGGAAGTGTTCTGAGTTTGATCTTAAGTTCTTAGAAAATAGAACATTCGTAAAATAGCGTAGCTCAACAAAGTAAGCCCAGGAGCAGCAAAATTGGAAGCTACTCAGTAAATACTGCTGGGCTCTGAAAGAACGGCGCCAAGCTATGGGCCTCACAGCATGTCTCCTACTCCAAATGGCAAGCCCTTTTAAAGCTATATGTCTACTTCCATCCATTTATCCATCAGCAATAAAACTGCTTTGATGGGATTGATTTAATACTAGGGAGAGTCCTGAATTTGATGAATGCATGACAGCTGCTTATTTTGGCCTCCTTTGCAAAGCTATAGCTAGCGTTATTTGGCTCTTTTGCATAGCCGTAGCTAGCTGTAGGTGGAAATTCTATTTTTTCCCTTTGTTTCGTTTATCAGAACATTCTCAGAGTAACTGTTACAGAGAGCAGAAAAGAAATAACTCCTGGAACCCTTTAGCTACAAGTCAGTACAGTGCTGGCAATGGGCATGCTGGCTGAACTCAGTGCTTTGAGCAGTCTTTTTGCAGAATGATAACTAACATCCCCACCTTAGTACCAAAGTCATCATCCACAGACAGACCCTCCACGGCTCTCTTCAGCTCTTTCAAGTCATCATATACCTCCTGCCCTGTTTCTTCCAGAAACCATGCCTACCATTTCCCGATGATCCTCTCAGGGAAGTTTTTAGGTTCTTCAAGATGGCATAGGTCTCCCAACCATCCCTACTTGACTTTTTTCCCCAACCACTTCCTTGGAATGTTCTCCAATCACAAACATCCAGGGTGTTATTTTTCTTGTGTGTCTTTGCAGCAAGTCCAGAATTCTCTTAGTGGCTTTATGTAACTTTATGGAATTAGACATATTCTTTAGATCAAATGGCAGAAAATAAACATGTGTATTGCAGAATACACTCCACTTACAGTAGAGAGGTGGAGAGCTGTTTGCTGACTGCATGGACAGGGTGGTGGGCCAGCTGAGAGGGTACAGTACCTCCTGCCCTGCTGGTTTTCAGTGACTGAAGTACACAATAACACAGAGAAAATATGTATTTTATACAGAGAGTCTATATAATAGACTCCCATGTATACATACTGACACATTTATATTTACTACACATTTTCATGCAGTTCTACAATTTTAGGAAAATATTTCGGAAACATATAGTATAATACCAAATCAGGGTGAGTAAAACATGATATGTTTGTGTTCCCTGGCAAATGCTTCAGATTTTCAAGTAAAACAGTTTAACTCTTCAGCTCCACTTCATAAATCTTCATTTCAAATTTAAGGGCAATATCAGAGGTTAGTTTTTGCAGCATCAAAGCTTCTACTCCACCTGAGTTATTTAACTGAAAGCCTCTGACAAACAGCTCTCCACTACAGCTCTGGCTGACACAGGGAGAGGATGTGCCACGGACAACACGGGCTCCGCGAGACAAGGCAAGATGCAAGAGCCATACTAGGAGAAGCTGGCTGGGAGAACTCTACAGCAGGGGAAGGAGGGCAGCGGCTTCAGCCCTCATGGTGAGGGCACTGAAGCTACGAGGGTATCTGAGAAGACCTGAGGGGCAAACAGCAACCCGAGAAGCAGGAGGCAATTAAGTATTTAGGCTCCAAGGCTGTGGTCCTGGCTCTAGGAGAGTTGTCTGTATAGTTCAGCAGAGAAAGCCAGTATTCAGAGGGGGAGGGACCAGACAGGTGTCAGTCAAGCAGGCTTTGGTTTAGGGAGGAGCATTCAGGAAGCTCCTGATACTGAGAGTAGAAACTCTGTCCTTGGAGCCACTGAGATGAGCAAGGGAAATAAGCTTGGGCCCAGGGGAGCCACACAGGCATCGAGGGCTTCAGTGACGGATCACTCGTGATCCTGGAAGAGAACAATTAACTGCCCACACAAAAGAGAAAGAAAGAGTTTCACGAAGAAACTCTTCGTGAAAGAGAAAAAAAGAGTTTCATGGTTTTCAATGGCTGCTGCTGCTAAGTCGCTTCAGTCGTGTCCGACTCTGTGAGACCCCACAGATGGCAGCCCACCAGGCTCCCCCGTCCCTGGGATTCTCCAGGCAAGAACATTGGAGTGGGTTGCCATTTCCTTTTCCAATGCATGAAAGTGAAAAGTGAAAGGGAAGTCGCTTGGTCGTGTCTGACTCTTAGTGACCCCATGGACTGCGGCCCACCAGGCTCCTCCATCCATGGGATTTTCCAGGCAAGAGTACTGGAGTGGGGTGCCATTGCCTTCTCTGGTTTTCAATGGAGGGGCAGGGTTAAAGAAAACCAACAAAGGACCTGATGTGCTCTGAAACTGGAATAATGGAGCTGGAAGAGTTACCACTCCTGCGCCTGAAGGAGCCTGTGGGCATTCTGTCTCAGGGGCTTTGATCTAGAGTGATCAGCTGGGGCTAGGGGACAGCACCAGCAAACAGTCACTGCCAACACAGGTCCTGGCAGGGAGGGACCCCAGGAATAAATACTGCACATTGTCTCGCTCTTCTCTTCACTGGCTGGATGCAGACGAGAGGCAGCGGGGAGCCCAGCTGACGCAGGACATACAAACAGTCCCTCAGAGCAAGAGTGGGATGGACAAGTGTGCAGAGTGAATGAGCCGGGGCAAACTAAGGATGTGGAGCACAGCGAGGACCCTGAGACAGAGGTCACACTTTGAACCCCCGGGTCAGAATCCACAGAGTTGAACTTGCTTCTAAGCACACACAGAGGTGAGGAGGTAGAAGTGAAGTGAAGTGAAGTCGCTCAGTCGTGTCCGACTCTTTGCGACCTCATGGACTGTAGCCTAGTGGACTCCTCCGTCCATGAGATTTTCCAGGCAAGAATACTGAAGTGGGTTGCCATTTCCTTCTCCAGAGGAACTTCCCGACCCAGGGATCAAACCTGGGTCTCCCACATTGTAGGCAGACGCTTTACCATCTGAGTCACAAGAGGAGGTAGAAGGGAGGGTCCTAACAATTTACCTAATATTCTTTCTCTGTCTCTCTCTCTCTTTTTCAGTTTGACTCAGGTATTGATGCTGGTCTGAACACCCAGGTGGGGGTTATCTGCATTTACCTAATGGAGCAGGGAGGTGGAGGCTCGGAAATAAGACAGGGATGACAGGCTGACACAGCTCTAGGCACCCCACAAATCTCAAAACCATGTCAACTCTAACACCTGTACTTGGTTCTCAGGATGCCTTCCAGCAGGTCAGATCAGCATTAACACAGTCTAAGCCCCACTTAGAAACCTGAGGAAATTTAGACAGCCCAATAAGTCTGCACCCACTCCCTCACCAGCAAGCACATTGACCACATGAATCACACACACAAAAGTTTTATTAGAAGAAAATTAGCTACCATTAGAAGGAAGTTCTGTTCAAAGTCAAGAAGCCCAGGAAGCCTCCTTCACCCACAGGTACCACAAACCTAGACCCGCAGATGCCACAAACCCCTTGGTCTGGGCTACAGCTGCCCTCATATAGGGGTTGCTGACCCCAGCGGGAGTCTCCTGCCTGGACTGTGTTTCCCCCCATGCCCTTCCCTGTCACTGTTCATGCTGGAGAACACGCAAACAGCCACTGCTGACCAAGACCAAGGCCACTGCTACTTCCCAGGCCACTGGGCGGCTCCCTCGGAACCTCCTTTCCCCAGTCTTAAAGTTTCTTTTAAAGCTCCCAATCCAGAGGGTTCCCTTACAGCTTCCCATGTTGCAGCGTTTGCTTGCTGACTTAATTATGTTCATTGAGCTTCTGAGCTATAGCGCAAGGTCAAACCACAGTAAGGTATTCAAGCCAACCTCTCTCCTAGCACAATCAGCAGGGACCAGCATGAAGTCCAGGCACCTCCACTCTCTCCTGCCTTCCTTCTCCATCAAGCATGCGCTCAGAGGCTGTAAAGAGTCTCTCTCTTCTTTTTTGTCTGATATTTCACACCTGGTGCTAACTATCCATTTCATCCTTTCTCGTCACTAATTCTACCCACTGGGATTCTTCAGTAAACACAGGTTTTATGGATGCTTTACAAAGATGTTGAGAGAGAATAAAATGGCATAGCCATCAACATCTCTGTGTATTTTACCCAGAGTCTCATCTCATCCAGATGCTACACAGCTTGATAAGCTCATAATTAGTTTGACCCAGAGAATCTGAGACTTTCAAAAGGCCTTTCAGGAAGAGCAATACAAATAATCACCTTATAATAAAAAGCCACCATTTATTGAGACTAACTAGGTCTCATACAGTAAACTGTGTGATTTTCATATTTATACTTTAATCCCTATATGTGTATGTAAAGGATATATTTATCCCTTAATACAGCCACCCAATGTATTATGTATTGTTACCTTCATTTTAGAAATTAGCTTAGTATGCTTAGGTAATATCCATAGGATTAACACCTAGGAGGTTGCAAACACAGGATTTGAATTCAGGTATTCTGGACAGGCTAATCTAAGTGCCCACAATGCCTGCTAAGCCATTATGAGCCCCTGCTGGAAGTGGGGGTTAAATCACCTCATTATGTAGACTTCTAAGACTATGTTCATTTAAAATAACAACAAGCCCAAAACATGGAATTCATAGTACCATGAATATGAGAATAAACAAGATATGTGGGTCTTAGTTTTCACCTCCCTCACATATGTGTATCCTTTGAAGCATTTCTTACATGGATTATTTTCCTGGCATACTATATAATTTAGATGTTTATATTCATACTACTTCTGGAAGTGCTTAAGGTATAGGTCAATTACTCTTTCTCACAGCTTTATTAATACACTTAATTATTGTACAAATTATTAATTCAGTATTTGCATGTAAGGCTGGCAAACTCCTTTCCCTAAAGCGCTGTTTCCAATTTCTGATCTTAAGCACATTCAGTCAGAGCTTATGATCACCATCCATACAGGCCAACCCCAGATGTCAGGACACGTTCCCCTGGCTTTCCTGACATCCTGCTCTGATGTGTATTCTTTACCTTCTAAGATCCACAGACATTAGCAGCTGGCCTTGACCAACTCAATTATAGGAGGACCTCTGTCCTGAAAAACTTTTCCTAAATGTCTACGACTCAATCCCTTTACTGCCCAATAGAACACCCTTCCTGCCCCATGGGGGCCTTTCCTCTCCAAACAATCCAGAACACACCATTCACATTATCAATCATCATTCCATTACTATTATTTACTGTTATGTAAAACACCATTATTAAAAAGCAGAGATAATACTTTGCCAACAAAGGTCCATCTAGTCAAGGCTATGGTTTTTCCAGTGGTCTATATGGATGTGAGAGTTGGACTGTGAAGAAAGCTGAGCACTGAAGAATTGATGCTTTTGAACTGTGGTGTTGGAGAAGACTCTTGAGAGTCCCTTGGATTGCAAGGAGATCCAACCAGTCCATCCTAAAGGAGACCAGACCTGGGTGTTCATTGGAAAAACTGATGCTGAGGCTGAAACTCCAATACTTTGGCCCGCAAAGAGTTGACTCATTGGAAAAGACCCTGATGCTGGGAGGGATTGAGGGCAGGAGAAGAAGGGGACGACAGAGGATGAGATGGCTGGATGGCATCACTGACTCGATGGATGTGAGTTTGGATGAACTCTAGGAGTTGGTGATGGACAGGGAGGCCTGGCATGATGTGATTCATGGGGTCACAAAGAGTCGGACATGACTGAGCGACTGAACTGAACTGAAATGAACACACCATTTGCTTATTTCTTTGTACCCATTACCATTTTATTAGCTTTCCCTGAATTACACTAATGGGTAAAAAATAAAAAGGAGATCAACCATACATGAGTATGGAGAAGATGTAAAGAAGGTGGCAGGGGGTGTTGAGAAGAAGGTACTTGAGGAGTTAAAATAATGACTGTCAATTCAGGCAACCAAGTACCTTAGCTGCTGTCTCCAGAGTTTCTGTACTGTATGGCCGCAAAACCCATGTCTGTGCCCTGCCTCACTTAAGCTTCCACTTCTGTAGACTCTATAGAGCAGAAATGTGTGTGGAAGAGAGCAGGTGGTGATGAGTGCAAGAAGAAGCAACCAAGGCCAATGTCCTTTACAGTGAGGGCTGTGACCAGAGTAGTCAGCAATTCCCTCGGGAAGACAGGCAAGGGGTGGCCTCCCTTCCCCACGCCAAGACACGCTGAGTCTGGAGCTCACAAATTAAGTGCCACAGAGGCAGAGCAGATGATGTAAATAAGTGAGGTGACCAAGAGAGTGACAATCAAGACAACACACACAAACCGTAGACCTCCTGCCTGAGCAGAAGGAACCAGCCACCTCTCAGCCTGCCCTGGTCAATGCCATGCATGATTGTGGTCAGTGATGCAGGGTCCTCTGGTTTCCCAAGAGAATTCTTAAACCTACATTTTAATGTGAAGTATCTTAAAGTATCTTAAGTGGGCCTTAGGAAGCATCACTACAAACAAAGCTAGTGGAGGTGATGGAATTCCAGTTGAGCTATTCCAAATCCTGAAAGATGATGCCGTGAAAGTGCTACACTCAATATGCCAGCAAATTTGGAAAACTCAGCAGTGGCCACAGGACTGGAAAAGGTCAGTTTTCATTCCAATCCCAAAGAAAGGCAATGCCAAAGAATGCTCAAACTACCACACAATTGCACTCATCTCACATGCTAGTAATGTTCAAAATTTTCCAAGCCAGGCTTCAGCAATATGTGAACAGTGAACTTCCTGATGTTCAAGCTGGTTTTAGGAAAGGCAGAGGAACCGAAGATCAAATTGCCAACATCGGCTGGATCATCGAAAAAGCAAGAGAGTTCCAGAAAAACATCTATTTCTGCTTTATTGACTATGCCAAAGCCTTGGACTGTGTGGATCACAATAAACTGTGGAAAATTCTGAAAGAGATGGGCATACCAGACCACCTGACCTGCCTCTTAATAAATCTGTATGCAGGTCAGGAAGCAACAGTTAGAACTGGACATGGAACAACAGACTGGTTTCAAATAGGAAAAGGAGTACGTCAAGGCTGTATATTGTCACCCTGTTTATTTAACTTCTATGCAGAGTACATCATGAGAAACGCTGGGCTGGAAGAAACACAAGCTGGAATCAAGATTGCCGGGAGAAATATCAATAACCACAGATATGCAGATGACACCACCTTTATGGCAGAAAGTGAAGAGGAACTAAAAAGCCTCTTGATGAAAGTGAAAGTGGAGAGTGAAAAAGTTGGCTTAAAGCTCAACATTCAGAACACGAAGATCATGGCATCTGGTCCCATCACTTCATGGGAAATAGATGGGGAAACAGTGGAAACAGTGGCAGACTTTATTTTTGGGGGCTCCAAAATCACTGCAGATGGTGACTGTAGCCATGAAATTAAAAGACGCTTACTCCTTGGAAGGAAAGTTATGATCAACCTAGATAGCATATTCAAAAGCAGAGACATTACTTTGCCAACAAAGGTTCGTCTAGTCAAGGCTATGGTTTTTCCTGTGGTCACGTATGGATGTGAGAGGTGGACTGTGAAGAAAGCTGAGTGCCGAAGAATTGATGTTTTTGAACTGTGGTGTTGGAGAAGACTCTTGAGAGTCCCTTGGACTGCAAGGAGATCCAACCAGTCCATTCTGAAGGAGATCAGCCCTGGGATTTCTTTGGAAGGAATGATGCTGAAGCTGAAACTCCAGTGCTTTGGCCACCTCATGCAAAGAGTTGACTCATTGGAAAAGACTCTGATGCTAGGAGGGATTGGGTGCAGGAGGAGAAGGGGACAACAGAGGATGAGATGGCTGGATGGCATCACTGACTCAATGGACGTGAGTCTGGGTGAACTCCGGGAGTTGGTGATGGACAGGGAGGCCTGGCGTGCTGCAATTCATGGGGTCGCAAAGAGTCGGACATGACTAAGAGACTGATCTGATCTGATCTGATCTTAATTTTTAAATGGTATTGACAATTTCAATGTATTTTTAAACCATGTGTGCCCTTGCCAATGGACACACAAGTGTGACCCATGGACTGCTAGTTTGCAAGCCCTGCCTGAGGCCAGATGGCTAAGATTAGCTGCTTCTTTCCTTTCACTAGATTGTTCCTTTAAACTGAGCCCTCCCACACACACAGCCTCTACCCCTCCCCCTTGGCTTTTCCTCTATCTTCTCCTCTTCTGCTTCTGCTCACAGCATCCTAATTCCTTCATTCCAAACCCTCACTCCCTTCTCTGATGCTGTACACTTTTCAGAATTCCATTATCATGATTATATAAAAAGACCCAAACCCATCATCAAATAAAACAATTTATGAAAAATAAAAATGAGCAAAATTTTTAAACCTTGCATTAAAAGCCACCTAGTAGACTCCTCTGTCCCCTGAGGGAACGGAAGATGTATTAATATTTCAAAGGTTTATACTTGAATTTATCTTTTATTTCTATTTGATATCACCTCATACATAGGCTGTCTTTTCTGTTTAAGTTCCTGGAGTGAAGACCACTGTCAGCTTCACCTGTTCAAGCCACTCTAGTTCCCAAACGCCCCTCCTCCTCTCCACAGACATAAAACTACTAACACTTCAGACCTCTCTCTTTGGAGTTAGTTGACAGTGGTGCCTGGAGCCCTCCTTGTCCTGTGGCTCTAACAACCTGTGAGGAACCATGGCCACCACAGCTGGAATTTCTCTAAAGGAATTTTCTAGATATTCATCCATCACCTCAGCAACTCTGTTAACACAGGCATTTTCACCCCTTATTTCCTAGATTAGACCCAATTTCTGGTCATTTCACAAGACAGGTATCCAAAACGGGGCCAAATTGAGTCTAGAGAGAATAGGCAATAACATCTATACAGAGATCCAGCAACAAATACAATGAAAGCTGAAAACGTCCCCACCTGTTTACGGTGGCTGAAATCTCAGGCCAAGCTTTTCATTCCACCTCCAAGGTACAAGAGACTGTGCCCCAGGAAAAGCTGAGCAAACTTCAATCCGTATAAAGGAAACACCGAATGTTGGGCACCTTCCTAACAGCAAGGTTAGGTGGGAGGAGAAGGGAGAGACCTGGAGCCATGAAGTAGGTAGGAGCCCCACAGAAGCGGGGCCGGGTACCTGAGGTGGAGGCGTGGCTGTCGCTGCACTACTTTGCCTGACTCTCTTTCCTACCCAGCTCCCACTTTGCTCCTCCTCCAACCTGCAGCAAAGTCAGAATTTTTGCCGGCCAAAATCAGAGAATTGGGGGAAATACTTTAACACTTCCTCCATCAAGACAAGATTGGACTTCCTCCAATTAAGACAAGATTAAAATCCTTAACCCACCTCCTATCCTACAACTCCCCACCACCCCAGTATTTACAACGTTTGCACAAATAACTCAGGAGATAGATAAAATCTGCTGGAGTGTTATGCTGTTAACTCCTGAATCTGAAGGCTTGAGGCAAGTCCTTTCTCATTGAGGAATTTCACTTTCCTGGTCCAACAGAGATACAGCCCAGAGGGCAAACTCCCATGTTGGGTATAATTCTTTGGGTGAAATGTTTAGAAGAGTCCTGCCAACACAGAGCAGCAATTTCCATGCAAATTCACGCCTGTGGGAAAAATGCAATTGGTCCAAGCATAGTACTGATGGGACACCCCCTTCCCACTCCAGTGGGGTGTGGAAACACGACTTGAAGGAAGAGATCTATCTGTTTGTTCAGCTTTTCTCCCTCTGAGCATGCCAAACATAAACGACTCCTGAGTTGCAAAGGAGGCGTTCGCTCCACACTGCTGCTCCGTAGCAAGGACTGCATAATGAGAAGTTGTGCTCCTCTCCTTCTCAGCAGGCAGCAAGAACAAAGGCAGTGTTTCTCACAAAGAAAACCGAAGAACAGAGCCAGGGCATTTATGTTTTGTGAAACAAAAAGAGGCTGGTTAGTCACGTGGCATTTAAAAAGAAAAATAATAATTCAACTTGGTTAATTCCTGGGATGCTTGGTTAATTCCTGACAGTGCTTCAACCCACCTACCTCGATTCCAATGGTCTGTGGCCATTCTGGAGCCGTGGTGGAATCAGTGGTGCAGAGTTCAAGGCCAATAGATTGATTGTTCTGGTCTCCACCACTAACTATCAAGATGAATTGGAGCAAACTGCAATAAATGAGTTGAAGTAGCTCAGCGGTCTTCAAACTGGAGTTTGAGGACATTTGCCCTGATACATGAAGACTTTCTAAGGGCTTTCCAGGGAAAGGAGAGCTTTGGAAAAATCAACTTCCAAGTCTTCAACTTCCACATGTTCTTTTTCCAGATGTTTATCTGCTAAAATCATGTCTCAAGGACTCTTTTTTTCTCCCAATAGTCCTTTTCCTACTTTGCAAAAGAAAAGCACACTCTTCACCCACCAAAATCACTGTGGGTAGTGACTGTAGCCATGAAATTAAAAGATACTTGCTCCTTAGAAGAAAAGCTATGATAAAGCTAGACAGCATTTTAAAAAGCAGAGACATCACTTTGCCGACAAAGGTCCATCTACTCAAAGCTGTGGTTTTTCTCCAGTAGTTATGTACAGATGTGAGAGTGGGACCATAAAGAAGGCTGAGCACTGAAGAACTGATGCTTTCAAACTGTGGTGTTGGATAAAATTCTTGAGAATCCCTTGGAGAGCAAGGAGACCAAACTAGCCAATCCTAAAGGAAAACAACTCTGAATATTCATTGGAAGGACTGATGCTGAAGGTGAGTTCCAATACTTCAGCCACCTGATGCAAAGAGCCAGTTCATTGGAAAAGATCATGATGCTGGGTAAGATTGAAGGCAGAAGGAGAAGAAGGCAACAGAGGATGAGATGGTTGCGTGGTATCACCAATTCAATGGACATGAGTTTGTGCAAACTCCAGGAGATAGTGAAGGACAGGGAAACCTGGTGTGCTGCAGTCCATGGGGTCACAGAGTTGGACACAACTTAGCAAATGAACACCACCGCCACAGTCCTACTCAGGTGCATTGTCCAGAGGTGAGAAAACCTCCAGGACTTCTTCCTGAGGGAGAGTCCTCTGAGAGAAAAGTAGATTTGCAGAAAGATACATACTGAAAGAAACACTCATGAAGCCTCTTCCTTCTTCCTTCCCTCATTCTTTTCTTTCCTTCCTTTATTTCTTATAGTTAGAATTCAAAGCAAGAAGGCTCCAACGGGTTTCATTCAACATTTATTTGAATGAAAAAAATGAAATAAGATTTTTTTCTGACAGAAAGGAAATCTAATTTGGCAGAATGGTTTGACAATAAGGACTAGCTTTGCCAATTAATTTATGTGATGGACAGTCTCCATAAATTTAATAAAGCTAAATCTGCAGCTCTAAAGTTTTGATGAAAATACCATTTTAATCATGGATATAGTATTCAGTACATCAGCTAAAATATTCTTTGCAACTATTTCAATTTATGATAAAAAATTTTTAGATATCAACTCACAAAGGATCTTTCAAAATTATTGTACAGAGCTGTTGTTCAGTTGCCCAGTCATATCCGACTCTGCGACACCGTGGACTGCAGTACACCAGGCCTCCCTGTCCCTTACCATCTCCCAGAGTTTGCCCAAGTTCATGTTCATTTTGCAGAATACATGAGCAAAAAAGACTGAAGCGACCAGTCTAGGGTGGAATTCCACTAGCCTGAGTTCTTTCCAGGTCAAACTGCATGTGACATTTCTTGGTCTTTTCTCTTTCCCTCTCTCTGCACCCAGCCCTATACCTCAGTCTCCTAGCCTTGCTCCCCTGCTTTATCAATCACAGGATTTGAGAGGAGCCTTTGTTACTAGTCGGAGAAGGCAATGGCACCCCACTCCAGTACTCTTGCCTGGAAACTCCCATGGATGGAGGAGCCTGGAAGGCTGCAGTCTATGGGGTCACTAAGAGTTGGACACGACTGAGCGACTTCACTTTCACTTTTCACTTTCATGCATTGGAGAAGGAGATGGCACCCCACTCCAGTGTTCTTGCCTGGAGAATCCCAGGGACGGGGAGCCTGGTGGGCTGCCGTCTATGGGGTCGCACAGAGTCGGACACGACTGAAGCGACTTAGCAGTAGCAGTTTATTACTAGTGTTCAGTATCCCTTTCAGCTACCCCCAAATAAAATTCACCTGAACAACCTAGGAAGGTCAAGGGAGAAGCTATGGGAGCCTGGTAGAAAGTCCCCAAGGCACTCCCCATATGTCTTGACCATCTTAGAGATGAGGGGCCTGGAATGAACAGACTGAACGTCTCAATTGTTTCAGTAAAACTAATAAACTTGTCTGTCCCAGTCCCCTTACTGGACTAACTTAATATTTCCTCCCCACTCATAAGAAAGAGATATGATATTCAAGGTCAAACAGAGTAGCAACCTTTCTTTTTAACTTTCTCTTTGTAATGCACTTAACTGATACAATTCTCATATTTGTCCACAATGATCATTCCTGGATGTAAAAATGAGAAAAAAAAAATATATATATATATACATATAAAGAGAGAGAGAGAGACAGAAGTGGAGATAGAGATGTATAGAATAGCTCCCATTCCCTTTCCTTGGGTTATAGAAGGCCAGAGTGGTAAGAATCCCTTATTGTTACCAAAAATCATCAGCAAAAGAAACTCCTCAGTGACTCTGATCAGCTATACTAGTCAGCTGGTTTTGCTTTACAAAAAATTTCTTTAATTTTCTTCTGCTGTGGCCCCCTTTAACCATCCAGTAATACCTATGGAACCCCTTTTTCACCCCGGAATGGCTATACCAATTTTTCTTTAATTGCAACAGCACGTAACAGATCCCTTGGTGTCTGGCTTGTTTCACTCCGCATAATGCCCTCCAGATATATCCATGTGATTGTAAATGACAGGATTTCTGTCTTTTTTAAGGCTGAATAATATTCCATTGTGTATATAAACCTCATTTTCTTTATCCATTCATCCATCAGTGGATCTACCCTTTTAACAAACTTTTAAGTATATAATACAAAAAGTCCCATGGACAGAGGAGCATGGTTTGCTACAGTCCACAGGGCCACAAAGAGTTGGACATGACTTAGCAACCAAGCACACACACACGTGACTATAGATGCTAGAACTGATAAATCTTGCATAACTGAAAATTTATACCTGGGGAAAAATAGCTTCCCATTTCCCCTCCACCAGCCCTGGTAACCACCATCCTACTCTCTGCTTTTATGAATCTGACTATTTCAGATTTCTCAGATAAATCAGATCCCTTTGTGTCTGGCTTATTTAACTCAGCATAATGCCCTCCAGGTATAGCCATATGATTGTAAATGGCAGGATTTCTATCATTTTTAAGGCTGAATAATATTCCATTGTGTATATAAACCTCATTTTCTTTATCCATTCATCCATCAGTGGACACTTAGGTTGCTTCTGTATCTTGGCTATCGTGAATAGTGCTGCAATGAACTTGGGAATGCAAATCTCTCTTCAGATCCTGATTTCAGTTCTTTTGGAAGTGGAATTCTATGGACCCCTTTGCAGAACACACAAAGGAAATGAGTAAGATTGCAAAAGGAGACAATCATCTTGAAATAATGTTGTAAAAACATTTTTGAAAACAATTTTGTGGAATAGTAGTATTTGTGCTTTTGTATTGATATATTAGCAAGTGTCAGCAACAAAAATATTTATTTTATGTTTAAAGTAGTTTGAAATATCCACAACCACTATAATATGTTATTTAAAAATCTATGATTTGGTGACAAATTCAGTATCAGAGATACCGCTGATATCATTGAAGTTTGTTGCTTATATATACATAATAAAAGGAAGTGTTAAATTTCAGTTAGAATTTAGCAAAAATACTTAAGTTTTTCCCATTCAAGTTCACGGACTCCCTGCTCTAGACAAATTATGACTCAAGCAATATTTTGAAGGTCTGAAGTAAAGTGGAAGTTGCTCAGTCATGTCTGACTCTGCAACCCCATGGACTATACAGTCCATGGAATTCTCTAGGCCAGAGTACTGGAGTGGGTAGCCTTTCCCTTCTCCAGGGGATCTTCCCAACCCAGGGATGGAAGCCAGGTCTCCCGCATTGCAGGCAGATTCTTTACCAGCTGAGCCACAGCAAAGCCCTTTGAAGGTCTGTCCACCTTCATTTTTGGCCTTCTTCACTCCCGTAGTGTGCTCTTCCTTCCCTAAATACTACCCTATGGTAGTTTAAGCTGATGTGAGTTCATGCATATTTACCACCATTCATTGACTTCATTGACCATCTACCATTTTGCATACATTGTTTGTATGCCTTATGACAACTGCCCAAGGAAGGAAAAAAAACAAAAAACAAAACTGAAGCTCAGGAAGTTAAATAACTCGCCCAAGGCAACAAAGTAGAAGACTCAGTATTTAAACTTAGGTCTGTATGGCTTAACACTTATTCCCATTTCCACTACACTCCACTGCCTCCTTCTGGCTTAAAGAATGTTTGCATTTTAATAGGCGGTCTAAAAACCAAACACCTCCAGGAAATAAATTTCTGATGAAATTTCAGGGATCATCAGAAGGGAGCTATTTGGAGATAATCTTTAGACACTCTTTAAATTTTTCAATACTAATTAATTAATTCTTTTCATCCACCACCCACTTCTACAGAGAGGTAAGAAACTAAGGCAAACCACAGAAATATTACACATCCCTAATCCTTGTGAGGACTGCACAAATTTCAGAACACTGTGGACAAATAGAACTCTTCAGTACTTTTGAAAAGAAAAGGGAGACTGTGGGGAGGATATTTTTACCTGGCTGCCATTGCAGGCACTGTTCTATTATAAGCATTCTGGATTTTTAAAAATGACTCCAAACACCGTAAAAGAAAATATTGATCCTTATTTGACAGAGGAGGAACTGACAAAAAGGAAGAAGAAAATGGAAGGAAGGGCTCTACCCTTCTCATCAACTTTCCAATAGCATTCTGATTTTATAAGCAGATTTCTCAAACTCTATAGAAGTAAGAAAGTACTACCAAGCAGGGAAAGGACAGCAACTGAAACATCCTTTCACAGATGAATTTCACAGCTTGAAGGGAGCACCCTCCCTCTAGACTGTAAACTCCCAGCAGGAGGGATGAGCCCAAGTGGTGGGCATGCTCCTGAGCAGCCAGAGTAGGGTCTGGCACCAGAGAGGCTCACGGTGACTCCTTAGCTGGACAAGGCAGCACTGGCCTGTGAACCCCCTCGGCAGCTCTTCTGAGGGTCCGAGGCATTCTGTCAGTAGAGGACACTCAGTGCTTCTAGCAGCCTGATTTTCCAGGCCATAAACTTTGGACAATGCTGAATTCATTAATCAGTGAAATGATGCATGTCTCTATCTCTTCTCCTTCTTTCTCTCTTCTTCTTACTGTATTTAAGGCAGAACTGGTAAGTACTGAACCCACTGCAACCACCGGATGACAGGCTTCATCTGGTTTTTTAGTAATATCTCTCAGGTTCAAATATATGGTATTCTAGGACTTCCAGTTTTGATCCCTGGGTCAGGAAGATCCCTTGGAGAAGGAAATAGCAACCCTCTCCTGTATTCTTGCCTGGAAAATCCCATGGATAGAGGAGCCTTGTGGACTACAAGTACACTAGGTCGCAAAGAACTGGACACGACTTAGTGATTAAACAACAACTGAATGCATTAGAAAATTAAGATAGATGAGAATGGATTATGTCTAACATCTCTTATACTACAAACATTCTAAAAACCTCCACTAGTCTTTAACTGATCTTCTCCCTTATATAGTGGAACCTAAGCCATTTCAACAAATATTTATTAAGTACCTACTATAAGCTTTGTCCTATTCTACGGGCAAGGAGTAGGGAATACAATGTTAAGTCAAAGCAGCTAAATGAAACTCTCTGGATCAACAAAGTAACACTTTTTGCAGTGCTTCCTACTTTCTGCTTTCACACATACTAGCTCATATTTTTATTAAGGCCACATATCCTCCCCTAGGTGGTAGATAGAGACAGTATTATTACCAAGTATTAACAAGTTTGCGAGACTTGCCCAAGTGTATCAGTAGGAGAACTAAAGCTAGAGTCCAAACCACAGATATCTAGCCCAGGGCTTGAGTCTCCACTTTCACGATCCATTCCTTTTCCAAGCAGACTGCTGTCCTATATAACCAACATCATTCAATAAAACTGTCATGCATAGTCTGAGACCTCTCAAGCCATCTCATGATGGAGTCCCCTGTTGTTTGACATCTCACTCGAAAGTTCCACATGCAATTATTCCACCAGGTTGATGAGCAGAAATGGGTAATGAACTATGAATCCCATACTTAGAGGTTCCACTTATCTATTGCTACATGAGTGATTCTGAAACCCAACAGTTTAAAGCAACAGTTTTACTATGTCATGATTCTATCTATCAAGAATTCAGGCTGAGCTCATCTGGGCCATTCATCTATGCCACATGATATCGATGGTGATAACTCAGTTGGCACATGGCCTCAATCACATGTCTGACACCTTATACAGAAAGGCAAGTGGCTATAACACTGGTCTTATCTGGGACTATCAGCTGGAGCACCTATATGCCTCCTTTCCATACGGCGGGCTTCAGGGTAACCAGACTTTTTACTCAGAGACTCAGGGCTCAAGAGTAACACGGTAGGAGCTGCAGGGTCTGTTGTGACCTTGCCTCAGAAATGACACAGCATCACTTCCAGCACCCTCTTTTGGCTGAAGCAGTCACCAGACTGCCCAGATTCAAGGAGAGGAGACACAGACCCCGACCTCTCCATGAGAAGAGCCTCAAAGGATTCGTGGCCATGATTTAATACAATTACGTTTGGATTTCTTCTATTATAATTCCTCTTCTTAACTAATGGCGACCCAGAGAGCTGTCTCTGTTCCCACACCACCCGTTTCCTCGTCTCATGTCACCCAAGCTTGCTGTGCACACTCTGCACGTTCCTATCTCTGGCAGTGTTATGTCGGATGGTCATTTCCTGGATCAGGGCCCTCGGCACATAACATTCTCCGTCTTCATCTGTGGCTCATGGGAGATACACTAAGGGACTGTACCCTCATCACTTCTACTAAAAGGCGCTGATACTGGTTGTCTACTGCCAGAAGTGGCTTCTCTCTCCATTGCTGCTACTTTTGCTCTGTTCTGTCCCTCAGCACTTCCTCGTACATATGTCAGGTATGCACTGATCTCTTCCAGCTTAAAACTGAGCTCTCAGAGTAGGGTCTTTACCTGTCCTAATAGGATGCTCTGTGCTTCCAACAGTACTCGTGAGATCAAATTGCAAAGTAGATAAGAATGCAAGCTTTGGGGTCAAAAAGCTCTGGATTCCTAATCCCTGCTCCACCACTAACTGTGTGATCTTGTCCAAGCTCCTTCATATCACTGAGCGTTAGTTTCCTAGTCTGTATAATGGAAACAAAGATATATGTCCTGTCAAAAGGGATTGCTGCTGCTGCTGCTAAGTCGCTTCAGTCGTGTCCGACTCTGTGCGACCCCATAGATGGCAGCCCACCAGGCTCCCCGTCCCTGGGATTCTCCAGGCAAGAACACTGGAGTGGGTTGCCATTTCCTTCTCCAATGCATGAAAGTGAAAAGTGAAGTCTCTCAGTCATGTCTGACTCTTCGTGACCCCATGGACTGCAGCCCACCAGGCTCCTCCATCCATGGGATTTTCCAGGCAAGAGTACTGGAGTGGAGTGCCATTGCCTTCTCTGGTCAAAAGGGATTAAAAGGTTCTATATAGACAAAGCAAATATCACTTTACTGCACTGAGTAACTACCCACTAAAAGGTACTGTGCTGTGCTGTGCTCAGTCACTCAGTCATGTCTTTGCGACCCATGGACTATATAGGCCACCAGGCTCTTCTGTCCATTCGGTTCTTCAGGCAAGGATACTGGAGTTGATTGCCATTTCCTTCTCTAGGGGATCCTCCTGACCAAGGAATAAAACCCTCATCTCCTGTGTCAACTATAGTACCAGTAGTAGCAATGGTAGTTAACAGTATCTAACCGACAAAGGCCTATGACAACAGAAAGTACTCATGAGCATGCAAATGAATTCCTTTTTCTACAGATATATAAACCGGACTTAGAATATGGGTATAGGTGTGAGTATGAACATACATACACATGCTTTAAGTAGAAATATTTATATTTTCTCTTTTTACGGGTATATTTTATTTATATTTTTTAAATGTCCACATGTCATTCATCCACAACAACATTTCAAGTAATTTTTACTGAGACAATCTACCTATTTTAGAAAAGCATTCAAATGCTGTGGTTGGGCTCAGCATATCATGAAGAATACAGCATGATGAAAATGTCTCTAGAGCATCATAAAGAAACACTTCAATATTGAAGATGGCTGGATTTATTCCAAGGACTGAGACACAGTCTGCCTATCACCAGTTCAGCTTCAAAATATGGTTCTTGGCTCCGTGCCACAGTTCAATGAGTGTGATCAGTGCAAATAGAAGGTGAATAAATCTTAAAGGTACTGAAGTAAGTTATTTCCCAACACAAGAACACAAGGGGCAAGACGATCTTGATTAGTCAATGCCTGAGCTAGTATTTCTTCTTGCACTAGATGGTGTGAAGCTTCACGTTATTGACTCCCTGTTTGAATCTTCTTTGGAGAAAAGCAATATTCTACTCTGAATTGGTTATTATCACAACACCATCACCATAGTTAAGATGTATCAATATTCCTTCATCTGGGAGATGCTTAAGGTCTAAGGTTTTACTGGTCCTGATGTCTTGACGTGAAGTAATCTGCATCATAATTCATATGCAATTCACATGCAATTCACATCATTTATACAGGTCAACCTTCCTGAACGAGTGAAAATCCTTCCAACAGGGACTATATTTACCTGCCATTCATCCACAGTTGTGCAGAAAAAACTGGGTGGAGGATGGAGTTAAGGGTATTTTAGAGGCTCTGAGGTTTTACTTCCCAATAGGCAGCAAAGGATGGGATGAAACATTGCGAGTTCCCAGGTTTGGTATAAGTTCTGTGTATTAATTTCCTAGGGCTGCCATAACAAAGTACCATAAACTGAGTGGCTTAAAGGAGATTTATTGTCTCATGGTTCTGGAGGCTAGAAATCCAAAATCCAAGTGTCAGCAGAACTGGTTCCTTCTAAGAGCTGTGAGGGCAAATCTCGTGGCTCTCTCCTTGCTTCTGATAGCCCCAGGCTTGGCCAGTGCTTGGCCTGTGACAGCATAAATCCAATCTCTGTCTCCATCCTCACATGGCTGCCTTTTCCCCTGTGTGTCTAGATTATCTTCCCTCTACGTGTGTGTGTATATAGATAGATTTAGATATAGATATAGATATCTGTGTCCAAATTTTTTTATACAAAGATATTTGTCCCATTAGATTAGGGCCAACCCTAATAACCTCGTTTTAACTCAGTCAACCCTGAAAAGGCCCTATTTCCAAAGATGATGTGCTGAGGAGGGTAGAGCTTCAGCAGACATTTTTTGTGGGGGGATGATACAATTCAACCCCTAATATTCATTATGCAAAATTGAGAGCAAAACAGAGCAAGGAAATGGCAGTCATATCATAGCAATGTAGGACCAGGAAAAATGCCAAAGTCGCACAAAAGATTACCATTCCAGTCTTCCAAAATTATTTTTCCATTGTTTAGTCTCCTTTTATGCAAGCTACCATTAACATTGTTTCACTTTCAATCTCTGTAATTCAAAGCACAGAGAACAATTTGATAACCTTTTCACCCAGAGAACAATTTGATAACCTTTTCACCCAGATCTGTTTTGGGATGTCTCCTTCCCAAATAGATTCTTCTGCTATGTACAGGATTTCCCAAAGCTTTCTATATTTGTTATTTCTTTAGCAAAAGGGTTTGGAATAACTTGCAGCCAACTATTCTGTATCTTATTTTGCTGAGAATAATAGATGTGTGTGGTGATTATCATTAGTCATGAGTTAGTTATAAATTGACAAATCCATCCAAACATTGGAAAATTGATCTCATCTTTCTCAAAAGAGTTTTTCTTCTCTTCAACTCTGGCCTCCAGTTTCCTAGAAGCAACATCATTCAGGAAGGATTTAAATAAAGAATCTCCAGTATGTATGGCATTGTTAGGCCATAAAAAATGCCTCTGCCCAGGACTGGGCTCTTAGAAATGGACTTTTGCTTTCTCTCAAGTACACTCTTAGATACGGACTTTTGGTTTCTCTCAAGAAAGAACACTATGAACCTGGGAATATCTCCTTCCTTTGCCAAAAATATATGGTTCAAGCCTTGGAACCTCTTAGAGGACTAGCTGGTAAACACTGTATGAGACAGGCTTCCCCAGTGGCTCAGTGGTAGAGAATCTGCCTGCAATGCAAGAGACACAGGGCCAATCCCTGGATCGGGAAGATCCCCTGGAGGAGGGCATGGCAACCCACTCCAGTATTCTTGCCTAGGGAATCTCATGGACAGAGGAGCCTGGCACGCTAGTCCCTGGGGTCACGGAGTCAGACATAACTAAAGCGACTTCGCACGCATGCACGCACTGTATGGAAAACCATGGCCAAGAGACCAAGTAATAGAAGCCGTATCTGAATATCACTTTGGAGGGACATGAGATTTTGAGATTGTCCCATGATGGACACAACACCATATAAAGTACAGCCAGTGTAAGAAACGCTTAGACTAATCTCTGTAATTGCATTTTCCCCCTAAACTGGGTGGAGTTGTGAATATCCAAAGTCAGAATTCAATTCCAGAGAGATGTAAAGAAACCTTGCAGGAAAATTTCTAGTTTCTCAATTCAGAGTTACAGAATTAAACCTAATTGTAAAAAAGAAATTCCAGAATCAAAGGACCATTTAGTGGTATCATTTTTACCTGAGTAATTATTATTATAGAAAATCAAGTTGTGGAAGGTACCTTTGCAGCAACCACAGCTCTAGATTCATATCCAACATGTGGACTTCTGGGTCTTCCAAAGGATGCCAAAATGTGCTAAAGAAAAAGAAATATTAGAATCATCTTCCTCAAACTTGACCTATTAATTCAGAGATAAAAAAGTCACTTAGGTTACTGGTTATTTGCCTGCTTGTGCTGGAGTAGTGGCTTTAGGTGCTTTTCTTTCAAATGAAGTTGTATTTTTATTGTAATATATTTTATGACATCTCATAACATTGATATGGTATAATAATGGGCTTCCCTGGTAGCTCAGATGGTAAAGAATTTGTAAAGGAGATCCAGGTTTGATCCCTGGGTTGGGAAGATCCCCTGGAGAAAGGAATGGCTATCCACTCCAGTATTCTTGCCAGAAGAATTCCATGGGCAGAGAAGCCTGGCGGGCTACAGTCCAGAGGGTCCCATAGAGTTGAACACAACTGAGTGACTAATACTTTTCTTTCAGTTTTGTCCCATGATCTCAAAAGTAGGACCGCCCCTAGAGATTATCTATCTTTTCAAAGTGGCTTTTACATATTTGATTATTGTGTCTCATGTTACTAACTCAAAAGAATAGAGAGGTCCAGAATGGATGTAAGACTTGCCCAAACTCCCCCACAAGGCACAGCCATGCTTTCTGCATCCTCTTTTCTGTCTCTATTTCACATCTATATCACCTCCAAACACTTTGCTCAAACACCTCGGCGTCTGAGTCACAGTTGCTCTCTCTCTCTCCAATATTCAGCCATTATTCTCAGTAACAGAATCATCCATGATGATGACCAGAAAATTTCTCAGCAACGTTCATTCTCAACTCTATCACACTTTAGCCACAGCTTGTATTCTCTTATAATTGAGAACAGCTCACCTCTGAGACTGCTAGTCAGTTTTCCTTTTCTGACACAATCTCCTCACTTTCCTCTTCCATCCTCATGTATCCACTCCACTTGCCTTTTGCAATAATCAGGCAGTCAACAGAATACCAAATGAGGACTTCCTGCCCCCAGGCATGGCAAAATCAGTGTGAGACCGGGCAACCACGGGCCTAGCACCCTCTCAGACCTCTTGGTCAGGTGACAGCTCTCTTTCCATCAGTCCACACCTGCCCTGAAGGACTCAATCAATACCCAGCAATGGACAGTTCCCTCTCTAGCACCCTAAAATCCTTTAGTTCACTGACTGTCCATCATTCCAGTCCTCAAATCAAAGTCACTTCATCATTCACATTCTGTGTTCCCAGACTACCTTGCTTCTGGATAAGGTCATAAAACTACAATGACTAGTTCCACCACAAAGCCAAATTCTTCAACTTGATCTGAGAGCTTTAAATTACTTCGAAAGGCCCAGAGAGAATCAAAATATGGATGCAAGTTTTAAAGAGGCAGATTTTTGTTGACACAAAATAGCAATTTATAACCTGGTCAACTAACCAGGAACCCAACCCTGCATATTCATTGGGAGGACAGATGCTGAAACTGAAGGTCCAATACCTTGACCACCTGATGTAAAGAGCGGACTCACTGGGAAAGACCCTGATGCTGGGAAAGGTTGAAGGCAGAGGAGAAGGGGATGAAAGAAGATGAGATGACTGGACGGCATTACCAACTCAATGGACATGAATCTGCGCAAACTCAGGGAGATGGTGAAGGACAGGGAAGTCTGGTGTGCTGCAATCTATGGAGTCTCAAAGAGTCAAACATGACTGAGCGACTGAACAACAAGAGCTCAAGTCAAAAGCTCCCAAACACCTGATTTAACACCTGAAGAAGATTATTAAAATACCGAGTCCCAAGTCCTACTTCATACCTAAACTTCTGGGACGTGTATTTCTAAATGCCCCTGGGAGAGTCTGATCACAGCCAATCCACAGGCCAACAGTAGGGTCCCACTGGGCTATACTCTTGATCACACTTTTTTCCAGGACACAATGAGAGGGATTTCTTCACTCAAGAGGAGTCTGGACTGAACGGTCTGCCTTTATATTTTATTTCCTCTTCTTTCTCCCAGGGATCGAACCTATATCTCCTGTGTCTCCTGCATTGCAGGCGGATTCTTTACCACTGAGCCACCAAGGAAGCCCCCTTTCTCCTCTACCTGAACCTGAAGCCTGTTAATATTGTCTGTTCTCTGTCCCACATATGGCTCTTGGAGCTTGGAGCACAGTCTCAGCTCAGATCAGTTGTGCGAGTCCAGGGTTCCTGCCAGTCTAGAAAACACAGTGGTGGATGTACATGCAAACCCTCCTTATTCTGCCTCCACAGACATGGAGCACAACTCCTTTTAATTTTCCCTGCTGATAAAAACTGCCTGCCTGCTTTTTATGCTCTGTTGCTCTCTTGCCTCATTTGCAATGACTTTATGCAGCCAAAATGAATGTTTCTTCATCTCTGCCCTTGTAGCAGAAGTAAAAGCAAGATGAACATCACCTCTTTGCAGGACTAAACACTTAAATACATTTGTTGCTGCAGTGGCCTCCGTGGACTCTGCCAAGTGCAGCTTATGTCACTGTTTTGAAACATCTTTATGGTCAGTGAAAAGATCAAGCATTACCTCCAGTGATGGTAACATCCAAATAGCCAGTTCCAGTAACATCCCTGAAGATGAGTCATAGTCTGATCAGTTGATTTATAATAAATCTCCCCTACATGAATCTTGATGAAAGCAGACGTTTCAGGATTTTCTTAAGTTCCCTACCAAAGCTTTCCTTTTCATACTTTTCAGTCATCAAATTAGTCAAATTATAATTTTTCTCATTTACTATGGATATGATTGACCACACAGTCCTTAGAAAACAGTTACCTACAAATAAAATTACTTGGCCTCAATTTCATATACACACAAAAAATAGGTAATACTCTAAATGCTATCTTTTCTTGTCTTTTTTCATTAAATTACAAAAGATTTCACACAGGTCAGCATTGCTAGTGCCTCCTTACTTTCATTTCTGTAGCAATCTTCTTTATTATTAATAACAGTGATGGCAATAAAAGTAATAATAATGGCTGCATTTTTTCCCAAGACCACAAAGGTCTTGGCCCCGGGAAACAACATACACTAAAATACATGACACATACTGTGTATATATATTTTTTTAGCATCTTGAATGTCTTAAAACAATTTTCTTTTAGTTTCTTTGAAAGTCTTTAACAATCCCAGTTACTAAAGGCAAGACAGTAGTAAAAAGGAAAAAAAATTAAAATTTCTTTCTTTCCTTTTGTTCTTTTAACAGAGTAACCTCACATTTCCAGTCTTTCAAGTCTAATATACACATCACAGATTCTTTGAAATTGGATTTCTATTAGAAAAATAATTCTCTTTTCTTCTTAAGGAAGAATAAAAACTAGAATTTATGTAGGAGCTTTTCTAACAGAGAAGGTACCAGGAGAAAATGACCATGACTTATGGAGAAGTCAGCTGTCTCTGAAAAAACAAAACAAAACAAAACTGGGCTTCAGGCCTACAGTCTGGACTATTCTCTTCTCACTCAGATTCATTTACCCAGACTCTTTCCTTGTTCAATCAGCCTTTTGTAAATGTTACTTCTCTTTGAGGCATCTGGTAAACCACTTACCACCTGAAATGGACTTTGATTTGCTGGTTATTTCTTTCTAGGCACCACACTCACCAATCCAGAGGCAGCCACAAAACGAATGAGTCAGGAGGTACAAAGTTCTGAAGTACAGAAAGATAAGAATGATTAAACAAAAGCCCCCATTTAGTTTGCTGCTACTAAGTCATTTCAGTCGTGTCCAACTCTGTGCGACCCCAGAGACAGCAGCCCATCAGGCTCCCCTGTCCCTGGGATTCTCCAGGCAAGAATACTGGAGTGGGTTGCCATTTCCTTCTCCAATGCATGAAAGTGAAGAGTGAAAGTGAAGTCGCTCAGTCGTGTCCGACTCTTAGCAACCCCATGGACTGCAGCCCACCAGGCTCCTCTGTCCATGGAATTTTCCAGGCAAGAGTACTGGAGTGGGGTGCCATTGCTTTCTCCACCATTTAGTTTAGATTTTATTTTTTATTCATTTCAACTCATTAAGCATTTATAGAACTTCTATTATCCTGGAATAAGTTTCCTTGAAAATTGAACCTGGGGCAAGTCTTAAACCCTGTGCTTCACTGGGAGATATAATTCCAGGACAATAAGAATGATAGAAAAGAGAACTGAGGCACGTAAGATTGGGACGCACACACAATATCTTGTCTTACAAAATGAGTCATTTCACAAAGAGTGATACAGAAAGCTTTCTTTTTGTACAGCCCACCAAGGAATGGAAAAGCAAGATAAATTAACTATCAGCTTCCTCCCATCTACTATATCCTGTGACCATATAAAGTCAGCTGCTGTCCAGCAACTGAAATAGAAAAAGAAATTCAGAGCTCTAGAGAGATGTAAGGGCTTCGCAGGTGGCTCAGTAATAAAGAATCTGCCTGACAATCCAGGAGTCACAGGAGACTCAGGTTCAATCCCTGGGTCAGGAAGATTCCCTGGAATAGGAAATGGCAATCAGCTCCAGTATTCTTGCTGGGAAAATCCCATGGACAGAGGAGCCTGGCAGGCTACTGTTGATGGACTCGCAACAAATTGGACACAGTTGAACAACTGAGCATGCGTGCACACACCCAAGACAGATGTAAATGCCAGAGAATCTGAGGTGGCACAAAAAAGGTGTCTTGATACATTTATCATATACAATGAAATTCCTTTTATAGTATATTTAAATTTCCTAGTCAAATATGATCATCAGAAATACAATTAAATACCTCCTATCTATGTTTTTAAATCATAACTAAGAAAAAAGTAACTTTTGATCACTGGTTTCCTTTGAAGAAGACATATATAATGATATTTTTTAGGAATTGTTTTTACCTATGAATTTCATTTCTAGTATTGCTAAACAATAAACATCAATCAAAGAAAAAGACAGTTGATCTTCTAGAGAAAATTGTTCAAGCCCCTCAAGACTGGCAGAATTAAATAAATATTAAACAGAAGCTTCTAAGGAAATATTCAGAAATCAAGTGAGTTCTCTAGGTGGCCACCTAGCGGAAAGTGGTTAGGAGAGTCTCTAAATTCCTTAACAAAATGGTGTATCATGTCCACTGCTGTGGGAAAAGGAGAGAGAAATTTAGGAATAATAGATTACTCCCTTCATTAGTATGCAAATAAATTATTTATATGCAAATAATATGAGCAGCACTGCAACTGTGGTTATATTACTTTGTCTTACAAAGAAATCATTTAAATTCATCTGCCTGGGGAAAAAAAAAAAGCTTTTTTTTTATTATCCTACCAAACTTTCCACTGAATTATTTAAGCCAAAATAACTCAGCGTCTGATGTAATCTGAACCAGTTATTATTGGACATATCTTTAATTGTGATTAAAACACTTCAGCTAAGTCTAATTTCTTTCTGCTTCAAGGGTGTCCAAATGTCCTTAAGGACAGATAAGTACCATCATCACATATCTAGACTGAGTTGGAAATTCATTTTGGCTAATAATATCTGATGTGAAAGAAGTCATTTATTTGAAAGACATAGAAAACAGCTTAATTCTGCTTTGTACCAAGTCTGACTTGCCATGGATTAGCAGGTCACAGTGCCTAGACTGTTGACCCCAAATCTTTGGGTTACCTTTATTTTCAGTTCATCCAAAAATTCTTGAAAAATAAAATCTATTACTTATGTGGTAATTCTCTACTGACAAGGAGAATAAAGAGTCTGCTCAGGCCATCCAAAGTAGTAATGGGAGACCTTATCTTGTTAGAACCCACACAGAAGATGTCCTCTTTGCTGCTGCTGCTGCTGCTAAGTCGCTTCAGTCGTGTCTGACTCTGTGCGACCCCAGAGACGGCAGCCCACCAGGCTCCCCTGTCCCTGGGATTCTCCAGGCAAGAACACTGGAGTGGGGTGCCATTGCCTTCTCCAATGCATGAAAGTGAAAAGTGAAAGTAAAGTCGCTCAGTCGTGTCTGACTCAGCGACCCCATGGACTGCAGCCTACCAGGCTCCTCCATCCATGGGATTTGCCAGGCAAGAGTACTGGAGTGGGGTGCCATTGCTTTCTCCATCCTACTTTGGTAGGGTTGCCATAACAAAGTACCACTCACAGACTGAGTGGCTCAAACAACAGAAATCTGTTGGATCATTTTCTGAAAACTAGGAGTACAAAATCAAGATGTTGGCAGGGTTGTCCCTTCTGAGGCCTATCAGAGAAGGCTCTGTTTCAGGCCTCTCCCTGGCTTGCGGACAGCCATGTTCTCCCTGTGTCTCTGCACGAAGTCTGGCCTTTCTGCATGGCTATCTGTCCAGTTTTTTTCCTGGTGGTAAGTGCAATAGTCATGCTGAATTAGAGTCCATCCTTATGATCTCATTTCAATTTGATTACCTCTGTAAAGACCCTCTCTCCAAATAAAGCCACATTCTTAGGTACCAGAGTAAGGACTTTAACATTCAGATTTGGAAGGGGAAACAATTCAACCCGTAACACTTCCTAACACTCTCACGTTTTGATTCTATGATCTGTAAAGATGGGTTCCACTATGGAGATAGCAAAGATTAGAATTCAAGCTCCGAGGTCCAGTAACAACCCTTGGCTAGCTGTGAGACCTCACCCTACCTCCTTAAGCTCTGTTTCTTTATCTGTAAAATGGGACTGATAATTGTTCCTACCCCATAGGATGGCTGTGAGGAGTAAACTGTCAACCATGCAAAGTGCTTAGCCAGTGTCTAGCATAGTAAGGGCTCCAGACACATCAGTTGTTGTTAGCATGAATCATTAACCTAAAATGATCAGTCTAAACTGAAAAGTAAAGTTCACAAACCCAAGCCTTCCCTGGTGATCCAGGGGTTAAGACTCTTCACTGCCCAATGCAGAGGGCATCGGTTCAATCCTTGGTCAAGGAACTAAGATCCCCACATACCACATAGCGTGGCTTAAAAAAAAACAAAAAAACAAAAACCCTCACAACCCAAGGGCGGGAGAAAACCATTTCTACCTTTCCTCTCCAACCATTTATAGCCACCTCCACTAAGGCTGCCTTTTAGACTCTCAGAGCCAAGCTCTCAGAACAGCTGACTTAGAATTACAGCAGCTAGTCTCCATATTACTCCAACTTTAATGTCACAAGATCTTCTAAGAGGCAGAGTTGAGGTCACTGACATTTACTTACCAAATACCCTACTTTACAGGGGACCCCCTATGCTGAGTTATTATGCCACACAGCTCTATTCTCACGGGATCTGCTTTTCTGTACCCCAGAAAAGTCAGCTCTACTCTGCATATCCTATTTCAAGCAGTTCATATTTTCTCTTTTTTCAGCCAGATTAGATTACCAATTTGTGTGTGTGTGTGTGTGTGATTGTTGTTGAAGTTTTTTCCCCAAACCTTCCTTTTCAAATTCATCAATATTCATATAGTTTATATATTAAATTTACATAAGTCGGGGATAAGAGGGAAGTCTCTGCTCCCAAGATTCTAATCTTATGACAGGAGGCTCTGAGGCTTGTAATAAATATGTTTTTATTTCATTTTCATGTTTGCTTCATTTCATACTTTCTCATGGAGCCAGGAATAAAAACAGAAAGGTCTATGCAGGGGATAGGTCTCTGACCACCACAATGAGCCTCCTTTCTTGGTGCATCTCAGGACACAGTGAAATAAGGACAGATGAACACAACTTGGTCTGACATGCTCAGGAGGTGTGTTTCCTGGGAGAGAGTCTACAACATCATTAAAGCATCCAGGGCTACATTATGACTTTTGTGGTCCCCTCCATTAAAAATAATAATAACAAAGGTCCGTCTATTCAAAGCTATGGTTTTTCCAGTAGTCATGTATGGATGTGAGAGTTGGACTATAAAGAAAGCTGAGTGCTGAAGAACTGATGCTTTTGAACTGTGGTGTTGAAGACTCTTGAGAGTCCCTTGGACTGCAAGGAGATCCAACCAGTCCATCCTAAAGGAAATCAGTCCTGAATATTCATTGGAAGGACTGATGCTGAAGCTGAAACTCCAATACTTTGGCCACAGGATGCAAAGAACTGACTCATTGGAAAAGACCCTGATACTGGAAAAGATTGAAGGTAGTAGGAGAAGGGGACGACAGAGGATGAGATGGTTGGATGGCATCGCCGACTCAATGGACATGAGTTTGAGCAAGCTCTAGGAGTTGGTGATAGACAGGGAAGCCTGGTGTGCTGCAGTCTATGGGGGCAGAAAGAGTCAGACATGACTGAGCGACTGAACTGAATTGAACTGAATAATAAACTATACTTTTCAATTGCTTTGGTACAGAATGTATATATAAAAGCTTATTTTATTCATCCAATTTTAAAAGAAGTTTGTGGGTCCTACGTTCTGTGTCTCCTGTGTCTAATAGATGTCTGCCCTGAAAGATCAGAAGCACTACAGTGTTTGATTTAAGGCTCCTCACTGCTGACTACCTTAACCAAATCATTATACGGGACCAAAGATGCACTTGAATTTTATAACCCTTCAGTTACTGGTGACTACCTAAAGTCCTATAAGAAAGGAAATAAGATACAGGCCTATGGGGCTCTGTATTCCAACATGCAGTTAACAGCAAGGATTACACAAACTCTCTGCGCATATTCATACTTATCACATCTCAGTTTTACAGCAGTCACTTGATTCTTTCTGAATTTCCTTTATTGTTGTATAAATATATAAAATAGCATCATCAGCCTCTTAAAGTGTACCTTTCACAAATCAAAGTTGCCCATAAAGAAAGAAAGGAAATTAACATTGCCTGAGAACATACAATGTATCAGGCATTGTCTTGGGTACATCCACATAGATAGTCCAGGGAGACAAAAACTACTACCCTTGCTTTTTTATACAAGGACTAGACTAATTATGTCAAGCGACTCATCTAATATAACAGAATTTAGTAATGGTGGTGCTAGGATTCAAATTCAGATACTTTTGATTTCAAAGTCTATGCCCTTTCTACTACATCAAATTATTTATATTCAGTTCTTCCATTTAGTATCTTTAGATAAAAAGATTCAGACTGATCCCTTTTTAAGAAAAAGTAATCATTCCAAATTAAGCCAGTAATCAGGTAAAATCATATCATCTAACAGAATCAAAAATTTTTGAACCAGAACTACCTAGAAGATATGCCAAAGGCTTCCCTGGTGGCTCAGTAGTATGAATATGTAGTAATAGTAGTATATGCCTGCCGATGCAGGAGACATGGGTTCAGTCCCTAGTCCAGGAAGATCCCACATGCTGTGGTGCACCACAAATCTTGAGCCTGTGCTCTAGAGCCCGGGAACTGCGACTGCTACTGAAACCCAGGCCCTAGAGCCTGTGCTCTGCAATAAGAGAAGCCACCGCAACGAGAAGCCTGTGCAACTAAAGAATAACCAGCCCAGCAATGAAGACTCAGCACAACCAAAAGTAATTAAATAAGTAAACAAACAAAATCTCTTGGGGGGAAAAAAAAGATATGCCTAGTTCAATCCCTACATATTCTAGATGAAAAACATTCCAAAAGGATTTGTGAAATTCCCAAGACCACAGAGCAGTGTGCCTGTAATCACTGCCCCTCACTAAACACAAAAAGAGAAAAGAAAAAATACCCCCTACACATGTAGTACAAAAAAATGGTAGAGGAGAGTTACATACATAGAGAATTATTCTGAACAATTTCAGGTGATCATATGTCCCCAGGACCAAGGAAGTCAACTTCATATGACTGAGTTGCTAGAAACAACTGTGAGTTTCAGTAATTGAGGCAGGCTCTACTGTAGATATTGAGCTGGGCTTAGAAAGATGGATACGAGTGGAACTAGCCAAGTGGATGCAGAATGCTTCCTAGATGATCAGAACAAAGCCACGATGGAACCACAATTAGCATTTCCACTGAGCTTTAAAAATTAAGAAAGCAATGTATAGGTATGACTGAGTCCCTTCGCTATTCACCTGAAACTATCACAACTTTGTTAATCAGCTTTACCCCAATACAAAATTAAAGTTATTTTTAAACTCTTTTAAATGAAAAAAATTAAGAAAGCAATTTCATTAACCCTACCTCCATCATATTTTACAACCCTGTAAAAGTTTTTAAACAAATATATATAATTTTATTCATTTTAGTTTCAAAATAAATGAATACTTGCAAAAAGTTTAAAACATAAGTATATATAATAAAAAGTGAAAGTTTCCCTTAATCCTTTCTATTAGTTCTATCCCATGGCCCTTTTTCATACATAAAGTTTGGTTTGTGTCATTTCAGACCTTTACAATGCATTTCCACTCACATACACACACACACTCACACACACACACACACACACACACACACAAATACACAGAATCCAGGTGCATCCAGAAAAGCTAGGGGTGGGAAAGGAGCAGCACCCTTAGGGAAAGAGTAGAGATGTTTGAGAACGAATTAAAATGTTTTATCTGTGACAGGAGTATAATATTAATACATACAACATTGGAGTTTTGGGTTTATAGTTTATGTTTGGTTTTGGAAAAGGAGGAAGAAAGAGACAGTTAAAAATAACTGGTGAAAATCCTCAAGGAGGGTGTTGGGTGGGAGCAAAGCCACCTCAAAGAGTCTAGTTACTTAGGGGATGCAGATTATAGAACCTGGAATGAAAAAGACTGCCAAATACTTTAATCCCCAAGCTAAAGAATCCAGAGGTTTCTCTCGAGGCAATAAGAAGTCACTGGGGGCTGTTGAGCATAAGATAAATGTGTAATTGATGGTTTAAGAAAATTCATCTGGCAGCAATAGGCAAGAGATAGACTCTGAAGTTACAGAGACCAATTAAGAGCTTACTGAATCCTGAAAGTATATATTCTCAAGAAAGTAGTCTTAAATAAGGTCAAAGGCTTATATACAAATATTTTTGCCACCGTGTTAAAAAAACAAAAATGTTTCTAAACCATGGAAATAACTAAGATAACTATAGTAATGTTAGTTAAGTAGATGATGGTATTGCCAATTAAATAAATCTCATGAAGCCATTAAAAATAACATTTTGAAAAATACTTAGTGACATGGAAAATGCTGGTAATGCAGTGTTGAGTGAAAACACTGGCACAAAACTGTATATGAGGTTGACCCCAATTATATAGAGAATTTTCTGAAGAACAGTGTTGTGATTATCTTGCCTTAGGAAAAGAACATTAGTCATAATGAACATGTTTTAGTTGATAAAGCTCTGCTTTCAGAAAATAAGTTAGAGAAAACTTTCACATATCAGCATTAGTTGGCTAAAAGAATATTTCAGTTCTTACTGATTCAGGTTTATCTCCCTAAGCATAGGAAAGGAAGTGAGTCAACAATAATTGGACTCCATGTCTCTGAGTATATGGAATTCTCCAGGCCAGAATACTGAAGTGGGTAGCCTTTCCCTTCTCCAGGGGATCTTCCCAACCCAGGGATCGAACCCAGGTCTCCCACGTTACAGGTGGATTCTTTACCAACTGAGCCACAAGGGAAGCCCAAGAATGCTGCAGTAGGTAGCCTATCCCTTCTCCAGTGGATCTTCCTGACCCGGGAATCAAACTGGGCCTGCATTGCAGGCAGATTCTTTACCAACTGAGTTATGAGGGAAGCCCCTGAAAGAATCTTTCAGTTCCTACTAGTTCAGGTTTATCTCCCTAAGCATAGGAAAGGAAGTGAGTCAATAATAACTGGACTCCACATCTCTGAGTAGGTCTTAGGAGCAAATAAGCCAATGAAAAGTAAGATCCATTTCTGATGTAGTAACACTGAACTTGTGGAAAGCCAGTGGCTGCTTATAGACCCTTTGCAAAGCCAATGTTCTAAAGGAAAAACTGTACAATTACCCTCATCTAGAAATCACAGTAATCAGATCAGATCATATCAGTCGCTCAGTCGTGTCTGACTCTTTGCGACCCCGTGAATCGCAGCACGCCAGGCCTCCCTGTCCATCACCAACTCCGGGAGTTCACTCAGACTCACGTCCATCGAGTCAGTGATGCCATCCAGCCATCTCATCCTCTGTCGTCCCCTTCTCCTCTTGCCCCCAATCCCTCCCAGCATCAGAATATTTTCCAATGAGTCAACTCTTCACATGAGGTGGCCAAAGTACTGGAGTTTCAGCTTTAGCATCATTCTTTCCAAAGAAATCCCAGGGCCATAGCAGTAGTTATTCTGGGAAATGGCATTATGGGTAATTTATTTCATTTTTATGTTAATAAGTATGTGTCACTTTGATAATAAGAGGAAAAGTGTTTTTAATTGGGTTTGTTTGTTTGTTTAAATACAAGAGTGGATGCTTAAGACTTTGAAGTGCAGGAGCAGAAAAACCGAAGAAGACTCAGAAGTGCCTTCTGATTCATGATATAGAGACTTGGATAAAACGTAGTTTATCAGGTAGATGTATTTCATAAACTTTCTGAATAAAGAGGATCATAGACATTTTGGACATTAAAGAAACAAAGCAGGTAATGTTCTTGGGCTCTTCCCAAAGCCTCTGTGTAAGGTAGAAAAGTGAAACAGAACATTCTCTCTTACACATCTCCCCAAATCTCTAAGATGGCTTTCAGTTGCACTATCAGTACATTCTCTCTTACACATCTCCCCCAAATCTCTAAGAAGGCTTTCAGTTGCACTATCAGTAATGAATATAAGAACATTTCAAAACTTTTAGTTCAAAACAAGCAAAGCACAACTTACAAAAAAGGGAAATATACAGTACTGCTGTCACAATTTTGAGGGACACGAAGTCCAGGTCAATCCTTTCCTCACACAAGTTCTCAAATCATCATTCTAGAGATCTCATCTAGAGATCTCAGTAGATTAGCTACTTCACAAATGCTAATCCGACTATAAAGTTACTATGTGCTGTGCTCAGTTGGGTCTGACTCTTTGTGACCCCATGGACTGTAGCCCTCCAGGATTCTCTGTCCATTTTCAGGCAAGAATACTGGAGCAGGTTGCCATTTCCTACTCCAGGGGATCTTCCCGACCCAGGGATTGATCCCACCTATCCTGCATCTCTTGCATTAACAGGCAGATTCTCTACCACTGAGCCACCTGGGAAACCCATAAGGTTACTATAATGATTTATAAAAATGAAGCTGGAGTCTCCTAAATTAGCAGTGTCCATTTTATGTCAGAATAGTCAGCCGGTAAATTTCATTTTGCAATACAATTTCTTCCTATTATTTCCGTTGTTAAGCCAAAGAGTAATGACACGAAAATTTACAATGCCTGATGCAGCCAGTTAGCCCAGTCCTGCCCACAGCTTCATGTGGAATTGACTGTGGCCTTCCTCCCTGCTCCCAACTTTCCCAGGAGAAATGGACATTTCTGGACCTCCAAATCTTGTTATCTCTCTATATATACACACATTTGGCAGCCTCTAATTGTACTGAAAGTCTTCTTGTACAAATATGAATGCACCCTGAGTTTCCCCAACCTCCATCCAGCAGGATCTCAACACCCTCTAAAATGTTCTCAAGTGCTCCGTTTAGTCCAAGTTCTCTCTGAAGTCAGGTGCTTCTGGAATTCAAGTGTTCTCATGAATAATCTCACGTATGTACGGCTTCTCCATCACCTACTGAGCGCTTCCGTGTTACTAAGCACTGCTGCCGTGTCACCAAGCCTACAGTCTGCCGGATCACACTGTTGCTCTTCAGCCACCAGAGGCTCCAGACGTGCAGTGAGCTGGGGGCAATGCCTGCTGTGTAACGTCTACTAACACTGACCTTACAGCCTATTCAGTTCCCAAAATCTCGACTGTCACAGAATTTTAGATTTTATTTCTGATTTGACTTTTACAAATCTTCTTCAACATTGTCCTATGCATCTACCAAATGTCTCCATACATATTTCAACTCCAGCCTAGGCTCAAGCTGCTGCTGCTGCTGCTGCTAAGTCGCCTCAGTCGTGTCCAACTCTGTGCGACACCATAGAGGGCAGCCCACTAGGCTCCCCCGTCCCTGGGATTCTCCAGGCAAGAACACTGGAGTGGGTTCCCATTTCCTTCTCCAATGCATGAAAGTGAAAAGTGAAAGTGAAGTCGCTCAGTCGTGCCCGACTCTTAGCGACCCCATGGACTGGAGCCTACCAGGCTCCTCCATCCATGGGATTTTCCAGGCAAGAGTACTGGAGTGGGGTGCCATTGCCTTCTCCAGGCTCAAGCTGAGATCCCCATATGTATTCATCACACCCACTGAAAAGCTAAATGAAAGTGCTAACTTTGGAACAAAAAGAATATATTTTTAGTTTCCTTCAGAGAAGGGTTCTTTGGTTAAAGTTTGGGGTTTATTATTTTAAGAGAAATAATTTTTTAATTAGAACAAATCATTATATTTCTTTGGTATCAATTTTCACCAAAGTAAATTATGACCCTAAAATTCCCATTTGCCCACTCTCCCAGAGTAAATGGGTAATTAAACCAGGCAAACAGAACCACTTAAATTTAATGGTGTCACAAATGGTTTGCAAAATAATTTAACCATTGGTAATCTTCTGGGTCTTACAAACAAGGAACGAGAGAGTAGTTTAGGAATGCTCTTTCTAAGATTAGTAACATACACAAGAGTTCTAGTAACTCTCCTCTGTTTCACCTTATAATTTTCACCTGCCTAAAAGCAAGCACAAGGAATTGACAGTGGGTCTCAGGAGAGCTGTTTCTCTCTGCTGATCTCTTCCTTCTGTACATGTGTTCCCCCACACAACAGTTTTCTCAGGGATTATCAGTCTTGGTAATGACAGACAGCCTTTTCATTCCACAATTCATCTTAAGATCAACGACTTTGGAACACGGCACTAATTCTTTCCTTGTCCCCTCAGGTGTGTAACCACTCCCTCATTCTCATGAATATGTCTGAGCTACTTGTTAGCAAGAAACCCTGATTCCAGTACAAAGCAGAATCCCCTTTACATTCTCAAAAGTTTGGGTTCACATTTTGAGAAGCAGTAGAGCATGGTAGTCAAGAAAATGGAAATAGATCACGCAGACTTCAAATCCCAGATTTTCCACATATTAGTTGTATAACCTTGGGCAAGTTACTTAAACTCTCTAAACTCCAGTTTCCTCATTTTTATAATGGGGATGATGATAATAATAGGACCTATCTTATAGGGTTGTTTTTAGGATGGTGTAATAGATATAAGGCAATTAGAAGAGCGTCTGATACATAATAAGCATTAGTTGTTGTTATTAATACTTTAGAAGTATTCTACTGAATACAGGAGGAGGCAAAGCAGGTGCGACAGGACCCCAAATACCACTATCTTACCCTAAATCTAAAAGCACTCTCTGGATGTTTGATTGGTGGCTATTGAATGACATCAAGCAAGTAACTCTGTAAAAAAAAAATACATGTAAATTACTTGGCAGTGACCTGACATGCAGTAAACATTAATATCCTACTTTATGAAAAATTAAACTCGAGGTCCAGATCAGCCCAATAAAGCAAGAAAGATAAAATATATAGAATTTTAAGAGAGAGAACAAACCTTTCATCACTCAAAAATGATGTGATTGTTTATAAATATAAATTATTAAAATAAGATTTTAAGTATGTTAACTGTAAGATAATTATGCAAAATCTATTATATTTCTACGTACCAGTAATAAAAAGAAAACATTTAAGATGTCATTTCTTATAGCATGAAAATATGATGCACTTAGAAATAAATCTAACAAAAGATGTCACTTAGTCAGTCACTAAGTCGTGTCTGACTCTTTGCAATCCCATGAACTGCTGCAAGCCAGACTTCCCTGTCTTTCACTATCTTCCTGAGTTTGCTCAAATTCAAGTTCATTGAGTCAATGATGCCCTCCAACCATCCCATCCTAAAACCTTTAAGGAGAAAAGTATATAACTTTGCATACATGCTAAGTCGAGTCCAAATCTGTGACTTATATATAGACTGTAGCCTACCAGGCTCCCCTGTCCATGGGATTCTTCAGGCAAGAATACTAGAGTGGGTTGCCATGCCCTCCTCCAGGGGATCTTCCCCACAGAGTTATGGAACCCACCTCTCTTATGTCTCTTGCACTGGCAGGCAGGATTGGCAGGCAGGTTCTTTACCACTAGCACCACCAAGGAAGCCCCTACAAAAAACTTTGTGTGTGTTAGTGGCTCAGTTGTGTCTGACTCTTTATGACCCCAGGCTCCAACGTCCTTGGAATTTTCCAGGCAAGAATACTGGAGTGGGTAGCTATTCCCTTCTGCAGGGGATCTTCCTGACCCAGGGATCAAACCCAGATCTCCTGCATTGCAGACAGATTCTTGACCGTCTGAGCCACCAGGGAAGCCCTGTATAACTTTACTGACAGATATTAAAAAAGACTTTAATTAATGAAGAGCTATACAATGTGATAATTCTTAAGAAGGGACAGGGTGTAGAACCCTAGACCAGTAGAATAATATAGAGTTCAGAAACAAACCCACACATATGATGCATATTAACATATGACAGAGGGGCAACTGCAGATCAGTAGTAAATGACAGATATTTTTTCGATAAGTAGTGATAGAACAATTTGTTTTCAATATGAAAAAATTAGACTCCTACCTCACACAGTAAACAAATTATAAATTATTGACTTAAATATGAAAGGCAAGACAATAAAACTTTCAGAAAACAATATAAAAGAGCATCTTTATGGTCTCAAAGTAGGAAAAGAGTTGTTAAACTAGATATTAAAAGTTCAAATTACAATGGAAAATGTTGACTATATCAAAACTAAGGTCCTCTGTTGATCAAAAAGTGTTATAATAGGTGAGAAGAGAAGATAGTTTTAACATATCACATAACAGAATGCAAAATGTACTTTTAAACTTCTATCGATCAGCAAGAATGACAACCAACCAAATGGAAAAATGAAGCACAAATAGCCCACAAACACAGAACAAGATGTTCAACCTCATGGCAAAGCAGGGAAATTAAACATAGGAATTGCTACCGCTAAGTCGCTTCAGTAGTGTCCGACTCTGTGCGACCCCATAGACGGCAGCCCACCATGCTCCCCCATCCCTGGGATTCTCCAGGCAAGAACACTGGAGTGGGTTGCCATTTCCTTCTCCAATGCATGAAAGTCAAAAGTGAAAGTGAAGTAGCTCAGTCATGTCCGACTCTCAGCGATCCCATGGACTGCAGCCTACCAGGCTCCACTGTCCATGGGATTTTCCAGGCAAGAGTAGGAAGTGGGGTGCCATCACCTTCTCCAAAACATAGGAAAGACCATTCCAAAGATGCCAGAAGACAAGAAGTGCAATACAATCAACTGTTTATAAGATTGAAGACCAATGAGAATGCTTATACTCTGCTAGTGAGAATGTAAATTAGTACAACACTTTTGAAAAATAGCTTGGCATTACCTAATAAAATTAAGCTTGCATATACTCTGTGATCTAATGTTCCCACTCCAAAGTATTACTAAATACCCTAGAGAAATTTTGAATATGGACACCAGGAGATATGTGTATGACAGCATTGTTTATTGCAGTGAAAACTGGAAAACAATCTCAGTGCATTCAACAGACTAGATCAATAGGTTGTGGTATATTTTCATAATCAAATAGCATATAGCAATAAAAATTAATTTAGTATAGCTACAAGCAAACATGAATGGATCTCAAAAATAAAATGTTAAAAGAAATCATCAAAGAACATGTATGGCATGCTTTTATTTATATATATATAGTTTTAAAATGGGTCCAAACTAAATAATACAATGTTTAGGGAACATGTTAATAGGCAATGATGACCATAAAGAAAAGTAAGGAAAGGATTAACAAAATTCAGAACTTTGGCTACTTTCAGAGAAAGAGAAGAATACATCAGGGATTTCTGTGATATGATAGTGTTCTTTTTCTAGCCTGGGTGCTAAAAATAGAGAAATCCATTTTATTCTCCTTTAACTTGTACACATATATTGTCAAACTTTTTTTGCATGCCTGCTATATTTTATAATAAAAATAAGATTAAAAACATTTGACATAAACCTTGATTATCTGAATTTTTGAGACAAAAACAATTTTTCCCGAATTACAAAAATAAGTATTCTGGTTTCATCTTTTTCAGTTGTAAAAGGGAGTCACAGAACTTGAGGCTTCACTCTATGATAAAACTGAAAGATGTATTTTTATGCACAATCCTTGTTTATTTAGCAATAGGGTTCAGTTAAGTACTGAAGATTTTTATAGTCACTGAAAGCATGGTAAAAATTACATTGCATCCCTTTTATTCTTAACAGCATTCATAGTATTCAAGAATACTACTCTACAGCTGAGTTGTCTAATAGAAATATAGCAGAAGCCAAATGTGTAATTTTAAACCTGGGAAATCCCATGGACAGAAGCACCTGGGGGACTGGTCCATGAGGTCACAAAAGAGTCGGACACGACTTAGCAACTAAACAACAACAAACTTTCTAGTAGCCTCATTTCAACATCTGATCAGTACTTTTTAAAATAAGATGTTTTATATTCTTTTTTCATACTATGCATGTTAAGTTGCTTCAGTTGTGCCCAACTCTTTGCAACCCTATGGACTGCAGCCCTCCAAGGTTCCTCTGTCCATGGGACTCTCCAGGCAAGAATACTGAAGTGGGTTGCCATTCCCTTCTCCAGGGGATCTTCCCAATCCAGGGATCAAACACATGTCTCTTACATCTCCTTTATTGGCAGGTGGGTTCTTTACCACTAGCATCACCTGGGAAGCATTTACCACTTACAGCACATCTCCATCTGGACTAGGCTCATTTCAAGCACTCATGAGCCACATGGGCTCCATGCCATGCTGGACAGCACCATTTCATAGTCTCCACATAAATAATGATCCACTTGGCATCAGCTTTAGATATTAAGAGGAAAGACTCATCCACCAAATCCAGAGGCTTATAAGACCTTCAAACTGCAAAGGAGAAGATTTCTAATTTTAGCTTTTAGTAGAGGTAAGTACCCTATTCACACAGAACAATAGAGCTAGTAATTTTTCTCTTTATATCCCTGAATTTCCTCTGGATTAGGCCTAACAGGAACTTCTTCTAAAGGGGAAATAATAATGCTTTGGAATTCTTTAGCCCATTTCCCTCAGAAACCTAAAACATTTTAAGATCATTGGTTCACTAATCGACAGTCTTGACATATTCTGCCATTGCAATTCATATACACTTAGAAAAAGATGGAGTCATAGAGAGAACAATGACAAATAACATACAAGGGAACTCCCACAAGGTTATCAGCTGATTTCTCAACAGAAACTCTACAGGCTAGAGGGGGATGGCATGATATATTTAAAGTGATGAAAGGGAAGAACCTACAACGAGGAATAGTCCACCCAGCAAGACTCCCACTCAGATCTGATGGAGAAATCAAAAGCTTTACAGACAAGCAAGAGAATTCAGCACCACCAAACCAGCTTCACAACAAATGCTAAAGGAACTTCTCTATGCAGGAAACACAGGAGAAGGAAGAGATCTACAAATAATAAACCCAAAACACTTAAGAAAATGGTAACAGAATCATTGTTGTTGCTGTTGTTGTTCAGTCACTAAGTCGTGTCCAACTCTTTGCAACCCTGTGGACTTCAGCACACCATGCTTCCCTGTTTCTCACTAACTAACTCCTGGAGTTTGCTCAAAACTTATGCCATCTAACCACCTCATCCTCAGTTTCCCCTTTTCCTCCTGCCCTCATTCTTTCCCAACATCACAGTCTTTTCCAAAGAGTTGGCTCTTTGCATCAGTTTGCCAAAATATTGGAACTTCAGCATCAGTCCTTCCAATGAATATTCAGGGTTGATTTCCTTTAGGATTGATTGGTTTGATCTCCTTGCTGTTGAAGGGACTCAAGAGTCTTCTCCAGCACCACAAGCACCACAATTTGAAAGTATCAATTATTTGATGCTCAGCCTTCTCGACTACTGGAAAAACCATAGCTTGAATATACAGACCTTTGTTGACAAAATAATGTCTCTACTTTTTAATATGCTATCAAGGTTTGTCATAGCTTTTCTTCCAAAGAGCAAGCATCTTTTAATTTCATGGCTGCAGTCACCATCCACAGTGATTTTGGATCCCAAGAAAATAAAATCTGTCACTGTTTCTAGTTTTTCTCCATCTATTTGCCATGAAGTGATGGGACCAGATGCCATGATCTTAAAGGTTTTTGAATGTTGAGTTTTAAGCCAGCATTTTCAGTCATCTATTTCACTGACATCAAGAAGCTCTTTAGTTCCTCTTTACTTTCTATCAGAGTGGTATCATCTGCATATCTGAGGTTGTTATTTGTCTTGGCAATCTTGACTCCAACTTATGATTCATTCAGCCCTGCATTTCACATGATGTACTCTGGATAGAAGTTAAATAAGCAGGGGGACAATATACAGCCTTGACGTACTCCTTTCCCAATTTTGAACTGGTCTATTGTTTCTTGTCCAGTTCTAACTGTTGCTTCTTGACCTGCATATGGTTTCTCAGGAGGCAGGTAATGTATCTGATACTCCCATCTCTTTAAGAATTTTCCACAGTTGTTGTGATCCACATAGTCAAAGGCTTTAGTGCAGTCAGTGAAGCAGAATGTTTTTCTGGAATATCCTTGCTTTTTCTATGATCCAGTGGATGTTGGCAATTTGATCTCTGGTTCCTCTGCCTTTTCCTAAGGCAACTAACTATACAAAAAGGTTCTTAAATCCAACAAACTGTACAAAAAAGGTCTTAATGACCCAAATAACTACAATGGTGTGGTCACTCACCTAGAACCAGACGCCCTGCAGTGTCAAGTCAAGTGGGCCTTAGGAAACATTCTTTGTTTGTAAACAAAGAAACTGGAGGCAATGGAATTCCAGCTGAGCTATTTCAAACCCTAAAAGATGGTGCTGTTAAAGTTCTACACTCATTATGTCAACAAATTTAGGAAACTCAGCAGTGGCCACAGGACTTGAGAAGGTCAGTTTTCATTCCGATCCCAAAGGCAATTGGAAAGGCAATGCCAAAGAATGTTCAAACTACCATACAATTGTGCTTATTTCACATGCTAGCAAGGCAATGCTCAGAATCCTTCAATAGGATCATACATATAGATAATTACCTTAAATATGGGCTTCCCTCGTAGCTCAGTTGGTAGAGAATCTGCCTGCAATGCAGGAGACCTGGGTTCAATCCCTGGCTTGGGAAGATCCCCTGGAGAAGGAAATGGCAACCCACTCCAGTTCTTGCCTGGAGAATCCCATGGACAGAGGAGCCTGGCAGGCTACAGTCCATGAAGTCACAAGAGTCAGACCAAACCACGACCACCTTAAATATAAATGGATTAAATGCCCCAACCAAAAGACATAGACTGACTGGGTGGATGAAAACATGTGCATGTATGCACTTCAACTTACCACATCATTCTATTTAACCCCCCAAATTGCATGTAATTATTTTATATTGTTAGGTTAATCAGTGTTTCCATTATGGCTTGCAATTGTAATTATCTTTTTTGTCTGGCTATTAATTGTGAAGACTGATAAGTATCTTTTGCTATTTTGATTATGTAACTATTTTTCATTTTAAAAATCATTGTATCATGATTGGTCAATAGAAAAGAATTCTGTATCACTAAAACTACCATTTAGTAGTAAAACCTCTAATCACTTTTTAAAATTCACATGCACATTAGAATTATCTTGGAATGTTTTGAAAAACACAAATGCCCAGGTATTTTTTTTTTCTCCAAAGCTCCTGATGTGATTCTAATGAGCAGACATGTTTAAAAATAACTGGACCATATGATGATCTTTTACTTTTTGTTTGACTTTTTCTACTTCATAGTCAGTGCTCCAATTGCATTTAGTTTATGTTTTCCAATGTCTCCATCTCTTTTTTGTTGTTGTTCTTTTTTGAGCCTTTATCGTGTATAGTAGAAAAGCTTTTGTATACATATTGACATATATATGGGCTTCCCTCACAGCTCAGTTGGTAAAGAATCCACCTGCAATGCAGGAGACCCCAGTTTGATTCCTGGGTCAGGAAGATCTGCTGGAGAAGGGATAGGCTACCCACTCCAGTATTCTTGGGCTTCACTTGTGGCTCAAGAAATCTGGTAAAGAATCTGCCTGCAATGTGTGAGACCTGGGTTCAATCCCTGGGTTGGGAAGATCCCCAGGAGAAGGGAAAGGCTATCCACTCCAGCATTCTGGTCTGGTCCATGGGGTCACAAAAGGTTGGACACGATTGAGCAACTTTCACATATATATAGTAAGTACAATAAAATATATATATTTTTAGAAAATTTAGGAATTTTTGCTTAGCTAAAAATGTTATGGCATTTCAGTTCTACTTATTTGACTAAATATGAATAGAATGCTAGATTTCTAATTTATATTCACTCAAAACTTTGATGTAGTTCCATTTATTCTGGCATCTAGTATTATTGCTTAAAGTCTAGAAAGCTTATTATTTTTGTGATTTTTAAAAAAAAAATTTGAATGAGGCCTGAAACTTCTAATCCAATTCTAAGAATATAAAGAAATGCTATGTTAAAAAAAAAAAAAAGGGAAATTAACATGTGATACGTATTATTAACTAACTACAGATTTTGTTCAAATTTTAAAAGGTTTTATGCTAGTGTCCATTATTTGTTTTCATAACTTACTCAAGATTCCACATTGTATTTAGTTGCATTGAGCAATTTCAGCTGCATGCAACAAATTCTGATAAATTCACTTTTTATTTTTATTCTCTTACAAATGTTTTCTACTTTTCCTTGTTATGGCTTCTTAGATACACACATCATTTAAAAGTGGATATTTATTGTATGGAAATACAAAAAACCTCAAATAGCCAAAGCAATCTTGAGAAAGAAGAATGGAACTGGAGGAATCAACCTACTTGACTTCAGGCTCTACTACAAAGCCACAGTCATCAAGACAGTATGGTACTGGCACAAAAACAGAAATATAGATCAATGGAATAAAATAGAAAGCCCAGAGATAAATCCACAAACATATGGACACCTTATCTTTGACAAAGGAGGCAAGAATATACAATGGATTAAAGACAATCTCTTTAAAAAGTGGTGCTGGGAAAACTGGTCAACCACTTGTAAAAGAATGAAACTAGAGCACTTTCTAACACCATACACAAAAAGAAACTCAAAATGGATTAAAGATCTAAATGTAAGACCAGAAACTATAAAACTCCTAGAGGAGAACATAGGCAAAACAGTCTCCGACATACATCACAGCAGGATCCTCTATGACCCACCTCCCAGAATATTGGAAATAAAAGCAAAAATAAACAAATGGGACCTAATTAAACTTAAAAGCTTCTGCACAACAAAGGAAACTATAAGCAAGGTGAAAAGACAGCCTTCAGAATGGGAGAAAATAATAGCAAATGAAGCAACTGACAAACAACTGATCTCAAAAATATACAAGCAACTCCTACAGCTCAATTCCAGAAAAATAAATGACCCAATCAAAAAATGGGCCAAAGAACTAAATAGACATTTCTCCAAAGAAGACATACAGATGGCTAACAAACACATGAAAAGATGCTCAACATCACTCATTATCAGAGAAATGCAAATCAAAACCACTATGAGGTACCATTTCATGCCAGTCAGAATGGCTGCAATTCAAAAGTCTACAAGCAATAAATGCTGGAGAGGGTGTGGAGAAAAGGGAACCCTCTTACACTCTTGGTGGGAATGCAAACTAGTACAGCCACTATGGAGAACAGTGTGGAGATTCCTTAAAAAACTGGAAATAGAACTGCCTTATGATCCAGCAATCCCACTGCTGGGCATACACACTGAGGAAACCAGAAGGGAAAGAGACACGTGTACCCCAATGTTCATCGCAGCACTGTTTATAATAGCCAGGACATGGAAGCAACCTAGATGCCCATCAGCAGATGAATGGATAAGAAAGCTGTGGTACATATAAACAATGGAGTATTACTCAGCCATTAAAAAGAATACATTTGAATCAGTTCTAATGAGGTGGATGAAACTGGAGCCTATTATACAGAGTGAAGTAAGCCAGAAAGAAAAACACCAATACAGTATACTAACGCATATATATGGAATTTAGAAAGATGGTAACAATAACCCTGTATACGATACAGCAAAAGAGACACTGATGTGTAGAACAGTCTTTTGGACTCTGTGGGAGAGGGAGAGGGTGGGATGATTTGGGAGAATGGCATTGAAATACGTATAATATCATATATGAAACGAGTCGCCAGTCCAGGTTCGACGTGCGATGCTGGATGCTTGGGGCTAGTGCACTGGGACGACCCAGAGGGATGGTGTGGGAAGGGAGGAGGGTGGAGGGTTCAGGATGGGGAACACATGTATACCTGTGGCAGATTCATTTCGATATCTGGCAAAACCAATACAATATTGTAAAGTTTAAAAATAAAATTAAAAAAAATAAAAATAAAAGTGGATATTTAATTTCCAAATGCATGGGCTTGTTAAGTATCCTTGATATGAATTTTTCATTTTGATATTAATTTCTCATTTAAATGCTTTCTTCTCTGCAATCACCCTCTGTGTTTTTTCAGTCTTTTAACTTTGTTAAGGCTTTAAATGGCTAAGTCAAAGATCTCTCTTGGTAAATGTCACTTTGTTCTTGAAAATATATGACTACATATATTTTCAAATATCTTTTGATATTGATTTCTAACATAATTCCACAGTGATAAGAGAACAGATTCTGTATAATTTCAGTACCTTTAGATGATAAAAGTTTTGAACCTTGTTCTATGTCCCTGGATATTTTCCAGTGTCTTCTGGTTTATCGTCTATGGGAACTTGAATAGAATTTATATCCTGCTGTTGTGCGAAATTGTATAAATCTTAATTATGTTGAATTGGTTGTGCTTTTTGGGTCTACTATGTCCTTCTACCAGAGAAGGCAATGGCACCCCACTCCAGTACTCTTGCCTGGAAAATCCCATGGGTGGAGGAGCCTGGTGGGCTGCAGTCCATGGGGTCGCTAAGAGTCGGACACCACTGAGCAACTTCACTTTCACTCTTCACTTTCATGCATTGAAGGACACGGCAACCCACTCCAGCGTTCTTGCCTGGAGAATGCCAGGGACAGAGGAGCCTGGTGGGCTGCCATCTATGGGGTCGCACAGAGTCGGACACGACTGAAGAGACTTAGCAGCAGCAGCATGTCCTTCTACTTTTCTGTCTATTCATTCTATTAATTTTTGAGAGTTTGACATTGAAACTCCAACAAAAAAATCTTAATTTATATACATAAAAAATAATTGTAATATGCAGTGGAACTAACTATATGTAACTTTGTTCTGTATTTTCCAAGTCTCCTGTAAATGTGTTACCACACTTTCATATTTTAGAAAATTTTTAAAATGAAAAAATAAAGACAAAAAAATGAGGCTTAGAAAAGAATGGCTAAATCACATATGGAGACAGTAACTGAACCCAAGTCTGTGGTCCTGAGTCCCTGAGCTAATGCCCCTGAGCACACATACATGTTTCCTTGGGTTATTAAATTTTCTTTTGCTTTCACCTGTCTGATCACTTACACTTAATTCTTTGTTTTATTTCATATTTCACCTATTCTACTTCATTTCAACATTCACCCACCCCTCAGATGGTGGAAGGAACCAAATTTAATATGCTAACTTCGTGCTATATTTAGTAATGTTTCTAAAAGGAAATGTACAATTGGTAAAGATGTTATTTCCTTATTTTTTAAGGATCAGATATCATAATTTTTGTAGAACAACTTTGGTAGCAATAAAAGCCAAATACTGACTAATCACCAGAGAGTTGGAGATTGAGATCATCAATGTTTATGGGATTTATGGAATTTTTCTGACTCATTTTCACTATTTTGCATAGGAAATGTGAATTTTCTCAGTAAATGTTGTTTAGCAAGTGTATCCACTTTCCAGCAGTGATTGCATAAAGGTGTTACTAATAAGGACCAAGCACAGACTTTCTGGGACTCATTTGTATGACACACTCATTTTCCTGGTCTTTTCCTATTTTTTAAACTGTATTTTATCCATAGCAGCAGAAAATATTATTTAACTAACCTCAGTACATTGGGTTTCGGACTTTCAGATTTCATAAACCAACAAAAAATACATGTTTTTAATTGAGGGACTGACATAAAGCTGACAATTTCTTATTTTGCCAATTATGGTTATAAAAAGATAATTAAAATCTACCGCTCATTTTATCTCCATTCACCATCATTTCATTAAAGCAATGGTTCTCAAAATTTAGCATGCATCAGAATCACCTAGAGCACTTGTTAAGCCACAGATTGCTGGGCCCCTGCAGTGTCTGATTCAGTAGGTCTGAATTAGGGCTCAAGAATTTGCATCTAACAAGTTCCCATATTAGGCTGATGTGGCAGGTCTGAGGGACCACACTTTGAAAATCACAGCATTTAAGAGACCATTTCAGCAGCAAAAATGAAGAAAGGTCACCTCGGAATAAATTTAAATTGAGTAAACTTAGCTTGGGCTTCCCTTGTGACTCAGCTGGTAAAGAATCCATCCACATCGCAAAAAAAAAAAAAAAAAAAAAGAATCCATCCGCAATGCGGGAGACCTGGGTTCAATCCCTGGGTTGGGAAAATCCCCTAGAGAAGGGAAAGGCTACCCACTCCAGTATTCTGGCCTGGAGAATTCCATGGACTGCAGTCCATGGGATCACAAAGAGTCAGTCAGACACGACTGAGTGACTTTCAAAGACCTAATAAGAAAGTTAGCTTATGATTCTCATTTCTTCAGAGATCAGTAAAAGTTTCAGAAATAATGTCTTTGACGTACCTTTTGAGAACCAGTACACTAATACCCTGTCTGATAAGGTAACCCTAGCCTGCCACGTGTGGCAACTGAATATCTAAAATATGGCTAATCTGAATTGAGATGTGCTGTAACTGTAAGATATACACTGGATTTTAAAGATGTACTATCAAAAAGAAAGCAAAGTATTTCAGAATAATTATGTTAATCTGATGTTGAAATAATATCTTGGCTATATTGGGGAAATAAAAGTTATAAAAAATAATTTCTCACTTCACTTTTAAAATGTGGCTACTATTTTAAATTACTCATGTGACTCACAGCATAATTCTGTCAGCCAGCACTGCCTTGAGCAGGTGTTCTCAGGGTGGTCTCTAGACCAGTAGCATCAGCATCACCTGGGAAGATGTGAGAAACGTACATTCTCAGGCCACACCCCAAAATTACTGAGTCAGAATCTCTTGGGATGAAACACAGCAATCTCCATTTTAATAAGTCCTCCAGAAGATTCTGATTCAGGTTAAAGTTTGAGACCCATTGCTAGAACAACTTTAATCAAACTTTAGTTCCATACAGTCGCTCAGTCATACCTGACCCTTTGAGACTCCATGGATTGTAGCACGCCAGGCTTCCCTGTCATCACCAACTCCCAGAGCCTGCTCAAACTCATGTCCATGGAATCGGTGATGCCATCCAACCATCTCATCCTCTGTCGTCCCTTTCTCCTCCTGCTCTCAATCTTTCCCAGCATCAGGGTCTTTTTCAATGAGTCAGGTCTTAGCATCAGATGGCCGAAGTATTGGAGTTTCAGCTTCAGCATCAGTCTTTCCAATGAATATTCAGGACTGATTTCCTTTAGGATTGACTGGTTTGATCTCCCTGCAGTCCAAGGGACTCTCAAGAGTCTTCTCTAACACTACAGTTCAAAAGCATCAATTCTTCAGTGCTCAACTTTCTTTCTAATCCAACTCTCACATCCATACATGACTACTGGAAAAACCATAACTTTGACTAAATGGAGCTTTGTTGGCAAAGTAATGTCTATGCTTTTTAATATGCTGTCTAGGTTGGTCATGGGCTTCCCTTGTAGTTCAGCCAGTAAAGAATCTGCCTGCAGTGCAGGAGACCCAGGCTCAATCCCAGGGTTGGAAAGAGTCCCTGGATAAGCAAATGACCTTACTTTTCTTTCAAGGAGAAAACATCTTTTAATTTCATGGCTGTAGTCCCCATCTGCAGTGATTTGGGAGCCCCCAAAAATAAAGTCTGTCACAGTTTCCATTGTTTCCTCATCTATTTGCCATGAAGTGATGGGACCGGATGCCATGATCTTAGCTTTTTGAATATTGAATTTTAAGCCAACTTTTTCATTCTCCTCTTTCACTTTCATCAAGAGGCTTTTTAGTTCTTCTTTGCTTTCTGCCATAAGGGTGGTGTCATCTGCATATCTGAGGTTATTGATATTTCTCCCATCAGTCTTGATTCCAGCTTGTGCTTTATTCAGCCTGACATTTTGCATGATGTATTCTGCATATAAGTTAAATAAACAGGGTTACAGTATACAGCCTTGATGTACTCCTTTTCCAATTTGGAACCGGTCCATTGTTCCACGTCCAGTTCTTGATCTGCATATGGATTTCTCAGGAGGCAGGTCAGGTGGTCTGGAATTCCCATCTCTTTAAAAATTGTCCATAGTTTATTGTCCACACAGTCAAAGGCTTTGGCATAGTCAATAAACCAGAAGTAGATGTTTTTCTGGAACTCTCTTGCTTTTTTGATGATCCAGTGAATGTTGGCAATTTGATCTCTGGTTCCTCTGCCTTTTCTAAAACCAGCTTGAACATCTGGAAGTTCACAGTTCACATACTGTTAAAGCCTGGCTTGGAGAATTTTCAGCATTACTTTGCTAGCATGTGAGATGAGTGCAGTTGTGTGGTAGTTTGAGCATTCTTTGGCATTAGCTTTCTTTGGGATTGGAATGAAAACTGACCTTTTCCAGTCCTGTGGCCACTACTGAGTTTTCCATATTTGCTGGCATATTGAGTGTAGCACTTTCACAACATCATCTTTTAGGATTTGAAATAGTTCAACTGGAATATCATCACCTCCACTAGCTTTGTTCATAGTGATGCTTCCTAAGGCCCGCTTGACTTCACATTCCAGGATGTCTGCATGTAGGTAGGTGATCATACAATCGTGGTTATCTGGGTCATGAAGATCTTTTTTGTACAGTTCTTCTGTGTATTCTTGCCACCTCTTCTGAATATCTTCTGCTTCTGTTAGGTCCATACCATTTCTGTCTTTTATTGTGCCCATCTTTGCATGAAATGTTCCCTTAGTATCTCTAATTTTCTTGACAAGATCTCTAGTCTTTCCCATTCTATTGTTTTCCTCTATTTCTTTGCAATGATCACCAAGGAAATGTTTCTTATCTCTTCTTGCTATTCTTTGGAATTGTGCATTCAAATGGGTATATCTTTCCTTTGCCTTAAGCTTCTCTTCTTTTCTCAGCTATTCGTAATGCCTCCTCAGACAACCATTTTGCCTTTCTGCATTTCTTTTTCTTGGAGATGGTCTTGATCACTGCCTCCTATACAATGTCACAAACCTCTTGTCCATAGTTCTTCAGACACTCTGTCTATTAGATCTAATCTCTTGAATCTGTTTGTCACTTCTACTGTATAATCATAAGGGATTTGATTTAGGTCATACCTGAATGGTCTAGTGGTTTTCCCTACTTTCTTCAATTTAAGTCTGAACTTTGCAATAAGGAGTTCATGATCTGAGCCACAGTCTGCTCCCGGTCTTGTTTTTGCTAACTGTATAGAGCTTCTCCATCTTTCCCTGCAAAGGATATAATTAACCTGACTTCATCTGGTGATGTCCATGTGTAGAGTCTTCTTTTGTGTTGTTGGAAGAGAGTGTTTGCTATGACCAGTGCATTCTCTGAGCAAAAATCTATTAGCCTTTGCCCTGCTTCATTTTGTAGTCCAAAGTCAAACTTGCCTGTTACTCCAGGTATCTCTTGACTTCCTACTTTTGAATTCCAGTTCCCTATAATGAAAAGGATATCTTTTTGGGGTGTTAGTTCTACAAGGTTTTGTAGGTCCTCATAGAACTGTTCAACTTCAGCTTCTTCAGCATTACTGGTTGGGGCATAGACTTGGATTACTGTGATAGTAAATGGTTTGCCTTGGAAATGAACAGAGATCATTCTGTCATTTTTGAGATTGTACCCAAGTACTGCATTTTGGACTCTTTTGTTGACTACGAGGGCTACTCCATTTCTTCTAAGGGGTTCTTGCCCACAGTAGTAGATATAATGGTCATCTGAATTAAATTCACCCATTCCAGTCCATTTCAGTTCACTGATTCCTAAAATGTCAATGTTCACTCTTTCCATCTCCTGTTTGACCACTTCCAATTTACCTTGATTCATGGACCTAACATTCCATGTTCCCATGCAATATTGTTCTTTACAGCAACAGACTTTACTTCCATCACCAGTCACATCCACAGCTGGGTGTTGTTTTCGCTTTGGCTCCATCTCTTCTTTCTTTCTGGAGTTTTTTCTCCACTCTTCTCCAGTACAATAATGGGCACCTATTGATCTGGGGATTTCATCTTTCAATGTCATATCTCTTTGCCTTTCCATACTGTTCATGGGGTTCTCAAGGCAAGAATACTGAAGTGGTTTGCCATTCCCTTCTCCAGCAGACCACGTTTTGTCAGAACTCTTCACCATGACCCATCTGTCTTGGGTGGCCCTACACGGCATGACTCATAGTTTCATTGAGTAAGACAAGAGTGTGGTCTATGTGATTAGTTTGATTAATTTTCTGCGGTTGTGGTTTTCAGTCTGTCTGCCCTCTGATGGATAAGGATAAGAGGCTTATCAAAGCTTCCTGATCAAACTTTAACGTGCATACAAATCATCTATGAGCTTTTAAAATTCAGATCCTAGGTCAGTAGGTGGAGTGAGTGAGTGAAAGTCACTCAGTTGTTTCTGACTCTTTGCAACCCCAAGGACTATATAATCCCTGGAATTCTCCATGCAAGAATACTGGAGTGGGTAGCTTTTGCCTGGTTGGATCTTCCCAACCCAGGGATCAAACCTAGGCCTCCCACATTGCAGGTGGATTCTTTACCATCTGAGCCACCAGTGGAGAACTCAAGATTCTGCAGTTTTAACAAGCTCCCATGTGATGTTAGGTGCTGCTGGTCCTGGGTCATTCTTTGGGTTGCAAAGACTTAGAACATTTACTTTTCATGGATCACCCTAACCAATATCCATTATAAACCAATCGACACACATCTCCAAACCCCCAAGGATTCAAATCTCTAGATTCCAGTTGGGCTGCTCTAAGGGAAAGGATTTGTGTTCCTCTGACAGAAGGAATTTTGTCAAGACCCTTTGAGAGCTACAAATAAATTCTTCCATTTAATTGTTTGCATTATCAGACAACCTGCCATGTTCATCTAATAAGAAAGTGTGTGCTTGTGTTCCTGTTTTCCAGTAGGTTAATGGTGATTCAATATATTTAGAGCTGGAAGCTACTTCTACTTGGCTGGGACATTTGAATGAAAAATGGGCACTCCAGCTACATCTCCCTTGGCAAAGTAATCCATTTAATCAGTACTGTTGTTTATATCTAGATAGTGGGTTTTAATCTGCATTACTAGCTGCTGATTTTAAGAGAAGGCAAGGAGGATAAGGAAAGGAGAAGAAACTCTTCTCCTGAGCTGTGCTGAGTCAATCTGTGGTTTATCCATCATGACAAGAGCCACTAGAAACAGGGGCAGACCTCACATTTTCCTTGGTCCTCAGGAGACTCCGTCATGCATACAAGAAATAACTCCCCTCTATTTGAAAGAGGTGGTCTTTTTGTTGATTTCCTCCTCTTCTGAGTCTCTTATATTTTCTCCACAATTTGCTATGGTAGATTTGTGGATTGCAGAAAAAATAAATATATCTACAATTGTCTGGAGGAAAAAAACTTACAATCCAATTAAAAAGATAGAAAGTGATTATTGTTTAGCTTGTATCATGCCATGTTTTTAAAATAAACCAGTGTCTCACTGATCGCTGAACCCAGGGTAGGCAAGGCACGAGCTGGGAAGCTGAAAGAAAATACGAGGAGTTGTAGGAACTGCAGACATGTTTTATTCCCTCTGGCTGATGCAGCAGCAAGGCAGACATGCTTTATTCTCTGACGGCTGACACCGCTGCTAGGGCTATTTCAGGTGCGGCTTATATAGGTATACATGAACAAAGGTGGCATGTGGCCAAGCGATACACCATGATGTGCGTGCACATTGCTATAAATGATCTCAGCTGCTAGGTAACCATGCAAAGTCATTGTTTACAGAACACGGGACAAGAGCAAGAGGCTGTGTGGCAAGAGACATCACCATCACCACCTTGGCTAATTGCTATTCCCCTACAACCAGGAACACAGAGATAAAATGTTGCCAATAGTCTTTGAAATAAAACTATAGAAAGTCTTATTTTTTAACCAAAATCTATCTCTTTCATCATTTATTACACATATAAGAAGAAAAACTAGAATTAAATGGGTGAGGCTTTCTTAATACATGATTTATTACCCTTCTCTTTCAGTTTTGACAAAAACCTATAATACATGGTACCTAATTCATGTTAGGTACAAGAATATGCTGTAAAATGGAATTTTGGTTATATACAAAAAGTGTATATATATATATATATATATATATATACTTTTTGTTTTTTCAACAGTTATGCAGCAATTGAAACCCAATAATTAAATTCAATTTATAAAATTTTTAGTCATGAGAAGTCAACCCACTTTGAACTTAGTCCACATACCATTTGAAGAGATTGAAAAGTCATATAATACTAGGAGCAATTAAATGAGACATTTGGCTAGTGAGATCTGTGAAGATGGCTCCTTATGTTGCTATAAATATAAAACAATCATTTACTGTTTGGACAGAGAAAGTAAAAGCAAGTTCAATAAATACAATGCAGGAAAAAATTAAATTAAAATGTTTATTATACTTGAGAACAAACAATTTGTGTCTTTTACAGGACTTTAGATAATATGTATAGTAGAATGAGGCAGGCTTTTGTGAAAATTGAATTTTCCCAGAAAGGAAAGTGCCTTGTGGTTTCAGTGAAGAGTGAACAAAGCATCTCAGAGTCCCGGACATTTAACAGCCATCTCTTGGGGCAGGACAGTCAGTATCCCTCAGGTTGCAGAGAGCACTGTGACAAATTCCCTTTCCACAGACCCGGTTTTGGATCCCAGCTGTTTCAGTCACCAGCATGCTGACTTTGAAGAAGTCAGTTACTATCCCTACACCCTAGTTTGACCCTGCTGCTGCTGCCAAGTCACTTCAGTCGTGTCCGACTCTGTGTGACCCCACAGATGGCAGCCCAACCAGGCTCCGCCATCCCTGGGATTCTCCAGGCAAGAACACTGGGTGAACAGCAATATTTATGCCAGTGATCTCTGGACATCCTTTTCTTCCTCAGACTCTAGCATCCTGTGATTCTTTGTTCCTTTTGAAACAGAGTGAAAACATCTACTTTTTAGCATTGGTAAGTATACTGAAAGTGTTACAAGTCTAGTACCTGGAACACATCGGTGCTCAGTAACTGTGCTGTGCAAACATGGGGGCAAAGTCAGGAAACTAGGGCAGCAACAGGTGGAGCAGCAGACACTCCTCACTACCCTCTCCACTGCCCTCCCACCTGGTGATTCTAAGTCTTTGAACTCTGGCTTTTTTGAAGAATGGGAGTGATACTTATTTTCTTTGATGAAGCCACTAAAGGCTTCAGTTCAGTTCAGTCGCTCAGTCGTGTCCGACTCTTTGCGACCCCATGAATCACAGCATGCCAGGCCTCCCTGTCCATCACCATCTCCTGGAGTTCACTGAGACTCACGTCCATCGAGTCAGTGATGCCATCCAGCCATCTCCTCCTCTGTCGTCCCCTTCTCCTCCTGCCCCCAATCCCTCCCAGCATCAGAGTCTTTTCCAACTAAAGGCTTACATAATCTTTTTGCTATCATGGATTTTCTCTTAGTTCAGAAATCTGCTATGCTGCCGTCATATATTTTCCTGACCTTCACCAGTCCCAGCTCTCTCCATGCTTTCATTTGTTTATTCACCAAACATGGACTGCCTACCACATGAGATTTTTTTTTAATGCAAGAGGAATTTTATGCCCATATTTCTCTAAATTTCCAATTCTGAGGGAATACATGAAGCATGGAGCTCAAACTCAGCACCGCTCAGCTGAAAGTTTGGCCAAAAGATGATACCAAGTGCAGATGATGTAAGTAAAGGGTCAGAAAGGTCCCACGTCGCATTCAGAGGAAAGTACCAATGCCTTGGTGTGGTCACTGCTGAGCTCTCCAGGGGCACCCCTCCCACTCTCTGCGCCAACTGTCCTGAGAGAATGCAAATGTCGCCTTTTCCTAGAGGCGTCCCTTGTGCCTCCACCCCTGCCCCTACCCCTCCCCATCTCGGCTGCACCAGTCATAGTGGCCTCAGTTGTCTGCTAAACTGATGCTCCTCCCAGAGACCAGTGGGTATCAAACTTTATCTGAATCACCTAGAGGGCTTTTGCAACCAGCATGCTGGTCCCCACTCCCAGTTTCTGATTTAGTAGGTCTAGGGTGGGGCACAAAATTTGCATTTCCAATAAGTTCCCAGGAATGCTGGTGCTGTTGGTTTAAGTGCACACCTTGAGAAGCCCTGTTCTAGTCTATCATGTCCTTGAGGAGAAGAACATCGATTTCTTTTATTTGATATCCTGAGCACCCAGGACAGAGATTGGCATATTGTAGACATTCAGACCATATCTGTTGAATGGAAGAAATGGGTGAAATCATGACTCCCTTGCCACTGCATTTGCAGATGAAAGCTCTATTTGGGCCCACAGTCCAAGAACCCAAGGCAGTCCTCCATTACTATTAAGCGCCTCTTAAAACAAGCAGAGGGTGAGGGCCACTCCGCTGGGCTCTGAGCTGTAGCACAATATCTAGTGCTGCTGAGAGCTATTATATGAAAATACAAAATTTATTTTTAATACATAAAAATCACCCTCCAGGATCACAGATTTGGTTTGACTGGAGATAAAAATGTTACTCAAGAAACAAGAAAAAAGTCAAATAAATAACCTAACTCTACACCTAAAGCAACTAGAAAAGGAAGAAATGAAGAACCATAGAGTTAGTAAAAGGAAAGAAATCTAAAAATTAGGGCAGAAATAAATGCAAAAGAAGCAAAAGAGACCATAGCAAAAATCAACAAAGTTAAAAGCTGGTTCTTTGAGAAGATAAATGAAACTGACAAACCATTAGCTAGACTCATCAAGAAACAAAGGGAGAAGAATGAAGTCAACAAAATTAGAAATGAAAATGGAGAAATCACGACAACACAGAAATACAAAGGATCATAAGAGACTACTATCAGCAACTATATGCCAATAAAATGGACAACTTTGAAGAAATGGACAAATTCTTAGAAAAGTATAACTTTTCAAAACTGAACCAGGAAGAAATAGAAAATCTTAACAGACCCATCACAAGCATGGAAATTGAAACTGTAATCAGAAATCTTACAACAAACAAAAGCCCAGGACCAGATGGCTTTTCAGCTGAATTCTACCAAAAATTTAGAGAAGAACTAACACCTATCCTACTAAAACTCTTCCAGAAAATTGCAGAGGAAGGTAAACTTCCAAATTTATTCTATGAGGCCACCATCACCCTAATACCAAAACCTGACAAAGATGCCACAAAAAAAGAAAACTACAGGCCAATACCACTGATGAACATAGATGCAAAAATCCTTAACAAAATTCTAGCAATCAGAATACAACAACATATTAAAAAGATCATACATCATGACCAAGTGGGCTTTATCCCAGGGATGCAAGGATTCTTTAATATCCGCAAATCAATCAATGTAATACACCACATTAACAAATTGAAAGATAAAAACCATAAGATTATCTCAATAGATGCAGACAAAGCCTTTGACAAAATTCAACATCCATTTATGATTAAAAAAAACCCTCCAGAAAGCAAGAATAGAAGGAACATACCTCAACATAATAAAAGCTATATATGACAAACCCACAGCAAACATTATCCTCAATGGTGAAAAATTGAAAGCATTTCCCCTAAAGTCAGGAACAAGACAAGGGTGCCCACTCTCACCACTACTATTCAACATAGTTTTGGAATCAGCAATCAGAGAAGAAAAAGAAATAAAAGGAACCCAGATTAGTAAAGAAGAAGTAAAAGTTTCACTGTTTGCAGATGACGTGATCCTCTACATAGAAAACCCTAAAGACTCCACCAGAAAATTACTAGAGCTAATCAATGAATATAGTAAAGTTGCAGTATATAAAATTAACACACAGAAATCCCTTGCATTCCTATACACTAACAATGAGAAAACAGAAAGAGAAATTAAGGAAACAAGTCCATTCACCATTGCAATGATAAGAATAAAATACTTAGGAATATATCTATCTAAAGAAACAAAAGACCTATATATAGAAAACTATAAAACACTTATGAAAGAAATCAAAGAGGACACAAATAGATGGAGAAGTATACCATGTTCATGGATTGGAAGAATCAATATAGTGAAAATGTGTATACTACCCAAAGCAATCTATAGATTCAATGCAATCCCTATCAAGCTACCAATGGTATTTTTCACAGAACTAGAAAAAATAATTTCATAATCTGTATGGAAATACAAAAAACCTCAAATAGCCAAAGCAATCTTGAGAAAGAAGAATGGAACTGGAGGAATCAACCTGCCTGACTTCAAGCTCTACTACAAAGCCACAGTCATCAAGACAGTATGGTACTGGCACAAAGACAGAAATACAGATCAATGGAACAAAATAGAAAGCCCAGAGATAAATCCACGCACATATGGACACCTTATCTTTGACAAAGGAGACAAGAATATACAATGGAGAAAAGACAATCTCTTTAACAAGTGGTGCTGGGAAAACTAGTCAACCACTTGTAAAAGAATGAAACTAGAACACTTTATAACACCATACACAAAAAGAAACTCAAAATGGATTAAAGATCTAAACATAAGACCAGAAACTATAAAACTCCTAGAGGAAAACATAGGCAAAACACTCTCCGACATAAATCACAGCAGGATCCTCTATGACCCACCTCCCAGAGTAATGGAAATAAAAGCAAAAATAAACAAATGGGACCTGCTGCTGCTGCTAGTCGCTCCAGTCATGTCCGACTCTGTGCGACCCTATAGATGGCAGCCCACCAGGCTCCCCCGTCCCTGGGATTCTCCAGGCAAGAACACTGGGTGAGTCAAATGGGACCTAATTAAACTTAAAAGCTTTTGCACAACAAAGGAAACTATAATCAAAGTGAAAAGACAGCCTTCAGAATGGGAGAAAATAATAGCAAATGAAGCACCTGACAAAGAATTAATCTCAAAAATATGCAAACAACTCTTCCAGCTCAATTCCAGAAAAATAAATGACCCAAACAAAAAGTGGGCCAAAGAACGAAACAGACATTTCTCCAAAGAAGACATACAGATGGCTAACAAACACATGGAAAGATGCTCAACATCACTCATTATCAGAGAAATGGAAATCAAAACCACAATGAGGTACCATCTCATACCGGTCAGAATGGCTGCTATCCAAAAGTCTGCAAACAATAAATGCTAGAGAGGGTGTGGAGAAAAGGGAACCCTCTTACACTGTTGGTGGGAATGCAAACTACTACAGCCACTATGGAGAACAGTGTGGAGATTCCTTAAAAAACTGGAAATAGAACTGCCATGCTGCTGCTGCTACTAAGTCGCTTCAGTTGTGTCCGACTCTGTGCGACCCCATAGACGGCAGCCCACTAGGCTCCTCTGTTCCTGGGATCCTCCAGGCAAGAATGCTGGAGTGGGTTGCCATTTCCTTCTCCAATGCATGAAAGTGAAAAGTGAAAAGTAAAGTTGCTCAGTCGTGCCCGACTCTTAGCAACCCCATGGACTGCAGCCTACCAGGCTCCTCCATCCATGGGATTTTCCAGGCAAGAGTACGGAGTGGGGTGCCATTGCCTTCTCCAGGAACTGCCATATGACCCAGCAATCCCACTGCTGGGCATACATACCAAGGAAGCCAGGATTGAAAGAGACACATGTACCCCAATGTTCATCACAGCACTGTTTATAATAGCCAGAACATGGAAGCAACCTAGATGTCCATCAGCAAACTAATGGATAAGAAAGCTGTGGTACATGTACACAATGGAATATTACTCAGCCATTAAGAAGAATACATTTGAATAAGTTCTAGTGAGGTGGATGAAACGGGAGCCTATGATACAGAGTGAAGTAACACAGAAAGAAAAATACCAATACAGTATCAGTTCAGTTCAGTTCAGTTGCTGAGTCATATCTGACTCTTTGCAACCCCATGAATTGCAGCACGCCAGGCCTCCCTGTCCATCACCAACTCTCAGAGTTTACCCAAACTCATGTCCATAGAGTCAGTGATGCCATCCAGCTCAAAAGCATCAATTCCAAATGGGAAAAGGAATACGTCAAGGCTGTATACTGTCACAGTTCAAAAGCATCAATTCTTTGGCGCTCAGCTTTCTTCACAGTCCAACTCTCACATCCATAAGTGACCACTGGAAAAACCATAGCCTTGACTAGACGGACCTCTGTTGGCAACATCTCTGCTTTTTAATATGTTGTCTAGGTTGGTCATAACTTTCCTTCCAAGGAGTAAGCATCTTTTCATTTCATGGCTGCAGTCACCATCTGCAGTGATTTGGGAGCCCCCAAAAATAAAGTCTGACACTGTTTCCACTGTTTTCCCATCTATTTCCCATGAAGTGATGGGACCAGATGCCATAATCTTCATTTTCTGAATGTTGAGCTTTAAGCCAACTTTTTCACTCTCCTCTTTCACTTTCACAAGAGGCTCTTCACTTTCTGCCATAATGGTGGTGTCATCTGCATATCTGAGGTTATTTTATTTCTCCCGGCAATCTTGATTCCAGCTTGTGCTTCTTCCAGTCCAGCATTTCTCATGATGTACTCTGCATATAAGTTAAATAAGCAGAGTGACAATATACAGCCTTGACGTACTCCTTTTCCTATTTGGAACCAGTCTGTTGTTCCATGTCCAGTTCTAACTGTTGCTTCCTGACCTGCATACAGATTTCTCAAGAGGCAGGTCAGGTGGTCTGGTATGCCCATCTCTTTCAGAATTTTCCACAGTTTATTGTGATCCACACAGTCAAAGGCTTTGGCATAGTCAATAAAGCAGAAATAGATGTTTTTCTGGAACTCTCTTGCTTTTTTGATGTTCCAGCGGATGTTGGCAATTTGATCTCTGGTTCCTCTGCCTTTTCTAAAACCAGCTTGAACATCTGGAAGTTCAGTATATTAACACATATATATGGAATTTACAACGATGGTAACAATAACCCTATATGCGAGACAGCAAAAGAGACACATATGTATAGGACATTCTTTTGGACTCTGTGGGAGAAGGCAAGGGTGGGATGATTTGAGAGAACACTGAAACATGTATATTATCATATGTGAAACAGATCGCCAGTCCAGGTTCAATGCATGAGACAGGGTGTTCAGGGCTGGTGCACTGGGATGACCCAGAGGGCTAGGATGGGGAGGGAGGTGGGAGTGGGGTTCAGGATGGGGAACACATGTACACCTATGGCTGATTCATGTCAATGTATGGCAAAAACCACTACAATATTGTAAAGTAATTAGCCTCCAATTTAAATAAGTAAATTAAAAAAAAAAGCAGGATCTGACCCTGTACTTCACCCCAATCTGACCCTGTGGGATCCTGTGGTTTATTTATTTATTTATCTTCACCATGGATTTATCTTTGTACTAATTTTGGTTTTTAAAAATGTTGTTTAAAGATGGTAGAAAAAAATAATAATAATTTTCATTTCTCTGATGAAATATGATATGGGGCTTATTTTTATATGCTTATTTGTCATCTGTATGTCTTTGAGGAGGTGTTTGTTAAGATCTTTGGTCTATTTTTTAATTTGTTTTTGTTGTGTTGTTACATTTTAAGATATTTGTGTAATTTAGATAATAATTCTTTATTCAATGTGTATTTTGCAAATTCCACTCTGAAAATAAAAAATTGTTAAACCGTCTATTCTGTTAAATATCTCCTCTTTGATAGCATTCATACATGAATAAGTAGAAGCCAAAAAAATAGACACCAGCATTAGAAATGTCCTTAGAATCACTAAATTCATCTCAAAATGCTCTTTCCCAAACTCAATGCCCTAAAAACAAGCTGGCCAGATTTCCCTCATCATCTGGGAGTCTTGTTTAAAATACAGACACCCAAAGCCCTCCCGTGGAGAGTCTAAAATCAGCATGTATGTTATGGACCCGCAGAATTAGTCTTTGTAACAAGCTTCAAGTGCGGCTTAGATGGTGGGCGTTTTAAGTCCTCCAGGTGATTTTAATGTGCAGCTAGGATGAAGAATCACAGCAAGAATCTAAGTAGAAATTTTATTATGAAATTATTTTTCACCTGGAACAGGTTAGGTCATGGTGCAAAAGGCCAGGTTGTCAATCTGGAATGTGGCTTTATTGCCCTTTGGTTTCCTGGAGGGAATAAATGTGTAAGGCATTTCTACCAAAGATCAAGTTCTGCGTCATAACGCTATGGGGCTTGAGCCACTCCAACAATAACAAAAAGGACATCAGTCAAAAGGCCTCAGGAAAAAGGGAAACTTGTCACAGGATGATGCCAATTACCCAGTTATTCTAAACTCAAAAACTAAATCTTTAATACTTTCCTCATGGCATCAGAACCACAAGTATGATCTGGAGAAGTAATTAGCATATCTGAATCTTATGCTGGGCCAATGTCCAGATAGGCTCTGGGATGTTTCGAGGGGTAGAACTAGAAATGGTCTTGCACTTGAGTGTAAATATGGTGTGTCAACAATTAACTTCCAATAAAAAGATTTTCTTCCTGTTTATACGTATGCTCTGGTGGAAAAAAAAAAACGATGTCGTTGGGTATTATGATTTGAAAAGAACTTCCTTTGTGTTGTTTATTTAAGGCAGAAAGTAAGAATTTCTATCTTTTTTTAATCAAATTATCTTGGAATCACACTTGCTTTCCTACCTCTCTTCTCTCGCCTTCATGTTAAGTCCCAAGAATAAAATCCAAGCATCTCATCAAGGCACTCTGATTAGTCTCCACTTAAGGTCTGCTGCTGCTGCTATTGCTAAGTCGCTTCAGTCATGTCCGACTCTGTGCGACCCCATAGATGGCAGCCCACCAGGCTCCCCCATCTCTGGGATTCTCCAGGCAAGAACACTGGAGTGGGTTGCCATTTCCTTCTCCAATGCATCAAACTGAAAAGTGAAAGTGAAGTCACTCAGTCGTGTCCAGCTCTTAGTGACCCCATGGACTGCAGCCCACCAGGCTCCTCCATCCATGGGATTCTCCAAGCGAGAGTACTGGAGTGGGGTGCCATTGCCTTCCCTGACTCAAGGTCTAGGGGAGGCTAATCAGGCTATGTGAAGTCTGAAGCACTTTGGTTCATTAAATTGTTTATTATGAGCACTAAAACTATGGTGTAATAAAAGTAAATAATTTCTGAAATGAACAGAAGACAAAAGTAGAAGAGTATATTGGCTTCCAGGACATGCAGTCATGGGGATTTTACAGCTAAGAAGTCAGTCATTTTTTTGAAAAATAAAGAGTGTTGTGAAGTGCCATTCATTATTAGCACATTGCCAGAACACAGGAGTCACTGATGACATTAGTAATATTGATGATATTTTAGCTCCCTTCCAATAACTGCTCATGTCTTTCATTAAACAAATACCATCAAAAAAATCATGTCTTACAAAAGAATGATTTGAGGAAAGAAAGGCTACAAATGTGCAAACTAAAGTTTGTTGCATTTTTAATTAAGAATTTCGAGCACAATAAAGACTTTATAACCAAATATATTTACAAGGAAATAGATGTAGTGCTACATTAAAAGGTTACCGCACCATTCATTTGCCTCTTTCCTTTTTTCCCATAAACAAAGTCCTAGCCTTCCCTTAAAAGGGATCAGGTCTAAGATCCATGTAACAGTCCTCACTTTTATGTCTGCAAAGTCTCTGGGCACCATTTGATCCTCTAGACCCCACTGTTCATGATGAGAACCTAGGCTGCACAGGCTAAGGAAGGAGGCCATTGCAGCAGACTCACATCTCTGCTAGGTCCACACACTGCTGACCCCTCCCTCAAACATGCCCAGTGCATCCTCAACAACTCCCTGTGGGAAAGAGAAAATAGTCATGATGTGCAGATAAACTTACACCAGGAAAGCAGAAGTAAAAATAACCTCCTTCTCCCCTATCACCTAGATTCCCATGGCTATTTGTTTATTATATGCAGTAAAGTTATAAATTCCATTCCTCAGTTGCACTACCTACATTCCAAGTGCTCAAGAGTCATCTGTGCCTAGTGGCCACCATAGTCAACAGCAGACACAGAAAGGTCTGTTGCACAGTATTAGTCTCCAGGGGACATGGCTAAGAAGGAAATAATGGTTCCTGTACCACTTGAAGTGTCAACCCAGGAGAGGAAGAAGAAAGAGGGCAGTCCCCTGTTTCTCTAAGCATATTTTCAGTCCTACAGACCCACCTCCTTTTTCTTCCCCCATAGGTTCTATCCTTTCTGCTCCTCAAATTTTTCCCATGTTTCCTGAGCTCAGAGGAGAAAGGGGGTAGTAATATGTGAGAGATTTTGAAGGCAATCAAAAAAAAAAAAAAGCAAATACATCTTGTTTTCAAAATGTGGAGCTGTGCCTGCATTGGTATTGCTGTGCCACACGGTAAAGCAGCTCACTGGGGCAGCTTCCAGGCAGAAGATGCTCTGATAACCCCTAATGCTCAGCAGCGGCACAGTTACTCAGTTTTCTTTGTTTCTGTCATACAGTCATCATACTGGCTGGTGTTTGGTACTCATATTGATGCTGCCTCAAGTAATAGGCTTGAGAGTTTAATTTTAAAGTGAAACTATTAAAAGCAATAGTTTTAAATATTAATGAAGATCTTTTTACTAGTTTTCTCCCAGCAATCTTGATTCCAGCTTGTGCTTCATATAGTGCGGCATTTCGCATGATGCACTCTGCATAGAAGTTAAATAAGTAGGGTGACAATATACAGCCTTGATGTACTTCTTTCCCAATTTGGAACCAGTCAATTGCCAGGAGAAATATCAATAACCTCAGATATGCAGATGACACCACCCTTATGGCAGAAAGTGAACAGGAACTAAAGAGCCTCTTGATGAAAGTGAAAGAGGAGAGAGAAAAAGCTGGCTTAAAACTCAACATTCAAAACACTAAGATCATGGCATCCCGTCCCAACACTTCATGGCAAACAGATGGGGAAACAATGGAAACCATGACAGACTTTATTTTCTTAGGCTCCAAAATCATTGCAGATGGTGACTATAGCCATGAAATTAAAAGACACTTGCTCCTTGGAAGAAAAGCTATGACCAACCTAGACAGCATATTAAAAAGCAGAGACATTACTTTGCCAACAAAGCTTCATTTAGTCAGTTATGGTTTTCCAGTAGTCATGTATGGATGGGAGAGTTGGACTATAAAGAAAGCCAAGCACCAAAGAACTGATTTCAAAGAACTTCTGTCAAAAGAAGCGCTTTTGAACTGTGGTGTTGGAGAAGACTCTTGAGAGTTCCTCAGACTGCAAGGAGATCAAACCAGTCAATCCTAAAGGAAATCAGTCCTGAATATTCATTGGAAGGATTGATGCTGAAGCTGAAACTTCAATACTTTGGCCACCTGATGCGAAGAACTGACTTATTGGAAAAGACCCTGACGTGGGGAAAGATTTAAGTCAGGAGGAGAAGAGGACGACAGAGGATGAGATGGTTGGATGGTTATCACTGACTCAGTGGAAATGAATTTGAGCAAGTTGCAGAAGTTGGTGATGGACAGGGAAGCCTGGCATGCTGCAATCCATGGGGTCACAGGAGTCGGACCCAACTGAGTGACTGAACTGAACTTTTATTACTTTAAATAAAAAGCTGATTGATAACAATCTTACATATATTAAAATATTTTTAAAAGTAATGACTAAGAGTAATGAAGTTATGTTTTCTTTATGCATGAAAAGCACAACCCTTTTACTTCCAAGTCACATGGGTAGAGATGAAGAGACTGGCTTTAGCAAATATTAGTAACATTCCCCAAGATTCAGCTGTCCTCTACTTCAAGAAGATGGTAACTCTCTCAACCCCTTGAACTTAACATGGTTCTGAAATTATTTCTGACCAATGAAACAAGGGCAGAAGTAAGTACATAACTTCCTGGCAAAAGCAGTACTCGGCAGTCCTTGACTCCACGCTTCTCCTCCCTTGCTTTAACAAGCCCTAAAGTATTGTACTGGCAAGTCACATCTCAAGACGATGAAATCGCCATCTCAATAGGAGATGACTATTTGGAGCTGAATTCCCCACCCACTGACATCAATCTACACTCGACATGAAGGGTGAGTGATAAATAAGTCTTTCTTGTTTTAGCCACTGGAATTTGGGGTTATTCTTACTGCAAGCACAACTAACACCAAACCATAACCAACAGTCTTTCTCTGCTGACATGGCCAACTGTTAGTATTACTTTAAGATACAAAACCAGATTTTTCCATGTGTTTGTCAGTTAGACACCATTAGAAATTCCTTTTAGAGCTTTTTCTGCAAGTGGGTCTCCAGTAAAACTCCATGATGATGTATCGTGGATCTCCTCCTACACAAACACATTACACACCCATTGCCCGGAGCTGTCCTTTCAGTACCGTTTGAAATGTCATCTCTGCCCTCTGACACCATTGTTCCGTATCTGTGCATGTAGCTTGCTTCTATGTGAATCTTTCCCTGACATGTCTTCCATCCTGTGCTTACTGGAACAAACCTCTATTGAATGAACCTCTATACATCGTCCTGTTAGTACTCAGATATAACAAAGTGAAATCCTGGGAGGAACGTCCCATTTGACTCATTCTTTTTCTCCACTGTGTATCACATTATCTAAGAGTAGACAATTACTAACTGAGTGGAGAATGAAGAGACAGATGTATTTACAGGTTTGTTCATACCTTCTCTAGCCTGTCTATAATCTCCATTTTTATCCCCCTCTTCCAGCACCACCTCAAATAAATACACAACCTTGTAAAAACAATCTACTTGTTATACAAACATAACTTCGAGACAAGTCCCTGATGCCCTACCGTCTCATTGAAGTTGTATTATGTTGTGGTTAAGCTTACTCGGGAATCAGTCAGCCTAGATTCAAATTCTGGCTCTGCTACTTACCAGCATTACAGATCCTGGACAATTGACTTAGGCCTTGGTTTTCTCATCTGTGAAATGGAAATACAGACAGCACTTCTCTCACAGGCCTGTGAAGCACTAAGCCCTGGGCCTGGCACAGAGTGAGCTCTCCCTCCATTCCACTGCTGTGAGATCTAAAGCTCTGCTGTGCACCTCGGACCAGGAGCCCCCACATCACATGGGTGCCTGTGGGAAACGCCACAGCTTAGGCTCCACTTTCAGCCACCTCAGCTAAATTCTGCTTTGTAACAAGACCCCCAGGCGATTCACACACACTACCCCAGAGCATTGTCTAGTTGTAAAATTCTCTAATTGCAAATAATTTCAAAAGATGTGAATGATCCTATTTTCTTGGCGTAAAAGTGCTTTATAGAACTAGTTCTAACCTGTCATTATGCATCAGAATCACAGGTGAACTTTTACAGGATCACATATGCCTGGGCCCACCCTCACCTACCCCAAACAAGCTCAACCCCCTAGAGACTCATTCTATTGGTTTTAGGTCTTAGAACTCAGGCATTCTACCTTTTCTTAAAGCTTCCCAGATAATTCTAATAAGATTGAATCCCACCAGCTTAAAGAGATCATTAAATTCTGACAAGGGCTTCGTGGTGACTGGGCTCATTAGGAAAAGAAGCTGGGTCAGTAAGAAGCCCATCTGTGACTTGAGGAAGGGGTTGCAGAAAGCTCCGTCCGGCTTTCCCGCCTTCACTGTTCTCCCCGCCTGCTCCAGTCCGTCACACCCCTCTCTGCAAGTGGTGACCAAGCTGCTTAGACTCTAGCCTGGATCTTCCCCTGCTTACCCCTTCTCTCTGCTTCATTTCATCCCCAGCCGCAGCTACCCTTGGTTCAGGCACTGTCTAGTGGCCCAGCCCCAGCACCTCAGTTCTTCTCTGCTTATTCACCCACATCTGATGTTTTGGACCCAGGGCTAGTCCTTGATCCTGATCCTGATCAGACCTGAGAGATGACTTTCTCAGGGTCAAGTTTCTGAAAAAAGAAAGAATACAAACCCTTCTTCCCTAAACAGAAGATTCAGGGGATGCCCTTCAATAGCAGGATGCGGAATCAAGTTGAGTCTGAACGCACTCATAGACTGTGCTGCTGCCCTCAGTGAATTCTCATGTAAGATTTGGATATCTTAGGATATAGAAAGGCAACACTGCAGTGCCTACTTCCTATCAGGAAGACACATACTTCTTTTTTCAACTGCAGTACAATTAGTTGAGTTCATGGGTAGATGATTATCTATTTTCCCTCCTACTCTTTCCCCACTTATGCATTCCAATGGGTTTGATACATTAACTTGATTTGTCTTGTCTTGAGTCCCTTTAAATGATGTTGTGTTATTCTCTTTGTGGCTATTTTTAATTTATATAAATAGTACAATGCTAAAGATGTTACCGGAGAAGGCAATGGCACCCCACTCCAGTACTCTTGCCTGGAAAATCCCATGGACGGAGGAGCCTGGTAGGCTGCAGTCCATGGGGTCGCGAAGAGTCAGACACGACTGAGCGACTTCACTTTCACTTTTCACTTTCATGCATTGGAGAAGGAAATGGCAACCCACTCCAGCGTTCTTGGCTGGAGAATCCCAAGGATGGAGGAGCCTGGTAGGCTGGCGCCTACGGGGTCGCACAGAGTCGGACACAACTGAAGTGACTTAGCAGCAGCAGCAGCAGCAAAGATGTTACACTCTTACACAGTTTTCACTGAACACTATTTTTTAAATCATAGGATATTACTGTAAATCTATATTTAGATCTTCTGTGCTGTGTTAAGTCATATCGATCGGATCCCACTCTGTGCGACCCTATGGACTGTAGACCACCAGGCTCCTCTGTCTATGGGATTCTCCAGGCAAGAATACCAGAGTGGGTTGCCATGCCCTCCTCCAGGGGATCTTCCCAACTCAGGGATCGAACCCAGCATTATGTCTCCAGCATTGGCAGGCAGGTTCTTTATCACTAGCGCCATCTGGGAAGCCCCTTACATCGTCTAACTATTACAAAATATGTAACTACCACATTTTATTCACTCTATTCCTCTGTGATGGACATATAGAAGACCTCAAACATCCTGCTACCCCAAATAAGACTGTGATGAACCTTTTTGTGTGCATGCCCTACTGGACATATGAATAATTTATCTGGAATATATACCTAGGAGGCATCATAAGACATTTACAGACTTGAACTAAACACTGACAGCTTGCTCTCCAGAATGGTTACACTGTCCAGACTACCATCAATAGTACATGTGGGTTCCCACTGCTGATACTTGTTATTGTCCAACTTCTAATTTTTGCCAGGTGATGACCTATTCAAATTGGCTGTTCTCTGAGTCCTGTTAAGTTTCAGCATCTGTTCATATTATACTTATTATATTTTCCAGCTTACCCTTGCAAAAATAACCTATTCATATCTTTTCACCATTTCTCTGTTGGGTTTCTTGACTTTCTCATGTTAATTTGCAGTAAGTCTATAAATTATAATTCTTTATATTAATTATTTATCGCTTTTAAACATTGCACATATCCTTTCCCAGTCTATCATCTGTCAGTCAAATTATCTATCATCTTTCTACATTTTCTATGGCAAATAATAATAACTCAATAAAATAAAGTTCCATTTCCTTTAAGGTAGAATGGAGAAATGTGAAGGCCTTCAGCTTTCGTAATTGCAAAACCATCCCTTCACCAAACCATGAGAAACAATGGCTAAGGAGGGAGCCTGAAAAATAAATTTGTAGTTCTAATTCCCAGACCACTAAATTGGTGATTAAGGAACATTTTGGTGTATTCTATTATTAAGCTGAAGCCATTTTTTTATTTATACCACCTTGTTCCACAAAGGATCTGAGGAAGCTTATAAGAAAACAAGCAATAAAATCAAAAAATATAAATAACCAAAAAATCAGGAACAAGGAAAACACAGAGCAGAATAGAAGGTCAAGACCAGGAGGAAACTCGAAATGCAGATGTGTAGGCCACAGGGTCCCTTAAAGCTATTAATGTTGAGCCAAAAATTTGGCTCCAAGCTTCTTGGCAACCAGAGGAAAAAGGGAAAAGGGAATACAATCAGGCACATTCAATGATATTCTCTTTGTTGATAAGAAAACATACAAGTTCCTCAGGGAAAGATAAGCTTTTCCTGGCCCTGGGTTCCAAAGGAATTTCTCAGGTGGACTCCATATTGGGGATGTTCCCTCACCAACATCTCTGTGGTAAAAGGCACGCGTCTGGTTTCTTGTCACAGCTCTCAGTGAAAGCTAATGGCTGCCAAACTAGCATCGGAAAGAACATGAAAAGTAACCCAATCTATCGTCATCCAGTTAAATGTGAGGAGAAAATAAAGAGGAGAGAAGCACCCAAAAGAAGTCAATCTAAGCACATAGTCTCTGGGAGTCCAAACTAGTAAAAGAATCAAAAAACATCTGGAAGAATTAACAACATATTAGTTAAGAAAACACTAAATGTTGATACAGAAACCTTGACAACCTCAATGGTTTTACACTGTATTTGGAAACTTTGAGAATAGAAGTTTATTCCTAAATCATGTCAATCCAAATTGAGAACCATCTTGAGGCCCTGCCATCTTCAATACACAGTACAGAGCATAGAGAATCATGTATGAGAGTTTTTTATGGCCAAGCCCAGAAGTAACAAGACATCATTTCTGTTCACATTCCACGGCCTAGAACTTAGAACACTTTCAACCACAAACAATCAGTCATGCCTGTCAAACGTTTCTTCACAATTTCAATTTTCTAAATCAAATTTCAACAAGTTACAGCCTGCAGGTAAAGCCTACTTCACCACCTGTTTTCACATGGCCCATGAGCTAAGAATGACTGCTCCATATTTTAATGGCTTAAAAAAATCAAAAGAGGAATAATATTTTACAACACATGAAAATTCTATGAAATTCAAATTTCAGTCTCTATAAATAAGGTTTTATTGGAACATACCTGCTTACATGTTTCATCACTCAATGTGTTCAACTCTGCCACTCCATGGATTGTAACCCACCAAGCTCCTCTGTCCATGGGATTTTCCAGGCAAGAATACTGGAATGGGTTGTCATTTTCCTCCCCCAGGGGATCTTCCCGACCCAGGGATCGAAAACAGATCTCCTGCATTGCAGGTGGATTTTTTACTGTCTGAACCATTGGAGAAACCCTTATTGGAACATTGGCACAACCATTTGCTTATATATTATTGATGATTGCTTCTGTACTACACAACAGCAGAATTAAATAGTTGCAAGAGAGACCATATAACCGGCATAGTGAAAATATTTTCTATCTGGCCCTTTATAGAAAATGTTTGCCAACCCCCGCTTTAAACTGATAAGAGTAGACAAGAGTTAAACAATAGGTACTCCTAAGTAGTGACCTGCAACACAAATATTCCTGTTTGATGGTTGAAGTGAATTTGTAGGCATCAATAACCAAATGAGCTGATGGTGAAAACTGATATCTTTGGAGAACATTGAGGAGTGTGAACCAGATTCCGGCCAGTTCTCTAATGCAAAGTTGAATCAAGGAGAGTCTACAGGTTGAGCCAGAATTTTCCATAAAAGAATTTTTGGATCCACACCAGTGCAAAAAACAAATGATTAGCCATTTGTACACAGGTAGTAAAGAAATATTTGCTTTCCACACACTTGCTTATTTGAGAAATGTTTTCCAAATTTCTCAAATAAGAAAGCATTTCAATAGAATTGTTAGATATTACACTACTGTGGTTTGGATTTTAATAGTTTAAACAAATTTAAATAAAATTTAAATGTTTTAAATAATTTATCATTTTGTTATAGAAAGAATACTATTTTCTGAGGCTTATAAATAAATATTTTAATTCCAATGGTGAATAAGAAGAATAAGGTAAATAGGTAAGAATCACACTTTTTGAAACCAAATATTAAGAATTTTACTTGAAGATAGTTTCTTGATGACTGTATTAGCATAACTTTGTTTCTTGATAACTCTAGAATCATATCAGGGAACAAAAGTGACTCCTTTTTATCAGAATGCCTTATCAACCCAAATATTAACTGATAAAATTTCTTCCTACTAAAATTCCAAAATATAAATAGGTTCACAGGAATACAACAACAGCTGTTGTACAAACACAAGACCAGTTTAAGAATTTTAGAGAGAACAAAATGTACCAACATATCAAAATGAATTAAAAAAACTCAGCATTAATGTCAACAGCTACCCTGCCTCTCCTACCCCCACCTTTGAGCATCACATTGACATAAAGCAAAAGCCTCAGGACAAAGTTTTTCCCTTAACTTCTATGGCTATAGTCACCCAGAGGAAGGAAAACTCCCAGTCCTGGGGACCCAGGCTACCTGGAGTGAGACCAAGACACTCCAGATTTGGGAAGGACCACAGAAATCATTGTTTCAGGATCCAATAATATCAAATTCCTTGTTTTATTTAAGAGGAAACTGAGCACAGAGTAGGTAAGAGACTTGCCCAGACAACACAGCCAGTGAGCCACAGCATTGGCATCAGAGCCCAGCCAACCACTGCCCGTCCTGTGCTTCTTCTTGGGCAGCACAATTCATCTTCCTACACACGGGCTCTCTGGGGCCAGCAGTTCACATCACAGACAGGGTTCATGTAGCCTCCTTCCAAGGCAGATGAATTCGAATCCCATACCCTTACTGCATCTTCCCAATGAGATCTACAAAGCAGAGGCTTTGTCTGCGCTGTGGGGCCCCCAAGAGCCCACAATGCCTTTTGGTAAGAGACAAGTTTACCTCCCCTCTTCTGTGTAAGGCTCAGGTGTCTCTCACCTTTTTCTTCAGACTGAATTGGTTAACCATGCTTCTTTTCTTCCCATCTTACCTCCTACCTCTTTCCTCTCTGGCATCTGCTTTGCAGATCATTCTTTTGTGGTGTTCTGGGACAGACAACCCCAATAACTACACGACAGCTCAACTGCTAGAGAATATAAATCCTGGGTAACCGGACCCCATTTTAACGTTCCAAATCGCTGTGTGAAAACTCAGGATGTGTTTGTAGATTTATTTCTGCTAACACAGTGATTTTACTAAGTAACTAAAACCATGATGAAATTCTGTCGATTTCCAACTTTTAACTTAAGACATCACAACCTGGGTCACTTTCTCTTGGCAGGTAATTTGGGGAAAAATTTACTAATAAAAATTAATATTATTTGGTGTTACTTGACAACACTAAATAATAATCGCCCGTTTCCCTCAGCTTTTGAATAGGACCAGATCTCAGTTAATAGCATTGATTTATTTAAAATAAAAATAATAATTCTCTAGTTCCCAACTGTAAAACCCCACAAATTTCCAATTAACAGTGATTTATTTTAAACAAAAACAGCAGCAACTTTTTCTTTTCTTGCTGCTGCTGCTGCTAAGTCGCTTCAGTCGTGTCCGACTCTGCGACCCCATAGACGGCAGCCCACCAGGCTCCCCCGTCCCTGGGATTCTCCAGGCTAGAACAATGGAGTGGGTTGCCATTTCCTTCTCCAATGCATGAAAGTGAAAAGTAAAAGTGAAGTTGCTCAGTCGTATCCAACCCTCAGCAACCCCATGGACTGTAGCCCACCAGGCTCCTCCGTCCATGGGATTTTCCAGGCAAGTGTACTGGAGTGGGGTGCCATTGCCTTCTCCGTTTCTTTTCTTACCCATTCCCAAAATGTATAATGTTGCTTCAGTGTTTCCTCTATGCCAAATCAAATGGCTAAAGTTCTTTTAAAATCTAGCATGGTAGATGCCATCAAAATGGATATATGTCACAATTCTGATTTTCAAAGCTTTTACCTAGTAATAAGTGTAACTTTTTTCAAGATATTTAACTACAACAATTTAAAGTGGACATCTACTGCAGTTTCTGATTTCTTCACCTCGACCTGACTACTGTCAAAACACAGAGGCCGGGAACACAGAAGTTAAAGCATTTCGATTAAAAAATTTGAAAAGGCAGATTATGGTGATACTTGGGGATGTATATAAACCATCTAAAATCCAGTGCATTTTACTTGAAGTTAGAGCTGCATTTGAGCTACAGAGAGAAGGGACTAAGAAGGTTCTACCTTTATATTTTAAAAAACACTCAGGCAACCCAGTGTTGTCATTAAGAGTTCATACTCCGGAATTTGATGGTCAGGGTTCAAATCCTGACTCCATCACCTTCTTTTCTACTAAGTCAACTACCTCTTGAAGTTTGGTATTCTCATCTGTAAAATAGGGTTATAATGGTATTTACCTCATTTATTTCCTGAGGATTAAATAAAATAAGTATTCATTTGGGATTTGGGAGGAACACTAAGAACCTACAATTTAGTAAACACTTGGTAAATACTAGTTTTTTGTAATATTGATTAAGTTGTAAAGGCCAAGATTATATGACTTAGTCAGTGTGACAACACAAAAAAGCTAGAATTCCTCATCTTCCTACTCCACACCCAGTGACCTTACTATGCCATTCTTCTTCGTGCAAATGTTTTGATCTAGTATAAACGAGAGCTTACCTATAAACACTGCTTAGTGTTAAAGCAACAGCAGAAGCAAATGTAAGTGCTTTTATCAGGAATAACAAAAGTCTTTATGTGGCAGCTCGGATGGAGGTGGGGGGTTGAAGGAGAATGGATCATGTATATGTGTGGCTGAGTCCCTTCACTGTTCACCTGAAACCGTCACAACATTGTTTGTTAATGGGCTCTACCCCAGTACAAAAGAATACTAACAAAAGACGCTCACAGGTACGGATGCAACTTGCATCATGTTTTCTAACTGAAAGCAGTGCAGTATACTGGCCTCATTTTCAAAGCCGGCTATGCCGACTTTGCTGTTCCCATTAGTTGTCATTCTCACCAACGAATGAGAAGAGTTATTCCTGCTGTCCCTGCTCACTTGGAAGCTGGGGAACATAGTTGATCACAGAAACCAGTCTCCCACAAACATATAGTTTTATGAAATTACAGAAAGATTTAGCTAGGTATCAACTTATTCCAGGAAATATGAACATTTAGATTCTCATATGATTGAGAAAGAAGGCTACTTTGCATGCCACAAAAGAACTCAAATTGATTCTTCTAGAATCAACTTGAGACAGGAAGTAATTCTATTACCACAGATTGAGGGTAGTTTGCCCTGATTCAATTAGAAATTTTTTAAATCTCAGTCTATCTCATACACTGATAAAAGTTAAATAAGCTATATTTTATTTTTATTTTGAGATGATAGGAAAGAGGACTATATATAAGCTTACTTAAACTTTGGTAGTTTAAAAGAGAATTTTTAAAATCTTTCCTTGACAAGTACCCAAAGTGTACGAACCAGGTTATTTGTTACAATGTTGTTTCTAATGTATAAAGTATATAACAACTTAAATATCCAATTAGGGGGTGAAGGCAATGGCACCTCACTCCAGTACTCTTGCCTGGAAAATCCCATGGACGGAGGAGCCTGGTAGGCTGCTGACCATGGGGTCGAGAAGAGTTGGACATGACTGAGCGACTTCACTTTCACTTTTCACTTTCATGCATTGGAGAAGGAAATGGGAACCCACTCCAGTGTTCTTGCCTGGAGAATTCCAGGGACGGGGGAGCCTGGTGGGCCGCCGTCTATGGGGTAGCACAGAGTCGGACACGACTGAATCGACTTAGCAGCAGCAGCAGCAGAGTGAACACATTCTGGTATTTCACCATAGTGGAATACTATACAACCACCAATATTGGTTATTAGGCATACATTTGTCATGTAAAGATGTTTATATTAGTGAGAAAAAGAAGTTATAAGTAGTAAACAATTAAGATCCCATTTTAATAAAAATTAAGTGAAAATCAAATTTTATATACATAGAAAACAAAGACTGGAAGGGCATACATTGAAATAATAATAGGTTTATTTCTCAGTAGTAGTAGTACAGCTTGATTGTTTTTTTTTTCTTTTGTATTTTCTAAACATTTACACTCATGACTCACTTGCTAGGAAGAAAAAAAGTAATAAAGCATTGTAGTATATAGAAAGAGCTTCATCCAAACAGGTAATATTAAGAAATTGTTTTCAGCCATGTGGTACCTTGCCTTCTATAGCATACTTCATACTAGCTAAGTGAGAAATTGCTTTATTTTCTTTCTCTCCCTGAGTAAACTGAATCACCAACTAAAATTAGAGGAAGAACTCTCTAGATCAAAACATAAAGTTTCAGAATTTCAATTCCCATTGCTAAAATTCACTTATTCATGTATTCAATAAATATTTAATATGCAGCAAAAAGTTAATGAACATAAGAATAAATCATGATCAGATCCTTTTCTCAGAGGCCACAGTTGCTATAAAGATTCTGCTGCTAAGTCGATTCAGTCGTGTCCGACTCTGTGCGACCCCACAGACGGCAGCCCACCAGGCTCCTCTGTCCCTTGGATTCTCTAGGCAAGAATACTAGACTGGGTTGCCATTTCCTTCTCCAATGCATGCGTGTATCCTAAGCCACTTCAGTCGTGTCCGACTCTGTGTGACTCCACGGACAGCAGCACACAAGGCTCCTCCATCCATGGGATTCTCTAGGCAAGAATACTGGAGTGGGTTGCCATTTCCCTCTCCTATAAGGATTCTACTTAAATTTAAAAAGAGATAATGCCACAAGAAGGTATGATGAAGGCGAGGTTTCTCTTTATTCAGGGAATTAGGGAAGTATTATTTAAACGTTTTAAAAGCCAACAATTGAGGTGTGATATTGAAAAGTTGAATTTCTATGGTTATATGATGTGCATTACCTTATAATAGTGAACTCTATATAGTTCTAAGTGAAAAAAGGAGGCTCCAAAATAGTATGTTTGTTTAATGTACACATTTTATACACACAGGCCTACACATATACAACAGAAAAGTATATACCAAAATGTTAACAACCCTAATCTTTAGATAGGAGAATTACAGGTGGTCTGTTTATTAATTTGTTATCTAGTGTCCTTTTTTACCACAATAAACCTAAATGATGTATTATAAACCAATAAATGCAGAAAACTTTCCCATCAGTTCAGTTCAGTCACTCAGTCATGTCCGACTCTTTGCAACTCCATGAATCGCAGCACACCAGACCTCCCTGTCCATCACCAACTCCTGAAGTCCACCCAAACCCATGTCCATCGAGTTGATGATGCCATCCAACCATCTCATCCTCTGTCGTCCCCTTCTCCTCCTGCCCTCAAGCTTTCCCAGCATCAGGGTCCTTTCCAATGAGTAAGCTCTTCACATGAGGTGGCCAAAGTATTGGAGTTTCAGCTTCAGTATCAGTCCTTCCAATGAATACTCAGGAGTGATCTCCTTTAGGATGCACTGTTTGGATCTCCTTGCAGTCCAAGGGACTCTCAAGAGTCTTCTCCAACACCACAGTTCAAAAGCATCAATTCTTCTGCACTCAGCTTTCTTTATAGTCCAGCTCTCACATCCATACATGACCACTGGTAAAAACCATAGCCTTAACTAGATGGACGTTTGTTGGCAAAGTAATGTCTCTGCTTTTCAATATGTTGTCTAGGTTGGTCATAACTTTCCTTCCAAGGAGTAAGCATCTTTTAATTTCATGGCTGCAGTCACCATCTGCAGTGATTTTGGAGCCCCCAAAAATAAAGTCAGCCACTGTTTCCACCATTTCCCATCTATCTGCCATGAAGTGATGGGACTGGATGCCATGATCTTAGTGTTCTGAATGTTGAGCTTTAAGCCAAATTTTTCACTCTCCTCTTTCATTTTCATCAAGAGGCTCTTTAATTCTTCTTCACTTTCTGCCATAATGGTGGTGTCATCTGCATATGTGAGGTTACTGATATTTCTCCCGGCAATTTTGATGCCAGCTTGTGCTTCATCCAGGCCAGCGTTTCTCATGATGTACTCTGCATATAAGTTAAATATGCAGGGTGACAATATACAGCCCTGATGTACTCCTTTTCCTATTTGGAACCAGTCTGTTGTTCCATGTCCTGTTCTAACTGTTGCTTCCTGACCTGCATACAGGTTTCTCAAGAGGCAGGTCAGGTGGTCTGGTATGCCCATCTCTTTCAGAATTTTCCACAGTTTATTGTGATCCACACAGTCCAAGGCTTTGGCATAGTCAATAAAGCAGAAATAGATGTTTTTCTGGAACTCTCTTGCTTTTTCCATGATCCAGTGGATGTTGGCAATTTGATCTCTGATTCGTCTGCCTTTTCTAAAACCAGCTTGAACATCTGGAAGTTCACGGTTCACGTATTACTGAAGCCTGGCTTGGAGAATTTTGAGCATTACTTTAGTAGTGTGTGAGATGAGTGCAATTGTGTGGTAGCTTGAGCATTCTTTGGCATTGCCTTTCTTTGGGATTAGAATGAAAACTGACCTTTTCCAGTTCTGTGGCCACGGCTGAGTTTTCCAAATTTGCTGGCATATTGAGTGCAGCACTTTCACAGCATCATCTTCCAGGATATGAAATAGCTCAACTGGAATTCCATCACCTCCACTAGCTTTGTTCGTAGTGATGCTTCCTAAGGCCCACTTGACTTCACATTCCAGGATGTCTGGCTCTAGGTGAGTGATCGCACCATAGTGATTATCTGGCTCGTGAAGATATTTTTTGTACAGTTCTTCTGTGTATTCTTGCCACCTCTTCTGAATATCTTCTGCTTCTGTTAGGTCCATACCATTTCTGTACTTTATTGAGCCCATCTTTGCATGAAATGTTCCCTTGGTATCTCTAATTTTCTTTAAGATATATCTAGTCTTTCCCATTCTATTGTTTTCCTCTATTTCTTTGCATTGATTGCTAGGAAGGCTTTCTTATCTCTCCTTGCTATTCTTTGGAACTCTGCATTCAAATGGGCATATCTTTCCTTTTCTCCTTTGCTTTTCATTTCCCATCTTATCACAGCTATTGTAAGGCCTTCTCAGACAGCCATTTTGCTTTTTTGCATTTCTTTTTCTTGGGGATGGTCTTGATTTCTTTCTCCTATACAATGTCACGAACCTCCATCCATAGTTCATCAGGCGCTCTGGCTATCAGATCTAGTCCCTTAAATCTATCTCACTTCCACTGTATAGTCATAAGGGATTTGATTTAGGTCATACCTGAATGGTCTAGTGGTTTTCCCTACTTTCTTCAATTTAAGTCTAAATTTGGCAATAAGGAGCTCATGACTGAGCCACAGTCAGCTCCTGGTCTTGTTTTTGCTGACTGTATAGAGCTTCTCCATCTTTGGCTGCAAAGAATATAATCAGTCTGATTCCATGTACAAAGGCAGAAAACTTCCCCATAGTGACCAAATAAAAGCTGGCACCGTGTCACAATTATTACAGGACTATGAAGGCACTAATACATACACGTCATAAATTGTAACCAGGATGAAGAAGCCTTGTCCACTTTTCAGATACCCTTGCTCTGATTTTTCCCATCTGTCAACACAGAGAACGTCACAATAATTGTCTCTAGTTTGGTTGTAATGATCAAAGAACCAAGTAGACGCCTACAGACTGAAAAAAGGACCAAAATAACCAGAATTCTTGAGCATGTTTGCAATTATCCAACCCTGAATAACCAAAATGACTTGGCAAAGAACTTTTCTTTACCTGGTAATATACAGGCATCTTACTGTAGGTCACAGGAAATAAATTGGTGAAATCTAGCTTGACTTTAGGAAGGCTTTTGATCTGTCCTATAAGATCATACTAGGGAAAATATGATAACTGTCCATTAGCTAACCACAGCATGGCTAGGGAGCAATAACGAAAACATTCACATGTAGGAGATCACAAATGATGCTTTGTAACATCAGACTGAACAACAGATGCGTGGAAAGGTGTTCAGAAGGTAAAATAACAATTGAAGATGAAACTGCACAAATATCCAGAAGCAAACTTCAGCATATAACTTCGTTATGAAAACTGTGCTCCACGTATACCTAGGTTGTGGGAAATAAAGTATTTAGATTGAAATCAGATTACCCATAGACACTGTAATGGCAACTTAAAATCCTGTTCTGACAATGGAAATGGAATTAGGACTATGACATACAAATGCATGCCGCACACACACATTAGCAGTAGCACATACAGTAGCAAATAAATTGCCATTATTTGTTGGCACATCTTTCTCTCCCTCAGGTTCATTTTTTCTTGCTGTATTCCCTGTACCAACCAGATTCTGGCAAGAGGAGCTGATCAATATATCCTTAAGAATGAATGAGATCATCATCCCATCTTCCTTAGGGTACCCCTCTAAAACACTAAGCTCCTCCCTGGAGCTCTGTATTTTAAGATGGATATGAATAATTTTCTGACCATTCAGAAGAGAATTTGGAATGCTGGGTCGGGGGAGGATGTTGATAAATGAGAATGGGATTATTCAGTTTATAGAACCAAATCATTCCTTTTCTGGAAGAGAGAGCTAGAGGTATATTAGTTACAATACTGAAACTCTAAAGATATCTTACATAAAGGAAATGTCTTTTTCTACTAGAAATAAGCCAAAATGGCTGGCTCTAAAGCCCAGATTAGGGAAGTTCAGTTCAGTTGAGTTCATTCGCTCAGTCGTATCCGATTCTTTGCGACCCCATGGACTGCAGCACGCCAGGCCTCCCTGACCATCACCAACTCCCGGAGCTTACTCAAACTCATGTCCATTGAGTCGGTGATGCCATCCAACCACCTGATCCTCTGTCGTCCCTTTCTCCTCCTGCCTTCAATCTTTCCCAGCATCAGGGTCTTTTCAAATGAGTCAGATTCGACAAATGAACCATTAAACCTTGTAATGGATAATGGATAACAGGGGTTTCCCTACTGACTCAGACAGTAAAAATTCTGCCTGGATTGTGGGAGACCTGGGTTCAATCCCTGGATTGGGAAGATGCCCTGGAGAAGGGAATGGCAACCCACTCCAGTATTCTAGCCTGGATAACAGCAACAATAACAAAACTAAAGTACATTTTGCTGAATGCTTTCACAAAAGAGCTGACTCCTCAGCTGCAGTGATGGAGATTACAATGAGCCCCTGTGAATTAAGGACCTGGCCTTTCAAAAGTAAGCCCATTCCAGAGCCTGGGCCCCACAACTTCACGATAAATATGAGTAATCAGCCACCATCAGAAGTTTTGCACAATTAAGCTAAAAATGCAAAACCCAATTTTATTTTCATGTTATTTGTGGTTAAAGTGCCATAGAGGTCTACATCAATAGAATATAAAATACACTGTGGATGTATAAAATGTAGATTCCTGGAAAATACCATGATTATTCCTTTATGTATATTTACATAAATTTTAATTCTTTTTTAATTAGCTATTTCTTAATTCAGAATGTTCTAAATAAAATGATATTAAATACAATTATTTCAGTTTCAAAATGAAAATAATGTGTTCAGAATGAAAGTGAAAGCGTTAGTTGCTCAGTCGTGTCTGACTCTTTGCCACCCTGTGGACTATAGCCCGCCAGACTCCTCTGTCCATGGGACTCTCCAGGCAAGAATACTGGAGTGGGTTGCTAGTGTACACAGTGATATATGGTTGTAGTGGGAAACAGTAAGAAAACAATCCAACTCTTGTTGATTCTTCCAATCTATTTATTGAAGGTTATATTTTTCTATTCTTTTGCCAGTTTTTATTTGCAATATATAAACATTTTAATAACCCATTTGTCACCACAAAAAGCCTTTGGGTTGCTTTTTCTTTCCAAAAAGCAATGATAGGGGCCCCAAACCTACTGATTTAGCACCAAATTTAAATAAACCCAGAGACCCACTCACTTTTCACATTGAGTAGAACAAGGTCAGACTGGGCATCTTCCAAATGTAAGGGCTTAATTGGACTAATTCTTTCATGATAATAATGTATATTTAAGATAGCCACTAAAAATTGTCAATGCTAATTTAGTAGATCAATTCCATTAAATGCTTTGAACTTTTCACCACTTGGTAATCTCATCTATTAAAGCTGCTGTTTTGTTGAAAACCTGAAGCTATAAGTTAATATCAAACTACAAGTCTAGCCAGACCTAAGAAATACTTCCTTCTGTGTGAAATATAGCCTTAAAGGATCTTAAGTTGTGTTAAACTGTAAGAGTCTAGCCATAAAATTTCCTGCAACCAAAATGCAGAGTGATATTATCAGTCTACTAGCAATTGACGTTATGGTAAGAAGCGCACAGCATTTTTTTAAATTTCAGAAACACATATTTTTTGTGTCTGAGGCAAAGCTTTAACATCTGTGATTACCGGTAATAGACTAACCTCTACATAACCACATGGTTCAGATTTTAATATCAAATGTCATTTAGGTTATACTTCAATTCAGATCAATAAAAATATCAAGGTTTTGCTCAACATTTTGATGAACAACTTAAGCAATATAACTCATTAATGTAAAATGAAAATATATTTGCTTATTAACTAACGAGGAATTTGGGGAGAAGAGACTCTACCCCACTATCAAACACCCACCGTGTCTCATTTGTTTGGAACTAGACTTCTAAGGCTATTTTTATTCGCTGTGATTTACACCAGTATCCTCTGGGTGATAGTTGAGGAAACAGATGCTGGGAATCTCTCTCCCTCAGTTCCTGAGAGGAGAATTCTGAGTCAGGGCTGTGCCAGCTCCCTTCTTTGTACTCGCTCTTGTGGAGTAAATGTAAATGACTGCCTGATTTCCAGTCTCTCACTGCCAGTTTCCTCAGAGTTTCCACTTACGCATTTGACTCCTTTACCAACTTCGTTTGAAGTTCCCATTCCAAAATCCTGAACGGCATGTTCCCAGGATACATTTAATTTTTTTTTAACTCATTCAATGGGGATTTTCCAACTGAAATAAAAAATAAATTGAAAACTGGGGAGGGGAGTGTTCTTTTTTTTTTTTAACTCTTCACTGTAGATTGGGATTATTGATGTCGGCAGAAGGAAGATGCAGGGGGGTGGAAAAACTGTAAAATGTTCCCTTCCAAGCTCTAGGCACACTTTCTTTTGGAGAATCATAAACCTTCCCAAAGTTTCCTGGATCCTCTTACTTACTGAGAAAGGGTTTAAATGCAAACAGATCTGCATCTGTTTGGAGATTATTTTTAAATTGCTAATTACAAAATTAATGTTTATTAAATGTCTACAAAGTATAGAGCTTTATTCTTTCTTAGAGAATGTAGGCTAATAAGAACATGGCAGTAGTAATCTAAGCAGTTTAAATACCTCTTATAATGGATTTAGAACAAAATCACATTATAGATGGAGAATTCAGTTTCACAAGGCAACCATCTTTATTGAATCTATTATATTATGGAGAAATTAAATTCACTGGCCAAGCTATGTTTTTACAAAGCTTTTCTTAAAAGTTTATTTTTTATTATTATTTTAATTGAAGGATAATTGCTTATTTTATTTTAAACAATAGGACTTCTATAGGTAATTTTTACAATTTAATTTTATGTAAATCAATAGGATTTCCTTATTAAGCACCACTGAATTACCTTAAGGTTTACTTATTAATCCTGTTATTTAGTGTGGTTTAAAGATAGCCTAGAATAATTAATTTAGGCTATTTTTACACTAGGAAAACTTAGCAATTGTTAATGCATTTCAGATAAAATGAGTTTAAATTGATGAATTAGGTCTCGCAATGTAACTGGATTGCCTATTCTTGGTATACATCTATGTGAGACTGAGGTAACAAGTCAATTTACTAATTTAATGGAAATCTGTCAGTTCTTGGGGGTGGGGAAGAGGTGTTATTAGCATATAGATCAAGCAACCAACTATAGACTAAATTATTGCTTTTCCATCATAAAGACACCTACCCACACTCAAATTTGTATCATATGATTCTCTGTGAAAGACCTCACTGGGAGATTGGGCTCAGTGCCTCCTCCCTACCACCAAATAAATACTTTTACTAGCCACAAAAAAATATATATTGTGCCATACTAGTAACATTCTAATAGAAAATGAAGCCCTCTTTGAATAAGAAAAACTAATGAAAAATGTGTTGAGATGCCCATAATCAGCAAAGAACCTTAAAATGCAGGAGATTCTCCAGTGAAAAATCCTCATGAGCTACTACACAACAGGCAAAAAGTCAACATAAAAACTGACATTTAAAATATCCATTCCCCAATAATATTTTGCACAGATACTGAAAGAAAACTACATGCACACATTGGAGAAGGAAATGGCAATCCACTCCAGTACTCTTGCCTGGAAAATTCCATGGACGGAGAAGCCTGGTAGGCTCCACGAGACTGCAGGGTGGGACACGACTGAGCAACTTCACTCACTCACTCACATGCACACATACACAAAAGGAAAGTGTATATGATACTGAACTACTTTTGTAGCTGCAGCAAAAACTGACATTTTACAGTAATATTCTTGGGCTTTATGTATGTACAAAACACTAAAACAACCCACTGTTTCAGTTAGACGTTTGAGCAAAGAAAGTTGGTCAAACATGCTGGGTGATCTAAACAACTATATGACCACCGGGGCAAAGAGGTAAATTCGGCACTTATGTATAAAAAAAGTCAGGGTCAGCAATATATGTATGGTGAAACAGAGTGGACAGGGGGAAAAGTTTTTTACAATGAATATTTCAGCTCTGGTATATGAATCACAAAACTAAAATCCCTCCAATATACACAAATACAGTTGCCAGATTTAAAAGTCTCAGACAGTGCCAACAGGGTAAGACATATTCTCATGTTGATGCACCTCTGATACCATCAAGGGGCCTAATAAGTGTAATATTGAAGTCAGTTCTACAGGAGTTCAAGGGTTAAGTTCTGTGTTGTGAACAATTTTGAAAAAGTATCCCAGAAAGAATCAGGCTAGTTCAGCAAGGGAAACTGTTCCATAATGAGGCTTGGCCTGGACCAGTCCCAGTAGAATTAATTTTGTGCAATAGAACACCTAGATAAATTAGTTTTGCTTTAAATATTGAGTCTTAAAAGAGTTAAAAGAGGGAGAATATCAATCAATAATTTTTAGATTAACTACTTTGTATATGACAAAACAAAATTAACTTTGGCATTATAACCCCTTCTTCTGGCATTTCAGATGAACCCAAAGTTTAAAGTAAATAATCGGAGATTTAAAAAACAACCAAACATGCATTTGTTTTGTGGTACAGAATACTAACTCACTGCATAGTTTGCAAAAAGAAAAGATTACTCACACATTTAGTAAAATTACAAATATGGCCATTATTTTTAGCTATTAAAATAATCAAATTTAAGAATTAAGATTCCTGAAAAAAAATACAGAAAGATTTCTATAGGATTTTTAATGTAACTACTGAAGCAGTTAAGTTTTAAAAATTAAGTGAAAAGTATCTCCATTCATTAATGATGTTAGATTCTTAAAATTGTATTTTAATAGGTTAATCCCCCACGAAGACTATTATTTCCCTCTATAAAACTGATTTCTGTTGAAACATATGTGCAGAATTAAAATCACATCTACAAATGGCCAGAAATTTAAACCAAAACTCCCTTGTGTTTTAATGGCTTTTTCTACTTAAATGACTACCAAAAAGGTAAGTACAAGATTCATTTCCACAGGAGATGAAATCAGGCTTTTAACCTGGCCAATTGCCCGCATAAACAATCTTCAGTGTTATTTGGTCATCATTTGGTAATTAAAACAGCAAATCACAACCATACTGAATTTACATCCATGTGCCAAAAAGTTACTTAGCAGATAACTAGAGATAGAGGAAATGTCTCTTTAACAGATTCTTTTAAGAATACATCTACAGGAAGCATCAGGTTTTCAAACAATCATAAAAAACAAGAAGCAGTTGAACAGTGGCACCCAGAGGTGAAAAGTATATTACTTCTAAAGATTTACACGGTTAACCACAATCTGCTTTTCAGCCATCCTTTTTGTCACTTCCAGGTTTTTAATAAGTAATGTACCAGAAATCATTTTTTTTCCTAGTTGCATATTGAAATACTATATTTTAATGAATAAAAATAAACATTTTATTTTAGAAAAAACATTTTATTTTAGAAAAAATAAACATTTTATTTTAGAAAAAATACTTCTGTGTTAAATTGCATATCAATTCCCCCCTTTAAAACAATATATAAACTGAACACTAGGCAAAATATTTTCCAGAATTGAATATTAATACCCACTTGTCTACTTCTAGCCTATAAAAATTATTAACTAAAACATTTTTAAGAAAAGGTTATATGACTACTACACCATTTCCACACACCCAAAATTATTTTTTTCTAAAAATGATGGTATTCAACTGCTGTATACCCCTGAGCCAAAATGATAACCCTCGGGAGATTATCGGGATTTTGTACTGAACCCTCTCATTATTTTGACAGTAGAGGATGAGACCTGGAATAAGAGTACAAGAAAAGGCAAGTACAAGAAAGGGAAATAATTCTGTTTTATTCCACAGGAAGTTTAAAAATAACAAAATCTATTTTGACCAAAATTAAAATGAGCCTGCCGATTTTTAATTAAAGAAGCTCCGTACCTTTGAACCTGCCCGCTAGCAGCTGCATTAAGCATTTGGCTGGCACTGAATTCCTAAACTAAACTGCAGAAAAACACCTCCTCCTGGGTCCAATCAACTTCGGGGAGCTTCAAATAAACCTTAGTTTGGTGGGGCCAGATTAGGTCAAGTTTTTTAAGAGCCTCAGAAGAACAGAGTCTTATTTTTGATCTTGAGCTAAAAGGCACACCTGTACTTAGCAGAGAGGGTTTTCCTGGCCTGTTATACCTAATCTATCACGAGTTTTCATCCATTACTGGGTTTCCATTACCTTTTGTCAGACGTTTTCTCCAAGATCCCACTGCTTCTTTTTAATCACCTAAGAACCAACACTGATGTGACAAGTTCCAGAATAAGGCTCATCCTTTCTTATCTGCATCTTCAGCCTAATGATGAGAAATGGTTTTCCATAAACTTGAAAAAGGCAGGGAAGTGCTGCCAAAGTCATTATCCACTACCTTGAATTGGAAGGAAGAAATCTGTCCCTTTTTAGAATATTAATAAAGTATAAGATAATTTTACAAAACCTTTAGCATTTCATTCGTGAAATAAATGAAACTGCCCAATGCTATTTCCAAAGGAAAACAAAATAACCTCATTTCCCACTCTCTGAAATCTACATGAGAATATATCCTCGATTTTGAATAGCAAGCAGAATGTTCAATTGCCTGACAGAAATGAGAGGATTATGCCTACATGAAAGCTAATATTAAAATAATCTCTCCCATTGTGATACCTTTTTCCTGTTGTCTCCTTTTCCCTTTCCTATAAACAAAATGATCGTTGCCTAATCCAATACTTTGGCTTCAAGGAGAGGCTTCTATGTAGCTTCGAAGCCGCCAGCATGCTATTTGCCTGTGAATAGGCTGTGGACTGCAGCTAATGCCTGCCTGCCTGCCTGCTTGTGGCTAAGTCTCATAGAGCAAAATTGCAGGCTTTCTCATACCCAAAACCACACCATCATTGCCCATATTTGGTGATTCCATTGCAGTAACAGTTCGAAAGAGCACCAGGCTTAGAGCATTTTGGAGCGACCTGAAGGAAGGGGCTGCACATGGACGGTATTGATCTCTCCAGCCATTTTTAGGCAACCCACAGCTGTTCCCAGATCGGCAGCCAGAGGAGGCAGACGCAGCGGTAGATCTGGGCGCCATCTAGTGGATTCTATTGATCTGGGGAGTCCGCAAGTGAGTGGCGGCTGTATAAGATTTGGTGAACAATTCCTACAGCCGAACTATAAAATACATTTTTCTTCAAACTTAAAATCGAGGCAGTAGAAAAAGAGGCATTTCTAAAAGATAAAGGAAAAGAAGAATAAATGTTTAATCACTCTTGGGAACTTCACAACTCAAGTTTTTCAACATGAATCTTAAGTCTTTGAAATGGGCAAAGTACTTCATTATTTATACACTTATGAAAAGGAAAATATGAAGTTTATTTTCCGAAAATATTACCATTTTCCTATAATCTGCCAAATTTTACCTTAAGGGTTTATAGTTTGAAAGTGGGGGTTTCTTTGGTGGCTCAGTTGGTAAAGAATCTGCCTGCAATGCAGGAGACCTAGGTTTGATCCCTAGGTTAGGAAGATCCCCTGGAGAAGGAAATGGTTACTCACTCCAGTATTCTTGCCTGGAGAATTCTATTGACGAAGGAGCCTAGCAGGCTACAGGTCATGAAGTCACAAAGAGTTGGACACTCTGTTTATAGTTTAAGCCGATCCAAAATGGAATTGAATCCTTACTTTTCCTACTACCTAGGGCTTCCCTGCTGAGTCAGTGATAAAGAATCCGCCTGCCAATACAAGAGCCCTGGGTCGGGAAGATCCCCTGGAGAAGGGAATGGCAACCCACTCCAGTATTCTTGCCTGGGAAATCCCATGGACAGAGGAGCCTGGTGGGCTACAGTCCATGGGGTTACAAAGAGTGGGACATGACTTAGCGACTAAACAACAACAAATATATACCTGAATCTTAAAGCTGCTGCTTATAAAATATTCCACCAAGTATTTTTCCCTTCTTCACCCAACATTACATATTACTAATGCCTCAGAAAAGTAGTCTTACTCTTTCTCTGTTCTTTGCACTCACATATTTTTTAGATGAAGGAACTTCAGCTTTCTCTTTGGCAAAGTTATGTCTACTACTCAGTGTAATATCAGCTTCAAAATACAACGCCTGGAAAGTTGTACTCCTGACTGATCCATAATCACTTCCTACTTCATGTTTTCAAGTGTATTTTATTTAGGGTTGCCACTTGTCTCTGATTTCCTAATGCTTATCTCCACAAACCATTCTTTTGTGTAACCCACAGCCTCTAGCACAGTAGAAGAGCCTATTCAGTGTTGAATAATTGCTATGACATAAGTAGACGACTATCTGGCAAGATCTGCTCATAAATCTTCTGGTTATTCTGCCCTTTTTGATGGGTTAAATGTACCAACAGAATCTAACATTTATTGAACACTGCTTAAGTAGACACTGTGTTAAGTACTTACACATTTTCTTATTGGGTGCTCACAACAGCCCTGTGAAATAAATACCGCTCCTGTCCTTATTTATCAGCTTCTTCATCCTGTTCATATCAGCTTATTTATCCTGTCCTTATCAGCTCAGGATAGCTGAGTCTGAAAAGTTGAGAAATTCACCCAGATGACATAGGGAATAAACCTAGAATCTGATCTCAGTCTGTCTCAGAGCCTGTACTCTGAACCACTATCATACTTTGTCTATATTGTTATTTTGTTATTTGTCTATGTTATTAAGTATACAATACACTGTGATCTTATTACCAGTTGTATTATATTTCGATGATTCATTCTACAAAAATTAAATAATTATGCAAAATCAGTTATTCCAGATAGTCAACTAAAATCAGTTATTTTAGATGGTCACTAAAAATTATTCAAGTTGTTCATTTTTTTTTTTTTACCATGTTTGTTCTTCAAAGAATGAGCTTGCTATAATTAAAAGATCTGTACAGAGGAAGGAAAAGAAATTACTTTGCTGATCAAAGGACTGATGTAGGAAAATATGTAAGCTGACTGCCTTTAGCTAAGATCGCAACAATGAAGTGGAAGAGCTAGGGGAAATGGGAGATCTGGTAACAACTGTTTCTTTGTTTTTTCAGTTCACCTGACCTCTTCAAACATTTTAATTTAGAAACGCCCCCTCATAGTCCTCAAGCTTGGCCTCATGAGTAAGCAGATCAGGAACCTCACAGGAACCACCTGTGGGGTTTCAGTTCCAGAAGATTGGAAAGGGCTCCCAACCTCCTAAAATATTTTTAAATGTTTAAAAGCATTCTTAGAGTTTCTCGCCTTCAATTTAATTTTAAAAAGGACAACATTGGTCTTAATCGCTCAAAACTAGGAAGAACTCACATGTCCCTAAACAATAAAATGGACAAATAACATGGTATATTCATACAATGAAATATTATTCAGCATTGAAAATAAATGCAATAATGCCACACACACCATGGATGAATCTTATGATTTTGAGCAACTGAAGCAAGACACAGAAGAACACACATAATTTCATTTACCTAAAGTGCCAAAACAGTTCAAACTAAACTATGTTGTTTAGGGATACATAACTTAGATGAGAAAACTATGGAGAAACACCCAGGAAATAATGTCACAAAAGTCAGGCTAGGGGTTGCCTCTGGGAGGTGGGTAGTGAGATAGGGAGGGAGACTGAGAAATTTCTGGAGGTTTGGCAATACTTAATCAAATTATACAGTCATGTTTTGTTCCCTCTCCTGTTTGTACATTTCCTACAACATATTAAATGAAACATTAAAATTATACAATAAAAATATAAAATCAGCATATCCAATGATCATTCCAAAAATGCATTAAAAAAAAAAGAACATATTAGGCTTTATCCATCATTTGTGCTTTTGTGAGAATGAGTTTATTAACTCTATGAGTGCAAGCAGACTTGGGAGGAGGCCAAGTACAAAGACGCTAAATTCTAGACGAATGCAGTGGCTAGAGTGTCAGCTCTGGAATGAGACCCGAACTTGGCCTGGAGCCTTCCTACTTGCCAACTGTGGGCCTTGGGCTGATGAACAAACCTCTCACATCCTCCACTCTCTGCCTACAAAATGAAGACCATACTTCCACCATAGGGCAAGTCACTGGAAGGCTTACACAATATACTGGTTTTCAATAATTGCCCAGGAAGTTTTTTTTTTTTTTTTTTTTTCCCTTTCCCTGGATTGGAAGCAAAGGAAGAAATCAGCACAGGGAGTAGAAAAGGAGAAAGTTCATTGTACTTCCCACTCATCCGTGGTCACTTAGCCCCACTAGCTTCTTCCTGAACCACTCACCAAGACTGCTCTAGCAAATCACCAGGAACCTACCTTCCAGTTACTTAACCCAATGAACAGCTTTTCTCTACATTGTTTGACACTGTTGACTTTTCCTTGCTCCTTCAAATTCTTCTCTTGGTTTCTTCAATACCCTGAGATATCATCTTCTTCCCAACGCCCACCATCAGGAGGTCATTTCTCTCCCATCCTCCAACCACCTACTAACTCGTCCTTTCTAGTGTGATGCCTCCCCAAATCTTTCCCCACACTTTAGCCGGACTGGTGTCCTAACGTATAAATCCTACTATGCTTCTTCTCCAGAGCCTTCATATGGACCTCCAGGATCCCAAGCCCTGGAGGACCTGGTCTGTATGTCTGTCTTCAGGCTCATCCATTGCCCTGCTAACCTACCCAAAGTCATTCGGACTATCTTGCCTTTTACATTAGGCTTCCCTGGTGGCTCAGACAGTAAAGAATCTGCCTGCAATGCGGCAGACCTGTGTTCAATCCCTGAGTTGGGTTAGGAACCTTTTGGAGAAGGAAATAGAAACCCACTCCAGTATTCTTGCCTGGAGAATTCCATGGACAGAGGCGGTTTACAGTCCATGGGGTCGCAAAGAGTCAGACACGACTGAGCACACAGGCAGTCTTTATATTACCTGCTCTCTCTGCCTGGAAGGACCTACCCTCCTGCCTCACACTTCACCATTTTGCCTGCCTCACAAACATCTTCAAAATTCAGGACAAGTCTCCTTCCCACAAACCACCCACCCCTTTCTAGATTACTTACCTTCCTTTGTAATCTGTACAATCCCTGACAGTTCTTAAACCGCCGCACCATTTGTGTGATGGTCTATGTCCTCAGAAGACTGTAAACTCCTTAAAGGTAGGCATTATTGCTTACTCACCTTTGCATACCACCACCCAACACAGGAAACAACAAACAGCTAGGTAAGTGAACCAATGAATTGGGCAAATAATTGAAGGTTCCTTCACAGTTCTACAGGACTACCATTGCAATCTCTTCTACTCTGTCTCACTCCTTCCGAAGGGGAAAAGTGTTATGTGTCATATACTTGTTCCTCAAACCCTGCCTTCTAACATTTCTTGGCTTATCATAATTATTATATTTTTAACATCATATTAACTAACCAAAAATTTTGCAGGTAAATTAAACCTCTCTCTCTGTTCAATATACTCTGTGTATCTAACTGGACAACCGTAGGTTTCAAGCCCAGCTCTACCACTAACAGCTGTGGGAACTTGAATAAGTCACTCAACCCCAAATTTGTTTCCTCACCTATTAAATGAAGGTAAAAGTAACTAACCGGTGGCTTTCTTGTGAGGCTAAATGAACTAATATACCTAAAGCACTTAGCGTACTGCCTAGCACAAATTAGTATACAATAAATATCAGCTATTATTATTATGCACAATTAAGACACTCTATAATTTATCATTAATTATAATGCTCTGTACTTTTCAAAACTAAGGGTTACCTTGTATTTAAGATTATGGCCTCAATAATGAGAGAAATAGATTTTTAAAATATATAATATATATAGATAAAAGCTAAAACATACAATTGTATTATATACTTTAACTGTTGAACTACCTTGCTTATTTTATAACTGAAAAATAACTGAACTAGAATACATTAACTGAAAATATAAGTAGATTCCAGTCAGTAAATGTTTGACAGTAGCATTTGACAGTGGAATCCACATCTTTTACTAAATACACATTGATCATTCATGACATTCACTGGTAAAACATGCTTTCAGTATATAACTTGAAAAATCTGACACTGCAGAAATTAACCTTTGATATTCCTATTTTCTGTGCTTACTACTGCAATTCAAATTTTATTAAATTTAATATTATGGTTTTGAAGACTGCAAGAAGAGCAGGAAAAAAGTAGTGAAAGGAAATAGAACTATTTAGAACTATATGAGGACACCCATACGGTCTTTGTAAATGTGAGGAAAGGTCTTTAAAAGACATTGCTCATCTTTAATTTATAATATAAATATTTTTGTGTTTTTAAATATCATTACTCTAAAAGTAAAGGGTCTGTTTCTTTTAGCTACAAAACTTACTTTCCCTCTCTTAATTGCCCTCGAAAAAAGAAAACACCAAACATAAATCACTTTATTCAAGAAGGAGAATCTCTTGACAATAGGATTATTATGACAAGCATTTTCCACACTTTATTCTTCATGCCCAGAATGACATTGGTAAGATAAGACATTTTAAAAGTCAATAGCATTTATTCTGAAGTTTAAACTATCATGTTAAAAAAAAAAAAAAGTCATTTCCTTAAACAGGAAATGTATTAATAATGGCACAAAAGACAGTACAAGTCTTACTATAGAGTACAATGTTCCCCTTCAAAAAGAAAATATCCTAATCCTCAAAGGGTAGTAACTCTTTAAGTAGTTGTTTAAACAATAAATGCTGGAGAGGAAATATCTTGGCACCCTTTACCTCATATTTGCATATATTTTGCTTAGTTCTGATCAAGATTTAAACAGACTAAATCTTTAGAAATTTAAAGTTTCCTCAATATTCTCTGGTTCTCACCAGTCAAACAAGTTCTATTTGCTTTATATTGAAAATATCTATTTTTTATACCAATATCTCCCAAACTATCATCTTTTTGCAGGTGATCCATTCTGGAAAGCATCATACCCCAGAAAACTCTGCAAAGAATGACTTATTAAAAAAATGTTTGTTGTTGTTTAGTTGCTTTAGTCATATCTGACTCTTTGTGACCCCAGCATGGTAAGCCTATAGCCCATCAGGCTCCTCTGCCCATGGGATTTCCCAGGCAAGAATACTGGAGTGGGTTACCATTTCCTTCTCCAGGGGATCTTTCAGACCAGGAATTGAACCTGTGTCTCCGGCACCCCACTCCAGTACTCTTGCCTGGAAAATCCCATGGACGGAGGAGCCTGGTAGGCTGCAGTCCATGGGGTCACTAAGAGTCGGGCACGACTAAGCGACTTCACTTTCACTTTTCACTTTCATGCATTGGAGAAGGAAATGGCAACCCACTCCAGTGTTCTTGCCTGGAGAATCCCAGGGACGGGGCAGCCTGGTCGGCCGCCGTCTATGGGGTAGCACAGAGTCGGACACAACTGAAGCGACTTAGCAACAGCAGTTCCTGCACTGGCAGGCGGATTCTTTACCACTGAGCCATCAGGGAAGCCCCTAAGACACATTTTTACAGACTTGTTAAAGTTTTTAGACTTACTTATAGATCAAGATTTTAAGTTGGAAGCAGTTTAGGCATTATTTAATTTGTATTTTATTTGCAATGACTTTGGATTAGATAGTATGGGAGGATTCCAAGTAATGTATTGTACCTGGATTCAAAGTCCTGAGGTGTCATAAACAATACATTTTAATTACCTATTAGTTAAAAATACATAACCTTATATTCTGTTTCAATTCACTGCGTAACTCACTCATTCTACCATCAGGCCTGATTTTCCCACTGTTATCTAGAAAAAATCTCCCCATTTGATTAAAACTTTAGTTTTAGTGTAGCCTATTGACTGAGAGTGTGTGTGTGTGTGTGTGTGTGTGTGTGTGTGCGCGCTCATGTGTATGGGGGTATGTGTGTGCTTAGCCCCTTGTGTGTTGAGCAGCTACCGGTCAATCAAAGGCATTGTCAAACCCATCCTGAAATACAATAAACAAGACTGTGTCTGTCCACTTCAAGAAATCCAGCTAGATACATCAAAATTAAGGAACTTCGGTCAAACATTCCCAACTCTTATTTCCAAAGTAGCCGACAAACAGATTTCCTGGAGCTAACAGAGGCTAGCTAGTGTGGCTACTGTCTCCATGGAATGAGTCAGTTCAAAGTGTCAGCATGATTGTGAGTAAATGGTTACTTGAAGACGTGAACCCAATGGAAGTTCCTGATTTTCCAGGCTTAGGTTATAAATGTTTCCATTTGTCTCTGGAAACAAATGGTTCTCTACTTCCTTCAACTAACTTTCTAAGATGGGACATTCCCAGGTCTCCAGACTTGTCATTTCACTTTTGAATCAGCACCCTCAGGATCCAGGATGTAGATTATTCCCTTGAAAATAACTTTTTACTAACAACTGATTTAAGCAGTGATTCAGAAATGCTTCTTTTTAAAGTCTCATTTTTATGAGCAAAGAGGATCTGTGTTGACTGGGTAACAGAAAGAGCAAAGATGTACTTTTTATTTTTCCATAAAGCAGAAGGTTGCATAAATACATCAACATGAAAGGCACATCTTTTTTAATGTGAATTACCTAAAAATGTGATTTTAACCAAATGATGAGTAAGAGAAAGCATGGTAACATCAAACCCACCTATCTACTAGACCTGGATTCATTTGAGTTGAGTAGGAGGAAAAAAATCACTCCATTAAGTTGATTTAGTAAAAATCAAGAAATAAGCCCTGAGCAGAATGTGGGTGTAAGGATGATTCAGTCTTCCACTGCTTCTTGAACTGTTTCATGGGCAAAGATGCTTGTTGTGACTGACAGGGATTTAAGGAATCTAGGCATTCCTCATTCATTTAAAAAACAAATACAGCCCCCCAAAAGAATTTTTCCTGTCCCCAAACATCTACCTTACTAATGTGTGAAATTTCACCACTATATTAAAGTAAATGAAAGAGTAAGCCTACACTGTAAGGAGACAAAAGGCCCATCTTCCAGTTCCATCCCAGGACGAGATCAGTACCTGGCACAGAGGCTGATTCATAAATACCTGTTGAATGAACATAGTTCCTGATATTTTTATGCAAAGAAGAGTTTTTTAAAGTTGTTTTTTACTTTAAAAAAAAAAAACAATTCTCTTCCAAATACGCAAATTAGATTTATGCTTAGAATAAACAGAAATTATTGAAAAGCTAAAAAAGAGGGAACTTCAGGGTAAACAAAGTATACTTATTATTTCTACATAAGAGAGATGAGGGCAAATTTCCCATTTGTAATAAGTTTTTGGCCAGTTTGGTTGCAATCTAATAAATAACAGGTAGAGAATGTGTTCTCTTGCAATACATGAATTTGGTTACTTAATAATGGAGCACATTCTTTGTCATCAAAATTTTGTGATCCAAAAATCAGTGGGTGGCAGTGTGTCCTTGTCTTTATAAGTTCCTATAAATCCTAATTCTAACCTTATTTAATTGAGCTGTTAGCGTGGGAGTGGTGGGTAAACTGACAAAAAATTAATCTAGCACACAGATTTTCACTATCCCTCTATATTAGCAGATTTCATAGTAATAATGTTTATTATTGGCATTGAGCACTAATACACTAAAGAAGGACAAATAAGTAACGCCAGAGACAGAGTTTAATCTTTATGAAAATTATTACAAGAATAAAGGTTTTTTTCACCCCAGGGTCCTGTGGGCCTGTGTTAATTTGCACCATTTGTAACCTAAAAGTCTGAATGAGGCGTTAGAATAAGTCAAATGGAGAGCTGTGTACTGTAGTATTATGCCAATGATTAGATTACCTTTTACAGAGGGAAAAAATATATGGCAGGTTTCATTTCAACACTTGAAGGGAAAGGCAGCAGGATTATGTTAAACTCAGGAAGGAAAATTGTTTAGTTGCATCTTTGTTAACAATTTGAAAGTATCCATTGTATTACTTCTGTAATGATATTGAGCTAGTTTTATTAAGGCAAATTTATAGCAATGTTAGAAATTAATACCACTCTTATTTCCTCCACAGCCTGACTTTATTGAATGCCATGGGGCATATTAATCAGTAAAGCCAAGTAGTGCATGAAATAAAAGTATAAATTAACCTGTAACACGAATGTAAAAAGGGCTTAATAAAATAGAAATAAATAACACTTTAATGATAATCAACCTGCCCTGTCTGAGCCAAGCGAAAATTGTGATAATGCCAAATACAGGGTCTAAAGAGCCCTATATGATTTTATAAAGTTAGATGGAAGTACACATGGACATAGACGTCAAAGATGACAATTACAGCTGTATAAACCAGAAATAATGTGTCGCTTGAATTGTGGTGCTATTGGTTCAATGGATAAACATATGTATCGCATTGAAAGAGTTTGAATAGTAAGCACAGCTAATTATTCTAAATTCCCATTTTGTCAAATGGTTTCGAAGAAAATGATTGTCTTATTGGACTTTCCTCCTCACCCCCAAACATATTCAGATACTTTAAAAAGTATAGTACGTGCATGCTAAGTCACTTCAGTGGTATCCAACTGTTTGCAACCCTATGGACTGTACACTCCCAGGCCTCTCTGTCCACAGGATTCTCCAGGCGAGAATACTGGAGTGGGTTGTCAAGCCCTCCTTCAGGGGATCTTCCTGACCCAGGGATCAAACCAGCTTCTCGTATATCTCCTGCATTAGTAGGCGGGTTCTTGACCACTAGTGCCACCTGGGAAGCCCTTAAAAGTATAGTATGCAGCCCTTTAATTTACTGATATAAACTATGTTTTATATCAGTTTTTTTAAGTTTTAAAATCTGTTACCGCTGCTGCTGCTAAGTTGCTTCAGTCATGTCCGACTCTGTGCGACCCCATGGACTGCAGCCCACCAGGCCCCTCCGTCCATCTCTTCTCTGTCTGTAATTAGGATTCCCTTTAGCTTCTTTCTTCTTATTGTACCTTACCTTTCTGGACAAAGTAAAATATACTGTTAATATTGATATTAATGTAGTATGTCTATAAATTACCATTTTTTTAGAAAAAGGAAAGACAATACTGAAAACACTTACATGTAACTGGATGACACATCTATTTCCCTCCAAAAAGTGTGTTTCCTGCGAGGATATATAATTGAATCAACTGTAATACTGTAAGACGCCTACAAAAAGTGTAAGACGCCTACAAAATGAAACTCCAAGCTTACTTAAAATAAATATCCATAGAACAATACTCTGAACTCCTGACAGAAAAACTGAAATAGCTATAAGATTCAGTCTAATCTATAAATCTATAATTACATATGCAATCAAAAGGAAATCATGGAGGTAAAGGGAGGGGCTTATAAGCCTGTTATTTTTATAAGTATCTGTTAACCTTACCAGGTTGATGGAAGAACAAAACAAAATAATATGTTAGCATTTGGGACAATAAAATAGGCTCCCCAAATGCACAATGTGTTATTATTCATATTGAAGGAACAAAAAATCTCTTTCACAGCTCTACTCATATTTGTTCTCCTAGACTTTAGCATTGACTATATTAGTCAAGGGAGATGACATAAAAACACTTTAAATCATATTCTAAAATTATGTGAACAGTGGCTTTTACGTTCTTTATTTTGCTTTCTAATGCTGATGCTAAATCAATTTGATTAAATCTTCAAGGATCCTGTACCCTGTCATCAAATTAATCTTCCTGGAATATTATTCCTATTATGTCTCTCTCTCTAAAACCCTCCTTGGCTCCCTCTGCCTCCAGAATAAAACCATAACTACTTAGCTAGACATTAAAACTTGATAGAGAGCCTCCCATTCCCCTTAGTTACCCGAAGTTCCTATGTCCTGGTCTAACCAGGGCCCCTTTGTTTATGCTCTTCTTTCTGCCTGAAGTACTTTTCTCTCTCATCACTACTATAGCCCTACCACTAACCCCATAAAGTTCTTCCAACTTCAAAGCTTTGTTCAAATACTACTCCTTCCTAAAGTCTTCTGAGCACTCTGAGGTTGTATATTTTAATTTCAATGCAGGGGGAACCAGAAATGCGATCCACAAAATTGTCAGTCCATCATAGATTTTTGTTGTTGTTGTTGGTCACACACTGGGCATCTTGCAGGATCTTAGTTCCCCAACCAGGGATTGAACTCTGGCTAGCCAAAGAAGCAAGTCCTAACCACTGGACTGCTAGGGAACTCCCATCATAAAATGTTAAGCCTTCTACTGTGTTACAAAAAAAAAAAAATTAATTCTTTCTTCATTTACAAGGGATTGTATGTGTTGTACCAATATTCCATACCCTTGAAAATGTCAAGTTGATGCTTAGTATTAAGCTATTTCTTATGAAATTCAAAAAGTATTCAATAGATATTGTTTAAATTTAGAAAACACTTCTTAACATAATTATAGCCTCACATTAAGAGGTGATTTTTCTGACAGTATGGGCAAAATCACCAATTCAAATATGAGAGTATTAGTCTTGAGTTCCTTCCCCTCCAATAGAGCAGAATAATCTAGAATGGGCTGCAATATATAAAATGTATGCCCAGAGACATTACAATGGCTGTTTACAGAGTAAAAAGTCATTCAGATATTGTGAATTATTTTATATAGTGAAAACCTACTGACCCAAGGACCTCATCAAGCATAAGAAAACAATATTAAAGGCCACTGGGCTTTTGCATTTTATTAACTTCCTGAACTGAACTGAACTGAAGTGAAAATTAAATCTGAGTCATATTAGAACACACATTGATTGTGTGTTCTCACCATCACAATCTCAAATATATGTCAGATGGTATATTTTAACTTATATGCTTTATTTGGGGTGGTGGGGGGAGGCTGTAAAGGCCAGAGAAGAGCCACGGAGACTACATAAAGATTTTAGCTGATTTCATTTTTCAAGAAATAAAAGAATTCTAAAAAATTTTTCCCTGGATTAAAGAGAGAAAATAAAACTCTCACTGTCAAATTCTTGCCTATCAATTATTCCTGCTGCTGCTGCTGCTGCTAAGTCGTTTCAGTCGTGTCCGACTCTGTTCGACCCCATAGACAGCAGCCCACCAGGCTTCCCCGTCCCTGGGATTCTCCAGGCAAGAACACTGGAGTGGGTTGCCATTTCCTTCTCCAAGGCATGAAAGTGAAAAGTGAAAGTGAAGTCGCTCAGTCGTGTCCGACTCCTAGCGACCCCATGGACTGCAGCCTACCAGGCTCCTCCGTCCATGGGATTTTCCAGGCAAGAGTACTGGAGTGAGGTTCCATTGCCTTCTCCAATCAATTATTCCTAGCAGTATCCTAATAATTCCATATAATTAATAAAATTGGACCCTCTGGGACTTAAAATTGTAATAGTCCAGCACATGGAGATTTTCTGTATTCTAACTATGTTATAAATGCATATGGACTGTAAACATCTTTGTTATAAATGTAAAACAACAACTATAATAATTATTATAATAATAATCCAGCCAGAGAAACTGCAGAGCATAAAACACTATGGGCTCCCCCTGCTGTTTCTACTGCTAAACTTAACTAATATTTCCGGATGCCAGAGCTTGGTGCCCTGATTTTAAGGTTGATTCATAAACAAAGAGTAAACAAAACAAAATTAAAATGCCATTATGTCAATAAATCAGTGGGTCGAGGGGAAGAGAAGAAAAGAGACTGTTGATGCATTGAGTGTAATAAGTAAGCAGGTACATGAAGATGAGCATTGCCTGGAATTCCAAAAGCTACTCATGAGCTTCTGGGGAGCAGCAAGACTGTCCTGCCACTGAGTTTAGATGAAGAAGTATTCCAGATCTGACTTGCTGTGTGGAGATTTGTCAAATCTGAAAATTGTATAATGCCCTTTGGCGAATTGGCCACAGTGCCACAGTCTCAAATCTCTGCAAGTGAGACGCGTAGACCAGCTCAAGCCCAACAGGGCATACTAAGGAGAGTATTTCGGGGAAACCATAATGACACTGAACAGGAGGCTAGCTTATCATCTTTTCCAAGAGAGATCCCAAGCCTCCTCCGTGATGGCTGCTTGGAGTTCTGTAGGCTAATGAGGAGAACCATCTGTATAGCACTTTGCTGGCAGATGTGTCCCCCTTTACTGTGCCAGAATCTCCTAACAGGGAGGTCTGTAGAGCGCTCCAGTGTTGTTCTGTGAGGGGCGTTTGTGCTGTTCAGCAACCGTGTAATCTGGAAGCCAAACCAACATTTAACTATTCATAAATATGCATTTTAGTATACCTTGTCTTTTCAAATATGAATATCCAAATGAGGTGTGAGTGCACTTACTTGTAAATTTGTTTTCATGTTGTCACATTCAGGGAAACCAATGACTAAAAATGATATCCAACATGTATTACTTTTGTAAAAATTTTGTAGACTATTTCACAATGAAAGGAGGAACCAAATTGAGTGAACTGGCTATTTGTTGATATGATTACAGAGTCATCAGAGAAATCTCTAAAGAGGAAAAAAAAAAAAAATATATATATATATATATGTACATCCAGGTATGTTTTCCTTCCTTTCTTCAAATGCATTCATTTTGCAATATAGAGTTAATTTCTACTTTTATAATATCAAAAAGTAGTAAGAAATTAAATTCAAATGCTAAATCTTAAAATCTGTATGAATAAATTTCAAATTATGATGGAATAACATTTCAAAGCATTTACTTGGCACCATATGGGAAGTTACATAAGGATTATAGTAAGCATCAAAATATTTTAAGGCAACCATTAACAGTTCTTAAGATAGACCTAATCACAAACTCAGCATTTAAAATAAGTACATACATACTCACATATTATGAAGACGTTTTAAGAGCACATAAACTATTTTATCTTGTTGTAACTCTCAAAATTTTATGACAATTAAATTCTATCATTCTTTTCAGTTTCAATTAATCTACTGTCATTGAAAGCTGCTCTGCTGCTCAGTCGTGTCCAACTCTTTGCAACTCTATGGAACGCAGCCCTCCAGACTCCTATGTACACGAGTGCATGAGATTCTCCAGGCAAGAATACTAGAGTGGGTTGCCATGCCCTCCTCCAGAGGACCTTTCCAACTTAGGGACCGAACCTGGGTCTCCTGTGTCTCCTGAATTGCAGGTGGATTCTTTACCACTGAGCCACCGGGGTAATAATAGCCACCTATCATTAAAAGAGCCTTGTTTATGTTAATTTTCTTTTACAAATCCTTTTCAGGTACTGATTTGAAGTGAAAGGCGCTCAGTCGTGTCCAATTCTTTACAACCCCATGGGCTATGCAGTCCATGGAATTCTCCAGGCCAGAATACTGGAGTGGGTAGCTATTCCCTTCTCCAGGCAATCTTCCCAACTCAGGAATCAAACCCAGGTCTCCCACATTGCAGGCGGATTCTTTATCAGCTGAGCCACCAGGGAAGCCCACTGATTTGAAACTCTTATTCAATTATATAAACTCAACTTCCAGCTCAAGAAAAAGATAAAAGAGACACAAAGGAGACCAGATAAACTAAAGATTTTAAGATTTTTAACCAGGGTCTTATTATTCACTAAAAGTTACAAGATGCTTAAAATCAAAGAGAATACATCTACACTTTAACTTGACTAACAAGGTTAGGTGAATTTTTAATATGAAATATGCAGCTTTTAGCAAAAGTGTAAAATAAGCTTAAAATAGTAGCTTATGTAAATTTCACAGAGCAAAACCATGACCAGCTATTTTACCATCTATCTCACATAGAGAAGATTTTAAGTATATCTCCCTAAAAGCAGGGTAACATAAATTAGACTCCCAGGTAAGAGTGACAATTCTTCCTGCCTGAAACTTCCTCTAAATTGTTTCTGCCTTCCAAAAATATTATCACAAAAAAATTGCAGATCAGATTATTATCTATAACTGATACAGATACAGACATACAAATGACATCTAAACAGGAAAGTTCTTCCAAAGCTTCAACTTGTTTTCATAGTAAATTTCACATCGAATATTAGTACTAGTAATTGATTTTAGCAATCATAGAGTTATAAACAGCTTCTGCTATTTAATGAAAGAAATGTCTCAGCTTTAGACTTTATTTATTAGCATTTAAAGTCCCTCCATAACCCTAGTAAGATCAGTTATGGCTTAATTAAATGAGAAAAATGGCCTGCCAAAGATTCTTTGTTCTTAAAATAAATACTGCATGTTTTCAGTTTTCTTGCAAATCATCAGAACCTATTTCAATTGAAGAGCAGACTGGGCATCAAGACTAAATTTACTTCATGCAACCCAAATAAAGTGTATTTTGCCTGGAATTTTTATATTTTCTTCATAGTGTACCAGCTACAAATATCATCTTAAGAGGTTTCTGCTTTATTAACCGTTTGAGAGTTTTTCATCTTTGAGTTGTACCAGTATGAAGGTAGCAGAGCCTATTCACAGTAGAAATTTTTGCTACTAAAAAATGAACACAAATTTAGACTTACAACGTGTCTGTCCTCAGTTCTGTGTTTGTGGTGATACTCCATAGTTATTACGAGTTCTAATTATATAGTCATATATACATACAAACGAAAAACAAAAGGCTAAACATCCAGTGGCAAAAGACTGAGCTGCTGCATCAACCTGGCAAGAGCACTTCAAATAAATGATCGCTTCTCAAATCCTTTGGAAAAACGATTGCATTAATCTGGCTTTTCCTCTCTGGGCCCCTGCTCACCACTTTCCTCTCCTTTCATCTATAGTCTGGTCTGCCCCTCTCTGGCCACATTGCAATGATCCCGTTATACTGACGGGCGGCGGGGGCGGGGGGCGGGGCGGGCGGCTAGGGAATGCGGAAGAACGATGGTTAAGGTGAGACTAGATGACAGCCGCTTTCTCCAATTTGGGAGCGAACCACGCGTCTCCCCTCTTCTACCACTAGCTGGCGCCAGAGCTCTAAAGATATATAGATGCATTGCGTCATAGCTTGCTAATCAACAAAGACGTTTTCAAACTGACCAGAGCTTTCCCAGGAAAATAGGAAGTGATTTTAACTGTGAAAAGCAGTAGCATAGGAGCTGCGATTCCGATTAAAATAACCCAATTTTATGCCTCCAAGCTATTGTCTTCAAAAAAGAAAGATGCCTCATTAAACAATTGGTGGGTTGCTTTTTTTCCCCCCCATATCCAAACAATAAACAGAGGGGAAGTCGTCTTTTCCTTCACAAACTATTCACTATACACATAAAACTGTAAAATTTTCCGGTTATATAATGCTCTGTTAATCTAAGTAAAGTGGCTTTTTTTTTTTAACTATGCCTTTAGTCTAAAAGAGAAATGTCTGATACATCAAGGTCACACACAGAAAGGGACTTTACAGCTTTAGCTCCTAATTAACTCCTACATCTTCCTCTCTTGTAACTAGCTTCAAATGTCCACTTCCTGGCTCCAAGAGACCAGCTTTCAGTTACCTCATCCTGTGCTTCCAGACACTTCCATGGCTGCAGATCTGTGGGAAGGAACTGATCAGCCATCTAAACACACACAATTGCTCATTTTAGGAAAACCAGCCCCTGGACAAAAGAACAGGAAACAGTATATTTGTTTGGTTCAGGACAGAAACTATAGATATGCAAATAACACACGCTGAGATGTAGCTCTGGGTGGGATAAGTACTTGGAAAATTCAAAATATATGCTGCCTTGGAAAAATTTTTTTTCATTTGGAATGTTTCATATTCATATATATATTCATTTTTGCAATTAGAAAAATGACAGACACCACTTATTTTGGCAAGAGAAGTTGAATTCAGACAAAACTACAGTGAAATGATGCAATTTCAAAAAGATATATAGTTTGACTTGTAAACATTTCACATAGATAATATTCATTCAGGGCTTCCCTGATAGCTCAGATGGTAAAGAATCTGCCTACAGTGCAGGAGACCTGGGTTCAATTCCTGGGTCAGGAAGATCCCCTAAAGAAGGGAATGGCAACCCACCCCAGTATTCTTGCCTGGAGAATTACATGGACAGAGAAGCCTGGTAGGCTACAGTCCATGGGGTGGCAAAGAGTTGGACATGAATGAGCAACTATCAATCACTCACTCTGTACTTTTAAGCGAGTCCTTCCCCAAATCAAACATATACACATGGCACCTCACAGGGCCACAGACATAAATCCTTTCCTGAGCTGAGTTTTCCCTTATGATACCAGTGAATCATTGACCTTTAGTCTCCCAATAAGGTCGCAGAAATGAAACAGGACAGAATGTGGTCTCTAACACCAACTGATATTTGTGCTAATGACGTTTCCGTTTTCCAGTTGAAATCTTCATGAATGTTTTTCAAAGGACACCTGGCTGACTTTGAGGCAGAAGGGAACATTCAGAAGGTGAAAATAAACTTTGAGGGACATGTCAGAAATTCTGTATAGCATGGGACTTCTGTTCTGGTTCAGTGGCGAAGACCCCACCTTCCCAATGCCGGGAGCTGGGATTTGATCCCTGGTCAGGGAACTAGATCCCACATGCCACAGCTAAAACCTGGCACAGCCAAATAAATAAATAAATATTTTCTTTTAATTCTGTATAGCAAACACAATGGAAGAACTCAGTGTGTCTACAGTGTAATGGAGGGTCAGATTTAATCCTTTGTCACTAGTATCATGTTGCTGGGCCCATCCAAGAGGCATAATGACAAGGGAACTTTATTAACCATAATTTGAAATGCCCTGGCCTTCATGCTAACTACAGTTATCTTTTGTTACTTACTGGCCTTGACCTATATATAGATGGACTGCATCGGTTGCTACTGAAACCAGAAGGTTCCTCTCAAAAGCCCAGTGCAGGCCTGAGTTCAATGCACAGTTTAATTCATATTCCACTCAACATACCAATTTTATTTCCAGTGGAAATTGCTCATTTAATTGCACTGTAAGTTTTATGGGGTATGCCCCAGGCTGTGTTCTTTATGCTAGGCATTTCAGTATTTATGGGTAGAGCTATACCCAAAACTTCAAACATAAAGTAAAACCAGCAAAATATGCTCTCCTCCGGTTCCATAAATACTTTTCACCGGTTTCATTATTTTTTCCAATGAAATTAAATGAGTGTGTTAAACCCATAACTATACCTAGACTATTGCTTGGTATCTCTAGAGCTGGTTTTTGTCCTTCATATTCAAAACTGATACAGCTCTGCTTTCCTGCTAAAGAATGAGACTGCAAAAGAGCATGTATAGCCCATTCTGTGTACAGGCTAGCTCTCCAGTAACAAAAAAAAAAAAAGATTTCCTATGTCAATAGTCTGTAGAATTTTTATCCCTACAACTAACTTGATTTTTTTTTTTTTTGATGAAGTAGGCCTGTTTCTAGGTGACAGCTACATATAGTAAACACTCTGAATTACAGAACTAATGCATATGTTGCAGAATAGGACTGATCTAAAGAAAAAAGTATTTCATGTCAGCCTTCAGCTACAGATGGTTTCTGTGTTTTGGGACAGGGAAAGATAAGATAGACATGTGATTTTACTTACAGCAGAACAGAACACATTACTAAACCTCTCAAATGCTAATGTGGTTCTATTGTGTTTTACTAAACCAATGATTGTTTTTCTCTATGACTATTATCTCACTGTATAAAATATATGAAAGCATGTTTCCAGGGAATTCCAGAGTTTTAGACAAACACTTCTTTTTTTTAGACAAAAAAGCTATCAGTGACTTTTTAGAACAGTTTCAGTGGAATGAAGCAAACAGAAGCCTTACTAAGGCGGGGGGGGGGGGTGGTTCAGAAAAGGTGAACAGGGAGAGAATAAAGACAATAGCTATAAACAGCCCATTTGTCTATGTATTTAGAAGGTGTAGTAGGGTCAAGTGAAAATGATTACCAAGTTGAGGGAGGGAAGAACATATGTAGAGCAACTGGGAAAGATGTAGAACTCCAGGAGTTAGGTTTGAATATAGGAAAAAGGCAGAATTGAGCAAGAATAGACCTGTATTTTCAAAAAAATTGGAAACGTTTTCTAAGCCAAGAAGGATCTAGGGATGACAAGGTAAACTGCAGGAGTGGGAATTCTTAGAGATTTGTCATCAGTGTACTAGATCTTAACAATTCAAGGACGACTGTAAATGAGATGGGAGGAGGAGGTGTTTTTCCCAGAAAACCACAGGGAGAAAATGACCCTGCAAATCCTGCAGAGTCCAAGGGGGATCTTCAGCAACAATCTCTCTTACTGATGTGATCATTCCCATATCAGTTGGGATTCAGAAAAGTTGAACGTAACTAAAAACCCCAAATAATAATGGCTTGAACAAAATAGAAATTGCAGTAGTCATTAGGACAGTTCACATACTCTGGTTCTTCTCCCTTTGGGGCACACAATAGGCTGGTACTTCCGTACCCTCTGAGATTAGGTATGGTAATATGACTTGCATTAGACAAAAAAATGATGTGTGTGTTGTTTTCAGATGAAAGCTTTCAGTTCAGTTCAGTTCAGTCGCTCAGTCGTGTCCGACTCTTTGCAACCCCATGAATTGCAGCACGCCAGGCCTCCCTGTCCATCACCAACTCCTGGAGTTCACTCAGACTCACGTCCATCGAGTCTGTGATGCCATCCAGCCATCTCATCCTCTGTCGTCCCCTTCTCCTCCTGCCCCCAATCCCTCCCACCATCACAGTCTTTTCCAATGAGTCAGCTCTTCACATGAGGTGGCCAAAGTACTGGAGTTTCAGCTTTGGCATCATTCCTTCCAAAGAAATCCCAGGGCTGATCTCCTTCAGAATGGACTGGTTGGATCTCCTTGCAGTCCAAGGGACTCTCAAGAGTCTTCTCCAACACCACAGTTCAAAAGCATCAATTCTTCGGCGCTCAGCTTTTTTCACAGTCCAACTCTCACATCCATACATGACCATTGGAAAAACCATAGCCTTGACTAGACGGACTTTTGTTGGCAAAGTAATGTCTCTGCTTTTCAATATGCTGTCTAGGTTGGTCATAACTTTTCTTTCAAGGAGTAAACGTCTTTTAATTTCATGGCTGCATGAAAGCTTTAAGAGCGTACAATTTACTACATACACTCCCTTTGCCTGTCTCAGCCACGGTGGAAGCACTGATTGAGACGGAATGCTTCAGCCTGGGTCTCTGGTTACCACAATGACTGGCTCCTCCTGCTGACCAGCACTGGACAAGGTGATGTGATCAAGAAATAAGCCTGTGTGGTATTAAGCTACAGACCAAATTTCTTTCTCTCAGAAACATCTGGGTGGGAGGGCCGGAATTGACACAGTAATGCACAGTTTTAGGGACCCGAGCTCCTCTGTCTTGCTGCTTGTGTGGGTGTGGCCCTGAGCTCAGTTTCTAGGATTCCAAGAGGCAGGAAGCAGAAGCTCCTGGAAGCAGAGTTCCTTCCACTGAGGTTGCTCTGGACAGAACCTGGCCTCACGGCTGACCCAAGAGCTGCAAGGGAAGGGGAGAGGCTGGATGAGGTTCAGCCCAAAGATGGACTGTTTCACTACACAAGAGGACACAGGGTGTTGCCACTCTGCTTCCAACTCTCGGAAATCCTTTTGTAAGTGAAGGCTGATGATAGGATTGCTCTGCACATCTCTATCACCATTTTTTATAAAAGTGAAAACATAGCTAGAATATAGATCAATATGGATGATGAGAGATTGTGTGTGTGCTCAGTCGCTCAGTCGTGTCCCACTTGGCAATCCCATGCACGCTAGCCTACCAGGCTCCTCTGTCCATGGGATTTCCCAGGCAAGAATACTTGAGTGGGTTGCCATTTTCTACTCCAGGGGATCTTCCCAAACCAGGAATTGAACCTGTGTCTCATGTCTCCTGCATTGGCGGATTCTTTATCACTGTGCTACCTGGGAAGCCCAATGAGAGACTGAGGCCACCTGAATTTAGTTTTTTGTTGGAGAGGGTTTTTTTCCCTCCCCCTCTGTTTCTAAGAGACTCTGAAATAACAGTCCTCATTATAACCTTCAACAAGATTTGAAATGACACTATTTTAATTACTTCCATGCACTTGCTTATTTGGCTACTTTAAAAAAGACACACACACACACACACACAAAAATCAAATTTATATTATCTGTTGAGATATCTCACTAACAGTCCCAGAAATATAAAATATAGGGATAGTGAGTTTGGCTATACATTCATTGTTTCTTACAAAGAGCAGAACTAAAGAAAAATCAATGAAGGTGATCAGTTTTAGCTTGGGAGCGTTGTTTTCCCACTGTCTGAGCTGGAGCTGGCAGCAGGAGTTGGTGCTGCCATCTTTAATGGTGCACTGATTCAGCTCCCAAGACGGCCGCTGAAGAGACACTGTGAAAGTGGTTCCAGCAGAACTATATATATCACACTGCACAAACAGCCTTGATCTTTTCACAATGCACTCAGTTCAAAGCAAAGTGACAAGTTTTCTGTTGTTGTCATTTTAGTCTCATATCTATGTTCACTTTTGGTCACCACTCCTTGCATTAAAAAAAAAAAGAAAATTATTTTCAAAACTGATTCTTAAGCATTTTTGGTGAGCGCTACCCCTAGTCCAAGCTTCCCAGGGGGTGATATTGGTGCTCCTGCCAATGCAGGAGACATAAGAGACGAGGGTTTGTTCCTTGGGTGGGGAAGATCCCCTGGAGGAGGGCCTGGCACCCACTCCGGTATTGTTGCCTGGAGAATTCCATGGACGGAGAAGATTGGTGGGCTGCAGTCTATAGGGTCGCAAAGAATCAGACACGGCTGAGGAACCGAGCACGCACACAGGCACGCACACCTAGTCCAGGAGGGAGCCTGACCCACAAAGTATTTATGGCTCAAAAGGTAGAGAGAAGAAAGGCAGACCAGTGGGTGTACCACCATTTCTGTTCCAAATGAAACATCAAAATACAAATCAAAAGGGAACCTGAGGCAGACAGTGGCACAGAGTCATGCTCTCCTTTCGTTCGCCTTTCTTTGACCTCTGCTTCTTTTCCTACTTCCTTTTATTTACATAGTGAATATTGCATTTGCTGAGTTTCAGGCATGCCTGGGCATGTTTGTCAAGCTGACCTTGCTGCAGACTGATTTGCCTCTGGCCATGGACTCAGACTGGGTCTGCTACTTAAATTCAAACACATCCAGACAAGTCTGGCAAATTAGTAGGGGGAGGAGAAGGGGTTTGTGTGACATTCAGAAAAATCTCCCAACGAAAGAATTCATTCTCAGGGAAGAAAGGGAGCCTTATTTGTATGATACAAGGACTGATTTATTTTCCCCTTTCAAAAAATTTTTCTTGAGGTATAATTGACGTACAACATTATATTAGTTTCAGGTATAAAACATAATGATTTATGTGTATGTTGGAAAATGATCAGTGCAATATCTAGTTAACATTCATCACTGTACATAGTTTCAGAATTGTTTTCCTGTGATAGGAACTTTTCAGATCTACACTCTTAGCAATTTTCAAATATGCAGTTCAGTATTATTAACTATAGTCACTATTACATTTCATCTCCATGACTTACTTATTTTATAACTAGAAGTTTGTACCTTTTGACCACCTTCACTCAAAATAATTCTTATGATTGCTTTTCAGTCCTGGGATATTAGGACACATGGTCAGAATCTATGTCTCTAATGGAGTCATCACTGTTAGAGGCTCCAGTAGGTTTTGGTACCAGAACAAAAAAGCAGAACTGAAGGGTGTCTGTAAACATTGGATTTGTTGTTGCTGTTTAGTGGTTTAGTCGTGTCTGACTCTTTGCAATCGCATGGACTGCAGCATGCCAGGATTTCCTATCTTTACTATCTTCTGGAGCTTGCTCAAACTCATGTCCATTGAATCAGTAATACCATCCAACCATCTCATCCTCTATCGCCCCCTTCTCCTCCTGCCCTCAATCTTTCCCAGCATCAGGATCTTTTTCAATAAGTCAGCTCTTTACGTCAGGTGGCTGAAGTATTGGCGCTTCAGCATTAGATGCCCTGCATCAAACCTGGCTGAGGGACAGGCAGGGGCAGGTAACTGCGAGTGAAAACCAGACAGCCACTCATGGAGGCTCCCATTAAAATGATGTCTCTGTGTGTGTGCTCAGTCACTCTGTTGCTCTTTACAAGTCCATAGACTGTAGCCCACCAGGCTCTTCTGACCATGGATATTCATGCCATTAACCAGGAGACCCAAATTACCCCAGCTCCTGCATGAGCCCAGCCACTCTCCCCACAGGTCCTGGGAAAGATACTTAGAAGCAATGAGAAATGAAAAATCAAAGGTCCATGTGCCCAAAGTCCCTGTGCAGAGGTCTCTGGTTAACAGGCCAAAACATGGTTTAGACCGAAAGGAAGTTCTGTCCCTCCTCTTCTGCCCAACTTGTGTTTTGGCCTCTTTCATCCCTTGAGCCAGCTAGCCTCATGGGACCAGAGACCAAAGTAAAAATAGCCCCAAAAATGACCTGACATTTGACCTAAGAAAGCCTGAGAAAGGAGCCACAGGAGGAGAGAGGGTGGAGACCTGGGGAGAATGATTTAACGCTTAAATCACCAACACTTGTGATAACATGATGGGCCATATTAGTTCTCAAAGTACCATTTTAGGGAGCTACTTTAGCAAGCAGGAAAATGGGAAAAAGTTAGGGAGTCAAAAGTAACATGGGATAAATAAGCATGGTATTCCAATATATAACCCCTAAGGATCAGAAATGGTAACAAGAATTTAAATATTAACACTGTTCCATGGCATATAATGTGTAGAGGAATGGCATTTTTCTGGAACACATCCAGTTCTGTAATTACTTAACTGACTAATCCAATAAAGCCTAAATTGACTAAACTCCAAGCCCACAACCAAGGGTTTTTCTTTTCTTTGATGTATCTTAAAACATCGTAAAGTACTTTAAACTGTCATGTACGTGGATTTATTAGAAAGCTAATGGTATGTAATTCAACTGCTATAGTTTTAGAGACTACAAAAATCAATGCCATCTCTTAAAACAAATACCCAAGTAAATAGTAAAATGATTCATAGGTCTTCCAATTATAGTATTCACTAGGTATGTTACTCAGAAAACTGAGGCCTGGTTTTCAAGCTTCTTTGTGGCCATGAGACCTTTTTCAAAAGCTCTGTTTTACACAAACATTTCCTATAATTCACTCTTTTTATAACATAAACAGATCTGTGACAGGGGTGTGCTAGTAAATATTTAACAAGAAACACTTCAAGAAAAACTGATTTGGAAATTTGCTGCTTTTTATAGGGCAAATGCTCACCACGGCCATCACTGAAGGAAGACTTGGGAAGAAATGCACTTTATCTGTTCCTGTGAGCACCTCTACACCTTGGGAACCTCTGCACCACTCCCAGCTCTCATTCTCCTCCGCATCAATACCCCAAGGGTATCAGTCTGAAAACTGAAAGTAAGATAACTTTGTAACAGGGAATTTTTTGATGAAACTATTTTGATGGTTATCTAAGATTACTAAATTGCTGCTTATCAATACTTTGAAATCCTATTTTCCTAGTCTTATCGTGTGATTCAATGACAGAGCTTTGAAAATGCGCAACAGAAATTTAGTAACCACCAGCTGCCAACTCCCCATCTCTACTTAAACGACCTTTTGACCTTTATCTTACGACATTCCCAGTGTATATTTTACATACATTTTGTCTCAGATTTGGTGTTATATGGAATTCTAAAGAGAGCACACAAGTTAATTCTTAAAAATATGCTCTGAAAATTATAAAAATCAAAGCACACAGACATCTAAGATCCACTTACCCTCCCTCTCCTTTTCCTTATCTCTTTCTCTGAAATTCCCTTTCATCTCTTCCGCCCATCCCTCCCTCTCCTTCACTATCTCACTTGGAAAGTTACAATAAATTTGGAGCCAGTCAGCCTGGTTGAAGGAGGAATTTGTACAGAATCCAGAGCATGTTCAATTCTTTACCTCTCAGAAGAGGCCTTCTGATCTGGGGGAGTCTAGAGAGAAGGCCAGAAGCAAATTACTCTCCTTTTAGTGTTTCAGTCTCAGACAGCCCAGCAAGTCAGAGCAGTCAGGCCTAGTCACTTGACTGACAAACGCCCTGATAGAGAATGCTGCCAGGGAGCATGACAGTCACCTGTGGATAAAGGATCAAGGGGGAACTGATCAGGAATCCCTCTTTGGGGACTTCCCGGCCAGTCCAGTGATTAGGACTCTGACCTTCCAGTGCAAGGATTTCAGATTTGATCCCTGGTTGGGAACTTAAGATCCCACATGCCCCGTGACCAAAAAAAAGAAAGAAATCTCACAGTTGCCATTTCTTAGCAATACCCATGTTTTCTCCTTTCCTTTCCTGAGTTTCCTTTCTTATTAGCAGATAACCATTCTTTTTTTCTTCTTCTTCTTCTTTTCACAGCTCTCTCTAGCCACCTTCTTTTTTTTTTTTTTCACTTTTATCAGAGCACAAGAAATATTTCCTCATGTATGTTGGGAATCTGCAGTGAAATACTTAGAGCTTTTTCCTCGGGCAGATCAAGATAACAACAGAAGAAGAGGTGGACCATAAAGAAGAATGAGCACTTAAGAATTGATGCTTTCAAATTGTGGTGACTGTGGTGCTACAGAAGACTCTTGCGGGTCCCTTGGACTGCAAGCAGATCAAACCAGTCAATCCTAAAGGAAATCAACCGTAAATATTCATTGGGGGGACTGGTGCTAAAGCTGAAGCTCCAATACTTTGGCCACCTGATGCAAAGAACCCACTCACTGGAAAAGACTCTGATGCTGGGAAAGACTGAAGGCAGGAGGAGAAGGGGATGACAGAGGATGAGATGGTTGGATGGCATCGCTGACTCAACGGACATGAGTTTGAACAAACTCCAGGAGATAGTGAAGGGCAGGGAAGCCTGGTGTGCCGCAGTTCATGGGGTCACAAAGAGTCGGACACAACGTAGTGACCGAACAACAACAGAAAAAAAGGGTGGACAGAGTCCAGAGTGAAGTACAGACAGGAGCCCAGAAGGTTGTCCTTCCCAGACTGCAGCCTGGCTGACAGGCTGAGCCTGCTCAGGATTCCACACAGGTTTAAGGAGCCCCTACTATGCACTAGACACTTACTAGGTACAGAAGCTCTGGAAGTCAGTTCTACCTTCCAAAAGCCCCAGTTTGCCCTAATTTTAGTGTTTTAGTTGGTTGATTTTTTGTGGAGGCAGGCAGCTAGGTAGTCGGTTCTCATTCCTGGCAATATTTAAATACCTTGCATAAAACCCACAGGGACTTATTTAAGACTCTGAGCACTGGGAATGACGGTGCCCTCTGCCCCAGGGAGAGTGAGGGAAGGATGGTGGGGAAGGAGGCAGATGTGTCCTCTGGATCAAGATAGGTATATTGAGCTTGGGGAGAGGGGCTTGTGAAGAGCTGAAGACTTTCAAGAGAAACCAGAAGAGAGGCCCCTGCTGCTGCTGTTTAGTGGCTAAATCATGTCTGACTCTTGCGACCCCAAGGACTGTAGCCCGCCAGGTTTCTCTGTCCATGGGACTCTCCAGGCGAGAACACTGGAGTGGGTTGCCACTTCAGGCTCCGGGGATCTTCCTGACACAGGGATAGAACCCACACCCTTGCTTGGCAGGCGGATTCTTTACCATTGCACCACCTGGGAAGGCTAACAAACACCAAGCGCAGACAAAAATAATAATAATAATAAATAAATTCTTTAAAAATCAATGGAGTAAAGCAAGTCTTAAATTAATATATATTATTTAAGCCAAAAATAATAAATGTTTTAGAAACTACCCCAGATAAAATCCTAGATAAGACTTGTTTTGGGGGCCCCATTTTCTCTGTTTCAGCACCCCTTTCTACCAGACATTCAGTTCTTTGGGCTTCTCCTCTGTGCAGAGTCTCTTTACATTGTCCTATTCAGGCTTATCATTCCAACTTTATTTCTGACAGTCTCACCTATAAGCTTCCATTCTCACCAAAACCTTATTGTAATCTGTTTCTTTACAGGTAAAGGAAAGCTGAGGTCTTTGCTCCTTTCTCCTAATTTCCTTTCTGGTTTTTGCCCCAACTAACTCTGAAGGGGAAGCATTATTAATGATTGATCTGAGCCCAAGACATCAAATTAGGCCAAGATTATTTTTGGGCACATGAGTTTAAGAGTCATGTTCCCCTCTCTCTTTCCCACGAAACTACATCAATTGGGAGCCTGATTCAGGTTCCCAGCCACCTGTCTCTGATTATATTCTTTCATTTGGCCAATTAGATGATAAGATCTCACAGCAAGTTTGAGAACAGAATTGTCACAATCTAAGAGTCTAATACTCCTTAATTTTTATTAGACCCTTAACCAGCAGTCTCAGGGGAAGTACCTAAAGCAAAATTAATGCAAAAGAAAGAAAAAAGAGCTATATTTTAGGTGTGATCCTGTTTGGTCAGGAGTGAGGTAGCCTACGGAAAACTGGATAAAGACAAAAAAAGGAGGGGAGGAGTTAATCTGAAAGGTCCGCCTTTTATGTTTTACCTAATAATAACAAGTCCAATATAGTCTAAGCTATGGTTTTTCCAGTAGTCATGTACAGATGTGAGAGTTGGACCATAAAGAAGATTGACTGCCAAAGAATTGTTGCTTTCAAATTGCAATGCTAGAGAAGACTCTGGAGAGCTCCTTGGATTGCAAGGAGATCAAACCAGTCAATCCTAAAGGAAATCAACCCGGAATATTCATTGGAAAGACTGATATTGAAGCTGAAGTTCTAATACTTTAGCTACTTGATGCAAAGAGCTGACTCATTGGAAAAGACACCAATGCTGGGAAAGATTGAGGGCAGGAGGAGAAAGGGGAAACAAAGGATGAGATGTTTAGATAGCATTACTGACTCAATGAACATGTCCCAGAGCAAACTCTGGGACATAGTGAAGGACAGGGAAACCTGGTATGCTGCAGTCCATAGGATTGCAAAGAGTTGGACATGACTTAGTGACTGAACAATGAATAACAGCAACAAAAGTCCAATATTCACACACACACAAATATTTTTCTGTAAGAAAGGCTGAAAAGGTGTCTGGTTAATACTAGAAATTTGTCCTGGGATGGACTGAATACCATATATGAAAGTAAAAGTCACTCAGTTCAGTTCAGTTCAGTTCAGTCGCTCAGTCGTGTCTGACTCTTTGCAACCCCATGAATCGCAGCACGCCAGGCCTCCCTGCCCATCACCAACTCCCAGAGTTCACCCAGACTCATGTCCATCGAGTCGGTGATGCCATCCAGCCATCTCATCCTCTGTCGTCCCCTTCTCCTCCTGCCCCCAATCCCTCCCACCATCACAGTCTTTTCCAATGAGTCAACTCTTCACATGAGGTGGCCAAAGTACTGGAGTTTCAGCTTCAGCATCATTCCTTCCAAAGAAATCCCAGGGCTGATCTCCTTCAGAATGGACTGGTTGGATCTCCTTGCAGTCCAAGGGACTCTCAAGAGTCTTCTCCAACACCATAGTTCAAAAGCATCAATTCTTCGGTGCTCAGCCTTCTTCACAGTCCAACTCTCACATCCATACATGACCACAGGAAAAACGATAGCCTGACTAGACGAACCTTTGTTGGCAAAGTAATGTCTCTGCTTTTCAATATGCTATCTAGGTTGGTCATAACTTTCCTTCCAAGGAGTAAGCGTCTTTTAATTTCATGGCTGCAGTCACCATCTGCAGTGATTTGGGACCCCCCAAAAATAAAGTCTGACACTGTTTCCACTGTTTCCCCATCTATTTCCCATGAAGTGATGGGACCGGATGCCATGATCTTCGTTTTCTGAATGTTGAGCTTTAAGCCAACTTTTTCACTCTCCACTTTCACTTTCATCAAGAGGCTTTTGAGTTCCTCTTCACTTTCTGCCATAAGGGTGGTGTCATCTGCATATCTGAGGTTATTGATATTTCTCCCGGCAGTCTTGATTCCAGCTTGTGCTTCTTCCAGCCCAGCGTTTCTCATGATGTACTCTGCATATAAGTTAAATAAGCAGGGTGACAATACACATCCTTGATGTACTCCTTTTCCTATTTGGAATCAGTCTGTTGTTCCATGTCCAGTTCTAACTGTTGCTTCCTGACCTGCATACAGATTTCTCAAGAGGCAGGTCAGGTGGTCTGGTATTCCCATCTCTTTCAGAATTTTCCACAGTTTATTGTGATCCACACAGTCCAAGGCTTTGGCATAGTCAATAAAGCAGAAATAGATGTTTTTCTGGAACTTTCTTGCTTTTTCCATGATCCAGTGGATGTTGGCAATTTGATCTCTTAAAAGTCACTCAGTCATGTCCAACACTTTGAGAACCCATAGACTATCTAGGCCATGGAATTCTCCAGGCCAGAATACTGGAGTGGGTAGCCATTCCCTTCTCCAGGGGATCTTCCCAACCCAGGGATCAAAACCAGGGATCAAACCCAGGGTCTCTCACATTGCAGGCAGATTCTTTACCTGCTGAGCCACCAGGGAAACCCAAGAATACTGGAGTGGGTAGACTATCCCTTAAATACTCTAATGAAATATGTTTAGCCTAGAAGATATGAATTAATAAACTGAAGGGAAATAAACAGAGAGGATACTCTTACTGGAAGAACTTGGTGAAGGTGCAATAGGAAAATGCGGGAGCATGGTTCTGGTCTCAGTTACATGGAGCTCAGCTGAAAAACACTATTTGCAGGAATATACTACTGGTTCTTTCATGAATATGTTTTTATTATTTTATAACTGCTGTGGAGATTTTTTTTTAAGATCAAGCAAAAGTGATAAGGAGTAAAAAGATGCAGGTTTAACTTGGACTTTGCCCATGGTTAGTACCTAGACTTTGGTCAAATTACTCAACCTAAAATAAGGAGACAGCAATTTGACTGAGTTGGGAGGAAATGATAATAAATGGTTGTAAATCAGTCTTTTTACTAAATACCAAGAGGATCAAGATTTGGTAGTTTTTGTTTTTATGATTAAATGTAAATTAAATGCTTAACTTCTTAATCTTGAAAACATAACATTTTCTCAGTAAAGTTTCCTGAGTCTTCCTAAGGCTGCTATGCAGACAAACCCATTAAAAGGAAGTATATCTCTGAAAATATTAAGATGTGGTTCCTATCAAAAAGGATTGTGGCATTTTATTTTGAGATAAATATTTGAAACATGTTCCTTGGGTGGAATATCCTTTAGATGCCTCAAAATCAACCCAACCAAACCATGCTGTTTACATCTTTCTTGATCTCTCCTAACCCCAATCTTATCTCTACATTCTCAGGAATTAGTGGTGCTATCATAAAGTATCTGCTTGCTAATGCAGGAGACCCAGGTTAGATTCCTGGGTCAGGAAGATCCCCTTTAGAAGAGAATGGCAAGCCACTCTGGCAACCTTGCCTGGAGAATTCTAAGGACAGAGAAGCCTGGTGGGCTACAATCCACGGGGTTGCAAAGAGTCAGACATTGCTGCTGCTGCTAAGTCGCTTCAGTCATGTCCGACTCTGTGCAACCCCAGAGACGGCAGCCCACCAGGCTCCCCCGTCCCTGGGATTCTCCAGGCAAGAACACTGGAGTGGGTTGCCATTTCCTTCTCCAATGCATGAAAGTGAAAAGTGAAAGTGAAGTCGCTCAGTCGTGTCTGACTCTTTGCGACCCCATGGACTGCAGCCTACCAGGCTCCTCCGTCCGTGGGATTTTCCAGGCAAGAGTACCGGAGTGGGGTGCCATCGCCTTCTCCGAGTCAGACATGACTGAATGACAAATACAACACTTTTCAGTCATCTACTCAATTGCAGAAACTTCAACTTCTACCTCTTTAAGTCAGTTATTGACTCCTGTAAACTGTATTCAAAGTTGCTTATTTTCATTTCACCAAACAACTCTTTCCCATCACTCCTCCTGCCAAACCTATCCTTCCTCAGGTCTTACTCACCCCTAATAATAGGATATACTCAGATGAAACAATATAATGAATGTATATTTATAAACCCCTTGGAAAAGACAAAGAAAATTTAGATCTGATTCATCACTTGTCATCTACTAAAAATATACTGGATTTTATAAGAACTTTATACTATAAGAATTTCAAATACGTACAAAAGAGAAGGAATAATGGAGCTTCATGACCTACCAGCTATCCCATGATCCTCCTGTCTACTCCTCACCCAGTTTTTTTCCCTACAATATTTGGAGCAAATTCCTTCATCATTTCAGTTTATCAGCGTATACTTCATACACTGAACTTTTGAAATTTTAGTTACACTCAGGAAAAGAGAGAAAGGAGATAGCTGATAGTCGAGGAACACAATCTGTCTCCTTAACAAAGAGAAGTTTTCATAAAGTCTTTAGGAATTTTTCTTAATTTTCTGTTTTCCCTCCCTTCATAAAATGTCTTTAAGTACCATAATTATAATGAATTCAATTATTTAAATTCAAGTAGGGCTTTTTATGCTGAATTGTGAGTTCTCAACTAATAAGCTGTCCTCAATTCAATTGAATTGAATTTTGAATTTTACTCCCAGATCAACAAAAATTTACAGGACACATACTTGAATGTCTAGTTCAAGTAGACTGGACTGTCTTGTCAAAGAGTTCAATTCACTTATTCCCAGAATATGATTCAATATTACTCTAAAGTGAATTGCTACCTGTTTTCACTTTTATGTAAACTATCCTATGAGTCTGACTATGCTGTTTAATATGTATTCATTTATTTACTCTTTGGCATCAAGGTTATCAAGAAAGTACCTTTCCATCAAAAATGTTTATTTTTATTAGTAAAATTTAATTGGCCCTTTTCAGAATTTATACCTGCTTGAAGACCCAGATTTGGAGTTTAAATTCAACGTCATTTTGTATCTTCTTCTTGTTATTAAGAAAATTGTCAAATCATGAATCCTTGTATATCACAGATTAGCCTGGGTTCCAGAGATGAGTTTAAGGGAGCCCATAACCCCCCAGGGATTCTGCTACCAAGAACACAGGAATAGCGAGTGCATAGCAGGTGCTATATGCAGTCTGCATGCTTGAAATGCTCACCTCCTGGTCTCTGTCTCCCCTCTACCAAGTCAGATATTATCCATTCTTCAAAATGTTATTCAAGTTTCATCTCTATCATGAAACCTTCCTAGATACTTGAAACCTTTAATTATTTCCCTGTTTCTCTAAGGCACAGCACTTTAATCTACACCACACAAGTCAGTACTTGTGTATTATCTCCCTGACCTAACTATATATGAAGATAGAGGACAGATAAGAGTTCTTCCCAGGTGGCTCAGTAGTAAAGAATCTGCCTGCCAATGCAGGAGAGGTGGGAGGAGACACAGCTTCTATCCCTGGGTCAGGAAGATCCCCTGGAGGAGGAAATGGCAACCCATTCCAGCATTCTTGCCTGGAAAATTCCATAAACAGAGGAACCTGGTGGGCTACAGTCCATGGAGTCACAAAGTGTTGGACACGACCAAGTGACTGAGCACATACACACACAAACCCAGGGCAGTGAAAGTGAGAAAAAAGAGAGGCAAGACAAGAAAAATGGTAAGTTATGCATAGGAAGGCTGTGTGGATAAACTTTGCCATGGGGTAGTCTGTTAATGAAAAGGAGGGAGGGTAACAATTGATCTGCCACACTCTCCTATTTCTACTGATCAAAATTCATCCCGAGTAAGTTAACGTGCAGCCCGTTGCATCGCACCATCCAGATTTTTTGGCAGACATTTGGGAAGCCAGACACCATACTCTTTAGTGTTTCATCCAAGTAGAAAAGTGGTAGAGGAGCCAAAAACTCCAGATGATTACCCTAGCAGCAGCCAGGAAGAGCCAGCATAATAGACAAGTGACTGGTCAGCCCTAGGCAGTAGATTGCTGCAGTAGTCAGTGAGTAGTCAGTCACTGTGGTCATGGCTAAGACAAAGCAATGAGCTCTGCAGGGGCAGATGGAATCTGAGGAGGTACATAAGATGTCCCTGACATAATCTATCGTAAGGTTCAGAGGACAAGAAGACCATCTTCCATTTTCTCTAAGAAGTCTTTCCCTGCATTCTCAGAAGCACATATGTTAATTACAGTAATCAAATGAAATGCCCCACCTATCATTTTGCTTGTGTAGCAAAAGAATCTTTGCTCACTTAAATAGAATAACATTCAGTTCAGTTCAGTCACTCAGTCGTGTCTGACTCTGCGACCCCATGAATTGAAGCACCTCAGGCCTCCCTGTCCATCACCAACTCCTGGAGTTCACTCAAACTCATGTCCATCGAGTTGGTGATGCCATCCAGCCATTTCATCCTCTGTTGTCCCCTTCTCCTCCTGCCTCCAATCCCTCCCAGCATCAGAGTCTTTTCCAATGAGTCAACTCTTTGCATGAGGTGGCCAAAGTATTGGAGTTTCAGCTTTAGCATTAGTCCTTCCAATGAACACCCAGGACTGATCTCCTTTAGAATAGACTAGCTGGATCTCCTTGCAGTCCAAGGGACACTCAAGAGTCTTCTCCAACACCACAGTTCAAAAGCATCAATTCTTTGGTGCTCAGCCTTCTTCACAGTCCAACTCTCACATCCATACATGACCACAGGAAAAACCATAGCCTTGACTAGATGAACCTTTGTTGGCAAAGTAATGTCTCTGCTTTTCAATATGCTATCTAGGTTGGTCATAACTTTTCTTCCAAGGAGTAAGCGTCTTCTAATTTCATGGCTGCAGTCACCATCTGCAGTGATTTGGGACCCCCCGAAAATAAAGTCTGACACTGTTTCCACTGTTTCCCCATCTATTTCCCATGAAGTGATGGGACCGGATGCCATGATCTTTGTTTTCTGAATGTTGAGCTTTAAGCCAACTTTCAAGAAGCTTTTTAGTTCCTCTTCAATTTCTGCCATAAGGGTGGTGTCATCTACATATCTGAGGTTATTGATATTTCTCCTGGAAATCTTGATTCCAGCTTGTGCTTCTTCCAGCCCACCATTTCTCATGATGTACTCTGCATAAAAGTTAAATAATCAGGGTGACAATATACAGCCTTGACGTACTCCTTTTCCTATTTGGAACCAGTCTGTTGTTCCGTGTCCAGTTCTAACTGTTGCTTCCTGACCTGCATACAGATTTCTCAAGAGGCAGGTCAGGTGGTCTGGTATTCCCATCTCTTTCAGAATTTTCCACAGTTTCTTGTGATCCACACAGTCAAAGGCTTTGGCATAGTCAATAAAGCAGAAATAACATTATAGTCTGAGATAAACAGGCATACCTTCTGGCCAGCTACACCATATAAGGGTGAGCAGTGGGAATTGGCTTCTCTGTTTTCCATGTAATATATAATATATATAAATACATCTATCCAGAGCATGGCCCGGAAAGAGGGTTGCTCCCAGAAAAATCACAGAATTGCAAATCTTACTGTAAATAGTTGAAGGCAGTTAATAGGCCCTGATCTGTTTAGGCCTGAAGGCCTTCCCATAAGTTTCTAGGGGCAGTGTCAGTGCTGCTGGTTGACTGCAGATGACATACTGGCATTTGGGGGTGAGTGACTGCACATACTCCCGAGGAGAGATCAAAGTCTGTATTGTGCAGCAATTTTTGTTTTGTTATCCTATCATTTAATCTAGCCAAAGAATTGATTATTGACCTCCACTGTCTTATACTGCAGATTCTTTTGAGCACAGAAGTATTAAAGCAGAATGGTGTGAAGAATTATGTGGTAAGGAATGGTTAGAAATTACATGGTGAGGACTTCCCTGGTGGTACAGTGGATAAGAATCTGCCTGCCAACTCAGGGGACGTAGGTTCAGTCCCTGGTCCAGGAAGATTCCACATGCTACAGAGCACGAAGCCCATGCACTACAAATACCGAGCCTGCACTCTCTGCCCTGCGAGCCACAATTACTGAGCCCAAGTGCTGACCTACTGAAGCCCTACTACTGCCTCAAACCTGTGCTCTGCAGCAAGAGAAGCCACCACAATGCAAAGCCTGTGCACAGAAATGAGGAGTAGCCCCCACTTACTACAACTAGAGAAAGCCCACATGCAGCAACGATGATCCAGTGCAACCATAAATAAATAAATGAAAAGAAATTACATGCTGAGAAGTTGCTTGGTGATAATTATAGCTTCACTTTAAAGTGTATATTGCACAATACCTGTTTTGTTTCTCTTGCGCATGAGGAAGTAGAGAGAATTTGAGGATTTAGCCAATTTCCCAGCCTAATTTCTCAGGGGGGCCCTTGGAAGTAATTCATTCTTCTGACATGATATAATATTGTACACTATTTTGACTACAGTTTTTGAGATTTTGCTTTTCAATTTGAGAGATTTATTGTATCTTGCGAGAAAGCAGCTAGTGGCTTATTTTATACCCCTTAACTCACACATCTAATTAGGTGAGTAAAACAGAATTAGCATCTAAATTTCACACCACTTTGGAGGAAAAATATCTTTACCAAAAGCTGACTCTGAGTCTTAAGAAATGAATTGCCTGTTAATTGAGAGAACCAAACGGAGAAAGTTTTGAAAGCACACACACACACACAAAGCCAGTAAGGCTTCTATGAGGAGGAGAAAGCGGCTTCTAGCGACCCAGGTGGCCCACATGACCCTGCAGCAGGAGCTAAACCAGCTCCACATGGAGAATTTTCACTGTAAAACTGCTAATAGAAGAAGGAATTCAATATTATTATACCTTGAATGTTTTATGACATTTTGCTTGAAGTATACTGGGCTGGTCAAGGCCTTTATTTCAAAAACATAAAGCTCCATGGGATGGCAGTTGCTTCCTTCCTGCACAGAGGCCCAGGACTGCCTAAGCTGATACTACGGTACAGTTCACGTGGCAGGGCCAAGGAGAAAGACCGGGGTGAGCTGCCTACGGAGCGAGACGCTTCACGTGGCAGGGCCAAGGAGAAAGACCGGGGTGAGCCGCCTATGGAGCGAGACGCTTCACGGCCTACACTGTTTCCAGTCAGACCTACTGTTCTCTTCCTGTCTTCCTCTTATTGGCCATATGATCTTAGGCAGATTACTCAGCTTCTCCAACCTACCTTCTCTCTAGTAGGTCTACCTAGAGAGATCTACTCTTTAAAATGGAGATAAACCTACTTATGGCCAATAAAAGGATTAATTGAAATAAGGCATGCAAGGACTTTTGGCAACTAGTAGGCTCTTCTTTTTTTAATTTATTTTTAACTGGAGGATAATTGCTTTATAATGTTCTGTTGATTTCTGCCATTTATCAACATGAATCAGCCCTAGGTATACACATATCCCCTTACTCTTGAACCTCCCTCTCACCTCCCACTTCATCCCACCCATCTAGGTTGTCAGCTTTTAAGCTATATAAGTTTCCAGTCACCTCTGAGCTTTTAAATATAGGTAGAAATGAGAAACCAACCTGTTCCTACCTTGTTATCTTTATTGCCTAAAAATTTAAGCTCCTGGTACAGGAAATGGCATGGAGTCTAAGGCTGAAACTGACTGAGAGCCAGGAATGGGGGAGATGGTTTTCTTATCTGAGAATTACTTAACTCTAATTATTTAACAGGTTCTCAAAGAAATGAGCAGAGTTTTTTTAAATTTTAGATATCTATTGTTAATTTTTTTTTTTTACTATTTAGGAATTTGACTTCATGAACACTTTTTAAAAACAATCTTTCTCCACACATTAAGGGATACTTCAATAACACCCTCAGACTTGGCTCATACTATCATGTAAAAAAAATGTGTTGGCTAGAATATGATGTTCTTGGCAACTAAAAATAGCATGGTGTCTGTCCTTTCCATCACTGTGCTAAAAGACTCTCTTCAGTTCTCAAAGGTGTACCATCACTAAAACAGGAAGAAAACTGAAGTATTTAACATGGAACCCTAGCTTGAGGACTTCAGAACACACATTCCTTTTAGCTGAGATGGTGTCTTGTTCATCAGAGCACTGCAGGATTAAGGATTATATTATAGAAATATGCTTCTTGTTATCAAAGACCATGAAGAATGTTCAAAAATTACAGTAAGACTTAAGCAAGTTTTTCATATTTATCTACATAAAGATACTCAAAATCAATGAAATGTTTAATATCTATGTATATTCAAGGCTCAACTAATTATGGAGGTAAGAGAATCACCTAAAAGTAACTTTTATTTGCTGCAATAGAAACTATAAGCATAACCATCTTCTTATTTCAGATCTGTGAATAGTATGATTTGAGTAATACAAATTAAAACAAAACTCTTTCATGTATAAATATTTGGTTAATAATTACGGTGTAAATGAATAACATTTAATCAATAAAATGAGGCCTCACTTGAGTTTCATTTCTTCTCCAAAAAGTGCCTCATTTTATGTAGTCCCTGATTTTTCCTGTTCTTTTTTTGCCACCACTGTAGGATGTTCTATCAATAATCAGAAGAACAAAATATGGTATAAGTTAACACAGGAGTTGGAAATTTATCTAATATTTTTCCAGACCTAATATTCTAATTTCTGCTATAATAAAAGTTCATAAATAATAGAGGAGAAAAATATCATAGCAACAATGAACTAATTGAAACACCTAAGGTATAGAATCTTTTCTGTAATCCAATCAGGCAGTTCTTTTTGGGTGAGTTTGAATATACATGGAACTTCATTATTACAAAGTGAATTATAGTAACTCCAAAGAACTGAGGTCCCTAGAGAGTAAGTAACACACTCCTGGCTACATGTGAATCCAATGCAAATTTGTTTAAATCATCAAATATCAAGAGAGAGAAATTTTCTGGTAAAGAATCTGCCTGTAATGTAGGAGACCTGGATTTGATCCCTGGGTTGGGAAGGTCCCCTGGAGAAGGGAAAATCTACCTACTCTAGTATTCTGGCCTAGAGAATTCCATGGACTATATAGTCCATGGCTCACAAAGAGTCAGACACAACTGAGTGACTTTCAATAACATTATTAACATTCAGGTTGCTATGTCAAACACCAGAGACTGGTGGTTGAGGCTCAGAGCAGGTTGCCCCAAAATATGCCAATGTAGCATACTGGGTTTTTATATTTTTGGAGTTACTAATTTTTGGCATTTTATATATTTTGGTTCTTACTTTTGGCATGCAGGATCCTCATTGTGGCATGTGGGATCTTTAACTGTGGCATGTGGGATCTAGTTCCCTGACCAGGGATCAAACCTAGGCCCTCTGCATTGAAAGCACAGAGTCTTAACCACTGGACAACTCCATACTGGTTATTTGAATTAAAGTTACTTAAGAGACAGCCAATACCAGAAGGACATCTTGACCCTCTGAAACAGATAATAAATCTCCCATGTGAAAGGTTCACTCCCTGCATCTGGAGGTAGAGAGACATTCTTATCACCAGAGACAGGGAATTCAGGCCAAGAAGCCTGTATAAACAAACCTTGTGTCTTCTTTACTAATTTACTACCCCAAGCGCAAACTCGGATTCTTCACTAATTAAACATTCAGCCCACATCTCTTTGCCTTGTCAATTCTTTACAAATTTATTGCTTCTTTATTGAATAAGTCTAAAAGCTGCCTGTTTTTATACTTTTTGGGGATCCTATTTCTATGAGACCTCCATACATACACATTAATATTTTTTCCTCCTGTCAGTCAGTCTTGTGTCAATTTAATTATTAGACCAGCCAAAAAAACTCAAGAAGGGTAAGGCTGAGGCTAAAATCACTGGGAATACACCCCAGTGACTTCCTCTAGGGCTGGCTTGATCTATGACAGGAGGTCAGTAGGACTGACCAGCAGGACCAGTCCAGCAGGACTGGAAAGGACTTCATAGGCCACCCAAGGTCTTGGTTTACAAGGCTCTATGGTGCAAGTTTACTGGAAACAATGAATAAGTACCTAGCCTGGTGTTAATTAACCCAAAGTGCTTCCTGAAAGCAGACTGGAGACCCGGGGAGACTGGGGGTCTGATTCAGTGGAGCAGTGAGCACCCACCAGAGAGATGTAATTACCAACCCCCATCAGCTATACCATGGAACACTGTTTTATCTGCCAGTAAATGGCAAAACTCATTGTAGGAGAGTCAGTTTTTTACATTTTAGAAACTTGAGTTAGATTAATTATCTGATACAATTCTAACTTTAGTTCTTATACCAGTATGTGCCCAGTTTGTCTCTGTTACTTATTATAAGGTCTAGACTAAAGAATGTGTAATTTCAAGACTGAGCAACCAAGGTCATTTTTTAATCAAAAGAAGAAAACTTCACAATTATTTCAAATTGGAGGACCAAAATTTGTGATAATTCTTCCTCAGATACATGGAATCAAGTGTTCTGAACATGTTAGCACATTTTGAGGTATTTAATGCTAAACGATTTTTTTTAATTAGGCTGTTTTGAGTCACTGCTTAGGTGTATTTGAACCTTCCCTCCTCCCTTACTCCCAAATATTTTTATTGCTCTATTATTTTAAAACAATACTTTATGCTTTTTAAATTGTCTTATAACTAATAGTATTGGTTAATACTTAATATAAATCCAAACTTAAAATAATATTACTGAAGTAATAAATTTTATTTCCAGAACTCATTAAAAACTGCTTTAAATTTTAATCACAATATGTTAGAATATTTATAATTATTCTTTTCATATGATTCATGTGATATTATCTGATTTAAGGGACATCCTACCAAAACATAATTAACCTGTTGGGAAAAAGTGCAATAGGAACATAATTATAATATGTAGATAATTAAAGTAATAAAAATTGAAGAAATCTGAGATAAATATTGAACAGATTTGGCTTTATTAGTATATCTAATAGATGGTGTTTAAAATACTCTAAATACAACTTTAAAAGATCATGGTAATATTTAGACTGAACAGAATTCACAATTGGTTTTATAAGCCTGAGGGTAAACACACAGCACATACTTAGCACACTCTGAATAAGTTACAGGATGTAAACAAGATCAAAGATGTAGTGTCATTGTAGGTTCAAGATGGCTGCTGCTACTGCTGCTGCTAAGTCACTTCAGTAGTGTCCAACTCTGTGCGACCCCATAGACGGCAGCCCACCAGGCTCCCCTGTCCCTGGGATTCTCCAGGCAAGAACACTGGAGTGGGTTGCCATTTCCTTCTCCAATGCATGAAAGTGAAAAGTGAAAGTGACGTCACTCACTCGTGTCCAACTCTCAGTGATCCCATGGACTGCAGCCTACCAGGCTCCTCCTAGCCCTACCCAATGGAGACTGCCTGCATCCTGCAAAAAGCAAACGAGAGAGAGAGAGAGACAGAGACAGAGACAATTGAAGGTTCCTTCTACTTGGTCCCAATAGTTCTTTACATTGTCTCTTTTACTGTGTCAGATTTCTTCTTAGTGGTCTTGCTTTGTTCTCTTACATCTACTCCCAAGAAGAATCTGAAATGCACTTTGTTATCTATTTGTAGTTTTATGGTTGTCATTATTGCTGCAATGGACTAACCAAAAGCATAGATTTGTTATATAAACAGCAGAATAACATTACTTGGATTTAATATTGCTCAACTGTAAAAATACTTCCTGATGTTCAAGGTGGTTTTAGAAAAGGCAGAGGAACCAGAGATCAAATTGCCAACATCCGCTGGATCATGGAAAAAGCAAGAGAGTTCCAGAAAAACATCTATTTCTGCTTTATTGACTATGCCAAAGCCTTGGACTGTGTGGATCACAATAAACTGTGGAAAATTCTGAAAGAGATGGGCACACCAGACCACCTGACCTGCCTCTTGAGAAATCTGTATGCAGGTCAGGAAGCAACAGTTAGAACAGGACATGGAACAACAGACTGGTTCCAAATAGGAAAAGGAGTACGTCAAGGCTGTATATTGTCACCCTGCTTATTCAACTTCTATGCAGAGTACATCATGAGAAACGCTGGACTGGAAGAAACACAAGCTGGAATCAAGATTGCCAGGAGAAATATCAATAACCTCAGATATGCAGATGACACCACCCTTATGGCAGAAAGTGAAGAGGAACTCAAAAGCCTCTTGATGAAAGTGGAAAGAGGAGAATGAAAAAGTTGGCTTAAAGCTCAACATTCAGAAAACAAAGATCATGGCATCCGGTCCCATCACTTCACGGGAAATAGATGGGGAAACAGTGGAAACAATGTCAGACTTTACTTTTTGGGCTCCCAAATCACTGCAGATGGTGACTGCAGCCATGAAATTAAAAGATGCTTACTCCTTGGAAGAAAAGTTATGACCAATCTAGATAGCATATTGAAAAGCAGAGACGTTACTTTGCCAACAAAGGTTCATCTAGTCAAGGCTATGGTTTTTCCTATGGTCATGTATGGATGTGAGAGTTGGACTGCGAAGAAGGCTGAGTGCTCAAGAATTGATGCTTTTGAACTGTGGTGTTGGAGAAGACTCTTGAGAGTCCCTTGAACTACAAGGAGATCCAACCAGTCCATTCTGAAGGAGATCAGTCCTGGGATTTCTTTGGAAGGAATGATGCTAAAGCTGAAACTCCAGTGCTTTGGCCACCTCATGCGAAGAGTTGACTCATTAGAAAAGACTCTGATGCTGGGAGGGATTGGGGGCAAGAGGAGAAGGGGATGACAGAGGATGAGATGGCTGGATGGCATCACTGACTCGCTGGACGTGAGTCTGAGTGAACTCTGGGAGTTGGTGATGGACAAGGAGGCCTAGCATGCTGTGATTCATGGGGTCGCAAAGAGTCGGACCCGACTGAGTGACTGAACTAAACTGAACTGAAAAATACTTCATTGAATCAGCTTTCATCCCATTTGTCTATCATTTTCTATGGCTTTAAGATTCTTTCCTTTGTATGAACTGATAACACAACTGAAAGTGTATTTATTCATCAATTAACTTTTAAAGGATTGTGTAAGTTATCACCATCTACATCATGCTACATCAACATCTATTAAGAATCAATAAACACCTATTTTCTATGCCCAATCAGACTCCTTAGAGTTTCATTTTTTCAGCCATTTTCCATTTTGTCCTATGAGTCATAAGTATATACCAACTTTTTAAGTTTTTTCTATATCATGTTTTAATTAATTTAATCCTTATTTTAAAACCTTGAAAAAAACACACAAAACAACACTATTAGTAAGAAATCTGACATAATAGGAGACATGTTACTCAAAGCTGTAGGGACAAAGTGGATAGAATCCCAAAAGTTTTTTTTTTTTTTGTAAGATACAGGCAAACAACTCCATTTGGTAGGACCAACCATATTGAACTTTATAACACAAAATTTATTTCTGGTCTTGTTTACATCCTGTCATCATGGAGTATGAGGCAGGTGCATATTATTATTTTCTCTTTTCATGTTAAGAGTGATGAAGTAACCTGTCCCAGGTTACAGAGATAGTAAGGGGTTGTGTTAGGGTTCAAATCTGGACAGTCTGATTCACATGTGTCATAAATTGAAGGCCTGAGCAAAGCAGTCTCCTCTGAAACTGAAGTCATCAGAAGTACCACATCTCAAAGGACACACCTTCACCTGCTGCTGCTCCCAAGAGACAGATGGCTCAGCAGGCCACAGGTTCACGTCCTGAATCGGAGGTTCTGCTGAAGGCCTTCCTGCTCCCCTTATCCCTGTCTCCAGGCTCTTCAGGCAGCATGATGAAGAGATATCCATCACGCTCCCTCCTGGGACTCATTTTCTGAAGGAAGAAGCCATTTTACATATCATGGTAAAGACAGGATAGGACCAGTCTTAGCCAAGATTATAAGATCAAGGATACCTCTTTGTTACATTTTCAGCTAGCAAGACCCATTTACAGCCTCTTGACATACTCAGAACTAACCTTCCTTTCCTGACATTCAGTAACCCACCATGGAATGCCCTTGGGCTGTCCAGAGCCCTCAGCCATGACCTTCTACTCAGTACTCCCCTCCATCTTAAAGTCTCATTCTTCAAAACATCTCTCTTTCTGTGGTAGAAAGTGCTAATTATCCCAATACCTGAATGTCCCTCTTTCCATAATGACAGAGCTCCCATCTTCTGGCCCTCTCGCAGTTAGTTATGGCCATGTGACTAAAGTTTGCCCATGGAATATGAACACACATTGTGTGTGAAACTTATGGGAAGCATCCTGAAAGGAAAGTGATGTATCCTTCTTTCCCCCCTTTCTTCCTGTCTGCTGGCTGCAATGTAGATTTATTTTCTGACGTGAAGCATAGAAATAGCTAGACAGAGCAGACTAAGTCTCAAGTCTCAGGGAATGTCGTGCCAGACTCGAACTGACAATCCTGTGAACTAAAAAGACATCGGGAATATGATAAAGGAACAGAATTCTCCCTTGTCTACTATTATCTGAAGTATTTTTGTTAACTTGTGGCAACCCTTAACCTAACTATTCCCCCTCTTTCTGGTACTGAGCAGCAAGTCTTGTGGATTTGTTAATACAAACAGAAGAGTATCCTCTCTATACACCAGAACTTTGAGCTGGTCCCTCCTGGTTTGGTGAATATTAAAGAAATATGGAAAAATCCTCTCTTAGGATAAAAATTTCAGCTTGCAAATCTACAGACAAGCATAATACTATTTTTGCTTTCAGAGGCTTTAAGAAGTGAGTATTCTGTTGCTTTTTCTTTATGGGTCCTTTCCATCTCAAACCCTCTCAGTTCTGCCAGGTAGATCAACACCTCTGCCAAGTAGAGCAAAGAATGCTGCTGCTGCTGCTGCTGCTAAGTCACTTCAGTCGTGTCCGACTCTTAGCGACCCCATGGACTGTAGCCTACCAGGCTCCTCCGTCCATGGGATTTCCCAGGCAAGAGTACTGGAGTGGGTTGCCATTGCCTTCTCCAGAGCAAAGAATATGTCCTGAAAAAAGCAAAAGAGAAAGTAACAATAAGGGTTTTCAAAACATCCCATTAAATTACCTGAAGAAAAAGAGCTAATTCTTCTTCTTGTGCTTCCTTAAACCATTTCCCAATCTACATAGTCACCAAAGTTCATCTTTTTAAAATAACAGATAAATTCACAGACAAAAAATAGATTAGAGGTTACCAGGGCTGAGGGGAGAAGGAAGGGGGAGTCATTGTTTGGTAGGTATAGAGTTCTGCCTGCAGTAATACAAACTTTTTGGAAATAGAGCAGTGATGTACACAACATTGTGAACATAAGTAATGTCACTGACTTGTGTTTTGGAAACAGTTAAAATGCCCTATTTTGTGTTATATATACTTTACCACAATAAAAATAAACTAATAAATAAATAAAATGCCATAAAAGTGTCCATTAAGGGAGTAGAGCGTCATCAGTTCAGTTCAGTTCAGTCGCTCAATCACGTCTGACTCTTTGTGACCCCATGGACTGCAGCACGCCAGGCCTCCCTGTCCATCACCAATGCACAGAGCCTACTCAAACTCATGTCCATTGAGTTGGTGATGCCATCCAACCATCTCATCCTCTGTCGTCCCCTTCTCCTCCCGCCTTCAATCTTTCCCAGCATCAGGGTCTTTACAAATGAGTCAGTTTTTCCCATCAGGTGGCCAAAATATTGGCGTTTGACTTCAGCATCAGTCCTTCCAATGAATATTTAGGACTGATTTCCTTTAGAATTTAGTTGGATTTCCTTGCTGTCCAAGGGACTCTCAAAAGTCTTCTCCAACACCACAGTCCAAAAGCATCAATTCTTCAGTGCTCAGCTTTCTTTATAGTCCGACTCTCACATCCATACATGACCACTGGAAAAAACCTAGCTTTGACTAGACAGACCTTTGTTGGCAAAGTAATGTCTCTGCTTTGTATTATGTTGTCTAGGTTGGTCACAGCTTTTCTTCTAAGGAGCGTCTTTTAATTTCATGGCTGCACTCACCATCTGCAGTGATTTGGGAGCCCCCAAAATTAGTCTCTCACTGTTTCCATTGTTTCCCCATCTATTTGCCATGAAGTGATGGGACTAGATGCCATGATCTTAGTTTTCTGAAAGTTGAGTTTTAAGCTAACTTTTTCACTCTCCTCTCTGTCATCAAGAGGCTCTTTATAGTTTTTCTTCACTTCTGCCATAAGGGTGGTGTCATCTGCTTATCTGAGGTTACTGATATTTCTCCCAGCAATCTTGATTCCAGCTTATGCTTCATCCAGCCCAGCATTTCACATGACGTACTCTGCATATAAGTTAAATAAGCAGGGTGACAATATACAGCCTTGACATACTCCTTTTCCTATTTGGAACCAGTCTGTTGTTCCATGTTCAGTTCTAACTGTTGCCTCTTGACCTGCATACAGATTTCTCAGGAGGCAGGTAAGGTGGTCTGGTATTCCCATCTCTTTAATAATTTCCTGTCATGCCCACCCCTAAACCCTCATTTGTCTCTTCCTACACCACTTGTTTTGTTTTCTGATTTTTATATATGCTTTTGGAGGTTAAAGAATGTGTCTCAGACATGCTGCAGTAGAAACCAGCATGTTTTGTTTGCTTAGCTGAATAATTGCAAATAAAAGCACTTTTCTTAATACATGGTTTCTTCCATTTATATTTAATAACATGGAGGCAGGAGAAGTGACTTAGTCATTCACACCAAGATTCCTTTCACAGAGAGGGACTTTATTTGAGCAGAGCCCTGAGATGAAAGAGAACCTGAGCTGAGAAAGGCACCATTTCAGCTACTCCATACAGCAAAGGAGAGAGAGGGAAACTCTGATTTACATTTAAGCCTGTCAAACCCACCCCCTTGGTAAATTTATGAAGTATTTTCCTCTAAGATTTATATAATTCTATATAGTTGTAGGATTAGAAGAATCTAATCTCCTTCATATTTTTGTCTCCTGGAAAGACTTATCTCAATCAGGAGACCCAAAGCTCTTTATTTAGGAGAACTAGTTTGTTTCATGATGGTGTCCACTATAAAATACAGTCACAATCTGAAAGTAAGAGTTATTTTATTTGGTGTGAATGTGTAGGACTCTGAGTCCGGGAGACAGCATCTGAGAAAACTGCTCCAAGGAGGCAGGAGAGGAAGTCAGGCTATATACAAGTTTGCAACAAGGGGAGCAGGCAGTCTGAACAGCAAAGAACAGGTGTCAAGTTAAGGAATTTAGCATTCTGTGTTTGGGAAGATGCGAGGCTCCGGGCTCGCTGGATTCATGCCTTTCACACGCACCACAGCTCTCTGGAGCCAATGCTGTTTCCCTGTTCACCTGGCTTCGTGCATTCCCCCAGCTTCTCAGCAATCACAGACGGGGGGTGGAAACATCCACTGGATCACAGTTTGGGGGGCCCTCATTCACATTTGGAGGCCAGAAATCACTCATGGCTGTGATGTATTTTGTCTGTTGATATGGCTGGAGATCTTTTCATTTTACAATGGTAAGCAAATGACAACTATATCCCAAGATAGTAACCAAGGCAATGATGGTAGAAGGACCAGATAAACCAGAAGAAAGGGAAATATTAGGAAATTAAAAGCAACAAATAAAGTAAACACATTCTAAAATCTAAGTGTGGGTCTAAGCAAATAGAATGTAAAGAGGTTGGGGACTATTGAAAAGCAACTGCTAATCCTGAATGACTTTTCTATTCTTTAAGTATTCAGAGAGAGTCATTTAAATATCCTATCAGCAGTGTCTTGAGCATTACTATATTCACAACAACATGAAATTATTGTCCTTGTATCTACAAGGAAGGATATTTCATAACTGCCACTCAGGGTAATTGAATCGTCTCTACCTTTTACATGTTTAGCACATGTGACAAGTGATAAGACATAAGTGATAAGTGATAGGACTGTAGCCAGGGCCAGAGATAGGTAGCAGGATGCTCAGTAGCTCAGTCATGTCTGACTCTTTGTGACCCTATAGACTGAAGCCCACCAGGCTCCTCTGTCCATGGGCTTTTCCCAGCAAGAATACTGGAGTGGGTTGCCAAGCCCTCCTCCAGCGGATCTTCCCAACCCAGGGATTGAACCTGCTTCTCCCAAGTCTCCTGAATTGCAAGCAGATTCTTTTATTGCTCAGCCAATGAGGAATCCTTTTGATACTTAAATGAAGTATAACCTTTAAAAATTGTGAATCACTATATTGCACATCTGTAACTTATATAATATTGTCATCAACCATACTTCAATAAAAAATAAAATAAAATAAATAAATAAATTGCCCCCAATTTGGCATCTATGTCTTTTTTGTCATGCTCCTATTAGTCTTAAAGAGTTTACTCTCTCTCAAGTACATTTGAATTTTATTAATCAAAGCAAATTCTATAATGGAATTTTAGCCAATAAGTGGAAAAGATTTGGGGAAGAGGAGAGAAAGTGGCCTCTGTGTAGGTAGACCAGTGTGATTGTCCTTTAAGTCAGTCAGCCTAGGCTTATCTTGACCCACGCGGTCTTCTCTTCCTTACACCAGAGCCCAAGATTCACCAAAAGCTCCACAGCTTTTCAGAATGTATTGGAAGTGAGAGGCCGAAATTACTTTATGAATGTTTTGCTTGTTTGTAAATTAAGGGAGAAGTGTCATGATATTTGCAATATATTTCCATACAGATACATAAATAATAAATGACAAATGGTTACCAACTGTGGAACCTAGTTGCTGGGTATAAAGGTGAATCCTGTAAAATTCTTTCAACTTCTCTGTATTTTAGGGATTTTTTTTTTTTTCCCATTTGATTTTTTTTATTATTTTTTAAATATTTATTTTCATTTATTTGCCTGTGCCAGGTCTTAGGTCTCACAATTTGTATGGAAATACAAAAAACCTCGAATAGCCAAAGCGATCTTGAGAAAGAAAAATGGAACTGGAGGAATCAACCTACCTGACTTCAGGCTCTACTACAAAGCCACAGTTATCAAGACAGTATGGTACTGGCACAAAGACAGAAATATAGATCAATGGAACAAAATAGAAAGCCCAGAGATAAATCCATGCACATATGGACACCTTATCTTTGACAAAGGAGGCAAGAATATACAGTGGATTAAAGACAATCTCTTTAACAAGTGGTGCTGGGAAATCTGGTCAACCACTTGTAAAAGAATGAAACTAGAACACTTTCTAACACCATATACAAAAATAAACTCAAAATGGATTAAAGATCTCAACGTAAGACCAGAAACTATAAAACTCCTAGAGGAGAACATAGGCAAAACACTCTCTGACATACATCACAGCAGGATCCTCTATGACCCACCTCCCAGAATATTGGAAATAAAAGCAAAAATAAACAAATGGGACCTAATTAAACTTAAAAGCTTCTGCACATCAAAGGAAACTATTAGCAAGGTGAAAAGACAGCCTTCAGAATGGGAGAAAATAATAGCAAATGAAGCAACCGACAAACAACTAATCTCAAAAATATACAAGCAACTCCTACAGCTCAACTCCAGAAAAATAAATGACCCAATCAAAAAATGGGCCAAAGATCTAAATAGACATTTCTCCAAAGAAGACATACAGATGGCTAACAAACACATGAAAAGATGCTCAACATCACTCATTATCAGAGAAATGCAAATCAAAACCACTATGAAGTACCATTTCACACCAGTCAGAATGGCTGCGATCCAAAAGTCTACAAATAATAAATGCTGGAGAGGGTGTGGAGAAAAGGGAACCCTCTTACACTGTTGGTGGGAATGCAAACTAGTACAGCCACTATGGAGAACAGTGTGGAGATTCCTTAAAAAACTGGAAATAGAACTGCCTTATGATCCAGCAATCCCACTGCTGGGCATACACACTGAGGAAACCAGAAGGGAAAGAGACACGTGTACCCCAATGTTCATCGCAGCACTGTTTATAATAGCCAGGACATGGAAGCAACCTAGATGTCCATCAGCAGATGAATGGATAAGAAAGCAGTGGTACATATACACAATGGAGTATTACTCAGCCATTAAAAAGAATACATTTGAATCAGTTCTAATGAGGTGGATGAAACTGGAGCCTATTATACAGAGTGAAGTAAGCCAGAAGGAAAAACACCAATACAGTATACTAACGCATATATATGGAATTTAGAAAGATGGTAACGATAACCCTGTATACGAGACAGCAAAAGAGACACTGATGTATAGAACAGTCTTATGGACTCTGTGGGAGAAGGAGAGGGTGGGAAGATTTGGGAGAATGGCATTGAAACATGTAAAATATCATGTATGAAACAAGATGCCAGTCCAGGTTCAATGCACGATACTGGATGCTTGGGGCTGGTGCACTGGGACGACCCAGAGGGATGGTATGGGGAGGGAGGAGGGAGGAGGGTTCAGCATGGGGAACACATGTATACCTGTGGTGGATTCATTTTGATATTTGGCAAAACTAATACAATTATGTAAAGTTTAAAAATAAAATAAAATTAATTAAAAGAAAAACAACAACAACAACAAAAAAAAGAAACAACAAAAAAAAAAGAAAGATAGGTTTTTTTTTTTCTATAATAAAAAGATTGAGGGAAAGTAGCCCTGAGAAAAATTAAAGGTCTGTTGTAGTGAAAAGGAAAGAAAGTGAAAGTGATAGTCGATCAGCCCTGTGTGACCCTGCGCCCTCTGCTGCTGCTGCTGCTGCTGCTAAGTCGATTCAGTCGTGTCCGACTCTGTGCAATCCCATAGATGGCAGCCCACTAGGCTCCCCCATCCCTGGGATTCTCCAGGCAAGAACACTGGAGTGGGTTGCCATTTCCTTCTCCAATGCATGAAAGTGAAAAGTGAAAGTGCTTGACTGTAAACTTAAGTCCTTTGTTCAGCTCATGCCCACCTGTGAATAGAAGACAGTAACACACCCCTTTCCAAAAGCTGGCCATTCCCTTGCAGATGTTTTGCAAGACAGAAGAACTTTTCACTTTACTTTCCCACTGCCTCTCCTGCTCTCTTCTTCCTTTTGACTTCAGTTCCTCATTGCTTCTTTCTCTCTGATCTATAAAAGGACATGGCATCCAGGCCCCAATAAGATGGTTATTTTGAGGTGTTAGCCTGCCATCTTCTCAGTCAGCTGGCTTTCTGAATAAGGCCATTTTCCTCACCTCACCACCTCCTCTCCTGGATTCATTGGCCTGTCGTGCAGTGAGCAGAGCAAGAAGCTTGGACTCGGTAACACTGTCAATTCGGGAGTTAATTTCATTTATTTCAGTCAGATGACTTTCTTACGATAGCTAAGACCTACTATACTGACGATAACTCCCATCAAATTCTTTTTTTTACAGTCTTATACTTTGTGTTATTTTCATTCTGTGTGTGCAATGACCTTTCTCAGCCACAAAGAAGCCACATTGCTGCATGATATTACAATTAAAATAAATCAGAATTAGGGTGGTAGGGGTAGTGATGGTATTGGCAATGTGGAAAAATAAAGATAAAACTGAGGGCTGGCCAGTGATAGCTACCAAGATATCACAGTGAGAAAAGTCAGATCCCAACTGTTACCTGGGGCACCCCCAGTCGCATGAAAGTAATACTGTGCTGTGGAACCTGTTCATTAAAATTAAGTCTATTTCCTTTCTGGGGTTCCCATCTCCTTCCTCTTACTCCATCTGCCTAGTTCCTCCATTTGCCCAAAAGATGTTTTCTCACTTCCTTAGGTTAATTGAAGATGTGGCACAGTTTTCTTATCTACTCTAAGCCCAGCTCTCATCAGGGATAAATTCAATGTCCTTATCCAACTAACTAACCTAACACTATAGTTTCACATTTCCCCAACCCCCTCACTCAAGAAGGCAGCATCTCCCCTCCAATTCAGCTGCCCACTTCCATGGACTTTGTCATCACAGAGGACTCCTCCACCTCTGATATATATCCCACCTGATCACAACCTTTGATCCTTCTAGCTGTCTTGACCAGTTAGTTCCACACTTCTTTTTAATTTGATTGCTTAATTTTCTCCCCATCTGTCACAGTCTTCACCTCTTTTATCTTGTCATTACCTCTGACCTCAACCACTCTTCAGTCAATATTCTCAACTTGTTTCCCAAGGCCTCCTATTCCACTCCTCAGTCTGAACCAAACTGACTGGCTGATTGCTTTGTTCCTAGTCACAGTCTATTGAGACCTACTGGAAAAAATTATCCAGCTAAGGAGATTGAAGCCACCCCAGTTCAAACTTGTTTTCTGAAGGTCCTAAGAAGTTCTTTCACAACATCTGTACAGATTTCACTACCCTCTGTTGCAGGGAGGGGGACCCCTCCCAGGGCCCAAAAGCGGGCTCTTATCTAACACTCAGAAATGAATTGTCCAAGGAGACACATGCGCTGACAAACTGGGAAAGGGCATCCAGATGGAGAGCAGGAGGGTAAGGGAACCCAGGAGAACTGCTCTGCCACATGGCTCGCAGTCTAAGGTTTTATGGTGATAGGAATAGTTTCTGGGTTGTCTTTGGCCAATCATCCTGATTCAGAGTCCTTCCTGGTGGCACACGCGTTGCTCAGCCAAGATGGATGCCAGTGAAAAGGATTCTGGGATATGGTTGGACATGTGGTTTCAACTTTTGACCTTTCCTGAACTCTTCAGTTGGTGCTGGCTTATAAGTTCTGTGTTCCTTACCAGAACCTCTTGTCGTAAAACAACTTGTGTGAATGGTAGCTACGGTGCCTGGCCAGGGTGGGCAGTTTCTGTCAGGGTGCTCCCCCTAACAACTCCACCACCCTAACTATCACAGCAGATAACCTTGCTTCTTACTCATGAGGGAGAGAACTGAGGCCACACTTCAACGTCCTGAAGTTCTACCTACAGTCTTACTTCGTACTGTATCCATCCTTCAGTGGGACAACTGACTCCATAGTCTAGGCTAAGCCCTCCCTCTGTGTCCCAGAGCCCATCTGCTCCCACCTCTAAGATCTCATTCCATCCATCAATTTTCTTTTCTCTTACATTTTCAAATGCTCTGCTCTGCTGCCTCCTCCTGTAAACACGCTCAAGTCCCTGACTGGGACATAATCCATGTTCCATGTTCTGGATGAAAAGGCTTCTTATTGCAAAGAGGTTAATTTTCTTGAAACTTACAATTTTATAGCACATTTTTGAGAATTTGTTTTGGGAAGCAGACAAAGTGATTCTAATGTTTATCTAGAAGACTAAATGGGAGGAAATAACTAAAATATTTAAAAGTTAAAGATTTTGTTAAACAGAGTCTGTCTTTATATTATTTTTCCTGCTAAATTGCTTGTACTTTGCTTTATGTATTGAGGTTTTTAGCTGTGGTCATGAAAGTCTTTGTGAAACTTGGTGCAGGTATAATGGAGTTGGGGCGAGGGCCATTCTCCTAGCCTGTCACCACGAAACCACAGCCCAGAGTGCACCCTCAGGGCTGGGGGTGGCCCCTCAGAGGACTGCAGTGCTATGTGGATGACGTTCTCATGGAGGTGGCTGGCAGCAGAGGCAAGGCAAGGTGCCATGGTAAGGAAGATATAAGGCAGATTTATTTGAGACACTCCTTGGGGAATCTCTAAGATAACCAGACGGACTTGGGAAGGGAATTGTTCCGCTGCTCTTTTCTCCCTTCAGCTCTGCAAACTACATGACCCTGTGTCCTTCTACCCACAGGTTTCAGGCTCTTTGTCTGTCTTGGCTAAAATAAAGAACTCTTCAAATGAAAAGGTAGACTTAAGAAAGGCTTCTGTAGGCCCTGGTGGTCTCTCACCCTTTCTTTGTCAAGGCACTTTAGCACCTGGGGCAGAGGGTGAGGCTCTTTATCCTCTGAGGAGGAGTAAAGCCTCATTGTCTTGATGCTTCACTTTTCACTGGAGAGATATGTATCCTCGCTCTATTCCTGGGGTATATTAGTTGGGGCTGTCAACTAAAAAGATGAACAATGTGAGAGTTGCGAGTTAAGTTTTATTTGGTGCAAAATGAGGACTGCAGCCCAAGAGACAGCACCTCAGAGAGCTTTGAGAGAATGCTCCATAGAGGTAGTGGGGGAAGGTCAATATATAAGATTTTGGTGAAGGGGGAGTTCAATGCAATCAAGTGCTTACTTTACAAGAGGTTTTCTGCTAGTCACAGGAGCTGAGGTCATCGTGAAGAGATTTAGTGCTTTTCTAGATTTGAAGCAATGCAAAGATTGGGATCATGGAACCAGTTCCTAAAAATATCTACCCATCTAAAGACCTGTTCCATCAGTTTCTCTGGGGCACTGAGTGCCCCATTCTCCACCCTGAACTTCCTCAGGGCATGTTGAAGGTCAACAGCTGCAATAGCACAGGGTTCAATCTCTGCAGAGGCAGAAGACAAATGCCCTGGGCAAATGCCAGTTTGTAGTTGACAGGGCTCTTTTGCCCCAAGTAACAGAAACCCAAGCCAGCTGTTTAAGTACAAAAAGAACGTGGGCTCTCATAACTGAAATGTTCTGGGCCAGATCCTGGCTTGAGCCTACCTGGATCAAGGAGTGTAAATAATGTCATCAGGACTTGGTCTTGTGCATGTGATCTATTGGCCCTGCTTCCCTCCACAGTTGGCTTCATTCACGGGCTAGCATTTTCCTCATGGTGACGTGAGGCAAAAAGAAACTACGGACTTTCAGACTTCCTCCCTTCATTTCGGCAACCACATTGAAGAAAAGTCTCCAACTGTTTAAATATTCAGATTTTAGACTCATTATTTCTATCTTTCAGTGTATTAACTCATTAACTCCTTGACTACTTTCTTTTACGTGCATGTTCAATCTGACAGGAAATCCTGTTGGCTTTACCATCAAAACATATCAGGAATTTAACCATTTCTCATCAGTTCAGTTCAGTTGCTCAGTTGTGTCCGACTCTTTGTGACACCATGAACCACAGCACTCCAGGCCTCCCTGTCCATCACCAACTCCCAGAGTTTACCCAAACTCATGTCCATTGAGTTGGTGAAGCCATCCAACCATCTCATCCTCTGTTGTCCCCTTCTCCTCCTGCCCTCAATCTTTCCCAGCATCAGGGTCTTTTCAAACGAGTCACCTCTTTGCATCAGGTGGCCAAAGTATTGGAGTTTCAGCTTCATCATCAGTCCTTCCAATGAACACCCAGGACTGATCTCCTTTAGGATGGACTGATTGGATCTCCTTGCAGTCCAAGGAACTCTCAAGAGTCTTCTCCAACACCACAGTTCAAAAGCATCAATCTTCTGTCCTCAGCTTTCTTTATAGTCCAATTCTCACATCTATACACGAATATTGGAAAAACCATAACCTTGACTAGATGGACTTTGTTGACAAAGTAATGTCTCTGCTTTTGAATATGCTATCTAGGTTGGTCATAACTTTCCTTCCAAGGAGTAAGCATCTTTTAATTTCATGGCTGCAGTCACCATCTGCAGTAATTTGGGAGCCCAAAAAAATAAAGTCAGTCACTGTTTCCACATCTATTTGCCATGAAGTGATGCGACCAGATGCCATGATCTTAGTTTTCTGAATGTTGAGATTTAAGCCAACTTTTTCACTCTCCACTTTCACTTTCATCAAGAGCCTCTTAGTTCTTCACTTTCTGCCATAAGGGTGGTGTCATCTGCATATCTGAGGTTATTGATATTTCTCCCGGCAATCTTGATTCCAGCTTATGCGTCTTCCAGTCCAACGTTTCTCATGATGTACTCTGCATAGAAGTTAAATAAGCAGGATGACAATATACAGCCTTGACGTACTCCTTTTCCTATTTGGAACCAGTCTGTTGTTCCATGTCCTGTTCTAACTGTTGCTTCCTGACCTGCATATAGGTTTCTCAAGAGGCAGGTCAGGTGGTCTGGTATTCCCATCTCTTTCAGAATTTTCCACAGTTTATTGTGATCCACACAGTCCAAGGCTTTGGCATAGTCAATAAAGCAGAAATAGATGTTTTTCTGGAACTCTCTTGCTTTTTCCATGATCCAGCGGATGTTGGCAATTTGATCTCTGGTTCCTCTGCCTTTTCTAAAACCATCTTGAACATCAGGAAGTTCACGTTTCGCGTATTGCTGAAGCCTGGCTTGGAGAATTTTGAGCATTACTTTACTAGCATGTGAGATGAATGCAATTGTGTGGTAGTTTGAGCATTCTTTGGCATTGCCCTTCTTTGGGATTGGAATGAAAACTGACCTTTTCCAGTCCTGTGGCCACTGCTGAGTTTTCCAAATTTGCTGGCATATTGAATGTAGCACTTTCACAGCGTCATCTTTCAGGATTTGAAAGAGCTCAACTGGAAATCCATCACTTCCACTAGCTTTGTTCGTAGTGATGCTTTATAAGGCCCACTTGACTTCACATTCCAGGATGTTTGGGTCTAGGTGAGTGATCACACCATCATGATTATGATTATCTGGGCCATGAAGATCTTTTTTGTACAGTTCTTCTGTGTATTCTTGCCACCTCTTCTTAATATCTTCTGCTTCTGTTAGGTCCATACCATTTCTGTCCTTTATTGAGCCCATCTTTGCATGAAATATTCCCTTGGTATCTCTAATTTTCTTGAATTTCTCTTCAACTTCTCACCTATCCCCCAGTCTAAGATACCATCATATCTAAACCAAATTACTCAGGACTTCCCTTGTAGTCCACTGGCTAAGACATCATGCTCCCAAAGCAGGGGCCCTGGTCAAAACTAGATCCCACATACTCCAACTAAGAGTTCCAAAGCCTCAACTAAGAGTTCAAATGTAGCAACTGAAAATTCTGACTGTCGCAACTAAGATTCTGTGTGCTGCAACTAAAAGATTCCATGTGCCACAACTAATATCCAGTGCAGCCAAATAAATATTTTAAAAATAAACTGAATTACTCTAATAATCTTCTAAGAGTATCCCTACTTCTATTCTTACCCCTTAAAATCCATTCTCAGCAAGCAACTAGAGTGATCCTGGAAAGTGCAACAAACAGTTCTTAACCAGTTATCCTCCCAGGGCTCAGGGCAGGAATAAATAGAAATGCCCATTCCCCACACTTTCCCTGAAAGAGGCTCATGTACATAAGCTTTAAGAGCTGCTGCCCATTGGTCCACCATCCAATCAGTCTGCATCTAGGGGATGACTGAAACCCTCCCCTCTGGGACACTGACAAGTCTTGGCACACCCAACCACTAAGGACTTCCCTCACAGCTCAGTCAGTAAAGAATCTGCCTGCAATGCAGGAGACCCAAGTTCAATTCCTGGGTTGGGAAGATCCTCTGGAGAAGGAAATGGCAACCCACTCCAGTATTTTCACCCGGAGAATCCCATGGACAGAGGAGCCTGGCAGGCTACAGTCCATGGGATTTCAAAAGTTGGACATGACTAACATGACTAAACCACCACCAACCACTAATAACAAAGTAGCCTACCTGGACAATCACCAAGGAAAATCGCCAAGGCAGGCTGAACAATAAGATTCATTTCCTAAACAAGACGACTCCTTCAAGAGTAGGAGAGGTGACTGTTCTATCTGGTACACAGAAACCAACACAGAGAGTCACAGAAAATGAAGCAACAGAGAAATATGTTCCAAATGAACTGCTATTGCTACTGCTATGTCACTTCAGTTGTGTCCGACTCTGTGTAACCCCCTAGACAGCAGCCCACCAGGTTCCCCCGTCCCCGGGATTCTCCAGGCAAGAACACTGGAGTGGGTTGCCATTTCCTTCTCCAATGCATGAAAGTGAAAAGTGAAAGTGAAGTCGCTCAGTCGTGTCTGACTCTTTGCGACCCCATGGACTGCAGCCTACCAGGCTCCTCCGTCCGTGGGATTTTCCAGGCAAGAGTACTGTGTGGGGTGCCATTGCCTTCTCCAGTTCCAAATGTAAGAACAAACTAAATCCCAGAAACAGACCTTAGTGAAACAGAGATAAGTGATTCATCTGACAAAGAGTTCAGGATGATCCTCTAATAATTTAAGGCTCAAAACTATCCAGGGGTTTTTCCTGTCACAGTGAAATCCAAAATTCTTGCAAAGAATTGTAAGATCACATCTCCTACTACTTCTGACCTTATTACAATTCTCTTAACCTTTCACTCACTCTGCCTCTAGCAAACTGGCTTCCTTGCTCATATATTTCAGACGCGAATCTGCCTCAGGGTTACTGCACTCTCTTCCTTATTCTTTATTCCCTGTTCCCCCAAATATCCAATGTTCAATCCCTCATCTCCTTCTAGTCTTTGCTCAAACATCAACATTCTCAATTAGCCATCTTGGATCATCTAAATGCATTTTCTCCTTCCTCTCCTATCACTCCCTACCAACTTCCCTATTTTGTTTTGCTCTATGACATCATCTAACACCTTGTAATGTCCTATGTTTCCTATTGATTTATCTCCCTCAAGTTGAAGGTAAGTTCCATGAAGGAAAGAACTTTTGTCATTCCCGCCCCCCGGTGATGTAGCCCTAGCTATCTAAAACAATACCAGGCATGTGGCTGGTGCTTAATAAATATTTGTTGAGTGAATAAATGAATCAATGAATAATAAGACACTTGTCAATTTTGAACCAATTACTGAACTAGAGGACACAATGTAGATTGGTTAGTTATAAGTCAAATGCTGCCCCTGTGATCAGGAGTGGAATCAGCTCCCCCTGAACCATATAGTCTAAGAATGAGAAGCAGGTGGTTCCATAAGAAAGTCAGAATGCTACTACTAGAAGGAAATTAGATGCTACACAGACAAAATTACAGATATCCATCCCAAAAGATGTGACAAGAGAAATACAGGGAAGTCATTTATAAAGGACTTTTTAAAAACATTTTAGCCTTTCAAATTTCCAAGTTGGGACTTGTCTGAAAGACAGCATAGTCACTGTACAATTGTATGATTCAAGAAGGACAAGCTAGAATCAAGATTGCCAGAAGAAATATCAATAACCTCAGATAAGCAGATGACACCACACTTAAGGCAGAAAGCGAAAAGGAGCTAAAGAGCCTATTGATGAAATTGAAAGAGCAGAGTAAAAAGCCTGCCTTAAAATTCAACATTCAAAAAACTAAGGTCATGGCATCCGGTCCCATCAGTTCAGTTCAGTCGCTCAGTCATGTCCGACTCTTTGCCACCCCATGAATCACAGCACGCCAGGCCTCCCTGTCCATCACCAACTCCCGGATTTCACCCAGACTCACGTCCATCGAGTCAGTGATGCCATCCAGCCATCTCATCCTCTGTCGTCCCCTTCTCCTCCTGCTCCCAATCCCTCCCAGCATCACAGTCTTTTCCAATGAGTCAACTCTTCACATGAGGTGGCCAAAGTACTGGAGTTTCAGCTTTAGCATCATTCCTTCCAAAGAAATCCCAGGGCTGATCTCCTTCAGAATGGACTGGTTGGATCTCCTTGCAGTCCAAGGGACTCTCAAGAGTCTTCTCCAACACCACAGTTCAAAAGCATCAATTCTTCGGCGCTCAGCCTTCTTCACAGTCCAACTCTCACGTCCATACATGACCACAGGAAAAACCATAGCCTTGAGTAGACGAACCTGTGTTGGCAAAGTAATGTCTCTGCTTTTCAATATGCTATCTAGGTTGGTCATAACTTTCCTTCCAAGGAGTCAGCGTCTTTTAATTTCATGGCTGCAATCACCATCTTCAGTGATTTTGGAGCCCCCAAAAATAAAGTTTGACACTGTTTGCACTGTTTCCCCATCTATTTCCTGTGAAGTGATGGGACCAGATGCCATGATCTTCGTTTTCTGAATGTTGCGCTTTAAGCCAACTTTTTCACTCTCCTCTTTCACTTTCATCAAGAGGCTTTTGAGTTCCTCTTCACTTTCTGCCGTAAGGGTGGTGTCATCTGCATATCTGAGGTTATTGATATTTCTCCCGGCAATCTTGATTCCAGCTTGTGCGTCTTCCAGTCCAGCGTTTCTCATGATGTACTCTGCATAGAAGTTAAATAAGCAGGATGACAATATACAGCCTTGACGTACTCCTTTTCCTATTTGGAACCAGTCTGTTGTTCCATGTCCAGTTCTAACTGCTGCTTCCTGACCTGCATACAGATTTCTCAAGAGGCAGGTCAGGTGGTCTGGTATTCCCATCTCTTTCAAAATTTTCCACAGTTTATTGTGATCCACACAGTCCAAGGCTTTGGCATAGTCAATAAAGCAGAAATAGATGTTTTTCTGGAACTCTCTTGCTTTTTCCATGATCCAGCGGATGTTGGCAATTTGATCTCTGGTTCCTCTGCCTTTTCTAAAACCACCTTGAACATCAGGAAGTTCACGGTTCACATATTGCTGAAGCCTGGCTTGGAGAATTTTGAGCATTACTTTACTAACGTGTGAGATGAATGCAATTGTGCGGTAGTTTGAGCATTCTTTGGCATTGCCCTTCTTTGGGATTGGAATGAAAACTGACCTTTTCCAGTCCTGTGGCCATGGCTGAGTTTTCCAAATTTGCTGGCATATTGAATATAGCACTTTCACAGCATCATCTTTCAGGATTTGGAATAGCTCAACTGGAATTCCATCACTTCCACTAGCTTTGTTCGTAGTGATGCTTTATAAGGCCCACTTGACTTCACATTCTAGAATGTCTGGCTCTAGGTCAGTGATCACACCATCGTGATTATGAAGATCTGGGTCACGAAGATCTTTTTTGTACAGTTCTTCTGTGTATTGTTGCCATCTCTTCTTAATATCTTCTGCTTCTGTTAGGTCCATACCATCTCTGTCCTTTATCGAGCCCATTTTTGCACAAAATGTTCCCTTGGTATCTCTAATTTTCTTGAAGAGATCTCTAGTCTTTCCCATTCTGTTGTTTTCCTCTATTTCTTTGCATTGATCACTGAGGAAGGCTTTCTTATCTCTTCTTGCTATTCTTTGGAACTCTGCATTCAGATGCTTATACCTTTCCTTTGCTCCTTTGCTTTTCACTTCTCTTCTTTTCACAGCTATTTTTAAGGCCTCCCCAGACAACCATTTTGCTTTTTTGCATTTCTTTTCCATGGGGATGGTCTTGATCCCTGTCTCCTGTACAATGTCATGAACCTCAGTCCATAGTTCATCAGGCACTCTGTCTATCAGATCTAGGCCCTTAAATCTATTTCTCACTTCCACTGTATAATCACAAGGGATTTGATTTAGATCATACCTGTATGGTCTAGTGGTTTTCCCTACTTTCTTCAATTTAAGTCTGAATTTGGCAATAAGGAGTTCATGATCTGAGCCACAGTCAGCTTCTGGTCTTGTTTTTGCTGACTGTACAGAGCTTCTCCATCTTTGGCTGCAAAGAATATAATCAATCTGATTTCGATGTTGACCATCTGGTGATGTCCATATGTAGAGTCTTCTCTTGTGTTGTTGGAAGAGGGTGTTTGTTATGATCAGTGCATTTTCTTGGCAAAACTCTATTAGTCTTTGCCCTGCTTCATTCCATATTCCAAGGCCAAATTTGCCTGTCACTCCAGGAGTTTCTTGACTTCCTACTTTTGCATTCCAGTCCCCTATAATGAAAAGCACATTTTTTGGGGGTGTTAGTTCTAAAAGGTCTTGTAGGTCTTCATAGAACCATTCAACTTCAGCTTCTTCAGCGTTATTGGTTGGGGCATAGACTTGGATTACTGTGATATTGAATGGTTTGCCTTGGAAATGAACAGAGATCATTCCGTCATTTTTGAGAGTGCATCCAAGTACTGCATTTCAGACTCTTTTGTTGACCATGATGCCTACTCCATTTCTTCTGAGGGATTCCTGCCCACAGTAGTAGATATAATGGTCATCTGAGTTAAAGTCACCCATTTAAGTCCATTTTAGTTCGCTGATTCCTAGAATGTTGACATTCACTCTTGCCATCTCGTTTGACCACTTCCAATTTGCCTTGATTCATGGACCTGACATTCCAGGTGCCTATGCAATATTGCTCTTTACAGCATCGGACCTTGCTTCTATCACAAGTCACATCCACAGCTGGGTATTCTTTTTGCTTTGGCTCCATCCCTTCATTCTTTCTGGAGCTATTTCTCCACTGATCTCCAGTAGCATGTTGGGCATCTACTGACCTGGGGAGTTCCTCTTTCAGTATCCTATCATTTTGCCTTTTCATACTGTTCATGGGGTTCTCAAGGTAAGAATACTGAAGTGGTTTGCCATTCCCTTCTCCAGTGGACCACATTCTGTCAGATCTCTCCACCATGACCCACCCATCTTGGGTTGCCCCACAGGCATGGCTTAGTTTCATTGAGTTAGACAAGGCTGTGGTCCTAGTGTGATTAGATTTACCAGTTTTCTGTGAGTATGGTTTCAATGTGTCTGCCCTCTGATGCCCTCTTGCAACACCTACCATCTTTTCTCTTACCTTGGGCGTGGGGTATCTCTTCACGGCTACTCCAGCAAAGCGCAGCCGCTGCTCCTTTACCTTGGAGGGCTATCTCCTCACCGCCTCCCTTCCTGACCTTCAACGTGGGATAGCTCCTCTAGACCCTCCTGCGCCCACGCAGCCACAATCCTTGAATGCGGGGTAGCTCCTCTTAGCTGCTGCCCTTCAGGCATGGGGTCCTCCCGGCTTCTGCCCCTGACCTCAGACGTGGGGTAGCTCCTCTTGGTCTTGCTTAGTGCGCCGGTCATCGCAGCCGACTGCGCTCACTTCATGCCAAATAAATGCGAAAACACTGGAAACCGAGACAGACTTTATTTTCTTGGGCTCCAAAATCACTGAAGATGGTGACTGTAGCCAGGAAATTAAAAGATACTTGCTCTCTGGAAGAAAAGCTGTGCCCAACCTAGACAGCATATTAAAAAGCAGAGACATTACTTTGCCAACAAAGGCCCATCTAGTCAAAGCTATGGTTTTTCCAGTAGTCATATATGGTTGTGAGAGTTGGACCATAAAGAAGGCTGAGCAGCAAAGAATTGATGCTTTTGAATTGTGGTGTTGGAGAAGACTCTTGAGAGTCCCTTGGACTGCAAGAAGATCAAACTAGTCATTCCTAAAGGAAATCAGTCCTGAATATTCATTGGAAAGACTGATGCTGAAGCTGAAGATCCAATACTTTGACCACCTTATGTGATGAGCTGACTCATTTTCTAATGAAAGAAAAATCTTTTCTAAGACCCTGATGCTGGGAAAGATTGAAGGCAGGAGGAGAATGGGATGACAGAGGATGAGATGGTTGGATGGCATCACTGACTCTATGCACAGGAGTTTCAACAAGTTCCAGGAGTTGGGGATGGACAGAGAAGCCTGGTGTGCTGCAGTCCATGGGGTCGGAAAGAGTCAGACACAACTGAGCAACTGAACTGAACACTGATACTAGGGAAATTAATTTCATACCTAGACAGTCATTTGTGACTTTGGAAAAAGAAATTCCATAGCCTGGGGCAGAAATTAGATTATGAACACATAAGAAAGGAGTGGCTGATGGGGAAGTGGAGGTAGATCACAAAATGAAATATGAATAAATCATCCAAAAAAGACTGACAACCTACTTCAGACAGAGTACTACACTAGGCGTCAGGGCCAGCATCAGAGTCATACAAGGCCATGTTCAGAGGGGTCCTGACTTGGTTTAATGCTCAGATGTCACTATCTTAAAATCGTTAATAATTTTTGAGCAAGAGGCTCTACATTTTAATTTTGCACTATGCCCACAAATTATGCTGTAGGTTCTGTAGAGCACTGCAGGGAACCCAAAATATTTCATTCATTGTTCAGTCACTTACTTATTCAACAACAAATAAATGAATTCCTTACCATGAGCCATCCAGTCTCTGGAGACATGATGAAAAAGGTAGAGCAGGTGACAAATGGATGACAGAAAATTTTTTAACAAAATATTGTTACTTCCAAGAATAATAAAATGTTAAATATAGCTATTACATGACATTCTACCTCAGCTCCCTAGTTGTAGAGGCTATATGACCCTGGTCAATTTATTCAACTGCCGAAGTCCTAGTATACTCACCTAAAAAAATGACAATAATAGGGCACACTCCTAAGGTTGTTAGAGGAATTAAATGCACTCAGGAACATAAGATGCTTACAACAGTGCAAGGTACGTTGTAAGTGTTCAGTAATGTGAGGGACTGATGAATTTCCAGTACCTAGCACAGAGGAGTTCAATAAATGACTGGTTTAGTAAGAAGGGGGTAAAAAGGAAATTTCAGATCAACCTGGACAGTTTTATATGTTCTTTATAAATGAAACAGATATGGCTATATGTGTGCTTGCTAAGTCACTTTAGTTGTGTCGGACTCTGCGCCACCCTGTGGGCCACAGCCCACAAGGCTCCTGTCTATTGAATTCTCCAGGGAAGAATACTGGAGTGGGTTGCCATGCCCTCCTCCAGGGGATCATCCCAACCCAGGTCTCAGACCCACATCTCTTATGTCTCCTGCATTGGCAGGTTGGTTCTTTACCTCTAGCACCTCCTGGGAAGCCCATATGGCAATATATGTTGTTGTTTAGTCTCTAAGTCATGTCCAACTCATTTGCATCCGTAGCCTGCCAGGCTCCTCTGTCCAGGACATTTCCTAGGTAAGAATACTGGAGTGGGTGGCCCATTTCCTTCTTCAGGGGATCTTCCGGACCCAGGGATAGAACCTGCATCTCCTGCATTGGCAGGAGGATTCTTTACCACTGAGCCACCTGGGAAGCCTAATCAAATCTTTGAAAGTTAAAGTGTTAGTTGCTCAGTTGTGTCCAGTTCTTTGGGACCCCATGGACTGTAGCACACATGGAATTCTCCAGGCAAGAATACTGGAGTGGGTCGCCATTCCCTTCTTCAGGGGATTTGCCCAACCCAGGGATTGAACCTAGGTCTCCTGCATTGCATGCAGATTCTTTATAATCTGAACCACCAGGAAAGGCCCTTAATCAAAGCTTTAAGTATATGTAAATGTGTATATATGGCCGTAGGGCTTCCCTGGTGACTCGGTGGTAAAGAATCTACCTGTCAGTTCAGGAGATGCTTGGGTCAGGAAGATCCCCTGGAGAAGTCCAATATTCTTGCCTGGAAAATTCCTTGGACAGAAGAGCCTGATGGGCTACAGTCTATGGGGTCACAAGCAGTTCGACACAACTCATCATGCACATGGCTCAAAGCTTTAAACAGGCCTAGAAGAAAATGTAAAAGAATATATATACTAAGGTATGTTGAGTGTCACTTATATGCAGAGTACATCATGAGAAATGCTGGGCTGGAAGAAGCACAAGCTGGAATCAAGACTGCCGGGAGAAATATCAATAACCTCAGATATGCAGATGACACCACCCTTATGGCAGAAAGTGAAGAGGAACTCAAAAGCCTCTTGATGAAAGTGAAAGTGGAGAGTGAAAAAGTTGGCTTAAAGCTCAACATTCAGAAAACGAAGATCATGGCATCCGGTCCCATCACTTCATGGGAAATAAATGGGGAAACAGTGGAAACACTGTCAGACTTTATTTTTGAGGGCTCCAAAATCACTGCAGATGGTGACTGCAGCCATGAAATAAAAGACACTTACTCCTTGGAAGGAAAGTTATGACCAACCTAGATAGCATATTGAAAAGCAGAGACATTACTTTGCCAATAAAGGTCCGTCTAGTCAAGGCTATGGTTTTTCCTGTGGTCATGTATGGATGTGAGAGTTGGACTGTGAAGAAGGCTGAGCACCAAAGAAATGATGCTTTTGAACTGTGGTGTTGGAGAAGACTCTTGAGAGTCCCTTGGACTGCAAGGAGATCCAACCAGTCCATTCTGAAGGAGATCAGCCCTGGGATTTCTTTGGAAGGAATGATGCTGAAGCTGAAACACCAGTACTCTGGCCACCTCATGTGAAGAGTTGACTCATTGGAAACGACTGTGATGCTGGGAGGGATTGGGGGCAGGAGGAGAAGGGGACGACAGAGGATGAGATGGCTGGATGGCATCACTGACTCGATGGACATGAGTCTGGGTGAACTCTGGGAGTTGGTGATGGACAGGGAGGCCTGGCGTGCTGCGATTCATGGGGTGGCAAAGAGTCGGACACGACTGAGTGACTGAACTGAACTGAAATGAACAATGGGGCAGTTGAGACGGGTCATGGGCTGCTGGAGCCCTGTGGGCTAGTACCGCTGGCCATGGGCAGCCTTGTTTGGGTCTCCTCAGGCACCTGTGCAGAGCAGTCTGAGGTGTATGCCAAAGAAACAACCAACACTTACAGTTCTGCTGTTTGCATGTGGCCAAGGAGATGCCTGCCACATTGGTATCTGTCTGCCAAGCACCCCTCATGAATCAGGGATCCTGGAGCCAATGCAGAAGACTCATGGGGCACAGCACACAGCCTCAGGGATAATCAGTCAGGGTATAAGAGAGGAGCCTTGGCAGAGTATAGTTTCTAACAGGCTCAGCTCCAGGCAATGTCTTTAATATCTATCTGAACATATATAACATATATCTCCTTGCAGCAGTGCACTCTTAAAATAGTGCCCAGGCTAGCTCTTGACAACCCATGCACATTCTGAAAACTGAAGTTTCAGATATAAAAATGTACTATTGGGGCTGAAATTCATTTGTATTATCATATGAAATTGCAATATTATATTTGTCAGTGAAAAAAGAGAGTTTTAAGAGTTGTTTTTCTTTACATATAATTACGATTATACATTTTATACAATTGTGTAACATGATTTTAAATATTTTGTGATCAGAGTCCTTCGCTTATAATTACTATTCAGAATATGAGTTTATCACTAAAAGTCTAGATCAGTAAATTAATAAATCCATTTTAACCATAAAACATAATATAAAATATATTTACAGAAACAAATTCAAGTCAGCTATTTAAAAATGTGGAAAATTTTTATTTGAAAGTTTTATCCAAATTCAATGTGTAATATATCCTCTAATACACTGTTATTTTATCATTATTCAGTTTAAAGAAAATGTTATAAATTTTTTTTTTACCATCATTCAGATGCCTCTAAATTTCTTCATTTATGTAACCGAATGCTGTACACAAAAAATTAGCATTTTTCTCTATGTGTTGTGATATGAAAGACATTGAGCAGTTTGATAAAACTCATTTATAAAGTCAGTCTTCCAACCCATCCAACCCTAGGACACTTGTCCCCTGATCCCTACTCCAAACACACCCTATCTCTCCCAAAGACATTTCAAAGACAACCAGGGCTACAAGGACAGAAAGCAGCTAAGTTTTGAGTTTGTCCAACAGGGTCAATGGCACCCCACTCCGGTACTCTTGCCTGGAAAATCCCATGGATGGAGGAGCCTGGAAGGCTGCAGTCCATGGGGTCGCTGAGGGTCGGACACGACTGAGCGACTTCACTTTCACTTTTCACTTTCCTGTATTGGAGAAGGAAATGGCAACCCACTCCAGTGTTCTTGCCTGGAGAATCCCAGGGACAGGGGAGCCTGGTGGGCTGCCGTCTGTGGGGTCGCACAGAGTCGGACATGACTGAAGTGACAGCAGCAGTAGCAGCAACAGGGTCAAGAACTCCAACAAGGATATTTGTAGAAGACACCATGTGGCCCTGGAGTTGGAGGGGAAACTTAGACAAAAGCATAACAAATAGCTAATGTCTTAAAAAACCATGGAATCTGGATGAACAACTAAAGTAGAAGAAATCCACAATTTACTCTAGGCCAAAAGACCTGAATAAGCAGACTGACATAGCATTTTCTTGGATGGAAATACTTATCACCCAACATTTCTCAAATTAATATGAAAGTTTAATACAATTTAAAGAAAGAATAACAAGTTATTGATTAGAAATAAATTGGTTAGAAAACACCATGCAAACATATGCCAAAGTGAAGCCAAGGGGTCAGTCAGACCCTTGCAGTGTCTCATAGGTATTGAGGTATGAATGCCATCTCCCTAAGCTCTTTAACTTCAGGTTTTTCTGCATACTCAGAACTGACCAAGTTATTCTTGACTATTTCATATATAGTCTTATGAAATAATCTTACTATTTGTATTCAAACTCACAAAGTTTTTATATATTAACAAAACACTAAGGGTATAAACTGAAAGCGAAGTGAAGTCGCTCAGTAGCGTCTGACTCTTTGCGACCCCATAGACTATAGCCTACCAGGTTCCTCCGTTCATGGGATTTTCTAGGCCAGAGTTCTGGAGTGGGTTGCGATTTCCTTCTCCAGGAGCTCTTCCTGACCCAGGGATTGAATCCTGGTCTCCCACACTGTAGGCAGATGCTTTACCATCTCAGCCACCGGGGAAGTTCATTGATTGGTATAAACCCCTGACAGGGTTTCTGCCATAAGCCGTATGAGGTCACCGCAGAACCACAGAGCAGGGCTCCTCACTCGCTTTGCACAGGGCGAGTCATTCATTTCACACAAGCACACTATGGAGTTAGTAAAATACTGCAGAAAACATGTTTGCTAGGAGAACAAAGAACTAGAGTTCCACGAATCCTCACCTTGTCCTGAAGAATCCCGGATGAGCCCCCAATATGAAAGGTTGCCGCTGAACTACAAAAGGGGTTGGGATTCTTGGCCTCCAGAGGAGAAGAATTCAATCTGGGGCCAGTGACGAAGCTTGATTGCTCAGAGCTTTTATGTAATAAAGTTTTATAAAAAGTATAAAAGACATAGAGAAAACTTCTGACACAAATATCAGAGAAGGACAGAAAACTTTTCCAATTATCTCAAGGACTACTGTTGGCTAACAGGAGTACCTAATAAACAGAATATGTAATAATTTGCTTGTAATAATAGAATCAGAGCAACCCGAGGAGGTTTGGAAGTTTGTTTCATCCAAGTTACATTAAGGCCTAGTGACTGGTTTCTGCCCCAGAACAGAGTACATTTAGTTCATGTCTCCCAAATCAAACACTGTTCCACTTGGGCAATGCTACATAAACACTAACAGATTGTTATTACTTGTGCCCCATTTTCCCCCAAACTCCAAGCTGGTCATTCCCCATTGGTTAACAAACTGCGTTTCAAACAACTTAGAATATAACTGATTAGATTTCTAATCTTTCTAAGGAAGAGCATGGTCAATTCTAAAGGAGATGTTCATATGCATTGCTACATTAAAATATATAGCATATCTTAGTATGGTAGGGAGACCTGTCAATCCTAGTCATTTTATCAGCACCTTTGCTTAAATAGGGAGTCCACAGATTATTAATTTATAGCTGTCATGGGTGTTGGCGATCACTAAATCTTATCCCCATTTTCATTAAAAAAAAAAAAAAAAAAAACACCCACAAAACTGAAACTAGAGCTCAGTGAGGGCAAATGAGTTAGTCATTTGGTAGGCCAGGAAAGAATTAGACCGACTCTCTGATTTTGTTTGTATAGTCCACAAGTGAAAACAATTAGGTAAAAATCATTCTCCGAGTGTATCTTCTAATCCTACTTTTAGCAATCTTGTAAATCATTACTTAAATCTGGCGCCTCAGCTCTTTGCACAGCAACTAGTAGTTTAAGAAAATAATGCCAACAAGTTTCTTGAGATGAGTGAGTACCTAATTAACTGACTTCGACCAACTGGAAAGGAAATGGCAACCCAGTCCAGTCTTCTTGCCAGGAGAATTAATTCCATGGACAGAGGAGCCTGGCGGGCTACAGACGGCACATATATATCATCTTCTTTTTAACACTCTTTTTTAAAATAGTTTTTTTTTTTAAAGCTTTCCTCCTCATTTTCACTTTATTTATTTAATCTTTCGGTCTCACTGCTGGGCATGTGGGTGGAATCTTAGTTCTCCAACCAGGGATGGACCCCGTCCCCCGCCCCCTGCGGTGTAAGTACAAAGTCCTAACTACCAGACCATCAGCGAAGTCACCCTCCACCAGGCTTGCTTCTGCTGTTTAAGGGTGAAATTCCACGGTGTCAACCGCGTTTTGTAGCCTTTCCAAGATGTCCGTGAATCACGTGTGTTCGTGTGACAGGGACTTTCAGTGCGGGCCCGCACAGTGGGCGTGGCAGTCATGGACACCAGGCCTTGGCACTTGGAAACGTGCGAGGAGACGCCGAGGGGCGGGGAGGGCTTTCTTACAACTCTAAATTACAAGAAGGAAAAACGTGGTTTTAGTTAAGCACGGGAATGAAATGAATTTGGTAATAGAGACCTAAAAGGCCCATGTGGGGGAGGGGAAAGGGGCGCGAGAAGAAAGGGAAACAGGCCTTTTTCTCCAGTGACGCGCGGTCACGAGGCGTTCTCCCGACGTGGGCGCATGCCATTGGCCAAACCCCAGCTGACGTCCTCGTAGCCGCCCGGGCGCGAACAGTGGCAAGGGCGGTGCCGCACTGGAAGTTGGCGAGGCGAGCGCGCTCCCGGGGCCTGCCACGCCTCCACCCTCTGCCCGCCAATCCAATCTTCTAGTCCCTCTTCGCGCCCAGGTGGCCACGCCCCTCCCTAATTCGCCCCTCCCCCACCAAGCCGGCGGCGCGCGGAAAGTGCGTCACGTGACGGCTAGCTCCGCCTCTTCCTCTCGGTCCCATATTGAACTCGAGTTGGAAGAGGCGAGTCCGGTCTCAAAATGGAGGTAAAACCGCCGCCCGGTCGCCCCCAGCCCGACTCCGGCCGTCGCCGCCGCCGCCGGGGGGAGGAGGTATTAGGGGGAGAGCGGGGGGTTGCTGGGTAGTGGCCGGCAAGATGGGGGGCCTGGCTCGGTGGGAGCGGGGAGGCCGGGTGGACCGGGTCGGCCGTCCCGCGCTCTGCGTGGAGACGGGCGCTGGGAGGGGGAGGGGAGCGGGCCTCGGAGCCCTCCTCGGGGCTTCTCGCCAGCCTTGCCGGCTCCCTGGGCTGCACGAATGGTCCCTTGGAGGTGCGGTGTGGCTGGGGAGATTTCGGGAGCGGAGCTGGCCCGCTGGCCGCGCGGCCTCGCATCCGAGGCCGAGGGCGGCATGGCGGGCCTCGGCGAGAGCGGTTGGGAGGAGGCGGTGGGGGAGGGGAGGGGACGAGCAGGCACATCCGGGCGAGCGAGCAGGCGGGCGGCGGCCACACTGACATTGATCCGCCGCCGCGTTACGAAATGGCGCATTGGCACGCAATGGCCGCCGCCTGGCTCCGCCGCGGGAGAGAGCGTGGGATTGGAAGGAAGAGGGAGGAGGCGGCCCAGCAGAGAATGCCGCAAATGGCCTCGAAGCTTGCGGCCTGGTGCTCTCGGTGATGTTCTCCCGACGCGTTTCTGGGCCTTAGAGATCTCTCAATGGAGAATTTTATGTCTTGTTCTGTACCTTGCAGCACTCGGTTCAAAACATGAATTTTTTTTTCCCTGAAGTTTACTGTTTTAAAGTATTTTTTGAGCTGCCATTTTTGCTAAAGTACTTAACAGTGTTAACACGTAACTTAGCGCCATGTGGGTGAAGTATTCTATCTCGAAATTTGAGTGTGGTTGTAACATATGAATTTGAAAATTTTCTCATCTTTTTTTTATTCTCTGATGGGTAGGCTCTGGTTGTAGTTCCTTGGAAATTTATTTTCCAGGCCTGCAACCAGAGTCGAATTTTTCATTTGTTTGAGAAAATTCCATGTGGGTTCTAGTTGTTTTCTTATGTCAACTTTGCGTTGTCGTCGATTAGATTCATTTAACTGGGCCTTGAAAAGATGAAATTAAGTGAATTAATGCTTTAGGCTATTAATCGTTTAACATTTTTTCCTAGCATGTGACAACCTCTTCATATTAAATGCCTTAGCGTCTCTACTTTTAGAAGACACAGGAAGACCTTAGAATGTAATGTATTTAAGCACTTTTGATGAACGATATCTTAATGCATATGTGTATTAAGTGGCTGTTCGTGTAATTTATTAAAGACGTAGTTGAAGTATAAAACAATTCAGGCCATATGTTGATTTTCTGTAAATCTCAAATTTTTGTTTTGTTGGGCTCCTTGTCAAACTATATCGAATACTGTACTTAACGTAAGTCCAAAACTGGTGTTGTGTGACCTAGTAAAGTGTTGGTTTTGATATTTTGGGTATGTGGTAGGAGTGCAAATAGGAAATTTTTATGTGGTAGACTTTTTTCCCCCCACAGGTTTTTTGGTGAGGGGGAATGCTGGTTTCCTCTTTCATTGAGAAATATTTATTTCAACATCTTTATTTGCTTGAAAGTGGTAAATTTCCCTTTAAGTTTGTCACTCGTAACATAAGTTGTGTTTCACGATTTTGTGGTTTAAAATTAAATGCTTTGGGAGGTGTAGAGTCAGGAGGGAAGTTAGGAAGAGAAATGGTATAGATAAAATACTGAATTCACAACACTAATTTCTTAGAAAGTGGTTTCTCAGTAGCCACTTCAAAAATAATCTACCCTCAGGAATTTGTTGTTTTAGCTCAAAATTATGGGACTTCTGAATCTGGAATTCTCTTGGGCTTCAGTTTAGTTTAGAAGTGATGTTGGCATTTCAGAGTTTGGTTATAGGTTTTGGTGTTTGGATTCCTTTAATCAGTTGATATGTATGATTCTACTCTAGTGTTTTAACTGGACAAAGTGATAATGGTACAGGAATTTGTTGTTATTTGTAGGGGATTAAAAGTCTTGTGGATTTTTCACTACTAAACAAAATAAAATGTATCGGTTTCTTTCCTCAGGGTCATGATCCCAAGGAACCAGAGCAGTTGAGAAAGCTGTTTATTGGTGGTCTGAGCTTTGAAACTACAGATGATAGCTTAAGAGAACATTTTGAGAAATGGGGCACACTTACAGATTGTGTGGTAAGTTATTAAAATAATAAAGTTTCTCAAAAGAGGGCAGAGGACCTGTGGAGGTGTGTTTCAGTGCTTTAAAATTTTTATTTTGTAGGTGATGAGAGACCCCCAAACAAAACGTTCCAGGGGCTTTGGTTTTGTGACTTATTCTTGTGTTGAAGAAGTGGATGCAGCGATGTGTGCTCGACCGCACAAAGTTGATGGGCGAGTAGTGGAACCAAAGAGAGCTGTTTCTAGAGAGGTATTTTAATAATTCCATGTTGTATGATGTGAAATTGTAAAAATTTGAGGGTTTTTTACTTACATATTTTTTATTTGTAGGATTCTGTAAAGCCTGGTGCCCATCTAACAGTGAAGAAAATTTTTGTTGGTGGTATTAAAGAAGATACAGAAGAATATAATTTGAGAGACTACTTTGAAAAGTATGGCAAGATTGAAACCATAGAAGTTATGGAAGACAGGCAGAGTGGGAAAAAGAGAGGATTTGCTTTTGTAACTTTTGATGATCATGATACAGTTGATAAAATTGTTGGTAAGTAGCCATTTGAATGGAAGAGCTTGAATGAGAAAGCAGAAATGATTTGTTTGCTTTGTTCTAAACTTGCTAAATTGCTTATAAGTTTGTATTATGTATAAAATAGCATAGAAAAGTGTATGGTTTAGTTTTCATGAAGTGGCTACACGTGTAACCAGCATCTGAATCAATAAATGTGATTCACATCCCACTCAACCCCACTCAGAAGTCCCTACGATTTTGATGATGTTTTAATAAGTTGTTTAGCAGTAAAGGATAACATGTGCTTTTCCAAAAACATCAAATAACTTTTCTTTGTTTGTTTGATTAAAAAAATTTTTAGTTCAGAAATACCACACTATTAATGGGCATAATTGTGAAGTGAAAAAGGCCCTTTCTAAACAAGAGATGCAATCTGCTGGATCACAAAGAGGTGAGTAATATCATATATGCATACGAAATAGACATAAGTTATGATGGTAAGTTTCTTAAAGATCTTTCTTGCCTGTGTTCAAGGTCGTGGAGGTGGATCTGGCAACTTTATGGGTCGTGGAGGAAACTTTGGAGGTGGTGGAGGAAACTTTGGCCGTGGTGGAAACTTTGGTGGAAGAGGTAGGACGTTATCTTACTTCTGAGAACATGTCTACCTAAAATTTATTAGTAAATTGAATATACATTTAATTCACACCTTTTTTTTAAGGAGGCTATGGTGGTGGAGGTGGTGGCAGCAGAGGGAGCTATGGAGGAGGCGATGGTGGATATAATGGATTTGGAGGGGATGGTAAGTTTTGTAATGGTTTTCGTCTTTATATTTTCTATATTTTTGTGTGACTTGACTATTAAAGTATGCTTATAAATTAATAGTATAGAAGACAAGACCTTTTTTCCCCTTAAGATTTAATGTCATCTTGTTTTTTTTGGCGGATAAGATTTATTGTACGGCTAACTGAGGTGGAATTATTTTTCTCAGAGGAGACTGTTTACTGTTGTTCTTAGATTTTTTTTTAATATTGTTCTTCTTAGATTTTTTAAAAAATGGAACAGTTTTTTAATATCAAAAGATTTACGCTTTCATGTTAGTGATTAATAGCCCAGATTGTAGCTGCTCTATTAACCAGGTATTACCAAGTTTTAGTGTGTTAATTGGCCTGTTTTCCTGGGGTTTAAAAGCACAGTAAACTGGCATTCTATAACTTGACTGTACATTTGTTTTTGTCTAAAAACCCAATTTGTTTTTCTAGGTGGCAACTATGGCGGTGGTCCTGGTTATAGTAGTAGAGGAGGTTACGGTGGTGGTGGACCAGGAGGATATGGAAACCAAGGTGGTGGATATGGTGGTGGTGGTGGAGGATATGATGGTTACAATGAAGGAGGAAATTTTGGAGGTGGTAGACTTTCACTTGTTTTAAGTATTCAATATTGTTTTTATAGTTCACTACAGGCATTTTAGAAAAATGTTACAAACAGGTCAAATTTCACGTTTTATAATAGAATATCCTCAAATAGTGGAAAGTTAAACTGAATTTTCTTACATTGCTGCGATTTAGTAAATTTGCAAAATGTATTCACATGTTCTCCATATTGAAATGGGACATTTAACGGTAATGTTTGTTGCCCGGATTTTTACTTTAGGCACTTTTAAGCTGGATAGATGGTAACTATAAATTGAATATGCAGACGTGTTGAATAGGTGTTATCAGGATTTAGGTGACTAAAAATACATGTCAGCAGTTTCAGACTCTTAAGTTAGTCTGCATCATTACTCCATACTCCATGATACTTTAAAGAACTTTATTATTGAATGTATTCAATTTTGAATTGTATTGCTGTATCAACAACAGGTTTTTCCTAATAGTCAATTTGAAATGCTTTTTATCAATGACTTAGAAGTTATACTGTATCAGCTACAGTGAATCGCTCAGATTTTATGGTATTGAGTGTTGTGAAGAGAATGTGCCAGAGCCATCTAATATGAAGACTATGGTAGCTGTCTAGTCTCTTTAGCCAACTTTCACTTTCTATTCCTCTGCTGTGTATGTCTGAGATCTTTGTGGTGGAAAGAGTTTGATAGTTCTGTGAAATCTCAAAGGATTGTGTGTGTCAGGATGGTGCTATGATTGTCGAAAGATAATGCAATGCATGTATGTATTAAAAACAGGAAAATAACTTCTGTAGGTCAGCCACAAATAAAATCTTTGTAATTTCAGGTAACTATGGTGGTGGTGGAAACTATAATGATTTTGGAAATTATAGTGGACAACAGCAGTCAAATTATGGACCCATGAAAGGGGGTAGTTTTGGTGGAAGAAGCTCGGGCAGTCCCTATGGTGGTAAATAATTTTTTTTCCCTAGTAAAATCCTGTATTGTCATTTAAGTTAAAAATGTATGTATATTTCTTTATAATCTTTTTATGTGTATTTCCAGGTGGTTATGGATCTGGTGGTGGAAGTGGTGGATATGGTAGCAGAAGGTTCTAAAAACTCAGAAGAAAAGGGTAGGTATCTTTTAAGTTTCTGTAATGATGATAAACGAATATGTGGAATTGTTCACTGAGTGTAATAATTTTTTTATCCTGTATTATTCAACAGGCTACAGTTCTTAGCAGGAGAGAGAGCGAGGAGTTGTCAGGAAAGCTGCAGGTTACTTTGAGACAGTCGTCCCAAATGCGTTAGAGGAACTGTAAAAATCTGCCACAGAAGGAACGATGATCCATAGTCAGAAAAGTTACTGCAGCTTAAACAGGAAACCCTTCTTGTTCAGGACTGTCATAGCCACAGTTTGCAAAAAGTGCAGCTATTGATTAATGCAATGTAGTGTCAATTAGATGTACATTCCTGAGGTCTTTTATCTGTTGTAGCTTTGTCTTTTTCTTTTTCTTTTCATTACATCAGGTATATTGCCCTGTAAATTGTGGTAGTGGTACCAGGAATAAAAAATTAAGGAATTTTTAACTTTTCAATATTTGTGTAGTTCAGTTTTTCTACATTTTAGTACAGAAACTTTAACAAAATGCAGTTTTGAAGGTGTTTCCTTGTGAGTTAACAAGTAAAGAAGATCATTGTTAATTACTATTTTGTATGAATTTTGCTAAAGTTAACTGTAAAGAAACACCTGCTGACTTGCAGTTTAAGGGGAATCTATTCTCCCCATTTCCAAACCATGAAATGAATGGCTCTGACATGTGGAGAGAATAGATATTTGTATGTTTGCAATGTGTGTTTTAGATAATAGAATTGGGTATTTAAATTAGCATATTTGTGAATTTAATAGCATTAAGATTTACCTTCAAATGAAAAATCTCAAAATTTATATTTGGTTTTTGTGCATTTTCTTTCAAAATGTAATCATGATTTTAGTGTATTAGCTTTGCTGAGAGTCTTAGCTGTGTTTAGAACATCTCCATTTTACATTCACCTTGGTCACAAGTGATCTGCTGCCATAGTTTTATTTGGGTGTAAAGAATGTCTACTGCCCTCTTTAAATTCTGGGAAGGGGTAGTGAATGTTTCCCCTTTTCTCCTACCTTAGGAAACATTCTTAAAATGTTGAAAATACAAGACCACTAAGCCTGCTGTATCTGAGCAAATTAGTGGCTATCTTTTTTTCCTTTTTAAAGCACAAGAGGCCCGTAAATCTTCAGTTATTTTCCTTGGTTTAATATATATTTTTTTGATACAAGCTCTCAGAGCAAGGGAATAAAAATCATGCATTGTTGAACCCTTAACTGGCTGGCATGCTTTCCTGTTTGTACCCTCTGCATTTTACTGGGTGAAAACCAAGGATAGTCTAGATGGAAATCATCTCAGATACTTAACTGCAGTAGACTCGCAGCACAGTTGCTTAGTACAGAAAAGCTTTTCACTTCCCCGAGACCTGGATTCAAATTTGAATAGTCAGCTTGTACTCACTTAAAATCCCAAAGAACACACTGTTATTCATGTGTATGCTTGAACCTAAATCATGTTGGTATGAGTTTACAATTTGTTTGGAAGATCCTTGTTGAGAAGAGTTTTAGATAACAAGGTCACATATATATATATATATATAAAAATCAATGTCTACTGTTTTGCGCCAGCTAGTGTTTACAATTTCATTCAAGCCCTGAGTATGTGCCCTGTTGTTATTGTTTCTTTGGCAGTTGAACGTTGAATTCGAGTTTCTTATTTTTGTTCTAAGAAGTACTAAGCAAAACAAGCAATAAAGGGGGGATGGGGCGTGCTAGTGTTTGACTATGCTCTCGTTGCTCTAATTCTGTGCCTCTGTGCATTAATATTTGGATGCATGCCAGCATGGAAATTGGTCTTCACAGACACTGCAGTTTTTCAGAAAACACTCACAAACCAATAAATGTAACAGACAACATTCCATTTGTTAATGGACATATGTGAATAAGCAGTGTAGAAAATAGGCTAATTATCAGCAAATGGTTAAGTCTTTAACAACTTAAAAGTGTGGTTATATAAATGGACACTGTCAATGTTCATAACTTAAATCTGGGTACCTGGTCAAAATAATGCTTGGGAAACATTTATTAAAATTAAGCTAAATTGTCTCAAGGTTTTTTTTATTCCTATAATAAAGGTTGAAGGAATGGGGGAGGTTAACATTTCCTGTTTCTATGTTTGTGAAATTGTTTTGACACAACCTTGACAGTATCCTTTAATGACATATGAGGTTAATTGTACTGTTAACAAAACTTTCTGTGTTCTGGAACTAGTTTAATAGTGAAAATACTGTCAGTTAAGTTGATGTTTGCAACCTATAAGCAGGTGAAATCTGTGTATGTGACCTGTTTATAAGTTGTATTGTTAGCTTAGTTTTTGTGAACGGTGTGGAAAAGTTAAGCCATGAGGAGAGCGATTTAACCAGCTTTAAAGGACCTAAGAGGTGCTTTTTAAGCACGATGTGGATCAAACGAGACTCACTAAGACAGGACTTCAGCAGCATTTTGAGTATGGACAAGTCAGCATAAATAAAGAATGACAAGGCAGCAGCAAGAGCTTCAACTACAGAGAAGTGAAGGCATAAAATACTATGGTGATAGTGAGCAACTTTCCAAAAGCTAGTTAAATCTGCTTATTACAACTGAAATATCGAAGAAGGTCTAGCAGGAAGGAGCTCTTCGCCTTTTGGAACACCAATGAGAGATAGTTGGCCACAGTCACTAGGTCTAGCATTTAGACCTGCGAGGAAGGGCAATAAGCATTAGGTAAGGTTTGAATTTGAATTTTTTCACTAATTAAAGAGTAATTTTTTGTAAAGCAAGGTAAGAGTAATTTTTTTGATTTGCAGGTTGAATGAGAACCTACTTGCCTAAATGAGGAATGTCTTTCCTACCATCTTAAATACGAAGGTTTCTGGCTGGGTAAGGTTTGTAGCTCACAGTAAAGTCTGATGACACCATTTGTTTCCCCATAAATTTACAGTACATATTTTAAAACTATTAGATACATTGGCACACTTTTTCAGCTGAAAGCTTTGTCTTGAGGAATCACATCCAGCACATTTTAAACAGTTTCAAGATTTTCTCTGCAAAAACCATGAGTGTTGATCTTGAGTCAGATATAAACAATTCATTGTTGGTGTCCTTAGGATAAAGTCAATTTTTGAAAAGAGAGTGACCAGATTTTTTTAAAGGATTTTTGTAACAAGCATGACTTGTAACAGAAGCATTACACTTCCAATCCTCATTCTAGGGGAAAAAAAAAAACACATCTGGAATGAACTTTCAAAACTGTCAGATCATACAGATCTAAAAATGGTCTTCATTCAAGTGGCCTCATACATAAGTAAGTTCTCTTGCATATGACTTCAGGGAATTATTTGGACTAATAGGATAAACTTTTGGTTCTCTTTTGGTTTTGTTGTTGACCTGTTAACCAGAAGTAGTGGGGCCCTACATAAACTAAAGCTCCTTTCTAAAAGACAACCTTTCCCAAAGAAGAGTTAAAAAATACTCCGTTGCTACACAAAGTCAGATGCTAACTGTTCATAAGGGCTATTATTGCTGCCCCAAAAGGGCTCGTTAAAATTTGAGATTTGGTGTTAATTTACTTTTTAAAATAACATGAGGGGAAGGGGACAGATGGTTAAAACTAGTTTCTAAATTATAAGTCAAGTTCTTATATATAAACAAGAGTAGTTAGTTTGCCACATTTATTTTCAGAGAATGGCTGGTTGGGTCTCTGACTAAATCAGGGCTGAGTTTCTACACGTAATAAGTGTTAAATAAGGTAAATAGCCTTTTTAATAATTTTCTTTACAACATGGTTTTTAATGACGCAGATTTCCTAAGATAGTGAAACATTTTCTTTTTTAAAGGCAAGACATTGTTCTTTTCCAGTCCATCGATTTTATGAAATAAAGTGATTTTATTTAAATGTAGTTCCACTGTCATTTCTGAAAAATACGATGCTCTTAACACCGGTAAACGAAGTTATACAAGAGATGGTCAAGGCAAACCTTTCGTCAAAACTCCTAGGTTATAGCCTCCCGCACTACATTTCTTTTAAAAAAAATCTACACTCATGTCCTAAAGAAGAAAATTTGGTAAAAAGGACCATTTGTTGAACAGTTGAAATAAAATTGGTTTTAAGAGTTTTAAATATGTAAGTCACAATTTGAAATATTTCTAATGCCAGTATCTCTTGGAATTCCAATAATTGTCACAAAGTAGTGAGTAAGCATGCTAATGTGCAGGGGAACGTAAGGATTGTTAGCCTATATCAAGTATTCAAGATTTCTTTCCAATCAATGTTTTACTCTGATTTATAAGACTTTAAGAGGTGGTCTGTAATGGATTCAAATGTTTTATTTGTAGTATAATGAAATGTTTACAGAAAGAACTTTTTCATTAAAATATTTTTAGAAATGTGTGTGTGGTTTTGTCACTTCACAATGTTCATGTGACTTCAATGGTGAATAGGTGGAAGTAAAAAAGGAAACCTGGAATGAGCCTTCACATTATCAGTTAAAGGTAGTAAACATCACATGAGGGATAGGTGTGGGAAATTTTACCTCCACTTACGGATTTTGAGTGATAATTCAGGTGATTGGTGAGGAGTGAATCAACTTTCCTTGGATAAAAATTTTAGTAAAGCAGTTACGTGAATAAGCAATTCAGAGGAAAGGGGATTCCAAATGTTAGAAGGTACTCAAGTATTTGGGTTTTTTATTTTTGGCTGTGCCAAGTCTTGTGGGTATTCTTGAGTTGCGCTGAGTGGGGCTAGCTACTCTAGTGATATGAGGGCTTGTCATCATGAGAAACAGGCTCTCAAGGGCTAAGTAGTTGTGGCACACGGGCATAGTTTCTCTGGCATGTGGGATCTTAACCAGGGATCCAACCTGTGTGTCCCTCCCCCCAGTGCAAGGCAGATTCTTAACCACTGGACTGCCAGGGAAGCCAAAAGTATTTGGTTTCTTAACTTCAAGAAAGGCAATTGAGCATTTTAAGGGTTGGGAAAAGATAACACTTCAGGCTCTTTGCATTGTTAGCTATTAACATGTTAAATTCTTTGTGAATTGACACAGTCTTGAGGATTTTTGGCTGTTAACAGGATTTTGGTACATTTTGCTTTTACTCAATACTGCTTTCATAGAATAATGGCAGTGGTTTTCTATTCTGTGAAGCTGTAGGTTATAAATTGAGTTTAATGCTTGAGTAAAAGTAAGCTATTTTCTCAGAATGAAAATGCAAAATGTTCAGTCAAGACAAATTGGAGTCTCCCGTGTACTAGCATTAAAAGTGGGATCCAGGTTTAATTGAACTTGGGACTGAGTATGAAGTCCCAAGGGTTGGGGGAAGAGTAAAGTAGTAGGTATAAAATGCCAGTTTTGTTTACTGCTTTTTCAGTCAGGTAGGGGCAAGGGTGCATTAATCTGTGTGCCTGGCACGACACTGAAAGCTGCTTGGGAAATAACGAATTTATCTGTACTGTTTTTAAATTTATTGATAATGTGAATAATAATGTACAAGGATGTGGACAGCTTACTGAGAAATGGTAAAATTTCAGCACATCCATGTGTATAGACATTAATGGGCTTATCACAAGGATTACAGATTCTATCGGATGTTCGCTGTATCTGAAAAGTAGGATGCATGTAATTTTCATTTAAAAAGTACATTGTTGAATTAGTCCATTCTGCTAAAAATTTTGAGTTAACTGCATCAGAAGTACTCTTGACAGGTTATTTGCATTTAACCTCAGTTGTCTTAACACCCTTTATTCATTAAGTATTGGAAAATATACAATCAGGAGTTTTCAAAGAGTTTTGTGACCATGATCAAGTTATTAGGGGTTTCTTTATATGCCACGCTCCCTTTGGCAGTTTGGTGATGGTAGCGGTCCCCTTAGAATGTTTTTATATGCATCAACTATGTAGAATTAAATCTTACTTTGAAAATGGTTATCAAGAATTAGTTTGACTCAGCAGTATGTACGCTAGGCATCAAATAAGCCTAGTGCTGTTTAACCTTGAAGTTGTGGATAAGTGGCATTTTGAGGTATTTGGCAACAGTAATCTAGTGATCTAGTAAGTCTGAAGGTTAAATCTGACAGGATTTAAAAAGCTAAAGCTAGTACCTGTTCCATGGTTCCTAAAGATAGTATTTTTTTTAGAGGGGGACAAAGTTCATGCTAATGGGAGGTTTTTTCCCTCCATGTAGAATCAAAGTTCTTGTCTAAATTTTCCCCAGTTCTCAAGAGTGTTAAAAAGCTGGAATTGACCTAGTAATATCTTTGAGAATATTTTGTGTATGTTCTGAGACTTAGAAGAATGGGTAAGTAAGTTTAAGGTACTTTGAAGGGCCACGCCCAGAGAAGGCGATGGCACCCAACTCCAGTACTCTTGCCTAGAAAATCCCATGGACGGAGGAGCCTGGTAGGCTGCAGTCCATGGGGTCGCTAGGAGTCAGACACGACTGAACAACTTCACTTTGACTTTACACTTTCATGCATTGGAGAAGGAAATGGCAACCCACTCCAGTGTTCTTGCCTAGAGAATCCCAGGGATGGGGGAGCCTGGTGGGCTGCTGTCTATGGGGTTGCACAGAGTCGAACGCGACTTAGCGGCAGCAGCAGAGGAACCATGCCACAGGCTTCAGGAGAAATCTTGCAAGAGTTCTATACAGCAAATATTTATCATGAAATTATTTGTAATAGAATGCTTGCTATACCTTGATGTGAAAGGCATTGGTACCCATTTTGAAATTCGGAGCTGAGTTTAAGGTTTAGCAATCGGATAGCAAAGTTTAAAAATCTGAGGAATTAGTGATAAATACATTTCAAATTTTCATCAAGAGATGAAATCTACTTTTAGTCACGGGTCAGAATTTGTTAGATTTTAAAATTCTGGTTTTGTGTAATGTAGTATGTATAGTACTTCAGAATAATTCTTAGGTACTGAGATGTGATTGGTTGTCTTAAAGTATTTCCAGATATGAGTAACTCAATGAATGGGAGTGAAAGTATTTGCTGTCATGCTAGTAGGTTGTTCCTCCTCTGTGTGGGGGGCGAGGGGGAGGTTAATATATGCTAAAGTGAATTCCAGGTGCTCCAGATGGTGGCTGCTGATAAGATTGTTGCCATTACCCTCAGCCAATATTTTATTTAAGGGTACTTTATTCAAGATGAGATTCTCTTGAGGTTGAGAAAGGGGTTTCTTCCAGGGATCTATCTCAATACCATTGTGGGAAGGAATTTTTGGTCACATAGTCACTAAGTTGTGTTGACTTTTTTGTGACCCCATGGACTACACCCCACGAGGCTCCTGTTCATAGGTATTTCCAGGCAAGGGTACTGGAGTGAGTAGTCAGTCCCTTCTCCAGGGGATCCTTCCTGACCCAGATTGAACCCCGAGTGTCTCACATTGCAGGTGGATTCTTCACCATCTGGGCCGCCAGGGAAATCCCCAGCAGAGTCTACACTTGAATGCCTAGATTAATCCTTAGTCGTTTTCCATCTCTGAACTTTGATGTCGTCATCTCAGTCAAATTCTTACTAATTCAAGCAGTTCCTTTCTCTTGCTAATGGAGGGCCAAAGAAAATATCATTTATATCTCAAATTCTTACTAATTCAAGCAGTTCCTTTCTCTTGCTAATGGAGGGCCAAAGAAAATATCATTTATAGAGTGCTTGCTATTAGCTAGGCTCTGTATTTATTTTTTGGAGTAATTCACTGCATATTTATCCCTGATTTACAGATGAGTAAGCAGCGTGCTTTGCCTCACTGGAAGTCATTCTTGGAAAATGGCAGCAGCCCACGCAACCGGGCTCTAGGGCATGCAGACCTGTCTTGCTCCCAGCGGATTGATAGGACTCTGAATAACCTTTAAACATGCTTAACCCTCAGATAACTTCTATTTTCCCACTTGAATTTAAACATGACATGAGTCAGACATTTGATTAGATGAAGTGATGAGTGCTGTGAATGGTTTTGTGTGGGTGGCCTGCAGATTTCTCAAGTTTTAAAGGGCTTTAATTTTGTACTTGCTATTTATGTATTTAATCATAGAATGTGTCCCACAGTGAACTGATTTTCCCACCTAGACCTCTTAGCCAGTCTCAACCGTGTCTGGGCAATTCTGTTCTTTCCGATGTTCAAGTACTTGAGTCTCCTTCACCCTGCATCCATTCTATTGGAAAATCCTTTTAGCTCTACCTTAGAAATGTGCAGAATCCACTGCCTTCTCACTGCTGTAACCCCAGATGGAGACACCATGGCCCATGCGAGCACTTCAGAGCCTCCCCATTGGTCTGTTCCGACCTTTCTTTGCTCTTGAGACTATTAAAACATACAAGGCAGAGGAGACTTGAACTCTGATGTTACTCCTGCCTAATACCTCCAGTGGTTCTCTAGTAGGCAAAGGCCAAGGTCATGAAGGCTTAACAGGGATCTGTGCTGTGTCCTATTTTACCAACCTACTCCTTCCTCCCACTCCACGTTCAGCCATATAGTTCCTCAAACAGGCCCCCAGCCTTACAACTTCCTGTGTCTAATACTCTGCTAATAGAATGGTTCTCCTTCAAATATGAATAAAAGAACCAGTGTTTTCCTGTCAAGGTATATACAGCATTTTTCTTGGTTGAAATATACTTGAATAGAAAAATTTTTCTGATATACACCAGCGCCAATTTAGTGTGATGCTAGATACTGTCATGTAAGATTGTGAATGAACTTCAAGGAAATAATAGAACGGTCCTGATATTCCTTTATTAGTACCAGCTTTTCAACTAAATTGTCTTTTGCCAGAGCTAAACAATTTAATATAAAAAAATGCCATTTTTTTTTTGTTCATACGGTATTTATAAAAAAGTACATAGTGGTTAGTTTTGCAACAATTTGCTTTTTTAGCCAGATGTATCATATAAATGTATGAACGTAACAAATGAGATAAGAACAGTATAAATAAGGAGTTTTTGTAGTATTTACAGTATATAGAAACTAGCCCAAATGGTGTTCTAAGAAATTTTAAGTTTACAAAGTTAAAGTGAAACTACTGATTCAGCATACTGATAACTTATTTTAATGCTTTTTAAAGTTTTATATTTTCTACATTAGTTGAGTATAATTTTGCATAGAATTACTTATAAAGTATATTTCTGCATTTCACATCACAGTAGGAGCTTTTTTAGTATAACAGTACAAAAAAACCCAAAATCACTAGATCAGAAAAGGTCAAAATCTAGTTTTTCTTAATATCTGGCCTCTTACTTTTGGGAACAAGGAATACATTGCCATCGCTTGTTTGCTGCAAGGAGTATTCACTCGGAGAGTAAGGCTTTCCATTTTCATCACGTAGCATGCTGAAGACTTCAAGATACAAGGTGCTGAGTTGTTTTTTCAGTAGATGGAGGCTTTTGTCATTTTCTCCTCTTTCTTTGAGCAATTTTTCTTTTTCATCTTTTAAATGATCTAAATCTTGCTCCAGTTCCACTATATTTTCCAGTTTTCTTTTTCTGCAATTCTGAGCAGCCACTTTATTCTTACCCCTCCTACGTATGTCTCTAATTAATGCAAGTTGAGCCTCGTTGAATTGCTCCTTGGACATCATTTCATTGAAGTCCTCAACTGGGAGGTTAATGATCTTTTCTACAGGGAATGGGATATGGAGAGCTTTTGCCCGTAGCTCATCTCTTGTGAGGTGAGCCTCCAAGCGGCTTGAATGTTTGTCTTTTGTGAATGGCGTTTTTCGATGACCAGGACTTATAGGCACTTCTTTCTTTGGTGCGTTTTCACACTGGGAATCACGTGCTGCAGCACTGTTCCCCTGTGGTGACGACAAAGGTTGGACTGGGTCCTCAGAAGGCCACACTGACGGTGTTTTGGGACCCTTCTGTTTGACATTTCCAGGGGTACTATCTATCTCTTCCATTTCAGAATCACTGAAGCCAAGCAATGTGTCTCCATAGATGGAAGATTCCGCTGAGTGGTCTGGTGAGGCCATGCTTGGACTTGTGTTCAGTGAAATGCCAGAGTCAGAATCATTGAATTCTGCTGTTGTGCTTTCAGGGTGGTTTTGATTGAACGCTTTACAAAGTGACAGATCAGAGAGATCAATGGGCCCGTTTAGAAGTTCAGAGAGTGACTGGCTTAAAGTAGCAGAGGAGGGCATGCCGTTGCTGGTACTGGGCTCTGCTATAAAAGCAGAATAAAATTCATCACCAAAATCTGTATTTACTGTGGCACTTGAATTTAATGAGTTCACTGTCAACTGGCTGGAGTCTTCAGTGGAAAGGATGCTGTTGAAGGAATCCTCAAAAGCGTTGAGAAAATGTGGGCTGCAGTTACCTACTTCTTTATCCAGTGAGGGCATTGATGAATAGAAATGATAATTGTCAATTTCTGTCAGTTTGGTTTCTGGACTTGGAACTGTACTAGTCTCAGCCAGCTTGTCATTTTGAATATTAAGACACTGTGTGGAAAAGAAGTTCATACTATGTAAATCAAGGTTGAGCTGTTTTTAATAGGTGATAATCCGTATCTGATGGTTCTCTCCCCACCCTCCCCACCCTGATTTCTCACCAAGCTCCTCCAGAATTCAGAGATAATTCCCATTTCCAACAGATAGTTAACGCCTAAGCATATGTAACATTTTCAGAGTTCCCAGATCAGAACTTACATAACCTGATCTATCCTCAGGACATCCAGTCCATTTAACAAAAGTTTACTGAAGTAAGCATGGTGCCCAGGCTATCCTGACTAATTTAAAAGCACCTTCCAATTCTTCCTATAAGTAGGTGGCATATAAATAATAACTGGAATGACTAATTTAAAGGGACTGAATATAAAATAGCATCTTTGGTACTCATTATACTAGGTCTTAGTTACCTGTAATTCTGGAATGGATAATAGTTCCTCCCAAACTTGCTCAATGTCCTGCATGTCGTCTAAAACAGCAGTGGCTACCTGAACGATCAGAGTTTCAGGTGACTGAGCCTGAGGAGGAGCAGTGAAGACTGGGCTCTCGATGTGGCTGGGAATATCAGGAACAAGTGATTGAAACGTAGCCGAAGAAACCTAAAATTGAGAAGGCATTTGTATATGAATCTGCCACCAACAGTGGGTGGGTATGCTCCATCTGATGTTGGAATTGGCTGCAGTTCCCTATTTGTCGTAACTGTTCTATATGATCAAACAAATCTTTTTTGTCTCGCCCAACTGACTCCAAGTTTATTCCTTAGCTTAACTGCTTTACCCTGTGCGTTTGAAGGTAAATTTCAAAATGCCTAAGAACAATCTTTAGAATTGAATTTCTATCTATGTAACACCTAGTATAGTGATTCAGAAAATAAATTATTAAAATTGTTAACCGAACAAGTCTTGGTTTTGCTACCCAGCTTGCTTTCTACTCACAGAAATCTAAATACCTGAAACAAATGAGTTATTTGCTTCCATGGTTTTGCTGATGCATGCATGCTTCTGGCTATGCAGGAGTAAACATTTTTTGTGGTTCTTTTGTGTGTGTGTGTGTGTGGTTCTGCATTATATGGCCAGAGGAAGATTGGGTTTTTTCCCCTCCAAATTGTTACCTATAGGCTGAGGTTTCCGTGATAAATACTTGCTCCTAAAATGCTGTTTTATGTTTTTAATGGAGATTCATCAAGGCAGGAGTCCCCAACCTCTGGGATCTAATGCCTGATGATTTGAGGTAGAACTGATGTAATAAGAGAAATAAAGTGCACATAAATGTAATGCCCTTGAAATCATCTTGGAACCATCCCCACCTCACCAGTCCGTGGAAAAACTGTCTTCCACAAAACTGGTCCCTGGTGCCAAAAAGGCTGGGGACCACTGCACCGATGGGACCAATATAGGGTATATTAGATACAGCTGTGGAGATCTGCTGTTAACCAGATGTTAGTACCTCATTGTCATCTACAAACGGGAATGTCTCTGCCAAAAGCTGCATGCAGTCATCGAAGTACAAATCATCTGCTTTGGGAATGGGGGCTACCTGCACAAAAGGGAAAGACACAGAAGAAGAAAATTGTTCAGTGTTCATAAAATGTTTACAATCTAATCAAATATCTCTCTTCAGAAGTCAATTTAGTAAAGAGCACAGAATCAAAGCAGACTCTCTGGTTTCAAATCGTGGCCCCCTCAGTTTATTGCCCAGTTTCTGGGCAAGTTATTTAACCTGCAGTTGCTCATCTGTAAAATAGGATAATGTAATTCATATAATTGTTGTGTTGATTAATCAGTATTAAAACAGTACTTGTCCCAGTACCATGAGTAATCCTACTACCACAGTTCTGCTACTGTCAGTACTGTTGCAGCTGCTTGAATCATACAATAACAATGTTTTTTATAGCTTATAAAGAGATCTTCCCTGTAATATATATGTCCTAATTGTTACACTCTGAGGTGTGGTCAGGCATTGAACTCATCAGGAGGCTGAGGTTGGGAGGTTGACTTTTGATAAGGCCTTGAAGTAAAAGGCAAAGCTCGAACTCAGATTAACCCCTGGGTCCATGTTCTTTGGGTCCTGCCCCACACCTTCCCAAGAACTGGGTGCGCCCTGTACCTGGGAGTAGTTGGCAGACCCACTGGTTTCTGATGGTATGTGTTGTGCTGGCTGAATGGGGAGGAATTCGCCGGTCTCTTCATCTAGTTGTAACTGAGCAAAAAAGGCTTTCTCTTGCTCCTTTTGGAGTTGTTCTTGTCTTTCCTTTTCAAGTTTTTTCTGTTTTTCCAGCTCATGCTCCTTCTGTCGTTGACTGAAGTCAAATACCTCTCGACTTACCCCAAGATCTATATCTTGCCTCCAAAGTATGTCAATCAAATCCATGTCCTGCGTTTAAAACAAAAAAGGAAGGGGAGAGACCATGGTTAAAATGGTTTTAAAACAATAGATGACACATAATTTAGACCACTGCTGATAATAGGGGGGTAGGGAGATTACAAATAAAATCTGAATGGGAACATAAATCCAGTGTTCTGGAAGGGCACAGTAATTGTATCTAGTGTCTGCATGTATTCATTTTTCTTAAAAAAATCACCTTCAAACATAGCTATCCATTCTTATCATTTATTACTTGGATTATTAATGAATTGGGTGATGGTAGAGGTCACTAAAAGTAAAGTAACAGATGTTGCATGTTAATGTTCTTGAATCAAAAGAAACCCCACATTTGTTTGATGGAACAGAAAATTTAGAGCAAGCACCCTGAGCCAGTGGTTTATCATGAGAAATGGAGTTTGAAGAACATGACTGAATATGTGGAATTTCTTCCTAAACTTGCTTAGCAAATGCCAGTTTACGGAGGGGGAAAAAACTGCAAGTTAAACTGTCGATCTTGCAGTTGTGAGAAACCACTTTTCTTTTGGTCTTTGCCTACAGTGGATTATCTTTTGCTTAGCATTTCTTGCTACATTTGTCTTCATGGTTACTTACTAAAAACAATTTCCTCTTGATCTGAGTTTTAGTTCCTGAGGTACGATCACGTTGGTAAGGTTAAGTCCTAGGGACTGTTAATCTTGTGATGTGCGGTAAAGCAACAGGCTGTCAGAAGAATTGCGAAAGGGGTAGTGCCCACTAGGCTCACTCCTGATAAATAACCCTCTTAATGACACATGCCAAAAAAACATGGCTCCAGGAAACAATGGAAGGTGATGCATTCTAACATAAGGGGAGAATCTTATGATGAGGGATTGGTTATTCTGATTTATATAACAAGCCTAGGCTTAGGTACCATGGCCACATTTTCTAACTATAAATGTCAAAAACAATTTTTTTTCTGATTTAAAATTTAAGTTTTTGTTAAATTCTGAATGGGAAATTTAAATATTTCTATTCAATAGATCATTTATATTTAAAACAATGAGATGGAGGTTGGAAAAATCAAGACAGAGAAAGGGAATTGGGGCCGAAGGCCAGTAGATTCAGTGTGCAAACGTTGAACTTTGTATTGCAGTTCGGACAACGGCCAGCAGCACTGTGCTGCCCAGTGCATTTACAGCTCTATTATCTTCAGCCTCCAAAGGGCAGGAACAACGTGGTAATTACTTAGCTGAGCAGTCAGGTATTTCACACAACCGAGTACAAGCACAGATCGCCCGACCTAGAGGCAGCCCAGCTAGCTGGAGAGTAGAGGCCACTTCTAGCCTTGACTGAAAGTTGGTGTTCGAATCTTAAAAGCTATGAAATCCTACCCATGAGATAAGTTATCCTAGCTTTAAACAGTATAACTTAAGAGTACAAAGCACACACAGCAGCAGGTATAGTTAAAGCAGTATCTGTAGCTCTTGAAAACTGGCTAGAGTATACCTGTTTTTTAAGGCAACATCTATTAAGATCTTTCTATATGTGCCAAGCATTGTTTTAAGTACTTCAGATATATACAAACCAAGTCTCAAAACCACATGAAGAAAACATGTATCCCTATTTTACAGGTAAGTATACTGAGGCTTAGATACTACTGGAAAGTATCAGGACAGAGATAGGTTGGGGGCTTCCCATGTGGCGTTCGTGGTAAAGAACCCACCTGCCGATGCAGGACATATAAGAGACATGGGTTCGATCCCTGAGTCGGGAAGATCCTCTGCAGGAAGAAATGGCAAGCCACCCCAGTGTTACCTGGAGAATCCCATGGACAGTAGAGCTTGATGAACTACAGTCCATGGGGTTGCAAAGAGTTGGACACAACTGAGCCACTCTTTCTTTTCATCTGGATTATGTTCCTGGCCACAAGCAACAAAATAGAAATCGTGGAGCATTCAGTCATACATGACTTTTCTCAGGAGACTCCCCACTAAAACATGAGAATAATTTCCATTTTAAAAACTTTTGCCTTCAATGGACATGTCTACACAAAGGCCATGTTAAAGAGAAAGGCCCGAGGTACACAGAAACCCACACTAAAATTCTAATTAGGTTGGGCCGTATCTTCTTGGGGAAATCTAAATACAGCTGAGTATCCTGTCTGGGCCATTCTCCAAACCGGAGCTAACAAGGTGCTAAGTAAGGAGATGGTTGGCATGTTCACTCCTACTAAAGGCTCGTTCTAAAAATCAAAGAATTGTGTACTCATACAGTTTCAAATGAGCTTTATTTTCCTACCCTTCTCAAGAACGGGACATGGAAAGCGCATTGAACTCTTCAGAAGATTCACAACAGAGAAACCCCAATACTTGTCTCTGCACCTGGGGGCCACGGACCACATCCCTCCCTCACGTTCCTCAGCCTGCCTGGGCCTGCGGCTTCCTTGTTAAGAGATCCCAGGATAAAAACCAGTACCCGGTTTTGGCTTTCCCACAAAAGAGCACTGAAGAATTTATTTTGGAAATACCTCACAAATATGATGAGTCCAAAGTATCGCTAGAACCCAGAACTATGGGCAGGAGGAAAATTTCTAGTTTATTCTAAAACTATCAGTGGCAATCACACCAAGAGTTGATATAACTCTTCTTTCCCTTTCCCTGCTCTCCTCATCAGATGAGATGTCTTGAGTGGGTTCAGATAGTTAAGCTATAAATTATAACTATTCCATCCTACCCCTATAATACAGATTTTGGTGGATCAAATGAAACGTGGAGGAACTTTCTCTCTAAATGTATATGCAAGTACTGATATGCCTCCCAATGGGGATGGGTCCTTCTGCTTGCTATAAGTGACACCAAACTCCAGGCCAAAGGAGAAGAATGAAGTTGCAGCCCTCATCGGAGTGGAAGCCTTGAAACAACACTCGGTCTTGAAGCTACTTGGTTCCTTCTCAAAGAAGGTCGGAAACTGACCACTGGGCATGTGCAATGGGTGTTGTAAATAAATGTAAACAACACACACTTTTATGTAAACTTTCATGTACCCAAGTAACACCCTCTGAATTGCTACTCAACTTCTGATATGACTGCCCTTCAATGCACAGCTCCAAACCAATTCAGTGTTTTAAAACTCCCCATAACATAATTAGGCAAGGGCACCTTGATAGAGCCTTTATCAACAAACAGGAAACATAAAACACAAAATGTCATTTCATGACAACATCAAATTGCTCAATGCAGGCTGGGCAGCCTTCATGGAGATTACCACAGACCAAAACAGGTTTCAAAGTGTTCTCAGAGGTTTTGCTCTGTATTTTTTAAGTTTATATATTTATTCTTGCCATGAGAGCTCTCTAAAAGAAAACATCTGCTTGAAAAAAAAAAGCTGAGTTTTAACCACTATGAATTCCTAAAACAAGTGTTCTGATCAAATTCAGAATGCAGCAACAAAGGGTTGCTTGTCATAGCCTTGATATATCATACATTGTATTACTCAGATCTTCACCTGAGTTTCAGAAGAAGAAAATCCGTGGGCATTTGTTGTACGAAATATTCAAATATTTAAGAACAGCAGAAGTTTGTCCACGCACATCTAGTGCAGGGAGCCCCGCAGCCCCAGGACTGTAGTAAGCTGTCTTGAAGGAGCCCTGTGACTGGGCACGTGACTTACTCCACAAATGACCTCTCTCTCTGCAGAGCTCTCAGACTATCTAAGGGGAAATAGTTGGGATGGTTCCTGTAACAAACAAGAGCATGACAATGGACAGGGTGGAAGGAAAATGGCCAAGGAAGAATGAAACTGCTCTTGCACACTTCACCCTGAGGCACTGAGGAAGCACCGCTGCCCTGCAACAGGGCAGAGAAGAAAGGTCTGGGGAGGGAGGGGGAATGTATGGCTTTTCAACAGGCATCTCCTTAAGCTTCAGAGTTCCTGAGGGCAGTGCAGTACTGGGTATGAGCCTTCACGTGCCACACTTGGTGTCTGAATTATTGTTGCTGTTGTTCTTTCGTGACCCCTGAGTTATGTTGCTAGCTTGGCTTCAACAAAATAAGACAATGTATTAATACTAAGAAATGTTTGACAGTTCACATTAAATCGCCATCTGGCCCAGTGGAAATAGTCATAACTGGAAAATATATATATCATCGTTTGCCATCTGGGTAATCTGTTACTCGTTTCATGGGAAATCTGAAATTGGACTATTAACTTGGACCACTTTAAAACAAATATCTTTGTTCCAGGATAAACAAAGAAGAAAGCCCTTGAACACAGAATCCCAGAATAATGTCTTTTGCAAGCTAATTTTAGTGCTCTGAATAAACTAGCATTTTATCATGCTCAGATGATTCCCCCCAAATCAGAAAAGATAAAGCAAAGGAATTGTGAACTACTAAATTAAAGCAATTCAGTAAGCTAAGGCTTTAGAAAAGTATCTAAAATGAAATGGTTTCTATCACATACATTCACTTGTATAAATGAAACCAGTACCCCCAAGCCTTTCCCTCTCTCCCCTCTCCCATCCTCTCTTTTGTCCAGAGGATGAAGGGAAGGTGACGGGGGGTTTCCTTCTAAACATAAGTTTCTCTAATAAAGTGTTTTTAAAAAATTGCAAGGATAATTCTGTAAACAATAAAAAACTGATCCTCACTTCCAGTCACACGGTATAAGTGTTAAGACAATGTCCCAGGTGATTCCTTCTTAAAATGTATTTCGACTAAGAAAACAGTAAATCTTTTAAAAGTTTGTTCTCCTGATATTGATCTCTCCACCAAATATTAACAACTAGCATTCAGAGTCTAAATTACACCCAGTAATACTTTTCTTTCAGACATTTCAGTCTTTATATCATGCCCAGACAGTTATATTAACGTAAAAGTGAAATCCGGTTTAATATTTTTTTCCATAGAAGCTGCACAAATATTTCTGGGCAAAACCGGGTGGAACATGAATCACATCCTACCGTCCCTTAAGAACACAGGTCAAATCAACAGCTATGCTGCTGCTAAGTCGCTTCAGTCGTGTCCGACTCTGTGCGACCCCATAGACGGCAGCCCACCAGGCGCCCCCGTCCCTGGGATTCTCCAGGCAAGAACACTGGAGTGGGTTGCCATTTCCTTCTCCAATGCAGGAAAGTGAAAAGTGAGAGTGAAGTCGCTCAGTCATGTCTGACTCTTAGCGACCCCACGGACTGGACTGCAGCCTACCAGGCTCCTCCGTCCATGGGATTTTCCAGGCAAGAGTACTGGAGTGGGTTGCCGTTGCCTTCTCCTCAACAGCTATAGGAAGGTACAAAAGCAAGCGAGGGGACGCTCAAACCCTGAAGGACTGATTAAACAACATAAACGACCTCCTTGATTTATAAGTTCTACCCTGCAGCAGGGCTCCTTACCACTAAGGCAAAGTGATACCAAGCGGGTGTGTGTGTGAAATACATCTCGCTGATGACTGTTCTATTTCATAATATTTATCTGCCTATTTACTTCTCTCTCGCTTCATTACAAGAAGATACACAAGACAAGGTCAATAGTTCTCAGAATTCTAGAGAAAGCAGATGACTGGTTATTTATAGTCTGCCCACATTCAGGTACTTCTGATTCTACTGATCTGACTTGCATATTTCTGAACATATTGCTACAATAATTGTTAAGTAGGTGGTTAAAAACAAAGGTCAAAAAAAAAAAAACATTTATACAGAATCATAGAATGTTACAGGTGGAAGAGGCCTTACAGACACTGAGGTCAAGTGTAAATGTCACTGGGTTAATTTCTGTGTAACTACAGCTCTATTTTAAACAATAACTGGCCTTGCAACCAGTTTATATGTCAGCAGAGACCCCTAATAGGCAATAATAGTTACCCCCAATCCAAGTTTTCCTTCTAAACTTACTAAGGATTATTTCCCCAGTCTTCAATAACTAGCAGTTTTTAACAGCATTAAAAAAAAAATCTCAAACACACCAAAACATGAATTATTCAATGACTTAAAATCCTAGATCACAAATTTGCTACTCCCTGGGTTGCAGACACATCCTCCTACCCTTGTGTCTTTCAGCTAGAAAATGGTCCCATTTCCTCACAGTCCAGCTTGTTACTGTGTACATTTTCATGTGCTGCTTCCTGCTCACACGTTTCTCAGCAGTGACTCAATCTGAGAAACATGATCCAGCCAGTTTACTGGAACTTTCATCTATTACACTTGTCTGTACACTGCAAAGCATGATGCAAAGATAAAGCGAAGCCTGAAAGTGAACAGAGTAAGAATTTGGACTGTTTATTTTCCTAAGAGGCATATATGTGTTTGGCCAAAAAGAAACCAGAAAGGACAGTTACTTTCCAAAACAGCAGGTGATCCCACTGCTACTGATTTCAAAAGTGAATCTGATTTTTCCATGGGAAATTTCATACCTGGATGCCAGCAGAGTTAATTTCTGCTCGTTTGTAGTATTTTTGCAGGACGCTGCTGTTGGGCCTCCGTAGAAGGCAATGGCACCCCACTCCAGTACTCTTGTCTGGAAAATCCCATGGGCAGAGGAGCCTGGTAGGCTGCAGTCCATGGGGTTGCCAAGAGTCGGACACGACTGAGCGACTTCACTTTCACTTTTCACTTTCATGCATTAGAGAAGGAAATGGCAGCCCACTCCAGTGTTCTTGCCTGGAGAATCCCAGGGATGGGGGAGCCTCGTGAGCTGCCGTCTATGGGGTCGCACAGAGTCGGACACGACTGAAGTGACTTAGCAGCAGCAGCAGCTGTTGGGCCTCAGATGGCTTATCCAAGGGTAAGTCACTATGTTGAGTGGCTTTGTTTGATAAGCAAATTTCAGGACCCATTTTTTTCACCTCCATTTTTGAACAAGCCATGAAGGTATTCAGCTCTGGATGGTGCACTCTACACATAAAAGTAACTTTGTGAATAGGTCTGTTATCACTACTAGAATGATTCTATAGGAAAACATACACACCCTTTCTTACCAACAGAACCTGCAGAAGCACTGGCTCTAACTCTCTAACTTCACTCAACACACGCTGACATTAACCGAATGTGAACTAACCAGGTCATCACCCACCTTGGGGTCAAACAGCCCTGCTTGCTCAGTCTCCTGCCCCTGCCCCCCGCCCCCATGAGGGAGGGCAGTGCCCCAGCATGCTTGAACCCCTGGAACTCTTAGCTACTCCTGCCACTTCTAAACCCCCTTAATAATCCTTCAACCTCTTTGGATTCTGCATTTGTAAACAAATTATTTATTTTAATCTTAAAGCTCCTTTTCAGGTTTAACTGCTTACAGGTAGCTTTAAAAGGTAAGAAGTGGGCCAGCGATTCAGGCCTCCTGTTTCTTGCTGCCAGCTCAAGACCTGCGTGCCTGTGGAAGGGACAGTGATGAATCTTAGATACGCATATACTGGAATGTACAGAGGCTATCTACAATACTTACCTTTTTTTGGTACATCCTGTTAAAACAACATTACAAAGGGCAGGGGGGGTCTGTTTAATTATTTTTTAGTGTTAACTTTATTCAGTATGAAATATTTCTCAAAATAAGCTACTAATGGCTAAAATGTCACTTTACCAGAATGGTGATAGTTATAATAAAGGTGGTAGTCAAGATTAATAAGATTAGCATACATAAATGGATCATTAATCCAGCAACCCATCGAATACAAACACACAGCTCACCTCTCAGGGACCTGGAACTATGCTAGGTGCTGGGGACACAGAGGTCAACAGAGGACAGTCTCTGATCTCAGTTTCGAGACGTGAGGAGAAAAGCATGTTGCGGCCAAGACAGCACAGAGGAAGCGTAACCAAACTGCAGAGACCTCACAGAGGAGCCACAAAGCTCACCGGCCACAGCACATGGACGTCCCACCCACTTAAGCAAGGGGTAAGCTGGGGTTTTCCAAACGTCTAGTCTGTATGAATACTGGAAATCAAAGGAGGTTTTGGAGGTGGAGAAGACAACCCATCTCCACTCACCCTGCCTTTCTGGTCTCCCCTCTTCATGGCAGCAATCCTGCCCCCACCCCCAGTTTCTCCCCAGAAGCTCAGATTCTTCAGCACAAGGAAAATTCTCAGAGACTTCCTCCTTGCATGTGGACCTTTCAGTCAGTATGACTCATCTCAGATGAGATGGGAATTACTGCTAATGCCACACTGTCACGGGACGTGGGGACTGGAGGGGCCCAGAGGACGCACACAGCCCCTTTCATTTTCAAACAGGGAAACTGGTCTAAAGGGTGAAATGACTGTCCCGAGATCAAAGGTCAAGGATTCCAAAACTACTATTCTAATTTAGTGGGTCTACTTTTCTAATTTAACATCTAATTTTATGACTCCTGCCCAGTTATTTGGCAGAGGGGAGGAAAACATACATTTTCACTTCGCTCTAATTTTTAAATTTGTACCTCTGGTCCCAGCTTGCCAGTCAGCAGATTCCTTGCAGCTTCTATCTCCACTGGTGTTTGCAAAACACTTCATGGTTTGCAGGAGTGGTCACAGCACAGCATGAGGGAGGTGGCTTATCTTCATCTATGGATGAGCACAATTAGGCTCTGGGTCTCCAGCATCCCTGCCCCAAGTTGGCAAGTGGCAGAGCCAGAACCCCAATCCAGATCTGATGTCCAGCCTGTGGGCAATTCCCACCACCGCAGGACAAAGGCTGCAAACTGCTTCATCCCCGTGCCCTCTGCCCGGTGGGATGCTAAGGCTGAAAGCCAGCTCACTGATGCTCAGACCCGCCAGTCCTGACAACTAGGCAAATCTAGTCAACTGCACAAGCAGAGGTTAGCATTTAAACCAATCTTCCCATAAAGCCAATATTCACCCCCAGTACTTTCTCTGTGTATCTTATCTGGGCTTTGTTACAATGGCCCAACTAAACTGCAGACTCCTTCAGGGCATGACAATGTCTTTTTTGATAGATGGCATCTGTATACAGGATACATTTAAAAGCTACAAAAGTAATCTCCCAGTTACCTTTGCCCAAGGCAACCATTGGCATCAGTTTTTTGTGTCCTTAGGAAGATACTCTATTAAATACACACCCACAGGCACATATTTCCCAGGTGGTGCTAGTGGTAAAGAATTTGCCCGCAATGAAGGAGACCTAGGTTCGATCCCTGGGTTGGGACGATCTCCTGGAGAAGGGGATGGCTACCCACTTCAGTATTCTTGCCTGGAGAACTCCATAGATAAAGGAGCCTGGTGGGCTACAGTCCATGGGTTGCAAAGAGTTGGACACGACTGAGGGACTGACACATTTCAGACACACAAGTAGGATATAATCATAACATTCCACACTTAATCTAATTAATCAGTCCCTCATTGGGCTTTTAAGTTATTCCTAATCTTTTGCTAGGGCAAATGATGCTACAATGGCTATCTTTGTGCATAAATCATTTCAACAATGTGTAAGGATTACCTATGAGATACTCAGAACTGCTGATCAAGGAGTATATACATTTTAATTTATTATACAATGAGAAATGCCCATTTTCCCCACTCTTTTTCCCCAATCATGTGTCCTTCACACCTTGCAGCACATTGGCACATGGTACTCATCCAATAAATACATAGTAATTGTTGATATAAGGTCTCCTATATTAATTTCAGACTCATTTCAAAATCAGCCCTCTCAGTATTTTTAAATTAAGACCATAAAATTGAGACTAAAGAGAATGTACTGTACATAGTTGTCCAGCAAACATTTCTTTAATCACCAGTCTATGTCCAGCCAAGGGAACCTTGGTTGGTGCCTTTGGAGCTGGTAAAACAATCTGCAGGGGCAAGAAACATAAAGGCCACAGTACACACAGGTAGAGGTTAGGGAGTCCCGACAGGTGAAACAAGCAAAACTGGCAACCTCAGTCCTTCTACCAGACAAGGTCAATTCCCAAGAAAAAAACAAGTCAAATACAAATGGAACTACCATATGATCCAGCAATTCCACAGCTGGGTATACATCTGAAGGAAACAAAAACCATTCGAAATAATTTGAAAAGAAAGATATGCACCCGTGCCCACCACAGCATTGTTTACAACAGCCAAGACATGGAAGCAACTGATGGTCCACGAGGAGATGAATGGACGCAGAAGAGACGCTGTCAGTATACACAACGGAACACCACTCAGCCAAAAAACGAGAAAATCCTGCCATTTGCAACAACATGGATGGACCTGGAAGGTATTATGCTTGGTGAAATACGTCAAGTAGAGGAAGACAAATTCTGTTTTCACCTCTATATGAACTCGAAAAAAATAAAACATACAACTGAATATAACAAAACACAGATACAGGGAACAAACTAATGGTTTCCAGTGAAAAGAGGGTTGGAAAGGAGGGGCAAGAAGGGGAAGAGGAGTAAGAGGTACAAACTACGAGTGGTGTAAAGTAAATAAGATACAAAGACGCCATGCACAGCACCAGCAGTACCAGCAATATTCTGCAATAACTTTAAGTGGAGTATCAGCTGTAAAAGAGAATGCAAGTCCAAGCAGGCTGACTATATCTACTAGCTCTTTGAAGGCCAGGAAAAGGTATTCTGTCTAGGGAAGTGTCTAAGTTGGCTATTAAATTACACTGAACACACAAGTAACTAAGAAGAGAAGACAGTGATCTTGCGGAACATAGACCAAACACCAAGTTTATAAATGAATATCCCAAAGTCCAGAGATACTAAATGGGTAGCTGACACTAGGTCCCATCTGACTGAGCTGAACCCAGGAAGGGTCATCTGGTCAACTCACAGAAATTAGATTTCAAACTAGACTTTCCAATTGCAATTTCTAGTCCTTAAATTTCTGAAATGCTAGGAATTACTTTGAAAACAGAGGTGTACACAACTGTTGTGTGGCATTTGATCCTGCAACCAAATAGAACCCTGGCCTACAGAACCTTGTCATCTGACCAAAGTTTGCCCTGCATTTTTCTGCAGAGAACTTTCCTTTCCCTACTCCTAATCTCTAAATCCTCCATCGTATCTAAAAACTATGCCCATACTCAACACAATAGGACTAAAGGGCTTCCAGTTCTAACCCTGACTTCAGGCAGAGCATCTCTGCTACCAAGAGCAAGAAGTGCTTTAAATTAACGTGGAAGCCTGAGAAGTCCCAAATCATGGGGTCAAGGCCATGGGCCCACTGAATACACATTCCAAACTTGACTGACTCGTCCAAGCGCTCACCAAGACCAAGGGTGACCCCAGAAATAGTTCTACATCTTCTTGGAGAAAGGAAGCCCTTCAAGACAGCTCTTCCATGTGTAATGCTTTCAGAGCACAAACCACTTTCACTTGCATGACCGTGTCAATTAATCCTCACACTACTCTGTGTGAAGATTAGCGAGATGAAGAAATAGGTTCAGAAGGGTTAAATACCAAAGGTCATCTGACTTGTCAACTGCGTCTATAGCGGAAGCAGCCCTCTCAAAACCGGATGGACAGACCTATAAATTAAATCACCATTTAGTGACTCATGCCTCCCTTTCCTCCTCGGTTCCTCAAAAGAGACAAAAAATTCTGGTTTGCTCTCAGGCTGTTCATTTTAGTTGTTGGTGGCTTCTTCCTTAAGTCAGTTTTACCAATAAGCAAACAATACCATAAAACGGGCCTAAATTTTTACCAATGATCTCAGGCTACTTACCTAAATAATGAACACATGAAGTCAAGCTCTCAGTCTTTTTCTCAAGGACAAAAGCTGTGAGTCTGGTTTAAAATCTCTCGTTTTGGGAAAAGAACTCCTTAAATGAAAATATGAAAGCCAGATGTATGGAGTTTTCCAAAGTGCGTGCTTGCACAAAGTGTGGGAATTATTTGTACCTTATTACTACTATTCCCCATGGATGTATCATTATACTGCCCAACAAAAATGTATGTGTCAAAGATGGAATCGATCATCCTGTCCACGGGAGATACAATACAAAAATTCTCTCATTGCCTAAAATAATTGCTTTTAAACTCCTTCTATCTGGAACTGGTGGAAGTTCTTTGCAGCTCTGACGCCCATCATGCTTCCAACGCCAAGGAAGCCCAGGACGCAAAGCAACAGGCTGTAAAGCACATTAGGCTCCACACCCATCCACGGTCAAGGCGTGCCGTGCTACGGTAACTGTGAACCTCAGTTTCTCCATCTGCAGAAGGACAGGGTTGGGTTAGGTGAGTCCAAAGAGTCCTTCACCTAAACACCTCTGATTCCATGAAGTCAAAAATATAAGCCTGGAACCTACTTTTGAACTTTAGAACAAGCTAATTTCAGCAACTTGTAATAGATGCTCTAAGGCAGTACTTTCCAGTATACATCTAATGCAAGCCATACGTGTGATTTAAACAATTTTAGAGAAAAGGGAAAGTGTTAGTCACTCAGTCACGTCGGACTCTGCGACCCTGTGGCCTAGAGCTCCTGAGGTGCCTCTGTCCATGAAATTCTCCAGGCAAGAATACTGGAGTGGGTTACCATTCCCTTCTCCAGGGGATCTTCCCAACCCAGGATCAAACCCAGGTTTCCTAAACTGCAGGAGGATTCTTTACTGTTTGAGTCACCAGGGAAGCCCAATATGATTTTAGTAGCCTTACAAAAAATGAAAAAAGTTAATTTGATTTAAACAATATTATTTATTTCACCCAATATATCAAAACATCATTTTACTTTGTAACCAAAAAATGTAAATTATTAATGAGCAGTGACAAAGCACTCAATGAACATAACAAAGATCAAATGACAGGATCCCATGAAATGTGGTCCCACCAAAATAGTTTTATTCAACAGAAAAATATCTTATCCTACTTCTATTTAAAATTTTAAATCATAATTCATTAAAATTAAAAAATGCACACCCTCAGTTACACGAGTCCCATTTCAAGTGCTCAAAAGTGACCAGTAGCAAGTGGCACCTACGGGGCAGGCCCTCCACATTTCTTAGGGCAAATTCTAATGAGCCAGACTCCTCTGTACTGCAGATTATTTTCTGAGAATACAATGGGAACAGTAACCCTTCCAAAGGATGCTAGGTAGTATTTATATTGCTAACCATTGTTTGCAAAAAGCTACTTCAACGATCTGAGACAGCAAATCTGTGAGTTACTAACAGAGCTCATAATACTACATGGATCACCTTGAGATTAAAGAGCAACGTTATGGTCCAGAGGCCACATGATTACCAGATTACTGCAAAGGTCATCCGGAAGAATAGGTAGAAATGAGGGGTTTGTTGCCTTGTAAAAGAGGGGGAAAAAAGGAATTAGTTTTTTAAGTTCCCTTTCCCAGAGAGCAAAGAAGATAATAGAGACCAGTGGGCAGGCCTGCTCATCTCTAGTTTTGTTTGAACTGCTCCTAACTCTACATGTCTGTAACTAAGCTTGCTTTCCCTCCCCCTAACTTTGCAGGAGCTACACTTCCGCACCTATTTTCCTTTGACTCTATATGCTAAATACATCCTGCATCTGGTGTTTACCCTTGGAACACCCTTCCCCTAGCAGTTACGTATCAGAAAGAAGGCAGAGCCACTGAACTGCCAGACTCAATTACTGGGTTACTGACGCCAGCCTGACCATTTGACAAGTCATACACCTTTGTTACTCATCACCGACTCCTGACTGCGAGCCCTCATCTTATACAAGGCCCTGGACTCCTCACGGAGAGGGCACAGTTCTTGGGGCATGAACCTACTGTGTGCCCCTCTCTGCTGGCTGAGAATTAAAGCCACCTTTCCATTTCCTCTGAACTCTCTCTCCGTACTTTTTAATCGGCTTTAGTGGACAAAGAAAGCCAAGATTTTGGCCAGCAACACTATCTGTTCCAGCCAAGGATATGAATTAGTCCTGAGTTTGGAAATTCCATTTCAACTGCTTCCAATGTACACATTTGAACATGCACAAAACCCACTGTTGTTGTCAACGGCCAGGCAGTAATTTGGGCCTCTTAAAAAGGAAATGATAATTAGTACATATGTCCCATTTCATTCTCTTAAAATCAGTACAGGAGTCTTTAACTTTAAATCTTTACAGTTAACTTGCTAAATAAATACGTAAGGACATCGGTGACCTAGTGAGCCTTCACATTAGGATTTGAGAAGGAAAGATCACAGTGTCAGTATAATAAAGCTAGGCAAAGGCAAGTGTGACACAATCCAATAACAGTAAGTGCATTTATCGTGCACTTTCTATGTGTTCGGTACTTTCCAAGCACTCATCTCCATGAGCTCACTTGTACTCAAACCAATTGGCAAGGAAGGTGGTATTATTATCATCTCCTTTTGGGGCAAGGAAACTGAAGCATGGAGAGGTTAAGTGAACTTGCCTGAAGACCCACCTCTAAGAACTCATCACAGCGAGATCCACCCCCGTTTGTGCTACAGGATCACTCACAGAACAGAGGCCCTTACTCAGCATACCCAAGGCCTCTTCAAGGAGGCCGCACACAGCCATTGTGCCGGGCCGAACTGTACGGGGAGCTCTAAGAAAACCCAGACTAACACCTGTCCTCACAGAACTTTTCCATGTGGGGAAAAGGTACGTGAGTGCCCCTTAAAAATACAGGGGACATGTCAGGGGTGAAGCAGTAATGCTCCCAGTACAGTCAACTGCTGCTGCACGGGTCAAGTGAACACGGGCGGGGCTCAGCCGCTCAGTGGAGTCAGATTGAGACCCTTTATACTGTAGCCCACCAGGCTCCTGTCCATGGGATGCGATTTCCCAGGCGAGAATACTGGAGTGGGTTTTCATTTTCTCCTCCAGGGGATCTTCCCGACCCAGGGATTGAACCCATGTCTCCTGCTTGGCAGGCGGTTTCTTTACCTGCTGAACCATCAGGGAAGCCCAAATGAACCTAAGAAGCATGTAATTTTGAGGCTTCTGGGTCTAATCACTATATGAAAAATAGAAGGTGAGCTCCAAACTTATTTACATATCACAAATAAGCTTTTATTTACGATAAAAAGTATCATAAAAAAGATTACAAATCACATAGCAACAACGAAAGGCAGTAGGTGCAGAAGTTTTCAGCCATGTTATCTCCCTCATGGGAAGGTGTTTCCCTTTACCATTTCACCTTTTTAAAGAGTTACTTGGCAGCAGTTACTACAAAAGATGTATTTTAATCTTTGAAGACTAAAAGATGGGTTGGGGCTGGGAAGAGGGCAAGGCCACAGGGGTCGGCTCAGTTCACAGCTGGGTTTTGTTGTTCAGTTGCCAAGTTGTGTCTGACTCTTTGTGACCCTCTGGTCTATAGCCTGCCAGGCTCCTCTGTCAGTGGGATTTTCCAGGCAAGAATACTGGAGTGTGTTGCCACGCCCTCTTCCAGGGGATCTTCCTGATCCAGGGATCAAACCCCAGCCTCCTGGATTACAGTGGGATTCTTTACCACTGAGCCACCAGGAAGCCCCACAGCTGGGTTTAACCTTCCACTTCTGCACTCCTACCCACCAACTCTTTCTGTTTGTAAAACTTGCCTTTGGACACTGCTCCATTTCTAGGCTCAGAACCCCAGGGTAAGAAGTTCTACAACCTGCGATGAAGTTCACAGAGATGGCTTATCAGTCCACATAAGCAGGACATCCGACGGACAGGCTAGAGGGCCCCACCGAGGAGACAGGGCAGCGTGTGCCCCTCTGTGTCCCAGGGCACGCGTAAGGCCTTGCCACGGACTGGTCTTCTGTCTCTGCAACAATCAGGCCCTGACGCGAGACCAGGACAAGCCATAGGGGAATGAGACGCTTACAGCAAAGAATGACAAGGGGCGTGGATTCAGGGAGGGATATTTTTTTCAAGTTGGGCCAAGGAAATCTCAGATCCCATACACTCAAACATCCCCGATGAAGGTGTACACTTTTGATAACAATCCTCAGAGCTGCCGTGTGTATCCTGTGTGCCAGATCTCACGCCCAGGTCAAGTCTTACTTAATTCTACACTGTACATAGGTTCGTCCACATGTAATGATGATGAAACTGAGGCAATCCCACTGTACTATCGCTCAAGCTCTCTGGACCCTGGTTCTCTCCCTACAAATCAGGGATAAGGCTCCGTACCTCACAGGGTGGAGTAAGGAGTCCACAGGACAAAATTAGTATGTGAAAGCACACAGCACCTGGCTGGTGGTGGAATAGCCCCAGAAACTGCAGCTGCCTTCGCCAACATTGCAAGATGCCCACCTCTCTTAGCTCAGGGGGGCACAGAAGCAAAGCCCATGGAAAAGAAAAGACAGGATATTGTCTGTGTTTTCATTCTTGGGTGAATACTGCTAATCCCTAGGGCTGGAAGGCAAGGATGACGCTCTTCCCTCTCAATGAAGATGGTGAGAGCAAGTGGATCGTGGGAAAGGGCAAGAAGAGAGAAACTCCCCTCTGTGTCACCAGGGAAGAAAACAATCCATCCTAAAGGTGACCCGGCAACTTCTGACTCCTTCCTCTCCTTTCATCAGGGGAGTGATGGATACGTTGGCGATGAGTTTCTGTTAAAACCCAGGAACTGCAGGGTGTGCACCCTTGAGCACAGATGGTTCCATGATGGAGCTAATGTTAAGAGAAAACTCTACTCCCTCCTTTAAAATGGGGGGGGGGGGGGTTAACAAATTTCTCCTTTAAAGGCTAACAAAGGAGGCACAAACTGGAGTATTAATTACAGATCCTTAGTACTGGGCTGACGCCAAGGCATCAGCATTTCTCCACCCCTAACCTGCCCCAGCAGAGGCCATAATAAACTCCCTGTCCACATCCAGCTCATGTGTCTTACCCTTTCCAAAGCCTCCGGTGATTTCCAGATGCCTCATATACATTTGAAACACCACACTTGGGCACCGAAGGCCCCCTCCAGCCCGTTCACCTTTGTAGCCCTACTGCCCAACACACTGACGCAGGCCGGCTCACGCCTGCACGCTTCCCCGGGCTTCCAACTGCAGTTTGAACCAAAACAAATCTTACCGGCTAAAAAAAAGAACAAAAAACAAACTAGATATACCGCTACCTCCTCCAGGATGTTCTCTCTGAGCATCTCAGTTGGAAGCGACATTTTCTCCTCTGTCCTTTCATCTACCACAGATTAAAAACACCAAGTTCCGAGAGGGCAGTAACAGACATGGTCTCACATTTGCTGAGCAACTACTATTAAATAAGCCCCGGGCATAGTGCCAGCCACCAGTTACAAAAATGACTGTGACACAATCCCTACCCTACAGGAGGTCATACCTGAATCAGGAGAGATTGAGATTAATTTATAACTCATTAAGTACTGAAACATCCCCTGCCCTAAAGTCCAGGTGTACAAAGAACAAAGGGACTGATTAATGAGGAGGAGGGGCAGTTTGGGAAGCAAATGTCCTCCAAGGAGGACAATATATTTGCTGCATTATCTTGGAAGATTACAACAACTTCATGCCCTGAAAGTTCCCTAGGGCGTGTTACCACCTAATAAATATTTGTGGAATGAGTAAGTTAGAGTTAGGCTTAGAATTCAGCATTTTCATTGTGTATCTAAGGTGTCTGGGGTTAAAGAATTACTTAACAAAGGTTTCATATTTAACATCTCTATGACCACAGCTACTAGTCGCAGAAAAATCAACTTCAAATTATTCTTTGGGTACTTGATTAAAAACAAAAATATTATGCCTCAAGAATCTGAAAAACACATTCCTTTAAGTTAACAATAAAACTGATTTTGAGAGAACAGATACAAAAGTATTCTCCAATATGCATTAAGGAATTTTCTAACTTGGATAATATAACAATTAATTCAATATAAATGTAGATTAAGTGTATTTTCTTAGAGGACACTAAGCTGTTTTCCCTCAAGCTGATGGTCAGGAAAAGGATAAGAAAGTGGGCAACCCTGCCTCCTTCCCTATTCTAGACTTTGTTTCTAAACCATCAGTCTATCACCACAATAGCTCAACCTCTTCAGCTGTTCTATAGCTTCCTTTACTATCTTCCCAAACTACTTCAGAAAGTACTGGGCAGAAAAGACAGTCAAGACCCAGAGAGATGGCATATGACCTTTAATGTCACCTTGAAATTTTTAAAAACGTTTAGCTTATCTTTTAGGACCAGTCCCCTGCAGCCATGGGCTGGAGAAAGGGTAAATAGCAGTGGTAACCATCAATGGCTCAAATAAAACTGTTCTGTTTTAAAGGAGCTGGTACAGACACTGAGTAAATCAAATATACTTGGTCCCTCTGGTTTCTAGAACTTTCATCACTTTCTGCATTCTCTCTAACCCCTTCCAGCTCAGAAAAGGAGTTGTGAACAGCCTGCCATCTGAGGAGGCAGTGGGCCTCCCTGCAAAGAACAAGGAATATCCTGAGGTTTCCTGAGAACAAACTAATCAATCTTTGTTAAGCAGCCCCTCATGCTTTAGCACCTAACAAAACACCCAGAATCATGAGACACGGGAGGAAAGAAAGAAAGGAGGGACGGCAGTGATTACACTTGCTAAATCCCTGTCCTGCCAGACAGAGTAGCATGGCCTTGGACAAGTTCCCTTACCTCTCTGAATAGGTTTCCTTGTCTGTAAAAAAGGGGTTAATAGCCGCCATCGACACAGATTTATCGTCAAGACCAGGTAAGAGAGACCGTGACCAGGCCCTAGTACAGTACTAACAGCTGTTCAGTAAACGTTCATTTTTTTTCTCCTTTTCTTCCTCCTGAAATTGCCAGTTGCCTATATTCCGATGTCTTCAAACATCTAAAGGCGGGTTCTCTTGACGTTGCAAGTGCATTGTCACTTGAAGGGTGAAAGACTGTCCCCGAGTCTCCATTATCATCCTGGCCAGCACCCACACCGTCACTGCAGCTTGGAGGCACAACGTGTGGTTATCAAGTGAACTCTGGAAGCCCCAGCACAGGGCAAGCGCCACGCCCTGCGGGCCAGAGTCCCACGGGGCAGAGGAAAGGGGACCACATCCACCCACACCTCTCTGGGGAGAAAAGGCTTCATTTATCCCGAGCAAAGCAAGAGATGCGAGGTTCCCTCTGCTCTTAGATACTTTCCCTCTTTTCTGAACCTCCTCCCCCCAAGTTCAAGACCCAGAGGCCCAAGTCTTTCAGCAACACCAAAAACTTGTATATATAATCAATCCTGCCGTGGCATCTTGGAGGCACCTCGTGGCGGGAGGGGCACAGAAACAGCAATGGTGGGATGCTTGTCGAGTCTGGGAACTCCCCGACTGGAGCCTCCATCTGTGTGCTCTTAAGAGGAGTTCCTAACATTCCATTTTTTTGAGTGGCTCTGTGGTCACACGTGGTGCGCTCCACTCACCAGAAGGAATACACAGCACAAATGCGCTGTGGAAGTCAGAATACAGAAGGCACTGCGGTCTATGGGATGCCCATGCCACTTGCCCCTAAGCAGGTATGACAAGTGCCCCAAAGGCAAAGCACTAGATGATTTGGAGAGAAGTCCAAGGACTTTGATGGCAAAGAATGTTCCCATCCTGGCTCCAGTTCTTACCAGCTATGTGATTGCTTTGGTCATTTGCCTAATGGCAACCCACTCCAGTATTCTTGCCTGGAGAATTCCATGGACAGAAGAGCCTGCTGGGCTACGATCCATGGGGTCACAAAGAGTAGGACATGACTGACCGACTAACACTTTCCGGATCCCTTCCCCATCCCGCCCCTGCTCCGTCCCCGGGCTCCCTTCCCAGCTACAATCCACCAAGACTCTGGGAGAGGGAGAGAGGCTGAGGATGGGAGGCAGAGCCCCTCTCTCCGTGGTCCCAGCTCCTTGAATTCCGCCTGTTCTCTCTGCCCCTCCAGCCCCAGGACTGGCAGGTGGCTTCCTGAGGCTGGCTGGCTGGTTTCTCGGCTCACCTATATAATTAATTTCTTATATAAAATCCTTCTGCTTGAAATACTTGTGCTTTCTAGTTCTTAAACCAAGCTTTGGACTGCTGCTTAGCATCTCCAAAGAATTTTCTCAGTAACAACAAACCTACCTCAACAGGGTGGTTTAAAGAACTAAAGACAGTGAGCGTAAACAGCACAAGTAAATACCCCAAATGCTTCCCCTTTTCTCACGTGAGGGACCCAAGCACGAGGTGCACACTGAGGAGCAAATCAAAGAGCTACCGAAGAGACCAAAGAGGCGTATCCCTCCTGGGTTCATTACAAGGAATCTTTTAAACCAATTTTCCTCCCAACCTCTCCCCTTTACTTCCAGAACTTTTTTTCCAAGTGAAAAGTAACCTGGAATCCCCACTGCCCTAAGGATCCTCCCAAACATGCAGCCTGGTAAAGAAGTTTCTAGCACATGGTGAACCTTTGTCTCTGCAGGAAAAGAAAGAACCTGATCCCACAGTTTGGTTCTTACTCTCGGCCTGGTCTCAGCTTGGGAGCCAAAGGAGGAAGAACACAGGAGCTGGGGGTGGGAGAGGAGCCCGGCTAGCACGAAATTCACTGCCCCGGCTCTTGTCCTCTGGAGTTGGTTTCTCAATGGACATTTTAATCATGTCTCACTGAGAAGCCCCAAGAACAAAATGATGTCTTCAAAAACTGACAGTTTTTCCTAGTGCAAGAAAAAAAATGACAGTTTTCATTTTTGGTGGTTTTCATTACCAGGATTGTAATGATTAAAATAATTTTGGGAGGGCTAGGTCAAAAACATTCAGGGTTCTTCAATACTCTCTAGCCACAGTAGCAAGACTCCCTTGCTCTAGGACTGTAAAACCAAGCAGCAAAACGCTCATGTTCTTAAGCTGACCCTCCGACACTGGGACACACCTCTTCCTATTCTGTTCACAGGAGGCCACAGAACCGGATCTACCCTTGCTCCCTGCAGTTCTGCAGGAATTCTGCAATCCAGAATTCCCTGGGGATAGGCTGGGCTCTGCCTCCAGGGGTGATACTACAATTCTGTGCTGAAGCCGAGCAGACAAAAGGCCGGCAAATCTGAAGTAAAGCAAACGTCTATACTGTTTATCAGCAGGCCGCTCCATACACGCTCAACAGTGCCCGTGCCTCCCACACAAACACGAGGGTGGGGTGGCACTACCCGCCCCGGACATCGGCTCTGTCCTGCAAAGGGCGGAAAGGGCATTTAATAGGAAGGATCACTCACTGAAATACAAGTCTGCACTGCATACAGCCTGCGTGTTAATACCAAAATTCTTCTGTTTTAAGGTATCAATACTTTAAACACATATGTATATCATTCAGCACAAAATAAATGAAAGAATAGTACTGCTTTTTAAATCTTAAAGCAATAATAGGAGGGACATATTAAAAGAATTTCAAACTACTGATGACTAGAGTTAGAAAAGCAGACAGCTCTCAAAGGAAGACTAAATGTACCCCTCCAGTGGGTGATGGCCCGGGAAAGACTGGATCTGGGCCGCACAAAAGAGGAGCCTAAAGACTGAAAGAAATGGGTGCCGGCTTGGAGCACCCACTCCCTGCTGGGCCTGTTCCCACGCTGCCTCAAGGCAGGGCTGAGACAGTTCCAGAAGGTCCTGAACCATACCCTCCAGTGTGATGCACAACACACACACACACACAAACTCCCAAACAATTCAGAAGTTAGCCCTGGTTTCCAAATGTGTAAACCAGAAACCACCCAGGTAAGTACAAATGGTAGCCACGGGGGTCAGAATATAAAGTTGACTTTACGAAGCATATACAGAGAATCAAAAAGCTGAGTTGCTAAAAGTGGCCTTGTAGATTGCAGTTTTTGTTTTTAAATATTTATTGGGCCACGCTGGGTCTTAGTTCTGAAACAGAGAAATCTTCTAGCTGTAGCACGCAGGTTCTTAGTTGTGGCAGGTGAGCTCTAGCTCCCTGACCGAGGACTAAGCCCAGGCCCCCTGCACTGGGAGCTTGGAGCCTTTGCCTCTGGACTGCCAGGGGAGTCCCAGATCGAAGGTTTTGTTTTTTACTGGAGGAAGATAAGGAGGCCCAGGGATGCAGAGCTTGGAGCTTCGTGGGGGGAGGCAGTATCGCACCCCAGCTTCCAGGCTCTCCATCCTCCCCAGTGCCTCACACTGGTCCTCACTGCCTTCTCTACATGACTCCCAAATAATCTACACTGCAGGTTATCAGTCACCACACTCCTGACCAAACAGAGGAATTCTACTAAAATCATCACCCAAATCTCCATGAGGGATTACAGAGCGCAAGTTATATTTACTGAATTTCAAACATTCACCAGGTGCCTTAAACACAGTTCTCAGATGTAGGTTATTAATCTCAAGGCTGTGAAGGTCAGTGATCAAACATAAAAACACTTCCTTTCATGAATTAAGCAACATCCTAACCAGATTTTCTAAATCCCTACAGACATACCTTCCACGGGTACCAAGCACCGTGCCAACTCCTCCAGAACACTGGTTCTCAATCTACTTGCATGATGGAATTCCTTCAGAGGTTTGAAAAAGATACTGATGCTCCACCCACAGAGATTTTAATTTAACGAGACATGTGGCCTGGGCATCAGTATTTGAAATATGGGTGGCGACTCTAACATAAAGCACATTTTAAGAACCACTGCTATCAGGAGCAAATATATATATCAAGTAGAAACAACCCAAATGGCCATGAACTGAGGAGGGGACAAATAATATGTAGTGTATCCATATAATGGAATAGTATTCAGCAATAAAATGTACAAAGTCCTGATATATGATACAATATGGTCAAACTATGTAAACATGTTAAGTTAAAGAAGCCAGCCACACAGAACCACCCAGGCTATGATTCCATTTATATGAAATATCCAGGAGACAAATCCATAGAGATAAGAGTATAATGAGTGGTTACTAGGAACTAAGAGAGCTGAAGGGAAATGGAGGGTGGCTGCTAATGGGTCTGGGGTTTCTCCCTGGAGTGATGAAAATGTTCTAAAACTGACTGTGCTGATGACGGTACACTCTGAATACACTCGGTCACCTAACTGCCCACTTTAAATGGGTGGGCTGTATGGGGCTTACATCTCCTAAATCTATTTAAAGAACAGACAAAATAAATTCTCTGCCCAGCTCTCAAGGAACTTATAATCGAACTGTTAAGAACAGATACATGTATAAGACAGGTATCGGAGATTTAAAAAAGTGATTGAGAACTGCCTAATGCAGAAAATAAACTCTTAAGTTTGGAAGAAGGCTTCAAAGCCAAAATCATCTGACAGTTTTCTTTTCTTACCCAATTATTCTTCTCTGATTTGAAGAAAAGCAACGGAGAGGCTGGATCTCATCAGTATGCTGTCGATGTCACAGGGCTGGGAGTCTCAATTATCCAAGTTTGTGAGAAAAAGAATGACTGATTAACGCTGCCAGGGCATTTTTTTTAATCCTTCAGGATACAGGCTGTTGGGAATTCCCTGGTGGCCCAAGTGGTTAGGATTCGGGGCTTTCGCTGCTGGCCTGGGTTCAATCTCTGGTCAGGGAAGATCCCCGCAAGCCATCCAGAGCTCCGAAACACCCAAACGACAATAACAACAGCAAAAGCAAAATACAGGCTGCTGATGAATGATAGTGACTTTCAATAATCAACAAGGTCTTTGAAGGATGGATTTGGTACTCTAAGTATCTCTTATGTCCTGGCTTTGTCTTCACTTCTACCGCAGTTTGGGCCAAATAAACTTAGATGCTCACGTGCAAAGAAAGATTGTATAAGGCTCTGAAGGTGTTATATGCCAGGACATATGCCAGGAAGCTCAGCCTGGTGCTCTGTGATGACCTAGGGGTGAGATGGGAGGGAGGTCCCAGAGGGAGGGGACATACGTATACTTATAGCCGCTTCGCACTGTTGTTCAGCAGAAACTAACACAATACTGTAAGGCGATTATACTCCAATTTTTAAAAAAGTGCTTCCAATCCTCAATGTTCCTAAAATTCTTTATAATAATAGTTAAAAAGTGTTTACTGTGGCAGGGGCTGACACAGAGAAAACCCCAACTTTAGGCAAGATAGGATTTTGTTTAGCAATCTTGCTTTGTCTTGGCGAGCAAAGTTAGTATAAGAACACTTGTATTTTTCTAATACTTTTTGGGAATGTTATACACTTGAATGTATTTTTTGCTCTCATTTCCAGAAAACATACCATTATCAATGAAAGATGCCTTGGTCTGTATCTTAGAGCCCTTTTAATAAATGTTTGTTAGAGCATATTTAAAAGCAGCTGGTAATTACATTTTTAAAACTCACAGATATCTTATTATCAGAATATAAACTCTATTCTCCATTCTACAGTAAACTTAAACATATAGCCATTGGTGAAGGAAGCTGGTTGAATATCGCCTTTAGTACATTTATCCTCCTACACCCTGCTATCTGGGCTTCCCCAGTGGCTCAGTGGTAAAGAATGTGCCTGCCATGCAAGAGACAGGGGTTCGATCCCTGACTCAAGAAGATCCCCTGGAGAAGGAAATGGCAACCCAGTTCAGTATTCTTGCCTGGGAAATCCCATGGAGAGAGGACTCCGCGGGGCTACAGTCCATGGGGTCGCAAAGTCGGACACAACTTAGCAACTAAAGAACGACAACCCTGCTGTGCAACAACAGAGTCCAGCAAACTTTCAGAAGTGGCTGGGCCAGGCTTTTAAATGTGCTGGGAGTTGTCAGATTAATTTTTAGGCAAATTATCCACGGAATCCTAAAAACCCTGCAGTATCCTTAACAAAGACAAACAAAACAATAATAATTCTGAGAACAATCTGTTTAAAGATAAGGACTAAGAAATATTTAATTTTGAAATGTACTAGTCACAAAACCCCAAGAAGGCTTCAATTTGAGCCCTTATGCCTGCTTCAATTCAGAAATGCCGAAACAGGAGATGAGTGTTTAATTTGAACCAACAGGTTTCCACTAGTTGTGTTCAACTCAAATTCTCCCCATTCTCTCCACTTTCCTTCAACCAGGATTAACCCTGTCTGTCCCACTCTTCACCATATTCACTACCAAACATCTTCATTACCAAACTTATTTTTGACCACTATTTCCAGATAAAAAGAGCCAATGGAACAGGAGAATGTACCAACTAACAAGGCAAATAAAATTAAAGTCACCAGGAGCTAAGAGATTTGAAAAACAGTCCCTGAAAAATGTAAGGCAGAATCTCAGATACTGCTGAAATATCAGAAATTTTAAAAACTATTATTAAATTAAGAAATGGTCCTGCCTCTCTAAATCAAACCCCGGTAGGCCTCTTAGTCTTCCTTAAAAGTTTCCCATGCGATAGGTCCAATGACTGGTTGTATTTACTTTCACTGTATTCAAGGTTGACCTCACCCCTCACAAACAGTTATTAAATTTCTTGGTAACTGGAAAAGGTGCAAAGATTACTTTTTAAAATTCCTACCTGTCCTTCTTGTAGTTTTTCTCGATTTGTCCATTTTTTCAAGCGTAAGAGTTTCCTTCTGTTTAAAGTTAACTAGTCTTGGTCCACTTCGGAAGTGGAGTCCTTCTACCAGGGTTTGAATCCCACCTCTGCCACTCAATAGTTGAGTCACTTTAAGCAGGACCCAGGCCCCTGGCTGCTTTATGCCTCTTTCCTCACCTAGAAACTGGAGACAGTATTTCCTACAGGGTGACTGTGAAATTATACATGTGAAGCAATTATCATACTGCCTGGCACACAAGTGTCCAATAACTCATCTACGATTATCTTAGTGCCAAACTCCTCCTGAATCTGAGAATTTGCACTGACGCGTTAACCCCAGATGAAGGAAAAATCAAAGAAGAAATACTATTTACACAAAACCCCCTTTAAATGTGTTCCACCAGTAGAGAGGAAATTCCCAGGGGGAAAATAAGTGCTTCTAGCCCACAGAGGCTTTTTTTTTCTCATGCAGCTCTGTAAGTATAATTCGTCCTGAATAAAAATAAAGACAAATAATGTATTTGGCTTTCAATTCTTCCCGGTTATCCTAAAGAAAGTCAGATTTTGGGGTTTCCCCTCCCAGCACTGTTTATAAAAACCCAAGTTGACAAGAAAGAGTCCAAAATGACCCAAGCTACTTTTAATGCAGAAAGACTCAGTTACATTTTTATCCTCCTACGATCTTTCACAATCTCTCAAGAGGTTTTTTCCCAAATATCTAAAAAGTCAAGTTGTTCTTTGCTCAACCTTCTGGAGATGAGAGGGATGCCCTATTTTTCTTTAAAAGTTACCTTATCTAGTCCAAGATCAACTTCATTCCTCATATGCAAAAATACTTTCTCCAAGACAGCTTTGAAAAGGGTAATTGATGATTCCTTCCAGAAGCTAATGGAAATTCAGAATGTAAAACTCTACTGCTCTTCATCAACACCTCCTCTGCACAAAGGGGGGAGGGAGAACTTTCACCCCTGTACCACCTCGCACCTGGTGTTTCTTTGACAAAAGGTTAGAATCCACTTATGACTCTGTCCAAATCTTCCTGGACTACAAAGATGTAATATGAATCTTAGTTACAGACATGACATTAACTCTTTTATTCCATTTTCTTTTATAGTCTTCACATATGCAAGCTGAGGTCTGATTACAAAGGGTGGAAAGGGAGTTACCTTAACAAACATAACTGGAAAGTTCACATTTAAAAGAAAGAACAGTAAAGATGTTTTACCCACCTTTGCATACAGAATGTTAAATTATATAGTTAAGAAAGAAATAAAACTTCAGTAATATAACACTCTAGGCTACATTCCTGAATCTAGGAAAACTAAAGTCTATTAGCATCATATATCCTTTGGTCATTCAGATTATTAAAGAAATGGCTATAGGGATTGAACAGCAGCTAAATCGGAAAGCACAATTTACTTCTTCATATCGTGGGGAGGAAGGAATACAATCTTATTCATTACTGGGGGAAAGTTCAAGACAAACAGCTTCAAGGGGAAAAAAGGCACAATCAGTACATTGTCAATAACTCAAAACCTTACTTCAGGATTAGTCTAAAGCTTGATGTTTAAGAGCTTAAATATATTTACCGTTCCTATTAGGTTACACATTTCCTTGAACTAAATATTTTTCCAAAGAACGCATTCACACACACAAATTGGAAATTATCTACTCCTTTAAAAAGTCCCTACAAAATATATACAGAAACTTGTTTCCACATTTGCGACATTTACAGAACTTGTTAGCAAAGCTTTATGAGACACAGCTGTCCCACCCTCTGCCCTCTCAAAAGAAGTAACATACTAGGAAAGCAACTGAGGCAAAGCACGCAAAAGAGAAACAATGTATGAAAGCACAAAATTTAGTAACAGCCTAAAAACAACAGAAATGCTAATCTACACTCGAAATTCTTACCCTTGACAGCAGAGAACAGAATATCCTGCCTTAAACATTTTGGAATTGTAATTCCGAAACGCTAAATCCAAAGACAAAGCCGCCCTGGGGAAAATAACAATTGCGCAACAGATCAACAGCTCCAACTTGTCCCTTGGCCTCGGCGCGGCAAGGTTTGCACGCTACAAAGCAGGAAAGGGCCCACTGAGGGCCGCCGTGACAGCCAACCGGCCACTGTCACGGCGCCGGGACCACGCTCGCGGCGTGCGCCATCGGGAGACACAGCGCCGGGATCGAGAAGCCGCGGGGAGCTGTGGGGAGGAGGGGAGCGAAGCCGCGTCAGACTTCAGAGTCCACCGCCCCGCCCGCCCTTGCCGGGGTATTGCTAGGGGCCGACTCAAGAGTTCTACGAGCCCGAACCTTTCCCTCCGGGCGAGGCAGCGCGCAGGGCAGGGTTCGATCGCCGTACGTCGGGGAAACCGAGTGCGCTGGGCGCTTGGTGACCTCCGCCTGCCCCCACCCTGGGAGCTGGGCATTTTCGCCAAGTGACCTAAGGGCGATCGCAAGGCTGGACTGATTGATCACTCTGCCTAGGAGAACCCTCAGCAGGGTAACAGCGCCGCGGCTCGCGCCCTCGGAGGTCTTGGGCAGAGGGGCAGCGGCAGAGGAGGGGTTCCAGGTCCCAGCCCGGAGACCTCAGTTCCCCCGAGAGCGGCCCCGTGACTAGGCACATTTTTGCCGGCTCCGAGGCGGGGGAGCGGCGCAGCCCCGGAAGGGCCGGGCCGCGCCGGCTCAGACCGCCAGCGTCCGCCCTCTCCTACCCGGTTGCCTCCCGGCCGCTCAAACTCGGAAAGGGGGCCGGCCGCGGCTCCAGCGTCTCGGCTCCGGCGATCCGGGACGCGGTTAGAGACGCCCTTCGCCCCCACGCGCGCTGGCGTAGCCCCCCAACCCTATCGCCCTCGGGGGCTGCGGGGGCGTTGTCAGTCACACCATTCGGCCGCGCCCCCCATACCCCTCGCCACCCTTGGGGTAGCCACTCCCCTCCCCCGGCCCCAGCTCAAGCGCGGCGGCTCTGGTGCGCGCGCGGCCGCTGCAGTCCGAGCTCCGGCCACAGACGGGGAAAGAGGCCGATGCGGCTGTCCCTCCCGGGCCGCGGCTCCCTCGCGCCCCTGCTCCCGTCCTGGCACCACCTGCTGGGACGGCAGTCCCGGCGGCGGCAGCTCCAAGTCCATCATGCTGAGCTGAGGACGGTGCTTTGAGGCTCCCCGACGACGGCCCTGTTCCGGCTGCCGAGGCTTGGAGCGGACACGGCGGTACTGGTGGCGGCGGCGGCGGCGGCTCCTGGGGGATCCTAGGAACTCGCTTCTCCCTGACTTGGCCGGAGTCGCCGACCGGGCTCTTGCCCCGCTCCGCCTCCCGCCCCCCGAGGGCGGGGCAAGAGCCCAGGCCCTTCCTTCCCCAGCCGGCCTAGCGGGCCGAGCTTCCGAAAATCCCCCACCCTCGCCGGGGCTGACGCAAGAAGCTGGCCGTCCTGGGGCGGGAAAGAGTTGCGGGCGGGGGTCTCAGGGGCGGCTGCGGGCTGGCAGAGTGCCTGGAGGAGGGCCCCCGTAGCTCCCCGGGCTCCACTCTCAGTTTGCCCTTCCGGCGAATGCAGCCATCGCTCCCCGCCCGCGGGATTAGGAGTTGTTTGCCGAAGGTCGCTGGGGTTCGGGTGCTTTGAAACAGTTTAAACAGTTGAAACAAACACGCTTGGAGACTCGGCAAAGGCGATGGTATCGGAGCTGCGCCTCCCTGCTTTGGATTTGCAGAACCTTGCCCGGCTTTATCTCTCCCCACCGCCCGAGAGTGGCGCCAGCCCCGGGGGTGGGGGCCGGAAGCCGGGACCTGGGCCCAGCGCCCCGCGAGCTGCCCTTTCGCTCCGGTTCAACCAGTGAGACTGGCCTGGGGGAGAAGTGGACCGCGCGGGGAGCTCGTGCTCGCAGTCACCCTGATCGCCCTCCACTTACTCCCACGCCTTGCACTCTCGCCAGGCTTCAGTCGCCGAGGGCAAACGGAGAAGTCTCTTTGGGTCGGAGAGTGGTCGATGTTGCCCACCCGGAGCATTCTCTTCCCACCAGAGTGCACTCGCCACACCATAGATGGCGATTTTTAACCCCGTTCGATATGACAAACGTGTCATAACCTCTAGAAGTTTTCATGTACTCAAGATACGATTTTAAAAACAAAAACGCAAAAAAACAAGTTATAAAACTGTGTAGTGTGGACCCGTTCTGTGAAAGCATGTACCTAGAAAAAAAAAAGTTCTTCAAAATATTACTAGTAATATTAATAGTTGCAGGACCTTGAATGATTTTTATTTTCCTCTTTGTTACTTTAAGTATGTTTTAAATCTACAATGAATGTGTATTATTCACTGCACATTAAAAACAATTATTTAAAAAGTAGTCGGTGCCCAGAGCAAACTTCAAGTACTTGAAAACAGGAATATTGTGAAATCTTATGATTTAAAAAAGAATAGAGAAATGATTTAGTTTTGTTTTCTCTTATGCAACAGCACTCTTTCTAGCTCTTTAACAAGCCTGGTTTTCAGTTTCTGACTTCTTCGAATTATGCAAAACCAGGTGGAGTAGACAGTGTCTGGCACTGGTTTTACTATTTCATTCAAAAACCTGACGCCAAAAAAAAAAGAAAACCATAAAAGCCTGACTACAGTAGACCAACACCCCCAAAGCTGCAAAGAACTTACTTTCTCTCGGTTGCATAATTTGACACTCCCAGGACTTACCTGTTGATTTATATGTTCGAATATTTCTTAAGGTAAGTGAAGCCTAAATTAATTGCTTGTAACTGAAGTAAGTTTCTTCACTTTGAATTAAACTTTCAGCTGTTAAGTGAGAAGCCCGAAAAATGATCTGCGCACTAACAAGTTCAGGAGAAGTGATTTACAGTGAACCTGACATGGAATATGCAGAGACATTATGAAATGACATTTCTGCGTCAAAGAATGGCACCAGAGTATATTGCTAACAATTCAAGTTACTTATTAAAATTAGTACATGGAGAAGGTAGACAGAAAGCCCAGGAGGCAGGCGATAACAAAGTCATATACGACATGATGGCTGCCGTCCAGTGGCTTATAAAATTTGGTATTTCCTTGTTGGGCAACAAATTTCCGTTGAGTTTAGACTGAATAAAATAAACTTTACTTTTGCAAAACTGCAATTACTGGGAGTATATTATTTCAGGCACCTGCAGAGTACATATTTTCAAAGGGAGGAGGACAATAGGATAACAGTCTGAACATGTTTAAGAAAAATTAAGGAAACAAAGCTGTTTGGCATTAAATGGGGATTCAGTACAAGAGGAGGAAACCCCAGTCTCGGACCACCCACATCAAGGAGGTTCCTGGTCTTTGCAGAACTCTGATGCAAGATATATCCATGTGAGAAACGAGGCCTTGCCCTCTAAACTTAAATGTAGTGCCATGAAGGCACAGATACTGTGCACCAAGGAGTTCCAGGTTGCTGGTTTTTCTCTCCTGACCTGTTGCCATGGGAGTTATTTTACCGTCAGCTCTCCTTGCTATTTTATTTTCCCCCTCAATTGGCTTCACATTCTACTAACCTGTGTATGTTTCTATCTGAATTCTTTGCCATCCTTAGAAAGGGAACCCTCCAGGTACGCTTGAGATGCGTGACCAAGTTTTAACACTTAGTTCCGGAACTGTCATAAAAAACAAGCATCATCAGGTAAGCCTTCCAAGTATGCAAAGTTTGGATAACAGTGATGCAATGACCCATTCATTTCACCTTCTCCGTGATCTAATCTGCCAAATTTGCAAGACCCAAGAAAGTACCTACTGTTTTCAAAGTCCTCCATCACCTTGAGGCTTCTTCCCTCTGCTTATTCCTTTTCATTGTACTCCATGTTTCACCAAGAAAGTATCCAAACTCCCTTGGCATTATTGTTAAAATTCTAAATTTGTACAGCCTCCAGTGGGAGCAGATCCAGTAGCTAGTTTGCCCAGATGGCACTGAGTGAACTGCCCCTCCTGGTGTGTTGCTGTGCTTGTGTAGTCCCTCACATTGCACCAAGGCTGGCCCGGAGACTTGCTGTAACTTACGGGAGGCCGGAAGTGACACTATGCCAAGTCTCCATTAAGCTTTAAAAGGGCCTGACAGCTTTGAATTTTACAGTCTTAGAAGTCAGCCATCATGTAAGAAGTCTGACTATCTTTGTGGGAATAGAGGCTGTGGGGTAAAGCCCTGGGGGGTGAGACTTCAAGTGGAAGGAGCAGCTATGTGAACCAAGGCACCAGACATATGAGTGAAGAAACCAGACTAGCTCATCTAGCCACCCAGTTGAACCCCAGGAGACCTCAGCCCCAGCTGCTATCTGACTGCAATCGTATATAAGAGACTCCAAGCAAGACCAGCAGAAGACTGCCTGGGTGAGCCCAGTCAGCCCAGAGAATTGTGAGAGATTATAATAAATTGTTTTTAGCCACTACATTTTGGGTCTGTTTCACAGCAATAGATAACCAAACAGCATATATTGAATATCAAAGACACGTTTTCTCCTGGCTGCTTTTTGTTTGTTAACAATTATTGGCATCACATATAGGGATGGTACTTTGCAGTTTAACAAGAGTCTCAAACCCTCAGGAGGAATTGACCACCCTGTGAATGAAGAAGGTATTTTTCCTATGTTATACCCTCTTCACTGCTACATACAAAGTAAATCACCTCATCACAGTATGTATCAGTATCACACCATTAGACAGATGATGGTGAGATAGTCTCTTTATGCAAATACACTTAAGGAACACAGATATTCCATCAGTTAAGTAGATTGAGGTATAAATGCATACAGAGATTTTGGCCCTAACATGACCTCATTTATCCCAGTTATGTAACATCCTTGCTGGATATCTGCTGAGGGAATTTGAACTTCAGGAGCATCATGCCCAGTGGATAAACTAAACTCCAGTACAGTAGTGTTCAAAATAATAGGCGTATTAGGTTAAAAACACACCCATAACATTGGTTCCTTGGTGAGCGCACACCTCACTGTGCAAACTACTAATACAAAGAGTTGTATATTACCAAAGCCAGCTTTAACTCTTGTAGTTTCCTGCTCATAATAGAATGAGTGCCCTACAGGAACTGCAATGCAGTGTGTGAAGAGAAAAACCTGGAAGTTTAAAAGAGTGCTTTTGAATTATGTATGTTGATACCAACATAAAAATATATGCATAGGAAGAAAAAGACACACATTCCAAAATGTTAACCACAATTATCCTGATTAGGTTACAAATGCTTTTTATTTTTTCTCATTTTCGCCTGCCTGCATTTTCCTTAAAAAAGCATATATTACTTTTATAGTAATAAGCAGGAAAAAAAGTTGTGTTGGGGTACAGAGGTAAAGGAGGAACCCTTGCTTTTCTCCCAAGACACTGGGTCCATTTCATTTTCAAATTGAATTTTAACCACAAGATTACAAATATTTCCATTCTGCCTTTACTAGAGAGGAGCCTGGAGAATTTGACCACATCTTTAAGCGTAGTTGTAGTAAGGGTCTAAAGATCTTTTGCTCTTTCAATCTGCTGCTATATTTGCAAAGTTTCGCTCGGCAGAATAGGAGCCCCCAGATAAAGATGGCATGTTAAGAGTACATAGAGAAGTGCAGGATCCAAGTGATGTGCAAAGTTGTTCATACATAATGTTGCTGTATGGGGAAATTAGAGTACAGGAAAACACGCCTAGACCTATGACTGCAAGACTGGTTACCAAATATTAATAATGGATTTTGAATATCAGATACTTCTCACTTTCATCCTTGTACTGTTCTGGATTGTTCAAAGATTTACAGTATGTATTTTCAGAATTTGGGGGAAATCCATTAACCTGTTTTCATTTTGGACAAATAAAAGGCAAAATGCAATAATGTAAGAGCAGAATATCCTCATGGACAGGCCTTGCAAAGTCTTTAACATTCAGAGGCTGGAATGTGAAAAGGGAAGTAAGATTTGCCAACATACTTCTTTCTGGAGCAGACTCTCATTTTGACCTTTGAGTAATATTGGAATTAAAAGAATCCTTAGAGATACTCTGTCTCAAAGATGGCAAGTATGTTTTATTTTGGTTGCTAACTCTAAATGATGGGTAGTGACTGCCTAGGATGTTTTGCTGAGAGGAATTCAGAAGCAGCTTCCTAATTTGGGTAGAAAAATTTCAGTGATTGACTAACAATGTCTGCCAGGGGCACAGACAGATAGGAATGTCAGTATATGTCATGTGTTTTCCCTCCCTGATCTAATCCAGCTCTCTACTTTTACGTTTGAAGAAATTGAGGGGGTGAAGTGGTTACCACTGAGCACAGAACTAGGTTTTGGCAGAGCCAGGAGTAGAAGAACACTTATGTTCTTCCAGTAAGATGAATTGATTTGGACTTCTGCAGGCATATCTAGCACTGGACCAGAACTAAAGCCTCAGATACAAATGTTATTTACATGTCAGCACCTTATTTTTGGAAGAGGTTAATAACCTAGTTTATTAATCATAATTATTCCATATATTTTATAAACATTCCCAATAAATCATGACTATGTGATTAATCCCCATATTATAAATCAAAAGACTGCAAAACAATGAAATGAATTGCTCAAGGCTCAAGAAAATTATTTTATTTCAAACCGGCTGGACCTAAAGCCCAGAACTCCGTCCACTCTAGGTCACATCTCTGCAGAGTCCCTTAGCTGTGCTGTATTTACTGAGAGTACCCACAGCAGAGGTCCCTGAAGATTACATTTTTCCACATTTCGTTTAATTAATTCCCCATAGGCTGAATGATAAAGTATTTTTCACTAGAGAGAAAGCTTGCAAACAAATATGATAACAGGATTTCCACATGTAAGAACCTCAAAGTGAAGTGTAAGAAGAAACTAAATGGGCTATTTGGAACTTCATCCCCTCTGTGTAATGACAAGGCTTTAATTTTTCCGTTTTAATGAAAAGGTCTAAGAACAAGGTATAAAATGTACTGACAAGACTGCAAGCTATTGTATCCTTCTACTTTGTCCAACAAATGAAATTTCTCTGGTTGTATGCTTCTTAAAAAGCCTAACGTGCAGGTAACTTTAATGTGTTTAGAGCTATCTCTCCTCAAAAGACTCAGGTACTAGTTCATTACATTTTCTTTCTTCTGATGAAAAATAAATTATTTCAGTATTTGAAGTTTATAAACTTTCAAAAGTCTGTGATGACAAATGTACGAATTCACTTGCCTTTTTGAGTTTACACTGTGGGCCATGCACTTTATATGGACTGTTTAATTTAATCCTTTCAGAAAACCAATGACATAGGTGCATTATTGTGCTCATGCTCAGTCCTATCCGACTCTTTGATCCCATGGACTATAGCCCACCAGGCTCCTTTGTCCACAGGCTTTTACAAGCAAGAATACTGGAGTGGGTTGTCATTTCCTCCTCCAGAGGATCTTCTGTACCCAGGGACCCAACGTGTGTCTCCTGCATTCGCAGGTGGATTCTTTACCACTGAGCCACCTGAGAAGCCCATAGGTATATTACTACCCTCTTTAGAAGTGAGGAAAATGAGGCTTAGAGAGGCTAGCTAATTTTATTTATGGTCAAACAGTTAGCAAGTAGCTGAGCAGGTCACTCTGGCTCTAAAGTTTTTAAGCATGCAGATTTGCTATCTGATGGATGTTTAAAAGAATGGCAAGGGTTAATTAGGGAACTCAGGAAAAAATGTTTTCTGAGATGTTTTGCCAAACATTATCCAGATAATTCATTCATTTAAAAAATAACAGTTGATGAAGGGCACCATGCTGTGGGTTAGAGGGAAGACCAAGATGAGTTAAACTTGGATTCTACTCTCAAAGTCCTTATAGTCCAGTAATAAAACTTTACAATTGACCATAGCCAGTAAGTGGTGAATGCCACAAAAGGGTAGTCTATCCAACTTAATGGCAGAGGTCATGGTTGATTCTTCCTTTTTAAGAAAAATCAGGACTTAGGTGCTTCCGCTGCTGCCCTACAGTGACCGCCGCCACCCCTGCCCTGCTGCGCCTGCCCTGCCACCGCCGCAGCCTCGGGACTGGCTGTATGATTAGGCCACAATTTTCAATGAGCAGATATATTCCTTAGTTCTGTGGTGTTCTCGGTCACACATTTATGAAGTTTTTGAAGGGCAGTGGAGATTACTGCCAGGCACAGCATGACCTCTGTGCAGACAGGTGAACTGCAGAAATTCATTACTGCTCCACCACGAAGCCCCCAGAAGACTGGTTAACCTGGACACAGAGGTGTTGAGTTGAAATCCACAGAGCATTTTTTACAAGAGTTTTGACCTGGATGGGGTACACCTCAGTACTCTTCCTTTCTATTGCCTCAGTATTACTGGATTGAAAAACTGCTGCTTCTTGTTAAGAGGTTCATTCATTCATTACTCCCAATTTCATACTCAAAAGCACTGAGAATTTCAAGTGGTGTATATTGAAGGTGACTCAGTTTCTTCGCATCATTTCTGTATTCAATTTTTTAAGTTGTTTCACATCCCTATTGAGTTAACTAAATTAACCCCCAGCTCCTGTAGAAGTTACATACACATGAGATTTCTTATTACACACAACCCAACTAATGCGACCTTAAACAAATTTATAGCGGAACTTAATAAGTTCCACTATAGTAAGAGTATGTGAAGCAACTTGTGACACTACTCCTTGTGGAGAAAGAAGGCATCCGTGTTCTCAGTTGGCCTTTTGATGATGGCGCACCACCATCTAACCAGACTGTTGATGATTGGTCACGTCTTGTGAAAATTAAGTTTCGTGAAGACCGTGGTTGTGGTATTGCTGTTCATTGTGTTGTGGGCCTTGGCAGAGCTCCAGTCACCCTAGCACTAACTGAAGGTGGAATGAAACATGAAGATGAGTACAGTTCATAAGAAAGTGGCGAGGAGCTTTTAACGGCAAGCAACTTTTGAATTTGGAGAAGTATCATCCTAAAATGCAGCTGCGCTTCAAAGACTCCATTGGGCATAGAAACAACTGTTGCAGTCAATAAAACCAGGGTGTGTGATGCCATTGCTTAGAAGTGGAACCTGAGACAGGATGGAATTTGTTGTACATAGTAGATAGCCTGTTGGCTTGGTGAATAAGTCTACTGAAGCTCCAGAGGAGAGTTGAAGAGCAGTTTCACCAGGCCACAAGCCTGGCAGAATTGCAGACTCTGTTCAGGTTATGATCAACCTATTTGGATACTAGTAAAGAACTCATGCTGTTCAGCATTTAAAATGTGCTTATAATTTGTACCAGTTGACCCTTCCTGAAATCATGCAGTATTGAGTCACATCTTTAAATCTGTTTCCATGCCAGAATCTTATCAATATGTAAGAAATTTAGAAAGACTAGGTGCCAAAATACCCAGCACAATACTTGTATATTTTTAGTATCATATAGAACAAATCCCAGGAACTATGAGCACTCTGGACCTTACGTGGTTTATTCCTTGCATCATTTCAAACACAGAAAGTAGGGCCTATGAGGTTTGCTCACAATATATTTCCATCTCCCACACTCATACCAGGATACATCAGATTTGCTCCCTTTTTAATTAACCAAGTCTTACAGTGATTATTTAATATCTTCCTATAAATCTCATTTTGTGTTGTAGAAGGCCTCCATTTTGAAAATCTACATTGTACAGAAGCACATGTCTTTAATGTCTCTAGACAAAAGTCTTACAGTTCATTTTAATGTTTGCACTTTGGGGTGCAGCTTCTAGGGAGGGCCTGAAAACAGAATGGGAGGGGGCTATTAAGTATTTTTAGTAAAACATTGCCTTTGTCTTGTGCAGAACATGTAGAATATGCACTTTAATTTAGTAAGTATTTCTTAAAAGGTACAAATACTTTGTTATTGTAACTAAAACAATTCTTAGTCAAAATTTCTGAAATTCTTGTAATTTTTTCCATACTTACCTGAAGTTGTTTACCAACTTGGTTTTGTTTGAAGTGTGATTCCCAGCTTCTCTTGCAAAAAAAAAAAGTGGGTTTCTGCTAATGAATTAAATAGACATTTAATATTTTATATACCTTTTGAGCTGTGTAACTTAATATTTGGATACTTGACAATTTGTTTTATTATGTAATTGATGAAATGGTGATGTGTATTAACGTTAGCTCAACTATTTATTTATATTGTCCAGGAACATGTGGTTATAGTACTGTGAAGAAATAATTTGTCAGTGTTCACCAGCTTGTAAAAATCTAGTGCAAGAGCTTAAACATTAAATAAATAATGAAATGCAAAAAAAAAGAAAAATCAACACAATGATTTTTCTGTAAGACAGTTTTATTGAGGTATAATCAACATGTAGTAAGTGGCATAAATTTCAAGTATACAACTTGATAAGTCTTGATATATATATATATATATATATATATGAAGCCATCAACACAATTAAAATAATGAATGTAAGTATTATCCCCCCAAATTTGCTCATGTCTCCTTTAATTCCTGCTTCTCTCTGTTCCCCCATCCCATCTCTAGGCAACCAGTCATCTACTTTCTGCATCTATTAATTAGTTTGCATGTTCTAGAATATTATCAGTGAGCTTGTCCAATATGTACTCTTTTTAAATCTAGCTTACTTTGCTCTGCATAATTGAGGTTCATATATGTTATTGCATGTATCCACAGCTAGTTCCTTTTTATTGTAGAGTAATATTCATTGTGAGGGTATACTTCTGTTTGTTTATCCACTCACATGTTGATAATATATTGGGTTGTTTGCATTTTTAAACTTGTGAAACATGCATGTGTAAGTCTTTGTATAGATATATATTTCATTTCTTTTGGGTAGATACTTAGGAGTAGAATAGCTGGGTCATATGGTAGGAGCATGATTAACTTTTATAAGAAACGCTAGACCTTTTCCTAAGTGTTTATACCATTTTACATTTCCACTGACAACCTAATAAGAATTTCAATTCCTTTATATCCCTTCCAAGATTACTTGATATTATTAATATATATTATAATTAATATTTAATATATAGTATATTTATATATACACACATGTATATGTGACATATGTAATTATTAATAAATATGTGCATATGTATATACTCTTCATTGAATTCACATCTCCCAATGACTAAAGATGATGACTATCTTTTCATGGCACAGCAATTTTAATGTGTAACATAATGTTTTTTATATGTTGACTGAAAGGAAGGGATGTATCCCTACAATATACTTCATTATTAGAAACTTTACTGTTAGGTAAATCAAAGAGCTATGGTAAAGAAATATCTTGACTGTTGATTTACATGACATATAAAATCCAGAAAATATAAAATATGCACCTTAGTGCAAATTTGGGTTATTAAAAAAAAACTACAGAACACTGAGATTTTACTTTCAGCTGGTGCCTCTGAATTTCTTCCACTCACCATGCATTGATGGACCCACTTGTGGTTCCTGCACCATACTGAGAAGCAACAAGTATTATCTATCTCTTTTTTTCCTCTCCTTTTGAAACCCTAGTTGTTACCAGGTACAATTTTAATCAAATTGGTTAAAATCATCTATTAACTACTCTTCTGAAAAGGCACTGCAATTTTATTGTTTTTTTAAATGGGGTCCTAAACACCAAATAAATAGATTTTTTGTGAAAATACTGATTTATAAAATAGAGGAAGTTTTTTCTGCACACTATAGAATTCTCCATAAAGGAACATTACAGAGACATTTCTTGTTAAAGTGTGCCCATTCTAGTATCTTGGGGAAGTAATTACTGTACAGTCAGCAGCAAAAAATAGGTCCTTTCAATTTCAATTGTCCACTCCAGGAAGAAGGTCATATAATACCAACATTTAATCTCCTAATAGTCTATTCAATTTAATAAAAAAAATCAATGGCTGTACTGTTCAAGGTGCGCCATGTGAGACTTGACTGAGCACATACTATGTATGAGGCTCTGCTTCCAGACACCTCACATGTTTTATTTCTAATCTTTACAACAACCATTTTACAGGGGATAAATCTGAGCACAATCTAGTATAGTAACTTGGCCAAGACACACAGTTCAGTAACTTGGCTAAGATTCCGCAGATTTCAGGTGAAATCCTAGGAGTTTTTTTGTTTGTTTTGGTTTGGTTTTTTTGGCCACTCCACAAGGCATGAGGACCTTAGCTTCCCAATCAGGGATCGAAGCCCTGTCTCCTGCAGTGGAAGCCCGGAATCCTAACCACTGGCCTATCAGGGGATTCCCTGAAATCCTAGGTTTAATTCATTCCAAAACCTTTGTTTTTTCACTAAGCCAAGCTAGTTCCAAGACACCAACCAATTCTTTGTAAATAATTAAACAATATAGGAACTCTGAGCTATCCTATAATTTTTGCCATGCACCTCATTTAACTTTGAAGGGTGAACCATGATTTTATGCTATTGGGATATATTAAAGCCTTGCCATAATTTTCACATTGAAATTCAATTTAATATTTTCCCTGTATTTGTTTTTCTTTCTTGATTGTTGTTTATCAACCCTCGACTATTGATCTAAATCTATAAATACATAAAAAAGAAATTATAAGGGTCCCTAGAAACCTGTATTTGATTGTTAGTGGCTCATAGGTGAATTTGAAGAATATTACTCTAAGGAATACAATTCAGATTTCATGGCCCAAGATCTTCAAAGCAAACTGCCAATCAATGTCAGATTTGATCACTGGGCTTTATCAAAAGTATCATTTTTCCAACAGATCACCATTATGATTTCAACAGTCTATACCCTGTTCTGAGTGAGTTATGCATTAATCACTTACTATAGTGTGAATCTGTTATCTCTTAGAAAGCTTAATTTGACGAGAGTAGGTATGAGGAAGAGATTGACATCAACATGGCTAACAGAAGAAAAGTCAGATACCTCTTAATAAATGTAATAATCAGATCAGATCAGATCAGTTCAGTTGCTCAGTCGTGTCCGACTCTTTGCAACCCCATGAATCGCAGCACGCCAGGCCTCCCTGTCCATCACCAACTCCCGGAGTGCACTCAGACTCACGTCCATCGAGTCAGTGATGCCATCCAGCCATCTCATCCTCTGTCGTCCCCTTCTCCTCCTGCCCCCAATCCCTCCCAGCATCAGAGTCTTTTCCAATGAGTTAACTCTTCGCATGAGGTGGCCAAGTACTGGAGTTGCAGCTTTAGCATCATTCCTTCCAAAGAAATCCCAGGGCTGATCTCCTTTAGAATGGACTGGTTGGATCTCCTTGCAGTCCAAGGGACTCTCAAGAGTCTTCTCCAACACCACAGTTCAAAAGTATCAATTCTTCGGTGCTCAGCCTTCTTCACAGTCCAACTCTCACATCCATACATGACCACAGGAAAAACCATAGTCTTGACTAGACAGACCTTTGTTGGCAAAGTAATGTCTCTGCTTTTGAATATGCTATCTAGGTTAGTCATAACTTTCCTTCCAAGGAGTAAGCGTCTTTTAATTTCATGGCTGCAGTCACCATCTGCAGTGATTCTGATACTGTTTCCACTGTTTCCCCGTCTATTTCCCATGAAGTGATGGGACCGGATGACATGATCTTCGTTTTCTGAATGTTGAGCTTTAAGCCAACTTTTTCACTCTCCACTTTCACCTTCATCAAGAGGCTTTTTAGTTCCTCTTCACTTTCTGCCATAAGGGTGGTGTCATCTGCATATCTGAGGTTATTGATATTTCTCCCGGCAATCTTGATTCCAGCTTGTGTTTCTTCCAGTCCAGAGTTTCTTATGATGTACTCTGCATAGAAGTTAAATAAACAGGGTGATAATATACAGCCTTGACGTACTCCTTTTCCTATTTGGAACCAGTCTGTTTTTCCATGTCCAGTTCTAACTGTTGCTTCCTGACCTGCATACAAATTTCTCAAGAGGCAGATCAGGTGGTCTGGTATTCCCATCTCTTTCAGAATTTTCCACAGTTTATTGTGATCCACACAGTCCAAGGCTTTGGCATAGTCAATAAAGCAGAAATAGATGTTTTTCTGGAACTCTCTTGCTTTTTCCATGATCCAGCGATGTTGGCAATTTGATCTCTGGTTCCTCTGCCTTTTCTAAAACCAGCTTGAACATCAGGAAGTTCATGGTTCACATATTGCTGAAGCCTGGCTTGGAGAATTTTAAGCATTACTTTACTAGTGTGTGAGATCAGTGCAATTGTGCGGTAGTTTGAGCATTCTTTGGCATTGCCTTTCTTTGGGATTGGAATAAAAACTGACCTTTTCCAGTCCTGTGGCCACTGCTGAGTTTTCCAAATTTGCTGGCATATTGAGTGCAGCACTTTCAGAGCATTATCTTTTAGGATTTGGAATAGCTCAACTGGAATTCTATCACCTCCACGAGCTTTGTTCATAGTGATAATAATATAAAAATATTATAAGATCGTTAAAGATATAGTAGATTTCATATGGGCATTCAAAAGATGGAGAGAAGAGCAATTCAAATAAATGAAAGATAAAGTTATAGGAAAGTTCAAGGATTAAAAGGTAAAAGGATATGAAGACATGCCTAGTGGTCCAGTGGTTAAGAATCCTTCCAATGCAGGGCATGTGAGTTCAGTCCCTGGTGGGGGAACTAAGATTCCACATGTTGTGGGACAACTAAGCCTGAATATCACAACAAAGACCCAGTGCAGCCAAACAAACAAGCAAACAAAAACAAGGTAAAGGAATATAATAGGAAAGGACTAACTTTATTTAAACATTGATCATTTTAATGCTGAGTATTATAACAACTAAAGCTAACAATGATGCAGGGTAATTTTATGGTCCTCAGACGCTCAGAAGTACATTGTGTTTACCATTATACAGTACTTTTTCTCAAGAAATTATATATAAAGCATCAGAGAATTTAAAAATTAAATAACATTGTGTACTTTTTTAAAAAAAATTGAAATATAGTAGATATACAATATTATATGTTACAGGTATACAATATAGTGATTCTCAATTTTTAAAGGTTATAGTCTATAAGTGAAAGTGTTTGTTAGTTATTCAGTTGTGTCCAACTGTTCGCAACCCCATGGATTGTAGCCCGCCAGGCTCCTCTGTCCATGGAATTCTCCAGGTAAGCATACTGGAGTGGGTTGCCATTCCCTTCTCCAGAGGATCTTCCTGACCCAGGGATTAAACCTGGGTCTCCTGCATTGCAGGCAGATTCTTTGCCCTTTGAGGCACCAGTCCATAAATATAGCTATTACCGTTATAAAATATTGACTATATCCGTAGTGTTGTACAATATACCTTGAAGCTTATTTCCTACATAACAGTTTGTACCTAATCCCTTACCCCTATTTAGCCCCTCCCATTCCCTGTCCCTGATGATAACTCGTAGTTTGTTCTCTATATCTGTGAGTCTGCTTCCTTTTTTGTTATATTCACTAGTTTGTTGTATTTCTCAGATTATACATATTGGTGATAGCATATAGTATTTGTCTTTCTCTGACTTATTTCACTTAGCATGATACCATCCAGGTCCATCCATGTTGCTGCAAATGACAAAATTTTCATTTTTTGTGGCTGAGTAGTATTCCATTGTGGGTATATGTATATGTGTGTGTGTGTGTGTATTTAATATATATATTTCTAGTTGTTCAGTTGCTTACTCTTTGCCACCCCACGGACAGCAGCACACCAGGATTCCCTGTCCTTTATTATCTCCTGGACTTTGCTCAAACTCATGTCCATTGAGTTGGTGATACCATTCAACCATCTCATCCTCTGTTACACCCTTCTCCTCCTGCTCTCAATCTTTCCCAGCATTAGGATCTTTTCTAATTAGTCAACTCTTTGCATCAGGGGGCCAAAGTATTGGGGCTTCAGCTTCAGTATCAGTCCTTCTGATGACTCTTCAGGGTTGATTTCCTTTAGGATTGACTGGTTGGATGTTCTTGCTGCCCAAGTGACTCTCAAGAGTCTTCTTCAAAACCCGAGCTCGAAAGCATCAATTTTTCAGTGCTCAGCCTTCTTTATGGTCCAATTTTCACATCCATACATGACTGGAAAAACCATAGCTTTGACTATATGGACATTTGTAGGCAAAGTGATATCTCTGTTGTTTTAAATCTGTCTAGGTTCATCATAGCTTTTCTTCCAAGGAGCAAGTGTCTTTTAATTTCATGGCTGCAGTCAACATCCCCAGTGATTTTGAAGTCCAAGAAAATAGCCTGTCACTGTTTCCATTGTTTCTCCATCTATTTGCCATGAAGTGATGGGACTGTATGCAATATCTTGGTTTTATGAATGTTGAGTTTTAACAGTCATATGCTCTGAAAGCATTAGGACTTGTAATGCTTTCTCTAGAATTTAAAAAATTCTCCTGGGTACTGTGACAGAGGCAATATAAGCACAGATAGATCTGGGTTCATTTACTTAACTTGCTGTGTGATTCTGGGAAAGCTGATTTATCTTACTGAATCCATTTTTCTCATCTGTGAAATGAAGGTTGTTGTGAAGTTAACTGGCATAATGTATATATTTAAAGTTACTTGTGAAGATGAAATGATAACCCTAAACCAAAAAATTAGGATGTGAAAAACACTGAAGTAATAATAGATCACTGCCAATTTATAAACATAAACTATTAAGTTCTTTTCATAAATATTTGATATTTGGGCATAATAAAAAAGAACTGGTCTAAACTTGGAAGACCTAGAGATTCTTCTAAAGGAAGAATCTTAGACTTAAGATTCTTAGCTTAGACTTAAGCTTATACTTAAGCTCTTCAAGGGCTAGAGACTTTGCTATTTTGGTTTATCCCTAGTGTATTTTATTTCACTTGATATGGGAGACTCTTCATAAATATTTGTTAAATGAATGAATGATTACATGAATAGACTTATTGATTTCTAAATTTTCTTCCAACATCAAAGCACTGCTTTTATAGGAAGATGACAGGAAAGAGAGTACATTGTACAAGAGTATTTTGTAGAAAATATTTTGTTGTGTTGTATTGGAGCACATGAATTAAAAATATCAGCTGCTGGTTTGGCTAAGACCTTGGTATTTATGTTGAAATAGGGAGGCTGTATTTTTGTACATTTTTTTGGTTACATACTTGTAACATTCATTTTCTACTCATCATGGAATTTTCTGAGTCAAACGAACATGACCTTGAAGGAGACTCTGTAACATGAGATTTGCTTTATTATAAGGGAATGTCAGATTCCAGTTAGAAAATATTATAAATAATTTTTAATAATGGCAGTGGAAAATAAGGAATAATTCTTAGTGTTCTTTGCAACTCTTTATGTTTGTAACTTAGGAGTCCTTGCTGGCTAAATTCTCTGTTACTACTGCCAAGAATTTGAAGACTGCATAAACATTTTCATTTGCTGAAATACTAATGTCTTAATTTCAAAACAACATAACACTTGGTCCAATAGCTAATGATCTCTACCATTCACTTTTACATTGCCCTTAATTCAGAAATATTTTCCAACCTCGATTCTACATATGGGATTGAATACGCTATGTAAGGCCAGTGGCTCACTACGAGCCTGTAAAAGGAGATCAGTATTGATCTTAGCTACTTGTATTTGCTATAAGCAGAGCTGGCACTGTCACAACTACATGATTTCAGGGACTCAAACAATAATGCTTTCCTTGGTTAATACATGCTTTTAAAAAACCTTTCCTACCTGTTTCTCAATGACTAAATTGTTGGCACTGGTTTTTCTCTGAGTGGTAGGTGTAGGAGTAGGGGAATGTTTACTTCCTACCTTGTGTATTTCTGAATTGTTTGATATTTTTAAGCAAGCACCGCATGCTCAGTTGCTTTAGCCGTGTCCAACTCTCTGTGACACCATGGACAGTAGCCTGCCAGGCTCCTCTGTCCATGGGATTTCCCAGGCAAGAAAACTGGAGTGGTTGCCATGCCCTCCTCCAGGGGATCTTCCCAACCCAGGGATCAAACCCACGTCTTTTGTGTCCCCTGCATTGGCAGGCAAGTTTTTTACCACTGCGTCACCACAGGAAAGGCTTATTTACATATTAATATTTGAATAAGTAATATATACCCATAATTAAAATATTTAAAAACTATAAATGTGAAAGTCTCTTCCTTTCCTATCTCCCATTCATTAGATCTCCTCCCCTTTTCTCCTCCCAATCTGTTACTGGTCTCTTGGATATTATTTCACAGTAGCTTATGTATATATAAGCATATACTTAAATGCATTTTTTTCTTTTTATCACACAAAATGTAGCAGATCGTGCATACTGCTCTGTATCTTGCATTTTTTCTTAAATATATCTTGGAGGTTTTTCTGTATCAGTACAATATAGAGCACATCCTCATTGTCTTTCTTTTTTATTTCTATCTTTTTATAGCTGTATAATTTTCCATTAATATGGTGTGCTTAATCACTCAGTCGTGTCCGACTCTTTGCGACCTCATGGACTGTAGCCCACTAGGCTCCTCTGCCCATGGGGATTCTCCAGGCAAAAATTCTGGAGTGAGTGGCCATGCCCTCCTCCAGGGGATCTTCCCAAACCAGAGATCGAACCCAGGTCTACCACACTGCAGGTGGATTCTTTACCATCTGAACCACCAAGGAAGCCCAAGAAGACTGGAGCAGGTAGCCTATCCCTTCTCCAGGAGATCTTCCTGACCCAGAAACTGAACCGGGGTCTCCTGCATTGCAGGTGGATCTTTACCAGCTGCTACCAGGAAGTCACTTAGTATACTGAGTACTAAGTGACTCTTTATGATCCCATAGATTGTAGCCTGCCAGGCTCTTCTGTCTATGGGATTTCCCAGGCAAAAATGTTGGAGTGGGTTGCCATTTCCTTCTCCAGGAGAACTTCCTGACCCAGGGATTGAACTTGAGTCTCCTATATTGGCAGGTGGGCTCTTTACCACTAGCACCACCTGGGAAGCCCTTATACTGGGTGGTCAAAAAGTTCATTCAGATTTTCCTATAACATCTTATGGAAAGAAAACTGAGCAAAATTTTTTGCCAACTCAAGACATGAATGCATCATGATTTATTTAACAGGTATTGTATTGATGGTCATTGGACTGTTTCTAATCTTGATATTACAAGTAATGCTTCAATTAATAACCTGTACCTACATCATTTTAGGTGTCAAATCTATTCATAGAATAGACTTGATTAGAAGGGATTGTTGAGTCAAAGGGTATATGTGCTTGTAAGACTGGTTGATCTTGCCAAATTAACCTCCATGGACTTGTTACAATTTATAATCATACAAAGACAATCAGACTTAGATTTTTGAAAATCTGATATGTGAAAAATTATATATCAGCATAGCTTTAATTTGCATTTATCTTGTGTAAGAATTTGAATATCTTTTCATATATTTATGAATTTCTCTATGAGTTATAGTATTGTGATTTATAATAAGAAATATATATTTGTTTTTCTGGCACAGAGCTCCTAAAACCCTTGGAATTCCCTAAGTGGTGATAGCAGTAAATGTGTATCATGTTATGTTAACAAGACAACTTTTAGAAAGCACGAAAGATTGAGGGCTGGTTGACAGGGGAGCCAATGATGTGATTAGAGGGCTGGAACTTGTTTCTCCATGTCCTAGGAGGGGAAAGGGGCTGGAGATCGAGTTCAATCACCAATGGAAAATAATTTAGTCAATCATGTCCATGTAATGAACCCTTTGTACAAAACCAAAAGAAGAGATTCAGAGATCTTTTGGGATTGGTGACACATGGAGATTTAGGGAGAGTAGTGAGTCTAGAGAGGGCTTGGAAGCTCCTCAACTTTTCCCCATACTTTACGTTATGCATCACTTCCATCTGGCTGTTCCTGAGTTATCTTCTTTTACAGTGAACCAGTAATCCAATAAGTAATCCAATTTATCTGAACTCTGTAAGCTACTCTACCAAATGAATCAAATCCAAAGAGGGGAACATTGGAAATTCCAATCTATAGCCCTGGTTTTGAAGCACAAGTGAAAACTTGGACTTGCTACTGATCTCTGAAGTGGAAAATGGACCATCTTGGATTAAACCCTTAACCAGCTGGATCTAATGTTACCTCTGGGCAGGTAGTGTCAGAAGTGAGCTGAATTGTAGGACAGTCAGTTTGTTGATATAAGAATCCGCCTGCTACACACGCACACACACATACACACACACTGGAATTGGTACCAGAACCCTTTAGTTCTTTATTGATTTCCATTCCCCATGTTTCTATTAGGTTGTCAATTTTTTTGTTCTTATTTATTTCTAGTAGTGCTCTGTATATAAGGGATATTAGTATTTTGTAATATGACTCGAAAATACTTTTTCCTGGTTTAATTATGGTGCTATATACATATATATATATATCCACACAGAATTTTAAAAAATTTTTTACATAATTGAGTTTATAAATTTTTAAATGGCTTCTGGATTTTGAGTCACATTTATAAAGACCTTCCAAGGTTATAAAGAAATTCTTTCATAGTTTTCTTTTAGTAATTTTAGTATGATTTTTTTTACACTGAAATATATGATTTCTTTGTATTTTATTATACAGTGTGAAGTGTGGATCTAGTTTTATTCCAGATGACTATTCAGTTATACCAATACTGTTTATTGAACAGTTGCTCTTTTTCCTGGTGATTTATCATATACTAATTCCTTTATCTATCTGGGTCTGTATTAGAACACTCTTGGGGCTTCCCAGGTGGCACTAGTGGTAAAGAACCCGCCTATCAATGCAGGAGACATAAGAGACGTGGATTTGATCTTTGGACCAGGAAGATCCACTGGAGGAGGTCATGCAACCCACTCCAGTATACTTGCCTAGACCATCCCCATGGACAGAGGAGCCTGGTGGGCTACAGTCCATAGAGTCATACAGGGTCGGACACTACGGAAGCAACTTAGCATGCATGCATGCCGAACACTCTCATCTTTTCCACTCATCTGTATATTCATTTATGGACTAGTCTCACAGTGTTTTAATTACTGAGGCTTTATAATGTGTTTTAATATCTGACCTTTTCTCACACACAGATGTACATATTTCTCTTCTTTTCAGAATTTTCCTGGTTATTCTACCCCTGTCTCCAATATAAATTTGAAGATTATTTTGTCAACTTCAAAAAGAAAAAAAATTGGCATTTTAGTGGACTTGTGTTAAAATTTTAAAGTAGCTCTGAGATAAATAACACTTTAACAATTTTTTATTTTCCTATCCAGTTATATCTTCTACTTGTTCAAATCTTTTTTTTTGGAGTCCCCCCTCCCTTTTTTTCCTTTTAAGTTTTCTACATATAGGTCTTGTGCATATTTGTTAAATTTATTTCTAGGTATTTTCTCTTTTTTGTTGCTACTTTAAATAATGTCCTTTATCCTTCTATCTTCTAATAGGTTATTGTTTGTATATGTGAGATCAGTTGGTTTCTATATATTAATTTTGCATCCTTCTAATTTACTGAATTATCATATTATTTATAATAGTTTTTATTGGGCTTATCAAGATAAAATCTTATCATCTGCACATAGCGAGTATTTTTTTTTTCTTTCCCAGTTTTTTATATTTGAAGTCTTTACTTTGTCTATGATTGCCAGTATCTTACGGAAAATTTTAACTAATAATGGTTGTAGCAAGCACTTCTGTCTTATTCCTACCTCTAGCATTTCCCTATAAAGCAGAATGCTTATCTTGGGAATGACATAGATATATTCTATCATATTAAAGAAATATTCATCTCTTCTTATTTCAAGTGCTTTTTATCAAGTGGTTGAAATCATGAGCATTTTAATAAACCCTAACTACAAAAAAGCTATTCTTCTGACCATCTATCCTCCAACCTCCAATCTCCTGCTGATGTCTTCCCCTTGGCTGGTCCTAAAAGAAGACAGAAGGGGAGGGAGTCCTCAGGGTCAGCCTCCGAGACCACAGAGCAGGGTAGAGAAGAAGGATTGAGGTTAGGTCTGGAAGACCAGACAGTGTATATCCTGTACAGAAACCAACAGTGGATAACAAAACAGCCTCTCTCTTCATTAACTGAAGATGTTTATAGGTGGCTAAAGCAATTTTCTTGAAGCTAGTAGCATCACTTTTGCTTATTAAAAAAAGTTAAAAGGGACTTCCCTGGTGGACCAGTGGTTAAACTCTGAGCTCCCAAAGGAGGGGGCCTGGGTTTGATCCCTGGTCAGGGAACTAAGATCCCACATGCCACATGGCACAGCCTAAAACAAAAAGGGTGGGGGTCTCAGTCTTAGGCAATTTTACGTGGAAAGCTGCTGGTACTAACCTTTTCTAGATCTAACATTAGCAAGCCCAGGGTCTGCATTTCATCATCAGGACTGATTGAGCTTCTCTCTCTCTCTTTTTTTTTTCCACATTTACTTTTTAGGATTGAGCTTCTTGAATACAGTTCCCCCCTATATCTAGTACCTTATTTTTAAAACCTTGTCACTCCTTCCCCAGATCTAAAAATAATATTCTAGTGTGATGGGGATCAGATGGGTCAGTTGTCAGCACCGGAACCAGACACTGTATCTTCTGGGAAGGACCCAGCAGAACACGCCCTTTTTTTACCGGCACCTTGGCCAGTCTCCAGGGCTATTCCGTTCAGGCCTACCTCAGATGCCCCACACATCAGCAGGCCTGGCACTGGGAGCAGCAATCTCACCTGACTGTGCCACATGATGCCCTCTCTGACAGGCTGCTTCCCTTCTGCCAGACGTTTGGAAACTGTTCCAAACTCTGCAGCAATCCTGGCCTCCTACTGCACAGGCTGCATGTTCAGGAGACTTTGTGGCTCAGATGGTTGCCAGATACTAGACAAGGCACCCAGTTAAATTTGAATTTCAGATAAACAGTGAATAATTTTTAGTATATCATAAATATCACAAGGGACGTCCTTATACTGAAAAATTATTCTCTGTTTATGTGAAATTCAGACTCAGCTGGACACCCTGTATTTTGCTCTACTAAATCTGGCAACTCTCATCACAGCCAATCCTCCACTTGTGCTTCCCCTTCTCCTCTAGTATTCTTGCCTGGAGAATCCCATGACAGAGGAGCCTGGGTGGGCCACAGTCCATGGAGTCGCAAAGAGTCGGAAACGACTGAGCAATAAAAGCAACAACAGTGCTTCCCATCCTCTCCCCCAATTTCAAAATCCCTCCACTGGCATCAAGTTCACTAAAGTGTTGCTGCTGCTGCTAAGTTGCTTCAGTTGTGTCTGACTCTGTGTGACCCCAGAGACGGCAGCCCACCAGGCTCCCCCGTCCCTGGGATTCTCCAGGCAAGAACACTGCAGTGGGTTGCCATTTCCTTCTCCAATGCATGAAAGTGAAAAGTGAAAGTGAAGTCACTCAGTCGTGTCCAACTCCTAGCGACCCCATGGACTGCAGCCTACCAGACTCCTCCGTCCATGGGATTTTCCAGGCAAGAGTACTGGAGTGGGGTGCTATTGCCTTCTCCAAACTGAGCCACTCGGGAGGCCAAATATTTTTTAAGACAGGCAAGAGGCCCACAGACAGAAAGAGAAGAGTGGCCCCACTTGCCAAGAACGTCTGTCCCTCATCTGGCATGGCTTAGTCCCAGTCCAGGAGAGTGTGCGGAACAGGCTATCTACTTGGGAACAGCCTAAAGGCCTCAGAATTTTAAAGAAAAGGATAAATGAGTGTTTCACACACAGAATTGACCCATGGCCACTTTAAACTGGACTTTGCCTGTTTATTTGGGAAAAGGCCTTACCATTATCAGGGATTCTTAAGCTTGAGCCTGCACGGGAATCACGTGAGAGCTCTTTAACACAGTTTGTTGAGCCCCACTTCTAAAATTCACTTTAACATGGCTGGGGTGGACCTGAGAATTTGTATAACCAGTCCCCAAGTGATGTCAATGCTGCTGGTCTAGCACTAAGCTTTGAGAATCACTCAAAGCATATTTCTAAATATGCTTTCTAAATATGCTTTATTAAGAGGAAGGCTTAACACTAAAGTGTTAAGACAACTCAAAAGGGGTATTTACTATACAGGTCATAGTTAGGAGTCACTTTTGTGGCCTTGGCCTCTGACTTCAACTTCCATTAACAGTGACTAGTTTTTCCTATCGGTAAATCTGTTCTTTGCCACCAAGAAAGACATTTTAGTGGCACTGGAGAACAAGAGTGGAGCATAAAAAAAGTAGATCTCAGCAGGTGTCTGTAGGAATCGGGGGGAGGTGGGTATCCAGGAGTAACTTAAAGGAAAGCCTGCAGGACAGAGAATGTTGACGCTAACTTGGACCATCTAACAATTTTGCCTGACTTGGATCTGTGCCTTACTCCTTCCTTGGGTCCCCGTTTCCTTCTCCTCTTTGTCTAACATGCACTCACCACCAGGTGCTCTGACAGTAAAGAATCTGCCTGCAATGTGGGAGGTCCAGGTTCAATCCCTGGGTGGGAAAGATCCCCTGGAGGAGGTCATGGCACCCCACTCCAGTATTCTTGCCTGGAGAATCCCATGGATTGAGGAGCCTGGCAGGCTACAGTCCATGGGGTCACAAAACATGGGACAGGACTGAGCGACTTTCACTCACATCCTCAGGTGCAGGGCATGAGCTGTGTGCCAGCAGAACAGAAAGCAGGAGACCTGGTAAAGGAAAGAGCTAGCAAGCAACCAAGGGCTGGGGGCAAAATAGGCCAGGAGAAGTAAGACCAAGAAATATTTAAAAATTAGGGGCTTGACATTTAAGGAAAAAGTCCAAAGTTAGCCAAGAATAACTGCTTATTGCAGGATTCAAAACCTCTGAGTGACAAAACTTCTGAAAGAGGAAGTGGTGGCAGCACGGGGCACCCTGCTGACCCATCTCCCGTCCCCGAGCACTTCTGCATCCCCCCTCCAGCCAGCACACAGAGCAGAGACGAAACCTAGTGGCCTTCTCCCTGCAGGCGCTGTGCCCCGCAAGGCTGTGGCTGACCCAGAGGCCCTCGCTATGAAGTGGATAAACTGGACCGCAGCCTTATTTTCTGAGACTGACTCAACCCGACCAGCCTTCCCAAATGCAGTGGCCCAGGAGGTTAAGAGTTCAGTCAGTCATGAGGCAGACACCACCTTACCTCACAGGACTGTTTCCATGTGGTGTCCAAGCTCATGGAGGCAGGACACTGACTACTCAGGGGAGCCAGCCTGGGCTAAACTGTGCCCTGTGAGTTTGTGTTGGCTGTCTTTACCCCCACCCCAGGGGTTTTGAGCTGGACCAGGCAACTGTGGAACCCTTACTGTAAGGCCCTGTGCACATCTGACTTGCCCAGAGAAGCTGAAGAGTTTGGGGCTTCCAAGTGAGTAGAGTGGCCCATCTCATCATGGTTTGTCCAGGACTTGCCCTGTTTAAGCACAGCAAGTCTCATGCTCCAGGAAACCCCTCAGTCTGAGGCAAAATGTGGTCATTCTGCAATCAAGACCGCCAAAGTGTGGGTACCTGTATATCAGTTACCATGGCTGTAAAAGGCTGGGGTTGGCCAATACAGCTTCTAATGTTTCCATTGCATGTAATAGTCCATGATTCACCCTCAGGCTCCTGACCTTACCCATCAGCTCCAAACAAAAGTTACTTGATCCAAGCCCTGAGTTCATGTAATCTGAAGACAAACTAGTCATCAGTGTGTTATGGCTCTAGGAGGAAGGCATATGGTCGGAGCTGAGAGGTTCTAATGGTGGGAGTTCAGCTTGGGAAATGGGATATCCCGCTCTGTGCCATCCTGAGAGGAAGATATATTTAGGCAGGTAGTTTGGAGGCGCTGGCCTGACAGAGTTGGCCTGACAGGCTGATTTCAGCTTCACAGTAGGAACAATAGCCACAGGCAGGCCTGTCTTGTCTGTCTCCAGCTAACTTTCACACTACGACATGAATACAGTCAGTAGTTGAGACCGCAGACCAGAGAAGAAAGGAGATAGTCTACTGATAGACTATTTTTGAATGCATCTGCTCAGAGCCCCTTTCTGCCATCTGAAATACAGATATGCAGCTATAATTTGGGGGATAGGTAAGAGTTCAAACTCTGGGATCACAGCCTACTAACTAGGCAAGTATTAGGCTGAATCATATGAAGTTGCTGATAGTAGACCTTTTTTGATCTGCAAAAACAGGGATGCCATGTGGTTCAGGTAATAACTTATCATCTCTTTTTCTTGGTTTCCTCGTTTGTGAAATGCAGAGGCACCAACCTTGAGGGATTGCAGAGAGAAGACAGGGAGGTGTGCAGACAGCCCCTTCCTAGAGATGCCCACTCTATGGCTCCACCACCTCCACCTCTGCCACTACTGGTGAAAAAGCATGCAAGGCCCGTCAGCTGAGCCCCGGGAGACCCGGCCTGCTTCCAGGACACCTGACACCAACAAACCAAAGCAGACTGATCACTTTAGCTCAGTGTAAAACTTCATTCTCATCCCAGGGTTCAGAAAGAAGAATAAGGTTCATACCATAGATTTTTCAGGTCATTCCGAGAACTGAAGGTTTTGCTTTTTCTCCCACTACAGAACAATCAGTTCCAAAGCCTAGCAAAGGGCTTCAATGATGGGGTTTTGCTGTAATAAAACTGGGCCCCACCTTTAGCCTTACATCTGTGTTTGTAGCAACCACATAAGGCAGTCACCTATTCAGTTTAGTTATATACGCACACAAACGCGGACATTGGGAAGTGTAGGCGAAACAAATGAAATAGTCTTATCATTATCAGAGTACAAAAAAAGTTACATTGAATTTCTTCTCTCAATAACTAACAGGAAGCAATAAAAAGAGAGGAAACATAAAACATTTTGCTGTGGTATTATCGTCATAATTAAATAAAATTTATTAACTTAAGCAAATTCACTTGGCTTTTTATAGCTTCAGGAACCTAGGAAATAGCTTCCTTACATATAATGAGGAAGTGCATCCCTAGGCCTCTTAATATGTTCCTTCCCTATACCACTCCTGTGTTTTATCCGTTTTTTTTTTTTTTTTCCCAAGTTCATTCCCTTGACGTAAAGCAATCTCTTCACACAAGAATAGAGAATACTATTAATCCTGAGGTCAAATCCCAGCTAGGGGAGACTTTGGCTTCCAAAGCCAGCATTTCCCTACTGTCTTGATCCCATAGACACAAAATCACAAATCTAAAAAACAAAACAACCGTGCGCCTGGCTTGGTTTAAATTCTCTCTCAAGCAGGCCTCTTAACTGTGAGAAAGTTCAAATTCTCAACATGTATTAACAAAAGGTGTTCACAACATAATGCCTGGTTGTGCCCAATAATGGCTTTGCTCTGTGAATTAATTGTTTCTTCGTGACAAAGGCTGAGCTCTGGAACTTCTGGGTATGGCTTGGCAGGGCATTTTTACTTGGCGTGGCTCTCTTAAGTGGGTAGAAAAGGCTTGGTTGGGCACCTGGTATTCTGTAGCCAGTAATTACACTACAATTGTTACTGTGTATCACCGAAACTTCAGCTTTTGACCACAAGCCAAGTGTACTCTAAAACAAACATCTTTTGAAAGCCTAGTGTGTTTTGAAATGATTTTAAAATCCACTTTGCAAATAATATTTGGTACAAGTCAGATTTTTTTTTTAATGATGCTTTGCTTTCAGGCAGCATTTCTTTGCCTGTCAGTTGATCTGACTTCTGCAGCTCTTACAAGTGATCCTTCCACTTAAGTCATCTTCATGCTTCCTTTAGCTTCATCATTGAGGACATACTGTACAATGACATGTCCTCCCGGGAGGAGGACAGATTTACTCTAGGGTGCGTGCTCATAACTGAGGTAGGGGAAGTGAAGTGATAAACATTTAAACACACAGAGAAACATCACCTTTGCCACATTTAGAAGGCTAGAGAATCATCTATAGACAACCCAGCTGTGGGTCTTACTCTGAGAAGGTCCTCAATTCTTAAGTGAAAACTTGATCACCAAGATCGCTGGATCAATCTTTTGAGGGTAGATTCATAGGGGATGAGGTAGAGGAAGGGAAATGGTACATTTAAAGACCAGTCAGGCAGGAAGGGGTTTAACCTGCTAGTTCCCAAATATAACAACTTTCATCAGTGCCTCTTCCCCTCAATGTTAGTTTCAGGAAAATGACACAGAACTTCACCTGACAAGGACCTGGTGAAGTTACACGTGATACACATGTGATAGTGAAGTGGTTTCTTTCTTGGTATTCCCCTGTCCCCACCTCCATGCCTTGGACAGCAGGTTCTTTGTTTCATTGCCTCAAGGTAAGAGAATGATGTGACAACATAAAAAGCAAAATAAGAATGAAAAACCTCTCTGAGTTATGCTTTGTGTTATAAAAGCCCTCAGAGGACTGGAGAGGACCAGGCGCGCAGCCAAAGTGATTCAGAAGAAAAAGGCCTGGGGAGATTGGGGTTTCTCTGGAAGATGAGAAATACTTCCCTTCACTGGATGGGAGGAGAGATGGATGAAAAGTGAGACAGCAAAGGCCTGGTGGATCCATCCCTCCTCCCTTCCCCGCTTTCCTCAGAAAGGCACAAGCCTGGGGAGATATCAGCTATGGGGTGTGGGCTTACAAAGCTTGCCAGACCCTGGAGTGACCCCAAAGTAGCAGGGAGCTGCTGGGCATGCATGGGCTGTGTGGACAGGAAGGAGGGGCCGATGCATCTTTATTAGTAGGGAGACTAGCAGGAACTGTAGTCATCTGGATTTACGCCTTCTCCAAAAGCTGACTTGAGGAACAAATAGATCCCCCAGTACCTTGGCACTAAGCCCTGTATCCTGCCACGTCCCAACCCAAACCTGGACACACCTTCAAAGACAGAGAGATACTAAAATGATTGGACTCATTGCTGACACCTTCCAAGAGAGAGCAGGGGCTTAAAGAATAAATTAGGCTGCTTTATAGTAAAATTAAAATGTATTTTCTGCTCACTTAATCCTGTGCCTCATCTAGTGTGAGCTGCTGGGGTAGATGGGATGGTGTAGAGGAGAGACCTCTGACCTGAGAGCTGGCCTGAAAGCGAGCTCTGTCCCAGTTGTTGTTCAGACCCTCAGTCATGTCTAACCCTTTGCAACCCAGTGGACTGTAGCACGCCAGGCTTCCCCGTCCTTCACTATCTCCTGGAGTGAACTCAGACTCATGTCCATTGAGTTGACAATGCCATCCAACCATCTCATCCTCTGTCACCCTCTTCTTCTGTCCTCAAGTAGGATATACATTGGACAAGTCACGTGACTATTCTGGCTCTTGAGGTCCTCGGTCTATAAAACGTGTATGATAACACCTGTCCTGACAACTCACAGTGCCATTGTGAGAAATGGGATGCTGCCCAGAGGTGTCACAAAGGTGTCGCAGAGAACAGTGCCAAGCAAGGAGGCAGACTAAATGGTGTCGAATGCAAACCACAATTAGAAGAAAACACTATATAACTCACCTTGGAGAAACTTGCAGGGAAGACTGGCTAGATAGTCATCAATTTCATTTTCTCTTCCCGGCTCCCTTGCAGTTAGGATGGGACCCCGTGGTTGGATTCTGCCAGTAGGATGTGACAGAAGTCGTGGCCAGTGCTTGTAGACCTAGTGACAATCTTTAGCGTACTCTCTTCTCCCTTGGGGGCAACTGTTGGGGCCAAATGTCAAAGCTGATGGCATTTTAAGATGAAAGGAACCTGAATCACCACTTAGATTCCTCTAAGTGGTGGGGACCTCTGTAAGATGTAAACTTTTATCATGTTAAGTCAATAAAATGTTGAGCTTCCCAGATGACACTAGTGTTAAAGAACCCTAATGCCTGCCAATGCAGGAGACATAAGAGACTGGGATTTGATTTCTCGGTTGGAAAGATACCCTGGAGGAGGGCATGGCAATCCAGTCCAGTATTCTTGCCTGGAGAACCACAAAGACAGAGGAGCCTGGTGGTCTACAGTCCACAGGGTCACAAAGAGTTAGACACGACTAAAGTGACTTAGCACACATGCCATAATATTCTGGGTTGTGTATTAGTGCAGCCTATCTAGCCTCTCCTGACTGGCATAGTAATAGAATAATAGGATAATAATATAATATAATCAGTATTATGCTGCTAAGTCGCTTCAGTTGTGTCTGACTCTGTGCGACCCCATAGACGGCAGCCCACCAGGCTCCCCCGTCCCTGGGATTCTCCAGGCAAGAACACTGGAGTGGGTTGCCATTTCCTTCTCCAGTGCATGAAAGTGAAAACTGAAAGTGAAGTCGCTCAGTTGTGTCCAACTCTGTGCAACCCCATGGACTGCAGCCCACCAGGCTCCTCCATCCATGGGATTTTCCAGGCAAGAGTACTGGAGTGGGGTGCCATTGCCTTCTCCAAATCAGTATTATACATACACACATATCACATATATATTATGAGATGTCTCAAGTCATGAAGAAGTAGCTCAGTCTGTATCTTCCCTTCCATATTGCACAGAACAGAAAAGTTCAGTCTGTGCTGTTCTTGGGCAAAAATGTCACAAGTTACATTACAGTCTATCACTTTCTCAGTGGAAGCTGATTCACCTGTAAACCTGCAGGAAAGCTCCCACCTGGAATTGATAGACCCTAGGCCCTCTGCACCTCCTCATTACAGCTGCTAAGGTTTTACCTTGCATGACAGCTGCCTGGTCTTAGCTGGGAGACAGTCCCCCTCCTTCCTCAGCTCATATTCTCCATGGACACTCAGCATTCTAACCAGAAGGACCCAGGAGATGCTCTTGGATCCAGGCAAGGAGGAAATCTGTTCTATAGGGAGCACAGCTGTTACAAAACATCTCAAAGCAGTAGGTTTTATTTGTTTGCTTATTGTTATCTCCATTCCCCAAACACTTCCAGCAGGCACACATTTGCAGCTTACCTTAACTTTGGTGACTTTGGTACTCAAGTCACCAAAGCAGGAGGTGCTATCAACTGTACTCAGAGACTAAAACTTCACTGCAGCCCTGGAGAATGTCCCACAGTAAACAGTGGGACAGTGATACTTTCCCCAGAAACCACACTCTCTTTGTCCAGGGCTGGCAAGAGAGCCCCGTTATCCTGGAAGGTCCTGGGCTCCAAATTTCCTCTGTCTCAGGCCTGACTGCCACCTCCTTTTTTGGTAAGGCTTTCTTCTAATGCCTTTGACCAGTGGGAAGGATCTTTAGGGAGGGCTGGGGCCTTCATTCCTTAACAAAGACTATAATCCTTTGGACCAGTTAGTTGGCTTTGACCCATGTCAGAGAATTCTGCCCAGTGGGCATGTAGACTTGGGCCATCGGTCATACAGGGTGAATGAGGAACCATGAATACAATGGGAAATTAGTCAGCACAATTGAAGGAAATCTCAAAGCTCCTGTCCTATTGAAGGCAGGTAAGTGCAGGTGTATCATCATCTTTGAATAAATGGTACTGATCTTCAGAAAAAGAAAGCATTAATACACTTTTTCTAGGTATTATTGTTATTATTATTGATCTACTATGAATTGGTAACCTGAAGAGTAAAGATATTTTGCATGCGTGCGAGCTAAGTCACTTCAGTTGTGTTGGACTCTTTGCGATGCTACGGACCATAGCCCGCCAGGCCCCTCTGTCCATGGGATTCTCCAGGCAAAATACTGGAGTGGGTTGCCATGCCCTCCTCCAGGGGATCTTCCCAACCCAGGGATCAAAGCCACATCTCTTATGTCTCCTGCATTGGCAGGCACACTAGTGGCACCTGGGAAAGATATTTTAACTTTTGAATTTTTGCTTTCTATAATAAACACTTTAAAAAATAATATGCACTTATTGTGGTAAATTTGTTAAATACAGAAAGGTATACGAAATGTTTTAATAACATCTCTCAGCATCTGCCTTGGGATATAGTGAGTCATGTACATGTCTATCTCCTTTCAACACTGTATATTTCTTGAGGGAAGAAATCATAGACAGCATTTCTTCATCTTTGTGTAACCCATAACATCTCACCCCAGGGCCTTTAATTCCATAGAATACAATAAATGTTTGTGGAATGAGTGTCATTCAGTGAATTTGGGAAAATTGGTGTTCTCACTTACTTTTGTAGACCAGAGTTTCCACAGTTGTAAACAAAATAAAAAAGAAAGCCCAGAGATAAACCCACACACCTATGGTCTCTTAGTGTACAACAAGGGAGGCAAGAATACACAATGGAGAAAAAAACAGTCTCTTCAATAAATGGTGCTGGGAAAACTGGACAGCTACATGTAAAAGAATGAAATTACAACACTCCCTAAGACCATACACAAAAATAAACTCAAAATGGATTAAAGACCTAAATGTTAGACTGGACACTATAAACTGTTAGAGGAAAACATAAGAACAACACTCTTTGACATAAATCACAGCAAGAACTTTTTTGACCTACTTCCTAGAGTATGAAAATAAAAGCAAAAATGAACAATTGGAACCTAATTAAGCTTTAAAGATTTAGCATAGCAAAGGAAACCATATACAAGATGAAAAGTCAACCCTCAGAATGAGAGAAGATATTTGCAAATGAAACAACAAAGGATTAATCTCTAAAATAATAGAAACAGCTCGTGCAGCTCAGTGTCCAAAAACAAACAACCCAATCAAATAATGACCAGAAGACCTAAACAGGTATTTCTTCAGGGGAGACATACAGATAGCCAAGAGGCACATGAAAAGATGCTCAACTCACTAGTTATTGGGCTTCCCTGATGGCTCAGAGGGTAAAGCTTCTGTCTACAATGCGGGAGACCCGGGTTCGATCCCTGGGTAAGGAAGATCCCTTGGGAGAAGGCAATGGCAACCCACCCCAGTACTCTTGCCTGGAAAATCCCATGGACTGAGAAGCCTGGTAAGCTACAGTCCATGGGGTCACAAAGAGTTGGACATGACTGAGCGACTTCACTTTCACTGTTGAGCATCTTTTCATGTGCCTCTTGGTTATCTGTATATCTCCCTTGAAGAAATACTTGTTTAGGTCTTCTGCTCATTATTTGATTGGTTTTTTTGTTTTTTGACACTGAGCTGCACGAGCTGTTTCTATTATTTTGGAGATTAATCCTTTGTTGTTTCACTAGTTATTAGAGAAATGCAAATCAAAACTACAATGAGGTATCACTTCACACCAGTCAGAATGGCCATCATCAAGAAAGCAACAAACTATAAATGCTGCAGAGGGTGAAGAGAAAAGGGAACCCTCCTACACTGGTGGTGGGACTATAAATTGATACAGCCACTATGGAGAACAGTATGGAGGTTCCTTAAAAAACTAAAAATAGAAGTACTATCATGACCCAGCAATCCCACTACTGGGTATATACCCTGAGAAAACCATAATTCAAAAAGGCACATGCACCCCAATGCTCACTGCAGCACTATTTACAACAGCCAGCACATAGAAGCAACCTAAATGTCCATCAACAGATGAATGAATAAAGAAGACGTGGTGCATATATACAGTGGAATATTACCCAGCCGTTAAAAAGAGTGAAATTGGGTCATTTGTAGAGAAGTGGATGGGCCTCAGAGACTGTCATACAGAGTGAAGTAAGTTAGAAAGATAAAAATATATATTGTATATTTATACATGTGGAATCTTGAAAAATGGTACAGATGAACCTATTTGCAGGGCAGGAATAGAGACAGACATAGAGAACAGATGTGTGGACCTGGGGTGGGAATGGATACACTTGGGAGATTGGGACTGACATATATACACTGCTGCTGCTGCTGTTAAGTCGCTTCAGTCGTGTCCGACTTTGTGCAACTCCATAGACGGCAGCCCACCAGGCTCCCCCGTCCCAGGGATTCTCCAGGCAAGAACACTGGAATGGGTTGCCATTTCCTTCTCCAATGCATGAAAGTGAAAAGTACTACCATGTGTAAAATAGGTAGCTAGTGGGAAGCTGCTGTGGATCACAGGGAGCTCAGCTCAGTACTCTGCAGTGACCTAGAGAGATGGGATTTGAGAATGGGTGGAAGAAAGTTCCAAGAGGGAGGGGATTTATGTATACATATAGCTGATTCACTTCTTTGTACAGCAGAAACTAACACAATATTATGAAGCAACTATGTGTATGTGTGTGTATGTTAGTTGCTCAGTCGTGTCTGACTCTTTGTGAGCCTGTGGACTGTAGCCCACGAGGCTCTTCTGTCCATGGAATTCTCCAGGCAAGAATACTGGAGTGGGTTGCCATTATTTTCTCCAGGGGATTTTCCTGACCCAGGGATTTAAAAATAAAAAGATACATGTAATAAAGACTATCTACACCCAGGTGGTATATGACTGTGGTTTCTGAAGTCAGACAGACATGGTCTGGAATCCATCTCTGATCTCATTGTGTCCCCAGGCAAGTTATTCCAATGCTCTGAGTCTCTTGTTTGATGGACTGGCCTCATTCCTGGACTCAAGCTGATGGAATGATCACTACTTGAAACATTGATGCCTGGAGGTGTCCCAGTTTTAGCACTGAAAATCCCACTCCTTGGAAAACTCCTCAATCCCAGGCAACCAGGAAGGCTGGTCATCCTACAGACAAGGAGGACAAATCACACACTGGCTCTTGAAACTTTTGTGCAGAAGCAAAATGCAAAACTTCTGCTTCAGTGAGCCAATCAAGTCACATGGCCATAGAGAACTCTGAGGGGCAGAGTAGTGCCATCCTACTATATTCTGGGAAGGAAACCTGGAAATATTTACTTGCCAGCTCTAATGACCACCACACCTGCTTCACCATTCTCACCCCCATTGGGGTTTACAGTCTGCTTAGAGTGACATTCAGCTCTAGCACCTGATCTTAGCACAGTTATTGTCAATGGATTCTCCCTCCCCACACTTCACTCCAAGAATGGCAGCTGGTAGTAAGGTGGGCCGTGGATGCCAAAGACAGAACTGGCTTCTCCTTCAATGACATCCATTCATTCATTTATTGATTAGTGGATTCATTGACTAGATAAATGCTGATTGAACCCCTATTTTGTCAGAGACATGCTATGTGATATGATGTGATTTTCAGTACAAAATATTTAAGTTCCAGAAATGGTGAGCTGGTAAAACTAGGTTTTTACAGATCTCATTTTCTCTATTAAATTATTTTGCAGATAATATAATATTTTCTCTCCTGCTTCTTCTCAATGTTCACTAAAGATGGAATGTGTAGGCTTAAAGTAAGTAACACTACTAAAGTGTTCAACCTGATTAGCTCGTACCTGCTTAGCCAAGGAGCATTGCTCATGCATGGTTCTGCATCCTGGCTTAGGTGCAGGTTTTAGGGAAGGGGACAGGACTTAAAATTGGGACATTGTGATGCTCTTACATATGCGTTAGTCCCTGCAGCTTGATTTCATGCTGTCAGCGTGCCATTTGCCATTCCCAGACGCAAATGGCTGTTTCCAACGGTCTAGGTCAATCGCCTGGGGAGCACTGAGACACTTGTGCCCAGGCCTCATCCAGAAGCAATTAAAGCAGAATCTCCAGGGTGAGGTGAGACTCAGACATTGATATTTTTAGTGTTTAATATTTAAATGTTTAATGTTTCCCAGGCAAAGACACTGGCCTAGGACCACAGTTCTAAAATTTAAACATATATCAAAATCACCTGGAGGACTTATTAAACCATATCTACTGGGTTCCCCTCACAGAATTTATGATTCAGTTGGTCTGGGGTGTGGCCTGAGAATCTGTATTTCTAACAAGTCTCCAGATGATAATGAAGCTGCCACTTGGAGACAACATTTCGTGAACCACTGGTCTAGGAGACCCTCAGCATTCGGAATAGCCTAATGGAATGGGGATGGACTAGTGGCTGCTGCTGCTGCTGCTGAGTCGCTTCAGTCGTGTCCGACTCTGTGCGACCCCACAGACGGCAGCCCACCAGGCTCCCCCGTCCCTGGGATTCTCCAGGCAAGAACACTGGAGTGGGTTGCCATTTCCTTCTCCAATGCATGAAAGGGAAAAGGGAAAGTGACACAACTCTTAGCAACCCCATGGACTGCAGCCTACTAGACTCTTCCGTCCATGAGATTTTCCAGGCAAAAGTCCTGGAGTGGGGTGCCAGTGCCTTCTCTGGGCTAGTGGCAGGGAGGCCCATTCTAGATGTTTGTTACCTCTGGAGGATCCGGTCGGGTTGCACTGTGAGCAATCTCTATAAGAGGTGAAATAGCAGGGCCTGGTAGACAGTTGTGAGGTTTAAGTGAAATAAGGTATTATACCAAGCCCTTAGTTTGAAAGTGGCCACAAGCAAGCACTCAAGCAACGCTAACCTGCAGTGCTAAACCATCGTTCCCCAGAAACCCAGGAGTGAACTGGAACATTGGAGGAGGGTCTGAAACCTCCATGTCTCCCACAAGTCTTTCTTCTTTTCTTACCCCATCTCTTTTCAAATAGTTTTTGAAAAGGCAATACACATTTATGAGTTAAAATAAAGAATTGTGCAAAAGGATGAGAAGTAATTTTGCCTCTCCCAGATCTCCAATTCTCCTATTCTGCCCATCAGAGATAAGCACTAGTTCAACTTTATTATATATGCCTCTAGAGGCATTTTTTTGTAGACAAAACTATAAGGAAGTGTGTGTGTCCACCTCTTCTTAAAAAGTGTTAATGACAGCATGCTATACACACTGTTTCTACAATCTTGTTTTAATATACATCCTCATGCAAACTTTTTTTACTTAAGACTGTGTCTTGGGGATGGTGGTGGTGATTTAGTCACTCAGTCGCATCCAACTCTTGCAACTCCGCGGACTGTAGCCTACCAGGCTCCTCTGTACATGGGATTCTCCAGGCAAGAATAGTGAAATAGGTTGCCATTTCCTTCTCCAGGGGATATTCCCGATCCAGGAACCAACCTGGGTCTGCTGAACTGTAGGCAGATTCTTTATCGACTCAGCCATGCTGCTGCTGCTAAGTCGCTTCAGTCGTGTCCGACTCTGCGACCCCATAGACGGCAGCCCACCAGGCTCCCCCGTCCCTGGGACTCTCCAGGCAAGAACACTGGAGGGGGTTGCCATTTCCTTCTCCAATACATGAAAGGAAAAGTGAAAGTAAAGTCGCTCAGTCGTGTCCAACTCTTCACGACCCCATGGACTGCAGCCTACCAGGCTCCTCCGTCCATGGGATTTTCCAGGCAAGAGTACTGGAGTGGGGTGCCATTGCCTTCTGCGACTCAGCCATGAGGGAAGCCCTATTTTGGAGCTAGTTTCATGTTAATGCATATAAATCTGCATTATTCTTTTTTATGAGACTGCGTCATTCCACTGCAACTATGTACTGTAAATTACTTAACCAGTTTTATAAAAATGGATGTTTAGTTGTCTTTTTGTTTGCCATCATAATCATTCAAACAGCCAGTCAGACAGATCTATCAGATAAGTTCATTATGGTAAAATTGTTAGATCAAGAGTATATCCAATTTTCCTTTTGATCCAAACTGCCAAACTCCCTGGGAGTATCCAAGAGCTGGCTTAGTAACAAAAGTTCTGCTGTCAGGCTGCATGCATTCAGCCACTGGCTTAGACACTTACTCCTTATGTAACCTGGGGCAAATGACTCTACACCCCTGTGCCTCTGTTTCCTCATTCACAGAATGATGAGAGAAGCAGTTCTTCCCTCGCAGGGCTGTTACAAGGACTATGAGAGAATAGCTGTGAAATAGTACAACAAAGCAAGTTCTTGGAAACTCTGACACAAAACAGAAAATAAAAAGTCAGAGCAGGGACTTCCCTGGTGGTGCAGTGGATAAAAATCCACCTGCCAATGCAGGGGGCACATGTTCAATCCCTGATCTGGAAGATTCCACATTCCTTGGAGCACCTAAGCCCATGAGCCACGACTACCGAGCCTGCGAACTGCAGCTACGGAAGCCCGTGTGCCTAGAGCCTTTGGTCCACAACAAGAAAGCCACTGAAATGAGAAACCTGTGCACTGCAATGAAGAGTAGCCCCTGCTTGCTGCAACTAGAGAAAGCAACAAAGACCCAGTGCAGCCAAAAATAAACAAAAGTTTTTTGAAAAGTCAGAGCAAGACAAGTAGAGTCCCTGAGACAATGATGGGTAATCCAGATTATCCCATTTTGGTTGGGCTTCTGCATCTATGGGGCACCAGAAGTTCCCAATGAGCCCATATTTGGCACACAAGTAGGTTGCACTGATGGGACTTGTAGGGCAATGTCACAAGGAACTATGTGACTTCCCTGAGGATCAGGCCCTTGCCATTGCTTTGGGTCCTGTCACAATAGCTAACACAGACTAAGTGCTGGGTTCCAAAACTAGAGCTTCCAAAGGAATGATGTGCCAAGAGTGAGATTTAATGCTGACGACAGGTGTAGGAGGCTTACTTGAGGAAACCGACACTGCAGGAAGTGAAGCGACTTGTTTAAGATTACACAAAAAGAATGATGCAGGTGGAGCCGGCATAGTAGAAAGCATTGTCTTTCAATTGTGCACAACAGTCCTCCCGCTCCCTTGCCCGCTTCTCATTTAAGGCATGGTTTTGGCCATGTAAAAAAAAATGGTGATGATAACGATGATGCCTGTGACAATAGCAGTTAACTAAAATGAATTGAATCCTGTGGGCGAGGTGCTGTGCTAAGCACTTTATATGGATTATTTTGTTTAATTTACTCAGCCATAGGGTTGAGTGTGCACTCTGTGCCAGCTGCTCTTCTAAGCACTTTATATATTCAGATTCACATCATTGTCAGGACAATCTCCTGAGGTAGGTACTAATCCTATCTCCATTTTACAGATGATGAACTGAGGGATCGAGAGATTAGTTAATCTCCAAAAAGCTCGTGAATAGTGGAGTCGCAGTTCTGACCCACATATTCTGGGGTTTTTTGCTTGTTTTTAAAACTTCTGGTACAGGAGGTTATATTAATCACACTCCTTGATCTATAGTTCGCTCTCCTCATCAGTTCCTCTAATGGCCCTCTCTGGTTTTATCAATCAGTCAACCAATCCTCTCATTTTGTTTGGGCCTCCCCCCACCCTCCTCCCTTTCCCTAGAAGCAACCATTCTACTATACTTAATATGTACTTTGTTTCTGTGAGTTGTTGCAAAATCTTTCTTGTAACACAGGTTGTGTCATATCACGTGCAGCTTCTTATTTACTCTAAGGGCGCTTGTGCCATCATTGTGTAAGATCGCTGCCACTAGAGGCTGCCCCCAAATGCTTGAACTACCATACTAGAAAAGTTAACTTACACTCTGCTCTCTCTGGGCTCCCCTCATGGCTCAGTTGGTAAAGAATCTGCCTGCAGTGCAGGAGACCTGGGTTCGATTCCTGGGTCGGGAAGATCCCCTGGAGGAAGGCATGGCAACCCACTCCAGAATTCTTGCCTGGAGAATCCCATGGACAGAGGAACCTGGAAGGCGGGTCGCAAGAGTCAGACATGACTTAGCAACTAAACCACCACCACCACCACCGCTCTCTCTGCGGATAAGCATGAGCCAGTAAGTGAGTCTGAGAGCATGGAAATCCTGCAGTCTTCGTTCCAGCTAACACATTTGGGTTACTATAGTTACAATAGATCTGGGAAGGTCAGCAGGATGAAAGGATAAAGTAGAGATGGATGGATGTCCAAAAGCTGGTTAGGAGTCTGACCTCCCTTACCTTCAACAGTTCCCCTATTTGGGAGGTCATCCCAAATAACAACAGACCATATAAACACGATGGGCTTGCCATAAACATTGGCTTAGGGCAAGTCCCTTAGCCTCGCACTTCCAACAAGATTATCACCCCAAGTCTCTGCAGAGGACTGGGTCCATCTACACTAGAGCTTTAGTAAACCACCTAATTCATGTATCCAAGTCAATTCCCTACGGAAAAAAAAATGCTATTCTAAAGCTAGAGGTGTAATTAAATGTGTTCAAACCAGTAGTTATCCCAAACTCAGACTCATTTGCAGCAAAAAGTATTTCCACCATTCCCTAGTGTTCAAAAATTCCACTTGCATCTCTGCCACACTGCCCAGATCCCATTTCTCTCCTCCTCCCCCTACCTACACCACTTTCTTTCTTGTCATCAGGCCTTTTATTGGTTGAATTGTGTCCCCTCAAAGAGAAATGGTAAAGTCCTAACCCATAGTACCCCTGAATGTGTCCTTATCCATAAACAGGGTCATTGCGGGAGTAACCAATTAAGATAAGGTCATTAATCCAACATGACTGGTGTTCTTACAAGAAGAAGGCCATGCCAACACACAGAGAAACATGGGGAACACCATGTAAAATTGGAGGCAGAGATTGGAGAGCTGTATCTCCAGCCAAGAACACTTAGGAATGTCAACCATCACCAGAAGCTAGGAAAGAGGTACACAGTCCTTAGAAGGAACCAACCTTGCAAACACCTTGACTTCTAACCTCCAGAACTCGAGGAGCATACATTTCTTATTGTCTTAAACCACCCAGCTTGTGGTACTTAGTTATGGAAGCCCTATAAAACCAACCCTGGAAAGCCTGCAATCCATAGGGAGACATTCCAGCAAAGCTTTGGCCAGCACCCCTGATTCCATCATTTCTACCTTCCCCATGCAGCCAATCCTGCTGATCTCAATTCTAGCTGGGACACACTATCTAATTTTTTAGCTCCTATCCACAGCTATTAAGGAGATAGTGCAATTTAATGAATTGGTTCTGTTGCAGAGTCATTCTCTCCCTTTCCCCAATATAAGTCCCATGGATTCACCCTTGAGGGTCTTTAGACCTCTCCCTTGGTAACTTAATTCAGTCTCTGGTTTCTCCATCTACTGGTATAATGTCACATGTCATCTGAAAATCTTTCCAGCTCTGAGCTTTTCTCTCAAGGTCTACATTTCTAGTTGCCTCCTGGACATCACTATCCAATCGTCTCACTACTTTAAATTCCATATGTCAATGAATGAATTCACTGAGGCTTTCCCCCTAGACCTGCTAAGTCCTTCCTTTTATCTTCCCACTCACCCAAGCCAGAGAGCCCCTCCTCGCCTTCCATACATAACACAAGTCAAACTCAGTGAATTTTAACCAGCTAGTACCTCATATCTGCAAGGGATGTGACCAAAAAATATGTAAGGCATTAGTGCCACTCGGCTACTGCTCTACAGTTCTTGCAGTTTTTATTGATCCTCTGTGTGGTATTCACAGGTCATGACTTTTTTTTTTTGGCTGAACCTCTGTGGTATCCAACAGCTCATGACTTCAGGCTCACAATTTTTTAGTTGGTCACATTCTTCATTCATTTTCTGGCATTCCAGTCTTATCTCCATTTACTTAGTGGTTAATGGCTACAAACATGCATTTCAGAGTTTTGAAAGACTGTGACACTATAGACTACCATGACTATTGTTAGTAGGATAATTCCCAATGTCTGGAGTGTACCTCAGAACCATGATCCCCAAGACTAAACCAATGAAAATCAAGTAAGTCAAAGAAAGGACTGCATGAAGGAGTCACCCTTTCAGGCAACTGGCTAGCTTAGTGTTTGTATGTAAATGAATTTCAACTTCCCCAGAAGTGTTAATTCAGGTGCAGCAGGTAGTGTTGGCCACAGAACAGATACCTCCTTGTCCAGCTAAAAGATAAACAAAGGCTATCCTATTATCAAGAGCAACTTCAGAAAGAAAGTCTACGAACTGTTGTTGGGGAGCTATTTCTTTAGCAGTAGACTCCACAATACTTTCAAGAGTTAAGGAGAGGTTCCTGATGATGGCCTCATTTACATTTACTCTTAACTAGGGTAGTAGGGACCTGCCAAAGGAAGAGAATTCTGAAGCACAAAAAATGCCTGGTATGTCCTTTCTAACCTGAGAATGTAAAATTCAGGGGAGTTGACAGGTGAGGTGCCTCAGTTTAATTGTGGACAGTCAGAGGGACGGTTAGATAACCTCGGGCTTCCCAGGTGGCTCAGTGGTAAAGAATCCACCCACTAATGTAGGAGACATGGGTTCAATCCCTGGGTCAGGAAGATCCCCTGGAGTAGCAAATGCCAACCTGCTCCAGTATTCTTGCCTGGAAAATTTCATGGACAGAGGAGCCTGGCAGGCTGCCTTCCATGGGGTCACAAAGGGTAGGACACAACTGAGCACACACACAATGCACAGTTAGATAACCTGAGAGGCATTTTCCCAGTTACATGTTGGCCATCTAGGCACCCATAGGCTGAAGGAGAATGAGAACCACTACAAACAAAGATAAATCTTTGGGGGGCCCAAACCACTTTCCCTAAAGTGGAACTGTTAATGGATTCATTTGCAGATGCTGTTTCACTTGCCCATTCAAGCCAGGGGTCAGTTATCTTTTCAACGCATTCAGGGACTAAATCTCCTAGTCTGAAATAAAAAGTTGTTCCAAATTCTAGATACCCTCCTTAGCAATGGCCTAGGAGATGTGGACAATCATGTTATCTTCCCAGGCAAATGCCAGTGTAAGGAAAAGAAGAAGAAAGAGTTTCATGTTAAGGTATGAAGTCTTGATCAAGCACCTTGAGAGGAATCAAGCTACCGCCATGCTGGCTACCTCTTAACCCAGTCAATTTGACTTAAAGATCTCACAGCTGAAGACTTCTTGAGCAGTGAGATGCCTTCCTAAGGTTCAAATCCCTGAAGTCTGGCTGTAGTTAGGAAGATCTGGTATAGCCTCTTCCAAGGAGACACAAGAGCATTCTATGTCCTCAGTGATTCCAAATCAGAAAAGGGGAAGAAAATTGGAAATGTAGCAAGATACTGAGGTAACTACAAGAGTTTAGAATCCAGACTAGTTTATATGCCTAAAGACAGTTAACAGAACTAGAATCTAATAGCTACAAACATAATTTTTCTCTCTACAATTTCCCCCATTAAAAACAGATAATCACAGTAAAACTAATTTGTTTGCATTAAACTTGACCTGTAAGTGCAGTGAAAACAATGACTGACCATATAAGCTTTGGTCAAATCTGAGTCCATGTATATCTCTCTCAAATATGACATTGCAGTCAAAGCCTTGGTAATATAGCCAATGTTTCCAATCATGTTCTGTTACCAGGAGAACAGATTCATACTGAACTTATGCAAATAACTAACTCTATTGCGGAGGAAGAATACTCAAGGATTTTCTAATTATGGAAGGGATCAAATAGGGAGAAAAAGCAAATGTTTCATCTATGTTTACAAAGGTATCTTTTACCAAATTGCTGCATGTCATGTTCAGATGAAGAGGAAAGGTTTCCTTAAATCTGGGAAAATAAAATATTAAGGAACCAATGTTTCAAACAAAAAGTCATAAAAAATTATAATCATCTTCCTCAGTTCATTCAGTTCCATGTAATTAACACTCGTTTTGCTTGAATCCAGTTTTTCCATTAGTTCTGGAGTTCTCACTCAGTTCAGTTCTATGATCTTCAAGTTAGTAGAAACCTGTACTTGTCAAAGTCTTTTTCATGAATCTCCTTTAAGATGAAGCACTTTTGCAAGAACATTTTTGCAAAAGCATCAAAGTAAAACCATAACTCTATAAACGATAAAGGACTTTAAAATGGGCATGGTTAAAAATCATTTTAAAAAAAGATAAAAAGATCTGATGAGAATTCATTACAATGTTATCGACAAGGAAATTCAGGTATTTCTGTGACATATACATTTTAAGATATAATTGTGACTGATTACATTAGACCAGAACTTATCAGATTTCCAGGAATTTAGCTCAATTTCAGGAACACATATAAACATATAGAAATACAATATAAAGAAAGTTTAATATTACTTCTTATTTGACAATGCTTCCTATGTAATTGGGCTTCCCTGATGGCTCAGACAGTAAAGAATCTGTCTGCAATGCAGGAGACCCGGGTTCAATCCCTGGGTAGGGAAGATCCCCTGGAGAAGGGATTGGTAACCCACTCCAATATTCTCGCCTGCAAAATCCCATGGACAGAGGAATCTGGTGAGCTACAGTCCATGGGGTCGCAAAGAGTTGGACACGACTGAATGACTAACACTTTCACTCTCCCATGTAAATAAACATATCAAATAAGCTTAATTAGTTTAACTTATGGGGTCACAGGGCTTTCCTGGTAGCTCACCTGGTAAAGAATCCACCTGCAATGCAGGAGCTCCTGGTTCGATTCCTGGGTTGGGAAGTTGCTCTGGAGAAGGGATAGGCCACCTACTCCAGTATTCTTGGGCTTCCCTGGAGACTCAGATGGTAAAGAATGTGCCTGCAATGCAGGAGACCCAGGTTTGATCACTGCGTTGGGAAGAGCCCCTGGAGGAGGGCATGGCAGCCCACTCCAGTATTCTTGCCTGGGGAATCCCCATGGACAGAGGAGCCCGGCAGGCTACAGTCCAAGGGGACACAAAGAGTGGGAACAACTGGGCCACTATGCACAGCACAGCACAGGGTCACAGAGTCCCAGAGCCCCCGCCCCTGCCCCGCCCCAGGAAATCCTAAAGTTAGTTATAAATCAAAACACTTTATTTAGAATCTGACTTGGGGAAGTTTGTAAACAAATATAAAAAGATTTTAAAACAATTAATCATAAAAAGATCATAGGTCACTATAATGAAATAAGCCATTTTACCACAGCGACAAAGACTTTGAATGCAAATACAGGAGGGTACGTAGTTTTGAGCAAAACTTTGCTTTTTTAATAGCAAGAAGAGTAGGTTTGCTCAAGTAATCAAAGACCTGATAAAAACAACAAACACAGGAAATTATTTTGATAAAATACAGAATCTTTGTTTTCTAGGCAGACCACTTAAAAGGTAAAGAAAAACTTTTGTTTACAATGTCTTACTAAGAGCAGACTAACAATCCAAAACAACGTGTCCTTTCAACAGAGAGAAAACCATATTTTAATATTGTACCAGCTTACCTTTGATATTAAAACTCACTGACTTAAATAAATTCATTTTGATCTTAGCCAGCCTGACCACATGTAAAATTCTTTTCCCAAGATTATTTTTCCACAAACCTACAATTTGTCCTGCATTTTTTCTCCTTCCCATTATGAAATAAATGGCAACCCACTCCAGTGTTCTTGCCTGGAGAATCCCAGGGACGGCAGAGCCTGGTTGGGCTGCTGTCTATGGGGTCTCACAGAGTCGGACAGGACTGAAGCGACTTAGTAGCAGCAGTCTCTAATCAGGACAAAGTTCCTTTCTTTTTCCTCAACATAAATGCACCTCCATTCCTTGTACCTTCTTTTATAGAAAACACGTTTCCTACTTTCCTTGAATATGAAGATGTTTCCCTTATTATTTCTAGTAGCTTTTGTTGTTATTGTTCAGTTGCTAAGTCATGTCTGATTCTTTGCAACTCCGTGGACTGCAGCACTCCTGGCTCCTCTGTCCTTCACCATCTCCCGAAGTTCGCTCAAACTTATGTCCATTGAGTCGGTGATGCTATCTAACTATCTCATCCTCTGCCACTTTCTCCTCCTTTTGCTTTCAATCTTTCCCAGCATCAAGGTCTTTTCCACTGAGTCGGCTCTTTGTGTCAGGTGGCCAAAGTATTGGAGCTTCAACTTCAGCATCAGTCCTTTCAGTGAATATTCAGGGTTGATTTCCTTTAGGATTGACTGGTTTGATCTCCTTGCTGTCCGAGGGACTGAAGAGTCTTCTCCAGCACCACAGTTCGAAAGCATCAATTCTTTGGCTCTCAACTTTCTTTATTGTCCAACTCTCATGTCTGTACATAACTACTGGAAAAACCATAGCTTTGACTATACGGACATTTGTCGGCAAAGTGATGTGGCTGTTTTTTAATATGCTGTCTAGGTTTGTCATAGCTTTTCTTCTAAGGAGCAAGTGTCTTATCTACAGTGATTTCGGAGCTCAAGAAAATAAAATCCGTCACTAGTAGCTTTAATTGTATATATAGGCTTCCCAGGTGGCGCTAGTGGTAAAGAACCCGCCTGCCAATGCAGGAGACATGAGATGCAGGTTCAGTCTCTGGGTCGGGAAGATCCCCTGGAAGAGGGCATGGGAAACCACTCCAGTACTCTTGCCTGTAGAATCCCATGGACAGAGGAGTCTGGCAGGCTCTGCCAGGTTGCACTGAAGCGGTTTAGCGCGCGCCCACACACACACACACACACACAACAATTGTGAACTGTTATATTAGCATTCTGTGCTTTGACAAATTTATGGATACTTTTTTATGATTTCTAGAAACATATGCTTTCTCACAGTAAATTTTTCATCGTGACCAGCCAGATTTATGTTTACTAATAAATCCAAGTATCTTTAATTCCTCTGGGAAAGGAAGCAAAAGTAAAAGGGCCTGTGTTTAGTAATTAATGTTTTAGTATTTTATATCATTTGGGAATGATCTAGGTACACAATGACTGTCCATCATTTAATTCAGCAAAACTTTAAGGTTTCAGTATACCAAAAAGGTTTGTGGAAACTAGTTTAAAAGTTCACCTAAAAACTTTTATCCTGTTTATATCTATTAAATTCACTTATTTTCAATAATTATGTTTAGACTACCCACAAAAATTTCATGAGACATTAGATAAAGTCAGCCATCATCCCAAGTTATTTTTCTTTCTGACAGATTGTGTAAGAAAGACTACATGAACTTATTTGACCAAGAAATCCGAGTATAGATTGGCCAAAAAGTTCCAACTTTAATGGAATAAAGTATACCTGCATTATTTTAATGCTGATAATTCTGAAGACATACCTATTTTAATTAACCTAACAAACTTGAACTAGTTTTTATTTACCAAAGATTGTCTCAGATCATGTGAACTTGAAAAGCATTTGGGTTAGTTTCCATTATATTTTTGAGAGTTTAGGATTTCTTAATTCATATAAGTGCTTAATTCTCTTCAAGCCAAGTAGAGTGCTTTTACAAATTAATTTTGGCTCTACCATCCAAAGGTAGAAAACATTACACATTTATTACACACACACACAAACATATAAACAGATGAAAACGAGACCTTATAGCTTCTGTTTTAAAATTACTGCCATGGAACAGGTATAAGACAAAACTTACTAGTTATGAAAGCAGTTGGATCAATGTTTTCCGATAGATGAAATAAATTAAGCTTATCTGTTCAGATGGCTAGAGCTGTTTACTAATATTTGTGGAGAAGACATATAAGAGATTTTTCATTTGTCTAAGTTCAAAATGACCACCTCTTCCACTTTATTTTGTTGTTTGTTTTAATAAGAATTACTTCCCTGAAGTTGATATCCTAAAGAAATGATCGAAGAGTTCCTGGAGCATTTCTGGTTTTGCCAAGATTCATAAGAAAATGACAGTTGTTTTTAACTCCTAAAGGAATTGGGTTTCAACTTAAATGACATCATAGGTTGCTCCACCCATTTTTAGAAGGTTTTTCTTTTACTTTGTGTACACAGTTTTATTTTAGCTTAGTGGAGGAGGCCTAGAAAAATTCCTATCAGGGTCTGAATGTCAGCTTTCAGCCTGGCCAATTTCTGACCACAGAGCTACTTAAAAATCCTTCTAAATATCTTGTCCATTTTCAGCCAGGACAAACAGTAAATATTTCTGGAAGTGCTGAACAACTCCTTTGTTATCTCCAAAGAAAATGCAAAAGACATTTTATTTTTCTCTTTATTGGGCACTGTAGACAGATCTGGGAGAGCTGACTCTGGTTATAATTCTCCCCTTAGCTCGATTGTATAAGTCTTTTCAGGACCACATCTGCAGGCTCTGAGAGGGGTTTAAACTAGAGAGTGTAGCTTCAGTATCTGAAAGAACTTGGCAAGGTTTTCCATTAATTTTAGTTTTCCTTGGCTGTTTAAGGGAATAACGTAATAGTTTACCAGAAAAGCCCTCGGAGTCTCATCAACTCTGGGAGGGACCCATACAGGGACCCTCCTTTGAGGGTCGATATAAGGACATTCATATCTACAAATCAGCTGAATATTATGCAGAGGCTTGTTTGAGGACATTTTCTTTTCCAGAGTTCCAGTTGCTTACCACTGAGACATCTAGCCATGAGTTAGCATTTTAATGATGGACTCCAAGAAGACTGTGATGTAGGGGCCCAGCATCATTTTAGGTGACTGACATTATTTCAGGTGACTGACCTTGGAGCTGTTATGACTTTAAAGCCAACAGCTTGGTGGATTTTTGTTTACAATCTTGTTCCAAAGTCCTTTTAAAGTGTTCAGCTACAGTAATGAGTTTGGTCAAACAGGTAGCTAGCCTCCAATCCCATTTTTTTTTGGTTTGTTTGTTTTGGTCTTGTTATTAATCCACTAACTTCAGGACATAAACTATTTACAAATAGTGTAGCTAGAGCAGGTTGGGTGACTTCATCCCTTGAATGAAACCCAGAAACCTGTAGGAGGAAAGCCTCCAGATGAGCTCTAAAGTCAGCCACAGACTCATCTTTTTTTTTTGGTTGCATGTTTGAATAACAGACCAGGGAACTCTAGGATTGGCTCTCAAAAGATCAGTTTCTACTTTGAGAGCATTTTCTGCTCCACTGGAGACCACGTTGAAGATTGAGGATCTCAAGTTATCATCTTCAGGGTTTTGCTTTTTGCTTCCTTCATTTTTGTGCTTCATCAGATTCTACCAGCATGTGCACAAGCTGATAAAGATCTGTCAGACCAGGGTCATAGGCTCAATAAGGACTCTAAATTCTTCAAGACTTTTGAAGTGGTTTCTTTTTATATCCTCTCTGGGTTTAGGAAATTCTTTAAGTACCGCCCTTGATTCAGTCTTTGACTAAGCCGTGAAAGATACATGAGAAGGATTGCCTACAACCCTGGGCGGTTTTATTTTAAACTGCTTAATAATCTCTTTAGAATGGAAAGGCGGGGGGGTGGGGTTGGGGTGGCTCAAGAGGGAGGGGATATATGACTCACACTGTTGTACAGCATAAACCAACACAACATTGTAAAACAATTATCTTCCAATAAAAAAAAAAACAAGAGTGGAAAGGCTTCAGATAGAGAATTAGTGGAATGTGAATACTCAGGTAAATGAAGGTAGAAAGGAGCAGTAGGAGCCATGTTACTCATACTGTCTTTTATTTTAGGACCTCTTGTGTCTTTTATTTTTTATTGGCCTTTCCAATGAATCTGTCAATGAAGCTGCTTCGGAATCGTGAAGGCTTTTGGAGGCCCCTGCATACCAATTAAAACAGGTATCTCATTTTATTTAATTTGGGAATCCTAGCTTTCAAGTGTACTTCTTAAATGAATGATCTTATCTAACTAGAACATTCCCCATTATGGCCACTGGAATCCTAGCTTGTTTTTGGTAAGATTTTGCCATTTTTGTAAATATCTACAGCTTCCAGGTCCATAGTTCTTAGCCATAAAATAAGCAGGTGTGCTGAAAGGTGGTGTGCTTAATGCTTTAGAATTTGAGTTAGTAATTAACTTTTAATTTTATTATTTTTAAAAAACAATTATTACTTTAAATTATTTACTTATGTATTTATTGAGCTAGCTTTTGGAGTCAAAATAATACTAAAAAGGGATGTGCCACTTAGGAGAAAATTGTATGGTGTTTTACAGTGCACTTCATTGCATGGCAATGTTCTTGAGGTTGGCTGGTGACCTAGTGTCTGTCTACCCAGTCTGTGGTGAACTTATTCTAAAATAGGAGACTTAAAGTTTGGTGAGAAGTGCTCTAATAGCTTTTAAGTGTTCAATCCATGCTCACCAATTTTTGTGGCTTTTCTGTTTCCAAGATCTTTATAAGCAATAGTCTTTCATATAAAACAAAACAAATGTGTGCCCCTTAATATACCAAGCAGTAACCAAAGAAACGTTACCGCAGACGGGCCAGCAGAAGGCCCTGTGCACACGGCCAGCCATTCCCAACGTGGAGCTGGGGTTGGGGAGAGAATTGAAATAAAAGACCTCAAAGATGGGCATTGCAAACTGATTTCAAAGGAATGGGAAACTGCAAATTAAACTGCCAACAGTTTCCAGCGTGGAATGTGGTCACAGAACCAAGGGCTAAGATTCCCAAACAAATGAGTTGAAAACTGAACCAAGACCTAGGAGTTAGTTCTGGGTGGAACTGTCTGCTAGCTTAAACTGACCTGCCCTGGACTGGAAAGTCTATTAAATCAGGAGCTTTATCCAAAGAAAGCGAAAGCAACCAAGAGGAACTTACCGATGACCTTCGGAAATGACAAAGAAGACAGAAAACTCAGTGGGTTTCTGGAGTAACATGCCTCTGTCCCCTGCTGTTCCTGAAGCCATCGGAAGTTCACTTCAGACCCCACTGCTGCCACCAAATCTGTTAAAAGACAAAATTCAACTGAGTAAGTTTTATAGGTCTTACTGACTTTGTTCAATGATCCATGAATTGGTAGCATCCTATGTAGCATATATGAAGGTGCTATACACAATGAAGGGCTTTTATAAGCAGAAGTGGGCATGACAAGGAAAGATCAGATTACCTTATCTTTCTCTTAGAGGATGGAAGGGGTCTCTAAGGCAGATTACCTCACTAGTGCTGACCAGGAAATTCCAGACTGAACAGTTTAGACTATAGTCCTGGGGGAGGTTGAGACTGCAATTAGGTTATGTATTAAGTCTTGATCTGTGACATGGCTTAACACAAGTGATTCCATTTGGGTTTTTTTTTTTTTTTCTTCACACCAACAGTGAGTGTTTTGCTCTGTCCTGCCCTTCTAAGAAGTTGCTGCTTTAGCTCCTGAGTTTTCATAGCTCTTTACATAGACCTCTCTTATGACACTGAACATTTCCTTTGTGTATTAAAGTTACTGGTATCAGTAACAACAAACATTCTTTGTTATAAACTTAATGCATTATTTTGTTTTATATTGCTAATTCCATTTTATATTCCTAATTTATTTTATCCCCATTTTGCGGGTTAGGAAACTGAAACATGAAGAGGTTAAATAATTTATGCAAGAATATGTACATGGTGGAGTCAGGGTTCAAATGAATAAAGCCAAGAGCCCATACTTCTAACCACTACTACACAAAACAGTATTGTGGTTACTAGACTGGGAGCTTCTGGGTGGCAAAATCTTTCTATGCTCCATCTTTGCACCTCCCAAAGTACCTAATGCCATTCATTGCCCTTTAAAGATGCTCAGTAAAAAGAAGCACACATTTGGTCAAATATCACTTTCCTCTCATCAGAAGGTGGATGAATTAGTGACTGGTACATGATGTTTAATGCAAATACTGAAATCTCATTTCCCCACTGCTCCTCTTCCCTGTTTCTCCTTCTCCTTTTCTTCCCCCAGACTGTTGAGAAGGAATATTGTTGGGAAGGGCAGAGGGGCTTCTTTCCACTCTAAGGAGAGTTTAGAAAGTCCCCACTTTCCTGGGGACTAGACACCTCCTGAGTAACATGGAGGCAGCAGCCCTTTTTAGCTGGCAAATGCTCTATAGTTTGCAACCTCAGATCATTCCAGAGAATGAATCTTTTGAAATAAACACAGAGGAATGGGATCTTTTATTATCTCCAGATGGGACTGTGCAGCCTTGGAAGCTGTAGAAATAGTTCTGTTATGCCTGGATCATGCTTCTCTTATCTTCCAAAAGGAAATAAAGTTCCTTTCACTGAGGAGTGGTAAATTGTGTTATTTTAAAAAGTCAGCTTGGATTAAATTCTGTGGATTGACCCCCCCCACTCCCACAACCAATCCATATTTTTCTGGTTTACATTTTATTTAAATTAACATCCCTCTCCTCCATTTAAAATAAAATATTAGGTTGAGTTGAAAATACACACACACAAGTAAAATTGTCATTTTTAAGTTGTTATCACAGATTTAGATGTTATTTTGTAAAATAAGAATGAAATCTGAAAGTGGAATGTCCTTTAGAGTATACTAGGAAGGGAATAGGTTAAAGCCTATCTGTAGTATTTTTATTTCTCATTCTGTTAGTGGTAGCCAGCAGGGCAGCTTCCACATAGAAGATGCCCAATAAACATTTATTGAATGAACTGCATACTTAAAATTTGGGGTTACAAAATAGAAAATGTAATTTCAAAATTGATGATGCCACCTATTGGCAAAGATAAAATGTAAAACAACACTTACCTAATAAGTTACATCATGTTTCCCAGTCATTTGTTATTTATCCCCACAGAGATTATAAGAATAATTGAGGAGCTGGAAGGAATAGCTTGCTTGGTCCATGCAGACATGAAGCCCACTTTAGTTGCTCTCCATTGTTCAGCTGCTCAGTCGTGTCTGACTCTTTGCAATCCCATGGACCGCAGCACACCAGGCTTCCCTGTCCTTTACCATCTCCTGGAGCTTGCTCTCTACTGGAGTTGCTCTCTACTAGATGCCTATTAAGTGCACAATAATTTGGAAGATGTTAGCGAAGTGAAGACATAGCCCTATCTTCAAGGAGCATCTTATCTAGTTGGAAAGTGAAGATCTATCTCTAGGGAGCAGTCAACAAATACAACACCAAACAATAAATAGCCTGATATTAAAATGCATGATGGGGAAACAGTAGAAACAGTGACAGACTTTATTTTGGGGAGCTCCAAAATCTCTGCAGATGACTGTAGCCATGAAATTATAAGACGCTTACTCCTTGGAAGAAAAGTTATGACCAACCTAGACAGAATATTAAAAAGCAGAGACATTACTTTGCCAACAAAGGTCCATCTAGTCAAAGCTATGGTTTTTCCAGTGGTCATGTATGGATGTGAGAGTTGGACTATAAAGAAAGAATTGATGCTTTTGAACTGTGGTGTTAGAGAAGACTCTTGAGAGTTCCTTGGACAGCAAGGAGATCAAAACAGTCCATCCTAAAGGAAACCAGTCCTGAATATTCATTGGAAGGACTGATGCTGAAGCTGAAACTCAGCTTTGGCCACTTGATGTGAAGAACTGACTCCTTTGAAAAGACCCTGATGCTGGGAAAGACTGAAGGCAGGAGGAGAAGGGGACAACAGAGGATGAGATGGTTGGATGGCATCACCGACTCAGTGGACATGAGTTTAAGTAAACTCTGGGAGTTGGTGGTGGACAGGGAAGCCTGGCATACTGCAGTCCATGGGGTCACAAAGAGTCGGAAACAACTGAGCAACTGAACTGAGAATGCATGATGTTCATTCCATGTATGTGGTTATATTTTACTTATTACATACTGGCTGTGGCAATAGTAGTAAAGAACCTGCCTTCCAATGCAGGAGATGTAACAGACATGGATTCGATCCCTGGGTCAGGAAGATCCTGGGGAGAAGGGCATGGCAACCTACTCCAGTATTCTTGTCTGGAGAATACCATGGATAGAGGAGTCTGGAGGGCTACAATCCATAAGGTTGCAAAGAGTTGGACATATCTGAAGCGACTTAGCACAGCATAGCACAAACATATTTTGGGTACTCACAGGGCAGGAATAAGTCTATTTTGCTTACTACTTACCTCAGAACTACCACATCAATTAGAAGGACATTGATAAACACTATTGAATAATTGAATAATTTAGTACTCATGGTTAGATACATGTAGCTTCGAGAATATTTTAAATCCTGACTGGCAAAACAGATCAGAAAACACATGTGAACACAGGAAGTCATATGGAGGAAGTGGGGTTTGAGTTCTGGAAACTCCCTCAAGGGATTTATAACCTAATACAGATGAAGCCATCAGTGTAGGGAGATCTCTTGTAATCTTGGATTTGCATTTAAACTGGAGATTTTTGTGGTTTGCTGTACCAACCCACGCTTTTTCCTCAGTCGATGACTGAGTTTTTGCTCAACCCTGGTGAAGTCCAAAAGCAAAAAAAAAAAAAAAAAAAAGGCAGACGGTGGGTACTTGCAAAACTGCAAACATACATTTTACCCCTGAAGTCTGTGGGCAGGTAATCTGGAAAGGTTTTTCCTTTCTCCCTTTCCCTACCCAGCTATGTGCTTCAGAGTATTCCTATAGCACTTGGCAATATGTATAAAGAGTCTTAAAATGGCTATATCTTTTGATCTAGTATTTTGTCTAAGAAAGTATGCTAAGGAAATAATCAGGAATGTGAGCAATGCTTTCTGGTACAAAGGGAAATCTATACTCAACATGGAAGCAGTCAAGTTTTGCTACAGATTTAAGATAATTCTCATACAATATTAAAAAATATGGCACAAAATTTGTGTATGAAGGTTATCCCTGACTAGAAAGATTACAAGTTGTTTTGATTTTACTCTAGAGTAAGAAAGTCTTTGAAATTTAGCGGATGAAATTTAGCTCATTGATTCTGGTTACTTCTGCTTTTATTGTCTTTGACTAGACTATTTTCCAATTCAGTAGAGAAAGAGGGTTAACATGTAACATGCAAATGTTTCCTATCCATAGCTATATAAATGATTCCTATTAATACAATGTAAATAAATTTTGCTGGTAGATAATATGTGTGTGTTCAGTCGCTCAGTTGTGTCTGACTCTTTGTGACCCCCATGGGGTGTAGCCTCCAGGCTTCTTTGTCCATGGTATTTTCCAAGCAAGAATACTGGCGTGTGTCACCATTTTCTACTTCAGGGGATCTTCCTGACTCATGGACCAAACCCCTGTCTCATGTGTCTCCTGCATTGGCAAGCAGATTCTTCACCACTAGCGCCACCTGGGAAGCCCATATAAATCTCTGTGTCCATCAGCAGACAAATGGATAAGAAAGCTATGATACATACACACAATGGAATATTATTCAGCCATTAAAAAGAATGCATTTGTATCAGTTCTAATGAGGTGGTTGAAACTGGAGCCTGTTATATACAGTGAAGTAAGTCAGAAAGAAAAACACCAATACAGTATATTAATGTATATACATACGGAATTTAGAAAGATGGTAACGATGACCCAATATGCAAGACAGCAAAAGAGATACAGATGTAAAGAACAGACTCTTGGACTCTGTGGGAGAAGGGGAGGGTGGGATGATTTGAAAGAATAGCATTGAAACATGTATATTATCATATGTGAAATAGATCGCTAGTCCAGGTTCAATGCATGAGACAGGGTGCTCAGGCCTGGTGCACTGGGATGACCCTGAGGGATGGGGTGGGGAGGGAGGTGGGAGGGGAGTTCAGGATGGGGAACACATGTACACCCATGGCTGATTCATGTCAATGTATGGCAAAAACCACCACAATATTGTAAAGTAATTAGCCTCCAATTAAAATAAATAAATTAATTTAAAAAAATCTCTGTAAATCAAGTTCATTTGAACTATCTATAGTATCTTACTGTTTCCTCACCAATGAGTTAAATAAAATCTTTACTGTGTGTTAATTCGATATTTACATAAGTCACAATTTTACCTTTTTTGAAAGCTATCCTCTAACACTATATATTTCCTGTAGTCTAGATATTTTTGAAATTAACATGTGTTGCCAAATTTTTGGTAAACTTTAAATTTAAGTACATTATGCATGCATACAAAATTTAAACATGTATGTTTTAATTAACTATGCATGCATACATACATAAATTTATAGCTCAACTAATTCTCACAAAATCAATATACCTATGTAACCAGTCTTCAGATCAAGAGATGGAATACTATTATTAGCCCAGAAGTTGCTCTTGTGCCTCCCTCCTAGTCACTAGGCCCCACCAAAACAGACCTGACTTATAACATCAGAGATTCATTTTGTCTGTTCAACTTTTGGCTACACCATGTGGCTTGTTGGATCTTATTTCCCTGACCAGGGAACCTGGGACCCCAGAAGTGAGAGCGCTGAGTCCTAACCACTGGACTGCCAGGGAATTCCCTATTTAACTTTATGTAGATAAAAATCACATGGTGTGTACTCATTTGTGCCTGGCTTCCTTTACACATCACCATGTTCATAAGATTCATCCCTGTCATTGCATAAAGTTTTGGTTCCTTCGTTCTCACTGCTGTGTAGCTCCATTTTATGAATAGATTACAATTTATCTATGGGCTTTCAGGTTGTTTCTGGTTTGGGGCTATTAGAAATAGTGTTGTCATGACTATTTTTGTGCATATTTTTTGGTGAAAATATGAATATATTTCTGCCAATTATCACATGTATTAATTTAAAATCTGAAAAAATAAACCTAAACTACATTACAAAATCAGTTTCCCTTTTTTCTCTACAAATCATTCCATCAAGATAAAATTCTTCTGATTACTAAACTCTTTTAACATGTAAGTATATTCTAGAAGAATTAGTCCTCATTTATGCCTTTTTGTGAATTTCTATAATCTGATATTGAGATCAGCAGCTAGTTGAGAAGTGTCCACTGGAGCTGGAGGGTGTGAGGAAATCTGGCGTGAGGAAAAGGGAGAGGGAGATCTGGGTCTGATAGAAGGCAGTGAGTGTCGGGCCAGGGAGAAGAAGCAAGAGGTGGGAGATGGAGTGACTTTTCCACCCACTCAAGGTCTTGGCTGCTTCCCTTTGAAGAGAACCACTACAATAATTGTTAACATGATTTATTTGTTTTAAATAGTTTACAGTTGGCAACATGCTTTTATATTTATTACCTCATTTGATCTTGCTCTCACAAGATGGTTGGTATTTTCATTACTGTTCTTGTTGGCAGGTTACAGTCCATAGGGTTGTGAAGAGTTGGACATGACTGAAGCAACTTAGCACACTTGTTTTAATAATAGATACTTAGAGCTTAAAATTGGATACCATGGTTAGACTGGTAGGCTAGGGTACCATTTCTTCACCACAGAGGCCAAAGTTTATGCTGTCCAGATCAGTTTGGTATCCTCCATTCACTCGCTGCGTGCTTCCCTGGTTGCTCAGTCGGTAAAGAATCTGCCTGCACTTCAGGAGATCCGGGTTCAATTCCTGGGTCGGGAAGATCCCCTGGAGAAGGAAATGGCAACCCACTCCAGTATTCTTGCCTGGAAAAGCCTATGGACAGAAGAGCCTAGTGGGCTACAGCCGATGGGATTACAAGAGTTGGACACGACTTGGTGATTAAACCACCACCCATTCAGTCCCCATCTTGGCAGTAGGGAAGGAAGGGGGAATTAAAAAGAAGAAAGAGCAGAAAATATGTCTTCGCCATCTGTGAAGCACCTCAGCAGACCTGCTGGTCAGATGGCAGGGGAGGAGGCTGTGGTGCAGGCCTCGGATGGATGGTCAGGTGGAATGGGATTCACCTGAAAACTCCTGACAGCTACTCTCCTGTGTCCTTGGCTTCAAAGCCCTGAGAAAGGGATTAAATCTGATCTGTGCCAACCCTGTCAGTGGGCTCATCTAACTTGGCCAGCCTATTTTTGTTGACAGCTTCCAGGTGTGCATTTTCTTAGAGATGGATCTAAGGCACAAAAAATGCAATTCTCATTGCCAAGGTATTAATTTAACAAGTAAACAAGTTACAAAATGCTGAAGGGGAACATAAAGACGTCTCCAGCTTCCCACTGGGCTCATCAGGAACTGCTTCTCTGCCATTTCCCACACTCAACAGCCCAACAATTCTGCCGTAGATAGGGTGTGTTTTATTTTTTTTTCTTTCTTAATACATGTTTGAAATCTTATTCTTATACCTTAGGACCCAGCACTGTACACCCAAAGAGCACCTATCATTGAATTTGCAGATTAAACAGAGTATGATTCCTATTTTAAACCTATAAAACTAAAGGAGCCCAGGAGATTAACATAAAGGAGTCAACTATTGTTCTGCATGATACAGTAAGGTATTAACCCTGAACTGCTAACCTGTAATTAGGTATCTATTCAAGCATCTATCCTCCATAGATAACCCACAGTCTTGTGAAATCTCACTTCCCACACATGAGAACCATTAAATGCAACCTGGCCAGGCTACCAGTTTAGGGCACATTTCCACAAGGCTAGCCCTTCCAGGAGAGCAGGAAGCTCTCAGCTGCTTCTTATTCTCTGCCTTTTAAGTAACCAAAGGATTTGGTCACTCCATAGGCCTCTGAGATAAACGCTTGATTATCCTCTCAGGATTGCGAAGTTGTTCTCCGGGGACAGCCCAAACTTGATTGCTCAATGTTTGCAGGCAGAAACACAGATTAATCATCAGCATGTGAGTTCCTTTTTTACGCTACCTGAAGTTTCTTGGATGGCATTTTAACTTAAATAATAAAGTGGTAAACTATTTAATGTTCCTTCTACAAATGGCATTTTCTAAGTGTATTTCAAATTCTGAATTTTTTTTTTTTACTGATGAATATATATTTGAGTTTCTTAAAATTTCATGAAGCACTTTACAAAAGAAAAACAACCGAACTGCTGGTTATGAATAGCATTTGACACAGACTGGGATTGAGTGATTTTGGTAAGGTGAAAACTTATGATGCCATGGCATCTTATTACTCAAAAGTGCTCCATTTGGGGCAGCAGGAGGAAATGAGATGGGTCTAAGGAGAGTCATGAAATCTGGTTGCCTTTGTAAAAGACAGGAGCCACTGGGGGCCCACCGGCCAGGTGAAGGTGGAGTGAGAGCCACACATTCTGTTAAAAATTTTTTTTAAATATATTTTTCTTATTACAAAAGGAACAATTCCTCATATTTCAAATAGAAAATCTGACTAAAGAGAGCAGGGAAGAGAATAAAAAATACCTTAATACCACCACTCACTGATTACTAATTTCTGCACCGTCTTTCCCTAGTTTGGGGAATTAACTTCTAAATCTAGGGAGATATGAGAATTATCCTTGAAAATACCTTTGATTACTCAGTGCCAGAATAGAATATTGCTTCCTCAGTTGATCCCTTATGAAGCTGTTGTGTTAATAAGCCATGTTATTTAAGTCTCAAAAAGCAAATAAAAACAAGAGGATCTATCAACACTAGAATAATATTCACTGTGGCCAGATACTACAAATATGAAAAGTACCTGGGACCAGAAATGTATCCAATTTACATCAAAATTATCTCTTTTGGATTAACCTCAGGTTAAGTTCAAGCTCAGTTAAAGGCAGGTCAGGCAGAAATCATCACATCACTTAAAACACCCTCTCTTGCTCACCACCACCCTCCGAAGGCGCTCCTCTCCTTCCCTTTCCCTCTTTCCTTTCTTCTTCCTCTTTTGCCTTCTTCCTTTAGCAAATTTAGGCGAATCCTCTTGAAGCTAAATGCGAAATGCTGTGATGCTACTTATTAATACATTTGTACCTATCCTGCAATAACTTTTATTTTTTTAATTAATTTTTTTAGGTAAGAAGTGCACAACACTTTGGAAGTGGGTTGATTTAGAAACACACTCTGCAGACAGAGTGTGGGCCATCTCAGCCCTTCTAAAGGTACAAAAATACATACATACTAATTTAAAAATTCAAGTAGTACAGAAAATATAAAATAAAAAGTAAAAATCTTCTCTTTCCATTCTCTTGTCTTATTCCTCAGCTTTCTTTCCACTTGAAGAGAGGTAGGCAAGACCCAGAGTTGGGCGGAGGGTGAGAGCAGGGGGCGTTTCTTTTTGTACATTTACACACTGTCTTTTGTGAGTCTGTCTGGTTTAAAATCATTTTAGTGGGATGTGGAAAGCAAGAGGAGATCAAATACATGTGTTCGGTCCACCATTTTGAGTCAGAAGCCCTTTGCTGCTGCTGCTGCTGCTAAGTTGTTTTAGTCGTGTCTGACTCTGTATGGACACGTACAGAGTCTATACGTACAGAGTCTGTGTGGACGGGCTCCCCCGTCCCTGGGATTCTCCAGGCAAGAACACTGGAGTGGGTTGCCATTTCCTTCTCCAATGCATGAAAGTGAAAGTGAAGGTGCTCAGTCGTGTCTGACTCTTCGAGACCCCATGGACTGCAGCCTACCAGGCCCCTCCGTCCATGGGATTTTCCAGGCAAGAGTACTGGAGTGGGGTGCCATTGCCTTCTCCAAGAAGAAGGGCTTTTAAAACCACCCTTACTTTCACACATGTATTCATTTTACAAAATTGGAATCTGTTGGTTGGTCACCTTTGTTTGTCCTTAATACACTTTAGAATCTTATCATATGAATAAATATTTATCTATGACATTACTTTAAATATAAATAGGACACTTTATATGGAGGTATTTATTTAACTAAACTCATTGTTGGCTGCTTAGGTTGCTTCTACTATTTCTGTATGGTGAACATAGCTTGGATGATCTGCCCAGGAACTCCATCTTTGCATATAGGCTTAATTACTTCCTAAGGGTAGAATTCTAAAATTGAAATTGTTCACCAAAAGATATGTGGATTTTTGAGTGTATGGGACACTTGCTGTTCTTACATTTTTAACTGTGTAGTCTAGGAATTAACAATGAATTTAGCTTGTTTTCTAGGGTGGGACACTACTTCAAACTGCTTTCATGTCAAGATCTGCCTCATCTTCCTACATGGGAGTTCCCAGCATCAGACTTATGGAGGTGGAAGCATAATCCCCTCCTATAAACTGGAGTGAGTCACTATCAGCTTTCCTTTCTCCACCCTTACTGAGTCCATACACATCCCTGCCTTTTTTTTTTTTTTTTTAAGAGGTGGAATCCAGCCTAAGGGATACATTGGAGTGGAATTAGAAAAAAGCATCTGTCCTAGATCATTCTTGCTTCTAGATTGGCTCCCTTAAACAGAGCCATCTTAAGATAAGCTATTATTAATATCTTAAGAGGTAACCTTAAAAATCTTAACCAATGTAACAAAGTAAAAAATCTTCCCACGTCTTTGAAACTATTATCAATAAAAATGGTTATTATTTTTTGAAAAGTAATGACAGGTACTTGCGACGGACAGTTACTTTGTCAGTAAGATTAAGGTGGATACTCTGACATTTGGGTAGATTTCCTAGCTGACTTGTGTTCCTTTCGATTTGAACACTAGATGGCTTTCATGGAACTTTTTGGAACATGAAGAAAACTCAGCATGTGGTCATGCACACACAAATATACCTCACTACCTATCCACACTTCTCTTCCTGTTTGCTTCCTATTGCTATTATCATACCACCAAAGTCCAGCAATGATTTTAAAATGTGTAATGTGGTCATTATGACTGGTCAGGGCACTTTCTAGGTTAAAAAAGGAAATATAAAAATGAATTTTCAAAATCTCTCATGGCATATATTACTTTAAACACAAAGCACTTTCACACATCTGATATGATCTCATAATTCTCCTGTTAAACAGTTTTTAAGGCCCCATGTCACAAATAACAAAATTGAGATGGATGGAATTTTAAAAATGGCTCAAGATAAAGCTTGGGGTTATCACCCATGCCAGTCCTCTCTCATTCTTTGCAGGTGTTATGCCCAGGGATTTCATCCTATTGAAACTGCTCCTGATCTAAGGACTAAGCAATGAGATCACTCTCTGCATTAGGGATTTTATGCTTTTTATTATGAAGCCCTGACATTCTGCTTTCTCTATCAGGAACCTTGGACCGTTTGATCAGGCTCCTGTACCATGACTTCATGATGAGACGGAGAAAACGGTGCCAATTTACTTTTCTCTAGGACTAAAATCATGGTCATAGAAATCTAGGAGGAAATGTACTAGTAAAACTAGCTTTCATGGTAGGTCATCTCACATTCAGCTAATTTGGGATTAATTTTCAGGAGATTCCAGATAAATAAAGGTAATTAAAACTTTGCAAAACACTGCTGTAAAGTCTTAAACGATCCCTATCAGACAGATCTGTTTTCCAGAGGCACTAATTTGCTCAAGTTGAGAACTGGCATCAAAACAGAGACATCTACCTCAAAGAGTAAAGAACAGAAAACAAACACGAGAAGTTCCACTTAAAATAGTCAGGATTACAAGTTAGAGTACCCAAGAAATGCAAAGAATGCAACATGGTTAATAATCAAGGAGTGTAGCCAGATTAGTTTCCAAAATTGTTTTTTGGGGACATGTACATATTTTCCCATAAAACCTTTCATTTAGTGATTAGGTATCAGGTTCATCTACAAAATCTATCAAAACTATATTGAGTCTAAAACTGCATTTCAGTTTCCCAAAGATTCCATCCTTATCCGAATCCCTGTGGAAGCCTGAGTGAACACTGGGAAATCGCAACTTAAGACCCACCGAACCCTGAGAGACTGTGGGTGGAGGTGGGCCCTTCAGGGTTCAGTAGTAGAGTCAATGTATGCTACTTCTGGGAGAGGAAAAAGCCATCAAACACAACAATGGCTGTTCATATATTTTGCTCCAGATACATTTTGTTGTTCCAAGGATCACCCTGTACTTTCTTGAGCAGGATCTAATGGGGAGAAGTCTGGTTGTAGGGAGCTTGTTTCAAAACTTCCTTTGTATAGTACCTTACAACAGATTGAGACATCAGTTGTTCCACCTGAAGAAAAAAATGCCAGGGGTGGTTCCTGTAAGTGGGGAGAGAAAGGGTGATGAACCCCACTTAGGAGAACTCACTTTTTCCTCAAGCCTTTTATTTATTTTTTCTAGTTTTACTGAGATGTAATGACATACATCTGCACAAGTTTAAGGTGTTTAGCATGACAGTTTGACTTACATATGTTATGACATGATCACTGCAATATGTTTAGTCAGCATGCATCATCGCACATAGATACAATCAAAGGAAAAAGAAAAAAAATTTTTTTCCTTTTAATGAGAACTCTTGGGATTTACTCTTATTAACGATTGTCCTATATATCATAGAGCAATGTCAACTGTAACCATCATGTTGTATATTACATCCCAAGTACTTATTTATCTTATAACTGAAAGTTGGTTCTTTTTGACTACTTTACTAAATTTCTCCTCCCCCAGCACAACCCACTCTGAAAACCACATATTTGATTTCTTTTGCTATGTTTTTTTTTTTTTTTTAAAGATTCTATATACAAGTGAGATCATACACTTGTGTCTCTCTCTCACATATATCACTCAGCACAGCGCCTTCCAGGTCCATCCATGTTATTGAAAATGGCAAGGTTTCTTCTTTTTTATGGCTGAATGTATATAGTGGAGTATTACATGTCTCACAATTTCTTTATCCATTCATCCACTGATGGACCCTGACATTGTTTCCAGGCCCTCAAGCCTTTTAGAACAATGTCTCATACTTAACTGCACTTTCTTAGATTGAGTAACAAAACTACAAATCTTTCAAAGTATTCTAACATTCACATTTACTCACCAAGCCTAACCTTGGATTTCTTTTCACTTGCTTGAAAGCAGATCAATTCTTGCTGTAAGTTTTGAAAAAGAACACAGTGCTCTTGCAATAATGATGACCTTCCAAGAGGCAAGGTAAGGAGAAGAGCAAAGCAACTGCCCAAGATGGACTGTGGCCATTAGGGAGGTGTGGAATCTGGAAAATCGCTATCACAGAAAATCATACTGAAAAAAGAGGTTCAGGAAAATTCAGTTTGGCGCTCCATGTTTTACAGTGTAAAAACTTGTCTAGGTTAACAGGATTAGATATGGTCTCTTGGCAATCAGCTTCATTTTCACTAACTTCTATAGATATCTCACCCCCCCAACCCCGCACAGTATTATAGGAATTGGAAGGCTCAAAACTATATTTCCTACTTTTCATCATGAACAAAAATCAATATCAGATGAATTATCAATTACGATGTCAACAGTAAAGCAAGCTTTCACAAGAAGACATAGGAGAAAACATTTATGACCTTGGAGTCAGCAGTCTTAAACCGGATGCTCACAAAATAAATGGACCATAAAGGAAAATCTCTGATAAACTGAATTACATCAAAATTATGAACATCTTCATCAGATGACATTATTAAAGGAATGAAAAAAAACAAGCCACAGAGAGGCAAAAGGTGTTCCTGATACATATACTAAACAAACAGTGGTAAAGAATTAGCCTGCCAATGCAGGGAACACAGGTTTGATCCCTTGGTTGGGAACATGCCCCGGAGAAGGAAATGGCAATCCATGCCAGTATTCTTGCCTGGAAAACCCCATGGACAGAGCAGTCTTGGTGGGCTACAATCCATAGGGTCACAAAAGTGTCGGACAAGACTTACCAACTCAACAATAACAACAACAAAAGACTCATATTCAGAATGGTGGCGGTTGTGGTTTCGTTACTAAGTCATGTCTGACTCTTGTGACCCCATGGACTCTAGCCCTTCAGGTTATGGGATTTTCCAGGTAAGAATACTGGAATAGGTTGCCATCTCCTTTTCCACATACTCAGAATAAAGAACCACAAGGAACAAGAAAAATCAGATAAGCTAATAGAAAATTGGGTGAAAGAGTTGGACAGGCACTTCATGAAAGAAAATATTCAAGTGGCCAACAAACATAAAAAAATGATGCTTTACTTGTTAGATATCAAGGTAAATAAAAATTAAAACCACAATATGATTTCAATATATTGCATTAGTCTTTCAACAGAATGGCTAAAATGTAAAAGATGGAAAATATAAATTTTGATAAGGATGCGGCACATTCATTACTTTGGAAAATTGTCTGGCAATATCTACTTGAGCTAAGCGTATACATTTCTTATAACCCAGAAATTTCATTTAAAAAAAGTATTTATTTTAATTGGAGGATAATTACTTTACAATATTGTGCTGCTGCTGCTGCTAAGTCGCTTCAGTCATGTCCGACTCTGTGCGAACCCATAGACAGCAGCCCAACAGGCTCCCCCATCCCTGGGATTCTCCAGGCAAGAACACTGGAGTGGGCTGCCATTTCCTTCTCTAATGCATGAAAGTGAAAAGTGAAAGTGAAATCGCTCAGTCGTTCCTGACTCTTAGCAACCCCATGGACTGTTGCCCACCAGGCTCCTCCGTCCATGGGATTTTCCAGGCAAGAGTACTGGAGTGGGGTGCCAGTGCCTTCTCCAACAATATTGTGCTAGATTTTGCCATATGCCAGCACGAATTGGCCACAGATATACACGTGCCCCGCCCCCATCCTGAACCCCGCTCCCACCTCCCTCTCCACCCTGGCCCTCTAGGTTGTCCCTGGTTGTCTTTGGGTGCCCTGCTTCATGCATCGAACTTGCACTGGACTTCTATTTTACATATGGTAGTATACATGTCAATGCTGTTCTCTCAAATCACCCCACCTTTGTCTTCTCCCACTGAGTCCAAAAGTCTTTCTTTACACCTGTGTCTCCTTTGCTGCTCCACATGTAAGATTGTTGTTACCATCTTTCTGAATTCCATAGATATGCATTAATATACAGTATTTGTCTTTCTTTTTCTGACTTATTTCACTCTGTACAATAGGCTCCAGTTTCATCCACCTCATTAGAGCTGACTCAAACATGTTCCTTTTTATAGCTGGGTAATATTCCATTGTGTATATGTACCACAGCTTCCTTATCCATTCATCTGCCCATGGACATCTAGGTTGCTTCCATGTCCTAGCTGTTGTAAATAGTGCTGCAATGAACATTGGGGTACCTGTGTCTCTTTCAATTCTGGTTTCCTCGGGGTGTGTGCAGAAATTCCGTTCTTTTAAATCTAGCTGAAATGCATACATGTTATTTTCATAGCAGCACTATTTGTAATAACCAAACTGGACACAATCCAAATGTCCATCTGCAGTAGGATACATAGATTTTGTTATCTTCATCCAGTGCAATAACATACAGCAATACATGGATAAATCTCACAAAAATACTGACTGAGAAGATCCAGTCATAAAAGAGTACATAGTATATCATTCCAGTCTGTAAAAGATCAAAAATAGGCAGAATTGTTTTATGATGTTAGAAACCATCCTTCAAGGGGGACAATGACTAGAAAAGAACATAAGAGGTACTTTTAGGTGCTAGAAACTTCCATCTTCCAATCTGGGTGCTGATTACATGGGTATGTTCACTTAGGAAAGTTCATCAAGCCGACTGATTGTGATTTGTGCATTTTTCTATGTGTATGTTATACTTCAATAAACACTAACTTACAGTTAAAAAACATTATAGTTTAATATAAACTAGATTTTGCCAAGCAGACACCATGAAGTGAGATTTGGAAGGTAAAAGGAAGATGGATGCCATTTTCCCCACCTGTTAGATTCCCCTCCTAGGTGTTAATGTTCATGCAGTATTAGAAATAATTGTCAATGGCTAGACTCTTTCATGCATTGGAGAAGGAAATGGCAACCCACTCCAGTGTTCTTGCCTGGAGAATCCCAGGGACGGGGGAGCCTGGTGGGCTGCCGTCTATAGGGTCGCACAGAGTCGGACACGAATGAAGCGACTTAGCAGCAGCAGCAGCAGCAGACTTTTTCTGCCTCAGTATAGCCACCACCTCCACTGGTGAGAAGTGGCTGTGGTGCTGGCAGCAGTCTTCGTAGCTTTCTGACCTCTAGGCTGTTGCTGTGTGGTCTGGCCTGAAGTTCTAGGACAGCCTTCCTGAAAGTTTTGTGATCATATTTAATTCTTTGTATTCAATACATACAGCAGTATCTGCACAGAACCCTAGTCAATATATCAGCTAGTATTACAACTGATGGGCAATGTAGTTAGGATTGGTTTTAAGTCTTTGGAAAAAAAAATTATCATTGGCAATCTTACTACCTAGGATCATCATTCTCATGAGAAAGTTCTGCTTTAGAGCTACCTAAATCTATTCTACTGTATTGCAAAGCCATTTATTTCAGAGGATTGCTGGTTTCAGGTGTCATTCAAAAATGATTCTTAAGGCATCCTTTGTTCTCTCTTCACAAGCTACATAATGACAGTTCTTTGAAACTTTCTTTACATGCTCTGCAGCTCTTCCTGGTTGTGGATGTTTGAGTAAAGTATTCATGTAAGGACTGCCTATACTGGTAGGATTTACTGCCCTTTTCTTTTTGTTACACTCGGCTCACACTTGCTTATCTAACCAAAGCCTTACACTGCTGACTCAAGTGTAGTTTATGGTCCAAGCCCAGAATTATGTTATTATTAGCCAAAATCCCTGTGGACTGAGGCAGAATTGCAGAAGATTGAAAAACAAAACTTTTCAGCCATAAGTAAGAATTTTTACCTGGCCCTCCCAAACACGACAATATCTAATACAACAGCTTATAACAATGAGAATCAGAAGCCTAAAGAGAAATGAGCCAACAAGCATAGAGGAATTATTGAATAGTGGAATTGTACAGTTAGAAGAAATTTAGAAATAGTCTATATAAGCCAGGAAATAAAGTTCAGAAGTCAGACCAGCATCAACAGCACCTGGGAACCTGTTAGAAATGCAGAATCTTCTGCCTCGAGGTCCATAAGGTCAGAATCAGCATTTTAACAACCCCTCCCACCCACCAAGTGATCTGTATACATGTTAATATTTGAGGAGATATAGGCAAAGGCCTTTTCATACTGTTCATGGGGTTCTGAAGGCAAGAATACTGAAGTGGTTTGCCATTCCTTTCTCCAGTGGACCACATTCTGTCAGTATGTAAAGGCAAAATGATAGGATACTGAAAGAGGAACTCTCCGGGTCGGTTAGGTGCCCAACATGCTACTGGAGATCAGTGGAGAAATAACTCCAGAAAGAATGAAGGGATGGAGCCAAAGCAAAAACAATACCCAGTTATGGATGTGACTGGTGATAGAAGCAAGGTCCGATGCTGTAAAGAGCAATATTGCATAGGAACCTGGAATGTCAGGTCCATGAAGCAAGGCAAATTGGAAGTGGTCAAATAGGAGATGGCAAGAGTGAACATCGACATTCTAGGAATCAGCGAACTAAAATGGACTGGAATGGGTGAATTTAACTCAGATGACCATTATATCTACTACTGTGGGCAGGAATCCCTTAGAAGAAATGGGAGTAGCCATTATGGTCAACAAGAGTCTGAAATGCAGTACATGGATGCAATCTCAAAAATGACAGAATGATCTCTGTTCGTTTCCAAGGCAAACCATTCAATATCATGGTAATCCAAGCCTATGCCCCAACCAGTAATGCTGAAGAAGCTGAAGTTGAATGGTTCTATGAAGACCTACAAGACCTTTTAGAACTAACACCCAAAAAAGATGTCCTTTTCATTATAGGGGACTGAAATGCAAAAGTAGGAAGTCAAGAAACTCCTGGAGTGACAGGCAAATTTGGCCTTGGAGTACGGAATGAAGCAGGGCAAAGGCTAATAGAGTTTTGCCAAGAGAACACACTGTCATAGCAAACACCCTCTTCCAACAACACAAGAGAAGACTCTACACATGGACATCACCAGATGGTCAACATTGAAATCAGATTGATTATATTCTTTGCAGCCAAAGATGGAGAAGCTCTATACAGTCAGCAAAAACAAGACCAGGAGCTGACTGTGGCTCAGATCATGAACTCCCTATTGCCAAATTCAGACTGAAATTGAAGAAAGTAGGGAAAACCACTAGACCATTCAGGTATGACCTAAATCAAATCCCTTATGATTGTAGAGTGGAAGTGAGAAATAGATTTAAGGGCCTAGATCTGATAGATAGAGTGCCTGATGAGCTATGGAATGAGGTTTGTGACATTGTACAGGAGACAGGGATCAAGACCATCCCCATGGAAAAGAAATGCAAAAAAGCAAAATGGCTGTCTGAGGAGGCCTCACAAACAGCTGTGAAAAGAAGAGAAGCAAAAAGCAAAGGAGAAAAGCAAATATATAAGCATCTGAATGCAGAGTTCCAAAGAATAGCAAGGAGAGATAAGAAAGCCTTCCCCAGTGATCAAGACAAAGAAATAGAGGAAAACAACAGAATGGGAAAGACTAGAGATCTCTTCAAGAAAATTAGAGATACCAAGGGAACACTTCATGCAAAGATGGGCTCAATAAAGGACAGAAATGGTATGGACCTAACAGAAGCAGAAAATATTAAGAAGAGGTGGCAAGAATACACAGAAGAACTGTACAAAAGAGAGCTTCACAACCCAGATAATCACGATGGTGTGATCACTGACCTAGAGCCAGACATCCTGGAATGTGAAGTCAAGTGGGCCTTAGAAAGCATCACTACAAACAAAGCTAGTGGAGGTGATGGAATACCAGTTGAGCTATTTCAAATCCTGAAAGATGATGCTGTGAAAGTGTTGCACTCAATATGCCAGCAAATTTGGAAAACTCAGCAGTGGCCACAGGACTGGAAAAGGTCAGTTTTCATTCCAATCCCAAAGAAAGGCAATGCCAAAGAATGCTCAAATTACTGCACAATTGCACTCATCTCACACGCTAGTAAAGTAATGCTCAAAATTCTCCAAGTCAGGCTTCAGCAATACATGAACCATGAACTTCCTGATGTTCAAGGTGGTTTTAGAAAAGGCAGAGGAACCAGAGACCAAATTGCCAACATCTGCTGGATCATGGAAAAAGCAAGAGAGTTCCAGAAAAACATCTATTTCTGCTTTATTGACTATGCCAAAGCCTTGGACTGTGTGGATCACAATAAACTGTGGAAAATTCTGAAAGAGATGGGAATACCAGACCACCTGACCTGCCTCTTGAGAAATTTGTATGCAGGTCAGGAAGCAACAGTTAGAACTAGATATGGAACAACAGATGGGGTCCAAATAGGAAAAGGAGTACGTCAAGGCTGTATATTGTCACCCTGCTTATTTAACTTTTATGCAGAGTACATCATGAGAAATGGTGGGCTGGAAGAAGCACAAGCTGAAATCAAGATTGCGGGGAGAAATATCAATAACCTCAGATATGCAGATGACACCACCCTAATGGCAGAAAGTGAAGAGGAACTAAAGAGCCTCTTGATGAAAATGAAAGAGGAGAGTGAAAAAGTTGGCTTAAAGCTCAATATTCAGAAAACGAAGATCATGGCATCTGGTCCCATCATTTCTTGGGAAATAGATGGGGAAACAGTGTCAGACTTTATCTTCGGGGGCTCCAAAATCACTGCAGATGGTGACTGCAGCCATGAAATTAAAAGACGCTTACTCCTTGGAAGGAAAGTTATGACCAACCTAGACAGCATATTCAAAAGCAGAGACATTACTTTGCCAACAAAGATCCATCTAGTCAAGGCTATGGTTTTTCCAGTGGTCATGTATGGATGTGAGAGTTGGACTGTGAAGAAAGCTGAGAGCCGAACAATTGATACTTTTGAACTACGGTGTTGGAGAAGACTCTTGAGAGTCCCTTGGACTGCATGGAGATCCAACTTGTCCATCGTAAAGGAGATCGGTCCTGGGTGTTCATTGGAAGGACTGATGCTGAAGCTGAAACTCCAATACTTTGGCCACCTCATGTGAAGTACTGACTCTTTGGAAAAGACCCTGATGCTGGGAGGAATTGGGGGCAGGAGGAGAAGGGGATGACAGAGGATGAGATGGCTGGATGGCATCACTGACTCGATGGACATGAGTTTGAGTGCACTCCAAGAGTTCGTGATGGACAGGGAGGCCTGGTGTGCTGCGATTCATGGGGTCGCAAAGAGTTGGACTCGACTGAGGGACTAAACTGAGGCAAAGGCACCACAGGCTCTTGTGCTTCGATTTAAAATCTTGCCTAAATTATATTGCATAGAAAAACCTGATCTCTTTTGGACAAGACCACTCTCCACTTTCACTTTCATCAAGAGGCTTTTTAGTTCCTCTTCACTTTCTGCCATAAGGGTAGTATCATCTGCATATCTGAGGTTATTGATATTTCTCCCAGCAATCTTGACTCCAGCTTGTGTTTCTTCCAGTCCAGCGTTTCTCATGATGTACTCTGCATAGAAGTTAAATAAATAGGGTGACAATATACAGCCTTGACGAACTCCTTTTCCTATTTGGAACCAGTCTGTTGTTCCATGTCCAGTTCTAACTGTTGCTTCCTGACCTGCATACACATTTCTCAAGAGGCAGATCAGGTCTTCTGGTATTCCCATGTCTTTCAGAATTTTCCACAGTTTATTGTGATCCACACAGTCACAGCCCTGGGATTTCTTTGGAAGGAATGATGCTAAAGCTGAAACTCCAGTACTTTGGCCACCTCATGCGAAGAGTTGACTCATTGGAAAAGACTCTGATGCTGGGAGGGATTGAGGGCAGGAGGAGAAGGGGATGACAGAGGATGAGATGGCTGGATGGCATCACTGACTCGATGGATGTGAGTCTGAGTGCACTCCGGGAGTTGGTGATAGACAGGGAGGCCTGGCGTGCTGTGATTCATGGGGTCGCAAAGAGTCGGACATGACTGAGCGACTGATCTGATCTGATCTGTGTTATTATAGGTCTTGGTCTAATAGATTATTTGAATAGCTTGATTAAAGGAAAAGACAAGCTCTCTCTAATGATTTCTGAAAAAAAAATAGAGGGCATCTGTTTGAGCTGTGCTAGTTTTTAATGTACCCATGCAGATTTTAATCTGCTAGAAAAATTAATAGCCTATTTGGTAGTAGCATGTCCTGCAGAAATAAGTGCTATAAAATGGAAGTATTTAAATGGATATTTAAACTATGCAGTCCTTGGTGATTTAGTTTTCAATTACACAAAGGTAATTACATTAGATCCACCTCATTCACCCTTCCGTGAGAAACTGCTAGAGTGTTGTAATAAGCACTGCTGTCGGGCAATGAGTGATCTCCACTCCTTTTGGCTAGGACCTGGATTCATGTGTTAAGCAGTTTAGGGTGTATGCTAGGAATATAAATGACGGAGACACCCTTTGTGACCCTTCTCACACAGGAAGCCTTGTCACTATTAAGGGTTCATGTGAGGCCACAGGCCCAGCCTCTCAGACTGGGGAGGGCTCACATGGCCCACAGATTTGGCTCGTGAGACAAGAGCGGGACTGTGGCAAAGGAGAGCTCCACAGCTGGGCTCTTCCTATGACTCTGGTTCTCAAAGTTCTCGTGCTTTCCGGGTGCCAGTCATGCTTTATTTCTTCATCTGGGTGTTGGTTTCATGAGTGTTTTCATTTATGAGCTTTCACCTGTAAAAAATATATACTTCCCTGTGTGTATGATACACTGCAATAAAAATTCAAAAGTAGAGAAAGTTGCAGCTGCATAAGAGCAGATTTCTCTCCTATCTCTTTCCTATTCAGATGCAGGTGATCTATGTTTCTTACTTTGAGAAACACTGCCCAGAGCAATCCGGGAAAATTGATGACCAAGCTTCATTTATCCAACCTATGCATAGACATGGACAAGTAAAATCAAACAAGTTATAATGCCCAGTTCAGGGTGTAATATAAACACATTCTTCTGGTCTTCATACACCCTTGGGAGGACAATATTATCTCCATTGTACAGAGAAGGCAAAAGGCACCCATAGAGTAGGCTGAGCCAAGAGGCCATGTCAGGTGTATAAAACCAAAGTCTATCTTACCACTGCTGGGCAGCTTGAAAGGGTAAATAAGTCGCAAGGACAGCCTGAGGGAGTGAGAGTGATAGAGAAAGAACACTGAATTCTCTGCCAAGGTAGTAGATAGTCATTAAGGGCAGACTGCAAATAGGAACCTCTGGTCTTTTCAGAATCTTCTGGTAAGTATTATAAATGGCATTTTCGCAGAGGTAATGCCTTAAGGCCACAGTCAAGGGATCTCTAATTACCTGGAGGAGGTCCTACACATGTCCCAAACTTGGCTGAACATCAGAAACACTTTGGGAAGATTTGAAACATACAGATTCCCTTTTCTACCCTAGAGACTCAGTTTCAGTACATTTGGGGTGAGGCCCGAAAGCTCTTTAAACCCGTCCAGGTAATTCTGATGATCAGCTGGGCTTGGGAACCACCAGTGTAGTCATGCTGACCAGATAAAAAGTCGGGCTTGAACTGACCTTGGTAGCAGTTCATGCACAACTCAAACAGGGGAAAGCAAAGGGCCCACTATGGTTGTCCTCAAACTAAATAAATGAACAAAATATCAGGTCAAGAAACAAAGTGGAATAAAAGGAAACTTGCTATCATGAGATGGAAAAATGTGGCTAGTTTAGGCCTGCAAATAAAAGGTCTACACTGATGTGTCCCAGGTATTAACACTCAACTAGAGTTCATTCCCCCAGCCTGTTCACAAGGAGAGCATCTAAAGATTCTCAACATTTCTTAATTTTTCCTCTTTAAAAAGTTGAGGACTTCCCTGGTAGTCCATTGGTTAAGAACCCACATGCCAATGCAGTGGACACAGGCTCCATCCCTGCTCTGGGAAGATTTCCTATGCCTCTGGGCAACTAAGCCTGTGCAGCACAGCTACTAAACCACGCACAACTGCTGAAGCCTGAGCATCCCAGAGCCCGTGCTCTGCAACGAGAGAAGCCGCCACAGTGAGAAGGAGAAGCCCAAGCACTGCAGCAGTGATGAGCAGCCCTGCTCCACAACCAGAGAGAGCTCGAGTGCTGCAGTGAAGACCCAGGGCAGCCAAAAATACATAAAATTGTTGTAAAAATTGAGATATAACTGGCATATAACACCATATTGGTTTTTAATATTGTTAACTTTTTTAAAAGTTTTGTACAAAGAGAGTATACAAACTTCCGTAGTTGTGGGGATGTAAAATGTACGCCATGGTGACGACAGGTAATACTGGCGAAAAACATGAACCGTAAAGCAGTTTATTATCTGATCTTAATATGAAATACTTGGTCTAGACTGTTTTTACTTTGGAAGTTTAAAAATTTTGAACACAGCAAAATCAGACTTTCTTTGCAAAATTTCAGGAGACAGTGTTGCAAAGGTAACAAGATCCAAGGGCACCTTCCCCTACCACAGTGACCTGAACTGTTTTATTCTATATTTAAACTATGACCTTGAAGAACCTAGACTTCCATTTGACCCCAATGCTCAGTGGTGAAAGTACAGAGGTGATTTTATACAATCAAGAACTTCCCTATCTCATCTGTCAACCAGAATAAATAGCTAAAACTGATAAGTTGATAAACAGCTTTTTTTTAATTGGAGAGTTAATAACTTACTGTAAAGTAGAATTTAATTACTGGACCTTGCTAACAACTGACATATGAATTAATTACCTTAAATCACTGCCAAGTTTAATCCCCATTCAAGTTTAAAGGAACACTTCACAGCACTCAAACCTAGAGGAAATATTTATGATGTAAATGATAGAACACAATTAAATCTATTATTCATTGGTATAAATGGGAACAAAATACAGTAAACAATGAAATAAACCTAGATAGGATTTAGGAAAACCATCTCAACTCAAAACATGTTCTCATCTTAAATCCTTGTCTCATTTGAGGAAACAACCCTTGTTCCTCATTTATGAGATTAGAGTCTCATGTTTTATTTCTTTCCATGTGTGGAAGTGGGGTGAAGAGATCTTTTAGCCAAGAAACACATTCTGGGTCCAAACATTAGACAGACGACTGATCTCATAAATTTTATTAAAAAGTTAATGTTACTCTTCTGGATAAAAGAAAAAATGAGGACAGAAAGGGGGAAATTAGAACACATACTCAACAATTAAGATGATCCTTGGTGTGATCTCAGTTCACCAGTTTATTCAGCTTTCTGTTACCCTGATGCTGGGAAAGATTGAAGGCAAAGGGAGAAGGGGATAGCAGAGGATGAGATGGTTAGAAAGCATCACCAACTGAATAGACAGGAATTTGAGCGAATTCCAAGAGATAGCCTGGTGCCCTGCAGCCCATGGGGTTGCAAAGAGTTGTATATAACTTAATGACTGCGAGCTCAGTCACTTCAGTCGTGTCCGACTCTTTGTGACCCCATGGACTGTAGCCCACCAGGCCCCTCTGTCCATGGGATTCTCCAGGCAAGAATACTGGAGTGGATTGCCATACTCTTATCCAAGGGATCTTCCTGACCCAGGGATTGAACCCTCCTCTCCTAGGTCTGCTGCACTGGCAGGTGGGTTCTTTACCACTAGCGTCACCTGGGAAGCCCCACTCAGTGACTGAACAACAACAATTCCTGTCTGGGCAAAATACCTCTAACAGGAAAGAATGCTTTCAGCTGCAAATATAACTTTTTTAAGTTTTTCATTTATTTAATTTGGGTGTGCCGGGTCTTTGTTGCTGCTTGGGGCTTTCCTCTAGTCGCAGTGAGCAGGGACTACTCTGCAGCTGCGTGCTCAGGCCTCTTACTGTGGGGCTTCTCTTGCTGTGGAGCAGCAACTCTAGGGCACTCAGGGCTCAGTAGTTGTGTGTCTCTGCATGTCTCCTACATTAGGAGGGAGACTCTTTACCAATGAGCCACCAGGGAAGCCCTATTCTGAAATTTTTTATTTAAATGTGTCACAGTAACCTGAGATGCAACCTATTACTTACCCCTTTAGCAAAGAAATTATAGACATTAGAAAAAAAAAGTATTTTAAAAACTCTTATACCCTCACACTATGGTCTGGTTGTTTTTTTGTTTGTTTGTTTTTATGGTCAGTTGGTTTTTGACAAGGGTTCTTGTCAAAAATAATAAATGAGGAAAGAATAGTCTTTTCAACAAAACATTTGGGACAACTGGTTAGCACATGCAAAAGGATATAATTAGACCTTTACCTAATTACAACAATTAGCCTCATCAAAGCAAAGACTGAAATGTAAGAGTTAAACCTATAAAGTTTAGAAGAAAATATATAAGCATAAATATGTGACTTTAGTCAATGACTGTTTAGATATTAACACCAAAAGCAGAAGCAACACAGGTGCATATGACTTCATCAGAATTAAAAACTTTGCGTTTCAAAGGACACCAGCAAAAAACTTGTAGAAGGTGAGAAAAGATTTGCAAATTAGATATCTGGAATGAGATCTGTATCTAGAATACATTAAAAAAAAAAAAAACTCTACAGTAAAAACACAACCCAGTTTAAGAATGGGCAAAAGATCTGAATACACATTTCTCTAAAGAACATATACAAATGGCCAATAAACATATGAAAATATCCATAACATCATTAGCCTTCAGGAAAAGGGCAATCATAATCATGATGATTTCCTTCACATCCACTAGGATGACTAGCATACAAAAGACAGATAATAACAACTGTGGTGAGGGACTGGGGAAAATGGAACTTTCATACATTGCTAATGTAACTGTAAATGGTGCAGCCATGTAGGAAAACAGTCTGGTTTTCTCCAAAGGCTAGACAAAGAGCTACCCTGTGATCCAGCAATTGCCTTTTTAGGTATACAACCCAAAGTAAATGATATCATTGCTAAGTCACTTCAGTCATGTCCGACTCTGTGCGACCCCATAGACGGCAGCCCACCAGGCTCCCCCATCCCTGGGATTCTCCAGGCAAGAACACTGGAGTGGGTTGTCATTTCCTTCTCCAATGCAGGAAAGTGAAAAGTGAAAGTGAAGTCGCTCAGTCATGTCCAACTCTTAGCGACCCCATGGACTGCAGCCTACCAGGCTCCTCCATCCATGGGATTTTCCAAGCAAGAGTACTGGAGTGGGGTGCCATCGCTCCACACAAAAACTTGTATAGAAATGTTCATAGCAGCACTATTTGTAACATCTAAAAAGTAGAAACAGCTCAAATTCCATCAACTGAAAAATGAATAAATGAAGTATGTTATATCCATACAATGGAATACTATTCAGCAATAAAAGAAAGCTGATACACACTGAAACACAAACGAACCTTGAAAACATTAAGTAAAAAAAGCCAGTCACAAAGGACCACATATTGTATGATTTTCTTTATAGTAATGTTTCTGCTACAAAGCTAGTGGAGGTGATGGAATTCCAGTTGAGCTATTTCAAATCCTAAAAGATGATGCTCTGAAAGTGTTGCACTCAATATGCCAGCAAATTTGGAAAACTCAGCAGTGGCCACAGGACTGGAAAAGGTCAGTTTTCATTCCAATCCCAAAGAAAGGCAATACCAAAAAATGCTCAAACTACCGCACAATTGCACTCATCTCACACACTAGTAAAGTAATGCTCAAAATTCTCCAAGCCAGGCTTCAGCAATACATGAACCGTGAACTTCCTGATGTTCAAGCTGGTTTTAGAAAAGGCAGAGGAACCAGAGATCAAATTGCCAACATCCGCTGGATCATTGTAAAAGCAAGAGAGTTCCAGAAAAACATCTATTTCTGCTTTATTGACTATGCCAAAGCCTTGGACTGTGTGGATCACAATAAACTGTGGAAAATTCTGAAAGACATGGGAATACCAGACCACCTGACCTGCCTCTTGAGAAATCTGTATGCAGGTCAGGAAGCAACAGTTAGAACTGGACATGGAACAACAGACTGGTTCCAAATAGGAAAAGGAGTACATCAAGGCTGTATATTGTCACCCTGCTTATTTAACTTACATGCAGAATACATCATGAGAAACGCTGGGCTGGAAGAAACACAAGCTGGAATCAAGATTGCCAGGAGAAATATCAATAACCTCAGATATGCAGATGACACCACCCTTATGGAAGAAAGTGAAGAGGAACTAAAAAGCCTCTTGATGAAAGTGAAAGTGGAGAGTGAAAAAGTTGGCTTAAAGCTCAACATTCAGAAAATGAAGATTATGGCATCCGGTCCCACCACTTCATTGGAAATAGATGGGGAAACAGTGGAAACAGTGTCAGACTTTATTTTTCTGGGCTCCAAAATCACTGCAGATGGTGACTGCAGCCATGAAATTAAAGACGTTTACTCCTTGGAAGGAAAGTTATGACTAACCTAGATAGCATATTCAAAAGCAGAGACATTACTTTGCCAACAAAGCTTCGTCTAGTCAAGGCTATGGTTTTTCCTGTGGTCATGTTGTATGGATGTGAGAGTTGGACTGTGAAGAAGGCTGAGTGCCAAAGAATTGATGCTTTTGAACTGTGGTGTTGGAGAAGACTCTTGAGAGTCCCTTGGACTGCAAGGAGATCCAACCAGTCCATTCTGAAGGAGATCAGCCCTGGGATTTCTTTGGAAGCAATGATGCTGAAGCTGAAACTCCAGTACTTTGGCTACCTCATGCGAAGAGTTGACTCATTGGAAAAGACTCTGATGCTGGGAGGGATTGGGGACAGGAGGAGAAAGGGATGACAGAGGATGAGATGGCTGGATGGCATCACTGACTCGATGGATGTGAGTCTGAGTGCACTCCGGGAGTTGGTGATGGACAGAGAGGCCTGGCGTGCTGCAATTCATGGGGTCGCAAAGAGTCGGACATGACTGAGCGACTGAACTGAACTAGTGGTTGCCTAGGGCTGGGGCAGGAGCGTTGGAGGAAAATTGGGAGTAACTGCTAAGAGGTACAGGGTTCTTTTGGGTGTGATGAAAATTCTCTAAAACTGACTGTGGTGATGAATGCACATACCAGTTAATATACTAAAAATCACTGAATCTTACACTTTTAACGGGTGAACTGTCAGATATATGAATTATGTTTCAGCAAAGCTGCTTATTTTTTGTAGAAGTAGAAGAGAATTTGTCACATCCAAATAAAAGTGTTTAAGACCCTGTATGATTTTGCTTTCTCTTTCTCTGCCAAGGCAATCTTAGAAGCATGTATTGATAGGAAAGTGCTATAAGATCAAAGCAGCTTAAATATGGAGCCAACACATGAAAGGAAATTGTTCTAGAGATTCACCCAGACCCACAGCTGACTCTGAGTAAAAGAGAAATAAAATTTTGTGTTTTTTAAAAAATCACACTTCATTTCGATATAGTGTTAAAAGAAGATTTAGAGATAGTTCATCTAGCCCAGAGTTTCTCAACTCCTTAGTATTGAAATTTTGGATAGGATAATTCTTAGCTGGGTGTTGGCCAGGGCCAGGGCGAGGGGAGGGAGCTGTCCTATACAGTGTAGGATACTGAGCAGGATCCTGGCTGCCTCAGTTGTGAATGTCTTTAGACCTTGTCACATGTCCTTGCGTGAGGGCACAAAATCCCCACTTCCCCTGCCTGTGGAGAACCACTGACTTACTCTAACAGTAATTTCCAAAAGAGTGTTTCTTAGAATATTCATTTCACCCACCGCTGCAAAAGAAAAGGGTTACACAGTTTCGTAAGTGTGGAAAACAGAAAGCTAAATGAATTCTCTCACCCCCTCTGCCCTCCTCACACATTTTATAGTCAGAATATGTAGAACAGTGTCTTATGTCACTTAAGCAATGACTTAATTGCAGTTTTGAGTTAAGAACTTGGGTCTTCTCAAACCAAATCAATGCTCTTTTGACTCTTTTTGAAACCAAGTCTCCCAAATTCTCGAACTGATACCCTCCAAATAAAGCTTTGAGATTTGTTGACTGGTTGTAAACTACTGGAAGGTCCAAGCACAGACTCTCCCAAGAGGTCACATTCCATTCTGAGAGTCAAGATGTGGAGTGCGGGTGGAACGAGAACAGTAGGCTCTGTGAGGCAATCCAGAGGCCATTTCCCCTCCCTTCTCTTAATGACCAAACATTTTCAGCTGTACCTGATCCTCTCCCTTTAATTAAGACCTGATCATGAAGGAAAGAAGATATAAGGCATGGATTTGCAGGACAGGTCTCAAATTTAGCATTAGTCAGATTGAATATAACAGTAGGCATCTGGAACATATGAAAAAGATATAATGAACAACATCTTCAGAAGCAGAAGGGATGTATACTGAAGACATATTCTGATATTTATGGTGAAAGCTGCTCAGTTGTGTCCAACTTTTTGCGACCCTATGGACTATATAGTCCATGGAATTCTCCCGGCCAGAGTACTGGAGTGGGTAGCCGTTCCCTTCTCTGGGGGATCTTCCCAACCCAGGGATCAAACCCAGGTCTACCGCATCGCAGGTGGATTCTTTACCAGCTGAGCCACAAGGGAAACCCAATGTTTGTTAGATGGGATTATACTCAAGGCCGAGCTATGTACCTTGAATGATACAGTAGGATAGAAATGTTCACAGATTCTTTCAGGAAATTCAGCTTACATACAGACATTAGTAAAACGGGAACACATTCTATCAAGTGACAAAAAATGATATCAAAGATTAGGGGAGAGCTTCGGTTGCCAAAACTTTTTAGAAACCCAGAGAGGATTTTAAATGGATGTCTGTTCGTCACCATCTTGGGATAAAATTTGGACGTAACTATATGTCAAATAGACTTAAAATAATAATTCTGAAGAGCTATTCTGCACAACCAGCAAATAAAACACTGCGGAGCCAGGACTGCCCCTGACATTCTTGAGACCGAGAGGGCAGAGCAGAGGTCTGCGTCTTGTGTCTAAGGGCTTCCCAGGTGGCTCAACGGTAAAGAATCTGCTTGCCGATACAGGAGATGCAGGAGACGTGCTTTCAATCCCGGAGTCAAGAGGCTCCTCTGGAGACAGAAATGACAACCCACTTCAGTATTCTTTCCTGGAAAACCCTACAGACACAGGAGCCTGGGACTACAGTCAATAGGGTCACAGAAAGTTAGACATGACTGAGCAACTGAACTCATACACACCCCATGTCTAACTGTGGAAATGCTACAAATAAAATATGTTTCGTTTTTTTTAACTTAGTAACTTTATCTCCCTCATGATCTCAAGACCAAGTTTGAACGGTTGATTCTTGAACCCCTCAGAGTTCTGCGGTAGGACATGGAGGCATGGGGTGAGCTGGATCTCAGGCTGAGGCTGCCGCTCTTCTTGTCCCATCCCTGGCTCTGATGGAGAAGGGCCTCTTCTGCAGGAGTATGGATGCCCTGGCCCACACACCCACGCTGTGTGTACCTCCCCTGGGGACCTTCAGGCTGAGGAGTGAGTGTACTAGTGGCATGGTCTGCCCTTGAGAGGATGGGACCAGGGAGGAAGTATAGGCTGGCCGGGAAAGTGAGCCTGACGTTGTTTGGGCAGGGAATTCTGGGATGGTCCAGGGTACCCAGAGTCTGGTCTAGAGGCAGTGGTCCCCAATCTTTTTGGCACTAGGGATCGGTTCGTGGAAGACAATTTACAGACTGGGGTGGGAAGGGATCATTTTGGGATGATTCAAGTGCATTACATTTATTTTGAACTTTATTTCGATTACTATTACGTCAGCTCCACCTCAGATCATTGGGCATTAGATCCTGGAGGTTGGGGACCCCTTGTCTAGAGGGAATCAATGTGGGTTCTGAGTGGGTACATCCTCTTGGCCCCAGTCTCCTCATCCAGTGGTGAGGGGCACAGCAGGGAGGGTTAGAGCAGGGCCCTTTAAAACCTGAAAGGCTCTATCAGCAGGATCCCGGAACATTCTGGAATGTGATAATTAGTCTGAGACACAGAATCCGGCACATACTTCAGGCCTGCTTTGGCAGGAGGAGGGAGGCCAGATCAAGCTTGTCCAGACAGGAGAGATGGATCATGCCTCACTTGCCCTGGAGGGTTCACAGAAGCTTATTGATTCCTGGCAAAGCAGAACAGCCCAGGCTGGAAGAGTCTGCCAGATCTGAATGCTGGTTTAGTTAATGATTTAAAGGGACATTCACCTTTTAAATTTATTTGGAGACTGGACTGCAAGATTCTGGTGTGATTTTTATCAGGGCCATTGAACTTTCTGTTCGTCCTCTTCATTGTGACCCCTGCTACGTCATCCACCACTGTTCTCATGGCACCAAGGACCCATCAGCCCTGCTGCCTTCCTCTCAGCTTGTTACCAGTGTTGACAGTTTCAGGAATAATCTTCATAAGTGCCCTTTACCCTTTGGCCCTCCATTCAGTCCTATTTTTTGTACTCCCCACCCAAAGTGAAATCTACCATATACTTTCTATTTCTGCTCTAAAACAGATGTTGCTGGGGAAAACTGAGAAATCAGATCCAAGACAATGTCAACCGACTGTTTCCATTGAGCCCTTGCTACCAACAGGCAATTGTCTGATTTTTCAATCAAGATAGGTGCTTTCCCACCGTATTTTCTTGATCTTTCCTACAATCCCACTTCCTGTGTATCACTCCCATCTTGCATGATGGAAGAGATCAAGATTCTACAATGTCAGCCTCCTCTTTCTGCGGCTTCTCTGCTGAGAAATATTTAAACAAGGTATTTCCTTTTCTCCCTCCATCTCATCTCAGATGAAGATGGTAACCCTCTCTTCTCTAGGTTTGTTTTCTTCTTGAGTCCCAGAGTCCACGGATTCACATGGGGTCTCTTCTCTGTTCTACATCTGTTTCCCAGTATGCCAGTTTACTCTTCACTACATCAGAGCATCCAATTCCTTGGCTCCTCTTCTGCCTCTTCTCCACCAGGCCCCCTCCCCAGGCTATTGGTGCCTTCTTGGCTCACTTTTATCACTTTTGAGCTATTGTTTATCACTTTGAACATTTTTTTTTCATAGCATAATCAATCCCTTTGCCCCTTGGTCTTTCTGCCCCAGCAGATCATCCCAGAAAATTCCAAGTCTTGGATCAGTCTACCACCAATTTTCTCAGCTCTTACTATTAATAATCCAAACTGTTAAAGAAAATCATGCAGTTATGTGGACTAGCGCCAACTGCAACTTTGGTCTCTTTCTTCAGTCACACTCTCAAGAGGCAATAATTCTTCTAGCTGTCCTCCCTTGTTTAAGCCGCTTTCCTACTTCTCTTGGTAATAAATCTAATTTTCGGCATTTTCATTTCTACCCTTTCACTCATCATCTTCCTATTTTCGAATCATTTCCTTCCTTCCTTCCTCTTTCTTTTATATTCATTAATACCTTGGATGTGCCTTATATTCTTCTTTCTTTTCTCTCCTACCTCGTCTCACCAGTAACCACATCCGGTTGATCTTCCCCATAAAACATTTCCTAAACTCATCCTCTCCTCTTTATTTTGTCATTTTTCTTAATTCAGGCTTTCACTGTCTCTACCTGGCCTTTTTGAACTGTCTCCTAAATGGCATTCACTGATTCTAGCCGTATCTCTCTCCAATTCCTATTGAATAAACTTCTCAGAGGGATAGTTTCTTAGGGAAAGGAAGGGTGAGTTGGGGTTGGGGAGGAAGGAAGACTGAAAGGAGAGAGGGAGACCCAAAGTTTGGAAGCCAAAGAAGGACACTAAAGGGAGAATAGAAATGCTTGCAGTTAAACCCTCTCTTTTGTCTCTTCAAAAAAATTTCAGTCAAACCTACGTTGCTTACCTCTTCTTTGTGGAGTTGACTTGCTTTTAGAGAAACGCAATCAAGTACTGAGTCCTGCTGTAAGGCAAAGACTGCACATGAAGCCAGCTAACATCTGGCCTGTGTGTTCAATTATTCTTCATTCATTTACTTATTTCTTACTTAACAAATATTTACAGAGCTCCTATCACATGTCAGGCACATGCTAGGTGTTGGAAGGTGATCCAGACAATCTTGCCTTAAAAGAATTTATAGTCTAGTGGAGAGCAGACAAATAAACTAAGATGTGGTAAGTGCAATGACATGAGAAGTTTATGGGAGTGCCTGGAAGGGATACATCAAAGTCAAGAGTGGGAGGGAGTCCAAGGGGACTTCCCCAGGGAATTGGCATTTAACTGGAGATCACAGGAATGTGCAGGTATTAGCCAGGTGTAGGGAAAAGATGGAGAAAATCTAGGAAGGTGAAGAAAGTTCAGAGGCAAATGAGGGGATGGTGAGCCCAAGGAACTGAAAGAAGAGGGAAAATTGTGGGAAACAAGGTAGTATAGGTAAACTGGGGACAGATCTTAACTTGTAAGTCAAGTTTAAAAGTTTACACTTTATCCTAAAGGTAATGGGAAGCTACAGACGGTCTTTTAGTGGGTGAATGACTTGATCAGATTTATGACTTTGAGAGAACATGTGACAGGATGATATGTGAAGTATTAATGGAACATACTTTGTCTGTTCATCTCTCTCCCTGGGCTCTGAGCTACCAACCTGCACCCTGCTAGCTCACCAAGACACACACAGACATACACGCGCACACACACTCCATCAGACTTCTTTGTTAGCAGAGTGAAAAGCACATTGATTACTGAGGAGGTAGTCTACTGCTGAGAGAGACCCAGACTGTGCTACATAATTCAAAGGGTTCTGCACTTTAACTCAGAGATTAAACTGATGAGATTAAACACTTCACACAAATGCATAAATGGGAATTGATTTTTTTTTTTCCCCCTTTTGTGCTTGAAGGGGAGAAGAAATGACCTGACCTGGAAAGGGGATATGATGGACAAAAGGAAGAAATGTTCCTGGATTGCTCTTTGGGGTTGCAGGAATGTGGCTGCCCCTTTGAGAGGTGAAGCTACATGGGAAGTGGATGTGCATGCCAGCCTGTCATCACCATCAGAGCCAGCAAGGTCCAAAAGCCTAGAGGAGACACTGAGCCCTGCTGTGTGAAGAGGTTAGATAATGGCAGCGTTGCCAGCAGGCTGGTGCTAGCATGAGGATCCAGCCCAGAAGAGATGAAATGGGTAGTTCTCACTCCATTGCCATATGCAGCCAATCAGACATAAACCACCATCCCCGTCCACACTTCCCTTGGGTAGTTAGCCCAAGGAGACTCCAGAGTAAGGGGCTGGAAGAAGGGAAAGAAAGTCTGAAATAATTATAAACTGAAATACTTGAATAATCTCAGATTCTGTCACATCACTGAATCTACTTGAGAGAATCTAGATTAAGTTGTCTGCCAGGAAGAAGGCTGGAAGTTCAGATTCTGATATTAAATTTACTCTAGGAAATAATGTTTTGTTTTTGCATACTTTGCATCTTTGAAATTCCTTGCTTACAACAATCACATGTTTACTGTGTGGGGAATGATCTGAGAGGAAGAACAGAAACAGAGAGACTTCCCTGGCCATCCAGTAGCTAAGACTTTGCCTTCCAATGCAAGGGGTGTGGGTTCAATCCCTGGTCAGGGAGCTAAGATTCCACATGCCTCATGGCCAAAAAACCAGAACATAAACAACAGAAGCAATACTGTAGCAAATTCAATAAAGATTTTTTAAATGGTCCACACAAAGAAAAAACAAAAGAAAGAGAGACCAGGATTAGGTGAGGTGTGATGGTGGTAGAGAGGAAGGAGATAAGTAAAATGATTAGAGAAAGAGAATCAAGAGTTCATGGTAATGCAGACAGATAAGAAAGAGGATGGAAAGAAAGCAGTCAGGAACCAAACACAAATTTCTGGCTGCATCAATGAGCACACAGTAGTACTTGCCACTCAAAGGGGAAATCAAAGAGATACCAGTTTGAAGAGGAAATTAGTTCAGTTTAAAGTGTGGAAAATTCTGAAAGAGATGGGAATACCAGACCACTTTACCTGCCTCTTGAGAAATCTGTATGCAGGTCAAGAAGCAACAGTTACAACTGGATATGTGCCGGGAGCCGGCATATTGCATATTGAGTGCATATTGCATATTGAGTGCAGCACTTTCCACAGCATCATCTTTCAGGATCTGGAATAGCTCAACTGGAATTCTATCACTGCCGGTAGCCAGCGTGAGGAACTCCGCCCATGACAAAGGTCATGAGGAAGGAGGCTCGGCATACGCAAAGGCGGGATCGAGCCTCAGGAGTCCCCCATCTACCCCCAAAACCAGAGTCTGCCTACTTTCTGCTTTGTGCTTTCACCTACACCTCTGACTTTACGGGGGGCTGTCCCCCATTACCTCTCTCTGAAAAAAGAGTTAGCTTACAGCTCTAGTTAATAATTCCTGGGTGTGACAGTGTTTCAACCTACAAACTCCTTTGAAAGTCCTCTAGCCTGCCTGAATAGGTTTTTCCGGCCACATGTGATTGCTCAGAGCCTCCCAACTGTGAGAGGCATGAGATGTTCTAAACTGTCTAAATACAGATTCCTTTGAGCAGTTAAAAGATTGATTAGAAATTGTATTGGTGAAGGGATTTTCACTTGTTGGGCCAATGTTTGCTGCTAAGTTTCCATATCCCTTACCTGCTGTGTCCCTGGCAGTGTATTGATTAATATAATTGGTGTAAGTAGTAGCTTTAATGTTTGTAACCTGGGACCCTTGAGTTAATTCTTTTTCTTGTTATAGCCCACCACACCTTTGCTCTGTAGGAATGCAACTTTATCTAATGCTTTTGGAGGGTGGCGCTTGACCAATCACCTTTAGAGAAAAATAAGTTTTCTGAAGAAAGGGTCTTAAAATGTTAACAGGCCTCCGGGCCAGAAGATGATGCAAATCACCTAAGCTTTTGCATATGATAAGTTTGCAGGAAGAAAGCCTGGCTTGCTGCCTGACTCTACCCCTTCCCCCATTATCCTCTATGCATAACTTAAGGTATAAAAACTACTTTGGAAAATAAGTGCGGGCCTTGTTCACCGAAACTTGGTCTCACCATGTCGCTCTTTCTCTTACCTTCTGGCTGAATTATTCAGCCTCTTTTCTCCACTGAATTTCTTCACTGAGCTATCCTTATTCTATTACTCTTTATATCCTTAATTAACGTTTAATTAAGCAGTTGTTTCCTGATCCTCGCCGACGCTGTCCCCGCTTCGAATTCCCTGGATCAGCCGGGGCTGGTCCCCGGCAGATATGGAACAACAGACTGGTTCCAAATCAGAAAAGGAGTACGTCAAGGCTGTATACTGTCACCTGCTTATTTAATTTACATGCAGAGTACATCATAAGAAATGCTGGATGGGATGAAGCACAAACTGGAATCAAGATTGCCGGGAGAAACATCAATAACCTCAGATGTGCAGATGACACCACCCTTATGGCAGAAAGTGAAGAAGAACTAAAGAGCCTCTTGATGAAAGTGAAAGGAGAGTGAAAAAGTTGGCTTAAAGCTCAACATTCAGAAAACTAAGATCATGGCATCTGTTCCCGTCATTTCATAACCAACAGATGGGGAAACAGTGGAAATAGTTGCTGACTTTATTTTTCTGGGCTCCAAAATCACTGCAGATTGTGATTGCAGCCATGAAATACGCTTGCTCCTTGGAAGAAAAGTTATGACCAACTTAGATAGCATATTAAAAAAGCAGAGACATTACTTTGCCAACAAAAGTCCTTCTAGTCAAAGCTTTGGTTTTTTCAGTAGTCATGTATGGATGTGAGAGTTGGACTATAAAGAAAGCTGAGTGCCAAAGAATTGATGCTTTAGAACCATGGTGTTGGATAAGACTCTTGAGAGTCCTTTGGACAGCAAGGAGATCCAACCAGTCCATCCTAATTTGAAATCAGTCCTGAATATTCACTGGAAGGACTGATGCTGAAGTTGAAGCTCCAGTACTTTGGCTACCTGATGCGAAGAACTGACTCATTTGAAAAGACCCTGATGCTGGAAAAGATTAAAGGCAGGAGGAAACAAGGACGACAAAGGATGAGATGGTTGGATGGCATCAGAGACTCAATGGACATGAGTTTGAGTACACTCTGGGAGTTGGTGATGGACAGGGAAGCCTGGTGTGCTGCAGTCCGTGGGGTCGCAAAGAATCGGACACGACTGAGCAACTAAACTGAACTGAACTGAAGATGCCTGAAGGGACTTCCCTGGTGGTCCAATGGCTAAGACTCTGCACTCCCAATGCGGGGTGTTAGGGGGCTGGGTTCGATCCCTGGAGAGGGAACTAGATCCCCCATACTGCAACTAAGAGTTGGCATGTGTAAAGATCCCACTTGTCACAATGAAGACTGAAGATCCTGCCTGCTGCAACTAAGACCAGGTGCAACCAACCAAATAAATAAGTAAATATTAAAAAAAAAAAAATGAGTAGAGATAACTTCTATAAGAAGTTTAGCTGCCAAGAGGAAGACAGGGCTGTGGGTGGAGATGAATGTGGCTTTATTTTAAACTGAGAAATAAGAAGCCAGTACAGAGGAAGAGGTAGACTATAAAGATAAGAGTGAGAAAGAATAACTCAGAGTGAGGTCAATGAGATGTCAGGAGGAGATGGAATCCAGAGCACAGGTCAAGAGATTGGCCTTAAGATGGGCGAGAAGAACCTCTTTTATAGTAAGGGGTAAGATGGGTAACAATGCAAGTAATGTATAGGTTCCCATGGAAAACTGAGGCTGCTCACATCTTATAACTTTTTTTTCCCCTTCCCTTAATGAGTGGGAAATAAAATCACAAGCAGAGAAGGTAGAGAGGGCAGGCATGGAGGTTTGGAGAGAGAGGAGAATTCTTGAAATATCCCCTCTGGGGACTCAGGAAGCTTATGCAGACAAGGGGAATGTGACAGGACCGCAGGCCACAATGAAGGCCTTCTTAATGTTGCCGACCATGAGCGTCCATGTGACCATGTGGCTTTCTCCAGCAGTGTCCAGCAGCTCAGGTAAAAGAATGGTCAAACCAGACAACTGGATTTGAGGTATGTGTTCTAAGTCATGTCAGGCAGATGAAACAGAAGTGTAATGCTGCAATGGAGTTGAGGACTCTGGTCAAAAGCTTATGTATGCAGTATGGGGAAAGAAAAGGAGACAGAAAGTAGATGATAAATAAGGAGATAGAAGAAAACAGAAAGATTATCACTTTGGACAACTGATAAAGTGAAAATAACCAAGTGAGAAGGATTGGAGGAATAGAAAGTTGTGGGTTCAGAGGTGCTATGGTTTTTTCTTTTCTTTTCCTTCTTTCTTTTCTTCACTCAGCCACATGGCTCAGGGGATCTTAGTTTCCCAGCCAGGGATTAAACTTAGGCCACAGCCGTGAAAGTTCAGGTCCTAACTACTAGATTGCCAGGGTATTCCCAGTGCTGTGGTTTCTTGATAACAAAGTTTGAGTGACCATGGGATTGAGAGATTGAAGCAGAATGGAAAAGGTAATTGGAGATGGAATCAAGGAACTGAGAGGTCAAGAAAATCTCACAGACATACCAAATGGGCCAGCTTGTTGGCAGAATTTGGAATGAAAAGGAACACTCTGGACCTGTTGCCAGTAACTTCCATAAATAAAAGGGTAAGACCAGGCGGTCAGTATATGACAGCTGGAGTAGAGAGTGTGCCATAATGGCTATGGTGCCTGGGTCTCTGAGGGCACAGAACGAAGACCATGGAAATGGCAGTGTAGGACAGAAAGAACCTGACCTGGCAGCTTCCACTTGCCAGGGCTGCAGAGAAAGCAGTGTGACTGGGAGAAAAACCAGGTTTCTCAGGGGTGAGGCTGGGGCTATCAGGGGCCTTGTTGACAATGGAATGGGATTCCTGGGGTCACAGAGGGAAAACGCAGGAGAAGATGGAGAAGTGGGACACTGAGTCAGGTATGAGGATGAACGTTCCTATGAGGATAACTCATTGGAAGGGCCTCTCTGGGCACATATCAGGGCTATCAGGGGCCTGAGGGATGGTGGTCCGGCAGCTGCCTTGAGGCAGGAGCATTCCTAGTCAGGCCTCTCGGGATTCAGCTTTGTCCTGGACACTTCCTGAGTGTCACATTTCAGGAAGAAATGAGTTGGGTGTTGACTCCAGGAATAGGCTATAGTTGAGGGCTGCTGATCGTCAGGATGGTGTGAGACGGTATGACCCTGTGACATATGTAAGCTGGTGGCTGGGTGATTCTCAACATCCCAGCTTCCTTCATTCCCTCATATCCTGCACTATCTCAGTGCCTCTCTGCCTGTTCACTTTAGGGCTTGCTTTTGTTTCTAAACTTAGAGCCCAGGGAAAAGCATTCAGCAACCTTAGAGCACCAGGAGACGTCTTGGAAAAACACCCTGAGTCATCATAGGATTAACTAATTTCAACCAAGGAACATCAAAGGGTCCTCCTTCAAGGAGAGATGCAGTGTTTCGTTTCCTACTATTTTGTTTTCAGTTAAAGAGAGAGAGAGAAAATTTATAAAGGACTCTGATCACTGCAAATTGATTTTTTCTTAAATATGAACCATGGTCCACTTGGCCTCAGGTTGGTTTACTTACACACCATATTTATTTTCACTCCCCATGGTGAGTTTTTTTGTTTGCTTAAAAGTCACAGGTCACATTTTAGAGTCTGTCCAGTTCACGACAGATGAACAATTTACTGTTCTTTGAAATACTCTTGAGCCCTTGAAATGCCATAGGTTGATGCCTTCATCTTCCTTACATTCCCTCTGTCAGCAGATTTTTTAGTGAACATCTTGTTGGTAGACCCTGTTTTATTGTTTAATACAGAGATTCAATGACCCTAGGAAAAGGGAGGTTTTTAAGAAAGTCCCAGTGGGGCTTTGATATAAAGATCTTCTAAGTCCATGCCACTTTTTCTTTCTTGCATTATTAATGCATACCTTCCATGCTATTAATGAAGTGTTCCCTTCATGCTAACTTCTTGGGCTCTAAGCTTCAGTGCAGCATCTGGTGACATGGTGATCACCTGACAAAACAGCCAGTAAACAGCATTTTTATGCATACATGAATCTAATATTTAAAGCAAACCAAGTGGCTTGGATGAAGCACAAGCTACAATCAAGATTGCCAGGAGAAATATCAATAACCTCAGATATGCAGATGATACCATCCTTATGGCAGAAAGCAAAGAAGAACTAAAGAGCCCCTAGATGAAAGTGAAAGAGGAGAGTGGAAAAGTTGGCTTAAAACTCAACATTCAGAAAACTAAGATCATGGCATCTGGTCCCATCACTTCATGGCAAATAGATGGGGAAACAATGGAAACAGTGACAGACTTTATTTTTGGGGTGCTTCAAAATCACTGCAGATGGTGATTGCAGCCATGAAGTTAAAAGAGGCTTGCTCCTTGGAAGCAAAGCTATGACTAACCTAGTTCAGTTCGGTTCAGTTGCTCAGTCGTGTCCAACTCTTTGAGACCCCATGAACCGCAGCACACCAGGCCTCCCTGTCCAACACCAACTCCTGGAGTTTACACAAACTCATGTCCATTGAGTCGGTAATGCCATCTAACCATCTCATCCTCTGTCGTCACCTTCTCCTCCTGCCTTCAATCTTTTCCAACTCGGGGTCTTTTCAAATGAGTCAGCTCTTTGCATCAGGTGGCCAAAATATTGGAGTTTCAGCTTCAACATAAGTCCTTCCAATGAACACCCAGGATTGATTTCCTATCAGATGGACTGGTTGGATCTCCTTGCAGTCCAAGGGACTCTCAAGAGTCTTCTCCAACACCACAGTTTAAAAGCATCAATTCTTCTGCACTCAGCTTTCTTTATAGTCCAATCACATCTATACATGACTACTGGAAAAACCATAGCCTTGACTAGAGAGAAAACTCAGCAGTGGCCACAGGACTGGAAAAGGTCAGTTTTCATTCCAATCCCAAAGAAAGGCAATGCCAAAGAATGTTCAAACTATCGCACAATTGTACTCATCTCACACGCTAGTAAAGTAATGCTCAAAATTCTCCAAGCCAGGCGTCAGCAATATGTGAATCGTGAACTTCCAGATGTTCAAGCTGGTTTTAGAAAAGGCAGAGGAACTAGAGATCAAATTGCCAACATTTGCTGGATCATCGAAAAAGCAAGAGAGTTCCAGAAAAACATCTATTTCTGCTTTATTGACTATGCCAAAGCCTTTGACTGTGTGGATCACAATAAACTGTGGAAAATTCTGAAAGAGATGGGAATAACAGACCACCTAACCTGCCTCTTGAGAAGATCATGGCATCTGGTCCCGTCACTTCATGACAAATAGATGGGGAAACAGTGGAAACAGTGACTGACTTTATTTTGGGGAGGCTCCAAAATCACTGCAGATGGTGATTGCAGCCATGAAATTAAAAGACGCTTACTCCTTGGCAGGAAAGTTATGACCAACCTAGACAGCATATTGAAAAGCAGAGACATTACTTTGCCAACAAAGGTCCGTCTAGTCAAGGGTTTGGTGTTTTCAGTAGTCATGTACAGTGATCAACCTAGACAGCATATGAAAAAGAAGAGACATTACTTTGCCAACAAAGGTCCTTCTAGTCAAAAGTATTTTTCCAGCAGTCATGTATGGATGTGAGAGTTGGACTGTGAAGAAGGCTGAGCGCCGAAGAATTGATGCTTTTGAACTGTGGTGTTGGAGAAGACTCTTGAGAGTCCCTTGGACTGCAAGGAGATCAAACTAGTCCATTCTAAAGGAAATCAGTCTGAATATTAATTGGAAGGACTGATGCTGAAGCTGAAACTCCAATACTTTGGTCACCTGATGCGAAGAACTACTCATTAGAAAAGACCCTGATAGTGGGAAAGATTGAAGGCAGGAGGAGAAGGGGACAACAGAGGATGAGATGGTTGGATGGCATCACGAACTCAATGAACATGAGTTGTAAGTAAGCTCCAGGAGTTGGTTATGGACAGGGAGGCCGGGTGTGCTGCAGTCCGTGGGGTTGCAAAGAGTCAGACACGACTGAGCAACTGAACAGAACTGAAGTGGCTTGGAGTTGGGTTGTATCAGATGCCCAGGGTAATCTTATATGCTTACATAGCAGGATGCATGACCTGAATGATGTAGCAACATGGATGATGTTATCTTTAAGATACAGAGAACTACTAGAATGGGAGAAATGCTGCTAGGTAGTCAGTTTTCTCACTCACTGATAACAGTTTGTTATGCATTCTTTCCATCCTCAAGCAAGAGAGTTCCAGAAAAACATCTATTTCTGCTTTATTGACTATGCCAAAGCCTTTGACTGTGTGGATCACAATAAACTGTGGAAAATTCTGAAAGAGATGGGAATACCAGACCACCTGACCTGCCTCTTGAGAAACCTATATGCAGGTCAGGAAGCAACAGTTAGAAGTGGACATGGAACAACAGACTGGTTCCAAATAGGAAAAGGAGTAGGTCAAGGCTGTATATTGTCACCCTGCTTATTTAACTTATATGCAGAGTACATCATGAGAAATGGTGGGCTGGATGAAGCACAAGCTAGAATCAAGATGCTGGGAGAAATATCAATAACCTCAGATATGCAGATGACACCACCCTTATGGAAGAAAGTGAAGAAGAACTAAAGAGCCTCTTGATGAAAGTGAAAGAGGAGAGTGAAAAAGTTGGCTTAAAGCTCAACATTCAGAAAATGAAGATCATGGCATCTGGTCCCATCACTTCATGGGAAATAGATGGGGAAACAGTGGAAACAGTGGCAGACTTTATTTTTCTGGGTTCCAAAATCACTGCAGATGGTGATTGCAGCCATGAAATTAAAAGATGCTTACTCTTTGGAAGAAAAGTTATGACCAACCTAGACAGCATATTGAAAAGCAGAGACATAACTTTGCCAACAAAGATCTGTCTAGTCAAGGCTATGGTTTTTCCAGTGGTCATGTATAGATATGAGAGTGGGACTATAAAGAAAGCTGAGCGCAGAAGAATTGATGCTTTTGAACTGTGGTGTTGGAGAAGACTCTTGAGAGTCCCTTGGACTGCAAGGAGATCCAACCAGTCCATCCTAAAGGAGATCAGTCCTGGGTGTTCATTGGAAGGACTGATACTGAAGCTGAAACTCCAGCACTTTGGCCACCTGATGTGAAGAGCTGACTCATTTGAAAAGACCCTGATGCTGGGAAAGACTGAAGGCAGGAGATGGGGACAACAGACGATGAGATGGCTGGATGGCATCACTGACTCATTGGACATGGATTTGGGTGAACTCTGGGAGTTGGTGATGGACAGGGAGGCCTGGTGTGCTGCGGTTCATGGGGTGGCAAAGAGTCGGATATGACTGAGCAACTGAACTGAACTGAACTGATGAAAAGATCCCTTAAACAATAATCATACTAGTTTTATTCATCATAACTTAAATAATAAGCTTGGCTCCTGTGGAACAAGGCCATGTTCATCCATGGAACAAAATCGCCTTAAAGAAATGTTTTTGAAGTAGCATCCATTGTTGGAGGATTTTACCTTATTTTAAAAAAAATAAAAAGTCAATGGTCATGAATATATTCTATATTAATTTTGGAAAATGACATTCTTTGTGAAACTGTGTGAATTATAGAGGTGTTTCTCTTTTGATTTTTTAATCTGCACTTTAGGAAAAAGAATATATAATTCATGCTTTTGACTCAAGAAGTAATGTCTCTATTTATAAATTAATAAGGATAATGATAAAACATCATCCCTCACAAAGGATGCATATTATTTTCATTGTATAGAAGCAACTGTGGCCTAGAGAAGTGAATCAGTTTGTCTAGTAGTTATAAATGGTGGAACTGGGTTTCAATTCCAGTTCTGTCTGATTCCAGATCTTTATTATTCATTTCCCTTACGGTGGGGACAGAGTAATCTTAGAAAATATTTGCATACTACCTGATTTCCATAATACAAAATAAGACTTGCCAAAGTGAAATGCGGAAAACAGTTTTCCTGGGATTTAGAGAATTACCGATGCACAGACACACACATACACACACACACAGGTGATTGTGAGCTTTATGAGAGCAGAAACCATGGGACCATATCTGCTTTCTTTATTATACTAACCCAGTGTTTAGTATATGCCCTGCATGTAGGTCCTCAATAAGGATATGTTCAATCAAGTATATTCAAATGATCATGTTTGTGATTAGGTGGTGGGCACACTTAAACATCTTTAATAGTCTACTGCCATTTTTTTTTTTTTGCAATAGAATTCAATTATAAATCTGTAAAGTGTTCTTTCTTAATGAAATGGTCTGAACCTGGTCAAGGTAATTTTCTACATTTGCAAATGTATTTTCCAGGCCAGGTTTAAGAATTAATCACATTGTGAGTCAACTTGTGGATGATTGAGAACCTTTGCTTACACAGTTGTTTGGTCATTCCGCAAATGTGTTAAAAGAAATTATGCTTGAAAGAAAACTTGAAGGCAAAGACTATTTTGTATCTTTGTATTCTTAGCACTCTGCTTCATAATAGGTGCACGGTACATGTTGAAAAAGAAGGAAGAAAGAAAGAAAAGGCAGGGGCAAGGAAGAGAAATGAGAGTAAAGAATCTTGGACTTTAGCCTTAGGTTGGTTATGTAAACTTGGACCAGTTATTTATGTTTTGTTTCTCAGTTTCCTAATCTGGAGCTAGGAATGGTGACCTACTTGATCACAAAGGCCCCTCCAGATTCTAAATGCGTGGAAGAGCCTGGGGTCATTCTTGGTATAAACGAGACCATGTTTCTTTGTGTCCACCAGGGGGTACTGTAGTATTAGTACAGTGGTCACGGTCTTCAAATTTCTCCAATTCTGATTTTGTTTTCCTTAATTTACTCCTCTGAAAAGCATTCCTTACTTTTAACTTTCAAACTCAGATTTATACTACAAAGTATAAGATTTAATTCTATAGTGGAAGCTGGATAAACATAACAAGAATTTAGCTCAATGGTTAATACAGCTTAGTAGAGAATCAGAATCATAGAATTATTTGCATAGTAAAGTTATAAGATGTTAAGATTTTAGTTGGGCAAAAAGAGGGACTTGACATTCTTTTAAAGGAAAACAAGATGGAACAAATTCCATCTACCCTAACAACAGAAACATAAACTTAAGAAATGTGTCAAATCTATATGAAGACAACTATATAACTAACCAAGAGAATAAAAGAAGGCTTGAATAGAGGGGCATACCATGTTCTTGGATAAGAAGAATCAACATTGTAAACTGTAAAATTATTCCCTCAAAGTATTAATAAATACAATAAAATTCCAATCAAAATTCTAATTACATATTCTTAGAATCTTGATAAAAGAGTTCTGAAATTCACCAAGAAAAATGAAGCTGAGAAGAACCAAGCAAAAAAAAATTTAAACTTTTCAGAGGGAAGGGAATTTGAGTTATCAGACTTTAAAAGAAATATAAAATGACTGAAATTGAAACAATATTATAGTAGCAACAGACCACTAAGACATCAGTAAAATAAGACATGAAGTCCAGAAATACACTAAGTGTGGTGGCCTCCATGTGTGTACGCACAGGTGTGTGTTTGGGTATGTGTGCATATTACCTCGGAGAAGGCAATGGCGCCCCACTCCAGTACTCTTGCCTGGAAAATCCCATGGATGGAGGAGCCTGGTAGGCTGGAGTCCATGGGGTCATGAAGATTCAGACACGACTGAGCAACTTCACTTTCACTTTTCACTTTCATGCACTGGAGAAGGAAATGGCAACCCACTCCAGTGTTCTTGCCTGGAGAATCCCAGGGACAGGGGAGCCTCGTGGGTTGCCATCTACGGGGTTGCACAGAGTCGGACACGACTGAAGCGACTTAGCAGAAGCAGCAGCAGCAGCGTATTACCTAGCATATGAATGATGAAGGGCAGATCTTCCTTCTTCTAAATATCAAGGGCATCAGCATTTAACTGAAGTTTATCCAATGAGATTCTGCCACTGAATCCAGAGGGAGTGATACAGAGACTGTGGTGATGTCAGTAACCCAGGAGAAGAGAATGCCTGGTGGTATCAGCGTCACTAGCTACCTTGCCTGAGCTTGGTTTTTAACCTTGTCTTGGGAGCTACCTGGCATCCTTCCAACAAATTTCAGTCTGTTTAAGCTACCTAGCATTGGCAGCTTGCAGTTGTGACTCCTGACGTACAGAAGTTGTTAATGAGGAGTTGATTATAGACAATAGTCTTATGGAAATGAGGAAGCTATAATTATCCAGATTCACTATGGTTTTTTTAAGTCTTTATTGAATCTGTTACAATATTGCTTCTGTTGTTTATGTTTTGATTGTCTGGATGTGAGGCGTGTGGGCTCATAGCTCCCTGACCAGGGACTGAAACTGCTTGGAAGGCAAAGTCTTAATCACTGGGCCACCAGGGAAGTCCTAGAGACTCATTATCCTTGAAGATAATAAAAACCCAATTAATATTCAAAGATAGGATACTGGAGGCCCATGGCCTGTTACAGGGAAACAGCTAAGGAAATTAATGCCTCTGAACATTAGGACTATGGTGGGCATTGAGGACAAGCCCCTGGAGGACCTAACTGTCATTGCCATAGAACAATATGAAGGGTATGAGGAATAAGAGCTGTGTGCTGAGGTTGGCTGCTTCAGTTGATGAGATCAACAAGAAGAAATCTCTAGATTCTCATTTTAAAACATGAACTGAACAGTCTTTTGGACTCTGTGGGAGAGGGAGAGGGTGGGATGATTTGGGAGAATGGCATTGAAATATGTATAATATTATATATGAAACAAGTCGCCAGTCCAGGTTCGTTGCACGATACTGGATGCTTGGGGCTGGTGCACTGGGACGACCCAGAGGGATGGTATGGGGAGGGAGGAGGGAGGAGGGTTCAGGATGGGGAACACATGTATACCTGTGGCAGATTCATTTTGATATATGGCAAAACCAATACAATATTGTAAAGTTAAATAAAATTAAATTAAAAAAAAAATAAAACATGAACTGAAACCCAAACTGTGAAATTGTTAAAAGAAACTCTTTTAGCCCTAGGATTGAGATAGCTATAAACCAGCATTTGTTTTTGTTGATTGCTGACTTGCAAACCAGTTAAATTCACCTCCTTATTTGGGGTCTTACATGAACATATGTTGAGATGCTAATCCAGACAGAGTTACAGTTACAGAGATCAAGATGGTGGAGAAGGAGGATGTGGCCCTCACCTCCCATCAATGAACACATCAAAAATACATCCATGTGTGGAGTAATTATCACTGAAAACCAATTGGAGACTGGCAGAAAGACTTATACAACCACAGCTATAAAAAAAGATCCACATGAGTCAGGTAGGCAAGGAAAAGAAGTGATCAGGTCAGGATCTGTAACACTAGGAGGGGACACGGAAGAGGACAGGAGTATCATGGGGTCAGAGATCCCTCTACAAGAGTGAGTGGTTTGAACCACATATTAAGCACCCTAGCTCTGAAGCCCAACAGTGGGAAGATGAGTCCCTTTTGCTGGTTTGAACCAGGGGGACTAACAGGAGGTCAGTAAGAAACCTGGACTCCACTAGTGAGGAGCCATACAAACTTGCTTACTCTTGGGAACAAGGTGGAGGAAACAGATTGAAACTTTCTGGAACTCTGACTGATTTCCCGTGACTGCCCCAGCATATGCCCCAAGCCCATGCCAAGCATGCAACCTGGGTCCTCTAGCTCCAGTGCAGCTCCCCACTAGGCAGATTGCCACTGCCAAGGAGCCTGTGCAGCTGTGGGGAACAGAGCTGGCTCAGACCTGGCACTGCATCTGAATGAGATGATGGTGCCATTACTGTCACTCACAAAGTCAGCAGGTTGGGAGCCATCTGAAACTCTTGACTGGTGTGTCAAGACTGTCCCAGTTCACATTCTGGCCCACATCAAGCACCCACACTGTCCCCTCTTGTTCTGGGGCATCTCCCCTCTAGGGGGAAGGTTGCCATTGCCCTTGCCAGGAGAGGGTACACTGGTAGGGACAGAGTCAGCTTAAACCTGGCACTGCATCTGAACAGGGTATGGAAAGCCATTGCTGGCACTCACAGAGACAGCATTGTAGGAGTCGTCTGGACCTCACTGCCTAGTGACTGGCATCACCCGACAAGCACCTCAGCCTATACTGGGCACCAGCGCCAGCTCCTCTTACTTCAGTGCTGCTCTCCTTTGGGGCAAAGGTGACCGTGCTGGAAGAGGTGAGAGCTCACACTCAGAGTGAACAGAGCCAGTTCGGACGTTAACCTCAGGGCTTCTGCACAGCACTTTGGGACCTGCTATGAACAGCTGTATGTCCATAAGCTGGACACCCTAGAAGAAACGATAGATTTGTCGAAAAATACAGTCTTCAAATACTGAATCAGGAGAAAATCGATAATCTGAACAGTCCAATCACTAGTAGTGAAATTGAATCAGTAACCAAAAATTTCCATCAAACAAAAGTCCAAGACTGGGTGGCTTCACCAGGGAATTCTACTAAATATATAATGAAGAGCTAATATTTATCCTTCTCAAACTCCAAAAAAATGAAGAGGAAGGAACATTCCTAAATTTATTCCATGAGGCTGCCATTGTTACCCTGATACCAAAACCAAAGACAATGCAAAAAAAAAGAAAGTTACAGGATGATATCTTTGATGAATATAGATGCAAAATCCTCAACAAAATAATAGCAAACAAAATTCAACAATATATTAAAAAGGACCATATACTATGATCAAGTGGGATTTATTCCAGGGAAGCAAGGATGCTTCAGTATCTGCAAATCAATCAAATGTGAAACACCACATTAACAAAAGGAAGGATACAAATTATACTATCATTTCAATAGATGCAGAAAAATCATCTGACAAAATTTAGCATCCATTCATGATAAAAACTCTCATCACTTCAGTCGTGTCCGACTCTGTGCTACCCCATAGACGGCAGCCCACCAGGCTCCGCTGTCCCTGGGATTCTCCAGGCAAGAACACTGGAGTGGGTTGCCATCACCTTCTCCGATAGAGGGAACATATCTCAACATAATTAAGACCATACAAGAGAAACTCATAGCTAACATCATACTTAACAGTGAAAAGCTGAAGCTTTTTCTCTAAAATCAGGAACAAGACAAGAATGCCTACTTTTACCACTTCTATTGAATATATTATTAGAAGTACTAATCACAGGAATCAGACAAGAAAAAATAAAAGGCATCCAAATTGGAAGAGGAGAAGTAAAACTGCCATTATTTGCAGATGACACGATACTGTATACAGAAAAACCTAACATCTCCACCAAAAAACTATTGGAACCAATAAGTGAATTCAGTAAAGTTGCAGGATACAAGATCCATATATAGAAATCTTGACTTTTCCATATACTAATAATGAATGATCACAAACAGAAAGAAAGAAATCCCATTCAAAATCATATCAAGAAAGATAAAATACCTAGGTTTGTGAAAGGACCTTTAGGTATGGGCCAGAAGATGCAAATACCATATCATATTTTATATATTGTTGCAGAGTGGAGATGATTAAAGTCCCTGGTTATAATTTGTAACTAGTTTGGGGGTTTACACTGAAGATTAATTTATAAAACAAGCAAACTTGATCCTGCAGTGGTTGATTCTGGTGGAGTGTGTGTATGTGCGGCAAAAATTCCACCTATTTCCATCTCACTCTTCCCTTACAAATCCCTAGGTGACTCAGAGTATGATAAAGCTACTAATGTAGTCCAACCTCATTTTAGAGATGAGACAATGTTCGAAGAATTGACTAGACCTGTTGCAAGCCATCCTGTTAATGGCATAGCCAGGATGAAAACACATGTCGGTCTCTTAAGCTAGCGCCCTGGTCCAGAATAGCATATTACTTCTGAAAGTGGGAATAAATGTCATTTAATAGCAATTCTACTCTTCCTTGTTATTTAATCCAAAACTCATAATGCCACAAAAATGACACCGTTTTCTATTCTTCAAAATGTGGAAAAGAGAGTTGAAGGATAGACACTAGAATAAAAATTTTAAATATTTGAATGCATCTTTATAATCTGCATGACACAACATTTTCCCCTCAGACTTGGAATGGCCTTCTAGTTATAGGTGGTAAACATTGTGTTAAGAATGTTGTATTCATCGTGTAATTTAAGGGGAAGGCAGTGTAAGTCTCTAAAAAACGTCACTGTCTCCAGCTGTGACTTTTATCTAAGGCTGCATTGTCCACATGAGGCTTTTGAGCACTTGAACTCTGGTTATTCTAAAGTAAGATGTACTGTAAGTATAAAATACACATTAGACTTTGAAGATAGTATGAAAAAATAATGTAACATATTTCATCAGAAATTTTAAGATATTGACTGTATGTTAAAGTAATAACATTCTGGAAAATTTTAGTTAAATAAAACATTATTAAAATTAATTTCACATTTTTAAAAACTCTTTTCTTAGTGTGGCTAACAGAAAGTATAAAATTACATTTGTAGTTTGCTTTCTATTTTTCTGAATCAGTGCTGATGTAAGAAAACTAAATCAAATTGAAAGGAATTTGGCCAAAGTTCCCTGAAGCTCATTAGAACTGTCAAAAATTTAAAGACATCAATTATTTCACAAGTCTATAAGCTGCTGAACTTCTACTTGTGACAAAATCACCATCCACAAATTGGAATTTTGCATTTTTCAGAAAACATTGGAATGGCAGTGAGGAAGGCAGGACTGTCTAATTCTGCTTTTAACCCAGAACAAGTTACATTGACAGCATTTGGTAATTTTGCTCTGGAAATTAGGTGGACAAGAGCAATTTAAATCCCTAGGGAAAGTACAGTAAAAAGGGGCCTATAGTTAGTTGCTTTTAAAATGGAAAGCTTTATTTTGAAAATATGAGTCTTATATCACTTTATCATATTCTTTCCAATTTTATTTCATTATAAAATTTTAATTTCTCTACAATGACATTGAGCTGATGATATTCTTTTTGATACATAAAATTTTAGGTTGGTTATAATTACTCTTTTAACAATATTCATGAAATCAAACCAATAAAGAAATAAAATATATATATTAGCTATCTGGTATATACAACATATTATATTAGACCAATACACACCAGCATGACAAAACCATAATTTGAATTAGTTTGGCAAAATTAGAAATTACTGGCTTATGGATTCCAAGAAAGTTTTAAACAAACAAACCTAAGAGATGGGCAGGGCTGTAGCTGGGCATTAGGCACAGACTGCAGGAACTCTACTACCATCATAATTCCTTTTGACAGATGGCTCAGCTCCCCTCTGCAAGTCACCTACATCTGTTCTCACCGCAGAGAGGATTTCCCCACAAAGTATAAAACAAGGATAACAACAGTTCTTTGGGTCAGTGTTCTTTAACAACCATGTAGCTTACTTTCTTTCTTGATTCCAGCTTGAAAAATTCAGAGGAAAGCCTCTGATAGTACTGTGTTAGGCCAGATGCCTACCCCTGAACCCCGCAGGTGTGACCAGGGGAGTGGGGTCATGTAAGCAAGAAAAGTTCTGCCTACAACCACATGGATGGTAGAGAGGAAGGGGAACACCAGTTCTTAAGAAAGAGAGCTTTTGGGGAAGGCAGTATCACAGACAATCACTCTAGTAATTATTAAAAATTATTTTAATGATATTAAATAAAAACATCAGAAAATTGTGTAATTAATTATATTTAACTTCAATTTTAATTACTAATTGATCCAGGCCTGCTAACATGATAGCTGGTGCCACTATAATAGACTTTTAGCCTTGTGTGGCCTACAAATTTCTGCTCATACTTTGCTTATTCTATCTAAGGTTTTCTTGCTCATTTTGTTTTGTCTAATGATAATCGCTCAGTGGTGTGCAACTCTTCACAATCCCATGGACTATAGCCTACCAGGCTCCTCTGTCCATGGGATTTTCCAGGCAATAGTACTGGAGTGGAATGCCATTTCCTTCTCCAGCAGATCTTCCCAACCCAGGGATCAAACCCAGGTCTCCCGCATTGTAGACAGATGCTTTACCGTCTGAGCCACCAGGGAAGTCCATAATGATAATTGGTTCCAAATACTGTTAATTTAATTTCCTAATAGTCATAACTCATATTTCTGTATTTGTTTAACTTATTGGCCAGAACTTCAAGAATCATATAAAATAATCATTTGTATTATTGTGAAATTTTTGGATAACTGTATAAATAAAACCTAGCAGGGTAAGGAAGTAGGAAAAGGGTATCTGTCTAGGTTCCTGTTGAAGCTAGATGAGAACTCAACAGTAGAAAGGCTTATAACAAGCTTATAAAAGAGGCTTCTAACAGAGTATGGCATTCCCAGTTTTTAAAATATTGGAGCAATGGTAAATGGGTTGGTGAACTGGGGCTGCCCTGAGATACTACCCTTCCTCCTCGTCTCCACAATTAAACACCTAAAATTGTTAGATCATGGCATAGAGGGGTTGATTGGTTCTGTTAGGTAGTTAGAATAGGAAAAAGGCGTCCAGAATAGTGGTGGCTAAAAGACAAAGAAGGGGAAAAGCCCACGAAAAATAGAACAAAGGAAAGTCCAAGGACTAGAGTGAGAACCTCAGGTAAAACAAACAGCCCTCCTGGCTAGTCCAATTTACACAGGTCAGGCTCAGGGGGAGGAGAAAAAATGTATAAAAAGAGGAGCCAAAATTGGGCCTCTGGCTTCTCTTCTCTTCGCTTCTTTTGGGTCTGACTGCCCTTACACCTTGAGGATGTATTTCCCTTTGCTTGCCAAACAAAACTGAGCTGTAACACCAATCTGTCCGTCACTTCAAATTTTTGTTGCAGTGAGACAGAATCAAGGAAATTACAGTTCCAACTGGTTAACATTTTGAGTATCAGTGACATTAAAACAACAATTTATGTAATTTGATTCCTAGTGGGATACACCTTCAGGACCAAAAAAAAAAAACCACAAAACCCTGCAAAAAAGTCTTATACCAGCTTTGATCTCTGAATTGTCAGTAAATATTTTGTAAGTATTAAAGTATCCTAAAAGAAGGAACCAAGATTTTTAGCAAAAAGAAAAGAAATACAACTATAAAACCAAAGAAGTAAAACTCTATACTTTTAAGTTTGTATTGATAATAATAGTGCGAACTTGTAATGCATTTTCATCTTTAAACTTCTATTTCCTAGTTCTAGTCACTGAAAAGGCCCATAAACAGTGAACAACCTCAGAGAAATAAATACTATGCCAGCCTAGATTGTGGGAAAAGACTGAGGAACCAGCTTGAAAAGGTTCCCACAGTTTGAGCATCAGTAAGAATAACTGCAATTGATTAAACACATCAGGTGTGTTAAAATCCATGCAGTCACAATAACATTTTTAAAAGAGTTTCATTGGTCACCTTTGGAGGATGATGGTAAACCAACTCATTATTCTGAAAATTGGTAAGTAAAGGGTAAGAATCAAGCATTTAGCCTGCCTTTCTCTTATAAGCTTTACCTTCTGGGAGTTAAATAATTGAGGTCAGGGAAATTATTGAAATAGATATTATAGAAATAGTGAAGATAATAAATTAAGAAGAAAAATATAATTAGAATATCACCATTTTGCAAACCCCTAATGAAAATAGCAATTACCATTGAGGACTGTTAACATAAAAAGAAAGACACTAGGCATCACTATCTCCTGATGGAATAGCTTATTACAACTTATGAAATATTTTTGTAAAAAGAAAAAGAATCAAACCTGAATCAGATCAAACCTCTAGATCTAACTAGAAGCTTGTAGGTGATTAAAAAGAACAGAAAAACATGTTAACTGATGCCATAGGAATGCAATCGAATCCAGAAGTGGAAAACACTTTAGGATGAATGACCACAGCTGACACTCACAGCCTGATGGGAATAATTTTTAGGCTTTCTCCCCTAAGCTAAAGTGAAACTATGTACTTTAGAGGAAAGTACAGAGTAAAGAAACAAATTGGAAAAAATATAGTCAGAAGGGCAGGTCAGTCTCTCTCATTCAGGCTGAGACTCAGTTCTTTGGAAAACCAGAAACAACTGTCTTTGCCTTGGAAATCACTACAGGGCCAGAGGTGTGTCTCTAGAAAGTGGTTCGAAGTTCACCTGTCCTTTTGGCAAAACCCAAACCTCTCTTTGAGTCCCTTTGGTGGTTCAGGCGGTAAAGAATCTACTTGCAATGCAAGAGATCTGGTTTCCATCCCTGGATCAGGAAGACTGAGAGACAGTTTCACTTTCAAACCTCTCTTATTCATCTCAAACTGTTTATAGTTACCAGGACACAAAATTGTGCCTTTGTGATATAGATTTTCTACCCATATCATCTTTAGGGCCTAAGAGCCATTCTTTGAAATGCAAACTTTAGGGAGCTGTTTCAAAACAAAATTTGAATTCAACCATTCTTTTATAAACTAGTGAGTTTTGTACTACTGTACCTCTCTCACAAATTTTCTAAAAATGAAAGCTATAAGATCTTTGCATCTGTGCATATGTTTGTGTGTATCTGTATATATATGTTGTAGATGTGTGATATTTTTCTACCTTCAGATGGCATTGTAAACAGATAGGGTATGGGATCCCCAGAGAAAGAGAACCAACCACGGATATCTTGACATAAGATAAACCATTTTGTGGCTTACAGACTTAAACATACGGCATGACCCCATAATACTCCTAGAACATAGGAAAAACATCCTCTGACATAAATTGTACCAGTGTTTCCTTAGGTCAGTCTCTCAAGGCAATACAGATAAAAGCAAAAATAAACAAATGGAACCTAATCAAGCTTACAAGCTTTTGCATAGCAAAGGAAACCATAAACAAACAAAAAGACAACTTACGGAATGGCAGAAAACATTTCCAAGTGATACAACCTACGAGGGTTTAACTTCCAAAATATACAAACAGCTTATACAACTCAACAATAAAAAAAACCAAACAACTCTATCAAAAAATGGGCAGAAGAACTAAGTAGACATTTCTCCAGAGAAGACAGATGGCAAACAGGCACAGGAAAAGATGCTCAACATCGCTATTGCTGCCAAGTCACTTCAGTTGTGTCCGACTCTGTGCAACCCCATAGACGGCAGCCCACCAGGCTCCCCCGTCCCTGGGATTCTCCAGGCAAGAACACTGGAGTGGGCTGCCATTTCCTTCTCCAATGCGTGAAAGTGAAAAGTGAAAAGTGAAAGTGAAGTCGCTCAGTCGTGTCCAACTCTTAGCGACCCCATGGACTGCAGCCTACCAGGCTCCTCCATCCATGGGATTTTCCAGGCAAAAGTACTGGAGTGGGGTGCCATTGCCTTCTCTGCAACATCGCTATTAGAGAAATACGAATCAAAACTACACTGAGGTACCATTCACACAGGCCAGAATGGCCATCATTTAAAAAAAGTCTACAAAATAACAAGTGCTGCAGAGGGTGTCAAGAAAAGGGAACCTTCCAATACTGTTGGTGGGAATACAAATTGGTGCAGTCACTATGGAAAGCAGTATGGAGGTTTATCAAAAAGACTAAAACTAGAGTTGCCATACTACTCAGCAATCCCACTCCTGGGCATGTATCCAGACAAAACTATAATTCAAAAGAAACATGTACTCATATGTCCACAGCAGCACTATTCACAATAACCAAGACGTGAAAGCAACCTAAAAGTCCATCAACAGTGAATGGATAAAGAAGATATGATACCTATATACAATGGAATGCTATTCAGCCGTAAAAAAGAATGAAATAATGCCATTTGCAACAACATAGATGGAACTAGAGATTACCATACTAAGTGAAGTAATTCAGAAAGAAAAAAACAAATGCCACATATCACATATGTAAGATCTAAAACACAGCGTGCAAGGAGATCCAACCAGTCCATTCTGAAGGAGATCAGCCCTGGTATTTCTTTGGAAGGAATGATGCTAAAGCTGAAACTCCAGTACTTTGGCCACCTCATGTGAAGAGTTGACTCATTGGAAAAGACTCTGATGCTGGGAGGGATTGGGGGCAAGAGGAGAAGGGGACGCCAGAGGATGAGATGGCTGGATGGCATCACTGACTCGATGGACGTGAGTCTCAGTGAACTCCGGGAGTTGGTGATGGACAGGGAGGCCTAGCGTGCTGCGATTCATGGGGTCGCAAAGAGTCGGACACGACTGAGCGACTGATCTGATCTGATCTGATCTATGAAAAAGAAATAGACTCATAGACATGGAGAACAGACTTGTGGTTGCCAAGGGAGAGGGTAGGTGGGGGAGGGATGGAGTGAGAGTCTTGGGTTAGTAGATGCAGACTATTATACAGAGAATGGATAAACAACATGGTTCTCCTGTATAGCACAGGGACCTATATTCAATATCCTGTGATAAACCATAATGAAAAAGAATATAAAAAAAGGATGTGTAGATATATGTATAATTGAATCACTTTCCTGTACAGCATCAACTATACTTCACTTAAAAATGTGGGGTGGGAGCACCTCCCTGGTGGCTCAGTGGTAAAGAATCTACCTGCTAATCTAATGCTCTGGAGCCCGGAAACCACAACTACTGAGACGACACACCCTAGAGCTTGTGCTTCGCAACAAGAAAAACTACTGCAATGAGAAGCCTGTGCACTGCAACTGGAGAATAGCCCATGCAGCAAGCCAAGACCCAGCACAGCTAAACAAACAAATAATTAAAATTATATATATATGGCTTAAAAATCTCGTCTACAAATATTAGTAAAAAAGGCTTTTTTGTCTTGTAAGTTACTCAGTCATATCTGACTTTTTGGTCTTACTCAGTTTTGGACTTACTCAGTCATATCAGACCCCACAGACTGTAGCCTGCCAGGCTCCTCTGTCCATGGGATTTCCCAGGCAAGAATACTGGAGCGGGTTGCCAATTCCTCCTCCAGGGGATCTCAACCCAGGGGATTGAGCCTGCGTCTCCTATTACATTCACAGCAGCACTATTCACAATAACTAAGACATGAAAACAACCTAAAAGCCCATCAGCAGATGAATGGATAAAGAAGATGTGGTACATATACACAATGGAATACTATTCAGCCATAAAAAAGAATGAAAATTTATATATATATTTAAAGGAAGCCACCATTTTGGCTTATGCCATTTTGTGATCTAAGCCTGGCCACAATGTTTGCAGTTGAAGTAGGTCTCAGTAATTAATGATCTTACAGGAAATGAGGGAATGCAGGAACAAAGGAAAAGCACTCAAGAAACAATAGTACAGTGATAAAACAGAGTTCTAGTTCCTCCACAAGGGCTACAGATAACAATCTGATACACACCTTTGAGTTCTGTAGGAACTAAGGGTCCAATTCAGGTGGAGGACAGAATGATGATATTGAACTTTTTTTAACATTCATGACTTCAATCAACTAAAACTGAGACTCAGTCAATCTTTGCCCCAATTCTATGCTGAATTATCCTCTGTTTCAGCCTCTTCATATACCCTTCACTTAAAACTTCCCCAATTTTGCTCTTTGGGGAGATGCCACTTTGGGAAAGATGCCAGTCTTCCCTTTACTTGTTGCAAGTAATAGATTCTTCATTCTTCTGATCTTTGACTTGGTTATCTTTTAGTTCAACACCCACCAAGAGGCAAATCCAGTTTTGGGGTAACAAAATTTTACCAAATTAATTTTGTTGCCAAAATTAATTTTAAAAGAGCTCTGTTAAATTGATTTAAACACATAAATTAAGTGTTCCTGCACACATTTTAATCTTATCACCAACCCCTCCTTGAACTATTAGTATAAAAACTCCTTACCAGTTCCTCCCAGGTTGGGACCCACAGTTGTTTGGCGCAGGAAGCCACTGTGTCCCTCTTTGACTGACAAAGAAATAAAGCTATTCTTTTCTGCTTCACCTGAAACTCTATCTCCGAGATTCAATTCGGCACTGGTCACAGAGGATAAGTTTTCAGCATCAAATTTATCCTTACTACAAAATTTGCCAGCAAAAAAAATGTGGCATGACAAAATTTTCATATCACAATTGTTGAAAACAAATACATTAAATAAATATAATAATTCTGTTTTATTGTAGGTACACTTAAAAAGAGCTTCCAAAATCATTTGGTAACTTGAAACTTTAGTGTTCTGCTAAGTTAAATTAAATGATGTAAATTTATTGAATAACTAGATCATTTCCAAATAAGATAAAATATTTTTCATTAATTATTGAACATTAGTTTATCGCCTTCTGACTTCTTATTACAAAGGAACTAAAAGATAAATTTGTGTTTGTCAGTTAGCAAGTCTTGTGCTTTGAAAACCAGTATAAGAAACACATGTTATGGAAATTATAAAAAATATTTATTAGCCTGCCAATTCACAAAAATGCTAATGTAAAAGTTCATAACTGCTTACTTAGTTTTCATTAAAAATTAAAGTTTCTAAGATTAAAAATTCTAGTTACTATATGTAATTAAAGTTACTAAATATAATAAGGGAAACAATTCTGCATGCAAGGAAAATGAAATGCACTTTTGGATAAGAAAAGTTATGAAGTAAGGAGATGCATTTTTATTAAGGGAAAACAAAGTGTCCTAAAATATAGCTAGTATTCCAGAATGAAAAAGGAAAATAAAGGACTAGCTCTGGACATAGAAAATTGTAAAAGTTTTACAAATAAGAAATCTTGGGAAAGGAATTTTGTTTGTGCTGGATAAGATTGAATGGATTTTTTATAAGGATTTCAGAAACAAGGTTTAATATCAATAGTGTATTTATGTAAAACTAAAACCTAATTTATTATTTTTTTAATTTATTCATTTATTTTAATTGGAGGCTAATTACTTTACAATTTTGTGGTGGGTTTTGCCATACATTGACATGAATCAGCCACAGGTGTGCATGTGTCCCCCCTCCCAAACTCCCCTCCCCCCTCCCTCCCCATCCCATCCCTCAGGGTTGTCCCAGTGCCCTGGCTTTGAGTGCCCTGTTTCATGCATCGAACTTGGACTGGTCATCTACTTCACATATGGTAATATATATGTTTCAATGCTATTCTCTCAAATCATCCCACCCTCACCTTCTCCCACAGAGTCCAAAAGTGTGTTCTTTGTATCTATGTCTCTTTTGCTGTCTCATGTATGGGGTTGTTACCATTTTTCTAAATTCCATACATATGTGTTAATAGACTGTATTGGTGTTTTTCTTTCTGGCTTACTTCACTCTGTATAATAGGCTCCAGTTTCATCCACCACATTAGAACTGATTCAAATGCATTCTTTTTAATGGCTGAGTAATATTCCATTGTGGATATGTACCACAGCTTTCTTATCCATTCGTCTTCTGATGGACTCTAGGTTGCTTCCATGTCCTGGCTATTATAAACAGTGCTGCGATGAACACTGGGGTACACATGTCTCTTTCGATTCTGGTTTCCTTGGTGTGTATGCCCAGCAATGGGATTGCTAGGTCGTATGACAGTTCTATTTCCTTGTAAAGAATCTCCACACTGTTCTCCACAGAGGCTGTACTAGTTTGCATTCCTACCAACAGTGTAAGAGGATTCCCTTGTTGGCAGACTTTTTGATAGCAGCCATTCTGACCAGCATGAGACAGTACCTCACTGTGGCTTTGATTTGCATTTCTCTGATAATGAGTGATGTTGAGTAAAACCTAATTTCTTTCTGCCCAAAAAATGAAATATTTTTTGTCTACTGGTCTGCTCTTGATAAGATTTTATGAAAATTTTTTGCCTAGAAAGCAGAGACTTTAGGTCTTATCAACTGTGCTTCACACTATCTCTATCAGGTCTTTGATAGCTTAAAATTGAATCTCATTAATATTACAAGAATTGAGTTTTACTTACAACTATTTAACTTTCTGTATTTACTGACAATTGGGACTTCACTCGTGGTTCAGTGGTAAAGAATCCAGCAGAGGAGATGCAGTTTCAATCCCTGGGTCAAGAAGATCACTTGGAGAAGGCAATGGCACCCCACTCTAGCACTCTTGCCTGGGAAATCCCATGAACAGAGGAGCTTGACCAGGCTACAGTTCATGGGGTCACAAAAGAGTCGGAAATGAAAAGTCTTATACAAGAATTTACAGAACCCTAATGCAGAAACTCGGAGAAGGCAATGGCACCCCATTCCAGCATTCTTGCCTGGAAAATCCCATGGATGGAGGAGCCTAGTAGGCTGTAGTCCATGGGGTCACTAAGAGTCAGACACGACTGAGCGACTCCCCTTTTACTTTTCACTTTCATGCATTGGAGAAGGAAATGGCAACCCACTCCAGTGTTCTTGCCTGGAGAATCCCAGGGACGGGGGAGCCTGGTGGGATTCCGTCTATGGGGTCGCACAGAGATGGACACAACTGAAGCAACTTAGCAGCAGCAGCAGCAATGCAGAAACTGATGGCTTCATAAACTTCTACAAAAGATGAAGAGTCACAAGAATTAATTACACGGGAATGAATAAACTGATGAAGATGATTATAATTCTTTATGACTTTTTTGTTTGAACCATTACTGATTTTTTAAAAAATGTTTTGACTTTTCAGATATAAGGAAATCATTGTCTCTTTTCTCTAAATCTATCAACAATTTGTAAGATGCGTTTGTGTACAAAGATGAGACTTTTTTTCTCTCAACTTGAGCCCTTCAGGATTCAGAAACTCTCAGTAAGTATTATTATTTTCATAGCAATTTAGCTATCTGTACAAGTTCAATGGGAATCTATTCTCCTTGCAACAGAATACATTTGGAAACTGGTTATATTACCAAGGGCTTCCCAGGTGGTTCAGACAGTAAAGAATCTGCCTGAAATGCAGGAGACCCAGGTTTGATCCCTGGGTGGGTAAGATCCACTGGAGAAGGAAACGGCAACCCACTCCAGTATTCTTGCCTGGAGAATCCCGTGGACAGAGGAGCCTGGTGGGCTACAGTCCACGGGCTTGCAAAGAGTCGGACAGGACTGAGCGACTATATTACCAAGACTCTGGATTGGAACACCATTTTTGAGAAAGTCATGCATAGTCTCACATTTGATCAGTTGGCTTTAAGGAACTAGAGGTTGACTTTATGGAGCCAATAAATCCCCTTAAACAACAACAACACCGGATATATTGCTTACAGGGTTCCCAACAACCTTAATGAAGTAATGAAGGTCACATCCTAGCAGGTATAAGAAACCTCAGGATTATTTGGGTGACCTTGAGAAGAAAGAAATTACTCAAATCTATAGGTATTGCAAACAAGCCTGATGGCATGTTCTTGGTTTGGTTTTTTAGCCTTAGGAGGCCTTTACAAGTTCAATCTGAGATTCATTAAAAATTTCCAACAACAGAGATGAAAAGAGCCTATAAGGGCAACTGTTTACCAAATATTTGTTTTTCTATTTCTCTGCGAATTTTGTTCCTCTCCTCTGAAGTCCCAAACCCCTACCCTCTTCTCCTTTTCTTAGATGGCATATAAGCCTCAATTGTCTAACTTGTCCCAGGGTCTCATTTTTCTCATGGGGCCACCATACATATGTAATTGCATTTGATTTTCCCTTGTTAATCTGTCTCATTTCAATTTAATTCTTAGACCAGTCAGAAAAACCTAGAAAGGGTAGAGGGAATTTTTTTCTTCCCCCAACAGAATCAACAATTCAGCATGTTTGATTTATCAGTAGACTGTTTTTTTCCCTTCCTTTTTTTTTTTTTTTTGAGATATCAGTTTCATGCCCCTGGCATTTTTAAATTCTTATGTGAATCACTGATTGAGGAAGAGCAGTAAGGTTTTAAATATACTATACCCTTATATATGAAGCCAAAACTCCAATACTTTGGTCACCTGATCCGAAGAACTGACTCACTGGAAAAGACCCTGATGCTGGGAAAGATTGAAGGCAGGAGGAAAAGGGGATGACAGAGGATGAGATGGTTGGATGGCATCACCAACTTGATGGACATGAATTTGAACAAGCTCTGGGAGTTGGTGATGGACAGGGAAGCCTGGTGTGCTGCAGTCTATGGAGGCGCAAAGAGTCAGACATAACTGAGCGACTGAACTGATACCCTTATATGAATTTATTGGCATTACTTAGTTTGTGTGTGTGTATGTATTTAAAATTATTTATTTATTCCTTCTCTGTGCTGGGTCTTGGTTGCTGTACAAGCTCTTCTCTAGTTGTGGTGAGTGGGGGCTACTCTCTAGTTGAGGTGTGCATGTTTCTTAGCAGTGGCTTCTCTTACTGCAGAGCACAGGCTCTAGGGATGCGGGCTTCAGTAGTCGTGGCTCCTGGGCTCTAGAGCACAGGCTCAATAGTTGTGGTGCATGGGCTTAGTTGCTCCATAGCATGTGGGATCTTCCCAAATCAGGATCCAACTCATGCCTTCTGCATTGGCCACCAGGGAAGTCCTGTATATATTTTTATATGCCTCTCCATTCTTCTTCTTCTGGAATTTTGGAAAGCTTTCACAGGAAGGGAGAAGAGGCCAGGGTGTTTCTATTCTCTGTACTGCTTCATGGAAGCAGGAGACAATGCATGCATGCATGCTAAGTCACTTCAGTCGTGTCCAACTCTTTGTGAACCCCTGGAGTGTAACCCACCACATTACTCTGTTCATGGCATTCTCCAGGCAAGAATACTGGAGTGGGTCGCCATGCCTTCCTCCAAGGGATCTTCCCGACCCACGATCAAACCCTGGATCTGATAGGACTAAAGGACTCTGCTCTAGTCACTCTGGCACTATATCTACGGGGGGAAAAAAATCTAATTTAATGAGTGTTTAACATTGTGTTAGATGCTGAGATATAAAGATGATTCAGATAATATATCAGTGCAGTCTGTGTCTTGAGAGAGTTTAGGTTAGATAGCTGAGTATCAACAACTACTATAGAAAGCCAAAACAAATGCCAAATGGGTAAAAGCAAAATGCTTTGTCAATAGGAGAGAAACTCTAAGAACAGGCAGGTTTTCAGAGGGAAAGTGGCATGCGATTAGGCCCTGAAGGACATTACTTCAGCTGACGAAAATAAGTATTGAAGACATGTCACACGAAACTGTTGGTGGTTTCAGTTTATAAAGGAAATGGGTAAGGATATCATGTATTCTGAAAACACTGGTGTGGCTAACTGCCAGCTGCAGTTCTACCCAAGAGTTCCTTCTCATCTTTTGGAAATAAAGTGTAAAAGCATAGAGGACAAAAAGAATCAAGCCAGATCAAAGTGGAAAGAATAACAGTACAGGATACAATAACAGGATGGCTTCTCTACGCTGCAGACGCCAGTGTGTCAGGGAGTGGCTGTGTGGTCTTTAGAAGACAGGTACTGCCACTCAACACATATTTAACAGCTCCACCCCCTCCTGCCACTGCTTTGTGCTGGCGTGGTGATAGATGCTGGGGGATAAAACAGTGGACAAGGCAGTCATGGTCCTTTAAACAATAACTATGTAATTGCAATGGTAATAAGCAGTGTGACAGAGAAGTGTGAGATGTTAGGGGAACTTCTGGCAGGGACCCTGGCTTAGTCTGGCACATTAGGTAAATTGGCCCTAAACAAGTGATATTTGAGTTGAGTTTTGAAGGAAAAGCAGGGGTGCTGGGTCTGGGGTTAGGATTGAAGGCAGAAGTAACAAGGTTGGGAGCAGCACCAGTGTAGGTGGCCCACAAAGAGTGAAAAGGCTGAGCAGAAGCCTCTGCATGCGTGACCTTGTAGGCCTTATTCATAATTTGGGTCATTACCCTTGCATGTCAGGAAGCAACACATTGTCATTCTGAGGGCACAATGGAGAAAGGATCAAAGTGAGACAAACTCAGGTGTGGAAAGGCCAGTCAGCAGGCTACAGGCCTGCCTAGAGCCTGCGCAAAGAAATGAGGGTGACTTGCACTAGGGTGGAGACGGTGGGACTGGAGAGAGTCCAGAAGAAAGGCTGGGAGGGGGAGGGCACATTTTGAAGAGAGCCTGGGTTCATAAGATCACATGTGCGCCTACATGTGTGTGTTCCATAGCTGTGAGAGGGATCGGATCATTTCTGTAAGCAGGAACTGGATGTTACATTAACAATTCTGCAGAGTTTTTACTTATACTCTCTTTTCCTTCATGCCAGAATCTCCACATTCCCAAGCCAGGCCCAAAGTCAGACCAGAACTTCAAGAATCAGTCATCCTTTTCCTAATCCCCATACACAGAAACTTGTCAAGATTTGGCTTGTGGGGTTACACCCTCAGCTTCCACACTCCCTTTCTAGAACCTGGTGCTCAACTCTAAACAAAGATTACAGGGAAGGATGCTAGGACACTCTAAGTAGAAAGAGGAAATCGGTAATCAGCTAGAAAGAAAAGGGAGATGAGTAAATATGAGTTAACTGTACTGAGTCAGAAAAATATATTAGACAAGTTCCCCAGACCTTCCTGTTTTGGGTGATAATAAAATCACTCTTTAGTTTGAAGCTCTTAACTGCTGTAACAACACTTATTACTAGGGCTTGAGGCTTTCAGTCACTCAGTTAATATTTGTTGAACTGAAGCATAACAAAGTTAAAACAGGTTGTCCCAAGATCCTGAGGGCTATATATTCTCAGCATAATTTAGTCTTCAACTCCTGTGCTTTCATTATGGAAAGGAGAAGGAAATAGGGAACAGATAGGGGCTTGGTTACTGCTGTGGAAACAGGAAATTTGTGGCATATGAAGTACGTTCTGGGCCAAGAGTTCTAGTAGTAACTGGTTGACCCTTGATACATCTGTCTTGGTTTTGTTTTAAAGTAAGGGGATAATTTAACATGGGCTCCAACTGTAATTTTTAGTCTAATGTTGTATGGGCAATAAAGCCCAAAATCTTATATAGATCTGGGTGGAGAAAGAAAAAAGAGCAAGTTAATTACTGAAGGCAACAAAGGAGGCTTCTCTGCTCCGTTTCAATTTTAAATTAAGACAGGTTCCAAATGTGTATTCTTCTCTCTGGGCTTCTGAGTAGGAAGTGATTCTTGTCATCTGTTTTTATTCACACCAGCAGCTATTATTGTCTAAAACAAGTATTCTCCATTCGCTAAGGTCTTCAGTTTCCCTGTAACTTTCTTTACAACATAGGAAGCCCTGGAGCCTTGCCAAAGACTTGGTTTCATCTAAGATTCTTCAGCCCAGCCTCCTAGGACCCTTACCTAGAGTGGCTAAGCCTCAGGTTTCCTTTCCAGGACCCTTAACCTTTCATAGCTAAGGAAAAAGTTATTTTTTAAACCCTAGAAATAAATATAACTTTATAACCCCTAATGAATTCAATTCTCTCCCTGCAGCAATGAGGGTAGGTATGGTGAGGCTGCCTGGGATCTCCATGCCTATTTACTCTTTGCAAACAGTGACCTCTGCAGCTTGTGGAGCTCACTGTCTTTGGTGCTACAAGTCACAGGTAACCGAGACCCTGCCAAGCTTAATTGTTCCAAAAGGCGTAGGGGCAACGGCTGGACTCCCTTAATGTTTTAATCAGGATAGAAATTAAAGACTGGTGGTAACATCCTATCAAAATTTATTTGAAACACTGATGGGCAAGCTTTTTCTTTATCTTGTGCAAATAGAAACTCATATCAGCAGTGAGCAAGCATATTCTCAAAAAGGAATTTTTGACAAAGAGCCTTTAGATACAACATAATTATCAATGAACAAAATGTCAACAAAGAGCCTTCAGACACTATAATTCTCCTTCCTTATAACAGATATTCAAGCTACTTCCTCAAAGGGCCACAAAGTTCATGCTTAAGAACAACAGACAGCAGTCACAGTCCTTAATTCCATTGGTCAGAAAAAATTGTGATTTAAGGCAGTCTTTGGTCATAGATCTTTTCAAGGTATCCTGTTACAAGGGTCAACACAGAAATATAAAAAACTTCCAGGAGACACAAATTTAAGAAAATTTTAAAAAATTGGGTTGGCATTATTTGGATCACCCTCAGGGACTGGTTCAGGCCTATCTGGGTCTAGCTAAACTGCAATATACTAGCTTGTCCTATGTTTCTCTAATAGGGTTTCCATGGCAGTCCTGTAGATGTTCTTGCTTCTCATTTACCACTGCCTTTGCCTGGCAACCAATGTAATTAGAACAAACCTGAAGTTCTAAAGACATTCACTTTATTTGGATGAAGTTCCCTTGTCAGGTTCAGAATAGGGTATTTGGCACCAAACAGCTTCCATAAAGAATCACTTAGAGCTGTTCTGCCTAAAATGATACCCAGTAGCCACATGAGGCTATTTAAATTTAAATTAAGAAAAATTAAAAATTCAGTTTCTGAATCTCAAGTGCCATATTTCAAACATTCAATAACCACACTGGGCCAATGGCTACCTATTAGACAGTACAATTATACAGCATTTCCATCATCATAGAAGTTCTGATGGAAAACACTGATTTAGAAGAGTCATTTATTTATAAATATATCAGTTACTAATTCAATTTCTAATTCATTTAAGTTGAGACATCTCCCTAAATTCTTTCAGCCTCACTGCAAAAGGAGAAAAAATGTGACCAGTCTTCTACCTCTTGAAAAAAAATTTGATATTATATTTCTTTTAAGGATTGTCATAATTGGGTAGTCTTTCTATAAGTTGTTAAAAAGTTAACACTATCTTTAAATGCAGCTTCAAGTGGGGCTGGGTGAAGAAAAGGTTCTTATTAGTGAATTTGGAGGTCTGATCATATGAAAGACATAATCCACATTGTTCTCAAATTTGAGACTCTTGGACAAAGCCTTCCCATATTTGGTATGAATTTAGGGAACTGAAGAAGGTCCTTCTGTCTTGCCTCTGTCTTGCCTCTAAATATACCTTTTCCACCTACTCATTGATATAGGAAATTACTTCAACAGAAAGAAAAACCTCTTATTAAGCAATTACATACAAAGATTTAGTACAAACATCTTGGAAGAAACATGCTAAGCTGTAAATGACTCATATTTACCACTTTCCAATAAGTTTTCATAGGAAATGAAAATTTCAGGTTGCTGAATTCCTAGACTGAGGTGGAACTGAGGAGAGAAGGATCAGAGGAGACAGGTTTGGAATAAAGGTAGATTTTACTACCCTATTTTGTGAAAGCTTGGCCTTTGACATTTAGGGAGTATGTAATAACAAATTGACAAAATATTCAGCTCTGGTTTCCATTTGCTTAGAAAGTAGGGTTCCTCTAGACTCTCAATAAATTTACTGATTGTTCTTAGGGTAAGAATGGTCAGAATTGGTTTAGGCTGGGATTTTAAAGATGCGCTTGACTTTTGGTGATGCTATATTACAGAATTTCAGAGCCTGAGGAACTTTGAGGACCATCTGGTCCATTCCACTAAATTGAGAATTTGCAAACTATTTTCCTTTCAATTTCAGGGGTGCATGTGAGGGATATAGTGAAAATTTACCTGAATTTCATTCAAAGTTGTAAACTGCACTAGATTAGATTAAAAGCTTCCTGCCTGCTGTCTCGGGTCTGTAGCATAGGGCAAAACACCTTACAAGGCTTCCAGAACTGCTGAGCTACAAGGCCTGACTTTAAAGATGAAGGACATAAAGGCTAGAGAAGGAAAATGCTTTTCCCAGGGTCACAGAGTGAGGTAACAGTCAGACAGGACTAGGACAGAACTGTGTGCTCTTTCCACTGCGCTCTGCTGATTTCTCACAACTGCCTTCTTTCTTGAATACTTAGTTCTGGAGGCTGGTACAGCTTCCCACAGTTCAACTAGATGCCATTATTGTTTCTCCTCTATTTTTGTGTTTTTTATTCATTTCTTGTCCACCAGTGCTGAAAGCATCAAATGGAAGTATTTTTCTTGTACTAAGCAAAGACAGTCTAGCATTAAAGAAAAACAAAAAGCACTAGGAAGAAATTATATAAGAAAAAACTATCAGTACATTTTTCTGGATGTGGAGTTAGAAACTTCTACTTATTTTTGCCTTATCTTTTTTTGTACATTTCAATTTTTCTACAATAAGCATTAATTAAATTTCTTAATTAAAATTTTCTCATAATTACTTTATAATCAGAAAAGAACAGTACACACACACACACACACACACATACACACACATATATAAATGGATTTCCCAGGTGGCTCACTGGTAAAGAATGCCAATGCAGGAGCTGCAGGTTCAATTGCTGCAAGATCCTTTGGAGGAGGAAATGGCAACTCACTCCAGTTTTCTTACCTGGAGAATCCCATGGACAGATGAGCCTGGAGGGCTGCAGTGCATGGTGTCACAAAGAATCAGACACAAGTGAGCATCTGAGCATGCACAAACATATATTTTTATATTTATATATACATATATATATATGCTATGCTATGCTAAGTCACTTCAGTCATGTCCGACTCTGTGCGACCCCATAGACGGCAGCCCACCAGGCTCCCCAGTCCCTGGGATTCTCCAGGTAAGGACACTGGAGTGGGTTGCCATTTCCTTCTCCAATGCATGAAAGTGGAAAGTGAAAGTGAAGTCGATCAGTCGTGTCCGACTCTTAGCGACCCCATGGACTGCAGCCTACCAGGGTCCTCCGCCCATGGGATTTTCCAGGCAAGAGTACTGGAGTGGGGTGCCATTGCCTTCTCTCTCTCTCTATATATATATATGTATGTATGTGTATATATATAAAACCACCTCTTTCTCACCCTATTTCCACTGTATGAAAGGATCCTGCCTTCATTTAAATAGAGTGGAGCAGTGGGCTCCTATGAAGCAAGCTGAGGGGCACATTAATTATTCTCCAGATATTTGGGACAATAAAGGAGGACACTTATTTGTGCCACTTCATTTTCCATATTTTCAGCTGCTATCTGAAATGACTGCTAATCTTTCAGCTGAAGCCAGCTCAGTCCCTTTTTTATTTTTTTCCAAGTGTTTTAGTTCTCTGTAAACGGTAGCCTTGCTTCATTCTTATCGATCTATTAATTTTCATATATAGAGAGTGTCTTTTTGCTCGCTTACATAATTTAAGCTAAGAAAAATGTGTAAATTATTAATCCTAGGGGTAGATTTTTTTACTTCACTCAACAGATAAAAGGTTATTAATTTAAATTTCTTAATAGTGTACTATAACACACAAAAAGGAGAAATATAAGCCTTTTGTATGTGAGAAACAAGAAAAATGCAACTGTAAACATTTTTCCCCCAAGCTGGGTCTCATGCAAGATAGGGGCTCACACTCAGCCAGATTATTTCCTTGCTTCAGAAACTACTAATGATGTGAGAGTGTGTGTGTGTGTGTATGTTTGTGAGAGAGAGAGAGAAGGAATGGGACCTTTTTCCTCTATGAGTCAGCCTGGATATATATTCTTTAAGGTGTTTTTCAGATCCACCACCACCACCACCAAAAAAAATCTCAGAAAACTTAAACTCTGAGTATTTTCCAAACAGAGGAAATACAGAAATTTTTAATCTTTCAATACCTATTTGATGCATACATTTCTTTCCCCTCTTGCTCTTTTCTGAACCCCAACCATCCTCACCGTATCAGTTCTATGCTGCTAATCAAAATAAGAAATCCAACAACAGCATCTGCTTTGTTACTTTTCAGCTTTGCCCAAATATTAGCAATTAAAGTCTCAAGAAGCTGTGCCAATTGCTCATTGACATTTTAAAATTTAATAGATAGGTAATACAAATTGTAAAACACACATTTGCCCCACGAGTTTGAGCAAGTTTCGGGAGTTGGTGATGGACAGGGAAGCCTGTCGTGCTGCAGTCCATGGGGTCACAAAGAGTCGGACACAACTGAGCTACTGAACTGATTTAATTTAGGGTCTGAAAAAATGCAACCATAAACATCTTCCCCCAAACTGGGTCTCGGGCAAGATAGGGACTCACACTGAGCCAGATTATTTCCTTGCTCATTTAAAAAATTTTTATTTCTTGCCATCAAAACTGCCCTCTTTGGTAGTTCTTTCTCCAGGGGCCATGTGGAAGACCAGAACGTACCCCAAACACAATAGATTAGTAGGTCATAACTTCAAAGACCTCTTATGGAAAAATCCCTTCTGAAAACCACCTCTAAGTAACTGATTACTAAGAGGCCAAAGGAAGGCCTTCCTTCTCGTTCTCCCTATTTCTCTGGCTTCTCTTTTTGCCTTTCTCTCACCTGCTCCGTCTTCCATCTTTCTTCTCTCTCTTCTTCCTCCTTATCTTTTCCCTCCCCAGTCCCTCCTTTTCTTTTTACTACTTTTTCTCCCTGTCTCTCTCCTTGCCCATTACTGAACTTAGTGATGTACCAGATGGATGGGCCTTTTAATACTCATTAAGATCCTAGTTCATAACCCTTGGGGATTATGCCATGAGACTGTGTGGAAATAAATTCTTTCTCATATTTCCTACTGTTATTAACAATTATTATTACTAAAACTAATAAATTATAACTACAATGATACCTTATTTTTGTATCATGATAGTCATCTTATAAAATAATGCTTCCATCTAATACTAATCTGGTTTGATTCCCAGCATTACCACATGAAGAAGGGGAGCAGGTATATCACTTTTATTTTTTTAGGTGAAGAAATAAGGCTCCAAGAGACTGACCTGCCTTTGATAGCATAATTAGCTAGTAGTGAGTTTGAGACTAGGATTTAAAAATTCTGGGGTCTTTGTTCTTTTAGATGGAGTTGAAATTGGATAACGGTAGCTAATCTTAAGTTACAGCAAGCAGTGTCCAAGAAAAAAGGTTTGTGCTCAAGGATAAGTCCAAATGTAAGATAAAGGCACCTAACCAGCAAAGGATGGCATCACCGATTTGATGGAGATGAGTTTGAGCAAGCTCTGAGGGTTGGTGATGGACAGGGAAGCCTGGCGTGCTGCAGTCCATGGGGTCGCAAAGAGTCGGACATGACTGAGCAACTGAACTGAACTGAACCAGCAATGTGTTATAGTGAACACTTGGCAGATGTGACTGAGGGGGCTTTTATCTAGTCTGACTTCCAGGGACTATTCCTAAAGCACTCTTGGTGGTTGCTGCCACACATATGAATTTAAAGTTGGGGCTAGTCACTGGGATGACCCAGAGGGATGGTATGAGGAGGGAGGAGGGAGGAGGGTTCAGGATGGGGAACACATGTATACCTGTGGCGGATTCATTTTGATATTTGGCAAAACTAATTATGTAAAGTTTAAAAAATAAAATAAAATTAAAAAAAAATAAAGTTGCAAGCTCAAGATTTGGTCAGAACAAACAGACAGGGTTTGGAACTTGTTACAAAACAGTGAAATTATTTTCTTTTACAAATTTGTTACTTTTAGCTTTTGTTACATTTAAAATAGACTTTCAGGGTCAAGAGGGATATGTGAGGCAGTGTGTCAGTGAGACTGGTAAAGCATTGTACGTCAAATACAAAGATAGTAGTAGAAGACATCATGAAAAAAAGAAAACAGCATTGGTGCTGCAGGGGCTTGCCCAATTATCTTGACGTAGCCATCGAACGCAGAATACTTTTGCTCTAATTTCCTTCGAGGCTGGATACAGGCAAACTTGAGAAAGACGTGAACTTTGTTTTTGCAATTGCTTTTGCAATTGCTCCAGGTGCTACTTCCCTCTGCATAACTTAAACCTTTCATATACCCCTTATGCAATCTCTTATTCACTTTAAAGGGCTATGTCAGTGACTCTACCCAAGTTTTTTATTTCCTCTTCCATCTTGGTCTCATTGCCAGAGAACTCTGCTCTGGTGCTTGGCAGTATCGTTCTATTACTCTGATCATAATTAGGAGGCCATATTATCTTTCTGCGGAGAAGGCAATGGCACCCCACTCCAGTACTTTTGCCTGGAAAATCCCATGGATGGAGGAGCCTGGAAGGCTGCAGTCCATAGGGTCGCTGAGAGTCGGATACGACTGAGCGACTTCACTTTCACTTTTCACTTTCATGCATTGGAGAAGGAAATGGCAACCCACTCCAGTGTTCTTGCCTGGAGAATCCCAGGGACGGGGAAGCCTGGTGGGCTGCCGTCTATGGGGTCACACAGAGTCAGACACAACTGAAGTGACTAAGCAATAGCAATTATCTTTCTGTTCTTTTTTATGATGGAATTGCGATGTCTTTGTGATACTTTTTCACTGTCTCTGTGAGCCAGCAACTTGGTGTGTGAAATCTTGAATTGTTACCTTTAGGTGATAACACCCAACTCCAGATATTTCCATGTGGTGAAACTCTGCTGCTGCTACTGCTGCTAAGTCGCTTCAGTTGTGTCTGACTCTGTGCAACCCCATAGATGGCAGCCCACCAGGCTCCTCCATCCCTGGGATTCTCCAGGCAAGAACACTGGAGTGGGTTGCCATTTCCTTCTCCAGTGCATGAAAGTGAAAAGTGAAAGTGAAGTCGCTCAGTTGTGTCCGACTCTTAGTGACCCCATGGACTGTAGCCTACCAGGTTCCTCTGTCCATGGGATTTTCCAGGCAAGAGTACTGGAGTGGGGTGCCATTGCCTTCTCCAGGTGAAACTCTAGGCATCTCAAAATCAACACATCTAAAAACTGAATGTACAGTTTTCCTCCAAGCTTACTCTTCTTTTTGTACTATGTCAATTCATTTCTTGATGGACTAGGCTTGCAATTTGCTCAGTTTTATACAGCAAGATCTAGTTTAAATTTTCCCAATGCCCTCAGATATCTCTAGTTTCCTCCATCAGAGCAAATCCTTCTGTACCCTGTCAGCCTTTGGCTCATATCAATAGGAGAGAAACCACCTCCATGGCATAGCAGGTGAGAGTGGGGTGTCAAAAACCACAGGAACTGAAGTCTAATACAGCATGCACCTCAGCTTTAGCGTCACTCGCTGACATGTCCCTAATTGGCTCTCTTTCCCATTCTTCTACACAGCTATTTCAATGGGTGCCCTGTTCCTCGTCTCCCTTACCTTGCCACTACTCTGGCTCACTCTCAGGAAACAGCCATGTCTTCTACTTAATTCTGAAAAGTTGACAACATTTAAGGGAGAATTTCCTTCCTAGAAAGTTTTCATTAGGCAAGAGACTCCCTTTTTTTTTTTAAAGCTGACTTTGCATCCTGACTCCACTACTTGATAAGATACTACTCTCTTCCCACATTGCAGTTTCTTCATCTGCAAAGCTGGGATAACACTAGTGCTTATGCTGAAGGGTTATTGCAAGAATTAAATGAGGCAATTTATGTAAGCCACTTACACCTGACACAGAGTAGGTCCTCAAAGAATATTAATGTTATTAATAACTTTCTCTTTCAGCCTGTCTTTTTTGCCCAGCAGAAAAGGCAGCTCTTTTCTGTAGTGGCTAATGCTGACTCTACACATGGACATCACCAGATGGTCAACACTGAAATCAGATTGATTATATTCTTTGCAGCCAAAGATGGAGAAGCTCTATGTAGTCAGCAAAAACAAGACCGGGAGCTGACTGTGGCTCAGATCATGAGTTCCTTATTGCCAAATTCAGACTGAAATTGAAGAAACTAGGGAAAACCACTAGACCATTCAGGTATGACCTAAATCAAATCCCTTATGATTATACAGTGGAAGTGAGAAATAGATTTAAGGGCCTAGATGTGATAGACAGAGTGCCTGATGAACCATGGACAGAGGTTCGGGACATTGTACAGGAGACAGGGATCAAGACCATCCCCATGGAAAAGAAATGCAAAAAAGCAAAATGGCTGTCTGGGGAGGCCTTACAAATAGCTGTGAAAAGAAGAGAAGCGAAAAGCAAAGGAGAAAAGGAAAGATATAAGCATCTGAATGCAGAGTTCCAAAGAATAGCAAGAAGAGATAAGAAAGCCTTCCTCAGCGATCAATGCAAAGAAATAGAGGAAAACAACAGAATGGGAAAGACTAGAGATCTCTTCAAGAAAATTAGAGATATCAAGGGAACATTTCATGCAAAGATGGGCTTGATAAAGGACAGAAATGGTATGGACCTAACAGAAGCAGAAGATATTCAGAAGAGGTGGCAAGAATACACAGAAGAACTGTACAAAAAAGATCTTCATGACCAAGATAACCACGATGGTGTGATCACTGACCTAGAGCCAGACATCCTGGAATGTGAAGTCAAGTGGGCCTTAGAAAGCATCACTACGAGCAAAGCTAGTGGAGGTGATGGAATTCCATTTGAGCTATTTCAAATCCTGAAAGATGATGCTGTGAAAGTGTTGCACTCAATATGCCAGCAAATTTGGAAAACTCAGCAGTGGCCACAGGACTGGAAAAGATCAGTTTTCATTCCAATCCCAAAGAAAGGCAATGCCAAAGAATGCTCAAACTACCGAACAATTGCACTCATCTCACACGCTAGTAAAGTAATGCTCAAAATTCTCCAAGCCAGGCTTCAGCAATACATGAACCGTGAACTTCCAGATGTTCAAGCTGGTTTTAGAAAAGGCAGAGGAACCAGAGATCAAATTGCCAACATTTGCTGGATCATCAAAAAAGCAAGAGAGTTCCAGAAAAAAAAACCATCTATTTCTGTTTTGTTGACTATGCCAAAGCCTTTGACTGTGTGGATCACAATAAACTGTGGAAAATTCTGAAAGAGATGGGAATACCAGGCCACCTGACCTGCCTCTTGAGAAACCTGTATGCAGGTCAGGAAGCAACAGTTAGAACTGGACATGGAACAATAGACTGGTTCCAAATAGGAAAAGGAGTACGTCAAGGCTGTATATTGTCACCCTGCTTATTTAACTTCTATGCAGAGTACATCATGAGAAACTCTGGGCTGGAAGAAGCACAAGCTGGAATCAAGACTGCCGGGAGAAATATCAGTAACCTCAGATATGCAGATGACACCACCCTTATGGCAGAAAGTGAAGAGGAACTCAAAAGCCTCTTGATGAAACTGAAAGAGGAGAGTGAAAACGTTGGCTTAAAGCTCAACATTCAGAAAATGAAGATCATGCCATCTGGTCCCATCACTTCATGGGAAATAGATGGGGAAACAGTGGAAACAGTGTCAGACTTTATCTTTTTGGGCTCCAAAATCACTGCAGATGGTGACTGCAGCCATGAAATTAAAAGACGCTTACTCCTTGGAAGGAAAGTTATGACCAACCTAGACAGCATATTCAAAAGCAGAGACATTACTTTGCCAACAAAGGTCCATCTAGTCAAGGCTATGGTTTTTCCTGTGGTCATGTATGGATGCAAGAGTTGGACTGTGAAGAAGGCTGAGCACCGAAGAATTGATGCTTTTGAACTGTGGTGTTGGAGAAGACTCTTGAGAGTCCCTTGGACTGCAAGGAGATCCAACCAGTCCATTCTAAAGGAGATCAGCCCTGAGTGTTCTTTGGAAGCAATGATGCTAAATCTGAAAATCCAGTACGTTGGCCACCTCATGCGAAGAGTTGATTCATTGGAAAAGACTCTGATGCTGGGAGGGATTGGGGGCAGGTGGAAAAGAGGACGACAGAGGATGAGATGGCTGGATGGCATCACCGACTCGATGGACGTGAGTTTGAGTCAACTTCAGGAGATGGTGATGGACAGGGAGGCCTGGCATGGTACGATTCATGGGGTCGCAAAGAGTCGGACATGACTGAGCAACTGAAATGAACTGAATGCTGCCTCACCTGTGATTCGCCTCCTTCTCCATTTCTCAGTTACCTAGCTTTACCAAGCACCTTTCACTCCAATTCCCCTGTATCTTAACCTTTCCTACTTGGATTTTTTCCCTTAGCCTATAGAAGGGTTCAAATTTCCTCATTGTAAAATAACCCTCCTTCAACATTCTAAGGAGAAGGCAATGGCACCCCACTCCAGTACTCTTGCCTGGAAAATCCCATGGATGGAGGACCCTGGTAGGCTGCAGTCCATGGGGTCGCTAAGAGTCGGACACAACTGAGTGACTTCACTTTCACTTTTCACTTTTCTACATTGGAGAAGGAAATGGCAACCCACTCCAGTGTTCTTGCCTGGAGAATCCCAGGGACAGGGGAGCCTGGTGGGCTGCCATCTCTGCGGTCGCACAGAGTTGGACACGACTGAAGCGACTTAGCAGCAGCAGCAACATTCTTATTCTCTTCCTGTATTAATCCTAACCCTTTACAGCCAAGTTTCTCAGAAGTCTAATCTACACTTATTGTCTCTCTTTCTGCACAGCCCCAGTCCACTGCAATCCCCTTCCATCTAACAATCCCTTGAGGACATTCTTTCCAAGGTCCCTAATAAACACTTGATTGCTAAATCCGGGGGACACTCTAATGTCTTCATGTAGGGCTTTGATGTTTCTGGTCAACTGTTCCTTGAAATTCTCTCCTCTCCCTTTGGCCCTGGTTTTCCACTTTGTTTTGGGATATCTCCACATCCCTGGCCAGTTCATCTTAACCTCCCTGTGGGCCACACTGCACTTCAATGTTGGTATTCTCCTTATCCTTGGCCCCAGTCCTCTGTTCGTTTTCAGTCCCTCAGTGACCTTACCCATTCAGAAGGTTTCAATCACCACTTCTCTCTCAATAACTGGGGAATCTGTATTTCATGCCTGAGGTTTCCCACAGGTTTCTTTAGACAGTTAGTGTGCTAATAGGCTTTGTGACTGACTCTTTGGGAAAGGAAGTGACAGTGGCCAGGGTTTCTCACATTTATTTGACCATAGCTTCTTGTTTGTTTTTTCATGGAGAATTTTTCAGGACTAGTGAGCTGGGAAACACAATTTTGACAATGATGTTCCACTCCTTACTATTCCCAGTCTAATTTAGTTTTGTTTCCTCTGGCTGCCCCAAAGGACCCACCCACACATACTTAAATTCCAAGTCCTCAGCACCCTGATCTCCTACAAGTTCCTTCAAGGCAAAGATTATCAAGGCAAATTACATCTCTTGCAATTACATGGTACTTGGTATATTGTCACCCTGCTTATTTAACTTACATGCAGAGTACATCATGAGAAATGCTGGACTGGAAGAAACACAAGCTGGAATCAAGATTGCCAGGAGAAATATCAATAACCTCAGATATGCAGATGACACCACCCTTATGGCAGAAAGTGAAGAGGAACTCAAAAGCCTCTTGATGAAACTGAAAGAGGAGAGTGAAAACGTTGGCTTAAAGCTCAACATCCAGAAAATGAAGATTATGGCATCCGGTCCCACCACTTTATGGGAAATAGATGGGGAAACAGTGGAAACAGTGTCAGACTTTATTTTTCTGGGCTCCAAAATCACTGCAGATGGTGACTGCAGCCATGAAATTAAAAGACGCTTACTCCTTGGAAGGAAAGTTATGACCAACCTAGAAAGCATATTGAAAAGCAGAGACATTACTTTGCCAACAAAGGTCCATCTAGTCAAGGCTATGTTTTTCCTGTGGTCATGTATGGATGTGAGAGTTGGACTATGAAGAAGGCTGAGCACCAAAGAATTGATGCTTTTGAACTGTGGTGTTGGAGAAGACTCTTGAGAGTCCCTTGGACTGCAAGGAGATCCAACCAGTCCATTCTAAAGGAGATCAGCCCCGGGATTTCTTTGGAGGGAATGATGCTGAAGCTGAAACTCCAGTACTTTGGCCACCTCATGCAACGAGCTGACTCATTGGAAAAGACTCTGATGCTGGGAGGGATTGAGGGCAGGAGGAGAAGGGGATGCCAGAGGATGAGATGGCTGGATGGCATCACTGACTCGATGGACGTGAGTCTGAGTGAACTCTGGGAGTTTGTGATGGACAGGGAGGCCTGGCGTGCTGCAATTCATGGGGTCGCAAAGAGTTGGACACGACTGAGCGACTGAACTGAACTGAACTGTACTGGTATACAGAGATTGCTTGGTAATATCTGATGAGTGAATGACTACAGAAAGGTATGGGAACCAGCCTCTTCCTAGCATAGCACAGAATATTCAATGGTACATTTAAACTGTTAATAATTGGCTAGAGTTTGTCCATGAGGGTTGATCTTGAACAAGTCTTATGTTAGGGCTACAGCAGCTGAATGAAAACAAAAACAAAAACAAAAAAACATGAAACACGCTCTCCTCAAGGAAGATAAAATGAATTCAAATGAAATCACTTGGGAATACTTAATTAAGCATTGAGCTATATGCAAGTACTATGCGTACTTTGAGGTTACCATGGTCTGGAGTAGTCGATTTACTACAGGGTAATATAAATGGTACTTTACTAAGACTATTCTGGGAGAAATGTATGTAAGAAAAATTCAAAAGTGGGAACCTGGAGAAATTAGGTTGGTCAGGAGTCAGGAGATGTGGCCTGGCATAGGCTATGGTAGTAAGAATAGTGAGGAAAAGGCAATTCCTCTTCTGGTGTAACGTGGTGATGGTTGGGATAGAAGCGGAAGGACAGCAGACAAGTCAGGGAGAGCTTTCGGGTTTCTTTAGAGATTAGAGAACAGTGGTAGCACCAGTCAATTTGAAAAAATTAGTTATTAATGGGCTTCTCTGGCTCAGTGGTAAAGAACCCGCCTTGCCAATGCAGGAGACTCAGGTTCTATCCCTGGGTCAGGAAGATCCCCTGGGGAAGGAAATGGCGACCCACTCCAGTATTCTTGCCTGGGAAATCATATGGACAGAGGAGCCCACTGGGCTACAGTCCATGGGGCTGCAAAAGAGTCAGACATGACTTGGTGACAAAACGACAGTAACAGTTGTTAGCGGTGCCACCAATATAAGCTCTTGGAAGCTGCAACTCTAAAACATATTGGGAAGACTGTGAACTAATCACCTTGTGAGTTATAGACTATACAGACACTTTGATTGGAAATTTAAAGAATATATCCAACAAGAGAGCTGATATCATTGACTTGAGAAGGCCTGTATTGTAGGTGATAATGACTAATAACTTGCATAAATTTCAGGCTAGGTTTGGTAAAAATGTTATGCATGACAGACTATGAAAACAGTAAGTAGAAGTTCATGATTTCACATGAATGAGGAGTAATTCATTTGCAATTCACTAATCCTGCTATTCTATAGCAAGTCCTCTTTTTTCCCAGCCAAGGGAAAGATGATAGAACAAAACATGTCTTTGACTGTACATGTCTTCAAAATATTTGGTATTTCCACGATAATGCAGCATGAGATTTGGTGGCATTGCAAATCAACACTTAACAGAACTACTTGAGTAAATTACCTTAAGGAAACAAAATCAATATGCTTTAAAACCTAGACACAGTTTAAAAGTGATGTGAGAGTTGGTTTTGCTAGAAACTTGGGCATTAAGAACCCTGAGTTGGACCTTATTTATTCTCTGTCTGACTTTGTGCTCTTCATCTAAACTTCTTTATCATCATTTGCTGAACACCCCCAGGATGCTTATACCCACCCACAACATGCCAAAGATGCAGTCCTAGAAGGTCACTTTCTAAACAAATGGATAAATGCACAAAGATGATTCTTTTCTTTTTTCTGGATAAAAAAGCTGAAAGAGGATAATGAGGATTATTCATGGGATTTAGGGTAGGAGATAATCTGTCCATTTCATACAAACATGAAACTTTTTCTGAACCCCATTCTGTTTATAATGCTGTTGTTAATTCAACTTGAATATCAAAGACAGAGCTGTTAATTCCATCCCCCACCATATATAACTCTATTCCAGCAAACATCATCCTCTCAAGAAACACAGGAGTACATTTGGAAGGATTATGATTCTGTGTTGAAATACTGTTAACTGCCTTTCTTTTCTTTTTACAATATTTTTCTAAACCTGCACTTCTCCCTTCATTGTAACTAAGAAATAGACTCCTTGTTTCTTCTACACTACCATTTGTTGAATGTTTCAATATTATCTTGAATTCTTCTTCTTTGATCCAGGAAATTAGCAGTCTCACAGACCTTGGTCATCCATCTTGATTATGGCTTCCATGTACAAAAACATTGCATTTATATGTTTACATGTGAGGATCTGTGTGTGCAATAACTTTTCAGGTTTGTCTAAAAGGCTCAGTTCTGCCCTACTGGCTGAACTTAACCTTATAGCTAAGAAAAAAATTTTCATTACATAGATTTAGACTTTAGTATCATCTTCAAATGTTAAAAATATGCATCCATGACTATCATTTAGGACATCTGTAATTTAAATTTTGGACTGACAGCTTTGGCCCACCATTCACAAAATGACTGATCAATGATCATAGTTCTTTGGACACTGGCCTTGGCTATTCGTATCTTGAGCACTTGCTCTGTAGGACCTTATAATTTAAGCCAATGCATCCCAAAGAGATATAAATAGGTTTTAGGGGGAAAACCATTCTGTGGGTAAACATACTATTATAAAGAATTTTCAGATCCTTCATAAGCTAATAGGTAACATGCCTTCAATGGGGCAGAGTTATAGTGGGAAATGTTTTCCAAATTTATGATGGAAGAACCACAGAAACGTGCCCTGTACCCAGAAGAACTGCTGCTGCTGCTGCTAAGTCACTTCAGTCAGGTCCAACTCTGTGCAACCCCTTAAACAGAAGCCCAACAGGTTGCCATTTCCTTCTCCAATGTGTGAAAGTGAAGTCGCTCAGTCGTGTCCGACTCTTTAGCAACCCCATGGACTGCAGCCCACCAGGCTCCTCCATCCATGGGATTTTCCAGGTAAGAGTACTGGAGTGGGGTGCCATTGCCTTCTCCACCCAGAAGAACTAGCACCATATAGAATTTACATTGGGGAACCCTGGACTAGTTAATTTCCAAAGTGGCAGATTCCTGCAATCCATATTCTTCTTTTCTCTCCTTCCCAAGGGAAAATTGCAGAATATCCCATTTTCTGGCAAGTGCCCAATAAAACTTTGGGGTTAGACCAACTCTAGACAGATTATCAGAACCAGATGTACAGCTACCAACCTAATGTGTGGTCACCAAGCAAGTTCTAGGGTAGAATGTAAGAATCCTGACCTTGAATGTAAATAGTTCCTCCCATCATGTTACGTTTGTTTTTGGTATGTGTGTGTGAGAGAGAGAGAAAGAGAGAGTATGTGTGTGTACATACTTTACAACTGCACTAAAACATCAATTTAAAAAATATTTTATATTTAATTTCCCATTTATTACTCTGGATACCCCAACATTCCAGTTCAAGGCTAAAGCCATAAGTTTTACCTAAACCAATAAGCAATTACTAGTCATAGAATGAGAAATGGAATGTGAAACAAAGTGAAAGTTTTATTAGTTTTTCTCCAATCATATTAAATATCTGTGGGCATTTTAATTGTGGCTTGAAGTAGACTTACCTGTTATTTTTTTCTTATGTGGATTGTCTGCTATTATGTTATAAAATAAATGTGTTTAGCATCAATTCTAAGAAGCCATATTAACCATATAATTAACCATATTAATCTGAGCCAGGGATTGGTACTTTCCTAAAGAACTGATAATATTATTTTATTGATTTGTTTTAGTATTTTTTTTTTTAATATTTATTTGACTGTGACAGGTCTTAGTTATAGCATGTGGGATCTAGTTTCCTGACCAGGGGTTGAACCCAGGCCCTTCTACATTGGGAGCTCAGAGTTTTAGTAGAGTCCCCATGTTTTAGTATTTTTGATCTCTGGTTCCTCTGCCTTTTCTAAAACCAGCTTGAACATCTGGAAGTTCGCAGTTCACGTATTACTGAAGCCTGGCTTGGAGAATTTTGAGCATTATTTTACTAGCATGTGAGATGAGTGCAATTGTGTGGTAGTTTGAACATTCTTTGGCATTGCATTTCTTTGGGATTGGAATGAAAACTGACCTTTTCCAGTCCTGTGGCCACTGCTGAGTTTTCCAAATTTGCTGGCATATTGAGTGCAGCAGTTTCACAGCATCATCTTCCAGGATTTGAAATAGCTCAACTGGAATTCCATCACCTCCACTAGTTTTATTTGTAGTGATGCTTCCTAAGGCCCACTTGACTTTGCACTCCAAGATCATGGTGTGAGTGATCACACCATGAAAGTAGGGTAGGAAACTCTAAAACTACTATTTTTAAAAACTACTGGTGCTAGAAATCAATATGTAAGTGTGGATATAGAGATGAATACAGAGAAAGAGACTGAAGTATAACTTTAATTTGGTATATATAAACTTAGGTCTAAGGATACATAGGACCGTCAGTTTATAAAGTTTCTCATGTATTCTTCAAGACTTCTAGTTGTGAATATGGTGATTATTTTCTTCTCTTGTTGAGATTTTAAGTTAAGGGCAAAACCCACTGCTGTATTTTCTCTCCCTTCCATCATTATTATTGGGTTGGGATTGTTAAGACTAAGAACAAAAAGTCAGGCTAGAACACTTGTGCCAAGACAGACTGAAGTCTACTAGGAATGCAGCTAGAAACTAGGAACTGACCTTTGGCAGAGGCATGCATAACCCTATTTGGGAATGTATATATGTGAAAGTTGCTCAGTTGTGTCCGACTCTTTGTGACCCCAGTGACTATACAGTCCATGGAATTCTCCAGGCCAGAATACTGGAGTGGTTAGCCTTTCCCTTCTCTAGGGGATCTTCCCAACCCAGGGATCAAACCCAGGTCTCCCACATTGCAGGCGGATTCTTTACCAGCTGAGCCACAAGGAAAGGTGGCGATAAAAAGATTTTAAGAGAACTTAAGGGAACTTGGTGTTCCCTTCAGTTTTGAAGGAAGATAAAATCAGCAATCCTCTAGATTTCTTCATAGGGTAGTTTGCTTTTGTACATGGGGATTTATAGCATTAGGTATCTTGAAAGTTTTAAATAACCAGAGGTTATTGTTTGGCTCTCTCTTTGGTAATATAACCATCCCAGATGGATCAGGGTCCAAATATATTTCACTTAAAGACAACCCCTGCAAGTCCATTTTTATATATCTTATCTCTAATATTTAAGGGTATTTCTATCTTCCGTGTAGTAGCCAGCCTCCAAAATGGTCCTCAGTGATCCTTGTCTCCTGTGTTTCCTCTTCCACTTAGTACTAGGGGTTGTCTGTCTGACCAACTGAAGGAGGCAGAAATGATGGTCTGTTACTTGCAACAGTTAGAACTGGACATGGAACAACAGACTGGTTCCAAGTCAGGAAAGGGGCACATCAAGGCTGTATATTGTCACCTTGCTTATTTAACTTATATACAGAATAAACTTTGCAAAATGCTGGGCTGGATGAAGTACAAGCTGGAATTAAATTTGCTTGGAAAAACATCAATAACCTCAGATATGCAGATGACACCACCCTTATGGCAGAAAGTGAAAAGGAACTAAAGAGCCTCTTGATGAAAGTGAAAAAGGAGAGTGAAAGGCTGGCTTAAAACTCAACCTTCAAAAAACAAAGATCACGGCATCCGGTCTCATCACTTTATGACAAATAGATGGGGAAACAGTGGAAACAGTGACAGACTTTATTCTCTTGGGCTCCAAAATCACTGCAGATGGTGACTGCAGTGATGAAATTAAAAGACACTTGCTCCTTGGAAGGAAAGCTATGACCAATCTAGACAGCATATTAAAAAGCAGAGACATTACTTTGCTGACAAAGGTCTGTATAGTCAGAGTTATGGTTTTTCAAGTAGTCATGTATGGATGTGAGAGTTGGACCATAAAGAAGGCTGAGAGCCGAAGAATTGATGCTTTTGAACTGTGGTGTTGGAGAAGACTCTTGAGAGTCCCTTGGACTGCAAGATCAAACCAATCAATTCTAAAGGAAATCAATCCTGAATATTCATCGGAAGGACTGATGCTGAAGCTAAAGCTCCAATACTTTGGCCACCTGATGTGAAGGGCTGACTCATTAGAAAAGACCCTGATGCTGGGAAAGACTGACGGCAGGAGAAGGGAATGACAGAGGATGAGATGGTTGGATGGCATCATTGACTCAATGGACATGAGTTTGAGCAAGCTCCAGGAGATGGTGAAGGACAGGAAAGCCTGGTGTGCTGCAGTCCATGGGGTCTCTGGACCTGACTGACCAACTGAACAACAATTCCCATCTTATTTGATATTTGAATACTGGGAGAGGTTATGCATGCTAAAATATTTTCCCCCTTTTCCTTCACGCTACTATCCTGTCTAGATTTTTTGCAATCAGCATGGACTATATTTGAAATAGTAATTTAAAAGATAAATTAAAAATTTTTAAATATAAAGTTTTAATTATGGAAAATTTGAAACATACACAGAAGTAGGGAGTATATATGTGCCATCACCCAGCTTTAACATGACCAATTTTGTCTGACCTATTCTCCAAACACCTTAATGTCTCCTTTGCTTATCATTTGCATTGGGTTATTTGGATGCAAATTGAAGACATTGTCTTCTCCCATTGGTATGTCTTCTCCCATAAGACAAGGTAGTTTTAATAATCTTATTTCAAATCTGGGAAGCAGAAGTTTACCTGTTGTTCTCACGGATTGGTTCTAAAGAAAATGTTATTTAGCAGAAATATGTTTTTATTGTAGGCAAGTTGCATAACTGGTCATCATCCTGCACTGTATTATTTATTCAAAGGTATAAGGTATTAAAAAACTTAATTTTTACACATTTTTGTGGGGATTTCACATACTCCTATGCTGAATTTTGCATTTATGCAACTTTTTCTCTGACATTTTAAGATCTGCTGGGAAGCTGAAAGATCTGTAGTTTAGTTATAATAAACAAACTCCTTCAGTGATGGAGTTTTAGAAAACTATAGTTAGAACTTGGGATGGTACTTACCCTGACTTCAAATGTACTTGTAGTTAAGGCACAAAAGGTAGGCCAGTGCATAGTCAATGAAGGATGATTTTCCTGACCCCTAGTGCTTTATAAGGAACACTCAGAACTAGCATGAGAAGTGGCCCATTCACTCAAATATCTTCCCCTCCCTTTTGCAGAACCCCTGGCTGCAGTGGGGCCTGCAAGATCTCTTCATGATTATTACTGCATCTAGTGTCTTATTTTTCCAGCTGGTGCATTGCTTCCCTGGGGAGGCTTCTTGATGTTCACCCTCTACGAGCCTCCTGCCTGCTCTCTGGGGAATCATCCTATGACCCTACTCTATATAGACAATGTCTGCTTCTAACCTGAATTGTGATTAAATGGATGGGTTTAAAAACTGATTATGGCTCACCACAAAAATAGTGTTAGAACTATGATTAAAATTCCAGTTATGTGAATTTCAACTCTGTCCTCCTCCTACCACATACAAGCAAATCAGAATATTACTTTGGATCCAGTAGCTTTGGTATTTTTTTTAAAAGAAATGAATGCGCTGTTAGTACCGGTACTTGAATGCCTTCGAAACAGAAATGAAAAATTGTCTAACACTTTAAACACACAACTATTTTGCACACAAGTTTAAAGTAAGCTGGATCAAGGATCCATTTTGAAGACTGTCTTTAAAGAGGGTCAGACAATGTCTTTAAAGAGCATATTTTAGAAAAGGACTCCTTTAACAGAATTAGTTGGCTTCCATTTAGACCATCTTCACATTCCTGCCTTGCCGTCTGGCTATCAGTTGTTCTGTACAGGCCTCTACTTTGGGATGTGTTTCCTGCTTTGTCTTCCTCTATGGGGACCTCCTGGCATTAGCCTTGGCTGTCCTCCCGTGACTTTATCTCTTGGCTCATGGATCAATTTTATTGCTCATTTCATGACCCTGAATACTTTATTTCTTCACCTTTCTCTAGTCCTGCATTATACTGACCCATGTAGAAAAAACAGAAGAGAAAGAGTTTAAAAGAAAGAAAAAATAAGAAGGAGAGGTGTTAAAAATATGGAAAAAGGGTAAGAAGAACATGAAAAAGCTACCATATATCTTGCATGAAAAAGTCATTTAATATGTCAACATTTAAAAAGTAGATTGCAAAATCAGATATTGCTACTTTAAATGGTAGCTATAGGGCTGCAGTAGAAACACTGCCTTGGCAGTTAATGTCGTTGTTTAGTCGCTAAGTTGTGTCTGCCTCTTTGCGATCCTATGAACTTTGTGATCCTATTAATAGGCTCCTCTGTCCATGTAATTTCCCAGGCAAGAATACTGGAGTGGGTTGCCATTTCCTTCTCCAGGGGATCTTCCCAACCCAGAGATCAAACCCGCCTCTGCTGCTTGACAGGTGGATTCTTTACTACTGCTCCACCCAGGAAGCTCATTGGTGGTTAATAGATCATTTAAAAAACCCAATTCAGGGACTTTCCTGGTGGTTCAGTGGGTGAGATTCTGCACCTACACTTCAGGGGATTATGGGTTTAATCCCGTGTCTGGGAATTAAGATCATATCATGCATGGTATGAACAAAACAATCACAAATCACCTAGTTCAAAGTAGCTTATATACTTCCTCGGGCTTCAATATGTGATTGTTGGGGTAGTGCCAGGCAGTGCCATGGTTCAGTTGGATGAAGGAGAAAATGTGATTCTCTGTAAAAGCATAACGATGGAGTGACCATTAGAGGTGTGTGTACTCCAAATACACTCACAGTAGCTTCTCATACTATAATCCTATAACCCGAATCAGTAGTGTCCCCTTTCAGAAGTCAATTCTTTCAAAAAAAATAATGGGAAATGGTGAGTAGAGATTATGCCACCTGGGAGGGTTAAGCAGCAAATTACTTCCTCAGTAAGTTCTCCTGAATATGGAATAGGAATTCCTAAAAATGTCTGCTGTCCTAAAGCAGATTTGCCAGAGCTGAGTCTAGGACCCTGGAGATTTATGCTACAATATCCTCAAACCTGGCTCTCTCTGGTGCTCTGAAAGAGTCTCAGTGAATTCAAAGACACTCCTTTCCCTACCCGCCAAAGAATACTTTTGATCTACGGGAAAACAAAACAAAACAATTCTGATGGGAATGAATTAGCACAGAAAAGACTTGCCTTTGAGAATATCACTTGTTCCTGGGTGCTCCATCATTGTTGGCCACACACATGAAAGCACTGATGAGGAGGGCTAAGAAACCTGGAGATACAAAAAGTTCAAATGCTAGGATTTGTGAATAAAGAATTTTGCCAAGCTATCACCTCTACAGCATTAAAAAATGACCTTGGGAACATCCTTTAAACTCTTTACCACTAATTTACATGCACCAATATAAATAATATTGTAAGACTAACATAGGAGTGAGCCTGATTTTATAAGAGAGCTTAAGCTATCATGTTACAACACAAAGGTCACACTAAATTTAGATACCCCATTTATAAGAATTAAGTTTCTATTCATATGTGAATTGGATTTGGAAATCTGATTTTAAAGTGCAGGAATCACTTTCAAATGTGATCGTATGAAATTTAAAAATACGTATTTCATATAGAATGTATCAAAATGTGAAATTATTCTTTAAATATTTTTAACACCTTTCGTTTATGAATAATGGGCATTTCATACTACTTTGTGGCAAGAGTGTTAACTACTTTTAGCATTCAGTTGTTTAGAGCTTACCCAGCAAATGTTTTAGTATGTATCTATAGTCCCATCACTTCATGGGAAACAGATGGGGAAACAGTGGAAACAGTGTCAGACTTTATCTTTTTGGGCTCCAAAATCACTGCAGATGGTGACTGCAGCCATGAAATTAAAAGATGCTTACTCCTTGAAAGAAAAGTTATGACCAACCTAGATAGCATATTCAAAAGCAGAGACATTACTTTGCCAACAAAGGTCCATTTAATCAAGGCTATGGTTTTTCCAGTGGTCACGTATGGATGCAAGAGTTGGACTGTGAAGAAAGCTGAGCACCGAAGAATTGATGCTTTTGAACTGTGGTGTTGGAGAAGACTCTTGAGAGTCCCTTGGACTGCAAGGAGATCCAACCAGTCCATCCTAAAGGAGATCAGTCCTGGGTGTTCTTTGGAAGGAATGATGCTAAATCTGAAACTCCAGTACTTTGGCCACCTCATGCAAAGAGTTGACTCACTGGAAAAGACTCTGATGCTGGGACGGATTGGGGGCAGGAGGAGAAAGGGACGACAGAGGATGAGATGGCTGGATGGCATCACCGACTTGATGGACATGAGTCTGAGTGAACTCTGGGAGATGGTGATGGACAGGGAGGCCTGGCGTGCTGCGATTCATGGGGTCGCAAAGAGTCGGACATGACTGAGTGACTGAACTGAACTGATAGAAATATTTTAGAGTAGCTGTTCTTAAATGTGATCTGGGAATCTTTGTTGGGTCTTCCAAACCCTTTCAGGGAGTGATCAAGGTCAAAACTATTTTCAAAACAGACTAAGGCATTATTTATCTTTTTCACTCTGATTCTCTCATATGTGTAATTTGGAGATTTTCGGTAGTTACATGGCATGTGGTATTTCAACTGATTGAATTCAGAAGCAGATATGAGAATTAAACTGTCTTCTATTAAGCAAAACATCAGTTTGAAAAAATGTAAAGGAAAGCCATTTTTCTCATGTCCTCCCCAAATACAGTTATTTTTAGTAAAATATTTTATTTATATAAATATGTATTATTGATCATCATTATTTTAAAATAAATTGATAAAGAAGTATTTTAAATATTTTAAAGTTTTAATTTATTATATGGTATAGGTAGTATGTAGGTAGATATAAACATAAACAAAAGCTCTTTGTGGGGGGTGGGGGGGGGTCTCGATTTTTAAGATTTATAAAGAAGTCTTAGAGTCCAAAGAGCTCAAGTTTACCTAAAAGCAAAACTTTAAATGTTTACTGGCTTAAAGTACTAACTGATAAACAGCAAAATTGATTTTAATCTGTTCTAAAGAAAATAATTATTTTAAAGTAATTTTTGACTTTGGTTTCCAAAGTCCTTGCATATTTATCATTTTGCAATAAATCTGACAGGTAGGCAGGTCAGAAATTATTCTTAACTAAAACAGGAAGAAATCAAGAAACAGTTTTAGATTGCATAGTAAGTTAGTAGCAGAGCAGCTACAGAACATAAAGTACTTTCAACTCTAATTGAATAATTTGGCACATTAATGTAATTCCTCCTCCTTTCCCTATATAGGGTGATTGTGACACATAAAATATTAAAATGGTATTGCGACAGAACATAGCCTGTAGCCACTTTCCCGTTAAACATCTTCATTCTCGAGCTAACTCAGTGCCCTTTACTGCAGCAGATAGCTAAGCACGGTTAAATGCTTTCCTGTCATTCAAAAACATTGCTAACTCCTACAGACTTTTTTGTAGGAGTTTTTTATGTCTTCATCATTTGCTGGTAGAGCTTCTTTTTATAACTATGGACAGCTTCGCAGGTATACCTGATAGGCGACTTCCATTTGAGAATGAATTTCAGAGTACTGGTCTTTCCTGGATTGTCATGCTAATTCTCTGCTCAAGAACTTAAAAAAACTTCCAGCAGATCAATGTTTACTCTTCTGCTAAGTTTTCAATGCTCCTCAGATTCGGTTTCACATTTCTCATTCAACCTCATTTCTTTTCCCTCTAGTGTGCATTATCTTATGTAGGAGGGTTGTCATCCTTATACCAACCTCACTCTCACTTCCATAATAGCAGTTGGAATTTTCTATATTCTTGCTCATTAATCCTTTAATACCCCTGGGGAGTTGTTATTACTATCCCAACTTTATAGACAAGGAGCTGAGCCCAAAGATATTAATGTGACAAGCTTGAGACAACACATCTTTCTGATCAATGGTGGAGCCAATATTCAAACCTATGTCTGTCTGGGAATGAGGGTAATGCTGTTAGCCATTACACCATATATATCAGTAAACGAATTAAATTTAAATAGGTTAAATGATCCAAGATTTTGTGCTAATACTTCCTAAAGAAAACAACTAAATACTATTTATAAGAGACACATCTAAAACACATAAATACAAAAAGATTGTAAGTCATAGGATAAAGCCACCCCCTTACTCTCCACACTCACATACAAGCTGCCATAGTTAAACTTTACAACAAAAATCATTATAAGAAAGCAAGAGGGATATTTGATAATTACAAAAAGTTCAATTCATCAAGAAAATATCATAATTTTGACATTTAATATAGAGGTTCAAAGTACTGAAAGCAAAGATTAGCAGTAGAAGGAAAAAGAGATAAACCCATAATGATAGTGGGAGATCTTAACATCCTTCAATAACTGATAAAGTAAGTAAACAAAATATCAGTTGGGATATAAAACAATACAATATATAAAACAATACTTGAACTTGAATACTTGAATATAATACTTGAATATAAAACAATACTTGAACAATACAATCATTAGATCAAATTTGTATCTGAGGAACACTATACTCCTAAACAAGAGAGAATACAAATCATTCTTTTCAAATACAAGTGGAAACTATTTGGAACTGAAAAATCATGAAAATAATGTTATCAAAACTTGAGTTAATTGTTTATAGAGAAATTTATAGCCCTAAATGTAAATATCAGAAAAGAAACACAACAGAAGGCTGAGAAACCAATGAGCTAAGCATTCATTTAAAAAAATTAGGAAAAAACTGGAAGATAGGAAATAATATTAGTAGAAATTAATTTAAAAAAGCATACATATAATTGGATCAACAAAGTCAAAAGTTGGTCTTTTAAAAAAGTAATAAAATTGCTAAATGCCTGGTAAATTGATTTAAAAAAAGAGAGATAGCAAAATAACCAGTATTGGGAATAAAAAAGTAGGACATTACCAAAGATTCTATAGACATTAAGTGATAATAGAAGATACTATGAAAAACTTTGTCATTAAATTTGAAAATGTAAATGAAGCAGACAATGTGCTAAAGAAAACTGTTAAAAACCGAAACAAGCAGATACAGAAAATCTGAGTAGCATTAAACTATTTAATCTTTTAATAAAAAGACCTTCTCATAAAGAAAACTCTAGGTTCATATTGTTTCTTTGGTGAATTGTAGCAAACATTTAAGGAAGAAATAATGATCAGTCTTACACAAAGTCTTCTTGAGCCTAGAAAACAAAGAAGTACTCACTAGCTTGTTTCATGAGACCAGCAAAATCTGACATGTTTCTATTAAAAGAAGGAAAATAACAGACCAACCTTACTTGTAAACATAACACAAAATATTAAACAAAAATTTAATACTACTGTATATTCAATGATATATAAAAAGGCCAGTATATCATGATCAGGTTGGGTTCATGCCAGCATTGCAAGGTTGGCTGAAGAGTAGAAAACCAATCCACGTAATTTACCATACGAACAGAATAAAAGAGAAAAATCCTATGATCATCTCAACAGGTACAGAAAAAAATCTGATAAAACTCATTTCCAATTATGATAAAAACTCTCAGCAAGAGAGTTAGGATTAGAAGGGGAATTCCTTAATCTGCTCAAAGATTTGTTAAAAAACAAAATGAAACAAAAACTCAGCAATCCTGTTGAAACACTGATGAAGTGTTGAAAGATTTCCCTTTGAAGTCAGGAACAAGATAAAGGTGCCACTACCACAACTTCTCTTCAACATTGTCCTGGAGGTTCTAGCCAGTCGACTAAAACAAGAAAACGAAGGATGGAAAGGAAAAATCAACTGTTACTATTCACAAATTATATAATTCTATGTAGAAGATGGAAAAAAATAAAGAGGAGCTACGCCAGTGTGATACTGGCCTAAGGTAGATAAACAGACCAATGGAATATAATACAGAGCCTAGAAACAGACTAATGTTATATCAACAGTTGATTTATGACAAAGGTGGTAATGTAGAACAAGGTATTTTCAACAAGTAGTGCTGAAACAACTGAATATTCATACTGGGAAAAAAAAAAAAGAAACTTGATCTCCATACCATAAGTAAAAATCAATTCCAGGTAACCTGTAATTATAAATGTGAATGGAAAAACTCTAAGGCTTCTAGAAAGTAATACAGGAGATCTATCTTTATTGTTGTTCTTTAGTCACTAAGTCATGTCTGACTCTTATGATGCCATGGACTGTAGCCCACCAGGCTTCTCTGTCCATGGGATTTCCCAGGCAAAAATACTGGAGTGGGTTGCCATTTCCTTCTCCAGGGGATCTTCCCAACCCAGGGATTGAACTTGCATCTTCCATGCTGCAGGTAGATTCTTTACCACTGAGTCACCAGGGAAGCCCAACAGTATATAATTGTATACCAGAGTTTATTCTACAATTAGTAGAGTTGTTTCCAGTTTGGGACTGTTTTGGGTAAGATTGCTATAAAATGTCTCTAGGTGGACATGTAGATGAATTTCTGTAACGTACTCAACTAAGAGTGGAATTTCTAAGTCCTCAAGTATGCATATATTTAATAGATAAGGAAATGCCAGGCTTTTCCAAAAGTATTATGAAAAGTTAAAGGGTTTGTTGCTCATTGGTGTCCTACTCTTTGTGACACCACGGACTGCAGCCCTGCCAGACTCCTCTGTCCATGGGATTTTCCAGGCAAGAATACTGGAGTAGGTAGCCATTCCCTTCACGAGGGGATATTGCCAGCCCAGGATCAAACCTGGGTCTTCTGCATTGCAGGCAGATTCTTCACCACTGTGCCACCAGGGAAGCCAAAGGAATTGTATAAAATCTATTCCAGCAACTTAGGAGAGTTCCCATATGAGAGTTCTGACATGTTATTGTCAGTCTATTTAGTTTTAAATAAATAAATATGGGAAGTATCCTATGAAGCTGGAATGATTTTGTACAATTCCTTTGGAAAAGTCTGGTATTTCATTATCTATTAAACGTATGCGTATTTGATGACCTAGAAATTCCACTCTTAGATGAGTATATGTTACAGAAATTCATCTATATGTCCACCTAGAGACATATTCCGGAGAAAGCAATGGCACCCCACTCCAGTACTCTTGCCTGGAAAATCCCATGGATGGAGGAGCCTGGTAGGCTACACTTCATGGGGTCGCTAAGAGTCAGACATGACTGCACGACTTCACTTTCAATTTTCACTTTCATGCATTGGAGAAGGGAATGGCAACCCACTCCAGTGTTCTTGCCTGGGGAATCCCAGGGACAGGGGAGCCTGGTGGGCTGCCATCTATGGGGTTGCACAGAGTCAGACACAACTCAAGCGACTTAGCAGCAGCAGCAGAGACATATTCAAAAATATTTATAGCAACCATATCCACAACAAAAAACAAACTGGAAACAACTCCATTAATTGTAGAAAAAACCCTGGTATACACATTCAATAGAATACCATACAGCAAGGAAAATGAACGTACTGCAACTACATGCAACAATATGAATGAATCTCATAATGTTGAGTGAATGAAAGCAGACACAAAAGAACATACTATATCATACTATTCATATAAATGAAAAAAAAAACAGGAAACATATGCATGCTTTATTGATAAACATAAAAAACCAAGGAAATGTGTATCATAAAACTCAGGACAGTGGTTACTTTGACAGGTAGAGAGTGTGAACTGATTGGGAGAGGGCATAAGAGGGACTTCTGGGGTGCTGGCAACCCTCTATTTTTCAATCTAGATGGAAGTTACATGGGTTTTTGATCTATGATAAATTATACTTTGGTTTACTTTTTCTCATTTCCTAATAAAAATGTCTAAAATTCAAGAATTCCTTCCAAGGATCACTAATCAACTCTGAAGATAAGCAATGAAAGTCAGTGCAATAAAAAAATTTGGTGCATGTTTCAGGAGTTAATTTCACTTTTTCGTGCTTCATATTAGAAGAGATGTTGTAAACGCAAATAAAGCACTCTCCATGGGGATCTAGGTTATTAGGGGCCACGTGTTCCAGGACTCAAAAGGAATAAGTTTGTGGAGATGGCCCTGCTGAATGTGATTATCACTGAGGTTTTGCCTTTGGAGGGCATCTCAATGGACCATTGTTGTTCAGTCACTCAGTCGTCTCTGACTCTTTGTGACCGCATGGACTGCAACACGCCATGCTTCCCTGTCCTTCACTATCTCTCAGTTTGCTCAAACTCAGTGGACCATGCCTCATGTGAAATATCTGTTTCTCTTAGGAAGGATGAAATAAGTAACAAGGCACTCTGCTTGGGCTTTGCTCTTGTAAGGAGAGGGGTTAGGGGAAAGGATTTCCTAACGTAACCTATATCACACTTATTTCACTTAATAGTATCACAGTTTCTTCCTCACATATATCCCAACTCCTAACTAGCTAATTTTACCATGTAGATGAAGCATAGGCTTAAACGCTTTTGCATCTCACAGCACATGAATTAGTTATGTAATAGGCTCTCACCAAGTGTTGTTACTGCCTACATGGGTTTCATTACTGTGCACATATCTGAAATATATATAATCAGTTTTTCTAATGCTATAATAGTTTACACCAAAAATATAATTTTGGTTTATATCAAATTTTCCATCACCCAGGAGGTAAGGTTTTTTATTATTGTTGATATTGGCAAAATTTATGAATTTTGTCTCCTGAGAGTTGGCAAGAAGTATGTTCAACTTCAACATGGAAAAGACTGTGGGAGTCAGTTAACTACATTTGCATTTAAGGCATGACAATTGGTATTAGATTGAGCTCTCTGGGACTCAAGCAAAAATTAATAGACCTGTCCTATTCCAAAGATTCTGAGGCAGTTGTTGCTTATACAGCATTCTGGCAAGAAATCAAAGACTTTTGGAGAAGGAAATGGCAACCCACTCCAGTACTCTTGCCTGGAAAATCCCATGGACGGAGGAGCCTGGCGAGCTACTGTCTATGGGGTCGCAAAGAGTCGTGACTGAGCGACTTCACCAAGACTTCTACGTGACTGCAAGCAAACATGCTGCTTGGTGTTTCAGTACTGTTCTAGAAACATCTAGAAGGGTGTGAGAAGCTCAAAGACTAGAGTTGCTGAATTCTCAAATTTAAGCAGTCTTTTTCCTTAGAGCATTCAAAGCAATTTACTCCTGCTGCTCCCTTTTCCCACTCCTAGTCTATCTCAAAGAGACAGTGGTTAGAAGCAGCAGCTAAACAGGAGTGGGGCTCCGTGATTCTGTAGCTAGACTGGATGCTTACTGCTGAACTCTCTCTTTCAGATTCGGTGGTCAGGAATACAAATCAAGTCCTCTTCACTGTTTACCTGAATTTTCTCCAAATTATTAAATGGTTCTTTTGTATTGCTCAAATAACTTCTGGAATATCTTAACTCTTTTGCAGAAGACTGTGTTAGCAAGCAGGTGGCTACTCAAAAAGGAGGTGAACTCAATGGACTCGGAAAGCTTATGGCAACGCCTTCTCTTACCATTCCCAAGACTTACTTTTAAATCGCACCTTATGCGAAAAGGAACTTCTGATGGTTGAGGTCTGCAAGGTGGCTGATAAAAGTCTATCTGATTAACTGGCTGAAAACGATTGTGGAGCACAGTCCTACTGACGCACCTCCCATTTCTCTAAGTGCCGCTCTCCAGAAATGAAGTCAAAATGTAGATGACCGAGACGTCTTCAGAACAGTTGTTGGGTAATTTTATCTTTGGGTTTCCCAGGTGGCTTAGTGGTAAAGAATCCGCCTGGAGACGCAGGTTGATCCTTGGGTCAGGAAGATCCTCTGGAGAAGGAAATGGCAATTCACTAAGTATTTTTGCCTGGGAAATCCCATGGACAGCGGAGCCTTGAGGGCTACAGTCCATGGAGCTGCAAAAGAGTTGGACAGGAGTTAGCGACCAAACAATAACAATTTTATCTCTAGCAACAGAAATCTTTGGCACTACTAGGAAAATGCAAAGAAGGGCGCAACACCCAGTAACCACAAAAAGAGAACCTAGGTTGCAACTCAGCATTAGTGATTACTAGATGCATGCCTTTGGGCAACTTAAGAGTCTCCGAGTCTGTTTTCTCATTTCAGTTTTTTCAAAGCTTACTTACTTGAGATCTAGCACTGAGCACAGTGCCAGGCTCGAAGTAGGTGACGAGAAAATGATAGGAATTTGCTTTGATGGTTATAGGCAACCAATCAGTTCTGAGTTACTTTTAGAGACCGCCGCAGCGAGGGAGAGAAGAGGTGGGCCCAGGAAATGATGGCGTTGGTTAGCTCGTCAGGTCCCCAGATGGTCCGAGGAGTCTGGTCCTGAGAGCTACTCCGGAGAAGACCACCCAGCGTACTAGGTCACCTCGGGGAGCGTTTGCGGTTTGGCTCCAAATCTTGCCTGACTCAGGCCGGGCCAATCCCCGGACTGCTCGAACTCACCTGCTTGACAGGTGTCAGCGGTCTGGGGTGTGACTGTGGAGGCGGGCGGCCGCGGTGGGCGGGAGCTGAGGATAAGTAGCTCCAGGCGCATGGCACCCGCCGCCCAGTCGCCGCGGTGGCTGCCGGGATGCGCCGCAGCGAATGGTCGCGCCGGGCGCCGCTCTGAGTGACCTTTCACCCGCGCCCAGCGGCCCCGGGTGGTGGCACAAGGCGGAAGCCATGGCGGAGGCGGCGGCTGCGGCGGGCGGGACGGCCGCGGGCGCGGGCTCCCGGTCCACAAAGGACCGGGACCGGGACCGGGATCCGGAGCGGGACCGCGCCGGGCGGAGGCTGCGAGTTCTTTCAGGCCATCTGCTGGGCCGGCCGCAGGAAGCTCTGAGTACCAACGATTGCAAAGCGCGGAGAACCGCGGCGACCGGCACGGCGGCGCCCACTGCCACTCCCGCCGCGCAAGAGTCGGGCACCATCCCCAAGAAGCGGTGAGTGACGTCTCTGTTGAGCCAGACGCTGGTGAGGGACCAGGCCGGGCTTGTGCTGCGGGAGGGCACGGGCGAGGTGGGAAAGGAGGTGACACGGGAGGGGGGAAGGCATTCCGGTCCCTGAAAGTGCGGACCATCTCTTTGAAGAGAGCGTAGATGACAAGCAGGATGAAATGGGTTTTGGTCACTGTTTGAGAGTAATAAACCTGAAGAACTCATATTGGGGAAGGCTTTCAGGGGACCTTTTTTCATGGATTCATAATGCCAGAAATTCATTGTCTGTCTTGAATTAATATTTAGGAAGCCAGCGTCTTCGAATATATAGAAGGGGTTTAATTATGATCCTCCAAGGAAATTAAGTTTGTACCAAATGATGGATCTCTTCAAATTCGCTCTAGCTTGGGTGTGAGGTGGCGGTTCCTGGAAGAAGGTGCAGCTGCTGGTTTCTAGGGTGGATTTCTGCTTAGGGGCATGCATTGTTTGAGAGAGGAGGAAATCGAGGGATGGGAAGAAGCAATAAGTAGAAGACACTGTTAGTGACTTAGGGTGTGGTGGTAGCTACTGAGCTCTGGTGTAACCAAAAGCTGAAAGATCCTTGTTTGTGGGTGAGGTTGTTTGTAAGGTATCTGAAGACTTTTTAGAGATCTGATAAGCTCTGATGCAAGCCACTAGGAAAAGCTGTTATTTGAGATGTGGCTTTGTCAGCACGGATAAACTTTGAAAGTGAAAAAAAAGTTGTTAATGTTTAATGTGTACTTTCAATGTCAGAGATTGTGCTAAATCTAATTTCTTTTACTCCTCTCCAAACTGTGAGGTAGGTGCAGTTAGCTTTCATTTTATAGATGAAGAAGTAAACAAGATTTAGAAGCCTGCTCTAGGCTTGGCAGGTTCACTGTGGCAGGTTAGTTTTCGAAATCTGGCCAAGTTGACTTTAGGGCCAAATTCTTAAACTGTACTGTTTCTGATGAATTCATTCATTAATTCAATATTCGTGAGTCCTACTACATACTCACTGTACTAAGAATGTAGAGATTTAAAAATGCAGTATTTACTGGTAAGGAACTGATAACCTAAGAAGATAAAGTTATAATACAGTATGATAAGAAAGTTAGCTGATAACCATAACAAACAGTCACTTAACCCAGTTTTGGGTATTTATTTATTAGGGCGAAGGCTTTCCAGGGTAGGGATTGCCTGAGTAAATCTCGAAGGTTGTTCTGGGAGTAGCCTGCCAATGGAGAAAAGCATTCTTAGTGAAAAAGCTGTGTTCATAGGTAAAGCAGTGAGAGGTTGACCTGCTAAGAGTTAAGTGTTGCAGGAAGAGGTGAGAATAGCTTGGGATGAGGAGCGGATAGGCTGGTCTTGTTTACAAGATTTTATGTACAGTAAAATATGATTACATTTACCTTTAGAAAGGTCACACTGGGGATTGAGTTGAAGGTTTAAGCAGTTGAGCATATGGTTTTGGGGAACATAGATTTGAGTTTGAATTTCCACTCCACAATTCCAGCTGCATGACCTTGGGCAAGTTACTTAGCCTCTCTCAGAGCTTTAGACCCCTCATCTGTGAAAATGAGGACAGTAAGTCCTGCTTTGCATTGTTGCTGTGAGAATTGAATAATGTAAAGTGATCAAGTGCTTAGTACAGTGCTGATTTCATAACCCTTCAACAAATGGGAGATGCAGTTTTGATTGAGCCCAAGAGATTTAAAAGAATAAACCATTTATTTAGAAGACTAATATCCCAATGAGAAATGCTGTGATTCTGAACTTGGGCAAAATGCTGGGAGTGGGCAATCTATTTGAAAAAGTATTAGGAGGCAGATTTCCCATAACTTGATTACTGAATGGTAGGGGAGGAAGGAATCAAGGGTCACATTCACATTCTGGCCTCTGGCTTCATTTGAAGTTATATTAGCTGTGATTGGATTTAAAACTTTAAAGTTTTCTAATGGTTTAATGTACATTTATGTCCATTCTTTTGTGTGCATGTGTGTGATTGTACATTTATATGCAGGTTCATACTCTTGAACTAAGTAGAGAGGACAAGTGTTCCTTAAAGTTGGACTTGGGGCCTTTATTTATGGCATTCAGAGAAAAATAGTAATGTTTGGAAGGCACAATGGGGTAACAGATGAGGCTTCCCGCAGCTGAGGGTGACTGGTCTGGGAGGCCTTCTGTAGCTGCTCCATGGACTGAAGGCCCAGCTGCATGTAATCTATGCCATTAACGGCCCTGGTGTTTCCTTCAGGATTAGATGTGGTAAAATCTAATCCTGTACAACTATGTTAAAGTTTGAATAATAGGATGAGGGAACACAAAACTTATATCACATGAAGTATCAAAAGCACCTTCACAAGAGTGATCTGCTCAATGTGTTTTTCATGGGACCCAGGTGTCCCTTCTACTTTCTACTGCTTAGCTGGATCTCAGTCTACCAGCACCAGAGCTGAGCCAAAAGGGAAGCAAGTGATGGAGAAGGAAGGAGCCAGTGTGTATTTCTAGTGAAGTGTGAATGTGACTGTATATTGTTATTTTGGAAGGATTTGGTCATGTATGTTATTTGTATAACTCCCTTTCTTTTATTACCTAGGATGATGTCATTGGTTGAAATTCTTTTATTTCATGGCTGGTTATCATCTTGGAATTGCAGGAGTAACTTCTTGAAACTTCATGCTTTCATTCCTCTTACAGGGTAGTCATGTATATATCAATTTACTTAACATTTATAGAGTAGTTGCTTTATGATAGATGTTGTCTTAGGTACTGGAAGTAAAGAGATAATAGTCCTTGGCCTCAAAAAATTCAATCTAGCAAGGGAGGTGTACATTCCAGCACATTTTGAGTAGAGCCAGTGTAGATACAGATGTAGCACAGAGGAAAGAAAGAGTGATATATTCTGTCTAGGGCCTCAGAAGAAGCTTTCTGAAGACGGTTTTAAAATATGGATGGCAGTGTGGCAGGTTGATTTGGTGGTGAGGAGTGTTGGTATTCCAGACAGAAGTCATGGCATATGGCAAAGCAGGAGGGCGGGAAAGTGCACCTTGTATTTAGGTAATTAGACAATTCAGTATTGGTAGAGGTGGGAGTAAGTTAAAAGAGGAGGGCGTGAGCAGGTCATGGAGGCCCTTGGCCTGTAGGTCATCAGTCCTTTCGTTCTTTCACTCATGTATGTGTGAATGTTTGAGTGCTTACTATGCAGCATATAACAGTGAACAAAAACTCTACCCTTGTAGACTTACATTCTGTTTGGAATGGAGATAGTATGGAGACAAGTAATACAGTATGTCAGATCATCGTGTGACATATAATGAAAAACAATGCAGCGTAGGAGGCGTGGTGATGGAGAGCCCTTAAAGGAATTAAGCTGAGAAGGGATGTGATCAGATTGGATTTGGGTTGGAGAGCAATCACTGCAGCTGCAAGGTTAAGAATGGATTGGAGAAGGATGAGGATGGATATGGGAAGATCCATTCAGGGAGACTGTTAAAGCAGAATACGGGAGAAATACTGAAGGATTAATTCAAGATGATGGCAATGAGAACAGAGAAGCAGATGGGTTTGCATTTTGAAAGTTGGTGCATTAGTTGATATTTAAAACCTGTTACACTTGTCACATGATCTCTTATGAGTAGATTTTAATTACTTCTATCCAAGAACATATATTTTCTTTATTTGAAGTTGTGGAGTAGAGTTTTGAGGATGATGGTTTACTTTTGGACTTCTATTTTCCTGTAAGTGCCTTATAACTCCATGAACAATTTCTTTCTGCTCTTGGTTCTGAATGCAGTTTTAGATTCCTAAAAATCATAGTAAATGTCAGCCAAATATGTGACATTTTTATGCCTTGGTTTTGAATTTTTTTCAATTTTTTTTAGTTATTATAGTGTTATGAAAAAGAAGGAAAAGAACCCTTGTTCACATCTGTCCCTCCATTACCAGTAACCATTTCCCCAGTTGTAATTTTGACTACAACCTCTTGCGGTTTGCATTAGTCAAAACTGTTCTGTGGTAATTTTTATAGCAGTTGTAAACTCTTATAGTTCAGATCAAAAGAATATCTGATTAAGAAAGCTGTTAATTGTGTAATTTACTTGCTCATAGTGTCATTTATATACACCATTCTTTAAAAAATAGTGTATTATTTAACATCTACAAGAACCTTGGTAGATATTTTCCAGAAGGAAAAATTTGAGTTAACTTCTTGTAAATATTTCCCAGAAGGGCATCTTGAAGCCTGTAAGAGCTGATGAATTTCTGCAACAAGGTTATTTGCACAAGTGACCTGACTTACAATTTACTGTCATTTGACAAGCTTAGAGCTTATTTTAGTAATTATGCTGAATGAAATACTTAGCCTACTTTGAGTTCCTAACTAGGAATTCTAGTAATAGTAGTAATAGAACTTTTAATTTGCTTTAATTTGCTTAAGGTATCCTGCTGAGGCATGTACATTATCTCATTTAATTTTCACAATAGCTCTGAAAAGGAGGTGATACTATATGTATGTTACAAATGAAGAAGGAGAGACTTAGGGTAGTTGACTTGTCTAAAGTCACACAACTACAAAATAAAAGAGACAGCAATTCAACTCTGATCTGTCTTACCCCACAGGCTGCATTTCTCACCTATGCAGTATTACTGCACTTGACAGTGTTCTCTAGGGGGAAGCTACCTACTTGGTAATCATCAGGTTATTTTGTCATCTAAATTTTAAATCTTTTGTGATTGAATAGATCATGATCGTATACAGTGTCATAATTAAGACAGCATTAGTTTATATTGTACTTATATTATAAAATATGTTTTATATATTTTTATATATTATAAAATATAGATTTCATTTTGATCCTGTCAAAATGAAATTCATAATTTAAGAAAATGTTTAAAAACATAGACCAACCTATTTCCTTTTGCAAGTGAATTTTGTTGTTTGACCTGTGAAAGAAGATGGTGTCGGGGATAAAAGGGAAAGGAGGACTGTGGGTGACCCTAGATCGGAGGAGAAAGGAGAAGAGAAGTAATGGGGGATTTACTGCCTGGGCGTAAATTAACTATCTTTGGATTATAAGTGACTGTGTGTGTATGTGTGTTAGTCACTCATTCGTGTCTGACTCTTTGCGACCCCATGGACTGTAGCCCTTCAGCCTCTTCTGTCCATGGGATTCTCCAGGCAAGGATACTGGAGTGGGTTGCCATTTCCTTCTCCACTATAAGTGAATAAGAAACCCTGAATACTTAACCTCCATGGTTATTTGGTATGATACTTCTCTTAGATTGGAAGTATTATTTTGAGATAGACCCCATCTTCTGTAAGTAGACTTCCTCTTATGTCAGGAGGTTTCTACTATAGAGCTATCACTTCCAGTCACTTAATAAACATATCTAGTAGTAAATTAAGTGATCTTCTTTTAGGCTGCAGAAAAATGAAGTTCTGTTGTAGTCAGATGAGATACTTCATGGAATGCTTTAAAAGCAAGTGCTAAGAACTCCTTTTGGTTTTATTTTCTTACTCTTGAAATAAGATATTAATAATAAACTAATATCAGATTGGTATGTTAGTTTCAAATCCAAACCAAATCAAACGATTCTGAGTAGAGTTTACTCTCTTTATTTGTTGAGCTTTGCAGTAATATTTAGTTATACCTCTGTCCCACATCTGAGTTCAGAATGAATTGAGAAGTAAGATTCAGAATATAGACAGATGGAGTAAAATGTCAGCTTTATTACCAATAAAGCTGGTTGGAGTATATGGCTTAGGTCAGGGCTGCCTAATATTTGCCCTGCATTAGTTGTGCTCAGTCACAGGTCACGCTGGACCACTGGTAAGCCTCGTACAGGGCACTGAAAGACTCGAATATAACCTCTCCATAGTGGATATATTGGAGAGGCAGGAAAAGGGCTGACCCCAGGTTCCTTGTGCCTCCTCTCAGAAGCAACTAATCGCGAAAGTCATTCTTCCCATGAGAAAGAGTGATTATATGAGGGCTAGGGAGAGGACAGGATTGTTACCTTTCTGAAGTTCCTCCACACTGGAAGCTGGAGGCTGGAGAATGGAGATTTTGCTGGAATGTTTTTGGAGAAATTGAGGGAAAGGGCTGAAAACTTTTTGGTAAATAAAAGTCTTCCACCTGCATCATTTGCTTGTGTTATCCCCACTGCCTCTTGAATATGTCATAGTGTCCTTGGTAGGGCAGTTTGGGTCCGCCAGCAGGATCTGTCTAAATAAGCCTTTCCAGGCTATCTTTCATTTCCTGATACCTACTGTGTATTCTAGCTGCATACCGGAATTGCTGTTCCCAGAATGTGGTCTTCCTTCCCCTTTTCTTTCTTTGATATGTTGGTGTGTCTCCAATATAGTGCACATAGCACTGATGGTCCTGAGATAATTTTGGGGTGGTATAAACTTATCTGGATAGTTATAAATATTTGTATATATACTTATTACTTTTGTTAAACTTTATTGAAATATTACAAATTTATTCTAAAAGTAAATGCAAGAATCTTAGTTTATAGCTTACTTTTTACAAAGTGAACACATCTATCTTACTAGTATTTAGATTAAGAAACAATATTACCAGTACCCCAGAAGCCCTCTTCATGTTCATTTCCAGTGCTGCCTCCCCTCCAGGATAACCGCTACCTTGACTTTTAACACAGTGGCTTGGATTTGCTTGTTTTGGACTTAATATTAATGAAGTATTAATAATATAATGGAATCACATATGTACTCCTTTGTGTTTGGCTTTTTCCTTTCAATATTATGTTCAATATATTCACACATGTTGATGCTTCTGGTTGTATTTTGTTCATCTTCATTACTGAATAGTATTTCACTGAGTGGATACATGCCATAGGTTATTTGCTCTGGAGCTGACTGTGGCTCAGATCATGAGCTCCTTATTGCCAAATTCAGACTTAAATTGAAGGAAGTAGGGAAAACCACTAGACCATTCAGGTATGACCTAAATCAAATCCCTTATGATTATACAGTGGAAGTGAGAAATAGATTTAAGGGCCTAGATCTGATAGATAGAGTGCCTGATGAACTATGGAATGAGGTTCGTGACATTGTACAGGAGACAGGGATCAAGACCATCCCCATGGAAAAGAAATGCAAAAAAGCAAAATGGCTGTCTGGGGAGGCCTTACAAATAGCTGTGAAAAGAAGAGAACTGAAAAGCAAAGGAGAAAAGGAAAGGTATAAGCATCTGAATGCAGAGTTCCAAAGAATAGCAAGGAGAGATAAGAAAGCCTTCCTCAGCGATCAATGCAAAGAAATAGAGGAAAACAACAGAATGGGAAAGACTAGATATATCTTAAAGAAAATTAGATATACGAAGGGAACATTTCATGCAAAGATGGGTTCGATAAAGGACAGAAATGGTATGGACCTAACAGAAGTAGAAGATACTAAGAAGAGGTGGCAAGAATACACAGAAGAACTGTACAAAAAAGATCTTCACGACCAAGATAACCACAATGATGTGATCACTCACCTGGAGCCAGACATCCTGGAATGTGAAGTCAAGTGGGCCTTACAAAGCATCACTACGAACAAAGCTAGTGGAGGTGATAGAATTCCAGTTGAGCTATTCCAAATCCTGAAAGATGATGCTGTGAAAGTGCTGCACTCAATATGCCAGCACATTTGGAAAACTCAGCAGTGGCTACAGGACTGGAAAAGGTCAGTTTTCATTCCAATCCCAAAGAAAGGCAATGCCAAAGAATGCTCAAACTACCGAACAATTGCACTCATCTCACACACTAGTAAAGTAATGCTCAAAATTCTCCAAGCCAGGCTTCAGCAATACATGAACTGTGAACTTCCAAATGTTCAAGCTGGTTTTAGAAAAGGCAGAGGAACCAGAGATCAAATTGCCAACATCCGCTGGATCATGGAAAAAGCAAGAGAGTTCCAGAAAAAAAACATCTATTTCTGGTTTATTGACTATGCCAAAGCCTTGGACTGTGTGGATCACAATAAACTGGAAAATCCTGAAAGAGATGGGAATACCAGACCACCTGACCTGCCTCTTGAGAAACCTGTATGTAGGTCAGGAAGCAACAGTTAGAACAGGACATGGAACAACAGACTGGTTCCAAATAGGAAAAGGAGTATGTCAAGGATGTATATTGTCACCCGGCTTATTTAACTTCTATGCAGAGTACATCATGAGAAACGCTGGACTGGAAGAAGCACAAGCTGAAATCAAGATTGCTGGGAGAAATATCAATAACCTCAGATATGCAGATGACACCATCCTTATGGCAGAAAGTGAGGAGAAACTAAAAGGCCTCTTGATGAAAGTGAAAGTGGACAGTGAAAAAGTTGGCTTAAAGCTCAACATTCAGAAAACAAAGATCATGCCATCTGGTCCCATCACTTCAACAGATGGGGAAACAGTGGAAACAGTGTCAGACTTTATCTTTTGGGGCTCCAAAATCACTGCAGATGGTGACTGCAGCCATGAAATTAAAAGACGCTTACTCCTTGGAAGGAAAGTTATGACCAACCTAGATAGCACATTCAAAAGCAGAGACATTATTTGGCAACAAAGGTCCCTCTAGTCAAGGCTATGGTTTTTCCAGTGGTCATGTATGGATGTGAGAGTTGGACTGTGAAGAAAGCTGAGCGCTGAAGAATTGATGCTTTTGAACTGTGGTGTTGGAGAAGACTCTGAGAGTCCCTTGGACTGCAAAGAGATCCAAACAGTCCATTCTAAAGGAGATCAGTCCCGGGTGTTCTTTGGAAGGACTGATACTAAAGCTGAAACTCCAATACTTTGGCCACCTCATGCAAAGAGTTGACTCTTTGGAAAAGACTGTGATGCTGGGAGGGATTGGGGGCAGGAGGAGAAGGGGACGACAGAGGATGAGATGACTGGGTGGCATCACTGACTTGATGGACATGAGTCTGATTAAACTCCGGGAGTTGGTGATGGACAGGGAGGCCTGGCATGCTATGATTCACGGGGTCGCAAAAAGTCGGACACGACTGAGCGACTGGACTGAACTGAACTGATGGACATTTAAGTGCCTGCTACTTTAGGTTTGAGTGGTTATTTATTTATTTACAATATGAAGTACAAGTCAACTAGTGATTTTATTGCTGTTACTATATAAAAATAGGCTAAAGTAATTAAAATAGTATTAATATATTCAATTTTCTTAAGTACATCAATTGTCCGTGGTAATAAACAAAATAATCCTAGGTACTAAATCATTCTTATGAACATATTAAATTGAATTTGTAAACACAGTGACCTTAAATATTTGCAGTGTTCAAATAAACGTAATTATGAACTTAAAAGATTTCCACCTAAAACTATGTCTAAGTCTGTGACTCAGTTACACATTTTAAATTTGTTACAAGTCAGTTATTCTTTGAGGCCAGATGCTGTTAAATTTTGTAAATATGTAAAAGATCGGTTTTTATTTAGCTTTCTTAAAATTATTAATATCTGACTTTGATTCTGTTAAGCATCTGTATATTAATTCTAGGTCTTTCTGTAGTTGAAGTATGCTTATTCATTAAGGAAAGCTGTTAGAGTTCTAGGTACCTGCAGTGACTTTTGACAAGGGAGTGTTGCTTCTTGAGTGAGATCATCTTCATGCTAAAAAACATACTGTATTGTATATAATATTTGGCCTTGCCAGCCTATCTCAAGTTACTAACCAGATATTTGGGCCAGGATGCTGACCAGGTTCTTGTTAGTAACTTTACTGGGACTCTCCAAACTATTATAGTTGCCATGCCAGTCACCTCATGGCATCAAGTGGGGAGTATTCATATATCTCAGGATCTTGTAACCAAGTAATACAAATTATTTGATTTTTATATTCACAGTTTGCAACTCCCACTCCGATTGATTATGCAGTTGAATTTTGAATTTCTTCTGAAGATGTTTGAACTTTATAGCATCAAGGATATTAAATCCAACATCAGGGATATTAAAATGACACCCACTTGAATTCTATTCTGTTGTCAACTGAAATTTTGTAAATTACTCTCCACTAGAGCTTTCTGTGATGATGTAGATGTTCTGTGGTCTGCACTGTTCAATATGGTAGCCACTAAGCACATGTGGCCATTAAGCACTTGATATGCAGCTAACGTGACTGAGGAGCCAAGTTTTAAATTTTGTATACTTTTAATTAATTTAAATTTAAATAGGCACATATAGCTAGTGATACATTGGCACAACTGTATTTTGAAACTTAACTCATTACCTGTCCTTTCTTGTTTCCAGGTGAAGTTACTGCTCTGAGTTCTCTTATTTCTCTAAGTGTTAGCCTTACTTTTGAACTTCTTCCCATTCCCCTCCCCCCCACCCCCCAACTTTTAAAAATTGAAGGATGATTGATTTAACAATGTTATATTAGCTTCAGGTATACAACATAGTGATTTGATATTTTTATATATTACAAAATGTTCCACCACGCTAAGTCTACTTACTTGTTACCATTGTTGTTGGTTAGCCACTAAGTCATGTCCGATTCTTTGTGACCCCATGGACTGTAGCCTGCCAGGCTCCTCTGTCCGTGAGATTTCCCAGGCAAGAATACTGGTGTGGGTTGTCATTTCCTTCTCCAGGGGATCTTCCTGACCCAAGGATCAAACTACCATCTCCTGCATAGGCAGGTGGATTCTTTACTACTGAGCTACCAGGGAAGCCCTCTGTTACCATGGAAAGTTGTTACAATATTATTGACTTATAATCCTTAACTGTACATTACATCTCTGACTTATCTTTTTTATAACTGGAAGTTTGTACTTCTTAATCTCCCTCACATATTTCACTTATCTCCCCAACCCCCTTCCCCTTGGTAGCCATTACCAGTTTGTTCTCTGTATGAATGAGTCTCATTTTTTCTATTTTATGTTTGTTCATTTGTTTTGTTTTTAGATCCCACATATAAGTGAAATCATACAGTATTTGTCTTTCTCAGTCTGACTTATTTCACATAGCATAGTTCCCTCTAGGCCCATCCGTGTTGTCACAAGCAGCAAGACTTCATTCTGTTTTTAATGGCCAAGTTGACCAGTAATATTCCATTGCATGTATGCCATATATTTTCCTTTCTTCTTCTTTCTTTCTTTTTTTTTTTTTTAAGAAAAATACGTATTTTATTTCCTTATTTGTTGTATTGCGTCTTGGTTTCAGCACACTGGATCTCTGTTGTGCGTATGGACTCCCTGTTTGTGTTGCGCAGGCCCAGTGGTTGTGGCTCTCGGACCCTGGAGTGCTCAGGCTCAGTAGATGCAGGGCGTGGTCTCAGTTGCTCAGGGGCGTATGGGATCTTAGTTCCCCAACCAGAGATTGAACCCACCCACGTCCCCTGCATCACAAGGTGGCTTCTTAACCACTGGACCACCAGGGAAGTCCTCATATATTTTATCACCTCTTCACCTATTGATAGACACTTCCGTATCTCGGGTTTTGTAAATAATGCTACAGGAAGACCCGCTGGAAAAGGACACGCAGTCCACTCCAGTATTCTTGCCTGGAGAATCCCATGGACAGAGGAGTCTGGTGGCTACAGTCAAGGATGTCACAAAGGAGTCAAAGACAACTTAGTGACTAACAACAACAGCAATGTACTTACTACCATTTTGTTCACTGTTTTGGGGGTGTTTTTGGTAGTTTGTTTTTCCTTTCTTCTTTTTGCTCTCCTCTCTTGTGATTTGATGATTGTCTTTAGTGTTACTTCAGATTCCTTTCTCTTTTGTGTGTGTATCTATTACAAATTTTTGGTTTGAGGTTCCTGTGAGATTTATTTGTTTGTGTTTGGTTATACTGGGTCTTTGTTGCAGCATGGGCTCCTCATTGTGGTGTGCAGGCTTCCCTGGTTGCTGCACACAGGCTTTTCTAGTCGGAGCATTCAGCCTCTCTACTTAGGGCACACGGCCTCAGTAGTTGTGGCACGTGGGCGCTGAAGTGTACATGGTCAGCAGTTGACGTGGGTTTCTCTGATTGTGGTGCATGGCTTAGTTACCCTGTGGCATGTGGAATCTTAGTTCCCCAACAGGAGATGGAACCTACGCCCTCTTATTAGAAGGTAGATTCTTAATCACTGGACCACCAGGGAAATCCCCCATGAGACACATATATAGCAATCATTTATACTTGGTGATTTTAAGTTGTTGGTCTCTGAATTTCAAATGTATTTTAACAGTTCTGCGATTTTACCGCCTCCCCCATTTTTAATTTTGACATCATATGTTATTCTTTTTGTGGATACACACTGTAATGTAGATACAGATGATTTTTGCTACTTTTGTCTTTTAACCTTCTGGTTAGCTTTATAAGTGGTTGATCTACTATCTTTACTGTATAATTGCCTTTACCAACGAGGTTTTTCCTTTTGCATTGAATACTTTTCTTTTTCTTTTTTCCTGGCCATGCCACCTGGCATGAAGGATCTTAGTTCCCCAACCAGGAGTTGAGCCCATCACCTTGCAGTGGAAACACAGAATCTTAACTGCTGGACTGCCAGAGAAGGCCCAGTGCTTTTCGTGTTTCTAGTTGTGGCCTTTAATTTTCTGCTTAGAGAAGTTCCTTTAACATTTCTTACAAAGCTGGTATCATGGTGCTAAACTCGTACCTTTTTGCTTGTTTGTAAAATTATTAGTCTCTCTTTCAAATCTGAATGAAAGGTTTTTCAGGGAGAGTATTCTTGGTCTAGGTTTTCTCCTTTTATCACTTTAAATATGTATCATACCACTGCCTTCTGGCCTGTAGAGTTTCTACTGAAAAGTCAGCTGATAGCTTTATGGGAGTTCCTCTGTCCATAACTTATTGCTTTCCCCTTGCTGTTTTTTTTTTTAATATTCTCTCTTCTTTAGTTTTAATTTTTGCCATTTTAATTACAGTGAGTCTTGGCATAGTCCTTTTTGGTTTGGTCATATTTGGGACTGTCTGTGCTTCCTAAACCTGAATATTTGTTTCCTGTCCCAGGTTAGGGAAGTTTTGAATATATTCTGTGCCCCTTTCTGTCTTCAGAGACAGCTATAATGTGATGTTAGTACACTTGATCGGAGAAGGCGATGGCACCCCACTCCAGTACTCTTGCCTGGAAAACCCCATGGACGGAGGAGCCTGGTGGGCTGCAGTCCATGGGGTCGCTGAGGTTCGGATACGACTGAGCGACTTCACTTTCACTTTTCACTTTCATGCATTGGAGAAGGAAATGGCAACCCACTCCAGTGATCTTGCCTAGAGAATCCCAGGGACGGCGGAGCCTGGTGGACTGCCGTCTATGGGGTCGCACAGAGTCGGACACGACTGAAGCAACTTAGCAGCAGCAGCAGCAGTACACTTGATATTGTTCTAGAGATCTCTTAAATAAACTGCACTCTTTTTTTTTTTTTTTTTATGCTTTTTTCTTCTTTCTGTTCAGCTTAGGTGATTTCCACTGCTCTGTCTTGTAGTTTGTTGATCTGTTCCTCTGTATTGATTCTAGTGTACTTTAAAATTTTAGTTATTGTATGTTTTTATTTCTGGTTCTTTGTTTTCTCTTTGTTAAACTTTTCACTGTGTTCATTCTTCTAAGTTTGTTGAGCATTTATATGATCATTACCTTGAACCTTATTGAGTAGATTGCTTATCTCCACTTTGTTTAGTTCTTCTGGGATTTCAACTTGTTACTTTGTTTGAATATATTCTCTGTTTCCTTTTTCTGCCTCATTCCTGTGCAGCCCACTGTGTATTGGCCTCAGAAGTCCTTGGGCTGGTGCCTGTGTTCCTATCGCCCTCCAGCTGTCCTGTGTGCAAGTCCCACTGGCTTTCCAAGCCAGCCATCCAGGGGCTCGTTTTCCCAGCGCAGGGCCCCAGGCTGGGAAGTCCAATGTGGGCCCCAAACCCCTCAGGCCTTGAGGAGGACCTCTCCGTGGATTCCATTATCCTTCTGATCATGGATTGCCTGTCTGGGCTTGTGGGTCTTGAGTATGAAATGTCTCTGCCCCACTTACCTGTCTTATGGTTCCTTCTTCATATCCAAAGTTACAGGAAACCTTTTCTGCATCATAGATAGTTGCTCTGTATATAGTTGTAATTTTGGTATTCCTTTGGGAGAAGATTAGCTCAGGGTCTTCCTACTTTGCCATCGAGGCCATGCCCCTCTTTTCACTCTTTTTTTTTTTTGGATAAAGAATGATTTATTAACCAAGATGCAAAGAGCACTAACTATAAAGGATAGTATACATTTATTTACATTGACACTAACAACTTCTGGGGCTTCCCAGGTGGCGCCAGTAGTAAAGAACCTGCCTGCCACTCTTTTAAGATTAAACTCTCTTTTGAATTAATTTATTCAAATTAATAATTCTATGATCCCTCTGCTGCTTTTGTACATGTTTATATCATCTGATCCTCATAATCACACATTTTATAGATTAGTAACTGTAGACACTTGCCAGAAAATAGTCACTTGTTAGCTAGTAAGAGTAAAGCTTAGATCTGAGTCTAGATCTTTTCTCTTGAATCAGAGCTTTTTTCGTGATTCTGTACTGATATTACCAAGTTGTGCTCGTTTTTTCTTCACAATCTTCCTCACACTCATATTTGCACATTACGCAAGTATTTATCAGTCACTTGTGTTCTAGGTCCTTGGGCTGTATCAGTCAACAAAATGGACAAAAATTTTTGCCCTCATGAAGTTTACACTTTAATGAGTGAAATGGGTAATTATGTTTAGTTAAACTGTGAAGTCTTGTAGAAGATAAGTACTGTGGAAAAAAGAAAAAAGTGGAGCAGAGTTAGGAGGTAGGGTTCAGATTTTAATAGAATGTTATTGGAGAACATGGCATTTGAACAGATATTTGAAGATGACAGAATTTAGCGGTATTCATGTCTAGTCAGATGAGCATTCCTGGCAGAAGAACAGTGCATGCAGACACCCTAGGGGAGGTGCACACGTGTCACGTTTGGAGAGCACACTGAGACTGCTGTAGCCAATGTTACGTCACGAGGAACATCCTGCCTCCAACCACTGTTTAAAGTCTGCACCTTTAAAATCTTGACTTCTAATTTTCCTATCTCTTTTGTTTTAGGCAAGGTCTCTTACTCACATTATATTTTCTGACTTCCACATCTCGTACCATTCTCTGGAAAACCTTTGTGTATTTGACACTAGGCTTCAGGATTATTGTTTTGGGGATCTTTTCGTTTTTGAGAATTGAGGAAAGGGCACACTGGGTTTGTTACCTCTTCCCCATGATTTCTCATATGAACAGTAATTCTAAAAAAATACTGTTAAGTATCACGCAACGTAACATGTAGTTCTGGAGCTTTTACTTTGACCAAAAATGAAGAATTGGACATTATTGGAATCCTAGGAGAATGACTGCTGTCATGTTTGAGCTGATTTCAATCTTATAGTTTAAGAAAGCAACTTTCTAGAAATTCAGATAAAAAGAAATTATATGTTTTGTCCTGGGTTGCTAAGGAGAAACCAAAACATGACCATAGGAAGCCTAGGAAACTTTTCTTAACTCTGGTTCTCTGAGGTAATGAGGAGGAGAGAGATGTGAAGCAACTAGCTTAGATGTGCAAATTTAAACTGCTTATGGTTATCAGTAAATACTGTCTGAAAAAAAGTGATAGTGTTCGTCACTTAGGCCATACTTACTCAGTTGGCTCGTACTTACTGTTTGTTCAAATCCCTCTATATGAGGAGATACGCTTTAAGGATTATACTGTCAGCAGTTTCCTTTTTCTCCCAACATATTATTTTGAAAAAATTTAAACATACTGCGAAGTTGAAATCACAGCTTGATAGTTAAGGAGTGTTGGAGTCAGAAGACCAAGACTTAAGTCCTCATTGTGAAGTGTCCTGTTTATGTGACCCTGGAAAACTTACTGGCTCTCAGCCTGTTTTCTCATGACTTAAATAGAGATAATAACGCCTACATCGTTGGATTGAGGTGAGAAGGAAATGAGATAATTATTAGGACTTCCCCTGTGGCTCAGATGGTAAAGCGTCTGCCTCCAATACAGGAGACCCGGGTTCAATCCCTGGGTCAGGAAGATCCTCTGGAGAAGGAAATGGCAACCCACTCCAGTAATCTTGCCTGGAAAATCCCATGGATGGAGGCTACAGTCCATGGGGTCGCAAAGGGTTGGACACGACTGAACGACTTCATTTCACTTGGGAAAGTTTAGCTTTACAGCTTTATGTGGGAGAAGGCACTGGCAACCCACTCCAGTACTCTTGCCTGGAGAATCCCATGGACAGAGGAGCCTGGTGGGTTGCAGTCCATGGGATCCCGAAGAGTTGGACACGACTCAGCGACTTCACTTTCACTTTTCACTTTCATGCATTGGAGAAGGAAATGGCAACCCACTCCAGTGTTCTTGCCTGGAGAATCCCAGGGATGGGGGAGCCTGGTGGGCTGCCGTCTATGGGGTCGCATGGAGTCGGACACGGCTGACGTGACTCAGCAGCAGCATTAGGCGATACTATTACTACTGAAGTAAATTGTATAGAAAGGAGTAATAGGACCTTGTGCTGAAATAGTTTCTGAAGGTGGAAACACAGCAAGCAGTAGGAAGTCCTCAGTGGAGACCATGGCATTTTAATAGCAAAAACAGATTTCTAATAAATGTCACTTTATGCATTAAAGGTGGAAACAGTGACACTTTATTTTGCTGGGCTCCAAAATCACCGCAGATGGTGACGGCAGCCATGAAATTAAAAGACGACTGCTCCTTGGAAGAAAAACAATGGCCAGCCTAGACAGCATATAAAAAGCAGAGACATTACTTTGCTGACCAAGTTCCGTCTATCAAAGCTTTGGTTTTTCCAGTAGTCATGTATGGATGTGAGAGTTGGATCATAAAGAAAGCTGAGTGCCAAAGAATTGATGCTTTTGAACTGTGGTGTTGGAGAAGACTCTTGAGAGTCCCTTGGAGGCTGCAAGGAGATCCAACCAGTCCATCCTAAAGGAAATCAGTTCTGAATATTCATTGGAAGGACTGATTCTGAAGCTGAAACTCCAATACTTTGGCCACCTGATGCGAAGAACTGACTTATGGGAAAAGACCCTGGTGGTAGGAAAGATTGAGGCAGGAAGAGAAGGGGACGATAGAGGATGAGAAGATTGGATGGCATCACCAACTCGATGGACATATGTTTGAGTAAGCTCTGGGAATTGGTGATGGACAGGAAAGCCTGGCATGCTGCATTCCGTGGGGTCACAAAGAGTAGGACACTACTGAACGATGGAACTGACTGATGCATTAGAGAGGAAAGGAAGAAGCCGAAGAGTAGACAGCATCAGCAGTTTCTCATGCTACATGGGAAGCTGCTGGTCAGGGTCATGCACATGTTGGTCACCCTTGAGCTCTTCTCACTTCGCAGCTTTTTTCCATTGCTCTTAGGAGTCATGGCCCACTGCTGCTTCTACTTGGTATGTGGCCTTGGAATATATTGGAATGTGAACAAAGGTATTATTCTGAAGACAAATTATCTGATAAATCATTGTCTTAATTTTTATGCTTTGTAACCCTTTTAATAAATATTAACTAGGAAAATTTCCATAAGAGATCAACTTTGCAGAATTTGGATCAGTAAATATTGTCTCTGTATAGCTTTCATTCCCCCTTCCAGTGTAACCCATTATAAAACTTGGATATAGATCTGTCCACCTCCTCTGTCCTGTAACCAAATCTCCGTTTCCTGTTCTCCCTTCTGTCTTCCACAGAGGGAATGCCCCCACTTTGTCCTCTTGCTGCCCTATTTTGTTACAAAACTCTCCTCAGGTCGATCCTCTCCTGTAATGGAGTGAGTGTAAGGTTTTTCTTTTTTGCTCCTTTCCTTCAATTCCAGTCCCTTCTGATTTTGATAGTTTGGGTGAGAGCAACTTGGTTTTAAATCATTTGTATTATTACTGGCTATATTCCCCATACTGTACATTTCATACCTGTGACTCATTTATTTTGTAACTAGAAGTTTGTACCTCTTAATCTCCCTCACCTGTTTCTCATCCCTCCATCCATCTCCCCTCTGACAACCACCTGTTTGTTCTCTGTACCCATGACTCTGTTGCTGTGACTTTATTTGTTTTGTCTTTTAGATTCCCACATATAAGTGAAATCATACAGTATTTGTCTTTCTCTGACTTATTTCACTTAAGATAATACCCTCTAGGTCTGTGCATGTTGCTGCAGATAGCAAGATTTCATTCTATTTTGTGGCTGAATTATATTCCATTGTATGTATGTCAGTCACGTCTCTGTAGGTGTTGGCTACAATTTTGGCCATTATAAATAATAATGCAGTGAACATACATTATTGTAAACAATAATGCAGTGAAACATCTTTTTTCAAATTAGTGTTTTTATTTTCTTTGGATAAATACTTAGGAGTAGAATTTTAGGAGCATATGGTAATTCTATTTTTATTTTTTTTGAGGAACTTCCACACTGTTTTCCATAATGGCCACACCATTTATATTCCTACCAACACTGCATGAGGGTTCCCTTTTCTCCACATCAGGACTCTGATTTTAAAATGAACACCTAAGGTAATATTTATACTCCCAAGAAGTTTGAGAACCTCTATGGTTGTGATTGGGTCCAGATTTTAGTATTTCCTTTTCTCTCCCCTAAACTTTGTGGTGTTCATTTTTTTCTGTGGGTTTGCCAGAAGCAAAGATAACAATCCCAACTACTTGTCATTTAAAGTAGAAGGGGCTGCTGCTTATTATTGTTACTATTTTAAGTTTAAAAAAAAAAACAACACTTTTTACAGCTAGAATACCACATATATCAAGCAGATGTGGACTCCAGTCTTGGCCTTTTGAAGGTCTTGTCAAGGTATTGAGTTGTCCCCTGGAGGACAGCGAAGAAAGGAAACTCAGAGGCTTGGTTTTCATGGTAAAATGACATACAGATTTTTAGAGACATTCATACTGTCTTGTTTGGTTTTATAGTTTTTGCAAAAATGAAAGGCTGTAGCATAAATGGCCTTTGGTCACTTACAGGTTGGTCAGTATAATAAGCTTGTGATAAAGTTCCTCTTCTATTTTCTAGCAAACTGGAGAGAGCAACGAAAGTTAAGTGACATTTTCCTAGCTCATTGTAGAGAAATTCTGGAATTGATTACCTAAATTGCCACATTGATTAGATCACAAGTGGACAGTGGATAAAACAAATTTGAAGTATAGTTCAGGGAGCACACATAGTCAAGGGAAGTATATCTTTGTTCTTTGTCTTTTGCTGAGACAATTTCCTGATACAGATTTGGGCTGTTTTCCTCAGTTACATAGACCGATACATGGAGAGTGAACAGTAGAATGATCGTGCCTTTCCAGGTCTTCAGAATGGCAGATAGCAAGTTTGCGTGTATGTGTGCGCGCTGCTGCTGCTGCTAAGTCGCTTTAATCGTGTCTTGACTCTGCGGCCCTACGGACTGTACCCCACCAGACTCCTCTGTCAGTGGGATTCTCTAGGCAAGAGTACTGGAGTGGGTTGCCAGACCCTCTAGGACAAAATACTTGGAAATTATACTACCATAGGTATGAATGACTGATAGTCTGTGTTTCCATTTTCAATATGGAAATGAAAGAATTCAACAAATTGAAACAATTCAAACAAATTGAAACAATTCAATTCAAACAATAATGAATTTCCAGTTGGTAGAATATGGTAGGGTACAAAAGGAGTACTCAAGGCTGTATATTGTCACCCTGTTTATTTAACTTATACGCAGAGTACATCATGAGAAACGCTGGGCTGGAAGAAGCACAAGCTGGAATCAAGATTGCTGGGACAAATATCAATAACCTCAGATATGCAGATGACACCACCCTTATGGCAGAAAGTGAGGAGGAACTAAAAAGCCTCTTGATGAAAGTGAAAGAGGAGAGTGAAAAAGTTGCCTTAAAGCTCAACATTTAGAAAACTAAGATCATGGTATCTGGTCCTGTCACCTCATGGGAAATAGATGGGGCAACAGTGGAAACAGTGTCAGACTTTATTTTTTGGGGCTCCAAAATCACTGCAGATGGTGATTGCAGCCATGAAATTAAAAGACGCTAATCCTTGGAAGGAAAGTTATGACTAACATAGATAGCATATTCAAAAGCAGAGACATTACTTTGCCAACAAAGGTCCGTCTAGTCAAGGCTATGGTTTTTCCTGTGATCATGTATGGATGTGAGAGTTGGACTGTGAAGAAGGCTGAGCGCTGAAGAATTGATGCTTTTGAACTGTGATGTTGGAGAAGACTCTGAGAGTCTTCTCAAGAAGATCCAAACAGTCCATTCTAAAGGAGATCAGTCCTGGGTGTTCTTTGGAAGGAATGATGCTAAAGCTGAAACTCCAATACTTTGGCCAGCTCATGCAAAGAGTTGACTCATTGGAAAAGACTCTGATGCTGGGAGGGATTGGGGGCAGGAGGAAAAGGGGACGACAGAGGATGAGATGGCTGGATGGCATCACTGGCTCGATGGACGTGAGTTTGAGTACACTCCAGGAGTTGGTGATGGACAGGGAGGCCTGGCGTGCTGCGATTCATGGGGTTGCAAAGAGTTGGACACGACTGAGCGACTGAACTGAACTGAACAAGACAAGTGTGGGGGTAAGGAAACATATCCAAGGAGACTGCAATGAATAATGAATCCAGGTTCGCTCGAGGGGTGACTCTGGCCTTGCTTTATTTACCCCAGGCCTCTTTGTGCCTCTAAGGATTTCCCCCACAACTGTGTATTTCTTTTTCCTCTATTCATTAATTTATATCGAGTATAATAGGAATTGGACATTAGGGACATTAACTTTTGGCCTTTGAATTCAGGTCTTAAAAAGTTGTTTCATAGTACCAGAGTCTTGCAAACTTTATATAAAAAGAGTTGACTGTAGGAAATTAAATATGTATGTGATTTGCTGTATATTTGATGCTGACTCATTTGTAATGGAATTCTGTCATTTAAAAAGAAAACTGCAACTTGTAGAGATTGCTAAGTAAACCAGCAATGAGTTTTATAATGAACCATCATGGAATTTCTGTATGTATGTCAAAGGAAGGATTGTTTTCTTGGAACATAGAGAACTGCACTGAGACTCAAAGGATTGAGCTACGTATTTGCTTCAGGTTCAGAGTTGTGGCAATCACACTTTTTAAGTTCATGGCATTTGCCTATGAACAATTGTGAGAACTCTTATCTTTATTTCCTCAGTCTCTGATTTCTAATCCCATCTCCCGTTTCCCACGGGTACTCTTGAATATTCTTAAATATGTGTATATATGTTTTATAAAATATGTAGCATTATTTAGTGTGTGTATTTTTAATTTGCCTAAATGGTGTTATGCTATAGATCATATTGTTTCTCCTTTTGCATTCACTACTGTTAAAAAAACCTTCATATTTCTGTGTATATTGAGTGTATCTGTGTACCTCTCTGCTTCTCATTGCTGCATAGTATTGGGTTGGCCAAAAGGTTCGTTCAGGTTTTTCCATTAGTATCTTACAGGAAAAACTGAACAGACTTTCTGGCCAACTCAATATTTCAGGGCATTTACTTACTACTCACTCATTTTGCCAGTGGTTGCCTCCAGCTATTCTTACAAATAATACTCTGGAGACTATATCACACATGTTTCCTGATGGAACTATGTGTGAATTCCTCCCCAAAGTATACCCAGGGGTTGTATAGCTGAGCCATGAAAATGACATTACATACAAAAAGTTGGCACACCATTGCTCTATGGAGTGGTTTACCAGTAATGCTTACTAGTTCCTCTTTTCCATGTTCTTGCTGACAACTTCCTGTGTCCAAAATCTTAATCCCATTTACACTATCACACAGGCTAAAGTTATAAAACTGACTCATTACATGGAGGGGCCAGATTTTTATTATGGCAGGTAAAGTTTTAATTTAGGGTATATTATAGGAAGATTGAAATTCATATTGAAGTTCAAAGGGTTGCATGATAATATCCAGGCTTTGCAAGGAGAACGCACTGTTATCTTGTTGACCTGTTCAGAAACCTGATCTTCTTAGGGTCCCAGAATTAATTGTACTTAGATAGTTTGACTTGTGTTAACTTCCTTCACTAGTGACCAAAAGTTGAAGTGCCAGTAGATAACTCATGATGAAAAAATTGTCAAGCCTCCTGGCCACTTCAGTAGGCCAGTTTTTCTCTGTAGGAAATAGAAGTATAGTTAGAAGAGTTAATGAGTTTTATATCAGGGCAAGAGGAAATATTTTGTGGTTCAGGTATTTGACAGTATTAGGCTTTCAAAGTCTGATGGCATTTATCTTTTTAAGTTAAATTTTTTTAACAGTCTTAGAACTGGGAGATTTGTAGCAGTGTAAATTAAGTGGTGGTTACCTACATTTTCTATTTGATTTTTTCTGTTCTTTTTTGTGGTTTTTTCCTGGTGGCTCAGCGGTAAAGAATCCTCCTGCCAATGCAGGAGACCTGGGTTCGATCCCTGGGTGAGGTAGATCCCCTGGAGAAAGAAATGGCAACCCACTCCAGTATTCTTGCCTGGGAAATCCCATGGACAGAGGAGCCTGGGGTCTACAGTCCATGGGGTCACAAAGAGTCGATATAACTTAGTGAATTAACAGTTCTTTTTTGTAAAGGGGCTTGCATTTTATAGTACATAAATTATTATACTTATAGCTAAGCTGCTGCTGCTAAGTCACTTCAGCTCTGTCTGACTCTGTGCAACCCCATAGACGGCAGCCCACCAGGCTCCTCTGTCTGTGGGATTCTTCAGGCAAGAATACTGGAGTGGGTTGCCATTTTCTTCTCCATATAGCTAAGCTACTTAGATTAATAATTATTTGAATGGGGGGAGAAGGAAATGGCAACCCACTCCAGTATTCTTGCCTGGAGAGTCCCAGGGACAGAGGAGCCTGGTGGGCTGCCCTCTATGGGATCTCACAGTCGGACATGACTGAAGGGACTTAGCAGCAGCAACATTTGAAAGGGGATTAGTTGCACTCTTAGATCTAGACAATAAGCATCGTAAATAGTTGTATGGGTGTTTTGCTGTTGAGTTTTTAGAAATAATTTTGTAGGACTTGTAGACTAAATATTAACATGATTTTAAATGTGTTATAAATCATATACATTTTAAATTAAATTTACAAGTAAATGGTGTTCTGCAGATTTCTCCCCTCATTAGGCCTTTATATTTTTAATGGGACCTCAGCTTCAATTTTTTAAAATAAAACCTACTAGGAATAAAAAATAAAGGTTACAGATAATCTTTACCTACACCGAATATAGATCCTGTGTAAAGTAGGAATATTCATCAACCAATTGTATCATGTACTGAACTTGCATGAATGAAATAATTTCTGATTTTTATTAAAAAAAAGAGAAGCTAGTAGGAATATGTTTCATTTATAGGTTTTTTTGGTAACATATCTTTTCAGGGAAATATTTATTAAATCTTGGTATCTTTCTCAACACTTATCTTTTACTTCACTTTCATGATTTTCTTTAGATTATTTGGGTTTTAAAATAATTAAACACATTACCAGGTAAGGATTTTAAGTAGTATAAAAATAACCTTGAAAGACTAAAAAAAAATTTTAACGTCTTAATATTATAATACATGTGGAATTGATTTGAATTTAACTGATCCTGAGCTTGGTTAGTTAGAAATTCAGCATTGGGGCTTAAGTTTCATACTTTAGTTTTTATTTTTCAAAAGTGATATCATATGATGTTTTTCTCATTGTTTAAGTTAGAAAATATAGGGAAAATTTTGGTTTTTATCTGAACTGAGCAGTAAAGAATCTTGTATTAGAATTTTGACTATTGGAGTTATATTGGAAATATATATGTATATATTTTTAGTTATCAAGCTAGCTGAACTTTTTTTGTTGTTGCTTACATTTAATAAAAATAGCCCAAAGCATATTTTCCAATGAAAACTATCATGATTAGAAATACTAATGATAGGAAATATACATTTATATCAAGATTCTTTCAATTTATCACTAATAGAGAAATAGTAATGTTACTATTAATCTATGTTTATACAGAGACTTAAAAACGAAAACTTCCCGTTTTGAGAAGGAGTTGTATGGTTTTGACAAAGATAATGCTAACCCTAAATTTCAGTTAAAAATTTTGCAAAAACAGCATTTGGAAGCGCAGGCCACCGAGTATGTGCAGCATGGGAGAACACTGCCACCTTGTGTGCGTGTAATGGTATTTCAGTGTCTCCTTTTTCTTTTGTTAATCCAGCTAATACTGTGCTATTTCACTGTTTGATACCGTGGTCAGATCTGTGTGTTTGTGCTCAGTCATCTTCGATGGTGTGCGACCCTGTGGATTGTAGTCCACCAGGCTTCTCTGTCCAGGCAGTTTTCCAGGCAAGAATATTGAAGTGGGTTGCCATTTCCTTCTCCAGGGGATCTTTTCAACCCAAGGATCAAACCTGTGTCTTTGACATCTCTTGCATTGGCAGGCAGATTTTTTTACCACTGTGCCACCTGGGACGCACTATGGTCCCATATATCAATGTGTAAAACATTGGATTTGTGTGTGTGTGTGTGTGTGTAGTAAAATTGATCCAGGTTTTCTTTTTTCTTGGCAGAAAGAGGGAGGTCTTATATTTTGAAGACATTAAATTTGTAGTTAGCTCTAAAAATTGGCAAGTCTGAGAGATCAGTCTGATTAATTAATCTCTGTGGTTAGTTGAGAATTGAATTCTTTTATTTGAATCTTACGGAAAGTTGATTCTTTGATCATTATCCATTTCAGTTTTTTAGTGCTTTGGAGTCATTATTCTGAATGGCAGAATTCATTATCCCAGTAGATAAAGAGACTATAAGTCATTGGGTGTACTAATACAACCAGATTCCTTGATTTTTAAAATGTTTTCCTTTAGGTCAAATGCAGAAGAATGACTATAATAATAACATGTAATAGTATTTAGAAAAATGTTAATGTGATGAAGAAGAGTTTCCTTTAAACCATTTTGGTTACCTGAGAGCATGACTTAGTAGTTTTCAAATATTACATGCCTGAAGAGGAAGCATGACAGGACTGAGAGTTCACTTTCTGGTGCTCACAGTTAACGTAGCTGTGTAATCATGAGCTCTTCTCTGGGCACGCATTATTTTTAAATTTATTTTTTTATTGAAGGATAATTGCTTTACAGAATTTTGTTGTTTTCTGTCAAACCTCAACATGAATCAGCCAGAGGCATACATTTGTCCCCTCCCTTTTGAACCTCCCTCCCATCTCCTGCCCCATCCCACCCCTCTAGATTGATACAGAGCCCCTGTTTGAGTTTCCCAAGCCATAAAGCAAATTCCTGTTGGCTATCTATTTTACATATGGTAATGTAAGTTTCTGTGTTACTCTTTCCATATATCTCACCCTCTCCCCATGTCCATATATGTTTCTCCATTGCTGCCCTGTAAATAAATTCTTCAGTACCATTTTTCTAGATTCCATATATGTGCATTAGAATATAATATTTATCTTTCTCTTTCTGACTCTCTTCACTCTGTATAATAGGTTCTAGGTTAATCCACCTCATCAGAACAGAATCAAATGCAGTCCTTTTTATGGCTGAGTAGTATTCCATTGTGTGTATGCACCATAGCTTCTTTATCCATTCATCTGTCGATGGGCATCTAGGTTGCCTCCATGTTCTAGCTGTTGTAAATAGAGCTGCAATGAACAATGGTATGCATGTGTCTTTTTCAGTTTTGGTTTCCTCAGGGTATATGCCTAGGGGTGGGATTGCTGGGTCATGTGGTGGTTTTCGGAGAAGGCAATGGCACCCCACTCCAGTACTTTTGCCTAGAAAATCCCATGGACGGAGGAGCCTGGTGGGCTGCAGTCCATGGGGTCGCTAGAGTCGGACACAACTGAGTGACTTCACTTTCAGTTTTCACTTTCATGCATTGGAGAAGGAAATGGCAACCCACTCCAGTGTTCTTGCCTGGAGAATCTCAGGGACGGGGAAGCCTGGTGGGCTGCCGTCTATGGGGTCGCACAGAGTCGGACACAACTGAAGCAACTTAGCAGCAGCAGCAGTGGTGGTTTTATTCCTAATTTTTAAAGGAGTCTCCATACCGTCTTCCATAGTGGCTGTATCAATTTACATTCCCACCAACAGTGCAAGAGCATTCCACACCGTTTCCAGCATTTATTGTTTGTAGATTTTTTAAGGAGGGCCATTCAGACTGTTATGAGGTGATTACCCATTGTAGTTTTGATTTGCATTTCTCTAATAATGAGCGATCTTGAGCATCTTTTCCTGTGTTTGTTAGCCATCTGTATGTCTTTGGAAAAAAGTCTAAGTCTTTTTCCCACTTTTTGATTGGGTTGTTTGTTTTTCTGGCATTGAGTTGTATGAACTGCTTGTATATTTTGGAAATTAATCCTTTGTTGGTTGTTCATTTGCTATTTCCCATTCTGAGGGTTGTCTTTTCACCTTGCTTATAGTTTCCTTTGCTGTGCAAAAGCTTTTAAGTTTAATCAGGTCCCACTTGTTTACTTTTGTTTTTATTTCTGTTACTCTAGGAGATGGGTCATTGAGGATCTTGCTTTGATTTATGTCATCGAGTGTTCTGCCTGTGTTTTCCTCTTAAGAGTTTTATAGTTTCTGGACTTATATTTAAGTCTTTAATCCATTTTGAGTTTATCTTTGTGTTTGGTGTTAGAAAGTGTTCTAATTTCATTCCTTTAAATGTAGCTGTCCAGTTTTCCCAGCATCATTTATTGAAGAGGCTGTCTTTGCCTTATTGTATATTCTTGCCTCCTTTGTCAAAAATAAGGGACCCGGAGGTGCATGGGTTTATTTCTGGGTTTTCTATCTTGTTCCATTGGTCTGTATTTCTGTTTTTGTGCCAGTACCATACTGTCTTGATGACTGTAGCTTTGTAGTATAACCTGAAGTCAGGCAGCTTGATTCCTCCAGCTCCATTCTTCTTTCTCAAGACTGCTTTGGCTATTTGGGGTCTTTTGTGTTTCCATATGAATTGTGAAATTTTTTGTTCTAGCTCTGTGAAATATGCCATTGGTAATTCGATAGGGATTGCATTGAATCTGTAGATTACATATGGTAGTGTAGTCATTTTCACAATATTGATTCTTCCTACCCTGGAACATGGCATATCTCTCCATCTGTTTATGTCATCTTTGATTTCTTTCATCAGTGTCATAATTTTCTGTGTACAGTTCTTCTGTCTCCTTAGGTAAGTTTATTCCTAGATATTTAATTCTTTTTGTTGCAATGGTGAATGGGATTGATTCCTGAATTTCTTTTTCTGATTTTTTCATTGTTAGTATATAGAAATGCAAATGATATCTGAATATTGATTTTGTATCCCACAACTTTGCTAAAGTCACTGATTAGCTCTAGTAATTTTCTGATACTATCTTTAGGGTTTTCTATGTACAGTATCGTGTCACCTGCAAACAGTGAGAACTTTACTTCTTCTTTTCTGACATGGATTCCTTTTTATTTCTTTTTCTTCTCTGATTGCTGTAGCTAGGACTTCCAGAACTATGTTGAACAATGGTGGTGAAAGTGGACACCCTTGTCTTGTTCCTGATCTTAGGGGAAATGCTTTCAGTGTTTCACCATTGAGAATAATGTTTGCTGCAGGCTTATCATATATGGCCTTTACTATGTTGAGGTAGGTTCCTTCTGTGCCCATTTTTTTAAGAATTTTAATCATAAATGGGTGCTGAATTTTGTCAAAGGCTTTTTCTGCATCTAGTGAGATGACAATATAGTTTTTATCTTTCAATTTGTTAATATAGTGTATCATATTGCTTGATTTACATATATTGAAGAATCCTTGCATTCCTGGAGTAAATCCAGCTTGATCATGGTGTATGAGCTTTCTGATGAGTTGCTGAATTCTGTTTGCTAAAATTTTGTTGAGGATTTTTGCATGTATGTTCATCAGGGATGTTGGCCTGTAGTTTTCTTTTTTTGTGTTGTCTTTGTTTGGTTTTGGTATCAGGGTGATGGTGGCCTCGTAGAATGAGTTTGGAAGTGTTCCTTTCTCTGCAATTTTTTGAAAGAGTTTTAGAAGGATAGGCATTGAGTTCAGTTCAGTCGCTCACTCGTGTCCAACTCTTTGCGACCCCATGAATCGCAGCATGGCCAGACCTCCTTGTCCATCAGCAACTCCTGGAATTTACCACAACTCATGTCCATCAAGTTGGTGATGCCATCCAGCCATGTCATCCTCTGTTGTCCTGCCCCCAATCCCTCCCATCATCAGTGTCTTTTCCAGTGAGTCAACTCTTCTCATGAGGTGGCCAAAATATTGGAGTTTCAGCCTCAGCATCAGTCCTTCAAATGAACACCCAGGACTGGTCTCCTTCAGAATGGACTGGTTGGATCTCCCTGCAGTCCAAGGGACTCTCAAGAGTCTTCTCCAACACCACAGTTCAAAAGCATCAATTCTTCAGCACTCAGCTTTCTTCACAGTCCAACTCTCACATCCATATATGACCACTGGAAAAACCATAGCCTTGACTAGATGGACCTTTGTTGGCAAAGTAATGTCTCTGCTTTTGAATATGTTATCTAGGTTGGTCATAACTTTCCTTCCAAGGAGTAAATGTCTTTTAATTTTATGACCATCTGCAGTGATTTTGGAGCCCAAAAAAATAAAGTCTGCCACTATTTCCACTGTTTCCCCATCTATTTGCCGTGAAGTGATGGGACCAGATGCCATGATCTTCGTTTTCTGAATGTTGAGCTTTAAGCCAACTTTTTCACTCTCCACTTTCACTTTCATCAAGAGGCTTTTGAGTTCCTCTTCACTTTCTGCCATAAGGGTGGTGTCATCTGCATATCTGAGGTTATTGATATTTCTCCTGGCAATCTTGATTCCAGCTTGTGCTTCTTCCAGTCCAGCGTTTCTCATGATGTACTCTGCATAGAAGTTAAATAAGCAGGGTGGCAATATACAGCCTTGACGTACTCTTTTTCCTATTTGGAACCAGTCTGTTGTTCCATGTCCAGTTCTAACTGTTGCTTCCTGACCTGCATATAGATTTCTCAAGAGGCAGATCAGGTGGTCTGGTATTCCCATCTCTTTCAGAATTTTCCAGTTTCTTGTGATCCACACAGTCAAAGGCTTTGGCATAGTCAATAAATCAGAAATAGATGTTTTTTAGCTCTCTCTAAATGTTTGATAGAATTCTCCTGTGAATTCATCTGGTCCTGGGCTTTTGTTTTTTGGGAGATTTTTGATCACAGCTTCAATTTCAGTGCTTGTAATTGGGTTGTTCATAATTTCTGTTTCTTCCTGGTTCAGTCTTGAACTTTTCTAAGTTCAAGTTCTAACTTTTCTAAGATTGAACTTTTCTAGACTCTGTCCATTTCTTCCAGGTTATCCATTTTATTGCCATATTGTTCATAATAGTCTCTTATAACCCTTTGTATTTCTCCATTGTCCATTGTAACCTCCCCTTTTTCATTTCTAATTTTGTTGATTTGATTCTTCTCTCTTTTTTTCTTGATGAGTCTGGCTAAAGGCTTGTCAATTTTATCTCCTCAAAGAACCAGCTTTTAGTTTTATTAATTTTTACTATTGTTTCTTTCATTTCTTTTTAATTTATTTCTGCTCAGATCTTTAAAATTTCTTTCCTTCTACTAATTTTGGGGTTTTTTTGTTCTTCTTTTTCCAGTTGTTTTACGTGTAAAGTTGGGTTATCTGTTCGATGTTTTTCTTGTTTCTTGAGGTAGGATTGTATTGCTATAAACCTCCTTAGAACTGCTTTTGCTGCATCCCATAGGTTTTGCGTTGTCATGTTTTCATTGTCATTTGTTTCTAGAAAATTTTTTATTTCCCTTTTGATCTCTTCAGTGACCTGTTGGTTATTTAGAAATGTGTTGTCTAATCTTCATGTGTTTGTGTTTCTTACAGTTTTTTTCTTGTAATTGATACCTAGTTGCATAGTGTTGTGGTCAGAGAAGATGCTGGATATGATTTCAATTTTCTTAAATTTACTAAAGTTTGATTTGTGACCCAAGATGTGATCTGTCCTGGAGTATGTTCCATGGGGCTCACATTTCTTTATCTGAGAAATAGGCACTTGAACTCGATAGTTTCTAAGGACCTTTGTAGTTTTCGAATTCTATGACTATGTAAAGTTTTGCTTTAATTTTTAAAATGTTAATACTGTAATGGCCTTCAGTGTTCTCAATACATTCTTCTACATAAGAAGTTATTTTAAAGTTTAAGGTACTCATAGTTGTCTGTAAGTGTCTTAGGAAATATTAATCATTTGAAAGGACATATGTGTAAAAGTTTAAAACCAGAAGCCTAGGAAATTTGCTTACTTTTTATTTAACATGTGGAATACTTTGAAAATAATAGAAGATTGGTTTTGAGCTAACATAGATTTTAATTATATAGTATTTTAGCAACATAGGCTTGTATTTTTTGGGGGGGGGGCACAAATGCATTACAAATGCCTTTATTTCAACTTCTGGGAAGCCTCCAAAAATTGGTATGAATATGGTACGCCTATATCATAGGTAGAATTTCTGATTGAAATGAAAAAAAGAGAAAAAGGTACCTTAGCCTGTAGTTGAAAGCTTGGAAGTTCTTTAGGATATTACCCAACTGAGAATTTCATTTCCAGACTCTTGAGTATGTCTTCATTTCTCAGTATACAGCAACAGATATTTCCTGCTTACCTCGATTAATTTTTCTTGTGAAGTGTTAAGAGTGAACACATGTAATCACATTTAGCTTTTTACTTTGAGGCCATCTGGGGATAAGTTTTTTAAATTCTAAGTATAATTTTTAAGGAAAATGATGTTCATTGTTAAGCTGTGTAAACATGCCAAATCCATGATCTGTAGTGAAATAATTTCCCATGGCTAATGATTGTAATATCAAGGCAAAATGACTGTATTGCTCTTTTTGCATTTATTTTGTGTAATACCAAACTACTATTTTATAGCGTGATTTCCTGGCAAATGTTTAAATTCACTAATAAAATCATTTCATATATAAAAATTTATGCACACATTATAAAATATTAAGTAAAGATGTAGCTAAAATCTCCATATTCTCTTATGGAAATATAAAAATACTAGCTAAGTTATATTCATAAAAATGAAGAGAAGTGAAGAGAATGCAATCATTAAAAAAGGCAAAGTGAATGATTACCAAATCTGTTTTTACATTGTATAAACTTAAGAAAACGAGTGTGTATTAGTCATATGACAGTAGATCTTTCTGTAGAGATTTTTTTCCAAGAGCTGTCTTGCAAAACCTGTCTCTACTGTGGGGTAGAATTGTGACATAAGAAGAAAATATTGAGTGGTAGTTTATAACAGGCACATCTGCAAATCTAATATCTGGATTTGATACTGTTTAAGATGTTTTTGAAAACAAAGCATATGTTTTTGAATAGTTTGTTTTTGTATAGTGACTATAGTTTTTATTGATAGCAGTTATAATTTTAAAGATCGTATTCCTAGCTTCTTTTCTTAATTTTATGTACAGATAGGAATTTCATACACTATTAATGACTGTATTTGGTTCAGTTGTATTGTGTTAGCATTCTACTTGTTTGAAAAGCCTTTGAATCAGGAAAAGAATTATGATTATAATAAAAGATTTGCTTGTCAGCTGTCATTTTCTTCCTTGAGAATTATGGAGAATTAGGATACTCTTTAATAGTACATCATTGTTTATTTTGAAATTTAAAAAAAATTGAAGTAAACATGACATGTAACATTATACTGGTTTTAAGTATACAGCATAGTGTTTCAGTATTTATATATATTGTGAATTTATCACCATAATAAATCTAGTTAACATTCATCACCACACATAGATTTTTTTCCTGTGATGTATTTTGAAATTTTAATGAAGCAAGTAACTTTATTCATAGACAAGAGTTTTCTTCAGCTATTTTCATCATAAACTGCATCGCTGAATTTGCAATAAGAAGATTCACCATTAGTTTATTTCAGTGACCCAAGTGTACTATGGTACCATGCTAAAATATGTATTAATGCTGATACAGTACTTCAGTGTGGTTGCTTATTGTGTTCTACATGGGTCCAGGCCTGTCTACTTCTTTTATAATGTGTAAAATTGGATGGGTGAGTCATTGATTTTGATGAAAATGACTTTGTAAATTGGTATTTTTTATTCTAACAGAAGATTGATAATTGTGATTTTTCTAATTTATGCAGAAATTTGTTTCCTGTTCAAGTGAAATTTGAACGGGAAATTACATATAGACCATTATATAATGCAAACTCAATAACATGTACAGAATGAAGCATATGTGTACTCTTAAAAATTTTTTTCCATTCTTCTTTCTTCCTTTTTCTTTTTTATGCATTAAATTTAGTGGCTGTAGCTCTTTAGGAAGCAGGTGCTGACCATCAGTGATTCTATATTTAGAAATATTCGTGCACAGACATTTTTAATATATTTGTTTTATTTAAGGCAACATAATATTAGTAGAATAAGGTCTTCTATTAAATGATTGTGAAAGTTAATAGTCAGTGATGCACTGTTCAGTTTTGAGATGTTTAGCATAGATCTCATATATTTTTCTGCTTATTAGGCAAGAAGTTATGAAATGGAATGGATGGGGATATAATGATTCCAAGTTCATCTTCAATAAGAAAGGACAAATTGAGTTGACTGGGAAAAGGTAACTGGTTTATTCTGTTTTGTTCCTTTTATTTAAATATCTATGAAAAATTTTAAACATAAATAACAAATGTAACATTAAATAATAGACATACATAAAAGTAGAGCAGATAATATAATGGCTTCTCCCTAGGTTTAAAAGTGACTAATACTTTGTAATAAATGCTTTTCTTTTTCTTTTGTGTATCAAATTCTGACATTGTCATGTCCCTTCTAAACATCTATATATATATATCCCTTAAAAGGACCTGGTAAAACCAATTATATAATACTGTTATCATACTCCTCAATATAACAGAAATTTTATAATACCTGGTTATCCATTTCACATTCCGTTTCTCTAATTGTCAAAGATGTCATTTTATAGGTATTTTGAATCAGGATCTAAAGATTGAGTGTTTATATTTTCAGTAGAATAATGTCTAATACAGTAGAAACTTGTCATGTAGAGATGGCTTTACAAAATCTTTGGGGGGAGGGGAGTGAATCTTTTCAACTTAGAAAAACCAACTTCCTCTCTTCTCAGATATTACCTTCATTTTTCTATCTTTGGGTGTTGAAGGCATAGCATCTTCGCTCTATGTGAGGAGCAGATAGGCACTTTGTGCCCAGCACGATTGAAAGCATAAACCTCCTGTTTTCTGTGGAGTAGTGTGGCTTTGTAGTGGTTTATGTTAGCAGTGTATGTATGTTAAGTGAATGATTAATCACAGAAAGTGTCACAACTATTTATACCTTACTGTATGAACCCTTATACCCATTGTTTAGGATCTGGCTTTTATTTTGGGTGTTCTGACACTTGACTTGCCAGTTTTTCCAGAAAGGATCAGGTTACATGTGGCCGACATATGTGCAACACTCATAAGATATTAGAAAAAAATTAGAGCCCCGGTGCATTCATTTATGATTAGATTATTTCTTTTTCAGGGTGTAGAACACTTGTTATTGCCTTTTCTGATCTTAAGGTATATAGAAAGCAAAATTTGTAATTTATATATTGTTTGGAGAGCATAAATTCAAAGCAGAGGGAATTCAGTCATCATGAGAGAAAGTTTTGTTCAGGTTGTAGTAGAATTAGAGAATTCTTCTGTTGACTTTGGACTTTGGAAGAGTGCTGCTGCCCTTCCAAGCAGAATGATTCCATAAAGGCTTCATTTCTTTTGCACTGTTGCCTCCTGAGTCCAAGTCCAGTGAGGGAGAAGGAAGAAAACAAGAGTACATCTGACTGGCAGAGCCTGCACAGGTAACCTTTGCTTCTCACTGAGCTACCCACTATGCAAAGGGTAATTCTGTGAACATGAAGATGGAATTTAAATGCTGTAGGGTTAAATATGTGCTGCATAAATTATTTAATAACTAAAACCAAATAACTGAATAATACTCAATTCCCACCATTACTTTATCACAGACAGGATAATAAACAGGATTGAATTGAATCATAGCTTTCTCTAGTCTCCTAGGGATAATGGTTAATATTTTTTTAATTAGAAAACACTTACAAATGTTCTTTAAGATAACAATAGCTATTATTTATTGAGTTCCTATTGAGTTATCTTAAAATAACCCTAAGTGGGTAGTGATGTATTCTTAGAAATAATTAGGAGATTGCGGATGAGGGAGGTTAAACACCTTACTTGAGGTCACCTGTGCAGTGGGAAATTGTGATTAAAACTGAAGTGCTTTTAAGGTTCATTCTTGTGCTATTTCTGTTATACTGTGCTGATAAAATATCATACTATCCATTGTATTGATCTTATTCTCTTTCCAGTCTCTGGAATCACTTTATAGGAGCCTTCTACACTCTATACACTGCTACAGTAGAGTTAGTCATATTGTAAAAAGATACTCTATGACTAAAGTTCCTGTTGTTCCAGAGTGGGGGTAAAGGACAGAATCATAAGAAGGTTGTGATTTACCTAAAAGAGAAAGTGAAATTTCTGACTGGAAAGGTTGAGTATTCACAGTATCAATTCACCAATTTGTATTAATAATATTAGATTGTAAGGCCAGTTTTAAAAATTCTTTGTGAAGACTTTTATTCTGGCATTGTAGTGGACTGACCCTTTGCCTTCTATAAGTAAGTAAGTGAAGTCGCTCAGTCGTATCCAACTCTTTGTGACCACATGGACTGTAGTCTACCAGACTCTCCATCCATGGAATTTTCCAGGCAAGAGTACTGGAGTGGGTTGCCATTTCTTTCTCCAAGGTTGCCTTCTATAACCACATAGAAAACATGGATAAAATACCACAAGAAAGAAAGATAACAGAGCTGGAAAAAAAGAAAGGGAAATCCATAGGTGCCAGAAACTGACTCCCAGTGAAAATTTATGGGGGTTCCTCCATTTCTGATCCAAGAACATTAAAAGGGTAGAAAAATTTTATGAGTGAATGTGGTTGGTTGTCTGTATATATTTTGGGGAGGTTAACTTTGGCATTTCAAACCCAGCCATTAATTTAGAAGCAATTATAAGCTTTCATAGATGTCAGGGGAAAATAAGAAGATTTTCCCTGAACACAGTCTATTTTCTGAACAGATTTGTAATTTGACAGTTTATAATCCTGTAGATTTATAATCTTGCCATTCTTATTATTTCTAGATACAAATGAATTGAGTCCTCCTGAGTTTAAGCAGCAGAAAGCAATACTTCAGAGCTAATGCTATAGATTTCTATAAACTAAAAATTTTGAAAGATGTCATTATTCTTTGACTTTAAAAGTGGTTATACATTAATTGGAGCTTTCAAAGCATAAGTTAGGGATTAAATAGAGAGAATTTGTTTGGGTTTCCTGCACTTTGTATTTTTAGTAGCATAATTTTTAAAGTTTTATTTCATTATAAAAAGTTTTAAAATTGGTTAGCAGTTGTGGAACTCTAGGTCTCAGGATAGATGGTTGCATCTACTAATATTCTGCTGCTTCTGTGCACTGCCCCAGAGTGAGAGTTACTTTGTCTTTAGTCACATTAAATCTTTTTTTTTCTAAAGTGTGAACATTTATATTTAATTTACATTTTGACAATTTGCACATAAATAACAATTTAAACCAGTATGTAAACATAAGATAGTTTGTTCCAGCAGAGTAAAAAGCCAATAACTTTGGTCAGTTTTAACTTTGAGTAGAAGGAAAAGAAAAAAAGCCACTGTTGATTGTGGGCTCAATGTTCACATGTGAGAGGCCTCAGAGGGAAAGTCAAATGGTAGAAAGAATTATGAAGTCTCAAACCACTGTAGTCACGTTAAATCTTGATGTGCACTTCCTTCTTGGATATTTGTGTCCACAGAGTTTTCTTTCCATTATAGAATGATTTCATTGGTCTTGAAAGTTTGCTCTGGTTCTGTATCTTCTATAATATAGTCTACTTTGATCTTAAGAAAAGGTGGTAAATTGATCTCACCTTATATTTTACAACAAAAATCATTTCTTAAACTTTTCAAACCAATTATCAGTCATGGTAAAGATCTGTTCTGAATGCAGAGTTTCAAAGAATAGCACAGAGAGATAAGAAAGTCTTTGCATGTGATCAATGCAAAGAAATAGAGGAAAATAATAGAATGGGGAAGACTAGAGATCTCTTCAAGAGAATTAGAGATACCATGGGAATATTTCATGCAAAGATGGCACAATAAAGGACAGACCTAACAGAAGCAGAAGATATTAAGAAGAGGTAGCAAGAATACCCAGAAGAACTATACCAAAAAGATAATGACCCAGATAACCATGTTGGTGTGATCACTCACCTAGAGCCAGATATCCTGGAGTGCGAAATCAAGTAGACCTTAAGAAACACGACTACGAACAAAACTAGTGGAGGTAATGGAGTTTCAGCTGAACTATTTCAAATCCTGAAAGATGATCCCATTGAAGTGCTGCACTCAATGTGCCAGGAAATTTGGAAAACTCAGCAGTGGCCACAGAATTGGAAAAGGTCAGTTTTCATTCCAATCCCAAAGAAAGGCAATGCCAAAAAATGCTCAAACTACTGCACAATTTCACTCATCTTACATGCTAGCAGAGTAATGCTCAAAATTCTCCAAGCTAGGCTTCAGTAATATGTGAACTGAGAACTTCCAGATGTTCAAGATGTATTTAGAAAAGGCAGAGGAACCAGAGATCAAGTTGCAAACATCTGTTGGATCATAGAAAAAGCAAGAGAGTTAGAAATACATCTACTTCTGCTTCATTGATTACACTAAAGCCTTTGACTATGTGGATCATAACAAACTGTGGAAAATTCTTAAAGAATGGGAATACCAGATCACCTTGCCCACTTCCTGAGAAACCTGTATGAAGGTCAAGAAGCAACAGTTAGAATCAGACATGAAACAATGGACTGGTTCCAAATTGAGAAAGGAGTCTGTCAAGGCTGTATATTGTCACCTTGTGTATTTAACGTACATGCAGAGTATGTCATGTGAAATGCCAGTCTGGATGAAGCACAAGTGGAATCAAGATTGCCAGGAGAAATATTAATAACTTCAGACATGCAGATGACACCACCCTTATGGCAGAAAGTGAAGAGGTACTAAATAAAGAGCCTCTTGATGAAGGTGAAAGAGGAGAGTGAAAAAGCTGACTTAAAACTAAACATCCAAAAAATGAAGATCATGACATCCAGTCCCATCACTTCATAGCAGATAGATGGGGAAACAATAGAAACAGTGACAGGCTTTATTCTCTTGGTCTCTAAAATCACTGCAGATGGTGACTGCAGCCATGAAATTAAAAGATGCCTGCTCCTTGGAAGAAAAGCTATGACCAACCTAGATAGCATATTAAAAAGCAGAGACATTACTTTGCTGAAAAAGATCAGTCTAGTTAAAGCTATGGATTTTCCAGTAGTCATGTATGGATGTGAGAGTTGGACTATAAAGAAAGCTAAGCACAGAAGAATTGATGCTTTTGAACTGTGGTGTTGGGGAAGACTCTTGAGAGTCCCTTGGACTGTAAGGAGATTCAACCAGTCTACCCTAAAGTGAATTAATCATGAATATTCACAGGAAGGACTGATGCTGAAGCTGAGACTCCAGTACTTTAGCCACCTGATGTGAAGAACTGACTCATTTAAAGACCCTGATGCTGGGAAAGATTAAAGGCAGGAGGAGGAGAAAACAGAGAATGAGAAGGTTGAATGGCATCACCAACTGGATGGACATGAGTTTTAGCAAGATCTAGGAGTTGGTGATGGACAGGGAAGCCTGGCGTGCTACAGTCCATGGGGTCACAAAAAGTCAGACATGACTGAGCGACTGAACTGAACTGAACTGAGCCTCTTAAATTATGTAATGTCTCTGTGCGTTAATGTCTTTCTTTTTTTACAAAATGGAGTAATATCAACTTTATAACATTATCATAAGTTAATATACATAACAAACTTAGAACAATACCTGGCACATGATAAGACTTGTTTACTAAAATGAAAATTTGGCCATTTAAAAATAAACATTTTGAAATTTGTTTTGGTTTGTTCTGAGGGTTATTTTATTACTGCTTTATAGCACATTGGACTATTATTATTTGCATATCAACCTTCTTTACTACCCTAATCCTAACCCCAACCACTAAACCCTCAACCTAACCCTAACCCTGAGATTGGATGGTGGATATTTATCTCTTTATTTCTAGCACTTAATATTTTGCCATCTCTGATAAATATTTCTAAAAGTGAAAAGGTCCCCCTCTAAGCACTTGAGTTTTCTGCATCATTCTTATATATATATATACAGTTTAGGACTTCTTGTGTATATGAAATAATGTTCATGATTCATATAAACTTATTTAAATAGAATTTGGGTTAGAAGATAAGAGGAAACAAAATTTGAGTAGCAGATCTACTTCTTTCCATATTGTTCCTGCTCTGTAGAGTTCTTTTGTGTGTTTTAAATGTTTTGTAGCACTTTATATAAAATACAAGCACCTTCCAAATCTGGTTTATTTACTATTCCCTGTTCTTTTTATGGTTGTCACATCATGATATGATTTATAGTACTATCACTGAAATCAAGAAGAATAGTCAGTTATATTTGCTCACGTATTTACTCTTTCAGTCCTTACTTATTCCATTGTGAACAGTTCATTTAGTGTTACACTGCCCTTCGGCCTATACAGGTTCCTCTGGCATTTCTTGTAGTGTAGGTGTGCTGGCTCTTAGTTCTCTTCGTTTTCATCTGAAGAGTTCTTTGTTTTACTTTTGTTCTTGAAAGATACCTTTTACCAGATATAAAATTCTAAGTTGGCATTCTTTTCCTTTCAGCACTTGAAAAATGTTGTTCAGTAGTTTTCTGGGCTTTCTTTTTTTTTCTGGACTTTCTGATGAGAAGTCAGTCATAACTTTGTTATTACATTATGTGTAGTATGTCATTTTTCTCTCAGTTCAGTTCAGTCGCTCAGTCAGTCCGACTCTTTGCGACCCCATGAATTGCAGCACGCCAGGCCTCCCTGTCCATCACAAACTCCCGGAGTTCGTTCAAACTCATGTCCATCGACTTGGTAATGCCATCCAGCCATCTCATCCTCTGTCGTCCCCTTTTCCTCCTGCCCCCAATCCCTCCCAGCATCAGAGTCTTTTTCCAATGAGTGAGCTCTTCACATGAGGTGGCCAAAGTACTGGAGTTTCAGCTTTAGCATCATTCCTTCCAAAGAACACCCAGGGCTGATCTCCTTCAGAATGGACTGGTTGGATCTCCTTGCAGTCCAAAGGACTCTCAGGAGTCTTCTCCAACACCACAGTTCGAAAGCATCAATTCTTGTGAGCTCAGCTTTCTTCACAGTCCAACTCTCACATCCATACATGACCACTGGAAAAACCATAGCCTTGACTAGATGGACCTTTGTTGGCAAAGTAATGTCTCTACTTTTTAATGTCTTTTTCTTTTTCTCTTTGTTTTTTAACTTGCAATTTGACTGCAATGTGCCTCTGCATTTATCTTCTAGAGTTCTCTGACTTTCTTTAATTTCTAAACTCACGTCTTTCATCAGATTTGGATACTTTCTGTTATTATTTCTTCAAATACTTTTTTTAAAATTCCTTTTCCTCGTGTTCTTGGGTCTCCATTTATATGCATGTTACTATTTTTCTGTTGTTCCACAGGTCCCTACAGCTCCATTAATTTTTTCTATTTTCTTTGTTGTTTAGATTATATATATTTTATTGCTCTAACTGTAAGTTCACTGACATCTCCAGTCTGTTCTTGAGTTCCTCCAATGAATTTTTATTTCAATTTTAATTGTAGAATTTTTGTTTTTTAAAAATAATTTCTATTTCTCTGCTGAGATTTATTTTCTCTTATTCACTGGTAACATATTTTCCCTTTTGTCCTTTAGTGTGGTTATAGCTGTTTTCAAGGGAAGAGGCAATGGCACCCCACTCCAGTACTCTTGCCTGGAAAATCCCATGGACGGAGGAGCCTGGTAGGCTGCAGTCCATGGGGTTGCTAAGAGTCGTCACAACTGAGCAGCTTCACTTTCACTTTTCACTTTCATGCACTGGAGAAGGAAATGGCAACCCACTCCAGTGTTCTTGCCTGGAAAATCCCAGGGACAGGGGAGCCTGGTAGGATGTTGTCTGTGGGATTGCACAGAGTCGGACACGACTGAAGCGACTTAGCAGCAGCAGCAGCAGCTGTTTTCAAATCCTTGTGTGCTATTTCCAATATTTTGGATCATCTTGGGGTTTCTTATTGATTGCCTTTTCTCTTAATTATGGATAACACTTTGTTGGTTGTTTATGTCTAATAATTTTGAAATGTATCTTGGACGTTGTTACTGATATGTTGAGGAAAGTCTGTATTCTGTTACATTTGTCTGTAAAGGTTTTTTTGTTGTTTTTAAACCAAGAAGTTAACTTGACTTACCTCAGGTTTACTTCTGTGATGGTGAGCAGCTGAATTATATATTCAGTTATTTTAAGCTTCACTGGGCTGCTTAGAGTCTGCTCCGTACACTTGTTATTCAAGGTCAGCCAGACATTTGGACAGAGTTTATTTACAAGTCCCTCTCTAACTACTCCTGGATTTGCGTGATTTTTCTGTGCTCTTCCCAGATGCTGTGTTCACTGCAAACACCATCCAGTGGTTTAAGTCAGGAATACTATAGAGTTTTTGCATTCTTGCATTCTTTATTCTTTCTCTGGTACTCTGTGTGCTGGAGCTTTCCCTTTTAGCTAAAACCTGTTGAAACTGTAAACTTCTGTGGTGCTCTTTTCTTCTTACCCCCTATTTTTGCCTATCATTGGACTATCTATACTGTCCTCAAATAATTAGGTTTTTTTTTTTGTTTTTGTCCAGAGCTTATCATTATATGTGGGAGGGTTGGTTTGATAGCAACTACTTGACCTTTGCTAGAAACAGAATCTAAGATTTGAATTTACATGAATATACTTTGCTCTAATGTTTTACTTCTTTTTACCTTAGGTACCCTCTTAGTGGCATGTCATTGCCAACTTTTAGAGAGTGGATCCAAAATACCCTTGGAGTAAATGTGGAGCATAAAACTACCTCTAAAGTAAGTGAATAAAAACAATTAATAATATTCTTAATTGAGTGTGTATATATATGTGGTTAATCCCAAATTAATTAAACTTATCTTTGTAATATGTTACAGTTGCTTTAATATATTTGTCCTTTTTGTTAGTTTGATTGGCCTTGTTAGACTTTCTAGGGGTATTTTTTATTTGTTTGTTTTTTAGCATCACAGATGTAGAGCCTAATCTCAGCATTTATCCTGAGATTTATCTCAAACTTTTAAACTCTGTGAGCCTCAGTTATCTTAATAGGAGAAATGAGAGTCATAAGTGTCAGTTATATGTGTCACGAGTAGTAGTGAAGTTCAAATGAATGAATTCTGTGCGAGGACTTTATTACCAAAATATAAGTTGCTGTTGTTTTTACATTTTGTAATGAACTGACAGTAATCTAGGATTTATATAGAATAATTTAAAATAAAAATGTAATATTATTATCAAAACATTTAAAATATTTAAAGATTAAAAATAGAATTTTGATTAAGATATGAGTGATAGAGAATTTTAGTTTGCTCTTGTATCACTTTTCTGAAAGGGGGGTTAAAAACCTTTAAACTGTATTAAGCTAATGAAATAGCATTTCTTTATATAATGATAATGTTTATTATTTATTACTTACTATGGTATAGTATTCTGTATATCCCTTTGTGTATAACTTCCATAAGTGCAGAGGCTATAATTTATACTATATTATCTACTATATTCAGAGAATTCCCTGGTGGCTCAGATGGTAAAGCATCTGCCTACAGTGCGGGAGACCTGGGTTCAATCCCTGGGTCGGGAAAACTCCTGGAGAAGGAAATGGCAACCCACTCCAGTATTCTCACCTGGAAAATCCCATGGATGGAGGAACCTCGTAGGCTACAGTCCATGGGGTCACAAAGAGTCGGACATGACTGAGCGACTTCACTTCGAATCCACTATATTCAACATATTATTAAGCACTGTAGATATTCAGTGAGTGCTTATTTTGTTTATTTATAAGTCCACAGTTACATTTTATTCTTGTACTTAATTAGACTAAACATCTAATTCCTACCTCTCCCAAACCAAATTCTTTTAACCTTGCTTTTAAAAAAATCTCTTCTATTTCCTTAATTTTTTCTGTTTGTTTGTTTCGTTTTGTTTTTTGAGGCAAGGAATGAGACTTTGTTAAGAGAGCTGGCTGGCTGAGAAGATGGCATACTAATGTCTCAAAATAACCATCTTCTCTTTCTGTGTTTTGACTATTTGTTTTACTTGTTTTTTTAAACTGATACAATCTATGTATCATATTCGTAAATTTTACCAGTTTTACATGCACTTCTATTTTTCTGTTTTAAGCCATTTCAATTTTCAGGAACTTAAAATTAGTAATCCGTATGTTTTATCAGGGTTCTTTTGGTCATTTCTTTCCACTATAGGTTAATTCCATGAGGTCAGTTTTTTGGGTTTAACTCACTGCTGTATCACTAGGGCCCTATAGCACATGTGCAAGAAATATTTATTATATAATTGAATATTAAATATAGAACACTAATAAGATATTTAAGGGCTATGTAAATATTTTTCTTTACATATTCTTATATTTTAGTTTTTCCAAATACTGTACCATAGCTTTATTAACATAACAGATTTGATTTGGATAGCCATTTGTAGAACTCTTCCTATATGCTGCTGCTGCTGCTAAGTCGCTTCAGTCATGTCCGACTCTGTGCAACCCCATAGATGGCAGCCCACCAGGCTCCCCCGTCCCTGGGATTCTCCAGGCAAGAACACTGGTGTGGGTTGCCATTTCCTTCTCCAATGCATGAAAGTGAAAAGTGAAAGTGAAGTCACCGAGTCGTGTCTGACTCTTAGCGACCCCATGGACTGCCACCTACCAGGCTCCTCCGTCCATGGAATTTTCCAGGCAAGAGTACTGGAGTGGGGTGCCATTGCCTTCTCCATCCTATATGCTAGGCATGATAATAGGTGCTTTTCACAAAAATTACACATTTAACTCTCCTTCCTTATGTCAGTTGTATAAATTTGATGGCGATAATCTCATTTAATAGTTGAAGAAACCAAGGCTCAAAAAAGTTGAGTGAGCCAATGTCACATAGTTTTAAAGTTGAATACTTGTTAGTTGAAATTAAGTATCAAGTTTATGTTGTTAGTTTTAAAGCAGGCCTGTAAAAATGGGTTTACTTCTTATTGAGAGGCTTTTTGCTGATCATTCTGAAATGATAAATTTTATCTAAGATGAAATGTAGATAATGCAGAAGTTATCTATATCCCAGTCTCCCTAGTTTAAAATTGAAGATTTGAGACTTTTCTATCTTCTTAATTGTAATCTTTATTTTTATTATATTTATTTGTTTTTGACCACACCATGTGGCATAGGGGATCTTACTTATTAGTTCTCTGATCAAGGATTGAACCTCTGCCCCCTGCAGTGAAAGCTTGGAGTCTTAACCACTGGACTGCCAGGGAATCCCCCTTAATTGTAGACTTTAGAAATAATGAAAAGATGGGACATTGAAGCAAAAGAGAAAACATAAGGTTCTTATAACTTATGTTACAGAATGTGGTTTTTCAGACCATTTTTAATTGGTTATTGTCACAGAGTTGGTTTCCATATGTATTATTCATTATTTTTCTATGCTTCTGTCCTAGTTCATATGTTAAAAAACATTCATGTTTTATAGTCACTTCTCTGTAACATTTCAAATTTTTATTTTCTAGAAATAAGTAAAAAAAAAAATTTTATTTTCTAGGCATCCTTAAATCCTAGTGATACACCTCCTTCTATTGTAAGTGAAGATTTTCTTCATGACCTTAAAGAAACTAATATTTCATATTCACAAGAAGCAGATGATCGAGTATTTAGAGCTCATGGTAAGCAACTTCATATAAATCCTATTTAGTTTTAAGTTTAAAATTTCCTTTAATTTTAAGATATTTTTACATTTTCTTTTTTAAACCACAAAACAGGTCATTGTCTTCATGAGATATTTTTGCTCAGGGAAGGAATGTTTCAGAGAATTCCTGATATAGTTTTATGGCCAAGTAAGTTCTTGTTTTTCTTTGTATTTTTAATTTAGTATTGTTAAAATTTAAGTAAATTTAGTATTGGAAATATGTACTTTTAAACATATGAGCTGTAAAAAATATAGATAGCTATATTTTTAGAGTCTCAGTTCAGTTCAGTTCAGTCACTCAATTGTGTCCGACTATGTGACCCCATGAATCGCAGCATGCCAGGCCTCCCTGTCCATCACCAACTCCCAGAGTTCACCCAAATTCATGCGCATGGAGTCAGTGATGCCATCCAGCCATCTCATCCTCTGTCATCCCCTTCTCTTCCTGCCCCCAACCCCTCCCAGCATCAGGGTCTTTTCCAGTGAGTCAGCTCTTCACATGAGGTGGCCAAAGTATTGGAGTTTCAACCTCAGCATCAGTCCTTCGAATGAACACCCAGGACTGATCTCCTTTAGGATGGACTGGTTGGATCTCCTTGCAGTCCAAAGGACTCTCAAAGAGTCTTCTCCAACACCACAGTTCAAAAGCATCAGTTCTTCAGCGTTCAGCTTTCTTCACAGTCCAACTCTCACATCCATACATGACCACTGGAAAAACCATAGCCTTGACTAGACGGACCTTTGTTGGCAAAGTAATATCTCTGCTTTTTAATATGCAGTCTAGGTTGGTCATAACTTTCCTTCCAAGGAGTAAGCATCTTTTAATTTCATGGCTGCAATCACCATCTGCAGTGATTTTGGAGCCCCCCAAAATAAAGTCTGCCAGTGTTTGCACTGTTTCCCCATCTATTTCCCATGAAGTGATGGGACCAGATGCCATGATCTTAGTTTTCTGAATGTTGAGCTTTAAGCCAACTTTTTCACTCTCCTCTTTCACTTTTATCAAGAGGCTCTTTAGTTCTTCTTCACTTTCTGCCATTAGGGTGGTGTCATCTGCATATCTGAGGTTATTGATATTTCTCCCAGCAATCTTGATTCCAGCTTGTGCTTCTTCCAGCCCAGCGTTTCTCATGATGTACTCTGCATATAAGTTAAATAAGCAGGGTGACAATATACAGCCTTGACATACTCCTTTTCGTATTTGGACCCCGTCTGTTGTTCCATGTCCAGTTCTAACTGTTGCTTCCTGACCTGCATACAGATTTCTCAAGAGGCAGGTCAGGTGGTCTGGTATTCCCATCTCTTTCAGAATTTTCCACAGTTTCTTGTGATCCACACAGTCAAAGGCTTTGGCATAGTCAATAAACCAGAAATAGATGCTTTTCTGAAACTCTCTTGCTTTTTTGATGATCCAGTGGATGTTGGCAATTTGATCTTTGGTTCCTCTGCCTTTTCTAAAACCAGCTTGAACATCTGGAAGTTCACGGTTCACGTATTGCTGAGGCCTGGCTTTGAGAATTTTGAGCATTACTTTACTAGCGTGTGAGATGAGTGCAATTGTGCGGTAGTTTGAACATTCTTTGGCATTGCCTTTCTTTGGGATTGGAGTGAAAACTGACCTTTTCCAGTCCTGTGGCCACTGCTGAGTTTTAGAGTTCACTGAAGGTCATATAATTCTTAATATGATCATCCTGAATGGTTTAATGATTAATTTTGTTTTTGATGATTAAATCTTCATTTAATATGTGCATATCCTTTTAAGAAGTCAGTATAAAAATTTTTTTTGCTAATTTGAAAGCTTAATAAAATTATTATCAATCAATGATATATTCAGATACATAGAAACTTTTAGTTAAGATAATTGATTACTGCAAACTAATAGTACTTTGTTGATATCAACTTGTGGGCTATAAACTAATGGTGTTCAAATAATGAAGCAAGTTGTTTAATATAGATATTGTCTTTGATATAAATAATTAAATTTTGAGAAAATAATTTCATTTAGGGATTTGACTTGGGATGGAAGGTGGATGAGCTTTCTGCTGTTATTTTGCTCTTACTGATGACTAGGCCCTATATTTATATGTATAATCCTTATATCCATCTCTTGTAGCAGAAATTTTAAAGCAGAATAAGTATATTGCTTCTTACTGGCCATAATTACCTTGTAAGAAGTTCTGCTAATCTTCTCATCCATTTTTCTCTTCAGATTCCATAAAAGGAGTATATGGAATGTTTTATTTTTCAAAAAATTACCTCATATATGAACTTTTAGTTCTTAGATGTGATCTTTTTCCTTTTCAGGGAGTATCTGAGGGAAAAGTGCTTTAATTTTGTGATAGGAAGGAGGTTAACATACACAGGAAGCAAATAATCTGTTTGAGTAGTGTGAATGTGAACGTGAAGTCGCTCAGTCGTGTCTGACTCTTTGCGACCCCATGGACTGTAGCCTACCAGGCTCCTCTGTCCATGGGATTTTCCAGGCAATAGTACTGGAGTGGATTGCCATTTCCTTCTCCAAGGGATCTTCCCAACCCAGGGATCGAACCCGGGTCTCCTGCATCGTAGACAGACGCTTTACCATCTGAGCCACCAGGGAAGTTGTTTGAGTAGTGTATTGGTGCCTAAATCAAAATTTTGTTCTGTTGACTCTTTCAGTATAAGAAGTTCTTGGGAAGTTTCCAAGAAGTTTGTTTCCCAACATGTTGTCATTTCACTGAGGTCTTTGTTAAACTCTAATGTAAATTTCCATTGGGTAATAAAGTTCAAATTTTTCTTTGCATGAAAGCAAGTTTTGAGACAGTAAGGCAATTTGAGACAATGTGGTATTCCCCACAGTGGAGGTGGGTTTCTCATCTTGCAGTTTGAATATCTACGTACCATGTATGTGTGTATGCTGTGTAGATATTTAAACTGCAAAATGTATAAAATTATTTAAAAATGAAAAGTTAATGATACAAAATAGTTTTAGGATAGTGATTTAATGTGTTCATGAGTGAATAAATGAAGAAGTTTATTGCACTTTAGACCCTTGTATTGCAATATTACCCAGATTTTTTTCATGTTCGCATTAATTTATTTTTCCTTTTTTCAACAGCATGTCATGATGATGTAGTTAAGATTGTGAATCTAGCGTGCAAATATAACCTTTGTATCATACCAATTGGTGGTAGGTATTGTGCCTTTTAAATTTTAATGTGATGTAAAGTTGTTCTATTTTAAATATTTGTGTATTAAAGTATTCTTATAGTTATGATATGGTTATCCTGAAAAATTGGCTTATGCTGCTCATTTCTGTTCTCAGTAGATCTACCTAAACTGTTTGAGATATGATTTACCCTAGTTCATGGCTTCTTTCCCATATGGATTCTAATTGAAGCTCTGACTTACTGCCTAAATAGGAAAATGTACCTTCTTTAAGTAATTACTTTCTAACCTTTATCTTAATGGAGAGAATATTATTTTTTCAAAGACTAACTGTACCCAACATAAATCTTTGAGGAGGGATATGCATATGTAAAAGATCAACCAGTATAGTGATGACCAAATGAATAGTATCTTTTAATACTGAAAATTAACATTATTTTACATTTTAAAGCAAATTTAATCTCTTTTGATCATTCATCAACCATATTGTTTTAACAACTTCCACAAGCCAAAGGAGATTGCCTTCACTGACTGAATTGGCATTCAGTTCAGTTCAGTTCAGTCGCTCAGTTGTGTCTGACTCTTTGCGACCCCATGAATCTCAGCACGCCACGCCTCCCTGTCCATCACCAACTCCCAGAGTTCACTCAGACTCACGTCCATCGAGTCGGTGATGCCATCCAGCCATTAATGGAATAGAAATGGGACCCCTACACGTCATAAGTTCCAGACACCTTTTTCTGCTGATACTTCCTGTTGAATTCATGAACAAAAGGCATTACAGAGCCATTTTTAATGAAATAGTTTTCTGATTTCAAATGACTTTGACAAGAAATAGTGGTCACTGGTCATAGCCATGTTCTTAATATTATCATACCTTGAAAAGTTAAGCTGAACCTTGGAGGTAAGCACCCCCTATAATTCTTCCCTTGTGTCAAGGTGACTTCCATGTGTATTCTGTCCAAAACATATGAAAGTACCTATTAAAATATATTCTGCTATATGATTATACAGATCTGGTTAAGAATTGAGAATACTATATTGTTCTATACTGTTATCAAGAAAGCATTTTTCCTTTGACAACAAATGTTAAGGAATATATTCTAATTTATTGAGGTCTTTTTGTATGGAAATATAAGATAGTATTTTAAATGATAAGTGAATCTCATAAATATGATAGAAAGAAGATAATGGTGTGTCTAGTTGTATAGGATGGGTATTTTTTTCTTTTATGCTGTCTCTCCACAGTAATCATTAGCTTAGAACTTCTCTAATTATGTTTTTGGAGTTCCACAAATTGTTAGGGGCTTCACTTGAGTGTGCCCAAGGCATGGAGCCATGTCCCCTTGCTTTCAGCTCCATATTTCTTCATTTTGGCACACACCATAAAATAAAGGTGAGTTTACTTTTAGTGTGTTAGTATTTGCCAATTACATTTTGCAAAGTAGAAATAGGTATTTTTCCTAGTGGGCCTATCTGTATACTTTGTATTAGGGATTTGCCCTAGATATGTAACTAAAAAATAATGTTTAAGCATAGTTATTGTCTTCTATTTTGGCAGGAGGGACAAGTGTTTCGTATGGCCTGATGTGTCCTGCAGATGAGACAAGAACAATTATTTCTTTAGACACTTCACAAATGGTATATGATAACATAAGATGTGTTTGAAGATAGTGTTTGGTTTTAAAAGTTTTCTTTATGGCTCAATCTTAGTTGTTTTTAAAAAGGTATATTGTCCATTTTGTTTAAAATTCTTTTCATCATTTTATCTTTGTTTTCAGATCTCTAAAAGCTAAGTTCACTCTTACTTAGTAATATACCTTGATGAATTCTACCAAATTAACTGATAATTTGAGAAGCATGGATTGAAATTGTGATACAATAGATGACCTGCTTTGTATTATTAAAAAAAAGTAATATTAGTTAATGTTAATTTGAGTCATCAAAACTTACTTGTTTCCCAAATTTTTACTAATGCTATTGCACTTTGCTTTTGGAAGAACAGAGGGGCTAATTAATTTTAAGATTAACTTAAAATTAGTAAAGTGAAGTGAAGTGACGTCTCTCAGTCATGTCCGACTCTTTGCAACCCCACAGACTGTAGCCTACCAGGCTCTTCTGTCCATGGGATTTTCCAGGCAAGGATACTGGAGTGGGTTGCCATTTAAAGGAACTATTAATTTTAGGATTATTGTTTGAAATTTTGGTTCATTATGGTCTAAGAGTTGGCCCTTATGCTACTTTAAAGTTTTAGTTTGGGTATGAACTTGATCTTCATATAGTCAACAGTATTCCTGCTTCTATAATCCTTTATTATAATAAAAACTTTAATATTTATGATTTTATTGAAATTTTTAAGCATCAAAGTTGAGAGAATAATATTTCTAGTCTCTAAATAATTATTTACATTTGTCATATTGACTTTATCTTTTTTCCTCTACTATTTTTAAAGCAAATCCTGATGGCATACTACTTTACACCAAATGTTTCTGTGTATTTCTTTTAAAAAAGACATTTTCTTACTATGTTATCACTTCTGACAAAATTAAAAGTAAATCCTTATGTCATTTAGTATCCAGTCCACATTTGTTTTCCAGTTATCTCAAAACTGTCTTTATTTTATAGTTCATTGTATGAATAGGCATTCAGACAAGGCCCACGTTAGCTTTTGGTGGTTTCTTTTAGTCTCCTTTAATTTGAAACCATCTTCCTCCTTTTATGACTGTCTATGTTTTAAACCAACTCCTGTGCAGTATACTGCCTATTTCACTAACTCTGTGATGTTGTGTAGTCAGGGACAAGTGGAGCTTTCTAGTATGGGTACTACTACTTAATTTCTATCTTGTCACTTGCTGCTTAGAGTTAGGAAGTTGTATTTCCTGAGAAAGTGTCTGTTCATGGAGATGAGACTTCTTTCTTCTTTTGCAACAGAATCGTATCCTCTGGGTTGATGAAAACAATCTGACAGCTCATGTAGAGGCTGGCATAACAGGACAAGAATTGGAAAGACAGGTATGTTATTTAAGATTTTCAAAACTGCTGTGTGTCCCCTCTGTTAAAAAAGTACCTTTCACAGTATATTCACTGAGATTTTTCAGTTTCTGCTGTGAGTCAGGTATCAAACTGGATGCTGTGAACTCCATAGTGAATAAGACACCCATCTCTTACCCTTGGAAAGCTTATATTATGACAGAAAATTAGGTAAAAAGACACTATAACTCAATAGTTCAGTTCAGATCAGTCGCTCAGTCATGTCCGACTCTTTGCTACCCCATGAATTGCAGCATGCCAGGCAGGCCTCCCCGTCCATCACCAACTCCCAGAGTTCACCCAGACTCATGTCCATTGAGTCGGTGATGCCATCCAGCCATCTCATCTTCTGTCATCCCCTTCTCCTCCTGTCCCCAATCCCTCCCAGCATCAGAGTCTTTTCCGATGAGTCAACTCTTTGCATGAGGTAACCAAAGTACTAGAGTTTCAGCTTTAGCATCATTCCTTCCAAACAACACCCAGGTCTGATCTTCTTTAGGATGGACTGGTTGGATCTCCTTGCAGTCCAAGGGACTGTCAAGAGTCTTCTCCAACACCACAGTTCAAAAGCATCAGTTCTTCGGCGCTCAGCTTTCTTCACAGTCCAGCTCTCACATCCATACATGACCACTGGAAAAACCATAGCCTTGACTAGATGGACCTTTGTTGGCAAAGTAATGTCTCTGGTTTTCAATATGCTATCTAGGTTGGTCATAACTTTCCTTCCAAGGAGTAAGCGTCTTTTAATTTCATGGCTGCAGTCACCATCCGCTGTGATTTTGGAGCCCCAAAAAATAAAGTCTGCCACTGTTTCCACTGTTTCCCCATCTATTTGCCGTGAAGTGATGGGACCAGATGCCATGATCTTCGTTTTCTGAATGTTGAGCTTTAAGCCAACTTTTTCACTCTCCACTTTCACTTTCATCAAGAGGCTTTTGAGTTCCTCTTCACTTTCTGCCATAAGGGTGGTGTCATCTGCATATCTGAGGTTATTGATATTTCTCCTGGCAATCTTGATTCCAGCTTGTGTTTCTTCCAGCCCAGCGTTTCTCATGATGTACTCTGCATAGAAGTTAAATAAGCAGGGTGGCAATATACAGCCTTGACATACTGTTTTTCCTATTTGGAACCAGTCTGTTGTTCCATGTCCAGTTTTAACTGTTAAGGCTCATCAAATGATGTTCAAAAGGGAGTTGAAGACGGTATCATAGAGAGCTTGGCATTTAAAATGAAACTTCAGGATAAATCAGAGTGAAAAGGAAATATGGGGGTGGAGAGAACAATCCAGTCAGAGGAAGCAGCATGTGTGGAAGGTTTATAGGCAGCTGTTGCTTGAGGGGATCTGCAGGTAGCTGAGTACGGCTGAGATGTAGGCTGTGTATATTGGAGAATACATATTCTTGGTGTTTGTATTCTGGATGAGTATACATATAGTTGGGCTTCCCTTGTGGTTCTGCTGGTAAAGAATCTGCCTACAATGCAGGATTCCTGGGTTTGATCCCTGGGTTGGGAAGATCCCCTGGAGAAGGGAAAGGCTACCCACTCTAGTATTCTGGCCTGGAGAATTCCATGGACTGTACAGTCCATGGGGTCGCAAAGAGTTGGACACGACTGAGTGACTTTCACTTTCTATCGTACATTTAGTAGTGGTAGAGGATGAAGCAGGTCAATACAAAGAGGTTAGATCATAAAGTTTGAACTTTACCTTTGTACTTAGATAGTTCTTGTATGCTACTGTGTGGAGGATGGATGGACACATAAAGGCAGATAAAGTGGCTGCTGCAATAATTTGGTCAAGGGCTGATAGTGACTTGAAATAAAGTAGTAAAAATGGAGCAAAATAGAGTACGTTGGACATAGAATTTTCAGAAATTAATAAATTTGATCAATTGGTTGGTTTTGCTAGTCATTGAAATTTTCAGTGAATAATTTTACTGAAAACCGCTTAGTTATGTCATGAATGAGTGAAACTCTTAGAGCCCTTAAATACTTTTGGGATCCTAATGAATTTTAGGAAACTTGAGGTTTTCTTCATGGAGTCTAAGCAGGTCATTATTAAAATGTATTGGTTCCTTCAGCCCTTTAAAATCTGGTCAAGATAATTGTAACTCAGCTTTTGCAAACAAAATTAAAAAGTCCAATTTGCTAATGATGAACTGAATGTTTTGTTCAGTTTGGAATACAGAGACCCCCTCCTTCCTGTCTTTTAACAGAACATGGAGATGTGACATGCTTGTTGAACTTCTCTTTATTATCTTTTTCCTTATTTCATAGTAAAGAGTTGAAGGCAGTTGGTGTGTGTGTGTGTGTGTGTGCATGTGCTCAGTCATGTTTGACTCTTTGCGACACTATCGACTGTAGCCTGCCAGGCTCCTCTGACCATGGGATTATCCCAGTAAGAATACTGGAGTGGGTTGTCCAGTGATCAATTATGGATGAAAGGCTTTGAAAAAAATTATTAAACTTTTCTTTTTCTTTTTTTTAATTTAATGCACTAAGGTACAGAGAACTAGATAAAATTGAATGTATTCATTGAGGCATTAAAGATCTTCAGTAAGTCAAGGTTTTATAAATTCAAGGTAATTAGATTTGTTAATTATTATACTTTATAATTAACTTCATGGGTTGAATAATAGCATTTAATGAAAAAACCTGTAAAAAGACCTGTTTCGTTTTCTGTTGCTCTGAGAGGCATTATCAACACAGCAGTTTTGTTTTTTTTTTTTATAACAAAGTCTGGCCTTTCATGTCTATAATTTTATATCCTTTATTTCAGCATTTGATGTAGTATTTTAACCTTTCCAAGATTTTTTGTAAAGGTTAGAATTAAAATTCAAGGGACATATTTCCTTGAAATGTAAATGACATTTTACTAGACTAGGAACTTTTAATATTTTACTTACTAGTTCATTTCCTTAAATGCCAACATAGAACATTTCTTTTTGCCTCTGGTAGACTTTAAAATAGTTTCTACAGCTGTATTGATCCTAGTTCAGGTTCTTCCTCACTTATGCTTCTGTATCCTTCAATTTCTTCTTCTGCTGAGGTAACTGACTTAAAATTTGCTGCTTTTTCATTCTAAAAGTTTTTAAATGACACAAATATAGTAGTTGGGTAGCATAGATTTTCATCTTTTTAACTTGTAAATTACATTGATTTTAATATGTGTGAAATTTAAGGGAGGTCACTAAATGTCGTTATGGGTTTTGGGAATTTGTTTCTACATTTATTAATTCTTTGGCTACTTAATTTTACTAGTTAGTAGTCTGGGGATATATGACTTAGGATTTTCCCCACCTCTGATGCATTTCTCTATGCCTCAGTTTCTTTATCTATAAAATGGAAATAATGATTCCTGTTTCATAAAGTTTTTGTTGAGATGAAATAAATTAATAAAGTGCTTAGAACTTTTATTTATTTCACTAATTTTTACTGAGTACTGTTTGCTTCATTCAGTTCATTCAAGGATAGCTGATTTTAAATATTCCTTCTGTATGCCAGACTCCAATATTTGTATCATCTCAGACTTCTTTCTTGAATTCTAGACTTGCGTATCCACTTGCTTAGTTGATATCTCCACTTGTATATGTAATAGACATTTTAAACTCAATATTTTAAAAATTGAATTTCAGTTTTCCCTCCACAATTTGTTTATTCTGTAGCCTTCTCAATCCCAGTTGGTGATAGTTCAATTCTTTGGGCGGCTTGAGCTAAAATCTTGAGTCATTTTCTTTTATTTTGTTTTACAATAGTTTCATTGAGATATAATTGTCACACAGTAAATTGCAGTCATTTAAAATGTGCAACTTGATAAGGTTTGGTATATGACTACAAGCATGAAACCATTCCTGCAATCAAGATGTAGAACACATTCACCAGCCAACCCCAAAAGTTTCCTTTTGACCTCTTTGTATTTCTCTCCATCTCATCTTTACTATATCCCTGTCAGTCTCTGATATGCTTTTTGTTACTGTAGGTTTGTTTAAATATCCTATAATTTTATTAAAATCAAAGCACATATCCTGTTTTTTTACAGGGGTGGGGTGTAAAAACCTCAATAAAACTGTTTAAATTTTTTAAAGTAAATAAAGGCATACAGATTGGAAAGGAAGAAGTAAAATTGTCTTTATTCACAAAGGACATGATCATCTATGTAGTAAATCTAATGGGAGCTAAAACTTTTAGAACTAGTTAGTAAATTTAGTAAGATTGCTAGATATAAAAGCTATACACACAAATCAGTTTTATTTCTGTATACTAATAAAAAATCAGAAATTGAAAACTTTTAAAATACCACTTATATTATAAAATACATATATAATACTTAAGGGAAAATCTATTAAAAATATGAAATACTGGGACTTCTCTGGTGGTCCAATGGTTAAAACTCCATGCTCCCAACACAGGGAGCTGGGATTCGATCCCTGGTCACACAAGTAGATTCCACATGCTGCAGTGAAGATTGAAGACCAGGCATGATGCAGCTAAGACCCAGAGCAGTCAAATAAATATATTAAACATTTTTTAAAAGATATGAAATACTTGAACACTAAAAACCACAAGACCCAGCTGAGAGAAATAAACAGACCTAAAATAAACCTAAAGCTATACCATATTCATGGGTCAGAAGATTCAGTATTATTATTGGTTCTCCCCAAATTGATGTATAGAATTGATGCAATCCCCATCAAAATCCCAAGAGACTTTTTTTTTTTTTAAGAAATTGATAAGGTGATTATAAATTCCATATGAAAATACAAAGAACCTAGAACAAAAAATAGAGTGTTTTATATTAGTAGTGGATTTTGGATTTTGTCAGATGCTTTTTTTATGTCTTGAGGTGGAAGATGAGGTGATTTGAGGCCTTTCTTTTTTTTTAATATAATTTTAAAAATTTATTTATTTATTTTTGACTGTGCTGGGTCTTTGTTGCTTTGCATGAGCTTTCTCTAGTTAATGGCAAGCAGGGCTACTGTTTGTTGGGGTGTGCCAGCTTCTCACTGTGGTGACTTTTCCTGTTGCGGAGCAAAGGCTCCAGGTGTGTGGGCTTCAGTCGTTTCAGCACACAGGCCCAGTAGCTGCAGCTCACCGGCCCTAGAGCATAGCGAACTTAAGTAGTTGCAGCACGTGGGTTTTGTAGTCGTGACTCGGTTCTGAAGCATGGGCTTAGTAGTTGTGGCGGTTGGGCTTAATTGCCTCATGGCACATAGACTCTTCCCAGACTAGAGATGGAACCTGTGTCCCTGCATTGGCAGACAGCTTCTTACCCACGGTGCCGCCAGAGAAGTCTGAGGCCTTTCTTCTTAATATAGGTTTTCAGTAATATAAATTTCTCCCAACTACTGCTTTAGTGGTATTCCACAGATTTTGATATGTTTTCTCATTTTCATTCATTTCAAAATATTTTCTACTGCCCTTTTGATTTTTTCTTTGACCCATAGGTACTCCCGTGTTGTTGTTTAGTTTCCAGTTATCGGGGGATTTTTTTTCAAACATCTTTCTGTTACTGATTTCTCTGTTAATTCTCTTGTGTTCAGAAAACATTCTTTATATGACTTAAAGCATATCAAATTAATTGATACTTGTTTTATGGCCTACAACATGGTCTACCTTGTAAATATTCCATGAACACTTGAAAATAATTTGTCTTTTGCTGCTGTTGGTTGGAGTAGTCTTTAAAGTCAAATTGATTTATAGTGTTGTTTAGGTCTTCTGTATTAAAAATTTTTTCTTTTGACTACTTGTTGTATCAGGTATTGACAAGGAAATGATAACTTCCAGTTATTATTGCAGATCTATTTTTTCTTGCAGTTCTATCAGTTTCACTTCATATATTTTAAAGCTTTGTTATTGGGAGAATAAATGCTTGGGATCCTTATAGCTTTTTGACTAGTGAACAGTTTTGTTGTTATGAAATTACTTGAAATTACTTTCCTTCTTTCTGATGGTATTTTTTGCTCTGAAGTCTACTTTATCTGATAAACAGCCATTCCAGTTTTCACTGTTGTTGGCATGGTATATATTTTTCCTTTTTCCATTTTTAAACTTTTTACTAATTTATATCTTTATATTTAAAGTGCTTTTCTTGTAAGTAGCTAACAGTTGGTTTTTCCTTTTTATCTAACCTGACAGTCTCTATCTTTTAATTGCAGTGGTTAGACCATTTACTGTCATTGTGGTTTATTGATATGCTTCAGTGTAAGTCTGTCATCTTGCCATTTGTTTTTTATCTTACCTACGTGTTTTTTCTCCTTTTCCACTTTTTACTGCCTTTTTTCGGATTGAATTTTGTATAATGATACCATTTTATCTTTTTTGTTATTTTAAGGATTGTTTCAGGTTTTATAGTATATATCTTTAACTTAAAACAGTCCACTTTAAGGTGGTAATATAATACTTAGAGTTTAGCATAAAACACATAGAATATTATGTTTCTTATCTCTATGCTATTGTCACATGTTCTACTTTAATAATTTTTACTGAAATATTAAGTCATCACCTATTTAAACAATAAGAAAGCATCTTTTATATTTACCCATCTAGTTACCCTTCGTTGTTTTGTTTTTTGTCGCTTAGTCACATCCAACTCTTGCAACCCCATGGACTGTAGCCTGTCAGGCTCCTCTTTCCATGGGTTTTCCCAGGCAACTCATTGGAGTTAGTTGCCATTTCCTTTTCCAGGGGATCTTCTCAATCCAGGGATCGAATCCATATCTGCTTCATTGGCAGGCGGGTTCTTTACCACTGAGCCACCAGGGAAGTCCCTAGTTACCCTCTGTGATGCCTTTAATTCAATCTGGTGATTCTTTCTTTCTGCTTGAAGAACTTGTTGTAAATATTTATATCTTTAGTGTGGGTCTGCTGTTGATGAATTTTTCTACATTTGTCTGAAAATATCTTTGTTTCATTTTTTTTAAACACCCTATATTTTTAGAGCAATTTTAGGTTTAAAACAAAATTGAGAGGGAGGTACAGAGATTTCCTATATGCCTGTGTCCCTGTGCATGCCTAGCCTCCCCCAATATCAACATCACTCACAAGAATGGTAGATTTCTTTTTTTTGAAATCTCAGAATTTATTCATGTTGTAATTGGAAGTTTGTACCTTTTGACCACTATTGTCACATTTCCCCCACCCTGACATCCCATGATAACTACCAGTCTATGCTCTGTTTCTTTGAGTTCAGCTTTTTTAGATTCCCCATATAAATGATACAGTGACATCCTACATTGGCACATCATAATTACAGAAAGTCCTTAGTTTATTTTAGGGTTCGCTCATGGTGCTGTCCATTTGTGGGTTTGGACAGATGTTTAAATAATTGTTGAGTACCCATCATTATAATATCACTCAGTATTTTCACTGCCCTACATTCTCTGTACTCTCCCTATTTATTTTCCATCCCCAACCCCTCACCTCTGGCAACCATTGATCTTTTTGTTTTTTTAATATTTATTTGCTTAATTCTTTGGCTGTGCCGGGGCTTAGCTGTAGCATGTGGGATGTTCAGTACTCATTTGTTACAGCCTTGTGGCTTCTTTAGTTGCGGCATGTGAACTCTTGGATGCAGCACCTGGGATTAGTTCCCTGACCAAGAATCAAACCCAACGCCCCCTGCGTTGGGAGCCCAGAGTCTTAGTCCCTGAACCACCAGGGAAGTCATCCACTGATTTTCTTGTTTCCTTAGTTTTGCCTTTTCCAGAATGTCGTACAGTTGGAATCATAGAATATGTGGCCTTTTCAGATTGGCTTCTTTCACTTAGTAATATATGTTTCCTCCATGTCTTTTCATGGCTTGATAGCTTTTTTCTTCTCAGCACTAAATAATATTCAGTTATTTGAATGTTCCATAGTTTATCCATTCACCTACTGAAAGATATCTTGATTGCTTCCAAGTTTTGGCACTTAGGAATAAAGCTGCTTTAAACATTTGTGTGCAGGTTTTTATGAGGACATAAGTTTTCAACTCCTTTGACTAAATAGATGAAGTATGATTGCTAGAGTATATTTAGTTTTGTAAGAAATTGTCAGTCTTCTAAAGTAGCTGTACCATTTGCAGTCCCACCAGTACTGAGAGTTTCTGCTGTCACATATCCTCTCCATCATCTGGTATTGTCAGCATTCTGATTTGGGGCCATTCATTTGAAGTTGTAGTGGTATCTTGTTGTTTTAATTGGTATTTCTCTGATGACATATGATGTGGAACATCTTTTCATATGATTATTTACTATTTTCAGTGAAATGTCTGTTCAGATCTTCGGTCTATTGTTTAATTGGATTTTTTCTTGTTTAGTTTCAAGAGTTCTGTGTGTGTGTGTGTGTGTGTGTGTGTATTTGTTACCTTCAGAAAAATTGAAAGACAGTAGTCTTTTGAGAGTAAATAATATGGAGTAGGAAATGGTATCCCACTCCAGTGTTCTTGTGTAAAAAGTTCCAGGTAAGAGGAGACTGACAGGCTACAGTCTGTGGGGTCACATAGGGTCAAGACATGACTGAGCACAGCACAGTATGAATATAGATTGTTGGGGTATGAATAAAGATTGTTGGGGAGTTAGGGAAGTATATTGGTCTGATAATCTTGATTTTAACGTTCAGTTTTGTATTTAAGCTACTTATTTACGAGTGGTTATTTACCTCTTAAAATTAAGTTAACATATTAAATGTTTAGTGAAAAATTCTATTATTTAATAATGTCTTTTTAAATCTTGTTTTCTAGCAACAGAATTAGACATGATAAATAATTTGCATTGCTTATCTGCAGAAGCTAACAAATTATATTTAGCCTACTCGACTTTCAAAATTTGGATTATAACTTGCATACGATACTTAAATACACAGTTATAAACACAACTGACATATTCTACATCTCTGCATGGCTTACTTGAAAAATAGAAACAGTTGCTTAATTGGATGACTATCAAAATGGTCAACACAGATTGATGGGCTTGAGTGCAGTAGACAGTGGGTATGCAGATGGTGGTGTCTGTAGCGTTCGACATGAGATGGCTGAGCCTTTAAAATGATTTTAGTGGAATGGCTTTGGTGGTGTTGCAGTAAAGGGCATCCATTCAACCTCAGGTGCTGTGCAGATGGCAAAGCCAAGCTAATATAGAAAAATGAGAAACAAGTGACTATTTAATGTACAGGAATGCATGATCTGCATCACAAATAAATGATGGTATTACATGCAGGAAACCTAGCCAGATGGCTGTACATTAAAACACATGACTCCTTGAGAGATTTAAGTACAGGCAATTTGCTCAGATTTTCTGCAGGCCTGCTGCAGATTATATTAGGATAGGGAAAATAAGAGATTAAGTGCTTTATTTATTGAAAGTGTTCAGGTGAAGTCGGCACTTATTTAGGTATAATCTGAGGTCTATAAGAATTTAAATTGTCTCTTTGTTGGAATAAAAAATAAGAAGGGTAGTTGTCTTTTAAATGAAAGATTGTAAGGAGTATGATTGCCTGGTGAGCCTGTGGAAAATACAACTGCCTCTTGGTTCATAGTTTTCAGTTTTGCGAAGTTTTCCACTAGGCAAAAGCTAAAAATATTTTTGGACAAGTATGATAAAATGTTTCTTTATCTATTTAGGTTTTAATGAGTCTAGATAGCAAAGACATATGGAAATTCTAATGTGAAAAGAATTAATGTGTTGAGTGCTGTGCAAAATGGGGCCATTTTCACTGGTAAAATATTACATTTTTGTTTTTCAGCTTAAAGAAAGTGGTTATTGTACAGGTCATGAACCAGATTCCCTGGAATTCAGCACTGTGGGAGGATGGGTATCTACTCGAGCGTCAGGCATGAAGAAGAATATCTATGGCAATATTGAGGACTTGGTAAATTTTTTCTCATTACTATATAATAATTGATTGGTCAATAGAGATTATTATAAAGTTGTTAAGCTGTTAAAAATTGAGTTGAAGAGTCCCCTCAAAAGTATACCCCTTTTGATTATAATAACATTGACTATGCATTATAATCCAAACAGTTAAAAGACACAACTGTGGTCATTTAAGAATGCTTCTTTTTGAGTGAATGATATCTAAGCTTTGTAGATGTTTTATCTGACTTATAAATACATATAAATTTTATTTTTCAAGACTTAGAGCCTGAGTCTTCAACCCTACCAAGATTTTAGTCTATTTAGTTAGGTGGTCTGTCATTACTATTCTTTGGCCTTATGAGATATTTATTTTACTGAAAAAAAGTTTCTGTGTAGAATTAAAGAACCCAGTGGAAAATGTTCTAGTTAGTGTAATGTTTTTTGTACACATCACTTTTTTTTCACTGACCTGGTGTTATACTCTTGAGAGTGTGTGATAGGCATCCTGGCTAGGCATTCAGTATCATTTGTTCCATTTGTAGTTTGTACAGTGATTAATTGTGTGACCTTGTGCAAATTGTTTCACCTTTCTAAACTTCAATTTCCTATGGTATAAAATAGAACGTTGTTATTTGTTGTGTAGAATTGCTATGAGGAATAAAGGACATAAAATGAGAACTCTTAGTGGAATCCCTGGTATGTAATAGGTACTTCATTCATGTTAGTTCCCTTTGTCATCAATATTTTGATAACAATTTGAAAGATAATTTTTGAGACTATTAATGTGGTGTTCCTAACATTATTCTTAGAGCTGTTTAGCTTTGTTTTTCAACTCTAGCATTACAGTATTTTTATCATGTCTTTGTTGATAGAAATATCAAATTATATTATATTATAATATATTATAATATTATATTGATAAAATATATTGGTTCTTTGTAGTTAACACCCAACAATTTAAGACTTTGTCTATATAATGAACACTTTAAAAATATTTACATTATCTTTTTTTAATTGAAGATATTTTAGAAATCACATTTTTCATTTTGTAGTTAAGATAACAAATTCAGTTTCAGAGGACAGAATTTGATCCTTTTGCTATTGAATTATTAAAAGCTTTATCAAAGTTAAGCATATTTGATAGACTGCTACCTTTAGTACTGCTAAAGCATGTAATTTGTTTTAATCCTTTTTACAGTTACTTAAGGGCCACAAATTATAAGTACACATCTTAATATACTTATTTGCATGTTTATATCTAGTTTTAATTATAAAAAAGCATCATACTGTGTTTAATCAGCTCTTTAAACTATGTTATCAATACATTACCATGTATATGAGCATAGATTTGTATCATTAGTTTTAAAAACTGCATATAATTCTCTTTCATTGATAATTTGTGATTTAGTAAAGTAATTCCCTATAAAAAGTATTTAAGTTATTTTTTATTTAAAAATTATGGAAATAAATAAAGGGAAAAATATCCTTTGTAGTAATTTCTTTAGCATACATCTTTGATCATTTTCTTTGGGTAAGTTCCCAGAGTTTGAATTGTTCGATCAAGCATGTTTTTATGTCTTTGGACCCTTATAGCCAAGTTGCTCTTTAGAAATCTTGTGCCATTTGACAATCTTACTAGCACTATGAGAATGTTTGTTTTACTAGACCTTTTATTTATGTTTTTGTCATATAATTTTATATTTCTTTGTTAGTAAATGTAAACTTTTAAAATGTCCTATTGGCAATTTTTCTTTTTATTGTGTAAATAGTTTATTTACATCCTTTGTTCATTTCCTTCAACAATACATACTCTATTTTTATTTATCACATCCTAACAATGTGTTGGGTTTTACCTAACCATTTCTGAGTCAGATCTGAGGAACATATTTTGATTGACTCTCTCCCGACAATGATTTTCTCACATGTGTGAGACATATCTCACACATATCTCTCCTCCTCTTTTTAACTCAGTCACATCTCCCTCTTCATCCCAATTTTGGTATGATCAGAATTAATACTTCATTCTTTTCTACTGAGTGGATAAAGTAGATAAGTTGAAGGTGGGAATAAGACAAGAATAAATCTTTTCTTAGAATGCTAAGCATGTAAATAATGCTTGACGTGCATAATGGTGCTTCATAAATGTTAAATGAGTGAAAGAATGAACCCATTAAAATATGATCATTGCATATTTTTCCTGTTCTTTAGTTCTTTACCACATGGACAACCCTAGAGTAACTTTGGTTTAAAGAAATTGTTTTTCAATTTTAAGACTGTGAATATTCCTAGACCAATAACAATCTTAGAATATTTTTTCCCTCTTTTAAAGTTACATAAAATTTATTTTTAGTCTAATAATTACTAAAAGATACTAGAATTCTGAAGGGAATCACCATTTGTCACTTAAACCAATATTTTAAAAATAGTGTTTTATATAAATATATAGGGTGTGTGTACCCACACAAACAACATTCACTGACAGACATCTAGAATTTACATCATGCATTGTATTAAACAGGTGGTTCATATAAAAATGGTAACACCTAGAGGTATAATAGAAAAAAGCTGTCAAGGACCTCGAATGTCAACAGGCCCTGATATCCATCACTTCATCATGGGATCTGAAGGTAAATATAACTGCAAATTTATTATGAAAAAATACAGGTTAGTGATTCAACTTTGTAAAAATTTGTGATATTGTGATATCAGATTTTTGAAAGAAAGACATGTTTTGTATATTTAAAGAAAGGTGTTTTTTTAAGTTTTATTACTTTAATTTAGTACTTCATAAATTTTTATTATGAGAACATCTTATTAAACTTTCTCCTGCATTTTGCTTTTTTATGGTTTTAGAACCAGCTTAGTCCTTTTGGTGTTATTTTATTTTTCTTTTAGAAATATATTTTAGAAATATATTTTCTTTTAGAAATATATTTTAGAAATATATTTTCTTTTAGAAATATATTTTTCTTTTTGAATCAGTTTTAGCAGGAGTAGTTGTTAGGGTTTAAAATGGTTTGCTATAATATTTTATGGTGTGGTATTTTCTAATCTCTGAATTATCAAGAAGAAAGGATTAATAAAGTATTATCTTATTGTCTTTTGTCTTTCTATAATTTTATCTTTTGTTATTTGCTACTTGGTGTTTTAAGAAGTGGAATTTAAAATTCTCATCTCTTCAAACTTCTTGGTCTTTTATTTTTTTCGCTTAAGTCATGTCCTTTGCTTGGTTACTTAATACTGGGTAGGTTAGAATATAGTTTTTCATTTTATGCAAAACATTTAATTTCTGTATCTATCAGAAAAAACCAAAAACTAACCTTCCTTCTGGTTTGCAAACTGTTATGTAGGCACTGAATTTTATGGGTAAGGTGAAGTTAGGCATATTTTTCAGTTCTTAGGATGGTAGAGGGGGATAGTTATCCTTTAAATTTAGAGAAATAAAGTGTTTCTGTATTACCAGAGGAACTCATTAGTAATGTCAGAAGGTAGTACAAGTTGTCAAAAAGATTTTCAAAACATATAGCTATATTCATGGATAAAAGAGCACTTATAATAAGGATTTTTAGGGCATAATTCTAACTTCTGATGGTAGCATCAAGGAAAAAATTACAAATTATGTGTCTTAGTAATATACTGAAAGTCACCTATTAAGTTATGATGACCAATGGTAATAGCCTAGATATTTTTCATGATAATTAGTGACAAACTTTTGTCAAGGTATTTCACCAATTTACTCTTACTCTTTTTCTAGCAAACAGGTCAGTGTACTGTTAGGTGGAAAAACAGAACTGCAGTTTTGACGAGAAAAACAAAATGTTAAATTCCTTTAAAATAATAGAGTTCTCTAAAAAGTATAATTTTTGGAACTTCTCATATTAATGCATCATCTAAGAGTTAACTGAAAAAAATACAACTTTCTCCCATTAAATGTCAAATTGAATAATAGGTATTAAAACTGATAATTATTAGTTTTACTGTTGGTATATAGATAGTTGGAGTCAACCCTATAAATTATCTTTTCAAGTAACCACATCAGACATTTTTTTCTTCCATCAATTAGCATTTTAAAAATTCTGATTGCTAGGTACTGTGCTGGAACACTCAAGGACACAAGTAATAATTGACCATTATTAATAGAATAAGATAAATTCTATGATAGACATAAACAGAAGAGAAATACAGACAAAGGTCATATAGATGGGATCTTAGGCAGATTTCCTTTGAGGGGTTGTGCCTAAAATGGTCCTTGAAGAGTGATAAGGAGGAAATAATTCTAGACAGTTGCAGGAATAGGTGGGGAGGGAGTTGCCCTGCAGAGAGAACTGCATGTGAGCAGATTTACAAGTGAGAAAGTGCTGTGTCTGCCTTGTGAAGGTGCCAGGTTTTCAGTACAACTGGAACATAAGATTTAATTTTAGGGTGGAGTGGACTGTAGATTAGGGTGGAGTGGTAAGGATTACAGGGCGATTACAAGAGATAATCTGGTCTTTTATCCCTTTTAAAATAGTTTGAACTTTATCCAAAACACTGAGCTGCCTCGTACCTCAATAGTAAATTATTATATGAATTTAAGGAGAGCAAACTTATAATAAACTGTATATCTTTGCTTACTTTTTAAAAAGCATATGTACTAGGGTACATTACTGTATTTAAATGAGATTTTATTATAAAGATCCATGCAGAATGCCATACTGATTTAAGAGCATGAACTGTGAAATCTTTCAGACTTGGATTTTAGTCCTGGTTTTACCACTTATATTTTTGTGACTGTGTAAATTAGGTGATTCTCTGTGCCCAATGTCCTCAGCTGTAAAATGGGGATAATAAAAGTATCTGTATTCATAAGCCTTTTGGGAGGGTCAGATGAGATTATGCCACACAGTTTATAAGCAGATAGTAAGTACTCAGAAAATGTTAAATTTATTACTATTGTGGCTCTTCATTATTTTTGCATCAGTGATCTTTGTAAGTATATTTGTGGTCCCTGGTCACCATTTCTGTATGTATGTGAATATAGAGTCATCTTACTATAGGCCAGGAGACAGCTTGATTGAGAAGGTAAACTTCTGTGAAATCATATTCTTTAACAGTACTGTGCTTTCTGCTATTTTGAACTATCTCATAACCTCCTGCCTTAAATTTGAATCATACACTTTTCCTTGAGCTTTAGAAAGTATTTTCTTTTGCTGTAGTTAAATCATTTGATGACAGCCTTGAAAACATTATGTTTGTGTTAGTTGCTCAGTTGTATCCTACTCTTTGCGACCCCATGGACTGTGGCCCGCCAGGCTCCTCTGTCCATGGAATTCTCCAAGCAGGAATTCTGGATTGGGTTGTCATTCCCTTCTCCAGATCTTCCCAACCCAGGGATCAAACCCGGTCTCCTACACTGCAGGCAGATTCTTTACAGTCCGAGCCATGAGGGAAGTCATCTGATGACAACCTTGAAAGCATTACTGTTATAAAAAACCTATTTCCCCCTATCCTACTAAGTTCCACATGTGACTAACCAAGTTAAGTTTAATGTTTTTGTCTTGTTTTGTGTTATGAATTTTTCATAATTATTTTTTGGATAAGCAGCTTCCTCCCATTTTATACATTATATAAATTGATCAATATAATTAAAAATATAATAAAGCATTTGAAATGTTTTTTATTCTTTTCCTATATATGGAATTTACTAGTAATTTATAATGACTTGCTCTTTTATTTGAAAAATGGCTTAAAAGCACATTTTTATTTTTTAACTCATTGCCCACCCTTGTTTTAGTCTTTGCTCTAAAATGAAATGGATGAAATACTTACTTTTGGTTCTTCTGTGTCACTTTACTTCATCTTTTGGTTAAATAAAGCTCATCTTTTAGTAGATGTCCGCAGGAATGGCACATTTGTATATCCCATGAGTTCTGGAATCTTAACTATTTTCTGTGGCCTTGATACTTGCATGACAGCTTGAGTGACTTTCATGGGTCACACATTCTTTCCTTGTTTAAATACTATACCACTGTTGCTTTGGTTTTCTGTGCTGTTTTGAGGAATCTGATGCCAATTCTCTTGCCTTTTTGCCTAGAGGCACTGAGAGTGGTGGTGGTGGTGGTGTTGTTTTTCATTAAAGTTTATGTTACTTTTGCTCTGGTATCCAGGGGACCCTTTCTGTGTGTATATGCTGGTCTTCTTTTATTTCTGTAAAGGTTTTTGGGGGACTGTAGTGTTGAGTAGTAGGATTTGGGAGCACATTTCCCCCTTCCCTGCAGTGTTTTGATTTTTCTTTTGCAGGGATACCAATTATATGTTTGTCTGAGTTTCTTTGCTTGTTTGCCATTTCAGCCATGATTTTGCAAACTTCTCCCCTCAACTTCTTTCTTAATATCATTTTCATTCACTTGGTTATTTTCTTGCTTTTCTTCAATGCCCTCTATTAAGTTTTCATTTGAGTCTATTGTTTTTCCTCCTTGTAACCTAGTCTTCATTTTTGTTGTTCTGTTTCTTCCCTGAGTTTGGTCATCTTTTATTTCATTTCTTCTTGTTTTTTGTCCATTTATGTTTTTAGTGTTTATATTTCTAATTCAAGTGTTTTTTTTATATCCTCAAATGCTTATTTGACAATATTGAATTGAGTTTGAAAAGTTGTGTTACGGTTTTCTCCAGGATTGTTGTTTGTTTTGTTGGGGGGGCGGGGGGGCGGGGGGGGGGTCGGCGGCAATCTCATCAGTGGAAAAGCTTTTATTTGCATTTTCTGACCTTTCGTAGTAGTTTTGTTTGGGTTTGGTTTGCTTTTTCTCTGTTCCTGTTTATTGCCTGGAAAGCCCCCTACTTTGAGTGTTCTGTTCTGTCACTTATACTCTCTTTTGTGCTGTTTGCTTCAGGAATGGTGGTGTTTTTAGCCATGACATATCTTGTTTTTTATTTCTTTCAGATCTTTAATTTTTCTCCTAATTTTAGTCTTTCCCTTCACTACCTTGTCTCCAAGGAGTACTACACTACTTTCAGTTGATGCTTCTTTGAAAATACTTCCCCTGCTTCTCCAAGGGTATCATTTCTGGTTCCATCTTCACACCCCTCCAGGGTTATGGAGAGCCAGGGTTATAGATTAGATTACCAAGATTTATATAGTATTCGGGTTTATTGTTGCACTTTTTCTTTCTGGGGTTGATTTTGTGTCTGCCTCCTTTAAGTCCTCTGCTGCTTTTATTCTTTCTCAAGGAGTCTTAACGAGTCTTTCTTAAAGAGTCTTTCTTGAGTCTTCTAACCCTCCTCAACCACCACTCCTCACCCCTTACTCACTTTCTACTTGTAGCAGCTGGAAGATTGTAAAAGGTCTGTTGGAATTTTTACTTTTTATCTATACTTAGGAATAATTTGAAGATTATAGTATATTTTGTCTCCTTTTATTACTAAAGTATCTGTCCTGTGTGGTTTTCTGTGTTTTCCTTATTGATTTTCATGTTGAGGGTGGGGAGGAGTAGATTGAGAATCAAATGACTACCATTTTTTTCAGTCCTGAAGTCATCTGAAGGTATATTTTCAAATTATGAAAGATTTTATTTACTTCAAGCAAATACTTGCATTTTTATTAGATAGTAGTTGAAGCTTTCAGTTTTCTTAACATTATGTTTGAAACTGTAAAACAGGAAATTCTTAAATTTACAGCAGCATACTTTTATTGAAAAAGAAAAGTGAATGACATCTATGATGTCACTTAGCTATGGAGTTGTTTACAATTATATAAAATGGGTATAAAATATTACTATAATGTGCAAATAATCAAGTGATAGATAATCTTAAGTAGTTTTATATCATTCCACTGACATAAAATTCCCAGAGCAAAAGAATCAATAAATAATAAAGCTCAATAAAATAATCAGTAAGCCTAACAGAAATGAGCCTTTTGATGAAGGTTTTAATTGGATTAATTTGAATATACATCTGTGTGGAAGAACTGCCCTGAGTCAGAGTGCATTGGGGACTTGGATGGAGTTTCCTTTTAAAGTGGGGACCCCTTCAACCCCTACCTCCTGCTGCAGAACTCATAGCTAAATAGTTGCACAGACATGCCTTGGTCATTTCATTAATCTTGCAACAGTGCAAAGTCTCATTTTACTAATTTTTATTTTTTAATCTTACTTAGTGTTACAGTGGGTTTTACTGCTTTAGAGTACCTACTATACATATGAGGCAATACAGCTGTACAGAAATTTAGAGCATGGTCACTGCTTACCTAATACCTAGAATTTTGATGTAAAATTAGAATTTTAAAGTTTGCTAATGTTTTGTATGTGTGTGTGTAAACTTTTTGAGCAAGTAATTACATGTACATAACTCCTTGTTTAAAAAGATGACTCTGAAGTTTCCTTTGTTTTATTGAGATAGAATTTACACACTTCACCCATTTAAATTTTACAAAATTTACCCATTTAAAATGTATCCCTTAGAAGGGATAGTTCCTAGGGTTAGTGTTTGAGATTTTTTTCTGAGCTTAGGAGAGGTTCTTCCCACTGTTCCCCCTGGTTTTACTGAACAATAATTGACATGTATCACTGCATAAGTTTAAAGTGTACAGCATGATGGTTTGATTTACATGTATTGTGAAATGATTACCATAGTAGGTTTAGTTAACATCCATCATCTCATATAGATACAACAAAAAGAAAAGGAAAAAGAAAACTTGTCCTTGTAATAACTCTGGATCTACTTTCCAAACAACTTTCCTGTATATCATACAGCAGTGTTAACTGTGGTCCTTATGTTGTACATTACATTCCTGATACTTATTTATCTTATAACTGAAACTTTATACCTTTTGACCACTTCAATTCTTTCTTCCCCTGCCCTCGGTGACCATAAATCTGATGTCTTTTCTATAAGTTTGCTGTATGTTTATTGTTTATTTTTATTAGATTCCACATGCAAGTGAGATCATATCTATTTTTAATTCAGGTATTAAACAGGCCAATCTTGCAGAGCTGTTGTGATTTACAAATCAAAATAGGTTTGTGTTTGCTGTCTGAGTAGGAAATCATTTGTATGTGTGACAAGCATAATGTTGTATAATATAGTTTACTTTTTGTGGATTCATAGTAGTTTTTAACCTTGTATTATGTATTGATATTTTAGGTATATTATAAATTTATTGGAATCATTGTTTCTTGTGATATTTTTAACATTTCTAGTGTTATAATTAAGTTCTACAATTTCAGATTTCCCTTTTGTTCTTTGTTTCATGATTCTCAGAGAATTTACTTAATATTATTAGAAATAATTTATATCATTTGTACATTAGAAAGCACTGATTTGAAAAGCTTGGCTTTTTGAATACATTATTTTTAACCATGGTTATTCAAATATTTTAGCATAGATGTTTAAATCATATAGTTATATTTAACTTGTTTTTTTCCTCTCTGATTTGTCCTCCACTCCTCTGTGTGATAAAGAAAAGGACATATGTTTCATTAATGGTCCTCTTGTGCTAGCTATTTATGATAACTGATAACTTTTTTGTCTCTGAAATATTTGGGGTTTTTGTTCGTTTGTTTCTTTTTAGGACATCTGAATACTGTCTTTGTCTTTTCTTTTTATGAATTCTTAGGGAAAAAAGGCAAAGTGTGATAGTCTAATTTCTTCTGTCATCTTAAATGACATAGAAAATGTCATCTTAAATTCTCATAGAAAATTAGGTTCTTTTTGCCCCAGTAAATTGTCATAATAAAAATAGGCTCAAATATCAAAATATACCTTTGTTTGAATGCATATGAGGTATGCAAACCTGTTGCTTTTAAGATTTTTAAAAAAATTTTAACAGGTTTTATACTTTAAAAACTATTTTAAATTGACCTTCTTGGAGAAAGGTTGCCTTAAAATGTTTTAAAATATTTATACATAACTAAGAAAAATGTATTCCAAAGACCTCTTTTAAGAAATTATAAAATTTGCTTAGTTGTTTTTCTAGGAAGACTTGAGTAGCCATTATTCCCCATATAGAATAGATTAAATAGATTTAAATATGAGTAATAGAATAAATTATTAGAAAAAATAGATAAAATAATTTTAAATATGATTTAGAAAATTGGCATGTGATATATTGGATATTCCCCCTTCTTTTTCAGGAACTCTTGGTGTGATAACAGAAGCTACAATAAAAATCAGACCAATTCCTGAATACCAAAAGTATGGCTCAGTAGCTTTCCCTAATTTTGAACAAGGAGTAGCCTGTTTAAGAGAAATTGCAAAACAGGTAAAAACAAAAACAAAACCCCACCCATATATTATATTTTAAAAATTCTATTGCATAATTGATTTTGCTATGTCACATATAATCTTCATATTTAGTTGTGTTATATTTGTGGTTTTTACCCAGTTCTGTATGGAAAGGTAATGTTGTAAAATCATTCCTTTCAGTTCAGTTGCTATTTCTTTCCGTAATTATACACCTATTTCTTGATTTAAAGAATGCTATTTGATTTTAAGCCAAGGTAAGGTATGTACCTGGGTTGACGGCTTCAAATGATTCTGCCTTTTATTGAATGTTTTCTCAGGTTATTTTTGGGTAAGATATTTTGTGATTAATTGAAGTAATGTTGCATTTTTCTTAAATTAAGATATTTATTGAAATTAAAATAAATGGCTGAATATCAATAGCCCCCAAAAATAGAAATTAAATATATGTAATCAAACTTCATCAGTTCTTAGAATGTACTGCTACTAGGCCTTACTTGTTTATAATATTACCTAAGCTGTATCTTAAGTAACATAGTATAGTATATAGGAATATAACATATTTAGATATAAGCTAAGAAGAATTCCCACTTTCTCCTTTTTTGAAAAAAGGAATATATTGTCAAGGAATATATTGTTTTGAGTAAATGATGCCAAGTAACCTTATTTCTGTGTTTAGTTATATGTATTATTTTGGAAATTCTTGCATTTCTTTAGATATTTGGTCAATGGTTTGAGCTATAATGATTTGTGAAAAAATTTTATTTCAACATTTCCTAGCAGGGAGAAGGTCCAGCCTCTTCTTGCTTTCTCTGAACTCATAGAATTCTTTAATACTTCCCGTCAGCTATACCCACTTGAATTTTGAGTGCAAGGGAGCTCTCTTATGTGTGTGAGAGAGAGATATATATAGGTCAGCTTCCTGGTATCCAGAATAGGATGGAGGGAGGATCTGATGAGGAAAAGGAGTGGTATCTGGCAAGTGCTCCATATTCATTGTGGACTTCATAAGGTACTGGACCTTTCCTTCCTATCATCCCAAGAGAACCAAACCACTATTAATGTTTTAAAGAAATAAAATAAGTTAAAAAAATGTTATATTTCCCCACATATTTACCATTGCCAGTGTTCTTTTTCCATTCATTCAATCTTGTCTTCTGAGACAGTCGTTCTTAGAATTTCCCACTTTAAAAAGTCCAACTGTGTGATCACCTAATCTAACAGTTGACAAGGGTAATTTTTATAATCCCTGGTAGCTTCAGTTGCTTGTCGTTGGATTTCTTCTTCTCTCCTCAAGATTTAGCCATAGGCTGCTTGATGTTGGTTGTCTTACCCTTAGGTGAAGGGAGAGTTTTAAAAGAAGCGTGTGTAGTCTTGGAGTGAACATTCTTGAACTCGTAGTGGGTTACTTTGGTGATGTTAACGCAGAGGTGAATGTTGTTGAAATGCTTACATAAGAGCTCCTAATTCATTCAGACTTCAAGGATATTATGTTATGGTCAGAGAGCTAAAATATATAAGTATTATGCTGTGTTTACTAAAATAATGAGATGGCAATAATATTTATTATAAGTGAAATTATCAAGTAGAGGAGTGGAAATAAGTTTAAGAATAAATATTTGAGCACGGAGCAGTAAAGTTCTGTGTTCTGATAACTTGTTGCTAAAACCTTCCATCACTTAAAGGCCAAGGCCATCTTTAAATTTAAGATACCCCAGGTATTAAGAAGCAAAAGAAGTGCTTGAAGAGCCTTATGGTTTTTTTGCTTGTGAATTCATACCTAGAAGAATGGGAAACTAGGGGGTTTTTGTTATTCTTTATTTTTAAGAAAATAACCATAAATTCACCATTTAAAATCAAAATAAAATAAAATGTTTTCCATAAATAGATTGTATTTTCTGATTAATTTCAAATCTTCCTTAGTGAGATTTTTTTTTTATTCTAATGTTTTTACTTTGTACTGTAGTTTATTCTTTGCGTTAAGTACTTTAATTTATATTCACTTTTCATCTTACTCAAGCTTGACTATATCCCCTCCAAGAAGAGCTTTATTATTAAAGATACAGTCTATATTGTCTCTCTCATTCAGATTTTCAGTGATATGTTTTTAACTGGCCATTGTTGCCTGTTGCCTCCATTTTTTTTTGGTAAAGTAACTATGGATGCCAAATTAGATTTTTAAAAATAATTATAGAATTTATGAAATTAGTCAAATTTGTTTGTATTTTCAATAAAAGATTTTAATGAGGTTACACTCTATGTTGGCCAGCTCCACCCCTCACAATGTCTCCACTCTGCAGAACACAGATTTAGTAGACTTATCTTCGGAATAGAAGTAGACGTATTTTATGCTTGAGTGCTCTATTGCTTTTCCATATTACAAATACTTAAATGTAATTCTGTCTTAGGTTTCATTAATGAGAAATGGTGTACAAATTTGTCAAAATCCTGAACTTTTAATTTCACTAAAATTGGAAGTTAATTAAACATAAATAGTTGGTGGAATTTGATGCAGTTTTTGTTACAATTTAATATATTCCTGATAGAAAGTAACAGATAAAAGCCACTTGGGCTAATAAAAGGCAGGTGGTGAGGTTTTTCTTCATCATTGAGTAAGTCAATAAAAATTGCTCTTTAAAAAAAAAAATTGCTTGGGTATTCACAATATGACCATAATCTAAATTCACTATAGAAAACTATATTGGAGGTATCTCTCTCTCCCTCTCCCTCTCCCTCCCTCCCTCTCTCTCTCTCTCTCTCTCTCTCTCTCGGGATAAATAAAGGTGATGGTTGATTGAAATGTTCTTTCCACTCTAAAGTTTTAATAATTTTGTTCTGTATAATTAGTAATAGCAATTTTTAGAGACAAAAATACTGTGTAACTGGAAAGCTTGCCTTATCTTGAAACTGATTGAAAAGCCTAGATAGGTATTTCATTCTCAAATATTGCTCTTATGAATGAAACAACGGCTGAGAGTAGTCAATGGGATTTGGAGATATTCCACTATTTGGGGAACCTGCATTTTTACTCTTGTTATACTGCACATATAGAGGGACATTAATATCTATCTGCCTTTCCTGGAAATGAGTAAGTGTATTATGGTTTACACACATTTTATATTAGTTTATAGAGTATGCAAACTGCATGTGTCAAGAATAGTACTGTATGCTGCCCTGCCTTGTAACAGTATTTTCACACAGAAAAAGTGAGAAAATGATCAGGTTTTGGCACTAGTCATTCAATTTGTGATTGGAAAGTTCAGTTGATAGCAAGAGAACTAAGATCCATTAAAATAGATGGTACATGGTTTACGATTGTGCCAAAGTCTTGATTGAATAATGAGTTGGCTGCTTGTAATTCCTCACTGTCATTTCATAGCATTTCCATTTTTGCACTGTTTGCAGACTCAAGTTGCATTTGAAATGGGAAACTATGTTGGTTGAGTATCTTTTGAAAAGGAGTGGACGTGATTGTTCACAAATAGCCAAGTGCGCTCTGTGTATATTTTTTATCACTATTCTTACTGAAGGAAATGAATTAAGCAACTTTATACTGGCAGCAGCAGGATTCTATTAAGGTCGCTCATCTGATCTTTGTCCATGGGAGGAATTGCCCTCTTGCAGTACTTCAGTGCCTTGTGAGGAGCTAGAAAGGAAGATTTAGTGTAAGATTAATGTGATTCTGCCTCATAAGTGGCAGTCCAGTAGAATCTCCAGCTTTACTCAGTAGATGGGTAAGTGGCTTTTATGATTTTCTCAGAGAATAGATTTCCTACAGTAGCCTCTCAAGGGGGGAAAGTTGTGTTTTTTAATCAGAATATTAGTGTCATGTGATATTTTTCTGTTTTGTTTTAAAATGACAAGTATCTTTTTACAAGATGTGAAGGGAACACTGAGTGTTGAAACAAGTTCAAAAGCAGTTTTTAAAGTTTGGGATCTTCCCCCCATCCCCTGCCAATAAAAACTTAAGCATACCTCATGATATTGAGAGAGGACCAGTTTGTTTGATTATGAGGAAACATTGTGTGTGTGTGCATGGATTAGTACGAATTCCTCCGAAAACTATTTCTCAGTATCAGAACTAGGTTTTTAGAATTACAGATTAAAAGATAGCTTTTTTTTTTTTCCTTTTGAGGATGGTGGCGTTTTCTACCTGCCATCACTTTTATTTTAAACAATTTTAAACTGATAGTATTTTTTTCTAGTGAATTTATACTGTAATTTCATAAGATATACATCATTCTTTTCTAACACTTCAGACTGTTAAATTCTGAATTGTTCTGTTTTCAACTTGATTTATCCTGTAGGGGTTCAAATAAATTGAAAGGAGTTAGGTTCAGCACTTAACACTGTAAAACATTTAAAGCTTATTTATATTCAGTGATAATTCTTGGAAGATGGTTACATATAGAAAATGAGATTGTTATTTTAAATCGTTTTTTTGATGTCATGTTTTTGTCCTTCTGAAGCAGAGAGAATAACCTAGCAAAATGCTTGGTTAACTGGAGTTTTTATTGTGTGATCCAGCAAAATGTATCAGACTTGAGGATAGTTAGGAGACATGCTGTAATCACTACACTGTTGCTAAACTGCAGATGTAAAGTTACCACCAGGAGACTGTTTGGCATTAACTTTTGGCCTTTCCCTTAACTAACTGGAAGGAGATATCTATCTTGCATTATGCATTTGTTTCATTCTTTAAAACCAAGAGATAATTCTCTTGTTAAAAGAGTTCTTGTTTACAATGTAGACTCCTAGCTGGAAGCCTGTATATCATTTCCAACAGGACTAACCAGTTTACCAGTAGCCTTAAATATTGCATGGTTTCATCTGTGGTGTCAGTTCTGATACATTAGTCAGAGGAAGAAATAATTTTGTCTACATTTTAAGCTTTTATACCTAGGAATTTGTATTTAAGAGAATTCTCTTCTTTATATATCCTTGTTTGAACTTATAAAAATTAACGTATTGATTATGTGCATGCAAAGTCACTTCAGTCGTATCTGACTATGTGACCCGTGGACTGTAGCCTGCCAGGCTCCTCTGTCCATGGGATTCTCCAGGCAAGAATACTGGAGTGGATTGCCATTTCCTTTTCCAGGGGATCTTCCCAATATATTATTTAAATTAATATTAATTATTTTATTGTGAGTTTTTCTGTGAGAGAGTATGCTTTTAACTTTATTTCTAACACAGTACAGTTGATATTATGTAAATTAAACAGACATAGTTCCTGTCTTGTAATAGTCACCAAAGGTAAAATTTTCTGTATTTGATAAAATTTTCTGTACTTAAATGTTTCTATAACTGTGTTCAAGGGGTTTGGTATTGAAGCATTAACTTCTGAAATAGTGTGGATTAGCAGACTATCTCCAGAATAGTTTTAAGGCTCAGGAACTTGGGCCATTCTAGAGTCTATACTGGGCTTCCCTGGTGGCTCAGAGGTTAAAGCATCTGCCTGCAATGCAGGAGACCTGGGTTCGATCCCTGGGTTGGGAAGATCCCTGGAGAAGGAAATGGCAACCCACTCCACTATTCTTGCCTGGAGAATCCCATGGACGGAGGAGCCTGGAGGGCTACAGTCCACGGGGTCCCAAAGAGTGGGACATGACTGAGCGACTTCACGTTCACTTTCAGAATCTATACTGAACGTTTGATTTACTCCTTGGAGGAAAAAACCTTTTCGGTTCAAAGGATTCATTTTTTAACCTTGATACCAGTGCTTTATTTTATAGTTTATGAAGTTAGAAGAAATCATGTAGACAAATGAAACTTGTTAATACTGAATTTCTTTAGCTGGTAACTAGTAAACTAAGATACCTCTTCTAACAGAATGTCTCATCTGAAGTGCAAGTTCTGTTTTTCCTTGTGACAAGGAAGAAATACGACTTAGTTCCTTGAAAACAAAATTTGCAGAAAACTTTTGATGTATTTCTTACAGGGACTATTTTTCAGAAAAAATGGTTAGATTGAGAAAGAGATTGCTTTTTAAGTTGTCGGGAATTCTGTTAAATAAGATTAGAGTGGTTGTTTTTTTTTTTTTATTTTTCAAGTTATATATTCAAGTAAATTCCTGGTTGTAGCATCATTAAAGGGAAGAAGTTGCCAGCAACTGGACTTAGTGAATCTTATACCCATGCTTTGAAGTCAGGTTATTTATTTCTTCTTTGCTTAGATACAACAAAGATATGGATATTTCTTTGTTAGTCCATACTGGGTTTCCTGTATCTTTTTAGACTATTTACTAAGGATAAAGTACAGATCAGGTGTCATACACATGAGTTTGAGCAAACTCCGGGAGATAGTGAAGGACAGGGAAGCCTGGTATGCTGCATGCAGTCTGTGGGGTCACAAAGAGTTGGACTCGACTTAGGTACTGAACAACAACAGGTGTCATGAGAGATTTTAGTCAGAGCGCATTTATCATAATAAGAATGAAATCAGTTTATTTCATTAATTCCACTTAAAGTAAGCCGTTTTTGTTTGAGTGTTCCTTAAGTGCCCTGAATGTATCATTTACCCAACATTAAAGTTACTTGGGGAAAATATTCCCTCTCAGGTTAGTTCTGATCACCTACCACCAGGGGTCACTTTAACTCAAGGACCCCTTTTCTTCTTGCCTTGTCTATGGAATATTCTAGCAGAGTGTAATTGAATAGCATGAGTATGAACTTAGACCTCAAATTCTCAAAATCATCGGAATTTATGATGTCTTTAACTATTAAAGGAGATGTTTTGAGTTTTTCTTAACTTACCAAAGTAGTTGTATAGCAATTGAAACATAATCCAGTCTTAACTATAGATATAGTAACTCAGCTTGCATGTTGTTCTTTAAGAATAGTAATACTGTTTTGCTCTTTTGATTACAAGCACTTCTATTTAATTAGGATGTCATGATTTAAAATGTTTTGATTTAAAATTCTAAGAAACTTTTCCTCCTTTGTAGTTTTAGAATGCTGAATAGTGATTTACAAATTATCAATTGCCAGAGAATCTAAAGTAGTCTTGCTATGTTTTAATCTGAGTGTCTTTGCTTATGAGAATTTACTTGTGACAATAACTGAAAAACTCTATTCACTGACTTTTTAAAAAAATGTGCCACTGTTAAAACATGAGATTTAATAAAGCTATTGGTTTGATTTTGATAACTAAAAAAAAAAAAAACCACTTGAAATTGAATTTAGTATTTATCATTCAAAAAGCTTTCTTTAGCTTTTTATTCTTTTGGATAGTATTAGTCTGCAACCATTCACTTTGCTTCAGTATGAATAGGAACCGTGGATGACTGACTAGTTTATATGACTCAGCTGTCAAGTTAAAATCATGTTTAGGATAATTGAATATCAGTTGCTATATGTAGCAAGTACCCTGAAACAAGTTTTGTGCTATTTTTTTTCAACTTTTTAATTTGAAAATTTTAAGCATACAGAAACTTTGAAAGAATTTCAAAGTTGCAGTGACCACCTGTATATTCATCTAATATATACAAAAAATACTAACTCTTTGCTCTGTTTTATATACTTGTGTATTTTTCCCTGACCATTTGAAATTAAGTTGCATTATGACATTTGGCTTCTGAATACTTTAGCATATGTCTTCTGAAAATAAAGGTGTTCTTATGTCATGTCTAGGAAGATCAGCAATAATTTTTTCCTTGTATTTTTTATTAATTTTTAAATCTCTATATAAATTTTAAAGATTGCTTTCCATTATAGCTCTTACAAAGCATTGGCTATATTCCCATGTTATACATCCAATGCGTCCTTGAACCTATCTTACGCAGTAGTTTGTGCCTCCCACTTCTCCACCTCTGTTTCACCTCCTCCCAGCTGATAACCACTAATTTGTTCTCTATTATGAGTCCAGAAGTAATTTCTTAATCCCGTCTAGTGTTATTCTATAATCAATTATTCCAGTTGTCCCCAAAATGTATTTTGTGGTTAGTCTTTTCAAACTAAGATTTCATCAAGGCCTACATATCATATTTTAGTTGTTTGAGATTGAATTCCACTAGTTTACTATAAATGTAATATATTAATCCTTTTTTCATTTTCCGATATATGTGTGCCTATGTGGGGTGTTTTCATTATTAACACCTGCTATAAATACAGATGGAATAGAATCTGGGTGGCAGTAAGAGGTAGAACTTACAGGTCATTGGTAGGAGTTTAAAAGTTTTCTTTTTTTTAATAAAACTGAGTTCTTTCTTACATTTTACTGGTGTGCTTAAGCCTAAACATATAAATATGTATGTTAAGTGATATTCTATTTCTTTTATGAAGAAAAGAAATTTTGTCTCCTCAGGTTTTGTATGTTTTATTCAAAGTTGATGTGCCTGTTTTAATAAAAACATTTCAGGAAAATTGATTTTCCTTCAGTAGTTTGGAAACTGGTAATGTTTTTAGAAGCACTAACTCAACTACAAAGATACCTTTATACCAAGATTTGAAAGTACTCAGATTGTAGATTTTTATTTTATAAATATTATACTTTATCAATACTACAAAATAGCAAATAAGTGGGTTTTCATGTAATTTTTCTTTCAAATATGACTTTAAAGCTCTGCGTGAAAGTGTGTTTACCTGTTATGTTTTATTGTTTGAGGCTATGTGGTTTATTTGAAATATTATTCATCTAGCAGTCAGAATATCTTGGTCCTAGTTCTACCTTACTCTTTTACAATCATCTAACCTCAGGCAAGTCTTTAATCCCTTTGGTTCTTATGTTCTCATCTGTAAAATGGCGGTAATATGAGTTCTGCTACTTTGACAAGGTTATTTCTTGTTTCTTATATCAAATAAAGACATGAAAGTGGCTTGTACACAATAGGATTCTATAAAATGTAAGGCAATAGGTTATTGTTATGCTAAGTATATAAAATTACCTGGTATTGTTCGTTAGATTTGGCAGTGACTTTTTAAAAATATAGATTATATTATCCCTTTACTATCAAGGGCGAGTAAATAAATTATGCGTGCGTGCATGCTCAGTCGTGTCCAACTCTTTGCAACCCATGGACTGTAGATTGCCAGGCTCCTCAGTCCATTGGATTTTCCAGGCAAGAATACTGGAGTTGGTTGCCATTTCCTCCTCCAGGAGATTTTCCCAACCCAGGGATCAAATCTGCATCTCCTGTTTCTCCTGCATTGCTGGCAAATTCTTTACTGCTTAAGCCATAGGGGAAGTCTCGTGCATTGGTAGGCAGATTCTTCACCATCTGAGCCACCAGGGAAGTCCAATTAAATTATACAATGTCCAAAATAAGAACCTAACCATTTTGTTGTGTAAAATAAAATATATATTATGAATGGTTTTATAAAATTAAGTATTTGTTCAGTTAAAAGCACATAATCGCAAAAATGTTATAGCACAGTTAAGGTATAAAAGTTTTGTTCTTTCGAATGATTCTCATAAATTTTAACATTGTGTTAATACAAATTTATTGATAAATGTTATTCAGGAGATAAATGTTTAAAAACTCTGTCAGTCAAAATTTTGTAGTCTGAAAGCAGCTTCATTTAAAAAAATTTTTAGAATGTGTCTGTATTTGTTTGTCTGCACTGGGTCTTAGATGTGGCATGCAGGATCTAGTTCCCTGACCAGGGATCAAACCCAGGCCCCAGGCATTGGGAGCATTGAGTCTTAGCCGGTGGACTACCAGGGAAGTCCCTGAAAGCAGCTTCTTGGTGGGAGTTTAACCATATTAAAAAGTTCCATAGAATATAAAAATCAAGTTTAGAGTGAAGCTCACTTTAGTTCTCTGGGAAAACTGTAGCTAATTTAAACCTTGTTAGTGTTTGTATGATAGCGTAGCATCACAGAATTTATATGAATATTTCCTTTTGTCATTTCTCTTTCCTGCAGCTTTCACTGTGTGTCTAGACTAACATAACACTGGTGTAGATATCTTAGATACATAATATTATGCTTCAGATTTTGTTGCTGTTTTCATCCAGGTAACCTTGAAAGAATTCTGGACATTGAGAGTTTTTCTATTTAAAATGAATAGAAACAAGTCCTAGAGTTATCTATGAAGACATCACAGTTAAATTTTTAAAGTAGTTTGCCTCACATAAACACCGCCGTCTCCCTCATTTTAGCAGAGTATACGAGTCTAATGACACATTATAGTTCATAAATGGCATAATACTCTAGGCTTGATTTTAGTCCTATAAATTTTCTACTTTGTTTTAAAATAATCCACTCTGAAGCCTAATACTTGCGTTAGGTATAGCTATTTCCACAGGTCTTTGCTGAGCATTTAGCAGATGTTGCAAATAAAGATCTGGCAACATATGTATGTATGTATGCATTATATACATAGATTTCTCCTCTCCACATGTTTTATAGAAGCATTTAATGTTTTATTTGTTGTCATAAAATTATATAAAAAGTTAAGATTTTTTTCCCCATATGTATCTTTAGGAATTAAGCTCTTGATCTCAAATACAAAAAGGTGACTTTCATTTTCTAACTGTTTAGACTCTTTACCATATTAACTTTGTATCACATTTTTTTTCTCTTTAAAACAGAGATGTGCTCCTGCATCTATTCGCCTAATGGACAACGAGCAGTTTCATTTTGGTGAGTAAGGAATGGTGCTTTTAAAATCAGCACTCTAAGCCACAAAAATTTATGAAACACCAGTTATGTGCCAGAAGGAAGACTTGAGTGCAGAGCTGGAAAAATAAATGTCATAGCTCCTAGTCTTCAGGAAGCTGTCAGTCTAATGAGGACAGATAATTATATAAATGAATAAGTGCAGGAGTATTAGATGATATGAAAGACTGTACTGAATACCCTGGGGTGCAAATGAAGTAGGTGGATCCTACTTGATTTTGCATAAGATTGGGATAGAGAGCGGGGAAAGCCTTCTTGAAGGAGTCATGCTTAAACTAAATCTTAAAACGTGAATAAAAGTTTGCCTGAGACCATCTCTTCTTTCTTACCAAATTTTTCTTCACTTGTCAACTAAAAATATGGTATCATAAACCTCTGAAGTGTTTGAACTTCAGATCATTCAGTGTGAATCAAAAAGAGGCTAATGTGAGTGCGGTTACAGAAGATAAAGCCAAATGGGTAGACTAGGGCTTTGCAGGATAGATTTGGGTTTTCTCTTGTCCACAGAGGGAAATCTTTGTAGAGGGAATAGAATAAATCAGCTTTACATCTTAGAAAGCTCATTCTGTTAGCATTATGCAGAATGGATTAGAATGGTGCAAGTGTGGAGGAGGAGTTTAAAGGTTTAAAGAGGCAAATATTGAGGGCTAAACCTTGTTTAAGGCAGTGGCAATGGAGATGGAAAGTAAGGAATAGATTTTCCAAAGAACAGTTTGCCAACTGGATGTGGAATGTTAAATAAAGGGAAGCATTTAGGGCAACTCTTGATATCTGATTGATTGATTAATTGGATGCATTGAATAATAGTCTAGAAGAAGAAATGATGATTCTGGGGAAAAGACATTACAATGGGTTGTGTTTAAGGTGCCCATGGGATATTTGGGTGGAGAATTCAGTAACAGTTAACCATGTTTCTCTTTCTTCCTATTTTGCTTGAAGTCTTAAACTTTCTAACACAATTTATTATCTTACCGATTTTAGTTTTATTGCTTTTGAGTTTTTCTATATGCTGAAATTTATTTTTTTATCTAATGTAGTATATTTATAAAATTTATTTATTTATGAAATTTAGTTTGGGATTTAAGTTTATAGAATTTAAGTACCCTCAAAATAGTCCTAGAATGATTGCTCAATAATAATTACTAGAGGCTGTTAGGCAGGCTTTTGTTTGGTCTAAGAGTAGCTTAAATTTTTATTTAGCGAAGAATGATTATCATAATTATATAGAAATTGAACTAAGGAATTCAGATTGACAACATAGAAAATGTTTTAAAATCATAAGTCACAGCTTTCATTTTTTTTTTCCTTTTTTCTTTAAATTGGAGGATAATTGCTTTACAATATTGTGTTGGTTCTGCCATGTATCAACATAAGTCAGCCATGGGTATACATATGTCCCCTTTCCTAAGTCACAGCTTTCATTTCTTTAAGTAAATTTCTTTCAGAATATCTGTACTACTGATAAAAGTTTAAGATAAATGTGTCCTATAAATGATGAAATTTAATATAATAATTAAATGAAAACTAAGCCACCTGTGTGTCTGGCTTGCATTCAGAGACCTAGGTATTAAGAGAACCATGTGTCTGTCTGATTGATAAGACTGTATTATCCATTTATATGCTAGTATTGTAGTAAACTGTTTTGGACATTGACCTTAGTAAAATTAATTATGTGGGCAGATTTTATTTATAACTGAGACCTATCAGTTCAGTTCAGTTCAGTTGCTTAGTCGTGTCCAACTCTTTGCGACCCTCCCTGTCCATTACCAACTCCCGGAGTTCACTCAAACTCATGTCCATTGAGTCAATGATGCCATCCAGCCATCTCATCCTCTGTCGTCCCCTTCTCCTCCTGCCCCCAATCCCTCCCAGCATCAGAGTCTTTTCCAGTGAGTCAGCTCTTCGCATGAGGTGGCCAAAGTACTGGAGTTTCAGCTTTAGCATCATTCCTTCCAAAGAACACCCAGGACTGACCTCCTTTAGAATGGACTGGTTGGATCTCTTTTCAGTCCAAGGGAATATCAAGAGTCTTCTCCAACACCACAGTTCAAAAGCATCAATTCTTCGGCGCTCAGCTTTCTTCACAGTCCAACTCTCACATCCATACATGAACACAGGAAAAACCACAGCCTTGACTAGATGGACCTTTGTTGGCAAATGTCTCTGCTTTTCAATATGCTATCTAGGTTGGTCATAACTTTCCTTCCAAGAAGTAAGCGTCTTTTAATTTCATGGCTGCAGTCACCATCTGCAGTGATTTTGGAACCCAAAAAAATAAAGTCTGACACTGTTTCCACTGTTTCCCCATCTATTTCCCATGAAGTGATGGGCCCAGATGCCATGATCTTAGTTTTCTGAATGTTGAGCTTTAAGCCAACTTTTTCACTCTCCACTTTCACTTTCATCAAGAGGCTTTTTAGTTTCTCTTCATTTTCTGCCATAAGGGTTGTGTCATCTGCATATCTGAGGTTATTGATATTTCTCCTGGCAATCTTGATTCCAGCTTGTGCTTCTTCCAGCCCAGCGTTTCTCATGATGTACTCTGTATATAAGTTAAATAAGCAGGGTGACAGTATACAGCCTTGACGTACTCCTTTTCCTATTTGGAACCAGTCTGTTGTTCCATGTCCAGTTCTAACTGTTCCTTCCTGCCCTGCATACAGGTTTCTCAAGAGGCAGGTCAGGTGGTCTGGTATTCCCATCTCTTTCAGAATTTTCCACAGTTTATTGTGATCCACACAGTCCAAGGCTTTGGTATAGTCAATAAAGCAGAAATAGATGTTTTTCTGGAACTCTCTTGCTTTTTTGATGATCCAGCAGATGTTGGCAATTTGATCTCTGGTTCCTCTGCCTTTTCTAAAACCAGCTTGAACTTCTGGAAGTTCACGGTTCACATATTGCTCAAGCTTGGCTTTGAGAATTTTGAGCATTACTTTACTAGCGTGTGAAATGAGTGCAATTGTTCGGTAGTTTGAGCACTCTTTGGCATTGCCTTTCTTTGGGATTGGAATGAAAACTGACCTTTTCCAGTCCTGTGGCCACTGCTGAGTTTTCCAAATTTGCTGGCATATTGAGCGCAGCACTTTCACAGCATCATCTTCCAGGATTTGAAATAGCTCAACTGGAATTTCCACCACCTCCACTAGCTTTGTTCGTAGTGATGCTTCCTAAGGCCCACTTGACTTCACATTCCAGGTTGTCTGGCTCTAGGTGAGTGATCTAGGCTGTGCTTTGCTGGAGCAACCATGAAGAGATACTCACGTCCAAGGTATGAGAAACCTAAGTAAGACAGTAGGTGTTGCGAGAGGCATCAGAGGGCAGACACACGAACCATAATCACAGAAAACTAGTCAATCTAATCCTACGGACCACAGCCTTGTCTAACTCAATGAAACTGAGACCTATAACAATTTTTAAAAAGTTTCAAAGCAAAGATCCTTCTGGCTGCCTGCCATCCCTGTTCCACGTTCTGGTAACTATACCTTGGAACATGCTCTAAGATTGGGTCTACCCTCTTTAGTCTTCCTCTCTAGTCTTTAGTGTGTCTCCTCTCCCTCTGCCCTTTACTTGGCCACCAGTACAGATTTGATCTTGTGTCTTTGCTGTCTATAACCTTTATGATTTCTCAGTATTCACTGAAGCCTTCCCTCCTATATATCTTGCCATGGATTCATGATCAATCAATTAAAGAATAACTCTTAGCACAGCAAGAGGTGTCCAAGACCTTGTACCAGCCATGTGACTGACTGGTCGATATTTGTACCATATTGGTTGTTAATAGAGCACAAACCTTACTATTAATTGTTAATATTTTTATTATCACCCCTTCTCCTGACCTGACTCTTAATATATTGAAATGATATGTTTTCAGTATATTGAAATGATACATATCATTAAGTACACTGAAATTATCTACAAATTTTCCCTGTGAACTAACATTTGTCACATTTAGGAGCTGTTTCTTGTTCATTTATATGTGTCCTGTATCTATCACATAACAGGCGCTTACATGTTGATTGACTTAATCATCAAATTAGCCCTGGAGGAGGAAATGGCAACCCACTCCAATATTCTTGCCTGGAGACTCTCATGGACAGAGGAGCCTGGCAGGCTGCAATCTACAGGGTCACACAGAGTCGGACATGGTTGAAGTGTCTTCACATGCACACATGCAAGCACATTGTCAAGGACTTCTCTGGTGGCTCAGATGGTAAAGAATCAGCCCGCAATGCAGGAGACCCCTGGTTTGATCCCTGGGTCAGTCTTGAGTCAGGAAGATTCCTAGAGAAGGGAATGACAACCCATTCTAGTATTCTTGCCTGGAGAATTTCATGGACAGAGGAGCCTGGTGGGCTACAGTCCATGGGGTCATAAAGAGTTAGACATGACTGAGTGACTTAACACTTTCACTAAGCACATTATCCGTAGCACACAGCCATCCCTCAAAACTGTATTTCCAATTTATAAACAATTCAATAGCTAAATATTTTGGGTATAGTCCACAAGTTACATGTAGTAGAGCTAGGGTTGAACCCAGATCTGTCTGACTCCAAAGCCCGTGACTTTTTCTAATGCTTCAGAGCACTTCTTTGAAACAGGGATTTATTGAATCCTTTAAAACTATTTAATTAACACTGTAACAATAACAAAATTCACTAATCAAAACTGTCTAGCTAGTAAATTTAGCAACTAGTTCATTTGTTTACATAAAATAAAATAGCTGGAATATATTTAGGATATAATTAATTTGATAGGCAAAATTAATATAAGTAAAAGATAATATCCTCTTAATAGTAATACTTGACCCACTTAAAAGTTAGTATCACTTTTGCTTCAAAGCTTCATGTCAATTATGCTTCAAAGCTATCATGTCAATTCATTGTTAGAGATATATGGGACTAATTCACAGTGGTGGTAACGAATAGAAGTTACGCATTTAAGTTGCAGTGTGATAAGATGAGCATATACCCTTAAGGATTATTCTATACTAGAATAGTAATGTTTGGAATCTTCATACCTTATGTAAAGGTATGTGGACCATAAGTCTTTTATGAGGAGAAGATACACATGCTCTCACATTTATGTTTATATATTTATTTCCAATTGCTGTTAAAGCAGGATAAATTTCACCTGGGACTCATTTTGTTGCTATCTTTAACTTTATCCATGCTAGAAATGGTATCTTTTAAAAGTGCTGATTATACTAGAGAATATCTCTGGTAGGTTACAACAAAAGAAAACAAAATCCCCAAACATCTTGTGATCCAGTATCTGAAAAAGATTGCTAGGTTGATCTGTATCTAATCCGCCCTTCATTTTTTGTTTTTTGCTTTGCTCAGTTACAGCATTAATATATAATTCTTAGCTTCTGGTTAAGACTTATGTTACTTGGTCTTTTATGTAATATAAATTCTTATTATAATGTATAAGAATGTAAGAAGTATTAACGGGTTCAGAATCTCACTTTAAAAAAAATAGATGAATAGGAAAACAAAGATAGCAAGTGATAGTTTTTCCTCCAGAAATCTCTCTCCACCTCTCCCTCTTTTTTCCTTCAAAAAAGATAGTTTGTTGTTTACACTTATTTTAAAAGAAGGTATCCACACTTTAAAAATAAACAGAATCCCAGAATCTTAAAGCCTTTTTTTAAAAGTAAACTTTTTAATTGGAAATAATTTTAGATTTACTAGAGGCTTTAAAATTCTTTATAAAAATTTTATGTGAATGGTATGCCAAATTTTTCTGAATTGAGCTCATAGTGCCAAGGCCAGATGCATGACTCTTAAATGTAACTGTCATGGGAGTTAAGAAGTTGCTACTTTGAAAACAATGAGAAAACAGTAAAAGACTTTCACTCGATTAAGTTCATTCCGGAGGCAACGATGTTAATTTAACAGACTCTGAGACACCATTTATGTTTTGGGGGGAATTTTAGCTCTCTGGGTGTAATTAAGGAAACAATTACTAGTTATATGCAAGAATTCTGGATGAATTAAGAATTAATTAGGAAACAACCTTAAACTTGGCATCGACTCTGTATTTGGTTCTAGTTCTGAATGGTTTCTGCATAATTTAAAAAAAATGAAAGTAGCACTAGCCACTATTGGGTGTTCCTAATGAAATAAAAATTAATGAAGTGATTTTACTGTGTATAAACCATACCATTGAAAGATAAACTATGTGTAGTAGTAAGTACATGTAGTATTTGAGTTTTAAAAAACCCAAGAAGGAGTGTGGTAAACAAAAAGTTCTTTGTGACTTTTGAAGGAAATGACAAAGATAAAAGATGTAGATCTTAATACCAATGTTATATATATATCATAGAGAAATTTTAAAACCTAAAGTCATGAAAATGTTCACTTTCTTTTAGGATACTAAGTTAAAGTAGCTTCTTGCGGTTACGAAAAACATAGATAAGTTAATTTGCTATTAATTTAAAATATGAACTTTTTTCTTATTAGGTCATGCGCTTAAACCTCAGGTTTCCTCTATCTTTACATCATTTTTGGATGGATTAAAAAAGTTTTATATTACAAAGGTAAGGGTTTTTTAATGCTTAGGATATTGATTAATTTTGTTTCTTGCATTCTCTTCCTTAAACACACCTGTTATGCTTTTCCATGTTGCTGTGTGCATTTCATAATTGTTATTTTTTATGTTGTAATAAATATTTAATCAAGCAACTCAAGTGCATGTTCAATTTCAGGAAATATAAACTCTTTCTCAGATTTGAACTGCCTGAAATAACATTGCATTGAATATTTTATGCATACAGTGTTTTTTATAGTTTGAATTTTTTCCTTCATAGTAGATATCTAGAAGTGAAATAAAAGTAGCAGTTTTTTTAAACTTTTGACCAGTGGCGATGCACATGTGCCATTTTTTGGTTGCATCCTTGGACATGTGGAATTTTTTCTTTTGTTTTAAGTTTAGTAAATCCAGGGGGAAGATAGTACTTTATTTTAGTTGCTGTTTCTTGAAACTCCAGTGAAACTGACCATTTCCCTGTATTTCCTAGACATAATTTCTTTTGTGAATTAGTTGAATGCGGTTATTTTGCTAGGGGTAGCAGATTTGTGGAGTTTTTGTTTGTTTAAGGGGGGGATGGCTTAGTGCTTTGCTGTGTGTCTTTTGAATAATGAAATTATTAGATGCCTTTTTCATAAATGTTATAAGTAGTTTTTCCAGTCGGATGACTTCTTTTTAATAAGGTTTCTTTTTATTTTTTGGTACAAAATTTTCTAATTTTTATCTTTCCTGTGATTGTTTAATCACTCTTAAACTTAGAAAAAGCCTGCCTTCCTCCAGAACTACGATAAAGGCCATTTCCTTCTCTCTCTCACATTTTTATATTAGGAATTTTAAGAAATATTATCTTTATTACTGTTTGAATTTATTTCAGTTTTATGGTATGAGATGACTAAATTAACCTTCATCTCCTGCTCCCCCCTGATTGTTAACTAGTTGTTATAACATCATTAAATAACCTATCCCTCCTTTTCTTATGTTGATTTGCCATGTCTAAGACATTTTATTACATACTTATCTAAGAAAATGACATTCTAATGTATTAGATTCTTTTTAATGAGTTTTTGTTCTTGAAAAATTAAGGGAATTTAATTTTGTAGATCTAATTTTCCCTCTTATTTTTCAGAATTTTCCTTGTTATCACCATTATCTACCTGTTCATAATCCTAGAAAAACTTTAGAAACTCTTCATCATTTTAGAAAGCTTATTGATATTTTTTATTAAAATTGCAACAGCAGCAGTTTGTATATTAATTTGAGCAAGAACTGACTGATTTATAATTCTTAGTTTATGTGCTTGGGAATGTATGTTTTCCTAACAAAGTTATGTATTTCCTGTTAAGATTATTCTTAGATACGTTGTATTTTTAATTGAAGATGTAAGATTTCCTTTGAAAATACTATTTAGAAAGAAGTTATTGGTGGTATTTAAGGATGCTGTTGGTTTTTTACTTCCCTGCCACCAAACGTCCTCAATATAATGATACTAATTATGTTCTTTCATTTTGGTAGTTTTATTTGATTCTTTGGTACATTTATAATTCTTGCAAGTTATTTCTTGTATTTCCTTACCAATATATCATTGTAATTGACACCTCAGCATACTTTGAAATGAAGCAGTTTTCCATAGTACTGTTCTATTGTAATAACCTAAACAGGTACATTAAGCATTCTTTTTGATTGACGTATAAAATTCCAAAGCTCAAATTTTAAAGAGCTGGTATGTTTGAGCTGAGATCAAAAGAAAAAAAGAGCAAAATGTATTTTGATTTATTGTTTTGTAGGCTTAAACTTATCAGTAATAATAATATTCTTTTGTAGTTTAAAGGATTTGATCCAAATCAGCTAAGTGTCGCTACATTACTGTTTGAGGGGGACCGTGAGAAGGTTCTTCAGCATGAAAAGCAAGTGTATGACATCGCTGCGAAATTTGGGTATGGCTTTAAGTTCATAATGCCAAGAGAAAGTTAAACTGAAATTCTGGTGTCTCCAAGCAATTGTTAATGTACTCTTTTAAATATTAAATTTGTGTTCATAAATGACAGTCAACTTAAAATGTTGTGTTGGTTTGTAGGAAGCTAAATTGGTATGTTGCTCTTACTATTCTAATGATATACATGACATAGTGAATCTTTTATTGTATTTTCTCATTAATGATAATTTTATAACTGTTTGTTGTGCTAAGTGAAGTAGAAAAAAGCTCAGTCATGTTGCTATTTAGTGGTAATAGTATATGTATAAAACATGCTATGTTTTTAAAAGGAAATTGTGTTTAATCAAAACTGTTTGATAAATTATCTGTACTCCACCCCCTGTCACTTACTGTTTTGTGCTAGTATAAAGAAACAGAAAACATTTCACATTTATAACCAACTGAATAATGATTGGGTGGTTTCTGTCTGTCTGTTTGATGGATTATAAGATTGATGGATGAGAACTATAGTGAAAATGCCATTTATCAGGACTACATTTCCTTCCTTTCATTTTTAAGTACATAATAAACTGACAGTTTTCTGGATACCAGTCTTTTTTTTTTTCCTTCCTAATTTCAGAGGTTAAAATATATCATATACATTATCTTTAATCTGGGTTCTATGTAAATATTTACTTTTATTTCCCCTCCCCCCTTTTTTTGCTCTTCTTTATGAGAACAAATGAACACTTAATTTGGAGCCATGTGTCTTAGAATGCTCTGCTTTTATGTGCTTTCCTCATATATAATATTCAGTCCTTTGTCTTTAGGGTTTTCTGAACTTAGTATTAAAGTGTAGTATTCTTAGAGAGAAGAAGATCTCGGGCTTAATTTTTAGTTTACCTTTGAATTGTGCTTGATTATTGCAAAATAATCTTTCAGTTTTATTTTTGCCCTCTTCTAAAATTGGCTAGTGGAATTATACTTTTTTTAGTAAAAGCTAAAATTCATTAATCTTTCACTGTTTCTTCTCCTTAGTACTTTTTGGGAACTATTGATGTTTTAACCAAATTAGTTAAAAGTACTATAAAAATTTATTTAATGATTGGATGGCTTAGATATCAGGTTAACTCTGAAATTTTTTGAAATGTACATGTACATATTTTTTAGTTTCCAAGTTATGTGGAGTACGTATGCAATTTGATTTGAAAACTTTTTTCTTAAAACCCATGTTATTAGTGAGAAACAATTAAGGAGATTCAAATGAAAACCTGATCACTGTAAGGTTAAATTTGCTTACGTTAATCTTGCTACTTCCCACCCCCACCTCTGTGCACACACACCGAAATTGCACTTTATAGACTATAATTATAATCTCAGTACGGAGTAACCAGCAAATCATTACTAGTTACGTGGCACATATCCTGTTATACTGGGTACAGGATGGTGACAAAAGACCTTTTTGTCCTAATGCACACATAATTTTTATATTATGTCTCTTGGGGCATCACCATTAATGCCTGGTATATACTAGATGCTTGATTAAATATTTGCTGAAAGGATTAATGAAACCAGAATATTTTCCCCTGGCATCTTCTGCTTTTTTTATGCCTGATTACTATGTCACCCTTAAAACAGTGTGTTTTAATCTTCAGGTATTTATCTAAACCGTTTTGTCAGTTTTATTTAATTTGAGCTGTCAGCTGTGGTGAACTGGCTTTTCATGTAATGCCAGTTTTGTTTTTCTCATATAACATCAGCCATTTACAGCTTAACAGTAAGAGTGAATCTTAAGATGATTCAGCTCTCTTTATATACTGATAGTGAGACCCAGCAGAGAAGGCAGTGGCACCCCACTCCAGTTCTCTTGCCTGGAAAATCCCATGGATGGAGGAGCCTGGTGGGCTGCTGTCTATGGGGTCACACAGAGTTGGACACGGCTGAAGCAACTTAGCAGCAGCAGCAGCAGCAGCAGTGAGACCCAGAACTACTGATTTAATTGCAGCAATTTGTTTATACTAAAAAGAATTTGTATCAAATTCATCCATTAAAAATAGATTATAGTAAATGAGATATCTATTTAAAGCAATGGTAAAGGGAGTGTAGTTTTTTTGTTACTGTTATTTGTGACTTCTTAATTATGTTTTGTAATTAGTTTTGTAGTATACTTTCATCTGGTGCCCTTCATTTAGATGAAGAAGTCTGTATTGAATAACTCCGTGCTATATCTAGGCAGATGACTTAGGGCTCTTTTGATTTTTTGATACTTACATCTTCATGTGGTTTTCTAGTAGAAGTCCTGGTTTTTCCCTAGTTTTCTCTAGGCACTAGTTCTTTGTTTCAGCCACTGAAGATTCAAGCATATTTTTATTTAAGATGCTACCCTGCCAACTCCTATTCCTTAATCATTTCTCCTACATGATTAGCTGAAGGAAAGCATCACTAAGTTTCTCTCTAATGAAGTTTTCATAAGTTAGTTTAGCTTACATATTTTGTTTTGAATTAGGGCATTGTTAATCTGTACTTTGTTTTCTGTTCTTTTGTTTCATCCTCTGTTTCTACCACAGTTGAGAACTTTTTTGTGTATTATCTTAGCAGTTTAACTTTTTGCTTTCCACTCCCACCCAAACACTGTTAAATACCTTTGAACACATATGATCCAACAGAATATAATAGCAAATGTTGAATAATCGTACTCTGGTTGTTTATCTATGTTTGCTGGTAACATATTTTAAATTCTATAAAAACTAAGCAGAATAAACATTGCCTGTCACCAACCGTGACAGATGTGTTGACATATAGCATAGAACTTAAGGTAATATATTACTATTTTTAAAGGGTTATACTTAAAGTGTGACTTTTAAAGTGCTTAAGTTGTTTGACGTAATTTAACGTGAGTGATTAGGTTCACCAGATGGCTCTTTTATGTAAAAAAATTGTCTCACTCCTCTTTCAGTAGTCTTCCTAGTCCTTCATGAAACAGCGTTAAATTTGTTTAAGACCCTTGTTAATTGATATTTAAAATTTCTGGTAGAGGGGTAAGAAGTAGGGGATGGATAACATAAGGCAGTTGAAATTAAGTATAGTTTTTTGAAATGGCTGCAAAAGTGGCAAGTTACAAGCATTTAATCTAAGCCCTACTATGGTTTACATATTGTATCTTAAATAATTCTGGCTGGTAAGATACTTTATCTTAAAGTAATTCTGAAAGCCTTTAAAAAAAAATAGAGCTTCCAAAAAGCTAAATTTGTAGGGAAACCTGTTATTCAGAAAAGCAAAGCCAGAGCAGCTTTTCTTTGCAGAGGTTTATGAATTTAGGATGGACATCTAGTTTTTTCCTATTTTAGATTAAAAAAAAAAAAAAGCATATTTCTGTACTTTGTTGTACTAGATTCCAAGTGAAACAGGTTCTTTTTTCCCTTTGTCAGATTTAGAAGAGGATCTAAAGAAAAATAGCTTTGACCTGGGACTGCAAAGTTGAACTCTTTCTCATCTTGATATATATGGATGCTATATTTTATATCAGTAGGCCAGATATTAAAATGATAGACAGGTCTGCTAAATGTTTATACCTGTTACTTCTCACCAAGTACATACTCAGAATGCAGCTTCTCAAAGATTCCCAGCAATGATCTCTTGCACCCTTTCTTAGTCTTCACTCTCCTTTACGTGAACTGTGTTTCCTCTATCAATAGGGTTTTTCCTCTCTTGGAGTCAGTGTCTGACTCCAGTTCATATCTACCTGAGGTATGGGTTCGTCTGTTTTTTTTTGTTTTTTTTTTTAATTTGTCATGATTTTATTAAATGTATATACATTTTGAATATTGTTTATCCTGTTATTTTTCCCACAGTTTTGATAACTTCATGATATATGCTTATTGTTTAAAAAGTGAACAGAGAAAATTGCAGAGAAAAAGTAATAATCACTTAAAAATCTTCTCTTTAACGGCCACCGTCATTATCATTTCAGTGAGTGAATTTCCAAGGAGCACTTAATCTTTCTCTTTGCCAGTGATTTTTGTTGTCGAAACTATCATGTAGTAAGTTTACAGATGTACTGGTATCTACTTCTGTATTTCTTTTGATCCTGGTTACATATGCTGCACTGTTCAAGTGTTGTTGCTCAGTCAAGTCCAGCTCTTTGTGACTCCATAGACTGTAGCCTGCCAGGCTCCTCCCTCCGTGGGGTTTTCCAGCCAAGAGTACTGGAGTTGGTTGCCATTTCCTTCTCTGGGTTCATCTGTTTTTTTCCAAGCACTTGCCACAGCAATTTTCTGACTAGTTTCCTTTTTGTTTTGGAACTTTATTTGACTCCCTACCCCCACCTCATATCCATACGCATCCAACCCAGAACTGTCTTCTGTTTCTCCTTACTTTTCAATCTCAGCTGCTTGATGTAAATTGTTTTCCTTGCTCATTAACATTCTACTAACAAACACCTCCCCTTCGTTTCTTTATACCCTGTTCCCATGTAGTTCTAGATTGGAGGTGTTCCTATTAAGTCTTTACTATTTCTTCTGGATGATACTAATTTATGTGTATCCAACTATAATACTGGCATATCTGATCATAGGCAATATGTCCTAGCTTACAAGTGTCTTACAGTATTTCCTCAGGAGATGTGGGTTTGATCCCTAGGTCCGAAAGATCTCTTGGAGGCATATGTGCTTAATCACTCAGTCGTGTTGGACTCTTTATGAACCCATGGACTGTAGCCCTCCAGGTTCCTCTGTCCATGGGATTCTCCAGGCAAGAATGCTGGAGTGGGTTGCCATTTCCTTCTCCAGGGGATCTTCCTGACCCAGGGATTGAACCCGGGTCTCCTACATTGCAGGCAGATTCTTTACCATCTGAGTTACCATGGAGGCCCTTTTGCCTGGAGAATCCCATAGACAGAGGAGCCAGGCAGGCTACAGTCCATAGGATCACTAAGAGTCAGACTTGACTGAAGTAACTTAGCATGCATGCACACACGCACGTTTGTATAGAACAAAGGTACATATGCATTGTATTATTTACTTACTGCCTACTGCCAACTTCAGGCAAAACATTGAGGGGAAGAAAGGAAGAAAGGAAGGCATTAATTGAATTCATAAGAGAAATGAGAAGAGGCTCAAAACCTGAGTCTTAAGCAATACCTCGGTTAAGGGCTCAGCATCCTGAGACCAAGAAGGTGCAGCTAGTGTATTGAGAGTGGAAGTCGCTTCAGTTGCGTCTGACTCTTGGCGACCCCATGGACTGTAGCCCTCCAGGCTCCTCTGTCCATGGAATTCTCCAGGCAAGAATACTGGAATGGGTAGCCATTCCTTCTCCAGGGGATCTTCCCAACCCAGGGATCGAACCCAGGTTTCCTACCTTGCAGGTGGATTCTTGATCATCTGAGCCATCAGGGAATCTCCTAGTGTATTGAGAAGAGAGACATGAAAGTTAACCCTCAGTCATGGCCCAAGAAAGCCACAAGAAAAGATATTTTTCCTGTTCATTTTTATTGAGGGATTTTTAGTGGGTGCTTGGAGAGTTTGGAGTAAGTTTTGTTTAGTTGACTGAAACTACTTAAATTTTAATTTCTGCTTAATGGTAGAAAAAAGCAAAATCAAAGACTCTGTATTGAAGGTAGTAGAAATCAGTCTTTCCTAGTCTTTTAAAATTAGAATGACTTTAACATTTTACTTGGACTGAAATATACATTATATGGGATTAATTCTAACTGATCACCAAATACATCCGCTATGTATAAAATTACTTTCCAGTTGAAATGGATATGTTCATACTATTGCTCTTGTACCTATCTGTATGATGCTTCATAAATTTTAATATATCTGTATGTTTTGTCTGTCTTTTAAATGATAAGTCCCATAAAGTAAACACCATGTCTAATATTCCAGATGCTATATGCTCAAGTATTCAAGAAACTTCTTGGTGTTAGAAGATAGTAGTCATTCATTGCAAATCTTTATATATGAATAAGACTATAATACATGAATATACAGATTAGAATATGAGTTAAATAGTATTTTAAGTATCTTGTCCTTGTGAAGATTATTTAAGCTTATTTCTCATGGCTGAGTCTCTGTTCTTTTTACAGTCTGAATAGAATTGGTTGAGTTTATATCACTCAGGTTTACTAGTTTGGTGGCTATAAAAGTTTAAAATTAATTACCAAACTGAATATTAAAAATTCTTTTGTCCAAGCCTGTTCTCTTGATAGCACATTTATACCTTTATGATAAATGAGATTGAAATTAAAATGAGATGTAATGTAATATGTGTTAACCTTATAAGCAGTTATCTTGAGGTATTGATCAGTTTGGCTAGTAATATTTATTTTGAATAGTTCATGTGAAATATATTTAATTACAGGGGATTGGCAGCTGGGGAAGATAATGGACAGAGAGGTTATTTGTTGACCTATGTCATTGCATACATTCGAGTAAGTTATCTCATATTTCTCTTGTCTTTTTATGTTGCAAACAATACATTTTCTTATTTTAAGTGAATAAAATTTTCTTTATTTTCTTAAATTTTAACCTATTGTAACTTAACATGAGTCTGTGATTTTTCTACTTTATAAAGTTTTCTTTCATACCTTTGCACTTCTGTGGTGGCTTATGACTCTTTACAGTTTTGATATTAGAACAGAATTGTACTCTGGGTAAAAAATTTAGTATTATAAGTTACTTATTATATAAGCAATATATTTTATATGCTATAAAACATATTTTCCTAGCTGAGATGGGTCCAGATGTTTTATCTATTTAGTCACTACAAAGAGAAACACTCTATTCTTGAGTTTATTTTTAAAGAAAAGTTGATTTGAAGAAGATATCTTTTCCTTTCTCTAGTCCCCTCTGCCCGTGACTTCCCTATCTCCCTGCTCCATTGATCCTAATGATCACTTTTTGGTATTGGTCAATTTGCTGTTTATTTAGGCACTAAAATCTATCCTGCTGGTGTTCTCTGTGTACACACAGGCAGTTCCTGGGTAGAGACTGCATTCATTAGAGAAATATTTGAGTACCTACCATGTTTAGGCACTCCACCTGGTGCCAAAGGCACAGAGGAAAACAAGACAAAGTTTCTGTCCTCCTGGAGGTTGTATCTTGGACTTGGGACCACTTTCCCATACTTTTTTGATGTAGATTGTAAAGAGTCCAGAAGGTTAAATTAGAAACACGAAGTACTTACTAACAATGAACAAGAAATACTACTGATATTATGGACTTCTGCATCTTTTATAATTCCTTGATTTTTGTGTGTGTGTCTTAACAGGATTTGGGTTTGGAATACTATATATTAGGAGAATCTTTTGAGACTTCTGCTCCTTGGGACAGGTAAAATGAAACAAAATGCCTGATATTATTAAAATATGCTGTACAAGTTGCTAGACTAATTTATCTTTGTGTGTGAATATGTAAACTTCTAAAATTTTGTAAAGAAGCATTGAAAAAAGGTAATCACTTTTATTTAAATTAGTATCTTCATCAGAATGTCATATTTGCAAGCCATTTAAAAAATTTTAGATTTGCTCATGCCCCGTAGAAGGACGGTATTACTGAAATTTAAATTTTAAAGAATTTTATTGAACACTAAATGTCATTGTGTGGTTTGACTTAGCTTTGATTTAAATTCTTAAATGGTTAATATGCTTAAATGTTCTCTAGAAAGTCTCCCCAAAATACAGCCTCCTATTGTAACATATCATTTAGCTTTTGATATTTGTATGTGTACTATTAAGCAAGATCTTAACTGGAATTTAAGTGATTTCTGAAAGAAATCCAATTTTAAGAAACTGTAATTTCTGTTTTAAAATTACATACATGAATACATACAAATATTGGTTAGGGAAATATAATAAATGCTGATTAGGAAATGTGAAATGGCTTTATTAAAAATAGACCTATGAGTTAACTCATTCAGTAAATAGGAAATTCTTAAAATTGTCAGTACATTTTTATTCTAGGTACATTTTACTTTTTCTTTATAAAATTTACTATTTTAAATCTGTAATAAAGCATATAAGATCCAACAGATCCCACTGAACACACCTGTTAGGAGTTACCTACCTTAACATTTTTGTTCGACCTTAACCTCATTTTTTTTCCTCCCCCAGAAAACTTTTTACTTTTCTACATTGTCTTCATCTACTATGAGTTTTGACTTCAGTGTATTGATGCTAATACTCCATGCACCATAAGATAGTAATCAAATTTAGAGTATCGGTCTGTTAAATTCATAGCATTCAGTTTTGGATGCTAAATATTAATAGGGGGAATAAATCTTATAAATAAAAAGAATTATCACCTCATCCACATCTGACACTTTTGAACAGCAGATATAGTTTAGGAGCTGTTCATAGTTGTCTCAGAGACCACTTTAGTCTTTAATACTTTTCCTTACTGGGGAAAATGGGTTAGTGTAGTATTACTTCTTCAGTATTATGAATTTCCTTGTCATCAGTTCCTGCTAACTGATGATTTCCCTTTTGTCTTTAAACTCTTCCAACTGTGGAAACTGATCATGCACTCTCTCTTCATTTTTCTTTATCCTTTGCTTGTATATTCTGACATATTTTTTCAACTCACTGACTATTATCTGTTTTATACAGGGCTACATACTTGATTAGTTTTCATTTAAAACAATGTCTTCAGCTAAAGTATTAATAAATAAAACTAAGGGAAAACAGCTGTATTCCTGACTTAAAATTTACTTGTTACCATTTAGTAACTTACTTTCTCTTAAACCTTTAGCTAGGTAGAGACCATATTTAGCAGCAAACCGTGGGATTGGGGTCTTCAACCCTCCCTCACACATTATTAGATTGCTTGGCCTTTTTGTGCATAAATCTCTTAAGAGATTATGGGTCTTACTAGTTTTTATGCGTTCCTCTGTTGCCTTAGCACAGTGACTGCACCTGTTAGGTGCTCAGTGTGTATTCTGTATAAAGTCCTGTGAATGAACTCTGGAACAGTGTAAGAATGTAGCCTATAAAAATAGCTGCTTAAGAGATCCAAGTTGGAGATTAGAAGATTTTAGAGATACCAGCTTGAGATTTGTGATTAAAACCAAAGGAGAAGATACAATTTCAGGCAAATGAATGAAAGAAAAAAGAAGGCCTGAGAAAGAACTCCAGGGAACCCCAGCATTGAAGGGATACAAACAAAGATTCATTTAAGTCATCCAAATAAGAGTTAACAAAGGAAATTAAGGATTACAGTCTAGAAGATCTGGAGGAAAACTACTGCTGTGAGAGGAGCCAAGGGAAATTTTGTTCAATGAAGAAATAGTCAGTAGTGTTAAATTAGCTAATAAGGTCAGGTAAGAATTTAAAGGCAATGCCAAAGAATGCTCAGACTACCGCACAATTGCAGTCATCTCACAGGCTAGTAAAGTAATGTTCAAAATTCTCCAAGCCAGGCTTCAGCAATATGTGAACCGTGAACTTCCAGATGTTCAAGCTGGTTTTAGAAAAGTCAGAGGAACCAGAGACCAAATTGCCAACATCTGCTGGATCATGGAAAAAGCAAGAGAGTTCCAGAAAAACATCTATTTCTGCTTTATTGACTATACCAAAGCCTTGGACTGTGTGGATCACAATAAACTGTGGAAAATTCTGAAAGAGATGGGAATACCAGACCACCTGACCTGCCTCTTGAGAAATTTGTACGCAGGTCAGGAAGCAACAGTTAGAACTAGACATGGAACAACAGATGGGGTCCAAATAGGAAAAGGAGTACGTCAAGGCTGTATATTGTCACCCTGCTTATTTAACTTTTATGCAGAGTACATCATGAGAAATGGTGGGCTGGAAGAAGCACAAGCTGGAATCAAGATTGCCGGGAGAAATATCAATAATGTCAGATATGCAGATGACACCACCCTTATGGCAGAAAGTGAAGAGGAACTAAAAAGCCTCTTGATGAAGGTGAAAGAGGAGAGTGAAAACATTGGCTTAAAGCTCAACATTCAGAAAACGAAGGTCATGGCATCTGGTCCCATCACTTCATGGGAAATAGATGGAGAAACAGTGGAAACAGTGTCAGACTTTATTTTTGGGGGCTCCAAAATCACTGCAGATGGTGATTGCAGCCATGAAATTAAAAGATGCTTACTCCTTGGAAGGGAAGTTATGACCAACCTAGATCGCATATTGAAAAGCAGAGACATTACTTTGCCAACAAAGGTCCATCTAGTCAAGACTATGGTTTTTCCAGTGGTCATGTATAGACGTAAGAGTTGGACTGTGAAGAAAGCTGAGCACCGAAGAATTGATGCTTTTGAATTGTGGTGTTGGAGAAGACTCTTGAGAGTCCCTTGGACTGCAAGGAGATCCAACTAGTCCATTCTAAAGGAGATCAGCCCTGGGATTTCTTTGGAAGGAATGATGCTAAAGCTGAAACTCCAGTACTTTGGCCACCTCATGCGAAGAGTTGACTCATTGGAAAAAGACTCTGATGCTGGGAGGGATTGGGGGCAAGAGGAGAAGGGGACGCCAGAGGATGAGATGGCTGGATGGCATCACCAACTCGATGGACGTGAGTCTGAGTGAACTCTGGGAGATGGTGATGGACAGGGAGGCCTGGCGTGCTGCGATTCATGGGGTCGAAAGAGTTGGACATGACTGAGCAACAGCACTGAACTGAACTGAAGAATTTAAAAGTATACACAGTTATGTTTACCTCATATATAGTGATTGGTCCAAATGGACTGTATTGACCTTTGCATGAGCTTTGTGAGAATTATACAAATAATTTCTAGAAAGTATCTCATTCAAGTAGTACATAAATTCCATTTTCTAGAGTCATAATAAAGAACTTATTAGCTTTATAAATTTGTAATGCACATTAACTCCTAAAGATACTAAGGTTAAGCAGGTTTTATTTATCTGCCTTAAGCTCTTACAGAATAAAGCAGAATTTAACTTCAATATTGTTTTGTAAAGTCAGAATTTATAGAATTTTTAGATACTATATTTATAAAATTGACATGCTAATAAAACACTACAACCTTTTTCATATTTATATTTTATTTGTTCTTTGTTCTTATTGGAAATAAAGGTAACTTTTGGTCATCTTTTATGTTCTAAAGACCAAGGTTTAAAACACAGAATTATCATCAATATGTAGCCATAATATTTATTGGAGAATAAAATGCCTTATGCATACTTTGAGTCTTATTTTCCAGATGAAACAAAATATATGGTTATAAAAATATGTTACAACTCACATTAAAAAATTGATTAATATTGTTAAATATTGCCAGTCTTCCCTCCCCTTTAAGAACTTGCCTTGCTTTTCTGTTTTCATTGACTTATAATATTAAATAATCTGGCATAACTTTACACATAGTTTGTATCCAGTAAGTCTTTGTTGAGCTGGATTTTATCCTAGTGCTCGAAAATAATCTATTGAACATTTGGTATAATAGTGTGATTGCTAATGCAATTCTTTTTAAATTAGGGAAGACTTCTTAGACATGGGTATAGATTGTGTGTGGGGAGGGGGTTGTGTGCACGTGCATGCACAAGGCCAGTAATGTTAGACCTTTTGTGACTCCATGTACTGTAGCCCATCAGGCTCCCATGTTCATGGAATTTTCCAGTCAAGAATACTGGAGTGGGTTGCCATTTCCTTCTCTAGGGGATTTTCCCAACCCCGGGATTGAACCCGCGTCTCCTACATTGGCAGGCGGATTCTTTACCACTAGCACCAACTGGGGTATTCCTATAACCCAGAATTGAATTTTCATTAATATTTTCTTTAGAACTTTTAAAAAAGTTTTTAAAATCTTAACAGTTAAATTTATTTCAAAATTGGATTTTCCTTAGCGTAGGAAACTTATCTTTAGGAGACCTGAGTATGCTCCTCTGACTTCTGTCTTTCCTGTGACAAAAAGGGGAAGGACTTTGCTCCCTTAAATTTTTGAATGGAAGGCTCAGTTTGAGTGATCATGACTCTTGTTCATTCTTGAAGGAATAAACATAAAAGTTTAAGAGAATTTCTGACTTGAAGTGTGCTGATAAACCAGCAATTGTTAGAATTTTTGAAACTTACGTGAAAACTTAATATTGTATTCCATTCTTGTTTTCTAGGGTTGTAGATCTCTGTAGAAATGTAAAAGAAAGAATAACAAGGGAATGCAAAGAGAAGGGTGTTCAGTTTGCTCCTCTTTCTACATGCAGGTGAGTTTTTTTTGTTGTTGTTCTTGTAGTTCTTATTCTGAAAAAACTTTTTAAAATTAATGGAAAAGTGTAATTTGTGAGCTGAAGAAAAGCTTCAGTCTGTTCCACTTAGCAGGCTTTCCTAAACTTCACTTGCTGTGTTAGTGACTTATTAGGACTGTGCAACTAAACTAGGATTTTTACAGTGGTCCTGAGCCCAACAGAAGTAGAACACCCTTCCACAAGTGAGCCTTCTGCCCTGTCTGGACAGCACGATGATAAAGATAGAGAGTCAAATGTCTGAACTCTTGGACCTCTTCATTCACTGAAACTATAAATTTCATAGGTAGTCAGGAAACTGTAAATTACAAACACATTCAATATAGCTCTTTCTTTAATAGAGAAAAAGCATTTTAACCACTTTGTCAGTTGTTGAATAAATCATTGGGTATGGACTATAGGAATGAGTGGAGCCAGAAGATCCAAATGAAGATTAACTCATTGCTTTCTAATAGATCTTTCTGTGATAAGGGAAATGTTCTGTATCTGTCCTATCCAGTATGGTAGCCACAAGCCACATGTGGCTGTTGAGCTGTTGCAGTGTGGCTGATGTGACTGTGGACCTGAATTTTAAACTTCATTAATTCAAATAATTTAAATTTACAGTGCCACATATGGCTAATGTCTTCCACATGGGACAGTTACGATCCATATTGGATCACAGTTAACTAATAATTTTGTCCTCTTGGTTAAATAGCAGCAGACCCAAAGGATGTTTTCTTGAGAAGGGGCACTTTGCGTCCAATCTTTTGATACTAATTTTCTCTGTGAACTCACAGAATAAGGCCTGACTGTCTAGTCTGTCAGGCCACATATTATAAAACTGAGAACAAATCAGGCCCACTAATCCAAAAGTCATTTATTAATAGTAAAACTTAAAGCATTTAAAATAATAGGGTGTATTCTTGTCAGGTTGAGAATTTTTTATTCTTCTGTTATGTCAAGCCTCAGCTTAACAGATATCCTTTGTTCCTTCTTCTGCCCTTCTTCCCTGTTCAGCATCTCTTGACATCTCCCTTTCCATTATGAGACTACCATTGCGATGAACTACTACTTACTGAAAGTGACTGGGAAGTAAAATATTCTGTCTTTAGGACACCTTCTATAACAACACTTACATCTAGGTTCTTTAAATGGTACTCATAAGGCCTAAGGATCTTCATTATGTATTGTACTGCAGGTGGATAGAATTGTTATATATGTATTCTGAATTGATCATATGTCATTTATTATGTGGCTTTTTTTTTAAGGATTTTCTGATAAAAGCCAAATGCTTTAGCTTCTATGATTATCTTATAAAACCAAAGTTTAGAATGTGCAAAGTCTAAGTTAATTGAGTGTTTTACTAAATAGGAGTTTTAAATATAGTTTTAATAGCACATACTTGATTAAACTAACATTTAAGTAGAGTTTAATTTTAGTTGAGTTTGATTTGGGCTGATTAACAGTGGCTAAGGAGATTATTTTGTGTTGAGTGTAAATGCTTGAATGTGTGAGATGAACTTTTTAAATCATTTTTTAAAAAGCTATTCTGAAATTAATTTAAATAGTTGTAGATTTCATTGAAATCAAAGATTCTAAGGAAAAGAATTCAGCTGTAGCATGCATTTACTGATTTTACTTCATTTCTGTCTTTTAAAAATTATTTTGTGTATTGGAATTCTAACCCTAAATTTTCTGAACAAATTTTGTAGGAAGAAATTACTAGCCAGTGAGTCTAACATAAGTACAGTACTTTGAAAAGTATATAGCGCACTTTTTTTTTTTTTTTTTTGGAAATTAAAGAATAATATAACAACTTTGGCAGCAACACTCTCTCTTGTTCAGATGATTTTGGAAGACATTAGTATTTAAGTGTCTTAAGTGATAGAACTGAGCTGTTAATAGGTTTTAGTTCTAAGTCATTTTCTGAAATGGTCCCAAATTAAGGGTTTTCAAAAAATGTTGTCATTTCTACTTTGTTTGAGATTCTGATCAATCAAGCTTTACTGTAATTTTAGAAGCCTGCCTCTCTATTGAAAACTGAATTGTGTACTATAGATCTTGGGTTTGTGGGAAGGTGGCAGTGTTCTACTAATATTAATTATATTTTCTGTTTATTGATATTGATGATTCTCATGTGAGTGATACATATTTTCTAATTGCTGTAAACTCATTTCATTCTATATTCTTTAAACGTGGTCATCTGTAGTGATAGTGCCCTTGTAGTTAACGTAGTTCTCCAGTTTGTCTTAAACTTTGTAAATCTGGTACTTAAAATGTGAACATTCAAGGGATCTTTTTTATGGGTGTGAATTAACACTAGAAGAAAAACACAGCTGGCAAATTGACAGTAGCATTGTTAAACAGTACATTTCTTCTGTTTTCAGGCACCTAACATTTGGCCTAAAAGGCCATTAAATTTTTAGATTAGATTCTGTTTGTATTGTGTAGTAAAAAAGAGTATTTCCTCTATATTTGCTCCTTCTGTTGAATTAAATTCTTTGTGGGAACCTCTGTAAATTGCTTTCAGAGATCTGACTATGATTACCTTAGCTCCCTTTTAAATGCTTCACCTAATTGCATTTTTAAAGCCCAAATATATATCATGTATATGATTTATTAATCTAACATTCTTGATATCTTTTGCAAACACACATACAGCATCCTCAAATATGGGACCTAGAGTATAAACCCTTCAGAGACACTGTCTTAAGGCTTTGTGTCATTCAATTTGTTTTCAAAGTCATTACTAATTTATTAATGTGAACTTGGCGAAGATGCTGTATTTTACCCAATCATTTTTGGTATTTGAACATTTTTCTTGTTTTCTAGTTTTAAGTTCTCATATTTATTTCTCTTAACTTTGAGGAAGTTCAGAAGGCTTTTAAGGGATCACCAAATTCCATGAGGTCTGTTTTGGAGCTGTCTTTAACTGCAATATACTTTGTAAAAAAAAAAAAAAATTCCTTTCTGAGGAAGTGGAATTTTTGTTTATTTCAGGCCAATTGGAGAAATATTTATATCATCTTAAAATTTTAAAACTTTTTGGGATAACAGTACAGACTTACCAAAAAATGTTATGAAAATAGTACAAATAGTTCATTGGTATCCTTTATCTAGCAAATCTGTTTATCTGTTTTCTTTCCTGTGGAGTAGGAGGGTAGGTAGAGAATGAGATTATGGATTAAGCAAATCATTCAGAGATACTGCCTCTAAGTTTCTAGATACTGAATCTGGTTTCACTTAAAGCCTTGTGGGGGGTTTTTGTCTGTTTGTTTTTTAGGGTGACACAGACTTACGATGCAGGTGCATGTATCTATTTCTACTTTGCCTTTAACTACAGGGGAATCAGTGATCCACTGACTGTGTTTGAACAAACTGAGGTAATTTTGTGTACATGAATATAGCTCTTATATTCTTTTATTAATTTAAATAAACTTTACTGTCAACTTAAGGATTTTAGTTTGCCTCTGTTTAATAACTTGTGGTTTACCTTGGTGATAGCCCATAGAAATGAAAAATGTAAATTTTGCACTGGGTTGAATGCTGAATTAGAAGTCTAAAATGTATATTCCCTACACATACTGTAATCAGTATTCTAAAATTAACATTCTGTGGCCTGTGATTCTTTCATTATTACTTATATAATACCTGATTAAATTAAATAAGACTATGAAAGTGAAAGTGAAGTCTCTCAGTCGTGTCCGACTCTTTTCGACTCCATGGACTGCAGCCTACCAGGCTCCTCTGTCTATGGGATTTTCCAGGCAAGAATACTGGAACGGGTTGCCATTTCCTTCTCCAGCAGATCTTCCCAATCCAGGGATTGAACCCAGATTTCCCACATTGTAGGCAAAGCTTTACTGTCTGAGCTACCAGGGAAGTCCGATAAAGACTATAGGGATCGTTGATATCGCTCTGGCAGCCCACCCAGCTCTAGATGGTGACTGCTCTAAAACTGCACAGTTTTAGAGGTCAGCAGCTCTAAAACTCTTAGTCGATGTTGCTATAATTTCAGTTTATATTTTAACTGATTTTAATTAAAAAATTAAAGTTATACGTCGGGCTTTAAGGTTCATTTGCTAGCAGTTTCTATTACATTTCTTAAATAGCCTCAAGCTTCTGATTGTTGTCAAGCCTTCTTTTTGATAATCAAGGTTTCTCATGACAAGAATGCCTAGAGTGGAAGAAACAGACTAGAGTGTGGAGGAAGTCGGGGGAGACTGGGCTTGTTAACACCTCAGGCGTCCTCATGTCAACTCTGTATCCTGCCTGCCAAAGGTAGCACCACAAGATGATTTTCAGTGGCACACTGTTAGACCCAAACCACAGACAGGGTTTGGTTGGCTCTCTCTGAGGCCTCCTTTTTTAAAAACCGAAACAAAAAACAGCTTTTCTGAGGTGTAATTGAAATATAGTAAACAGCCTAAAGTGAAGTTGCTCAGTCATGTCTGACTCTTTGCGACCCCATGGACTGTAGCCTATCAGGCTCTTCCATCCATGGGATTTTCCAGGCAAGAGTGCTGGAGTGGATTGCCATTGCCTTCTCCAAAACAGCCTATGAAGTGTGCAGTTTCATGGGTTTTGACATAGGTATGCACCTATGAAATCACCCCCAATCAAAATAATGAGCATATCCATCATCCTCAAAAGTTCGAATCCTCTCCTATCCCTTTAGCCTTTTCAGTTCAGTTCAGTTCAGTTCAGTCGCTTAGTCGTGTCGGACTCTTTGCGACCCCATGAATCACAGCACGCCAGGCCTCCCTGTCCATCACAAACTCCCGGAGTTCACTCAGACTCAAGTCCATCGAGTCAGTGATGCCATCCAGCCATCTCATCCTCTGGCGTCCCCTTCTCCTCCCGCCCCCAATCCCTCCCAGCATCAGAGTCTTTTCCAGTGAGTCAACTCTTCGCATGAGGTGGGCAAAGGACTGGAGTTTCAACTTCAGCATCATTCCTTCCAAAGAAATCCCAGGGCTGATCTCCTTCAGAATGGACTGGTTGGATCTCCTTGCAGTCCAAGGGACTCTCAAGAGTCTTCTCCAACACCACAGTTCAAAAGCATCAATTCTTCGGCGCTCAGCCTTCTTCACAGTCCAACTCTCACATCCATACATGACCACAGGAAAAACCATAGCCTTGAGCCTTTTAGTGTCTTCGTATTGCCCTCTGGCTACTCAGAGTCCCCTTCCCAATACTATTAATACTATAGAAGTGAAAGTATTCTTTCTTTCCCAAGCCAGTCATTCTCTAAGTGCTCCTGGTTTCAAGTAATTATTGCTTTACTTAAAATAATTTGTTAGAAGATATAGTCTCTTAGAGTAGGGCAAACATAGGTATGATTCATTTGAAAAACCCTAAATCCTAAGTGATGAGGGTTCTTATATGTTGCTTCTCAATGAGATGTCAGTCCTGAAGGGAAGGCTTCCTCTACTGTGGCCTAACTCTGATGGTTTATATACATCCAGGTAATTCTGGGAGGTACAAGGCACTGTAGGGATTTTACCTCATATCTGCTACACATTCATGAGTAATTGAGTGTAGTTCCAGTTACTGTAACCCTTTTTTCACCCTGTACTTCAGCCATTTTGTATTTTGCTTTAAGTCTTTATCTTTCTAACCTTCCTGCTTTATAAGGAGACTAGTTAGAGCCTAACATGTTAGGAGGATAAAACAAGGGTCCACATGCTGCCGCCCCCGCCCCCCCCTTCCTCCACACACACATTTATATATCCAGAAGCCTGGCAAGTTATTTGTCCCAAAGCAAGGACTTCCCAGGTGGTGCTAGTGGTAAAGAATCCGCCTGCCAATGTAGGAGACACAGGAGGTATGGGTTCAATCCCTAGGTCGGGAAGATTCCCTGGAGGAGGACATGGCAGCCCCCTCCAGTGTTTTTGCCTGGAGAATCCCATGGAAAGAGGAGCCTGGTGAGCTACAGTCCATGGGGTCTCAAAGAGTCAGAGACAGCTGAGCCACTGAGCACACCTTGACCTAACAGATGTTCTCCATCAGAGTTTTTATCATTAATCCCTGATAGTTTTGTAAGTAATCTTGAGTCTGTGTACACTGTATGATATTAGGTGAATAATTTAACCACCTAAGCTTTGTTTTCTTTATCTGTGAAATAGGAATAAAAGTAATTATTCCATATGGCTTTAGTGAAAATAAATGAATTATTGCAGGTAAATTGCTTTTTACTTTTCTGGACATACCATAAGCAGTCAATAAATGTTTGTTGGTATCGTGAGATGTTTACTTCAGAGTAGGACCTGACTCCTTACAAAACTTTTTAAAATTGTTTTTAATCATTTAGTGCTGCTGAATTCATCATTTTGCCTCTTTTTCTTTTCTAGAGTCTTAAAGTAACAATTGTAGAATTTGTGACTATTCACTAGAAAAAAACTTACAAAGCTAGGTTGCATATTTTAGTTGCTTTTTAAAATACAGTTAATCTAGTAGAAAGACTCTTGAGAGTCCCTTGGACTGCAAGGAAGTGCAACCAGTCCATTCTAAAGGAGATCAGTCCTGGGTGTTCTTTGGAAGGACTGATGCTAAAGCTGTAACTCCAGTACTTTGGCCACCTCATGCGAAGAGTTGACTCATTGGAAAAGACCCTGATGCTGGGAGGGATTGAGGGCAGGAGGAGAAGGGGACGACACAGGATGAGATGGCTGAATGGCATCACCGACTCGATGCACATGAGTCTGAGTGAATTCCGGGAGTTGGTGACGGACAGGGAGGCCTGGCGTGCTGTGATTCATGGGGTCGCAAAGAGTCAGACACGACTGAGTGAACTGAATAGAAAAAAAAATTAGACTTCCCGTTTACTATTTAACCCAGAACGTTTGTGCTTCCTTCGAGAGTTGAGTCTTACTCTTTCACTTCAAAGTGATCTATTTGTTGTTTTGTTTCCAAATACAGGCGGCTGCTAGAGAAGAAATCCTCGCTAATGGAGGGAGCCTGTCACATCACCATGGAGGTATTCTTTTTTGAGGGGTAGAATTTCTAATATTCTTACTGTTTAAAATATTTGGTTTGATAAAATGCTGGGACTATGAGGAATTTGCTAACACTAGAGATCTCATCTTGGAAGTTTTTGTGTCTGTCACTGAGGTCACCTGTGTTGTAGTGACCAGCTGAAGCTTGATTTGACAAGCCTGTCTGTATAACAGGACCTGGTCATTCTTCTGAGTTCTTAGGAACTTCATGTTACCCAGGATAGCCCAGCCAGCCTGGAAGGTATTTGACCATTATAGCCAAAGTTCTTAAGGGGGAAGAAACCTGCATAACTGTTTTTCAGCCAGTATTGGAATGTAGCTGAACGTCAGTTGTATCATATACTGAAGAGCTGTTCTGCCACTCAAAATTCAGCAGATTAATCAAGACAGGATATGAAAAAAATCTTTTTTCAATATTTTAATTCTGTTATAGTATTCCTTTTTGATCATTATAATATTAAGTTACTGGAGAGTTGATCATATCACCAATAAAAATTATGATATGTCTGTCTATGTTACTAGCAGTGTTTTTAATATATAAATTAGTGCCTAGAAAAATAGATATGTGTAGTTTTCTTAGGGAAGTGCATGAAGATAAATGACCACTGATTTGAAAAATTCAACTCCTACTCTGGATTCTCCGTATCCCTCTTTTCCTGTTTGATTTTCCATCATAGCGCTTAGCATTGTCTAACATTATAGTTAGCTATCTCCTTCTACTGGAAAGTAGGATCCTCAGTAGGGACTCCTGTTTCATTCCTCCCAGCACCAGAATAGTATTGGCCCCAGCCAGCTCTCCTTACATGTGTGTAAGAAGAGTGAAAGAATTTTGGTAGAAAACATAGTGAGCTCTGGAGAATCTGTATTCAGCCAGGCCTGAAGAAGATTGCTAATGTGGATGAATGAAGTAGAATACAGCATCACTGTATCGATTTACTCTATTATATTCCCCCTACTTTTTCTTACTCTTCACAAATAAATTTCTAATGTAGCTGACTGATAAGCATTAAAGTGAATGAATTGTTCTTGCCCTTCTCTTCCTATTTATTACCTTTTGGTAATGAGATGGAGATTCTAATGGAGATTTCATGTTAGAACGATAAAAATGAAGAAGGGAAGAAACTGCATATTAGAAACCTCTTAAATGGAATTAAAAGCTTTTGACTAAAGGTCTAAACCTAATTTTGGAAATGTAAACATGAGGAATTTCATAAAGGTGCTTAGATTTTTTTGTACCTTTCTTTAAAATGTTCAGGAAACTATATACAGTACTTAAATTTTTTTTTGTATTTTATTTTAGGATGCCACTATATTATTACTATGTAAGCAAAGTACATAGTAATTTTACATAGTATCATGAAGTATGTTCTTAATTCTAAATTGATTGAATAGAGGGAGGAAGCAAAATAATTTAGCTATAATTACTTATTTAAAGAAAATTTTTTTTTCCTTTCCAGAGCCAACAGTTTTGCCTTTTGGTAGATGTCAGCAGCCAACAAGTGTACTTTTTCCTTTAAGATAAGAAACTGTAGGATCCTTGTTTGTGATAGTAAATATGAGAGAGGTATAATTCTACAAGAGGGTGAAAATAACCAAATCTTGTACTGAATAGAAAGAAATAGAGGCTTAATTGTTAGATAATCAGGTTAGGTGAACTAATTTCCTTAATTGTGAGAGGATGGTCTCTGTTTACTCAAGTTTTACAATGCGATAAATTCTACAGAAGTTAGAAGTGACCAAATGAGCTGCAACATTGTAGAGGCCAAACCAATGTTTTTTTTCTCTCACCTATGACACTTTATGCCTTTAGGATCTATGAGGATATTCAGGTCCAGCCAGTGGTGTCTCTATATGAAATGCTGAAAGCCTAATATGGTGGAACGGCTGTCAGTACTTACTCAGATACCCACTAGACGCTGAGAGTTTCTTAGTAGGCTTTAACAGAACCTATGTAAACGTACTTGAAAGAAAAAGAAAATACACACAAATTTAAAATAGTAAAGAGTTAAATAATTCTAGTATAAATTTATTTGAGACAGACTTTATTATTTGTCTAAAGCTATGGTTAATAATTTATTATTAGTTTATTATATTATTAATTTATTATTGATTATCTGTTATTTAGTCAATGAACACAAATAGAAATTAATTTAAAAATAGTTGGAAAGATGTAAACGTTAACTAACCAGAAGAACATGATCATTCAATTCTTGATTCCAGAGCAAAAAATATAAATAGCTCCTGGGATATTTTTGATACCAGATATGCCTAATGCTTTTTAACATTGTTGTATCGTTATAAACATTACTTGTCCACGAGACAGTAGGATTTCAAAGAATGGTACTCTTTCTCTTGAAGGATCTTATAGTTCCATAAAGTAAAATATAATAGCATTTCAAAACGCCGCTGATCAAAACTAGTAGGATTATGATATCATCATATTTTAACCAAGATAAGAGTTCCCCTCTTCTTTGAAAAGCACTTAGAAGGTGACTTTAATAAACATGTAAATGATGTAGATGTTAAAACATCAAAGGGGAGGGAGATGAAATAGGGAAAGGAATTAACATTTGTAAAGCATTTGCTAGGTGCTCTGCTTGACAGTCTCTTTTAATCCTGATCAGAATGCTGTGGAATAGATACTGTTCTTGTCTTTCAGATGAAGAAATACTAAGGCTCTGAATGTACAGTAGCTTACTCCAACGTATGAGCAATAATTGTTAGAATTTGAATTTGAACTCAGGGCCTCCTATGTCAGTGTCCTTGTCCTCTGACTTAAGAACCCAAAATAGTGAAAATAGGTCAAAAGCTAAAAAAATTTAAATTGAACGCCTTTGAAAAAGAAGCACTTGATTTTAAGAGTATATGAGAAGAAATACTAAACATCACTGTTTCTCTTTTAAAATAATAGCTCTGTTTAATTTTGACCCTAAGTTTAGTTGCTTGTCCTGCTTTAGATGTTAAACCAGGAATGAATTAATATTTTAATTTCCTTATCATAAATATTGCATTATTTTCTAAGTTCTTGCACATAAGTCAGTTTGACTTTCTGGTTGTTTTTGTAATTCCTGACTAACGTTTCTAACATTGTCAGTAGCAGGTAATAAAACAAATGCAGGTCAGATCATGTTACAGTAAAGCTCCTGTATAATTTATGTGCATTTTCAGGTTCTAGGTGTATAAGCCTTTATTTGTTGAAGACTCCAAGGTCAATGAAATAGTTTAATTATAGAAATTATTATCTTGAACTTGAATGTAGCAAGGTTCGATTGCATATTAATTTATTGAGAGGTTCTGCTTCATTTAAATAAGGAATCTTTTATTTCTATCACATTTCTCTTTTTTTTTTTTTCATACAGTCAGAAATATGACTGTGTGGAAACAAATGCTAAACCACTTTGATTCCTCTATGGCTTAGAAAAAGAAACTAAGTAAGCCTGAACACAGAATATCTTTCACGTGTCCAGGTAAAAAGATGCTTTCCCTTTGCTACCTTGCCTTTTTTAATACTTTTTAAACACGGGCGTGCTCCAGAGTTCAGCCCAGAGCCAGTTTCTTCCTCCGTGTTCCCCTCACTCCCTCAGTGATTACTTCAGTCCCAGGACTGAAAACACTGTCCTTATGCTGATAACTCCCAATACCAGAAGGCATCACCAAAACCACCCTCATTAAATCACTATTTTTTTCCTTCTGGGACAACTGCAGTAGGCTCTTTACTGGTCTGTCTGCCTCTACGCCTATTGCTCTGCCGGTATTTCTCTTGCTGTCCGGGTAATCTTTTTTAAACTCATTGTTTTCTTCTCATATTCAAAATAAAACCCAGTGTCCGTATCGGGTTCTTCAAGGGTATACATTGTGTGTTTATCTCTGTCTCTTCTTCTCTTCCTTTTCCCCTATGGCTTTCTTGCTGTTTCTCAGACCTCTCAACCCCTTCCTCTTCAAAGTCCTTTGCTATTTGTTCCATCTCTTTCTGATGGTCTTTCTCTTGTGCCCCCTCCCCCAGATATTTGCATGGTTCACTTTCCCCATCATTTAGATCTCTGATAAAAATGTCACTTTCTTAGAGGCATCTTCCCTATTCTCTTGTAGTTTATGCGTTTCCGTAAACTATTTCCATAAACCATTTGAGTAAGTTCAATGGGGTTACTGACTGTATCTTGTCTGTCACTGTTCCCGAGCCCCTAGAAAAGTGACTGACTATTCTACATAGAAGTAGGTAATCAATGAATATGTTATGTGACTAGTTAAGTGTCTAAGTGCTCACAGAATTTTGGGCAGTTTTGCAGATTCTCAAACATCTGAATTTTTCATTAACATGAATGGCATTAATCTCCTTGCTAATTTAGCTTCAAATGCTTAATAAGCAGGCCTTATTTGGATATAGAGTCATGCTTAATCACAGAAAGGCTCAGTTTATTCTGTAACATTATTTCTGAGAATGTATATTAGCAGAGTCAGTTATTTAGTGGAAAAGTAGGGTAAAATAATATGCATTTCTCTATAACTGCCCAGCCAGCCATTTTAGTTTCCTTTCTTAGATGGATTATGTATGTAAGATTCCATTTAAACTTTGTCTTAAAGCAAATATAAGTTTGAAAGGCTTACAGACAGAGGAGAAAGAACATAGACTTCAGAATCAAATCTGTATTTGACTTTTGGCTCTGTACTTAGCTAGCTGTATCACCTTAGAGAATAAATTCTCTGAACTGCAGTTTTCTCATCTGCAAAATGGGAATAGTACCTACCTCGGATTATTATAAGACTTAAGTGTGATAATGTATGTAAACATCAACGTGTCTTGCATATATAGTAGGTGCTTAAAAAACAATAAACCTTTTAAAAACATAAAAGAAGTAGACAGCACCGAGTGAAACTCTGGTTTGTATACTTAAACCTCTACTGTAACCATTGAAAAAAGGGTTACAGTTTGAAAAAGACCCTTATCAAGGAGTAAGATTGAACAGTTATTTTAATGTTTTCATCTATAACCTGTGGTTAGTCTTACTCTATAGGAGGTTCTGTTACCATCTGTATGAAAGCAATAAATTTTCTTCACACTATTGGCTGCAAAATTTGCTATAAAAATGTCTATTTTCATAAATGCTTCTGTGCTTAAAGTTAATCATCTCATTTGTACATTTCAAATATCCCATGCTATTCAGTATAGTTTCCTAGTTTCATTTCAAGCAGAAATCTTTCCATATAAATTTTAAATAGAGTGGGTTTAATTATCCTTCTAAAGTTAATAATAGAGTTCTTGAAAGATCGCTTTTTGTATGTGTAGGAAAGGTTTTCCTTAATATGTATCCTGAACTTAAAACTCAAGGCAGCCTCATAGTAGCATCTTTAGTTACTGACCTTCAGGCAGTGTCATGACATTCTCAGTAACATTTTTGAGTTCAAGAATAGAAGGGCTGGGGGTTGGGAGAATATTGATGCAATTTCTCTTAGAGAGTTTGGCCTGTAATTGTGATTAATAACAGTCGCTTTCCCTATCTGGAAACAGACAGGCTGGTTTGTCTGCCTACAATCATGCTGTGATAAATGGAGCTATTTTAACTCTGGTTTTGTGTATCAAAGAAAACAGATGTAGTCTGGAACTGGAGGCTATAGGAAATACAAAGCCTGCTTAACTTAATCTTCGTAGCGCTTGTTTTTGTAACTGACGAGCTGGTCAGTTTAAACAACAGTGTTTATGTCAGCCATATATTTAATTTCAATTTATGACTTAAGTTTTTAAGTTGTTCATTTGCTAAAATTATACCTAAGTCCTTGTCAGGAAACAAAAAAAAATCTTGATTAAATGTAACCAGTCTTAGTTTAAATATTGAGTCTTTACCTAACCAAACTTATTTCCTATTATTCAGAGAATAATTATGGGGTAGCTGCTCATAGCAGTTTTTGTGGTCTTGACATAATCCAGTAGTGTCACAAACTTTAAAAGTAAAGAGACTACTCAAAGTAATGAGCAAAAGATCAGTTTTGTTAAAAACCTATACTGTGAAATAAAAGACATGCAGATTGTCAAGGTGAATATCACTATTTATAGATGACATGATTGTCTGTAGAAAATGCAAAAAAAAAAAAAAATACAAAAACAAAATCAGCAAGATTGCAGAATATAAGAGCCCCCACCAAGATCAGTTCCATTTTTGTATATTAACAACAGGCATATAGAAACTGCGATTTAGAATGTAGTATCATTTACATTTGCTCCAAAGAAGGCATTTAAATCTAATAAAATATGTATATGCTTATGCATAAATCTAACAATATATATACTGGATCTATGTTCTGAAAATTTCAGAATGCTGATGAAAAAATGAAAGACCTCAATAAATGGGGAGATATGTTCATGGACTGGTACAACACTGGACATGGAGTCAACATGTCAGTTCTCCCTAGAGTGATCTACCCATTTAATACAGTTCCTATCAAAAATTTGCAAATATTTTTAGTAGATATGAAAGAGATTATTCTAAAATTTATATGTTAGGGTAAAGGAAATAAGTAGATGAAAAAAGAACAGCAAGGTCATAGGAATCAATTTATCAGATTTCAAGACTTAGAGTCATCAAGACTGTGGTACTGGAGGAGTACTGATCCATACAACAAAGTAGAGAACTGAGAAATAGACCCACATGAATGTGTCCAACCAGTTTTGACAAAGATATAGCAACCAGTGAAGGAAGTATATAGCTTTTTCAACAAATAGTGCTGGAACAATTGGATGGAAATTCATAGGTTAAAAAAAAAACCTTGACCTGAACCTCACACTTTATACTAAAATTGACTCAACATAGATAATAGACTTAAATGTAAAACATAAAATAACAAAACTTCTAGAAAAAACAAAAAGCAAGAGAAAATATTCAAGATCTAAAGTTTGGCAAAGAGTTCTTAGACTGTTCACAAAAAGTACAGTCCATTAAAGGAAAATTTGATAAATTGGATATTGTCAAAATTAAAAATGTTTGCTCTGTGAAGGACTCTGTTAAGTGGATGAAAAGTTAGGCTTTTCATATGTGCAAACCACATATCCAGCAAAAGATCTATGTCTATAAAATATAAAGAACTCTTAAAACTCAATAGTAAAATGCAAACAATTCAATTAGAAAATGGGCAGAAGACATGAAGAATCATTTCCCTGAAGAGGATGCACAGATGACAAATAATTACATGAAGAGATGTTCAACATCAGTAACCATTGTTGTTGTTTAGTTGCTAAATCATGTCCAACTCTTTGCAACCCCATGGAATAGAGCCTGACAGGCTCCTCCTGTCTGTGGAATTTTCCAGGCAAGAATACTAGAATGGGTTGCCATTTCCTTCTTCAGGGAATCATCCTGACCCAAGGACCAAACCCATCTCCTGCGCTGGCAGACGGATTCTTTACCATTGAGCCACAAGGGAAACAATAACTATTATGGAAATGCAAATTAAAACCACAAGAGAAACCACTATACACTGATCAGAAAGCTAAAATTAGAAAATAGTGGCAGTGTCAAATGCTGGCAAGGATGTAAAGAAACTAGATAAATCATGCATTTCTGTTTGGAATGTAGGGTAGTAACATCATTACATAAAAACAGTTTGCAGTTTCTTATAAAAATCAAACTTGTAACTACCATTCAACCCAACAGTTATGCTCTTGGATGCTTATACCACAGAATTGAAAACTTAAGTTCATGCATAAACCTGTACATGTACATTTACAGCAGATTTACTCATGGTAGTCCCGAACTCAAATCAGCTCAGATGTCCTTCACGATTAAATGGCTAATCAAACTATGGTATATGTGTACCATGGAGTACGACTCAGCAGTAGGAGAAAACAAACCATAAACACATGCAGCAGCTTGGATGAATCTCCAGGAGATTACCCTGACTGAAACAAAGCCAGTCCCCCAAAATTGCATACTGTGTGATAGTGTTTCTATAACATTTTTGAAATAGTGAAATTAGAGAAATAGAGAACACATTAGTGGTTTCCATGAGTTGCTGTAGGACAGGGGTGACTATAAATAGGCAACACAGGGCTCCTTGTGGGGATGTAAATGTTCTGGATCTCGACTATATCAGTGTCAATATGCTGGTTGTGATTTTGGGCTTTTGATAGCTATCAGATGAGTATACCCTTTCCAGTATCAAATCTTTATCAGATTACCATAAGATTGCAGAAGTTTGTTTTGCTCTTTCTTTTTTGTGATTTGCTTTTTCTCACAAAACTTAAAAGTGGAATATATTTTTCCACTGAAGCAGTGTTGTAAATAGTGAGATTCTAAGACCAGACTGTAAAAGCCAATTTAATTTCATGATGTAGTTGAACATTTAACTACTTAACTATTTCAACCATGTCACAGTACAGACAGATTTGAGAGCTGACAAAATCTATTGTAAGAATGTATTGATCCTCACATCTTCCTCCCCATGCAGGCTACAGAGGCGCAGTCCCAGGCAGAGGGCAGGGACAGCATCGTGTTCGTCACCTCTTACCTAGTGCTATATATACACCTGTAGTAGCTTCCAGCTTCAGGTGTATTTTCTCAGCCACGAGGAAAGAATAGGTAGCTTGGATAATAACCATTTCTCTTTGGACCTCTAAAGGAACTCTTTCTCCTTAGCAGTTTTATGACCAAGACTCTTTTAAGTGGGCTTCCTTGGTGGTTCAGAAGGTAAAGAATCTGCCTGCAGTGCAGGAGACCTGGGTTCGATCCCTGGGTTGGGAAGATCCCCTGGAGGAGGGTATTGCAACCCACTCTAGTATTCTTGCCTGGAGAATTCCAATGGACAGAGGAACCTGGCGGGCTACAGTCCGTGGGGTCGCTAAGGGTCGGACATGACTGAGCGACTAAATACAGCACACAGCACAGTACTCTTTTAAGTACTAGATGTTTGTTAATCTCAGAATACCTCTACTATATTATTACATTGTTATAGACTCATTACCTCTACTATATTATTACATTGTTATAGACTCATTAGCTTTTCGTAGCTATTTTTTCAGGTGATTAGCAATGAATCCTAATAGGTATTTTCAAGTGTAAGATCTGTTAAAAGTGACTTTGCTGCTGCTGCTAAGTCGCTTCAGTTGTGTCTGACTCTGTGCGACCCCAGAGACAGCAGCCCACCAGCCTCCCCTGTCCCTGGGATTCTCCAGGCAAGAACACTGGAGTGGGTTGCCGTTTCCTTCTCCAATGCAGGAAAGTGAAAAGTGAAAGTGAAGTCGCTCAGCTGTGTCCGACTCTTAGCCACCCCATGGACTGTGGCCCACCAGGCTCCTCCGTCCATGGGATTTTCCAGGCGAGAGTGCTGGAGTGGGGTGCCATTGCCTTCTCCGAAAAGTGACTTTAGATAAAGTTAATTTTTAATAATCTGTGTTGTCTAACACAAAAACTACTAGGGTATTTGTGGCTATTTAAATTTAAATTAAAATGAAATAAAATTAAAACTTTATTTCCTCATTTGCAATAGCCACCTTTCAAGTGCTTAATATCCACATGTGACTAGGAGCCACTGAGGTAAGCACTACAGATGTACAACATTACTGTTATCACAGAAAATTATATTGAGCAGTGCTGTGAAGCTTTATTTCATACATATTTTCACACATTGGCTGGGAAAATGACCCAAAAATATGACTTAAAATTTTTTTCAGTAGAAATTACATTCAGGTCTTTAGGAGTTAAGTTCTAAAATAAACTAGCATTTGTCATTAATGGCAGGTTTTCTGAGTATAACTTCTGTCTACTCTACCACTTTTTCCAGAATTTCTTTCAGTTTGGTGAAGTGAAAATCACTCAGTTGTGTCCGACTCTTTGTGACCCCATGGACTAAGTCCATGAAGTTCTCCAGCCCAGAATACTGGAGTTGGTAGCCTCACTTTAGTCAGTATCCTCAAATTTAAAACGAGGTCACCTTACAATAGCAGGAGCCATTCACTTCTAATTCAGTTGATTGTAGCAGTGAAGATATGTTTGCTTTTATGGAAATTATTTGGGCTCCTGGGAGATGGACCTTTGGAAATATATGGTCCAAAATTTCCTGATCTTGGCACTGTTGACACTTTGGCTAGATAATTCTTTGTTGTGGGGGCTGTCCTATGCATTGTAGTATGTTTAGCAGCATCCCTGGCCTCTACCCACTAGATTCTGGTAATATTGTCCAAATTACGACAACCAAAAATGTCTCTGCTGCTGCTGCTGCTGCTAAGTCGCTTCAGTCGTGTCCGACTCTGTGTGACCCCATAGACAGCAGACCACCAGGCTCCCCCGTCCCTGGGGTTCTCAAGGCAAGAACACTGGAGTGGGTTGCCATTTCCTTCTCCAATGCATGAAAGTGAAAAGTGAAAGTGAAGTCGCTCAGTCATGTCTGACTCTTAGCGACCCCATGGACTGTAGCCCACCAGGCTCCTCTGTCCATGGGATTTTCCAGGCAAGAGTACTGGAATGGGGTGCCATTGCCATCTCCAAAAAATGTCTCTAGACGTTGCTAAATGTCCCTTGTGTTGCAAAATTGTCTCTATTGAGAACTGTTGATATAGTCCAAAGGCTCCCAGAGATTTGAAGGAAGAGAGTGAGGTTCTGTGACATTCCTTCTCCTGTCTTAGCTAACGTAGAAGAACTCTTGAGTATATCTAAGAAATAATGTCAGAATATAGAGAATGCAAGGCAGATGAAACCAAAGGAAAGTAAAGAAATCCAGATTGGATATTTGCATCCCTACTCTTTATCTAAAACGGCTTATAGGTAACTGTGGTTCAATATAGTTTAACTGACATTTTTTTTTTTTATTCTTACTGTGTGGATATGCTGTATTATGGAAAGTGAAAGTGTTAGTCCTTCAGTTGTGTCCAACTCTTTGCCGCCCCATGGACTGTAGCCCACCAGGCTCCTCTGTCCATGGAATTTTCCAGGTAAGAGTACTGGAGTCCCTTCTCTAGGGGATCTTTCTGACCCAGGGATCAAAGCTGGGTCTTCCACATTGCAGGCAGATTAGATTCTTCACTGTCTCAGCCACCAGAGAAGCCCTGTATTATGGAACAGGACTACAAAAATGAATAAAACATGACCCTTCAAGGAACATGTGATGTTTTCTATCCTTTCCTGCCCTTATCATGTTATTTGGTCTGCTTACTTGCTTTCTAACTGCCACTTGGTTTACATTTTGAGCTTGTCAATCCATCTTCTGGGGACATAGAACAGAATTAACACTTGATTGTGTTCTGAAGACAGATTGAATCCAACTCTTGTGTTCCGCTATCATCTTGGTCATTCCGATTTTCTTCCTGTTTCATAATCTCTAAAGACCTATTCAAGGATCTGTAAGATCTTAGAGCTGCTCTATAAACTGCACAGATAAAACCTTAGCATAGAGAAAAATAACATTTAAAAATATTTAATAAGAATCTTATACCAGATTTTTTAATTGCTTTGTTAAAAGTCCATGGTATCTATGAATTTTTCATCTTGATATTAGAAGTATCATTAGTAGTAGAAAAATAAATCAGATGACTTTAATAAAGAAATCAAACATGACTTTAAGTATCCACTAAACATTAAATCAGGGCTTCCCAGGTGGCTCAGTGGTAGAGAATCCGCCTGCCATTGCAGGAGATGCAGGTTCTGTCTTTGGGTTGGGAAGCTCCCTGGAGGAGGAAATGGTAACCCATTTCTAAATGAAGAGCCCATTTTGTCATTTTTCTTGCCTGAAAAATCCCATGGACAGAGGATCCTGGTGGGCTACAGTCCAGAGGAACTTGGTAGGCTATAGTCCATGGGGTTACAAAGAGTCAGACATGACTGAGCATAAGCATTAAATTAGAATCGTGGATAGTCATAGTCTCATCTCATGTGTCTTTAAAAGCTGGATATTAGTATCCCTCAGTTGGAGATCTGTTACTTACTTTCAACACGTACCAAAATCCAACACATACACACACACACGAATGCCTTATAGTACAAGCAAATGAACAACTAAGTCCTCTTTTCTACCCCACATCACTCCCTCCCAAAGAAATATCCTCATCGTCAAATCACCAGATTCTCCAAAAAGCCAGAAGTTTCTTGGGGCCAGAGCTTCATCTGACAAGGGGTCAGTGTCCCTTTAGCACTAGTTCCTTACATAATCCACTAGTAGATTGGTTGGATTAATGAAATCTTATACAAAGTCAGTGCTTAGATCACTCATACAAGCGGCTAAATATAGAGTTTCTTTTTTAAATGCCCTATGCTGCTAAGTCGCTTCAGTCGTGTCCGACCCTGTGCGACCCCATAGACGGCAGCTCACCAGGCTCCCCCATCCCTGGGATTCTCCAGGCAAGAACACTGGATTGGGTTGCCATTTCCTTCTCCAATGACCTATAGAATAGTGTTAAAAAGACGCTTAAACTAGAGCTTTCAAAATACAGTTGTTAGAATAATGGTTACGTACTTTTAACTGGCTAAATTCTGATTCTAGGCTTTGGCTTCAATAATCTTCTAAAAGTTCAGCCCATTTCATAATTTTAAACATAAGTGTATAATAGATCTTTTCAACCTTGTAATCAACTCCATAATTCAAAAGTTTTTAATTTAGCTGAAAAGAATTCTGACTAGCAGACACTAGATGTGTCCCTTTTAAGATGAGATTATTTGGTAGTTTCTGCTAATTCTTTTGCCCCCTCCAAATAATTTTTGGTGGCTAGACTGGCCACCGTGTCCACACATTCCACGCACGACTCCCATTACCTGTCCCCCTTGTATACAGGTCAGTTCATTCTTTTCTGTTGATTTCCACACAAAGTGTATTCTTTCTTGGAGCTGTTAACATCCAGAGGGGACTGTTGAGCCTATGATTTCAAAGATTATCCTCAAAAGCTTCTATTTTCTCTGTCCCAAAAGTATAATTATTAATATGTACTGTATATTGTGGAAAAAACACAAAATATTTATTTTATTCTGTATTTATGAGAAATTCTTAAAAAAGTGAATTCCACTCTTCATTAAGCAGAAAAAGAATTTCCTCCCATTATTTTTCTGGACTGTTTATTATTTGGCTGGCTTATGATTTTTGTATCTTTAAAAATATATTTAAGACTCTTAAATCCTGACTTGAGCACTCTGAACATTGAATATATAGAAAAAATGTGAATTGTGGAATACAGGGTCTTTTTCTTATGTTGAGAAGTGGTGGGCTTGGCTTTTTCTAGCTCACTGTTAGCTCTCAAGCTAGGTTTATACTTCTAGAGAATCAGAACTCAAAGGGATGTATTTGAGTCAGTAGTCATGAATACCCCCACACATCAGATAATCTCGGTCTAGAAAGAGGAATAAGCTTCATGTAGTGTGAATGTACACAAGCCTTTTCATGGATGGCTATTCATTCAAGAAATGTTGAAATAGTCTTGACCGTCTATTATTTGCTGTTTTCATTCATCCATTCTCCCCTTTAGTATGGCATGTTGCATAAAGGACAGAGTGTTGTTTCTACCTTTTCTGAAAATGATTCTGTAAATGTTTAAGCAGCTACTGTATAGTTATGCACACACGTGTGTTACATATGTCCAGATCAGTCTAACCAGCTAATTTCTAAAATTCCTATCAATGAAAATAAAGACTGTACAAATGGCATTATTATTGCTGTTGTTTAGCTCTAAAAAATGAAAGTCTTCTACTTTCAAGTGTGATCTCCCCTTTGGGATTAGGGCCTTTGATGTTTCATTGTTGTGTTTTAATTTATTTATTCATCTGAGGCAGCCAGAGAAGAAGGTTCTCTAGAATTTTATGAAGACTATTTCCCATAATCTCTTATTATAAATGCTCATTAAGCATTTCTGCTTAAGCTGTATTTTCCATTTGTACATTTATCCTGTAGTGTAGTTGACTTAAATTGTTAAGCAAAACCAAAAAAATTTCTCATCCCTTTAATTGCATAAATTGTGATTTCTGACTTCAGTATAAATTTTCTTATCACTAACAGAAGAAGCTCACAGACCTCTGCCATCAGATCATCAGGGGGTTAAATTCTTTTATCAGATATGGTTATGAGGGGCCATAGCTATGCTGCCTGTACTGCCTTTCTTTCTTTTCTACTTTCTAGTTCACTAATCAAATGTATGTTAGATTGATTATTGTAAAAGTATAAACCATAGAAAATTTGACAAGATAGATGTGTAAATTATCCTTCTGACAGAACTAATGATGCACTCCAAGCACCTTCTGTTTTCCAGCGCTTGGTGAGTGACTTCATTAAATATGCAATGGCTGTTGGGTGGCTTCTCAGATGATGGTTCAGTTCCTTGTGGAATTGCATTATTACTAGAGGTGTAAAACCAGGCAGACAAGCTAGCTGTTGGGCATCCTGCTGAGGTTCTAATGTGCTCCATCTTGTTGGAGCAGTTGTTTGCAGTCTTTTCAGGACAATTACATCCATAACCACAGGACACATTCAGTGAAACTATATTACAGATAACAGTGGAGACTGGCATTGAGTGCTTTTCACCCCACTCTCCTGAGTTGCCTCAGTGTCGGTGGCTTAAAATAATGACACTTTTACTACTCACAGAGTAGGTTTGTTTTCTTTTTAATACCCTGGAGCAAATCTGGAAATAACTGATTTGTAACTTTAAGTGTTAAAATCATCCGATATTTGAGGTGAAAAGATCCTATAGATTCTAATCTCTTTGCAGATGAGAAAACTCAGGCTGAGGCATTGTGATGAGTTGTCAGGGATAAGGACCTGGTAGGACATCTTTCAGGTGGCAGAGACTGCATGAGTAGGAATTTGTATGTTCAGCTTCTGATTTTAAAACTCTTAAACAGAATTTTTCTTTTGAATTTAAGATTTTTTTCTCCTGCTGTAGAGCATTTTCCCTCATCTTAATACCAGCAGTACTTTTTTATTTCCAGAAGCCAAGCAGAATATTTTGCTTTCTGAGAATGTCATGCTATTTATTATTTTAATGACGATTGTTTCCTGGAAAACTAGACAGAAAAGATGGTTTGATTTGAGCTTAAAATGGTATTTAAGATTTCCAGAAGGCAGATACTATGGTGTATCACTGCAGCCTGATAAATGGGAGTGCATTTTAGAATGACAGGCTGAATGCTTTAATGAAAGAAGCTTTCCCATTTTAGTTGGCCAATTAAATCATTGTTGATGACTTAGATCATTAATGAACATTTGTGGAAAATGACCATTTCAATTCAATTATTGCAATAATACATTTGACAAGTACTGACCACAAATAATCTAGCCATAAATAAGGTTTATCCATTTTTCCACTGAGAAGTCAGCATCTTGCTTTGCCTTTTAATGCCACAGCAAGTTGATGTTTCAGAATTCTTTTATAGATTAAGTACATATCCTTTCTTACAAAAGTTCTACTTAGAAAAGATTATATTTTTCATTGAATGACTTTTAAAATATAATTGATGCTGCTATTATATTCGTTATTCTCAGAATAAATTAGCAGGACTTAGAAAACAAGAAGGGAAACATATAGTATGTAAAATCTGATAATTACATTTAAGATGGTTTAGGTATTTGATTTATTCAGTGACTAAAAAAACCTCTAATTCTGGAAAAACAATAGGAATAAAAATAACCATTATTTGAACATGCAAATTTATTATAAAGTCACATGGAAAGAAAATGCAAATGGAAAGCTTCATAACCATATTTTTTTTCTTAAGCCCAAAGTTCAGATTTTTTCAATTTTTTAAACAATTTTGTTCTTCTCAGAATATTTTATGGATATATATATCTTGTCATTTTTGCTCTAGTATACCCCCCAAAAAATCATCTGGATGTGTTTTCTCTAGTTAATTTTATTTTCTCTGAAACGTTGGCATGTTTTGGTAAAGACCAGAGGTGGGTTCTTTTGAAACGCATGTTTTTCTCATTTTGTTATTTGTAAAATGGGCCATAATCTCAGTCCAAGCTTCCTCCATCTCCATTTTATAGTCTGCAGAGAAAGGAGATACTGTGGAGCACAGGCGTCCCCTGGGAATACATTGGGCTTAATGAGCTTGATAGTCTGGTGGGCTCAATAAATCAAATAAAGCAAAACATTTCTCATTTTTGAATAAAAGCATTTATCACACAGTGTTTGTTCATTCATGGTCGCAAGATTGATTGGTTTCCAGCATCGTAGTGTATATTGAAGCATTTTTGATTTTGTTTTTTCAGTGGGCAAGTTACGGAAGCAGTGGCTAAAGGAAAGTATCTCTGATGTCGGCTTTGGGATGCTGAAGTCTGTCAAGGAATATGTGGACCCCAATAACATCTTTGGAAACAGAAACCTTTTATAAATCCATTACTATTGATAAGAAAAATGTCACTTTTATTTTAAGTCTTTAACTATGGTTATACCAGTAATCAAATATATCATGGACTTTTATTTCAGCTGCATTTGTTTGTTGGTTTAAAATAAGTTTGTTTCATTCTGTAGTTTGTTTTGTTTCTGCATCTATGGATTGACAGATGGTATTCCTAAATCTCTCTCATTGTAGGTGCATTAGTTTACAGCCAACTGGTTGTCATTTCAAATTTCAGTCAGGCAGCACAAGGCTGGCTCCCAGTTGTTATTTCAGAGGAGGATGCTACCAGCTGTTTTGTATTGATGTTTCTTCTTGGGGAACAAAGGCAGATTTTGGTGTCATCTATTGTTTCTCTAGCCCCCTTTTTAAAAGGTTTCTGGGAAGCAGCTATGTAGGGAAGGATTCCACTGAGGAGTTATATACATGTATTTTTTTTAAGAGTGCATTACTAGTGTGAGTAGGCCATTAAGGGAGAATACCCATCAAAGAGTATAGGCATCCTCTTACTTAGGATGCCTCCAGTTCTGTAAGATGATTGGCCTACATTTTTCTTTGAAATTAGTGTCCAGTTATGAAACCTTAAATCATCAGGATGATTATTCTGTCAGGGGACATCTTTTGTTCTCCATATTTCTGTTTCTCCTGGGGTATGAGTTGAATTTGTATCACTGAGATAATGCATGGTTATATCCTAATTCATTCTTTATATGTTTTATAAGGAAAGCCAATGTCTCATTCATTGTATGTGAAGAAAAAGGTTTACCATGAAAGAAATGCCTTTATTCAATTTAGAGTACTGATGTTTCTCATTTCACATTCTTGTTGCTGAGATTCAGAAGAAGCTGCAATAGGAGCAGAAGAGGAAGACTCCTTACACTGAATGTCTCCAGTTCAAAGAATTGTTTGGCTAAAGAAACGCAGTCATCATTCAGCTACTGAAATATGAAAACCTCAATAGTTTTAATGAGAAAAAACTTTTTGTAAAAAAATTAGCCCAAACAACATGAAAAATTTCCATATAAAAGTAAAGTTTCAATTTAGTTTTTAATAATGGTTTAATGCCTTTTTTGAATTACTGGTTTAACCTAAATTTTTAAAACAGTAGTTACTAATACACATGCCATAATAAAATGTTTGAAATATCATATTTCTTAAATAATAGAACATTAACCACATATAGCAAACATTTTTACATTCAAACATGCATATTAAAATAGTTACTTTGAATCACTGTCAAGGTTCATGATTCACATTTTGAGATGGATTCTTTTATTAATGCAATACCTAACTTTTGATAATTTTTTTAAAATTAATATTTGATCAGCTAATGTAAGTCAAAATGCAGACGATCCTTTAAAAGGACACACTGTCTGTTTATGTAGCAACAGCTCCAAAGTATTTTTGGGCAGTTTGATACCTTTTATATCTGAAGTAGCCTTAACCAGAAAAGTGAAAATCTAAAATTGACAAAGTGATATTTTAAGACTTCAAAATGATAAATAATTTTTAACAAAATTGGCCTCAAACTAATAAAATCTGTAAGCAAATAAAATTGAACTATTAGTTTAACAAAAACACAATATTTATGAGATGCTGCCTCTCTTCATTGGTGATTTATTTTTAATTATAAAATTTCCAGCAGATCTTTGCTTCAAGCCCTTGATATTTGAAATAGTTGGATACCTGATGAAGGAAGTAACACTTGCTTCTAGGGTTATAAGAATCTCAGCTTTACAAAATGCATCTATTCATGAAACTAACTTCTCTAATTGGTGATCAAAATGTAAAATTTAATACAGTACTAATATCTCACTGACGTGTATACATGTTTCTGAGTAATATTTTTACAATAAAACATAGATTAATAAGCAGATCCATTCCTTTGCACGTGATTGTTATAACATTCTTTCCCAGGGAGTTCAGGATTCAGCAACTTCAGAATTAGGAAATGTAACACCTGAAATTGTTGGTTCACTATTCTACATGAACCTTATGGAAATTAGTGATTTATGCTTTTGTTTTTCTTCTCCCATGCATGCCTGACTCCCCAACCTTGATTTTGTAGTGATGACTACATTTTGTAGTTCGAATCATTTCTACAGGGATGAGTTTGAAACACATGAACACTTGTCAGTACTGTTTCATTCTGATTTAGTAAATCAGAAAGCCTTTCCCTGCTTCCACACTCCTGCTGCTGAGAGGCACCTGAGCATATACTTAGTGTCCGCAGAGAGTTGAGTTCTTGTATACAACAGAAGCACTTAAAACCTTGCCTCCTATTTCTGAAATATCTGAAAATGGCTTCATAAAAGTTAAAGCCAGGGGATGTTGCTTATGTGAGGCTTGAATAAGTTTATTTATGTAGCCTATTTGGTTTTCAGGACTGTATAACATTGATTTGTCCTTCTAAAATTAGTCTTGTTTCTAATATTTTATTTGATAATGTCACATTTGAGTTGGCGTTTTAGTGGGAATAGGAATTGCTGCTAGTGCGAAATGGCATTGAATACTAAGGACTCAGTATGAACAAGCTTTATTGACCCTTAGAGAAATGGTTGCCTTAATGTTCGGTGCACTTTACAATGTATAAGTGAGTTTATTATACTAAGTAACATGAGCTTTTTAGTTTTAGTTAGAATTGCAAAAGCCACATGTTTATTGTGCCCAGCATTTTACCACAAAGAAAGAGGATTAAATTCTTTCCTTTGTTGAGGAATTGGGAGTTTTCTTCCTAAATAGTACTCTTACCTAAAAGCTAATTATGAAGCTGGAAGCCTTCTGGTATACATAGCTGTGTTGATGTATTTTTGGAAACCAAAAATACAATGAAGGATGAGCGTCTATCAGTTTGTGTATTAAACCAGATACAGGTGGTTACAAGAAAACCTCTTTCAGAATATCCCTTTAGTAACTGCCAAGTAAGTCCTAGCTTGCATTTTTTTAAATGACTTTTGCATGTTGACTCCAGTGATTTTCTGCTGTCATATTTTTATATTTTCTACTTCCTAGCTATAGTCGATCAGAAAAGCCCTGTGGTCCCAAGCTGAAGTCTGTAACTCAGCTGCTCCAATGGACTGAGTTTGGTTGAGCATTTATTCTATGTAAACATAGGACACAAATATTTATTATGCATCGATGCATAAACTGCACATGTGGGTGCTCGAAGCAACCAAGGTGGAATTCTGTGGAAAGCATATCTACATTTTAGGAAGCACTAAGACAGGAGTTAAAGACAGCTTTAATAACTTTTTGTTACCACTTAATCTTTAGCAACTTTAATTTTAATTAGGGTTTAGCTCATGGTGTGTGAAAAGCCAAAAATAAGAAGTGCCAGGTTAGGACTGAAGAATCCAGAACCACCTTTGGCTTAACGAGTTCTGGAAGCTTAAAGTCTTCACATTCCCAAATGAGCCACCTGTCAATATATGTGTTTAATCCTTACTAATTTCATACACATTGATGCTAAAATCCAAGAAGTGTAAACAATTGTTTTAAACTATTGAAATACAGTGTGTGACATAAAGTATGTAAGTTACTCAGCTTTCTTCTCCCTAAGCCAACTATTTGTCTTTAGTATGAAATATAACTGTAAAAGCTACCTGTAATGTCACCAGATTATAGAAACTTATTAATAAAATGGACCTGGGTCTAAGACATTTTTTTCTTCCAGGGAGTATGAAGGTGTTTGTTCTTCTGTTTGCACCTGGGTTTGTCTTTCAGTTTTAGTTTTTCATCTTCATATTTCCACTAATTTGAAAAGAAAATTTTTATAATTTTATTAATGAAGCATAATCAAATACAACCTAAACATAACTAAATCCTTTTGGATTTATAGCTGAGTATATTGTTAGCTAGGTTTTATTACTCTCTAATTATTTTAAATCAATGTTATATTCCTAGGAGATGTTTAGTTTCCTGTGAACCTGAAGCATTCCCATTTGAACTTTGGAAGATCCTCAAAGAATGAGCACTTGTGTGCTCTTCTAACCACAACAGTTGCTTAAGAAACGTGAGTAAGGACCACTGAAGCCAAAGAACCATCATAGAATTAAGTAACTTTAATTCTGTGAGCATGAAAAGATTTCTTTTTGCTTCCCTAAGGAGTTTACTTTATACTTTTTTCCCCACAAGGAACAAGATAATACATTAAGTATCATTAAGAACGTTTTTCAAATACTCTGAACTTCCAAATGAGAGAGAGAGAGAAAGGAAACAAATGTTTTAGTGTGGGTTTCTAAGTAGTATATGTACATGTTTTTAAGGCATCTTATTGTTGGTAGTGTTTTTTGTGAGCACTCTATGATAAAACATTTTGTTTAATCACTAAAGCAGTCTTGTTCACATATCCAAAAAGGACATGAAACACGTGTGCTGGTATACACTTTCTATAAATAATTATTTTTTGAGCTATTTAAAGAATATTCCCCCAAAGCGTACAGTGCCTTGTTGGGATTTTTTTTTCCCCCTCCCATGAAATAGCCATTATTTAAAATGAGTGGCAGAGGATTAGTCTTTAAAGACAGAACTTGTGTAGCAGTTCAAAGCTATTCCTCCTCGAGAAGACATCAGGAATCAAGGAGTTGTATGTAGAAACATGGAAGAGCCCTTCCACAGTGTTGGTTTCAATCACCTATTCTTGCATATTTAACTAATTGTGTGGTAGACCTGTACTCTTAGGTACACCTATTCAGTCAGTGGGATTTACATGTACTTTTGCATTTTCATTCCTGCTGTCCCAACTTAGCAGCCCTAAGATGTGGCTCGGTGGATGTGGCATACTCCCTGTGCGTGGAGACGCCCACTGCACATTTTAGCTGTCTGCTCGCACAGCTCCCTGAGGAGCAGAGCCTGGAGTGGGGTGGGAGGGTGGGGTTCCTATTCCTCACGTTGTGTGTCAGTCCTTTTTTGTGTGATGGTGCCTTCAGAGTAATACATATTTGTTTCTGAACAATGATAAATCTTATGAGAAATATGTGTAGGTTATGTTTCCTAATTTTTGTCCTTTTTTTGCTAAGCCTGTGAAATACTTTGGCTCTGATACAACTTGACTTGAATAATATCTTATCCTGAGTCTTCCTCCAAGGCAGTGCATCTTTCCTGCCAGTACTGTAGTCACCTTTTGGGAACTACACGTGGGTAAGCACTTGTATGTAAGCCATTATACTGCTGTAACTAACGCATACAAACAGTTCTTCTCTTTATACTAATAGTCTTCAAAGTGGATATGTAGTGGGAAGGAAAATTGCTAAGGGGTTCCAGCGTAGCTTTGTCAGTTCATGCTGAGCCATACTGTTTTCCAAAGGGCTCAACACAGTCTGTTTACTGTGCTTTCAGTGTCTGTTTGGATTCTCCTTTTACTGCTTTTCCTAGACTGTACTGTTCTATAAGTAAATGCCCATGTGTGATTTTTAAGATGTGCTGGGGAAAAAATAATAAAACAATACCCAAACCACTCGTTGTTACAGAAATTGTTGCTTTGTTCTTGTTGATTTCATTTAGTCTTTGTTGACAGCTTCATGCTATCCTCAGAGAACAACGACACAGTCTGTTCCTATAAGTAGTCTCTCCGGTAGTGAATGACCAGTGAACAGATGCTAATTTGTCCCTGCCTGTGGTTCCCTCACTGGAGGGAAGGTTGGAGCTGTGTGGACTCTGAAATAATTAGGGATTGAACCTGTTAAACCCGGTCTTACTTGATAAATTTCAAGATTATAGCCCTTATAAGTTAGTTATAGTTAGTTAAAGCAGTTTTCTACTTGGCTCATATAAGGCTTAGTCTGAATGAACCTTAGAAATCATCTCGTCTTACTTTTGGTCAAACATAATTGCTACCAACCTTTCCATCCCCCCAGGCCACAAACAGATAACCTCATCCTGCTGAACATTTGCTGTGACCACATGGGAATTTATTGCCTTTCTAGCAAGCCTTTTCCCCATTTCTGAAATCTTCCAGAATTCATAGATTTTTGCCTATTAGACCAAAATCTGTGTCCTTCTGTCCATTAATGTGACCTCTGTCTTAGCTAGTTGTAAAGATTGTGCTGTTGCTCTGTTGCAGGGCAGCTCTTCAGATATTTAAAGACAGCTCATGTTCCCCTAGATTTTTCCAGTCAGCTGTTGCTCCTGTCACTTCCAGACCCCCATCTGTCTCCATATATGCCTACTTGATGTTCTTAAAATGAGGTGTCAAGACCTACCTGTTCCAGAATAGTTCCAATGATTTCCTTATTCCTTGTTCCAATATTCTTAGTCACTCATGCATCTGTGCTGGACCTTGCACTGGCACCTCACACTGACCTTGAATTTAACAGTTTGTCTTTTCTGCATGTTCCATTTTGGCCACATCTCCATGGAGGCTGATTTTTTTAATATATATATAAAGCCTCATTACTTATATTTATTCTTACTAAAATTTGTGTCTTACTCTATTTAGTTGCAGATTTTCAAAATTTTAGATTCTTGGCTCTTACAAGGAATACTCTTTGCCCCATCCAGCTTTGGGACAGCAGTAGAATTGACACATGCACTGTTCTGGATTCTTATCCAAGTAATGGCGGGTCTGTGGAACTCATAGCCAGGGCCTGCCCAATAACACATCCAGGAAAAAGCATTCAAGAGTCAGGGCGCTAGTATTTCCACTTAGCATGCTGTTGTTCACCTCTTTTTTGCATTTTGTCAACAAATAGGCTTTCTTTCAATGAATCAACGTTTATGCCAGTCAGACACTAAACATGCAATTACATCTACTTGATTTAAATCTCCAGATGCCAGACTGAAATCCTTTGATAAACCTTACTGCTCCAGTTTTCCTGTGCTACCCTATCAGAAAAACAAATGGGGTCCTACTGCTATCACATTTACTTTTGCCTGTGTTTGCCCTCAGGGGCCTCTTTCTTTTTCAGTATGCTTGTAAACTCCACTTGTGCTGCATTTCCTGATGTCTGTTGATTGTGTGTAGTATTGGCTGATGGAAACCTCTAAATCCATTCTTGCAAAGTTTTGCTACATCCTTTGTACCTTTTTGTGCCCACATTAGAGCTGGAAAGATAATTTTTTTAAATGACTGAAATGTGTCGCTATAAGCTATAAAATAATTTAGGAGAAGTTAGAGTTCTAAGTCTAAGAACACACTGGAAAGTATTCTAGTCTGGAAATTGTGTGGATGCTCAATTTTTATCTGCCAACTGCAAGTCACTTTTCCTATTTGGGCCTAATATCTTTTGTAAAATAAAAATCTCTGATGTCCCTTCTGACTGAGTCTGAGTAATTCTAATTGCTGCTGTTGCTGCTGCTGCTAAGTCGTTTCAGTTGTGTCTGACTGTGTGTGACCCCACAGACGGCAGCCCACCAGGCTCCCCTGTCCCTGGGATTCTCCAGGCAAGAACACTGGAGTGGGTTGCCATGCCTTCTCCAATGCATGAAAGTGAAAAGTGAAAGTGAAGTCACTCAGTCATGTCCCACCCTTCGCGACCCCATGGACTGCAGCCTACCAGGCTCCTCCGTCCATGGGATTTTCCAGCAAGAGCACTGGAGTGGGGTGCCATTGCCTTCTTCAGATTCTAATTGAGTCTCTGTATTTTTGCTTAACACTAGATGTCTTTAGTGGTGAAGAACCCACCTATCAGTGCAGGGGACATAAAAGACATGAGTTCAATCCCTGGGTCAGGAAGATCCCCCGATGGAGGGCATGGCAACGCACTCCAGTATTCTTGCCTGGAGAATCTCATGGACAGAAGAGCCTGATGGGCTACAGTCCATAGAGTCACAGAGTCAGACATGACTAAAGTGACTTAGGATGCACTACCCTAGAATTGATTATTGCATTAATAACTTTTTAATTTACCCCTTATTAGCCAGACACTGCTGGGCACTTAACCCTAGACAAGAAGTTCTGATTGTAATCACAACAGCCCTGTAAAGTGGGTGGTATTGTCCCCCTTTTACCAGTGAAATAATTGAGGTTTGCTCAGTCATTCAGTCATGTCCGACTCTTTGCGACCCCGTGGACTGTGGCCCACCGGGCTCCTCTGTCCATGGGATTTTTCAGGCAAGAATAATGGAGTGTCTTGCCATTTGCTTCTCCAAGGGATCAAACCTGTATCTCCTACAGTGGCAGGCAGATACTTCACCACTGTGCCACCTGAGGAGCCCAACTGAGGTTTAGCGACGATGAATGACACCCACTGCTGGTAGCCGGGAAGTGGCATTGCCAGAAGATGGAGCCAGGTCTGACAACATCAAGTGCCTCTGTGCTGGCTTCTTCACTGCTCTAGGCTGTTTGTGCTGTGTAGTCAGTCAGAAGTCAGATGCATACAGAATTTCTGCCTTTTAAAGTAGATTATAGTCATTGCCTTCCGCTGAAGACCACAAGTAAGGAAACAGAGTCTCCTAAGTACAGAGGAAAGACCACTATCTTCATGACTACATGCCATAGAGATACCAGGAAGCCTTTTGTCCCAGGTGCTGTCATGCTCTGTAAATGTTTAATCCACAAGGTTCTGTGATGATGCCTTTATAGGTTTAATATGAAACTCATAAAAGGAAGTGCTGTATTTGATTTAATAAATTTGCATTTTTATAATTTGTATATTGTATTCCTTGGAGCTGTACTTAAAAATGTAAGAATAACCTGTTACCATAAGTTATACATCTTCCTATAGGGAGACTAGAAATTGAAAACTATTTAAGATTAAAAAAATGTTTTTTTATGATACAAAACCAATCTAAGTTCTTAGGAAATTCACAGTTCCTTAAAACTGCTAATTTAAGAATTAAGGTTGCTGCTGAAGGATTTGAGCGACATTAAGGTACTCAAAAAGTTGCATATATTTTACAGTTAGAAGGAAGGTATAAATTTGGAATCTGGTGGCTACAGTCATGGTGATTATGTAGTTGGACAACCAAGAACCCACAGTTACGGGCTCATCAAAAAATGTGTTGTTTGACTAATACTAAAGGTATAGCCCAGTAAATGAAAACAAAAGCTCCAAATGTTACATTAGTCCTGGCTGTAGATCAACACGGAATAAGAGGCAGTTAGTGAATGGTGGGTAGTGAGCTGCAACTTACACCATTGCTAGGAAGCTGCTCAGTGTGGCAGAAGGCACCTTCAGGAAAGCACAGTCTCCCAGATGTTTCCAGATTGCTGGTAGTCATTAAAAAAAAAAAAGACTGAGGAACATAAGACAAAAGGTTGTATTTAGAAATGCTGCTGTTCACTAGAAATGAAAGATTTGTCTTTGGTGATGTTACCGTTTTAAAATCAGGTAGTGCAAACAGCCACACGCCGCTTACCTGGGTTAGACTTCCAGCACTGCTAACTCTCCAAGTGCCAGTGTGGAAATGAGTGCGGGCAATGGTTATATATGGCAGAGGGCTCAAAAAGTTACTCCTGTAAAGCTTCTTTCTCCTGCAAGCCATTTGCCCTTTCTTAAAAAAAATTTTTTTTTTCTTTTGCCCTTTCTTATCTCACTTTTCCTTGTAAGCTTATTTATTTGGGCATCTACCCCATAGCCTTCTACACACAAATTGTTCTAATAACCTCAGGCCAAACCTATCACAGTTGTGTTAGGATTCCTTCTGAGGTGCTCCTCTGAGGTCTGCGAGGCCATGCCTGTGCGTTCCTGTCTCACCGCTCTGGGAGGGAATGTCATCTGTGATTACAGCCATCTCATTGCTCAATGCTCTCTGCCGAACATCCCGACCGTTTCCCCAGTTCCCAGTTGTCCGCTTCTCACAGATGGGTCAGAGTTAGCCACTGTACACTGACCTTCACAAATAACATTGGTGTGAATATCTTGGCCACAGCTAAGGCCAAATTCAAAGAGGGGCCGTCATGAGGAATATGAATGCTTTTGTAGGCGTGTCACGTCACTGATCAAATGAATCTACTTGGTGGTTCTGCACAGAGCAAGTTTTTGTTCATGTCTGAGAAAATGGAAATAACTACTTGTGTACAGCATGCTTATATTCTCAACGTGTGTGGAGGTGGGTTGACTAAAACTATGAAATAATGGATGTAGTCCTTTAAAATGTACTGTCCAGGTATTATGGAGAAATCGTAAAGGAGTAAAAGCTGAAGAAATAGAGGGTTGTTTTTTTTTTTTTTGTCAAGAAAAGTGCTTTTAGCACTGAGTCCATGAAGTTCTAGGAGCATAGAAAAAAGCTTTAGGGATGAAAGCCTTTGCTCACACGGCAATATGGAGTCATCATAAAGTTATTTGTCTACTGACATCAGTAAGCAGAGGTGAGTACTTTGAAGGCGAGTTTAAAAGAAACACATCCTAAAACTAGAGGACAGTAAGTGCTTGGGGAGTTAGATCTTCACAGTCTCGTCCAGGGGTCTGACAGCCAGTTTTGGACGCTTGGCTGTTGCCAGGCAGCAACAGGATCCATCAATCCTGGTGGGTACCTCTCTGGAGAGCTCGTGTAATGAAGGGGACAAATGCCATAATTGACCGTTATTCCTTCACTCAGTGGTAGGAGCAGTCAGGATTTCCTGATGCATTACTAACCAGGAAATCCCAACTGCCTAGCGGCAAGGGGTTAAAAACTGCTCTGAAAAGCTTTTTATGTTCTGAAAGGCTAAATTACACATACATGCAAACCACAAACACACAGCACCTGGATAAATAGAGTGTGGCTGAATAAAGACTGAGCTATTTGCAAAAGGGAATCTGGAAAACATTTACTTTTGGGTGGTTAACATTACTTACACTTTCTGCTTTTTTTTTTTTTTAAGAAAAGTTGAGGAAATATGCAGAAAAAATATTTTTAAAACATGGCTGTTAAAAATAAGATTTCAATTGATTTACTTTCCAAATTTTAAGGGGCTATGGAGCTTGAGAGGGCAGGAGCTACTGCACAATGAAGCAACAACACTTTTAGCACAGAAGTTAAAGAACATTTCCCAGTGATGGTACTGCACTAAGGGATGCACTAAAGGGGTCATTAAACACTGATTGTCCTCCCAGTGTGGGTTCAAATATCACTGGCAAATGGTATCAGCTTATGTAATTAAGAATAAAACTGCTATAAATTCAAAATTGTTAGACTTCATAATAAGCCAGTTTCTGATAGATCTAGTAGAATTTGAGCACCCAGAAGGTCATGCTACAGAGGATTTATGCTGAGAACCTATGTGGGTCCCTGTATGGGTACCTATGTGGCTAACTGATTTCTCCTTGAAGGAAAAAAAAATTGTCAACTCAGCATCAAAAAACTAAGATCACGGCATCCAGTCCCATCAGTTCAGTTCAGTCGCTCAGTCGTGTCCAACTCTGTGCGACCCCATGAACTGCAGCACGCCAAGCCTCCCTGTCCATCACCAACTCCCAGAGTTCACTCAAACTCACGTCCATCGAGTCGGTGATACCATCCAGCCATCTCATCCTCTGTCGTTCCCTTCTCCTCCTGCCCCCAATCCCTCCCAGCATCAGAGTCTTTTCCAATGAGTCAACTCTTCGCATGAGGTGGCCAAAGTACTGGAGTTTCAGCTTTAGCATCATTCCTTCCAAAGAAATCCCAGGGCTGATCTCCTTCAGAATGGACTGGTTGGATCTCCTTGCAGTCCAAGGGACTCTCAAGAGTCTTCTCCAACACCACAATTCAAAAGCATCAATTCTTTGGCGCTCAGCTTTCTTCACAGTCTAACTCTCACATCCATACATTACCCTTGGAAAAACCATAGCCTTGACTAGACGGACCTTTGATGGCAAAGTAATGTCTCTGCTTTTGAATATGCTATCTAGGTTGGTCATAACTTTCCTTCCAAGGAGTAAGTGTCTTTTAATGTCATGGCTGTAATCACCATCTGCAGTGATTTTGGAGACGAAGAAAAATAAAGTCTGACACTGTTTCCTCATTTATTTGCCATGAAGTGATGGGACCGGATGCCATGATCTTAGTTTTTGGAATGTTGAGCTTTAAGCCAACTTTTTCACTCTCCTCTTTCACTTTCATCAAGAGGCTTTTTATTAGTTCCTCTTCACTTTCTGCCATAAGGGTGGTGTCATCTGCATATCTGAGGTTATTGATATTTCTCCCAGCAGTCTTGATTCCAGCTTGTGCTTCTTCCAGCCCAGCGTTTCTCATGATGTACTCTGCATAGAAGTTAAATAAGCAGGGTGACAGTATACAGCCTTGATGTACTCCTTTTCCTATTTGGAACCAGTCCGTTGTTCCATGTCCAGTTCTAACTGTTGCTTCCTGACCTGCATACAGGTTTCTCAAGAGGCAGGGCAGGTGGTCTGGTATTCCCATCTCTTTCAGAATTTTCCACAGTTTATTGTGATCCACACAGTCCAAGGCTTTGGTATAGTCAATAAAGCAGAAATAGATGTTTTTCTGGAACTCTCTTGCTTTTTCCATGATCCAGCAGATATTGGCAATTTGATCTCTGGTTCCTCTGCCTTTTCTAAAACCAGCTTGAACATCTGGAAGTTCACAGTTCACATATTACTGAAGCCTGGCTTGGAGAATTTTGAGCCTTAGTTTACTAGCATGTGAGATGAGTGCAATTGTGCGGTAGTTTGAGCATTCTTTGGCATTGCCTTTCTTTGGGATTGGAATGAAAACTGACCTTTTCCAGTCCTGTGGCCACTGCTGAGTTTTCCAAATTTGCTGGCATATTGAGTGCAGCACTTTCACAGCATCATCTTTCAGGATTTGGAATAGCTCAACTGGAATTCCATCACCTCCACTAGCTTTGTTTGATGCTTTTTAAAGGCCCACTTGACTTCACATTACAGGATGTCTGGCTCTAGGTGAGTGATCACACCATCGTGATTATTTGGGTCGTGAAGATCCTTTTTGTACAGTTCTTCTGTGTATTCTTGCCATCTCTTCTTAATATCTTCTGCTTCTGTTAGGTCCATACCATTTCTGTCCTTTATTGAGCCCATCTTTGCATGAAATGTTCTCTTGGTATCTCTAATTTTCTTGACGAGATCTCTAGTCTTTTCCATTCTGTTGTTTTCATCTATTTCTATGCATTGATCACTGAGGAAGGCTTTCTTATCTCTTCTTGCTATTCTTTGGAACTCTGCATTCAGATGCTTATATCCTTCTTTTCTCCTTTGCTTTCACTTCTCTTCTTTTCACAGCTATTTGTAAGGCCTCCCCAGACAGCCATTTTGCTTTTTTGCATTTCTTTTCCATGGGGATGGTCTTGATCCCTGTCTCCTGTACAATGTCACGAACCTCAGTCCATAGTTCATCAGGCACTCTATCAGATCTAGTCCCTTAAATCTATTTCTCACGTCCACTGTATAATCATTAGGGATTTGATTTAGGTCATACCTGAATGGTCTAGTGGTTTTCCCTACTTTCTTCAATTTAAGTCTGAATTTGACAATAAGGAGCTCATGATCTGAGCCACAGTCAGCTCCCAGTCTTGTGTTTGCTGACTGTATACAGCTTCTCCATCTTTGGCTGCAAAGAATATAATCAATCTGATTTTGGTGTCGACCATCTGGTGATGTCCATGTGTAGAATCTTCTCTTGTGTTGTTGGAAGAGGGTGTTTACTGTGACCAGTGCGTTCTCTTGGCAAACTCTGTTAGCCTTTGCCCTGCTTCATTCCGTATTCCAAGGCCAAATTTGCCTGTTACTACAGGTGTTAATCCAGTCCCGTCACTTCATGGCAAATAGATGTTCAAACAATGGAAACAGTAAGAGACTTTATTTGGGGGCGTCTCCAAAATCACTGCAGATGGTGACTGCAGCCATGAAATTAAAAGACACTTGCTCCTTGAAAGAAAAGCTTTGACCAATCTAGACAGCATATTCAAAAGCAGACTACTTTGCTGACAAAGGTCTGTCAAACTGGTTTTTCCAGTATGGATGTGAGCATAAAGAAAGCTGAGCGCTGAAGAACTGATGCTTTTGAACTGTGTTGGAGAAGACTCTAGAGTCTTTTGGACTGCAAGGAGATCAAACCAGTCAATCCTAAAGGAAGTGAGTCCTGAATATTCATTGGAAGGACTGATGCTGAAGCTGACACTCCAGTACTTTGGCCACCAGATGCAAAGGACTGATTCATTGGAAAAGACCCTGATGCTGGTAAAGATTGAAGGCAGGAGGAGAAGGGGACAACAGAGGATGAGATGGTTGGATGGCATCACCGACTCAATGGACATGAGTTTGAGCAAGCTCTGGGAGAGATAGGGAAGGGAAGCCTAGCATGCTGCAGTCCATGGAGTCAGAAAGAGTTGGACATGACTGAGCAACTGAACTGAACTGACCATCACAGCAGGGTTCACTATCTTTCAATAGAACACTGTTAGATTGGACCATAAAAATTTGCTAGTTTTGTAGTTTAAAAACTTCCAAAATCAGCAGTTTCATATAATTCAAGGTACTTTGTTTTTCTCTAAGCTAGGTCAAGAGTTGGGGTTGACAGATTTATGGAAAGAAAAGGGGTCGGGAAACAAGGTAAAGCTCTTGTATGGTTCAGAAAATAAAAATGCCTAAGCAGAATGAGTGGGGTTTTCATTGGAAGGGTTGTGGCCATAACTTAGCCTTATCAGTCTACCAGATGAGGTTTCAGAACTGACCTTTTCATCTGTGATAGAGGTGGAAGAGAAGTTTGGTGGGGTCATGGAAATAGCTTAGATTTTTCTTTTCCTGAGAGGTTACCACACAGAAACAACGCCAGCATTAACATATCCTAAGTTACAAACGTAGGAAGTAAGCAGAGTTCTCAAGGTACCTCTGCTATTCCTCACTTAAATGAGAACAGAGTTATGAAAAACACTATATGTTGCTTATATATTCAAATTACTAACAAGTAGAACAAAAGAAAACTATGTAAAATTCTTTGACAACTGTTTATTGTCTCTAAACCACAGCACCATAATTATGTTAAGGGCACAAGGTCTCCCACTAACTTGCACATTAAAAAACCAGCAGCAACAAAAAAATTTATAATGTAAGGTATTTTGTTAACATAAAGCATTGTATCTTATACTGAAAACTCTGAAAAACATCCTAATGCTATATAATATGTATTCATTACAAACTATGAATTAGAACACACAATCCCTGAGATTATTAAAAGCCAAGAAATCCTAGACATTAACTACAGAGTTCTGGGCCTGTTAGGACTAGTACCAAGTCCCTGGATAATATAACCCTTACACAGGTCACTCTCAAAATACAAAGCACCAATGGTAACAGGGAACATGGGTGCTAAACAAGTTCTAATAGAAATAGTGTCCCCATGCAGTTCTGAATTTTCATAAATCTTTCTAGATGTTCTTATATTTCACTTTGTGAAGATTTTTAAAAAATACTAATTATTTTTATTATAAACTGTACAAAGTCCAATGTGTAACAAATGTAAAGATGCCAGTAGCTAACTGGAGATTAAAAAAAGAGTGAAAAACAGACATAAAGCCATTATGATAAGTCCACTATCAGACATTACTACATATTCCATCCTATAATCTCATAAATCAAAGCTTTTAACTCTCTGGATTCATATGTGACTGTATTCTTTCCAATATGCATTCTTTCTTCTTCCAGGGTTTCTTCAATAACTGCAGGTATGTCCCTCCCATAAAGTTCACAGTGTTCTAAAAACTGAACACATTCTTGAATGACACTGTCACGAAGCATGATGGTGTGTTTTGACATGTTTTCTAATAATGACAGGAAGCATCTTTTGGCATAATACCATGTATCAGTTCCTAGTTTTTTATTACAAGGTTCTAAGCTTTTGATAACCCGGGAAATACCAAAGTCATAATTCCCTTTGGCACAATAAAGCGTCCCTATCACCAGATTCACAATGCAGAGATGGTAGATTTTCTTATCTGGGTCATCATAGGAGAGCTGCTCTTCCTCCTTTCCAATCTTCCTCATCAACTCCTCAGCTTCTTCATTTTGACTTATCATAATATACGAAACACACAGGTTGGCCAGCACAATAGCACTGACATTCAGGATGTTGTCATAATGCTTCTTGACTATGGGCTCATAAAAACCTATGGCTTCTTTGTATTTGTTTTCCTGCATGAACAGAACATGAGCCACATTCAGCTTCCACACATGGTGGTCGTTACAGAATTCCACAGATTTGCGGAAGAGTTTTTCCACCATTGGGTAATTTTCAAGGTTCCAGTAGATTTTGGCCTGGGCCATCAACACAGGAATGTACTTCTCAAGGGTGTCCTCATATTCATTCACTGCCTTTTTGACAGCTTCATCATCTTTATTGTGTCTTGCTTCCTGCACTTGTATGGTGAGTTTCCGGAGCTGTTCAGTCAGCATCCCTGCTAGGCCATCAAGCTTAATGAAAGCCTCTTCAGGAGCTGTCTGGCAAGTGACCATGGCATCCAAGAAGTCATAGAGATAGGGTGTGAGGAATTCGTAAGTCAAATGGGCATTCTCTGCCAGGACGTCTGCTGCCAGGTCAAAATACTCATATTCACAATAGAGCAGCAACAGGTTGCCAAAGGTCTCTGGGGGAAAGGGGATCTGCTGGAGCAAAAACTGTAGTTTTTCAAACCCTTCTGTGGGCCTGGCATCCATGTTCATTAGTGCCTGATTGTGCAGGGTCACGGGGTCTAACTCCTCCTCTGCTCTTGGTGGCATGTCAGTGAGGGCCTCCTGGGCCGCCTCATAGTTTCTCAGTTGGTATTCTATGGCGGCCCTGAGGTTGAAGGCTTCCACCAGGGCAGTCTGGTGAAGGACTACGGTGTTGCCAACACTTCGAACATCAATGCCCACAGTGGTCATGCCCACACCCAGCTCTGGGTGCTGGCGGATGCCATGCTCAATAATGTCCGCGATATGCTTCAGAGCTAGGGCATAGTGCCGGCTGCTATAATAGGCCAAAGCCAGGTTGTAGGAAAGATCAGGCCGGTAGCCCGAAGCCTGCAGGGCCGCAGAGAACTTGGAACACGCGGCTTCATAATGTCCCTCCTTGTAGAGCAGACAACCCAGATTGACCTGGCCATCCAGCTCGTTCTCGCCCCCGCTGTCTTCTCCTCCTTCACTCAGTAGCTGCTCCACCAGGCTCCTGGCCCCGGGCAGGTCTGCCTCGCTGTACTTAATCGCGGCTTGGAGACGGAGGACCCGGTTGTGGTAGGCGGGGTTGTCCAGGAGGAGCAAGGACACGCGGGTGGCCTCTGGGTAAAGGCAGGCCTTGTACAGGGCCTGGGCCTGGTACAGGCGGTACTGCTCCAGCTCCGGGTGCAGCTGGCCCAGCTGCTCATAGCACTCGGCAGCCAGCGCGAACTCCTGTAGGCGGTAGTAGCAGTAGCCCAGCAGCGACAGCCCGGCGCGGCTTCTCGGGCTCCGCTGGAGCTCTCCGCCCAGCAGCTGCACGGCCTCGGCGTACCGGGCATCCCGGATGAGTCGGTAGACAACCGCGGTGAACTCCCCGTCGGGGATCTGCGAACCCCCCAGGCCCGCCATAACCGCCTCCGAGGTTGCTTACGCTCGTTACCAGGGCAACAAGACAACCGGAAACGGAAGGCTGCGAAAAAGGTTGGTGTTTTTAATGGGCTTTTTTGGGTGGGGAGGTGCTCCTAAAGTACTTTGCAGCGGAACGATCAACCTGAGATTGAAAAGAGTCACTAATGTGTGTATTCCAATTATTGGCCTGGTCCCTGAAGACTCCAGTGTGAGCGGCGTTAGACGCGAAAGGAAAGACCTTCTGGCCGTTCGAAGACGGAAACTCTACTTCCCGGCATGCACCGGTTCGCACCGCCAGGGGACGTAGCCGCGCTGCATGCTGGGAGGCGTAGTCCTCGGGGCGGACCCTGGGGTGAGGGGAGATGAGGTCGCGGTCACCTTCCGTTCTATGGTAAATGAGGATTGTTGACTGCCTGTTGTGTCTCTGGCGCGGAGGTGGAAAGTTTACGGTTCGAAGTCCCTTCCGTTTTTGAGCCTTTAGACACTGCAGTGTGTATACATAGTGGTGTTTCACGTTGTTTTCGTGAATGAAACGGGAATGGAAAAAAAGAAATGTCAGTTTGGTATTCTCCGCGAATTACAGTAGACTTTCTGTCTTTGGGCCGTCCCGTGGGCGCACTTTCTAAGAACAAAACAGTGCGGCGATCAATTCTTATTTTGTCGTTTCAGAGGTTGGTAGCAGGAAAGAGTGCTTGGAGTTTATGTGATACTTAGGTTCGACTTTAGTTTCAAGCGCCTGCGCTCCCTCTCCCACTACCCCTCCCGCTCCCCCCGTTTTTCCGTAACTACAAATATTACTGACTTCATATTCGCATTTAAACTTGGCCCTGAGGTCTGTCTTGACTCTCCAGATTTCACTACGAAGTGGAAAAACCTTGAAGAAATCTACGACCTCGTGTTTTCCAGGAAGGGTGGAGGCGAGGAGGAAGCACATTCCAAAGTTTTCCCTTTTCTGTGCACCGTTAGTCTTTGAACTTTGCAGCCTACTTAATCTGTGGCTGGGTTTTCTTTTGTTCCTTTGTTATGTATTTGGAATAGATGCCCTGGATTCTGTGTTACTACTTTAAGATCTGTTTGTGTGTAAATTCTTTGGAATTTAATAGTGCTCAGTATGGGGCTTCCCAAGTGGAGCTAATGGTGAAGAACTCAGCTGCCAATGCAGGCAACATAAGAGATGCAGGTTCAATCCCTGGGTTGGGAAGATCTCTTGGAGAAGGAAGTGGTAACCCACTCCAGTATTCTTGCCTGGAGAATCCCATGGACAGAGGCGCCTGGCACACTACAGTCCATAGGATCGCAATGAGTCGGACAGAACTGAAGCAACTGAGCACACACACATGTATCACATGAGGGCCCAGCTTTGAGGGAATATAGTGTCTTGCTTTCTCGGTTGTTATTTTTTCTATTAAAACAAACAAGCAACTTTAGCTGGTAGAATTTGAACTTCCTTCCCTGAGTTGCAGCTGTGAGCAGATGTTAAGGAGGTGATAAATGGGAGGTGGTGAATTTCCTAATCATCTATTATAGCTAAAAAGAGACTTCAGTATCAAGAAATTGACTTCATATTCTCATCCATTCTTCTCCCTTGCTGCAAAGTTTGCCAGAGTTGTGTTCTGCTGAAGCATGAAACTGGACAAGGAACTGTCCACTGCATAAATACCAAGTAAAAGACAAACTGCACTCCTTCCAGTGGGTTTGAGTGGGCCACCCATGATGCCCAGAGAAAGCAGCTGAGAAAGACTTTCTTTGGTCGTAACTCAGTAATCTGACTCCGAGGCTTCTTCCAACCCAATCTCTGCTGAAGTCCTAAGAGGTCCATGATTTGAGGGATGCTGTCCAGTGCTGCTCAGTAGTAAAGGAATAGGGTGCCTTCTCCTTCATGCCTGCGGGATTGATACTTAGCTCTTGGGGAAAAAAAATATCCAAAAGGCTCAGTCTTTTAAAATACTTATGTATGACCTGATACTTTGGATAAGATGCTATTATAAATCAAGGTAACGAGACAGAACATGGAAATCGGAAATTGTGTTTTGTATCTTTAGTCTTATCAATCCGATTTTCAGGGTTGTATTTGCATCATGAAAGCATTCACCTTCAAATGGCCTCTTGGGAATGGAACCAAAATAGAAGGCCTCTACTCTTCCCTAAATCTCTCCCCTCCCTACAGGCATCAGTTGAGGACCCCTCTTTGTGCTGCTTCCCCTGTCTGTGAGTGTGGCTGCTGAAGTGGGCCGGAGGGAAGCTGTTCTTCCTCCTTATTTCATGTGCTGCTGCTCCTGAGGCCTGGCTTGAAAAAAGCAGGACATTCGGCTTAGACAGATGGAGGGCAGGGTCATTTTCAAAATGAAATGAGTGCACAAATCACACTGTGAAATTGGCATGACCATGCCTGCTGCTGTGATAGACCGACTTTTATTTAGTCTATGACAGGCAGTTGGAGAATAGATTAGGGTTTTTTGGGGGGAGGGGCAGGGGATGGTGAAAGAAGGCCCTTTAATTAATGATAGAAATTCTGGAAAGCAATAAATGGGGTGGGATGTTATAAAATGTCATAAAGGATCATTTTCTTTCCAACAGAATCTTGGAAAGCTGAAGCATGTATCAAAAAGTTAGTGTATTGTACTATTTCTAGCAATAATATAGCATTTGGTGGTTGCAGTAAAAAGATTTAGTGCCTTGTTGAAAGGAATTAGATTTTAGGAAAATGGTGTTGGACTCAGGGTGGATTTTGCTGCATAAAGGGAGGCATATTTACCACACAGGAATTTCATTCAGGCAAAATGTATAGGAGCTAAAAGATGATGTTTGGTTCCTAACATGCTTATCTTTCTGCCTGTCAAAATTGAGATGATCAAATCCCATGTATATTCTATTTGGCATTTCTTTTAAAAAATAATTGGAAATGATTGTTTCTTAATTACCTTGTAAGAATAACCACATCTTTTGGGCAAATATTGTTCATCTATGAGTATTTCAAGCATAGCTGTGGTCAGACATCTTGAGAAAGGAAGACATTCAGCAAAATCATTTTCCAAGTGGTTATTTCTGTCTCCCATTTAGACCATTTTTATGCTGGGTGGAAGATGGAGAGGCTCGATTTCCTTGCTTCCTCTGGAGACCAGCTTGATTTTTTGGTCCTGTGTGTCCATTGATAACGATAGAACTGATCCTTCTTTCATCACCTCTTGCCTCTTACCCCTCCATCCCAAAAACAGGGAAGAAAAGAGTGGATTAGTGTCAAGTTTTTAATGAAGTTCACGGACCTTTAGGAGCATCTGTTCAATCTTTTAAGACTTTTGGAAAAGACTGTATGCTGAATCAGCACTTGAGAACATTTATGCTTAGATGGTGAGAAATTTAAGTTCATTGAGAGCTTTTAATCTTTTTTTTCCCCAATAGTTCTAGCTCTATTAATATTTTAGATGGTAATGTATTTCCTTGGTATATTTTGCTTTTGATCAAATGATTTCTATTTTGAGGTTTATGATGTTATTATCCAAACTAATTTATTAGGCAGAACACAATAACTTTATGGTTTATAAAAAGAAATTAGCAGAGAACACACAATTTTGTGTACTGCCATTGAAATATTCATTCCCTGCAGTTAGAGTGTGCTATGGGAAGCACTGGACATGGAACAACAGACTGGTTCCAAATAGGAAAAGGAGTATGTCAAGGCTGTATACTGTCACCCTGTTTATTTAACTTTTATGCAGAGTACATCATGAGAAACGCTGGGCTGGAAGAAGCACAAGCTGGAATCAAGATTGCCAGGAGAAATATCAGTAACCTCAGATATGCAGATGACACCACCCTTATGGCAGAAAGTGAAGAAGAACTAAAAAGCCTCTTGATGAAAGTGAAAGAGGAGAGTGAAAAAGTTGGCTTAAAGCTCAACATTCCAAAAACTAAGATCATGGCATCAGGTCCCATCACTTCATGGGAAATAGATGGGGAAACAGTGGAAACAGTGTCAGACTTTATTTTTTGGGGCTCCAAAATCGCTGCAGATGGTGACTGCAGCCATGAAATTAAAAGACACTTACTCCTTGGAAGGGAAGTTATGACCAACCTAGATAGCATATTCAAAAGCAGAGACATTACTTTGCCAACAAAGGTCCATCTAGTCAAGGCTGTGGTTTTTCCAGTGGTCATGTATGGATGTGAGAGTTGGACTGTGAAGAAGGCTGAGTGCTGAAGAATTGATGCTTTTGAACTGTGGTGTTGGAGAAGACTCTTGAGAGTCCCTTGGACTGCAAGGAGATCCAACCAGTCCATTCTGAAGGAGATCAGCCCTGGGATTTCTTTGGAGGGAATGATGCTGAAGCTGAAACTCCAGTACTTTGGCCACCTCATGCGAAGAGTTGACTCATTGGAAAAGACTCTGATGCTGGGAGGGATTGGGGGCAGGAGGAGAAGGGGACGACAGAGGATGAGATGGCTGGATGGCATCACCGACTCGATGGACGTGAGTCTCAGTGAACTCTGGGAGTTGGTGATGGACAGGGAGGCCTGGCGTGCTGCGATTCATGGGGTCGCAAAGAGTCAGACATGACTGAGCGACTGAACTGAACTGATGGAATGCACTGCTGGGGCTGCTACCTAAATTAGTTCATTTGAGCATTTTTTCACTGCTCTTAGTTCTAATAGGCAATGATTCATGGTATCATTTCTTTCTTCCAAGACTGGTACCCTTCATAGTCACATATATCCTGTCTATGCTTGTTTTCATTTCTGCAGTACAGCTATGAAAATAATAAATTGGATGGGAAAGGTCTTTGAATATATGGTTAAAAGATGATATTCCTAAAAGAAAAATACCATCAGCCTCTGAACACGTTTTCTGACATGCAAAGCCTCCAAAATGTTTTTCCATCAGAGAGCCATCCATGATGGTGTTGATAACCAGCTATCCTGTTGAAAAGTAGTATACTCCTTTTAAAGACTTTCTCTGTGGAGAGTTATGGAATACACATCCAGGGCCTGTGCTGGTGGACTAAGAGACCAACTCAGACGTCAAGCCTGTCCTTCAAGCTTCCTGCCTCCACATTCCTCACGTCCAAAGAATCAAGTTCTGACAATTCTGCCTCTGAAATATCTCAACTCTATACTTCTCTCCAATTTCTACTGCCATTACTCTGGTTTCTGCCACCACCATCTCTCTTCTAGATTTGCAACATTCCTATATGGCTTTCCCTCATGTCTTACTGGAACTCTTACAAAGATTTTAAGGCATTTTATCTCCCTTCTTATTTAAGAGTTTTCCTATGGGAACTTCATGAAGGCTTTAACTTTTGTCCTTCTCTGGCCTTGGCAAATGGAACCCTGGAGACTTTCCCTTCTATATGTAAAAGACTTATAATAACAAAAAGGCAAAGAAATAAACCCAAAATTGATTAAGACATGAAGATGTCCATAGATGACATAACATACTTGAAAGAGGCTAATTTAGTATAAAACCACCTGAAGTCCAATCACTGTTCTGCCATACCAACAATGTAGACATGGAAAAGGTTCTTAGCCTCACTGAATCATGGCTTCCTTATTGGTAAAAGAGACCAAAATCATTTTGTTCAAGATAATACAAAGTGTCTGGCCCATAGTGGGCTTCCCAGGCACTAGTGGTAAAGAACCCGCCTGCCAAAGCAGGAGACGTAAGAGACACAGATTTGATCCCTGGTTCAGGAAGATCCCCTGGAGGAGGGCATGGCAACTCACTCCAGTATTCTTGTTTGGAGAATCCCATGGACAGGGGAGTCTGGCAGGCTACAGTCTATAGGGTCGCAGAGTCGGACAAGACTGAAGCGAATTAGCACACACACACACTGGCCTGTAGTAAATACTTAATGCATTTTATTATTATTACATATATGGAGCTATTGACATTTCTTTGGAATCAGAGTATTTTTGGCTTAAACAAGTATGGGACAAATTTACTGAGTTAAACATCTGCCATCCAGGAGTAGATGTTCTCCTGATACTTCAGATGTTGTATTCCTGAGTTCTGATAAACTCCAGAATGTGAAGGGCTTTTTGTTATCTGGCATAAATTAAAGCACCAGATTAATTATATTTTGTTCACTCAACAAATTAACGAGTGCTTACTCTACCCAAGGCACTGCATGTTGTGGAGAGTCCAGAATCTTCAAGGAGCATACATACAGTCCAGGGGAGATACTACAAATACATTTTTTTTAAAAATCATAAGCCAGGCAGCATATGCAGTGCTTTAAGAATGATATAGGGCTACCCAGATGGTACTAGTGGTAACGAACCCGCCTGCCAATGCAGAATCTGCCCAACAGATGCAGAATCTGCCAAACAGATGTGGGTTCAATCCCTGGGTTGGGAAGATCCCCTGGAGGAGGGCATGGCAACCCACTCCAGGATTCTTGCCTGGAGAACCACATGGACAGGGGAGCTTGGCAGGCTACAATCCATAGGGTCACAAAGAGTTGGACACGACTGAAGTGACTTAGCATGCATGCATGCAAGAATGATATGACAGGGAGGTTCAGAGTTTATAATACCAATGAACCTCATTTGGCTGGAGCAGTGTTTTGCAACCCTATCAGATACCTTGCTCCTCCCTTTTATAGCAAATATTGTCCAAGGCCCTCTTTACTGTTTTGAAATGAAGTTTATATATAATATGTAACATCCTACATGCATAATTTATTTTCTCCCGTCTCATTTTTCATTCCTTATTTCTCTCAAATTGTAGGTGTATGAAATAACTAATCATAATCCTTGGTCATTGACACACTCTCCATTATTGGTCTGTGTATGGTCCTCTTCTAGTCTTCTGTTTGTTTAGCTAGGTATTTAAAATAATGTCATAATCACCATTGAAACCACCACCCACCAGAAAAGATAGGACTTTACTGTAACATCCATCTGACCCTGGAGATACAGATCCCTTCCTGCTATCTTTTTGTCTCCTTGTTTTAGGTAACCATTACCCTGAATTCCATATTGGTCATGTCTTGCTTCCTTTTTTATATAACTTCATTGAATCTGTATGAATTTCTTAAACATTCTCATTTTAATTGTTTCAGCCTTAAGAAAAAAGTTTACATAGCATGTTCTATTTTCAGTTAATATTGTAATTCTAACATCCATCCATATTGTTGCATGTGGCAGTGTGATTCAGTGGTTTCAGCTGCTCCACTGTATAACATCATATGAATATTCCATGATTTACTCAGTCTTCTGTCAATGGGCATTTCAGTTTTTCTAAATACAATAGTTATTATTTGGAAAGTGCTGCTGTGGACATTTTTGTATGCAGCTCTTGGCATGTATATCTAGGAGTTTTCCTGTATATAAATCTAGAAGTGGAATTATTGTGTCATTAGAGTACTGATATGTTTTAACTTTAGTAGGTAAAATCAACTGTTTTCCACAACAGTTGCTCTAACTTAATTTCCACTAGCAGTGTATATTAGGTTGGTATAAAAGTAATTGCTGTTTTGGACCAGAAATTTTAAATCATTACAACTAGGCTCAAATACATCTTTATTAATCAAAATAGGAGCCATCACAGTCAACATATTTTTGCCAAGAAAATAAGTTGATTCTCGTGGCATAGAATCCCATACTTCGGGATCCAGCGTTCTTGGAAAGTGTTTTCTGCCTCATGCTGGTTGCGGAAGTGTTTTCCCTGCAAAAGGTTGTTGGGATGTTTGAAGACATGGTAGTTTGTTGGCAAGAAATCAGGCAAATATGGAGGCTAAGGCAACACTTCCTAGGCCAATTTGTTCAACTTTTGAAGAGCTGGTTGTGCAGAGTGGGGTCGGGTATTGTCATGGAGAAGAATTGGGCGCTTTCTGTTGACCAGTGCCAGCTGCAGGCGTTGCAGTTTTTGCTGCATCTTATCAATTTGCCGAGCATACTTCTCAGCTGTAATGGTTTCACCTGGATTCAGAAAGTTGTAGTGGATCAGACCAGCAGCGGACCAACAAACAGTGACCATAACCTCTTTTGGTGCAAGTTTGATTTTGGAATGTGCTTTGGAACTTCTTCTTGGTCCAACTACTAAGCTGGTCATCTCTGGTTATTGTATAAAATCCACCTTTTTGTTGCATATCAGGGTCCGATTGAGAAATGGTTCGTCGTCATTGTGTAGAATAAGAGAAGTCAACATTTCAGAATGATGATTTTTTTCACGTTCAGTCAGCTCGTGAGGCATGAGTTTTTTCACCTTTCCTCTTTGCTTCAAATACCAATCAACCACAGAATGGTCGACGTTGAGTTCTTGGGCAACTTCTCGTGTAGTTATAGATGATGCTCTCGGTTGGTTGTTGTCAGCTTCCAATTGCTGGCTACTATATACTTCATCTGCAAGGCTCTCGTCTCCTTTGCAAAACTTCTTGAACCACTGCTGCACTGCGTGGTCATTAGCAGTTCCTGGGCCAAATGCGTTGTTGATGTTGCGAGTTGTGTCCACTGCTTTATGACCCATTTTGAACTCGAATAAGAAAATCGGTTGAATTTGCTTCTTGTCTAACATCATTTCTATAGTCTAAATAAATATAAAATAAACAGCGAGTAATAAATCATTGGCAGAAAAACATAAAGGGAGAAATGCACGTTAAAACGGTGTATAACATAACCACATTTATTTAAGAATGTATTCCAGTATCAAACTGCAAAGTTCAACAGTCAGTTCAGTTCAGTCACTCAGTTGTGTCCGAATCTTTGGGACCCCATAGACTGCAGCTCACCAGGCTTCCCTGTCACCAACTCCCAGAGCTTGCTCAAACTCATGTCCATTGAGTCAGTGATGCCATCTAGCCATCTCATCCTCTGTCATCCCCTTCTCTTGCCTTCAATCTTTCCCAGCATCAGGGTCTTTTCCAATGAGTCAGTTCTTCGCATCAGGTGGGCAAAGTATTGGAGTTTCAGCTTCAGCATCAGTCCTTCCAATGAATATTCAGGTCTGATTTCCTTTAGGATTGACTGGTTTGATCTCCTTGCAGTCCAAGAGAATCTCAAGAGTCTTCTCCAACACCACAGTTCAAAAGCATCAATTCTTCAGCGCATGTTAGTGTGTGTGTTTTTTTTAATTTGATATTTAGGAGTTCTTTATGTACTTTGATACTAATCCTTTATCAGTTATGTGAATTGCAAACATCTGGTGCTAGTTTGTAATGTTTTCACTTTCTTTAAAATAAAGTGAAAGTGAAGTCGCTCAGTTGTGTCCTACTCTTCGCGACCACCTGGACTGCAGCCTACCAGGCTCCTCCGTTCGTGGGATTTTCAAGGCAAGAGTACTGGAGTGGGTTGCCATTGCCTTCTCTGTCATTACTCCCAGACATAACCAATTAGATCATATCTTCTTATTTTCAATAAGCAGTCAGCACTTCTCAAATAATGTAGAACATAGATTTCCAGGTATTTATCTCTGTATGTTATTTATCCAAATAGATTTACATTGGAATTGAGCACTTTAGAAATGTATTAATAACAAATATATTAAACACTCATAATTGGAAAGTACTTAAGTTTAATGTAGTCAAATTTATTCCTTTTCCTTTTATAGCCAGTGCTTTTTATGTTTTGTTTAAAAAGATTTTTCCCTACTCTATGGCTAAATTATATTCACACATATATTTTTAAAGTTTTGTTTCTGCACTTAAATGTTTAATCCATCTGGAGTTGATTTTTGTATATGATGTGAGAAAGAAATTCAGTTTGGTTCTTTTCCCGAATGGATAACCCTGTTTTCTCAGTTCCATTTATTGAAGTCTCTCAGTCCACGTCAATTTGGCATGCTTCCTGTATAATAGACAAAGTTCTATAGGCCTGTTTCTGGGCTCTTTATTCTTTTCCACTGTCAGTTTATCAAGTTTTCAACCAACATAACATGGTCTTAATTTCCGTAGCTTCATTAAAAATCTATAGGTGGTTGGGGAAACACCCCTCTGTACTTCCCTTTTTCAGAAGTGAAGTGTCATGATTCTTCTTGGTCTTTTATTTTTCCTTCCATACTTAATTTTTAAAAATCAACATAATATCCCTACTGTAATATAAAGAGGAAATAGATGAAAAATGGTTTACAGTAAAATAGCATGTAGTGTAATATATATAAGTGCTTAATCACACTAACACCAGAAGGGCATCCCCACAAATATTTGAAGTGCCGCCTTAGAGTAGTGCAGCACCCACTGAGAACTGACAGGCTGGAGAGGTGGGGTGATCCTGTGCACAAGCCTTAAAGATTCAGTAGGATTCAAGCTAGCAGATCTGAGAGAGAGGTAGAATTGCAGTGCGAAAGTGAAAAGAAAAAACCTCACCTGGTATATTTGTAGAAAATTCATCCTGCTGAAACCTGGTGTAAGTTGGAAAGATTTCTCTGAATGGGTTTGTATGTTTAGGACACGTGACACAGGCCATGATTACTGAGTACCTCTATCACAACCACTTGGCTGGGATAGGCCAACACACAGCTGACCTATCTACTTTCCTTTGAACAAATCATCTAGAGTCTAAATTAAGTTCTGAGAATGCAAACCAATAAACCACAGCAGTAAATCCAGCTTTAATAAAAATGAAAGAGGTTTCCTGCATTTTACTTGAAGCCGTAACTTTATTAAGTACATTTACCTTGTATTTTATTAAGCACATTTGTAATAACCTTTTTCTTTAATTGGAAAGTATTTCCTATTGTTTCATCCTATTGCACTGAGGATGGCTTGGATCTTTTGGAAATTTGAACATTTTAAGAGCACAGTTGTTATTGCCTGATAAAATCAGGTAGTAGGAGAGTGGACAGGGCCCTGCTTGACTATATGGTAACTAAGCTGGCCTAGTTTTGTTAGGTAAGGGTCCCTGGGTTACGTTTCATTCTGTTTACCGTATAGGGAAGGAGCTGAGGGGGGAACTATTCACTTGTCTTTATAGTAATTAGTTTCGCTATACCTTTAAGGGTTTGAATAGTAATTGCCTTTAGAGATAGAATAGCCAGTGGGGGTTTTTTTGACAGTTAATAAGACAGTGGTGTTAGGACCTCCTTGAAGTTTTCATGGTTAATGTTGATGTTGAGAGTGAATACTCACATCATGTGTTTCATAGTCTGAAAAACCATGTAACTTATACAAATTTGTGAAGGACTTTGAGCCTGACTCTAAACACAGCACTTCTGAAAATGCGCAATATTATTTGATTGAGATGTTCACTGTATCCAAGCCATACTCTTCTATGACATTTTAAATGTTTTTTACTTCTGACAGAGTCCAGAATTCTCCTACTCTAGGTCTTCCAACTTCCTCAAATACAACTCAGGGCATCTAGTATAAGGAGAAGTATATTTGGGACATAAAAAGTAATTTGTTTATCTGAAATTCAGATTTAATTGGGCATTCCTTATTTTATCTGGAGACCCTTCTTCACCCCAGATTTTTGTACTCAGATTTTTCACTTCCCCTGAATTCTTGGTTTCTCTTGTATATTACTCCTTGTTGCATATCCCCTCTTTAGGTTTATGTGGTTTAGTCGCTAAGTGGTGTCCAACTCTTGCAACCCCATGGACCATAGCCTGCCAGGCTCCTCCAGAATTCATGGGATTCTCCAGGCAAGAATACTGGAGTGGGTTGCCATTTACTTCTCAACCTGGGTTGAGACCCAACCTGGGTTGAGACCCAACCTGGGTCTCCTGCATTGCAGGCAGATTCTTTACCAACTGAGCTACGAGGGAAGCCTTTAGGTTATTGTCTTATACAAATATGGAATATGCTCATTTTCCTTACTCTCTCCCAGATTCCATTCCCAGCAGGTACTGAGTAGGAGAAACACTGAAGAGGGGGATATACGTGAGGATAACTGTGTTAAAGAGAAGCTGTAAAACTCTGTCTCTTATCCTAGATACAATGTATAGGTGTGCATGGAAAAGAAATTGAGTTTGTTTGGGTGCCTGTATGTATGGCGTGGGCTTGTCTGGTGGCTCAGTGGTAAAGGCTGCCTGCCAATACAGGAAACACGGGTTTGATTCCAGGGTTGGGAAGATCCCCTGGAGAAGGAAATGGCAACCCACTCTAGTATTCTTGCCTGGGAAATCCCATGGACAGAAAGGCCTGGTGGGCTACACTCCGGGGGGAGGGTGGTGCAAAGAGTTGGATAAGACTTAGAGATTAAACAACAATATGTGCAACATATTTTGCTATTTTGAACTAATTTAGATGATCTTCATTTATTAATAATGATCATTATTTTTAAACCTATAGCTTTTTTCACTGAGCACATTTAATCCTGCTTGTAATATGAGACTGATGTCCAGAACAGAAAAAACAACTTTATATTGAAAACATTAACCATTACTATTCTAAAAAGTCCATCTGTCATATCCTTCGCTGTGAGTTTCTCACTCACTTTCTCATTTCCTTGAATCATCGATTCCCTTCTGTTGCTGGGCCATCCCTTCTCATCTCTCCTAGCTTATCCTCTTTCCTGCGCACCCCATTCCTCCAACACTGCTCCTAGAAACTAAAAAACCCTCACTTTATAAACTTCTTGTCTCCATCCCACCTATGTCCTGAGGACCATCTTGCTTCAACCAAAATGATGTATTGGAATGTTTTGGTAAACAAAAGACAAATCTCCACCTGGTGAGCTCTGCTGCTAACTTCTAAAAGAATGTTCCCCTCCCCACTGCTGTTATTAAAGGGCAGAGAGATGGGAATCATAAATGCCAGTTGAGCCAAGAGGATGAAAAATGGACAGACCATCGATGGTCCTTTGGATTAATTTAAAGCCACTGTGGAATGAGGGCTGAAGATCAGAAGCTGATGAAGCTGCCCAAGTGAAACTTCATTGGTCCTCAGTGGAGATGCCCAAGCCAAGTGACAAGGCAAGGCTTTGAGGGGACAGGAGGAGGCCTTCCTTGACCTCCAGCTTCCTTCTGGTGCCTGGAGTATATCTGGCTGGCACCCAGGGACAGATAAAAGTGTCCTTCGGACGAGCAGTGTCCTCTTCAGGCTGGGTTGTGAGCAGAGGGGAAACCAGTGCTGAAGAAAGACAGGGGACCACTGTTAACGGGCCGGTTCTCAGACCCTTATGAGGCTTCCTTTTAGGTCCCTAGGGGGATCTAGGGCACACTATGATGAGTGCCAAAAAAGAGGTCGAGACAGAAATCACACCTGATCATTGAATCTACAGAGAAGGCATTAATTAACTAGACCTTGAAGGAATTCTCACAGGCGGTCTTGCTTTGAGAAATCACATCTGTTATGAAAAGAGAAGTGCATCCATGTATGTAATTTTTTTTTAGTATTGTTGTTGCTAGCTAATGGATATAAAGACAATGACTTCCTGCTAAGGAGAAGACTGCATTGCTCCTAGTGAATCATGATAAATTCTCTCCCTGTGTTTTTTAACAGATAGGTTAGTAATGTTGGTAGCTTACAAATGACAACACTCGGGCGAGCATGAGAACTGAAATAGCCCACTGAGACAGTGGCTGTGGGCCATGTTAATTCATTCTACCTTCATGGAATCTAGGAGTACAGATTTTTTGTGACCCACAGAGAAATGTTTTTAAAAACCCACTTCCCAAAGAAGAAAAGCAAGCAGACAAATAAAACTCCCACCAGTATCGGAAAAAAAAAAAAAAAAAACAAACAGCCAAGATGTGTCTCTGAGGGTCATAGAGGCAGAAAGTCTGTCACCTCCACCCTGGGAGCTGCATTCATTACAGCTCAACAGAGTGACTCTGCCTCCCAGTTAGAACCTTCTCTAGGTGTGTGGAGGAAACGCTGCCAGCTCCGGGTGGCCGCATGAGAAGCAACTCCATTTGGTGGATGGACATTTTTAAAACCTGGTACATATGTTAGCCATTTTTATGGCATTTAAATTGTGGGGGGATCTGTGAAGTGAATGCGCAATAAAACCTTTCACAATAAACCATGTGGAAAATCATCTAATCCAACCCCTGGAGGTCAAAAGTCACAGTAACATATTGCTTTATACCATGAAAAAGAATTAAGAGTCCTTAATTCTTTAAGGGACAGCTTGCTTTTCCCTTTGTTCTTTATAGACTGGTGCTCCAGATTTGGGGTGGAAGGTAAATTGTGTGAAATGGCGGTGTTGGGCTGAGGTAGGGCAGGGAGGCCTCCCCTGGCAGGTGGAACCTAGGGAGTGCTTTGCCAGTCATTTCCAAAGTAGCATCATTTCTCTGCCACCATTTTGCCATCCTCAGGACGAAGACTTTCTTCCCAAGGAATACAGAGGCGAGAAAAAAGAGAGCTAGGAACAAGGAAGTCAGACACATAAGTCAGAGCAGGATGTCACAGTGAGGTATGTAAGAGTATGTATACCCCCCCAAACTCCCACAGTTTGGTGGGGTATATAAGAGATACTTACTTTTGTTTATTTTGTTATGTTTACTGAGAAGTATGCATGGGAAAGAAAGTACAGCCTTCAGAACACTAGGGATCCCTTTTATTTTCTCTTGAGGAAATATAATGATCTAATTGAAAATAAAAACTTGTAAGAGTTCTAGGACACATTCTTACTGATTTGTACTTTGACAACTAAGTGAAAAGTGGAAGTGTTAGTCGCTCAGTCATGTCCAGCTCTTTGCAACCCTATGGACTGTAGCCTGCCAGGCTTCTCTGTCCATGGGATTCTCTAGGCAAGAATACTGGAGTGAGTAGCCGTTCCCTTCTCCAGGGAACCTTCCCAAGCCAGGGATCTTCCCAACCCAGGGATCGAACCCAGGTCTCCCACATTGCAGATGGATTCTTTACCAGCTGAGCCACCAGGGAAGTCCTTGAGGACTAAAGCCTCAGTCATTTAGCTATATGAGATTCTAAAAATAAAGTCTTAGGGCCAAAAAACACTTGCAGTTTCTCAGTAACTTCTGAAAAATGACTAGTAAGTTTGTTGCCATTTGAAAACTTCTATTACAGAAGGTTTTTTTTTTTTAATAATTTCCTAAAACAGGCTGCTAATGAAGTCAGCATGCTCTTCAGCCCTTTTTAATCTTTTCTACCCAGTTGTTTTAAAATTTGAGACTTAAAGTATATCTGAATAGCATGAAGTGCTTGGTTAGAATTGTTTAAAGAGAAAGAACAGAGTTGGTATTAACAATCAGAAAACCATCAGATGTCAAATTCTTATCTCCAATAACTGAGAAACAGTCATTCTCATTCTCACTGTGTGATGGTCTAAGGTCTGCCCGAGGAATGACACAGGCATTCAGGCCATGCTCACTGACCTCAGAGCAATCCCAGACCACTTTTTTTTTTTTTTCCCAGACCACTTTTGAATGAATAGAGATATATAAACAGTGTTCTGTCTGCCTGATTCTAAACACTTTCACACGTAGTTCATTTCATTGAAGGGCTTCCCTGGTGGCTCAGATGGTAAAGAATCTGTCTGCAATGTGGGAGATGTGGGTTCAAGCCCTGGACTGGGAAGATCCCCTGGAGGAGGGCATGGCAACCCTCTCCAATATTCTTGCCTGGAGAATCCCCATGGACAGAGGAACCTGGTGGGCTACAATCATGGGGTCACAAAGAGTTGGACACAACTGAGTGACTAAGCACAGCACAGCATAGAGGATGTGCAGATAAAGCGGCTGATCCGTGGATTGCATTTTCTCTTCTAAACTGGTTGTCCGTGTGATTCCAGGGATTTGAACTGTACCATTTTCAGAATAGGGCTTCTCTTATGGCTCAGTTGGTAAAGAATCTGCCTGCAATGCGGGAGACCTGGGTTCCGTCTCCTGGGCTGGGAGACCTGGGCTGGGAAGATTCCCTGGAGAAGGGAAAGGCTACCCACACTTGTATTCTGGTCTGGAGAATGCCAAGTCCATAGGGTCACAAAGAACTGGACACAACTGAGTGACTTCCACTTTAATTTTCAGAATAAGCCTCTAAGTTCTTGGTTGTGGTCCCTTTACTGGGCTGAATTGTAGGAAACTTTGGCATAAAACTCTCATTTTACAGATGATGATACAGGTTCATAGAGATGTGGAGAGGAGTAACTTTTCCATTCAACAAACTAGGACAAGAACCAAAGTCACTTGAGTTTAATCGCCGTGCGTTGAATGCATTACTGGCTCAGTGTGTTTGACTCTTTGCCACCCTGTGGACTGTAGCCTGCCCTGCTTTTCTATCCATGGGACCATGCCTTTCACTAAATAGTTGCATAATTGAGGGTCAGATAATTTAATTAGGATTTAAGTTATCTAGTTTGGACCTCTTGCTTTTATAAAATCAAGGTGTTTGGGGATTTAATATGCTTTCCTTCTTGATCACCACATTCCTGCATTCTCTCCACTATATTATATCTTTGATTTCATTCTTTCATTCATTCATTCGTCCCATAGTAAAGGGTGATTGTTTGGAAACAGCTGCCCATGACATTCATATTTCTCAGCCTGCTCTCTACCACCCTTTCACCCCTTTCATCCAGCTAGGGCCATTCATACCAATGTGATATGCTTGAACAAGAAGCATGTCACTTCCAGGCAGAAATAATCATGAAGCAGGTATATCATTTTCATCTTTTCTTCCCATCTGCTGACTGAAATAGTACCCTAAAGGTCTAGGGGATGGCAGAGCCACCTGGTGGAAGGAATCTGAGTCTTCAACAACCCTGTGGAAGGCTGCCTGCTGAAAAACAGCACTGGATTGTTACATGCATGAGAAACAAATTTGTGTCTTTTTTTTTTTTTGGCCATGAGACTCAGCATGTGAGATCTTAGTTTCCCAACCAGTGATCAAACCCACACCCCCTTCAATGGAAGCTTGGAGTCTTAAATAACCACCAGACTGCCAGGAAAGTCCAAACTTCTCTGTCTTAAATTTTGTTGAAACAACTAACATCACCCTGACTAATGCAGTTAGGCAACAGGCATTTAAATACTGACTATATGCATGGTTTTATGTTGAGTAGAAGGGACCCATCTTTGAATAACACACGCTTTCTGCCGTCAAAGAGTTCAGTCCCGTAGGAGAAGACATAATAGGTGTACCAACAGTCGCAATACAGTGTGGTCAGGGCCGTGATAAACATGCGATAGTGTGAGAGAACATAGTCTTGGGCATTTTAGGAAATGCTCCCGACAGAAGTACCATTTAAGTCAAGTGCTAAAGCAAAGCATATTCGATGGTTATGAACCAAATGTTTTCTATTGCCCCCCAAATTCATAAGTTGAAGCCTTAACCTTCAATGTGGTATTTGGAGATAGGGCCTTTGGAAGGTGGAGTTGGATGAGGTCATGAGAGTGGGACCTTCATGGTGGGATTAGTGTCTTCATAGAAGAGGAAGAGAGATTTCTCTCTTCTTCACCCTGTGAGGACAGAGCAGGAATGCAGCCATCTGCAAGTCAAGAAGAGAGTCCTCAGTAGAATCCAACCATGCTGGCACCCTGACCTTGGACTTCCAGCCTCCAGAACTGTGGGAAATGAATTTCTGTTGTTTAAGCCACCCAGTCTGTGGTATTTTGTTATGAGAGCTCCTACTGACTGAGACAGATGGGGTTTTCTTTCCAAGGGACCCAGCCTTTATTTCTGACCCGGGAATAAGATAGAGCATGACATATTCAAGAAGCTTTGTGGCTGCCGCAGAGGATGGAGAGAGAGGCTGGAACTTCAGGAAGAGCCTCTCATTGCACTAAAGCCCTTGAATAACACTCCTAGGACGTTGGGATGTCGGCTTCGGTTGGGCCTGCCTTGAAGAGGCACCAGAGGATAATGGGATGCGCAGAGACGGACCTGTGGGCATGGCCTAAAGGTTAGGCAGGAAGGGGGTTGGCCAAAAATGGTACTAGGGGTATCCATAGCTTCCTTAACAAAGATACCCAAAAACTAACAGCTTGCAGACCAATTGGATTTGATAAAATTTAGGAATGATAAGCACCTCCAAAAAATAGAGTTCACTTACTAGTAACATTGTTATGCAGACCTGGGCTTCAACTCAGATGCATGAAAACAGAATAGTATGTGGGCCTTAAGCTTGGCGGTGAAAGCAGTGCTTCAGGGCCACAGCAGGACTTTGGGTCAAATACTAATGAATTCCTCACTCTAGAGAGAGAAGTCATTATTTGCATTGTGATTTCTTACTTGGCAGTTAACCAGAGGAAATAAATCAGAAATCTCCGAACCCATTTTCCAAAGAACATCATCTGGTGGACTTTCTAAATTGTCTTTATGCTAGGCTTTTCCTCACCCTCAAGTCTTTACAAAAGAGGGAAGAAAAACAACAGAGGCTCCCTTCTCTCAAATCTTGTCTAATCCTTTCATAATTCAAGATCACAGAGCTGCTGTAAAAACCCAGCCTCACTGCTGTGCTCATTCCCCATGTGCTTGGCAGAGCAAGCAATTCCATTTACCAGCACTCCAGCAAGCGGGCAGTGATAAATAAAGCTGCCACCCTCCGCTTGCCCACCGTGTTGAAAATGACACATTGGACAAGTGGGTCTCTATTGCCTCCACTTTTTTCATAAAAAGGCAAAATGGTCTGCAAATGCAGTAAATCTTAATTTCTAATATAAACTCCAAACACAGAAAAAAAAAATTCATAGGCCAGTTTAGACTGGAGTGAATTTGATGATCAGATGGTGAGAGTTTGAATACTAAAGAGATAAACAGTCTGAAAACAAATTCCAGGAGCCACCTGGATATGTGGGGCTTTTCCTTCTTGAAGCAAGTTTGTCTTCTCCCCATGTGACTTTATTGGAAACTAAAATCACAAAACAGGCAAAGTCAACATGAAAAAAGTTAAGTTTCTAAGTTCAGAATCCCAGAATTTAAAAATTACCTCTTGTTATGATTTTTCATACTGAGTTAGCTTTAATTAAACACTTAATTGTGTGACAAGTCCATGCCAAGTTCTTTCATGCATATCTCACTGAACTTTTGGGTCTGAATTTTCTTTTAAATCTTCCAGTCTGGAATCAAGGGTGTTCTTTTTTCATTGTGATTATTAACAGGAGAATTGACTTTGAATTACCTATTGATGATGAATTGACTTTGAATTACCTATAAGATGATGAACATGTTCTAGTTGGTCTACAGTAATAAATCGCTTTGCAGGATGGTTCAAGTCCTCCTCACTTCTGTCCAAACATAGTTGGGAATCCGATTTCCAGGCACTCTGCTTCATTCACTGCATGCTCCAATCTCATCACACAATGTTCTCATTCTCTGTGGGCACCTCATGCTTTCCTGCCTCTGTCTCCTTGCTCTCAGTTCAGTTCAGTCGCTCAGTCATGTCCGACTCTTTGCAACCCCATGAACCTCAGCACGCCAGGCCTCCCTGTCCATCACCAACTCCCGGAGTCCATCCAAACCCCTTGCTCTAGTTCAGCCGGTTGTTTGGATTGCCTGTTTCTCGTTGTCATCTCATAGTCTCTGTACCTAACCATCAGGTCCAGCTCACACTTCTTGTGTGCCATGAAGCCTGCCCCAGTGCTCCTCTTCAAGGTGAAAGTCACCTTTTCTCTTCTGATTAGCCAATCCTTTTTATTAAGTTTGAAAATTGTGTTTGAAGGGATGTTCACAGTAGCATGGTTATAATAGAGAAAAAAAGAGGAAGCGATATAAGAGTGACACCTCAAAAGGGTGTCAGATAAATAAATTATTGTATTCTTATATACTGTGAAGAACAATACAGATATTTACCATGGTGTTAGAGGTGTATATTTTTACTGGTTTAGAAAGATGCCCACTATAGATTGGTAAGTTCAGCCATGCTCCTATCTTTAAACACAAAAGGAATTTAAACATCACCTGCTTCAGTCTTCAGTGGCTCAAGTCTCTCTCCTCCCTGTCTACTTGCTCCAGCCCTGACCTCCAAGGTGGCCCAAGGTTGTTTCTGAAAGTCCTCAAAGGGTAAGGAGGGTAGATAACATATGCCCCCAGCTTCAGCCACGGTGCTGCAGCTGCTGTGGAAGGTTTCGTTGCTTTCCTCCTAATGGAGCCCCTGGTGGGAATGATGCTGATTCACCAAAACTCATTAGTCTGTGAGCTGGTACTGAGTCCCACTGGGTACCTCAGGTGTTCCTGACCCATTTTCCTCCTTCGCCCACCATTCATGACGAGTCTTCCATATATCAGCCCCTGAAATGGAGGAAAACGGCAGGATCCCTGTCCTGAAAGAGACTCCCAGACGTCCAGGCTCCCGTTGCAAGCCCTGTCTCTGAGTTCCTGCTTGGAAGTAACTCTAGACTTTTAGTGCTCTGACAGCTGCCCTAGGGCAGGCAGTGTGGACAGAATTCTGCGTGAGAAGATCTGGGTTCATATCCCAGCTCTGTCACTTAACTAGCTCACCAACTTGAGGAAATCATTTTCCCCGAGGCTTAGTTTCTTCACATAAAATGGAAGTGACACTGTTACTTCCCATACAACTTCGTTGTGGAGGATACAGGATATGTGACTATCAACGTTATTCATACATCATAAAAATCTAGAAGACTATTACTAAACACAGAGTTAACCCTAACCCTACTTCTCCAACCCCTAATATCTTGTCAATCCACGTGACTTCTGAGAATTCCTAAGCTGTGGTTATTTTTTTAAATGTGTTTGTTTATTTGGCTGCACTGGGCCTCAGTTGCGGCATGCAGGATCTTTGGTCGGGCATGCGAACTCTAAGTTGCAGCAGTGTGGGATCTAGCTCCCTGACCAGGGATCGAACCTGGGCCCTTGCATTGGGAACACAGAGTCTAAGCCACTGGACCACCAGAGGAGTCCATCTAGTTATTTATTTTTTTTTAAAGTAGGCCCAAGATAGAATGATACCTGCTTGGCTTCACAGATCTGGCCTTCAACTGAGAGCTCCAACCTCAGCAGTGACCTTGACCCAGAATGTTTCTCACCATGTTAGGACTAGGGTTGGCAGCACCTCTTTGTGGACCTGGCAACTCTTGGTTGGAATTCACAGCCCATCCTCAACTTCTCATCCAGCCCCCTAGACAGAATCTGGAAACCCACTACCTCACACATCAAACATGAGCCCTTCACTAAAATACAAAAATGTGCGTTCCCAGGAAACAGGATTTGAAAGGACAAACCACACTCGGGAATATTGAGGGACATTTAAGAAAAATCCCCTTTTTCTCTTACTTCTTCACTGCTGAGACTTTCTGAAGGAATTCTCTGTCCTGCTCCAGAGGCTGTAATCCCTTTTGGGTGTGTGGATTATTGTGTGTTTCCCTTGTGGGTGTCAGTTAAGTTACAAGGTGTTAACAGTCCCCTGGAAGAGACATCACATCAAGGAGACGGTATTAGGTTTTGATCCTTGGCTGTGGTTCAGATTTATTTAATTTCTCTCCCCTCCCCTCACTTCCCTGCTCTCAATCTATTAAGATTTAAATCCTCAGACCCCTAATGGAGGTTGTCTAATCTGTATCTGTTTGGGGGCTATAGACACCACCATTCTTGCCCTTAGCTTTAGAGAGAGACTTTTCCTGCCATACACAAAGAGGTTGGGCATTGATGGGGAAACCTGCCACGTTCAAATACTTTGTGCTCTTTTGATTATCTTCTGCATGTGGACAAGAACTGGGCAGATCCTTACTGCTGTGGCCCAAGTAACTGGCTTAAAAGCAATACATATGGGTTTATGTTCTCATGTGTACCGTTTTCCTTTTAACACAAGTGTATCCCAGCTTCTGTATCTCAGAAGCTAGCTCTAAGCTGGATGTATGAGGGGTTTTTTGCTGGTCATTTTTCATCTTGATAAACCCAAACCCTCAGTGGATTCTGTTGATGGATGGCCTTTCTCTCTCATATTTTCTCTTTCTTGCCCTTGATTAAAAAATAATACATGTCTGTTGTAAAAAATTTAGAATGTAGGGGTGCACAAAGCAGAGCATAAAAGTCACATTAGGTTGTCATCCTGAGACAGCTAGTGATAACAGTCGGTATGTCTTTTGTCTAAGATCCAATGGAGTCGGGACCATCCCATTTAGGCTCTTTTGCAAAGTACTTGTTTTCGCTTAATATATCACAGCCCGTATTACTGTGCCTGGTCAAGGATTCTCACTCTTCAATACAGTTCTTTCTGGCCATGGAACACTAAGAGTTCCTGTCTGCACCAGCTCCTTTGGGTAGACCTTGTCTGGCTCCTGGGTTGGAAGCAATGACCTAACTCCTGGGGCTGGGTACAGGCTCATTGGAGACACTATCCCAGTTCCGAACATAGCTGTATGCTCTCAGAAGGAATAGTTTCCAGTGTAAAAATGTAAAGTATTTTCATGTCAAAAAAGAGCCCAAGAAATCTGCTGAGGGCCCCAGATGAGAAACTTACCTATCATATCCACTGTACAAGTGTTCACAGCTTGAAATGCCTTATTTATTTACTTATGACTATTTTTAGAGCAGTTTTAGAAAGTGAAAGTGAAGTCACTCAGTCGTGTCTGACTCTTTGCGACCCCATGAACTATAGCTTAACAGGCTCCTCTGTCCATGTAATTTCCCAGGCAAGAGTACTGGAGTGGTTGCCATTTCCTTCTCCAGGGGATCTTCCCGACCCAGGGATCAAACCCAGGTCTTCTGCACTGCAGGCAGACGTTTTACCCTCTGAGCCACCAGGGAAGCCCAGAGCAGTGTTAGGTTCACAGAAATTGATCAGAAAGTATAGAGAATTCTCATATAACACCTACCCCTTCACCAACCTCCCAATGTGCCAAATGAATGTACCAAATAAATGGTACATTTGTTACAGCTGATGAACTAGCACTGACATGTCCCTCAAAGCCCACAGTTAACAATTGAATTCAATATTGTATCTTCTATGAGTTTCAACAAATGTATGAGTATCCATCACTATAGTACCATACAGAATAGTTCCACCGCTCTAAATATCTCTTGTGCTCCACACGTTCATCCCTCCTTCCCCCTAAACCCATGGAAACCACGAATCTTTTTACTGTCTCCATAGTTTTGCCTTTTCTAAAATGTCATATAATTGGAATGTTTAATATGTACGTTTTAAAATTGGTTTCTTTCACATAGCAATATGAATTTAAGGTTCTTCTGTGTCTATTTATGACTTGATAGCTCATTTCTTTTTAATGCTGAATAATATTGTATTATCTGGATATTCCATAGTTTATTTTATTTTTTTTAATTTATTTTTTACTGAAGGATAATTGCTTTACAGAATTTTGCTGTTTTCTGTCAAACCTCAACCATAGGTTGAATCAGCCATAGGTATACGTATATCCCCTCCCTTTGGAAACTCCCTTCCACTCCCTCCCATCTCCCTCCCTCTAGGTTGACACAGAGCCCCTGTTTGATTTTCCTGAACCATACAGCAAATTCCCATTGGTTATCTGTTTTATATTTAGTAATGTAAGTTTACATGTTATTCTTTCCATCCATCTCACCCTCTCCTCCCCTCTCCCACGTCCATAAGTCTATTCTCTATGTCTGTTTCTCTATTGCTGCCCTGGAAATAAATTCTTCGGTACCATTCATTTTTCTAGATTCTATATATATATGTGTTAGAATACAGTATTTATCTTTCTATTTCTGATTCACTTCACTCTGTATAATAGGTTCTAGGTTCATCTACCCTGTTAGAACTGACTCAGATGTGTTCCTATTTATGGCTGAGTAATATTCCATTGTGTATATATACTAAAACTTCTTTATCCATTCATCTGTCTATGGACATCTAGGTTGCTTCTATGTTCTAGCTATTGTAATAGTGCTACAATGAACAATGTGATACATGTGTCTTTTTCAATTTTGGTTTCCTAGGGTATATGCCTAGGAGTGGGATTGCTGGGTCATATGGTGGTTTTATTCCTAATTTTTTAAGGAATCTCCATACCGTCTTCCATAGTGGCTTTATCAATTTACTTTCCCACCAACAGTGCAAGAGTGTTCCCTTTTCTCCACACCCTTTCCAACATTTATTGTTTGTAGACTTTTTGATGAGAGCCATTCTGACTGGTGTGAGGTGATATCTCATCATAGTTTTGATTTGCATTTCTCTAATAATGAGCGATGTTGAGCATCTTTTCAGGTGTTAGCTATCTGTATGTCTTCTTTGGAGAAATGTCTGTTTAGGTCTCTTTCCACTTTTTGATTGGGTTGTTTATTTTTCTGGTATTGAGTTGTATGAGCTGCTTGTATATTTTGGAAATTGATCTTTTGTCAGTTGCTATTATTTTCTCCCATTCTGAGGGTTGTCTTTTCACCTTGCTTATAGTTTCCTTTGCTGTGCAAAAGCTTTTCAGTTTAATCAGGTCCCACTTGTTTACTTTTGTTTTTATTTCTGTTACTCTAGAAGGTGGGTTATAGAGGATCTTGTTTTGATTTATGTCATCAAGTGTTCTGCCTGTGTTTTCCTCTAAGAGTTTTATAGTTTCTGGTCTTACGTTTAGGTCTTTAATCCATTTTAAGTTTATCTTTGTGTATGGTGTTAGGAAGTGTTCTGCTGCTGCTGCTGCTAAGTCGCTTCAGTCACGTCCGACTCTGTGCAACCCCATAGACGGCAGCCCACCAGGCTCCCTCATCCCTGGGATTCTCCAGGCAAGAACACTGGAGTGGGTTGCCATTTCCTCCTCCAATGCATGAAAGTGAAAAGTGAAAGTGAAGTCATTCAGTCGTGTCCGACTCTTAGTGACTCCATGGACTGCAGCCAGGACTCCATGGACTGCAACCAGGCTCCTCTGTCCATGGGATTTTCCAGGCAAGAGTGCTAGAGTGGGGTGCCAGTGCCTTCTCCAAGTAAGTGTTCTAATTTCATTCTTTTACATGTAGCTGTTCAGTTTTCCCAGCACCATTTATTGAAGAGGTTGTCTTTGCCCCACTGTATATTCTTGCCTCCTTTGTCAAAAATAAGGTACCCAGAGGTGCATAGGTTTACTTCTGGGCTTTCTATCTTGTTCCATTGGTCTATATTTCTGTTTTTGTGCCAGTACCATACTGTCTTGATGACTGTAGCTTTGTACTATAACCTGAAGTCAGGCAGCTTGATTCCTCCAGCTCCATTCTTCTTTCTCAAGACTGCTTTGGCTATTTGGGGTCTTTTGTGTTTCCATATGAATCGTGAAATTTTTTGTTCTAGTTCTGTGAAATATGCCATTGGTAATTTGGAGGGATCACATTGAATCTGTAGACTGCATTTGGTAGTTTAGTCATTTTCACAAGATTGATTCTTCCTACCCAGGAACATGGCATATCTCTCCATCTGTTTATGTCACCTTTGATTTCTTTCATTAGTGTCTTATAATTTTCTGTGTACAGGTCTTTTGTCTCCTTAAGTAAGCTTATTCCTAGATATTTAATTCTTTTTGTTGCAGTGGTGAATGGGATTGATTCCTTAATGGCTCTTTCCGATTTTTCACTGTTAGTGTATAGAAATGCAAGTGATTTCTGTGTATTGATTTTGTATCCTGCAACTTTGCTAAATTCACTGATTAGCTCTAGTAATTTTCTAATACTATCTTTGGGGTTTCCTACGTATAATATCATGTCATCTGCAAACAGTAAGAGCTTTACTTCTTCTTTTCCAATCTGGATTCCTTTTATTTCTTTTTCTTCTCTGATTGCTGTAGCTAGGACTTCCAGAACTATGTTGAATAATGGTGGTGAAAGTGGACACCCTTGTCTTGTTCCTGATCTTAGGGGAAATGCTTTCAGTGTTTCACCATTGAGAATAATGTTTGCTGTAGGCTTATCATATATAGCCTTTACTGTGTTGAGGTTGGTTCCTTCTATGCCCATTTTTTGAAGAGTTTTAATCATAAATACATGCTGAATTTTGTCAAACAAAGGCTTTTTCTGCATCTATTGAGATGATCATATGGTTTTTATCTTTCAATTTGTTAATATGGTGTATCACGTTGATTCTGTATATTGAAGAACCCTTGCATCCCTGGAATAAACCCAACTTGATCATGGTGTATGAGCTTTTTGATGTGTTGCTGAATTCTGTTTGCTAAAATTTTGTTGAGGATCTTTGCATGTATGTTCATCAGTGATATTGGCCTGTAGTTTTCTTTTTTTGTGTTGTCTTTGTCTGGTTTTGATCTCAGGGTGATGATGGGCTCATAGAAAGAGTTTGGAAGTGTTCCTTCCTCTGCAATTTTTTGAAAGAGTTTTAAAAGGATGGGCATTAGCTCATCTCTAAACGTTTGATAGAATCACAGTTTATTTTTACTTTCGAGTTTTAGCAGTTATGCATAAAGCTGCCTTAAACATTGATGTGCAGGTTTTCTGGGGGTGGGGAATAAGCTTACAACTCCTTTGGGTATATACCAAGGAGCATGATTGCCAAAACTTATGGTAAGAGTAGGTTTAGTTTTGTAAGAAACTGCCAACCTGTCTTTCAAAGTGGCTGTTCCATTTTTATTCCTACCAGCAATGTCTGAGGGTTCTGCTGCTCCATGTCTTGTCAGCACTTGGTATTGTCATTGTTTTTAATTTTAGCCATTCTAGTTGGTAGAGATAACCATTCCCCACCCCCGCCTCCTTTTTCTCTTTTGGTAAAGATAAAAAGACTTTCCTGGTTGGAATTGCCTGAAAATGAGTGTGTGAATCTGAATCTAATTATGCTATATTCTCTCTGTTCTTAAGCAGATGAATGCTAACTTCTGAGAGTCATACAGTTGCCCTTTAGCCTCTCTGTGTCAGCAGCATGCTTGGCACCTTGGAGGTATTTAGCAAATATTTACTGGCTGCATGGCTGTCAATGATCTGGCTACCTCTGCTTTTGAAAACCATAAGGGATCTATTTGGAGAGGTTTAGACCAGCACGTAGGCCTGTGCATACATATGTACGTGTGTATGCACACACACAAAAAAACAGCAGGCACTCTTCTGCACAGTCGAGAATCATATTGTCAGGACTTTTGAACCCTGGACTCTCAGTACCTCCAAATGCTGGTCTTGCTCTGTAAGTGGTAATAAATGAAGAATATTTTTGGTGACGTTTTATTTTGGACAATAATCAGGCCCAGTATTATCTTTGGGTCTCAGACAATGAAAAGTCGCTCTTCCTATTGCCACCCACACAAAGAAGTCCCAAGCTGTGTCTGTGGACACTCACATCTTGAGGTGATAGAAGCAAAGGCTGATGTAGCTGTGATTGCCACCCCTCTCCTTTGTTTTTATTTTCCTTCTATCACTGTCCTTCCAGGAGTGTCCTTGGAAGCAACGAAACCTAACATTTATTGAGTCTCCTGGAGGTAAACGTATCCCCCATTGCATGTGCTCCCGTGGTGCCAATTCTGCACTATGTGCCTGGCATGTGATAGGTGGTAATCAATGTTTACTGTTGAATAATGTGCCTTTGGTCTGACGTAGAAGTCTAGAGTTTGCTAGTTAAGAACTGTATAGCATTCCAGGGTTCATTGTTTGGAACTACTATTGCAGTTGTCTTGCCATAGGAGAAATCACTACAGTTTTGCCCTCAGAAGCCCAAGTCGATGACCAAATGTGGAGCCAATACTTTCCAACACCCACCTCCTGATTCTTGTCAAAAAATACACCACACATTGTAGCAATCATATTGCCAAAGCTTTACAGCATCTATAAATTGAAAACTACTGCCTTTGACAGTTATGGGCCTGTGTCAACACCAGATCTTGTTGACCCTTCTGGAATGTGTTTGCAAATACACCATGCCAGCCTTGGAAGTTGTTGACATCAGAGGCTGTAAGCTAGTTAGATGTGGCCCCAGAGCATTGTGGGTCTTACTGTCTAGGAGGATTCTTTTTTTTTCTTAAATCCTTCTTTCCTTTGATTTTGTCCCAGGGCGAGAGCTGTCTTGGTTGCCACATTTGGCAGACAATAAAGTCAGTTTCAAGGAGTCCATGTTGCTGCATAAGTGATAATATCTGTGAGTCGCTTCCCTTTCTTCCCTGTTGGCAGATTGCAGTAGGAATGGCTGGAAGCACTGGGACATGCTGGTGGTTGTGGATTGTGCTGTGGAGGAGAGTCTAAGCACGCCCTGCGTGGTCTGGGCAGGGTCTGTCCCACTCTGCCAGAGCAACCATCTGGACATGGATATGGACATGGTGTCGCCGAGACCTGTGTGGTGCCACTTTATTCTAGCAGCAGGGCCCACTGTGGGCTCCCTGGCCTATGTGTCTCTGTGCATGTGTGTAATGGACTTCCTGAGAGGACTGTACATGCTTCACACATGCTCACAGTTCTAGAGGCTAGAAGTCCCAGATAAAGGTCTGATTTCTGGTGGGAGCTCCCGACTTGCAGATGGCTGCCTCCTCACTGTCCTCGTATGACACACACAGGGAGTTCTGGTCTCTCTTACTCATCTTATAAGGATACCAATCTTACTGTGCTAGGGTCTTACCTTGTGACCTCACTTAAGCTTTACTACAGCCTTATAGGTCCTTTCTCCAAATACAGTCCCATGGGAGACTAGGGCTTCCACATCGAATTTTCAGAGACATGATCCAGTGCACAGCATCTGTATACAGACAGTGGGAGAAGACAGCTGTTTTACCCACTTCTTCAAAGCAGACAGATAGCAGGCATTGTTTTCATGTGAAATTTTGAGTGGTGAAAGTGGTGAAGAAAAGAGACTAGTTAGGAGGCTCTGCCCTCGGGCAGGTGAAAAACTGGAGGCCTGCAGGGTTGTGTAGAGATGAGAAATGTTCAGGGGATAAAGTGAAAGAAATCGGTACCCAATTTGACTTGGGGGGAAAGAGGAAATAAAAGGGAGACATCTAGGTGACTCAGATGAATACTATTCCTCTGTTCAGTTTTTCAGGCAAGTGGAAACAGCTCCAGGACTCCCCTCTCAAGAGGGGATAGCTGGCAACAATAACAGAGTTCCCTCCTTTTCTTGATTGCCTTCACTTTCCCACCACTTGTCTCATAGTAAAATCCAGTTGATAGCAAGTTGGAGCAAACATGCGAGTGAAGAGAAAGGGGTCTGTGATTTGAGCTGGTGGACGCCTATTCACTTTGGCCACCCAGCTGTTGTCCAACTGTCTCTTGGTAAAACCCTGTTTTCCCTTTGGGAACAAGCCTTCCTCTGTGCTCTGTGAAGTCTTGGTTGGTCTGTCAATCAAATAAAGCCAATTTCATTTGCCAGGAATCTTGAACAGCTGGATAGAGGGACAAAAAAATGGTTCAAAGAGATTAAGAAGTGTGTTTCTGCTGTTACCTGGGTCTCAGGACCTTCCCTTCTTCCTGCCCTTTCTACAACTAAGCTATTCAACCCTTCTTTTGATTTTGTGGTCTACCCTGTATCCTTTCAGCAAATTCTTTTCTTAAATTTACTTGGTTTCTGTTGCTTGCAACAAGGGAACCCTAGCTAATGCCTAGAGGGTAGCAGGAAAGGCCCTGTTTCTCACAGCTGGCTCTGTTTGGGAAGGAGACCCGAGACCCCTCAACTGCCTCCTGACAGCTACTGCTGTCTCTGCCCAAGCCCCTGTGCCCATCTGCAGTGAGGAGTTAGGTGTGTCTGCTGCAAGTCTAAACCATTTTCACCCACCCCAGTCTTTGCTCACAATCCATCTGGGGCTTGCTTCAGCTGTCTTGCCCAGCTGTCAAACTGTGAGGAGGAGAGAGTCATAAACCAGTGGACAGTGAAAGGCCATCCACAGGCCTCCCCCCAGCAAGGGCGTGGAAAGGACAACATAGGCACTGGGCACTGAGAGAGAGGAGACATGGAGAGCCGCAAAGAAAGGGGGCGACAGGTGAACATGGCCCCAGGTGAGCTTTGCCAACACGACATAGCTCTCTTCACCTTTTTTTAAAGGTACTGTTTCTCAGGTTCTGCTGCCAGAATTTTCTGAAATGTTAGGTTTCAGTGCCAAGGCAAACTGCAAAACCAGCCAGCCTGGGCTGCAAGTGCCAGAAGATCACAGACGCAGTCACTAATAGCAGTTTGCCTAGTATCTCAGTGCCTTTTTCCACTTCTGCCAAATTGCGGAGGCCATCAAGGTAATCCTCCTGGCCTCAGGGCCCAGGTAGTGAGCCTGGAGAGGCAGACCCAGCCCAGAACCCTGAATCTAGGCTCTGGCAATGGTGTGGGGGCTTTAACAAACGGGCCTCCTTGTCACATTCATGCAGGTCTGCAGCCACCTGGGAGCGGCAGCTCTCTGTGTCTCTGAAGCCAGGAGTGATTGCAGAACATCTGTCACTAGTTGGATCAGGGCTCACTCCTGTCTCTCTCTCTATCCCCTTGAGCTTCCTTTAAACAAAGAGGCTTCCTGCTTCCTTTCCCCTCCCCACCCTCCTCCAAAAGTCAGCTGTCAAAGAGCCTTCATGTACAGATGTTTGTGTCCATATATGTCTACAAGGAAATATCAGGAATGCAATAACAATAACCTTAGAATTGCCCTGAGTCAGCAGCCTCTATCTATCCCATGTGTGCTCTGGCTGAGTATCGAATAGTAGGCCACTGATAGCCTTGAGTGTGAATTTACTTTAGCATTTACTGAGCACCTACTGTGTTCCAAGCACTATGCTAGGGGCCATTGGGGAAGCCTTTGAGGAACTTGATTGCCCTTCTAGTGGAGGAGCAAGACCATATCATAAGTAGCTGACCTCAAGGTCTAAAACTCGACTCAAATTCAGCTCAGAATTACAGTTGTCCTCAATTAGAGTCCAGGCAATGCATTCCCCCTTCCTCAATAAATGTACATGATAAGAGTGATAATAATCACCCTTGAGAGATTTTGTTAACCTAGGGGAGAGGTCCCAATTTAAAGATGAAAGCAAAAATATGGAAACTAATATTAGTATTGCTACCTGTCATGGGGAACTACTATGCTGTTTCATTGTCACAATAGTCCTGTAAAGGAGGTATTGTTCTCCCCATTTTGTTGATTGTGAAAGTAAGGTTCAGAGAAGTCCAGTAACCTCATCAGCTATGAGTCTACTGCGTGAAGGAGTTGGGATATAAATTCCCGTGTGTCTGATCCCTTCCTGGAGGAAAGGTGAGCTGCTCTGTAATCGTCATTCCCATGGATCTCAGCTAGGTGAGGACAGCCTTCCAGATACCAGGTCCCCTGTCCCCTCAGAGCCTTTGGATTGGTTCAAATCTTCTTCATTGTGTGGCATGGGATGGTGGAGGTGGGCATCTTGGGGGAGTCTCTGGAATGGGCAGTAGAGAGGGCCACTTCTGCTGGGAACAAATCTGCATGCCCGGCTGCTTGGCCAGCCAGATGTAATCATAGGGGCCGTGGAGGGAGCCAGCCAGGAGTCAGGAGCTCACCTGTGGGAAGAGTGAGGGTGTGGGACCATGAAGTCAGCTATGCTTGGGCTTCTTACTCCAAGGTCCCAGAAGCAGGTTGAGATTCTAGAAATTTCCTTGGCTATCTGCACCATGTAAGGGACCAGCTGCAGGTCAGCACCTTGGTAGTGCTAGTTAGGTTAGGTCAGCCTTCAGTGCCCCGTCCCACCCCAGCCCCAGGGAACCCGTGTGGACAGCCACCTGGGGTTCCAGCCTGGGAGCTCCTGAGCCCGGTCAAGAATATGGTCAAATTTCACTCCTTCACACTGACTGATTTGGAATGAAGTTGATCTTGGTTCCAGCAGCCCAGAAGGTGTTTGCTAAGGTAATTAATAGGAATCTGATGTAAGGGTTTTAGAATATCTGTAGTCGTTTAGCAAAGGACTGAACAAGTAGTATATGAATCTTGCTCCTTCTTGAATTAAGGCAGGCTTGGCCTGAATGTTATTTGGGAAAAAAGTGAATCTATGTACAAAATTATCCTATTACTCAGGCTCATTTCAAATTAGTGAGATTTTAGAGGTGGGTGTTTATGTTGTCAAAGAAAAACCCAGCCTGCTTCTCCTGTCTTTCCCAGGTGCTTTTGTTTGGGGTTCCTAGATGAGAAAGTAAGGTGGAGGTCAGTGCTCACATATATTCCTATTTGACTGAGGAGAGGAGGGTGCCTTTCGGAAACCAGAAAGTGGGACCTACTGGGAGGTAAGAGCAGGGTCTGTGGATAGTTTACAGCTAAATAATCATTTCAGGGCCATTTCAAGGCAGGTGTGTGTGTGTGTGTGTGTTAATTGCTTAGTCATGTCCGACTCTTTGCAACCCCATAGACTGCAGTGCCACCAGGCTCCTCTGTCCATGGGATTCTCCAGGCAAGAACACTGGAGTGGGTTGCCATTTCTTTCTCCAAAAGGAACTATAGAAAGAAAGTGAAGTCGCTTAGTCATGTCTGACTCTTTGCGACCCCATAGACTGCAGTGCCACCAGGCTCCCCCATCCATGGAATTTTCCAGGCAAGAACACTGGAGTGGGTTGCCATTTCCTTCTCCAGGAAGGCAGATAGTATATCTCATTCATTTACTGATTCACAATTCATTTATGATTTCTTTCAAAACCATTTAATAATAAATTCTTTTATTATTTATAGTATGTTGTTTATGGATATGCCAAAGTACAAAAGGCTATCTGTATCGTGAACTCCTTATTGTTTTTCTGCTAAAGGATATACATGTCTTATATATGCTTATATAGACATGGAAACATTTCTGGAAGGATACATAAGCAACTGTCAACAGTGGTTCTCTCTGGGAAGGGGTAAGATGAGTGGTAGTTGAGGAAGAAGACACTTACTTTTTATACAGTTTGTACCATTTTGTACATTTATATTTTATACCTTTCCCTACTCTCTGAGTTTAGTTAAATACCATGAAATCTCTAGTGCCTGGTACCTTGTCTTTTAAGAAGGTTGTCATGTGTTTGCATAGTGAAATTTAATGTAGCAGTTTCTAATGGTGTTCTACAAAGAGCACAGTGAATTCTGGCCCCTGTTTTAGAGGGTCATGTTTGAGCATCAGTGTGTTAGCTGGACCAGGCCGGTCGGATGTGCTCATGAGTGTGAAAAAACAGGAACACAACACAAGGATATAGCAAGCATAGATTAGCATTTTGGCTGTCCTCATCAATGACACGCAGCCTTAAAAACCCACACATTCTGGACTACTACTGCTGCTGCTGCTGCTAAGTCACTTCAGTCGTGTCCGACTCTGTGCGACCCCGGAGACGGCAGCCCGCCAGGCTCCCCCGTCCCTGGGATTCTCCAGGCAAGAACACTGGAGTGGGTTGCCATTTCCTTCTCCAGTGCATGAAAGTGAAAAGTGAAAGTGAAGTCGCTCAGTCGTGCCCGACCCTCAGCGACCCCGTGGACTGCAGCCTACCAGGCTCCTCCGTCCGTGGGATTTTCCAGGCAAGAGTACTGGAGTGGGGTGCCATCGCCTTCTCCGACTAGTGGTGCTAGAAGCCCCCTTTCCTGCCTGGACAACTGATGCCAGCTGCCTTCCCAGCTAGAAAGATACAGAGTCCTTTTCTCCCCTTTTCATGCTGTCCTTGTCTTGAAATGATAACGAATCCATAGGACAAGGAGGGATATGGCATGTTTCCTCAAGTTCAGGTCAGTGTACAACTCCTTTAGTTTTGTTTAAAGTCTTTTTCATGCATTATCCCAGAGGATTGGCCCAGAAAAAGCTGATCATTCTCAGAAGAGAATGCTCTTACATATTCAATCCTCCCTGTGGTCTTCACAGTATTGCTTTACTCCCAGAGGCTCTTTCACTTCTTCCTAAAGTGAAATGTGTGTCCAACCAGAACAAGCCCCAGATTGGATATGAGTTCAACAATTTTTGCATTATGTACAATTTTTTACATGAGCCTGGCATAGCCCTCCAGGGCTATTACTAGTAGCTGGGCCCTGAGGAAACGGGCACAGGCAATGAGGACTCTGGGACAGACTACTTGAATCAGACTCTCCCAGTATAGGACCTTAGGTAACATTTTCTTAACCTCTTGGGTCTTAGTTCTTCATCTTTAAAATGGGAATTAAAATACCTGCCTTTTAAGCTTATTGTGAAGATTTGCCGTAATAAATAAATCCATAGTGATATGACTAATTATTCACACATGCATCACATATTACTTGTTATTATGCATTAAGCAGTATGCTAGGTACCAGGAGCAATTTCAGTATTAATAAAACATGGCCCTTGCCCTGCAGGGATTTGAGTCTAGAAGAGGAGATGAAAAATTTAACAAATACATTAAATCGAGATGATAAATGCAATAATAAAATATATGCCAAGTTCACTGGTGTTACAAAAATAGGAGTAAAATTCAGAATTTCAGAAATTACTGTAACAGGTAATGTTTTAAATTTCTTTATAATGAGTCGAGATATTTCATTCATTTATTTAAAAACTTAGATGCCTCATATGGGCCAGAAAATTGAGAGGGTCCCTGCCACTTTCTTCCATTCCCACTGCTTCTTCCTGGGTTCAAGTTAGCATTGTCTGTAGCTGGTGACCTGCAGCAGCATCTTAACTTACCTTTTTCCCTAAGGATTTCGCCACCACCAACCCATTTACTTGTTAATTGTGTGCTCATGCTAGTAAAATCTCTCACATCTGTACAGCATTTCACCCATTTGCAAAGGCTTTTCACAAATATTGTCTAAATTATTCTCCACTTTAACCAATGAGGTGTGGGGAGAATAGATGTAATTATCCTTCTTTCCAAAGAAAGTGAGGGCCTTAGAGATCAAGTGACTTGTTCGAAGTCAAACTCAAACTCAAATTCACCCTTTTTGGGGTCCAAACCCAACGCTTTCCCTTCCATGTCTCTAACAAGGGTACTGGTCTCAGGTAGTAGTACGGTTTCTTGTTCCTTAACACAGCTGACAACTTTGTGAGTTGTAAGAGCTCATGAGAAGCATCTGTTTGCCTAGAGATTTTGGACACTCCTGGTCACTCTTGCCAAACCTGAGATTGATTAGGGAGTGCAGATAAAGTCCTCTCTCCAGATGCCTCTTGGGTCAAACTCCTGTTGTTGGCGGGGGGCAATTTTCAGGGCCAGAGGGAGGTTCTGGGTGAGACACCTGGCCGACAGGGTTTTTCCCGGCTCACCCTCTGAGAGGGCAGCCTGTGACGGGGTAAGTCTGGAGTCTGGGAACAGAAGAGCATGCCGGCACAGCTCCAGTTCAGGAGGGTGCTGTGCGGTGTCCGATCCCTTCTTGTCCTGGTGTTAGAGTGATTGTCTTCTGAGTAGCACTGTTCTGCCTCATTAGTTTCATTTATTCTCTCATATGTTCTTTCATTCATTCATTGAATATATATGAAAGCACTGTATGGCCATTAGGGATGCCAGTAAGAATAAAGTGGGGTCCGTCCTTCTTTCTCTCTTCAGACCTGCACAGGGTGTATCGGTCCTGTGCCTGCTTCACTGACTCGCTGCGCCCCCTCCCCCCCAGCCCATCCCCTAAGAAAATACCATGATCGCAGTCCTCCTGCCAAGAGAGCCCAACAGGATACCATGCGACCTGCCCCTGCAGCCCGGGTGATTGGACCTGGGCTGGGCACCTCACCCAGAGCAGCCATTCAGTTAGCTGGTGGTAAATTATGGGTCATGTCAATCTGATCTGTGCTCCTGGAAATTTGATTTGGAGACTATGGAGAGATGGAGGCAGTCCAGGAGCATAAAGCTGGTCTAAGGTTGAGTTGGAACCATGGTTGGCTGAAACCTGTGTACACTGACATGGTTGGACATGAAAGCTGATACTGTGGGGAAGAAATTATTAAAGAGCAAGGAATACAGTGGTGACAAATAGACAAAGTCTCTCTTGTCATAGAGTGAAATTCCTTTAATTAGCCTCCTCTAGGGAGACCTGGAGAAGGCAATGGCACCCCACTCCAGTACTCTTGCCTGGAAAATCCCATGGACGGAGGAGCCTGGTGGGCTGCAGTCCATGGGGTTGCTAAGAGTCGGACAGGACTGAGCGACTTCACTTTCACTTTTCACTTTCATGCATTGGAGAAGGAAATGGCAACCCACTCCAGTGTTCTTGCCTGGAGAATCCCAGGGATGGAGGAGCCTGGTGGGCTGCCGTCTATGGGGTCTCACAGAGTCGGACATGACTGAAGCGATTTAGCAGCAGCAGCAGCAGCAGCAGCAGTGGAGACCTAGTTCACTGATCTAAGGAGCAAGTTATTTAAAAATCTTGGAGAAAGATTCTGTCTAGTCACAGCTGGACTAGAAACAAGCATATGAAGTACTATGATTAGACCAAACTGTGTTACATGTTCCCACTCCCGTTGCCTTCCAGAAGACTGAGTGTGTGTTGGAAGAAGGGTCCTGAGCAGAAAAGCATTTTTTTAAATTATTTTATTTTTATTTTTTTTCTTTTATTTAAATAATTTATAACCAAATATCAAAATGAATCCACCACAGGTATACATGTGTTCCCCATCCTGAACCCTCCTCCCTCCTCCCTCCCCATACCATCCCTCTGGGTCGTCCCAGTGCACCAGCCCCAAGCATCCAGCATCGTGCATTGAACCTGGACTGGCATCTCGTTTCATACATGATATTTCACATGTTTCAATGCCATTCTCCCAAATCTTCCCACCCTCTCCCTCTCCCACAGAGTCCATAAGCCTGTTCTATACATCAGTGTCTCTTTTGCTGTCTCGTACACAGGGTTATCGTTACCATCTTTCTAAATTCCATATATATGCGTTAGTATACTGTATTGGTGTTTGTCCTTCTGGCTTACTTCACTCTGTATAATAGGCTCCAGTTTCATCCACCTCATTAGAACTGATTCAAATGTATTCTTTTTAATGGCTGAGTAATACTCCATTGTGTATATGTACCACAGCTTTCTTATCCATTCATCTGCTGATGGACATCTAGGTTGCTTCCATGTCCTGGCTATTATAAACAGTGCTGCGATGAACATTGGGGTACACGTGTCTCTTTCCCTTCTGGTTTCCTCAGTGTGTATGCCCAGCAGTGGGATTGCTGGATCATAAGGCAGTTCTATTTCCAGTTTTTTAAGGAATCTCCACACTGTTCTCCATAGTGGCTGTACTAGTTTGCATTCCCACCAACAGTGTAAGAGGGTTCCCTTTTCTCCACACCCTCTCCAGCATTTATTATTTGTAGACTTTTGGATCGCAGCCATTCTGACTGGTGTGAAATGGTACCTCATAGTGGTTTTGATTTGCATTTCTCTGATAATGAGTGATGTTGAGCATCTTTTCATGTGTTTGTTAGCCATCTGTATGTCTTCTTTGGAGAAATGTCTATTTAGATCTTTGGCCCATTTTTTGATTGGGTCATTTATTTTTCTGGAGTTGAGCTGTAGGAGTTGCTTGTATATTTTTGAGATTAGTTGTTTGTCGGTTGCTTCATTTGCTATTATTTTCTCCCATTCTGAAGGCTGTCTTTTCACCTTGCTGATAGTTTCCTTTGATGTGCAGAAGCTTTTAAGTTTAATTAGGTCCCATTTGTTTATTTTTGCTTTTATTTCCAATATTCTGGGAGGTGGGTCATAGAGGATCCTGCTGTGATGTATGTCAGAGAGTGTTTTGCCTATGTTCTCCTCTAGGAGTTTTATAGTTTCTGATCTTACGTTGAGATCTTTAATCCATTTTGAGTTTATTTTTGTATATGGTGTTAGAAAGTGTTCTAGTTTCATTCTTTTACAAGTGGTTGACCAGATTTCCCAGCACCACTTGTTAAAGAGATTGTCTTTAATCCATTGTATATTCTTGCCTCCTTTGTCAAAGATAAGGTGTCCATATGTGCTTGGATTTATCTCTGGGCTTTCTATTTTGTTCCATTGATCTATATTTCTGTCTTTGTGCCAGTACCATACTGTCTTGATAACTGTGGCTTTGTAGTAGAGCCTGAAGTCAGGTAGGTTGATTCCTCCAGTTCCATTTTTCTTTCTCAAGATCGCTTTGGCTATTCGAGGTTTTTTGTATTTCCATACAAATCGTGAAATTATTTGTTCTAGCTCTGTGAAGAATACTGTTGGTAGCTTGATAGGGATTGCATTGAATCTATAAATTGCTTTGGGTAGTATACTCATTTTCACTATATTGATTCTTCCAATCCATGAACATGGTATATTTCTCCATCTATTAGTGTCCGCTTTGATTTCTTTCACCAGTGTTTTATAGTTTTCTATATATAGGTCTTTAGTTTCTTTAGGTAGATATATTCCTAAGTATTTTATTCTTTTCGTTGCAATGGTGAATGGAATTGTTTCCTTAATTTCTCTTTCTGTTTTCTCATTATTAGTGTATAGGAATGCAAGGGATTTCTGTGTGTTGATTTTATATCCTGCAACTTTACTATAATCATTGATTAGGTCTAGTAATTTTCTGGTGGAGTCTTTAGGGTTTTCTATGTAGAGGATCATGTCATCTGCAAATAGTGAGAGTTTTACTTCTTCTTTTCCAATTTGGATTCCTTTTATTTCTTTTTCTGCTCTGATTGCTGTGGCCAAAACTTCCAAAACTATGTTGAATAGTAATGGTGAAAGTGGGCACCCTTGTCTTGTTCCTGACTTTAGAGGAAATGCTTTCAATTTTTCACCATTGAGGATAATGTTTGCTGTGGGTTTGTCATATATAGCTTTTATTATGTTGAGGTATGTTCCTTCTATTCCTGCTTTCTGGAGAGTTTTTATCATAAATGGGTGTTGAATTTTGTCAAAGGCTTTCTCTGCATCTATTGAGATAATCATATGGTTTTTGTTTTTCAATTTGTTAATGTGGTGTATTACATTGATTGATTTGCGGATATTGAAGAATCCTTGCATCCCTCGGATAAAGCCCACTTGGTCATGGTGTATGATCTTTTTAATGTGTTGTTGGATTCTGATTGCTAGAATTTTGTTTAGGATTTTTGCATCTATGTTCATCAGTGATATTGGCCTATAGTTTTCTTTTTTTGTGGCATCTTTGTCAGGTTTTGGTATTAGGGTGATGGTGGCCTCATAGAATGAGTTTGGAAGTTTACCTTCCTCTGCAATTTTCTGGAAGAGTTTGAGCAGGATAGGTGTTAGCTCTTCTCTAAATTTTTGGTAGAATTCAGCTGTGAAGCCGTCTGGACCTGGGCTTTTGTTTGCTGGAAGATTTTTGATTACAGTTTCAATTTCCGTGCTTGTGATGGGTCTGTTAAGGTTTTCTATTTCTTCCTGGTCGAGTTTTGGAAAGTTATACTTTTCTAAGAATTTGTCCATTTCTTCCTTGTTGTCCATTTTATTGGCATATAATTGTTGATAATAGTCTCTTATGATCCTTTGTATTTCTGTGTTGTCTGTTGTGATCTCTCCATTTTCGTTTCTAATTTTATTGATTTGATTTTTCTCCCTTTGTTTCTTGATGAGTCTGGCTAATGGTTTATCAATTTTATTTATCCTTTCAAAGAACCAGCTTTTGGCTTTGTTGATTTTTGCTATGGTCTCTTTTGTTTCTTTTGCATTTATTTCTGCTCTAATTTTTAAGATTTCTTTCCTTCTACTAACCCTGGGGTTCTTCATTTCTTCCTTTTCTAGTTGCTTTAGGTGTAGAGTTAGGTTATTTATTTGACTTTTTTCTTGTTTCTTGAGGTGTGCCTGTATTGCTATGAACTTTCCCCCTAGGACTGCTTTTACTGTGTCCCACAGGTTTTGGGTTGTTGTGTTTTCATTTTCATTCGTTTCTATGCAAATTTTGATTTCTTTTTTGATTTCTTCTGTGATTTGTTGGTTATTCAGCAGGGTGTTGTTCATCCTCCATATGTTGGAATTTTTAATAGTTTTTCTCCTGTAATTGAGATCTAATCTTACTGCATTGTGGTCAGAAAAGATGCTTGGAATGATTTCTATTTTTTTGAATTTACCAAGGCTAGCTTTATGGCCCAGGATGTGATCTATCCTGGAGAAGGTTCCATGTGCACTTGAGAAAAAGGTGAAATTCATTGTTTTGGGATGAAATGTCCTATAGATATCAATTAGGTCTAACTGGTCTATTGTATCGTTTAAAGTTTGTGTTTCCTTGTTAATTTTCTGTTTAGTTGATCTATCCATAGGTGTGAGTGGGGTATTAAAGTCTCCCACTATTATTGTGTTATTGTTAATGTCTCCTTTCATACTTGTTAGCATTTGTCTTACATACTGCGGTGCTCCCGTGTTGGGTGCATATATATTTATAATTGTTATATCTTCTTCTTGGATTGATCCTTTGATCATTATGTAGTGACCTTCTTTGTCTCTCTTCACAGCCTTTGTTTTAAAGTCTATTTTATCTGATATGAGTATTGCTACTCCTGCTTTCTTTTGGTCCCTATTTGCATGGAAAATCTTTTTCCAGCCCTTCACTTTCAGTCTGTATGTGTCTCCTGTTTTGAGGTGGGTCTCCTGTAGACAACATACGTAGGGGTCTTGTTTTTGTATCCATTCAGCCAGTCTTTGTCTTTTGGTTGGGGCATTCAACCCATTTACGTTTAAGGTAATTACTGATAAGTATGATCCCGTTGCCATTTACTTTATTGTTTGGGGTTCGAATTTATACACCATTTTTGTGTTTCCTGTCTAGAGAATATCCTTTAGTATTTGTTGGAGAGCTGGTTTGGTGGTGCAGAATTCTCTCAGCTTTTGCTTGTCTGAGAAGCTTTTGATTTCTCCTTCATACTTGAATGAAATCCTTGCTGGGTACAATAATCTGGGCTGTAGGTTATTTTCTTTCATCATTTTAAGTATGTCTTGCCATTCCCTCCTGGCTTGAAGAGTTTCTATTGAAAGATCAGCTGTTATCCTTATGGGAATTCCCTTGTGTGTTATTTGTTGTTTTTCCCTTGCTGCTTTTAATATTTGTTCTTTGTGTTTGATCTTTGTTAATTTGATTAATATGTGTCTTGGGGTGTTTCGCCTTGGGTTTATCCTGTTTGGGATTCTCTGGGTTTCTTGGACTTGGGTGATTATTTCCTTCCCCAGTTTAGGGAAGTTTTCAACTATTATCTCCTCAAGTATTTTGTCATGGTCTTTCTTTTTGTTTTCTTCTTCTGGAACCCCTATGATTCGAATGTTGTAGCATTTAATATTGTCCTGGAGGTCTCTGAGATTGTCCTCATTTCTTTTAATTCGTTTTTCTTTTATTCTCTCTGATTCATTTATTTCTACCATTCTATCTTCTAATTCACTAATCCTATCTTCTGCCTCTGTTATTCTACTATTTGTTGCCTCCAGAGTGTTTTTAATTTCATTTATTGCATTATTCATTATATATTGACTCTTTTTTATTTCTTCTAGGTCCTTGTTAAACCTTTCTTGCATCTTCTCAATCCTTGTCTCCAAGCTATTTATCTGTGATTCCATTTTAATTTCAAGATTTTGGATCAATTTCACTATCATTATTCGGAATTCTTTATCAGGTAGATTCCCTATCTCTTCCTCTTTGGTTTGGTTTGGTGGGCATTTATCCTGTTCCTTTATCTGCTGGCTATTCCTCTGTCTCTTCATCTTGTTTAAATTGCTGAGTTTGGGGTGTCCTTTCTGTATTCTGGCAATTTGTGGAGTTCTCTTTATTGTGGCTTTTCCTCGCTGTGTGTGGGTTTGTACAGGTGGCTTGTCAAGGTTTCCTGGTTAGGGAAGCTTGTGTCGGTGTTCTGATGGGTGGAGCTATATTTCTTCTCTTTGTTCAGTCGCGCTCCTTTCGAAGAGTTGGATTGCTTTTCTGGGTGCCTGATGTCCTCTGCCGGCATTCAGAAGTTGTTTTGTGGAATTTACTCGACGTTTAAATGCTCTTTTGATGAATTTGTGGGGGAGAAAGTGTTCTCCCCGTCCTACTCCTCCGCCATCTTGGCTCTTCCCTCGCAGAAAAGCATTTAAAAAATAACAGTAGTGGATCCCTATGATTTCCCACTGCATAAGCGTGGCTGGCATTGCTGCATATCTGTCACTGAACTTAGTCTTAGAGGCATTTTCACCTTAGAACCTGGTCTGGTATGTGATCCAGTTATTTCACACTCATCCATCTCAGTGAGCTTCATCTTTTCTTGGGGCAGTTCTAGACCTCCTCCTCAAAACCAGTTATCTCAGTTACATGAAGGACCTGGGATACACAGAGGTGGGATTAGTGCATGCAAAGGAATAGCCAGGCACTGCCCGATGGTGAGTTTCTAACAAGAATGTTTCCAATTAATCATCCTCACGTCTCAGATGGGGAGAGGGCAAAGAGCCAGCGAGGGCCTGTCAGCACAGGCCTGCTACACGACTTCTAGTTAACAGTAGGTGCTGTTATGTGAGCAGCTGCAACCAGATCCCATCCCCTTCAACCAGATTCCACCCCCTTGTGATCGAGCATGCAGCCAAGTTAAGTGTTCCTAGGCATGAGAGTCCAAAGGGTCATAACTGAGAGCTACTGTGCCCTTTGCCACTCACTCAGGTTGCCTTCCAGGACCCAGGGGAAGCCTGCAGTTGGGTCTCAGTAGGGTTGTACCAGAGTGCAGAGTCACATCCAGGAAAGGACAAAACCTTAGAGGAAGACACAAATAATTCAGGCTGGTTCCTGGGTTGAACAGCTATAATCCAGGCAGAGGTGGAAGCAGAGATGGAAACATCTGCCTTATGATCTGCCAGAGGGGCAGGAGTGGTGGACAGAGGAGATGCAGCCTGCTCAGAGCTGTTAGCTGGCTGGGTGAGGCTCAAGCAAATGGGGAGGGACCTTTCAGCCCTTTCTATGGAATCTCAGAAGGGGATTCCTGTTCCAGGCCATCAGCTGAGTGGATGTGGAGGTCAATAATGCATGTTATGTAACCAACAGAAGGTGGGGGTCAAAGATATCCTAGCTCATAGAGCTTCCACCCCTTGGCCCCATTACAATTGTAATGTTTCTTCCTCATTCCAGGTGGCACGCTCCTTTCTGGGCCGTATTATCAGTTCAGTTCAGTCACTCAGTTGTGTCCAACTCTTTGCGACCCCATGGACCACAGCACACCAGGCCTCCCTGTCCATCACCAACTCCTGGAGTTTACCCAAACTCATGTCCATTGAGTCAGTGATGCCATCCAACCATCTCATCCTCTGTCGTCCCCTTCTGCTCCTGCCCTCAATCTTTCCCAGCATCAGGGTCTTTCCAGTGAGTCAGCTCTCCGCATCAGGTAGCCAAAGTATTGGAGTTTCAGCTTCAACATCAGTCCTTCCAATGAACACTCAGGACTGATCTTTAGGATGGACTGGTTGGATCTCCTTGCAGTCTAAGGGACTCTCAAGAGTCTTCTCCAACACCACAGTTCAAAAGCATCAATTCTTGTGTGCTCAGCTTTCTTTATAGTCCAACTCTCACATCCATAAATGACCACTGGAAAAACATAACCTTGACTAGATGGACCTTTGTTGGCAAAGTAATGTCTCTGCTTTTGAATATGCTGTCTAGGTTGGTCATAACTTTCCTTCCAAGGAGTTAAGTGTCTTTTAATTTCATGGCTGCAATCACCATCTGCAGTGATTTTGGAGCCCCCAAAAATAAAGTCAGCCACTGTTTCCACTGTTTTCCCATCTATCTGCCATGAAGTGATGGGACCTGATGCCATGATCTTAGTTTTCTGAATGTTGAACTTTAAGCCAACTTTTTCACTGTCCTCTTTCACTTTCATCAAGAGGCTCTTTAGTTCTTCTTCACTTTCTGCCGTAAGGATGGTGTCATCTGCATATCTGAGGTTATTGATATTTCTCCCGGCAATCTTGATTCCAGCTTGTGTTTCTTCCAGCCCAGCGTTTCTCATGATGTACTCTGCATGTAAGTTAAATAAGCAGGGTGACAGTATACAGCCTTGACATACTCCTTTTCCTATTTAGAACCAGTCTATTGTTCATCACCAAATTGCTGAGCACAGTCATGTGACCTTAGATGTCTTTCTTTGTAGAGAGAACCATTTCTTGTTAAGAAATGACAGAGTTCCCCTCCCCAGTATTAACAAATGGTAGTAACTTTTCTCTTTCTGCAATTGTATTACCAGAAGTACCTCAGAGCACTACAACACTAAGTTATAGATAGCCAGTCCTGCCAGATTCTGTCCAGGTCATTTATAAAATATCCCAAGTAAGTCATGAGACCTAAACTCTTGTGTGGCCTTGTTATGATGAGACCTCAAATTTTCTTTAGCTCCTCAAGTTTGACCAATGTCTTGTCTTTCATTTTCTGTAACTTACCTTTTTCATTTTCATTAATATCCAGATTTTTAGCTTCATATTTTTGTTTAGTTGGCCTGTGGTAGATAGCAATATTGTTCAAAATATTTACTGCTCCATTCTGGGGCAGAATTATACTCTTCCCCTTATTGATGTCAGAATTGGTCATACGACTTTCTTTGACCAATGAAATGTAACCAGAAGTCACATGTGCTACTTCTGAGCAGAAGCTTTCAGAGGCATTGTGTGGCTTCCCAGTGTTCACTCTCTTTTCTCAGGGGACTGTCAATATTCTATACAAGGGCTGTCCCATCGGTCTGGCTCCTCGAGTGGAGACAAAGTGTGGCATTGCCGCAGCTGACCCAGCCTGAGCAAGAAATAAACTTCAGTTGTCATAAGCTACTGAAGTACAGGGAATTTTTTTCCTGCTAGAAAAGTTAACCTATCCTGATTAATAATGGGCCCATCTACTTCCAGGTAGATTTTGGAAACATTTCATTTCTTTTTGAAGCAAAATCCTCAACACTCTATGTGCCTTGGCTGAGGGTTCAGTGATTCTAAGACTTGTATATGAAACTATGATAGTTTCCTTGGGACTGTGGGCTATCATCCTAGTTTAGGTAGAATTTGCTGGGTCAGTAATAACAAAAGCTATCATTTACTTGGGGAATGAATGCCACACATTGAGATCTGGGATTTATACAGTCCTCACAAACGAGCCCTGAAAAATGTATAACATCATCACCATTTTCCAGGTGAGATGATTGTTATCCAAAGAGATCAAATAACTTACTCAGGGTCATGGAGGTGGTAAATGGCAAGCCAGATCCAGACTCAAGTCTGCCTGGATCTTGTCACCATGCCACATTGTTGGAGGAAGAGGAAATGACTATTCAAATGGCCAAGCCAGGTGTGCTTGTGCTTAGTCTCTCAGTTGTGTGCAACTCTTTGCAACCCACTGGACTGTAGCCTGCCAGGCTCCTCTGTCCATGAAATTCTTCAGGCAAGAACACTGGAGTGGGTTGCCATTTCCTTCCCCAGGGGATCTTTCCAACCTAGGGATTGAACCTGTGTCTCCTGTGTCTCCTGCATGGCAGGCAGATTCTTTACCTGCTGAGCCACTGGGGAAGCCAAGATACAAAGATATCAAGATAGGAAGATTAGGTATTTTTGGATAAAGCAGCAATGTAATTCCTTATTTCAGGGAATCCAAGATTCTCAATTTTCTTTCTGAGCATTGTCAGTTGAAATGGAACCTTTAGAAAGAGAAACTGATAGAAAGGAGAGAAATGGCTCTAAAGTGCCCTGTTGGACTCTGTGGTTTAATTATAATAATGCAGATCAGTTATGTGAGCACTGTCTCTGATGTGATAGTCTTGGATCCTGGGGCAAGGGGAGGTCTCCCTAAAACAATCACAATTCTGAAGCAAAACACCACCTCCAAGGATTAGGGATGGAGTATTTATTTTGTGTAAATAGCTTCCTGGAAAGCATTTTATTAAAAAATGTTCAGAATTAATTTTTAAAATGTTTAAATTTAGTGAAACCAAACATTTACTGTATTTCATGTAAAAATTTTTTTAACTTACTGAAAAATATCAAGTAAAAATGTTAATTCATACAGATATAAATGACAAGTATATGCTGCCATTCTAATATAAATGCCATCTGCTCCTGGCTTAGCTGTTTCCTTTCAGTACCCGTCCCCACTCCAGCCTGCCTTCCCCTTGGAGCTGCCACCTTTGGGGTCACTGGCTCAGCAGGACATCATCCTTCCACCATGTCTGGGTTTCTTGAGTCGGAGCTCTCAGGATCTCCATCTCTCCATTGTGTTTCAATGTGGCCAGTAATTTCTGCTTGTAGAAGTACGACTTTTCTCCTGCTGACCAGGATGCATGAGCCCCCTTGGGATTTACCCTGCCCTGTCCCTAGTAGGTAGATCTGGCTCCTCCCACCAAGTCCAGTTAAGCCACTGGCAATTTGGATGGGAAGATGTGCACAGTGGAGTTTAAAAAGCTGCCTGGTCCCCAGGGGCGAGGAGGACATGTGGTGAGGGTATCAGTGATGGGGTGAGAGAGGAAGGGGGCAAGTGGTGTGGATTGGAAAGAGAGCCCAGTTAATTGATGACCAAAATACCAAAATAATGTATTACACCAAGAAAAATGTCAGTGTTTCTGAACATCAAGTAGCATGTTACATGAAACATCAGAAAACTGAAAGCCAGTATTGCAGTTACTGGATAGATTCTTCATGATTATTATTTTTAAATGGCCTATACAGTATTTTATATACAGCATTGTTCTTAAGACCTAGTCCAGTCATGGCTCCCATTTTCTCTGCTTTCAGTCCTGATCCAGACTCCAGCATATTCTGGGATGGGGAGGGAGACAGGCTAGGAGAGAGGTGAGGAGGGAGGTGTTGCTAAAGATGTGGCTCCAGAGAGCCAAGCCAGAAGTGAGAGCAGCTGAGCTGGCCGTTATAATATGCAGGTTTTTCTAAGTGCTATGTCTGGCAGCCGTCTTGTGCCAGCACAGAAGTAAAATCCTGTTGAAGAAGGGAGCAGGGAGCTTTTATGATGCCCAAAGATTTCCTCAAAACAGATGTTTTTGTTTCATGGCAGCCTATTCCTGAAGGAGACAGCAGAGAGATAGACTTGCTATCATTTAGCATGACTCTGTCCCCATGGTGAAATTGGCCAGCCAGAACTGGTAATGTGTTGAGGTGGTCCCCTAGTTTGGTTAGCTTCCTGGAAATGGAAAGCAGGTTTTCCTTTAATTATTGTGTTTTCCAGGGCCCCAGGCTTCAGCCTTACCCAGCACAAAATAATTTGGGTCCAGGCTCCAAAGAGGACTCCAACAGAGAGCGTCAAGACTCCAGTGCCTGAAGTTGATATGTTCCTTTTCCCATCACCTCTATTCCCACACATGCCTATGACATGAATTTGAAACGCCCTGTTCACATGAAGACTGCACGCTGTTTCAAGCCACCCCAACAAGGGGTGAAGCACATTTAAGTCATCCCTTTGAGTGCAAAAGACAGAGCTGTGCTAAGCCACGCTGCAATTAGCTCTGTGCGTTTTTTGTCACAACCACAGTCTGCCATACGTGGAACCAAGATAAAAATGCCTTTCCAGCTGACTTTGACTCTGTGTGAGGACGTGAGTTTAGGCACTTATTTAAAACATAACCACAGGCCAGCGTGCCTTTATTGAAGCACACGGATATCATTACTGCTTTTGTGTTTGGGTTGGAAGGAAATACAGCAGTTAACCACCTGAAATCTCAGTAGACAAAAGGAGAACACCATAAAGTTGCACAACTGCGAGACAAAAGATTGCAAAATATAAGCTCCATTAAAAAAGTTAGGAAATTATGTTATGTTACATACTTGAGTAGTTTTGTTTTTGTTTTTGTTTTTTTACAGAGAGACTAGTAGAGCTTGGTTATTACCTGTGATTAAAAGATTTCATTCCAGAAATGGAATAAGAACTGGGGAAAAAAAAGTCCATTGTAACGTCTTTGATCCCAATCCCATTGTATTCAGACAATGCAAACAGAATTTCTCATAAGCTTTCAGTATGTAAAACAATGAACTCATATTACTATGGTGAATTTGTGTTGCTAGTCTTTTGCCTGCAGGGATGATGACCACCGTTAAGATCTCTGTCCAACAGTTTCCTTTTTGATGAGGTGCTCCACCAGACTCATTTTTATGGAGCAAATCCTAGTTCAAGTCCTGAAAGATGAAAACATCCTAACCCTTAGTTCTAAATTTAGGTTTTCTGTGAAGCAAGTTGAAATCCAGAAGTCTTGAATGAAACTGAATGCTTTGGGAGGGACAGCTTGGGTTGGCTTAAATTAAAACTTGTCTCCTGAGGGCTGTAGACACCACAAATAAAGCTTTCTCTACTGTGTTCTGCTACTGTATTCAATGCACTGAGTAACTCTTAATGTTCCTAGGGTTTCCTAAATGGCCTGGAAATAAAGCGAACAGAAGAGAGCAATACATTTCACTTAACTAACTTTAACAAAGTTATTTCTTTTCAAATAGCTCATGAAAGACCTCAGTCAGAATTTTGGTGGCAATAGAAATACTTGAATCTACCAACTGCCTTGTAAGTCTCCAGACTTTAAGTACAAAGAATGAAACACCTCCTTAGATGCTATAACCTTTATAGGTCTTTATTTCTTATATTAAAAAAGAAAACCCAAACAAAAAACCATAAAGTCACCACTCTCACAACAACTGGAGGAAAACTTAGTAGACAGTCAACACTTTGTCAATGAGAAATACCTGATGTGTTATATACTTTGCTTAATAAAGACTGAGTTGTCTGTACACTAAGCCAATTTAAGAATGTGATCTGTAACTCACAGTCTTAATTACATGGAGAAAAAGTGAATGGGTTCATTAATGCTGTGAAAAGGAACAATGACCTACCTGCCAAGTGGCAAGGTGGAAATAATTAATCTGGTCAATTAAAAAGAAACATAATTTAAAATGCAAAGGCTTCCAGGAGATGCACTGCATTCTCCTATCTGGAATTGCAAATTCTTACTGCATATTCTGATCTTCTCAATAAATGTTCTTCATCTTTTTCTTTTCTTTTCGTTGTTTCTTTTTGCTATGTCTCAAACCTAATAGAAAAAAAGATCTTTCTAAGCTATTAATCACCACCTGTTTATGTCTTATGTTCTAAAATATTTATTCTAGCACGTAGTCTAGAATTCCTTTTCTTTCTTTGTTGGGAGTCTGTTATATTTTACTTTACCTTCATTTTTTTTTTTTTTTTTTTGCCCGCCGCCCTCCCCCCCGACCCCCGGAGTTGTAATAATATTTTTTTAAGTTCTGGAGCCTGAGCCACGCTCTGGGTTATCTAATTCCATTTACGATTCTATAATGTTGAAGCTTGCCACGGTCGGGCTGTCAGCAACAGGTTCTAAATATTGAATACATAGGGTAGTGTATTTGCTCCAAGGGACCGGAAATTAGTCAAACAGTTGCTTTTCTACAGATGTTCATAATTCCTCTTGACATTTACAAGCAAGTAGTAGTTCTTCGTCATACAGTGATCTCAAAACAACGCAGGTTGCGGCACGGATGCAGGATGCTGAGGCCACTCAGCACCGTCGCGGAAAACCTGAGCTTTGTCATCAGCGCGCCCCGCCTATCTGTGCGCTGCTGAGACGCGGGAAAAGGAACCTGTTCGTAGCTTAATCCTTTCCAGCTGGTCCAGACTTAGTCCCAAGACAAATATTACTATCATGTTCATTTTAACTACGGCAAAGCTTTACAAAAGCAGCATCCCAAGTTTTTTTTTTTTTTTTTTTAATCTGCTCCAGGGAAAGCTGTTTTTATGGGGGTGTCTGGCTGTAAATTTCTGGTTGCTAAGGAGGAGGGGAAAAAATCTCATCTGAAAAAACAAATGCTGCCATGGTGAAGTGCGACTTGAAAGTCTCTATTGCCTAGGTGTTAGACTTGGCAAATTAGAAATAGCTGGGGAGGCGAAAGACGCTTTTTCTTGATGTGCTCCAACAAAGTAGTACATATTGTCAGCTCCGCGGGAGGCGCGCGGCGGCCATATGTGCGTCGCCCAGCGAAATGAAATAAACAGCTGCTGCCAGGAATCCAGTTCCTGGCAAAGAGGCAAACCCACGTCCTCCTGTTTGCAAAATAAAAATCACCAGAGGGATTCCCCTTCCTGCAGTTCCAGCCAGTAATTTTATAAAAGCATAAAACATCGCTGTATTGTGGTTTATAATAATCCCTTACATTTGTAGAGCATTTTACAGTTTACAAAGCGCTTTACATACATTATCTCATTTGAGCCTCATAACGGCCTTGGAGAGAACAAAGCACAGATTCTGTGATTCGCTGTTCACAGTTGAAGAAAGGAGAGTTCAAAGAATGATGGTGAGTCGGTGTCTCGCCGGGAACTGGCTGCGCAGAGACTTCCTGAGGCTATACAGGGGGACCCAGAGAAGGGATGCGTTTTTTGTGTAGTTCAAGTGCTAGCTGTACTGTTTCCCTTTGTGCAAACATCAACTCCTGCCAGAGGTCTTCTCCTGAACGTTTTGAAGCAGGAAGGGAGGCATTTAGGTTGGAAGGGAGCAAGGGGAGAGGAGAAAAGGTCCTCGGTGCTTGCACTGGATGTGGACGCTGGTTTGCCCTTGAAGGCAGCCAGAGCTGCTGTTTCATTTTCAGCATGTACTGCAGAGATCAGCAGGAGTCACTCTGAGCTTCAGAACTGCAGGGAAAGAACTTGGATACCGTTCAGTTAATCTCAGACACTGCCGCCTCTGTGCAACCCTTTGCAGATCAACAGGCCCTTCCCAGGAATGGCCCTGCCTGTGCCTATTGCAAAAGCAGATTTACAGACAGGATCTACTAGAGCCTTTATCCGGGAATCCCCTCTGACCTTAGGAAATGGGGGGACACCGATGCAGAAGAGCACTGCCCTGTGGGATAGCAGACATCATGGGGATGTGGTGGTGGCCCATCATGGGTTGCTTTAGTTCTGAAATAGGGACACACTTTCTGGCAGACACTTGGACACTTCATGGACATGTGCCTAGTTTCTTGGTCAGGTCTCACTGGGCCTGGGATTTTGTGCTCTTTGGTTCTAGCTGTAGAATTTGCCAATAGAATTAAGTGGTTAAAACACAGGTGCTGGGACCAAAATGCCAGGGCTGTACGCTTCCCAACAATGTGAGCTTGAGCAAATTGACTTAAGCTTTCTCTGGTGTCAGAGGTATGCCTTACTGAACAGACGAGGGTGTTCTGTTAATAAAACCTGCTTCATGGGTTATTGTAAGAAATTAAATGATTATTATTTGTAAAGTGCTTAGGGCAGTGCCTGGTACAAGGTGAGGGCTCTATCAGGCTTTGTCAAATCCAGTGAGGCTGTACATTGGGCAACAGAAGGCCAACCCCAGCAAGCCCTTTCTTGTTCCCTGATGGTGTCCCAGTTTTGGAGAGAGGTGATGTACCTCCTTCCTTCTCAGCTTTGACCCAGATGTACCTTCTCAGGATCCCCAATGGAGATGCACAAACCAGGAGACCCTGCTTCACACAATTTGGCCCCTGATCTTTTCAGTCTGTAAAGCAATTTCAGTCTATGGGAACATAATACATTTTGTTTGACTGTATTTACATTGTTGGCGTCAAAGCAAAAATTGCCCTGGATAAAGTTAAACATTCGAGGAAGACTATTCAAGGATGTTGCGATGCCACGCCACAACTCAGTCTGAAATTAGCTCCACTGAAACAAAAAACATTGAGGGTGAAAGGAAGATCCTGGGCCATGATCATATCTTTACAGTGAGAGGTAGTCTTGTATCTTGAGGTGAGGTGCCCGCAGACGATGGGCTCTTACTCTCCCATTGGAACTGAAAGATGGTGGTGCTGTCTGCTTTAATAATTATATTTTAAGCTCCCAGGTCCATGAGAAGTATATTCCTGTGTTGTCAAACTGTCAGGGGACTTTTAAAAAAAGATTTACATATACCTTGAAGGGGTAGAAAAAGAACTTATAAATTTTATAAAGAAAATACTTCCCTTTTCTCTAGGAAAAGGGAAGTCAGGGACCAGAATCAGGAAGAAACCTATCCAGAGTTTAATCAAGCTGAGGGAAATGTTAAGGCTGTCTTGGTCATCTGTGTTTTAGAAACTGGAAGGAAATTTGATGCAAAATGTTGCTTTCACAGACTTCCTTTGGATGGTGAACAAAAGCAGTGTGGTTTCTCTATTAGACCATGATAATGGCCCAGTATCTTTTGGTGGTGCTAGTGGTAAAGAATCTTCCTGCCAATGCAGGAGACGTGGGTTCGATCCCTGGATGGGGAAGATCCCCTGGAGTAGGCAGTGGCACCCCACTCTGAGATTCTTGCCTGAAAATTCCCATGGACAGAGGAGCCTGATGGGCTGCAGTTCATGGGGCCACAAAGAGTCGGACGCGACTGAGTGACTGAGCACGTCTTGTGCTGGAGTGTCCAACCTTAGCCCTTTCCTCTTTCAGAGGGCAGCTAACTCTCTAAGAAGGAGAAAGCCTCATTTTCCTTTCTGTGCTGAGCCCTCTGAGACCTGGTCCAACTGGTAAGGTAAAATCTCTCCCCTGGACCAGAGACCGACAGTTTGTCCTTGAATTCATCAAGGCTCCATGGTTTTGGAAAGAACAACTTAACAGAGAAAAGTCAGGGCTAGCTAATTTGGAAGTTGCCATGAACCTCAAAGGGGGTGCACTTTAAAGTGGTAGGTGGGCCCCCTCAAAGGAAGAAGACCCTTTATGGATTACTACTCCCAACCTGAGCCCCATTAGCTCATCAGCCCTCAAGTGCACAACCATTTCCTTTGGGAAATCTCCACTTCCATCCACTCCCAGTCATTCAGTCTGCAAAAACCATCTGGAACTTCAGCAAAATGGTTAGTGATGCCTCTTGGTCTTTAAACCCCACAGAGCAGCCAGGGAGGAGGGCTTCTTGTTGCATGGAGATGGGTAGTAGACATGAAGTCTGCTGGTCAGATTCATTTTTCATGTTCTCAATCAAGGTGAGCTGCAAGCATGCTCATTCCTTTACCCCATATGTTGTGTCTGACAGTCCCACCCAATGGCCACATTCATTTTCAGGGATGACACAGTCTAAATTGATCTTGAGAAGTATTTCTCAAATTTGCAAGGTCCCTTTCTCTCCTCATGCACTTTTCCCTCTCTCTTCCTCTTCCCCTGAGACAGTGAGCCCCATTTTTGTGCAGAACAGTGTTTGTTTGTTTTTCTGCTCTACCCTGGGGTGAGCTCAGAGTGGAAAGGAGAAGATGACTGGAATATTAAAGGAGCTGCATTGCCCAGGGGCCCTTCCCAGCCTGCTGGGGACCTTTGGTGAATGATTAAGGGGTAGGAAGGGCTTCCCTGATGGCTCAGACTGTAAAGAATCCGCCTGCAATGCGGGAGACCTGGGTTCAACCCCTGGATTGGGAAGATCCCCTGGAGGAGGGCATGGCAACCCACTCCAGTATTCTTGCCTAGAGAATCCCCATGGACAGAGGAGCCTGGTGGGCTACAGTCCATGGGGTCACAAAGAGTCGGACGCGACTGAGTGACTAAACACAGCAAAGGGTGGGGAAGTTGCTGGTTCTTACCTTAGCCCATGGGATTTGGCTGTAGAAATAAACAGTTGTAGTTAAATTGTTATATTTTAGCCTCTCAAAAAGGAACCCCTTTCAGCCTTAAAGCAGACCCTGATCAGCAGAAGACAAGGTTAAGGGTCAACAGAGTTTTAAGCAAGACACAGGAGAACACTGGGTCCTCTGTTGTTCGCCACACACAGGCCTGATTCAGGTCAAGGTGGAGCCCCCAGCAGCAGGAGTGCACACTAACCTTTGTCCCAGGCAGTGCTTTAAAAGGACCCACCTGCTTTTCATGTTGGTTCCAAGAGGGTAGAGCATCCTTAGTGTGGCCCCAGCACAAAGAGAATCTGGGGCAGAAACAAAAAGCATTCTGGATGGTATGTAAACAGACATGGGCTCTGATCTGGAGTTTAGAAGGCAAGAAATGACTCATCTTCACAGAAAAGGCCCACAGGCTGCCATCTGGAGCTCTAGGAAGACAGCCTTTTGAACTCAACATAAGCCACAGCTGAGTGTGTTCAAAAGGCTAACTAAACACAGAATGACCAGGTAAGAAATACATGCCATAATATGAACGGCCTCAAAGCCCAGCCCAAAGCAGCTACCTCATTTTCGGAGCCCAGTGCAACATGAAGATGTGATGTCCCTTGTTTATAAATTATTAAGAATTTCAAAACAGTGACAGCAGAGGATTAAAGCAAGCACGGGGACTCTTCTCTGCGTACAGCCTTATGTGATTGTACAGCCATCCATAGCATTGGCCCTGTGTCTCCAACAGAATTAATCCAAATATGTAGGACGCACTATCAAAATTCGTTGCTGCCTAAATCTTACCTAGCAGTCAGAGAAAGAACTTTGTCCTCTTGACAGAGCAGTGATATCAGAGGGGTAAGAGGATGGGCGGTGGGCCTCCCCAGAATCCATTCTGAACAAAAATGTCTTTACTCTGTAGTGGAGACTGACTCCCTGTTCCTCTTCCTTCCTTTCCTTCAGAGAAGAACTTTCCTTTTTTTTTTTTTTGCGGGGGCGGAGAGGTGGGTGTGTTCCCATTTTTCCTGATCTACTGGTATCTGTGTCTGGTCTGGAGTTCCCCTGATTCTGTGAAAAGGCTTCCTTTACACATGATTTCTTTCCCACCCTCCTCCTTCTTAGCAAACACACAGCTCTTGAAAAGACTCTTTTTTTTTTTTTGCAAGTTCTGTGGCTTTTATTAAATATACACTGTAATACCAAACTGTGATTACATGATGTCTGGCTTTCCCTGAATTCAAATTTAATATCCTGAAAAATGGGAAGCTTTATTGCAAGGCTGAAGTATACTAGGAGTGGGGGACTTGAGGGCGAGCGCATGTGGGTCTGTTGATTGCTTTTATTCCCCCTTCTAAGATCTCTACCTGGTCATGGTTTGGTACTTGTTAACCTCCACTTTACGTTTTAGATTGCCTTTTTTATCCTCTTGAATTATGTTCATTACACAGTGATTCTAGACATTATTTCAGAAGACAAATAATTTATAATTCTACAGCCTTAATACTCTGTTTCCACATTCTGTTATTGTCCTGGATTATATTTTTGATTGGTGCATTCATAATGGAGTTATAGGTTTCTGTCCTGGTATAGTTGAATTTTAATCCCTTCTATACTCATAAAGGTGAAACACACTTATAAACTTAAAGGAGATGAATGAACAATAAACAAGAAGTGTTAGAACTGCCTGCAAATGGAAGCAATAATCATTTAGAGACCGAGAGTCTAATAAAATGGAGCTGAAGTGATCTTAGTGGTTACTGGTCCTGTGCCTTTATTTTGCAGAAAAGGAAACTGAGGACCTGACATTAAATAACCTGCCACACAGGTCCTAGGGGGCAGTCAGGATTAAACAGGCTATAAGTGCCTGTTTAAAAATACAGGCTGATTTGAATCAGTTCTAATGAGGTGGATGAAACTGGAGCCTATTATACAGAGTGAAGTAAGCCAGAAGGAAAAACACCAATACGGTATACTAACGCATATATATGGAATTTAGAAAGATGATAACAATAACCCTGTGTACGAGACAGCAAAAGAGACACTGATGTATAGAACAGTCTTATGGACTCTGTGGGAGAGGGAGAGGGTGGGAAGATTTGGGAGAATGGCATTGAAACATGTAAAATATCATGTATGAAACGAGATGCCAGTCCAGGTTCAATGCATGATACTGGATGCTTGGGGCTGGTGCACTGGGACGACCCAGAGGGATGGTATGGGGAGGGAGGAGGGAGGAGGGTTCAGGATGGGGAGCACATGTATACCTGTGATGGATTCATTTTGATATTTGACAAAACTAATACAATTATGTAAAGTTTAAAAAGAAAAAAAAAGAAAAAAAAATACAGGCTGAGCAGTACTGCTTCCACACTAGTGTCTTTGGTGGAACATCAGATCTTCGAGTGTCTATCCTTCATTTGTGATTTGAGGGCGTTGGAACAGATTTGAATCCAACTTGAAACGGACACAATGACCCCTGCCTAGTCAGCCCAGGACACACATAATGAAAAATATGGTAGCAATTACAACATTCAGTGTTGAACACTGGCTCACCAGATCCTTAGGAAAGCTGAAGACTGGATCTCAAACTGGATATGTGACAGCACATTCACTGCCGGACTGATCCGTAGGCTAGTGGGCTTCTTTTAAAATTACTAACTCAGAGGAAAGTGAGAGGGTTCTAAGCACGCAAATGGACGGGCCGTTCTCTTTCAAGTGCGGTAAACCATCCCTTCGACTTTTCAGAATGCTTCTCAAGTAGAATAAGGCGCCCTCTACTGGTAGGACCTATCGTCCACGAAAAATCAGAACTTGTTAGGCTTGTGAGAAATGGGAGGGAAAAAAAATCATAGGATCAGAACAGATTCGAATTGCAAAGAAATATGAAGAAATGGCTAGTTTAAGAATCTCAACTTTTCAGACAAGAAACATGGATCTAGAAAGTTTAAAACTTTTCTCATAAAATTGTTAGCAACATTCTTCTGAGGAAATGTTCATGTAAGTGTCGAAAATCTCTTTGTTAAAATGTAAAGTTAGCTTTCTAAAAATAGAAGCCTCTTGACAAGTACTCACCGAGTCAGAAAGGAATGTTGTGTGTTGTTGTGTCTGACTCTGCGACTCTTTGTACTGTGGCCCGCCAGGCTCCTCTGTCCATGGGATTTTTTCAGGCAAGAATACTGGGGTGGGTAGCCATTTCCTCCTCCAGGGGAATCTTCCAGACCTAGGGATCAAACCCGTGTCTCCTACATTGCAGGTGGATTCTTTACTGCTGAGCCATCAGGGAAGCCCCTCAAAAATGGATACAAATCCCATTATTGCTCAGGGAAGAGTATGGTTCTCTCACCTTCACATGAAATTCTGTACTCCATTTGCTAAACCAAGGTTTTCTAAACTGTAGTCATTCAAGTCACTGACCTGCTTTTTGCCATATCCAAGTACTCTGTCTTAATATTTAATATTTTTCTTTCAATCACGTCATTTTTTAATTTCAGCCTCTTCCTGTGCAATAGAATCCTTGAAATTTCAAGTTTACTGTGTTGTGTGTGTGTGAAACAATGTTCTTTTTAAAAGATTTTTTTGCCGTAAACCATTTTTTTATTAAAAATTATTATTAATTTTAATTTTGGCTGTGTGGGTCTTTGTTGCTGTGCAGTCTTTTCTCTAGTTCCTGTGAGCTGGGGCTGCTCTCTAGCTGCGTTGCAGGCTTCTCATCGCAGTGCTTCTCTCGCTGCAGAGCCCAGGCTCAAGGGCGCTCAGGCGTCAGTGATTGTGGCACGTGGGCTCAGTAGTTGCGGCTCCGCTCCCCATCTCTAGGACACAGGCTCAATAGTTGTGGCACATGCGATTAATTGCTCCAAGGCACGTGGGATCTTCCTGGATCAGGGATCAAACTCAGGCCTCCTGCATTGGCAGGCAGGTTCTTTACCACTGAGCCACCAGGGAAGCCCAACGATGTTCTTTTTGTGTGCCAATTAAATTCATCTCATTTAATTATCTCATATATAAAGTGCTTTACAAAACACTGAGGTAGATATATTTCATTTAAATGGTGTAAATATAGTGGCCATAATTTCATTTTTCCATTCACGGCAAGTTGTTTATTGCTTTTCTTCACCTGGTCTCTCCCTCCTGCCCTACTCCCTGTCTTGAAGTCTTCCTTCATCCCCTTTCCATTCTTTCGGTCTTTTGGTTCAGTATTCACATTTCCTTTTCCCCAGTGAGGTGAAGAAAGCTTTCTCTCCCTATGGCCCACTGGGGACTGTGCCTCATTTGATATCGAACTCCAGGAAACCATATTGAAACAAACTGGGATTTGACAGAATGAATAAAAAGACCTTTGTATTCTTGTCTTTTTCTAGGAATTGAGGCTTGAGGAATATTGAAAAGTGATGTTATTTCTATTTCATCCTTATAGTCAGCCTCCTCTGAGGAAATGGCACATAAACACAGAAAGTCCAGTGTATAAAAACACATTTAATAAATGATTCCTTGAAGAATATACTGGAGAGTCTGTTTTTGTTCAGGCCCTGTGAAAGCTGTAATACCTACAGGGGAGAATGGAGATGAGAAAAAGTTTGATCTTCATGAAATCTTTTCCTTTATTAAACATTCCTGTGGAATTAATCCAAGCTTTGTTTCTTCCAGAATAGAGGGCTTCATTATGCATTGATTGCTGGATGAATATACTCAGTTGCCAGTTGGTTATAACTTGGTGCCAGGATGAACCCCCATTATTTACAGTAGATTATCTGTATTGAAGCTGATTTGAAAAGGATCAGTTTTGAAATCTCTTGTCATTATCATCTATTTTCTTTGTTGAACCTATTGTATCATCTCTGTTGACCCTTAATGAAAAGTGAATGAATAACCTTTTGACAGAAATATTTATATTTTTAAGCTCAGAAAGAGTTGTTCCAAATTCAAGCTGTTTTATAATAAGAAGTGCAGAGAAAACTCTTCTCCCAAAGGAAAGCGTGTCGTGACTGAATTTTCCTTTTAGTAATACTTACATAGTAGTTTCAGAATCATATGGAAAATTTTTACAAAATAACCTATGATAAGCCCAAACATAAATTGAAACTAAAGTTACGGCAATATGATTCTATATACTTTCTTATTCGAGGGGAAATTTAAGCATCTTCAATCCTAACAACAATTGATTTTAAAAACACTAGTGCAAGACTCCAGGACCCCTGCAAGGAGTGGGTGCTCTGCATGTACCACGGCTCCCTGAAGAGATTCTTTCTGATGGCAAACAGATGCAGACCCCATAGAGAGGCAGATTTCCGCTGTAGCCATCACAGGGATATACTGCGCCTTTGAAATGACATCAGCCAGGAAATCAGTGACTGGAGTTTCAGGTTTCATAGAAGGATTTTACTTTGCTTTTTGTAGGCCCAAAGACGGCAGAAGGAGGCAATAAATTCTGGCTTAGAACCTCTCCCAGTAGATGTTTAAAGAGATTATATTAGTAAATCAACTGTCCCAATCCCCCTATGTGATATGGACCATCCGGTTTGGGTTTGAATTTCTTTTGTCTTTCTTGTAGAGAACTGATATAAACCAACAATTCAGAATAAGTTGGACAGAAAGGTGGAATACAGTACTGGGAGGATTATCAAGAACTAAAGTAATTATTTTTTATGAAGTTTTTCCTGTAACTAGATTTATGACTGGAAAGGGCCAAAGCTGAAATCGTGCAATAAGTAGATTAGCGTTTCTCACTGGGGAAAAGATAAGGTTGCCTCACTTTAACGCGTGGGTTTACTGTTCATGAGTAAATACTGCTGTTGTTTCCATTTTCATCTTTACTCTTCTATTATAACTGTGCTTTTACTGAAACACTCTTACATAAACATGGAGGAAATTCTAAAATTGAGGAATATATTTTCCACATGAGTCACTATACACATTGATGTTTATCTTGTGGTTCTGCCAAGAAACAGTGAGCAAGGCTTAGACTTACAGCAGTTCATTTGGATAAAACAATTCTCATTTACTTCTACATAAGTGAACACTCACCCAAGAATACAAAGGCACACCAAATCTTATGAATAGCCACTGCAATTTCAAATGACTAGATGAGCAGTTAATACGAATGAAGTCAAGGTTGCAGGCAATGTCTTTACAAAGGCCAGCTGAATCACTGGTGCCTAAGGAATGGTGCTGATCTCAAGGACGACTGGATGACTCATGTGTTGGGAATACGGATAAAAATTCATCACCTCCTGGACAACGCTCAAAATGTATGACCTAAATATGGTGAATGTGGTCTGGATGCTTTTAGACACAAGTAACAGAGAAATCTGGCTCAAATAAATTTAATCAGCTATATTTTCCATTGTATAGGAGACCCAGAAGTAAGTCAGGCTCTAGAACAGCCGTTACAGTGGCTCAAAGATATCATCAAAGACTCGAGTTCTTTCTTTCTCTTTGATATCTCAAAGTCACCTTCACACTTTAGATTGGTTTCTGTGATGGTCACACAATGGTGGCAGCAGATTCAGATCTATAACACAGAGAAAGAGACAGTCTTTCTTACATCCTTTTTTTTTTAAGAGATGATAAAACTTTCTCAGCAGCCCTTCCCATGCCTTGGAAAATATTGGTTCACACGGGTTTTTCTAACTCAATCACGAAAAGGGGGATTTCAACAATGGGCTTAGATGAATGGTTCTCAACTACATTTTGAAAGTTGAGAAAAATACTGATACCTGGGTTCTATCCTCAGAGATCCTAAGATGCAGTGTGAGGTGCTGAGAGTTTTAAAAGCTCTGTGGGTGATTCTAATTTGTAGATAAGCATTTGAGAATCATAAATTTAGACCAGATTTCCAGAAGTGGGGGTAGAATAGGAGTAGGGAATGCATACTGAATTATAAACCACTATAGTCATTAAATACTGTTGCATTTGCAATGTAAATTTTAAAAGGTGAATGTTAATCTATAAATACACACATGAGATTTGCGTCAAGTTTGGAGGAATTCATATTTATAACAAGACCAGATGAATGTGGTCCATACTAGGAGAACAAATTAGATGCATCCAAAGCCAACAGAGGCAGAAGATATTAAGAAGAGGTGGCAGGAATACACAGAAGAACTGTACAAAAAAGATCTTCACGACCCAGATAATCATGATGGTGTGATCACTCACCTAGAGCCAGACATCCCGGAATGTGAAGTCAAGTGGGCCTTAGAAAGCATCACTATGAACAAAGCTAGTGGAGGTGATGGAATTCCAGTTGAGCTATTTCAAATCCTGGAAGATGATTGTGTGAAAGTGCTGCACTCAATATGCCAGCAAATTTGGAAAACGCAGCAGTGGCCACAGGACTGGAAAAGATCAGTTTTCATTCCAATCCCAAAGAAAGGCAATGCCAAAGAATGCTCAAACTACCGCACAATTGCACTCATCTCACACGCTAGTAAAGTAATGCTCAAAATTCTCCAAGCCAGGCTTCAGCAATACGTAAAACGTGAACTTCCAGATGTTCTAGCTGGTTTTAGAAAAGGCAGAGGAACCAGAGATCAAATTGCCAACATCCGCTGGATCATCGAAAAAGGAAGAGAGTTCCAGAAAAACATCTATTTCTGCTTTATTGACTACGCCAAAGCCTTTGACTGTGTGGATCACAAGAAACTGTGGAAAATTCTGAAAGAGATGGGAATACCAGACCGCCTGACCTGCCTCTTGAGAAACCTATATGCAGGTCAGGAAGCAACAGTTAGAACTGGACATGGAACAACAGACTGGTTCCAAATAGGAAAAGGAGTACGTCAAGGCTGTATATTGTCACCCTGCTTATTTAACGTATATGCACAGTACATCATGAGAAACGCTGGGCTGGAAGAAGCACAAGCTGGAATCAAGATTGCCGGGAGAAATATCAATAACCTCAGATATGCAGATAACACCACCCTTATGGCAGAAAGTGAAGAAGAACTAAAGAGCCTCTTGATGAAAGTGAAAGAGGAGAGTGAAAAAGTTGGCTTAAAGCTCAACATTCAGAAAACGAAGATCATGGCATCCAGTCTCACCACTTCATGGGAAATAGATGGGGAAACAGTGGAAATAGTGGCTGACTTTATTTTTTGGGGCTCCAAAATCACTGCAGATGGTGATTGCAGCCATGAAATTAAAAAATGCTTACTCCTTGGAAGAAAAGTTATGACCAACCTAGACAGCATATTAAAAAGCAGAGACATTACTTACAAAGGTCCATCTAGTCAAGGCTATGGTTTTTCCAGTGGTCATGTATGGATGTGAGAGTTGGACTGTAAAGAAAGCTGCTGCTGCTGCTGCTGCTGCTGCTAAGTCGCGTCAGTCGTGTCCGACTCTGTTCAACCCCATAGACGGCAGCCCAACAGGCTCCCCCGTCCCTGGGATTCTCCAAGCAAGAATACTGGAGTGGGTTGCCATTTCCTTCTCCAATGCGTGAAAGTGAAAAGTGAAAATGAAGTCGCTCAGTCGTATCCAACTCTTAGCGACCCCATGGACTGCAGCCTACCAGGCTCCTTTGTCCATGGGATTCTCCAGGCGAGAGTACTGGAGTGGGGTGCCATCGCCTTCTCTGACAGAAAGCTGAGTGCTGAAGAATTGATGCTTTTGAACTGTGGTGTTGAAGAAGACTCTTGAGAGTCCTTTGGACTGCAAGGAGATCCAACCAGTTCATCCTAGAGGAGACCAATCCTGGGTGTTCATTGGAAGGACTGATGTTGAAGCTGAAACTCCAGTACTTTGGCCACCTGATGGGAAGAGCTGACTCATTTGAAAAGACCCTGATGCTGGGAAAGATTTCGGGCAAGAGGAGAAGGGGACGACAGAGGAGATGGTTGGATGGCATCACTGACTCAATGGACATGAGTTTGAGTCAACTCCAGGAGTTGGTGATGGACAGGGAGGCATGGTGTGTTTATGGCATCACAAAGAGTCGGAATCAACTGAGCGACTGAACTGAACTCAACTAAAAGGCAATTAAAACCATTTATAAGATATTATAAATATTAAATATCATATTAAATAATCAGCAACAAGGGAAGTAGTAAAAGTCATGGCTCTGGAAAAAGGAATGCTTAACATTGATAGAGTCAGAATAATTTGGGGGAAAAAAAGTACCTAAGAAGTGGAATGAGGTTGAGTGGAAAGAGCACAGGAGTTGAGCCAGAAGCTCTGTGTTCTGATCCTGTTATGGCCTCTTATTTGTTCTTGGACAAGTCCTAGTAATATCCGTGAGCCTCAGATATTTTAGTTTTGATCTGCATTTCCATAATAATTAATGATGTTGAGCATTTTTTCATGTGCCTCCTGGCCATCTGTATGTTGTCTTCTTTGGAGAAATGTCTACTTATTTCTTCTGCCCATGTTCTGATTGGGTTGTTTGGTTTTTTGTTGTTGAGTTGTATGAGCTGTTTGCATATTTTGGAAATTAAGCCCTTATAGGTCCCATCATTTGCAAATACTTTCTCCCATTTCATTGGTTGTCTTTTCATTTGTTTATGGTTTCCTTTACTATAGAAACACATCTAACTTTGATTAGTTCCCATTTGTTCCTGTTATGATTTGATTCTTGAAACTTTAAAAAAAAAATTTACTTGTGTACACCGGGTCTTAGTTGCAGCATGCAGATCTTTTTTAGTCGCAGCGTGCAGAATCCTTAGTTGCAGCATGCAAACTCATAGTTGCGGCCTGTGGGATCTAGTTCCCTGACCAGGGATCAAACCTGGGCCCCCTGCATTGGGGGCTTGGTGTCTTAGCCACTGGACCACCAGGAAGTCCCACTTCCTGGAGCTTTGACTTTATAAAATAGGATGTAACCATCTCTTGTGATATATATATTGTATTTCTTGACTTAAAGATGAATTTAAATGTCTTAAATTTAAATGAATTTAAATAGTTCTCCAAAGTATATATTCTCCTTTCTGGTATATGAACTACATAAATTATAGGAGATGACTTTGGCAAATTTGGAATAACTGAGACCAAGAGGTTGAGTCTTCACAGAATAGGCTCTTACCATGTATAGCAGAGACAGAAATACTAACCAGCCAGTAATTTCCTGGAAAGTCTTGACAAGATCTTTAAGAGTCTTTGGATACTCTGTGGACAAAGTTTTTAGAGCAGTTGTCATGAGTGCTGGTGAAACCTTTTGTCATATGTCATTTATCTGAGGCATTTGCCTCTTGTACTAAAATAACTGGAAATAAAACAACAGCAACAAATGCTTGCTCACACAGCTTACTTGGGTCCTGATAGCACAGTGCAGCTTTAGCCATTTTGTAGTTTTTGAACTGAGGTACCAAGTCATTGATAAATGATGATTAATTTCACAAATATGTGCAAATTGCACTTTTGAGCAAGGACTTGGACTTAGTGTACATGTTCAACTGATAAGATTCACAGTCAAGTTATTGACTGACCCTACTTTAACATATGTTCATTTTTCATACTAGAAATATGCATAGAACTCTATTTTCTAATAGTTTTTCCCTATGAAGGCAATTCATTTTCTAATACGTACATATTTTGCTGTAGACAAGTGTTCAGTATGTGATAGATCAAACCTGGCCCAAATCCAAGGGAGTTGATTTAAACACCCAAAAGAACCTCAATTAATAGGGGGATTCAAGTACAAAGTAATCACCTCAAACTACCCCATACAGTCTCCAGCCAAGATAATATTTTAAAAAAGACATTATACCTAATATAAAGCAAAATGTTTAAAAAGACCACACTATACCTATAACTAATGAATTAATTACCTTATGGCTAATCCCCAGCTCTGTTTTTCAGTATAAAATGATTATGATACAGAAAAGCAAGTATGCTCTAGACTTAAGAGTAAAATTAATCCCCAGTGTTGTGGAACATTTTAAGTAGTAACAGTATTGTACATCTTCATAAGTCACTGTTGTTCTATTGAGATCAAATAAAGTTTTTTAAAAAAAGTATAGGAGTTCCTGCAAGTATTGTATACAAAGCTCACCATATTCTACAAATTCTACAGAGCCAGTGCTCTTAGTGATTCCTTTTAAAATTTTCCTCTGGCTTTACTAATTTAAGAATCACTTTTTATTGATAGGTTATTTCAATTTGCAAAAATGCATGGTTAAATTGTTCTAAAGTCATCTTGATAATCATAGTGCTAGCTTACCTGACGCATTGCTAAAACGTTGGTATGCATGTTTAATACCTGCTTATGGTTTCAACCACCAGCTGTCAGGAAATTACTCCCTTTTATAATTGACAAAAGGCAAAAAATAAAGGATAAAAAAGAAAAAGAAAAGAGGGTGTGTGGTAAGGGAGAGATATTTTTCATTTCTTGTCTTGTGATACATTTTATAGCAATAAACACTGCTACCTCCTAAATAGAGCCTTTCAAGGCAAAAAAAGAAGCCGCTCCAAAAGAAAGCTTTATAAACTGGAAATTCTCTTCCTGTTCTTTGTGGCTTTGTCCTTTTGAAAGTCTGCATGACCTCTCCTCGTATTAAAACAAGGGTGTGAGGACTGATGACTCGACTGAGTGAGTGAGTTACAGAAGTAGCTCTGGCATCTGTTACTTCCACTCTGTTATCCATTACTGCTGTTCTGTTAATGGCAGCAGACACTTGATTAACTACCGAGATTTGGACATGAAGGGGATCCAAGGTGGGCTGTAAAGTAAATCACAAAGCTAAAGCTCTGTTTCATCTTCACCTCAGTGTTCCTTTCTTTACAAATTTCTGGCAGACTGGCAGCTGGAGGCCTCACTTCAGGGGAATGAGAGACTATTTCAAGAATAACTGATTTTAAAAATACATACTATAATAACTTGTTAATAAAACTCCAGAAATATATATAATTTTTGGTATATCCTCTTAGAGAATAATTAAAAGCACATATCCCCTTCTCCAATAAATACACATCAGTAGATAAACTTAGAGAGATTGAGAAGTAATTTATAAATATTTACAAAATTCTTAATTTATGCACAACCATAGCAGAGAGCGAGGATTGCTTTATAATACATTTTCATAGCTAGAGCTATAACTAAATCTCCCAAGTGAAAAAAGACAAAAATCCAAATTTCTTAGTAGGTGTCAGAATGTTAATGCATCCAATGAGATAACAACAACAGTTACCTGAGGCGTTAATGTTTACTGTCGTAAGTAAAAATACCAAAAAACACTTGTTAATACACATAAATATTGTGTTTCCTGAGTGACTTATTAATATATATTCATGCCATAAAAAGAGGCAGCTTTCTTCTGTATGACTTACATAGAAGCAGATGTTGTAGCTGGAATTAACTGTGAAGAGTTACTTCAAATGACCGGGGCCTCAGTGGGTGAGTGAATTTCTTAAGACCTAAAACTTGACTGGGGAAAGTCTGAAACTCAATACCTTCGTCGTTTCATTATCAATTCAGTGCTCATTTCCTCCTACCTTGAACTCATTAGAGTCTCCACTCTTGATATTTGTTAGTATTCACAAGGAGGCACAATCGATTCTAAAAAATAAAAAATGGAATGTGAAGGGAAAGTTTGATTATGAAACTTAAGACCAATCAAGCAATCAAATTATGGAAGAAAAATGAAGTCATGAACCAAACTTCATACCTGAAAAAAAACAGTTCTTATTCATTTAGGACTTGTACTTCTCAAAGAACTTAGCCCAGGGTCCAAACTCAACATTGCTGAGATCCACAAAGTTGAAGGACTTAAAAAATAGAGTGAAGGCATTAAGTTTTAATAAGAATTGGTCTTACTGGACAGCACAGTCTATCCTGAGATACCACAATAAACCTATATTTATTTGCTGATTAAGAAATGGTCCAGGGACTTCGCTGGTGGTCTAGTGGTTAAGATTTTGCACTTCCACTGCGAGGGGCTTCGGTTGGATCCCGGGCATGGGGGAACTAAGGTCCTGCATGCCACATTGCACTGCCAAAAGAAATGGTCCAGCCATGGACCATTATATACCGGTCACCAGAGTAATGCAAACACACCACTCCTAACAGTTCTTTGGCTCATGCCACAGCCTTTTCTATAGCCTAAAGTAGAAAAGAAATTGCTCTTTATGGTTACTTGCTTATATAAAGATGTCACTCTAGCAACTGTTGCTTGAGGCCAGTATCTGGTGACTATTACTGGCAGAGAGAATGCAAAAGTGATTTAGCTTATACTGCATGCTCCCTTTTTTAAAAAAGCTAATTTTGTTGCGCTGGGTCTTCATTGTTGCATCCAGGCTTTTTCTAGTTGCAGTGAGCAGGGGCTACTCTCCAGCTGTGGTGTGTGGGCTTCTCATTATTGGTGGCTTCTCTTGTTGCAGAGGATGGCTCTAGGCACACGGGCTTCAATAGTTGTGGCACACAGGCTCAGTAGCTGTGAAGTGAGGGCCCTAGGGTGCTCAGGCTCAGTGCTTGTGGCGCTTGGGCTCAGTAGTTGCAGCATGTGGGCTCTAGAGCACAGGTTCAGTAGCTGTGGTACACAGGCTTAGTTGCTCCACAGCATGTGGAAGCTTCCTGAACCAAGGATTGAACCCATATTCTCTGCATTGGCAGGTGGATTCCTATCCACTGTAAAACCTGGGAAGTCCTCCCTACTCTTAATAAGATGGAAAAGTCCATCAGATAATATTGTTATTATAATTCTAAGTGTACAAAGTTCAAATATAACAACTGCAAAGTTGTTGGGAAAGATTGAAGGCAGGAGAAGAAGGGAACAACAAAGGAAGAGATGGTTGATGGAATCACCGACTCAATGCACTTGAGTCTGAGCAAGCTCTGGGAGTTGGGGAAGGACAGGGAAGCCTGGCCTGCTGCAGTCCATGGGGTTGCAGAGTTGGACATGACTGAGTGAACAACAAAAAAGTTGTCAAGGAGAAATATAGATTTTAAAAATTTGTGAAATGGGGCTAATGAAGAATTAAATAGAAGCCATTGTCAGGCATTACTATATAATCCAACCTATAATCTCGTGTTGTTGTTGTTCAGTTGCTCAGTCATGTCCTTCTCTTTCTGACCCCATGGACTGCAGCACGCTATGTTTCCCTGTCCTTTACCAGCTCCCTGAGCCTGCTCAAATTCATGTCCATGGAGTTGGTGATGCCATCCAACCATCTCGTCCTGTCATTCCTTCTCCTGCCTTCAATCTTTCCCAACAACTTTGTAGCTGTTATATTTGAACTTTGTCCACTTAGAATTACAGATGTGAATGATTCTTACTAGTATGTTCAGTTCAGTTCAGTCACTGAGTCATATCCGACTCTTTGGGACCCCATGGACTGCAGCACATCAGGCTTCCCTGTCCTTCACCAACTCCCGGAGTTTGCTCAAACTCATGTCCATTGGGTTCGTGATGCCATCCAACCATCTCATCCCCTGTCATCCCCTTCTCCTCCTGCCTTCAATCGTTTCCAGCATCAGGGTCTTTTCCAGTGAGTCAGGTGGCCAAAGTATTGGAGTTTCAGCTTCAGCATCAGTCCTTCCAGTGAATATTTAGGAATTATTTCCTTTAGGATTGACTGGTTTGATCTCCTTAAAGTTCAAGGGACTCTTAAGAGCCTTCTCCAACACCACAGTTTAACAGTATCAACTATTCAGCACTCAGCCTTCTTTATGGTCCAACTCTCACATACATACATGACTACTGGAAAAACCATAGCTTTGACTATATGGACCTTTTGTTGACAAAGTAATGTCCCTGCTCTTTGATACGATGTTCAGGTTTGTTATAGCTTTTCTTCCAACGAGCAAGCGTCTTTTAATTTCATGGCTGCAGTCACCACCTGCAGTGATTTTTGGAGCCCAAGAAAATATAGTCTGTCATTGTTTCCATTGTTTCCCCATCTATTTGCCATGAAGTGATGGGACCAGATGCCATGATCTTAGTATTTGAATGTTGAGTTTCAAGCCAGCTTTTTCACTCTCCTCTTTCACCTTTATCAAGAGGCTCTTTAGTTCCTCTTCACTTTCTGCCATAAGTGTGGTGTCATCTGCATATCTGAGGTTATTGATATTTCTCCTGGCAATCTTGATTCCAGCTTGTGCTTCATCCAGTCCATCATTTCCCATGATGTACTCTGCCTATAAGTTAAATAAGCAAGGTGACAATATACAGCCTTGATGTACTCCTTTTCCAATTTTGAACCAGTCCATTGTCCCATGTCCGGATCTATCTGTTGCTTCTTGACCTGCATACAGGTTTCTCAGGAGGCAGGTAAGGTGGTCTGGTATTCCTATCTCTTTAAGAATTTTCCACTGGGGAGCCATAATCTCTTGAATCAAAGCTTCTAACTATCTGGATTCATATGTGACTGTATTATTTCCAATATTCACATTCTTCTTTCAGGAGTAGTTCAGTAACAGCAGGTATGCACATCATTTGTCCAAGTTAACATGCAACAGGAAAACTGAAACTGCCAAACACGTTCTTAACATGCTCCAGAAGCTTATTTGGAACTAGTAGGTTTGGAAAGGAGTCACTTCCTTGAGCAAGGAGACTGCATGCTATCTATACTTCGTAAGGAAATGGAAAATTTTCTACAGTGTACAACATATAAACTCATTTAATAATCCCTTCAGAATTTCCTTCCAAATATGGGGCCATAACCATCAGCTGGATAAATGGTACTAGCTCAGATAACAGACCAAATATGACATAATTTCAAGCCCATGCAGAATTCACAATGAGCCAAATTCTTAGACAGATATAGAATCTCAGTACCCAGAGATGTCATGCTACACAATTATTCTCAGCATGTTTCATCTGGGTACCATTAGTTTTTTTCCTCCCTGAAAATTAAAAAAAAAAATTATTATAGTAGTAATTCCTACCATTCATTGAGAGCTATTAGGTTGAATCATGGGAACTGCTGTTTTTGTAGGTTGAAAACTTTTAAAAGCAGCAATGGTTCAACCTAACGTTGTTGACTTTTTCTAAACCAGGTTAAGTGGCCACGCCAGTCACTTTATAAAGGGTGGAGGAAACAAATAATAAAGCTCTTGTAGCTTGTAGAAAATTAAATGTCATAAGGTTTCAGAATCCATTGATAACATTTTATGGTATGAGTAGAAGACTTTGATGGGGTGATTGGAATAGAGTATTTTTTTTTTTTTTTTTTTGTAGAATATTTTTCTTTTTCCAAGAGGTTACAACATAAAAACAAAGTCCAGTATTAATGTGTCCTAAGTAGAAACAAGAATTAAAAACCAAGTTTTAAGGGTATCTTAGAACTTTATTAATAAGTGTTATTAATCAGTTAAAGAAAGGAGTAACATCATATATTCAAATTATTAACAAATGGACAAAAGAAAACCATGAAAATTTATCAGTTGTTTATTGTCTCCACACCACAGCACCATAGTTTTGATATGGTATAATTTCCTACTAAATCTTGCAGGTTAAAAAAAAAAATTGGAATATAAAGAATTTTTGTTAAAGAAAGCATTACAATTGTATTGGAAAATTCTGTCAAGACATACTAAAATCTATGCAAAACATATGCATTACAAATTAATGTTACTCAAAGATAAATTGTTGGAGTATAACATGAAATCAATCTCCAGATGTCCTACACATTAACTGAGTTCTGGACTTGACAGTGCTTGGTCCCTGGAGGATATAATCTTCTTGTGCAGGATTTTTTCAGCGTATAGCAAAACACAAAAGATACAAAGGAGAGATGTAGGCATTACAAATACTATTAGACACATTTCCTCATTCACTTTTGAATTTTTCATAAATCTTTCTAGGGTTCAAGTTCTTTTTATTATACTCCTTTTGTGATGTTTCTCAAAAGATACATCTAAATTATTTTCATTATAATTGTCAAGTGTACAAATTTCAATGTGTAACAAATGTGAAAACGCCAAAGGACAAAGATAAGAGAGTTGCAAATATATAAAGTTATCAGAGCCATTTTGATAAAAGCCATCATTAGACATTACTACATATTCCAGTCTATAATCTCATAAATCAAAGCTTTCAACTCTCTGGATTCGTATGTGACTGTATTCTTTCCAGTATGCATTCTTTCTTCTTCCAGGGGTTGCTCAATAACAGCAGGTATGTTCCTCCCATAGAGTTCACAGTGTTCAAGAAACTGAACACATTCTTGAATGACACTGTCACGAAGTACAATCATGTGTTTTGACATGTTTTCTAATAATGACAGGAAGCATCTTTTGGCATAATACCACGTATCAGTTCCTAGTTTTTTATTATAAGGTTCCAAGCTTTTGATAACCCGGGAAATACCAAAGTCATAATTTCCTTTGGCACAATAAAGCGTCCCTATCACCAGATTCACAATGCAGAAATGGTAGATTTTCTTATCTGGGTCATCATAGGAGAGCTGCTCTTCCTCTTTTTCAATCTTCCTCATCAACTCCTCAGCTTCTTCATTTTGACTTGTCATAATATACGAAACACACAGGTTAGCCAGCACAATAGCACTGACTTTCAGGATGTTGTCATAATGCTTCTTGACTATGGGCTCATAAAAACCTATGGCTTCTTTGTATTTGTTTTCCTGCATGAACAGAACATGAGCCACATTCAGCTTCCACACATCATGGTCGTTACAAAATTCCACAGATTTACGGAAGATCTTTTCTACCATTGGGTAATTTTCAAGGTTCCAGTAGATTTTGGCCTGGGCCATCAACACAGGAATGTACTTCTCAAGGGTGTCGTCATATTCATTCTCTGCCTTTTTGATAGCTTCATCATCTTTATTGTGTCTTGCTTCCTGCACTTGTTTGGTCAGTCTCCTGAGCTGTTCAGTCAGCATCCCTGCTAGGCCATCAAGCTTAACGAAAGCCTCTTCAGGAGCTGTCTGGCAAGTGATCATGGCATCCAAGAAATCATAGAGATAAGGTGTGAGGAACTTGTAAGTCAAATGGGCATTCTCTGCCAGGACGTCTGCTGCCAGGTCAAAATACTCATATTTACAATAGAGCAGCAACAGGTTGCCAAAGGTCTCTGGGGGAAAGGGGATCTGCTGGAGCAAAAACTGTAGTTTTTCAAACCCTTCTGTGGGCCTGGCATCCATGTTCATTAGTGCCTGATTGTGCAGGGTCACGGGGTCTAACTCCTCCTCTGCTCTTGGTGGCATGTCAGTGAGTGTTTCCTGGGCCGCCTCATAGTTTCTCAGTTGGTATTCTATGGCAGCCTTGAGGTTGAAGGCTTCCACTAGAGCAGTCTGGTGAAGGACTAAGGTGTTGCCAACACTTCGAACATCAATGCCCTCAGTAGTCATGCCCACACCCAGCTCCGGGTGCTGGCGGATACCATGTTCAATAATCTCCACGATATGCTTTAGGGCGGATGCATACTGTCGACTGCTGAAATAGGCCAAAGCCAGGTTGTAGGAAAGATCAGGCCGGTAGCCCGAAGCCTGCAGGGCCGCAGAGAACTTGGAACACGCGGCTTCATAATGTCCCTCCTTGTAGAGCAAACAACCCAGATTGACCTGGCCATCCAGCTCGTTCTCGCCCCCGCTGTCTTCTCCTCCTTCACTCAGTAGCTGCTCCACCAGGCTCCTGGCCCCGGGCAGGTCGCCCTCGCTGTACTTGATCGCGGCTTGGAGACGGAGGACCCGGTTGTGGTAGGAGGGGTTGTCCAGGAGGAGGAAGGACACGCGGGTGGCCTCTGGGTAGAGGCAGGCCTTGTACAGGGCCTGGGCCTGGTACAGGCGGTACTGCTCCAGCTCCGGGTGCAGCTGGCGCAGCTGCTCATAGCACTCGGCAGCCAGCGCGAACTCCTGTAGGCGGTAGTAGCAATAGCCCAGCAGCGACAGCCCGGCGCGGCTTCTCGGGCTCCGCTGGAGCTCTCCGCCCAGCAGCTGCACGGCTTCGGCGTACCGGGCATCCCGGATGAGTCGGTAGACAACCGCGGTGAACTCCCCGTCGGGGATGGGCTCACCGCCCAGCCCCGCCATAACTGCCTCCGCGGCTATGCATCCCAGTTACCAAGGCAACATGCCAACCGGAAACGGAAAACTGTTTTGTCCGGATATTACTTGGCAACGGGAAAACTGCGGAAGGAATATAAAAGAATCACTGAAGTGAATTTTTAAATTACTGTGTTAGTCCCCGAGAACTCCGGGCTGCGGAGGTCGTGAGTCAGGGAAGATAGACGAAAGGCCTCGGGGCAGTTCCGAAACGGAAACTCTACTTCCCGGCAGGCACTGGTCCGATCGCGCAGGCGTCTGGACGTGCAGCGCTGCATGCTGGGAGGCGTAGTCTCTGAAGGACGGACCCTCTTGCCTTCCATTAGTGTTGTTGATTAAAATTGCTGGCCGCCTTTTGTGTCACCTGTCTCTGGCTCGGGGAAGAAAGGTTTGCGATCTGAAGCCCCTTACGTTTTTAGCCTCATACACTTTGCAATATATACTCATGGTGTCGGTTAGTTTTTATAATTTAATGAGAAGGAAAACGTGGACTATATCTTCGGAATTCTTTTGGAATTAGAGTAGCTTCTCTTTTTAAGCTGCCTTGGCACACTTTCTAAGTAATATGCAGTAGATAATGATAATTCTTATTTTTGTCGTTTCCGCAAGTTAACGATGGGGAATGGTTTTGTGAATATTATCTGGTACTGGAAGACGTTTAATTTTAGATCCAGGTGTTCCCTCCGCCCTCCACAAAGAACAGTTATTATTGAGTAGATGTTAGTGTTTAATCTTGGCCATATCTATTGGTCTGGCTCCCCAGCTTTCACTACGTGTAAGAAACCAATCTTCCTCAATCCCCCTACATCTCCATTGATCATCCATGATGTACATTGGCCTATCTAATACCAAAGTAAACAAGTGTACAAATAAAATCACATCTTTCCTGTATACTTAAAGAGTCAATCAAGTCCTTTTGCTGCCCATAACATCTTTTCTGTGCATAAATTCCAGTGCCACCACTAACCATATTGTATGGCCCTCAGACAATTGATGTACCTTATTTCTAATCTTAAACAGCACGTGTGTTCTCTTTATTACAGGCACACAATCTGTGTACTAGAAAGTTTTAAAGAATTTTCTCAAGACCACACAGCAAAAAAAATTTTTTTTTGAGCAAAGAATTTGCTCAAGAGCACACAGCAGAATTGCCATGATATTCAGCAGCTAGTTTCAGTAGGAAATAGCAACTATTTGTAACCTATTCCATGTATTTCCTATAGATGAGTTTGTAAAGGCCCTGTGTTTGATGCCACATTGTGTGCTGGAAAAGTAGTGTCTTTTTTCCTTCCATTAAAACAACCAATCAACATGGTGTGGGCAATAGACATTTGAACTTCCATATCTGAATTGTAGCTGTGAGCAGGTGTTATAAAATATCTAATGGGGGTGGTATAGTTCCTAGTCACCTAGTACAGCAGGCAGGAGACATTGCTTATATCCTAAAGCAATGGAATTTCTGTGCTCTTTCAGCTTACCTTGCTGAGAAATTGACAGATCTCTGTTCTTCTGGGTGGGACCAGACAAGAAACCTTCCCCTTCATGATACTGAGAAAGGGACAAACTGTACCCATTTCAGATGGGTTGAATAGCATTCTGGCCCACCTAAGATCCCCAGAGAAAGCAATGGATAAGGTCCACTATAACTGTACTCTGAGTCTTCTTTCAACTTAATTTCTGGGTACACCCTTTTAGGGCCTTCAACCCAGGGAGGTGCTTGGGCTGAAGGACGCTTGCTAGTGCTGCTCAGTAATCCAGGAGTGGGGTGGGTGGCTGGGGGAGGGTCTTCACGTTTATGACTACCCGACTATACTTGTCCCTTGGAAACTCAAGCTCAATATTAATATTTTAAAATCCTTTTGTGTAATCTGATACTTTGGGTGAGGTGCTACGAATATGGAAATAGGAAATTATCATTTGTATCTTTAATCAAGCAGTCTGATTTTCAGGGTTGTATTTGCATCATGAAAGCATTCCCCTTCAAATGGCCTCTTGGGAATGGAACCAAAATAGAAGGCCTCTGCTCTCCTCTAGACTTCTCCCCTCCCTACAGGCATCAGTTGAGGACCCCTCTTTGTGCTGCTTCCCCTGTCTGTGTGTGAGTGTGGCTGCTGAAGTGGGCAGGAGGGAAGCCGTTCTTCCTCCTTATTTCATGTGCTGCTGCTCCTGAGGCGTGGCTTGAAAAAAACAGGACATTCGGCTTAGACAGATGGAGGGCAGGGTCATTTTCAAAATGAAATGAGTGCACAAATCACACTGTGAAATTGGCATGACCATGCCTGCTGCTGTGATAGACCGACTTTTATTTAGTCTATGACAGGCAGTTGGGGAATAGATTAGGTTTTGGTGGGGTGGGGGATGGTGAAAGAAGGCCCTTTAATTAATGATAGAAATTCTGGAAAGCAATAAATGGGGCGGGATATTATAAAATGTCATAAAGGATCATTTTGTTTCCAAGACAATCTTGGAAAACTGGAGCATGTATCAAAAAGTTAGTGTATTGTACCATTTCTAGCAATAAGAAAGCATTTGGTGGTTGCAGTAAAAAGATTTAGTGCCTTGTTGAAAGGAATTAGACTTTAGGAAAATGGTGTTGGACTCAGGGTGGATTTTGCTGCATGAAGAGAGGCATATTTACCACACAGAAGAATTTCATTTGGGGAAAATGGATGGGAGCTAAAAGCATGATGTCTGGTTCTTAACATGCTTATATTTCTGCCTGTCAAATGTGAGATGACCAAATTCCATATCCTATTTTATGTATAATCTAGTTGATATTCTCTTTTAAAACTAGTTGGAAAAGTATGTCTTCTTATTTATCCTCTAAATGTAATCACTTCCTATTGGTAAACATTGGTAATTTATGAACATCTCAACAATCGTAGCTGGGGTCAGACAATTTCTTTGACAAAGGAAGACTTCCTGCAAAACCATCTTCCAGTTGTTATGTCTGATCCCTCTCATCTCAAGCCATTTTCTTCAGGATGTGGCCAGCCCCCTTATTGCGTCTTCCTTCCCACCCCCCGAAATCTTCCACCACAAAGGGGGCAGAAATAATAAAGTTTTGTCAAATTGTTAATGTAATTGATTGACTTTTCGGTGCATCTATTCAATCTTTTAAGAGTTTTGGGAAAATTGTGTACCAGATCAACACTTGGGAACATTTATGCTCAGATGGTAAGACATTTAACCTCATGCATTCTCCTTTCACTGGTGGTTCCAGCTTTATTAATATTTTTATTAGATTTCCTTCTTGGATATACCTTTTTTTTTTTTAATCAAGTACCTTATATTTGGGGGCTTATGGTGTTACTATTGAAATTAACTTATTAGGAAGAGCACAATAACATTGCTGTTTATAAATGCAATTACCAGAGAAGGCACAACTGTGGATACTTGCATTCAATGAAATCAATCAACCATCCAAACAAAGAGCTACTCTAAGCCCCTGTGTTTATGCAGTACTTTCTGTACCAGGACCAGGTCCTGCTCTGCCTAACTTCCCTCATTAATCCTCACAGCCCTACCGTGAATTAGGTAATTCTTACCGTTGGCTCCACCTGAAAAACACGGACTACAAAGCACAAAGAACCCTGTGGTTGCCTCAGTCCGCGTGCGGGGACTGGTGATTGCTTAAGCTGGCCAGTAGGGGCCAGGCTGCACCTCTTCCTCTCCCCCTGAGCACCTCCTCTCCAGTCATTGGAATCCGCTTTGGATCATTTGCTGCAGTTTGTTCTAATAGAACAGGCACAATGGTGTAAGAATTTTAAAGTTTAAGCACCGAAGCCACCGTGTATGGCGTCAGTGGCTGGCGGCCCTGCATTGATGCGATCCCCCTGTGTAATTGCCCATGCAAATTTGAGTGATCTATAACAGGCACAGGGAACTCGTCTGCATTGGGCTGCAGACTCTTATCCCTCCAGAAAAACTTCAGTAATTCTAAGAACCTTTTGTCATCTTGAAGATGCTCCGTGGACAGGGCTGTCCCACTCTCTTCTTACACAAGCAAACATCACAGATGAAGTCAAGGTTAATGGGCTAAATGGACAGTCAGAATTGAAATCCTAGGTCTTTGGATGCATGCCTGCCTCTTTCAGCCCTTAAATCACCCTTCTCAAGGGAAATAAAGAGTATGTTAGAGGTTTAGTTAAGCTTTAAGCATTTTGTTAAAAACAAAGATATTTAGTTCCCTTAAAGCAGTTTCAAAATCATGGATTAGATGCTTGTGAAATGGTCCAGGAGTCTTATAATGTAGTATTCCTATAATGACACATCAGCCTGGGAAATCTACACAAAAGGAGTGATGTCCGATAAGTCAATTGAAGACATATTTTGCTTCTTTTGTGTAAAACAATAATAATTAAGAAGCAAATCAGTAGATCCTTTGTAGAATATTGTACATCAAAATAAAATGGCAAAAATATTTTTCCCCAAGAGGATGAGATTCACCAACACCTAAACTCTTGTTTCCATACAATGCTATTTGTGTTTTTTAAAAATTCATCTAAATATGATTTCATCTAAATCTAAAGAAAAAATAACCGAGATTCTAATACAGATACACAGAAAATGAACACAAAGATAAATGGTGGCCTGAAATAACACATTTTTTTTTATAGCAAATACTTCATTCACTTAGTAAAACAAACATATTTTTGTACCAGTGTATACGTTCAACAATGTTAGTAGGGATGTGCTACCCAGGTGACTAACTTACCTTTAGTGCTATTGAGAGATGGACTAAATATGTAAGAACGTTCAAAATTGAATTAGAAAAGATACACAGCATCAAATTTCCAGCTGAGGAAAAGGTACACAAACAATGGAAGCAGGACCTCAGGCGTTGTTAAGTCCAAGCGCTCAGTGTGAAATTCCCCAGACACATCACTCCTGCCGTCTATACGTTTCATTCTATCATGGTTCACTTATGAAACTTACGAAATTTTGGCTTCTTATAGTCAGACTCAACCTGTACATTTCCTGATACATTCGAGGTTCGGGAGTTCTTTACAGCACATGACATAACAATTGTTTCAGAGACTGTTATTCTGGAGCAGACAGTGAAACTCCATTGCAGTGGCTCTGCCATAGTTTTTAGGGTCCCAAATTAGGTTTAACTCTTTTGCTTTAATGAATCCTTTTTGAATACTGTTTTTCCAGCCCAAACATTTTTCTTTATATGTAAATCTTCCCTTAATCTGTTAGATTTCTGTCCCACTTGGCAGGAGTTTTTCACACTATTAATGGAGATGAAACTGTATTTTATCTTCCTGTAATTCATTGAGTCAATAGGAGAAATGGATTTTAAAATAATTCTACCACAAAGTAAATTGAGCAGATTCTGTTTAATGACCTAAGGTAAGTGGATCAAATATGATACATTTTGATACATGAAAAAAGCAACTGAATTCCTGTAGCATTAATATTAGATGGTTATTTCACTAACAAAATTTTAACGATTATTTCTAACCCAACGGGTATTTAAATATAAAATACCTGGAAATATGTGGACATTGAAGATTTCAGAAACAGAAAACACGTGCAACTTTAACTTCTTTTGACTCACTTTATAAATTCTAAATTAAACTAACTACCATTTATGGGATATCTATGCTATGAGATAATCTAAAGCTGTCCTTTATAGAATAAAAGGATGTATTTTTAAAAAATTATACTGATGACCATGTCTTTTATGATCATGACAGGCTCAGACATATCTGTTCTAAGGTTGTTTTTGTATCTACTCCATATAGGTAACTTTTTATTTTGTCTTTAGGGAGGAGATGACCTCTTTATCCCTATCTTGTTTGAGAAGAGTGAATAAGACAATTACATGGAGTACTTTTTTAAAGTTAAACACAGCTTGGTCCTTTGGTGTACGAATGAACTGAATAAAAGTCCGGGCTTTTATTTTACAGGTGGAAAATCCGAGACCTGAGGGTCCCAAGATAACAAGCCAGGCCAGGGGGAGCCCCGTCCACTGTGCGCTGGGGTGGTGCCCTTCACAGTCTGCCAAGCTGTCCCTCCTGGCCGGGATTGCCAGCTATATTGTAGGCTGTGCATGTATTATCCACGTACTGACTAATAAAATGCTAAATAGCCTGCCTGAGAAAAATACACCTCGTGGACAAAGTAGGATGAAGTCATTTCAACCATAAATGCCAAGAGAACCGAACATTTGGTCAGTTGGAGATTTTATGAGAAGGTTCATATTTAAATTCCTTCCTCCAATAGGAAATAAACATTAATAATGATTGGGAAATTTTCTCTTTTTCTGTTTTGGGAAAGCAGAGTATATGGGTAACCACACATACCTCAAATTTTTAAAGTTATACATTACTTAGATTTAAAATACCCCAAACTCCCAAGTTCAACCTCTAACCTTCTGGGTCCTTGGCTCCAGGGAGCCTGCTACCCTCCTTTTCGACTGTTTCATGGTCATGGAGGAACAGACCTGGCATTAGTCAGCAGTTTCTGAATTTTGACCCACAATAGGAAAGATACCTTGAGACAGGAGAAATAGATGGAGGCAATTACAAACAGCCACTTGATTGATGGTTGACATTGTCAGGGCTCCACTGTATGGCAGATTGCAATGGTGTTGAACTCCCCTTGCTACCAGTGGATGTTGCTATTGGCAACCGTGCAGTGAAGCCAATAAAAAGGCAAGAAAATGAGAGGAAAACTCAACCTTAGTGGAAGCCGTAGGGTTTCTGCTATAAATTACATTCCCCTTAGCAATAAGCAGCATCAACATTCAGGGTAGCCACAGTGCATGTGGCTGTCTGCAGTCTCCATCAGACCCTGGGTCTAGTTTTATCATAAAGCACATGCTTTAAAATTTTGCTCTAGATACACTGGCATTCATCTTTCTGGGCTACTTATTTATTTATCTTTAGGGAGGACGACAGACGTGGGTTCACCTCTGCCTCACATGGACTGATTTTCAGTTCCCGCTTGTGATACGAACATGATGTGACGCGACGGCTGAAAACACCTGCAGTCCTGCTAGCTGCAGACCCACAACCAGGGTCTGGCCCTGCCTCCACCCACCCTTTTTCCTCACCTGAAGGAGGGAGACAGCCCAGCAGAAGCTATTTTCCTTTATAGCTGAGTGACTCGGAAAACTGGCTTAATAAAATCCATAAATCTGAACAACCTCCTCTCACCTGCTCTGCAGAGGCAATTTTTCCTGCACGTATTTTCTCCTCGAGTTTCTCCAGTCTTCCCCACAGAGACAGTGGTAGAGGGTTAGCTGGGAACATTATTTTTTTAGGGTTCCCACTCCTTCCTTCTCTCCTTTGTCAATCCGCTCCCTACTCAAGTGTGTCTCTTTTCTAAGCAATTGATGACAGGACGTACCTTCATTTTCTTTTGATGACAAGCGCCATTTTTCCTTGTTTGGATTAACGTTCACCTTCCCTTTGGCCATCTCTTACCACCTGCATTGGGCCCTGTATTTTCCTTGTTAGTCATTTTCTTTTGGCTCTCCTCCCTTCCCTCCTCCCTTCCCCCATTTGCCTGGTTTATAATTTTCTTTTCCTCCATTTCTGGTCATGTAGAATCTTTCTTCTTCCTCATGGTTACCTTGCTCTTCCCTTACTTCTGTTTTGGTTCCTTAATTTACTCATTCTTTAAACATTCCCCCAACGTCTACTATGTGCCAGGAAGACAATGTCCTTGGTGGAACTTGGCCCCTCTTTCTCTGAGTAAAGTTAATAACTGACACTGACCAGCAACAACAAGAACAGAAGTGGTTTTAAATTTTAGATTTTTTTTGGAACTGGAATGGGCTTCAAGGTTCATCTGGTCCAGAGATTTCGAATTCCTCAGAGGCCCTTTATGGGCCGCTGGGTATGTAATCAAAGAGATGAGGCTTCATAGGGCTCCCCCAACCCAGCTTCAAACAGAGGACTTGGACTTTTAGATGTTTTATGTCTTGGGGATTCTTTGTAAGATTTATTTGAACAAAGAGTTCTAAGGTTCAGTTATGTTTGAAAATAATTTCTTAGTGTAATCTCATTTGACAAATGAGGAAAAAGGAAGAAGTTAGTGATTTGTCTAAAGCCATCCAGAGAATAATACCAGAGCTAGGGCACAAGTCTAGCTTCTAGCCCAGCATTGTTTCATTTTTTTCTTTTTTTGGTTGCACCTCATGGCATGCAGGATCTTAGTTCCTTTGTGGTGGAAGATTCTTAACTACTGGACCACCAGGAAAGCCCCACAGCGGGGCCTTTGGATAGGGCGTACAATGTCCTCAGCCTCTCAGCATCCTAATCTCTGCATCTGTTTAATAGAGCTTATTCTTATCTATGGGCTTCCCAAGTGGTGCTAGTAGTAAATAACCTGCCTGCCAGTGCAGAAGACATAAGAGACCCGAGTTCGATCCCTGGGTTGGGAAGATCCCTGGAGGAGGGCATGGCAACCACTCCACTATTCTTGCCTGGAGAATCCCATGGACAGAGGAGCCTAGCGGGCTACAGTCCATAGGGTCACAAAGAGTCAGTCATGACTGAAGCAATTTAGCATGCACACATTCTTACCTGTTATAAACCTGGATTTCTGTAGGATATTTGTTCACTGCCCAGACTGTTATTTCTTAATCTTTCAAGCATTATATTTTATACTTAAGGAAAATCCAAAATTGGGGAGCCCTCCATTTGGCTTTCAGTTGGCACTGGCAGTAACCTTAAACTTCATGCTGAAACTCATCACTAGAACTCAAGTTGTCAATGATTATTCTCCGTGGCTCTGCTGTGTCCTGTGAAATGTCTCACTGTTGGAAATAGTTCTGAATGTTCCCGTGTCACTCATGGTAAATCCACCTATAGATTTTCTTTCATCCTGACTTTTAATTAAAGTCTATCAATCCTGCTAGGAGAAGACTTGATCTACATTGAAGGTTGAATCTAAAAACTGAAAAAGGGGACCACAATCCCAATGCAGTGTTATGAATCTTGTGTAAACATCAATCAGACAAACACATTTGCTGTCTTCCTACTATGGACGTTTTTAGGGGAAACTGGGAATGGCTGGTTTTTGTAAGGATAATATAGGTGTCTCTTTTAGGTAGGCAATTCTGAAGGCTCTGATCTATCATTAAGAAGCTTTAGGATTAAAAATAAGATATCTTCACAGGATACAAATTGGGATTCTAAGGACAGTCTGGCACAAAAGGGAGCTTGGGAGAGGAAGCAAAGGCAGGCATTGTTTGGCTTGTAACAAACAGAATAGCTGTATGCAAAATGAAGCAGCGCTAACACGCCTTCACTGTTCAGCGTTCCCTCAGCTCCGAGTGAGCAGGGCCAACCATCCTCAGGTCCTGGACCCACAGCTGCCCTCTGCCCAGAATCTTCGTCTCAGCCCAGAATCTTCGTGCTCATCAGGGAAAGGTGAGGGTCCTGGGGTGTGCTTGTTGCCCCCACTTCCTCCTCTGCCCTTTTTGCTGACACCACACTTAAAGGTGAAAGTCCAGGCATGCTTCTCAGCACATCCCTGAGGTTTTATGTCTGTTTGAGCTTAAAGGAACAAAAGAATGGTGTGCGGGACCGAAGCCGGTTCTCCAGGGCGCAGTCATCTTGCAGCAGCAGCTGGCCTGAAGGGTTAGTTTCTGTCATCCCTGGTCTCCATGACGTTGGCGGAGGGGGCGGAGGCAGCTGCGGAGACGAGCAGCCTTTTCTGGTGCAACTCTTCCCACTTACTTCTGTTGGTGGCCACGGAATCCAACATTGGCTTCAGTTTCACATTGACCTTCACCAATGCCTACAATAAAACAAAAGCAGGTAGGGGAGAGAGGAACCAATCATGATCATGATTTTCTAGCTTTCACTTGTGAGGAGAATGGAAATGGGCTGTAAGAAATGAAAATGATGATTATTTTGGTAAACATGAGCTATTTACAAGAAGCAAATATGCACTTAACATCACTGTGTTGTATTAATAGAGCTTATAGAGAAAATGAAAAAATAAGACAGATGTCTGTGTACTGCTCCAGGGGGTGCCAGCCAATTTGATTATGATCCTGTTTTAAATTCACATCAAATAGGAAACAAAATATTCAGCTCACACAAGTCTACTAATATGTGTATCTTTGCCTGCTAAGGAGGGCTCCAGATCTCAATAGACCAGGAAGTGAAATTTTTACAAAAATAAACCTATCATTTGCTCCACCATAGATGAATCTGGGTGGATTCACCTGAATAAGAAAGGCCAGGTAAAGTCCTGAAATGAGAGGAGCTCATTTTTTAAAGCACAGGATCGGGGAACAGTGCTCAGTGTACAGATCAACATGAGAACATGCATGGAAATAGACACGAGAGAAAAGAAAAAGGGGTGTGGAAGAGAGGGACAGATGGAGGGGTGGGGAAGAAATGAGGGAGAGAAAAGGTAGGGTGTGGCCACAGGCTGACCAACCCCAAGGCTAAGAAAGGTCAGGATCCAGCCTCCTCACTTGCAGGAGACCCTTCTAAATATCTGTTTTGCACTTAATTTTGTATCATTTAAAAAAAATCAATGGTTCCCTATTCCCAAACACTACAAACTTCCAGCCTCACAAATCTTGGATCACGGCTCTAATGGGACATAGCAATGAATAAAACAAGGATCATGGAGCTGTGAGGCTTAGCCCCTGGAAATGCCTTGGTCAGCGTTCTGTGGCCACAGATTATACCCGGAGTCCCATGGAGACACCCTGCAGGTGCGTCCCATTCATCACAAGGGGGACAAACTGTGACCATGTGACTAAACCGCCGCCATTGTAGGACACCTCCCGAAAAGCCTTCAAGCCTGACCGGTGGTTGGCAGGTGCCCCAGAGCAAAGTCCTCCAATAGGAAGAAGAGCTGTTTCTGTTGAGGATGGACTACCCTGATCATGACTGCAGTGTGTTAGGAAGACCAGAAGCATTCCCTAAATACGATTCCACTCTGGGGAGTTTCAGAGATACAAGTGTGATGTGACTAGATGGAAGTTAAGCGAGGGCTGGAAGTCCAGAAATAATCAGGGAGCCTGCTGAGCAGCGAGCACTCCACCCTGGCCCAGGTGGAGCCCCTTCACATTCACGTCCCCCAGACAGAGCACATCATCGTGATATTTATCACACCAAGCAATGACGTCTACTTTGAAATTGGATGTATTCGTTATTCCATATGATAATAAATCACAGCAACATGATAATTCAGGCAGTAATCAAAATCCCCTTTACATCATGAGAAAAATGCAGGTGCCTGTTTTCTGCTCAGTGCAGTGATTTTATTTAGACAATAGTGTGAGAGGGGGCGATGAATGCCATGGCTTTTAGTATAGTTTGGCACTGGCTCCTCTTTGCTCTGATCAAGCCTTTTAATTAAACCGACCACTATAATTCCTATGGAAATTAGTGTTTATGTTATTTTCCTGCTACAAAAGCATTTCTCTAAACTTTTTTTTTTAATCCCAGGAGCACAAATTGGAATTTTTTTCTGCATGAAATGTAATTAAAAACTCATTTGATTACTATAGTTCTGGCTCTGTTTTACTTATTAAATTCCTGTAATCAGTTTTCTTTTATGAAGCTGCTGGGAAATGATCTCAAAAGCAACACATTTTTCTCTTCCTTGGCAGGTTCCCGAGCATTTACTAAATTACATTCATAGCACCTGCCCATGATTCGAATTACTCCACCAATTTATTTCTAAAACTATTTAAATTTATTTGGCTTAGCCCCAAACAGATTGCTTTCTTTTGTCTAGCTCTTTGTTCTCTGTCTTGCTGTCTTTGTGTTGAATATAAAAATTTTTGAGGGGGTGGTATATATTTCTCAGTATTCCTTTTTCTCTTTATTTCATACTCTCCTTAAATACAGAATTGCCATACTGGAATATCATTTTCTTCTAGTCAGGTGCTGGTTCTAGGCAAAGGGAGCAAGAACTTCATCTTAAAGAATAATTCTTACACTATAAATTTGTTACACAGAAATGCACTTAGCTGGGAGAATATGGAACTATTAGAATATTAGGAAGGCAAGGCATGATCCACAAATCTAAATTCCAAGGTTTACGGTGATTACATGCAACGTACCATCAGCAAGAGAATTGCTCCTAGTATTTAGAAAGATACAGGTATTCCTACGAACTTCTCATCAGTGAGTGATACCCAATAAATTCTGTGCAAATGTTACTGGTTATCTGTCTTGTTTGACTAACTCTTCTCTTAGCAAAAGAGAAAAGGGACATGTCACCCTTCTGCTCACTCTCCACACACACACAGAGGGATACTAAACATTATGTGCGTGGTGCCATCCACTGTGGGATGCTGAGTCCCTTCTGTGACATCCCCTCCGTGTGACCTTTCAGTGTTTAGACATGTCCAGAGGTAGTAAACTCATGTCCTCCCTGGGTGGGTGTGTCCAATTTCCTCTTCATCCTGATTTTAGAACGTCATTCTTTCTACTGAGCTATGTATCCCTGTAACCAACCTAACAGTTCTAGTCCTCTGGGTGCTCTCCCTTTAAACCCAAATCTACTGAGCAAGGAGATCCAACCAGTCCATCCTAAAGGAGATCAGTCCTGGGTGTTCATTGGAAGGACTGATGCTGAAGCTGAAACTCCAATCCTTTGGCCACCTGATTCGAAGAGCTGACTCATTGGAAAAGACCCTGATGCTGGGAAACATTGAGGGCAGGAGGAGAAGGGGATGACTGAGGATGAGATGGTTGGATGGCATCACCAACTCAGTGGACATGGGTTTGGGTGGACTCCGGGAGTTTGTGATGGACAGGGAGGCCCGGCATGCTGCAGTTCATGGGGTTGCAAAGAGTCGGACACGACTGAGCGACTGAACTGAACTGAACTGAACTGAGCAGTAAACCAGTGACTCCTGTGCACCTCCAGGTGTAGGTTAGGGTTGATTTACTGACCTCAAAACCCAACTTGGGCTATATATGGATATCCTGGGGGCTCCCAAGCCACTTCAGCTCCCCCACCCTGTTGGTGGCCCATCACTGACAGGACCCTCTACACCCTGGGGACACAGCTGGAGGCATCTGGCCATCCGGGTGGCTGAGGGGCCTCACGTCCTTCCTGATTCCAGTCAGGCTCCACTCGTGAGCCCACTTGTGACCAGCACATACATTTTATTCTATATTTTATGAATAAGTCATACATTCACTAGACATGTAGTCTAGTGAATACAAAGGGTCCCATATGTATAGTGTTAAACATCTCCCTTCACCCCCTGTCCCAGAGATTCCGTTTCTGTTCCTAGAGGCAACTGATATTACCAGTTTCTTGGGTATCCTTCAAGAAACATTTTATGCCTATGTCAGTATAAGTATATATATTATGTACATATATTAAAAAAAGTGAAAATGTTAGTCTCTCAGTCATGTCTAACTCTTGTGACCCCATGGACTGTAGTTTGCCAGGTTCTTCTGTCCATGGAATTCTCCAGGCAAGAATCCTGGAATGGGTAGCCATTCTGTTCTTCAGGGGATGTGTGCTGGATTTTTTTTTTTTTTCATTACTTTAAACATTGCTCAGTTTTATTGCGGAGAAGGCAGTGGCAACCCACTCCAGTACTCTTGCCTGGAAAATCCCATGGATGGAGGAGCCTGGTAGGCTGCAGTCCGTGGGGTCGCTAAGAGTCAGACGCAACTGAGCAACTTCCCTTTCACTTTTCACTTTTATGCATTGGAGAAGGAAATGGCAACCCACTCCAGTGTTCTTGCCTGGAGAATCCCAAGGACGGGGGAGCCTGGTGGGCTGCTGTCTATGGGGTCGCACAGAGTCGGACACGACTGAAGCGACTTAGCAGCAGCAGCAGCAGCAGTTTTATTGGGGAAAGCATTTAGGTTACTTAGAAATAACATGATCCTTTGAGGCTTGTCTTTAAGCTTCCCTTGGTGGATCTGGAGCAAACTTTAGGGCTAATTTGGCCCCATTACTAAGACAGTAATCTTCTGAGAACTGTGCCCAGAACATCATATATTTCAAGGTTTTTCTCTAAAATTCTGGGTGGTGGAAGCATGGACTACTTCCCTGCCCGTGTGAACTCTGAGGATTACTCTGCTTGCTCCTTTTTGCTAGATCTTTCCAGCCTCAGTGGTTTCCTCACGTGCAGGGAGCGAACAGCACAAAGACTCAAGGGGCCACTGCAGATCTCTGGAGCTGTCTCACGCAGCCGTCTCTTCTCTGCCACTCTTCCCAGAACGCTCACCTCCTTGGCCTCCCTCGACTCCTGATTCTGCCTCCTTATCTCAGTGAGACCCCTGACTCTGCCTGGGTGCCCCTCCCTGTGCTGTGGCCTGGTCACTCCCCACAGGGAGTAAGCTGGGACACCTGGCGGGCCCATTTCATTTGTTCCCCTTTCTCATGAATCTGTATTACGTGGCTGTTGTCCACTGTCTGAAACTTGTTTTGTGTATTTTTCTGTTTTGTTTTGTTTTTTTTGGTGTTTTATCCCCCCTATTACTATGGCCCAGCAGTGGAAGTTGCTAACATTGGTTTTAAACAACTCTGTCTTGGGTCCCAGCCCATGAGCTCCAAGGGAGAGTGGAAACAAGGCCTATATCTTTAGATCTCTAGCTCTGGGAACAGCAGCCCTCCTCCACCCTGCCCACAGAGCAGTGGCAGGAAGACAGGGGAAGGTCAGGATGAGTCGGGTCAGGACGTTCTGACCTGCTACAAAATCCTGCTATAAAAACAACCCCAGCATGACCCCCTTGGGAAATGAATACAGTATTCTGTCTTACTGCCATAATTCCTGAGACCGTGTTTATACCAGCTCACTAAGCTGCTGGGAGGCAGATTTTGGCCTTGCTTTCCCTCTGCCACCAGGATCTACATCTGCCATCATCTGGCCCGTGTGTGCTTCTCAGTCAACCACAGTCACTTCTCTGAACTCAATTGCTGGATCGATGGAGGCAGATGCACTCCAGGGGAGGAAGCCAACAGAAAGCTGTGCTCTTAGAAGAAGTCCCTACTCCTACATTCTTGCTGAAAAGGGGCAGAGAGGAACCCCACCAAACTAAAGGCAGTTCAAAGACTTCCTTTGAACCTGAAAATGTCCAACTACATCATTAATACCTTTTAAAAAAACTTTGAGGCAATTATCTGAGCTGGCTATTTATTTTTTTTTAAAGGCCAAAGAGAGAAGATGGTTTTTACTTCCTATTGTTGATTCATATATTCCCAGGGTGTTGGCAGTAAGAACTGTATTTTCTGATTTCCTCCATTCCCCACCCTACTCAAGAGAAATAATCAGAAACTAACAGATATGATGGCATGGTAGAGAAAAGAGAAATTAAAATATTTTTAAAATACCGATTTGGGGGGATAAAATTTAAAAATAGACTTGGAGCCCCTCTTAAATGTCTTGTTTGAGGCAATATCCTTGTAATGAAGATGTGATTACTTACAACCATGATCATTTAACTTCCTCATTGAAAATGTCCAAAAGCCCACTTGGGGGTTGGCATTTTGAAATGGAAAGTCATTGGTGGCATGACCAGCTGGTGTCATCTCTGCTCAAACCTTCAACAGGAGAAGCAAGAATGCAAGCGAGCGGTGGCAGGACCTGAAATTATTTAGAATTCTCAAGACTGGCCACTCACATGCATAAAGAGCATCTCCAAGAAACAAGAAGGCTTCAACTGAAGGTTTGTGACTTCAGAGAGAAGTGGCCAATTGTGCAGCAAATCCCAACTTTTCAATTAGTGAACTGTTGAACTGCTAATCTTTCCTGGTTCTCAAAGGTAAGGATTAGTCCCGATTGCATCTGCCATATTCCTGAATTTTACATGCCATGTTGCAATGATGTAGTTGCTAAGAATCCCATTTGGCTTGTTAGCCTTCTACTCCTCCGTCATGTTGTAAAGGCCACATCGTGAATTGTCCTGAACTCAACTCATTGCCTTCCTGTGAACCCACCTCTGCTGTCAGGGTTACTCCCTCAGGGAATTAAGTATTAGCATCTCCACCCAACTGCCCAGCCCGGCAATCTACAGGTCGTCCATTACATCTTTGTCTTCCCCGGCATCCAGACTATCACCAAGTCCTCTCAATCCTGCTTCCAAAGTGCCCCCGTGTGTCAGTCTAGCGCCATTTGAATCGCCCAAGCTCAGGCGACCCTCACCTTCTCCACTGACCCTGCCTGGGCTCCCTGCTTCCCTTGAGTCCCGTCCAATGAACTCTCATTGCAGCTATCCTGGTCAATCAAAACCATTCATCTGAGCCTGCTGCTCTCTACCCTGAACCTTTCGGTGGCTCCTATATGATATGAATGTGTTGCAAGACCCTACTAGAAAAGGAGAATTGTGGCATTAAAAGGTAATGAAACCCAGAAATAAAACAAAAAAAGAACCATAAAGCTGAATGGAAAATTTGCATTGCAGTACAAAACCGAATTACCAAACACTAAAATAATCCCGTTGGGTCTTCTAGAAAACCTGAAGTGCACACTTTTTTGTGCATTTTACCATTTTTCTGAGTAAAAAAATAAGCTAACTTCCACATGGTGTGTTTGGCAAGGGAGTAGCCGAAGTGTTAGTTACTACATGTGAGAGCAGATGGAGCTGGCTGTGGGGTCCAGATGGGAGGCAGCAAACAGATTCCTCCTAAACCTCACTCCTTCCCTCCCCAGTTCAATGGCCTCTGAAACTCAAGGTTGTGTAAAAATTAATTTGCATTAAATTGCTTAAGATAATGTATTAACTACCACGGGAGGCTTCCAGCAGATTTTAAAACTTGCTTCGAAAAACAAATAATCAAACAATAATGGTGAACACAGAAGTGAACCAAGACTTTCCTGGATAAATGTTTGTAGACATTCATATTAAATATACTACCTTTAAAACAAACCTTTAGTGTGTAATTGGCTCAGGCTGGAAAATTAATAATAATCGTTTATATATGTCACACATGTACCTGCTCCAGGCACCATGTACTGCTGGGTTTTCCCCAGGCTAGAACACGATGGAGTTTAAAAGGCTTATGACTTCTTTCCCATTTAGGGAGGGAGTCATTTACTCCACCAGGGCTGTGGTATCTCTATCAGAGATTGCTAGTTGCCTTTCCAGTAAGCATTTTAGCCTCCCTTAAGCTTAGGGACTTCCCTGGTTGGTCAGTGGTAAAGAATCTGTGGCCAATATAGGAGACTTGAGTTTGATCCCTGGGTCGGGTAGCTTCCCTGAAGAAGGAAAGGGCAACTCATTCCAGCAGTCCTGCTTGGAAAATCTCAGGGACAGAGGAGCATGGCAGCTACAGTCCACGGGGTCATAAAAGAGTCAGACATGACTTAGCAATTAAAAAGTAACAACAGCAAAGCTTAGGAATGGCCAGGGAGGAGCAAGAAGAATTTAGAAAAAAAGCTTCTGAGAAGACTCTTAAATGAGAGTATATTCATTTGGGAGGTGCATCTTCTTGTCCTTGCCCCTCTCTCCTTCTTGCTGCTGGAATATTAACATGATGGTTAGAGCCACAGTGACCATCTTGTGACCATGAGGCAATCTTGAGTATGGCAGCCACATCCTAAGGGAAGATAAACAGGGCCTGGGTCTCTGACTGTTATGGAACTGCCATATCATAGAAACCTAGAATTGACTTATTTGCATTATTATTATCAGAGAGAAAAGTAAATTTCTATTTTGTTGAAGCGATTGTGATTTCAGATGGTGACTGCAGCTATGAAATTAAAAGATGCTTGCTCCTTGGAAGAAAAGCTATGACCAACCTAGACAGCATATTAAAAAGCAGAAACATTACTTTGCCCACAAAGGTCCATCTAGTCAAAGCTATGGGTTTTTCCAGTAGTCATGTATGGATGTGAGAGTTGGACTATAAAGAAAGCTGAATACCAAAGAATTGATGCTTTTGAACTGTGGTGTTGGAGAAGACTCTTGAGAGTCCCTTGGACTGCAAGGAGATCCAACCAGTCCATCCTAAAGGAAATCAGTCCTGAGTATTCAATTGGATGGTCTGATGCTGAAGCTGAAACTCCAATACTTTGGCCACCTGACGTGAAGAATTGATTCAATGGAAAAGACCCTGATGCTGGGAAAGATTGAGGGCAGGAGGAGAAGGGGACAGCAGAGGATGAGATGGTTGGATGGCATCACCAACTCAATGGACATGAGTTTGAGCAAGCTCTGGGAGTTGGTGATGGCCAGGAAGCCTGGCATAATGCAGTCCATGGGGTCGCAAAGAGCCAGACACGACTGAGTGAGTGAACTGAGCTGAATTGTGATTGCAGATCTCTGTTACTAGTACCACATGCAATTCCTGATTCAGAGAATTGATGTCAGGATGTAGGTCTCTATTTTATGGCTACTTGTGTATGTGTCAAAAGGTTCTAACCATCTTGATACTTGGACACATTGATCTTTGTATCGAGGAGTTGTGAGACAAGTTTCTTTGGCAGTGGGTTATAAGTGAACTGTAGTAGGCAGCAGAGGCTAGATACTGTCCTCTTACCCTCCCTCAGGGAACAGTTCACTCCATGTGCTCTGAGTGGGTACATCATTCAGGCCTGACCAACACCAGTGATTGACATAGAGATGTGGATCAGATGTGACCCAAGCTAAGGAAATCCAAGGTCTTGCAAGGTTTCCCCTGGACCTACTGGAAATGAGCTTTTCTTTTCCTTCTTTCTCTTGGTGTGATAATACCTAGAATGAACATGTGACCTTATTGCTGCCAGGATGTGTGAGGAAAGCTTGGCTGAGAATGAAGGCAAAACATACCTAGCTAGAGGCAGAGAAATGGGGGCATCTGTCTTATGATGGCCTTTGAATCCTCTGGATCTGTCCACATGCCACCCAGTCAGCTGTACCTCTAAGTTTCCTGGCTGCTTAAACCAGCAAATTCCCATTTCTGCTCAAACTCAATTGAGGGAGTCTCTGAGCTCCAAACACTGGGTCTTTGGCCATTGTCCCTTATTGTTCTCTGTCACCTGCAGGAACTACTTGAGGTTGAAATCCCCTACTAGACTTTGAATTGGTGGCTGCCATAAGGGAGTCTCAATTTTCCCAACATAAAAAGTTGCTGCTGGGCTTCCCTGGAGTTTTAAGAATCCGCCTTGCAATGCAAGAGACACTGGTTCGATCCCTGGTCAGGGAAGATCCCATATGCTGCAGGGCAACTAAGCCCATGAGCCACAACTACTGAGCCTGCGCTCTGGAGTTGGTGAGCTGCAACTGCTGAGCCCACGTGCAGCAACTACTGAAGCCTGTGTGCCTAGAGTCCCTGCTGCACAAGAGAAACCACAGCAATGAGAAGCCTGCACATGGCAGCTAGAGAGTAGACACCACTCTCTGCAACTAGAAAAAGCCTGCACGCAGCAATGAAGACCCAGCACAGCCAAAAATAAATAAACATTTTTTAAAAGTTGCTGCTAATACTCAAGGGTCAGCCTTCTCCACCCAAGTTCATTAGAGTCAGGGACCAGCTAGCACTTATCTCCCTTATCCTTGAACCACTAGAGTCTGCCAAATAGACTCTTTAAAAGGTTTTAAAGGCTGGTGAGTCTTAGTCTCCCATGCTATGGGGACTCAGGACACCAGCAGAGACTGCCAACTCTCCTAGTAGTGAGTCAGCAGAGCTATGGGATTTCACCTTGCAAGGAAGGAACGCTCAGAGGTCTGGGGTGACTTGGCATGCGTTTAGCCTGGATTGTTCCTAATGATCAAGTGAACTCAGACAGGAAAAACAGCAACTAGCTGTTTTTACTTTCTCCTTAGTGGTAGTTCAGTATTACTCCACGTTTATCACATCAGGTGAGATTCTCTTTCCAGCTGAGAAAACTCTTTTTCTATATGTGATCTTAACTCGGCAGATTCCTTACAGCAGTAACAGCTGTAGGATCTATTCAGCAATAGCAGATTGTCTGTGTCTGATTTTTGCAAGTGCCAAAAATTACTGTCAGAGCTTTCTGTTTTGTTAGTGATATTTGAGAACTTAAAATCTAAATAATGTGACAGAGTTACTCAGATAGGAATCATAAGTAAAGACGATAAAGCCACAGAGGTAATACTTGGTTTGAGGAGGGCAAGCAAGTTCATTGGAATCCAGGGTAAGAATGAGGCAGATCTATATTTGGAATCCTAAGGGCACGGTCTGCTGCTGCTGCTAAGTCGCTTCAGTCATGTTCAACTCTGTGCGACCCCATAGACGGCAGCCCACCAGGCTCCCCCGTCCCTGGGATTCTCCAGGCAACAACACTGGAGTGGGTTGCCATTTCCTTCTCCAATGCATGAAAGTGAAAAGTGAAAGTGAAGTCACTCAGTCACGTCCGACTCTTCGAGACCCCATGGACTGCAGCCTACCAGGCTCCTCCGTCCATGGGATTTTCCAGGCAAGAGTACTGGAGTGGGGTGTCATCGCCTTCTCCAAGTAATAACTTAGAATGAGATCATTTTCTCTCCAAGGTTTGAAGCAGATTAGTAGTGCGTGTAAAAGAGAAAATACTCTATTGCAATTTTCTCTCCCTCTTTTCTTTCTCTTTCCATGTTCTTCTTAATCTCTCAGAGGTTACTTGTTTCACTTTTATTTTATTTATATGTTCAAGGGATTGCTTTGTAGAAAATTTATATTTATAAATTACATTAACATTAGGAATAATGAGGCAGGAATTTAGTCTCCTTGGATTAATAGCATTGTTATTTCCACAATATAGGGTTGCTGCTGCTGCTAAGTCACTTCATTCGTGTCCGACTCTGTGTGACCCCATAGACAGCAGCCCACCAGGCTCTGCTGTCCCTGCATCTTAAACTCAATGTCTACCCAGCCAAGCCAGTAAAGTTAATGAATGAAATAGGCTGGGAGATACAGCTGGGAGAGGTGGGGCCTGTGGCAAATGGAACATGTTACACTTTGATAAACCACGTTCAATACCACGTTCAATATAAACCACGTTCAACTGAATGAAACGGGGCTGGGTCTGTTCCGAGGCCACACACTTGCTCTCAGTGACAGACAGTAAAACACATTTGGCCAAAGTGGACTAATAGCTTCTGAGTACTGAATGTGTTCTGTGTCCATGTGCCATCCTAGGGCCCCTCCAGATGTGAGCTCGTTAAACCTCGCAGCAATGCAGAGATCGTGATGTTGGCCCTGTTTTGACAGATAAGGAACCTGAGACTGGGGAAAATCGACTTAAAAGGGTCAGCGTTTCCATGGGTAAGTGTACAGCAGACCTGGAATGCTGCAGGCTGAGGACAGAGCCTATGGAGTCTCCCCCAGGGATCTCAACTAGGACGCTGGTGGCGCCTGCGTCTCACAAGTGGCCGCAGCATCTGGGCGGTGGTGCAACTTTTCTGCTCCAGTGTCCTCAGCACTGTTAGGGGACAAAGTCCCAGGAGGGAGGAGGCCTCACTAAGGAATGAAAAAGCACCACTTCCCAAGCATTAGGTGTAGACAGTGAGTCTTTTATCTGTGACTCGTCTACTCGAGCTTACCCTGGGAAAATAAAATGAGGGTTTGAAGTAGTAAATCACAGGCAAGCCTGAAGAGGCTCCTGTGCACAGGAGCAAGGAGGACCGCTTCTTCTGCTATAATGAGCCCCTCTAGGAGACTGTCCTACGTTACCCTGTTGGTCGGGTTTTCAGAGCGCGTTGGTAGCTAATCAATCATGTTCATTGTGTAGGCAACATCTGGACTTGGAAGGAATAAGCTGCTGACCCAGAAGCCATAGGCTTTGATGAATGGGGCCTCATGTAAGCGGTGGTTGGAACATGTAAGTAAAACACAGCCACATGGTAACAATCTACCTCTCCATTCACCGAAATATTTCCCGGTAAAACTATGCCACTTGAGATGCCATAGACATATATATCATCTATTGTTTTTGCAAATTTCATGTGTAAAAAGAACCATTAAAAAATTTTAGTTTGTTGAGCTGCAAGCATGTGTTTACTATGTACTTTCTGTATATTTCTCACAAGCTTGGGCTCAAGGTTCTCTAAACATAACAGCTAGGGTGCCTGTGTGGGAGAGGGTTGTTGCTGTTCAGTTGCTCAGTGGTGTCCATCTCTTGGTGACCCCATGGACTACAGCATGCCAGGCTTCCCTGTCTTCCACTATCTCCTGGAGTTTGCTCAAATTTATGTCCATTGAGTCAGAAAGGGTTGTAAAAATGTGGAGTTCCTTGCTCTTGCTGTGAGTGGTTTTCTGAGTAAACTATCAAGGTACCTCCAAGAATGGATTCTATAATACCCTATTAACACTTGCTCTTCTGTTTTTTACCTGATATTTGTACTAATGAACTGCTTGGTGTGTGCAGGGCAAATCTCATGATGCCTGAGCATTTCTTGTGAGTTTAAAGGTGGTCCTTGTTGTCAGCACCAACCAGGGCTCAGATCTGAGACAGGGAGGGAGCCATCAAAGGCTGTGCATCCCACTGCCCTAGAACAATAGAGAATCAGAACCAAAGTATCCATGAGGGATGCTTGTCTTTAGATGAACATCCTTGGAGACAAAAATCCTCTATTATTTTAGTGGTCTCTTTCCATATGGCAAGAGAAACTACTTTTTATTAATTTTACAGCATGATAAATAAAGATTTCGGGGAGAAAGAATAAGAAGACAAAGAATATTTTACACATTCCACTGGGTGTATCATTAGCTGGCATTTTGTCCATAGAAAGGGGTCAGCTTTAAGATCTGAGGAAGAGACGCTATTGTGGCTTCTTTATTATATTGCTGCTGCTGCTGCTAAGTCACTTCAGTCATGTCTGACTCTGTGCGACCCCATAGACGGCAGCCCACCATGCTCCCCTGTCCCTGGGATTCTCCAGGCAAGAACACTGGAGCGGGTTGCCATTTCCTTCTCCAATGCATGAAAGTGAAAAGTGAAAGTGAAGTCGGTCAGTCGTCTGACTCTTTAGTGACCCCATGGACTGCAGCCCACCAGGCTCCTCTGCCCATGGGATTTTCCAGGCAAGAGTACTGGAGTGGGGTGCCATTGCCTTCTCTGTATTATATTGCTAACTCTCCCCAAAACTAAGATATGGGGAAAGTTTTTATGTGTGGGAACAGCAGGACGAATACTCTGAATATTTTTAAATTAAATTTTAAAGTTCAGTTTAACGAAGAGAATATTAGAATATTATGAACAAAAACTTCCTAATAGGCACCATTTTTCATCTCAATGTTGGGAAGTTTTGTATTCATTTAACCTTCAGCTGTTGATCATTTATCCCAATAAAGAGACAAACTAGATTTGTTTTTGAACTAAATTACAGAGCTTCTATGGAAAAATAAGCAAGAATACTTAGAAACTACTGAAAGAGAAACGGGGAAGGTGAAACTAGGCTTATCATTAAAGTATATTCTAGGGACTTCCTCAGTGACTCAGTGACGGAGAATCCGTCTGCCAATGAGAGAAACACGGGTTCGATCCCTGGTCCAGGAGGATCCCACATGCCAAAGAGCAACTAAGCTGATAAGCTACAGTTACCGAGTCTGTGCTCTAGAGCCCGGGAGCTGCAACTGCTGAGCCCACTTGCCACAGCTCTGAAGCCCTCATCCCCTAGAGCCTGTGCTTCACGGCAGGAGAAGCCAGTGCAGTAAGAAGCCCTCACAAGACAACGAGAGAGTAGCCCCGCAGTAAAGAGCCAGCACAGCCAAAAAAAAAAAAAAAAATATATATATATATATATATATATATATACACACACACACACATATATATTATCTAAAGCAATATTAATTAAAACAGCATGACTAGGCAGAGAGTAATAGAACGGAATAGAAAGAGTTAAACTAGAATTGTTTAAGGGAATTTGGTATATGATGAAGGTGATCTTTTAAATCATAGGGGAAAAGATTAGGAAAAAACTGATGGGAAAACTGGGTAGCCATCTACAAACTTTGTATCCAACACAATAAAGTAAAACCAGATGAGTCACAGATATAATATAAAAAATGAAACCATAAAGTACTGAAAGAAGTTCTGAGAATTTAAAGAATTTCTAATTTTGGAATGGGAAAGTCATGATCTGTATGATAAAATCCAGAAGTCATAGGAGACGAGTTTGACTACATAAAATCAATGTATTTCTGTATAGCATAAACAGAGTGAAAAGTGAAAAGATAAATGACAACCTGGGGGGGAGTGGAATTGCCACTTTTGCTACAGATAAAAGTCTATTTCTTTAATATACAGTGAACTCCTACAAATAAATAAGAAAAGACCACCAGCCCAATAAAAAAAGGGCAAAATGTGGAGCGTTTATAGAAAAAAATACAATTACTCCTAAGTAAATAAATCTATACTAAAAACATGATCAAACTCATTTATGGTATGGAAAATACACATTAAAACTATAATGAGATAGATTTTGCACCATCATATTGGCAGCATTCAAGAAGTTTGATAATAGCTTGTCTTGGTAAGAGTAGAGAGGAAGAGGCGCCTCAGCCATCGCTGGTGGAAATATAAATTGGTTCCAACTCCACAGAGAGAAAGTTGGCAATATCTATCAAAATTCCCAATGCCCATATGCCAAGTGCCCAGTTATTCCACGTCTAGATATTTATTTTACAAATAAAGTATGAAGATGATGCATTTACAAGGATATTTATAGCACTCTGTTAATAGCAAATCATTAGAAACAACGTCAGTGTTCAGAAATAATAGTTATTGATTAAATAACTCATTTTTACATCTTTAAAATCTGATATTCTGCAGCCATCAAAACTAATGAGATAGCTGCTATCTGGACATGAAAAAGGAGTAATCTCAAAAATATATTAAGGGTAAAAAAAATAATGTATGGAGCAGGATAGACATTCATATATGTGCATATATAGATATATACACACATATACGTGTGTGTGTATATCCATATGTGTATTATACACCAACTATATCTGAATAAAAGAAAAAGCTAAAAAAACACTATATTTCTGCTTCTACATAGATTATCTTTGGATGAAATTGGGTAACAGTGGTTGCCCTGAGGGAGAAGACCTGGGTGACCGGGGGACAGAAGTATGAGGCAGTACGTCTTCTCTCTAATACTTTTGTGCCTTTTGTGAATTTTGTTCACTGGGCATGTATCAACTATTTAAGACTAAACTATTTTATTTAAAAGTTTAACATGCACTGATAATAGAATTAGCAACCTTTGATCATGCATTAGAATTACTCAACTAGCAAGTCATTTCATTGTTCATAAAGCTCACAAGTACAGGATAAAAAAGAGAAATACTTATTTCATAAAGATCAAAATAATTTAGTGCTTTGCTACCATAATTCAACAATTATCTCAGTACCTTAATGCACAGCATGCTAATGTTGTAAGCCTCGGTCCCTCTCCCCCGTCCACATTCCGATAAGGGCCGACTACTCATTGATTCTAAACATTTCCTCTGAAAAGCAATCAATGTCCCCTGCCTGGCCATTAAATGGATTTTGAAAAACTCTTCAATCCGTATCAGTCTCATATCCTTATTTAGTTCCTCAAATTTGCCCTCAGCTGGGAATTGTGCAGGCGACTGTGATTCTGTTGTGTTCACCACTCATTTGAAGGGCCCCATCCATCATCATTTCTAGGCCTTTTCTGATGCAATGTAGCTTGTTCTTTGTCTTTCTTAAAAACTGAACGGCTGTTAAATTATCCATTTATCTTCCTTCAGATTTTGTGTTCAGTTTCTCAGGCCCTCTCAGGGCTGTCTTTTCTACCTTGCTTGCTGACTTTTCATTCCATTTCCCCTGTTCTTAGAGACATCTTGGTTCACCGTGCTGTCCTTTAAAACAAACTCCCTGCTTCCATCTGCTTGCTGTGTGTTTGAAATCTGCATCACTACTCAGACAGATATGCTTTTTAAACTTTGTTCCTTCAGGACAGCTTTGAAAACTTGGCGATTATATGCTTCAAATTTTATATGTAGGTAGTGGAGTATATCGGAGAAGGCAATGGCACCCCACTCCAGTACTCTTGCCTGGAAAATCCCATGGACGGAGGAGCCTGGTGGGCTGCAGTCCATGGGTCGCTAAGAGTCAGACATGACTGAGCGACTTCACTTTCACTTTTCACTTTCATGCAATGGAGAAGGAAATGGCAACCCACTCCAGTGCTCTTGCCTGGAGAATCCCAGGGACGGGGGAGCCTGGTGGGCTGCCGTCTATGGGGTCACACAGAGTCGGGCACGACTGAAGCGACTTAGCAGTAGCAGCAGTAGCAGAGTATATCAGGGCCAACCCTACACCGAAGGTCAAAGTCTTGGTTTCTAAACCTAGCTTTGCCACCATCAAGTCAGGTGACAAGGGAACTTTCAGGGTTTCACTCCCCTACAGATGATTTGCAAGTTTGCTTCTAGGCAAGCATTTCAGTATGACGATAGCGTTGTTTCCACTTCAGGTGATTCAGTAAGGACCTGAGGTCTGTACACTGATGCCTGCATACACAGCCGCTCAGGTGGCAACAAGGTTCTATCAACCATAAGCCCAGATGTGAAGGCTGAAATAAAAAATCTAAGCTCTGTTACTTAATATCTGTGTACTCTTAGGCATGTTATAGGAACTCTCTAGCTTCAGCTTTCACATATGAAAAGGGGGGTGGTAGTAGAATCTATCTTGATATGGCTAAGAAAGTTAAATCAATCTCGATCAGAAATGCTGAAGTTTCCCACAGCGCAGCTCAGGAGTGGTGGGTTATATCAGGCATGCAAAATCTTCATAGCAACTTTGTGATAATGCATTCCTTCCCCATCCTTGATTTTGCTAAGAAAATTTAATCAGACTTGGAAAGTCAGTCTAGTGCCTGGCACACAAGAAGTGTCCAGGAAATGTTATTGTTATAGCTTCACTACATCTTGGTGAGACCCGCAGTTCACTATTTTTTTATCCAAAGTTCCAACTGAGGCTACTGAGGCTTAGAGATGCTATTAATGCTAATAACAAGTATAACGGCTCATACGTATGGAGGGCTTCAGCATGTAAAGTTTACTTTTCCAAAAGCATTTCCACAAATTCCGTCTCCCTTGGTTCAGACTTTTGGAAAGGTTGATATTAACTATCATCAATTGCATTTACTCCAAAAAAGAAAGTCACTTTGTAAGGCCAAATGCCTTACAAATGTAGCACAGTGGAGTTATTAATACTTTCACAGTGGAGCCTAAAAGCCCAGGGTGATCACCATGAAAATAGTGTGGAGGATAAGGAGCTGTAGGTTTCACTACAAGTAAGGAGGGGGGATTTATAAAAGCCTTTGTTGTTCATCTTTTCTCTTTTCCCTCTGCCTCTTTCTTCTCTGTATGTCTCTGTTGCTCTCTTTCTCGTGTCATATTAGGTTTTTCAGCTGTTCAGACCATCTATAGTGTGATCACAGGTGACATGTGAAGTCAGGGACTTGGAGAATCATTCTCCCTCTTCTGTTATTTTCTGGTTCTGTGGCTTAGCCCTCCCTTTGCTGGTGGGAGGCATTCATTTGCTGAAGCTCCTCCTAATTCATTGGGGCGATTCTGAGCAGCAAGTATAACCTCCCTAGCTTCTCAGCCGTGAAATAAAGACGGAAATGCTAAAGCCCACCACAGGGCAGCTCAGGAATGGTGGGTTATGTCAGACAACACGGAAGGCACGAGATGCTCGGGAAACGCAAGATCTTCCTAACAGCTTTGCAATAACCCATTCCTTCCCCATCCTGTTGCTATGTTGGCTGTGTTGCTGATGGAGGCAGCCCCGAGGGGTCTCACGGCAGGCAGCTGAGTTACAACTAGAGACCGCTGCTCTAGCCGGGGCAAGGCGGAGGTTGGGGGCATGCAGTGTGCGAAGGTATTACGGCTGAGTAACAGACACAGGGAATGCAAACGAGAATAATGTGCTAATAATGGAAAATGCAGTGGGCCCTGGAGACCAGGATATCTACCTCCTGGGGGAAGCTTGTCACCTGAGCAGATTCCTGCAGTTAGAGAAGGACTTGCTGGAGAGAAGAGGGAAGGGTGGGCCTGGCAGAGGCACCTGTGTGAGCAAAGACATGGGCTTGGACTATGAGTAGGGGAGTAAAAAAGCAAAGACATCACTTTGCCAACAAAGGTCCATACAGTCAAGGTTATGGTTTTTCCAGTAGTCACGTATGGATGTGAGAGCTGGACAATAAAGAAGAATTGATGCTTTCGAACTGTGGTGCTAGAGAAGACTCTTGAGAGTCCCCTGGACAGCAAGGAGATCAAGCCAGTTGATCTTAAAGGAAATCAACCCTGAATACTCTTTGGAGGGACTGATGCTGAAGCTCCAATACTTTGGCCACCTGATGCAAAGGGTCAACTCATTGGAAAAGACCCTGATGCTGGGAAAGATTGAAGGCAGAAGAACAGGGCAACAGAGTTGGGTGGCATCCCCGATTGAATGAGCATGAAATTGGACAAACTCTAGGAGATGGTGAGGGACAGGGAAACCTGGCGTGCTGCAGGCCGTGGGGTCGTGAAGAGTCAGACACAACTTGGTGACTGATCAACAACAACAGTGGTGGGTGTGTCAAGAGCAGAGGGCTCAGGGTGGAGGGCGAGGAGGTGAGCACGGGCAGGCCAATGTGCCAGCTTGGATTTTTTCTTCTCTGATGGGAAGGGAGGATCTGAAGGGCCCACAGTCAGATTTGCCCTAGGAAGATAAGGCGGGTGTTATGATGATGGAATCTAGGGGGTGAGAGTGGGGAAAGGCTGTGAGCCTGACAAGGTCTGAGTGGAGGCCACTGGCAGTGGGGCGGAGTCAGGAGAGCCCAGGATAGGAGGTCCCCGAGGAGGAGAAAATCATGACATAGCAACTAGAAAGTACTGGAGAAGGAAAACATCAGGCATTAGGTCCTAATTTATAATATACTTGTCTTTTTGATGATAGGAGAGGCTTTCTGAAGTTGTCTTTGTTTTTTGCATCTCCTGTATGCTCTGAAATCCTTTTTCATTCAGCGTTTTGATTCACTTCCATTCCTTCACATTGGAAGCTCTTTTCAAACATGCTGTGGCCCTAATCTGTTAGCATATTATTTAAGCACGCAGCACTGAAAGACTTGTTCTGGGTAGTGAGTAAAGTGGGCCGGGGGAGCAGAGAGGCTGTGGTTGTTGCTGGGCGGGGGGGGGGTGGTGGTGGTGAGGCCTCTTAAGGGCGTTCTGCAGGGAGCCAAAACTCTCACTGAGGGAATCCCAAGTGCAAGTACACACAGGTCTTCTCTCTGTAGCTGTTCTCCTTCCCTGAAGAGGAATCCCACTTTTCTGCCTCTGGGGCTATCTGGCCTCTGGCATCTTGAGTGCAAAGTAGGGCGGGCGGGGGGGTGGGTGTGGAGTGTGGGGAGGCCCCCTGGGGTCTAGTCGGTCATTCCACAGACTTCTAATTTCAGTTACAGGTTCTCCCAGTTAATGCTCTGAGAGAAGAGCCCTCTGGTCTCCTGAGTTGGCAGCGGCTGCAAAGGCTATTTACCTGGCTGTGTGGAGAGTAGGAGACTCCAGGAACCCCATTTCCAACTTCTCCTTGTTTCCAGGCTCAAGCTTCAGTCTCTTTACGATGGATCGAATTGTGACACACACCCTCCTCTCAAAAAAACAGAGAGAGATGCTGAATTCCTAACCCTGGTACTTGGGAATGTGACCATATTTGAAAATAGAGTCATTGCAGATGTTATCAGGGGCTTCCCAGGTAGCTCAGTGGTAAAGAATCCACCTGCCAATGCAGGAGATACAGGAGACGTGGGTTCAATCCCTGGGTGGAGAAGATCCCCTGGAGTAGGAAATGGCAACTCACTCCAGTATTCTTGCCTGGAGAATCCTACGGACAGAGGAGCCTGGCGGGCTATAGTTTACAAGGTCGTAAAGAGTCAGATACGATTGAGCAACTGAGCCTGCACACGTAAGACAAAGACATACTGCATTAGGGTGGGCCCGAAATCCAGTGGCTGGTGTCCTTATAAGAAGGTCATATGAAGACACAGGGACACAGAGACGTGGGAGAATGTCATGTGAAGACAGAGGTGGATATGGAAGTGACACAGCTGCATACCAAGGAATGCCAAGGGCTCCAGAAGCCAGGAGAGAGGTATGGAATGGATTTTCTTGCAGAGCTGCCAGAAAGAATTGGCCCTGCTGACCCCTTGATTTCTGACTTCTAGTCTCCAGAACTGTGAGAGAGTAGATTTCTGGTGTGTTAAGCCACCCAGTTTCTTGTATTTTGTTAGGCAGCAGTAGGAAATTAATAGACTCCCTCCTGGCTGAACTGGACCCTTGCCATCCTGAGCCTACTCCTTCTGAAAGACAGATCAGTTCTCTTCCTATTGATGTTCCCTTCTGCAGCCATCCTGGGACATAACTTCCTTTCCAGCCTCCAATTTTGAGGATATTTTATGCCCTCTTACATTCCATTGTCTTTGAGAATTTATATCTTTTTTTTTTTTTTAAGGAATGCAACATTACTATTTCTAACCACACTTAATAGCATTAAATAAGTCAATAAAATATTGAACAAAAGTGCTCATTTTATAATTATCTCAATTAGGAAAAACAACAAAACAACCAAAAAAAGTAGGAAATGATAGAATAAATTGTGACAAGTCACTCTTTGGAATTCTAGGCTGCCATTTCAAAGGATAATGTGCAAATTATGTTAGGCATTTGGAAACACATTTTGAAGTTTATGTTAAGTGGCTAGAGCAGAATACACTGGTGTTCCTGGATGAAAATGTGTTTGCATGTGGACAACAGCTTGAGGGGGCATCACAGGAAGAAGAGAACGTGAGTCCTGACTTGTCCCTACAATCTGCTCTTGAGGAGTTAGGTATTCTCTGAGGCCATATATATTTTCTCTCCTGACATCCTCGATTTCCTTCTGGGTCCTCAACAGCAGGTTGTTAACATCCTTACTTACAGACTGTTCAAGGCACGGTAGGCTTTTTCTATCAGAGTTCCTTAAAATTCTTCCAGCTTCTTTTCATTTCCCGAGAATGTTTATATCTTTAAAAATCCACCCCCCCTCCAATTTTTTTCCTTTGTTATTTTATTAATGGAATTCCCAGAAGGGTGTGGAATACACTAGGGAGGTCGATCTGCCGTTGTTAATTGGCAACATCAACTCCATCACAGATCAAAGTGTTTGGTCAAGGACAACTTAACATAAAATCTTTCTGAGAAAGTATTTCTCTGGTAACTAGCTAAACAGAACCTATTAGCTCATTCAGCACTCCATGAACTGCTCTCTCTAGAATCTCTACTCAGGTCCTTGTATCCTCCTCTCTGAAGAACTCAGAGTTTTATTTTGTAAATGGGAGGTTTCTGAGGTACAGCTCTGCTGGACAAAAATGGAGCTGCCTTTCACTTCCTCGGGGCAGTATGGTGGGAAAAAGCAGCAAAATAAGGCTGAGAGGACTTGGCTTTGAAATTTTGGCTCTGCTGTGTACTAACTGCTTCACTCTGGTTAAGTCCGTTAGTTTCTGTAGGTTTTCATTTCCTCCTATATAAAACTAAGACCATAGATATTATAGGATCCAGAATGAAGTATTTTCTTCCTTCACAGAGTTGGGGTCAAATTACAATGCTTGTAAACTTTAAAATTTAAGCAAGCCCTTATCCAGTGGCCACTAGAGTCAGTATTCAACAGGTGTCTGCTTGCTGAGATAGTATATACAGGGACACCTTTGTATCTTTCTGGACTGTAATACTGAAATTCTTTTCCAAAAGCTCAGTCTGATAGACATCTTTAACTTTGTTTTAGACACTGCCTAACAGACTCAACATTTTAAATTATCATCTATAATGAAAAACAGTGAGCACAGCAGTTGGGCTGCCATGGTCACTGTACATGAGGTTGAGAGCCTGGCTCCCTCTGGTCACATTGTCATTTAGCATCTGCTTGTTAAGATGAGGCAATGTGCCTTGAGTGATTTATTTAATATCTTACAGCTGCAGCTCTGATAACTAAATATAAGAGTAGTGATAGCTGAGGATCCAGATATTGCCTCCTTGAATTCTCTTAGGAAACATTTCAAACAATATAGAGGACCTGTTTGGCAACAGCATAATGAGAATACTTTATGTTTATTTCATGCCTCACTTCCCAGGAGCAAAAACAATGCTGACCCTTCAAATGAACATTAAATTGCAGAAATTTTGGAGAGGCACCCCTAGAATGCAAACATCAATCTTTAAAAAAGGACTTGATTCTTTTCCTAGTGAAAAATGAAAGTTTTCTTCTTTCTCCCTCTTTCCCACCCCACCCTTTTTTCTTTCCTTCCTCCCTCCTTTACTCCGTCCCTCTCTCCTTTCCTCCCTTACTTTCTTCCTTCTTTCCATTTTCTTCTTAGGAGAAGAGAGGTCATGAAGAGGTAAATCAGCATTTAAAATATGCTTTCTAGAGGAACTGGAAAGTAACTTAAGACAACATTCCAAGCCTTGTATGGACTTGGGGTTAAGTGATTTTTAGCTTCATAAGTTCAAAGCAGAAACACTTTTAAAAAGAGTTATTTATGCTGGTCAGCTGGATAGGAAGAATCAGATCTTATCTTAAATTCTACCCTCAAAAGCCTTATTAGGGAGTGTATTAGAACCTTTTTTTTTAAACCAGATTCCAGCATTTTAATATAGATTTAATATAGATTCATGATGGCAGTTTTGGGCTCATAAAATGCATATGAATAGAAATTGAGTCCTACTGTATAAATAAAAGGTTTTTAAAAGCTACTTGAAATAAATCAAAGTCCATTTTGTTTACAAAAAAAATGTACACAGAGCTGGTTGCTTTATCAAATCATGGTCATTTTTTGGAGGTGGAAGACTTTCTCCAAAATCAAACAGTCTGGCATGTCAGGTATGCAGGAAGAACCGTGAGATATAGCCAAAGGTGTGTGATGCCTTCACTGGCCACATACCATGCCTGATGCAGGGCGTGACATGAACGTGAATGTTCTTCTAATAATGCGCCCTCTCGGCTATTCAGCACTTCGTCCTGCAGAGCACATTGCTATTTCATGTTTGTTTTGATAACTGTCAGGCACTGGAGGATCTGAAAAGTCTTCTAAGTCAATGGAAAGTTATATTTTAATCATGATAATTTAGTGTTTCATTGTATTGTAACTTCATGAAATTGTATGTATATATATAAAACTTCTTGAAATCTGTGTACATGTGTTAGCTCTCCCTATTAACTTGGATATTAAAATAACTATATTTTCAGCCAACGCTGGAAGCAGAGAAAATTTTATGTATTTCCTAGTTGAAAAAGTTAAAGCTCTGAAAAATTCATGGCTATAAACTGGTCTTTTTACATTAGAATTAAGGGCCAATTCAACCATGATGAGAACCAAACCACTCTCTAAAAAGATAGCATAGGCCATATACTTCAGATTATGGGCAGGAATATAGCAGTGCACACTCTGATGAAAGGTTTTATGTATTTATATATAATAATTTAAAATGACACTATAACCCTACTTCGTACATTCCACTGCTTATTAATTCTGTGGTCCTGTGTTGCATTATTTTCCCTTCTGTTTCTTCACTCGTTTATTCAGCTGATAGAGGTTTGAATATACTGGGCACTGTTCTGGGAACCAGGACTATGATGGTTCCAGGAAACTAATCTAATGCAGAAGGAAAACAGAAAAGACAGACAGAAAGATGACCACAACACAGAGGGTTACATGTAGTTATACAGAGATCGGTAGAGTGCTGAGGGGAGAAAAGCTTTCTCAGAGGAGGGGACAGTTTGGAGTGACTTCTTCCAGACAAAAAGAAGAGGGAGGGAAGGATAAGCAAAGTCAAAGGAAGACAGCTGAAAGGGTTTGTGAGCCCTGTGCTTTGGGGCAAAAAGTGCCTGGGTGACGTGACAAGAGGTCAAGAGGCAGGGGCCTCAGAATGAGAGGGTTAACCCAGGAGTCTGGGAGGTATCTTATAGATGGTGGTAGTAATCTGAGGTTTTTAAGCAGGAGAGTACCATGATATAGTGGTTGTTTTTTTTTTTTTTTTTAAATAATCATTTTGGCAAAAGTTTGGAAGACAGGGTATAAACTTCATAAAACTGATACATTTGAATGTGTATATTTTCTCTTCCATCTGAATGCAGAGTTCCAAAGAATAGCAAGAAGAGATAAGAAAGCCTTCTTCAGCGATCAATGCAAAGAAATAGAGGAAAACAACAGAATGGGAAAGACTAGAGATCTCTTCAAGAAAATCAGAGATACCAAAGGAAAATTTGATGCAAAGATGGGCTCGATAAAGGACAGAAATGGTATGGACCTAACAGAAGCAGAAGATATTCAGAAGAGATGGCAAGAATACACAGAAGAACTGTACAAAAAAGAGCTTCACGACCCAGATAATCACGATGGTGTGATCACTGACCTAGAGCCAGACATCCTGGAATGTGAAGTCAAGTGGGCCTTAGAAAGCATCACTACGAACAAAGCTAGTGGAGGTGATGGAATTCCAGTTGAGCTATTCCAAATCCTGAAAGATGATGCTGTGAAAGTGCTACACTCAATATGCCAGCAAATTTGGAAAACTCAGCAGTGGCCACAGGACTGGAATAGGTCAGTTTTCATTCCAATCCCAAAGAAAGGCAATGACAAGGAATGCTCAAACTACCGCACAATTGCACTCATCTCACACGCTAGTAAAGTAATGCTCAAAATTCTCCAAGCCAGGCTTCAGCAATATGTGAACCGTGAACTTCCTGATGTTCAAGCTGGTTTTAGAAAAGGCAGAGGAACCAGAGATCAAATTGCCAACATCCACTGGATCATGGAAAAAGGAAGAGAGTTCCAGAAAAACATCTATTTCTGCTTTATTGACTATGCCAAAGCCTTTGACTGTGTGGATCACAAGAAACTGTGGGAAATTCTGAAAGAGATGGGAATACCAGACCACCTAACCTGCCTCTTGAGAAATTTGTATGCAGGTCAGGAAGCAACAGTTAGAATTGGACATGGAACAACAGAGTGGTTCCAAATAGGAAAAGGAGTACGTCAAGGCTGTATATTGTCACCCTGTTTATTTAACTTATATGCAGAGTACATCATGAGAAACGCTGGGCTGGAAGAAGGACAAGCTGGAATCAAGATTGCCGGGAGAAATATCAATAACCTCAGATATGCAGATGACACCACCCTTATGGCAGAAAGTCAAGAGGAACTCAAAAGCCTCTTGATGAAAGTGAAAGTGGAGAGTGAAAACGTTGGCTTAAAGCTCAACATTCAGAAAACGAAGATCATGGCATCTGGTCCCATCACTTCATGGGAAATCGATGGGGAAACAGTGGAAACAGTGTCAGACTTTATTTTTCTGGGCTCCAAAATCACTGCAGATGGTGACTGCAGCCATGAAATTAAAAGATGCTTACTCCTTGGAAGGAAAGTTATGATCAACCTAGATAGCGTATTGAAAAGCAGAGACATTACTTTGCCAACAAAGGTCTGTCTAGTCAAGGCTATGGTTTTTCCTGTGGTCATGTATGGATGTGACAGTTGGACCGTGAAGAAGGCTGAGCACCAAAGAATTGATGTTTTTGAACTGTGGTGTTGGAGAAGACTCTTGAGAGTCCCTTGGACTGCAAGGAGATCCAACCAGTCCATTCTGAAGGAGATCAGCCCTGGGATTTCTTTGGAAGGAGTGATGCTAAAGCTGAAACTCCAGTACTTTGGCCACCTCATGTGAAGAGCTGACTCATTGGAAAATACTCTGATGCTGGGAGGGATTGGGGGCAAGAGGAGAAGGGGACGACAGAGGATGAGATGGCTGGATGGCATCACTGACTCGATGGACGTGAGTCTGAGTGAACTCCAGGAGTTGGTGATGGACAGGGAGGCCTGGCGTGCTGTGATTCATGGGGTTGCAAAGAGTCGGACATGACTGAGCGACTGATCTGATCTGAATAATACATAGAAAAATTTGAACAGGTTTTACTATCAGCTCTCAGACTGGGTTATAGCATCAAAAAGCATTGTCCTATGTGTAACAAGGAGGAGAATTTGAAAATATCAAGCCAATATATTTTTGTTCCACTTGAACCATGACGCCCATGGCTCCCCACCCATCAGCTCAGCAGACTTTCCTCCTCTCAGCAAGTGGTGGCTCCCTGCTAAAAACAGCAAGCTCTCATCACTCAGGTTTCAGAGAGTAAGTCTCAGTGCTGGTTTTGTGCGGAGAGAAAAGTGAAAGTGAAAGTGTTTGTGACTCCCGCCAGGCTCCTCCGTCTATGGGATCCTCCAGGCAAGAATACTCGAGTGGGTGGCTAGTCCCTTCTCCAGGGGATCTTCCCACCCCAGGGATCAAACCCTGGTCTCCTGCATTGCACACAGATTCTTTTTTTTTTTAATTTAAATTTATTTATTTTAATTGGAGGCTAATTACTTTACAATATTGTATTGGTTTTGCCATACATCAACACGAATCTGCCACGGGTGTACACGTGTTCCCAATTCTGAACCCCCTTCCCACATCCCTCCCCGTACCATCCCTCTGGGTCATCCCAGTGCACCAGCCCCAAGCATCCTGTATCCTGCATCTCCATCTGAGCCACAAAGGGGATTTCTAAATTTCAGAACTCTTATCTCTTAAGAACCAAGCCTGGCTAAAGCAGATCATCAAGTGTGACTACAAAGCTCTGGTGTGGGGAGCATAGAGGAGACCATACAAGGAGAGTTCCCATCAGACTAGGAAAAGGAAATTCATGAACTTCCCACTCCTGTCTTAGAGAAAGGAGAGGAGGAGAGAGGGAGAAGAGGAAAGAGAGAGAGGGGCCAAGGGGGGCCATGAGATCAGATGTGAGTGTCCTGGCTCCATGTTCCTTGGGGGGTCAAACCCTGAAGATGAGGGGAAGGCTCATCTCTTGAATCTCAGAGCCCAATTCAGGAAAATGACAGAACGTTCTTAGAATGAGCTGGCACTACCCAGGTGGCATATTGGAAAGGACTGAGAAAGCTGCTGTGTGGACGGCAGGGTGAAGAGAAAGTAGCTGGGGTTGTTGCAGGGGTTGAGTGATGACAGAGAACCAGCCGATGAGCACTGACCAGGAAGCAGGTGGCGGCTCACCATGGTCTGCATGGACCAGAGCTGCGGCAGCCAGAGCCAGCAGTCAGACCCTGCACGGAGTGCTTGTGGCAGCCACCCCACAGTCCCAGAGACCAACCTCATATTACACCCAGAGCCCTGACCCCGCAGGCAGCCGGGGCACTCGGTCCCTCTCACTCCCCAGCCACAGAACCGTGACAAGGACAGGTAAGCTCCCCTAGCACCTGGACGTCAGCTGGGGATAAGGAATGGTTCTGACTGAGGACAATTCACATTTTAGTCTTCCTAAGGACTTGTTTTAACCAGAAAGAACTGAGAAGCTTTAAAATCAGTCCCTGAACACTCCCAACCCATCACCAGGAGAAGGCGGAGCCAGATAAATTATAGAGAATATAGGAAGTTATTTTCTTCCCTCCCTCCTCTTCTTTCCTTCTTCCCTCCCTTCCACCTTTTCTTTCTTCCTGAGTTTTTGGAGTTATGTCATTCCACATATGTCCCCCACTTTGTAGAGACAAATAAGAAGTTAGCCTTAACTATTCCTTTCTCTCATTCACAGGAATACTAAATGTCGTAGAGGAAAACATTTATAAGAAACTGATTTGGGTGGTGTTCTACTTTTATTAAGTATGTGATAAAATTGTTCCCCTCTTTAACCACATTCTATTCCTTGTAGGCTTTTAAGAGGAGAGTCCTAACTAGTCACTCTGCAGCTCACTACTTTTTCTTTCTTTTTTTCTAAATTGAACACAAGGCATGAACCATCTGGGGAACATTGAGTTGTTTTTGAAGTTCATTTCTTGGTATCCAGAAAAGCTGTCTTGGTGTAGCACCTTACTTTTCCAGTTTATCAATTCTAACTCCAGGTTCTACAACTTGAACTATATTTTAAAGATTTTTTTTCCTCCCTTCTTTTCAGAAAGCATGTTAGTAATTGCATCAGGTGGAATGCATTTTCCAAAACAACCGTGACAAATGAAGGCAGAAAAAAAGTCAGAAGTTACTATAACCCTAACTTCAGAAGCCCTGCCTGTTGCACAAATGCCTTGACATTCTCACAAATCTTGCCAAAATCTTCTTTTACAGGAGATCAGTATTCCAGCTAGAACCTGGCCAGGTCAAGCTCTTTTTTTGTTGTTGTTGTTGTTGATCAAATACTCCAAAATCAAGAGCCAGTTTGGGATAAGCTGAAAATCTGATTATGTTCATAACAAAAATTAACTCTCTCAACCCTTAACACACAGAAGATTTATAATGATTTATAGCGCCTCATTGAAATTCTAGGTGCACTGAAGTTTGACTTAGTTGAGAATGAAAATGAAGGGCAAAAGCTTTGCCCGCTATTGCAAAGACAGGCTCAGTGTGATGCTGCTACATCAGGTTTTCTGTTTATCCCTAAGGCTGGTGCAGCAATGACTTCAAAGTTTGATGGTGTCTGGGGTTTTTTTCCTACGTTCTTTTTTTTGTTTTGTTTTTTCTTTCTCTAAAGAAGTTGAGCAGCAGGCTAATGGATCCCCAGCAGGGTGCAAAGACAGCGGAAAGCGAGGGAATCAGATGTCAATGTGTTCCTCCGAGATACCCTGCTAGGACAGCTAACTAACCAGGGCTTTAGTCTTCTCTTGGGGAACACGCTTTGATGGTTCCCTGCCCACTCCTGGCTTCCTATATGCTTCCTGATTAAAATGCTGTCACAGATAAATCATGACTTCTGCGACCGTTTTCTTTTCTTTTTTTTTTTAAGGAAAAGTTTGGAAACATAAGATTAAAACGATGAGCAAGTTCTAGAGAATTTTATGTGCACATATAAATGTGTATTTAAGCACATCACATCTCCCTACTGTAGAACCATCCATGGGTCTGGGACTATTCTCTGCATGTTCCTTCCCGACCCATTACTTTATGAGGTATGTTTATATATTTTCTTTCAGTCACTTTCAGTCAATCACTAGATTACTCTGGAAAGTTCCTGTTGAACAGATTTTGAGGGGTTGGGGGGTTTCATTGTTTTCCTTCAGCATAAGCACAAGTTGGGAATTGAAGTTGTCTCAGAGGTAAGAGTTTCCACTTTAGATGCAATGGACATTCAAAATCTACCAGTGTACTTTTGTGGGTTCCCACCTAGGCACACAAATAAATAGCCCTTCGGGTACCACAGAGTATTAATAATTTACTCTTTGTTTGGAGAAGAGACAAAACTCAGCAAACTGGAGTGGAAGTGGAAAGTGCTTCATCTATTTTGACCAAGCACAACCCTCTTAAGCTGATTTTACCCAGTAGAAGTCAATGAAGTAAAAAAGCTGCCCTAGAACCATATCTGTATCTATTGCCGGGCTGCATCTCCATCTTCACCTCCACAAGCCCCTTCCTGTCTGGGGCTGCATCCAGCAGCCTCAGCCAGACAGTGCGTTTGATTGGCTTCTGTCTTCATGGCCCTCATCTTTCTAAATTGCTCTGACTGCAAGAAGGTTTCTGATCATGATGTACGTATCTGTTTGCTTCAGGCTCTATGTGAGGTTTCTTGCCACTCAAACCTGCTCTACCTTGGGGTCAGGGCTCTGGCCATCAAAAGGTCTCAGAGCTACTCTTCCATATCATTTTGCCCTCTGCCCAGACTAACTCAGCAAAGCCACACTGCATTCTTATGTTCCATAATGAGGAAGATGATGTCATCTCTCACAGTTTGGGGTTCCTGTCAGCTTCATGCTTTCCCGTTTGCCTTTATCCTCTCAGACTCTTTATTAGTGCTGCTGCTGCTGCTGCTGCTGCTGCTGCTAAGCCACATCAGTTGTGTCCGACTCTGTGTGACCCCATAGATGGCAGCCCACCAGGCTCGCCCGTCCCTGGGGTTCTCCAGGCAAGAACACTGGAGTGGGTTGCCATTTCCTTCTCCAATGCATGAAAGTGAAAAGTGAAAGTGAAGTCGCTCAGTCGTGTCCGACTCTTAGCGACCCCATGGACTGCAGCGTACCAGGCTCCTTCGTCCATGGGATTTTCTTCCCCACTAAAAAACCCAGACTGACCTTCCAGCAACAACCTGAATTCCTGTAGACATTTTGACATTTTACTAGCCTCACATTAGGGATCTTCCATGCTTGGTGAGTCATTTCCTCAAGATTTTGTGTCTTCATACTCATGGTGAGTCCTCTCCACTGACTGATTCCATTTCCATTGCGGAGCATCAACAGTTAATGCGAGATTATCTAGTTAAATAATGAAAAACATCCAGGTGCTCAAGATGGGACAAAAAAGGGATTCTCAAGGAGGGTAATTAAAGTCACTCTACAAGGTTTCAGTTTGAGGGCTTTTTGAATGTTGATTTCAAAATTAGATCAATTTATATATTCATATAAATATGTATTCATATGACTATATAAACATATATTAATTGTCTAGAAATTAATATATATGTAAATTCTATATATATAATTTATAAATATTGTAAAGAATTTATATGAAATCCATGAGGTTTTAAAAAAATAAGATGAAAAAAGAGCATGACTTTCATGCTTTGTTCACTGAGAAGATACAGCAGCAGGTATGAACATGAACTTTTATAAACAGCTTGTTCCACATTCCTCTTTAGATGCTATGACTTTCCCCATTTGGTTTAGTAAGAAAAGATCATGGGTGAACATCCAACAGAGGTGAGATGAGGCAGCAGAAAGGCCACTACGGCGAAACCAAGGCCACAGATGAGTGGGACACAATCTGATTTGGTGGGAGCGTCGCTTGAACTTTCTATATGTCAGTTTCCTGTGAATAAAATTAGCAAGTGTATCTAGTATCACAGCTAGGTAGTAAAGTAAAACATGTGAAAAATCAGGAATGATAGATAATATGATGGGGTAATATTACCCCCTAAATTCTGGAAACTGCTGTTTTCATTTTAAATTCAAAATAACTTACTTTTTAACCGGAAGATTTTAAAGTATTTAATGGGAAGTATAAAAATAAGCCCGGGTGATTGTGAACCAGCAATGAAACATTTAAATTAACATGGAAAAACACACAAGAGTCCTTTCCAGCATTTACGGTAACTAATCCTGTAGGAAGGGTTGTGTAGAGTTGAAAGCTACTTTCATTCCAAAGTAGCTTTGCAGACTAACACCAAAAACTTATCAGCCATACAAAAACAACCTAAGCTTTACCCACAGTAAAAGGAATTTATTAATTGCAAGAAATTCATCTCATTTATTGCCTAAGAATGCACAGGAAAGTGAGTAAAATTAAAAAATAATTCAACATGGGTAGTCAAGGTCAATTTCGCAAAGCAAGATATACCTAACCCAACAGCTATAGGCCTTACACCTGGAAACCCAGCTTATTCAGAGATACCAGAGGAGTGAGGATGGCAGAAGTGGATGGGAGAAAAGAGAGGTGAAGATCTTCTTATAATAATGTAGACCTTATTCTTGATATTTCACCCAATCTTTCATTTTTAAATAAAAGAGCATTATGTCCCATGTATCATTAAAATAATTCATTTTAGATTCTTTTAAAGCTTTACTTCTCTGATTTTATGCTATCATGTACTTAATGGATAATATAAAACAAAAAAAATTACTTTTGTTGTTTATAGTCATTAAAAATTACATTTCCATCTTCAAGACAGTATTCTATATTGTTTTATTTTTTAGGATAATGTGACAGGGCTCAGCAGTTCCTAAAAGTGCTGGAAATGAAGTGGTAGATAAGCCTGAAACTTAATGGTTGTGAAGTCCTTAAAAAACAATACTGTGTTTTTAATGGAGTTAGAGTGAGAAATGAAGCCGTTTTGCTTTCCCTGCATGCGTTTCTCACTCTGAAGTCAAAAAAGCAGCTCAAGCTGATTGAGGTAGGTAGGGGGTAAAGAACTTACCAGGTTTTTCACATGAAAGCAAATGCATAGAAGTAGGATTAAAAGCCAGTGTGCACTAAAGTGTGAGTGTTAACTGATGTCAGCTTTACTCCTACTCAGAGAGTGGAGTGTGAACATCCGGAGCTGGTGACACTGTCTCCTTGCCAGAAGCAGGGTCTCAAGCCCACACAGCAGAGTTGGAAACCATCTCACTCAGGGTTCAGTGGCTGCCGTTTGTCACGCATCTCAGACAGAGGCAGATATTTAAGATGGAAGAGGCTTTACAAAACCCTGTGGCCCAGGCCAGAGGGTCAAAGCAGAAAACTATGTTTCATGGAACTCTCAAGTCTCACATGATATTAATAAAAGTAAAAGAAAAATGGTAAAAAAACTGAAAGAGATGTCCATGGTCAAATGTTTAAGAAACTCAGAATTAATCAAGGTTAAACATGTTTCTTTCCTGAAGTCCTTTTCCAAGCCTTCAGTATTTTAATGTGCAGGAAAAGAAAGTGAAAGTGATAGTTATGTCTGACTTTTTGTGACCCCATGGACTGTAGCCTGCCAGACTCCTCTGTCCATGGGATTCTCCAGGCAAGAATACTGGAGTGGGTTGCCAGTCCCTTCTCCAGGGGATCTTCCTGATCCAGGGATCGAACCCACGTCTCCTGTGTTGCAGGCAGATTCTTTACTGTCTGAGCCACAGGGAAGCCCCAATTATTGGGCCTGAGACCTCTTTCTAATAAGATATTCACTAAGCTATGGATGGACATTTCTGTTCCTTAGGGGCACAATTTGAGAAATACTGAGAGATAATATTACGATACCTGGTTTATAGATGAGGGAGCTGAGGCCCAAGGAGAACTCGGGTCTTTGGGTTCCGAGTACCCACTCTTCTCAGTGGACTGACCAGAAATCCGAGAAAAGATAAGCTGCAACCACCATTCCTGGCAACACACATACCCTGGGAGGGTGTCCTAAAACCAATGCTTCTGAAAACGTGGTACATACACTTTTCCTTCCTGGCCCGGTGAAGACACACAGACCCTCTTGGATCATGATTACCTGATACAAAGGCATACAGATGCTATCAATCCACTCCAGTTGCAACCGAGGCAGCTCATCCTTCCGGTTCCGATCAAAAATAGCCTGGAATAGGGGAGGAGAGCCTTGCTTTATTACACCAGAGACTTTACAGGTGCTTTGTCAAACATTTGCCACAATGATCCGATTTTTACCAACTGAACACTTCACAAATCACAATCAACCTTTACACGTACTTTCTTTTCCTTTATCTGTGATGAGAAATAAGGTATTTTCACCTCTTTTATGAGATTTGTAAGCGGATTTATTTGGACTTTATAGCATGCAACTCCTTGGGGCCAAAATCTGTCTTCAGATATAGGTAACTGCCACTAAATCAAGTCATCAGGTCACTGAAAACTGGGTACAAGTCAAAGGAAGGGGGAATGTTTTATTGCCACAAAATAGTGCAGGCTTTTATTTTTATAGTGAGAGAGTATGGGATAGATTGGAAAAGATCCTTAAAAGCAATGTCATTTTAAATAGGAACTATTTGTGTTAATTTTTCAGAGTGGGGACAATTTTGTGTGTTTTTCAATACGGTCCTGTCATTAAAAAATTCCTAAATTTTTATCTATCACTAGACGGATAATTGGAGAAGGAAATGGCAACCCACTCCAGTATTCTTGCCTGGAAAATCCCATGGTCGGAGGAAACTGGTAGGGATGGATAATGGGGGGAAGTACCCATTCTCTCCTCATTTCCAACCTTTAAACTTTATGATATTTTAATGTTAGAAAATTTTTGAGAAAAAGAAGTGACATATTTCTGTTGGGCAGACACAAAAGGAGAGACACTCAGTTGTCACTGGACGGCTAAATTGGATTCCTTGGACAAACTCTGCCCAGTGTACTCCAGTGGGAATGTCCCTCCCTTTGTTCTTTTGCGAGGCATCGAGCATTACAACAAGCGCTCGACTATCACATCCAGGGAGATCCAGACCGCCGTGCGCTTGCTGCTACCTGGGGAGCTGGCCAAGCACGCCGGGTCCGAGAGCGCTAAGGCTGTCACCAAGTATACCAGCTCCAAGTAAATATAATATGCCTAGCCGCTGTTAAGGGAGAAGACAATGGCACCCCACTCCAGTACTCTTGCCTGGAAGATCCCATGGACGGAGGGCCTGGTGGGCTGTAGTCCATGGGGTCGCTAAGAGTCAGACACAACTGAGCGACTTCACTTTCACTTATGTATATAAACTTTATTGCCAGAGGGTATATTTTCAGGTATAGATTCAACTTATCAATAAATTTTAAATACATACACATGAAATGTTTTGCCCAGATACAAATGAGATTGTCTTTAACTTAGATGACACCCACACAATGGCTTTTACTGTAAAGCATTAAGCAGGAGTCATAACATTATTAAGTATGCTGCAGATTCCAGGTGCTATAACAAATGTGTCACGGACATGACCAGCTCAGGGATAGGTAAAGGCTAATTCCTTTATTCTTAAAGAGTAAGGCCAGGGTCTAAGAAGCAACCCCGCTCCGCCTTACTGTCTTACAGTAGGTTTGTCTTTCTTCTAAATAAAATGTGGCATCCACATCATGTTGGTATTCACATAGGTCATGAGGGCAGACTCGTGACATGTCCTTGGTCCATATATGTTGAAAAGTCCTGCATCCTTTAGACTTAGGAACAAAGGTGAGACTGGGTGGGGCCCAAATCATTTACTGCTGAGGCTCACAAGAAGATATAAGGGTGTTGCTGAGGAAAGTATTTCCAAATTAGGGAGAAGGTCACTGCCTCCCACTGGCCCACTCATCCTTGACTGCCATGTGGAATGTAAATATCAAGAAGGAGGACTAGGCACTCCAAGAACACTGCGAAACGTGCTGGAGGAAGGGCTGGTTTCTGTGAACTACATGGATCTTGGTTCAGTATGTCCAAGATTTAAAAACATTTAAATGTTTTAAAACCATTTAAAAAACATTATTCTGTTTTACCCTGTCTATAGTTCTCAATGTTATCTGAAATTTTCTTTTTTGTTTAATGACTCTTTATGGTGCATAGGATATACTTTTTTTTTAAATTCACTTTAAAAATATTCACAATTAGCTGTGCAACCATTACAACAGTCAATTTTAGAACATTTTTATCGCTCCAAGGGGGAAAAAAAATCACATACCAATTAGCAATCTCTCTTCATTCTTCCCCAAATCCCCTAATACTTAGGCAGTTTACAAAATCACTTTCTGCCTTTATAGATTTGTCTGTTCTGCAGACAAATGTCTGTTCACATTTTATGTTCATGGAATCATATGATATGTGGTCTTTTGTGATGGGCTTTTTTAACTTAGCATAATGTTTTCAAGGTTTACTGTGTAAGCCCCCATCACCACTTCACTTTTATTGCCAAATGATATTTCCTCATATAGATATACCAAATTTTATTTATCCATTTATCAGTAGATGGACATTTGGGTTGTTTCAACCTTTTATTATGTATAATGCTACTACATTCAAGTTTTATTGTGTGGATGGATGCTTTTGTTTCTCTTGGGGTTATAATTAGAGGTAGAACTGCTTGCCACATGGTAACCCTGGTGTTTAATGTTTTGAGGAACTGCCAAACTGTTTCCAAAGCAGCTGCATCATTTAAACTCCCACCAGCAATGTACAAACTTCCAATTTCTCCACATTCTTGCCAACTCTTGTTACTGTCTGTCTTTTTGATTATAGTCATCTTAGTGGGTGTGAAGTGGTATCTCACTGCAGTTTCGATTTGTATTTCCCTGATGACTAATGATTTTTATTCATGTGCTTATTGGCCACTTATACATATTCTTTAGAGAAATGTTTATTCATATCCTTTACCCATTAAAAAAATGTGTTGTCTTTCTGTTGTTGAGTTGCAATAGTTTTTATATATTATATATTTTATAAAACATTTTATACATTTATATAATAGCTTATATATATTGCAATATTTTGTATATATCCTAGACATTAGGCAGGCTTCCCTGGTGGCTCAGATGGTAAAGTGTCTGCCTGCAATGTGGGAGACCTGGGTTCGATCCCTGGGTCGGGAAGATCCCCTGGAAAAGGAAATGGCAACCCATTCCAGTACTCTTGCCTGGAAAATTCCATGGATGGAGGAGCCTGGTAGGCTACAGTCCATGAGATCGCAAAGAGTCAGACATGACTGAGAAACTTCACTGGTTAGACATTAGGCCCGTATCAAATAATGCTTTATAAACATTCTTTCCCATTCTGTGGGTTGTCTTTTCACTCTTTTGATAGTGTCCTTTGATACACAAAGTTTTTTATTTTGATGAAGTCCAATTTCTCTATTTTATCTTTTGTTTCTTATGCTTTTGGTATCATATCTAAAATATCATTGCTGAATCCAATCCAGAAGATTTATATCTTGTTTTTTTTCTAAGAGTTTATAGTTTTAGCTCTAACATTTAGGTCTATGCTGCATTTTGAGTTTATTTTAGGGTCTGGTGAAAGAGAAGGTCCATTTTCATCTGCATGTGATATTCCATTGTCCCAGCACCATTTGATATATAGATTATTTTTTCTTGATTGCATTATCTTGGCACCCTTGCCCAAAATCAGTGGGCCATATCTGTAAGGGGTCATTTCTGGACTAATCACTTCTCAACAAATGTTTGATGAGTGGAAGTGTGAGATACCACTTTGTCCTATGTTTCCCCTTACAAAATTTTGCATCTTGTAATTGATTCCAAGTGAAAATGTATGTAATGTCCATATTTCCTGCCAGTTGACAAGCTTCTTGAGGGCGGGGAAGATGGTGCTGCCTCATGTCTCGATGCACTGCGTTCAGCCTAATGCTTAATACTTGAAGGTGGTCAAGCACGTTCTGTTAACCGACTCATTGCTTCCAGTATTAATTTGGATGAAGTTACTCTGTTGACCTTTAGGACTATGACACCTGAAAGGGCTCTTGGACAATTTTATCCCTAAATATCAAGGAATAATGGATACAGAAGGTGTCAGATCTGGGTGTGCACATTTCTAGACATTTCTGGAAAAGCACTAATGTGGAATACTCCTGTTACGGCAGCCAGGCCCCTCCCGAGGAGATGGTCTTCAGTCGTATTAAGTAGGCCCCTATGGGGAGACATAGCACGTACAGCTATGTTTCCACCACAAAAGTAATTTCATTTATGTCTCCAGAAAAGCCCTTACCTGACTCTACAAAAGTTCCTTAGTGCTGCACCACTACACCTGCCAGCCTGTCAATGCTGGCAATTAACTCATATTTTTTCCATTTAATTAAATGACCTGTGGTATTGCTGCAGTGTAAGGCCTTCAGAGGAGGCCTTGGAAACAGTTTTTTAAAAGAGGAGACAAGCTTTTACTTGAAAATGGATATACTAATAGCTGGCAGAAATTTGGGTTGTACTACATTTTACACATTAACTATGTATCCCAATTTAGCATCTTTATTTTAGAACCAAATTTGATGACACCACCAAAAAAGAACAAAGGAATGTTTTGAAAACAGTATAAACAGATATTGCTTTGGAAATTAAAATAATTGATGGGTGTGTTAACTTATGTAGTCTCCTGATCTATTATGGGTCAACAACAAATAAAGAATAGTCAAAATTAGTAAGTCTGAGTTCTGACTTCAAACAGATGAAACTCTTCAAGCTAGGAGCTCTTCTGCTGCTTTTCCTTGTTTTTAAATGTCAGTAAAGGAAAATGTTTTAAAACTTGAAGATCTTACAAATATTCAAAACCTAGTTGATCTGAATCTTCATAAACAGACACTCTTGATAACTGACACATTCCTTGAGCTGCATTGAATCTTCTGTGCTCTGGCAGACTTTAGAATACTCTGGACCATTCTTGGATCATTGGGTGATATGTTTTGAGCTACTCTTTCATTAAGAATAAAGAGACTGCCCCCTCCTGTGGCTGGCGACTGGGGCATTTATATCTTTGTTTTCTGATGGGTAAAAACAGAATCATCCTTAGCCTAGGGTAAGCATTCTCAAATAGTAACTGAATGGTGGAATCCAATAAAAACAGCATTTCAATCAGCAGAACCTAGCTTCTCAGGTGCAACTTTTCATTTTGCAAAAAAAGAAACAGAGACTTGAAAGGATTTGCTTTCAGAATTTGGAAAAGTTCAAAATTGGAAAGTAAAATCCAGATTATCCATTATTTACTGCACCTGCCTGTTCTAGCCCCTCAAGGCTGGACAGCTTGCCTTTAGTTCCCCCCCCCCCCCTCCCCGTATTTCTGTTTCAACATAGCCACTGACTGCATATGAAGCACCAGCCCTGGGCTTTGAGTTATTCAAGTACTGCTCTGCAATCCTCCCTTGCGCCTACTTCTCCCAGTGTGGGAACATGGGAAATGCTTGTTAAGTCATCAGCCCTCTTAACCAGAAACCTGGGAATAACAGTGTTTAGCACTAAGTTTAATTGAAGTTTGAAACTTTCAAGAGTGCTTCCTTAAATTCATTCTCAGCCTTTCAAGGTGCAATCTGAAGTTACTTTGAAATGTCATTCAAAAGGGTAAATACATCATAAGAAAAGGACGATCTTACTGAAGGGGTGAGTTTCAGTTCTGCTCTCTCCCGATCGCCTTGTTCAAAGAACTCGCTGGTTACAAGTTCAGCCACCTGAAACACAAAAACATTTTAATTAATGGGCATATGTAATTCATCATGAGACGTAGAAGTTATTTCTGGCTTATGTCTATGGCAGTTGCCTTCAAGACAGACTATCATTTGAAAAGCGTATGAGGAAGTTCATTAACCTTTTGTGTTTGAAAGTATGACAGAATTTAATCAATGAACCTGATTTCCTTTTAATCAGATCTTGTGCATTGTATTTTTATTTATTGAAATAGAGTTGAAGTACAGTTGCAATCCTTAGACACATGCCAATAGACAATCTCTGAGAGTAGAGCTTACATATTCAGATGAGGCATGGATATGTAACCTTCAAGGGAGGGAATGTTCTTATCCAGAAAAATGAAGCAAATAATAACCTAATAATAATTGACGTTATAACAGATTATCATACTGTATTTGTAATAATAATTCAGCCAATGTTTGGTTGTTTCTGTGCAGATTTTTTCACTCTGTTGCACACATATTTTAGCCTGGCTACACTCTGCCATCATAGAAACTTTTTAACCGCATCCCCCTACCAGTATTTGTGTGCACTCTGGAAGGGTTAACCCCAGGGCCCACCCTTTGCTTCCTACTGTAGCAATCAGTCAAGGGGCAGGACTAATGCCAGATTCATTGTTCATACCAGACTTTTTGGTATTTTTTTTGAAAATAATTATTTATTTATTTTTGGCTGCACTGGGTCATGGTTGCTGCTTGTGGGCTGCTAGGTGTGGTGAGCAGGGGCTCCTCTTCATTGCAGTGTGTGGACTTCTAGCTGCAGTGGCTTCTCTCGCTGTGGAGCACAGGCTCTAGGTGAAAGGTCTTCAGTGGTTGCACAGGCTTAGTTGCTCAGCAGTATGTAGAATCTTCCCGGACCAGGGATCCAACCCATGTCCCCTGCATTGGCAGGGAGATTCTTATCCACTGTGCCACCAGGAAAGTCCTATAGTATGTTATGATATGACTTGAAGAATGTGATTTGGTTTTAGGCTGTCTCCATCCACATAGTAAATAACTGTTTATTTATGGTGGGTTCTAGTTGTTAACAAGCACAATGGAATGGCTGTTCTACTGTAAACCACACAGATATTTCCAAAGTAAGAACATATATTTTTCTACTTTTCATCTATTAGCATGGATGATCAGAAGCTACTGATCATGGTCAGGCTTATAGAGATTCCCCCCCCCCCCCCAAGTCCTGTGCTTCTATCAATAGGTTTATGGGAAGAAAACTGATATAACAGATAAGGGCTGACTGGATATTTTCAATAACACCGTGGTGAACATCTGGGAAATCTCTGAGATGAACTAGCTGGATTTACAAAATGTTGAAAAAACAGAAAACAAATTCCAGACAACTTGATGGCAAGAAGATCTGATTTCCAGGCTAATTCCAGGCTCTTATAAAGATGAGGTTCTTAGGTCTGGCAAAGGTTAGAGTGGCTTAATTTTGGTCAAGTGCAGAGAATCAAGATCATTTACCCAAATATATCTCTCAAGAGATTTTATCAACCATAAATGGTAGCCATTGATAAAACAAAAAGAATATGTAACATACACACACATCTGAGAGTGGCAAGTATAAAGTCATTTATTAACAAATGATATGGCCAGCGCAGATTTCAAACATTTAAAAAATTCAATAGCATAAAACTAGGTGGAACTGACTGAATCTTCCTAGGATTCTGGTTCACTTCTCTCCAGTCTCTGCCACTGCCTTTCACATTAGCACTCTAAGCCTCTCCTGTTGCTCTCTAGCCTTCCTTTAGAGAAGAAATGGCCCTCTAAGGACCTGGCCTCGCTAATCAGTTTCCAGAACTCTCCCTCGGACTCCTCTGAGGTGGATCTTTTGCACTAAAGAATGTACGTGTGTATAGCAGGTCACCCCGAGGTGGAGTCCTGAGGAGGTCAGTAGTCCCTAGAAAGCAAAGAAATTAAAACCAAATCCTTGTATTGAGCTTTCTAAAGTGGTCTTGGCTATCTCCCCTGAGCTTCTTTCACAGCTCAACTTGTACCACTGTTTCATTTGTACTTAAAAACCCAAGCAGGCCTATTAAGTGGCTCCTGATTGAATTTTTTATTAAAGAAGGAAATTGAGATGCTAATCAGGCCTTGGGGGATGACTGGGGAAACCCACATGCTTAGAGTCCTGTGTGCAAGGAAGGCAAAGTGAAAGAGACTCCAGTGAAAAAACATTTTCAAAGGGAATTAAAAAAAAATCAGCATCCAGGAAATTGGAAATATATTTCTATTTTTAAAAGAAGTTTCTGTTGTTTATGTCCAACTGTTTCCTAACATCCTACTAGAAGTGAGTAAGTTTTTGAAAATATTTAACTCATTCAATTTGGAGACAAAAGTGAGATCTTTAGAGTTGTGATTTTTTTTTTTAGATGTCTGATGGAAACATTTGGAAAAACAGGGTTTTATGTTTTATTTCCCTGACCTCATGAGTTTCTGCATCAGTGAGCAGACGTTCAAATCTTGAAAATAAAATAATATTTATATCAGTGACCAAGAAGACCACCTACAAGTGGCCACTGGGCCTCTTCATTCTACAATCTCAATGCAGTAACTTTTTTCCTTTCAAGTACTTTGTCACTTTCTGACTCCCAGCTGGGCTGCTGCTCCTTTTATCTGTGACATGCATTTCACTGGGGTCCTGATGGCCCTGGCACAGCATCCCTAATCCATCCCCTTTCTAATCTTCTCTATTATCCTCGGTCCTCCTAACTTTTTCCTACTCTCCACCACCTTCCACCCCTATCATAGAGGCCACTCCCCACAGTACCTGGAAAAGTCACCTACCTCTTCTCTGCAGTATATTCCCAAACTTTATTTTAAGGGAGGCCATCCCACATGAGGGAGGGAAAGGTGGGCACAGATGAAGAAATAAGCTACGTGACCAACAGATTCTCCGCCATAACCTGCTTTTTAACTTCAAGCATGTGCGCATGCTTAGTTGCTCAGTCGTTTCTGACTCTTTGCGACCCCATGGACTGTAGCCCACCAGGTTCCTCTGTTCATGGGATTCTCCAGGCAAGAATACAGGAGTAGGTGGCCATTCTGTTCTCCAGGGGCTCTTCCTGACCCGGGGATTGAATCCAGTCTCCAGCATTGTCAGTTCAGTTCAGTTCATTTGTTCGGTTATGTCCGACTCTTTGCGACCCCATGGACTGCATTACGCCAGGCTTCCCTGTCCATCACCAACTCCTGGAGCTTTCTCAAACTCATATCCATCAAGTTGGTGATGCCATCCAACCATCTTATCCTCTGTCGTCCCCTTCTCCTCCTGCCCCCAATCCTCCCAGCATCAGGGTCTTTTCTAATGAATCAGCTCTTCGCATCAGGTGGCCAAAGTATTGGAGTTTCAGCTTCAGCATCAGTCCTTCCAATGAATATTCAGGACTGATTTCCTTTAGGATGGACTGGTTGGATCTCCTTGCAGTCCAAGGGACTCTCAAGAGTCTTCTCCAACACCACAGTTCAAAAGCATCAATTCTTTAGCACTCAGCTTTCTTTATAGTTCAACTCTCACATCCATACATGACTACTGGAAAAACCATAGCTTTGACGAGACAGATGTTTATTGGCATTGTTGGTGGATTCTTAACTGTCTGAACCACTTCAATCATGTCACGCTAAAGTGAAAACCAAGACTCAGTTGGAAGAGAGTCTATTTATTGGAGGAGAGTCTGTAGGAAAACAGCACCACCTGCACCAAGCCGTGATGTGAGCAAGATAGAAACTTTCATTTGTGTTCAGCAACTGAATTTGAGAATATATTTGTTACTGCAGTCAAGCTTAGCTTAGCCTTGACTAACACAAAAATTGGTATGGAAGTGAGGTACTGCTATTCAACAGAAAGGAAGGAAGGAAAAGAAAGAAAGGAAAAAACCCTAAAATATGTGGCTTGAGAGTCAGGTATAAAAAAGTGAGGAAATGGTTGTTAGAAGCTGTAGGGATGATGATCCATCTTACATGGTGGCAAAATAGTTTGTATAGTTCTCATGGAAATAAAGCAAATACTGTATCTAGAACTTACAGCCTTAGGGGAAGAGATTAGAAAAGAATTAAAAATAAAGTTTAGATTAAAAAGAAAGTTAATAGCATGTGATGGCTGCTATTGACTGTTTTGCTCGGTATTATAAGAAGTGAGCTCAGAAAAGGGTTGGCAGGTGTATAATCAGAAATGAAAGGGAACAGAGAAAATCATAAATTCTGGGTCCTATAGGGATAGAATATGAAGCTGCTTTTTAACCCCAAACTGTGAAAGTAAAAGTTGAGATACATTTTGAATGACAAAGATCTCGAGACTGACTTAGCCTCACAACAAGAATGAAATAGAAGGTGTGGCCAGTGACACTCAGTTAAAAACTCTGAATGAATTAGGGGACACACACAACATCCTTTCAATTAGACAAAATGGCCCAGAGAAATAATTTTTGACTACATGGTTTTCTCACTGGTGCCAAATACTGGGCACCAAATACTACGGATTAACTGTCAAGAGAGAAATAAAGATGTACCTGTGCTATATTTCCTTGTTCCTGAATGTAAGGAAGCAAAGAAATAAAGGAGATCTAAGAAGTTTGTATAGTATCTAACTGTGGGAATGATTATTAGCAAATGGAGATGACTGGGATCAAAGACCTGAGAAGGTGACTAAATGTTTAAGAGGCTTTTGGTGCTAAATCCCCCTCACAAGCCTGTGACTATCTAAAACTTAAACCTTGGGCACTTGACCTCCTTTAGAGGGGAAGTAGGCTGAGAGACGGAGAAGGCAATGGCACCTCACTCCAGTACTCTTGCCTGGAAAATCCCATGGACGGAGGAGCCTGGTACGCTGCAGTCCATGGGGTCAATAGAGTCGGACACGACTGAGCAACTTCCCTTTCACTTTTCACTTTCATGCATTGGAGAAGGAAATGGCAACCCACTCCAGTGTTGTTGCCTGGAGAATCCCAGGGACGGGGGAGCCTGGTGGGCTGCCATCTATGGGGTCACACAGAGTCAGACACGACTGAAGCGACTTAGCAGCAGCAGCAGCAGCAGGCTGAGAGAGTTTGACCTTTGAATCTCACCAAGGAGGACTGTGGAAAAGGAATGATTTCCCAGGATGGATCTAAAAACCATAGAAAATATCAAATTGGGGAGCATCCCCCTGAGAATCAGGGCCCTCACAGAGGACGCCCCGTGGAGTTGGGAGTGTCATTTGAGTGTTTTGTGGCATGGGTGTGTGCTATGTGCTGCATTTTGGGTGTGTGTGGGCCCCTGGTTTACATCCAGACATGCTGTAGGGGTGCGCACGTATCACCCAGAGATCCTGGACTTTGAGCTTAATCCCTTGACGGATAGGTGTTTGGGTCATCTCCCTTGGAGGGGAGGATGAGTATATTTTGCTCGCAGGAAGGAGAGTGAACCACATTTTTGGTGATTAGAAGGGCAAACTGTGGGAGTTACGTTTCCACCAACTCTTCCTGGCTTTCTACTTTCTGGGGACTGGGAAGGATTGCATTTCCTGTCAGGACGGGGTCTTGTGACAAGTTCTGGCCAATGAATTGCTGGGGGAATGACATTTTAAATTCCAGGGAAAAACCCACCCAGGCCTCTGCTGGAATGATCCAGACAGTGGCTGCTCCTTCAGCCCCAGTCCAGCGTGAGGACAGAGGCGCCAGCCAACCCCCGGGGCACGTGCCTCCAGGTGATTTGTTGGTTTTAGCCACTGAGATCTTGAGCTTAGTGGTAACACAGCCCATTCTGCCAACACACTTGCCTCATTTAAAAAGGCTAACGGGTGCCTTCTAGGTAAGAAAACATAAAACACTGTTAAGAAGGAAAGACTTTGGAACTTAATCTGCTAGGACTTGAATTCCTAGCTATGCAACTTACACTTGTATGACCTCAGACTATGTATCCTTTCTAAGCTTCATTTCTCCCATTGGTGAAATAGGAATAATCACTGTATTAGTTTCTTAGGGCTGCCAGAAACTACTGCAGACACGGTGGTTTAAAGCAACAGAAATGACGTCTCTCATAGTTCTGGAGGGCAGGAGTTCAATATCAGTTCACTGGGCAGAAATTAAGGTGTTGGCAGGGCCAGGGTCCCCCAGAGTCTCGAGGAGAGGATATGTCCTTTGCCTCTTCCAGTGTCTGTGGCTGCCAGCACCCTGCTTCCTGGGGCCACATCTCTCCAGTCTCTGCCTTGTCTTTGCCTTGCCTTCTCCTCTTATGAATGTGCCATCCCCGTCCTCTCTCTTCTAAGGACACTTGTGACTGAATTGAGGGCCTTCTTGAATAATCCAGATGATGCTAGTGATGGTCCTTAACGTAATCACATCTGCAAAGACCCTTTTTCCTTCTAAGGTAACACTTACAGGTTCCAGGGATTAGGACCCGATGGCTTTAGGTTGCTGTTATTCAGCCCCTACAGTAACAATACCCACCTCAGAGGATTTAATGATATAACACTTACAAAGCAGACATTTAACAGTTATTCAGTCAATAAATATTAGTTTTTATTGTTATGTGAATGTATCTTATTTTCTCTCAAATGTCAAGTCTTAACAAGTTACTGCTTTAGACCCCACAGCCCACCCAGGAGGTGCCTCATAAAACAGAAAGAGCTATTAAATTAATCAAATCTTAAGCTGGGTAGTTATGAGATTAAAAACTATTCTTGCTCTAGAACTAACACTTTTGATCAGTGAAACCAGTAAATGCATTAAATTTTTGGTACAAATTAAATTAGATACCTCATATTTTGGCCAAAGAGCCCTCTGATTTCTAAATAGGCTTTAAAAAAAAAAAAATCAAATTTCCTTTTTACCTCCTTGTTTTTGTTTTTTTGTTTTTTTTTTTTTACCAGATGTGAAAAATTGGACCTTGTACTAAAATATGGTTACTTATTCAAAAACACTACGTTTGAAACTCCTGCCTTAAGAAATGGCCAAAGTGTTATTTGGATTTAGTGTGTTAAAAGAAAAAAATCTTACAGAGTCAGAAATATTAGTTCTCAGTGGAAGCATGATAAAGAAAGGCTGGGCAATAAACTATGTCGCCCCTCAGCCTCCTGCTATTTTTTACACCGCGTTAATACTGATGCAAATTGACTCGGGTTTCAGTGCCTGGCAGACAGGGCTCTGGGAATACTGTCCCCCCCAGTCCCCCCTTGGTTGAGTCCTGCCATTAATCACCACTCGCCTGTCTCGAGATCTCCCACGGTTTGGTCACGGCTCCAAGGTCACAGGCTGTCATTAACATTGATCTGAAAAACAGAACCAAACAAAACAGCCTGAATAATCTTTTGTTGCATTCCTAAACAAACCCATCCCAGATACATAAATAAATAAAATGGGACCGAGGCCAGCTCACATCTTCTTTACCTCCACAAGGGAAGCACTGTTTATAGTCCCATGTTTAAATCTCCATCGTGCAACCACACTGCTTCGGAGGACAAAGCTCACACTCCCTCTCAGCGGCCCTTTTGTTTTGTCTGCGGTAGATCAAGGAAAGCCAAGCCCTGCTTTCTCCCTACCTAAACCAAGCAAGTTCTGAAAATAATTTGTAATGGACAATGCTTTTTATTTTTAACACTCAGCAAGGGAATCAGTATATAATACTACCATAGCTGGTGAACCTATTTACCAAAGTATCACTGATGGATGGGGACGGAAGAAAACCCACAGCAAAAGGCAAATAGCCTGCCCTGTTAGGGGCTCCGGCATTTTTATCGGCTCCACAGAGCTAATATTTACGAGGGAGAGACACACGGTTTCACTCCAGTTTACTACCTGGCTACAGCCCTGTTTTACAAGCGTTACGAAGAAGAAACATATTCAGCCACAGCTTTTATTAATTTGAGCATATAAGAAAATACAGGCAAGATCTGGATCAGATCTTTGAGGGGCAGATTTCTATTGGTTTATCTAGAATCCACACTGAACCCTGGGTATAAAAAACACAGGGAACCCCAGTTTCAAAACTTAAAATGTACGTGAGAATATTAACATAAGCAATCATGCAAACCATGAAAAACAGTGTACAATTCAGCCCTAAACAGACTGCCTTTAAGGAAGAATAAAGAATCGGCAGACAAGGGTCTGCGAAAACCAAGACAAGGGTTAAAAGGAGAAAGAAGCAAACAGACACCATCACCTGGAGCATTCTAGAGAGGGAGGCTATGACAGACATCAGCAGCTCTGATGCTCCTAACTGGGTGTGGTGGGAAGGGGAAAAATCAGGCACACTCTTTGTCCCAAATCTCTCTTTGTATTAAAGCTAGCTGCATGTGATGAGAAGTAGTGAAGGATCTGAGCTGGGGAACCACATCTTGGCTCACTCCTTTTGGAAGAAAGGGGTGGGTTGTTAAAGGTCAGAGGGCTGTCCTGACGTCAGGTGTTAACATTTCATACCCTGCTGGGTTTGAACGCCTTAGAAACACGTCTGCTTCCCAGATGGCAGAGCATGCCTGGACGGTGGTGAGAGGTTTGTGTCACTTCCCCAGGAAACTACTCCAGGGAGCAAGGCAGACCGGCAGATAACAATAGGTCTTTCAAAGCGTACTCAGGCAGCACCAGTTAGGAGCAGCGCTCTCGGAGTCAGGCAGCATCTAACTCCAAACACTCCCAAGCTAAGACCTGTGCAGAGAGACACATCAGCCTATTCTTCATCTTTGGTCTTCTGTGACAAGTGCTTCCGCAGTCCTCACCATGTGCCTGCCTCTCCACTAAACACTGTACCAACTACCTACTAACTAACCACTAAGTAAATGACTCCCCATCACAGAGTGCTATTATTTCTAGTTTCCAGAGAGGTCAGTGGAAGTGTGGAGGGATTAAGTAACTTTCCCAAAGGAAGGAAAGGATTCAGGATTCCGTGCTTATCACAAAGCTGCCGCACCCCTCTTGTTCTACTCCAGTGCTTTTCATTTTAGGACCATTTTAGGACCCTCTGCTGGGACCAGAAAGGGACAAAACTGTAGGTAATGTGTTGGACTTTGTATTCTCTCTCCCAGACAGGAAATAAAATCTCTGTGAGCTTGCCTACTTGTACCATAGTTGATCATTACTTAAGTCTCATCTACTCAATAATTTGAAGCTTACTTCTCAAATTCATGTCAACATTAATCAGTCAATCAACAAATTTTTTGAGTGTCAGCAAGGTGCTCTGATGATGAGAATTCTAATAGCTACCAGTTATTGAATGGGGCTTCCCCAGTGGTTCAGTGGTAAAGACTCCATCTGCAGTGCAGGAGCTGCAGGAGACCCAGGTTTAATCTCTGGGTCAGGAAGACCCCCTGGAGGAGGGCATGGCAACCACTCCAGTATTCTTGCCTGGAGGATCCCATGGACAAAGGAGCCTGGTGGGCTTCAGTCCATAAGGTTGCAAAGAGTTGGACACAACTGAGCGACTTAGCACACATGCATTGAACAGGCATTAAAGAGTGATTTATATCATCTCTATATGAGGTAGAGATACCATTATTATCTCCATTTTACAAAGCAGAGAATGTTTTGCCTTCCTGGATGGGGAGGAGTGGGGGGAGGTGGTTAGGTACCTTGCCTGAGGTTACATCACTCAGATCACATCACTCAGTTACATCACTAGGGGGTATCAAAACTAGGGCTGGGATCCGAAAAGTCTGACAGAACATCTCTACTTTCAGTGAATACAGTGGAGCCAGGAAGTCTGTATGGAGAAAGGAGACAGAATAAAGGCTGGGGAGGAGGATGGCAGATGTCGAAAACCTTTATCCAATTGGTGTAGGGAGTCAATTAAGGTTGGGGGCTCAGTTAAGGAGGCACTTGGCCAAAGCTTCAAGGAGAGGACTTTAATACCTCTTATTAATTAAGAGGTATTAATAGATGTGGGAATAGTTTAAAGGAGAGAGTGGAAGCAGGGTGACTGGTAGGAAAGTGTAATTAAAAAGGGCATAAAACCAAGAAAGGTGGGGATGGAAAGGCAAGGATAAGCGTGAGCACTTACAAGGGAAGAATTGAAGGAGGTGAATGGGCAGTTTTATCTTATTTTTTAGTCAGTCTCTGTACTTAAAAGGCCATCTCTGGAATAAGAGAGGAGGGAGGGAGCTTGCAGCAACTGTTGGTGTCTTGATGTCTGCATAAGTCTGGTCTGATTTACAGTTAGTGGTGCAATCTGCTTAGTGCAACTGCAGGAATGAAGGTCAGGAATGTCTGCCATGGGGTCAGAAGAGGCCATGTGACCCTAGAGCGTCTGAGACTCCCAGTGGCTCACTGCTACCATGATTCTCCTCTAGTTGCCAAAATTACTTCAATAATTATCTTGAGATAATCATAACTTTCTTGATTTGTTCTCTAGTTTTAAAAGCATTTGCAACTAAAAAGAAATATTTGGGGGGATAAACTGGGAGACTGGGATTGACATATACACAGTACTATATATAAAATAGATAACTAATACGGACCTACTGTATAGCATAGGTAATCGACTCAATACTCTGTCATGATATATATGAGAAACGAATCTAAAAAAGAGTGCATATATGTATATGTGTGTGTGTATATGTATATATATATATATATAACTGATTCACTTTGCTGTTATACCTGAAACTAACACAACATTGTAAATCGCAGCAACATTGTAAATACAGTAAATTAAAAAATTACTATATAGTAATTTTTTTAAAAGAGGAATACGTTTTAATTTAAAAGATTTTAGTAAAAGATCACATGTATGAACTGCATTTTATGCTTACCAAACAAAAAGATGACACCTTGCAGTTGACAGTCTCTCATTGCTTTAAATTTTATGCACAAATACAGATCCCAAAAGGCCAACATAAGATGACAGTATGGAGGTAACTCGAGTTCTGTTTAGCTTTACCACCACCGCGCTACCATTGTTTATTCTGAATATACTGCTTAAAAGCAGAAAGGTGACATCCCCAAAGGTTGGAGCATTGCATGTGGAGTGAGGCCAAAAGGTTCTGCACCGTAAGGAACTTACTCTTGAAAGTGCATCCCGAGCCCACCTGTGTTAGGGCTGACGGGAACACTGGGTGTTTTGGGAATTAAATTACATGTGTACAATCCATACACAATGAAAGGATGAGTAATACTGTGTTAATTTGAAGCTTTCAGAGCAATTATTTTGATCCTCAACAGTAACCTCAGCAGTTGTTTAGAATTTATACCAACAAAAGAATTTTCTCTGGGATGCACGTCTCATCGTTGACATTGTTTAGATTGCAGGCACATGGTGATGATAAAAAGCAGGCTAACTTTTAGTTGGTTTTATTACTATTTTAAAATTCTCTGGGATGGTGTTTCCCAGACCACCCCCTCCTTCACATGCACATGGTCAGAGTCCAGCTGTGAAATGGGGTGGGGGGTGCAGAGCTGCAGGGAAAGGAGAGTTCCTGCAGACTTCATCTCTGCTTTATGTACTCTGCCTCCAAATAAGAGTTTTCTTACCTATAGGGTTCCCTGCAGAAAAGTTTGAAAACCTCTGTGGGAAAACACTCATGTGGAAACACACAATAAGCGCTGGCATTTTAGGAGCTGTGCTCCGGAGAGAGGCCAGACCCCAGCGGTTCTGGTAGGACAATTTGTGAGGATGCTGAGGAACAAGAGAAGAATTCCTTGAGGGGAGATTACATTTAGGGGGTAGTAAGGAGGAGGAGGGCTTCCCTGTGGTTCAAACAGTAAAGAATCTGCCTGCAATGCAGGAGATCAGGAAGATCCCCTGGAGAAGGAAATGGCAACCCACTCCAGTACTCTTGCCTGGGAAATCCCATGGACAGAGAAGCCTGGAGGGCTACAGTCCACAGGGTCACAAAGAGTCAGACATACTGAGTGACTAACACACACACACAGGGAGAAGGAAGGGTTAGAGAAAGACAAATAGGAGGAAAAAAGAGTCAGAAGATAGCAGAATATTCAGAAGAGCATGGGCTTTGCAGAAGCCAAGGCAGGAAAGAGTTTTAAGAAAGGCAAGGCCAACACAATTCAGACTGTGAAGAGATCTAGGAAGCTGGAGAGAACAAAGCTCGTAGGATATGATCCCTGGGAGGTGCCTGGTGACTTTCAAAAAGTACAGAAATCACATTTCAGCAACTAAATTCCTCAGTTGAGGAATTTACTGTAGATACTAGATACACTTTGGAATGCTATGCAGCAATCAAAGATGATGCTGGTATGGACATGGAAAGAATTCCAAGGCATACAGTTGAGGGAACAAGCTAGCTCAGATTGATATGTAAATATATAAAGTATGTTAAACAAACAGATGGACACTAAATAGCATGTTTCCCATGGGTACACGTGTATGGAAATGCTCTGACAATAGTCTGAAAATGAACAAGGAATTAAAAACAGAGCAAAGCTGTGCACAGCATGGGAACTGGGAGTAATACCCCAGGAACTGGGGCTTTATCCATCATGTTCTGATCTGTTACAGAAAAATGTATTCCTATCATTACTTGTGGACTTGAGTGATCTAAAAAGAAAGAAACTGCCTTGTACGAAGTTAGAGGAGTGTGGCTGAGCTGTGGGATTGAAGGAGAGGAGAAACCTATGATTGGACCTTAAGAAGAAGGCAGACTTTAGGGATGACTTTTTTTTTAACTGAGGGAGATGGAAGCATGTTTTTTAGCCTAGAAAGGTTATGCTGGGGAAAAAACTAAAAGCCAGATTTTGAAAATGCCAAAAGGAGTAAAATTGTCACAGCAAGGTCAGAGGTCAGGGGTGGGGAGTCGGGGAGGAGGGCCGGAATAGGAACCTAGAACAGGAAGCTGAGATGGAGGTGTTGACAAGAGGAGGCCCCCGATACCACCTCTGGAAGGACAACAGGAATGTCACCTGAAATGATAACAGAGCGAAGTATGAATGCAGAGGAGGGCAGGTAGAGGGCCCTTTGGTGAGACAGTGAGCAGAGGGTCAGCTGTGGAGGCAAGGGGCAGGCAGGCTCTGTGTTCTGAGACTAGGATAGAGGCTGGGGGCTGGGCTAGGATACCTGGGGTGTTTTCAGTGGTTGCCCAGCTGTGGGGCAGATGCACTGAACCCAGAATCCTGGCCTCACAAGCTTTCCCAGGAATACTAAACAGCTGTGGAACAGGACTAAGGCACTGTCTGTGGATGGGTGAGGTGAGGACGGTGGAAGGACAGGGCAGAGGGAAAAAGGAACAGTGCCTACCCAGCTGGAGTGGCTGCAGTGGGGAAAAGTGGTTAAAACGCGCCGAGGAAAAACGAGAGTTTGCTGCTGTCTTTCCTAAACTACTGAGAAGAAGTCCCATGAAAAGTCTAGAACAGATTCCTTATTCCAAACACAAAAATCTTTTGATTGGTTTTCCATCTAAAATGCCTGCTGTCTCTAAAAACAAAACAACCCAAACTTAACTCTCCATTTTCCTTTGTTTTGTGAAACTGTTTTCCAAGGTCCCAAAATCCCATCTCCAATGCACTTTGCATGCCTGCTGAAACATGACCAGTTCAAACATCTTCTAATTTTGAAGGCAAATGTATGGAGAGGAGGCAATAGAAAATAAATCAGAAGATGAAAAGACATATTCTCTATCTTTTCTCTAATTATTCAACTAGTTTCTGAATGTTTTGAATGTAAGCTAAGATTTGGTCCTTTAAACATCACTTGTGCACTCTTAGCATTGTCAAAAAGGCATCGGTAAATCTTCAAATACTGAATAAACACACAAACAAGAGCTTTTTCTTACCGAAATATATCACGATGGTTTTTGATGTTCCAATCATATTCTCCTTTACTGACAAGTTCGAAGAATTCCGTTCTCCTTCTGCATGAAATCAAATGAAAATTCTCAGTCTATGTGGTGATATAAACACATTTATGGGAAAATATGACCACCTCAACCAAGTAATTTAATATTTGAAATCATGAGGCTAAAATGCTATCAAAATAAACCACTTTTTAAAAAATGTTGAGGCTTTGACAAAAAGCCACAATCATTTCCAAATGTATTTACAACAGAAGAGATTATCAAGCCATAAAACAGAAATCAGTGTGGTCCCGCATTTGGGATTACCTGCTGTGAAGCCCTGTGACTCTTACTGAAAAAGTCAGAGAAGGGAGGCAAGGACACATAAAAGGTGGGAACAGTTCCAGAATGTTCTTTTATCATTCAACATAGAACTGAGCTGTATGATCATCCAAGATAATATAAACTCCCTGGTAGTAAATTCAGGACAAATACTTTTGTAGAGGTTAAAAAGTAACCATTTCATCATTTCAGGGCCTTAACACATCAGCTATGGAGTCAGAAATAACTGTGTTTAAACCATAGCTCAGTCACTTCCTTTCTGTGCAACTTTGGAAAGTCACTTAAACCCTCTGAACCTCAATTTCCTAATCTCTAACTTGAAGGTCCTATTTGGTGACTCAGAGTTATTGTGAGGATTAAGTGAGATGACATGCAATGTGTGTTTATTAGTATCAGCACATTTTAAGTGTGGCTACACAAGCATGTGGAAATGCATGTAGAGATGTGTGGATATGGAAAAGAAAAGAAGGGAACCTTCTCAATTTGTGAAAATAGGATGCCATTCCTATTTTCAAAACTTTTGTTTAATCTAGTTTTATGATTTTTCATTTTTATAATGAGAAAGGAAAAAAAGACGTCACCATTTTGGCTCTTTAAGAATCATTTCCCAAGGTCTCACATTTTTGGCACTTCCTAATGAGAGGCTCTTTAAAGGATCCTGACACACTGCTTCCCAGTGTGCACCCCACAAAATGCTAGGCTTAGGAGGTGCTGCATGTAAAGGGGGTGCTCTGGCCAAGTGGGTTTGAGAAATGCTTCCTGTGATCCTTGAAGATTCACCACCCACATTAGCCTTTTGAAGGCTCTACAAAACACTGAGATAGAAAAGCCTGGAGAAGGCAATGGCACCCCACTCCAGTACTCTTGCTTGGAAAATCCCATGGACGGAGGAGCCTGGTAGGCTGCAGTCCATGAGGTTGCTAAGAGTCGGACACAACTGAGTGACTTCACTTTCACTTTTCACTTTCATGCACTGGAGAAGGAAATGGCAACCCACTCCAGTGTTCTGGCCTGGAGAATCCCAGAGATGGGGGAGCCTAGTGGGCTGCCATCTATGGGGTCACACAGAGTCGGACATGACTGAAGTGACTTACTAGTAGTAGTAGTAATAGAAAAGCCTACTCGACTTGACCATAGACTCCCATAGCACTGATGTTTTAAAGAATACACTTTGGAAAATACTACCATGGCATTTATGGCGGAAGTCAGAGTAGGATCTTGGACACTTAGTGCTGACTCATTGTAGTTTGGGGGACAAAGGACAAGATGCTGAGTGCTACTGGCTCCCCTGTTTCTTGTCTGGAGTCCCCATCACCACCTGGGTCCTTACTGTTCCAAGCAGACTTCTGTCATTTATTAAGCACATGACTGACTTTGGGTAGGTTAGGGTTGGTGGGAGGATTTATGTAAAACACTTAGCAGAGTGCCTGACACACAGTAGCTCTTTAGTAAGGATTAGCTACTGTTATTAAGCTCAGAAGCATTGGGTGTACTGGCCCCAGCTGGTGAGTGGCAGAGCTCGGATACAACACAAGCTTTTGGAATAACAGTTGCCCCAAGCAGCAAAGGGCTTTCCCTGGTGGCTCAGATAGTAAAGAATCTGCCTGCAATGCAGGGGACCTGGGTTTGATCCCTCGGTTGGGAAGATCCCCTGGAGAAAGAAATGGCAACCTAGTCTAATATTCTTGCCTAGAGAATTCCATGGACAGATGAGCCTGGCAGGCTAGCCCATGGGGTTGCAGAGAGTCAGACATGACTGAATGACTAACACTTTCACTTCACTTCATACACTAATGTATAGTAAAATTGCTGGGTCATAGAATGATTCCTATGTTTAATTTGAGTTTTCTTTATAAATACAGATTGTTAGGGGCATATGTAACCTTTGAAAAAGGCTGCTGTAATTTTCTGATTTATAGGTCAGAAAACTCAAGGTGAAGGAAGGTGAAGTCATTTCCCCAGGATCCCAGGGCAGTTATGAATAAATCTAGGTAGATTCCAGGCCCCCAGCTTCCCAGCTGTGGCCTGTGTGATAATCTTTATAAACTGTGTGTAGCATGAGCCTTGGAGGCAGAATAGCCTTGCCTGCTATGAGCGTCTGGACAGAGATATGACAGCATCACAGGCTGCTGTACTGAGCCATGGTGAGCACCAGACAGAGGTTTCCATCAACAAGGAGATGCTCCCAAGAGCTGCACATGGCCCAGACCAGAGTCGTGATCCTCAGCCTTGGTGGTATTTCTGACCTCCTCCTTAGTGATAATCATTACAAAGCAACAATGTGAAATTCACTGTACTTTTGAGAAAGGAACTGGCCCACACAACTGCTCCTTTTAGCATCTATATGTGTAGATAGCGTATACGGAGTCAAAATCAACATGGATGAAACTGTTAGGAGCACTTTTAAAACCATGGGACTGCTAAAATGAACATTTGAAAATCCACAAAGTTATAACACTCCCTGGATCCAGACGCCTCTGTCATGAGGAACTATATCATTAACTTTTCAAGAAGATCATTGGCAACCTTGGTTTTCAAGGACAATGGCAAATACCTCGGCTAGTGAAAAGCAACTTACTGGAAAATCTCATTTATAATCAGATATGTTTTTATTAGGCTTTTATCCTGCTCTCCTGACATATGTTCCACTCAGAAAAATAGCAGTCTTTAAACAAGCATCATTTGAACAGAACTGGTAAAATTACCCTCAGAAATAATTCTAAAGATTGGTTACCAGTCACCCATCACTACGTTGAAAGTCTTTCTTGTTTCTCATTTATCTGCAAGGCACCTTTTTTTTGTAAAGTGAGAAATCACCAACCCTGTGTATATTTTAATTGGGAATATTTTTTGTAATGTTATATAACTCTCTATATAAGTATGTACACATATTCTTTATCTGTTTATCTAACTGTTCTGAATCTACTAAAAGTCTTTGAATGTTAGGAAGATTTTTACTGTCAAGGTGGCAATTTCAACTCCAGAATTATCAGACGGGGTGGCAGGGGACAGGGTGAGATGGGTACAGGGGAGTAAGATTCTCTTCTCTCCGTGTTCTTACAGCTCATTCAACAGGCAAACCGTACATCTGCAATTGATTCCTAAAGGCAGATTCTGGAGAGATTTCTGGACTTTGGGCATAAAAGCACCACAGAGGAATAGTAAATTAGTAGGCAGATGTTAATTCCAGTAATTATGACTAAAGGGAAAAAAAGTTCTATGTTTCACTTTGAAAGTGAATTGTGTCCCTGTGTTAGACTAGCACCGATAACACAAGGACCAGCTAAGCATTAATACCTGAATAAAATTATCTGTTAAAGGCTGTGCTGTTGTTGACAGCACAAATAAAACTGGCAAATGCAAGAAATAGAAAGAGCAGAACAACTCTCAGTATTGATAATGGCAGAAAATTAAGACAATACAGGACCCTACACGTGAGTTCGGTTGATCTATAATCTCCAGGCCGAGAAGAGATTCAAGGGGTTGCTGGATGGGGCGTGCCCTCGTTGCCCCTGCATTTACGTGGCCCCTAGTACTCTTCGTGGGCTTCCCAGGCAGTGCAGTGGTAAAGAAACTGCCTTCCAGTACAGGAAACACAAGAGATATGGGTTTGATCCCTGGGTTGGGAAGAGCCCCTGGAGTAGGAAATGGCAGCCCACTCCAGTATTCTTGCTTGAGAAACCCCATGGACAGAGGAGCCCGGTGGACTATAGTCCACAGGGTCACAAAGACTTGGGCATGGCCGAGCAACTGAGCATGCATGCATGTAGCTCTCCCCAAGGTGGGGTATTACTGTTTTTCTCACTCTCACACTGGGCTCTGAGTCCTTGAAGGTAAGAATGATATCTTCTCTCTGTGTGCATCCCCAGCAACTAGCACCGTGTCTGGCACAAAGAAGGCGTCAGTAAGTGCTACTGGATAAATCTCTCATGTTTTATTCAGTTGCAATATCATATGGATGGAGATATGAGGGTGAATCCTGGAGAAGAGAATGGCTACCCACTCCAGTACTCTGGCCTGGAGAATTCCATGGACTGTATAGTCCATGAGGTTGCAAAGAGTCAGACAAGACTGAGCAATTTTCACTCACTCATGAGGATGAATAGATATAAAATGCGTTGATGTTCATCAGAAAGTACCAAAATATTTCTTCCATTAACTTGTCACTGTGTCTGTAGTTCTACCATTAGAGTAATTTCTGTGGGTTAATTAATCAGCTCTGTTAAAATATAAGAATGTTTGGGAAGGAACAATGGGTCAAGCTCTGTACTCATTACACCTCACTATGCGTTCGTTTATCCTCTTCCTTTCCAAGAAGGGACTAGTTGAGTGCAGGCAACTGTGGAGGTTGAAAACATTGAACATAGTGGCCCTTTAACATTCATTGAATGATGAATGAATGAATACTCCCATCTGCATAGCAGTAGAAATATTTGTTGGGTTCTTATTGTGTTTTATAAAATAAATTGTTCTAGATATTAGTCTAATTTTTTAGAAAGATGGTCAAACTATAACTCCCAACAATCTAAGCTAATTTTGGTACATTCTGTTGTCATCATCAGATGCTTTGAGAAATGCTCCTTTTTGCATCCTTTTGGAAAGACAGAGACAAAGAAACCATTAGACTGGGCGTTTTCTATAATTGTTGATGAATGTTTGCAGAGCACAAAGGGAAGTGAAAAATTTTCAACTTGAAGATTAGTCTGATTAATTTAGAAAGCCAACCGGAAAAGCATTAAGCACCCAAATGGGTATACAAAATCTGAATTCTTGGATAATTCTCTATTTAAATAGTGATCTGAGGCAATGTGGCGTGGAGATATGAGCACAGAAACCTTGATGACTTTGGGCAAGTCATGTACCCTCTCTAAGCCCAGGTATCCTTATCTAGAAGATGGGGATAACAATATCTACCTTGCAGGTTTATATGACAATTCAATATCAGAGAGTTAAAATTTTGAAAATTTATTATGTCAGGCAGTGGGTCAGGTGTGGGGGCTCCAAGAGTGAGCTACAGAGGAAGATGCCTGCATTCACAGAGCTCCCATTCTAAAGGTGATGCAAGAAGATGCTGCAATCCTAGAGCAGTGCAGGGCAGCAGCAGCAGGCACCTGAGATGAGGGACACAGTATTCTGAGGTCACAGCCTCCTGAGATGAATGCTGCACTGCTCCTGCTACCTAGAGGAACACCTTCCATGACGGTACTCAAGCTAAAGAGGGACCAATCTCTATTATGTCCCAGTTTAGCTCAGCGATAGGCAAGGAGCCTCTGCTTGCAGTCTCAGCCCCATGGGTGAGTCTCCTGAGCAACTCTTACCTGGGGTCTCAGCCCATCCCGACCTGCTGGTGGCATCTACAGCCAGCTGAATCGCACCTGCATGATATCTACTGTGTTTGGAACTGGAGCCACTGCTGCCTTTGGTTCCAAAGTGTTCTCAGGAGTGGCCTCAGTTTCCCCTCTGGTTCTCTTAAACTAACAGTTACAGAACTGCAGAGAGAATGGCAGAGTAGCTAAATACATTTTGGAGTCCACATATTTGGTTCCAATCTCAGCTTTACCACTCAACATGGTGAGCAAAACACTGACTTTCTCCCAACCTCAGTTTCCTCATGTGTATGATGGGGTCAGTAATAGTACCTGCTCTGCAGAATCCCTTTAAGTGCTAAACAGAATAATGTGTATATCAAACTCCCACGTGAGCACTCAGGGAATTTTAGGTATTGTTTCCACTAATTGTGGAAGATGCAAGGTCATCTTTGTTAACTTACAGGCAGAGAGTCAGTCCAGGACCACTGTGACATCTTGAAGTTTTAACGCTTGTAATTTTGGATCTCTCTCTGTCTGCCCCGACAGGGACTATCTCTTATGGTCCAAAATTTCATTAACCTTTCTGGTTGAATGATTGTTTTCTTTATAAGGTACTTAAAATTGTCAATGTTTTCAAATTTAAATTATTTAGATTACTTAAATTTTCATCATCTTTCATACAGATAATCTCCTTTGGCCACCACCAGGACTCTAGGAGATCGGTATGGGTGAAGTACCTGTTCCTCTGTTGCTGACAAGGAAACTAAGGGAAAGAGATTAAGTGAGTGACTCTCTCAAAGCTACATGGCTGGTTACCAACAGGGGATATCTAATTCCTGCTTGAGATGCTGAAATTACTATTTAATTATGAAAGCTGTATTCACTGCAGGGACTCAGAAATAGGCACAGAAATCAATTTCAGAAAACCACTCAGCAGTAACTGGAAAATGTTTTCAGTGAGTTCGAAAATCAGACTGAAGAATTAACCCCCAGACTTAAGGTTATGAAGCCTAGAAATTCACACTGAGTTTTTTTTTTTTCGTTTGTTTGTTTGTTTTAAACTTGTGAATTCTGCTTTCACCCATCATTTGTAGTATAGAGTCTTGAGCATATCCAAAGCCATTAGAAATTGACTTTACGAGGTTTTGTGGTTGGTTTTAAAAGAATTCCATATTTCCAGGAATTTTACATTGTTCCCTATTGGCACGTGGCAGGATATCCTGCCACTAGGAATGAGTCATAACCCTCAGCCCCTGCCCTCAAAGGCCTGGATCTTGTGCCTGTCCACCTAGACCCCTTCTACAGTGACTTGCCCCTTCTTAGGGGAGGAAAGCAGTGAACTTCCTTTCTGGTTGGCCTCAACTGTTTCAAGGCTTTTGAGTTAAGTAGCCAGGACAGACCATGGGGTCACACAGAGTCGGACACGACTGAGCAACTTCACTTTCACTTTTCACTTTCATGCATTGGAGAAGGAAATGGCAATCCACTCCAGTGTTCTTGCCTGGAGAATCCCAGGGATGGGGGAGCCTGGTGGGCTGCCGTCTATGGGGTCGCACAGAGTCGGACACGACTGAAGCAACTTAGCAGCAGCAGCAGCTAGGACAGAAGAACCAAGCATAATCCAAACTTCTAGAAAGTGTACAAGGCCATCCCACGGCCCACGTTTCTTCCGCCATTTCTGCTCCAGCCAGCACCGTGGCTCCTGTCTCCGCTGCCCTGCACCTCCCTTTCTGCCCTGGTGCTGCTTTGACTCCACGTGTGGGATGGGGAATGGCTGTAGGAATCCCCAGCCCTTGGGGATGCGCATCCTGGAAATGCATGGAAGTTTTAACATCCATGGGACAGCCTTGTTTATGGAGGCTGGAGGCTGATGGCAATTCTGAGGTGCAGCTTATATAAGTCTTCTCACATAGTCCCTGCGGGATCAAGCTTGACTGACCAGAGGGGTGGCCAACAAGTGGACGTGTCTTTAGAAGAGCTTCCCTCCTTCCCCATTTCACTGTCTTGGTCCTCGACTCCCATTTCTGATGTTACCTCCAAAAGTAGACTATGTGCATGCAAGCTCTTGTCTCTGGCTCTGCTTTGGGAGAGAGGAGGGAACTCATGCTGGTTTTCATATTAAACTGGTTCACATACACCTGGGAAGGTCAATATTTCCATGTATAATGCATCCCCAATTTAAATGACAAGTACTTGATTCTTCCTTTAGAGAAAGAATACAGTTTGTGGAAAAGCCCCAAAACCAGAGGTAGAGGTTCCAACTTATCCACAAGTTACTTATGTGAGCCAAGCTACACTATTTAACCTACAAACTTAGTACCTGATCTGCGAAATAGAGGAGATAAGTTGGATGACATCATTGCTAACAGTCCTTTCAATTCCACAACTGTATCTCTGTGAAATAAAAGTAACTGGGAGACAGTTTGTAGTAACTGCTTTCCCCTTCATTAACCCGAGGAGTTGTCTTGCCTAAAAATATGGCAATACTTTAATGCAACTTTAGACAGGCAAGTGAATCAGCCTCCTGAAGGTCTAGATTAGAGAAGGAGCAGCTATTCAGAGCCTCAAAACACAATAACACTCACAGAAAGAGAACAAGCCAGCTTCTTTGGAGTCAGCAAACATTAGCAGGGGCTGTAGCATTAAGATAAGAGCAGAGTAATGAGCAAGCAAGTGCCACCAGCTTCCCTGACTGCATCCCTCAGAGATTCGTCACATCCCTAACAGGCCTTGATGAATGGACTCCTACTGTGGACATTTTTTCTCCCTTAGAAGTTACTTGGAAACTTGGCTTGGCAAAATGCTTCTCCTTTGAGAAAAATAATGTAAAATCCTGCAAGTGTCAGACATGGGAAATAAAAATATTAAAGATATACAGGTTTCCATAAGCAATCAATACAGGAGTATTAATTCAGAAAAAAAAGGAACATCATGATACTTAAGTCAAAATGAAGGCCCCAAAACATGCAAAATAAATAGTCTATAAAGCAAATGAGGTTGTAGATGCCACCATTTATGAGACACACAAGACATTTACAAGACAGATAAAGTAGGTACTATCATCTCCATTTTACACATGAAGAAAACAGGATCAGGGAGGTAAGTAATTTGATGACACACAGCTATCTAGTGGCAGAGCTGGGATTTGACTTTTAAAATTAATTAAAATGTATATTCATAACAGTAATACATACACATAGTTAAATGAAACAACACTAGAAAGCACACAATGAATAAAGCAGTGCTTTTCATTTTTCTGCTTTACTGTCCTTTGACTGTTTCTCAATGCTTTCGCCTGATTCTTAATTTGGCCATCATGCTTTTAATTTCCAAAAGCTCTTTCTTCTTCTACAGTTGCTCCTATTATTTTTTAAAGCACCCTGTTCTTATTTCATGGAGACAATGTTTTAGCTCTCTAAGGATATTAACAATAGCTTGGGGTTTTTGTTTTCTTCTCCCCGCTGTTTTCTCTGAATTCTGTTTATTTCCTGTTTTGGCCTCTGCTTTTCATATGGGTGCACATGCATGCTCAGTCGCTAAGTCATGTCCAATTCTTTGTGACACCATGAACTGTAGCCTGCCAGGCTCCTCTGTCCATGGAATTTTCCAGGCAAGAATACTGGAATGGGTTGCCATTTTCTCCTTCAGGGGCTCTTCCCAACCCAGGGAATGAACCCACGCCTCCTACATTGGCAGGCCAATTCTTTACCACTGTGCCACCTCAGAACTGTGCCCTGTTTCATACGGGAGGTTTTCCTAAAATGTTCTGTGGTCCTTGGTGTCTCTGTGTAATAGAATGACATTAAAAGGCTAAGCCGGAGCTGTATGTGCATGTCCCCCCCACACAGTGCATGCGTGTTATTCAGTGTTTATCTGAAATTCAAATTTAACTTCTTATACTTCCATTTGCTGAATCTGAGGAACCTGGGTATGTGGCTTATGGATTCTGGCCTCTGGTTGACTGGGCTGTGGGCTCGAGTTTTCAATCCATTTTACTTCATCCCCTCTTCTGACTTCTGCGTGAGTTCCATTCCCACCTTGAGCTTTTCTCAGTCCAGAGCACTTTCTTTCATCTCTCCAGAGGATAAACTTCTGGCCTTCTCCAGGGATAGAGGAGAGGGAGTTCTGGCTACATTGGCGGAGGACTTCGTGGGCTCTGAGTGTCCTGAAAACTGACTTTCTAGTAATCTCCTCATCTTAAGCTGTGAGCATCACATTCATTTTTTCATGGTGCTTTTTGTCTCTGAGCCCCAGGGGAGGCTCTGCGGGGCCTACAGCTCACTTCTCAGTCGTCCTGCTTTCCGGTCCACTCTGCCAGAACACCTGACCCTCATCAGTGGGCCTTCGTTTGCCACAAACATACTGACACCTCTTCTCAACTGTTGGTGTCCTCTCCCTTTCTCCTTATAGATTCGCGTTTGCTTTTAAATTTATCTGGTGCCATTTAAATGGTGTTTCAGAAGGGAGAAAATATAGACACATGGGCTCAGTATACCAGGTTTAACTAGAATGAGACTTAAATCCAGACCAAAATCATCCCAAAGCCTCTACTCTTTCCACTCGGCCATGTCATAACCCATTCACCAGAGACCAACAACAAATACCTGTGGCCCAGATTGTCAGTTGTCTACTCCAATCTCTCTCTTGCCTTTCTTTCTTAGTAATAGAACTCCTAGACTTTAGCATGGCATGCAATTACCCAACACAAAGCCTAACCTAGGGATGGCCAATGAAATGTAGGTGGAATCGTTACGTGAAGTTTCCAGAAAATGGTCTTAAGAAATAACTTGCATTACCTTTGGCTTCTTTCTTTTTCGTTCCTTTCTTCTTTCTGAGAGCTGGAAGGTGGACATTGTGCCTAAAACATGGGCAGCTACCTTGGGCTAAGGTGGAAACCAGGTGTTGAATGTGGCCACACAGAGAGATAAAGAAGCCTGGGTCCCTGATGACAATGGAGCTGCTCTACCAACTGCCGGTTGCTTATCTCCAGACTTTTTTGACGTGACAAAAGAAGTAAGCTACTGTGATTTTGGGTTTCCTGTCCCTTATAATTGAAGCTAACTCTCACTGACACCATGCCAAGCACAGTAAGATCTGAACGGAGTGACATAGGTTTCCTAGAAAAGGTGGCAGGAAATGGTTCAGCCAGATGGGGAAGTGGAGGAAGAGAGACACACTGGAGAGCAAGGGGCACTGCATAAGCTGTTTTCAAAGGGTAACATGCAGTTGACTAATAAAAAAAGACTTATTTTTTTTCTGAAAAACAAAACACAAAGAGTAACACTAGACCAGTCTAGCTGAAGTATAAATCACATAGGAGAGAAGTGAGAGGTAAGAAAGCAAAATGGTTGGGGGCAGATTATGGAGGGAGAACCTTGAAACACGAACCAAGGTTAGAGGTTGCTTTGAAGGTGATGAGGCCACTACAGCCTTTTGAGATGGGAGTTGGAGACTCGTCTAGAATGTGAGGGAGGGTTAGAATAAAGAGTTTTGGGGTCTTCTCTATGCCTCTATAGAATTAATGTAGAGTTGAGTCCAGGAGAGTGAGCAGAGAAAGAAGAACTGGAACTCATACATAGAAGCAAGGAGAAGAGAAAACTATAAGAGATCCAGAAAAGGAGAGAGGAAGGCAGGTGCATGCTGGGGAAAAAAAGAGAGTAGACACTGACAAGAAGTCAGTAAACCTGCGGATGTCTCAAAGAAGCTAGAAAATACCAGGAATTAGTAAAAGACGTTGAATCTGGGGACAAGAAAGTCTCTGCTGACCTCTGAAAGTACAATGCTGGCAGAATGTGAAGGTGGATACTGGTCTGCCAAGTGCCACCTAGGTGCTAGGAAAATAAAAGCAGTCATGTGCTCCATTTATTTTGGAAGGTAGGAAGTAAAAGAAAGGTAAGGCAAAAGGCAATGCAAGAGCATGTGGTCAGGTCAAAGAATTTCTGAAGGAAAAGAAGTTGTTTGGTCTTTAAGGTCAGAGAAAACTGTGCATATCAGTGAAGGAAGAGATGACCAGGCCACCAAAAGCAGTGGTTCCTGATGGAACAGGTTTCACAGGAAATGAGCAGGATGGAATCACCATCTAAGGTGGAAGCCTGAGCTTTGGGGGAAAGAAGGATGGCTTTTCTGAGAAAGAGAGCTAGAGGAGAGGTGAAGAATGAAGGCTTGGATTTCTTGTCATCCTTTCAGCAACACAAGTTTTTCATCATTATTAGCATCATCAATGCCATTAGAGATCTAACCACTCATGATAGTCTACAATAGAAATCTTAGGGACTTCCCTGATGGTCCAGGGGTTAAAACTCGACACTTCCGCTGCAAGGGGCACAGGTTCCATCCCTGACTGGGGAACTGGATTCCACCTAGCTCGTGGAGTGGCCACAAATAAAATAGCAACCTTAGCCAGTCTTTAAACTAAAAATGCCCATCACTTAGTTTTAGCCAGTAGTCCCAAACAAAGCTCATAAAACAGAAGGAAAAATATGTATCTTGTGATTGTAGTCCTGACTGTCTTGTTTCACAGACACCACACTGATGAGGTTCCTTTAGATGAGGAAAAACAACAACAACAGCAACTTTAGCTCGTTTACACATTGATACCAGTGTTAGAATAACAGGCAACCTCCAGTTTGGACCTGAAAGTTAATTACAGGATGAAACTTTTATATCCATTTGTCAAATAGATCAGATGCCAATACCTACTCAAAGTACAGCGTGAGGTCTGTTGCCAGGATTGACTGCTTCAAAAGCTGCATAAGGTCACTGTATTCCTTGGAGGACAAATTAGCAAAGATGTTGTGACCCTGGAACGAGAAAGTAAAAAAGCCACAGAAGACACCATTACATCCGAGCTTGGCAACTACATGTTTTTTCCACTTTTTTTTCAAAAACAGTCTAGAAACACGATGAAATAATTCTTTAAAAAGCTTAATGACACTCTGTGCAAATACAAACAGATTCCCTGGCAAACAGACCAAAGCCAGAAGCGCAATCATAATCATTGGCGAGGAGGACCACCAAGGGACACTTTATTACATCTAGTTTTGAAGAGAAAACTGGAAAGTGTTTGAACTCCTCTTACTAAGGCTATGCTTGTGCCAACAACTCGATTTCTTGTGGGATCATTGAGCAGAGAAATCGACACTTCTGGGAAACTTTCTGACCCCTGAATACATATTAGTCTCGCTAGTAAAGACTTAAGCTGGCATTTTGGAAGTACTTGCTATTGCAACAAATGACTCAAGGAAGAGAAGAAGCATTAGACCAGTGGTGCACAGGTGGCTCAAGTGGTAAAGAATCCACCTGCCAATGCGGGAGCCGCAGGAGACGTGGGTTCAGTCCCTGGGTTGGGAAGATGCCCGGGAGGAGGAAATGGCAACCCACTCCAGTATTCTTGCCCGGGAAATCCCATGGGCAGAGGAGCCTGGAGGGCTACAGTCCATAGCGCTGCAAAGAGTCAGTCACGACTGAGCATGCAAGCACACGATTGGGGGTGATTTGGACAATGGGCACTTCTGGCAGTGCCTAGAGACACTCTGATTGTCACGCTGATGGACGGCGCTACTGGTATCTATCGGGCAGAGGCCAAGGATGCTGCGATGCACCCAACAGCCCCCACAACGAAGACTTACTTGGCCCCAGTGACAATATTGATGAAGTTGAGAAATGGTGTGTTAGGTAAGATGAAGATACATCTGGATGAAGTGTGTGAAATAATTATAATACAGTAATTGCTGAGTAGCTAGAAAGTGTAAGATATTGCTCTTGGCACAGGAGGACTCTAAAGAGTGACTTTTGCATAGAACATCCTACAAATACACCTGTATCTCCATTCCTTTGAAAAGCACACTTTTTTTCCATCCAACTTTGTTTTAGCTACACTAGACAGCTCCATAGTGTTTTTAGTCAAGTGAAAAAGCCTTTCTGTTAAGTGACAGACACTTCACTTAATTTGCTTTGAAAGTCAGGACTTTTTATTTATCAGGTTTTCTTAGTATGAGATACCAACTCACCAACAGGTGGTCTGGAAACTGGACCAGTTTTAAACCGAGTATCAAGAACCAGAAGATGGTGCAAAAGAAAGGCAGTGAAGATTTCCTGGGAACATTTTCCAATGAGAGGTAAATTAATTCTTCTGGGGAACCAGAATATCAATTAATAAATTACTACATACCAGGCACCAGATGATCTCCTGCCCCCTTGAGTTTAATTTATCTCATTAGGTGAACCTATCACTCCTTAAAGACTAGAGTATATTGGTTCCACCTGGGGCCAGGTCCAATATTAATAATAATTTTCAAACAAACTCTTCTGGACCCTTAATTCAGCCATTAGGAAGAAGAGAAATAACTGAAGGAATGCCACATCATAATTCTACCCAGGTGTCTTTGCCTGGGCCTTGCCCCTGGGTCAGTCACAGGCTGGTGGTGTACTGGGGCCTGGGAAAAAATGGTTGGGGGCTCTGGAAAAATAGTCACCTAGGTCCAGCCACACATCTAAAATTTCTCAGGGAAAGAAACAGAGCTATTAGGAGCAAGTTATAGTAAACTCTACTGTGTGAAGACCAGGAGGAAGATGGTCTGAATCTGACAACGTTGATTATTTTGTGAGAGTGCGTTTTGCTACATTTAAAGGACATACAGTAACTAACACAGTTTATAGCTAACAGAGTGACAAAGCTAGCCAGATCATCTTTAATAATTATAAGTTAGTTTGTAATCAGTTTATGTTTATATGCAAACTGGCCTTCTATGGCACCCTGAAATACTACTATTTCTTGTTTAGGGAGGAGTGGTACTGAAGGGGGGGTGGGAAATGTGTAGGAAGAAAGATCTAGATCAACTGTCTTCAAGCCATCTAACCTCCCTATGCCTCTGCATCATTTGGAAAGTGGGGTGGTAATAACATCTGCATTTCTGCCTTTCTGATGGGCAGTACGGGGATGGGGAGAAGAGGGGGGCATCAACGCAAAGTCTGAACACACCAGTGCTTGTATCCATTACTGCTATTCTGCATTCCTCATAGAGAACCCTGGCACAAAGGGCAGCTGATGAATTTTGCTTGTATGAAGACAAATTCTGAGTTAGTGGGGCTCTGTGACACAAGCAAATGACCTTCTGAGAAAACTCGACCTCCTGTTTATAATCAGTTATTACAAAGGTGTGAATGTCTGGCCTCAGGGGTGTAAGCCCATCATATTACCAGCATAGAAAAGATAGTCTGATCCCAAGTTCCTCCCATTCCTATTCCCCTCTGCACACATCTAAAACATGACTTTCACAGAAGAATTCCAGAGCCACGGATGCTGGGACACTGGTTTCTGTCAGGGTTACTGAGAGCCAACCCTGATGTTTCATTCTCAACTGAAAATCCATCTCCCCCAACGGTTCTGCCTTCCGCAGCTGCAGGCAGGTTCCGGAGTGCTGACTCTCCTTTATGGGGTCGAAGAAGGCTTTCATGATATTGCAAAAGACATGCTTTCTCAAGATAGGCTGGAGGAAAAAAACCTCCATATTTAATGATGCTATTCCAGGGAAGCAGGGCCTTAATGATGATAATAATAATAATTAATGGCACAGCTAGAGAACTGACAAATAATGGGGAACAGATGATCCCTTCCTGGCCTCAAAAAAAAAAAAAAAAAAAGGTCTGTACGCCTGCAGAAAATTAAACAGATCCTTTCTTGGCAATTTCAAATTCAGATGCCTCAGCTAGAGTCAGTTAGCAGTTTTACTTTTTCTCTGTGGAGAGCTAAAAGTATAAAAGACCAACCACTTCTAGTGCCCGCAATGCCATACGAAGCAAAAGAAGGCATATGGCCCCCAGCTTGGGTCTCAAGTTTAGTTGCAGTTCTCACGTTCAAATTGTCCCACCAGCAATTTTAAGTTCTTTTATCTTTTTTATAGGTTTCTCAATTATGTAAATAATGTGTAACTTTCTCACCCCGTTTCTGATTCCCTCATCTTTTCAAATGGGTTTCGCAAAATGGAAATGCTGGGTCACTGACTTCTGGGGTCTGTTACTGGGCTTCTGTACCCTGAAGAAATGTAAAGCCATGTTCTGGTGACAAGCAGTGCACAGTCTGCTTTAAATGAATCTGAAAAGCCCCCTAACCAACAATAAAAACCCAAATGAATTAGCTCGGGAAGAAACTGAACAAGGTCCTTGGTCAGGCATCTGAAAGAATTTCTTAAAAGCCACAAAGAAGTCCGATAGTTCTGATTCTCTGTATTTCTTCTTGCAAAGAAAGAGAAGTAGGAAGCATAGTTTCACTGGTTTTCTTTCAAGGAGAGAAGCAGAATGGTGGGTTTTTACCTCGCTCTGAAGGATCATCACTGCATGGTTGAAATGGTGATGCTCTAAGGTGGCAGAGGTTCCATAGAGTTGGGCCAGGGCAGAGCCACTCCTGAAAGAGGACAGACACGTGAGTGACCATGGCCCTTCCACATCAACAATCTCCTCCACACCGGCTCTTTGGATCACACTGCTTCTCCTGTTTTTACAAAGGACCATGGGCAGATACATTCTCAGGTAACCACTTGTGGGGTTCACAAATCTATAAAGTAAACCTTTTGGGAACCTGCTGTGTGTTAGGCTAGACACAGTGGGTGATACCACCATGAAAAAGACATAGTCCATGCTGCCAAGAAATGTACAAACTAGTAGGGAGATGCGATGTGGTCCTAAGGGAAAAGAATGGACAGACCACACAATATAAAAGCCGTAGGAAGTGTTTCAGTTCAGTCAAAGAGCTCTCGGTGTTCTGAGGACGAGAGACATGATTCCTGGCTCTGGGGGTCAGGGTAGGCTTCATGAGCTAAATCTTATAACGTTTCTGAGTATCCAGGATGAATGTCATATACTAAATGTATCTGCTATTCCATGGGAAAGACCTTGCGAATACTATGTAGAACCCATTTAATCTACTTTACATGTAAGGTTGACAAACTTCAACCACGGTTTTCCAACCTATGGTCACACTGTGATATATCAGTGTCCAACTCCAGAAAGTTCTCTGGACTTGAAGTCAGAACTCAGCTCTCAGTAACAGCTTTGGGTCATTACTTGGTTGTTTGAGAATCAGTTTCTTTGTCTCTAAAATTATGATAATACTCTCTACCTTACCTGCTATTCATGAGACTACAATAAAATATTTCTAAGTGCCCATCATAGTGCCAAGCATGTAAGTAGGTTGTAGTCTATACTACTTAAAACACATAGATATTTCCATTTAAAACAAATAAAATGTTAATTAATACTTGAAAGATTCTTTTGAATTATCTGTAAGTTTTAATCAGGGGGTATTATTTCTTTCAATCTTGCCCTAACCTATATCATTTAATAAGTGACAATTTGTTAGGCTAATCTTAGCAGTACGTGATTAATATTTAATGTTAGTTACTATTTTTCTAACATATGGTTCATTTTTATGAAAACGCATTTTCCAAAATGCACACTGTATTGTGCCTTAGTTGTATTTGTCATGGCAAATCTAGGATGGAAATCTAGGATGAAAATCCAAATGCCTGGATGTATTTAAAATGCCTGGATGGAGTAGGTGTTTAAAAAATATTAGCCACTTGGCTAATAAGGTTGTAGTGATATGTCTAGAGATTATAGTTCAAACTGAAGGTTGATAGTAATGTGTGTTAACATATTTTAAAATAATATTATTAATAATAATAGCTCTATGAGTAAGTACCTATCATGCACTAGGCAATATGTTAACACCTCAACATATTAATTCATCTGTTACTGACAACAACCATGAAACAGTTATTATTTTCTCATTTTACAGATGAGAAAACCAAGGCTCAGAGAAGGTATGTTACTTTTCCAAGGTCACAGAGCGAGTAAGTACCAGTTCTAGATTGGCACCCAAATTCTGAAGTTTTCCTGATTACATAATGAGAAAGAGAATTTTAACTTCCATATTTCTTATATTCTAGTCTCCATTTTTGTCAAGCTGGTTGTCATCAAACCTTCTTTGAGAGAAGGTTTCAAATTTGATTCAGAATTCTCCTGTTACAGCTGCTAACTACAGACTCAGATTTCTGCAATTGGTTTCTATCAACCAGCCACATGCCCCAGTTATTGGTGTGAATCCTAAGAGAATCACTGGTGTAAAAGTGGGGTCAAGATGTAAAATAGCATCTCCTCCTTTATCACGTTGGTTTAGCAGACCTCACAAAGTTAAATCAGCTAGACGATCACAAATCATTAACTATTTCCTTTTTTCAGGATGAGTGGGAAGTTTGTGTCCTTTACCCTGGGAACAACTGGTGGCTCCTATGCTGCCCTCTGCTCTCCCCACATCCATGTGGCCTCTGAACTGTTATGTTTCATCAGGAGGACTCAGTGCTTGTGCAAATGCATCTGAAGGTCCACGGTTTAAGAGTCTTCATCCTTACAAAGGAACATCCTCTTTGTTCCTTTTAGTAATTCCATCTTACATGTTCCACACACTCACACAATACTGAGCTAATTACAGGTATGCAGATTTTGCAACAGAAGCAGACTAATGATGCTTTCATTCCTTCACCTAACAAGGACTGAGGACTATCATGATGCAAGGCTGTGAGTGTGTGGGATATGGAGATAAAGAATGGCTCTTACCCTCAGGAAGCTCTCAGTCCCTATAACTGCACAGGAGACTTTCTCTGTCCACACTTTCATTAACAATGCTCACCTTTCTGCAAGCAAGGTGCCATCTTAGTATTCACAGAATGGACCATGATACTAACTCCACTTTGAGTTTTCTTTAGAATAAAATCATTTAAACAAGAATGCTTCCATTTCCATATGGTTGCTTCAGTTACACTGTTAGGTTTGGTCTCTGTCAGATTTTCTGAGACTACAGGACACCCTGGTGCTCTCTCTCTCAGGCCGAGGCTCACTGAGAATGCTGCCTGCACCTGCCATTACCCACACACATGTTATGAATCTCCTAGCACTGCAAGAGTGAAGTCCATGGTCAGGAAACTTGATAAAAGTGGCAAATCATTGAACTGTTAGGATAAACTTTATCAGAAAGTATTAGACAGAATACGAGTTGTTTGGGATGTAAAATGGCATTATGGGCAGAAGTAAAAAGGGTCTCAGAGTTAAATACATTTGGGAAATGCTGGGTTTAAGAAGTTAAACTGTTTAGATACTGTAGGATTTATCTGTGGCATCAGTGTGTGAACATATGTACTGTGATTCTGCAGGAAAGGAACATACTATGCCGTATTAACCGAACTTACTTGATCATTAAAACATTTTTTACAAGACGACATGCATTTCATGTAATGTACTCTGTGTAAAGGGCATACTGACACTTTTTCATGTAAAATGTGGAAAAAACCTTCCAATCAATCACATATGGAAAAAAAAATGACTTTAATACCACACCTCATTTTAATTGTCTGTGGTAAGTATATCCATCATATCAGTGGCTCTGGGGCACACAGACTATAATTGTAAAAATATTACACATACATGGAGGGTGTGTGGAGACATGCGGAGAGGAGAGGAGAGAAGAGACTCCAGATCTTTTACACACAGGAAGATTTATACCTGTGATTATTTATGATGCTCATTATTGATTAGGTCATCCTAACATACTAAAGTTTTTCATTTGGGGGCAGGCAGCACACTGAGGAGAGGCTTATATAAAAGGAAAGTCAATGTGAAAATGGCTCTCCCCACCCAGGCATTCAGCACTTTGCACAGCCACCAAAAGTAAGCATGCAAAAGGAAATTTCATAACTATGAGCTATGGACCCTCATAACTTCCCTGGACATGCATATTCTTTGAAAGAGAGACTTAATGGAAGTGTGCTGCCATGGCTTACAGGAAACTTTCAGAAGGAAAACTACCGAAGGTAATTAGGAAATTGAGAATTGTTGGGAGGTGGGGAGGAATGGGATTAGGCTGTCACGGCAGATTAATGTGCCCCTGTATTTCACTTCTGGGACCTGGCCGAAAGCGACAACATGGGTTTTCATTCCCAAGAAATGAGTATAAGAGATTATGCTAGAAATGAATAGAGGAAGTCTCCTAGGAGAATATACTACAAAGCTGCTTGGTACTGATATTTAATCATCAGGGGCAGCTGTAATAGGGAGGGCAATGAGTGGGAAACACTGTCCCTGGAGAAAATAGGAGCGAGGTGTTAACAGCAGTTTCAAAGCGCCATGGGATCGCTGCCCTTTCTACCTATTGATCATGCACTGCACACACTCCAATACTTTAAAATTAAGAATAAAATATGAAAATGCGAAGGTTCACTTATCAGAAAGGCTAAGAGAATAAATCACACTGTGCTGTGACTAAAATCACAACTTTTTATTGTAGAGGCATTTTGCATTTTATATAGTAATTTGTCCCTTGCTAAATGTCTCCTGTTTCTTTATAGCCTTATATATGAAAAAAAGAAAAGGTAGCATATGCTTTGTCACATAATAATTGGTGCATTTAAATCCCATTTCCAAATCACTTAAAAGGCTGGCATTAGAAGGTAAATACTTTAAGGAAAGGGACTATTTGTTACACTTCTTTATTTCCCCCACAACGCCTCGCGCAGTGCCTCGCATCTAGAAAGCACTCAATTGATGGGGAATGAATAAGGAAATAAGGATATAGGTTTCTTCTGAGGGATTTTCCTAAACAATGGCCAACTTGCTGAGTAAATCTTATCCTAATCAGTAAAATGGTAGTTCCTCCACCATGATGTCAAAGGGTCTCTTTTCAGCATTTATTGAGGAAAACTTTAACTGAGGTGGAGTGGTGGTGGCATCTGGTATTCTAAGCTCAAGTGAGACTCTGTAAGGGAGGGGCAGGGCTGATGGACATCCCATGGGCTGGTAAACTGCATAAGAGGCCAACCATTGTGAGGAAACAGCTCAGACCATCTTGGAATGCATAGTTTTGATCATGCGGTGTAAGGATGCAAAAAATTTTTTTGAATTCTAATATCAGAGATATCATAGCTATCTCATATGTATGGAAACTGTTCAGTATTACCCAAATCACTTGAGATTTGGGGACCTCAGTTTCCAATTTTTAAAAATTAAGGCATATGAAAAAATTTTTGAAAATTAAGGAATATGACTACTGAGATCTAGTTGAGTTCTACAATTTTTACAGCTCCACGTCTTGATTTTCTGGATATCAAAATGCATCTTAGTTTTCCAGAGCTCACATATATCACAAGCCAGCCAATAAACTGGAAGTTCAAAAGCCTAAAATAAATACCACAAAGTCATGAAAGAGGGTGGGATAAAGTGGTTAAAAAACGGCCTTGGAGTCAGATAGCCCAGGTCCAAACACTACTTTGCCGCCTTCTGGATGGGTGAATTTGGGCAAGTCACTTACTTTCCTGAGGCCCAGTTCCCTCTGTAAGATGGAGACAAAAATATCTAGCTACAGGGATATTAGTTGAGCACTTGAGATAGTAAACAACAAATAACCGCAATTCTTCTCATTGTCTCAAGGACCACTCACAGCAAAGAATGGAAATGAATTAGAACCACTTTTACTAAAAAAAAATGTTGATTAAATACAACTAGGACCTCTGAGCAAGCCCCATTGTTACACACATGGCTGGATTTCCTGGAAGTAGGAGCAGACACGGAAAACCAGGGATCTCTGTCTTCCTCTAGAATTGTACAGTATCTTCTCTGCTCCTCTCTGAATACTGACTTTCTTCTCTCTGCGGATTTGCTCTCTTGCTTCTCTTATCCACTCGGGATTTGTTCATCACCGGTTTCCCCAAATGCAGCCTCAGTGTCCAGGTCTGCATGGACCTGCAGCTTGGACCTCAACAGCTAACTGAGTCCATATCATGGTAATCCAGGACCAGACTCCTGGGAGATAAGATATGATTAGCTGGGTTTGATTTGGTGTGTAGTCTTGGTCCAATGAGGTCAACTAACAAGAAAGCCTGGCTCTCTTGGTGTGATACGCAGGCTCTCTCCAGGGTGGAGGCTGTTGCTATTTAAGTACATACATTGCACACTTGACTCTTTTTAAAAGAACCTACAAGCTGCTCACTATTGCTTTATAGACACAATTCTTTATGTGTAAGTGGCAGAATGGTAGGGTGCTCCAGGAAGACGCAGTGACGATAATGCCATCGGCCTGAGAGAGGGGTATCCTAAAATACTCATAATAACAAAACGCAGGCCAGGAACTCAAACACAAGGAACTGTCAGACCCTATAATCAAAGTGTATACAGTTTACACCTCAGCAGGCCCCAGGGACGCTATTGTCATTAGTACAACATCAAATCAATGTCTGTAAAAACTGTGTTCTATAATAATCCGTAAAAGATTGCACTTGTGTAAGAAGTCAGGAAGCTTTACTGAAAAGCAATATTAAAGTAGTTAAAACCTCATCCATTCATGCATTTATCATTCATTCACTCAGCAAACATTCCTTGTGGGTTTACCATGCTCTTGGTGCTTGTACACATCATAGGTACTGAAGAAGAAGGGGAGACACACCATTAATCAGCAACTAATGTGGTGGGAGATGTGCAATTCTAAAGCATAGCCAGGGCATGATATAGACACAGAAGACTGATGCAGCGAAGGTCATCAGGGATAGAATCTGGGGGGTGGGGGTGGAGCTTTCAGAGGAGGCTGGGGGAAAGAAGAGGAAGAGCATTCTGGGCTGCAGAAACAGCAGACCAGGAGCAAAGGAAAGGGAACTAGCTGGACCCCATCGAGTACTTTAAGTAGCCCCTTGTGTCTGAACCTGGATGCATAGGTCGGGGCGGGGTGGCAGGTGTGAGTGCTGCGCTGGAGAAATGGGCAAGAGCCTGATTGAAAAGGGCAATAGGGGCTAAACTAAGGAATTTGAACATTATCCTGAGAGTCACAAGAGGCCAGTGAGCGTCTTTTAAGTAGGGGAACAATCCGATGACATTTGTGAATTAAAAAGAGTATTTTGGAGTGCCAAGGTGGGGAAGACTGGAGGAGAAGAGTTGGGCTGTTGGTTGTAGGAATCCTGGAGGGATGCAGAGAAGCAGTGGTTACTATAAGAATGCAGAGATGTCAACTCTGAGGGAATCTGAGTGGCTTGTGCACTTCTGGTGGTGCCATTCATGGGGATGAAGAATAAGAGGAAAAGGATTGGTGTAGAGAGAAAGACTGGGGTTGTGGTGATGATGGGACTTCAGATAGGAGGAGCTCCTCAAGCAGCTGGAAGAAGTGTTTAGAGATTAGCCGAAAATTATGGTCCATAGATTTGGGTTTGGGGCCAGTCAGCAGGTGGCAGCATGAAAGGTAAAGCAGAACAGAAGAAGAGGAGAGGACGTGTGCAGTGAAGGCTGGCGCAGGAGGAGCAAGCTGGGGAGAAAGGCTAGAAAGGTGGATGAAGGTGTCTCTCTCCCAGACAAAGGAAGAAAGAGAGCTCTTTGGAGGAGAGCATCACAAACAGTGTCATGGCAAGAAGGATCAAGAAAGAAGGACCGGAAGAGTGTCCTGTGGCTTTGGGAAAAGGGGTCATTGGTGGCATTACTGAGGGCTGCTCCCCTGGTGGGCAGACCTGGAAGCTGTGTGGGAGGGAAGTGAAGACAAGGAACAGACAAGTTTCCAAGAAGACTGGCTGGAAAGGAAAGAAGAGAAATGGAGCAGAAGCTCGAGGGAGAAGCAGGGATGGAAGTGGGTTTTTCAAGACGGGGAGAACTGTTCATATTAATAGGTTGGGAGATACAGGGCAGAGAGAGGAAGATGGATGGAGCAAGGTCCTGGAGGAGGGAGGGAGGAAGGGACCCAACACTGAGGTGGAAGGATTAGCCTCAGACATGAGGAGGGACAGCCTTTTCACAGAGATAGGAGGGAAGGAGGAAAGGATGGGGCCAGACAGATAAGTTCGTTCGTGGCAGGGGAGGAAATTGAGGGAGTTCTCGATTGATGGCCTCAATTTTCTCAGTGAAGGGGAGGCAAGGTGATCTGCTGAGTGGCATGGGGGGAGGTGGTAGAACAGAAGGTGGTTTAGGAGGAGGAACGTTTGGTTTCTATAACTGCTGATCAGAATGGGGGACGGAGCTGGCTAGGGGCCCAAAGAGGCTGGTGGGGAGTGCTGAGCCCCTAGCCGAGTTGGGAGAATACCTATTCGGTATGCCTCAGGCTCACAGCTATGACACTTTCTCCCAAAGCCTTTAAAAGTCTGGACAGAAGAGCAAGAAGCTGAATTGTTAGATTGAGCCAGAGCTGAGTTTTTGCAGAGTGGCTGTCACAGAAAGGTAAGAGGGTCTGGAAATTTCAGGACACGGAAAAGAGCAGTTTGAAGTGATGGGCTTCTGCATTCAGGATGGATAGAGGTCACAAAGTCGATACTCATCTGCTAGATCAGGAGCAAATCAAAGGGCCCAGGGCTCCAAGGCCTTAGTATGTAGGTGTTACAGGGGAAAAAACAAGTGGTGAGCTGAAAGGTCCCTGTTGACACATCGTGGGCCACTGGGGTTTCACATCGTAGAGGAAGACCGGCTGCACGGGCTTGGAAATTGGTCACCTGAAAGCTAATCTTACCTCTTCATTGAAGATTCCTTAGTCTCTCCATCCCCAAACGTTTTTCCCTCGAGCCTCTGAAGTCCCATATCATGTTGTTTGCAGACAGGCAGTAAAAAGCACGTTAAACTGGAACCTGAATACGAGAGCCAGGACGCCTGGGTTTGGGTCTTATTTCCAGCACCCGTAAGTTCTGCGGCCTCGGCGCCAGCGTGAGCCGCCAAGCTCCTGGACCTGTCCTGCTTGCTCGGGGACAGATGGCTCTGTCCACACGCAGTGTGCACCTCCCGCCCCGTGCTGGTGGAGCTGCTTGGCTCGTTCCCACCTTTCTGTGGGATGAGGCGTGGCAGGGACAGAGACCCTCTTCCTCCTCCAATGTCACTCCATTTCACTGCAGTTTATACAATACCCGACATCAAAAGAACCTGGAAGAAATTCTACTGGGAAGGAGGAGATCTTTTGTTTCATAAAATTTCCAATTTTATTTTAATAGTCTCAAAACCAGACTTCCAGGGTAGCAAATCCAAGAAACCTATGATCCCATGAAGGCAAACATTCTGGGAGGAAGAAAAAAAAAATAGGCCCTTTAAAAATCTGAGCTTTGTTATCCGACTGAGGTCAACAGAGACAGACCAAATCAACAAGCATGACATGAAGGGCAAATTTGCAATTAAAAGAGGAATAAGGAATTATAAAGATGGATGAGCCCCGTGACACCCGCGCCCAGGCCTGCGTGGCCTTGGCCTCAGACGCCAGAAATTAATGCTTTACTCTTTAGCACGCGCGTCACCTTTGGCTCTGAACAGAAAGGCAAATGCATTAAAATAACAACAATTAGAACACTTACTTAGCTTGGAAGGCATTGTTGGTTCCCCTGTGGTCGAGGTCATGACACAGGCATCCCACAATCACCGCTAAAATTTCCACCTCGGTCAGAATCTCTTGAAACCCGGCGGTCTGGGAAGATGAGAAAATGGCCCAGTCACTGCTCGGGGCAGGGAGGAAGGCCGAGGCTCGTCTGCTGAGCCGCCATCAGCTCTGTTGTCATACCCACATCATTTAAGGGAATGATTAACTGCCACCCCTTCGACTCGTGAGTTGGGTGGTCAGTTGCACAGCCCAGGGTCCCCGCGGTGATGAATTAGCCGGCACGGTGGCCCGCCCTGGCTGGCACACCAGGACAGAGTTCAGATTGTTTTGTTCCCTTTTTAGAGAAGAAGCTGCGCTGTCTAGATACAGTGACAGTCTGGCCAAGGCCTGGAGCAAAATGTGTTTTGTGATTCGACATTTCAAAATGATGAGCATCTAGGGGTAGGGAGAGAGAGGGGGCTGGGAGTTTAGAACTGAGTGATGTAGCCACCAGATGCCATTTAAATGAAAGTTGGCAAGAGAAAATGCCTTTAAAAATATGTGTGTGTGTGTATCTATTAGAAAAAGCAACTTAGAAGTACTCAAATTGTTACATGATAATATTCTAGAAGTTATAAATACCTTAATTCACATTAGCTTGGAGGACAGGTGAAATTTCAGATAAGCAGTGCCTGTCTTGAAAACTAGAATTGGCCAGGGGATTAGGCGATCCAGACGTCGGATCAGGTGGAGGATCTGTTACATGCAGCTCCTTACGATCCCCAGGCAGCTTGCTTGGGAAATGCATAGGTGTGGTGTGCTATCTCTGGCGAGCAGGGTGATGTAATTACATGACCATGAGCAGCAGTGCTTCTCTGATTCCTGCTGGCCTTTCGTTAGTTTAGAAGAGAAAGTGAACTTGCAGAAATGCAGGGCTCTGCATTTGCTTGATCTAAGGCCTTTCTGCCTCCTCCCCCCTTAACTTGTAAGCCTCCCCGCTCAGTATTTATTAAAATCTTTATCAGAGGGCAGGAGAAGGGGAAGGGTAGAGTTCAAACTGCTTCCCTTTTCATGTGTGTTTTTTCCTCCACATCTAGGATCACTAGCTAATATCTGTAAGACAGTTCTCTTACAGCAATGAACACTTTGTTTTTTAGTTAATTATGTTTTTGTTGTAGAAATAACTGAATAATAAAGTTTCTGTGTTGACAACTTTATTTTAAAAGATTTCTACATTAGAAATACATATAATTTCATCTGCATAGCAAATAGGAATGTTTATAAACTATCTGGGCAGGATAAAGTAGTCCATATCTAAGCTGTGTGTGTCCTTCATTTTAAAATTCAGAGCTGGCTATTGGTTTTAAGTTAATTTTATTTTATTGAAGGCATTACTTGCAATAGTTTTTAAAAATTTAATTGTAGTTAGAAACTTAGAACCAAAGCCAATAGTCCCTCATCCTTCCCCTATCCTGATTCCCAAAGACAAGAACTTTCCATTTTCTTTTTTTGTCTAATTTGGTAGGCATTTCCCCCCACATTACTATATAGTAGGTCATTAGCCCTTGGTTATTCAGGGGTTTCCCATGTGACTATAATCCTTCCTGTGTGCCAGACACTGTCCTAAGAGAACCACAACCATTTAACATACTTCTACACCTTTGGCTACAAAGAATGTAATTAATATGATTTCGGTATTGACCATTTGGTGATGTCTGTGTGTAAAGTCGTCTCTTGTGTTATTGCTGTGACAGCCCTGGGATGTCTTTGGAAGGAATGATGCTAAAGCTGAAACTCCAGTACTTTGGCCACCTCATGTGAAGAGTTGACTCATTGGAAAAGACTCTGATGCTGGGAGGGATGGGGGGCAGGAGGAGAAGGGGATGACAGAGGATGAGATGGCTGGGTGGCATCACTGACTCAATGGACGTGAGTCTCAGTGAACTACGGGAGTTGGTGATGGACAGGGAGGCCTGGCGTGCTGTGATTCATGGGGTCCCAAAGAGTCGGACACGACTGAGCGACTGATCTGATCTGATCTGAGTGCATTCTTTTGGCAGAATTCAGTTAACCTTTGCCCTGCTTCATTTTGTTCTCCAAGGCCAAATTTGCCTGTTACTCCAGGTATATCTTGACTTCCTACTTTTTCATAAACAAAGAAAAGCAGAGACATTACTCTGCCAACAAAGGTCCATATAGTCAAGGCTATAGTCTTGCCAGTGGTCACATACGGTTGTGAGAGCTGGACCGTAAAGAAGGCAGAACGCCAAAGAATTGATGCCTTCGAACTGTGGTGCTGAAGACTCCTGAAAGTACCTTGGACAGCAAGATTAAACTAGTCAATCTTAAGGGAGATCTACCCTGAATATTCACCGGAAGGACTGACGCTGAAGCTCCAGTATTTTGGTCATCTGATGTGAACAGACGACTCATTGAAAAACTCCCTGATGCTGGGGAAGATTGAGGGCAGGAGAAGAGGGTGTCAGAGAATGAGATGGCTGGATGGCATCACCTATGCATTGAACATGAACTTGTGCAAACTCCGGTAGACGGTGAGGGACAGGGAGGCCTGGCGTGCTGCAGTCCATGGGGTCGCAAAGAGTCGGATACGACTAGGTGACTGAACAACAACAACTTACTTCTCATAACAGGTAAGAACTATTATTATCTGCCAGTTAAGATGAGGAAACTGAAGCACAAAGAAACTTAAGTGCCCTGGGTCTTAGAAAGTGCCTACCTGATGATCAGTCTGTAAATGTTATTCACTCAGTATCCAATGATTATATCCTTTGTTATGTGGATGTTTAGCTTCCTGGAGTTAAGATTGCTTTTAACATCTAAGTCGACTTACATCCTACACAACTCTCTGAACAGTCACACCTTTGACAGGTCGCTTCCTGTCCTGGGGTTCCCTGCTTTGGCCCAGCGCTGACACTTGGCCTGGATTCTCCTGTCTGCTGCCAGCATCCCCCTCCTAGGGTTGGTCACCTGTCTCCTCCATCCCACATCTCTCTCTTTACTCGTTTTCTCTCTCAGTTTGTGGGAACACATCTGCCAGTAGCTTCATAAAAAAGGATGTTAATACTTCTTTAACATTGAGAAAGTTGATTTTTTTTTTTTTTTGAGGCTTTGCACAACTGAAATGTCTTTAATCTATTCTCCTACTCAATTATTGGCTTGCTTAACTATTCTAGGTTGCAACATTTTCATTCAGAATTTTGAAGGACTTCTCTATTCTTTCCTAACTTCCAAAGTTGCCTTAGCGAAGCATAAATCATTCTTGTTCCTAATCCTTTGAATGATACTTATTTTCTCTCTTTTAGAATCTTCTCTCTATGCCTGGGGTTTGCCAATTTCACAAAAATCTTCTTTTGTTTGGGACTTTTCCTCATCATTGCTTGGTAAACCTTTTCAATGTGAAGGCTCATTTTCTTCAGTACAATATTCTTGTCATTTTTTTTCCCCTTAATAATTTCGACTTCATTATTTTTTCTGTCCTATTTGAATGGTACTCCAATTGGTTTGACATTGGACTTCTTATATTCATTTCCTTATTTTCCATTTCTTCTTTCCCATTGCTCATGTTGACTTTTCTCCTCTTACTTTCCAGGAGTAATAATCTTTTAAATTTACTAGCATTTTCCTGTCTGCTGCTCCTTTTCTGACAGCACACTATTCTTCTTACATGGATGCATTATGGTCTCTTCTCTTTTGAAGATATTGATTATAACTGCTTTGAAATTCTCTCCTGTTCCCTGAATTGCCTATTTCTTCTGAACTCCTTATCTCTTTGTTTGGTGGTTTCCTCAAATGCCTGATATCCTTGGTTGTCCACTTATGCATGGGAGTCCACATTCACCACACACCTGTGCATGGAGATGGTGTCTACACATGGCTGATCTCATCACTGCTGAGCTCACGGCCAGGTGGTCCTGCTGTGGACCCCCACACGCCAGTGTAGATACTCTGAACACTTCCTCTGGATTTTCCAATCTCTTGCTTGGAAGGAGCATAAATACAGGTGTTGGAATTCTGAGAAAAGGGTATGTAGCTTCTCACCCTTGTGATGGAGACTTTCACTTCATTCTCTTACTTGCAAGGTGCGTCTCACCTAACTTTTCTTTTACTGGTGTCTCCAAGTCTGGGGCTCAGTTTCTCTGGCAAATACTCTGGCTTCCTGCATAGACAAAGGGAAGAGGGGTTCTTGGACTACAGGGAGAGGGGATGGAAATTTGGGGGCTCAGTGTTTTCCTTGGCCCTCACTCCCATTCACCCCATGTCTGTGGTATCTGATCCTTCCAGTTCCTGAGCTTTGACAGCTTCTAGGAGAGTACTGGTTCTCACGTGTACCCCTTCCTCTACTCTCTTCTCCTGAAGGCATTTGGGTTGGACCTTCCTTTTCTTTGTTAATCTACAAGCCATCCTCCCTCCATGAAAAGAGTGGAATTTGTGTCCATTTCTTACTCTCCTTGTTATTTTGGGGGTGTTTTTTGAAAGGAGAAAGGGATGCAAGTGTCTTTCTCTGTCATCTTGAAACTGTAAGACAGTTTCATTGGGTTTGGATCTTGCTAATATGAAGCAAATCCTGAAAGTCTATCAAGCAGGCAATAATTATACACTGTATTCTGGAAATCAGTGCTGTAAACACAATGACGATGCACTGAAATTTAGAGAGATTGTTGCCTGTGAAAATGCTGCTGTTTAGAACGAGCTGATGAATTGGAACAGTAAGAATAGAGATGGGATAATGTCAACATAAGATAATTCGACTAGAAATTTAATTAGAAGATAAAATCGAATGCCATGTAATAGACTCAAGTTCAAAATCCGGAATCATTTTTAAGCCATCAGTTATCACCCATTGTATACTATGTTGGAATATACTTCAAGGTCTTACACAGCCGACTACCCTGCCCCTTTCTTGGAAATCCAGATTCTAGCTCTTAGACTATTTGTATCACAGGTATTTTTGAGAATTTAATAAAAGCCATGGACCTTTTTCCCAGAAATTATTCTATAACTTCATGGTGTTCCAAGGCCATGGAGCCCACCTCTAGATCCTCCCAATAAAGAATCCCTGACGTACAGCACAGTCACACAAAGCGTATTTACCTCTCTTGGCTGTGATGCCTGAGTTACTGAAGCAGCACCTATCTCTTGACTGTGATTGAAAGCTGCCTGGTAAATGGTTTCTGAGGGTCGTCAGGCCTGAGATGTGTCCACCTGCCACCGAGCGTCCATCTGCCCCTCCCCACCCTCATCCATCTTCTTTCTAGTCCTATCCATTCTGACCTACACTTGACACACACTGGGGAGAAAATGTCAGCTGCGTGCTGCAGACAATATACTTTCAAAAGCGAACACAGTGGCAGCAGGAAGTACATTCGGATGTGTTTCTCCTATGCTTAATTCTATTTTTATTTTCAAATAAAATGATATGTTTGCTGCTACTGATCCAGTAACTAACTACCCATTATCCAATAATGGGTTTTGTTGACCATTATTTTACTCTACCCTCTCACCTGTATTCCCTCATGGCCCATATCAGAAATGTAAAGCCGGGAATATCATATATCTAAGTAAAAAGATAACCAAGGCATACAGAGCTAGCTTCCATGTCACCCTCTCCAGAAAAGCCTGTCACGACCCTCTGAGCAGGTCTCCTGTAACAGTCCTCTGTTGGGTTGGACATATGCTGGGATAACCCTGCCCCCAACCACTAGGGCATATAATCACTGGAACTCCAAAGGACCCAAACAGTAAGACTGAGTTGAAGTGTTTCTTGAACTAGCCAGTGATTTCCTACCATTCAGTCAACATAAAATTCAAACCAGCAAGGACATGCCACCATGGCAAAGCTGATCCTGTGTGGTTGTCAGAGGAACAGAGGAACATGACGGCCAGAGAAAAATTGACAGTTGCTTTTTGACTCCGTGGGGCTTCGCAGGTGGCTCGGTGGTAAAGAATCTGCCTGTAATACAGGAGACCCAGGTTCAATCCTTGGGTCAGGAAGACCCCCCTGGAGAAGGGAGTGACAACCCACTCCAGTATTCTTGCCTGGAGAATTTCATGGACAGAAGAGGTGGGCTGCAGTTCATGGGGTCACAAAGAGTCAGACACGACTGAGCGACTAACACCTGTGGCTGTGGCTCTGTAGAATCCAGGAGTATAAAAAACAACGAGCCATAATAACATGAGATGGTGCTACAGAGGCTTCTTCACTCATTTAACAAAAATGTTCAGTTCTTAGTGGCTTCCCTAGTGGCTCAGACTGTAAAGAATCCACCTGCAATGCAGGAGACCTGGGTTCGATTCCTGGATCAGGAAGATCCCCTAGAGAACGGAATGGCTACCTACTCCAGTATTCTTGTCTGGAGAATTCTCCATGGAAACAGGAGCCTGGTGGGCCACAGTCCATGGGGTAGCAGAGTCAGACACAACTGAGCAACCAGCTCTAGTGTGTGTTAAGTAATTGATCTATCTGAGAAAAGAGGCTTGGGATAATACTGACAACAGATATCACTTGTATAGCATTTAGTATGTGCCAGGCACTGTTCTAAACCCTCAAATACCTTAACCCATCTAATCCTTACAAGTCTAATCTTTACAAGAATTCTCTGAAGGAGAAACTGGTCTGATGTCTCCCATTTTACAGATGAAGATATCAAAGCAACAGAATACACTATTGGAATGAAATGGAGACAGGATTAGACTCCAGGCAACCTGACTCCCGAGTCTGTGTCCTCACACCCTGTGCAACCCAGCCACTAAGGTGAGAGTGTATGTGCAGTTGTACAGATTTTAAAGACCTCTGTAATAATAGAATGACGGCAGGATATTAAGGAATCACTTGGAGTGTGCTTTAGTCCACCACAAAGGTTATTCTTTATCGTCTGTTTCTGGCCACACCATGCAACTTGGGGGATCTCAGGTCCCTACTCAGGGACTGAACGTGAGCCAAAGGCAGTGAAAGCCAGAATCCTAATCCCTAGGTCACCAGGGAACTTTCAACAATGGATGTTTGTTCTTGAATTGGAAGAGGTTAACACTGCAGAGCCACTGCACATCTTGAGCCAAACACAGCTCTGGTGCATCAAGATGTGGCTAATAATATATAGTGATTTAAAATGAGGTTTAGAAAGAAAAGAAAGATACAATGGTTTGTGTACAACATGTAAATCCTGGGGGCAGGTTGATGGATACCAACTTATTCAATTTGCTCCAAAGCATTGGTTTTAAGCAGAGGACTTTCTCAAGCTTTCAGATGAAAGTAGATTTCACTTGCTTACCAAGAGTGCCTATGAATGAATTTATACTTGATGCCATATCCTATCTTCTTTTTAAAAAAGATCCTCTCTGCCAACAAGAGACAGTGGGTGATGAAAGCTCAGTGGGAGAATAACAGGTATTCACAACGCAATCTTCCATTGTGGGGAGAAAACCTTACTTGAGAGCTTCCCTGGTGGCTCAGTGGTAAAGAATTCACTTGCCAATCCAGGAGACTTGGGTTCAATCCCTGGAATATCCCACATGCTACGAAACAACTAAGCCCATGCACCACAATTATTGAGCCTGTACTCTGGAGCCTAGGAGCTGCAACTGCTGAAGCCTGTGTGCCCTAGAACCCATGTTCTGCTATCCAAGAAAAGCCACCGCAATGAGAAGCCCATGCACCACAGCTAGAGAGTAGGCCCCGATCGCCGCAACCAGAGAAAAGCCCACGTAGCGATGAAGACCCAGCACAGCCAACAGGTAAACAAGTCAAATCATTGAAAAAGCAACCCCGCTAGATAAACTATTGCATCTAGATTTAGATCTAGATTGCATCTAAATCTAGATCGGTGTTTACAGTAATGTTTGTCTGCCAATAATTGGATCTGCCGGGCTGAAGAAATGGCACTTCAGTCCTATTTCGAGGTCCAGAAACCAGAACCTTTCCAGTTGTTGCTGCTGCTGCTGCTAAGTCGCTTCAATCGTGTCCGACTCTGTGTGACTCCATAGATGGCAGCCCACCGGGCTCCCCCGTCCCTGGGATTCTCCAGGCAAGAACACTGGAGTGGGTTGCCATTTCCTTCTCCAATGCATGGAAGTGAAAAGTGAAAGTGAAGTCGCTCAGTCGTGTCTGACTCTTCGCGACCCCATGGACTGCAGCCTACCAGGCTCCTCCGTCCATGGGATTTTCCAGGCAAGGGTACTGGAGTGGGGTGCCATTTAGGGGACCACCAACCAACACCATGTTTACATGGCTCCTTTACCAAAGCATGTGATACAATACAAACCAGTTGTAGTTTGTCTAGTTTCAATGGGAGTATAGCTTGGGTTTACCTGGGAGGACAGCTTGGGGGGTTTTGTTTGTTTGTTATTGGTGTATAGTTTATTTCCAGTGTTGTGTTAGTTTCAGGTGTACAAGGCATGGGACAGTTTTGATCAAATTTGCTTTTCTTCGTTTTCAAGATGAATGTAGTCAATAATTGATTTGGCCTTAATTAAATACTGATTTAAGTCTGCAATGAGCCTTTGCTTGTCAAGTTCAGAGTTGGGAAGACCTTACAGTCTATACTTGAATACTTTTATAACCAGAAGCTTCTTGAAGCCACTTATTATCAAATTGCAAAATTTAAGTCATGTTTTGGACACAACTTCTCTCTGAATCTCAAATAACATAGCAAATGCTTACTCATGTAAGACTCAAAATGGCCAGGCACCCAATGGACTATACAGCCCATGGAATTCTCCAGGCCAGAATATTGGAGTGGGTAGCCTTTCCCTTCTCCAGGGGATACTTCCAACCCATGGATAGAACCCAGGTCTCCCACATTGCAGGTGAATTCTTTACCAGCTGAGCCACAAGGTAAGCCCAAGAATACTGGAATGGGTAGCCTATCCCTTCTCCAGGGATCTTCCTGAACCAAGAATCAAACCGGGGTCTCCTGCATTGCAGGCAGATTCTTTACCAACTGAGCTATCAGGGAAGCCTCTCAAAACTGGTACAAGCATACATGTTTGAGTAACTGTTTGTAGCATGAATTTAAAAAATGAATTGACTTTAATCATTTTATTAAATAATTTTAACTACCTCCTTGACTTAATTTTAACCTACTTGTTATCCTAATTAAAAAAATTATCTATTTTGTAAAGTTAAAAACATATGAAAAATAGAATACTGTATTGAATACCTAAGTACTCGTTACCTAACTCTAGCAGGAAGCCACGTTCTGCTGCCTTGATTCATTTATCCCCTCACATGTTCTGTTTCGTTTGTTTGCTAGACTATTTCAAAGCAAACCTCTGGCATCTGTCAATACTCTTCATTTCATTCTCAGGAAGTCATGATGTGGTCAAATAAAAATCGGTCAATGTATCTCTGCTCTCATATTTCGATAAAATGTGCAAAAACAAATATAAATGGTAAAAAGAAAAATGGTAAAAAAAAGGAGTAAATATCTAATAAGCCTTTAAAAGTTGAATTTTTACTTCAATTCAGGTAATACGAAAGCAAAGCTACATGTATGTATATAGCAAGCATACTGTAATTCAAAAAAAGACAAAAGGAAAAACATATTAGGTGTTTAACATTTTTTGCTTTCAATACTAAGAATATGCTTTATTATTTTTTGAGGATAAAGACAGCCTGCTTTTTCATGTTTAGAAATATAGTTTATATTTTATGATAAACTGCTAATGAATTGAATAGAACATGGGCTGTGTGAGCCCAGAAAATGAAGATCACCTGGTGAACATCAATTGTGCAGAGACAGTCCTCTTCACATGCCACAAAGAAGCCAGATTGATGAATTTCAAGAATATGAAACCTCTTCAAAACTTACCCCAAATTTTCACTAGTCATCACTGAGCTAAACTTGAACATGAGACTAATGAAAAAAATTAAAACTTTATAAAGTCCCCAGCTTGACACCCTTAGGTGCCAGGTTTCATTCAGCCTCAAGAAACTGCCACTACTGAGTCATAAGCTGTGGAAAATAGAGGCTGTGATAAATGACCATGGCTCTGCTGCCGGGTCTCCCTGACCTGCAGGATTTGGCTGGAGTCATAAAATACAGAGTGACAGATTAAGCAGTTTACCAACACCGTAAAAATCTCAGGAATAAATTAACTTTAATAAAAAATCCTATATTGTAACCAGGCAACCGCAGCCCTGAAATCACACACATTTCCTTACAAGCCTGTGTCCACAGGCAAGAGCTTGCACTCCCCCCCAAATGCCAGCATGATTATGTTCATACACTTTTACAATTTACATGTCCTAAGAAAAATACTCAGCTCTGGCTGATGGTGCGGGAGAATTTATTTTCACTAGAAAGGGAATGACCCATAACTCATGAATGGCAGCGCTTAAAGTGAGTTATGGAGGGTACTCTCCTGTGTGAGGAAGTGGAGTGGATTATCCTTCTGCCCAGTTGTATGTTTGATTATTAACACACCAGTTTCTTAATTATGTGCTGCTTTGCCTTTTTCCTTTTGTAAAATAAATGTGGATAAAGGAAGTGTCAGCTAGAAGCATGGAGTGCCTCACTGGAGCTCTGAGAGGTGGCCAGAGAGAATAAAAATAGAAACCTTCTTAAATGATTAAAAGCCAGGAGTCTTAAATGTAATTTAGACACAGTATTCAAATTGATTAGCTCCCTAGTTAATTTACAGCCCCCAGTGCTGATACTCTGCAAAAACATAAAACAATCACTCCTTTCCTCAATTAAAAATGTGCTTTCTTTGAAGTTACACCAGAAATCTAGGTATGCCCACATGACAAATAATTGGTTTTTCTCATATGCAGATTTTATTGTATTATTAGGATAATGTTGCCATTTATTTTCTAGTAAATATAACGAGTTATTACTTATATTGATAAGGAAATGCAATGTAAAAATGATGTTTGATGATTACAAATGTAAATATTGTTTCTTACTTTTTTGTTGGTTACAGAATAAAACCATAGATCTCTTTGTACCTTACAACATTACAATCTACAATGAATTTAGATTTCCATTGAGATTAGTAGTCTTGTTATAGAGCAAAAACATTTTATTTGAAAATTCAACTAGTTCTGTCCTTCTTTGGGTTAAGGGGAAAGGGAATTCTAATTGCGTTTCTAAGATCTCCTTGCAGAAGAAACTGTCTACCTTAAAAATCAAGGACTTCCCTGAAAACGGCAGACAGAAGACAGCACATTATCCTCAAGCTAGTGAACAGGATGGATTTTTCTTCCTAAACGTCCCTTCTGCTCTCTAGTTTGAATTATCAATAAAACGACTTGGCTTATCTCTGAAAATAACCTTGTTGACAATCCAAATACGGACTTAAACGCGCTACCTCCACATTTAAGATTTAAGAAGCCCCCGTAAATGTCAGGAGGTGTCAGTGTGTTTGCTGCGATACTTGGTTATTATTAGTGTTTAACTGCCTTTCCCCACCAGCACCAAGCCACCAGCACCGCCATCAATTTTAATGTGATCGTGTGCTTGTCTCTTTTCATATCCAGTGAATTCTGCAAGATCATAATATTCTATATGAACCCTAGCTGAACCTTAGTGTGATATGAAGAAAGAACAAGATTTCTAGCAATGATAGTTGTTCATCATTTTATAGTTTTTTGAAAAAACTGGACACTGAGCAGCATAGTTCCCTGAATAATATTACCCTAAACTAAATCCACTCATTCAATGAATCTTTATTGAGCCCTACAGGATACAGGGCATGCCCCAAAGTGCTAATGAGTACATTTATGGGATAGTAAAGAATACTGACTCTTAAGGAAACCTTTTTTTCCCCCTGGAAAATCTGTCAGAGCTCATACATCATTTATAAAACCTTAAAATGTCTCTGCAACCTTGGCATCACCACATGCCTTTTTATTTTCCAGAATACAAACAAAAGCATGGTCGGTTCCTTTATGTGGTCTACACTGTACATATAAGAAATGTGCTTATTATCTTTCACTATGTATGTGCTTGATGGAATATTTATTCTACAAGCTTCTATAAATAAAGAGAATTTGTATAATTATTCTTGATCTATCTGCAGCTTTTTATTCCCTGTTTTAACTGCAAATAGTAACTGGCACTCCATACTGCATTTATCTGAGGAATTAAAAATATTTGGTAATGTTTAACTACCTAAGTTTCTCTTTAGAAGCAAAGAATAAGACGGACACTTTCATTTTAATATTTGGAATTCTACACCAGAGGCTTGTAATAAATTAATAAGTCATTAACAGGGTTCCCAGTGAACTAAATTTCCACCATTATACATCAAATTGCCTATTCGACAATGCAGTTTGTTCTTTTTCTTTTTAACTTCTAAAGAAACAAGGCCTTTTTGTTACTTAGACATGAGCTTGAATACTTCTGCAAAACACAATTCTGAATCAAGCTATTTTCTGGGCTTGAAATGATTATAGAGTTAAAGGTTAGGAAGCTGATTCTTACATGTAATTTGCTTGTTCTGTTGTACTTCGTGTCATGGTTTGCTCATCAGTGACACACAAATATGCATCTTCCCATTCCTGGAGACAATGGGCTTGGAAAAATACACATCCACAGAAAGACACAAGGAGAGTGCCGTAATATTTGCACTAATAGCGCTGCAGGCAAGGAGACCGTCCTAATACAGGTCTGTCCTGATAGGAGGGTTCTTTTCAGATACACTGGCCTTGCTGATGTTTCTTTTAAGAAAAGAGTGTGGGGTGCGTGCCTCAGTATTTCTTTTCTTAGAAGAAAAGAAGCGTCTTCAGGGAATGTTGGTAAGATCAACACCATCCGCCCCCTTTCTTTCCAGGCAACTGGCCGGGAAACTTTGCCTTGGAGCGCCATCTAGAGGAAAATTCAGCGCACGTGCGCCGTGCTCTCTCACCTCTGTAGCTAGCTGAATGAATGCAGGGGTTAATTATAACTTTCCTTTCATATTAATAGAGAATTTTAGTTCTAATTCAACACGTGGAAGTGGAATATAAGATAACTAGAATGGAAATAAAATCACTGATGAGAGCAAAACAGTGAAAGACCCTAATAGTATTCGGGAGTATCTGAAGCCTGAAGCCTTAGTGGCTGCTCAAGGAAATAAGTAGGTTATCATTTTGCCTACTTTGCTTACCAAAGTCGTATTCAGAAGTTAGAATTGATGAGTGAATTATGCTCACTTTCTTTTTTGCCCCTGATCAAGTAATCTCTGTTATCTCAATATTTACTTTCTTAGTGAAAAAGTTCTGATTAACCAGTCTGACTATGGTCAAGTTGGAGAGAATACTTGTGTTATGGACAAAGCTGACATTTTCAACCAACTGTAACCCTTAGTTCAGAAACATTTAATGAACAGAAAATAATATCTTTTCCAAATGTGGCTATTCTACTCAGTGTAAAAGAAAAAAAAAATAACATTCACCAAGGTATTCTTTCCAAAGTCATGCATTTATTTTTCAACCTCTAGCTCCTTCTCCCCCTGGCCAAGAGAATTTTAAGAGTAAATTCTCTTTTTGAGCTAGCGTTAATACAAAAACAAAACCCAGACTTTCTCAAACAGTGATATTCTTCAAGGTTGCTGAGCAGACTTGCAAAAACAACTCTACCTTTGAAATATTTAGGCAGAACGAGTATCTTCATGGTGGTAACATTCTGAGAGCTCTGCCTTCTTCAGTTTCTTAAAAAGGATCAAGATTGTCCATATTGTGGAAAAATTTACTAAAGAAAACTGGGTATGAATTCCCTCTTCTCCTAAATGCCCACTCAACCACACAGTTCTTACCAGTTTCCTCTATCCCAGCTCTTTTACTTCAGTTCAGTTCAGTCGCTCAGTCATGTCCGACTCTTTGCGATGCCATGGACTGCAGCATGCCTGGCTTCCCTGTCCATCACCAACTCCCGGAGTTTACTCAAACTCATGCCCATAGAGTTGGGGATGCCATCCAATCTTTTCATCCTCTGTCGTCCCCTTCTCCTCCTGCCTTCAATTTTTCCCAGCGTCAGGGTCTTTTCCAATAAGTCAGTTCTTCCCATCAGGTGGCCGAAGTATTGGAGTTTCAGCTTCAGCATCAGTCCTTCCAATGAATATTCAGGACTGATTTCCTTTAGGATGGACTATTTTAAGGCTTATTGTAAAATCTGTTTCTGTTTATGACATCTTTAATCCCTCACTGAACAAGTTTCCTGCTTGGAGAAGGGAATGGCTACCCACTCCATGGACAGAGGAGCCTGTTGGACTACAATCCATGGGGTTGCGAAGAGTTGGACAAGACAAGTGACTAACACTTCACATAATTCAGTTGAACAGGTTCCTGCTTACTTATTTTGGTGATTCACCATAAATCCATAGGTTTTCCAAAATAATAGGTTAATAATTTCTTTATTGGATGTCCTCTGTGAGTCATATACATGAACTCTGGACACAAAAAATTATTACTTGTCTATGAGATCTGATTTGGAAAAGTAAAATGAGAGGTTTTTTTTTTTTTTTTTTTCCATGAAACATTGGTTCTTAAACGTTTAAGGGTCTTGTTCAACGCTTCTTCCTTCCTCATTTGACTGGCTGCCTGGTTTCATGGTGTTTGTTACAGTGAGATGTCCAGTTTTTCCAGATTATTTTTCTTGCTCCTTAAGCAGTTGTGGACACCCTTCTCCCCTGCCACCCATCCGCAAAAAAAAACAAGTCCTTGAGTGTAAAAGTGAAGACATTTTGGTCCCATCTTCTTATGCTATATGTGTATTTCAGTTCAAATCAATCCAACACAAATTTGTTGAAAGCTTACCAAGTACAGGATTGAGTAGAGGGTGCTGGTGACATGCTCAACAGATAGATGTTGAGCAAATAAATGAAGGTTATTGCAAGAACAAAAAAATGACTTCTTTAGCCTCAAGCTGCTTACTTTACAGGAGAATGAGAGATCTTTAACTTCAGATACACAGCAGAAAGAAAGATGTGTTGTACAAGACACGATTACTGATGATTATTGAAATTATTGATGATTATGGAAAAGGAAAGACTTCATGGGAAAAGCAGCATTAGATCAATGCATTTTAAAGAGTGAGCAAAATTTTAGTAGGCAGAGAAGAGTGCAGAGCACTTCAGGAGGAAGGAGCAGAAATCTTCCTTTATGTGGACCAAAGGAAAATGTTTGTCATTGGGCGTTCCCTCTTTCGGGGGGTAAATTTTAATCTGGGTGCAAAGATGTAAGGCATTTAGATTTACGTTATGAGAATCTTAAACTCATCTTCTCTTTTTCTGTGTGGCAGGTATGCCTACATACACGCATGTGGATACACATATATGTACATATCACCTTGAGGCTAAAGAAACCAATATATTTAAGCCAGAAACCATTTTAATTGATAATTGCTTAACAGTGTGAGTAGAAATAAGACCAAATGAGCCTTATTTCTTGCCAGAAAATGGAGATGAAGAGAGGATTCTGTTTTAGTCTTTGCCACAAACATTTGCTTTTAGATTAAATTCCAAGGCTTACCTCTGGCCAGCTGCCCCAGCCGCTTCTATAAAACAGACTGGCCACCTTCACTTTTTTACGGTGCCTGGAGCGGAGCTTTGAAGCCTGGTGTGCCCGAAACCCTGGGAACATACACTCCTACTCCTTCCTTCCCACGGCCTCCCTGGCCCTTCTCCAGATAAGTATCTCTCAGGATTCCATGTCCCTGTGGATAATGTTCATACATCCCTTCTTTGGCTTTCCCCTATGGGGTCTTATCCAGCAGATCTCTTTGTTTAGTCAGTCATCCCCATATTCTCTGCAAAAAAAGGTGGCTTTGAAAACCCAAGCATTTCTTCTGTTTATAAAAAGCCAGTTTCCCAAGATAAAACATTAAAAAGAGATTCAAGCAATCATTCAAAGACTATACCTGCTCCAAGGGATCAGTGATTTTACAGCCTTAAAGCTCAGAGATCGTTGTGAAATATACACTCCCATCACCAGGGTAGGTAAGTTCCAAAGTAAAGTTAATCACAGGGCAGTTTGTCAGAGAAATGGGCATGTGAAGGGGAAGCCAGTAGGTCCTCACAAGTGGCAGATGACCTTCCACTGTCACCGAACACACTTACAGTCAACATCGCAAACATCAGCTGGCACACGTTGAAGGCGTGTCTCCAGTTGTGGTACAGGACCATTCGGTAATTCTTCCTTACTGTCAGGAGCCACCTACACAGCGTCTGAAACGGGAAGGGAAAGTTTACATCAGGCAATTGCATGTGTCTGCAGTGGGCCATGATCAAAATGATACCTTATGTCTGAGGAATCCTCAACATTGAGGTCCTTCCACAAGCATCTCACACGATTCCCACAGTAATCCCACCAGGTATGCAGGGAAAGCATGATCATCCCTGATGAATATTTGGGAAACCCAAGGCTCAAAGTGGCTACCACGTTGTTCTTGGGTGCACTTCTGGGAGCCCCATGACCGAACATCTTACCTCATAGTCAATCTTAAATTTCTGTACCATCCCCAGCTCCATGAACATCCGCAGAGCAGCCGTGATCATGGCGTCAACGTCGAGAGAAAAGTCATCAAAATGTATGTCGTCGATGGCGAGTTCTGACACCAGGGGGATGTTGGCTGCCTACAAAAGCACAAGATAAAAGTCAAGCCAAGTTCACCAGCTTTTCCAGGCCCTTCATCCTGCTCTCCTCTCCTGCTTATCAGACATGCCACATAAATCAGACCTGACCTGCACTTACACTCTGATACAGCTAAACTCTGAGCTAGAAATGTCTTTTGTTTCTGAACTGCTAATGCCCCAAGCAAATGAAGAGGAGGGGAGGGGAGAAGGGAGAGGGGAGCTAATCTGGAGGAAAAAAATATACACCCTGGATCTAGTCTGCTGAATTTAGAATACAAAGCTGTCTAGTTTACTGAAACTGCAGTCAGACAGTATATTCAGATGCATATTACAGAGCACTGAATGCAAGAAACATCTGGGCAGCCAGCAGCTGTGAATTTTAATTGCTGCTCTTCGGGGGAAGGACAGGGGCATACAGCACTCTGCCGCATTTCTTGCAGCCTTAAATGCTGTCGCTGTGCACTTGTTCTTTGTTACACACTCGTTCTGTATATTCAGAAAGGTGGAAGGGATTAGCCAACACATCTCTAGTGCAAAATGTGTTTCTTCATAGGATAGAGATATTTGGAGGGTTAGTGAGGGCATATGTTTCATTAAAGGAATAAATTTGCAATATAGTGTCATTCTATAAAAACATCACAACGTCGTCGTTATAATACTGGTGTACAGATTCAGTGTTTTCAAAACACTCATGTTAGGCAGCTGTCAATCTGTTGCCCTCCTCAAATTTAAAGGCAAGAAAAATTCTTTGGGAATATTTTTCTTTATTTTCTGGTTCCACTGGGTTTACCATATTCTTTGGGCCACGCTTGGTAAGGGAATCATTTCTATGTTTTCAGATTATCAGAGACCATTCTGTATGCACAGTCCTAGTCTAGTCACTGGGTGTAAATTATCCAAGGAGTAATTTATGCTCTGGGACCACTTACAGTGAGCAATAAAATCCAGTTCTCCTCCCTGTAAGCATCCCAGAAACCACTGAATCAAGTCTTCCTTCCCAGCCCCATTCTCCTCCATAGAAACATACATCTCTAGGCTAAAATCCAAGCATTGATTATTCACCACAACGTGGAAGAACAATGAACAACTGCAGACAGACTCTCTGCCTGCTATTCTGCTGGTTAATTTTATTAAAAATTAATGAGCGTGGGGGCTTCCCTGGTGGCTCAGTGGTGGAGAGTCTGCCTGCCAGTGTGGGTTCGCTCCCTGGTCCTGGAGGATCCCACATGCCATGGGGCAACTGAACCCGTGCACCACAGCCACTGAGCCTGCGCTCGAGGCTCAGGAGGCGCTACTGAGGCCCCTGTGCCCTGCAGGGGGAGAGGCCAGCCTGATGAGAGGCACTAGGGCACTGTGGCAGAGAGTGGCCCCATCTCACTTCCACTCGAGAAGGACCCATTCAGTGGCGAGGCCCTGGCACCGCCATAAATACATTTTAAAAAACTAATCAACTTGGGGCTTCCCTGGTGACTCAGTGGTGGAGAGTCTGCCTGCCAATGCAGGAGACACAGGTTGGATCCCTGATCCAGGAGGATCCCACATGCCCTAGAGCAACTAAGTCCCTGAGCCGCAGCTGTTGAACCTGTGCTCTAGAGGCTGGGAACCACAGCTACTGAAGCGTATACACCCTCGAGCCCGTGCTCTGCAACAAGATAAGCCACTGCAACGAGACGCCCGCGCACGACTAGGGAAAGCCTGCACACAGCAAGGAAGACCCAGTATAGCCAAAAACGAATACATAAATACAGTTTAAAAGTAGTAGCTCAAAAAAGTTAGTCGGCTTATCTTTCAGAGAATCACTTTACTATAGTAACATATTTGTAGAATCTAACTCCTTAGAATGAAAAAGGTAAGGTTTGTGAAATTCCAACACGGTGGTGACGGAAACGGTCTTTGTGTCGAGGTGTCCTTATTTGGAGTTCCTGGACTCATGCTAAACACTTTATTATCTTTTTTTTTTTCTTTTTTTGCTTTAGAAATAATTTAAAATCAAAGTTATACATGCATATAGTTTTAAGAGTAAGTTAGATCTGCAAGGTTAGTGACATACACACATTAGCAGAACTCTTTGAGTCAAAACTTTCCCTTACTTAGAGGCAACCACTTTCAAATCATCTAGATACGTTTTTTTTTTTTTTTTGGCTAAGTAAGGTGCTTGTGATTTTATCTTTAAATGATTTTCTGTTTTAAGTGTTATCTATTAGCTTCCTCCCTGTTGAAGATGAAGCTGTCTTATTCTGTATCTATCAACTTTTGCTACCTCATATACCATCCCTTCTCACTCCTCAGTATAATAATATAGTAACTTTGTTTAGAGAAATATTCAGGATTTATAGTGTAATGACTCTGTAAAAGAAATTCACATCTAAGTCATGCAACTTACTATGGTTACTTTCCCTTGATAGGATTTTGTATTCTCATAGTTAAGAAATTGTCTTCTTTAAAGTGAGCTTAGTTTTCTCCACCCTGATCACTAATTCAACCTCTAAACTCTCCACTAATTATCTAAATCTCATCTGAAAATGCTCAGATGCTTTGAGTATTCCAACAGTTTTATGAAGAAATCTCTGTTGGAACTTTCTGAACTATAATTGGGACTTGCAGTCTTCTCTGCCTCGCATATAGCTTTCATCCTAGACGTTTCTTCACCATAATATTGGGGGTGTCTTCATCTCTCTTTTATTTCTATACCCCACATCTTTCTCTTTCCTGGCTCTCTTCTTATTTTAGTGAGACACATCTTACAATAGCTTCCCAAGAAGAGATGTATGTGCTAGGTAAATTTATGAGAGCTTGCATGTCTGGTAGGTTTTCGTATTATTGTCACATTTGATTGAAGATTTGTCTATATATCAGTTTCTAGGTTGGAAGTCATGCCAGTAGAATGTTGAGGGCATTCTCTTTTAGTTTTAGATCTACTTTGGAGAAGTCAGAAGCTATTATGAACCCATTACCTTTGGAAGTGATTCCTTCTCCCTCTCTGTTTTTATGGGATCTTCTTTTTGCTTCCAGAGTTCTGAAATGTCATGAAAATGTGCCGAGGTGTGAGTTTATTTTCATTTATAACCCTAGGTACTTTGTGTGTCCTTTAATCTGGAAAAACATGAACTGCAATTCTAGAAAAAATGGAAAAATGCACTCTTTAATGATTTCTTCCTGTCTGTTATTTTTCTGGAATTCCCTTTATCTGAACTTTAGACTGTTTTTTCTTTTTTCCTTTTCCTCCTGTCCTGTATTTAATTTTATCTCTTTTTGATCTTTCTAGGAAATACAACCTCTCCTTAATATTTTAATACTACAGCTTTCATTTCTAAGCATTTTCTTTTTTTTTTTTTTTTTTTTTTATTATTTTTTAATAGCACCTTAATTTTGTTTGATGGATGCAATATCTTCTCTTACCACTCTGAGGATGTCAATAATTCTACTTGACATTTTCTTCTCCCTTCAGAGTTTATGTCACTCTCTTCATTTTGTTTTAGCCTCTCTCATTTTTATTGTGGTTAAAAAAAAACATACATTGTTGTTGTTTAATCCCCAAGTCCTGTCTGATTCTTTGTGACTCTATGGACTGTAACCTGCCAGGCTCCTCTGTCCATGGAATTTCCCAGGCAGGAATACTGGAGTGGATTGGCATTCCTTTCTCCAGGAGATCTTCTTGACCCAGGGATAGAACCTGTGTCTCTTATGTCTCTTGCATTGGCAGGAAGATTCTTTACCACCAAGCCACTGGGGCTTCCCTTAAAACAATATGGCATAAGTTTATCCTCTCAAATTTTTAAAAGTGCACAGTATTATTTACTATATTTACATTATTGTACAACAGATGTCTAGAGCTTTTTCATCTTGCAAGACTGAAACTGTACTCAATGAACAACTTTCCATCCGCCACCACCCCCCACCCTGCCAGAAACAATCATTCTTTTTTCTGTCTCTACGAGTTTGACTTCTTTAGATACCTCAGATGTGGTATCATGCAGTACTTGTCCTTTTGCGATTGGCTTACTTCACTTAGCAAAATGTCTTCAGGGGTCGTCCACAATGTATCACAGAAAAGTATTTCCTTCTTTTTTAAAGCTGAATAATATTCCATTCTAGGTATTCAGCACAATGGTAAATACATTCTTAATCCACTCATGGTTGATAGTTTAGTCTCTTTCTCAATCAGCTTATCCTTCCTTAAATCATTTTAACATAGTCAAGGCTTTAGAGGTAATAGAGATTTTGCCCAGCTGTGTGGTGATCTTTGGTTTTCTGCCCCTGTTTAAAAGCAGAGCCCGGAAAGCTCCTTTTATCAGAGCTTCTGGGGGCTTCTCTGGACAGGGATCTGACTGACCCCTTTCCTTGGGAAAGCCATCAAATGTCTGTATCTTTGGGTCTTTTCTCTTTAGCTACTCAGGTTCCCCAGAGAAGAATCTTCTTATATACAGGAACAGAGATTGGAGAAGAAACTCAGCACTCAGTCTATAACTTCATTCAATCCTCTTGTTTTCAGCCTGCATTCCTGCCGTCAAGCTCTGCACTTGTTTAACCCCATCCCAGAGACCTGCTGTTATACCCTCTTCAGAGGATAAGCCTCTAGTCTCTATAGAGTGGAGGGTGGGATAAAGAATTTGGAGGTCAAACTGCTTCTTAGATTCTCAGTTTCTTGTTGATAGCCTTCCCTTCATCTCTATTTCCAAAGGTACTTACTTAGCCAATTCCTGAGCTGTTTGATGGGGAGGGGTCTGTGGTATAAACCTGTTTACCTTTCAGCTTTTCCCACTGATAGCTTATTTTGTCTTTCTTGGGTTTGCTGGATTACTTAATATTTATCCATCTGTTTTCTAGCTTTAAAAAGTTTATCATTGTTAAGTCCTTGCCCAATTTCTATATCTTTGAGAATACATGCCCTTTTGTTGTTATTTTAGTTGGGTTTCAACAAAAGAAAATGAGTGTATTTACTGTACCATCTTTATCTAGTAATCATTAAAATGATCTTTATTAAATAGTGCCTTAACCGGTCAGCTTGGAGAGCTCACAGGTAAGCCAGCCTTTGGACTAATCCCTTTGTATCTATGTGCAGAGCCTGGCTGCAATCATGTGGACCCCTCTCTCTTGTTCTGTGCCCTGTTACGTTCCCTTGTGTCATCCTGACCTCATTAGGCTGTAACGATCTCAGAGGCAGATGGCATGTTTCTTTCCCTTAGAGAAGCTCCAGAATGACTGTCTACTTCCATCACACATTTCAGGGCTTTGCATACAGAGAATGCCATGTACTTAGAATGTTCTGTGTTTGTTATAATTTGTTCAAACTCAAATACAGCTGGAAAACCACTTCCCAAGAGGGTAGAAGCCCTGTCCCAGAACAAGCAGGTCTTTCTGGTCTAAGGAGAGGAGCTTGGTTCTGCACTGGCCAAGGGAGATGACCCTCTTACAGCCTGTCGCCAGGAAGCAGAAATGATGATGGAGACTGCACTGCTGCTTTCCAGGTGGCCCTTGTCTCGCGGGTTATTTATAGTGCCTTCCCTGATGCCATTATAAATCCTCTGTCCTTCAAAAGCACTAAATTCCCTTAATTATCTTCAAAATTAAAGAATATAGGCATTTTTTCATTGTGAAATGTTAATGGAAAGGAAATAAGAACATTAGGTTGAAAAATGTAGGATGGCCTCTGGTTCACCAAGACCCATCCTTATTGACCTTGTCTTTTTCCCCCTAATAGGTTGATTGATCCATGGTTAAATCATACCAGTGTAAAGATCATCCTGGGCCCCGTCGTAAACCCTTGCTGACACTCCTAGATGCAGAGAAAGTCCCAAGCCTATGACCATTTTCAGCTATTTTGAGAAGTATCGATAGTTTTCAACTACATTCTTGAGTTCAAGAGCAGTTTCTGGAGAAATATATGAAGAAGAGAGTCGTGTGTGTTCCCTGGAGGCATACACGGAGATCCAGTCCACAAAAGATTTGAGAAGAGCATCCCCAAATTTCCTTGTTATAGAGCCACAAGCACCTCATCTCTTATAAGTAGAGAATGGGGCTGCATCTTCCAAACCTGTAATGAGTCTAGCCATAGGATATTAACAAAACAAATCAAAGTCAATTTCTCCAAGTGTCAGTCTTCAACTTTTAAATATTTATAAGGTACCATTTCCCTAAATCAAAGAGGAGTGCTACAATCCAAAATAGCTACTGAATTAATAGCCAGGAAATAACATTTGGATAAAAGAACCATTTACTTTATTGCAGCAATAAATGAAAACACAGAATTATGAGTCCTGGAGCTAATTTGAATAATGTTCAAGAAGTGGGGCTCTAGCTGTCTGGGAGTTCCTGATATCCTCTGACCATTCCTCTTCTTTGTTTGGGTCTTCATAGTTAAGTGGTTATCAAAGGGAGTCATAAAACTGCCTCCTCTAAAACTGAAAAGGTAGCTTTACAAAGAGGCTGTAAAATGTTAAAATACTAGCCTGGATCCCCTGACACATGAATATTACATTTTATGATGCTCAGAAAATGGGAAGAAACAACAAAGTGGATGGTCGTCCTGCCCTAGCAATTGGAAGGGGAACTGTGTTGCCAGTCCGAGCCACTCACCCACTTATCCCTCTTGACAAGAAGACCCTGGGATGAATGAAATAACGAAGACAGGACCTTGGACTGTGGTGATCCAGAAGGGACTGCAAAGTTCTTTGTTTTGCCAGCACTGTTATAGCACTTACTACATACATGACAGGCACTCTTCTAGCACTGGATGTATATTAATTCATTGGACTTTCACAAGGACCCTAGAGGTAGGGACTATTCCTAATCGCATGTTACAGATGAGGCAACTGAAACAGATGATAGACAGTTTGTTCACATTTGCACAGTTGTGATTGGTAGAGATGGATTTGAACCTGAGGCATCTTTTCTAGAGCCTGGCTCCTAACTATTATACTGCCTCTAAAAATGGACCACTGCCAAGCCAAAGGGTTTCCTAAGCCTGCATTATGCAGCTAACTTAGGTGCACCATGAACAGTGCTTGGGATTCCTGCATGACTAGCCTCTTGATCCATTTTTTATGATGGTCAACCTGAATCCATTTGAAGGGACGATGCTTTGATCTGTACTTGGATGAATCCACTCGGGGAGGTCTCTAAACTCACAACTGCGCTTGAAATAAGCTCCATGTGTTAGCTTTGTTTTGATTTAATGTGAACACAGAATCAGCTCAATACTCTCAAGACCATCCTGAAAAAACTAACTTGTCCTCTTCAGGAGCAGAGGCAGACTTCAGGCAAAGGACCTTAGCTCGCACTGACCAGCAGAGCACTGATGGGACTCTGATACCATGCTTGGCTGGCCAAGGTAGCAGAGTAAAATAAGGGAAGCAGCAAGCAGGTGGGATGGTGGGTGGAGAGCTGGGAGATGAGGGATCCCTTCTGTCTAGATGGGGTTCTGGGAAGCTTTCTCTTGGACGTCTGGGACGTGCAGTCAGGCTTTAGAGGGACTAGTGGTACTAGAAGTAACTAGTAATTTGTAAGGAGAGCCAGAAGCAACTAGTGATTTGGATGGTACCTAGTCCCCTCTGCAGTGGTGAAGGAATAAATTGTAACTAATTTTATTCTTCCTCAAGAAAGGAGGACACAGTTCCTTATGAATCTCAGTATGAGGGCTTCCCAGCCAGTGCTAGTGGTAAAAAACCCTCCTGCCATTGCAGGAGACTCAAGAGACGCGGTTTGATCCTCCAATCCTTGGGTCGGGAAGACCCCTTGGAGAAGGGAATGGCAACCCACTCCAGTACTCTTGCCTGGGAAATCCCATGGACAGAGGAGCCTGGTAGACTACAGTCCATGGGGTTGCAATGAGTCGGACAGGACTGAGCACAGCACAGTATATGAGGCTGCTTACTTAACTTACACCAACTTCTGAAGAGGGAAAGCTGGGGTATTTCTGCTGCATGTGAAGCTTGGGAAAGACACAGAATTCTAAAAAGAGGGAGCAATGAAGCTTAGGTAGTGCACCATCAGTTGACTAAGAAGGTGTGGGCCCAGCTCATTCGCAGGCTATGCAGGCTCACTCATCTACACACAACACAGAAGCTAGAGAAGGCTGGGAAGCCATCTGGTGGCGCGGGGGGCAGGGATGCGAAGACCTGAGTCCTCCTCGTGTTCTTGGGGCTGGGCACACAATGGCACAGTCAAACTCTGCAGTTCATGAGCTACATTTATATATAGAAGCAGTAAAATTTAGAACCTAAGAGTGAATATAAATGTCCAAGAATTGCCAAGAAATAGTTTTCAAAAAAGAATTATAAGGCCCTGTTCTACCTCATGCTAAAGCCAATAATAAACATAGTATATGTTTATAGGTAAAAACTTAGACTTTATTCTTTTAATTCAGCCCATCCTGTTTTTACTATGTCACTCCCTCTTTAAATGTCTTTAAGGACTGAGTGTGGCCTGCTGAATGAAGCGAATTCCTTAGTTGGCATCCAAGTATCTTCATAAACTGGCTCCACATTGCCCATCCAGGGTTTTCATCTTCTAGTTTTCCATGGAAGCATCAGGCTGGGGAATTTATCCTTTTTCTCATCTCTTCCTCCGTGGATTCAGATTATTCTACCCTTCCCCTACAGGGCTAGACTTTCTCCTTAACCTGCCAGTTGAAATTCAAGTCTCACCTTCTGTAGAGGTTCATTCCTTCTTATCCCACAGTGACCATGCCCTTCTTTGGAGTTGCATAGATCACTGTAATGTTTATAGCCACTTTATACTCTGAGGTTTTCAAATATACCCCTTAGAGCAGGAATTAAGTTCCTGAACCATGTAAGCAGATTGGCTTGAATGTGTTTATGTGTGATTTGGGGAAGGAGGTCCAAAGCTTTCTCCTGATTCCTCTGTAGTTTAACATGGGTTCTTAACTGGACACAATCCCCAAATGACCCGCATATGCACTCGTGTTTGAGAAGAACTTCCCTAGAGGCTGTTTGCCACTAGGGTCCGGGTACCTGTGAATACCTAAGCTTTCCATGGAATGGCAGAGCTTCCCATTACACGGCTAAGTAAGTCAAATGGCATTTTATATATTTGTCTTTTTTAAGTGTATAAAAGCAAGGAAGATTAGTAGTCAATATCACTATATTGAAAAAGAGAGCAAAGTTTAAAGAAATACAAACTCTAGGTGCAACATTTCCCTTCTCTTGCTAAAATTTAATTATTCTCAATTATTGTATAGTTCACTTTGGTTTTCTAGGCTTGAACAGACCTATTACTTTGATCCTCTTAATAGGAGGATGAAACTTCTATCATCTCTTCCTATGTGATTTTCAGAAATTTCACCGTAAGTTAAAAATCATAGGGCCTTTCCTTTATTTCTGCTTGAGCTATTTTGGTGAAACAATCTTATCTATAACTGTTTTCTGTTAATCTCAGAAACTGCCTTTGTTATCTTTCATGCAGCAACACAACCTTCATGAGAAAGCATGATTCCCACATATTTTCCTTGTCATGGTGAGAAGCAAAAGAAACATCATGGTGACTATCTCCTTTTGAAATAGAAAAACTTTCCCTTATGTGAACTGTCTTTTCCACCATGGCTCCTGGAGAGTTCTACTAATAATATGCCCTCATTATTTATGTTTGTCCAAGAAACAGTTCTCATTAGCAGCACTGAAAATTTAAATAATGCATTTCAACAGAAACAAGTCATTTCAAAAGAGAATTTCTTTTTTCCTAGTATATAACATTTAAAATAAAGTAGAAAACCATTCAGTACTGGGCTTCCCTGATGGGCAAGTGGTAAAGAATCCGCTGGCCAGTGCAGGAGACATGGGTTTGATCCCTGGTTTGGGAAGATCCCACATGCCTCAGAGCAACTGAACCCCTGCACCACAACTGCTGAGCCTGTGCTCTAGAGGCTGGGAGCCGCAACTGCTGAACGCACGTGGTGCAACTCCTGAAGCCCGGGTGCCTAGGCCCGTGCTCCGCAATGAAAGAAACCACGGCAATAAGAAGCCAGGGCATCACAACGAGAGAGGAGCCCCTGCTCACCACAACTAGAGAAAACGCTCGCGTAGCAACAGAGACCCAGCACAGCCACAGATAAACACGTAAATAAAAATTACTTACAAACCATTTAGTACAAGTTTTTAAAAGAAAGGTATCAAGTGTTTCCTCTTTAACACATGCAGTTGATATAGTCTATGACTATATATTTCCATGTTTTCCATAGTTGCTTTATGAAAGAAGATTGTTTAAAAGTAAGATTACAAGATTAATCCACCTTGGATTTTGTATGTTACAGTGATCTTAAAAGCAAAATAGAACCAGCCCTAAGAGCAGATGATGTGTTGAAACTTTAATTTCAAATTAAATTAACCTGAAACTTTAATTTCAAATATCTGTTCCTCTAGCCTATGGTCCCTAAGTGAGGTCTGCACTCCGAAGTAATTTCTCTTTGAAAAAAAAATGTTTCTGTTATTAAAGTTTACTGCTTTCTTCCTAAAGTTTACTCAATATAGTATATCAAAGTGCTGTTTTGTTGTTGCTGGTGGCAGTGAAAGAGACATAACCTGTTTTGTCTTTAAAATTGTTTAATGTGGATTTCAAAGATCCAGGCAATAACAGAGAAAAAAGAAATTAAAAATAGGCCAGAAAGACAAATCAAAGGGAAACTAAGGATAGGAACGTAAAACATAGTCAGAAGTGAAGTTACTAGACAAAATGCATGCCACAGCATCATCAGTGCATTGTATGGATAGCCAAAAATTTGCCTGCAGGCTTCCTAATAACTTCTACAAAGATAATATAAAAGATATATTAGATGATTTACAGTGTTCAAAAGATTTTTAAAAAAGCAGGGGCAAAGGAAACCCACAGAGACATAGCTATGCTATCTCTGAATCTACGGAGAAGCATCTTGTGTGTTTTTCATGGAAAAGTTTCCCAAGCCAGTGATTCTCAGAGTTGGACCCCATACCAACTACATCAACATCACCTGGCAACCTGTTAGGAAGTTGTGAGATAGGAACACCCTAAAGCAAGTGCTGCCTGTCCAGCATGGCCTTTCCAGCCCAGTGAACTGTCGCCTTCAATCTCGGCTCCGACAGAACCACCATCCGTGTGTACACTGCCTCTCTGACTCATACCCTCGGTTGGACCTTAATGGCCTCCTGCCCACCTCAACCTCAACGTGCTGAGCTGTGGGTTTTGCTTGAGTCCTTGCTGCCCCTCTCAGCCACAGCCTCACCTGAGATGTGCTTCTTCCATGCTCCACGGTGCCTGGTAGCGTACAGGGCACTTGGCAGGGACTCTACAATTGTGTGATGGGGTGGGGGGTATACTCTGTACTCACTGGTAGTTTATCTAAGTCTCTAAGTCCACATGAAGAGTATTAAAAGAGGGGTAGGAAATTGAACAGTATTACTAAAGAGATTTATAGATGATAACCTCAGCCATCGTTTAGGAAGTAACACAGAGTCTGTAATGAATAATACAGACTTACTCAACATTGCTTCCATTTACAAAAAGACACTTCAAATGTTAGCTTCCTATAGGTTAAATACTAACGACTCTAACCAACAGCCCTTCTATATTAGCTTCAGAACAATCTAGGCATCTTAGAAAACAAAAACTTCACCCAACACCTTTAACTTTTCTGCTATTAGTCTCAGCATGCTGCAGTTTTTCTGAAGGTTTGAATTTAGTGAGCAGACTCAGATGTTAATTTCCCAAACAGAAACTTATAAAAGATGGTCAGAAATTCCCAACTGTTGATGGGAATGGTGCGAAGGAAAAAAAAATGCAATTTTATGCACAAATATGATTTCAACATGGTTTGAAAAGATAACCGTTTGCATTCCAAGCTGGGAGGAAAGATCTAAAATTCCAGGTGAGGGCTCTCTTCTGCCTGCCTGAAACATCATCATTAGAGTTTCATTAACATAAATCAGAGAATTATTCCCTATTAAAATGAAAATACCTTGGAGGCAATGGGGTGGAAGGAAAGGCTCATAAAGCAGGACAGAAAATGAGAATAATTCCCTAAGAAATGTGACAACAACTTGACAACCAGAGAGAAAAGAATGAAGGAGAAAGAAGGTGAAAGAACTTTTGTAAGAAAGAGTTGAAGCTGTCTAGGACATCAGCTCTTGATTATGGATCTGGGTTTGGGAATTGGTAATCCCAGAGCAGGGCATAGCAACCCACTCCCGTATTCTTGACTGGAGAATCTCCATGGACAGAGGGGCCTGGTGGGCTGCAGTCCATGGGGTCACAAAGAGTCGGACACGACTGAGTGACTAAGCAAACAAGGACCAGGTGAGTGGACGAACACACAGCTAACGACTAAGGATCATCACATTGTTTTGTTTCTGCAGTTTGAAATTAGAGGTTTATCAAAGGATTTCCACTAGTAAGAATCACAGGAATAAATGAACTCTGATAGTGAACCATGATGCTATGCCTAAAGCAGAGGGGACAGCAAGGAGATGGAGCCTGGAGACCTGGGAAGTGGTAGAGAAGGACAATGCAGGGGATCAAAGGGAACTGGAACCTCAACCTCCTCTTTTCGTGGTTCTGGTATAAGTCCCACCTGATCTTACCCTCGTGTGCTGGGATAATGGGTCCCAATGCCCTGTTACAAAGTTCCACACCTCTCCATGGGAGCAGAACCAGGGAGGGGCAAAACCTGACGGCTGGGATTAGAACTCTTGCTGATGAAAACAGTGGGGCCCCACTGGGAGGGAGCGTTTGGGGCTGCCGACCAGGACATGGCTTTGCTTGGGTTTTCCATTCATGCCACTGGCCTGATTCCACTTTCTCTCCCCTTGTTCTACATCTGAAGTCCCATCATTGTGGCCTGTTAATTGGGGTTGGGAGTGCGACCTGTCATTGTGAACATATGTGGTTGGCCAGGCAATATCCTTTTCCAAGAACTGGTCAGAGAAATATTTCAATATTCATGCACATGCAGAAACAATGAAAATCCTGTGAACCAAAAACATAACAGAGTCCCTCTGTCATCTCTGAAATTAAGCATCTCTGCTTTGCCGGAGCATATAGTTGAATGTCTTCCTGGAGAAAAATAGACTCAACTTTCCACATGTTTTTCATGGTTTCTCTGTGCAGCAAGATAAATAAGACTTTATGCTCTTTTACTTATAGATCCAGTAATATTTATATTGGTTTTTGCTATAAAAGCACAGGAAGCATTATAAAAAAGTTTCTACTCTTGAGGCGGAAGAAAGCAATCACCTGCAATGAAGAAACAATCTATCAAGTAAGGCATGCAGGGTGGGGGACGGATTCCCCAGGCACAATCCACTGTTTAGAATCGTGCCTGCATTTATTCTCAGATGGGCGCAGGTATGCCCCAAAACACATTCATATGTCCATCAATGCATGCAGTGTCACACACACGCACACACAATTTTTCATTTGCTCTGACTTGTATCAGTATTTTATGAGTCCTTTCTGTCTTGTCTTTCTTCAGACTGTCCTTCCACACTGATGAACATTTTAATTTTGCCTTGACTGTGTTGGTGATGGTATATGTTGGTATTTATTTAAGTTGAATGTCCTGAGAAGGCAAACATATTTTGGAAACAAAATTATATTTGGAAACATATAAGTGTCAGTGAAAATACACATAAACTTAACAACATGTAGAATTTTCATTTAAATAGGAACTCAAACACATTTAGATGGGTTGGCTCTTTTGTTAGTATCTAGTAAGATATGCATTAGAAGAATGTTTTTTCCCGCCATGGTGCATTTATTGAGATGTACTATGTACCAAGCATCATGAAAAGTGCTTTATATTATCTTATTTAATCCTCCAACAACCCAGGGGGTAATATTCCACCATTAGTCCCAATTTAGCCCTCCTAGCACAGATGAGGAAACTGATGAGGTTAAGGATATGAGTAAGAATAAAAGCCCAAGTTCCCGTAACTAAAAAGCTGCTGAATCTTCCCCCAGCCCTTAGGTCTGCAGCCACTCTCTTATGCTGTCTTCACAATCGTTTGAATGCTCTCTCAGCGTAGATTCACTGTGGCGTTGCCATGGCATTATTGATTCCAGACGGTCTGGTCCAGGCAGTACTTATTTATTTATTTATCTTCGTAAGTCTGTCTCTCATCATTTATAAGTTCCATAAGGAAAGGATTAAGTTCTCAAATGTCAGCAATTATTACAGCCTAGTATTTCTTTCATGACTGGTACATCACAAATGTGGGTTCGTGGTATGCTAAGTGCATCATGTCTGGAGCCAGACAGATGTACCTTAGACTCTGAGTTTACACCACTGGCTAGAGCTGTAGCCCTGGGCATCTATTTTCTCTCCTGAAAAAGGAATATAACAATAACTATATTACATAGTCATTAAAAAATTGAGATAAAATACTTCTGCCAGATTCATAGGAGGCCTTCAAAATATATCAGTGTATTCACATGCTAGGGCTGCCACAACCAAAAAGGAGTACGTCAAGGCTGTATATTGTCACCCTGCTTATTTAACTTCTATGCAGAGTACATCATGAGAAACGCTGGGCTGGAAGAAGCACAAGCTGGAATCAAGATTGCAGGAGAAATATCAATAACCTCAGATGTGCAGATGACACCACCCTTATGGCAGAAAGTGAAGAACTAAAGAGCCTCTTGATGAAAGTGAAAGAGGAGAGTGAAAAAGTTGGCTTAAAGCTCAACATTCAGAAAACAAAGATCATAGCATCCGGTCCCATCACTTCATGGGAAATAGATGGGTAAACAGTGGAAACAGTGTCAGACTGTATTTTTTGGGGCTCCAAAATCACTGCAGATGGTGACTGTAGCCATGAAATTAAAAGACACTTACTCCTTGGCAGGAAAGTTATGACCAACCTAGATAGCATATTCAAAAGCAGAGACATTCCTTTGTCAACAAAGATCCATCTAGTCAAGGCTATGGTTTTTCCTGTGGTCATGTATGGATGTGAGATTTGGACTGTAAACAAAGCTGAGCACCAAAGAATTAATGCTTTTGAACTGTGGTGTTGGGGAAGACTCTTGAGGGTCCCTTGGACTGCAAGGAGATCCAACCAGTCCATCCTAGAGGAGATCAGTCTTGGGTGTTCATTGGAAGGACTGATGTTGAAGCTGAAACTCCAATACTTTGGCCACCTGATGCAAAGAGCTGACTCATTGGAAAAGACCCTGATGCTGGGAAAGATTGCGGGAAGGAGGAGAAGGGGACGACAGAGGATGAGATGGTTGGATGGCATCACTGACTCAATGGACATGAGCTTGGGTAAACTCTGGGAGTCAGTGATGGACAGGGAGGCCTGGTGTGCTGTGGTTCATGGGGTCGCAAAGAGTCGGATATGACTGAGCGACTGAACTGTGGGTGGTTAAACAATTCAGATTCCTTTTCTCTCAGTTCTGGAGGCTGGAAGTCCAAGATCAAGGTATTGGCAAGTGTGGTTTATCCTGTACCTTTTTCTTTGGCTGACAGATGGCTCCCGACTTGCTTTGTGCTCACATGGTCTTTCTTCTGTTTGTGTGTGTGTGTGTGTGTGCGCACATGTGTGTGTGCGTGTGCATGCATGCGTGTGTGTGTGCATCCCTGGTGCCTCTTCCTCTTCTTATAAGGACACCAGTCACTTTGGATTAGCACCCCCCATCCATGATCTCCTTTAGACTTAATTTCTTCTTTAAGGACCCTATCTTTAAATACAGTCACAGTCTAAGGTACTAGGGGTTGGGTTTCAACATATGAGTTTAGGAGGGGAAGGAAATTCAGTTTCATCCATAACAGATAATTACCATTATCGCAGATGAACTGAATACTAAATCTCCAGGATTCAAGATAAATATTCATGCCAGATCCATGGTGGCCCTCTTCCAAGGTATCCTAATGACATTTCTAGTCTTGTCTTTCCCTGATTCCTTAGAGAAGGCAATCGAGAAAGGCTTCCACTCCGTAGCAAAGTGTGCTGTATCCACTCTTGCAAAAAAATGTATTCTGGGCTGGGATATCCAAAACACATTGGAGAAAAACATGATTCATCAAGTTCAACTTCATCATCTCAAAAGATAAAGATCAAGGGGGCTGTAACCTTGTCGAATCTGAAATCAGGCTGCCCATCCTCCCAGGGCTGTGATCCTCTTGTAGAGAGCTGTTATGCTTCCGCCTAATATCTTGTTGACTGAGCCCTTACCATCGCTGTGCTCCTACTGTGGTACTTCCCTTATTTAGAAAATGACTGCATGGCCATGCTGCTGAGATAATGCCCAGGAAAGATTCCTTCTCCCAGGAGAGCCCTGGAGTGACATCCTCAATTTGTCTCACCCTGCCAGGCTCAACAGCCTCCATCTGCAAGGCTCTGGTCTTATCTGTCTCCCTTCATAAAGCCCACCCCGAAGCCTCTAACCACCAGAACATCTCTCAAGTCAAGTCCCCTGGTATATTTTGTCCTTTATTCTTCTATAGCATTTACTATCATCTCTTAAAATTATTGTGCAGTCATTCTTTCGCTCATTCATTCAACAAATACTTAGTGAGGGGTTCCTGTAGGCCAGGTACTTGCAGAGAGATGTGCGTTCATTCATCCTACTAGACAGGGACCCCCTGGAGGGCAGGACAGAACAGATCTGTGTCATGTTCATTTCCGTACCATCCAGATGGCTTTCCCTAAGAGTTAGCCTAATTTTATTGACAGATGTAAAAGGATAATTTCTCTGAGAACAATTTCCTCTGAAGGAAGAGGTGGTTAGGAAAGTACAGAAGGCGGTATCTTGGGTTTTGAGGAAAAGCTCCATTTCCAATGGGCAAGAGCGGTAACAGAGGTTTCAACTCTATTTCTACTCGAAAAGAGGGGACCCTGGCTCGGAGGGGATGTGGTCGAGCCAGCATGAGGCGCATGCTAGGGACCAGCCTCATCATCAACCTCGTCCACAGGCACCAGGCAGCTCTGTAGCAGCTGCTCCTCCCTCTGCTGCTACTCCAATTTGTGTGTAATGTATTTCTGAGTTTGTGCTGCTACTACATAAACAGCAAAGTGATTTAATGATGTGAAAAGTTGCTTGAAAAAGCCATTTATACTGGTTTTTCATTGGTTCTCTTTGGGACAAGGAGAGGGACTGAAGAGTCAAAGCCTGATAGGGACGTTCACTACAGACACGGTAAGTAGAACTGAAGATTTAAACAATGGTACTTTACTGCCTTCCTGATTTTCTGTTAAACTCTCATAATCTCTGACCATTAGCATCACATACTGTTTGTTAGCCCCACCCATGAATCAAATGTGCAAGTGCTGCTCTCTGGGTTTCCTCTGTGAAGGAGCAGAGATAAGAACAGGATGTGTGCAGAGAGAGGGCTTAGAGCTGATGAGGTGAGGGGAAGGGTGGTGAGTGAGGAGGAAAAGACACTGGCTCATCAAGCACTCAGTGGGCACCTACTGTATGCTTTGAACTGTGCAAGCATCCGATAAGAGAGTACAGTATAGAAATGCCTCTAAAATCAACCTCATCTGATTCAGGACGGCCAAGAAGCAGTGGTATACTCAGAGCCTTTGAAGAGAAATAGAAAGGGAATTAGCATTTTCTGAGTGGCTACCTGGGTCAGGAAGATCCCCTGGAGGAGAGAATAGCAATCCGCTCTAGTATTCTTACCTGGAAAATTCCATGGCAGAGGAGCCTGGCTGGCTACAGTACATGGGGCCACAAAGAGTCGGACATGACTGAGTGCATGTACACACACACACACACACACACCACCTGCAATGAATTTCTCATTGAATATCACACCCCTATGAGGCTCACAGAGGCTAACCAACTTGTTGATAAGAAGCTTGAATAAGTTACAAAGATGTGAAAAATCCAAAGGGAAAGGGGAGAGGGGTGGCAGAATAAGAATTTGGACAGTTATATAATTCTCACAGTCAAAAATCAGGACAAGATCATGGAACAGGCCCAAGCATGAAATTCAAGTTGGAAATGAGAGGACTTGTGAGCAGGAGAGCCTACAATCTACGTCAGTCTTGGCTGGGTGAGATAGCTCATGTTTTTAGGCATCTGGATCACTTCCCTGGCGTCCAGACCACCTTGGGGCTTTCTTCCCTTCCTCTCCTCCTCTGCCCCTGTCCAGCAGTGAAGGGAAGAGCTGGGCTGGAGACTTCAACATTCCTAAGACTAAAGGGAGACACCAGCTTAGAAAACAGAGGAGGGGGGGGATCTTGAAGGGCTAGAAAGAGCAAAACCTGAGATACTGGGGGAGGGGAAGAAAAGAGTGTGTGGGAGAGCTCCGAGTGGGAGGCAAGAGAAGAGCTATGACCTGGTGTCTTAGTGGGATGTCCCTAAGGTCTGACAGTGATGCTGTGTGCTGTGGGACAGTGGTGACGGGCTGGGCTGCTCTGAATGCTCCATGCTCTTTGTATCTGTGTAATAACGCTAGAATGTTCAGCATGAACCCAAAGTATGTTCAAACCTTCTTTGAATTCCTTTTTCTACATTCACGCTGTGGAAGGCAAGAAGAGAAAGAACATCTCCCCTCTTCCTGAACCACAGAGGACCTGAGATACACCAGTTGGGAGGAACAATAGGCCACTCGTCCCCATATTCAGTCACTGCCTATCAGGTAATTTTCCTTATTGGGCCTCTTAATTGGGATAACTTCTGAAAGGGATGTTTTCCTGCCCAGTAAGTACGGTAAATGACACTGTTGTCCCTAATTATTTGCTCCCTCCATGTCCATGTGAAAAGATTCAATGTGCCCTTGTACCACCAATGACCTAGCTCCAGCCATGGAATGGAGCTACTTCCCTGCGCATTGACTTCAGGCTTGGCCATGACCAGCTTTGGTCCAAGGAAGGTGAGTGGTGGTGACTGTACCATCCCACCCTACACACACACACGTAGCAAATCTGTAAGGCCGTGGTGTGGTTTTGACAGCTCTTCTGCTTGAATCCTAGAATGAAGAAGATGTGTGGGAGGAGTCACAGAGCTACAGCTGATCCACAGCTGGTGCATAATGAGAGCTAGACCAAACCTTTGTTGGGGTTCTTTCCTCCATATAACCTAAGGAAAGTTGCTATAATGACCCCTTCCTCTGTACCCTCTCCTCATTTAATATTGCCCTGGCTTTACAGATTTGGTGTCCATAGTAAAGGATGATTATTTCCATTCAGGAATATTTTTCATTCTTATCCCAACTGTAGCAGATTTTGAATGTCGTAGAAAAATCATGGTCTAAGGAGAGAAAGGAAAACTGGCTATTGAGAAAGAAAGAGTCTAAGTGTATGTCAGGTCTTCGGGTGAGTTAGCAACCTTGAGTGTAAAAGCACAAGGGTCAGAGCTCCCACCAGGGCACCTTCAGCTCCTAGCACATCTAGAACGGGTTCTTAGCTCCCTTAGGTGATAGCATCAGCTTAAATCAGTGGTTTCAATACTCAATTCTGCTCTTGATTCACCTGAGTAGATTACAAATACAGATTCCAGGGTGTGCCTTGAGATTCTGATTCAGTAAGTCTAGGATGGGGGGCCTAGAATCCTTATTTTCTAGCTGATGAGACATTGGGTTGGGAAGTTACCACCAGCCCCACTCCACTGGCAGGCATGTAGGCCCTTGAGGGTGCTAGGAAAACCCAGACTCTGCCTGGATTCTGATAAGATTGGCTTGGAGGCTGGCTTCTCTGGGCCAGATGAAAGTCTGGGCCCAGTGCTGGAGAGCTCCTCAAATTTAAGGAGCACCTAGCCCCCTGTGGCTCTTTGTGGAGAAGGCGAATGTAGCAATGACATGAGTATATCTTTCCTCCCACCTCCTCCTCACCCTCTCCCCAGGCTTATCAGGTGGACTCAGTTCTCCTCCACTGCTGAGAAGCAGGAATGGCATCAGCCTTAGCAGTCAGTCAAGGGACTCAGAAAGCCAAGAGATCTTCTGCTGAAGTCTCCAGAGAGGTTAACAACTTGCCGATCAGCTCACTGCTCACCCAGGGGGTCTCTGCATCTTCCCATGCTCTTTGGACTGACACTACTGAAGTCTCCCAGGAGTTGGACCTAAGCCCCAGTGAACAAAAGAAAAGAGCAACTCTAGGAAGGGACCCAGGAGCCAGAGAGAAACAGAGCCGCTGGAGGAGACAGAAGACACTTTGCACATCACCATCATCGCTTGGGGGTTTCTCAGGTGATGCTCAGTGGTAAAGAATCCTCCTGCCAATGCAGGAGCCATAGGAGACGTGGGTTCCATCCCTGCGTCAGGAAGATCCCCTGGAAGAGGGCACGGCAACCCACTCCAGTATCTTTGCCTGGAGAATTCCATGGGCAGAGGAGCCCAGTGGGCTACAGTCCTTATGGTCACACAGAGTCAGATACAGCTGAAGCCACTTAGCATGCACGCATGCACACACATCATCACCAACATTTAAGGATTATCACCATGATCACCATCACACTGAAGGATTAACAGCAGAGAAATGGGACCAAAAATGAAGTTTTAGAAACAAAATTCAGTAGATAAAGAAGATGGTTCCTGTTACAAGCAGTGAGTTGGAAGATCAAGTAGAAGAAATATATTGACACACAAAGAAAAACAAACATTTGAAAATCTAGCAGGAAAAACAAAATGCTTGGAGAACAGATCCAGGAGGAAAATGAGCAAACATCAGGAATTCCAGAGGGGGAATATGGAACCCACTGAGGACAGGAAATGATTAAATAACTGAAACAGGCCGCCTTCCTAAACTGGAGAAAGACCAGAGTCTGCAGAAATGATGCAAGCTGGATGCCCACACCCAGGCATGTTCTGATAAAATTCCTGAAATCTAAGGTTGAAGGAAAAACAAATCTACAAGCTGCCAAACAGAAACCATGAATAACTTAAAAAGGAAAAGAATCCGACTGGTATTGATTTCTCAATACAACGTTGAACACAAAAAGATAACATTTGTGCACAAGTGAGACCAAAAAATGCAAGTCTAGATTCCTACACCCAGCAAAGACGAGCTTCACCTGCCAGCAAGAGAGAAAGCTACTCATGCTAGGTAAGGATTCAGAGCCCCTAATCAAACCAGTGGGTATAGACAGAGATTTCGAGAGAGTGAGAGATGAAGAGGAGAGGGAAAAGGTGGTGAACGATGAAACTTGCAATGTAAAGAGCTCAGTCTAATTGACAGACAATAGAAGATTGACTGGGATTATCTAAGTGTCAAATATTACTGAAATAAGATAGTTACTGATGGCCTGGGGAAACCTAATAACTATCCACAAGAAAGTATGAAACTGTGACAGCAAAACTGAGGGTTGGGGGTGATGGAGATGAAGTAGGTGGGCACAGGAAAGAAGACCGGGGAAGAAAACATCCCGCAAATCTCAGCTGGTTGGAGGAGGGGAGCAGATATGTCTGAAAGGTTTACTTAGCTGGTGCTGGAAGATGCAGTGGGAAACATTGACTTGTAGCTTCCATGTGATACCAAGTATTCTGGAGGTGGCATTCTCAGTAGTGGAGAAGAAGTAGCTTGAGAAGCACCAAAAAATTTTTCAGGGACCTACTTCACTGCTGCTGAAATACTACCTCATGGCCCCTCAACTGGGCCCCATTTTGACAGGTGGGCTGAGTCCACCCTGCTCTGCCCTATTCTGCACTCCATTTTGAACTCGCTTGCTGCACTCTCAGCAGCTGGCTTCTGCCCTCCCTGCGCCTGAGTCACCAGGCTTCACTGCTAGATGGGTGGAGGGCAGCACAGGGAGTCTGCTAGGGAGAGTCTGGGCCAAGACCCAGGGGGCTCCGGTCTCCAAACTCAGGGCAGAATTGTTCTAGGAGAGCGTTCCAAACAGCTCTCTCGGACCAGTTAAAATCCTTAGGGAAGCCGACATGAGTCCCTCCATCCTTCCTGTGGTTCTTCTAATTCTGCACTCCATTTTGAATCTTTGGGTTCTGGGGTGAATTGCAGCCTACCTTTCATTGGATTGCCTGTAGCATTCTGGGACTTCAGGAGAGCCTTTGAGACCTTGTCTCAATCTTATTTCAGCATGTTAGGAACAGAGGAGGATAGGTATGGGCCTCTGAATATCACTCGAAAGTCTGTAAGTAATAGAAGACTGGTTCCTTCTAGTCTGATGCCAGCGAGGTTGAATGACTTGCCCAAGGTGAGAGTAACTGTTGTTAGATTTAGGATCAGGCTCTCCTGATTCCCTGTCCAGCGCTTCCAGTTTGAGGCAGAATTTACAAACATTTAGGGTGCTCTGCTCCATCTCTGTCTTAGATTGGACCTACTCAGTAGCCTTCTGTAGCTTTGCCTTGACTATGAGGCAATTTAGACGATGCATTTAGCTTCATGGTCATAGCTATACTTCTATATTGGAAAAATTTCAGCATGTGGAAATATTTTTGATTCATCTAATAAAGAGTAAATAATACAGTTTATCCAAAAGAGAATATTCTTAAAAATTGTAATTACCTCTGAGAATAGTTTTCCTTTATAATAATTTGATTACATGGAAACTTTAGATTGAACCCACTTTATGGATCCATATAGGAGATCTGTACACCAGCCCATCTAAGAAAGAGAGTCAACGGATTATACATTTATATTCTAAAAACAAATCAGGTCATATTTCTCATCATGCCAGTTACTCTTATAAACACACACCAGGTGAGTAAAGCCCTTTTTCTGTCTTATTTCTTCATGTCTTACTAAATGCTGAGATCATTCAGTGTGCTCAGTCCCTAGCCACAGTACATGAGCAATTCTTGGAAGAGTCATGAACTGCAAGGTGAAGGAAAAAAGCTTCTTGTTCTTCTAGAGTGATTGGATATAAACTATAGGCATGAGACAGCAGTTATTTTTTTATTCTTTCAGAGGTCACAAAGGATAAATGATTACAATAACATTTCACCCACTGACTTTAGATTTTTACTAGTAAATCCTGTTATTGACTTTAAAAGCTGCAAATCTTCAAATCAAATATTTCTGATCAGACCATAAATCCTTAAAATTCAAATCTTTTTTCTGAATGAAAGATCTATGAAAACAGATGATGGATTTCATGGGCTGTCAAAGGAAAAATGTTGCATTTCACAGTTTGTCATTGAATATGATATAAAACACCCGAAGGTAGATTATTTATATTGATAAAACTATTCTTTGGCAACAGAAGCTGCTTTCTGGGGAATAAAAATAAAATATCGAAATAACTAGAAATTTTTTGCTTTAGAATTAGGTAGTGAAAAATAATGTGGATAAATGCCAAAGATATTTTCTTTGAGTCAAATACAGGGTACGTTATTGCAAGCACAGGCAAGAATAGACTAGTTTCTCATGAGACACAATATATGTTAGCAACCGTCTACCATTATTTTTGCTGAACACATATGAGTTCATCTTTTAACTGCTTTTTTTTCTGGTTGTTGTTACTGTTCTTTCTGACACTTCCTTTCAGAGGTCATCAAACATTAGATTCATATTTCAGTCAGATGAAGGATGTCAAAATTATTCTCCTCTTTCCGGGCAGTGACAGCAAGATTAAGAAGCTAGTTAGCTTTGTTATTTTCTATGGCTACAGACAGGGTCCTCACTTCAGCCGGCTTTCTCATCAATAAATGTACCATGAAAGGGCTCATTAAAGGCGTGTGGCCAGACATCACAGCTCCCCAAACAACTAGGAGTTAACATGTCACAGAGATGAGTCTGGAAAGTCATCTTCCCCTGATGAAGACATCAAAGGATGCTCACTAGACAAAACCAAAGTTGGCACCTGTCTGTATAAATATATACGTATCCACTAATCTGCTACTTTCAGCCCCTAAACCATTTTGCAAGTAAGGGCCACAATCATATGATGCCAAATATTCTTTTAAAAATTAAAAAGTGCTGTAAAACTATATTTAGAGGTTAAAGTCTCAATACACTGAAAGAGTTCACATATGAAGTTATAAATACATATCACTATCTCCTTTGTATTAATTGCTATATCCCTTAACCAATGGAACAAGGTATACGATACATTTAAGAGCACACCTTACTGTGAAGAACATTTACAGACAGTAGTTCCAATCCCAGTTTTGATACTGACTTAAGCAAGTCATTTTATCTCTCTAAAATATAGTGCCCCATCAGGTCAGGTCAGTTCAGTTCAGTTCACTTGCTCAGTCGTGTCCGACTCTACGACCCCATGAACCACAGCCCGCCAGGCCTCCCTGTCCATCACCAACTCCCAGAGTTCACCCAAACTCATGTCCATTGAGTCGGTGATGTCATCCAACCATCTCATCCTTATCCTCTGTCTCCTCCTGCCCTCAATCTTTCCTAGCAGCAGGGTCTTTTCAAATGAGTCAGTGGGTCAAGAAGGGCCAAATCACTAATTTCAGAGAATTATTTTGATGATTAAGTTACTATATGACATGCAAGGTGCCTGGGACATGGTAGGTGCTCAATAAATGATAGCTGTAATAATAATAATAATTGCTAAAGCTATTATTTTAAACACACACAACCTGAATAATTTCTGAGGTCCTTGGGTGCTTGTGACAGAGTATAGTCACTATTTTACTGTGACTTAGAAATTGCTGACTGTTGTATATTACTGACATTGTGAATGGAAAAATGATGAGGTCACTGGAAAGGGGAATAGGTCCCAATATTCAGAGAATGTCCTGGGCAGAAGGGAAGATGCAGATGCAGGCTCATATGGCTCCCTTCTCAGATCCTGAAAACTGGAGTCAAGGTTTCATTTACAACAGTACATAATCTCAGCAGCACATAAGAAACCTTGCCACCTCTGCCCAGTAAAACACAAATCACCGACTACCAATTTTTATTTTAGGCAGTTAGATAGTTAGTACATCGTTAATTCCTGCACATACTTGGGCTCGATATCACTGTCAATTCCGTTTTATTTCCACCTCCTTTCCAAGATCCCCAGTTGGAGGTAAAGCCCTGCTCTCTGAGCGTCTGCGGATATTCTAAGGCAAGATGAATCTTAAGAAGCTTCCATCCTTTGAGGCAATTTACAACTCAAAACAGCAACACATTTTCTTTTCAGGGTAGAAATACTGACAATAAAAATGGGAACAGCTTTGAAATATACATTGCTGTAATTAAAGTGACTTGCTCTTTGGAAATTCCTGAGACAAGTCTTTATTGCAACTACTATTTAATGATAAGCACAATAGTTAAAGGCTTTTCCTCTGAATGGTATCAATGCTAGGATCTGGATGTTCCGTGGCTTTTCAGGTTACAGAGTGTGGCCCCTGGTGGATGCCCTGACTCGTTCTTCTCAGGACTTTCTGTGCCTTTGCTTCCTTTGATGATGTGTGGACCCAGGCCAGAGGATGCTCGGGCTGGTGTTGCCTGGCATCCTGTTACAGACGCCGTTAACAGATGGCCTTGGACAGAGATGTGGTCAAAAATGGCTGGGCAAAAGTTGGTATGTCCCCTACCAGAGGACGCACCATACCCAGGAGGGTGTGAAGTCTCAGAAAAGCCAACTATTTAACTTTATTTCGTTGAGTATTCACCGGAACACTTTTTGTAGATATGTGGCACATATTACTATCCCATGGAATGGTGTTCTGTGAGATACTAAATTGGGAACCAACCTAGATCTTTTCATTCCTAGCTCCATCATAGAATGAACTGAGAGTTTTAAAACATACCAATACTAGCCCCATTTTTTTCTCCAAACCGTCTGGGGGTGATGCTTACACATTGGTATTGTTTTTAAGAGCTCTGGTGCCTAGGTGAGTTTAATGTCCATCCAGGACACTCACTCTGACCTAGGCCTGCCACTTAGGCCACCCCTGCTGCTCAATTACCTCCTTTCCAGTACACAGAGCTCCAGTAAGTGAGAGAGAAAAAGAGCCTTCCAAAGCTCTGGTGTGTCGGAGAAGGCCTTATTTGGGATACATCTGAATTATAATTGCTCCTGAAGCTTTAGCCCACGTGTTGATGATGTGCTGGCTTTTCAGGACCGCTCCTAAAGGAAATCAACCCTGAATATTCATTGGAAGGACTGATGCTGAAGCTGAAGCTCCAATACTCTGGCCACCTGATGCAAAGACCCTGATTCTGGGAAAGACAGAGGGTAGGAGGAAACGGGGGTTACAGAGGATGAGATGGTTGGATGGCATCACCGACTCAATGGACATGAGTTTGAGCAAATTCTAGGAGATGGTGAAGCACAGGGAAGCCTGACGTGCTGAAGTCCATGGGATCAGAGTCAGACTGAGCAACTGAACAAGACACATACACTCAAATAATTAAAAGAAGATTGAAATGCTTTACAATTTTCCAAGGCTTATCATTTGTGAAACTCACACAGATTCATAGATTTTGTGTCATTTGTTAATTCATCAGTTCAGTCATCAATTTACTGTTTCAGTCACTCAAGAAATATTTATTGAGCACCTACTATGTGCCAGGCACCGTGTGAGGCACTGAAGATACAGCAACTTTCAAGTAGCTTGCTGCTGCTGCTGCTGCTAAGTCACTTCAGTCATGTCCGACTCTGTGAGACCCCATAGATGGCAGCCCACCAGGCTCCCCTGTTCCTGGGATTCTCCAGGCAAGAACACTGGAGTGGGTTGCCATTTCCTTCTCCAATGCATGAAAGTAAAAAGTGAAAGGGAAGTTGCTCAGTCGTGTCCGACTCTTAGTGACCCCATGGACTGCAGCCCACCAGGCTCCTCCGTCCATGGGACTTTCCAGGCAAGAGTACTGGAGTGGGGTGCCATTGCCTTCTCTGTCAAGTAGCTTAGAGTCCAGCTAAGGCAAATCTGTATTATCTTTATACCCATAAAAAATACACAGAAATGACACTCACGTACTAATTTATTAATATGAGTCTACAAAATTAATAGGCATGTAATAGTATTGGATCTACTATTAATACATTGCTTGTGTTAGTCGTTAAGTTGTGTCTGACTCTTTGTGACCCCATGAACTGTAGCCAGACAGGCTCTTCTGTCCATAGGATTCTCCAGGCAAGAATATGGAATGGGTTGCCATTTCCTTCTCCAGGGGATCTTCCTGACTCAGGAATTGAACCCAGTTCTCCTACATTGCAGGCAGATTCTTTAACATCTGAGCCACCAGGGAAGCCCAGTTAATACTGGGCTTGTTAATTGTAATCACTATCGACTGTGTTAATTTCCAACCTGAATGACTCTCAGAAAGAGCAGACAGCACCTTCCCTCCATCTGGCTGTTCTAAGCCAGCCAAGAGTGGCTGCTTAGGGCAGCGGGCAGGGAAGAGTTACGCTGAGCAAGTTTCCACTTCCCACTGCCTGCTCTGCATTCTGCCAGTCCTTAACCCGTGACAAGATATGCACGCATTCCTGGCATCGAAGCCTTTAGAGTTTAGCTGTGTTTAATCACTAATAGTGTAGGCCCGTCCGTCATACAGCCTGAAGTGAAGGGAGGCTGGGACCTCAGCGAGAACTGGGCGTTGTCAGTTGACTCATTAATTTTTTTTCCTTGTCTACAAGGTTTACAGCGAGTTCTTTTCGGAGCTTTGATTTGCTCTTCAGTTCTCTAATTGCTTTGATTTCACCTATGCATGCAGTCAATATTAATTTGCTGTCCCATAGTCACAACAAAAGAGCAGAAACAAAGAGAAAATCCTGTCTTCCTGTGTGGTTTGCACAGGACCATGTGAAGGAGAAACTGGAGGAGGTTGGGGTGGCCAGATAGCTTGCTGTTCAGGGCCCAGGTCACCTTGATTTGTTCCTTGGCTCTCTCCTTGATTCTTCTCTGGGTGGGGAGTTGGGTGGGTGAGGGGAGAGGTAGCCTGAAGAGGAGGTAGAACTTTCTAAGAGCAAAATAATTCACAAGCTCAGATATTGGTAAAGTAACCTAAGGGATCTATATCGCATTTAGAATACCCACTAGAGATGGCATCTCACCTCTAGCAGAGAGAGGCTAATTGTTTCCATAGCAAAAAGCCTGCATTTATTTCTCACGGAGGCTCCAAGTTCAGCAGACTTCCTTTGATCAGGCAGATAACACTGGGGCCAAGGTTGATCTTTTACATCCTTATGACCCTGCAGATGAAAACTGTGTGCCTCATGACAGTGTTATTCTTTAACATTGGATTTTTATTTGCTGGGGCTGGGGAGGACAAAAGCATCATGCTTTGTATTGATAAACGATCACATTTGTCACCGAGAGGCTCGGGTATTCAGATATCCAGCCTCCCCACCTTCCCACTGCCTCATCTTGTTCTTCACAGCTGAAGTCCATCTGGATTGTCCTCTTTCCTAGCTGACAGGGAGAGAGCCAATGAAATGCCTTTTCCTGTTGCTGGGTGACTGCGAATATTTTGAAAACATGTCCCGTAAATGCAGCAGCTTAACAGCCTGCCATTGGCTGGTTGAGCATTCTGTGCATGGTGACGCATGAGGCTGACATGAGTGACAGGTGGGAACAGCTATGCAAATATATCACTGGCCTGATGTTCCACTGGAGAGGAAAACTATTTCAAGGCTGAGTGACAACTATAACATACCCCGTGGAAGAAAAATAAATCTCCCTGAGTCTACATTTAGGCATCTGAAGAACAGTTACGGGAAAAAAGAAAGAAAAAAACCCTCAAGGTTGTCTTACCCTCAATATCCTGCTTTTCATGGTCTGATTAGCAGATCTACCTAGAAATATATGTGCATTTCTCCGTATCTTTTGTAGTTGTGTGTTGATACATTTTAAAATCCAGACTTGTTTATTCAGGGAAATAATTTAAACACTGTCAGGAGGCCTTTAAAATTCTTCTTTGTCTCCTGGTCTCCAGCGCCCCTTCCTTCACCTTCCTTCCCTGACCTTCAAGTCCAAATATCCTGCCGCCACAGGATGTGGTCAGTGTGGGGATCAGCATGGACTGCATTTTATCCCTCTCTGTCCACTTAAAATATTTGCATCCTGGTGGGAGGACAAGCAAAGTCTTGTCTAAACAGCTTTGGGATTCTCTTTGCTGCCAGAGAGCTGTTTGGATACAAATAACTGCTTTTGCTAACACCGGGTTAACTATTCATACACAAACCTGCCAAAGAGCCTCTAGGAAAGAACGTCCTTCTACTAATTGAATTCTAATGAGGCCAGGAAGTAGATTAGGAATTGAACTATTTTACTGTGAGTTTCAAACATCAGACATAGGGATGTTAGACTTTGATCTGATTAATCCTTCAGTAGGTCTTAATTAGTTCACGAAAAAACTATTCCGGAAGGTATCTGTGGATTATTGGTGGATCCCGTTGAAGGGGACTTTTTTGGTTATAGTATACATCAGAGCCTCCAGTGTCCATGTGCAATAGAAAGACGCTGTTATGCTATGACCAGATTCTGAAGCAGTTGTTAAAGAGGCATTCCTGGGCCAATTCAATTGGCACATATCTAGAAGTTATATTTATTTGCCTTATCAGATTTGGGTGAGTTTGAGAGCTAAATCAGGGTGACCATCAGTGGGATTAGCTGTGGATACAGAAATGCTTTGAGGACATAATTTATTATTTTTTAATAACGCGATTTAGACAAAGTCTCTTGAGAAACCACTTCAGCAGGTAGGTCACTGGCAAGGGTCACCCAGTGTCTACAAACTGAATTGTGAGCACCTCCCCTTTGTATCAGGGAATCTGAGAGTGCCATCCAGATACACTCCCCTGTGAAGGACAGCCGCAACACTCTCCACCCAGTACTGTTCTCTCCGGGGCACTGGTCCTTCTTCCACTCACACCACGTTTGCATCTGGGACCTGACATGTTCTTCAGTGACCATGCCCTGGCATGGTTGATTGGTCCCGGGATGGGCACTTGGCCCAAACCAGACCAAGTGGAAAAGTTCCCTAACGTTCTCCAAACTGGAACTTGGTAACCGTTCTTTCTCGAGGGGGCTGCTAAAAGATGAGAAACTTAGGCCCTGATAGAAGCCATGGTGACTCCTTTATAAGGCAAAGCCAGGCTGCAGTCAGCACAATCAAGGGCTCAATGCTGCAGTGATGTGGTCTGCCCATTTGGCTCGAGGACACATCCAGGTGCTTGCTGCCGCCCATTCCAGGAGTGGTCAGTTGGCTTCTCGAGTCCAATCTCAGGGGCAGATCTTCATATACTCTTGTTTGGGGCTTCCCGGGTGGCTCAGTGATAAAGAATGTGCCTGAGAAGGCAGGAAGATGCAAGAGATGCAGGTTCCATCCCTGGGTCGGGAAGATTCCCTGGAGGAGGGCATGGCAGTATTCTTGCCTGGAGAATCCCATGCACAGAGGAGCCTGGCGGCTATGGCCCACAGGACTGCAAAGAATTGGTTGCAGCTGAGCACACATGCACACACATACTCCCATTTGTAATGTTTCCCGGGAGGAACTCTGAGCTTACATATAGAGGAGTATTTACCTGGGACCTCACACCCTAGGCAATCCTGCCTCCTCCTGAGAGAACTACTGTGCAGGCTCTCCCTGCACAAATCTCCAGTGAAGGAGATGCTGAGTGCTGCCCAGCAAGCCCAGAGATATCCCCAAAAATATGACATGTGGACCTTTGGTGTTTAGCGGGGGTTATCAAAATAACCAGCCTCTTCTCTCACACATAACTTCTCAGAGAACCAAAGGAAAGCTATTTTTAAGGAGGTCATGGATGATTTGAAAGATGTTTCAGGCAGGAGTATAAATTTCTCCATGGTTTTAAAGGGAGACAGATTCCCATGATTTTTCATTTTGGAGCAACAAACTCACAGAAAGCCTCCCCTCTTGTCTTTCTTTTTGGAGTTCTAGGGCTTTCCTCTGGACAGTGAGGGGAAGTATACAAAGTGTCCTCCCTTAGGATCCAGCTTCAGGGCTGCACAGAGTTGTTTGACAAACGTAAGCCCAGGGGTGAGGATGGCCACCTGTTGCTGCAGAAACCATCACCGAGCTTGGTTTTCATAGAACTCCCTTCCACCTCTGGAAAGGCCTAAGATGAATTACAGCGTATGTGAGGAAAATAAACCCAGAGAGAGAGGAATGGGATCATTCAGCACGAGATATGTTTGGGATTTACCCTTTGAGGGGAAAACTGCTTTTAGATCTCACAGACCTCTCCCTTGAAGTTGCTTTTTCAGAATGCTGAAGGCAGAGAAAGAGCACTCGCTGAAACAGTAGGGCCGGGTAACCTCACAGACTATGTAAGCTTAAAAACCAACCAACCGATCCAAACAGCCGCATCAGAGACTATTGAAATTTGAACTCGTCTATTAAGGAACTAAGCCACGGTTACAGAAAGGTTCATAATCTGACCATAAGGACAGGGTCAAGCCAGGATCAGAAAAACCGAAAACAAACGGGGCTCCACATCATTTTGAAAGGGAATATAACAGATTCAGCGTGACAACTTATACCTTGTTTTTTTTTTTTTATCTGTACACTATAATTAATTGGGCATTTCTCTGTACCCCAGTTTCATCATCTAGAAAATATGAAAAATAATAGTTGGGTTTTCTGAGGATTAAATGAGCTCCTATAGGTAAGGACCTGGCACATGGTAGAACATTCATGAAACCTTTGTTGTTTTCCAGGCGACCGTCACACGGAGGGGACTGCACAGGTGCTGAGCAGGGGAGTCGAGGGAAAGGAAACCAGCAGTGAGAAGCCAGGCCCCCCAAACTGGCAGTGAGCTGTCTCTCCCTCAGCTGCCCAATCCATAAATAGGATACGGCCACTAAGGCCTGTTTAAAGGCTCTGTTAACATTCAATGAAATAAGAGCTATGAAAGCACTTGGAATCAGCAAGAATGCTACAGCTATAATAGCACTGCTTTGAGCGAACAGCAATATTTAGAAGTATAAAATGATTGGCATCAGGTTATCCTACAGTAAGCCTAGAAAATGTATTCTAAAGTCCATCCACCTGGAGATGCTTAACAGCAGAATAGTATATAAGCCTTTTATTCCAGGATAGGTTGAAGAGAGCCTGCCCTTTGGTAAGTTCTCACCAGCCCTTCTCACCCTTTGTCCTTTCATGGTTGTATGGATTTGATTACAGTGAATCTAAAGAAGTAGCCGTAGGCATCACCGTGCCACCTTCGAGGGCCAACTAGGAAGCCAGCTGCACGGTTCCCCACCTGGGGGAATGAGGCAAAATCTGTCTTGACTTTGGACCCCATCCACAATATGATCTCACAGAAAGGATTCTAGAGTTTTCTCTGTTATAGTGTGACTGACCAATTTTCAATTTTTATTAAAATTCTTCCTTGTTCACACCCTAAGTCCTTTTAATCCCAACCAAACGTTTGAGGCCCTGGATGAACACATCAGCCTGTATTACATGACAGTCGGAGAACAGTCTCTGTGGCTATTCTTGTTCATAATGCCAAGTTTAATCTCTTGGTGTTCTGTATAGAAGTGTCTAATACAAAGACAGCAAAATCCTGCACTGCTGCTGCTGCTTCTGTAAGTCGCTTCAGTCGTGTCCGACTCCGTGCAACCCCATAGATGGCAGCCCACCAGGCTCCCCCGTCCCTGGGATTCTCCAGGCAAGAACACTGGAGTGGGTTGCCATTTCCTTCTCCAGTGCATGGAAGTGAAAAGTGAAAGTGAAGTTGCTCAGTTGTGCCCGACTCTCAGCGACTCCATAGACTGAAGCCTACCAGGCTCCTCCATCCATGGGATTTTCCAGGCAAGAGTACTGGAGTGGGGTGCCATTGCCTTCTCCAAAAAGCCTGCACAGATACTGCGTTATTGACTACGGGGTTTCCGAGGTGGTATCTGTATGAACTCCATGAATTGCTTCTAGGGAGACAATAAGGACCAGAAATAGATTCACTATTTCACCACCGAGCAGCATTCCTAGGAAGGAGAGTGAGGAAAAGGTCCATCGGGTCTGGTCATGAAAGGGCTGCATCTGAGGGGACAGAGCACAGTCCCACAGATGAGGTTCAAGCCCTGTCACGGGCAGCGCTACATGCAACAGTAAAGATAATTAGTGGAGCGTCTGAGACCTGACTCCCTGAGACCCACTGCACCCCCTCGCCATCCACACCACCTCACTGTCAGCTCCCAGACCCTCCCCTGCCACCCCCTGGCTGGGACAGAGCCCGCGGCCAGCTTGGACCAGGCTTTGTCACTAAGGCTGAACTGAGATTCTTCCCAGTTCTTTGGCCTCGCGCCTGGGCAAATGAATAAGCTGCCTGTGTCACTAACATATTCCAGGTCATGCACACACACAAACATTATTATATCTTGGAATTACTTTTAAATTACTGTCTTTTGGGTTTTAACCATTTTCCTAGAAAGGCAGCTCAGCAAATCCTTGCGTGGAGCAAGGATGGCACCCAGTGGCCAAAGTGTTTCATCTCAGATCTTGTTTTCTTGAAGATTTTTCTGTGGGTTTTTCTCTTTGGGAACAATGAAAGCCACAGGATCTTATTTCTAGAGCCAGAGTTGAAGCTCCAAATCACCTATCTGTTTTAAGCTGAAGTACACTCAAACACACACACATACACAAACACACATACACACACACACAAGTTGGGGCAGTATACAGAGATTAATTCAGAATAACTTCTAAAAAGCCTCAAAGATTTACCATCAATGTCTTGGGTTAAAGTCACCATAGTGCACATATGCAGATCACTTCCCGTGATGTCCCTAATGTCGTACATCACCCTAGGAAATACCATACAAATATCAACCCAGCCTCACATTCTTTACTTCATATCTTCCCCAAATAGTCTCTAGCCCATGAGTTCTCATGCCTTAAACATAAGACTTTATCTCCTGACAAGTGCTTTATCATTAAACTGATGTTTGCAATCTCATATCCCTGTTATCTTTCTTATAAGGTACTTGGCAGGCCTGGAGAGCACAGGATAATAAAGTGGGTCTGCTCTTTTTTCCTTTGAGCTTTCCAGATGTCGAGAGATTTCTATACAGCTAGATAACCAATCAGACTGTAAAGAAGACAAGCAAGATGTCAGAATAATGGATCATACACCCTCTTGCTGAGAATGATGCAATATCTTCATAACGTTTGCTATTTCCAATTTCCTTAGGTTTCTAAGCAGTGTGAAACCCTAGGGCAAGAAGTCACATGGATGGCACAGCCACAATACAGAGAGGCTTCTAATAAAATAGTTAATAACAAAATATATTGATTGCCCAAAGAATACCATGAAAAGGCTCTTTTTAAATGCCTAAATTCAGCCAAAAAAATTCTTTTTTTCTCAGACATCATCCACCATTCATGCTTGCTTGGTTCCCAGGCTGTTGAAATGCCCCCAAAGTTCCAAGATAGAAGTTAAATCAAGAGAAGTGACTTCAACATAAAATTCCATGATATTGTTTACATTTTCCTATTCAGCTACTTAAAAAGAAGAACTGTCTTCAAAACCAAAACAAAACACCGGAGGGAAAAAATCAAAGCCAAGTACATGCATTGTTCTCTCTGGTGCTTTGGTGCTTGTTGTCTCACATGTAAAATGCAGCTGTAAGAAAGCAGCCCTCACCAAGAGCTTATGAGACTCATATGAGAGAAAAGGCTTTTATACACTGATAAGTCATTACTTAAGATATTACTACTTAAACATTTATAGGTGGCACCAGTGTAAGTGTTTATACTGATGAGACTGAGATTCTTGTCTTACCTAAAATAATCACTTATCCTCTGCACAAGTATTATTGTATACTATGCGTGCGTGCTAAGTCACTTTAGTCGTGTGCAACTCTTTGCGACCCTATAGACTGTAGCCTACCAGGTTCCTCTGTCCATGGAATTCTCCAGGCAAGAATATTGGAGTGAGTTGCCATTTCCTCCTCCAGAGCATCTTCCCAGCCCAGGGATTGAACCCGCGTCTCCTGTGTCTCCTGCATTGGCAGACAAATCCTTTACCGCCAGTGCCACCTGTGGTATGATGTGCTGTGTTTAGTCACCCAGTCACTCTGCCTCTTTGTGACTCCATGGACTATAGTGTGCCAGGGTCCTCTGTCCATGGGATTCTCTAGGCAAGAGTACTGGAATGGGTTGCCATGCCCTCCCTCCAGGGGATCTTCCTGACCCAGGGATCAAACCCATGTCTTCTGTGGCTCCTGTATTGCAGGCAGATTCTTTACTGCAAAGCCACTGTGGAAGCCCCAACTGTATACTATATTACCATTCAAATGTTAACAGAGCCATGGTGGGCTTAGGAAATCACTTATAATATATAATTACATCAAGTTGAGCCAAGTCTTCTACCAAATACTCACATTTTTAAATAGAGCTCATATTTAAAACTTTGGGTATTTAGAAATTCTAAGGACCCCAAAATGTTTTGTCCATTTTATGTTGTTTTGCGTTTTATTTTCCCTTTCCCTGCTAGATATAAGTTTTACAAGCTTGTAAAGTGGTAGCATGTTGTGGCTGGAGATCACTTTGTTTTTCAGATTGGAAATCTGAGGCCTGGAAATTTCAAATGAGCCAAGAGGTCTAGGGGCTGCTTTGTCTGCTTCCACGTTTGCTCCTTCTTATTTAACTGTGTCTGCAGCCTTATAAAGATGGTCTTAAAAGGGGAGCTCCAGCTACTAAGACTGTAGAAAACCCTTAAACCAGACAGTGTGTCCTGACTTCGTGTTTCAGACGGTGCCTTGGAACCAACACAATCATGATTTGTACATGCTTGTAAGATTTTGAATTGATCCATTTTCAACTGAGAGAAAACATACAGAATTATCAAAGTGGTACATAATTTCAAAAATAGGTAGAAGGGACAGAAGATAGAACCACACAAGTTAAAGAGAATTAGAAATCTCAAGATTCAAGAAAATAATAGTTTTAAAGAATTTAGTCAGCAGAGTAGTGGTAATGGGACATATGAATGAAGAATCTCACTTCAGCAATTTCTATAATATTAAATTGCTGAATTAACCAAGAATTAATGGCAAAGGACGTTTGCTCTGCTATAGACAAGGGAAGGACAGATATTGTCATTACTGAATACTCAAAGAGAACATCTTAAACAAAGACAAAGAATCCCTTTATTTTCATATACTTAACGCTTCATGGGAAACCCAGGAAATTAAAAATCAAGAACTTGAAACAAGGGGCTGAGAGGATTTGCAGCATTCTCATTGTCACAGAGCCCTGCTTCAGAATTCTACTCACATGTTGTAACTTCCTCTGCCATCAGAATTGCAAATAAATCAATGAATTGGTCACTTGGTAGCGATTTCTTCAGCACCAGGAGCAAGGCTTGGCTTTAGGTGATTTAAGGGTTACAAAAATGAATTAGACAAGGGTATTCTCCCCTAAAAATTCTCCTAGTTTAGCCAGATGACAGGTGCACGAAGATTTATATCACACGGTAGACATGATAAGTATGATGAAAGAATGAGCAGATCACTTTTGCCTGAAGGACAGTAAGAACAACTTCATGGGGGAGGGCAATTGAGCAGGATCAGATGGATTGTAGAGGCTTTAAGTATGCAGACAGAGGAATGGGGATGGGAACAAAGATAGGGAAGGGCAGAGTATGGACTGGAAACATCAACTAGAACTCCTGTGAAGGGTGGGTAAGTGGGAGCATGAGAAACAGACTGGAAAAGTGAACTGGAGGTTAGAGCTCAGAGCACTTTTAATGCCCATTTAAAGAAATTTGAAGTGATGGACTCTAAAGACTTAGAGAGGATGCTAAGCTTTGTGAGAAGGAAACTGGCACCAGCAGAAGAGTGCTGCTGATCTGGCAGCCGTGTACAGGACACATCTGGGGGTGCAGCAGGGAGCCCGGACAGGAGAGCGCTGCATAGTCAACGTCTGCGTGGGAGAGAAGGAGGATGTGAACTACAGTGACTGCAAGGATGATCAGAGATGTTCCAAGTCAGAATGGAGGGAACAGCGCATGCAAGCGGGGGGCATGAGGTAACTGTACAATCACACCCACAGCGGGCTTCTGAAGAGGAGGATGAGGGAGGCACAACAGTCAGGAGTCCACAGTTTCTGGGTAAAGTGAAGAAACCCTTGTGATGGCTAAGCCCCGCCCATATCATTGAAGTGTGCCCGTGCTTAGTCAGTCAGTCATATCTGACTCTTTGTGACCCTTCAGACTGTATCCCACCAGGCTCCTCTATCCATGGAATTCTCCAGGCAAGAATGGTGGAGCAGGTAGCCATTCCCTTCTCCGGGGATCTTCCTGACCCGGGGATTGAACCCGGGTCTCCTGCATTGCAGGCAGATTCTTTAATGTCTGAGCCTCCAGGGAAGCCCCTTCTCCTGCATTGGCAGGCAGATTCTTTATCCTCTGAGCCATCGAGGAAGCCCGTCACTGAAGTGAGGGGCTATCAGTTTAGTTCCCATTCCATCTCTGTAGTTGCTGATGGCTCTAACTAGAGCAAACCAGAAAGAAGGGAGAGTGATCCAGGCCTAGAGGCCCCAGTGTTCTGGAAGCTTATGATCCCTTTGGCCTTTACAGTTTCCTTCACTGTTTGGGGCTCTAACTGGGCCTTCCTGTTGCCCTCCAAGCTGTCTTCTCTGGACTGGCAGGGCTGTCACTGCTCTGAAACGAAAACTGAACTGCCTTTGATTACATTCTCTCAGGCTCAGACTCCCTGGGTCTTCAAGTAAAGAATGCAGTTGAACCCACTGTGTGAACGATAGGTGGAGGAGAGAAGATGGGAGAATCTTCTCCCAGGAAAAGCAGATGCTCACAGTGTCCTCTGGGAGACAGTTTTCAAATGGAAAGAAATGACAGACAGTGGCTATTTAAGGTGATCTGAGAGGAGGTCAGGGTCACCACAGGATGTTCTTGACCAGGTGGGTCCTTGCAGAGCCCTCCGTGCAGAGCTGCTTAGTTCAGCAGGACAAAAGGTCAGCCTGGACCTGCAGCCCTGCCTTCCCTTCCATCACCTCCCTCCCCCAATATTTTCAATACCCAAGAGTGACAAAGTATAGCCATCTTTTCTCTGATGTGGCATTGAGTTAAGACACAGTTCATAAAGAGAACCCCTTATGAACACGCAGACATCTAAACACAAGGCACCCACATATTTATGGTCCTGTCCTAAGCAGCGAGGCCGTTGGCTCAGGCTGCTGCCATAGGAGCGGGATGTGCCCTTTAAGACGCTGACTCAGCCGTGTCCCCCACAGTCAATTTCCTGCTGAAGGTTCAATAACTTTCACTGATGATGAAAAAAGAAAATCTCAGATATTAAACTTGGCATAAATACTATTTAAAGTCAAAACAACCTGCCTTGATTCAAGAGGCTGGGGGCTCAGAGAAGAGACAGAATAGGTTAGGTGTAGGATAATACCCAAATTCCATTCATAATGCTGTGTGGTCATCTATAAACAAGCTTAGAAATTAGCTGGAGTGAACTGGAAGGTCATTGCTATTGAGATTTCCCAAGGTAGCATTCCAGGAAAGGCTGTGAGGGCTGAGAGTAGAGAAACAAGAAAGAGCTCTTCTTCTCTCCCTGGCACCCTGAGTTCCAGGGGTTACCCCTGAGTCATGGAGGTGCCTCTGAGGGAGTAGCCAGCCTGTGGAAGAGGAGCTGGAAGGTGCTCCCTACTGATTGGGGTGGGGGACATGTGTCCCAGACCCTCCCCCTACTCTCCCCTCCTCAGGAATCGCCGCATCACCTGGCATTGGGTAAATGTCAAGGTTCTAGGCCCTCTCTGCACGGTGCATTTGCCCTCTGCAACAAGTGGCTGCAAGACTTGGGCTTTTCCACCCAAGTAAGTTGGAAAGGTAATGGCCAGCACATGTCCTGCCTTCCTGTAACTAGAAAAAGGTGCGCCCTCTGGAGGCTCAATTCCTAAACAGCATCCCATGCACCTGGCCAGGCAGGTGGGGGTCAGTCCCAATTACTGACTTTGTGCAGGCAGGGCTCCACCGGTGGCTCAGCGGTAAAGCATCTGCCAGCCAACCAGGAGATGAAAGTTCAGTCCCTGAGATGGGATGATCCCCCGGAGAAGGAAATGGCAACCCACTCCAGTTTTCTCGCCTGGGAAATCCCATGGACAGGCTACAGTCTGCCTGGTAGGCTACAGTCCATGAGGTTGCAAAGAGTCAGACACGACTGGGCAACTGATCATGTGCATTGCACAAGCAGGGACTCTTGCTCAAGGCCCATGACATACACATCTACCTGCATGGCAGGAAGGACAGTTCTGAGGGCGGAAATGTCTTATTATAACATCAGACTATTTCATGCATCCAACGTATCTCCTGAAACTTGACTACTTAAAAAACAAAAGAAGAGGCTAGCACAGCCCTTCTCTTTGCCCAGCCAGGCCCATGCCATTCTTTTCACAGAGGAAACCATATTTTTGATGTAGCCATTCCTATTTTTGTAGGTAAAGTCCACAGGGTGTACCTATTCTCGGTACTTTATTTTACCAGGATATTAATCTGTGGCCTAGACAATAACATTGAAAACTTACAATATGCAAGAGGTAGTCCAAACCCAAATACTCAGTGTGAGTTATTGGTGTTTAATTACTGAGGCAGTTAAACAGGGCTGTAAACGAGTTCAGCTTTGATTGCAGCCATAACCCTTGCAGTTTGGAATTGAAAGAAGGGATGATAGAAGGTGGCAATATAACATGAGGATGACCATGAGTTGATTTTAATTGGTAAACTGGCATATATAGTGATAAGTATTTGGTCTGTCTGCTGCATCGGAATCCTAGGAAAGTGCATAGAATTATGGGAGCATATAATTGGTGTACTAAACTCATTTTCTTATGTTATCACAGCTGGCATCTTCAGGTTATTAAAAGCCTTTAAACCAGTCCTCTTCAAAGAGACCTCATTGTCAGTATGGTCTTTATACAGTATTCCTCTTTACACAGAGCAGAACAGAAGTACACAGGCACTAGAATCTGCACAGATTTTTCTGGATGCATCTTTCTTATTTCAAGTTCAAGAAAGATCAGTAATGTTCATGATAATAAAAACCATTCTTTAGATCTTGGTTTCCTCATTCAATGCATAGGGTGACCAACCCATAAGTGATAAATTAGTATTATAACCTGAATCAGACTCTTAAAAACTCATTAGTTCAAGGAAGTTCTGTAAACTTTTTGTGCACAGGTGGCCCTACAGAAAGGACTGTTTCCCAAGGTATAAATGATGTATCAGAAAGACAAAAAATGGGCTTAGGTTCTGACATTGTTGGATGAGCAATTATATGTTGTTTCACCTACTTATTTTGGTTAGACAATCTAGGGGCACTTCTAGAAAGGTTTTCACACTTTAACCCACCCCCCGCCCACTACCACACACCCCTCAAGGAGGCTTTTCCCTACAGGAGAAATAGGATTAAGAAAACAAAACAGAAATGAAAGCACTGCCCCCCACTTTATGGTATTCTAGAATAGGGAGAGAAATCTCCAACATGGAAGAGTATGAAATCAGAAGATAAGATGCAAGGAAAAGTAATGTGGTACCAGCCTAGCATGAATGATTACTGAAGATTCACTACAGATTTATCATACAGAAAATCTGTGTTGCTTTAGGCCATATCACCTAGGAGTACAGATAACAATGAATTGAAAGTGATTAATGGTATGTATCCAGCGGATGTTGGCAATTTGATCTCTGGTTCCTCTGCCTTTTCTAAAACCAGCTTAAACATCTGGAAGTTCACGGTTCACATATTGCTGAAGCCTGGCTTGGAGAATTTTGAGCATTACTTTACTAGCATGTGATAAGTGCAATTGTGTAGTAGTTTGAACATTCTTTGGTATTGCCTTTCTTTGGGATTGGAATGAAAACTGACCTTTGCCAGTCCTGTGGCCACTGCTGAGTTTTCCAAATTTGCTGGCATATTGAGTGTAGCACTTTCACAGCATCATCTTTCAGGATTTGAAATAGCTCAACTGGAATTCCATCACCTCCACTAGCTTTGTTCATAATGATGCTTTCTAAGGCCCACTTGACTTCACATTCCAGGATGTCTGACTCTAGGTGAGTGATCACACCATCGTGATTATCTTGGTTGTGAAGATCTTTTTTGTACAGTTCTTCTGTGTATTCTTGCCACCTCTTCTTAATATCTTCTACTTCTGTTAGGTCCATACCAGTTCTGTCCTTTATCGAGCCCGTCTTTGCATGAAATGTTCCCTTGGTATCTCTAATTTTCTTGAAGAGATCTCTAGTCTGTCCCATTCTGTTGTTTTCCTCTATTTCTTTGCACTGATCACTGAGGAAGGCTTCTTGCTATTCTTTGGAACTCTGCATTCAGATGCTTATATCTTTCCTTTTCTCCTTTGCTTTTCACTTCTCTTCTTTTCACAGCTATTTGTAAGGCCTCCCCAGACAGCCGTTTTGCTTTTTTGCATTTCTTTTCCATGGGGATGGTCTTGATCCCTGTCTCCTGTACAATGTCACGAACCTCTGTCCATAGTTCATCAGGCACTCTATCTGTCAGAACTAGTCCCTTAAATCTTTTCTCACTTCCACTATAATCATAAGGAATTTGATTTAGGTCATACCTGAATGGTCTAGTTCCCTACTTTCTTCAATTTAAGTCTGAATTTGGCAATAACGAGTTCATGATCTGAGCCACAATCAGCTCCTAGTCTTGTTTTTGCTGACTGTACAGAGCTTCTCCATCTTTGGCTGCAAAGAATATAATCAATCTGATTTCAGTATTGACCATCTGGTGATGTCCATGTGTAGAGTCTTCTCTTGTGTTGTTGGAAGAGGGTGTTTGCTATGACCAGTGCATTCTCTTGGCAAAACTCTATTAGCCTTTGCCCTGCTTCATTCCATACTCCAAGGCCAAATTTGCCTGTTACCCCAGGTGTTTCTTGACTTCCTACTTTTGTATTCCAGTCCCCTATAATGAAGAGGACATCTTTTTTGGGTTTAGTTCTAAAAGGTCTTGTAGGTCTTCATAGAACTGTTCAACTTCAGCTTCTTCAGCATTACTGGTTGGGGCATAGGCTTGGATTACTGTGATATAGAATGGTTTTCCTTGGAAACGAACAGAGATCATCCTGTCATTTTTGAGATTGCATCCAAGTACTGCATTTCAGACTCTTTTGTTGACCATGAGGGCTACTCCATTTCTTCTAAGGGATTCCTGCCCACAGTAGTAGATATAATGGTCATCTGAATTAAATTCAGCCATTCCAGTCCATCTTAGTTCGCTGATTCCTAGAATGTCGATGTTCACTCTTGCCATCTCCTGTTTGACCACTTCCGATTTGCCTTGATTTATGGACCTGACATTCCAGGTTCCTATGCAATACTGCTCTTTACAGCATCGGACCTTGCTTCTATCACCAGTCACATCCACAACTGGGTATTGTTTTTGCTTTGGCTCCATCCCTTCATTCTTTCTGGAGTTTATTTCCCATTGATCTCCAGTAGCATATTGGGCACCTACTGACCTACCGATCAAATTGCCAACATCTGCTGGATCATCAAAAAAGCAAGAGAGTTCCAGAAAAACATCTATTTCTGCTTTATTGACTATGCCATAGCCTTTGACTGTGTGGATCACAATAAACTGTGGGAAATTCTGAAAGAGATGGGAATACCAGACCACCTGACCTGCCTCTTGAGAAACCTATATGCAGGTCAGGAAGCAACAGTTAGAACTGGACATGGAACAACAGACTGGTTCCAAATAGGAAAAGGAGTATGTCAAGGCTGTATATTGTCACCCTGCTTATTTAACTTATATGCAGAGTACATCATGAGAAACGCTGGGCTGGAAGAAGCACAAGTGGAATCAAGATTGCCGGGAGAAATATCAATAGCATCAGATATGCAGATGATACCACCCTTATGGCAGAAAGTGAAGAGGAACTAAAAAGCCTCTTGACAAAAGTAAAAGAGGAGAGTGAAAAAGTTGGCTTAAAGCTCAACATTCAGAAAACTAAGATCATGGCTTCTGGTCCCATCACTTCATATTAAATAGATGGGGAAACAGTGGAAACTGTGTCAGACTTTATTTTTCTGGGCTCCAAAATCACTGCAGATGGTGACTGCAGCCATGAAATTAAAAGACGCTTACTCCTTGGAAGGAAAGTTATGAGCAACCTAGACAGCATATTAAAAAGAAGAGACATTACTTTGCCAACAAAGGTCTGTCTAGTCAAGGCTATGGTTTTTCCAGTGGTCATGTATGGATGTGAGAGTTGGACTCTGAGGAAGGCTGAGCACTGAAGAATTGATGCTTTTGAACTGTGGTGTTGGAGAAGACTCTTGAGAGTCCCTTGGACTGCAAGGAAGTCCAACCAGTCCATTCTAAAGAAGAACAGTCCTGGATGTTCTTTGGAAGGACTGATGCTAAAGCTGAAACTCCAATACTTTGGCCACCTCATGAGAAGAGTTGTCTTATTAGAAAAGACCCTGATGCTTGGAGGAATTGGGGGCAGGAGGAGAAAGGGATGACAGAGGATGAGATGGCTGGATGGCATCACTGACTTGATGGACGTGAGTTGAGTGACCTCTGGGAGTTGGTGATGGACAGGGAGGCCTGGCGTGCTGCGATTCATGGGGTTTCAAAGAGTCGGACACGACTGAGCGACTGAACTGAACTGAACTGACTGAATGGTATGTATCATACCCTCCAGGATTTTGGGCTCTCCATCTCTCAAGGTTCTTGTCCTTAAGATGTGACCACTCAGTCTGCAGTGAGTCCCTCAGCCTCTGCTGGTCATATTGGTAGGGAGGTGCCTTGCCTCTGGTCATAGTAATGCTTCCTTCTATTGGGCTGCTGTATCCTGTTGTGTGCTACTGACACTCTGGAATCCCTGTGCTCTTGGGGGCATTTAATTCACTGAAACTATATTAAGTCCATGCCTTTTGTGTCCACTCACGTCCTTAGCTGAGAACATGAATTCATGGTAGGCTGGAGTAAGGGACAAATCCAAGAGGCAGACTCCATTGCTGAACTTGGAATTCTCCAGACACTGAAGCCCATGGCCTCAACTCCCAATAGGAAGAAGTTTTTACTCAGAGGACTCTCATGTAAACAGACCACATCTCACTGGTCTTTAAGACATGTCTGAATCCCAGATGTGGTGAATCGTAGGCTGCAACTGGAGTCTGATCTGAGTATTTGACCTCCAGATCTTTTTAGCAGTCAATGATGAAACCATTTTCTCCCCAAATTCTGACCTAATCTCTGAATCACTGATCACTAGCTTGGTCCCAACTGGGTATAACACAACACTTTGAAACTCAGCCATTCTTCCACTTATGAAATCTCATAGATAACTCTGATTCTACATTTCAAATTTCTCCTTTCTCTCCCTCCCTTTCTCTATAAATATACATACATATATATATATATATATATATATATATATAGACAGAGGAGCCTGGCGAGATATAGTTCATAGGGTTGCAAAGAGTTGGACATGACTGAAGCGACTTAGCACGCAGCTCTGTTGAAAAAAGTATGGTAGTAGCCAAGGTTATAATATTTTTAATATATGCATAATTTATTTGTAAGACAAAGCACTTATTCACTGTTACTTAGCTACAATGTTAGGAAACTGCCATTGCACATACTCTAGTGTGAAATTTCAGTAAATACTTTTCTATGTGCAGGATTATTTTAAGCCCACTACATTTACATGTTATTGCTGCAATTATAAGATATCAGCTACCAATTATGATAATGTTTTATTTACTTTATATTTCAAGAAAAAAAGCCACTAAGTTAAAATTATCTACTATATCTCAATTACATTCTAATAAAATATTCACTAATATCTTACAGGATAAAAATCTGGAATAAATCAGTTTAGTTAATAATCTTGATCATTTTAAGATGAAATAATGCTTTTTTCCCTCAAATTTAAATACTTCATATTTTTAGTATGTTTGTGAGCTAAAAATAAAGAAGCACAGCAAATTCCAAGACGATGTGTTTTCCTTATTCTAAGGAAAGAGTTAAGCCTGAGCATAGAGCAGGACTTTTAGAAAGCAGACAGCTATTGATTTTGGCTGCTTCAGTACTGCACATGTCACATCACATAGCTCTTGCCATCATATTTAGTCCATTATGAGCTTTGCTATTTTCCTCCCTGCCTGCCCCTTCCATCTTTCAGCAATGATGATAATTATAAAATAGTAAAAGTATAAAACATAAAACAGTAAAATATTTATATGGAATGTCTACATAACTCAATGTGATTAAAAAAGCCTTAATATTTTTGATGGGCATGCTTATAAAATATAAATATATATAAAAATATATAAAATATAACATAGCTGACTCCCTTTTTTATACAGCAGAAACTAACACAACACTGTAAAGCAATTGCACTTCAATAATAAAGAAAAAACAACAAAATCTATAAAAGTAAATATAAAAATAAATAAAGATAATTATATATCACCATATTTTTTAACCTTTTCTTAATGAATAACTGTTTTGAGTTATAGAACACGAAAGATTTTGGGGTTGATTTAGTCATTCAATCATTCATTCATCCATTTGACAAGTATTTATTGAGTGCTACTATGTTCCAAGAATGGTGAACAGCAGTAGAGATAGAACAGAGAACAAAGTATATAAAAAGCCCTGCCCTGCTGCTGCTCACGTATGTGGGATGTTGATCTCCACAGCAAACAGACCCTGACTGCTGTGGTTTTGATTGCCCTGTCTTCTCCTCTGTTCTCTGCTGTCATCTCACTGGCACCATGGCTTTCTTGATCTGGGTCATCATGGCAGGTCTTTTCCTAAGAATCTCTCCAAGCCAATGAGAAACCATGTCTCTGGATGGAGTCCAAGCAATTCACCTCTGTTTGCTGCCCACATGCAGCTCCCTGACTTTCCTAGCAGTTCCCTCATCCCTGCTGTGAGTTTAGGGTCTTCCCTTGTTTTCTTTTTTTAAGTAGTGTGACTGAACCCTAATGATCTGATTCAATCATGAGGCCCAAAGGTCTCCAGGCCATTTTTTCCTGGGAAGACAAAATGCATTCACATTCAAATGACATGCTCAAGAGTAACCACCATCAAGTGTTACTACAAATACATATTCTTTCTTATGATTGTAGTAACTTAGCTGATAATTCTCTGAAGTGAAGTGAAGTGAAAGTTGCTCAGCTGTGTCCGATTCTTTGTGACCCCATGGACTAAAGAGTCCATGGAATTCTCCAGGCCAGAATACTGGAGTGGGTAGCCTTTCCCTTCTCCAGGGCATCTTTCCAACCCAGGGATTGAACCCAGGTCTTCCGCATTGCAGGCGGATTCTTTACCAGCTGAGCCACAAGGGAAGCCCGAGAATTCTCTGAACCTCCACAAAAATCTGAAAAAGACAGACACCTAAAGTTCCCAAAGGAGGGAAAATCAGGTTGCCCATACTCCCCTGTTTTGACCACTCAGAAGTGCAGGGAGAGGAGCAAGAATCCTGACCTGCCTTGAAGGGAAGGAGGGTGACTAAGGGGAAAGGAATGTCTGAGACTCATGTCAGAGCTGGAAGGGGGTCTTGCTGGGTGGCAGTGTAGCACAGTGGTTAGGGGACTCCAGTTGTAAGGCCAGATTGCTTGACTGTACCTCTTACAATCGTTTGACATTGGCCTGTCTGCTCAATATCTTTGTGCTTCAGTCTGCTCATCTGTAAAAGAGTACCTACTTCATAGGAGTATGAGACAGATTAATACAGATAGAATGCTTTGTATTGTACCTGGTCCATAGTAAGCAGCTGGTAAATGGTAGCTACTAATCTCTTTACTTCTTTTTACAGATGAAGAAATATACCCTAAGATTTTAAGTGAACAGAAAGAGGTAAGACAAATGCCAAAATCAGGCATCCTGATTCTCATCATATTACACAGATTTCTTTTTTCTGATATCCTGCATACTTAAAAAAGGAAAGAAAAAAATACTGAATCATTTAAATGATTAGGAAGGGGCCATTCAGTTATACATAAATTCCTTTTCCCCTCTAAAACTGAAATATGCAAATGGGCCTTACCCAGTTCTATTTCCCCAGCATCCAGAGGGCAGGACTAGTTTAGAGGCAAGATACAAAGGGTCCAAAAGCCCCGGGAAGTTTAACTTTATGCACTATTTGCTTCCTTACCTTAAACTTGTCAACTTCAGCTTTTGAACATGTTGCATGATAAGATAGCACCTGGTTCAGAAAAAAAGGAAAAAAAAAAAACCACTTCAATAACTAAACATGACTTAATTTTCTGAAATTCTCCTGGCACAAAACTAAACTTTGTTCAAGTACACCACCTTGACGTAATAGTGGGTGCTAATGTATGATGAGCAATTCCCAGTAACCATCTGTGATACAGATTATCTTCTGTGCAACTACAGAGAAATCTATTACAATGAGGAATGGAATGACAGTCCACGTTAAAGGCTACGTATTTTATACCAGGATATTTTTATAAGTAGTTATTTTACCCAAGGGACATGATGTGGCTCAAGACAACAGTTCCCAAGGTGTGAATATTTCTCCCATGAAACGCTTTGAAATGCAAATAAATTAAAAGGTATATGTATGTGTGCACACGTATATATGTGCATATTTGTGTGTGTGTGTCTATGTGTGTGTCCTGTGGCAGACACTGTAATTTGCTGACTCAACTTCCATGTCTGGTCTATTCTTATTTGCCTGCTTTTGTTCTCTAGGAAAGATATATTGTTATTCCCAATCATCTGCAATTTTCTTTTCAATTGGCCTCACCCTGTTGCATGTGGGATCTTAGTTTCCTGACCAGGAATTGAACCCATGTCCCCTGCACTGGAAGGCAGATTCCTAACTGCTGGACTATAAGGGAAGTCCCCTGCAATGTTTTTTGTAAGAGGATGATATGTACCTGTTTCATGGACATCAGCTTTAGTATATGATTTATTTTAGTCAATGGATGGTGGAGGAAAGTGATGATGCTACCTTTGAGAACAGCCTTTAAGAGCCATCATGTGGTTCTGCCATGCTCTCTTCCCTCCACCACAGGACGGGCATGGCCCTGAGAGGTGCTGCCCCTCTCAGCCTGGGTCTCCAGGTGAAGAAGATGCATGGAGCTGAGCCATAGCCAACACACTGCTGATTCTGTGTCACATGAGCAAGAAATCAGCTTTTGTGCTTTATCATCGCATCATAACTTACTGATAGAGTTTGAAAATCAAAAACCCAATTGGCAGCCTCCCTGCCACTAGGGGTTATCATGTTGGGTGGCCGTGTGACATTCCTCTGATTGATGAAATATATGTGGGAGTGTTGGGTCTGCCTGTATCCTTTCTTTGTTTTCCCTGGAAAACAGCTGTAAGGCCTAGACATTCAGCAAAATCTGTCATCTATGAGGTTATGGCCATAAGCGTGAATAGATGCCTTGTTACAGATCTAGAGCAGAAAGGGAAAGAGAAATGAAGCTGACCCTGGTCTGCCCTGTTCCAGACTTATTGTTCTGTAGAACAAATAAACTCACATTTCCATGAGTCAGTACTGGATGTTTTGAGGCAAATGCACACACTCACGCACACACAAACACAATGTGTGTGTGTGCATACACAAGCACATTATACATATGCTACCAGTTTCATCCTTAATCTGTACAAATATCAAATAAATCTGAGAAAGTTTAAATCCCTCTTCAACTACAGCTTTCTTAGTGCATACTTTGCTCTGAAAAGTAAAGTAATACATTTCTTCTGAAACGGACAGTCTCTGGTTGGTGAGCAGGGATGTATCATCAGCTAGTAAGAGTACCTTGTTCATGAGGAGCAGGCCCTTTGGTAAACTGCAGTCTAGGAGGAGGCAACATTGTCCCCTCAAAGAATCCCTAGAAGGGCAACAAGCCAGCAAAGCAGATTCCACAGGACAAGAGATCCTTGCACCCTGCTATAGAATGCTCTGATTTTATCCTTCCAAGCAGTTTCTGCTGTTTGGTCCTAAAGGGTTTCCTGGAATGCATCAGGAAGGTGATCATGTGTCATTGCTCCAGGCACCCTCAGGACTGCTTTACACACAGAGCACAGCACTGAGAACCTAGTAACATCTGTACCCCCTTCATGTATACCAGCGTTGCAGCTACCATGCAACCCTGACCAGACAGAAATGCACAACAGTGACCTTGCTTAGCTCCTAGCTGCTTACTGTAGTAAAGCCTCTGATCAAATGTGACCACCTCACTCTTCCTATCGAGCGTCTGCAGAGGCTGTGGGGACACTCAGGACTTTCCCTCATCACCTGTGGTCAGGGATCACATCCATTTACTCCTCAAACTGCATCAGCTTTGGTTGTTCCCTCATAATTTCACTGAAACAGCTTGTATCAAGGTTTTCGATTTCTTGCTATCAAATCCAAATCTCTCTGGACAGATCTGCAAATGTATTTCGCAGCAACATTGAATGCAGGTGATTGCTCTGGCCGTTTTTGAAGAGGGTCTTCTTGACACCACACTATTTTGGTTGTCATACCACATTCCTGTCTGTTCTTTCTCTGTGTTCTCTTTTAGCCTGCCTCCTCTATTTGAACTCTAAATGGAGACATTTACTCAGTCTCTTCTTCAGTGATGTCACACATGCTCATGACCTTATATACCATTTATAGGTTGACAACTTTCAAATTTAGCCCTAATCTCTCATTGAGTTTCAAATCCACATAACCTGCTGTTTACATTGTTAACTTCCAACTTGGCTGACTCAGTAGCATCTCAAATTTAACATGCTTAAACATGCCCACTGATTTTCCCATCTTTAGTAGACAGAACGATGCTCCTTGTCCCCTCATGATGTCCACATCCCAGTCCCTGAAATGTGCACATATTTATGTTACATGGCAAGGGGGAATTTAGGTGCCAGTGGATTTAAGGATGCTCATCAGCTAACCTGTAGATAGGAAGATGATCCTGGATTATCTAGGTGAACATAATACAGTCACAGGAATCTTTATAAGTCAAAGAAGAAAGCAGGAGAGTCAGAATCAGTGATGTGACACGAGAAATATCGACGCTCCATTGCTAACTCTAAAGACGGAAGGGAGACATGAGCCCACAAATGCAGGAAGCCTCTAGAAACTAGAAAAGGCAGGGAAACAGACTGTCCCCCAGAGCCTCCCCTAGAAGAAACACAGCCTACTCACACTTTGATTTTAGCTCAAGGAGAGCCATTTCAGACTTCTGACCTCTAGAACTTCAAGATAATAAAGTTCTGTCTGTTGTTTTAATCCACAAAGTTTGTGCTAACTTGTTACAGGAGCCATGGGAAATGGATGTCACTGATCTGTTTTTCTCCTAGTCTTCCCAGCAACATGATGGAACTTCATCCAATCAATTATTTAAAGTAGAAAAACCTGAGGGTGATCCTTGATTTTTTTTTTCCCCCTTCCTCTTTCCCTCACATTGAATCCAGCAGAACAACATGTCATTTCCAGTCCCGTATCCTGACTCTTTCCAGTTTCACCACCACCTACCCAGGTCCAGTCCACCATCCTCTCCTAGCTGGGCCCTGACAATCATCGTTCTACCCTGACCCCTTCTGATCTCTTTGGCATACATCAGCCAGAGTGGTACCTAAGAAATATAAATCAGATCTTGCCATCCTCCAGCCGAAAACTCATCAGTCATCAGTGACTGTGGTTACACTTAGAATAACATCGCGATGTGGCCCCTGGCGCCCTCTCAAATCACACTGCATGCCCTGCACTCTCTTCTATATATTCTCTGGACATGCTCACCTCCTTTAGGGTTTTCTATACACCAAGCTCTTTTCCATCTTAGAGCCTTATTTGCCCTTATCTCCTGGTTTATATTTTCATCCTTCTGAAATTAGGTTAAACGTTACCTCTTCAATGAGGTCTTCAGTCTGTGCCTTGAGAAACCAGCTCACTCACCGTTACTCTCTGTGTTCACAGGCTGTTTCTTTCACATCACTTATCACAGCTGGAGTTATGTGTCAGCTTGTTCGTCCCCTGCCTCCCCCTCTAGACTGCAAGCACCATGAAGGCAAGGATCAAATCTTGTCCCTAGAAGAATGCCTGATACTTAGTTGGCACTCAGCAAATATTGAATGAATCATGCAACAGAAAATAATCTTCAAAGAAAAGAATCTATTTCTCATATGCTTCTCTGCTTGTATTATTAGTGACCTTAATTTATGTCTTTTCCTCAACAAAATCATAGTATGTCTTAAAGCATAAACTGAACAGTGTAGGTGGGGTTGCCAGTTTTAACAAATAAAAATACAGGACACCCCATATAATTTGAATTTCAGATAAATCACTAATATCTGCACTATTTGAGACATAGTTATACTGAGAATATTATTTGTTGTTGATCTAAAGTTCAAATTTAACTGGGAATCTTTCTGTTTTCACCCAGTAACCTTACTTCTCCTCTCTCAAAATTAAAAAGGCTGGAAACAAGTATGGAAAACTTTAAGCCACATTCCAAAATTTTTCATGCTCCTCACTCAAGCCCTCCCAGTGACTTTTCCTTCCCAGTATTTTATCTGGCAAACCTACCAAATATCTCAAGTCTAGAGTATTTTCAGCAAAGTCAAATAACCTCACTAATCTAAGATCTGAGACTAATCTATGGATGCCATCGAAGGAAATATAATCAGATCAAAGTAATTCCTGATTATTTATAGCATAACCAATATTCCAAAGAGAATCACTGTATGTGTGTGTGCACATGGGGATGTGACCACAAGGCACGGCTGATGACTAAAAATAATGCAAGTTTCTGTGGTGGAGAATAAAAAAACAAGTTAAAGAATTTATTTTTTAAGCTACTATTGTTGCTAAACCCTTATGGATAAGTTAAGATTTCCTCCATGTTTCTAGAGCACATTAACTTTAAAAGAGTCCCTTAAGCTATATATTTCATACCAAGGAGTTAGAGATACTATTTATTTCTGAGTAATAATATATTTGATAGAATAAAAAAGCTTTAAATGAATGTACTGTAATGGTTTTGAAGAAAGAAGCATTTGCAAATCTTATATATACACTTCCTCTATGAAGAACATCATTAGTTTATGAGAGTTTAGCCATTACATACACACTCACAAGATTTTTTTGACAGCTAAATAGAATTTGTATAAAGTTTACTTACAAAAGTAAACAGCTGACCCACAGAGCACTTAACAAACATTAAACTTTCACAAGAAAATGTCTACTCCAGATAGCTTTATCTTTGGTAGCTGTATTCATTTCGAAAATACTTTAAAGTAAAATCTAGTGACTCAGTTTCATGGGTGAGCTCTGACCTAAGAAATCTCTAAAGTTCCAAAAATAAATCACTATTTGCAAAACACTACCAACTTTAATTATCTTTTGGATTGAACTTGCTCCTAGCAAAACAAAGAAACAGAGGCAAGAAAATGTAAAAGAAAGCAACTGTTAGACCCATGCACAACAGACTAAAGAAGTCATGTTTTTGTGCCGTGTCTCCACAGCAGGAAAAGACAGTTAACAATATTTCAAAAGGAAAACATTGAGCAGAACTATGAAATAGGACCACGGTAGCAAGCCTTGCCCTCTGCCGTATGCGGTTCAAGATCAGAGCCAAATGCTTGGCTTGCAATCCCAGGAACTGCCCCTAAGTAGCGGAGGGCAAATCTCTGACAAGAGAGTACTGAATGTTAATTTATTGTGGATCTAGGAAGCCATTTGCTCCTGGAATGAGAAATGAACCATTGCAAATGCTGGCTGCCAGAAGTACAAACATAAAGAACCACTTAACAGGGAGAAGGAACGCAGACCTTGCTGAGGACCCAGATGGGCTGTCTCGGGAGGCCTGAATATTTACTGATGTATTTACAGCTCAGGTGGCAAAGCGACACTTGGTGGCACTTGGAAAAAACTGGTATCAGAGTTAAGGTGGTCTGCAGTTAAATTCGGAGAAGGCAATGGCACCCCACTCCAGTACTCTTGCCTGGAAAATCCCATAGATGGAGGAGCCTGGTGGGCTGCAGTCCATGGGGTCGCACAGAGTCGGACACGACTGAAGAGACTTAGCAGCAGCAGCAGCAGCAGTAGTAGTAAAATTGCAAATACTTTATTCTGATGAGCTCGGAAGAAGTAAAGAAACTCTGAGATCAGCAGCAGGCCTCTGCCAAAGGTGGCAAACCACAAGGAATGAAAAGCCAATTGACTTGGGATGACTTGATAGAAGGGCTATCTGAGTTAAGAGCCATTCTCTAGAAGTTCTTAACAAGAGGTTGATAGGCTTCAAAGACACTGCAACTGGACAAATGCGGGGAAACTGAGAAATCACCAGTTTCTACTGTTAAATATTTAAGAAAGTGTCTGCTGTTTAATGGAATAAAATGTTCAGAAAGATGACTTCAAATAACTGTGTCTGCTGAGTGACCTGTTATCATAGCCTTTGGGCTATATCTGTCATAAAACATATTTTTAATATTCTAAAAAAGACCAAATCTTCTGGAATTTAAAGGATAATAAGAGATTCCTGCAGAATCTAGGGTAATAAATAAAACAGTCAATTGTCAGAATGGCATCAGTTCAGCTGCCTTTTAACTACTACCTGCAGGAAAGAAGGGCCACACTCGTAGTTCGCATCAGCATATATGTATTGCGTATGTACTATGTGTAAATCATTGTGATAGACATTTTGTCTTCTTTTTCCTATCCTGGCAAATAAATTTTACTGGTGGTGGTTTTGTCGCCAAATTGTGTCTGACTCTTGTGACCCCCATGGACTGTAGCATGCCAGGCTCTTCTATCCATAGGATTCTCCAGGCAAGAATACTGGAGTGGGTTGCCATTTCCTTCTCCAGGGGATCTTCCCGACCCAGGAATCAAACCCAGGTTTCCTGAATTGCAGGCAGATTCTTTCCTGATTGAGCTATGAGGAAATAGGAGGCCTCAGTTTTATTTCAGAGAAGGCAATGGCACCCCACTCCAGTACTCTTGCCTGGAAAATCCCATGGACGGAGGAGCCTGGTAGGCTGCAGTCCATGGGGTTGCACAGAGTCGGACATGACTGAGCGACTTAGCAGCAGCAGCAGCAGTTTTATTTCATTGCTGGTAGTTGTATGAAGCACTGTGCTTCATACAGTGCTTTGCTGAGGCTCTAGTCAAGGCTATAGTTTTTCCTGTGGTCATGTATGGATGTGAGTGTTGGACTGTGAAGAAGGCTGAGCACCAAAGAATTGATGCTTTTGAACTGTGGTGTTGGAGAAAGCTCTTGAGAGTCCCTTAGACTGCAAGGAGATCCAACCAGTCCATTCTGAAGGAGATCAGCCCTGGGATGTCTTTGGAAGGAATGATGCTAAAGCTGAAACTCCAGTACTTTGGCCACCTCATGCGAAGAGTTGACTCATTGGAAAAGACTCTGATGCTGGGAGGGATTGGGGGCAGGAGGAGAAGGGGATGACAGAGGATGAGATGGCTGGATGGCATCACTGACTCGATGGACATGAGTCTGAGTGAACTCCGGGAGTTGGTGATGGATAGGGAGGCCTGGCATGCTGCGATTCATGGGGTCGCAAAGAGTCAGACACGACTGAGCGACTGATCTGATTTGATCTGATCTGAAGGTGACTCAGATGGTAAAGAATCTGCCTGCAATGCAGAAGACCCGGGTTCAAACCCTGGGTCAGGAAGATCCCTTGGAGAAGGGAATGGCTACCCACTCCAGTATTCTTGCCTGGAGAATCCCATGGACAGAGGAGCCTGGTAGGCTACAGTCCATGGGGTTGCAAAGAGTTGGACATGACTGAGCAACTAACACTTTCGTTTTCAAGGAAGAGCTCAGCAGGAGTTCTATGCAGAGTACATCATGCGAAGTACCCAGCTGGATGAATCACAAGCTGGAATCAAGATTGCTGGGAGAAATATCAATAACCTCAGATATGCAGATGATACCACTCTAATGGCAGAAAGTGAAGAGGAACTAAAGAGCCTTTTGATGAGGGTGAAAGAGCAGAGTGAAAAAGCTGGCTTAAAACTCAACATTCAAAAAACTAAGATCATGGCATGTGGTCCCATCACTTCATGGCAAATAGATGGGTAAAAAGCAGAAACAGTGACAGATTTTATTTTCTTGAGCTCCAAAATCACTGTGGACAGTGATTATAGCCGCAAAATTAAAAGACACTTGCTCCTTGGCAGAAAAGCTATGACAAAGTTATACAGCACATTACAAAAGTAGAGATGTCACTGCCAACAGAGGTCTGTATAGTCGTGTATGGATATAAATAAGAGTTGGACCATAAAGAAGGCTGAGCACTGAAGAATTGATGCTTTTGAACTGTGGTTCGAGAGAAGACTCTTGAGAGTCCCTTGGACTGCAAGGAGATCCAACCAGTCCATCCTAAAGGAGATCAGTCCTGGGGGTTCTTTGGAAGGACTGATGCTAAAGCTGAAACTCCAGTACTTTGGCCACCTCATGCAAAGAGTTGACTCATTGGAAAAGACTCTGATACTGGGAGGGATTGGGGCAGGAGGAGTAGGGGACAAGGGAGGATGAGATGGCTGGATGGCATCACTGACTCGATGGATGTGAGTTTGAGTGAGCTCTGGGAGTTGCTGATGGACAGGGGAGGCCTGGCATGCTGCAATTTATGGGGTCGCAAAGAGTCGGACATGACTGGGTGGCTGAACTTGAACTAATGCGAAGACCTGACTCATTTGGAAAGACCATGATGCTAGAAAAGATTGAGGGCAGGCAGAGAAGGAGGTGGCAGAAGATGAGATGGTTAGATTGCATCACTGACTCAATGAACATGAGTTTGAGCAAACTCAGGGAGATAGTGAAGGACCGGGAAGTGTGGCATGCTGCAGTCCATGGGATTACAAAGAGTCTGACATGACTTAGCGACTGAACAACAAAAACAGCAGGAGCTGTCTCCAATATAAACTTCCTTTTCACCTTTTCTCCCCTATTTCTCCATTTCAAATGTAAAATAACAAAATTCTATTCCTTTCTCATACAGAATGGTTTTCCACACCCTCTGGTTGTTGGAGGCAGTCAAAATTTATTCCCTCATATATTTACTATCCTGGGAGGGCTTGTCAAGAATCTTCCCATGGAATCCCAATGCCAAAGTTAGATAATTTTTCACCTACATTCTTACACTTCAGAAATTCTCATATCTCTCTTAAGTCATTCATTAGCTCAGTGAGTCACAAACGTTAACATGCATCAGAACAGAGATGCCTGCCTCCAGAATTCCTGGTTCAGAGCAGCTAAGGTGGAACCTGCATTTCTAACAAGTGCCCAGCATCAGAGGTTGATGCTGCTCGTCTGGGAACCACACCGTGAGAACCACTGTTTTGATTCCCATCGATGGATTCTAGGTTTAAAATGTCTAGATTAGAGGGAAGGAGTGAGCAGAAATGAAAGAAATAAAGTGGTTTGGGTCTTCTCCCAAATCCCAGTATGATTTGAATAGCTTTCTTTTTAAGACGCTTAGAAATGTTTCTTTAGTTTTATTCTGCTAGTTAGCTTTCATGACTATATTTCTTTACACTTCTGAATTTCATTGACAATGGAGATAAAAACGCTGTGAAATTAGTTTCATTGGATTTATTTAGAACACTTTGGCTTATGCAAGCAATTTGGTAAAGATCCTGTGTAAAATAAGTCAACTCTTTGACATTTCTGGGCCCAGAAATCAGAATTTATCCCCTGTATTGCACTGGTTTACAGAATGACTTCATTTTCTCCCTGTCTACAGGGGTCAGTAGTGGTACTTGATTTTGCTTATGTGGATTAATTGCTTTATGGATTATCTACAGCGTTCTTACAGCAGGTTGTTTTCTTCCATTCAGTAGTTTTGTCTTCTTACTCTGTGGTCACTTAGTACACCAGCGCTGGGAAGCAGCATAGCTTGTTGGTTGAACACAGGGACGCTGGAGTTAGATGGCCTGGGCTCATAATCCTGGTCCACGAGCCCTTAATTATCCGAACTCGCTGAGTCTCAGTTTACCTATCAGGAAAGGGCAGGGAATATTTGCATTTTCCACTCACATTTCACCAGCTGGAGAAAGTTCCATGGCTCTACTTAACTTCGAGGGAGTGGAAGGTATAACCCTACAGCAGGCTTAGCAGGTGATGGGCTCTAAAGATTACCACAATGGTTCGGTCAGTCAAACAGCAGGTAGAATTAGAATTGTTTTTGAAATCAGGGCAAATGAATCCAATATATGAACCACAGCCTGTGAATTTTATGGTGCTTGTCCATTTTTGTTTCTTTCCTGATTCTCTTCTGTATTTCAAAGAGTTGTGTGTGGTACACAGGATCTTCAAATAAGTGGGATTATAGTATAACCTTATTACCTTCTTTATATTTAACATATGTAGTACATGTAGCATATGGTCATTAATCATTGCTGATTTGACTAAACATATTGTGATACCCATAGAAGAAAATTATTATAACTGAAAGGTTATTATTGGGTTAATTCAGTTCCATAGCTTTTAGGAACTGCTTAGCTACCAATTTCAATCACTTTAATGTCCTTGGGGTGAAAGAAATAGCCTATTTCTTTCCAAAAAGTTGCACGTGGCGATAATTCTAATTTTTAAGAAGTTTTTAGTTGTCTCTCATAAAAGATCTCAGCCATTAACATTTAAATTCAAAAGTCTTTTTTGGATTAATTCTTACTGTAATTTAATATAGCTCTCTATATATGCATATTACACTATAATTTATAACTGTTTCAAAATAAATGTTCCTTTCTCACAATTGCATAACTCCCCACGTTATGTGTGAAAGTGAGGCTGTTTTTTTAATCATGTAGGTTATTAAGAGTATTAATATTTCACAAGTGTTTTTCTAATGAACTCATTGCTTGCTTGTTTTCTTATTTGTTAATAGCAAAAGAAGAGAACATAGCATTCTTTTGGACTAACTGAACAACTTGGATTGGTTATTTCTGCTTCTAAAACAACTATAATGTGTGTCAAGGCTTTTTCAAATCTATAATTTAAATATTTGGAACTGACATTTCTTAATGCCAGATCTGATTTCACTTAATGCCATATTTCAAGTAGCTTGTTATTGAATATATATTTATTTTCCGTACCTCTCCCCTCATGGTTTTTGCATAATCAACAAGACTACCATGGTTGGTGATCTGGGAAGAAATACCTTGATTATTTGCATTGATTGTGCAGGAACACCATAGAGAACTTTATGTTTGAAGTAGTGTGGTTTTGCTGGAAGCTACCCCTGGAGTAAAAAGAGTAAGAAGGGACGAGGCCTAGTTTGGGTCACTGTCAAAATGACTGGGGCCACAAGGGCAAACAGTTGCCATGGAGGAAAGAGAAGCCCAAAAGTAAGAGTGAAAAAGGGCAGCGTTTATGCTGTCTGGGCAAGGTTGGTGGCTACAGAGATGAGATTAGATCTGAGGGAGTAAGTCAGGGAATAGTATACAAGCAGTTGAGTATCTAGATCATGAGCCATTCATTCAAGAAGTATCTATTAAGGACTTGCAAAACATTCTCTGGCATAGATGCTACCAACATTTCCTTAGATCAGTCTCCCAAAGCAACAGAAATAAAAACAAAAATAAACAAATGTTTGACCTAATCAAAGTTATAAGCTTTTGCACAGCAAAGAAAACCATAAACAAAATGAAAAGACTGGGAGAAAATATTTGCCAATGATGTGACTGACAGGGCTTAATTTTCAAAATATACAAACAGCTCATGCAACTCAATAACAAAAACCCCAAACAACCCAATCAAAAAAATGGGCAGAAGACCTAAGTAGACATTTTTCTAAGGAAGACATAGGATGGCCAAAATGCACTTGAAAAGATGCTCGTCATCACTAATCAGTTCAGTTCAGCCGCTCAGTTGTGTCTGACTCTTGGTGACCCCATGAACTGCAGCACACCAGGCCTCTCTGTCTATCACCAACTCCTGGAGTTTACTCAAACTCATGTCCATTGAGTCGGTGATCCCTCCAACCATCTCATCCTCTGTCACCCTCTTCCCCTCCTGCCCTCAATCTTTCCCAGCATGAGGGTCTTTTCAAATGAGTCATTTCTTTGCATCAGGTGGCCAAAGGATTGGAGTTTCAGCTTCAACATCAGTCCTTCCAATGAACACCCAGGACTGATCTCCTCTAAGATGGACTGGTTGGATCTCCTTGCAGTCCAAGGGACTTTCAAGGGTCTTCTCCAACACCACAGTTCAAAAGCATCAATTCTTCGGCACTCAGCTTTCTTTATAGTCCAACTCTCATATCCATACATGACTACTGGAAAAACCATAGCCTTGACGAGACGGACCTTTGTTGGCAAAGTAATGTCTCTGCTTTTTAATATGCTGTCCAGTAAGAGTCTTTTAATTTCATGGCTGCAGTCACCATATGCAGTGATTTTGAAGCCCCCCCATACTGGAGAGGGTATGGAGAAAAGGGAACCATCCTACACTATTAATGAGAATGTAAATTGTTGCAGCCACTGTGGAAAACAGTATGGAGTTTCCTTCAAAAACCCACAAAACAAGAGTTGCTTATGATCCAGCAATCTCACTCCTGGGCATGCATCCAGAAAAACCTAACAATTCAAAAAGATACATGCATCTTGACACTCTTCATAGCACCATTCACAATAGCCAAGACGTGGAAACACACTAAATGTCCATAAGCAGGTAAATGGATAAAGAAGATGTGGTGTATATATATACACAATGGAATACTCGGGTATAAAAATGAATGAAATAATGCTATTATCATACTAATACTAAGTGAAGTCAGTCAGAAAGAGAAAGACAAATGCCATATAATATCGCTTAATATGTGGAATCTAAAATATGAACCAAATGGAATGTATCTACAAAAACAGAAGCAGATACAGAGACACAGAGAACAGATTGTGGTTCCAAGGGGGAAGGAGGGTGCGGGAAGGACGGACTCGGTGTTTGGGATTAGCAGATGTAAACTGTTATATATAGGATGGATAAACAAAAAGGTCTTACTGCGTAACACAAGGAACCATATTCAACTTCCTGTAATAAACCATAATGGAAAAGAATATAAAAAAGAATATATATGTGTGTGTATAACTGGATCACTGCTATACAGCAGAAATTAACACAACATTGTAAATCAACTATATTTCAATAAGATACATTTTTAAAAAATCGATTGAGGAGTTGATTTGCACCAAGCACTGTGTACATGGTCCCTGTCTTAATGGAACTTCTGCTTTAGCAGTAGAGATATACACTAAACAGGCAAACAGATGCATTGAAATAATGTCTATAAAGTCAACTAGCAAAGTGCTGAAAGAGGCAATGGGGGGTGGGCAGAGTGTGGGAAGGTGGCAGGAAAGTGGGTTAGGGACTCCTTCTCTGAGATGGTACTTTAAGCCAAACCCAGAAAATAGAAAGGAGCTAGCCAGGGCAAGAGGCAGAGGCAAGGTACTTGGGGTGCAAGGTGAAGTTTCCTGGAGGCCAATGTGGGTGAGGCAGGGGAGATCTGAGGTGAGGAGGGAGGGCTGGGTAGAGGCCAGGCCATCCAGAGTTTTCTAAGTTAATAAAGGATTTTTATTGTCCTCAGTGGGAAGACACGGAGGAGTGTGGGGCGAGAGATTGACTGTGACCCGGGCAGCCCCTTATACACTCTTCTTCAGTTATACTCCCCTCCAGATGTGACCGCCACCCCTACTTTCAAGGCATTTTCCCCCGAGATATATTATGTAGTTTTGCCTATTCGTAAACTAAGAAAAGCAGATTCCCATTACATGTTGAACAGGATCCCAGTTGCTATACAGGATGGATTGGAGGTAGACAAGAGTGGATGGGAGCTAGAGAACAGCAGCTGGGCCAGGACAGTAGAAGTGGGGATCAAGGTCTGTGGAATCTGGAAAAAAGAGCCCTACCCGAGGAGAAAGGACCAGAACCATGGGAGTGCCCAGGCTTTGTCTTCCTCTTTGTGACACTTGGACAATGGTATTGCTTGAGACCTTGGCCATCCAAGTCTGCACTGTGCAGTGAAGGGCTCAGCTCTGGCACTCCTGGGCTGTGGTCCACCCTCCTGGGGAGAAAAGTCCCTGGGGTCCAGGGGACAGGTCCACCCAGACTATGTAGCAGGTACTTGGCATCACCCAGACTAAACTCCAGGCACCCCAGAATTTCCCCCAGGCACCCCACAGGCCCCAGCCCACTGCCAGGACCTGCACGGGCTTCTTCCCCAGATTGGCGTCCTCTGAGTGCACCTCAGGGTGGGGGCTATTTGCCAGGCTGTGGACAGAGGCTGGACCATGCGGGCTGGCAGGTTCACATGTATGTACACACCGAGCCCAGTGCAGGGAGTTGGTGGGTTGTGGAGAGGAGGGAGGCTTTGTGGGCTTGGAGCCAGTGGGTGGCTCCTGGGTGTGATTTACCGCCTTTTGAAAGCGGCAGCCCCTTTCTGCTCCCTGTACTATAGCACTATCAAGACACTCGGCACCCAGATCCTGAGTAAGATCCTGAGTGAAGGTCAGTTTCTTACTCAGCTTGGTCTCACAGGCCAGCATGTCACTAGAGAAGCAGGCCCTAGGGCGGGGCTGCTCCTCTGCAGAAAGCAGTTCTCCCACTGAGGAGTACCCGTGCCAACTGACCCGGCCCAGCATTTGCTTCTGTCAAGACGGAATTAAAGATGGCGTTGCTGGTGCTCAGCATAGACCCAGGCTATCACTCCTAGAATCTGCGCTGTAGGACAGAAAGGAACAGTTTCCCTACTGATAAATAAAGGTCCTAACTTTCAGTGAGGCAAAAGAGGAGGAGGACAATTCATTCCCAAGGTGCTTTATTCAACTTGAGCTTGTGGATCAACTGGCTCTTCTTCATTATGTGTCCCTCAACCCGTGAAGAGGCCCTTTACTCTGACTCTCTTCCCACCCACTTCGAGGCAGGTCAAAAGCTCCAGTGGTAAATGCAGTCCTGCGGTTGACAGGACAGTCCCTAAAGGACGCCTGGCGGCACAATCTGCACAGCGTGGCCCCTTGAAACAGACTTGAGCTTGAACCCTGGCTCCGCTTCCAGTTGTGCAAAGCGAGCCATAAAACCTCTCTCAGCAAGATTCTAAATCTTCCTGAACCCCAGTTTGCTCATTTGCTAAATAGTAATGATATTGTCTGAGCTTCCCTGGTGACACAGGGGTAAAGAATCTACCTGCCAATGCAGGAGATTCAGGTTCGATCCCTGAGTGGGAAAGACTCCTTGGAGGAGGAAATGGCAATTTCCACTCCAGTGTTCTTGCCTGGAAAATTCCCTGGACAGAGGACTCTGTCTTGCTATAGTCCGTGGGGGTCACAAAAAGTCGGACATGACTGTGCATGCACTCAATAATATTGTCTCCTTCATACTGCTTTGGTGAAGGTTAAATGAGATGAGTATTTGGTGAAGGCTAAATGAAACACACATATAACGTAATAGAGCGCCTGACATTTGGTATTTAATGCATGTAGCATTATAAAAAGTACCAAAGAATAACAACGAAAGGAGGAGAAAGAGTAAGAATGTAAATTAATGAAAGAAAAAATGTTTAAGCAAATAAGCCATAACAAGTTACCATGCATGGGGACTATACAAACATCCTGCTGTGTCTGCGAGCTCTTGTCCAGGATTCCAAAGCACGTTCCTGAGACAACAGAGATGGCAAATCATTTGAGCATGGATTTGATTTTGGCAAACCACCAAATATCACTGGATAGAAAATAAAATGAAAACATGGTCAACTTTCCATTAAAAAAACAAGGTATGATGACTATGAAGTACTGAGATGAATTTCCTCTTGCAGATGCCAGAATGATCCCTCAAAAATGTCAAGCTGATCATGTTTCTCTCTTGCTGAAACTCCTCCAATGATTCTCCACAGCCTTCACAATCAAGTTCCAGTTCCTTCCAGCAACACAGGCATCTTGGTGATCCCGTCCCTGCTACTTCTGCAGCCTCAGGCCCTGCCTCTGTCCAGGTGTGCTGAGACAGCCTGCACAGCATCACCTCAGCCCTCCCTGCTTCTGCCACAGGCCTCCGTCTGCCTGGAGTCCTCCTGCTAGCTGTCTTTCAAAACTGTAGAGCTCCTTGACACCTGTCTCTCAGAAGTTACCTTCTCTGCAAAGCAGCAACAACTGAACTCTCTGCCTTAGATATGCCCCTCCAAGCTTTTCAGCCTCTGCTGGAGCTCATCACTCTGTATGACAACCGCTCTGTCACCTGTCTCTATCCTCTACTCTACTGAAATTACTTGAAGTATTGTACCATGGCTTATGAAATTTACATGTTGTCTAGGCCGTGTGGTTTTGGTGAGACATTAAAAAGTATGTACTGTATGAGGTATGGATGTATATACCCAAGGGTTAAGTGAGTTCTTGGCACATGACAGGTAATCCACTCATTATAACAATGATTACTTCTTGCAAACCTCACCATTCCCATTAAAGTGTTTCAGTTCAGTTCAGTCACTCAGTCGTGTCCGACTCTCAGCAACCGCATGAACCACAGCACGCCAGGCTTCCCTGTCCATCACCAACTCCCAGAATTCACCCAAACCCATGCCCTTTGAGTCGGTGATGCCATCTAACCATCTCATCCTCTGTCGTCCCCTTCTCCTCCTGCCCTCAATCTTTTCCAGCATCAGGGTCTTTTCAAATGAGTCAGCTCTTTGCATCAGGTGGCCAAAGGATTGGAGTTTCAGCTTCAACATCAGTCCTACCAATGAACACCCAGGACTGATCTTTAGGATGGACTGGTTGGATCTCCTTGCAGTCCAAGGGACTCTCAAGAGTCTTCTCTAACACCATAGTTCAAAAGCATCAATTCTTTGGCACTCAGCTTTCTTTGTTTTTTTTTTTTTTCAGCTTTCTTTATAGTCCAACTCTCACATCCATACGTGACCACTGGAAAAACCATAACCTTGACTGACGGACCTTTGTTGACAAAGTAATGTCTCTGCTTTTTAATATGCTGTCTAGGTTGGCCATAACTTTTCTTCCAAGGAGTAAGCATCTTTTAATTTCATGGCTGCAGTCACCATCTGCAGTGATTTTGGAGCCCCCCAAAATAAAAGTCAGCCACTGTTTCCACTGTTTCCCCATCTATCTGCCATGAAGTGATGGGACCAGATGCCATGATCTTCGTTTTCTGAATGTTGAGTTTTAAGCCAATGTTTTCACTCTCCTCTTTCACTTGCATCAAGAGGCTTTTTAGTTCCTCTTCACTTTCTGCCATAAGGGTGGTATCATCTGCATATCTGAGGTTATTGATATTCTCCCAGCAATCTTGATTCCAGCTTGTGCTTCTTCCAGCCCAGCATTTCTCATGATGTTCTCTGCATATAAGTTAAATAAGCAGGGTGACAATATACAGCCTTGAGTACTCCTTTTCCTATTTGGAACCAGTCTGTTGTTCCATGTCCAGTTTTAACTGTTGCTTCCTGACCCGCATACAGGTTCCTCAAGAGGCAGGTCAGGGTTTGATATTCCCATCTCTTTCAGAATTTTCCATGGTTTACTGTGATCCACACAGTCAAAGGCTTTAGCATAGTCAATAAAGCAGAAATAGATGTTTCTCTGAAACTCTGTTGCTTTTTCAATGATCCAGAGGATGTTGGCAATTTGATCTCTGGTTCCTCTGCCTTTCCCGAAGTGTTTCAAAAATAGTTAAATGATGATAGGATTACTGAGAGAAGCCCACAGACTTCCCGTTGACTATTTTTGCAGAAAAGTATCACTTTTTTATATCCATGAGTTCTTTGTTGTCGTTAAGAAGTTCCATGACTAGATTCTGGTATAAAATGATATCCGATAAATAAAGTAGTAGTTTATTTATTATTATATTATAACTCAAAGTACAAAATAAATATCCTTGAGTCCATACTGAGATGAATAAATAATTGAATAAATAAGTGGGTAGATGAGACAGACATCCTGTATGGAACAATTGAAAATAATGTATGTAGCTACTTCTTCCTCAAGGAGGTCAAGCATGTAACTCCCCACTCCTTAGGTGTGACTGTGCGTAGTGACTCCCTGCCCAGATCTCAGTATGGAGAGGTGGAGGGGGAGAGAAAGTGCACAGTGGAGAGACCTGACAAGCAGTACCCCGGCCAAGCGATCAAGGTCCACATTAACATTTTGAAAGTATGTAAACTTGACATGATGTGATGAAAAGCACTTTAACTCTTACAATAACAATATAGGGACATTTTCACAAAATACCTGATCAGCATTTATCAAAACTATCAAAGTCATCGCAAAAAGAAAAAGTGTTACCCAAGAGGAGCCTGAGACATGGTAACTAAATGTAATAGGCTTTTCTGAGTGGGATCCTAGAAAAGAAAAAGGATATTAGGTAAAGGCTAAGTGAATATGAAGACAATATGGACTGCAGTTAATAGTCATGTAGCAATACTAGTTCGTTAACTGTAACAAATACACCACATTGATATGAGATGCTGAGAACTGAGGAAACTCAGTGAAGCACATGTAGAAATTCCCTGTACTATCTTTCCAGTTTTTCAGTCAATCTAAAACTGTCCTAAAAACAGAGTTTATTTTTTAAAAATGTTACCTGGCTGATTTTCCATGTAGGGTCTCCCACTTTGCACAAAATGCCTAAATGAATATCCAGAAACCATGACTAAACCTGACAACCCACTGCTAGATTCCGGGAAGGATTTCCCCCATTTATAAGGCAGAGGCAGCTGCACTGAGGAGAATACCTGGCAGCGTAACCATGTTCACTCCTGAAATAAAGCATTCCCTGCCTGAAAGAAGCTGGATGCCCCCTCCCTGCCAGGGCTCTCGCTCAGAGACCCAGGATCTGCACTAACCAGAAAATTAATCAGGTGACCTACTGAATGGCAGCTAGTTTTGAAGTATTAGCCTTCATCTTGGGGGACGGAATCACTGCAAATAAAACACTAGGATGAGAGGATGTTGTAAGTAACAATTATTATTGATCTTTTATGAGCACTGTGCTAAAGATTTCACTTGCATTATAGCCTTTCTTCTTCATTACGATCCAACAAGGTCGGGAAGTGAGAAAAACAAAGCACAGAGAAGTTAAGTAACTTGCCGAGAGATACACAGAAAGTGTTTAGAATGAAAATCCTAACAGTCTAACTTTAAAGCCCACACTTTTAACCAGTCTATTGTACTTCATAAAAATCCTCCTAGCAGCATATACTGAGGATTGATTGAGATTCTTACTGTACTTTAATTGTGATCTTTACTTGTACTTTATTGATTCACACAACAGATATTTTTTGGCTGTCTACCATGGGCCAGGTCTGTCACTGGACACACAAAAGTGAACCAGACACACAGACAAAGAAAGATGCCTTTCGGGGTTCCCTGGTGGTCCAGTGGTTAAGAATCTGCCTTGCAGTGCAGTTTGATCCCTGGTTCGGGGTGATCCCATATGCTGCAGAACAACCAAGCCTGTGCAGCACAACTGCTGAGCTTACACGCTGCAGCTACTGAAGCCCGCACACCTAGAGCCCATGCTCTGCAACGAGAGGCCACTACAATGAAACCCCCGAGCGCTGCAACGCAGAGTAGCACTGCTTCCCCCTTTGCTGCAACTAGACTAAGCCTGCGTATATCCACAAAGACCCACCAGAGCCAGAAAAAAATAAAATAAGGAAATCTTTTTTTTTTTAAGACAGTTTTTCAGAAAATGAATAGGCAAGGTACATATTTGGAGAACATATTCACAATACATATATCTGATCAAACACGGATATCTAGGACATATAAAGAACTCCTCAATAATAGAAAGACAAATAGTCCAATTAAATGTGGCAAAAAATTTGGAATGTTCACAAGAGAGGATAAACAAACTGTAAATAAGTACATGAAGAAGTATATCACATTAGTCATCACAGAAATGAAAATTAAAACCACAATAAAATACTATTACAGACCTACTAGAAAGGCTAAAATTAAAAACAATGATGGCACGAAATATTGGTGAGACTGTGAAACAACAGAAACTTTAATAGTTACTTAGTAGGAAACTACAATGGTACAATTACTCTGAAAAAGAACCTTGTAATTTCTTGTAAAACTAAATGTACACTGGGAGTCCAGTGGTTAGGACTCCTTACTTCCACTTCTGGGAGCTTGGGTTCAATCTCTGTCAGGGAATTAAGATCCCACAAGCTGTATGGCACAGCCAAATAAATAAATTAATTAAATGTTTTTTTTTTTAAAAGATACTCTTTTCGGAGGTGTTGAGAATAAAGAAAACAAACAAAAAAACTAAATATACACTGACCTTTTGACCAGTAATTCTAATACTATGTATTAGCTCAAGAGAAATAAAAGGATATGTCACAAAAAATATGTATACAAAAATGTTCACAGCAATAATTCATATAGCCCCAATCTGGAAGCACTGATGTATCGATCAACAGGAGAATGGATAAAAAAATCTTGTGGTATAATCCCACAAGGGAATACAATTTAGCAATTAAAAGTAAAAACTTATATACCCAACATGAGTAAATCTCAAATGCATTATGCTGGTTGAGAGAAGCCTTATACAAAAGAGTACATATTGTATAGTTTCATTTATATGAAATTCTAAACAGATAAAACTAATCCCTGGTGGAAAAATTAGAACAGTAATTATCTCTGGTGGGGGGTGTGTCTCTTGGAAGATGCACAGAGGAACTTTTTGGGGTGATGACATATAAAGATATATTTTCAACTGAGAAATAACCAAATTGTCATTTTAAGCTAACAAGTTTGGGGTGGTTTGATAGAAAAGATTAGATTACCAAACAAAATCTATGTTCAAATTAATATTAGAAATACAGTTACATTAATATGAATAAATATAAGTAGTGTTGCATTTTGTAAATACAACAATTTACTATTTATAATGTAATTAAAATCCTTTAATACATGAACAAAAACAAGCAAACTGCAGGTAAGCACATGCTCAATTCATTTTCCTACATTGTGGGGAGTTAGAAGATACTGTTTTAGTTTTGTCTTTATTAATTAGAGATATATTGATTAAAGAATGCTTTTGTCAAAGGAGCATGATAACTTTCACTTCACTGAAGTAAACAAATAAAGCAAAATATAATACATATAGTAAAACTCAGAAAAAGAAAAACATAGTAAAAATTCAGAAAGATAAGATGATAGACATAAAAACAAACCCCTTGTTTTTTAAAAAAAGATTCTCAGAATGGAGTAAAAAATTAAATTCAGATGTATGCAGTTCACAAGAAATATGCCTGAAACAAAATTACCTAGAAGTAATCAAAGAATAAGTAAAGAAGCATCAATGTAAACATATATCCTTTATAGAAGACTTCTCTAAAACCCCAGTTTATGTCCCATGCTAGAGTTTCTTATGACATCTTGTATTTTTTCCACATAGAATTTAGCACAACTGATTAGATTCTGACTTGTATGACTTTTTTTGTTGTTTATTTCACATTCTAAGCTCTGTAAGGAAAGGCCTCAGGTCTGCTTTGCTCGTTGCTTTATCTCCAGTGACCAGAAAAGTACTTGGAACATAGGAAATGGTCATTGAATAGATGTATTCTTAAAAATACAATAAACAAAAAAATAGGAGCACAGATGACAACATTAATTCAAACTAAGTTGCTTTCAAAGTGAAAAGCGATAGAATAAAAAGAGTAATTTCAAATCTGCAAAAGAAACAATTCTCAGTTGTGAATCTATTTTTGCAAGAAATATGAAATCAAAATTATAGAATGCAAGAAATATTAACAATTCAAGCAGAAGATTGATGATACACACTATAAAAATATTCAACTCCCTTCCTGACAAAATATGATGAAATTACAAAAAAAAAGTTAATATCTAACAGATTAGTATCAATCATGGAAAGTAAAAAGAATTGGCCAGACGTTTTCACTTCCTAATAGGATAAAGAATATCTTAAAATATTGCTACCCCCTTTATAGCAATAAGAACAAAAGGTAAAATAAAATTCACACTTCATTTTAAAGCTGTCCAAGAGTGAGTGGTGGACATAGAGAAATCCAAATGAACTATGTTCCAGTCAAGAGATGTCCGTTATAAATGAATGGAAAGGAGTGGCTGCTTCCATAGCTGGGACCAAAGCTTCCAGCAGGAGGATGAGCCTATGCTCAGTACAGTGACTGCTGAAAGGAAGAGAGCTAGCCAAGTTTTTAATAACAGTGTGGGCTGGCATAACATACAAGTATCTGGAAGAGCCACAGATGTAAATTCTCAGCTTGAAATCTCTCCTTCATGGGAAATTTCTTGTGAAAGTGATGGTGAGTGCAGCCCTGGAAAATAGAAGTCTTATATTCTTATTAGGTTTCAGGCCGGTTGAACCCAGAAGTGAACTGAAATGAACTTACACTGCAACTCAAACTCCTTCAACTCAGATCCTAAATGTGGCCACCCACTCAGTGTAGCCTGAGCAGTTGGGGTTGGGTTGAAGGGCAAAAGGCAATCTCCACAGTCTCTTTGGAAATCAGAAATAAACTGAAACTAATAAAAACTTCCCCTATTTTCAGCTGAGCACTACAGATGACTGAGTTTGAATGATCAGGTCCTCATGCTAGCTGTCAGATCTCTAAGCAATCTTTATGTCAGATCTCTCTGACATAAGGAGATCACATACCCTCTCATATCTTATCTGGAAAAACAGAACACAATAAAAAATATTATTTAGCTCAAACAGTATCTACCAAAAACTTCATCTACTTTTGTTCTTCTACACAAGATGTTTGGTATGCAATAAATATTTACAAAGGCAAAGAAACAGAAAAATATGATTCCTAACTGAGAAAAGAAGCAATCAATAGAGGCAGACTCATGGATGCCCTGCTGTTAGAAAAAAAAGATGAGAAATATAAAATAACTTGTGAAGAACTGTATGTTAAAAGTTTAAGGGAAAAGTTAGACATAATAATGGTTAGGCTAGTTCAAGCAGAGAAATTAAAGTGTATAAAAGAACCAAGTCAAAATGTCTAGAATTGAAACATACAATATTAATACAACATAGTACCACAAAATATCAGAAATGGATGGACTTTAGAAGACTAGAAAGAAAAAAGAATCAGCAAACTCTGAGAAAATTGAATGAAAAACTCCGAAACTGAATCACAGAGGGGGAAAAAAATGAAAAAATTACGTGTCAGAGATCTGTAGGCCAATATTACATGATTCACCATGCATGTAACTGGGCCCAGAAGGAGAGAGAATAAAGAAATAAAGAAAAGTAATATAAAAGTAAATAACGAAAAATAAAGAAAGAAAGAAAAATAAATATTTGAAGAGATATTAGCCAAATATTTCTAAAATTTATGAAAGCTATTAACCTTTTGAGCCAAGAAACTCAGTGAATCCCAAGCAAAAGAAATACAAAGAAAAACACACCTAGATACATCACAATCAAATGACTGTAATGCAAAAATTAAAAAGAAAATGTTAACAGAAATGAGAAATAAAGACACATCACATTTACAAAAATAAGGGCAGAGTTTTCATTAGTAACAGTAGAATCTGTAAGACAGTGACATCTTAAAAAGGCTGAAAGAAAAAAACAAAAAGAAAGAAAAATTGTCAACCCAAATGAAAAGGTAGTAAATTCTAGCCATGGGTTACCACTGATTTGATTTCTTCTAAAGACTTTTTATATCTCTATAATGATAAATTATTTAAACTTAACTTAAAAACATTTTAAAAGAGAAGAAATAATTATATCCTATATGGGTCATACTTAGTATAGAAGAATCATAAGAAACAATTTGACTAATCTTTATCTTTATTATCAAATATCTAAGTGATAAGCACCATGTTTCTATTAGTCTTTGCAATATATTTCTATTTGAAGATCAACCAACATAGCAGAGATTTCATGTGACAATAGCCTTTTAAATAAAGCCTAATAAAGAGATTAAAAGAAAGGAACAATCACAACTATTGGGGACACAACAGGAAACATTAAAAGAAAAGGTGAAATTTGAGGTCTGTTAAAATGTTTCTTTAAGCAGATGCAGAAAAGACCCAGAGTGGGAATTTCAAGATATTTTTGAGAAACACATAATAATAGAGATTTTTTTCCTAGATGGAGGAAATGAAAACTAAGGTAAAAAAATATTGTCGTCAGTAGTGGAGGATCTTGAAAGCCCTAATTTGTATGCAATGGGAAGTCACTAATTTGTTTTTAGAGCAGATACAACAGTATTAAGATTTAGGAAGACAAATCCAAATATTGTGAGTATTATGCACAGGGAAAATAAGAAACTAGAGCCAGGATTATCAGTTTGAGTAAGCAGCATCAATACAGGAAAGATGAAATAAAGACCTGCACTACAGAGATAGCAGCGAAAAAGGAGATGATGCAGGAACCAAATGACAGCCTGGCAAATGGCTAGATGTGGAAAGCCAGGGAGAAGTTAGTGATAAACCACTGTGAATGAGACCATCATATCACTATTCTATTTTTTCCAATGGATGGATTGTATTTATTTATTTTTTTTGTACTTTTATTTACTTTTGGCTGTGCTGGGTCTTCGTTGCTGCTCGGGCTTTTCTCTAGTTGTGGGAAGCAGGCGCTACTCTCTAGCTGCCCTGTGTGGGTTTCTCCCTGCGGTGGCTTGTTGCAGGTGCACGGGCTCTAAGGTGCACATGCTTCAGTAGTTGTGGCTCCTGGGCTCTAGAGCACAGCTCAACAGCTCCGTGGCATGTGGTATCTTCCCTGATCAGGGACCGAACCTGTGTCTCTTGCATTGGCAGGTGGATTCTTTGCCACTGAGCCACCAGGAAAGCACTACTTACTTATTTTTAATGTATATTTATGTGACTGCACTCCGCAGCATGCAGATCTTAGTTCCCTGACCAGGGATCACCCTCACCCCCTGAATTGAAAGCAAGGAATCTTAAATACTGGACTGCCAGGGAAGTGCCTCAATATTCTGTTAATTATATATATATATATATATATGTATATAAAGAATATATTAAAATATATGTATATTCTTTTTTAATGCCTCAATATTCTATTAATTTTATATATATATATATAAAGAATATATTAAAAATATATGTATATTCATTTTTTAATGGGGATTGTAACTGTTAAATATGTTAAGTTGGAAATTTTGGAGGTACAAACAAGAGCTAAGAGTTAGCAGGATATAAAAGTCTGAAGCTTCAAGGAGAGAGAAAGAGTGAACTAGGACTACATATTGGGAGTCATCTCAGTTAAAGCCAAGTAAGTAGCTGAAATTGCTCAGGGAAAAAGTATACAGAGAGAAAATAGGAGCAAATAGGTCACATGATTCAACCTCAAAGAATATTCAGAAGAGGGCTGAAGAGATCTAAGAATGAAAGAATCACTTAAGTAGAGTCATAGAAGCAAGGGAGGATAGAGTAGAAAACATAGAAAGCAGAAAAATTGCTAGTTATGATTGACCTGCCTCCAAACAAGAAGATTTAAAACAATACTTTGTGACCCTAATTATCTATAGCAGATATTATTGAGACAAAAGAAACAAAACATATATAATTCCTCATCACTAGCTCAAGGAATGGCCCACAGATCCAGCTTCACAGAATTTGTAGACTTTATCTGCAAAATTATAAACTGGCAATCACACTTTTCATAGACATTTCACTAGACTGTGTCCTAAATTTGCAAAAAACAGGTGCTTACAGAAGCTGTTAGCAAGTCACAAAATGCTTCAGATACCATTAGGTATAAGATTAGGTATGAAATTATGTTCATTCATAAACAAAGAAATAAATGATAACATTAAGCAAATATTTATATCTACTATATGTCAAGTATTAATACTATTCTAGGCATTGGAATAGAAACTGTTTCTCCTTTTACTAAAGAAAATTTTAAAACTATAAAATGCTAATAAATTACACAATGAGCCTTGTAATACTAAAATCGTTGCCCTGTTTTTTGTTTTTAAGGTTCATCTATCTTTGCTCTGGATCCTATGACCATGAAATAAACTAGTCATTTACCTGTCAATTACCATAGTAGATTGGTTATTTTCTTTTCTGTGATTGGGGGAAAAGAGTCAGCAGCATGAACAGGTAAGAGAAGTTAAGAACTGAGAGTGGGAACTGAACACAGGTGTTCACTGATAGCCTTCCAGATGATACCTCCAAAGAGAGGTGAGGACGGAAACCATTAGAAGGAGTCAAAGAATAAATGGGTATTCAGAGCAGGGAGGAGACAGTACCCTTTAACCTCACTTCAATTCACCTACTGTCTTCAATATAATTTTTCAACAAATATTTATAAAGGAAGTACTAATATCCTATGGTTGCCTTTTGTGAAAGAAAGTATTGGAGAAATTATCACACAAATATCAATAGATCACTCTATACCAATGCTTCTCGCTTTGTACCATACATCAGAATCACATGGAGAACTTTTTGTAGATTCATATGCTTAGTCTCCATAATAATATGCCTAGCCACTGTTAACGGAGAAGGCAATGGCACCCCACTCCAGCACTCTTGCCTGGAAAATCCCATGGATGGAGGGCCTGGTGGGCTGTAGTCCACGGGGTCGCTAAGAGTTGGACATGACTGAGCGACTTCACTTTCACTATGCTTAGTCTCCACTTTCAGAGATTTCTGATTCAGTCAGTTTAGAAAAGGGTCCAAGCACCAATATTTTAAAAAAGCACCCCTGTTTATTATAATGCATGGGCTATGGTAGAATATCCCAAAAGTTCAATCAGTGTGTCATTGTGAGACCTTTCTTTGGGCAACAGAAAGCAGCAAATGAAAATTTGAAGCTCACACTATCTGTTTAGCTCATCTTTACTGTGCTATCAAAGAAGTTCAAGAAATTTAGCATGATTATTTTCTTAAGGATTTTTTAAAAGTCATAATTTGGTTTCCCAGGTGGCACTGGTGGTAAAGAATTCATCTGCCAGAAGGAAAGAAATCATAAAGATCAGAGGAGAAATAAATGAAAAAGAAATGAAGGAAGTACTAGCAAAGATTAATGAAACTAAAAGGTGGTTCTTTGAGAAGATAAACAAAATTGACAAACCACTAGCCAGACTCATCATGAAAAAAAGGGAGAAAAATTAAATCAACAAAATTAGAAATGAAAAAGGAGAGGTTACAACAGACAACACAGAAATACAAAGGATCATAAGAGAATATTATGAGCAACTATATGCTAATAAAATGGACAACCTAGAGGAAATGGACAGATTCTTAGAAAAGTTCAACCTCACAAGACTGAAACAGGAAAAAATAGAAATTATGAACAAGCCAATTATAAAAATTGAAATCGAACTATAATAATAATAATAATAAATCTCCCAAAAAACAAAAGCCCAGGGCCAAAGGGCTTCACATAGGAATTCTATCAAACATTTAGAGAAGAGCTAATGCCTATTTTTCTGAAACTCTTCCAAAAAATTGCAGAGGAAGGAACACTTCCAAACTCATCCTATGAGGCCACAGTCACCCTGATACCAAAAGTAGGCAAAGACAACACACAAAAAGAAAATTACAGGCCGATATCACTGATGAACATAGATGCAAAAATCCTCAACAAAATTCTAGCAAACAGAGCTCAGCAATACATTAAAAAGCTCATTCACCATGATCAAGTCCAGTTTACTCCAGGGATGCAAGGATTCTTCAATATATGTTAATCAATCAATGCGATATACCATATTAACAAATTGAAAGGTTAAAAACTACACGTTTATCTGAATAGATGCAGAAAAAGCCTTCAACAAAATTCAGCACCCACTTATGGTAAAAACACTTCAAAAAATGAGCATAGAAGGAACCTACCTCAACATAGTGAAGGCCATATATGATAAGCCCACAGCAAACATTATTCTCAATGGTGAAAAACTAAAAGCATTCCCTCTAAGATCAGGAACAAGACAAAGTGTGTCCACTCTCACCACTATTATTTGACATAGTTTTGGAAGTCCTAGCTACAGCAGTTAGAGAAGAAAAAGTAATAAAAGGAATCTAGATCAGAAAAGAAGAAGTAAAACTCTCACTGTTCACAGATGACATGATATATACATAGAAAACCCAAAAAAGGCTATTAGAAAATTACTAGAGCTGATCACTGAATTCAGCAAAGTCACAGGATACAAGGTTGATACACAGAAATCACTTGCATTCCTATACACTAACAATGAAAAATCAGAAAGAGAAATTAAGGAATCAATCCCATTCATCACTACAACAAAAAAATAAAATATCTAGGAATAAACCTACCTAAGGAGACAAAAGAACTGTATACAGAAAATTGTAAGACACTGAGGAAAGAAATCAAAGATGACATAAACAGATGGAGAGATATTCCATGTTCCTGGGTAGGAAATGACTATACTACCAAATGCAATCTACAGATTCAATGCAATCCTTATCAAATTACCAATGGCATTTTCCACAAAACTAGAACAAAAAATCACAGTTCATATGGAAACACAAAAGACCTGAAGCCAAGGCAGTCTTGAGAAAGAAGAATGGAGCTGGAGAAATTGACCTTTCTGACTCAGACTATACTACAAAGCTATAGTCATCAAGACTGTATGGTACTGGCACAAAAACAGAAATATAGACCTACTGAACAAGATAGAAAGCCCAGAGATAAACCCACGCATCTATGGATACCTTATTTTTGACAAAGGAGGCAAGAATACACAATGGGGCAAAGACAGCCTCTTCAATAAGTGGTGCTGGGAAAACTGGACAGCTACATGCAAAAGAATGAAATTAGAACACTTTCTAATGCCATACACAAAGATAAACTCAAAATGGATTAAAGACCAAAATCTAAGACCAGAAACTGTAAAACTCTTAGAGGAAAACATAGGCAGAACACTCAACTACATAAATCAAAGCAAGATCTTCTATGACCCACCGCCTAGAATAATGGAACTAAAAACAAAAATAAACAAGTGGGACCTAATTAAACTTAAAAGCTTTTGCATAGCAAAAGAAAAGGAAACCACATAGCAAAGGAAACCACAAGAAGATGAAAAGACAAGCAGAATGGGAGAAAATAATAGCAAAGGAAACAACTGACAAAGAATTAATTTCCAAAATATACAAGCAGCTCATACAACTCAACGCCAAAAAAAATAAACAAACCCCAAAAAACAAATAACCCAATCAAAAAGTGGAAAAAAGACCTAAACAAACATTTCTCCAAAAAAGACATACAGAAGCTAACAAACACATGAAAAGATGCTCAACATTGCTCACTATTAGAGAAATACAAATTAAAACTACAGTGTGATACCACCTCACACCAGTCAGAATGGCCATCATCAAAAAGTCTACAATGAATGCTGGGAGAGGGTGTGGAGAAAAGGGAACTCTCTTGCATTGCTGGTGGAAATGTAAATGGATACAGCTACTGTGGAAGATGGTACGGAGATTCCCTAAAAAACGAGGAATAAAACCACCATATGACCCAGCAAAAAACTCCTAGGTGTATACCCTGAGGAAAGCAAAATTGAAAAAGACACATGCACCCCAGTGTTCACTGCAGCACTAATTACAATAGCCAGGACTTGGAAGCAACCTAGACGTCCATTGACAGATGAATGGATAAAGAAGCTGCAGTACATATTTACAATGGAATATTACTCAGCCATAAAAAGGAACCCATCTGAGTCAGTTCTAACGAGGTAGATGAACCTAGAACCTACTATACAGAGTGAAGTAAGTCAGAAAGAGAAATATAAATATCATATACTGACCCATATATATGGAATCTAGAAAGATGGTACTGATGAATTTATTTGCAGGGCACCAGTGGAGAAACAGACATAGAGAACAGACCTATGGACACGGGGGGAGGGGAGGAGGGAGAGGGAGAGACGCATGGAGAGAGTGACATGGAAACTTACGATACCATATGTAGAATAGATAGCCAACAGGAACTTGCTGTATGACTCAGGGAACTCAAACAGGGGCTCTGTGACAATCTCTGGGATGGGGAGGGAGATGGGAGGCAGGGTGAGGAGAGGGGTTTGGGAGAGAGAGGACATGGGAATGCCTATGGCTGATTCTTGCTGATGTTTGACAGAAAACCACAAAATTTTGTAAAGCAATTATCCTTCAATTAATAAAGTGGGGGAAAAAAAAAAAAGATTTGCCTGTCATTGCAGGAGACACAGGAGACAAAATTTCGATCCTTGGGGCTGGAAGATCCCCTGGAGAAGGGCATGGCAAGCCACTCCAGTATTCTTGCCTGGAGAATTCCATGGACAGAGGAGAGTGGCAGGCTACAGTCTATGGGGTCACAAAGAGTCGCACATGGCTGAGCACACATGCACGATCATAAACTTATATTAATGAACCAACTCAATAAGACCCTGGAATTTTCAGAGAGAACAGCTTCCAAATCTTTTTTTTTTTTTTTTTTTTTAAGGTAACTTATAATGTGAAAGTGCTGCACTCAATATGCCAGCAAATTTGGAAAACTCAGCAGTGGCCACAGGACTGGAAAAGGTCAGTTTTCATTCCAATCCCAAAGAAAGGCAATGCCAGAGAATGTTCAAGCTACTACACAATTGCACTCATCTTACAGGCTAGAAAAGTAATGCTCAAAATTCTACAAGCGAGGCTTCAACAGTACATAAACCATGAACTTTCAGGTGTTCAAGCTGGATTTAGGAAAGGCAGAAGAACCAGAGATCAAATTGCCAACATCAGTTGGATCATCAAAAAAGCAAGAGAGTTCCAGAAAAACATCTATTTCTGCTTTACTGACTATGCTGAAGCCTTTGACTGTGTGTGTCACAACAAACTGTGGAAAATTCTGAAAGAGATGGGAATACCAGACCACCTTACCTGCCTCCTGTGAAACCTGTATGCAGGTCAGGAAGCAACAGTTAGAACCAGACATGGAACAATGGATTGGTTCAAAATTGGGAAAGGAGTACATCAAGGCAGTATACTGTCACTCTGCTTATTTAACTTATGTGCAGCATACATCATGAGAAATGCCAGGCTGAATGAAGCACAAGCTGGAATCAAGATTGCCGGGAGAAATATCAACAACCTCAGATATGCAGACGACACCACCCTTATGGCAGAAAGCAAAGAGGAACTAAAGAGCCTCTTGATGAAGGTGAAAGAGGAGAGTGAAAAAGCTGGCTTAAAACTAAACATCCAAAAATTAAGATCATGGCATCTGGTCCCATCACTTCATGGTGAATAGATGGGGAAACGGTGAGAGACTTGATTTTGGGGGGCTCAAAAACCAGTGCAGATGGTGACTCCAGCCATGAAATTAAAAGACACTTGCTTCTTGGAGGAAAAGCTATGACAAACCTAGACAGCATATTAAAAAGCAGAGACATTACTTTGCTGACAAAGGTCCAAATAGTCAAATCTATGGTTTTTCCAGTAGTCATGTATGGATGTGAGAGTTGGACCATAAAGAAGGCTGAGCACTGAAGAATTGATGCTTTTGAACTGTGGTGTTGGAGAAGACTCTTGAGAGTCCCTTCGACTTAAAGGAGATCAAACCAGTCAATCCTAAAGGAACTCAACACCGAATATTCATTGGAAGGACTGATGCTGAAACTAAAGCTCCAATACTTTGGCCACCTGATGCAAAGGCCAACTCATTTGAAAAGACCCTGAAGCCGGGAAAGATTGAAAGCAGAAGGAGAATGGGATGACAGAGGATGAGATGGTTGGATGGCATCACCAATTCAATGGCCATGAGTTTGACAAGCTCTGGGAGATGGTGAAGGACAGGGAAGCCTGGTGTGCTGCAGTCCATGGGGTCACAAAAAGTCAGACATGACTGAGCCACTGAACAATAAATGGTGTAGTAGTGGCCACAACAGGGAATTAATTAGTACAAAACCATTTGAAGAGAGTAATTTGTGTTTCCTTTTTTCTTTTCTCCAAAAGAAGTGTTTACATAATCCAACATATTGTCAATAAAAAAGAATTTCCAAGTGGGAATAATTCTATTTTTGCTGGTGCATTGCATTTGGCTTTGTAACTGCAAACTTGTATCCACTGTACCTAGAAATAAACAAGGGTCTTTCCAGGGTTGATACTTACCATTTGGGCAGTCATTGGATTGTGGTCTGACAGTAACTTGATCTAGAAAAAACTATTTTGGTAGACAAAATAGGATGTTAAATGAAACTCTTTCTGCCTGAGTTTATAGTTGAGACTAATAGGTAGTAGGTTCTAAAGGGAGTGCCAGGCCATCGAGGAAAGAAGGTGCCCCAAACTAGCTCTCCTGCCTCCAAGTTGAGGGGCTTGTTTCCCGCTCTGCATTGTGTAAAAAGGATAACAGTTTATGAGAGCCCCATATTGAGGAGATGGGCTTCCCTGATGGCTCAGTGGTAAAGAATCCATCTGCCAATGAGATTCGATCCCTGGGTCAGGAAGAGCCCCTGGAGGAAGGCATGGCAACCCACTCCAGTATTCTTGCCTGAAGAATCCCATGGACAGAGGAGCCTGGTGACCTACGGTCCAAAGGGTCGCAAAGAGTCAGACACCACTGAGCAACTGAGTGTGCATATTGAGGATATCTTAGGGTTTCTTGAGAGTTCCTTCCAGAGAATCATTTGGGGGACCTCCTGTGTCTTTCACCTTAGTGTAGTGTGGGAACAGAGACTGGTACCTGATTCACACCTGAAAACTGAAGAAGTTAGTGAGCATAAAGAGAGAGGTGTTTTGAGGAGGACTTGCACGTCAATCTAATGGTTGAAAACATGTGATTTTCCCCACAGATCAAATGGATCTATGAAAGATATCCAGGTTTAAAAGGACTTTGACCTGAAAGCAACCCAAGTGTTTATCAACAGATGAATGAATGAACACATGTAATAGACACATATAATGGAATCATATATCAGCCTTAAAAAGGAAGAACATTTGGACACGTTTCAATATAGATGACTCTTGAAAATATTATGCTAAGTGAAATAAGCCAGTTGCACATGGACAATTAAGATTTTGCTATATGAGGCACCCTGAGCAGAGAAATACATAGATGAAAAGGAGAATGGTGGTTGTCATGGCTCCATGCAAGGAAAAATGAGGAGTTAATGTTTAATGGGCACAGACTTTCACTTTGGGAAGATGAAAAAGTTCTGGCGATGGATGATGGTGATGGTTGCATAACAATGTGAATGTACTTAATGCCACTGAACTGTATAATTAAAAATAGTAAATTTTATGCTGTGTCTATTTTACCACAGTTAAAAATAAAAAAACAAAAATAGGCCTTGACCAAGAGGAATTCCTGGAAGAGTGAGATGATCCCCATGAAGAAGGGTGTGGATGGGCCCCTGGAAGCCAGGGGCTGAGGGGGGATTATAACCAGTCATCAGGAGAGGCACACCCATATCAGGGACTGCCATCAGGAGGTTGCTAGTCCTAAGAGTCCTCTGAAGAATTCATAAAAGCAACTCATGATAAAAAGAGAATGTTGGTGTTTGATACAGAGGGCCCTGAAACCAAATTAGGGGAGCATCTGTCAAGTACAGCTTTGCCCTCTCTTCCGACCTCCCTGCATCTGTCTTGGGGGAGGAAGTGAACTGAGGAAGAGTAACGAGACTCACTATGACCCTCTCCGTGTCCGACTCAATGGACTCAATGGACATGAGTTTGAGCAAACTCCGGGAGATGGTGAGGGATAGGGAAACCTGTCGTGCTACAGTCCGTGGGGTCGCAAAGAGTCAGACACAACTTAGTGACTGAACAACAAATGACCCTCTCCTGGCCACAGGCTTCTTATCCTAAACACGGGGAAAAGCTCAGGGGCGGTATAACTCCTGAGTATGTCAGAAGAGCCGTAGAATCTACCAGAGTTCACCCTGGAGTAGGGAAGACTGATTTAGCAGAGTAAGTTTAAAGGAAGAGGGGTGAGAAAGAATCAAATGGCATTCTGCTGGCATCTTAGGAGTCTAACATTTTCAATCACCCAGTTAGAGAGAAATCTCCTCTTGGAGTTTAGGAGATTTCTCATGGAGAAATTCATGGCTGCACACCTTCATTTATTCAATATACTTGTATTGAGTACCATTATATTTATATAAAACATCAAACGGAATAAAAGGTAGCTAAGACATGATCATATGCTTTGATGGACACACGTTCTAACAGAGGAAAACATAGACTCGCCATTAACTGCAATATAGGGCAAAGAGAGGAACATATAACCATGAGATCAGAAGCTTTATACAGAGAAGATTACATGTAAATCAAGCTTTGAATGATGGGACAGTTTTGAGGGGAGATGGCATAACCAGAACAGAATAAAGTGGAGAGGATGTTAGAACAAAAATCAGAGGGCAGAGAAGCAGGTGGTTGATTTGTAGACTATGATGTAGCTGAGTTTTGTAATTAGCACAGAATACTCTGAGAAGAGAAATGAGGGCCAGAGACAGGAAGACTGTTTGGTATGTGATTTCCAGGGACCTCAAAGGCCAGAAGTTTGTACTTTGATAGGTAATGGGGGAATAATTTAAGGTTTGTGAGTGGGAGAATGATGCAATCTAAAATATGGTTTAGGAAGAACAAATAGAAGGCTATTACATTTGCTCAGTCAGGAGGCAATGAAGCCTTTAAGTAGGAAGACTGCTGTAGCAATTGGAAAGGAGGAAATGGATGAAAGAGGCTTTTGTGAGGGCTCCTGATTGCATATGCCCTTTTCACACTTCCTGTTTGACCTTCATTCCTTTCCTCTTTTGATCATAAAGGTGTGTGCTGCTGCTGGCGCTTAGTCGCTGCAGTCGTGTTGGACTCTGTGTGACCCTATGGACAGCAGCCACCCGCCGCTGCCCCAGGCTCCTCTATCTGTGGGATTCTCTAGGCAGCAGTACTGGAGTGGGTTGCCTTGCCCTCTTTCAGGCGATCTTCCCAACCCAGGGCTCAAACCCCGGATCTCCTGCATTGCAGGCAGATTCTTTATCGCTGAGCCACCAGGGAAGCCCTATGTATATAAAGTGTCCCTAATATCCTGATTTTATATTTCTTGGAAAATTTCTCATCAGTGTTAGATAACTCTTCATTTGCAGTCTCTATGAAAGACACTCCAAAGGACAATTCTTGATGTTCAAAATGAAAAAGTAATATCGTATATCTACAGTTGTGTTGTATTTTCTCTGTATTACCTATATTAGAGGTAAAGTTTTCCCACTTTAGGATCCTTACTGTCAGAAAATGTAAACACACGTCAGTACATTTCTTGTGAAATTTCTGCTGCTCATGCAAAATGGAAATCAAGATCATAGAAGTAAAGTTATTAAACATGATGGGAAATTCCTTTTTGTTCTGTTATTCAGCTTTAAGAGCATCTCTGTTTTCTAAAAGCCTCAGTATTAATTTCATATATTTAGGAACAAAAGAACTTAACAATAGAAATACATAACTAAATTATGAACAATTAAGGAAAGCAATCAGAAAAGTAATTAATTTATAATTTACCTGTTTATAAAGTGTATAAACAAAGTTTCTAATTCACCTGTTAAGCAAAATCCAGATAAAGTGTTAGTCACTTCATTTTTAAAGGCCAGAAAAATAGAAAATATTTTGTATGTTTATAGTTCTACTTTTCACCATTTGTGAAGTAAGCTAAAATGAGCTGAAATTGTCAGCATGGCACATCTTTTGGGAGAGGCTTTGCCCTTGGACGTGTGCAACTTTTGATGACTTACATGCTGTTTTAGTCATGGGGAATTCTGTCAAGGAATCAGGAAATGACTGACCTGTTTTCAGCTCACACTTCAAGCTGGAAATGATCTTTGTAATAAAAGAGGCAAAAATTACAGCTCTTGCCCAGCCCCTCAGTCAGCAGTTCTACAGCAAATCTTGGGCTGAGCAGACTCAGAACTCGGCACTGATTAGGGAGAGTGAGTACTCTGGGTAATAGAATAGCTAACTGTAACTAAAGGTTCTCTCTGAACACCTCCCTGTGTTATTTAACTGAGAGTAAGTGAGAGGGCGTGCAAGCCAGGGGCACGGAACCAATGCAGTGCTATCCTTGTATCATCTCCCCTAGGACCTGGGCTCACCCACTCTCCTTATCCTATCATGGCCAAGCAAATGTTCCCCACTCAAATCGGACCGTTCTTCTGGTGTTTCTCACATTTGCTTATTTTCTCCAGCTTTTATCCTACTCGATTTAACTGTCAAAGCAACTTTCTTAGCATATCCATTTAACATATGAAAAAAACTAAGACTGAGAGGGTTAGTAGCTTGTCCAAGATCAACAGCTACTAAACCAGGATTCAATCCTAACCAGACTAATGCCAAAGGCTTTAAATCTTCTCCCTGCACTGCCTTTCACTGGGATAAAGCCCGAAGCTGCCTTCTACAGGGGAAAATGGATGGCAGTGGGGGCCCTGTCTTAAAAGTGTACCTCTAGGAGAAGGCACGGAGAAGGCAATGGCACCCCACTCCAGTAATTTGGCCTAGAAAATCCCATGGACGGAGGAGCCTGGTAGGCTGTAGTCCATGGGGTCGCTAGAGTTGGACATGACTGAGCGACTTCACTTTTCACTTTCATGCAATGGAGAAGGAAATGGCACCCCACTCCAGTACTCTTGCCTGGAAAATCCCATGGATGGAGGAGCCTGGAAGGCTGCAGTCCATGGGTCGCTGAGGGTCGGACACGACTGAGTGACTTCACTTTCACTTTTCACTTTCATGCATTGGAGAAGGAAGTGGCACCCCACTGCAGTGTTCTTGCCTGGAGAATCCCAGGGACAGGGGAGCCTGATGGGCTGCCGTCTATGGGGTCGCACAGAGTCAGACACGACTGAAGTGACTTAGCAGAAGCAGCAGCAGCAGCAGTGAGCTCTGAACATTTCTGGGAGCACCTGTGAGGATTAGCCTTTCCAGAGAACTTATTTGGAGAAGGTTTACTTCCTGAGGATGTACCGAAACGGTATTTTTATTTAAAGTGCCCGGGGAAAGACTTTTTGAACGGAAGAAGAGAACGTTGTGCCTTCTCTCCAGTCTTAAGGGCAGCAGGAAGGCGTGTATTCACAGACCTCTCCAGGCCAGGAGCTCCGGCGCCTCCCGCTGGGGAGGGACAGGTTAGCGGGTGGGAGGTGCGGTAGGGGTGGGGATACTGTCACTGGGGGCTGCGGCCTAGATTACTTCCTTCCACTCTCATTACCAACTGAAAAAAAAAGACACTGTAGTAAGATTAGGGGAAGGAGAAAGCCAGATTACTTCCTTCCACTCTCATTACCAACTGAAAAAAAAAGACACTGTAGTAAGATCAGGGGAAGGAGAAAGCCACACTTAGACATAGATCTTGGGACAAGAATAAAAACTGGAGAGAATAAGCAAATATGAGACAGCACAAGAGGAACCTGTCCTGATCCAAGTGGGGAAGCTTTGCTTGGCCACGATGGGGTAAGGGGAGTGGAGGAGCCCAGGTCCTGTCCTGGGGGAGACGATACAAGGAGAGCACTGCTGTTCTGTCCCCAGCAGGGTTCTGTCCTCCTGGCTTACACGGCCTCTCGCTTGCTCTCATGTTCTCCCTCTCTCTTTCACTCTTCCCTGTTAATGTTATTATTGTTTTTGTTGCTATTTTACCCTTTAAAAGGCTTGCTAAGTTTTCTTGCAAAGTACCTCACATCCCTCATTGAACTACGCTGACTTAAGTACATAGATATAGATACATAATTCTATTAAATATTTATGTAAATATTACACTATTCATCTTCATGTATAATATTTATAAATACATAATTTTAAACTACAGATCCATTCAGAAGCTAATGTATATTATAGCATATGTAGATCTCATTCCACAGTTTGCGTTTAGTTGCTCTCAAACTATCATATTGTCTTCATAAAGTTCTGAGATAAGAAATCCTTCCAGATATTCTTGCATATGGATTCCTGGGCTAGGGAGGGCGGTGGATACCCCTCGATTATTACAGAGTTTAGTGACTGGTGGGGTAGGGGTTGAGTGGAGGTAAAGGGACAAAACCAAGATGGCAACAGCAGAATTCTGACTGGGAATGTTATTTCTGACATTGGCACAAATAAAGCACAAGGAGCATACAAGTCCATACAAATAAATCAGCCTCTAAAAGGTGAGATTGTTACAAGGCTCGGAGTTGTGCTGAAAATTTGGGAGTGTCAGGAGTAATTTTTGTGTCTAAGGACAAGAGGTATCTGAGTCACGCAAACGAGAGGGTGCTGACTATGAACTCAGATGATCAATTATTGGGTCAGGAGACTACGATATTAGCACTTTCTAGGTAATGGGAATCGTGGGGTTCCCTAGGTCGGGTAGGTAGATAATTAAGTGGTACCAGTGAAAACGAAGTAAGTCAGATAGATCTTTTTCCTCCAGGACCTTTGTCACCCCAAAATGTGCGGTTTCCTGTCAGTCTGGATGTTCCTGTTTTTCTTTGTCTGCCCATAGATCCCCGTTGTTCACAAGGTGTATGGCTTCCTTCCATTTGGCCCACGCCCCCCTTTCTCTGTTCATATCTAGCAACTTGCCTGTTCTAACAATATTACATCACTTTTATGTGGAATCGTTTAAATGAACTTATTTACAAAAATGAACTTATTTACAAAACAGAAATAGACTCACAGATATAGAAAACAAACTTAGGATTACCAAAGGGGAAAGGCTGGGGGGGGTGGATAGAGACACAGCACCATATATATCACATAGATAAAGAACAAGGCCCTACTGCATGGCACAAGGAGCTATATTCAATAAGTTACAATAGCCTATAATGGAAAAGAATCTGGAAAAGATGATCTAAATAACTGAATCATTTTGCTGTATACCAGAAACTAACACAGCATTATAAATCAACTAGATTTCAATTTTTTAAAAAGCAGTGGAACCAGTGAGAATGCTGACTTTCATTGGTAAATTGCCATTCATGCTTCAATCCAGTTATCTGAGCCCTCTTCAGTAGCCACTGGGAGGTTGGCAAGGAGTGAGAGAATGAGAGGTTCTGTGTGTGTGTGAGAGAGAGAATTCCATCATAGCAATATGAAGTAGGGTTTAAGTGGGGCTAGTTTATAGTGAGTTCTTTTTATCGTTTCAGAAATTCTGAAACAATGGATGAAGTAACTCTAGAGATCTGAATTCAATGAGAGTGAAGGAGGCATGACTCAACATTTGCTGTTCCAAATTCCTGTCTTTTGCTCTTTCTTCCAATTCATGATAATTTCTCAGTAATAAAAACACAATTATAAGTAATAAAGTGACTGTTGTTATTGTCATACTTTATTGACCACATCCTAAAATCTTCACATGTATCATCTCATTGAGGCAGGTGACAGAGCCAGCGTTTAAAAACAGGTCTGCACACAGACCTTAATGTTCTACTAGTGATTCTTATTCGCTGGCTGCATGTTTAAAGCTCACCTGTATATTAACTCAACCTGTAGATATTTGTGTTTATTGCTTACTGGAGAGATGTTACATATAAACAAAGCAGGACTATCTCAGATGGAGAGCAAAAAATCCCTTCCTTCCATTCTTTCCTCCCTCCTTCTTTTTCCCCTTCATCTATTCATCCAAAACCATTCAATAAATACCAAAGTACCGGCTAGACTCTGGGAATATGGTTGCAAAAAAAAAAAAAAGACACAGATTCTTGTTGCTTCCAGACGTCATGGTCTGGTTAGGAAGGGAAAGTATATAGATGGTTATGCTAAGCTTAGTGTTCGACTCTTTGCGACCCCATGGACTGCAGCCTGCCAGGCTCCTCTGTCCATGGGGATTCTCTAGGCAAGAATACTGGAGTGGGTTGCCTATCGCTTCTCCAGGGGATCTTCCTGACCCAGGTATTGACCTGGGGGTCTCCTGCTTTACCAGCTGAGATACTAGGGAAGCCCCACATAGACGGTTGGCTGTTAATTTTAAGTCTTCTAAACCTTAAACCAGAATTCCGCAGGTATCACTCACTTGCCTATTTACCCTCTTCCTTGGTTTTCTCTTCCTAACAATGTCTCACTTGATACACGGAGTATTTTGAAGATTGTACATGTCCTATATCATACTGTACCGTATAATGTTACTGGACATTGACATTTTATCTGCTCTACTTATCTCATGTGGGTGAGTCGCTCAGTCATGTCTGACTCTTGCGACCCCAGGATTGTAGCCCACCAGTCTCCTCTGTCCATGGAATTCTCCAGGAAAGAATTTTGGAGTGGGTGGCCATTTCCTTCTCCAGGGGATCTGCCCAATCTAGAGATTGAATCTGGGTCTCCTACATTGCAAGCATATTCTTTACTATATGAGCCACCAGAGAAGCCAAACTTATTTTATAGACATAAATAAAATCTTTGCTAATAGAAGTTGGAAAAAAAATAGGTATTGGGTCTAAACAAGCTGGGATTCAGGGGAGACTAGAGCTATACTTTTAGAACTTGGTGGGTCTGAGGCGAGATGGAATACAGGCCCGGGAAACAGGGCCGAGTTCTCAGCGGGATGCTCGTGTCTGTGGTGGGGAAGGGTGGGGGGCTTGCAAGGTGACAAGATCAGTTTCCCCCATCCTCATCACACATTATCACAGTGGAGTTTTTTTACAGTAATAAAAGTTGTGAATTCCCAGATTATCTATATATATTCAAAATACATTCATAATATATTTTAAATCCTGACAAATTAATTTTGGATCATCCCTTTTAACAAACCTAAAATTTTAAATCTGTACTTATAATAACCATACACAGGCGGTGCAATGGTAAAGAGTAGGTAAAAAGTAGGAAATGGCAATGAACTGCAGTATTCTTACCTGGAAAATTCCACGGACAGAGGAGCCTGGCGAGCTACAGTCTATGGGGTCACCGAGAGTCAGACACAACTGAGCACTCATGCATTATACAACATATATGGCTGGGCTGCAGGGGATCTGTGATTATCCCTGAATTATAATCCTTGAAAGTATATGTAAAACTACGTGCACATGTATATTTTTCTAGAGAGGGTCTATAGCTTTCATCAAATTCAAATCCTTGACACTAAAATTTGACCCCATAAATAAATAATTAAAACTTGAAAAGCTAAACTCCATAGCAAGGACTTTTTCCCCCTCAAAGATTAGAGCTTTTAGCATAAGTTCTGACATAACTATATTGCAACTTACATCAAGAGCCACGGACTGCTTGGCCCATGACTTCTTCACTTGATCGTACATAATTGTATTGTTGATGCCAAGGCCACAAAAGATGACAAAAGCCTAGGAAAGAGAGAGTTCACTAATTAAAAATTGCAATAACTCATTGGCATAATCTAATATAAAAGCAGACAGGCATCAGGAATGGGCCTGAAAATGTAATTTTATTGTACACAGAGGTAGGCCTTAGGGAAATATGTACATTAAAATTCTTAATTACTATTGTCATGTAACAGCTTTATCGCTCACACTGCACAAGAGAAAAATTATTAATTTAATGTTATTGTGAAGAAATAACTTTATACATTTAGAAACATATAGTCCATTTAAATGTGTTCTTACTTTATTTAGGTTGTGAACTGATTTTAGTCATTTTATTCCATTTAATCAAAAGCAATCTCTTTCAAAAGCTAGGGTATAAAAGAGTTTGGTAAAGAAACCAAGTGATTGTATCCATAAGGTAAATGTTAAGGGGACGCAGGATTCAGATTTTGAGTCAGTTAGTAAAGAAGCTCCGAGGTACTCTCAGCTAGAGAAAAATAATCATGGGGTTTTCATTTTGGCTACTGGTGCAAAGTCTACTAGGAAGCCTGTTCAAGGCTAACCTCTCCAGCTGAGGGCAGACAGGAGTAAATACATGGAAGGTTGGAGACAGAAGAGAGGGGATGGCAGCGCCCCTGGCAGAGCTGGCTAGAGGCCTCAAGGCTGAATGCACACGAACAAGAAAAAGATAAGGCGATTTACACTTCAGAGAGAAGAAGGCAGTTCAATCCCATAAAAAACAATCAATTAGGATTAAAAAAAAAAAAAAAAACTGATTCATGAAAAACAGAATCAAATCTTACCTAAACACTGATACATTCTTTAAATCTTCATTTAAATTTCATCATGCTGTCAAAGTATAATGATTAAAAGTTGTCAATTAATAATTATTTATCCTTCCTAATGTGAGCAAGCTGTAACCAGGAGACTACTACTGACTCAGCTATAACCCCTGGTTCAGACATTTATTTTCTTACCTCGAAAAGTCGTTGATCAGCATCATCGAAAGGTTTCCCATCGAGTCTATTTAACACTTGAGCCACTCCTGTGAGAAGAGGTTGGGAGATGTGGTCATTTTTGACACTGGATATCCTGTTCCTACAGCACAAGTAAAATGACTCTAGCCTCCTTTAAGTGCAGACACTCAGCTTAATCCCAGGTTGCTCTGACACCTGCTGCCTGTGTGAGAGCAGATGTGAGGCGTACAGGGATGCAGCCCATTTTCCAGCTCTGATATCCAGACCAGGTCTCAGGTATTAACCAGATTCCCCAAAAATGGTTTTCAAGATGACTGTGGACAATAATTGATATATCATGGTGCACACGTATATACAGTTACATACATATATAAATATATATACACGTATGTGTGTGTGTGTGCTCAGTTGTGTCTGACTCTTTGTGACCCCATGGACTGTAGCCTGCCAGACTCCTTTGTCTGTGGAATTTTCCAAGCAAGAATACTGGAGTGAGCTGCCATTTCCTTCTCCAGGAGACCTTCCTGACCCAGGAATCAAAGCAACATCTCTTGCACCTCCTGCATTGGCAGGAAGATTCTTCACCACTGTACCTCCTGGGAAGCCATATATAATTATATAAATTAAATTAAACAAATTAAAAATATTTATATATAATTAAAATGTTTTCAATTCTCTGAAGCTTAGTGCTTAAATGAGGCAGCATGGCATAGTGATTAAGAACATAGGCTCTGGAGTTAAACATCCTTGGTTTGAATTTCAATTCCATTGTTAGTAGTGTTACTGTGAGTACATTACTTAACACTGAATTTGTTCATTTGTAAAATGAGGATAAAATGTTAACTATCCCAGTGGGTTATAAAGATTAAACAAGATAACATTTGAATAATGTTTGTAAAGCATATTGGTCCACATGGAGAGAACATTCAAGAAATGTTAAGAATTATGATACAGTTAACCTTCAAAGGAAGGCTAGTTTTGTTGCCTGCTACCAATGGGGCTAAACTAGTTTTACAAAATTTAACTTATGTGGGTCTTCTTTCCAAAGTTCATGTCCAGCATTATACTACATGTTTTGGGCATGACCCAGGGATCATGGCACTATCAAAGCACACAAGTTTAACTAGAAAAATTCAACAATCTTGAAAACATTCCCTTGTGTCCCTACATATGCTAAATATACAACACAAAAGAACACTCTACACATGGACATCACCAGATGGTCAATACTGAAATCAGATTGATTATATTCTTTGCAGATGGAGAAGCTCTATACAGTCAGCAAAAATAAGACCGGGAGCTAACTGTGGCTCAGATCATGAACTCCTTATTGCCAAATTCAGACTGAAATTGAAGAAAGTGGAGAAAACAACTAGACCATTCAGGTATGACCTAAATCAAACAGTGGAAGTGAGAAATAGATTTAAGGGATTAGATCTGACAGACAGACTGCCTGATGAACTATGGACGGAGGTTCGTGACACTGTACAGGAGACAGGGATCAAGACCATCCCCAAGAAAAAGAAATCAAAAAAAGCAAAATGGCTGTCTGAGGAGGCCTTACAAATAGCTGTGAAAAGAAGGGAAGCGAAAAGCAAAGGAGAAAAGAAAAGACATACCTATCCGAATGCAGAATTCCAAAAAATAGCAAGAAGAGATAAGAAAGCCTTCCTCAGTGATCAATGCAAAGAAATAGAGGAAAACAATAGAATGGGAAACACTAGAGATCTCTTCAAGAAAATTAGAGATACCAAGGGAATATTTCATGCAAAGATGGGCTCAATAAAGGACAGAAATGGTAGGGATGTAACATAAGCAGAAGATATTAAGAAGAGGTGGCAAGAATACACAGAAGAACTGTACAAAAAAGATCTTCATGACCCAGATAATCACGATGGTGTGATCACTCACCTAGAGTCAGACATCCTGGAACGTGAAGTCAAATGGGCCTTAGAAAGCATCACTACGAACAAAGCTAGTGGAGGTGATGGAATTCTAGTTGAGCTATTTCAAATCCTGAAAGATGATGCTGTGAAAGTGCTACACTCAATATGCCAGCAAATTTGGAAAACTCAGCAGTGGCCACAGGACTGGCAAAGGTCAGTTTTCATTCCAATCCCAAAGAAGGGCAATGCCAAAGAATGCTCAAACTACTGCACAATTGCACTCATCTCACATGCTAATAAAGTAATGCTCAAAATTCTCCAAGCCAGGCTTCAGCAATACATGAACCGTGAACTTCCAGACGTTCAAGCTGGTTTTAGAAAAGGCAGAGGAACCAGAGATCAAATTGCCAACATCCTCTGGATCATCGAAAAAGCAAGAAAGTTCCAGAAAAACATCGATTTCTGCTTTATTGACTATGCCAAAGCCTTTGACTGTGTGGGTCACCACAAACTGTGGAAAATCCTTCAAGAGATGGAAATACCAGACCACCTGACCTGCCTCTTGAGAAATCTGTATGCAGGTCAGGAAGCAACAGTTAGAACTGGACATGGAACAACAGACTGGTTCCAAATAGGAAAAGGAGTATGTCGAGGCTGTATATCGTCACCCTGCTTATTTAACTTATATGCAGAGTGAGAAACACTGGGCTGGAGGAAGCACAAGCTGGAATCAGGATTGCCAGGAAAAATATCAATAACCTCAGATATGCAGATGATATCACCCTTGTGGCAGAAAGTGAAGAAGAACTAAAGAGTCTCTTGATGAAGTTGAAAGAGGAGAGTGAAAAAGTTGGCTTAAAGCTCAACATTCAGAAAACTAAGATCATGGCATGTGGTCCCATCACTTCATGGCAAATATATGGGGAAACAGTGGAAACAGTGGCTGATTTTATTTTTCTGGGCTCCAAAATCACTGCAGATGGTGATTGCAGCCATGAAATTAAAAGACACTTACTCCTTGGAAGGAAAGTTAGTACCAACCTAGACAACATATTAAAAAGTAGAGACATTATTTTGTCAACAAAGGTCCGTCTTGTTAAGGCTATGGTTTTTCCAGTCGTCATGTATGGATGTGAGAGTTGGACTATAAAGAAAGCTGAGCACTGAAGAATTGGTGCTTTTGAACTGTGGTGTTGGAGAAGACTCTTGAGAGTCCCTTGGACTGCAAGAAGATCCAACCAGTCCATCCTAAAGGAGATCAGTCCTGGGTGTTCACTGGAAGGACTGATGTTGAAGCTGAAACTCCAATACTTTTGCCACCTGATGCGAAGAGCTGACTCATTTGAAAAGGCCCTGATGCTGGGAAGGATTGAGGGCAGGAGCAGGAGGGGATGACAGAGGATGAGATGGTTGGATGGCAACACCGACTCAATGGACATGGGTTTGGATGGACTCTGGGAATTGGTGATGGACAGGGAGGCCTGGCATGCTGCGGTTCATGGGGTCAAAAGAATCAGACACGACTGAGCGACTGAACTGAACTGAACTGATATTCTAAAGGCTTTTATTTTTTAAAAACACCTAACTTCTCATTAGGGAGCTATGTCATCATATGGTAGAAGACATGTATAATAAAATACAAAGCTTTTAGTGTGTTACAGGCAAACTACAATCTTAGTTGTGAAAGAAAATAGATGTTTACACTTAGGAATGAAATGTAAGACTGCATGTGAGATTGCCATTGGACATGTACAGATAATGCAGGCTGTTTCTCATGGACTTTCTCTTCTCATTAAACTTAAATATATTTTGGGACTTCCCAAGGCGGTCCAGTGGTTAGGATTCCATGCTTCCACTGCAGAGGAAGGGGTTCCCTCATACGGGAACTGAGATCCAGCATGCTCCAGCACAGCCAAAACAAACAAGCAAACAAACATATTTAAAACTTGACACATGATGTAATTTAAGGCTTTGTACTAGAGATTCAATTTCTCAAATCTTAGAATCTTCTTTATGTTCAAAAATGCTAATATTTTCTGCAAATTAAGAAAACTGATGAAAAAATTCTCTTGGAATTCAAGTGTTAATATTTATAGAAAATTAAATCCTTTGGTAAGTCCACTATCTTAGAATTTAACAGGCAGCCTTAGGGTGAAACAAAGAGACAAATTTATATTAGTTTCCAAATGTATTAGTTACCTTATGTCTGTTAGAAGAAAGATATATTTTCAGTATGTTTGAACAACTACTGTCTCCCCACTTCTTGACTTTAACTACTGACCCCTTCTTGCTTAACTTTAGGTTTGAGATTTTCCTGAATGAATGTTTGAGGGAAAGGAAAGGAGCAGGGAGGGAGAGAAAAATTGGAAACAGCTCTGGCCCACAATTGCCATATTCAGGGGAAAGTGTAACCTGTTTTGGAACCACCGAGGCAGAAAGACACATTTCAGTCTTTGCATTTATCCCATGTGTGAAAGCATAGATGTAAACATACGTATGTACTAGGATTAGGAGGCCTGAGTTCTATTCGGGACTCTGCTAAGAACTCACTTTGTGACTTTACTCAACTCTTTTCTCTCTCTTTGGGCCTCAATTTCCACAGAGTAAGATAAAAGAGTTCAGTTAGCTGCTTTCTGAAATCCCCATCAACTTCAAAATCATTGGTTCTTATTTAAAGGAATAAATATTTGTGCATTGTCCTGCTTAATGTTGATTTATCAGGAGTCTTCACTTGTGAGATTACACAAGAGTATGAACATAAGTTGATGAGTCCTGGACGTGAAAAGGAGGTACATTTAAAAAGCAGATAGATATACTTTAAAGTAAATTGCATTTTTGTTTTAATATAAGAAGTCTGATAATTTAGGTAATGTCTTACCAATTATTTGGTGGTTGCTATTCCAAATAGGTACGCAGAGAACTGATCTTATGTGAAAACCAGATATCTGGTCAGCCTAGGACATAAGAAAGCAATTAATTAAAATTAAATATCATCTACCCATTTCTGATATATGGCTTACCACCCTTCATAACAGGTGTTTAAAAGTAACTTTTAAAAAGACATAATTTTAATGCATATACTTGCCTGTCTCTTTTCAGTTAAAACATCACAATGTACATCCCAAAGAAACCAAGCCATAGCATTATTTATACTAATGGTGTACCAGAAATAACCTGAACATTACACTGGAGGAAGCTGGTTAAGTAAATCACAGCACAGTGGAATATTGTCCATCTAATCAAAATCATGCTGTAGAAGAATATTTATAAACAGGGAAATTTTTAATATATTAAGTGCTACTAGTTAGGGCTTCCCTGATAGCTCAGTTGGTAAAGAATCCGCCTGCAATGCAGGAAACCCTGGTTCGATCCCTGGGTCGGGAAGATCCCCTGGAGAAGGAAATGGCAACCCACTCCAATACTTTTGTCTGAAAAATCCCATGGACAGAGAAGCCTGGTAGACTACAGTCCATGCGATCACAAAGAGTCGGACATGACTGAGCGACTTTACTTTCTTGGGCTTCCCTGGTGGCTCAGAGGTTAAAGTGTCTGCCACAGGAGACCTGGGTTCGATCCCTGGGTAGGGAAGATCCCCTGGAGAAGGAAATGGCAAGCCACTCTAGTATCCTTGCCTGGAGAATCCCATGGGCAGAGGAGCCTGGTGGGCTACAGTCCATGGGGTTGCATAGAGTTGGACATGACTGAGCAACTTCATTTTCACTTTCACTAGTCTTACTGCCTGTGGGTGTATAAATATATAGTATGCACATTGGAAAATCCTGGTAAAATTATAAGCATAATAGCTCCCCTTGAATTGTTTGTCCATGGAAGTATTTGTTTCTTTGCTTTTAAAATAGACTTAATTTTTTTTTTAAAAAAACAAATAGGTTCATAACTAATGAGGCCAAATACAGAGTTCCCAAATATCCCCCACCACCACGCATACACAAAGTGACAGCCCTCACTACCAACGTCCCCCACCAGAGTGGTGCATTTGTGCAACGGGTGGACCCACACTGATGCATCATTATTATTCAAATTCCATGGCTTACGTTAGCGTTCACGATCAATGCTGTACATTCTATGGGTCTTAACAACTTTATGATGGCACATATCTACCATTATAGCTTCATACAGTGTAGCTTCACTGCCCTAAAAGTCCTCTGTATGCCACCTACTCATCTACCCATCCCTCTGGCAATCACTGATCCTTTTTCCTTCCAGCTCTATTGAGGTATAATTGACAAAACTGTAACTTATTTAAAGCGTACAACATGATGATTTGATGTATGTATATGCCGTGAAAGAACTCTGCCTATGGGAGGTTTTTTTAACTACTGCTTCTATATTCTAAATTTTAGATAATGAATTACCTGTAATCAAGAGAAAAGGTTATTTTCTAAACAGAGCTAAAGGGGAACAATGGTGTCCAATGGTGCGTAACAGTCAAATAGGATAAGTGCTGAAAATGGGCTCCTGGCTTTAGTAACACAGGATCAGTTCAGTTCAGTTCAGTCGCTCAGTCGTGTCCGACTCTTTGCGACCCCATGAATCACAGCACACCAGGCCTCCCTGTCCATCACCAACTCCCGGAGTTCACTCAGACTCATGTCCATTGAGTCAGTGATGCCATCCAGCCATCTCATCCTCTGTTGTCTCCTTTTCCTTCTGCCCGCAATCCCTCCCAGCATCAGGGTCTTTTCCAATGAGTCAACTCTTCGCATGAGGTGGCCAAAGTATTGGAGTTTCAGCCTCAGCATCAGTCCTTCCAATGAACACCCAGGACTGGTCTCCTTTAGGATGGACTGGTTGGAGATAGCTGAATGCAAAGACAGTCAAGGAAAGAAGGAATGGGATCAGGAACAGAAGTTAAACGGTTAGTTCTGGAGGAGAGGAAGGCCACAATGAGTGAGCAGAGCTAGAGTCCTGCGTGGGCTGAGCCCAGGAGTGGGGAGAGGTGACTGAGAACGTTGAGAATGTTTCTAAGTCTTTCCCACTGTGGCTGAAGGAGAGAAGTGGGGCAGCACTGACTGGCGATGAGAACAGGGAAGAGGGGGAGGTGATGATTTGCTTGCTGATGAGCCCAACAAGATGGGAGAGAGGAATAGAAAAGGATGACAGAGTGTGGTGAGAGTGAATTTTCTGATTTTAAGATCATTAAAGCAATTCTCTGGTTGTCTGTTTGTGGCTACGGCCATTGTTTCTGGAAAGTTAAGCTAATTTAGGTTATATGACTACAGCTCCTGGAGTTGGTGACGGACAGGGAACCCTGGCATGCTGCATGCAGTCCATGGGGTCACAAAGAGTCGGACATGACTGAGCAGCTGAACTGAACTGAACTGTTATGACTATATGAGATAGCAAGGCCTGGGAATGCCTGGTGATCCCTCTGTAGGGATTGAAAGAGAAGGAGATGGGAGGTGAAGCCCATCGTAGAAGCACAAGACCTTGAAAAATGAATGCCAAACAGGGTAAGGAGGAAGAAGAAAGTATGAAGGAATCATCTCTGTGTACCAGGTAACCCAAGTCTGCAGATCCCATCAGTCAATGAGCTCAAAAATATCTGTTGGCCTCTCAATCCCAACCAAGTCCCCCAAACTCTTCATGCCTCAACTTTGTCATCAATGTTTATCTCTTGCACACCAAACTATTAACGCTGGTTATCTCCAGATGTTGGCATTAGAGCACCTTCTCATCATTTCTTCTTTCTGGTTTTTCTTATTTTCCAGGTCTTTGTATGAGAATATGTGTGTGAAAGGGCTTCAGACTGTGTAAGATGTTTTGTCATCAAAACAATATTACTAGTCAATATTACTAGTATTGTAAGAAAACACCTTTCCAGAAATATTTGCTCCATTGTTCCACAGGTTCCCTGCTACATTATTCTTAGATTAAAATTTACACCATTAGAATCTCAAATGTTAGGCCATGTGAGACTAAGTAGCCTTTCCAGGAGGCTAGCATTAAAATAAATATATTATCTAGGGGTGCCTAGTTCTTTCCAATTAAAGATGTATATACTAAAAATTTTGCTTAGTCTCTGTCCTCACTGGGTCTTTCCAGTTAATGGATATAATTTAAGACTGTTTACCTCATGGAGCCATCAAAATATACTGTCATATTTTCCAGACTCTCAAAGGCACTCAGAGGCAATGTTAAAAGAATTGGTGATAACATAATATTATTCATTACTGTGCAATGTGTTTTCCTTCCCTAGAACGATATGTGCAACTTCAATAGTAATCTAAGGTAATGTTTTGCCCCTCAAACACCAATCTACCAGTGGGAAATTCTGGCTCTAGGACAAGTGAGGGAGATGTTCTGAGTCAGTCCCCTGACTTCTCTGAAACAAAGGGACATATCTTTATGCCAACCTCATCTGCACGTAGGCTTCTAGAACACTGCCAAAAAATGATTCCTTAAATTCCTGACAAACGAACTCCTCAAAAATAACCAACCTTTGTGCTTAAAGCAGAGGCATCATATCCACCACTGAAGCAGCAAAGTCTGTTTGACTTAGAACTATGGGACCCCATACTTACAGCTTCCCCATTCAAGTCTCAGTAACCCTGCTGACTCTGCTTGCCCTCCTGGTCATCTGGAAATCCAGTATCCATTGTCCAGTCTTCCCTACCAAACCCTACTCTCTGGAAAGTCTCTCGAACTGGTTTACACTGAGTTTCAGTGACTGAGAGATTACCGGGAGCAAATACACCTTGGCAGATTCACAGAGCCCTGTCTCTTAATGGTTCCATTTTTGCACATTTCCTTTTGTAACAGAAGCATAACTGATAGACCAGAAGGCGTTATAAAGGATGAAAAAGGAGCTGTCCTGCCGGGCTAGCACTCAGCATCCCAGATTGCAGCAGTGCTTCGCTGTGAAGATCTGGCAGATGAAAGGAGCTTTAATGCTCTAAGTCAAAGGATTTCAGAGCCTGAAGCCCCATTATCCTTAAGTGCTACATGGCAAGGGGAAGAACTATTGACTTCTCTATAACAGGCTTTAATAAAAAAAAAAAAAAAAGAAAGAAAGAACTTTACAGGGAAGAACTGCATGAGACTGAAGGGTGACAGACTCAATATCCTGACACCTCAGATTTAACTGTGTAACTCTGGGGATCAGTTCCCCATGGCAGAGGAGAGTTGGGTGCTGACGGATTTTCCACCACTCCTGAATCTGTAACACACAGACCACCAAACCATCTGTGCCCTACTTGCCCTACTTCTTAGCTACTTTCTGACATTCCCCTTGCTGAACGCTTTTCTTGTTTAAATGTTGGGTCCGATTGTTCATTTTTGTTGCAGGCAGAAAACAAATTCTTCATGAAATGGCTCGGAAAACTCTTTACCCATAACTATACAAATGGAGGGAAATATTGAATTAAGCAACAGAGTAGTATACCTTATATTGACTAAATAATAGCTGGCTGCGCATTAGTGTACTTGTTTTAAGGTGTTCTTTTGATCTAGTATGAAAAAAAAAGGGCAGAAAGCTGCACAGATGATGCGCTACAGTGCAACTAATTATAGGGAGTTGAGTTCACAAGCACAAAGCCTTCTAAAGGCAAGGCCAGACTAAATGTTTCATGGGGAAGGCATTTATAAATGGAGAATGTGCCTCAAGAAGCCACCTGATACAAGGGCAGGTCATCTGCAAATGGTTTATATGCATGCTGCTGGGAGAGCCTCAGACAAGGATCCTAGAATAAAATCCAACCAAACTCTTTGCTGGCAAGGGCAATAGTAAATAATCCATCTGAATGCCTCAAAGATACAGCAAGGCAAGTTAGTGTACTTAGATCTTGCATTATCTAAATTCTAGCTTTGAGTGGCAGTTTATAGTTTTTAGAAAGTTCATAATAGCCTGATAAAATATAATTTCACAAAAGATATAAAAGGCCTAACACTTTTAAACATCTTTATAATTTGGCATGATTATAAATATAATATATACATTTGTGAAATTGTTAAGTTAAAATCAAAAGCTATAATCTTGCCATCTCTAGAAATGGCAACTATTAACCATTTGGGATAAGTTCTTCTGGATCTTTTCCTGAAAATATCTAATATGTTACATATCTATTTATAACATATTCAATAATACATAATTATTAATAAATAACAGATAATATGTTCAACAATACTGAACAATATTCAACAATAATGCCTATTAGTTTTTAGGGATACATCAGTGAGTAAAACCAGCAAAATTCTTACCTTCACTGAGCTCACATTCTAGTGAGAGAAGACAGATGATAAAGAATACAAAAAACATATAAATAAATTATATGTGAGAAGGTATTAAAATTATGGGGAAAAAGTAGAGCAGGATAAAAGGGATTAGAAAGACAAGGGTACCAGACCTTACTAACAGATAGTATTTGAATAATGACCATAAAAACTACGGATGTGATCCATGCAGATATTGAAGGAAGAGTATTTCAGCAGAGGAGTAGTCAGTCCAAAAGCCCTGAGGTAACTGTGTGAGTGGCATGTTCTAGGAATAACAAGGAGACCAGGGTGGCTGGAGAAGTGTGAATGAGGCCTGGGGATAGATAATGAAGCAATATGTTGTGTAAGGCATTGTAAGGCTCTGGAAGAATTGTGAATTTGGATTTTACTCTAGTGAAATGAGACCGTGAAGAGTTTGTGAGCAGAGTTGTGATACAGCATACTTAAAAACTTTAAACCTCTGGCTAATGTATTAAGAACAGGGTGTGGAGGGAAAGAGTGGAAGCCAAGCAGTAGATTATGAAGTTATACCCATGAAACAGTCCAGAGATGATAGTGGCCTGGATCTGGGTGGTAGCAGCTGAGTGTTGAGAAGTGGTCAGACTTTGGATAAATTTTACAGGTACAGCCAGTTGAACTTCCTAATGAGTTAGATGTGCAACATAGGAGAATCATGACTATAACATTTTTGGCATAAGCACCAGGAAGGACTGAGTTGCCTTAATAAAGATAGGGAAATAGAAAAGCAAGCTTAGCAGAAAAGAGAGTGTGAGTTCTGTTTTGGACATGTTAGGTTTGAGGTGTCTTTTAGAAAAATATGCCCACATATATTATTCTATATATACTTTTAAACATTATTCTAAACTTACTTCTCTTTATTTGCTTTTATTCTTGTGGACATTTTTCCATATCAGGACATACAGATTATTTCATGGGATACTTTGTATAGCCTCAAGTTTAGTCTTTATTATGCTGTGGTAGGCAGGATTCTAAAGACGGCTGCTAAGATTCACATGTGCCCACTCTCCATTTTGTACAGATCTGGTATAATCCCCATTCCTCAAGTATGGGTGGGCAGGACCTGAGAATATGACAGGACTGTCACTTCCCAGATTAGGTCATGTTATAAGGCGAAGGAGATGGCACAGCCATCTCTGTGAGTACACAGTCACTCCTGACATTATGTGAGCCTCTGTGAGAGCCAAATGGAGTTCCTCCTCTTGGCTTTGAAGAAGTAAGCTGCCACGTTGTGAGAGGGCCATGTGGCTTGTACCTGAGGGCAAGCTCAGGGAGCTATGAGAGACTTTCGGTCAGCAGTCAGTAAGAAAATGGGAACCTCAGTCTGCAACTGTAAGGAACCCAATTCTGCCAACAACCTAAACAGGCTTTGAAAAGAATGCCAAGACCAAGTGAGAATGCCACCTGGCCAGCTCCTGCTTTCCACCCCATGAGACCCTAGCAGAGAAACCAATGATGCCATGCCAGAAACTGTGAGATAATAAACAGATGTTTGCCTTAAGCTTCTACATTTGTAGTGATTTGCTACACAGCGAAAGAAAATTAACATACATGATATTCCTGTCAATGTCTTTAGAAGCCAAGCATGAATAGCCCCACCGTGGAGCAAATGACTGATTAGTCTACAAAATCCACTAGCATAATAACCCATGAAAATGAGTGTTTGAGTCACTATAAGTAAATATAATCAGTTATACTTAATAGGTTTTTTCTGTTTTTCTTTTTGAGAATCGCAGAACCTTGTAATAGAACAAACATACAGTAATCTTCATAAGACTATGGAATTTAAACACCAGAAATTTGATTCTGGCTTGGTAACTGTCTTATATAACCATTCTGTCACAAGTTTCCACACATAAATCAAAGAGTTTGGCCTTAAAACCAAGCACGCTATCAAGCCCAGCAGGCACCACTCAGGAGTCAACTCAGGCAGGCAGAAGGCAAGTAATCACTGTGCCTCGCTGGCTAAGCCGCTCTGTTCACCACAAGGAGGGAACTCCATTAAATATTTAAAACAATCACAAAGAGAACACACAGCAGGTGGACAACGACGATTACTTGCCCCACAGTCCTCACAGCAAGTGCCTGACAGCGCCTGGGAGGACGTTTACATCACATTAATGACATCCCTTTGTATATTCTATCAAAAAGAGGACTGATACTTTAACAGCTGAGATTTCAAAATAGTGAAGACAAAGAGGGCTTCCCAAGTGGCACTAGTGGTAAAGAATCCACTTGCCAAGCAGGAGACCTGGGTTCGATCCCTGGGTTGGGAAGATGCCCTGGAGGAGGGCATAGCAACCCACTCCAGTATTCTTGCCTGGAGAATGCCATGGACAGAGGAGCCTGGCAGGCTACAGTCCGTGGGGTTGCAAAGAGTCAGACGCGACAAAAGCAACTTAGAACACACACGGAGAAGGCAAAGGAGGTAGAAATACAGTTTCTACTTCAACAGTACAGCTAAGGCAAACCTTGGTGGAATAAATTTTGATTAGCCACTGGATTTTTGTTGTATGTTTTAAAGATTGGTGGGTTGCTTGGACCTGGACAGTAGCCAGCTCCCCAAATCTGATCATCTCTTATGTGCATAGGTGGGCTTCCCTGGTTGCTCAGTGGTAAAGAATCTGCCTGCAATGCAGGAGATGCAGGTTTGTTCCCTGGGTCAGGAGGATCTCCTGGAGAAGGAAATGGGAACCCACTCCAAGATTCTTGCCTGGGGATTCCCATGGGCAGAGGAGCCTGGAAGGCTACAGATCATGGGGTCACAAAAGAGTCGGACATGACCTAGCAACCAAACAACAACAATGTACATAGGTAGCCTGGCCCCTGGATAACCGGCCGGCCACTCTCGGGAAGAGCCAGAGTCACATATGGCCGGTCCCTACGTGGGAGGATATGGTGAACATCCCCCAGGGGCCACAGAACATGTGTCCAGCCTTGTACATCTTTGTAGCTAACATGTGCTATTGTTCTTCTCTGGCCAGGCAGGGAAAGACCTGACTTTCTTGAAGACCTACAAGTCATCTGATTATTGCCACCATCTCTTCTTTACTGCCAATGAACAATCATGCTTTATTCCTCTCTTTAGCTAGAGACTTTCCTCTTCTTCCCCACTGTGTCTCTGGAGGAAGAGGACATTCACGTTGGTTTGTCCACGATTAAGATCTGCTCGTCTCTGGTTGTGTGGAAAGGTGTTCTCATTTCGAGAAAGGACCTGCCTCCAGCACTCCCTCAGAACCAAAAACCTAATCCTCAACCAGATTAAAATCTTCACCTGACATTTAAATATTTATATAATTATAGGAGTATAACCACAAGCATGATTTATAAAACATTTATATAGAATTTTATATGCCACAATATGTATAAAAGTAGGACGCCTGAGACTACCCAGCCGGTGACTGGGGCAGATGGGACGAAAAGGTTGGTCTGCTGGCCACGAGTTCACGTCTCTGTGGAGAGAGAAATAACAGAGTGGCGACCCTGTTTTCCAGGCAGCCCCTGAGTAGCTAATCCCCCTGAGAGGCCACCAGGGAGAGAGGAGTGAACTAGGTTCCGGAAGGTCCACAGGCTGTTCTGCGCCATGTCTCAAGGAAGCTGTGTGGCCTTAGGCAAGTCACTTCAGCTCTCTGAGCCTCTGCTTCCTCACTCGTAAATCAAAGAAATCTCTAATATTTATAGTAACTGCAAGTTGATGTATCTATGGTATAAAACCCCAGAAATAAGGCCAATCCACTAGGGGAGCTCTATTCCAGTTCACTACTAATGATTGGGGTCCTTATTCATGTTCAGTGAAGAGAATTCAAATGGCCAGGATTACCCAGTGAGCCACTGAGAAATGTAGGATAGGTACCGGTGCTCAGAATAGACTTATGTTGAGAAAATCTGTAAGAAGAAAATAGGAAATGCTTTGAAAAGGAAACTTCTCTGCAAATTATCATTTTTGTTAACCAGCTTCAAATTATTTGGGGAAGTCAGTAATGTAGAGAATATAAAAGCACACGCTTTCTCCAATGGAGATACCTACTGGAGATAATCCATTAATCCTATATTTAAAAAATGATTTCCTTATATTCTACCATTGATAAACAATGACCTATTGTAATTATTGGGAAAAACTATGGACCAATGGACCAGACTTAAGAAGAGAGGACTCAAGCCTTTGCAAGAAGACAGCACAGTTCTAAAAGGTACCCTCTACCTCTAAGATAATCCTAGAATTACCTTTAGTGAAAGGGTGAAACAATTCTACTTTGCCTTGGTATTTTTTTACCTTGAGGAAAATACTATGTTAACGAAAGAAATTATCTGAATTGATGGTCTTTATGTTATGATCTATACCATCTTACATCAGGCTTTGAAAGGAAAAGGTTCATGCCTCTTAGCCTCTTGGAGGAAAGCACAGTGGCTCAGTCCAGAGTCTGTTTCATTTATCATTAACACAAGCAGTTGACACCCATCAGTGAAGCAAAATATTCTTGAAAAGGGAGGAAGCCTAAGCAGATAAATACTTTTCTTTTCCTGGTATGATACATAATACATACACCATAACATACATACATTTGTAGGACAAATCTATTTAGGCAGAATTCATACTCTCTTTCACCTCTATCTGCATTGATTAATTCTTTTCCAATTTTCCTCCTCCGCATGAGAAAGGAAACATAAGGAAATTTTAAATTTCAGCACCTCTCAAAGAGAACATGTAGAAATCATGATATATTGCCAGATTTGCATTTAAAATTGGTATTAGTTGTGTGGCAGATCAAAAGCATTTTAGGGAGAAGGCCAAGAAATAATGGTGGTCTAGGTACTTGCTTTATTCTATCATAGGGAAGACAGTGATTTCACAGCATGGTCACTGCTTAACCTACCACAGTTTACTGTCTTCAGACATCATTGCCTCTAACTACTGGATCAGAGCATGAAATTTTTATGTTCAATCCCATAGAACTAACTGTTGCATTTCTGCTCAAGAGCCCAAATTGTTCTTTTTTGTAAATGAGTAAGCAGGCTGTCTTATACTGGAATGGACTGTAAGTGTGGAGGAAAATGTAAATTGACTGTAAATCACCAATCAGGAAGAGATGTGATAAGAGTCTGCCTGTAGACATAAGGATATGGAATAGTCAGGCTCACTGCATTGTATTAGCAAGAAGTATTTCCTGAGATACTACTCGCTTTTTGCTACATATGCTGTTTTTCATAAGGAAAATGGGCAAGAACTTTTTATTCTCCTGTTAAAGGTGAAGATACTTGTAGCCTGTGACTGAGCAGGTCACTCTCCTAGGTACAGATGCTAGAAGAGCTCTTGCACATGTATATTTGGAGGTATGGACAGGAATGACCAAGAATGTACTTATGCATGTAATATCATGCAAATGTCCATCAACACTATAGTGGATGAAGTGACACATTCATACGGTGGAATACTTACCAGCACTGAAAACAAATGAACAAATTACAAGTGTTCTTGATTCAGGAATTTATACTGAATTTGAAAAAGCAAGCCATAGAAGAAGACATACAGCATAACTCAATTCATATAAAGTTCAGAGATGTGCAAAACATGTAATAACATGTAAAAACTGTAATATATTTGGCAGGGATTCAAACCTACATGATGAAACTATTGTTGTTTAGTTGCTAAATCGTGTCCAACTCTTTTGCAACCCCACGGACTGTAGCCTGCCAAGCTCCTCTGTCCAGGAGATATTCCCGACCCAGAGATCGAACTCATGCCTCCTGCATTGGCAGGCAGATTTTTATCACTAAGCCACTGGGAAGCCCCAATGAAACTATATATAAAAGCAAAAAATTGTTAAATTCAAATTAGGATAATGGTTTATCTCTGTGTGGGAAATAAAGGAGACTGAATTAAGGAAGATCAACACAAGGATTCAGAAGTAATGACTGAGTTCTTTCTCTTAAATTGGGTAGTGGGCATTTACTCTATCATGCTTTATTGGGAAGCTTGATCATGTTTTATTATGCTTTTGTATATGCCTTATGAACCAACTTTTTAAATGGTGTAAATATGTTGACTCTTTTTGCTTCCCAGAATTTGACTTTTGGTCCAAAGCTAAGAGCAGAATAATAGCAATCCATACCAAATTTGGCACTATAATTTGGGGAAAGAATTGACCATCATCTCTTAACTATCTAATATAATATGTTGACTTTGTAACAATGAATGGGCAATTAATGATTTTTTTTTTTCTGTAGTGAGCCTTTCAGTCTGTTCAGTACTACTGATGTTAATAATAGAATACTGAGATCATTTCTTCATAAAACTGTGTGTTTACAAATCTGTTGTTCAGCATTCTGAAATCAAGAAGGAAAGAAGCATCAGAAAGAAGCATAGCAAAAGGCAAAACTTTATAACATCAGTCCTAACCCAATCATAATGTTAATACATATATTGACACCTATAAATCATTTCTGCTCTGCTAGTCACAGAACCAAGGTTGGTGGTGTTTCTCTGTATAGGAGGAGAACTAAAGAAGTTCTGGACTGTCTACTTTCCCAAGGAAGGTATCTCAAAGCTCAGAAATAATGTATCAAAAACTGAAGCTAGCCAGAGGGTGGTTAGCATTGGGGTAGCTAAGGGAGCACACCGGAGACACCCAACCCAGACAGGAGCTCACGAAAGGGTATCCAGGATACAGGCATCTCAGCTAGATGTGGAGAATAAATAGAAAATACGTAGTAGATGTGACCTGGGGGAAGAGAATGCTAGGCAGCTTACAGAAACACAAATTTCAGGAATTTAAACTTCCCATGCCATGTTCAGTCGCTCAGTCGTGTCCGACTTTGTGACCCCATGGACTGTAGCCTGTCAGGCTTCTCTGTCCATGGGATTTCCCAGGCAAAAAGACTGGAGTGCAGGGATCGACCCACATCTGCTGCTCCTGCATTGGTAGGCGGATTCTTTACCACCGTGCCACCTGGGAAGCGCAGGAAGAGATTTGCAAAGATCTGAATGAAGTTATCAATCTGACCTGGATTCCAACCTCCCCACCATTGTTGCACCCCACCCCAGACACTGGAGACAGCACAGGGCAGGATTCAGAGGCTGGGCTTTGGAGTCTCAGAAACCAAGACTAAATCTCATTTCCAATTACATGTTCAGTTATCATTACTGATCTAGTCTCTGTTCTGCAGTCAGTGGGATCTTCCTAAAGTATAACTCCTTCTTCTCCCTCATTGATAATTTAACCACTGATTCCCCCTTGCCCATGGTAAATACTCAAACTTCTTAACATGTCCTTCAAAGCCTCTGGATGATCTGGCCCCTGCTTTGTCCTCCCGCCTCATCTACCCGGCCCTCCAGCTACGTTAACTCATCTCTGTTCCCAGACTCCTCATGCTCTCAGCCTTGCCTGGAACACATATCTCATCACCATCGTCATCATAACACTCCTGCTACTATTCAGACTTTAGCTTGGTAACCTAGTAATTTAATCTCCTAATTTTTTGAATACACACCACACACACACACATGTGGAGGCATTTTATGAATTCATGTGAATTTATCTATATGATACCCTATACTACCTTAGAATTAAACTTCTTTCAAGTCAGAATCTACATTGTCTTAATATATTCTGCACATCAGCACAATGCACGCCTATATAATTAACATGAAACAGTAACAGAAGCCGACGTACTATTTCTTGGGAGCAATCTTTTAAAATACGGTAGCTGTTCTAATATCTATTGGGAAATAATTATGTTATATACACATTTTTATTACTAACTGTTTCATTGTTTGACATAAACTATGTTTAATACAAAATGTGCCTGAATATATTTAATTGCATGGGTTTAATTACATATTTAATATAAAATGTTCCCCATAATAAAAGAGCATCAGGCTAGAGAGTTAAGAGTGTCTTTGCAGTTATGTGTGTAACAGTGAAACACTGAATCCGAATGTCCATCAACACCATAATGGATTTAAAACATTTAAATGATGCTGATTCATACAATGGAATACTTTGCAGCAGTGAAAATAAATGAATGAATTACACACACATGTGACTCAGGAACATACACTGAATGAAAAAGCAAGACACAGAAAGATACATACAGTATAATTCAATTATATAAAGTTCAGAGGTGTGTAAAATGGAACAATGTAAGTGGCAGGGTCAAATATATGAAGTGAAACTATATAGCCATTTTGCCACAAATCAGGGTAGGAAGAGGAAGATTTCCTGTCAAACACTGCATTTATACTCAGTTGTGTCCGACTCTTTGCAACCCCATTGACTTTACAGCCCATGGAATTCTCCAGACCAGAATATTAGAGTGGGTAGCCTTTCCCTTCTCCAGGAGATCTTCCCAACCCAGGATCAAACCCAGGTCTCCTGCATTGCAGGTGGATTCTTTACCAGCTGAGCCACAAGGGAAGTCCAAGAATACTGGAGTGGGTATCCTATCCATTCTCCAGCAGATCTTCCCCACCCAGGAACTGAACCAGGGTCTCCTGCATTGCAGGGGGGATTCTTTACCAACTGAGCCATGGGGGAAGCCTGTCAGTCAGCAGTAGGCGATGCGGAAAGTCAGATCACAGGGGAAAGATTCAGAAGAACTGCCAGTCAACTCAGGAGTTGCTGTGGATTTGTATGATGTTCCTTTGGGGCTCTGGCCAGCAATGCATCCACAGGGTGACAATGGAACCTTAAAACTGCAACCAGAGGCTTCCCCTTACCTCGGCATCAAAGCGGGGATCCTGGTAGGCATCACTGATGTTCACTGGAAGGCCCGTGGAAGCCACCAGCTCGGCAACACTGTTATTTATCAGCCAATCAGAGTACGATGATTTCTCCATGCTTTCTTTGAAACTATCAGGACACCAAGGCAGGCAGAAAGAAAAGAGAAAAACATCAGTTTACCTGAAAGCTAACCTGTAAAAGTACTCCCGTAGCAGGACTATCCATCCTCATTAAGAAGGGGTATGTGACCTTAGTCACAGAACAATAGCAAGGTAATTAGCAGCAGCTACGACAAAATGACTTACCTACTATCTTGTAAAATAATCAGCTCCATGGGTAGAAATTATAGACTCTTTAAGAATCAGAGAACAACTCTGGGTTTTATTTAGTCCCCAAAGCAGGCAGAGGTAGAACAGACAATCCAGAAATGACCAAAATTGACAATAAGATGCCAATGCCATGGCATAATAAATTACACTCACCCTCCTAAGCCCACACCTCTTAACAGAGCAGACTAGATGCTTGATACTAGGGAAAATGAAACCCAAGAGTGAGGAGGAATTCAGAAATAAATTGAAAATTTACAAAAGTTTAAGTGTAGCAAAAGAGCACATCTAGACTCCATCTTAGTGTTCTGTGACCATTTTTTTTGTAGTTTCAGAGTATATTTCTTAACAAAAATACATTTCCTACCTACAAAATCTTACTGAGAAATATGTTTTAACTCTACCCTTGACATTAATAATTTAAAGTATATTCATGTATGATTTTAACAAGGAATTTTATGTTAAATGATTTTGTTAACTTTCCCCTGTGCCCCTTTCACTACAAAGGTCAAATTACATAAATGCCATAAGAATTAGTAAGGTTCCCCACTTCATCCTTCCCTTCCAACATTTCTTCCTCCTGTACCTACTGAGCACTGCCAGGAGCTGCAGAAATGCAAACTGGAGTACTGTTCAAATTAGCAACACCAAGGAAGATTTCCTGGAGGATGTTAGCTTTATGGCTTGGCCAGTAATAATTGAAATTATGTAAATGAATTTAAGTGTACAGGGTAATGCTTTTCAAACTACATTCTGTGGAACCCTGGGTTCCTGAAGATGTTAATGAATGTACCATAGTAAGAATAATAACTCTATTGACTTTTTAATCTAAGCTTCAGTGTACATAAGAAAAACACTAAATTCTGTACATAGAAAGTGAAAGTGAAGTCAGTCAGTCGTGTCTGACTCTTTGTGACCCCATGGACTGTAGCCTACCAGGTTCCAGGTTCCTCCGTCCATGGGATTTTCCAGGCAAGAGTACTGGAGTGGGTTGCGATTGCCTTCTCCAGGAGATCTTCCCAACCCAGGGATTGAACCCGGGTCTCCCGCATTGTAGGCAGACGCTTTACCATCTGAGCCAGTCATTGTTATTATGCAACAATGTGTCTGTGTGGAATTTGTGCTGTACTGGGAATGCCAGGAACTGGCATGGAGAGGCCACTGGATACGTGAATGAGAGGGAAGCACAGATATTATTTACCACCATTAATACATCTCAGAAGGAGATCAGCCCTGGGTTTTCTTTGGAAGGAATGATGCTAAAGGTGAAACTCCAGTACTTTGGCCACCTCATGGGAAGAGTTGACTCATTGGAAAAGTCTCTGATGCTGGGAGGGATTGGGGGCAGGAGGAGAAGGGGATGACAGAGGATGAGATGGCTGGATGGCATCACTGACTCAATGGATGTGAGTTTGAGTGAACTCTGGGAGATGGTGATGGACAGGGGGGTCTGGCGTGCTGCGATTCTTGGGGTCGGAAAGAGTCAGACACAACTGAGCGACTGAACTAAACTGAACTGAATACATCTCATCTGTAATGACCATTGGTCTGTGTCTGAGAAGTTCAACATGGATTTGTGATGCTTGTTATTCAGTCCTTATTGCATATTAAACGTTGCTTGTACATAAACTTATTCCTTATGGATCTCTAGCTGAAAATGAAAGCATTAATAAAAAGCAGAGGTGAATTTCTCTGGTGGTGGCTAAATCAAAGAGGTAAAAAGACTGAGGACTTCAAAGAGAAGACAAGCTCTTTATTTTCTCTAACAAACAAAAGAACAACAAAAAAAGTCCACGTTTTATTTTCTGTTTATTATGCCCACGAGAAGTGAAATTTCACATTGTGCTGCAATGAAAGCAGAATACAGGAAGAAATATGAAAATGCACCTGATATAAGGACCCAATTTAATGAAGTCATTTGTCAGTTTATAAAAGGGTGTGACTGAATGCTGATCATTTCTTGCAGAGGCTCATCGATCAGTTGATTTCATTCTGTGCTGCTTGTGTACCATAATTTTCTTTTACATCTTCTGTGATGAAACAGTGGAGAAAGTGCTGACCTACAGTGTGATGAGAAGAGCTGTGGTGGGACCCTGGGGATGAGCTAGGGAAGGAAATGAGAAACATATGCTGGGGTTGGGGGAGGCTAAGCAGGGATCTGAGAACTGAGGAAGGTCAGCTGGGGCCGTAATCAATCTAAGGGCTTCCCTGATGGTTCAGATGGTAAAGAATCTGCCTGCAATGCAAGAGTGAAAGTGAAAGTGTTGGTCACTCAGTCGTGTCTGCCTCTTTGCAACCCCATGGACTGTAGCCCACCAGGCTCCTCTGTCCATGAAATTCTCCAGGCAGGAATATTGGAGTGGGTTGCCATTTCCTTCTCCAGGGGATCCTCCCAATCCAGGGATCAAACTTGCGTCTCCTGCATTGCAGGATGATTCTTTGCCATCTGAGCCACCAGGGAGTCCAACAATGCAAGGGACTGGGGTTTGATCCTTGGGTTGGGAAGATACCCTTGAGTAGGACATGGCAACCTACTCCAATATTCTTGTCTAGAGAATTCCATGGACAGAGGAGCCTGGTGGGTCACAAACAGTTGGACATGACTAAGTCACTAACACTTTCACAATCAATCTAAGGAGATTCACTGCAGTTTGGAAACACGTCAAAAATTTGATTCCTCCATAGGCTGTGAGTGCAGATGAGATTGTGGTAGCTCAGTGGATCTCAGTTGCCATGTGCATAACCGCAAAATAACCAGTTAAGTTATTTTAACTCTTTAAAGAGTTAAGATCAAGATTAGTTTAAAGTAACAAGAAAATAGTAAAGAAATCCTTTAGCTTGTATTTTACTAGGACCGGGCACATAGGAAGCTTGGGGTTTTAAGTGAGTTTCCTGTAAAGAGCTACAGTTTGATTCCTCTTCCTCAGTGGTATCTTGATTCCAAGTGTGAGACTCACACTGACTCAAAGAGAACTTCATGAGCTTAAACATACTGACTGTGGAGGGATAAAAGAGAATTGTCCTATTGCACAAAACACATAATTCCTGAAATGTGGCTGTCCCTGAAATGAGGCCCAGTGAGTAAATATAAACATCAAGGTTGACAAGGTGCCAAGCAGCGTAGGAGAGAAATCGATACAAGTAAAACAAATCAGAAAATACCCCAGGACGAGGAACTTCACCAAGTTTAATTGTCTGAAAAACCTCTCTCAGCTAAAGGTTCAAACATAGAAAACTGTATGAAAATAAATATGACTATTTTTTAGAATTAATTCTCAAAATGAGTCTCTAAATTAGAAGACAAAATATCTGAATAAAATAATGTTAATCATTAGACTGTGTCTGTATTGACGGTTTTGTTCTCAAAATCAGAGAGACTGATTTCCTTTAGGATTGACTGGTTTGATCTCCCTGCAGTCCAAGAGACTCTCAAGAGTCTTCTGCAGCACAATTCAAAGGCATCAATTCTTCTGCACTCAGCTTTCTTTACAATCCAACTCTCACATCCGTACATGACTACTAGAAAAACCGTAGCTTTGACTATATAGACCTTTATCAGCAAACTAATGTCTCTGCTTTTTAATATCTGCTGTCTAGGTTTTTCATAGCTTTTCTTCCAAGGAGCAAGCGTCTTTTAATTTCATGGCTGCAGTCACTGTCCAAAGTGATTTTGGAGCCAAAGAAATGAAAATCTGACACTGTTTCCAATTTTCTCCCTTCTATTAGCCATGAAGTGATGGGACTTGTCTTTCCTAGAGACTCCCAATACTTCACTCTTTCAAGGATGACCATTAGTTGGGCTGCTGCAAAATGCTGGAAAGTCATAAGTTAATCTTGAATGAAATGATCTATAAGGGTCTTTTCTTTTTTTCTGACAAAAGGGAATTGATACATGGGAACCCATCTATATACATATGGTCTCCTCAGCCCCTTCCCCTACCTGTACAGAATGAGATATAGACAGAAACTAAAGAGGTCCCTGGAGAAGGAAATGGCAACCCACTCCAGTGTTCTTGCCTGGAGAATCCCAGTGATGGGGGAGCCTGGTGGGCTGCCGTCTATGGGGTCGCACAGAGTCAGACACGACTGAAGCGACTTAGCAAAGAGGCCCCACCTTCAGGAAGCTCACAAGCAATGACAATGGATTGTGACGCCCTAAATGAAGATGTAAAGACATTATGGGAACAGAGAAAAGAAGGATCAGTTCTGTCTAGGCTGGGAATGATATTTGGAAACTACTTCACAAAGGAAGTTAGTATAAGCTGATCTTATAAGGAGGATAAGTAAGAGTCATCTGGCAGAGAAAGAAGGTAAAAGCAATTCAGACAAAACCACAACAGGACTAAAGCTTTAGAAGTGTGAGGTTTTCTGTACTGGTATAATGAATAGTAGAGCTAAAACTTAGACTAAATGGTAGAAGTGATGAATACGGCTCTAATAGAAGAGGCCAGCCTCTATATTGTGTGGTTCTATGCACAAACACAACCACATTTATACTTACGGTTCCCATACACATGTCAGCAGCCCATGTTCCCTCCATATGCATCTAAGCACTTTCTGGACATTTCCTTCTGGTTATCCACAGACACCTCAAATTTAACATTTGCAAGATTGAACCAACACACTCTCCTTGACATGTTAACAATCAATAAAAAACACAACAAACAAACTGTGACCATAGATCACTGGGTAAGGAACAGAAGTTTCAACATAGACACAATCTGTTTTCTTATTTTTGGGTCATGATTGATTATCAATTGCCCTATGATAGGCTGAGTATTATCCAGTAGGGGTAGGATTCAGAGAGACGAAGAATCAGGAACACCAAGAACTCTTCGAGACAGAAATTTCTTTTTTATGCTTTGTAAACAAAAACTTATTTTTAATCTACATCTTGTACCTGGTACTAGTTTCCATCTTGCTCCATTGACCCGAGGTCAGTCTGAACTTTTGGTTCACAAAGAGAAATGCCCTTCCTTACTTTTTCTTCTCAAGTAAGCCTGTCTATCCCTGGGTCCTACCTGAAGCTTTGAGCTGTGCAACATTATTTGAAGTTGTCTTTTAATTAGGAGATTAAGGAACTGAGTCAATATCAGTTGAACTCAAAGCTAGGACCCCAGCAGGAGAATCTCAAATGCCTAGATCTAGGACATTAACAATTTACTACTGCCCTCAGTATATCTTTGAAGGTTACCAAATAAGTCTTAGACATAAAAGGTAATGGGAGAGAACTTAATTAGCAAGCAGAACCAGCCTGTCAGTTGTTATACTGTGGTGGGAGAGGAAGATGCTCTAAGTTGCAGACCTTCCTGAATTTTATCATGACCTGAACTTGTTAATGGACTTGCCGTTATGGTCTCTCTTGAGGACACTTCATTACACTTGTATTTCTCATTCTAGGCATTGTGTTATCAGAAATTAAGACATGGAAACCAAATAACACATTTTCTGTCCTTCATTTCCTCAAGTTGTACAATGGGAATGATGAGATTTATCACTCCAAGGAGTTGGTATCATTTTGGGAAGCATCTTGCACCTCTCATTTGGGTGTCAGACGGCATTACTGTGAGTAGTTGGCGTTTACAATTTAGTATCAGGTAGTGACAACTGCTTGGTTTCATAGCTGAGCAAATCTGGGTTTGGGGGGCTTATTTCTGTTTTTTGTTTTTCTTTGTATCTTGGCCCAACATTTCCTTGCTATGAGACTACAGATCAAATTTTAATAACTCTGACTGTTAGTTTCCATAATAGAAATTAGGGGAAATACAGCCCATTTTACAGGGTTGTCTTGAGGATAATATAATATACAACAATAATAATATACAACAATAATATAATGTTGAATAATGCATAGCACATGGGAAGCTTTCACTATTAGGTCCTTGTAGCCCAGAGATTCTTCTTTTATTAAAAACACTAGGTGAGGTGTGGTCAGTTTAATTGCTTATCTACTGGTGCAGGAAAGATGTTACTGTTTATTGGCTGTGGCATTGTTGTCAGATTTGGAGAGGTGCTGAAGTAAAAATATGCTAGCTGGTAAAACTGTTGACAATAAAGTATAAGGTTAAAATTCTATCCATCTAGATGTGTCAAGTAGCCCTATCACATCTCTCTTTGGGGTTCCTGTGGGCACCTCCACCCATCTGCTCTGGATTGAGAGCATATCTTCCCACAAGTCCTGTGCATATGTCTACACAGCAAGAAAGAAGTGGACTCAATGCATTAAAATATTAACTAAGGCATGTTAAATGAGAGACCTGAAAAAATGAGAGAGTAAAGCATAAAAAAAATAGTCATTAAGACTTCCAAGTTGCCATGATTCTGTTCACTGTGTGGCATCAATATAGGGCACAGCTGACAGGCTACTATTTTATGTTTGACCTCAGTACTTCTTCATGTGCCTTGTTTTCATGGAATGTTTTTATAGCTTTCATCCTTCTCTGTGACAGTCTTACTAAATTGACAAGACCCCTGGCCCAAAATAAATAAGTAATGAGAAGGTCTGTCTTTCATTTAGTCTTCATATTCAAAGCCAGGAAAAAGAAAAAAAATAACAAAAACATATTTGAGAGGTGAAAGCTAGATATTTGGGAAATGTTTCCTTGAGTTTCCTAAGTTTTTTGGAAGACACAAAAGCTTATTAGAAATATTTCCTCTCCTTCATTGATGTTTGATTATTATAATTAGCATTATGCAAATGGGGTGTAGACACATACATTACTACTGCCATGAGGTTATTTATAAAATAGGGCTATATTTGGGGAGGAGGATTTGGGGCCATATGGCAGAAAGTAAAGAGGAACTAAAAAGCCTCTTGATGAAAGTGAAAGAGGAGAGTGAAAAAGTTGGCTTAAAGCTCAACATTCAGAAAACAAAGATCATGGCATCTGGTCCCATCACTTCATGGGAAATAGATGGGGAAACAGTGGAAACAGTGTCAGACTTGATTTTTCTGGGCTCCAAAATCACTGCAAATGGTGACTGCAGCCATGAAATTAAAAGGTGCTTACTCCTTGGAAGAAAAGTTATGACCAATCTAGACAACATATTAAAAAGCAGAGACATTACTTTGCCAACAAAGGTCCATCTAGTCAAGGCTATGGTTTTTCCAGTAGTCATGTATGGATGTGAGAGTGGACTGTGAAGAAAGCTGAATGCCGGGGAATTGATGCATTTAAACTGTAGTGTTGGAGAAGACTCTTGAGAGTCCCTTGGACTGCAAGGAGATCCAATCAATCCATTCTGAAGATCAGCCCTGGGTGTTCTTTGGAAAGAATGATGCTAAAGCTGAAACTCCAGTACTTTGGCCACCTCATGCGAAGAGTTGACTCATTGGGAAAGACTCTGATGCTGGGAGGGATTGGGGGCAGGAGGAGAAGGGGATGACAGAGGATGAGATGGCTGGATGGCATCACTGACTCGATGGACATGAGTCTCAGTGAACTCCGGGAGTTGGTGATGGACAGGGAGGCCTGGCTTGCTGCGATTCATGGGGTCACAAAGAGTCGGACACGACTGAGCGACTGAACTGAACTGAACTGAAGCCCAGAAATATCAAAGTGATATTATCACTGCACAGTTCAGTTCAGTTGCTCAGTCATGTCCAATTCTTTGTGACCCCATGAACCGAAGCACACCAGGCCTCCCTGTCCATCGCCAACTCCTGGAGTTTACTCCAACTCATGTCCTTTGAGTCGGTAATGCCATCCAACCATCTCATCCTCTGCCATCCCATTCTCCTCCTGCCTTCACACTTTCCCAGCATCAGGGTCTTTTCAAATGAATCAGCTCTTCACATGAGGTGGCCAAAGCATTGGAGTTTCAGCCTCAATATCAGTCTTTCCAATGAACACCCAGGACTGATCTCCTTTAGGATGGACTGGTTGGATTTCCTTGCAGTTCAAGGGACTCTCAAGAATCTTCTCCAACACCACAGTTCAAAAGCATCAGATCAGGCATAATTTGTTCCAGTGTCAACACTCCATCCATATAACATTCTCTATATTTTGTGGGAAAAGGAGGTTGGATACAACTAGATGACTCTAACAATGGAGCTTCCTGATAAAGAAGCGGCCTTGGCACCAAGTGGGAACCTCAGAGCTCAGTGGCTGGTACCTGGAAGACAGATCTACTGATCCATTTCCTTGCTAAACAATCAAAAGGGAGTTGGGCCATCTGGATCTTTTATTTTTCAACTAGCAACATTAAATATTGGCATAATAAGGTTCAGCAGCCCTGAATTTGCCAGACAATAGACAATCAAACAGAGAAGGCAATGGCACCCCACTCCAGTACTCTTGCCTGGAAAATCCCATGGATGGAGAAACCGGGTAGGCTGCAGTCCATGGGGTCACGAAGAGCCGGACATGACTGAACGACTTCACTTTCACTTTTCACTTTCATGCATTGGAGAAGGAGATGGCAACCCACTCCAGTGTTCTTGCCTGGAGAATCCCAGGGATGGGGGAGCCTGGTGGGCTCCCATCTATGGGGTTGCACAGAGTCGGACACGACTGAAGCGACTTAGCAGCAGCAGCAGCAGCAGACAATCAAAAAGAATGTCCTAAGGTTCTCATTTAAAGGAAGTTAACACAACAACACAAATCTTACATTTCAAGATGACTGGTCATGGTGGTGATGGTGCTATTTTAATGTTTAATATTTTAAAGATTTTCTTCGTTCCTTGAAATTAGAATAAGTATCACATTTTTATTCCTACAAAACACCAATCACATGCTTCCTAGCAGAGGTACAGTCAAAGAAAGGAGATCCATGAACAAGAAAGTAAAAGAGAATATATTCGTGATATACTATCGCAGTATTCTGTCTTACATCAATGTGTAAGTTTGTCTAACCTACTACCCTAGGTAACTGAGAAATTTCAAAGAAGGTAAGTAGAACAGAGAGACTTTCCAAATTGGTAAAGCCCACTAAAAATTTGTCCCTCCACAAAAGAATGAGAATACTAGCAAAAAATGGTCAAAATCAACTTTTTGAAAACTGTGGAAATTAAAGAGAGGCTTACAAAAATCCAAAGACTGTTCATTCAAGAAAAACAGTTGAATCTCTATAAGGACAGCAAGTTGTGTGTTATTTAAACTTACCTTATTCTCATCTCCCTATCTCAAGCTCTGGGGTAGTGGTGAAAACCAACAGACTCATAATCATGCTAGCTGTGAAAACCAGTAGCCAAGGAGCCACTAGCAGAGGAAGAATGGGTTTGGAACTCCCCAAAAGTCACATCCCTAGAGAATTGTTATTATTTGACCTATTTGGCAGCTCCATGGAAACCTCCACTCATAAAGCTTTTCTTTATTGAACTGACTTTGAGCTTGCTTACTAAGAACACCCTTTATCCCAAAGCATTAGTGAGGGGAAAAATGGAAGCAATTGTTTCATATCACAACTGCTTTAGGCAGAAAAACATTTACAGCTAACAAGAAGCTGACCAGAAAACCTAAAAGAAGAAGTATGGGAATAGGATATTACTCGGGAGATTTGAAAAGTTCTGACATGTTCCTGGAAATATAGAATTGAATGTATGCTCAGAAAAGACCACAGAAGGTCCTAAACTCCCACCTCTGGTTGACCTTGAAATTCTGTGAAAGCAGAAAGTGAAAGCTAAGTAAACTTCCTGTCAGAGAATTGAAGGTACCCACACATGCACACAGATCCCCTCAGCAAGGCTGGAAGACTTACTGGTTCTTTTTTTGTTTGTTTTGTTTTAAGGAAACCTCAACCCAGTCATGAGTTCACAACTGAGCTAACTAAGCAGAGAATTCAGTTGCCACACACAACAAAGAGAGTTCATGAAAGTCAGTAAACAACAAATAGCAGAAACAATAATAACAGAAACAAATATAAACAACAGCAAAGCCTGGATGGAATGAGTGAGGAGCTGATATTATTTCCAGTTTTCATTTAAATTATTCAGTTTTAAACAGAGAGAGAGAGAGAAATAAAAAAAATAAATAGGAAAAAAGCAATCAACAGAAACTGCCTCAAGTAAGCCCAGATGTTGGATTTATCAGACAAAGACTTTAAATTGGCTAATATAAATGTGTTCAAAATACCAAAGGAAACCATACTCTGACCCGCCCAAAAAAAAGAGCCTATAGAAAAACATGAGAATAATGTCTCACCAAATATCAATAAAGAGATGGAAATCATAAAAAGGAACCAAATAAAAAATTCTGGAATTTAAAATTATAATGATTGAAATGAAAATTCACTAAGAGGGATCAACAGGAGGTGTGAGAAGCCAAAAGAATCATTTAACTTGAAGATAAGTTAATTGAAGATAGAGTATCTGGTCTGAGGAACAGAAAGAAAAAAGAATGAAAGAAAAGTCTTAGTAACTTTTAAGCATATAAACATATGCCTAATGGAAGTCTCAGACAGAGAGGAGACAAGAAAAGGAGAAGAAAAGATATTTGAAGAAACATGGGAGAAAATATCACATATTTGACTAAAATAAACATTCAGTCAGTTCAGTTCAGTCGCTCAGTTGTGTCCGACTCTTTGCAACCCCATGGACTGCAGCACTCCAGGCCTCCCTGTCCATTGCCAACTCCTGGAGTTTACTCAAACTCATGTCCTTTGAGTCGGTAATGCCATCCAACCATCTCATCCTCTGTTGTCCCCTTCTCCTCAGGCCTTTAAACTTTCCCAGCATCAGGGTCTTTTCAAAAGAGTCAGTTCTTCACATCAGGTGGCCAAAGGATTGGAGTTTCAGCTTCAGCATCAGTCCTGAATATTCAGGACTGATCTCCTTTAGGATGGACTGGTTGGATCTCCTTGCAGTCCAAGGGACTTTCAAGAGTCTTCTCCAACACCACACTTCAAAAGCATCAATTCTTTGGTGCTCAGCTCTGTTTATAGTCCAGCTCTCAATCTATACATGACCACTGGAAAAACCATAGCCTTGACTAGATGGACCTTTGTTGGCAAAGTAATGTCTCTTCTTTTTAATATGCTGTCTAGGTTGGTCATAACTTTTCTTCCAAGGAGCATGCATCTTTTAATTTCATGGCTGCAGTCACCATCTACAGTGATTTTGGAGCCCAGAAAAATAAAGTCTGTCACTGTTTCCACTGTTTCCCCATCTATTTGCCATGAAGCGATGGGACCAGATGCCATGATTTTCATTTTCTGAAGGTTGAGTTTTAAGCCAACTTTTTCACTCTCCTCTTTCACTTTCATCAAGAGGCTCTTTAGTTCTTCTTCGCTTTCTGCCATAAGGGTGGTATCATCTACATATCTGAGGTTATTGAGATTTCTCCTGGCAATCTTGATTCCAGCTTGTGCTTCTTCCAGCCCAGCATTTCTCATGATGTACTCTGCATAGAAGTTAAATAAACAGGGTGACAATATACAGCCTTGATGTACTCCTTTTCCTATTTGGAACCAGTCTGTTGTTCCCTATCCAGTTCTAACTGTTGCTTCCTAACCTGCATACAGGTTTCTCAAGAGGCAGGTCAGGTGGTCTGGTATTCCCATCTCTTTCAGAATTTTCCACAGTTTGTTGTGGTCCACACAGTCAAAGGCTTTGACATAGTTAATAAAGCAGAAGTAGATGTTTTTCTGGAACTTTCGTGCTTTTTTGATGGTCCAGTGGATGTTGGCAATTTGATCTTTGGTTCCTCTGCCTTTTCTAAAACCAGCTTGAACATCTCAAAGTTCATGGTTCACGTACTGTTGAAGCTTGGCTTGGAGAATTTTGAGCATTACTTTGCTAACATGTGAGATGAGTGCGATTGTGCAGTAGTTTGAGCATTCTTTGGCATTCTCTCTTTGGGTTGGAATGAAAACTGATCTTTTCCAATCCTGTGGCCACTGCTGAGTTTTCCAAATTTGCTGGCATATTGAGTGCAGCACTTTCACAGCATCATCTTTTAGGATTTCAAATAGCTCAACTAAAATTCCATCACCTCTACTAGCCTTGTTCGTAGTGATGCTTTCTAAGGCCCACTTGACTTCACATTCCAGGATGTCTGGCTCTAGGTGAGTGATACAACATCATGATTATCTGGGACATGAAGATCTTTTTTTGTATAGTTCTTCTGTGTATTCTTACCACCTCTTCTTAATATCTTCTGCTTCTGTTAAGTCCATACCATTTCTGTCTTATATTGTACCCATCTTTGCATGAAATATTCCCTTGGTATCTCTAATTTTCTTAAAGAGATCTCTAGTCTTTCCCTATTTCCTCTATTTCTTTGCAATGATCACTGAGGAAGGCTTTCTTATCTCTCCTTGCTATTCTTTGGAACTCTGCATTCAAATGTGTATATCTTTCCTTTTCTCCTTTGCCTTTCACTTCTCTTCTATTCACAGCTATTTGTAATTCCTCCTCGGAAAACCATTTTGCCTTTTTGCATTTCTTTTCCTTGGGGATAGTCTTGATTCTTGCCTCCTGTGCAATGTCATGAACCTCCGTCCATAGTTCTTCAGGCACTCTATCAGATCTAATCTCTTGAATGTATCTCAGTCCACTGTACAATTGCAAGGGATTTGATTTAGGTCATATCTGAATAGTCTAGTGGTTTTCCCTACTGTCTTCAATTTAAGTCTCAATTTGGCAATAAGGAGTTCATGATCTGAGCCACAGTCAGCTCCCAGTCTTGTTTTTGCTGACTGTATAGAACTTCTCCTTCTTTGGCTGTGAAGAATATATTCAATCTGATTTCAGTATTGACCAAAAGAAACATTAATCTATACATTTAAGGATCTCAACAAAATCCAAGTAAGATAAACTCACAAGGACCCACACTTAGACGTATCATTAACAGCCTATTGAAAACTAGTGGAAGCCAGAAGGCAGCTGAATGACATAGTCAACGTGCTCAAAGAAAAAGACCACTAAAGAAGAACTGTATGTCCAGCAAAATTATACTTTAAAAATAAAGGCGAGGTTGAGACATTTTCAAATAAACAAGAACTGAGAAGATTCATTACCAGCAGACGTGCCCTAGAAGAAATGCTAAAGGTTGTCATTCAGGCTGAAATTAAAGAACACTAGAGAGTAATCTGAACCCACATGAAGAAGTAAAGAGCACTGGAAAAGGTAACTCTATAGTAAACACAAAAGATAGCATAAGTGTATTTTTTGTTTGTAACCTTTTCCCCCCCTCCTATCTCATTTAAAAGACAGCTGCATAATGAAACAATAGTAAAATCTTATTTAGGGGGTTATAATGTAAAAAATACAATTTGTAAGACAACAATAACACAAAGGTTAGAACTATATGGGTAACTTTTCTTGTACTACAAAAATTAAGTTGGTATTAATCCAAATTAGACTGTTACAAGTTAAGATGTTAGTTGTAATCCCCAGGGCAATCACTAAGGAAATCATTGAAAAAATAATAAAAGAAATGACAAGATAATTTAAATGGCACATTAAAAACTGTGTACTACAAACGAAGGCAGAAATGAAGAAACAGAGGGACAAAGAGACGTAAGACATGTAGAAAACAAACAACAAAAAAGGTAGATGTAAATTCTACTTTATAAGTAATCATTTTAAATATAAATGAATTAAACGCCCCAAACAAAAGGCAAAGATTGGCAGAACAGATACAATAACATGAGCCCATATAACAACTACATGCTGTTTATTAGACATACTTTAGGTTCAAAGACACAAACAGGTTAAAAGTAAAAAGATGAAAATGTGTCTACCTCAAACAAATCCTCCTCAAGGTGCCTAACTTGAAGTACAATATGTATTTGAGTGAAAAAGCTGACTTAACCCGCCACATTAAAAAAACTAAGATCAGGGCATCTGGTCTCATCACTTCATGGCAAATAGAAGGGGAAAAAGATAGAAGCAGTGACGATTTTATTTTCTTGGGCTCCAAAATCACTGCAAACAGTGACTGCAGCCACGAAATTAAAAGACGCTTACTCCTTGGAAGGAACGCTATGACAAACCTAGACAGCATGTTGAAAAGCAAAGACATCACTTTGTCGACAAAGGTCCATACAGTCAAAGCTTTTTTTCTGGTAGTTTCTGGTTTTCTAGTAGTCATATACAGATGGTTTTTCTAGTAGTCATGTACAGATGTGAAAATTGGACCATAAAGAAGGCTGAGCACCAAAGAATTGATGCTTTTGAATTGTGCTGGAAAGTATTCTTGTGTCCCTTGGACAGCAAGGAGATCAAACCAGTCAATCCTAAAGGAAATCAGTCCTGAATATTCATTGGAAGGACGGATGCTGAAGCTGAAGCTCCAATACTTTGTCCACCAGATGCAAAGAGCTGACTCACTGGAAAGACCCTGACGCAGTGAAAGATTGAAGGTAAGAGCAGAAGAGGGCAGCAGAGGATGAGATGGTTAGAGAGCATCACCAACTTAATGGACATGAATTTCAGCAAACTCTGGGAGACAGTGAAGGACAGGGAAGCCTGGTGTTCTGCAGTCCATGGGGTTGCAAAGAGTCGGGCATGACTTAGTGACTGAACAACAACAACACAATGTATTTGAGTGAAGAAGTTCTGAAATGTTTGGGAAAAATCAGTTTCACACAACTCTTATATTTTAAAATAACCAGCACAGGCACTGATTGAGGCCACATACACTGCAAGCGTTAATCAAAAATGTGTTAAATGTCTAAAATTTTGTTGTGGGTCACAACAATATAGGAATAATGAAATTAATTCTGTGGGTTCAGACAGCAGGTGGTTTTTTTTTTTTTTTAAAGAATAGACTAAATTAGAAGACACATACATAGTAAAGGTAAGTATAGTTTCAAGAAACATGTTTTAGATATATGTGTGTGTGCATTTGTGTATCTATTTACATACATTAACTAGGTTTGGATGTAAAATGTTTACTTTCACTGTAGGTTGCAATAAAAAAGGTTGAAATTCACAAGCTAGGGGATACACAGTGAAATTGGCACAGTTAGGATTCAGGGTAAAGCAACATTAGTATTAGCAACATTGTTCATGGTAGGAGCAGAATTTCTAATTCCCCAAAGCATCATCAGGATAGCATGCTTTTCAGTGGTACTGTCCAAGCAGGGATGAGTCACATCACACTTCCAATCCAGATAACTGCTGGAGATCACCTCACCTGGGCCAGGTTCATGTCAGAGTTATAAAATGTACAATATGACTGTAAGGTACAATCACATTAAATTGTGATAAACAAAATCCTCATCATACGTAGTCTCTCCAGGCTAACACAGTCTATTCCAAGTTTATTCCTGAAAATGTCACTGCCGCTGGACAAAAACAAAGAACATCTCTAGGAGTCTTGTTTACAGATTCTTGACCCAAGGCTAGAGCTCATCCTATAGTTTCGTCTCATTATAGTCACATCTCATGGAAGTCAGTTCCTTCTCACCTCTCAAAAGACCAGATTTGGGCCATGGGGGCTGGAAGCCTAAAAGAATGAGTTACAGAACAGTGAGGAGTGCTAGAAGGAAAAAGTTTGTTTATAGAGCTAGATTCCACATAAAATTGAAAAGGAAAAGAAAAAAAAATCAATAAGGCATTGAAACTTGAGTTTCAGTATTTTGACCCCAAAAATGCAATGCAGAAAACTAATGTTGAGAAGAATCATAGGGCTATCCAACTGAGACATGAAATAAACCCTAAAAGTCTCCAAGATACTTCTTAAAGTTGAGTTGTACCCTCGGGGGGAGATGTAGATAAGTTAAGGGATAGAAAAGTCACAAGAAAAACATGTGAAAGGGCCATACTATTTCACTGAATCTGCAATATATCAGTTGTAAAATGCACTGTTATTTTTGAACCACTGAAAGAAGACAAAAAAAATGCTGCAATGAGTCAATGTATTCTTTTCACTTAAAATATTAATATTTTCATCTTATTTTAGAGAGTTTTTGATTAGACATACATTTTATCATATGCCATTCTTGAAGGAAAATTTTAACTATGTAAGTTGATTATATATAGAAGGAAAACTTACGAGCAAAAGAAATTGACATTTCTAAAATTTCTTCAAATTCAGTGTCACTCTCCTGAATCATTTTCAATACAGAGTCTTCGATGTTCACAGATATGAGCTTTGAGTCACCAGGATGCAGCCTTTTTTAGAAGAGTGCTCCGCCATCACCTTTAGGACTCTCTTCCGAGCTGCCAACCCCTCCTGCAAGTTCCAACGCTGCCATTCTACTGAACTCAGTAAGAGGAATCATTGGCAGGTTTTTACATAACGACCAGACTCACCTTCCTTCCTCAAGTTCCTTTACTTGGCGTGTTGACAGAAATTGTAAGGGTGTGCTGTTGTCCAGCCACGCCACCAGCAGTTCTTTTATTAGACTGCGCAGATACATGTTTGAAAGCTGTGTCAAGACCTAACATAACTTGGAAGTTCATGTAGGGCTGCTGGTCATGTGTTCCACAGGGCAGAAAAGATGTGCACACACACACACACAGCAACATCAAGTTCAGTCTTATTCTTATATGATATGGGGTTCAAACTCATACACTAATACTGCATTCATTTCCTATTTCTGCATAACAAACTATTACAAATTAGCAGCTTAAAACAACACTCTTTTATTATCGCATAATTCTTAGAGATCAGAAATTTATTATGGTGTTTGTCAGCTGGATTAACTGCTTAGGATCTCACAAGACCAAAATTACAGTGCTGACAGAACTTCATTCCCTTCGGGAGGTTCTGGGGAAGAATCAAGCTCATTCAGGTTGTTGGAAGAGTTCAATTTGCTGCAGCTGTAGCATGGAGGTCCTGATCTCCTTGACATGTGGTCCTGTGTATATTTAAGCCAGCAATATGTGTTGAATTCTGCTCATACTTCACATTTCTCTGATTTCCAGGTCGCTAAGAGTCGGACACGACTGAGCGACTTCACTTTCACTTTTCACTTTCATGCATTGGAGAAGGACATGGCAACCCACCCCAGTGTTCTTGCCTGGAGAACCCCAGGAACGGGGGAGCCTGGTGGGCTGCCGTCTATGGGGTTGCACAGAGTCGGACATGACTGAAGCGACTTAGCAGCAGCAGCCACTTCCTTTTTAATCCTCAACTGGGAGAGAGCTCTGTATTTAAGAGTTTGTGATTACACTGTATCCACCTAGCTAATCCCAGAATGATCTCCCTATTTTAACATCAATTGATTAACCACCTTAGTTACATCTGCAGAGTCTCTTTGGCTGTGTAATGTAACATATTCATGAATATGACAAGAGCGGGTGAAGGTCATGGGGGCCCAAATTCTGTCTACTACCTTTGGTTTGACTTTGTTATTTAAAGTTAAACATGGTGGCAAGTGTTAGCCATCTGATGTTACCATGGCCTCATGCTGAAATGCTGCACTTTGATTTCACTGGGCCCATCCAGATAATTCAGGATAACCACCCCCATCTCAAGATTCTTAATCACGTCTGCAAAGTCCCTTTTGCCAAGTAATATTCACAGATTCCACATATTCAGATCTGGATTTCTTTGAGGGGGGCATTACTCTGCCTACTGTACATACACCTTTGTCTTTTCAAAGAATGCTTTAGCTCTCCACCCTCCAGGCTGACCTGCATGCTGACAGGCTCATTAAACAGAAAGCCTTGCCTTTTAACTGCACTGAGATTTCTAGTTTTATTTTCCTCTTCCCCTTCCAGTTGTAATAAATGAAAAATATAGTAAGAAGATTAAATTTTCTTTAAAAAAGATTGCTTCCCATTGAAGTAAATTTTTTTCCCTTTGACTGCCTTACTCCCCAAATGCTGAAGTGGTTACAGAACTTGGGCTTTAAATAATAATTATTTCCAGTATATTCTATTAAATGATTAAGTGAAAATATCCTTTTAGTCGGTTGTTACCTTATAGAAATTACAGACATTTAACTTAAAAGAAAATTCTTCAAGTAGCAGTGCTGAGAAAGTGCAATTTCCAAAGTGTCCATATTTATACTTAGGTGATACATCAGTAAAATCTGGCCAAATATATTTTATACTAAATAAAAATTTCTAATTCTTAAGATGTTCATGAATGTTCATTCCTACTTTCAGGTACATATGATAATTCAGACTACCTATTTCCATTGAGGGCAGAAAGAGGTTCATTAAAGCTTGAATAAGAGATTCAAGAAAGTTTATTCAGGCCAATTCACTAAATATTATTAAGTCAGGCTTCACAGGAGAGGTCCTAAAGAGAGATCTGAGGAGGGGGAGGGTCAAATAGATCAGAAAAGATCTTAATTTTTTTGGTAAAGTCAGATTGAAAGTTAGTATCCATAAACACAGAAGGTTGGAATAATAAATGCATCAACAATATTATATTCTGTAAAAGAGAGGCACATGTCCTTTCTAATTTGTTATGATTCTGAAAAAAACAGAAAACCATGTCCCATTCTTAAGAAATACTAGAATAAGAAAGACTCAAGCAAGCTGGGGCATAGCCATAGTAAAATCAAAAAAGTGGTGAAGAGTCTGGGACCATGAAATATGAAAATAGTCTAAAAATAGCAGTTGCTGACCTGGAAAAGGTAAGTACAGTGGATCTGTGCAGTCTTTCAGGACTGAACCACTGCCAAGTGGGTAAGGCACTAGATTTAATCCTTGGTGGCTTTAGCTTGCCATTCTCTGGTCCTTCCATACTACTGCCCAGATGATTTTTCAAGGCAAATCTTAATATGTCACGCACTACCTGCTTACTCTCCCATGAGTAAGCAGGCATGTAGTCAGGCTCCAGGACAATTAAGAGGGTCTGAGCAGCTGAGAAGGACTGGGTCGTTCCCAAATCCCCATCAGATGGCATTCTGGGGAGCTGGATACCCTGAGGAGGAGCAAAGGGCCATCACCATCAATTACAATGACCCTCGTGATGACAGATCACAGCATTAAAGATCCTGAAACACGCCATATTTTCTCTACCACCTAATTAAAGATCCTGAAACACTGCCATGTTTTCTCTCCCACGTCTCTGCTTCTGTTTACAATGTTTCCTTTCCCTGGGAGGTTGCGGTGTCACTAACTTCCTATCATCTTATAGGACCTAAGTGAAGTTCCACCGTGTCTGAAAGCTCTCCCTGAGGATCACCTTCCAGTTTTCCCCAGGTGAGTTGGGTGTCCCTTCCTCTACATTAAAGTGTCACCCAGTACAAACCTTTTCTTTAGCAGGGAAACTCATTTTGTTACTTGTTAAATTAATTTTTATTGGAGTACAGTTGCTTTAGAATGTAGTGTTAGTTTCTGCTGTACAACAAAGTGAATCAGTTATACATATTAAAAAAGTCAAAGTGTTAGTCATTCAGTTGTGTCTGACTCTTTGTGATCCCATGAATCCCATGGAGTCTGCCAGGCTCATCTGTCACTCACTCAGATGACACTCATCTACACTCATCTGTCACCCATGAGCTCATAGGATTGCTCAGGCAGGAATACTGGAGTGGGTAGCCATTCCCTTCTCCAAGAGATCTTCCCAACCCAGGGACTGAAGCCAGGTCTCCAGCATTGCAGGAAGATTCTTTACTGTCTGAGCTACCAGGCAAGCCCCAGCTATACATAAACATAATTTTTGCAGAAAATATTGAATTGCTTTGCCATCATGATTTACTTGATAGCAGGACATACGAGCTTAATCTGGGACATATCTCTACATGAGGGGGCATTTATCTGTACAAATTGACGTGCATGGAAGGAAAGGGCCTTCCTGGGACGAGGAGGTCTTGAGCCTCTGAGCCTGGTGGCAGAGATGGAAGAAAGGTGGAGAAATCAAAAGAACAACTTAGTGGCTGGCCCTCAGTTTGGGGACTTGGTCCTAAGCCTGATCCCATGGACTTGGTCCAAGTCCTATAGAGAAAGAAGGGCTGCAGATAAAAGCTTTAAGAACTAAAAGATTGGTTAAAAAAAAAAAAAAATATATATATATATAGTACACGCAGGACTGATTGAGGGCCAGACAGAAAACTATAACACATGGTAAGGAAAGTGACCCTTCTTCCCACTCGTGCACTGATTACCCAGCCTTGTCTGGATCTGGAAAGGCCACCAGTGCATGTGAGACAATGCTGGGGAGCTGTGGTATAGCACTGGTAAGGGGTCCATGGGAATCTGGAGTGGGCCAGGAAGTCCATGCCAACAGGTTCCACTCTGTCATGTTTAGAAGAAAAGGACTTAGGGACACTTGAAGAAATGAAGAGTGAGCAATGAAAATTTTAAAAAAACCTTGGGGATTCCCAGAGCTACTTCAAGAGTGGCTTTTGCAAAGGGCTTGGGTTCTTAGGTTACAAGGGAGAAATGACCAAGCAGTCAAGTATAAATTATCACTGTTACTGTGACTTTACTTATAGCCATGGTCTGGAGGGCTGGTGAAATCTGGTTATGGTTATATTACATTCTTAACCTACTCCTACCCCCTTTATTGGCTTTGAGATCCATTGAGGGCAGAGACTGCTGATTTTAAAATAAATTCTCTGTAGCCCCATTACCTATTGGAGAATAGGTACTCACCATATGGCTGTTGAATGAAATGATAAAGTTAATGAAGGGATAACTATCTCCAAAGGACAAATAGGTCAAAGTCACAGAAATCTGATTCAACATAAAAGGGCTTTCTAACAATTAGAACTCCCTATCAGTGGAAAAAGCCCATCATGACACAGTGAGAATCTTTTCACTAGAAGAGTCATCAAGAATGTCCCATAAGAGAAACACATGGAGAGAGATGGATCAATCATTTCCAGCTCTCAAACTGCTTGGTATTAATTACACGGAGACCAAGGGGAGACTGGTCAAAACAAAAGAGTTACCTACATAAGACAGTAGGCAGAAATGGTGAGTCAGCAACAGAACTGGTTTTTTAAAAAGTCTTCAAGGACTGTCTATAAAAATCAGCAAGCTTTAAATCGGAGAATTAAATTAATTTATCAGAATTAAAATAGGGTCCTGAAACATTGTTGGATGAAGCCCTAGACATTACCTTCAAGAGCTATCCTATCATAACTCTGAACGATGTCCAGAGGACTAAGGTATCTAATGAACGTCATCTATAGTGAAGATGTTAAGTGATGAAAGGTTAAAGAAAAGATTTACAACACGTTGAGAGCAAGCTGTGATTTGTGGGCTCACAGCCTGTTTCAATGGCTTTTCCATGGCCATTGGCAAAGTAAATGCTAGAGCCACTTGTCTTTATTCCTTTAACTTTCAATAAATGACCAAAGGATCCCACATCCACCAGAGGACAATTACTGGACGATGCAGGAAAGGTCTTCTGAGATAAATGGATATTCTACATAAAGGCCACAAATAGAATGATGGAGAATACTATCTCATAATGCCAAAGTTCAAAGGCACTTTTCAAATGTCTCTTTAAAAGAAAATCTGACCTTTCTTTCTTTCTTTCTTTTTTTATTATCAGAATTTTGCCGAGGGCAGTCTAGGCCTTGGGTCATTTCATTTTGACACAGAAGTACTCTCAGCCGTAAAAATAATGAAATACTTAACTCTGTAGTGACCATGAGGGCATATTTAGTATTTTTTTAAAAGAACAATATTAAAGTATTCGAATTTCAAAGGATATCTTTCCCCTTCACATATGAGAGAGAGAACCTGTATGAATTGGTACTTAGCCAAAGGAGTAAGTATGAGTAGAACATTTACATTTCTGTAAAATGTTACAGAAAAACCCAAACATTTTGGCCAACCCAATGTTTCATGCTACTTTGCATGAAATTTTTAGGGAAATGAATACACCACTAGTAACCTTATGTCTAAATCTTTTTTAGGTATAGATTAGCTGACCTTAAATATGGATGTGAACATACATTCTCCTGAAAACAAAAACCTCTTCCAGAAGGTCTTTTGCTTCCCATTTTAAGGTATAATTTATAAACAGTAAAATGTATGCTTTTTAAGTGCATAGTACTGCGAGTTTTCACAAATGCAACTATACAACTGCCACCGCAAGTAAGACATAGAATGGTTCCTTCACAATCCCAAATTTCCCTGTACCCCCTCGTAGTAAACCCTTCTCTCCACCTCCATACCCTGGCAAGTCCTGATCTGCTTTCTGCTCCTATAATTCTGCTTTTTCAAGAATGCTCTATAGGCATTTCTCTGGCAGTCCAGTAGTTAAGACACCATACTTCCACCAATGGGGCACGGGTTTGAACCCTTGTGGGTCAGGAAACTAAGATCCTGCATGCCTTGAGATGTGGCCAAAAATAGGAAAAAAAGAATATAAATGGAATTATAAATGGACTCTTTTATTAAATTTTATACATTTGATAAAAGTGAAGCAGCTGAAGTGCCCATTTTAATGTACTGATTTCTATTTTCTGAATTAAAGGCAATAATAGATATATAAAATCAAATTACCCAGAATAATTACATCTTGAAACAGGTATTACCTAGGGAACCTTTTGAATATGTAGATGGATCTTTAGGGATTCACTTTCAGCATATGGAATCAAAATTGTTCATGTGGGTCCTGAAATTTTATTCAGTTCTCCAGGTTTGATTCTGATTGATCCAGCCAGATTTGGTCAACATTAATCCAGCAGACATTCACTCTATATAGACCATGTGTGGCAGTGGGATCAAAATTCAGAGGTTGAGAGGGTCTTAGATGATCTTGTTCTGAGGTATAAATACCATTCACTGGCTGCAGGACCTTGAACAAGTCATATAAACGCACTGAACCTTGGTTTTCTCCTCTGTCATGCATGAAGAATGATGCCTGCTTAATCGAGTTGTTTGGCAGGATTCAACGTTTATAAAGTATTTAGAATAGTACGTGGCACACTCGGCCCTGAATGAATGGAAATAGCTTATCTAGCTGATATTATCATCACTGGTGTTGTCATCATTATCATGCTTTATTTGTCTTTCTCCATATTTTTGCATTTTGGTCAATTTCACTTTTTTTTTTCTTTTTAGCACTTCTTCTAGAGCTGACCAAAGTAAAAAGAATCAATATTTTTTGTAGCAGCTAAACTATTATTGAGGGTAATGCAAAGCTAACAGAAAGCTCACTGATTGTACCCAACCCTTACTTTTACCCTGCTAGAGCCTCAAAGATACCAACGGGGACAAAACATGAACTACTGGAAGCTCTTACTCTTTTCCCGGGGGGTTAATGGTCAAACACAAGCAAAAAAAAGGGAGAAAGATAAACAAAGGATCTAAATAAGGCAAAAAAAAAAAGTTATCTACGTAGTTAGGGAATATCTAAAATCTACTTTATTCATTAGCAGTTTTACAAATGTATCAGTTCAGTTCAGTTCAGTCGCTCAGTCGTGTCCAACTCTTTGTGACCCCATGAATCACAGCATGCTAGGCCTCCCTGTCCATCACCAACTCCTGGAGTTCATTGAGACTCACGTCCATCGAGTCAGTGATGCCATCCAGCCATCTCATCCTCTGTCGTCCCCTCCTCCTCCTGCTCCCACTCCCTCCCAGCATCAGAGTCTTTTCCAATGAGTCAACTCTTCTCATGAGGTGGCCAAAGTACTGGAGTTTCAGCTTTAGCAACATTCCTTCCAAAGAACACCCAGGGCTGATCTCCTTCAGAATGGACTGGTTGGATCTCCTTGCAGTCCAAGGGACTCTCAAGAGTCTTCTCCAACACCACACTTTAAAAGCATCAATTCTTCAGTGCTCAGCCTTCTTCACAGTCCAACTCTCACATCCATCATGACCACAGGAAAAACCATAGCCTTGACTAGATGGACCTTTGTTGGCAAAGTAATGTCTCTGCTTTTCAATATGCTATCTAGGTTGGTCATAACTTTCCTTCCAAGGAGTAAGTGTCTTTTAATTTCATGACTGCAATCACCATCTGCAGTGATTTTGGAGCCCAGAAAAACAAAATCAGCTACTGTTTCCCCATCTATTTTTATGTGTGCTGCTGCTGCTGCTGTTAAGTCACTTCAGTCATATCCGACTCTGTGCGACCCCACAGACAGCAGCCCACCAGGCTCCACCATCGCTGGGATTCTCCAGGCAAGAACACTGGAGTGGGTTGCCATTTCCTTCTCTAATGCATGAAAGTGAAAAGTGAAAGTGAAGTCGCTCAGTCATGTCTGACTCTTAGCGACCCCATGGATTGCAGCCTACCAGGCTCTTCCATCCATGGGATTTTCCAGGCAAGAGTACTGGAGTGGGTTGCCATTGCCTTCTCCGATTTTTATGTGTAGTTTTTATTTAAACTCTGAAATACAGAAAAGTGGTGATATTTGGCTTCATCTGCTGATCTGAAGAAAGAACAACTCCTGTCCTCAGAAATTATGCAGTGCTGTCAACACCAAGGATCGAAGGTGAGGATTAAAGACCAAACTGAAACTCATGAGCCTACCTGTTCTCAGCGTCAGCACTGCACTTTGGGGACATCAATTCAAAGGATTTGGTAAACTTCACCACCTGCCGCACAGAAAGACAATAAATCTCAGTCAATTAAAGCTTTCTCACAGTTTAAAATAATCAAATAAACATTTTTCATCTCTATAATGACTATTACAATAATTGGAGATTAAAGACAGATTTTCAGTGGAGAAATCCTGAGGGACAAGAGAAAATTCTATCCTACATTTTGTAACTTATTTCTTACATGGCACACATTGCTAAAGTCTAAATATATTTCTAAATGTGCATATACTAATATAATTACAATAAGGTGTAAAAATCCTGTGGTGGTCAGGCAAAGGGACATCTTGTTTGAAATAATTTTTTCCCTGCCCTTTTAGCAACCCAGTTCACCATCCATGGAGAACCTGGACGAAATATCCTTCAAAAGGTTCAAGTTGCCTTCCCTAGTTGTTCTCAGGTGAATTTTATTTTGCCACCTGCAAAAGGTAACTTTAAAAAAGACACTTTCTTCAAAGATCATCCCTAGTGTGGATACTTCCTCCCTCCTCTGTCTAGTGAAACCGGCATGATTGGTGCAAGAGCCTGATTAAGACCTATTATGCTGACAGGGAATTTATGAGCACAGAAAATGCAGAGGCAGTGTTTCTTATCATTAGCTACTACTGAATCTTTCCTATTACTTTACTAGCGTGTGAGATGAGTGCAATTGTGCGGTAATTTGAGCATTCTTTGGCATTGCCTTTCTTTGAGATTGGAATGAAAACTGACCTTTTCCAGTCCTGAGGCCACTGCTGAATTTTCCAAATTTGCTGGCATATTGAGTGCAGCACTTTCACAGCATCATCTTCCAGGATTTGAAAGAGCTCAACTGGAATGCCATCACCTCCACTAGCTTTGTTCGTAGTGATGCTTTCTAAGGCCCACTTGACTTCACATTCCAGGATGTCTGGCTCCAGGTGAGTGATCACACCATCGTGATTATCTGGGTTGTGAAGATCTTTTTTGTATAGTTCTTCTGTGTATTCTTGCCACCTCTTCTTAATATCTTCTGCTTCTGTTAGGTCCATACCAGTTCTGTCCTTTATCGAGCCCATCTTTGTATGAAATGTTCCCTTGGTATCTCTAATTTTCTTGAAGAGATTTCTAGTCTTTCCCATTCTGTTGTTTTCCTCTATTTCTTTGCATTGATCACTGAGGAAGGCTTTCTTATCTCTCTTTGCTATTCTTTGGAACTCTGCATTCAGATGCTTTTATCTTTCCTTTTCTCCTTTGCTTTTCGCTTCTCTTCTTTTCACAGATATTTGTAAGGCCTCCCCAGACAGCCATTTTGCTTTTCTGCATTTCTTTTCCATGGGGATGGTCTTGATCCCTGTCTCCTGTACAGTGTCATGAACCTCCATCCATAGATCATCAGGCACTCTGTCTATCAGATCTAGTCCCTTAAATCTATTTCTCACTTCCACTGTATAATCATAAGGGATTTGATTTAGGTCATACCTGAGTGGTCTAGTGGTTTTCCCTACTTTCTTCTATTTAAGTCTGAATTTGGCAATAAGGAGTTCCTGATCTGAGCCATAGTCAGTTCCTGGTCTTGTTTTTGCTGACTGTATAGAGCTTCTCCATCTTTGGCTCCAAAGAATATAGTCAATCTGATTTCAGTGTTGGCCATCTGGTGATGTCCATGTGTAGAGTCTTCTCTTGTGTTGTTGGAAGAGGGTGTTTGCTATGACCAGTGTGTTCTCTTGGCAAAACTCTATTAGCTTTTGTCCTGCTTCATTCTGTACTCCAAGGCCAAATTTGCCTGTTACCCCAGGTGTTTCTTGACTTCCTACTTTTGCATTCCAGTCCCCTATAATGAAAAGGACATCTTTTTGGGGTGTTAATTCTAAAAGGTTGGGCTTCCCTGGTAGCTCAGAAGGTAAAGCGTCTGCCTGCAATGTGGGAGACCCGGGTTCGATTCCTGGGTCGGGAAGATCCCCTGGAGAAGGAAATGGCAATCCACTCCAGCACCCTTGCCTGGAAAATCCCATGGACGGAGGAGCCTGATAGGCTACAGTCCATGGGGTCTCAAAGAGTCAGACACAACTAAGTGACTTCACTTTCTTTCTAAAAGGTCTTGCAGGTCTTCATAGAACCATTCAATTTCAGCTTCTTCAACATTACTGGTTGGGGCATAGACTTGGATTACTGTGATATTGAATGGTTTGCCTTGGAAATGAACAGAGATCATCCAGTCGTTTTTGGGATTGCATCCAAGTACTGCATTTCAGACTCTTTTGTTGACTATTATGGCTATTCACACGCTAGTAAAGTAATGCTGAAAATTCTCCAAGCCAGGCTCCAGCAATACGTGAACTGTGAACTTCCAGATGTTCAAGCTGGTTTTAGAAAAGGCAGAGGAACCAGAGATCAAATTGCCAACATCCTCTGGATCATCGAAAAAGCAAGAGGGTTCCAGAAAAACACCTATTTCTGCTTTATTGACTATGCCAAAGCCTTTGACTGTGTGGATCACAATAAACTGTGGAAAACTCTGAAAGAGATGGGAATATCAGACCACCGGACCTGCCTCTTGAGAAACCTATATGCAGGTCAGGAAGCAACAGTTAGAACTGGACATGAAACAACAGACTGGTTCCAAATAGGAAAAGGAGTATGTCAAGGCTGTATATTGCTGGGGACCAGCCCCAGCTGATCCAGGGTATTCGAAGGGGAGACGGCCTAGGCGACTATTTATATGCTAATTAGAGATATAGAGAACAATAGAATGAGGATAGCTCAGTAGGAAAATTCAGTGGAGAAAAGAAGCTGAGTAGCTTGGTTTACGCGGGAGACCAATAAAACTTCAAGACAAGAAGTTTGCACCACTTACGTAGGCCGCAGGCGCCCTCTCGAATAGCGGAAGGTGCCTCACCCTAGACACCTTCTCGAGTGGGTCTTAGAAGCCCAGGCATAATTAGTAAGCGTGGTGGGTTCCGCGCTCCAGATGGAGACTCAGCTGGAAGTTAAAGGGAAGAATGACATGGGGAGACCAAGCATTGGTGAACAAGGCCCGTAGCTTTATTTTTAACAGGGGCTTTTATACCCTAAGTTACACATAGAGGATAATAGGGGATGCAAAGTCAGCAGTCTTTGATTCTTATCAAAAACCAAGGTTTCTTTCCTGCAAATTTATCGTATACAAATGGTTTAGGTGATTTACATCATCTTCTGGCCAGAAGGCCTACTAACATTTTATGACTCTTGACAAGGATTTATCAACAAAGACTTATTTTCTCTAAGAGTAATTATTTTAAGGTTTGGCGCCATCTTCCAAAGATAAAATTGCATTCCTATAGGGCGGATGTGTAATGGGTTTACAACAAAGGAAAGAATTTATTACCTTAAGGGTCTAAAGTTACTAACACCAAGGCCACTACTTATTTTTTTCTATATACCAACTATTAATTAATACACATTCAAGGATACAATTCAGGGGATGTGAAAACTTGGCAACAAGCATTGATTCATCAATGAAATCCTTTACTAGTTTATTCTGACAGTTTTTAACTCTCTGAGAGGCTCTAAGCTATTTGAATATCTTAAGCTTCCCGTGCCTCTGGAGGCTAGGAGACTGTAAACAATCGTATGCATAGCTGCAGGAGTCCGGGTAAACTTGTCAGGCGAGTTAGAGAGCCATCTGAGGGGTTTGGATTTAAACACTCCTAATTGCCCAGGAACTTTATTAATTGGAGCTGTAAGTTAACTCTTTGACAGAGAGAGAGAGAGATGGTGGTAGGGGACAGCCCCCAGTAAAGTCAGAGGTGAGAGCACAAAGCAATAAAGTAGGCAGACTCTGGTTTTTTTGGGGGGAAAATGCTCCAGAATATCCGGGCGGACTCCTGAGGCTCGATCCCGCCTTTGCGTATGCCGAGCCTCCTTCCTCATGACCTTTGTCACGAGTGGAATGCCTCACCGGCTCCCGGCAGTATATTGTCACCCTGCTTATTTAACTTATATGCAGAGTCCATCATGAGAAAGGCTGGGCTGGAAGAAGCACAAGTTGGAATCAAGATTGCCAGGAGAAATATCAATAACCTCAGATATGCAGATGACACCACCCTTATGGCAGAAAGTGAAGAGGAACTAAAAAGCCTCTTGATGAAGGTGAAAAAGGAGAGTGAAAAAGTCTGCTTAAAGCTCAACATTCAGAAAACAAAGATCATGGCATCTGGTCCCATCACTTCATGGCCGATAGATGGGGAAACAGTAGAAACAGTGTCAGACTTTATTTTTTGGGGCTCCAAAATCACTGCAGATGGTGATTGCAGCCATGAAATTAAAAAACGCTTACTCCTTGGAAGGAAAGTTATGACCAACCCAGATAGCATATTAAAAAGCAGAGACATTACTTTGCCAACAAAGGTCCATCTCGTCAAGGCTATGGTTTTTCCAGTGGTCATGTATGGATGTGAGAGTTGGACTGTGAAGAAAGCTGAGCACTGGAGAATTGATGCTTTTGAACTGTGGTGTTGGAGAAGACTCTTGAGAGTCCCTTGGACTGCAAGGAGATCCAACCAGTCCATTCTAAAGGAGATCAGCCCTGGGTGTTCTTTGGAAGGACTGATGCCAAAGGTGAAACTCCAGTCCTTTGGCCACCTCATGCGAAGAGTTGACTCATTGGAAAAGACCCTGATGCTGGGAGGGACTGGGGGCAGGAGGAGAAGGGGATGACAGAGGATGAGATGGCTCTGTCTCATCCACAGAGGATGTCGATGGCATCACCGACTCAATGGACATGAATTTGGGTGAACTCCGGGAGTTGGTGATGGGTAGGGAGGGCTGGCATGCTGCAGTTCTTGGGGTCTCAGGGAGTTGGACATGACTGAGCGACTGAACTGAACTGAACTGAATCTTTCCTATAAACCAGGCCCTACATCAGAAAGCTCTTTGATTACTTAATTTCCCTATTACAAACTCATCATTAGCCATTATTAAGTCCTTCCTATAAACTAGGCCCTACGTCAGAAGATTCTTCATTTATTTAATTCCCCTGTTACAACTCTATAAAATGGGGATTTTTACCTTCAATATATAGATGAGGAAACTAACCCATAATTTTTGAGAAACTTGCACTACTTCACACAACTAAATGAGGCAACTGGGATTAAAGCAGGTCTGTATGCCTCTAGAGTGCCAGTTTTTTTCAACAACACTAAAAATATGGATTGGGAAAGGCACAATTTCTGGCTCTCTTTTGACAAGATAGACCATGTGACAGAAAAAGAGTCCCTGTACTGAAAGGAGTCATCTGAATGCCACTGGATGCTTCCAAGGTTGACATTTAGATTTGCCTTAGCCAGATGCAGTCATGCTTCAAAGGCCATTTAAATTAACCACTTATAAGGAATTGATGGGCATTTGAGAAAATGATTTTGGAACTGGGAATAGATTAAATATTAAAACAGCTTTATCAGTGAGGTAATGAACCCTAACTAAGAAAATGTAACATTAGGAAAAAGATGAAAGAAAAGCCCATCACAAAGAAAATTGCGTGTGCCTAGCTAAATGCAGGGCAGTGACAATAGCTCAACTAAAAGGAAATACCCTTCACAACTATAGGACGCATTTCATTTCATATTCTAACATGAAATAAGCCTCTGCAAAATCACTCATTGTGACAAATGTCATTTTCCAAAGATGGTCACAGCAATCTCTCCTGTTTCACATTCTTCTCTACAATGTGACCCTGCCACCCTCCTCCCAAATGGTAGGGTCTATGTTTCCTCCCCTTAAATCTAAGTGGGCTTCCGACCACTACAACAAATAGAATATATAGAAGAGATATTACATGTGCCTTCTGAGGTTGTCATAAAAGGCCCTGCAGCTTCTGTGTCATCTGAATGGAATACTTGTGCCTGGAGTCCTGAGACACCATGTAAGAAGCCCAACTACCCTCAGGACACTATGCTAAAAGGGAGGCCACCATCAACAGGAGTCACATGTAGCTGCTCTGGTCAGCAGCCCCAGTTTTTAAGCCCTTCCAGCCTAGATGCCAGACATATAAGCAAACAAGCCTTCAGATGATTCTAGTTCCCAGCCATTAAGTTACCCATCATCTCCAAATTTTTCTAAGTGTGGTCCCAGATATCCTAGAAAGAGGGAAACCATCCTGGCTATTCCCTCTACAAATGCACAGGATCTGTAACCACAAATAATTTGGGGCTTATTTGTTACACAGCAAAAACTACCAGGGAAGAATAGAAGGCAAGGACTAATAGTTCTAGAAAGAAGGAAGCAGCAGGGCTAAAGTGGAAACAACACTCAACTGTGGCTATATCTTGTGGTGAAAGTAAAGTCCAATGCTGTAAAGAACAATATTGCATAGGAACCTGGAATGTTAGGTCCATGAATCAAGGTAAATCATTCATGATCAAACAGGAGATGGCAAAAGTGAACATTGACATCTTAGGAAACAGTGAACTAAAATGGATGGGAATGGGCGAATTTAATTCAGATAACTATTAAACCTACTACTGTGGGCAAGAATCTCTTAGAAGAAACAGAGTAGCCCTCATAGTCAACAAGAGTACAAAATGCAGAACTTGGGTGTAATCTCAAAAATGACAGTATGATCTCAGTTTGTTTCCAAGGCAAGCCATTCAACATCACAGTAATCCAAGTATGTGCCCCAACCACTAATGATGAAGAAGTTGAAGCTGATTGGTTTTATGAAGACCTACAACACTTTCTAGAACTAACACCAAAATGAAAGATGTCCTTTTTATCATAGGGGATTGGGATGCAAAAGTAGGAAGCCAAGAGATATATGGAGAAACAGGCAAATTTGGCCTTGGAGTACAAAATGAAGCAGGGCAAAGCCTAACAGAGATTTGCCAAGAGAGCACAGTGGTCATAGGAAACAGCTTTTTCCAACAATACATGAGATGACTCTACACATGGACATCACCAAATGATCAATACCTAAATCAGATTAATTATATTCATTGCAGATGAAAATGGAGAAGCTCTATACAGTCAGCAAAAACAAGACCAGGAGCTGACTGTGGTTCAGATCATCAGCTCCTTATTACAAAATTCAGGCTTAAATTGAAAGTAGGGAAAACCACTAGCCCATTCAGATATAACCTAAATCAAATCCCTTATGATTATATAGTGGAGGTGATGAACAGATTCTAGGGATTAGATCTGGTAGGCAGAGTGTTTGAAGAACTATGAATGGAGGTTTGTGACACTGTACAGGAGGCAGTGACCAAAACAATCCCAAAGAAAAAGAAATATAAGAAGGCAAAGTGGTTGTCTGAGGAGACTTAACAAATAGCTGAGGAAAGAAAAGAAGTGAAAGGCAAGGGAGAAAGAGAAAGATATAGCCAACTGAACGCAGAATTGCAGAGAGAGCAAGGAGAGATAAGAAAGCCTTCTTAAGTGAACAGTGCAAAGAAATAGAGGAAAATAACAGAATAGGAAAGACTAGAAATCTCTTCAAGAAGGTTGGAAATACCAAGGATGATACAAGGATTGTGCAAGGATGGGCACAATAAAGGACAGAAAGAGTAATGACTTAACAGAAGCAGAAGAGATTAGGGAGAAGTTCACTTAAGAAGGCTTTCTTATTTCTCCTTGCTCTCTCTGCAATTCTGCATTCAGTTGGGTATATCTTTCTCTTTCTCCCTTACCTTTCACTTCTTTTCTTTCCTCAGCTATTTGTAAAGCCTCCTCAGACAATCACTATGCCTTCTCACATTTCTCTTTCTTTGGGATGGTTTTGCCTCCTGTACAGGGTCACGAATCTCCATCCATAGTTCTTCAGGCACTCTATCAGATCTAATCTCTTGAATCTATTTGTTACTTTCACTGTATAATCATAACAGATTTGATTTAGGTCATACCTGAACTTTACTTAGCTTAATTTTTACTACTGATTAGACTACTTTACAATTCTGAAAGGGTAGAGGTTAATTTCTGAAAAACTGATATCAACTGGATTATAAATGTGGGGTGGGGGTAAGTCCCCTTTGTAGGGTGTTTGAGGCTCACTCTAAACACGGCTACAGAAACTATACTCAGAAAGGCATGTGAAATTAAATTATTTATCATACAGGTCCTGGAGAGGAGGGCACAGCATACACCAAAAACCACAGAAAGCCACCCAAAGCTCAAAGTTTTGTCACTACAGGTCATAAAAGGAAGAGAGCAGACCAAGGACCCCTGGGTAAGGGCTTTTATTGAGGGTCATACGGAGGGTAACTTGTGGCACTCAGGAAGCTTGCCCCTTGTAATCTGAATGTGACTGGTCTACCTGGAAAGGAGATAAGGAGTAAACACAGGGAAGTCATCATGAGGCTTGTGGTTTGAACACATATGCTGAGGATGGGTACCCAGTAATAACTGGGCAATAACTGAAGTTCAAAACAAGGAGGGTGAATGCTGTCACTCAGGAAGTCACTGGGGCAAGAAAGAATAGCTTGACATTATGAAAATGATTTGTGTCCTGTAGCAATGCAAATGAATTCTATTCAAGTAGAAATGGGAATGGCTTCTGTGCAGAAGAAAAGATAAGCCCATAATTTAAAATTTTATTGTCCTGGAAGACAGTGAAAGTGTTAGTTATGTCTGACTCTTTGCAACCCCGTGGACTATAGTCCACCAGGCTCCTCTATCCATGGGATTCTTCAGGCAAGAATACTGGAGAGTGTATAACCATTCTCTCATCCAGGGGATCTTCCTGACCTAGGAATTGAACTCTGGTCTCCTGCATTACAGGCAGATTCTTTACCATCTGAACCACCAGGGAAGCCCTGGAAGATACAGGTGGTAAAGAACCTGCCTGCCAATGCAGAAGAAGTAATAGATGTGGGTTTGATCCCTGGCTCAGGAAAATCCCCCAGAGGAGGGCGTGGCAACCCACCCCAGTATTCTTGCCTGGAGAATCCCATGGACAGAGGAGCCTGGCGGGTCACAAACAGTCAGACACGACTGAAGCAACTTAGAAAGCAAGCACACACAGCAATCTTGTGCCTGCATTCTTGCAGTGCCTATTTTAGAACTGACCGCTATCTTGTTGACTTCTCTCATTACTGAGTTAACTACATCTTTGATACATGCTTGTTTTAGCTTTTTGCAAGGATTAGGTTTTCAGCTTTTTGAAAACTGTTATTTGACACAACAAATATGTACTGAGTGCATTTGTCAAGTAGTGAAACAGGCACCAGGGCTACACATGTGAAAGTAAAAGAAAAAGAAAAAAGTCCTGCACGCGTGGAGCTTACTGTACAGAGGGAGCTAAACTTGCCCTTGGTCATGAAAATTAGTGCTCCCTGGGAAAAAAGTGAACTTCCGCTTTCTATACCTTAAGAAACAAACCTGAAAAATTTCCAGAGAGTAAAAAAGAATAAAGATCTTTTAAGAATTAAAAAAAATAAAAAACAACCCTCTGAGGGGTAGAAGCTTACAAGAAATGTAACAAGAAATCCTGAAATCTTAAAGCTATATAACTTATAGCTTTAGAATCATAAAGAGAATGGATAAGATAAACAAGGACCTCAATGAAATGTAAGAACTCTTTAAATGTAAAAGAGGGCTTTTTAAAACTACCAAAAGGAAGAAATAATTTTTTTCTAAGATGCTTGAACTTTTTATTCTAACATAAATCACATGCTCAAAAGAAAAACAGGGTCAATTATTTTATTTTATTTTGGGGTTTTATTTTCTAAATTCATGATTAAAGAGTAAAGGGAAAGTCAAGGAGTATGCTTATTTCAACTTCAGCACTCTATATCATGGAAAGTACCCATTGTGTTCCCCAATAAACCAGCCCATGGTGTCCTGGTCAATATCAGATATTGGGTTCATTAACCATGGTGTTGACCTTGTGTGTAGGAAAGAAGTAAGCTTACCCAAAGAAAGGTCTGATCTTTGCTCTTGTCTCCTGGGAGGTAACCTCTAAGTCCTTGGAATGTCCAGCCTTGAAAAAAGTGTCTTTGTTTACCTGGGTGCCCTGGGCCAGCCAGACAATAACAAGCTAACTTATCATAGTGGCTTTGAGCCACATCAACAATGTGATTTAGGGTGGAGGCTTTGGGTCACATGATATCAGTTGACCTCCAGAGGTCATGGAGACAGAGAGCAGCCATTTGAGTGGCCAGATAGGTTGTAGTGACCAAGCCCCAGCTAAGACTGTGGATGCCAAGGCTCGAGTGACCTTCCCTGGCTGGCAATATTTCACGCATGTTGTCTCACATCACTGCTGGGAGAAGTTAATGTTCTCCATGACTCCATGGAGAGATGACAACTGGATGCACCACTTTTGGACATTTCTGGGCTCTGCCTATGCGTCTCTCCCTTGGTTGACTTCAATTTGTATTTTTTTCTCACAATAAACCATGACCATATGTGTAACAGCTTCCAGTGAATTCTGCGTGCTCTTCTAGCAAATTATGGAGTTTGAGCATGGTCTTGAGAATTCCTGAGCTTGTAATTGGTATCAGAAGTGAAGGCAGTATTATAGATTATGTTCCCTAACTTCACACCTTTTATATTTTAGGTTCCCATGTCTTTAGAAGAAAAATGACGATAATACTAATTTTTATGCATCTTTGGCTAAATATTGATTGTCCAATGTGTATCATAGCAAAGATAGAGAGATACAAAATAACATCTCTAAACTTGAAACTCCAGTACTTTGGCCATCTCATGCGAAGAGTTGACTCATTGGAAAAGACGCTGATGCTAGGAGGGATTGGGGGCAGGAGGAGAAGGGATGACAGAGGATGAGATGGCTGGATGGCATCACTGACTCGATAGACGTGAGTCTGAGTGAACTCTGGGAGTTGGTGATGGACAGGGAGGCCTGGCGTGCTGCGATTCATGGGGTCGCAAAGAGTCAGACACGACTGAGCGACTGAACTGAACTGAACTAAAACTTAAAAGAACTTATTTCTTAAAAACATGTGGCTGCGGAGAAGACTCTACACATGGACATCACCAGATGGTCAACACTGAAATCAGACTGATTATATTCTTTGCAGCCAAAGATGGAGAAACTCTCTACAGTCAACAAAAACAAGACCAGGAGCTGACTGTGGCTCAGATCATGAACTCCTGATTTCCAAATTCGGACTTAAATTGAAGAAAGTAGGGAAAACCACTAGACCATTCAGGTTTGACCTAAATCAAATCCCTTATGATTATACAGTGGAAGTGAGAAATAGATTTAAGGGCCTAGATCTGATAGATAGAGTGCCTCATGAACTATGGAATGAGGTTCGTGACATTGTACAGGAGACAGGGATCAAGACCATCCCCATGGAAAAGAAATGCAAAAAAGCAAAATGGCTCTCTGGGGATGTCTTACAAATAGCTGTGAAAAGAAGAGAAGCAAAAAGCAAAGGAGAAAAGGAAAGATATAAGCATCTGAATGAGGAGTTCTAAAGAATAGCAAGAAGAGATAAGAAAGCCTTCCTCAGTGATGAATGCAAAGAAATAGAGGAAAACAACAGAATGGGAAAGACTAGAGATCTCTTCAACAAAATTAGAGATAGCAAGGGAACATTTCATCCAAAGATGGGCTCAATAGAGGATAGAAATGGTATGGACCTAATAGAAGCAGAAGATATCAAGAAGAGGTGGCAAGAATACACAGAAGAACTGTACAAAAAAGATCTTCACGACCCAGATAATCACGATGGTATGATCACTGACCTAGAGCCAGACATCCTGGAATGTGAAGTCAAGTGGGCCTTAGAAAGCATCACTACGAACAAAGCCAGTGGAGGTGATGGCATTCCAGTTGAGCTCTTTCAAATCCTGGAAGATGATGCTGTGAAAGTGCTGCACTCAATATGCCAGCAAATTTGGAAAACTCAGAAGTGTTCACAGGACTGGAAAAGGTCAGTTTTCATTCCGATCCCAAAGAAAGGCAATGCCAAAGAATGCTCAAACTACCATACAATTGCACTCATCTCACATGTTAGTAAAGTAATGCTCAAAATTCTCCAAGCCAGGCTTCAGCAATATGTGAACTGTGAACTTCCAGATGTTCAAGCTGGTTTTAGAAAAGGCAGAGGAACCAGAGATCAAATTGACAACATCTGCTGGATCACGGAAAAAGCAAGAGAGTTCCAGAAAAACATCTATTTCTGCTTTATTGGCTATGCCAAAGCTTTTGACTGTGTGGATCACAATAAACTGTGGGAAATTCTGAAAGAGATGGGAATACCAGATCACCTGACCTGCCTGTTGAGAAATCTGTATGCAGGTCAGGAAGCAACAGTTAGAACTGGACATGGAACAACAGACTTGTTCCAAATAGGAAAAGGAGTATGTCAAGGCTGTACATTGTCACCCTGCTTATTTAACTTACATGCAGAGTACATCATGAGAAATGCTGGACTGGAAGAAATACAAGCTGGAATCAAGATTGCTGGGAGAAATATCAATAACTTCAGATATGCAGATGACACCACCTTTATGGCAGAAAGTGAGGAGGAACTAAAAAGCCTCTTGATGAAAGTGAAAGTGGAGAGTGAAAAAGTTGGCTTAAAGCTCAACATTCAGAAAACGAAGATCATGGCATCCTGTCCCATCACTTCATGGGAAATAGACGGGGAAACAGTGGGAACAGTGTCAGACTTTATTTTTGGGGGCTCCAAAATCACTGCAGATGGTGACTGCAGCCATGAAATTAAAAGACGCTTACTCCTTGGAAGGAAAGTTATGTCCAACCTAGATGGCATACTGAAAAGCAGAGACATTACTTTGCCAACAAAGGTCTGTCTAGTCAAGGCTATGGTTTTTCCTGTGGTCATGTACGGATGTGAGAGTTGGACTGTGAAGAAGGCTGAGCGCCGAAGAATTGATGCTTTTGAAGTGTGGTGTTGGAGAAGACTCTTGAGAGTCCCTTGGAGTGCAAGGAGATCCAACCAGTCCATTCTAAAGGAGATCAGCCCTGGGATTTCTTTGGAAGGAACGATGCTAAAGCTGAAACTCCAGCACTTTGGCCACCTCATGTGAAGAGCTGACTCATTGGAAAAGAGTCTGATGCTGGGAGGGACTGGGGGCAGGAGGAGAAGGGGACGACAGAGGATGAGAATGCTGGATGGCATCACCGACTCAATGGACGTGAGTCTGAGTGAACTCCGGGACTTGGAGATGGACAGCGAGGCCTGGCGTGCTGCGATTCATGGGGTCGCAAAGAGTCGGACACGACTGACGGACTGATCTGATCTGATCTGATGAATTTTTCTATTTTTGCTGAAGGTTGCCTTAAATGCTTTTGACAATTAATTGAGTAAAACTATAAGCAAAAAGGAGATGAAGTACTTACGTACTTGGAAAATGTATTAAGTATATAAAAACACTTTTACACATGATATAACATAAATTTGCTTATGTAAAATTAATTACAGTTGAACAAAGCTATTATGGGCCATTGTGTGTGTGTGCATGCTCAGTCCCCCGACTCTTTGCCACCCCAAGGACTGTAGCCCACCAGGCTCCTCTGTCTATGGAATTTTACAGGCAAGAATATTGGAGCTGGTTGCCAATTCCTACTCCAGGGGATCTTCTGACCCCAGGGATCAAACCTGAGTCTCTTGTGCATTGGCAGGCAGATTCTTTACCACTGAGCCAACTGGGAACCCCCAATAATTTGTGTAAAAGAGTATATTTTTCAGAGGCATAGATGGGAATCTGAAATAGTGGGTAAGAGAAATACAGCAATTAGCTGATAGCAAACAATGCAAGAATAAAAGAGAAGCAGGCTTGAGTTCCATCAAGGGAGTAATAAAATATAAGCAGAGCAATGAAGCTTTGAAGACAAACCCACTGTTGACTGTCAACCACATATGATCAAGGATGTGGCAAAACACCATCCTTGGCTCCATAAGGTGCATAAAGTTAGTCAGGTTCCAAACCATCAGACCACGAAGGGCTTCAAAAACATTCTGGAGTAACTTAAGATTGTCCCAGAAATCTTAGACTAAATCACATATTCAAGAACACAAGATTGCCAGTGGAATTCCCTCACAGATTTTCTGAATTTAGGGCAATCTGAGATTAAGTTTTGGAGAAGGCAGTGGCACCCCACTCCAGTACTCTTGCCTGGAAAATCCCACGGATGGAGGAGCCTGGTGGGCTGCAGTCCATGGGGTCGCTAAGAGTCGGACACGACTGAGCGACTTCACTTTCACTTTTCACTTTCATGCATTGGAGAAGGAAATGGCAACCCACTCCAGTGTTCTTGCCTGGAGAATCCCAGGGACGGGGGAGCCTGGTGGGCTGCCGTCTATGGGGTCGCACAGAGTCGGACACGACTGAAGTGACTTAGCAGCAGAGATTAAGTTTATAATCTCAAAGTTACCAGAATATTGAACCCTTAAGGCTACATACACATGGGCCTTGGCCTTGAGGACAGCAAGATAAATGGCAAAGAAGTTTTATAGTTCTGTATATATACAGTTTTATGTAGCTATAAACTCACCTGCTTGCTTCCCATTCCTCCAGAGCCACAGTAGGCAAAAAAACACTGTAAGCCAAGTCTGGCCCCTATCTGTTTTTAAAAATAGAGTTTATTTTAACGGATCCCACCCATTAATTTAAATACTACCTATGGCTGCTTTTCGCTATGACAGTAGAGTTGAGCATAGACCCCATGGGCCACAAAGTCGACAATATTTACCAGCTGGCTCTTTACAGAAAAAAAAAAATTGCTAATTTCTGGTCCAGAGTGATCTCTGAAACAAGTCAGCTAGTCATTTTCTGCCAAGCCGTTAATGGCTAATGATAGATTAATGTATCTGTGTTCCCATGTAATTTATCTATTGTTCAGAAGGAAGATTCCTGGAGTCAAAATCTTTTCATTTGAAACAACACTGTAATGATAGAAATTTTAGGCACCAGGATGAGTGTTGGGGCGTATAACTGAGGACACGCATATGTCCCAGTTGTCATGGGACCATCCCACTCTAATTGAACTTGTTGTCATGGGACAATTATTAAAAGTAGCCCCTTTCACTTTCAAAAATATCTTTGTTTGAAAAGCAAAACTCTAGGCAACCATGGCTCAAACAACTTATATTTTTAAGAGGAATTTGTTAAAAATATAATATGCCCAAGTTGAAAATTATTTACAGTCAGACACCTGGGTTAAAAAACTAAAACAGCAAAAACAGCTAAAAATTTTTGATGCAATCTAATGGGATATGTAGTGTCACCACGGAGGTTATGACCAATAAAAAATAGATGAAAGCACAAACAAATGAGAATAAAGTACATGTTTTATTCTTGACTTGACAATTGAATGGTTCTTAGTTTCTAAATTTTAAAAATCTATTCTCTAATTCCAACTTTGATTTTTATTATAGATGCACTAAATGAATGCAGATTAAATAAATATATAAATGCACACATACACTAAGTAAAAAGGGAATCTTACAAGAGAAACATCAGAAGCGGCTTATAGGTCAATGAAACTGAACAAACAGTTCCAAGTTCCTCTGGCTGTTGATCAGCCCTAGGCATTACACCCCCCTGGGGAAGGCAGTACACTTGCCATAGGGAAGTAAACAAAATATCCCCAAGCATCTCTGACTGTTCTTTGGAAAAGCTCCATGGACGGAAGTCTTTTTGATTTGCATATTTATCAAGCACTAGTTGGCCTGGTTTCTCTGTTTTTTAATTTAAAAACAACTTTTAAAAAATGCTATGCTCAAATAGATATTTCTGCTACCAAAAAGAAAATACAACTGATCTAATAAGTAATCACCATTTTTGGGGTTATACGTTTCTTAAATCAAACCTCATACCCTCCAGAGATGCTCAGAGGGCTCCAACATACCTTGTGCACACCAGGACCCAGAGACCCCATGGAGACTGAGACAGAACTGTGTTTGGGTGTCTCCTGAGGAGGGACAGGTCAGCTATGGACTGCTGCGGGGGCAGGGGCTCTGGGTGCAGTAGCCCTGGATATGCCATAAGCCCTCTTGGACTAAGTCACCATTAATCCACCATAGAGCTGCTAGAGCTTACACAGGACTGGGGAAACAGACTCCTGGAGGGCACAAACAGAACCTTGTGTGCACCAGGACCCAGGAGAAAGGAGAAGTGACCCCATAAGAGACTGACCCAGACTTGCCCGTGAGTGTCCAGGAGTCTCTGGTGGAGGTGTGGGTCGGTGGTGGCCTGCTGCAGGGTTGGGGGTACTGAGTGCAGCAGGGTGTGCATGGGACCTTTTAAAGGAGGTCCCCATTATCTTCATTACCTGCACCATAGGTTGGCCTCAGCTCAAATAACAGGGACGGAGCACAGCACCGCCCTTCAACAGAAAATTGGATTAAAGATTTACTGAGCATGGCCCCGCCCATCAGAACAAGACCCAGTTTCCCCTTCAGTCATTCTTTCCTTTCAGGAAGCTTGCATAAGCCTCTTATCTGTTTCCATAAGAGGGCAGACAGACTGAAAACCACAATCACAGAAAACTAACCAATCTGATCATGGCACACCACTCCAGTACTCTTGCCTGGAAAATCCCATGGACGGAGGAGCCTGGTAGGTGGCAGTCCATGGGGTTGCACAGAGTCGGACACGACTGAGTGACTTCACTTTCACTTTTCACTTTCATGAATTGGAGAAGGAAATGGCAACCCACTCCAGTGTTCTTGCCTGGAGAATCCCAGGGACAGGGAAGCCTGGTGGGCTGCTGTCTATGCGGTCGCACAGAGTCAGACACAACTGAAGTGACTTAGCAGCAGCAACCAATCTGATCACATGGACCACAGCTTTGTCTAACTCAAAGAAACTGTGAGCCATGCACTGTAGGGCCTCCCAAGATGGATGGGTGATAGTGGAGAATTCTGACAAAACATGGTCCACTGGAGAAGGGAATGGCAAACTACTTCAGTATCCTTGCCTTGAGAAACCCATGAACAATTCAGTTCAGTTCAGTCACTCAGTCATGTCTGATTCTTTGCACCCCATGGACTGTAGCACCCCAGGCCTCCCTGTCCATCACCAACTGCTAGAGTTTACTCAAACTCATGTCCATTAAGTCAGTGATGCCATCCAACCATCTCATCCTCTGTTGTCCCCTTTTCCTCCTGCCTTCAATCTTTCCAGCATCAGGGTCTTTTCAAAAGAGTCAGTTCTTCGCATCAGGTAGCCAAAGTATTGGAGTTTCAGCTTCAACATCAGTCCTTCCAATGAATATTCAGGAAATTAGTCCAAGGAATTTTGCAGCCCAAGGGACTCTCATGAGTCCTCTCCAAGACCACAGTTCAAAAGCATCAATTCTTCAGCACTCAGCTTTCTTTATAGTCCAACTCTCACATTCATACAAACTACTGGAAAACCATAGCCTTGACTAGATGGACATTTGTTGGCAAGGTAATGTCTCTGCTTTTTAATATGCTGTCTAGGTTGGTCATAAATTTTTTTCCAAGGAGCAAGCATCTTTTAATTACATGGCTGCGGTCACCATCTGCAGTGATTTTGGAGCCCAGAAAAATAAATTTAGCCACTGTTTCCCCATCTATTTGCCATGAAGCAATGGAACCGGATGCCATGATCTTCATTTTCTGAATGTTGAGCTTTAAGCCAACTTTTTCACTCTCCTCTTTCACTTTCATCAAGAGGTTCTTTAGTTCTTCTTTACTTTCTGCCATAAAGGTGGTGTCATCTGAGGTTATTAATATTTCTCCCAGCAATCTTGATTCCAGCTTGTGCTTCTTCCAGCCCAGCATTTCTCATGATGTACTATGCATACAAGTTAAATAAGCAGGGTGACAATATATAGCCTTGACGTACTCCTTTTCCTATTTGGAACCATTCTGTTGTTCCATGTCCAGTTCTAACTGTTACTTCTTGAGCTGCATACAGATATCTCAGGAAGCAGGTCAGGTGGTCTGGTATTCCCATCTCTTTCAGAATTTTCCACAGTTTGTGGTGATCCACACAGTCAATGGCTTTGGCATAGCCAATAAAGCAGAAATAGATGTTTTTCTGGAACTCTCTTGCTTTTTCCATGATCTAGTGGATGTTGGCAATTTGATCTCTGGTTCCTCTGCCTTTCCTAAATCTAGCTTGAACATCAGGAAGTTCACGGTTCACATATTGTTGAAGCCTGGCTTGGAGAATTTTGAGCATTACTTTACTAGCGTGTGAGATGAGTGCAATTGTGCAGTAGTTTGAGCATTCTTTGGCATTGCCTTTCTTAGGGATTCGGAGAAGGCAATGGCACCCCACTCCAGTACTCTTGCCTGGAGAATTCCCACAGACAGAGGAGCCTGGTAGGCTGCGGTCCATGGGGTCGCTAAGAGTCGGACATGACTGAGCGACTTCACTTTCACTTTTCACTTTCATGCATTGGAGAGGGAAATGGCAACCCACTCCAGTGTTCTTGCCTGGGGAAAGCTGACCTTTTCCAGTCCTGTGGCCTTGGCTGAGTTTTCCAAATTTTCTGGCACTTTCACAGCATCATCTTTTAGGATTTGAAATACCTCAACTGGAATTCCATCACCTCCACTAGCTTTGTTTGTAGTGATGCTTCCTAAGGCCCACTTGACTTCACATTCCAGGATGTCTGGCTCTAGGTGAGTGATCACACCATCGTGATTATCTGGGTCGTGAAGATCTTTTTTGTAAAGTTCTTCTGTGTATTCTTCTGTGTATGACAAAATGTGGTCCGCTGGACAAGAGAATGGCAAACCACTTCTGTATTCTTGCCTTGAGAACCCCATAAACAGTATGAAAAGGCAAAAAGATAGGACACTGAAAGATGAACTCCCCAGGTAGGTAGGTGCCCAATATGCTACTGGATATCAGTGGAGAAATAACTTAAGAAAGAATGAAGAGACGGAGCCAAAGAAAAAACAACACCCAGTTGTGGATGTGACTGGTGATGGAAGCAAGGTCTGATGCTGTAAAGAGCAATACTGCATAGGAACCTGAAATGTTAGATCCATGAATCAAGGAAAATTGGAAGTGGTCAAACGGGAGATGGCAAGAGTGAACATCAACATTTTAGGAATCAGCAAACTAAAATGGGCTGGAATGGGTGAAATTAAATCAGATGACCATTATATATACTACTGTGGGCAAGAATTCCTTAGAAGAAATGGAGTAGCCATCATGGTCAACAAAAGAGTCTGAAATGCAGTACTTGGATGCAATCTCAAAAATGACAGAATGATCTCTGTTCGTTTCCAAGGAAAACCATTTGATATCATGGTAATCCAAGTCTATGCCATGACCAGTAATGCTGAAGAAGCTGAAGTTGAACAGTTCTATGAAGATCTACAAGACCTTCTAGAACTAACACCCAAAGAAGATGTCCTTTCCATTATAGGGGACTGGAATGCAAAAGTAGGAAGTCAAGAAACACCTGGAGTAACAGGCAAATTTGGCCTTGGAGTACAGAATGAAGCAGGACAAAAGCTAATAGAGTTTTGCCAAGAGAACACACTGGTCATAGCAAACACCCTCTTCCAACAACACAAGAGAAGACTCTACACATGGACATCACTAGATGGCCAACACTGAAATCAGATTGATTATATTCTTTGGAGCCAAAGATGGAGAAGCTCTATACAGTCAGCAAAAACAAGACTGGGAGTTTACTGTGGCTCAGATCATGAACTACTTATTGCCAAATTCAGGCTTAAATTGAAAGGTAAAACCACTAGACCATTCAGGTATGATCTAAATCAAATCCCTTACTACTATACAGTGGAAGTGAGAAATAGATTCAAGGGATTAGATCTGATTAGATTAGACAGAATGCCTGAAGAACTATGGATGGAGGTTCATGACATTGTACAGAAGGCAGTGATCAAGACTATGCCCAAGAGAAAGAAATGCAAAAAGGCAAAATGGTTGTCTGAGGAGGCCTTACAAACAGCTGTGAAAAGAAGAGAAGCAAAAGGCAATGGAGAAAAGGAAAGATATATCCATTTGAATGCAGAGTTCCAAAGAATAGCAAGGAGAGATAAGAAAGCCTTCCTCAGTGATCAATGCAAAGAAATAGAAGAAAACAATAGAATGGGAAAGACTAGAGATCTCTTCAAGAAAATTAGAGATACCAAGGGAACATTTCATGTAAAGATGGGCTCAACAATGGACAGAAAAGGTATGGACCTAAGAGAAGCAGAAAGTATTAAGAAGAGGTGGCAAGAATACACGGAAGAACTGTACAAAAAAGATCATCATAACTCAGATAACATTGATGGTGTGATCACTCACCTAGAGCCAGACATCCTGGAATGCCAAGTTAAGTTGGCCTTAGGAAGCATCACTATGAACAAGGCTAGTGGAGGTGATGGAATTCCAATTGATCTATTTTAAATTCTAAAACACTCAATATGCCAGCAAATTTGGGAAACTCAGCAGTGGCCACAGGACTGGAAAAGGTCAGTTTTCATTCCAATCCCAAAGAAAGGCAATGCCAAAGAATGCTCAAACTACCACACATTTGCACTCATCTCACACACTAGCAGAGTAATGGTCAAAATTCTCCAAGCCAGGCTTCAACAATACGTGAACCGTGAACTTCCAGATGTTCAAGCTAGATTTAGGAAAGGCAGAGGAACCAGAGAACAAATTGCCAACATCTGCTGGATCATCAAAAAAGCAAGAGAATTTCAGAAAAATATCTACTTCTGTTTCATTGACTATGCCAAAGCATAGTCAATGACTATGTGTGGATAGTTTGACTGTGTGGATCACCACACACTGTGGAAAATTCTGAAAGAGGTGGGAATACCAGACCACCTGACCTGTCTCCTTAGAAATCTGTATGCAGGTCAGGAAGCAACAGTTAGAACTGGACATGGAACAACACATTGGTTCCAAATCGGGAAAGGAGGACGTCAAGGCTATATATTGTCAGCCTGCTTATTTAACTTATATGCAGGGTACATCATGAGAAATGCTGGGCTGGAGGAAGCACAAGCTGGAAGCAAGATTGCCAGGAGAAATATCAATAACCTCAGATATGCAGATGATACCACCCTTATGGCAGAAAGTGAAGAGGAACTAAAGAACCTCTTGATGAAAGTGAAAGAGGAGAGTGAAAACATTGGCTTAAAACTCAACATTCAGAAAACGAAGATCATGGCATCTGGTCCCATCACTTCATGGCAAATAGATGGGGAAACAGTGGCTGACTTTATTTTTTGGGGCTCCAAAATCACTGCAGATGGTGAGTGCAGCCATGAAATTAAAAGACGCTTGGTCCTTGGAAGGAAAGTTATGACCAACCTAGATAGCATATTGAAAAGCAGAGATATTACTTTGCCAACAAAGGTCCATCTAGTCAAGGCTATGGCTTTTCCAGTAGTCATGTATGGATGTGAAAGTTGGACTCTAAAGAAAGTTGAGCACTGAAGAATTGATGCTCCAACTGTGGTATTGGAGATGACTCCTGAGAGTCCCTTGGAAGAATGGAGATCCATCCTAAAAGTACTCAGTCCTGAATATTCATTGGAAGGACTGATGCTAAAACTGAAACTCCAATACTTTGGCCACCTGATGCAAAGAACTGACTCATTTGAATAGATCTTGATGCTGGGAAAGATTGAAGGCAGGAGGAGAAGGGGATGACAGGGGCTGAGATGGTTGGATGGCATCACCGACTCAATGAACATGAGTTTGAGTAAACTTTGGGAGTTGGTGATGGACAGGGTGGTCTGACGTGCTGCAGTCCATGGGGCCACAAAGAGTCAGACATGACTGAATGACTGAACTGAACTGAGTTTTCTTAATTCCTTTTTTTTCCACGAGAGGACTTAATATATAGGGCAAAAGAATGAATTAAATGATTGTTCACTGCCATCTTTCTTGATAAATCCCTCATTATGATGATGAAGTCATTTAGTCATTTATTCAGCCAATCAACACTTACCAAATACTTCTGGTACCAGGCAATGTGATAGGGTCTGAAAACACCAACAGGGGGAAAGCATGTCCTCCCCTCGTACTCACAACAGAGTACAGAGGGGGAGACTGTTCACAAAGATATAGTCGCACCACAATACATGGTCAAAATTCTACAAGTGCACAGAAGAGGGTGCTGGAGACGTTGCCAGGTGAAATATGTCCTAAAGAGGGAGCAGATGTACCCTAGGCTGAAAAGTGGAGCAACTTTTCCAGGTTGAGGGACTCAATCATTCAAGGTTTTGCCAGAAAACAGAGAGGACACTCAAAATGTTCTAACTGAAACTAATTCAATAAAGGGAATAGGTAAAGAAACCGATAAGGAATGGTGAGTTTCTCTGGGACTAGACAATTAGAGAGTCATTAACACCCCTAGCTCTGAGGAGACACAGGAGGGAGCGCAGGAGGGAGGGGATAAGGTTATTGGTGACCTGGAGGAGCTGGGGCCATGGTGTTCTGTGCCTTGGAAGCACCTAACCACCTCTACAATCGGCAGAGAAAGGACAAGGAGAAGAACTACCTCAAGTTGCTCTCTCCTTCAGCTCTTAAATCTTCTGTTGATTCCTCCTGTTTATCAGACTCAACTGAAAGTCAGAGGACAAAAAAGCCCAAGTGGTTCAGTACATATGGATCAACCTTCAAAGGCACTGAGCTAAAGGAAGAAAAACCAACAAGAGATGGGGGAAGTGGGATTTGCAAAGAACAGTCAGTAGAGAAGTGACAACGTTGAACTTTGCCTGAGCCCTGCCCCCCAAAATGGCATAATGATAAAGAAACACATCCGCTGCTTTGTCTTCAAGATTTGGCTAACCTTGAAGAACCACCCTACCCTAGAACATTTCAAAATAAGACCTGTCTCTATCCTTCCTCATGACTCCTATACACTGCACAAATGATGCATTTAACTCCTTTGTCTATACGCATCTGAAAGACCCCAGGCTCCCTTTCTTTTGAGATGTTCCTCATAAATGAATGTTCTTCCTATTGCAAAAGCCCAGATGAAATAACCTCAATTGTCTGGTACATTTTATCTGTCACAGGAACGACATATGCAAAAATACAGAGGTAATACAAGCATCAGCTGACCACGGGGAGGAGGGACAAGGATAGAGTGAAGCTGAGGACCAGAAAGGAAAGCCAAAAGCTAAGTTGGGAGCAGAGGTTTTAGACCTTGAATCTTGAGCAGTTTGAACTTTATTGTGTAGGCAACAGACAATTGTCAAATGTTGTGAGGCATGAGAGAGGCAGATGTATGTTTTAGAAATATAACTAGAAGTCATACTAAGAATGGATAAAAACGAAGTGTTCTGTCTGCAAGTGAAGAAGCAAATGAACAGGAAAATTTCCAGGAGAGACTATCAAAGTCAGAGTAAAGACAGTGGTAGAATGTCTGGGAAGGAGAGGTTAGAAATGATGTTTCAATGTCGAAGCAACAGAGCTTTGAGACAATTGAATGTAAACAGTAAGAAACACTCAGAGATTACTCTGTGGTTTCTAGTTTCAGTTACTTACTACATAATGATTCTATTAACTGAAATAGTAAATCTCAGAAGTGGCAAATATTTGGGGCAGCTTGTGGCAGAGATGGGCAGTGGGAACTAAACTTCAGGAGTTGGCTTATATACACACATATATATATACACATATATCTATTCACATACACACATATATACATATGTATGCTTAACATATATAAATGATTAATAATGTGAGTTGAGTTAGTATATTGACATATAATTGCTAATAAAATGAGTCAATATACACAAAGACATAATATAATATAATAATGATTAATGAAGTGAGTATATACATTGTATATATGTACATACATACAAAACAAGATTATTGGGATAATAACCAGAATTCTTTTAGATGCCTTTCATTTTGCACTCTAGAAAAAAGAACTTGGAAGAAAAATCAAATAGGCTTTAAGTTGGTTTCCTTATAGGGAGAAGGAAAGTTAAAGAGAGCAAGATGGGGAAATGGAAAAGAAAGTGAAACAGAAAGGAAAGCCTGAAGCAATTTTTACCATCCACTTTGAGGCTGTTTCAGAACTATCAAATGACCATTACTACTTTCATCTCTTCCTCTCAAGTGCTGGATCCAGGAAGATCACCTAGTTCAATGGCTTAATTGTATGTGTATTCACATAAGAACCAAGAAGTTAAGGAACACATTAGAAAATAAGTGGAGCTTGTGCTTCATGGTTTAGAAAATGAGCCAGCCTCATACTGATAAGCTCAGCTATAAAGTACTTCATGGTGTTCTGAACACGAAATAGCTGCCAGCCATCAGGATAATCCATGAAACGAGAACACACGTAAACACCAGTGCTGAGACAGCGCCTCAGGACAGAAGATTAAAATGTCTACATTCTTGCTTTCCTCGACTAAGCACACCAAGAAACAGAGATAATAGTAAGTATATGGGCTTGAAAAGAAAAGAACCAAGGGAAGTGATAGGAATTGCTTAGACAGGTTCATGGAATGGAATAACATTAAGCAGGGAATATTCAGTTCATAGGACTAAGTAGTTCCTAATGTTGACAGCAGCTAGCTATGGAACAATCTTTTTTTTTCAGTCTAGTGGAAAATGCCATTGACAAAGTCACTTAAGATTGATTGACTAAAACCCTAAAGAAAAGCAAAGGAGGGTAAAATATTAACTTTGGCAGGAGAGACAGGCTAATAAGGCATTCCTTGTTCCTATTTTTGCCATCCACTGAGTAAACCGGTCAGTTTACACCTGACTGCCCAGTTTAAAAAGGACAAATGCAGTCTTAACACTGAGTTAAGAGCTTGACAAATCAGTTTCTACAAATTAGATTTAAATGTTTTTTCTCCCTCTTCCCCTCAATAACCAGCCTTTAAGAGTATTGAAATCACACACTCAAAAAAAAAAAGAAGGTTTTGTTTCCAGGAATGATGCTAATAAAATAGAGAAGAACAAAAGTTATATTCAGAGAATAGAAACAGAGGAGATTCTTTTTTCCCTAAAATGATACTATTTTTTTCTGATTGTAAAATTAGTGTATAGAATGCCAGTAGGGATGGTGCTATAAGTTCATGCTTTGATTATTCTGCTGTCTTCCAAAAGCAAAGATCAATAAATACAGAAAGTCAGAAAGACATTTAGAAATTTAAAGGCAGAGAAAAGATAAGGGGAGAATAGGAGACAGAAAAAATATCTCTAAGGTCACAAACATGAAGATTCAGACCTACTGTGCTCCAAGTCCAGAAACTACTGGGCTTTGGGAACTGAAAGTACCTCCTTGAGACAGGTGGCCTGGTTTCACCCCCAGAGTGAACCATGCTGCTTCTGGCATAATTTAGTATTACCACACAGCAGGAGATCCAAGCCACCAATATAAATAAGGACCTGGTTCTTGATTAGGGGCTAAGGACCTGTGCAAACTATTAGACAGGGGCGGAAGAGTACAAGAGAGAATGAAAGAAAACAACTGTATAAACAAAACACCCTCCCATTAAATTGAACTCTAATCCCAAATGAAAAAACAATTAGTATTAATATAGCTAACTGAATCAACAACCCAAAGAACTGGATAAGACGATAGTGATGAATCAGTTACACTGAAGATTTGAACATACTTCTATCAGAGAATGATAGATGGATAACAAAAACTACTAAGAATATAAATGATTTGAAGATCTTGTTCTTGATTATGGGCCTGGAGGAAAAGTCAGCTAGAAAAAATTCTTTTGGAAAAGACTTTCCTCCTTGAGGAAAAGAAGGATATGTAAAAAGAAGTTTGCCTTCTTCTCCTGGAATACATTTATAGGATGACATGCTATCTGGATCTGTTCCAGGTTCCTGGACCCTGAAGGTGGAAGCCAGCCGGGGAAGGCTAACCACTGAGACAGGAAAATGGACAGAGTCTGGGGCATTGACTACATCATCTGCTGCTCCTCCATTCTCAGAACCTTCTTATCATGTAAGATACAAATGTTCTTATTGTTCAAACCATTTTCCCTTGTGGATTCTGTTATTTGCAGAAATCTCTTAAACTGATCTATAGATTAAAGCCATTTTAATCAAAATCTACAGTTGTTCATGAAACTGGGTAAGCTGCTCTTAAAATTTACATGAAAGAGCAACAGGTCAAGAATAGGCAATCCAATTCTAATGAAGAACAACACTGAGGACTTGTCCTATCAAATATCAAAGAGGGTGATAAAATTATAGAAACTGAGAAAGTGTGACACTGGCGCAGAAATAGACAAACGGAGCCGTGGGACAAAATAGTGAGCTCAGAAACACACACAGTTATATATGGAAACCTGGTATGATACAGAAGGCGGGGGATGGTTCTGAGACAACTGGTTATACTTCTACAGGTTTACACTATACACAAAAATAAATTCTAGAGGGACATAAAAGCCCATAAATATCAGATAGATTAAAGAGAACATCATTATAGCATGAAGGAAGATAAAAAAATTTAAGAAACAAAACCTGTATGTCACAAATGAAAAAGGAAGATTGATAACTCTGACACATTAAAATTAAAATAGTCCATGCTATTTAGATAGATACCTGTTGGAAGAGGAATGCCACTGTCTGCAGTCTTGGCTGTGTACGCCAAGACCATAGGGTCCTGCTTTCTGTCCGGTTCATTTCTCAGGATTGTGTTTACCAGGAACATCTGAGCAATGAGGTATCATCTCTCCCCAGACAGACAGCAGGCTAGATACCACTCAATGTAAAAGGTGTCTATTCTCCAAGTACGATGTTCCTCTATAAGTATAATATACACCCACAGCTTTTTGGTCTTAGCTCTATGTATTCGGTACTCAATACTATGCTTATGTCTTCTCCATTGCTTGCTTGGCTTGATTTCAACCTGTCATATTTTTCAGGAAGGGCTTCTGGGAACTAAGTTTCCCACACTCTCCTTTGCATATTTAAAATGTCTATCTGTGGCTTATGTAATTGACTATGAATTTGGCTGGGTTTTAAATTAAAGAGTCATATTTTCTTTCCCTGAGGACTTGATATCTGTTCCTGTACAGTGTTCTTGCCCTGGAGAGTGCTACCAGGGAGACTAACACCAGAATGAACTTTCCTTCAATAGGTAACTTGATGTTGTCTAGATGCCCACAGAATTTTCTCATTATCTTTGAAGTCCATAAGCACTGGATGTGTTTCAGTACTAAGCAGTGAGCATCAGCTTTTCCTGAAATGATTCTGTAAATTCAAGTCTGCTTTCATTTCAATAAAATGTCCTATTTTTACTCTTCTTGGTCAGTCACTCAGTCATGTCTGACTCTTTGTGACCCCATGGACTGCAGCATGCCAGGCTTCCCCGTCCTTCACTGTCTCCTGGAGTTTGTTTGAACTCATATCCATTGAGTTGATGATGCCATCCAACCATCTCATTCTCTGTCGTCCCCTTCTCCTCCTGCCCTTGATCTTAACCAGCATCAGGGTCTTTTCCAATGAGTTGGCTCTTCACATCAGGTGGCCAAAGTACTGGAGCTTCAGCTTCAGCTTCAGCATCAGTCCTTTCAGGAAGTATTTAGGGTTGATTTCGTTTAGGATTAACTGGTTTGATCTCCTTGCTGTCCAAGGAATTCTCGAGTCTTCTCCAGTACCACAGTTCAAAGCATCACTTCTTCGATGCTCAGTCTTCTTTATGGTCCAACTCACATCTGTACATGACTACCAGAAAGACCATCGCTTTGATTATACAGATCTTTGTCAGCAGAGTAATGTCTCTGCTTTTTAATATGCTGTCTAGATTTGTCATAGCTTTTCTTCCAAGGAACAAGCGTCTTTTAATTTCACGGCTGCAGTCACCATTAGCAGTGATTTTGGAACCCCCCCAAAATAAAGTCTGTCACTGTATCCATTTCTTTCCCATCTATTTGCCATGAAGTTATGGAACTGGATGCCATTATCTTATTTTTTTGAATGTTGAGTTTTAGGCCAGCTTTTTCACTCTCCTCCTTCACCTTCATCAAGAGGCTCTTTAGTTCCTCTTTGCTTTCTGCCATTAGGGTGGTGTTATCTGCATATCTGAAGTTATTAATATCTCTCCTGGCAATCTAGATTCCAGTTTGTGATTAATCCAGCCCAGCATTTCTCATGCTGTAATCTGCATATAAGTTAAATAAGCAGAGTGACAATATATAGCCTCGATGTACTCCTTTTTCAATTTTGAACCAGTTGGTTGTTCCATGTCCAATTCTAACCACATACAGGTTTCTTCTTTTTTTTTCTCCTGTCTCATTTCTCATGTTCTCTTCAGAGATACCAAGTATCCTTATTTTGGACTTTCTTTTACTCCATATTTATCATTCTATCTTATCTTTTAATACTGTTTTATTTTCCATTTCACTTCTAATTTTATCCTCCATGCCTCTGAAAATATGTTAGAAATTCTTTTCTTCTGTTTTTAATGTAATATTCATTTCTGCATGGTTACATATTTTCTTCTGTTTCTTTCTAAGCTCTTCCAACTAAGTTTTCTTATCTATTTACTGTTTATCTTTTATTCCTTGAGTCCTTGTATCTCTTATTTGAACACTTTTTTCCCCTGAGAGATCACACTATCTTGAATTTCATTTCATGGAGAATTGTTAGCAATTTTTCTGCTGTGTGTTTCTCAACTGGTGTTTGTTTTTACATTCTTTTCCTCCTTTTTTCCTTTTGATATCTTTCCATAAGCTCCAGGTTGGTGGCTTTTTGTTTTGGCTGATATAGTGGTAAAGAATCCACCTGCCAATGCGGGAGATGCAGGTTCTATCCCTGGGTTGGGAAGATCCCATGGAGACGGAAATGGCAATCTACTCCAGTATCCTTGCCTGGAAAACTCCATGGACAGAGGAGCCTGGTGGGTTACAGTCCATGGGGCTACAAAGAGTTGGACATTGAGCACCCACACACGCCACATCTTTAAGTAAATAATGGAGAAGGCATGACATCAGGACAGTGGGTAAGGATGACGGCAGTTGAATTTTGGTCTTTGAGTGCTTTTGCAACAACACACTTTTCCAGGCAACCCCTGCCTAACAGAGGCCGCCCTTGCTTACTATGAAGTCCTAAGTGACATAGATATTTTTGTGTGATGAAAGCCTTAAATTCTCTCCAGGAGACCAAGATTAGCAGCTGCAGGGTGACACACCACTCACATTGTCAACTCTCCTGACAGCCTTGTTTCCAAGACAGCTTGTCTGAAATTGTCTTGTCCCACCCCACTTTTCCCGCCACTCTATGGCAGCAAGGAGGAGTCCAGAAACATTCCTAAGCCTGCCCAGGCACCCATCCGTACTGCTCCAAGCAGGTGAGCCATGCACGCCTTGTTGTGATGAACACTGTACTCTGTCCCAGATGCTGGATGCAGGCCACCTCAGTCAGCTTTCTACTGTACCCCACCCAATCTTCACCATGCTATGTGAGCTGTGTGTGGGGTGATGATTGGAGTAGAGTTATGAACGCTTTTTCTTCTGTGAATTATAGTTTTATTTCTTGTCCTTGGTGTTTTTAGGTTGGTCCTTAACTGGCAGAAGGTAATAAAAATCCATTTAGCAGATCCTCTCTCATGACACCTTGACTTTCAAGTTCACTCTCTTACTGCAAGGTCCAGTACCTGCTCCCTTTTTCCATGAGATGATAAATTCTAACTCTGCTTGGGAGGATAAGATGCAAGATAACATAACTCAAAGGGAGAAAATTAAGACTCCATCAATTTAATAATTGTGAAAATATAATCTCATTTATGTACCCATATTTTGATAAAAATCACTTCCTTTTACATTTGTTTTTTCTCCTTTATTACTTAAAAATATATCAAGGATACTGTTCCTATACATATAGATAAACATCATTATTTTAAAGGATATATATATAGCATTTCATTATATAAAACTTCTGTTGCTATTTGATTTATATTCTTAAAACTGTAAATATTACAGTAAAACTTCTTATATACTGATTTTGCTCTCTTACTCTTCTCCATCTCCTTCACTATGTTAAATTTTAAGAGGAGAAATTGCTGAATGCAAAGGCTATGCTCTTTTAAAACTGAAACATATTTTACCAAACTTATATCCATAAAGGCTACCCCAGTTTAAAATCTCATCATCAGTAATAAGAATGTCCATTTTCTTATACCCACACACATACTTGCTATTATAATTCTCTTAAATCTTTACCAGTCCAGTGGCTAAAAAATCATAGAAGTGTTTTAATGTGCTTATATTCTCTAAAGAATTGTGTGAATGTTTTAGAAAACCTTTCCCCACCAAATGACTATAAAACAATACTCACCAGTATTTTTAAGTTCTTTTTTTACACAAATCTTTGCTCTATTTGAAATTTATATTGACTTCACAGAAGCAAGACAAAAAAGTGGGCAGCTCATTTTTCAGTGTCATAAGAAAGTAAAGGCCACCCAGGGATTATCTAGGATGGAGATCTGAAAACTATTGCCTGCAGCCAAATCTGGCCCACCACCTACTTTTATAAATAATGCTTTATTGGAACACAGCCATACTGAGACTGCTTTCATGCTACCATGAGTAGCTGCAAGAGGGATCATGTGACTTGCAAAGCCTAAAAAATTTACTATCCATCCATCCATTCTGAGGTGAGGAAGTCTCAGCCAGAGAACATCTCGGCAGGATTTTCTGTTTGTTGAAACCTCGGTGCCAGCGTTAGCTTTTGCCGCCTGGTATCCTGTTCAGCTGGCTTCTCCTCTTATACATGGTGTGACTGTATATGGTTTCCTTCCCATCCTTTCTACCTGACAATGAGGGTAGTGCACAGAACAGCGATCAGTCCCTTTAAGTCTGAAGTTTCAAGAAACTTTTGGTGAGAAGCATGTTAAAGGAAAGCAGGGCATTATGACTTTCCTGTGTGGTGATGCCACACATATAAGCCAGACCCCACTGCCGCCCCGCCCCCGCACTCAGCTCCCCCACCACTTGCCTAGCAACCTTGATAAAAATTCTTTACAGCTTCTCAAATGGCACCAAACAGATGGGTCTCCTCTTTTTGCACACAGTTCACTTTTACCCCTGACCTTGTCCCTCTGGATTGAAGGAGTTCATTCTCACTCTGAGAGGGAGGGGATGGGCAAAGAGAAGAAATGATAGACTGGGCCCAGGTTTTCTGCCCTGACTCCACCATTCCAAAAAATCTTAGAATGTTCAGCTGTGATAGGGAAAAGGTCTTACTCTTCACGACTACACCAACACCTTTACCGCATGTTACCATCTAGTCTGGCTTCCCCAGTGGCTTAGCAGATTAAGAATTCACCTGCAATGCAGGAGACCCAGGAGATGAAGGTCTGATCCCTGGGTTGGGAAGATCCCCTGGAGAAGGAAATGTCAACCCACTCCAGTATTCTTGCCCAAAAAGTCCCTTAGACAGAGAAACCTGGTGGGCTATAGTCCAAAGGGTCACAAAGAGTCGGACATGACTGAGCGACTGAACACACACACATGCCGTCTAGTCTAGGGAGTGGTTTCTGACCCCTTCCCTACTTTATATCCTGAAGTTCTTACTGTCACTGTTATCCTCTCCAGCTCTGCCCCCGCCTTCCGTATTACCTTCTGTCTTCTGTACTTTTTCATCTCACTTGCCAAAGAGCAAGACTACAGGGTAAAAGTTAGTCCATGTTAGAAGATTTGCAAAAAATGACCACCCTAAGCCGGTTTAAATTATTTCCATGTCTGTTCTAACTGACCAAGCAAACAGTGAATCTGTCCCTGTTCAGATTCCACCTGCCCCCCAGCCAGCTGCGCTCATGGGCATCTGAGAGTGGCTCGCAAACCCTGGAAACAAGCCCCAACAGTTTCCCCTTCCTGCCTCTGCTCAAGGAGAGCCCACAGCCAGCCAGGCACCCACTAGCATCCCACCGCCTCCCACTCCTTTCAGAGGCTTCCCTGTCAGGTGGTGGGGAATACTCTTGCAGGTCAGTCCACTCTTGGAGCCTGAATTCCCCATCAGTGAATGAGGAGGATAATACTACTTACCTCATAAGGATGCAGTAAGTATTAAACGAGCCAAAATTCTTCATGAAGCATCCAGAAGCACTTCATATATATGGGCTATGTCTGTGTGTGTGTGTGTGTGTGTATGTGTGCGCACGTGTGTGTGTTCTCCCAAGGATCTATTGTGATGTGTGTGCTAAGTCGCTTCAGTTGTGTCTGACTCTTTGAGACCCTATGGACTGTAGCCTGCCAGGCTCCTCTGTCCATGGGATTCTCCAGGCAAGAATACTGGAGTGGGCTGCCATGCCCTCCTCCAGGGCATCTTCCTGAATCAGGGTTCGAACCTGTGTCTCTTATGTCTCCTGCATTGGCAGACAGGTTCTTTACCACTAGTGCCATCTGGGAAACCCAGGATCTACTGAGTTTTACACAACCACAGGATAATTGCAAGGCTATTGTTTGTTTAAACCACATTTTTGAGTAGAAATAACACCAAACTCTAGAGTTGGACTACAAGGAAAGCTGAACGCAGAAGAATGGATGCTTTTGAACTGTAGTGTTGGAGAAGACTCTTGAGAGTCCCTTGGACTGCAAGGAGATCCAACCAGTCCATACTAAAGGAGATGAGTCCTGAGTGTTCATTGGAAGGACTGATGTTGAAGCTGAAACTCCAATCCTTTGGCCACCTGACGTGAAGAGCTGACTCATTGGAAAAGACCCTGATGCTGTGAAAGATTGAGGGCAGGAGGAGAAGGGGATGGCAGAGGATGAGACGGTTGGATGGTATCACCAACTCAATGGACATCAGTTTGGGTAAACTCCAGGAGTTGGTGATGGACAGGGAAGCCTGGCATGCTGCAGTCCATGGGGTCGCAAAGAATCGGACATGACTGAGCAACTGAACTGAACTGCTAAGATATAGGGAAATACTCCTAAACATTTTAAATGTACATAGATTTTTGAAAGCTTAATGCTAAATAGATAACTAACAAGGTCCTACAGTATAGCATGGGGAACTATACTCAGTATCTTATAATAACTTATAATGGAAAAGAATTCCAAAAAGGCTATATATAACTGAATCACTTTGCTGAACACCTGAAAGTAACACAACATTGTAAATCAACTATATATCAACGAAATGTTTTTAAAAACTTAAAATATCTTTTAAATTAAATTTATTTATTTTAATTAGAGGCTAATTACTTTACAATATTGTATTGGTTTTGCCATACATCAATATGAATCCATCATGGGTGTACACATGTTCCCAAAAAAAACTTAAAATATTTTAAGTTCTACAATATTTATTATTAAATCTCCAAAATTTACCCAAGGTTCTTGTTTTTTGAGGAACTCAAACCTAAAGGCAAAGACAATAACCTTTCTAAGTAACTACAGTAAAACATCATTCTCTGGAGTATTAAAACGGCACTTCATTGCTAGACAGTTCCTGGTCTTTGAAAAGAGTTCACAGCAAAGATATTAAACTGCTGCTGAGGGTGCAGACATTTAGCTTCAAGAAGTTAGATGGATGATGGTCATTATTTTCAATATTGCTGTGTATATACCCAGCAGACTTCCCACAAAGAGCCAGAGGACCTAGAAGACCCTGAAAGCCAAGATAAGGCAGGCCCGAGGCCGAGGCTGAGGCCAAGGTCTGCTTGCCCCTGAGGTGACAGTAAGTAGCCCCTGCATGAGGAGGGAAGGAGCCTCCGCCTCCTGACTGGCGTGCACTGAGCTAGTGTCCACAGGCCCGAGGCAGCAGTAGAAGAAGGTGGAAACGTGGGAAGCAGCAGAACAAACCTCTGCAGGAGAGTGCTGCCCCACTGAGGCTGGGGTGACTCCACTGAGCATAAGCGCAAAGAGCACTGCTTCCCACTCCCCCACCCCCACCCCCAGAAGAGGGCTGTGGAGTATCGTGTGGACTGCAGTCCATGCTCACACGTGCTGAGGGCCTTCCCTTGCTGTGTGAGTTCAATGGGAGGCTGGCAGCCTAGCTTCTCTTCTCTTCAGCTGCGTGAGTTTGGGCAACCCCTTCCATCCCTTGGGCTTCCCTGGTGGCTCAGCTGGTAAAGAATCCGCCTGCAATGCAGGTGACCTGGGTTCCATCCCTGGGTTGGAAAGATGCCCTGGAGAAGGGAAAGGCTACCCACTCCAGTATTCTGGCCTGGAGAATTCCATGGACTGTAGAATCCATGCGGTTGCAAAGAGTCTGACAGTACTGAGCCATTTTCACTTTCCCTTCCCCATCCCTTAGCTGCCTCATCTGTGTACACAGAGTTCCACTAGACGTCAATGTCGTCAGAGTTTCTCAGAGGACAGCAGATCAAGACTGAAGAAACACATACGGGAAATAAAAACTTTACTTTTAAAAAGTCACCTCATGTTAGAAGAGTCACAAAAGAGTGGGTCAAGTCGCGATTTCACGAACTTCGTTACAACTAAACTAAACTTTACTTCCTTAACACAGATGACAGATAAAGATGACTTACTGGTGATTCGATGTCCTCCAGGAGTAAAACAGAACAGCGTTCACATTTCAACAGTGTTTGGGCCCGATGCATTATTTTCTTGACAATTTTCTCCAGGTCGGTCTGTTCTTCAAAGAGGTCATTAACCACCTCTAACAAAGCCTAGGAAAGAGAAACTGGATGTATTTAGGTGGCTAAGGGACTGAATTAAAATTTGTCCCTCAAAAATTCCATTTCGTCTTTGCTATAAAAATATAAATATTTTTATGTGGCTAAATTTTAGAGTGTTTATGTTTGTTTTGACATATTTCCATCGTTTCATTTCATAACACAGTCTTGAATTATAAAATATAACTTGAGAATAGTGCCAGTCCATGTGTGTGTGTGTGCGTGTGTGTGTGTGTGTGCTTAGGTCGCTCAGTCGCTCATTCATGTCCAACTCTTTATGATCCCATGGACAGTAGCCCACCAGTCCATATAATCCCACATAAATTCCTCATATATCTATATGACTATGTTCCATACAGTTAATGACTACATGGTCTCATATAATCATTACCGACAGGCTTTTCTGCTTCTACAGTAGTTTTTCTGCAATGTTTTAAAAAAACATGACTGGGTTTAAAAATCAACATTTTATGAATACCAAATACTTGATTCTCTCCAAGGCACATTTATTTCAGAAAATTACAAAGCATCTCTTCCTCACCATCTGGAAGAAATAGCTTCATCGTCAAACTAAAGACTTATTTTCAGTAATATATATCTCTCACAGAACTATTAAAGAATTATAGTAGTGGATGCTAGTTAAGTTTCAAAACCTTCAAATATATATATATATAAAACCCCTATTAATCCCTCTACACAAGAAATTTGTCCAGGAGAATATTTAAATGCCATTATACATCTCAAAAAGAAAACATCATTAAAAATTTATTAAATAATAAAATAAAAAGCATAAAAATTAAAGAAAAAGCTTAAATTCTAACTTGAAAACTGTATACTCATTTAAAAATGAAATTGTGATAACATGTCATTTTATTCAGCTAAGATAGCTTGCAATTTATACACTGAAATAATATTTATTTAGAATTTTTAATTACATGGATACATTTAGAGATTGAAGAACAGTGAGCCATTTACAGGTAGTAGATACTTTGCCTCTATCAGAGCACAATCAGAAAATTACACAGCCAGTGAACTGGCCAGAGGATGCTTTATTCAATAGAATTCAATATGATGTCTCCAATCTGACCTGTCACAAAAGGATTTCATGGGTTTTCAAATTCACATCTATTCTGATAGGTGGTGTTGACTAATTTTCAACTTTGGTAATGTATTTGATTTGTCCTGAAACCATTTGAAACATGAGAATTTCTTCTCTGAGTCAATTCAGGTACAAAAGTATTTGAATGAGCTAAGGGATCCATGAAATGAGTCTACTTCCCTGAGCAACTCAAAGCAGACCCAAAATCTTGGACAGCGTTTTCTCTAAAGAGAGCTTGTGACTGGCTAAGGGCTATGCATTGCTCTATGATTCCCAAACAAAGAGAAACACTATGAGTTTTAAGTGTATTCTGTCCGTTTGGCATTTGGGCAGCAAATCGCTGTAAGAGGTCAATGTGTGGTAATTTCATGTGCAAATATAATATTAAAAATGAGGCAACTGTCTGCATAATTACCAACAAAATCCCTTGTTATTAAGGGAGGGGACATTATTTCCTTAATCATCCAGACTAGTTCTTCAGATGGATCATATTAACTGAACAATTATTTAACTTTTCAATTTGTTGTGACTGCATGGATGGGGCCTCTGGGACCCATATACAGGAACATTTATCTCAGAGGAAAAGCTAATTGTGCCTTGAGTTTTGTACTGACAAATCGCATTATAGTAATTTTATTGTTTCTAATTAAAAATTGCTGCTTTACTAACAAGTGATAAAAGTTTCACAAATAACAATGCAGACTGGCTCCACATAAAAAAGAGAAGAAAATCTAGGATGACACGCAATGCTACACACACAGAAGCTTTGCACACAGTTGAACGCTCCCTGTTTCTCAATGTCATTTGCATGTCCCCAGCTCCTTCTTCTTCAGACCTTCTTTTGCTCCTGGACTCATCCTTGGACCTTTTCCCTTCTCTTATCCAGATATTTTTCCCACCTGTACCCTAGTTTTAAATACCATCTATATGCTGCTGCTGCTGCTAAGTCACATCAGTTGTGTCCGACTCTGTGTGACCCCATAGATGGCAGCCCACCAGGCTCCCTCATCCCTGGGATTCTCCAGGCAAGAACACTGGAGTGGGTTGCCATTTCCTTCTCCAGTGCATGAAAGTGAAAAGTGAAAGTGAAGTTGCTCAGTCGTGTCCGACTCTAGCGACGCCATGGACTGCAGCCTACCAGGCTCCTCCATCCATGGGATTTTCCAGGCAAGAGTACTGGAGTGGGGTGCCATCGCCTTCTCCGATCTATATGCTGATGGTTCCCAAATAATAATCTCGAGTCTTCACATCTCTCCAAAACTCTAGACTCCCATAGCCAACTGTTTACTTGCCACCTGTACAAGCCTAAAGTTGTTTTCATTCATTACCCATATCAGTAGGCCTTGTATGTTTCACTGATAAATTTTTTGGAGACTCTCTCACTTCTCACTGTCCAGCTACATTATTTCTCCCCACTCTCAGCTTTATTGAGATATAATTGACATAAAACTTTATATGAGTTTAAGGTGTACAATTTGATGATTTAATACACCTATATATTGCAAAATGATTACTACACTAAGGTTACTTAACACATCCATCACCTTACATATTTACATTTTTTGTGTGTTAAGAACATTAAGATTTATTTTCTCAGCAATGTTCAAGTACATAACGCAGTGTCATTAACTATAGTCATCACACTGAATACTAGATCTCCAGAACTTACTCATCTTATATCTAGAAGTCTATATACTTTGACAAACATCTCTCCTTTTTCTAGACACTCCAAGCTACTGGAAACCACCATACTACACTCTGCTTCTTTGAGTACCGCTTTCATAGATCCAATATATATGTGAAATAATACAGGCTGGATCATCGAAAAAGCAAGAGAGTGCCAGAAAAACATCTATTTCTGATTTATTGACTATGTCAAAGACTTTGACTGTGTGGATCACAATAAACTGTGGAAAATTCTGAAAGAGATGGGAATACCAGACCACCTGACCTGCCTCTTGAGAAACCTGTATGCAGGTCAGGAAGCAACAGTTAGAACTGGACATGGAACAAACAGGTTCCAAATAGGAAAAGGAGTATGTCAAGGCTGTATATTGTCACCTTGCTTATTTAACTTATATTCAGAGTACATCATGAGAAATGCTGGGCTGGAAGAAGCACAAGCTGGAATCAAGATTGCCAGGAGAAATATCAATAATCTCAGATATGCAGATGACACCATCCTTATCACAGAAAGTGAAGAAGAACTAAAGAGCCTCTTGATGAAAGTGAAAGTGGAGAGTGAAAAAGTTGGCTTAAAGCTCAACATTCAGAAAATGAAGATCATGGCATCTGGTCCCATCACTTCATGGCAAATAGACGGGGAAACAATGGAAACAGTGCCTGACTTTTTTGGTGGGGGGGTTCCTGAATCACTGCAGATAGTGATTGCAGCCATGAAATTAAAAGACGCTTACTCCTTGGAAGGAAAGTTATGACCAACTGAGTTGAGTTCACTTCAGTTCAGTCACTCAGTCGTGTCCGACTCTTTGCGACCCCATGAATCGCAGCACACCAGGCCTCCCTGTCCATCACCAACTCCCGGAGTTCACTCAGACTCACGTCCATCGAGTCAGTGATGCCATCCAGCCATCTCATCCTCTGTCGTCCCCTTCTCCTCCTGCCCCCAATCTCTCCCAGCATCAAGGTCTTTTCCAATGAGTCAACTCTTCTCATGAGGTGGCCAAAGTACTGGAGTTTCAGCTTTAGCATCATTCTTTCCAAAGAAATCTAAGGGCTGATCTCCTTCAGAATGGACTGGTTGGATCTCCTTGCAGTCCAAGGGACTCTCAAGAGTCTTCTCCAACACCACAGTTCAAAAGCATCAATTCTTCGGCGCTCACCTTTCTTCACAGTCCAACTCTCACATCCATACATGACCACAGGAAAAACCATGGCCTTGACTAGACGCACCTTTATTGGCAAAGTAATGTCTCTGCTTTTGAATGTGCTATCTAGGTTGGTCATAACTTTCCTTCCAAGGAGTGTCTTTTAATTTTATGGTTGCAATTACCATCTGCAGTGATTTTGGAGCCCCCAAAAATAAAGTCTGACACTGTTTCCACTGTTCCCCCATCTATTTGCCATGAAGTGATGGGACCAGATGCCATGATCTTCATTTTCTGAATGTTGAGTTTTAAGCCAACTTTTTCACTCTCCTCTTTCACTTTCATCAAGAGGCTTTTTAGTTCCTCCTCACTTTCTGCCATAAGGGTGGTGTCATCTGCATATATGAGGTTATTGATATTTCTCCCGGCAATCTTGATTCCAGCTTGTGCTTCTTCCAGCCCAACATTTCTCATAATGTACTCTGCATACAAGTTAAATAAGCAAGGTGACAATATACAGCCTTGACATACTCCTTTTCCTATTTGGAACCAGTCTGTTGTTCCATGTCCAGTTCTAACTGTTGCTTCCTGACCTGCATACAAATTTATCAAGAGGCAGGTCAGGTGATCTGGTATTCCCATCTCTTTCAGAATTTCCCACAGTTTATTGTGATCCACGCAGTCAAAGTCTTTGGCATAGTCCATAAAGCAGAAATAGATGTTTTTCTGGAACTCTCTTGCTTTTTTGATGATCCAGCAGATGTTGGCAATTTGGTCTCTGGTTCCTCTGCCTTTTCTAAAACCAGCTTGAACATCTGGAAGTTTACGGTTCATGTATTGCTGAAGCCTGGCTTGGAGAATTTTGAGCATTACTTTACTAGCATGTGAGATGAGTGCAATTGTGTGGTAGTTTGAGCATTCTTTGGCATTGCCTTTCTTTGGGATTGGAATGAAAACTGACCTTTTCTAGTCCTGTGGACACTTCTGAGTTTTCCAAATTTGCTGGCATATTGAGTGCAGCACTTTCACAGCATCATCTTTCAGGATTTGAAATAGCTCATCTGGAATTCCATCACCTCCACTAGCTTTGTTCGTAGTGATGCTTTCTTTTTTTTTTTTTTTTTTTTTTTAATTTTATTTTAAAAAAAAAAATCACATGCTCCCCATCCTGAACCCTCCTCCCTCCCAACCTCCCCATACCATCCCCCTGGGCCTTCCCAGTGCACCAGCCCCAAGCATCCAGCATCGTGCACTGAACCTGGACTGGCATCTCGTTTCATACATGACATTTCACATGTTTCAATGACATTCTCCCAAATCTTCCCACCCTCTCCCACAGAGTCCATAGGACTGTTCTATACATCAGTGTCTCTTTTGCTGTCTCGTACACAGGGTTATCGTTACCATCTTTCTAAATTCCATATACATGCGTTAGTATACTGTATTTATGTTTTTCCTTCTGGCTTACTTCACTCTGTATAATAGTCTCCAGTTTCATCCACCTCATTAGAACTGATTCAAATGTATTCTTTTTAAGGGCTGAGTAATACTCCATTGTGTATATGTACCACAGCTTTCTTATCCATTCATCTGCTGATGGACATCTAGGTTGCTTCCATGTCCTAGCTATTATAAACAGTGCTGCGATGAACATTGGGGTACACGTGTCTCTTTCCCTTCTGGTTTCCTCAGTGTGTATGCCCAGCAGTGGGATTGCTGGATCATAAGGCAGTTCTATTTCCAGTTTTTTAAGGAATCTCCACACTGTTCTCCATAGTGGCTGTACTAGTTTGCATTCCCACCAACAGTGCAAGAGGGTTCCCTTTTCTCCACACCCTCTCCAGCATTTATTATTTGTAGACTTTTGGATCGCAGCCATTCTGACTGGTGTGAAATGGTACCTCATAGTGGTTTTGATTTGCATTTCTCTGATAAAGAGTGATGTTGAACATCTTTTCAAGTGTTTGTTAGCCATCTGTATGTCTTCTTTGGAGAAATGTCTATTTAGATCTTTGGCCCATTTTTTGATTGGGTCATTTATTTTTCTGGAGTTGAGCTGTAGGAGTTGCTTGTATATTTTTGAGATTAGTTGTTTGTCGGTTGCTTCATTTGCTATTATTTTCTCCCATTCTGAAGGCTGTCTTTTCACCTTGCTAATAGTTTCCTTTGATGTGCAGAAGCTTTTAAGTTTAATTAGGTCCCATTTGTTTATTTTTGCTTTTATTTCCAATATTCTGGGAGGTGGGTCATAGAGGATCCTGCTGTGATGTATGTCAGAGAGTGTTTTGCCTATGTTCTCCTCGTAGTGATGCTTTCTAAGGCCCACTTGACTTCACATTCCAGGATATCTGGCTCTAGGTGAGTGATCACACCATCATGATTATCTGGGTCGTGAAGATCTTTTTTGTACAGTTCTTCTGTGTATTCTTGCCACCTCTTCTTAATATCTTCTGCTTCTGTTAGGTCCATAGCATTTCTGTTATCGAGTCCATCTTTGCATGAAATGTTCCCTTGCTATCTCTGATTTTCTTAAAGAGATCTCTAGTCTTTCCCATTCTGTTATTTTCCTCTATTTCTTTGCACTGATCGCTGAGGAAGGCTTTCTTATCTCTTCTTGCTATTCTTTGGAACTCTGCATTCAGATGCTTATATCTTTCCTTTTCTCCTTTGCTTTTCGCTTCTCTTCTTTTCACAGCTATTTGTTAGGCGTCCCCAGACAGCCATTTTGCTTTTTTGCATTTCTTTTCCATGGGAATGGTCTTGATCCCTGTCTCCTGTACAGTGTCATGAACCTCAGAGCTTATTAAAAGGCAGAGACATTACTTTGCCAACAAAGGTCCATCTAGTCAAGGCTATGGTTTTTCCAGTAGTTGTGTATGGATGTGAGAGTTGGACTATAAAGAAGCTGAGCACCAAAGACTTGATGTTTTTAAACTGTAGTGTTGGAGAAGATTCTTGAGAGTCCCTTGGACAGCAAGGAGATCCAACCAGTCCACCCTAAAGGAGATCAGTCCTGGGTGTTCATTGGAAGGACTGATGTTGAATCTGAAACTCCAATCCTTTGGCCACCTTATGCAAAGAGCTGACTCATTTGAAAAGACCCTGATGCTGGGAAAGATTGAAGGCAGGAGGAGAAGGGGACGACAAAGGATGAGATGGTTGGATGGCATCACCAACTCAATGGACATGAGTTTGGGTCAACTCCAGGAGTTGGTGGTGGACAGAGAGGCCTGGCATAATGCAGTTCATGGGGTTGCAAAGAGTCGAACACGACTGAGAGACTGAACTGAACTGATCTTATTTCACTTAACACAGTGCCCTCAAGTTTCATCTATGTTGTCACAAATGGTAGGATTTTCTTCTGTTATGGCTAAATAATGCTCCATTGTCTGTGTGCATGTGTGTATCACAATTTCCTTATCCATTCATCTATTAATGGACACTTAGGTTGCTTCCATATCTTGGTTATTGTAAATAATATTGCAATGAACATGGGAGTGCAGATATCTTTTTAAGCCTGCAATTTAATTTCCTTTGGATATATACTCAGAAGTGAAGCTGCTGGATCGTATGGTAGTTCTATTTTTAATTTTTTGAGGAACCTCCATATTGTTTTCCATAGTAGCTGCACCAATTTATATTCCCATCAACAGTGTACAAAGAGTTCCCTTTTCTCCACATCCTTACCAACACTTGTTATCTCTTATTTTTTTGATAACAACCATTCTAAGAAATAGGAGGTGATATCTCATTATAGTTTTAATTTGCATTTCCCTGATGATGTTGAGCATCTTTTCATGTGTCTATTGGCCATTTGTATGTCTTCTTTGGAAAAAATGTCTTTTCAAATCTTCTATTTTTTAATTGGATGATTTGGGGGGTTTTTTGGTTTTGTTTTGTTTTTGCTATTGAGTTGTATGAGTTCCTTATATATTTTGGAGATTAACCCCTTATCAATACAGATGATTTGCAAATATTTTCTCCCATTCCATAGTTTACTTCTGAATTTTTTGATTGTTTCTTTTGCTGTGAAGTTTTTTTGTTTGAGGTAGTCTCACTTGTTTATTTTTGCTTTTGTTGCTTGAGCTTTTATATCAGACCCCCCAAAAAAATCACTGGAGCTTTCACTCATATTTTCTTCTAGGAGTTTTACAGTTTCAGGTCTCAAGTTTAAGCTTTCAATCTATTTCAAGTTAATTTTTGTGAGTGATGTAAGATAGAGGTCTAATCTAATCTCATTCTTTTGCATGTGAATATCCAGTTTTCCCAAACCTTTTATTGAAAAAAACTACTTTTTCGCCATTGAGTATTCTAGGCTCCCTAGTCAAATAGATGTTGACTCTATATGTATGGGTATATTTCTGGGCTCTTAATTCTATTCCAGGAATTAACCTGGTGGCAGTAAAGCATCTGTTTGCAATGCAGGAGACTTCGGTTCGATCCCTGGCTTTAGAAGATCCCCTGGAGAAGGAAATGGCAACCCACTCCAGTACTCTTGCCTGGAAAATTCCATGGACAGAGGAGCCTTGTAGGCTACAATCCATGGGGTCGCCAAGAGTCGGACATGACTGAGTGGCTTTACTTCACTTCAATTCTATTCCACTGGTCTGTATGTCTGTTTTTAATACCAGTACAATACTATTTTGATTACTGTAGCTTTGAAGAATAGTTTTAAACCAAGAAGCATGATGCCCCCAGCTTCGTTCTTCCTTAGGATTGTTTTGGCTATCTGAGGTCTTTCCTATCTGCTCTTTAGATACATGGACCCAAGCTTCTCCTACCTCTGGGCCTTTGCACTTGATATTTCCACTGCTTGGAATCTTCTTCCTAGATCTTTGTGTGGCTTTGCTCCTTCATTTCATTTAGGTCTCTTCTCAGATATTACCTCTTCACAGAGACCTTCTTGATCACCTTCTGAAATAAACATCATCCTAAACTACCCTTCAGCAACCAGTCTGTATTCCATTATCTCACTTTGTTCTTTTTTTATAGCACTTACCACCACCTGATACTATATTATTTTTTATTTGCTTGTTTGTCTGCTATCTATTGTTTCATCTAAATGATAAGTTCTATGAAGGCAGGGACTTTAATGGACAGTGTCTGAAGAGGCCCACAAAATAAATATTTGTTGAGTGAGTAAATGAATACATGAGGATGCAAAGATTCATAATGCATGAAGTGTTCCTTAAGGAATTCAAAATGTAGTTGGAGAGGAGTGCCACTGATAAATATTATACAGTGTGATAAGGATCCAGAATAAAACAATGGCAGTAAATATAAGACAAAATAATAAGCAAAGAAGGAAAGATTAAGTGGAACACTGAGCTGGGTCTTCAGGGAAATGCAAAATGAAATCAGTAGGAGAAAAAGGTTGACATGAGGCATTGAAAGCAGAGGGAGAAATATTACTAAGAGAATGAGAAAGTGAAACAGACTATTTTCTGGAAATTGGGGTCTATACTGCTGGAGTGCCCAATTGTCAGGAAGCATTTAACAGGAGGCTTCCAGTGTGCTGTTTTGGATCTGTCAGGAATTCTCTGTTCCTTATTAATTCCTGAATATTCAGGGATTAAGAGGAGAGTCAAGCCTCTCCCGGGGGCCGAGAGATCCAGGCATTTCCTTCATTAGTTTTCCTATACGGTGATAAGTATCCTCTTCCTTTTTATGAACCATATGGTAAAAGTGATTATTTACAACCCTCTCGCTTTCATATGGATGACCTCATGTTTCCTTGATAACTTGTAAGTTTTGATTTTATCTCTGCTGAAAATAGCTATCATGTAAGACAGTATAAATACCTACACAATGTTGAATAAAACACCTTTGCTCCATCAGAGCTTTGGTCCCCGTGTCTTTCCCTCTCTCTCTCTCTCTCTCTCCCCCTCTCCCCCCTCTCTCTTTTTCAGGCTGATCCCCTGGAGCGCAGAGGCTCTCTGAGTTCACTTTCCTGCCCAGGTTTCTGAGACCCTCTCAAGAAGGTGCTCTGTGCCTTCACCCCATCGAGAGGGCGCCTGAGGCCTCCGTGAACAGAGCAAGCCCCATGTCAGGGACTTTACTGGCTTTCTGCATGAACCAAGGAATATCAGCCTCTTTTTCTCTCCTTTACTTTCTTATTGGTAATGGACCAGACCATCAGGTTCTGGTCCATTAAAGGACCTCAACACCCAATGAAAGGAGGAGAAGGGTAAGACATGGGGCTAAAGATGAAAACAGGATCCAAATCAGAGAAAAGGTGTCTTATGCTGTGCTAAAGAAAATGGCTGTAGTTGTCAATTGTTTCCTGTGAAATATTCGTAAATCATAATGCTTAGTAAACGAAACTTTTAATCAATTTGATTACCAATCAACTGAGGGTTTCCAACCTTTATGAACAAATTCTTGTTAAATATATTTCTAAATTATGAAAGTAATGTCCCTATATTTAAAAACAGAGTGAGTCTAATATATTTAACCTCTACTTGATTGTACCTGCCTCTTGAGAAATCTGTATGCAGGTCAGGAAGCAACAGTTAGAACTGGACATGGAACAACAGACTGGTTCCAAATAGGAAAAGGAGTACATCAAGGCTGTATATTGTCACCCTGCTTATTTAACTTATATGCAGAGTACTCATGAGAAATGTTGGGCTGGAAGAAGCACAAGCTGGAATCAAGATTGCTGGAAGAAATATGAATAACCTCATATATGCAGATGACACCACCCTTATGGCAGAAAGTGAAGAGGAACTAAAAAGCCTCTTGATGAAAGTGAAAGTGGAGAGTGAAAAAGTTGGCTTAAAGCTCAACATTCAGAAAACGAAGATCATGGCATCCGGTCCCATCACTTCATGGGAAATAGATGGGGAAACAGTGGAAACAGTGTCAGACTTTATTTTGGGGGGCTCCAAAATCACTGCAGATGGTGATTGCAGCCATGAAATTAAAAGACGCTTACTCCTTGGAAGGAAAGTTGTGACCAACCTAGACAGCACATTCAAAAGCAGAGACATTACTTTGCCAATAAAGGTGCGTCTAGTCAAGGCCATGGTTTTTCCTGTGGTCATGTATGGATGTGAGAGTTGGACTGTGAAGAAAGGTGAGCGCCGAAGAATTGATGCTTTTGAACTGTGGTGTTGGAGAAGACTCTTGAGAGTCCCTTGGACTGCAAGGAGATCCAACCAGTCCATTCTGAAGGAGATAAACCCTGGGATTTCTTTGGAAGGAATGATGCTAAAGCTGAAACTCCAGTACTTTGGCCACCTCATGCGAAGAGTTGACTCATTGGAAAAGACTCTGATGCTGGGAGGGATTGGGGGCAGGAGGAGAAGGGGACGACAGAGGATGAGATGGCTGGATGGTATCACTGACTTGATGGACGTGAGTCTGAGTGAACTCCGGGAGTTGGTGATGGACAGGGAGGCCTGGTGTGCTGCAATTCATGGGGTCGCAAAGAGTCAGACACGACTGAGTGACTGAACTGAACTGAACTGATTGTTTAGCAATTTTTTGAGTACCGGTCTTTGTTTTTGTTTTGTTTTTTACTATTTAGGCCTACAACTGGTGAAGGTATATGACAGTAATCCCTATATCTATGTTTCTTTATAATTCTATAAGCTGGTGTTTGCAGCATTATCATCCTCTTCCAGGAAAACTTTCAATTCACAAACATAATTTGTGAGTTGGGGTGAAATCATCTATAATATACCTTGCTTCTTAAAGGAACTAAATTGTAAAAAGATCACTAATTTGTGTTATTATTTCAAAACTGTAAGTAAGCTAGAATATATCTATTGTCTTGTAGTATAGATGTGAAATTAATTTCCTTTTTAAAAGAAGCTATTTCCCCCACACAACATCAGAGGATTTATATCCACTTTGGGTTTATTGCTTAAAGGGATCATCAACCAGAAACTTGAAGGATTATACAGATTAAAAACAAATGTTTCTGTACTATTCAAAGATCATCTACTGTTTTTAAAAGACATAATGACTCACAGATACTTGAAAGACAAAGAGCTCTGAGGGCTGTCAGCAATGCTTCTTTCTACTCACCCTGCTTCTTTCATATTCTTTCCTTGAGGCAGCAAAGAGCTGAGCATTGGATATGGCAATTCCACAAAATGGAAGATACATCTGCATGACCTGGGGGCAAAGAAAGTGTTGAGAACATTAAACCATAAAAATATGGAGCCAGATTCCACATTTCCTTCATATGCCTGATTTTAACACCTTTTTTTCCCAACCACAGAGGCTGAATATAGTGTTGATGCTAATATCTTAACTTCAGAAAGAATATTCTTCAGCGTTAACTATACTGTAGTCTCGGGTTTTCATTAGGGACAGTCACATCTGTGAAGACATAAAATGAGAAACAGGCTATGATGGCTATGACCCAGGAACTGTGTATAAAAGGCATCTTGTATACCTTCCTTGATCAATGAAAAATGAGTAAACGGGGGCAGTCTGATATATTTAAAATTTAAGGCAAGGCACAAACTCACACTTGGAAGTAGGAAAGATATAAGCCAACTTCTTTGTACATATGTATCAGTAGCAGGGATCTCAGCTTGACCCTAGAACCCTGCCAGCTTCAGGCTTGAGTTTGACTGTTAAGATGGGCCTGGTAGGAACCGAGGAGCCAGGGGGCCTAGGAGCCTCACTCAGAAGAGTTAAAATTGAACCCACTGTTCTGTTGACATAACTAGCTGCTGCTGCTGCTAAGTCGCTTCAGTCGTGTCCGACTCTGTGCGACCCCATAGACGGCAGCCCACCAGGCTCCCCCGTCCCTGGGATTCTCCAGGCAAGAACACTGGAGTGGGTTGCCATTTCCTTCTCCAATGCATGAAAGTGAAAAGTGAAAGTGAAGTCGCTCAGTTGTGTCTGACTCTGAGCGACCCCACGGACTGCAACCTACCAGGCTTCTCCGCCCATGGGATTTTCCAGGCAAGAGTACTGGAGTGGGGTGCCATTGACATAAGTAGACATGAATGCAAATCAGAGGGCTGGTGCCACAGAAGCTGGTTTGAGGAGAGGCTGGGGATCCTTTAGGTGAGCACTCTTCCTATGGGAACGAACAGCCACGTGTGACAGGCCTGATCCTAACATAAATTTTCTTATTTCAGGGGGTCTAGGTCTTGTGATTTCCAGTACTTCCTGGCACTCTCACTCAAATTCATCTCCAGAATCTCTGATTCTATGAGAGAGGAAGTGTCTCAAGTAAAAGCCAAAATAATTATTTCCCTAAACTCTTTACAATGTAGGGCATTGTACAAGAGACAATGCTTTGGGATTTCTCTGAAGTAGAGGCAAAAGGGCATGTGGGCATGTTTTATATGACAGTCAGTCTCTCTCTCTCTCTCTCTCACACACACACACACATATGATGCCCTATCGAGAGGTACAGAGCAGTGGCAAAACCGAGCAGCTCCTTCCATGCCCAGAAGAGGGCAGTGCAGAGCTCCCTGGGGGTGAGGGATGAAAACAGCAAGGGAGGATCCACCCAGCAGCAGGTGTGAGACACTCATGGTGTTAGTAGAAATTGGTTAAGGTTGCCTCCAATATCGGAGAAGGCAATGGCACCCCACTCCAGTACTCTTGCTTGGAAAATCCCATGGACGGAGGAGCCTGGAAGGCTGCAGTCCATGGGGTCGCGAAGGGTCGGACACGACTGAGCACCTTCACTTTCACTTTTCACTTTCATGTATTGGAGAAGGAAATGGCAACCCACTCCAGTGTTCTTGCCTGGAGAATCCCAGGGACAGGGGAGCCTGGTGGGCTGCTGTCTATGGGGTCGCTCAGAGTCTGACACGACTGAAGCAACTCGACAGCAGCAGCCTGCAATATGCTAGGCCTTATTCTTTTAAGCCCACTCAGCCATTTTCTCCGAAATGTTTCTCTTGCTTACTTAATTACATTTTGAAAACAATTACTTTCTAATCAGAGCTCTACAATGCCCCTGGTGTTTGCTTCTCTGAGTAAGCACTCCCTAACACTCCCTTCTTCTGTGAGTATTCTTTATTCCGAAAAAAAGTCAAGATGCGATACCCTCAAGGACTGCCGGAACCCTCCCAAGACCTCCTGACCCCAACTTTGACCACGTAAAGGCTTTCCAACAGGAAGGAAGAATGCAAGCTTGCATCTGCCCTACTTCTTATCTGCAGCACTCCCTTCCCCTCCTGAACTCTAAGACTCCTTCCTATTTTTCCCAAGGGAGGGCACAGTCTTGAGGGCGCTAGCCTCCTGTGGCCTCTTTTACTTGGCAAAGCAATAAAAGCTACTCTTTTCCACTTCACCCAAAATGCTGTCTCTGTGTTTCAGTTTGGAACCAGAGAACAGAGCCCAGGATTTCGGCAACACTGGGACACCCAGAATGAGACTACTTGGAGTGGGAGGTGCTCTTGTAGAGGGCTGGAGGTGGTCTAAAGATGAAGGGAACTTCACAATTCCTATCATTTATTTCCTATTAAAATCTTGCTTTGGCTACCTGGGCATCCTCAACTCTGACAGAGTGTCCCTAAAAGTATTAATGATTCAGAAGGCCGTAGAAGCTAATGCTGAGACCCTGATTGCTTTTACTGAGATATAGTTGATGTAGAGTATTATATGTTTCAGGTGTACAACATAGAGATTCACAATTTATTAGAGAAAACAAAGAATTCAATAAACACACTCATATCTTATTCAAGAAATAATAATTTATAATAGTAGCTTATATTGACAAAGTCCTTGGATATGATGTTAAGCATTTTTATATGCACTATATCATTTGATCCTCACAACTACATACTTATACTATCCATTCTACTTTTCAGATGAGAAAACTGAGGCTTCACAAATTTATCAAAGTTGTTTGGAAATATTCTCCTTATATTTCTCACATTTCTGCACATCTTGCAAACAAAGGCAATGGCTCATCTTTCCAGAGTGTTTATATAGTTAACAGTCTTGTAAAACAGAACAAAGAGCAGAAATGCTTACTATGCAGTATAATGAAGATAATGCCTCTCTCTGAGGCAGAGGTCAGGCAGGTTTACTGTCTATTATAAAAGATTTTGGTTCCCTACATTTCGGGTTCTTCTCCTGTAACGCATGCCCTATGTAATCTGTATGATGCTCTTATTAAACATCTTATCCCAAGCCAGAACCACCTGTTCACACATCACTATTTTTTTTTTTTCATTTTCCCTGTAGGGGTGTGTGTGTGTGTGTATGTGTGTGTGAAGTTCACACATAGTTACTTAGTATATGTCATGTTAAGGCAAGAGATTCACAAACAATTACTAAAGTCAATATCAAATTTCCTTACTCTCTTTTTTACTGAGTCAGTTGCTACTGATTTTATTTCCTCATTCCAGTGATTCTCCCCTTTACTACATTACGCTTCCTTTATTTAAGAGAAATTTTATGTACATACTTGATAAAATCTAAATTTAACATCTTTAGTCTCCTCACAAATAAGGTAAGGACTTTGGAATGCTTCAACTCTCAGTACTACTTCCTGATATACTTTTTTTTTTCTAGTTCTATCTTGTTTTGCTACTACAAATTGGACATTGTTTTGTTATTGTTATTAGGCAGTGCTTATTTTGATTTGTCCACATGTTTGCCAATTTTTCCCTGTTCATTTCTTCCAGTATCTCCTTCTTCCCTTCTAGGATAATTTTCTTTCTTTGTGAAGACAATCCTTTAGAACATTCTTCAGCATTGGTGGTAAATGCTTTGTTTTGTATTAAAATGTTTTTATTTTATGAACTTAAAAGTTAATTTATTTGAGTATACAAGTCTAAGTTGACAGCTGTTTTCTCTCAGTACTTAGAAGATATTCCCTCATCATGCGCAGTTAATGCTGTTGAAAAGTCAACTGTCAATCTAATTCTTGGTAAATTATTCATCTCTTTTTTTTTCAAGAATCTTTTTATGTCTTTTTGTACTTTTCCACCCTCAATAAAATGCTTTTAATTAAATTATATAGAACTCATACATATGTATATATATAGATGGTTACATAGCATCACCAACTCAATGGACATGAATTTGAGCAAACTCTGGGAGACAGTGAAGGGCAGGGAAGCCTGCTGCCCTGCAGTCCATGGGGTTGCAAAAAGTCAAACATGATTTAGCAACTGAACAATGACATATATATATAAAATCCTATATGTTATATATCTAAAGATTACTATGGATGGAGGCAATACCATACCTTCATGAAACACAATAAACTAAAAGAAGATCTTTACTTACAAAGGGAATGATCTATACTGTGCCATTCACTGTCACAACAATTCAACACTTCCCGGGGTCAGACTCAGCCCCATCGTTGTTGTTGTTGTTGAGTCACGTCCAACTCTTTGCGACCCCATAGACAGCAGAATGCCAGGCCTCCCTGCCCCCTACCACCTCCACCCCCCCGCCACCATCCTTATACAACAATGTATAGAATTTCTTAATACATATGCAGGAGAAACAGTCAAATACAATTTGAAAGAAGGGAGTAAGAAAAAGCTGAAGCATTATGGAAACAGGAGATAATGAAAAAAATTTTTTATATCCTTTCTCAGTTCCAGTGCAAAACATGTCTTTTTTAGAAAAAGAAATACTGTTCTATTCTGCTCTTTCTGAAGTCCCCCTCCTCCAAGAAAAAAATACTAATTTGGTCTTCACCATCTAGTTTCTGAAGGCCAAAGGGTCTAAAAAGCCTTAATGACTAAGAAGCTAATGAGTCTGTACACCCTTGTGCAGCACTTTTCAGCTTGAAAGCACTTTATGAACACTGGCTAATTAATCTTTACAACATCCCACTCAGAAAGGGAGTTAAACTGAAAATCATTAAACAGTGTGAAAAAGTCACTTTAGCCCTGGAAACTCATGAAAAGTATCACTAATAAACATAAAATCTGAGCACTGGGACCGTCCATCAATGTCCTAAAGAAAGATAGTAGGTACTGAGCCCTTTGACTGCAGAGAAAGGCCATTCACGCCCCATGGTCTGGTCTGGTCCAATTACACATCATTAAAGAACACGGGGGCTCTACACTGGATGCTTGCAGTGAGAGGCCCGGGGCCATCCCCTTTATGAACCCCACTCCTGGAGGCAACACAGCTGGAGGTATCCCATCACTGTCAGCCAAATTAATGTGGTTGCGGAGAGGTTTCCCAACCCACACCTTGCTTTTCTGTGCAGATCCTGAGATCTGCCTTGAGGCATTAACTATAAGGCACTTTGCTGATTCAAGCCCTGCTGATTTGGAACTGGGAGTGTTCTAACAGTTGTAATTCAAAAGCTAAATAAACACTTCAAATAGAGTAATTTGGAAAATAAAGCATCAAAATAGGAACCAGTCACAGGATTTTCACATAATGAAACACTTTCCACATCTTTTAGAAATAGAATACTTGAAATAGTGAAAAATTAGTTTGAAACTTTCTGGAAACTCCAGGAGAAATTCCTGCTTCCAGAGGTATAGTTTAAGTTCACTGTAATCTTTCTATGCAAATTCAGTTAACTACAATAGGTCAGGTTTTTATTTTAAGAATCAGAATAATAAATGTATCTTATCAGATCACACCAAAGTATATACTTTTGGCTGAAGCGTGCCTTTTCCTCTCAGAGCTGTGCCCTCTGTGAAGAAGTCTCTAAAAAATACAGAGGCATAAAGTACAAATTTGTTTAAATAAAACACTGGCATCTGGAATAGATGATCCAATCACATACTTTTTGAAACTGCCTACTTTAAGAATGAAGACCCTAAGAGAATGGGTGGAAGGAGAATTTTACTCACAAAAGATGAGAGAGAACAAGATGGCAAATAAGGAAGGAAAAGGTCACTATTCCTCCACTTCCCCTTCTTAGACGGGGGGGGGGGGGGGGGGGGGGGGGGATGTTAGAGATTCTGCCTCTGCCCTGGGGATTAAAGCTGGGCCCCCAGAAGACTTGGAGTGAGGACCCTTCCACTATTCTCAGCTCTCTCCTTGAAGCTAATATTGGCTAAAATATTCCAAAGAGTATGGATATTCCAAGCTTTTCCATGATAGACAGGCTGAGTTCAATTCCTGGCAAATTGCAGTTCAGTATCAAATACTTAATCTCTTGGACTTTTTAGAGGCTCTGGTCTGCTGAGCACTTGAATTATGCAGGTACCAGTCACATTAACCAATAGCCTTATCTCTCTGCTGAGTTGTGCATAACTTAGTCTCTTAGTCATGTCCAACTTTTTGCAACCCCTTGGACTATAGCCCACCAGGCTCCTCTGTCCATGGGGATTCTCCTAGCAAGAATACTGGAGTGGGTTGCCATGCCCTCCTCCAGGGGATCTTCCCAACCCAGGGACAGAATCCAGGTCTTCTGCATTGCAGGCGGATTCTTTACCATCTGAGCCACCAGGGAAGCCCTTATCTCTATGTGACCCCACTCCTCACCCTCCAGACTTTGGAAAAATAAGCCTCTTGTGGCAGTTCTACATTTCCACCCTCCCACAGACATCGAAGGGAAAACCCTGAAAGATCCCATTTTGGGAGCCATGTCCTTTCTAAGATAATTTGGATTGTCACAATATTTCAACAGAAAATAAAAGTACTCATATTTCCATCACTCAGAGATAACCACTATTAACATTTTAGAAACCATCATTCAAGTTTTCTTCTCTCTCTCTCTTCACATAAACTAAAATAGGCCTATTATATAATAATAAAAATACTACATGTAATATCTACATTTCTTTACTTTTTATAACCAGCTATAACTTATTATAACCAATTTTTATTAATGCAAAATATTCCATTGCTTAGTCTGGAAAAAAAAAAGAAAAGTCTGGTTAGTATAGAGAAAAAACTAGATTAGCGGTTGCCTTGCAATTAAATCTTTGCACATCCCATGATTATTTTCTTAAAATAGAGCCCTAATATTTGAATGTATTTAATTTAACACACATTTAATGGCTTTAATACTTCCTCTGTACCAGGCAATATTCTAAATGATTTAGAATGTTAATACTAGTATTAGTATTCATTCATTGACATGTATACACTTGTAAATAACTCCTAACAAGAAACAAATTTTTAGCTTTTGTTCAAAAAAATCCAAAAGTATAGCAGTGCATACAGTAAAATAACCAAGATCCCCTTTCATTTCCTGTCTTGCCACCTTCTCCTCTCCCAAGGAGAAACCCCTGTTAGCATTTACAGTGTGTTCTTCTGGATCCCTTTTTATGAACCACATGCATATATCATTTAGTTTTAGGAGTGGTGGTAAACACAAGAGGGATCAGACCGCAAGTTATGTTCTACACCTTCGTATTACTTGGCAATAAATCTTGGAATCATTAATGTCAGTTTCAAAGATATCTGCTTAATTCTTTTTAATCTCTGCCAAATATTTAGGGGGTGGATGTGCCTATTAGTAGATGTTCACATTGTTTCCAATTTTTCCCTATTACAAATAACACTGCCATGAACTTTCTTACAAATATATCTTTGTGCACCTGGACAATACTTCTGTTGGACAGATTCCTAGAATTAAAATTTTAAGGTTGCAGAATATGTGCATTTAAAAGAAAGTTACTAGTTACCGCCAAATCAGCCTCCCAAAGAGTGCTATCAATTTATATACCATTAACAGTAATGCCCCACTCATGGAACACTAGGTATTATCATTCTTTTAAAATTATGTCTATATGATTGATTAAATCAATACTCATTTTTGCATTAACTTATATTTATTAGATTATTAATGATATTGAACAATTTTCATAATTTGTTGGCTATCTCTATTTTTTTATTGTGGCCTATTTATCTTCCTTTTTTTTACTGGACATTTATCTATTTTATTGCTTCATAAGACCTCTTTATATTCTAAGAATATTAACCATCTTTCATTTTTGAAAATCATGACTCTTCTTGATAATTAGCAACTGTCATCTATGCGATATAGTCCAATGGGTCTACAAGATATGATTGCTTTGTCTGAGATGAATAGAAAATATGGCTCAGTAAGTTTGGCCAATTCCCTCTCACTGTGTGAAGAAATTTTACAATAATATCCACCTATGTAACTCCATCAAGGTTATTTTTGTAAGTAGGTTGACCTACATATCTCAGCCTTCCCAGTTTCTCTGTTCATTTTTGTAACTTAAAAGCTCCTGTAAGAAATCAGTTTGAGCTACAGTTTGATCCAGGCATTCTTGAGTCTTAGCTATTAACATCGTTATGATCTTTTCACTTACCAAGGAAAGGTATAAATGCAGGAAGCTATACTACACAGTTATTTAGTCATGGTTTCAAATCCTGATGCTAGAAAAATTCTACTGTATTGCAATCAATGTATGAACAGAAAAATTCCTTTTAGGTTATTTTCTGATGAGAAATACATAGTTGTTTTTATATTTGAAACATATTCACATGATTTCTTCACATTAGTAGCACCATCCTTTGTCAACCACAAATTGGCACTTGCCAGTCAATTGTGAATTGGCACTTGCCAAGAGCATTTGCCAGCGACTGAACAACAACAAGGGCATTTGCCATCTGCCTCTGCGGAAACTGAACCCTGAGCTGCTGCAACTGCTGACCTTCAACATCCCCTGAGGGGAATTCAGGGTGGAGGGTGAGGCACTCTGTTCCAAACTGGTGGAAAGGATCTTTAGAAATATATTTTCAGGAACTGATTTCACGGTCCCAATCTTTGCATCTTTTCATATCTGGAAAAGCACTAAAATCCCTTCACGGTGACTAATAGAAAGGAGCTAACAGAGTTAGCTCCTCACGTAAATGCTCGATTGCAATGAACTCCCCCTTCACGAAAATCTTATATACTGACCTTTCCCCACTGCCTCTTTGGAGCAGTCTCTCAGAGCTGTCTAAGGTGCTGTCTCCTGGGCTGCAGTCCTGATTCTACCCCCAGTAAAACTTAACTCACAGCTCTCATGTTGTGCGTCTTTTTAGTTGACACCTTCCTTTTACCATCTCATCTATCTAGCGCCTTTTTTTTTTTTTTTAATAACTCATGGTTCTTAAAGCAGTGGACATTTCATATAAATGGAATCATGAGTACTTGGCCTTTTGTGTCTGGCTGACTGATTTCACATAGTATTCTGTTAAAAAGCTTCATCCATGTTATAACATGCATCAGTACTTAATTCCTTTAAAAACTGTTTTAATTAACAGACTTTATTTTTAGAGCAGTTTTCAGTTCAGCTCAGTTCAGTTGCTTAGACCAGTCTGACTCTTTGTGACCCCATGAACCACAGCACACCAGGCCTCCCTGTCCATCACCAACTGCTGGAGTCTACCCAAACCCATGTCCATTGAGTAGGTGACACCATCCAACCATCTCATCCTCTGTCGTCCCCTTCTCCTGCCTTCAATCTTTCCCAGCATCAGGGTCTTTTCCAAGGAGTTAGTTCTTCCCATCAGGTGGCCAAAGGATTGGAGTTTCAGCTTCAACATCAGTCCTACCAATGAACACCCAGGACTGATCTCCTTTAGGATGGACTGGTTGGATCTCCTTGCACTCCAAGGGACTCTCAAGAGTCTTCTCCAACACCACAGTTCAAAAGCATCAGTTCTTCGGTGCTCAGCTTTCTTTATAGTCCAACTCTCACATCCATACATGACTACTGGAAAAACCATAGCCTTGACTAGATGGAACTTTGTTGGCAAAGTAATGCCTCTGCTTTTTAATATGCTGTCTAGGATGGTCATAACTTTCCTTCCAAGGAGTAAGTGTCTTTTAATTTCATGGCTGCAATCACCATCTGCAGTGATTCTGGAGTCCAGAAAAATAAAGTCTGACACTGTTTCCACTGTTTCCCCATCTATTTGTCATGAAGTGATGGGACTGGATGCTATGATCTTAGTATTCTGAATGTTGAGCTTTAAGCCAACTTTTTCACTCTCCTCTTTCACTTTCATCAAGAGGCTCTTTAGTTCCTCTTCACTTTCTGCCATAAGGGTGGTGTCATCTGCATATCTGAGGTTACTGATATTTCTCCCGGCAATCTTGATTCCAGCTTGTGCTTCTTCCAGCCCAGCGTTTCTCATGATGTACTCTGCATAGAAGTTAAAAAAAGCAGGGTGACAATATACAGCCTTGACGTACTCCTTTTCCTATTTGGAACCAGTCTGTTGTTCCATATCGGGTTCTATTATTCACAGTTATAACACAGGTTATTTTTGTATAAAGCTTGATCAGATTTTTTTGTTTGTATTCTGATTCCAGATACATTTAGGCTTAATACAAAGTTTTAACATATTTTCTCATCTACTCTCAACCTTATCTCAATATCTCAAGTCTACCCAAGACAATCTCCTTTTTCTAGGCCCAAGGAAAAATGCATGGCTTGTCTATGGAGACAAGGCATTTGCCGGAGTTTTTCATTCTGTCCTTTGTGAAGAATCTTTGTCTCTATCATCGTCATTTCTGTCTCCTGTGTCCAGCTGCTCTCCTCTCCCTTCAAAGAGGAATGTATCCCCTCACCTGGCACTGCTGTTTCCATCTTCACTATGTGACCTACAGCTGCTCGTCTTCAAGTCCTCACATTCTACCACCCAGCTTACAATCTTCAGTCTAAAGGAAGCTTCTCTATAACTTTCCAGTCACCAGATCACAAGATCCATCAGTTATTCTAAGTCCTCTTTGAAGCCTTTAACACTCAATCACCAGCAAGATATTAAAATCTTGGTTTCCCTGCCCTATAAACTCCTATTTCTATTTCTGTGTTTCTGATTCCCCATTTAAGTTGTAATTCTGGATGTGATCTTTGCCCTTCTAATTCTCTCTTTTTACAGTCTCCTTCTAAGGATTGACTTACTCTTACAATGTAAGAATCCTACAAAATAAGGTGGGTTGGCCACGCAAGGATTAACCTTTGACCAAGAGTCAGTGAGAAAAGACGATGAACTTGATGCAGCCAGATATTGAAGGTAGCTGAGAAACTTCCTTCTGCTCACTTGCTTTTCCTGCCTCACTCCTGTTCTTTGGTCTGTTGTTAATTTATTTTGCCTCTGACTTCACTCTCCGATTTTCCCACCCCTTTTCTTCTCAGCCCTCCTCTGCTGTTTTTCAGATTTAGGCTTCAGAGTTTCTGATCCCAATTCACCAATGTGAGTTCTGAAAACCTCTGCTCCCTCTATCTTACAGTCTAATTTTAGCATTCCTGGTCCTACGCTGAACTCAACTCTGAATTCAACCATATTAGCTAAACAGGTGCCAAAGTCTCTTTCTCTTGTGTTAGTCTCATGGTAACTTCTGGGATGATACTCAAAGCTGGCACTCTGGTGCTGACCTTTCTCTGTGCTCTAGCTCTGCATCACCAGTTGCCTATAAGACATTTCAACCTGGAAATCTGTTTACTGCCTTAAACTCAGCATTTCAAAACCAAGCTTGTCGTTTCAATCCCCCTGTCCTCCTGAAGAAAAAGTTTCCTCCTCTAAAAGGCCCTACGTGCCAAAAGAATCATTAATGACTTAATCACCCAGGTCCAAACCCTTGACGTCCTCTTCAATCATTGTCCATAAATAGGCATAAGCACATCACAGCAAGTCAGCAGTTTTTGAAGCCTCTATCACCACACCATTGAGCTTCTCTGGCCCAGCACTGCCATCCATCACCATCTCTGGATTATTTAACAGCAGCCAAGACCCCCTCACCCTTATACTGTGTCAAGAACTTATTAACCTCAGGTTTCCCATCCAGAAAAGTCATGAGTTTAAACACACTGACTGTTCATCCCCATGTGCACGGTTGTCATAAGTAAAAACTATAAGAAACTATATAAATGTGTACACGTGGTAAAAACTATGTTTTTTTATAACTACTTTTGTGTGAGCATTTTTATATCACATACAGTATTTTTTTTTTAATCTCATTAGCTCTTCAGAAGGTATCTCCAATTTTTAAGACTATGGCTAGGTATTTTATAGATGCTTATGGAAGATATGCAATAATCTCTGGAAAAACAGTGAGGAAATATAAAATTGCTATTCAGAGAAATGCATGAGACCCAGAGGGGATTCTTCTACTTATCTATCTTTTATTTTTTTCATTTTCCAAAAATAATTTATCATCAAAATGTAACACCAATGACATGAATAATAAACCACACTATTTTTTAATTTCCAGCAATATTCTCCAGTAGAGAAGAAACAGAGAAGGCTATGAAAAATATGCTCAGAGCATTAATATTTAATTAATGTAATAGGGCCCTAAAATGAATATTATAAATGTAAGAGCCTTGATCAGATCTGTGAGTTGTGTCTATGCAACTAAAACACAGAGTTGGTACCTAGTAAATTCAGGACATTCTTAACAGATAACACAACACAGAGAGAGCTTAAAGTTTGACCTAACAACAAAGAGAACTTTGTGAAGGGCTAATTGTTTATTACCAGAGTGGTATATCAACCCAAAGAGGCAAGAGGGAAGCTTTCTGTGTGGCTCACTGGTAGTTCAGCTAAGGTCTCTCATTCTGTACCTTACAACAGTCTAGCTGACAAGCGAGGATGCCATCTTGAAAACCTAAAGGTCTCACTTCCCCCATCCCATCCACACTTCCTACTTCCACCCAAGTTCAGTCTGTCAGCAACAGGGTTTCACTCCTTCCTGTAGGTGCTGTTTCTCTTTATAAGTCAACGATTTATTTTCAGGGCTAAATTTCATATGAGGAAGCCAAAGAAACAAAAATACAAATGCAAAGAAACAGAAAGAAGGAATTAATAAAAATAAAAACTGAAAATCAGTCAGAAAACAATCAGCAAAACTGATAAAATTATCCCAGAAAAGATTCTTGTAAGGAAAATCAATAAAACATATAAATCACTAGCTAGTTTAAACAGGTGGAAAACCCACAAATATACTAAAACAAAAATGATATAGAAAATATAGTAACAGCAGAAGGAGAGAAATAAAAGAATTATAATAGACTCTGCATAAAATCCTAAGCTTATATATTTGAAAACCTAATGGAAAGTTGTGAATTTTAAGGAAAATATAAATTAATAAAGTTGAATCAAGAAGAATGGAGTAAAACAATTACCAAGGAAATAAAGAATGGAGAGAGTTGTAATGTAATCACCCTTAGAAAATGTGCCAGGGTAGTTTTATAGGCAAATTCTTTCAAACCTTCCAAGAACAAAGCAATTCCTATGTTATTTGAACTATTCTAGAATCCAGAGGAATATAGAAAATCCTCAAATATTTTTTGAAGATACAATAGTTCTGACAGAATATTCCAATAAAAATAGCACAAAACATTAAACTTAGAAATTAAGTCCCTTATGAAAACAGATAGGAAATATCCTAAATGAAATATTAGCAGATTACATATACATTCATATAGTAAATACATATATTCACTGTACTACACCATTTTGCTTAAGGAACTACAGCCTCCATGGACTTACCATTCATGGGGCCCTTGGAACCAGTCCCCCACAGATACTGAAAGATGACTGTATACATATTTGTATATCAAGAAACTGAATTTACCCAAATATTAAAAAATAATGGACATGACCAAGAATCTCTAGTCACTGAACTTATGGTTCAATACTGCAAAATCAATTAATATAAACTATATTAACTTGTAAAGAAAAAATAGAATAACTTTAGTATTCTAAGAAGTCACTTGATAAGAACCATTTGCTATGAAATTTTTAATAAGCTAGAAAGGATATTAAAGAAAATATTTAAATGGAGAAACATGCCATATTTCTAAATGAAAAAGCTCAATATTAAAAACAAATAAATTTTCCCTCCAAATTAATCTATAAATTTTATTCTAGTGAAAATTGCAATGATATGTTTGGAATTTGAAAAGTTAAGTAATTTTAAAGTTTAAATGGAATAAAACATGTACAATAACCAACATTAAAAGTAAGATAAATAAGAAGTAAGTAAGCATATGATGATCAAAATAGAGTAGTATTAGGGACATAATGGGGCTTCTCTGGTAGCTCAGCTGGTAAAGAATCTATCTGCAATGCAGGAGACCCAGGTTCGATTCCTGAATCAGGAAAATCCCCTGGAGAAGGGATAGGCTACCCACTCCAGTATTCTTGCCTGGAGAATCCCCATGGACAGAGGAGCCTGACAGGCTACAGTCAGTCCATGGGATCTCAAAGAGTCAGACATGACTGATCAACTAAGCACAGCACAGCAAAGGGACATGATCACATAACGTAATGGAACAGAAGTCCAGAACAGTACATACAGCATGCTGGTATGTGGCAAAGTCGGCATTTCAGATCGAAGAGAAAAGGATGGATTTAGTCAACAAACCATGTTGAGATAAACAGTTCACTATTTGGGGGATAAAAAACCCTAAATATTAGAAAAACTTTAAAAACAATTCCAGAGAGATTAAAGATAGGATAAAAAATAAAAATACAGGATTGTTTATATAGTTTATAGGATAAACTATAAAAATCATAGGAGAAATGTTGTAACTATTTACATAGTCTTTAATTATGAAAGTCCTTTCCAGCCGTAACACAAAATGTGGAAATTCTATGAGACTTTGGATACATTTTCAAATGAAAACATTTATACCTCAAGATATAAAATAATACTAAGAGGCAAAATGAGAAAAATGATTTGCAATGTTTATGATAATTGTGAATACCCTAAATAGGAAGAGAATTCTCTCAAATCAATCTGAAAAAAAAAAAAAACATAAAAATAATCAAAAGATTAAACAAGAAATTCACACAAAAAAGAAGCAACTGAAAAATATACAAAAAAACCTTCAGTACATTAATTAGAACCGAACTAATTATCAAAGAAATATAAATTAAGTTAGCAATGTATCACATTTCTCCTATTTATTGACAAATATTATAAATAAAACTAATATCCAGAACTAATAATAATGTGGAAACAAATATCTCTTGAGGGAGATGAATTGATGTAGCACTTCTGAAGAACAATTTTGCGAAATGCGCCAAATGCCTTTAAAAAGAACAGGCCTAACTAATAAAGGTGATCTTTCTCCCCATTCTCTCTTTCAAAAAAAAAAAAAGAACAGGCCTTTTTGTCCTTAAAATTCTACTCTTAGAAATTTATCTCAAGAAAATAACCTTACAGGATCATTCAAAAGTGCTCATGTCTTTACCAGGGGTAAGTTCACATTTTGTAAGTCCTGAAGCTTATACATTTGGGAAGGGAGCTCCTTAAAAAAAATAAGACAAAATTAGTTATAAAATGAATATTTGCTTAGAATAAGGTAAGAAACCACAATATATTACACATTTTTATAAGCTGACAAATACCACAGCCATTACAACATCTGAAAAAAAGCATGATGCTTATGTTAATTTCCCCACATTTTTTATTGCGTTTTTTGACTGCCTTTCTATGTGATAATTTTTTAATACTGTTTTGTATAGACACACATAAAAATAATTTAGTCTAGCATGATCACTCAAAACTTGTTTTATATATTGAGGGTTTGGATGAATAACACGTACAACTTCACCCAGGGACATATACAGATGCAGGAATCCTGATAAAGTATATTTCCAATAATCCCCACCTAACAGTGATAAACATGTAGGAAACATGGTGTGTTTATCGCTGTATGTGCTGCACTATTGAGTGTGCCTCCGACAGGAGAGAACTTCTGCTTTGACTAGGCATCTATGAAAAACAAGTTTTACAAAACTAACAAATGGAAGAATTTTCCACAGACCAGCTTCTGGCTTCAGACATTGCAAACCGCGTTTCTCCTCCACTGTGTATACTTCCGGGGCCACATACTACAGAAGACACCCATATCCCCGTGTGACCTCTGACCTTGACTATCCACATCAAGGTGTCGCGTAAGGAAGCCATTCCGACAACGTAAACTGAGCAACAGTCTTACACAAAAGGGATTGAAAACCATATACATATATGTTACTAAACTCAACCTAAATATTCCCAACTTGACTTCCTCCCTAACCGGTCCCCAAAATGTCTGTGGGCCCTCCAACAACAGGGAAGTGTGAGGGATGGGAAGTCGGAATGGAAAAAGAAAGTTGTCTCGGGTGAGTCTGTTAAAACATATTTATTTGTCCACAAAATAAAAAGTCCAGGTGTAGGTGCTGGATCAGAGCTCAAATGAGTTCATAAAATGGTGCCCCAACTCACCTCTTATCTCAGCTTCCCTCCTGTGGGTTTTATTTTCAAACACACACTGTCATTCTAGATACCATTCCATGTAAAACTGCAACAATGTAGGAAGAACTTCTTTGCCCGGACTACTTGCACAAGACTGCTGGGGCTTGGACCTTGCCTTCACTGGCCCAAGTTGGGTTACATTATCATTGCTGACCCAGTCCTTGAAGCCAAAGAAAAGAAATCCTCTGATAGGCCAGAACTGAACCACATGCCCACCACTGCGCTTGGGATGGGAACAACGACTGAAAACGGAGGATAGGGTAGCTCTCCAGAGGAAAGTCAAGGCCCAGCTACCAAGATGCTGAGCGCCCAAAATAATAGTAAGTGTACACAGGTATGTTACAAAATCATTGGGGAAAATTATCACTAACTTTCCAGTCGGACAGTATTTTCACTGCTACTTCACCAATTTGATACTTCATAAACTGTGAGGAAGGCTGAGCGCTGAATTGATGCTTTTGAACTGTGTTGGAGAAGACTCTTGAGAGTCCCTTGGACTGCAAGGAGATCCAACCAGTCCATTCTGAAGGAGATCAGCCCTGGGATGTCTTTGGAAGGAATGATGCTAAAGCTGAAACTCCAGTACTTTGGCCACCTCATGGGAAGAGTTGACTCATTGGAAAAGACTCTGATGCTGGGAGGGATTTGGGGGCAAGAGGAGAAGGAGACGACAGAGGATGAGATGGCTGGATGGCATCACTGACTCGATGGACGTGAGTCTGAGTGAACTCCGGGATTTGGTGATGGACAGGGAGGCCTGGCGTGCTGCGATTCATGGGGTCGCAAAGAGTCGGACACGACTGAGTGACTAAACTGAACTGAACTGAAATGTGAAATCTATTCCTGAAAATATTCTTGAGTTCTTAAGAGCATTAGGTTCACATTTCTGAACCTCTAGTCTAATACCTAGTACATAGTGGTTGCTCAAGGAATATATTTTTAACAGATAAGAGAATGATTTAATAATGGGGCTTCCCAATCTATAGAATAATGGGGCTTCCCAGGTGGCACAGTGGTAAAGAATCTGCCTGCCATTGCAGAAGATGCAAGAGATGTGGTTTCAATCCCTGGGTTGGGAAGATCCTATGGAGTCGGAAATGGCAACCCACTCCAGTATTCTCTGCCTTAATGTATAATCTGCCACTTCTGGTACTAGAGTCAAATTATCAAGTATTTATGAAATAACCAGTATCCAGCATTGATTTGTTCTGTGGAGATATTAAGAGGATGAAAATGTGCCTCTTAATTGCTGAGATCATAGACGGGAACAACCCCTCACCCTCCAGGCCACCAGTCTGTGGGCTCTCATGCTGTCAAAGGCAAAACTGCTCTGTAGGTGGCTGGTAATAACAGTGCCGAGGCACATGATTAGACAGAGGAGTTCTGTTATAGAAAAACACATTTCCCATATTCTCATAAGTGCTTTGCTGAAAATATATCAGATCATTGGTAAAATAGAACAGTAAAATAACTATTTCAGTATCTCAATCTTTGCATTAGTTTCTCTACCTCTGAAAGAGAAAAACCAATAGTAACTGCTTTCCTAAAGTAAAGGAATATCTCAAAGATCTAGAGTTATGCTACGGTTTAAAATGCTACAGTTGTTCACAATACATTATTACAGTAGATTTTATTTAAATGAGAATTAGTACTCTCACCATAGGATCCAGCAACCACACTCCTTACCCAAATGAACCCAAATTTGTGTCCACACAAAATCTGCACCCAGATGTTTAAAGCAACTTTATTCACAATAGCCAAAACTTAGAAGCAACCAAGATGTCCTTCAGTCTGTGAATGGATGAATAAACTGTGGTACATCCAGATAATGGGATGTTATTCTGACAGAAAGAAACAAGCTATCAAGTCATGAGATGCCATGGAGGAACCTTATACATAGATTACTAAGTGAAACAAGTCACGCTGAAACGGCTACGTTTTATATGATTCTAACTATACTGTAGCCTGGAAAAGGCAAAACTGTAGAGACAATAAAAAGATCAGGGGTTTGGAGGGAAGGAGGGATGAACAGGCAGAACACAGAGAATTTTTAGGGCGGTAAAACTGTCTGTATGATGCTGCGATGGTGGATCCGTGCTATTATAACCTTTGTCAAAATCCATAGACTATTCCACACTCAACTATGGACTCTGGGTGATAATGACCTGTCAGTGTAGGTTCACAGATTGTAGCAAATGTACCTCTCTGGTGCAGGATGTTGAGAACGGGGGATAATGCACAGGTGGGGACAGGGGGTACGTGGGAACCCCTTGTAATTTCCACTGAATTTTGTTGTGAATCTCAAACTGCTCTAAAAATTGAAGTTGATCAATTTTTAAAGGAACATAAGATAGAGAAAATGCCATTTAATAAATCTCATCTAATAAATACAAAGCTACATGACAATCTCTTGACAGATGTGAAGATTTTATTTCTGTGAGTTTAAGAAATAAATCATAGAAAATTATAATACAGATTCAGCATCTCCAGTTACTGTGTAAGAACTAATTCCAATTGAAACTGAAGAATTCACTTTATTCAAAACAATAGAATAGTCTATAAATCTTGAAGTTATGTTTTCGATTTTTATGTTTCTCAAAATAAAGGCATTTGAGAACTTTGAAAACCTAAGCTGTGTTCCTTTAGGTCAATGTGGAGGGATGAGCAAGTGGGGAAAAGCTTATAGAAAAATGGAATCTTTTTCCTTTATGAGACTTGCCAGAGTTTTCAGAGAAATCTGAGTGTTGGAGGGGAGGAAAGTGAAGGCTAAGGTGATCCAACCACTTTCTGTCGGTGTCACCAGCCTGGGCCTGAACTCTCTACCCCTCCCCTCCACTGCCCAGAGCAGTGAGTGCCTGCCCACGGGGTCTCAGCTCCAAACCCTGTGTTCTTCCTTGCCCTCCAAGAGGAGGAGACATTCTCTGGGGTTTGGAGAGCATATCTAGACAGTCATTCTTTTTTAGTTTTTAATTGGAGGAAGATTGCTTTGTAACGCCGTGTTGGTTTCTGCCATACAACTCCAACCAGCCGTAATTATACGTATACCCCTTCCCTCTCGCGCCTCCCTCTCCTGCCTGTGACCCACCCCTCTAGGTCCTTGCGGAGCTCTGGGCTGGGCTCCCGGTGTCACACAGCAACCTCCCACCAGCTATCTGTTTCACACACGATGGTGTGCACGTGCCAATGCTACTTTTTCCATTCGTCCCACCCTCTCCCTCCCTCACTGGGTCCACAAGTTCATTCTCTACATCTGCGAAAGAGCCCATTCTTTAGTTCCCTGAGAATCTTGGTCTGCTGTATAAAATGTTTAGAAACACTGATGAGATGTTAGTGAGATCAAAACTAAATGAATATTTAGCAATGCATTAACTTTGAGAAATGCAGACTACGAGACTTAAATAAATAACCTTATCTTAAAACAGTATTTTAAAGACTCCATCAGTTTGACATACTTTCTATGTGTGTTTTTCAAATATTCTGCAAATATATATTTTCATATTCATGCATATCTATGAAAATATAAAATTTCATTCTATATGTTTTAATATGTGCTTAAATTTATAGTAATATATAAAAATTGCATAAATGTTATAAATCTCAAAACACACACACACACACACACAAAGACTGTATTAGTATTGAAAAGCCTGGGGGGATGAAACTGAAACTTCATCCATACAAGGACAAGACTTGTTTCAGCTCATGACTCCTATGAGGCAGCTTCTGTGGTTTTCTTTCTCTTTCTTTTCACATTTGTACATTGATATTTGGGCGAGGGGGTTCTTTTACATTTAATCGCAATTACATACTTCAGGAGGCTGTGTGTGGGTGAATGTGGGGGTGTGGGGAGGGAGAGTTAATTTTGCAGTTGGATAAATTCCGTTTAGAATTTTATAAATCTCCCTCTCTCCCCAGTCTCACATTAAACCCTCAGCACAGGAATCACAGCACACAGTGCTGCTTTCCTTCCAGCCTCCTTCTAAGCAGGGATCTAAAGACAGCAATAAAATTCCTAAATAAGTAACTGCTATTTGAACAATAACCCCACTTTTGTACAAGTTATGTACTCAATAAACCAAAGTTCCAGGATAAATACGATTATAATAAACAAAATGCACTCCCTGAGAAGAAATGGGGGTGAATCATCATTTACAAGTTTGATAGAATAAAAGTGGGCTGTTCACTTTGTCAGCATACGTATGTGATTCGGCAGTTAATACTTTAGATTTCTCATTGCTTAATTTGAAGCTCATTCTTTGAGGTTTAAATTGATCAATTGATTATGTTCAATTCAACAGCTATTTTACAACATCATTTTATATTTCTGTTGCTTGTTATAAAATGACTAGTGTTTCTGAAGCTAATTTTTCTAATAAATTAAAGAAGATGTGTTAGAGGCAAACTGACTCCTTAGACAAGTTCCTCTGTGCATGCAGTAGACAGCCCATATATGCTTCTAGACTGATGCACTAACAGTTGCACGATGCCAATCTTGCAGGTAGGTAATCAAGAGCCATATCCAATGCCGGGGTAAGTTGTTGATGAACTGAGACCAGATCAGGAAAGACAAAAAATACAACCTGGGCCTGAGTTGCGGTATTGATCCTGGGGAAGCCCAAGTCAAAGGCAGAAGTGGCAACTAGTGTTGAAAGTAGAATGCTGAATAACCACCAAGCCCTGGGGCCTGAACCTTACTCTACATGGAAATGCGGTGCAGAGCAGAGGAGAATGGGTAGGAACCTCATGCCACAAATATCCAAAGGGAAGCTACTACTGATATATAAGCATCGGCTAATACGAGACCCAGAGTCACTTTGGGAACACTAAACAAAACCCAAATGGTGGTTTCTCTTCTTACAGTATCCTGGATCCTAAAGAGGATCCATGAACCAACTGGGACTTTTAAGGATCCATAGAGGACTGGATACTTAATTGGCCTCTGAGCCTTAACTGGAAAAGCTCTAGAACTTGCACATCAAGGAGAGTCCTGCCCTTGGGCTTTGTAGCCAGCCCTACCTCTCCTTGGGACTCACTGCTACTGCTCCTAAGTCACTTCAGTCGTGTCCAACTCTGTGCAACCCCATAGACGGCAGCCCACCAGGCTTCCCAGTCCCTGGGATTCTCCAGGCAAGAACACTGGAGTGGGTTGCCATTTCCTTCTCCAATGCATGAAAGTGAAAAGTGAAAGTGAAGTCGTTTAGTCGTGTCCGACTCTAGCGACCCCATGGACTGCAGCCTACCAGGCTCCTCCGTCCATGGGATTTTCTAGGCAAAAGTACTGGAGTGGGGTGCCATTGCCTTCTCCGTTGGGACTCACAGTCACAGGCTAATCCACAGATTCCTGTGCTTTTCACTATGGAGGACATCTTTTGCAATTTTTCCCCTTATGGGTCCCATCTTCTAAAACCACCTTTCTCTAAATTTAATATTATTAATCATTGGTTTCTCATTATTTAATTCATTATATACATATATAAATGCCAATCAGGACTTCTGATAATATTGATAAAATTCCTACCAAAAGACATTTTAAAATCTTGTTTTATTTAATCTGTGTAGACTTGTCCTGGTTAAGCATTTTGTCTTTGTGAGTCTTTTTTTCTTTTTTGGCTGCTCTGGGTCTTAGTTTGAGCATGCAAGTCCTTGTTCCCTGACTAGGGATCAAAGCCAGGGCTCTTGTGTTGGGAGCACAGAGATTTAACCACTGGACAACCAGGGAAGTCCCTCTGTTAATCTTTTTGAATTGCTTAAATTATTCATGGTTCCCACATCTTACCAAGCACTAATCAGCACCCCAGCTCTTCCCACCACTACTGCCTTCTTGGACTGCTAGCGGAGAGGAGTTCCTATGCTGGGAATCACTGAGCTAAAATAGCTACAAACTTGCAAGGTCTAGAAAACCAAAGTCGGAGAAGGCAATGGCACCCCACTCCAGTACTTTCGCCTGAAAAATCCCATGGACGGAGGAGTCCAGTAGGCTGCAGTCCGTGGTGTCACTAAGAGTCGGACATGACTGAGCGACTTCACTTTCACTTTTCACTTTCATGACTGGAGAAGGAAATGGCAACCCACTCCAGTGTTCTTGCCTGGAGAATCCCGGGGACAGAGGAGCCTGTTGGGCTGCCATCTATCGGGTCACACAGAGTCGGACACGACTGAAGCGACTTAGCAGCAGCAGCAGCAAAAAACCAAAGTAGTTCAACTATAGTGAATGTCACAGGGAGACGTGAATTTTCTGTATTGATCTAGGTATAACATTTTCAAGATAGTGCTTTTGTTTTGATGTGAATATTGATCAACTCAGAGGCCTGACACATAGCAAACTGCAGGTAATACCCAAAAGACTTTATAAACCAAACCAATTCCTTCCATATTCAAGGTGGAGGGGAGGCAAGGGCCTCATCCTTACCAGCCTGGGGCAGCATCTCAGGATCCTGGGGGAAGAGAAACCAGAGGTAGATCTGTTCAGAACTGCTGCTCAAAGGCACATCGATAGTGTAAGCTTGAGACTTGGGGCCAGAAGATCTGAGTTTGAGTCCTGGCCCTGACCATAACACCTACCAGAAGTGTGACGCTGAGTAAGACAACTAACATCAGACAGGGCTTAGTAATAAGGCTCTCAGTGACAGCCTCTCTGTCTCAAGCACAGGACAGAAAAATCAGAATACCTCATCAGCTCTCAACCTGCACCGTTCGGTGGCTTGTAAAATCACCTGTCTACATACTTTGTCTCACTAGTATTTTTAATTTTGCTTTATTTCTCCTGGCACTCTTTTGGGCAATTCAGTAGATATCCATGGATTTCTCTTAATGTACTGTCATAGGGAACCATAGAAAAAGATGAGCATTATGTCATTTGAGGAGTATGAAGTACTGACAGAGAGAAAAAAGGCAAGTGCCTGTTTTACTAGACAGACTGTAAGTCTGAAAAATGTTAATGAGTCTTGAACCATAATAAAGAATGCCCTTTTACTATTTTCTTCCCTTGCTCTCCCAGAGCACAGTGCTAATGTTTTCTGTGCCTGATCTGTTCTGAGTTTGGTTGTATTTCAGCATTTGTGTGACAATGTCAGAGTTACAGTCACAGCCTGTCATTTCACATTCTGCTAGTGACACCTGGATCTATTTTTTCATTCAGTTTCTAGGAAAAATTGTCACTCTACTTCCGTGGTTTGAGGCCATGGACAGAAAGCCATCCCTGCGCCCTTAGCGCAGTTTAAACAAAACATCTTGTAAACTCCTAATTGCATCTCCACTGCTCTCTGATCTTCCCTGGTATGAAAACCTGCTGAGAAGGCCTGGATCCTGAAGATGCCCCACCACAGATCCTCTGTGGACAAATGAATGTTCGAAAAGTGCCTTGGATCAGAAACTTACTTATTCTCAGGGTTTTAAAAATCGAGGAATCAGTTCAGTTCAGTTCAGTCGCTCAGTAGTGTCCGACTCTTTGCAACCCCATGAATCCCAGCACGCCAGTCCTCCCTGTCCATCACCAAATCCCGGAGTTCACTCAAACTCACATCCATTGAGTCAGTGATGCCATCCAGCCATCTCATCCTCTGTCGTCCTCTTCTCCTCCTGCCCCCAATCCCTCCCATCATCCGAGTCTTTTCCAATGAGTCAACTCTTCGCATGAGGTGGCCGAAGTACTGGAGTTTCAGCTTCAGCATCATTCCCTCCAAAGAAATCCCAGGGCTGATCTCCTTCAGAATGGACTGGTTGGATCTCCTTGCAGTCCAAGGGACTCTCAAGAGTCTTCTCCAACACCACAGTTCAAAAGCATCAATTCTTCGGCACTCAGCTTTCTTTATAGTCCAACTCTCACATCCATACATGACCACTGGAAAAACCATAGCTTTGACTAGATCGAGGAATACTTTTATGCAATTCTTTTGTATTATTATTCTGAAGATCTCACTGATATTCCTAGGGCTTCCCTGGTGGCTCAGTTGGTGAAGAATCTGCCTGTAATGCAGGACACCCAGGTTCGATCCCTGGATTGGGCAGATCCCCTGAGAAGGAAATGGCAACCCACTGATACTCCTGATATCACTGATACTATCACTGATATCACGGATACTCCTGATGTCACTGATATTATCACTGATATCACTGATATTCCTGGGAGCTACAGTTATTTGAGAATTTGGACTTGCAGAGGAACCATTAGGACTAATTGCACATTCAACTGTTTGTGACCTATGGACTGTATCCCACCAGGCTCCTCTGTCCATGGGATTCTCCAGGCAAGAATACTAGAGTGGGTTGCCATGCCCTCCTCCAGGGGATCTTCCCAACGCAGAGATGGAACCCGAGTCTCATGTGGCTCCTGCATAACAGGCAGGTTCTTTACCACTGAGCTCTAGGACTAATTACTATGTCCCTAAAATATTTGCTCGGCAGCCCTTTATACACTTTGACATGGGAAACTTATGAATGCCTTTGCACATTTTAACTGGAGTGACCACATATCACAATAGGCTGGGAGATCTGGCTTATGCTTGTCGACCCATTTCCTTTCATTTTCAGAAGTGCCCTCTGATTTGAATGATAAATTATGGTCACCCTACCTCTAGTACACTTAGTTGCACAAGTCAACCCTGAAAGAGACATGAATGACAATTTACAAAACACAGAAATTTAATAACAAGAGTGAAAGCTTTATTGTCAAGACGGTATGGCTCTTTTCTTGTGAAATCTATTTAGGAAGATGATCTGAAGTTGCTTTCTAGCTTTTCTTTGCAAAAAGCTGCCATGGAATGAGCAAGAAGAACACTTTAACTTTGCTTTGAACTCCAAGGTGAAGAGAAAATCCTGTTTACCCAGACAAGAAGCAGATTCACCTCTTACCCAGTACAAAGGATGCTTCCAAGAATAGAGAGTATGACTACAGATTTTGTTTTCTGAGGATGATGGATGCATGTATGCTTAGTCGTGTCCGACTCTTTGTGATCCCATGGACTGTAGTCCACCAGGCTCCTCTGTCCATGGAATTTTCCAGGCAAGAATACTGCAGTGGGTTGCCATTTCCTACCCCCAAGGGATCTTCCTGACCCAGGGATGGAACCCACATCTCCTCGGGCTCCTGCATTGGCAGGCAGATTCTTTGCCACTGCTCTACCTGGGAAGCCCTTTGTTTTCTGAAGAGCATCCCCACCACCAAAGTTACTGGCATAATCACAAGGTGCAATGAAAAAGAAAAAAGTATATATATGAAGACAGGCAAAATTCCTAATTGTTAGTATTCACAACATTTTTCTTCAGCCTGGGGAAAACAGGAGATAAGGAATTTCTAGGAGAGGTTGGAAAATAAGAGTGGATGGGGGGAAAATCACTAATAGAATAAAAAGAAATGACTCTTGGAAGGGAAGGGGAGGTCTGAAGGAGAGGGAAGGAGGGAAGCATTGCACAGCTGGGTTTGTGGTTGTTGAGGTGTGGGAGAGTTTAGGGATATACTGCTTAGGGTGCATCTGAAAACAGCAGCAGAAATCTAAGCTCCACAGTCCCTTCCAGGACTTTACCCCAGTGCTCTGCCATCCAGGTCAATTTGAGTGTTTTGTCAACCAGTCAGCTCAATCTGCTCCCCTTGTGTTTCAGCAGAAGCAGCTCCATTTCTTCCATGTGTCATCTTTTTACTAAGTGAGTAAAATAATTTTCAGAAGATTCCCAGGAGACTCTCACATCTCATTGGCCAGAACTGCATATTATACCCATATTTAAACCATTTCTGGGCAAGGAGAATAGGACCACCATATGGCTTAGATCAACCATAATTCACCCTCCTGGGGCTCAGAATGAGGCTCTGAAACCTACGGTAATGAAGCATAGGGTGGTTTCCTATTAGAATAGAGGAGGAGGAATAAGGAGTGATTTGTGTTATGGAATGAATTGTGTCCTCCCCAAATTTATATGTCCTCCCAGTACCTCAAAATATAACCACAGTTAGTCTTTAAAGAGGTAATTAACATAAGATGAGGTCATATGGGTGGGCTCTGATCCAATATGACTGGTGTCCTTAGAAGACGAGGACACAGATCCATACAGAAGGAAGGCTATATGAAAATGCAGGAAGAAGACAGCCATTAACACACCACAGAGAGCAACCAAGGAACAACGTGGCAGTACCTGCATCTTGGAATTCTAGCCTCCAGAACTGAAAGAACTAATTTCTGTTGTTTAATCCATTTGGTCTATGGCATTTTGTTGTGGCAGCCTGGGCTGACTAGTAACGCACGCAACTGGGAACATTTGCAATGCGGGAAGAATTAAGAGCTGGGAAAGCATTTTTAAGATGTGCTAATCTAGACATTGTTTATCAACAACTGTTAACATCACAAAAAGAGAGAGCACCAGACATCGTGTACCTCCCAACGGAAGTGTAAACATTATCACCAATAAGGCAACCTTGCCTCCCAAAAAGAAGGAAAAATTGAACCTGAATTCAACCAAGACATTAGTCTACAAATTTACAGAAATAAACAGAGGAAGGTGTTTCCCACAGGGACGTAATCAGTCAAATCCATATTGTGAGAAACTGTAGGACAAACTTCTTGGATTGAAGGATTTTCCAAGATATGGGACTTCCAACGCTAACACAGGGAAAGTCATGGGCAAACCAGGACGAGATGGTCATCCCAGCCATCTCTTCATCAAAGAAACTGCAAGAGAAGAAGAGATGGAGAGGGAATCTATACATTAAAATATTTAAAAATTTATCTTCCAATCATAATATGTGGACCTTATTCTGAACAAATTAATGAACTAGTAACAAATGTTATGAGGCAAGTAAGTATTTTTAATTTTTCAGAGTGATAATAGTATTATTATGTTTTGTAAAAGAGTGAATCCTTTTCTTTTAGAGATATATAAATGAAATATTTATAGAAAAAATTGAGTAATGTTTGATATTTTAGAATAAGATGGGAGAAGGGGAAAGGCAGGGGATGAGGCAGAATGGGTCCAGAGTAGATGGTTGTGTAACTGGGTGATGGGCTTATTATATTGATACTATTCTGTTTAATCTGTACGTTTGAAGTTTTCCATAATAAAGAGGTTTTTTTTTTAAAGATTTTTCTATACATTAAGAATATTCTCTCCAATTTAGTGTCTTCTTCAGAGACAGAATATCTGAAGTAACTCAAGCCACCTATTTCTCATTGGGCTGTTTCTTCAAAGGCATTTGGACCAAAAGGCAGCCCTGATTATATTGGAACTATACTTGAACAAGTACATGAAATGATAATTAGGAAAGAATGGGGTCTTGAGAGTTTATGCTATTTTATTTATTCCAGAAAAGCTTAATAAAGGAGGTGAGATTTCAGCAGCTGCTTGAATGAAGGATGCAGGTCCTATTTATAATCATTGGCCTTCGTATTAGCCTGCTGTGCTCCTAGCTAGTACCATTATCAATTTCATTTCGAAAACATTCTGATACATAAAAAAATATTATTTAAATATTAGCAATTCTCTTTTCAAACAATAAGGAATCACAACAATCAAGAAATTACTCAAAAATTTGTCCTGCGTGATATTAATAAGAGTTCTGTCAAATAAGTTTAGGAATCACTGACTCAAACAGAATGCTGAGCAGTACTTATCAAACCTTGCTCTGGTGAGTGTGCCCCAGAGCTGTGCATACTTCCTAGAGCTTCACAGCTCTGCAGTGCAGCCTCTATTCCACAGATCCTAAAGGAAATGGTGTTTTATGATGCATACTAACATTTCCAAGTTTATACACTTCTTAAACAGAGTCAAAACTAGCTTCAGTTCAGTTCAGTTCAGTTGCTCAGTCGTGTCTGACTCTTTGCGATCCCATGAATCACAGCACACCAGGCCTCCCTGTCCATCACCACCTCAAACTCAAGTCCATCGAGTCGGTGATGCCATCCAGCCATCTCATCCCTTTCCCTCCTGCCCCCAATCCCTCCCAGCATCAGAGTCTTTTCCAATGAGTCAACTCTTCGCATGAGGTGGCCAAAGTACTGGAGTTTCAGCTTTAGCATCATTCCTTCCAAAGGACACCCAGGGCTGATCTCCTTCAGAATGGACTGGTTGGATCTCCTTGAAGTCCAAGGGACTCTCAAGAGTCTTCTCCAACACCACAGTTCAAAAGCATCAATTCTTCAGCACTCAGCTCTCTTCATAGTCCAACTCTCACATCCATACATGATCACTGGAAAAACCATAGCCTTGACTAGACGGACCTTGGTTGGCAAAGTAATGTCTGTGGTTTTGAATATGCTATTTAGGTTGGTCATAACTTTCCTTCCAAGGAGTAAGCATCTTTTAATTTCAGTGACCCTATTTTGGACCAGATCAACCTGAAAGACATATTGGAAGGGGGGTAGGTAGTAAAAATTAGCACCAGCCAAGACGTTTAGGGCTCTTAATCTTCACAACCCCAAGACTGACCTCCAGGTAATGAGAGTTACTTTCTCACCTCTCCTGCTGGCACTTTTCCAGTGCCTGCTCCATGCTAGATCCTGTGCTAAACATTTTGAATAGATATCTCATTTAATCCTCACAAAGACCCTCTGAGTTGAATACCATTAACTCATTTTAACAGACCAGGAAGCCACCAAGAAGTTTTCCCTAACCTTTCCACCTAGTTAGTGGCCAAACTGAGATTTTACTAGATCCAGCCCCACACTTTCTTCTAATTCTCCTTCTAATTCTTCTAAATTCTCCCACCAGTTAAATCCCCAAATCCCTAAGATCTTGCTTTCCTGATGCAAATGTTTTATTTAGCAGCAGGGCAACTTTTTCCTGGAACATTCCAGGTGTAGAGATTCAGATTTTTTCCAAAACACTGATTGCTCAGAAACATATTATGATTGTATATTATGAGTACCATTGACCATGGTAATTTAAAAGTCACCCTAAAGCATACACATCTAAACCATTTACCATCTAAACCATTTTTATGTGTACGGTTCAGTACTGTTAGGTATGTTCACTTTGTTGTGAAACAGATGTCCAGAATTTTTTCATTCTGCAAAACTGAAGTTCTTTACCCATCAAACAACTCCTCTTTTCCTCCTTCCCCAGCCCTACAACCACCATTCTACTTTCTGTTTCTATGAATCTGACTATTCCAGGTATCTCACATAAGTAGAATCATATGGTGTTTGTGACTTGCTTATTTCATTAGCATAATGTCTTCAAGGTTCATCACACTGTAGCATGTAATAGGATTTTCCTTCATTTTTCAGGCTGGATAACATTCCACTATATGTATATAGCGTGTTTTATTTTCTGTTCATCTGTTGGTGACATTTAAATTGCTTCTACTTCTTGGCTATTGTGAATAATGTTACTATAAAAATGGGTGTGCAAATATCCCTTCAAAACTCTGCTTCCAATTCTTTTGGATACATAGCCAGAAGTGGAAATGCTAGATCATATAGTAGTCCTATTTTTAATTTTTTTGAAGAACTAACATAATGCTTTTCATAATCACTGCACCATTTACAATCCTACCAACAGTACACACGGGTTCTGATTTCTGCATATCTTCAGTAATACTTGTTAGCACCTGTTTTCTTTGTAATAGCTAACACTGTAGCCTCCACCAAGAAAAAAGATTTCTGATACTAAAGCCCATCAGAAAGAAGAGTAATATTACCACAAAGCCTCCTGTTGAGGTTCCTAAAATTAAGCAATCTTATGTAAAGATTAAAAGCATAAATATAATTTATATACATTCTTCATTTCACACATAAAATCACTTTGTTTATATACATTTACTAGGAGACAAGTGAGCAATCCCTTAGCTAGAAGGAGGTTAAGAAAAATTAATATCATACAAGTTACATGATATCCTTCTGAATGTTTACAGAGAACACTAAAGCATTAATACTAGGAAAGTAATCAGTTCCAATTTTTTTCATTAATGTTGAGTACAAGCTGCTACTTCAAAAATATCTTCATCATATTTGAATTATTCTATAATTCCATTCCCCATTTCCCACCCCGCTAAATGATGTTGAAGCTGATTTATCATTCTCAGGCATGCTTTCTCATGATCTTGAAGGAAACTGTGATTAAATGAACCCTTGGTGAATCTATCCCAGGAGTGAACATGAGTTGAGCATAAATCCCACTAATTCTCACGAAAATTCCCAAAAGAGTGAGAAGGCGAGTACTCAGACTGCCAGAAATCTCCTTTAGAAAAGGATAATACACAAATAAACTCTTAGGTAATTTTTCAGAGGACTGGCTACAAAATCTAATAATGCTAGAAATGCTTAGGGTACAAAATAGAAAAATGTGAATATGTAAAATTCCACATGAATCTGTGAATGTGTCTTAGGGGCAATCTTTTAAATGGGAACTCTATCATAGAAATTCACTTCCTTTATTTAATGAGAGACATTACTAGTGACTGTAAACTGCCAGTCTATATGCTCTTTCCTGTTCTCTTTGAAATCCTGAATCCTACAGATTCTTATGTGTTCTTAGACATAAAATGCCAGCAATTGTTCATTTCATAAGTACAGTATTAGCCAAGTACTCCTACATGGAGGGAAAAAAGCTACTTACAATTAAATTATTTAGTTGTAGCACAATTACTCATTTCCAACATTCCTTATAGCATATCAAGTATTCTCCACAAAGAAGCTTAGGAGAGGACCCTTTCAAATTTACTGTATTTGAAAAGTAACTCATAAAATAAAAATCAGGGAGTTTTTCTGAGATGCGCTGGTAATTAGAGCAGCAGGAAAAAAACTGGAAAATACGATAGTTCTTAGAATCAGTTCCAGGTTTGAACAACTTCTTTGTATACAGTCTCCAGGGACATGAAGGAAGACAGCACTGCAGGGCATGTATTTAACAACATTCCAGTAGAAAAAGGAACTTCACTGTCCAGAGGAAACAGAATCAGTGTTTCTTAGATATGAAAGATGCACTATTCTCCAAGAAAGCCATTATGGAATTTATCTAACGCATTGCTCTGTGCAAACAGTTCATAACCTGGTTACACTTTAAAATAACCCAAGGAGAATTAAAACAAAACCCAGTAAGCCTGGTCCTCACCCCAGAGATTCTAAGATTTTGATTCAATTCATCTGGCATGGGATGAATCTAATATTCAGCCAAGGCTGAAGAGCACTGTCCTTTGAAATAATAATAATCAAAAAGATAAAGGCCCAAAACTCATATTATGGGGAAGTTAATTTCCTTTAACTATTCTAACGTATGCAGGACCTATGGGAACTGAACAGGCAATTTTCTCCTAACCTAAACACATCAGGAACAGTGGAGTGAACTTCAACTTGGGGGAACTAGAAAGTTGTTTCCAAAAGCTCCTTGTTTCTATGATCAGTTTTGCTTTTTTAGTTAAAACAGTAGAAAAGACTCATTGATGTTTTCTCCTAGATTTTCCCTAGGCAAGGGAAATAATTCTGTAATTACAAGCGTTATTCTAGGGAAATAATTCTGTAATTACAAGCGTTATTCTAGTCCATCTTTTGAGACATAACATGATATCTATCCTTTTTCAGCCTGGACTAGGTAACCTTTGTGGGGCTTTATGAGAATCTAATGAAGGATGAGTAAGCATATGGACACATAATTTTACGTAGAATTTCAATGGGTTCACTAACTACTACCTACAGTTCTTTAAGAGTCCATAGACCCTAGCTTATAATCCCTATTTTATGGACTTTTCCACCAGGGGTTGGAGAGAAGGAAAAGGAGGAAGGGCAGTAAATGAAGCAATTAGGACCTGGAAATTCCCAAAATATACTAGGACTATGCCTCTTAATTCATGTGCATAAGAATCGTCTAAAGCATCCAATGTACAGAAAAACAAAATTAAACAAATGGAACCTAATCAAACTTGGAAGCATCTGTACAGGAAAGGAAACCATAAACAAAACAAAAGGGCAACTTATAGACTGGGAGGAAATATCTGCAAATGATGCAGCTGACAAGGGCTTAATTTCCAAAATACGCAAACAACTCACAGAACTCAATAACAACAAAAACAAAAACAACCCCATTGAAACATTTAGGCAGAAGACCTAAATAGACATTTCTCCAAAGAAGACATACAAATGGCCACAGGCACACGTAAAGATGCTCGACATCACTCATTATTAAAGAAATACAAGTCAAAACTATGGTGAGGATGGCCAGTATTAAGAAGTCTGCTGCTGCTGCTGCTGCGAAGTCGCTTCAGTCGTGTCTGACTCTGTGCGACCCCATAGATGGCCTTCTACCAGGCTCCTCTGTCCCTGCGATTCTCCAGGCAAGAAGATTCTCCAGCCCCCTGGAGTGGGCTGCCATTTCCTTCTCCAATGCATGAAAGTGAAAAGTCAAAGTGAAGTCGCTCATTTGTGTCCGACTCCTAGCGACCCCATGGACTGCAGCCTACCAGGCTCCTCTGTCCATGAGATATTCCAGGCAAGAGTACTGGAGTGGGGTGCCATTGCCTTCTCCAATTAAGAAGTCTACAAATAACAAATGCTGGTTAGGATGTGGAGAAAAGGGAACCATCCTACACTGCTGGAATGTAAATTGGTGTAGCCACTATGGAAATCAGTGTGCAAGTTCTTAAAAAAAAAACTAAAAATAGACTTGCCATATGTTCCAGCAAGCCCACTCCTAGCCATACATCCAGAAAACAATATAACTCAGAAAGATACATGCACACCTATGTTCATATAGAAACACTACTTACAATAGCCAAGACATGGAAACAATGTAAATGTCCATCTACAGATGAATGGATAAAGAAGATATGGTACCACAGGATTATAATTTATATATGGAATCCAAAATATGACACAAATAAACTTACCTACCAAACAAAAACAGACTCACAGACATAGGAAACTGACAAGATGAAGGGGTGGAAGAGGGATAGATTGGGAGTCTGGGATTAGCAGATGCTAACATTATGTATTGAATGGATAAACAATAAGGTCCTAGTCCTACAATAGAGCACAGAGAACTATATTAATATCCTGTAATAAACCATAATGGAAAAGAATATGAAAAAGAATATGTGTGTGTGTATATATGTGTGTATATATATATATATAGATATATGTATAATTGAATCACTCTGCTGTACAGTATGGAGAAGGCAATGGCACCCCACTCCAGTACTCTTGCCTGGCAAATCCCATGGATGGAGGAGCCTGGTAGGCTGCAGTCCATGGGGTCGCTAAGAGTTGGACACGACTGAGTGACTTCACTTTCACTTTTCACTTTCATGCATTGGAGAAGGAAATAGCAACCCACTCCAGTGTTCTTGCCTGGAGAACCCCAGGGACGGGGGAGCCTGGTGGGCTGCCGTCTATGGGGTCGCACAGAGTCAGACATGACTGAAGTGACTTAGCAGCAGCAGCAGCTGTACAGTAGAAATTAACACAACACTGTAAATCAGCTACACTTCAATAGGGACTAACTTGGTGGTAAAGTGAAAGAGGAGAGTGAAAAAGTTGCCTTAAAGCTCAACGTTCAGAAAACGAAGATCATGGCATCTGATCCCATCACTTTATGGGAAATAGATGAGGAAACAGTGGAAACAGTGTCAGACTTTATTTTTTGGGGCTCCAAAATCATTGGTGATTGCAGCCATGAAATTAAATGACATTTACTCCTTGGAAGGAAAGTTATGACCAACCTAGCTAGCATATTGAAAAGCAGAGACATTACTTTGCCAACAAAGGTTCATCTAGTCAAGGCTATGGTTTTCCCTGTGGTCATGTATGGATGTGAGAGTTGGACTGTGAAGAAAGCTGAGTGCCGAAGAATTGATGCTTTTGAACTGTGGTGTTGGAGAAGACTCTTGAGAGTCCCTTGGACTTCAAGGAGATCCAACCAGTCCATTCTGAAGGAGATCAGCCCTGGGTGTTCTTTGGAAGGAATGAAGCTAAAGCTGAAACTCCAATAACTTTGGCCACCTCATGCAAAGAGTTGACTCATTGGAAAAGACTCTGATGCTGGGAGGTATTGGGGGCAGGAGGAGAAGGGGACAACAGAGGATGAGATGGCTGGATGGCATCACCGACTCGATGGACGTGAGTCTGAGTGAACTCTGGGAGTTGTTGATGGACAGGGAGGCCTGGCGTGCTGCAATTCATGGAGTCACAAAGAGTCGGACACGACTGAGCGACTGAACTGAACTGAACTGAACTGGTGGTTCAGTGGTTAAGACTCTGAGCTTTCAATGAAGACAACATAAGTTCGATCCCTGGTAGAGGAACTAAGATCCCACATTGTTGCAGGACATGGCCAAAATAAAAAATACTGTATTTCAATAAATAAACTTTAAAAAAAAAAAAAAAAAAGAATCACCTAAGAACCTCAGATTCTGGTTCTGTTCAGTAGGTATACAGAGGGCCCAAGAGTCTGCAGTTCTAATCAGCTGCTTCATACATCAGATTTAGAATGGCAAGGTACTGGAAGCATGTCTCAACATTACTGGCTCTCCTATGTGCCAAAGACCATAAATGTACAAATATTTCTACCTTTCTTGAAAATCTAATATTGTGTATAACACATGCTATTTCTTTCAACAAAAAGTGATAAAGAAGATGGCAAACTTAATTCTTTACTTTCGAAGGTCTAGGGACTCCAATTGTTAGAACTGTTAAATTCAATAGTGTTTCTTTTCATGGAACCAAATATTATCAATTCAGTGGAAGCAATTTTTTTTTTTAACTCCTAAAAACAACAACAAAACCAAAAAACTCCCCTGGGTGATATTGTTCAGGAAGAAATGAAATAACAATGAGATTTTTAAACCAGTTTTTGTCTGGAAAAGAATTATACTTAAACTGATGGTGAACCTAAAACCAGCTTCTCTGAAGCAGAAATAACACAAGAGCCCGCTGAGCTACATGATCTTCCAGGTTATTAGACCAGTCTTGGAAGTGCAGTGCCAGTCACACAGAAAGGTTCTAGAGCTCACAGCTCACAGCCTACCTGAGGATTTTAGTGCCAATAATTCTTTTTTAGAGTATTCTTTTTTCTGATAATAAGAATAATAAAGTAATACGTGCTATTATTTTTAAGTTTATAAAATGTTAAAAGATATTAAAAAATCCATCATTCTAAAACTATATATCGAGGACCTATATACTATGTCTTCCCTGCCTCTGTCTTTTCAATGCACTTTCAACATAATTAGAACCCAAGAGTACATAAAATGTCGTATCATGCTTTCTTCCCTTCAGTACTTGCAAGGGCATAGCAGAGTTTGATGAAATGGCCTGCAGAGAGGACTAGAGGTGGGCAGTACAATCACATCCCAAGAACAAAACCCAGCCCTTCAAAGAAGAAACCACTATCATTGTATCCCTACTTTAAACTTTTGTGCAATTTTACCTACTTGTTGGATAATTATATTTTATTTTGAATGTGGAAAGAGAAAGCTCAGACTAACAAATCTCTATCTAGAAAGTAAAATAAGATAAAGTTGAGAGGGTAAATTATTCCCTTGCAATTTTAAAGAGGTAATCATGGAATATTACTATTGCACACACCGGGAATAATTAATTTCCCTCTTTTGGTTTCTGCCTCATGAAGGAAGCAGAAAGAACAGCTATCAAAGGGGAAATGCTAAAATCTCTGCTGAAATTCTACAGATTCAAGTCATAAGGAAAAGACATAATTCACTAAACTGAGCAACTTTCAGAGCTGGGTTAAGAAGAAGTAGGTGCTATATTTTTCCTGTCTCTTCATACAATTTCACTTGAGAGTTAGCAATTGTTATAATAGTAAGAGCACACAGAATTTGAGAGAAAGAACTAAAGGTTTCTCTCCTTAAATTCACTAAATAAAAGGAAGAAAAAATACTGAATCCATAAACTGGCTAATTGAACAAAATTTATTGAGCCCCTGTTATGTTCCAGGCACTGTGCTAATTAGTGGGAATAAGTGGTTCTCATGAAGATAAGGTTGCTATTCTCGTGTGGTTTATATTCTAGAATAGGGAGGGAAGAGAGACAGACAATAAATAAATAGGAAATGAAGGCGATAATTTTCCTGCTTTGTAAAAAGAGTGACTTGAGGACAGAGGGACTAATTTAGGAAAGGTCTCCCCATGGAGACTTTGAAAGAGCATTTAAGTGACAAGAAGAGCTGATCTGAGGACCAAGAGTTCCAAGAATAGGGATGAAGAGGTTAACAGCCCCAAGACTAGAATGAGCTTGGCAAGTACCAGGAACACAGAAATCCCTGTGGCTGGGGAGTACCAAACATGGAAGGAAGCAGGAGAAGAGTCTCAAAGGAAGACTGGGCCCAGATTGTGTAGGACCTTGTAACCAAGGCTGAGAATTTGGGTAGAGTGAGAAGGAAGGGATAGGCCTTAACCAGAAAGGTGCCATGATCTGGTATACCTCTGTAAAAGACCTTTCTGGCTACCATATGGAGAAAACAGATTGTTATGGAGCATTAGTAATCAGAAGGACCCAGTAGAACACTACCTCAAGAGTCTAGGCAAGAAATGATGGTAGCTAGGATCATGACCAGGTTGGTAGCTGTAAAGATGGAGAGAAAGGAGAGATTGGGGTGTATTTTTAGCCAGCAGAACTTGCCTATGGGTTGTTTTGATTTGAGCAGTGAGAAAAAGGTTTGGGCATTGAGTAACTGTATGGATGGTGGGGTGATTTTTTGAAATAACAAGGACTTGGTTTTTGTTATAAAACAGGTTATAAGGAGGATCCAAAATTTTGGTTTGGACCATATTACATTTGATATATCAATTAGATATGCAAAAGTCCAATCAAGTAGATATCTGGATAGGTAGGTTGGAATATATACACAAATTTATCAAGTAGTATTAGTGAGGAGGTTAGACATATATTTTTTATTTCTCTAAATTTTACTCTGGTCATATGGCTTTAATTTTTTCGATATTAGGAATACTGGTTGATGCTTACAATTAGAATAAATCTTTACAGCATACTTTTAACAGAGTAATTGAGTAAAAACACTCTCTTCTTTTTCTAAGCAGTCCAGCCTTGATCATAGTCATGGCCTTGGCCTTGTTTATTAATATATCAGAAAAGGTTTAGTAATTATCCAGTCACCTCCTGGCAGGGGTAATGGGCAACCACTGTCATTATTGTTTTGACCTCTGGACCACTTGGGGAAGTACTTTATGAATTAGAGTTTTATCTTTTTTTTTTTTAATATCATCCTTATTTTAGAGTTTCAAAGTGTCTTTAGAGGACAGATATAAAAAATAAATTAAAGTGGACTTGCTGTGGTTGAAGTAGAGATCAGGACCCAAAGTCTTCCTTCTCACCCACTATAGAGAACAGAACACAGCTTGAAATAGTACCACTTTGATATCATTAGGTTATCAAGAAGCTAAAGGTACCATTTTGGAACTCATTTGGAATGAAGAGGTTTCAACTGAAGAGCAAAATTAGTAATTTTTAAATTTCTAAATAAAACACCAGAGTCATCTCATGTTTATTTTTTTCAAGTAAAATTTTCATTTAAGCATACTTGAGAATAAACTTAGGGGAACACCCAGGTTGCTGAAAATTAACTCCCAGGTTGTTCCAAAGTAACATCACATGAGAGAACCAGGGCGAATTTGTGTTTGTAAAGGAAGTTGAGACTTGCCATAGCCACGTATAATTGTCTAAAACAGAAAAGCTGCTGAGTCTAAAAGAAAATAGGAAATGCATTATCATGTCATGACAGATCCAATAACACAGTAGTGGAATTCTTGTCTGTGTACCATATTGCTGTATGGAGAAGACAGGTCAGCCCCAACTAAAACTATTGAGTAAGTAATCTTGGGTTGCCTACCATCCCATATTTTGAAGCAATTCTAGCTCTGCTCTACACATCCCCTGTTTAAACGGACCCATATCCTAATGCTGCCTTCTGACTTGCTAACCTTTCAAGTTACTAACTACTACAGAGCCGTGTGCTGTTAAGTCGCTTCAGTCGTGTCCAACTCTTTGTGACCCCATGGACTGTAGCCCACCAGGTTCCTCTGTCCACTTGATTCTCCAGGCAAGAGTACTGGGGTGGGTTGCCATGCCCTCCTCCAGGGGATCTTCTTGACCCAGCGATCGAACCCATGTCGTCTCTTATGTCTCCTGCAATGGCAGGCAGGTTCTTTACCACATTGTCTTTCAGTCATTCAGTCATATCCTACTCTTTTGAGACCCCATGGGCTGCAGCAGAGAAGGCTTCCCTGTCCTTCACCAATTCCCGGAGCTTGCTCAAACTCATGTCCTTTGAGTCGGTGATGCTATCAAACCATCTCATCTTCTGTTGTCCCCTTCTCCGCCGGCCTTCAATCTTTCCCAGCATCAGAGTCTTTTCTAATGAGTCAGCTCTTCACATCAGGTGGCCTAAGTATTAGAGCTTCAGCTTCAGCATCAGTCCTTCTGATGAATATTCAGGGCTGATTTCCTTTAAGATTGACAGGTTTGATCTCCTTGCAGTCCAAGGGACTCTCAAGAGTCTCCTCCAACACCACAGTTCGCCACAGTTTTGCACTCAGCCTTCTTTATGGTTCCACTCTCACATCCATACATGACTACTGGAAAAACCATAGCTTTGACTAGACAGACCTTTGTCAGCAATGTCTCTGTTTTTTAATATATGCTGTCTAGGTTTGTCCACAGAGTCAGTGGTAAAGGTGACATTAATCCCAGATAGCAAATCCTTCAGTATTGACAATGGTGAGAATCTCATGATGGGAAACGTACATGATGCAAAAACCTTTTCAGATTTTCCCAATCATTCCTCCTGGAGGCTTGCAGTAGAATAAAACACTTCCTCTTACAAAGCACAGGAAGAGTCCAGGTTTCTCAGCATAACGTTCAGTGCCCTCAACCATCCTCCTTCAGCCTACATTTCCAGTCTGCCTTCCCATCCTTGTTCCCACAGACCTTCCACTCTAAACACTCTCCCTGCCCCTTGCTGTTGTTTAGTTACAAGTCATGTCTGACTCTTTTGCAATCTCCAGACTCTAGCCTGCCAGCCCCTCTATCCCTGGGACTTACCAGGCAAGAATACTGGAGTGGGTTGAACTTCCTTCTCCAGGGGATCTTCCTGACCCAGAGATGGAGCCTGAATCTCCTGAACTGGCAGGTGGATTCTTTACCACTGAGCCACCAGGGAATCCCCCTCCCTGCCCCTTTGCTGTTGTCCAGTCGCCCGGTCGTGTCCAACACTTTGAGACCCCATGGATTGCAGCATGCCAGGCCTCCCTGTCCTTCACCATCTCCTGAAGTTTGCCGAAGTTCACGTCCATTGCATCAGTGATGCCATCCAGCCATCTCATCCTCTGACACCTCTTCACCTTCTGTCCTCAATCTTTCCCAGCATCAGGGACTTTTCCAATGAATCAGCTGTTCACATCAGGTGACCAAAATACTGGAGCTTCAGATTCAGCATCAGTCCTTCCAATGAATATTCAGGGTTGATTTCCCTTAAGATTGACTGATTTGATCTCCTTGCTGTCCAAGGGACTCTCGGGAGTCTTCTCCAGCACCACAGTTTGAAGATATCAATTCTTTGGTGCTCTGCCTTCTTTACAGTGCAGCTCTCACCACCATATGTGACCACTGGGAAGACCATAGCCTTGACTCTATGGACCTCTGTCAGCAGAGTAATGTCTCTGCTTTTCAACACGCTGTCTAGGTTTGTCACTGCTTTTCTGCTGAGAAGCAATCGTCTTCTGACTCCATGGCTGCAGTCACCATCCACAGTGATTTTGGAGCCCAAGAAGAGGAAATCTGTCACTACTTCTAACTTTCCCCCTTCTATTTGTGATGAAGTAATGGGGCCAGATGTGATGATCTTAGTTTGTTTTGGTTTGTTTTTTTTTTTAAATATTTAGTTTTAAGCTGGCTCTATCACTCTCCTCCTTCACCCTCATCCAGAGGCTCTTTAGCTCCTCTTTGCTTTCTGCCATTAGAGTGGTATCATCCACATATCTGAGGTTGTTTATGTTTCTCCCACCTATCCTGAATCTAGCTTCTAACTCATCCAGCCTGGCATTTCTTATGGTGTGCTCATCATATAGGTTAAATAAACAGGGTGACAGCAGACAGCCCTGCCATACTCCTTTTTCAATCTGGAACCAATCAGTTGTTCCATACAGAGTTCTAACTGTTGCTTCTTGACCTGCATAGAGGTTTCTCAGTAGACAGGTAAGATGGTCTGGTATTCCCATCTCTCTAAGAGCTTTCCACAGTTTGTCATGATCCACACAGTCAAAGGCTTTAGTCAATAAAGGGTAGTTGATGAAGCAGAAGTAGATGTTTTTCTGGAATTCCCTTGTTTTTCTCTAAGATCCAGCAAATGTTGGCAATTTGATCTCTGGTTCCTCTGCCTTTTCTAAAACCAGTTTGGACGTCTGGAAGTTCTTGGTTCCATAATGCTGAAGCCTAGCATGCAAGATTTTAAGCGTGACCTTACTAGCATGGGAGATGAGTTCAGTTGTCTGATGGTTAGCACATTATTTAGTACTACTTTTCCTGTGAATTGGGGTGAGGATTGACCTTTTCCAGTCCTGTGGCCACTACTGGGTCTTCCAGATTTGCTGACAAATTGAGTGCAACATTTGATAGCATCATCCTTTAGAGTTCTGAATAGCTCTACTGGAATTCTGTCACATCCACTAGCTTTATTAACAGCAGAGCTTCTTAAGGCCCACTTGCCCCTTAATATAAAGTAAATTCTGGCCTCCAGGTTCTTCCATCACTGTGAGAACCACACCCTTGACGCCCTCCCTCCTCTCCATCCAGCCTTAAGTCCTTTCTTCTCCATGGAACATGCCCGCCCCTCCAGCCTGCCAGGACCTTTCCCTCCTCGAGCACGTACCATTGATGGCACATAGCGCCTTGTTACCAGACCACGTGCTTCATCAGTCTCTCAAATCTCAGCATTCACATATCCTTCCACTACCTTTTTCATATTCACATATTACCTATTATGTTTTCATCTAAATTTTCTTAAAATCAATGCCCATATTTTAATTAAGTACATTTAATTTGATAGGAAATTTTAGATCATAATCATAATGGAAAGCCAACAGTACTTCACACAGATATTGAGGGCAATTGTAAACATACATACAGCATTGTGTGTGTGTGTGTGTGTGTGTGTGTGTGTGTCTGTGTGTGTCACTCAGTCGTGTCTGATTCTTTGCAACCCTGTGGACTGTAGCCAGGCTCCTCTGTCCATGCAATTCTCCAGGCAAGAATACTGGAGTGGGTTGCCATTCCCTTCTCCAATATACTGCATTATATAAATGTACATATAACCATTAATTAAAAAAATGTTTCTTCATGTCTACTATCTAAAATTATCTCACATACCACAATTTGAGAGATGTTACTTTATGTTGTTGTCTCATATTGCAATTTTCCTTACATCATGTAACTTTTTATGTGCTTATATCTTGTTTCCCCTAATAAATTGCAAGTCTCTAGGGGAGATCATATACTATACTTTATATTTCCCAGTGATTTTAGCCTAGTGCCTGGCACATGGTGCATATTAAATAAATGTTTGGTTCAGTTAATAAATGACTACAAATATATCAATATTCCTAGTCATAATCTGCAGTTATATAATCAGTAAAATGAAGATACTGAATCCTTCAGTTAAACTTAATGAGACCATTTAATTATATACTGAATTTATACATATAGTACTATCTTGGATATAAAATACATTGTAAATAAGAAAAACTCTATATTGCTGTGAGCACTAACAGTGCTAACCACAGGAGATTCTGGATTTTAAGATTTCAAAGTGATAGCTCTAGATTTTATGAGAGTAATAAACAGGAATAGATCCAAAGATTAACTGATGTGCTTCGATTTAGACAAACCTAATAGATTAAAATTCAAGCATTCATCAAAGATAAATTAAGGTCAAATAACTTACACTGCAAATAAATTTACAATAGAAGCCATTTAGAGAGCAAATCCTCACTACATTTTAAATCTGATCTGATTTCCTATTTTGAGAACATATTTATTAGCTAAATTAAGGTGTGTTTTATCCTAAAAATGAACACAGATGCAGGGGGAGAGGAAAAGCTTTTAAAAAAATCCCAGGAATTTTTGGATTTGAACTGGAGATTTAGTAACAATAATATTATATCCAAATATTTTGTTTAAGTTTTGAATTGTTACTTCCCTAAGGTCAAAGTTTTCATTTTCAATTTAAAAAGTTGCCTACAAGAAATTAAATAGGTAAACTCTTTGAGGTGGTGGGACTTATTCCAGCTCCCTATGATTTGTACTGGAAAAATAAATAAAACTTAACAGTCAATGAACTTTCTCTAATTGTCCTTTAATTATCTCAGACACAAAATAAAAGAAGTAAAGTAAACACTGCTTCAAAATTATCAAATATCTTCTGCTCTATTTTTGAGGGTCCCTGCTCAATTGCATCAGTCATTCCCTGGCCACACCAGTATTCCTGTATCTTCAGGATGAGCTCTCCAAAGATGCTTAGGGGAATCACTGACAAGGATGGTGCATGAGCTTGTGCTGGTGTAAGCTTGTGTTCCACACACCCACAAAGATGTACAACTCTACAGGGACCCACCTTCAGCACGGTAAATCAGAAAATGTCTGTGCAGAAAGCAATCTCAATAACCCTCGAGTACCACTCCTTCAAGTATCAAAAATGACCCCAAAGAAGAGAAGTTTTTTACCTGATTCTGGCAGATGAGGGCCAGTCAAGTGATGTTAACAGGCCCCCTTGGGCAGCAGTTAGCTACCTCAGTGTCCTTCTCCACTCGTCCACTGAAAAGGTAAGAGAGCAGGTCCATGGAAACATCCAACTCATTCTTGCCCTGTTCCTCTCCCCAGATCTGTTTTCAGAGATGCAATATCTACACCAGCTCTTACCTTAAAGCACAAGTTCAGGGTGACTGTCAAGGGAGGATCTCACCAGGCACAAATACAACTCGGTGGCTGGCCAGGGCTGCAGGATGGAAGCTGGAGCCTCTCTGTAACTGCAGCTTGTGCTGTTTCCACGGGCCTCCATCTTCCAGCCCTATCCCTTCAGACTGCGTCAGGTGCTGCGCAAGTCTCTGTGCCTTACGACGGAATCTTCTCCACTTACCTTTCATAGTTAGTGAGTGCATTCTAGTGTGAAAGCCCTGCACCTTACGTATCTTTTTATCTCCAGTGCCCCGCAGAACACCTACTGTAAAGAAGATCCTCAATAAAGGTTTTTTGAAGGAATGAATGAGCTTATTCCCAGTATCTGCCTCATATGGTTGCTGTAAGTTTTAAAACACCTGGTACAGAGTTTGACAAATAGTAAGTACTCAAAAAACCTCAGCCTCTACAACCCTAACATACCCTGACCCCAACCTGCCCTCTCCCCAGGCCACACATGCTCCCAAACCCTCTTCAGGAAGCCTGTCAAGCCAGACCACTCACTTTCCTAAGCTTAGTGAGTGTACTTGGTGCGGGACTTGTGCTAAGCAGTTTACCTACATTATATCAGCTAATTCCAAACAACCATGGATGGTAGGTACTGTTAATACTGACTTACTAGAGGTAAATTCTATGAGAGCCAAGATTTTTGCCTGTTGTCATATGAAAAGGGATCAAATTGCCAACATCCATTGGATCATCGAAAAAGCAAGAGATTTCCAGAAAAACATCTACTGCTGCTTCATTGACTATGCCAAAGCCTTTGACTACTGTGGCTCACAACAAACTGTGGAAAATTCTTAAAAAGATGGGAATAGCTGACCACCTGACCAACCTCCTGAGAAATCTGTATGCAGGTCAAGAAGCAACAGTTAGAACTGGACATGGAACAACACACTGGTTCCAAATAGAGAAAGGAGTACATCAAGGCTGTATAAGTCACCCTGCTTATTTAACTTATATGCAGAGTACATCATGAGAAATGCCAGGCTGGATGAAGCACAAGCTGGAGTCAAGATTGCCGGGAGAAATATCAATAACCTCAGATATATACATGACACCACCTTAATGGCAGAAAGCAAAGAAGAACTAAAGAGCCTACTGATGAAAGTGAAAGAGGAGAGTGAAAAAGTTGGCTTAAAACTCAACATTCAGAAACTAAGATCATGGTATCTGGGACCATCACTTCATGGCAAACAGAAGGGGAAACAATGGAAACAGTGAGAGGCTTTATTTTTGGGGGCTCCAAAATCATTGCAGATGGTGAGTGCAGCCATGAAATGTAAAGATGCTTGCTCCTTGGAAGAAAAGATATGACCAACCTAGATAGCATATTAAAAAGCAGAGACATTATTTTGCCAACAAAAATCCACCTAGTCAAAGCTATGGTTTTTCCAGTAGTCATGAATGGATATTAGAGGTGGACTATAAAGAAAGCTGAGGACCAAGAATTCATGCTTTTGAACTGTGGTGTTGAAGGAGAGTCTTGAGAGTCCCTTGAACTGTAAGGAGATCCAACCAGTCCATCTTAAAGGAAATCAGTCCTGAATATTCATTGGAAGCACTGATGCTGAAACTGAAACTCCATCCTTTGGCCACCTCATGTGAAGAACTGACTCATTGGAAAAGACCCTATGCCAGGAAAGATTGAAGGCAGGAGGAGAAGGGGAAAACAGAAGATGAGGTGGTTGGACTAACCATCACTAACTCTATTGACATGAGTTGAGTAAGTTCCTGGAGTTGGTGATGTACAGGCAAGCCTGGTGTGCTGTAGTCCATGGGATCGCAGAGTCAGACACAACTGAGCGACTGAACTGAACTGAACTGATATGAAAAGATGGTCAACATCACTAATCATCAGAGAAATGCAAATCAAAACCACAATGAGATACAAACTCATGCCTGTAAGAATGGCTATCATCAAAAAGAACACAAATAACAAATGTTGGTGAGGATGTAGACGAGAGGTAAACTTCATACACTGTTGGTGGGAATGTAAATTGGTACAGCCACTGTGGAAAACAGTATAGCAGTTTCTCAAAAAAACTAAAAATAGAACTACCATATGACCCAAAAATTCCACTCTTGGATATATACCCCCAAAAAAAGCAAAAATATTAATTTGAAAATGTATATGTACGCCAATCTTCATAGCAGCATTATTTACAATAGCCAAAATATGCAAGCAGCCTGTGTCCATTAACAGATGAATGGATAAAGAAGATGTGTGTGTGTGTGTGTGTGTGTCTGTGTGTGTGTGTGTCTGTGTGTATATCAGTTCAGTTTAGTTCAGTCGCTCACTCGTGTCCGACTCTTTGCGACCCCATGAATCACAGCACGCCAGGCCTCTCTGTCCATCACCAACTCCCGGAGTTCACCCAAACTCATGTCCATCGAGTCAGTGATGCCATCCAGCCATCTCATCCTCTGTCATTCCCTTCTCCTCCTGCCCCCAATCCCTCCCAGCATCAGGGTCTTTTCCAATGAGTCAACTCTTCACATGAGGTGGCCAAAGTGTTGGAGTTTCAGCCTCAGCATCAGTCCTTTCAAAGAACACCCAGGACTGATCTCCTTTAGGATGGACTGGCTGGATCTCCTTGTAGTCCAAAAGACTCGAAAGAGTCTTCTCCAGCACCACAGTTCAAAAGCATCAATTCTTCAGCTTTCTTCACAGTCCAACTCTCACATCCATACATGACCACTGGAAAAACCATAGCCTTGACTAGATGCACCTTTGTTGGCAAAGTAATATCTCTGCTTTTGAGTATGCTATCTAGGTTGGTCATAACTTTCCTTCCAAGGAGTAAGCGTCTTTTAATTTCATGGCTGCAGTCACCATCTGCAGTAATTTTGGAGCCAAAAAAAAAAAGTCTGACACTGTTTCCTCATCTGTTTGCCATGAAGTGATGGGACCACATGCCATGATCTTCATTTTCTGAATGTTGAGCTTTAAGCCAATGTTTTCACTCTCCACTTTCACTTTCATCAAGAGGCTTTTTAGTTCCTCTTCACTTTCTGCCATAAGGGTGGTATCATCCGCATATATGCGGTTATTGATATTTCTCCCGGCAATCTTGATTCCGGCTTGTGCTTCTTCCAGTCCAGCGTTTCTCATTGTGCACTCTGCATAGAAGTTAAATAAGCAGGGTGACAATATACAGCCTTGACGTACTCCTTTTCCTATTTGGAACCAGTCTGTTGTTCCATGTCCAGTTCTAACTGTTGCTTCCTGACCTGCATATAGGTTTCTCAAGAGGCAGGTCAGGTGATCTGGTATTCCCATCTCTTTCAGAATTTTCCACAGTTTATTGTGATCCACACAGTCAAAGGCTTTGGCATAGTCAATAAAGCAGAAATAGATGTTTTTCTGGAACTCTCTTGCTCTTTCAGTGATCCAGCAGATGTTGGCAATTTGATCTCTGGTTCCTCTGACTTTTCTAAAACCAGCTTGAACATCTGGAAGTTCACGGTTCACGTATTGCTAAAGCCTGGCTTGGAGAATTTTAAGCATCACTTTACTAGCGTGTGAGATGAATACAATTGTGCGGTAGTTTGAGCATTCTTTGGCATTGCCTTTCTTTGGGATTGGAATGAAAACTGACCTTTTCCAGTCCTGTGGCCACTGCTGAGTTTTCCAAATTTGCTGGCATATTGAGTGCAGCACTTTCACAGCATCATCTTTCAGGATTTGAAATAGGTCAACTGGAATTCCATCACCTCCACTAACTTTGTTCGTAGTGATGCTTTCTAAGGCCCACTTGACTTCACATTCCAGGATGGCTGGCTCTAGGTGAGTGATCACACCATCATGGGTATCTGGGTCATGAAGATCTTTTTTGTACAGTTCTTCTGTGTATTCTTGCCACCTCTTCTTAATATCTTCTGCTTCTGTTAGGTCCATACCATTTCTGTCCTTTATCAAGCCCATCTTTGCATGAAATGTTCCCTTGGTATCTCTGATTTTCTTGAAGAGATCTCTAGTCTTCCCCATCCTGTTGTTTCCCTCTATTTCTTTGCACTGGTCACTGAGGAAGACTTTCTTATCTCTCCTTGCTATTCTTTGGAACTCTGCATTCAGATGCTTATATCTTTCCTTTTCTCCTTGGCTTTTTGCTTCTCTTCTTTTCACAGCTATTTGTAGGGCTTCCTCAGACAGCCATTTTGCTTTTTTTGCATTTCTTTTTCATGGGGATGGTCTTGATCCCTGTCTCCTGTACAATGTCACGAACCTCCGTCCATAGTTCATCAGGTACTCTGTCTATCAGATCTAGTCCCTGAAATCTATTTCTCACTTCCACTGTATAATCATAAGGGATTTGATTTAGGTCATACCTGAATGGTCTAGTGGTTTTCCCTACTTTCTTCAATGTAAGTCTGAATTTGGCAATAAGGAGCTCATGTTGGATGCAATCTCAAAAAGTACAGAATGATCTCTGTTCATTTCCAAGGCAAACCATTCGATATCACAGTGATCCAAGCCTATGCCCCAACTAGTAATGGTGAAGAAGCTGAAGTTGAATGGTTCTATGAAGACCTATAAGACCTTTTAGAACTAACACCCAAAAAAGATGTCCTTTCATTATAGGGGACTGGAATGCAAAAGTAGGAAGTCAAGAAACACCTGGGGTAACAGGCAAATTTGGCCTTGGAGTACAGAATGAAGCAGGGCAAAGGCTAATATAGTTTTGCCAAGAGAACGCACTGGTCATAGCAAACACCCTCTTCCAACAACACAAGAGAAGACTCTACACATGGACATCACCAGATCCAAAATCAGATTGATTATGTTCTTTGCAGCCAAAGATGGAGAAGCTCTATACAGTCAGCAAAAACAAGACTGAGAGCTGACTGTGGCTCAGATCATGAACTCCTTATTGAGTGTATATGCATGCAATCAAATACTACTCAGTCGTAAAAAAGAAAGAAATTTCGCCATTTGCAGCAACATGAATGAATTCAGAGGGTATCATGCTAAGTGAAATAAGTCAAACAGAGAAGGACAAATACTGTATGATATCATTTATGTTCAGATTCTAAAAAATACAAACTAGTGAATATAACAGAAAAGAAACAGACACACAGACATACAGGACAAACTACTGGCTACCAATGGGGAGAAGGAAGTGGATAAGAGCAAGATAGGAGTAGGGGACTAAGAGTTACAAGCTACTATTATAAATAAATAAGCTACAAGGATATATTGTACAGTACAGGGAATGTAGCCAATATTTTATAATAGTTATACATGGAGTATAGCCTTTAACAATTGTGAATTGCTATATTATACACCTGTAATTTATATTATAGCATACTTCAACTATAATTCAATTAAAAAAATGATTTTTCCCATTGTGTTCACTGTTGCTACCCTGATTCCTTTAGCAGAACTTGGCACATCATAGTTGCTCCACAAATATTTATTGAATAGCTAAATGAACAAATGAATGGATGAATACCTGTTTTACAGATGAGGAAATTGAAGCCGAGAGAGACCAAGTCATTTGCCCAATGTCATCCTGTTACTAATGGTGAAGGTAGAATTCCAGACATGGTCTGCCTGATGCCAGTGCCAAGTCTGAAGCACTCTCTACCCTTCTCAAAGGGGACAGTGGTAATTTAGTCAGACAAAGTGTTCATTTTGATTCATCCCACCTAGACTTGGTACCACAGACTGAAAAGACAGAGAGGCCATATTTATTCTAACCTTTAATTGTAAGAGATCATTTTGTCTCCTAAAAAAAAAAAACAAGCTTTATCAATGTACACATTTACTTTTATACCAACACCAATGAATCAAGGTTCTCAAAATAATAAAATAATTCACGCAGGGAGCCTGACAGGCTACAGTCCATGGGGTTGCAAGGAGTTGGACATGACTGAGCACTTGTCGGCAACAGCAACAAACCTAGTTAAGAAGATAAATATTTCTCTGACTTGGTAGATCTTCTTTGATTGACTCTGATTTAATCTGTATCATAGAATTAGAATTACCCTAAGGAAGAAATTGTTTTTTCTGTAGTAAACTAAAAATGATTTTGAGTTCTGGTGCTCTCCCAATCAATACTGTCTGATTGAAAGGATAAAAAGAATTACTGTATACAAGCTAAATAAACTGAAGCTTAGGAATATAACTTTCAAAAAATAAACTTCCAGAACAAAATATTTTATTCATACACAGCCAAGTGAATTCCTATTGGATGAACCAACTTTTCAGTTACTAAAACTCTCCAGTGTTTGCAACATAGCCATAATTTCATTGTTAATTATGATACATTTTTAAACACCCAATGTTTCATACTGGAAAGCTTTGCTACCAGAAAGCACGTAACAGATATTTCACCTGAAATACTCTATGATGCTGAAACCTGAGGGTCCTATACATGTAAGATTTCATGTAGAGAAAAGTTGTAAGCAAGCTCTTTACTACAAATATTCATTACTAGCTACATCAGATCTTAGGAACTAAAAGAGTGGTTTGCAACTATTTATGTCAGTACCAATCTTGTACTTCCCCAGTGAATAACAATTCATGCTGGTGGGTAGTAAAGAATGTGTATTTTATATCTTTAACTGGTTATTTTACTACATTGTCCCTCTTAGGGAAAATATGGATATTAAAAATACATATAACCATGCATATCAGTAATTCTTCAGCTTTTGTCTCCAAGTAAATATTTCTTGAGTATCTACTATCCATCTCTGTTAACTGCTAGAAATACAAAGATGAAAAAGATTTGATCTCTGCTTTGATATTTATGTTCAGGAGAGAGGCTAATCATTATATTTCAATCCAACAAAAATTTATTGAGTAGTATTACAGGAAATTTTTAATAAAATTGAATTATATTAACTGAACTCTGGGCAGAAGGAATTGAATACGCAAAAATCAGGAGTTGGAAAGATGCGTTTGTGTCCTTGTCAATGATAAGAATCTCAACATGACTTTAGTGTGAACAAAGTATGCGCAATGCATCTAGAAACAAGAGTCAAAGAGTAGTTGAGACTCAATCCTGAAGTGATTCAAATGTCTGGGTTTTATGCTGGAAACAATAGAGAACTGTGAGATTTCCAGGGAGTGGCAAGGTCCCATCAGGACTGTAAAAATAGAACTCTGGCAACAGGACTCTACAGGAGAAAGAGCAAGAATCAAGAGTGAGACATAAAGCACCTCTTCTAAAAGCTATGGAACCAACAGTCTTTTGTAAGTAAAACTGATGGAATTTGACAACCAATTAGATATTGGACATGAGAGTCAAAGAAGGAGTAGAATCAAGGATGATGGCTACATCTCTAGCCAGGTGGCTAAAAGAAGGATGATCCTATGGAGTAACGCAGAAAACTCCAGAGGAAGACTGCAGTCCGGGCACCAGTGCAGAAAGGCAGTGAGATAGATGGTTTGGGATTTGTAGCATGGGGGAGAGAGCAGAAGATTCTAGGAAGAAGGACCTGTGGAACCCTTGGAGACTCAGAAGTGAAATAAGCCGACTGACCTACATTTAGCACAAGAATGAGAGCTGTACTTGCATGCACTTGGGAGACTCCTGAGGGATAGAGTGGAAAATAGGAGAGAAAGCAGAAGATAGCACCTTTGGAGCGGCCACCACTTCAAGACCAGGTGAAGAAAATGAGGCAGAGGAGGTACAACAGGGGTCACAGAGGCAGGAGGTGAACCAGAGCAGTGCAGCAGGCAGTCGGGAGGCCTGAGGAAGAGCTCAGGGAGGAGGGACGGTAGACACTGGCAGCTGCTTCAGAGGTATCGAAAGGATGACCAACAGTGCTCCATACTTAGAGGATTGGTACTTATTGAAGCAAATGTGTTTCAATCAAATGGTCATCTAGGGAATATCGGGGCAGGCATGAGTAATAAAGCTGCCAGAGGAATAAAAATCATTAGATTTGATAAGATTGTAAAGCTGAACAGCAAGAAAATCTGCCTGCCTGGTAGGTGTTCCATGCTCCAACAAACACTGCTGTAGAGACAAGCCATCTATTAGCAAGGCCTCAGGCAACTCACGAAACAGCAGTCCTGCGTGCTGCGTATTGGGCGGGCTGTCTTAAACAACACAAAAGTAGTCAGCAACCGTCTACAGGACATTTACTTTTTGTTTTCAAAGTGTATTGCTTTTCTTTTCTCTAACACATGGTTTATAAAACAGAAAGGAGAAGTTAGCAGTTTTATGTATTTGGAGACTAGAACTTGTGAAGATTAAATGACTTGTCAAGGCCCCACACTCAGTTGGTAAGTGGCTGCTCGGTGACATAGAAAGCGTCCGGCAGAAGCTCCAACCTCTAATCTCCTAACTTAGCCTCTATCCCAGGGATGTCCTCCTTCTATCTGGAGCCAAGCTGATCACATCCGTACTGGACCCTGTGCCCACCCACTCTTCCCAAAGCTTGCTTTCTCAGCTCTCCCTTCTCCTTCTCCTTGGACTCATCCACTTGGATCATTCTCCCTCTTTATAAAATATCCTTTCAATTCAACTTCCCTTCAGAGACAAACATCTTAAAGGATGGTTTTACTCTGATGTGACCACTCCACTCATTTCCATTTATTCTCTGCCTGAGTTTTATTAGGCTTTCTCCCCGTCATTCACTGAAAACTTTCACCAAGATTAAGTGTTATTTGATTTGAGCATGTTGTGTGTGTGTGAGTCACTCAGTTGTGTCCAACTCTTGGAAATGGCAACCCACTCTGGTATTCTTGCCTGGAAAATCCCACTGATGGAGAATCCTGATAGGCTACAGTCCGTGGGGTCACAAAGAGTCGAACACGACTGAGCGACTTCACTTCACTTCACTTTGTGACCCCAAGGACTGGGGCCCAGCAGGCTCCTCTGTCCATGGGATTCTCCAGGCATGAATACTGGAGTGGGTTGCTATTTCCTTCTCCAGGGGATCTTCCTGACCCAGGGATCAAACCCGGGTCTCCTGCATTGCAGGCAAATTTGAATATCAAATCCCAAGGCTTACTTTGAATTATCAGTCCTTCTTGATCTGGAGGCCATAATAGATACAGCTTTGAATCTTTCTGCCCTCCTTCTCTCACTACAGTCTTCTGGTCTCTAGATCATCTCTTCTCTGCCTTTCTCTTTTTTTTTTTTTCCTATTCTTCAGTATTAAGATTCTTTACATAATTCTCTTCTAGTCTTGGTCTACAAGTATTTTTTTGCAAAAAAAAATGCTTTTCCTTTTCCATGGCATCACCTACCACTTTTACCTTAAAATTCCTAAATCTCTCTTTGTAGCTCTGATAAGTTATTATAGAAACCTAGTTTTGATGGCTTTAGCTTTTATATCTATAGCTAATACTGTTTTTATCTAAGTTAGAAAGATATGCCAGAAAGTCTTACTTTTTTGTTACTTACTTTCCTGTGAGAATCTCACTGACATCTAGATGGTTCTAGTTCCAGTGGTCCAGAAGAAAAGTCAGTACTCAAGAGTAGTGCCGAAGGCTGAGCGCCGAAGAACTGAGGCTTCTGAACTGTGGTGTTGGAGAAGACTCTTGAGAGTCCCTTGGACTGCAAGGAGATCCAACCAGTCCATTCTGAAGGAGATCAGCCCTGGGGTTTCTTTGGAGGGAATGATGCTAAAGCTGAAACTTCAGTACTTTGGCCACCTCATGCGAAGAGCTGACTCATTGGAAAAGACTAATGCTGGGAGGGATTGGGGGCAGGAGGAGAAAAGGATGACAGAGGATGAGATGGCTGGATGGCATCACTGACTCAATGGACGTGAGTCTGAGTGAACTCCGGGAGTTGGTGATGGACGGGGAGGCCTGGCGTGCTGCAATTCATGGGGTCACAAAGAGTCGGACACGACTGAGCGACTGATCTGATCTGAGCTTCCCTGGCCTCACTGGAATAGCCAGTAACTAGCTGCTGGGCCCTGAGATAGTCATTTAACCTTCATGTGTTCTAATCTCCAGATACATAAACTGCTAACTTCTTTCTACTTTATAAACAACGTGTTACAGAAAAGAAAAACAAAACAATTTGAAAAGTAAAAGGAAATGTGCGGTAGACCGTTGCTGACTACTTTTGTGTTGTTATAAGATAGCCGGCCCGATATCCAGCACGCATGACTGCTGTTTTGCGAGTTCCCTGAGGCCTCGCTAATGGATGGCTTGTCTCTACAGCAGAGTTTGTTGGAGCGTGGGACACCTACCAGGCAGGCAGATTTTCTTGATGTTTGGCTTCACAATCTTATCAAATCCAGTGACTTTTACTCCTCTGGCAGCTTTATTACTCACGCCTGCCCCGATATTCCCTAGATGACTGTTTGATCGAACAAGAGCAAACACATTTTCTTCAATAAATACTGATCTCCCAATTATGGAGCACTGTTAGTCATCCTTTCAATCCCCCTGAAGCAGCTGGCAGTGTTTACCATCCCTCCTCCCTGGACTCCTCCCCTTGCTTCCCTGACTATAGGTTGTAGGCAAAAGAGTTGGAAAGCTACCACTTCAGTGTAGAGCACTAAGCAGAAGGTGACATCAAGATCAAGAATACAGATAAGGAGAAGTTTCTAAATCAAGATCAAGAATACAGATAAGGAGAAGCTTCAGGGATTAATGATCAAATATACCTGAGATTCCTAATTCTCTCTTTGTTTCTCTAATGAGCAAATAGAAATCTAATTTGATGGCTTGAGCTGTTAAAGTCCATGTACAATCAACTGTTTTGTCTAACTATTGGTTTAAGTAGAATTTCTTTTTTTAACTGCTTCAACCCATGGCCCTTTATAAACTAATTTCTTGATTGTTTTGGATCAGTTAGCAGAGTTAATGAAATGCAGAAATAATCTGTTATTTAGAAAAAAAAAAATTATGCTCTGAGAATGAAGTTTCAGTAATAAAATAGTTTCAGTAATAAAACCCTGAGTTTTAAGTGTTAGCCCAGTTTTTAGTATCTCTGATAGCTACACAGTTCAAAGCAGATTTTTAAAAGAAATTCTTTTGAAGCAGAAAATTGACTCAATGTAGTTTTTTCATTCTGTTACACATATTAAACTTTGATTTGGGTGATGGAAAGAGGTGGAAAGAAATGGAGAGGTGTGGGGGGAGAGGTCAATAAGGTTATAAATTTTGAATTACAAAGAGACCAGAGAATATTGTCAGAGAAATGAAGAGTCATTCATGCCCTTGAAGATGAAGAATGGAGTTGCCAGTTAATGCCAAGAGCAATTCTCCTCTGAAATGAAGGTGAGTGGTTCTAGATGAGACATGAGGGTAGTGTGACAGTGGCTGCAACACACACACACACACACACAGCAGAGTCTAGGATTAAACCAGCCTGGGTTCAAATCCCAGCTCACTCACTTACTAATTGTGATCTTGGGCAAATCATTAAACCTCAGTAAGTTAGTAACTTCATCTGATGGTATCTTGGGAAGATAATAATAGTCTGCTCAAGGTTGTTATTAGGTGGGAATAAGACAATTCCTGTAATGTGCTCACAGGGCAATGTGGTCAGTACTATTTCAACATTATGATTCCATTTATTTCCTAGGACTGCCATAGCAAAGTAGCACAATTTGAGTGGTTTCAAACAACAGAAGTGTTTTATCTTCGCAAGGTATTTGAAAGACCTTGTGTGCTGTGTGTCGAGTCGCTCAGTCGTGTCCGACTCTGCGACCTGATAGGCTGTGTAGCCCGCCAGGCTCCTCTGTCCATGGGGATTCTCCAGGCAAGAATACTGGAGTGGGTTGCCATGCCCTCCCCCCAGGGGACCCTCTCAACCCAGGGATCAAATCCAGGTCTCCCGAATTGTGGGCGGATTCTTTGCCTGCTGAGCCAGCAGGGAGGGCCCTAACCCCTCTGACCTGCTGGGGAAGGACTCCTCCTCCTCCAGCTTCCCGTAGCCCCGCCTTGCCTGGCTTGTGACGGTGAAACTCCTCTCACATGATGCTCTCCCCGTGTCTCTCCACACAGTCTTTCCTCTGAGCAGGTCTGTCTCTGTAACCAAACTTCCCCTTTTAATAAGGACCCCAGTCATATGGGATCAGGGCCCACCCCAATGACCTCACTTGGGTAGGGGGGGCAGCCCACCTGTAGCAAGTGGGATCTTAGTTCCCTGATCAAGGATTGAATTCACCCACCCCCTGTAGTGGAAGCACGGAGTCTAAATTACTGGGCTGCTAGGGAAGACCCCCCTTACCCCCACTCCCACCCAATGACCCCATTTTCAATTGAGTCCTGTGTAAAGACTCTATTTCCAAATAAGGTCACATTTGAAGTCCTGGGAGTTTCGGCTGCAGCCTATCTTTCTGAAGGGAACACAATTTGACTAATAACAACTCACTAAATTGTCCTGCTAGAGATATTTTGCAAGAGATAAGTTAGTAGAGGACATTAAAACTGTAGAATATCTGTCTTTAGTGAATCATCTTCTGTTTCTTTTTCTTTTTAAAGGAAGGAATTCTAGATCTTTTTCACCAATGACTTCTGCATAGAGTCAGAGTTAGCTGAGTCTGGGATGGCTGGGTGTGACTTCTTTGTCATCCTATGGTTTCCGGGTCTTGAGGAAAGGAAAATAGCCATAGGCTTGGGCAGCCAGGCCTGCAGAAGAACATACTGCAGAAAAAGAGCGTGTATTTCCATCTGAACTGTTTGTTAATCACCTAACAACCTCAACTATGTTCATCATAATTGGAAGAGAATGGCTCTTCAGTGAAATTTAAATAAGTGTAAATTAAACACTTGTCAATCAAAATTAATTCTCAGCCAATTTCTTTTTTGTCTTCTTAAATGTTTTCAATGAGTAATACAGACTTTTACATAGTTTTCCTGCCACGACCCCAATTCTAACCCCACTTTCATCATGAAAAATAACACCAAAACACTACACATTCATTTCTGGTTTATATGCTTTACAAAGCGACATATATTTTTGCCCAAAAAACTGGACCCTGCTGTGAAGGTTTGATCTCTTAACACTGCAACCATGGGTACACCTATCAAAGGCTTCACATTAACATAAGAAATAAAAATAGGAATATCTGAGGACTAAATTCAGTAGTGAATCCAGAACCTTTTTTTTCAGGGCTGCTTTGATCCACTTCACTCAAATGCATTAATGATCTTCTCTAACAGATCCCTTAATTATAGTTTACATTTACCTCAGTTTTCTCAAGTAGTCAGTAATCTGAAAATGAATACACTCAGGATAACGTACGAAAACGTATGCACTTGGGATACATTTCTTTTAAAAACTGCTAATTTCAGGTCTGACTCCAGATGAGGGTTGGCTTCATTGCTATCAGCAGTAGTAATAGATCACGGCCACCAGGTGGCACTATAAGCAATGGGCCACCGGTGCTTATTTTAATCAGCACCTATTCTAAAAGCTGATCCAGTCCAAGTGGTTCTAGAGAAAACTGGAAAACTCTTAAGACTACAGGGAAGAATGGAGACAAGAAAAGATTACATAAATAGAATAAACTTACTATAATTATCACATCAAAAACACAATCCAGTTCTACTACACATAAGAAGCTATTCAAAAGACTGCTCTTATTAACTATAATGAATTAGTTACTTAAAATATGAAACAGAAATTCATGAGGGTTTTGTTACTTGATGGACTGAAGAAAACTTTTTCATATGTTATGGATTTCTTAATTATTTTATTTTGAAAAACACGACACCAGTGAATTTATAGTTGACTTGGAAGACAGACTGAAAACTAAGAATTAATAGTTCACTAGGAGAAGGAAATGGCAACCCACTCCAGTATTCTTGCCTGGAGAATCCCAGGGATGGGGGAGCCTGGTGGGCTGCTGTCTGTGGGGTCGCACAGAGTCGGACACGACTAAAGCGACTTAGCAGCAGCAGCAGCAGTTATAACCATGGCAACCCACTCCAGTACTTTTGCCTGGAAAATCCCATGGATGGAGGAGCCTGGTGGGCTGCAGTCCATGGGGTCACAAAGAGTCGGACACAACTGAGCGACTTCACTTTCACTTTTCACTTTCATGCATTGGAGAAGGAAATGGCAACCCACTCCAGTGTTCTTGCCTGGAGAATCCCAGGGACGGGGGAGCCTGGTGGGCTGCCATCTATGGGGTCACACAGAGTCGGACACGACTGAAGCGACTTAGGAGCAGTTATAGCCATAATGTAAACAAGTTTGGTCATCAAGTCTGTATAATATGATTATTTCAGTCAAGTAAGCAAGGCAACTGGCATTGACAAGTTAGAAAAGTGACCTTCCAGATCAAGAATGTTGAAGCTGATGATGGACTGTTATTTAGGAGTATATGACAAACTCAACTCCCAAAGTTGCACCAATTAATAAAACAAATCAGCAACATATCTTTTCTTTAATGCAATGGTACTCATATTTACTTATATAACTGTTGCAGGGCTTAGGAAAAGAAGTGACTTACATAAAAATTTGAAATTTTCCAATTACTGGCAAATTTTTTTTGCCATCTACTTAATACTATGTCTGAATATTATGTTGATTTTAGACTGGTGCTGAATGGAAGAGCTAAAAATGATGCATAGCAAAAATGCATTAAATTGTTTGCTCATCAAAAACAGACTGTAACAGCAGGGCAAATGAAAAGTTAGTCCACATAAAAAAATCTAGAATTTTTCTCATGAAATCAATAGCATATTGCTGAAGGTATGTATGATTGGCATAAGTACACTTTTTAAAAATTTAGATATAGTTGACATATAACATTATATTAGCTTTAGGTGTACAACAGATTGATTCAATACTTATATATATATAGTGCATTACACTTTTTAGAAGTGTGAGATATATATGTACAATATGATATGAGTTACAGGTGAACAACACAGTGATTCACAAGTTTAAAGGTTATATTCCATTTACCGTTATTATACAACACTGCCTGTGTTCTGTGTGGATAATATATCCTTGTAGCTTATTTTACACATGATAGCTTGTACTTCTCAACCCTCCACCCCTATCTTGCCCCTCCCCACCTTCCTCTCCCTACTGGGAACACTAGTTCGTTCTTTATATCTGTGAGTCTGTTTCCTTTATATTATATTCACTGGTTTGTTTTATTTTTTAGATTTCACACATAAGTGATTCATTATAGTATTTGTCTTTCTCTGACTTATTTATTTATTTTTTTTTCTGACTTATTTAAATTAACATAATACCCTCAAAGTCCATCTGTGTTACTGCAAATGGAAAAATTTGCATGGACACTTTTAACTGAGTCAAAGTAAACCCAGAAGGGAGGTAAACGTTGTTTATACCACTGCCTCCTTTGAACATTTTCAAATTATGGGGTTTAATTTCTTATGCTTTAATTCTTGATTCTGCATTAATTTGCACCTACTTACATCTTCAGTCCCCAATTAAATCAAAAGTTCCTTGGACTCAGTAAAATACCTCTTAATTTTTAAGTCCCCCACAGTCATAACAACAATAATATAATAAAGGCTGCCTTTGGTTAAGGTCCTATTAGATGCTAGGTATTGTGGTAAGTAGGTATCACCTCACACAAACCTCGCCAAAAAATCCCAGGAAGTTAGTCCTAACGCCCTGCCTGTTAACAAAGGGGAGACAAAGGTATAAGTTAATTTGCCAAGTTTCCACAACTCCTGAGTATCAGAGCCTAGTTTTGAATTAAAAAAAAAAAAAAAGACTTTATGCCAAAGCCCTTGGCTCACCTCGTAGCGGGGAGGCAGAGGCACAGTGGTTAAGGGCACATCGCCTCAAGTCTCTCTGGCTCCCAGGCTGGCTGGCTTTATGGTCTTGGAACATTACTCAGGCATTCTGTGTCCCGATTTAGTTATTATATCAGCCAGCAGTTCATAGGTAGAAATTCAAAATCTCTTCCTAAGAACCTTCTAGTCTCTCTCAGGTACTTCCAAACAAATAAATCCTTTTGTGAAATATTCTCCAGCTGCTTTAATAGACTAATAAATCAGTCAACTGGCATCTGATAGAACTGAAATACGGTGGGTAGCTGATTTCCAGTAGTGGTCCTCGGGGGCTTCTGACAGGTGGCGCTGTGCTATGACGACTAGCATCTCAGGCTTTTGTAGTTAAAATAGCGTTTGCTTTCTCCAGCAAATCTACTACATGTCAAGCAGGGTTGGCAATTGAAATGAATCATGTAGATGAACAGTAAACCTTTGGAAAAACTATAATTTGGAGTACTACTAAGTCTGAACATTACTAAATCTTATTGAGAGATTACCACAATTTTACCTTGTTTAATTTAATCTGTATGTGGCTTTCATTTTCCAAATATCCATACTCTTTTGGGAGTACTGGGAAACCTATGATTTGAGCTAAAATTACATAAATCATGGAATATAGAAGCTTAAGAGAGGTTCCTATAATTTTCTGGTGATTCATTTAAACCAAACAATCAGTAAGGAATAATACTCTCTTCTTACTTTCAAAGGCATTTGGGGCATTCAGCCACCATATACAGAGCCATTCATTAATCCATTCATCCATGGCATAGGAGGCAACACGAGGTAGCAGAAAGAACTCTGAGCTCAATGTTGAGAAATGTTGAGTTAATCCAAGCCCTGCTACTAACCAGTCATGTCTCATTAGGCAAATCCCTTCTTCTGACTCAGTTTCCTGCTCTGTAAAAGTAAGACAGTCTCTGTTCTTTTTTTCAGTGAGACCAGTAAAGTATTTATCAGGATAAAAAAAAGAGTATGTGTTGATTGACACTCGGGCAGACTCAGAGCATCCCTAAGTTGCTGATATCTGTTCTTGAACTTTAAAGTTTTAAGAACTGCTGTAGTGTATAAACAAAAATATTTATTTATGTGGGAACCCAGGAGTTAAACTCATGGGTTCTCTTCATTCTTTACACGAAGAGCCAGAAGAATGTCCAGGGCTTATACTTGCTTCTTTAAATTTGACACATTGAGACATTGCTTTGGGAAAGATCCAATAAATTCTTCCTTCTCCCACAAAAAAATTAAAAAGTTGAGACATTATGTTGGAAAAAGAAGTAGTTATCTAAAAAAACATAAGCCAAATGATCTTAGATTAAAAACCTTTTGCTCTAGTACAAGTTTCTCAAACAAGAGACTGCCAAACTATTTCAATTAGCAAGAAAAATATAAAAAGGGAAAAAGAGACTCTAACTTTCAGAGCCTTCATTTTTTTTCTTGTCCAAAACTACAGTAATATTAACCCCACCCTGTTGCATGCAACTACAGACCTGGAAAGGAATAAAAGAATACTAACACTGGACTATCACGTCCCTGGGGGTGGGGGTACACTGTCATCCTCTTCCATGTTGAGATATTCAGGGAAGTGAGGTCCCAGCACCTACCATCAGACCAATACACTCTCTTTTTTTTTCCTTCCAACTGATTTATTTATTTATATGGCTGTGTGGGGTCTTGGTTGCAGCATGTGGGATCTAGTTCCCTGACCAGGGATCCAACCTGGGCCCGCTGCATTGGAAGCTCAGGATTTCAGGCTAATACACCGTTGACTCCCTTCCCTTATTCCTCAGCTATGTCTTTTCCTCTTGCTGCAATGTCAGCCTGGGGGAGCCATGTACTTGGACAGAGCAGAGGACAAGCAGGAGCATCCCTGGCAGTGGATCAGAGCCTTTTCACAGCCCCCTCGGGCTTGCTCTGCCCACGACAGACCCTGTTTCATGAATGGGGTGGATGCTCTGCATCCTCTCAGAAAAGCATGGGGAGAGTTAAGGAGCTGGTTCCAGTCCCAACTCACTGCTTCCCAGTGGGGTGTCTTACTCTCTGGGCCCTGGTTTCCTCTTCTTGAAAATGGGGATTTTAATACCTCCCTAGATTATCCTACCGTGGTACCACAACTGCAGCAATTAACAGAAGAAAAAATGGAGAACTGATATCACAGGGACTCTCGAGAAATGTCTGAGCTGTGGGCCCACGTCTGCACTGTGTCTGGCAGCCTGGACTTGCTGGGAGTCCATCTGCGTTAGACATGGAGAAGTCTCCTGGGAAATAAGCTTACCTGGGGGCTCAGTGGATAGAAAATCAACCCGGGTTTGATCCCTGAGTTGGGAAGATCCCCTGGAAAAGGGAATGGCAACCCACTCCAGTATTCTTGCTTGGAGAATTCCATGGGCAGAGGAGCCTGGCGGGCTACAGTCCATGGGGTCGTAAGAGTCGGACATGACTTAGCGACTAAACCAAGGGAAGAGAAGGGCAGACCCACATCTTAGCCCTGTGACAATGCCTCAGCTGTCGGTGGAAGTGAGTGACTAGTAGGATATCCTGTTTGTTGACAGTCCTAATTATGGCTGACCTCGCCTCCACATACTTATATTTGATTTCCAACAAAGACATGTAAAGAACATGTAAAGAGCTCATTACATTAGGGGATGAAAGTTCTTCACTCCCAGGGTAACAGTAGTTTCCAGCCATGATGAAGTGTCTGGTAGGAGGCAGCCCAGCTTTTGTCAACTAAGGGATGCTGCCTTCATGAGGCTTAGACCCACACATGCCCACAGTGCTTAAGGAAAATAAAAAGACTTGTTTGTGAACGCATATCAGACATCACTCTGGGGCTTCCCAGAAGTAGACAGAAAGGCCTGAAGAACTGAAGAACCATAGTATCAAAGGTGGTTGAAAAGTAGAAAAATATAACGTGACCACAGCCGAAGCTCTATTAATGACTTCGACGTCTACCTGCAGCTTAAATTGATGACCTCTGTAAAACACAGCGATATATCTATAGCGTGCTGAAAGGTTTAACTAGGAGACCGATACTCATGCATACACCTGGCCCTACTAGCTGAGACTATTTGTTTACCAAGTGTTAATTGTATCTGTTCCCAAGCCTGTTTATGTCCATTGTACTTATTATTGTAAGTTCAGGTACAAATATATTTTTATTACATAACCTGAACAACATAAAAAAAGAAAATTTTTTTTCCTAGGAAAATTAAGTTGAAATACAGAGAGTTTGATAAAATTATGTCATCAAAAGAAAAAGCTCTCAGATGTAGGTAAGAAAATCATAAAAAAATTGGAGAAAAATCATAAAAGTCTAGAAGGATTTTAGATTTTTTCACAAGTGCCTTTTAACTCTAGCTCCATTTTTAAATCAAACTAAATTATCAACCATAGATAAATCATTATGGGTATGGTTTATATAAAGAAAACAAAGTGATTCTCTAGTTAATGGATCCTCAATCAAAGGAAACACTTGCCTGACAATAACAAATGGTCTGATGGATGTATATTAACATTTTCAATTAAAATGTTTAAGATGTATATGTACTGCTTTTAAATAATTCGTGATTTTAATGAATTTGGGGCTACCTGGGCACGTGCTTAGTTGCTCAACGGTCCAACTTTTTGCAACCCCATGGACTGTAGGCTACCATGCTCCTTTGTCTATGGAATTTTCAAGGCAAGAATACTGGAGTGGGTGGCAACTTCCTCCTCCAGGGGATCTTCCCAACACAGGGATTGAATCCAGGTCTCTTGCATCTCCTGCAATGGCAGGTGGGTTCTTTACCACTGCACCATCTACCCAACCAAGACCTAATCATATCAGATAAGAAGCCTTCTCTTATTATTGTGATCCTATTTCAACCTAACTTAGTATGTCTTTCAGATTTTACAGAGTACACAGTAACTCTAAAACTAAATCTGTTTTACTCAAAGAACTGTATTTAGATAACTGAGAAATTGAAATGCTAACTCCAAAGACTGACTACAATACTGAGTGTCCAGTGTTTTCCAGCAAATATTCCTGACTACATCTCTCTGGGTATTTTTGGGAACAGAAGCAGATCCAGCCACTGATGTCTGGTTTACATAGCAAAACTTTACAGGAAAATTTCAGGGATTCCATGAAGACTCTGTGTCCCTCAAGTATACCCCCACCAGCCTGCAGATGCCTACAAGGATACAGATGATACTGTTTTTCTTATTGCTTTTTGACAGCAGCTTTTCCTACTGTCAGAACTGAGGGCCAGAAGAAACCTCTAACCCTCATGGGGAAGAAGAAGGAAAATGGCAAAGAGCAAAGGGCCTAGGATATCAATTATATAATCCAAGTCTCCTAACCTTCTCAAATGCTTGATAACATCAAGTATTTTCTCAAGCATTTGACTATGGTGGGACAACTATTAATTCACATCTTATAGAAGCACATTGTTAGTGAAATGTTTGCTTTTTGAACCACATCTTCCTTACCTCTAAGTGGTAGTAACATAAACTAGGGTGCTACATACGAAGGTGTCTAATACAGTCAGTGAAGTGAAGTCAAGTGAAAGTCACTCAGTCGTGTCCAACTCTGTGACCCCATGGACTATACAGTTCATGGAATTCTCTAAGCCAGAATACTGGGGTAGCCATTCCCTTCTCCAGGGAATCTTCCCAACCCAGGGGTTGAACCTGGGTCTCCCATATTGCAGGCAGATTCTTTAACAGCTGAGCGACAAGGGAAGCCCCTGATACAGTAAGCCACTCCACGAATGTTGGTTTCATGGCCCTGCGTGTGGTGGTATTTTTTTTCTCATCAGAAATAGATGTTTCATTAAACACCTTGATAAGTAAGATGATGTCTCTAAGAATGATTTTGTTTAGAAACAACTATTTATATGTGACTACTGCATTAAAAATATGGCATCTACTCTTTTCTTATGGATTTAAATACAGAAGAAATTTCTCTGTTATGTTTTTATTTTTGTCATTCAGTAAAATTTGTTTATGTTTTGCTTAATACTTCATGTTATAACAAAAAGAACCAAGCAATAGTCTCCTACTAGTCTTCCAACGGCTCTGAAACGTTCCTCAGAGTTAATGCTTTCTCCTCCATCATTACAGTCCATCCAGTAAAAGCTGACCAGCTGTGTAAACCGAGAATCAGTGAGCAGAGTGGCTATAAACACACGGAGAGCTAAGTGCGAGAAGGCACCGGATGCCATCACTGCCACACACAAAAGCTTGTAGGCAGTGCTTTCCTGTCTAAGTTTTGTGAGAACCTTCACTCTATGCAGAGAATGAAAGCTACCCAGGTCTGGGTCCACAAACAAAACATTCACCATGAGCCTTCTGTGATTATCCCAGGGATTCAAGAATGTCAACGATACCCACACTGAGCCTTCGGGGGTCACCACTCGACCCTCTGTGGCTCGACCTGAACCTGTGGCTGCCACAAATATAGAAACTCTCAGACCCACCCTGTGCAGCTTCTCCAAGAAGCCGTTTGCTTCTTTTGCACAGAAGGAGTGGCTGTTAACATCTGCCTGGGAAGTACAGTGGTTTCCATAAATTTAATACTGTGTGAGGCCATAAACACAATTTACCCATTCTGTTATTGCTTTCTAACTGCGCAGATTTAAGCAAATCCTTCTCGACCTTTATATTTCCAGACCAAAGAGCTGGGCCAGCTTCCTGGCACGTGACCTGTGCAGTCACATAGAGCCCTGTGCTTCAAAGGGTCCTGAGCCTGCTTTAATGCCCGACTGTCACAGGCTTAAAATTCTTAATAAGTTTTGGACAAGGAACCCAGCATTTTCATTTTGCACTGGACCCTACAAATTATGTAGCCAGTCCTTCCACAGAGTCTGAATTGTCTAGGTATATTCTCATGTGAAAATCCATTTTTCTCTTCACTGCTGTGCCTCCGGGATTAAGCCAAGAATTAATTCGTTAAGTCAAAAGGACAAGTGGAACCAAGTGTACTGGCAATAAGAGATACATACTGAAATTAGAGCCTCTGAAACTTTCTTGGCATTTTCTGTAGCCACCTTATTTTTTCCTTGCTCAAAACTAACAAGAATCTTCCAGGTACACCAATGTTATGTGTGTTACACATAAAAACGTATCACTTCTGCTTACTTCTGAGAGATGCCCTGGCTAAATCAGCAAAAGAGGTTTGTCTATTAACTGTGCTGAAAGCCCCCTGCACATGCTAAACTTTTTGGTGAGCTCAGGGTCTGCTTCCATTGTTTTGCACAGCGTTCTTTTAAGTGGTCCTCAAAATCTGTCATACAGTCTCAAACAACTGATAGCTTTAGTGTCTCTCTTATGTCAAGGCTTCCCTGGTGGCTCAGATGGTAAAGAATCTTACTGCAATGCAGGAGACCCAGGTTCGATCCTTGGATCGGGAAGATCCCCTGGAGAAGGGAATGGCAACTCACTCCAGTATTCTTGCCTGGAGAATTCCATGGACAGAGGAGCCTGGTGGGCTGCAGTTCATGGGGTTGCAAAGAGTCAGACAGACTGAGCAACTAACACTTTCACTTATGTCAGAAAATACATAAGAATGACAATGCAAGCAATTCACTCTGCTTAAGAAAGATAAGCAATTCACTAGAGGCGTGGACAGCTTTCATTCCAATCCCAGAGAAGGGCAATGCCAAAGAATGTTCAAACCACCACGTAATTGCACTCATTTCACATGCTAGCAAGTTTATGCTCAAAATCCTTCAAGCTAAGCTTCAACAGTACGTGAAAAGAGAACTTCCAGATGTACAAGCTGGATTTAGAAAAGGCAAAGGAACCAGAGATCAAATTGGCAACATTCACTGGAGCACAGAAAAAGCAAGCAAATTTCAGAAAAAACATCTACTTCTGCTTCATGAACTATGCTAAAGCCTTTGACTGTGTGGATCACAACAAACTGTGGAAAATTCTGAAAGAGATGGGAATACCAGACCACCTGACCTGCCTCTTGAGAAACCTGTATGCAGATCAGGAATCAACAGGTAGAACTGGACATAGAACAATGGATTGGTTCAAAACTGGGAAAGGAGTATATCAAAGCTCTATACTGTCACTCTGCTAATTTAACTTCTATGCAGAGTACATAATGAGAAATACCAGGCTGGATGAATCACAATCTGGAATCAAGACTTCTGGGAAAAATATCAATAAACTCAGATATGCCGATGACACCACTATAATAGCAGAAAGAGAAGAACTAAAATGCCTCTTGATGAAGATGAAAGAGGAAAGTGAAAAAGTTGGCTTAAAACTCAACATTCAAAAAATTAACATTTTTTTGATCATGGCATCCAGTCCCATCACACTATGGCAAATAGAAGGGTAAGTAATGGAAACAATGACAGACTTTATTTTCTTGGGCTCCAACATCACTGTGGATGGTGACTATAGCCAGGAAATTAAAATACATTGCTCCTTGGAAGAAAAGCTATGACCAACCTAGACAGCGTATTAAAAACCAGAGATATCACTTTGCCAACAAAGGTCTGAATAGTCAAAGCTATGGTTTTTCTAGTAGTCATGTATGGATGTGAGAGTTGGACCATAAAGAAGGCTGAGCACCAAAGAACTGATGCTTTCAAACTGTGGTGCTAGAGAAGATCTTGAGAGTCCAAGGGACAGCAAGGAGATCAAACCAGTCAATCCTAAAGAAAATCAACCCTGAATATTCACTGAAAGGGCTGATGCTGAAGCTGAAGCTCCAATACTTTGGCCACCTGATGCAAAGAGCCGACTCATTGGAAAAGTCCCTGATGCTGGGAAAGACTGAAAGCAGGAGGAGAAGGGGACGACAGAAGATGAAATTGTTGGGTGGCGTCTTCGACTCAATGGACATGAGTTTGAGCAAACTCTGGGAGATGGTGGAGGACAGGGAAGACTGGCGTGCTGCAGTTCATGGGGTTCTCAAAGAGTCGGATATGCCCGATTGTCTGAACAACCAAAGAGACATGGAATGCTCTTATCTAAAGCAGTATCAATTTTTTATGTGGTTATAGGAAAAGCTATTAGTCACAGAACAGAATGAAAGAAGTTCAGAGGATTATTCTACCCAGGCTGAAATCTTCCTAACACACCTTGAGGCAAGCCCCAAATAAAAAAAGAAATGAAGACGCATTTCCTCTGTAAAACAGAGGATATTCTTTCTGTGAATTTCTTCATGCACAAACTTGCGGGGGCGGGGGGCAGGTATGCTGTTTACACAGTGGGGAAATGAATCCACAAACTGATCCACTGGGGCCAGAATCTTAACAGTTATACTTGTACATTGGCAAGATTCTTCATTATAGCTGATGCATTTCCCCACTTCGAGAGACAGCAGTGTTCCTAGTTGGCAGGTCACAAACTGTTCTAGCTCCCTGAATAGTGTTATTTGTTCTGTGAATTCTCAGTGAGTCACTGCCCCTCGTCCAAATTCCTCTGACCTGAGACTTGGGAGCACCAATCTAAATACCAGGAGTCCACTGAAATCCTCCAGCCTTCCCCCCATGCCAGAGAGACAGGGTGGATCAATGATACATTCTGGTTAAGATCGAATGTACTCAGATCACCATCACATCCTGGCAGCTAGAGATTCTTATATTTCCCAAAATCTACATTCAAAACAAAAACCTTTGAGAATTCCCAGCTTGTCACCTCATTCTGGCCATGAGACTTTTATACATATCACAATATTTCCCATCAGTTATCTTAAATCCTTGAAGGAATGAAATGGAGAAAGAGGGAGGGTGGGAGGATGGAGAGAGAGAATTTTGATTCAACCTAAAACATACACTGGGCTTCGCTGGTGGCTCAGTGGTAGAGAATCCGTCTGCCAATGCAGGAGTTGTGGACTTGATCCCTGGGATGGGAAGATTCTCTGGAGAAGGAAATGGCAACCCACTCCAGTATTCTCACCTGGGAAATCCCACGGACAGAGGAACCTGGCAGACTAAAGTCCCTGGGGTCACAAAGAGTCGGACACAACTTAATGACAATAATGACAACAAAACATCCACTGCTACAGTTTCAGCTTTAAAATATACATAGCATATATTTGTGTCAAATAATATATATAGTATACATATTTGATACATATATGTATTAAATAATGGACTTCCCCAGTGGCTCAGAAGTCAAGAATTCACCTGCAATGCAGAAGCAGGAGACTCGGGTTCAATCCTGGTTCGGGAAGATCCCCTGGAGGAGAGAGGGCATGTCAACCCACTCTGATATTCTTCCCTGGAGACTCTCATGGGCAGAGGAGCCTGGCAGGCTTCAGTCCATAGGGTCGCAAAGAGTCAGACACAGTGGGAGCAACTCAGCATACACGCAGGTATTAAACCACAGGCAAAAACTGACATTCTTCCTTGGGTAAACCTCACCCTAGCACCAAAGAAAATAGATGGGATGGAAGTAGCCTTAACCGTGTTAGTGAAAGCTCAGCCTGTCTGCACACTGGTGCCGAATCAAGCCCCAGAGATGGAGTTTGGGGTGAAGCAGAAAAGGATAGCTTTATTTGTTTTGCCAGGCAAAGGGAGACATATTGACTTGGCTTCTGCCTCAAAAAACTGTGTCTCTCAACTCCAGTGAACTTGATGAAGGTTTTTATAACAGTGGGTCAAGGTTGAGATCTCTGGCAAGATTGGGGTGTGAGCAGGGCTTGCACTCCCTTAGTCTCATCTCAGGTCCCCTAATCTTGATGAACTTCTCTGGTCCCTTTAATCTTGCCTCAAGTGATTTCTTGGCTGCTCCTTCATTGATAAGCAACTGTTCCAATCACCCCTTGGAACTCATGGAAGGTTATAATGGCTGGAGTTTTGCCTACAAGAAATGGAAGGCAGAATGCCGACTTGGTTTCACTTGCACAAACTACATATGGTTAGAACTCATGCACACATCTCAGAAGGAAACATAAATTCTTCCAATCAAATAACTGCTTTGACAACAAGAACTCACTTGTATCTTGAATTTTCTGCATCTCAGACATTACAATTCCACCTTCAGTGTCACAATTGTGACATTCAATTTACTTTTGCCTTTTAAATAATGATGTTGATCAATAACATAACTTGTTTTTTTATTTTAAAAATTTTCAGCAGAAAGTTTCAGTTATAAGTTCCTGGGGGAATAGTTTGAAAAAATATTTAAAATATAGGTTTATATTTGGAAATGGAAATATCGGTTACTGTTTCTGTAAAACAAACTTTCTTGTAAATGCTTATGAAGGCTTGAGTTTTTAAATGCTGCAAGACATCTATCTAAAGCAAAAGTGTTATCTTCTCCCTGTAAGTATCCTGTGTTTCTTTTTTAATTTGGTATATACTGGGGGCCACAGGGAAGGGAGGATACTTGGACCATAATGAAATCTCTTATTCTCAGCTTCAGATTGCATGAGACCTTAATTAAATTTCTAACTCTTCTCTAAATAACACATTTACACTTATAATAAAGCTCATTTATAGAAATGCTTTAGGGGGAGTATCTGATACCCTTTGGAGGTTTTCCAATTATAGTAGACTAAACAATATTTACTGCTTTTTTCCTAATTCCAAAATAATATGCCTAACATAATCTTAATAAAAATAGTAGAGAAAAAGTTAGAACTCAATCTCATTAATCAAGTGTCAACTGAATCCAGCAATATAACAAAACTCTGACTCACTACCAAATGGGATTCAAACCAGAAACAAAAGCAATATAAACCTGAAGCTTAAAAGCTTCCAAACAATAAATAAATTAATAAAGTGGAAACTAAAAATTTCCCAGAATTGGGAAGAGGATTAAGGTAGAACTAGATACCAGGGTGTCTGCTGGCTGTACTGTACTGCTGTACGTAGGCTCCCCTGTCCCTGGGATTCTCCAGGCAAGAACACTGGAGTGGGTTGCCATTTCCTTCTCCAATGCATGAAAGTGAAAAGTGAAAGTGAAGTCACTCAGTCGTGTCCGACTCCTAGCGACCCCCCATGGACTGCAGCCTACCAGGCTCCTCCGTCCATGGGATTTTCCAGGCAAGAGTACTGGAGTGGGGTGCCATTGCCTTCTCCGCTGCTGGCTGTAATTCTGTCAAAATGCCTGCATCAAAAACACCTGAATTGAAACGCTCTGTATAGACAGTTGATAAAGAGAAAGTACTAAAATATTCATATCATTCATACTATTTGCCTCTTCAATAAAATTTTGCCTCCTACTTACTCTTAACCTATTTCTACCAAAATTTTTACTTCTCATGGTTCTTAAGAGTACATTCGTATAGAGTTTTATTCCAAACATCTTGTCAGCATCTCTGCGTGCTCAGTCATGTCTTATTTTCTGTAACCCTTTGGACTGTAGCCCACCAGGTTCCTCTGTCCATGGGACTTTTCAGGCAAGAATACTGGAGTGGGTTGCCATTTCCTCCTCTAGGAGATCTTCCCCACCCAGGGATCTAACCTGCATCTCTTACACTGCAGGATTCTTTACCTGCTGAGTCATCAGGGAAGCCCACTTTATTCCAATGGTTCATTTTATTCTTAAATACATTGTGTTAGCCATCAAAAATCAACAATCACCAGTAGACAATTAAATAGCTGTAGCTCACTTTCAAACTTTTTAAGGCAAGCAGGCTATGATTCCCAAAACAGTTTTTGAAGAATCCTCGGTTTGACATGATCCAACTTTGATCTATCCAAATATCAGCTTAAAAGCATCAGAAATATGCCAACCTAGAATCTCCCCAGAGTGTTTTGACATAATTTCAGCAAGACTGAGATTGTCATAGAACATGACAATATGTAATTTACTTCAATATTGACTACAGAATAGAGATTTCTTTTCTTAATTTCTTCTTTTCATTCTCAACCTCTGTGGCTGAAATACAGATTCTTCACAAACTCTTTTTATTGTGGAAGCAGAAACACTGTAGGCTCCAACATCTGTGAGAAGACAGGCACAGAAGCGCTTGGGAGACATACTGTGTGTGCATGCGTGCATGCCTGTGTGCTCGGCCACTCAGTCATGTCCAACTTTTTGAGACTCCATCGATTGTATCCCACCAGGATCCTCTGTCCATGTAAATCTCCAGGCAAGAATACTGGAGTGGGTTGCCATGCCTTCCTTCAGGGGATCTTCCCGACCCTGGAATGGAACCCACATCTCCTGCGTCTCCAGCATTGGCAGGCAAATTCTTTACCACTGAGCCACCTCCACTGACTTGCTATTGTGGCTCCAGACACTCCTCAACCAGGATTTTCCTACCTATAAAAAATGGGGCTACACCATGGGATGTTGCTGGCCAAAGAACCGCAGAGTTGAATGGGAACATCACTGTAGTCTGACCCTCTGCCCATAGGCAGCTGAACATCTGCGTGGTATAGAATAAGGCCCAGGAACACTAGAGTTTCAAGACAGAGTCAGGGCCCAGCTCTACTGTTTTCAATTGTGTGATCTGGGCAAATCATTTTAAATTTCTCACATATTCTTTTTCAAGTTGTAAAATAAGAGTTCAAACAAAAACAATTTCTGAGGTATCTTTACTTTCTGTGATTTTCATACACTCAGAGCAGATGGTTCTTAACTATTTTCCAGTAAGAATGTACCAGGGAAGATTCTTATGTCACCTTTATCTTTTTAACAAGCTCATCGCATGTCTTAACGTGAAAACCTGATTCCATTGTTATGATTTTCCCTTTCCTACTGATTGGTAAGTGGTATATTCTGGCATATGAAATGGCACCATTGCTACAATTAACCCATTTCTACTCTTTGCTTTGAGTTCTCCTCTTTCTTAGTAGTGGTGGTGGCGGTTTAGTTGCTAAGTTGTGTCCGACTCTTGAGACCCCATGGACTGTAGCCTGCCAGGCTCCTCTATCCATGGGATTCTCCAGGCAAGAATACTGGAGTGGGTTGCCATTTCCTTCTCCAGGGGATCTTCCCAACCCAGGAATTGAACCGAGGTTTCCTGCACTGCAGGCAGATTCTTTACCGACTGAGCTATGAGGGAAGCCCTTTCTTAGTAGTAGGAATAGTCAATTTGCTGTTTACAAAAAATGACAAGCCAGGCAAAAGGAGAGGAAACAACACTGACCTCCCAATTCCACTATTAACTTCTTACTAGACAAGACAGGCTTCAGTTACCTCAACTATAATAAAAAGTTTCACAGTAATCTTACCTATCTCATAAGAATACTGACAGGATCATATGAGTTAATACATGGGTGAAGATTAAAGTGTCTATAAATATAAATTTTGATATTATTATAATGATTGATACTTTCTAAGATAGTAAATGTAACAAACTATATACCTGGCATGTATTCTACCATCTTCCAGTCAATGACTATTTTTCTAAATATAGCACCAGACACACAGGTCTATCTGTTGGATAAGCACTCTGCCTTTAGAGCCCATAACAAGTGCAATACAAAGATTTTATATCATTGAACCATGAAGGGCAGAGAGTATTTCTCCAAAGTATTTTTCTGGGAATATCTGTGAAGGATCATCTTCCAAGTGAATGGCTGTGACCTTGTACTTCCAGCACAAATGGACCTGTGTTTTATATACTGGTCCTAGAGAAGATGCAATTGCAAGAAGGAGAATGACTTATTGCTTTGTGTATGGCAGGGGGAACAATAATCCTTGTTTAACCCAATGATCTGTGCATAATTTTCCCCCTGGCAACAATCTGAAGACAAGAAAGAACTAAGCAGTTTAGTTTCCAGTTTTCTCGTACTTAAGAAATTCATGTGTAGATCAGAAGTTTGCCATGATTTGTACAGTCTTCTTGTTCATAACTGGATGGGTCCTTAGTTTGTAAAACAATGGAAACATCCACGGTAACAAGTCATAAACATTGGGATCAAATCTTAAAACAACTGGCATTTTGGATCTAGAGAAAAATGAATTTGCCTTCAGGCTTAAGAAGACAAAAATTCCTGTCACCCTGTCTCACAGGTTAAGAGAATAGTAACTGCAAACCCTCCATCATGTTCCATGATTATCCAGTGTACGGGGGTATCATGTCAAACTACTAAGTTGAGACTTTAAAATACATTTAGTCAAACATTGAAAAGGAGCAATGGACACTTAAAGGTTCCTCAAGGGTTGTGATTCTCTGTCTTCATGATGGGGGAGAATAATTCAAGGCTTATTTTGAAGCCTCATCCTGTATTTGAAAGTAGAAATGTGTACAAAATACCTAAAAGAAACTTCAATTATACTAAACAAAACAAAACAAAAAAAGCCACTGGGAAATTGTGAAAAAATTGAGTCAGTATGAAAGGATTTGTAAAATTACTCAGAAACACTTTTTTTTTAAGAGACAGAAAAAAAAAAAACAGATATGGATATGTTTTTGGAAATGAAATTAACCAAATCACTAAGCACTGAAGATGGAGTTAAGACTTCTCAGATGCTATGGGGTATACAATTACAGAATGCTATTAAACCCTGGGTGGCACCTTTAAAGAAAGGTATTGATTTCCCAGTGACTCAGTATATGCTACAGACAAGTAAGTCTTCCAAAACACCAAACACATTTTTCAGACAGACAAAGCATGTTTTGGCCTTTTGATGGTGTCAATTAATTCTATTGAGGAATCATTTTAAATTCTCTCCAGTGAGAGACTTTCATGATTGCATTTTAGTTCATTTAAACCCCTTTTCAAGAACTGCGTCTAATAGACCTTCAGAGCATCTCTGGGCAGCTCTAACTTATATAACCTCATTTTTCAAAATTGTTCATTACTTTCTCCCGCTCGTAACATGCTCTCACTCCTACCTGGGGCCTCCCAGGGGGTACTTTGCTGCCTGCTTTTGTAATACAGCAGCACTTACCTTTGAGATTTTTTTCTCATTTCTAAACGGAGTATGCAGAATATGAAGGGGATGGGGGCAATGCTCCTCAACATTGTTGATTGGCAATGGAATCAGAATCTGCCAGGGAAAATAGCCTGTAATCATATCTAGCCAGGATATTATCCAGGGTACATGAGGGAAAAATAAAAGGAAATAATGGAAAATGACAAAAAGAAATGGCTTCATTTCCACCTCCAATACAGAAAAGAAGAAAAGGAAAAAAATAAACAGCCAGGTATATTTTAAAAATCAAAATACACTGTTAAAAATCATGAAATATGCTACAAAGTCATCTTCTATTTGAAATTTTCCAAGAAGGAATACAACGTAGCTTCTTTAAACAGAATATTCCATAATTTTGCTAAACATAGAAAAAACCCTCTAAAGTAGGCTGCAGGGTAATTTACTCTGGAACACCTCTCTTCTCTGCTCACTGAAACTGAACACTACTGTATTTGCAAATTCTGGCTTGAAGCACAACTTTTTGTAAAGCATGAGAACTGATCCTCAGCTCCTTTTCATCCTTGGGGTAGGGGAGAAATACATTAAAAACCATAACTTTAAAATGTTTTGTTATTTGTCAGTGAAAACATAAAAATGGGATAAAAGGAAAATATTAAATTATCTACTTCAGAGTTGAATGTATTCAAAGTAATCATTAAAATAATAATAATAATTCCTATAACTCAGCCTGTTCGTTTTCTATATTTCTTACAGACATAAAGCTCAAACTCTGTTTCAGGTATTCATGAAAAGCTAAAATGCCACAAGCCAATGTAATTTAGAAATAATGTTTCACTCAATAACACACTCTCCTCCAAATGTATTAAGTATGCAGACTCTCAAATTTATTAAACATCCCTACACATGCATCAGATATAGCACAATCTGTGTGTTTATGAGTCTCTGAAGTGAAGATGACACAATAAGAAAATAACAACCACCCACCAAGAATCTCCACATGCCACGTGGACATGCACACAAGTCAGGTGATCCTGGACACATTATTAAAATCTCTCATAGTCAGTTTTCCCATCCATAAAAAGTGAAAGTGAAAGTCACATCCAACTCTTTGCAACCCCATGGACTATATAGTCCACGGAATTTTCCAGGCCAGAATACTGGAGTGGGTAGCCTTTCCCTTCTTCAGGGGATCTTCCCAACCCAGGGATCAAACCCAGGTCTTCCACATTGCAGGTGGATTCTTTACCATCTGAGCCACAAGGGAAGCCCAAGAATACTGGAGTGGGTAGCCTATCCCTTCTCCAGCGGATCTTACTGACTTAGGAATAGAACAGGGGTCTTCTGCATGGCAGGCAGATTCTTTGCCAACTGAGCTATCAGGGAAGCCCATCCATAAAATGACAATAATAATAATTACCCAAAGGTTTGCTGCGGATTAAATGAGATACTGAATACAAACCATGTATCACAGAGTAATAGTTTCTGTTATTGTCTTGTTTAAGAAGAAAACCAAACACTGAGAGACAATGCATGCTCTTTTAAGGTCTATAATTTGCCTTAAGTTCTTTAGCAGAGATACTGTGAAAATACGTGTGCTTGTAGAGCAGACTAGGTTTAAAATGCTATGAGGGAACAGACAGTTGCCCTTTCAAGGATTTATGCTTCAGGAATAATCAGAAAATCATACTCAAATGTGGTTACCAAAAGCGCTCCAGCGATCTCTGTTGTTGTTGTTTAGTTGCTAAGTTATTTCTGACTCTTCTGTGACCCCATGGACTGTAGCCTGCCAAGCTCCTCTGTCCACGACATTTCCCAAGCAAGTATACTGGAGTGGGTAGCCATTTCCTTCTCCAGGGGATCTTCCTGATTGATTCAGGGATCAAACCCATGTCTCCTGCATTGGCTGGTGGATTCCTCACCACTGAGCCATCAGGGAAGCCCCTCCAGAGATCTTTACCTACCATCAATAGTGCGGGTGGGATGAATTGAGGGAATAGCATTGAAACATGTATATTACCATATGTGAAATAGATCGCCAGTCCAGGTTTGATGCATGAGACAGGGTGCTCAGGGCTGGTACACTGGGATGACCCTGAGGGATGGGATGGGGAGGGAGGTGGGATTGGGGTTCAGGATGGGGGACACATGTACACTCATGGCTGATTCATGTGAATGTATGGCGAAAACCACTACAATATTGTAAAGTAATTAGCCTCCAATTAAAATAAATAAATTAATTTACAAAACAAAAAATAGTGTAGGGCTTTTACCAGTATTAGAAATGGACTTTCACTGGTGAAATTAGTAGCTTGTTAATCAGCACAATGGATATTAGATATGGACTCTAATTATGAAACTAGTAATATTCAAGATATGTATATTGGTAATAATATTCTAAAGACCCCTCAACACTTGTATTAATAAGATAAAAATCTAGCAAATTCCAAAGGTGATGTATCCTTAGGGACAGACTCTGAGGCTGTCCAATCCTGCCACTGGGTCAAAGGGTCTGGCCGCCTGATACCCACCACAAGAGCTACCAGATTCTACTTCTGACACAGTGCCAGTGGTATTTAGAGTACCTAATAAACTGTGGAAAATTCTGAAAGAGATGGGAATACCAGACCACCTGACCTGCCTCTTGAGAAACCTATATGCAGGTCAGGAAGCAACAGTTAGAACTGGACATGGAAAACAGACTGGTTCCAAATAGGAAAATAAGTACGTCAAGGCTGAATATTGTCACCCTGCTTATTTAACTTATATGCAGAGTACATCATGAGAAATGCTGGGCTGGAAGAAGCACAAGCTGGAATCAAGATTGCCAGGAGAAATATCAATAACCTCAGATATGCAGATGACACCACCCTTATGGCAGAAAGTGAAGAGGAACTAAAAAGCCTCTTGATGCAAGTGAAAGAGGAGAGTGAAAAAGTTGGCTTAAAGCTCAACATTCAGAAAACTAAGATCATGGCATCTGGTCCCATCACTTCATGGGAAATAGATGGGGAAACAGTGGAAACAGTGTCAGACTTTATTTTGGGGGGCTCCAAAATCACTGCAGATGGTGATTGTAGCCATGAAATTAAAAGACGTTTACTCCTTGGAAGGAAAGTTATGACCAACCTAGATAGCATATTCAAAAGCAGAGACATCACTTTGCCAACAAAGGTCTGTCTAGTCAAGGCTATGGTTTTTCCAGTAGTCAAGTATGGATGTGAGAGTTGGACTGTGAAGAAAGCTGAGTGCCGAAGAATTGATGCTTTTGAACTGTGGTGTTGGAGAAGACTCTTGAGAGTCCCTTGGACTGCAAGGAGATCCAACCAGTCCATTCTAAAGGAGATCAGTCCTGGGTGTTCTTTGGAAGGACTGATGCTAAAGCTGAAAATCCAATACTTTGGCCACCTCATGCGAAGAGTTGACTCATTGGAAAAGACTCTGATGCTGGGAGGGATTGGAGGCAGGAGGAGAAGAGGACGACAGAGGATGAGATGGCTGGATGGCATCACAGACTCAATGGACGTGAGTCTGAGTGAACTCCGGGAGTTGGTGATGGACAGGGAGGCCTGGCATGCTGTGATTCATGGGGTCCCAAAGAGTCGGACACGACTGAGCAACTGAACTGAACTGAACTGAAAACAAAGAGCGCTTGAATTTCATGAAACTTACTAAATAGGGTATAGGAACTATTTGACCCAAGGAGTAGGCAATGGCACCCCACTCCAGTACTCTTGCCTGGAAAATCCCATGGACAGAGGAGCCTGGAAGGCTGCAGTCCGTGGGGTCGCTGAGAGTCGGACACGACTGTGACTTCACTTTCACTTTTCACTTTCATGCATTGGAGAAGGAAATGGAAACCCACTCCAGTGTTCTTGCCTGGAGAATCCCAGGGACGGGGGAGCCTGGTGGGCTGCCGTCTATGGGGTCGCACAGAGTTGGACACGACTGAAGCGACTTAGCAGCAGCAGCAGCCAATACATTTTGTTAGATAAATGTCTTTTTATGTAGCAGATTTTGGTCTGAGACCTGTAAAAACAAGTAGCAAAGTTGTAGGAAAGCAGTCATCTCCTATCAACTGCAAGCTTCGGGCAGCTATTATGATGTATTTAAAAACTATTACAAATAAACTAGTAGTTGTGTGTGATCAAATTGGCTTAGGTCAGTTTGCATTATGATGGTCTCTCTTCTAGTTAAAAAAACATGTTCACTTACCAATGGCTAATTAATTCTTGTGAAATACATGCACACACAGAATAATCAAAGAAGTCTGAAATAAAGTGAAATCAGAAATCAAAGGAATGCAATTTTTAGAAATTATAATATTGAAGCTGGTGAAGTTTCAGTGAGTTGATATACTGCTATTGGCATTATATATTAATACAATTTTCTGGGAGAAAATGGGTGAAATGTATCAAGAATATTAAAAAGAAATTCCACAAACGAGCACATGAAAAGATCCTCAACATCAGCCATCAGGACAAGGCAAATCAAAACCACAATGAAACACTAGTTCATACCCAGTAAAATGACTAAAATCAAAATGACAGGTGCTAGGAAACTGGTCAACCACATATAAAAGAGTGAAACTAGAACACTTTCTAATATCTTACACAAAAATAAACTCAAAATGGATTAAAGACCTAAATGTAAGATCAGAAACTATAAAACTCTTAGAGGAAAACATAGGCAGAACACTCTGACATAAATCACAGCAAGATCCTCTGTGACCCACCTCCCAGAGTAATGGAAATAAAAACAAAAATGAACAAATGGGATCTAATTAAACTCAAAAGCTTTTGCAAAATGAAGGAAACTATAAGCAAGTTGAAAAGGCAACCTTCAGAATGGGAGAAAATAATAGCACACGAAAAAACTAACAAAGAGTTAATCTCCAAAATATACAAGCAGCTCATGCAGCTCAATACCAGAAAAATGAACAACCCAGTCAGAAAGTGGGCAAAAGAACCAAACAGACATTTCTCCAAAGAAGACATACAGATGGCTAATAAACACATGAAAAGATGCTCAAAGTCACTCATTATTAGGGAAATGCTAATAAAAAACAATGAGTTACCATCTCACGCCGTTCAGAATGGCCACCACCAAAAAGTCTACAAACAATAAATGCTGGCGAGGGTGTGGAGAAAAGGGAACCCTCTTACGCTGTTGGTGGAAATGCAAACTGGTACAGCCACTATGGAGAACACTGTGGAAATTCCTTTAAAAACTGGAAATAGAACTGCCATGCAACCCAGCAATCCCACTCCTGGGTATACACACCAAGGAAACCAGAATTGAAAGAGACATAGGTACCCCAGTGTTCATTGCAGCACTGTTTACAATAGCTAGGACATGGAAGCAACCTAGATGTCCATTGGCAGATGAATGGATAAGGAAGTTGTGGTACATATACACAATGGAATATCATTCAGCTATTAAAAGGGACACATCTGAGTCAGTTCTAATGAGGTGGACGAAACTGGAGCCTATTATACAATGATTGAAGTGAGTCAGAAAGAGAAACACAAATACTGTATATTAATGCATATATATGGAATTTAGAAAGATGGTAGCAATGATCCTATATGCAAGGCAGCAAAAGAGACACAGACATAAAGAACAGACTTTTGGACTCTGTGGGAGAAGATGAGGGTGGGATGATTTGAGAGATTAGCATTGAAACATGCATATTACCATATATAAAATAAAATAGATGTCCAGTGCAAGTTCAACGCATGAAGCAGGGCACTCAAAGTCGTTGCTCTGGGACAACCCAGAGGGATGGGGTGGGGAGGGAGGTGGAAGCAGGGTTCAGGTTCACAGTGCGCCTGTGCCTAATTCCTGTCGAGGTATGGCAAAAACCATCACAACATGTAAAGTAATTATCCTCCAATTAAAATAAATTAATTTTTAAAAAAGTATTGCCAAGGATCTGGAGAAATTGGAATAGTCATACATTGCTGGTGGAAATGTAAAAATAGTGCTGCCAGTTTGGGAAAGTGTCTGGTAATTCCTCAGAAGGTTAAACATTAGAGTTACCATATGGCCCAGCAATTCTCTTCTTAGATTTGTCTCCAAGAAAAATGAAAACATATGTTCACACAAAAACTTGTATGTGAGTGTTCACAGCAGCATTATTCATAATAGTCAAGAAGTGGAAACAACTCAAACGTTCATCAACTGATGAATGGATAAATAAAATGTGGTATGTTCATGCAATGGAGCATTATTTAGGCACAAAAAGAAATACTAATAGTACAGATAAATGCTACAACATGGATGAATCTTGAAATCATTATGCTCAGTGAATGAAGCCAGCCAAAAAGGACCACACACTGTATGGCTCAATTTACATAAATTGCCCCCAATTGGCAAACCCATAGAAACAGAAGGTAGACTGTCAGTAGCCTAAGACTAAAAGAGCTGGGAGCAAATGGAAAGTGACTATTAATGGACATGGGGTTGCTTTTGGGGTGATTAAGGCATCCTACATTTGAATGTGGTGATAGTCACAGATCTCTGCAAATATACTAAAAGCCATTGACTTGAGCACTCTAAATGGGTGAATTGTGTGGTATGTGAATTACATCCCAATAAGGTTTTTATTAAAAATTAACGTTCAAAAGAAACAAAGGCAAAAAACAAACGTGACCTATTTAAAATTTAAAAGCTTTCACACAGCAAAGAAAACCATCAACAAAATGAAAAAGAAAAACTACTGAATGGAAGGAAATATTTGCGAATGATGTGACCGATAATGGGTTAATATCCAAATATACAAACAGCTCACACAACTCCATATCAAAAAAAACAAATAACCTGATTTATTAATAAAAATGGGTAGAAGACCTGAAAAGAAAATTTCCCAAAGAAGACATACAAATGGCCTACAAGTGCATGAAAAAATGCTCAACATCCTTAATCATCAGAGAAATGCAAAACCACAAGATACTGCCTCACATCTGTCAGAAAGGTCATCACTAGAAAGACCACAAATAACAAATGTTGGTGGGGATGTAGAGGAAAGGAAAGTCCAGTGCACTGTTGGTGGGACTATAAATTGGGGCAGCCACTGTGGAAAAGACTATGACATTTCCTCCTCAAAAAATCTATAGAACTACTGGATGACCCAGCAATTATACTGCTTGATATGTGTGCAAAGAAAATGAAAACAATAATGCAAAAAGATACACACACCCTAATGTTCATAGGAGCATTATTTATAATAGCCAAGATATGAAAACAAGCCAAGTGTTCATCAACAGATAAATGGATAAAGAAGATGCGGCACGTTGGCCATAAAAAAGAATGAAATTCTGCCATTTGCAACAATATGGATGGACCTAGAGGGAATTATTCTTAGTGAAATAAGTAGACAGAGAAATACAAATACTGTATATATCGCTTATTTTTGAAATCTAAAAAATAAAATAAATGAATGCATATAACAAAACAGAAACCAACTTACAGATGCAGAGAACTAGTGGCTGCCAGAAGGAAGAGGAAGGGGGAAGGGGCAAGACAGGGGTTTGAGACTGAGAGATACAAACTACCATTACGAAATAAATAAGCAACAAGGATATATCGTACAGCACAGGGAAATATAGCCATTATTTTTGTAATAACTTTAAATGGAGTATCATCTATTAAAAACACACTGAATCACTATGATGTACACCTGAAACTAACATATTATAGATCAAATATGCTTCAATTTTAAAAAAATCTCACACTCAAAAAAGAAAAACAAAAAACTACCTGAACCAGTAATCCTAAATTTGAACCGTAGAAAATTGTAAATGTTTTTGACCTACAAAATAGCGATTTAATGTAGCTATCCCATGATGAATCCTAGATTTATTTATAAAAAGTTCATTAGTTATAATTTTATTATAACATGATTTTGGAAAAAACTTAAATGCTGAGGGATGATTAATAAATCATTGCATAATTACATGACAGAAGATAATGATACATAGGAATTGTGCCTTGAAAAATCAAAGCACAATAAAATGTCATGCATACTTTATAATGCTTTATTTGTAAGTAAAAATAAAGAAATATAAGGAAATACATCAACAATATTAACAATATTCTGTCTGCAAATTAGGATGATAGGTGATTTTATTTTTTTAATATTTGTACTTTAAAAATGTAATGTTAGTATTACTTTTATAATTAGAAAATAATATTATCATGAAAGGAAAGGAAAATAAACCAAGAAAGACAAATATGCTCAGATCAAAGGTAGTCATTTGGAATTATATTCTTTTTTTAATTAAAAAGAATTTGACTTAAGTTTTCAAATTCCAATTTAAGTATTTCATCATTCTAAGGTGAAAAAAGTAACCTTGTTCTTTTATTCAGACAACAAAACACTACTTATTCAAAGATATTATGTCTTAATTTGAAATCTCCAGTAAACAAGAATTCACAACACCCTGTTCTAGTTCTTTAATAATCATTCTTCTTTCCAACAAGTGCTTATTTAATTCTAATCTGTGATTGCATATCACTCTCCTTTATCCAAGCCCTGTATAAATCTGAGATAGAGTTTATGAGACAGTTTTATTTTATTTTTTTGTCATTTTGCACTTTTAGAAGTGACTTCACTATAAGACTGTTTCATAACCTGCCAAATATTAAAAGCCATGGACATACTGGTCTCTGAAAATCAGAATACCCTGAACTCCTCTCAGCCTTCCACCTTTTCCTCCCATGTGCCCCAGAGTCCTGTCTGTCCAGCACTATATGTCAGCAGCCTGACCATGTCAGGTCAAGATCATCACATTTTCATAACTTTTCCAATTCAGGTGATGGTAAATTGATCCTGTACTTACAGCTCGATACCCATGAGAAGATGCAGTACCAAGATATCTGAGGTGAACGTAATGGACAACACTTTTCTGTACTTCAAGTGCTTAAGGCAGCCTAGAGGGACACACATCTTGAGTGAACATCTGAAGTTTAGAGGGAAAAGAGATTCAGTTGAGGAGTCCATCACAGTTTACCATAGGTACTGAAGAGAAAGCTTTGGCTCAAATCTTGCTCCAGCCTAGTGAAAGATCCTATTGTACTGCAAACATTTTAATCTTACCTAAACTTAATTCAGCACAGTCGTATGAATAAAAGTTACAGGAAAAAAATGGTTGAATTACCTTAATTATAAGAATTATATTTCTAATCACTACTTGAAGTTATATACTCACATATTTACTTTGTTTATTGTCTGTCTATGGAGAAGGCAATGGCACCCTACTCCAGTACTCTTGCCTGGAAAATCTGATGGGCAGAGGAGCCTGGTGGGCTACAGTCCATGGGGTCACAAAGAGTCGGACACGACTGAGCGACTTCACTTTCATTTTTCACTTTCATGCATTGGAGAAGGAAATGGAAACCCACTCCAGTGTTCTTGCCTGGAGAATCCCAGGGACGGGGGAGCCTGGTGGGCTGCGGTCTATGGGGGTCGCACAGAGTCGGACACGACTGAAGCGACTTAGCAGCATACCATAAGAACGTAAATTCTGAAAGGGCAGGAATTTTTGGCTCTTATTAAGCAGTTTAACCCCCATACTTGGAACAGAGCCTCAAACATAGTAGTATTTACTAAGTAGACACTCAATAAGTAGTGAATGAATGCATAGCTCTTTCACAATGAAACATCATTTGGCCATTAAAAATGATGTTCGGATTAATGACCATTCAAAATCCCTCTGATTCTGCATTGTAACAGTTACAGCCCTGTAACTTACTTAGTTCATTTATTTATATCTTGCTCATTCAGGTCCCTGCTAAGTGCAAACTACCGAACAAGGTTCTGCAAAGTATATGGAAAGAGACAGAAAGGGCAAGCACTTATCATCTCCTTGGTAACTCTTAGAAATACAAAAAGAGAAGCTCAAAAAGGAGGAAGTTACAAAAGCCAACATATGACACTGTAATTTTTGCAAGGGACATGTATATCTGCCAACATACCAAACATTATTTGCATCTGAAATACAAAATACACTATGTAGGTATTGTCTTTAATTTTGTCAACTGGTGTGTCATTGATTTTCTTAGCTCCTAAATATTTAGTCATTATATCTTTGCTCAATGAATGGTTAGTTAAAATCCAACTGCAATCACTGGGGTCATCTGAAAAAAAATGTTAAACTATAAAACATTAGGAACTACTATTAAGGAAAAATAATAATCACTTTTGGAATAGTGCCTACTTAAGATGACAGGATTTGACTTAAACCTTGAAAGAGGATGAAGAAGAGAAGAATTTCGTGCAGTCAGATAAGAATACAAGTAAAGGTATGGGAGTAGGAAACACATGACCAAACTGGGGCAGAGTGACCAGTTTTTTAGAGCAATAACCCTTAATCTGGGCCCCAGCAGGCAGACTCCCATTCTTACCCCACCATTAGATCCTGCCTAAGGATAAGGCAGAGAATAGTGCTGAAAGTCTGGGACAGTTCTCCAATAGGAAAAAACGCCCTTAAATTTAACCAGAGTTCTGACAGTTACTCTATTAGTAATAGTTTTTTTCTTGTAAATCTTGTTTATTTCTGAAATCCTCAGTCAGATTTAGTCCAGGGAATACACAGAACATAAAACAGGTCTCTGAAGCTCTGTAGCTTCACAGTGATCCCCTAGGACCTGGATAATAGATGTTAAAAGGCAAATAGTACAGTGACTAACAGCTTGAATGTAGATAAGACAGTACAATTAACAAGTTGTATTATTCAATCCACATTTTTCCAGGATTGAAATCTTATTAATGAAATATAACTTGAAATCAAGAGCTGTATTCCAAAACTTTTTAAACCTTTTGTCAAACACTGATTTTTTCATTCTAATTTTATTGCAACAGTTTTGAAAATCTAACTTAATTGGACTATAGACAGGAAACAGGGGGAAATGAGATGAGGACCAAAAGGCCACATGTTCAAATTAGTTCGTTTGAACTACTGCTCGTTCAGTATTTGGGTATCTAAACGATAGCGCAGGATTACGAGAAAACACATAAACCTGCCTAGCAGAGTTATGGAGAAGGCAATGGCACCCCACTCCAGTACTCTTGCCTGGAAAATCCCATGGACAGAGGAGCCTGGTAGGCTGTGGTCCATGGGGTCGCGAAGAGTCTGACACGACTGCGCGACTTCACTTTCACTTTTCACTTTCATGCATCGGAGAAGGAAATGGCAACCCACTCCAGTACTCTTGTCTGGAAAATCCCATGGACGGAGGAGCCTGGTAGGCTGCATGCAGTCCATGGGGTAACGAAGAGTCAGACACAACTGAGCAACTTCACTTTCACTTTTCACTTTCATGCATTGGAGAAGGAAATGGAAACCCACTCCAGTGTTCTTGCCTGGAGAATCCCAGGGACGGGGGAGCCTGGTGGGCTGCCGTCTATGGGGTCGCACAGAGTCGGACACAACTGAAGCGATTTAACAGCAGCAGCAGCAGCAGCAGCAGAGTTATAATACCACTAGCCACACATGTAACAAGGTTTTTTAAACACAATGATTTGAAAAGCACTTTTGAAAAGTACCTTCATAGAGAAACTAACTCTTTATAGGATGATAGAAGAAACCTGTCCATCTTCACTTCCTTAAGTGGATTTTATTAAACTGACTAGTAATTTGGGGATTGTCTATTATGGCAGAGTTGGAGCTTACAGACACATCTAAAGGCTTTCTGAAAAAAAAATCAATTCTATACCACACCAATTCCATGCAAGACAAACATCTGCGAGCTGCCTCCACTCTTCTGGGACCACCAATTTGTTACCCCTATCAGCGTGATGTATCAACATCCTTCTGCCCCACTAATGTGAACTTTAGTACCTTTAGCACCATTGATATCTCACCAGGCTCCTAAACATTAGCCTTCATAAAACCAGGAACAATTTAAAAATGTAAGATCAAGAGCTTATGAAATCCTCACTCTGTCTGACTGTGGCTGTCTCAGGCCTGTTGCAAATAACAAAACTCCAGCTTCTGCAAGAGCTAATAAGACTCATTAGCCTTATCCATGCACCATCCTCAACACCAGTTGGCAGGGCAGCATCACCCGTAACAAGTTCTTGGAATGTGGCCAGTCCCAGGGCAGGCTAACTCGGATGGCTATACCCCAGCTCTGCAGGGTATCTGAACATGCTGGCACGAAGAAGAGCAGCAGGGTAGCTGAACACTCTGAACAACAAGCTGGAGAAAAGTGATCACAGGCTAAAGAAACCCTGTGAGATAAGCCAGAGAAGGACTTCAAGCCACAACTTCTTATAAGATGGTCGTTGGAAAGTTGTCAGAAAGCATTTAACAGGAGGCTTCCTGTGTGCTGTTTTGGATCTGTCAGGAATTCTCTGCTCCTTATTAATTCCTGAATATTCAGGAATTAAGAAGGGAAGCAAGCCTCTCCCGGGACTGAGGAATCCAGGCATTTCCTTCATTAGCGTTTCTATATGGTGATAAGTACCCTCTTCCTTCTTGTGAACCATACGGTAAAAGTGATTGTTTACAAATCTCTCTCTTTAATATGGATTGCCTATGTTTTGTAAGTCTGGAATTTTAATCTTTATCTTTGCTGAGAATAACTACTTTGTAAGACAGTATATATGCCCACACCATGTTGATTAAAACACCTTTGCTCCATCAGAGCTCTGGTCCCCGTGTCTTTCTTTCTCTCTCTCTCTCTTTCAGGCTGATCCCCTGGAGCGCAGAGGCTCTCTGAGTTCACTTTCCTGCCCAGGCTTCTAAGACCCTCTTGAGAAGGTGCTCTGTGCCTTCACCCCATTGAGAGGGTGCCTGAGGCCTCCGTGAACAGAGCAAGCCCCGTGCAGGGGCTTTATTGGCTTTCTGTGTAAACCAAGGAATATCAGCCTCTTTCTCTCCTTTACTTTCTTATCATCGACTCTGGACCACCAGGTTCCGGTCAATTAAAGGACCTCAACAGAAAATAACTGCAATGGACATATTCCTCACTCAACAATGCCATAATAAACAGCTCCTCTGGGGCTCAGTTAATGACAAGCTAGGAAGGGCGGGTAAGAGCCCATGCTTATTTCCATACCCCAGGTTTCCTCTGTTGTGCCCATACATCTTGAGACATCCCAGATATTTGCTCCCATCCAGGTCTCATTATTTTATTTTGCAAGATAACACCTACTTTTACTCACTCAGGAATAAGGAAGTGATCAATTAATTGGATGCAAGGAGTCTAATCATACCACCTCAATCAGCTAGTGTATATGTATCACAGAAAAACAGGAACATATGCTGGAAATCATGAAGTGAACCAGGAAATTCTGATCATCTCTTGGGTATGATTTACCTGTAGGTGCACTAGCAACATGAATTGCCAAACTAATAATTTGCCATTATGTAACTTAAATTGTTAAATTATGTGCATGTGGTAGATTATATCTCATACAAACCCTGACCATAACTGATAACATTATTGCTAATTATGCAAGAACTTTAAATAACATGATGATTTAAAATAATTGAAAGCGAAGTTTTTAGGCAGAGCCAGGATAACCATCTGTCAGGTAGATTCCTGCTTTGGATGAGGACAGGGGTTGTAGGAAAAGGACTTGATGACCTTTCTGGGGGCCACCATCGAATATTACATGATACAGCACAGTCACTGAAGCATACGCATGTATAGAGTATAAGAAACACAATAGGATCCCATGCACGATTATGTTAGAGATGTAAATAGGCTAGAAATGAATGTACCACATTTAATTTTTAATTTATCCCAGGCAAATAACTTACCAATTCTCATATGGCAAAATGTGTTGGAATTACACCAAACATAACACAGCTGATAGTCTCCAGAAGTTGACATTTTAAGATATCAGGATATACAAATCACATTATGCTAAATGTGCAATAAATTTACCGCTATGCATATGAATGATGACATAGCAGTTATATGTATAAACTAAAATAACAAATAGAGTTCAAATTTTATTCATTTGGATTGGAGTAGATGGTGAGATTTCAGCTCATTATTGATAAGAGCTTTGCATCTATCATCTACTTAACTCCTCACAACAACCCCAGGAGGTCCTGAGGCTAGGAGGAATTGGCCTTAGCAGAAGGTCATTCTGCTAATCCGTGCCAGGCAAAGACTTGAACCAGCCTGGAAGGTCATCTGATCTGTGCCCCTCACCAACAGTGAACACTGCACTTTTGCTTCCCTCCCTTGTCTCCTTACTTGTAGGCAACGATGAAAATTTTGCTGCTGGAGTTGATACTGGTAAATGTGGGAGGAGGTTCTCTGAAGGCTGCCTGGCAGACTAAGGAAAACTAATTTGAGTTTTTAAATGTGAATTGAACAAAGTTGGCAGGTGTCTGTGAGGAGAGGTATGGGTATGCTGCTCCCTTTATAAATGGGCTCAATATATCTGAAAGCTATTTGATAACTTGAAATAAGAGCTATAAAACTTTTCTTGCTCTTTGACTCAGTAATTTCAGTCTCTGGAATACACCTCAAGGAAATAACACAAAAGAAAATGGTAATTTGTTCAAGATGTTCATTCAGGAGTTATTTGTCTTAGTGAAAAACTAGAAACAACCCAAATTTACAGTAATAAGACAAGAACTAAGCAAGCTAGATTATATAGACAAAGAAGAAAATTCATAATCCCTAAAAATGGCAAATGAAGGCTACATTTGTATGTGGACACATACGTAAGAAATAACTTTAAATTAGAAAGTAGAATACAAGTTGGTATAAGTATAATCTTGTACAATCAAGTAAAACAGTATGTGTATAAACAATCATACAAGAGGACTGTAAATTTATAAAGAAGTATAGCCCTCATTTTGTTGTTGAAATTTGGACAGTGGAACTGGCACATAGATTGTGCTTAATAAAAACTTACAGACTTATATTATACAAAGGTAATCCTTTAACTAAGACCTGACTGTATCTCACATAGATTAACATTGCATCAGTACAAGCTAATCTTTTGCGAAGACTTACCAAGTGCTAGGTTCTCTTCCAAGTTCTTTCCTTGTATTTTCTCATTTAATTCCCCTATTATCTCAGGAGATAAGTATTTTTATTATATTCTCTCCTAAAAGGAGGAAATTGGAGCACAGAGAAGCTAAGTAACTTGCCCAAGGCTACACAGGCTATGGCAGAGTTCAAATTTCAACCCAAGGACACTCGTCCCCTGGAGGAGGAAATGGCAACCCACTCAGTATTCTTGCCTGCGAAATCCCATGAACAGAGGAGCCTGGTGGGCTACAGTCCATGGGGTCACAAAGAGTTGGACGTGACTGAGCACCCAAATCACCGCCACGCTCCCTATCTGGCCTGTATGACCCATTGGGCCACAGTGTTTTCTCTTACATGAAAAAAAAAAGTATCTAGATCTTATTCTGTCCTGTTAATCATTTCTAGAATTTATTTTCTGCTTTTCTTCCTCCCTGCTCCTGTTTGGTTTATTCTAGAATTCTTGCAGTAAATAACAATCACCAGATACAGCATTTGAGATAAAAATACTCTCCATCTAGTTGTCACTGTAATAATATAACCTATGTGCCCTAGGTGATTGATAGAGGTTTCTTTCCAAGAAGTGAGACTTGGGTAAGGGTTTTTAATCAGGTGAGGAAACTGTGGAGCCTGGAAAATAAAATGCTGCTGCTACTGCTGCTGCTGCTGCTGCTAAGTTGCTTCAGTTGTGCCTGACTCTGTGCGACCCCATAGACGGCAGCCCACAAGGCTCCCCCGTCCCTGGGATTCTCAAGGCAAGAACACTGGAGTGGGTTGCCATTTCCTTCTCCAATGCATGAAAGTGAAGAGTGAAAGTGAAGTGGCTCAGTCGTGTCCAACTCCTAGCGACCCCATGGACGGCAGCCTACCAGGCTCCTCCGTCCATGGGATTTTCCAGGCAAGAGTACTGGAGTGGGGTGCCATTGCCTTCTCCAAAATAAAATGCTACTTACATTTAAATTTCTTTAAATTTAGTAAATTTCTTACATTTAAATGTAAGAAATAAGCTGTCTGGGAATAAGTGACAAATATAGAGGAACACTTTGAAACTCTTTGGGAATTATGTTTACATTTGTCTAGTTTCTTATACTTTGCAAAGTGTTTGCTAGTGATGACCTTATTAAGCTCTCATGCTGTAAAATGGTAGACAGTCTAGTTGACCAAACAGGAAACTGAAAGTCAGAGTTTAAGTGGCTCACCCAAAGCAGGCTACTTGTCCTTAGCCAGGCTGAAGCTTGGGCCTAGCCCTCATTCTCAGCAGAGCAAAGCACTGATGCTGTTCTAGACAGGAACAAGGCCCTCTGCAGACCTTCCCTTTCAATTATCCAGAGTTTATGAAGTCCTAGATTCTAAGTACAAATCCACTGAGAAAAGTCCAGAAAATAAATCTAACATAAATGGAATCAGAGATGAGAATTAAATATATAACGGAATCCTCTTAAATGAAGGAGACAGAGTCAAAGCAAGACTAATATTTGTGTATAAACTCAACTATTTGGGAGATGCTATTACGTTTGGAAAAACCAAACTCAAATCCTCCTATAAGTCCTTTTTATGTCCCTGTGAAAGTTGCTCAGTTGTGTCTGATTCTTTGTGACCCCACAGACTGTGGCCCGCCAAGCTCCTCTATCCATGGAATTCTCCAGGCGAGGACTCTGGAGTGGGTAGCCATTCCCTTCTCCACTGTATATTCCCATCCCAGGGATTGAACCTGTGTCTCCTGCTTTGCAGGCAGATTCTTTACCATCCAAGCCATCAGCGAAGCCCATAAGTCCTTATAGGAGGTATATTATTATAAGACTGTCATCTTTGGTACAAAAGGAGCAAAATAAAATGTTTGTTCTATCTGCACATCCACGGAAATATTTGCATAGTGAATGAGGTAGATTACATTTTATGGGTTCCTAAACGGCATCACCTTCTCACCTAGCTTTGTCTTAAAAAAGCTTTCTTCAGAGGTCCGATCAGAGACCATCTCCTCCAGGAAGCCTCTTCAGAGTCTTCGAGGGAGCCTCGCTCTCCCTTTCCTAGGCACTCACAGCAGTCCTAGAATATCTAATTGCTGACCTCCCCTTCTTCCTTGTGCAGACCACGCAGCACAGCACGTCTGGAATTTACCTTTGCTTCTCATGGCCCAACACAAGTACTCTGCACCCTGTAGCTGATTATTGAATGGGTAAGACCTTGCCTGAGGTCCTATCACACAGTAAGACTTTATCAGCCTTTCCTGGGATTTGGGCTGTGTAAATCTGACTAGACAAATGACCTCTCAATAAAAGACTCTCTTAAAAGTCTTTTTCCTTATAATCATATTTTATGTTGACCTTCTATACCAGAACATTTGTATTAATTTAATGCATTAGTAATCAGCACTGGCAAACAGCAATCTCACAGCCAGAAGGTTAAATTATAAAGTGCTTTTTAGAATCAAACAGGAGTATGGCAATCATAAACCTAAACAAATTAACTTGAGGTTTGCTTTTACCACAGATTTTATAAATATTCCACCAGGTTCTATTCAACATGAATGGAAAGAGATTCGAAGCCAGAACCTCAGCTCTTTGAAGCGCTCTCTTTTAAAATGAGCTGGTGCAGAAAATACTGGTGAGAAAATTCAACATTTCAGAGCAAAAAGTACATCATTTCTACCAAGGTCAGCTGCTCTTCAGGGACAAAAATAATGTCCTTTTTATTAGCAATTTGGAATAACAATTAAATAACATTCATTTTATTGAGATTTTTATAGAAGAACTGAGAAAATAATTCTTCACAGTGGTTATAAAAATATAAGAAAAGGGCTGAGTTTCTGAAACATAGTAATCTTTTTATCTCCCCTATCTTCCCTTGGGCTGTGTGTGCTGGTATTATGATCCTCAATTAAAAAGCTTATTTATAAAGAATATAAAGATTAGGGAATAACAAGAAGACTCCTGGGGATTGCAATGAAAAGCAAGTTAAGGTGAAGACGAAGTAATTATTTTCAATTATACTACATTCTATGATATGGCAAAAAAAAAGCTCCCATTATATTTCATATAATAGGAGAAAAAGTTATTTGATTCATGAATGGTCTAATCCAACAGCTATTCGCATAATTCCTGTCCTTTTCAGGGAGAATAGCAATCAGTGATCAAGAAGAAAAGTACAAATCACAAAATACGCGCAGTCTTACTTTTTCATCATCTTCAGTAAATGGAGCACCCTCAGGAATCTTATTGATCGCTTGGGCCACGCCGATGATCTCACCGTCACTGCTTCGGATAGGCATGCACAGTAATGACTTTGTCTTGTACCCAGTTAGCTTGTCGATTTCATCATTGAATCTTCGATCCTAAAAATAAGACAAGAGAGGGCATTAATTGCATGTGCCTTGTTGTCAAGAGGGAGAGAGAAGTGTATTTTTGTCTATTTCTGCGTATAAGAACTTATTGTTGGGAATGTCACCTCACTGATTTTTAATAACAAGAACAGATTTGATTGCATGTTGAATTCACCAAAGGAGTATAAATGAAAACAAATCACCCCCATAGTTGTTCCCCATGGTAAACGAAAAGAGAAACTTTAAACCCCACCACAACAACATATCCAAACTGGGGGAGCGGGAAGTGTTTTTTATAGAACTTCACACTATGCTATTTACTAAAATATGTTATTTCACATAGACAACTGGCTACAAAGTATTATATACGAAAAATACATAATAAATTTATTAAGTATTATGAAAAAATGCAGAAAAGCACTACTTTTTTTCCAGTCAAATGATCCTGTGGGAAAAAAATAGAATGTATGAGCCCATACTGATACTTTTTAAATACTTTAAAAAATGTTTTTAATATAATGGGGAGGAAGGAGGTAACAGGTTTCTTTACAGAATGTTAGCTAAAAACACGGAAGAAATGATAAAATTATACAATACCTATTTTGCAACTACCAATGCAATAATGGATACAAGCAAGAATCATTAATCAACGATGCCAATCAAGATGCCAATACCATTAGGTGAAAAATTACTGTTAAACAAGTTATTCACTTAGTCTCAAAGTGCTATCCCACAGATTCCTCATTAAATTCAAAGAGGAAAAGATGTCTTTTTATTAAAAGATCTGATGGACATAAGATTTAAAAAATGATCAAACTTACCATCACCATTAATGGGACAAAATAGCACCATGTGCCTCCCTGATGTGGTGCTATAAGAAGGACACAACATCATCAAGAATGTGGGATGCTTTTGTCCAACCTCTGAATCTGATCATTCAGGAAAAGAAAATTAGGAAAGATGCAGATCATCAGTCGTTCTATCAGAAGCCTGACCTAGACTCTTCAAAAATGTCAGTATCATGAGAGATGAAATAAAGCCATGGGAGCTGTGCTGGTTTAAAGAAGACTGAAGAGATCTGAAACCTAAATGACATTGAAAAGTGTTGTGCAATTTAGGGGGAAGATGACTAGAGGAAGTTGAACAAGAACTTTATATATTAGGTAATATCATGTGTCAATATATAATTTCTTGGGTGTGATAGTGATATTGTAATGATGTAGGAGAATGTTCTTATATTTAGGATATGCATGCTAGAGTATTTTGAGATGAAATGTCATAATACCTTCAATTTACTTTCAAATGGAAAGCAAGAAAAAGGAAGGAATGAAAGAAGAGAAGGAAGGGAGGGAGGGTGGGAGGAAAGGGAAGGAAGGAAGGACAGAGTAAGAGAGAGAGAGCAAAGACTGGCTCCTGATAGGGTGCTGCTGTTGCTGCTGAGTCGCTTCAGTCGTGTCTGGCTCTGTGCGGCCCCATAGACGGCAGCCCACAAGGCTCCCCCGTCCCTGGGATTCTCCAGGCAAGAACACTGGAGTGGGTTGCCATTTCCTTCTCCAATGCATGAAAGTGAAGAGTGAGAGTCAAGACGCTCAGTCGTATCCGACTCTTAGCGACCCCATGGACTGCAGCCCACCAGGGTCCTCCGTCCATGGGATTTTCCAGGCAAGAGTACTAGAGTGGGGTGCTATTGCCTTCTCCGCCTGACAGGGTAATGGGGGCTAAAAACATTCCAAGGAAGAAGACAAACTGGATCCAGGCTCACTGTTTCAAGCTAGGGGCTGAACTGAGTTCTCTCCCAGTACTCTTGACATTTCCTTGTTGAAAGAGCCTTAAAAATAAGAAGCAAAGCACTGTCATCTACCACCATCTGGAACTGTGAATTTTATCTGACTGAGGGCCTACGGAGGCTGGCTGTGGACAAACTGAGAGCCCCCAGGGCAAACACTGTTGGCCTTCTACGAGTGTTGTGCTATCCCCACAATCAAAAGGCCTGGAGCCCTCTTCTACTAAGGCCTGATTCTGGTCCAGGACTTCTGGAGGCAATTCTAAACCCTTAGTTAGGAAGAGAGGAGCCCTAAAGGAGAGACAGAAATCAAAAGCCAAGCCAAGCAAATCGCCTGCTCAAAATGAGCCTGCAACCAAACTTTCAGAAAAACACTAATTTGCATTACTACTTCTGTGCTTTTCGTTCACTTAGGAGCCACCATGTATCAGGCTGTGAGCATCATCCTGGCCGTCATGGCACATGCAGTCTAGCAGGCGAGGCAGGTGACAGGTATACAAATCTATACCATATATTGTGGTAACTGATAACGAGTAAGAGAGCAAGGTTCCATAAGACAGACTCAAAAGAAGGGATCTACTTTTCTGGGGATCAAGGAAGGTCTCTCTGAAGACAGGACAAGTAAGTTCAGACTTGATTCACAAGGAATAATTTGTCAGTCAAAGAGTGGTGGGGAAACTTTCCGGGAAGCTGAAACGTTGCACATGTGAAGGTCCAGAAGCAAAAGAAAGCTTAGTAGTTTCCCCAGACTCAAAGGTCAAAGGCCAGAGAACAGGAAGCCAAAGGGAGAATGGAAGAGGAAGGCAGGAGCCAGGGAGTGCCAAGTCTTAACAGGACCAGGCAGGAGTTACATTATTCCTAATGGAAAATCACCAAAAATCTTGAAGCAGAAGGATGCGATGATTCATTTCAGCACCCAGTATTCTCTGAAAGCATCATCTCAGTTTATTTGTTCTCCTGCCACTGGTATATAAGATCTAAGACAGAAAAGCTTTTGTCTCTCATTTACTACCTCATACTGGCATTAGAGGTACTCCACAACATTTTTCCTGAGTAATAGAACTTTTTTCTAAAAACTATATTGCAATTATGCAAAATATTAGAAAGTTAAAAAGGCCCTGAGACTCCATCGTATTTCACTTCTTGGCATATATTTAGAGGTACTATTACACATGCACCATAGAGAGATGTACAAATGTTTACTGCAACATCAATTATGAAAAGAAAAAACCTGGAAGTCATTTGAATGGTCAACAGAAAGATACCTTATGATGTCTTGTTTTGATACACTCTACAACAATTTAAATGAATAAACGAAAGCTTCTTGTATTAACATGAACAAATATCAAAAACATGTTAAAAGAAGCAAAGTGCTACAATCTGATACCATCTATATAATACCACCAGTATTTAAAAATAATGCTAAATATTATGTAGCAAAGTACACTGCATGCATAAGAATAATAAACTCTAAACTGATATGCATGGTTGGTTAGCTCCAGGGAGGAAGAGAGGAGATGGCATGAGGGAGAGAGAGGGTGAGGCTTCAGCTCTTAACAACCAATTTTTCCTTGCTAAAAAACAAACAAACAAACAAACAAAAAAAAAACTTTGAAGCAAATATAGTACAATGTTGAGACTCTATAAACCTTGATGGCCCATTCTTATCTAAAAGTTTGAAATATTTTACAATAAAAGTTTAAGACTATTTTTTAAAAGTTAACTTTGTGGAAGATGAGATAGGGTTGGAATAGGAAAAACCAGTTAAGAAATGTCAGTGGTCCAGGTAAGGCTAAGACGGTGGTCTGGGTTAAAAGAAAGCAGTGGAGGCAAGGAGAAATAGATGGGTATGTGAGTTCACAGTGCTTCCTGACACACTGGTTGGGGATGGGGGACTAGAGAAAGATGAAGAATCTTAGGTTTTAATTCGAGACGCTGTCTACATGGAAGCACCATTTACTGGGATGGGGAACAGTGAGATGAAGGTGAAAGTCTACATATAAAGAAAGCCAAGAAGGTTGATAAAAACATTTAAAAAATTTTTTTAAAAAGGTTGATAAATCAGTGAGTGCATCCTGTGACCTAAATCAGTGGTTCTTTACTCTGGCTGCAGGTGAGAATTACCTGAGAAGGTTGACTCAATCAGGATGAAGCTTTGATTTTTAATTGGTTTTAAATGCTCATAAATGATTCTCATATGAGACCAATTGTCCAAAATGATGAAGAGCTTAGTCACTAGTAAGATCAATAAAGTTCGCTAATGAGAAAAAAGCCTTAAAATGGGAAGGAAGAAAGATGATGTCATGGCATGTATTTTGGTGGTTATATATTAGTGATGTGGACCCTGTGAGACTGGACTGGAAAGTCCACTCTGGAATAGGTGAGCCTTTCTGCTCTTATCTTTGTGATGGTCTGTATCTCTGGAGAAGGGCCTCATCCACCACAATCCAACTCTGAGTTAATCAACCACCAAGACTATGGGGTATTCATTGCCAAAATAGTCAAAGCCACACGAAAACAACAGACATACGGGTGCCCGGTCGTGACCAAGGGGAACACAAATATAGTAAACCCTCTGCACCCTCTTTTCAACTCTCTACATTCACCTGATAAACTTGTAACTAGAGGAGAAAAAGATAATTATGTTGATATATGTGGTAAGTGTTAATCTTCCAATTTAAAAGCTGAGAAGAATGATTCATTTCATAAAGTCTTAATGGTTTTTTAAATATAATGCATGGTAAAACATACTTTGTCCATGTCTTCATCACACTATTTATGGGAATATTCTCCCAAATTAACTCAAAATTTGATATAATTCATCTAATGAGAGGTCAGAAGAGTTGATACAATTGCCTACCTCCCTAATTATATTAATCCTCTAGATTAATTTCCAATTTAAGAAAATTAAGAAAGCTGAGCCCAAAACTGAGGTATAAATTAATGGCAGGAGATGAAGAGAACTAAGGATAACTAAATACAGGGACATATTACTCTGATATTGTAGAAAGAATGAAAGCTTAAAAATGGAAGATAGCAAAAAATAGATCTTGCTAGCCAAGCAGCGAAACTTAGGGCACTGTGGAACTCACAGTGTGGGGCCAGGTAGGGTCGGGGTGGATCTCTCAAGGAAAGCAAAATTTTTAAGCTGCCAGCCAAAGGATCAGTGTCCCAGGAAGAGGGAATAGTATTTAAGACTCGGAGGCAATAGAAAGCTGATGAATCTGAGGAAATGAAAGAAGTTGAAGATGGTCCTCTAGGGAAGAGCCAGAGATGGAACAAAACCCAGCAGCTGGAGGCTGACGAAAGGGTGCTTAGTAACCATGTTTTTGAATTGTAAATTTACCATAGAGGACGGGGGGAGTCACTAGAGGGTTTTAAGAAGGTAGGAGGGAGTAATGTGACTGATTCCTCATTTCAGAAAGAGTCCATATGGCTTAAATGTAAAGAATGAGCAGGAAACAAGAGATCCAGGTGAGAGAGATACCATCTCTAGACTGGGACAGTGGCTACTGGTGGGAGGGGTGATGGAAAGGACTGAGTTGAAAGATATTTAGGAGGTAGAATCAATAGGACTTGCTGATTAATTTGATGTAAGGTTGCTAATGCTATTTAATAGAGAAGTAAAAAAAATAACTCCATATATCCAGTGCAGAGATTCACTGAGTGATGAACACAGGAAGGGGACAAACGCTGAGGGGGAAATAAGAGTTCCCTTGTGGCTGTCCTGCGGTTTAATCATGGGCCATTCACGGGGTGGTCACGCTGCCATGTTTGAGACATAGATAGGTAGGCAGGAAAGTGTTCTAATCTCAGGAAAAGGACTTGGAATGCAAAGAAGAGACTAATTTTCTTTCTTTCTTTCTTTTTTTGGCCACTCAGCATGTGGGATCAAATTCACGTCTCCTGCAGTGGAAGCTTGGAGTCTTAGCCACTGGATCACGAGGGAAGTTCCCAAGAAGGGAGTACTTAGATAAGAGTGAAGGACTCTGCTCAATAACTTTACCAGAGGTCTTCAGGAGTTCACCACACACACCAGCAAAGTTTCACAGAAAGCGAGGTAAGGAGGAGACAGGGGAAGTAAGAAGAGAAAAACACTGGGCCTATTTATTGCTGGAAACGGAAACTTAAAAAGGAAATTAACAAATGCCTCCAGGTCGATAATGAAATACCACATAGAGAATGGTGTCCAATTTGTATTCATCTCCTGGAGGATTAAAAAAAAAAAAAAAAAAAAACAAGAAATGATCTACAACAGGAGAGATTTCTAATAAATTAAAGTAAGAGCTTCTTTAATAAGGTTGTTAAAATCTGGAATGAGTTTCTTATGATTGTGGCAGACTCTTCTTGCTTCAAGTATTTTTATGTTATAATATTTTTCCTACCACAGGTATCTTAAGTATAACTGTTCTTGAGAAGTGCAGGGATCCCAGTGCTTTCTGTGCAGAACTACCCTTTGCATTTGACACCTAGCTATGATTTTTAATATTTAAAAAGATCAAGACATAAGGCCAAAAGCAATTTTGTCTTTTATCAATGGAACTGACCTGTGCCCGCTACAGAGAGAACCATAGATAGATATACTTCTGAGCCAGGATCTTGGGCTTGCAGCCTCCTCTGCACATTCCTGGGTTGAACATGATGCCACAGAACATACCCAGAAAGCAGGTCCCACCCACAAGGTCCACTTAGGCTGTAGACAGACCTAACTTCTTCAGTCTGAGCCTCAGGTCCTTGAAAGAAAGAGCTACATTCATTGCACTCGAGAAACCCGGGCTGCCCCAGGGAGACATATTTCAGGGCCACGTAAGAAGCCTCAAAGCAAAAGGGAATCTATCCTGTCTTCTTTTCACTTTCTCAAAGAAGCCACTCAAGGCTCCCAAAGGCAGGAGCCAGAGCTAAGAATCTCATTCAGTTCTCAGAATCAGAGCAAGGATGCATCACACAAATCTCTTTTACTCTCTCTGTGTTTAAGAGCTCTCTCCCAAATACTTGAGAGTAAGGTTATCCAGGGCTTGTGATTTAGCCAAGAACTAGTCTTGACCACCTATAAGGGTGATTGTTTTAACCACAATCTCCTCTACTCTGAGCCCTTCATAGCCAAGGTCATAGCCAAGGTTATCAAACTCTTCAAGTTTGAAAATGTCCACATGATGGGACATAGATGAGAAAGCATGTAAATACAAAAAAGCTTCTATTAACTCCATGAAACATTTAATGAATTTGTATCTGAGTTATTGTTTCCATAGATTACAAAGGAAAAGTAATACATGACACGTGTATATATACAGTAATACTTCAGTCTACAGATGTTGTTAGGTGTTCATAAGAACTGAGCAGTTGCTAGCAACTGTTCCTGACACAGGGGTCACTTGCCGAGCTTTAGGTAACTACTCATGCCCTAGCCCCATCCTGACCAATTAAATCATAACTGGTGGGAGGAGGGGTTGTGCAGGGGATCTGACTTCTAATTGTTGGTCAGGGTTAAGAACCACAGAATTACAGGTCCTTTAATAAGCCCAAGGCTGCCAGGGGTCTGAGGGACCTTGTGAACTACTACTTTAGAGTTTTCAGAACATTTGTTTGTTAGCTTTTGGTTTGGTTAGCTTGGTTATGTTTTCCACTGACTTTCTTCATAGGCTTAGTGCACTGGCCTGCATATCTTACCCAGAACCCTACTGCCCTTCTCCCAACAACAAAAGGTTTGAAGACCAAGTTCAGTCCCACATCTCATCTACATCCTCTTTCAAATGGCTTATGGAGCTGCAAATGAAGAGAAGTTAATGGAAATATAAAATATAAAATGAAAAAGTCACTGAAATGCAAACCAATAGATTGACCAACTGTCTGAAGCTTAAAACTGCTTTTATTGGTACATCAGTAACACCCATTTAATTCCAATTCATAGAAGCATCTCCTCACATTTATGACTGATCATAAAACCACTTATTTTCCCAAAATTGCTTGGAAAGCTAAGCTTTCAAAAATTTTGATTAGTCTTTAACAATTTAATATGTACTATTCTGCTTTTCTCCATACAAAGAAGTATAATTAATTGTTCTGAATTGATGGAAGGCTTGAGAATACACTGCACAAAAACAAAGACACGGCATATGGTAACTAGATAGCTAATGCTTTGAGCATCCAATTTGATACTTGCCGAGAAAAAGTGCAAAATTATCATTGTTGTTCTTAATATGTATTCACAGAATGTCATTGCTCAACAGCAAACAAAAATCTTCCCTCTGAATTCTTTTACACATACACACACACACAAAAAATGTGTAGAGTTTTAAATACTACAAAATATTCCCCAAAAGTATGTATGTTTTTGAAGTGTTACTCTTTTAGGACCTGAAGCGGTGTGGTAGGTGATTCAGTTCAGTTCAGTCACTCAGTCGTGTCCGACTCTTTGCGACCCCATGAATCGCAGCACACCAGGCCTCCCTGTCCATCACCAACTCCCGGAGTTCACTCAAACTCTCGTCCATCGAGTTGGTGATGCCATCCAGCCATTTCATCCTCTGTCGTCCCCTTCTTCTCCTGCCCCCAATCCCTCCCAGCATCAGAGTCTTTTCCAATGAGTCAACTCTTCACATGAGGTGACCAAAATATTGGAGTTTCAGCCTCAGCATCAGTCCTTCCAATGAACACTCAGGACTAATCTCCTTTAGGATGGACTGGTTGGATCTCCTTGCAGGCCAAGGGACTCTCAAGAGTCTTCTCCAACACCACAGTTCAAAAGCATCAATTCTTTGGCACTCAGCCTTCTTCACATTTCAACTTTCACATCCATACATGACCACTGGAAAAACCATAGCCTTGACTAGATGGACCTTTGTTGGCAAAGTAATGTCTCTGCTTTTCAATATGCTATCAAGGTTGGTCATAACTTTCCTTCCAAGGAGTATGCGTCTTTTAATTTCATGGCTGCAGTCACCATCTGCAGTGATTTTGGAGCCCAGAAAAATAAAGTCTGACACTGTTTCCACTGTTTCCCCATCTATTTCCCATGAAGCGGTAGGTGGTAGAGCAGTTTATAAATATGTACAAGTCAGCCTTATTTGTTTAATGCTTGAAGGACACACTTAAATTCATTTAAGTCTTCCAAACTGAATTAGTGGTTAACAGACACTATAAAAGAACTTAATATGAGGTTTAGAACCTTTGAACTTTTTATAACTTTTGCTTTTGAACTGTGGTGTTGGAGAAGACTCTTGAGAGTCCCTTGGACTGCAAGGAGATCCAACCAGTCCATCCTAAAGGAGATCAGTCCTGAGTGTTCATTGGAAGGACTGATGCTAAAGCTGAAACTCCAGTACTTTGGCCACCTCATGCGAAGAGTTGACTCATTGGAAAAGACTCTGATGCTGGGAGGGATTGGGGGCAGGAGGAGAAGGGGATGACAGAGGATGAGATGGCTGGATGGCATCACCAACTCGATGGACGTGCGTTTGAGTGAACTCCGGGAGTTGGTAATGGACAGGGAGGCCTGGCGTGCTGCGATTCATGGGGTCGCAAAGAGTCAGACATGACTGAGCGACTGAACTGAACTGAACTGATGAGGTTTAGAAACAGCCATTGTTATTGCCAAGTTACTTTTCTATTTGGTCATTGTTATTACCAAGTTGGGCTTCCCTGGTGGCTCCGCAATGAAGAATTCGCCTGCCAGTGCAGCAGATCCTGGTTCAATCCCTGGGTCAGGAAGACGCCCTGGAGGAGGGCGTGGCAACCCATTCTGGTATTCTTGTCTAGGAAATCCCATGGACAGAGGCGCCTTGTGGGCTACAGTCCACAGGGTAACAGAGTCAGACATGACTGAAATGACTTGGTATACACATAGTACCAAGTTACTCTCCTTCAGCTGTGTTGCTAAAGTAAACTTGGTTTGCTGATCTTATTTCTCTTTTCTTAATTTCTCTTAGTTGGCACTTTTGTTTGGTCCTGTCTTATTGTTGTCATCATGGCTATTATTATTTATCTTTCTTTTTTTTAAATTTTTTTTTATTTTTTAACTTTACAATATTGTATTGGTTTTGCCATATATCAACATGAATCCGCCACAGGTATACACGTGTTCCCCATCCCAAACCCTCCTCCCTCCTCTCTCCCCGTACTAAGAGATACAAATATATCTTAAGACACAGGAAAATGGAAGAACCACAGCACAGCTGAAACCAAAGTTGGTGAGGTGGTAGGGTATGAAACAAAATGATGAAATCTTAAATTTCTTTAATAGATGGGACAGGTAGCTATTAAAGATACATTGTAAGTGTGCAGATAAATTGTATGTGGAGTTAAAATGCAACTCCATGCTCTATAAGATTTATTATGTATACTTAATACGTCTGAGCCAAACATCACCATATGAAGAGACAGCCATGGTAAGTCCGCAGGCTAGAAGTGCCTTTCTTCCTGGCACAGTGGAGCCATCTAAGGACTTCGGTCAATCAGGGAGGTGAGTCTACAGGTAGAACCAAGAAAGCCAAGAAGTCTGTGACTATGGACAAAGGACTGTCAACAGGGGGTTGTGGTTCAGACACCAAACAGTCAGGAACCAAGGACTACAGGAAAAGCCAAAGTCAAAAACAGTGATGCATGGAAAGCCAGGTCTAAATCAGGAGTCAAGATTAACAGTGACACACTAGAGATTTGGCCTCATTCACTTGCTTGACAAGGACCATAGAAGAAGAGATTAGATTTGCGGCGACCAGAGGTGGGAGGTGGGCGCAGAATTGGAGGAAGGTGGTCAAAAGGTACTAACTTCTATTATTAGACAAGTAAGTGCTAGGAATGTAATGTACAACAGAACAATTAACACTGCTGTATGTTAAACAAGAAAGTTGTCAAAGAGAGTAAATCCTAAGAGTTCTCATCACAAAGGAAAAGGTTTTTTTCTATTTCTTTACTTCTGTATCTATACAAGATCATTTATTGTTCAGTCTCTCAGTCATGTCCGACTTTCTGAGATCCCATGGACTGCAGCACGCCAGGCTTCCCTGTCCTTCACCACCTCCCAGAGCTTGCTCAAACTCATGTCCTTTGAGTCAGTGATGTTATCCAACCACCTCACCCTCTGTCATCCCCTTTTCCTCTTGCCTTCAATAAAAGATCATAAATGCTCATTAAACTTATTGTGGTAATCATCTTATGATGTATTTCAGTCAAATCATTATGCTGTACACCTTGAACTTATACAGCACTGTATGTCGATTGTATCTGGATAAAACTGGAAAGAAAATTAAGTAAGGGCTCTGGGTTTAAAACAAAACAAAACCCAACAAGGATCACCTCCAACAGAAAGCCTCTTTGTTCTTTCCACTCTGGGCAACAGAGACAACTGGAAAGTGGCCTCTAAATGTAACTGATTTGTAAACAGCTGTATCAATGGGAATCTGACTTCCCCACATTTATGAAAAATACAGTAATTTCTAATATGAAGTGTAAATGTTATATTTTAATACATATTTTAATTAGATTTTACTGTTAATAAGTGGAAGTGACTGTTTCTGTATGACAAAAGCTTAATGTTAAAAAGTAATTTTTAAGTTTGCTTTTAAATGTTCTAAAAGTTCTAAAATATTTTAAAACTCATTTTAAAATGTTTTAAAAATATTTTAAATCATTATTTCTTGTGAGAACATGATTATAAATACATGATTACTTAATATTAAAATATATCTTAAAGCTACAATAATTAAAAGTATGACACTGGTTCATAAAATTGATGAAAGAGTAGAAAGTCAAATTTATATGTGTATATACATGTATGTATAGATGTGTGTGAATAAATGTATTTAATAAGAGTATAATTTCAAATCAGTCAGAAAATAATAAGTTATTCAGTTAGTCACATATTTGGGGAAAGTAAGATTCTTTTCTCACATTATACATCAAAGTTAATTGCAAGCTGAATAAGGAGATAAATATACTCATCTCTTGATGAACTGAAATTGTGGGACAGATTACTCAAATCCTGCCAAGACACATTTCTTATTTTAACATGATATACTATTAGAAAAACAGTCTGAATATTAATTATAATAGTCAGTAATATGAGAATGCATAGATCCCACATGCTATGCTATGCTAAGTCACTTCAGTTGTGTCTGACTCTGTGTGACCCCATAGACATCAGCCCACCAGGCTCCCCCGTCCCTGGGATTCTGCAGGCAAGAATACTGGAGAGGATTGCCATTTCCTTCTCCAATGCATGAAAGTGAAAAGTGAAAGTGAAGTCGCTCAAGTCTTGTCGGACTCTTCACGACCCCATGGACTGCAGCCTACCAGGCTCCTCCATCCATGGGATTTTCCAGGCAAGAGTACTGGAGTGGGGTGTCATTGCCTTCTCCGTAGATCCCACATATTATCAAATAAATCCTAAATTTTCACTCAAAAAGTCATCGGTCTTATGTTCAAATGTTGGTCTTCTTTTCTACCAAACCTTTAACCAAAACAATCAGTAAAAGTAAGATCAATTCTATTTCTTTCAGTTGTTCATTTCAGCTAACATTGTTTTCTTTTTCTGGCTAATATTCTTATCAGAAATACAAATGGGGAAAAGTTTCAGTACAAGAATGAATACTGACATAATAAATGAAATCATCATTTACTTTCCCTGAAAATTATATTAACACATTTTTATAATTAAAAAAATTTAATATCAAAAGTAAAATAATAAAAGAATTGAAGAAATATAACTGAAAATTTACCTCATCTCTTAAAGGGAAGTCTCTCAACCCATAATGCCAAAAGAAGGAAGCATAAATACTGAGAGATTTGACTAATAGAAATTAAAAATTTTAAATCTCAAAAATAATACAAAGAATTAAGAATAAAATAAAGTTGAAAAAATATAAACACACCTGGCTGACAAAGTGTTAAATGCTAAACATACAGAATTATTACAAATTAATTAGGAAAAAGGAGCAATAGGTAGGAATTGGAAATTAACAAAAGAAAATACTGATATGAAAAAAGTTTCATATTTCATATAAATATATGAAAACTGTCAAGTTACAACAGTTATAGTTTTTCTATAAAATTGGCAAAGATTTAAAATTTAAAGTGTCAAGATGCCTAACTTAATCAAAAGTTTTTGTGGAAATACTTTTGTATACTACATTGCTGGTGAGAATACAAATTAGTGCAATATACATGGAGGACAATAAGTATGGGCTTCCCTCATGGCTCAGCCGATAAAGAATCCACATGCAAGGCAGGAGACACAGGAAACATGGGTTCGATCCCTGGGTCAGGAAGATCCCCTGGAGGAGGAAATGGTAACCCACTCTAGTATTCTTCCCTGAAAGATCCCATGGACAGAGGAGCCTGGTGGGCTACAGTCCATGGGGTCACAAAGAGTCAGACACGACTGAGGGACTAAGCGTGTGTGAACACAGCAATAAGTAATAAAAAACTTTAAAATTTTCATACTTTTCAATACAGTAGTTTTATTCTAGAAATTCATAAGTAAAAAATGAAAAATATCTAAATATTCAACAGGAAATTGTTATGGATATATGCACTACTATAAAAAAGTATTATATGTTATTATTATACATGCTATATATAATTTTATTCTGACATGGGAAAGGGACAAAGGAAAAAAAGTTTAAAAACAGTTCCTTCAAAGTGTTGGGATTACTATTTGGGACAGCACTATGGTTTCAAAAGTATCCCTGAAAAAAACAGAAGTTATTATACTATTGGGTTGCAAGTAAAATAGATAGGTAAGATATAACAAATGACAACTCTCAAGATGGGAGTGGGTCAATTTTCATAAAGAATAAACTATGTGAAAAGTGGCATAGCACCCTGTTACTTTTTTAAAGTCATTATCATCCTGGCTATAAAGCTCTTTGCCATAAAAATTAAGCCAAATTGAATTGCTACACGGAATATCAAAGGAATTTGATATTTTCTGAAAATCACAAAGAACTAAGAACAAAAAGACTGCCAAGATACTACAGTTGAGCAATGTTCTAATATGTGAAATGGATGGATCTTTCAACTCTCTCAGACTCTGACCCTGTCCACATTTAACTGGTAAACATCACAACATCTTAACGCGGCATAGCATATACAGTATAATGATGGAAAACACTGGATTTACAAAAAGGATGAATACTAGAAATAAAAAACCAGTAGTCTCATATTGGTTTATAAAACAAAATTCTCACCAAAGTATTAAACCAGTAGATATAAGTTTGGAAGAAAATGATAGGAACAAATCTTCTAGCCACAAGAGTGTGTTCAACCACTGAAAACCCAGTTCAGAAAAAGACGCATCACTCACTGCACAGACTTGGGAGCAGCATGTCACTGCTCCCCTCTGATCTTCTAGGTTAGTCCCCGGGCCTGGCTGGTTCCATACACATTCCCATCCCCACTGTCAGCCACTGTGCCCCTGAAGCCTTTCTTTCCTGTTCCCATGCCAGGCTTTATTTCCCTGGTGCTCACCCTAGCTTGGCTGCAAACAAGCAGCTGTGCTGAGAATACTCAGATTCCCTGCAGAAGGTATATGGCCACACCACAAAACACAGGGGGCATGCATCTCTAGCCCTCAAATTTGAGAGGAAGAGTAATGGATCAAACTGAAGGTGTCAATACATGCTTTGTTTCCACCAGATGACTGTTTTCATCAGCAGGACTCATTTATAAACAGTCAAGAGAGACACAGAGTGGACTCAGCACCCGTGGTGCCTTTTCCTGGATAAAGTGTCAGGATACTTTCTAAGACATGCTTGCAAGTAGGAGTCTTCTAGACAGACACACTGGCTGCAGAACTGAGTCAGCCTGATTTGTGGCAGCCTTGTCTAAGTTACTCCACGTTGGACAGAGTTGGTTAGTGCCTCCTAGAACTGGTCTCCTGCCTACTGCCTTGTTCCAAATATTTCCTAGGCCAGCTGGCAGAATGCTACACTGGTGTTTTTATGAACTAGATCAAGCCCTTAGCAGAGCCAGTCAGCTATACCGTTCCTAATATTTTGCAGGTCTGGGTTCTGCTGGCTTAGAAAGATTGGGCATATCGGCTAGCACTCACTCTTACAGAAGAAACAGAATCAGGGACCATTCTATGAATCATAATTTACTTCTGAAATGCTTCAATAAAATGAGCAATCAATTAATCCAAGTACAATTCTTCCTTGGTTTAGGAACTGCATAGGATGGAATAACAAAAACAGAAACCACAACAAATCCTTGGTTTCTCAGATCTATAAGCCCTCGACATGCTCCTTTAGACAGAGCAATAATACACTTCCGATATCTATGGAAACTTCAACTTTAAAACTTATTAGTGAGTCCCTCTGTCTAAGTAAGTCCCTCTGTCTTATTTAAAAAGAAAGATTATCAATGGGCATCATTGGGTATTATGACCCCCACCATAACCACCCACTCATATGCTCATATATAAGTACATCTGATACATCTGGAGACACATTAAACCCCACAATAGGACACGTCATATAAGCGGGCAAGCTGACATTGAACATTGGTGAAAACTGACTAAGAGCTAGGTCATAAAGCTGGCCAATTTTAAATAGTTGTGTGAAATAATTGGTATCATGCAGAATATATCATTTCACACCAATGCACTTTATTAAAAAAAAAAAACCATGTAACTAGAGGAAAAATATTTCAAAATTTAAAATACATTTCTAAACTATCAGTCAAAAAATAAATAAAATGGAAATTATAACTAAATATTATGTACCAAAATGGTAGCACATAATTAAAGAGGTTCCTAAAAGTTTCATCTTAGATGCTTCCATTGAAAAGCAAGGCACAACTTATTGAAGTGATAACCGACCATAAGGAATTAGAAAAAAGAACAGCAAAATAAACTCAAGAAAATGAGAGAAAATAATAAAAATAAGAGCAGAAGTTAATGTAAAAGAAAATAAACATATAATGAAGAGGATCAACAGAGGTCAGAAAAGTAACAAAACATAAAAATCTCTGGAGAAAATAATCAAAGGGGAAAAAGAGAGACATTAAAATTTTTTAAATCAGGAATAAAAAGGGCAAAGCTATAGTTGCTACAGAGATTAAACAGATAAGACATTATGAATATGTTTGTGTCTATAAACTTGAAAACTTATTAAATAAACAATATATACAGTTAAAAAAAAAACTCATAAAAAAATAGAGAACATTAAGAGTCCTACAAGCTTTAAAGAAATTGAATTAGCAGTTCAAAATAGTTCTATTACACACACATACACACACAGGAACCAGACAGATATCCAGGAAATTCCACAAGACATTTGAGCACTGGGAAATTCTAATCTTATGCAAGCTATTCCACAGTGGAAAAAAAAATCATTTGTGATATAGATTTGCTTTCAAAACCAAATGAGGATATTATAAGCAAAGAAAAATATAAACCAATCTCACTAATGAATGAATACGGATTCAAAGCCTCTAAAAATAAACATTTTTACAAAACAAATCAGACAGTGAATTAAAAGGTAATTTGTTACAACCAAGTTGGTATTTCCTAGGAATCCTAGATTGGTTTATCATGAGAAGATCAACAGTAGCTCACCACATTAATATGTTAAGGTGAAAAAATAGTGTATCTTAATAAAGGTAGGAAAACTGGGTAAAATTTTACATCTATCTACTGGTTCTGCAATACGGAAGATCTGGGTTCAATCCCCAGGTTGGGAATTTCCCCTGGAGAAGGGAACAGCTACCCATTCCAGTGTTCTGGTCTGGAGAATTCCATGAACTGTATGGTCCACAGGGTTGCAAGTCAGACACGACTGAGCAACTTTCACTTTCACTTTCTTCATGATGTGAAAAATAACGGCAACAACCTCCTTAGCAAACTGGGAATAGAAGGCATTTTCTCAGCCTGATAAAGGGCATTTCAAAAAACCCACAGACATCTCATAACTAACAGTGAAACTCTAACAGCATCTTTGGTAAGATCAGTTTCAATATAAGGATGCCTGTTTTCATCAATCATATTCTACACTGTTCTGGAGGTCCTTGCATAGTAAATCAAGAAAAAGGAAAGTTAAAGGACTAGGAGAAAAGAAACAAAAACTTTCATTATTTTGCAGATGATATGAGCCCTTACATAGAAAATCTCAAAAAACAAAGCTTAACACATCGGGGTTATTTAATAAATGTTGAGAAAAATAAACAATAAAATAGTTGTGAGGATTAAGTGAAATAATCTATGTTGACTATTTGGTGCATAGTAGTAATTTTGTTAATACTAATTTCCTTCCCCCTAAAATTTACTTTTAGGTATCAATGTCATTTGGGAAAAGAATTTTTAAAGAGTAAAAATTGCACCCAAATGTTCATAGCACCATTAATTACAATTGCCAAGATATGGAAGCAACCTAAATGTCCGTCAACAGATGAAAGAATAAAGAAGATGTGTGTGTGTGTGTGTAAGTTTGTGTGTGTGTGTGTGTGAGTATGCATGTGCACATGGAATACTGCTGCTGCTGCTGCTGCTAAGTCACTTCAGTCATGTCCAACTCTGTGCGACCCCATAGACGGCAGCCCACCAAGCTCCGCCATCCCTGGGATTCTCTAGGCAAGAACACTGGAGTGGGTTGCCATTTCCTTTTCCAATGCATGAAAGTGAAAAGTGAAAGTGAAGTCACTCAGTCGTGTCTGACTCTTCACGACCCCATGGACTGCATGCAGCCTACCAGGCTCCTCTGTCCAAGGGATTTTCCAGACAAGAGTACTGGAGTGGGTTGCCATTGCCTTCTCTGACATGGAATACTACTCAGCCATAAAAGGAAGAAAATCCACAACAATGTGGATGAATTTAAAGGGCAATATGCTACAAGGTGCTGAAGCAAGTCCATCCGGACACAGGCATCTCGTCCAAGGCCATGGGAATCATGAACTCCTTCGTCAACGACATTTTCGAGCGCATTGCTGGCGAGGCATCGCACCTGGCGCATTACAACAAGCACTCGACTATCACATCCAGGGAGATCCAAACCGCCCTGCGCTTGCTGCTACCTGGGGAGCTGGCCAAGCATGCTGTGTCCAAGGGCACTAAGGCTGTCACCAAGTATACCAGCTCCAAGTAAATATAATATGCCTAGCCGCTGTTAACAGAGAAGGCAGTGGCACCCCACTCCAGTACTCTTGCCTGGAAAATCCCATGGACGGAGGGCCTGGTGGGCTATAGTCCATGGGGTCGCTAAGAGTCGGACACGACTGAGTGACTTCACTTTCACTTTCATGCTACACACAAATATACAGTTGATGGAATTCTCCAGGCCAGAATCCTGGAGTGGGTAGCCTTTCCCTTCTCCAGGGGATCTTCCCAACCCAGGGATCAAACCCAGGACTCCTGCATTGAAGGCAGATTCTTTACCAGCTGAGCCACAAGGGAAGCCCAAGAATATAGGAGTGGGTAGCCTATTCCTTCTCCAGAGGACCTTCCTGACCCAGGAATCAAACTGGAGTCCTCTTCATTGCAGGTAGATTCTTTACCAGCTGAGATACCAGAGAAGTCCCCCGTTTCAATCCCTGGGTTGGGAAGATCCCCTGGAGAAGGAAATAGCAACCCACTCCAGTATTCTGGCCTGGAGAATCCCATGGACAAAGAAGCCTAGCAGGCTATAGTCCATGAGGTCGCCAAGTTGGACACAACTGAGCAACTAACACACTTTCATAACCAGTAAGGGTGGTGGTATTTGAAAGATATATGCGTATATACATATATGAAGAACTCCTACATATCAATTACAAAAAAAAGGATTACTTAGTAGGAAAAATAAGCAACTGACATGGACAGGTATTCAAAGAAAAGGAAATACAAAAATACAAATCATGAAAAGATGATTCAAGGGGATAGTCACAGGGTTCACTGTGGAGCATGTGTACAGCTAGCTGCCTGCTATAACTGGCCTCTTCTTTCCCTGGTTGGGAGGCCACGGAGGCCCTGAAACAGGTGGCTATGATGAGAGTGGACTCAGCAGGAAGCGCCAGAGTTTGCACCCTTCTGGTAGGGGTGGTGCTGGCCCAGTGCACATCCACCTTGGAGAGAAGACACAGCAGAAGATCAAGGTCTTGGTAGGAAGCGCCAGAGTTTGCAACCTCTGGTAGGGGTGGTGCTGGCCCAGTGCACATCCACCTTGGAGAGAGGACACAGCGGAAGATCAAGGTCTTGGAGATGAATGTTGGCTAGCTAAGAAATGACTAATCAAGAGTCCACTGTCATTTAAAAAAAATGATGCTAAAACTACAGAAACATCCAGCTCACACCAAGAATTCTACAAAGATAGAGGAAATTACCTGTGGTCTTGTCAAAGGAGAAGCTGTCATACTTCAGACACTAACAGTCTTTGATATGACACTAAGTAAATACAAGGAAAAAGATGCCCAGGATGTCATAATATCACTCACAACTGTAAACTGGTTACAAATAAATGTGAAAAAAAAAAAGATACTCAACTGAAGGAAAGATATGCTCTTGAAGTTGATCAGTTCTTATCAGAGATGAGAAGCACCTTCCCATGGCTGAAGAGCATAAGTCACTAATTTGCTTGCTGAACAAGCTTCTTCCAAAGCTAAATTTTAAAAAATTATGGAAGAATCTGAAGACATGTTCAAGGAAGGATATGAGACGAGATCCCTGCACTTTTGCACAGCATAGGTGATGTACTTATTTGTCAAACTAGTGTTATCCAAATGTGGTGTCCAGGAAATGGATTTTTATGAAAATGTAGCTTTTTTAAAGCATGTAAAGGGGGAATAAATACACATATTTAACAAAAATAGAATATCTCAATCCACAATAAGACAACAGCAACATAATTCTGTTAAGACTCTCAAAGACACTTAATAATAGCAGTGCTGTAACCAGTATTGAACACATTCCGAAAACTAAATATCTAAATGATAGAATGGGTGAACTTTTAGAAAAGTACCTGGGCTCTTATAATACTGGTTTAGTACAATCTAGTACTCATGGACGGAGGATCCTGGTGGGCTGCAGTCCATGGGGTCACTAAGAGTCGGACACGACTGAATGACTTCACTTTCACTTTTCACTTTCATGCATTGGAGAAGGAAATGGCAACCCACTCCAGTGTTCTTGCCTGGAGAATCCCAGGGACGGAGGAGCCTGGTGGCCTGCCGTCTATGGGATCGCACAGAGTCGGACACGACTGAAGTGACTTAGCAGCAGCAGCAGCAGTACTCATTGGAGATAATTAACACTATCCTACAGAAGATTCTGTAGACAAATATCTTTTAGGAACACAGCTCTTCCATAGAAGAAATTGATGCAAGAACTGCTCATCTGTTCATCTTGCTCTGAAGTTCTTCCTTTGTTACTTCTATTTTTTCCAAATATGTCAGATCCATCAAGTGGAAACTCTTTTGTCTCTGCTCTCTCAACACTATTCTTTAAATAGGTTGGAAAATAAACTTAAAGCCAAAATCAGAAAATAACTCCCTACTTTTACAAAGTCAGTTCTTCAGTTTAATATTATCAAACTCTTTGTGAGGAGTCTTTTATACTGGGAAAGTTTATGTAATGTTGAAAAGAAGTTTCATGAAATAGAAATAATGTGCATGATTTTAAGTGTTGCTGTTTTTATAGTACAGATAAATCATGCTGATGATATCACCATCTCCTGAAAAAAGGCAGGAGATGATTGATTGCCATCTTTAATCACCAGGAAAAGGAAAACCACATGTTAAAACCACAATGAGATACAATTCTCAACATACCACATCAGCAAAAACGTTTAAAAAAAGTTTGACAGTATCAAATGTCAGCAAGAATGTGCAGCAACAGAAACCAATACATTGCTAGAGGGAGTGTAGTTGGCCAACCCCATTTCATAAAATGTGCTATGTGCTAGGTCACTTCACTTGTGTCCAACTCTTTGTGACCCCATGGACTGTAGCCCACCAGGCTCCTCTGTCCATGGGATTCTCCAGGCAAGAATACTGGACTGGGTTGCCATTTCCTACTCCAAGGGGATCTTCCTGACCTGGGGATGGAACCCACATCTGTTACATCTCCTGCACTGGTAGGTGCATTCTTTACCACTAGAACCACCTGGAAAGCCCACAAAAATATAGTTGGTCATTAATAGTAATTTTAACATGTGCATAAATTATGACCCCCCCCAAGTCTATTTCTAGGTATATGCTCCAAAGAAGCCTCACTCACGTGTATTAGTTGTCTATTGCTGCTGTAACAAATTAACACAAATTTAGTGGCTTAACACAATTTAAATTTATTCTCTTACATTTCAGGAGGTCAGAAGTTCTAAAATCAAGGTCAGCAGGGCTGCATCCCTTCTCGAGGCTCTGAGGAGAATTCATTCCTTTACCTTTTCTAGCTTCTGTAGACTGCCTGCACTCCCTGGTTCATGGCCCAATTCTCCATTTTCAAATGAACTTCAAAGCAGTACAGCATCTTCCTGTACATGGCCCTCCTGCCTCTCTAATATAAGGACCGTTGTTACCGCTCTGGGCCCACCCAGATAATCCACAATAATCTCCCCATATCAAGATCCTTCGCTGAGTCACCTCTTCAAAGTTCCTCTTGTCTTATAAGGTAAGATATTCACAGATTCTGAAGATTCAGATGTGGACATCTTTGAGACGCTATTACTCAACATGCTACAAAAGTAAACTAGGGGACATGTACAAAGTGCTTACAACAGCATTATTTATAAGAGAAAAAACAACAACAAACCCTAGAAATAACTCAAAAGTCTGTCAGTTATAGAATAGGTAAATTGTGATATATTTATTCAGAGGGGTATTATACTTCAGTGGATATTACGACTATGCATTTGGGCAGAAAAAGCAAGAAACAGAAAAATGCACATAGAATGATTCCATTTATACAAAGTTCAAAGACAGAGAAAATAAAATTGCATATTTTATTTTCAAACATACATAGGTGGTGAAGCCATAAAACAAAATGCAAGGCAATAATTACAGGATGGTAATAACAGGGGTAGGATTCAGGAGGGAGGGCAATAAAATTGTGAAGGGGCAGCACACGACTTCAGGGGTAAGGGCAACATTTTATGTTGTAATCTTCATGACAAATAGATGGGGAAACAGTGGAAACAATGGCTGACTTTATTTTTCTGGGCCCCAAAATCACTGCAGATGGTGAAGCAGCCATGAAATTAAAAGACGCTTACTCCTGGAAGGAAAGTTATGACCAACCTAGACAGCATATTAAAAAGCAGAGACATTACTTTGCCAACAAAGGTCTGTCTAGTCAAGGCTATGGTTTTTCCAGTGGTCATGTATGGATGTGAGAGTTGGACTGTGAAGAAGGCTTAGTGCCAAAGAATTGATGCTTTTGAACTGTGGTGTTGGAGAAGACTCTTGAGAGTCCCTTGGGCTGCAAGGAGATCCAACCAGTCCATTCTGAAGGAGATCAGCCCTGAGATTTCTTTGGAAGGAATGATGCTAAAGCTGAAACTCCAATACTTTGGCCACCTGATATGAAGAGCTGACTCATTTGAAAAGACCCTGATGCTGGGAAAGATTGAGGGCAGGAGGAGAAGGGGATGACAGAGGATGAGATGGTTGGATGGCATCGCTGACTCGATGGACATGGGTTTGGGTAGACTCCAGGAGTTGGTGATGGACAGGGAGGCCTGTTGTGCTGCGGTTTATGGGCTCGCAAAGAGTCAGACACGACTGAGCGACTGAACTGAACTGAAGTAGGAAGCATGTCCAGTTTATAATTATTTTTTACTCTGTACATACATATTTTCTCCCCTCTGGATATGTGATACATTTCACAATTTTTAGGAAAAGCAACGGACAATAATGAAAACTGAAGATCCACAGCTCTTGTCATTGCCAGTATGTTCAGCACACATTTTGTTTTTACTTTCATTTCCAGGGGTCCAGGGGGTATGCTTTAGCAATGTACATGAGCAGTTAACAACCCAACTCTCACTACGTTAATGGGAACACTGCAGCTAAACCACTAAACTAAACTTGACTCCATGGAGTTATTGGCACTAAAACAGAATGTTTATTTAGAGAACTACACACCTCAATTTGTTCACTTTTCTCGTTCTTTAAGTGTGCTGACATTACTATATGTTACAGATAACCTATTAAACTGTTCATGGGGTTCTCAAGGCAAGAATACTGAAATGGTTTGCCACTCCCTTCTCCAGTGGACCACATTTTGAATATTCATTGGAAGGACTGATGTGGAAGCAGAAACTCCAATACTTTGGCCACCTGATGTGAAGAGCTGACTCAGTGGAAAAGACCCTGATGCTGGGAAGGATTGAAGGCAAGAGGAGAAGGGGATGACAGAGGATAGTATGGTTGGATGGCATCACCGACTCGATGGACATGAGTTTGAGCAGGTTTCACGAGTTGGTGATGGACAGGGAAGCCTGGCATGCTGCAGTCCATAGGGTTGCAAAGAGTCGGACATAACTGAGAGACTGAACTGAACCTATTAAACAGAACTGCCTTCCTTCTCTATAGTTCTCTCCACATTGCTCTGTCCTGATAACTTTTATGACTTTGATACTACTGATATGTAATTTTAAGTTAATAATCTAATCAAAAATATAGATTGATAACAATGAGAAATCATAATTTTTTTAACTATGTTATTTCTCCAACCTCTAATTGGATAAAACCAACAATTAACTATTTTCACACACAAAGCAAACTTTTCTCAAAAGTGGCAGAACCCAATATTTGAGTCCACATGGCAATAGTTCTCCAGTTTCTCCATAATACTTTGTATGACAGATCTCACTGTCCAAGTACCAAAGCACTTAATTCCCCTTTTAGATCTACTAACTGTCCAATTTCACACCTGCCCTATAGCCTCTTCTCTAAGAAAAGACAGTATTTCAAGCACTATTCCCCTAGATATTACAACAGAATTAGCTGAGTCAGCTTGGGAATTCAAAGACTCCCTTGAACATAAGTTTCTTATAAGACCCATATTTATCATCTGACAAAAACTTCAAATGAACACACAAAAATAATTTTCCCAAATAAGAAGTTTTTGATTTTATTCAAAAAAATTTTAAAGAAATGGTATAAATATTGCTATCCTTTTCTTATGTTTCTATAGGGATCCAAATGATGAGAATGCTTTCTTGTGTGAACAAAGGGGACAGTTGGTAGAGGTGGTAGTTTTCTCATAGAGGCTCAGCTGGCTTCACATATAACATAAATATGCAATAATTCTAAAGATATGTATAATTAAAATCCATATTACTAATATATTCTATTTTATGTTATAAAAAGTCTAACAGAAATTTCTACAAATACAATTTTGAAGGGTGGATGGCTAATCAAAATAAGCAAATTTGTATGTATATAGGAAGACACTGAAGTATGCTGCTGCTGCTGCTGCTAAGTTGCTTCAGTCGTGTTTGACTCTGTGCGAACCCATAGACGGCAGCCCACCAGGATACCCCATCCCTGGGATTCTCCAGGCAAGAACACTGGAGTGGGTTGCCATTTCCTTCTCCAATGCATGAAAGTGAAAAGTCAAAGTGAAGTTGCTCAGTCGTGTCCGACTCTTCGCAACCCCATGGACTGCAGCCTACCAGGCTCCTCCATCCACGGGATTTGCCAGGCAAGAGTACTGGAGTGGGGTGCCACTGCCTCCTCCGCACTGAAGTATAGGTAATCCATTTTAGATGACGTATCTTTCACTCTCCATAATGGGGCTCGGTATGTGATTCTGCTAAGTAATATTCAGAATAGTAAAAATGATTTTAAAATCCTGAAATGATATAAGATATTCTGCTATGCAGTCTCTAATATTATTATCATATCACATAGAATTTTTTTTTAAACAACAGTCAGAGCAAGAAAACTGTAACCAAGCCAGACACAGCTTTTTCCTGAAAAACTGCTCTGTATCAACCTCGTACTAAATCGCCAAAGCAGGCAACGAGGGGTAAAAATATCCAAATAATTCACCAACATTGGACTCCAGAGCTTCCAAGCAGTCCTAACACCCGTCTCCATTTTGATGTTCATAATACAAAAAAAATACACCCAAAATACCAATGACAGAAGACCCTGATGCCTTTAATGGCTTTGCTCTTGTCAGCTGGGAAGAATACCATCAGCACCGCACGGCAGTGATTTTACATATACAGAAACTGAAGCAATAAGCAGTTAAGCAGTGCAGCAAAGCACTGAGCCTGGATAGTAATAGAGGACTGCATGATTTTCAGAATCCACTCTGTGTACTCAGATTTTATATGGCATGTGGTCCGAAGAGAAACTTGAACCAACTTTGGTACAGATCCCCAGCAGCTAACAAAGACTTAGAGTTGGAATAAAAATTTTCTGTTGTTTTTTTGTCTTATGCTCCTAAATTTAGTCTTGATGGAGGTCTTCAGGCCCTTAATAATTCATCCTGCTTAATTCTAATAGTAGGGCATACAGTGACATATGAGGGACAGAAACCTGCCTAATCTCCTTGACCTGTCATCTCTAACCATCCACCCAAGGGCATCCCTAATATTTGACACCATCTTTTCAGACTGGCCTCCTGCATGAAATAGGATCAGGACAGCTTATAAATTTCCTAGCCACAAATTCCTTAAATTCAACTGAGATAAAAGCAGATGAGAAATAATTCTTACAGATCATATTCTTGCAAATAACTGATTTAAAGGTGTACTTCCTGCAGTAATAATCAGAGATAATTCAATCTCCTTAAAGCCATCATCACATAGAGTAACCACTATTAAAATAATCCTTCATGGGTTGATCATGAAAAAATCAATACCTCTTGGCCAAAGTTTCCTTCATAAATTCCCAAGGAAAGGTAAGTGCTTTTGATGGTTCATGACAGGAAGTCCAAACTCTATCCTGACCTCCTCCAACAGTCAATTGAGGGTTCAGGACACTGGATCTGGACCTGTGTGGCACACAGCAGAAGTTTTAGTCCTAGGTGTTCATTGGAAGGACTGATACTGAAGCTGAAACTCCAATACTTTGGCCACCTCATGAGAAGAGTTGACTCATTGGAAAAGACTCTGATGCTGGGAGGGATTGGGGGCAGGAGGAGAAGGGGATGACAGAGGATGAGATGGCTGGATAGCATCACCGACTCCATGCACATGAGTTTGGGTGAACTCCAGGAGTTGGTGATGGACAGGGAGGCCTGGTGTGCTGCAGTTCATGGGGTCGCAAAGAGTCGGACACGACTGAGCGACTGAACTAAACTGAACTGAGGGATGTGTATCACATGCTTTCTTGAGATCAAAAGGTAGACGAGGGTCTTGAACAGGTATAGCAGTGGAAAAAAGAAACAAAGTCAAATAAGAGACCTGAGAGGAGTGTGTAAAAGTCAATCAGACAATCAGAGGGACAAGGAAAAGAGGAACAGTCTAGATATACTCGCAAAGAAGCCTGGACTCACATTCACATTCACACATTCACAACATATGGTGGGAGGCACAGAATAGTGGAAAGCAACTCCTGAAACAGTTCCCTGTGGTGAGAAATTGAGAAGCTGGCCCCCTTGGTGTGGGTGGTGAGGAACCCATTCATGATGCTGGAATGAAAGATTTTATAGTTTTTTTTTTTTCCTTTTACAGTATAAGGATGAATTATAAACTTTAGACAGATTCTAATTGTCATACAGACAATTTCTGGTTGTGGTTTGTGCAATGTGGCCTTATACTATTATAATCATGCCTGGTGGACATTAGATATTCAGTGTGCATTTGTGAAGTGGGATTTAAGGAATGGCATGCCTTTGAGAGGAACTAATGCTATTTTCCTCACAAATAGTATCTTCGTGGGCAAATGATTCACATTGATGCATAAATTGATATGCATTGATGCATATCAATAGCATGAATTCCTTAGGAAATTTTTCCACAGGTCCCTCCCTTCACACTAAGTTCAAGATTTAGCCAAATCCAGTGTATAAACACACACACACATACACACACACACATATACATTACATATCTATCCATGTGTATGTGTGTGTGTATATATACATATATACACACAGTTATCCATCCAGAAAAGACAAGTCAGGATTCCAGTGACAAGACAGCAGCTCTGCAAAGCAATCTAGTTTTGCAGCAGCAGGCAGTTCATTACTCTGACTTTCGACCTTGGTCTTTTAAGCCATCACACAAGCATACAGTAGACAGTGTCACACCAATTACTCCAGCACTGCATGTGCTAGGTTAGCCTTTAACAGAGCTACTAAACAAGACTTGTGATCTATTTAAATTGTAAAGGAATTGAGGTAATTATGGAATTAACTGATTCTTCAGATAATAAAAATGATGAGCTTCTCATGGACCCAGTACCTGGACCAGGTGTTTCAAATTCATATAATATTCACAACAGCAATGCCAAGTGCGTATGATTGGTCTCATTATCATGCAAGGAACCTGAGATGAAAACACAACTAACTTACACCGTGTGTGTAATTTACCAATAACTGAGCTAGAGTGCTAATAACTCAGGGATGCTTGAGTCGAAAGCTTGGACTCTTTTTATCATACCATGTTACCTTGAAGAATTAGCCATCTGTGTTTGGGGCCACTGCCCATGGTGTTAAATGCAGCTCCAAAACCATAAAAAGATCTGTCAGTGGTAATAAACAATAGTTTATGTTCAACTTAATGTACTAGAACAGAGTCAGAAGCTAATATCGTCTTTCTTCTTGTTGGCCAGCTCAATGCCACAGCCACATTTTTTCCTAGTCTATAATCAAATATATTAGCAAAGTTTGACTTCTGCAGAAGGAAAACACAGAATAAATTAAGTATGCCTCTGTAAAGTTTGAAGTTCTTGCTTCATGACAAGTAGGCACATCATAACTGCAAATGTCTTTCCTCAGGTGCAGCCCATTTCATAGATATGATGAAATAACCGAAGAAAGTGGAGTCAGAATCCTTATTTTAATTTTCCAAAACCAGAAGGTTGATATGTAAGTACAACTGCCTGATATATCCCCTGAGTTAAACCTCTGTCCATGCGATTTCCCAGGCAAGGATACTGGAGTGGGTAGCCATTCCGTTCTCTGGGGGATCTTCCCTATCCAGGGATTGAACTCTGGTCTCCTGCATTGCAGGCAGATTCTTCACCATCTGAGCCACCAGAGAAGCTCTTGAAAGCTCTCCTGACCGTGGTCATATAGGAAGTTCTCAGGAAGTGTGAAAAACGTTGGTGTGATGCCAGAAGTCCTGAATTCCCTAGCCAAGCTCTGGCTACTGTTTAGATCTAAACTTCTGGGCCATTTAATTTTCCTAAGCCTCCATTTCTTCACTTTGAATGGGGAAAATGACTCCTACCTTTCACAGCAGTAAGGATTGAAGCATTTTATAAATCATAAATTCCACACAAATATACCCCCACATTCAGAATACAGAACAGGAATCCAACTAGAAGCATTAGGAACTCTCCAATTCATGAATTCTGTCCCCATAAGGCTTGACTTACTTTCTGTCTCGAGTTCTGTGAGATTTCCCTAGATGTTATTTCTGGGATGTTATCCCTCACCCGACTTATTATTTCTGATTGCTTCAGTGGGTGTCTCTCCCCAGCAATCAAACCAACCCATGACTAAAGCAACAAATGCCGCCAAAGGACTTCCCTTCTAGTCAAACAGGAAAGAGCTGTTGGATCAATAAATCACTGTTACGGTTATAACGCCAATGCCCTACTTACAGTTCACCTATAGTTTCCAAAAAGTTTCACAGCAATTTATTCTAGGAAAATTTCTTTGCTTATATACTGCAAAGTTCCAGCTCTTTTCCCAGAAACAAGTGTACATGTCTTACTCTACAATGAATATATGCAATTTAAGATCTTCAGAGAATAATTATATCACTGCTTTAAAATTATCAATATCGCTCAAATATCATGGGAGATCTGTTAACAATTTCCTCCAGTTAAATCTTAATGATGTAAACAAATTTTCTCAGTAGGTTTTAGTACTGAGCAGTTGTGATGTTTTTTAAAACTTTCATCCTAAAGGAACTATTCACCTTGTACACTCACTACCCAGCTTCCAGAAATACCAACTGTGTGGTCCATGTCAAAGTTGTCACAACTGGTAAAGAATCCCCCGGCCAATGCAGGAGATGTGAGTTTGATCCCTTGGTTGACAAGATCCCCTGGAGAAGGAAATGACAACCCACTCCAGTATTCTTGCCTGGGAAATTCCATGGACAGAGGAGCCTGGTGGGCTACAGTCCATGGGGTCCCAAAAGAGTCAGCCATGACTGAGTGACTAAACAACAACAACAATTGTGAAAAGATGTTGTGGAAGAGCTCATTCCTTGTTGTTTACACCACAACAGGCTACAGATCGTGGGTCTTAAGAACACAAATTGTGGCCCCATGAAATCTGGGTTCAGATCTTGCCTCTCTTATTAGCAGTGTGGTCTTGGACGGTGACTTCTCTGTACCTCAGTTACTTCCACTGTGCAATGGACTGATAATAGATCTGTCCTACAAAATTGTTGTCTTGGCTATATAAAGTGCTTAAGATAATGCCGGGCACACAATAGGCATTGTATAAATGTTACCTTTAATGGGTTCTATTGCAGGCAGTGAAATTTCCTGAGGCATCTTGTCACAAACTCTCCAAACATGATACGATTTACAGGGATCTTTGCCTGTAAATAATCAACACCTCGTGTCAATGAATGTGAACTTCTGGAAGGCATTCTAACACATTTTTGAACTTCTTATTCTATCAAAGAGCCTTTTTTCATGTGCAGGACTATTACAACCTTGAATATGTGAGCGAGGCATGAGTGTAATCCTTAATACCTCCCATAGTAGTAAAAGTATAGAGTCCTGACAAAATTAGATAACCTGGGTTTGCATCCTGGTTCTCCCATTTACTAGCTGTGAAAACCTTGGTAACTTACTAAACCTCCCAAAGTCCAGTTTCTTCAGACATAAAATGTGGGAAGCAGTGGTATTTTTACTGACAAAGGTCCGTATAGTCAAAGCTATGGTTTTTTTAGTAGGCACGTACAGACGTGAAAGTTGGACCACATAGAATGCTGAACACCAAAAAACTGATGCTTCAAATTGTGGTGCTGGAGAAAACTCTTGAGAGTTGGTCTCCTTGGACAGCAAGGAGACCAAATCAGTCAATCCTAAAGGAAATCAACTCTGAATACTCATTGGAAGGACTGAGGCTGAAGCTGAAGCCACCTGATGTGAAGAGCCAACATACTGGAAAAGACCCTGATGCTGGGAAAGATTGGGGGCAGGAGGAGAAGGGGGCAGCAGAGGAAAAGATGGTTAGATAGCATCACTGACTCAATGGATGTGAATTTGAGGAAACTCTGGGAGACAGTGGAGGACAAAAGAGCCTGGTGTGCTGCAGTCCATGGGGTCACAAAGAGTCAGACACAACTAAACCACTGAGAAATAACAAAACGATATCTGTCTCACAGAGCTCTTGAGGAATAAATGAGAAAACGAAATCTTAGCACAGTGCCTAGCATATCTTATATGCTATTGCTATTCATATATATATATTTTTTGGCCTGGCTAGTTCAGTTGAAAATTAGTTATTTGCCTGTGTACTAATCAAAAAATTCTATTAGCAGCTGATACTTTAAGGATAAAATGCAAAGATGAAGTTTTACTAGCAGCAGTAACAGAAGTCTTTTCTTGTGCTGTTATAATAGCAGATTTAGTTCACACAAAGAGGCATTTTTGGAAACTTTTATTATAAACTTTATAATATAGAACAATCCTGGAGAATTCATCCAAGAAATATATAGAAATATGTTGAGAAGGTGGTTAATAGAATAGAATCATCCATGCTTCCTTTCTACTAATGCTTCTCGTTTGTCTTCATGATGTAAGAATCGGCTCAGAACTTCAGAATGATAGAGTCATAGAGGGAGAAGTTCAGAGGATATCTAGCCAGGGAAGGCTGGTAACCGCCTCACTCAAGTCAGGCAGACGTGACTTAAACATGGTTTGTCTTCAGCAAAGCTGAGCTAGTCTGCCCGGTGTTGGTCCCTCGGTGACTTTCCTCGCCTCTTCTCAGTCTTCAAACCTATCCTGGTCCCATTATTCTTCTTATCAAGTGGTCGATTTATTTTTGTTTGTGTTAACTATTAATTAACTTGTTCACAGCTGATGGGCTCTCAGATGTTTGGAGATTCTTACAGTTGGAAAAACCAGAAATTCTGAGGGAAATTAAGCAATAATAGTAGGATTATAGGTTGTGAAGTTGTCAGTTTGGAGGAAAGATCACTGCCTGATATTTTTTTGCCCACTCTTCCTTTGTCTAGGCCCATCTTGTTTCTGTGGACTCGCTAGTGTTCTTCAGTTCAGTCGCTCAGTCGTGTCCAACTCTTTGCAACCCCATGAACCGCAGCACGCCAGGCCTCCCGTCCATCACCAATTCCCAGAGTCCACCCAAACCTATATCCATTGAGTCAGGGATGTCATCCAACCATCTCATCCTCTGTCATCCCCTTCTCCTCAGGCCCTCAATCTTTCCCAGCATCAGGGTCTTTTCAAATGAGTCAGCTCTTTGCATCAGGTGGCCAAAGTATTGGAGTTTCAGCCTCAACATCAGTCCTTCCAATGAACACCCAGGACTGATCTCCTTTAGGATGGACTGGTTGGATTCCTTGAAGTCCAAGGGACTCTCAAGAGTCTTCTCCAACACCACAGTTCAAAAGCATCAATTCTTTGGCACTCAGCTTTCTTTATAGTCCAACTCTCACATCCATACATGACCACTGGAAAAACCATAGCCTTGACTAGACGGACCTTTGTTGGCAAAGTAATGTCTCTGCTTTTTAATATGCTGTCTAGGTTTGTCATAACTTTCCTTCCAAGGAGTAAGCGTCTTTTACTAGTGTTCTTAGAATAGAATAATTATACAGAAAAAGTTTCTTTGATTTTGGACTTGGAGACAAAGAGACTCATTTTTCTATTACATAATAGTTGGCTATATCCTCTATCGCAATTAATTGGAAGACCCAGAAAGCAACCCTGGAACCAAATCATTTGTTTCCTAAAGATATCAAACAGTGACAGTACTAAGGAATGGATTATCTCCAGCCTCACCAAAGATACATAAAGACAATGGGTAGCTGTGCAAATAGAACTTTATTACAGGCCCCCTAGACTATACTGCCAGCCAGATGGCAGCCCTGAGCCCCTCTCCTGTAACATTCTGGAGTAGCCAACTGGTAACACGATGAGTGCCTCAGACACGAGCATGTGTGTGTGCTCAGTCGTGTCTGACTCTTTGATACCCCATGAACTGTAGCCCATCAAGCTCCTCTGTCCATGGGATTTCCCAGGCAAGAATGTTGGAGCGTGTTGCCACTTCCTTCTCCAGCCTCAGACATGAGGTCCATTCAAAACTAAGCATATCTTGTTACAAACTACTGATTTTACAACTCAGAAGCAGAACTGTTTCGTAAGGTTTCTGATCTTTGATCCATAATTAAGATGAAATGTTAGAGCTGGAAGAGTCTTGGAAACCATCTTACTAGCTCCTTCATCCCTCATGTTACATATGAAGGTTCTGGCGTGAAGGGACGGCACCCCTCACAGAGAGCAGGGCAAAACTGGCTGCTTATTTCCTCTTTTGTCTTATTTCTCATCTCCGTCAGAAAGGGAGATGCTGTTTACTGGATCTTCTCAAAGCCAGGAGTAGAAGAAATAGTGATACAGGAAGACTGCTGCTGCTGCTGCTAAGTCGCTTCAGTTGTGTCTGACTCTGTGCAACCCCAGACGGCAGCCCACCAGGCTCCCCCGTCCCTGGGATTCTCCAGGCAGGAACACTGGAGTGGGTTGCCATTTCCTTCTCCAATGCATGAAAGTGAAAAGTGAAAGTGAAGTTGCTTAGTTGTGTCCGACTCTTAGCGACCCCATGGACTGCAGCCTACCAGGCTCCTCCGTCCATGGGATTTTCCAGGCAAGAGTACTGGAGTGGGGTGCCATCGCCTTCATGGAGAATCCTAAATCTAACCCTTATGTCCCTGTGGCCTAAAGGCCTCAGTGCTTGCTTCCTAACCTATAAAAGGGAGAGAGTAACTGCCAGTCTCCCTTTACCATCAGATTACTATGAAGATTATATGAGAGAATTCTGTAAAAATGCCAGGCTCAATTTAATATTCAGATACAGGAAACGTTACTTTTAGTTCCAAAGGCATTGACTGAGGACCTTAAAAATGGAATTTCTGCAAAACACAAAAATGGACAAATCAACATTTACACTGTAATAATAATTATATACATATTATTACATATGTCTCCTTAAGCAAATAGCAGTTTACCAAAAGCGAAGCCATGTAGTTAAAAAAAAAAGAAAAAAAAGTAGTCTAATACTTATTTATTCAAATTTCCTATTTCAAATATTGAAAACCTGTCCTATTCTCTAGCTTTGTACATTTATATAGCATTCAAGCATCACTACAAACAAAGCTAGTGGAGGTGATAGAATTCCAGTTGAGCTATTCCAAATCCTGAAAGATGATGCTGTGAAAGTGCTGCACTCAATATGCTAGCAAATTTGGAAAACTCAGCAGTGGCCACAGGACTGGAAAAGGTCAGTTTTCATTCCAATCCCAAAGAAAGGCAATGACAAAGAATGCTCAAACTACCACACAATTGCACTCATCTCACACGCTAGTAAAGTAATGCTCAAAATTCTCCAAGCCAGGCTTCAGCAATACGTGAACTGTGAACTTCCAGATGTTCAAGCTGGTTTTAGAAAAGTCAGAGGAATCAGAGATCAAATTGCCAACACCCACTGGATCATGGAAAAAGCAAGAGTTCCAGAAAAAAATCTATTTCTGCTTTATTGACTACGCCAAAGCCTTTGACTGTGTGGATCACAATAAACTGTGGAAAATTCTGAAAGAGATGGGAATACCAGACCACTTGATCTGCCTCTTGAGAAATTTGTATGCAGGTCAGGAAGCAACAGTTAGAACTGGACATGGAACAACAGACTGGTTCCAAATAGGAAAAGGCATACATCAAGGCTGTATATTGTCACCCTGTTTATTTAACTTATATGCAGAGTACATCATGAGAAACGCTGGACTGGAAGAAACACAAGCTGGAATCAAGATTGCTGGGAGAAATATCAATAACCTCAGATATGCAGATGACACCACCCTTATGGCAGAAGGTGAGGAGGAACTAAAAAGCCTCTTGATGAAGGTGAAAATGGAGAGTTGGCTTAAACTCAACATTCAGAAAACGAAGATCATGGCATTCGGTCCCATCACTTCATGGGAAATAGATGGGGAAACAGTGGAAACAGTGTCAGACTTTATTTTTCTGGGCTCCAAAATCACTGCAGATGGTGACTGCAGCCATGAAATTAAAAGATGCTTGCTCTCGGAAGGAAAGTTATGACCAACCTAGATAGCATATTCAAAAGCAGAGACATTACTTTGCCAACAAAGGTCCTTCTAGTCAAGGCTATGGTTTTTCCAGTGGTCATGTATGGATGTGAGTGTTGGACTGTGAAGAAGGCTGAGCGCTGAAGAATTGATGCTTTTGAACTGTGGTGTTGGAGAAGACTCTTGAGAGTCCCTTGGACTGCAAGGAGATTCAACTAGTCCATTCTAAAGGAGATCAGCCCTGGGTTTTCTTTGGAAGGAATGATGCTAAAGCTGAAACTCCAGTACTTTGGCCACCTCATGCAAAGAGATGACTCATTGGAAAAGACTCTGATGCTGGGAGGGATTGGGGGCAAGAGGAGAAGGGGACGACAGAGGATGAGATGGCTGGATGGCATCACTGACTCGATGGACGTGAGTCTGAGTGAACTCCGGGAGTTGGTGATGGACAGGGAGGCCTGACGTGCTGCGATTCATGGGGTCTCAAAGAGTCGGATACGACTGAGCGACTGATCTGATCTGAGAATTAGAAACACATTCCTAACGAATGGATTCCTTTATCAAGGATGGGAAAAAATTCTTTCATAAAGCTAGAATGACAAGAAAACACACACACACACACTTACACACACAAGCCAGACGTTACATTCTGCTAGAAATAATGAAGCAAGATGCAGATGTTGAGGTTCAGCGTGGTTTTCAGTCAAGAGAAAACATCAGCTCTAGGAAACAGAGCCACACAGCTCACAGAGTTTGGTGGACTTTGCCTTTGATGGATTGTCACAGAAGGGCAGAGGCAAGTGCTGGGCTGAATTTTACAAATGACTAAGCAAGTTCCAGAGCATTGATACACTGAGGGAGAAGCAATATAATAACAGAGGTGATTAAATCCCAGATGTTTCCTGGTGGGTTCAGGAGGATGGAAAATATTTTTTCTCCATGTACAAAGGGGGGAAAAAAAACAGCCCTGCAGGGGACAGTCACCAGTAGGAATTTTAGGTTAACAGAGGCAAAACCGCAAATAATCCGTCAGCCTGAGAATTGCTGGCATGGTAACTTCTCTGTTGCTGTTGCTAAGAATTCCTGGTGGATACTAGGCTAAGAGATATGTCAAAAAATAGTATTTATCATTGTTTTCACTTTAATAAAAGCCTTGATGTTATATACCAAGTATTTAAATACCAATTTTCCCATCGCTTGTTCTACTTATAATGTACTTCAGAGGCAAGGTCTTTTACATTTCAAGGCATTGATCTGCAGGAACTAAGTTATAATCATGGGCCCATGGGGTAGCAGTTTGAAATGTAATTAAAATCTGTGTGTCTTAACAGAAAGGCTAATATTTCATGTATCTGACTTTAAAATTCAAAGGAAAGATACTAATCACAGGTCACATGGAAGTAAAAAATGAAACAGTTGTTTTCTGAGGGAGGTCTATGAAATTTTAAATTTTGATTTGGAAATGATAACAAAAAACTATTTTCATGTTATATCTGTTTTATGTTAAAGTCAGTAATACCAGTGAGGACAAGAAGAAGACATGGAACAGGGAATAAAGAATAAGGAAAAAGAGACACAGGCAATATGAAGGATGGGGAGGGGAGGACAGGATAAGGAGGAGGAAAGGTGAGAGGGGAAAAGGGAAGCAGTTACACACAAAAAAGACAGGTATGGGGTGTCAGAAAAGAGGAAATGGAGAGCATAAGACAAGGAAATGAGAGAGGAAAGGAAAGTGAGGAAAAGGAAAGAGGCTGAGGCAAGCCATTAGCTCAGAGGATTCTGAACTATGTTGTAAATACGCTTGTTGACAATACTGTTTCATTGAACTTTGAAGCAGTAACGACTGTGATCCCTGTCTTTGCGAATGTCATTAAACTGCTTACCACAACTGGTCACAGATGACTTTAGAAGAATTACATACTTCTCCAAGGACTGACTCTTTTCTAAGGTAATGATAGATAATAATAATAATAAATCTAGAGTCCAGAAAAGAAGCTGACAATCTTGAAGGATGCTTCCTGGAAAGGAGTACAGGCTAAAGAAATATAAATTTTCTGGCTCTCAAGGGGAAGGTGCAGGCAGAGATGGTGGTGGCGGTGGTGGCGGCACACTGCTCACACCCGAGGTGCTGGTCTCCCTAGGGGCATGGATGTAGTTTAAATTATCACCCTGAGAGATCCCAGGCTGACCCCACTTTCCCTAGCAAATGATCTGCCTTGCCCAAAAGACATCACTACTGCCATTTTAAAAAATATTTACTACGTATTTATTTGACTCCACTGGGTCTTCACTACAGCATGTGGGATCTTTTTTTCTTTTTCGCTGCACCATGTGGGATCTTAGTTACATGACCAGGGGTTGAACCGAGGCCCCCTGCTTTGGGAGCAGGGAGTCAGCCACTGGTCCACCAGGGAAGTCCACTACTGGCATTTAAATCAACATATGAAAAACAGACTATATCTCCTTTGCTTCAACACTGCCATTATTAACAACATAATCACTCTTTTCTCAAAGCCCCAGGACTACTATATTAGTCATATTTGATTTTTTTCTCTTGTATTTATCCTCCCAAATCTGCTAATTCCTCTCTCTTTTTTTTTTTTTTTTTTTTTACTGATAATCGATGCAGTTCTTGGTTCCCTGTGCCTTCATCTCTCTAATACTCATAGCCTGGACCACTAGAGAGTTGTACCTGTCCACCTGACCCGGGGACCCTAATCCTTCCCTCTGCTAAGATATGATAGGCCCCTTGGCCTATACGTGGCCTACTTCAGTATTATTAGCTAAGCCCCTGGTCGTAATTGACCTTGCAACCCGGTACTAGTACAATACCTAGATGACTTGCCCTTGTAAACCACATTCTCAATTATATTCCTTTTCTTCATTTATTTACAGAACAAGTATTTTGGGGTTATCTACTACCTGCTAGGCACTGTGCCACACACAGGGGCACTACAAAGCTGTGGAAGTCACAGCATCTGCCCCCAAGGCGCTCATAGTTTAATGGAGAGAAAGTCAGGATAGCCAAAATTGAAATGATCAAAAATGGGCTAAATAGCAAAAGTCATACGGGCAAAGTGCCATGGAAGTAGGTAGGAAAAAAAAACTTCCATGGGGAGTTTGCCATCCTCATTATTCTTTTTTGATACAATTTTATTCAATTATTTTTGGCTGCCCTGGGGCTTCATTGCCGCATAGGCCTTTGTTCTAGCTCCGGCAAGCAGGGGCAGCTCTCCAGTGGGTGGTGCGCAGGCTTCTCTTGTCGTGGCCTCTGTCATCGCTTCTTTTGTTGTGGAGCACACATGGGCTCTAGGGAGCACGGGCTTCAGTAGTTTCAGCTCCCGGGTTCCCGTCAGTGTTAGTCATTCAGTCGTGTCTGACTGTCTGCAGCCCCACGGACTGCAGCCCACCAGGCTCCTCTGTCCACAGGATTCTCCAGGCAAGAATACTGGAGTGGGTTGCCATGCCCTTCTCCAGGAGATCTTCCCAACAGGGATCAAACCTGGGCTCTAGTGCAAAGGCTCAATAGTTGTGATGCCCAGGCTTAGTTGCCACGCATCATGTGGAATCTTCCCGGATCAGGAATCAGACCCATGTCTCCTGCATTGACAGGCAGATTCGTTACCACTGAGCCACCGGGAAGCCCCTCATTATTTATTCTTAAAGTCAAAGTATAGGTGCTGCTGCAAGATGGCTTTATGGGTATGATCCAGTGTAGACACAGGGCCCCATGCTGAGAATCCCCCCTTCCTGCCCCACCACTTGAAGCTGAAGCTGAATTTGTGTTTTGTAGGTGAAGTCTGATGGAGCATGCCCCACGGGCTTACACTCAGGCTTATCTGTAGATTCACAGTCTCCCATTCTCTGCCCCATGTCCTCTACTTCCTTCTACCCAGGACCACAACAGGATCTGGTTGTCAGGGGATGTGTTGGGAGGGAAGGTGCCCACATTCTGGTGTTGCCCTCCATTCTCACTGAGGTCATGGGCATAGATACCAGGAGGGTCAAGGGCCCTGCAGTATCACCGGGTAGGGGCAAGGTGCTGGCTGTCCCCATTTCAGGCTGATAGCATCATGGTGCATTCAGTAAGCCTCTGTAGTGATCTCTCACTCACCCATGACCCAGGTACAGAGCACATTCTAACAAAGGTTGCAATCTGGTGGCTGGGCTGGGGAGACAGACTTCCCTGACTTCTGCCAACACCTCCATTTTAATTTTTTCTGGGTCCCAGAAATTATGTACCCAGGTCTGGCCCCCACTCCTTGATCTTTTAACCCTCAGACCTTTGAGTTTAGAGGCAACAATCTCCTTGGCAAACTTCCTGCCTGTAGAGTCCTATTCTCAAATCCATTCTCAACAATGTCAGATAAAACAGCAAAAATCTTCTTCCCCCAACTCTCAAGTCCCTTTTCCACGGCCCAACTCATTTTCCCTCTCAGATCTTGCTGTGGACAATTAATCCCATGAGTCCCATGAGTCCCCATGCACATGAGTCCCAGCCTGTGAAAAATAGGAGGATCTGCTAGAGGAGATGGCTACCCACTTGAAGGTCCTGCACTTGGAGCTGCCTGCATGAGTCAGATGGGACCTGTGGCTGGGAACCACTCTGGGACAAGGACATGCTATACTTGCTAGCCTTCCTGCAGTTAGGTATGGCTGCCTGCCTGAGTGCTAGAGCCTAGAAAATCAGTGAAACATGAGCAGGAAATGATGTGGGCCTTTTCCAGACCTGACCCACTACATCCTCCCACCTCATTTGCCCAGTTCTTTCTCCCCTCATCTGCCATGTTGATGTGAAGGGCAACCTTGGAAGTCCCATGTCGAAGGTGTGAAGACCTAGGAAGGAGGGAATCCTTGGAGGAGAGCAACCTATCAATAAGGAGGAGAGCTCAGGAAGAGTGGGAAATAAGCTTCTGTCGTGTTACCACAGTGTGACACTGAGGTTCGGAGGTGTATCTATGAACGCAATAACAGCTTCTCTATTAAAACATATGCAAAAATTTGGGGAAAATAAATAAAAAATACAAAAGATAAGAGAAAAATAAGCCCACCACCCTGAGATCACTCTGTTCATATTTTGGCTTATTGTCTTCCAAATAACACCTTCCTTTCTGTAGGTGCTATTCCAATTTCTTTTCACCGAGTCCTCAAAAGAAACAAAAAGAATTCTAAGCATTTCTCATATATAATTTTACTTAATTCTGACAACCTTTTAAGACAGGAATCAATATTCCCACATTAGGACTGCAGGAACTAACAACCAGAGAAGTAAAATAGAAGGCAACTCTTAGTGGTAGGGCTGAGAATTGAACCCAGTCTGTCTGATTCCAAACTCAACCTCTCTCCTCATGCTTTCGTTGTTATTGTTAAGATAACTGGGATGCTACTGTTCTCTAAATATTCTCTGTTCACTTAATAGTTTGTGAGCAATTTCTCTGATTAAATATTCCATTATATGATGTACCATAGTCTATTTATCCAACCCTCTAGTTGGATGTTTGAGTTGATATTTTTACACTATTATAAATAAGACTGTAGTGAGTATTCATATAAACAAATTTTTGCACATATCCATAAAAATTTCCTTAGGGCAATCTGGAGTTGCTACATCAAAAGTTATAAATATTCCTAAGGCAGTACATGATTACTCCCAAATCATTCTACATCAGTGGTTTCTAAAAATGGGAGAAGTTGCCCCTAAGGGACATTTGCCAGTATCTACATCATGAGAAACGCTGGACTGGAAGAAGCAAAAGCTGGAATCAAGATTTCCGGGAGAAATATCAATAACCTCAGATATGCAGATGACACCACCTTTATGGCAGAAAGTGAAGAGGAACTCAAAAGCCTCTTGATGAAAGTGAAAGTGGAGAGTGAAAAAGTTGGCTTCAAGCTCAACATTCAGAAAACGAAGATCGTGGCATCCGGTCCCATCACTTCATGGGAAATAGATGGGGAAACAGTGGAAACAGTGTCAGACTTTATTTTTGGGGGCTCCAAAATCACTGCAGATGGTGACTGCAGCCATGAAATTAAAAGACGCTTACTCCTTGGAAGGACAGTTATGACCAACCTAGATAGCATATTGAAAAGCAGAGACATTACTTGGCCAACAAAGGTCCGTCTGGTCAAGGCTATGGTTTTTCCAGTGGTCATGTATGGATGTGAGAGTTGGACTATGAAGAAGGCTGAGCACCAAAGAATTGATGCTTTTGGACTGTGGTGTTGGAGAAGACTCTTGAGAGTCCCTTGGACTGCAAGGAGATCCAACCAGTCCATTCTGAAGGAGATCAGCCCTGGGATTTCTTTGGAAGCAATGATGCTAAAGTGGAAACTCCAGTACTTTGGCCACCTCATGCGAAGATTTGACTCATTGGAAAAGACTCTGATTCTGGGAGGGATTGGGGGAAGGAGGAGAAGGGGACAACAGAGGATGAGATGGCTGGATGGCATCACTGACTTGGACATGAGTCTCAGTGAACTCTGGGAGTTGGTGATGGACAGGGAGGCCTGGCGTGCTGCGATTCATGGGGTTGCAAAGAGTCGGACATGACTGAGCGACTGAACTGAACTGAGAGACATTATTGGAGAAGGCAATGGCAACCCACTCCAGGACTCTTGCCTGGAAAATCCCATGGACGGAGGAGCCGGGTAGGCTGCAGTCCATGGGGTTGGGAAGAGTTGGACACGACTGAGCAACTTCACTTTCACTTTTTGCTTTCCTGCATTGGAGAAGGAAATGGCAACCCACTCCAGTGTTCTTGCCTGGAGAATCCCAGGGACGGGGGAGCCTGGTGGGCTGCCGTTTATGGGGTCGCACAGAGTCAGACACGACTGAAGCGACTTAGCAGCAGCAGCAGCAGAGACATTATTAATTGTCAAGACCAAGCAAGCATCTAGCAGGTAGAGGCCACAGTTAAGCAGAGGATACTGTTAAACATCCTACTATACACAGGTGAGCCCTCTTCCCCCTAACAAAGAATTATCCAGTCTAAAATGTCAATAGTGCCACCCGAACAGACATAGTGGTCCCCTCAGCGCATGTCACCCTTAAGATTAAATAAAGGTTGTACTGACATCTCTTCCATTCCTTCAAATATGATTTACAAAGAACCTACTATATTCCCTATGTGCCAGATGCTTGTGCCAGGTGCTCAAGTAGCATTGAGGAGGAAGGTCAGATCAACACCCAGGAGCAGAGCGAGGAAGTGGCTTGGAAGTCAATTTTGGCTTCACTGGCTAGAGAGAAAGCACGTCTATTTCATTTTATACTTTCATATTTTTTCATATCATTTTGCATTAAATTATATCCACATAATCCTGCATTAAATCATACACACAAGGTCGCTACAAGAAATGATTAATATTGTTATATTACTACATACATGAATGCTCAATCCTAATTATTTTGAGGCAATCTCTAGAGAATAAAATTGGTTGTTTCTTTAACAGAAACCCAAGATCTTAAGTATAAAACATCCCTACGACGACAGTGGCTCCTCTTTGCTCAATTGATCTTTTCATTCTTTAATTTAACATAGTAGATCTCATTTTGATTAATTCAGAAGTGGAAAAATGTTTTCCTGCCCTTTCTATTTTAAATTAGTAGGTACTCCCTGAGCGCCGGTTCCTTTCTGGCTATTCCATGAGACTCACAGCAGGCACGGTAACAAGGAGAGACCAAATCAGCAGAAGCTGTTCCTCTCATTTGCTCATTTAAGATGCGGATGACAAACGAGAGAAGGTAGAGATAGATGCCTGGGCTCCCAGCTGCACCATCAGCCTCCTCTCCAGAGATTTTGCACTCCTCTGCCTGCCTGCTCAATGTCTGGCACACTCCTTGCCCCTGGCTCCTCTCCTCCTGGCATTGCTCCATGAGAGTCTCCAGGCTATGATAAAAGGTCTCCAGGCTGTGGCTGGCCTGGGCTTTCAAAGCCAGTGCTCCAAACAGAGGAAATAAGAGAAGAATCTGGCCCCAGACTCATACTCGAAGGTGAAAAAAAGAAGTCAGACTTGACCACAGCACAGAAGGCACACTCCATCACTGAGTGCTGCTCTGAAAGCAAAAGGAGGAAGAGGCTAAGGGGGAAAGTGGCTACTCCATAAAGGTGGCCATCAGAGACAGGGTTATAGCTTCACTTTTCCAGAGGACTCTATGCAGAAAAGAATAGAAAACTAGATTGGTTTCCTTAGCAACCTTGGGTTAATCTTTTCCACAAGGTCCCAAACCTACAGTTCTTAATTCCATCACAGCCGTTATTAAAACTTTAAATATGTAATCATGCACATTAAGTTGCCAAATACCCATAAAAACTGTTAGCTGTGTGTTTTGACATTTAAACTGTGTGTAGTCATTTAAATGAAAAATGAGTACCATGTAACTTTTTAAAATTGAATAAAGGTTAAAACATTCTGATAATCTGACGAAGTAATATATGCAGCAAAAGTACAAAAAGGGTAATGCATAGCACTAAAATTAACACAAGTCCTAACCAAAAAAACCACAAGATAAAGTCTATCTTTTATTTAGTGAATAGTCAACACATTTAAAATTACATCATAGATTCTACCTAGCTTGATTACAAGAAGTGAGATTTAATGTTCATCTACCCTTTAATGTCAGATGCTAGGGTTTATTTAATTCACAAGTAGGGGTTTCCTAGGTGGCATTAAGAGATGCAGGTTTGACCCCTGTGTTGGGAAGATCCTCTGGTGGAGGGCATGGCAACCCACTCCAGTATTCTTGCCTGGAGAATCCCATGGACAGAGGAGCCTGGTAGGCTACAGTTCACGGGGGTCACAAAGAGTCAGAGTAGCATGCACATATGTACAGTGGATTCAAATATTGTCAAATCCCTAGGATTTTTAGAATAAAGCTACAAATGATCAATCTGGAGATTTCACATGAGAATTTATTGCCTAGAAATCCAGTGGATAACTTTGGCATAGGCAAAAGTAGAAAAATAAACATACTAATCAACTGTGAAAAAAAATTTAACACAAATTTTTATGGTTGTTCAATATAGAATATGTACTATGGTCAGTAAATCTTGACAGTCTAATATTCATTTAAAGCATTTGATTGCTATATATTTTAAAGTAATCATTACCTGTGTATAAGGCATCAGGCACTATGTGTGTTAAAATGTGCCCAGGATTCATCTTAATCAGGTATGGTAAGACATGCAGATACCGAAACGACTGTCATGAATGAAGAGGGTTATACTCCCAGATCCCTAGAACTAGGAGACAGGCAGGGCCACATGAGGATGGACCAGAGTCAGTCCAGAGCAGAAGGAGAGAGGGTAGGGCATGGTCTAGCATCTTTATTGATGTTCTCTCTGGAAGGAGTGGGCAAGGCAGGTTTAGGGGATGATTTGAGTAAGTCAACAGGCTCTGGACTATAGGGGTGGTCCCTAAGGTGGTTCCCAGTTGTCCAAGACTTGATCCTGCAGTGACTTAGGGTGGGGGGTTATTGGTTTAATAGATTATTGGTGAGAGTTTGTAAAAGAGATATCTGGGGAGGTGGGCTCTGGATTGGTTGCTTTACATATCAAAAGTGCACTGAAAGGGAAGTCATTTGCTATGACCAGGTATTAGCTAACCCTCGGAGGGGCAGTCTCTCCAGGATTAATGTCCCAAATGCCAAGAATACCAATAATACAGAAAGAAAAAAAGCCTAGATATCCACCAACAGATGAATGGATAAAGTTGTGGTACATATATACAATGGAGTATTATTTATCTATAAAAAAGAATGCATTTGGGTCAGTTCTAATGAGGTAGATGAAACTAGAGCCTGTTATACAGACTGATGTAAGTCAGAAAGACAAAAGAAAGATAGTATATTAACATATATATATATATATATATATATAATCTAGAAAAGTGGTATTGATGACTCTATTTGCAGGGAAGGAATGGAGATACAGAAATAGAGAATGGACTTGCAGACACAGTCGGGGAAGGACAGAGTGAGATGAATGGAGAAAGTAGCATTGACATACATACTGCTGCTGCTGCTGCTGCTGCTGCCGCTGCCAAGTCGCTTCAGTCAAGTCCGACTCTGTGCGACCCCATAGACGGCCTCCTACCAGGCTCCCCCATCCCTGGGATTGTCCAGGCAAGAACACTGGAGTGGGTTGCCATTGCCTTCTCCAACATACATACTACTATGTGTAAAACAGATAGCTGGTGAGAAGTTGCTATATAACATAGGGAGCCCAGCCCGGTAGTCTGTGATGACCCAGAAAGGTAGGATGAGGGAAGGGAGGGAGGGTCAATAAGGAGGTGATATATGTATAATTGTGGCTGATTTACATTGTTGTACAGCACAAATCAAAACAACACTGTAAAGCAATTTTCCTCCAATTAAAAAATAAAGTTTTAAAGTTTTTTAATTACAAATAAGATGATGGGAGCAAATTAGAAATGAAAAAAGAGAGAAAATACAGCAGATACAGGTACTACCATGTTTTAAGTCCAAGTTCTTTTATGTGCAAGGTCCTTAGCAGAGTGAGGCCCTGTGAACAAATGTTGCTAGACTTTGCAGTTAAAAATATTAATAAAGCCTTACATTTCTTACTTTACCCTTTTGAATATGCTTTCCAATTACTATCTCATTAGAATCAAATGATTATATCACAAAATACCATATGGGGTAGACATATCTGAATATTTTATCTTTATGTTATAACTGAAAAAACTAGGGCAGAATTGAAAATAGAATCCAAGATTCCTGTCGCCAAGTCTAGAACATGTTCTCTTACACTCTGATGTGGCTTACAGTTTAACAAAGCGATTAGTGATCTAAGAATTCAATTCTCAAACAAATGGGATTAATCAGGCATTGCAGGGAAGAGCTTCCATAAACTAGACCAATGTTATCTCTCCCCTGAAAGTGTCTTTGGCCCAGGTTGCCTCCTATAGGATTTCTTCTGGGAAATAGGACATCAGGAGTAACCAGAACTGCTTGGAGAGAATAAGAGCGCCAAAGAGAGCATTTCCACACTGTTTTCAACAGATTTCAATCTCTGTGCTCTAGGCTCATGAAACTCAGCATTCAATGAGGGATATTCCTACCTGACTTGGTCTCCCTACACATTTACATCCCTGGTGAATAAACTAATATCCTTGGTGACTCTGGATAGTCCCCATTTGGTTCTCCACATGCACTTGCCACCTTCCACTGCCCTGTCCTGTACCAGGAGGCTGACTCCTATGACCCACTGTACCAGGGCTCCCTTTGTCTCAACCAAGCCTGGGTTCAACCAATGAGTGGCAATGGCAGGCCAGAGAGGGTGTGAGAAGGTGATGCTCCTCTGGCCCCTCTGGTCCAGGTCATGGTTTGCCAGTGGCTGAGCTCCTCTCCCAGCCCTGTGGGAAAGCACAGGGAGAGCTCTGTAACTCCCATAGGACTCTGGTAGTTGCACCCTCCTCTTCAGATCTAGGAGTAGCAGCTCATTTCTACAAAGCAAGTGTAGCTGTACTGTTTACCCTTAAATACCAGGAGGGCTGAGGAGGAGGTGTAGCAAACAGCTAAATTTACTGGTGACATAACTGGAAGGAACAGAAGGGAAAGAGATGGCTTCCACTTGGACATGCCGGGTGGACATCTAATAACTACATCTTGGGAAGAGTAGGATGTAAAATGCAATCATCTCAGAAGTTAGACTTTTTTTGAGACCTTTTGAGTATATGAAACATAAGATATGCAATCAATAAACCCTGAAAGGTTGATCAATATAATAAAGAGCTCCATAAGCACATTATAAGTAAGTATAAGGTTGGTCAATATAATCCCCCATATCTGAAAATATTTTCAAAGAAAAAGTCCTAATGTTTTCAAGATCTAATCCTGGAAGGGGTGTTTTATCTTCAATAAGTTATACTATATGAATGAGGTCAGTCAGTTCAGATCAGTCATATCCGACTCTTTGAGACCCCATGGACTGCAGCACACCAGGCTTCCCTGTCCATCACCATCACCCAGAGCTTGCTCAAACTCATGTCCATTGAGTCAGTGATGCCATCCAACCATCTCAGCCTCTGTCATCCTTATTTCTTATGAATGAGGTAATCATAGAAAAGTAGAAAGTTCAATTAGCTGGAACAGTCATGCCCCAGCCTGTTTTTGCTTTGAAGAAGCTGGCAGTAGGCTGTTGCTTGTTGTTATCATTTGGTCAGCGGCAGTCCACTTTCTCTATAATACGGTCTCCACATGAAATGAAGTAAAAGGAAAACAAACAAACAGTGGAGGGGATGAGAAGATGGGGGCTGGTTCCAGCAATGAACATAAAAATCAATTAATGCAGAAAAGCAGTTCAGATAACTCACCAGTTACCTAGGCTTTATAAGCTCCTATTTTTTTAATCTATAAAATAAGGTACAAACAATTAAAAGATGTGCTCAGGAAATGAATTTCCTGGTTTAACTGTCCACATTCACTGAATAATATTAGTTATATTGGCTGAATAGGCTAAAATTTCTGCTTAGAGGTGGTTGAACTAACCATATAAGGAGGTGTCAGTGATAATTATTCAATTGAATAGAAAACCTTGTGTTAGGCTCTACACTGCAGTGAATGAAAAAAGTCATGATATTTAGTTCGCAGTCAAGTAGTCACTTATGTACTCAGAAAGAAGCATATTTAAAGCATTCAGTTCAGTTCAGTTACTTAGTTGTGTCCGACTCTTTGCGACCCCATAAACCGCAGCATGCCAGGCCTCCCTGTTCACCAACTCCCAGGGTCCACTCAAACCCATGTCCATTGAGCCGGTGATGCCATCATCCAACCATCTCATCCTCTGTCGTTCCCTTCTCCTCTTGCCCTTAATCTTTCCCAGCATCAGGGTCTTTTCAAATGAGTCAGCTCTTTGCATCAGGTGCCAAAACATTGGAGTTTCAGCTTCAACAACAGACCTTCCAATGAACACCCAGGACTGACCTCCTTTAGGATGGACTGGTTGGATCTCCTTGAAGTCCAAGGGACTCTCAAGAGTCTTCTCCAACACCACAGTTCAAAAGCATCAATTCTTCTGCACTCAGCTTTCTTCACAGTCCAACTCTCACATCCATACATGACTACTGGAAAAACCATAGCCTTGACTAGATGGATCTTTGTTGGCAAAGTAATGTCTCTGTCTTTTTAATGTGCTGTCTACGTTGGTCCTAACTTTCCTTCGGAGGAGTAAACATCTTTTAATTTCATGGCTGCAATCACCATCTGCAGTGATTTTGGAGCCCCCCCCCAAAAAAAAAGTCAGCCACTGTTTCCACTGTTCCCCATCTATTTGCCATGAAGTGATGGGACCAAAGAATAGTAAGGAGAGATAAGAAAGCCTTCCTCAGTGATCAATGCAAAGAAATAGAGAAAAACAATAGAATGGGAAAGACTGGAGATCTCTTCAAGAAAATTAGAGATATCAAGGGAACATTTCATGCAAAGATGGGCACAATAAAGGATAGATGGTAGGGACCTAACAGAAGCAGAAGATATTAAGAAGAGGTGGCAAGAATACACAGAAGAACTGTACAAAAAAGATCTTCACGACCCAGATAATCACGGTGGTGTAATCATTCACCTAGAGCCAGACGTTCTGGAATGTGAAGTCAAGTGGGCCTTAGGAAGCATCACTGCAAACAAAGCTAGAGGAAGTGATGGAATTCTAGTTGAGCTATTTCAAATCCTGAAAGATGATGCTGTGAAAGTGCTGCACTCAATATGCCAGCAAATTTGGAAAACTCAGCAGTGGCCACAGGACTGGAAAAGGTCAGTTTTCATTCCAATCCCAAAGAAAGGCAATGCCAAAGAATGCTCAAACTACCACACAATTGCACTCATTTCACACGCTAGTAAAGTGATGCTTAAAATTCTCCAAGCCAGGCTTTAGCAATATGTGAACCATGAACTTCCAGATGTTCAAGCTGGATTTAGAAAAGGCAGAGGAACCAGAGAACAAATTGCCAACATCCGCTGGATCATGGAAAAAGCAAGAGAGCTCCAGAAAAACATCTATTTCTGCTTTATTAACTATGCCATAGCCTTTGACTGTATGGATCACAATAAACTGTGGAAAATTCTGAAAGAGATGGGAATACCAGACCCTGACCTCTTGAGAAACTTGTATGCAGGTAAGGAAGCAACAGTTAGAACTGGACATGGAAAACAGACTGGTTCCAAATAAGAAAAGGAGTACGTCAAGGCTGTATATTGTCACCCTGCTTATTTAACTTATATGCAGAGTACATCATGAGAAACGTTGGGCTGGAAGAAGCACAAGCTGGAATCAAGATTGCCGGGAGAAATATCAACAACCTCAGATATGCAGATGATAGCACTCTTATGGCAGAAAGTGAAGAGGAACTAAAGAGCCTCTTGATGAAAGTGAAAGAGGAGAATGAAAAAGTTGGCTTAAAGCTCAACATTCAGAAAACTAAGATCATGGCATCTGGTTCCATCACTTCATGGGAAATAGATGGGGAAACAGTGGAATCAGTGGCTGACTTTATTTTTCTGGACTCCAAAATCACTGCAGATGGTGACTGCAGCCATGAAATTAAAAGATGCTTACTCCTTGGAAGGAAAGTTATGACCAACCTAGATAGCATATTAAAAAGCAGAGACATTACTTCGCCAACAAAGGTCCGTCTAGTCAAGGCTATGGTTTTTCCAGTGTTCATGTATGGATGTGAGAGTTGGACTATAAAAAAAGCTGAGCATCAAAGAATTGATGCTTTTGAACTGTGGTGTTGGAGAAGACTCTTGAGAGTCCCTTGGACTTCAAGGAGATCCAACCAGTCCATCCTAAAGGAGATCAGTCCTGGGTGTTCAATGGAAGGTCTGTTGTTGAAGCTGAAACTCCAATGTTTTGGCACCTGATGCAAAGAGCTGACTCATTTGAAAAGACTCTGATGCTGGGAAAGATTAAGGGCAAGAGGAGAAGGGAACGACAGAGGATGAGATGGTTGGATGATGGCGTCACCGGCTCAATGGACATGGGTTTGGGTGGACTCTGGGAGTTGGTGATGGACAGGGAGGCCTGGTGTGCTGCAGTTCATGGGGTTGCAAAGAGTCAGACACAACTGAGTGACTGAACTGAACTGAACTGATGGGACTGGATGCCATGATCTTAGTTTTCTGAATGTTGAGCTTTAAGCCAACTTTTTCACTCTCCTCTTTCACTTTCATCAAGAGGCTCTTTAGTTCTTCTTCACTTTCTGCCATAAGGGTGGTATCATCTGCATATCTGAGGTTATTGATATTTCTCCTGGCAATCTTGATTCCAGCTTGTGCTTCCTCAAGCCCAGCATGATTTAAAGCATTACAGATGTTCAAAGCAAGAAGAGACTATATCCAGTTCAGGTGGGATGGGCCAGGGATCAGAAAGAGTTTCATGAAGATGGGCTTTCAAGGATGAGAGAATTTAAATGTTTAAATGGGTGGAGAAAAAGAAAAGGCAAAGGGACAGACCGAAATATACACACAACAGTCGATGGTCAGCAGAGACCACACTAAGAGTGCCTGGGCATGAAGGTTTTACAGTCCCAAGACCTCACCTTGAATCCCAGCTCCCTCACTTAACAGCTGAGTGACTTTCAGCAAATTTCTTAACCTCTCCAAGCTTTAGTTTCTTCTATAAAATCGGGTGGTAATAGCTACCTCTGGGAATTGTTGAGAGGATTAAAAGAGGCAATGCCTGTTCAATAGCTAATGCCAGGCCCTTAGTTAGTGCTCCATAAATAGAGTTCTTCTTAATCAACAGCAGAACTTCCGTTTCCCTTCTATCACGTTTACATTTTTTAAAAATTGATACCCTAAAAAGACATCTCAAAGGTTCCTCATTTTTTTTTTTCACTCAGGTGGAAATGATCTCTTCAACTAAATTTGCAACAGCCTAAAGCTATATTTTAGGAAAGGAAACAGAATTTATCATTAATGTGTGAAACACTATTCAGTCATTGAAACAACTCTTGGAGTTATAGAAAATAAACACCTTTTTACACCAGGAAAATTTCTTTACTATTTTAATCCTAAAAATAAATAAATAAACAAATAAATTTAGCCTGAATGCCTATGAATGATTGGAAACCAAAATTTCTCCCAAAATATTAGAAATCCAACCCACTATTTATGAGTAAACTACTTCTTTTATGATTCAAATTCCTCTTTCCAAAAGAATGTGGTTAAATGCAAACCACCCTTAAAATAAGTGACTAAAGTAGCAAGTAATGGACTCAAATATCTTGTTGACTTCCCTATGAAACAACTCAAAGCTTTTTTCAGTGGAAAGCTTCATATGACTCCTCAACACTATATTAAACATGAAACGCTGACTTCCAAATTAAGCCAGCTTGTAAATAAACAGGTGACCCCAACCTTAGGAACCAAAATAAATTGGTCAGATTAGTAAACATTTAGCTTATGGGCTGGGAAAAAAAAATTAAGTTAACCTTAAATTACCTCTCCATGATTCTGTAGGAACTGTACTTTTCTGTAATCTCTCCTCATGTTCAAAGCAGCAAATGCTATTTGTCACTGTGTTTATCATGATCGTGTGTCTGTCAGGAAGAGCAGCTGAAATAGCAAATGTTTCCTGCTTCAAACACAAAATCAATTCTCGTTCTGGGCTAGTGAACATGGTTATCGGCTTGAGGGAATTTTTAAAACACCATGTAGAAAGCTGAGACAAGATTTCATGAAACTCCTTTGTAATTCTAGTGTGGGGTGAGATGAACATCTGCCTTTTGAGCAAATCTCAGCAACTCAATCACAGGGCTGTAGACCCATGTTGGTCCGCACTGGCTTATCAGGAAATGAAGCATATTTACCATTGAATTTTCTATACACATGAAATTGATCCCTTCTGAAACCAAACACTTTTAAATGTATTTATTTCAATGAAGATTATTCTAAAATAAAGTGAACAATGAAATTCTGTGAAAAGGAGTTATTATATATCACTTTATTATTATTTTATATGTGTTAATAATAGCAGTATAGTACAATGCATTCTTAAATATAACTTTCTGCATAATTTTTTGTTTGGTTTTTTGTCTCTTCAAGGAGAAGCAATCAGCTCTCCTTTCTTATATCATGAGAAGGCAAAGCAAGACCTGAATGAACAAAGATAGGGAAAGAGGCATCCTGGCAGAAAGGATGAAAAACACAGAAATAGAAAAGCACTATTTGGGCATTTAAAACAGCACAGAATTTAATTAGGATGGAGCTGAGGCCATACAAAAGCAGTAAACACTAGACTGGAATAAAATTGAACTCTTCCACCTAAGACTCAGTGTGACTCAGAATCAGGGCTGGCCTCTTAAGCATGTAACCGGTGCAATTGCATGGGGGCTCCCTGCTTGAGGTTTAATGCTGTGGCTGTGTGAAATTCTCAATAATTTCATCTTTGAAGTCATGCTTTGTAAATGAAGTCCACTAGAACAATGGTGTATGAGTCCAGAGCTCACAGTCAGTCTCCCACCCCACTGCCTGCCTAGGATTGGTTCTTGGCCACTGATTCCTACTGCCTGGTACCCCAAACCCCACCCAGTATACACCTGGTCAGCCCTGCCCTGAGACCAGAAGCCACAAGCAGTTGGAGGTGAGGCCCAACTGATTGGCCATTGCCCTCTGCTCCTGGCTGGGGTCTGGGTGGGATGGGGCAAGGGTCAGGTGCATGCCCCACTCCATCATGAAGAGGAACAAGGCGGTGGTCATCCCCACCCAGAGCTGGCAGCTCTACGGCGCATTCAGCGGGCAACTCAAAAGGGCCTCTCGCTCACAGGCGAGGTACTGAGAATTTCTCAGCATGAAAGTTGAAACCACTTGAGGGTCACACATGTGCTGGGGGTTGGGGCAGCAGACCCTTGGGAAGGCAATATTGCCTTCTCCACCTCCAGCCAGGCTCCTGCTTAATAATTTTGTACCGAGCTCCACAAATTATGTAGCTGGCTCCACTTAAAATCTCTACTCATTCAAGCCTCTCTTTCTATTTTTAATGACAGCATTACCCGTCTCCATATTTCCCAGGTGTAGAATCTGAGTCATCACTGACTTCCCTCTCTCCTTGCCCAAATTCACACCTGCAGGACATCCCCACATAATTCTGCTGTCTATTCCTACTTTTCGTGCTTTAGTGCAGTAGTTCATCTGGCTCTACCATGCCATCATAATAGATTCCAAATTATTTTCACAGTTTTGAGCCTCTCCTTATTCAATCCATTCAGCCACTGCCACCAGGTTACCCAAAACACCATTCTGACCATGCTAAAAAGGTCTCAAACATTTCCTGTGGCTTACTGTTGTCTTTGTTTAGTCACTAAGTCATGTCCAACTCTTTTGTGACCCCATGGACTATAGCCCACCGGCCTCCTCCGTCCATGGGACTTCCCAGACAAGACTTCTGGAGTGGGTTGCCATTTTCTTCTCCGGTTGGGGGTTGAGGTGGGTCTTTCCTTCTCCAGTCTTCCAAGAATATTGGGGTGGGTTGCCATTTCCTTCTTCAGGGATCAAACCTATGTCTCCTGCTTAATAGGGGGATTCATTACCACTGAGCCGTCTGGGAAGCCCCATGGCTTATTGTTAGGGAAGCCCAAATTCTTTAGTCAGGTACTCAAGATTCTTTCTTTTGCCGTCACCCTGCTTTTGCATACTCATCCTATAGCATATGCAATACTTTGGCCAAATTAAACCACACACTCTCCTCTATACATATTACTGTGCGTGTGCTGAGGTCGTTTTGCTGTGCCTGGATGCCTTTCCCTACTCCACAACTATCTCCAACAGTGAAATCTAACCCTTGTCCCAGTTTGAATGACACCTCCTCCATGAAGTCTTCTATAATGAGCCAAGTCACAGTGTGACTCCATTCTCCTCTGTGACTAATGCCATTCAGTTTGTGTCATTTATTTAGTGCCGCTTGGTATTACTTGTTCATGAATAGTTCACAACCTTGTACTTGGAAGTACCTGGAAAGCAAAAAAGCAAGTATTTGCTTCTGTACACTCACAGGCCCCCTGGCTTGGACTTAGGTATAATAGGCACTCAGTGTATGTTTGTTGGAACTGATGAATAAATGCATCTGTTGTGTAAACAGATCAGGTTTTCTGAAAGCCTGGCACACCTGTAACCCTTCTGCGTCATCCCCTTTACTCCTCTCAGCTCATCTAACAAAACATCCTGACTGTTTTTCAAACCCAAAGCCTATCAAACACCTGTAGCATCATTACCAACACTAACTAAAATATCATCTCACACTTTTTATTAATGTTTAAAGTGCTATACTCTGAGTGCTTAGAATTACTTCAAAGAGAACACCTGTTATTTGAGTGCTCTTATTTTCAACCTCTTGAGGGCAATTTTTCATTACTATATTAAAGTGGGTTGTTTAATAACTTATAGCTGACAGAGGAAAAGGTAGCTTGCAGTCACTGTGAGCTACACTGAATATGTAAAAGGAATTTTTTTTTTCATTTGCAATTCTTTGTCTCCTAATTTCAAGTCTGTTTTTTAGGACTAACTGAGGAAAGTAATGAAAAATAATGAAATCAACTAAGGAGTATTTTTGCTTTCAAAACTTTTACTCAACTTTAGTACCTCATTAGTCTACTCTTGACTTCAGGGTGCCGTGCTTATAATCATAATTTCATAAGCATTTTCAGTGCCTTTCTCTCACCCACATTCTGAACCTCTAAGGGGATCATCACTTTTATTAAATAATTAAATTTTCAAACCCCATGTGATAAGTTCATCTCCTGAAGAAAAAAAAGCACACTAGTTGAACCTAAGCAAGAAATGTCTTAAAAATAGAGTTAACAAAAAATCAGAGAGGATAGTTATATTTCCACATAGGAACTTCAAGATGTTTACATACATGATCAGAATTATGACAATATTTTGATAAGAGAACATGCATTTGGAAGGTTTTCAGTTTTCATTAAGAGAAATCTATAATAGGAAATGGAAAGGATAAGTGAAAATACTATAACTTGGGAAGGATGCAATATTAATACAACACTATAAAAAGTTTTAAATTGCATGAGCTCTAAAAGGAACAAAATGTAGAACTTTTGATAGGATAAGATATGGTCAAGAATTTTCAATCACATTTAGAGTAATCTTAAGCAGGGGGTGAAAGAGTAGACATTTCCATATTCCTTGAATGAAAAGTTAGTTCCAAAATATTTAATTTAAGGGTGGAGTATGACTTAGGGAAAGATAAGGCTGGTCAGTATGTGCTGAGTTCATATCTCAGCCCCAGATAAGAAGAAAAACAATTAAAAATGAGAGAAAGAGGAAAAAGAAGAACACTAGTAAACCAGATATCATTGTTGTCATCATAAACTGTTACCATTTCCTGAATAACTGAAATGTGCCAGGTACTGTTGGGGGGGCTTTAATGCAGCATCTCGCTTTATTTTCAAAACAATGATCTTTACTGCTGCTACTGCTAAGTCACTTCAGTCGTGTTCCACTGTGTGCGACCCCATAGACAGCAGCCCACCAGGCTCCCCCATCCCTGGGATTCTCCAGGCAAGAACACTGGAGTGGGTTGCCATTTCCTTCTCCAATGCATGAAAGTGAAAAGTGAAAGTGAAGTCGCTCAGTCGTGTCCGACTCGTAGTGACCCCATGGACTGCAGCCTACCAGGCTCCTCCATCCATGGGATTTTCCAGGCAAGAGTACTGGAGTGGGGTGCCATTGCCTTCTCTGGATCTTTACTACAGAGGTGTTATTATTCCCATTTCACATGAGTAAATTGAGACTCAGAAATCACAAAATTCTCCCAGAGTCACACTAGTGGTGACTAGTGTACCATAATAAAGAAAAAAAAAAAAGTAATTTTATCAAAGAAAAGTAGTGAAATAAAAATGAAGAAAAACACACCAGGTCAAAAATATATATTTTGAAAGAAACCAATGGAGAAAGACAAGAGAAATTTCCTAAGCAAGGAGTGGATCAAGATCTCAAACCCTATAATTCTATAACTCTTTCCCTTCCTGTCTTTGGCCAGTTCTCCCACCAACCCAGTCTTTACAGCCATCATTACTACCCAGGGAAGGTAAAAAGAACTCTTCATTCTCAATGTCAGTTTCCAACATTAAAAGGCAACTCTGCTTTACCCTCTGTCTTCAGAATAAGAGTAGGGCCCAGAAGAAACATCAGCTTCTGAAAGCCTGATTTTCTATGCCTGTGATAACACCTCTAGCAAAATACTAGGCAGCAGGAAGACAAGTTAACTGCTGAGGAAGCTGAGAATTATGCTATTGAAGAGAAGACAGTATATATGAACAGTATTAAATACAAGTTAGGAGCTAGCAGAAGGGAGTAAAAAATAAAAGCTACAGAAATGGGAGAAAATCAATTGGGGAATAACAAGAAAGTAAAAGCAATAGAGAGAAAAGACTGCAATTCCAGGCTATAACAAGCATCATCCTACCAGGAAGGGATTTTTTTTCCACCCAAGCACACAATAAGGATGTAGAAATAATGAGAAAGAAAAGTTTGTGACTGTTCAACTTTTTACAGAATCTTCAACATTTCAATTATTAAATGTTTTTATTTCTTCCCATGGTTTTCTAGGGTTATAGAGAAATAGATACCTATTAAAGATCACCCATTGCTTGTTTGTCCTAAACTGATCAAAGTCTTTAAGAAGGACATAATGAATAATGAATATAATCAGTAAACAAGTTAACAAAAATGGTATTGTGATAGGCATTCCTTGACATTAAAACATGATATTGATAGACATCCCACAAAAACAAGAAACTTGGTTTCAAGATAAGCTCCTCAATTTTCTATCTAATATTACCAACTTTCAGATGAAACAGAAAAAATTTTACTTTTAGGGTCCTTCCCACCATTTTTGCTACTCTGAGCAACAGCATCAAACTCAAGAAAAACCTGCAGCTTTATTAGACAACTAGAAGTGCTCATCAAATGACAACAAAACTTTCATGACCAAGGAATAGAACTGTCCATTATTATCAACCCAAAGAAGTCTCCTAGAAAGTGGCCTCTGGTTTCATTATGTTCAGGGAAGTGATACTGAAGAAATTAGAATGGACTGACTTTCAGAACCATGATCTAATAGCAAGTTCAAATCACTGTGAAAATGAAAGGCTTAGAAACACCAGACAACAGCATGATGGGCTTCCTTCTGTACCTGAATCCAGCACATTCACCATGCTTATTGCCTTTGGAATTGCTAGAAAATTATCCATTTTTCATTTGCTTCACAAACTAAAAACCTACATGCTCGGTCAAGAGCCCACTGCAGATAATGCTAGATTCAAACCTAAATAACTCTTCAATTTGTCCAACTTCTCTCAACTCCACAACAGAAGCAGTTAAAATAGATGCTAAAAAAAAAAAAAAAAAAAAGGCATGAATGGATCAGGGGCCCTTTCTTCCCTTGACTTTCCTCCTCTTTTCTTCATCTTCCTTACCTTGGAACTCATGTAACAGAAGGGGCTAAGGAAATAGCTAGGCACTTTGATCCCCTCCCAATCTGGAATGAGAATGAAATGCATTATGGTCCCCAAATGACATCAGAGACACCAATATACCCATTTTCTTCAGACTAACACTGGAATTCTGGAGTAGACATCTTTTTCCAGCACCTAAAAAAAATGCATTCTAAAATCATACACTGATATTCTTAAAGACAAGGTATCTTGACAAAGAAACATGAGGTATTACTGGATACAAAAATGTATCCCTATGTGTTATATGAATTTTCCACAAGCCACTGAGTGTTAGTAAAAGACCATTCTATCAAAGAAGGTATAGTAATATTCAAACTAATCTAAACTCGGAATTTAAATAGCAAAATTCATACAGTAAAGAATCTAAGTTAATGTGTTTGTGGATGCCAAAGGGTAACAGAAGGCTTGGCTCCCAGACCAATGGGGCTCTGGAAGGGGACAATGCAAAGTCCTACCTGGTAGGCATCAGGAATGTTGACCGTCTCTCCATGCTCCCCGACATAACCAATGATACCTTTGCCCCAAGGGACCTGCACCTCGTTTGAGTTTTCTGTGCTGCTGCAGGGCAGCAGTGGGGTTCCTGCATGCACATCAAAGAATTTGGAGACCAGGCTCTTCTTGCCAGCAGCCGCCCCTTCCACCAGGAAGAGAGAGCAGCGGTCTGCGTCCACCATGAGGCAGACGAAGATGAGGATCTTGTAGCTCAGACTGGTAAGGTCAAGGTCATTGGAGATATCTTTGACCAGTTCCAGGAAGAACTGTCGCTCGTTATGCTTTTTGAGGTGGCACTTGTAGTCCATGGCCGTAGGGGGGTACTGAGGCAGATTCACCCGCGATTCCAGCAGGGCGCTGAGAATGTGGGCGGTGGTTGGGGGCAGGGAGCTGGCCTTCCGGAGAAGCGCCCTCCGCCGCACACTGCTCAGGGGCTCCTGGGCCCGGGAGGTCACTTGTTCGTCGTAGGTCCTGTTCACATGGATGGCCTTGGAGCGGGCAAAACTCTTCCTCAGCTCTTTCTGAGAAGCTCTCCGCTGCAGGCTCCCATCGCCCCGGATGCCACTGGCCCAGCTGGGACCCATGGGGCCCCCCCTACACTCCCCACCGCCCGGGGTGGGCTGGCTGCTGGCAGAGCCGTCGGGTCCAGGGCTGCCGCTGCCTCCGCCACCGCTCGTGCTGGCGGCCGGGGTGGACCTCGGGCCTACAGCCCCTTGACCCTGCCCGTGCCTCTGCATCCACTTCTCCACCATCTCCTGCTTCCCCTTCCGCATCAGGTAATCTTCCAACAACTCTGGGTGCCTGTCCAGGAAAGTTTCCACCTCTCCAAAGTCCAGGCGGGAGGCTGTCATGGTCCCAGACTCAGCTTTCCCTCTGCCTCTCTACACTGGGACCAAACGAGTCTCTGCTCCGGCCTCTAGCTGGTCCTGCCCATGGCTACCCCACCAGGATCCCGGCCCCGAGCTTCTGCAGACCAGTGGAATCCCAAGGGGCTGGGAGGCGCCCCTTCCTTTGGGCTCAGACGGCGGCTGGCAGGAACCCCACACCCCGTTCCTGCTACTTGTGCGCCGCACAGGTGTCCTCACGGCGCTGCTGCCGCGGCTACGGCTCGCGCTGAAAACCCGAGCGACCGCGGCTCTCGCTCCGCCTGCCGCCGCTGCCGCGGCTGCCTGTACCGGATGAGTGGACCACTGTGGACGCGAGGTAGGGCAGGACACGCCCCTGAGTGAGGCGCGGGTCCCCCGGGGAGGAGAAGGGTGGGAGGAGGGAGACGCGAGCTCCAGCCCCGCCAGAGTCCCCGGCCAGGATGCCAGGCGGTTCCTGGAAGAGTCTGGCCGGCGGAATCGGCGCCCGGGAACACGACCCGCAGAGTCCTGATTGGGACAAGATTAGAGGGGAGACGCACCTCGTTCTGTCCCTCTCCTTCCTTCCTTACCGCCCCAGCGCTCCCTCTTCCCCGCCCCTCAATCCTCCAGCGTTTCACGGAGGCCCCGCGGGAGCCCAGTGGGAGCCCAAGTACTAGGAAGTGTTTATGTTTTGCAGGGATCAGACCCAGACGCTGACTCCGAGGAAATGAGGATGCTCAGAGACAGGGGGATTATTTTTCTGGGATGTGACTGTGGATTCTTGGCTCCTAGGATTCCTGGGACTGCCCACTAATACTGCCCAGCTCCTTGTGGGTGTTCAGTAAATAAGTACGGAACTGGATTTACGGAAATTACTAAATGAAGTTCCCCGTCTGAGCAATTCATGACTTTAACCAAATTCAGGGACCCGGGGTTGGGTACAGGAGGGTGGTACACGGAAGGAGACTGTAAAACACAGTTCCTTGGATTTGGAACCCTGCCTAGCCTGAGCATACAGTAGACTCAAGGGCCTCGGGGCTTCCTTCCAAGTCAGTCCTGCATACAGGGTGCCTACTCTTCTTTTCCTAACGACTTGCCATCTCCTTCTTTCTCCACTCAGTTTGGCAAGGAAGGCAAGGCTCCCTTTAGTTTCAGTATCCAAGGGCTGTGGGTAAAGGTTTCTTCTCTGTAGGAGGCTTTTCTTTCCCCAGCCCAAAGGATTCTCCAGATCTGGCTAGTCTCTGCTAGTTAGGCTAAGAATGACACCAGGTTCCCCTTGGGCCTTTTCCAACCTACTTGCTAAGCTTGGGTAATTTCCTGGCAAAGAGACCCAGCCTGAGGACCCCTTCTTGAAGCCCAAGGGTCTCCTCTTGTGAGAAACAAGAGGAGATGGAGAACCATCCAGTCCCCTGGGACAGCAGGACAATCTAGACAAGCTCTTACAGAATGCCAGCAACCAGGTAACAGAAAAGCTGCAGAGGAAACAGGTAGTGACATTTTTATGGGGCTTCCACGTGGCGGGACACGCAGGTGACAGTAAATAAAGCTTACTCCAGATGATGTCCTCACAGCGAAAACCACACTTGCTATGTTGATCACTTTAAACTAACATGTTAATCTTCACAACAAATTTATGATGTGGGGACTCTTATTATCTTGTTCTAAAGATGGGAAACTGCAAAGTTGAGTAATGTACCCAGTACACACAGTGAGGTGGTGCCAGAGCCAGGGTGCAGATCTACTTAGGTTGGCTCCAGAGTGAGGCACAGTCTCAGCCACATCAGTGGGTTGTCTCCCACCTGTGTCAGGGGAATCCTAGCTCTGCTGGTAACAGAGATGCAGGGGCTGGCGCAGAATGATCTCTAAACATTCCTCTGACAGCCATGGGAGGAGCAGAGAGGGAGAAGAGAGGCACTTGTTAAAAAATTCCAAATATCCCAGCTTAGTGCTGTGATTAAGGGCATGGCCTTGGCACTGGGAATGCAACTGTGGACAAAGACCCTGCCTTCATGGAGCTTACATTATGCTGGGGAGGCAGCCAGTCAACAAATGAAATACATACAGTTGACCCTTGAACAACAGGGGTTTGAACTGCAGGTGCACTAATACACGATTATTTTCCAGCAGTAAATACTACAGTACTACCCAGTCTGGGGTTGGTCGAATCCATGAGTGCAGAAACACTGATACAGACATACCTATAAGTTATAGGTAGATACCTATAAGTTATAGGTAGATTTTCAACTGCACAGGGGTCAGCACCCCTAACCCCTACTTTGTTCAAGGGTCAGTTCAGTTCAGTTCAGTTCAGTCGCTCAGTCGTGTCTGACTCTTTGCGACCCCATGAACTGCAGCACACCAGGCCTCCCTGTCCATCACCAACTACTGGAGTTCACCCAAACTCATGTCCATCGAGTCAGTGATGCCATCCAGCCATCTCATCCTCTGTCATCCCCTTCTCCTCCTGCCCCCATCAACTGTATACAAAATCAGAATTTCAGTGATAGGTGCAATGAAGAAAAACAAAACTTGGCAAAGTATTAAATAAAGCGATGAGGTGGTGAAAAGGTCTCTACCTGAGTAGAGATCTGGTAGAAATGAGGAAATGAGCTACACTAATATCTGTGGAAAAGAGTGTACCAGGAAGAGGAAGGGTGTGGAAGTTGTGAGATGTAATGTGTTGGGAGCATTTATGAAACAGCAGAGAGATCAGTTAGGAGACAGTGAAGCAAGCATAGAATGTTGGTAGTTGGGAGCTGCAGACTGCTAAGGGGATGAGTTGTGTTCAAGAATTAAAAGTGGTAAAGTTCTTAACACAGTGCCTGATACAAATAAAATGCTCAATAAAGTACCCTGTTGTATTACTTTTATTATTATCACTATTATATTCCTAAGATAATAATGGGGTTTCCCAGGCCTGCAATGCAGGAGCCGCAGGAGATGCAATTCCATCCCCAGGTCAGTACTGTTGCCTGGAGAATCCATGGACAGAGGAGCCTGGCTACAGTCCATAGGGTCACAAAGAGTCAGACATGACTGAAGTGACTGAGCACACACACCCACACAGTAATAGTGTATGGCCACGTCTCTGGTAACTTGAGAGACTTATCAGTAAAGATGATCAGGGTAGTACGCTGGAGCTGGCTTGCAGGGGCTCACAAGAGCTTGTTTTAGCATCTCTCCAACTTCATGTTCAGTGACATCATGTAGCTTGCAATCAGCCATGATGGGAGTATTTACACCATGAAATCAACAAATGCTATGAATCAGGACTTCCCCCACCCCCCACCGCCCCCGATTGCTAGTTGTTAAATGCCTGCTAGAATTCAGAGGAAACAGTTCAATTGCCCACCAACTGATGAATGGATAAATAAAATGTGGTGTACCCATACAGTGGAAAAAATGTATATGTAAAAAATGAAGTACTAAAATATGCTACAACTTGAATGAAGCTTGAAAACCTTGTACAAAGAGAAAGAAGCCACTTACAAATGACCATATACTGTATGATTTCATTTATATGAAGTGTCCAAAATAGGCAAATCCATAGATTAGTGGTTACCAAGGGATGAGGGCAAGGGAAGATGTAGGAAAGTTGGGGGCGGGGGGGTAACCACTAATGGGTATAAGGTTTTTGCAGGAGTAAACAAAATGTTCTGAAACTGAGTGTGGTGATGGTTGCACAGATCTGTGAATATACTGAAACCACTGACCTGTACACTTTAAAAGGGTGAAGAATTGTGTGGCGTGTGAATTATATCTCATTAAAGCTGTTATTAAAACAACAACAAAAGCCATTTACCAGCACTCGACTGGTGAGAATAGAGCGGCACTGCTGTGCAAGGAGGCAAGAAAAGCAATGAGCTTCTTCAAGGAAGGGAGAGAAGCAGACCACCCCTGGGCTGCCTGGAAACAGAGCTTAATAAATGGCCATTTCCTCGACTCCATCTTCCATGTATTCATTATGTAAGCACTTGCTTAGCATGTATTATGTTCCAGGCTCTGGGAACAAAAGAAGACCAAGACAAAACCTCTGCCTTTGATTGAGAATCTCAGTCTCCTCTGCCAAGAGGAGTGGGCGTAGAATACTGGGAATGGTAGGGGGGAAAAACTGAGCATTTCTGGCTGGGTTTTGAATTAGCTGGAGCCTCATTCTCTGCTTGGCTCATGAAGTCGCTAAAGGAGTCAGTTTGAGGAAGACAATGCAAAGGTGGCAGACAGCGCAATTAAGATGGTCCGAGGCTGTGGTGGAGGGCGACACAGTAAGATGTGTGGCGACACGGCCCCAGTTGCATTTCCTCGTCATGCTCCATTTGTAGAACAGTGTACGCACTGGTCAAGATTCCAGCGGGAAACAGGGTGCACTCGAAGTAATTCTAAGAGGGTAAATTCACAAAGGGACTCATTACAAAGGGGAAGTACATAGGTAAGCCACAGTGACAGTGAAGGAACTGCGACTCACAGCCACAGAGAAGTCACCTCCCCTAGACCTGATGAGAGCAGGAGAGAGGCTTGCGGACTGACTAAGCCTCGAGAGAAGCAGTGGCAGCCGGTCAAATGACATGGACCGCTCAAGCTGACCTCAAAGGAGGGAGATACCAGGAATAACTAACTTGATCTCCTTCTTCCCCGTCTCTCCTGTCCTGACCAGAGCCAGCTAGAGGTTAGGAGCTTGTTAATGGAATCCATATGTCATCCCTACTGGGCAGAGAGTAGAGCAGGATCTGAGTAATATCTGGAGGGGCAAAGGAAAAATACTTGGCCCAATATGGAACCCTGAGGAAGTCTCTTTAGGACATTCTGGATGCTATAACTCCAAAGAATTTTCTGTATAATCCCGCCCTCTTCTGCTCCCTGCTAATTCCATCAGAACTGTCTATAATATACCCTACACCCACATTTGCAGTCAACAAAACCCTCTATGGTATTCACCCTGAAAACATATGATATCTTTTGAAGATAGATCAGTCATCTCAAGGGAGAAACTCTGCAGGCTCCTTCCCTATTTATATTTCCACCAGTCTAGAAATATTGACCAAGCAGCCCCTCACTGGAGTAGATCAAGGGGTTTTCCCTTCCTATTCCTTTCAAGAATAACTCATTTTCAAGTATAACTTGATCTGAGTATTCATTACTTTATCATTGTCATCATCAATCAGCATTTATTGAGCAACATGCAAAGCACTGGGTTACTTCCAAGGTAACTTTTGTTATTCCAAAGCAGACCCATTAAATTTTAGTACTGGATGAAACCTTAGAGATCATCTAATACTCCACTTTCATTTCACGCCTGTGGAAATTGAGATTCAGAGCAGATATCTAAGTCCTCCAAAGTCACCAGCCAAGTACAACCTCTGATCTGCCCTTGGTTCCATCCCACGTCTACATCCAGAACTCAATACCAACCTCATGAAGCCAATGAACTTCTGTTGCCTAAACTTGTCTCCTAATCATTCCATCTCCTAAAATAGACTTTCATTTTGTGACCATTAAACATCATCAGATAGGTTGATCCAACTTTCAAAATGAAACCTTCACTTCAAAAATAAAATTGGCATCATATTCTTTTAGGAAATAGGAGTCCACAGGATCAAACAGAAGACAGGTTATTCCCCTTCCAAAAAGATGAAAACTTCCACAGAGATGTTTGTGGAAATTTCATAAGTGGTCATAGTCTATATCAAATCTATACCAAATCTATACATCATAAGTGGTCATAGCCTATACCAAATCCAAAACCTGAGGTGCTGTACCACTCAGGGTTCTCCAGAGAAGCAGAACCAACCGGATTATGCCGTTCGGTTTGGTTTTAGTCACTAAGTCATGTCCAACTCTTTCTCGACCCCGTGGACTGTAGCCCATCAGACTCCTCTGTCCATGGGATCTTCCAATCAAGAACACTGGAGTAGGTTGCCATTTCCTATTCCAGAGTATCTTCCTGACCCAGGGATAAAAACTAAGTCTCCTGCTTGGCAGGCAGAGTCTTGGACCACTGAGCCACCTGGGAAGCCTATACAGAGAGAGAAAAGAGAGACAGAGATGTTGATACAGACAGAGATAGAGGTAAAGATTGATGTATTAGGGGGAATTGGCTCACATGGTTATGGAGGCTGAGAAGTCCCACAGTCCGCTGACTGCAAAGTAGAAATCCAGGAAAGCCAGCAGGGTGATTCAGTCTGAGTTTGAAGGCCTGAGAACAAGAGGAGAAAATGATGTAAATCCTAGTCAGAGGGCAGGAGAAGATGAGATTAAATGTCCCAGCTCAAGCAGTGAGGCAGAAGGAAAAGAGTGAATTGATTCTTCCTCCACCTTTTGTTCTATTCAGGCCTTCAGTGGAATGGACAGTGCCCACCCACATTGGGAAGAGCTACGTTGCTGAGTCAACCAGTTCAAATGTTAGTCTCAACCAGAACTACTCTCCTAGGCACACCCAGAAACAATGTTTAATCTGGGTACCCAATGGCACACTCAAGTTGTCACATAAAATTAACCATTACAGGAACCTTACCTGGTTTTAAATTTTGCAAGTGCCTTCTCCCTATTCTATTTGTGTAGAATCTCTACATGTGCCTATTTAAATTGTCACTCTCTATCCTGGTAGTGATTTCACCTTAATCCATGAAACTTGATAACCCACAGTAACTCACAAGAGAATGCTAAGTATATAAAGTAACAGTGTGGGTTTATGTCCACCAGGCAGGGTAGATTAGATTAGCACTGTCCAGCTAGGCATCTGGGAATGAAGTCTGTTTCTTTTACTGAAGAAGAAGTTGTGCATGTAAATTCTGAAGCATGTATTTACACAGTAGCGTGCCAAATCACTTTAGTCATGTCCGTCATGTCCAACTCTTTGTGATCCTATGGACGGTAGCCTGCCAGCTCCTCTGTCCATAGGATTTCCCAGGCAAGAATATTGGAGTGGGTTGCTATTTCCTCCTCCAGGGAATCTTCCCTACACAAGGATCAAACCCATGTCCTTTATATCTCCTGCATTGTCAGATGGGTTCTTTACCACTAGCACTACCTGGGATTTATTTATACACCACCTAGACAAGTATGGCTTCCCTTATAGCTCAGTTGGTAAAGAATCCACCTGTGATGCAGGAGACCCCAGTTCAATTCCTGGGTTGGGAAGATCCACCGGAGAAGGGATAGGCTACCCACTCCAATATTCTTGGGTTTCCCTTGTGGCCCAGCTGGTAAAGAATCTGCCTGCAATGTGGGAGATCTGGGTCCAATCCCTGGGTTGGGAAGATCCCCTGGAGAAGGGAAGGCTACCTACTCCAGCATTCTGGCCTGGAGACTAAGTCCATGGGGTTGCAAAGAGTTGGACATGACTGAGCGACTTTCACTTTCACTGGACAAATATAGCTGCGTTTACAAAGTATAATTGACCTAATTCACAGTATTACTAATCAAATTAACAGGTTGCCCTCAATAGCTCTTATACTCTTAGCAATAATCAGAGACAGTAAATTACAATGGTACACTTACTGTTTAAAATATTTTAATGTTAAATTTTCTTTCTTACTCCATTTCAATTGTTTCTTCCCTCTCCCTTCACTATTAACATTTTCAGCTATTTCTCCAAAACTTATCTTTGAACAAAATATCACTCTCATATTTAACCTACAAGGACCTCAGTTTCCTTAGATTTAGTGCAAGGCAATGGCACCCTACTCCAGTACTCCTGCCTGGAAAATCCCATGGACAGAGGAGCCTGGAAGGCTGCAGTCCATGGGGTCGCTGAGGGTCGGACATGACTGAGCGACTTGACTTTCACTTTTCACTTTCCTGCATTGGAGAAGGAAATGGCAACCCACTCCAGTGTTCTTGCCTGGAGAATCCCAGGGACAGGGGAGCCTGGTGGCCTGCGGTTTATGGGGTTGCACAGAGTCGGACACTACTGAAGCAACTTAGCAGCAGCAGCAACAACACTATGCTATCCCATATAGTGTCCACCAGACACATGTGGCTAGCTAAATTTAAATGTTAATTAATTAAAATTAAATAAAATTATAAAGTCCGTTCTTTAGGAAACTACTCACATTTCAAGTGCCCAATGGCCATATGTGGCTAGTGGCTACCATGTTGGATTGTGTGTACCTTAAGAAAGTTCTATTGGAGAGTGCTGCTCTAAGACCATCTGCAGTGCTAAGATTCTGTGTTTATTTACCAGTGTCATTCAGTGGCCTCCCAACTGTCAGATATAATGGCCCATTTTAACCTTCATACTAGTTTTGTGATTGTCCTCTGTTCATGAAACTTTCTCTCAACAGCACCATTTCCCAATTCTGTATTATTCGAATGGAGTTGAATTACATTCTCTCAAAACAGTGACTAACCATCATTTCTCAGTTTATTTCACTAGTTTTTACACTTCCTGTGGCCTTCCTTAATGGCTGCAATTACTCATTTAAGGTCCATTCCCACAACTGTAGTTACCACCTCTTGTTTTCACAGTCCCCAGTCCATATGTCATGTTACAAGATGATTCCGTTTTCTATCAGCGGATGCTATCTTACTTAGCTGGGCTCTCATAACAAGATATCATGGACTAAGTGTCTTAAGCAACAGAAATTTACTTTCTCACAGTTCTGGAGGCTGAACGTCTGAGAACAGGATACTAGCATGGTTGTATTTTAGTGAGAGCTTACTTCTTGGCTTGCGAATGGCCACCTTCTCTCTGTGTCCTCACATGGCAGAGAGAGCATGCTCTCTGCTGTCCCTTCTGATTAAAGCACTAATCACTTCAAAGCAGGGCCTCACTCCTAAGACCTCACTTAACCTTAATTACCTCCCAAAGGCCTCTCTTCTAAGTGCCATCACATTGGAGGTGATGAATTTTGCAGGGACACAAACATTTAGTCCATAACACATGTACAACAAACCACCTCAAAACTCAGTTGCTTAATACGAAGGATTTGTTTGTTTGTTTACTTATCACAGTTGTGTGGGTTAACCAGTGGTTCTTCTGTTCCACTTGGAATCAGCAGGAGTCAATCCTGTGGCTGCATTTAGCTGGCAGCTGGGCTTCACAGGAAAAGGCCTCTTATGCACATCCAAGACCTCAGTGCTGGGGCTACTCAGTTTTCCTCCAAGAGCTTCCTTCCATGGCTTGTCTCTCAAGGACAGCTTGTCCTCCCTTACTGTGTAGCCACTGGGTTCCAAGGAAGAGTATTTCCAGAGGGTAAGCCCAGTGTGCAAGAGCTTATTAAGTTTTGCATTAAGTATTACATTTGTATTAAGTTTTGTATTAATACTTATTAAGTATTAATGTCCCATTGGCCAAAGCCAACCATATAGCCAAGCTAACTGCAGAGGAGGGACAAGAATGTGAATCTTTATTGGGACAGTGCACTGGGAGCCACCAGTCAACCACACCAGCTCTCCCCAGAATCTCCTACCCACATTGCTGATTGCTACAAGACATTTGCTCCTAAATGTCTTACAGGCACTTCAAATTTATCATTCCCAACATCACTTTCACTCCTCCCCACCTTAAATCACTCAATTCCATATATTTTACTTGAGAAATTTCTCTTTGAAACCAGATTCTCTTCTCCTAACCTACTTGCCTTAATTTAAGCCTTCATTAACTGCCTAATTCTCTGCTGAACAGTACTGTCTTATAACAAGTATAATGGCACAGCCTTGATTATAAACTCTTTTATTTATAGACTTCTGCATTCATATATGCTGGTCACTTCAGTAATGTCTGACCTTTTGAGACCCCATGGGCTGTAGCCTGCCATGCTCCTCTGTCCACGAGATTCTCCAGGCAAGAATACTGGAGTGGGTTGCCATACCCTCCTCCAGGGGATCTTTCCAACCCAGATATCGAACCCACATCTTGTACATCTCCTGCACTGGCAGACATGTTCTTTACCACTAGTACCACCTGGGAAGGATATATAGACTTAAGTCCTTGTCAAAGCTATGTAGGGGATTGAATGACAACCTTCCAAAAGATATGTCATCTCAGAACCTGTGAATGTGACCTTATTTGGAAAGAGGGTCTTTGCAGATATAATTAAGGATCTCAAGATAATAGCATCCTGGACTTAGGCCTAAATCCAGTGATACTTTTACTTATAGAGAAGAAAAGATAGAGATATTAGAGAGAAGATGTTGTGAAGATAGAGTAGAGATTGGAATGATACTTCTCTAGGCCAAGGAACATCAAGGATTGCTGACAGCCACCACAAGCTAGGAGAGAGGTGAGGGGTGGATTCTCCCTCAGAGCCTCCAAAAATATAAACCAACACTTTCCCACACCTTGATTTTGGAGTTCTGGCTTTCAGCACTGTCAGAGAATAGTTTCTATAGTTTTAAGCCACCAAGTTTGGGGTAATTTGTTGTGACAGCCCTGGGAGATAAATATAAGACCTTCCATCACTGTATCTCTATGTTTCATCTTCTACTACTCCCTACCACGTAGTCTCCAAGCAGATGCCTTCTGTCTTCTTGTCTTCTTCCCGAAAAGTCCTTCTCCCCTGTCTTGCCCTTTAACTTCTCTGTTCTGTGAAGACCTATATTTAAAATGTCACATCCTAAATGAGGTTTTACCTGTCTCCACAGTGAGAAGCAGTGTTCCATCTTCCTGTGTGGCCTGTCCTCCTGCTTTCGTACATTCTGGTCATCTATCTGCTATAAATCATTCAATAGTTGGTCTCTATTTAACCCAACGTGATGCATTTAATTCTTCATTTTAAAAGGTTTTACATCAAAGCACATTTTATTATTCTTTCACTTCTCTTTTTTTGTCAATTTAGAAACTGAAAACACTCTAAGCAAAAAGTCCACCTGCATTCATAACGGTATTAAAGAGTAATAAGTACCTAGAAGATAAATTTTTAAAAACTTAAAAGATACCTAGATGAACAATAATGACCCGTGAGAATAACAGAAAAATACGCAGAAAATAACAGAAAAATATTCCATATCATGCCAAAATATTTTATATATTCTGTTTTCTCCTCATCTCCTTAATATCAATTGAGTATTTTATCTCAGAATAAAAATAAGAAATAATCGAAATATCTTGCTGAAGAATGATTTGTTGATAAAATAAATTGACTGGCTTTTGACTGTCTCAAAGTATTTCCTCTGCATTTGGAGATTCAGACAGCAGATAATGGACAAATTCAATATTCTTAAAATTCCTTGAATCTTTACAAAGGTAATTTTGCTAAAAATATCTTAAGCAATCAAATGTTTAGTTAAACACTGAGAATATAAAACAGTCAAAGGATCATCCCTTTCTTCAAAGAACATTACCTATAATCTAGCTAGGGAGATAAGATATTTACATACTGAAAGTCACTCAGTCATGTCTGCCTCTTTGTGACCCAGAATACTGGAGTGGGTAGCCATTCCCTTCTCCAGAGGATCTTCCCAACTCAGGGATCGAACCCAGGTCTCCTGCATTGCAGGCAGATTCTTTACCAGCTGAGCCGCCAGGGAAGCACAATTGACAATACTAGATACTATTGATGGAGTAGGAGAGACAAAGAGATCTATAATAGAGATCAGAAGTATTCTTAAGTGTCATATGGTATGGTTTATATTTAATAATAATTCATAATTAGTATTAATATTGAAAGTATAGGCCTACCAATACCAGAACAAAGGAGGTAAAAATTGAAGGAAAATTCAACAATAGATGGGAATTAACAATAATAGGGAATTAACATAAGAAGGATAGAAATAAATATTAAATAATGATGACTTTCCTCTCTCTTTTTTTTTTTTTTTTTGACCTCTCAGGGCAGCTTTTTGGATCTTTGTTCCTGACCAGGGACAGAACCCATGCCCCCTGCAGAAGCACGGACTCCTAACCACTGGACGGCCAGGGAATTCCCCTGATGCCTTTTTTCTTAATTGCCATGCCTTCATTCACCAAATCAAAAGCAATCAATCATTCCAGTTATTGCTTTACATGTCTTACAGGAAGAACACTATAAGAACAGAATAAGGATGCCTTATCATTTAAAAGACAGTCTCCATTTGTCTCATACTGTTATTTATGGTTTGATTCAAAGATGAAATATTACTCCCCAGAGTACCTTTAACAGCAAATAACACAAAAAAGCAAACATGTCAACTCTTAATTATTTTTTATTTTTCAAGTGATTATGATAAATGAGGGCAAGGCCAAGCTATAAGTTTCAAATAAACTTTTTTGAAAATATACCATATATTATCCATAAACATAAATGTTTTAATGTTAGAATTTACCTTCCCCAAAATAAATACATGAAGATTAAAGACAATTTGAACTTTGAGAAACTATGAATCTCCTGCCAAATTAATCCTCTTAATATAATGTGAGATAGCAGCTAACATAATTAGTTATAATTCCAGAAATGAATTACATCACTGTTATATGCTTTAAGAACAGCTAATGAGTGTAGTCTGGTGTGTGCATGCATGCTAAGTCTCCAGTTCTGTCCAACTCTTTGCAACCCTGCTTGGGCTCCTCTGTCCATGGGATTCTCCAGGCAAGACTACTGGACTGGGTTGCCATGCCTTCCTCCAGGGGATCTTCCCCATCCAGAGATCAAACCCATATCTCCTGCGTTTGCAGGCAGGTTCTTTACCACTAGCCCCACCTGGGAAGCCCAGTCTTTTGCCATCATGGAAACAGTTAATCCAAGATAGAACCTGATGCTGGATATTTCCCCTGAAATTTAGTCTCTGAAAGATTTTCTCACTTGTGTATATTTTTTTTCCAGCATAAAACCTGCATCTTAATGAAACTCTTGTATGTGTAGGAAATTTCTTTACCAGTTATTTTACCACCAAGAAATAAGCCAATTTAAATGTCTTACCAGATATCAACATAATAGATATATTAAAGAAAAAACAAAAAATTGGCCAAATTACTAAATTCATGCCACAATATAATAATAAAATAAAGAATGAGGTTAATTTCAGTCTTTCATCCAAATACTCTTTGGAGCAAAGTAAAATGTGTCATTTTCACCCTGGCTGCTTTTTTTTGCACTCTTTCATCCATCTGCTCATTGGCTTCTCCAATGGGCTTCTCCAATTTTCCCTATTAAATGACCCTCCAAGGACACTCTGACAATGACCTTGGAGGGAATTTACATCTGTTTCTGTTAGTTTGTTTGCTTGTGATAGTAATTGCATTGTATTGCTTCTAACCTGGTCCTTTTTTTCTGAAATTGCAAACTCATGTCTTAACTCTGTGCTTGGTAGGCTGGTTCTTCTCGTTGAGCAGATTCCCTGGTGAAGTGGGAGTGGTGCTACCTGTCACCTTCATGGTCCCAGTGAAGGCCACTGTGGGGAGCACAAGACCATCTCTGTCAGTGCCCTTTATGATTTTAGCTTGGTCAGAATTTCTATTTTGCATATTTTCCTTAGTTTCAAGCTATGACAGGGCAATTTATTTATCTATGCCTCAGGTTCCATATCTATAAAATGTGAATCATTTCCCTAACAGAATTGTCTAGAGGATGAAATGAGTTCATACATGTACAGCACCTAGAACAGTATTTGACACTTAGTAGGCTCTCAGTAAATGTTAGCTATTATTTGAACCACCAATCCATACTCCTTAAGAAATATAATTTTTGAACACACTATTTTTAAAGAACATAAATGCTGACGTTAATAATTATTTTTAAAACCATAATTTCTGCTAGTTGGGAGTAATTGAAAAAAAAAATCACTGTAGAGAGAGAGAGAGAATTTAACAGAACTAAACATGTGAAGGAGCACAATTGTGGCAGGAAATTGAACCAATTCAAGGAGCCAAAAAACAACAAACAAAAAATACTGCTTAGAAAGATGACACGCTTGCTTTTCAAAAGAACTGGCTGTGCTGGTTTCCCACATGTTCAGGGGAGTCTTGCAGATCAGCACAATCAGCCCTCTCAGGAAGTAGCTGCATTACTACTCTCTGCCACAGTAGCCACCATGCCTTCTGAGAGGCGGTATGGCTAACACCACGTTCCCAAAACACACACACAGTAAGCTTCCCAATAACTCATATGCATGGAAATGTTCTTCTTTCTAAATTTTTATAAACTTAAATTTGCTGAACACAAAAAGAATTTATAGATTTCACTTTTATATATGTAACAGAATTTTAGTGCCTTTTGTTCTTTTTTATTAGAAAAATATATACTTGTAAAAACTTAAATATAACAAAATTATATAAAAGAAAAGTAAAAGCCTTCCATCCCTGTTCCCTAGAAACACATTTATCATATAGCATGTATCAAGTAGCTGTATAGATACCTTTACATATACATACTTTTGTATGTGCACAGAAAAAAAAATTGTATATAAAATTGAAAATTCTATGACATTAATCAGAAGTTTGCTTTCTTTACTCAACAGTGTATCAAAGATATCCTTCCAAATCAGAAAAAATAAAACCTTTCAAAAGAACAAAACTTCAAAAAAGGCTTTTATCTTTAAGCAAAATTAATACTCTAAGAAGAAAGACCATGTTTATTCTATCCAGAATTATAAGAGAAGTGATTGTCTCTTCCAAATCAGAATTTAACTTTTAATGATAAATTATCTTCTTGAGTGGTTCACTAATGTTCTCAGATATAATAGTGGAATAGAATCATCTAGTCCTAGCTACCAAAGTTAACAAATTTTTCATGCTTCAAGTAAAGTTGCTCAATAATTTGATAATGAGTATAGAGTTAATCTAAAATTGGAATTTTCAAAGGCGTTGTTTTTTTTTTTTCTCTCACATATCAGAATTGGAGAAGTAGTAGGAGAGCCAAGACAGAGCAAAGCTGATGGTTTCACAAGCCAGAATGCAGAACTGAGCAAGCCTGAAATGGGAGCAAGCAAATGCAAACAAGTACAGAAACCAGAAATAAGAGTGCAGCAAAGTTGCCAGCCAAGGAGATCATCAACAAAATGAAAGGCAGTGTACAGAATATAAGAAAAATCTCCAAATCATCTACCTGAGAAGGGGTTAATATCCACAATATATGATGAACTCATGCAACTCAACAGGGGTGGGGGCGGGGAACCACCCAATTTAAAAAGAGGCAAAGGAACTGAATAGACATTTTCCCAAGACATAGAGATGGCCAACAGATACATGAAAATGTGCTCATCACCACTAATCATAAGGGCACTGCAAATCAAAGCCATAATGAGACTATTACCTCATATATGATAAAATGACTATTATCAAAAGACAAGAAACAAAAAGTATTGGCAAAGATGTAGAGAAAATAAATGTTTTATTGTTGCAAGCCCCTAAGATTTTGTTACTGGAGCAAAGTTGACTAATACAGAAATTGGTACCTAGAAGTAGGGTGCTGCTCTGTGGCTCTACCTTCTGCACCAGATATCAGGTGGCATGGAAACTATTATTTAGAGCTAGAAAAATGGTGACTTGTGTTATGCAAGTATCAATAATTTGGTGAAATTTTCACCTGCAATAATGTAAACAACAGGTAATAAACCTAATAAATTTATGGCTTTGGGTGAAGAGAATGTAAAACAAAATGGTAATAGTGTACTTTGGTCACTCCTAGCTGTATTTACAGAGAAGGCAATGGCACCCCACTCCAGTACTCTTGCCTGGGAAAATTCCATGGACGGAGGGGCCTGGTAGGCTGCAGTCCATGGGGTCTCGAAGAGTCAGACACGACTGAGCACCTTCACTTTGACTTTTCACTTTCATGCATTGGAGAAGGAAATGGCAACCCACTCCAGTGTTCTTGCCTGGAGAATCCCAGGGATGGGGAGCCTGGCGGGCTGCCATCTATGGAGTCGCATAGAGTCGGACATGACTGAAGCAACTTAGCAGCAGCAGCAGCAGCAGCTGTATTTAACAAGATTCTACAAAAGAGGCGAGCTCAAGAACAGGCCTATCTACAAGCAGGATGCAAGGGAAAATAGAGGACTCAGAAATCCTACAGTTGCGATCCTGAGAGCTACAACTGTTTCTCACCTCAATTTCAAATGAAATTTGAAAATACTCTGCTACACAGGTCAAATAAGATAGTCTTGAGGCAAAGAAAGGACTCAGAAAAAGAATAAGACTCCATGAAAGCCCTGATAAGTACAAAGTACAATCAACAAAAAGAACAAAAATCAAAGAGATGTTTGGAGATGGTTGTATTTTAAATAAGGACTGTGTTTTATTATTTACAGGGCAGCACTGGAGAAACCGACATAGAGAATAGACTTATGGACAGGTGAGATGTTTGGAAAGAGTAACATGGAAATTTATATTACCGTATGTAAAACAGATAGCCAAGGGGAATTTGCTGCATGGCTCAGGAAACTCAAACAGGGGCTCTGTATCAACCTAGAGGGGTGGGATGGGGAGGGAGATGGGAGGGAGGTTCAAAAGGGAGGGGATATATGTATACCTATGGCTGATTCATGTTGAGGTGCAATGGAAAACAACAAAATTCTGTAAAGCAATTATTCTTCAATTAGAAAATAAAAGAAAAAGGACTGTGTTTTAAAGGACAGTGTTAAAAAGAACTGTGTTAAACATAAAAACAGTAAACATAAAACAGTCTTGGCAGCAGTCATCTGGGGGCTTGGCTGGACTAGATGGCTCACTCTGTGTGGCCCCTTCACAGAGACATCTGAAGTCTGGGCTCAGTGGGACTCTGGAACAGCTGACTCTGTTGATTTTTCTCTCTTATTCCCCCAGTTCAATCAATCAATCCCTCTCCTTCTCTCTCTTTCTCTACAGTTCCAGGCCCTCTCATTCATCATAAGGTTTCTCCATGTGGTCTTTCCAGCAGGATGGCCAAACTTCTTACATGGTGGCTTGCTGCTGCTGCTGCTACGTCGCTTCAGTCGTGTCCGACTCTGTGCAACCCCATGGTGGCTTAGATCTTCCAAAAATACAAAAGTGGAAGCTGCCAGGCTTCTCAAGACTTAAGACCAGAACTGGAATAGCATCACTTCTACCACGTTCTGTTCATTAAAATGAATCAAGTTCAGCCCAGATTCAACATTTGAAGGAGCTACACAAAGGCATGAACACCTACAAGCCAGTTTATTGACAGCCATGTTTGGAGATCGGCTGCCAAGATGCACAAAAAATATTTATTAAGTGAGCTCATTTATTAATAGCCTTCCACTGTAGCAGACTACATTTTTATTGTGGACACAGAATGGTTTAAGATCATCACCCTTATTTTCATTGCGTGCTTACTCAGTTGTGTCTGAATCTTTGCAACCCCATGGACTGTAGCCCACCAGGCTCCTTGGTCCATAGAGTTTTCCAGGCAAGATATTGGAGTAGGTTGCCATTTCCTCCTCCACGGGATCTTCCTGATCCAGAAATCAAAACCACATCTCCTGCAGCTCCTGCATTGGCAGACGGATTCTTTACCACTTAAGCCACCTGGGAAGTCCCTTATTTTCCCTATCAAACAGCATTTATATAGTTAAGATTTTCACATTCTATTCCAAAAAAGGAAAATAAACCAAAAATAAAGCTCTTGGCAGGATTAATAAAGATTTTATTTCAGAGATTTTGATTCCATATCATTGTTGTAGTTTAAGGAAAATTAAATGCGAGGAAGTATGTTTGATAACAGTAATTGAAACTATATGGACTTAGCCAGAATCCCACATAAAAAATTGAAAAATCAGTTATTTGGAAATCAGGACCCACGTTCTAGTCCTAGTTTTTAATTTTTATCGGAGTATAGTTGATTTACAATGTCGTTTCCATTTCAGGGGTGCAGCAAAGTGTCTAGCTTTGAAGACTAACACTGACTGAATGTTTGATTTTGGAAGTCTCTGAACTTCAGTTTTCTCAACTGTAAAATGAGATTGTGAGAGCTAATAGTTTTCAAACATTTTCTAGCATTTATATTCTTTATTCAGAAGCAGCTGGAGGTAGGGAAAAAAGATATGGGGGAGGAGGGATGTATCCAGCCCTTACTCAGTCAGAGTACTATTATTTTACATACTGAGTTTTCTTTGGAGGACTGCATTTAAACAAATGGTTCTGTAAATAAAATATATTTGAAAATGAGAGATCTGGCCCAAGTCCCCCATTTTATAGATGAGGAATTTTATAGATTTTGTCCCTTTCCACACCCTTCCTTTTGTATTCTTCATGCCTGTCGTCAGCTCTTGTTCCTTCAGACAACACCCCACCCCGACAGTGGCTCCTTATCCTCAGCTGGCCTACAACCATAGTGTCCTGTGTTAAGTGATGCCCAACTTTGTGGGAAATGAGGAATTCAAGATGAAGAACTGCATGGGATTGTGATGTCAAACTCACAAGTTGATGACAATGATCACTGAGTGAAAAATACAAAGAAGAAACTCTGATTCTAAATTCCTACCCATGTTAATATTTTAGAAGTGATAATGAGAGAGAATAAGCCAATAAAATGTTCTCAAAATCATGCTCTATTATATACGACATCTTGTAGGACACAAGCGTTCAATTCAAAAAATTACTTTTCTTAAGTAATAAATGGTATGTTGTTTCCCATAAGAACCCCTGACTAGAAGTTTACATCTAGGAAGTACTTCACTCTCTAGTGTAAAAAATTTTAAGAATGCAGGAACTAACAATGTTCCACTGTCTGATGAGTTCTCTCTGTTCCTTCTGAGACACACAAATAATTGCCAAGTTAAGTGATCTCACTTTTTCACTCTAATTAAGTAACACTTTATTCTTCCAAATCCTCAAGATATATCATAAAACTAAAAGTCATAAATGTGCATCTTATGTAATCATCCAACTGTCTACAATACTTTTCAAATATCTTTGTGTTGGAATGCAAACAGCATAACATTTCCTGGTCACTGAAGTCTCCTGGTTCCTGTTAATGGTGCTATAAAGCAAGGATACATACTTTCTCTTAGATTTCACAGTAACAAGGATGTGTTCTCTTATTACGGTGAACCCTTCTTCTACTGAATCTTTAAGACTGGAGACCTCATTAGATCACTGGAAAGGTAATTATTCTTTGCTAAAGGATCAAAGTTCCAAAGACCACAAAAGAGAGCCAAAGAAGACGACGGGAGGTGACTGGCTCTGCATCTCGGTGAGCGACCTAAAGCTGCTGTAGGTCAGCCCGGCAGGTAGTCGGGAAGAAGAGCTGGGAACAGACTATGGCGAGCAAGGAGACACCCGTGACAAACTGGAGCCAGTGCTGCTTGTTTCTCACCGTTTCACACTTGATTATGAGGGTGACCTGACCTAAGTCTTTCCCCTCGAAACAGCCTGGACCCTGGCCCCTGGCCCGGGACTCAGAAAAGCTGAAAGGGTTATGGTAGGAGCTGGGGGAGCTCAGTGCCCAGCTGCTGCCCCACCACCCAAAGGCTGCTGAGTTGCACCTGCGACCCTGCACTGACTATTCAAGTGTGAAGGCTTCCATCTAACTTCTGCTCTTCAAATCTCAGGCAGACTTCTCATGTGACCAGTCCTAACCAGCAATCATACAGGGAATAAAGTTCTGGAAAACAGTTCCAACTTAGCTAAGTTGGCACAGTACCAAATTAACACAGTGCCCAGAAGTTCCTTCATGTAAACTGATCCTAAGAAGGACTTAAGCCTCTCAAAGGCGACATACATTCATTCAGTAATAAATCCTATGACAATACAGAATTTTAATTAATGTGTTTATTTGAAAATTTTCCTCAAAATGTTTTCCCTAATATTAGAAACATTGCTACCAGCTCTTACCTGGATACTCATAGATGTAAATCATTCAACAACTTATCACTAGCTGACAATTTTTGAAATGGAAAAGGTCCACCTAATACTTCTCCATTTCCACCAAATGACTTTTATCATTTCAGCCCTTCTCATACTACCATCTTTTTACTACTCCTAGGTCAAAAAATATTTAAACTCCAAACAGGAGACCTTCATTCTCTTGTGCAACATGGCTTTTTCTCAGTACCACCAAGTTTATCAGGACTGTATAAATCTGAACTATGATTATGAATATGAATTGAGTTCAAGCTCTGTCTCACAGAGCTCTATGTCTCAGGCAGATCAGAACAGAGGGTATGTCACCCAGTTCTACATCACTGCAAACTCAAGTCAGCTCTGACACTGGCAACATCCTTAATATACGCTTGAGAGTCCCTACAGATGTCTCTGACCTCATCAAAGAACTCCTCCAGGGAGAGAGTCACAAGGTCAGCTTTGCCTAAGGCCTTCTCTTGGACCCCAGGGACACACTCTCCTATTCAACAGGGCCCTGGGCTCCAGGAGGAGTACACCCTTTTCCGCTTGCTAGAAGCATTGAGTAGTCCCAGGCACTTGAAGGATTTAATAGAACCTTCTGGAAATCACCATCTTTTCAACCGTATTCCCCTTCTGACAGGAATATCTTCTTAGTAGTGGCATCTGTTAATGTTAGCTAACATATCCCTATGATATGGTGAAAAGTTATTAAGAACTGGAGTAGAAGATCCAAGTTTTGGTTCTGGCACCAGACCTAAGTCTCACTGTAGAAGGTAAACTTCACCTTATGGTGTATGTGTGTTAGGGGGTGGGGTGGTGATGGTGAGTGGAAATGAGAGGGAAATTTCCATGTTGTGAAGTACAAATGAGATAATGGATATCCTATCTTCAACTATTATGAACCTAACCAGTCTATTATCCATGCCATCAACAAGGAAACACCTTCTCCTTGTGTGGGGCCATATCATTCAGGTGACAGAGTACTGGAGATGACACGGGTCATGTCACACCACACAGAGCCACTGTTCCCTTCTACACAGGCCTGTTGTGGACCTGCCCCACCAGGCCTCACTCCCATTTACTGTGAGGTGGGAGGTCTTTCACATTTAGGATGAAAGTTGTTATTCTTTCTCCCTGTCTCTCAGGGTCCCTGCTATCCCTTCCTACAGTCTAGCCTTATATTACTCAGGATTAGAAGGGCATTGTAATGCTGACAGATAAATGCAGAAAACATGTATGTTATGGATATGAATGTCTATTAACATGGAACATGCTTTTCTCCTTCTCTCTAGGTTTTATTTTATATCACCTATGGTCAACAATCAAATCCCTTATGATTATACAGTGGAAGTGAGAAATAGATTTAAGGGCCTAGATCTGATAGATAGAGTGCCTGATGAACTATGGACTGAGGTTCATGACATTGTACAGGAGACAGGGATCAAGACCATCCCCATGGAAAAAAAATTCAAAAAAGCAAAATGGCTGTCTGGGAAGGCCTTACAAATAGCTGTGAAAAAAAGAGAAGTGAAAAGAAAAGGAGAAAATGAAAGAGATAAGCATCTGAATGCAGAGTTCCAAAGAATAGCAAGAAGAGATAAGAAAGCCTTCCTCAGTGATCAATGCAAAGAAATAGAGGAAAACAACAAAACAGGAAAGACTAGAGACCTCTTCAAGAAAATCAGAGATACCAAGGGAACATTTCATGCAAAGATCGGCTCGATAAAGGACAGAAATGGTATGGACCTAACAGAAGCAGAAGATATTAAGAAGAAGTGGCAAGAATACACAGAAGAACTGTACAAAAAAGATCTTCACAACCAAGATAATCATGATGGTGTGATCACTGACCTAGAGCCAGACATCCTGGAATTTGAAGTCAAGTAGGCCTTAGAAAGCATCACTACAAACAAAGCTAGTGGAGGTGATGGAATTCCAGTTGAGCTATTTCAAATCCTGAAAGATGATGCTGTGAAAGTGCTGCACTCAATATGCCAGCAAATTTGGAAAACTCAGCAGTGGCCACAGGACCGGAAAAGGTCAGTTTTCATTCCAGTCCCAAAGAAAGGCAATGCCAAAGAATGCTCAAACTACCACACAATTGCACTCATCTCACACGCTAGTAAAGTAATGCTCAAAATTCTCCAAGCCAGGCTTCAGCAATACGTGAACCGTAAACTTCCAGATGTTCAAGCTGGTTTTAGAAAAGGCAGAGGAACCAGAGATCAAATTGCCAACATCCGCTGGATCATCGAAAGAACAAGAGAGTTCCACAAAAACATCTATTTCTGCTTTATTGACTATGCCAAAGCCTTTGACTGTATGGATCACAATAAACTGTGGAAAATTCTGAAAGAGATGGGAATACCAGACCACCTGACCTGCCTCTTGAGAAACCTCTATGCAGGTCAAGAAGCAACAGTTAGAACTGGACATGGAACAACAGACTGGTTCCAAATAGGAAAAGGAGTACATCAAGGCTGTATATTGACACCCTGCTTATTTAACTTGTATGCAGAGTACATCATGAGAAACGCTGGGCTGGAAGAAGCACAAGCTGGAATCAAGATTGCCGGGAGAAATATCAATAACCTCAGATATGCAGATGACACCACCCTTATGGCACAAAGTGAAGAGGAACTAAAGAGCCTCTTGATGAAAGTGAAAGAGGAGAATGAAAAAATTGGCTTAAAGCTCAACATTCAGAAAACTAAGATCATGGCATCTGGCCCTATCACTTCATGGCAAATAGATGGGGAAACAGTGGAAACAGTGTCAGACTTTATTTTTGGGGGGCTCCAAAATCACTGCAGATGGTGGTTGCAGCCGTGAAATTAAAAGACGCTTACTCCTTGGAAGGAAAGTTATGACCAACCTTGATAGCATATTAAAAAGCAGAGACATTACTTTGCCAACTAAGGTCCGTCTAGTCAAGGCTATGGTTTTTCCAGTAGTCATGTATGGATGTGAGAGTTGGACTGTGAAGAAAGCTGAGCGCTGAAGAACTGATGTTTTGAACTGTGGTGTTGGAGAAGACTCTTGAGAGTCCCTTGGACTGCAAGGAGATCCAACCAGTCCATTCTAAAGGAGATCAGTCCTAGGTGTTCTTTGGAAAGAATGATGCTAAAGCTGAAACTCCAGTACTTTGGCCACCTCATGCGAAGAGTTGACTCATTGGAAAAGACTCTGATGCTGTGAGGGATTGGGGGCAGGAGGAAAAGGGGATGACAGAGGATGAGATGGCTGGATGGCATCACTGACTCGCTGGACCTGAGTCTGAGTGAACTCCGGGAGTTGGTGATGGACAGGGACGCCTGGCGTGCTGGGATTCATGGGGTCACAAAGAGTTGGACATGACTGAGCAACTGAACTGAACTGAACTGAACTGACTGATGGTCAACAATTGCAATTTTTTCCCCAATAACATTCCTAGATAAGATCATGCTGCTGCTACTAAGTCACTTCAGTCATGTCCGACTCTGTGTGACTCCATAGACGGCCTCCTACCAGGCTCTGCTGCCCCTGGATTCCCCAGGCAAGAACCCTGGAGTGGGTTGTCATTTCCTTCTCCAAAGCATGAAAGTGAAAAAGTGAAAGTGAAGTTGCTCAGTCGTATCCGACTCTTAGCGACCCCATGGACTGCAGCCCACCAGGCTCCTCCATCCATGGGATTTTCCAGGCAACAGTACTGGAGTGGGCTGCCATTGCCATATTTGACTTTATTTTCCCTACTTTTTTTTCCTTAAAGTTACTTTAAGTATTGTTCATAATAAAAAGCAAACATATAATCAAAACAACTTAATGAAAATTAAACCTAATGTCTGCTATATTTACATTTAAAATGCAGAGAAATAAGTATGTGGAAACTATTTCCATTATCACTGGTAGTTTCTAGATTTATAAAATATTTTGTGCATGTAGAGACGACTAAAGAACAGTAAGTTTCAGTTTCCTTCTCTCTCTTCCTCCACCCTGACCTTGCTCACATTCTTAGCAACCAGACAAAATCAACTTCAGACTCCGAAGGGCATGTGATAAGTAGGTTACACACAATCAAAAACATCAACTTTTATTTTAAAATGTTAAACTTACTTACAGGCTGATCAAGAAAGATCAAATATGAATTTTTTAAACATGTAAAATTGGAAAACATGAAATTGGAAAATTTTGGTTTATAACTAATAATTTTTAAGTTGCAAGAACATTTCATGAAGATGTTGCCTGTTTCAAATACTCAATAAGATCTTCTCTCTCACTCTTCTTTTTAAGACCAGCAAAGATCATTTTAGTTCCAGGGATATATTTCTTTGGGTTCTCCAAATATTCCATCAGAGTCTGCTCTCCCCAGATAATGCCTATAAAGGTGAAAATAAGTTTTAAGTTTGCATAATTACATTTATAAAACTTACTTACTGATGTGCTCTACATTCGAGAACAAAAGCTTACTTTTGGACTCAATAGGAATGCTATTATAACCGAAAATACTTACAGTTTCTGACCTACAAGAAAATTCCAAAATTGGCCTTTGGTGATCTCCTGTTTGGGTTTCTTACAGAAATCCAATGCTGTTTAAGATCATCTAAGGTACACCAATGAACCACCAACCCAGACATGTTGTGCCATCCTCCTAGAGTCACAGAGTTCACTCTAGAAAAGATCTTAGAGGTCAATTGACCCAAATCCTCATTTTGCAGATAAGTGAATGATGACCCAAAGAGAGAATAATAACTTACCTTAAGATGACAAGGCCACAGAGTCAGGAACCTGTGACTAGTAACTCAGTTCCATGTTTGGGGTGGGGAGTTGCTCGGTTGGTTTTTTACCAATCATAGCAAGCTGCCTCCGTCTAGATCCCTACCAAAAATTTATGACTTCAGGAATCCAGTTTTAAAACCAGAGAAAAAGGTTGCCTCTAACTTTTTTTCCTTTCTGAAACCAGTTGAAAAGAACATGAACAAAGAGAAATAGAAATGCTAATTCTACTTTTAATAAAATTCTTGAGGGAGTACCTCACAAATTTGATACAATTAGAAAACTACCACAGACATAAAACCTGGACCAGAGTGAGAGGACACTTGTCATTAATTTCAAGACAAAAGTTCTCCAGAATAGGTGACAAATCCTAAGGGGCAGAGTCATGACGCTCTGGCCCCAAAAGAGTACAGTATATATTGACTGGCTTTGAAAGTCTAAATTCAATTTGATATCATGGAGGGCCAGGGGAGCCAGGATTAAAGAAGAAAACACATCTTTAAAAGAAAGATTCTACCTTGTTACAGGATAGAAGAGAAAGGTACTGGGTAACCCTGGAACTACCAGACTTGGTCAGCTGAAGAGCCAAATAACCCCCCAGCCAACATTCACACATACACATATCTCTAAAACATAACTGTGGGTAAGGAAGACTTCATAACCAAATGGAAAGCTCAGACCCTCACTCTTACTGACCTTCTGCACATACCCATCCTGATGAATCATCCTCATCAAAAGATGAGTAGTAATTAAAAAGGAATCAGCATGAAAGAGCACTAAAAACACATACACACAACAGCAGAAATACAAAAACCCAAAAGATAAATGAAATATACACATCAGAAATCATCAGAAAAATCATGACCACATCCCCATGGATTCAAAAAAGATCTTTACAAATCAAGGATTTATAGCAGAACTACAAAGGGTCAAGGAGAAAATGATAAAAACAGAAGACATAAATGACAGCGAAAAGAACAGACACTGCTGATAGCACACTCAGGCTTGAAAGTATTGATAAAAAAACAAAATGAAAAAAATTAAAAGTTTAAAACAATCAAAGGAAAAATAAGTTATAGAAGATATGTAGACAAAAGACATCCAAAATATGTACAACTGATGGCCCAAGCAACATTTCTTTAAAAAACAAATGAAAAAGTATAAAATTTTTAAAACATGTAGTGCAAGAAAACTTTCAAAAATAAAAGTTCTGAGTCTACCAACTGAAAGAATACATATCCCAGGAAATTCCGAAACAAATGAATCAAGGATTACACACAACCCAATAAGTTCCTAATTTTTAATGAGAATTTTACTGAAATTTAGGGGGGAAAGAATAAAATAAAAATAAAACCGATTAACTTATAATGGAAAACAGTCAGGCTGGCTTCAGATTTCTTCAAAGAATAATTCAACACAAAGCATACAAAATCTTGAGGAACTAAAAGAATCATCCAATTATTTTAAGTCTAGCCAAAAAGTTTAGCACAGACTCGGACACGACTGAAGTGACTTAGCAACAGCAGCAGCAGCAGTGAGATATAATTGACGTATAACATTCTCTAAGTTTAAGGTGTACAATAGGTTGATTTGATACATTTATATATTGATTTTTCATTACCACCATAGCAAGAGCAAAAAACTCCACCCCATCACATAATTGCCATTTCTTTTTTGTAGTAAGAACATTTAAGATATACTCTCTTCTGCTGCTGCTAAGTCACTTCAGTTGTGTCCATCTCTGTGCGACCCCATAGACATCAGCCCACCAGTCTCCCCTGCCCCTGGGATTCTCCAGGCAAGAACACTGGAGTGGGTTGCCATTTCCTTCTCCAATGCATGAAAGTGAAAAGTGAAAGTGAAGTCGCTCAGTTGTGTCCGACTCTTAGCGACCCCATGGACTGCAGCCTACCAGGCTTCTCCATCCATGGGATTTTCCAGGCAAGAGTACTGGAGTGGGGTGCCACTGCCTTCTCCGATATACTCTCTTAGCAACTTGCAAGTATATAATACAGGATTATTAGCTATAATCACCATGTTATACATTAGATCCTCTGAACTTGTTAATCTTGTAGCTGGAAGTTTGTACCCTTTGACCAATATCTCTCCATTACCCTAACTCCCCACCCTGGTCACTACAATTCTACTCTCTATTTTTCTAAGCTTGGCTTTTTCAGATTCCACATATAAGTGATATTATACAGGATTTGTCTTTCTCTGTCTGACTTATTTCACTTAGCATGATGCCCTCAAGATTCATCCAAGTTGTTGCAAATAGCAGGATTTCCTTCTTTCTCATGGCTGCATAGTATTCTATTGTGTATAAAAAGCACTTCTTCATTCATCTATCCATTAATGGACTCTATGTCATTTCAATATCTTGGCTGTTGCAAATAATGCTATATTGAACATGGAGGTATAGATACCTCTTCAAGGTTCTATTTTCATTTCCTTTGGATGTATACCCAGGAGTGGGATTACTGGATCATATGGTAGTTATATTTTAAACTTTTTGAGGAAACTATACACTGTTTTCCACAGTGGCTGCATCAATTTACATTCCCACCAACAGTGCAAAGGGTTCCCTTTTCTCCACATCCCTGCCAATAATTGTTATTTCCTGTCTTTTGATAACAGCCACTCTAAAGGTGTGAGGTAACAATCTCATTTGTGATGATGGCCACCTTTTCATGTATCTGTCGGCCATCTGTGTATCTTCTTTGGAAAAATATCTATTCTTTTCCTCTGTAAATTTTTTAATTTGGCTGTTTGGTTTTCTCTCTATTGAGTTGTATGAGTTCTTTACATATTTTAGATATTAACCCCTTATTAGATACATGATTTGTAAATATGTTCTCCCATTTAGTAGGGTGCTTTTTAATCTTGTTGATTGTCTCTTTTGATGTTCAGAAGCTTTTCAGTTTGATGTGCTGTGTTGTGCTTAGTTGCTCAGTTGTGTCCAACTCTTTGCGACCCCATGGACTATAGCCCACGAGGCTCCTCTGTCCATGGGGATTCTCCAGGCAAGAATATTGGAATGGGTTACCATGCCCTCCTCCAGGGGCTCTTCCCAACCCAGGGATCAAACCCAGGTCTCCCACATTGCAGGCAGATTATTTACCAACTGAGCCACCAGAGAAGCCCAAGAATACTGGAGTGGGTAGCCTATCCCTTCTCCAGAGGATCTTCCCAAACCAGGAATCGAACTGGGATCTCCTACATTGCAGTGGATTCTTTACCAGCTGAGATACCAAGGAAGCCCTTAGTTTGATATAGTCTTATTTATTTTTGTTCTTTTTGCTTGTGCCTTTGGTGTCATATCCAGAAAACCACTGTCAAGACCAATATGGAAGAGTTTTCCCCTATGTTTTCTTCTAGGAGTCTTATAGTTTCCAGTCTTATGTTTAAATCTTTAATGCATTTCAAATTAATTTTTGTCAGTAATATACAAGAGAGTCCAATTTCATTCTGCTACTTATCATTCTTATTTCATTATTAAAACTAACAAATACTCATATTATATGCCCAAGTAAGTCACAAATACTACTTAAACAGTCTCACTTAGGAAAAATTTTATTTCTAATTGTTAAATAATGTTAAAGCCAAGCCTTATAAGCTTTTATCTTTGACAATAGCCTATAATAAAAGATATATTTGTAATAAGTTTTAATATGATTTCAAATCAATATTAATAAAGAAAATGTTAAAGAGTTTTGGCAGCTAGAGGGACAATAATAACTGTTCTAAAAATCAGAACTTTAAAAGTTGACTGTTCTTATAAGAGGATAATAAAATAAAGACACTATAGAAAAATATTACTTGAAAAGTTAGAGAGCCATATAAATGCAAACAATAAATGCAAGTTTAAGACTTACTGTAATAAGTGCAATTCAATTCTCATACTAACTGTCTAGAGTTAGCACAGACTCCAAAGTTTCCAACAAGACTGCAAGTTCAGGGTACCCAGCCCATCCAAACTTCTAACCAATTGGCTATAAATTTAAGGGTTCCCAGGACCCCCTTAGGTATGATAATTCAGTAAAACAATTCACAGAACTCAGGAAAGCACTACTTAAAAATCACAGTTTTACTATAAACAATACAAATCAGTACCAGCCAAGTGAAGAGACCCATATGGTGAGTTCTGGGAAAGTCACAAACACAGGGGGTCCTGGCCCTGTGGAATCAGGACTCATCACCCTTCTAGTACACGGATGTGCTTATCAAACAGGAAGCTCAAATAGAGCTTCCAGTTTAAAGTGGTCAGAGTTTTTGATTGGGGTTTCATTACATAGACTTGACTGATTGCATCACTCACCATGTGCCTAAACTCAATCTCCAGCCCCTACCCTCTATACCTGGAGATTAGACTGCTATCACCTAGCCCAAAGTCCCAATTCTCTAATCAAAGAGTTGGTCTTTCCAGCTTGGCCAGTCCCAGCCCTATCAAGAGCCCTACTGAATTTTCTCATCAGCATACATTCAGGCTGCAATCCCAAGGCCCAACGTTGAAAAACAAAGACACTCGTGTGTGTGTGTGTGTGTGTACGTGTTAGTCTCTCAGTTGTGTCTGACTGTTTGTAACTCCATGGACTATATATAACTTGCCAGGCTCCTCTGTCCATGGAATTCTCCATACAAGAATACTGGAGTGGGTTGCCATCCCCTACTCCAGGGGATCTTCCCGACCCAGGGATTGAACCCAGATCTCCAGCATTGCAGGCAGATTCTTTTACCGTTTGAGCCACCAGGGCAAACTCTCTTATCACTGGGAAATTCCAATGTTTTACAGATCCCTCCCAAGAACCTGAGATAAAGACCAGACAAATTCTTTATTAAAGAATATCTACTAACCAGCACTTTTACATATACTAAATACAATGATATTGTATTAAAACAACTATGCTTCCCAGGTGGCACTAGTGGTAAAGAACCCACCTGCCAATGCAGGAGACCTAAGAAACAAGGGTTTGATCCCTGGATTGGGAAGATCCCCTGGAGTAAGAAATGGCAACCCACTCCAGTATTCTTGCCTAGAGAATCCCATGGACAGAGGCGCCTAGTAGGCTAGAGTCCATGGAGTTGAAAAAAGAGAAGCAAATGAAGCGACTTAGCCCAATGTAAGTAATGTAACAACTACACAGATGTTTTAAAAAGGTGATAAACACCCTTGACTTGACAAAGATTAAACTTTATGTTGCTTTAATATAAGAATTTTTATCAATTGTCTATATATGTATTTTATATATATGTGGTCGTTTTTTGTCGGTGTCCCCTGAATAAAACTGTGTTGAGACCCCTAACCTCTGGAGCCTCAGAATGTGGCTTTGTTTGGAAATAAGGTCATTGCAGCTGTGATTAGTAATGATCACAACTGAAAAGTAAGATAGGCCATACTGAGAAGGATAGGTCTCCCAGTCCAATATTACTAGTATCCTTACTAGAAGGCCATGTGAACACAGACACGTGCGGACAAGGTAACAATGAAGGCAGAGGCTGGAGTCATGCAGCTGAAGGCCCCAAACTCCAAGTTTACTGGCAAACACCCAGAAGCTAGAAAGAAGCAAGGGAGGATTGTCCTCAGGCTTCAGAAAGACCATGGCCATGCCAACATCCTGATTTACACTTCTAGCCTCCAGAGCTATGAACCCATAAATTTCCACTATTTTAAGCCACCTAAATTATGGTACTTGGTTACACCAGCCCTAGGAAACTATTACCGCCCTCCAATGCTAAGTTGTAGCAGTACTGCTCTAAAACAGACTTAGCATATACTTCCCGCCTCATCAGAGTTTGCCTGGGAACCCAAGTCTAGGAACAAATGGCTTTGCCACTTTTCTATCCTACTAAACGGCATTGCTCTCAAGGCTTTGAGAAAATGAAAAGTATCTTACTTTCACATATGCACAGAAAAAGCTGGCAATCTAGATGTGTTAATTTTCTTTTACTCAAACCATTTGACTATCCATAAGGTCTCTTTCTCCAAAATTCCAGATAACAAAAATTTCACTACATCTTATCTATCTGTAGTATAAGTAACTCACAATTAATCTTTTTGATTGTAATATAAGTGCTGAACATTAAGCTTTCAATTGCTGAGGCAACTCCTTCAAATATACACATTTTGAATAAATGCACTACCAGCTACACAGAGTCCCTTGGACTGCAAGGAGATCAAACCAGTCAATCCTAGAGGAAATCAATCCTGAATATTTATTGGAGGGACTGATGCTGAGGCTGAAGCTCCAATACTTTGGCTGCCTGACTCTAAGAGCCAACTCACTGGAAAAGACCCTGATATTGGGAAAGACTGAAGGCAGGCGAAGAAGGGGATGGGAGAGGACGATTTGGTTGGATGGCATCACCCAGCTAAATGGACATGAGTTTGAGCAAGCTTCGGGAGATGGTGAAGGACAGGAAAGCCTGGCATGTTGCAGTCCATGGGGTCACAGAGAGTCAGACATGACTGAGTGACTGAGCAACAACTACACAAGTAGATGGAGAGCCAGGCTGCCCACCCATGAAGTTCCCTTTCTTCAGAAAGCTCTGGTAGACCCACATACCTATTTGACTGACCTGCTTGCTTTTCCCTTCCCATGCTTTAATTCGTGCTTTTATATTTTAAATTCACCAGTAAAGAGTGAACCCATAAAACCCTAGGCAACCCATCCTCAACCCCAATAAAAGCAAAACTCCAAGCCCGTGCTCTCTCTCTACCTGCGACCACACTGTGTGCCCCAGGCATGCTGTGTGCCCTCAAGAACCTGTGAGTAATAAACTTTGTTTTTTCCAGCTTCCTGATGTTGTTGCTAAAGGAAAGTGCACCTTGCAATCATATTAAGAAATGTAATAGGCTGAGACCAACCCCAAACACTATCTTACTAGAAACATTAATACAGGTTGAAATAAGTAGAATCCCTCTTTCGACAAAAAGCAAGCTATTACCTGTGCACTCGAAAATAAAAAATAGTACACAAGATGCCAAGTACCCATATTAAAGCCTTTCTCCTACAACGTGGTCTCCAAGCTAAACCAAGTAAGGTAATTTAGTTTATGTTGCTGTTGTCATTTAGTCGCTAAGTCGTATCTGACTCTTTTGCAACCCCATGAACTGTAGACTGCCAGGCTCCTCTGTCCATGGGATTTCGCAGGCAAAAATACTGGAGTGGGTGCCATTTCCTTCTCCAGGGGATGTTCCCAACCCAGGAATTGAACCTTCATCTCCTACACTGGTAGGCAGGTTCTTTACCACTCAGCCACCAGGGAAGCCCAATTTTGTCTATATAAGCAGTATAAAACCTATTAAGTAAATTTTTAGTACTAAATTCAAATCACTAATGAAAGGATTTGCAACTTCCAATAATCTATATTTAAAACTTCTTCAAACACCAAGTAAAGACATCACAAGAAAATGACAAACCAATTATCTCTTATGTAAAAATCTTCAACAAAGTACTAGCAAGTTAAATTCAACAGCACTGTTAAAAGAACTACACACTACGACCAATTGGGATTTATCCCAGGAATGCAAGAATAGTTCAACACAGGAAAACCAATATAATACAAACATTAATAGAGCAAAAGGGGAAAAAAAAACACATGATTATCTCAACAGACGCAGAAAAAGCATTTCACAAAATCCAAAACCTTTTCATGAGAAAAAACATTCAGCAAACTAGCAATAGAAAGGACCTTGCTTAACATGGAAAACAGAATTTATGGAAAACCTAGAGCTAGCACCATATTCAAGGTAAAAAATGGAACCCTTTCCCTCTAAGATCAGGAACAAGATCAAGATTCTCACTTTTACCAGAGCTATTCAGAATTCTACCATAAGTCTTAGCCAGAGCAATTAGGAAAAAATGACAAATAAAAGCTACTCAGGTTGGGAAGGAAGCAAAACTATCTCTATTCACAGGTGACATAATTCTCTACATAGAAAATGCTAAAGAATCACAAAAAATCTACTAGAGATAATAAACGAATTTAGCAAAGTTGCACAGTACAAGATCAACATGGCTTGTCTGGTGGTGCAGTGGTAAAGAATCCATCTGCCAATGCAGGAGACACAAGAGACATGGGTTTCATCCCTGAATCAGGAAGATCTCCTGGGGTACGAAACGGCAACTCACTCCAGTATTCTTGCCTGGAACATGCTATAGACAGAGGAACCTGGTGGGATACAGTTCATGGGGTCACAGAGAGTCGGATGCAACTGATTGAACACCCATGCCAAAAACTGGAAAGGCATCCCATGTTCATAGAATATAATGTTAATACTGTTAAAATGGCAATACTCGCCAAAACAATTTACAGATGTTATGCAATCTCTATCAAAATTCTATAGGTCTTTTTTGCAGAAATGGAAAAATGATCTTCAAACTCAGGAAGTTACAAAGGGTCCTGAAAAGCCAAAAAAATACTGAAAAATAAAAACACTGCTGGAGGGCTCATCCCTCTGAATTTCAAAATGTATTAGGAAGCTACAATAACCAAAACAGTGTGGCAGTAGTATAAGAACAGAAAGGCAACAGGCTGCATTTCACTACTGTATGTCTGCAAGAACAGACATGCAGACAAATGGAAGAGAGCGGAGAGTCCAGACGTAAACCTTAACATATATGGTCAACTGATTTTCAACAAGCGAGTAAATTCCATTCAACTGTGAAAGAATGAATCCCTTCAACAAATGGTGCAAGGACAACTAAATAACCACATGCAAAAGAATACAGTTGGACCACTACCTCACTCTATATAAAAACTTAATGATAATTAATTAGAGGTAAGACAGTGACCTAAATGTAAGAACTAAAACTATTAGAAGAAAATATAGGGTAAATCTTTATGACCTTTGATATGGTGATAGATTCTTAGATTTAACATCCAAAACACAAGCAACATCAACAATAAAAATAAACAGACTTCATACAAATTAAAAACCACTGTTCATCAAAAGACATTATTTTTAAAAACAAAGACAATCTACAGAATAAGAGAAAAAAAACTGCAAGTCACTTATTTGATAAGAGTTTAATATTCAGAATACATGGACACCTCTTGCAGTGCAGTGCAGCACATGTGTGCTCAGTTCAGTTCACTTCAGTCGCTCAGTCGTGTCCGACTCTTTGCGACCCCATGAATCACAGCACGCCAGGCCTCCCTGTCCATCACCAACTCCCGGAGTTCACCCAGACCCACGTCCATTGAGTCAATGATGCCATCCAGCCATCTCATCCTCTTTCGTCCCCTTTTCCTCCTGCCCCCAATCCCTCCCAGCATCAGAGTCTTTTCCAATGAGTCAACTCTTTGCATGAGGTGGCCAAAGTACTGGAGTTTCAGCTTCAGCATCATTCCCTCCAAAGAAATCCCAGGGCTGATCTCCTTCAGAATGGACTGGTTGGATCTCCTTGCAGTCCAAGGGACTCTCAAAAGTCTTCTCCAACACCACAGTTCAAAAGCATCAATTCTTCGGCGCTCAGCCTTCTTCACAGTCCAACTCTCACATCCATACATGACCACAGGAAAAGCCATAGCCTTGACTAGACGAACCTTTGTTGGCAAAGCAATGTCTCTGTTTTTGAATATGCTATCTAATTTGGTCATAACTTTCCTTCCAAGGAGTAAGTGTCTTTTAATTTCATGGCTGCAGTCACCATCTGCAGTGATTTTGGAGCCCAAAAAATAAAGTCTGACACTGTTTCCACTGTTTCCCCATCTATTTCCCATGAAGTGATGGGACCAGATGCCATGATCTTCATTTTCTGAATGTTGAGTTTTAAGCCAACTTTTTCACTCTCCACTTTCACCTTCATCAAGAGGCTTTGAGTTCCTCTTCACTTTCTGCCATAAGGGTGGTGTCATGTGCATATCTGAGGTTATTAATATTTCTCCCGGCAATCTTGATTCCAGCTTGTGTTTCTTCTAGTCCAGCATTTCTCATGATGTACTCTGCATATAAGTTAAACAAGCAGGGTGATAATATACAGCCTTGACGTACTCCTTTTTCCTATTTGGAACCAGTCTGTTGTTCCATGTCCAGTTCTAACTGTTGCCCCCTGACCTGCATATAGGTTTCTCAAGAAGCAGGTCAGGTGGTCTGGTATTCCCATCTCTTTCAGAATTTTCCACAGTTTATTGTGATCCACACAGTCAAAGGCTTTGGCATAGTCAATAAAGCAGAAATAGATGTTTTTCTGGAACTCTCTTGCTTTTTCCATGATCCAGCGGATGTTGGCAATTTGATCTCTGGCTCCTCTCAGTCGTGTCCAACTCTCTGTGACCCCATGAACTGTAGCCCATTAGGCTCCTCTGTCAATGGAACTTTCCAGGCAAGCATACTGGAGTCTTGTTGCCATTTCCTACTCCAGGGGATCTTCCCAACCCAGGGATCAACCATATGTCTCTTGTGTCTCCTGCATTGGCAGGTGGATTCTTTACCATTGTACCACCCGGAAAGAACTCTTAAAACCTGACAAAAAGTCAACTCGAATAAAAAATGGGTAGAGAATATCAACAGACATTTTTCCAAAGAAAATATACAAATGGCCAACAAGCACATGAAACAATGTTCAGCATTATGGATCATTAAGGAAATACAAAGCAAAGTCACCAAGGCTACTTCCTACCCACTGTTGCTATTGTTTTTAGTTGCTAAGTTGTGACCAACTCTTTTGAGACCCCATGAGCTGTAGCCCACCAGGTTTCTCTGTCCATGGGATTTCCCAGACAAGAATACTGAAGTGGGTTGCCATTTCCTTCTCCCAAGGATCTTCTCAACCCAAGGATCAAACCCACATCTCCTGTATTGCAGGCAGATTCTTTACTGCTAAGCTACCTGGGAAGCCCTCATATCCACTAAAATGGCAGTAAAAGAGAAGAAAAGGAAATCACAAGTGTGGGTGAGTATATAGAGAAATAAGAATCCTCCTCCATTGACGATGGAAAAGAAAAATGGTGTAACCACTGTGGAAAATAGTTTGTTGCTGCTGCTGCCGCCAAGTCACTTCAGTCGTGTCCGACTCTGGGAGACCCCATAGATGGCAGCCCACCAGGCTCCCCCATCCCTGGGATTCTCCAGGCAAGAACACTGGAGTGGGTTGCCATTTCCTTCTCCAATGCATGAAAGTGAAAAGTCAAAGTGAAGTCGCTCAGTCATGTCAGACTCTTAGCGACCTCATGGACTGCAGCCTACCAGGCTCCTCCGTCCATGGGATTTTCCAATGGCAATTTGCCATTGCCTTCTCCGGGAAAACAGTTTGACTTTTCCTCAAAAAGTTATTAACTGATCCAGCAATTTCACTCCTAGGTATAGATTTAACGTAACTGAAAACAGGGATTCAAACAAACAATTTTTCACAAATGTTCACAGCAGTACTGCTTAAAATCGGTACAAGGTAGAAACAATACAAATGTCCATCAATTGATAAATGAATTAAAAAAATTATATATATATATATATATACATACACACAGACACATATATATATGCAATGGAATATTACCCAGCCATAAAAAAGTAATAAAGTACTGATATATGCTTCAAGTTCAATGAAAATATGCTAAGCAAAAGAAGTCAAACACAAAAGATCATATATTATATGATTCCTTTCATATGAAATATCCAGAGTAGGGAAATCCATTGAGACAGCAGATAAGTGATTGCCAAAGGCTGGTAGTTACGAGATAGATACGAGGAGTGATTATTTAATGGGTACGAGGGTTTTTCTGGGATAACAAAAAAGCTTTGAAACTACAGAGGTGGTGATTGGACAACACTGTGGATACAGTAAATGTTTCTGAATTTTACACTTCAAAATGGCTAATTGTATTTATGTGAATTTCATCTACTAGAAAAATAAAAAGAAATATAAAATAAAATAAAATAAAAATCTTTCCAAACAGTAGTATAGTAGTGATATGAAATTTGGACCAGTAAGAAATGCTCAGATCCCAAGAACAGTTCAAAACAGAGAAGTACTTTATTTTTTAAATGAATGCTAACTATATTTATAAATATATATAGATACAGATATCTCCAGGAGTAATAAATTGCTTTGCAAACATATTAGTCTTTTGCAACTATTTTTAATTTCAACCTAAAATTAACTGCCATCTACATACCTTCTATCCAACAAAGAAATGACTGACTATACTTTTTCAAGCTGAAAAATAACTGAATATACTTTTTCAAATTGAATATACTTTTCCACCCTGCTAAGAATCACTACCAGAAATAGAAAACTACCATTATGCCATTAAAACATAATTTGATTTTTTAAATTCAGCTTATGCTTTTTCAAGATAAATGTATTGCTAAAAATGAAGTGTCTTGTATAGGCAAAAAATTAATGCTACAGAAGATTGCTAATCTTGCTGATAAAAACATGACCAGTTATCCAAACACAGATCTTTTGATATACATTAATATTTCTGTAATATAAATGTGGATTTCATTTTTAATACTACAAATTAGGAAATTATTATAATATCAAATCCTGTGTTTTCTTCTTTGCTACAAAGTTTCTGGTTCTCTCCAACAACTGCCTAGCTTTTACCTTTGTTTTTGTTTGCCTCGGTATAAGAAAATCCTGGCGCTTGTCCTGTTTTTCTGCCAAAAAGGCCCCAGAGATTTGGACCAGTCTTGTGTTTTCCGCCTTTCTCCACTGTGTGACACTGAGCACATTTTTGAATAAAGATCTTCTTGCCTGCCTCAGCATCTGCCATTTTGTTCTGCAATGAAACATTAAAACCACAGACCAAAGAAAATATCAGATTTGCAAAGCTGGAGAAAAAGGAATTTCAACACTTTGACTGAAGTATTAATGATATTAAACCAAAATATAATTTAAAGCATGTGCTTTAAATTCTGAGTGCTCAAAAACACAAACATAGCATTCAGTTTTATAAAGAGTCTCATTTATCAGATTTATTTTTAATTTCTAGCTATAGCTACTTTAGAAACTGCTATTGGTATAAGCCTGGTTTTACGTCAGCCTTCAGACAATTATGGGGTTCTCTGGTGGTTCAGACGGTAAAGTGTCTGCCTGCAATGTGGGAGACCGGGGTTCAATCCCTGGGTTGGAAAGGTCCCCTGGAGAAGAAAATGGCACCCCACTCCAGTACTCTTGCGTGGAAAATTCCATGGACAGAGGAGCCTGGCAGGCTATAGTCCATGGGGTCGCAAAGAGTCAGACACGACTGAGCAACTTCACTTCTTCACTTCTTCAGACAATTATAGTGATTTACCTAAATCAATTATATTCTTTCTTTTCACTTCCAAAAAGTACATGTGTAAAAAATTATGTGAAGCATATATGTCTAAATTGGTACTTCCTCACTTAAAAATAAAGATAGAACAAGTTGGAAAGATGATTAAATACAATGTTTATTATAAGTACTTATATGCCTGCAATAATAGACAAAACTATAAAATACCATGCAGAATGAGGCTACATATGGAATGAGGCAAGACACATATAATATATAATTTCATGTTTACTTTACACTCTAAGTGGTAAACAAATCTACCAAGACTAAATCAAGCATTACCTGAAAATAATTAAATAACAATATTGAGTTCAGTCAGCATTAGTATACATAGCAGAAAATACGTGGTCCTAAGTAGGAAAGATTTTATTTTATGGTGATAGACATACACAATAAATTCTGTACAAAGATACTTTTGTTAAGACTGCCCAAAACTCTACTGGGTACCTAAATAAATGCCTCATCCATGTAAAATGATATAAAAACTAAAATAATTCGAACTTATTGAACAAATGTAGCTTAAAATGCTAATGACTGCAGTACCTTGGTTTTGTTTTCCTGCAGCTTGTGTTCTTTGAAGAATGGGTGCTGGGGCAGTGGAAGTGGGGATGGATTCCAACATAAGAGTTACTGTTACAGACATCATGAAAATTCCTAATTCTTTGACAGGTTCTAGGCACATTTTTACCTTCATAGCTCAATTGAGAAATAGAAAATGTTTGTGTTATTCTGACAATATTGAAAAAACAATACTGTTTAACTAAAGTAACTATCCTGGAGAAGGGCATGGCAACCCACTCCAGTATTTTCACCTAAAGAATCCCATGGACAGAGGAGCCTGGCAGGCTACAGTTTATGGGGTTTCAAAGAGTTGGACACAACGGACATGACTTAGCACGCCAAGTAACTATTACAGTGAAACTAGTATTTCATCTGTATGTACCATGTGCATGCATGCATGCTAAGTTGCTTCAGTTGTGTCCAGCTCTGTGGGACCCTATGGAATGATGCTAAAGCTGAAACTCCAGTACTTTGGCCACCTCGTGCGAAGAGTTGACTCATTGGAAAAGACTCTGATGCTGGAAGGGATTGGGGGCAGGAGGAGAAGGGGACAACAGAGGATGAGATGGCTGGATGGCATCACTGACTCGATGGACATGAGTCTGAGTGAACTCCGGGAGTTGGTGATGGACAGGGAGGCCTGGCGTGCTGTGATTCATGGGGTCGCAAAGAGTCAGACACGACTGAGCGACTGATCTGATCTGATCTGATCTGATGGATTGCAGCCTGCCAGGATCCTCCGTCTGTGGGATTCTCCAGGAAAGAATACTGGTGTCGGCTGTCACGCCCCACTCTAAGGGATCTTCCTGACCCAGGGATCGAACTTGTGTCTCTCCATTGGCAAGAGATGTAGCTACTGCATTGGCAGGCAGGTTCTTTACCACTACCAGCACTACTAAAAATACCACTACTACTTATGTAGAAACCCAAATCAGTGTCAATAATCCACTTAAAGGGAGGACAGAAGTTTTCTTTGGGCAGTATCCAAAACAATTCAACTGTTAATCAGTGCTTTAGGTCTAATGCCTGGGGCTGATGGTGCACTGGGATGACCCAGAGGGATGGTATGGGGAGGGAAGAGGGAGGAGGGTTCAGGATGGGGAACACATGTATACCTGTGGCAGATTCATTTTGATATATGGCAAAACCAATACAATATTGTAAAGTTAAATAAAATAAAATAAAATAAAAAAGAAAAACACTTTATCCAAGAGAAGATTACTTTAAAATTCCAAACTTAAATCAAAATACTGCATTCAATTTCTAACTAGGTGAGTTCTATCAACTTTCTGTATAGGTACAGAATTCACTGAACCTTTGAATAAAGGACATAGAGAGGAAAACCTGAGTCACTAAAACAAACATATGGCCTTTAGTAAAATGTATTCACTACACCAGTAAAGCTTGTGTAATACAAAAACGTTAGGGAGGGGACATATGTATACTTATGGCTGGTTCATGCTGTTGTATGGCAGAAATCAACACAACACTGTAAATCAATTATCCACCAATTAAAAATAAACTAAAAAAAAGAATCTACGAGAACCCAAATGTCATCTCAGTACTAAAGGAAACTTTCTTTCCAATTTTTATATAAAGCAGAAAGATCAGATTGATTTTTATACCAATTAAATTTTACCAGTAATTCAGGAAACTAGACTTTAAAAAAAGGATAAAACAAAATATTTTGCTTATTAACACAGATTTTACATGCAAGTCACTAAGAAAATATATATTGTCACTGTTCAAACTATCAGTATTTAACACAAAACACTGCTGCCGTCTTTAATCACTGCTGTGCAAGTATCTAAGATCCCTCTTCAAAGTGCATTAAAACCAGTAGATTCAGCAATGGCAGCAAGGGAGGACACAAGAAGACCAGGAAGGATCTCAAGGGAAGTCATTTTGTCTTATAATCATTTGGCACTCTACTAGTACTTAGTAACTAAGAAGAAATATCTCACTGAAATAGACAAAGATATGATATCTGGTATGAGAATGATCACTCATCCAAAAACGAATTCTAAAACTAAATAGACCAAGATAAGAGTAGCAAGCAATTACACATGCTTACTTAATGCCAGGCATATTCTAATGTGTAAGCCTGTACACATTATTAATGTATTTAATCTCCACGTCAGCCATGTGAGATAGATACTATTAACATCTCCGTTTTTTATGGATGAGAAAAATGAAGCACGTAGAGCTCATTTCAAGTCATAAGCTGATGAAAAGTAGAGAGAGATGGTGAAAGATGAGAGAATTACATCTATAATCCTAGATTTTTAATTTCAACAATTCCCTTCTAAGAGTGATTGAGGCAACCCTGTGTTGAACATAATGTCTGACACACTGCAGCTGCTAAACTGAGTGAAAATACTTAACGAGGAGTAAGTGAAAAAACTTTTTAATACTGGTACATACCACTGACATTTCTAATTTTGCCCATAAAAAGAGGAATGTGGTAAAAAAACAACTAAGATACCATTAAAGTCTAAGAAGTCCATATAACTGAAGTGATGAAAGAGGAAAGAGAAGCTCACTAGAATATTTTAAGGATGAATACTACACTGATTTTAAAAAATTAAGTGGGATTATGCATGTTGTAGTGGGAAAAAACACTGGAGTGGAATGTATCACAAAGATGTGACCCTGGGTAAATCGTTTCATGTTTATGAACCACATGCATAGGTGTTTCTATAGTCTTTATCCTTGCTAATCTGCTGTACTTGAACCTATGACCTGGAACAAGAATCCAGCTTTCCAAACTCCTAATTGCCAAAGAAAGTTCAAACTATCACACAATTGCACTCCTCTCACATGCTAGTAAAATAATGCTCAAAATTCTCCAAGCCAGGCTTCAACAGTACATGAACCGTGAACTTCCAGATGTTCAAGATGGATTTAGAAAAGGCAGAGAGGCACCAGAGATCAAATTGCCAACATCTGCCAGATCATCAAAAAAGCAAGAGAGTTCCAGAAAAACATCTACTGCTGCTTTATTGACTATGCCAAAGCCTTTGACTGTGTGGATCACATCAAACTGCAAAATTCTTTAAGAGATGGGAATACCAGACCACCTGACCTGCCTCCTGAGAAATCTGTATGCAGGTCAAGAAGCAACAGTTAGAACTGGACATGGAACAACACACTGGTTCCAAATCAGGAAAGGAGTAGTCAAGGCGGTTTATTACCACCCTGCTTATTTAACTTATATGCAAAGTACATTATGCAAAATGCTGGGTTGGATGAAGCACAAGCTGGAATCAAGATTGCCAGGAGAAATATCAGTAACCTCAGGTAAGCTTTTGAACTGCGGTGTTGAAGAAGACTCTTGAGAGTCCCTTGGACCGCAATAGAGATCCAACCAGTCCATCCTAAAGGAAATCAGTCCTGAATATTAATTAGAAGGACTGATGCTGAAGCTGAAACTCCGATACTTTGGCCACCTGATGCGAAGAACTGACTCCTTGGAAAAGACCCTGATGCTGGGAAAGACTGAAGGCAGGAGAAGGGGAGGACAGAGGATGAGATGGTTGGATGGCATCACGCACTCGATGGACATGAGTTTGAGTAAGCTCCCGAAGTTGGTGATGGACAGGAAGGCCTGACGTGCTACACAGTCCATGGGGTCGCAAATAGTCGGACACTGAGCGACTGAATTGAATCTCAGCATGCCACCACCTCCTTTTGGAGGCTGACTTCTGCTAAACATGGGCTGAAGGTTCGGCTCAAAATCAGTCCCATCCAGAAATCAGAAGGGCTGCAGCGAGGCCCCTGGTAGAAACAGTCAGAATTCTGTTTTACTTAAGACTACTCAGGCCCCACCTGGCTAGGGCTAAGGGAGAGCTTCTTACTATCCGGACGGTTGGGATACTCCTCTCTGAGTGAGCTAAGTCACTTTAGTCGTGTCCGACTCTGTGCGACCCCATAGACGGCAACCCACCAGGCTCCCCCGTCCCTGGGATTCTCCGGGCAAGAACACTGGAGTGGGTTGCCATTTCCTTCTCCAATGCGTGAAAGTGAAAAGTGAAAGTGAAGTCGCTCAGTCGTGTCCGACTCTTTGCAACCCCATGGACTGCAGCCTACCAGGTTCCTCTATCCATGGGATTTTCCAGGCAAGAGTACTGGAGTGGGGTGCCACTGCCTTCTCCGTCTCTGAGTGAACCCAGGCCTAAATTGTATCGTGGTCCATAACGGTGTTCAGATCACATGAGGTCGCAGGCCACTCCCTCCTAGCTAGTCCCATACTTACCTCAGGGCCAGTGGCTCCGTCCTCTGCCTCCTTGCAGAACCTTTAGCGTCAACGTGCAGCTGTGAGCCACAGTCTGTCCTGAGATCAACGCTGGCGATACCGCAGCAGCGCCTCAAAGACTGTACTGCTGGCCCAGCCCAGCACGTGCTTCTGGGACGACGTCGGCCAATGGAAGGCGGGGCTCCGTCGGCACTGCTGATTGGTCCTCAAATCCCGCAGGAACGCAACTCTCGCAGGAGCAAAAAAACCTAGCATTGCAGAGTTGTTACTGATTGAGTTTAAATGTGACAAAATGTTTATTTCTTTAACTTTTACCTAACTTAAGAGTTATCTATGTATATTCACAGTAAATACCAGTTCTTGCTTGAGGTAGGAACTCAACATTTTATGAATGATTCATTAGTGTTTGACTGTGGGAATCAAATCACGTCAATAAAAGAATAAGGCAAGTGCTTATTGGGGGCAAGACGCTGTGCCAAGCAACTTGGAAGGACAAACTATGAACTGAAGTTCCAATTTTCATTGAGGTATAATCCAGCTGGGGCAAGATTAAAGTACATTAAAAGTTAAATCATTATAAATGAGCTACATAGAAGTGCAATAAATAAGAACTGACAGCAAAGTTGCAAGCTGCCTGTTTAATCGCCAAAAGAACAACAGACTAGAGCATGAATAGAAACAGAGAATGCGTCCTGAAGGAGCGAGGGAGGGAGATATAAGGGAGAGGACTGAGAAAGCTTTAAGAAGACGAGGGTATTGAAGGCAGACGGGTGAGAAAGCCAAAGCTGTGTTTAGGAAAACGTGAGGGGGAAAGTAGTTCACCTGTGGTTACACGATTACCTCAGTGAGATGTGAGTGGTAAAGGCTATTAACAGAGAAATAAAAATATTAAAATAATTTAGCTTATTAAATTTTGTGTTAGGTAAGTGCAAGATTTACCCATATTCTCTGGAGTGCTGTCCAATAGAACTTTCTACTATGATGGAAATATTCAGCGTGGACCCCGTCTACTAGCTGCAAGTAACTTTGAGCACTTTAAGTGTGACTCACGCGACTAACTGAATTTTTTATGAGTTTAGAGTTAACTTTAATTAATTTCAAATTAAATAGCCACAATTAACAGATGGTTGAATGAAACTAAGTGGTACCTATATGTTCTGTCCTGTGAGCCACATATTTAAAAGATGTATGTCATCAAATTGAATCAAAAAGAGAGAAAAATCTGGTGTTACATATTATCTCAAACTCAAAGACAACCAAACTCAGGAAATAAAATGAGACTACCATTTCTTGAGTGCATACCACATGCCAAGTTAGGCACTTGTGTACATTATCAGTAGCCTGTAGACTTATAGATGGGAAAAATGGAGACTCTGGACCATATTCATGCAGAACAATCTGAAAGTTACTAATTGATCACCAATAAATATCAGTGAAAATATTTTAAAATCCAGTAAAAATTTGCAAATAAGGCAAAACATTTTTACTTAATCAGATATAATGTATAATTATAATTATATATAATTATGCATCCCAGACAGTAAAGAATCTGCCTGGAATGCAGGAGACCCAGGTTCAATTCCTGGGTCGGGAAGATCCCATGGAGAAGAGCGTGGCAACACATTCCAGTATTCTTACCTGAAGAATCCCATGAACAGAGGAGCCTGTTCATAAATATGTGGTCATTACCACAGTCCACAGGGTCGAAAAGAATCGGACATGACTAAAGCAACTTAGCACACAAAGACTAATATCAATAACCAATAAGTCTTATTGTAATTAGATCATAGTTTAGAGAAATTTTGGAAAGCAATGACAATAATTTATTATTTTATCCTTGCATTTCAAAAATAAGTTACAATATCAATATGATCACTTTTAAAAAAGATTAGTAAGAACTTATTAAAAATTTCAAGGCAAATCTGAATTTCATGTGAAATTCAGTGTCTATCATTCTAATAATTGTGCATTGTAGGCTACATGTTTTATTTCTCTTAATCTGCAATGGCCTAGCATACCTTTTCTCTAATATAAGACAAATTAGTAATCATTCTTTCAAATCTCAGAATTTTCAACTGTTTTACTTCCATGTGATTCATGGTCAAATGTGACTTTATATGATTTGAACATAAAAAAAAATCTGTCATTACTGAGTGATGAAAATGTTCTACAACTGTGGAGATGGTTGCACAACTCTGTGAATACTAAAAAGCAATTAACTTAATTCTTTAAATGGGTGAATCATATATTTGAATTATATAGCAATAAATCTGTTTAAAATAGACAAGTAAAAAAATTATTTACTATAATTTATAATATAAGTAAATTTCTTATTTTCCTTGAATATGTGGTATTATTTCACATGATTAAATGGTAAAGAAATTTTGCTTTCTCAGCATCACCCAATATTTCTGATTCAGGCTTTGTTCTCTCCAATCTTTCATTCGTTCTAAAATAAAATTAACTACTCTAAAATTCTCAGGATACCAATCAGTAATCTTGTTTTACAAAGAAGAGATTTCCCAGAAAATGCTGTTTAAAAAAAGTATACATTTTCCACTAGATGGCACTAGTGTTCAAATAGTATTGCTAGAATACTGGACTTTCTTTACATCAATAAAATTATTATATTACGACATTGTTTTCATTCACTTTGACTGGTCTGGGCAAGATAAAGAGAAGTGGAAAGTTAAGATATTTCCTTAACTTGTTAAGCTCCAATGTAAACAGATCCTTCATTTTGCAAACGTGGGAAGTAATGCAAGGAGAAACTGTATCAATTTTGTGCTAAAGCCTGAGTGAGAACCCAGAATCCCTAACCCAGTTGCCATCATACAACTATACAATATTAAGAATGGAGGATTGTACACCATAGACAAATGGAATAAGAAATTAAATCTCTATCGTGCATTGTACACATATCTCATTTGATCACTACGCTATTAGCCCCATATATCTTATCTCAAATAATCCTATTTCGAGAAGCCCAATCTATTAATTTCATGAAGTAAGGAGAGAATCATTTAACACATATCATTCAGTTATAGCACAGTGCCCAACAGACAGCAATCAAAAACATTTCTGAGCTAATAGAATGGATGAATTAATTAAGCTTGCTTATGTGCTAAATTGCTTTAGTCATGTCCAACTCTTTGTGACCCTATGGACTATTGCCCACCAGGCTCCTCTGTACACGGGATTCTCAGGCAATAATACTGAAGTGGGTTGCCATGCCCTCCTCCAGGGGATCCTCCCAACTCAGGGATCAAACCTGCATCTCTTAAGTCTTCTGCATTAGGCAGGTGGGTTCTTTACCACTAGCACCACTTAGGAAGCCCTAATTAAGCTAGACAACTATGCTATTTAGTAGGGTATATTATTTCTGCTTTACAGTTGAGGAAACTGAAGTTGAAAACTTGAAGTAATTTGCCCAAGCTCATATAATTCAGTGGCAAAACCATTTAACACAATCTGGTGTTAGTTTGCACTATGTATTTTCTTATAAGACTTCCACAGTAGAAAAGAAAAGCTCTCTGAGAGCCAGCATCATGTATTTCCTTTTCTCCATTGTATGTCCAGATCCTTACGCAGAGCCTGGATTATGGCTGGTACACAATAAACAGTATTTATATGTTTTCATTCATAGCAACACAGGTCTTCAAGTTCCATTAACAACAAGCTTTAGAAGTCAGTACAGATTTCCCATTTTACCTGAACCTTAGGGCTTCCCTGATGACTCAGAGGATAAAGAATCTTTCTACAATGCAGGAAATCCCTGTTGGAACCCTGGGTCGGGAAGATCCCCTGGAGAAGAGAATGGCAACCCACTCCAGTATTCTTGCCTGGAGAATTGTATGGACAGGGGAGCCGAAGGGTAGCAAAGAGTCTGACAGGACTGAGCGACTAACACTTTCACTTTACTTTCACATTTCTCCTAGCTCCACAGTAGCGTGCTGCATTCTTTTTTCCCTCAAACCACCCATGGTTGCTTGTGGGAATCAAGTACATCCCAGGTGGTTCTAATAGTAAAGAGTCTGCCTGCCAATGCAAGAGACAAAAAAGATGTGGGTTTGATCCCTGGGACCTGAAGATCCCCTGGAGTAGGAAATGGTAATCCACTCCAGTATTCTTGCCTGGAGAATCCCATGGACAGGGGAGCCCGGTGGGCTATATAGTCCATAGGGTTGCAAAGAGTAGGACATGACTGAAGCGATTTAGCATACACGAAGATGGAGTTGTTTTCTGGTTAGGGCTCTACTGTTTGTATTAATGTTTCTGTTGCCTTTTGTTATGCGATTGGCCCCAATTCTTCATCTCAGTCTTCTCAACAATAAGACTGGAGTTGGATGATCAGCAGTAAAGCTGAACAGTTTTAACTTAGTCCTATGGAGCTGTTCTAGTGAGCTTACGACCAAGATGGCAGGTTTGGTGGAAGAGTCCATGGGCTGTAGAGGAAGGGTAGAGCCAGCAACAGGAAAGCTCTTCCACCAGACAGGGCTCTTCTAGCAACATGGAACCAGGGTCGCACACCTTAAGTGTGGGCCTTGGCTCCACCGGATTGGGGGCCTGGACTGCGGCGGGCTCCCCCGGGCCGCTAGGGCGCGCTGCAGGCTGCCCACCACCCCCCACCCCGGAAGCCGTCTCACTGCGCGTCCGGCCTGCGCCGGGAGCCAAACTTTTCAGTCTTCCGGAAACGGACCCCGGACCGGCAACGGCTGGGTGTGGTGCGACGGTCGTGGCTGTAGCACGGCTGGAGCCAGGAGGAGTAAAGGGGTGCGAGCCTGGATTCCGCCCCGGGTGGAGCACCATGGACGAAGCGGGCAGCTGTGCAAGCGGCGGAGGCTTCCGCCCGGGCGTGGACAACCTGGACGAGCCGCCCAACAGCCGCATCTTCCTGGTGATCAGCAAGTACACTTCCGAGTCGGTGCTGAGGGAGCGCTTCTCGCCCTTTGGGGAAATCCAGGACATCTGGGTGGTGCGCGACAAGCACACCAAGGAGTCCAAGGGCATCGCCTTCGTCAAGTTTGCCCGCAGCTCGCAGGCCTGTAGGGCCATGGAGGAGATGCATGGCCAGTGCCTCACCCCCAGCGACACCAAGCCCATCAAGGTGCGGGTGCCCGGGACGGGATGTCCCGGGTGGGGGGCGGAGGGGAGCGGTTTCGGGGTGCGGTAAGGGCAGTGCATTCGCTAGCTGGAGCGGTCTGGAAAGCACCTGGCATTCCGGGGCGAGGCAAGGGAAGGACCACGTTGCAGAGAGGATTTCCTAGGACCTCCCTGCGCGAAAATCTGCTAGAGGGTGCGGGAGATAAGGGATGCGGAGAGAACACCCGCTTCCGGGTCGGACCAGGTTATCTGTGGCTACTCGGGCTGCAGAGCTGCGGTGGCTGGGCCTTCCCCCACCCCCGCCGTCACTAATTCAGCTCTCAACTCCGACCCGACCTGCTATGAGAACTTTTCTTACTCTCCTCTCTCAGACGTCTTGGTTACCACGTATAAAAGTAGTTAACTCTACTTTTCCCCACATCGGTGCTTAACAACTTGATAAAAGTAGATTTAATTGTGGCCCTCTGAAGTTAGGCATTTTCCCAGTACCAAACAAAAGTATACATGTATATAATATTTAAGTGCAGGTAATTAAAACTACTGCTATTGCCTATTTATCACACTTATGTAAAAATTTGTAATTTTTTACAAATTATTGTAAATAAACCCCTCTGTGAAGATATTAATGTCATAGGTTTTGTTACTGTCACTTCTCTTTGAAAGCAAACCAAAGTAAACTGCCTTAAAAAGAGCCAAATCAAAAAACCAAACAAAAAAACGGAAAACGAGCCAAATCATTGTGATGATAGTGTAAATTGTATTATTATTAAATGCTTCTTGGCATATTCCTAATTCATTTTGGTGGTATTTATATTTAGTTTCCACATCTAATTTATCTGTAAAATTAATATATTGACACATGGCAGGAAGGGTGATTTTGAGGGTTGTCTTATGTTTGTCCATAGCAACAGTCTCTTCCCCATACTTGGTTTAGTAGAAAACAGAGGAGCCGGGAAATGCCGACAACACATTAGGCAATAGGCATTCTGTCTCCTCCCACCTTCTAAACCGTCTGAAATAAGTCAAAACAGATCATCAGTGAAGTTAGGTGTAAGGCCACAGCATGTAAAATCAAAGGGACAAACTTTCTATAAAGAGTCAATAAATATTTTAGGCTTTGTGAATCACATACAGTCTCTGTCATACATTCTTTTTGTTTTTTAACAACCCTCAAAAAAATGTAAAAGCCGTTCTTAGCCTATGGACTATAGAAAAACAGGAAGTTGAAGTTTGTTGACTCCTGCACTAGGTTGATAATTTTCATCTTCTTTCAATTGTGATCTTAGCAGAGAGAATTTCTGTACTTTGAATATAACCACAGAGGTCTCCTGGGAAACTTTGCTCACTGCCCCAAATTTGAAACATAATGACCCCCTCTTTCCTTGATTAAATTCCTACAAGAGAAGTAAAAGTCTCAACACTAAAATGTATCCTTCCCTTTTAGCCACAGAGAAATTAAATGGTTCCCAAAGATAAAGTTTAAATTTTGTTTGTCATATTGTACACTCAGTTTCAGCCAGAGGGTTTTTGGACTACAGTGCTTAGCTGGACAATCTAAGGTCACTCTTCACAGCGTCCACCGTCTTCCACTGCATTGTAGCGGGGGGGGGCGGTTTTCTGTTTTTCGATATTTCCAGTTAAATTAATTCAGCCTCAGTTTTCTTCGTGTACTTTGCTTTTGCAAAGTTTCAAAAGTCCTAAAAGATAAGAATTTTGATAACAGGCCTACAGCCAGAAAGGATTGTGCAAATGAGAATCCTGTGAGCGATCAACTATATTATCTTGAGGAAAAGGGTAAAACCTAGAAAGTGAAAGAGTAAAATCTTAGGAGAAATCATCAAGTAGGTGGTTAATTATTATACATATCTACTTAGATATTGTCTCCTCTATCAGGAATTTGAAATGCTCCAATCTTCTAAAATTTAGAAATTTGTGATCTGATGGCAACTCCAGTCACAAAGAGTACTTGAGACTTTTTTTCTCCTAGTGTCTTCTCATATACTTAAAGGTTCCCTATTTGTATTTCCCTACATACCATCCATTACTTAATATATCCACTGGACTCACTTTCTAGTGGGCTATTTCTGTGTTATTTAGTACTCTATACTTAATACCTTATACAGTGTTTGGCACATGGTATGTTTATTGAAGGAATAACATGGAATTTGATGCTCTCTAGGGATGTCTCCAGCTATATCTTGTAAGCAAGGTTCTACACCTCTGGGAGAGCTGCTTTCCAAGCAAATATAATGACCCTCTTTTTCAGGATTTCTAAAATATTTATAAATTCTTTGGTTTTTTAGTTACTGCCTCCTACCCTGGAATTTCATAGGTTCAGGTTTTCCCCACTGAGTGGTATACAGCCCCTCTTCAAAAACAGAAGAAAACAAAAAATTCAAGGGCCCTGTATTATGGTGATTTACATTAATTCTATTACATTTCTTCAAGTTATGAAAAATAAACGTAGCCATTATGCTCGTGGCTCTACAAACAAATTCATGACCGTAATTAACACATTCTTCTAGAATAATGTAAAACCAAAGAAATTTTTAAAAGCAATACCACAAAGCAAATTACACTCCAAATAATAACCTAATGTCACAGATGATATTTCAGTAGAACTAAATTACTAATAGAGAAATAGAGCCTCAGTTCATTGTGTGCATTTTCTTGCTCACATAAGTCATTCAGGTGGTCACTGAGATGATCCAGAATATAGTTGGGTTATCTTTTTAAGGATTAGTATTAGAAAGCAAACAAAAACATGGCCATCTAGACTTAAATCCAACTATATCGATATTAAACATAAACTGACTCAGGGATTGTCAGGATTTTTCCTTAAAGGTCAAACTAAGTGCTGTTTACAAGAGATGCAGTTTAAGTATAAAGATACAAAGTGGTTGAAAGTATTTAATAAAGGAATAGAAAAAGCTGGTAAAAGGATAAGAAAAGCTGGTATGGTATCAGACAAAAATGGTCTTCAACAGGAAGAGTATTAACAGAATAATTTCCTAAACATAAAAATACCAGTCAAAAACTACAAAATAATTCCGAATGTTTATGCAGCCAATAATAGAACTTCAGAATACATGAAGCATTATTAATAGAACTAAAAGGAGAAAAGATAAATTCATAATCATATTTTTACACTCAGTCTCTGATAGAAAAGGAAATGAAGTATGTGTGACATTTTAGTAACACTATTAATCAGCTGTATAACTGACATTTATTGACACCACCCAACACTCAACAGAGTACACATGCTGTTTCAGTGCACTGCCTCTTGCTCTCGGTGTATGTGTGTGGAGTCGCTCAGTCATGTAGTCGTGTCCGACTCTTTGCCATCCTGTGAACTGTAGCTCACCAGGCTCCTCTGTCCATGATTCGAATTCTCTAGGTAAAAATACTGGAGAGGGTTGCCATTCCCTTCTCTAGGAGATCTTCCCAACCCAGAAATTGAACTCAGGTCTCCCGCATTGTGGACAGATTAAATAGAAAAGGAAAAAAATTTTGAAAAAAACATAATGTGATGATTAGTCTTATCTCATAAAAGGTCACTGCAATAAAATTTGCTTTACAGTGTTGTTTGATGAGATCCTATCACATTGTATTTAACCTAACATGAAACTTAAGCTAATAATAAGGTAAGTATTCTTAAGAAATAGAAAAACAGTTGACTGATATTTCTGCATTTTTCTTTGGGTTTTGTTTGTTTCTTAGGTTTTCATTGCTCAGTCCAGATCATCTGGAAGTCACCGAGATGTTGAAGATGAAGAACTTACAAGAATATTTGTTATGATACCAAAGTCCTACACAGAAGAAGATCTACGGGAAAAATTTAAGGTGCTTCTAATAGCTGATGTTTGTGATAATTTACAATCTTAAATTGGTTGTACAATTACTAAATCTTAGGTTGTTTGAGTTAGATCATTAGATTGGTGGTGGAGAATTAAATAACTTTTTAAGTCACTTATTTCAATCTAGTTTTTAAATGTTAAAACTAAAATAATTTTTTTTGAAAATATATAAAACCTGGAAAATATTAATGATGGTGTTTCTTCCCCATTTAGCAAAAATACAGATTCAGGAAATGGAAGTGTAAAGCTCAGAGTTTTAAGTAAGGTCACATATGTAATTATGCAGTGGGGCCGTTATTCATGCCCAGGCTGTCTAAATCTAGAATCTGCTCTTGGTCTTGAAAATTTCAAAGCACCCTCTTAACACTGCTCTCTATTGGCTCTCACAGAGGTACATCAGGCAAGCCTGAGTGTATGAACTGTACTAGCTCACATTTATTGCAAATTGTGACATGTTGTACTTATTCACAGAAAGGCTTATGCTTTATAGTTTATGTTTTAAAATTAGGCCTTTGAAGGAGTTATATTGAAAGAAAAAAAATTACCTATAGCTCTCACTTTAGCTACTTTAGCTAGATTGTAGTCAGTGAAATTTGGAGACGACTTAAAATCTCTTTTTAGCCATTAAATTTTATATGCAGTGATACACTTTCACAAAAACTATTTCAAAACCAATTTTAAAATTGTCTTTTGAGTTGTAATTTTTTATTATTTTTCAGTACCTTCCCAAGTACTTGTGGGCAACAAGCAAGAAAGAAAACAAGTAATAAAAAGTAATTTAAAACTTCCTGTGTCCTACCCAAATGAGGATTGAATAAAATACTTCAAAAATAACAAATACTAAATACATATACTCCATATTTTCTCCAATAGTAAGGAAAAAGTTCATACATTATATACTTACAAACTTTTATCCTTTTCTGAGTGAACACATAGCATTTTTATCTACATATAGTAAAGTTACAATTGGTATCTATAAAATAAATAATAAACAATTTATATCCTGTATTTCTTCCAACCTTAAAAGTAAACATTTACCACATATTTCTCACATAGAGTATTAACTTTCTGAGTGAAACAGTATATTTTAAAGATGTACTTTGAGAAGCACTGCTTTAAAAGAAAACATAATGATTTGTTTATGTTTATGTTAAAAGGAAGATAAATAATTATAGTTAATATTTACTGAATGTTGACTATATCCCAGACCCTGTATAGGCACTTTAGATATATTTGTTCTTTTAACCCTGAAAACAACCCTCTGGGTAGGTACAGCTGTTAGTCCCATTTACCAGGTAAGGAGATGGACCCAGAGAGGGCAACTCAACTGTCCAGTATTTAAGTGGCTGAACCAAGATTTGAATAAAGAAGATTCTAATCCAGAGTCTCTGCTTAACCATCATTGAGTAAAGCTTTGAAGCTATCCAGACCATGAACAAATTCTTACTCTACCTCCATGACTTCGGCTAATTATTTGATTTCTCTAAGGCCCAGTGTCTGTGAAATAAGCAGTGTAACATATATATCCTTGAAGGACTGTTGTAACAATAAAGTGATACATGTAAAGCAAATGTTCAGTAAATAAAAAGCATCATTGTTTTGGTTATGTTATTATTTGGTTTTTATCATCATTAAGATTATTTTTCGAGCACCTTATTAGTTTGTGACATACATATTCCATTATTAAAAATAGCTATAAATTCTATTTTCTTTTTTTAGCAAGCAAGAAGATCAATAAACAAATTTTAATTTAGTTCTGAAATCTGTTCAGTTTATTAATCTTAACTCCTCTAAGAACATTTCTTTTAACTCTCATAGGTGTTTGGAGATATCGAGTATTGCAGCATTATTAAGAATAAAGTAACTGGAGAAAGTAAAGGCTTGGGCTATGTTCGGTACTTAAAACCATCACAAGCTGCCCAAGCAATAGAAAACTGTGATCGAAGTAAGGATGTGTTCATTTATCATTGTTATTTGAAAAAGTGCTAATCTGATTATCTTAATAGTGGTTTGTGCTAATAGCCATACCTGCTAATTTAATCTCAGCAATGGTAATTTAAATATATATAGTCTTAGGATGAAAATAATTTGGGGGTTATTATTAAGCATTCACTGAGGCACTGTCTTGAAAAATATGAGCAACTGCATTAACTCATTAAGTGAAAATGCTCGTTTCATTAGTATTTCCACAGGGTTTTAGGGTTTATTCAATTATTTTAGAATTTTAGGTATTAAAAATATTGACCAACCCTTTCAGGTTGGGTTGTTTGTTTTTTTTTTATATATTTATTCTTTGTATTTTAAAGAAATTCAAGTAGTCTGTAGTATTTGTTCATGTATGACTTAAACCCTAAATAGAAGTAAGTATACTAATAAACATATAATTAATAAAGATAGGATTTTTAAGGTTTGCTAACTTTGGAAAGTAAATGCACATTGGGTTAATTTCAAGCTAGAGTGGCATTACTGTTACTGGTGTACATTCTGAAGAATGAGAATTTTAGAGACCAAGGAAAATATTCTTTGTTGTCATACTTGTGATTATATTGAGCTTTAGAAATGAGATGTAGAATATTTATTTCAGTTAGTGGGTTTCAGGATATTATAAAATACATACATACTGGAAATAATTATTGTTAATCAGAACGTTTAGATAATTCTAAGTTACACACCAAAATGTTCTCTCACATCCTTCTAAATTTATCAGTCAGCCAGCATTAATTGAGTACCTATGGTATACTCATCAATATAATTAGAGGGATACAACTGGAATTTATATAGCATCCCTGACATTTAAGGAATTTATAGCTATAAGTTTAATACCCATAAATTAAAATTTATAGCTATAAATTATCTTGGATAGCCAAGATCTAATAGGCAAAAAATAGTTGAAGAGTAATAGGATTTTTTTAAGCTCTTTGAAAGCATGGTATATGTCTTATTTATCAGTTTCTGTCACCCCAAGTACCTAGTACTATACTCGGCATAGTAGTGAGGCCTCAGTTAAGACTTTGAGATCCCTAGCAAAGATTTTGTCATTTAGAGTAGTCTCAATGAAAATATGGCAAATGAAAAAGTGTTCAAACGTGTGTGATATTGCCTGTCAGTGGTGAAAAGTAAGTGCACCGGTGCATCGTGAAAATACATCTGGAGTAGACTTTGCACCTGGTGTAGAGGAGCCAGGGCAGATGATGAGAGCAATGTCAGTAAGACGTGACATATCTAGAAATGAATATCTTTGCCTAATAGTGTGAAGGCAACAATCTGAGTAAACCTTGTTATTCCCATTGAGAAAGTAATCTAGGTACATTTGGACCATATACGGGAGGTTATGAAAAGTTCAAGCTTAGTCCACATTAGAATTTCCCTTGAAGATTGCTTCAAGAGAAGAAAAATAGCAAAAACTGTTTCAGGATCTTTGATCTAAACACAGTATCAAGAGTGAATTTCCAGAGAAAGAATTCAAAGAGGCTGGTTTTATCCTTTTTGGAGCCACTAAATAATATGGTGAAAGCTGTGAACCTTCTCCCTTTGAAATACGCCCTAGTGCACATACACACAAGCTCATTTTTGGACACCTAGTTAAAGCTCTTAACCCAGAGGCAAATGGATCAGTTGAAGGATTGTTGTAATTAATTGAAGAAAATATAATTTTAAAACAGAGGCAGGGAAATTGGAGTAAAATGTAGCATCCTCTAGGTACATTTCAAAGGAAGAATCTTGATGGCAGTTGGGTGTGAAGAAGCACTGTTAGATTTTGATGTTGAGAAGGCTGAGAGAATGAATGATGATGTCATCTGTAGTAGGGATTGATTGATCAATGTAATGAATGACTATGATTGATGTCATCTGTAGTAGGGATGGATTGATTGATTGGAAAGGATAGCATAGAATCGTGATCTTTCATGTCTCTATTGACCCATAATTTGGGATTCTTGCTATTTCTCATTTACTCTTTTCTGTCTTTCAAAAAACAAAAAAATACGTAGGTCTGGTGAAGATGGTTGTTGGTATAGATTTTTTATACAATTATAAAACTAAATCAAGCAGTAGCAGTCGAGTATATTTGTAAGTATGTTAAATTTGCTATAAAGTTTGAAATTCATAGATTGTCTTTTTCAGGTTATAGAGCAATCTTGGCTGAACCTAAAAATAAAGCATCTGAATCCTCAGAACAAGATTATTACAGTAATATGAGGCAGGAGACTTTAGGACATGAACCTAGGGTAAATATGTTTTCATTTGGTAAGTAGGCTATCTTTACTTTAATGGTATAAGTAGTAAATATTCAGTCTGATTTGGAGGGTTTTTTTAATTTTCTTTTATCAGCAGTCTAAATCTCACACAGTACATAAGAGAATTTATAGGGTTTTTTAAAGTTGGTCATGGTCCCTAATGTCCTTATTATTTAACATTTAAGTTATTTCTAGTTAAGGTTTTTTTATGGCTAGTTTTGCATTATCTAAGTGTTACACTATGTCACTGCCATTATGTGAGGGTGGGTTGCTGCTTATAAGTAGCTGATCAAGAAGTATGGAAAACATACATAGCTATCCCCTCAGTATGAATCCTAAAATTTTATCCCTAAATTACTGATGCTTTAAAATTAGGGTTAGAGAAAGAAGAGGAATGACAACAGTAAAGTTAAAAAAAGGGGGGAAATGTATGATGATGGTAAGACCTGTAACTCTTATTTGGCATAAATTTGCTTTTAGGTGAAACACTTGCTATATTTTGCAATTTTGCATAGTAAGCATATTCCTGTGAAATTAGACTACACATTTCTGCTTACATTTTTGAATAGAGGCGAGGAAATGGGGAGAGTTGTCTGTTTTCTCATCCTCTCTCCTGATAGTGCTGATGACCAGCATACTACAGAAAACAGTGCCTTTGATCAATGCAGACGACTCAATGACAGTTCATTTTATTTTCTAGTACTTAAAATGTTAAATGAATCTTTGAATGAATAGAAATGTAAAGATTTGCTTTTTCTGTATTGTTGGAGAACAACAATCTGAATTTTCAAGTTTTGACAAGAATGACAACAGAGGCCAGGAAGCTATCTCCAAACGCCTGTCAGTTGTATCAAGAGTTCCTTTTACTGAAGAGCAGCTTTTCAGCATTTTTGATATAGTACCAGGCTTGGAATACTGTGAAGTCCAACGAGATCCTTATTCTAATTATGGTAAGATAATGTCTTTGTTGTTTGTAAATGTACTGTAGTTTGTTAAAATGGCTTTTCTCCAGTGGCACTTTTTAAAAATTTTTATTGGAGTACAGTTGATTTATAATGTTGTGTTAGTTTCAGGTGTACAGTAAAGTGAATCACTTATACATATACCTATATCCACCCTTTTTTTAGATTCTTTTCCCATATAGGTCACTATAGAGTACTGAGTAGAGTTCCCTGTGCTATACAGTAGGTCCTTAATAGCTATCTGTTTTATATATAGCAGTGTTATATGTCAATCCCAATCTCCCAGTTTATCTTCATCCCCCCAAAAAAGCTCCTCAAAAGAATGTGAAATGTGTGAGTCTGATCCTAAACCCTCTATTCCCTACTTTTTGGTTTTCATACATTTATCACTTTTTCTCTCTATATCATTTCAGCTAGCCAAGATGACTGTATATTCTTTTATATATCACTTCTCATTTCATTTCCTACTTAGTATGATACGAAAAATTTTAGAATTTTGAAGCTTATTTCATAGAATTGAAATGTTAAGAAAAATTAGTTGGTTTTTAAGGTGTATCTCTGTCATACAAGAAAAGCTAGTATCTTTAAATTCTTTGGACAGAACTTAAGCTAATGATATATATATATTTTTAATATCATATTCATGTTTTTATGAAAATCTGGTTCATATTTTGCTTTATAGGAACATGACTGTTGAACACATGTATCAGTAAAAAATAATTTTGTTTTCTGATACATTTGATTATATATTATTAATGTTGTGATATTAGTGTCTTTCTATGTTGTTTTATCTTTGTGACAACACAGACTCTAGGTATTCAATCTGCTTTCTTTTTAATTCCCATATATTCTCTGCTTTGTTCTAGGTCATGGAGTGGTTCAGTATTTTAATGTAGCATCAGCTATTTATGCAAAATACAAGTTACATGGATTTCAGTACCCTCCTGGGAATCGGATAGGTGTTTCCTTCATTGATGATGGGAGTAATGCAACAGAGTAAGTACCATTCCAGGAATTAGTCTAAAGCCACACTTCGGGTGTGCATGCCATGACTGAGAGAATAAAAGTAGAGAACAATTTACCTCTCAGGTGAGGAAGTTACGTGAAGCAAGTTATTGTGAGAGACTTGAGTATTTCTAGTTTTCTATAAATTACCTGTTCTTATCTCCAGTCTCCTTAGAAAAATGGCAACGCAGATGGTCGCTGCACAGCTTGCATCAATTGTGTGGAATAACCCAAGTCAGCAGCAATTTCTGGTAAGTGAAGAATTTAACCTTACAGTACACCATTAGGGTATAAAATAAATGTGGCCTCTGTTTATTACCTGTGTAAGAAAATGTTCAGAGATATAGTAAAAGACCACATAGGTGCCATGATAACACGTCTATTTTTAGCTCTTGACTTATTATAAAATCCCCAAAGTGCCGTTTTTTCTTTTTCTCATTTTGAACCTAATTCTTCAACAGCAATTTGCAGGAAGTTCTGGATCACAGCTGCCTCAAATCCAGACGGATGTTGCACTACCATCATGCAAAAAAAAAGCTCCTCCTGACACTCCCGTGAAGGAAAGACTTTTTATCGTGTTTAATCCACATCCTTTGCCTTTAGATGTACTAGAGGATATATTCTGGTAAGATTTCAGTTCCATAGAGTTACATTTTATTTTATTTTATTATTTAAAACTTTTTAAATTTTTTTGGCTACGCAGCACTTAGGATCTTAGTTCCCCAACAAGGGACTTCCCCACACCTTCATTGGAAGTGGAGAGTCATCCCAGGACTTCCCTGGTTGTCCGCTGATGCTGTAATGCGTGGAGAAGGCAATGGCAACCCACTCGAGTACTCTTGCCTGGAAAATCCCAGGGACAGAGGAGCCTCATAGGCTGAAGTCCATGGGGTCGCTAAGAGTCAGGCATGACTGAGCGACTTCACTTTCACTTTTCACTTTCATGCATTGGAGAAGGAAATGGCAACCCACTCCAGTATTCTTGCCTGGAGAATCCCAGGGACGGAGGAGCCTGGTGGGCTGCCGCCTATGGGGTCGCACAGAGTCGGACATGACTGAATCGACTTGGCGGCAGCAGCAGCTGTAATGCAAGGCATGCAGGCTCAATCCCTGGTGTGGAACTAAGATCCCATATGCTGTGTAGAGCAGCCAAAAACAATTTTTTTTTAATTTTAATAAATATTTTAAAATAATATAATTTATTTAAACTAGACATTTAAGTATTCTTGCAGTCTGGAAACTTCCTGTGTCCAGTACCTCTCACGGGGAGATGATTTGTTCTGTGGTTTTAAAAAAGTCTGTGGTTTGTATCACCTTTAAAAATACAAAGTTATCTCCTTTTCTTTGTTATTCATATGGCTTAAGTCTCCACACAGAATTTCCTTTTATTTTGTTTTGAAGACATAAAACATATAGTATTGTTTTGTAAATTGCATACGTAGAACGAACAAATCATTTGTTTCTTGATAGAAAATACATGTGTCTAGATCTGGCCTATAGAATTCTTTTCCTTTTCCTTTGCAGTTATAATTCAACTGAACAGTGTTTATTAAGCATCTTCTATTTTGTCAGCATGCTACTGGATCCTTAAGGATAATATAATTACATTGAGTAAAAAATTACTTGATTATAATGCTTGCTATTATATATAATAAGTATTAAAAAGGGGGAAGACACTTGTTTCCAGTATAACTTCTTTAACCTTAACATTTTCTTTTTGATCTTTTCCTATTTGCTTTACAACAGTGTTAGTGAATTAAAAGATAGATAGAAAACTTGTTAAAGAGTTTCACAAAATATAAGCAATGTGGTTCAAGTGTTTTGATTTTTATTTAACTAATTTATTCTATTTCTTTTTTGAAACCTCTCTTCTGTACCTGCTAAGTGCCAGAGACATTGTGTAAACTTTATATCAATATTATGTAAACAAGACGTAATAGTTCTTGTCCTCTTAGAACTGATCACATGTAGGAGACAGAGAAGTGAATAGGAAATTACAACCTGTAGAGGTTAGTGTTGTGAAAAGGAATGTTCAAGCTATGAAATATATGGGAGGGCAACCACTATAGAAAGTCAGAGAATGCTTCTTGAAAGAAGAAAGGATTCTTTGGAGGATAAAAATAATTTAGCCAAGGAAGAAACTTGGGCATGTAGGTGGTTATTCCTCCAGAGAGAACATGAAAAGAGGTTGTGGGAATATAGGATTTAAGAGATTGAGGAAAGATGAAGCAGGGAGAGTTCGAGGACCCAAGTCAAGAAGGGCCCACAAGCCGTTAGGGAGTTTATCCTTCCTCTGGAGGCATAAAGAGCTACCAGAGGGGCTTTGTGGGAGGAAACGATCCTACTTGTCTTTTAGAAAAATCAGTCAGAAGACAGGGTAGAGAATGGGTTGGAGAGGGATAAGCCCAGGATGCAGGGAAACTAGTGAAGAAGGTATCTGTTGTTGTTTTTGTTCTGTTGCCCAATCTGAATCTTTGCAACCCCACGGACTGCCGCACACCAGGCTTCCCAGTCCTTCACCATCTCCTGGAGCTTACTCATACTCATGTCCACTGAGTAGGTGATGCCATCCAACCATCTCATCCTCTGTCGTCCCCTTCTCCTCCTGCCTTCTGTCTTTCCCAGCATCAAAGTCTTTCCAGTGAGTCAGCTTTTCGCGTCAGGTGGGCAAAGTATTGGAGTTCCACTTCAGCATCAGTCCTTCCAATGAATATTCAGGACTGATTTCCTTTAGGATGGACTGGTTTGATCTCCTTGCTGTACAAAGGACTCTCAAGAGTCTTTTCAGCACCACAATTCGAAAGCATCAATTCTTTGGTGCTCAGCTTTCCTTATGGTCCCACTCTCACATCCATACATGACCACTGGAAAAACCATAGCTTTGACCATACAGACCTTTGTTGAAGAAGGTATTAGAATAAACTAAGAAAAAGATAATGATGCTCAGAGTGAGGAAAAAGACCTGAGTGGGAGTGAAGAGAAATTAACTAATAGAGGAAAATGTTTAACAAGAAAGATTGACACATACTAGAGATTGGATGTGGGGAAAGGAGTGAAAAAGGAGTCCAGAATGGATCCTAATTTTTAGACCTGAGCATATATGCTTATCAGTTTCAGTTGATCTCTCTCTTTTTTTTTTTTACTTTCAGTCGTTTCGGTAACCTGATTGAAGTTTACCTTGTGTCAGGAAAAAATGTGGGGTATGCCAAGTATGCTGATAGACTAAGTGCTAATGATGCCATTACAACTTTACATGGAAAGATCCTGAATGGAGTCAGACTCAAAGTTATGTTGGCAGACTCCCCAAGAGAAGAATCTAACAAACGACAAAGAACTTACTGATTCTTTAGGTAAGGTCTTTATAATATAAATTCTAAAACACATTGTCTAAATAGTATAATGAAAGAAATATATAGGGAATTTCTTTTTAAGGATTTAGAAGTTGTTGGTTAAAAACACTGTGACTTAAAAGTTTGCTGATAATTTTTACAATATATTTTTTAAACTTGGACTTTTTAAACTTAAAAGTCTTTTATGTTTACTGGGAGAATGTTTTTGTCCTTCTGTGAAATAAAATCAGATTTCAGTTTAGAAAATTAAATAATATTTGTGTATGTGTGTGAATGTCTTAGATATTAAGAATTGGACTTCACTGTATGGTTACATAAACTTTAAAATTAGAAGACTTCTAAAGATTTTTTTAGCTAACACCTAAGTTATCAATTGAGGTAATCTATGACAGTCTTTTGGAGAAGGGCGTGACAAACCACTCTAGTATTCTTGCCTGAAGAGTCCCATGGACACAAGAGCCTGATGGGCTACAGTCCATGGGGTCGTAAAGAGTCGGACACGACTGAAGCAACTTAGCATGCACATGACAGTCTTTATAAAGTATGCCTTGACAGGCATTAGTGAAATGCCTAAAAAGCAATATCTAATACAGTTGACCCTTGAACAATGCAAGTTTGAACCACATGGGTCCACTGGACATGAGGATGTTTTCAGTAGTAAGTAATACAACACTAGATCTGAGGTTGGTTGGGTCCAAGGTTGGTTGAATCTGTGGACATAGAACCGTGGGTATGAAATATCCACGTTTATAAAAGGGTTCACAGTAAGTGATATGCAGATTTTCAACTATGTAGAGGGTCACCACACCTAATGTCTACATTGTTCAAGAGTCAATTATAATGCATCTTTTTGGACCTAAATGGTATTTTTCTGGACTCATATTTGTGAATAAGTACATTAAAAGTACACATTCAGAAATAAGTGCATTAAAACTACACGTTCATGTACATATGTGTATTTTCAAAAATAACCTTGACGTTTATCAAAAGCTCTTGTCAGTTATACATAATGCTACGTACAGCCTTATGAGTGCCTTTTTTTTTTTTTAACTATTAAGAAATCAAACCTAAATTTCTATCTATAGGACAGTTCACATCTCCGCAGTTGGGGGAAACATTATTAAAAGTTACCATTGTTCAGCTCTTTCACTTTTTTATTCTGGAAATGAATTCTGAGTTTCTGGGGAAGCTGAGTGCTTCCCTGTTCCCACACACACACCCGCTCCCCAAGTCCACTGCTGGTCCAATTGCAGCAGCTGGTAAGCACATCCGATTCAGTTTGAAGTTACTAGCTCGAAAGCAGTTTTCTTTTCTCACCAATTATGAGAAATGGCGAGTATCAGAATGAATTGTCTGGGTCTTTACTATAGATGACTTTTCCTTGGATGAAGCAAGTCACATGATTACTTCCTCCTTGCAGAAGGCACTTGTCGATAGAAAGTGCCCATTGGGGCATTATGAATATCTCAATTTAGAAATATTTTCAAATGTTACAAAATCCACTCCCATTACTTCATACAGTGTAGAAATATTAAATTTGCCAGTGAAAAAGAATTAACAAGTCTTTCTTAAAGCAGTTTTTTGTCTTTACAAATAAAATGTTAAGAACTGAATTCTCTTTAGACAAGCTGTCTTCTAAAATAGCATGCAAACCTGCTTATTCATGTCTGTGAGTCTTCCAAAATATAGGTAGTAATTCTTACTCTTATTCAAAGAATCTTTGTCCTTAAAAGAGGACAATACTAACTTCTTAATATGGGGAAAATATATAAATGACTCCTGTGAGTGAGCCTTTTTATAAAATAATTATTTATATAGTATAGAGAATATTAGACTTAAAATCAGAAGATCTGAAATTGGGATTCCATCTCTGACACTTAATGATGATTTGGCAGTTATCTTCACCTTTCTGAGGCTGAGTTTCTCCACGGGATTATTAAGAGAAAATGAGTCGGCAAAATTTCTTATAAAATAAAATTTTTAAATACTTTGCAAGTGTGAGCTAAAACTCATGCATTGGTGACTTCATTGAAACTTCTTATGTCATCTCATCAAAAACGGTCAGAAATTAAGTTTAATGGTACAAAACCACCTTCTGGCCAGCAGGTGTGTGGGAATGAAACTTTAAAATAACATGTTTATTATCCAGTTCCCTAATTAGAGGAAGTGGTATTCTTCAGCATGACTAGTCATGAAATACAAATCTATCCTTTTTCCCTTTGTTGAGCGGTTATACATATTCAGTAGGGTCAAATGAATTGAAAATGGTAGGACATAATAAACTGTACTGGTTTTAAATGTCTTCTAGTTGCAGCACGGCTTTTTAATTTATTTTTGCTTTGAATCCTCATTTACTGTGGATTTCATAATGAAATTAGTCTCTGAGAAATAAGCCTAAGATTAGCTGAATTGTGCCTAGGAAATCGGAGAAGAAACTGGTCTAAGAATATCACTTTGAAAGTTGTTGAGTTCTATTTTGAGATAGATCTGATGTGCAAAGTATGTTTCTCTTTCTATTTGAGGAAAACTCGAATTTTAGTATTTTAGAGCATCCTGATCTATGTGTGTGTGTGTGTTTATAGGTCCATTTCTTCCTTTTTTTAATCACATAAAACAGTTTGTACAACTGTTGCTTTTTTCACTTCCTCTGTTTTGTATCTTGACAGACTATTTTGAGGGAAATCCCTCTGAACTTTATCCTTGTTTCTCAATTATGATTGAACAATTATGGTTAATGAGTTTAGCTACCTAAAAGAACAAAATATTTTAGCATACATGCTCTAGTTGGACTCATGGTTAAGAAGACAAATACAAGCACCCATTCAGTCAGCCTGGTGTGTGGGGATAAAACCCAAAGCTGTCATCCTCAAATGATGCATGATTTTTGTATGCATTTTCCCTCCCCAAATTCAGTACCCACTTGCATCATTCTTGTCAGTAAGTTTGGTTTTGCTTATTTGGGGGCATCTGTGATTAAGCAGGTAATATTGGGTATATTGAAATAAGGGAACAACTAACATTTTAAGAATACTATATACAACAGCTCTTTCCTTTCAGGTGATGATTTTCATGCTTGTGTTGTGTTCTTTCTACAGAACAAAGACTAAATAATGACGTACTCCTCAGCTGACTGACTGAAAATGTGACTGGACGCACTCCCTGTGGACAGTTGACGGCTTTTTTTTCACATACCTGATAGTTTGTACACAGCATTGTTTTGTCTGGGGAGTAGGATTGTTGACATGTGTTTTTCAACCACACATTAATGCTAAAACTAATATAGTAGTTGTTTCTTAGAGTAATATGTTGTTACGTGTGGCAGAAATAAAGTTTCCTTTGGTTAACTAAATCATGCCTTATTTATGTGAAAGATAAGAATGAGAAAAACTTAATAGACAATGTTTAGAAATTTATTAAATGACATTTCATTGATTTTGAGATGCACGTTTTTTCACATTTTTACACTTCTGAAATTGGAAATATTATGATATCAATCAGTAAATAATTGACAGCTTTTTTTTTTTCCTTTCTTTCTTAGTGGAACATAAAGGTGCTTTTTTCAGTCAGTTGCATCTGAGATTCAATGAAATATGGTAACTGCTACTCAATCTACACATGTAGATTGGCTCCTTACACTTATTCTGAAGCAAGGGCTAAAAAGACATATCATTAGAAATATTTTTATACTTTTTTTGTGGTTATACCAGAATACTTTGTTGGTAATGTTGTACAGATCTTTTAAGATTTTAAGATTTGCAGCAGTTTAGGTGATAAGGAAAAATTTTAAGTTATTGTTGATAATAATTTAAATAAATACCAGTAGCCTTGGTAAGTGGACATTTTTCCTTTATAAATATAAAATGCAATGGCTGCTCCAAAAATATGACGTGTAAGCAGTTTTCAGAACAGACTATGATAGGAAGAACAGTCATTTCAAAAAAAAGATTAAAAATTAGGAACTTATTCTGCTTCTATTTTGAAAATCCAAGAAAAAAATTTTATCTTCTCTTGAGATGAATGATACGTATCAAAAAAGGTATAAAGTTGAGAGTTTGGCACCTTAAAAAAGACATTAAGTGGTATACAGTTGTTAAATACCACTTAATTGGTTCCTCATGCTTCTCACATCCTGAGTTAAATTAAAAACAGTGAAAAGATTAAAATCATTAAGCGTAATAATATATTTCATACTTGGACATCTCTCTGTTAAAAACTTAAAATCCTTTTTTTGAATCAGTAATTTTAACAAATTTAGATAAGAAAATATCCTGTCTTATCTTCCTAGGCAAGACATACTGAACAAGAATTGAACCAAGTATCTTTCTCTTAGCCAAAGGCCATATTTTAAAAAGAAAGCCAGTGATGTCTTTAGAAATGAAAAACTTCTGAAGAGAGTTAGGGATTAATTGCCAATAGATTATTCATTCCAAACTCATTTACTGCACATGAAGTTCCATCTTCACAGATTAGAATTAAATTGGTTCTTGAAGTTTACCTAGCTCTACCACTCGATTAATGCTTGAATTCTCCCCCAGATATTCCTGCCAGATGGTTAATCTAAATAATGTAAAAATAGGAACCTCCCTACTGCCTGAGTCCATTGCATGTTTGGTTAATCCTCATAATTGACATAAAACCTGACTTCTTGCTATTTTACTTGTTCACATGGGAGCTATCATATACCCTCCAGCCCTCCAAGTTTTCTGTTCTTCATTTAAGGTGAGGTAGCCAGTTCCAGCCAGAGAAGGCAATGGCACCCCACTCCAGTACTCTTGCCTGGAAAATCCCATGGACGGAGGAGCCTGGTAGGCTGCAGTCTATGGGGTCGAGAAGAGTCGGACACGACTTCACTTTCACTTTTCACTTTCCTGCATTGGAGAAGGAAATGGCAACCCACTCCAGTGTTCTTGCCTGGAGAATCCCAGGGATGGGGGAGCCTGGTGGGCTGCTGTCTATGGGGTCGCACAGAGTCGGACACGACTGAAGCTTCTTAGCAGCAGCAGGAGCAGCAGCCAGTTCCAGCAAACAGTCGTGATTGCAATAAGGTGCCTTGTCTATGTTTATTTCTTTGAGTTCTTCATATAAATTCTTAAAAAAATAAAAAAGGTATAATAGTTCTCTGCCTGCCAAACACTTCATTGGTTTTACAGTGTGACTTGAGTCTTGCGTTTTCTCTCCCAATTGCATGCCTCAGCGAATAATCCTTACTTTGGCTTCCATGTGCATTTAATCTTAATCCTCTCAGTCATTTAGCCTTGTTGCCACTCTCCTGTCTCTTGCAGTTGATCCCTAAAAGTTTAAAAGCCAAAATGTCACATTTTTCTTAAAATGAGGAAATTCTAGAACCTAAAAAATAACATTTAATAATCTAGTGCTTATGTCTTCACCTAAATGTTTACTTCTCAATTGCACTTTTGGTATAAGAATAAAATGTATAGACATTTTGATACCATGCATACGTCGGTTACTAAAATTGCCAACAAAATGTGGTTTTTATGAGTTTTTTTTTTTATTTCAAAGAAAATGCTAAGCAATATAGATCAATAAACTTCTCTTTCAAATATATGGTTTGCATAATAAATAACATTTAAAATAAATCCTGATCAGACTTTTTTTGTAAATTCATTGTCAGATCTTTTATGGTCGATCAAATACTGAAAGCAGCTCTCAGATTTGCTGCTTCTAGAGCATCATGTTCCAAGCTATATTCCTTGAAACACTATTGTATTGAAAGAAGTCAATAAGTATTTCTTTTGGAAAGAAATTTTCATGGTCCAGTATATTTAGGAAATTCAATTATTATTAGTTCACAGGGTTTTTTGACCATGAAGCTTCCAGAGCCTTTAATTTGCTGGTGTACCCCAGCCCTGTAACTCTAAAAAAGACCATAGTTTGCACTGTGAATTAAGTGTTTTTAGAGGCATACTGCAAACAGGGCACTAGTATTAGAAGGAGTAATTTTTAGGAAAGATTCTTCTGGAATATAAACTATTTTTTATTCATATGTTATGGTGTGGTTTTATTTATACCTTTTTTTAAAAAATTTTTTATCCAACCCTAGATTAAAAATTAATACAAAATACTAAGGGAATTATTACTCAAAAATTTTACCCTTCTCAGAAATGTGTTCTCAACCTACTCAATATTAATGAACAGAAAATAGAAATGAGAGACCTTAACCACTAGGTGGTGATGAAATCGCCACTCAGAAAGTGCGGCATTCCAATGGTATCTAAGGTATTGAGCCTGACGTGCTAGAATTTGTATTGTCTAGAGCGGTGGTCCTTAAACTTTGGTGTCTACAAGAGTCACCTCAGGTGTTTGTTTAGAATGCAGGTACACTGATTCTGTTAGGTTTGGGTTGGGTTTTTTGACAAGGCCTCTGAGTGACTCTGCGTCATTGGCATTGACTTTGTGGTATACTGACCTAAAGAGATTCCATATTTGGACCTTAGGTTGGACTATTGTAAAAGTAAGACACTGAGAAGTTGCCAAGTTGTTTACCTCGAGCATTTTTTAGAATTAAGCATCTGCTTTCCCTCAATTTATTATCAATACATATGAATTACCATAAGAAATTGAAAAGCACAAGCCATCTCACAAATAGCAAAATGTCAGGTCAGCCTTTTCCTGTTGGCATATGTTTTTCGATGTTTCTGAAGGATGGTAATTATTTGCTTTATGTCATTCAAAGCTTCTACCTAATTTTATGTTCTGTTTACATTTATTTTGAACTGAATTATGTTAATAAGTGAATCAGATTTTGGCTCTGAAGAAGTTCCTAAATCTGTGTCATTCTTTTTAAATGGCAAAGAGCTTGAAGGTGATGTCATCAGTATGTAAAAAATTGAAGTAGAATAATCACAAGGGTACAGAAATCATGTCTACATATGTGAGTATTACTACAATCCTAAAGTGAATCTTATTTTATGAATGTTTTTTTGGTGCACCCCAAAAATCTTTTGATATGTTAAGTGCAGTTTACCTGTCAATAACTTCTTATGAACGCATAAAACAAAATATCAGTGAAGGCAGAAACAAGTGAAATATTTATACAGCCTTTTCACCCAACACTACAGCCACATGCAAGTTTTATTTCCTCCATATGTGAGTGGTAAGCTCTAGTAAAAGTCATGGCTCTTATTTTTACATACGATTTCAGTAAAGAGAGAAAACATAATGGTCATCCTTACTAGGTAAGAAGTTCCATTTTAAAATCTGAATTCTAATAAATGGATTGCATTATTTCCTTTTCTAGAAACAGTAACTCAAGAACAGTGGATCCTGTGAACTGAAGGTATGGTATTGCTAGGGGGTCAAACAGAAACATTTAGTTAAAATATTAAATTGCAATTCATTCATTACAATGACCATGCTGTATTTAGTTAGAATTGTCCTCAGGAGAATATGCAGGTGCCACTACACTGTGAGAAAGTTAACAGGTCCTGTGAGAACCACTCAAGTGGATTCTCACAGGAAAAGAAAGTCCAGTGGCCGTCGTATGTGAATTGTAGCCACTGTCTAAACGTCCAGGTCCACGTGAGCTAGCTAACCTGCAAGCTGACCGAGACTGCAGCTCCTGTGGCATCCTAGAACTGCCTTTCCGACCATACTGCTGCAGAAGTGGTGCGAGGAAGGCCTTAGCAGACTGTTTAAGGAAAGTCATTGGTGTTTGAGATGCAAAAGTCAGGAATGTGTGAAAAGGCAAGTACTGTTTTTCACAAGTAATTGGGAAACTGCTGGGTACAGTAGGGTAACCACAGTGCTTACTCACAGATATTCCTGTTAATCTACACTCTGAACTTGCCTGCCTCTCTTTCCATTTCTGATCTTGTAGGTAAATGGTGTTACTAGTAATTTTCTTGTTCAGATATTACCGTTTTCCAGTATTAGTAATTTATAGGTCATAGCATTTATTAGCACAGAGTTCTTAGGGATTTTGTTTCTTTTATTCTTGTGGGGTTTTTTTTTAATGCTAAAATAAGAGATTTAAAGTCATCTAAATAGAGTTATCTACTACTTTACAGGAAGATCTGATATATTAAAATACATCCTTTCCTTTCATCATGGACAAACTCGTTATTTTAGTTTGGGGCCCCAGTTAAGCACAAAAAAACTTTCTTCCTCTTCCACATTAGTGCATTAGTAATTTAAGAACCGTAACTGTCTATTGACTTTGGGGGAAGGTAGAGAAGGGATCACCTTACCTGGAGAATCCCAGGGACAGGGGAGCCTGGTGGGCTGCCGTCTATGGGGTCGCACAGAGTCAGACATGATTGAAGCATGGCATCAGCAGCCGAGAAGGGATCACAATTTGTTACTTGTAGGACTGGCTTTAGGAAGAACCTGCAGTAGTGGAGGAGAGCACTGGGACTGACTGACTGACCAGCTTTGTCCGTATCAAAATTGGACCAACAATGGCAAAGAAAAAGTATACTTGAAGAGAGTACCCATCTTTTCTTTACATTGCAAACTCCTGTGAGGGTTCATCTCCCATTAGTACCAATATTGGCTTAATCCTTTCATCAGAACTCCAGCAGGGTTCACTTTCTACCACTTACACCCCAAATCTGGAAACTGTAGACACTGTAATGTGGTCCCATCTTTCACCCAGCCCAGTCTTACGTTACTGCAGTGACTCAAAGTAAGTAATAATAAATAGGATGGAATTAGATCTTACAACATCCTGCAAGATTAGCAGTGTGCCTGAACTAATACGCAGTTTCTGTTTAATAGCTTTCAGTTACTTGTAATATGGCAATGTATCATGTTTTCTGAGTCTTGTTAATATCTTTGTCTTTAGTTTTCCCAAGAGTGTATTTCATGTGTGATATCAACGGCCTTTTGAGGCCTGTTTCCTCATCTAGAACATAAAATAATAAAGGCTGTGTAAACAAATAACTTGCAACCCCCTTCTCCCAACTTTCTGCAAAAATACCCTTGAAAACATTTAAGAAAAAAAATTGGTATCATTCATAGAAACTTGAATAGATAAGTAGATACATTGGTAAGAATAGTAGATACTAGGAGAAATGTTTACTATAAAGCAGTAACGATGTGGATTTTATTTAATAGCCGACTCAAATCCCACATTGAAACAACTTGTCACGTAAAACAAGATGATACCTTAGCTTCCCACCTTCTAACACTCCTTATTAACTTGTGTATAAGAAGGCTGTACTAATAATTTAAGATAGCTATTGAGAGTCCCATCAGAAAAGGCTTTCATTCTGCATTTCTTAACTAGTGGCCCTGAAGCCGCACCGTCTTGGAGCTTTTCCTTAACCAAGAGAACCACAGCTGACATTCACCATGGGGTGGAGAGAGTTGTGGAAGAGATCCCACCTTTGACCAGAAGAGCAGTGCTGAATGACAAAGGCAGCGCAAGCAGCCCAGAAAGATCTTCCGCCCATCAGCAGATTTAGAACACTTAGAGCAGGATTTTTTTAAACACTCATCCTCTATCCTAAGAACTTTGGTCTTATTGCATGAAAATCCCTTAGCCTTTTCCACCCTAAGCTTAGATCTACAGACATCCTTGCGTTTCCTGGAGAAATGGAATGGGCCTGATATTTCAGACAATGTGCTGGATATTACATCAGCATTTTAGTGAACTCTGAAAGAGCTTAAAGCAGTCCCTGTGGTCTGCCAATTCTGAAATCAGCCTGGCTAAATGTGTCCTCATTGAGATATGGGCAAGAGATTTACGCTACTGGCACTTGACAAAAGAAGGCCAAGAAAGGATTGCAGTTGTCTTCTTTTGGCAGAGGAAGGGAGGATTGGGTAAATTCTTTAGTCTTTGTGAAGAAACATTAAAACATTCTCTCATTAAAACATTTTTTACTTTGACATTTAATGTAAGTTGAATCTTTTTAAAATCAGTTAAATGCTCAGTAATGCTAGTCATCAAGGAAACATTAAAACCACAGTAAGATACCCCTCCACTGGTAAGAGCAGCAAAAATTAAGGTATCAGCAATACCAGATGCTGGTATGAGTGTGGAGCAATAGGATCTCTCATAACTTGCTGATGGGAGTGTAAATTGGTTCGACCATTTGAGAAATATTTGACAAATACCTGTTAATGTTAAAACATACATCTACCCTCAACTCACCAGTTCCACTGCTAACGTGTGTATCCAGAAAAGATAAGAAAATATATGTACCAAAGACATGAACTTTATTGGTAGCTCAAAGTAGAAGCAACCCCTGATGTCCATCAGCAGAATGGATACTGTGAAGTACTCTATAGTGAGGAAATGAGCTAACTTGTTTGCTACATGTATTAATTTGGATGAATCTTATAAACATACTGACCAAGGAACCAACAAAAGAAAATGCTATATGATTCATTCCCACTTGTGAAAGGGTTCAGAAACAAAACTTAAGCAGAATTAATTGGAGACGGGTCACAGAGGGATAAAAGGGGGCTTATGGTATACTGGTAATCTTGTCTGTCTCGATCAGTGTGGTGATAACTGTGATAAGCTTTTTGAGTTGTGCTTTTTATGTTTTATGCGTTTTTGTATTTGTCCTACACATCATTTAAAGTTTTGGTTTCTTAATGTATTAAATAGTATCAACATGAGGCTAATGAAACAGACACTCCTGCAGTGTAAGAGAACAGCAGTAGCCTGAGGCATTTAGAAGGAAGGGTTTTCCGTATCCATCCAATACGTTTAAAGCAGGAAGTATTAGAAAATACCTGCGTCAGCTCCTGCTCTGGTACAGCAGGGCATTATGATGACAAGAACACGAGAAGAGTGAGAAAGAAGGAAAAGATAGGGAGAAGCTAAATTAAAAGTTGTGTCAGAAATAGCAAATAGTCACAGATGAGAGAAAATCTAACCCATAATGAAGAACAGTAACTATGACACTGATTGCAGAATCTTATGGGTTCTCATGAACCAGCAAAGGGAAGAAAGAAGGGTTCCCCCCAACTTGTTATCAACCAGATTAAAGCCATCTTCATCAGTGTTCTAAACTGTGCTTAATAAGCTCTCCTCTAAGGAATTCTGCAACTTAAATAAATTACAATAAATCAAAAGCACCAACACATGAATATATTGAGAGAAAAGGTGGAGCTACAAAAGGCTGATAATGAAGATTTATCCTTTGACTAATAGATGTTCCCAAAGAAGGCAAGATGAATTAAACAGAAAAATAGTTTAATAGAAGAAACCTTGATTTTTAAAAGGGCTCAGGTCTGAAGATCTTCATCTGCACATTAGATGCCAGCTGGAATGGAACAGTGTCTATAGGGTTGTGTAGTTCAGGATTTCTTTACTCCAGATGTGAAGGTAACAGAAAAGGATTCCGTGATGTTCATTGTACTGCTGATTTGGAAAAAAGTACTATATAGGAAAAAAGTACTTGAATATAATCAACACGTTGGCCAGAATGAATCAAAATTCAGAATAAAAGAATGAGGAAAGATGAGTCGGTGAGTATTAAAATCAATGCAACTGTTAGAGTAATACAGATAATTATTGTAAATCTAATATTGAAAGCACAATTTATTAAATAATCTTTGAGTGAAGGCCAAGAAAGTATGGAAATTTCCCTTTTTTTGTGGGGGGTGGAGAATGAAGTGAGAAATTCTTTTGTAAAGAAAAAATGTGTTTTTTACTTGGAAAATTAAGTGTAAATTTAACAGTGAAATCTGTCAAGGTGGGTAACAATAAAATTAATAATAATGTCTCGTCATAGTCCTTGAAAAAGACATGAATGAAACTGAGACAAAATTAAAAAGGAGCACTTAAGATCAAAACTTTTAGATCATTTAAATTTTAAAAAGAAAGTGAAATAATTTGCTCATTTGGAAGAAAGTACTACATAGGAAAAAAGTACTTGAATATAATCAATACACTGCCAGAATGAATCAAAATTCAGAATAAAAGAACGAGGAAAGACGAGTTGGTGAGTATTGAAATCAATGCAACTGTCTCTTCCAAGAGACTTACTTTTAAATCAAATCTTGTCATGTACATGTGACACAAAAAGTATCCCAGAGTACAATTTACAGGAGGAGGTATAAGGCTGAATAACAGCATGCGCACTAATATAGTTACACTCAGTAGTGAAGATGGCAAACCTTAATATTTATATGCAGGATAACAGGATTAAAATACAGAAGTACAAAAATGGCTTAGAGATTGTGCTGAAGACTTAATAACAACAGTCTGTGAATGGTAACACTAATCAAATAGAAGGGAGAAATTACTCTTAAAAAAAAGATATGTATGGTGATGAGAATTACATTTTCTCAAATAAGATAGTTTACAAATTGATCAGATAGTAGTAGTGACAAATAACAAAGCCAGCAGAGGAGACCCAGAAAGATAACTTCTGAATACCAGCTGATTTAGAATTTTTAACCACAAGATAAAAAACAACATGGGGGAAAAAATCCTTAAACTTGTTCTTTTCAGCCTGTTTGTCCTAAAGACAAATTGCAAGGAAATCACCCTTTTCTACACTAAGCCTAGATCCTTTGCGCTTCCTTGAATTTCCCAGAGGAATGAAATGGATCGTTGTTTGTTGTCCATGTGGTGGACATAATATCACATCTGAGTGGAGTGTAAAAGCTGAAAGCGGTCCTTGGAGCTTCAAGATTTCCCTGAAGTGCACGTTAAAGGGCGGAAGTTGTGCAGGGCATGTTCTTTGATCACAGGATAATAAGCCCAGAAAATAATAAAAGCACAAGCACCTGGATAATAATTTTTGAAAAACTCTTCTAAACAGCTATTTTGTCAAGAAAAGTACAGTAAAATACAGTGAAAATAGCAAAAATAGAGGATAATATGTAATGCTGAAAGGCAAATTGATGGTCACTCAGAGTGAATGAATTAAACCTGCAGCACTAGAAGCAAAAGTAATAAAGATAGGATTGACCTAGCTGCTGCTGCTGCTGCTACTAAGTCACTTCAGTCTGTCTAACTCTGTGCCACCCTATAGACAGCAGCCCACCAGGCTGCCCCGTCCCTGGGATTCTCTAGGCAAGAACACTGGAGTGGGTTACCATTTCCTTCTCCAGTGCATGAAAGTGAAAAGTCAAAGTGAAGTCGCTCAGTCCGACTCTTTGGGACCCCATGGTCTACAGCCCACCAGGCTCCTCCGCCCATGGGATTTTCCAGGCAAGAGTACTGGAGTGGGGTGCCATTGCCTTCTCCAGGATTGACCTTATCTGACACCAAAACTTAGATAATTTAGTATCAAAGTTATAGCCCCTGAGTTCACCCAGAAATACAGATACAAACCTAAGAATTCTAGAAAGTACAAATAATATGTCCAAAGAACAATTTACCATTTCTATGTAGGTTATCCTTCGATTAAAAAGCAGCTTGCTTTAAAAATCAAAACCATTACTTTAATATATAGCTTAACAGGGCCATAATGAGATCTGTTGACCTATTGGTTGCTTGTCCGTTTTTGTGATCATACAAATGCCATAGACTTTTTAGGATATGCATGGTTTACTTGAAACAGTCACTGGCTGGAGGGGTAGGATTAGCCTGATTCATTTAAGTAAATCAATGCCTAATCTTCATCTCTAACTGTATGCTGCTGCTGCTACTGCTGCTGCTGCTACGTCCCTTGAGTCATGTCCAACTCTGTGTGACCCCATAGATGGAAGCCCGCCAGGCTCCACCATCCCTGGGATTCTCCAGGCAAGAACACTGGAACGGGTTGCCATTTCCTTCTCCAATGCATGAAAGTGAAAAGTGAAAGTGAAGTCGCTCAGTCGTGTCCAACTCTTAGCGACCCCATGGACTGCAGCCTACCAGGCTCCTCTGTCCGTGGGATTTTCCAGGCAAGAGTACTGGAGTTGGATGCCATTGCCTTCTCCACTAACTGTATGACTCCTGTATAATAAGACACACAGAATGGAAATTGGTGAAGCAATCAAAGTGTCTAAAACTATTTCTTAGAAAAATAGCTAAATTTACTGAACTCTTAACTATTTGCCAGGCTAATTGGTTTACACACGTCTCAAAACCTGTGAAGTAGGTACTATTACTCCTGTTTTACAGAAAAGCTGAAGTACGTTCAAAGAAATGAGTGGGAAATCGTCTTTTCCAAAATCACAAGTGGGGAAGCTGGTTGTCTTATGTAGCCAGTCTTCATCGAAACCCATGCTCTTAATCTCTACACTAAATATCAATGGCTATAACAAAGAATTCAGACACTGCTTCACAAATGTATATTTATGCAGCAACAGGAAATCCTTCTAAAATTATGGAATAGCATTGGAATAATGTGTAATATTTAGTGAAAGCAAGCAGGATACAAAATTATATACACAGTGTGATTTATATATTTTTTAAGCTAGAATGAGTTTGAAAAGAACCCAACGTGTGTGTGTTTGCTTTTCACTATTGTCCCCGCTTTTTTTTTTTTTTAATCTAAAAAGGATACTGTGTCCCCTATAAGATTATAAGTTTTTGTAAACAAACTCTGTTTTTGTAACCTCAAGCCCAGCTATCCTGTTTACACATAATGGGCACAAAATTTTTGTCCAACTGGATATAACATAAAGGGATCCTATGTGTGTTTCCTACTAGAGATTCTGTAAAGTCCATGTTCTCTATAAATATTCTAATACTTATATGCCTTTTTAAAACCTGGGGCCCTACCTATGAGATTCATTTTCAAAGGTTCTGCTAATTTTAATTTCAAGTTTATGTTTTTGTTGTTTTTTTGCATTCCTATTAGAGACTAAACAGTCTACATACAAATCTCAGTGGTATTTAAAAATAATAGCATATATCGAACTCTATGTCACTACTGTTCTAAGCACTGGTAAATATTTTCCCACTTAGCTCTCATGACAGTTCTATAAAATTAATACTGTAAAGCACAAGGAGATGAACTGACTTCTGCTAGGACACAAGAAAAAATATTGGAGCTTGGATTCACAGGAAGCATGATTCCATGTTCTAATTTAAGTTTATATACTGTTTAATTCAACCACTGTTCTTTAAGAATGAAGTGTAAAACCTTTATTGTATAAATGGAGCATGAATAGAGAATTTTATTCCATTGTATGACCCCTTGAGAAAGTGGATGGAAAAAAAATAGAGAAGCCTAACTGAGATGAAGAAAGCAAGAAAGCAAAACATTACATACAGGTGGCAGGAAAAAGCGAATGACTCAGTGGTTTGGGGTTCAAGGGACACAATGAAGTGGAGAAGACTTCCTCCACTTAGGTAGCTTAGTCTAATTATTATGTATTTTGAAAAAATGTTGTAACATGGAGTCAGATGCCTCTTGGGTAAAGCAGGTTGGTTCCTTCCAAATCTACTTTGCAAGGATTCACCAGAACCAAAAAATTCACCTCTTCTGCCCCCCTTAATTTGTCCACACTTTATTCTCTTTCTTTTGTTTGTTTTACAAGATCACTTTGCCTTGTTCTGGAGATTAAATTACAGTGCAGTGCACAAGTCATAAATGTAGGGTTCAAAGAATTTTGACAGATGCATACATTCGTGTAACTCACTGTAAGATACTGTTCCCATAGGTCCCTTACAAGTCTCCATTTCCTTTTTTTTAAGTTTCACATGTTCATTATTGAGCCTCATAGACTGCTAATGAAGAAACGGGAAACATCAGGAGCCAAGCATTCCCTCTCCCCCATAGGCTGTTCAGACAGTAGTGGTGTTCTCACTGTGACTTGGTTGGTTAATACACAAGTGATCTTAACACACAGCATGTGTGCCACTTTATATCGGAGGCTTTTTATAGACCCAGCTTGGTTCTTCTGTCTTCTCTTGGAGTTGTACCAGATTTTATTACCAGTTTTCATTTGAATCCATTGAGGAATGGGACAATTCTGCTTTTGTTTCGTGGCCTGGAATCACTTGATCCTGAAAGTCTTGTGAGAAGACATGGTGATGAGTGAGCTCCCACGTCTGCACTTTGTGCAAGCAGAGGTACTGTCTCTCTCTTCAGGAAGGTGTATACAGTGAACAGGCTTAGAAAACAGTCTCCTTCTGGAGCAAAAGGCGATTGGTTTACTGTCCGGTATAATAATGTCTGCTTCCAGGGCAAAGGACAGGCAGACTTATTGCCCTTTATAAAAGGTTGAGGTTCCCTAACCTTGAGGTTCCTCAGTTCTGCCACAAACCTAAGTATGTGCACAGCATGCATCTGGGCCCCTCACTGTCCCCTCCTGTAACACTTCAGAGGTGAGAGGAGGCAGTGCAGACTGCCAGCTGCGCTGCGGATGATAAAGTCCTTTGCCTCTGACCCAGGGCCTTCGAATTTTCTGCCAGCATCCATGAGACTGTGGCAGGTTAACTGGTGGTTTTGCAAGTAGTGTAAAATTTCAGACTCTTCAGAGTTCTTGACAACCATACTCCCTCAAAACCGTCACTAGTTCTTCTCACTGACTCGATGGACGTGAGTCTGCGTGAACTCTGGGAGTTGGTGATGGACAGGGAGGCCTGGCGTGCTGCAATTCATGGGGTTGCAAAGAGTCAGACACGACTGAGTGACTGAACTGAACTGTTCTCATTTTTAAATATCTCTTTTCTGTTGCATTTTGGGGTAATTTTTTCATAATGCCTTCTAAAATAAAGACTGTGTACAGTCTGGATTGCCTATTAAGTTTTTTATTTCAATGATTATGTTTTTCTAATTTTTCTACTCTTTTTACCCATTATTGAAACATGTCTGATTTTGTTTCCTAATGTCTTACTCTTTTGAAAAATGTATGTATTGCTTCACCTCTGAGAATATGAAACATTGTTTTCTTTAAGTTATGGTATTATTTCAGATTATTTTTCTGATTATTGATTTTGTGGCAGTGTTTTTTAATGGTAGATTTATGTGCTTTGGAGCTTTGATTTTCATGTTCGTTTTAACTGGGGAAGAGTGGTTTTGTTACCTACATCTCCCTATCTAAGGATTTTGCAGTTGGCCAGGAGGCTCCGGGGTTCTCCAATCTCAAACCAGATCTTCCACTAACAATATGAAATTTCTCCCCCATGTTCATTAGTTATTGCCAGCACAACCTCAAAAGCTCAGTAGTTCACAGCAATAAGCATTTCTTTCGCTCACACGTTGTGAGGTAGCGCTGATTTAAACTGCAGGTCTGCAGTCAGCTGGGGCAGTTCCAGGTGTGTTCATTGTTGCGGTCAGGCTAAGGGAGAAGCAGCTCTCTAGGGGGAGGTCATCTCCTGATAAGGGCAAGAGCACAGTAGGGCAAGACCCATTGTACAAGCATTTCAAGCCCCTGCTTATATAACATCTGCAGATACCTCACTGGCCAAAGCAAATCCATAGTTGAGCCCCAAACAAGGAGCAGATAAGTATAAGTATACTAGCCTTTTGTAAGAGGAATTTCAAAGTTACAAGGTAGGGACTCCCCTGGCTATCCTGTGGTTAAGACTTCACCTACCAGTGCAAGGGGTAGGTTTGATCCCTGGTTAGGGAGCTAAGATCCCACATGCCTCAAGGCATATATATATATGTGTGTGTGTGTGTGTGTGTGTGTGTGTGTGTATAACAGAAGCAATATTGTAACAAATTCAATAAAGACTTCTAAAAAATGGTCCACATCAAAAAAAAAAAATCCTTAAGAAAAAGAAGGCAATTTATATCTGCCTCACAGCAAAACAAACTCACCCTTAACCCAAGACCCTCAAAAGCCTCATCCAATCATGAACTCAGGATCAAAATCCAATATTTTATGATATATATCAGATTTGAATGTGGTTCTCCTTGATCTGGAAACCTATGAACTAAAATGTGTGTTGTGTGTGTGTGTGATCTTTCCTTCACCCTTACCCCACGTGGAATGATGGAACAAGGATATATTAGGTGCATTTAATACTCTTAATCAAAAAGGGGAAGATCAGAAGGCATTAGCATTCACTTCTTCTGAAATACCCTAGGGAAAATATAACCTGTCCCTCTACTCTGGGAGTAAGGCATTTTTCTTGGTTAGACCGTAATTTTGCTCCCTGGCAGTGGGTCTCCAGTCTGTTCTCTGCTGCTCTTGATTTCATGCTCTCAGGAAGTTTAGATTTCTGTTATTGTTATTGATCACGTCCAGAGAGTACATTGGAGAATATGCCCCTTTTGATGCTAAGAAGGTTTCTCAGCTACTTCCTGCCTATGAAATGTTGTTGGCTCAGAGGTCTTTTTATATCTCAGTCTCATTCTCTTTTAGTCCTATCTGGTGATTTTTTTTTTTTTTTTTTTTTTTTGCCAGTACAATTCTCTCAAAAACATGGATTTTTTAATGTATTTGTTTTCTGTAAACTCTACAAAGCTATACCCATAATTCCTTTGGGGACATGACATACTAAACTATTAAAAGGAACTTCCACCCATTAGCCTTCTGAGAGATCCTGCCCTTAAGTTTTCTAGAAGCCCCATTATCTCGCTGAGGGGATCTTCCAGGCATCACCTTCTTTCAGATGTCTTACTAAAGGAAATTACAGCAATGCCCTTAATTATATTTTTCCCCCAAGCTGAATCTGAGGTTCTTCCTGGCTGGAAATAAAGAACTTTGCTTTCCAGATAAGCAAGTTCAGGGCTCTTTGAAAGTGAAAGTGAAGTTGCTAAGTCGTGTCCGACTCTGTGTGACCCCATAGATGGCAGCCAACCAGGCTCCCCCGTCCCTGGGATTCTCCAGGCAAGAACCCTGGAGTGGGTAGCCATTTCCTTCTCCAATGCATGAAAGTGAAAAGTGAAAGTGAAGTCGCTCAGTCCTGTCCGACTCTAGCGACTCCATGGACTGCAGCCTACCAGGCTCCTCCGTCCATGGGATTTTCTAGGCAAAAGTACTGGAGTGGGGTGCCATTAAACCCCTCTAAATTTTTGCAAGTTTCAAGGTTTTTATTTTTCCTGAATTAACCTCTTTCTTTAATAAGGTGACAGCACCTTTTTAAATGGATCTAAAAGTAACATGCTAATAACTTTCAACATAAGCCTAGAAACCACCCTGTCTTCCATGTTACCACAGGCAGCAGTGTTACCAAATACAGGTTGCCATTTTTCCAGCTTCTGTAATAATTTTCTTTCCATTTGCCACCTGTTCCCTACCCTAATAGCATATATTTTACGTTCTTAATACAATAGCATCCCAGTATTAGGTTTTCCGTATCAGCTAGCTGTGCTGCAAAACAAACAACCACAGAGTCCCAGTGGCATGTAACAATAAGCTTTTCATTCGTAAGTCTACAGGTCAGCTAGAGAAGCTCGGCTCCACATCACAGGTCTGTGTGCAAGTAGAACAGTTCTTCTCCACAAATACTCATCCGGGCTGGGTCCCAGGTTGAGGGTAGCAGCTACCCTGGGGGAAAGCTTTTCACTGAGGTGACAGAAATGTAAAAGCGCAAGCCCCTTTTGTGCTTAGTCGCTACGTCATGTCTGACTCTTTGCAACCCCATAGGCGTAGCCTGCCAGGCTCCTCTGTCCATGGAATTTTCCAGAATATTGGAGTGGGGTGCCATTCCCTTCTCCAGGGTATCTTCCTGACCCGAGAATCTACCCTGTGTCTCCTACATTGGCAGGTGGATTCTTTACCACTAAGCCTCCAGGGAAGCCCTATAAACCCCATTGCTGCTAAGCTGCTAAGTTGCTTCAGTCGTGTCCGACTCTGTGCGACCCCATAGATAGCAGCCCACCAGGCTCCCCCGTCCCTGGGATTCTCCAGGCAAGAATACTGGAGTGGGTTGCCATTTCCTTCTCCAATGCGTGAAAGTGAAAAGTGAAAGTGAAGTCACTCAGTCGTGTCCGACTCCTAGTGACCCCATGGACTGCAGCCCACCAGGCCCCTCCGTCCATGGTATTTTCCAGGCAAGAGTACTAGAGTGGGCTTGCCATTGCCTTCTCCATTAGACAAGCACATTTCAAAACCCCTGCTTTCCATCACATCTACTAGTGTCCCAGTGGCCAAAGCAAGTCCCACTGCTGAGCCCAAAGTCAAAGTGTGAAAAAGTACACTCCCTTTTGTGTAAAGAACTTCAGAGTTAGAATGGTGTAGGATATGGATACAAGGAGGGAAGAAGAATTGGGGCAAGGAATTTAACACATCCTGTGTGGTAATATGTGAGGTACTGGTTGCCAGGCTGCCCTTCTGTCCTTCTGCTTCAAGAATATACAGCTTATCTAAGACTGTAGTGCCAAGCCGGAGTAAGCAGCAGCTTTTTAAAGATTCCTCGTGAGGAGGTCAGGGTAAGTGAGGGTCACCTAGCCCAGCTCCTAGTTGTTAGGCAGTGAACTTGTCTCTTATCTCCATCTCATCTAGGGCACTTTTATTCTCTGTTCCTCAAAAGGATACAAACTCTCAATTGCTTCTACCTTCTTCACCACCTATGGGCCTGCAAGCCCATGACTCCACCTCCTTACTTTGTTATTTGCATTTCTTTTCTGTTCTTGGCTCACAGAAATGTTTATCTTATTAAACGAAGTGTCTTTTTCTTTTCTAAGCTGTGTATATTGTTTTCTTTCCCATATTACATATCATAGCTTTAGATTTGGAGCAAGGAGATACCCTGAACCTTGAACTTCCGACAGCTTTGCCACTCAGAGTCCTAGAATCCTGTGTGAAGCTTCTCTTTTATTTTCTGTGATGGTCTTTAAACATAAAATGGGTTTTAAAATCTCGTGGCATTAAGTATGCCTAAATTTAGTGCACTACAAAAAATAACCAGTTTCTTGAAAGATAGACAAGATGTTCAAGTTCAGTACATTAAAAAAAAAATGATCAGGAAAATTATATAGAGCAAAAATAGAAAATAGTCCTCTATTCTTGCCAGTAAATCTGATCACTAAAATAAACTATGAATACTTTAAAATGTGTATTTTAAATAGTAGTATATTTTATTACAAACCTGGTTATCCCATTCTCTTATCCAAACTTTCATCTGTTGTTTTTTTGACTTTTTATTATATAAAATTTATTATAGGAAAACTCAAGTATATAATATACACAGAATAGTGTAATGACTTCTATATACCCATGACTGAGCTTCATAATTATTTGTCATGGTAAATCTTGCTTCGTTTATAGCAGGGGTTGGGAAACTATGACCCACATATTAAATCCAGCCTACTGGCTATTTTTATAAGTAAAGTTTTATTGGAGCACAGAACATTTATGCTCTTTTGTTTAAATGTCTATGCTTGCTTTCATGTCACAATAGCAGAAATGAGTAGTTACAGTAGAGATTGTATGGCCTGCAAAGGCAGATCCTAAAATATTTACTATCTAGCAGCTTACCAGAAAAAGAAAAATATTTGCTGACTGCTGGACTATATACTCTCATCCACTTCCCTCAGCAAAAAATATCTTCCACATTTCATTTAAAAATATTTCAGTATGTATTCTAAATGAAAAAATTTAAGTTATTCAGTTGTGTCTGACTCTTTGCAACCCCATGGGCTGTAGCCTGCTAGGTTCCTCTGTCCATGGAATTCTCCAAGCAAGATTACTGGTGTGGGTTACCATTTCCTTCCCAGAGGGTCTTCCCAACCCAAGGATCAAAACGGGGTCTCCCACATTGCAGGCAGACTCTTTGGAAGGAATGATGCTAAAGCTGAAACTCCAGTACTTTGGCCACCTCATGCGAAGAGTTGACTCATTGGAAAAGACTCTGATGCTGGGAGGGATTGGGGGCAGGAGGAGAAGGGGACGACAGAGGGTGAGATGGCTGGATGGTATCATTGACTCGCTGGACGTGAGTCTGAGTGAACTCCAGGCATCGGTGATGGACAGGGAGGCCTGGCGTGCCATGATTCATGGGGTCGCAAAGAGTCGGACACGACTGAGCGACTGAACTGAACTGAACTGAGACCCTTGTGCTATAAATGGCACTGAAACATTTGGCGACACTTGAGCAGGGTCTAAGGATTAGATGGTAGTGATGTATCAATGCTAGTTTCCTCATCTTGATGGGTTGTATTATGGTGAGACAGGAGAATGTCCTTGTACATAGGAAATACACACAATAGTATTGAAGGGTAATGGGGCAGTAAGTAGGTCAGGAACTTACTCCCAAATTATTCAAATAGCAAAAATTCTTAGTACTCTTTTTTCGAGCATCCTGTATGATTGACATTGATTCAAAATGAAAGGATTTCTTATGAAATACAAAGTTAAATGCACACTAAGTTACAGCAAATTCTCACATATCTCTCTCTCTCTTTTTTTTGGCCATGCAGCATGCTGGATCATAGTTCTCTGACCAGAGATTGAACCTGTAACCTCTGCCTTGGAAGCTCAGTGTTAACCACCAGGGAAGTCCCTGTCACATTCTTCATTACAAAGATTTCTTGCTAGGCTTTCTACATGACAAAAACTAGTGGATCATTACTTGTCAACTTTTTGATTGTTAAACAAGGTGATATTTTTTAGCATTAAAATTTTATGACTTGCCCTCTTGCCTTATCCACTTTCTGTTTCTTGATCAGCTAGCATATAACGAGGAGAGGCAGGGACTAAGAATGGCTCAGAAAGAACATTCGAGGAAGGCAAAATTGACATGTAGGACAAGTTTGTTTTGCCTCTGCCTCCGTTTTCTCTGCTGTTGTCTTTCCCTTTCAATCCTGGCCTCCCAGTGATCTGTGTCCAGTGTACTCCTATTGGATGGCTCTTCCTTTCTCAAAAGACTAACTCATTCTCACTGAGATGTTTGGACTTAACGTGTCATGCTCCTCAAAGCGTTTGCAGTAGAAAGAATCCAATGGTTTTTTTGAGGTTTACTATGGTTCAGAGCACTTTCCAAAGAGTGGCAGAAGGAAGGTAAATAGTCTGTCAGCGTTAGTAAGATGGATGTTTTTGGTACCCTACTGAGTCATCCACATAGAGGGCAATCCTCTTCTCCATTTATACATCAATTGAAATTTTTGTGTAATAAGTCCTTGGGGAAATATCTTGGGAAAAATAGTATTTGGAGCTACTTCTATTTGAAAAATTGTGATAAATTATTTACCACAAGCATTAGCAGATGAAAACATTTTTTGCAGAAACAGTGAGGTTTAATTCTTAGAGGCATATTTCATTTGTTAACATCTATTTTCAGTGGACCATGGGCAATACAAGTCAATGTTTAGGTTAAGAAAGCAATAATTTATGTTTAGAACAGTGAGATTTAAAATTCTGCCAAATTAGGTAGTTTGGGACATCTCTAAATATTTTTTAAACTGTTCAAGTTAAATGTGATATGCTATCTGTTTTACAAATAACCTTCATTTCCATTTTTTTTTCTTTACTAAGACAAAGTATTATTTGAATGTTGCAACTTGATGCTTCAAAGTCTTGTCTAAACAGAGCACTAAGCTTGTTGCTTTGTGTTTGTCCAATTATCTCTTTTCTGTTTTTTAAATTGGCCATTTATTGGTCATTTTTCAGTTTTTCCATTAGTCCCATTATTTTTAACAATATGCCAGGTGGCACAGTAGTAAAGAATCCACCCGCCGATGCAGGAGACACAGGTCCCATTCCTGGGTTGGAAAGATCCCCTGGAGAAGGAAATGGCAAGCCACTCCAGTACACTGGGAAATCCCATGGACAGAGGAGACTGTCAGGCTGCTGTCCATGGGGTTGCAAAAGAGTCAAACACGACTTAGCAACTAAACAGCAACAACAAAAGTGATAGCTGATGGTTCCACCATTAGTGTTTTATGTGGATTTTTTTGCAGGGAGGGAGGGTGTTTGTATTTTTTATAGTTTAAGATCATTTTATTGAGCAGGGAGAGGTGGGCTGAGGCAGGGCAACTACAGCTCCTCCAGCGTGGCCTCAGGGGAAAACACCCCCTCCCCGCCCCCATCCCTCTGTCCTTTGTGTTTTTGATTACCAGGACATGAGTTTTGTCAAAAGGCAATGGCACCCCACTCCAGTACTCTTGCCTGGAAAATCCCATGGACGGAGGAGCGTGGTAGGCTGCAGTCCATGGGGTCGCAAAGAGTCGGACACTACTGAGCAACTTCACTTTCAGTTTTCACTTTCATGCATTGGAGAAGGAAATGGAAACCCACTCCAGTGTTCGTGCCTGGAGAATCCCAGGGACGGGGGACCCTGGCGGGCTGCCGTGTATGGGGTCGCACAGAGTCGGACACGACTGAAGCGACTTAGCAGCAGCAGCAGCAGACCTCAGAAATCAGTTGTGTAAAACTTTGTTTTAGTTTAAAATATGAATTAGCCTCAGTTCTTTCATTTTAAAAACTATATTGCTGCTTCTGTTTAAGAATTGGGGTTATTTAATCTTCCTCATTCTGTGAGATTTTAGATCTACTCATGTAATCTCAGGTAGCAGATTGATTTTTATATTCTAGGACAATTTTAAAGGAACCAGCTAAAGACTGACATAGCTTTTTTTCTCCTCTGTTAGCTATTTATGCATGTAGTGTTCTAATTAGTTTAAAGAAAAATGTCAAAGACCTTTCCCCAAAGAGTTTCCATCTACTCATGTAAGTAGAAGCAGATGTACAGCACAAAATTAATTTGTAGTGTCTAGTTCTCATTAACCAAATGAGTCACTTTTTAAAAGATTTTTAGGAGGTTACAAGGTAGTAAAACGTGTTTAGACTGGAATTCGGGTGAGGATTAAGAAGGGGTTTGAACAACAACAAAAACAAAAAGTGATTATCAAAATAGGGTAGAGATTCTAGAAACATGGTGATTATTGAAATAGAGTGGAAAATAAAAGTTTGCCTTCAGATAACTTTCTAATCTGTTTGTGTTTTTGTTCACTAGTAGAGAGCATGACCTTTTAGAACTAACACCCAAAAAAGATGTCCTTTTCATTATAGGGGACTGGAATGCAAAAGTAGGAAGTCAAGAAACACCTGGAGTAACAGGCAAATTTGGCCTTGGAATACAGAATGAAGCAGGGCAAAGACTAATAGAGTTTTGCCAAGAAAGTGCACTGGTCATAACAAACACCCTCTTCCAACAACACAAGAGAAGACTCTACACATGGACATCACCAGATGGTCAACACCGAAATCAGACTGATTATATTCTTTGCAGCCAAAGATGGAGAAGCTCTATACAGTTAGCAAAAACAAGACCAGGAGCCGACTGTGGCTCAGACCATGAACTCCTTATTGCCAAATTCAGACTTAAATTGAAGAAACTAGGGAAAACCACTAGACCATTCAGGTATGACCTAAATCAAATCCCTTATGATTCTACAGTGGAAGTGAGAAATAGATTTAAGGGCCTAGATCTGATAGACAGAGTGCCTGATGAACTATGGAATGAGGTTCGTGACATTGTATAGGAGACAGGGATCAAGACCATCCCCATGGAAAAGAAATGCAAAAAAGCAAAATGGCTGTCTGGGGAGGCCTTACAAATAGCTGTGAAAAGAAGAGAAGTGAAAAGCAAAGGAGAAAAGGAAAGATATAAACATCTGAATGCAGAGTTCCAAAGAATAGCAAGAAGAGATAAGAAAGCCTTCTTCAGCGATCAATGCAAAGAAATAGAAGAAAACAACAGAATGGGAAAGACTAGAGATCTCTTCAAGAAAATCAGAGATACCAAAGGAACATTTCATGCAAAGATGGGCTCGATAAAGGACAGAAATGGTATGGACCTAATGGAAGCAGAAGATATTAAGAAGAGATGGCAAGAATACACAGAAGAACTGTACAAAAAAGATCTTCATGACCCAGATAATCACAATGGTGTGATCACTGACCTAGAGTCAGACATCCTGGAATGTGAAGTCAAGTGGGCCTTAGAAAGCATCACTACGAAGCTAGTGGAGGTGATGGAATTCCAGTTGAGCTATTCCAAATCCTGAAAGATGATGCTGTGAAAGTGCTGCACTCAATATGCCAGCAAATTTGGAAAACTCAGCAGTGGCCACAGGACTGGAAAAGGTCAGTTTTCATTCCAATCCCAAAGAAAGGCAATGCCAAAGAATGCTCAAACTACCACACAATTGCACTCATCTCACACGCTAGTAAAGTAATGCTCAAAATTCTCCAAGCCAGGCTTCAGCAATATGTGAACTGTGAACTTCCTGATGTTCAAGCTGGTTTTAGAAAAGGAAGAGGAACCAGAGATCAAATTGCCAACATCTGCTGGATCCTGGAAAAAGCAAGAGAGTTCCAGAAAAACATCTATTTCTGCTTTATTGACTATGCCAAAGCCTTTGACTGTGTGGATCACAATAAACTGGAAAATTCTGAAAGAGATGGGAATACCAGACCACCTGATCTGAGAAATCTGTATGCAGGTCAGGAAGCAACAGTTAGAACTGGACATGGAACAACAGACTGGTTCCAAATAGGAAAAGGAGTACCTCAAGGCTGTATATTGTCACCCTGTTTATTTAACTTATATGCAGAGTACATCATGAGAAACGCTGGACTGGAAGAAACAAAAGCTGGAATCAAGATTGCTGGGAGAAATATCAATAACCTCAGATATGCAGATGACACCACCCTTATGGCAGAAAGTGAAGAGGAACTCAAAAGCCTCTTGATGAAAGTGAAAGTGGAGAGTGAAAAAGTTGGCTTCAAGCTCTGCATTCAGAAAATGAAGATCATGGCATCTGGTCCCATCACTTCATGGGAAATAGATGGGGAAACAGTGGAAACAGTATCAGAATTTATTTTTCTGGGCTCCAAAATCACTGTAAATGGTTACTGCAGCCATGAAATTAAAAGACGCTTACTCTTTGGAAGCAAAGTTATGACTAACCTAGATAGCATATTGAAAAGCAGAGACATTACTTTGCCAACAAGGTTCATCTAGTCGTCTTGTCATGGTTTTTCCTGTGGTCATGTATGGATGTGAGAGTTGGACTGTGAAGAAGGCTGAGCGCTGAAGAATTGATGCTTTTGAACTGTGGTGTTGGAGAAGACTCTTGAGAGTCCCTTGGACTGCAAGGAGATCCAACCAGTCCATTCTGAAGGAGATCAGCCTTGGGGTTTCTTTGGAAGGAATGATGCTAAAGCTGAAACTCCAGTACTTTGGCCACCTCATGCGAAGAGTTGACTCATTGGAAAAGACTCTGATGCTGGGAGGGATTGGGGGCAGGAGGAGAAGGGGACGACAGAGGATGAGATGGCTGGATGGCATCACTGACTCGATGGACGTGAGTCTGAGTGAACTCCGGGAGTTGGTGATGGAAAGGAAGGCCTAGCGTGCTGCGATTCATGGGGTTGCAAAGAGTCGGACATGACTGAGCAACTGATCTGACTGATCTGAGAGAGCATGAAAGTCATGTTTAAATCTTAGTTTCTGTTAACAGAAATGTCAGTAAAGTCAATGCATTTTACTAGGTAATAAAATGGCTTCATTTTCCTTTATTTCTTTCATATGTGTTGTGTCTCAAGGAGAAAACCAGAGCAAAAGGATATTGGTGCTTTAACATTTGGAGCATATTGTAAAAATTTGCAATATAGATTTTATGATTTTAGATCTTTTTTCTTCAATACTACACCATTCATCTGGGAATGCTGACTTCAGAGGATCTATAAGCACTTCACCTATGCCAAAAATAATCTAAACTCCATTGGAAAAAAGCACAGTTAACATTTTAATGTGTGCTTTTTAGTCTTTTTTTTTTTTCTTTCATCTTTTTATCCCAGGCTTATAAGCTTTTTTTTTTTACACAAATGATATCATACCACTCATTTGATTTTAAAAGTTATTTTTAGTTTAACTATATAACATGAATATTACTCCATGTTTTTATTATTCTTCTGCAACATGATTTTAAATAGCTATAAAGTATCCTATTGTATGGGGCTTCCCAAAGAAGAACCTGCTGGTGGTAAAGAAACTGCCTGCCAATGCAGGAGATATAAGAGATGGCAGTTTTGATCCCTGTGTTGGGAAGATAAGATCCCCTGGAGAAGGGCATTGACCTCACTCTAGTATTCTTGCCTGGAGAATTCCATAGACATAAGAGTCAAAGTAGGCTACAGTTTATAGGGTTGCAAAGAGTTGGATAAGACTGAAGCGACTTTAGCACACACATCCTATTGAATGAGCTATCACCTCACACCAGTCAGAATGGCTGTTGTCAAAAAATCTACAAACAGTAAATGCTGGAGAGGATGTGGAGAAAAGAGAACCCTCTTGCATAGTTGGGGGAAATGTAAATTGATACAGCCACCATGGAGAACAGTATGGAGATTTCTTTTTGAAAGAAAAGTAGGAATTAAACTACCAAATGACCCAGCAATCCCACTTCTGGGCACATACCCTGAGAAAACCATTATACGAAAAGACACATGTGCATGTGATGTCCATTGCCACGCTATTCACAATAGCTAAGGCATGTAAGCAACCTAGATGCCTATAGACAGATGAATGAGATGAGTAAATATATACAATGGAATATTACTCAGCCATTAAAATGAATGAACTTGAATCAGTTATAGTGAGGTGGATGAACTTAGAGCCTGTCATATGGAGTAAAGTAAATCAGAAAAACAATTATTGAATATTAACACATATGAATGGAATCTACAAAAATGGTACTGATGAACCTATTTGCAGGGCAGGAATAGAGATGCAGTCGTACGGAACAGACTTGTCGACACAGCAGGGGTAAGGAGAGCGTGGGACAAGTTGAGTGATGTTGAAACATATACATTACCATATGTAGAACAGAGGGCTAGTGGGAAGTTGCTGAACAACACAGGGAGTTCACCCCGGTGCTCTGTGACAGCCTAGAGGGGTGGGATGGAGGTTCAGGAGGGAGGGACATACGTATACCTATGTTGATCCATGTTATTGTATGGCAGACACCAACACAACATTGTAAAGCAATCAAAAATTTTAAACAAGTATTCTATTGTAGATATGACCACAATTTGTTTAAAACCATTAACTTTCGTTTGACATTTAGTTTGTCTTCAATTTCTTATTATTATGAACAACATCAAAATCATCAGAGAACAAGTTTATAGCTGAACATTCGGGCTACAGGCATATTTCACAAAGATAAATTCTCAGATGTGGACTAACTGGATCAAAGAATGTGTGTGTTTTTCAGGCTTTTGATATATGTCACTAAGTTGCTTCCAGAAAGGCTATACCAAATGATATTCCAATGAGCAGTGTATAAAAGTATCTGTTTCCATACCTTCCCCAACATTGAATTTCATAACATTTTTATAATCTTTGATAAATGAAGGGAAAAAGCTGGTATCTTATTTTTCCTAACTAAAAATTACTTACCGGATTTTCTAATTATGCCAATCAATAATGTTCATTACAGAGAAATAGTTTATTAAAAAAGTAACCATAATGCCAAGAGCAATAAAAAATCAGCATTAACACATTCTTTGTATATACATTTTGTTATGTCTTTTACTTTTGACATCATGCTTACATTAGATAGATTCGTACCAATATTCTCTTCTAATAATTTTAAGAATTGCCTAATTTTCAAATTTCTAACTGTGGTAAAACACTGATATAAAATTCACATCTTAACCACTTTTTAAGTGTACATTTCAGTATTTTTATTATATTCACATCATTTTGCATATAATCATCATAACTTGTACATCTTGCAAAATTGAAACTATTGGCATTATTCAACTTTCCCCTTTCCGCAGCCCCTAGCAACCACTCTGTGTTTCTGTGAATTTGACTGCTTTAGGTACCTCATATAAATGGAATCAGATAGTATGTGCCCTCATGACTGGCTTATTTTGTTTAGCATGACATCTTCAAGTTCAACCATGTTGTACCATGAGTCAGAATTTCTATTCACTTTAAGACTGGATATTCCATTGTACGTGTATGCCCGTGTGCTCAGTCTCTCAGTCATGGCTTACTCTTTGGGACCTCAGGGATTGTAGCCTGCTAGGCTCCTCTGTCTGTGGATTTTTCAGGCAAGAATACTGGAGTAGGTTGCCATTTCCTCATCCAGGGGATCTTTCTGACACGGGGATTGAAGCCACATCTCCTGAGTCTCCTGCATTGGAAGGTGGATTCTTTACCACTAAGCCACCTGGGAAGCATTTCAGCTCCTTTAGTCATATACTCAGAAGTAGAATTAATGAATCATATGGTAATTTTATTTTTAATATTTTTGAGGGACTGCCATGCTGTTTTTCCATAGTGGCTGCACCATTTTACATTCCCATCAACAGTGCATAAGAGTTCCAATTTCTCCACATTCTTGCCAACACTTGTTATTTTCTGTTTTACTTGTTTTTTATGGTAACAATCCTGATGAGTGTGAGATGATAAATTATTTTTCTCTGTCTGCCTCTCCCTCCCTTCCTCTTTCCATGTCTTGCTTCTGCTTCTCTTTAGTCACTAGCTATATGATTTGTAGCCTGCTTTTATGCTATACACATAAAACTAGAAACGTGATCCCTGATGCATCCAAGCCCATCCTTATAGCTTACTAACCAAACAGAAATAGTGCTTCCTATAATCCCAGCTTGGAAAATCTCAGGAAAGGACACTGATTGGCACAAACTAAATTATACACCCACCCCCTGGACCAGTCACAACGGCCAAAAGGGTGTAGTGTGATTAACTCTTCTTGTTCCATATGCATGTCCTTTGGGGGAGTGGGGGTTACTGTATAACCATATGTCACCTCCCATTCAGAGCATAAAGAGGATGAACAGCTTGCCCAAATGAGGAATGCTGTGAGAAGGACAAATATGGCCATTTGTAGAATCACTGTGAACTGGGTAGCCAACTCAATGTGTGTCTGCTACACAAAGAAGCCTTAATAGTTGTATCTAATATACATTTGAAACCTTGATTCAGATCAGATCAGTCACTCACTCGTGCCCGACTCTTCACGACCCCAAGAATCGCAGCACGCCAGGCCTCCCTGTCCATCACCAATGCCCAGAATTCACTCAGACGTCCATCGAGTCAGTGAGGCCATCCAGCCATCTCATCCTCTGTCGTCCCCTTCTCCTCTAGCCCCCGATCCCTCCCAGCATCAGTCTTTTCCAATGAGTCAACTCTTCGCATGAGGTGGCCAAAGTACTAGAGTTTCAGCTTTAGCATCATTCCTTCCAAAGAAATCCCAGAGCCAATCTCCTTCACAATGGACTGGTTGGATCTCCTGGCAGTCCAAGGGACTCTCAAGAGTCTTCTCCAACACCACAGTTCAAAAGCATCAATTCTTCAGCGCTCAGCCTTCTTCACAGTCCAACTCTCACATCCATACATGACCACAGGAAAAACCATAGCCTTGACTAGACGAACCTTTGTTGGCAAAGTAATGTCTCTGCTTTTCAATATGTTATCTAGGTTGGTCATAACTTTCCTTCCAAGGAGTAAGCGTCTTTTAATTGCATGGCTGCAGTCACCATCTACAGTGATTTTGGAGCCCAGAAAAATAAAGTCTGACACTGTTTCCACTGCTTCCCCATCTATTTCCCATGAAGTGATGGGACCGAATGCCATGATCTTCGTTTTCTGAATGTTAAGCTTGAAGCCAACTTTTTCACTCTCCACTTTCACTTTCATCAAGAGGCTTTTGAGTTCCTCTTCACTTTCTGCCATAAGGGTGGTGTCATCTGCATATCTGAGGTTATTGATATTTCTCCCGGCAATCTTGATTCCAGCTTGTGTTTCTTCCAGTCCAGCATTTCTCATGATGTACTCTGCATATAAGTTAAATAAGCAGGGTGACAATATACAGCCTTGACGTACTCCTTTTCCTATTTGGAACCAGTCTGTTGTTCCATGTCCAGTTCTAACTGTTGCTTCCTGACCTGCATACAGATTTCTCAAGAGGCAGGTCAAGTGGTCTGGTATTCCCATCTCTTTCAGAATTTTCCACAGTTTATTGTGATCCACACAGTCAAAGGCTTTGGCATAGTCAATAAAGCAGAAATAGATGTTTTCCTGGAACTCTCTTGCTTTTTCCAGGATCCAGCGGATGTTGGCAATTTGATCTCTGGTTCCTCTTCCTTTTCTAAAACCAGCTTGAACATCAGGAAGTTCACGGTTCACATATTGCTGAAGCCTGGCTTGGAGAATTTTGAGCATTACTTTACTAGCGTGTGAGATGAGTGCAATTGTGTGGTAGTTTGAGCATTCTTTGGCATTGCCTTTCTTTGGGATTGGAATGAAAACTGACCTTTTCCAGTCCTGTGGCCACTGCTGAGTTTTCCAAATTTGCTGGCATATTGAGTGTAGCACTTTCACTGCGTCATCTTTCAGGATTTGGAATAGCTCAACTGGAATTCCATCACCTCCACTGGCTTTGTTCGTAGTGATGCTTTCTAAGGCCCACTTGACTTCACATTCCAGGATGTCTGACTCTAGGTCAGTGATCACACCATCGTGATTATCTGGGTCATGAAGATCTTTGTTGTACAGTTCTTCTGTGTATTCTTGCCATCTCTTCTTAATATCTTCTGCTTCCATTAGGTCCATACCATTTCTGTCCTTTATCGAGCCCATCTTTGCATGAAATGTTCCTTTGGTATCTCTGATTTTCTTGAAGAGATATCTAGTCTTTCCCATTCTGTTGTTTTCCTCTATTTCTTTGCATTGATCGCTGAAGAAGGCTTTCTTATCTCTTCTTGCTATTCTTTGGAACTCTGCATTCAGATGTTTATATCTTTCCTTTTCTCCTTTGCTTTTCGCTTCTCTTCTTTTCACAGCTATTTGTAAGGCCTCCCCAGACAGCCATTTTGCTTTTTTGCATTTCTTTTCCATGGGGATGGTCTTGATCCCTGTCTCCTGTACAATGTCATGAACCTCATTCCATAGTTCATCAGGCACTCTGTCTATCAGATCTAGGCCCTTAAATCTATTTCTCACTTCCACTGTAGAATCATAAGGGATTTGATTTAGGTCATACCTGAATGGTCTAGTGGTTTTCCCTACTTTCTTCAATTTAAGTCTGAATTTGGCAATAAGGAGTTCATGGTCTGAGCCACAGTCAGCTCCTGGTCTTGTTTTTGCTGACTGTATAGAGCTTCTCCATCTTTGGCTGCAAAGAATATAATCAGTCTGATTTCGGTGTTGACCATCTGGTGATGTCCATGTGTAGAGTCTTCTCTTGTGTTGTTGGAAGAGGGTATTTGTTATGACCAGTGCACTTTCTTGGCAAAACATCTATTAGTCTTTGCCCTGCTTCATTCTGTATTCCAAGGCCAAATTTGCCTGTTACTCCAGGTGTTTCTTGACTTCCTACTTTTGCATTCCAGTCCCCTGTAATGAAAAGGACATCTTTTTTGGGTGTTAGTTCTAAAAGGTCTTGTAGGTCTTCATAGAACCATTCAACTTCAGCTTCTTCAGCATTACTGGTTGGGGCATAGACTTGGATTACTGTGATATTGAATGGTTTGCCTTGGAAACGAACAGAGATCTTTCTGTTGTTTTTGAGATTGCATCCAGGTACTGCATTTCGGACTCTTGTTGACCATGATGGCTACTCTATTTCTTCTGAGGGATTCCTGCCCGCAGTAGTAGATATAATGGTCATCTGAGTTAAATTCACCCATTCCAGTCCATTTCAGTTTGCTGATTCCTAGAATGTCGACATTCACTCTTGCCATCTCTTGTTTGACCACTTCCAATTTGCCTTGATTCATGGACCTGACAGTCCAGTTTCCTATGCAATAGTGCTCTTTACAGCATTGGACCTTGCTTCTATCACCAGTCACATCCACAGCTGGTATTGTTTTTGCTTTGGCTCCAACCCTTCATTCTTTCTGGAGTTATTTCTCCACTGATCTCCAGTAGCATATTGGGCACCTACTGACCTGGGGAGTTTCTCTTTCAGTATCCTATCATTTTGCCTTTTCATACTGTTCATGGGGTTCTCAAGGCAAGAATACTGAAATGGTTTGCCATTCCCTTCTCCAGTAGACCACATTCTGTCAGATCTCTCCACCATGACCCGCCCATCTTGGGTTGCCCCACGGGCATGGCTTAGTTTCATTGAGTTAGACAAGGCTGTGGTCCTAGTGTCATTAGATTGACTAATTTTCTTGTCCAAGGTAAGGAGCAATGGCTGCGCTTTGCTGGAGCAGCCGTGAAGAGATACCTCACGCCCAAGGTAAGAGAAACCCAAGTAAGACGGTAGGTGTTGCAAGAGGGCATCAGAGGGCAGACACACTGAAACCTTGATTACTAGATTTTAAATTCTTCATTCCCTGATGTCTTATTTTTCTCCTCTTTTGCAAAATAGATACAAAAGAGAAGCAGATGACTCTGATAAATGATTTTCTTCATTCCAAGCTGCCTATCTTCTTTCAGGTTCATTGTCTAAAGACAAAGCCTGGTATTTGGTGAGAGGTGTACTCTATTTGAAGAGAGTTTTTAACTAGGAATTGTATATTCACCTGCAGCATTTCAAAACTTATGTTTATACTCTTGTTCATGTACTTTTCAATTCTATCATCTCTGAGAAGGTCAAATATTACATACCTTCTGTTTCTATGAATGAAAAGTATGCTTTCTGATCTACAGAGCTTTTTGTCACTAAGAAAATCAGACTTTTTTTTTTAAGTAACATGATTTTAAACCCCTGTGGTAGTTAACCAAATTATATAATTTCATCAGTGTTAAATGAAATAGAGGTTCATATACTGGTATTGCTAAATAAATGTTATATTTAAATTTAATGCATTAATTTACTTCCTTAAAAATGAAACCAAATTTTATTTATGTCAAGGAAATTTCTGTTATCTTGTTAAGCACTTAACAAGTGCTTATAATTTTTAAAATAATTTGATATTAATACTCTTCTATATATCAGAAATAAACTTTCTTAAAATTCTTCTTTTTTTAAATACATCAAATTATTTAACTACTGATTCCAAGGCTGTAAACCTTCAAAGCCATGAAACAGTGATAATGGTTAATGTAAATTAACTTGTGGAAAAAGAGATACAGGAAAAAATCTCCAGTGTCTCAGAGTGCCTATAATGGAACAGGAGAATAAAATCAGGTTTTCTTGATGTCGCCATTCTGCTCTGGATCAGTTTCATTAGAGTATTATTAGAAATTGTACTTCCTGTAAATATAAGACAAAATTAACATGAGAGAGGGCAGTCCTAAGATGGCAGAGGAATAGGACGGGGAGACCACTTTCTCCCCCACCAATTCATCAAAAGAACATTTAAACGCTGAGTAAATTCCACAAAACAACTTCTGAATGCTGGCAGAGGACATCAGGCACACAGAAAAGAAACCCAGTGTCTTCGAAAGTAGCTAGGAAAAAATGTAAAAGACACAAAAAGAGATAAAAGAGGTAGGGACGGAGCTCTGTCCCAGGAAGGGAGTCTTAAAAAGAGAGAAGTTTCCAAACACCAGAAAACACTCTCACTGCCGAGTCTGTGGTGAGCCTTGGAACCACAGAGGGCAACATAACTGGGAGGAAAAATAAATAAATAATTAAACCCCACAGATTATGTGCCCAATGGTAACTCCCCCAGCAGAGAAGCAGCACAGATGCACGCAGACGCCTGCACCTGCCACTAGCAAGGCGGGGCTAGGCAGAGAGGCGTGGGCTACATTGCTTAGAGTAAGGACCGGGCCTGAATGCCCCGAGGACAATCGGAGGGAACTAACTTGGGCTAGCAACCCACTCTGGTGTTCTGGTCTGGAGAAGCCTAGGGACGGGAGAGCCTGGTGGGCTGCCGTCTATGGGGTCGCACAGAGTCGGACACGACTGAAGTGACTTAGCAGTAGCAGTAGCAGCCAACCTTAGGCAATGGCAACCCACTCCAGTACTCTTGCCTGGAAAATCCCATGGATGGAGGAGCCTGGTAGGCTGCAGTCCATGGGGTCGCTGAGAGTCAGACACGACTGAGCGACTTCACTTTCATGAAGTGGAGAAGGAAATGGCAAGCCACTCCAGTGTTCTTGCCTGGAGAATCCCAGGGACAGGGGAGCCTGGTGGGCTGCCATCTATGGGATTGCACAGAGTCGGACATGACTAAAGCGACTTAGCAGCAGCAGCAAACCAGACTGTGGGATACCATGCAAAAAGCCCTAACCTAAGACACCACCAGGACCACTCACAGAACAAAGGACTGAACAGAGCTAGCTGGCTGCAGACCATCCCCCTCCGGTGACAGGCAGCCAGAGCCAGAAGGGGGCAGTTGCAGCCCCAGAGAGGCATTATCTACCAAACTGCAAGCAGGCTTCTTTGCTAACCAAGACTTCTTGGGGTTCTGGACAGTCAACATCTGCCTGAGAAAGTGCGCCAGTTGTACACCCAGAAAACCAAGCAGCAGGGATGGGGGAGGGGATAAGTCACAGAGACCATGCTCACCAAACAGCTCATCACCTGAGCTGCTCGGATTTGGGAAGGGCACAAAACGCAGGCCCAACTGAGTCTGTGTCTCTGAGGACTACCGGCGTACCTGAACCCGAGTGGCTTAGACCTGGTAGGTGCATGCAGCCCAGGGCCGGCCTCGGACGGTTCCCGGCAGAGCAACCTAGAGCCTGAGCAGTGTGGGCAGGGAGGGCACACGCGCTGTGAGCGGGGGCAGGCCCAGTGTGGCTGAGACACTGCGAGCACACGCCAGTGTTATTTGTTTGCAGCGTCCCTCCCTCCCCACAGCGCGACTGAACAAGTGAGCCTAAAAAAGTGTCCACCACCGCCCCCTTGTGTCAGGGTGGAAATTAGACACTGAAGAGACCAGCAAACAGAAAAAGCAAACAGAGGGAACCGCCTTGGAAGTGACAGGTACAATAGATTAAAATCCTGTAGTTAGTACCAACTATATGGGAAGGGGCCTATAGATTTTGATAAATATAAGCCGGACCAAGGAACTATCCAAAAATGAACTGACCCCACACTGCCCACAACACCACCAGAGAAAGTCCTAGATATATATTTACTATTTTTACAATTAAAAAAAAATTTTAAGTCCTCTATTACTCCTTTAATTTTCATTTTTATAACCTACTATTACTTTGAAAAAAAAAGAGGCCCTATTTTTTAAAGCAAACTTTATATATATATATTATAATTTTTGTGACTTTTTTTTCTTTTCTTTAATATTGTATTTTTGAAAATCCAACCTCTACACTAGATTTTTAATCTTTGCTTTTTGGTATTTGTTATCAATTTTGTACCTTTAAGAACCCAATCTTCAGTACCCATTTTTACTTGGGAGCGAGATTACTGGCTTGACTGCTCTCTCCCCCTTTTGACTCTCCTTTTTCTCCACCAGGTCGCCTCTATCTCCTCCCTCCCCCTTCTCTTCTCTACCCAACTCTGTGAATCTCTTTGTGTGTTCCAGATGGTGGAGAACACTTAGGGAACTGATTACTGGCTGGATCTGTCTCTCTCCTTTTGATTCCCCCCTTATCCTCCTGGCCACCTCTGTCTTCTTCCTCCCTCTTCTCTGTATAACTCCGTGAACATCTCTGAGCGGTCCAGACTGTGGCACACACATAAAAAAGTGATTACTGGCTAGCTTGCTCTCTCCTCTTTTGATTCCACCTCATCTCATTCAGATCACCTCTAACACCCTCCTCCCTCTTCTCTTCTCCATGTAACTCTGTGAACCTCTCTGGGTGTCCCTCACTGTGGAGAAACTTTTCATCTTTAACCTAGATGTTTTATCAATGGTGCTGTATAGATGGAGAAGTCTTGATACCACTGTAAAAATAAGACTGAAAACCAGAAGCCAGAGGCTTAAGTCCAAATCCTGAGAACACCAGAGAACTCCTGACTCCAGGGAACATTAATCGACAGGAGCTCATCAAACGCCTCCATACCTACATTGAAACCAAGCACCACCCAAGGGCCAATAAGTTCCAGAGAAAGACATACCATGCAAATTCTCCAGCAACACAGGAACACAGCCCTGAACTTTAATATACTGGCTGCCCAAAGTTACTCCAAAACCACTGATATCTCATAACTCATTACTGGACACTTCATTGCACTCCAAAGAGAAGAAATCCAGCTCCACCCACCAGAACACTGATACAAGCTTCCCTAACCAGGAAACCTTGACAAGCCACCCGTACAACCCTACCCACAGCGAGGAAACTCCACAATAAAGAGAACTCCACAAACTGCCAGAATACAGAAAGGCCACGCCAAACATAGCAATATAAACAAGATGAAGAGACAGAGGAATACCCAGCAGGTAAAGGAACAGGATAAATGCCCACCAAACCAAACAAAAGAGGAAGAGATAGGGAATCTACCTGATAAAGAATTCCGAATAATGATAGTGAAAATGATCCAAAATCTTGAAATCAAAATGGAATCACAAATAAATAGCCTGGAGACAAGGATTGAGAAGATGCAAGAAAGGTTTAACAAGGGTAAAGCAAGGTTTATTTCTTCTTATTAGAAGAAATAAAAAAGAGTCAATATATAATGAATAATACAATAAATGAGATCAAAAACACTCTGGAGGCAACAAATAGTAGAATAACGAGGCAGAAGATAGGATTAGTGAAGTAGAAGATAGAATGGTAGAAATAAGTGAATCAGAAAGGAAAAAAGAAAAATGAATTAAAAGAAATGAGGACAATTTTAGAGATCTCTGGGACAATGTTAAACTCCCCAACATTCGAATCATAGGAGTCCCAGAAGAAGAAGACAAAAAGAAAGACCATGAGAAAATACTTGAGGAGATAATAGTTGAAAACTTCCCTAAAATGGGGAAGGAAATAATCACCCAAGTCCAAGAAACCCAGAGAGTCCCAAACAGGATAAACCCAAGGCAAAACACCCCAAGACACATATTAATCAAATTAACAAAGATCAAACACAAAGAACAAATATTAAAAACAGCAAAGGAAAAACAACAAATAACACACAAGAGAATTCCCATAAGGATAACAGCTGATCTTTCGATAGAAACTCTTCAGGCCAGGAGGAAATGGTAGGACATACTTAAAGTGATGAAAGAAAATAACCTACAGCCCAGATTACTGTACCCAGCAAGGATCTCATTCAAATATAAAGGAGAAATCAAAAGCTTTACAGACAAGCAAAAGCTGAGAGAATTCAGCACCACCAAACCAGCTCTCCAACAAATGCTAAAGGATCTTCTCTAGACAGGAAACACAAAAAGGGTGTATAAACTCGAACCCAAAACAATAAAGTAAATGGCAACAGGATCATACTTATCAATAATTACCTTAAATGTAAATGGGTTTAATGCCCCAACCAAAAGAAAAAGACTGGCTGAATGGGTACAAAAACAAGACCCCTATATATGTTGTCTACAAGAGATGCATCTCAAAAGAGGGGACACATACAGACTGAAAGTGAAGGACTGGCAAAAGATATTCCATGCAAATGGAGACCAAAAGAAAGCAGGAGTAGCAATACTCATATCAGATAAAATAGACTTTAAAACAAAGGCTGTGAAAAGAGACAAAGAAGAACACTACACAATGATCAAAGGATCAATCCAAGAAGAAGATATAACAATTATAAATATATATGCACCCAACATAGCACCACAATATGTAAGACAAATGCTAACAAGTATGAAAGGGGAAATTAACAATAACACAATAATAGTGGGAGACTTTAATACCCCAGTCACACCTATGGATAGATCAACTAAACAGAAAATTAACAAGGAAACACAAACTTTAAATGATACAATAGACCAGTTAGACCTAATTGATATCTATAGGACATTTCACCCCATAACAATGAATTTCACCTTTTTCTCAAGCTCACATGGAAGCTTCTCCAGGATAGATCACATCCTGGGCCATAAATCTAGCTTGGTAAATTTAAAAAAATTGAAATCATTCCAAGCATCTTTTCTGACCACAATACAGTAAGATTAGATCTCAATTACAGGAGAAAAACTATTAAAAATTGAAACATATGGAGGCTCAACAACACGCTGCTGAATAACCAACAAGTCACAGAAGAAATAAAAAAAGAAATCAAAATATGCATAGAAAAGAATGAAAATGAAAACACAACAACCTCAAACCTGTGGGACACTGTAAAAGAAGTGCTAAGGGTTTCCCCTTAGCTAAGGGTTCATAGCAATACAGGCATGCCTCAAGAAACAAGAAAAAAGTCAAATAAATAACCTAACTCTACACCTAAAGCAACTAGAAAAGGAAGAAATGAAGAACTCCAAGGTTAGTAGAAGGAAAGAAATCTTAAAAATTAGGGCAGAAATAAATACAAAAGAAACAAAAGAGACCATAGCAAAAATCAACAAAGCCAAAAGCTGGTTCTTTGAAAGGATAAATAAAATTGACAAACCACTAGCCAGACTCATCAAGAAACAAAGGGAGAAAAGTCAAATCAACAAAATTAGAAATGAAAATGGAGAGATCACAACATACAACACAGTAATACAAAGGATCATAAGAGACTACTATCAACAATTATATGCCAATAAAATGGACAACGTGGAAGAAATTGACAAATTCTTAGAAAGGTACAACTTTCCAAAACTGAACCAGGAAGAAACAGAAAATCTTAACAGACCCATCACAAGCATGGAAATTGAAAATGTAATCAGAAATCCTCCAGCAAACAAAAGCCCAGGTCCAGACGGCTTCACAGCTGAATTCTACCAAAAATTTAGAGAAGAGCTAACATCTATCCTACTCAAACTCTTCCAGAAAATTGCAGAGGAAGGTAAACTTCCAAACTCATTCTATGAGGCCACCATCACCCTAATACCAAAACCTGACAAAGATGCCACAAAAAAAGAAAACTACAGGCCAATATCACTGATGAACATAGATGCAAAAATCCTTAACAAAATTCTAGCAATCAGAATCCAACAACACATTAAAAAGATCATACACCATGACCAAGTGGGCTTTATCCCAGGGATGCAAGGATTCTTCAATATCCGCAAATCAATCAATGTAATACACCACATTAACAAATTGAAAAATAAAAGCCACATGATCATCTCAATAGATGCAGAGAAAGCCTTTGACAAAATTCAACATCCATTTATGATAAAAACTCTGCATAAAGCAGGAATAGAAGGAACATACCTCAACATAATAAAAGCTATATAAGATAAACCCACAGCAAACATTAGCCTCAATGGTGAAAAATTGAAAGCATTTCCCCTAAAGTCAGGAACAAGACAAGGGTGCCCACTTTCACCATTACTATTCAACATAGTTTTGGAAGTTTTGGCCACAGCAATCAGAGCAGAAAAAGAAATAAAAGGAATCCAAATTGGAAAAGAATAAGTAAAACTCACTGTTTGCAGATGACATGATTCTTTACGTAGAAAACCCTAAAGACTCCACCAGAAAATTACTAGAGCTAATCAATGAATATAGTAAAGTTGCAGAATATAAAATCAACACACAGAAATCCCTTGCATTCCCATACACTAATAATGAGAAAATAGAGAAATTAAGGAAGCAATTGCATTCACCATTGCAACAAAAAGAATAAAATACTTAGGAATATATCTACCTAAAGAAACTGAAGACCTATATATAGAAAACTATAAAACACTGGTGAAAGAAATCAAAGAGGACACTAATAGATGGAGAAATATACCATGTTCATGGATCGGAAGAATCATATAGTGAAAATGAGTGTACTATTCAAAGCAATCTATAGATTCAGTGCAATCCCAATCAAGCTACCAATGGTATTTTTCACAGAGCTAGAACAAATAATTTCACAATTTGTATGGAAATACAAAAAAACCTCAAATAGCCAAAGCAATCTTGAGAAAGAAGAATGGAACTGGAGGAATCAACCTGCCTGACTTCAGGCTCTACTACAAAGCCACAGTCATCAGGACAGTATGGTACTGGCACAAAGATAGAAATATAGATGAATGGAACAAAATGGAAAGCCCAGAGATAAATCCACACACCTATGGACATCCTATCTTTGACAAAGGAGGCAAGAATATACAATGGAGTAAAGACAATCTCTTTAACAAGTGGTGCTGGGAAAACTGGTCAACCACTTGTAAAAGAATGAAACTAGAACACTTTGTAACACCATACACAAAAGTAAACTCAAAATGGATTAAAGATCTAAATGCAAGACCAGAAACTATAAAACTCTTAGAGGAGAACATAGGCAAAACACTCTCTGACATAAATCACAGCAGGATCCTCTATCCACTATCCTCTGTCCTCTATCCACTGCTGGGCATACACACTGAGGAAACCAGAAGGGAAAGAGACACATGTACCCCAATGTTCATCGCAGCACTGTTTATAATAGCCAGGACATGGAAGCAACCTAGATGTCCATCAGCAGATGAATGGATAAGAAAGCTGTGGTACATATACACAATGGAGTATTACTCAGCCATTAAAAAGAATACATTTGAATCAGTTCTAATGAGGTGGATGAAACTGGAGCCTATTATACAGAGTGAAGTAAGCCAGAAGGAAAAACACCAATACAGTATACTAATGCATATATATGGAATTTAGAAAGATGGTAACGATAACCCTGTATACGAGACAGCAAAAGAGACACTGATGTATAGAACAGGCTTATGGACTCTGTGGGAGAGGGAGAGGGTGGGACGATTTGGGAGAATGGCATTGAAACATGTGAAATGTCATGTATGAAACGAGATGCCAGTCTAGGTTCAATGCACGATGCTGGAGGCTTGGGGCTGGTGCACTGGGACGACCCAGAGGGATGGTATTTTATAAAAGTAATAAATTATTTTAAAAAAAATAAAATAAAAAAAATAAAAAATATACAAGCAACACCTGCAGCTCAATTCCAGAAAAGTAAATGACCCAATCAAAAAATGGGCCAAAGAACTAAACAGACATTTCTCCGAAAAAGACATACAGATGGCTAACAAACACATGAAAAGATGCTCAACATCACTCATTATCAGAGAAATGCAATTCAAAACCACAATGAGATACCATTTCACACCAGTTAGAATGGCTGCTATCCAAAATTCTACAAGCAATAAATGCTGGAAAGGGTGTGGAGAAAAGGGAACCCTCTTACGCTCTTGGTGGGAATGTAAACTAGTACAGCCACTATGGAGAACAGTGTGGAGATTCCTTTAAAAACTAGACATAGAACTGGCTTATGACCCAGCAATCCCACTGCTGGGTGTACACACTGAGGAAACCAGAATTGAAAGAGACACGTGTACCCCAATGTTCATCGCAGCACTGTTTATAATAGCCAGGGCATGGAAGCAACCTAGATGAATGAATCCATTCATCAGCAGATGAATGGATAAGAAAGCTGTGGTACATATACACAATGGAGTATTACTCAGCCATTAAAAAGAATACATTTGAATCAGTTCTAATGAGGTGGATGAAACTGGAGCCTATTATACAGAGTGAAGTAAGCCAGAAAGAAAAACACCAATACAGTATACTAATGCATATATATGGAATTTAGAAAGATGGTAACAATAACCCTGTATGCGAGACAGCAAAAGAGACACAGATGTATAGAAGAGTCTTTTGGACTCTGTGGGAGAGGGAGAGGGTGGGATGATTTGGGAGAATGACATTGAAAAATGTATAATATCATATAAGAAGTGAATTGCCAGTCCAGGTTCGATACAGGATGCTTGGGGCTGGTGCACTGGGATGACCCAGAGGATGGTACGGGGAGAGAGGTGGGAAGGAGGTTCAGGATGAGGACCACATGTACACCCGTGGTGGATTCAGGTTGATGTATGGCAAAACCAATTCAATATTGTAAATTAATCAGCCTCCAATTAAAATAAATTTAAATTAAAAAAAATTAACATGAGATTTTAAGTGAGCAATATATTAAACTACACATTGGCATAAAAAGATAATAATGCTTTCCCAGATAAAGGAAAGATAACTAATTTATGATGATAATGAGTATAGTAGTCAATGTTTATTATTTATGAATACATTATAATTGATTCTTGAAATAATATCATAACTGGCATATTCTTACTTAAGATACTATGTTAATCACAAATCAGACCTCTGGTGAAATTGGGTTTAAATGTCTAATATAATATGTAATAAAACAGTTGATTAGGGATAAGGCCAGCTTTGAGCATTTGTTGTTATTGCAAATATGTTCACTGTGTTCATGATTTATACCTCTATATTTCAAAAACAAACTTAGACTACTAAAATAAAATACATCATCAACTATCACAAAGCAAGTAATGAAAATGAAAGGACTTGAGAAATTATCAATTTACACTTTTCTTTTTGAAACTGCCGCTTCCTCAAAGAACTGTGACTTTCACATTTTACTCATCTCAGTATGATCAGGACTAGCACAGTACTTGGCTTATGAAGGCTCTCAGGAAATGTGTGTTGAATGAAACGAAGAATGAAAATAACAACCGGAAAAAAATTAAAAGGAGTGAAAAATACGGGAAAAGAGAACAGAAAAGTGGGGAGGGAGGTGAGAGAGGGGAGGAAGATTTTAAACTTTTTGTTTTCAGTTTCATTGTGGGTCTAATGTCACTTGATTAGAGAAAGTGCATCAGAGTCCCTAAGACCTGGAGGCAGGGGAAAGGGGAATTCTAGAGGACCAGATACCAGAAGGCACCACGATCCTCCTGCTGGGACCTCCTACATCTCCACTGAAGAGAGCTTTGTAAATAACTACAGACAGGACAAGCTGAGGAGTCTCAACCTGTCCACCTCTTGGTCTTGACTGCTTTGTACATTGAATTCTCAAGGGTTTTCAAAGCCAGAAAAGAGAGAAAGGAGGGTGCCATTCTCAATTCCTCCCCCGGACACCAACCATCACCTCCAAATATCATCATTCACTGTTGAATTTTGTTTCCGAGTGCCTATCACACCTCTTTCAATTCTAATCTCGGGTCTCTGATGTTAAAACAGGACATAATATCCTGAAAACTTTACTGAATCTCCAAATTTATAAGTACTTCTCAAGTAGGTATTAATAGATTCTCCCATAACATATAACTGAAATTTTTAAGTGCCCCTATCGGAGTCTTGTGGCTCAGCTGGTAAAGAATCCGCCTGCAATGTGGGAGATCTGGGTTCAATCCCTGGGTTGGGAAGATCCGCTGGAGAAGGGAAAGTCTACCCACTCCAGTATTCTGGCCTGGAGAATTCCATGGACTGTAAAGTCCATGGGGTCGCAAAGAGTCAGGCACGACTAAATGACTTTCACTTCTACTTTCATCAGAGTCTTAATAATAAATGCAGGATTAAGGTCCATTTCCAAGCTCTTAGCATTAATTCAAGTACCAAAATAAAGTGTATTCTACATTTCCATTTTATCATTATTGTGATAACACTACTACCAAGTCCATCCTGAATCTGTGTACGTGATGGGGAATGCCATCCTCACTAAGATGCATGCAATGCTTTCTCATTAGTTATCTGATTCATATCAGATCTATCCAAAAAGCAAAAATCAATAAGTTCCCTAACAAATTGTGTTGTAAAGAGCTTGGGAAACAAACACTCTCATCCTTTGTGAATACAAATTCGTACAAACACTTTGGAAGACAATTAGGCAATTTTATCAAAAATTTAAAAACATATATACTTATAGACAGCAATTCCACTATGGGAATTTATTTTATAGATATATTTGCATGTCTGTGAAATAATTTATATACTAGAACACATGCTAGCCAAAAAAAAAACAAACTAAATAGTCATCATTAAGGAACTGTGATAGGGGAAGGCAATGGCACCCCACTCCAGTACTCTTGCCTGGAAAATCCCATGGATGGAGGAACCTGGAAGGCTGCAGTCCATGGGATCACTAAGAGTCAGACTTGACTGAGAGACTTCACTTTCACTTTTCACTTTCATGCTTTGGAGAAGGAAATGGCAACCCACTCCAGTGTTCTTGCCTGGAGAATCCCAGGGATGGGGGAGCCTGGTGGGCTGCCGTCTCTGGGGTCGCACAGAGTCAGACACGACTGAAGCAACTTAGCAGCAGCAGCAGCAGCAGCAGCAGCAAGGAACTGTGATACAGTTCATTTTATATGTCAGTTTGCCTGGGCCATAGTGCCCAGGTATTTAGTTAAACATTATTCTGGATGTTTCTTTGATCATGTTTTTTGATAAGATTAACATTAAATCAGTGGACTTTGAAAAAGCAGATTGTCCTTCATAATGTGGGTAAGCCTCATCCAATCACTAAAGACATGAATGTAACAAAAGACTACCTCATATGGGAAGGAATTTTATCAGTAGATGGCTTTTGGACTTGAAATTCAGCTGCATAGCAGCCCTGATCGCCAGCCTGATGGCCTTTGCAAGTGATCTACAGCATCAACTCTTACCTGGGTCTCCAACTATTTAATCTGAGTTTCAATCGTATCAGTATGTGTTATGGTATGCAATATTTTTTATATTCTGCATTTGAAACAGTATTATAATCATTTTAATTTTTCAATTGGTATATACATTAGCTGCATTATAAATATATGATACAAATGCATTTTCTATGAAACTTACATATTTGTAATTTAAAGTTTGAGTCATTAAAATGCAAACAACATTTACATTATATGCTTTCACAAATTCTTAATGTGTTTATTTCACTTCTCTAATTATTGTTAATGCAAGATTACTTTTAGCCCTTTTATGTTTGAAAAATGCTTAATAGACTTCTGAATGGTAACTATAGTCAACAATGCTGTATCATGTATTTGAAAGTTGCCAAGAGAATGGATCTTAAAAGTTCTCATTCACACAAAAATTGTAACTGTGTGAGATGATAGATGTGTTAACTAACCTTATTGTGGCAATCATTTACATATATATATATATATGAAATTGTCACATCATACACCTTAAATTTACACACTGTTATATGTCTAATATATCTCAATAAAGCTAACTGAGGGGTAGGCGGGGGAGAACTTTTAAGATTTTCATCCCAGCTCCAGTAATACTTGCTAGAGACAAATGTCACAGTGAAATCCATCAAAACATGCTGCCATGTTCTTCACACACACAAATGATACCTGTCATCATTCCATAGCTGTGTTACTGTAATTCAGTCAAATTGGTTGTGAATCATGAATGTTCTATTTTTTAGTCTAATTTGAACAGTTAATGAAATTTAATCTAGTGAAAAATAATTCATTCTGAAAAAGGCATTCCCAATCATCTCTCACACACCCAAAGTAACTTTTTTAAAGTCTTCTCCAATGTATACTTCTAAAGGCAAAGATGATATTTTTATATTTAAAATCATGAATATATGGTCAATTCAACATAATTACTATTATTGTAAAAGCCTTCTGTTTGGGGTAAAAAGACAAGAGATAGCTTAGTTAGGCACAAAAATTTCTTTTAAACTATCCAAAGAAAATGAGAGTAATTGAAATATCTGAGTATTCTGTTAGTGAGTAAGGCATTTGGTGCCCAGTATGAAAGTGAAAGAGGAGAGTGAAAAAGTTGGCTTAGAGCTCGACATTCAGAATACTAAGATCATGGCATCTGGTCCCATCACTTCATGGCAAATAGATGGGGAAACAGTGGAAACAATGGCTGACTTTATTTTTCTGGGCTCCAAAATCACTGCAGATGGTGATTGCAGCCAAGAAATTAAAAGACGCTTACTCCTTGGAGGGAAAGTTATGACCAACTTAGCATATTAAAAAGCAGAGACATTACTTTGTCAACAAAGGTCCGTCTAGTCAAGGCTATGGTTTTTCCAGTGGTCATGTACGGACATGAGAGTTGGACTATAAAGAAAGCTGAGCACCCAAGAATTGATGTTTTTGAGCTGTGGTGTTGGAGAAGACTCTTGAGAGTCCCTTGGACTGCAAGGAGATCCAACCAGTCCATTCTAGAGGAGATCAGTCCTGGGTGTTCATTGGAGGGACTGATGTTGAAGCTGAAATTCCAATCCTTTGGCCACCTGATGCAAAGAGCTGACTCATTTGAAAAGACCCTGATGCTGGGAAAGATGGAGGGCAGGAGGAGAAGGGGATGACAGAGGATGAGATGGCTGGATGGCATCACTGACTTGACGGACGTGAGTCTGGGTGAACTCCTGATGGACAGGGAGGCCTGGTGTGCTGCGGTTCATGGGGTCACAGAGTTGGACACAACTAAGCAACTGAACTGAACTGAACTGAATCTACAATAAACCATGTGATGTATATTTTAAAATTGTTGATCTCATACATGGATTCTAGCATACAAATATCCAGCATTCTTCATATAACAGCATGTACCAGAAGCCCTTAATACACATATGCCCAAATAAATTAATGTCCCCTTCTTAGACAGCTCATCTGGATAATTTTATGTGCCAAAAAAGAAAAGAATTTACAGGAGGGGGAGGCAGGAAGATGTAAGGGGTAACACTGCATTTTATGATTTATCAAGATTTGAGACACCATTATTTCATTTTAAATGCTGCTGAAGAAAATAATATACCTAGCACTATTACCATTTTTGCTAACTTCTTATTAAGCATTGTTTAGTAACCACAATACTATTTGTTATTGTCCCAGTTTGTGAGAGGAGATTAGCAACAGCTACTAATGTTAAGAACTAATATATGTAATCCTCCTTTGGTTACTTTGGTTAGGTAGACATTTATTTATTGCTTACCCAGCATTCATTCCTCCTTCTCCTTTCAAACAGCATTTATTTTCTTTTGGGAAAATTACCCCTTCTGTTTGAATGGGATTTACCTCAACCCTAACCCCAGGTCTTTGGACCTGACAGGCCCATAACTCCATCCTTTGGCCACTTTGATTGGTTTAGGAAGAGTGGTTTATGTATTCATTGCTGTATACTAACTTTGTAACTAACAACTTTATTGTATTCTCTTACAGTTTTTGTAAGATTTCCTTGGATTTTCCAAATATGTAATCACATCATTTTTCCAATTTTTGGGGGGTTTTCATATATACAATCATATCATGTGTAAATTATAATAATTATACCCATTTTATCCCCTTTTTTCTAACTGTATTAGCTAGTACCTCAAAAAAGTGTTAAATGTTTAGTTTTAACTTCTAGAACATCCTTGACTTGTTCCTGACTTTAACTAGGATGTTTCCAATGTTTATGCATTCAGCATAGTGCTAGTTTTTAGAGTTTAGGTATGAGTATCTTATCATGTCAAGCAAGTTTTCTCCTAATCCTATGTGGTTGGGAGGTTTATTTTCTTAAACCAATAATAAATACTGAACATTATCAAATATCTTAATAGCATATATAAAAATTATTTTCTCATTAGATCTATTGATATAATAAATTATTGTATGTTAAATTTCCTAATATCGCATTATCCTTATATTTTTTAGATTAAATTTTACTTTGGTATATTGTAGTCTCAGTGTGATACTGAATTCTTCTTACAATTTTTTAAGGGAATTTTACAGTCATAGTCATAAGTGAATTTGGTTTGCACTTTTTTTTAAACACTGTTATTAGGGTTCATTAAAATAATTTAAGGGGTTTTCTTCTCTTAATATGCTCTGAAACACTTTAAATAACATTAGAATTATCTGTTCCCCTATGCGTTTCATGTGAAACTTCTGGGCCTGATGTTTTTCATCAAGAGAAAGGAAAACAGATTAGGTTTTACGCAACATTTTCCTTCTGTGATAGATCTATTCAGATTTTGTATCTCTTCTGGAGTCAATTTGGGGCAATTATATATACCTCATTATAGTACACCTAAATAATGCCATAAATAAGGTATTATTAAAACGAAGCCTATAGCTATTTTCAAGTGTCTGTTCATTTCTGCATCCCTGTGTCCAACTTTATATTCAGTTACAATTATCTATGACAGGATTAAGCACAGTCTCATGATTCTTTTTATTTCCTTTGCCTAAGTGATTATTTCTCCCTTTTTGTTTCTTATTCTGTGTACTTGTGCTTTCTACATTTCTTTGTTGTTGTGATTATTTAAGTTTATGCTATATTGTTAGTATGTTTTTCTTAAAAGGTAGTTTTGTATGTATTTATTAGTTTCACTCGGAGAAGGCAATGGCACCCCACTCCAGTACTCTTGCCTGGAAAATCCCATGGACGGAGGAGCCTGGAAGGCTGCAGTCCATGGGGTCGCTGAGGGTCAGACACGACTTCACTTTCACTTTCACTTTTCACTTTCATTTTTCACTTTTATGCCTTGGAGAAGGAAATGGCAACCCACTCCAGTGTTCTTGCCTGGGAATCCCAGGGACGGGGGAGCCTGGTGGGCTGCCGTCTATGGGGTCGCACAGAGTTGGACACGACTGAAGTGACTTAGCAGCATTAGTTTCACTACTTTTAAATTTTCTAAGTTATTGATTTCTGTTTTATCTCCATTAATTTTTTCTCTTTCCTTAAGACTAATTTGTGATTTACTTTATAACTTATGAACTCATATATATTTATTCTTTCCTTTTTACTAGAAGTCCTATAAGATCCTCTGTGCAGTACTTTACCTGTAACTCGTTGGTTCTAGTTTTCATTGTCCTTATTTCCTATATATTCTCCAATTTTAGTTTGAATTTCATGTGTCACCCAAGAGTTGAGAGTGCTTTTCAAGTTTCTAGGTAATAATGGTAGAAACTTGATGTAATCTGGTTTTGCTATTAATTTCTACTCTTACTGTATTGTGATTGGAGAATATTGTTCACATTTTTCCTTTCCACAATTTGTAGAAATGTTCTTTATGGCTTAATCCACGGTCAGTTTTTATAAATTTCCTTTGGAAACTTGAAGATATATTCTCTGCTTTAACAATAAGGACTGTCTTATTCACTATATTATTTATTAAATTTTACTTATTTTTTGTCTTCATGATCTATTGTGGGCTGAAGTGATTAATTTCCCTTCATTAATGCATTTCTATTATTGCATCACCTTGGATTTTTGCTTTATGAATGTTAATGCTATTTTAATAATAGATATAAATTATTCATATTTTCTAGTGAATTGTACTCTTGAATGCTATAAAGAGCCCTACTTTTTTCTTTTACTAGATTTTCCCCTGAATCCAACCTCGTCTGGTATAAGATCACAATCTCTGCTTTCTTTTTCTTTGTATTTGCCCAATTTACTTTGGCTCATCTTTTTTTTTTAACCCTTACTGAATTACTTTGTTTTAGGTGTATCTCTTGAATTCAGCACTGAATTCACTTTGTGATACAAACAAAATATATGTTTTTAAAACAGGTGAGTTTAACCCACGTATATTCACTGACTGGATAGACATTTGGTTTCAGTTTTTTCATGTTGTTTTGTAATTGTTTTATATTTTTAAGATGATGTAACTAGTAGTCAGTGTTCTTTGACTTTTTTCCTCGTGTATTTCTTATGCTGAATAGAAAGCCGATATTGCTCTAGCTGTTCTCTTCTCAGGTACAACTTCATAGGATGCCCCAATCCTCTACTTATCAGACATATCTACTATTTTCCTACTGTAAGCACTGATTAAATTAATATTTTCTCTTCCACCTCCTACTCCTTTTCTACTGCATATTTTAAAAATTTTATTTATAATTGACTTTCAGCTATTAAAAATAAGGAAATTAACATATTTATGTGCAATTTACTTTCTTCCCCCTTGCTCCTTGTAGCCCTTATTAGTTTTTCACTTTTGCATTGTCAGGCATATAAGCTTTACATTTTGTTCTGTCACCCTGATCCCTGCACTGTTTTATTCTTAGATAAATACATCCATTGCTCCCTGCCAACCCTCTGTAGCAGTTTCTCAGGTCATCTCTTGTTTAACCTGTCATCAGATTGAATCATTAAGTAGGGCTCAAGGGAACAATACGCATGCTCGAAACTTGGCTTTATGTTTTTACACTTGAGCAACAATAGGGTAGCATCTTTGGCTTACATCTTTTTTTCCTTCAAGATTTTCTAGCATTTATATTGCTATGGAGAAGTCTGTAGTTAGCTCATTTTATTTTTTACTGATCTTTGAAATTCAGCAACTTTAGTAGGCTATGTTTGGGTGAGTTTTTCCTTGAACATATTGTATCCTTTCAAGATATAGGTTCAAGTATTATTTTATTTTAGGAAAAATTTCCATTATTATGTCTTTAATTACTATTTAATTACTTTTGTTTGTTTTCCTCCCACATCAGTGACACATCTGGCTCTCCTTTGCTTGCCTTTTATATCTGCCATTACACTCTTTTTAAAAGTTTTTATTGAAGTATAGTTGATTTACAATGTTGTGTTAGTTTCTGCTGCACAGCAAAGTGAGTCAGTTAGACATATACATATAGCCACACTTTTTTTAGATTGCTTTTCCAGATAGGTCATTACAGAGTATTGAATAGAGTTCCTTGTGCTATACAGTTGATCTACCATTACTTTCTAATCCTTTAAAAAAATTTTTTTTCATTTCCATTTCATGTTGCTTACGTCCTCATTTCTGTCCAATTTGTCCTTCTCTGTATTTTCACCAGGATCTATTGGCCCACGTAGTCTTCACCTTTTGCTTTCACAATGGATACTTTTTTCCCCCCACTCTTCTATGTACCCTATCAGTTCACATCTCATTTCTCCCTGTTGTGTTAATATCTGTTTCATGAGCTCTTCTATCTCTGCTTTATGGTTTTTACTTATAGAGGAGATTCATTTATTCTTTTCTTAAGATTCACAGTAAAATGTTTGATCATAATTTTCAGCAGCTCTGTGGAAAATTTTTCTGGTAAGTGTGCTTTATTAACCCTCTTTTTTTTTTTCTTTGTGTAGTATCTATGTATGGATACTATGAATATTCCTTCTTGACTACTTATCTCTGCAACAGCTGAATTTTTCCTATGCCACTATTTGCAAGAGGTTCATGTAGTAGTGGGGCAAGTCATAGGCTAGCTTAAATGTCTTTATAACCTTAATTTTGTGTAATTTTGTTTAACTTTTGCTTTTGCTCAGCCAGGGGACTCAGGCAGCGGATTTTCACCATGCATTTTTCTGCTGTGCCATAGAGACAGACTGCTTCCTGTAAATATAGCTTGTCACAATATTTCCTTGTTTAGATGCTCTTGCACTGCTACTCATAACCAAACAGATCCTTGAACTTCCATGACCAACATGTGTACTTTGTCTTTCCTATTATAAACAAGGATTTTCAATTTGGGAAATGAAGATGTACCTGTCACCTTTAAGAGATGTGCTTTGCCGCCTCTAAGACTTAAATTCATAGACCTTCTCTCTGCTTTCTCTAAGTGCACCCCTGCCTGATCTCTGTTGCTTTGGGAGAACTATTCCTCCTTTTTTGTGTGTGTGGTTTTGGATTTCAGCTATTTCCTTAGTATAATGGGAAATACGGCTGGTGAGTTTTTTCTAGCTTTCCTTTTTTCTCCTTCCTTTTCCTCTTTCTCTTTTCTTTTCTTCCTCTCTCCTTTCTTCCCTTCTTCCTTCCTTCCTTTTTTCTTTTCTCCTTTATTTCTTTCTTCTTGTTGCTTTTGCATGATTTCCAGTGAGAGAAGAGAGAAATGGCAACCTCATATTGACTTCTTATGTGTATTTTGAAGGTAGAAACAGGATTTGATGATTAATTAGATATGAGAAGTGAGGTTTCTAACTTGAGCAATTAAGTGGAATGTGGTATCATTCACCAACAAGGAAAACCCTAGAGGTTTGATAGGACAAAAATCATTGAGTTTAGTCTTACACATGTTAAGCTTGAAATGCCTGTGAAACATTAAATGGAAAGGTTTTAGTAAGAACTTAGAGAACAGATTTAGACTGGAGGAATTACCTAGAGAAGAGAAGCACCTGGGGCCCTGGATGAAAGCTCAGAGAACCCCAACATTTAGAAGTTGGTAGACAAGGAAACCATGAGAAAGTTGAGAAAAGTGCAGTTAAAAGGTCCAGTAAGGGGTTGATAGAAAGGTGTGCATTGGATTTCACCACATGGAAGTCACTAAGAACAACCTATGTTATTTAGGAAGAGCAGTTTGGGTGGACTGCTGGGCTGAAGCCAGACTGAAGAGTCCTGTGGAGGGAAGAGGAAGTGAAGAGGTGGAGACATTTTGCTATGAAAGTTAATAGAGAAATGTACAGTAGCTGGAGAGATGATGATAAGATCAAGGGAAGCTTTTTAGAATGGACATTAGGGCATGTTTTTATATTGTTGGAAATGATCCCAGGGAGAAGGAGTGGTTGATAACTTGGAAGATAGAGTGGGTAAGTCAAGGAGCAAAGTCCTTGAGGTTTCTAGAGCAGCTGGGATCCAGAGAGCATGTTTTGGCATTGATGGGGGTTGGGGGGGGGGGGTAGTAATCCACATTTGTTGAAAGCTGAAGATGGAAAGCACAAAGCTTCTGTTCAATGATGTCTATATTCTCAACAAAGACTGTTGTAAGATTGTCAGCAGAAAGTTTGGAAGTGGCATGAGGTAGCAGATTTGAGCAGGGAGAAGAAAGCATGAAATAGTATTTTAAACAGCCACAGAAAGAAAGCTATCAGGAAAGTAGCGTGATGGCTGTGTTGTATAAAGAGCACTTTTGAGGACTAAGATTCCAAAGATAAAGTGAGGCCAATGTGTCATTTTCTTCATCAGTGTTTAGCTGCTCAGATGCAGGACAAGAGAAAATACAGTAGTTTGGTTCTTACAAGGTTGGAATTTAGCCCATCAGAAAAAGCAGTGCAGAAATGGAAGTTACCAGTATTTTACTGGGGAATTATCATTGTGTTCCCTGGAATCAGACTGGACAAAAAGAGACATGAAGAGCAGGAGGGCACTAATGAATAGTGAGAAAGTGGTGGGGTGGATGGAAATGGTAGCTTGTGTTGGCTGTCCTCCACCAGCAATTAGGCACACATTTGTTGTTTTCTTCTCTTAAACTCTGCTTATCTCCCTTTGACAGCTAGACTGCTATAAACTAAACTTTGTACAATATTTTCACTTCACTGTAGGCCGAGAATGGGCTTCCCTTGTAGCTTAGTCGGTAAAGAATCTGCCTGCAATGCAGGAGACCTGGGTTCAATTCCTGGGTTGGGAAGATTCCCTGGAGAAGGAAATGGCCTAAAATAGTTCTGTTGAATTCTATCTATAACTGAGGAAGGAAGTCACATGAACATTCAAAATTCATTATAAACCTTGCTACATCATGGAGTGGGGGTGGCTTCAAAATTAATTGTGTACATGTATGTCCAGTATTCTTGCCTGGAAAATCCCCATGGACAGAGTAGCCTGGTGGGCTACAGTCTATCGGGTCGCAAAGAGTGGGACACAACTGAGCGACTAAGCACAGCACAGCATGTGTCTATGTATATGGGCTTCCCTGGTGGCTCAGCAGTAAAGAATGCTCCTGCAATGCAGGAGACGCAGGAGATGCAGTTCGATCCCTGGGTCTGGAAGATCTCCTGGAGGAGGGCACAGCAACCCACTCCAGTATTCTTGCCTGGCGAATCCCATGAGAGGAGCCTGGCTGGTTATAGTCCATGGGGTCACAAAGAGTTGGACACAACTAAAGCGACTGAGCACACACACACATATCTATGTATAATTTTTCATTTCATTATTTAAGAAAAGAAAATATACACTCTTCTGCTTCTCACACGTAAGCAAATTCTGGGTCCTTCATCAAGAGCGGTCTAGTTCTGGAGCAGACTTGTGCCTGATCATCCCATAGCAACAGGCTTATCAAATACACAGGAAATGAATGGTTTGTAGTTGTTTAGTCACCAAGTCTTGTCTGACTCTTGGGAACCCCATGGACTGTAGTCTGCTAGACTTCTGTCCAGGGGATTTCCCAAGAAAGAATACTGGAATGGGTTGCCATTTCCTTCTCCAGGAGATCTTCCTGACCCAGGGATCAAACCTGGGTCTCCTGCATTACATGCATATTCTTTACTACTGAGCCAGCAGGGAAGCCCAAATAAATGGTTTAAGAGCAACCAAAATATGCCTAGTGATAGCTGGTCCTCAAAAGAATCAATTTCTAAGACAGAAACCTTGAGAAAGATGAATGAATTAATGAAATCTTATATACCTGAACCATACAACATAGATAATATATATTTAAAGGTAATGTGAATTAAAAGAAAATAATTAGAGGCAGGTAGCATCAAAAGCAAAGAATATAATTAATCTGATTTAGGTGTTGTCCATCTGGTGATGTCCATGTGTAGAGTCTTCTCTTGTGTTGTTGGAAGAGGCTGTTTGCTATGACCAGTGCGTTCTCTTGGCAAAATTCTATTAGCCTTTGCCCTGCTTCATTCCGTATTCCAAGGCCAAATTCGCCTGTTACTCCAGGTGTTTCTTGACTTCCTACTTTTGCATTCCAGTCCCCTATAATGAAAAGGACATTTTTTGGGGGGGGTGTTAGTTCTAAAAGGTCTTGTAGGTCTTCATAGAATGGTTCAACTTCAGCTTCTTCAACGTTACTGGTTGGGGCATAGACTTGGATTACCATGATATTGAATGGTTTGCCTTGGAAACGAAAAGAGATCATACTGTCATTTTTGAGATTGCATCCAAGTACTGCATTTCAGACTCTTTTATTGACCATGATGGCTACTCCATTTCTTCTGAGGGATTCCTGTCCGCAGTAGTAGATATAATGGTCATCTAGGTTAAATTCACCCATTCCAGTCCATTTTAGTTTGCTGATTCCTAGAATGTCGACGTTCACTCTTGCCATCTCCTGTTTGACCACTTCCAACTTGCCTTGATTCATGGACCTAACCTGAAATCAGACTGATTATATTCTTTGCAGTCAAAGATGGAGAAGCTCTATACAGTCAGCAAAAACAAGACCGGGAGCAGACTGTGGCTCAGATCATGAACTCCTTATTGCCAAATTCAGACTTAAATTGAAGAAAGTAGGGAAAACCACTAGACCATTCAGGTATGACCTAAATCAAATCCCTTATGATTATACAGTGGAAGTGAGAAATAGATTTAAGGGCCTAGATCTGATAGACAGAGTGCCTGATGAACTATGGATGGAGGTTCGTGACATTGTACAGGAGACAGGGATCAAGACCATCCCCATGGAAAAGAAATGCAAAAAAGCAAAATGGCTGTCTGGGGAGGCCTTACAAATAGCTGTGAAAAGAAGAGAAGCAAAAAGCAAAGGAGAAAAGGAAAGATATAAGCATCTGAATGCAGAGTTCCAAAGAATAGCAAGAAGAGATAAAAAAGCCTTCCTCAGCGACCAATGCAAAGAAATAGAGGAAAACAGCAGAATGGGAAAGACTAGAGATCTCTTCAAGAAAATCAGAGATACCAAAGGAACATTTCATGCAAAGATGGGCTCAATAAAGGACAGAAATGGTATGGACCTAACAGAAGCAGAAGATATTAAGAAGAGGTGGCAAGAATACACAGAAGAACTGTACAAAAAAGATCTTCACAACCAAGATAATCACGATGGTGTGATCACTGACCTAGAGCCAGACATCCTGGAATGTGAAGTCAAGTGGGCCTTAGAAAGCATCACTACGAACAAAGCTAGTGGAGGTGATGGAATTCCAGTTGAGCTATCTCAAATCCTGAAAGATGATGCTGTGAAAGTGCTGCACTCAATATGCCAGCAAATTTGGAAAACTCAGCAGTGGCCACAGGACAGGAAAAGGTCAGTTTTCATTCCAATCCCAAAGAAAGGCAATGCCAAAGAATGCTCAAACTATCGCACAATTGCACTCATCTCACACGCTAGTAAAATACTCAAAATTCTCCAAGCCAGGGTTCAGCAATATGTGAACCGTGAACTTCCAGATGTTCAAGTTGGTTTTAGAACAGGCAGAGGAACCAGAGATCAAATTGCCAACATCTGCTGGATCATGGAAAAAGCAAGAGAGTTCCAGAAAAACATCTATTTCTGCTGTATTGACTATGCCAAAGCCTTTGACTGTGTGGATCACAATAAACTGTGGAAAATTCTGAAAGAGATGGGAATACCAGATCACCTGACCTGCCTCTTGAGAAACTTATATGCAGGTCAAGAAGCAACAGTTAGAACTGGACGTGGAACAACAGACTGGTTCCAAATAGGAAAAGGAGTACATCAAGGCTGTATATTGTCACCCTGCTTATTTAACTTATATGCAGAATACATCATGAGAAACGCTGGGCTGGAAGAAGCACAAGCTGGAATCAAGATTGCCGGGAGAAATATCAATAACCTCAGATATGCAGATGACACCACCCTTATGGCAGAAAGGGACTCAAAAGCCTCTTGATGAAAGTGAAAGAGGAGAGTGAAAAAGTTGGCTTAAAGCTCAACATTCAGAAAATGAAGATCATGGCATCTGGTCCCATCACTTCATGGCAAATAGATGGGGAAATAGTGGAAACAGTGTCAGACTTTATTTTTTTGGGCTCCAAAATCACTGCAGATGGTGACTGCAGCCATGAAATTAAAAGATGCTTACTCCTTGGAAGGAAAGTTATGACCAACCTAGATAGCATATTCAAAAGAAGAGACATTACTTTGCCAACAAAGGTCCGTCTAGTCAAGGCTATGGTTTTTCCAGTGGTCATGTATGGATGTGAGAGTTGGACTATGAAGAAAGCTGAGCACCAAAGAATTGATGCTTTTGAACTGTGGTGTTGGAGAAGACTCTTGAGAGTCCCTTGGACTGCAAGGAGATCCAACCAGTCCATTCTAAAGGAGATCAGTCCTGGGTGTTCTTTGGAAGAAATGATGCTAAAGCTGAAACTCCAGTACTTTGGCCACCTCATGCGAAGAGTTGACTCATTGGAAAAGACCCTGATGCTGGGAAGGATTGGGGCCAGGAGGAGAAGGCGATGACAGAGGATGAGATGGCTGGATGGCATCACCAACTCAACGGACATGAGTTTGAGTGAACTCCGGGAGTTGGTGATGGACAGGGAGGCCTGGCGTGCTGTGATTCATGGGGTCACAAAGAATCAGACATGACTGAGCGACTGTTCTGAACTCAACTGATAACACTTTCTTCATAATAATATTAAATGTCTTCCCTGGCTGCAGTGATTGAGAGAATTCCCTTTTCTTCTATTTTAAGGCAACACTCATTTGGGCTACACTATGTTTCTGCCAATGCTCACACATTGTTCTGTGGTCAGTGTATCCTCCTGAGAGCTGATAATGGATGAGTTCATTGCCCTGCTATTGGGGAAGGGAAAAGGGTCTCTTCTGAGTTCTTTCTCTGCATAGAGAGCTGAGCACTAAAGTTTATCTATTAATAAATCAACAAAAGCCTCAATTTTTCAAGAAACTTTTCTTTCCAGCTGAAATCAGGGCCTCTGTGAGGGAATCCAGAGGAATCTATGAATATGCTCTGTGTATGTGATGCTCATCCACAGGACAGAAACAAATGGATGATTAAATTGTTCCTGGTGAGCTGGGAAGGTCAAATGGTGGCAGAACTCCCACCCCTACCCCCTACCATAGTCAAGAGGGAGACAGGAAGTCCTTGCAGAAAGCTACCTGGAAAATGATAAGCTATGGTGTTAAAATATAGTTCATTAATTCAGAACCAGAAACCTTATCCTAGAAGTAAGGCCATATTTAAGTTATTCATAATTTTGTCTAGTTATTTCCATTTACTTTGCCCTTACTGTCTAGTGAAGATATTTTGGAAATGTCAGTAGGTGACAGCTCTGCTGAATGGAACCAAAGAAGAGAATGTTGTATTTGGGCCAGAATTCCTGGGAGTCAGGTGTGGATAAGTCAAGGGAATTCAAATGAGAACACCCCAGGAGCTGGTGATGGACAGGGAGACCTGGCGTGCTGCAGTCCATGGGGTCGCAAAGAGTCGGACATGATGGAGTGACTGAACTGAACTAGAGAAGTATCCCTGTGAGACAGACCCAGGTCCTCCCCCCAATCTTGACTCTTAGTTCTCAGCCTCTTCAATAAAAGCCTGGGCAGTAGGGTATATTGTTTCACTCATCTACATACTTAGTCTTCAGATGTCAAGGCTCCTGTCCCTAAAGGGAAATTGGTCTCCATCTGTTTAGTTTGTGACTTAGGTTTTGAAAAAAGAAATCTAAATCTTATGAATTACTTCTAATTTCCTCTCTGTAAATGTTGATTTCCTCTATGTTGATGAATTTGACTACCACTGCTTATTAATATCTCCAAACCAATATAAAACAATAGTTTTTGTTTTGGAAGATAAGACATATATACTGACTTGATTATTTTTACAATCTTATGATTATGGAATAGAGCTTAAGAATCAACTAAGAAGATTGTGAGGTTTCATATCTATGAGGAACTGACTGGACGGGTTTTTCTTGCCAGGAAATGCTTAACGGTTAAAAGTAAATATATGTACACTTCAGAAGTGTCCTTGTGTTAGCTGAGGGAGCCGTAGCTCTGGACCTCGTACTTTAGAGGTCCTTTGTGATCCTCCTTCAGCCACATGCTCCCCTTGAGGCACGGGATGTGCAGGACCCAGCTGGCATGCCCACCAGAGCCTTTGCCCCTCTTCTACACTACACTCTGAATTATCAGGACCCTGGTGCCAAGGAGCAGCTGCTTGAGAAAAGTAAGGACCGAGCTTAGATGTGGGGGCTGGACTGTCCTCCTGCAGGAGCATGAAGACCCTCTCAGAATGGGTGAGAGCTGGAAGCATGGAGAGAAGAGGAGCAGGACACGGGTGCCAGCCTGGGTGTACCTTCATGCACTGCCAAGTCATCTGGTTAGAACTACAAGGAATTTGAAAATTCTGAATACCTTCCAGGTAGTCACAACAAAACAGTTGTCAAGGTAGACCAGAAAATATTTCACTAAACTGTTTGTTTGGTTTACAACCTTTGATTATGTCTATTAATACATACGGCGTCAGGCCTCCATTTGTATACCTTCCCAGGTCTCTAGGACAGTGTACCTCGCCCAGGGAATGGAAAGATGCTCAAGGCCAAGAACAGAGTTCTAGAGCTTCCATTAATCAATGTGGCAGTGGGCAAGCCACAGTCTCTCAGTGCCTCAGTTTCCTGTTATGTCAAATCAAAATCTTACCTGTGTATTTCACAAAGTGGCCATGTAATGAGAAAATGAAATATTATATCTGAATAATGCCATGTAATCTGTGTAGCAATACATACCACTACTGCTTTTGGTATTGCCCTTATACCTAACACTACTACATAGCTCTTTTTTCTGTATTGTATATCAGATAAGACATACTTACATCTCATGAGCTAGTTTGATATTATGGTACAATCTTAAGAATATTACCAATGTAAACCTATCTTGACACCAGCTTTGACAGCATAAGCCAAGGGCAGATAATGCTTTTGATGACCATTTAATCTAGTGTTTCCTACTACTTTCAGTGCAAAGACTCAGTATTGTTGTAAAAGTAAGCGAACAAAAAGTCGTGGGCTAATTAGTATACTATTCATTGAGAAGAAAACCATCATAACTAAAACCTATATGGTCTTAGTCGTACTTTTAAATGAATTCTGTTTTATTAACCACAAGAGCATCCACATACATACATATTATGTGTGAGGTTGTGATTCTGTTTAGGGACAATACCTTCTGTGCATACAGATTCTCAGGCTGTGCACCCGTAAGTCCAAGGCCTCCGAGTGGTTGAAGATACAGGGAACAAGGCAAACCCAGCTGAATGTGGGAGGAACACAGGAAGCACTGGGTGGAGATTATGATCACTTTCAAATCTAGCGGGGATCAGCAAAAGTTTCATGAAAATCATGACATTGTGATTCATCTCCAAGGAAGATTTTTGGAAAACAGAGATAACCCAACTAATATTTGCCTAGAGCCTTCTATATAGGAAGCTCTTGTAAAATGTTACTGTAATAATCCTTACAACAACCTTACTAGGTTTGGGAAATGTTTTTATAAAAAAACGAACCTGAGACTTAGAGGTTCAGAAACATGTTCAAAGTCAGAAAGCTAGGAAAGATTGGGCTTAGAATCTCAGCCTTTCTGACTTTTCTCTTTCCAATTTACTGTTTGTTTTTGGGTTTTTTTGCTCAATTTTCAGTTGTTATCTTACTACTTTTCTGACTTTTGGGAGAGGCATACTGATGTACCATCTACAGTATTTGTTATCCAGTATGTTTTAAATAGACTTTCTTTTAAAAATATTCTTAAATGAATGCATTTTATGAACAAACTTTATATCACAAGCTACAAACAGAATATAACTCTAAAATTAAGTGTAGTGCAAATCAACAAAGATAAAATGTCATTAAATTCTGGAACCATCCTACTAGGATCAAAGGCTCTGAGCCTGGGGTCTGCTTGCTCTTTGTTAAAATCGGACATTTTTCAAGTGTTACAGGGAGATATTAAAAACATAATAGCACCAAACTGAGTCTTGCTTCTTGAGGCAAATCCTCCAAAAAAAAGAAAGAGAGAAAAAAGCAATACTAACTCTGTAATTCAATTGCTTTAAAATACATGTCTGGGCACTGCCTAAATTATCTCACCACACTTTTGGCACATGCCCTATTCTTTGTAATAGAAGAAAATCTAGAGATAAACACTGAGAAATGACCCTCTCAGAGAACTGGAAGGATACCAAGTGCCTCCGTTTAGCAGCATCCATCACTATGCTAATTATCCTCAGGGAACTTTCAACTTCCTAGCAGAACTTCCTTCTGTATCCATCAGGAAAGTCGAGTTAGTTCCCTCTTCCCCCATGGAGAGGAAGGAGCCCTCAAATAATAACAGGGACACTTTTATTAGGATCGAGTCCTCCCAAAGGGCCTGTGGGCTGAGAAAGTATGTTCTGGGTCTGAGTTCAATTACAGGAAAGTCTTATTTTTCAAATTAGGCCCTCGGCTATGAAGCAAAGTGGATTCCCTTTTGCTGATTTTATTCAACAATTTTGGAGGGAGACTTCATTTTAAATTTTTGTGCTCCTAACGGGTCTGTCGTGTTTATGCCCGACAGTCTGTTTTGAGCGTCTGTGTTTGTGTGTGTGTTTTATGAAAGCCCAGCGAATGGAGCACTGCTGTGCTGCTGGGCAGGAAGTGGTATGAGCACTGGTAACGGTCACTCTCAAGCATTAAGATCTTAGCCAGTGATCAGCAGGCCCAAATATCCGGAGACAGCAGGACCCCATGTTTCCTCCCACAGCCTCACCAACAAGTAAAGAGTACAATGGAAATAAGTCAATCATAACTCATGCAAACACTTATCAGTAAGTACAATCCAATCCATCAAAATATCCAGTCAGCTCTACCTTTAAAATGCAGATTAAATTCAACCCCTTCTTACCTTCTGGCCTGATCCACTTTATCATTCACTTGGATGATGGCACAGCTTCCCCCCTGCTTACAACCTTGCCCCCTACCACCTATTCTTGACACAGCAGTCAGAGCAGCTCTTAAAACAAGTCAAATCATTTCACTCCACTGCATACACCTGTGATTGGCAACCATCTCACTCAGAATAAAACCAAAGTGCTCACAGTGGCCTACAGACCCTCTATGATTCGGGCCCCATTACCTCTCTCTCCTCATATTCCCATGCTCATTCTGTTTCAGGCACTCTGGCCTCCTTGTCCTTTCTGGAACATAGCAGGCATACCCACTCCCAAGGTTTTGTAGTGGCTGGTCTCTCTGAATGGGATGGGAACCTCCCATGCCCATACATCTGCGAGATTAACTTCCTCATCCCCTTCAAGTCTTTCCTCAAATGCCATCTACTCGATGAGACCTAGATTGACCACTTTCTTTAATAAGTCACTTACATATGAATGAATCTCCTTCCAGGAGTGTGTTCATAAGTCCAATAAAGTTAGCCTAGGTACCCAATTAACACAGTCAGCTACATAGTACTGTAGTGTAATAGGCTTATAATACTTTCCACACAAATAATACATAAAAAAACAAAAAATAAGGAAAACATTTTTTATCCTACAGTACTGTACTTTGAAAAGTACAGTAGTACAGTGCAACAACTGGCATACAAGGGCTGGCATCAAGGAAACATGAAAGAGGTTACAGCCTGGAGGAGGGAGAGGAAGTAGGAGATGATAGAGCTAAAGGACTTCAGCAGCAGGAGGCAGGGCAAGCTGCAGTTTCACTCATGCCTGACGCAGATGGCATGGTTCTGGTACTTGCTGGATTCAATTCTACGTACCCTCTTGGGGGAAAAAAAAATGATTCAGTGATGTCTTGGTAGTAGCACGTTTGCATGTTTGAAAATTCTCAACCTGAGGGTTCCTATGTGGGGAGCTTACTGTACAGCAACTTGGCTGCCCACCTCCATCTGTCTTAATGTGCTCATATCACTTGATGGCTTCCTAACACATCATGCAATTTACTAATCTATTTGCTCTATAGTTGATTGTCTGTCTCCCTCCTCTAGACTTCCCTGGTGGCTCAGACGGTAAAGTGTCTGCCTACAATGTGGGAGACCTGGGTTCAATCCCTGGGTCGGGAAGATCCCCTGGAGAAGGAAATGGCAACGCACTCCAGTACTCTTGCCTGGAAAATCCCATGGAGGGAGGACTCTGGTAGGCTCCTCTGGAATGTAAGCTGTATGAGGGCAGGCTCTACATTTTGCTCACTCATATCTCAAGCACCGAAAATAATGGCTAACAAACAGCAGACACTCAATAAATACTTATTAAATTAAATGAACGAAGCCAGTACCAAAACCACCTCAACCCCTACAACTTATAATCTCAACAAAATCCAATTCTCAATCCTTTTTAGGCATCTAATAAGCACTCCGAATGAATGGTTCACTCTGAAGTGGAGATAGTATTCTGTGGTCTGGATCAGCAAGTCATCTGAGCAGATCACAACAATGTAGGGAAGGAGGGTATGGAACTAAATGGAGTTTGGGACATGGGGGTTAAGCTTCTGAATTTGTCAGATGTTTACACAGCAGTTCTTTTTGTTAACTGAAGTATAGTTGATATACAATAATATATGTTACAGATGGACAATATAATGATTCACAATTTTTAAAGGTTATACTGCATTTGTAATTATTATAAAATATTCACTATATTCCACAAAGGAGTTCTTGATAGCAATATTCTTACTAATAAAGTTTCAACAATGCATTGATTTTTATGAAGCATTGTAGAAACTGAAGGTGTGGGCAAGTGTATGCACATATTCAAAAGCAGCACCAAGTCTGACAGACAAATAAACAAACTTCAGGTAAGGATAGATCAAAGCCCCTCACCCTAGAAGCACTAGGTAACATTGGACCCTTTCTGCAAGAATTCATTATTTCAAAGAGTTTGCCTTTTGATTTTTTCACTATGTTCTTTTTGTATTGTAAAATGGTAAATTTGTAAAAAAAACAAAACAAACAAAAAAACCCTTACTCTACAAAGAGTAAATTACAAAGGGATTGCTCATCTTTATGCTCAACTTTATACATGGAGAGGATGCTTCCATAGCTGGGGAAAGATACTAGTCACAATTTTCTAACTGAGATTTGATTTATTGTTTTCCATTCAAGGAACCAAAATGATGTTTTAACAAAGGTAAAATGAGCCATTGTTCATTTTGATAATGGGGGAGTGATTCACTAAATTAGGTTAATTTATTATAAAAGTAGTGAATAATTTAGCAATACTAAAAATATTTTCAAGGCAGAACACTCTTAATGAACAAACACTATGCTATGCTATGCTAAGTCACTTCAGTCATGTCTTACTCTGTGTGACCCCATAGACGGTAGCCCAATAGGCTCCCCTGTCCCTGGGATTCTCCAGGCAAGAACACTGGAGTGGGTTGCCATTTCCTTCTCCAATGCATGAAAGTGAAAAGTGAAAGTAAAGTTGCTCAGTCGCTTCCGACCCTCAGCGACCCCATGGACTGCAGGAACAAACACTAAGCAAATTATAAATATTAGTGTCGCTTATATTGGACACGGCTAGAGTACCTCCCCAGCTTCTCTTGGCCTCACATTTCTCCGGGTCTCCGAGATATGCCTCAACTGCTTCAACTGCCCACCCCTCCACAGTGACTCATGGAGCAGAGCAGCCACGGGTTTAAGCCCTCAACAATATGGTTCGATCAGGGAAGCAGAAGCCCTCTGAGAATGTTGAAGAATTAGACTTCCACACTTGTGGGAGGAGGTGGGTAATTAAGAGACTGAAAAGTGGTTGTTGAAAGATCAGAGACCAGCCCTGACATAAGCAAAGGGAAATCTGAGCTTGTAGGGAAATCTGGAAGCTAGGCACGTTCAGCTGCTGTGGCAGGACCACATGGACCACCAGTACAGATGTCTATGGAAAAGTGGTGGGGTCTTTGTGATTCCCACCTCTGAGTCTCTGCGAAGAGTCCATTAGCCTGACTGTGGTCACAGTTGTTTGGCCAAGGAGAACACAGGACAGAAAAGAGTGAGAACAAGAACTTTCTTACATCCAGACGTTTGTCTTTTGCCACATCTAACCAATTACAACCTTCAGAGTTGAATGGCTGCTGCTTCACTTCTGTTTAAATGAAACTCAAACCTCAGGCAACTTCAGCTTTCTCCACCCAGACAAACACAAACCTACAAGGGGATTCTGGAAAACAGTTTCCAGAATAACCAATTTACCTATGGAACACTCCTGCAGAAATACCATACCATGGCTGCAGGGGATGGGGTTTGTTTCTTTTTACCAAATGGATCAGATGACTCAACTTGGAAGCTGGGAGGATTAACCACCAGCCGGATAACTTTGACCAGTGGGGGAAAGGAATTGGGAGGGAGCTTGCAGGTAAATTTCTTGTTTGGTCCTTGCTTTAACAGACAGCTTCCACATGTTTTCTATAGAGCCTGCTTTGGCCACCTGACAGGAAGAACTGACCCCCTGGGAAAGACCCTGATGCTGGGAAAGATTGAAGGCAGGAAGAGAAGGGGACAACAGAAGATGAGATGGTTGGGTGGCATTATCGACTCGATGGACATGAGTTTGAGGAAGCTCCGGGAGCTGGTGACAGACAGGGAGTCCTGGTATGCTGCAGTCCATGGAGTTGCAAAGAGGCGGACATGACTGAGCAACTGAACTGAACTGAAGTGTTCATAGACACATCACGTGGCCAAGGAACTGGCTGCATCTCCTCAGGGTCATGAAGCACAGACCAGGTTGGCAATACACCTCCATGCATTTGCTCCCTTCTTCCTTGCTGCACATGTTTTTTTCCTCACTCTTGATGCCCTGGGATTGCATCTTTCACTGAAGCTCTAGCTTTTCAGTATGCCTAAGAAATCCCAGCTAAAATTATACACGTAGAAAAATTGCAATGAAAATAAAGTGTGAGAGTGATATGAAAAGAATTGATGGTGGGGGCTATGATTCCAGTTTATTTCCATATCCTGAAATTATGGCATTAATAGTAGTATTTAAGAATATCTTTATCTTCTTTCATTGAAAATGAACAAGTATTTCTGAGACAAACTGAAGGACTGAATCAGGAGGCAGAGATCCTTTTTGCCAACATATGACTTGTGACCTAATCTCTCAACAAGAGCACACTTAATGAAAACATTGCTTTCTGGCAACTTCTGAGCAGTAACCCTGTCATAGCTCAGAAAGCAGTGAAAAGCCTATTATTCATATTCACATATATATGCCAGTCTAAGTTTTCAAAATATTGGGATACACAGACTGGAAAACCTGCCTTTATATTATTCCATGTCAGCTCTCTTCATTTCACCCACATCCCCAAATGGATGGGTATAGTGCCCTCACAGCTTATTTGATCATTAATCAATAAGACGCGTAGGAGACTTGCCCCCTATTTTTAAATAATAAAACAAGAAATTCCCTGACAGTTCAGTGGTTAGGACTCTGCATTTTCACTGCCGAGGGTCCAGGAACTAAGATCCCACAAGCTGCGCACCTGCCAATAACTAACTAAATAAATAATACAACACAGATACTATGGAATAAATTGAAAGCATACAAGTGTGCTTAAGGCAAAACATGAGATTTAGGGTGTGATAGTCCCTTTACCCTCCCTAATAGTTCTCTGCTACTAGAGGTTCCCTTAAAATATTTGAGCATTTCTTTAGGTTAACTACTCTGTGTGTGCCCTCTCATCTCCTTCACACTTGTATTTTCTTATATGTGGGATTTACCTTTTTTTTCTCAAGAGAGAGAGAGAGCCATTTCAGTAGAGTTTCTATCAATAAAATCCAGATGAAAGGGGTGAAAATGTGGTGATGGTCAAGTGAAGGTCAGCACCCCAGTTGTCCCCTTGAGGAGAATTTCTTCATAGGGAAGGAGTTAAGGTGAAACCGACACGTCACAGGGTCCAGCATCTATTATTTTTTGATAGGAGGATATAAGAATGATGTTAGGGTGGAAGTTGCTAAACCAAAAAGTGAGATTGGAGAGTCAAGAGAAATTGTGCGAGAATGAGTATATATGATTATGTTTCATAGCAAAACAAGGTTGTTGTTGTTTTTTTATCAGTACAGAGAACGGTGAATTGCCATCAGAATTGCCTCTGAGAGTAGCAATATCTTAAATTTTTAAAGGCATCGCTACCCTCCTTCATCCAGTCTGGAACCCCAGAGAGCCCACAAAGCACTCCAGCGCTGCATCTGTAGTAGCTCCTGTGACAATCCGTGTTCTCGGGATTTTTTTCCCCTGAAGATGGTGATGACAGAAATGTCTTGAGATACTTACGATATTTCCTCAGTCATCCATCTACAGAAGAAATCACCCCGTCCTTCCTAGCATATTTGCCTTTAGGTTAAGCAGCCCTGGCACAGGCTGGGAACGGTTTAAGAGCAGAAGAATGTAAAAGGGTGGGAAGGGTCCTAGTGAGGTGTTTTTTCCGGGCCTGAGAACTTTTTGCTCGCGAGTGTCAGGGACGGCTGGGAGCAGGCAAACGCAGTCCTGTCTGTTTACTGATCACCTGAATGAAGGCCCGAGACGGGGGCTGGGCATCGTCCCCGGGGAGGTGACCGGGCTGCTGTTCTCTTCCGAATCCGCTCTCCCACGGTGTTCGAGCGGCTGCTCTCCCGGCCCCGAGCGCTGGGACCATCTGGGCTAACCCGTGCGAGCCAGGGCTGGTCCACCTCCGCTGGCTGGAGCTAGGGCGAACCGGGTCGTTTCTACGGCGCTCAGGCCCGGGTTTGCCGGGTAAGGGGCTCCACGGCTGTGGTCTCTGGACAGCAGGGGTGTTCCCACCGGGGCCGGCTGGGGGTGAGCCCAGGCAGTGAGACCCCCGCGCGTCCCGAGGCTCGGCGCGCCCAGCCCGCGGCTCTCCCGGAGGCTCAGAGAAGGTGTCCAGCAGGTCCGGCGAGCCAGCGGTTCCACTCCGGCTCCGCCAGCCAGCGGGAGCCGGGGGCGGGGAGCCGGGAGCGCCGCCCCGCCAGCGCGCCCCGCCCGTGGGAGAGGAGGGGCTGCGGCGCCGCGGACCACTGGAGGCGCAGCGCCGCCGCCGCCGCCGCCGCTGTGGGTGCCGGAGACCGCGGCTCCACGCAGGCGGCGCCCGCGCCTCGGCTCCCCGGCCGGCCCGCGCGCCCGTCCGCCGGGGCCGTCTCCCGCCTCCCGTCGCTGCCACCACACCATCGGCTGCACCGTTGCTCGTCTTCCCGGTAGGTGTCCTAGCTGCGGAGGGGACACCCGGAACCACACTACGGTGCCCGCACCGCGGCCCGGGGGCATTGTGCGCGGCCGGAGGGCCGAGGACCCTCAGGGACGCGCGGCCGGGCAGTCCCGCTTTGGGCCCCCGAGGCGTCGTAGCCTTCCAGGGGTTCCCCTGGCTGGACAGCGGGAGGTGGCGGTGACAATCCCGCCCCGCGGCCGTGGTGGGAGGGGGCGTCTGGGTCATGGTCCCCGCTCCCCGCCCTCCCCTCCCCCTCGTGGTAGGGAATTCCGGGCGCCCGGCTCTCCCGCCCGCATCCCCCCCGCGCTCCCCGCGCCCCGGCTGCTGGGTTGGAAGCTGGGGCAGGGACAGGGACTGATGTAATTGTCGGCGGAGAACTGAACCCGCGCGCCCGCGCCCGCTCCAGCTAACGCCTACGCCGCACCTTTCTGGGAAGCTGGGGAGCCGAGAGGAGCGGCTGGGAAGTTGTGCATTGGGTTTTATTGTGCGCGTGCACTGCGGACTGCCCTCTCGGGGCACCCCTGCCCACCCGCTGCTGGCTCCCCTGCAGCCTTCTCTGCAGCCTTCGTTCACACCCCCGGCCGGGCCCGAGCCTGCCTTCCCTGGTTCAGACCGGGACAGGGTTGGCATTGCAGTCAAGACGTGCTTCCCCTGCATCCAGCCGGGAGCTGCCCGCAAAACGTGTGGCCGGAGATACTGGGGAGGAAGGGATGGGAGACCTGGGGAGGAAGCCGGGGAGAAGTAATGACACCAGCACATTTTTTAAAAAAAACCTCTGCTGAATACAGATATATCTGCATGACATCTTTCGAGCTGTTTTTGAAAGTTATGGCCAGATACTGATTTTGTAGCAGTTCTGTTATATACCTGAAGGTAGCTTAAACATAGAGACTTAAAGCTGGGGAAAGCATTACATAATGGACGTGAAGCAATTGACACGAAACTAAGTGAACCCACAGGGGTGCCAGATTATTTCTTTCTCCCAGATGTAAAGTCCTAGAGGATTTTTCTCTATACGAATTTCCATTTTTAAATCGCTGGACTAGTTTTAGTAAATTGTGATTTCCCCCCTCCCCATACCAATTTTTTTTCTTGACTGTCTTTTCTTAAATTTAAAAATTGTATGCTAACGGATAGTTGTATTTCACAGAGATGATTAGCAAATATGGTCTCTCTCCAAAAGTAAAAAATTTAATAGGCCATCTTAATATCATTAACTTTATTTTCCTCTTGGTAGTATTTTTCCCCCCTCCCTCCTTCCTTTTTTGGTTTTTTGGAAGCATTTCTACAGTTTTAGGTACTGCGACCTCACAATGTTGATATTCCTATCCAGTGCTACAGCATTGCAGATACAAAGACTAATAATAAATGAAACAGAAGACCTCGCAGTAACTCAGAATGAGCAGAGTTCCCAAGGTCGAAGGGAAGCTGCAGTGTAACTGGGCTATAATCACCTATAGAGAATATGTATGCATAGCCCTCCTTGGGTTATAAGGAAGGCCCTGATAGGTGGACTATTATTCCTATCATTCTTTTACGCGGAATGTCATGTGTTTCCCCCTAAAAATAATGTTTTTTTTTTCTCCAAGTAGAAACACAGCATTTTGAAATTAAAATCTTTGCTTTTAGAAAGCCTAAAAAATCCAGGGTTTGCCCATATTTTCAGTTTTGATGTTGATAGCTCAATTCTACAATCAGTGGATGAATTCCTTTTGGGATATCTTAGTTTCAGATTATGATGATTTATCAGTTGTCCCTTGGCTATAGTAAAATGTGATTCTATTAGACTTTTACAGAATTGCTTAAAATAAGTTTTCTTGTCCTTAGATTGCTTTAACCTTGTGTTAGTTAACTTTATTCCAAAAAGAAAGGTAAAGTCCTTCCAAGATGAAATATTTGTTGTTGAATATCTGTAGCATTGTTGAAGAATTGTATAGAATTATACGTAATTCTATAATTGTAGAATTAGGTTAATGCATAAGTAGATAGAAGTTTGTGGTCCTCTATGGAAGGATAAAGCACGAATTCTCAAAAGAGGATTTTTGTTGTTGTTGTTTAACTGCAGAGCTTAAGTAATAATTATAATACCTTTTTTTAGTTTGTTTTTGATTTTGAGAAAAGGTCTCATATACTATCTGTTGATGTGTGAAACTTTTTTTCCCCACTCAACATTATGTCACTATGATTCGTCTATGTTGTAAGTTCATTGACTTACACTGCTGTACAATGTTCCATCATGTATCTGTAACAAAATGTTTCCCTGCTCTCCCACCAATAACCCTTTTTTTTTTTCATTTTTAAGAAGATTGCAGAATGCTGCTTTGCTCATTCATATTTCCTGGGGTACACGGGCAGGTGTTCCCTTGGGTGAATACCAAGGTATAGAATTGTTGATTGTGTAGGATATGTGAATATTCAACTTATAGAAATTGCCAAATTATTTTCCAAAATTGTACTAACTTACAGAAGCCAGGGAAACAAGCAAACACAAATAATCAAATACAAACAATCATACGTGTATGTGTGTGTGTTAAATTGCTTTCCCTTGGCATAGTGATTTGGAGAACATCTTGCTGGTAGTTCCAAAAGCAGTTGAATGACAATGTGGCAACATCTTTAAGACAGAAAGAGAGAAGAAAGAAAGACCTCCCAAGAAAAAAACCTTGTTGTTTACCACTAAAGTCAGAAGTTATCAAAAAAGAAGCTCCTAAGAGAATAAAGGACTATAAACCTTTATTATTCAGGGATGATTATCCACATCCCCTGCTTCAGCTATACATTCCTTACATCCCCTGAATAGATATATTCAATGATTTGAAATTCAGAGTGAACTTAGTAGCTTTGATAAAGAATATGAACTAAAGTTAATTTTAGGGATAACTGACATATGTTTTCTGATACTGACATGTCAGTTACTGAACTTGGTGGTCTGCCCTTCTAGTGTTGTTCTGAGTCTCCATGAACTTTGGAAGTAGTTCTGTATCCATTCCTGGGCTTCCCAGCTGGTACTAGTGGTAAAGAACCTGTCTGCCAGTGTAGGGAACCCAAGAGATGCGGGTTCAGTTCCTGGGTAGGGAAGATCTCCAGGAGGAGGGCATGGCAACCTACTCCAGTATTCTTGCCTGGAGAATCCCTTGGACAGAGGAGCCTGGCAGACTGTGGTTCATAGGTTCACAAAGAGCTGGATATGACTGAAGCTACTTAGCACACACGCACACTATGTCCATCCATTTGATTACCAAACCCTTGGCTGGTCACTCCTGTGGGTCTCATGTGGCAGTGATATTGCATGTTCTTCTTTGTTCAACCTTCATTTACTGAACACCTAGTATGTGCCAGATGCCTTGTTAGATGCTGGGTCAAAAACATGCCTGCCCTTAAGAATCTACTCAAAACAGCATCTACCAAAAACAAATCACTGTTGAATATGTATGCATGTGTGTGGGGTGGATCTGGCTTTGGTTTTAGAATTTGCATGAAGTGTCTATTTTTTCTTTTGTTCCCTAAACTTTTTCCAGATTTATGTAACAGAAGCTGTAAAAGGACTTATTCATGGTTAAGTCCTATTGTCATGAAGACACATGTTGTCAAGTAGGAGAAAGACAGAGATTAGGGAAGGGATAGTTGGATGGTTGAGTTCAGATTTGCTGGGAATGGAACATGACAGTGTTGAATTGATTTTTAAAGAGAAAAATAGAAAATAGACAAAGATGAATGGTTATTAAGAGGTCCAATTTGGGTATTACAGAATCTCAAGAGCATATTAAATCTTGATGGTTTCAAGACGAAGTTCCTGGTGGATTATGTGAAATGTTTTCTTATAAGTGGGTATTCACTTACATTGTGTTTGTATAAATGTAGTTTTTCTTAAAATATAGTATAAAACAAATGCTAAATATCTGTAAAAGGATAATGTTAATAGAGTGATGAATTACGAGAAGCAGAAATGTCTGAAGACTCTTTCTTGCAGTGGTTTTGCAGATTACTTGAAAATAAAAACTACTCCAGGTGAGAGAATTCCAATGGATAGGGCCAATGTCTCAGAAAATCTATATAGTAAGTTGACAAACAGAGCTACTCCAAGGAGGCCACTCCAAGGCCACTATAGTCTTGGATAGTTTGATATCCAAGACTATCTAAGGGATAACTAGGCTAGAGAGAACATTAAGTATGTTACTTAACCTGTAAAATAAGCTTAAGTAAATTAAAAAATAAGCTTAAGTACATAAAAATAATTTTAAATAGGTAAAAATAATTAAGTAAAATATTGGCAGATTATCATTTAATATAATATTTAATATCACCAGGATTATGAGACTGAGTACAAAGAATTCATGATTAATATACAAAAGTTATCTTCTCCTTTAGAGATGATGGATTGTATATTTTTCTATTCAATAAAACCTAGAGGTCAATTCATAAAATATATGAAGAAGGTACCCAGACACTGAAAATACTTATATTTCCTTGATGTGCTGATTCTTGAATGACGTTTATATTAGATAAGGTGTTAGAAGGCTTCCCTGTTGACTCAGATGGTAAAAATTTGCCTGCAATGCCGGAGACCTGGGTTCGATCCCTGGGTCAGGAAGATCCCCTGGAGAAGGAAATGGCAACCCACTCCAGTATTCTTGCCTGGGAAATCCCATGGACAGAGGAGCCTCACGGGCTACGGTCCATAGGGTTGCAAAGAGTCAGACAGTATTGAGCAACACACACACACACACACACACACACACACACACACACGGTGTTAGAGGTGTTCAGTTCAGTCCAGTCGCTCAGTCGTGTCCGACTCTTTGCAACCGCATGGACTGCAACACGCCAAGCCTCCCTGCTGCTGCTGCTGCTGCTAAGTCGCTTCAGTTGTGTCAGACTCTGTGCGACCCCATAGACGGCAACCCACCAGGCTCTGCCGTCCCTGGGATTCTCCAGGCAAGAACACTGGAGTGGGCTGCCATTTCCTTCTCCAATGCATGAAAGTGAAAAGTAAAAGTGAAGTCGCTCAGTCGTGCCCGACTCTTAGCGACCCCATGGACTGCAGCCTACCAGACTCCTCCATCCATGGGATTTTCCAGGCAAGAGTATTGGAGTGGGGTGCCATTGCCTTCTCGGTCCTTCACCAACTCCCGGAGTTTACTCAAACTCATGTCCATTGAGTCGGTAATGCCATCCAACCATCTCATCCTCTGTCGTCCCCTTCTCCCACCCTCAATCTTTCCCAGCGTCAGGGTCTTCTCAAATGAGTCAGCTCTTCGCATCAGGTGGCCAAAGTATTAGAGTTTCAGCTTCAACATCAGTTCTTCCAATGAATATTCAGGACTGATTTCTTTAGGATGGACTGGTTGGATCTCCTTGCAGTCCAAGGGACTCTCAAGAGTCTTCACCAACACCACAGTTCAAAAGCATCAATTCTTCAGTGCTTAGCTTTCTTTATAGTCCAACTCTCACATCCATACATGACCACTGGAAAAACCATAGCCTTGACTAGATGGACCTTTTTTGGCAAAGTAATGTCTCTGCTTTTGAATATGCTGTCTAGGTTGGTCATAACTTTCCCTCTGAGGAGTAAGCGTCTTTTAATTTCATGGCTGCAGTCACCGTCTGCAGTGATTTTGGAGCCCTCCAAAATAAAGTCTGCCGCTGTTTCCCCATCTATTTGCCATGAAGAGAGAAGGGCTTAAAAAAAATCTTTTATTCCAATTCCAACCTCTCCCATTTTACAAGTGGAAAAACTGAGGCCCTGAGACTTGCCCAGTGAGGTGCCAGCTCCTTTAGAAGATAGTGTGCCAAATAATTTACTTCTTTTGGTGGTAACAGGAACCCTACATTATGGGTAGGTGAATAACAAGATGAATCAATAGCAACATCTTCAGTGGGTTTTAAGCTTGCTTTCTGTCATTTTCTTTGAGTGGTTGGTATAGGAAGTGAAATTGAACATTTATTCTGAAGATTTTCTTAGATTTTTAGAGAAAAGTCTTCATTTTTGAGGGTGTGATGAGGGATTAAATAAATATCATTATTTAAAATTTTTTGATGTTTGCTATTTTGATACCCATAGCTTTGCCTTTTAACTCAATGGATGGGAAAGGATAGGGGAAATTAAATTACCTTGTGCTTCTCTCTTTTTCTTTGTCATTCTTTTTTTTTTTTTAGTGTCTCAAAAATCAGTAAAACTTTATTCGCTTCCATTCTTTCACCATTAACAGAAAACTGGAGAAAGCAAAATGTTATGTGTTTACAAAGATAAATGGCCTCTTTACTCAGAGAAGATCAAAACCTCAAACGACAACGGGGAAGATAAAACACCCTCCCCCACATCCTCTGAGCTGACCCATGTCGTCTTAGACAAAGCCTTCAGTCCACTGGCCAGGGACCTTGTATATGGCCAATTCAAGACGAGGGCCAAGAAATCAGACCAATCCGTTCCCGTGATAAAAAGTCGAACAGAAGCTACACCAAGGGTCAAGTGCCTGTTTTTTCAGGACACAGGAACCAGGCGGCTACTTATAAAAAAAACAAGATTCATTTCAGGCACAACTTTTTTATTATTTTTTCTTTTGTTTTGTTTTGAAATCAGTAAAAGAAACTGTCATTCTTTCCATAAGCTAATATGAGACAAAATTGAAGTGTAGAGGGAGTTGTCAGAAACAGGACATCAGCTCTTACTTTTTTACCTTGTATCTTATTGAGGCAATTCTTACTATAACTCTTGAGACAGACCTATTCACCTTTTGAAAAGTGTGGAAGTAGAAGGGAGAACAACAGCAGTATATTTTTAGAATCTTTTTTTTTCAAAAGTCAAATCTAAAATAAACGTGGCCTCAATTTCCAGCAATAGCTTTATTTCACAGCTCCTAAACCAGTGCTTAAGTTTTATCATAAATTTGAAGTTACCTTGGTATATTTTTATACATAATACAGTGTTGCTACCAGTAACATACTACTAAAGTTTAAAGAATAAAGTATCTAAAGGAACATTGCAATTAAAACATTTTTGTTACATGTCATCTCTGGAGATAAAGAGGAAAGTCTGATTTATTTGAAATTAAGGTAACATTTTTGCTTTTTGTTTGTCTCTAGCAGCTAGACAAGCTTTTGCATATTCACACCCCATCAGGCAACAATCTGAACAGTTTTTGTGGTATAATTTCCCTAAAATAGAAAAAGTAGTGCAGTTTGAATGGCATGTTGATTATGAAAGCCATTAATGAAATTCTTTTTGATCTCAATAAACTTCAAATTGAGCAAGAACTATAAAAAGAGTGTGATCTCCAAGGTAGGTCAAGCAAATGTAGGAAACTTTAGGAAGAAAGCGGGGAAAAGAAGAGTTCAAATTCTGTAGAAACTCAGTAAAATGGAACAGGAAGGTCATGGAAGGAAGTAGATGGATATATTATATCCCAGCTTGTCTTCCAGTTTTATTTCAAAAAATGCCAACAGAAGAAATAAACATGTAAATCTAAAGAGATGGTCTGTAGATGATGGGCTTCCCTGATCGCTCAGTTGGTAGAGAATCTGCCTGCAATGCGGAAGACCTCGGTTCAATCCCTGGGTTGGGAAGATCCCCTGAAGAAGGGAAAGGTACCCACTCCAGTATTCTGGCCCGGAGAGTTCCATGGACTAGATAGTCTATGGGGTCGCAAAGAGTCAGATACAACTGAGCGACTTTCACTTCACTTCACTTCATTGTAGAAGATGTCTATTTCTACACTTAAAACAAAGTTTTTAAACACCTTAAAGAAAAAAAAGAAGGCATAAGATGGAAATTGATAAATTAATTTCATTCAAGAAAAGGTAGTATGTATAAGGGAGAAGCCAATGGCACCCCACTCTAGTACTCTTGCCTGGAAAATCCCATGGACGGAGGAGCCTGGTAGGCTGCAGTCCATGGGATCGCTAAGAGTTGGACACGACTGAGCGACTTGACTTTCACTTTTCACTTCCATGCATCAGAGAAGGAAATGGCAACCCACTCCAGTGTCCTTGCCTGGAGAATCCCAGGGACAGAGGAGCCTGGTATGAGGCTGTCTATGGGGTTGCACAGAGTCGGACACGACTGAAGTGACTTAGCAGCAGCAGCAGCAGTATGTATGTGTAAGAGGAAAGAGAAAACATCATCACACCAGGAAGAAACTATTTTTAATGTGTCATAGACTAGGGTTTACTTCTTAATATCCAAAGAGCTCCTATGTATCAATGAGAAAAATGACTGCTAATCTACTAGAAAAGGGGCAAAGGAAATGAAGAAACAGTTCACAGAAAAGGAATTACTAGTGGCACTTAAAAATATATAATTATGCTCAACTCATAAAGAAATGCAATTTGAAACTATTTAACCTGTTAAATTGGCAAAGATCTTAATGTTTGTTAATTCCTTGGGGTGGCAGGGCTTCACAGAAACTGATGGGCGCATACATTGTTCAGTTCAGTTCAGTTCAGTCCCTCAGTCATGTCCAACTCTTTGCGACCCCATGAATCGCAGCACGCCAGGCCTCCCTGTCCATCACCAACTCCCGGAGTTCACTCAGACTCACGTCCATCGAGTCAGTGATGCCATCCAGCCATCTCATCCTTTGTTGTCCCCTTCTCCTCCTGCCCCCAATCCCTCCCAGATCAGGGTCTTTTCCAATGAGTCAACTCTTCACATGAGGTAGCCAAAGTTCTGGAGTTTCAGCTTTAGCATCATTCCTTCCAAAGAAATCCCAGGTTAGTAGGGGTACAAAATGGCACAGCATCTGTGGATAGCAATTTGGCAATATTGCCAAAATTAAGAAGCCACCTGTCTTCTCATCCCAGGAAATCTAAGAAATTTTGCTACAGATGTATTTGTACATTGCAAAATGAATTTCACCAAGACATCCACTGTGGCATTGTCTATAACAACAAAGATTTAGAGAGCAAGAGATCCATCAATACGAGATTGGTTAAATAGGGAGCAGAAACAAGACTAGGTAGCTGTTATAAAGCTGATGTGGAATGATCTATATTTGTGGAGTGGTTCTGTATTTGCTGACGTGGAATGATCTCTAAGATGTAAGAAGGGAACAAATCTAGGTGCAGAGCAGTTTGTGGTCATTGATGTTAAATATGTGCTTATGTTTGTGACTCTGGAGACTATCTCTTGAAGGTGACACAATGAACTAGTAACAGTGATTAGCTCCAAGGAAGAGAACTGGGTTTTTGGGGTGGGAATGAGAAGGACACTTATTTAGCATACTGTTTAAGTATACCTCCACTACTATTTCAACTCTTAAATATCTGAACATATTATGTATTCAAGCCGAGATAGTTTTTAAATTTCTTGAGGATCCCTTGTGTTGATCTAGAATGTTGAGTAATTGTAACCAATAGCGTTCCTTTGCAACGTTGGGTCCTGTTCTATGTTGATAGAGGAACATGATATAGTTGTCATAAAGACTCACCCTCACTGCCACCCTGACAGGCTAAAGTTCAAAGAGGAGGGAAACTGGCAGCGGTTGCCCTTGGGGACAGAGTTGGCACGACCTTGGTTCTGTGCAGTCGCCCTGCCCTTGCCACTGTGCCCTAGCTAACAGGTCTTCCTGGAAAGGAGACTCAAGGGAGTTGGTTAGGATCAGGGTGCAGATGAGAGTTCAGGGGGAACAGACATCAAAGAAGGTGGTGGCAGAAGCCTGAGGCTGGTAGAACACAGAAAGAGAGATGGTAGTCATGGCAGCCTAACTTCATAAGATGCAGCTGACATGATAAAGTGGAGAGAAAGTCATTTTATAGGCCACAGGCTTGAGGTCCTCTGCTACCCTTGAGGTTTGGTATGGTGTCCAGGAATGTGCATTTTTTAAAAGTGCCCATTCTGGGAATCACTGTCTCTTCCACCTTCCTTGTTTTATAGCTAAGATGATTCCCTTCATCCCTTGAATAAACCATTTCATGGAATATTTTTCTAATGACTTCTGAAACCATTTATGATATTCTACTCTTAAACTCATGCATTCATAGGGTGATGGTTTCATCTTGTCTTTACCCCCCTAATGCCCACAAAGGGTATCTAATACTAAGTTATAGAATAGTAAGAAGGAGAAAGCTAAGGAAACAGTTGAATGGTTAGTGGGTCATAACTTTGGGAAGAGTAATTATGTGCTGATATGGCTTTTAAAAGCAGTAATGTGAATAACTATGAGTTATACTAAAGAAAAGGAAAAACTTGGTAACTACCAGAGGTATTGTACTGCAAAATAATTTTCCTTAAAAGAAATAAAAATAGTTTTAATTATCATCATTAATACATATTTATGCGAAGTTAATAGACATAGCCTTCATTTGGAATTGGTCATTTTAAATCAGGAATGACACTCACCAAATATACAGTGGGGAAATGTTACATCAGTCTCTTTCTTTTAACCTTTAGAAGTTAGAATTAAATAAGTGAAAGTGAAGTCACTCAGTCATGTCTGATTCTTAGTGACCCCATGGACTGCAGCCCACCAGGCACCTCCGTCCATGGGATTTTCCAGGCAAGAGTACTGGAGTGGGGGGCCATCACCTTCTCCGAGAATTAAATATGTATCCTGATAAATGAATCAACTAAATACATGCATTACTTTTCTCTTTGGAAGTTCTGATAGTTTAGTATCTATGGTCTTTTTCAAGTTTGTTTAGAAACTAGGAGGAATAGGCAGCAGCCTCGTAGTAGTGTACCATGAGAAGAGTTGGCTGTCAGAGTAGGGTGATTTGAAGAGCAGAGAATGATAGAGGTAAGTGGAGAGAGGTCAGAGAAACTCTTTATCACAGAAGAGGAGGCACTGGCCAGCTCTTTGGGGCATGTGTGTCAGTATCTAGAAGATTCCTTACGTAACTTTCCTTGGCTTTTGAAATTTCAGGATGCATTTGATCCTTAACCTGTGTATCTAATGTGTCTGGTTCCCAGTGGGAGTTTAGGAGCAAGTTTAGTTTGACATGAATGAACGTTTACATTTCTATAAGAGACTCAGTAGCATATGTTAAATAAAATACACGTAAACATGGTATTGTGCTTCTTCTTGCCAGACGTTCAACTTTTTCTTCCCCCCTTTACTGTATCGCTCTTTGAAAATGGCCTGCTATCTTCTGGTGATTTTTATCACAGTACCCACTTTGGAGAAGCAGTATCGTTTGACAGGAAGAGCCCTGGAGGAGGTATTAATATCATGGATACCCAAGTTCTGTTCCCAGCTTCTCTGCTTGTTAAGCATCTGACCCTGGGCCAGTAACACCTGGGAGCTTCATCTGATAAATGACAGCAAAACAGTGGTTATTGGAGTGACCATATTTCCAATTAGTACATGAAAACACTTGGAGAACTATTAAGTCTTATGAAGACAGAAAGTACAATTATTAATCATGCCTTAATTTCCCACTTGCCTAAAATCCAAATAGCCAGAAGACCAAAATAACTACAGTTTTTCCCTAGACTTGTCCAGTGGTAACTGATTTAATGCCAACCTTCCCTGTGTCCCTGTAAATTCAGAGGTGACTTGGAAATCAAATACCAGCTGCAGTTATATTCAGCAGGTTTTTTTTTTTTTTTTAACTGATTCTTTGAAAATTGGTTGATTATATGTGGAAAGTCAAAGTAGAAAAATCCCAATTTCTGACCAGTCCGAGGTAAAGCAGTCATCAGTCACAAGGTCAGCCCACCTCTGGCTCCTTGCCAGGGTGCAGCTCTGCCCCTTCCCAACAGAGGCCTTTTGTTCCCTCGCAGCCTCCGTCGTGCAGCCATTTTGCCTGGGATGCTCTCTTCCCTTTTTGAACCCCGCATGGCAGTCAGAGTTCCTTGCAGCCCAGCGGCTTATCCTTCTCTCCCAGGTTCACTGTGCGACTGCATTTGGTTGCCTTCTTGTAAGATTTGCTTTCCCAAGTTAGAAGGGCACCCCTTTTTTAGGGCCAGAGCTCTTTCTCATTCCTTTCTGTCTTCAGAGCTCCTTAGGTGTCCACTCTGTGGTTGCTTCGCACTTCCCTGCTTCGCAACTCTGTGTTTTTCTAACATTATCAAGGAAAGAAGCGTTTCCAAAAAGTGACATCCCTGTTAATTATGAACTCTTCTCCTAATTTTAAGCCTTTCTTTTTTAAGAATAGAAACCTCTCTAGAATGTTTTCTATACTTCACATTAAAAAAATTGCACATGGAGACCCCCCCCCCAACAACCAACAACAGAGTCCAATAAAATGACAGTAGTAACTCTGGACTGAGTGTACGTTTAAAAATTTTTTTGTTTTTGTTTTGGCTGTGCTGGGTCTTCGATGCTGCGAAGGCTTTTCTGTAGCTGTGGGGTGCAGGCTTCACGTTGCAGTGGCTTCTCTTGTTGAATAACAGGGGCTCTAGGAAAGAGGGCTCAAGTAGTTGTGTGCATGGGCTTAGTTGGCTCAGGGACGTGTGGAATCTTCCTGGACCAGAGATTGAACCTACATGTCCTGCACTGGCAGGCAGATTCTTAACCACTGGCCCACCAGGGAAGTCCTCCCTACAAGTGTACGTTCTTGTTCTCCTCTTTAATACAGAAGACTTTGGCTGTGGGGCTGCATGAATTGCTCCTTTACCAAATAACCCTAGAAATCTTCTTCTTCTTTGACTTTTAACTGACTGCCTCCACTCCTCCCCAGATCTTTGTTTTCTCCTTCCATTAAGAGTCAGCTTTCTGATACCTGTGTGTGCTGCCCTTCCAGGAGGTGAGTCTATCTTCTGACATATGGGAAATACTGAAGTAATTTTTTTTTTTTCAGCCACATCTTTGAAGTAGTAAGTAGGGAATGTTTTTTACCCCTTATTTTTCCGAGGTTGTTTTTCTTTAGCTCAGGGGTTCATTTTACAGATAGAGCAAAATAGTTAAGATGGCATGAAGTCTAGTTAGTGCTGGTTAGATCTGGATATTAGACTTTGTTTACAGTTGCTGTGAATATTGGCAATGAGTTATCATTCTCACCTTCTCTAATCTTAACAGGATGGTTAATTTATTTGACAAAATATTTGTGCTTAGAAATCAGAAAAGGTCCCTGCTCTCCTAGAACTGACATGATAATACACACAGTCAGTAAAAGTACATTGCTGTTTTAAATGGCATTAAGAACTATAAGGACAGGAATCACAATAAACTGTGGAAAATTCTGAAAGAGATGGGAATACCAGACCACCTGATCTGCCTCTTGAGAAATTTGTATGCAGGTCAGGAAAAAACAGTTAGAACTGGACATGGAGCAACAGACTGGTTCCAAATAGGAAAAGGAGTACGTCAAGGCTGTATGTTGTCACCCTGCTTATTTAACTTACATGCAGAGTATATCATGAGAAATGCTGGACTGGAAGAAGCACAAGCTGGAATCAAGATTGCCGGGAGAAATATTAATAACCTCAGATATGCAGATGACACCACCCTTATGGCAGAAATTGAAGAGGAACTAAAAAGCCTCTTGATGAAAGTGAAAGAGGAGAGTGAAAAAGTTGGCTTAAAGCTCAACATTCAGAAAACGAAGATCATGGCATCCAGTCTCATCACTTCATGGGAAATAGATGAGGAAACAGTGTCAGACTTTATTTTTTGGGGCTCCAAAATCACGGCAGATGGTGACTGCAGCCGTGAAATTAAAAGACGCTTACTCCTTGGAAGGAAAGTTATGACCAACCTATATAGCATATTCAAAAGCAGAGACATTACTTGGCCAACAAAGGTCCGTCTAGTCAAGGCTATGGTTTTTCCAGTGGTCATGTATGGATGTGAGAGTTGGACTGTGAAGAAGGCTGAGCACCAAAGAATTGATGCTTTTGAACTGTGGTGTTGGAGAAGACTTTTGAGAGTCCCTTGGACTGCAAGGAGATCCAACCAGTCCATTGTGAAGGAGATTAGCCCTGGGGTTTCTTTGGAAGGAATGATGCTAAAGCTGAAACTCCAGTACTTTGGCCACCTCATGTGAAGAGTTGACTCATTGGAAAAGACTCTAATGCTGGGAGGGATTAGGGGCAGGAGGAGAAGGGGACGACAGAGGATGAGATGGCTGGATGGCATCACTGACTCGATGGACATGAGTCTGGGTGAACTCCGGGAGTTGGTGATGGACAGGGGTCCTGGCGTGCTGCGATTCATGGGGTCGCAAAGAGTCGGACATGACTGAGCGACTGAACTGAACTGAATGGGGCAAGAGCATTTGGTGGTGATGGTGGTGGTGGTGGGTGTATTAGTTTCCTAGGACTGCCATAACAAAGTACCATTAATTGGCTGCTTTAAAACAATAGAAGTACTTTTTCTCAGTGCTGGAGGCTTAAAGTCCAGAATCAAGATGGCTCCTTCCTTGCCTCTTCCACCTTCTGGCAGCCCCAGGCATTCCTTGGTTTGTGTTAGTAAGCATTCCTTGCTTACTAAGTATAACCAGTCTCTGCCTCCTTCATTACATGGCTTTCTTTGTGTCTCTGTCTGTCTCTCCTTTATATAAGGACACCAGTCATAATTGATTAGGAGTCACCCCTACACTGGTAAGACCTCATCTCAATTAACTACCTTTCTACAACCCTTTTAACAATTAAGGTCATGTTCTTAGGTGTTGGGGGGTTAGGACTTCAGTGTAATTCTTTTGGGGAGACGATTCAGCCCTAAAGAGTGGCATCCTTGGGTGGACTGACCAAGCAAAGCCTTGGTAGGTGGTAACATTTGAGCTAAGCCTGAATGAAGGGAAGGGTTAGACTGTGGGAAAGGCTAGGGCAGATCCTTTCCTAGTAGAGGGAACGGCGAGTGCAAGGACCTGGAGAGTGAGCCTGTTGGAGTGGAAGGTATGTACATTAGGTTTTATACTCCTAAAGGAGCAAAAAAATGTCTGGTTTGGGGCGGTTACTTTTAAGACAAAGGAATTTTGCTTTTGAGCACTTTTGGATATTTTTACTTTTGGTCAGGCAAAGACTGAAACAGTTTTTCTTAAAAAAATATTAACTGCTGAGAAATCAGGCCTTCCAGCAGTTGCTAATCACATATTAAGAATTTTGTTGATTAGAAGTTCACTTTGCATTTTAATAGTATAATTCTCCATTACAATATCTGAGTTTATTAACCTAAAAGCTTTAAGTATTGCAACATCTGAGAATTAAGCAGACTTTGTGATAGTGGAGATTATTTTCTAGTGGTAGGAAATTAATTAAGGCTAAATATTCTCTAAAAACCTGACATCATAAATTAAATTGTCATTTTCAGCAAGATTGTAACATTATTGTGGTTGTCCTATGTGACACCTATGCTAAGTAGCATTAGTGTGATTTTTGGTACATATTTATGAAAATTCTTAGTTTTTGTTGAACTTAAAAATAGATACAGAATCTAGAAAAATCTATATGGAAATGTAAATTTCCCAAGACACTCAAGAAAATTCCACATGGGTTGATAATACTGTTAAGCATTCAAAAGTAGGATAAAGTAACTTAAAATATTGTAATATTTAATGCAGAGTTGACATTATGAAGTATGCATCAGTACATTGTATATGTGTACTTTTAGCCAAAACTGGGGCTTCCCTGGTGGCTCAGATAGTAAAGAATCCGCCTGCAAAGCAGGAGACCTGGGTTCAATCCCTAGGTCAGGAAGATCCCTTGGAGAAGGGAATGGCAACCCCCTCCAGTATTCTTGCCTGGAAAACCCCTTGAACAGAGGAGCCTGGTGGGATGCAATCCATGGGGTTGCAAAGAGTCAGACATGACTGAGCGACTAAAGACTCTTCACTTGGTGTAGTTAATACAGATGTATTTGTTTATATTACAGGAAAAATATATTACTTATGGATAACAAGTTTCTATAAAAAGTTCTAAATGAGTTTTAAAATGCTTATGTAAAATTAGATTTTTATGGTGAATGACTATTTAGATAAAGTTCAGGATTACAAGTCTAGACTGGAGTGAAGACCACCTGGGTTTAAATCCCGACTTTGTTTTGTGCAGCTGTGTAACTTTGAATAAATCATGCAATTTTGAATAAGTCATTTAACCCTTCTCTGCCCTAGTTAACTCACTTGTAGAAGGAGAAATTTAAAAATAATACCTAACTCAAAGCATTATTGAGAGGGTACAATTAATGCATATACATTTCCTAGAAAGGGCACATATAAGTGCTGTGTAAGTGGTAGCTGTTATTATTTTTAGCATGTTAATTGAAAATTAGATATATTAATATTCATTAATTAGAAAACTCATTGTATAAAATGTAAATACAATCAGTGTCTCTTATGCCTTCTTATACATCAAAAGTTAATTTGAGAGAGAGAAGAAAATTGTCAACAGAATTTTCAAGGCTCTGTTAAAATGTTAATAATGTTAAAAGTATTTTATATGCTTACTCATTTAGTTACTTATAGCAATGACTATGTTCAAGAGACTTTGTTAGGTCTTAAGGGAGAAGGAAAGATGATTAAGCTGTTGATCCTACTTTCAAGAACCTGCCTATCCAATGGGGGAGATAAGACATAATTTAGTGTAACATGAAATGTAATGAGTTAAGTGTCATGCTGAGAATGTGATTTCGTACTATGAGTATCTCTGGAGGCTGGGAAGCATCTGAGGAGGTATTATGGATAAGAGGAGCATGGACAAAAATGTAGGAATGATGACATCATTAAGGGATGGGAAGAACAGGAGAAATCTGAGGTAGAGAAGGAATAGTTTGATAAGTAGGCAGAAGACCAAGACTCATGTCCCTAAGTCAAGAGAGGAAAGAATTTCTAGGAAGAGAAATGGGCTGTCACAAATACTATAGAAAATGTATTTAAGGAGAATGAAAATTGAAGAAAAATCATGAAAAACATTCCCTCCTCATCTTCCTTGGGGCCAGAGAGACTTTGTTGGGGATTCATTGGCTTTTCTTGACAAAATAGCATGAAATAGCAGAATTTCTAGGATATGACATATAACTGAAAAAACATCACATCAGTTAAGGTATAGTTTGTTTGATGTGATTCAAACATTGTGAAATTTCTGGGAGGTTCTAATTTCTAACTCCTTAAAGAACACTTTTAAGACTACCTACCATTCATTTAGCATTTTTTGGGGGGGGTCTGCCGTACATTGTCTGAAATATTCAAGATAGTCATCCTCTCGTTTAAAGCCTTTCAGCTGCTTTTGCAGCAGGTATTATTACTCCCATTTTACAGATATGCAAGCCATGGTCTAAAGAGGAGGTGACCAGCTCACAGTCCTTTCGTCTGTGATAAACGACCAACCTGAAATCAAACCCAGCCTGCCTGGCCCCAAAGCCTGAACACTTCACCAGTTTTAGCTAATAATTGTTTAGTAATCTCAAGGCATTTTGATGGAGAGTTAAGACCAACATTTACTGGTGACCAGCCACATTGGCCTCCTTGCTGTTCTTTAAATAAAGCTGGGTTATTCCCAATTGTGGGCCTGTGCACTCATTCTTTTCTTTCTTTAGAACTCTCCACCTCTTTGCCTGACAGCTCCTCCTCACCTTTCAGCTCTAATGGCAGAGGCGCCTTCCCCAGCACTCTGGTGAAAGACGTCCATCACCTGTGGTGCATCCTAGTCTGAGAACAGCTCCCTCCTTGGGTGTTTACTTGCTATTGTTTGCCTCCTAATATTCAGTGTCTAGCTTAGGTGCTGCTCTATTTCCAGGCCCCAGTTCATATTTCAGTAAATATTTGTGGAATGAATAAATGCATAATATCTCAAAGCTACAGGATTTTAAGTAATTGGTGAGATGTTTTTGGTTTATGGAGATGTTAGAAGTATCAGTTAATGTCAATGATTATTTCTTTTCTGTTTAACTACATGCCTTCTTTCTTTTTTTTAAATTTATTTTAATTAGAGGCTAATTACTTTACAATATTGTATTGGTTTTGCCATACATCAACATGAATCCGCCACGGGTGTACACGTGTTCCCCATCCTGAATCCCCCTCCCACCTCCCTCCCCGTATCATCCCTCTGGGTCATCCCAGTGCACCAGCCCCAAGCATCCTGTATCCTGCATCAAACCTGGACTGGCAATTCGTTTCTTATATGATATTATACATGTTTCAATGCCATTCTCCCAAATCATCCCTCCTCCCTCTCCCACAGAGTCCAAAAGACTGTTCTATACATCTGTCTCTTTTGCTGTCTCGCATACAGGGTTATCATTCTTTCAATAACTTTGAATTGAAAACTGGGTGATATTTTAAAGAAAAGTCCTAAAAAGATTTTATATGTTGAAAGTGATACAACCTCATTGTAGGACAACTTGCAAACTCAGAAAAGTATATTGTAAACTCAGTATATTTTACCTGAAGGTAAATTTTAATATTCAGGTATATTCCTTTAATTCTTTACAAATTGCTTTCTTATTTCTTGTGTCATTCAGTATTCTCCTAAACTTCATTTTTAAAATAGAATTTCATTTTTAGAGCAGTTTTAGGTTCAGGGCAAAATTGACCAGAAAGCACACAGATTTCCTGTGTTCCCCCTTTCTCCAAGCAAGCCAAGCCCCCACCATCAACACCCACCTCCTGCCACCAGAATGGTGCATTTGTTACAGTCGACATGCCTGTATTGATTGACACATCATCATCACATCACCCAGAGTCCATAATTTACATTATGGTTCGCCCTTGGTGGTGTAAATTCCGCAGGTTTTGATAAATAGATAATAACGTGTACGCACCATTGTAGTATTATACAGAGTACTTTTTCTGCCTTAAAAGTCATCTGTGCTCTGCCTATTCATCCCTCCCTCCCCCCAACCCCTGGCAACCACTAATCTTTTTACAGCCTCCCTAGCTAAATTTAATTTTTAATACATGCAGAATATTCCATTTTATGCACATGCCATACTTAATACTAGCTAGGCAGTGAGGTATTATAAATAACTTGATGAATGGCCTTGTGTAGAGATCTTTGTGTACAACTCCAGTTATTTCCTAGAGTGGCTAGATTAAGGGAAATAAACCTTTTAAGGCATTTGTTACATATCCCCTGACAGTCTAGCCCTTCAGATTGTTTTTAAAAACCATTTTTTGCTAAGAATGTATGGGAAGGCTTAGCAAAAAAATTGTCTAAGCATGGTGAAAATGTAGACACAATAATAATGGCTGATATATATGCAGTTTATGTGTGACAGGTGTTGTTTTAAGCACTTTATTTGAATTAACTCATTTAGTATTCACAGTAAGTGCTATTATGAGTACTAATATTAGCTCCATTTTAGAGCTGAGAAAAATGAGGTGCAAAAGGTTAAGAAATTTGCCCAAGTGATTTCCTTAATTGTAATATAGGGATACTATTGAGGCTATGGTTTTTTCAGTGGTCATGTATGGATGTGAGAGTTGGACTGTGAAGAAAGCTGAGTGCCGAAGAATTGATGCTTTTGAACTGTGGTGTTGGATAAGACTCTTGAGAGTCCCTTGGACTGCAAGGAGATCCAACCAGTCCATCCTAAAGGAGATCAGTCCTGGGTGTTCACTGGAAGGACTGATGCTGAAGCTGAAACTCCAATACTTTGGCCACCTGACGGGAAGAGTTGACTCATTGGAAAAGACCCTCATGCTGGGAAAGATTGAGGGCAGGAGGAGAAGGGGACGACAGAGGATGAGATGGTTGGATGGCATCACTGACTCAGTGGACATGGGTTTGGGTGGACTCCAGGAGCTGGTGATGACAGGGAGGCCTGGTGTGCTGCGGTTCATGGGGTCGCAGAGAGTCAGACATGACTGAGCAACTGAACTGAACTGAACTGATTGAGAGCTAAGTTTTAAGTTGTGTTGAGTGTTCTGTGCTCTTCTGGCCCATAGGAAAACTAACTGATTGTCACCAGTAGTGTTACGGAATCATCCCTGTTATAGAAGTGATGATCAAAGACATGACAACTAAAATGATCATAGAGAATATATTAGCTCTTAGTATTTCAATAAATATTCAAACAGAAAGTTTCTTTCAAATTCAACTTTGTCTAAATAACTCAACATTTACTGTATCATTGGTGTTTGTGTTGTGTGTAACTACTATTGAGTGATAGCTTATGAATTTTTTTTATTTTCTGAGAGGAAATTGGCTGTTGCATATGTATATTGGATGCTTTGGATTCTTAACACTGGTTTGGTTGTCTTCAGTGTATAAATACTATCTAGCACATAGAAAAATATGACTAAAATTAGTAATCCTGATTGATGATTAAAAGAAGCATTAGCATAAAACCCAGTTTCCTAAACTCAAAGGGAAGCCTCCATGTGTCAGGATGTAAAGGCAGCATTTCAGTTTTTTACTTTACTGTGGAAATGCTAGGCTGGAAGAATCACAAGCTGGAATCAAGATTGCTAGGAGAAATATCAATAACCTGATATGTAGCTGACACCACCCTAAGTGAAGAGGAACTAAAAAGCCTTTTGATGAAGAGGCTTTTGAAAGAGGAAAGTGAAAAAAACTGACTTAAAACTCAGCATTCAAAAACTAAGATCATGGAATCCAGTCCTATCACTTCATGGCACATAAATGGGGAAAAAAATGGAAATAGTGACAGACTTTATTTTCTTGGGCTCCAAAATCACTGTGGACAGTGACTATGAAATTAAAAGAGGCTTGCCCTTTTAAGCTATGGCAAACCTAGACAGCATACTAAAAAGTAGAGACATCACTTTGCCAACAAAGGTCTGTGTGGTTAAAGCTATGATTTTTCCAGTAGTCATGTATGGATGTGAGAGATGGACCATAAAGAAGGCTGAGATGGAAAAATTGATGCTTTCGAACTGTGGTGCTGGAAAAGACTCTTAGAGTCTCTTGGACAGCAAGGAGATCAAACCAGTCAATCCTAAAGGAAATCAGTCCTTGAATATTCATTGTAAGGACTGACGCTGAAGCTGAAGCTCCAATACTTTGGCCCCGATGTGAAGAGCCAACTCTTTGGAGAAGAGCCGACTCATTGGAGAAGACCCTGATGCTGAGAAAGATTGAGGACATAGGAGAAGGGGACAAGAGAGGATGAGATGGTTGGATGGCATCATTAACTCAATGAACATGAGTTTGAGCAAACTCCTGGAAGTTTGTGAAGGACAGGGAAGTGTGGTATGATGCAGTCCATGGGGTCACAAAGAGTTGGACACAACTGAGCAACTAAACAGCAAGGGAAATTCTGCTTTCAGTTCAGTTCAGTTCAATGGCTCAGTCGTGTCCGACTCTTTGCGACCCCACAGACTGCAGCACGCCAGGCCTCCCTATCCATCACCAACTCCCGGAGTTTACCCAAACTCATGTCCATCAAGTCAGTGATGCCATCCAACCATCTGATCCTCTGTCGTCTCCTTCTCCTCCTGCCCACAATCCCTCCCACCATCAGGGTCTTTTCCAATGAATCAACTCTTCGCATGAGGTGGCCAAAGTATTGGAGTTTCAGCTTCAACATCAGTCCTTCCAATGAACACCCAGGACTGATCTCCTTTAGGATGGACTGGTTGGATCTCCTTGCAGTCCAAGGGACTCTCAACAGTCTTCTCCAACACCACAGTTCAAAAGCATCAATTCTTCAGCACTCAGCTTTCTTCACAGTCCAACTCTCACATCCATACGTGACCACTGGAAAAACCATAGCCTTCACTAGACAAATCAACATTCTTTTCCCTCCTCTCTGCTGTTTCCCCCAAGCCCCAACCATTACCCCATCCACACACTTAATCTCGCTGTTAATTTGCTCCTGAGGATGCTTATATATTTGCTGCTAAGTTTCTCTGGGTCTTTTTAGAGGCCAAACTAATTTTACTGCCAAAATTTGGGGCTCCATCCTATGGTTCCCTGGCTTGCAGAGATATTGTGTCTTCAACCTTTAGTCTTTGAGTGACTTGTCAGATGTCATGGTGAGCCTTGGTGGGACTGATAACTCTTAGGGTAGTTTTTTATTTTCACTTGTTAAATCTCCCAAATTAATGCTACTAAAGGGCCTTTCATAGAACTAAAAAGCTCAATCTAGTATTCCTTTTAACTCTCACATCACATTGTCTTGTACATAGTGGGCATTCAGTAAGCTGTTGAATATGTAATTTTTTGCTAATTGATTCATATAAAATTACACTGTACATTGTTTGCTATTATACATGCTCATTGTAAGTTTATTTAGTTTGTATTTATACTCAATTATTTCAAAGCACTGAAGAAAAGATCTGTAGTTTTTCCTTTAAACTTTAAGAGCAAACACATATTTGGATAGAGCACTGCTGTACTTCTATTCTTAAGTGTCTATTATGGGTTAGGTAACTGACAATTATTTGTTTCACTATTTAAGAAGTATTTTTTAAAAATACCTTGAGAAGAATGCCCAATTATTCTTTATGAGCAGGATAATGTGAAATAACATAATGTGAAATAACAGTTTAGAGATTACATTTTTCAAAGCCAGGAATAAAGTAAACAAAAGCTAAAATGCATTTCCTTAAGTTGGAGATCCTAGTGCTTTTTAGTTGATTCTTTTTGGTTTTAAACACGCCATTTGACATTTCTCTTCAGAGCAATAGCTTATAAGTTAAATACAAGCAAGGTTCTTTTCTTCAAATGCTTTAACAACTACCCACAAATCATGAGATAACTTTCTTCATTTCTTCTTCTCAGGCATGGGTGTGATGACTGTACTAAAACAGGAAATTAGTAATTTCTTTTTGAGGATGGTGGTAGAAAGTTACCCCTGACAAATTAACTCATATGTCTGCTCCCAGGTTTTAGTTTAAATATGTAACTCAGATGATAATATTGCATTGAAAAGTGCTTAAGAACCAATTGGTCCAAAATACTTTCTTCTTACTGAGATTGAGAGTTCTGTTGAATCAGTGACTGGGGAGATGAGAGTGTTAGAAAGAGAGAAGTTGAAGGGATAGCCTGTGATTAACTAGATCAAGTAAGGAGGGAGTCAGAGATGAAGGTTGATGGGATGGGGAGAAAAAAATGTTGCAGAAGCCTTAAGGTTTCTATGGTTTGACAATGGCTGTGATGGCCTTAAAGAAATAAGGGAGCATGTACTTAGTCTTGGATGATGACAATGAAAGTAATGTTGGCGAAGGAAGGTCCCCAGAATTTTACCTGATCTTCTAGTGAATCCTGGCTCTCTGGTAACAGTTCCAGGTAGATCATAGACCTGAGAAAGGTGAAACAAAAATGTCCTAGAAAAAGTGAGCGAAGATTTTTTAAAATAAAACATAAAGAGTGTTCATCATCAAGGGGTAATGTATTAAAGTTGTTTTCATTGAAAACTCTGGCAGAGAGCAAAATAGCAGACAACAGAGTAGAGAATATTTCCAGTACATATATCCAAATCCTTTTTTGGTCAGTGTTACTTGGACGAACGAGAAGTTACGTGTCGTCATTTACTGAAACACTAAATGTTTTATTCTTTCTATCAGAAATTCATTAACAAACACCATGGCTTTGTATATTTCCAGAATTGTTTGTCTAATCCTCTTAAGGGCATTATACCACTAAGCAGCCCAGCTAAGTGTTTGATTAGTTTTAATTAGAATGATCATTTGTCACACTTTAGAAGCATTTGGCTCTTGGCTATAGAAGTATCAAGGCTGGTCAAAGAAGTATTAATTCTGCCATCTTTTAAGGTTACATTTCAAACTGTTAAAGTTGGTCACAATTGAGTCAGTTTATAATGTTCAACTGTACAAGTCTATTCAATATGCTGGTTAATTAGGTTATGCATCTAATTTTTCCACAATATAATATATGAAAGTCAGGCGATTAGGCTTTCTCTTATTGACCTTTTTAAGGAAATCAGCATCTATTTTTTGTTCTATGTAAGAATTAAAGTTAGTAGCTCAGTCATGTCCTACTCTTTGCGATCCCATGAACGGTAGCCCACCATGCTCTTCTATCCATGGAATTCTCCAGGCAAGAGTACTAGAGTGGGTTGCCATTTCCTTCTCCAGGGGATCTTCCTGACCAGGAAGATTGAACACAGGTCTCCTGCATTGCAGGCAGATTCTTTACCCTTTGAGCCACCAGGGAAGCCCATAGTGTTTTCCAATAGGTAGAATGAGACAAAAGAGGATTGAGGATTCTTGTATTCTTATATAGGTTAAAAAGCTATTGCACATTTTGTCAACACAAAGGAATGTTAGAACTCACGGACTGTGTGATATTCAGTGGTCAGAAATTACCAAGTAAGATGTTGCAAAGAGACCGGATCCAAAGCTGCCTGTGAAAATCATTGTCACGGCTTGACAGTTTTATGGTAGACCAAAGGGACACAAAGAGCATAAAACCATGAGACCACAGTAGTACAGCCTGTATACTTAGTGATGTTGTTGTTTCTCCTCTGTTTTCAAGGTGAGGAAAGAGTTAGAAAATTTGATTCATGTTGAGTCACTCTCAAAAGGATTTAATTTAGTCATCAAAGGCTTTAGTACCTCTTTACCAACCCTCTCTTTTAGGAGTTGGGTTTTTAAATGAGAATATGCTGTAACTCAGGGGTCCCCAACCTACCTCTGGGATCTAATACCTGATGATCTGAGGTGGAGCTGATGTCATAATAATAAAAATAAAGTGTACAATAAATGTCATGTACTTGAATCATCCTGAAACCATCCTCATCCCCCCACCCTCGGTCCATGGAAAAATTGTCTTCCAAAAAATTGATCCCTGGTGCCAAAAAGGTTGGAGGACCACTGGTCTGACTGGTAGGCTCCTACTTATAAAGGTGGTGCTGCGTAGGTGCCTGTGTGTGTGGGAGTTATACTGAGGTGGTGTATTAGTTGCCTATGGGTGCTATAACAAATCACCACCAACTTCGCAGCTTGAAACAACACGAATTTATTCTCTCATAGTTCTGTAGACCAGCAGTTCGGGCTGAAATCATGGGGTCGGTACTACCACTGCCCCTCCGGAAGCCCCAGGGGAGAATCCATTGCTTATCTCTTCCAGCTTCCAGTCTGCCAGCATTTTCTGATGTTCCTTGGGTTGTGGCCTCATCTCTCCAAATCTGTTTTATCTCTACACTGCTCTTTCTTCTGTGTCTGTCTTTTCTGTTTGTGTCAGAACTCTCTCTGCCTCTCTCTTGTAAGGTTACATTTAATTGCATTTAGGGCCCTCTTGGCACAGTGGTGAAGAATCCACCTGCCAATGCAGGAGACACAAGAGACTCGAGTTTGATCATTGGGTCAAGAAGATCCCTTGGAGAAGGAAAAGGAAGCTCACTCCAGTATTCTTGCCTGGAAAGTTCAATGGACAGAGAAGCCTAGTCCATGGGGTTGCAAAGAGTCGGACATGACTGAGTGACCACCCACACAGATAATCCAGGATAAGCATTTCTTCTTAAGATCTTTAACTTAGTCATATGTTTTATTTATTTATTTTTGCCTTATATATAAGACAGGAGTTTTTCTTTGGCCATATAAGGCAACATTCACAAGTTCTGGGGATTAGGAAGTGAATGTGTCTTCGGGTGGGCATTTTTCAGCTTACCACAGTTGGTTTTTCCAGCTGTGAGTACACCTGCCATCAGGAGATGCCTGTAGAGGCACATTAGTGAACATCTGGATGCCATGAGCATGCAGGGGAAGTCACCTGTAAGAAACCCAGGTATGGTGGGCTGGAGTTACAGCCTCTGGGTGTGTGAGGAGGGAGAGAGATGGAGGTGGAGTGAGTATTTTGAAAGGATGTTGAGGAAAGATACCAAATGTTCAGAGACCTTTCTAAAGCCAAGTAGTAAATAGTTTGAGATAGTCATGGCTTTCAGCTAATATTGAGGATATTTTTTTCTTTCATCTATTTGATGATTAACAAGTAATAGAATTATGGAGATTGAGTTTGGAGACTTTGTATATATCAAAGTGATGATTAGCACAATTTTATTAGAGACGAAACATTGTCCAGTGGAATGCTTTCAGTATTATTGCTCATTATTTGGCCTTATCCCTTTTTGTTTTTATCACACTCTTTAAAAAATCTTCAAGCACTTTAAAAATTGTTCTAAGCACTATTAACATGATTAATTAGCTTTATATTTATTGCACTTTATTCCTGTTTGTTTATCTACATTTAAAAATTCATAATAACTGTAGGAGATGAATATGATCTCCTTACAGACTCATCTGTAAAGAAACTAAGACGTTGAGAAGTTAAGTAACTTGCTCGTGGTCATGCAGTTAATAGTGTATTACCAGGATTTGAACTCAGAGTTTATACTCTTGTTTGTCAGGGTTTGGCAGGCTTTTTATTTAGAGTAGAATGGTAATGACTTTAGGCTTTGCAGGCCATGAAGTCTGTTGTAGCCACTCAGCTTTGCTGTTGCAGTAGTAAAACAGCCATAGGTATTAATAACAGGTAAATGAATGAATGTGGTGGTGTTCCAGTAAAATTTGATTCACAAAACTAGGCAGTGGTCAGATTTGGCCCATGTGCCCCAGTTTTCAGTGTTTGCACTGTGCTGTACAAAGTGTTGGTTTTTTGTTTGTTTGTTTATGGTTTTAATTTTGTATTTTCAAATAGCTTTAGACTTACAGAAAAGTTAAATGTACAACAAAGAATTCCTGGTCCTCCTTCATCTGTTTCTCTGATGTCATCCTCTTATATAACTATAGCATGTCTATGAAAATAACCTTGGTATAATACTGTTAACCAGACTCTAGATCTCTTTCCCTCTCCTTCCTCCCACCATTTTTTTCCCTTCCAAAAGATTTAAGATGTACAGTATGAAAAACTGTTAAAACTTTAAATGATAGGATAGTCAAATCTGGTGCTAAAAGGATACAAATTTCTTAACTGTATTGTGCAGATATATATTTTTAGTAAATCAGTCTGCTTTTTGTCACTGACAGCTGTATTAAAGTCTCCCACTGTGCTTCTGGATTTGTCAGTTTCTCCTCCTAGTTCTATCAATTTTTTCTTTATTAATTTAAAAATGACTTTGTTAGGTGTATGTGTGCTTGTGCCAAGTCGCTTCAGTCATGTCTGACTCTTTGCAACCCCATGGACTGTAACCCACCAGGCTTCTCTGTCCATGGAATTCTTCAGGCAAGAATACTGGAGTGGGTTGCCATTCTTTTCTCCAGGGGATTTTCCCCACCCAGGAATCAAACCCACAACTGCTGCATTGTAAGGTGGGTTCTTTACCACTAGAGCCACCTGGGAAGCCCTGTTAGGTGTACACTATGTCTGATTGTGCTGTCTTTTTGGTGGATGACCCCTTTATCAGTAGTAAATGCTTTAAAAATATCTGTTAATGATTTTGTCTTAAAGTCTGTATTATGTGATATTACTCTAGCTAAGCCATCTTCCTTAACCCAGGCTTTCACTTTCAGCCTTTCTTTATTTAAATTGTCTCTTGTAAAAGGCATAGTGTTAGTTTGGAAGCCTTTATGTATTTGTTTGAATGTTTAATCCCATTTACATTTAAGGTGATTAGTGGTATATCTAGGATTAAATCAATTTCTATGTCTTTTTTCATTTTAAGACCGTGAGTTCAGTTCAGTTCAGTCGCTCAGTCGTGTCCGACTCTGTGCGACCCCATGAATCGCAGCACGCCAGGCCTCCCTGTCCATCACCAACTCCAGGAGTTCACTCACTCATGTCCATCGAATCAGGGATGCCATCCAGCCATCTCATCCTCTGTCGTCCCCTTCTCCTCCTGCCCCCAATCCCTCCCAGCATCAGAGTCTTTTCCAATGAGTCAACTCTTCACATGAGGTGGCCAAAGTACTGGAGTTTCAGCTTTAGCATCATTCCTTCCAAAGAAATCCCAGGGCTGATCTTCAGAATGGACTGGTTGGATCTCCTTGCAGTCCAAAGGACTCTCAAGAGTCTTCTCCAACACTACAGTTCAAAAGCATCAATTCTTCGGCGCTCAGCCTTCTTCACAGTCCAACTCTCACATCCATACATGACCACAGGGAAAACCATAGCCTTGACTAGACGAACCTTTGTTGGCCAAGTAATGTCTCTGCTTTTGAATATGCTATATAGGTTGGTCATAACTTTCCTACCAAGGAGTAAGCGTCTTTTAATTTCATGGCTGCAGTCACCATCTGCAGTGATTTTGGAGCCCCAAAAAATAAAGTCTGACACTGTTTCCACTGTTTCCCCATCTATTTCCCATGAAGTGATGGGATCGGATGCCATGATCTTCGTTTTCTGAATGTTGAGCTTTAAGACCTTACATATCTGTAAATATTTTTACGTTATTCTCATTCTTCATTGATAGCTTGACTGGGCATAAAATTCTAGGTTGGAAATAATTTTCCTTCGGGATATTTAAGTTGTTATCCCCTAGCTTCCAGTGTCTGTTAAAAAGAGCAAAGTTATTCTAAAACCTCACCTTTTGAATATGATTTCAAATTTGCATTCAGTCTAGTAGTTAATATTTTCTATTTTTAAATCCAGTTTTTTTCTGGGTATATGGTGAGCCAGTTCAGACTGGAAAATTCAGGTTCTTAAGATCTGAAACATCTTCTTTAGTTTTATTGATGATTTTCTCCTCTTTATTCTTTTTTCTGGGATCTTTTTATTTGAGTAATAGACTTCTAGAATTTACTGACTTTTCTTATCTTTTCTCATATTTCTTCATTTTTAATCTTTTTTGCCTGACTTTTTGAGAAGTATCCTTAGCCTTATTTCACAGCCCTTCTTTTGATTTTTTCATGTCTGAATTTCCTTTTTTTTTTTTTTAAGGATTTCTTGTTTTATGGATGCAGTGTCTTTTCTTACTCCTTTAAGGATATTAATGTTTTCTATTCCCTGTACAGTCTCTGTTTCCTCCATGACGCTTCTCTTCTGTTTGCTTATTTTAGTCTGTCTTTTGTGTTAGAGCTGTTCCTTAGAAGTCTGTGATCCTTGACTGTTTACTTTTCTTTAAGAGTGAGTCACCAGGGACCTGACTGGCAAGCTCCCAGCACTCAAGGGGGCTTCTGAGCTGAGGGTTTTTCGGACAGAGCTAGTTTCATGAGGGGAAGCCCACCCTCACTGCCACAGTAATATCTTTAGGTTTTTTTCAGTCAGTCAGGGAAGATTTCACAAAGAGCAAGCTTCCTCTTGAAGGCTACAGACCTGGCTGCTGTTTTTCTTACCTACTAAGTGACTTAAAAGGCTTTTAAAGACAATGCCTTTTATCTCTTTTGTCCATATTATTGCTGTATATTCTGAAAAAAATAAGACTATATTAAAAATAAAAGTTGTAGGTACATTAAAAGTTTTTTAAGTCAGCAAAGACTTTAAAATTCATCTTCCTCTGCAATTAGGACAGACTAGTACTTTACTATTAGATGATTTAACCAATTTGATGGCTACCTTTTGAATATTTGGCTTCCCTGATAGCTCAGTTGGTAAAGAATCCACCTGCAATGCAGGAGACCCCAGTTCAATTCCTGGATTGGAAAGATCTGCTGGAGAAGGGATAGGCTACCCACTCTAGTATTTTTGGGCTTCCCTTGTGGCTCAGCTGGTAAAGAATCTGCCTGCAATGTGGGAGACCTGGGTTCAATCCCTGGGTTGGGAAGATCCCCTGGAGAAGGGAAAGGCTATCCACTCCAGTATTCTGGCCTGGAGAATTCCATGGACTGTATAGTCCATGGGGTCGCAAAGAGTCGGACACAACTGAGCAACTTTCACTTTTAAATACTTGATGGTTTTTTGGGTTTAGATATCAATTTTGGAAGACCAATATAGACACAATATGCCTTTTGTACATTGGATATGTAAATAACCACTCTCTCCTGGGATGGAACAGAGGCTCAGACAAGGACTGGGGTGAAGATAGAACCAAGCCACCAGGTCTAAATGGGGCGTGACTACATGGATATAATGTCAGGGAAGTCTTGAATCACCTAGAAAATCCTGGGAAGGCCAGGCAGAGAACCTTTCTGTGTACAAATAGAGGAGTAGCTGCATGACTTCTGATATGGTTTCAGAGACTTCGGATAAGTCTGTCCTGAAGGGACAGGGGCTTTCAGTCTTAAGACTAATATCTAACCTTGTCTAGGACTCACCTCTCAGGTTGTCCCTGGCCCGCTTTTCCCCGTAGGGCTCCTGCTAGCACATAGTCGTTCCCAGCACTTGGGCATACTACTGACCACAGCCTCAGTCATTTGGGTAAGGAATCCCTAACCCTCCTGTATCCCTACAGCCCTGCTAGGGCTTGTGTCTTTGTCCTGCCCCACCCTCACTTACCCTCCACATCCTCACCTTTGGGCTTTGGTCTGTCAATGGCAGCCACTGGCCCCTACTCCCAACTCCTGTGCTATCTTTACTCTTCTGCCCACATTCCTGGCCTGGAGCCAGATGAGTCCTTTTCCCGCTGCTTCGGAAAAGTGGTATCTTTGTCCATTCTGGGACTGCTGCTAAGGAAAGATACGTCCTTGGAATACTAAGTTATGCTTGATGTATTTTCTTTACAAAAGCATTGTTATAAATGGTGGTCAGAAGCTCTAGTTAAACTCTTGGGTTTAACGTATGGCCTGGGCTCCACCATTTATAACAGAACTTTTAAGGAAAAATGTGTTTCAGGTTCATGTCATAGACTTGGCCCCAGTCCCATTGATAAGATGGGGGCTGCCTTGTAACAGCATGCAAAGGAGGAAAAATGTCATCGTCAAATATTCATTAAGTTCCCACTTGAGCACCATGCTGTCGTGACTGCTGGATCTGTGGGCCTCTGCTGGGCCTGTTTTTATAAGCCATAATAAGGTTGCCTTACAAATTGCCCTCTGAACTTCAACGCACTGTATAGCTTTCTCTGACATATCTTGTATTGTATTAATGGGGAGGATTCAGGCAAGAAGTGTTCCTAGTCTGAGAAAGTGCAATTTCAATTTAAATGTGTTTTTTCCTGGAGCCTAAGTTCTTTTAGTCACTGAGCCTGCACTAATTTGTGTGATTCTCTTGGGGCCGGGGCACTCTTCTTACAGCTTTTTAAAATTAGTACTTCCTATTGGTTCAGTATTTTCTTTCAAGTGAAGCACTCTTAGAATTATGTGGCACATAGTGATTTTCAAAAGATTAAAGCAATGTGTTCTAATGTGAGCCTTGTAACTAATTGCCTCAACTAATTATACATAAAGGACCGAGTCATTAGTGTTAATAAGAAGTGACTTCGGAAAGTACAGTTTGACCCAAAGACTGAATAACTATTGCAAATAGTAATCAGTGAGGTGGTATTCATTGTAGAAAACACCTTAGCTGGAAATTATTCATGTCAGTTTAAATTGAGTTTTCCCTAAGTTGTTACCTTTATACTTGGTTACTAGTTCCTTTTCAGTGAAAAATGTGCACCCTTTGGAATGTAAATCTTCTCCATTGCTCCTCTTCAGGCTCTTCCATCCACTTAAAATATCTGTGCTCCCAGCATCCTGTCTTAGGTCTTATTCCCTCCCTATACTCCTTCCCTGTTTGACCTCATCAAATTCTGATTCCATGCTAGCAAGTTCTGCATGCATTTATCTGGGCCAGGTATCTTCTGGATTCGGGATGCGTATATCCACGTGGATATCTTACAAGAATTGCAAACTTGTGTGTGCCCAGAACAGATCTTCTCTCCCAAATCTTCCCTCTCTGCACTCCTCTTGCCCTGGCTGCTCAAGCTGGGAAATGATCCATTGCAACCCCACATCCTGTTGATTTCTTTCAGCCATCTCTCTCCATCCCCATCACCTTGCCCTTGTCCATGCCCTCATTGTCTTTTTCTTTGCAGTAGCGAAAATCTTGTAACCACTCTTCCCAAATCCGGTTTTCCTCCTTTCAACTTATACACAGCTGCTAGAAAAATATTAAAGCGCAGATCTGATCAGGTCAGGATCTGCTTCAAAGTGTGCAGCGATTGTTGTTGATTGCTGTTTTAGTTGTTGAGTCATGTCCAACTCTTTTGCGACCCCATGGACTGTAGCTACCAAGCTCCTCTGTCCATGTGATTTCCCAGGCAAGAATACTGGAGTGGGATGCCGTGCCCTCCTCCAGGGGATCTTCCCTATCCAGAGATTGAACCCTCATCTCCTGTGTTGGCAGGCGGATTCTTTACCACTGAGCCACCTAGGAAGCCAGTGGCTACAGCCTATTGACCTTCTAATCCTAGCTGCAGTGTCATTTCTCAGTGACAGTCCCAAAAGTCCTCCCCAGTTGGTTAGATTCCTCTACTAAATATGCCAACAGCATCTTATTTCCTAGCATTCATCATAATTATAATTAAATGAGCATTTGTATAATTACTGTTTTGATGCCTGATTCTCTTACTAGCCTGTAAACTCCCTGAGAGCAGGGACCATGCCTGTCTGGCTCACCATTCACTCCGCAGTGCCTCTCATTACAAATATTTGTCAAATGAATGTATAATGAATATGGCTGGACAGAAGCCATGGCATATGTTATGTGTATTTGTTGGAATATGGGGTATCTGATGTTCTAGGACTCAAACACTTCCCATTCCATCATGAAGCAATACTGTGAAAGCTGATTTAGATCTTGTTAACTGTTCAGCTATTACGTACGCTTTCTCCCTCTATTCTCGAAGTAGTCTGTCTGTATATCTGTCAGGGTTCTATCAGAGAAACAGAACCAGTAGGAGAGAAAAGATTTATTGCAGGAATCAGCCTTCTCACGTGATTGAAGGGGCCACCTAGGCAAGTACATCTGTAAGGCAGGAGATCAGGAAAGGCAGGCTGGAATTCTTGGGCTTAGGGCATATGAATGCTGCTGTTCACAGGCAGAATTTCTTCTTCATGGAAGCCCCAGCTCCAGCCTTCAGGTCTTCCAAGTGACTGGAGCAAGGCCACCTAGATTATTTAGGATTATCCCCCATACTTAAAAGTCAGCTGATTATGGACTTCAATTGCACTTACAAAATATCTTCATAGTAATACCTAGATTGGATTGAATAACTGGCAACTGTAGCCTGAAGCCAACTTGATACATCAAGCTGACTCTCAAAGAAAACTTCAATACAAAGCACCAGTTTAAAAACATAACTAACTGAAAAAAACCCAAACAAACCAAACTTGGCACTTCCGGGATAGAGAATCGTAATTAAATATTTATTCACTGGGCTTCTTACTATGTAATTAATGCCTGTTTTAAAGAGATTTTTACCTGTTCTGCTTATTCCAAATGACCTCATTACTCTGCTATCCAAAACAAATTTGTTTTACTTTGTGTGAATCAATAATAAAATTCTAGGAAAATTGGCTGTTTGTGTGCAGTGCTTCTAACAAGTGGATGACTGTGTCTCAGTCCCCGGTACCTTTTTATTTGTTAACACAGACAATATTACTGAGTACAGAGCTGGGCAGTGGAGATACAAGAAGAGGCAGAATACCACCCTGTATTTGGAGGCCTTCTTGAGACAAATAGGTAATCAAATAATTGCAGGCCTGGAGTTCAGTGAGGTTGCAGCATGGAAGGCTAGGGAGACGTGGTTTGGTGCCACGCGCCAATCATGGGGATCCTGCCTTATTCGACTGGATCCTCCCAGTTGAGGAGGGGCATGTTCATATTAGTTAGGAAGAGGAGCGTGGTGTGGAGGATAAGGTGAGGGAAGGAGAGAATGTTGAGGGCAGGAGCCTGAACTAGAAGCTAGATTGTAGCACTAGCAGAGTTTTATCAGCCGAGGGAGGGAGAGAGAAGATTTGAAGATGACTTTGTGGTTTATCGGTCAAAAGATGGGGTATCTGATAAGATTAGGTAGATGGAGGTAGATGGTACCAGAGGAGGAATGGATGTTTATTTCTGGGGTGGGTAAAAAGACAAACGTTAAGAGTTGCCACTAAGTGAAGTGAAGTGAAGTCGCTCTGTCGTGTCCAACTCTTTGCGACTCTGTGGACTGTAGCTCACCAGGCTCCTCCGTCCATGGGATTCTCCAGGCAAGAATACTGGAGTGGGTTGCCATTTCCTTCTCCAAGTTAGTTGCCACTAACTGAGCATCTGTACTCAGTCTGGTGAGTTATACCCATTATCTCATGTTGTTTGAGATGCCAGTGTGACCTGTAGCCAGTGTGAGATCACTAAGAAGTGTCCTGAACCAAGGGATATACTTGAGGAAGATGCTTGGTGCTGAAAATTCTTTTTTACGGCCTGTTTTTTTTAAAGGCTAATATAGGCACTCCCTTTTGAAAGCTATCTGACAGTTGATTCTAAGAGGAGATCTGTTTATAATTAAAGATGAATGTCAACTAGGAGATTACTGGAAAAGAAAAAAAAAAAACAACTAGGATTTGTGAATGATTTCTGTGTTGTCTTACCACTCCCAAAGCACACTGAAAAAGAAGAGGTTTTTTTGGCACTGAACATACCTCTGGGTACACAAAATTGTATTCACTGAATCTGCTTTCCAAAAACATAAGCGCAAGGGGCTCTCACAGATCAGATCTGGAAAAACTGGAAAATTTATTTATTTATTAAATAAATAATGTAGTAATGTATTATAAAGCATGAACTGAAATAAGATTTAATGAATCTATGTTGATCAATAAATGAATGGGAATGGGGGAGAATAAGTTCTAACAGGAGAATGCCCACCAAAAAATGTAGGGTAAAAAATAGGAAAGTCATCATTTGGCAAACAACACAATGATGATTGATAAAGCCAGGAGTTGTCTGTGTGTGGGTAGAGATTTGATGAACAGTGGATACTGGCATAGTCTCAGTATTTTCCACAAAATACTCATTAATTACAAAGAGGGAAATGGAGACTAGATGCAAGGTCTGGCAGACACAAACTTGTGCAGGTGATCAAGGTTAACACCATCGATGATGGGATGATCTGACATCCTTTGCCTCCTGATGTGATGCGCTGAGAACAGCATGGCATCATTTTAAGGTTTTTTTTTGCCAGGAATACAAAGCCCGAATCCATGTTCACCTTGAATCTTCACAATATTTTGGAGCAGATGTTTTTAATCCTCGTATTATAGAATAGAAAATTGAAGTGCAGAAGTTGAACAGTTTACCCAAAACCAAAAATGGTAAGTGGCAAAGCCCAGTTTCAAAATCCAAGGTAAATTTATAAACTTGCGGTGCCTCAGTCCTGCTGTAAAGCCCATGGGGGTTGTTAGTTCCATGACAGTTGGGTTCTGCAGATAGTACCTTACAGTCCAAGGGTGACGTTTAGAGGAGTATCACTAAGGAGCCACAGACAGCGAATCTTACGTTGCTTATAACACTAGTGGTGAGGGGAGGGAAACTGAATTTTATGTCAGCATCTGAATGGCTGGTTCTTAGCGAGTAATTATTTATGATCAGTTATTTATGATCAGCGTGTGTTGCTGCTGAAAGCCATCCCGTCAGACCCCTTTCCAGCAAGAGTCTCCTGAAACAGGAACTGATTATGCAGTATTAAATCTGAGACCCATTTCATATTCAGAGGTTCCAGTGGTAAACCTCATATGTCAGGAGCAATTAGTGACCTTGTGACATGTCCTCTTCAATATGCTGAACTGTGGTCAATAAATCCTAGCAGGATGGATGGAATTAAATAACTACCTCCACCATCACCCTAGTGCATCAGAGCAGTGCCTTTTCAAGGCCACAAATGCAGGACATTCTCCTAACTAGTGTCACGAAGATTCCAAAAATGTGAGAATATAGTTAATTCTGAAAGTTTTCAGATTTTGAATGCTTAGAAAAGGGGACAGAGATCTTGGACAGAGGATGAAGTCGTGCAGTATGGTCTGCAAGCAGATCACGGGGGCACTACTCCTATGCACCTTCAATGGAATGCCCACTGTGTGCTGAGGAAATCTGGGAATACACAGAATCAGAAGCCATAATGTGACAACAGGCTTGGCCAGGACTTAAGAACTAAGTTCTGTTGTGCTAATTGACTATCTCAGATTAATGGGAAGTATGTAAGTTGGAAAATGAGTCAACTTCTAACTGGAATTTGATATCTGTTTCTAAAATACATTTCATATTCTTATTTTATAGAGAAAAGAAATGAAACCATATTTTTAGAAGTAAAATGTGATGTCGCAGAAGCATCATCAGTTGAGTTGCATACACAGCCGGACTGTCTCTTGTAGTTCGGCTTCTGTTGCTGACATCAGGATTGTCTCCTGAAATGGGATTTTCCTGTCGATTTTGGATTTTTTGCATGTTGCCTAGACACTCCATGGGAAAATGCAGTTACAGGAAGTTGCTAGTGTGCGGCTGAGCAGTGAAAGCATCTGAAAAGATTGCTCTTGTGGGATCACTGGATTGTGTCCATTAAGCCAGGTTCTTGCCCCCAGAATGCTGGTTCTGTTATGGGCTTAGCTCAGAGGTAATTGACTCTTGAGCCCCCTGAGGCAAGTCAAGGACTCCCTGTGGTAAAGAACCTCTTTGTCTCCCCTGCATTCTGGGGCTTGGTTGTTTCTACTAGACTATTCACATCGACTGTAAATTCTAACCACCATAAAACAAGCCTCTGGAAGTCCCACTTGTGCACAGCCAAGAGATTGCCACTTATCAAATGCCTAAAAAGAGAAAAAAGAAAAGAAGAGGAAATATAAACCTGAACAAAAATAAAAATAAAGAACTTGAGCAGCATTGGTGAAATTTAGGTGGGCCTGGGGTATTGCCAGCTATTTTAGTATTGGGTAGAAGCATCACTCGGAAATACCTAATAAGCACACCTAATAAGCTTATTATAAGCATATTAGGTGCTACTTGAAGGAACTGCATTGTAAAGTGAATACATAACCTCTTAATAAGTGAGTCTGTCATTATTGAATGAACCTGACGGAAGGCACCCTGCGTGGGTAGATGAGGCTGTGAGCATGCTGTTTTGGAAAAGTAAGTTCTAAGATTATGTAGTCCTAAACCTATTTGTTGGTTATGCACAGAAGTGTGTGTTTGTGTTATGAAATTTTCACCAGGTAATAAACTTCTAAACAGTCCCACAATGACAATAGCTGATCTTTAGTTTAAGGATAAAAGTGAACGCTGTTCATCAGTCAAGTGCAATGTATTCTTACAGAGATGTGGGTTGAGTTTTCAAAGATGTGGGTTTGATTAGTGAATGATGCTCACAGGATAATTGATGCAGTCAACCAGTCATGTTTTGTGGGGTAGAAGAGAGCTGGTTTCACAACTGGGGATATATGAAGTACCAAGCTTGAGATACTTTTACTTGGCAGAACAGGTAAAAATGAATGATTTTGCTTTCCTGGGCTCAGACCTGTCTTGTCCAGTGACCTCTCACGGGCACAGCATTTAGACTGTCCCCATTAGAGTAAACCACCATGGGGCCCTGTGTGTGAAAAATCCTCTTATTAGATCCCACTCTCAGATCCCATGTTCTCTGTAGGTGTTGGCTTTTTTTTCTGTTTTTTTTTTCTATGGTGTACATTGAATCAGAGGGGAAAGAGGCAAGATATCTACTGAGGAAATCACCCTCTTGGAGCCTATAATGAGTGATGGTTTGTAGCATGTTCCCCACGAAGTTCTGATTCTGTGATTATGTCAGGGAGCAACCCTAAGCTGCAGCTTTATCAGATACTATCTTGACTTCTAGGAATTGATGCTGGTGATGTCATTTTAATCTCTTGTCCATCCATTTACCTAAAATCCATAGATGTCTAAGGATCTTCTATATTCTAATTTGTAGAGACTCACACATTACAAAGAGATTTAATAACCTTGGCCTAAAGCAAGTTTGCTGAAAAAAAAAATCTTGATATGCTTGTAAGGTAATTACAATTCATTTTGACATTTTAAAACTAAATGTTATGGGAGGTAGTATTTTTCATGCCAGAAAAATAATTTAAGATAGACTCTCCCCCAAGAAATAAAAATCACTCATAATCCCACTGTCCAAACTTGGCGTTAAATACTCAGATAACATTTGATGTTTAAATACCCATATTTTCTTCCCTAAGATTTATATTCCTATATTATTTATTTATTTAAAAAAATAGACACATGGTACTTTGTAAACCCTTTCCTTACCCCTTGCTCCAACCAGAGAAAATATTTGAACTGCTGTTCCATACTGGTGACTATATTTACATCATCACTTAGAATGGCTGTGAAGATTTGCTGGATGTAGGTTGTGTCCTGATTTTTTGCTGTTATAAGCAATCCCATGATGAACATCTTTGTATACATGATTGGGCGCTTGCTTGATTATATACTGAAGATAAACTCTTAAATACAGAATTTATTAGATCAAAGCAGAGCCTACATTGAAGGCTTAGGAGACTTGTTACTAGATTACTTTCCTAAAAGTTTATTCTGCTTCATTAGTAATCTGTCATGTGAAAAGTGGTTTCTTATTGTTTTAAATTTCATCTTTGTTTTTCAAGCTGAGTGTTTCTCAGTATTGTATTGGCCATTTGAATTTTGTGGTCAATTGACTAGTTTGCTTTATCCATTTTCTATAGGAGTATTCCTGTTTTTGGTTTATTATTTTGAGAGCACTTCACATATTAGGGATATGGATTTCTTCTCTGCATTCGCTCCACTTGATTGGAATTTTGATTGTGATTTAGTCAAATGTAACATTAATTTGGTGGATATGAGCATGTTTTTCAATGTTGTGTCTTGGTATTTGAGAATAATGTTTTAAATACTTCTGATCTCAGGAAATTATAAAAAGTAAAAGGTACAGAGTTACTTTTTTCAGACCCTTCCATTTATTGCCTTGCCTCGGGGTAGAACTGTTCCTAAATCATTTGAGAAAACCCAAGTAGCTAAAGTGTTTTCACCAGCTAAGTGATCGAATTCCATCTGGTTGGTTTTTTAAGTGTTCATTTTGATGATTTTAGCACACTCACCTATTGTTCCTTCTCTAAGCTAGTATCTTTGGCTCTCTGAAATAGTCTGTTCGTATGGGTCCTCATGGCTTTGGGAGTCTGACAGTTTTATGATTATGCAAATGTTATTGAGATCATCTTGATGGATGCTCCCTGAGCCCTTGGCTGACTGCACAGAGACTGCGCCTTTAACTGTCACGGGGTTGGCTAGTATGACCTTCACATCAGGCTGTGTAAAACACTCTTGCCAGGCATCCTAGGACAATTTGGAGCCGTTGCCTGGGCAACCTCACTTGCTTCTAATCGAATGCCCCAAGTCCCAGTGGGAATGCTACCACTGAAGGGAGGAACCGAGCGGAAGTATTAATACATTTGTCTGTTTTAGGACATTCCACTAATGTTGGGGGAAGTGAGCTTATGCCATGATCTCACATGAACTCAGGGGAGGGAGAGAAGGAAGAAAAGAAAAGAGAATTGAGAGAGCAGGGACAGAAAGAGAGGCTGGAAGAAGAAGCATGCATAGAAGTCAGTGACAGAAATCAAGATAATAAATATCAGCAAATGGTTCATGCATAAGAAAACAGTATAGCCCAGATTGAGCAGAAAGGAATTGAGAATGAAGACCAGAAAGTTACTCTTAGGGGAAAAAATACATGGTCCATAAATGAATATCTGGGGAGAAAAAAGAATAGTGGAGACTTCTGGGAAGTATATAATAAAAATGTTTTTTCACTGAAACAGACTTGCCTATATGATGTAATTGGTCAACTCTGCTTTAGGAACTAATATTGTTTTCTTTCCAGTACTCTCCATTGTACCTTGAATAAATCATGAGTGATTTTTCTGGAATCAAAATGATGCTGCTCAAAATGATAGGGCACAGTTTTACTCACTGCTTTCATGAATCAGAACCATCACAGACTTGAAACTAGTTTAGTTAAAGCAGGTTTTAAAAAAACAAAACACATGCACAGTATACCTGGATGGTTATTATGACGGGTGGTGGTGTTTTAGCTGCTTGGATAAGCGGAATGCAGGTTCAGGCAAACAGGCATTGTGTGGTCCTGGGGAGAAAGCCTAGATGGGGATACCAGTGAGTTGACCGTTCTCTACTCTCAGAATTCTCAGTCAGGTGCTTAATTCATCCTATTAAAAAAGTCCATGACTCATTCTTGAAATATCCAGAACTACTCTTAAGAGCCCCCTTTTTGCAGATGTCAAACCAGGTGCAGGAGAGATGCAGATTTTACTCCAGCTGAAGCTAGCATATCCAGCACTTGATAAAATGTGCTGTCCAAGGCATACCTTCAGTCAGTGTTGAACAGGGACAGTATTTCAGGCCCTTGGTAAACAGAAGTTTTACTCAGATATTTTCAAGATTGAATTTTGTAGTTCCAGATGAGGACAGGGTCCAGAGAACCCCCAGGTTCCCTGGAGCCAGTAACAGTGGAAACCATGGCCATCTCTAGGTCAGAAGGAACAAGGGAGAAAGCAGTGTCTCTGGGACCCAGTGAGTGAAAGCTCTGGCCATGAAACTGTAGGTGTGCAACAGCACAGCCAGGACAGAAACAGGCAGGGAGACGGGGGTGAAGGTAAATACCTTGACTCCCCTTTCCTCTCCTCTCTCATCTGCTCTGATCTACTGGTATTTTTGTAGCCAAATTCATCTGGAAGGTAGTGGTAAGGGATCTTGGGTGACACAGTCTTTGTGTGTGTGTGTGTGCCAAGTCACTTCAGTCATGTCCAATTCTTTTGAGATCCTATGGACTGTAGCCCACCAAGCTCCTCTGTCCATGGGATTTTCCAGGCAAGAATACTAGAGTGGACTGCCATGCCCTGTTCCAGAGGATCTTCCCAATCCAGGGATTGAACCCATGTCTCCTGCAGCTCCTGCACTGCAGATGGATTCCTTACCACTGAGCCACCAGGAAAGCTGTGATGCAGTCTGTAGAGGTTAGCTTCCTGGAACACAGAGAAGAGCAAGAAAAGACTGGGTAATGGAAGAATGGGGGAGTGGGGAATAACCAGCACAGTGTACAAATCTCTGTTCTCTAAGGCTAGCCTTTACCCTTTGAGAGCATAAGCATTTGGAAGGGAAGTTATTTATAAAGGATGCCAATTATAGGAGCTGGACAGTGGGAAAGGAACACCAGTCAGTCTTAGATTTTCCCCAGTTAACTCCTCCCTTGTTGGTGCTACGTGGAGTCTAGTGCATATTCTGCAGTTGCTGCTATTTCTTTAGGTGTGTCTTTCCCCCTCTAGACTTCAAATCCTACAGATTATGAACTTCCTTTTATTTGTCTTTGTCTCCGCGGCATCTAGCCAGGTGCTTGGCATTTGTAGACGTATATATGTAAAAGAAATTCTTGCACATATATACAGAAATATTTATGGTGGCACAGTACACAATATTAAAACCTGGGAAAACCCCAGTCTCTGGACAAGAGAGTAGATGAGTAAACTGTATTATATTCTCCCCGTGGGAGACATGCCATAATCAAAATAAAGTATAATGAAAGGGTTGCAGCATAGATGTTTTAATAATATAAGATGAAAAATTCTAAAAATATTACATATATTGCCTTTCCTATAAATTTAAAAGCAACTAAAATCATAACCATAGTTTTTCGGAATACATGTAGATGAGATGATAATACATAGAAAGGAAAGCAGTAGAATCTTGAGTATAGGATTCAGGCTGGTTGTTAATCTCAGGAGGCTGAGACTGGGAGGGCTATTGAGTAGGTATTAGTAAGTTATTGTTACAGTCTAATTTTTGATTCGGGTGGTGGGTTCATGGTTCCATATTACAACATTAGATATGAAGGATGAGTGAATGAGGGAAGCCTGTGTGGTCCAGAGATACGAAAGTGTTCCATATCAAAGATCGTGATTAATCCTATTCTGTGCCATTGAGGTTGAATTAAAAAAGGAAAAAAGGATTAAATGAGTGGAAAGGGGATAGTAGCATAGTACATTTGTCACCAGGACTTTGGAAATTGTATATTTTGCATAGGAGGATAACAGGGTTCAGGCTAAATAGCTACTGCAAACAAAACTAACTGCTCATACAAGACAGAAGATCTGTCTCCCACTTTCTCTTTCTCATTCACATACTAATCTAGATCATTGCCATTCAGTAAAAATGCAGTGTGAGCCATGTATGTAACAATATTAAATTTCCTAGTAGCTATGTTGAAAAAGAAATAAGTGAAATTGGTTTCATAAATATATTTTACTTAATGTAATAAAAATATTATTCCAGTATATAATCAGTATAAAATTTATTAATGAAATAGTTTAAATTTTCATCTTAATAAGTGTTCAAAGTCTTATATATATTTTATCCTTGTAACACATATCAACTCAGACACTAAATTTTCATTAGAAGTACTTGATCAGTGTTTAGAGTTCATAAAATATATAGTTGAAAAAAGTAGTTTCACATACCCAAGATATTCTAAACATAGTTAAAAGTTTTCCATTAACTGAACCAAATATTGGTACTTAGGTAATTAAAATTAAATACTATTAAAGATTCAGTTCCTCAGTCTCACTAACCACCTTTCAAGTGCTCAGTAACCACATGTGGCTAGTGGCCACCCTAACAAAAGAGCAGTTCTAGTTCGTTCGTTAGCACGATGTCCTCCCCTAGATAGACCAGCAGCCTTAATATCACCTCAGGACTTTTTACAAATGCAAATTGTGAATCTGAACTTGGAGATGGGCCCAACACTCAGACTGTAAAGAATCTGCCTGCAGTGCAGGAGACCTGGGTTCAATCCCTGGGTTGGGAAGATCCCCTGGAAAAGGGAATTGCTACCCACTCTGGTATTCTTGCCTGGAGAATTCCATGAACAGAGGAGCCTGGCGTGCTATAGTCACAAAGTGTGGGACAGGACTGAATATCTAACACTTCCAACACTCTGGGCTTAACAAGTCATGCAGGTAATTGTGATATACACTGAAATTTGAAAACCACTGGTATACAAGCCATTTAGAGACCAACGCTTTATACCTTCTTGTTCTCCAAATCACTTAGTATTAACTTCATCTACAGAGTAGAAACTAGCTGATTAGGGCCTCTTTTGCACCCTACCTGTAGCAAGGTTGGGAGCTGGGGAGAGAAAATAGAGTGGGCAAGCAATTTCTTTTTTTAAAGGCCTAATTGCACACATCCTTCTGCTCAGATTCCATTGAGTAGAGAGAGCTGAGATGCCATGTCTAGCTGAAAGGGAGGCTGGGAATTGTAGACAGGCTGGCTGCTACTGTGAGGAGATTTGTGGAGGTGGAGCGGTAGAGGGAGTTCTGTTTCTGTAAGAAAGAAGGGGAGAATGGACACTGAAGGAGGTTTGAAATCTCATAGCAGATGGGTACAGTTTGATTTTGCATCCTAGGACTTAGTCTTGGTTTTATTACTTCATTGGCATATTGGGTGGATTCCTTGGAAAAGTCAAATAGATGAAATATGGAAGCATACAGTGCCTTGGGAAGTATTAAAGGTGCTATGGAACTGAGTGATGTAGGTCAGACAGAGAAGGAGAAGTAGTGTATGATATCCCTTATAAATGGAATCTAAAAAGAAATGATTGGAAAAGGAAATGGCAACCCACTCCAGTGTTCTTGCCTGGAGAACCCCATGGACAGATGAGCCTGGCAGGCCATGGTCCATAGGGTTGCAGAGAGTTAGACATGACTGAAGCGACCAGGCACTCATGCACAAAAAGAAATGATACAAACAAACTTACTTACAAAATGCAAGGAGAGTCAGAGACTTAGAGTATGAACTTATGGTGGCCTGGACATATTGCCATATATGACCCAGCAATCCCACTGCTGGGCATACACACCGAGGAAACCAGAATTGAAAGAGACATGTGTACCCCAATGTTCATCACAGCACTGTTCATAATAGCCAGGACATAGAAGCAACCTAGATGTCCATCAGCAGATGAATGGATAAGAAAGCTGTGGTACATATACACAATGGAGTATTACTCAGCCATTAAAAAGAATACATTTGAATCAGTTCTAATGAGGTGGATGAAACTGGAGCCTATTATACAGAATGAAGTAAACCAGAAAGAAAAACACCAATACAGTATACTAACGCATATATATGGAATTTAGAAAGATGGTAACAATAACCCTACATGTGAGACAGCAAAAGAGACACAGATGTGTAGAACAGTCTTTTGGACTCTGTGGGAGAGGGAGGGGGGGGATGATTTGGGAGAATGGCATTGAAACATGTATAATATCATATAAGAAACGAATCACCAGTCCAGGTTCGATGCATGATACTGGATGCTTGGGGCTGGTGCACTGAGATGACCCAGAGGGATGGTATGGGGAGGGAGGTGGGAGGAGGGTTCAGGATGGGGAACACGTGTACACCCATGGTGGATTCATGTTGATATATGACAAAACCAATACAATATTGTAAAGTAATTAGCCTCCAATTAAAATAAATATATATTTTTTTAAAAATGGATAACCAACAAGGACCTACTATACGTAGCACATGGAACTCTGCTCAATGTTATGTGGCAGCCTGGATGGGAGGAGAATTTGAAGGAGAATGTATACATGTATATCTATGGCTGAGTCTCTTTGCAGTTCACTTGAAACTGTCACAACATCGTTTGTTAATCGACTACGCGCTGTGCTGTGCTCAGTCGCTCAGTCACGTCCTACTCTTCATGACCCCATGGACTGTAAGCCCACCAGGCTCCTCTCTCCATGGGGATTCTCCAGGCAAGAATACTGGAGTGAGTTGCCATGCCCTCCTCCAGAGGATCTTCCTGATCTAGGGCTCGAACCCAGGTCTTCCACATTGCAGTCAGATTCTTTAACATCTGCACCACCAGGGAAGTCCAAGAAGACTGGAATGGGTAGCCTATCCCTCCTCCAGGGGATCTTCCTGACCCAGGAATTGAACCGGGGTCTCCTGCAATGCAGGAGCTATCAGGGAAGCCCCTAATCAGCTATACCCCAATACAAATTAAAAAATTTTTTTTAAAATAAAGTGGCTATGAAATATGTGTAAACTTGAAAGATGCCAGAGAGCATATGAGTCACTAAGATTATCCTTGACCATCTTCCTTTGAAGCGGAAAAGGCTTGATGTGGCACACTGGTGGAAGGAAAAACTTACCCTTAGGTATGATTGTTCAAAGAATGAATATATAACTGTCCCAATTGCATCCTGTAGAGATAATTGCCATTAACACTTTGGAGTGTCCACTAGCTGGACTATAAAGATTTTTAATGGAATTATACTTTCTTGCTCTTTTGTAATCTGCCTTTCCCATCTAACTCATACCACGAGTACATTTTGTACCGATAATATAGATCTGCATTGTTGAAGACTACATAGCATCCTGTAAGTTAATCATTTCCTATTGTGGGGATATTTCCATTGCTTGTACTTTCTGTTTTATAATTAGCACCACAGTGAATATTTGTGTGCATTTCCACCTACAACAGTTCATCCATCCGTGGTCCTTTCCCCACCTCCTCACCATCTATAACATCCTGTTAAATCTCTGTAAATTGAATAAGCATATTTAATAAATTTAAACAAATAAGAGGTTATTCTTTGTTCAAATTTACACATCTTTGACATTCATTTTAGAGTTTCTCAAACTGTGCTCCCATCGCCTGTGAACTGGACACTGGTGTTCTGGGGTTCAGAGCCTTAAGCTGGGTAAAACAATAGTTAACTGTTCTCACTTCACAGACAGAATAAATCACAGCACAGCTTTCCTGTATTTGAAGTTTTTCCTGTATGTTTTCCTTAAATGTTTACCATGTTGTACTGTTTGCCTGTTCTCGAGTCTACCCTAAGATAACTTGGTATCACATAAAGATGTATATTGCCTTTAGATTTATTTTATCGTTACTTTATGGTGCTTTCTCACGAGTATCTTCACTTCAAAGAGATAAGCTGGGAAACCTCTAATCCAAGAGGCATAGGGCACTGTGGCTAAGGGCAGGGGAAGGCTCCAGATTCCAAGCACTTGTATTTGAGTCCTAGCTTTCCCCTCCCAGCTGTATGATCTTGGAAAAGTTGTTGAATCTATCAGAGCCTCAGTTTCCTCAGATGTAAAATGGAGTATAGTATTTATGTTATAAGGTGGTTGTGATGGTTAAATATGAAGATTAGTAGTACCCTTGTCACAGCTCAGTAAGCAATTACTAGCTACTAATTTTATTTTCTCATAGAGAAGGAAACTGAGTTACCTAGCTCATTACTCTCAGAGTTTAAATAACATATTACATTTGCTTTTTGTTTCTATTGTCTTAAATCACATGGGGACATTGTTCTTTATTTCCAGAACGCTGAGTTTCTACTCAGCCCAATACTTTTTTCTGGATTAACAGCTTCAGACTGGTCTTTCAAAAATCGCCCAGCAACACCCCTATTTAGAACCTTTCTGTTCAGTGTAGTGGAAGCAGGGCATGCCCCTGTGCCCCAGGTCTTCTTGTTCAGCTGCTGTGAGAAGGTTCACAGTGACTCAGCACTTCTCATTTTTTTTAACTATCAGATAATTTTTAATTGCAACTAACATGGGATAACAAATCATTATATAAGAAAGATTTCCTAATGACTTGACTAGAAACTGTCATGGTATACTGCCTGGGATGTATTCATTTTCATAACATTAGGAATTGTAAATGATTATTTTTCACATTTTATAATTTTTCAGGCAACCTAAAATAGCTGATTCAAGAAACTGGTTTAATAGTCCGAGTGTAAAAATAACAAGACTTACTTCTTCAATCTTTAAGTTTGGAATCAGGGTCTTCCCTTTAAGAAAAATAATTGAGAAAATACTCAAAAAAAAAATCCTTGAATTAGCTTTAGAAGTGAAATACACCATAGAAGTGAAATTTAGAAATCAGATAACAACCACTTCCATTGAATTTCTAATTCTTGTAAAATGGCCTTGCTCTCTGAAAGTTTATAGCCATTTCCACATGGCATTAGTGGTAAAGAACCTGCCTAGCAATGTAAGACATGAAGAGACCTGGGTTCGATCCCTAGGTTGGGAAGATCCTCTGGAGGAGGACATGGCAACCCCTCCAGTATTCCTGCCTGCAGAATTCCCATGGACAGAGGAGCCTGAGGGACTATGGTCCATAGTGTCACAAAGATTCGGATACAACTGAAGTGACTTCGCACACACACGTGAAAATAACAAGACAAACTTCTTTTGAAATTAGGGCTTCCCCTTTAAGAAAAATAAAGAGAAAATACTCAGAAGGAATCCTAGATTTGGCTTCAAGGATTCCTGTAAAATGGCCTTGCTGTCTGAAAGTTTGTAGCCATTCCCATCTGTTTTGTTTGGCCTTATTTTATCATGGCTGCTTCCTCTGAATTGGTCAAGGCTTCTCAGTGGGGTGTGAGTTTCAGTGTTAATCCATCTACAGTAACTGGAATTACTGTGGACATTATTGTATACTCTAGTTGGTTGTTAGAATGTTTGGTGTCAAATTAAAAACTTTATCAGAAGCCCGAGCTCCTAATTTCTCTGACATTTTCAGAGCAGACCTGGGGTATCCCTGATCTGGGAATGTAAGGTGGTGATGATGTGGTGGGGGCAGTGGCAGCTGGATATTCAGTAGTTGTAGCATGAGTTCTAACATCACAGGAGCTCTGGCCATGGACTAGCTAGTAAATCTCTCTCTTTACCCATCTTTCATAACAGTACCTACCTCATGGGTTGTATATATTAAGAAAGATGATCCACTTATGATGAGATTATTAGCACAGTATCTGGCACCATAGTAATTCCCTTATGATTGCTACTAATTAAGTAGTATTATTATTCACAATAATTGAGCCACTGAAAATACTCATGCTGGCATAGTATTTTATATATTGAGGCAATTCCTTAGTGCCAGTCTTCTTTTCCCTATAACTCTATTAAGCTTTTGAATAATACTAGTCATAAAGCCTTAAAAACTAATATTTGTTCAGTATTACATTAATAGGAGAAAATGGAAATATTTTCATAACAGTTCTTAACGTTAACTACTGCATATGTTTGAAGTCATATAATTTACTCAGTTTCTATGGTGTATGTCATAATATGACTTCAGAAAGTGAAATGGTAATAATAATGACCACAGCAATAAACATCTGAATTAATATGAAGAGAATCCCTATCCCATTCAGGTTAACATTGTTGAAGATTTCATAAGTTGTGAGTTGTCAAGCTTTGCTGGATGATAACTCTTTAAAATAAATACTATTTCAGGTTGTAGTATAACTCACCAGCATGTTATCAGTTGTGATAGCCAGACAGACAGGTAGTCATTTAAAAATTTTTTTTGTTTTGAGATAATTATAGATTTACAGGAAGTTGCCTAAAAATGTACAGGGAGGCCCTGTGTATCTGTCTCTCAGGTTTCCTTAGGGACCATCTTACATCAGTATAGTATAAAGCAAAACCAGGAAATGACATTGATGGCAATCCACAGAGTTTATTCATATATGCAAATATTAATAACTTTCCAGTCTATAACTTGTCTTTTCATCCTCTTCAAGGGGTCTTTTATAGAGCAAACATTTTTCATTTTGGTAATGTTCAATTTATCAGTTTTTCCTTTTTATAATATAGGGTCAGGTTTCTCAAAAGGTGATCTGCACATCACCTGCCTTGGAATCATCTGAAGTACTTGTCACAAAGCCCATCTGCTTGGGCCTCACCCCAAATACTCTGAATCAGATTCTCAGGAATGGAGTCTGGTAGTCTGTTTAATTTAAGAAGCTCCTTTCTCAAAAGGTGATCTGCACGTCAGTCACCTGCTTTGGGATCATCTTAAGGACTTGTCACAAAGCCCATTTGCTTGGGCCCCACCCCAAATACTCTGAATCAGATTCTCAGGAATGGAGTCTGGTAGTCTGTTTAATTTAAGAAGCTCCTTAAAACCTGAGAACCACTGATTCAGAGTTTGGCCTTGGGTTTTTTCCTTTTTGCTCTACCTTGTCTATAGGTTGTCCATTACCTCTTACATTGTCAGATACGTGTGGATAACTTCTGCACAACCTCTCTAATGAGCTCCAGAATTGCTGCCTTGCTGGATACTCTCTGCTACTGTACACAGAAAGTCTTTAATAAATATATTATTGGATAGATGGGCTGCTGTGAGTAAGATGTAGTAGAATAAAAACCATCCTAGGAAATGGCAGTCTACTCCAGTATTCTTGCCTGGAAAATTCCAGGGACAGAGGAGCCTGGTAGGCTACAGTTCATGACGTCACAAAGAGTCAGACATGACTGAGCACATTATAATTTTATAATTATTATTTATAGATTGTCTGTCAAAAAGCCTAGGCACTGGTCTTGGTGTTTAAAATTACTTAATTATATAATATTTGGGGGGGAAGTTTAGTTATAGAAATCTATAAATGGATATTTTTTTATACACACACACACACACACACACATATGTATATAGTCTTGGGGATATCTGCCTAACAGAAGCAAAAGATATTAAGAAGAGGTGGCAAGAATACATGGAAGAACTAAACAAAAAATATCTTAATGACCCAGATAACCACGATGGTGTGATCATTCACCTAGAGCCAGACATCCTGGAATGTGAGGTCAAGTGGGCCTTAGGAAGCATCATTATGAACAAAGCTAGTGGAGGTGATGGAATTCCAGTTGAGCGCTAGTGGAGGTGATGAACTGCAATTGAGCTATTTCAAATCCTAAAAGATGATGCTGCGGAAGTGCTGCACTCAATATGCCAGCAAATTTGAAAAACTCAGCAATGGCCACAGGATTGGAAAAGATCAGTTTTCATTCCAATCCCAAAGAAAGGCAATACCAAAGAATGCTCAAACTACTGCACAATGTATTCATCTCACACGCTAGCAAAGTAATGCTTAAAATTCTGCAAGCCAGGCTTCAACAGTACGTGAACCATGAATTTCCAGATGTTTAAGCTGGTTTTAGAAAAATCAGAGGAACCAGAGGTCAAATTGCCAACATCCGTTGAATCATCAAAAAAAGCAAGAGAGTTCCAGAAAAACAACTATTTCTGCTTTATTGATTACGCCAAAGCCTTTGACTGTGTGGATCACATCAAACTGGAAAATTCTGAAAGAGATGGGAATACCAGACCACCTGACCTGCCTCCTGAGAAATCCGTATGCAGGTCAAGAAGCAATAGATAGAACCAGACATGGAACAACAGACTGGTTCCAAATTGGGAAAGGAGTACATCAAGGCTGTATATTTTCACCCTGCTTATTTAACTTATATGCAGAATACATCATACGAAATGCCAGGCTGGATAAAGCACAAGCTGTAATAAAGATAGCCAGGAAAAATAGCAATAACCTGAGGTTATTGAGATATGCAAATGACACCACCGTTATGGTAAAAAGCAAAGAAGAACTAAAGAGCCTCTAGATGAAAGTGAAAGAGCAGAGTGAAAAAGCTGGCTTGAAACTCAACATTCAAAAAACGAAGATCATGGCATTCAGTCCCATCACTTTATGGCAAATAGATGGGGAAACAGTGGAAACAGTGACAGATTTTATTTTCTTAGGCTTCAGAATCACTGCTGATGGTGACTGCAGCCATGATATTAAAAGACGCTCGCTCCTTGGAAGAAAAGCTATGACCAACCTAGAGAGCATATTAAAAAGCAGAGACATTACTTTGCCAACAAAGGTCTGTATAGTCAAGCTATGGTTTTTCTAGTTAGTAGTCATGTATGGACGTGAGAGTTGGAATATAAAGAAAGCTGAGCTCTGAAGAATTTGATGCTTTCGAACTGTGGTGTTGGAGAAGACTCTTGAGAGTCCTTTGGACTTCAAGGAGATCCAACCAGTCAATCATAAAGGAAATCAGTCCTGACTATTTATTGGAAGGACTAATGCTAAAACTGAAGCTCCAATACTTTGGCCACCTAATGCAAAGAGCCAACTCATTAGAAAAGACCCTGATGCTGGGAAGGATTGAAGTGGGAGGAGAAGGGGATGCCAGGAGATGAGATGATTGGATAGCATCACTGAGTTGATAAACATGAGTTTGAGCAAGCTCCGGGAGTTGGTGATAGACAGGTAATCTGGCGTGCTGCCATCTTCGGGGTCTCAAAGAGTTGAACACAACTGAGCCACTGAACTGAACTAATTTGTACCTTCTCTTCAATTCATTGGAGCAGATAATTTCATGCACTTTTTATTTGGAGAAAAATTTATATCACTTGAATATCTGTATTCCTGAGGCTTAACAGTGTAATATTTAGATGTCTGGTTGCTGTTTTTAAAAATTTAAACTGGTTCAGTTCAGTTGCTCAGTCGTGTACGACTCTTTGTGACCCCACGAACTGCAGCACGCCAGGCCTCCCTGTCCATCACCAACTCCTGGAGTTCACCCAAACTCTTGTCCATTGAGTTGGTGATGCCATCCAGCCATCTCATCCTGTGTTGTCCCCTTCTCCTCCTGCCCCCAATCCCTCCCAGCATCAGAGTCTTTTCCAATGAGTCAACTCTTCACATGAGGTGGCCAAAGTATTGGAGTTTCAGCTTTAGCATCAGTCCTTCCAAAGAACACCCAGGACTGATCTCCTTCAGGATGGATTGATTGGATATCCTTGCAGTCCAAGGGACTCTCAAGAGTCTTCTCCAACACCACAGTTCAAAAGCATCGATTCTTCGGCACTCAGCTTTCTTCACAGTCCAACTCTCACATCCATACATGACCACTGGAAAAACCATAGCCTTGACTAGATGGACCTTTGTTGGCAAAGTAGTGTCTCTGCTTTTGAATATGCTATCTAGGTTGGTCATAACTTTCCTTCCAAGGAGTAAGCGTCTTTTAATTTCATGGCTGCAATCACCATCGGCAGTGATTTTGGAGCCCAAAAAAATAAAGTTAGCCACTGTTTCCACTGTTTCCCCATCTGTTTCCCATGAAGTGATGGGACCAGATGCCATGATCTTAGTTTTCTGAATGTTGAGATTTAAGCCAACTTTTTCACTCTCCTCTTTCACTTTCATCAAGAGGCTCTTTTGTCCTTCTTCACTTTCTGCTATAAGGATGGTGTCATCTGCATATCTGAGGTTATTGATATTTCTCCTGGCAATCTTGATTCCAGCTTGTGCTTCTTCCAGCCCAGCGTTTCTCATGATGTACTCTGCATATAAGTTAAATAAGCAGGGTGACAATATACAGCCTTGACATACTCCGTTTCCTATTTGGAACCAGTCTGTTGTTCCATGTCCAGTTCTAACTGTTGCTTCCTGACCTGCATATAGGTTTCTCAAGAGACTACTTTATTTTTTTTTAATGAAATTCTCATTTTGTGTTTTCTTCTAAATTAATTGCTCACGTTTCTAGCTGCTGCAGTCCCTTAAAAATTAAATGGTTCTTCTAAGATGCTAGTACATGCTGGAACAGGCCTCATGCTAAAAGACAGCAGCCAAAATGATGAAATGAAACTGTTTCTTGTATCTTCATCTCGGAAGAAAATGATAAATTTAGGGAACAGTGCTTAATGATGTTTGTATCTACAGACAGGTAGAGTCCAGAAGGCAAGAAATTAAAGCTAATGTTGCCTTGATTGTGGAGCTGGATCCAGTCATCACCATGTTAGAGAATAGCGATAACTGTGGTGGTGATGTACCTCCTGTCATAAGGAATATTAAGTGCTGTTCTATCATGATACCATCTTGCATGTGCAGCTCTCAGGGGAGTTTGATGTCAGAGAGGTTTGAGTTCCACGTGGGCCAGCTAACCCTGGCGACACAATCTCCACTAACTTCAGATGGCCGTGTCACTGATGTGTGCTGTGGGATACACAAGGAGATCAAGTGACACTGTGATCAGTGAACCTTAACAGAGATAATACTGATCAGTAAGTGATCTCTGAAGACTGATGCTGGGGGGAATATATTAAGGATGGTGCAATGTAGGATGCAGTCCTTCCTGCCCCCACTGGATGTCAGAATTCGTCTACAGCCATGGCTTTGTCTTGGACCTCATCATAATTTGAAACAATTTATCCTCCAACATATGAGACCCCAAAGAGTTACTATCTTTGACCTTGGCTTCCTACCACTCTTTCTCCCTTCATTCTTCCTCCTACCCAACTGGATGTCTGTCCGTCCCATGGCAGCCAGCCTCCTTTCTGTCTTCTCAGCTCATCTTCTTTTGGCATCATTACCATAGCTTGGATATCATGTAAGCCAACTCAGCACGGCTGCCTAGTTTTCTTACCTCTTGTCCTTCAGTGATCCATCTGGCCAGTCCTGACCTTGAGAAAGCTCTGTCATTCTGCTTTGCTTTTCATTTCCATTATCATCAAGTTTCCCTTGTAGCCTGCTCACCACTCCTTATCTCCATTTTATCACTATTCAGTTGGTCATGAATCAGGCTTCTGACACCACCCGTTACTGAAAATACTCTTAGAGGACCACACTGCTCTTCTGGCAGCCAAATCCAGTGAATGGCCTTTGCTCAGTTACTTAGTTTTTTGCAGCTTTGACACTGTAGCCTCATCTTTAATTGTATCCATGGACAGAGGAGCCTGGAGGGCTGCAGTCCATGGGGTCGCTGAGGGTCGGACACGACTGAGCAACTTCACTTTCACTTTTCACTTTCATGCACTGGAGAAGGAAACGACAACCCACTCCAGTGTTCGTGCCTGGAGAATCTCAGGGACGGGGGAGCCTGGTGGGGCTGCCGTCTATGGGGTCGCACAGAGTCGGACACGACTGAAGCGACTTAGCAGCAGCAGCAGCATTTGAAAAGACCCTGATGTTGGGACGGATTGGGGGCGGGAGGAGAAGGGGACGACAGAGGATGAGATGGTTGGGTGGCATCACCGACTCAATGGACATGGGTTTGGGTGAACTCTGGGAGTTGGTGATGCCTGGGGTGCTGAGGTTCATGGGGTCGCAAAGAGTCGGACACGACTGAGCAACTGAACTGAACTGAACTATGTATTCTTTTGGGTCTACTCCTGTCTCCCTGTTTCCTTTCGATCTCCTTTCTCCGATACTTTCTAAATTCGGGGACTGTCGACCATGTAATCCTCAGCTGTGTTCTTTTTCACAGTTCTTATCCCTTCTCATGTCTCTTCGGGTCACTGCTGCATGGATGACTTCTAAATATAGATTCCATCTCAGCTGAACTCTAGGCTTATGTGTCCTTTTGCCTTTTGGCGATCTCTGCTTGATCTTCTACATGACGCATGAAACACAGTATGTTTTAAAACATACTATATGTGTATTTGACAACAAACTCCTGGGACTTCCCTGGCAGTCCAGTGGTTAGGACACTGCACTTCAGCTGCAGGGGGCATGGGTTTGATTCCTGGTTGAGGAACTAAAATCCTGCATGCCACATGGTGTGACCAAAACATAGGAAGAAAATATGTAAGTAAAACTTCTTCCCCTTCCTTCTTTCACTGATTCCTGTTAATGGGCCCACAGTCCTTTATTTCAGTGGTTCCCAAATGTTTTTGTTTGCACACTGCAACAGTATATAGTTTTGTGCATGTTATTTCCAAAATATGATACTTGTTAATAAATATTATATGTGTATGATAATATTCTTATAAAACTTAGGAAATAGAAATTTTACAAAGATTATGGAAGATTAAATTAATATTTAAAATTTTAATAGTAAAATTTTTGTTCTCTCTAAAAATTACTAATAATTTAATATGCTTCATTTTTTAAAATCCAGATTTAATACATTGTTATATAGAAATTTGAGTACCGTTTATTTTGATTGTTGATTTTAGTGTTTTAGTTGAAAAAGATATCCTACAAATACATGTGAATTCAAATAGAAGAAGTATATTTTAGCTATACTTGTGCTTAGTCACTCAGTCATGTCCAACTCTTTGTGGCCCCACGAACAGTAGCCCACCAGGCTCCTCTGTCCATGGGATTCTCCAGGCAAGAACGCTAGAGTGGGTTGCCATTTCCTTCTATATTTATGAACTCATAATTCTTGAATAGAATGATGGTTGTCAGGGACTGGGGAGGAAGGCACAGGAATTATTATTTAAAAGAGTACAGAGTTTCAGTTTTGCAGCATAAAAAGAGCCTGGAGGTGGATGATTGCACAACAGTGTCAATGTCCTGAATGCCCCTGCTGTGTACACTTAAAAAGGTAAATTTTATGTTTTTATGTTTTTACAACTAAAAACAATAATTTGCCATAAAAAGGAACACGTTTGAGTCAGTTCTAATGAGGTGGATGAACCTAGAACCTATTATACAGAGTGAAGTGAGTCAGAAAGAGAATGATCAGTACTGTGTTCTAACACATATATACGGAATCTAGAAAAATGGAACTGAAGAATTTACTTACAGGGCAACAGTGGAGAAACAGACATAGAGAACAGACTTATGGACATGGGGAGAGGGGAGGAGAGGGTGAGATGTATGAAAAGAGTAACATGGAAACTTACATTACCAAATGTAATGTAACTTGCTGTATGGCTCAGGAAACTCACACAGGGGCTCTATATCAACCTCGAGGGGTGGGGTGGGGAGGGAGATGGGAGGGAGTTTCAAAGGGAGGAGATGTATATATACTTATGGCTGATTCACATTGAGGTTTGACAGAAAACAGCAAAATTCTATAAAGCAATTATCCTTCAATAAAAAATAAATAAATTTCTTAAAAAAAATACTTAACTGAGAACCAATCATATAATAAGCACATAATAAAAGTTATTGTTATTTCTGTACCACTATCCTTGGTAATCATTTCCACAAGCCCATTCATACTTCTCAGTGTCCTAATTTTAATTCAGTAATTGATCACCCTACCCATTGGTTCAATAATTGATCACATAGTTCCTTATACATACTAGGCACTTAGAAAACAATTATTGAATAAATGATGTGACAGCAATGGATTACAGTTGCTTCTTTTTTCTTTTTACTTTAGGGACCTAATTCTATGACCATGGGCATGGCTTGTGATTAAATATTTAATCCATTTTGATTTGATACTTTAAATGTACTAGTGACATTCTGCATGGATACATACTCATGGCAGAAGTTTATATTTAAGGCAATTAAGCGCATAAAGCACAGATAGGCTTTTTACTCCAGAAATTGTTACTTCATACTGTTTATTGGTCATTTTAAGTTTTATTTTGTGCCTTTAAAAAACATGTCTGATAAAATTGTGCCAAATTAACATGATTGCCTTGGATAAGAGTAGCTTTCAGATGATTTTAAAATATATCTTATGAAAGAGTGATTGAGAAGCTATCTTTTAAAGTAGGTTAGATATGGAAAATGTGCGTTCCCTATAAGAAAAGGGAACGCTTAAGTCTTAATCTTCCGCAGCTAAGACTCCCCGTTTTACTTGCCTGCGTAACAGCATTTGACTCTTCTAATCTCATTTGACAAAGTACCTGCCTGTTCTTTCCTGAGCAGCTGTCTAGCTCAGCAGCCGCGTTCCAGTAAAATGTAATCTCACTTCCCACATCACTCCTGGCTTCACTGTCTGCTCTCCTTTCTCCTCCCTTTCGCCGGGAATCAGCGGATGTGGATGACGTCATTTTTTCCTTCGGCCGTCTGGCTGGTGTTAAATGTCGCCCTGCCCGAAGTCAAGAGTGACGAGCCTGCTTCTTTAGCGGTTTTTGCTCCTATTTCAATCGGTGGAACTTTTGAATGAACAAAAAATTTGAATCATGGAAATTTAGTTAAAAGCAAACAAAAATCAACCCAGGGGTCAGAGTTGAATGAATTAGAAGTTCCTGTAACCTGAGATCATAAACCAGTGGCTCATGGAAACAGTGATTGGTACCATCTTGTGAGGTTTTTCAAAATGCTACTAGTTGGCCACAATGGAAGTAGGATGTTAATGCCATAAGTTTTTATCAAAGAGATGTTACATGAGCTCACTTAATCATCTAAGCCCTGTCTTAAACATTAAAAAAAAAAAACCTATCATTTTAAGGTTTTTCTATACTTACAGCTGAGAAACAATATATACAATATATAGACACATAAAGCCTTCAAAAATGTACTTGCATTTTCAGATATAAAATTTATTTATAAATAAATAATAAATAATATTATGTATTTTAGTACTGTATAAATATACATATGGGGCTTCCCAGGTGGTACTAGTAGTAAAGAACCTGCCTCCCAGGGCAGGTAGACATAAGAGACCCTGGTTCACTCCCTGGGTCGGGAAGATCCCTTGCAGAAGGACATGGCAGCCCACTCCAGTATTCTTGCCTAGAGAATCCCATGGACAGAGGAGCCTGGTGGGCTTTGGTCCATGGGGTCACAAGGAGTAGAACATGACTGAAGTGACTTAGCACCCTTGTAATGCTATATAAGTATATAATTTATAAGCTATATAAAATTGATAACATAAAAATTTATAAAATCTACTACCCCGTGTAGCTGGTACATTTCAAAGACTTCTTCGCTTTCTCAGGATATAAATTGCTCTACTGGAAAATGAGCATTGTTCACAGTTCTTAGAGAGGACCTATGTATCCATCTCCTTGGTTTGCTCCTTGGCAGGGAATGGACTGTGTCTGGAAGTGAGTGTGTGTGCGTGTGCGTGAGTGTGCATGTGTGTGTGTTAGTCGCTCAGTTGTATTCAGCTCTTCGTGACCCCATGGACTGTAACCCACCAGGCTCCTTTGTCCATGGGATTCTCCAGGCAAGAATACTGGAATGGGTTGCCATTTCCTTCTCCAGGAAGTGAGTGAAAGGGTGGGAATGACTCCTTCAAAGGAGGCTGGACAACCTTTACCTGATGTAGCTACTAACCTAGATCTTAAGAATGAAATGCCACATGTGTTACACTTCTGTTTCATATTATCCCAGCATTTACTTAACATTTCTACCTGGAGATACCACAGATGTCTTTAACTTTTTAACAGTTTGGTCAAAACCAGCCTTACTCATTGGCTAAGCCTGTGCCTCTGTCCTCGTGTGAGATAGCTCCCCATTCAGTTAGTTGCTCCAGTCAGAAACCAGGGATCTTGTTTGCTGCCTCAATCGCTCACTGCTCTCCTGCACCCTTATTGAGCAATCCTATCCATTCATCTCCGAAATATATCCCAAGCTCATCTTCTTCTCCCATTTCCATTGCCATAGCTTCCCCATTTCTTATCCTTCTCCATCCATTCTTTTAAAAATACAAGTCCCATTCTGTCTGTACCCTGTTTGAAGCCTTTCACTGCTTTCTGTTGCACTAGGAAGTGAAAACGACAAAGCAAAATGCAGATCCTTTGTTTGGCTCTGAATATTTGGTTCCTACCTAGGAGCGTCACTTCATTTCACTCCCTCCTGTCCTGGCATACTCTGCTCAAGCTCCACTGGTCTCTTTTAGGGTCTGTAGTATGCCGAGCTCTTTCTTGCCTCAGAACCTTTGCACATGCTGTTCTTTTAGCTAGAGTTTCCCCTCCCACTTTGACCTTCAGTTTTTAGCTTAAATTGCTAATTCCTCCAAGAAGCCATCTTCTCCTCTCGAGTTGAATTCAGTCCCTGTTACTTATTTCTCATAGTACCATATCTTTTCCTTCTAGTATCTAATGTTTATAATCATATGCTTAGCTGTTTAATTTTTTAATCCCTCTCCCCCATCAGACCATAAGTCCATGAGAAAAAGGTCTATTTGGTGTATCACCATATCCCTGATCCCTAACATTGTCTGGCATGTAATAGAGGCTTAATATATTGCATAAGTGGCCAAGTGAATGTCTTCAATAAAAAGAGGATAATAATAACCTCACATTGCTAACATTTCCCCCTTAGAGTTAGAGGTAGAAAGTTGATGGCTCTCTTGAATTAAAGGCATTCAGTAGCTGGTGCTACTGCTTCTGTATGCTCTTAGAGTTTCATGTGATTATGAATATCCGGGTATTTCTATTCAAAGAGAGACTACCACTTATGCTTATTTCATGGTTCCTGACACTTGGTTAACAATTTAATTTTAAATCACTACTGAGATTTGCCTCGAATGGAAAAAATAATTTTATCCAGGTTGTTTAAAATGTATGAGCCTTACTGTACTGCGTAGAACAGCAAAAATAATTTGCTGCTTTGGTTGTGAAATAAAAATTTATTTCTCTGCATGTGTTATTTCTTCCCCCTACCTCGTGTAAGTAACAGATCCAGTATTATCTCCATAATAAGATTTTGATTGAATGGTAGGTAAGGCTCTAGCCTAAGCCATATTAAAACGTACTTTTCCAGAGTATGCTTCGTTTCAGGGCTAAAGGGGATGCAAATGGGAAGTGACATGATGGATTTGACTGCAGCAACTTCTTACTTGGTGATTTGGCAGAACTAGAGCGTGTCTTCCACTCCCTGTGGGTTTCTGCCACTTGAGGGGCTGTGTGGAGGAGTGCCTGTCTCCTTGATCAGCCGGGAGGTAGTGGTTGAATTTTCTCTAGATGTCTTTTCTAGATCCATTGGCTGAGTATGCTTGGAATATGATTGCTTACTGTTTTCTTCTTAATTAAAAAAAAATCGTTGTAACATATGGAAGGCTTTTCATAATTGCACTTCTGCTAATTTGAAAATGCTGTTACAAAGCACTTTCTGTTGTTTGCTAGGAGTCTTACTAAAAACTCAGGCTGGGAACTGAGTTTAGGGATGGTGGTGTCCCTGTGTAGCCCTGAGGGACGTGGAAAACAACGCAGTCTCACACTGTCGTGAGGAGCAGGCTAGTGTTAGTCCAAGTCAGTGCGTGGTGACCTGGGTACAAAATACTCTGTTAAACCCTGTGTGGAATGCACAGAGGTTGAACTAATCCTCCTTTAGTGAGAAATAAGTATACATGGAATAATAAAAGCCAACGATTTATCCCTGGGGCTGTTCTGTCTTTTAAGGTACATCTGCATACATGCCGCGTTTTGGGGCCTTGAAGCGATCCTATGAAGTAGGTGGGGAGTGTGTGTGACTCATAGGGTTCTGCCTAGTTTACTGATGGCAAAACTGAGCTTCAGATGATTTACGACATGTTCGTGGGTATATAGGTGGTAAGTGGCAGGACCAGCACACAAAGCCGTGTCTTAGGCTCTAAGCTCCCAGCCTAAAATTCCATAGAACAGGCCTATAGGAGTTCAAAGAAGGGGAACATGTTCATATGCCCGGGCACCCTGCACAGACCCCGTCCTCCTTGCTCTCACAGGTTTGGAAGAGACCTCAAAGCCTCCGTCTAGACCCTGACCCCTTCCTCTCTTGCTCTACCAGTTCTGTCCTCTTTTGGTGTTTCTATAGTTCTGACCAGAGGGGGTGACAGGATGAGATGGTTGCATGGCATCACTGACTCAATGGACGTGAGTTTAGGCAAGCTCCGGGAGATGGTGAAGGACAGGGAAACCTGGCGTGCTGCAGTCCATGGGGTCGCAAAGAGTCAGACACGACCGAGCGACTGAACAACAGTAATGGTTCTGCCCTTTCCACTGGTTCTCTCCTGTCTGTCTTCTCCAAGTTTTTCTCTTGATCCAGCTTCCCCTTCCTGTCACCATCCTCTGCCTCCCTTCTTCCCCCAACTGCGAGAGCATGTCCGAAATCTCCTGTGTGAATGCCATTCACCCTTCAGCCTGAAAGTTCCTTATCAGTAAGATCTCCAGCGGTGTCTGCGTCCTCGTCTCGGCCCTTCCTCTCTTTGGTCTGCCTGGAGACTGCCTCAGTGGGCCAGCCGCCGTTTTCTGAGGGTCTCCTCTTGCGGTTTGAACTCAGGGCGCCTGCTGCAGCTCTGTCTTCCAGTGCCCTTCCTCTCCTCTACCCCTTAAGTATTGACACTGAAGGTCTGGGTATCAAGTTGTCCTCTGAGGCATAAGAACCGAGTTATCCACAGCCATCTCTTCACGTCCAGCGGCTGCCCCTATCAACCAAAAGATGACCATCTCTAGCATCTCCAGTTCCTGTGCTCTCCTGGGGTTCCGATCTCCACATATCATACCACACGATGCCCAGAATGGAGCAGAAATTCTTTCCATCTATTATGGAATCCTTCCCCCGTTTCCCCAAAATAGCAGCCTTGGTGGCATCTTTATTTGGGGTTATCCGGAAACCCTGATACTCTTTTCTTAGAATTATTTATTATGGCCTCGTAATTAGCCTCCCCTTTCAGTCTCGCCCCACTCCAGACAGTCTTCCATTCTGCTTCTAGAGTTACTTTCCTCTCAATTTGGTCTGATTATATCACTCTCCTGATGAAAGGTCCCTGACTCCTATTTGTCTTCCCTACAGGGCAGGAGCCAGTTCCTTTCAAGTGTCCAGCAACTGGGCCTTGAATGCAGTAGACACTCAAAAATATTTGTTGAGTGAATAAATTTGGTTCCAATCTCGTCTGTCGATTTTCTCTCTCTGTAACTTGTCCCTGTGCTGTTGTGTATCCGACTTCTCACCATTTCCCAAACGTCTCCACTTCTTGACTATTTCCTGCTTTTGTTGGCTTTATTATTCTGTCCCACTTATTACATTTCAACTCAATCAAACCTGTTTTCTCTTGGGCATCTTGTAAGTTATTTTTCTGTTCTGAAGAAAGCATCCTTTGTCTTTTTCTTTTATTGTCTTTGTTGATTTCAATCAACTCTCATTGCATCTCTTCCTTTTCTGTTCTTTGTCTACTTCTGTTGTTAATTTTTGTATTTCTGATTCTAAGTGTTTTTAATTCTCCAAGTGCTTGTGTGAGAATATTTAATTCAGTTTGGAATGTTGTGTTATGGTTTTCTTCTGTTTCATGATTTTTGGTGGGGAGAATTTTCAGCAGCTGTTTGATTTTGTGCTGATATTTTTCTGTTCCCGGGCATTTCATGAATGTTTCCTGGTTCAGGAGCGCTCGTTTCTGTCAGAGGTGCAGTTTCTTTAAGGGTCGATGGTGGTGCTGGTGGATGGAGAGGATCTGGGGTGTGCAGTATCCTCAATTTCTCCTTCTAAGATCCTTCACCATCCTGGCACCACTCCTTGCTTTACTTCTTTCTCTTCTAGAAGCACTAATTTTCTGGGTCCTGGGTCTTTCTCACCTTTAAGCCCTTTCTTGACATGTAGCAAGTGCTGAGAACTACCAGGTTTCAGGCCTGAGTGTGGTGTGTGGGCTGTTAGTGCAGGACTGTCCTTCCCTTTCTGGGGGGTGATTCTGCTTGAACTTCATCTCTGTGTCCCTTTTCTCCTGTTCACAGGGCTTCCCTGCTCTTCACACGCCCTGGATTGTAGCAGCAGCAGGAGCTGAGTTGGAAGTCGGTGTTTATTTCTCCACTCACAGGTAGTTTGAAGCTTGTGGTATTCCCTGTTCCTAATAATGCTGAATGGTTTGGATCTTATGATGATATTTGCCCTCTTATTGATTCTGTGGTCTTTCGAGAAGGATGTTAGCGTGATTTGAGTCCATGCAGCTGTTATTGTCCTCCAAACCTGAAGGTTCCTGCTAGGAAAGTTTTATTCTCCCCAGTTTTAGATAAGAAAACTAAGAAAAGCGAAATTACTTAGCCAAGGTTGCATGGATACCATGTACTGGAAGAAAAGGAGACCTGGCTCTTTTGCTTCTATCAGAAAGCATTTAATCCCCTGTTGCGAAGCCTATTTATGCAATTTTTCTTAATAAATTTTGAGTGCTATAGGGAAGTGAAAGTCCTCTAAAAATGTTTAATGTTTCTTTAAAATAAATTTCAGGTTTGGTTGTGGGTGTGATGGTATGTAAATATGTACAAACTGGAAGTTTGTGTGACTTTCTCTTTTTACAATGAAACGAATCTTTTTCTATGATTTTCTCTCAGTGTGTGTTGTTAAAGATCAACAAAGAATATCATCCAATTCATGACCCTGATGTCAGTTGTTTTATGGTTAGAAAAGAACAGCATGGTTCTATTTCATGAAAGAAGGCTCAGGAAGTACTGCTGTCTGTCCCTGCAACAGTGTCTGGTTCCTTTTCCTGCAAGGAGGAGGATGGAGATGTTTGTGTCTTCAGTCCCAGTGTTTCTCCTGAGCTTTGGTTTGGGGATTTGAAGACAAAGAGTGTCAGATATTTTTAAGGAAGAGTAAAAATTACCTGGCTTGTTTCATGTTCTTCCTATACAAGTAGCATCTACTCATGCTATATCTGAAAAATAAAAAAGTACAAAGAAAGAAAAAAATCACCTAAAATCTTACTATCCAGAATTAACTTTACTTTTCTGGTATTGTTTGCCCTGCTGTTTTTTTTTTTTTCTATTATGTATTTTTTTAAAAACAAAACATTGTGCATGCTAGTTTGTAGCCTACTTTTTTGAGGTACCAATAAAATGTGAACATTTTCCCAATAAATCATCTATGACCTGACGTTTACTAGCTGTACATGTATTTTCTTACATAGATGTGCCACACTTTACCTAATTGGTGTGCTATTGTTGATTTAGGTTGTTTTAGGTCTTTTTTGATCTTTATAGCATTATAGTGAATGTTTTGGCAAAAATATCTTTGTATATATTTCTGATATATAAGGAGTTACTGATTCTCCTGTAAGATTGTCATTTTTCGGTTTGAAGAAATAGGTAAATGTACAGAACCTTTTTATGTCTATTGCCTTTCCTTCAACTTTTCAACCTTTGTTTTGTGTTTGAGTTTAGGGAACTCCCTACAGGCTCATTCCTTGACTCTGTTTTTCTTCCTCTGGACTCACTTTTGCATCAAATACTTCTGTTTTCTACAACTTCAGGTGCCATCTTTATGCTGTTGATACCCAGATGCTGACCTGTTAGCAAATTTATAAGTAAATCTTCAAATGCTATTATGAAGTCTCCAACTAGATGCCTGATTCATAATCTCACAGCAGCATACCCAAGCCCTGAACATGCAGGATCCTTTCCACTATCTCCCACCAGGAGAGTTGTGAGCTGTAGAGCCCCACTATCTACCTGCCTATTGGACATTTTACTAAGGTTGCCGATAAGACATTTCAAGCACAGAATAATAACCATAGCTGCTAATCTTTTACTGAGATTATTGTTTACCATGCTAAGTGTTTCACTTTATACGCATCAGTTTTTTTATCGCAACCGTCACGAAGTTGGTACATAATTCCTGTTTTACAGATGATGAACAAAGAAGCACAGAAGCTTGCAGAGAAGCCAGTAAATCTTACTGTGCTCTTTACAGATATGCTGTGTGGTTTACAAAGTGGAATTCTTGATGCTTCACCCTACAGTATCTTCCAAAAGTATTTCTTATCTTGGTAAATGGTGCGCTACCTACCAAGGAGCTCATGCTAGCAAATCAAGAGACATCCTTGGTACCTCTTTGTCCCTCATTTGTCAGTATATCCCCTGTTGATCATGCCTTCCAGATATGCCTTGATTAATGCCTCTGTTCTGCACACTATTGCACGCCTCCCTGCCACCCCTTCCCAAAGCAGACCTCCATTGTCTCCTGGGCCTCTGCTCCTACCCCTCAGGACCAGTCCTCACACACGGATGGCCTCTTCCTCCCCTGTTCATGGCCTCCCATTGTACTTAGAATGAGTAGAAGTCACTGCTCTGATTTAGAAGGGGTTGCTCCTCTTCCCAGCCTCACTCTCACCTCTCTTGACTGAGCCAGACCTTCTCGTCCTTAGGGCTTCTGCACCTGCTTGTCCTTCTGCCGGAAATACTCCTCAGCTCCCTTCTTCACCTGAGCAACTCCTGCTCCTCCTCCTAGTTTCGTTTTAAATGTTCTTCAGTGGAGCCAAAGCCTTCTCAGATCCCTTGATAAAAATGATGAGTCCCCCTTATATTCTCACACTCCCGCTCCTCACCCTCACAATGCTGAACACAGTTTATACCCTCATAGTCTTAGACTCGCTTATAATATAATTTTAGACTCTGAGGGATTATCTATCTGCTATCTTCCTCCTTGTGCCACTCCACCTATCAATGCCCTGAGAAGACTGGGCTGTTTTTGTTCCCTTTTGAACCTGAGTACAAATCCTGGCAGATAGGAGACATTCTTCAAATATTTGAATAAAAAAAGAAGCATATTGGAGCTTCCCTGGTGGCTCAGGTGGTAACGAGTCTGCCTGCAGTGCAGGAGACCCAGGGTTTGACCCCTGGGTCGGGAAGGTCCCCTGGAGAATTCCATGGACAGAGGAGCCTGGTGGGCCGTAGTCCATGGGGTCTCAAAGGGTCGGCCATAACTGAGCGACTAACACTTCACTTCAAGCATATTGAGCTCTGGCCACCCCTGAAGTGAGATGAGCTGGGTGTCTCTCCCTCCAGGGGTGTGGGTGTGTATTTGTTCCTCTTGTTTGTCCAGGGGGAGCCCAGGGACTTAAGGCCCAGGACATACATTTAGACCAACAAGGGGAAGGGAGGGGTGGCCTCAGGGAGTGAAAGACGGTCCATAATGGAGGAGGCAGAACTGAAGGAGGGTGAAAGAGCCTCAGCTCTGCTTCCATCCCAGTGGGAGAGCCCCTTTTGATCCCCCACAGGGGTTGAAGGATTGAATTAGACCCAGTTTTTAAAGTTTTTATTTGGTAAGTCATCTACTCTGTCAATACCGTAAAGCCAAACTTAGCAACAGTTACTATGGTTTTTTTTTCTTCTTCTTCTTCTTCCTGCTTCTCTCAACTAGAGGAATATCTGTGTTTAATTTTCTGTGGCATAAAATTTCAGTAACCGTGAGTGTGTCATGTCTGCTTACAAGGGCTTTCTGTGGGAGCAGAAAGAAGATTGCAAGGGGCCCTTCATGGTTGATAACTGCGGAGGAGGTGGCATTCAGCGAAGCCCTCTCAAAAACCATAGTATGTCCTCTGGCCATCAAGTCTGTCCTTCAGAGCATCTGTGTGGAGATCTTTTAAGGCTCCCAGTAGTCTCGGTTTTGAAGATAGTTGTTCTTTCTGATCACACACTCTTCCTGCCTAAAGCAGTGAAACCACAGAACTATGTTGATTTAGATTCTAAATCTCTGTAACAGTGACAGTACCCTCAGAGGCGCCAGCGCCAAATGGAGACAATTTCTGTATTCCTGTTTGACTGCATTTCCCTCATCAGACTACAGATACTGGTGGCAGCAGCCGTCCTACACGTGTGCTTATCATTGTGTAATTTCGTCTCCTGAAATGCTGGACTCTGAGCAGGAAGAAATGTGTTTTCTCATACTTCTGTGCCTGTGTGTTTATCCTTTGGATCCTTAAGAATATCTGAGACTGAGGAGTGGTGTTCCATTGAAACTACAGTTAACTGTATGAGCTACTACACCAAAAACGTTCCCTGGGCACTTGAGAGGTTGCAAAGGCTGAGTTCTTGATTATGCTGGAAATAACTCCTGCATTGGAAAGCTACCATCCATTTTTAGAAAATTGTTGCCCAAAAGATGTAGAGCCTGGAATACTGTCACTTCATTTCTCTTTTTTAAATGTGGGATTAATGTTAGTCATTTACAACTGGGATTGGCAAAGTTTACAGAAGGGGCAGATAGTATATATTAAGGATTTCGTGAGCCATGCAGTCTGTTGCCAACCACTCTGCTGTCGACGTGGGAAAGCAGCCGTAGATACTACACAGATACATGGGCATGGCCGTAGGTCAATCAAACTTTCATTGCAAAATAAGCAGAGGGCAAGATTTGACCCATGGGCCATAGTCTGCTGCTATAATTAGCATAATTGCCCAAATCAAAGAGAAGGAAATGGCAACCCACTCCAGTATTCTTGCCTGGAGAATCTTGTGGACAGAGGATCCTGGTGGGCTGCTGTCCATGGGGTTGCATGGAGTTGGACACGACTGAAGCGACTTAGCATGCATGCATGCATTGGAGAGGGAAATGGCAACCCACTCCAGTATTGCCTGGAGAATCCCGGAGACAGAGGAGCCTGGTGGGCTGCTGTCTATGGGGTCGCACAGAGTCGGACACGACTGAAACGACTTAGCAGCAGCAGCAGCCCAAATCAAAACAGTTAAAGCAGGAGAAATAATTTGAGTGAAACAAAAAATAAGAGCTTTTTTGCTCTCATATGATCAGTGCCTAAACTCAGACTTTCGGGAGGAGCTCAAGGGTCTTTGTTAAACAACTATGACCAAGTTAGATGCCATCAGTATCATAGATACCAACATTGGTTACTTGATCAAGGCCGTTTGAGTAAAACTAAATTTGTATGTCCAGAGATCATAATTCCTACTTACTCCTTATGGTTAATGCTAATACTGTAGACTGGCTTTCAGATCAGATCAGATCAGATCAGTCACTCAGTCGTGTCCAACTCTTTGCGACCCCAGGAATCGCAGCATGCCAGGCCTCCCTGTCCATCACCAACTCCCGGAGTTCACTGAGACTCACATCCATCGAGTCGGTGATGCCATCCAGCCATCTCATCCTCTGCCTTTAGTCAGCATGAATTAGACGCCTGCTATTTGTTCCCTTCCTGACTTGAAGAGTTCATGGCATATCTCTATCTTAGAATAATTTTGGATCTTTACTAAAATAATATGAGTTTTTGGTAAGCAGTACATCCTGTGTGATTACCATGTGTGATCATGGCCCCTGATGTGATCAGTATGAGGGAGCACTATTTTCTCTGTAACCCCTGAGCATTTCTGATGTGGACTGTGGGCAGAATCTGTAGAAGGTAGCAAATATTAGAGAACATTGAAATCACTGTATAAGAGGAGACATTACCACTGGTGAGCTGTGCAAAAATAGGTTTCAGAAATTCTTTTGAAAAAGTAGAAATGGATGACAAATTGAGTTGGTTGGTGATTTGCTTTTGTGAAGAAACTTCTTCCAGAAGACATGAGAATCTCAGACATTGATAACTAAATTTGATAAGGGTAAAGGTTTGTTAATAATTCAGTGGTTTACAGGAATTTTAGATCTGGTCCAACCCTTTCCATTTCACAGTTGGGGAAATTGAGGCTATCTGAGTAATATCACCATACTCATTTTCATATTTGATGTATTGTCTACATGCTATATATTCTGAAGAGACAAATTCTGAGTTAGCAAATCAAAAGTGGATATAGCAGTGCTATGTTTTTTATGTGCATTTTTATTTCATCCATCATTGTAGTGGAGGTGGGCCTGACAGTTGCCGTCATTTAGCAAATAGAAATACAGGACTCCGAGTTAAATTTGAACTTCAGACAAACAAGGGATCATTTTTTAATATAAAAGTAGAGTATTATTACTCAGTGCTCTGTGGTGACCTAAACAGGAAGGAAATCCAAAAAAGAGGGGATATATATATATCCCTATATATATATATAAATCCAAAAAAGAGGGGATATATATATATCCATATATATATATACATATATATAGGGCTTCCCTGATGGCTCAGGTGGTAAAGTGTCTGCCTGCAATGCGGGAGACCTGGGTTCGATCCTTGGCTTGGGAAGATCCCCTGGAGAAGGAAATAGCAACCCACTTCAGTACTCTTGTCTGGAAAATCCCGTGGACGGAGGAGCCTGGTAGGCTACAGACCATGGGGTCACAAAAAGTCAGACACGACTGAGCGACTTCACACACACACACACACATGTATTTTTTTTATTCACTTTGCTGTACAATAGAAACTGACTTAACAATGTAAAGTGACCATAAGCCAGTGAAAATTAATTTTAAAAAGGTGTCATATTAGGATATCCATGGTGGCACAGTGTATAAGAATCTGCCTGCCAACGCAGGGGACATGGGTTCAATCCCTAGTCAAAGAAGATTCCATATGCTGCAGAGCAGCTAAGCCTATGGACCAAAACCAAGGCCCCCACACTCTAGGGCCCTCCAGCCACATCTGCTGAGCCTGTGTGCCACAACTACTGAAGCCTGAGTGCCTAGAGTTCGTGCTCCACAACAAGAGAAGCCTCTATAATGAGAAGCCCGCACACCGCAGTGAAGAGTAGCCCCCACTCGCCGCAACTAGAGAAAGCCCTTCCAAACAATGAAGACCCAGTGAAGCCAAAAAAAAAAAAGAACACGGTCTTTTTTCTTTTAAAGTGTAATATTAAATGCAATATTTGAGATACACTAAATGATTAATTGTTTCAAATTTAACTAGATGTCCTATATTTTATTTGGCAACTCTGAGAGCACACAAGATGAAAATTGAGAAAGGCTAGCTGTGATGGCTACCAGAATTGGCCAGTTTGCGAATCCTAGCACCGACCTCCGGAGAAGGCAATGGCACCCCACTCCAGTACTCTTGCCTGGAAAATCCCATGGATGGAGGAGCCTGGTGGGCTGTGGTCCATGGGGTCGCTAAGAGTCGGACTCGACTGGGCGACTTCACTTTCACTTTTCAGTTTCATGCATTGGAGAAGGAAATGGCAACCCACTCCAGTGTTCTTGCCTGGAGAATCCCAGGGACAGGGGAGCCTGGTGGGAGGCCGTTTATGGGGTCGCACAGAGTTGGACACTACTGAAGTGACTTAGCAGCAGCAGCACAGCACCGACCTCGGGAGCTTATTAAAAGATTCTAGTTTCCAGGCCCATACCAGAGTCTGAATCAGTAGGACTGGGATGTGGTTCAAGTATTAATACTGCTAACAGTGTCCCCAGGTGATTTTGCGGAGCTTTGGGGGCTGCTGTTTTGTACTGTTCACTCACTGGTGTTCTCTGGAACGTAAGTCTTCAGGGAGGTAGCTCTGTCTATGGTCTTGACACCGTTACCCTCCGCTGGCTGAAACTCTGTAAGGGCTTTGCTCCATTTACTGGGTGGTTGCTACTGTGGAGGTTGTCTTGAGGCTTACTTACCAAATTACTCAGGCCCTCACCTTCATTTCCTTCATTCACAGTGTGATATCAGGGCCTGGGTTTAGGGGAAAAGTGGGGACAGATTTGATAAAACGAACTCATTTGGAGAAGGGAGATAACAGAGGAAGGGGTCAGCCTAAAATCCTGTAGAGCTTCCTTTCAAACACCCTGTTCTCACTAAATTCCTCTGTTTTCCCACTTGTCAGTGTTTCCTTCTAAATGATAGAACTTCAGTTAAAAATGACATCTGTGGAAGTCATCTGGCCTAAAATCCTTGGAATGAATCCATTCAAGTTTTGGAGTTCACATCATCCTGTGGTTTGACCTTGATGTCTGTGATTTCTCTGCTACAAGAGGCGGCAATCAGGATCTGGGATAAACAGTTGAGAAGTGGAGCTCCTTGATTCGGTGGGCCACACTGCCAGTTACATAGTTCTGTGGACCTTGGGAACCTTTTCTCTTTGGCAGAAAAGCTGTACGGCCCTGTGATGTTTTAGAGGGAAAAAAAAAAGTAAAAAGCCGGTGTTTAGAGAAAGCAGCATAGCCTCTTAGGGGAAAGATCCCTCTCACGGATAGGAGGTGTCAAACTGTAAGAGGAAATATGAACTTAGAACCTAACTCTAACTAGGACGTGAAGGTTTTGCTAACAGGGTGATAGCCTGAGTGAGGGTTTTAGCCTCAAGCTTTGCTTTTTCGTGAATTGACCAGTTCTTTAACTGAGATACTGTGTAATGTTCTTTACCTTAACAAAGGAATAAGAAACGGACAGTTTCAGTCATGCTTTTGTTAAGTAAGTTCATAAGCAGCAGTTCAGATGGTCTTCCTTGGGCCATCCTAAAACTCAGGGGTTGGCAGGGTTGACTGGCACTTTTTAGGGATGTCATGGACAAAATGGCCATGGCATTTGAGGCCATCTGAGGAGTGCACTGGGTCATTCATGCAGAACCAAAGGCCACAGGAAGAGCTGAACCAAAAGGAACATGTTCCCCTAACCCAGATTTTAAAAGACTTGGGCACAGTACAAGTGGGCACTTGGTATGCACAGCTATCATTTGAAGATAAAATTAATGCAAAAGAATTTATCCAAGTGATTTATTAAAGTATATTTTGAACAAGAATGTGCTTATTTAAAACATTGCTTTGACATGCTTATTTAATTTGAAACTTGGCCCCATGACAGCACACCACCCTAGCCTGTTGTTCTTTCAGGGTACATCTGACTCTTGGAGATTAGACTGGGATATTAGAATAGAACCACGCCTGGAAAGCACACAGAGTCTCTCTCTCCCCTGTCCTCTTTCTTTGAGTTGTATTTTGTGATAGTTGTAAGGTTAGCCTAATAGGTTTAAATAAATAAATAAAATAAACGGAGCCCAGATGTCCACTGAGCTTCCTTGAGTTGAGCCTTAAGATTGGAGAGCCAGATGTTTAGCTTACAAAGTATAATCAATTTGCCTTAAGAATTTAATGTTTCTTATCTCTAATGTTGTGACTTTTATATGAACATTGTTTTGGATGGCCAAGCTTCAGTGGATTTTGTAAGAATAGATTCTCAATTTTGATCATGTGAATTATACCATCATTTAAAATCCTAAACCATCTTCCTTCTGTCGTCTGGTTTTAGGCATCTTCTTTCAGCCATCAAGTTGATATGTACACAAGACACTCAGACTTTTCCTAAAGGCCTAAATTTTTGCATTATTATGCAAAATAAGTCATATAGTATATTCTGTGACCAAATATGATAACATTTGTGTTATCCATATATAACATAAATAATATTTATGTTATCCATATTTTATACTTAACCAGCTTTATTATGGTTTTTTTCAGGTAAGAATTAATGAAAAATGAGTGGATATACCTCGTGTTACTACTGAAAGAAATATATTAATGATCTCTTCAGACATTCTAGGATGGAATGTAGTCTATTAGTAATTACAAATCTTCATTATTATTGATTTTATATATTTGTATATTACTTGCAGTTTAGAAGTTTTATATCCATTGCCTTCCATGATACTTAGCAACATTCCAGGGTTGTTTTGAGTGAGGTGGGCACCACTCCTTATTTCCAGCTTATAGATTAATAAAATGAGGTTCAGAAAAAATCCAGAGACCCATAGCTACGAAGTAGTGGGAGGAGATGAAAGTTCTAGCTTTTTTTTTTTTTTTTAAAGACTTTTCTCTTGGAATGTTTCAAACATGTACAAAATAAACAGAATAGTATGGTGGATCCCCATGTACGCATCACCCAACCTCAACAATGATCAATATACTGCCATCTTATATCATCTATACCTTTACCAGCTCTTACCCCCACATGCTAGTGGTTTTCATAGTTTTTAAAGTAAGGTCTACATACACTGCTCTGCTGAGTCGCTTCAGTCGTGTCGGACTCTGCGCGACCCCATAGACGGTAGCCCACCAGGCTCCCCCGTCCCTGGGATTCTCCAGGCAAGAATGCTGGAGTGGGTTGCCATTTCCTTCTTCAATGCATGAAAGTAAGAAGTGAAAGTGAGGTCGCTCAGTCGTGTCTGACTCTTCGAGACCCCATGGACTGCAGCCCACCAGGCTCCTCCATCCATGGGATTTTCCAGGCAAGAGTACTGGAGTGGGGTGCCATCGCCTTCTCCAGTTTACCAACTTAGTCATTTGCTTTTAAGGCATGCATCCTCACCCCTTAGCCCTCAACCAATTTCTCCTAATGTATTTGCTTACATGTTCTTGGCACCCTCTTGCTCAAACTCCATTTGAGGTTGTGCTGATTTTTTAAGGTCAAGTACTGATAATTGTAAGATCCAGAAAGTCATTTACTTGTCTCGTCATTTTTAATTAGATTACTTAATGGTTCAGTTTTGCTAATTAAGTAGAAGAGAAATGATCAAAATAGTGGTTCCATTACTATATGCAGATCTTGCTTTTCATTTCATTTTATTTAAAAGAATTCAGTGAAGATTCAAAAGTAGAATTAGATCCAAATGTGTTTTTCTTCTGTAGGGAATTTTCTTTGAATTCTTTAATTCAATTATCTCTATTTTAGGTTAGAAAAGAACAACACAGACCAAAAAAAAAAAAAAGGCAGAATGATTCGTTTAGCTTTTAAGGAGGAAATGTGTAAGAATTTATATAAGGAAATTTCATAAGTAGAACAGTGAACTCAAGGAAGAACTAATTTATAGGTGCCTCTGGCTCCTTTGACTGGCAGTGGTTTCTTTCTCAAAGAAAGCTTATACACTGATGTTGCTGAATGACTTGTAGTTTCTTAAAATGATTGGAAAGAAGAGAGCCTGAAAAGTAAAAATAACTTTGGCTTTATTCCCTCTGCTGTTTAAGTTTGAGTCAATACTGGATGACTTGTTTCCCCAGATTAAACTTTTGAAGTAATCTTAGCAGCCATTGATGGTCATTGCTGAGATCCCATTCATTCATTAGGAGACGTACAATGGTAATCTAACATTTTTCTTCAGTTACTAGCTGGAATAAATTACTAGTTCCTGTAAAGAGAAACTGTTCTGTGTCAAGGTACAGCTTGTAATAGAAAAGCAGGATAAATGCTGACCCTTCCCCTTTATTTACCAGTTTCAAAATGAATTAGTTAGGTATCCTCCTCTAAAGGTGACCAGTGCTTTTTTTTAAAGATCATAATGAACTTTGGAATTTAAATGCATTGATATATTTCAATCCATTTGCAGTAATTATTTCATTTGATGATCAAACTGTCTGATTTTTGTCTAGGGGAGCCTCCTCCAGTTGGCTTCTGAGCTGTATGTATATGATATACGTAAGTGTCCATGCGTGTGTGCATCAATATGTCATCTATTTTTCTATCTTTCTGTTTACTTATGATATGGTTCTACTAGTCTTTGATAGCAAGATGTTCCTATCTCATTGTATTTTTTGTTCCCAGACCTGAAATTAGCCATTTCTCCAAGGAGCTCTGGTTCCTTTTAATAGAAATTGTATTTCAGGACACAATATAAACAGTCATGGTGGTGATTGCTACTTGGTTTGTCATTATTTACAGATCTTTTCGGAGGATAAACTTAGAAATTTTTATCTTTACGTAAACTGCTTCATGAGTTTGTACCAATACTTCTAATTCACATTGAAGATTATGAAAAAATGATGATTGGTGGAAAATAATGGGGTGAATAAACAAGACTGTAAGATCATGTAAAAGGCACTAAGGAAATGATTAATGAAATTATGGAAAATAGAACTGCAAAGGGAACTTAAAATAGGCATGGTCTGTTTCTCTACCTACTCCTTTGCCTGTTCATAAAAGCTAAGTTTCAAGCTGTCTGAGTAGAGAAGAGGTTCAGGAAGGTGAAGCTCAAATATTAGTCACTGGCTTTGGCAGGACAGAAATGACTGGAGGCCTCAATGTGAAGTGATTCGTGTGAACTAAAGAGATCAGAAAACAGATGGCAGCAGTTCAAACAGAAAATTTTGTATTGAGCAAATTTCAACTTTAGTTGACCCTCCTGCAACTGTTTTCTCAGTTTGAACTTTTTCTTGGAGAAAGGCTTTTATCTCTAGCAATGAGAAATTTGGTATGGGAAAGCAGGGCAAAGTTAGTTGCCAACAAGCCCCTCACACACATGGTGGTTCTGGATTTTCCTTTTTGGACAAAAGCGCGCTAGTTTATCATTTTTATCAGATTTCTCCTACTGATCTTAACTTTAATATTGTTTAATATTGTTGCTGCCGTTATTATTTAATGAGAGACAATGTGTAGGACGTTTTGATTAGTGTTTTGTACTTAATATTTAGTATAATATTTAATATTATACTGGGTGGAGGCAAGAAGCCTGGGCTCTAGTGTCCCCAGTTCAGTCTGGAAGGCATATGTATTCATGTACACAATCAATATCTAAAACAAAACTTTGCCTGTATGCAAGGTATCATAATAGAGATGCAAACTTGAGTCAGTTTATTTACTCCATAGGAGGATTCAAAAACTGTGCATACGTGTTTAAAATGCCAGTCTTGAAAGTTTAGAATGCCAGTCTTGAAAGTATGTGTTTTCAAATTGAATATCTGCAGTAAATGAAATAAATATCCCCAGCTGTTTGAGCATTAAATTTTCTTTAATGCATGTTGCAAAAGAGAATTGTTTTTGATGGGAAAAAAATGCAAATGTTATCAGCTTTTAAGGTTAGTATCAAAATGTTAGCAAAACTCCATTTCAGTATTAGTATTCAGAATCTGTCTCCAAGGGGAGCATTTCATGAATCAAGGTACATAAATGAAGTGTCATTGTGTTTCGTTAAACTTAATATTCATTTTCAAAGGGGAAACGTTAACATTTTGAAGTAGACAGCAGTGAAATGCAGTGTTTTAAGGATGGGTTTCTTTTTAATGTTTCAACAAAAAATAGCTTAATAGCCTCCTCTCTAGGGCTATGGGATCCAATGGATTAAAGACGGAAGAGGTTGGCCTTCATTAAAATTAGAACTTCTAAGGGCTTCCCTTAGAAGGGAAAAAGCTAAGGGTGGCACAGTGGTAAAGAATCCGCCTGCCAATGCAGGAGATGTTGGTTCAATCCCTGGGTCAGGAAGATCCCCAGGAGAAGGAAATGGCAACCCACTCCAACATTCTTGTCTGGGAAATCCCACGGACAGAGGAGCCTAGTGGGCTACAAAAGAGGAGCATGGGGTCACAAAAAAAAAAAAAAGCTACTTAGGGAGTAAACAATAGCCACAGCTCTGTGGAAGACAATGCCAAGAGGATGAGCAGACAAATCACAGATTAGGAGAAAATATGTGCAAGATAAATTATTGTTACCCAAAATATGCAAAGAATTCTTTAAAAACTCAATAGTAAGAAAGCAAGCAACTTGATTAACAAAGGAGCCAAAGACCTTAACAGATACCTCCATCAAAGAAGATAAATATACTTCACATTGGTATGTCCTCAGGGGAATGCAAATTAAAACAATGAGATACCTGTTTACACCTACTAGAAGGGCCAAAATCCAAAACATTGATAACACCAAACATTGCTGAGAATGTAGAACAACAGAAACTCTAATTCATTGATGGTGGAAATGCAAAAATGGTTATCTGCCACTTTGGAGGACAGATTGGCAATTTCTTATAAAAGTAAACATACTCTTAACATACAATCCAGCAATCACACTCCTTAGTATTTACCCAAAGGACTTGAAAACATATGTTTACACAAAAGCCTGCATTGGTATGTTTGTTGCAGCTTTGTTCATAATTGCCAACACTTGGAAGCAACCAAGCTGTCCTTCAGTAGGTGAATAGATAAATAAACTGGTCTATCCAGACCATGCAGTATCACTCAGCACTAAAAAAGAAATGAGCTATCAAGTCATGAAAAGACACAGAAGAATCTTAGATGCATATTGTTAAGCAAAAGAAGCCAATTTGAAAAGGCTACATAGCGTATGATTCTAACTATATGACATTCTGGAAAAAGCAAAATTATGAAGACAGTAAAAAGATCAATAGTTGTCAAGGTTTGGAAAATGAAGAGGGTTGAACAGGTAGACACAAAGGATTTTTAGAGTGATGAAAATACTCTGTAAGATACTATAATGAAAATAGATAACTTCTAGTCATTAGTTCGGAGAAGGCAATGGCACCCCACTCCAGTACTCTTGCCTAGAGAATCCCATGGATGGAGGACCCTGGTAGGCTGCAGTCCATGGGATCACGAAGAGTCACACATGACTGAGCAACTTCACTTTCACTTTTCACTTTCCACTTTCATGCATTGGAGAAGGAAATGGCAACCCACTCCAGTGTTCTTGCCTGGAGAATCCCAAGGATGGGGGAGCCTGGTGGGCTGACGTCTATGGGGTCGCTAAAAATCGGACTTGACTTAGCAGCTTCACTTTCACTTTTCACTTTCATGCATTGGAGAAGGCAATGGCACCCCACTCCAGTACTCTTGCCTGGAAAATCCCATGGACGGAGGAGCCCGGTAGGCTGCAGTCCATGGGGTCGCGAAGAGTCGGACATGACTAAATGACTTCACTTTCACTTTTCACTTTCATGCATTGGAGAAGGAAATGGCAACCCACTCCAGTGTTCTTGCCTGGAGAATCCCAGGGACAGGGGAGCCTGGTGGGCTGCCGTCTATGGGGTCTCACAGAGTCCGACATGACTGAAGTGACTTAGCAGCAGCAGCAGCAGTCATTAGTTATATAGTATAGCTATGTTAGTATAGCTCAGGGGACTCTACTAAGTGCCCTGTGGTGACCTAAATGGGTGTGTGTGCACAGCTGTGTCCTATTCTTTGTGGCCCCATGGACTGGAGCCTGCCAGGCTCCTTTGTCCATGGAATTTTCCAGGCAAGAATACTGGAGTGGGTTGCTATTTCCTATTCCAGACCTACCTAAAGGGGAAGGAAATCCAAAAAAAAAAAAAAAAAAAAGGAGATATATGTGTACTTATAGCTGATTCAAGGGGCTTCCCTGGTAGCTCAGCAGTAAAGAATCTGCCTATAATGCAGGAGACTAGGGTTTGATCCCTGCGTCTAGAAGATCCCCTGGAGAAGGAAATGACATCCCACTCCAGTATTCTTGTCTGGGACATCCCATGGACAGAGGAGCCTGGTGGGCTACAGTCCATGGGGTTGCAAGAGTTGGACGTGACTTAGCAACCAACAATATAGCTAGTTCACTTTGCTGTACATTAAAAACTAACACAATGTTTTAAAGTGACTATACTCAAATAAAAATTAATTTTGCAGAAAGATACTATAATGGTGGATGAATGTCAAATGTTTGCCCAAACCTGTGGAATGAACAGCAACAAGAATGAATCGTAATTTAAACTATGGACTTCACGTGATTTTGGAGTGTCAGTGTAGGTTCATCACTTGTAGCAATGGTACCAGTTTGGAGGAGGTATTGATAATGAGGGAGGCTGTGCCTTTGTGGCTGTAGGGGCTAATACAGAAAATCTCTGTATTTTTCCCTCAATTTTGTTGTGAACCTAAAACTGCTCAAAAAAAAAAACTGTCTTGATTTTTTAAAGGTCTTAGAAAAAGTGGTACAAAGAAATTAGAATTCTTGAGTTTCTGCATCTCTCACTGTTTCTTGGGATTAATAAATTGGAAAAATATAAAATAGAAGTTAGATAGTCAAATACCACTGAGATTCGGAGTTGGAGAAAGGACCTCCACATCCCATATAATACTCAGCATAACCAACACCTGGAACTTAATTATCCCTTGTTTCATTAGTGGTTCAAAACTCAGTGTTTTGTAGATATAGTTGCAGATTTATACTGGAAGTGGGTACATTTTTTTACCCAGATTTGTTTCCTAACCTTTTCTTTTTTAAAAGCTGGACCGTATCTGTTCTGAAATGAGAGCTAGTTCTATAATGGGTTTCTCCAAATACCCAGGTGTTACTGTGATCCTGGACGAAAGGACACAGAGAGTAGTCTGTCAGAGTCAGAAGGAGCTTTGCTGTTATCCGGTTGCCTCACGTCTTCAGTTTATAAATAAAGAAACCAAGCTCAGTGATACTGCTCAGTGACTTGCAAAAGGTGGCGCACTTTGAAGTAGCAGAACTGTGACTAGGAACCCAGACATCCAGCTCCTCGTCACTGTGTTTTCAGCTGTATTGGGATGCTTTCTCTCTCTGACCGAGGGACTCCCACATCTCGGTTAGAAAGCTTAAGGGCCTTGCAGAGATACTGAGATAGATATGTGTATGTATTCATCATTCAGAAGAGACAGAAAATTCTCAGTATCTTCTTAAATGATGATGATGAATGTAAACTTGGCTTCAGGATATTAGGAAGCCTCTGACGTTGTAGCTTTTACCTCTTTTGCTGGCCAGAGTCACACTAAGTCACGTTCAGAACTAAAAAGGGGGGCCTGTGACGTGGTAACGTGGTGTTCAGGGAGCTCTCCAGTGCAGCTGTGGCCCCTCCTTTCATTATGACTCACAGTGCGGCTGTGCATGGGACACGGTTCTTGCATTTACCTAACTCATGGATGCCAGTTGCTTTGTTCAGTAATATCTTCCAGTATTATTGAGTTTTTGAAATTAACTAGGGAAAGTAAAATCTATAAACATGAAAGAAAGTAAATTAAGTCTTTGAAATTACATGGTCGAAAGCATCTTCCTGTCATATAAATGTCTAAACTGATCATCACATCAACTCTGTGGGTTTATTAGACATCATCTCCTTTTGAGACCTTGTAGCAATTCACAAATGTTGATGAATGAGTACTGACCATACTCCTCCTTGCATGTCTTGTGAATTCTGTAAGGATATTGGCAACAGTTTTGGCTCAGAGTAATAAGGGCACATTTCACAGGTAAACTTCTTCCATCGATTCCATGGGAAACAGGACTAATTATATGTAATTGTCAAACTGCGTGACTTTGAACTATATGGAATATGAGGATTCTTTAAACACACAGAATCTCATGCCTTTCAACATGGTAATAATTGTGTTTTAACGTATTCGATCTGCAGGCAGTACTTGCTCATAGGTGCATTTGCAAGCTCCACCTCCCCACCCCGCACCTTTATAATAGCATAACCTCCAAGGGGTTCCTGGGCCTTAGGTTGGAAACCACTGATGTAGACTTCCAGGGAGTGTGAAACTCAAAGAAGAGTGTTAACAGTGGGGCACAGTGGGGGTTTTTTTGTTTGTTTGTTTGTTTTTGGCTGTGCTGGATCTTCTTTGCAGCCCAGGCTTTTTCTCTAGTTGCAGCGAGCGGGGGCCAGTCTCCAGTTGGGGTGCATGGGCTTCTCATTGCAGTGGCTTCTCTTGTTGCAGAGCACAGGCTCTAGGGTGCTTGGGCTTCCATAGTCGCGGCATGTGGGCTCAGGAGTTGTGGCTCCTGGGTTCTAGAGCACAGGCTCAGTAGCTGTGGTGCATGGGCTTAGTTGCTCTGTGACATGTGGAATCTTCCCAGATCAGAGATTGAACCCATGTTTCCTGCATTGGCAGGCGGGTTCTTTACCAGCAAGTCACCAGGGAAGCCCAGTATTTTTTTTTTTTTTACTTTTTTAGGGTTTTGTACTGATTATTTGATTCTTTTTAAAAAGTGTGTGTACATATGTTAAACAACTAAATACAGCTCCCAAATTTTACACAGTGTACTTTAGTTCATGCCATTTTCCACATCCAGGATTGAATAATTGTCCCACAGCTGTATTAGAGGTCACTGACTCTTTTCTGGTGATTTTGACTTAAAAAATGTAGGCCGGCTCTTGTAAGCATAGCACCATTTTAGTGGCAAGTATGAGCGAGATCAGCATGCTCTCCTCTACCGTTGACCTGAATCTGACATGACTGAAGCATGTATGCAGTCGATTGAATGTGTCCTCCTGAAACCCATATGTTGAAATGCTAACCTCAGGTGGGGTCTTTGGGAGATGATTAGCTCATGAGGGTGGAGCCCATATGAAAGGGGTGAAGTGTCCTTCTAAAAGGAATCCCAAAGAGCCCCTCACCCTTCAGCCTTGTGAGGACACAGGGAGAAGATGGTAGCCCATGAACCAGGATGGTTTTTTCCCCACAAGGCACAGAATCTGTCTGCACCTTGATCTTGACCTTTGCAGCCTTCAGAACCTGAGGAATAAAGAAACGTTTGTTGTCTAAGCACCCCCGTCTGGTATTTTGTTATGCCAGCCCCATGGACGAGGTCAGTGTTCTATAGTTTTAAACCTTTCTCTTCCCTTTTCTTGCTCTTCTCCCCTCCATTACTCTTTTCCTCTCTTTTCATGACTCTTTTTTTTTTTTTTCCTTCCTCCCTTCCCCACTGTGTTCTACAGATACTAAGCATGTAGCCTTGGGAAGCTTACAGATTAGTGGTTGAAACATGTGCTTCAAAAGAAATCACAGAAATCTCTGACCACAAACTGTGATAAGTGCTGAAGCAAAAATGTGGGTGCTGTGAGAATATGACAGATACAGCCCTGCCTGCGGGATCAGAGAACACTTCCTTGGGGAGCTGACAGTTGGGCTGATTTGGGATTAACTAGATGATAAAGAAAGATGCGTTTTCCAGACAGAGAAAACAGAATGTGCTTAAAGAATTAAGTTGAAGAGCGATAGTTTTGCTGAAGGGGTGTGTGTGTGCGTGTGTGTGTGACTCTCTCAGTCATATCCGACTCTTTGCGACCCTATGGACTGTAGCCCGGCAGGCTCCTCTGTCCACTGGGATTCTCCAGGCAAGAATACTGGAGTGGGTTGCCATACCGTCCTCCAGGGGATCTTTCCAATCCAGGGATCAAACCCGAGTCTTTTACGTCTCCTGCATTGGCAGGCGGGTTCTTTACCACTAACGCCAACTGGGAAGCTGAGAGATGAGGCAAGGGCAAATCATACCAAGGTTTGTAGGGTCTGCCTGTTCAGAATTCTGGCTTCAATCCTAAGAGTGGGTCTTAACATGAAATACTTTTGTGTGCCCAAGTGATTCAAGGACCACATTGAGCCCAATGAGCTACTGTTCATATATGTTCATATACTGTATGTTCTCTGACTGTACATAGCACCTTACTGACTGTATGTGTCCACTGGGGCTGCCATCACAGAATGCCACAGACTAGATGGCTTAAAACAGAAACTTATGTTCTCAAAGTTCTGGAGGTTCAAGTTCAACATCAAGATGCCGTCAGGGTTGCCTTCTTGTGAGGACTCTTCCTGGCTTGTAGATGGCTACCTTCTTACTGCATCCTTACATGACTTCTGTATGTGCTGGGGGTGGGGGCGAGGGAGATCAATATCTAGTGTCTCTTCTTAGACACATGTATCCCATTGCTCATTGCAGCACTATTTACAATAGCTAGAACATGGAAGCAACCTAGATGTCCATTGACAGATGAATGGATACAGTTGTGGTATATATACACAATGGAATATTACTCAGCTATAAAAAGGAACACATTTGAGTCAGTTCTAATGAGGTGGATGAACCTAGAACCTATTATACAGAGTGAAGTGAGTCAGAAAAAGAAAGATAAATACCATATTCTAACACATATATACAGAATCTAGAAAAACCGTATTGAAGAATTTATTTACAGGGCAACAGTGGAGAAACAGACATAGAGAATAGACTAATGGACATGGGGAGAGGGAGGAGAGGGTGAGATGTATGGAAAGAGTGACATGGAAACTTACATTACTAAATATAAAACATATAGCCAATGGGAATTTGCTGTATGGCTCAGGAAACTCAAACAGGGGATCTGTATCAACCTAGAAGGGTGGGATGGGGAGGGAGATGGGAGGGAGGTTCAAAAGGGAGGGGATATATGTATACCTATGGCTGATTCATGGAGAAGGAAATGGCAATCCACTCCAATACTATTGCCTGGAAAATCTCATGGGCAGAGGAGCTTGGTAGGCTACAGTCCATGGGGTCTCAAAGAGTCGGACACGACTGAGCGACTTCACTTTTCATGGCTGAGTCGTGTTGAGGCTTGACAGAAAATAGCAAAATTCTGTAAAGCAATTATCCTTCAATAAAAAATAAACTAATTTTAAAAAAATCTAGTGTCTCTTCTTATAAGGACACCAGTCCTATCAAGTTGGAGCTCACCCTTTGACCTCATTTAACTCTAATTACTGTCCTAAAGGTCCTATCTCCAAACAGAGTCACATTTGGGGGTTAGAGCTTCAATGTATCAATTGGTGGTGGTGAGGTGGGGGGCGGGGAGACACAATTCAGCGCATAACACTGACCTGTCACAATCTAGAGTGTGACATCTAATGATTGTCCAGGACAATACCTCGTGATTTACAGTGGGCAGGTATCTTAGAAGAGGACAGACCTTGAAGCCCTGCAGCACTGGGGCTTCTCCCTTTGAATACCAGTGAAAGAGCCAAACAACCTGATTCTGTTAGGTCAGCATGCTCCATCATGGAAGCCCCAGGACTTGGGATTGATCAACTCGCTGCAGCTCTAAGGTGGGCCTAGGTCACCACCATGGACAGATGGTGCTTGGTTGCTGGGACGCTGCAGCTCAGTGGGAAAGTTAACAGAAAGCCTTAACAGAGAGATGCCGAGACTTCCAGATGCAACCCTCAGAGTCTCGTGACATCAGGTGATAACAGTCAGCTTCAAGAATCATGTGAGACCTGCTATATTTAACAAGGCCACAGAGAAGAGAACTATGAAACTTAGGTAATGCGCTGTTCTTGCCCTTTTTGTGAGAACAGTGGTTATTATGTTAACTACCTTTAGCTGTGGGGCTTGTGCTTTTTCCTGGGTCTTTTAAATTAGTGATCCTTCAAAAAGTCACCTATAAGAAAAGATCCTAAGGAAATGAATAAGCATGTCATTCTCAAGGGTATTTTCTGGACATGTTGATACATATGGCATCAGCAGGGCCGTGAGCGGTCTAGGATGGGGAAGCCAGAGAAACATGTCTATTTTTGTTTTTGCCGGTGCGCAAGCTGTCAAAGGAAGGTTTATCATTTTCTCCGCGATGACATGAGTTTATTGATTATGTCTGTATTTTCCCCACTTTACCTTTTATTTATTTTTATTATAAGATTCTATAATGAGATGAAATTATATAGGATGAATTTCAATCTCTTACAGGTTGGAAAAGGATCAGTGAAGGAAAACTTGGAATAACAGAATCCTCATCCTAACTCTACTGGTAGATACAGTATATATAAGTATAAGCTATATACTATCTTAAGTGTCTTATGGGTTTTCATGTTTCATATGTGGCATAAAATGAGAAAACCTGGAGAAAAAGGACATTTGCCAGGAAACCTGAGGCAAAGAGAGGGACTATGATGTGATAGGCTAATAAATTATCAAACACATGCTCGGAATAAGATGCTGTATTAGGCATTTAAGGACATCAGTCAGTCAGTTTGGTCACTCAGTCCTGTCCGACTCTTTGCGACCCCATGAACCACAGCACGCCAGGCCTCCCTGTTCATCACCAACTCCCAGGGTCCACCCAAACCCATGTCCATTGTGTTGGTGATGCCATCCAACCATCTCATCCTCTGTCGTCCCCTTCTCCTGCCCTCAATCTTTCCCAGCATCAGGGTCTTTTCAAATGAGTCAGCTCTCCGCATCAGTGGCCAAAGTATTGGAGTTTCAGCTTCAACATCAGTCCCTCCAGTGAACACCCAGGACTAATCTCCTTTAGGATGGACTGGTTGGATGTCCTTGCAGTCCAAGGGACTGTCAAGAGTCTTCTCCAACACCACAGTTCAAACTCATCAATTCTTCTGCACTCAGCTTTCTTTATAGTCCAACTCTCACATCCATACATGACCACTGGAAAAACCATAGCTTGACTAGATGGACCTTTGTTGGCAAAGTAATGTCTCTGCTTTTGAATATGCTGTCTAGGTTGGTCATAACTTTCCTTCCAAGGAGTAAACGTCTTTTAATTTCATGGCTGCAGTCACCATCTGCAGTGATTTTGGAGCCCAGAAAAATAAAGTCAGCCACTGTTTCCCCATCTATTTGCCATGAAGTTATGGGACTGGATGCCATGATCTTAGTTTTCTGAATGTTGAGCTTCAAGCCAACTTTTTCACTCTCTTCTTTCACTTTCATCAAGAGGCTCTTTAGTTCCTTCTTCACTTTCTGCCGTAAAAGTGGTGTCATCTGCATATCTGAGGTTATTGATATTTCTCCCAGCAATCTTGATTCCAGCTTGTGCTTCTTCCAGCCCAGCATTTCTCATAATGTACTCTGCATATAAGTTAAATAAGCAGGGTGACAATATACAGCCTTGATGTACTCCTTTTCCTATTTGGAACCAGTCTGTTGTTCCATGTCTAGTTCTAACTGTTGCTTCCTGACCTGCATATAGGTTTCTCAAGAGGCTGGTCAGGTGGTCTGGTATTCCCATCTCTTTCTCAGAATTTTCCACAGTTTATTGTGATCCATTAAGGACATAGAAAGATTAAAAAACAACCAAGGAATTCAAGGAATTTGCATTTTAAGTTAGATTAGCTGTAAATCTAAATGTCAAGTAATTGAAGGAAAGTAATACAGATGAGCTATCAGAAGGTGGTATGTGATTTATTGCCAGATGACTGGTACTACCAATCATGAGATTTTCTGTACTAGCATCTAAACTCTAACAAGGGCTATACTTGCAGTGTTCAGCATAGTGGTAGGCATTCATTGGAATGAATGAATGGATGGTGCTTCTGCTTGTTTGTTAAAAAGGCATAACTTATATAGCAGAGTACACAAATTCTTAATGTAGACTCAAGTTTCTGTATCTATGTCTATGCACAAAACTACCTCCAGATGAAGATACAGAACATTTCTAGCACACTGGAAGATTCTTTCCTGCCTCTCCCAATCTGTGCCACACAATACCACACTTACTGCTGTCACTGTACTTTAATTCAGCCTGTCTTTGAACTTCATGTAAATGGAATTGAACAGTGGTTCTCTTTGGCTTAAGATTCACCCCTGTTGTTGCTTTTGTAGTTTCAGTAGCTTGCATTCATAGTTGATTTTTTTTTCCATTTCTGTCTGTTGTTCTTAATGGGGCATTTGGGTTTCAAGTTTGAGGCTATTATGAAAAAAGCCGCTGTGAACATTCTCACATTTGCCTTTTGATGGATATAAACACTCACTTCTCCTGAACATATATCCATTAGTGGATATATGTGTCATAGAATATTATTACCTTTAGCCGATATTTTTTTTTGAAGTGATTATATCAATTTATATTCCCACCAGCAGTGTAAGAGAATTTAAATACAGATTCTAAATTGTTTTGTATGCTTCAGTAAACTTTATTCAAAATGTATAAAGACTCTGGTCATTATAACTTGAGGGAGGGAATGAGTTTTTCCTAATATTATTAATATTGCTTATATTTCCAGATTCTGAACTCTCATGGCCAGACACAATGTAGACATTCAGTCGATATTTGAGTGGATTCTGAGATACGCCCATAGTTCAGGAAAGAAGGCAAATATGAGAGCAGAGCATTATGCCAACCAGTTATTTAATTCTGTCTTTTACTTATTGATTCCCATCATCAGTTTCATGATGCCATTGATTGCACAATCAGAGTCTGTGCTAATTGAGAGTCTGTGCTGTGCCAAAAACTCTGCCCTACTATTGCTACTGAATAAGATTAAGGGTGTCGAGCAAGGCCCATACTAACACAGTGGCTGGTGCAGGACTGTTTGTGACCAAAGTTTCCCTCTGCTCCTTCCTCAGGATAGGTTGTGGGCTGCACTATAAGAGGAACCTCTGACGGGGCCCCGCGGTGGGGTTGGGCTGGGCTCAGGTGAGGTCTGCACCAGGTAGGATAGGAATTAGGCCATGAATGCTTTCCAGTAATTTCCTCGGTTTGGCTCTCTTATCAAGAAGAATCTCTTGTTTTCTTTTTGTGGGGATGAACAAGGAAAAGCACAAAGCATGGCTGTGAGTTATGTGAGTCAGGATATATATGCAGTGTGACTGTTGGTCACAGTTGCTTTAATAATAATAAAAGCTGACATCGGGCACCTCCTGTGTACCAGCTATTCCTGTTCAGTCCTCATTACTACCCTATGAAATAGATACTCTCAGTCACTCCATTTCATTGATTAGGAAACCAAAGAACAGAGGAAAGATAGAACTCTCCCAAGGTCCGCGGCTAGAGAGGGGCAAAGAGGAATTTGAATGTAGATAGTTCTGGAGACAGGGCTCTTGGCCGCTTACTGCAGTTCACTTACAGTTAACTTACCACTAACTTACAGTTACCTATTACTTGTGACTTTCAGCCTTTCAGTTCATAGTCTTTATTTCTGTGAACCTCATAGAAGCTTACTATTAGACAACTAATATTTCAATGATTTTTATGTGTAACTTCCCCCTGGGATGGCAGATTTGTAGTCTGAAGAAAGTATATAGTCAGCCCTCCAAATCTGTAGGTTCTGTATCTGCAGATTCGACCAACTACAGATTAAAACTATTCAGGGAAAAAAATTTTCAGAAAATTTCAGAAGCAAAACTTGAATTTGTGGCATACCAGCAACTACCGGCGTACCCTGGCGGTATTGAGGATTTGGCTTCAGACCACCGTGTAAAGTGAATATTGCAACAAAGTGAGTCATACGAATTTTTCGTCTTCCCAGTGCATATAAAAATTATACTATACTGTAGTCTATTCAGTGTCCAATAGCATTATGTCTTAAAAAGCAATGTATGTGCCTTAAAGTAAAAATACTGTATTGGGTCTTCTCTGGTGGTCCAGTGGTTAACGCTTCAGCTTCCACTGCAGGGGGTGTGGGTTCAGTCCCTGGTTGGGGAGCTAAGATCCCACATGCCTCGTGGCCAAAAACCAAAACATAAAACAGAACTAATACTGTAACAAATTCCAGACTTTAAAAATAATCCACATAAAAAAAAATCTTAAAGAAAAATATTTTATTACTAAAAATTAATAACCTTCATCTGAGCCTTCAGTTCAGTTCAGTTGTTCAGTCATGTCTGGCTTTTTGCGACCCCATGGGTTGCAGCACGCCAGGCCTCCCTGTCCATCACCAACTCCTGGAGTTCACTCAAACTCACGTCCATTGAGTTAGTGATGCCATCCAGCCATCTCCTCTGTCATCCCCTTCTCCTCCTGCCCCCAATCCCTCCCAGTATCAGAGTCTTTTCCAATGAGTCAACTCTTCATGAGGTGGCCAAAGTACTGGAGTTTCAGCTTTAGCATCAGTCCTTCCAGAGAACACCCAGGACTGATCTCCTTTAGAATGGACTGGTTGGATCTCCTTGCAGAGCCTTCAGTGAGTCCTAATTATTTTTGTAATAGTAACATCAAAGATCACTAATCACAGATCACCATGACAAAAATTATAATAATAATGAAAATGTTTGAAATATTGCAAAAGTTATCAAAATGTTACAAAGTGAGCAAATGCTGTTGGAAAAATGGCGTCTAAGACTGACTTGACACAGAGTTGCCACCAGCCTTCAATTTCCAAAAAAATGCAGTATCTTTTAAGTGCAGTAAAGTGAAGAGCAGTAAAAGGAGGGAAGTATGCTTGTGTTTAAATAGCATTCACATTGTATTGGGTCTTTCCTAGTGGCTCAGATGGTAAAGAATCTGCCTGCATTGCAGGAGACCTAGGTTTGATCCCTGGGTTGGGAAGGTCCCCTAGAGAAGGGAATGGCTACCCACTCCAGTATTCTTGCCTGGAGAATTCTGTGGACAAAGGAGCCTGGCGGGCTGTGGTTCATGCGGTTGCAAAGAGTCGGTCACACTTTCACTTGCACTTTTCACTTACGTTGTACTAGGTTTTATAAGTACCCTAGAGATGATTTAAAGTGTACAGGAATATGTCCATGCTGCTAAGTCGCTTCAGTCGTGTCCAACTCTGTGCGACCCCATAGACGGCAGCCGACCAGGCTCCCCTGTCCCTGGGATTCTCCAGGCAAGAACACTGGAGTGGGTTGCCATTTCCTTCTCCAATGCATGAAACTGAAAAGTGAAAGTGAAGTCGCTCAGTTGTGTCCGACTCTTAGAGACCCCATGGACTGCAGCCTACCAGGCTCCTCCGTCCATGGAATTTTCCAGGCAAGGGTACGGGAGTGGGGTTCCATTGCCTTCTCCATAGGTTATATGCAAATACTATATATCATTTTATATAAAGGACTTGAGCATCCTTGGATTTTGATGTTCACTGTAAGTAGGTGGGAATCCTGGAATCAATGCCCCACAGATAAGGAGGGATGACTCTATGGCCTATAGAGATATTAGAATGATCCATAGTTCTCAATTTTTAAAAAGAAAAAATTTTAATATTAGTTCATCTGTGTCAGAAGATATGTAAATTGGCAGCCATACATACTACTCAATAATGTCTGTGTATTTTTAAATAAATTATGTGTTGTATGTAATTGAGAAGTAAACAATAATTCTGAGGTCTGAAAATGCATAAGTTAAAAAACCTGTCCATAATTAACATTTGAACACCTGTCATGGGGTATGTGAAGTACTAGATCCTGAATATATATCATCTGAAATCCCCAGAGCAACTTAAACTAGGTTTTATTAGAGCCCCAATCCCCATTTTTCAGATGAGGAAATTGAGGATCAGATAGGTTAAGTAACCTGCTCAGTTTCATAGCTGGAGAACTTTGCTAGGATTTGAAGTAAGTCTTTTACTTCAAGACCCATGCTCTTTCCAGGATATCACAGACTTCTACTTGTGGCCAAAGGAAGCCCTCAATTTCAAGGAAAACTACTGTTGAATGATATCATAGTCTACCCGGCTTTCTTCATCTGTTTTTTTAAATCCATCTGTGACATCAAATTAAATTTCCAGAAGAACAATTTTGAATTGTAATAGATGGCATTGTTCATTGTCTCAGCATTTTAAAATTTATCCTGCTTTTACTGCCAGTATCATGTATCTGAACACAGGAAGCTTTAGTCATAAGAATGTTAATAGGCCTGATTCAGTTGTCGGATTTTTTTGTGGTCTAATGAACAAACAAGTAAGTCACTGTGGAAACCAAACAGAAATCTAGATGCATTGATACAGCCAGAGGACTAAGAAATAGGGCAGCTTGAAATAATTCGATCAAAGTAGCATAGGAAGTAAAAGAGACTGACTCAAAGAGAAATGAGGCCACGGTTATTCAGTTAAGCCTTGTGTGGGTAAAAAATACAGATTACATATACAAAACTAATACTTGTTTAGGATCTTTTTTTTTAATTTTTATTATTATTATTTAACACCAAAAACATTTTGTATTGGTGTATAGCTGGTTAACAATATTGTGAACAGGGAAGGGACTCAGCCGTACACATAGGGTCTATTTTATCATTTCAGACCACTGCATGATTTATAATGATGCCACTGGTAGTTTACTATACCTGATTTGTTAACAGATTTTAGCATTGTATTGACTTCAGTTTTCATGTGGTAGGCATGTGTGTACTATAAAAGAACATATAGTTATTTTAAAAGTAAGTTAAAATAGGCTCTCCAGCTACCTGCTCAAAGGATTCAGTTGCTCGAAGATTCCAGTAATCTGAGAGACACCAGCAGTGTGATATTGGAGACTGGATGTTCCAAATGTCATTGATAGGAAAACCATCCCAGGTAGAGCACTCAACAGAACTTTCCATGAGCATAACTCTGAGTCCAGACATCCCTGTAAAAATGTTATTTCCTCTGGGTTCTTTCCTTTCAGGATTTGGAGTTTAGGAAAGTTACTTATGTTTAGGAGTGCGTATTAAAACTCATTAATGTGACAGTTTGTGAACTAAATAGGAGAGAAGTATCAGCTGTGAATATAGATCCACAGTCCGGATGTGGGCTGGGCAGCTGTTCAGTGGCCTGGCAAGAGCACGGCGATCAGCACAGTCCTAGAGTGTCACCCCAGAGTGAAGTGAGCCTCTCCTTTGTGATCCGAATAGGTGTTTCACTTAGTACCACCCAAGTGACCTGTCTGACAAATGAACTTCTGCCCAAGCTATAGCAGAGTGCCAGGGTTTAGGGGTTCTTTTGGAGAAGGCAATGGCACCCCACTCCAGTACTCTTGCCTGGGAAATCCCATGGACGGAGGAGCCTGGTGGGCTGCGGTCTATGGGGTCACACAGAGTCGGACACAACAAGTGACTTAGCAGCAGCAGCAGCAGCAGCAGCAGGGGTTCTTTTATTCGTCTTTCCCTCTCTTGGCACTCGTGGGTTCTGTTATTTATCAGATTCTCCAATTTTTGCATTTTGATCCTTGGATATTTAGAGTTTAAAGTACATTAGCTATGACGATTGCAATTATCACTCTGTGCACAGGTCTCGAGGGCTCTTTATCCAAAGCCCAGAGGCAGGTAGTGTTTTGAGTCTGTAGTAGGGGAAGTACAAGACCAGCTGTCTTCTGCCTTCTCTAACTTGGGAGGTGTATTACCAGTTACATGACTAGGAGGGAAGCTTTTCATGCATCACTGTTAATAGTTGTTGACAAATCACCAGTTGGAAAATGTAAAGGGAGTGTCTGTGCCCTGGGAGTAGCATTGAAATTCTCATCTCTCAACTTGCTTCACAAGAAAACAAATCTTACTGCGTATCTTTTTAACCGTAGCCTTTTTTTCAGCAAAGTTTGTCTGAGTTCATGTTTGTCCATTTGGTTTCTGTGATCAGTCACATTGAACTTTAGCACATTCTAGCATACTTCTTGTATGCTTTAGCAAAATAGTAGATGTACCATGGTGCAGTTGGGCTTACAGAAATGGAGAAGGTGTGGATGTTGCTCTCAGAATGCATCCATTCTGGGAAATGAAAGACACATGTGTCAAAAACTGATCAAAATGGACTGAGGAAAGTCCAGGAGGTACTGAGCAAGGATTATAAAACTTAAAAACCTGAAGAATTACTTCTAGCTGACCATAGGAAGTAATTCCATGTCACCTGCACAGGGTTTAAAAGGAAGAAAGGGTTTTAGACTTTGGAAGTGTAAGGGGAAGACTGTTTTCTTTAGAGGAAACACATAAAATAGGCAAAGAGTGGGTATTTTGGGGGGAATTGCAAGGAGTTGTGTCTGTTAGATTTCAAGGAGCCTATCGTGGAAGATAAAGTTGGACAGTTGGTTGGAGTTAAATCATGGAAGACCTTTAATACTGGAATAAGGAATTTGAGCTTTATTTTCTTTCCTTAGTTTCAAATATTAACTCAAATGTTTTACCTTAGATGTGATTATTAGGTATGATTATGCATGAGTACCATGATCCTTTTGGCAGTTTGCTTGGGAACAAAAAAATACTGTTACACAACTGCAACATGTGTGGTCTGGGTCAAATGGCTCTTTTTGGCTGAAAATTTTCTGCAGAGGGGGTGCCAAAGATATCACATAATGCTATCACTCAGATATCAGTCATCTACATCACTACATGCACTTATTTTGATTCCTCCCTAGGTTCAGTGATGTTAGGATTTCTATTTCCCAGCTGTTTGTTTGTTTGTTTGACCCAGTGGGTTGTTCTGTAATGCCTAATACTCCATGTGCCTGGCAGATGAGCTAGTTTGAAAGCTGAGTCATTAAGGTCCTTCATCTTTCTTCTCAATTTCCTACTTAGCATTTTCCCTTCATAGTGGGCGCTTTGTAAGCAATGAGTGGCTACTACCCAGGAAAGAGTAGCCCTGTTTTTTTTTTTTGTTTTTCTGTCCTATTCAGATTATTTTAGTCTACCTGTGTGTGCCTTGGAAATATTCTGAGCTGATATTTTTTAGCTGTTGGAGGCAAAGAAAAGCATCTGAATTTTATCAGACTTGGAACGCTTTTCAACTGATAAAAATGTTAGTGAAAAGGGCCATTTATTGGTAGTGTTCTCTGGTGAATTAATTCAGTAGACTAAAGCTTGAGGCTTATATGGCAAGGTCAGTTAGTTTTGCTCTCTGATTATCTCTTGGAGCCTCTAGTCCTGGCCATTGATTTCAAAAATAATTACAATAACAACAAGCACTTACACAGTACTATGCACATAACCTCATTTAATCTTCAGAATAATCCTGAAGGATAGGTACTGTTACTCTCTCCATCTTTACAGATCTTGAAACTGAGGCATTGAGAAGCTCTGTAACTTGCCATTACTGGTTGTTGACTGAACCAGGATTTGAACCTAGCACTTAGGTTCCTGGGTCTTCACTCTTGATCTCGTTAAAATCTCAGTATGTCCCTACACTTAAGGAAACACAATATGCGTCTAAATATTTAAGGCAATTTATTTTGTATAGTATGAAGCTTTGAGTTGAAGAAGTTTCAGGTCAAGGTATTTTATACCTTGAGAAGACAAGGGCAGAGGAGGAGTATCTGGTAAAGCTGGCTGGGGATTCATGCATTTCTTAAACATATTTTTAATTAATAGGGCAAATTTTCCCTGAAGTTTTCTCCTAATTAATAAGCATGTTTGGCACTAATTGGAGTACTTCCTAAAATGGTTTCATGAGTCATATTTTCCTTTTCCACCTAGAATATATGCTGGACTCTCTTAGCAGTGATCTGAGACATCATCAACTCTATGTTCTTAATTTACCCAAACTTCTCATCTCCTTGAATCCATCCCTTCCTTAGAACCTTTTCGTTTTGTTTTCCCTTTTATCACTACACCAGCAGTGGAGATTTTTCTTGGAGCCTGTTTTCCCAGTAATTTTTTTTTTATTATTACTTCATCAGAATTTTGCACACCAGTTAGATAAGAACAATGAAACCATACCAGGTTGCCACAGTGGAATAATTAGCTAGACTGGGGTCAGCAAGCTAAAGTCCATGGGCCAAATATGAGCTATTACATTTTTGTAAATAAAGTTTTATTGGAACACATCATGATCATTCATTTACATATTACCTGTGACTGCTTTCCGGTGCTACAAGGGCAGAGTTGAATAGTTGCATTAAGTGGTACAATGCATGGCCCACATAACCTAAAATGTTTCATTTACTAATTTGGGCCTTCACAGAGAAAATGCTGACTCTTGCTGTGTACCATACGACTTTTGGAAAATTAGGATTGTCCAAAGATTAGGAATTGTCCAAAGCTTTACAGTTAAGGACATTCTTTTTTAAATAAAATATTAAAGAAAATTTTTGAATCATGTAATAGAACCATTGAATGGTTTCTGTAATATGTGTTGTTTGGATATATAACAGAAATTGTCAAGGGAATAATAAAATTGAAGACTCCTTTAAGTAATCGATAATCAGAATTCTTACCTGTATAATCAGTCATCTGAGTTTTTGTTCGTATTAACAGAGCTGTTTAATGTGGAAGAATTTTTTGTTCTTTGAGTTCTCAATAGTTGCCAGGCCTTTCCTTGTGCTCAGCTTCTGGGAGTTGCAGAAATGTTACATTTCCCTACCCTCAGAGAAATATGTCTCAATTTCAGCCAAGTTAAATACAAACCAAAAAAATTTGGGGAAATTGGCCTAGATCATAGATATGTAACAGAATGAGAAAAATATGTTTTGTGTTGAGTACATTATTTTAGTTTGTTAGCATATTGACCATATCTTATACTGCAATCACATTTCTGAAAAAAATAGGCAATGCTTTCTTTTCTTTTTTTAATTGAGATATATTTGGTATTCAGTATTACATAAGTTTCATGTGTACAGTGTAGCACTTCACAGTTTTTAATGGTTATTTTCTGCATATAGTTACTATAAAATATTGGCTGTATTTCCAGATATGCTTTATTTTCCATTATTTTGTTAAAAAACAAGAAATAAGTGAGGACAAATGGGACCCATTCTGCCTTCTCAAATATGAGGTTTTCGTTTGTCCCTCCTGACTGCCCGTTGTCCTCAGCAGCTCTGCCCTCCCTCTTTGGCTGCTTTATCTTCCGAGATTCTCTCTTGCATCTGGGTTTTCTCTCCTCCAATTTGTCCTCCTGGTTCTGCCTCCCTGAAGCATAATCACATAACTCCTCTACTCTAAACTCCACTTCAGTCCTCTACAGCCCACCCAGTGAAATCTGGTCTTTCATCAGCATTGAAGAAGACCTTTGAAACCCACTCTCTGCCTTTCTTCCCCCGTCATCCTTCTTTGTACTCTAAACTCAGTACTGTGTCTGTACTTTCCTTTTGCTTGATTTTCATATGCTTTCCTTACTGTTTGAAATGCCCTTTAATTTCTGTGATATATGGTAAGATTAATGAGATTAAATAAATTTTCAGTTTAAAAGTCTGCTCTTCAGTTATTGACAAGAAAGCCACCATAGTTGCTAGGTGACAGTGCTTGGAGTCTTGGTTTTCTTCGGAAACTTACCTCAGCACATGTTTCCATAAATTCCGTTGGGTTGTAGCACTAAAACTGTACTCTCTGGGATTTCTGTTCAGTTCAGTCACTCAGTCGTGTCCGACTCTTTGCAACCCCATGAATCAGCACGCCAGGCCTCCCTGTCCATCACCAACTTCCCGGAGTTCACTAAACTCACATCCATCGAGTCAGTGATGCCATCCAGCCATCTCATCCTCTGTCATCCCCTTCTCCCCCTGCCCCCAATCCCTCCCAGCATCAGAGTCTTTTCCAATGAGTCAGCTCTTCGCATGAGGTTGCCAAAGTACTGGAGCTTCAGCTTTAGCATCATTCCTTCCAAAGAACACCCAGGACTAATCTCCTTTAGAATGGACTGGTTGAACCTCCTTGCAGTCCAGGGGACTCTCAAGAGTCTTCTCCAACACCATAGATCAAAAGCATCAATTCTCTGGCACTCAGCTTTCTTCACAGTCCAACTCTCACATCCATACGTGACCACTGGAAAAACCATAGCCTTGACTAGACGGACCTTTGTTGGCAAAGTAATGTCTCTGCTTTTGAAATATGCTATCTAGGTTGGTCATAACTTTCCTTCCAAGAGGTAAGTGTCTTTTAATTTCATGGCTGCAATCACCATCTGCAATTAGACACAGTGTATAAAGTCTCAGTGTATTGAGATTTTATCACAGGTAAAAAGAGAACCATCAATTTTTTGTCTAAACATTGCTGCCAGAGAGAAAAGCAAAATAATTCCTTTTACCAACTAAGGTATTTAATGGAGACAGTAGGCAAGGTAAGCAAGATAATGAAGAAGGGTCTTACATGGTGTCTTGGGCTACGGTTTTCTGGGAAAGCAATTTAAGATTTTTAACCCTATATCACGAACAAACTTCCTTCGTGGAAGTGATGTGCACATTGAATCAAAACCATGGGCCACATGTTGTACAGAAAATAGTTGTAAAATAGATTTTGCTATGGAGACTGCTAGCTTTGTGTAAATATACTCTTCTGGTTATTCTGGTCATCTTTACTGCCTTTACTGTTTTAAGAATCTTTTCTTTAGTATTTTACAGAGTGATGGAGTTGCCTCTCCTTTCTCTGCACTGACTTAGTGCTAAAGGGACAGTCTAGTCCTTGGTAGAATACATCATGTGCTTAGTAGAGGGGCTTGAATAAGACATGAGTAGACTGTGTGGGGACTGTGCCAGACAAGAACATGGTGTCTGGTGGGCAAAATTCAGGCTGTAGGAGGATTAGTCACATAATTTACAGGAAAAATTCTGTTGCAAAGATAATGGATCATTTGGTTCCTGAATGAGCCATTCAGAAGGAACCTTTGCCACACCACTCAACTCCCCTGATGAGATTTTGCAGAGACACCTACTCAAGTACTGTCTAGCATAAAAGACTTTGTTCAAATCAGCCTTTCCAACCTTTCCAACTATTAATTTATTAAGAGCTGAGCAGGTGGGTGTCAAACTGCAGAGGCTATCATTAAGCTAGAACATGATTCCTTTAGTGTATTTTGATAAAAAGCAGATATAATGTTTTCTTTTAAAGCATTGATTTTGCCTATAGTTTTAAAAAGAAACTACATCTTCCCTTCTCTGAGTTTATTTTTTACTGAGGGTTTTAGGAATTAAACTTCAGTGTGTACTGTCACAAGGAGTAATCAGACTTGAACTTTGTAAGCTTAGAGCCTTTGAACTTCTGCCCCGTACGCAGTTTATGTGCGACGTAAAACAAGATCCTTTATAGTTTCTAATTAAAGTTTAGTTGCCACTTGGTTAACTTTCTGGTTTTTGAGTAAAACTTAATAAATTGGTCACCCAGAAATTTGGAAATTGAATGTGACAATATAACTCTTTCTGTACTAATGAAGTTTTTGAAGATGAATTAAAATGATTATTCCTAATATTTCTGGTATCGGGGACATTTGATTTTATGTGAAATATGTATTGATAGATTGGTAATTTTTTAATGTAGAACAGTCAGTCCCCCCGAAGGTTATAGAAGGCACTACACTATATAGTGATTTGTTGCCCTTTTGAAAGTGATGCAGAACGTCTGTATAAACATTAATTATAGTCTCAGAAATACCTTTTGCAAAGTACATATAAATAGAGAACTTCTAAATTCACTTTTTAACTCCCACACTTACAGTGTACAAGAAACTGCGGTCTGGTCCCTACTTTCAGAGTCAGCACAGCCTGGTAAGATGAGAGGTGTAAGAAGCATGAAAGACCAGGTCAGACTCACATTAGTCAGAATTGACCAAAGTACCCGGTGTGATGATGAGGAACTCCTTTCTAGCTGGGAATATCTATGAAAGAGGAGGAGATTGTGGTTTTGAGCTGGATTTTGAAGCCAAGACTATGCGGAAAGAGATGAGTGAAGTAAAAAATGGAACCCAGGCCAAGATGCGGTTCACACAGGCTAGACACAGGACGCGCACGCAGTGTGTGTGATGTGGGAGGGAGGGCGTTCTTTAGGCACAGTTAGCAAGATTCAACCACCCTTCTCCTTCTCTGCCACTGGATTGGAGGAAACAGAGAAAGAGAGGAAACTTTGCTATTACCCTGTGGTCCTCTGTTCTCCCTTACCTTCCTGTTTGCTATTACAGGATAGTAAGAAGTTATGCAGAGTAAGACTAGGGCAGTGCACGCAGAGAACTGCAGTATAGGGGAGTTTCTATAGCTGACCATTCATATTCAGTCTGCCTATAATTATATGGGATTAAAAAGCATAGATTGAGTAGTGTTTGCAGAAAATAAACATATAATGCTGAGCATACAAAAATAAGCTTGATGGATGCTAACCCTAGTTCTTCTGTGTCATCATCATAATCAAATTTAAATTTAATTAAATTTTATTTAGTAATTATAAGATGCGCAGAATTGTCTTACAACACAGTAGAGACTTCAAAAGCTTTTTTGGTAGAGTTAAAGGAGCTCTAAATGAACAAACACTTTTTGTATAAAAATGATACTTAAAGAGCAACCATACACAAGATAGTAGAAATCTTTTGCACTTTTAAGTCCTAGTTTTTTAGTATATGTGTATTGCTTTTTTTTTTTCTTCTCCATAGGTAAAATGAGAAAAAACTACAGCAGAATGAAAGAATAGGCTTGAGAGATAATCAGACCTGAGGAGTCATTTTTACAGCTCCCTTGTGAATAAACAAGGCTGCTAGAGAGAGGTCTGAGACTTGAAGGAAAAAACTGTTGTCACATTTCAGGGTCAGATATTTATTTTCCTTTTTAAAAAAAAACTTAAAGTGAACATGCTTTTGTCTTCTCAATATTGTTTCTTTGCCTTCTGAGATATGATGCCAAGTTGAACACTATGCTTTGCTAGTATAGTTAGCTCTTTTTGCTAGAGGATTGTTCTAGGGATTTGGCAATAATTCTACCCAGGGCAAATAAGAGACCATTAATAGGTCTTCATCAGGATATTGGGATCGTACATTTTTGTGCAGTGGAACCACTTCATAGTGACTGTTTTAAAAAAACTGAAAGAATCTAAAAATGACTGGGCGTATGTATATATAACAGATTCACTTTGCTGCACACCTGAAACTAACACAGCATTGTAAATCAGCTATAACCCAATACAGATTTAAAAGATGAAAAAAACTCTTCGATGTTTACATTTAATTGGAGGTGTAAACATGTTTCTAGAAAATATGCTTCATTTCCTTTTAGAAAATACTTGCTCTGTAAGTTGAGAATTTTCTTACTCCCCGCTCTGGGTAAGATATAAATTATGCCGAGGAGCCCAGTGGTTACGTCTTTGAGATTACATAAGATTGAACAAAGGAGGTAAAATCTCAAATGCCATCCCTTATGAACTTTCTCCTCTAAAGATAAATTGGAAAGAATTTTCTGTTGGCCACAGAGGCTCATGAAAGGTCTATGGAGACATGCTATACAACTGTAGTATCTCTCTTTTTCAGCTTCTGCCCCTTCCTGAAAAAAGAAATCGAGAAACCACTCCTAATTTACCAGATAACCCCAGAAGCCTCAGTTGACAGACCAAATTCTCCAGTCAAAGCTACGGGCACCTGAGGATAAACTGCTTCAAACAGCTTTTACCTTAAAGCCAACCTAGAAGGCTTTGACCCCCAGTTACAAGGTAAGTTAGGATAATGCAAGTTTAAAATTAGAAGCAGGACCTGGCTGTCCAGTGGTTAAGACTTTGCCTTCCAATGCAGGGGGTGCAAGTTTAATCCCTAGTCAGGAAAATAAGATCCTACATGCTTCACAGCCAAAAACCAAAACATAAAACAGGAACAATATTGTAACAAATTTAATAAAGATTTTAAAAATGGTCCACATCCAAAAAAAAAAACTTAAAAAAAAATCAAAAGCAGGATTAGATTAGTCAATGCTCAATAACAGCAAAAGATTAGCAAAATATTACCAAATCTCAGAAACATGTTTTTTTTCTGTTTCTTATATGTCTATCAGATCCAAAAATAAGGCATGGTCATTCTAGTCATGTTTAGCCATCTTAATAAAAAGTTCTGCAGTAATTTTCTTAAAGATAGGAAGTAAAAAACATGCCAAAATATTGAACCTCTTGTTGTCTGATGTCTGGCATCATGTGAGAATAAGATGGTCCCTTTCCCTTCTTGAGTAATGAGCCTGCAGACCTAATCCTGAAAATGACTGAAAGGTTATCCTTGCTTTCATTATATATGCATGCTGTACACATTCTTAAAATGCATCCAGTTTTTATAATCTTTCATAGTGAATAAATAGACAATTGATTGTATTATTTTTGCACATGAGGCTGAAATGAATAATACACCAGCAGTGCTCACTATGGGCCCCTTGTCACCTTTGATATTTGCAGTTATTGTTTTCAGAGCCACCTGAAATATGCTATTTGACATTTTAGGCCCAGGGTCTTCACCGTTTGGACCCATCCCTCCCAGTTATAGAAAGCTTTCTACTTTCTGAGGTCAGAGACCCCCAGAATGGGAGGATGTACCATCATTGCTCTTGGGGATCTTTTGCAGTATTTATCCTCTACTCACACCCTTATTTTCTTGGAGGCACAAGAGCAGCAGCAGTGGTGGGGGTGGTACGATGGGAGCTTTCTGCTTATTATTTATTATATTATTTAAAGTTAAATTCTAAAGCTTAGCTTGCAAACTGGTGGCCTACTGGCCAAATTTTAGGCTTAATTTTTTTAATCTATAGAAGTTTATTTTTAAAAATTGAGTTAATTGCCAACATTGGGCAATCTGGATACCTGACATAAGATACACACACACACACACACACACACACACACACACACACACACACACACACACACACCTGGCTTCTCTTGGATGATTAAAAAATACGATCTTTTTACTATTTCAAGGACTGAAATGTGGTAGTCTTTACCTTCCCCTAAGTCTTAAATAACCAGCCTTATATGTTACCTGCCTGGTCTAAAGGCTTTTGAGGTAAGATTTCTGCTTTAAGATCACTTTCTTCTCTCCTTACATGAAGCATCTCCCCTGTAGTTTACACATAACACTCTCTTAGTCTTTATTCACTTTCTCTTTTGGCATTTTATTATTTATATAAAATTTGTGCACTGTGAGAATGATGATTTTCTGAGATTAAGCTAACACCTGCCAGACTTGCCTATGAAGGAGGAAAACTTACAAAACCAGATGGCCCATGGTTCTTAGCTGGGAAATCTAATTTCCATGGTGATAAGGTCTGAATCATTTTTGCCAGCCCCGAGGTTGTCATTTCAGAGTCTGATGTGTCACAGCCTAACGGCTCCATTGCCTGATCTGACTGTTTTGGTCCAGGGAGGTAAAGTGATTCATTGGGTTGGCTTTTTTTTGAATGACGTCTATAGGCATTTGGGCTTCCCTGGTGGCTCAGATGGTAAAGAATCTGCATGCAATGCAGGAGACCCGGGTTTGATCCCTGGGTTGGAAAGTTCCCCTGGAGAAGAGGATGGCTACCACTCCAGTATTCTTGCCTGCAGAATTCCATGGACAGAGGAGCCCTGCAGGCTACAGTCCATGGGTTATAAAGAGCTGGACATGACTGAGTGACTAACACTTTAACTTATAGGATTTTGAGTCCATCATCTAGGCCATTACTCATTCTGGACACCAGAGTGAATCACTGAGCTGTATACTCTGCCATCTACATGAGAAATCTACTGAGAAATCTCACCATCAAAATCAGATACATCTTCAAGCACAGTGGGTTGTAGTTAATCACAAATTTCTCTTTCCCCATCTTTGATCACTGTATATTGTTGGGGGCTAAATTACTTGCTGTAATGTTCCTCTTAATTTGATATTGAATCAAACTTTTGGTAGGCTGCCGGGGTCCAGCCCCGGCTGATCCAGGGTATTCGAAGGAGACACGGCGTAGGCGAGGATCAGGAAACAACTGCTTAATTAAACGTTAATTAAGGATATAAAGAGTAATAGAATAAGGATAGCTCAGTGAGGAAATTCAGTGGAGAAAAGAGGCTGAAATAAGGATAGCTCAGTAGGAAAATTCAGTAAAGAAAAGAGGCTGAACAATTCAGCCAGAAGGTAAGAGAAAGAACGACATGGGGAGACCAAGTTTCGGTGAACAAGGCCCGCACTTTATTTTCCAAAGTAGTTTTTATACTTTAAGTTATGCATAGAGGATAATAGGGGAAGGGGTGGAGTCATGCAAGGACAGCAGTTCCTGGTTGTAATCTAAGCCAGGCTTTCAAACTTATCATATGCAAAAGTTCAGGTGATCTACATCATCTTCTGGCCAGGAGGCCTGTTAACATTTTAAGAAACTTATCTTTCTCTAAAGGTGATTATTCCAAAGTCAGGCACCAGCCTCCAAAAAAGCATTGGACAAAGCTGCATTCCTATAGGGCAAAGGTGAGGTGGGCTCAATCAAGAAAAGAATTAACTCAAGGGTCCAAGGTTACAAACATTGAGGCTACTACTTACATTTCTATACACCCATTATATCAATCAATACACTGCCAAGGACACGGTAGGTAAGGAGTATGGAGACTTAGCAGCAAACATTGGCCCAATAAATGAAAAACCCTTCACCAATACAATTTCTAATCAGTCTTTTAACTACTCAAAGGAATCTGTGTTTAGACAGTTTAGAACATCTCCTGCCTCTCACAGTTGGGAGGCTCTGAACAATCACATGTGGCCGGAAAAACCTATTTAGGCAGGCTAGAGGATTTCCAAAGGAGTTTGTAGGTTAAACACTGTCACACCCAGGAATTATTAACTGGAGCTGTAAGCTAACTCTTTTTTCAGAGAGAGGTAGTGGGGGACAGCCCCCCGTAAAGTCAGAGGTGTAGGTGAAAGCACAAAGCAGAAAGTAGGCAGACTCTGGTTTTGGGGGTAGATGCTCGAGAATTTCCAGGGGGACTCCTGAGGCTCGATTCCGCCTTTGCGTATGCCGAGCCTCCTTCCTCATGACCTTTGTCATGGGCGGAATTCCTCACGCTGGCTCCCGGCAGTGATAGAATTCCAGTTGAGCTATTCCAGATCCTGAAAGATGATGCTGTGGAAAGTGCTGCATTCAATATGCAATATGCACTCAATATGCAATATGCCGGCTCCCTGCAGTAGGCTGCAGTCCGTGGGGTCACGAAGAGTCGGGCATGACTGAGTGACTTCACTTTCGCTTTTCACTTTCATGCATTGGAGAAGGAAATGGCAACCCACTCCAGTGTTCTTGCCTTGAGAACCCCAGGGACGGGGGAGCCTGATGGGCTGCCGTCTATGGGGTCGCACAGAGTCGGACACGACTGAAGTGACTTAGCAAAGAGCCTTAACCATGAACACATTTTAAATTATAGGGCCCTTATGGGCATAGTACTTTTTTTTCTGCATTGGCTAAATGCAAATATTACTTATTTGATCATAGTTTACAGATGGGGGAAACTGACTTGATCTCAAAACAGTGGTTCTTATCCCAGCACCTCATTTTTCAAAGTGCCTCTTACTAGAGCAGATTTTAGGTCTCAAAATACTCATTTTTAATGTTGAAGCAAACAAGAAAGAAGCCCACTGGGACTGGATGTTGATTTCTGGTAGTTTACTGTCCTCTGGCTACACTGCTTTTGCTTTATCTCATGGGATGTCTTAGGTCTTGCCCAGTATGTCTTGATACTTGACCATACATGAAAATGAAATGTACATGAGTCCCTTTGACTGTTGGGTTAAGTTTATGGGACTAAAGTAACTGGAAATTTGTTTCCACACATTTTTGACTTGTGACTTGACTACATAAGAAAGAAATTAAACTCTTCTTAAAAAGAAAAAGCAGGTAAGTGGCATCTCATTTCCTTAGGTAAAGGGGTTTGTTTCCATTCCTCTTCTGGAGTTAGTGTGTATCCATGTATAGTCAACAGCCTCAGATATGCAGATGACTGGGGTCAATCCCTGGGTTGGGAAGATCCCCGGGAGAAGGGAAAGGCTACTCATTCCAGTATTCTGGCCTGGAGAATTCTATAGACTGTGTAGTCCATGGGGTCACAAAGAGTTGGATATGACCGAATGACTTTCACACTCACCACCCTAATAGAAAGCGAAGAGGAATTAAAGAGCCTTTTGATGAAGGTGAAAAAGGAGAGTGAAAAACTCTCCAGCTTAAAACTTAACATTCAAAAAACTAAGATCATGGCATTCCATCCCATCTCTTCATGGCAAGTAGATGGGGGAAACAGTGGAAACAGTGGCAGACTTTATTTTTTTGGGCTCCAAAATCACGGCAGATGGTGACTGCAGCCATGAAATTAAAAGATGCTTACTCCTTGGAAGGAAAGTTATGACCAACCTAGATAGCATATTGAAAAGCAGAGACATTACTCTGCCAACAAAGGTCCATCTAGTCAAGGCTATGGTTTTTCCAGTGGTCATGTATGGATGTGAGAGTTGGACTGTGAAGAAAGCTGAGCGCCAGAGAATTGATGCTTTTGAACTGTGGTGTTAGAGAAGACTCTTGAGAGTCCCTTGGACTGCAAGGAGATCCAACCAGTCCATTCTGAAGGAGATCAGTCCTGGGATTTCTTTGGAAGGAATGATGCTAAAGCTGAAACTGCAGTACTTTGGCCACCTCATGTGAAGAGTTGACTCATTGGAAAAGACTCTGATGCTGGAAGGGATTGGAGGCAGGAGGAGAAGGGGACGACAGAGGATGAGATGGCTGAATGGCATCACCAACTCGATGGACATGTGTTTGAGTGAATTCCGGGAATTGGTGATGGACAGGGAGGCCTGGCATGCTGCGATTCATGGGGTCGCAAAGAGTCGGACACGACTGAGCGACTGAACTGAAAATCACTGCAGACAATGCTACAGCCATGAAATTAAAAGAAGCTTGCTCTTTGGAAGGAAAGCTATGACAAACCTATACAGCATATTAAAAAGCCAGAGACATCCCTTTGCCAACAAAGGTCCATATAGTCAAAGCTATGGTCTTTCCAGTAGTCATGTGTGGATGTAAGAGTTGGATAAACCATAAACCATAAAGAAGGCTGAGTGCCAAAGAGTTGAAGCTCCAAAACTTTGGCCACCTGATGCAAAGAGCCAACTCATTGGAAAAGACCCTTGTGCTGGGGAAGATTGAGGGCAGGAGGAGAAGGGGACAACAGAGGATGAGATGGTTGTATGGCATCACCGACTCAATGGACATGAGTTTGAGCAAACTCCAGGAGATGGTGAAGGACAGGGAAGCCTGGGGTGCTGCAGTTTGTGGGGTCACAAAGAGTCGGACAGGACATAGCGACTGAACAATAACAACATGTATGGTCATAAATGCTTTCAGAAAGCCCCTTTATCTCTTTTTCCTTGGCATTCCTGTTATTAGTTCCACATTCCACTTTCCTTAACTCCCTGAGGAAAGGACAAGTAGGACCAGAAGAATGGAACCAAAGTACTTGAGAGTCATTACTGACATATAAAATCTGTTGGAATGTGAAAATGGTAAACCCAGTAAATCAGCTAGTGAGTGAAAGTCGCTCGGTCATGTCCAACTCTGTGACCCCACACACTACATGCAGTCTCTCAGTTCTCAGTTCAGTCGCTCAGCACTATACAGTCCATGTAATTCTCCAGGCCAGAATACTGGAGTGGGTAGCCTTTCCCTTCTCCAGGCGATCTTGCCAACTCAGGGATCGAACCCAAGTCTCCCGCATTGCAGGTGGATTCTTTACCAGGTGAGCCACAAGGGAAGCCCGTAAATCAGCTAACCAGTCAACAAATATGACATAGGCAGAAACTGGAAGAAGAGAAAGAGTACTCAGTTCTGGTACAGCAAGACAGTTGATGTTTGCTCCCTTTTACCTGTTATGAAGATCACAAGACTTCTCCCTCAGGTAGGAGAAATGGAGAGAATATCCAAAGAGAACTGGCAGTATTGATACCATTCCACTTGGCTTCTCTCTTTAAAAGGTGATCAAAGATATTTCTTTGTTCTTTTAGGGGGAGAATTCCTTTTTTTTCTTGAGGATCATTGTAAATTCATGGATTTTAAGAGTATATTTTGATTAGTTGCAGTGACTTTTTCTTTTTCTCAGTATGCTCAAATAAAAACTTTGCTCTTTGGGAACCCCTTCAGATTGGTTCCTGTAAATACATATGGAAAAGAGAATCCATCATAAGTGAATCACAGTGAGTTTTCACAAACTCAGTATTCCCATATAATCGGCACCCAGATCCAGATAAAGAACATCCCAAAGGCAGCCATGCCCTATTAGGTTTTTTGACCCCTGCTTTTTGGTTCAAAGGGATACTTTAAGCTCCTCTTGTTTACTTTGTAGCCCAATCTAAGAATCAGTTATTACAAGGAGCTCTGGTTCCTTTTAGTAGAAAATGGAATTTAGAAACTACAGTCTGGGCATTAAGGGTATTCATTCTTATCGGTTGTCAGTGTTTCCAGGCCTTTTTAGGAAACAGAGGCAGAAATATATATTTTTTAAAATAAAAAATTATAAGTTGACACTGAATTTTTCAAGTTAACCTTATGGAGTTTAATATTATGTGATTTTATATTTGTATCTCTTCTCAGATGAGTAATCTCAGCATTGCTACTAATAATTGTTCTATTTTTATAGAGAGAAAAAATGTAGAATTTTATATATCTTTTATCATTATCATTATATTTGAGCTTCCAAAATTTATGTATGTGGTCAAAAACTGAATTTCTTTCACCTCCATTTTTGGTATTGATGTTGATATGTTTCTTGGCAGTGAGATTTAGTCTATTAAATCTTCAGTCCACGAATAATTTGAGTTATTTGCAATTCATTACATCTTCAGCAGGAGAGGTTCCGGAAGTGACAGTGGGATTATTGTACTCTTTGGACGGTGGATCAATTTGTGCTGCATTGATGCACTTATTAGTGTCTACCCTTCATTATAGTGCAGGTCCAGAAAGAGAAGAAAGATAAATACTCTAAATAGTCTGAAAGTGCCTCTGCAGTTTTGTTCTTCTTGCTTCTTTTTATCTGATAAATGGATATTTTTCGGATGCTTATATTAGAATGACTTTCTTTTTCCTTGCTCAGTAAAGGGATCAAGTGCTTTGATTTTGGGACACATTTTGTAATATTTGATCTTGGGAGAAATGTAAGTGTTCATAGAGAATACAGGACTAGATAGTTGCCTCTCCCTTCCTTCCTGCCATCTGTCCTTCCTTCCTGCCACCTGTCTATCCTTCCTTTCTTTTTCCTACAAGCAGGTGATTCCTTGAACTTGAAGCTGAGGGATAGACAGTAGGAGGGAAAAAGGAGAGTTTTTCTTTTTCCACTCACCATTAGTCTTTTTTCACCTGTCTTCTCAAAATATCTCATTTCCAACCCTCCATAAGGTTGGAATCCAGTATTTTTGAGTTTTTTTCCAAACATATTTTTAGGTACAGAAAGATGATTAATTAGACTTTAGTTAGTCTAACTCTAAGGGTGATTTAAATGTTTTTTTAAATTGACTTTTCACATCTAATGAATAATGCCAGGAAGTCCTGAGTGCAGTGAACCAACAATACAGACCTGCTTTGAAAGCTTTGGCTTTCAGACTACAAGGATTTATTGGAAGTAACATTTCTAGATTTTGTCTCGGGAAGCAGTGGTTACACAGATGGTAGACTGACAGACAGTCTATCCAAAACTTCAGCTGTATGTGGCTGGTGGTAAAGGACAGAAGTTTCAGAAACAATGGCAATTTAAATAGATGTGTCTTTTATCACATGCCTCTTATCACCCCTACCATATCTAGTGTTTGCTCATGTATTCATTCATTCATCCAGCAAAGTCTACTGAGTGTCTCTACTCAGTATACACGGGCACTGTTTTAAGTGCAGAGATTACAACAAGAAGTGGGAAACACAACAGGGGAAGTCTCTGGGGATAGACAAAAAGCCAATAAACAAATACTGGAACTACTGAGTGAGATAAGTGCTGTGAAGGAAATGAAAAGAGTATCACGCAGAAAGTGACAGGGCGTATGCCCATTTGAGGTGACAGAAGCTGAGAACCGAGGGTCATTTGCCGACTAAACTTTCATATTAAGAAAACTAAATTTGAAAGTACTTTACAATTTATTTAGACAATAACTACACATTTGGCATTTGAATTTATTTTCAGATGTCTAATTTTTTTTTTCAACTGACACTGTAAATTGTTGAACTGAACTTTCAAATGAAGGTCTCTTGTTTTGTCAGCTTTTAAAAACTGGAGGAAGTCCTGGGTTTGGGGGAACTCTGTACTGTATTTGTAACTTTTCTAAAAATCTAAAATTATTCTAGAATAAAACATTTAAAAGGAAAAACTGGTGAAAATTTATACCAAAATTTATACTAAATCAAGTATAGTGTGGCAAAGATGAGGAATCCAGCCTATATAGGAGGGGTCTGCAGGAGAATGGTGGGTGCTGAGAATTTGTTACTTGAATGCCCTTGTATAGACTTTTGTCTCATCACTCATTTTTGAACTAAACAAATTTTGCCCCTTTTCATGTTTCTTTTTACCTTCTTAAATTTTATAAACTTAACAAACCTTGCAAAGAGTTAGTTTACATTTTTCCTTTTGTTAAAAAATTTATTCATTTTCTTAAAATATTTGTCGACTACTTAGGATGTTATCCTTCAGGTAGAGATTAGCAAATCTTTTTCACATGTGGCTTTTAATAAAACTGGCATCAGAAGTAAAAGTTTCCTCTGATCAAAACAGTCTTCTCTAGACTTTGTTTTATTAGTGTTTTTCAATTCATGTATTTCTAAGCATAAAGTACCTTTTTTTTCACATGTTGGTGGCATTCTTGGTAACTCAGATGGTAAAGAATCTGCCAGCAATGCAGGAGACCCAAGTTCAGTGAACAGGTCGGGAGGATCCCCTGGAGAAGGGAACGGCTACCCACTCCACTATTCTCACCTGGAGAATTCCATGGACAGAGGAGCCTGGCGGGTACAGTCCATAGGGTCACAAAGAGTCGGACGTGACTGAGGTATTCACACTTTCACATGTTAGAGGAAATAGAAAAATCTGAAGTTGGCAAGAAGCTAGTCAATTCAATATCTTCTTTATAAATAACTTTGCCAACTGTGTGTATTCAGTCGCTCAGTCATGTCCAACTCTTTGTGCCCCATGGACTGTAGCACAGCCGGGTCCTCTGTCCTTGAGATTCTCTAGGCAAGAATACTGGACTTGGGTACCATTTCCTACTCCAGGGAATCTTTCCAGTCCATGGATTGAATCTGTGTCTGTTGCATATCCTGCATTGGCAGGTGGATTCTTTAGTACAGATTAACAGACCTGCCATGGGAAACTCCTTGGTAATCTATAATCTTTGAAAGTACTCTGTAGTATCTGGTCCCAAGAATGCTTCCTGATCGTTCAAAATCTGGTTCAGGAGTCAGCAAATTATAGCCCACAAGCTTGCAGTCTTGCTTTGTAAATAAAGTTTTATTGGAACAAGCTATGCTTATTCAGGTACATATTGTCTATGGCTCCTTTCCCACTCCTGTAATCCCCTGTGATAAAGTTTTACTTATAATTAGGCACAGTAAGATATTAATAATAATAAAATACAACAATTATAACAATAGACTATAATAAAAGTTATGTGAATGTGGTCTCTTTCAAAATATTATACAAATGTAATGCCTTTTCCATCCTAACTAAGCACTACGCACTGTGGCCCTAACTTTTGCAGTTTGAGGTATGATAGCAAAACTAGCACAAATTTCTTTTTTGTTCTTTACAATTTCACAGATAGAAGATTCATTCTTACTGTAGATCTTATCAACCTCCACATACAGTTTTTTCCTTTACTTATTGAGTCAAGGACTTTCACCTTTTCACTTAAAGGCAAGACGTTATGGCTTCTCTTTGGCAGATCTGAATTGCCAGCATCACTACTCTTGCATTTTGGGGCCATTATTAAGTCAAGTAAGGGTTGGTTGAACACAAAGACTGTGATGCTACAGCCAATGATCTGATAACCCAGACAACTACTAAGTGATTCATAGGTGGGATATGCTCGACACAGACATGATGCATGATCTGGGAAGGAAAGAGTCGGATGGCAGGAGATGTTATCACACTGCTCAGAACGGCATGCAGTTAAGGCAAATGAATTATTTCTGAAATACTCCATTTAATATTTTTCAGATCATGGTTGACCGTGGATAACTGAAATATCAGAAATCAAAACCACTCATAAGGGGGAACTACTGAACAATGGTAGTGTTGAATAGCTGCAACGAGGTTGTATATATACCAGACCCTTACATAAAAAGTTTACTGACCTCCGTTCTAGTCAATGGCAGTGACTGGATTATGTCTTTCTGTTTCTGAATCTGGAATCCAAGAAATTTTGCAATCCCAAGGATTAGTAGACAACAAAGTCTTGTTGGTTCATGATAGAGCTTTTTGCTTTATTTTCTTTTTTATTCATAAATGGAGGTACTGTTTTGTAGTAAAATTTTTCCATGAGCTTGCTGAAGTTTTCAGAAATAGTTTTGTAACATAAAGTCCATTTCTAGAAATATTAAAATGTATATACTTTAGTTATCATTTAAAATTATTATTATTATTATTTTAAACTTTGCAGGAAACATCTTTAAAATCCCTTCATTTTTGAGGTTTCGGTCTTTACCTTGGGAGTGAATCTGTGTCTAATGCTGTATAATTATGCCCTGTGAAGAGCAGGGCCCCGTTGGTAATTGTCTACACCCGCTGCATAGTTACAGGTTTGTTAAAACAGTCTTGAGCCTCAGAGTATTTGGTTCATTGGTATGGATGAATTTCATTGAAAATTTCATTAGAATTTCATTTGGAAATTCTATTCCTGGGTATCTGGAAAAAACCAAAAACACTAAATTGAGACATGCACTCCAACACATATAATTAACCAAGACATGGAAGCAACCCAAGTGCCCATCGACAGTTGGATTAAGAAGAGTGTGTGTGTGTGTGTGTGTGTGTGTGTATATGCATGCTACTGGAATATTCAGTTCAGTCGCTCAGTTGTGTCCGACTCTTTGCGACCCCATGAATTGCAGCACGCCTGGAATATTACTCAGCCATAAATAATGGAATATTGCCATTTGTAGCAATATAGATGGACCTACGGAGAAGGCAGTGGCACCCCACTCCAGTACTCTTGCCTAGAAAATCCCATGGATGGAGGAGCCTGGTAGGCTTCAGTCCAAGGGGTCGCTAGGAGTTGGACACGACTGAGCGAGTTCACTTTCACTTTTCACTTTCATGCATTGAAGAAGGAAATGGCAACCCACTCCAGTGTTCTTGCCTGGAGAATCCTAGGGACGGGGGAGCCTGGTGGGCTGCCGTCTATGGGGTCGCAGAGTCAGACATGACTGAAGCAACTTAGCAGCAGTAGCAGATGGACCTAGAGAGTATTATGCTTGGTGAAGTTAAGTCATACAGAAAGACAAATACTGTATGATATCACTTCTATGTGGAATCTAAGAAATAATACAAATGCATGCATATATGAAACAGAAGCAGACTCACAGATATGGAAAACAAACTTGGGTTACCAAAAGGGAGAGGGAAGAGGGGGAGGGACAAACCAATGCTATAGGATTAACAGATACAAATTACTATATATAGAATAGATAAGCAACAAGGATTTACTACATAGAATAGAGAATTATATCCATTATCTTATAATAACCTATGTGTGCTGTGCTAAGTCACTTCAGTCGTGTTCGACTCTATGCGACTGTATGGACTGTAGCCCACCAGGCTCCTCTGTCCTTGGGATTCTCCAGACAAGAATACTGGAGTGGATTGCCATGCCCTCCTCCAGGGGATCTTCCCAACCCAGGGATCAAAACTGCATTTCTTATGTCTCCTGCATTGGCAGGCAGGTTCTTTACCACTAGCACCACCAGGGAAGCCCATAATGGAATATCATCTGTAAAAGTACTGAATTGCTATGCTGTACACCTGAAACTGATGCAATATTGTAAACCAATTGTACATCAATTAAAAAAAAAAAAGACTGAATTTGGAATAAGTTCCCAGGTGGCAGGTTCCTGACACCACCTTTCAAACCCTCTATTGTAGATAGCACTGGCATTTCCCAACTTAAAATCTGGTGAAACAGTAGCCTTTCTTCATCACAATTCAGTATCAAGTGACATTTTAGGCCTCTTTTTGAATTCCTTAAACTTCCACTCACTGTCTTATCAACTGGATTCACTAATGACTCAGATACAATTTTTCCACTTTTATCTGTTTTCTAGTCCCCACATTCTGTCCTCATCACTGTTACGAAGTTCTACTTTGAAAAGTCCCTTTACTGTTCTTTTCAGTGGTGTTTGGAAGTGAAATAGATCCTGTGTTCAACCTGCCAGCTTTACTCTAAGATGTGTATGTGTATTTTAAAGTAATTCTTTCTTTCTTGATGCTCATAAAATCTCACAGTGTAAGTTGGGCACAGAAGTATCTTCCCGGTGCAGAGGAAGCAAAGACACTGAGATGTAGGATCACGTGATCTGATAAAAAAGGAAAGTTCAAAGTCAGGTATTTTTTTCATCCATTTCTTTGTTATTTATAATATAGCATGAATTTGACACTCTCTGGACCTCAAACCATCAGGACCCCATTCCTTTACTTCATATCAGTATCTCAAGTATTTTTGACACCAAAATAATCTTAATAAGTACATTATTTGATTGTTCTCTTGTATTTATTTGTAAGCTTATTTTTAATAAGAATAGGCTAGAAAATTCATTTAAAGGCATATAGCGGTATGTTGTTTTCTATTTTTTGGATTTTTACATTAATTTAGCATTTTTCTTCCAAATACTTTTTATCCTTTGATGGAAAATTGGCAAAGCTTTTACATAGAGACTTTTGATAAAATAGCGTCATGGATCAAATCAGTCTCAAAATGGAAAGTCTTGAGACTGAAGCGTCCTGAACAAGCTGCTCTGGGAGGAGGGCAAAGGTCTTGGATACAGTGTGCCGTCCAGTCTCTTTCCCCTCACAGAGTCTGCTGAGGGGGGGGTCAGAAGAGCATGTGTAATAATCCTAAGCATTTTGCATAGACTATTGCGTTTACTTCTCACAATTCCGTGACGTAGGATGTTATTATCTTGTGTTTTATAGATGGAGAAACTGAGGCACAGAGAAACTAAGTAAATTGTCAGAGGTTTCATAGCGTGGAACTAGCAGAGTTGGGATTCATCTCTAACCCAGGCAATCAATGAGATTTTTTAATGTAAACATAAGAGGAAAAAGTGCCACTCGATATGGGCCACAGGGTACAGATAAATGTTTAAGACTCAGCTCTCAAAAAAAAAAGGCACTGATTTGCATGGCGTCCATACTCCCACCATGGCTGAACCGGGTTTCCAGGGGTTATGTCTCTGGAGGCCGAGCTGGGGAGAGGTGTGTGCTGTTGGCTCCTGAGCCTGGGTAAGCCTGCTCCAGTAACCACTAGATGTGTGCAGAGATTGCGACACCAGGGAATTGCATTCACAAGGCGGAAGAAGCTAGGCCTGGCAGTAGATCTTTGGTTACTGCCAGCTGTTTCTTCCCTCTTGTAACAATGAATGAGCAGTAATTGAAACCAACATTCATGCTGAATGCCCAGCGCAAGGAAAATTTAATTATAGGCAATCTGAGATACGGGTAAAGGTCTGCATAAACAATGGTATTCTGGAGGGGTACCAGTTTTTAAAAATGCTGCTGAAGCCTTCTGAAATATCTGTTATTGGGAAGATAATGGGTAGTACATTAGGTAGGTGGCAGGTAGAGTAACTGTGTATGCAACCTAACCTATCAGGCAGTGCTTTGAAAGAATGACACTGTTGCCTCCATTCCTACTTCTAATGTACAACTCTTCACCTGGGAGAACAGAGCTTAATAATGCTCCAGGCCTCTAGAGCACCATTAGCAGCCTGGTGGGTCTTTTTTTAGGACAACCAGGAGGTTTTCTCTTGGGAATGTTGAACTTTGTACAGTCTTTCTCTCTAGCTGACTGATGAACAGATAGGGAACTCCAGTCTGCAAATCACTTGGGTTATTTTGAATTATCTTTGGGCAAATATAATAAAATCAAATAACTGGTGTGAGGGTGATTATCTTCAGGCAGACTGTGTGCATAGTCGACTGTACTTAATGTGTAGAATGGAGGCTTTAAGTCTTTATAATGATAAGCCCAGTAAACAATCTGAATGGATTTTGTGGCCCGTGATATCAGACTATAATGTTGAAAGTGACATAGTCCCCACCCTCGAAGATTGTGCAGGATCAATACAAATACACACAGTGCAGTGTGTGTTCAATATATATGCATATGTATAGAAATATTATAATATTTCTATTATATTGATTTCTATTAGATTGAAGTGACAATTTTCTCTAGTAGATTAGGAAAAATTTTATAAAGAAAATGAAACCTGAGCACAAAATAATGTAAAATTATTGCCTGCATACTATATAAGTAATTATAGTTGATTATATTTATTATTATGTGCTTGTATACTAAGTTGCTTCAGTTGTGTCCAACTCTGTGTGACCTTACGGACAATAGCCTGTCAGACTCCGCTGTCCATGGGATTCTCCAGGCAAGAATACTGGAGTGAGTTGCCCTGCCCTTCTCCGAGGATCTTCCCAACCCAGGGATTGAACTCGTGTCTCGTATATGTCCTGTATTAACAGGCAGGTTCTTTACCACTAGCACCATCTGGGAAGCCCCACAGTGATCATACAAGGACATTTTTATTGTTGCAAAATATACATAAAATTTACCATTTTAATCATTTTTAAGCTTGCATTTCAGTGGCATTAAATGCATTCACATTGTTCTGTAACCATCACCCCCACTATGTAAAATATTCATTTTATGTATATATTGTTGATTCCCAAAGAATCAAACATAACAAAAAAAACCCTTGTAAGAAAACTCCTGTAAGTTATTTTATGTATATTTTACAAAAAAAAAACATGTTCTTGTATGATCAATTATGCACACAGTGTGTCTGAAGATAACCACACTCATGTCAGGTCTGGATGTTTGTGTGCTCCCTAAAATCCATGTTGAAACCCTAAGGTGATGGTATTAGAAGGTGGGGCCTTTGAGAGATGATTGAGTCATGAATGGAATTAGTTCCCTTATAAGAAACCCAGAGAGATCCCTTGCCTCCTTCTGCCATCTGAGGACACAGTGAGAAGAGAGCCAAGTGTGCGCTAGAAGAGTATCTTCCAGTGCTGCGATCATAGACGTCCCAGCCTTCAGAACTGGGAGAAATCAGTGCTTTTGGTTATAAGCCACCCAGTATTTGGTTATAGCAGCCCAAAGGGACTTAGGCAAACCATTTTCTATTGCAAGAACTCTTTGATCTTCCGAACAGGGACCCTGTACCTATTAAACACTAACTCCATTTCCCTTGCCTCATAGACCATGGCAACCACCCTTCTGCTTTCTCTCTCTATTCACTTGACTACTCTAAGCATTTCATGTAGTACTTTACTAGATAGAATCATATCATATGGCTCCTTTTGTGTCCAGTTTGTATCACTTAGCATAACCTCTTGAAGTTTCATCCATGTTGTAGCATGTGTCAGAATTTCCTTCCTTTTGAAGGTTGAATAATATTTCATCCTGCAGACACACAATACTTTATATCACTTGACTTTATTGTGCTTTGCAGATACTGTGTCTTTTACAAATTGAAGGTTTGTGACAATCCTGCATGGAGCAAGGCTATTGGTGCCATTTTTCCAATAGCATTTGCTCACTTCATGTTTCTGTGTCGCCTCTTGGTAATTCTCACAGTGTTTCAAAGTTTTCCATAACTATTAGATTTGTTATGGTGGTCTGTGATCAACAATCTTTAATATTACTATTGTAATTGGTTTTTATTTTGTATGTTTAAATTAAGGGATACGCTTTCTTTTAGACATAGTGCCGTGCTGTGCTTAGTCGCTCAGTTGTGTCCAATTCTTTGTGGCCCCATGGACTATAGCCCGCCAGGGTCCTCTGTCCATGGGGATTATCCAGGGAAGAATACTGGAGTGAGTTGCCATGCTCTCCTCCAGGAGATCTTCCCAACCCAGGGATTGAACCCAGGTCTCCCACATTGCAGTTAGGTTCTTCACCATCTGAGCCGCCAGGGAAGCCCATGAATACTGGAGTGGGTAGCCTATGCCTTCTTCCAGGGGTTCTTCCTGACCCAGGAATCAAACCAGGGTCTCCTGCATTGCAGGCAGATTCTTTACCAGCTGAGCCAATAGGGAAGCCCAAGACACAGTGCTGTTGCACACTTAATAGACTGCAGTATAATGTAAACATAATTTTTATATACACTGGGAAACCAAAAATTCATGTGACTCACTGTATGGCCATGGTCTAGATGATGTCATGCATGTCATGATCCTGTAGTATCTCTGAGTTATGCCTGTATGAATATACCACATTTTATCCATTTATTGTTTATCCATTTATTGATGAACTCTTGAATTGCTTCTAGCTTCTGGCTATTATGAATAATGATGTTACGAATATGAGAATACATATCTCAATTCCAGTTGCTGCTCTCAGTTCTTTTGGGCAGATACCCTGAATTGGAATTATTGAATCATACGGTAATTCTGTTTTTAATTTTCTGGGGAGCCACCCTACCACATTCAGTGGCAGTTACCCCAGTTCTGCCTTCCCAGTAGCAATGCACCGGAGTTAATTCAGGAACATTTTTAACCTAAGCCATTTTGTTTGCTTTAGCCAGTTCTTTAGCATACCTCAACTCAGTACAGAAACTTGCTTTGACAGGAAATTGCTCTAGGGAATGGGACGTGAGCCCAGTACTCATGTCATTTGGTGCCTCAGCAAGAGTTTACTTGGATTTATGAATGATGATTCAAGGTCACAAAGCAGAGGCAAACATCTTTGATGTTTCCTGTTATTACCAAAAAGCCCTCACTCAGTACCTATTAGCAGTCATGGGAAACATTTCATAATATTATTTTTTCCATTAAAATATAAATTATGACATTACCAAGCTTCCTTTCAAAACAGATTAGCAAGGGTCAGAAACCAAATAATGAAGGAAAAAGTGGCTGGCAAAATTCTTGAAAATTTAGCACTGGTAAAATTATCAAGTGATGGTATCAAAGTGGTCTTGTCAGGAATGTCCATGGCATATGCTCCCATCAGAATCAAATGTCTTGTGATCTCATTATATTAAATATGTTGTACACCTTTTGTGCCATTTTTTTAAAGTTCTTTATTTATTTATCTTTTTTGGCTGTGCTGGGTCCTCACTGCAGTGCACGGACTTTTCTCTAGTTGCGGAGAGTGGGGCCTCCTTTCTAGTTGTAGGGCATGACTTCTCATTGCAGCATCTTCTCTTGTTGTCAAGCACACCCTCTAGGCACTCGGACTTCTCGCGGCTCAGTAGTCGCTGTTCGAGGGTTCTAGAGTACAGGCTCAGTAGTTATGGCACATGGACGTATTTGCTCCTGGACATGTGGAATTCTCCACGACCAGGGATCTACCCAAGTCCCCTGTACTGGCGGGCAGATGCTTAACCACAGGACCACCAGGGAAGTACCCCATGTTTTTTTTTTAAACCTGTACTAATGACAATGCTTTTAAAAATATGAACCCCCAAGGGCGTACTATTTTAGCTGTTTGATAATCTACTGAAAACTGTTGACTATCTCCTGAGTATTATAAAATGCACACTTTTCAGATCATTCCTGGGGTTTAAAGAATACACTAAACCTTTAATGAACCCAGGCTAGGAACCTCTGTAAACGTGTATTGTGTCATCAGTAGTACCGCCAGGCTGATTTGTTGCTCGTGCATGTGTGCTCAGCTGTGTCCAACTCTTTGAGACCCTATGGGCCATAGTCCACCAGGCTCCTCTGTCCTTGGGATTCTCCAGGCAGCGATACCAGAGTGGGTGGCCATGCCCTTCTCCAGGGGATCTTTCCGACCCGCGGATTAAACCCCCATCTCTCATGTCTCCTGGCAGGCAGGTTCTTTACCACTGGCACCACATGGGGAGCCCAGGTTACGTGTAAACAGTGGTGAAAGAATTTGTTGCACGGGCTTTGATGTCAAATAGATTCGAAAACCACCATGAGGACTCTGTTTAATAAACTTCCTCAGCTGTTTTTCATCTGTGTACTATGAATCACAAGAGAGTTCCTGAGAATGTATGGAAAGTGCTTGGCACACAGGCCTGGCATGTGGTAAGAGCCTGATATTTTTTATTGGTGTTTTCCTCTGACATGATAGAGAAAGCTGGGAAGGAGGTAGGTGATCTATTTTTTTAGGACTCCAACCTCAAATAATATATATATATATATTTTTTACTCATTGATAATTTTCTGAAAGGCTGTTTGTTTTATCAATTAGAAGATGTTCAAAGGAGAAGGATTGCTTGGGGAAAGAGTATAAAAGGTAGTTTGGTTCTTCAGAATAAGGAAGTATTCCCTGATCTCTTTATGATTAGCAATTTTTGGAAGTTCTGAGAACAATTCAGTGCATCATGCCCCAAGCTCAACAAAACCTAAAATAGGAGGAAAGAACTTTCCATGTTCCTAGAATATAAATTTCGTGCCAAGTACAAAATTAAAACTAGATTAGAAAGAATATATAATTATTAAATCTAGGGACATGTATCCCAAGTAGAGAATACCTCAGCCCAAGTTACATTTCTCAAATAAAGACATTATTATATTAGAGCTTAATAGAGATCATGGGCTTCCCTGGTAGCTCAGTGGTAAAGAATCTGTCTGCCAATGAAGGAGACATGGGTTCCATTCCTGATCTGGGAAGATCCCACCTGCCTCAGAGCAACTGAGCTCATGCGCCACAACTTTATAGGCATAAAAAATATAAAATAAAATATATTTTAAATTTTTAAAATAAATTTTAAAATTGAAAGCTGTTCTTTAATATCGGTTAGGTTCACAGCAAAATTGAGCAGAAAGCACAGAGTTCCCCCACCCCCCACAAACACATAGCCTCGCCCATTATCAGTGTCCCACCCTAGAGTAGTTTAATCAGTGGACCTATACTGATGAGTCCAGAGTTTACTGTAGGGTCGCTCTTGGTCTTGGCAGTCTATGAGTTTTGACAAACATGCTTTATGTTGACCATTATAGCATCATACAGAAGAGTTTAACTGCCCTAAAAATCCTCCGTGCTCCACTTCATGCAGCCGGTGATCTTTTTTTCTGTCTCCATAGTTTTGCCTTTTCCAAAATGTCATGTAAATGAAATTATACAGTATGTATTCTTTTCAGATTGGCTTATTTAACTTAAAAATGAAGATGCATATGTGTGTGTGTGTGTATGTGTATTTTGTAACCTTTTTTTTTTCCTGGTTGATTTTCATTTGATTCTCTCATTCATTTTACTTGGATGTTTTTATTTTTCACAAGTTAGTACTCTGAAAACACAGTGTCAATAGGACAACAGCCAGCATCATTATTTTGTTGCTGACATCAATGGAAATGGTAATCATCTTTTACCATTAAGCTTGATACTGGGTTGGAGTCTGTGTGTGTGTGTGTGTGTGTGTGTATGTACAGAAGAACACAAACATATAAAAGCAGGTGTTCCAGGATTTGTTAGGAGTTCATAATATTTGGAAATATATATTAAGTAGATGGCGTACCTTTTAAGTCAAGATGATTGTAGAATATTATAACTTTGACTTATTATTTTAGTTGTTTATTATAGATTGCAACAATTATCTCATAATTTAGTGTCTTCTGTCCCTTGGCTATATACTTTTTATAGCCTTGTTTCTATATTTATGGTTCCTGTTTTCTTTATTTAAAAGTGAAATATAAATAAATAAAATGGTTAAACTGATAAATCCAAGAGTAATTATAGTTACTTTCCCTATATTTATCTTGAAGGGCTGGGTGACACAGAACACTGTTGTTGTTTGGTTGCTAAATCGTGTCCAGCTCTTTTGTGACCCCACAGACTGTAGCCCACCAGGCTCTTCTGTCCATGGGATTTCTCAGGCAAGTATACTGGAGTGGGTTGTCAGTTTCTTCTCGTGGAGATCTTCCCAACCCAGGGATTGAACCTATGGTTCCTGCACCTCCTGCATTGCAGGCAGGTGGTCCCTGCTGAACCACCAGGGAAGAACATAGATTTGTCTTATTCATTTATTATGTAAAGAGCCTTTAGAGTGTGGGGAGGGATGAGAGTCTTGTATGGTCACAAGTAGAGAGTTTGTTTCTGTACTCATTCCTTTTAGTTTTGTAAATGCCTGCACGAGAGGCCAGCTTGGGGATTGGAAGCTGTATTTTGAGGGCGCACTGGGACATGTCCATGATGCTTCTCAGAAGGCAAGGTTAAGGGAGGCAGCAGAGGGCAAAGTACCTATGGCCTTGCTGTGCTGGGAGAGCTGTGCCTCCATGGTCTCTGAAAGCTCGTAATCTGTGACCAGCCTTTTCCCTAGGCCTCTCGCCCCCTTCCTCTCCAGCTTGGAGGAAACTGGTGGAGCTTCCCAGACTTCCTTCCTGTGACACCACTTGACTGTCTTGAGAAGGGCAGTCACATGTTGGTTTTCACCTATTCTGGTTTTGTCCTGAGTTAAATGATTCCTTAGATTTTATCACATGTGGTGGCCACTATTCCCTAGAATGAGTAATAATGGTCTTTTTCTTCTTTAATCCTTTTAGTCATTTTCTAGGAAAACCCTTATCAGATCTCACACTGCCATCTTTCCTGGAAGTCTGCAGCTTGCCGTCTTGAAATCAGTCTTCGATTTTCTTTTCCTCATCTGTAGATTAATGACCTTAGAAATAAAGCTTTCCTACCCTTTCTCTTTAAGGAAAAAAAAAGCTGTAATATATAATGATATTGTAATGAGTACAGTATATAATGGCAATGGGCATTCATTGCAATGGTGATGATCCTGATAGAAAATAATTTATTCCACCCAGCAGTACAATGATATTTACCTTGATAAGGTCAGTTGATAAGAATGTCCTACCCCAGGTGGCTGGTGTCTAGAATTACCTAATGAGGCTCCTCCTAATTCTCTATAAACAGTCATGCAAATCCAGAAAGACAAGCTATCCGTATTGCAAACACTAACATAAAACAGAGTCTAATGTCAAAATGTTGAGGACTAGACCCCAGTTCTAGGGGATCTGACATTGAGGAAAGTCTAGCCAAGGCCTGATTATGACGAACCTCAGCTGGTCTTGAGGAGAAGGAGACGACTTGCAAAGGGAAGAAAAATCTTTGCTTTACTCAGTCTGTCCTCGCACTTAGAGCTCCCAGTTGGCCCCAGAGAGAAAAAGTCCTGTCAGCTCTTCCCTATTGCTCTAGAATCCTAAGTACAGTTCTGCAACACTCCAGATTAAATCACCAAGTTGAAATGAGGATTCAGAGGAGAATTTTTTTATTTTGGGTGGGGGGGAAGGTAGCGGCAGGAGGAGAGGCTTATATTGCAAGGGAAGAGTTGAAAGATACTGTTTTACTCTTGACTCCATCACAGTTCCCTATAATTTAGACTTAAAGGGGGGATGAGGCTTCCCTGGTGGCTTGGACAGTAAAGAATCTACCTGCAATGCAGGAGACCCAAGTTCAATCCCTGGTTTGGGAAGATTCCCTGGAGAAGAGAATGGCTACCCACTCCAGTATTCTTACCCGAGAAATTCCATGGACCGAGGCTGGCAGCCTACAGTCCATGGGGTCACAAGGAGTCAGACACAACTGAGTGACTAAGTACACAGTACAAAGGAGAAAGGGGGGATTCCCTCGTGGGCCAGTGGTTAGGATTCCGTACTTCCACTGAAAGGGGCATAGGTTTGATTCCTGGTCAAGGAACTAAGATCCTGGAAGCCGCATGGTGCAGCCAAAAAAAAAAAAAAGGAGAGAGAGAGAGAAACTTAAAGGAGTTAATTCTATTTATATAGAATTTTAAACAGAATAGAACAAATAGAATTTTAAAGGGAGAATTGAATCTTCCAAATTAAGGACAAATATAAAAGTCAATTAAAACCATGGAAAAGTCAGTAGTATAAAGAAAGGCAGATTACATAGGAAAAGTTGTCAAGCATTAAAGGAAACAAAGACAAACCAAAAAATATAGCGTAAAATGGTATGGCAGGGGTAAGGTGAGCTATTAGTGAAACAGTAAATAGAAATGGGGAAAGCTGAAATTCGTTTTTTTTTAAACAACCCAACATGATTATTTCTAACAGGAACACATAATACAAAAGTGTAGAAAGTTTAAAAGCATGGACAAATCTCATTAATTACAAACAGAAAAAAAAAAAAAAGCAAATGGTATCAAATAAAGTAAAACAAAGAGGGTGATTTTGTAATAATCAAAGGTGGAAATATATACTTATCATGAACTCTTCTATAATAAATCTCATTGTTTCAGAATAGACTGAATACAGTCTGAATGTCCCACTAGAAGGATGGTGGAATGTATTGTGTTATATCTGTGTGGTGCACTCATTCTCAGTTGTTATATCTGATTCTTTGCACCTCATGGACTGCAGCCTGCCAGGCTCCTCTGTCCATGGGGTTTTCCTGGCAAGAATACTGGAGTGGGTTGTCATTTTCTTCTCCAGGGGATCTTCCTGATCCAGGGATTGAACCCACATCTCCTGCATAGGCAAGCAAGTTCTTTACCACTGAGCTATCAGGGAAGCCCTATGGTAAATACAATACATCATATTACTGTGTCCAAGTAATCACTGAGAGAATTATACTTCCATGCCTCATAGACTTCAGTTTGTCCATATGACTTGCTTTGGCCAAAAAAAATTGTGAGTTTAAGTAGCATGTCCTGCCTACAAGCAAAAGCTCTAAGAACTTTTGGTCTAATGGTTTTGCCATGGCTCTTTTCCTCCTTCATATGGGGGTTGTTAGGCCTGGGATGAAGAGAATATAGAGTAGCCAACCTCTAATGGACATGTAAATGGGTGAGAAATAAACCTTTCTTGTAAGCCCTTGAGATTTTGGAGTTCTCTGTTACCACATCACAACTTAGCCTGGGGTAAGTTGTCCCCAGTTTCAGATGTTTTTCTGAACACGCGTGATGTATGATACCTGTAAACAGCAAGTCCTAAAAGTCTTCCCTGCCACCTTTTGCTGTCGTTAGATCCATAGGTCATAAATCTGCTTTTTATGTCACTCACTGTAAATGCAAGTGTTATAGCACTGAGAAACAATTGTAGTGATCCCACTGATATGTGAGGGAGGAATAAGACAGGAAAATTAGATGTTAGGTTCTTGTATTGCTGTTATTTTCAGCCACAATACTTTTCTCATTGAGTATAGGAATTATGTTGGTGTTGACTTTAAAATCTGTGATCTAAAATAGGGCTAGAATTTTGTCTAGGTGATTTCTAAATATGTGCTTTGACAGAGATGAAGTAAGTATTAATGTCACAACATTTCTTACATTCTAGGAATAAAGAATAAATAGATGCAACCTACCAAAGAGTTTACATTTACTTTTGTCAGTGCATTTTGAAATTGAGCATTAATCAGACACTTGATTTATAATCAAATTGGAATGATCATTAAAGGTCATCTCATTCAACCTTATATTAGGTACTTGAAACTATTTTTTAAAGAAGATTTTTAAAAATAGTAGAAACAGCAATGCATGCATGCTTAGTTGGTCAGTTGTGTCTGACTCTTTGCGACCCTTTGAACTGTTGTCCACCAGAATCCTCTGTCCATGGGATTTTTCAGGCAAGAGTACTGGGGTGGGTTGCCATTTTCCTCCTCCAGGGGATCTCCCCAACCCAGGGATCCAACCAGGCATCTCCTGTGTTTCCTGCATTGCAGGCAAATTCTTTACTGGCTGAACTCTCAGGGAAGCCCAGAAACAACAGTAACCTCAAAAACAATTCATGGAATGAATTAAATTCTCTTACTTACTTTTTCTTCATTCTTGACATTATTTGATATATTCATAATTATAATTCAACCAAAAATGCTGCCCTTTCTTCAAAGACAAGTTACTCTGAAAATATCATTTTAAATTAAAACAAAAACCAAAGTATTAGCATTGATTTTAATGAGGAAAGTGTAGTTGGATGCTATTAGGGGAAAAAGAAAAGTACATCAGAGGAAATGTTGGCCCTTGATGTAGGTTGGGTTAAATTTACTTCCAAATGGATAAGAGTTTAACGAGTTAGGTTGTCTCAGCATCATCCCTTGGGGCACTTGAGAACATCACAGAGCCTCCATGCTTTTTGCTTGGGTATCAGCATCTACTTTTAAAGCTTCTTGGGCCAGTAGGCAAAGTACTTCATATCAAGAATTTGAGCAGTGTTCTTGCTTTCTGTTTGCTGGCACCAGAGCTTGGCTTGAGAACATTTATTAGACTACCTCATAAAAGAGGATTAGCTGATCGTCTTGTAAGTGTTGACTTATTACTGCCTCTTGCCAGTACTAAACAAAACGTGATCTCAAGCCAAAGAGCGAGCTCTACAGATCTTTGCATGTCTATTAGTCCAAACACTAGTTTTGTTTCAAGAGAAAGTCTTCCAATTTAGGGGATAAGTAGATTTTGTTTTTCCTGTGGTGAGAATGGTGTTGAAATCTTGTGAAAGGACCACAAGTCAAGTCCGATTTTCCGAGTGTATAGTCACTTGCCTTTTACTTATTGGGATTGTTCTTTCAAATATTCTCTATAGCCAGCTGACCATTAAAATCCTGATTACATTTGAGATCACATGATCAGTTAACATAATGTTGCAGGTTTTAACCATATAATGATAGGCTTTATGAAATTTAATTTATTTGCGCTTGCAGAGTTTACATGATCTATATGTAAGTTGCTTGATATATTTGTATTGTTAACATAATCTATTAAACATTCTTCTCCAGCCTGAATTTCTCTGAACTCCAGACGCATGTGTTTGCCTCCATTTGAATGCCTCTGTTGGGCCTTTCTGCTAATGCACCTGAAGCTATACTCATGACCTGCTGTCGATCCTGATTGCCTTTGGCCAGCTCTCGCTTGGAATACCAGAGACCTGGGAATCATCCTGAGGCCTGCTGTTTCCCCCTCCTTGTGTGTGTGTGTGTTAGTCACTCAGTAGTGTCTGACTCTTTTGCGACCCCATGAATTAAGTCCGCCAGGCTCCTTTGTCCATGGAATTCTCCAGGCAAGAATACTGGAGTGGCTTGCCACTTTCTCCTTCAGGGGATCTTCCCAACCCAGGGATTGAACCCAGGTGTCCCATGCTGCAGGTAGATTCTTTACTGTTTGAGGTCCCAGGGAAGCCCTTCCTGCCCCTTATCGAGACACAACTGCCAGGACCAGGTGCAGAGTGGTCCTGCCACCTCTCTGGTTCATCATCTAGATCAGATCAGTCGCTCAGTTGTGTCCGACTCTTTGCGACCCCATGAATCGCAGCACACCAGGCCTCCCTGTCCATCACCAACTCCCGGAGTTCACTCAGACTCACGTCCATCGATTCAGTGATGCCATCCAGCCATCTCATCCTCTGTCGTCCCCTTCTCCTCTTGGCCCCAATCCCTCCCAGCATCAGAGTCTTTTCCAATGAGTCAACTCTTCGCATGAGGTGGCCAAAGTACTGGAGTTTCAGCTTCAGCATCATTCCTTCCAAAGAAATCCCAGGGCTGATCTCCTTCAGAATGGACTGGTTGGATCTCCTTGCAGTCCAAGGGACTCTCAAGAGTCTTCTCCAACACCACAGTTCAAAAGCATCAATTCTTCAGCGCTCAGCCTTCTTCACAGTCCAACTCTCACATCCATACATGACCACGGGAAAAACCATAGCCTTGACTAGACGAACCTTTGTTGGCAAAGTAATGTCTCTTTTGAATATGCTATCTAGGTTGGTCATAACTTTCCTTCCAAAGAGTAAGCGTCTTTTAATTTCATGGCTGCAGTCACCATCTGTAGTGATTTTGGAGCCCAGAAAAATAAAGTCTGACACTGTTTCCACTGTTTCCTCATCTATTTCCCATGAAGTGATGGGACCGGATGCCATGATCTTCGTTTTCTGAATGTTGAGTTTTAAGCCAACTTTTCACTCTCCTCTTTCACCTTCATCAAGAGGCTTTTCAGTTCCTCTTCACTTTCTGCCATAAGGGTGGTGTCATCTGCATATCTGAGGTTATTGCTGTTTCTCCCAGCAATCTTGATTCCAGCTTGTGTTTCTTCCAGCCCAGCGTTTCTCATGATGTACTCTGCATATAAGTTAAATAAACAGGGTGACAATATACAGCCTTGACGTACTCCTTTTCCTATTTGGAGCCAGTCTATTGTTCCATGTCCAGTTCTAACTGTTGCTTCATGACCTGCATACAAATTTTCTAATTGGGCTTCCCTTATCTTCTTTACTTCCCCATTCTGGTTCTGCTCATGGCTGCCAAAGTGATCTTTTTAGCATACAAATCTGGTTATACCTCACCTCTTTATGGTCTCTTAGACTTAGGATATGGAGAAGGCAATGGCACCCCACTCCAGTACTCTTGCCTGGAAAATCCCATGGATGGAGGAGCCTGGTAGGCTGCAGTCCATGGGGTCACTAAGAGTCAGACATGACTGAGCGACTTCACTTTCACTTTTCAGTTTCATGCATTGGAGAAGGAAATGGCAACCCACTCCAGTGTTCTTGCCTGGAGAATCCCAGGGACAGGGGAGCCTGGTGGGCTGCCGTCTATGAGGTCACACAGAGTCGGACACAACTGCAGTGACTTAGCAGTAGCAGTAGCAGACTTAGGATAAAAATCTGAGTGCTGAACGTGCCCTACAGGAATTGAACTCTGCTCTTCTTTGACCCTCATGTCACTGTCTCCATGTGTTCTGATTGTATTTGACCAGCATGAATTCCTAGATCACACCCAGTTGGACACCCAGACACCTGGCTAACTCCTTGTCATCTTTCAGATCTCAGGTCAAACCCCCCTGCACAGGGATACCTCTGACCTCCTGACCCAGTGAGTTCCCCTTGCCGTGTGTCCTCCTAATACCCCATGTATCTTCATCCTTTTTTTGATTTTTCGCATTGACCGTCTCTGCCCCTGGACTGAAAAGTTCAGGTCTCACTTTTCTTCAGCCTAAAGATTGATATCTCTTCATCATTAGCAGCTTTTTTTGTTTGTTTGTTTCTGATTTGTGCTAAAGTACTTACCCAAGGGTCTATGCTTCCTTCAAGGTATTTAGATTGGGCCTGGAACTTGGCCTTCCACTTGATTAGAAGAGGACAAAGTTCACTTTAGTTGTCAGTCTTTGGGGACACAGATTGTTGTATAAGCTTTTCATCTTACACTATCATGCTTACCTTAAAAAACTTTTTTCCCCAGAACCCGTGTTGCCAGTTGAACAACAGGGACAAGTGTTTAGCCATAGTAGTTACAGTGCAGACTTTTCCTTATATGAATACAAATGAAAAATGACGTGGTTCTCGGCTGTGGATAACTGGAGCAACTCCATCATTTCCCCAGTCCCAGGACATGCCTGTCAGCCTGCAGATGCTTGTGAGCCTGTTGGTGTTGAGAATCACGCGTAGGTGTGCTATGGTCTTGAAGTACAGATAACGGTGCACATGTGTATCCCTTACGTTCAGTTCAGTGCAGTCACTCAGTCGTGTCCGACTCTTTGTGACCCCATGGACTGCAGCACGCCAGGCCTCCCTGTCCATCACCAGCTCCCGGAGTTCACTCAGACTCATGTCCATTGAGTCGGTGATGCCATCCAACCGTCTCATCCTCTGTCATCCCCTTCTCCTCCTGCCTTCAATCTTTCCCAGCATCAGGGTCTTTTCAAATGAGTCAGCTCTTTGCATCAGGTGGCCAAAGTATTGGAGTTTCAGCTTCAACATCAGTCCTTCCAGTGAACATTCAGGACTGATTTCCTTTAGGATGGACTGGTGTATCCCTTGATCCTTCCCAAACATTGGATCATATGATGCACGAAATGCATCAACTCTTTTCACTTTTGTCACAGACTTCTTTGTGTTGGATTTAACTGTCACATGTATAAAATGACTGAACTAAACTGGTAACAGATATGGACGGTGCTCCCATTATAATCCCTTGAGCAGGGGAAATTGCATTTCAGGGGAACCAACTGATGAACTTTGGCATGAAGATCCAGAACATAACATTGTAATTTGCTTTAAAACAATGAGAATACAGTGGAAGAATGTCACTTTAACATATGGTCTCTTCCTGTTTTCCATGTTGACAGATGTTTGTTACATATTAACACTTTTATCCTCTACCTTAAAATCTAGAAGAAATAATATTTAGTAATATGTCAGAGTTCTTCCTCTCATGTTTGTTTCCTAAATAAAATGATTTTAATGTAATGTTTTTTTAAATCATTTACATGAGGTTTTTTTTGTTTGTTCATTTTATTTTTAGGTGTTTGGGACACCCTCAATATTTGTCTCCTCTTTTCTAATGAAACCTGATTCATGAAATGGACTAAAGCTGAAAAAAATCACCTGCTTCTTTGTCTGCGAATTTGAAACACAATTGGCATGGTCTTCAGTGCGTTCAACTAGACTGTAACTGCAGCTATGAGTTCAGACGAGAAGGGCATATCCCCTGCTCACAAAACATCCACCCCCACCCATAGAAGTGCCTCCTCTTCGACGTCCTCCCAGAGGGACAGTAGGCAGGTAAGAGAAGAGTATAAAGTATGTTTTGTTATTTTGGAGCAACTGTAGTAACTTCAGGATATGATGGGATTGCTAATTAACTCTGAAACTTTTGTTGTGAAGATTTTTTATTCCCCAGGAAAACTCACTGTGTTCTGTAGATCTGCCTGATGATGTCATGAAGATCTTGCTCTTGATTTTCTATAATTGAGAATCCTTTTTCAGAGTACAAGCCACAGGAGGAGTGGCTAAATGAAGCCCTCAGTGTTCTCCCCATGTCTGTACCTGGAGGCAGAAGGTGGCTTCTGGAACATGAATGTTCTGCTATTTCTTCTTCACTTGCAGAAGTTGAAAGGGACTTGGCATCTTCCGACAGGTCTCTCATTGGTCTGCTGTGCATGAACTTCTGTTTGGAGTTTCATGGAATCTGGTAACAGATTCAGGAATGAGGTTACAAATATAATTATAGAATCAAGAAATTGAAGTCAATAGAGAAATTAAATTATTATTGCTTAATTATTCCATGTAGCTCATTCTGTAAATTATTTTTGTTTACAGGATACTTTATTACTACTTTGGACTTCCCTGGTGGCTCAGCTGGTAAAGAATCCACCTGCAATGCAGGGGACCTGGATTCAACCCCTGGGTTGGGCAGATCCCCTGGAGAAGGGAACGGCTACCCACTCTAGTATTCTGACCTGGAGAATTCATAGTCCATGGGGTTGCAAAGAATCAGACACTACTGAGCCGTTTTTACTTTATTACTACTTTAGTGGCTATTATACAGACAAGGTTGTATGGAGGTTAGTCATATGAATACGCTTCTTTGTCAAGACAGGTGAATTTTTTTGCCCAGCACTTAACTGAATATTATTTGCCATTATAATGTTATCTTGTGATAGACTTTCACAATAAGCAGATGTTAACTTTTTCTAAAAGCTTTCCTTTTGGGGGACATCCAGTTAGCGAACATTATTGTGCAGTTTTTTATCTCCTATTTTATATGTTCAGAGTATTTTGCTTAGTTTGCTATTTTTCTAGTTTGCTAGAAGTGCACACCTCAGTTATCTGATATTCTGTAATACAGACTTGGGCCTTGAGATGCCAGTTCCACATGAGAATTCCTTCTTCTAGATGGTAGGAATGCGCTTCTGGAGATGTTCCTTAGAGAGCCCTCAGTCTACAGATTCCCACTCCGAACTCCCTTTCCTATTTCTAGCAAGAAATTGCAGGGGAATTCAAAGAGGACATCTATGTTCTGTTCATTAGAAGCAGTTATGTCATTAGCTGAATCTGTGATTACACAAAGTTATAATGTTCATTACATCTTTAGAGTTTAAAAAAAGTAAGAGTACTATGAATGAAAACACATTTAAATTAAATTACTACTGCACACGGAGATGCTTTCTAAGTTTGCAATTTCATGCTACCCTTCACCTGCCTCTGGCCTCTCTTGTCATGGCTTCTCTATTTTCCCCTTGCCCTGAGCATTTAAATTGAGAGGAATTTTAAGCAGTGTGGCCTCCCGGCTGCTGAGGGAAGGAAGGGATCAACCCTGCTCACCCTGGAGAACTATAGCAAATGGAAGAGATTGCTGACTGTTGCAGAAACATCTGTCAGGCTTAGTTGAACTGCCTGTTTTACCTGAGCTCTGGGGTGAGCATGCAAAAAAAACAGGGCGGAACTGAGACTCTGATCCACCAGAGGAGGTTTGGAGGTGGAATGTGTGACTCCTGGCTGGCTTGTGGATAGAAGGTTTTATGATGGGAATAAAATAGCATGCCTGATAATGCATTCTAGAAAAATAAGAAACATTCAAATGGTTATTCTTCTTCAAGGAAAGAGTTTACTTTCATTCCTGTTTATCTCAGCAGGGGAAACTCTCCCAAGTACTTTCTCCCCTGGTTCCTTCCTGCCTCCTGTTTTGTATCTGTTTATCTGCCTCAAGGGAGAGGGGAGTAAAGAACCATTCCAGTTCTTTTCCCTCCATGTCTCATCACCTGTTAAAATCTTGTATTAGCTTAGGGAAATCAGAAAATGTGAGTGATCTTGTGACAGACTATGATGTAGTAGTTTTTAATGCATCTATTTTTTTTTGTGATGGCTGTTTTCATGGTGAAGGACGTAGAGAAAATGATGAATTGGTCTTCATTGAATGTTACCATTCTCCTGATTTGACTGACATCTATGTTCAGTTCAGTTCAGTCGCTCAGTCGTGTCCGACTCTTTGCAACCCCATGTATCGCAGCACGCCAGGCCTCCCTGTCCATCACCAACTCCCGGAGTTTACCAAACTCATATGCATCAAGTCAGTGATGCCATCCAGCCATCTTATCCTCTGTCGTCCCCTTCTCCTCCTGCCCCCAATCCCTCCCAGCATCAGGGTCTTTTCCAATGAGTCAACTCTTCTCATGAGGTGGCCAAAGTATTGGAGTTTCAGCTTCAGCATCAGTCCTTCCAATGAACACCCAGGACTGGTCTCCTTTAGGATGGACTGGTTGGGTCTCCTTGCAGTCCAAGGGACTCTCAAGAGTCTTGTCCAACACCACAGTTCAAAAGCATCAATTCTTCGACATCTATGTAGATGGTGTCAAATTGCAAAGTCCGTCCCTGTTTCTCTCCTAAACTGATCATACACACAAAGGCTCTAGCACATAGTACATGCCATACAGTGGTGACTTTCTGCACATTATTTGCCTGCCCTTCCCAACTTCTAGTTCCAGGTCGTGAATTACTTGATTGGGCATTTCTACTTAATTGTGTCATTATCACCCTAAATCAGTGTGTATAAACCAGTTTACTATCAGGATAATCATTCTCGTGTAGACTCAAGGCCAAAGTCATTTCTTTCTTCTTTGTTTCTCCCACATTCAGTAGGTTAACAAGTCCCACTGATTATTTCCTCCTTCATAATATCATTCTTTCTTTCTAGTCTCACTGCTCATTTCCTAGCCTAGATTCTCATCACCTCACCCTAGGGTCCTGCAGAGTACTCATGCTTCACTGATTCCTTGTGGCCTCCTGAGCTCAAATTTCCTGAATCTGGAAGATTCATGCTCAAATTATTTCAAAGACTTTCAGTTCCCTGCATGATATATGATTACTTTATATCAAGAGACCACCATGATTGGATCCAGCCGCAGTCTCTTATTTTCCTCCCAACCTGTACAGTCTTGTCTGCTCATGGCTCCCAAAACTTCCTTATCTCCATCCCTGCTCCTGACTTTGTGCATGGATTCCCACCACCCTCCTCTCAACTCAATACCTCCTGTGCTTCAAGGACTAGTTAAGTGACACTCTCACTGGCCACTAACCCATGCTGACCTTTCCTTTCTCTGAGCTTTATAGAACTTTTTGACAACATTTGACACTTCCTTGTTATCTTTTTATGTACTGATCTCCTCAACTATATTGCAAGCTCTTTTAAGCAGACTTCACAGTCTGATTCTTCAGAGACAAGCCTTGCACCTCAAGTATTTTAATGTATCCTAGAGGATATTTTTAAAGATCTGCAACAATATTAGTCTTGTCTTTTTATTACAGATTTTCCAATCCAGATTTATCTATCCTCATAGATGAGTATAAACAAAGAACATCTGTCAACTGCATAGTAGTAATTGGCTGCCCTTCCTGCCACTGAATTATGTAGCCCAACCAGTGAAGGAGGGAGAGGAGATGGGAAATGAAGTGATTTGGTGCCCCTGTGGTTTCACTAATGTTTCTTCACCAATGAAAAGGTCAGGGTCCCACTTAGTATTTAACAATTTGGAAGACTTTAGTAACTGCTCCATTTACACTTTGTTCAAGAGTGATATCAGATGTTAGAACAGCTAACAGAATTGGCTGTATCTGTGTATATGTGTGTATGTGTGTCCAACTATGATTCTGAAAATGCAAGAAATACACTCCCTAAATTTTTAGGAGAGGAAATAGGTTGATTAGATGTCTAGGACTTTTGCATAACCAGCATTTCCCAAAGTATGGTCCAAGGAATGCTTATCCCTTGAAATGTTGAATGAAAAGAGGGTTCTGCTGTCAGGAAGATTAGAGAAATGCTAAACCCAGTCATTTTTTGCAATTAATAAAGACATCAATAAATCCTGCAGCCAGAACTTGATTTAACTGAGCACTTCTCGAATGTGATAGATTGTGGAGCTTTTTTATTTCCCTAATGTTTGGTTGTTGAAAGTCCAGATTCTTCTTTCTATTTTGAAATGGGAAGGTAAAGGAACACTGGGCCCGGATCCCAAATGGCAGCACTAGACTGGGCTCAGGGTTGGCTTCCCCTTTAGATGAGGCATTTGCTCTCTCATCAGCCACAGTCTCTTCCTCTCCTTATTGTATTGCAATATTTTGTGTTTCCTGCCTGGCCCCTGAAAGCATTTGAATTCGCGAACCCTGATTCGGGATGTTAATTAGTTGACAACAGTAATATTTAAGTGACCAAGGAAGAGCTCCACTTGGATACTAAGAAGGCATCTCAAACTTAACATATCCAAAACTGAACTCTTAATTTCTCTCTCAAATCTACTCCTTTCCAGTCCCCCTTATCTCAGTAAACAGCAACTCTGTCCTTCCACTGGTAAGGCCAAAAATCTTGCAGGAGCCATCCTCGACTCCTCTCTTTTCTTCACACCACGCGTCCAGACCCTCAGTGAATCCCATTGGTTTTGCCTTCAGGATGTCCTGAATCTGACCACTACTTCCCTCCTCCTCCCCCTCTGCCCTGGTCTGAGCCACCATCATTCCTCACCCAGACTATGGCCATATCCTTCTAACTGGTCTCCCTACTTCTACCTTTGACTAACCTTCAGGTCATTTTTCACAAAGTAGTCAAAGTGGTCCCTTTAAAGCTAAGTCAGATCAAGCCTCTCACCTGTGCCCAGGCCTCCAATGGTTTCCCATCGCTCTCCAAATATTTGAGCTGCTGACCACTGTCTACAAGGTCATTCATAACCTGGATCTGCATATACCTTTCTGGTCTCATCTCCTACCACATTCCACATAGTGCTCCCCAGCATCTTCCTTAGATGTGCCAAGCATGCTCCCAACCTCAGGGACTTTGCATTCTGGGCCCCCTCTGACCAGCTTGCTTTTCCTCCGAGTATGCCCAGATATGCTCACACTCTTGACTCATTCTCTAAACGTACCCTCTTTGGGCAGCCTTCCCCCACCCTCCCCTGTGTATCCTCATCACTCACTGTCCACTTACCTGCTTTTGTCTTCAGAGCATTAACCACTATCTGACATGTTACATATTCACCTGTTTACATTTGTATTCCTTCCTCTGCTCCTTACCACTGCAGTGCAGACACCCTGGAAACAGAAGTTTTATTTTGTCTAATAATGTCTCCCTAGTACCATTAGCACCCCACTCCAGTACTCTTGCCTGGAAAATCCCATGGATGGAGGAGCCTGGTAGGCTGCAGTCCACGAGGTCGCTAAGAGTCGGACTCGACTGAGCGACTTCTCTTTCACTTTTCACTTTCATGCATTGGAGAAGGAAGTGGCAACCCATTCCAGTATTCTTGCCTGGAGAATCCCAGGGATGGGGGAGCCTGGTGGGCTGCCGTCTCTGGGGTCGCACAGAGTCGGACACAACTGAAGCGACTTAGCAGCAGCAGCACCTTCTACAGTCCTGGCATATAATTTGGCTCAGAATATATTTGAATAAGCAAGTGAATGAGATATTGGCATGGATAGGAAGATTGTGAACCAGGCTCCAGAGGCCTTGGTAGCTGTGAGGGAATGATCATGCAATTAGGAGATGACACCAAGGAGAGAAAGTAGTACAGTCAGGAGTTGAGTCTCTCAAAAACAGTGGGCTTTGAAAGTAGAGGAGGGATGGTCCAGAAGTGGCAGAAGATACCAGGAGAGCACAGAGCCTCCTGCTTGCTGCTCATGGCAACTGTACAGTAGAATGAATGACTTGGGGCTTATGTAGGCAGAGATATCAAACAAAAGCAAAGCAATGGGAGCATTCTGCACAGATGTTAAAACTATTGGTGGGGTGGGAGATAACTCTAAAATAAGAGTTGTTGTTTCCCAGTCTCTCATCGTACTTATTTTTCAGTAATACTATGTAATTGGCTTATAGCAAGCCAATTGGGTTCTGTTTGTTTGTTTTGATAATTACCCTTATGATTACATTTTTTAGAGAATTTTTTGCAGTATACAAAACTGAGACCACCCTGTTGAGACAGTTTCAGTAGTTTGGGATCAGGCCAAGGATCTACATTTTAAAAAAGTTTTTTTTTTTAATGTGGACTATTTTAAAAAATAATTTTATGTATTTATTTTTGGATGTTCTGGGTCTTCATTACTGTGGAGGCTTTTCTCTAGTTGGGGTGAGCGGAGGCTGCTCTCTAGTTGCGGTGTGCAGGCTTCTGATTGCCATGGCTTCTCTTGTTATGGAGCACAGGCACTAAAGGCCACGAACTTCAGTAGTTGTGGCGCATGGGCTCAGTACTTATGGCTCCCAGGCTCTAGAGCAAGGCTCAGTAGTCGTGGCACATGGGCTTGGTTGCTCTGAGGCATGTGGGATCCTCCCGGATCAGGGACCGAATGTCCCCTGCATTGGCAAGCAGATTCTTTACCACTGAGCCAACCAGGGAAACCCTCATCTACATTTTTTAAAGTGAAGCCTCTGGAGCCAATGCTTATTTTTACTTGTGTTGTTATCAAACCATTTCAGAAGATCAGATACTGTTGCTCCAGGAACTTGGAATTTGGAATGAATAATTATCAGATAGTGTTAGTTGCTTAGTCGTGTCCAAATCTTTGCGATCCCATGGACTGTAGTCTGTCAGGCTCCTCTCTCCATGGGATTTTCCAGGCAAGAATGCTGGAGTGGGTAGCCATTCCCTTCTCTAGGGGATCTTCCCAACCTAAGGACAGAACCCGGGTATCCCACATCGCAGGCAGATTCTTTGCCATCTGAGCCACCAAGAAAGCCCAATTACCAGGTGACAGTGTCTATTACTAGAGTGAATTGTTATAGCTCTACCAAGTTAGATGTGAAAGGCACATATGAGTCAATCTGTTTGTTTAATGAAAAATCAAAGAAAAACAAACAGCTATCCTTATAATGATTTAAAGTTTACAGAAGCTTAGAGATCATAAAATAAAGAACTTTTTAAGGAAAAAAAATGATATTCCTAATAAGTCATAAGAGGCTGATAGTTAATCTTCTTGCCAGTGTTTAATAAAATATATATTCAATATTATGGTCAGTGATTACAACTAATAGAAGATTTCAATTACATGGATATCTAAAAATGTTTCCTGGGACTTCCCTGGTGATCCATTGGTAAAGACGCTGCATTTCCATTGCAGGAGCACGGGTTCAATCCCTGGTTGGGGAACTAAGATCCCACATGCCATGCGGCACAGCCAGAAAAGAAAAGAATAAAGTATTAATACTAAGAAAAAAAAGTTTCCTATACATTATTTATAACAGTTAACAAACCATGACCCATGCAGTTAATGTCCTCTTGTAGCATGGGAGGCTGCCCCAACAGTGATTCAGTGGGACTCAGGTAACCATGGTCTGGTTTACCACCACATAACCACCCAGTTCAGATATCAGCAGCGTCTGCTCTATTTGCAACTTTCATTACTAGTGAAGAAGATGTCTAGAAAACCAGAAAGTAAAAATGTTCTTCATTAACAACTATACTTTGTGTACAGGGTTTTCATAGCAAGTTTTATTCTTGGACAAACAGATTGATAAAAATATCCCCCAGCATATACACAAACTGACGTGGAATATTTTTCTTCCAGTTGAATCTCTGAAGTATCTTTTTCAAATAGCTTTGCTAAACCAAGTTACTGCTTTGAAATATAGCATCTTTATTTTCTGAATATGAAACCTATTTCCATCTTTGGATTGTGAAAAATATAATGTTCCCCAAACAAAAATATTCTCAGTTCTGGAGAGAAAAATTCAAGCATTCTTGATTTATATCTAACTTCCAGTTTAAATTGTCTTCAGTCTTATCAGTGAGGAGGAGAATACTTTGAAATCTGCCAGTATCTAAATAGAAAAATTTTAGAATTCAGTGGATCCAGGGATTTGCCAGATAACCCTGGAACCCAGCTCTCAGTTGAGAGAGAAATACTAAAGTGATAAGTGAAAGTCGCTCAGTCGTGTCTGGCTCTGTGACCCCATGGACTGTATGGTCCATGGAATTCTCCAGGCTAGAATGCTGGAGTGGATAGCCTTTCCCTTCTTCGGAGGATCTTCCTGACCCAGGGATCAAACCTGGGTCTCCTGCATTGCAGGCAGATTCTTTACCAACTGAGCTATCAGGGAAGCAGTGTCTTAACCATAGCGAGACTGATATATAAAGTCCTGGGTGCCAGGTTAGTTTAAATTCCTGACTTGCTTCCAAGTTAGCCTTTTGGTGATTCCAGTCATCCCAAGGAACCTAGCTTTTAAGACTTAGGACCAATGTTGATGGGAAAAATAGTATCTGCTTGCAGAAAGTCATGTTATGACCAACTTTTGTGATTTAGGTGCATTTTTAAAATCGGGTATTTTGAGAAGTCTAAATATTAGGCACAGTTCATGAATAATAGAACAATACCAGCAACAGCTGCTTTCTCATGAGTTCTCACTATGGAAGGCTGAAATATCACTATTTCAGAGAACTAAACTTTGGTATAAAGTGGTGAAATATTCTGGCCACACTAATGAGCAGCTAAGTCAGGATTTGCTCCCTGGAAGCCTGATTCTGGAGTTCCTGTTCTTGACCACTCCACTTGTATGCTCCGTAGTAGGGCTGGATGAGCAGGAATGTCTGGGGAAAGGGCCTTCTGTACTTGTCTAAGTGAACTTTGTAACACGGCATTTGTCAGTTACCCTTGAGTTATATATCACCTCCTCATTTTTTCCCTCAACAATAGCAGTAATTTTTCACGTCCTCGTTGGCCTGGGAAACAGTAGACCAGAAAGTACACAGATGAAAATATTAATAATGATTGTGAAGTCCTGGTATTAAAGGTGAATTTTTGTAGTTTGTGCTTTCCTGAATGTTAAATTTTCTGAACTTACACTACATGTATTGCTTTTGGAGTGAGAAGTTCCGATCATTTATTTGTTTGCTGAAAACTACAGTTAGCCTTTTCTATGAAACAAAATGAGCAGCCCCACAAATTTCTTGCTGTCCCCACCATTTGGAGATTGCTGTCAGTGCTGCTTGATGTTTATGGCGTGTGTTCAGTCCGTGTCAAATGTGCTGAAACTGAGACCACTGGAAGGAAATTTGCCACCTGGCACGTAGATACTTATTACCCACAAGTGATTGAGAACTCAATGTTATCTCAGAAAGAATCTGTTTGCTGCTTGCCCTGGTGTGTTTGCCAAAGCACTTTGGTTCTCTCCGCCTGCCTTGGTTTCTCACTTAAGGAATTATTTTATTACCTTCTGTCTGGTTTGGGGTAGCCTGTTTATAGAAGCAAGTCTGTCCATCCTTCAGAGCCAAGATGAATACTGCCTGCTGGGTTCTTAGGCATAACACTAAATGGAGAGAAGCACAGTATAATCAGTTACGAACCCCGGAGAGTCTCATTCGTAGGTCATTGATGAGGTCTGGGAATCTTTTGTTTGCAGAAGCTTCCTCGGGAGGTTGTTGTTCACCGAGGCTGGACACAATCACTTCTATACAACACATTTCAGGTATTTCACTAGGACTATAAAAACATCATCCCAAAGCATCAACAAAACTGCTCTATTTGACTTTCAACTTGGACACATAGAAAAAATTACCATCCTTCTGTCTTAGTAATTCTCCTAGGTTGTGTCAGGGGAGTGTGTAATTTCCTCGGTTCTGTCTCGTCACAACAAAAATTTGAAGTGACGGACGTTAAAGCTCTCGGTGTGTCACACAGCTCTCGGACAGATCAGTGTTACAGCTCTGTGTTACAGCTCAGTTTTATTTAGAAAATAAAGGAAAATACATCCTCGAGGTGTGAGGGCATGCCGTCCCAAAAGACATGAAGAGAAGAGAGAGAGAGAGAGGGAGAAGAGAGAGAGAGCATGCGCCTGAGAGAGAGAGAGACCCCCCGGCCCTTTGGCTCCTCTTTTTATATGTTTTTTCTCCTCCCCCCTGGGCCTGCCGTATGTAAATTGGGCTAGCCAGGAGAGCTGTTTGTTCTACCTGAGGTCCTCACTCCAGTCCTTGGGCTTTCCTCTGTTCTATTTTCGTGGGCTTTTCCCTTCCTTGTCTTTTAGCCACTGCCATTCTGGACTCCATTTTTCTATTCTACCTACCTAACACTTATAATTAAAATACCTTCACAAAAGTAAAGGAAAGCCCCATGCATGTTGTGTCAGGCCTCTTGACCTCAAATCCTAGTTAAAGAGCAGATTTTGTAGTAATGGGAATAGCCAGGTTGATGAGGTTTCAGGGAAATGGATGCTGTCATGTACTACTGCTGGGCATGTTAATTAATTCTGCTTTTCTGGAGGGAAATTTTGCAGTATGTATCTAAAGTCTTTTAAAAAATCAAACCATAGGACCTGGTAGCTCAGCTTCTAAGAAATGCATTCTAGGGAAACAACCAAAGATACATGTAAAGATTTCTGTGCAGAGATGTTTCTCAAAGTATGTTTATGGTATTAAAAAATTAGAAGTAATCTAATATTCAACAAGGAATTCATTTAATAACCTGACTCATAGCCATACAGTGGAATATTGCACAGCTGTTAAAAATGTTTTTAAAATGTTTAAAGCTCTGAGAAAATTATATATTGTTAAATGAAAAAGACCCAGGTATTACATTGAAAATATAGTGTATTTCCAATTTTTTTTTAAGAATCAGGAGTATATGTTCATTTAAAAAGCTGAAAGCAAATATACCAGGATATTGGAAGAGTTTATTGCTGGTTGTGGGTGGTTTCTTTTTTTCTCCTCCCCTCAAATTTCTGCAGTGGACGTGTATAGCTTCTATCGTCAAAAACGTTTATTTTTAAAGGTTATATTTTGTGGGTTAATGTGCATATGTATGTAAAACATATATATGTTTAAAACAGTATATGGAATATAGTAAATACAATATAAATGTCATCTATTTTAATTATCAAATTGTAAGCCTTAACTCCATAAGATTTAAAATTAAATGAATATGAAGTATATACCAGATGGGACACTTAAAGCAAGTTTTTAAAACCATTTTTGAGATGCTATGAGCAAAACCTGTGCCCCTCTTTGCCCTCTAACTATCTATATTTATCTCATAGAAATTCAAGCATGTTTTCCAGAAAGTGGGAACTTGGACACTGTATATTATTACAGCAAATATTTGTTCATTCTTTCAGCAAATATTTATGAGTACATATAGGCAAAGCATAGATATATCTGCTCTGAGTTTACAAGGGTAATCAAAACAAACCAACTCTGCCTTAAATATACATATAAAAATGTTTATACGATTTTTTTTGCTTGTTAGCAAAATCTTGAGTGATGATCATACGGAAAACCTTTGTCTGTTCTGGGTCATTTTAATAGCCTTATAGAAAAGTACAAATTAGCTTGACCTCAGTGTCCTTTTCTAGTCATCCAGAACTGTTCTCCTGCCTCTTATTAACTCTGTACATTCCAGAGCCTTTGCTCTTGAAATGGGCTTCGTATTTGTCCTTTTATTTGCCATTCGGTTGTAAGTGCTGTAATGAGGTATGATCGTAGTTGCTGGGTTTTCAGTAGTTTTGCTGCATGTTTGTGAGTACAGGTAGGGAGCAAGCCCACAGGTAAGTTCTGGTTCTAGTGTTACTGAAAGGCAACCATGGGAATGAAAGAATTGTTTATTCATTTGCCTTTTACCACTTCATAGTCAAGATTGCTGAACTCCTCTTGGCTATAAATGGACCACTCCATGGGCCCTGATTGTATTTCTTACAATGCAGGGTTTCCAACAACAGACGACTTCATTGTGGGGCCATAGCTGTTGGCTCTTAACAAGCTTGTGTTTCTATGCAGCAAGAGTCAAGAATGTGATGACTGTTGGTTCTTCCCTCAGGGTTTCCCAGGTGTGCTGTGTGGAATTTTCCCAGCCACTGTGCCTAAAGTTTTCTACTTTCATTCATCTTAGTGGTGCTTATATGGAGATTTATTATTAATGTAATTCTGCCATCTTTCAGTGAGAGCAAGATAATCATTACTATAGAGAAAGTAGTAGAATTAACTGCTTCTTCAGTCATGGCCTTCTGGCTTTGGTGATTTTGGTACTTTATGCTATTCCCAAAGTAATAAAAATAGTCCCTTTAAGAACATGATTAAGAAGACAGCAGGCAAGACTGCGAGCCTCTTTTGCTGTAGGCATTCACAAGATGTGCAGTGTGCATCGCTGTCCACTGCTGTTGCTTTCCCACTGGCAAGTATCCAAGGGCACCTGTCTCCACTCACTCTGTCAGCTTTCTCAGTAAGCTCCGGTGCTCCGGTCATGAGATGGTGCTGACTACAGTTGCTAGATTGACCAGGTAACATAATGGCCTTGTCAGATATGGCCTCTCAGCTTCCAACGGGCACCCAGGTGTCGTACACCTGTAGAGTATTTGGACACATCTTTCTGTGGAAATAAGAATGCGCAAGATTCCTAAACATTTTTTCGTACATCGTTTGTAACCGAGCTGTTAGCCACCATTTATGGAGTGCCTGCTGTGTGCCAGTGTATGGTAGGACTGTCCATACACTGGGTGCCAAGTCAGTGACTTGCAGTGTCTTCTAAGGTAGACTTTAACATCTCCATTTTGGAGATAGAAAACACTGAGGCTGAGAGAGGTTCATGACTTGCCCTCTTTATTTACATAATAAATAGCAGCATGGGGGTTTGTATGCTTGTCTATGTGACTGCAAAACTACATTCTTTTCTCTTCATCAGACACTGCATTCCTGAAGTAGAGCTAGCTGACTTGCGCTTAGTTCTGGAAACTTGGAAGCAAACCTCATGGTTGCACCCTATTTAAGAATGCTGTAAACTTATTTTTGTTTTATTCATTTCTGCCCCTCTGTTTCCATGGAAGGTTGTGGTAGATGTGTTCAGTTAGTCTTAAGGTTAAAGACTACTTGAAATTGCTGTAGTTTTTTGTCATTGTACTGTTGCTAATATTGTATTGTTGCTGTTGTTAAGTTGCTAAGTCATGTCCGATTCTTTGCGACCTCATGGACTGCAGCATGCCAGACTCCTCTGTCCTCCACCATCTCCCTGAGTTTGCTCAAATTCATGTCCATTGAGTCGGTGATGCTATCTAATCATGTCATTCTCTATCACCCGCTTCTCCTTTTGCCTTCCATCTTTCCCAGCATTGGGGTCTTTTCCAATGAGTCAGTTCTTTACATCAGGTGGCCTAAGTATTGGAGCTTCAGCTTCACATTCAGTTCTTCCAATGAATAGGCAAGGTTAATTTCCTTTAGGACTGACTGGTTTGATCTCCTTGCAGTTCAAGGGACTCTCAAGAGTCTTCTCCAGCACCACAGTTCGAAGGCATCAAGTATTCGGTGCTGAGCCTTCTTTATGATCCAACTCTCATATCCATACCTGACTACTGTAAAAACCATAGCTTTGACTGTAGAACCTTTGTCTGCCAAGTGATGTCTCTGTTTTGTTTTGCTTTTTAATTATCTATTTTTGTATGTTTGTTTGTTTAAATTTTTGGCTGTGCTGGATCTTCGTTGCTGCATGCTGGCCTTCTCTGCTTGTGAGTGGGGGCCACCCTGTAGTTGAGGTGCAAGGACGTCTCACTGTCATGGCTTCTCTTGTTGAGCAGTACAAGCTCCAGGGTGCGCAGGCTGTGGTTGTTATGGCATGCGGGCTCAGTAGTTGGGGCTCACGGCTTCCGGAGCTCAGGCTCAGTAGTTGTGGCACATGGGCTTAGCTGCCCCACGGCATATGGGATCTTCCGGGACCATGGATTGAACTGGTGTCCCCTGCATTGCACGGTGGACTCAACCCCTGGACCACCAGGGAAGCCCTGTTGTCTCAGCTTTTTAATATGTTGTCTAGGTTTGTCATAGCTTCCCTTCTAAGGAATAAGTGTCTTGATTTCATGGCTACAGCCACCATCCACAGTGATTTTGGAGCCCAAGAAAATAAAATCTGTCATTGCTTCCACTTTCTCCCAGCACTCTTGACATCTAATACTAGCTTTGATTTTAGTAGAGGTCACTATTTAAAAGCTTGGAGTCCAGAGGAGAATCTTGATTTCCATTCCAACTCTAATACTTTCTGTGTGTCATTAACCTCACTGAGGCTCTGTCTGCTCAATCAGCCATAAAATAAATTGAATAGCCATTATTTAAAGGCTTTTGATGAAGATGGAATGAAATAATCCGTGTAAGAGACAGGGATAGAGAAAGCACTGAATGTGAACTATCACGATTGCCCTCATCATCAGCACTGTAAAGGCTACTGGTGTCACTGGAATAGTGTTGCTCTGTCAAAATTAGAAAAACTAGAAGAGAGACAAGCCTAATCATCAGAAGCTTGAACAAGAAAATACTTTTGAAGTTTATGAATCATTTTGGATATCTTTCTTTGAAAATAGTTTATACAGTTCATGAACAGAAAAATATTATAGCTTAGATAAACTCATCGGATGAGCAATTTCAGTGGAGTTAACATTCAGAGAGCAATGGTCTCTTTAATACTGTTTTAAATTTGCATGGAAAGTGAGTCTATTCAGAAATTGGTAGCCACAACCTACCATTTTTCCAGCAGCTCTTTTACATCTCTAAAATGAAATTACACAACAGGCCAGACAAGCCAAGAGACCCATTCAGCAGTTCTGTGGACTTTCATTTTGAGAGTTGTGTTTCTCTCTGCAGAAGTTGCGACTAAACCATTCGGCCGTTATTGAATGTCTCTTTGTATGTCTGTTTACCCACATCTTTGATACCACATAAACCAGACTGTAGTCACGTCAACAGATTTCTGCTTGCTGCCTAGGAGGTATTAAGGTTAGTGGGTATTACCCAGGGGACTAAGTTTTACCAATTGAAAGAGCGGCAGTGAAATATGCACTCAACTCCAGGTTTTAAGCTAAGTGTGCATCGGTTTTCTCTGAGCTGGGCGAACAAAGGATGGGTGAGTACTTTCACCTTCTCTGTGTGTTCCAAGTTCCTTAAAATGCTGACCTGGAAAGAACCTAAGTTCATCCTTTGTCACAAATGTCCCCACACCGTTCAGAGGGATTGATAATGGGGGAGAGCAATGCATGTGTGGGGGCAAGGGCACATGGAAATCTCTGTACCTTCCTCTCAGTTTTGTTGTGCAGCTAAAACTGTTCTAGGGAAAAAAAAAAAAAAGTCTTTAAAAAAATACAGTGACCTGGAAATTAAGTTGTAATTTTAGTATTTGAAAGGAAACTTGATTTTAAAAGAACAATGAACAAATATATGTAATCCTTTATTTAACCTTCTTATATAATATGTATAACACCTTGAGGGTAGGTGGCATGTATTTCCAAGTCACTGTGAAAGAATATGAAAATAGGCAGCTTGTGAAGAAAACCAAGTATAGCACAAGTTATGATCTTAAAGGAAACGTGAAGATTTAATTTTTGTTACTGAAGATGTTGCCACATTATTAATACATTTTTTTGTGTTCTCCATTGACCAGTCACAGCTTTAAATCTAATAAACAAGAGCTTAATTCACCAGATGTTAACTCACCAGATGTTTTCGTTTTAAAAGTTAAGTCCTTATTTTAAAATGTTTTCAAAAGTTCTGTCTTATTGGAGCTGTGATTTTTATAATTCCAAGATGAAACTAGAAGGGAGTTTTATACCTGATCTTGTGTTAATGATTGCTGAGAGACCATTCTCTACAACTTAATAAAAGAGATCTAAAAAATTCTAGAGATTACCTGCCTACAGTATGCAGGGCCTTGTGCTAGAGGTCAAGGAAGTGGGAAACCAAGATGAAGATAAGTTTGTTCCTACTTTCATGGAGCACACAGTTGAACTCGAGCCCAAGACTGAGTATGACAGATTTGAAAACTGTCTTCTTCATATCTGCCCATATTAAGAACATAGCATTCACCTCCTTAGGTATCTCATTAAAATAATGAGTGATTGTGTGTCCTTACGTAACTTCAGGGATATATTTTTCACTTTTATTTAAAAACCACGAGTTTGAAGCCAATTCTTAAGGTAGTTGATTAATTTTTTATTATCAGATAGATGATAGGTTTGAATAATATACAAGTATACAGTATACTCGGAGAAGGCAGTGGCACCCCACTCCAGTACTCTTGCCTGGAAAATCCCATGGATGGAGGAGCCTGGAAGGCTGCAGTCCATGGGGTCGCTGAGTCGGATACAACTGAGCATCTTCACTTTCACTTTTCACTTTCATGCATTGGAGGAGGAAATGGCAACCCACTCCAGTGTTCTTGCCTGGAGAATCCCAGGGACGGGGGAGCCTGGTGGGCTGCCGTCTATGGGGTCACACAGAGTCGGACACGACTGAAGTGACTTAGCAGCAGTATAGCACAATTTAATCTCTTAAAGCCTCAATTTCCTCACAGTGGTAATAAAAATATCCACTTATTACTAAGATAGAGTTATCTTAGTAAACATTTTTATGATTTTCTGTACCTTGGAAAATCAACAAAATTTGGGTTTGGATTATCCACTAAGTTGGCATGTGTTGTTCAGCCGCTAAGTCGTGTCCGACTCTTTGTTATAACAAGTTTGAAATGAATGAACCTCTTACTTTTCTTCCCTAATGCAAACTTTTGTAAAATTGAGTGGAGAAAACAACTAATGTGTTCTCTGTGACAGGTACTGTGGTAGGTATTTTACAGATTCCGTTCTGGTTTGTTTTGTCACTAACTTTTCTGACCCACAGAATCCCAGCTGCCCTTTAAGTATCCCCAGGTCTCTATAGAGACAAAATTCATTTTTTTTCACACTTTGAATATCCTAAATTGATTTCCGTGTCTGTAGCTTGAATTGAATATTAGGTGATTTAGTTTCTTTCACCTGGCTAAGTCCCTGAGTTAGTCCTTTATTTCTTGCCTACGTCGCTGTTAAGGTCAAGTTCCTTTCCAAGTTTTGCATTTCTCACTGTGTGTATTTGTTACGCGGGGTAGGGAACGGGGACCCGAAGGCAATGTATGTGTGTTTTATTGCCCAGACACCTGCATGTATGAAAATAGAGAGGCGTCCTTATGTTATATAACCTCTGACAAACTTCCCTATACATTAGAGAGAGAATGAGAGTAAAAAAGATAAATAACATTTTGGTATGGTTATAAGAAGTTTTCAATTTGCATATGCCCTGAAAGGGCCATGGGAACCTCTAAGGTTCATGGACAACTTTTTGAGAACCACTGCTGCATAAGCTAAAGGGATGAGGAGGGTGAGTAACAGTGGGGTGGGAACTTTGACTTCTTTTATATATTTCTATTCTGTATTTGAATTTTTTATAATGAGCACATATTAGTTTTATTATTTTTAAACACACACGCAAAAAATGAAAGGCTGTGAGGGCGTCCTAGAAGGTAATATGATTTTTGCTTCAACCACAGCAATAATTCTCATTTTAGTTCCTGTGACATGCATGATCTCAGAATAAATTTCAATTTCATATTTAGCTGATATGTTTTAAGTAGGATCCCATCCAGAGTACTAACATGGACAGTAATACACGTCCCAGGTCATTTATTCCCATTGTTGATAAAGATCTGAACACACACCGCCTGTTTTCTCTTCATGGTCCGCCTTTGCTTCTGACGCCCACAAAAGGCGCAGGCACAGATGTGGATACCAGTCCCGTTTATCATTTTTCGCCGCTAATTGCAGTGAACCTAGGAATGGAAAGAGCAGAGTCCCATTTACTGCTTCAATTGCTTGTGGGCACACTGGCTGCCAGATTAGAAGTTCTTGCTGCCCACTGCCCACAAAGGTGTTTGGTCACCAAATATCTGTTCTGATTTCTTCTACTTCCTCACAAATTGGAAAAATAAATCTTCCACCTCAGTTATTCTCTTTCTAATAAGTGACTTAAAAAAGCAATCAGATACGATTTTAAAAATTTACAGTCAGGCTTCTAATTTTCAAGATAACAGAAATAATCAAAAGTCTGAATAGAAGTTAGAATAATTTGGCTCAGGTCAAAGTGTAACTTGCTTTATGAAGAAGCAAGCATTAATCTGACAGTTTTCCAATGAGATAGGAAAAATAGAGACCTTAATAGGTAAATAAAATCCAACTTTATGTATTGAAACAGTGAAATGTTAGAACTAGAGTAAAAATGTTACATTTTCAGCCTGTATTTAAATATTAATTCCGTTGGATTATTTCTTTAATGTCTTTCAGATTTATCCCTTTGTATAAAGTGCTTAATTTCTTCCAAATATAAAGTAATGTATATTTTTGCACTAAAAAAAGTTAAGAAAAAAATTAAAAATCATCTGTAATTCTACCACCTCTGTACAGCTACTGTAACATTCTGGAATATATTTTGGTTATAAGCTTAGCAGCATCATATTCTACATATTCTTTATAGCCTGATTATTTAGTTAACCAAACACCATGACAATCTTTTCCATATCAGTAGACCAAAGTTCATGTTATCATTTTTAATCATTGCATGCTATTAATACTTCCTTAATAATCTGTATCATTCTCATATATATTAGATTTTTTTACTCTAATAAGATAATGCTTTAGTAAGTGTATCTGTTCCTATATCTTTCCATACTAGTCTGATTACTTCCTTAAAGACTTAGCTATAAGATTGCTGGGCCGATGAGGCAGTACTTTTTTCTCCAAAGGCTTTTTAATAAAATTGCAAAATTCCTCTTTAAAAAGTATACCGATTGTATACTCCTTTTCCCCCAACCATGATCTATTCTTGAATGTAATGGGTTTTAAAAAATCATTATTATTTTGGTTTTCATTTCTTTAAATACCTCTGTGGTTGAAGTTGAACATCTTTTCCAATATTCTGCACAAGTTGCCTGCCCATATAACTTTGCCTATTTTCCTGTTGGAATGTCATCTTACTGACCTGTGAATGCTCTTTATAATCTTTGTAAAAGATATCTACTGCTTGTTGAATTGTTTTCTTCTCTGCATTTAAGAATTATAGTATTGTAACTATATAATAATTATACTATTATAATATCTAATTATAAGGATTATAAGAAACTCTAGAGACTAAACAGTATTATGGCTCTGGGATTTTTGATGTAGATCTTTCTCTGTTTCCTGCCATTTGAAAGATGAGCAAATCTAAGTAGTAGGTGTACCACCGTTCTTATAAAGTTATTAAAATGTTGGGACTTATTCCATGTTTGTTTGTTTGTTTTTAATTTGTGTGCTCCCTGACTCTTTCTCTAAGACTAAAATCAGTATTGTAGCAGAAATTCACCATCAAATCCATAAGAGAAGGAGACACTGTCCTGACACTTTTCTTAGCGTTGTTGCTGCTGTTGGTCTCCCCTCTGGAACTTGTCGTCTTTAACCTAGCCCACTGCTCCTCCTGTGATGTGTGTGATCTCACCCTCCTGTCCATCCACATGAGGAATGGATTCTCTAACCCTCAGCTGTATTTCCGTGTATTTTCAGAGCATCCACATACTGGAGAGGACTTCTTCCACGAGCACCGAACCCTCTATAAGTCGGCAACTGCTGGAACCAGAGCCAGTGCCCCTCTCCAAGGTCAGTGACAGTGTGCTGCTCTCCAGGTGGCAGGATGCCTGGCCTGGGGCCAGTGGAACGACAACTCTTTCGCCTGACTTCCCTAAACTAGTTATGATGCCCATTGTAGAACTGCTCTATCTCTTCTTTCCACCCCCAGTATGTAGGGTATCTTGCCCTGAGAAGGGAAGAGATGAAAGTGTATTTGCTGAGATTTGCAGGGTTACATACAGATGGCCAGAATTCTCTTTGTTTGGGGCTTCCCCGGTGGCTGAGAAAGTAAAGAATCTGCCTGCAATGCAGGAGACTCGGGTTGGATTGCTGGGTGCGGAAGATCCCCTGGAGGAGGAAATAAATTGAAATACGCCAGTCCACTATTGAAATTGAAATACTCCAATCCAGTATTCTTGCCTGGAGAATTCCACAGGCAGAGGAGCCTGGTGGTCTACAGTCCACGGGGTTGCAAAGCGTTGGACACAACTGAGTGACTAACACTTTCATTTCTTTTCACTTTCTCTTTGTTCTAAGGGAAAGGCAAGAGAAATTATTGTCCTTCTCTGTTGGAGAGATGAACTAATATTTCTATATCAAGGTAATTTTAAAAAGTCACTGGGCCCAGATGTAACAACAACAGCAACCGCAGGTACCATGCACTGGGTACGAGGTATTATACTAAGACTTGATTCCATTTACTATAATCCTTATGAGCAGTTCCATGTAGTGTGGATATTTATAACATTTTACAAATACAGGAACCAAGAGTTAGTAACTTGCCCAGAGTCAAAAAAGCTGCTGAGTAGCAGGGCAGGGACTCAAAGTTAGACTCGTTTAAACTCTGCCCCACCTGCAGGGTAAAAGAGTCCCCACCCAGAGGGGCTGCTGTATGTTCAGAGTTCAGCACCCTTCTTACAGCTGGTCTTCCTAGCAGTGAGCTCAGAGGACAACACACAGACTACTGATGCAGACCTTTTCTGAATCGTGGAAGCCGGTGTTCCCTCTCCTTGGGCTTCCTTCTCCTCAGACTATGGGAACATCTCAATTAATTTATGCCTAAAATGCAAAAATCACAAAGAAAAGTCGAGGAGACACCATCCTACTTATTCTCATCCCCTGCTCAATTCCCTGAGATCTTCAGACCCCCCTATTGAGAAACTCAGAAAATAGAATGCATGGGGATTTTGAATCCAAATACAAAAATAGCACTTTATTTTCCCAAAAGGTTAACTAAGTATGTATAACTGATTCATCCATGTTGCTTTTCCTACATTAAATACAATCCTTTGTGAAAAGAATGCTCTATTATGCTATTGAATTATAGAATATAGTACCTCTTTATACTTTGAAGGTGTTACAAGCCATAGACTTTATTCTGTCAGATAAGAGCAGGTTGCCAAACTAAAATAAGGGAGTTATTAAATTGTTTAAAAAAAAAAACAACTTAGAAATGAAAACAATCTTATTTCTATTTGAATGGCAAACAGAGGGTGTCTACTTGGTCAATATGACCAGAAATCTCTTTGAAACCTCAGTTCTCTCTTAAGACAGCTAAAGGACAGAGAGAATAACTCCGTGTAGGGAGATGGAGAAGGTGGCCCACCCTGATTGAGCACCCACTTTGGGATCTGGGTAGGACCCTGGCAACATCCACTTCTCATTCCTTCTCCATGCATCTGCCTGCTTAGATCTTGCTGTGTGACTCATATTCTTGTGTTTTTGTACAAATACGTAACAGCTCTCTTGGGACCCCATGAAATCAGAGAGTCCTGTTCAATCCAGACACCATAGCATCTCACTGTCCCTCAGCCCCTTTGAGAGAAGATGGGCTCTCTGGGTACTGCTTGGTGGTGGAAGAACACTGTTTAAGTACACATAGTCTTGTCTCAGGATTTGTTCAAATGCTTTGTTTGATACTTTCACCTCCTAAAGCATTTCACGTATCCGCCACCTACACATGTGCGCCTATAGAATAGACTCTTGAGAAAGGAAATGTCTTTTTTTTTTTTCCCAAATGAACAGCCTAGGAAACCTGTTATCAGGTTACTTTCTGTTTTGGGGTATTGTTACTAGATCAAAGATGTTTAAAACTTCTGTAATAGCAAAAGTGTTTGTATATCTGTTTCAAGTACTGATTATGTTAGGGTTTTTGACTCTGTTTCTAATATACATAAACCTATGAAAGTTGGTGACTTTAAGAAGAAAATTGATACTAATTGAAATTAGGAATAGTTATTCAATTTTCAGAAAGCAATTTTAGCTTTCTCAAAACAGACCTGGTCTACTGAGTATAGAGATGAATTGTACTAAGTCCTGAGAGGATTTTCATTTCTTACACACCTTATTTGTAACATTATCATCAGTATTTATAATTGAAATAGAGTTGTTTGCTGTGGCATTATTCCTTGCTTTTTTGTCTGTTTGACAGTTTATTTATTAACTATAAGAACTATATTAGGATTCTTCCTAATTTCTTTTGCTGGGTTTAGTAATGCTGAATCAGAGTGAGTGCAGTTACCTGCTCAGAACTGCTGCATGTATGTTTACAAAATACATTTTCAACTTTTTGCTTTTTCTATCTTATCCACATAGGCCCACCCCTTTTTTCCCTCTGTAGTTAAATTCCCAAAGAAGAAAAAAACTGCTGTGATAGAGATCAGTATTCATAGTGCCATAGGGATAAGCTATTACTACATTCTGAATTTAATTAGGAAAAAATTCAAATAGCATTTGTACTTATTATTAAAGATTTCCATTTTCATAAGTAATGCAGAGTATTTGTCACAAATGGAGAGAGAATAAACAAAGATGAACACTAGCCTTCAAATAAGATAAAATCTAGCCAAAAATGAAAATGCTCTTCTTCTGGAGATGCTATCCATGGATGGGGCTACTAAAAATAGAAATATCATTAAATACAGCTGATATCTCTCTAAGACCAGAGATAGTGTTCATGAATATAGGTACACATATGTAGAGAGTTATTCTTTTAATTTCTTGATTACATTAAGGCTTTCTAAAAGAAATCTATAGAAATCTATTAATTTTATGGAATAAAAAGCAATCATTTTTATCTGCTTCGCTGATGGGAGTGAAAAGCCAAAGATAACTGGACTTTGTACAAGAACCTGCTATTTTCTTCTATTATTCTCTCATTATTTATAAGCAATGCTCACCTGGATTGAATTGCAGTTCAGTATTTAAAAATGAATATACCAAAGCACTCTGCTTTGCACTCCTGATGACAGTGCCTTTTATTGTCCTAAAAATAGGATACAGAGCCAAATTGTCTCATCAGAAGTTTTTTTTTTTTTTTTTTAGGTAGGCAATGGATTTATTTAGAAAGAAATATTTTTTTAATTACCATATCTAATTAACGGTTCTGACCAGATCAATCGCAGTTTCTGACAGTACTTAAGTAGAGAATCACTTTGTAGGTTGTTTTCTTGTGTACAGGGAAGTTTACAGCTCCTTTAAAAGGTTCTTAATGTCACCAGATAAAGACCGGTAGCTGCATTTCTGTGAGGGATGTATTAATAGTTCATCCACTAGGCGCCCTCAGAGATGACCAAGAAGATGGAGAAATGGCAGTGATCTTGGATTAGTTCTCAGGGGTGGTGGTGGTTGTGGGCTTGGGCTTCAGTCAGATGCTGAAGCATGGTGCTGGCTTCAGAAGCCAGGAGTATCTCCTAGGCTTAATGATGTTAGCATGAAGCAATGTTCAGCCACATCTCCTGGAAACAATTTTCTGTGAAAATCCCACTCCATTTACACGTATTTGGACTTAAACATAGATTTGACTCAGCCATAGAGCAAGTGGGCTTCCCTGGTGGCTCAGATGGTACAGAATCTGCCTGCAATATGAGAGACCTAGATTTGATGCCTGGGGTGGAAAGATCCCCTGGAGGAGAGCATGGCAACCCACTCCAGTTTTCTTGCCTGGAGAATCCGCATAGACAGAGGAGCCTGGCAGGCTACAGTCCACAGGGTCTCAAAGAGTCGGACACAACTGAGCTACTAAGCACACAGCAGAGGGCAAGCAGCTTCTGAGATGAAAGGAGAAGACAGAAGAAAGAGGCATGGATGGTAAATAGGCAGCCCTCTCCCCTCCCATCTCCGTGGCTGATGTCAGGAACTGACTATGGCCCTTGGCCCCTGGGTCCTGTCAGAGCCTCACAGTCCTGCAGCAGACTCTGGACAGCCACCACCCAGACCCTGGGCTGGCAAGTCCATCTGCCCCAAGATAGAACCCCTTGCCATTCCTGCTGAAGCCTCTGTGCTGTAGTCTAAAGAAGATTGCTGATAGGACACCCCTCAGAAGGCAGCTTCCTGAGTCAGTTTTGGTTAGTTCGTTCTGCAAAGAGGCCTGCCCTGATCCATGAAGCTGCATCCAGGTTTCCAGAGCTGAGGTGGCCAAGCAGGTTGTGCTGAGAGATTTTGCTTCCCTGCTCCATGGGCAGGATTGCAACAGTCATGCATGCGATGTGACCTCATTGTTCCTGCCTCTACTTCTGCTTGAGTGAGCCCCAAGTCTGAGATCTAGAACACGAGTGTTTGCCAGGTCAGCAATTACTATAGAGCTGCCTGGGTCCTTGGAAATTACCTGGTCTGGGGATTTTAAAGCCCAGGATGTTGCTACAGAGCAGCTGTCCAACATGCAAGCAGACCCAGGGGAACTGTGGCAGACTGAAGGCAGGCTGCCATCCCCCAGGGCATGACCAGTGTTGCCAGATCTTAGGCTTCCACAAACACTAGAAATCTGGATTTTTAAAGTCTGAAATCCTCTGATTTTTAAATACTGACAACTCATTTTAAAAGCTTTTTTAAAAAACAACATAGATGAACAGAACATATCTTATGGAAGAGGAAACCATGATTGAGTCTGTTTTTAACAGAGGAGGGTGATAATGTGGACTCTAGAAGCTCAGATTTTTGGCCGTGCAGTCGGGCGTTCTTTCCACGGGCTCCCAAAGGTGTGTGTTTCTCACAACGTGTGTCTTCAAAAGCACTTACTTCTGGGTGGGTATTTGGCAAGCGGAGCATTTTATGCTCACTCGGAAATGTCAGCAGCCTCACCAAGAGGAAACAGATGCCCACAGCGCTGCTCTTCAGCCTAACAGGTTGTGGGCCACTTAGGCTGCTGCAGCCTTTTCATTTCTACAGAAAGCCAGGCCCACACGCTAATTGAACATGTTTCATCAAAATGATCTTATTTTAAAACTTTAATGTGCCTCTGTCCCCAGAGATGAACTGCCTGGAAAAGTGCATTTTAAATCTTGTGAGTGCAGGCAATCAAAACCATTCTACCCCAGACTTCACCTCTGTCCAGCTCATTTCTGATGGCCTGCATTCCTCCAGGTATACCCAGGAACTTGCTCTCACTTCAGTTATAAGTGCATAGCTGTGTGTGATGTTACAGAACGCTCCAGAATGATGTTCATACTTCTGATGGGTTGAGTGCTGTTTCAAAAGCAACTTCTACCTAGGAATTTGCTTTAAGTGTGTTGTCAAACACTGAGAAATATGTGATTTGTTTTTCTTCTTTTCTCTTAGGAAGCTGACAGCTGGGAAATTATAGAAGGACTGAAAATAGGCCAAACCAATGTCCAGAGACCAGACAAACATGAAGGTTTTATGCTAAAGAAGAGAAAATGGCCTTTAAAAGGCTGGCACAAGGTAACATTTTCATCACATTCATCTTCATTTCATCTTCATATCATCTTCATAATTAGAGAGGCTCTTACTTGGTGTCACTAAGTGGTTATACAGCTTTATTTACTTCCCTGGTGGCTCAGATGGTAAAGCGTCTGTCTACAATGAGGGAGACCTGGGTTCGATCCCTGGGTCGGGAAGATTCCCTGGAGAAGGAAATGGCAACCCATTCCAGTACCCTTGCCTAGAAAATCCCATGGACAGAGGAGCCTCGTGTCCATAGGGTAGCAAAGAGTCGGACACAACTGAGTGACTTCACTTCACAGCCTTATTTTAACCATAAAGCTGCAACCTATCGTATCTATTTAAGTCAGAGTTCTGTAATGTCTGTAAGCAGAGAAAAAATATTTTACATGGTATTTAAAACCCAGTTTAGACATACTGTTGTGTACTCTGCTTTTTAAACTTAAATTAGGATAAATATGTTCTTATTAAATATTCTTATAATTCTAAGCTGCTTCAAATTCATGCATGTATTTCATCAGATGGATTTATGCTATATATCCCACCACTACTGAGCCAGTTTCTATTTTCATGTGTGTACATGTGTCTGATTTTTTACTGTATGATGTTTTGATGAAGATTCTTATACATTAATTTCCATTTAAGTTCTTGGAGTAAATTCCTAGAATTATTGTTTGCCAGTGCAAACTAAAGATGGAAAATCACTTGTCTTGGAAGTTTGTCTACTGCCCTTTAATATATATGGTGTATTCCTCTCTCCCCAACTCCACATAATTTTTCCATCTTCCAGTTTTAATTATGAAGAAAATATTTTGCACTGTATTATTGCAATGACGTGAGTAGCAAGAATTCTGGACACTTAGGAGAAGCAAGCTGTACTCTGTTTTTAAGACAAGCCTTTGGATAGACCACCAGGATCTATCTAGAATCACTGGAAGAACAGGTTCATTACTTGCCACATGTGCTGATGGATTTCATCTCAAGGCAGATGGATTTGGGGGTGCAAATGGAGTGGTGGTTGCTGCCCATTGGCTCAACAATGGAGGTTATGGATTATAACGTCCTTAAGGAAATGTATTTTTTGCAAATTAAGGAAAGGACTTAAAAATTAACAGATGGGAAATGTTGCCTCAACTCCCCATCTCTGAGGATGGGATAAAAGCAAATCAAAGAGTCTTCTTCTTTCTCACTTGTCAGAAACCTTGGCAGTCTCCTCGAACCCATAATATTATACCAGTACCAGGAATCTCTCTCCACCCTTGATCTCTCTTGGATTTTGGCCAACTGGCCTTACACCTTCCTGGAAGTACCTTTGCCTTTCATTCTGACCTTCCCCCTTTGCAGTTCCTCAAATCAATGGCCTTGCTTATCTCCTCCCCATGACCATCCTATAGGTTATCTCTGCTAGAATTCTTTGATAGATAGAAATGGAAAAATAGAAGAAAGGGGTCAAAGAAACACATTTATCTGAATTGCTGACTTTCATTTAGCACTCTCAGTGCATGTTTCAGCAAAATTGGCTGTGGTTCAGCAGCAGCTGTCTCTGGATCTTCCCTTAGAAAATTTTACTACATGAGCAGAAGTACGTCCTCCCTTGCGTCTCCTTTGCTCCTGGTCTGTGATCCTGTATTTATTCAAGCATCAGTCCATTTGATTGCCCAAGTCATAGGCCATCAAAAAATCAAGTAGTTTTCAGCTGTAGAGATCCTTTCTTGCGGTGCTTACTTGGTGCCCCCTAGATCTGTAACAAAGGGGTTACACTGGCCTTCTGTGAGTTGTGTATAGGGTGTCTGCAGGCCCGACTGCCTGTCACCTCAGCAGCCTAGAGTTCCTAAGTCACATAAAAACTTCCCAGCCGAGTAGTTTACCAGCCACAGTAATTTACCTGCATCTGTGGAGACTAGCGGACCCTGGACCCGTTGTGTGACTGGGTCATGGGAGCTGTTTGTTCTCCTGTCAATTGTCCATGGAAAGGAAATCAACCACAAAGAGCTCCTGAGGTTTGTGGATCAAAAATAGCTAGATTCATTTGGACTGGACCAAGAGTATCTTGGAAGAGACAGAAACCACTCCACGTATATATATTTATTCCCCCTTAAGAGAGTTTAGAAATAATTTTTAATCTGCTTTACTAATAGTGAAATGGAAGTACTTTCCTAAGTGGAGATGCAAGCATATTGATAAGGCTACTTTTTAAACTTTCCAGATAATTCATTATTCATAGCTCCAGTCCACTGGCTTCTATTTACAGACCTGGGTATTTTCAGAATTATCGGTGGTAGCTAGGGAAAGTCAAGAATTGACCTCCAAGGTGGAAAAGTAAACAGTTAGTCAAGTTCCTCACGGGATCACTGTGACCTAACTCAGTTTATTCTCATTTCTTACTTTGAAAAACACCCAAGTGTAGTTTATTCAGAAAGTCCTAGATATAGGCTCTGATGTCACCCCCATTAAGAAAAACCGTGGTGATGGGGGAGATCCCTGTGGTCCACTGGTTAGAATTCAGCACTTTCAGTGCTGTGGCCCAGGTTCAGTCCCTGGTCAGGGAACTGAGACCCCACAAGCTGTGCGGTACAGCCAAAAAGAAAAGACAAGAAAAACTGGGGTGAAAGAGTTCATCCCCATTGGATTATGTGTAAAAGAACCCTATGAGCTCAGATTTCCTTACCATTTCATGTGACTGGCTGTGGCCAGGTGCACTAAATTCAAATACATGGAAATGGTCAAACGTATTGATTACTAAGTACCAAGCAATATTAGACCCACACTTGTGAATGTTTTATGTAATTAAAAATACTGATAGTAACTGGGGACTGTTTGGTTGTTGCAGCGTTTTTTTGTCCTGGATAATGGAATGTTAAAGTATTCAAAGGCACCACTTGATGTAAGTAGACAAAAAGATTGGTTTCGAATTCTGCTTGAAGTGAGTCAGCACCGCAGTGTACAAGTATTGTGCCATAGTTTTCTATGTGTTTCTGTGCCTGTAAGACTTAACAACCTACCAAACTTCCATGTTGCATGGAAGGTGTGTTTTATGCTTACGTTCAAACTAGCATAAAATCTCAAACTGCCGCATGAAAATTTAACTGTTGTAATGTATGCTGTTAAAAACAGAAGCTTAAACCTAAAAGTCACCAACTAACAAAAATCACCCTTTCTGTCTTAGAAAACTCAAGTAGACTTTTTTCCCTGCATTTCTCAATAAACTATGCTTTATGTGCTTTTTCTGAGATTTAGCATGTGTTCTTACTGATGTTTTTTTAAGACTTATCTATGGACTTCATTTCTGTTTCGTACATTCCTTTATCTTGAGCATCCCAGCTCTAAAATTATTCCAAATTACTTTTCTTTAATACCAAAAGTTATTGTTTGCATGCGAAACTGGAAAACGCTCTCCTTCTTATCATTGTGTGTGGGAGAAATAACAGAGGGCTTAGATTTCAGTTCTGACCCTAGCTCCTTCATGAGTCAGCTGTGTGTCCTTGATCAGATGAGGGCAACCAGAAGATGAGCTGACTGCTCTGTGCACTCAGTCCCAACTGCCCATTTCTACCCTGCGGCTGTCTGCTAGCTGATTACTTGGGTATGTTTGGGGTTGTAGGTCAAAGATGGACCATAGTTATTTTAGGAATCAGAAAAAGTATCTTAGGATATAAACTGTGTAATCTAGAATTACAAAGAATTGACATTATAGTTACACCAAAACAAGAATGAGATGAATAGTCTTACTTATTGAAATTGGCATGAAGTCACTGCAACTTCAGCTGTCCTCAGATTGAGGGCCTTAACTTCAGAACCTTATCCATTTCCTCTCTGTTCAGGAGGTGTGATCTTCCATCTCCTGTAGGTAAATGAGAGTTTACATTAAGCTCACTTCAGTACAGAAACACATCAGATCACATACCCTTCCAGCCTTTTAACCAGTCTTTTGATTTCAGATCCAAAAAGGGAAGGTCCATGGAAGCATCGATGTGGGACTCTCTGTCATGTCAATTAAAAAGAAAGCTCGGAGAATAGACCTTGACACAGAAGAACACATCTATCATTTGAAGGTAAAGATGCCTTTCGAGGTTTCTCTGCCAATATCTGGGGAAATCATTTGCCTAGACTAGTGGATAGACAGGAGATTGGTTTCACCATTACCTGTTCCTCTTTTTCAATTGTTGTAGGTGAAATCCCAGGACTGGTTTGATGCATGGGTCTCCAAACTGCGCCATCATCGATTGTATCGGCAGAATGAAATTGTGAGATCACCACGAGATGCTAGTTTTCACATATTTCCTTCAACCTCCACAGCTGAATCCTCACCAGCTGCTAATGTTTCAGTTGTGGATGGAAAGGTATGACTTCGTTATGTAAAAGTCAGCCCAGAAATTGCTTGGAAGATTATGCAGACATATTTACGGAGTCTCATTTGACAAACCAGGAGGAGAAGGTTGGCTTTGTAAACTAACTCTCAGAAGACAACTTTGATGCCATTTAGCATCAAAGTTAATTACAAGTATAGAATAGATTAGATGGAAATGTGGATCACCAAGAGAATTAACAGTTACTTTTCCTATGAATGGACTACATCTTAATTTTACATGGCTTTATAAGCATATTAGAGAGTAGAGTGAACATTTGGTTAATCAACACCTAGAAATCAATGTCTTCCTGGGTGGTAATAAGAAGACCACAGTGTTTTCAGAATGAAACTTGCTTTTTTGCCTTGAGCTGTAATATATACATGACTACGAAAGAGACCAGTGAATTTTCCCATGATAAGGCAAGTGGGCTAGAGATTGCGACAGTGATATAAGTAGTGGCCTATTTGAGACTAGGCACTGTGTTAAGCGTTGGACATTCATTCATCTCTAGTCTTTAATATAGCCAAAGCTCAGAGACAGTTAAGAATTTTTCCAGAAGATATTATCAGCTGAGTCTTCATCTCAGCTCCATCTGACTCTTCATCTTTGTTTCCAAAATCAGTGTCTTTTCCATTGTACCAGATTAAGGGAGGCTGAAGCTATTCTTTGGGCTGTTTTTTTCTGTGTTGAAACACTAGAGGTGTTGCCTGTTAAAAACCAAGGTTAAGTCAGTGGAACAGGGAGAGAGCTGTTTTTGCCTCTGCTGCAATAATTAGGTTTTCTGAACCATAGCCACATTGCACTACCCAGGATTCTTCCAGTTTCTTACTTGGCACCTGATATTGAGAATAGAGACATCTGTGAACAACTGGCTGCCACAGGGAACTGAGTTTAAGTGCGTTTCAGTGAAGGGTCTGCTTTTCTCTGTTTTCCTACATAGGGATGTATGGACTAACATATATCCAAGTTTCCTTACAAAGCATTGAAAAACCTCATGGGGTAACTGGAAGACTCATCAAATCAGATTAAATTAAATACAGCTGTATTTAGCTATTGCTGTTTTGATGGAAATTACTTAAGTACTTTTTGTTAAATCCTGTTAATCATATTTGGTTGACCCAACAATTCATTCAGGTTTTTCCATAACATCCTACAGAAACACCCAAAAGAACTTTTTGACTAACCCAGTATTTCACAAGGCTCTCAGACATATTTCATTCTGGAAAATCTCTCTCCTAGAAACAGGGTGTTGGATTAACCCTAATACTAACTACTTCTGAAATATAAGGAAATGAATCAATTGTTGTTTAGTCACTAAGTCATGTCCAACTCTTTTGTGACCCCATGGACTATGTAGCCTGCCAGGCTCCTCTGTCTGTGGGATTTTTCAGGCAAGAATACCGGAGTGGGTTGCCATTTCCTTCTCCAGAGGACTAATGAATCAGTAAATCGGGGTTATTAGGGAACAGGGCACTTACTGAGTAACACACACAAGATGTTCAAGATAGTCCCCAAGATTCTCTGGGCTTCCTGTGTTCTCATCACAAAGTGGAATGAATCCCAGAGTTAGTCCAAGTTAAACAAGAAATGTATTCTAGATGGATATTAAATATATATACATATTTAATCATTTGGTTCTTCCAGATTCTGCCTGTGTCTTTGGCACAGAGTGTTGACAAAAGATGCATTATTTTCATCTCTTGTGTTATGTATTAAATAACTTGGGTGACATCTGAGACTGGAGAACTGAAACCAAATCCTCCCCATTGTTTGCCTTGGAATAAGAAAGGGCTTCAGCTCTGGTTTTCATAGATGTATTGCTCTCATTACAAATGACATACCTCTAAGATCTAACTCAGTGAAAGATTTCCATTGCATTTATCAAAATGCAATAAAGAGTGAAAAGAGCTTTTTATCACTTTGCTTGCTTTCTAGGCATCAAATGATGAGGTTCCAGAATGTTAATTGCTCTGTGGCCCTTTGCGGGTGATAAATAAATCTGGATTTGCTAAGCATGTGCATCCTTCACTTCATAATGATTTACAAGAGACACAATCAGTTGTAATTGAATATTAAAGTCAAGTATGGAGTTTTAAAATTTTTTGAGGTTTAGGGGAATAAGTTTCTGCTTTTTTCTTGGAGTGTTTCTCACACTCACTTTAATATCTACATACTTCATACAACTTTATTTCACATAGAATCTCTTTAATAGAAAGTCTGTCAGCTATAGATAATAATAACTTGCCAAGGCTGCCTCTTTTTTTTACCATGCTGTGTGGCTTACAGAATCTTACTTTGCTGGCCAGGGATAGAACCCAGGCTCCCGTCAGTGAAAGCGCCGAGTCCTCGCCACTGGAGTGCCAGGGAATTCCCAAGACTGCCATTTTATATGTTACAGTTTTTAGTATGCAATGTCATGCTGAATATGCAGTTTTCAATATTTTGATGGAAAGGATGCTTGCTGGTGCATAATGTATTTAAGAATCACAAGTGGCTGATAACACCATGAGTTAGTCATAAGGGTACAGAGAGCTTTCAAAAAGTAAAGGCCTTCAGTCGTGAGTTGAGGGCTACAAGAACGACACTATCAACCATAACTTAGTGGGTAATTAAAAACCATTGAAAATTTGAGTTGGCAGGTCCTTGCAAGTATAACATTCTTAAGCACTGTCCGCTTCATTGTACGGTGGAGACGGCAGCTTAACGAGTGTTGTTATCACCTATGAATTTTGACTCCCCTGAGCTTGTACCACATTTAGCCAAGAGGCTTCTTACATATTTTGAGCTTGCCCTTTTCCCCCCCTTGTTTAATGTCGCCTTGAGGACGCTAGTGTTCTTTTTAGTCACTTACATGTACTATTCCTGCCTAACCCTACACATTTTGCTGTTCGCTGTAGGTGCAGCCAAACAGCTTTCCATGGCAGTCCCCTCTGCCCTGTAGCAGCAGCCTCCCTGCAACCTGCACGACCGGCCAGAGCAAGGTGGCAGCCTGGCTACAGGACTCGGAAGAGATGGACAGGTGTGCAGAAGGTCAGTTCATGCCCAGTGTGGGCTCTCAGGGTGAGCCAACAAGACGGACACAAAAGGGGCAAATTGCGTGGGTCCCTCACCTTTCAGGTTTCTCTCCTGTCCATTCTCCTGCACCCTCAGAACTACTGAATCTGGTTTCACCCTTACGCTGACTCCACCCACTGCAACCCTCTCAGCTCCTTTCCTTAGCAGTTTCCTCTGGCTTCCTTAGCCTCCCACACCCTGCACCTGGGGGCAATCACCCAGCTGAGTGCTGCCTTGGGAGCACCCCCCACCCTCTCTCCTGACAGTCCACTAGGTCACTTACACGGCTGCTTCTCTGCTGCTCTATCTGGCCTGCAGAACAGTGTGTGTTCCCCAACTACCGGCAATAAATAGCCATGTTATACCGCATCTTATAGCCACCATTACATGGTGGTGGTGTCCCACTCTGGATCAGTTACTGAATGCTCTGAACTAGTACACAATTCCTTCATTATACCATCTCTCAGCCTCTTGACCTGCAGAAGCTTTTTCCTTCCATGTCGTGAACTTGAGCATGTTGGTTCAAACTGGATCCGCAGACCATTTCCAGTCTGTGAGATGGCTTTCATTTGACATTCAAAAATGAAAAGAAAAAAGAATAACAGGTATTTAATAAATCTAAATTGATTTAATTTTTAAATTATTTTTAGGCGATATTCAGCCTAACTCTTTTTTTAATATTAAATTTTTTCCTTTATAAAGTTATGGTGAAATGTTACATTATTTTATGACCTCACTTAGAAAAATTGAAATTTGGTGATCTGTGTTCATGCCCTGACCAAAACAAATTTTTTTTTTGCTCTACACATGCGTGAAGTCAAAGTCTGCGGCATTTTTATTAGTTCTCTCCACATCCCAAGCTCAATATTTATGTGAAAAATATGACTTTGAGGGGGATGTTATATTCATTAAGTGTGTCAAACTAACATTCCATTGAAATGGTTTTATTTGATTGTATACACAAAACACACAAATATTACTTTGCCTTTATGAACTTCAGGTTGGGGAAGAAGCTGAACTCACTGTCCTACATACTGAAGACTCACTCGCCTCTTCGGCTGTGCCAGACAGTCAGCCTCTCCTCTACTTTTTGCCTCCTTGTACATGCTTGTGGCATTCAACCTGGCCACCAGCGTTGTTGAAAAGATGGAGACTGTCCACCAGGACAAAAGTGCATTCATGTGGCCAAAATAGATATTGGCCTTGATGCCAAGAAGCCCGTGACTGGTGGGGGATGTCTCTGTCTCTCTGCGTGCTTCTAAATACTCTGTGGCCCATCCCTGTGCCCTTTCGCCAGCCTTGGGGGTGACCCTCCTTTCTCCCCATCCTGACCTCTCCACCTGTGTCCTCATCCTGCCATTGTCTTCTTCAGGATTTAGCGGAGGAATGATCTCTTCTCTTGGGAACAACCTAAGTCTTTCCCACTTCCCTTGTTCCTGCTTGTAGACTCCAGCTTCTCTCCCCTAAGTTGACTTGGCCCTTATGACTCTATGACAAAAGTGTTCTTGGCAACAAGAGGCCATCTGATTTCTGCTGTGTTTTCAAGCCTCGTCCTCTGACCCGCCCTGCAAGACCTTGTCTAATGGGCCTCTGCTTTTAGGTCCTGTGAAGTTTTCCCTTTTTTTCCAGTTGTTCCTCCTCTGTTTCACTGGGATTCTACTCTGGTCAGCCTTGGTTGTAGGGATGGTCAAGATTGAGTATTCTGCTTTTAGCTTCAGTAATAATAAGCACAGTTTATTGAGTGCTCATGTGGGTCGGGCACGGAGTTAAGTACTTTACATATGTGGTCTTTTATACGTTTTCACAATAGTACCAAGCAGGAATTACGAGCCATATTTTTCTAAATAGGAAAACCACAGCTCAGAGAGGTCGAGTAACTTGTCCATGTTACACAGCAAGTACTTGGCAGAGTGCAGGGCTAACCCAGATCAGCTTGATTCCAGTGACTATGCTCAGCGCTTCCGAAACAACAGGCACGCTTCCAGCCGCAGTCTCTATTATGACGATAGTGATGATAAGATGGTAGTGGTCGTGGTGGCAGTTGATAGGATGGGTCACGTCTTGTGCAGCAGATGCTGTTCTAGGGGTTTTATATGCATTGACTCATTTAATCCTCTCAGTGCTGCTTTACAGGTGAGAAAACATAGGCTCAGGGAAGTCAGGTCACTTTAACCAAGTTGACACAGCTAGTGACGATGGAGCTGGGATTCAGACTCATGGTCTGACTCCGGAGCGTATGCTCTTCATCACTGTACCGTATTTCCCTCAAAAAGGCCGAACACTGTCTGTATCTCAGACCTCTGTACGCAGCGTGTGCTGCATTCCCAGCCACTTCCTGCACTGTTGACACTTTTATTAATGCACTTGGTCACACTCTCTTCTCAGCCTGTCAAAAACCAATTCTGTCTCCTCTGTGGAAACGGCCCCAGTTCCTGGATTCCCCTGTGTTTGTCAGTGCTGCCGTCATAACCACTCCTGAAAACTCTGTCATCTCTGCCCCTCCCAGCCTGTTCATCCCGCGAAGGCTGAGGTCGTTATTCCTTTGAAACCCACCCCGCCCCCACCTCTCCTCCTCATCTGCCTTCCTCTGGAATTCCATTTCTGCCAAGCTAACTCATGCTCTGTCTTTGCTCACTGGCCTCTGACTGGTACTGCACCTCACTCTCTTGCTCTGTGACTCCGTGGCTCTCAGAGGCTCCTGGGGAGCTGCTGCTCTTGGATGTGTTCACAGATGGTGCCAGCACTTAGCGGGCATCATTCCATTGCCCTTGGCTATGAGATATATGTATTACTGCTGCCCCCACTTTGCAGATGAGGAAAGTGAAATGCGTGGAGGTTAAGGAATCTTCCCAGTTATGCACTGCCCTGATGGAGAGGCTGGGGCTCCAGCCAACCCACAGACTCCAGCCAACCCACATTTACTGGTCCCAAAGACAAATCTTTGTTCACTACATAAAATATATAGTCCCTCAAGACCTCTTATTTCTTAAAATAACTTTTTGCAAAAATGTCTTCAAGTGGTTTTCTGTGGACTCGGGCTGTAGTCCAAATTACTTAGCCCAGCATTTCACATCCAATTTTAAGCTTTCTTGCCCTGCCTACCCTCTCAACCTTGCCTTCCAGAGGCCAAATTGAACTTGCTATCTCCAGAGTGTCCTTGCACGTTCCTGCCTCCATGCCTTTGCACAGGCTGTTCTTCTCAACCTGCTGTGACTGCTCTGCCCTTCTCCATCTTCCTGTTTTTCTGAATCCTCTATCAGTCCTCCAGACCCACAAAAGTTTCCACTGTGTTATCTACTCTGACAACCTCAAACCACAGTAACTATCCCTTTCTTGAACTACCACAGCACTTTGTTTTTGGTCTATTCTGATCATTTTAGAGAGTCCCATCATTGAGGTTGGTTGCAGTTCAGAAGTTCATCATGTAACATCTTCTTGAACCCATAACATTTATAGTTCCAGTACTTAAAGAGGTTAGCTATTCATAGGTCTGGATGTCTGTCAATCCATATCTCAAGTATGTAAGGGAGTTTCTTAGCTCTTGGAGAGCATTTTTTCTCACAGATGTAAAATGTTAAATTAGTATTTTATATGCCTTCCTTGTGTACCAGTATATCCATCACTAAAATGGGTACATAATAGTTTAAGGTACAGATTATTTATTGTATATATTTTCTTTAAACCAGAATGTAAATTCCATAAATCTTACTTTATCGCTATATTCCCTATGCTTAGCCCTGTGCTGGTTGCCTAGTGTCTTCCTAACCAGCGGTACCCAAATGAAATAGTAAATGGATAACTTTGGATGTGCTCTGAGTGTGTAGTCATCAGTTGTGTCCGACAGTTTGCCACCCTTTGGATTGTGGTCCACAAGGCTCCTCTTTGTCTGGGATTTTCCAGCAAGAATACTGGAGTGAGCTGCCATTTCCTTCTTAGGGGATCTTCCTGACCCAGGAATCAAACCCATTTCTCCTGCATTGCAGGCAGATTCTTTACCTACTGAGCCATCGGGGAACCTTAATTAATTTAGTTATTGCACAATTGGATAACATATTTCTTTTATTTTTTTAATTTAACTTTTTATTTTATGTTGGAGTATAGTTGACTTACAATGTTATGTTCATTTCAGCAAGGCAATTCAGTTATACATATACATATATTCACTCTTTCAGATTTTTTTCCCATATAGGTTATTACAGAATATTGGATAGAGTTCTTTTTAGGACAAAGTAGGGATGATGAGAAAATAAGTAAACCGGTATATACTTAAATTTTCAATTTTTTACTATTATAAACTATCTCAACAGTCCTTTATTGGCATAATTTTGCCTTTTTCCCAGATTCTAAAAATAGATTTAATCTTGATTTAATGAAATTCCAGAGATTTTTTAAAAAGGTATTTTTATTGTCTTGGGTAAATTTTTATAATCCTTATGTACAATCAGACACCTAGGCAAGGAGTAAAATTCTGCCAGGGATTTCATTTCTTCCATATTTTTTTTAAATTTTATTTTATTTTTAAACTTTACAAATTGTATTAGTTTTGCCAAATATCAAATGAATCCACCACAGGTATACATGTGTTCCCCATCCTGATAGAAGTGTCAAGAAATGGTGAGGCTTGTTCCAAGTTAAGGCTCTAGAAGAATGATTAGACATAGTGCAATTAATATTCCATAAAGACAGTTTCTGGTTTTCATAGAATTTTCTCAGTTGCTACTTTCATTAAGAAGGTAAGAGAGTAAATATTAACTGTTACCACTCAACAGGTAAGAAAACTACAGCTGAGAAATTAAAATAAATCAATGTTTCCCAACCCTTAGTTTTGAATCCTTTTGCCTTCAATCAAATCCATTCTCTTTCCATTCTGTTAGAAAGGATTTTAAGCCCCATTTTTAGATCTCTATACTACCTACATACACCATTTGTATAGAATAATCACAGTTATTAAAGAAGAATGAATGTAAAATTTAGCAAATAGAATGCTTAATGTACAGGTAGTGTTAGGCTATGTCCCTGTCAGCATGCTCATGGATGCAGTTTTAAGGCAAGTTAAAATGAGGTCTCTTTTCACCATCTTCTTTCTCCTCTTCCCTCCAACCCCTTCCTTCTTTCTTTGTACTGCTTTTCTCTCTCATCCCTTCCCTTTTATCTTTTGTATTTCCTACCCATCCAAGCCACTTGTTTTATTTTCTTCGTGGGGGAAATGGGAGGAGTATAATGGTGCTGCCTCCCCTGAAATGAGGAGGGAGTGATGGAAGGGTCCTGGCCTCCGCGGTACTCTCTTCTGCCGCCTCTGTTAGGTCATTTCCTCTCTTGAGGAATTTAAAGGCCACTGATGGCCAAGAGTTCCCTGGAAGAGCCACAGCAGCACTTGAACAGCTCACCCAGACTCCAGCCTAGGGCAGATGCTGCTGAGAGGTGGCGCCTGGGTGGGGCCTGGCCCCTAGTGTATTGCTGCTGCCCTGCTCTCTGTAGGGTGTGCAGGGGTTCTGAGTCCTACACACGAAGACCTTCACAGCAGGTAGACACGTTCCTAACAGCAAAACTGAACCACCACTGAAGTTCCCTGGAGTGTGCTTCTAATGTGACAAAGGCCATCTCAGCAGAATCTCCCAATTTCACTGAGATTTTTAATAGCTTTCTACACTAATTGTTCATCTGTAAGAGTGGGTTTTGAACTCATCCAATAAATTATCAGTGGTTTTATGGTTCTAAACCAGAGAAGGGTCTGTTTTCTTTCATTTGCCAGTATCATCGTCCTTAAACATAAATCTACCTGATCATATTTGCCATAATTTGGATAGACTGCCTGTTATTATCATCACCACCACTTCCTGCCCAGTTGTAACATATTTTTATTTCTGATCTGTTTTAGACCTTGCACACTGCCAGTCGAACCTTGTGGAACTTAGCAAACTCCTGCAAAATTTGGAAATACTTCAGAGAACTCAGTCAGCACCTAACTTTACTGACATGCAGGTAAACATATTATAGCTGCTGGTCAAAGGAACTTAAAATATTCACTCAGAATTTTTACTGAATTGTTATATGAATATATAAGGCAATATTTAAAGGGACGTAACTGTAATACAGATTAGCTTATATTCTGGAGCTATTCTTAATAACTTTTTGAATCTTGGTGTCATTGTTTTAAGATGTCTTTTTTAAAATGTTGTACATTTGAATACAGACTAACTAGAAGTGAATATCTGAATCATTCTTCCACATTTATGTTGCATTAGAAATGATAATTATGAAGGTATAATTTGGGTACTGTAAGTACCCAATTATAGCAGAAAAACACCAAAGATCTCTAATCCTATTTTCATTTTGTATAGCAGAAAAAGATGTTTTGTTTTTGTCTCTGCTTTTAATACCCTTTATGCATCAGATGCACCTTCATCTCCTGGCTGGTTTGCTTTAGGTATCTAACAATGATTCTTTACTAACTTGCTGTGCTCTCTTTGTCTATGCCTGTATTATCTGTGTTAACTTAATAATGCTTTGTTGCTTTTAACTATTTATGCAATGTAGGCTAACTGTGTAGATATTTCAAAGAAAGACAAGCGGGTCACAAGACGATGGAGAACAAAAAGTGTCAGCAAAGATACAAAAATACAACTGCAGGTACAGACCTTACTTTTCCTTCATTCATATTTATAGATATTTTTTAAAATATTAGTATTTACATATCAGTTCTTAGAACTTTAAAAGTTTAAGCAACTGTTAACTGCTTTAAAGCTAGTGCTTCTCAAACTGAGTTATATTATCTAAAATAGTGAGAAATCTATTCTTATTTTGACATAAGTAAAAAGAATTTAAAAGAAAGCTTAAAATTATGTAATACGGCTTTCAAGTGGCATTTTCATTCTCAATTACGGCCTTTGAACCATTAAAACATATTTTAACAGAAAGTCACCTTAAAAATCTAGACTACAAATCAAATGGGTTGTAATGAACATTTATATATACTAAATCTTAAAGGAGCCTTGTATGTGTTAGTGTTGTCCAATGTTATATCTATCAATATATGACCTTTGTCCAATGTTTTATCTATCAATACATGAGATGAAGACTGCAATAGGTTAGAAATGAACAAACTTGGGTTCTAGTCTAATCACTGTGACTTCCTGGCAGTATAATCTCATTTATTTCTGTTAAATTGTCTGGGCTTCCATGAACTTCTGGGTAAAGTGATAGAGTTGCATTAATCGTCTCTGAATTACCTTTCAACTCTAAAATTCTGTGATTCTACAAAAACAGATATTATTGGCCATCAACAGTCACTTTTAAAATTTGAACTAACGTCTTCATGGTTCATAATAAATTTCCTTGAAATTCATTTAAAATAAGTTATATGAATAGTTGAAAAATTTTAAAGTAAGATCCTCTTATGTCATTGCATTGCAATGATATAAAATATGGTAAAAGCCTACAACCTCTCATGTCAAAATTCATGTTACTTTGAAATCTTTAAGCTTGAAATTTTACCACTCCAGTCCTAACTATATATTAATATTATAAAGGACTCTTGCCCTGCACAATCAGAATTAGACTTCTTATCTTGCTTTTCTTTTTATTATGCTGTAAATCAATCTGTAACACAAAGAAGGACTGCTTTTTAGAATATTTCAGTGTCTTTTAAATAAGAACAATAATTCTTCCTTAATTCTGACTTTACTGATAACATTCTTTTAATTCTAAATGTGTAAATAACCAATTCTTTGTTACTTTGCTTACTAATCTGATTAATTTGAAAATAGATTTTTGCAAGCAATAAAGATTTTTTTTTTTTTTTAGTTGGAATGTCCACATTGTGTGAACACAATTTTTTGTGGTCTTTTGTTCAGTATGTTTTTCTGTTTTTTCCCTTCTATTCAAAAAATTAATACTGTAGAGACAAATGTGCCAAATGATTTCACAAGGAAATTGCCTAAAATTGCTTTCCAGAGTACCATATTTTTGAGCAAGTGATTGTCTAGTTTTGTGTGTGTATTTTTAAAACATAGTATCTATGGTTATCATAGGCAGGGAAAGAGAACCTTAATTGTAAATAGAAAAACTGGAGAAGGCCAGCATCATAGGAACATGCACAGTTGTGGGTAGATACCATTTCAATCTGTGTTTTATAAGATAGCCCATTGAACATTTGCCATTCACAAGTACGGTCTGGAGTAGGTTGGTTCTCAGTGAGTGAGCACAGTAACACTGGCTGTCTTCTTACAGTTTCGAGGACCACCACAGTCACTGAGTCTTTTTTCCTGAAGGAAACAGAATGCCACTCTGAATAACCCTCCCATTCACAGGCTGTGCTTTTCACTGTGTGGAGAGTTTGATGAAGGTTTTTCTTTTTTTTTAATCATCAAAAGCAGTTGTTCAAAAAGCAGGACAATATTCTTCTTTCATATTTATATCACATTTTGGGGTTGATTGTTTGTTCTTAAAGTTTCATTTATGTTCTGTTGCCTTGTTTCTATTTTGCCAGAGAGTGGCAAAATGGCCCTTGTGATTCTAGTTCAGTCATTTGGGGGAGAATTGAAATCATTTCATCCCCATACTCAAAGAAAGTGTTAAACTTTCAAAAGTAGGAAATTTAGTTCCAACTCCAGTGGAAATAAATAGATGAAGGGGTGGTGGTAAGCTGTTAATTGTTCCCATAAAAACCTCACTTCCACTTGAATTGGTAAAACAAAGGATCGTAGGGTGAATGCTACAGAATTTAGTACAACTCCTAGACTTTTTCTGCTCACTCAAACCAGCGACCTTCCAAGACCCCTTAGAATGCTCATTCTCTATCACTGCGAAGTTACCAGAAGTTTCTTCACCATCATACCTTACTGGGGAACCATAAAAATCAGCCAGCGATGACTATGACTGATATGAATGTCATTACTCATCAGTTTTTTACCTACAGAACAGCATAGCATTTATTTTTGCTGTGATGGATTAAATATGCATATTTCCTCCTCCTGTTTTAAATGTTTTTTGACCATTAGAACTGCATCTCATGGTTCCAAGTATTTGTTTTTAGTTCGTAATTGTCTCACTACTTGCATCACTTTCTCTGAATGCGAGGCTATTTGTTGTAAATGGCTGATTTTTCATCTTCTCCATCATTTGGAACGTTTAGTCCACCAGCCATTTATGGAGGAAATTTAAACTATCTTGTGGTGCTGGTGGCGGTGGTCATTGTTATTTCTGTTGTTGTTATGGATCTTGTTTTATGGAACTTGGTCTTTAGCATTCTGTAGTTGTAATTTTTAATACACAGAGATAATTATAAAATAGATCATTTAAAAAATTGACCTCAAAAAAGTAAAAACTGAAGAACATGTTAAACGAGATGTTTGACTGCTTATTCTTACATAAGTACACTATTGATTTGAATGTGAATGTTAAAATTTGGACCACATTTCTACATGAAGCTACTGGCAAGCTAGCTCAAGAATCCATTGAGTAATTCACTGGAGGCAATAGGTGTCCTAGAAGTCTCTGTGGAATTACCTATTAGGAAAGATATTCCCTGTGTCCCAAAGTTCAAATTTCTGGTTCTAATAAAAATCTCGGTATCATCATTATGCAATAAAACAGTTTGGTTGTGTTTTAAATGAGTGGAGGATGGCAAGAAGAGAATTATTTTATAAGGGTTGTTGGAGAAGAGATTACTACTAGATTTCCCGTGTTGCTAATAGCATGAATTAAATACTAGGTCCCTAGATATTGGAGAGAATGAGGTATGGGGTAGCAGATAAATATCTGTTGTCATTCATTCATCCTGGATCTCACAGATGCTCAAATTACACTGAAGAGTAAAACTACATTCTTTCTCATTTTTTTTTTTAACCACAGTAGGCATAAAGACATTTTATATAGAAATGTTTTGTCTGACACAGATTATGTATGTGTGTTTGTGTTTAATAATCATATACATATATGTACACAAAGGACTTGTGAAGATGGAAGAGAAATGTGAATGTAATTTGGAAAATTTGAAGAGAATTGGAGATATAAGAATTTAAAATATTTTTCTGTTGTCCAAAAAGACTAACACAGCCATGCTGGGGTTTTTTTTTTTTTTTTTCCTCAGTCTGACTGTTATGTGACTCTGAAAACATTTCAGCTAATTGGAACTGAAATTAATTCTCACAACCTTGAAGAGTCAGGGTCTGTCAAATGCAGGCACAGTTGAGTTGATTAGAAGGAAATATTATTATCCCTTAATCCTGTCCACCAAAAAGAGAAGAAAGAAAGAAAAGCTCTAAGAGTCTTCTACTGGCACATCACTAAATGAAACATATGCCTTCAGGTTTTCATAGCTGATTTTTATAGGTGTTGTCCCAACACTCTGAGGACATTGAGGTTTACCTTCCTATTCTATGGGGACTGGCTTCCTCCTTGGAAAATTCTTCAGTCAGAAAATCCCAATACCATTCTTAATACTGAATCCCAGAGACCTTTATAGGAGGAGAGAAAGTGGGGAGTTGAATATTCCTAGTATCCTTCCCCTTACTTTTTCCTCCCAGCAAGAAACAAACAATTCTTCCTGGCCAACAGAAGGCTCTCATTACAACCTGTTTGTTTTAGCCTTTGCATATTATTTATTTAGTCACCTTCCCCTGAACTTATTTTTTCCTTTGCTTCCATTTACTGAATGCCTTTTGGCTTCATATAACATGGCATTGCATGAATAAAACAAAAGGTACATTGATTTTACCTTAAAATCATAAGCTCTTCATCTCTTCATAACTTTCCATCTCCTTTTGGGGTAGGGGTTATGTTCAGCAAATAGATATAAGTGTTTGGGTGGTCTGCCATGATAAACTTTTCTCATGGCGTGACTGCTCCTTCAAGCTCTTTTCAATGCTAAGATTTAGCAAAAGTCAACTGCAGTTAAAAATTCTCCCTCTCCCTTGTCTGATTATCTTTCATTCTCCCATATCCCCCCCTCCCCCTGTCCCGTGTTTTCTCCTCCCTCCTCTCCTCTCATTCACTGTCAGGAAGGGCCATCTGCGAAGGGCCAGTTCAGCACAACTCGGCGCCGGCAGAGGCTAGCAGCAGCAGTGGCTACAACAGTGAGTGGATTTCAACCTCCAGTGGGTGCTTAAAGAGAATGAGAAGCTGTACTGGTGCCATCCCCTGCGCTAACGGTGCCGCTCGCGGGGGTGCATCCAGCACAGCCCTCCTGGGTTGGCAGAGCTCGCACATGTTCTCTGACTGTCTGCGTGGCAGGCCTCTCACGCACACAGGCGTTTGGGTTTGCAATGGAAAACTATCATGTAATCCAGATCTCTACTCCTACTCTCAGTGTTAGAAACAGTTTAAATTCAAGGATGTATGTGGGATTTTCTTACATGGTGTGGGTTTTGGGAGAGGTTGGTTTTTGTTTGGTGTGGTTGTTTGCCATCCTGATCTTAGAACCTTTGCTAACTGATTTCGGTTTTTCTAATAAAAGTCAGTTACTACAGACATAAGTTGTGCTGTTTTGGTCACAATGTGACTGTTTGAAAAGGATGTGAGGATAAAGAAATGAGAGGGTACAAAAAGGTGAATTTTGATGCTCTCTCAGTGGCTATGCAAACTTACACTTAGCAAAGGAAAATTGTTTCCTGGAAAGAATATTGAGCTGAAAATCAGAAAATATAGTGTGGAAAGGAGAAAACCACAAAGTTAAATGGTGTTTAATTCACATCTAGATGTTGGTTTGTTTGTTTTTTTTTTTTTAAGAGAGAATAGTATGGATATTAGGCGGATAGATGAAGTATTGAGATATATAAGGCAGATAATCAAAGCTTGCTTAGAATAGTGAACTATCCACATGGAATATGAAATAGAATATGTAAACACAAGAACCATATGCTGGATAAAAATACATCTTAATATGTGCTTAATCATAATCATAATATCCTATCAACTGTGTAAATACAGAGTTCTGAGTTCATAGCAAACATTAGTTTTTTGGCTATTATATAATATTTCTTGATTTATAGTCTTGCTCTTGCTGCTGGTGTATTTTAAGACTAAAATTGCTGAAAAATATGAAAAGATTTTGGTTGCATTCAAGAAGAATGGATATTGGTGTATGGATTGTTGGTTTTATGCTTCGTAACTAGTGACTGACTCTTGATTTATATGTGGGTACTTAGCTGGATTGTTTGAGAGACAGAAATGATTTTGATTATGAAATGAACTAGTGACTTGGAATTTATTAGCGAAGTGACTGAAACAGTTCTGTGAACATTTGAACAAAGAAATATTTTAAATTGATTTCACAGTTAGTGGCTATCTTACACATGTATTCAAATAAGATGAATAAAGTATCTAATACTGACACGGTAGCAGATTCTGACAATAAATACATGTAAAATCAATTTAAAAATTCTTAAATGTAACCTTTTATTTAAAAATTCAGAAATCCAACTGATTATTAGAGAACAGTATCTCAGTATGGAAAGGAAAGGTCAGTCATTTTATGAAAATACAAATGTTTCCTTAAATAATATATTTCTAAGATGGCATGAGGGAAGTGATTGTATGTCTACTATGTTCATTTTTTAATTGCAGATAAATATATAATGAATATAATAAAACTGAAGTTGGAACCTATTTGACTAGAATAGGTTTATATTTTTTTATTTGGAAGTGCGAGAGAAAAAGATTTTGAAAGAAGGAAGAATTACTGCTCACCTTCCCCCCAGGGAAATGGTGACGACAGAGGTGAAGAATAACTTAAAGCAACTAACGAGCAATGCCGGCACGTTTAGTCATGTATGCAGGAATAATTAGAGAAAATGGGGACTCGTAAACCTTCTAGGATCTGTACTTTTAATTCCATACCGGAGCAGAATAACATCTAGCAGGATCTAACACAATCATTTCTGCCTCCCTCGGCCTCCTCACCCACATCTCAGCGACTTGTCATTGGCGACTCAGCCCTCCTGTTCCTTTGACTGCAGTGGTTCCCCTTAACTCCCTGTCATTCCTCCTCCCAAAACTAAAATTCAGTTCAGTTCAGTTCAGTCACTCAGTCGTGTCCGACCCTTTGAGACCCCCTGAATTGCAGCATGCCAGGCCTCCCTGTCCATCACCAACTCCCGGAGTTCACTCAAACTCATGTCCATCGAGTTGGTGATGCCATCCAGCCATCTCATCCTCTGTCATCCCCTTCTCCTCCTGCCCTCAATCCCTCCCAGCATCAGGATCTTTTCCAGTGAGTTAGCTCTTCACGTGAGGTGGCCAAAGATTGGAGTTTCAGCATCAGCATCATTCCTTCCAAAGAAATCCCAGGGCTGATCTCCTTCAGAATGGACTGGTTGGATCTCCTTGCAGTCCAAGGGACTCTCAAGAGTCTTCTCCAGCACCACAGTTCAAAAGCATCAATTCTTCAGCACTCTGCTTTCTTCACAGTCCACTCTCACATCCATACATGACCACTGGAAAAACCGTAGCCTTGACTAGACAGACCTTTGTTGGCAAAGTAATGTCCTCTGCTTTTGAATATGCTATCTAGGTTGGTCATAACTTTCCTTCCAAGGAGTAAGCGTCTTTTAATTTCATGGCTGCAGTCACCATCTGCAGTGATTTTGGAGCCCAGAAAAATAAAGTCTGACACTGTTGCCACTGTTTCCCCATCTGTTTCCCATGAAGTGATGGGACCAGATGCCATGATCTTTGTTTTCTGAATGTTGAGCTTTAGGCCAACCTTTTCACTCTCCTCTTTCACTTTCATCAAGAGACTTTTGAGTTCTTCTTCACTTTCTGCCATAAGGGTGGTGTCATCTGCATATCTGAGGTTATTGATATTTCTCCTGGTAATCTTGATTCCAGCTTGTGCTTCTTCCAGCCCAGCGTTTCTCATGATGTACTCTGCATATAAGTTAAATAAGCAGGGTGACAATATACAGCCTTGACGTCCTCCTTTTCCTATTTGTAACCAGTCTGTTGTTCCATGTCCAGTTCTAACTGTTGCTTCCTGACCTGCATGTAGGTTTCTCAAGAGGCAGGTCAGGTGATCTGGTATTCCCATCTCTTTCAGAATTTTCCACAGTTTATTGTGATCCACACAGTCAAAGGCTTTGGCGTAGTCAGTAAAACAGAAATAGATGTTTTTCTGGAACTCTCTTGCTTTTTCCATGATCCAGTGGATGTTGGCAATTTGATCTCTGGTCCTCTGCCTTTTCTAAAACCAGCTTGAACATCTGGAAGTCAGCCCACATGTTTTGAGTCTATCCTATCCTGCTGGTGCTTTTTATCTGGAATTCTCCCAGGAGGCTCCAGTCACTTGTTCTCCTTGCCCAACTCAGATGTGTTAGGGCAGCTGAGATTGCTCCCAAAGATAAGTACACCCAAGATGTTTCTGAGATTTGTTCTTGTTGATTCTTAGCACGCATGTCCATGATGGCCCACTTATGCCATCAGCCAGACCCATCAGAATAGGGGGATGGAAAAGAGAAACACTAGCACCTCCCCACGGGGGAACCCTGGGAGTCCCAGTGCACTCGGTGCTCCCCACAGGCACCCCTGTGCACATGATGCGGAGTAACTGCAGCAGAAGACTGTCTGCGTGGGCCCTGTGAGTTGTGTATGCTCAGTGTCTTCCTTATACCTGCTGTTCTCTTTCTCGCCCTTGTTTGCCATGTTTTTCTTCTCAGCGTCTGATTGAACTTTTAATAGAGAGGCCTTTATCTTAGGAGCAAGTCTGTGTCCTCACTGGACTCCCTAGGCCTCCGCTGCACCCGGGCCTCTCCCTATGTACTCAAGGGAGGAGAGCACTCTCCTACACAGTGTTAGTCCCTGGAGTGTTAGGGTTCCTGAGTGCAGATAAAACCCTTTTACATGATCCTCAACACATTTCATTTTCCACCATCAAACACCTACATTCCTTTTTCTCAAATGCTCTCCTGGTTCCTTGTATCCTGAAACCACATCCTTAAATCTGCAAACTCCTTGGTTTGTCTCTTTCCTCAAGTCACAGTCTCCACCCGTGACCTCCTCATCACCAGTATTTCCATGGACTCTCTCTGTCCCTCCTAGAGGGCCCTGGGCTGTCTGCTCTTTCTATTAATAGATTTAACATCACCACAGTCATGGTCAGCAATTTTCTTTATCTATCTTCAAACATTCTTCTACATAAATCATCCCATTCCTTTATAGATGTCCTAGAAAACCTCAATCGTTATTGTCACAAAGTTGCCAGGATAGGATTCCAGCAAATTATTGAACCCAAGGACTCCATTTTCTCAAATGGGTTATCTGCACTTTAGTATCTATTCTCTGGAAGAGTCAGAAATTCAGTTCCTAATGAGATAAACAAGCTGTTGACACCTCCCAGCCCAGTGTAGCCAAGACCCCCATGGAGGATGAGAAAGAGTTACTCTGATGTCTCCAGGTAACAAGTGCTTCAGATATCCTAGATTACTAGGCTTAGCTTAGCTGAATCTGAGGAAAAGCTTCATTCCCTCTTTCTTTCCTGGGAAGCCTGAATATCTTTTGAGATAAATAACTCCTTGCCAGGACCAAGCTGCATCCTAAGGACCCTCTTAAGTCTCAATTGCCATCACCCAGACCCACAAACTGCAGCTCAGGCTAGATTTTTGGGGGTCTCTCCCTCCCCTCCATCCTCTATGTCTTCTGTGCACATGCTTGCTTGCTCCCTCTTGCCCCTTCGCCTCCCTTTTTCTATCATGAGATTTACAGCTAAGTCAAAAAATGAGGAAAGGAAGAGGTTCTAGCATATCTATACATCAGATGAAATATTGGTTCCTTCCTCCTACAGCGTATTTTCTGTTAGATAGAGGATGTGAATTAGCTTTTAATTTATACAAAATTCAGCTTATGGAGGCATCTAAGTCTGGTTCTTGAAGGTTATTGAATGCATATCTGTGTAGTAAGAATTAGGGGAGGTTACTAGTGATCTGATTTACAAAAGGAATTGGCGTTCTCATTCTCCAAGAATGGTTGGCTGACAGCATTTTATAATGGTCAGGTAGAAGCTTCTAGAAGGAGAGAGAAGGAGTATTTTGCCCCCACCCATCAGAAGCCTAGCCCAAATCCAAGGGCAAGAGAGCCTCTAGCCATTTGGGAAAATCTATAGTAGTATGACTTTATTTTACTTAATGCTTTTTGGCCAGTTGATAAGCCACGTTCATGTATGTAACAGAGTTGTGTGTCATATACAAAAGTAACTATAGTAATTTATATAATATTTCATTTACAGATGTATTTTGATAAATCAATTTCAAATTTAATTGCAGGTCTCTTTAAGCCATTATTATATGTAGTATTAAACTTATGTTTTATCTAATGACAGTGGAGCAAGTGAATCTTTCTGTATATGCACCTCTTGAATTTTTACCTGTTCAGTGAATTCTTGCTCCAGGCTCAGAAAGAAGTCAGCATAAAGAGCCCTCTGACTTGAATACCCAGCCTTTGTGAGAGAAGGTCACAGTTCAGATTGCTTTCTGCCAGTATTGTTTCAGTGGGTTCAGAGCTGAAGCCTGTCTGGGATTATGCCTCTTCTTCCTGTCATTTTGTCATCGTCTCTCCCCGTGACAGTGAACAGCCAGTGAGTCAGTAGCAGTACTAAATCAACTACGGGAAACTGGGATTCCCTCCCACCCGAACCACCTGCAGAATAGATGAGTACTGTCTCCAAGTGTGTCATCAGAGAGGAATCTGTTGTTTTGGAGAACAGGATACATCTTTTCTGTGTAAGAGATTGTGGGACAGTGTGCTGCTGCTCTTTAATTATTTGTGTCCTCCCTTTCCAGGTTCCTTTCAGTGCCACCATGTCCCCAGTTCGCTTGCATTCCTCCAACCCCAACCTTTGTGCAGATATTGAATTTCAGACCCCCCCTAGCCACCTCACAGACCCTCTGGAAAGTTCAACGGATTATACAAAGCTTCAAGAAGAATTTTGTCTAATTGCACAGAAAGGTAACAATAAGTGTAATGTGCCCTTTATAGTGGCTCTCTTCCTTGATGGGAAGTTGCCATTCATTCTCTTACCCTTGTCTAGGTGGTCATGGTGGCAAGGTCAAATGGTTCATATACTTATTGCAGTTCTATAGATAAAACACAGTGGGATATGATGACTGCTTCCTGGGAAAATGCACATCATAGGGTTTCAGTTTTGACTGAGGAAAGAAAGCATTATTGAGGGTGAGTAAAGGCAGAAAGACTAAAAAGGTGTTATCTTTGATGATGTTCCTCCTATTGCCTTCAGGCCTGACATTAAGGTTTTAGGTCATCATATAATAAAATTTGCTTTTTCTTCACTCAGAGAATATTAGGGTAACGGGATTGTCTACTTATTCTCTGAATTTGCAGAGTCAAACACTTAGGGAGAAAAATAAGATATGGTAGGCAGACAAGCCCACAATACTATTCAGCATCTTTTTTTATCATGTCATACATACTTGTGAGTTAGCAGATTCTGTTTGAAACCTTTTTTTTTTTTTTAATTAAATGGCACTCACTGATTTTACTTTACAGTTTGTTGGTAAGGAATCAAGAGGGCTCAGCTAAGCAGTTCCTCTGTCCTCCGTGGCATCAGCTGGACTCCATCTGTGGTATTCAGCTGGAAGCCTGGCTGAATGGTTCAAGGGGGCTTCACTGGCACTTTGGTTAGACAGCTAGGAGGCTGCACACAACTCTGTCCCTCTCCCCTCCCCTTCCAGGGCAGCTCAGGGCTCCAAGTGGAGTGGATTGCAATGGAAGTGGCCAGCTCTGGGTCTGGAACATTGTCCCTTCACTGCTAGTCCAGATTAGAGGGGAGTGGACATCCAGCCCACCTTGGAGTCTCTTTTTTGATGTTAGATGTTCAGTAAGTCATGTTACAGAAGCTCAACTGCTCTCATCAGGCACAGAGAGCAGGAGAGTAGAGAGCAAGTGGACTGGACAGTCTTGACCGTGTTCGCCAGGAAGAGCCACAGCTCCTAAATTAATTCCCTCCCCTTAATGCTAAAGTATCTAAATTTCAGCCACTGAAATTCATTTTTTACCTTATAATAGTGCCTCCCCAGTCATTGTCTTTTGAAATTGTAATCTTTAGGAGAAAGACATTGTGTTGTTTTCAGTCACTAACACCTCATTATGAATTTTTCACATTTATTTCCTCTGGGGCTGCTGGCAATAGGTTATAAAGTATTCTTGAAAATGTGTGTTAAGTGGAACGTCTCAAGTACCACCCCCCATAATATTCAAAAGCCTAGTGACTCGGGAAAGGAAGAGGTGCACCCTGAGGGTGTTTCTGAGAAAGCTGAAGTCAACAAAAATGCATACTCTCAAACCATCAGCAAGGATGTGCTACCAGAGAGTTCTTTAATTCCACCATCCTGAAGCAGCTAAAGTAAATCTTCTCCCCCACCCACTTTCTTTTTCAACTGATTTTTCAGTTGAGATTCTGTAAGGCCAACTCTCTTTCACCTGTTTTACTCCTTGAGCATTTTTATTATGTCTTAGCCGGATGCTAATCATGTCATTAGACTAGAACAATGCTAAATTATTTATGTAACAGCGTAGATTTATGATCAGGAAGCCAGTAACTTTTGCTTTTAATGCGAGATTGTAGGAACAGGTAAAATGAGGCAACAAATGTGTGAATTAAATATAGCACAGCTTCTAAAGGAAGATGGATAAGTTTGAAGGTAGCCCCAGGAAAGCTTTATGTATTTGGTTGCACTCCTGAGGCTTTTAGGTAATCCAAGTTTCAACAGACTTGTAAAGCTTTTGTTGAAACAGCGTATTTTCTTTTCAGCTGTGCTTGGGGGAAAAGGTGGCTTTTAGATGACTATTGAGTGAATTCTTTAGGAGAAGTTACGGATTTTGAAATGAATGAATCCACTTTTAGAGCTGCTAGTTGGGTTAATGTATTTCAGCTATCAAGTTATTACCTTAAAATTGATGACAACTAGAACGTAGCACATAAATCAGTGAATTAATTGTACATTCTGTATGATCCCATTATTTTTCCCGTGTAATTCTGGTCACTATTTTCTGCTACATTTTTCCACTTCTTTTGAAAATAACCTTTCTCTTACAAGGAAATCCCTATTTCAGAAGACTTTACATTTTGCAGAAGCTGTTACTATAAAGATAAGAGTTGGAAATTCAACATTTTTGTGTTTCAAAATTAAAGACTGCCAGACATACAAATGTCTGTTGTTAGGTATGCAGAAATGAGGGTGGAGGTTGTTTTCAGTTGCGTTTATTTTGTTTTACTTTATTTCCAGCTTTATTGAGATAAAATGAACGTGTAACATTGTATAAGTTCAAGGTATGTATGTTGATTTGACATACTTATATATTACAAAATAATTACTACCATAGGATAGCTAATATCTCCAACATGTCACATAATTACCATTTCGTTTTTGTGGTGAGAACATTTGAGATCTACTCTCTTAACAAATTCAGGTAAATAATACTGTATGGTTAACTATAACCATCCTGCAGATTAGATTCCCAGAACGTATTCATGTTATAACTGGTAGTTTGTACTCTTTGAAAGCACTTTTGACATCATGATGGTTTTGGCTGAGAAGGTAATGCAAGTGTTATTCTTAAGACCTATTCATTTCAACAAAACAGAAATAGAGTCACAGATGTAGAAAACAAAGTTATGGTTACCAGCGGGGGAAGAGGGAAGGGATAAATTGGGAGATTGAGATTGACATATCTACATTATTGTATATAAAATAGGTAACTAGTCAGGACATATTGTATAGTACAAGGGGTGCCACTCAGTACTCAGTATTGACCTATATGGGAAAAGAATCTAAAAAATAGCAGATATATGTCTATTTATATAACTGATTTACTTCGCTATACAGCAGAAACTAACACAACATTTTAAATCAATGATACTCTGATAAATATTAAAAAAAAAAAAAAAGACCAAATCATTTCCTACCACAAAGAGAACTAGCTCCAACTTCTAAAACAGCTGTTTGATTTATATTTGCAAGACTCATAAAATGCCCTTTTTTGGATGCACACTTTGGGGTGATAATTTGATAGTTCTAAATTATTTGCATGAGATGTCATTGTACACATAACTGCTCAAATATTATCATCAACTGTGGCAGAGTAAAACTTGTTCCCTTTTCCTTCTAAGAATTATAGGTTACTTTCTAAGTATTAAAATTTAAAAATTGGTATTTTATATGCTGCTTCCAAGTCTTCGTTGACTTATCTGGTACGAAATGCTAAAACTTTCATCCTGATTAATTACCATTCCCATATTTGTTTTGTATTTAGATAGTCTGGTAGATTCCATTTTAAGGCTGACTTTCAATTAGACTGTAACATAACCTTTCCAGAAAATATCCACGAATGAGTTACAAGTGCTGAGAAGTCTATAATTCTGTTATTTTTCTGGATCCATTTGATCCTTGTCTCTTACTTTTCTCCCCACACAGTGCATTCTCTTTTGAAGTCTGCATTTAATAGCATAGCTATAGAGAAGGAGAAGCTGAAGCAGATGGTTTCTGAGCAGGATCACAATAAAGGCCACAGCACGCAGATGGCGCGACTCCGACAGTCACTGTCGCAGGTAAATGAGAGTGTTTGTATTATTCTCAGGACGTATTTCTAACCCTGCAAGCCAGCGATGGGGGTGGAGACAGTCCATCATGGGAATGGCACATCTGTCTGAAATCCCCCCAGCCATCGCAGTGTCAGTATTAAACTATATCACTTTTCTTCCAAAAGATATCAAGGTAAGCGTGACAATCAACCAAACTTGCTTGCAAACATAAATTCTTTTTTGGCTGATTTTAATGCCCCTCTGTGGTCTTATAAGGCCATCCCTGGTTTAAAAAACTAATGCGTTTATACATGATTTACCTACACATGTAAACTGTGTTCCAGATTATGTCCAATCCAGCGTCAGACAAAATCTACCAGATCGTCCACACTTAGTATTTTTCCTACTTATGATGCATTTTAACCTGTTGAAAACTACTGATTACTTTTTTTTTTTTCTTTTTTGATTTGCACTCTTAGGATTTTCTTCCTGTCTATGTTCCCTGAATCCAGACTCTAAGATTTCAGTATATATTTTACACTATAATATGTTCTAGACTCTAAAATTTCAGTATATATTTTACACTATAATATGTATTACTTAATATATATTATATTGATCTTATTAATACTAATCAAATCCCTATCTATTTCAAGGTTGTAATTTCTGTTAAAAATCCTTTAAAACTACACTTCTGCTTTCTTAAAACTGACCACTTCCTCTGAAATATTTTCTTCACTGTGTCTATAAATGCACCTTTAGAATTTCCTTTAAGACTTCAATGTTGTCACTGATTTTGTGTGAGAACTCAGTGATTACATAAAATGTTGTTCACTTCCTGGTGCCTTGGATCAGAGCGAAGGAGCGAGCAAATCCTGGGTAAGTGGTTTTCCATGTGGGTCAGCTCCTGCTTGAACAGTTTCCCTCCGTTCCTGCAAATTAGACCTAAACCGTCTCACCGTGTTTTATGTACCTGAACTGTCAGCCTCTTTTCGGTGTTGAGTTTCATGTTACTGAATGCTGTTGTCTGGGCCACACTTTCTGCTGTTTGCCATTAAACACTGTCAGTTGAGGCACATATGCTGCTTGGAAACTCAAGAGCCTGCGCATTCAAAGCGGCAGCTGGGTGCCAGTTTGCAGAGGGCTTCCTTCACAAGCACACTTTAATGGTCTGCCCTGGCCTGATCTCCTGTCATATATCTGTTGAACACCTTGTCCATCTTAATGGATCTACTGAATCATGACCCTAAAAAGGATCATAAGTCAGAAAGATCAAAATAGTGGCTAGTAAGCATCTTGTATGTCATCTTGCAAACGTGTCAAATACACTTTTGTTCCCCTACATGTTGCAGTGTTTTATTCAGATGTACTAACGATTGAAGGCTTAGTGGTATGAAATAAGCTTGTACGAGGAAAAATAAGAAAATGTGCTTGTTTCTTGCTTGCTTGCTTTTTATTTGCTTCTTGGTAAGGCAGAGAATGGGCTTCCCTGGTGGCTCAGCTGGTTAAGAATCCACTTGCAGTGCGGGAGACCTGGGTTCTATCCCTGGGTCAGGAAGATCCCCTGGAGAAAGGAATGGCTACCCACTCCAGTGTTCTGGCCTGGAGAATCCCATGGACGGAGAAGCCTGGTGGGCTACAGTCCATGGGGTCATGAAGAGTCGGACATGACTGAAGCGACTGAGCAGCAGTAGCAGCATAAAGAGAGTTATACCCTATCCACTAGAGAATTCATTTTTCCAGTTCTGTGTTGCACAGCATTTTGGCTGTGTTTACATCCTTGTGTCTGTATATACCTTCCCATTGGGTGGGGTCATTTTCTCCTGAGCTCTAGGGCTCAGGAGAGAAGCCCAAGCTGGAGAGAAAGATGTGGATATCCCAGTATCTTGGTGAATTTATAGCTGTTGATAAATTGTGTTTTCAGTCAGAAGAAAAGAGGTTGGGGGTGCTGCCATAGTAAACATTAGTATTTAAAGGACAAGCTGAAAAAAGAAAAGAGAATCCTTTGATGGAAAGCCAGGGGAAACCACTGATGAATTTACATAGCAATGACCACTGAGATCAAGAAGAAAGAGTTTTGATAATTTTGAGAACGAAAAGGTTAACAGGATCTGATTTAGCAGTAAATGATATATGGACTGAAAGTCAGCCTTGAAATTTCACAGTCACCTCAGTTTGTTTGTATCATAAAGGGGAAGAACTAACAGATAGGGAGACATTAAAGATAGGAAACAATTAACTGATGTAGCCATCCTGGTTGGCTAGCTCTATGATTCTCATTGTGCTTCTTCAAATATAGGATTTAGGATTGAACAAGATTTGAAACAGCTTGAGTATATTGAGACAGCTGTTTTGAGTATGTTTTTGTATTAATATAATTTCACATTACAGTGTGATTTCAGGTAGCCTAAAGACACATCGTTGATCCTTTTTCAAATGTCATCAGTTAGAACCCAGGTTTTTTTAAATGAATGATTTCCAAGCCAAATCTCCTCCTAGAAAGGGAAGGAGAGAGACTGTTTAAATAACTTCTTAGATTAGTCTAACATTTTGGAACTTATTTTTTATTTGACGTAAGTCCTATTTGATATATGTCTAATGGTTAAAATGCTGCTTTTCAATAAAGCTTTTAAATATAACAACTTGGCAAATTCCATCATCCTTTTAGAAGGCACATAGCATAATAAAATATATAAAATTAGCATTTTTCACTACATGCTCAGCATAAATTGTTACCTGCCTTGAGTGTGTAATGATTTGCAAGGCTGAACAGTGTAATGAATTTCTCTTCTATAGTAATATTTCATCCCTGATCTATAGGTATACAGAGACATGCATAATTCTGATATTTTACTCCCATGAAGCTTTAAAAGCAAACTTTTACACCTGAAAGGCAGCACAGATGTTGGATTTACATCTGTAGGACACGGTATTTTATGTGGCATCTCTCCTTTTGTAAATGACTTGATTTCACGTCAGCTATAATTTTGTGTACTAAACACCAAAATCAAATAATACGTAATAGGACTATGTAAACTCAGCACCCTAGATTACTGTAGTAAAAGACTCAGCGTGACTTGAGTCTGTCTTCAGTGCATTACGCTTGTCACTGTTACTAGTTTGATTTCTGACCCCAGAGTTTGTGCACAACTTGTGCTAAATGCTTTGGGTGTTGGGTTCATACAAGTGTGAACAGTACAATGATTCTTGTACTCCATCTACAAGTGTTATATTTCATTAAATCAGTATGGCATTCACTATTCAATATGCCATCATTCTGTGCACTACTAAGAAAGAAAACACCACTTTCAGTGAAAGTGGCCAGTGCTTCAGAGGTGTTAGTTTTGAGAACTGTGCATCTTAGAATCAGTGAAATGCGGTATGTATGGGAATGTAAGCAAAAAATTGGCTTACGGCACATGGCAGCATAATTAAAATCCAAGGCATAGTATTTACCATCCTTCCTGTCTACAACATTTTATACATCCAAAATAAATATTCTATGTTAGAGTAAATGTTTTAAATATATTTGTTCCTGAATTTCACAGTTCCTGAGAGTTGGCCAAATTTGTTTATGAAGATATTCTTCATAGAATCCTTTACATTTTTTTTTAGCTATCCAGTAACTTTAAATCAGTGTCATTTTGGGCATAATTTGATGATGTTTATTTAAAACCTTCAGAGTGTTTTATGCGTTGGTCCTTTGGTTCATGGCTGATATGCGTAATCTAAGGGAGTAACGCTGACTGTAGAAAACCTATGCACATAAACATTCATGGCAGCTTTATTTGTTCTAATAAAAATCAGTAACAACATCATAAGTGCCCAATAGTAGGAAAATAACCACTTATTCCACAGCTAACTAAAGTCACATTTGTGAAGAGTTTGCAACATAAAATAAATATCTGTATACCAAGAATAAATAGCGAAGGATGTACAGTATGTTCCCATTTTTGGGGGTTCCCATTTTTTTAATGTGAAAAATGCATAAGAAAAAAACTAGAAAGAAATATACCAAGCTACCAAAAGTCGGTTGATTGAGTGGTAAGATATGAATTTTTAGAAATATTTTTCTCCTTTTTTGCATTTTCCAAATACACTATCTTAGTATTTGTTTATTTTAAAATAGAAAACAAGGTGATTTTTGAGAGCTAGCCATGATTTGATTCTTGATAGCTCTAGCTTTGACAGTTGGCATACTCACATCCTCACTCCTTTTGAACCAGTTTTGCTTTTATCTGAAGAGTAAATCTTCCCAGAACCCGCAGTTCCGTTCAGTAGAATGCATTTGCTACACCAGACTCTCCCAACTCTAAGGTAAATTCTCACCCATTGTCTGCCGGGGTGGGAAAATGGTAGTTAACAGCCAAGGAAGTGAGGATTTGGGCGATTCATTCTGCCTCAGAGCTTCAGGATGGTACTTCCTTCATAGCTTGGTCAGGAATGCTGTGTTTCGTGCGTATATGGCACTTGAGTGTGTATGAGGTGAGGGAAAGTGAGCGTGCCTTGTGGAGAGTTTGTGCTGCGGCCTGAGCTCGCTCATGAAAGCAGGTGTGAGACTTACTAAGGAATCCAGGCATGGTTCCTGAGCCGAGGCTGCTTCCTGCCGCTGGGCCTCGGCCGCATCTGCCCCTCCTAGAGCAGCGTCACTCCTCGCAGGTTTCCATGGCTTTCTTGCTCACGGGCTGGCGCCAGTGGCTGGCGACCTGCCTCCTTTTCCCTCGCCTTCCCACCGTACAGGCTCCTTGGCTGCTTTCTGTGTATTCTTCCTGCCATCACCTGGACTCCTCTGTGTTAACGATCACCAGTAGTGAGCTTCAATGGGGGAAGTCACGAATGTGGTCCTGAGTCCTCATGGTGCCCGGTTGTAGCCACCTCCCACTGCAGTCTGTGTGACCGAGGCAAAAGGCGGAGCCGCCCTGGCAAGGCACACACAAACGGGCTGCTGCATGCTCTGCGTCTGCTTACACTTTCCACCCTCGGGGTTGCCAGAGTTGGAATAATACTTATTTCCAGGCTTTTTTGTGCTGTGTAACAGCATTTTTCTACCACTGCATATATATGATGAACACATTCATGTCCTATTGATATTAGCAGCTAGAGGCTACCTTGTGGTGCCTTCACACACACCTGTAGGCAGGATCACATTTCATAAATATTAGATGAGATGAGAGATTACATGGGAGTTTAACTTTCTTAAATATCCAGAGCAAGCAATTCTGCAAGTGTCCTTATAAATGGAAAACTTGTGTTTTAAACTCCCACCTGCTGGGGGGAAAAAATTAAAAAAATTACTCGTCCTTGCCCATGAGTTTTTGTGGGGTTGTTTTGTTAACTTTGTTCCGGGGCAGCAGAAGGTGTTGTCACTTTGGAGGAACCCTTAGGTGAGGTTTGTGTGAAACTCTGAAGTCATGAATGTGATTCTGCCATTAAAACCATCAAACAATGTACAAGGCCTCCTACTTCCAAGACAGCAAAATATATCTGGGTCCAATTATATCAGTAACTAAGATGACTTTCAGTACACTTGTGGACAGAAAAACAGTGAAAGAACAAATAAGCATATATAGTTGCAAAGAATAGGAGTGAGGCAGTACTTTTTTTTCAAATTTCAACTGTTTGAGATTTTGTTTCAGGAAAAAGATCCTGAGCACTTTTGCAGAATGTAAAGGTACTGGGAAGTACATGATTTATTTACTAAAAATGTAATCACCTTTTTTCTCACTGACACATCCCTGTTTGCTCAGCGAACTGGACACATATTGCCTGTCTGCAATGTAATGACGGTAGGATCTGTGTCCACCTTTAATCCATCAATACCTGACAGCCCACAAGACCAAATGTATTCTGTTTTACACGTATTTTACAGACTGGTTCTAAAGACTTTAAATGAAAGCCGAAAGCTGTGAGTGAAGAATTTTCTCCTTGAAAAGAGAAAATCAAGGGAATTCCCTGGTGGTCTAGTGGTTAGGACTCAGCACTCTGACTCCCAAGGCCCTGGGTTTGATCCTTAAGCAGGGAACTAAAATCCCATAAGCTGGACAGAGTAGCCAAAAAAAAAAAAAAGCTGAGCAGAAAGGAAAGAGGGGAGACTGTTCTATGCTCCATGCTCAAGAACTCTGCACCGCTCAATACGAGTGTGAAGTTTAGCCAGTTTGTCATTTATCCCAGGTGATTGAATAGGTACAAATTTAGAGTTAGGCTGTTGTATCTGTGTGTGTATCAGTTTAGTGTATTCATTGACTCCTTATGAAGAAAAGCAGAATCCTCACTCCCTGGGGCAGCTTCACTCTTCAGTAAGTCCTGACATTTATCTTCCTTTCTGAAATATTCACTTCCATCTTCTCATTGATAGATTTAATGGGAAGGAAAGGAGCAGTCCAGCTTTTCACTGGGCTTGGTCCTCACAAAGGTCTCTTACTTGGTGTAATCTATTCAGCTACATGTGTCTTCTGTATATGGAACAGATTTCCATGCACTGATGTGATCCATGAGCCTCTGTCCCCAGGGCCCCTATAGGGAGCCCATGTTCATGTAAATATGTTCCCTTTCCACCACACACGCTAAACTGGGGTACAGCAGATGGTGTTTCACTGCTGATTTAGGGTGTGTTAAGAATCATGAGATGCAGACAGCTTAGTTTCCTTTCTGTGGTATGCTCTTTATTATGCTTGTCAGTGTCTACACTGTCCAGGGAAGGCAGCTTTGGTCTACACTTGAATTAGTTCTGCTGTACTGTCACAAGTATTAATTATGTGCTCCTAGAAAATGGAAACACAACAACTGTTTTCTTTCACCAGGTCAAAATACAGCTCTATGAAATATAAAGCCAGTTCATTGTTCATTCCATTTACAAATAATTTATAAGACATCTGGCTTTGAAACAACACCCAAACTTTAGAAACTGGAACCAAAAAGGGAAAAAAAAGAATCAATAGTTTTTATCCTAGGGTATAAAATGTTATATGTATGTGGTGGTAGACTGGGCTTGGATATAGTGGGCCTGACTATAAAGGAGAGAAAATTCCATGAATCAATTTTATGAAATCCTTAAACTCTTTTCAACCCACTAATCTACTAAGTAGTAGTCTTATATTGCAAAAAATGAATGCCTTAACTCTGAGCCATTTCTTTCCTTCTTACTGGTGGGATCTGGCCTGTGGTGGCTCCAAAAGTTACAGCTAAAAGCATCCTAGACTTTGTTGTCTAAAGTGTGCCTGTGTGCTGGTTCTGCTTTATGTTTGCTCAATAACTTGCAATTACATGTGCGGTTTTTGTTATTTTAAGGCACTCAACCAGAATGCTGAACTAAGGAGCCGGTTGAACAGAATACATTCAGAATCTATTATTTGTGATCAGGTTGTTAGTGTAAATATTATTCCTAGCCCTGATGAGGTAAGATTCATTTTTAAAAGATATAGAATACTTACTTTGTAGCATCTACACCTACTGCATATTTTTATTTATTTTCATAAGGTTCTTTCACTACTAATACAATTCCCGGCATAAATCTTGTGTTGCTGACAGTTCAATGTTCTTTGGAGTGAAGGATATACATGAGCTTGACATCATTTATTGTTGGTGATCGGTTGTCTATTTTTATTTATTCCTGTGTTCATCTCATGCTACTGATTATTTAATTTATGTATACTCCAGCTTGTGACTTTTCTGTCACTCTTCATTTGAAATATTCATTATCATTAATGGTCCATGAAATGTTGAAACAAACACTTTTAGCAGAGAAGGTGCTAAATTAAAGTTTTCTAAAGGTTTGTTTTAAAAGTTCTAAGGAGAGAAGTCACCTGACCTTGCTAAGAAAATATTATTAGTGCTGCTACAGCTCCTGGTGATGATGCTAATAATGAATGGTTAACACGTGTCAAGTGAATGCTTACCATGTGCTTGGTATTGCTAACCCACTTTACATGTGTTATCTCTTTTGATACCCCCAACAACTCTCTGATGTAGGTGCTGTTATTATTCCATTTTTCAGAAGAATTTTTGAAAAAACAGTAAGAGGATAGGAGAACATTCAGTATTTGGACTTACTGTGAGTGTGTAGTTCCAGTGGCTCAGACGGTAAAGAATCTGTCTGCGATGCAGGAGACCCAGGTTTAATACCTGAATCAGGAAGATCTCCTGGGAAGGGAATGGCAACCCACTCGTATTCTTGCTTGGAGAATTCCAGGGACAGAGGAACCTGGTGGGCTAGAGTCCAAGAGTCTCAAAGAGTCAGACATGACTGAGCAACTAACATGTTCATAAAATTATTATTTTTAGCCAGGAAAATTTGTACTTTGAACAGTAATACATGTAACAGGTGAGAGTTTTAACTAATGGTAAAGGGTTCTACTATCTAACTGCTTAAGAAATACCATCCCCAGACAGCTTCTCTTGGATGTAAGTTACTGAACCTGTGTCCATCCACCTCCATGGGTCCTGTGATCTCTGATAACACTTATGCCCCCTCAACTGCCCAGAATCTAGAATATTTCTAAAATTTTATCAATTAAAAATTAGTTGACAGTCTCAGTTTGAATCTTCTTTTCAATTTAAAATGTGTACTAAATGTACTAGATGTTTAAAATGTATAGTTCTCTTACCTATTTTTCTGGTTGCAACTTAAATTGCTTTCTTGAAAGCAATATCATTTGCTATCATTGTATGAATAAAAATACAGTTTGAAATAAGGTTCACTAGTCATATGTTTCATTGGCTAAAATTCATGATCAAATTGGAAAGTGACTTTTTATATCAATATATTCTGTCTCAAAAATTAGTCTTATAGAATGTTTTCTTAGCATATCGCTAGTGGTTTCTACAAATACTTTTTGAGTTGTAGCATACTGATTAGAATATGGCTAGTAATGACAGGCCAAAGCATATGGCAAGGAACTTGTCGCCACAGTCAATTCAGGTTATTTTGGGGGCTCAACCTGTTATTCAATCCAGTAAATGTCAATTAAGCATAGATTTAAAATCTGCTCACCTTTTGTCTGCACTTTTGGATTCTTCAGGCATATTGGAAGGAAACTTATGCAGTGGTCATTACTCAGTTGCAAGTGAAAATTGCTTGTGCTCACCAGTCCTTTAGCATATGCTGTGAATTTTTCTAGAGATCTGGCTAGTACTTCATTGCCTAATTTGAACAAATAGCCATTCATACGCAGGAAAAAAGTGATCAGACTATCTACTTTTCTCTCCTGTAGGCTGGTGAGCAAATCCACGTCAGTCTCCCCCTGTCACAGCAAGTAGCCAATGAGAGCCGCCTCTCCATGTCAGAATCTGTCTCTGAGTTCTTCGATGCCCAAGAAGTGCTCCTCTCTGCAAGCTCATCAGAGAATGAGGTAAGGTTCCTGGATGCGTCAACCCCGACTGCTTCTGACCATGAGTTAGGTTAAAGAAAATCAGACTTTAGAACTTCGTTTTAACATCATAATAAGATGTCCAAATAGTAGCAAAGCCAAAGCATGCAAACTGTATGGATTCCATTTACTGAGCCCTTAGCCTTCTGGACACCAACTCAATACTCTTAAATTTGATGAATAAAAAGAAAGAATCAAGACTTATTCTGATATACCTGTACAGTTCATTTTTCAGGGTAAACAGATAGGTGATAACAGCTCTTTATAGAAGGAGACTAGCTAATAAATGTAAAAAGAATGAGAGCATAAGAAAAATACCATTCTTATTTGTACATACAAACACACATCTTTGCTAGAGACTGAATTTGAATTTAGCTAGCATAACATCTAGCATATATCTAGTTGAATACTTATGGCTCCTAGAGGTTACCAACGGCTACCGTGAGGCTTCCCTGGTGGCTTAGTTGGTAAAGAATCTGCCTGCAATGCAGAAGACCTGGGTTCAATCCCTAGGTTGGAAAGATACCCTGGAGAAAGAAATGGCAACTCATTCTAGTATTGTTGCCTGGGAAATCCCATGGATAGAGGAGCCTGGTGGGCTTCCAGCCCATGGGGTCACAAGAATCAGACACAACCCAGCGACTAAACCACTACCACTGGCTACCATTAAAGATTTATTGGATTGCTTGTCATGCTCATGAATCTTGGCATGGTCTTGGTCAGGTTGCAGAAATTCTTTTACTGAAATTTAGTCAAGTACACTTTGAATTTTTTCTTTTTCGGCGTGAGAGAAGCAGCCAAAACTCTTTCCTACGCAATTGTTTTAATTTTGTCATTTGAGATTGAAATCTGTAATGCATTTTTACAAAAAGGGAATGAAGTAATTAAGTAAGTGTTAGTTGCTCAGTCATGTCTGAGTCTTTGTGACCTCATGGACTATAGCCCACCAGGCTCCTCTGTTCATGGAATTTTCCCGGCAAGAATACTGGAGTGGGTAGCTATTCCTTTCTCCAAGGGGTCTTCCCGACCCAGGAATAGAACCTGGGTCCCCTGCATTGCAGGCAGATTCTTTACCATCTGAGCCACCAGGAAAGTCCAAAAGCAGATGAAATCACTGATAGATGTTATTTCCATATGCATCAAAAATAGATTGGAAGGAAGCATCCTGACAGTAGTAGTTCCTTTTGGACATTTGGTATTACGAGTGATTTTAGAAAATAGAAATAATGAACACATATCACTTTGATATGGAGAAAAATTAAAATAGAATTGTTATATCAGGTACTAAATTTGTTACCACATCAGACTAAGCACCTGCCTCTCCAATTCCAAGTCATAGATTAACAGATTCACAGATATTCCCATTCACAAGGCAGAAACTAGTTTAATTATTCATAGACAATTGATGTTATCAAATAGACAAAATAATCCTGTTTGCTAATCATGTCTCTTTCCCTGGAGGCAAATCTGCCCAGGAAGCGTAATTATGGTTAGGAGGTTGGTGAGCAAGGAAGGAATGGGAGCAGGAGAAGTGAGCTGAAGGCTGTGAGGGCCAGGATGTAATTGCTCCAAAGTCTCATCTCCATTTCAGGGATGCTCTCCCATGTGGTGGGGAATTAGTGTCTGTGGGTCAGTCTCCACCCTAGGGACCACAGTGCTGGAGACGTGTTCCCAGTATTTCTTTCTTCTCTGATTCTCCCTTTTCTGGGATCCCATTGCTTGTCCTTATTCAAGCAAACTTGACTGTACATTATCTAGGCGTTGACCCACCATCTGATGACTTCATACCTTTCTGAGAGCAACCTAATTGCCCTATGTCTAAGTTCTTGGGGGCACATCTGCCTGGGTGCCCAGTTGTCACTTGCACCAGCCACTGGCAAGACAGAAATGAAGATGTGAGGTGGGTTATTGTATGGGTCCAAGCAGGGTGGTGGTGCCACCACAGGGAAAGAGTGAGCCCATTGGCCAACAGAGGGGCAAGGTAGTAGAGGACAGAGGCGCGTGGAGATGATCCATTCGTGTTAAGGCACTGTGAACTTAGCAGACCTCTCAGCGGAGGTACCCGGCAGCCTTTTGGATATTCAAGTCTACAGCTCAGGAAGAAAGCAGGTCTGAAGAGAAAGCAGGCTTTGGCTTGGGATCCACCTAACCTGTGAGACATTGCCATCTGGGTGCTCCACAGAATCTTAATTCAGCATGTCCAAATGAAGTAATTAACAACCCCTTTACGCGTGCGTGCACACGCACACACACACACACACACCCCAAGGGAAAAAACACAAGCCTACCTCTGCTTCTCATATTGCCTTTCTAAGTACTTTTCTACCCAAGTGTTCACATCAAATACCTGAATTTCCTCAGGATTTCCCTTCACTCCTCTGCCTTCCTACCACCCACCACCCACACTGATTTACTCATCAGGTTCTGTATTCTGTCACCTAAATAATCTCAGATACATATGTTTTCCTAAGAAGAGTTTCACTGCCACTCCTCCCATTCAATCCTGCATTGGCTCCCACCTATATTACCCTGTCTATCTCCATAACTAGCTTTGCTGCCCGCTTTCTTTCCGCCTTGAATCCATTTCCACTGGGCAGCCTGGTTAACCTTTCCAAAATGCAAATCTGATGGTGTCTCTATTCCCCAGTGTTCCTAGGATGACGCTAAACTCCTTAGCTACCATACAGAGACTCATAATCTGTTCTCAGCTGCAGCCGCTTGGAACCTCTGTTCTTTCGGAGCCATCCAGAGGCCAGCGGAGCACTTCTTGGAGTTGTCAGTTTACCACAGACACCCCCTGTCCCTGGCTGATACAAGAAGAGTAAATCTCTCCTACAACCCACGTGGGAAAGAACTGAACTATATGTGTGTTCCTTGCAACTGTGTCTTACAGGTTTTCTAAAATGCCTGTTTTTTTACTCAGATCTCTTCCCTTTATCACAGCACTCAGTCTTAAGTATTTGAAGAGGCTGGACCAGGAGATAAGCCCAAATGACAGGCACCTCAGTGTTCTGAAGGTTGTTCTTCCCCTTTGGCTGAGACTTGTTCCTGAGGCAACTCCGTCTGTCCAGGTTTCTGAGTTCCCTTGTGATGAGATGCCCCCGGAAGGCTCCTCGAGTCTCCATACCACAGACTTGGCCAGCCCACCTGGTTGGTTCACTTTTTGCGTGAGAATCTAGTAGCAGCTGCAGGATGGGCTCAACTGCACATTCTACATGACAGCTGGCAAAGGCTGTTGGGCCTCTGTGTTGCCACCCACCTTGGTTGGAACACTTCCAGGGCCATGCGGTCAGATTGCTCACTCGCTTCAGTCTACTCAAAAGTCCCCTTCCGAGAAGCCTGCCCTGGGTGCCCTGGCTACACCGCAGAGCTGCCATTTCCTCCTTGCCCCTGACCTTTCGCTTGCCTGGTCCCTTCTGATTTTTTTCCATAGTGTTTATCACTATCTAACAGAATATATATTTCATGTTTATTTTGTGTCTCTCCCACTGAAGTGAGGGAAGAGATTTCAGCACTCTGTCCTCAGCACTAGAACATTCTTGTGAGCCCAGAACTCAGAAAATATTTGCTAACTGAATGAAGGAAGGAATGCGTAACACCTCACACATGATTAATCTGAGAAACCTGGGCCTTAGCTGTCTTACATTAACATTTTCTGGGACTGAGAGAAAATTCTTTATGTGTTTCATTTAATGAATGTACAACCTCTTTTTAAAAAAATGCTCTTTCTTATTTCCAGAATGATCTCCTTCTTTGTCTCTGCTGTTAAATGTGTTTCTGCAATGCTGAATGGTTGCATTTTTCTAGTCACATTTAGAAAAAAAATTTCCTAAATTCTTTTGAATCCCAAACCCCTTAAAGAGAAATATTTGGCTCCAAGACTTCTTGACCATGGGAGAGAAAGTAAATCTATATTAATCATTTTATTATAATACTGCAGAGTATTATCCTGTATCCTTATATACGGGATAACATGAGTGGACGACAGCCAGCCTGCCCAGCCTTAGCTGCTGCTCACACATGTGATAATATAGATCTTATTAAAGACCCACTGTAATTGTAGAATTATTTTATATTCTACACAGATCTTTCTATGTGGACATGGATATTGGACCATTTCTGTCATGTATTAGTTTGAGTGAAATTAGACATTGAAGAGGATAGACTGTTAATAGCTTCTAAATGTTCATGTAGTAAACATACATGCAATATGAATTAGGTTGGGGTAGGCATTTATTTCTGCTAACATCACTGGATGTGATGAGCTTTTTTCAGAGTAATCACATAGAAGAGTTTGATTTACTTTTTATTTCTATCAGGGTTCAGAGAGTGGCTTTCATGGGCCTGAAGGTTTAACCTTCCATTTTGTTGCAGTCATGGGAAAATGGAAGCCTGCTGCAGTGGGGAAATACAAGTTAGAAAAAGACTTTATTCTTAATTTGCCATCTTTATGGCCTTTCTCAGAGTACAAAAGCAAAACTACAGTTATTCATTTATGCATAAAATCATTCTGCCTATAATTCTATCTTCTTAAGTGTATCAACTCTTCCCAATTCTATTAAAAATATCAGCAGTAAATTCAGAAATTGTAAAGGCAAAGGCTGATTGTTTTTATTATATACAAATTTTAGAACCTTTACCTGACCATAAAATGGCATAAGCAACATTTGAAAAGAAATTGCAAACTAGAAAAAAAAATGCAGTTTATATGAAGAACTGAAAAATGTGTGAAAGAGAGTTTCACTAAAGATGAAGTTCAGACTTCATAGAAAGAGATCTTTTATGTGTGTTAGGTAGATAGATCCTAATGTAGATTGATAATGTGTGGTGTTTAAGTGGGGGAGAGATGGGTGCTCTCATATGCTGATGTTGAGAATAAACTAATATAGTACAGTCTTCCAGGAGAGCAATTTGGCAACGTAGGGCTGAAGCCTAAGAGTAACTCATTTGCCCCAGCAATTTCACTTCTGAGAATAAATCTTAATGAAATTGCCAGGCACATTCACAGAAATATGTTTCCAAGGTTGTTCATCCAAGTATTGTCTATAAATAATAAAAAATTGGATGCCACATGAATGTTGGTTAAATTCTTTGTGTTATGTAAGTATCTGCCATTAAGTAAAGATGGAGAGCTGTTTTCGTGAGAATGGGAGTATATTCAGAACACTATAAAATAGCATGTAAACCCATCTGCTTTTTCAGTATCTAAAGATAGATGTATCTGTGTGTTTACATAGGCATTTTGAAATTGGGAGTAAAACCTACAAAATGTTGAAAGTGATTTCTTTTAGGTCACAGGATGGGTGATTTCCATATCATCTGTTTACCTTCATGTAATTTCTGATTTTTTACAATAAGAGTGTTCTGTTTTTGTGTTCAGAAAAAATATAACATATTTCCATTTTGAAGACAGTGAATAGGTATCAACAGCTTCCTTGCCTATAGTAAAAACATCGGTTTTCCCATTCCTCTGAATGGCTCTACAGTACTTCTCTGTTTTCTTATCTGCTCTGTCTCTAAATCCCCTTAATACATATGTTGCCCTTAATTTTATTCTTATGTGAATCTTGATTTTATTTTAGTTCTGTATTTTCTTATGTAGAGAATGGCTTAATTCTCGATTTCTCTGTATCCCTAAATCTTTCTTCCCTGCCCCCAAATTATCTGCCAGATTTTGTCTGTTACACTTTAAATATGGTTCCCAAATGCAGCTGTACTGCCCGAAATGAACCTTACTGTGGGCATCTTAGTGAAATCAGTCAGTGTTTCTTATCCAGATCTACATAGGATCCTGTTATCTGCGCTCCCTAGGACAAGTTGCAGAGTGTCTTCCTGAGAACCAAATATGACTCATTTCCTTGCATGTAATAATTCATTCAATTATATGTGAGGGCTTCCCAGATGGCGCTAGTGGTAAAGAACCTGCCTGCCAATGCAGGAGACATAAGAAACACTGGTTCAGTCCCTTGGGAAGATCCCCTGAAGAAGAAAATGGCAACCCACTCCAGCATTCTTGCTTGGAGAAATCCCATGGACAGAGGAGCCTAGTGGGCTGCAGTCATTGGGTCACAGAGAGTCAGACACAACTGAAGTGACTTAGCACACACACATGCACAATTATATGAAAACCTTTATTTTGACATGAAAAGCCCTTCACAGTCAGACCTCTTCATCTTTGCCCCATCTTCTGTTACAGCCACTTGACTTCTTAACATTCCTAGAAGAAATGTTTTTCTCACGGTCCTTGCTTTTGTACACCATCCCTTCTTCTTGTGCTTTTTCCCCGCTTCTAACAACTGGGCAACTCTGCATCCTCCAACACCCAGTTAAAATATTATTTCTTCCAGCAACGTTTCCTGACTCCTCTATGGGGATTTGTAGAGTCTCCTTTTTTGCACATTCTTACTGTGTTGTACTGAAACATTTCTGGTTATGTACTAGCCTCTCCCAACTTCTCAGCCCAACTTAAGATAGAAAGCTACTTAAAGATAAGAGCTGCTTCCCGGCAGTCCTATGTTCTGGCTCATGGGACACTCTAAGGTGTTCATTGCCCATGTACCACATATATTTCCCACGATGACCTCTGCTTTCCATTTGAGCAATATCCTGTTGTTTTTAATTCTTTAATTTTTCTGAAATGTCAAGACTACATGAAAATTCTGATCCTTTCTCTGTTCTTCTCTTCCTTAGGCTTCAGATGATGAGTCTTACATCAGTGATGTGAGTGATAATATATCTGAAGACAACACCAGTGTTGCAGACAACATCTCTCGGCAAAGTATGCATCCTTTGAGTTTCGAGGTTGTCCTGTCCACATGCCAAATACAACGCTGATGATTCAATGAACAATCATTTTGGCCCCCTGGCTAATTGTTCCTTTCGTAGCTTATTGTTCAATAAATTTTATATTTGTATAATCTGGTGAAAATGGTTGAAAAATTTGTTAGGGAGAGGATTAAGATAAAAAGTTTAGTTCTTGCCCAAACCGAAATTTTGAGTCCTTTGTAATTAAATGTATTTATATTTAGTTTTTAAAATTTTTACTTGTTTAGGATTTCCTTGGCAGTCTGGTGGTTAAGACTTTGAGCTCCCAAAGCAGGGGGTGTGAGTTCAATCCCTGGTTGGGGAACTAAGATCCCACGAGTCATGAAGCAACACCAGAAAGAACTATACATTGATGTTTTGTGCATTTATCAGCAACCTTGTATTGAAATAATTCTGTTCACTCTTGGGAGAGTGTAAGGAAGGCTTAAGAAATGTATCACAGTCAGAATTATTTGAAAGGGTTCTTTCCCTCCCAGGTTCTGGGAAATCAGAAAAGCAAAATATCTTTCACTGTGATTCTCATATTTCTCCTTCTTCTAGTCTTGAACGGGGAGCTTACGGGAGGAGCCTTCCGAAACGGACGTCGAACATGCCTGCCAGCTCCCTGTCCCGACACCAGTAACATTAACCTGTGGAATATATTGAGGAACAACATTGGTAAAGACCTGTCTAAAGTCTCCATGCCTGTGGAGCTAAACGAGCCACTCAATACTCTGCAGCATCTCTGCGAGGAAATGGAATACAGTGAGCTCCTGGACAAGGCTTCGGAAACTGACAGTCCCTACGAGCGCATGGTAATCAACGGCAGAGCAAATCCCTGTGGATTTGCCAACCCTAGACCTGGGCTAGGGAAGATTCATTAGGGTAGTGTATTTGCTTGTTGCCTAATACTCTAACTGCATAGGTAAGAGAAATCCATTTGCATAAACCAGGCAGGGCCAAAAAAGCTCTAGATAGCTCTATTGAAAGATACACTCTTCGTGACTTACTCTTGGGTCTGAGTAGTTCTGAAGTCAGAATCTAAAGGCATCACACTTCTTTATAGGTTTAAGACATGCCTGGCCTTGCTTTTATCAGCTTTTTCTGAATGCCAGGGAAGCCCATTTGTTTAGGAACTTGGGTCTGAGAAGGTAACTTCCTGTTTGTTCCCTGCCCTGGCCTTTACTCCATGTGACTCTGGAAAACTTGACCTGCCCTCTGAAAAGCACCAGCAGTCACAACTTCCCTGCTGCTGCTGCTGTTGCTGCGTCGCTTCAGTCATGTCCGACTCTGTGCGACCCCATAGACGGCAGCCCACCAGGCTCCACCGTCCCTGGGATTCTCCAGGCAAGAACACTGGAGTGGGTTGCCATTTCCTTCTCCAGTGCATGAAAGTGAAAAGTGAAAGTGAAGTCCCTCAGTCGTGTCCGACTTTTGGCAACCCCATGGACTGCAGCCTACCAGGCTCCTCTGATTTTCTGCTAAGATTGTGTAAATGGCATAACCTGGCTTTCAGAACCTTTGAACTCTGTAATACTCAAGAAATTGGATGGACAGATGAATGAAGAATATTTGGCCTCAGTTGCCTGCTGGTTCCCATGCAGAGAGTTTAACTGCATTTTCATTTATTTTTTTTTCCCCATGAGTAGATGAAGAGTCTGTGCAAGTAATAGAAAATGCAGATGTCATCAAATCGGCACCCACTGATGTGGGTGTATAAAATCTAGAGGAATAAGGGAGAAACAGACCTGGAAGTAGTCTCTCCTATATTATTTTCCTTTCTTAAATGTTTTAACAGGTTCTTATTGCTGCATTTGCAGTTTCAGGATATTGCTCCACCTATTTCAGAGCAGGAAGTAAGCCATTCAACCCTGTCCTTGGGGAGACTTATGAATGCATTAGAGAGGACAAAGGATTCCGATTTTTCTCAGAACAAGTAAGTGCCACTGGACTCAGGTCTGTGTAGAAACTGTAGGAGGGCTGTTTGATGATGAAAATAGCTTGTTTTTGTAAACATCTGGTTGAGATGGGTTACAATACTAGTTAACAGAAAATTCACTTAGCTTATCTATGTAATTATATCCTCTAAATGTTTTTAAGCATGAAGTTGTAAGATTTGGTAATTTACTTACACATCTTGAGAATAATGCAATAACAGAGATGGATAAGTTGAGTAACTTTTATTTAGCCAAATACATGTTGCGAAAAATGATCATTTGTGGAAGTTTTAACACTGATGTCATTGCCCTTTTTTTGTTTTTAACTTTCAGGTTAGCCATCATCCACCCATTTCTGCCTGTCACTGTGAATCCAAGAATTTTGTGTTTTGGCAAGGTTTGTATTTCAATTATAACTTCAAAATCCAGTTGATAAGCCTATAAGAAAGTTTCTAGTTTCCAAAGTACTCAGTTTAGATTTCTTTTAGAACTCAGAAAATGTTGGTAATTGGCATGGAGTTCAGTTTGAGAGATGAGGTTTCTTGATTTAGATATGAAACCGTGTCACCTGGGAGATGGGATTATTTATTCAGGAAGCACAGCCCTAGGAGACAGCAGGGCTCTATGCTGACAGTGCCAGGTCAGGGCAATCTCTTCACCTCATTGTGCCTCATGGTCTGCATCGGTAGCATGAGGAGTGTATCTGCTGTCTTCTTGCTTCTTAAAGGTGTACAAATAGATCTTAATCCTGAAAGAAAGCTCTGCTATACATTATCTGTGCTCACAGTCTATTGAGAGATACATACATAGCAGTAATTTCTGTTTTTTAACTCATTGAGGCTTGGGGGTTTGAATTGAAGTCTCTATTAAATTAATATCCATTGTTAAGTTAGAATGTTGCAAACTCACCTAGGATAAAAAGTTTCAAAACCCTTCTAGAAAGAAAAGTATATATATATGTAAGTGGAAGTGTTAGTCATTCAGCTGTGGCCGATTCTTCGTGACCCTGTGGATTGTAGCCTGCCAGACTCCTCTGTCCATGGGATTTCCCAGGCAGGAATACTGGAGTGGGTAGCCATTCCCTTCTCCAGGCGATCTTCCTGACTCAGGATGGAACCAAGGTCTCCTGCATTGCAGGCGAGTTCTTTACCATCTGAGCCATCATATATGTGTAATTTGTACGTTTACCATTAAGTGTGAATAATTCCCTCACGTTGGAAAAGGCACTTCAATGATCACTGTATGACTCTTCTCACATGCCCTTCCTCAACCTAAAAATGATATGAAATTATAGAGCAGCACCGTGACTGTACTTTAGTGCAGATTAAGAAAGTAAGGCATTTCTTGTTCATAACAAAGAGTCAGAAATTTTGTGGAGAGAACACTAAGCTTCCTTAACTCATCAAAAACGAGACCAGTCAATAATACACAAGCACAGATATACCCGAGTGTCCACAAGCGAAACAAAAATCCATCATGTGAGAAAAAATTCTGGGCCCTGAGTAGTATCTTAACAACCAGCACAGGAATACGTTCATTAAGTTAATCTCACTTTCTCATAAATCTTACCCATCTGTTGTTAGAGGCTTTATTTTTTTTTATACAGGTTCTCCCAAGTCATGTAACTTTTCATATGTGTATATAAATCAATGTTACTGCCATACTACAATCTACAATTACTTTTACTATATACCATATATATACACACACATGTATAAAATATTTCCACCGTTTAGCTAAATCTTCTAACCGTATTTGTGGAGACATTGAAGCAGAGTAGCGTCTGTGTACATGTGTATATGAATATGCACACATGCACACACAGATTATTCCAAGTCTTTCTCAGTTTTATTTGTTGAAAGCACATATAGAGAATATATTATGGAAAAACAGATATTTTGGGGGGTTCCCAGTTAATCTTCTCACCTTGGGCCATCCTCAGGCACTTGTGTTAGAACTAACAGTATAGAATTGATTGTGATTACAAAAGTCCTTTGTAAAATGTAAAGTATATTATAAAAGTTCACTTCTCTAGAGTAAATGATTAGATATAGAGTGTAATTCTTTTTGTCCTCTGCCTTATGTCATTTAGATATCAGATGGAAAAACAAGTTCTGGGGCAAATCAATGGAAATCCTGCCTGTGGGAACCCTGAATGTCATGCTTCCAAAGTAGGTTACTCTCATCTTCCTTTTGGTCTCTTATCTGCGTTTCTAAATCATAAATGGGCATTTGAAACTCTTGTTGTTTATTACTGTTCAGTCGCTCAGTCATGCCTCTTTGTGACCCCATGGATTGCAGCACACCAGGCTTCCCTGTCCTTTCACTATCTTCCGCAGCTTGCTCAAACTCATGTCCATTGAGTCGGTGATGCCATCCAACCATCTCATCCTCTGTCGCCCCCTTCTCCTCCTGCCTTCTATCTTTCCCAGCATCAGGGTTTCTTCAAATGAGTCAGCTCTTTGAAACTCTAGATAGTGCCAAGGAGCTGTTGCCCTTTATGGCCAAGGCTTCTGTCAACTTCATCAAAGGTTGTTGTTTTTTTTTTTATTTAATTGGAGTGTAATTGCTTTACAATGTTGCATTGGTTTTCACCAAAGTTTTGATACTGCTGCTGCTAAGTTGCTTCAGTCGTGTCCGACTCTGTGCAACCCCATAGATGGCAGCCCTCCAAGCTCCACTGTCCCTGGGATTCTCCAGGCAAGAACACTGGAGTGGGTCGCCATTTCCTTCTCCAATGCAGGAAAGTGAAAAGTGAAAGTGAAGTTGCTCAGTCATGTCCGACTCTTAGCAACCCCATGGACAGCAGCCTACCAGGCTCCTCCGTCCATGGGAGTTTCCAGGCAAGAGTACTGGAGTGGGGTGCCATTGCCTTCTCCAGTTTTGAGACTGGACCCCCTCAAAAGCAAATGAGAATTTTGGCGTATGTGTCAAAGCTTCCTTTTTATCTCTACATACCCTCCATTCAACCATCAGCACCTCCCTGTCCCAATCACCATGTTAACTTGCATTTTATTTTTATTTTATTTGTATTGACATATAGTTGAATTATAATATTTTGTTAATTACTACTATACAGTAAAGTAACTTCATTTTATATATATATATATGTATATATATATACATTCTTTTTCATATTCTTTTCCGTTATGATTTATCACAGGATATTGAATATAGTTCTCTAGGCTATACAGCATGACCCTGTTGTTTATTTAGTCTATATATACTAGTTTGCATCTGATAATCCCAAACTCCTATTCATATCCTTTCCACCTCCCTCCCCTTGGCAACCACCGGTCTATTCTCTGTGTCTCTGTTTGCATTATATATGAAAGTTTCTCTTTTTAGCCATTTATTTTCTATACAATTTATACTTTCACTTCTGAGTTCATCTTAGCCCCAGGCACTATTTTTAATGTTTAAGTTATTTTATTAAGGAAGTGATCCTTAATATTTATTAAGGATCCTTTATTAAGGAAGGGATCCTTATACAGTTGTTTTCTGGAGAATATAGCCTTGTTGTTGTTAATTGTTGTTTAGTCACTAAGTCATGACTCTTTTGCGACCCCATGGACTGTAGCCCTTTAGGGATTTCCTAGGCAGGACTACTGGAGTGAGTTGCCATTTCCTTCCCCAGGGATCAAACCTGCATCTCCTGCATTGGCAGGCGAATTCTTTACCATTGAACCACCAGGGAACGCCTGAATATAGCCTATGCATCTTAAAGTTTAATTGAGTTTACATTGAGGCCAAAGGTTTGATTGTTTCTCTTTCTTTCTTCATTCAATTGATTTTGTTTTTGTTTTGTTTTTGTCTATATGAATGACAGAGTTTTCTCGTGTATTGAATATGGAGGATGGTTGGGAAAGGGAGCAGTTCTCAGGACCACAAAATAAATGTTCAGTATTTACAAACTCACGAGGAAGAGAGTTTTCCCAGGTATACATAGTGCCTACATCATACCAATTCATAAATTTTCTAGAAATCCAGAAGCATTTTAGATTGAAATAGCATTTTATTTGAATATATAATAATGTGCATTTTCAAGTTCAGTTCAATTGTTCAGTCGTGTCTGACTCTTTGTGACCCCATGGACTGCAGCACTTCAGGCTTCCCTGTCCATCACCAACTCCCGAAGCTTGCTCAAACTCATGTCCATCGAGTCGGTGATACCATCCAACCATCTCATCCTCTGTTGTCCCCTTCTCCTTTTGCCTTCAATCTTTCCCAGCATCTGGTCTTTTCCAATGAGTCAGTTTTTTGCATCAGGTGGCCAAAGTATTGGAACTTCAGCTTCAGCATCAGTCCTTCCAGTGAATATTTAGGACTGATTTCCTTTACGACTGACTAGTTTGATCTCCTTGCTCTCTAAGGGACTCTCAAGGGTCTTTGCCAGGAACACAGTTCAAAAGTATCAATTCTTCAGCTCTCAGCCTTCTTTTATGGTCCAACTTTCACATTCCTACATGACCACTGGAAAAACCACACCTTTGACTGACTGTATGGACCTTTGTCAGCCAAGTGATATCTTTGCTTTTTAATATGCTGTCTAGGTTTATCATAGCTTTCCATCCAAGGAGCAAGCATCTTTTAATTTTGTGACTGCAGTCACAGTCTGCATTGATTTTGGAGCCCAAGAATATGAAATCTGACATTGTTTTCACTTTTTCCTATCTGTTTTCCATGAAGTGATAGAACCAGATGCCGTGATCTTTGCTTTTTAAATGTTGAGTTTTAAGCCAGCATTTTCACTCTCTTCTTTCACTTTCATCAAGAGATTCTTTAGTTCCTCTTCACTTTCTGCCATTAAAGTGATATCATCTGCATATCTGAAGTTGTTGATGTTTCTCCTGGCCATCTTGATTCCAGCTTGTGAGTCAACCAGCCCAGCGTGTCATATGACGTACTCTGCATGTAAGTTCTTCTGCTTCTGTTAGGCCGTTGCCGTTTTGTTCCTTACTGTGTCTATCTTTGCGTGAAATGTTCCCTTGGTATCTTCGGTTTTCTTAAAGAGATCTTTAGTCTTTCCAGTTCTATTGTTTTCCTCTATTTCTTTGCATTGTTCACTTAAGAAGGCTCTCCTTGCTACTCTCTGGAACTCTGCATTCAGTTGGGTATATCTTTCCCTTTCTCCTTTGCCTTTCGCTTCTTCTCTTTTCTCAGCTATTTGTAAGGCCTATTCAAACAACCATTTTGCCTTCTTGCATTTCTTTTGCTTGGGGACGGTTTTGGTCACCACCTCCTGTACAGTGTTATGAACCCCCGCCCATAGTTATTAGGCATTCTGTCTACAAGATCTAGTACCTTGAATCTATTCATCACCTCCACTGTATAATCATAAGGGATTTGATTTAGGTCATACCTGGATGGCCTAGTTGTGTTCCCTACTTTCTTCAATTTCAGCCTCAATTTTGCAATAAAGAGCTGATGATCTGAGCCACAGTCAGCTCCAGGTTTTGTTTTTTTCTAACTGCATAGAGCTTCTCCGTCTGTGGCTGCAAAGAACATAATCAATCTGATTTCAGTATTGACCATCTGGTGATGTCCATGTGTAGAGTCGTCTCTTGTGTTGTTGGAAGAGGGTGTTTGCTATGACCAGTGCATCCTCTTGGCAAAACTCTGTTAGCCTTTGCCCTGCTTCATGTTGAACTCCAAGACCAAACTTGCCTGTTACTCCAGGTATCTCTTGATTTCCTACTTTTCCATTCCAGTCCCTTATGATGAAAAGGACATCTTTTTTTGGTGTTAGTTCTAGAAGGTCTTGTAGATCTTCACAGAATCATTTGTTCAACTTCATCTTTGACATTAGTGGCTGGGGCATAGACTTGGATTACTGTGATGTTGAATGGTTTGCCTTGGAAATGAACTGAGCTCATCCTGTCATTTTTGAGATTGCACCCAAGTACTGCATTTTGGACTCTTTTTTGACTATGAGGGCTATTCCATTCCTTCTAAGAGATTCTTCCTCACAACAGTAGATATAATGGTCATCTGATGGATGGATATGAGAGTTGGACTATAAAGAAAGCTGAGCACCAAAGAATTGATGCTTTTGAACTGTGTTGTTGGAGAAGACTCTTGAGAGTCCCTTGGACTGCAAGGATATCCAACCAGTCAATCCTAAAGGAAATCAGTCCTGAATATTCATTGGAAGAACTGATGCTGAAACTGAAGTTCCAATACTTTGGCCACCTGATGCAAAAAACTGACTCATTGGAAAAGACCCTGATGCTGGGAAAGATTCAAGGCAGGAGGAGAAGGGGACAACAGAGGATGAGATGGCTGGATGGGATCACCAACTCAATGGACATGAGTTTGAGTAAATTCCAGGAGTTAGTGATGGACAGGGAGGCCTGGCGTGCTGCAGTCCATGGGGTCACAAAGAGTCGGACATGACTGAGCGACTGAACTGAACTGAGTTGAATTAAATTCACCCATTCCCATCCATTTAGTTCACTGATTCCTAAAATATTATTATTCACTCTTGCCGTCTCCTGTTTGAGCACATCCAATTTACCTTGATTCGTGGACCTAGTATTCCATGTTCCTATGCAATATTGTTCTTTAAAGCATCGGACTTTACTTTCACCACCAAATACAACCACAATTGGGCATAGTTTCTGCTTTGACTCATCTTCTTCAGTCTTTCTATAACCTTACTCCCCAGAAATTACATTAGATTTTTGTTGTCTATCCTCATCTGTCTTTTCCCAAGGAATTATTCACATATTTTGGCTTAACTCAGAGCATAAAGCCCTATCCTCAGAGTAGCCTTTCTTAAGTGCATGCCATGCTGTGCCTCTCGCCCTCCCCACCCTGAACCCCTCCCTTGATGGCACATTGCCTGCAGGGTAAATCCAGACTCATTGGTGTGTCTTTCAGGGCCTTCCATGCTCTGCCCCCTCCCACCTTCCAGGCTTACCCCCTCCGCACCCCCTCACCTATAGCATGCTACACACAGGTTCCCAGATGCATTGTGCTCTTTTGGCTTCTGTGGCTTTGTCTCTGCTTTCCCAGCCTGTAGTACCTTCCTGTCCTTGCTCCTAGCTTAGACCAAACCAACCTCCTCTAGCAAATCTTCCTTGACGCTCACCCCACATGCCAGGCAGATCTAAGGACCCTCCTTCTCTCAGAAGCATCCATCTACCCCTGCCTTACTGTTGGACCCAGGAGAGCAGGATACAGGCCCTACTCAACTTGGTAGCTTTAGCACCTGGCCCATAGAAAGCACTGACATATTCCTTAAATGAATGAATCATGTGGTAAATGTCCTTGACCACATAGAAACTTCCAACAAAGAAAGGAGAGGAAGGTGAAGTTCGAAAAGGAGGCTTTGGTGAAAAATATTCTCATTGGTAGAAACACTAATATATATTCGTGACCTTCACTGTTTTTACTCAGTGTTGTATTCCTCACTAGGTATGGAGATTGCTACGTGTGGAACAAGGTCACCACGTGCATACACAACATCCTGAGTGGGAGGAGATGGATAGAGCATTACGGAGAAGTGACCGTTAGAAACACCAAAAGCAGCGTTTGCATTTGCAAACTCACATTTGTCAAGGTAAATAATTCCATACAATAGCAAAGGAAGGGTATATAAAATGCTTCCTAGGAAAGAAATAGAGCAATTACCTTAAACAACAGCAAGTGAATCAGTCCTTATGGATTAATTAATATTAATCCTTATGGACATTTAGTTAAGAAAGCAGAACAAGATGGTGGAGTTGCCCCAGGCATGCGGACATCTGACCATGTAGAAGTCAAAAAGGACACCATCTTGAAACAGAAAAAAGAATTCTTTTTAAAGAATGTTCTTTTTAAGCACCAAGTCAGTTCATTAAGTAAAATTCCAGAGAGTACTTCTTGCCTGTAACAAGTCTCCTGGTTTATATTCTATTTATATTCCTGCTTGATTACAACATATTCAAGTGATCTTATTTTAGGGAGCTAAATATATCACAGTTGTGTTTTCTGAGGCTACTTAGAGATGACCGCTTCTAGTCCCTATAAACTTATCCAACTCTGCCACTATTATATATAATCTTACATAAGTTCAACAAAAAGTACCTTTCCTAACAAGAGAAGATGTCAGATATTTTTCTTTTTTCCTTTTTTTCTTATAGATTGATTATGTGGCTCAGAACAGAAGAGCCTGAATCAGTATTTGCTCTGACTGGGTCATGACAGTAACTGTGTGTATTTAGGTTTCTAGTCTAGGAGAAACTTCAGTTTAAACTTCAGTTTAAACTGCCTCTAATATTTGCAGGGCTCAGGGTGAGAGTACAAATGGTCATCCGCATTCTGTATGTGTAAATATTTAAAATATGTAAACCAAGCCCACAAGCTGTCAACTAAAATATGTTTATACTGACAAAAAGTACTTTTGTAAAAATAAAATCTGCAAGTCTAGGTTGGACCCTTGGGAACACCGAGCTGGAAACCCGGCAGCTCAGGAGAGCCAGTCTGGCCCGCGGCCTTCACCACTTACTCCCCACCCCCATCTCTGCCCCGCACTGCGAGAAGCCGCACATATTTATATAGACAGTCCAGCCCACACTTCCAGACTCTGTTCACACGCCTTCAAACCGCCACTCTTGGCCAGCCCTCAGGCCTAATGATTCACATTTTCATCTGCCTATGAGTAGATGAATCAAGGAAAGGCCTGTGCAGGCCATGGAATAAGCTTAGGGGCATTTGGATAGGAATTGGGACCTCATCTAGAATGAGGCCATGGGATCCAAATGGGTCACTTCTCACAGGCTTCTGACCCCTTGAGAAGGAGTATGGCTGGAAGAGAGCTAGAACAAGGTCTTCCTGGTTAAATTCAGCTATTTACAGCTACTATGAAAATTATTTTACAGTTTTCTCCAGCGTTGCCAATTGAAAATCATTAAAATCCAGGAGCCAAGGAAAATTCAAGACAGGACGATGGGAAGAATTACTCATCTATAGATTAATACTCAGTTAAGATAGAAACTCGGCCTTCTCTGGGCTGTGCTGTCATACTCTAGCAGGGAGTAGGGTCATCCCTTTCTTAAAAGTTAAGCCAACTAATGCTTAGAAAGCCACCCTTCCTTGCAAAACATTTTGAGATAGATGTCTGGAAATGGCTTGCCTGAGAAACATCAAGGTTAAGGAAATATTCCATATGAAAATTATAGGGATTGGTGTTATTAAACAGATGTGGTGTTTTAACAGGAGTTTGGTTTTTCCAGGTGAATTACTGGAATTCTAATGTGAATGAAGTCCAGGGGGTTGTGATGGATCAGGAGGGGAAGGTGGTGCACCGGCTGTTTGGGAAATGGCATGAAGGACTGTACTGTGGTGTGGCCCCTTCTGCTAAGTGCATCTGGAGACCAGGTGAGACTGGCTTGAGTGTCCTGCCTCTAGGGGGCGCCGTGAGTGGCCGAAGGTTGGGAAGGTCCCATCATCTGAGATACACCTTATGTTTTCTTTAATAGTGAGATTATAAACGTAAATGCTTAAGGCAATTACAGTTACATTTATACTTAACCTATAAGCTTAATAAGTACTGCTACTAAGTCACTTCAGTCGTGTCCGACTCTGTGTGACCCTATAGACGGCAGCCCACCAGGCTCCCCCGTCCCTGGGATTCTCCAGGCAAGAACACTGGAGTGGGTTGCCATTTCCTTCTCCAATACATGAAAGTGAAAAGTGAAAGTAAAGTTGCTCAGTCGTGTCTGACTCTTAGCGACCCCATGGACTGCGGCCTACCAGGCTCCTCCGTCCATGGGATTTTCCAGACAAGAGTACTGGAGTGGGTTGTCATTGCCTTCTCCATTAATAAGTACAATATTTGATAATAAGGAGTTGTCGAATTGAGACCAAATCTGATGTGTAGTCAGATTGGGCTTCATGTAAAATCTCTCTAAATGTAATGCCCACATTTCCAAAGCTAGATTTACTTATTAAAGCATTTAAATAATTGAAATCTGCAAACTTACTCATGTTTTTTTTATTTATTCTCTGTTTTAGTAAAACAAAGGAAAGCCTGCAAACACCCATAATCCAGAAATTCAATTATTTAACCAGAATAAGTGATCTTTTTACTTGAGCAGCAAAGAGCTACAATATGTTGACATTTAATAAAAGACATCAAGAGAGCTCTGGTAATACACTAGCATATAACTGTCAAGTACAAATGGAGCAAGTATCCACATGATATTTATTTGCATTGGAATTTTGTCAGTTAATTCCTAACTTTAAAATTAGTTGTTAGTTTCCTTAGAGACCTCAATTGAATATATAAATTCCCTGCTAGTAGAGTGGTTAGTTCATTTATTTGTCAGTTAGGTACTGAGTAGTGACTAAGCTTCAGGCTCTGTTCTGGAAGCTTGGAAGTGCATTAATGTGCAGAGCCTGCAACAGCTGTACCTTCTAATTTAGTTTAAAAGTGCCAGTAAACATTAGATCTGAATCTTTTTCTTTTCTAAATGGAAATAAATTATAAGTATTTCTGGTGATATCTCAATGCTGCTCGTAGTTAATCACTCAAACATTTAGTTACCCAGTTGGATATTTGAGAGAAAAATTATGGTGTAGTTTAGCCAGTGAAGACTACTCTATGTGCAAAGTTGTATTTTAAAGGCTAGATTTTACTAAATATATGAATCTATCAGTTCTAATAGTCAACATAAAAGTTTTTCATCTTATAAAATAAAACCAATTTAATCTCTTTAAAAATTTGTAATCTAGGGACTTCCCTGTGATCCAGTGGCTAAAACTGTGCTTCCAGTACAGGGGGCCCAGGCTCAATCCTAGTCAGGGAACTCAATCCCACATGCTGCAATTAAGTGTTCTAATGCCACAATGAAGACTGAAGATGTCACATGCTGGAACTAAGACCCAGCACAGCCAAATACATAAATAAAATTGTTTAAAATTTGTAATCTAATGTTTATGACTACAGATTTAATGTTAATGTGAGTGTTAAACGTCCGGGTTAAGTCAGCCTCTGCATGCTCTGTACACCTCTTTGCCTCTTACAGTGGTTTCTTGGCTTCATTCCAGGTTCCATGCCCACCAACTATGAGCTCTACTATGGCTTCACAAGGTTTGCTATTGAGCTCAACGAGTTAGATCCTGTACTAAAAGACCTCCTTCCTCCAACAGATGCCCGATTCCGGCCAGATCAGAGGTGAGCAGAGCGGTGGTGTTTAAAATGAACACCAGGTCATGGCATGGTGCTTGCAGAAGTCATCAGTACCTTCATCACCATCCTTTGCTTATTCACTGAATCATTCATTCCCTTATTCACTCAGCAAGAGTTGAGCCTTCTAACCCTAGAAAAAGAGTATTCAGAGTATGATCATAATAGAAGATTAACTCAACAAAAGTGCCCCACAGAAGATAACACAGATGTTTTTTAACAAAAAGTGCAGCCCCCCAATTTACCAAAAGTCTGCAAATTATTGAACTCTCCACTAAATACACAGTCACTCCTCACCTCAGTGTTTGTACTTCTATACTTCTATTACTTTTTAACACGGAGCATCTTTTTTTATTCAAGTAACATTGGTGTTACATTATATAATTATAACATTATGTATGTACTAATGGGCTTCCCAGATGGCGCTAGTGGTAAAGAACCTGCCTGCCAGTGTAGGAGTCATAAGAGATGTGGGCTCAGTCTCTGGGTTGGGAAGATCCCCTGGAGGAGGGCATAGCAACCCACTGCAGCATTCTTGCCTGGAGAGTCCCATGGACAGAGGAGCCTGGTGGGCTACCAGCCATAGTGTCTCTAAGAGTTGGACATGACTGAAACCTCTTAGCACGCATGCATATATAGTAGTAATATGTAATCTTCATGTGTACAAATTATATTTCTACATCTGTGTATTTATGTATACCAAAAATTTAGTTTCTATCCATCATCATACAGTTGATCTCCTTTATCCATTTCAGTGAAGAATAAGAGGAGAAGATACAGGGATACCTAGAAATCATTATTGTTGTCGTTTAGTAGCTAAGTTGTATCTGACTCTTTTGCAACCTCAGGAGCTGTAGCCCTCCAGGCTCCTCTGTCCATGGGATTTCCTAGGCAAGAATACTGGAGTGTGTGGCCATTTCCTTCTCCAGGGGATCTTCCTGACCCAAGGATCAAACCCACGTCTCTTGCATTGGCAGGTGGATTCTTTATCACTGAGCCACCAGGGAAGCCCATACCTAGAAATATTTTGAGTCAAGAATTGGAGTTTTCCCAGCATGTTTTCGATCCCCTAGAGTGTGAGATATACTCAATATACAGTATCTTTAATACCTTCTGATTTTTAAAAAATTATTCTTACATATTCCTATACTCATGTTGTCTATTCCTACAGAATTAATTTTACTCTTTACAGAAATTCTATGTCATACAAATTCCATCCAAGATTCTCTGTTCCCACTGTCTTTGTGGCTTTGTCTGTCTTCTGCCAAAGTGTCCCCAGTATTGGGTTTTCTAGTATTCAGTTTTCTTATGTTCCCCACTCTTCCTCTAGAACATGCAGTATCACTGTTTGACATTCAAACTTATCAATAAGCTTCCTGTACACTGTGTATCATATTGTATCCCTGTTCTTTGCTCTCATTTTGAAATTTAAATATTTGCAAATCACCATTGGGTCTGCTTTCTTGATTCTATTTCAATATTGCCTTTCTGAATTTCATTTACTACTTATTTCCTTTCTGTGGCCTTTTGTAATTTCCCCCAACTATTACCTTTTCTTTTTTCATCAGTTTTACTCTTTCCAATAAAAGATGAGAGCTTCTCTCTCAATCTGTTCTAAACGTAGCTGGAGAGCAGCCAGGTCACATCCTCCACGCAGGAGCCCTTCACAAGTACTTCATTATAACATGGAAAAGGAGCAGAGCCCGGGACTTGATGATGTTTTAACCTCAGACTCTCCAGTCATCCCGAAAAATCTCAAGTTTTGGAACCCTAGACAGCACAGAGAAGCTGACCACTTCCCTTTCACTTCTGCCTGCAATGCAGAAGACCCAGGTTCAATATACCTGGGTTGGGAAGATCCCTGGGAGAAGGGAATGGCAGCCCATCCAGTATTCTTGCCTGGAGAATTCCATGGACTGAGGAGCCTGGTGGGCTTCAGTCCATGGGGTCACAAAGAGTCTGACACAACTGAGTGTCTTTCACACACACAGAAACTATCTTAGCTGATGGCAGACAGAGACTGTGGCACGAGCAAGGGGACGTTATCAGAGTGTTACTGTTCATTGTGTTATATTCATAGTAGCCAGAATTTAAGTTTATGCAAATAGGATGATTTTTTCCTCAGTAAAGAAGATAATATATTAAAAGATAAACTGCTTTCTGCTTAGATTTTTGGAAGAAGGAAACTTAGAAGCTGCAGCAGCAGAGAAGCAAAGAGTAGAGGAACTCCAGAGATCTCGAAGACGATACATGGAAGAAAACAACCTTGAACATATACCAAAATTTTTTAAGTAAGTCAGTTTATTCCCGCAACAAGTTCATGTTTTGCAAATGGTTGCCACAAGCAATGAAAAACTTAAGGTAAGAAGAAAATGAGGGATAGTTTCATGTCCAGGGCACTTTGAGGTAGAAAATTAAACTGATTTTGGTCACTGGTACTTGGCAGTGAAAATACTGAATCAGATTTTTTGGTCTCGTGAAGTTTGTAGCCACAGAAATAAATTCTGCTCGACAGCTCTTTTCTTTTCATGGGCAGCAGTAAAGAGTGAGGGTCCTGCCCAAAAGGCTCCTTATCCTCCAGCTACATCCTTTTGAATGGTAGAAACTTGTTCCCACTCCCTCACCCAGAGATAAGCTGGGCCCCTGTTGCCCACAGGGTCATTCTGGCTTCATTAGTATTTAATTTTACTTCTTTCATACGGAGGGGCTTCCCTGGTGGCTCAGACAGTAAACAGTCTGCCTGCAATGTCAGAGACCCGGTTCGATCCCTGGCTTGGGAAGATCCCCTGGAGAAGGAAATGGCAACCCACTCCAGTATTCTTGCCTGGAGAATCCCGTGGACAGAGGAGCCTGGCGGGCTACAGTCCATGGGGTCGCAAAGAGTCAGACATGGCTGAGTGGCTGACACTAACACCCTCTATCATATAGAGCTTTGTGTCCATTCAGATTTGACCCTTCTGTGGTATGATCATGGTGATTATTACAGGATTATTTGAGGGATTATGAATACATCACACAGACTAAGCTGTGGTTTTCAGATCCATCTGCCACCCTTTAGAATCAGGACACATCAGCTCAGAATAACCTCTTACCCCCCTTTTAGCTGCCCTCTCCTGGCTGTCCTGGAGCGGAACTGCAGTCCTGCTCTTTAGATGTTGAGAGTGTCTTCACTGGGCCTGGATCCTGCAGAGGCTATTACAGCTACTGAGGCTGTGTACCTTCCCCGTCAGTGAAGCAGAGAAAATTCTTGTGGGTCTGGGGTCTAGTTACGGTGTTTGTACGTGCTTTGGGCCCCTTCACTTTCTAGTCCTGCCTTGAGGTGACTTATCCCCGCTCTTAGCCCCTCTCCCTAGAACCCTGCCCACTTCCATTTCACAACAAAAATGAGTTTATTTCTGGTCAAAAATAGTCAAATCATCAGCCAGCAGATAGAATGTTCACTGGCTTACAAAGTACTGATTCTAATACACACCTTATCTACAGGAGGGGGTCCAATTATCAGATCACGTGAATGAGACTTACGTCTAATGTTGATTTGTATATTTTCACAGAAAAGTGATTGATGCCAATCAAAGAGAAGCCTGGGTTTCTAACGACACCTACTGGGAGCTGCGAAAGGACCCTGGTTTTAGCAAAGTAGATAGCCCTGTTCTCTGGTAAATGGGAAACGTAGAGCTAGCCGACATATCACGCTCTGAATGAATAAATAACTATGCACAATTATGTTTCTTAGAGCTCCGCGTGGTTTCTGGGTCTATTGAAAACCGACCATTTGCTTTTCTATTCATCTTTATAATGAACTTTCAGAAGTGCATTAGACAAGGCCTCTAACCACTTTCGGATCCTTTCTGTTTTGCTGCAACCATATTCCTTAAAAAACATCCACACCCTCCTCAAAAAGCAGAATAAAAGGAGCAGAATATAAAATCCAGAGTCTGAAGAGTCTGTAAAGAGAAACAAACTGTAACTGGTGCTTAAAAAGCTGATCCAGAGAGTTTAAAGCAACATGACGCACGAACCATAAGCGCCATCCCCTCCTTGCAGGAGCTCCAGGGCCATGGCAGTTGGTCAGCTCAGACTTGGAGCTTGTCCGTTTGATGTGGTGTACCTGTGCTGGCCTTTTTAAAAGAGATGTGATGCTTCTCAGAACCTGTTCCATCTGTACGCCATTGTTCATGCCTTAAGAAATGCAAAGATGTACAATAAATCCTTTTTTTAAATGTGCGTTCCTAGGTTTATGTGAAGGACAGATCTTTTGAATCATGGCATGATTCACTTTATGGGATCAAAAGAATTATGAGACTAACTCAAATAGCTTGAAAAAGGTAAACAACACGTGCTTTACTTTGCTATATTGGTCACTATATCGTATGTCTGTAGGGCAAGAAGGAAAAGGTGTGCTAAGTAGATCTCTGTATTCACGTTGCTCGTCCATCTCCTGTCCTGCATACAGTTAATAAACCATCCCTCCTCCACCTCAGCTCCCAGTGTGCCCTGTTATTTGGCAACATCCGTATTTGATTTGAACACTTGTCACTGGTGTTAAAACTTTGGAAGGAAATAGCAGAAAGCGTATCGAATTTCTCTGTGGGCTTCGGAGTACTGTTAAGTCTAACTGTTTTTGAGTGAAGCACAGGGCAGCCCACGTGTATCCTGTGTCTGACCCATCGGCACTGTTGGAATTCCACTGGGAAAGGATGCGAGAACACTAGAAGCTTATTTGCATTGTTTAAATGAGTTCTACGCAAAATCACATATCATATTTTCATCAAGTGTTTCTGTATGATACATAGCCACAGATTAAACATTTACCTTGCTATTGGCAAAAATATAAAATTGAAGCTAAGGAATTTATCTATCCCAACAAAAAAGGAGGGAGATGAGGGGCAGAAATGTGTTTTGTATATTTCAGAATTTGTTTTTTTTCCTCCACTGATATATAGAAGTTTTGTAGGAATTTGCATCAGTATTTCTGAGTTTCTGCATATAGATAATTATATAAATGCTTATATATTTTTTAAAAATCTCTTTAGAGATTTTCCTAGAGAATTATAAAATCACATGTATTTTATTCTGTTAAATTTTTATTCTTAGACTCTTATTATCAGATTTTATGTGTCATTTTAAGCAGTGAAAAGGTTACTGATTTTTTTATTATGAGGTGTTGATTTTAGTTTTGTTTCTTTTCCTCTAAGAATTCCTAATTATGGCTATTTTACATCAAACCAAGACTGCTGAGAGCATATGGGAAAACTCCGAAGTCTCCACTAGGTGGAGCAGGTTTTAATTATCTGAAACTCATTCCTCCTTTTATCTGAGTCTATACCCTGGTGACTCAGAGGTTAAAGCGTCTGCCTACAATGCGAGAGACCTGGGTTCGATCCCTGGGTCAGGAAGATGCCCTGGAGAAGGAAATGGCAACCCACTCCAGTATTCTTGCCTGGAGAATCCCATGGACGGAGGAGCCTGGTGGGCTATAGTCCACGGGGTCGCAAAGAGTCGGACACGACTGAGCAACTTCACTTTCCCTTTCATACCTTATATGTACAGCATGCACTGGTTCAGAATGCAGTTTCATTATCAAGCACACTCCCAGCTCTGAGCATGTAAGCAGAACCCTTCCTCAGTTTCTCAATGCCTTTAATTCCTATTTTAAGTCTTTGGTGGCTTCCCCCATGGCAGTAACATGTTCCTTATTATTGATTCTTTTTCTGCCCATTCATCTTGACATCCTTTTATATGCGTCCTGAGATACATGCCTTTAATTTTGATTAAATTTTAATTAGAATTTTGTGGGCTTCCTCAAAGAAGTCTGTTCTCCCTTAATTGGTAAAATTTTAGATACTATTTACAGTGGTTTTTGTCTGTATTTACTAGCATGTCCCTGAAGAGTCTCCGAATTTTAGCCTAAAGATAAATTCTGCAAAATAAAGGTACTGTAAATAAGATACTACAAGTAGGAAGGTAAAACCCAAGGTGACCAACGATCATATCAATCAGTCCGCTGGATGAGGACCCATGACCCAAGAGGGAGGCAACTGCTGTACCTCGCAATGGGCTTTGAAAAAGAGGATAACTAGTAGGATGGACCTTTGCAGCTACTGCTGCTGCATCACTTCAGTCGTGTCCGACTCTGTGCGACCCCATCAACGGCAGCCCACCAGGCTTCCCATCCCTGGGATTCTCCAGGCAAGAACACTGGAGTGGGTTGCCATTTCCTTCTCCAATGCATGAAAGTGAAAAGTGAAAGTGAAGTCGCTCAGTCATGTCTGACTCTAAGTGACCCCATGGACTGCAGCCTACCAGGCTCCTCCGTCCATGGGATTTTCTAGGCAAGAGTACTGGAGTGGGGTGCCATTGCCTTCTCTGAGGATGAACCTTTACTACCTAATAAGTTAAAGGTACAAATCAGGTAGGTGAATGTTGGTCAGACCTAACCGGAAACTCTTCCTAGGATTTCAAGGTGAGAATGAGAAGAGTGTCAAATTAATTAAAATCACCACATTCTTTGTAACTCTTTTGAGATTCAGATATACTGAGTAGAATTCCAGTTCAAGTGATCAAGTTTTAGATAATGCTTCTGTAGTACCTGATTCACAACAGTTCCCTTCAAACATTCACACCAGTGTAATGGCCCCATCCCCATTTCTTTCTCACTTTTTATTTATTTGATAATTGCAGAATTGTGAGACTCTGTATTCATCTGCATAATTTGAGGGCTTTTGAGACTAGTTTCAACACCAAAAGGATAGACTAGATAGTAGATCATTCTTGATAAAAACGTGACTTATTTCTTAGAATTTGATATAAACCTTTACATTTCAGGGGCACTTTTCCCCCCTAAAACAGTCTAGAATAGAGGAGGACTTAATATATCTTTATACCTCCCCTGTGATTTATTTAAGCTCCTGCATATTTTTGAGCCGGTCTTTAAGGAAAGCAGTAATAATTAATGATGGTCCTGTGGATGTGGCTAGACAGAAAAGAGCGATGGCACACACCAGCACGTGCAGAGGCCAACCAGGAACCAGTTATTTTGCTTCCGTATGCTGCTACCAAGGGTGCAAATTTACTTTGAGATTTTGCTGTTATTTTATTGGGTTTTTTAATTAAGTTATTACTTTTCACAGGTTACTTTAAATTCCAGAGAATTGTAAAAACAAACCTCATTTCAGATATTTTAATATTACATATCATGAAAACTACCAGATGTACTTTGGTAAGAGAAATCAAGGAGTTTCTCATACAAAGGATGCCAGGTTGTCGATTTTCTAAACCTTGTGCTCCTCTTCATTAATCTGGCCCCTAGGACTTCCAGTGATTCCACTAATTAAGCATTATATTAAGTCCTGCCCCACGGAGCACTAGGGGGGTACAGAGTTAAAGAGGAAGCTGATCCAACTGTTTTGCTTAGTTCTGATTATGGCTCTGGCTGGAGAAGAGTTTATAATCATGATTGAATGTACATTTTGTTAGTACCTTGGGTTTTAATTATCCATCTTGTCTCATCTAGTACTCTGTCATCCAGATAATGAAGTATTTGTGGGAGCAGAGCTCCTCACACACCAGGGGGTGTAATAAATGTTTGCACTTGACTCAAGTTGATACATTATGACTGTGGCACAGTAAATAAAGCTTGTGTACAAAATATTTATTTCTATGGCAGCCATTATGTTCAGGATATATAAACTGTATCTGATTAAACAATTATGAATCTGTTTTGTGCTCTAGAAATATTCTTTTGGGGGAAAGATGGAAAAAATGTCATGGGAGCTAAGATTAAACTATTTGGGTTTCTTTTTTTTTTTCTTTTTCCGAAAGGCTTCCCAGTGATTTAGAAATAGTGCTTATCAAACTAGGATTAGGTTCTCTAAGTTTTCATTGAATTTCTTTTGTAAGATTGATCTTTTTAAACTATACATTGCATGAATCATTCTGTTAAACCTGACTTTGTTTAATGCATGATTATACAAACACACATTTGTGACTGAATTGTAAAACCTATGTTGTAGCCTTCACTTATTAGAGAAAATGGCAAATTGTTCAAGAAAGGACTAGTTTTAATCCTTCCAGAGTGAAATCGAAAGAATGAATTTAAATGGCTGTGGTGAGTCAGTATCCCCAGTATCTTAAGCCAGCGGAAGCGCCGTGACTAAGGCAGCTGACAGGTGGCGCTATGCTGCTGCCCATTTACTCTCAGAGTTTTGTGAATTTACTCCCAGGTTTTTCTGGTCTTTAATTGGAGGAGAAGGGGGCGACAGAGTATGAGATGGCTGGATGGCATCACTGACTTGATGGACGTGAGTCTGAGTGAACTCCGGGAGTTGGTGATGGACAGGGAGACCTGGCGGGCTTCGATTCACGGGGTCGCAAAGGGTTGGACACGACTGAGCGACTGAACTGAACTGAATTGGCTTTTAAAAAAATTAAGTCATTATTTTTCATGGGTTACTTTACCCCATAATTTCCAGCTTACAGTCCTGTTAGTCATGTGCATCCTTTTGTTTTCCAAAATAACTATCTTACTTGATGCATTTTATCTTTTCCTCTGGTCCTGAAATAATGAGGGGCAGGAATGCACATGCCTAAGTTGCACTATGCCATTGAGGGTTTGTAAAATATGCAACATTTATGCACAGTTGCAGGCTGCTGCTACTGCTGCTGTCACTTCAGTCGTGTCCAACTCTGTGTGACCCCATAGACGGCAGCCCACCAGGCTCCCCCGTCCCTAGGATTCTCCAGGCAAGAACACTGGAGTGGGTTGCCATTTCCTCCTCCAATGCATGAAAGTGAAAAGTGAAAGTGAAGTCGCTCGGTCGTGTCCGACTCTTAGCAACCCCATGGACTGCAGCCTACCAGGCTCCTCCATCCATGGGATTTTCCAGGCAAGAGTACTGGAGTGGGGTGCCATTGCCTTCTCCGAGTTGCAGGCTAGTGTATCAATATTAGAACCATTGCATTTAGCTCCTGTTGGAACACTACTTTTAAATGTTTGTGGATTAAAAATTACTACGTTATTACGTATTATTAGTTTCCTCAATATCTCCAGACTGGTAGGAAAAAAATATTTTAAAAGGAACAATTTATTTTCTGCAAAAAAAATTTTTTTCTCTCAGTTCTTCCTTCTAAATATAAATTAGAGCAGTTTTGGAGAGAGGAATATTGAGCTTTCAGAAAGCAAATTATAACCCTGTTTGAGTTCTGTTTCTTCTTACTCTTAGTTAACAAGGTACATGTGTGCATGTTAAGTCACTTCAGTCGTGTCCAACTTTTTGCGACCCCATGGACTTGTAGCCCCCCAGGCTCCTCTGTCCGTGGGATTCTCCAGGCAAGAATACTGGAGTGGGTTACCATGACCTCCTCCAGGGGATCTTCCCGACCCAGGGATCAAACCTGCATCTCTTAACGTTTCCTGCATTGGCAGGCAGGTTCTTGACCACTAGCACCATGTAGGAAGCCCTGAGTTAATAGGGTAAGCACAACTTAATACTATTAAAGACAGAATAATGCTAAATTACTAATGCTAGATGCTAGATAATAATGCTAAATGCTAGATTACTTCTTTTATCTTAGGTATTAACAGCTAATCCCTGCCCCTTTAATTATCTTCATTAAGTTATTTCTTTAGGAACTAATATAGTTAATAGAAACTTTTCTTCCAGTCATTTCAAGCTAACTTTAAAAGTTTTATTGACTTTATTTGACATACAATAAACTTTACATATCTGAACTGTACAATGTGATGCATTTTGACATACGCGTGTGCTCTTGACACCAGCACCACAGTTACAATAATGGACATATCCGTCATCACTAATCATTTTCTCTGCCTCTTACTAATCCCTCTCCTCCATCACACCATCCTTGATCTTGAGACAGTAATTCATCTTCTTCTATCAGTTTTCAAAATCTGCATATTTTCTTGTGTTAATTGCATGTGGAAGTTTTCTAGAAGGCTGTTGTGCATATGCATCCAACCCCCTCCCATGCCCCCACTTCAGTATCCACCATTAAATAGTAACATACTGCAGGAGAAAGATCTCATTAAGTTCTAGGTTGGTTAAACACTTTTAGATTTAAAATACTTTGAAAACAGCAAACTATTTTTCACATCAAAATAGTCGTGTAAGTCAATTCATTTCCATCGTTTTGGGGTCCAGAATAATGGTAACACTGAACTTGCTAGCAATGCGGAGGAAGCCCTGGGAATTGGTTTCTCTTGTTTGTAGTGAAAGGATCCCTGACAAAGCCATAGGAATCCAGAATGAAGGCTCTTGAAATAATGTCATGCTGATGATAAAGAGGAGGGAAGTAGCCTATGCTGAAGACCCTAGTCAGTAACGAATCCAAGACTGGGTCTCAGTGATCCTTTTAAATACCATCACTTGGTCACCAGTGTAGGTCTGCACTAGCTTTTTTTATTGGGCAGGGCCTTTGTTGCTTAGCTGTGCTGTGCTTCAGTAGTTCTGCATGTGGCTCAGTAGCTGTGGCCTGCGGGCTCCAGAGCTCAGACTCAGTATCTGTTGCACATGGGCTTAGTTGCCCAGAGACATGTGGGATCGTCCCAGAACAGGGCTCCAACTTCTGTCCCTTGCATTGCAAGGCAGATTTTTGACCACTGGGCCACCAGGGAAGCCCCTGCACTAGCTTTTAGATTGTGTACATTTTCTTCTAGGAGGTGGTACCTAGATATGCAGGCACCTACCTAGGTGACCACACAGGACGATGGCATTCCCAGCAAAGCTGCTTCAGTCAGTAATTTTCAGACTCAGTATCAGTCCCAAGAGGTCAAAGTTATCTTCTAAATTCCTCACAGTTTTGCCGAATATAGTTACCAATACTTAATGAAACATTCTGAACTTTTAAGTTTTGTTCATTGAACAAGATATTTTTCCACAGTCTAGCTGAATTGGCCCAAGTGCTTATATCTAGCGTTAGGTGAGAATCTGTCTTATCTGGCTGTTCAAGATGGCTTGGGTGCGCTCAGTACTTCTCAGTGCCTGCTTCACCTAAATTCAATTCACATGATTAATACTCATTTCCTACATACTTGCCCCAGGCCCCAGCTGGTAATTGTTTTCTTCAAAACATCTCCACCTGGATAGTTATGGAAGGCTTAGTGAGAGGCACGTCCCTCTGCTAGTTCCCCTGGTAATCAATGAGCCAACCAGAAGTCAAGTCTCCTGTAAGGGGTAACCTCGGCCTCCTTTTCTGGGAGCAAGGATGCCCATCATCTCCTAGCCAGCTGTGCACACAGTGGGGTGTCCATTTAAGGACCTTGGTTCAGACAGGTAAGCTTCCCCCAACCCCACCCCAGCTCTCTCTTCTTCCCTGGCAAGTACAGGGCTTGCAAGCCTGCGAGGTGCAGCACAACAGAAGCCCTTAGGTTATAAATTTTAATGTTTTATCTCTAATTTGTTAGTATCTGGGACAAATCCTGACAATGTATCAGTGCAGCTATTTTTTTGCACTTCAAATCTGACAGATTCTGGAAAAGCCGGTCTCCAAAGTGCCATGTCACATGATACCACCTTCTCAGTAGATTGGAGGACCCACAGGCAAAACTTTTACTTTTTTCTAGTCAGTGGGGTAAATTTGCAAAACTGCTAACTCGTGGATGATACTAGCGCCTTTAGTTACACCCTGAGTCCACTTGTGTAAGTTACAGTTATACTCAAAACCTAGGCCTATACCTGTATCAGTTTCTTTTTAAAAAATTGTTTTTTGGCTGTACCAGTCTTAGGTGTGGCAGGTGGGATCCTCGGTCTTCATTGCAGCGTGCAGTCTCTCCAGTTGTGGCGTGTGGACTGTCTAACTGTGTGGGATCTAGTTTCCAGAGGAGGGATCGAACCCAAGCCCCCTGCATTAGGTGCACAGAGTCTTAGCCACTGGACCATCAAGGAAGTCCCTTTTATTAGTTTCCTGTTGGTGCCTTAACAAGTTGTTATTCAGTCGCTAAGGCATTTCTGACTCTTTTTGATCTCATGAACTGCAGCACACCCAGAGTCCTTGTCCTTCACTATCTCCTGGAGTTTGCCCAGACTCATGTGCATTAAGTCAGTGATGGCCATCCAACCATCACTCTGTCACCCCCTTCTCCTCCTACCCTCAATCTTTCCCAGTATCAGGGTCTTTTCCAATGAGTTGGCTCTTCACATTAGGTGGCCAAAGTATTGGAACTTCAGCTTCAGCATCAGTCCTTCCAATGAGTATTCAGGGTTGATTTCCTTTAGGATGGACTGGTTTGATCTCCTTGCTATCCATGGGACTCTCAAAAATCTTCTCCAGCACCACCTTTCAAAAGCATCAATTCTACTGCGCTCAGACTTTTTATGGTCCTGAGAGGGCAACAGGCAGGAAGGCCAGGGGTCTCCAAAGGGAGGAAATAGGCTGCAAGTGTCAGACATTTTTTATCTCTGTCTTAAGTGGCAGGAGGAAACAAACGTTAGATATTTTCCCCTTGTCTATACAAATTTAAAAAGAGGGTTCTCTTAAAATTCTGTGTTGCTGTGATGACACCTGGTTCCACCTAAACTTTTCTGAAACCTTGAGCTAACCAATGCATTTTTCTTACGGAAATGTTTGTCTTAAGCTATGTTAATGAACTGTGTATTTACCCTGGACTCTGTTTTCCTTCTAGTCAGCTCCACTTAAGACTCAGAGCTGATGAGGGCTCAACAAGCCAGTATGTTTTACTCATACATTGTTCTCCTAATCTATGTTAATGAAACTATATATTTACTTGGAAACCTGCCCCTCTTCAAGATTCATGTCAATTGTCTTATGGCCTGGGATGACTCACTGGTGCCAATGTTATCTCAAAATGCATGTTGTAGGTGAGGGGCCCGGTGCCATTCTGAGTTTTGAGACATCTTTCTATAATTAACAGTTTGCTAGTAGCTATATAACATCTGACTAAAGACTTCTGCCCGCTTCTGATGTCTATGTCAGAAGCTTTCTATATCTCTTTTATACTTTAATAAAACTTTATTACACAAAAGCTCTGAGTGATCAAGCCTTGTCACTGGCCCCAGATTGAATTCTTCTCCTCCAGAGGCCAAGAATCCTGGTGTCTTTCGTGGTTCAGCAATAATCTTTCAGTCCAACACATGTCCGTACATGACTACTGGAAAAATCGTAGCTTTGACTATACAAATCTTTGTGGGCAAAGTGATGTCTCTGCTATTTAGTATACTGTCTAAGTTGGTCATAGCTTCTCTTCCAAGGAACAAATGTCTTAATTTTGTGGCTGCAGTCACCATCCACAGTGATTTTGAAGCCCAAGGAAATAAAATCCGTCATTGTTACCACTTTCTCCCCATGTATTTGCCATGAAGTGATGGGACCAGATGCCATGATCTTCATTTTTGGAATGTTGAGTTTTAAGCCAGATGTTTTAACTGTCCTCTTTCACCTTCATCAAGACGTTCTTTACTTCCTCTTTGCTTTCTGCCATTTAAGTGGTGTTACCTGCATATTTCTCCTGGCAATCTTGATTCCAGCTTGTGCTTCATCCAGCCCAGCATTCTGCATGATGTACTCTGCATAGACATTAAATAAGCAGGGTGACAATAAACAGCCTTATAGTGCTCCTCTGCCAATTTTGAACCGGTCAGTTGTTTCATGTCCAGTTCTGTTTCTTCTTGACCCACATACGTGTTTCTCAGGAGACAGTTAAGATGGTCTGGTATTCCCATCTCTTTAAGAATTTTCTGCAGTTGTGATCCACACAGCCAAAGGCTATGCGGTCCCTACCATCAAGAGTAGAAATCTGAACACTTTTGCCAGTGCAAATGGGTTTTGTTTTGATGACCTGTTCGTGAAACAAATAAAAATGATGATGTTTAAAAGATAATGGGTTTTTATTTTTTCCTTTGCACATTTTCCTTTGGGAAAAATACAAGCAAGGTGAGAGACTTCAAAAAGCATTTCTAAATGATATCAGAGAATGTAGAGCTGTACATTTTGTTGTGCACACTGCCTTTACCACTCTGTATATTACTGCTCAGAGCGATTGTACTAATGCATTTCTCATTGAGCGCTCTTTATTCCAAGTGATTATCTTTCCTTCAGGAGAAGTCAAAACATGAATAGGAATTTTCAGGAATGTTACTTAAAGAGACAGATTCTTCAGGTTTTGTTGTGACTACTTATCAATGTTTAGAGAAATTAAGAGGTACTATTCCATACCAGGAAGAAAATTTTACTATTGGGTGCACAATCACTCACAGAATTCAAAGATTGATAGGAAAGAATTTGTAAAGCAGTAACTAGCACTGAAAGTTAAGTACCAAATTTCTGTTTCTCAGGAAAGTTGATGAAGAATAAGTAACACACAAAATGTTATCAACCATTTATCATCCACCATTGGTAATATTATCCACCAGGAAATCAGTGACCACACTGTGGAAATGAGTGAAAACCATCCACATGAGCACACAAGCTGTTTATTCAGAGCTTGCTGTAGCAAAGGAGCCACCATCGCTTGGCTTTGGCAGAAATCCAAAGACAGATAGGGGAGTGGGAATGTTGTATAGTGAAAAAACTTTTCTGATATGCTTGGATTGGAAACTGTTGACATGAGGAAGATGGAGGCCGGCTAACTAGAAGTACTCTGTCTCACATGCTTAACTTGGAAAGTGTATTTGGCTTTCTCTGGTTGGTCTGAGTTGGAAACCAAGGCAAAAATAGGCAAGTTGGCAGCCATTGACTAAGTCCTGACAGTTTTGGGCCAATTGCTGCAGAGGTTGTGGACGAGAGTTCTGTTCTCATAAAGGGTATGGCTGTTGCCTGTTTGTCCATTCCGTCTCTCAACGTGAAAATCAGAATATGAAAACCACAAAAAGTCAGATGATTCAAATCTGCTGAAAAGGCAACATACACTTGAAAAGCTGATTGTTACTTTAAGAATGTCATGCCTGAAGACGATTTCATACTCGGCAGCAGAAGGCGCATTTTCACATCACTCTGAGAAGCATTACTTTTATTCAGGTCATGTGCATCTATTTCTAAAGTACTTTTACTCATGTTGAGTCCAGATATCTTACCTGCACACTAGCATGTAGCCACAGCTCTCAGTGTGTTGGCTCTATTAGCAAAAGAATTTTGCAGATAATTAAATTAACGTCAATTTTTTAAAACTGAAGTATAGTTGATTTACAGTGATTCAGTATGCAACAAATTTAATCAGTTATCCATCTATCTATATCTGTTTTTCAGATTCTTTTCCATTATAGGTTATTACAAGATATTGAATATAGCTCCCTCTGCTATCCTTGTTCCCTCTGCTATCCAGTAGGTCCTTGTTGTTTATCTATTTTATTTATACCAGGTTGGCTATGTTAATCCCAATCTCCTAAACTATCTCTCCCCCTGACATTTCCTCTTTGGTAACCATAAGTTTGTTTTCTATATCTATGAAGATATTTGGGGTTTTTTTAAATTAATTTTTACTGCAGTATAGGTCATATACAATATTGCATTTTTGCTGTACAGCAAAGTGAATCAGTTATAACATCTGACCCCATTTTTGTGAATAATATTATAAATTCAGTCTAAAAATTCAACTTTGCTATGAAAATGAAAATATTGGTGAGTACGGTACTGTGATAAAAATAAAGTTCTGAATAAGTTATGAAACCTCCAGAATAGAAATATGCAAAGAATTGGCTATTGTACAATCTAATTTATAACTGTGTTCAAGCAAGCTGACAAATCAAGATTTGTCTTACCAATTTAAGTTATCAAATTTAACAAATATTTTTATATACTCAAAATACCAAAATTACAAAATTTTTGTAACAAAACTGATGTTGAATAAAAAATTCACAGTTTTCAGATGGTTATATGCTATTTTCACTAGCATCAATTGAATTTTAAAATGTTTGAGTAGTACTTTGAAGTACTACTTTGTAAATCATTCTAAGTATCTTGGCAATGGTATCAAACATTTTTACAACAAGTTCTCTAAATTTTGGCTTCACTTTGCTCAAAGTTAATTGGAAGTTGTTAATTTAAATATTCAGTGCACTGGGACGACCCAGAGGGAGGGGAGGGGAGGGGAGGGAGGAGGGAGGAGGGTTCAGGATGGGGAACGTGGGTATACCTGTGGTGGATTCATTTCGATATTTGGCAAAACTAATACAATATTGTAAAGTTTAAAAATAAAATTAAAAAAAAAATTCAACAAGTAGAAAGTGCCAAAAACTTCCAGCTTTTGAAGTTTTTAGTGAATTGCAATTATTGAAAACAAAATTTCCAAACAGGAAGACAATTTTATCCCTCCAAGCACAAGAAAGGAACTGACCAAATTGAATGCTGAGAGTTCACACAAAGTAGATGTAATCTTTAAATTCTCTGAGCTTTTGGAAATCTGGACATATAAGAAGAGCCTTTTGATGGCACTCCTATTAATATTTTTTAATTGGATAAATTTACATTCTTTATTTGAATGGAATGAACAAGAACAACCAATGGTTTTACAGTATTTAAATTTGGCAAAATATTAAAAGTAATTATAGAGACCATTTATTAGAGCATTGGATGAACCTTGGGGACATTGTGCTAAGTGATCTGAAACAGTCACAAAAAGACAAATATTGTAATTCTACTTACATCAGTCATCTATACAGTTAATAGAAACAGAAAGTACAGAGTGGTCCCCAGAGACTGGGGGAGAGAGGAATGGGGAGTTAGTGTTTAATGGGTATGAAATTGCAGTTTTGCAAGGTGAAAGAGTTCTCGAGATTGGCTGCACAACAGTGTGAAAGTACTTAACACTACTCAACTGTACACCTAAACATGGTAAAGTGGTGAATTTTATGTTGCTTAGACTTTAAAAGTTGCATAAATGAGCTGTATATACATGTTGTACTGTTGTAGCCACACATTCTGGGAAACAAACTCACTCAGAAGGACAATGCAGATAGTGGAGTGCGGTTTATTACACCAGGGGCCCAAGGCAGAGTCTCCTCTTAGCCAAGGACCCTGACCAGTTTTTCTGAAAACCTGATATACCCTAAGTGTACATGCCCAAACCCACCTCCCCAAATTCCCTGAAACTAGTCTGAACAAAGGAAAAGAAAGATACAATCAAAGTTAACCCATGATTCATATGCCTTAAGCCTAGGTAGTTGCTGCTACTGTTGCTGCTAAGTCACTTCAGTTGTGTCCGACTCTGTGTGACCCCATAGACGGCAGCCCACCAGGCTCCTCTATCCCTGGGATTCTCCAGGCAAGAACACTGGAGTGGGTTGCCATTGCCTTCTCCAATGCATGAAAGTGAAAAGTGAAAGTGAAGTCGCTCAGTCGTGTAGGATTCTTAGCGACCCCATGGACTGCAGCCTACCAGGCTCCTCCGCCCATGGGATTTTCCAGGCAAGAGTACTTGGTGGGGTGCCAAAGCCTAGGTAGTTAACAGTGGACAATTATCAATAGGCCTGTGGTCATATCCCAATAAGCATAATAGAATTTATGATTCTATCTGGTTACACAGATAATTAGAGTATTCTTTTAGGCAACAGAGAGTCTAGGTACGAGCCCTGGGGCTCTTCCATCCAGAGGGCCTGGTTTTCCAGTCGATATGTCGTTTCCATAGATACTGGGCATCTAGCTCAAAGTCCACCCAAGTCTGGCCCAAGATGGAGTCCTGCTGTCAAGATGGAGCCTGTTCTGTTTCCTCCTTCAGTACCATTATTAATTTCCTTGTTCTGATAATGTATTATATTTATGTAAGATGTAATCATTTAGAGACACTGAGTTAAAGGTACAGGGGACCTCTCTGTACTATCTTTGCAACTTCCTGTGAATGTTTTATTGCTTCAAAGAAAAGTTTTTAAAAATTATATTCTTGTGTTTAAAAAAAATAAGGAATTTAGAGACTGCCAATTCAATCTCTTGGACTAGGATAATAGAACTTCATGAAGACAGAGATTAAAGTGTTTAAACACAGCTTACCCAGGGACATAACTTTGATCAGAAAAAAGCTTACACACTGAGACCCAGCAGGACCAAGTAACCCATGTAATGACTATTACGAGTTATTAGCCGCCAAGGGAAATTGCATTAACAAGCTCTCCTTTTGGCATTGGGACCTTGATAATGGCTTCCTATTGAGCAAAGTTCTCAACAATATTTCCCCACATGTCAAATGCCCAATATTGCCCAAAAGTAAACCATAAAATGTAATTCAGATTCTCTCCATGCATATCATCCAGTGTCACATGAGGGCATTGCTGTTTTTGTTCAGTCGCTCAGTCATATCCAGCCCTTTGCAATACCACGGACTGCAGCATGCCAGGCTCCCCTGTCCTTTGCTATCTCCCAGAGTTTACTCAAACTCATGTTCATTGAGTCAATGATGCCATCCAACCATCTCATCCTCTGTGGTCCCCTTCTCCTCCTGCCCTCAGTCTTTCCTAGCATATCACCCAGAGGGCATAGCTATAGTAATGCCTCTGACCAAGGACAACTTGCAGCAGCAGGCTTTTACCTCCAAATTGAGACACAAGATTTAACCTTACCTTGGGAAAAAGCTATTGCTGTACAATTGTTCATGTTGATTTACTCTTTCTTAGAATTTGCTGTATCTGAAATTATTTCCCCCTTTTTATTATACATTTTGCTTCTTGCCATTTTTTCTCTTCAGGCTGGTTTGTTTGCTGTTTTCTCTAAAATTCTGCCAGAGGTCTGTGTAGCAGGCTTGTCTATGGTTTTATTAATGAACCCCAATGTTTTGCTCCCTCCGGGGCCCTTAGCTTATTGTTCTCGGCTTGGTCATTCTTGCATGAGCTCCACCTTGCCTGATTCCTGTCTGAGCACACTGACCACAAGAGGGCAAAGCAGAAGGTAGCTGATACCTTCTACCTAAGACGGGGTATCGTTTGTGAATGGGTGAAGTAAACAGTGATGGGTTCAGTGGATTGGAGGAGGCCCATTTGGGGTGGCCCACATGCGGTGTGTCTCCCCTAAGTGACCAGTGTGGTACAGTTCCTCTGGTAAAAGGCAGTTGCTGTCTACAGCTGATTCATGTTGAGGTTTGACAGAAAACAACAAAATTCTGGAAAGCAATTATCCTTCAATTAAAAAATAAATACATTTTGGGAAAAAAGGATAGTTGCTATATTCTAAGTTATTGACAACAAGGTAATACTCACCAGTATGAACACACCCTGTGTGTATAGCAACAATTCTAGAAACTTGACATATGAAAAGATACGACACACTATACAGATACCCAGGAGTAAGACTAGATCTTAGGAGTAAGGCTAGGAAAGAAATGCAATCAAAATGTGCACATACTGTGTCAAAACTGTGTTATGAGCTAATAAGAATTATAAAAACTTAGAGAATGAGGTAAGAGAGTGTTTTCCAAAGTGTCTGTTCCTCTCAGCTAATCTGACAGGGTGTTTAAAGAACTCTGGCATCAAAATAAATTTGGAAAATTCTCCCAGCTGTGATATTTTTTAAAGGACCTGATAAATAAGTTTGTTTAACCCAAAGTTTACCAGATGTATTTATATGTGGAATCTACATATGTGGATTCTTTTAAAAAGTATTATTATTAGTAGTAATAGTAGTATAAAATCTATTAAACCTAAGCTGTGGAACAGGCTTTCTGAAACACAGTTCTAGAATTACCATTGTATATGGCAGTAAGAAGCTCAGTGAGTGACCCTGAGGAAAACTGTGAGAATGGTGGGATTAAACTGTTATTAAGATGAAAGAATAAGGTGAGGAAATAACAGTGATTATAACCTGTAGGCTGGAGTTCCCAATGAAAGAAAGAGATGAGACAGAAATTAAAGGGGATGTAATGGTTAATTCTTATGTGTCAACTTGGCTGAGCCATGGTATCTAGCTATTTGGTCAAATATGATTCTGAGCCTTTCTGTGAAGGTATGGATACTTTTTGGAAGAGATTAACATTTAAATCTGTAGACTTTGAGTCAAGCAGATTGTGCTCTGTGGTGTGGGTGGGTCTCATCCAATCAGTTAAAGCCCTTCACAGAGCAAGGTCTGACTTCTCCAAGAAAAAAGGAATTCTGCCAGCACACTGCTTTTAAACTATGCGATTCTTCCTTGAGTTCCCAAGCCTGTTGGCCCAACCCCATCAGATTTTGCATTCAGGAAGTCTCTCAGTCTAATGAGCCAATATCTTAAAATAAATCTACCCCCCCTAACTCCACCCCACCCATATTTATTGGGTGTTTGTTGTGGGGTTTTGCTTCTTGTGTGTGTGGCTTAGAAATTTTTTGTGAATGTCTCACATGTAATTAAGAAGAATATATATCCTTTCTTATGAAATGTATATGTATCATCTATCTCCTGTTGTTAATTCAGTTTTTATGGAGAACCCTGACTAACACAAGGCAGTGTTGTATCGGGTCAGAAGAGAACTAACTAACCCAGCTAATGGGAGAAAGAAGAATTGATGATTCGGACGAGAAATGGACTTACTGATGCCACAAGGTCCATGAGGGAAGAGTAGGATGCAGAGTCAACATTGCAATTAGAGTATTTAACCAGATTCCTCTGAGACATGAGCAAAGGAAGAGTGACTAGGAGAAAGTATAAAGTTTGAGGTGGTATAAGAAATGTAAGTAACTGGAGCCATCCGCGTATTGCCAAGGGTGACAGCTTAACATGTTGATTCTAAGACATCTCATTAATACTACAACTAAATGCTTTCCTAGAGCAATATACTGTGGTGGGAAAGAGTCCATCCAGAATCTCAATCTTCTCTGTGATAATAGAAGCATCTGTCTGCAATTAAGTGTTATTTGGGGTCCTAAACAACACAGGAAAATTCTGTAGGAGCAGTTGCACAAACTCCTTTGGAAGTAGTGAAGGCTGAATAAGAGGAAGTCAGGTGGGGCTAGTGGTAGACTTAAGAGATGCAGGTTCGACCACTGGGTTGGGAAGATCCCCTGGAGGAGGGCATGGCAACCCACTCCAGTATTCCTGCCTGGAGAATCCCAGGGACAGAAGAGCCTGGTGGGTTGCAGTCCATGGGATTGCACAGAGTGGAACACGACTGAAGCAGCTTAGCACAGCACACAGGAGCGGGGCATAGGAGGCCTGCCTCCAGGGAACTGGCATTTCCGTGTGAGAGGTGAGCCTTAGTTGCCCTGTAGTCTAGTCACTTCTTACATGGGACTGTTGAGCGCTTGAAATGTGGTTAGATTGAACAGACATGTGCAGTAAATGTAAATTACAGGGCAGATTTCAGCAACTTAGTATATAAAAATGTAACAGTTTAGATCAGCAGCATTGTCCCCCCAAAAAAGCCATATTACAAATCACATATGTAAATGTTCTAGTAGACACATATTAAAGAAAATAAACAGGTGAAATTAACGTTAATATTTGTATTTAATCCCAGTTGAAATAATAATATTTTATATATATGTGGGGTTAAGTAAAAAATGTTAACGTTAATTTCACCTGTTTATTTTCTCTAGTAATGTGTCTGCTAGAACATTTACATAAGTGATTTGTAATATGGCTTTTTTGGGGGCCAGTGCTGATCTAAACTGTTAAATAGCAACCAAAGTGCTCGGTATCATTTAAAGAAAAAGGCCAATCATCAGACAGTACAGTGCAGATTCTAAGAAGAGGAGGTGCTGCAGAGAATCAGACAATGCTATAAACAAACTTGGGTCCTATCTTTGGGCCAGACTTTTTAATGTATTCTCTGCTGATCTCATAAGCATATACCTCAAGGCTTGCTGAAATGTTATAGAAGGAATTTGTTTGAGTGAGTCACCCCAATTTTATAACTTTGTAAAGAGAATGCTTTATACTGTGTGTATCTTCAAGGTTTTCAAAGTACTTGCACATTCATTATTTCATCTTTTTAATGATCTGGGAGGAAGGTAGAACTGGTTATCTCTATTTTGATGAGGAAATTGAGCCTCGAAGAGTCAGTGTGATGCAAAGAACATTGGAATCAAGGATGCTGCAGGACAGTGACTGAGAGTGACCAAATATTACGAGGTCCTAGAAAAAACACTGGATTTGGAGTCAGAAAGTTCAGTTCTTCCCAGATAGATGGCTTTAAACAGATATTCTTAGCAAAGTTTCATTTATTCAAGTGTAAAATGGGATAACCAGAGTACCTGCTTCAGAGAATTGTTGTTCAGTTGCTAAGTAGTGTCTGACTCTTTGAGAGCCTGTGGAGAGCAGCACACCAGGCTTCCCTGTCCTTCACCACATCCCGGAGTTTGCTCAAATTCATGTCCATTGAATCAGTGATGCCATCCAGCCATCTCATCCTTTGTTATCCCCTTCTTCTTCTGCCCTCAATCTTTCCCAACATCAAGGTCTTTTCCGATCAGTCGGCTCTTTGCATCAGGTGGCCAAAGGATTGGAGCTTCAGCATCAGTCCGTCCAATGAATATTCAGGGTTGATCTCCTTTAGGATTGACTGGTTTGATCTCCTTACTGTCCAAGGGACTCTCAAGAGTCTTCTCCAGCATCACAGTTCGAAAACATCAGTTCTTCAGCACAGCCTTCTTTACGGTCCAACCCTCACATCTGTACATGACTACTGGCTGTGTAGTCATGCACCATGTGGACGTGCACCTATGCACCATAGCTGTGACTTTATGGACCTTTGTCAGCAAAGTGATGCCTCTGTTTTTTAATACGCTGTCTAGGTTTGTCATACCTTTTCTTCCAAGGAGCAGGTATCTTTTAATTTCACGGCTGCCGTCACCGTCTGCAGAGATTTTTGAGCCTAAGAAAATAAAATCTGTCACTGTTTCCATTGTTTCCCCATCTATTTGCCATGAAGTAATGAGACCAGATGCCACGATCTTAGTTTTTTGAACTTTGAGTTTTAAGCCAGCTTTTTCACTCTCCTGTTTCACCTTCATCAAGAGGCTCTTTAGTTCCTCTTTGCCTTATGCCATTAGGGTGGTGTCATCTGCATATCTGTGGTTGTTGATATTTCTCCCAGGAATCTTGATTCCAGCTCGCGATTCATTCAGCCCAGCATTTTGCGTGATGTACTCTGCATATAAGTTAAATAAGCAGGGTGACAGTATACAGCCTTGATGTACCTCTTTCCCAGTTTTGACAACCAGTCTGTTGTTCCATGTTCAGTTTTAATGGTTGCTTCTTGACCTGCATACAGGTTTCTCAGGAGGCAGATAATGTGGTCTGATATTCCCATCTCTTTAAGAATTTTCCACAGAGGGCTGAGGTGAGCATTAATTGAGATAATCCATGTAAAACATTTGACATAGCAACTAAATCCCAGGAAACTCTTGGTCATTTAACTATTAGTATTATGTAGCATGAAGTTCAGAGAGGCAATGGCACCCCACTCCAGTACTCTTGCCTGGAAAATCCCATGGATGGAGGAGCCTGGTTGGCTGCAGTCCATGGGGTCGCTAAGAGTCGGACATGATTTAACTTTCACTTTCACTTTTCATTTTCATGGGTTGGAGAAGGAATGACAACCCACTCCAGTGTTCTTGCCTGGAGAATCCCAGGGACGGGGGAGCCTGGTGGGCTGCCGTCTATGGGGTTGCACAGAATCAGACATGACTGAAGCGACTTAGCAGCAGCAGCAGCAGCATGAAGTTATATTTTAGTGTCATCCAAATTAAGGATAAATACATGGGTGTAGCTAGGTTCTAGTACTATTCTTTAGTGTTTCAGTCCAGGAGGTAATCCTTCTAAATGCTTTCCAAAACTGTTCTGCAGATCCCCTTATCTGATAGCAAAATTTCCATTCAGAATTACTTTGCAAGCATGACAATAGGATTCAGAGAATTATAAACGAATATGCCTCCTTTTCCAAATAAGGAAATAGAAGTTAAGATAAATTATCTAATACTTGGATATGAGACCAAAAAAAAAAAAAAGTGAGTGGCACATCCTTCCAGTGACATGGAGGTGAAGGCTCCTCCAGGATTAGCCGGGATGGTGTACTTCAGCTTGCTATTTATTCTCTTTCTTCGGCTGCACTAGGTCTTCGTTGCTGCGCAGGATTTCTCTCGTGGGGCGAGCGGGGGCTACTCTCTCGTTGCTTTGTGCAGGCTTCTCTTGCTGTGGCTTCTCTTGCTGTGGAGCACAGGCTCCGGGGCACTGGGACTTCAGTAGTTGAGGCACACAGGGGCTTAGCTGCCCCTCGGCATGTGGAATCTTAGTTCTTAGATCAGGGATCAAGCCCATATTCCCTGCAGTGGCAGGTGGACTTCTAACCACTGCACCACCAGGAAGGTCCCTTGTTACTTATTCTTGATGTAAGGTTCCAGACTTAGTGATGATGCATGTTAACTTGTAGACTTTTTTTCCTGATAAAAGTGCAGATTTCCATCTAGTGGAACAGACAGCCCCAAGTTATGCTTTCAACAGTTTTGTATCTCACCCCCCAATCTCATTCTCCCATAAAGAAATACCCTAGCTCTACAAATGCTCTTTGAACTGGGCAGGGCATCTTCCTAGCCCCTCCTTACTGAATAAGTTGAAAATCTTCTACATGCACCGTCTCGAATGTGCCCCTGGGTTCACTGCATCTGTTTTGCCTCTCTCAGGTTCACAGTCTGTGCAGATGTCCAGTGTCTGAGAGACCTGCCTTGTGTCTTTTGTCCACTTTCATAGTTATTTACTGAGGGAGCACTGACCTGGATCTGTTACTCTTTCATATTGGAAACAGAAGTCAATTATTTTTGTATTAGAGATGAGAAAACTGAGGGATGCAAACATTTAGCGACTTGTCCAAAATCGCACAGCATTTCAAACCTAGGTAGTCTGATTTCAGAACTCCTCACTTAATTACTGTACCATGTGGCTTCTCAGAAAAATGGTTTTATGTATATACAGGTGTAAAATGTTTTGTCTAGTGTCAGGAAACACAGTAAGTCTGGGTATTTTATCCTTTAAAATTCTAAAGGTCAGTATAAATGTTTTCTTAGCACAGTGTTTAGAAGCAGGAAAGAGTGGATAGGACAGAAACACCTCCACAGGAGTTGGTATTCTTGATGAGTACTAAACGTTATCATTTTCCTACCACTAGTGAAAAAAGGGCATTTACTTAAGTCCTTTACTGCTCAAGCACTATTTATTTACAGGAAATATTAAATCCTTACTATGCTTTCTTTTGGGGCTTCCCCGGTGACTCAGTTGGTAAAGAATCCACCTGCAATACAGGAGACCCAGGTTCAATTCCTGGGTGGGGAAGATCCCTTGGAGAAGGAAATGGCAACCCACTCCAGTATTCTTGGCTGGAAAATCTCATGGACAGGGGAGCCTGGTGAGATACAGTCCATGGGGTCACAAAGAGTCGGACACAGCTGAGCATCTGAGCAGAGGCTTTCTTTTGCCATTGAAACCAATCTTTATTCGTTAGAAATATAGAGCAAAAAATAAAATGCTCCAAGCAACCAGGCTTAGGTGATACTCCTATCAATTTTTGAAGTTCAAATCAATAAATACTGTATAGTAACACACCCATCTGGCCATGAAGGAGATTGCAGTGGAATGAAGGTACAAGCTCATGAATAGGAACACAAATATCTGTAATAGCATCCAGCACCGAATCTACTGTTTAATTCTTAATGTTTAATCTACCCTATGTGTGCTCTAACTTTTCATCTAAAAAAATGTATAATGGAGATGTCATTAAGCCCGGGCCTTTCTTTGGTTTTAGCCCGTGTACTTGAAAATAGTTTGCGTCTGTCTTGTGCTATTTTTTCCCCCCCTGAGATACATGCAAATTTTTTCCAAATTTCAGTTATATCTACTAGCAAAAAAATGCAACAAACACTTTGCAGTTGTCCATTCACTCTGATTAGCACAGGAAGGAGAACTAGCTTATTCTGGGCTTCTTTCCATGGTGCCCCCTCTTGCCTCAGATCAGACAAGCCCACAGGCATACGCATCCATCAACTTTGACCTCTCTAAATAGGAGCTGCCAGATCTTCACTGCACATTGTTCTCCGTAGATGGTTAGAATTGATAAGTTCGAACCTAAACAAATTTACAAAGGGAAATGCAAAAATCAGGAAATGGTAGATTAAGTAAAATAAATGTAAGACTAGGTTTATTAACTTCCCACAAGCCCAAACTTCCCTTTTCTGGGATCAGCTTTATCTGTGGTGGAAAATCATCATTATCTCCTATCTGTCAATAGTTCTCAGATGTCCAGTTAGTAAAACGTTCAAGTAAACTGTACTTTAATGCATTAAATTTATTGTTTCTACTCTATTAATATTACTCTATTAGCTCTCATGTGCTAAGTCACTTCAGTCATGTCCAAATTTTTGCAACCCTATGGAGCCTGCCAGGCTCCTCTGTCCATGGGATTTTCCAGGCAAGAATACTGGAGTGGGTTGCCATTTCCTCCTCCAGGGTATCTTCCCGACCTAGGGATTGAACCCACGTCTCCTGTGTCTCCTGCATTGACAGAGGGATTTTCCAGGCAAGAATACTGGAGTGGGTTGCCATTTCCTCCTCCAGGGTATCTTCCCGACCCAGGGATTGAACCTGCGTCTCCTGTGTCTCCTGCATTGACAGATGGTTCTTTACCATTAACGCCACCTAGGAAGCCCTTAGTTCCAATACTGACAAGCTTCCAGAATTGGTGTCTCTCTCTACTTTTTAGAACTCATATGGACTCTTCCATGATTTTTAACTGTCCTTTGACTCTTTAAGTGTAGTGTTAATCTAGATGTAGCCTTACTCATAGTAGGCTTTGTTCTCAAATTAGGATTCTATTTCATTTCCTATATATCCTTTTGGATGTAAAGAAGAGTCTTTTCAAAATCCAAGTATACCCTGCCACTGAAGTAATACATACACCAACCACACAGATCTGCAAAAAAAAAAAAAAAAAAAAAGTAATGAAAAGCTAAAGATACATAATCCAAAGAGAAAAGTAAGAGTTGTAATTTTACATATAAATAACATGATTGATCTTATTTTCCTATTATTATCTTTTCACCTTGAACTCAACTGTGTATTTCAGGTTGGGCTCTGTAGGGAGCAGACTCTGAGGAAGAGACAGTGGCAGAGGCTTCTTTAGGGGATTCTTTGGGAACCACCATCTGTGGAAGGGATAATAAACTGGGATTGGACAGGAGGAGAAGTTGGATTGTGATACAGTCTCAACAAAGTGGTCAGCTGAACTCCTAGGAAACTCTGAAGCTGGTGGGCCCTTTGGAATTGTTGCAGATTGGAGCAAGAGGATGAGGTTTTTGTTGACCGGTCAAAGGAAGCAGGCTGCCCAGAAAAGGGGATGTGACCTTGGATGCAGTGGCTCTTGTCAAGTGAAGCCACTCTGAAGAGGGTTGATCGCCAGAATTGGCTTCATATACATGCAATTCATGTAGTCACACAGGACCCCACACTTAGTTTAGCACTCTGCTGCCTCTGTCTTGAAATTCTTGACTTTTGGCCAAGGAGCCCTATATTTTCATCTGGCACTGGGCGCTACACATTTTGTAATCAGTTCTGCTGGCAGCTGAGGGCCACAGCACACACTATAACTGGGGTAAGTCCTTCAGCCCTAAAGTGGCATCTGCGTGACAGACCAGTATTCACTACAGCCCATACCTTGCATGGCTTGAATCCACTTATCCTTAGAAGAAAGCAGAATAAATTACAGTCCCTAACACTGAAACTGGTTTTGGGGCTACAACTGAAAATCATCATCTCTCTCCTGATACCACTGTGAGGCAACATGCCACCAAGTGACTGATGGGTTTCCTCAAGGACTGGGGACTCAGCACTGGTCTCTGTTACTGGTAGGATGAACATTCAGCAGTGAGTGAAACTAGATCAGCCTTGGTAGGTGGGCACCCATCCCACTGGGTCCACTCCAATCCTGCTACGTGGCTCTTCACCCCAGACGCTGATGTCATTTTGTCGACTTGGCTGTTCGGGGCCTCTTCCATTGTGGATTCCTTACGGTATGGATCACATGTAGGACCAAGCTCTCCCCTCTTTGTGCCTGTCCACATACCTTTATCTCAGATCTACTGGTGCCCAATCTTCCAGTCTATTTCTTTTCAGGCTCCAGGCCAACTGGTCATGCCAGTTGCCACTGCCCAAGTGTATTCTAATCTTGGGCCACCTTCCACACGAATAGATGGCAAGGTGTACTGCCTGAAACTCTGTGCTTTTTAGAGGATTTCAGCTCATCTCTAATTTTCAAGGCCACCCCTTTGTGGGCTGTAGTATAACCATCATGTATTTTTGCTTTGTACCATGTACAGCCTTACCTACCCATCAGTCATATTCAGGCATTTTTCTCTTCCATCAGTTGGCCGTAGAGGATCCTTGGCAACAGGTGTGAACTGAGGGAGAGCTATTGGTGCGACAGTGGTGGGTGACATGGGAGTCCAGCCTGCCTGCTTGCCCTCTGGCCATACTTGTGTTTGATCCTAGATGTAGCTTCTATTTTACAATGGATTGCAGCATGACTCAACCCAACCTTATGACTTGATGGGACAGATAGAACCCAGCTCATTATTGGTGGTTTTGGTTACATGGTTACCAAGTATCCCATCATCAAGTGCTCCATTTCTGCCAGGGCACACTAGCACATCACAACTGTTTGTTGAAAGGTGTTCATTTCTCCACTATAGATGGCATGATCTTCATCCAGAATGGCATCCACATTGTGACTTTCCCATTGGAACTTGGCATAAACTCCACACGACGTCTCCCCACTACTGATACATCTAATACAACAGGCATAGTTGCCTGTGTCAGCCTATTTCAGTCACTCACCTAACATGGCTAATGGTGATTGGCTAAGAGCCTTGACAAAATGCAGTTAATAGCACCGGATGGTGCAGCTAACTCCTTAGAACACTGGACGGTCTGACAGAGGTGACATTTGAATGCTATCTTGAAGAATGCTTGCTTCCTCCAGAGCGAGAAGCAGAGAAATCATAGCAGAAGGAAGGGCATGACTTCTGGGTAACTTACACAGATCTCGTTTTATCAATACATTTGACTGTTTAGAACTCAACTACATTGTTCTTTCCCCAGTTGCACCTCATCCTCTTCATCTTACGAAAACTCTTTCATGAAAACTCTCCCCAACCTGTTCTCTCTACAATGAGCATTTTCCTGCGCAGGAGTCTGAAGTTATCTCTAGAGTGAGTTCATTGTGCTCTCTCTATATTCCAGAACATTGATGACCACCCAAGGCTAATTCAGTCTTAATGACCCATAAGCTCTGCTGTATGGATAAACTTTGTCTCCAGTCTGTGTGTTCCTGTGTGTAACCTCACCCCCCAAAATGCCTAAAACCCTTTGATTTAACTGATTTAACTGATGTATAAGGCTTATAATTTGAAGTGAAATGCTCTTTAGAGCTTTAAATAAGTTACACATACTGCTTTCCCTTTATTAGATAGCTTATTATTCTCAAAGGATTGCACTCAGGATAGGATTTTTTTTTTCCCCCAGACAGAAAAACACTTGTTACGTACTTCCCGCTAGATTAACACCTGAGATTATCAAAAGCTACCTTCATCACTGAGAGCTCTCTTCCTCTCTGAGGTTTTCCCTGATCTACGGAGGTAGCACTACCAGCTGGTACTGACAGATGCCAGACTTGAGTTGTTGGGCGATATATGAAAACATGAGAGGCAAAATTAAAATGGGCTCATGAAACTCATTTCCTAACCTTTTAGGGACTCAGTTTTGTTTGAAACATTCTTGTAACTGAACTGAACACACTGGAAAGTTTTGTTTTAGTAATACTAATGCTTTTTCAACTACGCATTCATCTATGAATGGTTATATCAAAAGACAGTACTGTGTATGACTAGAGAAAATATGGACGTGATTCATCACATATTATATATTTGTCAAGTTTTGCTTGTTTTTTTGGTCTACATTATAACGTTACTCATAGGAATGGCTGAAAAGAGCAGGGCCACAGTCAAGTCAGTAGTACTTTAATAAAATGAACAGAACCCATTATAACAACAGCTCTTTATTACATGGATTCAAATACACAGACCAATCATATTCTCTGATATTTAACAACTGCATTCAATTAAAACCTGTTAGTGCATTCCTCAACACTAATTCTAAGGGGCTTCCTTTGAAATCCCTTTACAAAGCCTTGTGCAAAGAGGTTAAGCACCAGTAGTAAAGACTGTTGCTAGCAGTTTTATTTCACCATCATCATCAACAACAAACATGCAGTTTTTCCCTTCTATGTACATGGCATTGGAAAATGGGTGCTACACTCTGCCTATGGTACAAAGTTTATAAATACAATATACCAGTACAAAGTTGATGCCATTAAAAACACCTTAGTAACAACGACTGGGAGATAATTAAATCTGGAGTGTTGATGGAATCTATGAAGAGATTTAAAACCAACACACAAACTCAAACATTATAATACATGTTTTCCTTGGGAAGAGGTGAAAGGGGAACTTCTTAGGTGCTACTGAAGGGTTTTCTCAGTTGTTCCAAGTTTACTTTCTTTCTGCTATTATCTTTAAATACTGCAAAGCATTGTGGGCTGCATCACTCTGCGCACTGCTGCAGGAGATCCCCGAGCCATGACAGACCGTAATGGGACTGGTGGACAGTTCAGCAAGACACTGGTACTGTCCGTTGGCACTCAGTTCTTCTGCAATGACACATTCAAACATGATGATTAAGGCCGCATGCAGAGAAAGCAGATTTTTTTTTGTAAAAACAATTTTTGTTACTGTCCCTCTCCCCAAGCACCTTTTTATTTGCTACTTCACATATCAGGTGCTAGTCTCTATTCATAGGAACCACTTAGTTCTTAAAATTAGTAAGAAGCGTTTCAAAGTCATCATTAATTTATTATCTAAAAATCATCTCAGGTTTCCTTTTCCCAAATTCATAAATATTTTTGAATGCATGGTCTCTTCATCAACCACCTTTCCTGATCATCTTTCTGCATTCATCCTCAGGTTCTGCATCATTCCCAGTATATTAAGACACTGCACCTGACTCATTATTCAATCCCGAAGTAGCAGACAAAATCAAAAGTTCCTTCAGCCCCTAAATACCCTATTTTCTCAGTAGTAGTAGCTCTGATGAGCTAGGTTCCCCCCAGGTCACTGGGGCTGGGCTGCTGCTGCTAAGTCACTTCAGTCGTGTCCGACTCTGTGTGACCCCATAGACGGCAGCCCACCAGGCTCCCCCATCCCTGGGATTCTCCAGGCAAGAACACTGGAGTGGGTTGCCATTTCCTTCTCCAATGCATAAAAGTGCAAAGTGAAAGTGAAGTTGCTCAGTTGTGTCCGAGGCTGGGCTAAGGGATACCAAATTCCTCACATACAATACTGATGTTAAATCAAGATACCAAACACACACATGAACACACAAATTAGCCAGTTATCCACTGCATTAAAAGAAAATCCACGCTGACTTGCTTTCCAATATGTCCACATTTGTCTATCTGAATGATCATGGGCTAGAAAAAATATAGAAGTTGACAGCTGGAATGAGATAAAGTTGTAAACTGTCCCCATTTATCTACCAGAACTGGAACACAGTGATAAGTGGAGAGAAGATGTCTGGCCCAGCCGCCACAGACTTGGTATTTGTTTTAGAAAGGTGGGTACCTTTTTATTTGTCAAGCTGTCCATCAGGGCTAGTTTAACAGATATACCGGCAGGGACTCTTCTTCTAACCTGGCTCTACTGACCAGCTATGTCATCTCAGACAAGTTTCTCAACCTTTCTTTGTCTTACTTTCTTCACTTATACCTAAGATAATAGAAATTCCAGATGTTCAAGCTGGATTTTGAAAAGCCAGAGGAACTAGAGATCAAACTGCTAATATCTGTTGGATCATTGAGAAAGCAAGAGAGTTCCAGAAAAATATCCACTTCTGCTTTATTGACTATGCCAAAGCCTTTGACTGTGTGTATCACAAAAAACTGTGGAAGATTCTTAAATAGATAGGAAATACTACCACCTAACCTGCCTCCTGAGAAATTTGTATCCAGGTCAAGAAGCAACAGTTAGAACTGGGCATGGAACTACAGACTGCCTCCAAATCAAGAAAGGAGTACGTCAAGACTGTATATTGTCACCCTGCTTATTTAACTTATATGCAGAGTACATTATGCGAAATGCCAGGCTGGATGAAGCACAAGCTGGAATCAAGACTGCCGGGAGAAATATCAATAACTTAGATATGCAGACGACACCAGCCTTATGGCAGAAAGTGAAGAGGAACTAAAGAGCCTCTTGTTGCAAGTGAAAGAGGAGTGAAAAAGTTGGCTTAAAGCTCAACATTCAGAAAACCAAGATCATGGCATCTGGTCCCATCACTTCATGGCAAACAGATGGGGAAACAATGGAAACAGAGACAGACTTTACTTTTTGGGGGGTCCAAAATCACTGCAGATGATGACTGCAGCCATGAAATAAAAGATGCTTGCTCCTTGGAAAAAAAGTTATGACCAACCTGCTGCTGCTGCTAAGTCACTTCAGTCGTGTCCGACTCTGTGTGATCCCACAGACGGCAGCCACCAGGCTCCCCAGTCCCTGGGATTCTCCAGGCAAGAACACTGGAGTGGGTTGCCATTTCCTTCTCCAATGCATGAAAGTGAAAAGTGAAAGGGAAGTTGCTCAATCGTGTCCGACTCTTAGCGACCCCATGGACTGCAGCCTACCAGGCTCCTCCGCCCATGGGATTTTCCAGGCAAAAGTACTGGAGTGGGGTGCCATTGTCTTCTCCGATGACCAACCTAGACACATATTAAGAAGCAGAGACATTACTTTGCCAACAAAGGTCTGTCTAGTCAAAGCTATGGTTTTTCCAGTAGTCATGTATGGATGTGAGAGTTGGACTATAAAGAAAGCTGAAGGCCGAAGAATTGATACTTTTGAACTGTGGTGTTGCAGAAGACTCTTGAGAGTCCCTTGGATGGCAAGGAGATCCAACCAGTCAATCCTAAAGGAAATCAGTCCTGAATATTCATTGGAAGGACTGATGCTGAAGCTGAAACTCCAATACTTTGGCCACCTGATGCGAAGAACTGACTGCTTTGAAAAGACCCTGATTCTGGGCAAGATTGAAGGCAGGAGAAGCAGATGACAGAGGATGAGATGGTTGGATAGCATCACCGATTCGATGGACATGAGTTTGAGCAAGCTCCGGGAGTGGGTGATGGACAGGGAAGCCTGGCATGCTGCAGTCCATAGGGTCGCCAAGAGTTGGACATGACTGAGTGACTGAACTGAAGATAACAGAATGTACTTCATAGGATTAGTTTGAGGATTCTATGGTTTGAAATATGTAATGTCCCTAGAACGGTGCCTGGCACACACTAACTCTATAAACCTTCACTATTGTTGTTTATTATTACAACTGTACAGATATTATCTCTCTTTTTATTATTTATAAGAATGGGATACCTCAGTGATATATATTACCACTCTGGTAACTGTATATAGTCAGAATCCTCTATTATAATAGACGTTTTGTTTGTCAAACATATTTTGAAAAGAAACAACAGGTTTTGGGACAAGCCAAAGGAAAAAAAAATCATACCTATATCCAAATATGTTATATTAAAACCTTGTTCCTTTGCAATTTCACTAAGCAGCTGGATGTAATCTGTATTTGGAATACTGAGGAGGCTTCTTTTCAGTAAGTTGATCTTTTCACCAGGAGAATTCCTTAAGGAATGCCACGTACAACCTAAAGAATGCCCTACCATATTTGTCTGAAAAACACAGATTAACATTAAGACTCTTAGTTTGGGTTCCAATGCTACTATGAGTATTAATTAAGCAATCAGCACTTTATAGAGCATATTTAAATGAATACCATTTGGTTAACTTTCCAATTTAAACTAGGCAGCACTAATACGCTCACACATTTATCAAACAACACAATATTAAAGAAAAAAGAATGTGCAATGAAATACTGGAAGTATTTCAAAATACTTTTACATAGCATAACGTTCTTGTTAATACGTATAACATATTTAAGAGCATGATAAACAAATCTGCAAATACAGCTGACCCTTGAACAATGTCACAGACTATCTTCCTATATATGGATTGGCATTTATACTTATCCTCTATTCCAATACAAATTTCAATATTATCAAGCTGAATAAATTTTGTTATTCAAAATAATACACAGATAACAAAAACTCAAGTAATACAGAATTATAAAAGCAACAATCCCCACACCTACCTTTAGTCCCCTTTCCAGAAGCAATATCAACTTTTTAGTTTTAATTATTCTGGTGGTTACCTTTGTAACAGAAATGAGAAAGCTATTGATCTTGTGTATTAACTTTTGGTCAGTTACCTTGATGAATTCTCTTATTATTTCTAGTAGTTTTTCTCTAGGGCTTTATAGGGATACAATTATATTATTTGTAGTTAACGATCATTTTTATCTCCTCTTATTTCCAACCTCTTATTGTTTTCTCTTCTCTGGTTACGCTGGTTGATACTTCTAGAACAAGGTTTAAAAAAATGGTATCAGTGGGCATCCTTGCCTTATTTCTGAAATTAATGGGAATGGATATAACATATAAACATGTACCCAAGATTTTGATTTTTTTTTCTGAGGTATATATTTAATTTTTAAAAAATATTTATTTATCTGTGCCAGGTCTTAGTTGCAGCACCTAGGATCCTCAATTTTGTAGCGGCATGCAGGATCTTAGTCGCAACATATAAAACCTAGTTCCCCAACCAGGGATCGAACACCTGATCCATATTTTAAATCACAATAGGGATATTTTTGAAGCATTTATCAGTAGTGACTACCCAATATTTTTTTGGCATCTACTGAGAGGATTATGTTTTCCTTCTTTGACCCGTTAATGTAATTCATTATAGCAATAGATTTACCAATGTTGAAACACCCCTGCGTTCCTAAATGAATTTATATAGAAATTTCTCTCACATAATATATATTGCCTGGAAGAGTTTAAACAGCACTGAAGATTATCTCTTCCTTGAAGATTTAACAGAACTCACCAGCAACCTAACTGTTTTGTGACTGTGGTGTCATCTCTGATCCAGTCTTAAAAGAAATGAATGCAATGTTTTATATTTTTTCTATTAAAAAAGTGAAACCAAAATTATATTACTTACCTAGATATAGTTGTTTCTTCCTAGAACAAGCCCTTTTTATAAATCATAAGCTTAGGACACTCCTATAGTCTTCACTTCTCATTTCATACCTAACATCCTATTCTCAGATAATGGACCATCATACATACCTACCTACATTTTGTGTAGCCCAATCTCTTATGCTCTCTATCTGAATGCCCAGTTGCCTACTCAATTTCTTCACTTAGCTACTCCACAAACACTTCAAATTCAATATATCTCACATTTAACTCATTATCTGCTCCCCACTTAGACCCTACTCACCTTCTGTGTTCCCCATATCACTGAATGGTACCACCATCTAGGTAGCTGCCAAGCTAAAACTGTTTACTTCTTCCTTTTTCCCTATTCTCTACATCCAGTTATTATGCCCCCATTCACTTCAGTTTTCTAAGTAAGTTTTAAATTGACCATTTCAATTGCTACTACCTTTGTCTAGGTCACCATCACGTCTCATCTGCTCTTCTGTAACAGCATTATAGCAGGTTTCTATGACTCTAATATTCATTCATCCACCATAATGCAGCTAGTCATTCCCTTCTAATGTATAAATTAGATTCTCTCCTTCCTATATTAAATTTATTTAATGACTTTATGCTACCTTCAGGATAAAGTTCAATCTCCTGAACACAGTACTTCCTGCAAGATTCAACCCCTCTTTACCTTTTCTGCCTCACTGTTTGAGACTCCCTCCCACCAAATTCAATGCTCCAGCCATCCACAATTACTCTGGATAACATAAAATGTTTCACTCCTGGCCTTTGTACATGGTCCTCCTTCTCTCTGGAATTCTTTTCACTGCTGTCATCCTATAGGTCTCAGCTCAGATATGACTTTCTCCAGTCAAGTCTTCCTGAAACCCTATCTTGGTTGGATTCTTCATCTATGTTCCCAAGAAGCCCTTGTAAGGCCTAGTCTGTAGGGTTCTTTTCTTTCTCAGTAGGCTGGCTGCAAACTCCTTAGGGCCAGAGACTATCTTATTCACTATATGCCAGTATCTGGCCATCAGTTTAGTTCAGTTCAGTTCAGTCGCTCAGTCGTGTCCGACTCTTTGCGACCCCATGAATCGCAGCACGCCAGGCCTCCCTGTCCATCACCATCTCCCGGAGTTCACACAAACTCACATCCATAGAGTTGGTGATGCCATCCAGCCATCTCATCCTCTGTCATCCCCTCTTCCTCCTGCCTCCAATCCCTTCCAGCATCAGAGTCTTTTCCAATGAGTCAACTCTTCACATGAGGTGGTCAAAGTACTGGAGTTTCAGCTTTAGCATCATTCCTTCCAAAGAAATCCCAGGGCTGATCTCCTTTAGAATGGACTGGTTGGATCTCCTTGCAGTCCAAGGGACTCTCAAGAGTCTTCTCCAACACCACAGTTCAAAAGCATCAATTCTTCGGCACTCAGCCTTCTTCACAGTCCAACTCTTACATCCATACATGACCACTGGAGAAACCATAGCCTTGACAAGACAGACCTTTGTTGGCAAAGTAATGTCTCTGCTTTTCAATATGCTATCTAGGTTGGTCATAACTTTCCTTCCAAGGAGTAAGCATCTTTTAATTTCATGGCTGCAGTCACCATCTGCAGTGATTTTGGAGCCCAAAAAAACAAAGTCTGACACTGTTTCCCCATCTATTTCCCATGAAGTGATGGGACCGGATGCCATGATCTTCGTTTTCTGAATGTTGAGTTTTAAGCCGACTTTTTCACTCTTCTTTCACTTTCATCAAGAGGCTTTTTAGTTCCTTTTCACTTTCTGCCATAAGGGTGGTGTCATCTGCATATCTGAGGTTATTGATATTTCTCCCGGCAATCTTGATTCTGGCATAAATCTGGGCAAATATTATCACTTTCCTAAATGTTTGCTGAGTGGATAAATGAATGGACATCAAGCGATGGGAGTGAAATGTCAATCTGAAGGCAAAAACAGCACTACTGACCTACCATCTTTAGAAACCATCATATTATTCTGAATTTGACTGTGCTTCCCAAGCTCTCTTTCTTGGCCACCCCTGTGATTCTGGCTCACATATAGCAAGCAGCTAAAAACTGGGGTAGTGTATTACTCAACAGTTGAGAGATTTTTGAAAAACCATGACTCTGTAGTATACCTATACAAAATGAAATCTACAATCACATGTTGTTCTGACAGCAACACATGTTTAATCACATTAACATGACAGACCTCTGATCATTACTCACCAAAGAAATGTGGTTCTCTGGAGAAATATTACTGAATTTTGCAAGAAATTTCTCAGCAGCATTTCTCTTGGCTTGTTTCTTTGATGCCCCCTTTCCTAAATAAAGAAAAAAAAAGTGCAGTAGCTTAGAAAATAAATTAGTGTCCATAGAGAATGACCAAATATTTAAAGTACTATGTTTGATCAGAGAACTATCTCATGGTTTTTATATACTATTCTTTTACTGACCTGACATCTTTACTTGTTCTGCTTCATGCAATTATTAATTGTTACATTTTTGAAGGCATTTCTTTAGCAGTTTATCTTTAATAGTTAAACTTTCTGTTTTTCTTCAACAGATGTATCTCCCTATGTCTAGCTTTAATGAACCGTATTTGGTTTAATTCTGATGAAATATTCAAATTTACCAAGGCAGATTTGAATTACATCTCCCATCTTTCAACCTCTACTCCTGGCTTATAATCTCCTGCACACTGATAACTATGTGGAATTTCTTCAACATGAATAAGAAGGGCATAGGAGAGGCTGGAGTTGAAAGATACCATAAATATAATCTATTTCCATGTTTAGAGATTTAAAAACTCAGGCCTAGGCATGGAGATTAAGCAATTTGCCTAACCTTGCAAATCAAGGACTGCATCAAGAACAGAGGTGAGGTTTCTGCTTCTGGCTCAGGGCTTCCTGCACTGACCCACACTACCTCTTGGGGGGCAAACAGCTTCTTAGTACTTCAGACTAATATCTAAGCAACTTAAAATTTCATTTCAAGCCACTTTTAAAATGATAAAAACTGCTCAAGAAATTAAAATAGAAATCCTTAGGAGTACTTTATTAAGTGACTTTTTTTCTCGTAATTTGTGGCCTTTACAACATCAAAGTTGCTATAAGACAAAAGGTTAATTTCTACTTTATTTTTATTTCACTATCAGCCTCTTTGGAGAAGGAAATGGCAACCCATTCCAGTATTCTTGCCTAGAGAATTTCGTGGACAGAGGAGCCTGGGGGGTGGGGGTCGCACCAGAGTTGGACACGACTGAAGCGACTTAGCATGCATGCATGCATTGGAGAAGGAAATGGCAACCCACTCCAGGATTCTTGCCTGGAGAATCCCAGGGACACAGGAGCCTGGTAGGCTGCCGTCTATGGGGTCACACAGAGTTGGATATGACTGAAGACACTTAGCACCAGCAGCAGCCTCTTATCGATTATCTTGTTTTTAAATGTAATCTTCTCCTAGTCCTTCCATCTTCTGAAACAGCTACTGAAGCTCCAAGAGATTTACTACTGCTTTTTTCTCCAAAATGATGTTTAAGTCCCTATTATATCAATGAAGACTGTTTAAAGAGTCAATTATTTATCTGTATTTCCATTACCAACCCATGATTTTTTTAAAAAAATCAAATTAAGAAGTATTCTTAAGCCAACTATTTATACTTATTAATTAACTCAACAGCAGAAAGTTAGAGACAGTAGACTAGTAGTGTGTCAATTTTTTTTTCCCCCAAAGAAGTATTTGAGACAAAATCACAGCAGAAATTTTTTCATCCTCTCAAAATATTTCAAAGGTCTTCAACTGTATCAGAGTAGAAAGAAACAAATACCAGTTTCCATGAATGACTCAAGCCTGCAAATTGTAGTGTATTCTCTCTTATGAGCAGGTCCTCCCTCCTGGGAAAGGGTATATTCAGGCAGTCTCCAGCCATGATGAATAGCCAATTCCTAGAAAATCGAGATGAGCCTTTAGTAGTAATTTTTACTATGCAATGGCTCAATCACATTAATGATATTCTCTCATGGTTTTGATCCCACTTCTATTTATATGTTTGCAGAGAACAATGATATTCTGCAGTATTTAAGATAAGGTCCTCTATCCCCCCCAGATATTCCTGCATTTTACATCTTATAAGCCCACGACACCAAAACTGAAGCAGTTTCCTGCTGTGAATGGTGCTCTTCCGTTAAGCTATAGTGAGCTGGTTATCAAAGAGGTCAGGCAGAAGGATAAGCTCCTCTCACCCTCTTTGGGAACATGGGAGAGGACATTACTGGTCTCATGGCCATCAGTCCCCAGAGTCTCTTCCTAACTAACCTTCTATACCCATGGCTGCCTAACTGACTGCATTCGATCAAGAGCAGGTGAGGAGCAGAGAGCAAACACACGCACTGGATGAGACTGAGGAAAGACGGGGACGAAAACTACAGAAAAACTCATGGAGCAGGAAAGAGACCAAATGACTGGCTGGATAACAGGGAGGGGAGTTGTCCAGCAGAGCACATGGATAATCTGCAAGAAGGATATTCTCACATAGAAATTCAAAGCTGAATATATTTTTTGGTAGAATAAGCAAGTAAGTGGATGACTTCCCTTGTCCTGTGTTAGGTAAATCAATTTCGGTTCTTTATAGTCTTCTGTCTCAACAGAAGTAGAAAGAGATTTGTCACAAGAGTGGCAAGAAATATTCTTAAAATATAAAACACTCTACCCATATGCACTGAGGTCCTGTTGATCTCAAATTAGAATTCCACAAACCAAAGGCAGATACTGTATATGGAAGAAAATCCAAAACATAAATAATTATGAAAATAACTTCAAGTTAGCACTTTAATATCTAATGATTGTAACTTGGAACACAAAATGTTGTACCACCTAATCTTTAAAATATTAATTCCTTCTCTTAGCCCTTATGATATAATCAACATTTATGACATTTTTTTCCAGTAGACACAAAGTTAAGTATGGAAAAACTGTGCCATTTACCTGTAATGAGCCAATAGGATTAAGCTGGTTCTTTGGTTGCTTGGAAGGGTCAGGCATTAAGGGATCAGGAACTGCAAAGCTGAACATTTTTATAAAGGGTTATAAAACAAAATAATCTTCCCCAAATTATTACACAAAGGATAAGCATTTTCTATTTAGCTCTCCATGCCTTTGCTCTTGCATTCCTTCCACATGGAATACCCTTTTCACCCACCTCTTCTATGGGAATCTGATCTATACCTCAGCCAAGGTACACCTCAGCCAAGGTACACCTCAAATGCAACTTTCTCTCAGAAGCCTATTCTTTTACCCCAATGGGACATAATTTTTCCCTTCTTTGAACCATTGTAATATTTGGTTTGATACTTTCTTAAGCAATTATTTTACCATTAAGCTGTATACTCTTACAAATACATGCTATTTGTCTATCCATCACCATACCACTCTCCTGTTCAGACTGTAAAATCCTTGATGGTAGGGCCTATGTATTACTTACCTTCATAAGCTTTGCTGTGCTTTATATAAAACAGATGCTCAATAAAAAATGTATTTAAATAAACACACTACTGTTACAACCACATGAAAAGGGAAGACTAACAGGATGTTTATAGCTCGGCAGTGTAAACCATACACATCATAAATGTAGCTTTTTCATCCAGATAATTATAGAAGAAAGACTTGGCTTGATCTACCATCTGCTCTTCGCTAGGACAATCTTCCTAAAGTTTACGCATGTGTGCTCAGTTGCTAAGTTGAGTCCAACTCTTTGCAACCCCATGGACTGTAGCCTGTCAGGCTCCTCTGTCCGTGGGATTTCCCAGGCAAGAATCCCGGAGGGGGTTGCCATTCCCTATTGCAGAGGATCTTCCTGACCCAGTGATCAAATCCGCATCTCCTGCATTGCAGGTGGTTTTTTTTTTTTGATGGCTGGCATGAATCTGATTTGAACATGTAGGGACTGTGATTAAGGAAAAACAGAACAATCTCTTCTGAGTAGTGTGAGCTTACTAGTTATGTGGATGATGGGTGTCTAACGTGGAACAAGATGCATTTCAAGATTATTGCCACCTTGGCAGCTAGAGTCATTTCTTCCATACTTAAGTTTCTTTTCTATCTGCCAGAATTTCAAGCTTTACATAGGCTGATGAGATACGAACATTCATTTACAATGCTGTACACTGAAGCTACCCAAATAATTATGATGGAGGAGTGAGAAAGTCTCTTTATCCCATCAGGCCACTTTAGGCCTGATTTATAGCTTAGTATTTCCATCTTATCTGTCAAGAAGCACAAATACATAGTAAAGTTTATTAGCCTTTTTTTGCAGACAAAGTGCCTGCGTGCAGAAAGGACACTCTGTATGTTCATTTCTACAAATATATGCAACACTCTGAGTTGACCTTTGGGTTGCATAAAAATGGCATGGCCATCACCAGCAAGCAGAAAATCTAAAACCCACCATGCCATCTGGCATGTCCAGAAAACTAGCATAAACCAGTTTTAATGTATGACCCTAGAGAATCAAAAATCATGTTATGAGATCCAAGGCTTTCACTGGTTGGTTCTAAACTACCTGAACAGTTTAGAACTACTAAGTACACAGGAAGAACACTGCAGGAGAACCTAAACATATCCCTAAACAGAAAGTTTTTCTAGGACTGGGAAACAAAAAAACCCATCCTAAATTCTCATAGGCCTCTGCTGTCAGCTATAAACAGACACACCAGAATGCACTCCCAAGTATACTTGAATGCATGTAAAGTGAAGAATGTGAAGGCAAAACATGCTCCTCTTGGATATGCCCAATAGAAACCAAAAGACACCACTTAACGATACAAGAGATGCTCCAGGGCCAGTGCTCCTTCCAAAAACAAATAATGTGATAACAAGTTTATTTTGGAAAGATATGTCAAGAATAAACATCCCATTTAACATCCTCCTATATTTGGTATACGTTCTCTAGTAGAAGGAAATCTCTTTGTCTCCTTACAAATTCAAATTTCTAAAAGAGTACTTTTAGCTGATATTTTTCTGTCTCACACTTTGTTTTCTTCAGTGTAGAAACAAAACTTAATACAATAAGATATTTGTCAGAAGCACTCTGGTTTTCTACTCCTGTACCTCATCTGGAAAAAAGAAAAAAACCTAGTTTATGAGAGCCTTCATCTAATAATATTGTTGTTTAGTTGCTAAATCATGTCTGACTCTTGCAACCCCCTGGACTGTAGCCCACCAGGCTCCTGTGTCCGTGGGATTTCCCAGGCAAGAATGCTGGAGTGGGGTGCCACTTCCTTCTTTGTCATCTAATAAAAGCTGGATTTAATTTCTTACGGATAAAGTGTCTTTAGGGGATGACAGGTCTTCACAAGGAGATAGAATTTTATTAATAGAGCTAGACACTATCAACTGTTTACTTTGTTGCTTTTGTGAGCACGTTCAAACTTTTAATCTTACCTCAGCCATGATATTTTTGAGCTGCAGAATACAAAGAAATTTAGCTCACCAAATACTTGCATTGGCTTTCAAAATGTTTATGGCAGCCTCTGCAGCTCTATGTTTCGCCAGCTTCTTACTTGTACCTTCACCTGAATTAAGGTTAAAAAAAAACAACAAAAACAACTCTTTACATGCTGAAAAAATGTGAGGCTTGCATAGAGGTTTGCATAGTACAAAACAAAGTCACTACATGTATTATATATACACACTAGGTATACACACTGGGTAATAAAAACATACACTGCATACAGTTATACATTGAAATAAAATATCATAAAAATTAATATATTAAAAATCCCTTTGATTTTAAAAGTGCTAAGTATTTAATTCTAAGTATGCTTATATAAAAATCTTTATTATGTCTACTTTGTACATGTTTATTACATAAAATGATAATACAGTAGACTGTCGCTATGTATGCTAATGAAAGGCAACTTACTTCCATTATTCCTAGAGAGGAAATTCTTCTACAGGAAGAAATTTTCTTTAAAAGAGGCACTTAGAGCAACATTATTGAATGGCAAAATGTACACATTTTACTCTAACAGCCCCTCCTATACTGGATGAAACCCCTCTGCTTGGCTAAGCAGTCACTGGCTACCTGTTGGATACAGCAGGGGAAGGTGTATATAGGGAATGTGAGAGATTACATTGTTACGGTCTTTCATACAATCTGTATCCCTTACATGAGTAGCTAAGGGGGTAGAAGAGACCAGGCCTGACTAATAATCACTGAGACTGACGCCTAATATCAGTAAGCAACCACACAAGTAAATTATAAATTCAGTCTTTTTCCTTCTGAGTTCAAAGTAGGTGTTGAGAACCTGTCCAAAGTTGTGTCAGAAAGGCAATATTCATTCCTCTGATGCAGAGTAAAGAAAAGGCACATGGAACAAATGTCAGGTGTGGTTCTCAAGCATCAGAGAACACAGTAACCACACTCATTTATCCATTCACATAGGTATTATGGATACTGTATTCCTTTGAAAAATGTGGGCATTAGGAGCACTGAGGCTCTGCACTGAAATATATGGGAATTAGGGGCACCGACCCTCTGCACTGAAAATTCATGCATAATTTACAGTCAGCCCTCCATATCTGTGGTTCCTCCATCTCTAGCTTCCTCGGTATCTGTAGATTCAACAAACTGTGGATTGTGTGGTCTTGTAGTACTTACTACTGAAAAAGATTGACATCTAAGTGGACCTGTGCAATTCAAACCGTGTTGTTCAAGAGCTAACTGTAGTAGAGAACTAAGCAGAGTCCCTGTCCTTCAAGAGCATACAGCCTAATGTGTGAGATTTTGTCTATAAGAACGATGTCTGAAATATGAAGCATCAGTCGGCCTCAGTGCAGGTTGTTGGGTAGCCTACAGAAGGGGTAGCTCCCCTACTTACTAAGGACTCAGAAAGGTTTCATGAAGGAGGAGATAACTAAACCAGGATCTGAAAGACCAGTAAGTCAGTGAGGTAAGCAGAGCTGGGGGACAGGAAGAGCACTGGAGGCAGAGAAAGAGCCACTGTGAAGGCTCAGATGCAACACAGAGCACGTGTTCTCAAGCCCCAAGTTGCTGGGACAGTACGAGCTTGAAGGAGGGACCTTCGAGATAAAAGGTCAGAGAGCTGAAGGGCAGAAGGAGAGTTCAAAGAACAGTCTCCTCAACTGTGCTTCTCTAACTTTAGGACTTGCCTGGGAATTTTCTTAGAACACATACTAAGAGTAGGTGTGCCTGGGTGATAGCAAGGCTGCTGTTGACCACACTGTGTGAAGTAAGGTTGTCAGTCATGTTAAGAAATTTGTATTCATCCAGAGGGTGATGGAAACACCACTGAATGGGTTATAAGAGTTTTAATACTTCAGATGAACAGATCTGAATGCCAGAAAAAATACTCTGTTTTTTCGTGTGGAAAGTGGATACCACAAGACAGAAGCTAAAAGAGCAGCTACAAGACTGCAGCTATATTCCAAGTGGCTCAGACAATAGCAACAGGAAGAGGAGAGAAGCAGACAGATTCAAGAGATATTTAGAAGTAGGATCTGGTGGCATAATGGACAGCACAAAGAGGGAAGAGAAGGAATCCAGAAGGTGAAACTCCAATCTCCACTGTGAGCAAATGAATGATGGTGGTGCCTATACTGAACTGGGGAATGCAGGGGAAATGGATTTGAGAGAGAAGATGGATTCAGTCTGGGACAATGAGAGATGGAGGTGTCTTTGGGTCATCCAAGCAAAAATGTCTAGCAAACTCAGGCTGATGCATTGTTTTGTAACTGCGCCTGGGCTAAAGACAGAGATTTCAGAATTATTAGCCATTAGATAGTATCTGAAACCATGGAGGTAGATAAGCTTGCACAGAAAGACAGGCCAGCCTGAGAAGAGGAGGGGGACTAAGCAGTTGCCACAGGTTGTTAATCTTTCACATAAAACACACTGAGAGGGGGAAAATGCTACTTTTTCTTGAATTTTCACTGAACACTTAAAGACAGACCAGCTAAAGCAGTAGTGCAATGTTGAGTCTGTCATTCATATGAGAAACTTCCAGCTAGAATCTAACTACAATCCACCTGCCCCACATAGACAAAAAAGCTTCAAAATTTTCTTAAAGGGACTTCAATGAAAATAGCGGACTCCATATTTTTGTGGACACAAATGATGCCTTCAGGCTACCAGATGGTGGAACTTCAGCCTTCTTACTGAATTTCTTTCTTGGCATTCTTCCAAATTAAATTTAGTATTCAATATTTCATGTTTGCAATTAAATAGATACATAAGAAGTAAAATGTCTACATTTACAAATGGGCTACTTCAGTTATCATTTGCTGAAGCTCAGTGACCATAATCTGAATTTTGAAACTTCGCTGCCATGTGACCTTGGGCATGTTTCTTATAATCTCTCTGGACCTATTTCCTCATATATAATAAAGGCGATAACATCTTATTAAAATATCTGTATAGTGTCAGGAACTAGAAGCTACTCTGCAATACGGTGTAGTTGAGCCTTCCGCCTTCCTCATTTTGCTTGGATACAGGACCAAGTGTGGTACTGTGGATCCAGAGTGCCAAACGAGTCCGTACAAAGAGGGGAGCAGGTCAGAAAATTCTGGGGTCGTGCCTCCTGGCATCTACTATAACCTATGGAATCTGACAGCACCTTCTGATTCAGCTATGGTTGCTCCAAGAACCTTTCCTGCTTCTCCCTAATTCTTGGAAGAACCTTAGGAGGATCTTAGGGTATGTTCCTGAGCTTCTCTTGATATCTAGGGAAGAGAAAATTAGGGAGAGAATCAGAAAGTTGCAAAATCCAAATAACCTGAGAAAGGCATCAGTTTCAAGAGACTGCTCCTCACTGACGTCTCTGGCAAAAAGGGCACTTTTTCCGAACTGAGAAGCAATACCCAAGTCTGGACCACCAGCCCACATGGTCATGGGGTTAATACAGACCTGTGCAGGTTATGTCACCAACGGTTACTCTGAAGGTGAAAGTGGGCACGTGTATTTGCACATCGGATCTTTCACATTCATAAACCGGGATGTTCTTGGTCTTCATGCCGTATTCGTGTAATACCTGAATTGGTGTTTTCCCTGGCTTAGCTGTAATCATCTTCCCCAAACTGCAAAAATCAGAAAAAGCTGTGCGTTGCATGTCAAAGCGGGGAGGGAAGCAGAAGCAAGCAGAGACTAGTTTTAACAGCCATCACCGGTGACGCCGGAGGCACCGAGCCTCTGGTCGGACAGGGTTAGAGCTGGCGAGGCGCGCCAGTCTCCGGGCCCCGCTGCGGAGGTCTTAAAGAAGATAACTTGAATGCGGGTAGGAGGGATTCGCAGGGGAATCGAGAGGTACGGCTGATGCTGCAACCTCCCAGGTCCAGCCTGCAAATCCCTTTCCCTCCGCGGCAGCCGCTCACCACCTCCGTCCAGCCGGCGCTGCCCGAGGCCGCAGGGGGGGCGGGGTCCCCGGCCGGCTGGCGGCCGAGAGGACGGGGTGGAGCGCTCGCTGGTCCGCCCGCCCGCCTTCTTGCTGCCGCTAGGACGCGAGCGCCGGGAAGGGGCTTTACCCAGAATGCTGCTGGATAGCCGGCTCCCCCGCCCCCTGCTGCCCACCACTCCGGGCCCTGCCCGGCTCGGTCCCGACCGCTCAGAAACTGACCTGAAGGTTCCGCTGTCCTCGCGCTCCATCGGCGGAGCCGCGGCGCGATGCCTGCTCTGAGACATGGCGAGAAGGGACAGCTTTGCGGGAGCAAGAGCAGTGCAGAGCGACGTCCTCGCTTCCCCGGTGGGCTGGTGCCCGAGAGGAGGGATGCAACGCCGACGCCGCTACCTCCTCCCCTCTCCTCACTGCTTGAGTTCCTCCCGGGGACGGGCGGGGCTGGAGGCGGAGCCTCGGTGCGGCAGCGCAGGTCCCGCTCCCGGCCACGCCCCCTGCTGTCCCTGCTCGGCCGCGTTCCTTAGCGGCCCCGCCCACCGGCTCGCCGGGCTCCTTGGCGCCGGGTCCCTCCCTCTCTCCTAGTCCGGGCTTCCTCGGCTGCAACTGGTGCCCAGCCTTCGGCCCACCGGCTCGGGGAGACCGCGGTTCTGTGTCCTTAAAAGGAGGCCATTCCCTGGCCAGAAAGAGGCTTGTCGCCAGGCAGGCAGGCTTGAGTCTTTGAGGCCTTAAGCTCAGCCTTTTTTTTTTTTGGCCAGGTTATGGGGACTGGGGAGAGGAGGGGTACGTCACTTTAAGAAAATAATTTCAAAATTCCAAGTGCAGAATTGCTGGAGAGCCTCCCCGGGCCTGGGCCCGAAGCCTAAAACTCGCAGTATATCCGCTCCTGAGGGCTCGGGTGGGTCCTCCTGTCCTGGAGCCCCGCGTTTAGGTGCTCCCGGGGACGTCCGGAGACCCGCGCCTCTCACCCGGGGTGGGCTCCATTGTCTTCTAGGCTTTCGTCGCCTGGTGAATGCTGGGCCAGCGGATCCCAGCAAGGCACGTTAGGAGTAAACGAAGGATTTTCTGTGGAACTGTTTCTAATTAATGCTGTTTCTGAACACCTATGTTGGTTGTGATGGCATATGCCTGGGATGTACCACCTTTGTTGGGGATCAGACAGCGACATTAAGTGTCCTATGGCTTCTAGGGGTTTTGCTTGCCACGTGCAGAAATGACTCCTTGTGTCTTCTCATTTCTGGAGATTGCCTCGCACAATTCTATTCACACGAAGGGACATTATTAGAAACTTTTTGTTTGTTACTCTGGAACCCTGGATACTAGAGATCAAATGAAAAAAAAATTATCCGGAATCTAATCAAGCTGATTGAGGCTTGAATTAAGCCTGTTTTTGTCTTCCTCCACCTCCCCCTTGTATAGATGTTAGTTTATCAATTGCTTTTCATTGATATATTTTAATGAATATCTTACTTTAAATACCACGTAGCCACTATTTCAGAATGTTAACATCCACGTAGCTGTGGCAGTACATTATTTCAGCACTCAGATTTGTTTATAAAATTTATTTTTAGCCATAAAATTCCTTAAGAACAAGCCTCAACTTTATACTGCTCTCCTTAAATGTTGAGTAACTGGGATAATAATGGTGAAACAAAAAGAAAATAAATGCAGCAGGACTGTATTTCAAAGAGATACTATGTAATAGCTTAAGATAAGAAACCCCTGTCAGAGTTGATGCAGTTACATTAAATATGTTTCATTTAGTATTTTATAAAGTTCTGCATGCATTTGTTTCCTTATATTCTGTGAATTTATTTTTATATTAATCACTTGGTTTTGTAAACATACAAGGAAAATGAATGAAATGTTCAAAGAATAAACTGGACTATAACAGAAACAGTACTTTTCTGTTGCCAATATTGGCATGATGGATTCGTGAAGGACTCCCCTTTGGACTAGGTCCACTGTAGATGGTGTCCAGGGCTAATATTAGTGGCTAAATTGTATTGTTCCCCAAAGGGCTATTTGCTTCCTTCAAACCTGGCAAACCACTATCAACTGTGAGCCTCATCAAGGACATTGGTGATATTTAAAGATTACTAGTTTTCTGTGTATATTTTAGTATTATAGACTGCAATTCCAAATTGACTTGCTTTTAGTGTATCGTTTTACACTGTTAATCTATAATTCATTGCCTGAGCATACCAGGGAGGCAGTGTTGTGAATTGTATAGTGGTAAGCTACTTGCTGAGACCATGCTTTGTATTTTTTACGTGTACAATTATATTTAAAATCAAGCAAGGCTTAGTTTTATGCCCGATTTTCTTTGAAAATATGGATTTGTTATCTGAGGGTTGCAGTGGATGACATTTTGATTCAGTATTAATATGTTTGCTGCTGCTACCAAGAGCTTTGTCAAACAGGTTGGAGATGGAGGGAGATTAGTTCCTGTTCCAAGCCTCAGTGAGGCTGACAAATACCAACCTCTAAGTCTAGTGGTAAAAAAGAAGCGATGTTTTCTGTTTCCTAGATATAAATTTACCTCAACACCTTTTACACTGAAAGATATTCTTCTAGGAGACAGAGAAATTTCAGCTGGTAAGTTTCAATGTTTGTTTGGGAGTGATTTCTCATTCATGTATATTATTCATAATCTAAATGAAGGTGGTCTGTGCTACTTATGTTCGTAATATTTACACATTTTCATTGATGAAAGCAACTTTTATTACTGTAGCAGTAATAATGTTAACAATGCTTAGTGTTTGTATAGTAGCAAATCTCTTATTGATTGAATAATTTCAAATGTATTTTATAAGTATTGTATAATTTAATTTTAGTTATTTTATAAGTTGTTTTAATCAGATCAGTTTAGAATATGGCATAATAATATATTTCTTCATTTATAAAATGGGGCTGCTCTTCAGTCTTACCTGTCTCACATGGTTAAATGAGATTAAATTAATTTGTGTTTATTTTTTAATTCTCTTATTATGGTTGGTAAGCTGAAATGTATTAACAGGCTAGTTTAGAAAGTAAATTGACATTTTGCCAAACTTTTCTTATAAACACTTGTTTTTCTTTCAACTAGTCATTGGATCTTGATGCTTAAGTGTTCTGTTGGCTGAAAGAAAATTTGAGTTCGTTTAAAGTACTCTGGATATTTATTTCTCTTGTCAAATTAATTGAATTGCTCTTTTTCATCTTGATTTGAGATGGTACCATTCTAAACATTTGGGTAATCAAGTTTTAAATGATAAATTAATGTATTACTCTATATTTACATTAGATGAATTCGAGACATTTAAAATATTGATTTCTTTTTTTTAAAGGTATTTCATCTTATCAGCTACTGAATTATGAAGATGAATCAGACGTTTCACTCTATGGAAGACGAGGCAACCATATTGTGAATGATGTTGGGATTAACATTACTGGATCAGATTCCATTGCTGTAAAAGCTTCATTTGGTGTAGTAACCAAACATGAAGTGGAAGTATCAACGTTACTCAAGGAAATTACTACACGGTCAGTATAATAATCCTTAATAGACTTCCATGTTTTCTTTAAACATTTTAATTGTATAAACTTCATGACAAAGTGTTTAAAACATTCCAGTTATATTTTACTAGAGTAATTTGTTTGATTTATTTGAAATTCTACAAATTAGTCATACACTCATACTTTGGATAAGTGTAGATATCCAGAATCATTTGGTTTAAACAAAATTTAATTGTTCTGCAAGATCGCTTCGACTCTGCACACATTTGCTAAATTATGAGATTACAAGACTTCAAGAATCTGCTTGCAACAAATACACTAAAAGTTTCCTCCAACAGACTCCTCTAGTACACATGTTTTAACAAAATAGGAGAGGCAGATTATTAAATTTCTTTTGAGCATACTTTCTGATTTGTATTAGGACTGCCTTGATTTACTTTTAATTAAGGTGGATCATGAATAGTAACACATGTTAAGCAAAAGTGTACTTGATTATACATAGTTAGATGACACAGATTCTTGTGAATGTCTGTCTTCTTGATTTTAGAAAAATTAATTTTGACCACAGTTTGATACGTCAGTCAAGGAGCAGCAGAAAGGCAGTGTTGTGTGTGGTCATGGAAAGCATCCGAACCACACGGCAGTGCTCACTGTCTGTGCACGCTGGAATTCGTGGGGAAGCCATGAGGGTAAACCATTAGATGCCTTGGATTTCTCGTACTCAAAAGCTGCAATGGGAATTTAAGTATTCAAGAGCCTTGTATATTTTGTCAAATGTTGAAATTAAAGAGCTGCAATTGTATATAGGATTTTGCACGCTAATGGTTTTGTTTTAGAATATGAAGAAAGGAATCCAAGAAAATTTGAATTATAAACATGTAAAGTAATGTAAAAAAACACTAATCTTTGTGAAATAATGTGCACAATGGAGTCCCTCAGGGTACTGTTTAAATGCTATTTTAAGAATACAGACTGAGTGTGTTTATGCAACTCTTCGATTTTATTTTTAAGTGATAGAGTTTATACTTGAATTTTAAAAGTTGAGTTTATATTTTTATATTAATTTCTAAAATAACATTGTCAATGGCCAAACATGCTTCATTCAATGTTAAGTCCTTTAAAAAATCTTGGAAAGTTATTTGTGTTTTAATTTTTAGCTCAATTATGACATTATTTGTCATTGCCATTCACCTAATAATGACACATAATGATGATTTGTTCTATTAAAATGAATTATTAGAAAGATAGAATACAGTGATAATCTTTTCAAGTCTTTGCAAATGAAGTGGCTACATTTAAGTGCCCACCAAATTGTTTAATATTGGATCGTTTTGGGGGCATGAACTGAATGAAAAACACTTAATTGTTGGTGATTGCTTTGGAAAGCTGCAGACAGCTCTGGGGGCTTTGAAACAGTGGATACAATAGGCTAAAAACAAATGTAGCCCTTAAAGGCAGTGGATTTACCTTGAAAGGAAAAGGTTCCTATGACCCAAAGCATCACCCTTGTGGTAGCACTAGTCATTGGCTTGGATACAAAGCAAATGAGAAAGTGGTAAGTATTTCCTAATATAGATCAGGAGTCCCCATTGAATCATTTATTTGAACCTCTGCTATAAACAGTTGAATTCAAGTAGGATAGTTCTTTACTTGGAGGGGTGGAAGAGTTTGTTTGTTTTTGGTAGGATTGTAGGGAATGTTTTGTTTTTCCAAAAATATATCCTTTACATGTTATACTCCTTAACAATGTTGTTTAATTTATTTAATATAGTTTCATTTTATGGATGAACAGAATCCCAAGGGAAGGGACAAAGCTATTGTTTTTCCAGCACATACAACCATAGCTTTCAGTGTTTTTGAACTCTTCATTTACTTGGATGGTGCCTTTGGTGAGTGAATGATTTACGTGAAACACTGAAATTATTGTAGTGAAAATCTCTGTCTCTATCTCTCCCTGAGTGTCTAGTGATGCAGAGTGATGCTGTCAGCACTGTCGATATTATGCTTGGGTGAAATGACTGGGAAAGACCCAACAGTCCCTCCTTCCCTATAACTTCATTCCTGTTTCTTGGGGAAAGCTGTAGACTTCCCAACACCCCACTTCCAGTTATAGTTGAGAGCTAGAATGCAATCCACTGGCAAAGTATTTCCTTGACTAACATGGGAAAATAAAAAAAATAACCTTCTAAAAGGTAGTTTTTGGGCTTTTCAGGTGGCATTAGTGGTAAAGAACCTGCCTAACATTGCAGGAGACATTAAGAGACACGGGTTTGATCCTCGGGTCAGGAAGATCCCCTGGAGGAGGGCATGGCCACCCAGTCCATTATCTGGCCTGGAGACTACCGTGGACAGAGGAGCTTGGCAAGCTACAGTCCATGAGGTCGCAAAAAGTCGAACACAACTGAAGTGATTTAGGACTCACGCAGGTAGTTATTGAAGATGGCAAATAGAGGAGGTATACACAGTAGGAAAGTGTCAGGGCACCCAAGCTAGCATAAGACAACCTTTCTTCAGGTTTTCTTTTCATAGACCCAGCTCTCCTGACCCTGGACTACCTAAAACCTTAAACCGTCATCGTATATGATGCCGCAGTTCAGGTCACTTTAAATTTCTACATTGCATCAAGTTTTAGTATTAGGAGACCAATCAGCTCAAGTCTAGGTATAACCCAAGGATTAGGCAAGGCCATTTATAAACATTTTTGTTGTTTTTTATTTCCTTTAAACTTTTGATTTTGTATTGGAGTATAGCTGATAACTATAACAATACTATACTATAACAATGTTTCGATACGGACAGTTTCAGGTGGACAGCAAAAGGACACAGCCATACATATTCATGTATCCATTCTCCCCTAAACTCCCCTCCCATCCTGTCTGTCACAGGACACTGAGAAGTGTTCCCTGTGCTATGCAGGAGGATCTTGTTGGTAATTCGTTCTAAATACGGCAGAGTATACATGTCCATCCCAGACTGTCTTAACTATCCTTCCTCCCATTCTTCCCCACCCCTCCCCTGGCAACCATAAGTCCGTATAAACACTTTTATAAACATTTTTAGGCCTGTTTTTGTTTTTGCAGTTCTGTTGGAAGAGAGAATGTGGAGTCAAAAAAACAAAACAAAACATGTTAAGTAAATTTTGTTTGGGACACTAAAGGGTGTAGGTTTTTACAATTATATTGATCATTAGAGTATAAACTGATACAATTGATAATGTCCATCAGAATCTAAAATTACATATATTTTAGTCTTATTTAAACTTTTAGGAATTTATCCTACACATATACTTACACATATGTGAAATGACGTGTATAAAGATAGTTCGTAATAGTAGAAGCTTGGAAATAACCTTAAGATGGAGGGATTGAAACAAAAAATTAAAAAGCTTAATGTCTAAGATTTACAAAACTAAATGAGTTTAGAAGAAATTCAAGTAAACTATCAAGTAATGTTTTGCCAGTTTGTAGCATTTCTACTTCGGCAGCAGCAGCCTGGGGTATCCAAGCACAGTGTATTAAAGTTTAAAATTGCACTGAGTCTTTTGAGACACCTTCTATTTCATTACCTGCTTATTAATTCCTAGATCACCATGTTGGCTGGAATTATGAAAATATCCTTTAACACAGGTATTTAACATAGAGGTAACTCATCAGAAAATGAAAGCACCGTTAAAGTTAATAAAAAATGCGGCACAGACCCAATAGAAGTAGATAATAATGTACTTGCTCTGTTTATGACCCCAGACATGCTAATATGCTAATAAGTAATGCTTGCAAAGAATTGGAATGACACGTGTTTTTCAGCAGCTTTTTGGTTTAAATTGATTGCCAGTAATGACAGTGATATAGTAGCGAGGAAGAATCCTTCAAAACCTGACAATGTTACAGCAGTCTGTTCCTCAGTATAAATTTCACATGTGTGTACATATGTCTATAGGATAAATTCCTAGAAGTGTAAATAAGACTAAAATATATGTAATTTTAAATTCTGATGACTGTATCAATTCTATCAGTTTATACTTCTAATGATCAGTATAATTGTAAAAACCTGTTCCCTTTAGTGAACTAAGGTACTTCCACACAATAGAATACTGTGAAGCTGTTAAGAATTAGCACTAAAGATACTACTGACATGGAATAATCTCTATGATATTTTAAAGAGATGTATATCTATTAATCTTGGAACCTAAAATTTTATATATGTACATACTTACATACATAGGTACATAGCCTTTATGCCTGTGAAATACGGAGTATTTCTGTAAGTACACACAACAGTAGTTACCCCTGGGGTATAAAGCTGAAGCTGGGGTCAGTGAAGAGACTTATTTATCGTTGTATCCTCTTTTTGTACTCTTTGAATTTTGTACCATGTAAAATGCTACCTTTTCTAAAAATATGTGAAATTTAACTTAAAAAATAAAGTGAATGGCATGTGCCAGAATTCAACCACAATTAAAACTCCCAATAAAATATGAGTTGTTCAGATTATAACATCTTCTAAAATTTTTTTTTATAGACCTTTGTGTCACTTCAGTGTCAAAAGGAGGATTTGAAAGGGAAGAAACAGCAACATTTGCACTGCTCTACAGATTGAGAAATATACTATTTGAAAGAAGTATGTCCATTGAAGATTTTGTTCCTTCTCAGATTAACACTTGAGGTTCTCTTTATTAATCTTGTCTTTAAAAATTTTAAAGCCAAATTTCACGACTGATTGTTTAGATTTACACATAGTTATAAATGCAGTCTGGCTATACATTTTTTTATTTGACTTTTAACACATGTCTGTTTTTATCCTTTTAGATAGAAGAGTGATGGATGCCATTTCTCGTTCACAGCTTTACTTAGATGATCTTTTTTCTGACTATTATGACAAACCTCTCAGCATGAGTGATATTTCACTCAAAGAAGGTACTCACATCCGTGTTAACTTACTTAATCACAACATTCCAAAAGGACCTTGCATACTCTGTGGAATGGGGAACTTTAAAAGGGAGACAGTTTACGGGTGTTTTCAGTGCTCTGTTGATGGGCAGAAGTACGTGCGACTTCATGCAGTTCCTTGTTTTGATATTTGGCACAAGAGAATGAAATAAAATGGAAAATGAATGTACCTTGCTGGTGTTTTGGGTGCAACTGTGCCACACACCTTTCCAAAATTATCTTGGTTCACTTTGATGAATTGTAGCAAATTAAAGAGGAAGAGGAATGAGAAATTAACCTGTCTGGGCATCATTTTTCCCATTTATAACACGGAGATGATAATAGTGTCTACCTCAGAAATTGTCATGAAGATTAATAATATTGTTTATATTGCAAAGGCTTACATATAAAATTCAGAATATAGACATTCCTTCATAAAATCTGCCAGTTGCATATACTTTGGAACTTAGTCTACCATTTTACATATAAAACTTTTGAGATATGTGTTATTTTTAATCGACTTTTAATTCAATATTTGAGGATGACAGGAAGGCACAAGTGGCAACTTTTTGATGCTTTAACTATTGCCCTAGGTCTGGTAAAATGAGAAAAATGTGTTAATAATTTAATGTAATCCTAAATGTTTAATTGTGGTATCAAATTAAAAGCACACTGAGCTCAGTATGGGGTTTTGTGTACATAGTTAAGTGTGACTGATAGTAGTAATGGGCTGCCATTCAGTGATGTAGGTATATATGTGCGCACCAGCTTTGTCTTTATAAGAACTCACTATGAAAAAAAAAAAAAAAAGAACTCACTATGGTCATTTTAAAGTTAAGGCAGCTGGGACACATTTACTTCTCTTCTATGAAAGTGTTTAAAACATTTAACATACTTGGTTCTCAGAGACCTTTTTCATCTAGTCTGTAAGACGTATGAAATTTTTTCATACACAAACCTAAATAATTGGCTCAGCTGGTAAAGAATCTGCCTGCAGTGCGGGAGATCTGGGTTCTATCCCTGGGTTGAGAAGATCCCCTGGAGAAGGGAAAAGTTACCCACTCTAGTATTCTGGCCTGGAGAATTTCATGGACTCTATAGTCCATGGGGTCAGAGAGACTCAGACACAACTGAGTGACTTGCACTTGCACTTACTTGCATTATTAAAATAATTACAGAAGTACTGTTAAAATTCCAGAACTCAAAGTATATAGTACAGCAGTCACTACTAGGCATATGCCAATGAAGGTGTTAGGCAATTGTGTAAATATGAAATGTTTACTTGTTTACTGTATGTATGTAGAAGGGTTAAAATTTTATTTATTTAAACGTGAATAGTTTTCAAGTAAATTTCCATATTCATATGACATCATCTATGATTTTTTAAAACCTAAAAGTACTTGGTATGAAAACAATGGGATAGAAAGGTTAGAATTAGAAACATTATCATAGGATAGTTTCCAGTGTAGCTTTCATGATATTTTCATTTTGTAGAGTATATAATTCAGATGCAAATATGAGTATACTGATCAAAAAAGACTCTAGTGACTTTTTTTTTATATGAATATTGACATGGGGACAGTTTCTAAACCAAAGTATAATATTGTGTTGTCAACCTAAGTTTACTACTGAGCAGGGTTTTCTGAGGAAAATAAAGGGATGAAAGTCGACGATTAAGTGAGGAGGAGGTATAAAACTGGGTTATGGGAATGAAGAAATATTGGGAGACAGGAAAAGATAGTAAATGTTTTTATTTTTTGAAGTGTCCAGCTCTGTGCTACACATGTGAGATTCACTAACCTAGTGGGATTTGTGTTGCCCTTATGCTGTAAGACTTTTTTTTTGATGTGGAGTATTTTTGAAGTCTATATTGAATTTGTTACAATATTGTTTCTGTTTTTTTTGACCAGGAAGTGGGATTTTAGGTCCCCGATCAAGGATCAAACCCCCACACTCTCCATTGGAAGGCAAAATTCTAACCACTGAATGGCCAGGAAAGTCCCCTTATACTTTTAAATTGTAGGATTTCTAGCTGTATATATAAAGAGGTTAAAAGATAATCAGTAAACAGTGGTTTAGAAGGAGTATAAGTTTCATAAAATGGAAAAAACTGTTTTAAACTTACTTGTTTTGAATAGAGCTATTTACTACCTAAGCACACTTTTCTATGGGCTTCCCTGGTGGCTCAGATGCTAAAGAGTCTGCCTGCAATGCGGGACACCTGGGTTTGATCCCTGGGTCAGGAAGATCCCCTGGAGAAGGAAATGGAAACCCACTCCAGTATTCTTGCTGGAGAATTCCATGGACAGGGAGCCTGGTGGGCTACACCCCATGGGGTCACAAAGAGTCGGACACGACTGAGCGACTAACACGCACACACACACGATTTTCTACATACACAGTAGGCAAATCTTACTTGATCCAATAAATATGTGTCCTTTCTTGGGTACCAGCATGATCTTCTACAGCATCTCTTACCTCTTATTCTCAACATGTTGGACCACAATGATTTGATGATGACACAAAATTGCCATGGCACTTTATATCCTCAGTAGATATCCTCATGTATCCTTCATGTGTAAAATAAGTTCTACACATCTACCAAAAATTTGATGGCATACCAGTTTGTGCTGTTCGCTCATGGTTAATAATAAGAACATTGTGAAATGAAATGACATCGGATAGAAAAACCCAGAGAAAGGGAGACTTGAGAAATGCCATAGCATCAATTTAAAACTATCAAGACAAAAAGTTAGGGATGGTAGATATAAAGGCCTACGAGAAGGAAGCGGTGTAGCACATTCATAATGATGTCTGAGGGAGTGCACAAGTCAGAGCAGCGCAGACTTCATGACGCATGCTCTAAGACAGAGGCACAGAGCCTTTGGTCTGATCAAGTCTCTTTCAAACATTAGCCACTGGAACAAATACCCAAGGCCAGAAGCTTGCACCATAAAGTACAGACACTGTGTTGAGGCTCGCTGTGGGACATATTATTATAACTAGTACTTTCCTGCACGCATCCTAAAGGAAGATTCCTGGGTCATATGATTTTACTTTTGGCTGTGCCATGTGAAATGTGAACCCATTTCCCCTGTAGTGGAAGCTCAGAGTTTTAACCACTGGTCACCAGGGAAGCCTGGTAGATTTTTATATCTTACTGTCTGTAATGCTATGAAATGTATAAAACAAGTGAAATGTTAATTCTTGGGTTCCTATTAAATATGTTTAAAATATGGGGTACTTTAAATATTAAAGATTGAGTATTTACGTATCTATACATGCTGTTAAGGTTAGAGTTGGGAAGAACTTGTAAATTATGACAGAGGTGTCTTCCTATAACTTGAAGGGGAAAAAATTGCCTAATACGATGCAGAGGTCGATTTCATGGTACTGCAATTCATGTTAACAGAATAAAGCAATAGGAAACACAATCATGCCTATTTGAAAGTTAAATTTTGCAAAAAAGCCTCACATTTATTATTCCAATATTACATGTATTGAAGGATCAAAATATGTTCATGAGGGAAAAACAGAAAATACAATGCAGAGAAAAGTGACTTTGTTTTATATATAAAATACAGTAAATAGCTAAGAAAATTTAGAAATAAAAATATGCTATAGTTCATCATGTTGATAGACATTGTATTCCTTAGAAGAAATGAAGCCATCACCATCATGGTCGTTCTTCTTAAAAAAATCCTCTAAAACTGCAGTCTGATATGACTGGTCACGTGGCTTCTCATCTTTTTCAAATTCCTTTTTCAGGTAATGACTTATCTAGAGGGCCAAAATAATGTTGCTTTAATAAAAAAGACACCACAATAAATTTCCAGAAACTCTGAGAAAACTTTCAAGAAACATATCTCAGACTACTTATTATACGTGATACAAAAATTTAAAAGGCTATTTGAGGTTTTATTTTTTTCAACCTTTGAAGCAATTTTCTGAAGAGAAACAGATCTTCAAATTAGCTTCCCCTGAGGTTATAGATGGTTAATGGTACATACTCAGAGATTAACATCTGAATGTTAATGGCAACCTGTTCCACTGTACTTGCCTGGAGAATTCCATGGACAGAGGAGCCTGGCGGGCTACAGTCCATGGGGTCAGAGTCAAACATGACTGAGCAACTGAGCATGCATGCACACACATGCTGTACAATAGGTCCTTGTTTATTTTATATATAGTAGTGTGGATCTGTTAATCCCAAATTCCCAGTTTATCCTTTCCCTCTTCCTTTCCCCTTTGGTAACCATAGTTTGTTTTCTATGTCTGTGAGTCTGTTTCTATTTTGTATCATTTTTTTAGATTCCATAGGTAAGTGATACCATATGATATTTGTCTTTCAGCTCATTTAGTATGATAATCTCTATGTCCACTTACGTTGCTGCAAATGGCATTATTTCATTCTTTTTTATGGCTAAGTAATATTCTATTGTATGTATGTATGTATACCACATCTTTATCCATTTGTCTGCCAGTGGACATTTAGGGTGCTTCTGTGTCTTGGATATTGTAAATAGTGCTGCAATGAACAGGGGTGCCTGTTAGCTTTTCAAATTATAGGTTTGTCTGTATCTATGTCCAGGAATGGGATTGCTGGGTCACATGACTCTATTTTTAGAGTCATGATGCCTGTAGAGATTAGTTTGGTATTTTAATGACCCTCTTGCAGGGAAGAAAGGAAATTAAACAGGTTGACTCCCTTTCAACTTTTATATTAAACAAGAACAACAACAAAAAAATAAGAACATTTTCTTCTTAGAATTTAATATTTCTGTAATTAGCTCTATGAAAGCAAATTAATTAGCCCATGCTAGATAGAAGTAAACATAATAGCTTTAACACAGATGTATCTAAATGGGAATAACAATTTAGAGTACTGTCCATATGAAATCTGTTTGAATTACCTCAATTTTAGAAAGTTGCCTGTCATTGTCCGTGTCTATCTGTTTAAACGTTTCAACGCTTCGTGGTCCTTTGGTCACAGCATAAAGTTCAATCTCAAAAATCAATGTTGCATCAGGTGGAATCTTGCCTTCTGCTAAAGGTATGAATTTTAACAGTTTAACTTTCATGAGGATAATGGTCAAATATTTATTTACAAATAGCCATGATAGCATTATGATTGTATTATTTCATATTTATAAAAATTGCTTTCTAAATATTTCTTAGGAACACTTTTCTCATATGTTTTCAAAACAAGTAAGTTCTAAAGACTTAGGGGACCATTTCCTGATTAAATTTAAATAAATATAATTCATGTAATTTTTAATAATATACTCCAGCATTATACAAGAAAGAGCTAGCGCAGAGAAGAAATTCACAGTCAGAAATATTTCAAAGATCAGTATCTTTTAGAAAATGATTTTGTTCAGTTATTTGGAAATATGAATAAAATATATGTCTTAATATACCTGTTTGTCAGATTTGTCATATAGACAAAAAATACTGCAATAACAGAACAAACTAGTAACAATTTCATGAAGAAAATTCTAATCACAAAAAAACTCTTTTAAGTATTAAGTTAAATAGTTCCCTTTAATAAAGTTAGCCAATTAAGTAATGTCACAGATGATTTTAGCAAGCTATGGCCTCTTCAGATGGCCATTCATAAAAGTGACTGGCAGTGGGTGGCTTTTGTCACCACTCAAATATATAGGTACTCAAAAATATAGTTACTCAAATATTTGTTGAATGAATGGTGTCTATCACTTATCTTAAAAAATGGCTGTTTGTTCTTCAATGAAAACTAATTTTTTAATGAAAAAGTGGAGGATTCTTGCTAAAATATTTATATAATTCAAAGAAAAAAGCTCGAAAGTTACAGCCAAAGGAAGTACTGGAGTGGGGTGCCATCGCCTTCTCTGGAAGTAGATCAGTCATCTCCAAACCAGGACACACAAAAATCTACCCATATATCACATGACTAATGTGACCATCCCAACCAACATACATTACCTAACTTTTAGAGTAAAAGATTGAGTCAATGATAATTTTACAAGATCCATCCCCATTCTGTCTCATTAAGATCTCTTTATGACAGAAGAAAAACTTTTCCTGACAATAATTAAAAACAAATTCAAAATTCTTAAGGAAAACTATTACAAGTTGAAGTTCCCCCCAAATTCAACTGTAAACATAGAATAAATTGCCAGTTAGTTTTATCTTACTAAAAAAATGATAGTATAAAGAAGAGAAAAACATGCATTTACTATAGAATTACTTGTATTTAGAAGATCAGAAGACTTAGGAGTTAATGTAAAGAATCTATACATACCACATGTACTGTTAGTTAAAGCACTAACAAATCACATGCATTTCAAGACATGCAGAGGTGCTCTGTGACATTAGGCAAGAATATTGTGCAGAAGAAAAGACTTCTTCAAGTACTACCTAAAATAAAGTTACAGCTTAGGTTAGGTCTTAATAACTATTTATTTAGAAAAGCTTATTCAATCAAGATATTGTGTGTTAAGCAGTTGCTTATGGTCTGCACAGCAGCTTTTAAAATTATTGAATTCAAGCTATTAGTAATTTATTATAAATAATACAGGTAAACTAGCAGTTAGCTACATTCCAAAGAACACAGTTTTGTTGGGCTTCAGTTTCCTTACATGTAAGATGGAGGTTTTGGTGACATTGTTATACTAGTGAGGTTCATTATATTTATTGAAGACACCTCAAACTGAGTATGAACTAGCTTCTTCACGTCAAATTTATACATTTTTGCTACAAGGGTCTAGCTTATTAATAGCTTAGGTTGCCTGGGTAGTCATTCATATATAAGCATAAATTAGTTTACAATAAGGATAAAATTAGTAATCATTTGCCATGTGGTAACAGGACCTAGTATGAGCACCAGTTGACAAGAGATGTGGGTGCTCTTGTAGCAGGTAGAATGCTCTCTTGTCTACAAGACAGCAAGAGAAACTCTGAAAATGAGATTTAAGGAGGCTGAAAGGCGAACTCTGCCTGTATTAGTTTATCTAGAATTGGGCTCAGTCTATGACACCGTTTTTAGGACAAGATTACATTCAATTTAACTTATCTTCAATTCTCTCTCTCCTAGGCTCCTTTACAACTAAAAATAGGATACCTTAATTATGGTTTTGTGGGAGCTATTTTGATGGAATCAAATGAGTGGCAAAAAACTTTGAAAGTGAAGATGTAGTTATCTGGACTGTCTCTTTAGGAGTTTTAAATCTGAGTCTGATTTGTATCACTAACATCCCTCCAGTCCAATTTGGGGGCAGTGATCCTTGTTCCTGCTGGAAAGAATAGGCAAGGGAACCAGCTCTTCTAATGAGTAAAACAACAGCCTTAAAGAGGGCCTGCCATTTCAATGAAATATTAGGGTGTAAAGACAATATTTCATTTAGAAACCCTTAATTACTTTATATACTAAATATTTCAAATAGCTGGGGTTAAGAAGGACTCAAACTAAAATGAGGTGGTAAAAATTCTTTAGGGAATTCTCTGGAGGTCCAGTGTTTAAGATCCTGTGTTTCTACTGCAGGGAGCACAGGGTTTGATCCCTCGTCCGGGAGCTAAGATTCCTGCAGACCACAGGGCACAGCCAAAAAAAAAATCTTTCTAGTTTTCACACAGTAAAAGGAAGAAAGGACCCAACTGAGAATGCTAGAGACCAGCTCTCTGCCATACCACCCATACCACCCATTTTCCCCTCTTAAAAATTTTTTTCTGTTCTGCTCCACTTTTGTGTTTGGTAGTCGGTTAGTTGTGTCTGACTCTTTGTGACCCATGGACTGTAGCCCACCAGGCTCCTCTGTCCATGGAATTCTTCAGGCAAGAATACTGGAGTGGGTTGCCATTTCCTTCCCCAGGGGATCTTCCCAACCCAGGCATCGAACCCAGGTCTCCTGCACTGCAGGCAGACTCTTTACCATTTGGAGCCACCTGGGAAGCCCCACTTTAGTGATTTTTAAAAATTTAATTTTGGAAAAATTAATACATGCCTTTGTCTGTCTGGTTTATTTTCAGTTAGCATAATACCCTTTAGGTCCATCCATGTGGTTGCACATGGCAAGATTTCTTTCCTCTTTATGGCTGAGAAATATTCCATTGTGTGTGTGTGTGTGTGTGTGGTGTGTGTATCTATAGCACATCTTTATCCACTCATTTATATTTTTTGGTGAGTGGGCCACTTGTTTATGAAGTTGCCTATTTCTAGGACAGGTCATCATATATGTTTATACATGCTGCAAACATTTTCCTCATTTATCTGCTTAACCTAGGTTCTCATAGCTTACTCAAGGATTTTAAAAATAGCAATATATTGAAAGAAGCTGTTCATTTTTCTATATTTCAAGGCTTCTCCTGAATTTGGATAGTAGTGACTAATAGCTTGTTATGTTTCAGATGTTCTTTCTACAATGTTCCAGTGCTGTCCTTTTACTTTAAAATCATAAGTTCCAGTTTCCTGAGTTTTATGAATTTGACTTTGGTACTCCTTACAAAAAGTTTTTTCTATAGACATTTATATAATAATTAATAAAATAACATACTTAAATGACTAAGGTAGAGTTGATAAAATATACACTGTAATTATGAATATTGCCTCTGTGGGGAGTAAAGAACTCTGGCCAGAGACTTGTATTGGGACAATGGCTTAATTTCTCGATATGTAAAAAGAGAGAACTGGGCTGGACTGGATTCCATATAGCTAAAGTTTATTGGACCCTATCAGATCAGATCAGATCAGATCAGTTGCTCAGTTGTGTCTGACTCTTTGTGACCCATGAATCACAGCACGCCAGGCCTCCCTGTTATGATTTTTCATTTTTTTAGTGATTCAAAACTTTTAATTGTGGGAAAACACAATTAAAATAAAATTTATCATTGTAACCATTTTAAGTGTAGAATTAGTTCAGTGGTGGTAAGTATATCCACATTGCACCCAGTCTCTAGAACTATTTCATCTTGCAGAACTGAAACTCTACACCTATTAAATAACAACTGCCTATATTCCACCCTCTCTCCCTTGGCTCTGGCAACCACCCTGGTCTTCCTGGCTCTATGAATTTGACTATTCTAGGTACTTTATATAAGTGGGATCATACAGTATTGGTTTTGTGTTTGGCTTATTTCACTTAGCATAATGTATTCAAGGTTCATCCATGTTGTAGCATATATCCGAATTTCTTTTGTTTTTGAGGCTGAATAATATTCCACTGAATGTATATACCACATTTTGTTTATCCATTCTTATGCCAATCGACATCTGGGTTATTTTCAGTTTTTGGCTATTTTGACTAATGCTGCTGTGAACATAGTTGTAACGATGAGTTACTCATAGTAACTTTGAGAGTCTGCTTTCAATTTTTTTGACTATATACCCAGAAGTGTATGATTTATTTTTACCATATTTTTACCTTACCATAGCCTTCCTTTCCATATGCAAATGAAGGAGGTATAATCAATTTTCGCTTCTCTCCAGGACACATATCCATCATCCCAATGTCTAGGCCTTTTATGACTTGTCCAACACCAAGAACAAACCATTTGGGGTGGCCTTCATTTTGTGTCCGGCTGTAATTAAAAACAGCAACCAGGTAAGTTGATTTGAAGGAAAATAAAATCAAACTTTAAAATACAGCTGAATATTTAGTTCCTATGTAAAACTGGAAACCTCTCTAACCATGTCTTTTCCTATATTAAGACTCATTCGGAATCCCATTGTGGGGTCTTTGGCTCAAACTTTCCTCATAATAGCCAGACAGAGGTTTGATTTGCCCAAAGCTAGTCATTAGGAGCGGAGAAGGCAATGGCACCCCACTCCAGTACTTTTGCCTAGAAAATCCCATGGACGGAGGAGCCTGGTAGGCTGCAGTCCATGGGGTCGCTAGAGTCAGACAGGACTGAGCGACTTCACTTTCACTTTTCAATTTCATGCATTTAAGGAGGAGGTGGCAACCCACTCCAGTGTTCTTGCCTGGAGAATCCCAGGGACGGGGAAGCCTGGTGGGCTGCCGTCTATGGGGTCGCACAGAGTCGGACACAACTGAAGTGACTTAGCAGCAGCAGCAGTCATTAGGAGTCATCTCATTTTCTTTTTTCTTGTCATCTTTACAAAAACTACTCAACAGTTAACTTTTTAATGGGTCTCCTGCCCCTAACTGCATAGTTTGTCCAAATTACGTATTTAACCATTCTGTATTTATTCCAAAAAAAAATGGATGGTCCAGGTTTAGCCTCAAAAAGTCATTTGAATCACGATTAAAATTTGTATCTTCTTAATAAATCTCTCTATTTTCTTCTAAATGGAAAGAATTAACTTTCCCCAATCTTATTTTTATAGGGAAGTAGCACAGAAGGAGAAAAGACATTCTATCTCTGAGTAATAAAACATCAATTAAATCAGAGTAAGTAGTGGTGGGACGAAGGGGCAGGGCACAGAGACACAGGGTCTGAAAATCACCAGAGAAAAGTCATTGTAGTGGCTTCTAGTAGTGGAAAGCGGCCTCCAGTCAGTAAATATTGTGCTTCTGAAGGCCAGATAAACTATTCTACATAATCCTCTGTAAGGAGACTCCAACCCACAGCAAAGGAAAAGTGTGAACATTCTTAAAAACAGTACCTTGACTTACTACGATAGGCAGTGGTGAGGAGAGCGTATAGATGTAGTGTATTTTTAATAATTTCTTGGGCCAACATTTTCCGTAATTTAAAAAATAATATTCCACATAATAGGGAAATACTGTGTCAAATCCTATTTTCCTCCTAGAAAGTTCAGAAAGGCTGAACTCTTACTGTTCAAAATCAACCTCAAACAACCCAGTAAATTAGGCTTCTGGTTGGTGGAGGGAGGTTAGATTTAGTGCATCAACTGGACTCGGGAGCTGTTCTCATCATATCCTACCTGCAGTAGAATTTCGAGCCGTCTTTAGCCAAGAAGCCGTCGTAATGGGCATTTAGCAGGTCTCCCTTTTTGCTTGTCTTAGAACAATTTTCTGGACGATGCAAAACTTCTATTTTCACTTCCTCTGTGGTCTCCTCTGCCTTTTGTCCCTGAGCAGTAAAAATGCCCCACACGTAAAAGAAAAGGATTAATCTGAATAAGAAATGCATGATTCCTGGATTCACCCCCCAGATGATCACTGCGTTCCCGCAAGCGTGTCAGTTGCAGGCGGGTGGTAGCAGCTGTAGCCCATTTCCGACGCGTGGCAGGCGAGCATTGTCCTACGTCACAAAGGGCCAGGAGCGGGGTGAAGCGTAGCACCGCCCCTTCCCCCTGCGGCGAGCCCAACCCTTGGAATTTGTGTCAGTTGGCTGCTGGCTGCACCCCTGTGGTACCCCGCGCTTTCACGGACGGTTCTCAGTCCCTAAGGCAACACTGTACTTTTGCATTGCATCTCCTTTCCAAGTCCTCATATTTACAGCCAGTTTCCTCAGGGTTCGATAGTAAAGTTCTCTCTTTTATTTTTTTGAAACTGGCGAAAAACGAAATAAAAAGACTACGGTGGGAGGTTGTAATCAGGAATACACGATTGGCTGTGAAAGGCTTCTCCTCAGATTCCTAGAGAACTAGTGCGCATCGGGAGAGGCAATCTTGTTTTGGGGGTTTCCCTGAAGCGCCTTCTTAAGGTCAGAGTCATACATTAAGAGGTTTCAGGCTAAGCCACATACTAGTAAACAGGTGCCCCTGCTCCCTCTGGTTAAAAGCCTTTCCGCAGAGCTGACTAGCGATTTGGGACCGGCTACAGGTTTGCATTTTCCTTCCTTCCCCACTTGGGGTCGCCCTTGATTTGAGGGCTGTGAAAGTGCAGCACTCAATATGCCAGCAAATTTGGAAAACTCAGCAGGGGCCACAGGACTGGAAAAAAATCAGTTTTCATGCCAATCCCAAAGAAAGGCAATGCTAAAGAATGCTCAAACTACCGCACATTTGCACTTATCTCACACGCTAGCAAAGTAATGCTGAAAACTCTCCAAGCCAGGCTTCAACAGTTCGTGAACTGTGAACTTCCACATGTTCAAGCTGGATTTAGAAAAGGCAGAGGAACCAGAGATCAAATAGAAAACATCTGTTGGATCTTCGAAAAAACGAGAAAGTTCCAGAAAAACATCTGCTTTATTGACTATGCCAAAGCCTTTGACTCTGTGGATCACAACAAGCTGTGGAAAATTCTGAAAGAGATGGGAACACCAGACCACCTGACCTGGCTCTTGAGAAATCTGTATGCAGGTCAAGAAGCAACAGTTAGAACTGGACATGAAACAACAGATGGTTCCAAATTGGGAAATGAGTATGTCAAGTCTGTATATTGTCACCCTGCTTATTTAACTTATATCATGAGAAATGCTGGGCTGGATGAAGCACAAGCTGGAATCAAGGTTGCTGGGAGAAATATCAATAACCCCAGATATGCAGATGACACCACCCTTATGGCAGAAAGCGAAGAACTAAACAGCCTCTTAATGAAAGTGAAAGAGGACAGTCAAAAAGTTGGCTTAAAACTTAACATTAAAAAAACTAAGCATCTGGTCCCATCGTGGCAGATCAATGGGGAAACAATAGAAACAGTGACAGACTTTATGTTCTTGGGTTCCAAAATCACTGCAGATGGTGACTGCAGCCAGGAAATTAAAAGACACTTGCTCCTTGGAAGAAAAGTTATGACCAACCTAGACAGCATATTAAAAAGCAGAGATATTACTTTGCCAACAAAGGTCAGTCTAGTCAAAACTTTGGTTTTTCCAGTAGTCATGTATGGATGTAAGAATTGGACTATAAAGAAAGCTGAGCGCTGAAGAATTGATGCCTTTGAACTGTGGTGTTGGAGAAGACCCTTGAGAGTCCCTTGGACAGCAAGCAGATTCAACCAGTCCATCCTAAAAGAAATCAGTCCTGAATATTCATTGGAAGGACTGATGCTGAAACAAACTCCAGTCCTTTGGTCACCTGATGTGAAGAACTGACTCACTTGAAAAGACCCTGATGCTGGGAATGATTGAAGGTGGGAGGAGAAGGGGACAATAGAGGATGAGATGGTTGGATAGCATCACCGACTCAATGGACATGAGTTTGAGTAAGCTATGGGAGATGATGGACAGGGAAGCCTGGTGTACTGCAGTCCATGGGGTTGTGTAGAGTCAGACACAACTGAGCGACTGAACTGAACTGAGGTGCGGGTAAATTTCATGCTGTTGCTTTTCTTACCAACTCTTTGAGATGTCATTATCCACGTTCCACAGACGAGAAAACGAGGTAATTTGAGTCTTGGGCATTCTATTTTAATCTCACACAGTTAATACGCAGCAGGGATATGACCAAGTCTGACACAAAAGTCGTATATGAGTTTTTGAGTCGTATATGCTCACCTTCGACATTTTAGTAGAAAAACTTTATAATATATACAATGAATTTTACTATCCCATCACCGCGGTCTTAAACCCACTACTTGTATATTATCATATCCATCTGGCCATCTAACCATCAATTCACTGTATTTCCAGGCGAATACTCTTACCCAAACTAGGACTTCAGCTAAAGCCTGGTTCTCCAATGGGAGATATTACCTACCTCGGTGATGCTAAGAAAAGCAGCATCAGTGAGGCTGCTTTAAGCTTTAAAGTGTGCAAAATTCCATACATCTGAAAATTATTGTCAGTTATACATGGGGATAGGGCTCCAGATGTGGGTTCGATCCCTGGGTCGCGAAGATAACCCTGGAGAAGGAATGGCAACCCACTCCAGTATTTTTGCCTGGGAAATCCTGTGGACAGAAGAGCTTGGCGGGCTATAATCCATGGGTCGCAAAGAGTTGACACAGTTTAAGATTAAACAGCAGCAGCAGCATACATAAGGATGGTCATTTCCAAATAGAATTTTAAAAAATCCTAAAAGCGAGGGGAGACTTTCATTTTTTAAATAAACTCCAAAGCTTGCTCCCATGTTTTATGTTCTAAATGAAGTAGTGGCTAAGATATATTGCGTGGTGACAATTCCTTGGGGCCCCTCTCTGTTCCCTGCCGGAAGACTCTCAGAGGCACACCACCTTCCTAGGAGATAATTTCTCAGATCCCCCGAATGTGAAGAAGATGCAAAGTTAACATAAATAGGAAATCTTTAATTTTTTTAAAAGCAACCACCGGAGGGACCGGAGGCTCAATAACGGGAAAACCTGAGAGACCTAAATCAGCGCCTGACTGACGAATGCGCTGGGGGCTAGTCCTCGGGTTGGTTCAGGGGCTGCGAGCACAGTGGAGTCTGCGTGCGCTAGTTCTGGGCCCTGAGGCTTAGGCCCCAGAATACCGGGGAGCGGTCGGCCCAGGACTCAGCGTCCGGGATGAGAGTGGGATCCCGTAAGACGCCAGCCAAGGGTCTGTAGGAGAATGAGGAGGAGTCAGGACTCTGGCCCGCCCTCTTCGCGTAGCCTCTGGCTCGGTGAAGGGGCTGTAGGCCGCGCCCGCTCCTCCAGCCCCGCCGCCGGGGAGGGGTTTCCCGGGACGCGCCGGCCCCTTTCATCCAGGAAGTGAAAGCGACGTCGGGGTCAATGAAAATAAACGGGCAACCCGGGGTGGAAGGAAGGCGGGCTAGAAGGAGGGAGCGCTCGGCAGCGGAAACGCGAACGGAAGGCCGGCCGGGGTCGCGATTTTGCCGCCGCCTCCTCGGGGGCTAGCCCGGGGATGCCTGAGCCCACGTCTCGCGGCTCCCGAGCTCCACGCAGCGGCCGCCGTCCGGGCCTTTGAGGGCCGCCACGTCCCTGCGGCGCGCGCGGCCTGAGGGCGGCTTGGTGCCGGCTGGGGGCGCTGGGGGCGCCGGGGGCGGGGCCCGGGCGGGCGGGGAGGGGTTGCCCAGGCTCTGCGTTTCCCGCATCACTTCGGCTGGCGCTGGGCCAGGAGGATGCTCGGCGCAGGGCTGTGAAGCATGGAGGGGGTTCTGTACAAGTGGACCAACTATCTGACGGGTATGATGGGGTCGGGTGTCCCGGGGGGCGGCGGGGGGCTCCGGCGGGCAGGCTGAGGAGAAGGCGGGTCAGGGACTCCTCCTTCCTTTGCCTGCCAGGGGGAACCCCACAGCGAAACCGGCTGTTTGGTTTCCGGGTTTAATCCCTCTCTCTGTCCCTTGTAAGTACCCATTTGGCTTCTTGAGGGGATAGTTCGAGACTGCGCACCATCCTCCTGACGGTGGGAAGTGCACCTGACCACTTCTTTGCCTGTGTAATAATACTTCTCTTTCCTCCTCTAGCTTCCGGAACCATTCTTACTCTACATATGTTGATGCAATCTCTGTCTTTACTCGCACTTAATGCAGTATTCTGTTAATAACTGAGTTGTTGGGACATAGGACTGGAATGAACCCTTTAAGATCAAGTTTTCGTTTTAAGAAATCTTTTCACTATATCTTTTAATTTTGTTTAGCAACACGGTTTATTTTAAAAGTTCTCTTGTTGAAGTCGTTCGAGCATAACAAGCAAGATTTTGGAAGCTTTTCCAAGATCATATTCTCTTAGAGGTTGATTGTCAATGAGTTATGCTTGTGCTTTGGAATTCAGTTAAGTGTGCGAGAAATTGTGGGAGAAAGTACAGGAAAGAAGGTGGAGCCGGCAAGTCAGTTTCACTCGTGAGGTGGATTGAAAGGAATAATTCCAAAAAGCTAGGTGTTTCTGCAGCAATGAGAGACCAGCCGGGAAGGGCTCTTTTCCGTAACACCAACAGTCTGGCTTATTAAAAGAGACTTAAATCTGAGTTGTAGTCCCATCCCTGCCATCAACTAATGGTAAGAACAAATCATTTTTTCTCTCAAGATCTGAGACTGATAGTGCCAGGGTGATCAACTATCAACTAGTTTATCCTGAAGGTGTTTTTCAACTCCAGAATTCTATGATCTCACTAAATTAGAGGAAAAGGAATGGATTTAAAATATGGTTAAATGGCAAACAGGTATCTTGGTTTAGTGTAATAGGCCAGTATTTGCTGCCTGCTTGTTCACTCAGCCAAAAGCAATTGTATGGTACGTTCATCTTGTGTACATCTAAACTTGTGCAAAATCTGCACATGAACACTTTTTAAGACATAAGCACTGAGCTACAATTGTCTCTTTTTTTTATTAATTGGAATGCTAAAAACAGATTTATAGCAGCAAATGCTTTATATGATACATAGATGTTTTGTTGCATTAAAATGTCAAACACTTTATTTCTATAACATGTTTTAAGGAAAAACATTAGAAAAATGATGCAAATTTTTTTTTATTACGAATTTTCACATGGGCAGTTGTGAGAACAGATATACTGTTGAGTTTAACTTTGAGACCCTAGCTACTATGTTTTGAGATGCAAATGAATCATCTCATTGCAAATATGCATAAGCACAGTGTCTTGGGAGTTCATGTGAGGAACCTCTTATGTGTAGCCCAGAGCAATGGGTGATTACTAAGATAAGTCATAATTTATTCCAGGAACGAAGTGTAGTCTAGTGACCCTCCAGCTAGTTGTGCTTTTAACCTTGTGTGCTTGAAGTTTTTATCTTTGTAGAGCATTTAAGTTCACTGCTAGTATGGCGCATAGGAGTTTGATAAAATGAAATCTTTTATTTGGAAGAGCTCTTCTTAATATTTAAATTTGGCTCAGTGGCATGCTTATTATTACTTTTAGTTCATCTTAGGTCAGAAGGATGAGTGACTGTTCATACTGTGATCTTTAAGGAACCTTCCAGTTCCATGACAGTGTTCTTTGAGAATCCTTTGTAGAGAATAAGAATTTCAGTAACATTTAATAGTTTGAGATTAAAAAACATGTGTTTTAAAAAGGTAGTAAAAAAGGGAATACCTATGAATCTTTTTTGCAGATATAGTCCTCATATATATGTGTGAATCAGTTGAGATGATTTTATTAATTATTTCTTCAAAGAGGTATGTAGAGAAGGTCAATAGCAGTCTTTACCATTTGAGCCACCAGGGACGCTCTTAATAGCAGTCTTAATTAGATTAATATATTTAACTATAGTCACCTCTCAAGTTGGTATAAATTCTAAATGAATCATTCTGCTCAATATTTATTTGAAAGAGATTCTGAATCACAATAACGCAAGCTTACAAAATCACAATGTGTTCCATAAAGACAATGGACCTGGGGTAGAGGAGTGCATTTTCACCGTACGCTGCTTACAGTTTGTCAGGCTGAATTAATGTTTGGAAAGAAACCATTTTCATCATTTCTATGCATGCCCAGTACAGTATACTCTCGTGGATAAACTGCATATCTCTGCTCTCATATGTGCGCTCAGTCGCTCAGTTGTGTCTGACTCTTCAACTCCATGGACCACCAGGCCCCTCTGTCCATGGAATTTTCCAGGCAGGAGTACTAGAGTAGGTAGCCATTTCCTCCTCCAGGGGATCTTCCCAACCCAGGGATTGAACCCACCTCTCCTGCATTACAGGTGGGTTCTTTACCACTGAGCCACCTGGGAAGCCCCATACTCTCATGGGTAACAGGCAATATCTTAATTTTCTAGTATTTAATTATTCATTCACTCAATCACATTTTTTTTTTTTTTTTAAAGCACCTGGTATCTGCCAGGCATCTTTCCTACGTTCTGGGAATGTAGTGATGAACAAGATAAAGTTCATGTACCAATTTGCTAGGCCTCATTAAGGAATATAGTGTTTCATAAAAAGAATTTTCCAAGCATCTGAAACTTGGTTTTGGATATCCATCCCTCTGAACGATATTACCATGTTCTCTACTGTGAAATTTAATCTTTTTATGATAACTCAGCATTGTCATTTCGAAAGCGTAACCGGTAAAACCTTTTGGGGAGGTAAATCCTGAGTCTATATCAGGGTTTAAGAATGAATTCCCTATCTGTCTCTGTCTTGGTACTATTTGACCCATAAAAACTGAACTGATTAATCATATAGCAGTCAGTGTCTAAAGTGACCAGGCTGAATGGTGATTTAATAGTCACAGAAAGAACAAGGGCAGTCATACTGCCTCCAGCATGGTCACCCTGTTATTAATCAGTGAACCGTTGTAAATCAGTGCATGCTTGATAAGATTTCAGGGAACACTTGAGTTTGATTGCAAAGAGTAGAAGTTAAGCTTCAAGGAAAGCCCTCATCCTCATCCCCACCGTTGCATTGGAGCCAAATCTGTGATAAGTTGTGTTCTGTAGCACTGAATAAACACTAATTAAATGAATTATTTTCAGTGTCTAGCACTTCTGCCTGTGCTGTGTAAGCAGGGCAAAGAGAAAGGAGTGATGGGAACCCATGCTCTCACCACAGGGTATGCAACTTCTCTGTAAGAGACTGGAATTCTTTTGGCACTCACTGTGTGCAAGGGGGTTGGTGGTGGTGTTCTGGCTGTTGTTCAGTTGCTAAGTTGTATCCAACTCTTTGCAACCCCTGGACTGCAGCATGCCTGGCTCCCTTCTCCTTCACTGTCTCCTGGAGTTTGCTCAAACTCATGTCCATTGAGTCGGTGATGCTCTCTACCATTTCATCCTCTGTCTCCATCCCCTTCTCCTGCCCTCAGTCTTTCCCAGCATCAGAGTCTTCTCCAGTGAGTCAGCTCTTCGCATCAGTTGGCTGAAGTATTGGAGTTTCAGCTTCACATTCAGTCCATCCAGTGAATATTCAGGGTTGATTTCCTTTAGGATTGGGACTCTCAAGAGTCTTCTCCAACACCACAATTTGAAAGCATCAGTTCTCTGATGCTCAGCCTTCTTTTTGGTCCGACTCTCACATCTGTACATGACTACTGGAAAAACCGTAGCTTTGACTGTACCTTTGTCGGCAAAGTGATGTCTCTGCTTTTTAATATACTGTTGAAGTTTGTCATAGCTTTCCTTCCAAGGAGCAAATGTCTTTTAAATTTCATGGCTGAAGTCACCTTCTACAGTAATTTTGGAGCCCAAGAAAATAAAGTCTGTCACTGCTTCCACTTTTTCCCCATCTATTTGCCATGAAGTGATGGGACCAGATGCCATGATCTTAGTTTTTTTGAATGTTGAGTTTTAAGCCAGCTGTTTCACTCTCCTCTTTCACCTTTATGAAGAGACTCTGTAGTTCCTCTTCACTTTCTGCCATTAAGGTGGTGTCATCTGCATATCTGAGGTTATTGCTATTTCTCCCAGTAATCTATATTCCAGCCTGTGATTCATCCAGCCTGGCATTTCATGTGATGTACTCTGCATATAAGTTAAATAAGCAGAGTGACAATATACAGTCTTGTCATACTCCTTTCCCAGTTTTGAACCAGTCTGTTGTTCCATATCCAATTCTAACTGTTGCTTCTTGATCTGCGTACAAGTTTCTCAGGAGACAGGTGCGGTGGTGGTTTGGTATTCACATCTCTTTAAGATTTTCCACAGTTTGTTGTGATCCACACAGTCAAAGGCTTTCGTGTAGTCAATGAAGCAGATGTTTTTCTGGAATTCTCTTGCTTTCTCTATGATCCAATGAATGTTGGCAGTTTGATCTCAGGCAGTTTCCTCTGCCTTTTCTAAACCCAGCTTGTACATCTGGAAGTTCTTGGCTCATGTTCTGCTGAAGCCTAACTTGAAGGATTTTGAGCATTACCTTTCTATCATGTGAAATGAGTGCAAGTGTACCATAGTTTGAAGTTCTTAGGAGTTTGCTTAGGCAAAGTGTTTTATAGAAGAGAGGAAGATCACATTGCAGAATTAGACAGCTGGATGGCACCTGAGAGGACTTCTTGTTCAATCCACTTATTTTGAAGATTGGAAATTTTTGATATTTATTAGATGAAAAGATTTTTCCCAGGTTATTCAACTAAAGGGCTTCCCAGGTGGCTCAAGAATCCGCTTGCTAAGGCAGGAGACGTTGGTTCAATCTCTGGCTTGGGAAGATCCCCTGGAGAAGGAAATGGCAACCCTCTCCAGTTTTATTGCTTGGGAAATTCCATGGACAGAGGAGCCTGGCGGGCTGCTGTCCATGGGGTTGCAGAAGAGTTGGACATGACTTAACAACTAAACAACAACAGCAACTCAACTGAAAAATGAAAGTAGAACTGGAACTAGCATCCATGTCTTCTGTTGCTTTTTCCATTACATCATAACTCGTTCCATTAGAAAAAATGAGCAGTTTGTGTTGCACTCTGTATGTAGAGCGATTATTAAAGATAGATCTGATGGGTTGTTGATGAGAGGATTGTGAGGCAGGATAAAGGTGTCGTTCCCCATATTTATGCTGCTCTAGAGGTTTCTCCAGAAATCTCTCCCAACAAAATGGAGATTGATGCAAAAGTATTTCGGGCAGATCTTGGCAGTTAAAAATTTCATTGTTAGAATGTTATTTTAGAATCAAGAAATGACGTGGATAGTAAATTTTGCAATCCTAGTTTTCAGTGTGAGGAATGTAACTTTTTATCAATCTTTTGTTGTTTATGATCTTTGTAGGTTGGCAGCCTCGTTGGTTTGTTTTAGATAATGGAATCCTGTCCTACTATGATTCTCAAGATGACGTTTGCAAAGGAAGCAAAGGAAGTATAAAGATGGCAGTTTGTGAAATTAAAGGTAAGTGAATATATTGAACTAGATGAATCTGAAGTTAGGTAATTGATAGTTTCTTCAGCATACTGCAAAAAGAGGAGAAAACCAGGTAGGTATTTTCTAGTGCCATTTATCTCCATAGCATTCAGAAATGGTACTTAGTGTTGTTAAGCACGAGTTTTTTATGTTTCTCCCTCTATAAAAATACTTAGACATGAAATTCAAAGTACAAGTGTTAGTCTTCCAATTTGGACTTGAATAACAGTTTCTTGTGGATGCCACTTTGAGCGTCCATGCTAAGTCTACAAGTGTTTTTTGTTTTTTTTTTCTCATTCTCATTGAAAGGTATTGTAAAGATTGGGAGCTCAACTCAAAGAAGATGAGGCCAGCGAAGTAGATTTGTGAAGTATGAACTCAGAGTTGTAAACTCTGGTTTTTTGCTAAACTGCAGATAAGCTCTTCTGGGTTATAGAGATGTTTTCCTTTTCTTCTTTTTTTATGATCTTGAGAGTTTCCAGGAGTACTATCAGGAATATTGTAGGAAGTCCCTTTATTGGAATTTGTCTGATGTTTCCCGCATGATTAGACTGGGCTTCTGGGTTTTAGGGAGGAAGATCACAGAGGTAAAGTGCCCTTCTCATCACATTGTACCAGGAGTACTTGCTATCAACATGATAGCCCACTTTTTTTCCCCAAAGTATAATTTCTATTTTAATTTTTTTGGAGAGGATGGTTTTTCTTCAGTGTATAAGGACCTAGCTCCTTACATGGGCTTTGGTGGAGGTCATGGGGCAGCTCCTGCAGGTCTAAACTGGGGTCGGGGTGTTTGGTCCATCTGGGCTTCACGAGAATGAGTCCTGTGCCTCTGACTGGCACAACTCATGCAGGAATGTAGTTTCAACATAAGTACAGCTGGGGAAGCACATAGGCATAGAACACTTGCTTCTGAAATGTCCCTGATGGCTGTGGCCTCTACTGTGTTTTCAGTGATGAACTTTTGAATGGCCTTAATGGTGTCGTTGGGCACACAATGGGCAGAGCTGGTGCAGTGAATAGGCTGCACGTGGCTATAGCCCTTTTAGGAACGGCTATTGTTCCTTCTCTTTTGGTCATCTTGGTAGTTAGGACCTGAGAGAGCTGACACATTACTCTTGACATTAACCTTGACCACCTGGCTAAAGCAGTGTCTATCAGATTTCTCTACTGTAAAGTTACCCTCCCCATTTTTTTTTTTCCCCATACTGTGCTTTTTCAAAAGGGGAGAAATAAAGCAGTTTAAGTCCTGCTGTAATTTTCATAAAGGAAGGTTTTGTGGACCATTGATTCATTTGTGTGCATAGTTGGGGTATGTGGGGTACAGGCAGGTAGGAGAGAGCAGAGAAAATGATAATGAAAAGTATTGAATTCTTTAAAGAGAATTGAAGGAAAAGATAAAGCACTAGAGCAAGGAGTGTTAAACCACACAGGGGTTCATGGCTACGTAAGATATAGGAACACTTCACCCTGGTGGGCCTGTTACATGCGTAGTCCCTGAACTATATGAGGTTTATCCCTGAACTAATTTTGTTTATTTTTATAAATCACACAAGAAAAGCACATTCAAAGCATGAATTTTTATTTTTAAAATGATGGTTTTATTTAATCTTATTCCTCAGATTTGATTCCAAATGAGATACTGACTCTTGTCATAAATCAAATTGCATTCAAAGTTCAAAGATTTGACAACCTTGAGGATATTTAAAGACTATTAGTGGCAGAATTCTAAGGCAACTCTAGAACTTTTTCAAGCCATGGCAGCATTTTTATTGTCCTTGTTTGTTTAAAGAGTAAGATACAGAAGTGGGCATAAATCTTCCAATATTCAGCCTTATGAATGCCAAAATACTGAATATAATCATGTAATTACAGTCCAAATCAAGAATTAGAATATTGTCAGCATTCCAGATGCGGGGATAATAATCATGTTCCCTGAGCCACTAATCTCTCTAAAAGGTTACCATTAATCTGACTTTTACCACCATAGATAAAGTATTGTCTGCTCTTGAGCATTTTATAAATGGAATAGATCAGTATTTTTTTGTGTGTCCAGCTTCTTTAACTAAATATTATGTTTGTGAAAGCCATCTAAATTGTTCTGTGTAACAGTCACCATTCTTATTGATATGTAATATTTTTATTGTGTGATTAGCTCTCCATTCTAGTATTGATGGGTGTTTTTTCAGTTTAGGGACTGTAATAAGTAAAGCTGCCATAAGCATTCTCATGTATTTGTTTTGTTGAACATATATCTGTGTTTCTGTTCAGTATATATCTAGAACTGGAGTGGAGTTGCTGAGGGAGGCATTTCTTATTCATACATTCAACATTAATGGATATTAAAGAAACTGTCCTTTTTTTGGCTCCTCCATGAGTCATGTGGGATCTTGGTTCCCAGACCAGGGATTGAACCTGTGTCCTCTGCATTGGGAATGTGGAGTCTTAACCCCTGGACTGCCAGGAGGTTCTAGAAAAGATTATTCTTGACCTTTGTTAAAATAGTAAGGTACAAGGAAGCAGACTTAGAGATGTAGAAAGCAAGCTAGTGGTTACCACTGGGGAGCAGGGAGAGAGAAGGAATAAAACAGGGGTAAGGGATTAAGGGGTACAGACTACTGTGTATGAAATAAATAAGTTACAAGGATATATTGTACAGCCAGGGGACGTAGCCAATATTTTATAAAACTATAAGGGAAGTAGAGGAACTGAAAGGCCTCTTGATGGGGGTAAAAGAGGAGTGAAAAAGCTGGCTTAAGACTCAGCATTCAAAAACGAAGATCATGGCATCCAGACCCATCACTTCATGGCAAATAGATGGGGAAAAAGTGGAAGCAGTAACAGATTTTATTTTCTTGGGCTCCAAAATCACTGTGGCAATGACTGCAGCCATGATATTAAAAGGTGCTTGCTCCTTGGAAGAATACCTATCACAAACCTAAACAATTTATTAAAAAGCAGAGATATCACTTTCCTGACAAAGGTCCGTATAGTCAAAACTGTGATTTTTCCAGTAGTCATGTACGGATGTGAGAGTTGGACCATAAAGAAGGCTGAACTCCAAATAATTGATGCTTTTGAATTGTGAATTGTGCTGAAGAAGACTCTTGAGAGTCCCTTGGACAGCAAGGAGATCAAATCAGTCAGTCCTAAAGGAAATCAACCTTGAATATTCATTGGAAGAACTGATGCTTGGCTGAAGCTCCAGTACTTTGGCCACTTGATGGGAGGAACTGACTGATTGGAAAAGATCTTGATGCTGAGAAAGATTGAGAGCAGGAGAAGGGGGTGACAGAGGATGAGATGGTTGGATGGCATCACTGACTCAATGGACATGAGTTTGAGGAAACTTGGGAGATAGTGAAGGACAGGGAAGACTGGTGTGCTGCATTCCATGGGGTCACAAAGAGTCGGACATGAGTTAGTGACCAACAACAAAATACCCAAGAATGGTTTTTATAAGTAGAATAATAGGATAACAGAGCTTTTGTGGTACTTATTTGCCATTGTACACTGAGCATCTGGTCAGTATTTTCAGTAATTGATCATCTAAGTTAGGGCTTCTGCCAAACTTTCTGGGCTCCTCATCATTTGACTCCACCCAGCTTGTTTATTCATGAATGTATCATTTTGTAATCCAACACAAGGCTCTATTTAGGCCTATCTCCTGATACCCTCAGTACATATTGTGTTCAGTTCGTTATCTAGGCCTTTTCTTGTGCTATTTTTCTCTTAACCAAGTTCTGCTGTCATCAGATCCTTAAACTTTTTTGCTTTCTGCTGCTTCTTACCTTTCGTTGTAATCACACATGATGTCTCTGTACCAAAGAGTTCAACATTTCAGTGCTTTATTTTTAGTGTATTAGTTTGTTGCCTGGATAAAATTATTTCCTCTGTTAGAGCAAAGACACCTTTTTTTCCCCTCTTCTATCTTCCTCTCTACAAGCACTGCTCTGAGCAGAGTAAATATTTGTTGATTAATGACAATATAACAGAAATTAATCTTACAGCAAAGATTGAGGATTGGCTCAGTATAATTCTTGGTTAGCTTTCTTTTGTCTGAGATCCAGGGTGGGGGTAGTGTAGGAGAGGAGGAGGAGGGTGGAGAGGAAGAGGAGATCTTCAAAATGCTCATGTTTTCCCGGTTATTATGAGATGCTCATTGCTTGAGGACTATTGTTCTGATGGAAGGTTACTTTACTTAACCATTTATTGCACTTTATGCCAAGCAAAGCTCAACATTCAGAAAATTAAGATCATGGCATCTGGTCCCATCACTTCATGGGAAATAGATGGGGAAACAGTGTAAACAGTGCCAGACTTTATTTTTTGGTGCTCCTATTTTTTGGTGCTCCAAAATCACTGCAGATGGTGATTGCAGTCATGAAATTAAAAGACGCTTACTCCTTGGAAGGAAAGTTATGACCAACCTAGATAGCATATTCAAAAGCAGAGCTATTACTTTGCCAACAAAGGTCCGTCTAGTCAAGGCTATGGTTTTTCTAGTGGTCATGTATGGATGTGAGAGTTGGACTGTGAAGAAGGCTGAGCACTGAAGAATTGATGCTTTTGAACTGTGGTGTTGGAGAAGACTCTTGAGAGTCCCTTGGACTGCCAGGAGATCCAACTAGTCCATCCTAAAGGAGACCAGTCCTGGGTGTTCATTGGAAGGATCGATGCTGAGGCTGAAACTCCAGTACTTTGGCCACCTCATGTGAAGAGTTAACTCATTGGAAAAGACTCTGATGCTGGGAGGGATTGGGGGCAAGAGGAGAAGGGGATGACAGAGGATGAGATGGCTGGATGGCATCACTGACTCTATACACATGAGTTTGGGTGAACTCCAGGAGTTGGTGATGGACAGGGAGGCCTGGCGCGCTGTGATTCATGGGGTCGCAAAGAGGGACGCGACTGAACTGAATTGAATTGATCCTAGGTTTGGGTGGGGGGTGGGGAGTGTTCCAAAACACAAACTGCTTTCAGAGAAATTAGTAAAAAGTATGGGAAGTGTGGCAGTGGTACAGGTGGCCCCAAGGGAGGGAGTTCTTAGATCTCGCATTCAGTAGTTAATTTGTTGGCTGTTTTCTCTTCATGTGCTACCACCACTTGACTGCCCATCTGGGTATATGTGAGAATGGTGGCTTGGAGGGTGCCCCTGGATAGCCCCTTAGGGAGGTGGTACTGCCTGCATCTTGAATCAAAGTTTGTTGTTTTAGGTCTCAAATTTCTAACAGTAAGTGATGATTTGATTTTCCCCAAATTACTTAAGTCCGTGACTGTATCTCGCCTTTGTTTATCATCATAGTCCATTCAGCTGACAACACGAGAATGGAATTAATCATTCCAGGAGAGCAGCATTTCTACATGAAGGCGGTGAATGCAGCTGAGAGACAGAGGTGGCTGGTTGCTCTGGGGAGCTCCAAAGCCTGTTTGACTGATACAAGGACTAAAAAAGAAAAAGGTAACTATACATTTTTCCTTCATGGTGGAAATATTTCTTAAACATAAATGTTTAAAAAACATTTTTTAAAAAACACTTTAAAAAAAAAAACATAAATGTAAATTGTTATGTTCATTTATAGTAATTCATTCCAGATAAATAATCAGAAATGTTGATCTGTGTACATAAGTGTTCATTATAATGAAAAATTTCTAAATATTGCCAAGGTTTAAATTTAGGGGAAAGGTTCAGTAAACGATATAGTGCTTCTGTAGGCTGATATATTTTGTAGCCTGTAAAATGTTTAGGAGGGATTTTGATGATGTGAGGAAATGCCCAAAGTCATATGATAATTAATTAAAAAGAGCAATATTCAAAATTACATAGCCATTCCTTGGCCAGCTCAGGAAAAATATGTAAGTATTGGTCAAGTTCTTACCTTTTCAAAGGGAATTTGTAGAAGAAGACTCACTTTTCACTTTATACCCTGTGGCTGTACCTTTTGACTTTACCATGTTCACATATTGCCAATTCAAAAGCCAAGCAAGGGAATTCCATTGCAGTCCAGTGGCTAGGGCTTGCTGCTTTCACTGCCGTGGCCCCAAGTTCAAGCCCTGGTCAGGAAACCAAGATCCCCCAAGCCTCGCAGCAAGGCCAAAAAGAAAAATAAAAAGCCAAGCAAATACTTTATGGTATTGGTTCAGTTATGTGCAAATATAATGTGAAAATAATAACAGTATTTATATCTTGGTTGTGAGATTGCAGGGTTTTTTTCTATGTATTTTTTATTATATATTTTTCGATTTTCAAAAATTTTCAGAGTATGTATTATTTCTATAATTAAAAACAGAAGTTATTTAAATTAGTGAAAGCAACTAAATATGGATATTGCAAAATGAAGGCTAAGGGTTGAATGTAAACACTTTTCAAATATATGGAAGAACATCATGGATAAAGTATGGTTAAGGGTAGGATAAGAGAGAATGAGTAGTCAAAATAGCCACAAGATAGAAACAACCCAAATGTTTATAGTTGGGTGAATGGGTAAGCACAATATGATATTACATACAGTGGAATATTATTCAGCCTTGTAAAGGAAGGAAATTCCCATGAATCCTACATTGATGAGTGTTGAATATATGCTAAATGAAATAAGCCAGTCACAAAAGGACAAATATTGTATAATTCTACACCTGTGTCTTTGTTTCATAGAGACAGAAAGAATGGTGATTTCTAGGGATTAAGGGAGGGGGGAAAGGGGAGTTAGTGTTTAACGTGTGTAGAGTTTCAGTTGGGAAAATGAAAACGTTTTGCAGATGGATGGTAGTAATGGTTGTGTAATAATGTGCATGGTCTTAATGCCATTGAATTGTATATTTAAAAATGGTTAAAATAGTGAATTTTGTTATATATGTATGTGTGTGTGTGTATATATAATATAACTACAATAAAAAAGAAAAAATGGCCTTAAACTTGGGTAGAAATTAACTTACGTTAGGTTAAATGGGCAGCCAGATCTGAGCTGCTGTGGTCCAGTCTGGCTACAGGGGCTTTGTGGCTCGCACCAAAGCAGTGCCACTGGCTCCAGGAATATGCAGAAGCACCAGGATCCACTGTGTGCACTACTTTTCCTTTCTCTGCTGCCCACACATCTATTTAGAAGGTATTGCTAAGTGAGTGGCCAAGATTATGGCTGATGTTTAGTGTGTCTGGAGATAATAAAGAAAAGTAGGTTCTTAGTTAAAACAGATTCTTAAAACAATATTATGTGAAAATAAAGCTGTGAAAGGAACAAAAGAAAATAAATAAATGCTTACATAGAGCAGTTTAACAACATGAAAGTTAAAAACTCCTATATACCGAAATACAATAAAGAAAAGTGAAAGACAGCTGAAAGATCTTGAAAAATATCTGTAGTATTTTGAATGGATGAAAGATTGCTATTATTAATGCATAAGCACTTTTACAGATTTTCAATTTATTTATTATTAAGAGAAAAACAAAAATCAGAACTGGAAAAAGGACTGTAAAGGACAATTATAAAGGACAAGAAAAGCCAATTTACAAAAAAAGAAATACAATCACTTATTAAATGAAAGATGAATAACGGAATGGAAATATCCTGTATAAGGCATTCATTGTCATCAACTCCTCTCTGGAAATTAATCTACCTAAACTTCGTGTCAGATATATGACTGCCAGCTTTTTCTAGTTATCCAAAAAGATGATGTTTCCTCTAAAGGGAAAAACTTTACATTCTATTTTCAAGATCTCATACCTCCTAAGCTATAGGTACTTATATCTATTGCCTTACTTTTTAATGATTCCATTTTGTTGCTTAGCCCCTAAAATATGAAAATGGTCTGTTTGAATGTTTGCACATGTTCCTTTCAGAAATAAGTGAAACCAGTGAGTCTCTGAAAACCAAAATGTCTGAACTTCGCCTCTACTGTGACCTCCTAATGAAGCAAGTTCATACGATCCAAGAGTTTGTTCACCACGATGAGAGTCATTCATCGCTCAGCATAGAGGTACATCCAAGACGGCCCTTTCCTGTCTGGTTGTGCTTTCCTGACACACGGTGGGTGAGCACCTTCACGTAAGGTGACCGAGGAGCACTTTCAAGACAAGTTATTCTCAGCTTCAGACCTCTTGTACTGTAGACTCTCTGGAAACATGTATGATCTTTTAGATTTGGTCTGTAGAACCAGAATAAAGCAGCAGGCAGCACATTTCTCCAAGGAATCAAGGTCTGTCTTTGTAGCCAGTTGATAATTTGATAGGTGGGGTGGGGAAGAAGCATTACAGGCTCTGTTCCCTAGACTGACTGCGTGAGTTCACTGGACAGCTGCTATGTTCTTTCTTTTGTAATAAGGTTCTAGCTTAGCTATTGAGGGTTAATAATTTGGCTTTATAAAAGAACTTGAAAAAAAATCCTCTTATCCTCTTAGAACAGTGATGTAAGAATCAAAATTCAGATTTATGAGACCTGTCTATGAAATAGTCTCATTCTTTCTGATAAAGTAGGACAGTGAGCCTTATTGCTTGCTCTCTGGGTGAAAGGCCAGCATGGTTCCCAGTCCCCTTTTGCCTGACTTGGGAGAAGTGGAACACGAAACCTTTCTGCTTCTACTGTGGCCTTCTACTGGGGAAGGATCATGGCAGTTGTCTCTGGATGTAGGTATGTTAAACTTAAAGCTACTTGCTGTTTCATTGCAGGCTCTCCAGTGGCAGGTGCCCTCGCATCTGCTCCAGTGGCTCAGGGACAGTGTCAGGGACCCAGTCTTGTTCCTTCCTTCCATTCTGCCGTTCTTGGTGTGTTGGTTTTTTCTCCTCATGCTGAGCCTTCTATGCTACTGCAAGGTCTCATAGAAGCAGGAGGCAGTGGGTGGCCATAGTAGAGAGAGAGTCTCTCTACCTTGGCTTTTATCAGAGGATGAAAATTCCAGAACCCCAGCAGACTTCTCATTATCTTTTTGGTCTGAGTCAGTGGAAACTAGGAAAAATGAGTATTTGACAAAGGATCGTGGAATCGACGTGACTGACTTATACCAGTCTATATTCATCCCCCAGGAGCAGGGCACTCTGCTGTCTTACAAAAAACCTTGGGAGTTTGTATTCTACCAAGAGGGAAATGGTATGATAATGTGCGTGGGGGAGACATGAATTCTGCCTGCCTCTTCAGTCATTGTCTCCACTACGGTGATCACCTTCGGAATTCTGATGCTTAGAGGCTTACAGTCTAGGTTAGGTTTTTTTAAGATAAATTTTTGTACACGGTTTTTCAATATGATGCTTGGTTTAAGTGTAAGAGTTATTTTTTCATGGAGTCTAATTTCATATATTGTTTGCCTGAGAGAATTTTTATTCGTTCACTGATTTAGTTTTCTAAGGTAATGTATTTTAAATAGATTTGAACATAATCTAATAAGGTGTCTATTGAAGGTAATGATTATTACTTGATTATAAGATGGTATATGAATCCACGTAATTGTGTATGAGTCTGTTAAACTCTTGGCATATTATTTTTCAGAACATGAATGAAGCCTCTTCTCTACTTAGTGCCACGTGTAATACATTCATCACGACGCTTGAGGAATGTGTGAAGATAGCAAATGCCAAGTTTAAACCCGAGATGTTTCAGCTGTGCCATCCGGACCCCTTGGTTTCTCCTGTGTCACCTTCCCCTGTTCAAATGGTTAGGACTTGTGGTTTTTCTTCCAATGATACTGCATGTAGCTTTGTTTTTGTGTTTATTTTTAAGGCTGGAAACCGGCAGTGGGAGGGAAAGAGTCAACAGGTTGAACTTCTTTTGACTGTACTCAGATTTTGTATGGGGGCCTCTCAGTTGACAGGCTCCGTGTGTGCCAGGGTCCTGACCCCCTCTCCTTGGAAGGGCTGTGCCATTTACCCCAGCATACCAGGAAAATATAGAACTCTGGGCAGCTGTGACATTAAAGATTGGGAAGCATGCTTCTGTCTGGTAAAAGCACTGCAAGAGGGTGACGACTTACTCATAAGGGGTTAAAATTAAGCAGATCTTTAAAGGAGTTGTAAGAGTTTGAAACACCATGTTACAGGGGACACAGTATTTTGTAGTTGGCATTTGGATTTGAACCTTCCAAAGGGGCAAGGTACTTAATCTCTCTGGACTTTATTTTTCTCATCTCTAAAATACATGTGTTATTTTTACATCAGAGGAGATCTAACCTGTTTAAATGTTAGGTTAAACATTAGGTTCTTACTCCGAACAGCAAGTACTCTTTTTGCCAAGGGTGGTGGCTTCATTGAGCTTTTCAAGGTAATAAACTTACTCGAGCATGCTGTGGGGGAACTTGGAGATGAGATAAGTTTTGATGAAACCTTACATTTTTTCAAATCAAACTATTTTCATGAGCCCTTTTTTAGGAGGAAGAATGCCACCTGGCTTATATTTTAGTAGTTACCTGAAGGCTTAATTGTTGGCAGAAATAATAGGGTACAACTTATTCCAAGATTTTCTTACCCACCACAGCAAATTTAATGATATGAGAATTAGTAACGATTATTACTTACATTTATTTAGATCGTGGGTGCATACTAAGTGTCCAACTCTTTGCAACCCTGTGGACTGTAGCCCACCAGGCTTCTGTGTCCATGGGATTCTCCAATCAAGACTATGGGAGTAGTATTATGCGTTACCATGTCCTTCTCCAGGGGATCCTCCCAACCCAGGGATTGAACCCGCATCTCTCAGTCTCCTGCATTAGCAGGCAGGTTCTTTACCAGGAGTGCCACCTGGGAAGCCCCACTTAGATCATAGTTTTCTAATTAATTTATGGTGGACTAACAGCATCCTCTGAGATAAATGTACCATGAAAGTGAGTTTTATGGCCAGATTAGTCTGGGAGTGCTAGGTTAAGTTAAATTGGGTTTCTCTGTCATAGGACTTCTTCAGTTCAGTTCAGTTCAGTCGCTCAGTCATGTCCGACTCTTTGCGACCCCATGAATCACAGCACACCAGGCCTCCCTGTCCATAACCAACTCCTGGAGTTTATCCAAACTCAAGTCCATCGAGTCGGTGATGCCATCCAGCCATCTCATCCTCTGTCGTCCCCCTTCTCCTCCTGCCTCCAATCCCTCCCAGCATCAGGGTCTTTTCCAATGAGTCAACCCTTCACATGAGGTGGCCAAAGTATTGGAGTTTCAGCTTCAGCATCAGTCCTTCCAATGAACACCCAGGACTGATCTCCTTTAGAATGGACTGGTTGAGTCTCCTTGCAGTCCAAGGGACTCTCAAGAGTCTTCTCCAATACCACAGTTCAAAAGCATCAAATCTATGGCACTCAGCTTTCTTCACAGTCCAACTCTCACATCCATACATGACCACTGGAAAAACCATAGCCTTGACTAGACAGACCTTTGTTGGCAAAGTAATGTCCCTGCTTTTGAATATGCTATCTAGGTTGGTCATAACTTTCCTTCCAAGGAGTAAGCGTCTTTTAATTTCATGGCTGCAATCACCATCTGCAGTGATTTTGGAGCCCAAAAATATAAAGTCTGACACTGTTTCCACTGTTTCCCCATCTATTTGCCATGAAGTGATGGGACCAGATGCCATGATCTTCGTTTTCTGAATGTTGAGCTTTAAGCCAACTTTTTCACTCTCCTCTTTCACTTTCAAGAGGCTTTTTAGTTCCTCTTCACTTTTTGCCATAAGGGTGGTATCATCTGCATATCTGAGGTTATTGATATCTTTCCCGGCAATCTTGATTCCAGCTTGTGCTTCTTCCAGCCCAGCGTTTCTCATAATGTACTCTGCATATAAGTTAAGTAAGCAGGGTGACAATATACAGCCTTGACGTACTCCTTTTCCTATTTGGAACCAGTCTGTTGTTTCATGTCTAGTTCTAACTGTTGCTTCCTGACCTGCATATAGGTTTCTCAAGAGGCAGGTCAGGTGGTCTGGTATTCCCATCTCTTTCAGAATTTTCCACAGTTTATTGTGATCCACACAGTCAAAGGCTTTGGCATAGTCAATAAAGCAGAAATAGATGCTTTTCTGGAACTCTTGCTTTTTCGATGATCCAGAGGATGTTGGCAATTTGATCTCTGGTTCCTCTCCCTTTTCTAAAACCAGCTTGAACATCTGGAAGTTCACAGTTCACATATTGCTGAAGCCTGGCTTGGAGAATTTTGAGCATTACTTTACTAGCATGTGAGATGAGTGCAATTGTGTGGTAGTTTGAGCATTCTTTAGCATCGCCTTTCTTTGGGATTGGAATGAAAACTGACCTTTTCCAGTCCTGTGGCCACTGCTGAGTTTTCCAAATTTGCTGGCATATTGAGTGCAGCACTTTCACAGCATCATCTTTCAGGATTTGGAATAGCTCAACTGGAATTCCATCACCTCCACTAGCTTTGTTCCTAGTGATGCTTTCTAAGGCCCACTTGACTTCACATTCCAGGATGTCTGGCTCTAGGTGAGTGATCACACCATTGTGATTATCTGGGTTGTGAAGATCTTTTTGGTACAGTTCTTTTGTGTATTCTTGCCCCCTCTTCTTAATATCTTCTGCTTCTGTTAGGTCCGTACCATTTCTGTCCTTTATTGAGCCCATCTTTGCATGAAATGTTCCCTTGGTATCTCTCATTTTCTTGAAGAGATCTTTAGTCTTTCACATTCTATTGTTTTCCTCTGTTTCTTTGCATTGATCACTGAGGAAGGCTTTCTTACCTCTCCTTGCTATTCTTTGGAACTCTAGAACCTCTTTTATGCTCAAATGCATGTGACTCTCTGAGGAGAGGTGACTCTCTGAGGAGAGGTGGTGTGTTTCTGAAATTTATTTGATGGTTGAACCCTTCTGTATATTTTTAAATAACAACCCACAGGATTGTGGCATTTGATAGAATGCAGTTTGACAGTGTTGCTTTTTAGAGCAATTTTAGGTATACTGTGAACTGCTAAATAACATTATAATTGAACAGAAAACCCTAATCTTTTGGGATGGATGTAGTGTGTTCCTGAGCTTGATATACAAGGGGTACACAGTACTTTTTTTAAGGTGTCAATTATTTTTGTATAAGGTATTTTGTTTTATAGAGTCAAATATAATGAAAACACCTCAGACCTACCTGATTTCTGCATCAAACTTCTGAGGAAAATGCTTTCTGTTAGAAATATTCTATAGTCCAGAGAAGTCATATGTGTATTTTATGTAAACCATAATAACTGTCTCTTTTAAACTAAAGTCCTTTATCAGTGGAAACATTACAAAAAATCCAATAAGTAATCTAGAAAGTGTTGGTTAGAGGTTACTTATTTTTCCTCACTGTGCCATTTTACTTCATTCTTAAAGCAAAAATTGTGGCTTATGGTAAATAGTTCTGGAGACACATAGCATAGAAAGTAAGGTCAGATAGTCTTCAAGGGGAATTTTTCTTTTTTTTTTTTTAATGACATGAGTAAACGAAAAAGCTGAAAGATCTGAGAATTCAAAAATTAACTTGATCTTTGTAACTGCTTAGCATAGTTAATCTCATGTCTCTCTTTAAATTAGCTTGCATTCAGTTATATCTCAAATCATCATGGAGGTTTAAACACTTGTCATTTTTGATCCATAAATTGAGTGATAATTGTAGTGGGAGTGTTGCTGGGTGAGTAATCCTAAAGGAAATGATTTCTCTTAAAGCAGCTGTTAATATCCAGTTGAATCTTTATTTTAATCATATTAAGTATCCCTGGACTACAAATTGGATGGGTCTTAATTCTCATTTCAACAGGGATTTCTCAGAGCAACTGTAGAAGGCCTTTATGTAACACAACTGTTAGACTTGAACTTACTTCTAAGACTTTTGAGCTCCTGTATTTAAAGGAAGTATCCTTAATTTTAGTAAAAAGTTTGCTTTTCTGCTACCTCGCCAAGCATTGAAATAATCCACTTAGCTGCTTCTGTCTTCTGGGGGGAGTAGTTAAATTGTGTTTTGTATTTTTCATAATAACTTTCTGATGAATCAGATTTTATTTATTTATATTTTAAGTATATGATTTTAGAAACCTAGTCAAGGCTTAGGGTTTCTCTTCTGGTTTCTTTAAAGGCTTGAATTATTAATGCTGTTTTCCATGAAAACCACCCACACTTTAGAACATCTGTGTAATAGCTACGTGAATAATGAATGGCGAGGAGAAGCTCTGCCTTTTAAAAAAGAGACAGAGAGAGACATTTATTAGACTGTTTTCTTTTCTGACTTTCTAAATACTTCTTTTCATCATAAATAGTGTGATTTTCTTTGAGGGGTCTAGTTAGGTATACTGTTTTATATATATTTATATATATACGTGTGTGTGTGTGTGCGCGCACGCGTGCGTGCATGCATGCTAAGTTGCTTCAGTCGTGTCCGACTCTTTGCAACCCTATGGACCGTAGCCAGCCAGGCTCCTCTGTCCATGGGATTCTCCAGGCAAGAATACTGAAGTGGGTTGCCGTACCCTCCTCTAGGGAATTTTCCTGATCCAGGGGTTGAATCCGTGTCTGTTATGTCTGCTGCATTGGCAGGCGGGTTCTTTACCACTGATGCCACCTAGATACATATATAAAATAAAATTTGGTTTTTAATATTGAGAAAATAATCCAGCATGTTTTTGTATGCTTTGAGAAAGATTTCAGTTATTAGTTACTAGGGAGAAAGCTTTATCTTGTGCTAATGTTACTTGAGTCTGTAAAAAAACAAATTTTTTGGCCAGCTATCTTTTCCTTGAGTAAATTTATGTTAATTATCATCACCATAAAAATATATTAGAGCTGTCTTGTTCTACTTGACCTGTGATTAAGCTTATTTTCTTTTAAAATTTCTAGATGAAGCGTTCTGTCAGCCATCCTGGTTCTTGCAGTACAGAGAGGTAAAATAACCTTTTCTTTTGACCAAATTCTCTCAAAATTCTACCTACTTAGGGAAATTTTTTTTGTCTTTCATAAAATGGAATATAAACTCTGTATGGGCAGAGTCTTGTTCTGATTTGCTCATCACTGTTTCTCTTACTGCTTAGTATAGAGCCTGGCCCCACTAGATAGTCAGTAAAGAACAATAATGAGTGAATAAAATTGCCAGTAAGGTAAGCAACTTGGCAGCTATCATACTTTTTTTAAGCTGTAAATTATAACAAGTGACAGTTAATGGAAATCCATTTTCAATGTATTAAGGCTTCAAACTTAGGCTTATTTTACTATAGTTTATTATAGAATCATATATTTGTTCTGAGCTGTTTTATTTGGAGCTAAGGCTGTTACTGAAAAGAGAGAAAAAGCAATTGATATTTTAAAGTATATATTCATATCAACACATGTAAAAAATTTACCTTTTTGATCTTGCCAGGATATCCCATGCTGTTTATCTTAGCAGGTAATATTCTTTCGAGTTGCTATGGTTGTCTTATTGGTTCTTTGGAAAGTGATGAAATTATAGTGACATTAGCATTTATGTCTCTACATTAATATGGGGTAGAGGCAAAAAATGGTTATTATAGGATTATATGAAGTCATGTATGTGAAACTTTAGAAATTTGTAAAGTATTATAGAATTTAATGAATCTTTCTTTCAGTAAATGTCTACTGAGTGGCTACCAAAAAAAAGAATAAAAGCTGAGACCCCTTATTATTTTGTCACTATTTTTTACCCTCTCATGATTATGTTATTGATTGAACTATTATGTGCTCATAGGAGTCCAGTATTGTATCTAATTCTATCAGGAAATGAAATATTTCACCAACTGAATTTTCCAGAAAAATAAAAGCTTGATTCCTTTAACAAAGTTTTAATTTTTTCAAATTTTTATCTTAATGATCGAATTTTTTGACCTGTATTTTATCCATTTTGCCTTATTAAATAAGCTACAATATGAGTCTTTAAACTTTATTTTTTCTTGGTGAATCAAGTTTGTCATTAAGAACAGTAATGTTGGGCTGTCATCCAGTGATAATGCTGTTGAGGGGTGGTGATTTGCTTCTGCGTTGAATTTTTTAGTTTAATTTTTCTAGTTTTCTGGTTTTCCAGATTGATTTGTGAAAACTAGTTTTTCTAGCCTTCACTTACTGCTGTCAGTGAGTTGGCTCCTAGCACACTCCCATACTGCTGGCCCATCCCCTTTGCTCTGCTGTTTTAGATTGGGTATGAGTGACACCAGATACATGTACTTGTGAAGCCGGTAACTTTTAGTTTTCAAGTACTTGTTAACCATAAGACATGTTACTCTCTAGCTGGACCTTCCTCTATAAGTAGTCACTTCATTGTACCTCTTTTCCTTTCAGTTTGGCTCAGAGGCTATATTCCCCAGCTTACCAGCTGGGTTCTAAGTGCTTTGATTTGTTTATGGTCTGACCTCTGAAGGAGTAGAATGTTGCTGAAATAGAACTTTGAGTATAAAAACAGTTCCTCTTTCATTTAAAGAGAAGTCACTGAAAACTGCAGTTGAGGGTGTTTTCATTTGTTGGAAGTCCTTAATGCTTTTAATTTATTTACAGGAGTAGCCACTCTATAAAAGAACCAGTGTCTGCACTTCACCGACTCTCCCAGCGACGCCGAAGAACCTACTCCGATACAGACTCTTGTAATGATGTTCCTCTTGAAGACCCAGATAGTAAGTTAGAAGGGGTATGACTCTCCCTTTGGCCTGTTCAGCAAAATAGGTAAGGGGCTCTGTAATTGTTGAAATGAAGAATACTGGCAGTGAATAGGGTCAGTACTGCTGCTGTTGCTGCCAAGTCGCTTCAGTCGTGTCCAACTCTGTGCAACCCCATGGACAGCAGCCCACCAGGCTCCCCCGTCCCTGGGATTCTCCAGGCAAGAACATTGGAGTGGGTTGCCATTTCCTTCTCCAATGCATGAAAGTGAAAAGTGCAAGTGAAGTCGCTCAGTCATGTTCGACTCCTAGTGACCCCATGGACTGCAGCCCACCAGGCTCCTCCATCCATGGGATTTTCCAGGCAATAGTACCGGAGTGGGGTGCCATTTCCTTCTCCAAGGGTCAGTACTAAGAAGTACTAAATATCTCTTTGTAAATACTGTATCTTAGATTTACATATGTAATATCAACATTTTTATTCCCATTGCATTTTAGTAATTTCTTATTAATCTTATATTCCCACTATATTTGCATTTAAAAAACATTTTAGAAGGAAGCATAAATTGTGAGTTGGATTCTAGGGAAAGATAAAGGCAAGTTCTAAGTTCAGAGAAAAATAAATCAGCTGCTACTGCTGCTAAGTCCCTTCAGTCATGTCCAACTCTGTGCGACCCCATGGACAGCAGCCCACCAGGCTCCCCCGTCCCTGGGATTCTCCAGGCAAGGACACTGGAGTGGGTTGCCATTTCCTTCTCCAATGCATGAAAGTGAAAAGTGAAGTCGCTCAGTCGGGTCCAACTCTTAGCGACCCCATGGACTGCAGCCTTCCGGGCTCCTCCGTCCATGGGATTTTCCAGGCAAGAGTACTGGAGTGGGGTGCCATTGCCTTCTCCAAATAAATCAGCATTGTTACTTAAATAATTTGAAATGGCCAAGGTAAATAATTATTTTCTGGTGGTGATGGTGAATTATACTAACATTTATTCCTGTGCCTTTTTCTTCCTTCTTATTAAAGAGACAGCATACTATGATTGAATAGGAAAGATTTTGTGATTTCTGTTGATTATTTTTTTCTTCAGAGGAGAAGCTTTGAAAGTCTGTCAGAACATATACTTAGACAGTAGTGACCATGATTTCCAGTGAATGCAAATATGGTATTATTATTACAACTCCATTAATAGACTTTTGCTTTCCAAAGTCTTTACTATTTTTCCACGAAACATGTGGGGTAGAAATTACATATTATTCTCAGTTAAGGAACAGGTTGTGTTCCAAGGGTTTATTTGTAAGTCAGCTGCTTGGAATAAGATTTTATTTCCCTTATGGAAATGAAATGGTGAATGGTAGTTAGATTCTTTAGACTGCATGGAGGAGCCCAGCTAATTTGTAGTGTGGCTGAAATGAGATGAAACAATAGTGTTGGATTTCTAGTATTTGATTATATTGAAAACATTCATTAATATAGAGTTGTTTGACTTAATCAGAACATTAAACAGGTTTAAGTAGAGGGGAATGTGAAGTTCATGAACATGGTTGAGATTCTAGAAGGAACTGCTGCTCACTTTCAGATCTCAAGAAGTTGTTGGCATCTTTTTTTCTTAATGCCCATTTTTCTTACAGAACTAATCTATTTATTGATGTAGAACATTACTGTGTACTCATTATCATTTTGAATTTATGTTGGGGCAACAAGTGAATAAACAAAAGAAGGAAATGGATTGAGTAGGGGAAGGGTATGGGAGAAAGAAACTTTCCTAGGCCAATTTAGTACATCTTTGAAGTGATAAGAACAAGAGAGAGATGGTTAAAGAGGTTAAGTATGGGGAAAAAAATGTCACCTGAGGCAGGTTCTATACATTGCAATTTACCTCTGCCTTTAAAAATACATGACCCTTTTCATCTAGAGCTTATGAAGCAGTTTTGTACTGCCTTGTACTTTTTTTTTTAAATGCCATTTCTCTTTTTTAAGGGTGTCAATTTCATTTGTGATAGCTAAATTAATTTTTTAAGCCAGCCATTTTCCTTAGCTGTCTTTTCTTTTAGAGCCTCTGGTTCTGAATTGTTGAAAACTGTTTTCATAAGATCTAAGTGTAAATGGCCTATTCCATTTAACAATTTAGCTGTTAAGGAGTGTAACATAATTAGTTATACACCCGTGTATGCACACTCACACACATACCTGCATTAATATGTGCACATGCATTAATCTTTATATCCATACATATATCTCAACTCTTTAAAACTTTTTAAAGTTGGCAAGTATAGGATAGGTCAATTTTAGCCTTAGATTTCCTTCTTTTTACCCTAAAATTAGTGTCCCAGTTAGCTGACAAAGCAGAGACTGTATTAGTTCTGTTTCTTAGAAAGTGTGGGCTTCCCTGATACTCAGTTGGTAGAGAATCTGCATGCAATGCAGGAGACCCAGATTCAATTCCTGGGTCCAGAAGATCCCCTGGAGAAGGGATAGGCTACCCACTCCAGTGATCTTGGGCTTCCCTTATGGCTCAGCTGTAAAGAATCCACCTGTAATGTGGGAGACTCTGGGTTCAATTCCCGGGTTGGGAAGATCCCCTAGAGAAGGGAACGGCTACCCACTCCAGTACTCTGACCTGGAGAATTCCATGGACTGCATAGTCTGTGGGGTTGCAAAGAGTTGGACGTGACTAAGCGACTTTCACTTTTTAGAAAGTGTACTGGGCAAATAGACAAGTCTTAGTTGAAAGTCTTTATGTCAGCACATACTTTCCTTTGAGAGATGCAGCTGCTGCTTCTGCTGCTAAGTCGCTTCAGTTGTATCCGACTCTGTGTGACCCCATAGACGGCAGCCCACCAGGCTTCCCCGTCCCTGGGATTCTCCAGGCAAGAACACTGGAGTGGGTTGCCATTGCCTTCTCCAATGCATGAAAGTGAAAAGTGAAAGTGAAGTCGCTCAGTTGTGTCCGACTCTTAGCGACCCCATGGTCTGCAGCCTACCAGGTTCCTCCGTCCATGGGATTTTCCAGGCAAGAGTACTGGAATGGTGTGTCATTGCCTTCTCTGAAAAATTTATAAATTTTATATTAAATTAAAAATATATTCATGTGAAAATGAACAGGACCATGCCAGTGTGTTTCATGTGCTCGCTTGGAGCTGCAGTTCTAGTTTTGTGAGCTGCATCCCAAATGGAGATGTGAGAACTTGCAGTGTGAGGTACCTGGTCAACTTTGCTCAGAAAGTCTTGTGATGCTTTGCTGTATACCTGAAACTAACAAAACATGATACATTAACTATACGCCAATAAAATCAAAATATTAAGGAAAACAAAGTCTTGTGATGAAAAGACCAAGACCTGAGTTAGTCCAAGTTCTGTTGTTACCAACTGTGTGATCTTGGGTTAGGCCTGTGATCTTTTCAGAACTTGGTTTCTTTGCCTAGAAAATCAGGAGGATGCCAGCAGCATTAAAACGATAAGGCTGAAAAAGCAATAGTTAATGAAGACTAAATTCAAATTCAGCAAATCCTTATTCATTACTCCATTATTTGTGAACCTTGGTTCTAGCAATGAACAAAACAAGTATCTCTACTACTTCAGATAGTTTCATAACTTCTCATGAATTTTTCGGTTTCTCCTTAAAACTGCCAGTATTATAAAAGTTAGATTTTTACTCTTTTAAGCAAACCATCAAAAGCTTGGCAGGAAGCTACAGTGATTTCATGTCCCTGAATAGAAAATGTTCTTTTACAGAGGACTGGAGTTATACTGGTAGGATGTTTACCTTTTTAATCAATTTCTTAATAGGACCTGTTCACTGTTCAAGAAATACGCTTAATGGAGATTTGGCATCAGCAACCATTCCTGAAGAAAGCAGATTTATGGCCAAAAAGAAATCTGAATCAGAAGATCCTCTTCTATCCTTCTCTTCCTGAGGAAACGGAAGTGTCCAACTTCCGCTAAGTATTGCTATGCAAAAGCTGCTGTAATTAAACTATGTTATAGGGAGTAGTTTTTCCCTTAGGATTTCTCTGCACTTTATAGAATATTGTAAAACAAACAAAAAAACAACCCACATACCTTTGAAGTGTATTTTATCTTTATATAGTTTATTTGCAAGAGTATTTTCCTAATAACTTCACAGTATGAATGTGCATCTTTTTTTTTTTTTTTTTTAAACAAATGATGGTGTAACATTTTGACATCCATAAGGACAAATGTAGATATTTTTCTAAAAAACTGTGAGGGACTGACAGCTTAGTCAGTGTGTATTGTAGCTTATAAACATGAAATCTTATAAACCTAAGGTTTCAGTTTGACAGAAGTGTGATATATATATAACTTGTGCCATGGACCAAATGGTCACTTTACCCCAGCTGAAATGAGTTACGATTGCAGCTTGATGGTGTTTGTATTATATTCCTTTAAGCAAAAAGGAAACATTTAATATTCTAGATATTTTTACCCCAAATACTATGACATTGAGGATTTTTAAAAAACCAGACTGTGCTGTCCTTCGTATATGAAGTTGACACTACTGACTTATCAATACCAAATGTTGTGTTAAAGTATTTAATTTTTACTTATTTATTTTTCTGTTGCATCAAAAAAAAAAAAAGATTGCATCCTAACTTTTATGACCTACCAAATTTAAGATGTGTGTGCATTGTTATTTACATTGTTCTAGAAAGAAGTTAATGTTGTAGTGACCTTGCTCACTTCACCAGAGAAATAAACGACTTGCAATGGAAGAGGATTTTAGTGCTTTTTTCCCAGAATAGACGTTATTAAGCTACTGTTGTAAGGTATTGATATTTGCAGCTCTTTAGAATATCTAGACTTTTTTATTTATGAATATTTATAAAAAGAGGAATCTGTCAAGGTGACTGCCCTACGTAACTTGAGAATGGCATTATTTAAAGAACAAATAGCATTTTCTGGTAGCACCTGTCCACGCCGTCAGTGTTTGCCTTGTAAACTGTTTTTTCAATTCACTTTGGAGTGACGGTTTTGTCCAAGGTTTTAGATGAGGAGCACTTTAAAACAAACTGGTTTGGTGTTTTTAAGTTAATCATATGTTTAATAAATATGTGGTTTTTGCATTCAAACTCATCATATAATACATTGTATTTTTTACATTTATTGGTAGTTTGTCTAATCTTTATCAAATGGTAATAATATTCTTTATTGCTTTGATTTTGTTTGTATATTTAGATCTCATAGTAAATACACAAGTAAGGCATATTTTTAGCTTTTTTGCCTGTGAGCTTAGAATGTTATGTCCTATTTCATTTTAAATTTCTCTTGTAAGTTTATGTGGGAATTGTTTTAAAAGATTTGTTTAAAATATTTTTTAAACAAATTAAAAAAAATTTGTTATTTCCTTATTAAAATAAGTGTAGTTATAGGCTTTCTTAAGTTTAAAATGGACATAAACAATCTATACACATTAATATACATTTTAGATAAACTGTATGCTACTTAAAGTATTTGAAATTTTAAATAGCACACAGGTCATTAGACTATATTAGGAGGAATCTTTTCTGCTCATGTTGTACTTCATATGTCTAGTTTGAGAAAAATGAAGTTTGATAATATAGTAAGCTTTCATGTTGAGTGAGTTATCAGGTTTTTGGTTTCTTTTTTTATTTTTTGTAATAGGAATGAGTAGTGATAAGACCATGGAGATCAAGGTGCTACTACTGAGTGTGGGAGTTTTTCTAGTAGTTTTTTTTTTTTAATCAATAGGTTTATAATGGAAACACTATAACAAAGCTTTTGAACTCATGGAAAATAAATCCATTTTATATTGCTTTATCCAAAAATATGAGTTCCTGAACAGTTTTCTGTAAATATTTTTAAAAATAAAATACAGTTATTTCTGGCTCATATCATTTTTTTCTCCTTGAAGTAGGTGCTTTGAACAAGTTTGCTATATTCCTAAATATGGATTTTTATTGTGACTGGAATCACCTTTTTTCCCTTAGGAATCAACTCATTTGTGAAATCTTTTTTTTTTTTAGGGAATATCAGTGTATCTGGAATTACACCTGGGTTTTGACCAGTGAGTTGGTATCATGAAGCAAAGCTTCAGGGAACCTTGCATTTTGAGGAGCCCAGTGTATTTTCAAGGGTGCCTGACTTTTCTGAATCTTAAGAAAAAGATGAACCAAATAAGAAAAATTTCATAAGAATTTTGGTTTGTTATGATTTTTGTAGTGTCTAATTATTGGTTGTTCTTGTTTTACTTTATCTAGGCCTTGGGGTTGAGAAATTTGGAGACTCTTGGTATATCAATGATCTAAGCAGAACCAGTGCTTGCTTTCTGTTGTGTGGGAATCCAAGGCTTCTATGCTTAAAACAACTCTGATGAGAGTTCTTTTGTAAGTGGACCAAATTTGAACTTTGTTACATTACACTGAATTATTGTGTTATCTTCAGTCAGGACAAGTCCAGAAATGGATGCTATTTAAACTTAAATTCCAAGGCAAGAGATAAAGCATCTTCATTTTGACAATCTCCATGGAACCTTTCACCTTGAATTGTAGGTTTTCTCTGTATGTTATTATAATTAGTGTTTAGAAGTTATCATAAGATCTCAGGAAATACAGTCTTGTAATATGTGACTCCGTGCATGTTATTAATTTGGACTCCACCAATTCTTGACTTACTACATGAAGTGCCTCTGGGTCTGTCCTTTGAACCTTGCTCCTGCCTCTTGGTGCAGAGGGTATGTGCTGGCCTGTAAAAAAGCCTGGTTAGGCTGCAGGAGCTCCTTGGAGGAGGTCTCTCTGAATAGCCCTGATCAGGTAAGTAACTGGAGCTGGTAGATGGGGCTTCCTTCTCATGCTTTCCACTTCCACAGTCCTCCTTTCTTTGAATTCATACTGAGTTTGTAAATTTGAATTATTTTTTTAAATTAGCTTTTTTGTTTTTTAAGTAATTCATGCACATAGTTAAAAAAAATCAAATAGAAGCTAGAAGGCTTGGAGTGAAAAGAAGTAATTCCTCCTCTTAGTGCCCTAGAGGCAAGTACTTCTAGCTCTCAGTGGTTGGTTCTAGTATTTACCTTCCTATTTTAAAATACGTTTTATTACTCTTTCTTGATTTGTCGATTTTTGAAATGTTTTTTAAATTCCTTTTATGGCAGGCAGGCAGGATTACTTTGCTTATATCCTCACCTCCCCTATACCCCCAGTGTAGATTAATCACAACTATTTGTTAAATCTATGGATATAAATATTGTTTATTGATCATTATCAGTTTTTCCTATCATTATTTACTTTCTACTCAGTTCAGTTCAGTCTCTCAGTCATGTCCGACTCTTTGCGATCCCATGGACTGCAGCACCCAGGCCTCCCTGTCCATCACCAACTCCCAGAGTTTACTCAAACTCATGTCCATTAAGTTGGTGATACCATCCAACCATCTCATCTTCTGTTGTCCCCTTCTCCCGCCTTCAATCTTTCCCAGCATCAGGGTCTTTTTAAATGAGTCAGTTCTTCACATCAGGTGGCCAGAGTATTGAAGTTTCAGCTTTAGCATCAGTCCTTCTGATGAATATTCAGGACTGATCTCCTTTAGGATGGACTGGTTGAATCTTCTTGCTGTCCAGGGGACTCTCAAGGATCTTCTCCAACACCACAGTTCAGAAGCATCAATTCTTCGGCGCTCAGCTTTCTTTATAGTTCAACTCTCACATCCATACATGACTACTGGAAAAACCAAAGCTTTGAGTAGACCGACCTTTGTTGACAAAGTAATATCTCTGCTCTTTAATATGCCATCTAGGTTGGTCATAACTTTTCTTCTAAGGAGCAAGCGTCTTTTAATTTCCTGGCTGCAGTCACCATCTGCAGTGATTTTGGAGCCCCCCAAAATAAAGTCTGTCACTGTTTCCACTGTTTCCCCATCTATTTGCCATGAAGTGATGGGACCAGATGCCGTGATCTTAGTTTTCTGAATGTTGAGCTTTAAGCCAACTTTTTCACGCTCCTCTTTCACTTTGAACAAGAGGCTCTTAAGTTCTTTGCTGTCTGCCATAAAGGTGGTGTCATCTGCGTATCTGAAGTTATTGATATTTCTCCTGGCAATCTTGATTCCAGCTTGTGCTTCATCCAGCCTGGCATTTCACATTATGTACTCTGCATATAAGTTAAATAAGCAGGGTGATAATATACAGCCTTGATGTACTCCTTTCTCGATTTGGAAGCAGTCTGTAGTTCCATGTCCAGTTCTAACTGTTGCTTCTTGACCTGGATACAGATTTCTCAGGAGGCAGGTCAGGTGGTCTGGTATTCCCATCTCTTTCAGAATTTTCCAGTTTGTTGTGATCCACACAGTCAAAGGCTTTGGCATAGTCAGTAAAGCAGAAGTAGGTATTTTTCTGGAACTCTGTTGCTTTTTCGATGATCCAGAGGATGTTGACAATTTGATCTCTGGTTCCTTTCTACTAGAATCTTATTTTTCCTTTAATTGATAATTGCCTACTTTTAAAATGTGCTTAGTTTTTTTATGTATCTGTTACAATGATTATCCAAAGGCTTAAATGGTAAAAAAAAAAAAAAAAAATCAGATGATCTGTCAATTTCTTTTTTTCTTTTCCCTGTGGGGACATTTTTTCCACAGTCCTTCATCTTCTCCCATCCAGACAATTGCCCTCCAGACCCGTGCGTGATTTGGTGGTCATTCTGGGGTCATTTTGTTTTTCAGTCTTATGTTGGATCTCTTGTTCATTGGATCTTTATTGAGATTTGCTTTACTTTTTTTTGCCAAAGCATATCCACTACCAAAAGCTTCCTGGGGAAAGGTGGATGAGAGGCAAAGATTTTTAAGGCTTTACAGGTCTGAGTATGTCTCTTGTCTCGATTGTTTGGTAGTTTTGAGTCTCTGTTGAAAATAAATTTTCTCTTAGAGTGTTGAAGGCAGTGCTCCATTGTCTTAAAGCCTTCATGATGCCTGTGAAAATGCTGGTACCATTCTCTTATTCAGGACCTGTTTTTACACTGTGGAAGCTTTTAAGAACGTCTCTTTACCTCCCACATTTCATGAGGATGCATGGATCTTTATTCATTCTTGTTGATGGTACTTAACTTTATAGTACATAACTTTAAATTTGTAGACTTGTCAACTTCATTTCTGGAGGGAAGTTTTTTCTGTTATCTTTTTGATAATTTTAATAATCTTTTAGTAGAATTCCTGTTGTTTGAATGTTGAACCTCCCAGATTGATCCTTTAATTTTAAAAATCTTTCCTAAGTTATATTGTAATTGTCCTTTTTCTATTCATCTAGCTGTATCTTTTAATTTCTAAGGTATCTTTCTTGTCTGTTCTGTTTTCATAAGGATGATTATGGTTTTCCCCCCATGTCTTATTTCCTGCATCATTTCCTGTTGTATTCATTTGTTTTGGATTGTGTCTTCCATTCTAAAGGCTCTCAGAAAAATATTTTTTTATGTGTGGGCTGGGTTTATCAGTTGTCTGCTTTTAGGAGCGAGCTGGCCTTTTTTCTTGGAGTTCCCTAAATTTCAGAGTAGGTCTTTTCTTTGGAGTTGTTCATTTTCTCTAGAAAAGATTCCTGGTTTCTAGCAGCAGGATATGAAGAAAAGGCTGAGGACCTTATAGTTTGTATGTTGGTATTTACTTTAAAATCTTTCTATTTTTGGCCTTTCCATGCCCTGCCCTACCCCACTTCAGTCATCTTCTGTGTTTTCCAACCCTCAGGTTCAGTTTCTTCTGTGGAGTTTGGGGTGAGTGGGTTGTCTGGCTGTGGAGAGTGGGGAGAGGACTTAGGGTCCAGTTGCTCTTTTTAACAGATGTCTAGTCCTGATTTCAGCCCTAAACCTTTTTCTGCAGTAGCTGTTACTTCCAAGTCCTGAGCTTGTTAGGTGTTTGGTTGAGTATATTTGTTGGCTCCTTCCTTCTGGGTACATAAGGTTTTAACCTCCTCTACTCTGCTTGGTTAGTTATCACACCCCTTCCTGATTCTTATTTTTATTAAACTTTGTTGAAATCTCATACCTATGTAGTCTGTTCTGACAAGTTGATCAGTCTACCATATTTAACTGGAAGTCTCGGCTGAAATCATAGTAATGTGTAGAAAGTAAAATTTCTTTAGTATTATTCTATAATTCTTCTTTCCACACTCTAATGGTTTTCAGTTAATATGGTTTTACTGTACGACCTACCTCATAGGGTTGTTATGAGGATTAGAACAGTCAATACATATGAAGTACTTAGAACAGTGCCTGACACATAGTATGTGTTAATAAGTATTAGCTATTAATATTGTTACCATTATTACTGTCACTCTTAATTCAATATCCATTTAGACTTGAATAAAGATGTTTTCACCAAAGGAAAAATTATTGATATATGGGAAAATCTAGTGTTTGCTACTACTCTACATTTAACTAGACTTCATATGAAATGTTCAAGTATTAAATGTTATCTAAGACACATTAAAGCCTTAAAAATTCAATCGGTAATAGTTACTGTTTTTAAAACATATAATAGCAATTTTGATGTGCTTTTTAAGCTTTATTGGTATTGCGTTGTGTTTGGTTTTTTTTTGCTACACTGTGCGGCATGTGGAATCTTAGTTCCCTGACCAGGGATTAAAGCCAAAGCCCCTGCATTGGAAACATGGAGTCTTAACCTCTGGTCTGTGAGGGAAATCCCTGTATTGTGTTTTATTTTAGTCATCTAAATATGAAGTATAGAAAACAAAATTATGGAGATGAGGTTTTTATGGCCGGTATATGAGATACTCTTTGAATGTATATAGAAATAAACAGTGGACTCTAGTCATCGCGCCTCTGACCTAGTGAATGTTTATATACTTTTCAGAAAATATTGTGAACTTATATGAAGCAGAATATCTGCATTTACTCAGTTATTTTAAGTATTGCCTTTGTGTCTGGATTAAGAGTGTATGTGATAAAACTGAATTCTGATTCTTGGAGGTGAAATGTGAGTAGGTGCTCATGTTACTCCTCTTACAGATAGTGAGTTGCCTATATTGGGGAAGGGAATTTTTTTTGTAAGGAGGTTTGCATTCTCTCTCACTAAAGTAGAGTCTCATGGTTGGGATGAATGGCTGTAACTATCAATACCACTAGAGATGCTAGAAATTTTTCTGCAAAAAGAATGGTCAGTTGCTGAGTGTGAGTAAACTTCTTTACATATATTACCAGGATGACTTTGGTAGGATAGATGAAATGGGTAGCCATGGCCAGTGTCAAACAGTGCCTGCTGTTACAGCTTGATGCTGGCATTTCCCGGTCCCTAGATGTGAATATCGTTTCTTTATTGTGTCCCCTTATTATTTGCTTTGGTATTTCATCTCTGGAACTTTAACGTCTACATCTTTAGAGCCCTTATGCTCCCTCTTTTCCAAATACATCAACTACTCTGGTGTGTTTTCACAGGATGGCATTTCCCCTTTGTGTCCTGTACTGTGCTCTTTCCCTCAAATAGTCTGCTGTTGATGTCTTTGAGAAGGAAACACTTAACCTGGGCCAGTAGCTTTACCTCATTTTCACTTCATAACAAAGATGTTAAAGTACAAGGATACAGGAGCAACCAGGAGAAACAGAACCAGGATTAACTCACATGGGATTGACTGGAATGATAAATACTTTGTTTCTATATCCTGAAACACCCAAGTGTTTAAATTACCTCTTCATTTAGTATTTTAGTTCATATGTTGCTGGACTAAGGTTAGTTGCTGAACAAATAACTAATCCAGAATTTATGAAATCCAGAATTTATTGAAGGGAAGATTACATTTTGATTAATTTTGATAGATAAAACGAATTAATGCACAGGAATAGTAACAAATTTAGCAATTCCTTTAACATCAGTTGTTATTTAGTCCTTAAGTCATGTCCGAGTCTTTTGCAACCTGGTGGACTATAGCCCACCAGGCTCCTCTGTCCATTGGACTTCCCAGGCGAGAATACTGGGGTGGTTGCCATTTCCTTTTCCAGGTGATCTTCCTGACCCAGGGATCGAACCCCTATCTCCTGCTTGGCAGGAGGATTGTTTACCACTGAGCCAACATCAGTAAGGGGTACTATATTCAGAACACCAAAGAATAAAATGTATGATTGAAATGAATTTCCTTGCTAGTGTCCAGAGTGAGAGGAGGACATTGTTGACAGCTGTGGTTTTGAAAGCTGTCACAAAAATGGTTTCACTCACTTGAATCTCAGTGTAAAGTGTATTGCCAGATTTGGGGACAGTTAAGAACAAAGGAGAGAGAGCAGTGTGGTGAAAGGATCAGTAGCTGTCAGGAGCTGGGCGCACACGCTCTTTTCTTTCCCACCCTCTTGGTATTAGTAGGCAGAGGTGGTCATTTTGGATGAGAGGCAGCAGTTTAGGAATGAAGATAATGAAGAATACTTATGTGTAATGAAAAGGAGGGCTTCTAGGAGAATAGGCCCCTCAGGGCTATCATTTCTCTCTCACGGCACTCTGAGCTTCAGACTCAGAGAGCTGTGTTCTTTCCCCTCTTTGTCTCATTCATTTTAAAGTAGTACCTGAATATATTTACTTTATTTAAATATGTTCAGTTACTGTGACTGTATATAAAATAATCATTTAGACAGTGTGAATAAAGTGAAGGTTTGCCTTGAAACCCCCTGCTCTCCCAGGGATAACCACCCTTCTGGCATGTGTCCCCCAGGCCTCTCCTCTGTACACTGACTTTTGTGTAAGTGTAAGTGACTTTTAGGCAGTCATTCAGATCAGCTCATTGAAAGCAAGGTGGTTAAGTACATGGTGGCACATGTGTGTGGTACAACTGGCAATAGAGGAGGAGATGACTCTACTTATCTTGTTAAGTACTTCTTGTGTATGACAGAATAATTCTGACCTCTGCCCTTTTTGACCTGACATTCTAATTCCTTTATTTTCTTTTTAATCATTCTGTGCAAAGAACTGCTTTTTCTGTGTAGCTAGAATGAGGCCATTTCCTTTTGAAAGACCATCCTGGGGTTTCTAGTGCTTTTCTTTAATCCTGTGTGTGTGTGTGTGTGTGTGTGTATGTGTATACAGTTCTGTATGCATGATTTTTTGCTTGTGGACAGTGCAACTTGGAACCATTTTGTTTTGAGATACATTTAGTCATTTATGTTTAGTTTTACAATTGATTTTATAAGTTGAGTTACAAAGAATATAGTAAGTTTGCGCTAGAAGCTACCATGACTCAGTCTAAAAAGAGTTGTGTTCTTTGGCAGCAATCAAAAGTGTGATCTAGAGACAGTAAGAGTTAAACATCCAGATTTCTGTCTTGGAATGTGTACGTGATTTAAAATCTTCATTTGACAAATTTATATGGTAAATGAGCTTACAGCAGATACGTTTTAAGTCTCCCCTGCGAGTCAGACCGCGTACTTGAATTAGGTAGGAAATCTCCATGCTTGCCCTTTCCCTTGGTGTCTGTGGACACTAGGTTATACAAGTGTTTCGGCGTGCCTGCAGAGCTGGCGTGCCCAGCCAGCGTTTAGAGCCCCTTGCTGGGACACCCCGTTTTGGATGATGCCTTGGAATGTAAGTCACATGTACAAGTGTAATTTGACTTTATTATTTTGTTTTTCTTGTTTTGCGGTTGTTGACCAGAGGGAAGTGAGTGGCAGCAAACACATGTGATTTAATGTACCTGACATTGGCATACTGTCCTTTTGTTTTTTTCCTTCTGTGCCAATTCTGTTCCAGTCAGTTGTGGCTTCTGGGGATTCTGAATTTGAGGCTAAGATCAGCAGAGAGTGACCTGCTTGCTGTGGGCTTGGTGGGGAAAGTGCAGGAACGGTAGCAAGGATATTCTGTTGTCCAGAATATGGGGCAATGATTATGGTCTGACTTTGCAGAAATTTGCTAGATTACTTTTTTAATCACTCACAATAAACAAAGTTGAACAACTCATAATTGATTCCCTGTTTTCAGGTTCCACTATCACACAGGGGGAATTTAATCAAATGTATATATTTTTCAATGGAAACAAAAATAACCTGTCATCTCCCTCTTCAGGCCATGTGTTTATGTGTGCATGAGCAATGCACACCATTAACTTACTAGCATGCCTTTGTGAATTTGAAGACCTTTGCAACCTTGATATGGTGCTTGGGGGAAAATTAAAAAAAAACAGTGCCCTTCTTTAAAACCTTTTTTAAAGTATGAGTTTAGGAAGTGGAATTCTATAGCATGCTTTCTCACACGTCACCTTTTGTGTTTAAACCACCCTTAGCCATCACTTGAGAGAAGAGTTTGAGTTCATTTGTGGTTTTGAGTAACAAACCTCCTTCGGCAAATTGCCCTTTTTCTTTGCTGTGTTTTAAAAATGCAGGCTGTGACTTTTTTGGGGGAAATGTACAGGTTGTAAGTTTTCTTTCTTGATTTTGCAAATCAGGCTATGTTGTCCACACAGTGTCGTTAACTGGCATGAATCATGAGGCTTAGCAAAATGTACCGACCAATGACCTGTTGTTTTTTGTCTTCGTAACAGTCTCTGAGGGACACATGGCTTCCTCAGCTGTAGTGTCTGCACCTGTCACTTTCAGATTGACACCTGCAGGTGTTTTTCTTTCTTTTGGAAGGGGAGAATGGAGAAGGGGAGTAGGGGAATGGATATAATATTTTAGATGGTATTTTTAAGTTCAGGTTCATGGTTAGCTTGCTCTAGAGACAGTAAAAGACTCATTATGTGGGTTTTTTTTTTTTATCGTCTGTCAAAATTCTATATATTTCCTCAGCCTTTCAATTGGCTCTGAAGAAATCATGGCTGTATGTTATAAAAGTCATGGTTGAGTGTTAAAATTATGGTTGAATGTTACAAGTAAGTTTCTAAGAACTTTCCAGTATTATCTGTGATTAGCCAAAGAGAAAGTCATGTGAACTTTTCCAATTCTAATTTTCCTTTTTTTTTTCCTTTGTATTTACTTTTTTCCTCTCTTCTTTTAACGGCTCAAACAAAACAGAAAAATTTTTTTTAGGTATAATTGATGTATATAGCATCAATTAGTTGCAGGTGTAAAATAGTCAATATTTGTAATTTTTTGATTGATGCTATATTAGGTTGGTGCAAAGTAATTGCAGTTTCAGACCATGAATTTTAAATAATTATGACTAGACTCAAACACATCTTTATTAATCAAAATAGGAACCACTACAATCAACACATTTTTGCCAGTGAGAAATAAGTTTGTTTATTCCTGTAGTGTAAAAATCTGTGCCTCAGGATTCAGTGAACTCTTGGAAAGCATTTTCTGTATCCTGCCTGTTGTGGAAGGATTTTCCGCCCAAAAAGTTGGTGAGATAATTGAAGAAGTGGTAGTCAGTTGGCAAGAGGTCAGGTAAATATGGCAGATAACGCAAAACTTCCTAGCCCAATTCGTTCAACTTTTGAACCTTTTTTTGTGCAAAATGCAGTCAGGCGTTGTCGTGCAGAATTGAGCCCATTCTGTTGACCAGTGCTGGCTATAGGTGTTGCGGTTTTTGGTGCATCTTATTAATTTGCTGAGCATATTTCTCAGATGTAACGGCTTCCCTGAGATTCAGAAAACTGTAGTGGATCAGGCCAACAGCAGATCACCAGGCTGTGACCATGACCTTATTCTTATGCGAATTTGGCTTTGGGAAGTGCTTTGGAGCTTCTTTTTGGTCCAAGCACTAAATTGGTCGTCACCGGTTGTTGTATACAGTCCACTTTTTGTCACACATCATGATCCTATTGAGAAATGGTTCATTGCTGTTTTGTAGAATAAGAAGATGACACTTCAAAATGACAGTTTCTTTGGATTTGCTCTAATGTCACTTCCCTAGTCTAAAATAAATATAAAATAAGCAGCAAGTAATAAGTCATTAACAAAGAAACATAGAGTGAGAAACACAATTAAAATTATGTATAACCACATTTATTTAAGATATTACATTACAATATCAAACAGCAAAAGTCAACAACGCAAAAATCGTAATTATTTTTGCACCAACCTAACAGAGCCACCCTCCCCTCTCCCCCAAATAGTCTTCTCAGTATCTCCATATTTGGTGGACTGTTTTGGAAAATGAATCATTTTGAAAGTGTGGAAAATTATAGTTGGCATGTACATTTAGGATAGGTCCTATATTTATTCACCCCTTCAAAAAATTTTATTCAGTCAGTATTGTCTAGTTACTGAGTTCTGTGTTGCTAGTATTAATTTTTACCTTCTAATTATCCAGTGTACTTAAAATTTACTGTTTTATTTTTAATCGTTTAGATAAATTGACTATCTTAACTATAGTTGGATTTCCTTAAATTTTCACTTTTTTAGTTAACTAGTTGAATGGTATTAATTATTCACATTTGCACACTAACATAAATAAGCAAGCATTGGAAAATATGATTGTTCTAAAATAGTTTTTTCTTTGTGTGTATACACATTTTTTTTTTTTTGCCTTTTAAATGTCTTTATTTTTGGTTAGTTTTAACTAATACATATGCTTCTTTCAATAAGAATTTGCTGCTGCTGCTGCTAAGTCGCTTCAGTCGTGTCTGACTCTGTGCGACCCCAGAGATGGCAGCCCACCAGGCTCTGCTGTCCCTGGGATTCTCCAGGCCAGAACACTGGAGTGGGTTGCCATTTCCTTCTCCACAACAAGAGTTTATGGGTATTTAAATGAATAGTTTGTAAATTTAGAAGTTAAATAAATGGAAATATTAAAATTGATAGAAAAGCTAGTCTCTAAATAAACCTAGTAACCTAATAGCAAAACTGGCTTTAGATTGATATAACTAAGCACTTTAATTTTGAAACATTTTCAGAATAGGATTTTTATTCCCAGGGGAAAAATAAATTTCATTTAAAAATATATAATTATTTTGTGAGTATTCTTTTTTCCTTCCAAATGCCAAAAGGTGTACTCTATATTTTTTTAATGAAAATCCTGGTTGTTTAAAGTATTGTAGCAATTTTATGAATCAGTAAAACTGAGCTATGTCAACAATGTGGGAGAAAATGTAATAAATTTGCCATGTCACTAAGAAAAATTTTGAAAGATTAAGGAAGGGTAACCTTTGCTTTTTTTAAGAAAAAGACAACTGGTTTGCTGCACACTTAGACGTAAAATCAGATTGGCTAATAGTGCTGTGATATGAGGAAAGATGTCAGGAGAATAACAGTTAACCTTTAAGTGAAAACATTGTTTGATCTGGGGTTGCTCACCTTGGCTGCACATTAGAAACCTCCAGGAGCATTTAAACTTCTGGATGCTCAGGTTGCCCAAGAATAATTACAGCAAAATCTCTGGGAGATTGTCAGTATTTTTAAAGTTCCTCAGTAGTTCCAGTGGGTAGCCAGGATTGAAGACCACTGAACTACGTGACTTGAGTTTAAGAAGAGGTGTATGCTGTTGATGCTTTTTAAGTTGCTTCAGTCGTGTCTGACTCTGTGCGACCCCATAGACAGCATCCCACCAGGCTCCCATGTCCCTGGGATTCTTCAGGCAAAAACACTGGAGTGGGTTGCCATTTCCTTCTCCAATGCGTGAAAGTGAAAAGTGCAAGTGAAGTCGCTCAGTCGTGTCCGACTCTTCGAGACCCCATGGGCTGCAGCCTACCAGACTCCTCCTTCTATGGGATTTTCCAGGCAAGAGCACTGGAGTTGGGTGCCATTGCCTTCTCCCAAGAAGAGGTGTATAGGGAGCATTAAAGTTTGGGGCCATCATCTAACAGATGGAAAGGCCAAACATTTTTCTGTATCATTCTTAGCATGGTCTGAGGATCATCAGCATTGTCTTCACTTGGGAGCATGTTAGAAATGCAGACCCTTAGGTCCCCACCCCAGGTCTGCCCAAGAAGATTCTGCATTTGAACTAGTGCAGGTAATCCCCATACACTTCAGAGATTGAGAAGCTCTGTTGGAGGCGGCTTTTAGGGCAAGGTTGATCTTGATATACCTGTGCTTTTTTTCTATCTCTGTTTTTCTGTCTTAAGTCAAGACATTTTCACACAGGGTTGGAAAATGAAATTAGTACTGTGTGCTCATGTCAGCAGGTTGATAAGTAGAGATGATTTTCTGATCAAGACCACATGTGAAGGAAACAGCCATCACTATCACCGTCACCATCAAATTCTCCTCTCTTTACTGTGGGAAAAGAGAATGGAGCTCAAAAAATGGTCACCAGGCTGAAGGCCATGATATCCTGGGTCAGAAAATCACCCTATTTCCTAGCTATGTTGCAAATGCCAATAAAAGGTTAAGCGTTTCTGGCTTTAGCTTTCTGAGAATAGAAATGGACTATGTGGGGCCTTTTTATAGGGAGTAACCTGAAAGGATTTTGTTGTCTACCCTGCCCTGGAAGAACCCTCTTCTTAAACATTTTGTCTTGCTGTCTCACCCTCTGGCAATTTTGATTTTTGAAGCTGTGAAGCAGTGGCAAGACCACAGTGATACGTGGAGACCTGAATCCAGGTCTGCTACTAGCTGTGTGAATTTGGGCGTGTTATTCAAAGCCCCTGGATCTCAGGTTTCTTCCTTTTCTTTTTTCCTACTGGTGGATCTCTCCAGGAGGCCTCATTCTCTTCCTTGTGGTGGCCCTCCTACTTATCAGGACAGGGCTTCTCGCTCTCCCTCCCGGCCTTGGCCTGAAGGGTTTGCTTCAACTTCTTTGGGTTGTTGGAGGAAGGGAAGTGGGAGTAGAGTGGGGGCAGCCAGCCTCCCTTAGAGATGTGGACCAGGGTTCTCAGCATGTAGCGGAGCAAAGAGGCGCGTGTCCTGACTAAAAATCCCCAAAACCAGTTGCAGTGATGTCAGATGATCTGGCAGCTGTCAACAAGCTGACTTCATTCTTGTGTTAAAATTGCAGCAAAGAATTCTGCCCCCATGTTCTTGCTGAGGCTGGGGCTGGTGTCAGACCAGCTTCCCTCAACATCTCTGAGATTTCCCCTATAAACTCAGGGAATTTTTGTGCTGATTATTCCTTAGCAAGGAGCATTTATCTCTGCTGCCTCAGGAGTGCTTTTAGGTAAGTGCGATTGGCCTTCTATATCCACAGGTTCCATTCAGTTCAGTTCATTTCAGTTGCTCAGTCATGTCCGACTCTTTGCGACTCCATAAACTGCAGCACGCCAGGCCTCCCTGTCCATCACCAACTCCCGGAGTTCACTCAGACTCAGGTCCATCGAGTCAGTGATGCCATCCAGCCATCTCATCCTCTGTCGTCCCCTTCTCCTCCTGCCCCCAATCCCTCCCAGCATCAGAGTCTTTTCCAATGAGTCAACTCTTCGCATGAGGTGGCCAAAGTACTGGAGTTTCAGCTTCAGCATCATTCCCTCCAAAGAAATCCCAGGGCTGATCTCCTTCAGAATGGACTGGTTGGATCTCCTTGCAGTCCAAGGGACTCTCAAGAGTCTTCTCCAACACCACAGTTCAAAAGCATCAATTCTTTGGCACTCAGCTTTCTTCACAGTCCAACTCTCACATCCGTACATGACCACTGGAAAAACCATAGCCTTGACTTTGTTGGCAAAGTAATGTTGGCAAAGCCTTTGTTGGCAAAGCAATGTCTCTGCTTTTCAATATGCTATCTAGGTTGGTCATAACTTTCCTTCCAAGGAGTAAGTGTCTTTTAATTTCATGGCTGCAGTCACCATCTGCAGTGATTTTTGGAGCCCCCCAAAACAGTCTGACACTGTTTCCACTGTTTCTCCATCTATTTCCCATGAAGTGATGGGACCAGATGCCATGATCTTAGTTTTCTGAATGTTGAGCTTTAAGCCAACTATTTCTACTCTCCTCTTTCACTTTCATCAAGAGGCTTTTAGTTCCTCTTCACTTTCTGCCATAAAGGGTGGTATCATCTGCATATCTGAGGTTATTGATATTTCTCCCGGCAATCTTGATTCCAGCTTGTGCTTCTTCCAGCCCAGCGTTTCTCATGATGTACTCTGCATATAAGTTAAATAAGGCTGACAATATACAGCCTTGATGTACTCTTTTTCCTATTTGGAACCAGTCTGTTGTTCCATGTCCAGTTCTAAGTGTTGCTTCCTGACCTGCATATAGGTTTCTCAAGAGGCAGGTCAGGTGGTCTAGTATTCCCATCTCTTTCAGAATTTTCCATACTTTATTTCAATTTAAACCCACAAATAGGTAGAAAATATTTGAAAAAAATTCCAGAAAGTTCCAAAAAGCAAAACTTGAATTTGCTTCATTGGCAAATCTTCACATAGAACTACTTTGTATTCACAACGATTTACACAGCATTTACATTATGTTAGGCATTACATGGAATCTAGAGATGACAATTTCCCCCACAATATCTACAGTAATATCGAACTGCATCTTGAGAACGAGTTTGGAAAATACTGATCCAGACATACCAAAGGTATAAAACTATTTTTATAATCTTAGAATAAAAATTGACAGGACAATCTATTTTCAAAAGTCCTTATATATACCTAGTAGACACTGTTTTCTCCTATTGCAAGGAAACTGAATTTTCTGTGCTTGAATTTTTCAAAATTAACATTTGAAGTAGAATAAACAAATACAAATTACTTTCTCTTCCTGGAGCATAATCATAAAACACTATTCTTCAAGAATAATGTCTCACCGTGGAGACTGTCAATTTAACCTGTTATTTCACTGGCTGTTTCTGATTTACCTGCCTTCCTACCTCTACATGACGCTTCCCAGATGGTGCTGGTGGTAAAGAACCCGCCTGTCAATGCAGGAGATGTTTTGAAAGAGGTGTGGGTTCGATTCCTGGATTGGGAAGATGCCCTGGAGCAGAGCCTGGCAACCCACTCCAGTATTCTTGCCTGGAGAATCCCATGGAAAGAAGCCTGGTGGGCTACAGTCCTTAGGGTTGCAAAGAGTCGGATATGACTGAATGACTAACACTTCACTACCTCTACATAGGCTTCCCTGGTGGCTCAGATGGTAAAGAATCTGCAATGTGGGAGACCCATGTTCAGTTCCTGGGTCGGGAAGATCCCCTGGAGAAGGGCATGGCTACCCACTCCAGTATTCTTGCCTGGAAAATTCCATGGACAGAGGAGCCTGGTGGGCTACAATCCATGAGTTTGCAGAGTCAGATATGACTGAGCAACTAACACTTTCACTTTTACTATCTTTACCAGATTCATCTATATAATTGGCTATTATGGGTTAGATATAGTAAATTCATCTTTTGAGAAACTACATCAAAACACTTTTAAAGATGTGTTCTCTCCAGGGTGCTCAGGGCTGGTGTGCTGGGATGTTCCTGAGGGATGGGATGGGGAGGAAGGTGGGAGGGAGGGTCAGGATGGGGAATGTATGTACACCCATGGCTGATTGATGTATGTGTGGCAAAAACCACCACAATATTGTAAAGTAATTAGCCTCCAATTAAAATTAAAAAAAAAAAGTTAAAAAAAGATGTGTTCTCTCATGCCAGTCATGTTATGGATTGAACTGTGTACCCCTTCCCACAGATATATTGAAGTCCTAAATCCCAGTACCTCAGGATGTGACCTTCTTTGGAGAAAGTCTTTATACAGATAATAAACTAAGGTAAAATTAGGGTAACCCTAACTCAATATGGGGCTTCCATGGTGGCTCAGTGGTAAAGAATCTATCTGCAATGCAGGAGTTGTAGGAGACACAGGTTCAATCCCTGGGTTGGTAAGATCCCCCGGCAGAGGGAATGACAACTCACTCCATTATTCTTGCCTGGAGAATCCCATGGACAGAGGAGCCTGGTGGGTTACAGTCCATGGGGTTGCAAAGAGTCGGACTCAACTGAAGTGAATGAACACACACATGCTAATCCAACATGCTGGTGTCCTTTTTAAAAATTTTTATTTTTAATTGGAGGATAACTGCTTTATAATATTGTTATGATTTCTGCCATGCATCAGGATGAATCAGCCATAGGATACACATGTGCCCTCCCTCTTGAACCTCCCTCCCATCTCCTACCCCGTCCCACCCCTCTAGTTTGTTTCAGGGGCTCTTGGACCCACACATACAGGGAGAATGCTCTGTGAACACGGAAGTGGTCATCTGCAAGTCAAGCAGGGAAGCCCAGAACAGATCCTTTCCCAACAACTCGGATTCACCCCTGTTGACACTTTTCATTTTGGACTTCTAGCCTTTGATTACTGCCCTCCCCTCCCCACCCCACCCCTCAACTTCTGCCCCAGGGTTGTGTTACTTTGTTTCAGCAGCCCTAGAAATATACACCATCTAGGGATCATGAGTGAGGTCTGTGTTAGGTCTGCTCTAAAATGCTGCTCCTCTGGTCCCTAAATTGGATGTTTTGCATGGTGGTCCCTAATATAATAATGATTGCTGGTGTTTATTGGGTGCTGTGCCAGCACAGTTCTATGAGTTTCACATGTAATTTATTGAATCCTCACAAAACCTGTGAGGCTGCTGCTGTTATTTTTCCCATCTTATGAGTAAGAACCGGAGAAGGCAATGGCACCCCCCTCCAGTACTCTTGCCTGGAAAATCCCATGGATGGGGGAGCCTGGTGGGCTGCAGTCCATGGGGTCTCGAAGAGTCAGACACGACTGAGCGACTTCACTTTCACTTTTCACTTTCATGCATTGGAGAAGGAAGTGGCAACCCATTCCAGTATTCTTGCCTGGAGAATCCCAGGGATGGGGGAGCCTGGTGGGCTGCCGTATCTGGGGTCGCACAGAGTCGGACACGACTGAAGCGACTTAGCAGCAGCAGCAGCAGCAGCATGAGTAATAACAAGGGATGGAGAAAGTTGGTTACCTGTCCCAGGTGACACAAGTTAGCAAATAGCAGGGGCTGGATTTGAGCTGGTATTCTGGGTTTTGAGTGTGTATATATAATTCCTACATTATGTCACTTTTCACTGTAGCCAGGTGTGGGATTTAGAAAATATATAGAAAGGATTTTGCAAAAAGTGGGGCAGCATAAGAGTGAAGATTCCTTATAGGTTTTGTGGATTGGATGGTTGAATCAAGAAGGCATTTGCTTGCTGCTCTTTAGCGTCCCCTGCCGACAAGGGGAGAGAAAAGGTGGTCTGAACCAGAAATGCAAAGATATTGGGAAGACACTCGTGGCGATGTTGAAGGTGAGGACAGATTGAGCAGGAATCCCCATACCCTCTCCGCGGGGTAGTACGGTTCTTGGAGGAGCTAGCAGATGGAGGCTGGCTAGTAGACCCTGGAAGGGGTTCTTGTCGTCCTAGCTGGAGTACCTCTGATGGACTTACCGGGATCCTCCCTACGCGACCAGTTGGCCACTCCTTCAGAGGCGGGGGCTTCTGCTACTGCTTAAAAAGCGGATTTTCTTCCCGGGATAAATCGTAGCCCCGCCCCTTTCTCCCAGGCTCAAAATGGCCCTCTGGACTTGGGAGCTCCGACTTTCAGCTTCAGAGTTCCTTTCAATTTCAGAATTCTTAGCAGCACGAACTCTGCCTCAGCCGTGGCTAGGACTCCTTAGAACACGAGCGTGTCAGAGCTGGGAGTCGTCCTCAGAAATCCCTGCCTCTCTCATTTTAAGGTAAAAACAGCATTTCAAGTATGGTGTCCTGGGAGCTGTAGGTACTGCCCAGATCCAGGTTATGCGTATCCGCCCCGATTTCGTGAGCACTGGCTGTTGAGCTGCCCTGGTCTTCGAGAGCCGTCTGGCCAAGGGGTGCCCCTCACCCCGGAGATTATTTCCCTCTCCCCTTCCCATCCCCACAAGCTCACGCCTGTAGCCACTGATGGCAGATGAGGGGATCAAGATGGTCTGTGTCCCTGCTCCCAGGTGGAACCAACTGTGGTGCTTACGCTCCCAGTGGGATGGGGCTGAAGCTCCAGCCCAGACCACATTCTTGTTTAGCTTTTTTCCTCTGCTCTGCTCCCCTCACTCTCTTTTTCTTGAGAGCAGCTCCTCAAACTATTATTTATCTCCAGTCTCTGTCTTAGACTCTGCTTTTAGGGAATCTGACTTAATACTTGCTGAATAAATTAATGAAGACTCAAGATATTCTCTGTGGGCTTTGCCGGTAGCTCTAATGGTAAAGAATCTGCCTGCAGCGTTAGAGACCTGGGTTCAATCCCTGGGTGGGGAAGATCCCCTGGAGAAGAAATGGCTACCCACTCCAGTATTCTTGCCTGGAGAATTCCATGGACAGAGGAGCCTGGTGGGCTATAGTCCGTGGGTCGCAAAGAGTTGGACACAGCGGAGTGACTCACACACACACACGCAATCTTTGGGGTGTAAGAATGGACAGTGCATATGCTTCATCTTTTTAGCCGGATGCGGTACAGTCCATAGGGGTCACAAAGAGTCAGAAACCACTGAATGTGCCCTAATGCGAACTTGCTTCACCTTTGGCCGCTTGTGCTTATATTTAGAAGGTAAATTTAGGCAAAGAATTAACTTTATAGGCTTACAATTATCTAATTCAGGTGGATACAGATTTTTCTGGTGCTAGATTATTAACTGTAGGTCTTTTGTTTAAAAAAGAATGGTAGGATTGTACCATTCAAAGTGAGTTTATTAGTTTGAGGACGTCTATTCTGTCTCAGTTTGGAGCTGGAGTTGTCAATAATGGATTTGCTTACACAATTGACCATTGTCTCTGAAGTTGTCATTTTCTCTTCTACACTCCTTGTGGTACAGTCTGTATCATCTTGCTCATCTTTGCATTGTTGTCAAGTGTTTTCTTTTTTAATTGGTGTATAATTGATTTACAATGTTGTGTTGCAGGTATACAGAAAAGTGATTTAATTATACATATACATATATTCATTTTTTTCAGATTATTTTCTCATGTAGGTTATCACAGAATATTGGCTAGAATTCCTCGTGTTACACGGTAGGTCCTTGTTGGTTATCTAGTTTGGTTGGTTATTGGTTATCTATCTATAGAAGTATGTGTGTGTTAATCACAAACTCCTTATTACTCTCCCTCCCCTACCACTGTTTTTCCTTTGGTAACCATAATATTGTTTTTGATATTTGTAAAAATGTTTCTGCTTTATGAATAAGTTCATTTGTTTCATTAAAAAAATTAGATTCCACATATGTGTAATATATGATATTTATCTTTGTCTGAATTATTTTAGTTTGATAATCTTTAGGTCCATCCATGTTGCTACAAATGGCATTATTTCATTCTTTTTATGGCTGAGTAATATTCCTTTGTATATATGTACCTTATCTTTATCCATTCCTCTGATGATGGATATTTAGGTTGCTTTCGTGTCCTGGCTATTGTGAATAGTGCTACAGTGAACATTTGTGTTCATGTCTCTTTTTGAATTATGATTTTCTCTGGATATAGGGCTTCCCTGGTGGCTCAGATGGTATAGAATCTGCCTGCAATGCGGGAGACCTGGGTTTGATTTTGGGTAGGGAAGATCTGCTGGAGAAGGGATAGGCTACCCACTCCAGTATTCTTTGGCTTCCCTGGTAGCTCAGAGGGTAAAGAATCCGCCTGCAATGTGGGAGACCTGGGTTCGATCCCTGGGTTGGGAGGATCCCCTGGAGAAGGGAACCCACTCCAGTATTCTGGCCTGGAGAATTCCATGGACTGTGTAGTCCATAAGGTTGCAAAGTTGGACATGACTGAACAACTCTCACTGGATATATACCAGGAGTGGAGTTGCTGTATCATATGATAGCTCAGTTTTTTAGTTTTCTAAGGAACCTCCATGCTCACAGTTGTTCAGTTGCTAAGTCGTGTCTGACTCTGCGACTCCATGGCCTGCAGCGTGCCAGGCTCCTCTGTCCTCCACTGTTTCCCAGAGTTTGCTCAGATTCATGTCCATTGAGTCGGTGATGCTATCTAAACATCTCATCCTCTGCCTGACCCCTTCTCCTTTGCTTTCAGTCTTTTCCAGCATCAGGTCTTTTCCAATGAATCAGCTCTTCTAATCAAGTGGCCAAAATATTGAAGCTTCAAGTTCACATTCAGTCCTTCCAATGAATATTCAGGATTGATTTCCTTTGGGATTGACTGGGTTGACCTCTTTGCAGTCTAAGGGTCTCTCAAGAGTCTTTTCCATCATCACAATTCGAAAGCATCAATTCTTTGGCTCTCAGTCTTCTTTATGGTCCAACTCTCATATATGTATATGACTACTGAAAAATATCGTAGCTTTGACTATATTGACCTTTGTTGGCAAAGTGAATGTCTCTGCTTTTTAACATGTTATCTAGTTTGGTTATCACATTCCTTCCAAGGAGCAAGCATCTTTTAATTTCACGGCTGTGGTCACCATCTGCAGTGATTTTGGAGCCCAAGAAAATAAAATCTGTCACTGCTTCTACTTTTCCCCTTCTATTTTCCATGAAGTGATGGGGCCAGATACCATGATCTTAGTTTTTTTCAATGTTGAGGGTCAAGCCAGCATTTTCACTCTCATCTTTCATCCTCATCAAGAGTCTCTTTAGTTCCTCTTCACTTTCTGCCATTAGAGTGGTATCATCTGCATATCTGAGGTTGTTGGTATTTCTCCCTGCAATCTTGATTCCAGCTTGTGATTCATTCTGTCTGACATTTTGTATGATGTACTCTGCAATGGCACCCCACTCCAGTACTCTTGCCTGGAAAATCCCATGGGCGGAGGAGCCTGGTGGGCTGCAGTCCATGGGGTCGCTAGGAGTCGGACACGACTGAGCGACTTCACTTTCACTTTTCACTTTCATGCATTGGAGAAGGAAATGGCAACCCGCTCCAGTGTTCTTGCCTGAAGAATCCCAGGGACGGGGGAGCCTGGTGGGCTGCCATCTATGGGGTTGCACAGAGTCGGACACGACTGAAGCGACTTAACAGCAGCAGCAGCATGTAAGTTAAGTGAGCAAGGTGACAATAAATAGCCTTGTCGTACTCCTTTCCTAATTTTGAGCCAGTGAATTGTTCCGTGTCCGATTCTAACTGTTGCTCTTTGACCCACATACAGGTTTCTCAGGAGACGGTTAAGGTAGTCTGGTATTCCCATCTCTTTCAGAATTTTCTGCAGTTTGTTGTGATCCACACAAAGACTTTAGCATAGTCAATGAAAAAGAGTAGGTATTTCTCTGGAATTCCTTTGTTTTTTCCTATGACCCAAGGAATGTTGGCAATTTGATCTTTGGTTCCTCTACCTTTTATAAGTCCAGCTTATATATCTGGAAGTTCTCAGTTCATGTATTGCTGAAGCCTAGCTTGAAGGATTTTGAGCATTACCTTGCTTGCATGTGAAATGAGAGCAATTATATGGTAATTTGAACATTCTTTGGCATTGCCCTTCTTTGGGATTGGAATAAAACTGATCTTTTCCAGTCCCGTGGCCACTGATGAGTTTTCCAAATTTGCTGGCACATTGAGTGCAGCACTTTAACAGCATCACCTTTTAGGATTTAAATAGCTCAGTTGGAATTCGGACACCTCCACTGTCTTTGTAGTAATGCTTCCTAAGGCCCTCTTGACTTAAGGATGTCTGGCTCTAAAAGAGTGACCACATAATTTTGCTTATCTGGGTCATTGAGACCTATTTTTTTGTATTCTTCTGTGTTTGTTGCCACCTCTTCTTAATCTCTTCTGCTCTGTTAGGTGCTTACCGTGTCTCCATAGTGACTGTAGCAGTTTACATTCCTGCCGGTAATGTAGGAGGGTTCCCTTTTCTCTACACTCTCTTCAGCATTTATTGTTCGCAGATTTTTCGATGATGCCCATTCTGACTGGTGGGCTTCCCAGGTGGTACAGTGCTAAAGAATCCTCTTGCCAGTGCAGGAGATGCAAGAGATGGGGCTTTGATTCCTGAGTCAGAAGATCCTCTGGAGTAGGAAATGGCTACCCACTCCAGTGTTCCTGTGTGGAAAATTCCATGGACAGAGGAGTCTGGCAGGGTACCATCCATGGGATCGCAAGGAGTGGGATACGACTGAGCACAGCACGGGCAGCACATTCTGACTGGTGTGAGGTAGTGCCTCCCATTAGTTTTGATTTGCATTTATCTAATTAGTGATGTTCAGCATCTTTTCATGTGCTTTTTGGTCATCTATATGTCTTTGGAGAAATGTCTATTTAGATCTTCTGCCTAATTTTTATTTATTTTTATTTTTATTTTTTTTTAGAGAGAGCTGCATGCGCTGTTTATAGATTTTGGAGATTAATCCCTTGTCAGTTGCTTGCAAATATTTTCTCCCATTCCATGGGTTGTCTTTTTGTTTATGATTTCCTTTGCTATGCAGAAGTTTTTGAGTTTAATTAGGTCTCATTTGTCTGTTTTTGTTTTTACTTTAATTACTCTAGGAGGTAGGTCAATAAAGATCTTGCTGTGGTTTATGTCAAAGACTGTTCTGCCTATGTTTTCTTCTAAGAGGTTTATAGTGTCCAGCCTTACACTTATGTCTTTGATCCATTTTGAATTTATCTTTGTGCATGCTGTTAGGGAGTGTTCCAATTTCATTGTTTTACATGTAGCTGTCCAGTTTTCCCAGCACCACTTATTGAAGATGCTGTCTTTTCTCTGTTGCATATTCTTGCCTCCTTTGTTACAGCTTAGGTGGCCCTGTGTGGGTTTATCTCTATTATACCATCTATCTTTGTTCCATTAATGTATATATACTTCTGTTTTTGTGCCATTATACTGTTTTGATTACTGTGGCTTTGTGGTATATTCTGAAGTCAAGGAGCCTGATTCCTCCAGCTCCGTTCTTTCTCAAGATTGCTTTTGCTATTTGGGATCTTTTGTTTGTCTATACAAAGTGTAAAATTTTTTGTTCTAATTTTGGAGAAAATGCCCTTGGTAATTTGATAGGGATTACATTAAATCTATAAGTTGCTCTGAGTATTATAGTCTCTTTCACTGTATTGATTCTTCCAATCCAAGAACACGGTATAGCTCTCCATCTGTTTGTATCATCTTTGATTTGTTTCACCAGTGTCTTAAAGTTTTCTGAGTATTGGTCTTTTGCCTCCATAGGTAGGTTTATTCGTAGGCATTTTATTCTTTTTGATGTGATGGTAAATGGGATTATTTCCTTAATTTTTCTTTCCTATCTTTCATTGTTAGTGTATAGAAATGCAAGAGATTTCTCCGTATTAATTTTGTATCCTGTGGCTTTACTGAATTCATTGATGAACTCTAGTAGTTTTCTGGCAGCATCTTTGGGATTTTCTATGTTTATTATGTTATCTGCAAATGGTGACGATTTTACTTTTTCAATTTTGTTTCTTTTTTCTTCTTTGATTGCTATGTCTAGGCATTCCAAAATTACGTTGAATAAAAGTCATAAGAATGGACATCCTTATTTTGTTCTTGAGCTTAGAGGAAGTACTTTCAGTTTTTCACCATTGAGAATAATGTTTGCTGTGGGTTTGTCATATATGGCCTTTGTGATTTTGATATATATTCCCATTGTGCTCACTTTCTGGAGGTTTTTTTTATTATAAATAGGTGTGGAATTTTGTCAAAAGATTTTTTGCATCATTGAGGTGATTATATGGTTTTTATTCTTTTAGTTTATCAAGGTGGAGTATCACATTGATTTTACATATATTGAAGAACCCTTGCTTCCCTGGGATAAATCCCATTTGATCATGGTATATGATCCTTTTAATGTGTTGTTAGATTCAATTTGCAAGTATTTTGATGAATATTTTTATGTCTGTGTTAATCAGTGATCTTGGCTTGTAGTTTTCTTTTGTTTTTGTGTGGTATCTTTATCTGGTTTTCGTTTCAGGATTATGGTGGACTCTTAGAATGAGTTCGGGAGTATTCCTTCCTCTGCAATTTTTGGGAAGGGTTTTAGAAGGATAGGTGCTAACTTTTTTCTAAATATTTGATAAAAGTTGCCTGTGAGGCCATCTGGTCTTGGACTTTTATTTGTTGGGAGCTTTTAAATCGCAGTTTCAATTTCAGTACTTGTGACTGGTCTGCTCATATTTTCTATTTCTTCCTGGTTCAGTCTTGGGAGATTGAACCTTTATAAGAATGTGTTCATTTCTTCCAGGTTGTCTATTTTATTGGCATACAGTTACTTGTAGTCTCTTATGAACTTTTATGTCTGTGGTGTCATTGTAACTTTTTTCATTTCTCATTTTATTGAATTGAGCCCTCTCCTTGTTTTTTTCTTGATGAGTCTCTCTAAAGGTTTATCAATTTTGTTTATCTTCTCAAGGAAACAGTTTTTAGTTTCATTGATCTTTACCATGGTTTTATTCATCTCTATTTCATTTATTTCTGTTCTGATCTTTATGATTTTTTTCCTTCTACTAACTTTAGGTTTTGTTTTGTTTTTCTTTCTATAGTTACTTTAGAAGTAAGGCTAGATCGTTTAGTTGTGACTTGTTTTCTGAGGTAAGATTGTTTTGCTATTAACTTTCCTCTTAGAACTGCTTTGGTGTACTCAGTTGCTTCAAGCATGTCCAGCTCTTTCCAACCTTCTGGAGTGTAGCCCACCAGGCTCCTCTGTCCATGGGATTCTTCAGGCAAGAATACTGGAGTGGGTTGCCATACGCTCCTCCAGGGAATCTTCCTGACTCAGGGATCAAACCTGGGTTTCCTACATCTCCTGCATTGCAGGCTGATTCTTTACCACTGAGCCACTACGCTTTCCATCATTGTGCTTTCATATTGGTCTGTAGGTATTTTTCCATTTCCTCTTTGATTTCTTCAGTGAGCTATTGATTGTTTAGTAACATACTGTTTAGCCTCCACAAGTTTTTTTTTTACAGTTTTATTTCTGTGTAATTGATTTCTAATTTTATAGCTGTGGTCAGAAAAGATGCTTGATATGATTCCAATTTCTTATATTTACCAAGGGTTGCATTGTGGCCCAGCATGTGCTCTATCCTGGAGAACGTTTCATGTGTACTTGAGAAGAAAGTATATTTTGTTTTCAGATGGAATGTCCTATAGATATCAATTAAGTCTGTCTGGTCTAATGTGTCTTTTCACGTTTGTGTTTCCTAATTAATTTTCTGTCTGGATGATCTGTCTATTGATGAAAGTGGGTGTTAAAATCCTCCACTATTGTTTTGTTACTGTCAATGTCTCTTTTCATGGCTGCTAGCATTTGCCTTATATATGTGTAGTGCTGGCTATGTTTGATGCATACATATTTACAATTGCTGTATCTTTTCTTGGATTGATCACTTGATCATTAATGTGGTGTCCTCCTTTGTCTCTTGCAACAGTCCTTATTTTAAAGTTTATTTGTCCGATATGAGATTTGTTACTCTGTTTCTTTTGATTTCCATCTTCCTTTTTCCAGGAAGAAATGGAATGGAATACCTTTTTCCATCCCCTCACTTTCAGTCTCTATGTGTCCCTAGGTCTGAAGTGGGTCTCTTGAAGACAGAGTATATAAGGATCTTATTTTTGTATCCATTTAGCCTATCTGTATCTTTTGGTTGGAGCATTTATTCCATTTACATTTAAGCTAATTATCAATATATATATTGCCATCTTGTTAATTATTTTGAATTTGTTTTTGTAGATCTTTTTTCTTCCTCTTTTGTTGTCTTCGCTTGTGATTTGATGGCTATCTTTAGTGTCGTATTTGGATTGCTTTCTCTTTTATGTGTCTGTATCTGCTGTTTTTTGGTTTGCTTTTCCCATGAAGTTTTGATATAGCCATCTCTCTATATACACATGGAGAAGGAAATGACAACCCACTCCAGTATTCTTGTCCATGGAGAATCTCCATGGACAGAGGTGTCTGGTGGGCTACAGTCCATGGGGTTGCAAAGAGTCAGACACAACTGAGCTACTAAGCACATATATACACAAAAATTTTTTAGGTTGCTGGTGTCTTATTTCAAATGCATTTCCAACATCCTGCATTTGTACTCTCCTCATAAGGGCTCAGAGAAGGCAATGGCACCCCACTCCAGTACTCTTGCCTGGAAAATCCCATGGATGGAGGAGCCTGGTGGGCTGTAGTCCATGGGGTTGCTAGGAGTCGGACACGACTGAGCGACTTCACTTTCACTTTTCACTTTCATGCATTGGAGAAGGAAATGGCAACCCACTCCAGTGTTCTTGCCTGGAGAATCCCAGGGACGGGAAGCCTGATGGGCTGCCGTCTATGGGGTCGCACAGAGTTGGACACAACTGAAGTGACTTAGCAGCAGCAGCAGCATAATGGCTGGTCTTGATCTATTTGTGTGTGGATGATTTCCTACCTTTATTGTATGCTTACTTTCCCAGGTGAGCTTTCCCATTCATAATTTTCTAGTTTCTAATTGTGGCCATTTCTTCTCTGCCTAGAGACATTCCTTTAGCATTTGTTGTAAAGCTGGTTTGGTGATGCTGAATTATATCAGCTTTTGCCTATTTGCAAAGCTTTTGATTTCTCCATCAAATGACAGTTTGCTGAGTATAGAGTATTCTTGGTTGAAGGTTTCCCCCTTTCATCACTTCGGAAATATTGTGCCACTCCCTTCTGGCCTACAGAGTTTCTGCTGAAAAATCAGCTGATAACCTTATGGGGATTCCCTTCTATGTTATGTTACTTTCCCTTCTTGCTTTTAATGTTTTTTCTTTGTCTTTAATTTTTGTCAGTTTGATTACTGTGTGTCTCAATGTGTTCCTCCTTGGGATTTTCCTGTATGGAATGAGACTCTCAGCTTCCTGGACTGGATTGAATGTTTCCTTTGTCATGTTAGGGAATTTTTCTGCTATTATGTCTTCACATATTTTCTCAGGTTGTTTCTTTCTCTGTTCTCCTTGTGGAGCCTTATAATGTGAATGTTGATACGTTTAATGTTGTCCCAGAAGTCCATGGGGTCACTAAGAGTTGGACACGACTGAGCGACTTCACTTTCACTTTTCACTTTCATGCATTAGAGAGGGAAATGGCAACCCACTCCAGTACTCTTGCCTGGAGAATCCCAGGGATTGGGGAGCCTGGTGGGCTGCCATCTATGGGGTCGCACAGAGTCAGACACAACTGAAGCAACTTAGCAGCAGCAGCAGAAGTCTCATAGACTGTCCTCACCTTTTCATTATTTCTTTATTCTGTTTCACAGCAGTCATTCCCACCAATCTGTCTTCCAGGTCATTAATCTGTTCTTCTGCCTCCTTTTTTTTTTCCCTGCTATTGATTCCTTGTAGTGTATTTTCATTTCAGTTATTGTATAATTTATCTGTATTTGTTCTCTAAAACTTCTAGCTCTTCATTAAACACTTCTTGTGTCCTCTTGGTCTGTGCCTCCCTTCTTTTCCCAAGATCTTGGATAAGCTTTACTATCATTACTCTGAATTCTTTTGCAGGTAGATTTCCTATCTCCCCTTCACTTAGTTATTCTTCTGGGAGTTTTAACTTGTTCTTTTGTCTGGAACATATTCCTCTGCTGGCTCATTTTGTCTAACATTCTGTGTATGTGTTCTCTGCTCCTTAAGTTGCAGTGTTGTAACTCTTCTTTTTGTTTGGAAGCTGCCCCCTGGTGGGTGAGGTTGGTCCAAGGGGACTGTGCAGGCTTCCTGGTAGAAGGACTGATGCCTGCCCATTCGTGGGTAGAACTGGATCTTCTCCCTCTGGTGGGCAGGGCCATGTCACAGAGTATGTTTGCAGGCAGCTGTTGGTTCAGGACAACTTTAGGCAGCCTGTCTGCTGATGAGTGGGGCCGTGTTCCCATCCTGTTGGTTGTTTGGCCTGAGGCATCGCAGTACTGGAGTCTGCAGCCAGTTGGTTGCAGCTAAGTCTTGGTGCCAAAATGGCAAGGGCGTTCCCCTGGGCATCTGCCACCGGTATTCTTGCCCCTACAGTGAGACACAGCCAACTTCCACCTAGCCAGGAGACCCTCTAAGACCCACACAGAGGTCTGACAGGTTCCTCTGAGCTCACTGCTTTGCCCCAAGTCCCAGTACACATGAAACCTTGTGTGTACCCTTCTAAGAGTAAAGTTTTGGTTTCCCCAGTCCTGTGGAGCTTCTGCTCTCAAGCTCTTCTGGCCTTCAGAGCCAAATGTTCTGGGAGCTCCTCCTCCCAATGCCAGACCCACAGGCTGGGGAGCCAGTTGTGAAGTTCAGAACTCTCTCTCCTGTGGGAGAACCTCTGTGATGTAATTATTTTCCAGTTTGTGGGTCACCTCCTTAGTGGGCATGGGATTTGATTATATTGCTAAAGCCCCCCACCTACCATCTCACTGTGGCTTATTCTTAGTCTTTGGGTATAGAATATGCTTTTTCGTAGATTTGAGTCTTTTTTTGTTGATGGTGTTTTAGCAGTTAGTTGTGATTTTGATTTTTTTATGATAGGAGATGAGCTCAAGTCCTTCTGTTCCACCATCTTGTCCAGAAATCTGATTCATTAATTCTTGTTTACTCCAGGTCTGCACAGTAAAATCGCCCCTTGATTTCCTTCATTGCTCCCCATCTACAACCTGATACAAACAAGAGGGTCAGTCCTTTGGTCTTTTTGTATCTTGTTCATTATTTGCCCAACTGTGCATGCACACAGAGTTTCTCTGTATTTTGTTGCTTGAGGAAATGATTGGCCATGTATAAGCATTATATGAAAGGGTCCAGGTCCCAGCCCATCTCATTCCCCCCAAGAAATTCTACACCCCTTATTCTTAAGGGGTAAGGGGCCAAACATTTATTCTTCTGTAACTTCTTCCTTCTGGACAAAAGCCACAGACTGTAGCCTACCCTAGAGGTGTAGAAGTCCCTTGCTGACTTTTCCAAGAACCTGTAGGGACTTGGGCCACTGTCTGCTGTAATGGGTGGGAATTCCTTGAGCCGTCATGAGTCTTACTTGAAACTGTTGGAGCCTAGCAGACACAAGTTAGCCAAAAGGTTGAACAAACAAGGGCCTAAAAGGAGAACAACAGCAGCCACTAATGGGCCTTGAAAGGGAAGGAACCAGGTTAACTTTAGGAGGACTCCCTTAAGTATTGATCAGATAGTGAAAATGACATCATCCTTGGCAAAACTGTGAAGTGACTCTGCCTGAGCATGTGTTTCCTTAATATTAACTTCTCCCTGTCTTGTCACATTGATCCAGGTGCAGTAGGAAGTATTAGTTATCACACAAACTCCACATTGTTCTGCCAGAAGTTTCTCAAGAGTTAGACGATTGTCAAGAGCTATATTAGCCAAAGAAACGAGAGAAGTATTCAGTCCCTTTAAGGCTTGTCCCATCTGTTCCATCATATAACCAAGGTGTCTGGTGAGATTTCTCAATTTTGCTTCATGGTAAGTAAAGCCTCCCCATGGAGCTGCAGTCCTATGGCCAGCTCTGCCCCTCTTAAGATCATTCCTAGTGCTCTCCAGGTTCGGTGGTGAGCTGGAGTGATCCTGTTACAGATAAAAATCCCTCTTATCCTGTAGTCCCTATGGTGGACTACAGGGTGGGCTATTCTCCTATAAAATGGACGTTATCAGTACATTTATAGGCTCTAGCTTGGTTGGAAAAGAACAGGGCCTGGCCATAATTCTGTAACGCATGGTTTGCGTGTCTGCAGAGGAAAACAGACCCTTCAGGGGTGCAGACCTAAATGTCTGTCTGACAGTTGTTAAGAATGGACACTCCTTGAGGGACGTAACTGTTGTTATACTTAAAAAATTAGGGGACAGCAGAACATTATGTTGATAATTAAGCATATAAAGCTTTACAACATTAAAAAAAAATTTATGTATTTAATTTTATTTGGTATGCACCAGTATGACCTTCTGGTAATTGAAATCCAATATGGAATTTTTTAATGATTAATCAACTCCACAGAGGCAATATACTGCCGTGGAACACTGAGGGGGAAAAAAACTGATATATTTATTTACAGTTCTCTATATTGTAAACATTTGATCTATACACTGTTAGCAACTTTTAATGAGAGCTTTACACAGACAAAGAAACAATACCCTGCATTTCTATTCATATTTGGCAAAAGCATATTAAATAGAATATCAGATTTTCTTTTTCACTAGCATTATGCTTTCTTTAGATAATTATCTAAACTTTCAAAAGACCCAAAATATATTCAAGTTCTATACAACTAAAAGTACTTAAGCCAAATATTTGGCTTATAATTTCTTTTTTAGAATAAAGTGCTATAAACAACTTGGCAATCAAAACTACCTTTAAACATTAATTTACAATATACAACATTTATCTGGAAGAGCTTAAATTTCAGCACAAGGTCACTATCATGTGTATAACAGCAGGATTCTTTTTTGTGTAAATGAGGCTTCAAAATTACTGATGAATTCTTGCCTTAATGCCTTATTATTGGTTTCCTACAAAAGAGGATAAGAACTACTGATATATTATATCTTTTCTCTTCTTTGAGGTCACTTGGCATTAATTTTCAGATTCAACAAGTCTACTGAGTTATAATATTCCCCTATAATCATTGCCCTTTTATAACAGCAAATGCTAATGGTAATTAATAACATATACCACTCAAAAAAAACCAAGTTGTTTTTTTCCTTTTGAATAGGAACCTATATTTTGGGAGTTGTGCAACAAAGCTAAAACAACAGGACTATAAAATAGTTTACCTGAAATAGCATGTTGACAAAATATACATCTATTTCATTGTTTTTGTAGTTATGATAATGCCCTGCTAAGCTACCAATATGTAAATAGTATATTTTATTTATATATTAAATCCAGTAGAATCAAGTTCTCAATCTCCTTTGTCATTTTATAACTCTTTATCAGATAATTGAATTATGAAAGCATATGCCAAGACCTGCAGACGATGTGCATTGTGGCCTATTACAATCAGAATTCTCCTCAAATTACATTTTTATTAAAGTGAAATTGAACATACAGGCAAAATTAATACAGAGGATGCTATAGTGTGGATTGAAGCTAGAACTCAGTGATCTAAGAAGTATGCATTGGTTTGGCATGTGTTTTTTCTTTCTAAGATTAAGTTGAGCATGTCCAAAAGTCATTTGTGCCAACCTCACAGATATGACAATATCAAGTATTCATTCCCTCGTTATTTTAAGTTAGATTACTTTAGTAAAACAGTCAGTTCAGTTCAGTCGCTCAGTCGTGTCCGACTCTTTGCAACCCCATGAATTGCAGCACACCAGGCCTCCCTGTCCATCACCAGCTCCCAGAGTTCACCCAAACTCATGTGCATTGAGTCGGTGATGCCATCCAGCCATCTCATCCTCTGTCGTCCCCTTCTCCTTCTGCTCCCAATCCCTCCCAGCATCAGGGTATTTTCCAATAAGTCAACTCTTCGCATGAGGTGGCCAAAGTATTGAAGTTTCAGCTTTAGCATCAGTCCTTCCAATGAGCACCCAGGACTGGTCTTCTTTAGGATGGAAAGGTTGGATCTCCTTGCAGTCCAAGGGACTCTCAAGAGTCTTCTCCAACACCACAGTTCTAAAGCATCAATTCTTCGGTGCTCAGCTTTTTTTATAGTCCAACTCTCACATCCATACATGAACACTGGAAAAACCATAGCCTTGACTAGACGGACCTTTGTTGGCAAAGCAATGTCTCTACTTTTGAATATGCTATCTAGGTTGGTCATAACTTTCCTTCCAAGGAGTAAGCGTCTTTTAATTTCATGGCTGCAATCACCATTTGCAGTGGTTTTGGAGCCCCCCAAAATAAAGTCTGACACCGTTTCCACTGTTTCCTCATCTATTTCCCATGAAGTGATGGGGCCAGATGCCATGATCTTAGTTTTCTGAATGTTGAGCTTTAAGCCAACTTTTTCACCCTCCTCTTTCACTTTCATCAAGAGGCTTTTTAGTTCCTCTTCACTTTCTGCCATAAGGGTGGTGTCATCTGCTTATCTGAGGTTATTGATATTTCTCCCGGTCAGTATGGTTTAAAAGATAATATACCACAATAGGTTCAACAGAAGAACACCATCTAGTTCAGTTCAGTCACGTCCAACTCTTTGCAACCCCATGGAATGCAGCATGCCAGGCCTCCCTGTCCATTACCAACTCCCGGAGTTTACTTAGACTCATGTCCAATGAGTTGGTGATGCCATCCAACCTCTCCTTGTCTGTCGTCCCCTTCTCCCACCTTCAGTCTTTCCCAGCATCAGGGTTTTTTCAAATGAGTCAGTTCTTCGCATCAGGTGGCCAAAATATTAGAGTTTCAGCTTCAACATCAGTCCTTCTAATGAACACGCAGGACTGATCTCCTTTAGAATGAACTGGTTGGATCTTCTCAAGAGTCTTCTCCAACACCACAGTTCAAAAGTATCGATTCTTCAGTGCTCAGCTTTCTTTATAGTCCAACTCTCACATCCATACATGACTACTGGAAATACCATAGCTTTGACTAGATGGACCTTTGTTGGCAAAGTAATGTCTCTGCTTTTTAATAAGCTCTCTAGGTTGTTCATAACTTTCCTTCCAAGGAGCAAGCGTCTTTTAATTTCCTGGCTGTAGTCACCATCTGTAGTAATTTTGGAGCCCCCAAAAATAAAGTCTGTCACCGTTTCCCCATCTATTTGCCATGAAGTGATGGGACTGGATGCCTGATCTTAGCTTTCTAAATGTTGAGTTTTAAGCCAACTTTGGTGTCATCTGCATATCTAGGGTTATTGATATTTCTCCTGGCAGTCTTGATTCCAGCTTATGCTTCATCCAGTCCAGCATTTCACATGATGTATGCTGCATATAAGTTAAATAAGCAGGGTGACAATATACAGCCTTGACATACTCCTTTTTGGAACCAGTCTGTTGTTCCATGTCCAGTTCTAACTGTTGCTTCTTGACCTGTATACAGATTTCTCAGGAGGCAGGTCAGGTGGTCTGGTATTCCCATCTCTTTCAGAATTTTCCACAGTTTGTTGTGATCCACACAGTCAAAGGCTTTGGCATAGTCAATAGAGCAGATGTTTTTCTGGAACTTTCTCGCTTTTTTAATGATCCAACAGATGTTTGCAACTTGATCTCTGGTTCCTCTGCCTTTTCTAAATCCAGCTGGAACATCTGGAAGTTCACGGTTCATGTACTGTTGAAGCGTGGCTTGGATAATTTTCAGCACTACTTTGCTAGCATGTGAGATGAGTGCAATTGTGTAGTAGTTTGAACATTCTTTAGCATTGCCTTTCTTTGGGATTGGAATGAAAACTGACCTTTCCAGTCCTGTGGCCACTGCTGAGTTTTCCAAATTTGCTGGCATACTGAGTGCAGCACTTTCCACAGCATCATCTTTTAGGATTTGAAATAACTCAATTGGAATTTCATCACCTCCACTAGCTTTGTTCATAGTGATGCTTCATAAGGCCCACTTGACTTCACATTCCAGGATGTCTGCCTATAGGTGAGTGATCGCACCATTGTGATTACCTGGGTTGTGAAGATCTTTTTTGTACAGTTCTTCTGTGTATTCTTGCCACCTCTTCTTAATATCTTCTGCTTCTGTTAGGTCCATACCATTTTTGTCCTTTATTGTGGCCATCTTTGCATGAAAAGTTCCCTTGATATCTCTAATTTTGTTGAAGAGATCTCTAGTCTTTCCCATTCTGTTGTTTTCCTCTATTTCTTTGCACTGATCACTGAGGAAGGCTGTCTTATCTCTCCTTGCTATTCTTTGGAACTCTGCATTCAAATGGGTATATCTTTCCTTTTCTCCTTTGCCTTTCGCTTCTCTTTTCATAGCTGTTTGCAAGGCATCCTCAGATAACCATTTTGCCTTTTTCATTTCTTTTTCTTGGGGATATGGTCTTGATCACTGTCTCCTGTACAATGTCATGAATCTCCATCCATAGTTGATCAGCCACTTTATCTCAGATCTAGTCCCTCAAATCTATTTCTCACTTCCACTGTATAATCATAAGGTATTTGATTTAGGTCATACCTGAATGGTCTAGTGGTTTCCCCTACTTCCTTCAATTTAACTCTGAATTTGGCAATAAGGAGTTCATGATCTCAGCTACAGTTAACTCCTGGTCTTGTTTTTGCTGACTTATAGAGCTTCTCCATCTTTGTCTGCAAAGAATGTAATCAATCTGGTCCCATGTTGATCATCTGGTGATGTCCATGTGTAGAGTCTTCTCTTGTGTTGTTGGAAGAGAGTGTGTGCTATGACCAGTGCGTTCTCTTGGCAAACTCTGTTAGCCTTTGCCCTGCTTCATTCTGTATTCCAAGGCCAAATTTCCCATTACTCCTGGTATTTCTTGACTTCCTACTTTGGCATTCCAGTTCCCTATGATGAAAAGGACATATTTTTTTTGGTGTTAGTTCTAGAAGGTCTTGTAGGTCTTCATAGAACTGTTCAACTTCAGCTTCTTCAGCATTATTGGTTAGGGCATAGACTTGGATTATTGTGATATTGAATGGTTTGCCTTGGAAATGAACAGAGATCATTCTGTCATTTTTGAGACTGCATCCAAGTATTGCATTTGGGACTCTTCTGTTGACTATGATGGCTACTCCATTTCTTCTAAGGGATTCTTGCCCACAGTAGTAGATATAGTGGTCATCTGAGTTAAATTCACCTCTTCTAGTCCATTTTAGTTCGCTGATTCCTAAGATGTCGATGTTCACTCTCGCTGTCTCCTATTTGACCACTTCCAATTTGCCTTGATTCATGGACCTAACATTCCAGATTCCTATGCAATATTGCTCTTTACAGCATCGGACTTCCATTACCAGTCACATACACAACTGGGTGTTGTTTTTGCTTTGGCTCCATCTCTTCCTTTTTTCTGGAGTCACTTCTCCACTGATCTCCAGTAGCATATCGGGCACCTACTGACATCAGGAAGCTTCCATAAGCCTCTTATCCTTCTCCATCAAAGGGCAGACAGACTGAAATACTAACCAATCTGATCACATGGACCATAGCCTTGTCTAACTCAATGAAACTATGAGCCATGCTGTGTCAGTCAGTTCAGTTCAGTCGCTCAGTCGTGTCCGACTCTTTGTGACCCCATGAATCACAGCACGCCAGGCCTCCCTGTCCATCACCAACTCCTGGAGTTCACTCAGACTCACATCCTTCAAGTCAGTGATGCCATCCAGCCATCTCATCCTCTGTCGTCCCCTTCTCCTCCTGCCCCCAATCCCTCCCAGCATCAGAGTCTTTTCCAATGAGTCAACTCTTCACATGAGGTGGCCAAAGTACTGGAGTTTCAGCTTCAGAATCATTCCCTCCAAAGAAATCCCAGGGCTGATCTCCTTCAGAATGGACTGGTTGGATCTCCTTGCAGTCCAAGGGACTCTCAAGAGTCTTCTCCAACACCACAGTTCAAAAGCATCAATTCTTCGATGCTGTATAGGGCCACCCATGTCGGACAGGTCATAGTGGAGAGTTCAGACAAAATGTGGTCCACTGGAGAAGGGTTGACAGTTTACTTTTGTTTAAATCCTATTGCTTCCTGACAAGGAATACTTTTCTTTTTCAACTCCTTCTTGCCGTAGTGAATTCTCATTCAGAGGAAAATCCTGGTTACCTTTTATGCCTAAGTTTGTTCTTTAGGACCTGATGTTTCTTGAAGACCTTCTGTAGCCTGTTCTCCTTCCTTAGTGGCCATTTCAAGATTATTTAAGCCAGTTTTAGGAGAGAGTCCCCACTTCATTGGTAGTATGTCCAGAATCAGATTTAAGTGACCAGGAGCTCTAGCAGCCTCTGATATGACTGTCGAACATTCTGCTGCACTCTGTTTGATGGTCTGCATAGACTTGATGCACCAGATGATTTATGTTGCTACAGCTCATCTGAAGAAATAAAAAAGAAAGAAACTCTCTCCTCTTGTAAAGGAGAGAGTTCTGATTCCATCAGCGTCTTCAGAAAGAGACTCTTGGTGCTCCTAGGAGCAGTGCTGGCACTATCATTGCCTGTATCACGGATTCTTGAGTCTATTTCATCAGTGTTACTTCTTGTCATTTTCTTTAGGTGGCAGAAGTCCCTTCCTGATGACTGATCTATCTCCATGAGTAAGGATTCCTTTATTTTTCCATCCAAAATTTTCTTTGTAGATTGCAGATATACAATTCCATTGGCTACATGATGCCATATTCCTCACAGCTGTTCTCTTGAACCAGGGGGTCTGTTTTATGTGGATCAAATGTTATATTATTTGGTGTAACTAGCAACATACCACTGACTGTGCTCTTGCCACTGGTAGTATATCTGCAGTTAACTTTAAGAAATTTCTCACTAAGTGTTTCTTCCTCTTCAGAAGTGGAAGATACAACTCATGCAGGTCGAATACCAGTAAAAGCAGTTGAGGGAGTTCCTTCTTTTGAGTGGACTACATCAGGATTAGTAGTCTTATCAGATTCAGCCTCAGATGATGTTTGTGACAGAGGACTTACGGGGCTTAGAGATGGAGGGTGCTCAACACTGGAGACTTATTCAGAATTGAGAACATTATAAAACCTGTCCATTAACAACTGCTAGGGAGAATATTTAATTGAACAAGTTTGTTGAGCTTGTATCAAATTTCAGGGCTATACTATTCAAAGAATCCTTTGATTCAACAGTATATTCAATAGTCCCTTTGGGTTTCTGAAAAGGCATTCTTCTCTCATCTTTCTTGTCTAGAGTTTTTTTGGCCAGTGTCCCAGACAGGAATGCAAGTCCACCAGAATGTGTGGTGGGGTGGGAGCTGGAGTGTAGGAATTGGAGAGCAATCCCAGAGTGAGGACTACTTTTGAGTGCAGGGAGATGGCCTGAGGAGACAGGAGGAAGGAGAGTGTGGTGGGAAATGCTTTTGGAGGAAAGCCAGGCTGTCCCAGAGGCAGAGCGCTACTGCTGAGTCGCGTGCAGCGTGTGGAGCCTTCACTGTTAGCCTCTCTGCGTACGCTCTACAGCATTTTAAACTAGATGCTCATGCATGATCCTGCTGACACCAGTTGGGGGTTGCATTCCATAGGCCTGATCACTGTTTGTCTGGAATCCCACAGGTGGGTTTACTTGGCTTGACCGGGTGGATGGAATGTTGCCTTCCCATCACTCACATCGCCCTTCTGTGTTGTTTAGGGATGTGGGGCCATAGTTTGAAACATGGCATCAGTGGGTAAGGTTGTAGGATATCTGGTGTATTATGCCTCGGAAGAGTTTTCGGAGCATGTGAAACAAGTGCTGTATGTACAGTTTAATGTAGCGTGCCCCACACCTTGGATCCAGTTGTATGTGGGAGTTAGGCTAAAGCATTGGAATAGCCCCCTGGAAGGTGTGTGTGTGTAACTAGTGGAGGTGAAGGGGTGGCAGTTTTACCCCATTTAGATTGTTAATTACCGCTGGACCCAGGAGGTTCAGGGGAAATGCATGAAGAGGGTAATAGCCAGCTGGGGTTGTTAATGGCGTATCCAGCATTCTTTTAAATGGCCTCCCTGGTAGCTCAGCTGGTAAAGAATCTGCCTGCAATGCAGGAGATCCCAGTTTAATTCCTGGGTTGGGAAGATCTGGAGAAGGGATAGGCTACCCACTCCAGTATTCTTGGGCTTCCCTGGTGACTCAGCTAGTAAAGAATCCCCCTGCAATGTGGGAGACCTGGGTTCCATCCCTGGGTTGGGAAGATCCCCTGGAGAAGGGAAAGGCTACCCACTCCAGTATTCTGGCCTGGAGAATTCCATGGACTGTATAGTCCATTGGTTCACAAAGAATTGGACAAGACTCTTTTAAATGTTCCGCTTGAAATACGATTCTCAAATATCAATAGTAATAAAAGGCCTTCCATAGATCATTTCAAATGGGCTAAGACTCAGACCACTCCTGGGGTCTACATGGACCTTTAGTAGTGCAATAAGAAGAAAGTTGGTCCAAGGTTCATGAATTTCTTGACAGAGCTTTGCTGTGGTTTTCTTTAAAGTGTGGTTCATTTTCTCTACCTTCCCTGAAGACTGGGGCAGCCAAGAGATGTTTACTTTACGGTGTATCCCTAGGGGCATAGTAAGTCCCTGTGAGATTTGGGCTATAAAAGAGGGCCTGTTACTGTTCTGGAGGGACTTTGGAAGTCCAAATCAAGGGATTATTTCTTTTAAAAGGGACTTATAGATTTCCATAGCCTTTTCAGATCAGGCAGAAAAGGCTTCAACCCATCTAGTGAAAAGTATCAGAAGATATTTATATCCTGATTGTGGGGGCATTTAAGTGAAATCTACCAGTCTCCGCCCACCTCCACCCCAGATATGTCACTTGGCATTGGATTGGCCTGAGTAATGATGGGGATATTGAGTGGGTCTGTGGGTTATTCTGGTCACATAAATCACAGGCAAGCATTACTTGTTTTTCTGTTCTTTTAAGCCCCTTCCCTGAGAAAGCCTTTTGTGTCAAGTCCCATAGTGCACCCCTCCCATAATGGGTGGCATCATGTAAACTCTTAGTTTCCATTGTAGGGACTCAGGAATTAGAACCTTACCCTCCTTTTTATACCAGACTGTGCTTCCCTTCTCATAGCCCTGTTTCTCAGCATTTTCTTGTTCTTTTGGAGAATACTGGGGAAGGCTACAGAGTTCAGGGTGATCAATCACTAGGGCCATAACTTGTTCAGGCTCTTGCAGATGAGCTGCCTTTTTTGCAATTTGATAAACTTTGCTGTCTCCTTGGCTCACAAGAGATCCATTCCTCTGATGGCCCCTACAGTGGCTACCCGGGTTGGGAGCTGCACCCCATCTAAATGAGCCAGAATCACATCTTTATGTTTTATAGGAGAATTTCTAGTGGTTAACATTCCTCTTTCTTTCCAAATGGTAGTATGAGCATGTAGCATGTGGAACCCATAATTAGAGTCAATAGAAGCATTTAATTTCTTATCCTTCCCTAACTGCAAAGCTCCCATTAGTGAATTAGTTCCACATCTGTGCTGATGTCTGGGTTGGTGGGGCCTTTGCTTCTGTGACTTGATCTAGACTAGCAATGGCATGCCCCACCTTTCAGGTTCCCATTTCTATAAAACTGCTCCCATAAGTAAACCATTTGACCTCATGGCTGTCAAGAGATTCATCTAGAAGATCAGATCTGCTGGAGTGAGTTTGTTCTATGGTGTTTATACAATGATGCAGTAAGTCTCCACTCTCAACTACTGGAAGCAGAGTTGCTGGGTTCAGGGTTTGGCACACTTATAATGTTGAGGGTCTCTGTTAGGAGGGCCTGATATCTTGTTAACCTTCCTCCAGTCAACCAATGATGATCTTTGACTTCCAGCACTGACTGTACCTGATAAAGGCTTAACACATCTTCGTGTTGACCCAGGGTAAGCTTGGAAGCCTCATTAACCAGCAAGACTATGGCTGCTATTGCCAGCAGGCAGTTTGGTCATTCCAAGGCCACTCTGTCCAGTTGTTTTGAAAAATAAGCCACTGGTCTCTGATGTGGTCCCAGATTTTGGGTCAGGACTCATAGTACTATCCCCGATCTCTTGTGAATGTATAGGGTAAAGGGCTTGTCCAAATTTGGAAGTCTCAGTGCTAATGCTCTGCTTAACACAGTCTTTAGAGTCACTGGTGGTTGCTCTTTCAACGAAGGGATTCCCTTTCTTCTTCCTTTAGAGCCTCAGAGAAGGCTTTGGCTTTAAGGCCATAATTTGGAATCCAGATGTGACAGAACCCAGTCATCCTGAGAAAGCCTTGGAGTTGCCTCTTTTTGGTTGGAGATCATAATCACCAGTTGCTCTTTTCTGACCTGTGGCCCCAGGGGTCAAAACAGATCCTAAATATTGAACCCATTGCTGTGATATTTGAGCCTTGGTTGATGAGATATATCCGTTTTTGACCAGAAAATTTAAGACCTTAACAGTATTTTGATCTGAGTCTTGTTCGGTCTCACTACTTATCAATCAATCATCAACATATTGTAGCAGAGTTCCCTTTTTAAGGATCACATCCCTTGCTAATGCATTTCCAAAAATAATGGGGGCTGTCCTGAACACCCTGTGGAAGCACTGTCCATGTATATTGGGTAGCCTCCAGGGTGTCAGGGTCCCTCCATACAAAGACAAAAAGATACTGGGAGTATGGATGGAGGGGAATACAGAAAAATGCATCTTTGAGGTACCAAACAGAGAAATACTGAGCGCTCCGCAGCATGCGGTGACAAGGTGTGTGGGTTTGGCATCTGTGGGTGAACAGGGATGACTGCCTCCTTCATTGCTCTAAGTCTTGCACAAACTGACGATGCTGTCCATTAGGCTTCTGACTGGGGAGGGTCAGGGTGTTTCAAGGGGATTGGCAGGGCCTAATGAGTCTGCATTTTAGAAATTTGGTGACTGGTAGCTGGAGTCCCCTCAGAGCTTCTTACTTTCAAGGATATTCTCTCTGGATGTTCCCTCCCAGGCCTTACTCTTATTTCTGTACAGGGGAACATGTTTTGCCCTGCTTGGCACTGAAGTATCTTAAACTGCTGTTATCTACTTGCTCTCTAATTTCTTGGGGGATGTCTTGGAAAATATTTTGATGACCAGCAGGTGGGTCATTGGGGGCTACCAATAGATGCATTCTCTGTTTGAATTCTCTGCCTGTTTGGACTTCACCCTTTAGGGGACTGGAATGCAAAAGTAGGAAGTTAAGAAACACCTGGAGTAACAGGCAAATTTGGCCTTGGAATACAGAATGAAGCAGGGCAAGGACTAATAGAGTTTGGCCAAGAAAATGCACTGATCATAACAAACACCCTCTTCCAACAACACAAGAGAAGACTCTACACATAGACATCACCAGAAGGTCAACACCGAAACCAGACTGATTACATTCTTTGCAGCCAAAGATGGAGAAGCTCTATACAGTCAGCAAAAACAAGACCAGGAGCCGACTGTGGCTCAGATCATGAACTCCTTATTGCCAAATTCAGACTTAAATTGAAGAAAGTAGGGAAAACCACTAGACCATACACGTATGACCTAAATCAAATCCCTCATGATTCTACAGTGGAAGTGAGAAATAGATTTAAGGGCCTAGATCTGATAGAGTGCCTGATGAACTATGGAATGAGGTTCGTGACATTGTACAGGAGACAGGGATCAAGACCATCCCCATGGAAAAGAAATGCAAAAAAGCAAAATGGCTGTCTGGGGAGGCCTTACAAATAGCTGTGAAAAGAAGAGAAGTGAAAAGCAAAGGAGAAAAGGAAAGATATAAGCATCTGAATGCAGAGTTCCAAAGAATAGCAAGAAGAGATAAGAAAGCCTTCTTCAGTGATCAATGCAAAGAAATAGAGGAAAACAACAGAATGGGAAAGGCTAGAGATCTCTTCAAGAAAATTAGAGATACCAAGGGAAAATTTCATGCAAAGATGGGCTCAATAAAGGACAGAAATGGTATGGACCTAACAGAAGCAGAAGATATTAAGAAGAGGGGGCAAGAATACACAGAAGAACTGTACAAAAAATGATCTTCACGACCCAGATAATCATGATGGTGTGATCACTGACCTAGAGCCAGACATCCTGGAATGTGAAGTCAAGTGGGCCTTAGAAAGCATCACTACGAACAAAGCTAGTGGAGGTGATGGAATTCCAGTTGAGCTATTCCAAATCCTGAAAGATGATGCTGTGAAAGTGCTGCACTCAGTATGCCAGCAAATTTGGAAAACTCAGCAGTGGCCACAGGACTGGAAAAGGTCAGTTTTCATTCCAATCCCAAAGAAAGGCAATGGCAAAGAATGCTCAAACTACTGCACAATTGCACTCATCTCACACACTAGTAAAGTAATGCTCAAAATTCTCCAAGCCAGGCTTCAGCAATATGTGAACCGTGAACTTCCTGACGTTCAAGCTGGCTTTAGAAAAGGCAGAGGAACCAGAGATCAAATTGCCAATATCCGCTGGATCCTGGAAAAAGCAAGAGAGTTACAGAAAAATATCTATTTCTGCTTTATTGACTATGCCAAAGCCTTTGACTATGTGGATCACAGTAAACTGTGGAAAATTCTGAAAGAGATGGGAATACCAGACCACCTGATCTGCCTCTTGAGAAATCTGTATGCAGGTCAGGAAGCAACAGTTAGAACTGGACATGGAACAACAGACTGGTTCCAAATAGGAAAAGGAGTATGTCAAGGCTGTATATTGTCACCCTGCTTATTTAACTTATATGCAGAGTACATTATGAGAAACGCTGGGCTGGAAGAAGCACAAGCTGGAATCAAGATTGCCGGGAGAAATATCAATAACCTTAGATATGCAGATGATACCACCCTTATGGTAGAAAGTGAAGAGGAACTCAAAAGCCTCCTGATGAAAGTGAAAGTGGAGAGTGAAAAAGTTGGCTTAAAGCTCAACATTCAGAAAACGAAGATCATGGCATCTGGTCCCATGACTTCATGGGAAATAGATGGGGAAACAGTGGCTAACTTTATTTTTGGGGGCTCCAAAATCACTGCAGATGGTGACTGCAGCCATGAAATTAAAAGATGCTTACTCCTTGGAAGGAAAGTTATGTCCAACCTAGATAGCATATTCAAAAGCAGAGACATTAGTTTGCCAACAAAGGTTCATCTAGTCAAGGCTATGGTTTTTCCTGTGGTCATGTATGGACGTGAGAGTTGGACTGTGAAGAAGGCTGAGCACTGAAGAAATGATGCCTTTGAACTGTGGTGTTGGAGAAGACTCTTGAGAGTCCCTTGGACTGCAAGGAGATCCAACCAGTCCATTCTGAAGGAGATCAGCCCTGGGATTTCTTTGGAAGGAATGATGCTAAAGCTGAAACTCCAGTACTTTGGCCACCTCATGCGAAGAGTTGACTCATTGAAAAAGACTGATGCTGGGAGGGATTGGGGGCAGGAGGAGAAGGGGACAACAGAGGATGAGATGGCTGGATGGCATCACTGACTCAATGGACGTGAGTCTGGGTGAGCTCCGGGAGTTGGTGATGGACAAGGAGGCCTGGTGTGCTGCGATTCATGGGGTCACAAAGAGTCGGACACAACTGAGCGACTGAACTGAACTTATTTAGCAGCTCTCTCCCAAGGAAGGCATTCTGGCATATACAAAAAGGAGTGAGTAATATTAATGGACCCGACTCCATAGGCAAGGGGAGACATAAATTACGAGGAACTGGGGCCCATCAAGTTGCCCCTGGATCATCCCATAGGAGGGCACTCAGGACATTCCCCTTCCAGTGACCTCCTTCTGACAAAAGGTACCCTGATCCAGGCCCAGGAAGCTTCCTGGCAGCCTGTCCAGCCTTCTCAGCCCTCTGGGGTCCCCTCAAGGTGGTGGGTGAGTCAGAGCAGCCAAAAGTTCTGTTTTCTTTATTAACCTCTTATCCTTATTGGTCTTGTCTGTTAAGTCTTGGTTGTTATAGACCTTTAAAGACCTCCTTTATCAAGGTTGACAATGAGGTTTGGGGCCCAGCCTTGAGCTTTCGTATTTTTCTCCTAATGTCAGGAGTTGTTGTTGCTGTTCATTCGCTTGGTCATGTCTGAATCTTTGCACCCCATGGACTGCAGCATGCCAGGCTTCCCTGTCCATCACCATCTCCCAGAGTTTACTCAAACTCATGTCCATTGAGTCAGTGATGCCATCCAACCATCTCATCCTCTGTTGTCCCCTTCTCCTCATGCCTTCAATCTTTCCCAGCATCAGGGTCTTTTCCAATGAGTCGGCCCTTCCAATCAGGTGGCCAAAGTATTGGAGCTTCAGCTTCAGTCCTTCCAATGAATATTCAGTATTGATTTCCTTTAGGACTGACTGGTTTGATCTCCTTGCTGTCCGAGGGACTCTAAAGAGCCTTCTCCAACACCACAGTTCAAAAGCATCAATTCTTTGGCACTCAGCCTTCTTTATGGTCCAGCTCTCACATCCATACAGGACTATTGGATAAACCATAGCTTTGACTAGATCGACCTTTGTCAGCAAAGTAATGTCTCTGCTATTTAGGTTTGTCATAAATTTTCTTCCAAGGAGCAAGCATCCTTTAATTTCATGGCTGCAGTCACCATCTGCAGTGATTTTGGAGCCCAAGAAAATAAAGCCTGTCATTGTTTGTTTTTTCCCCATCTATTTGCCATGAAGTCATGGGACCAGATGCCATGATCTTTATTTTTTGAATGTTGAGTTTTAAGCCAGCTTTTTCGCTCTCCTTTCACTTTTATCAAGAGGCTCTTTAGTTCCTCTTCACTTTCTGCTGTAAGGGTGGTGTCATCTACATATCTGAGGTTATTGATATTTCTCCTGGCAATCTTGATTCCAGTTTGTGCTTCATCGAGCCCTGCATTTCACGTGATGTACTCTGCATATAAGTTAAATAAGCGGGGTGACAATATACAGCCTTGACGTACTCCTTTCCCAATTTGGAACCAGTCTGTTGTTCCATGTCCAGTTCTAACTGTTGCTTCTTGACCTGCATAAAGGTTTCTCAGGAGGCAGGGAAGATGGTCTGGTATTCCCATCTCTCTTAGAATTTTCCATAGTTTGTTATGATCCACACAGTCAAAGGCTTTAGTGTAGTCAATAAAGCAGAAATAGATGTTTTTCTGGAATTCTCTTGCTTTTTCTATGTTCCAATGAATGTTGGCAATTTGATCTCTGGTTCCTCTGCCTTTCCTAACTCCAGCTTGAACATCAGGAAGTTCTCAGTTCACATACTTTTGAAACCTGGCCTGGAGAATTTAGAGCATTACTTTGCTAGCATGTGAGATGAGTGCAATTGTGCAGTAGTTTGAGTATTCTTTGGCATTGTCTTTCTTTGGGATTGAATGAAAACCGACCTTTTGATTGAATGAAAACTCAGCCACTGCTGAGTTTTCCAAATTTGCTGGCATATTGAGTGTAGCACTTTCACAGCATCATCTTTTAGGATTTGAAATAGCTCAGCTGGAATTCCATCACATCCACTAGCTTTGCTCGTAGTGATTTTTCCTAAGTCCCACTTGACTTTGCACTCCAGGATGTCTGGCTCTAGGTGAGTGATTACACCACTGTGGTTATCTGGGTGGTTACGAATCTTATTTGTATAGTTCCTTGTGTATTCTTGCCACCTCTTCTTAATATCTTCTGCTTCTGTTAGGTCCATACCATTTCTGTCCTTTATTTTGTCCATCTTTGCATGAAATGTTCCCTTGGTATCTCTAATATTCTTTAAGAGATCTCTAGTCTTTCCCATTCTATTGTTTTCCTCTATTTTTTAGCATTGTTCACTTAGAAAGGCTTTCTTATCTCTGTCTGCTATTCTTTGGAACTCTGCATTCAGATGGATATATCTTTCCTTTTCTCCGTTGCCTTTCATGTCTCTTTTTGTAGCTATTTGTAAGGAATCCTTAGACAACCATTTGATAAAAAGCACAGCCAGTAGTGTCTCCCTTTTGTGGACTCAGGGTGTATATTCATGTACTAGCTGGCTCAGGAAGATTGCAGCTTTCCATTTTTCTTCTCTGTAACCTCTTAGAACTTACCTAGTTTACAGGCTTTACCATACACTTTTTCATTCCTTCCGATAGACAAATAACATGTCTCATCCTAGCGTGGCCTACTTGATCTTCATAGTCCCAGCTTGGGTCATGTTCTGGGACTGCATCCTCACTCCCCTGATAAATTTGCTGATGCGGGTTGGTGGCCAGTAGGCCATCTGCCTGTTCCTTGGTGTTTCTCAGTATATGCTCAGCTTGTAACAGTGGGCCCGAATGACCGTGATGTTCTGTCAGGTGAGAGTGTGTCAACCCCAGCCTGACAAATTTGGTCCTAAACTTGTCAGGGTTCTCTGAGAACCTGCCACATCTCTGCTTACAGATTCCCAAGTCTCCCACTGAAAAGGGGACGTGCATTCTAGCTGCTTCCTGAAGGGGGTAAAGGCTTTGTGGGACAAAAGTGGGGGTTAACTTTGAACCTGATCAGAGCTCCGCTGGGAAAAGCACTGGGGCACTGATTTGGGGGTTTTGATTTGTCAGGGTGGCGAGGTGGGAGTCCAGGAGCTGAAGGAGGTGGTGAAGGGGAAGAAAAAGGGGCTCAAGAAGGAGGCTTAGTGTGCCGATGACTAATTAAGAGACTGGAAGACGGGGGGTCTGTGAGAACGTCTGGCTCCCAATCTTTGGGAACAACATAGGCATAGAGGCTCCACACACATGATAAAAATCCCTCAGGCCTGAGTCTTGGTTAAGTATAAAGGCCTGCACACACGGGACCTTTCTCCATTTTGGGGACTGCTTACAAAAATAGATCCAGTAGTAAAATGGTGTTAAAGTTTAAGAGATCCAGTTGATCATTGGAGCTGGGTGATGGATACATAGGAGTTCATTATACTATTCTTTTTAAAAGGTTTTTATTTTTTTCTGTTGAAGTATGGTTGATTTGTAGCATTGCATTGATTTCTGCTGTGCAGCAGGGTGGTTCAGTTGTACATGTGTATATATTCTTTTTTGTATTCTTTTCCACTGTTGTTTTTCACAGAATATAGAGTGTGGCTCCTTGGGCTGCACAACGGGGCCTTGGTGTTTATACTTGTTTCATTGCACTATTCTGTTTATTTGTATACATTTGAATTTTTCCACAACAAAAGTGCTTTCCTTAAAAAAGCAAGCTGTGAGAGATGTACAGTGTGGTATCATTTATATCAAGGTTGAAAACATAAACAGAAAAATAGACTTTATAGATTTATACTTTTGTGGTTAAATGCTTAAGAAAAAACAAACACATGGAAATCATAACAGCTGATTTGACCTTAGTGGTTACTATTGGATGGCAAGAAAAGAAGGATTCAAAAGCCTTTATAATATTCTGTGTATTTATTGGGGCTTCCCAGGTGGTTCAGTGGTGAAGAATCTGCCTGCAATGTATCAGACACGGGTTTGATCCCTGTATTTTGGGAAGCTACCCTGGAAAATGAAATGGCAAACTATTTCAGTATCCTTGCCTGGGAAATCCCATGGGCAGAGGAGCCTGGCCGGCTACAGTCCATGGGGTCAGAAAAGAGTTGGACACAACTGAGCGACTCAACAACAACGTTTTCAGTAAGTTATTCTCTGTTTAAAAAGAACCAAAACAACACAGTTAAGGGATCCATTCTGTGACCACTTCTCCTGGTCACCCAGTACATATTGGCACCAGGCTGCACTGTAAAAGAAAATCAGTTTATTTCTTTTTAAACTGTGTTATTTAAACTGTCTCTAGTTGTTAAGAATGCAGAGATACCCTGGGCATTTCTCATATTTACATTAATCTGAAATGTTCACTGGTGAGTTTCTTTTATATTTCTGAGAATGTATATAAGTGCTCAGTTTCCTTTAAGCCAATTAAAAACAGCTCATTTACAAGTCAATTTTTACATACAGACAGAACCAGAGATCCAATAGCTTTCCCGTCAGAGTTTAAAAGTCCTCTTTTTTTCCTCCGTCTGGGGGACCTTAGGTAGATCAGATAGTTCCTAGAGCCAGGCAGAACAGTTAACATTGGAGGCAGTGGGGAGAAAGGCAAGCTACTTTTCTTTTCTGCCAGTGGTGGTCTTTAAAGTCCTACTAAGCACCCCAAGCCTGGAGTCTCAGGCCCTGTGGGTTGTTTTTGCATTTCAAGGCCTAAGTGCTCCACCAGGTCCGCAATGTTTGCAGAGACTCGCAGGATCAGTTGGACAGACAAAAAGACATAAAACAAAGGTCCTTTTAAAACCATGGACAATGACGGAAACTTAAAGACACAAAGAGTCTTCAGGATGAAGGGCACAGGAGTGTAGGGCTGAGGACCAAGGGAGGGGCAAAGGGAGAGGGACAGAAGAGACTGAAAGAGACAGAAAGAGATTGCCATTTCAACCTGCCCCCTGCAGACGTCTATTCAGGTACCAACCCACCTGCTTCCAGAAAGGGCCGGTGATGGAGGGAGCACCCTGTCCACTGTCCACCGGGGTGATCAAGCCTGGAAACCAGCCAGTTGTGCATCATTTCTGGGTCCCCAACCCACAGATGGGACTTCTACCCATGAGTCCACCAGTATACAGAAATCTGTATACAGAAAATAAAGGTGAGAATATTGTGAGGCGCTCAGACTTCCAGCCACTACATGATATTAGGTTTGAATCTCCTTCACTCTTGTAAATCTCCAGTAAAGGAGAGCCTACTGGACCAGGGTCTGTCTGCACGGTGTGAAGCAGGCCTCTCCCACCTGTTTGTCACTGGTCAAGGGGAGCTGTTGCTGGCCAGAGGGTCTCACAAGCCAAGAGGAGTGATGCAGCAGCTGCCCGATGTCCACTCTCTGGGAAGGATGGGGCAGAAATAAGAGGACAGAGAGGGGAGAAGTAGAGAGATTTCAGGAGAGGGAAAGGGACAAAGGTAAGGGGGAGAGTGTTGCCTGAATGAGGGTTCTGGGACCGCCAGCGACCAGGAAGGCAGACTTATCAAACGTGGTGACACTGAAAAGAGATCCAGGAGAGCACTTGTCACCCAGGGGGAAGCCGCATTCGGTGGTCCCTGGCAGTGCCCAGATCCTCTCCTGGGACAGGGACAGCTGTCCTTTCATTGTGTCCCCAAAAAGTATGTTACTGACCAGAGTTCGTGGCCTCCTTAGTCAATAGAAATTGATAAGAGGCTAGACAGGAAATTCCAGCAAGGCTTTATTGGGGCCCCTGCTGCAACAGGAAGGAGCGGAAACAAGTGACGGTTTCCCTTGCCTGCTTCCTGGAGGGCAGCAGGGGTGAGCTGGTTCCTTATATGGGGTGAGGGTAGCAGTGGGTCCGGGGTTGGCTTAGGTGGTCTGCCCACCTACCTGATGGCGCTGTGTGGGTTTTTGGTCTTTTCTGTATCTTGTTCATAATTTGCCCCAACTGCACATGCATGCAGTTATTTTTAGTCCTTTGTAGTCAGATTTTGTTGCTTGAGGAGACATTTGTCCAGGTGCAGGCACTACAGCAAAAGGTCCCAGGTCCCAGCCTGTCTCAAGAATAGGTATTAAGTTGTTTGATGGTGTTGTGGGTGCTGTCGGTACTGCCCAGACCCAGGTTATGCGTATCCGCCCCGGTTTCGTGAGCATCGGCTGTTGAGCTGCCCTAGTTTGCAGAGAGCTGTCTGGCCAAGGGGTGCCCCTCACCCCGGAGATTATTTCCCTCACCCGTCCCCACCCCCACAAGCTCACAGCATGTAGCCACTGATGAGGGGATGCAGATGGTCTGTGTCCCTGTTCCCAGGTGGAACCAACTATGGTACTCATGGGATGGGGCTGAAGCTCCTGCCGAGACCACATTCTTGCTTAGCTTTTTTCCTCTGCTCTGCTCCCCTCACTCTTTTTCTTGAGAGCAGCTCCTCAAACTATTAATCTCCAGTCTCTGTCTTAGACTCTGCTTTTAGGGAATCTGACTTTCTGAGAGCAGTCCCTCAAACAACTAGAGTCTGCTTTTAGGAAATCTGACTTAAAGAATTTGTTGCAGTTGTTTTTGTCAGTCGCTAAGTCATGTCTGACTCTTGTGACCTCTGTAGCCCTCTGTCCGTGGATTTCCCAGGCAAGAATACTGGAGCAGGTTGCCATTCCCTTCTCCAGGGGATCTTCCTGACCCAGGGATTGAACCTGAGTCTCCTGGATTGGCAGGTGAATTCTTTTACCGCTGAGGCGCCAAGGAAGCCTTAAGAAAGAATATTTGCTGAATAAACTAATGCAGACCCAAGATCTTGTTTGGGGAGTAGGAATTGACTGTGCATTTGCTTCAACTTTGGCCGCTTATATTTACATTTAGGAGGTAATTTAGGCAAAGAATCAACTGTATAGGTTTACAATTAGGATTATCTAATTGAGATGGATAAATACAGATTTTTCTGGAGGTAGGTATTTTATTATTAAGTATAGATCAGTTGTTTTGAAAAGCATGGTAGGACTATACGATTTAAAACGAGTTCTTTAAAAAAATAAAAGTCCTTTAGCTTTGAAAACTGATTTGTTCTGTCTCAGCTTGTAGCTACAATAGTCAGTAATGGATTCAGTTGCACAGTTGATCATTTTCCCTGAAGTGGTCATTTTCTCTTCTGTATGTTTCTTAAGGGACAGGGTCTATCTCATCTTGCTCATCTTTGCACAAAATATTGTGAATTTTTGATGTTCCTGTACCTTTGGATTTAGTTGAATCAGTCCCTCTAAAAATTTTTTTTTTGATAATATGTTTAGAAGATTTATTTTGGGGGATTTTTGTTAACTTCTGGGGATAAATTTATCCATGAGAATCATATCTGTGCTTTTAAAAAATTGTTGACTACATTCAACATGATAATTTACATATTTGCTGTAGAGAACTTGAGTTACTTTTTCTTCTCTATCATCATTTCTGTGATTTTCAAAGGCACATACCTCCCCAACCACAGAATTTCACAGAAAACAACCAGCCACACATTTTCAGGTGCAGATAGCTTGCTTTATTTTGTTGTTACTATCTCAAGGAGGTCCAACAATTATAACTAACAATTGAATTTAAACTTGCATGAAAAGAACTACATCAAATTGATATTTTGGGCAGTTAGTAATATTTTGTTGTTTTTAAATTTAACGACAGCTTTATTTTGTTCTTTATTTTTTGCTGTGGCTCATTGCTTAGTTGCCCCAGTTTCTGGTTTAAATTTAGAACTACCACACGAAGGCGTTGGCTGCACCCCTGAACCTCCAAGAGTTGACACTGCTCTGGCATAGGAATGCATGAATAACTTGGTTAACTGAGGGGATGGCCAGGTGATGTTACTTTTCCAAGCTACCCAGGCACTCTCTATGGTCAGAGACAGTGTGAAATGAGCGAACAAAGTGTTGGCCGTTACACTTTGTTCTGGTAATATTTAAGTCATGATAATTTTGAGTGTGACATCATCAGAGAAAACGTAAGACGTTAAAGTGTTGCTTACAGGAGGGTAAATGCAAACATCACCAATGCCTTACATTTCTGATTCCATAAGTATCGGTGCATATCAGGTGATGTGCACAGCATTTTTCGGTGGCTAGGACATCTTCAATGGGGAATTCCTCGACCCACTGAGGCATACTTAGACATCAACATTATGTTGAGGCACAAAGATTGATTAAGTGTTGAGCAGGGTATTCGTTCCATAAGAAACTTTCTCCTACCAACCGTTAGTTTCAATAGTTACAGTGTAAAATGTCATAAAATAAATGGTACAAAACTTTATAACCGTTGATTCGGCTATATACAGTATGTACATGTCACTAGAAAATGTGTAATCTTCTTAGGTCAACAATTATGAAAAGACTGAAATGTGTGATTTTTGAACTTCGACTCATTTAGGTTGATACAAAACTACTCTTTTTTTTAAGTATTTACAGATCAGAAAGATAGAAAGATTAGTCCATGTGAATCATTTGGGAAAGGTTAAGAATGAGTCTGAGTGTGAGAGCACAGGCCCTCTTAAATGGATCGAATATTTATATTCACAGTAGCAGAGTCAGATCCAAACTCATTCCCTAAACTCAGGGTATACAGTCCACCATCTTGTTTCCGTACGTCCATGATGATCAGGGTTGTCAGGTCATCTGTGTTTTCAATATGGAATCGCCCTCGCTGTTCTTGATCGTGAATTGTTCTTCCACCACGAGACCATGTTATTTCCGGGGTAGGCTCACCCGTAAAAGCGCAGGCTACTGTTAAAACTTTTCCTTCATCAATGCTGATGTCAGAGGGAAGAGCTTCAATTTTAGGTGGAATTCCTTTATGGAACAACAACAACAACAAACGTTTAGAATCACTGAAAAGAAATAAAAACTTGCATTCTACTGAATTGTGTGTACTAAAGATTCTACCATGCTACTAGGCTTGTCTACCTCTACCAATAATTGGATTGCTCACCTCTTAGGCCTGCTTTAAGCATTCTACTAGTTGAACTTTCCAGTTGTGTCATACTAGATTTTCCCATAAAACTGCTGGAACTCATTTCTACAAAGGACTCTTGCATGGAGGACATGCTTTGGGCAGACATGCTTGCAAATTTCATTTCAGTCATGCTGCTAGCACTGCTGCTGCTGAAACTGCTGAAGGAGGCCTCCTGCTTAGAGGCAGACATTTGGACTGACTGAGACGAGAAGCTTCCTTGCAAGCTTGTGTCACCACTTGTCCTCAATACTACCTCTCTGGGAGGTTCTTCAACTAGAGCTGTGGAGCACAGCAGATACACAGTGAACATCAGTGACATCTGGTTAATTTGTGACATCTGACATTGACTTGCAGAAATGGAAACTTAGACACGCACACACAGAAACATAACCCAAACAATTTGCTGTGAAAGCATAAGCAGATACATACATACAGTTGTCAAGAGCTAGCCCAGTGTCTCCCAGAAACGAATCCTTATATTTCTATTATTACATTTCATGCAGGTGCTAGAATCACTAGGAAAAAAATGATTAATCATATAGAAAACAATTTTTATATTGTGCATTCTGAAAATACAAGTAACAGGACAGCTGGTAGCTTTGCTTTGAAAGTTAACTTATCCATATTTCTATCTAGCTGTAAAGAAACATTGGCTGTTAAGAATGAATTCACACAGGAAGCCTGTCTCTTACACATGCCTTACGCAGGAAGCCTGTCTCTTACACATCCTCTTACACAGGAGCCTCTCTTAAAGAGGCTCCTGAGAGTTTGCTGTGCTCAGAAAGACAAAAGCAAAAAACAAAACCATACAATGGCCTTAAGCAAGTAAGGAAAGTGGTAAAGATATACTTACGAAGGACTGTTAAGGAAGCAGTAGCTGAACACTGGCCATGGAAATTTTTGGCCTTAATTGTATACTTCCCACTGTCACTTACTGATGCATTTCGGATTTCAAGAGAATATACATTTCTGGAGCGACTTACACTGATATTTGAAGAAATAGAAATCTAAAAAGAAGAGAAAAAATAAGTGTTTCTTTGAGCTCTTCAGGAGTAAAGTATTGAAAGTTCTCTTCAGTAACATTCATAATTAAACTTACTGGCAGGTTGTTTTTAAACCATTCGATTTCAGGCGATGGCTCACCACTGATTTCACAAGAAAAGAGAACGTTTTGTCCTTCATTAACATTTTGAGATCTGGGCTGTGAGATGAAGGCTGGAGCATCTGAGAGTTCTTTGCTTAGGGTCAGATCATACTGACACTTAATGATGCCTTGGCTGGTTTTGCCGATGCAGGTGAGGATCCCTTCGTCTTTGTGACCAGCCTGTCTGATGGTCAGGGTCTGGTCGCTGCCTGAGATGCCGTATCTATACTCATCAGAATTGCTGAGCTCCACCCCATTCAGTACCCATTTCACATCAGTGGCACCAGCAATGTTGGCTTTCAAAGTCACTTTCTGACCAGCAGTTATACTCATCTGAGTGGAAAATGCTTTGATCTCAGCATGAGTTCGGATTTCTTCCGATGCCTGTGATGTTTTAGTGATTTCCTCATGGACAACAGATTTTTCCAGGGAGGCGGCTTCTGATTTCTTGACTTTTTCGGAAATCAGAACTGTGGAAGCTTCCTCCTTGAGGGCTAGCTTTTCGTGAGATTTTACCTCTGATGTCTTGATTTCTTCAGAAATGAGGGCTTTCTTGGAAATTTCCTCTTGGACAGATGCCTTCTTCTGGGATGTAATTTCGGAGGTCTTTTGTGCAGATACTTTCTGTATCTCAGTGTCTTCTACAACTGAAAAAGAAAGCTCCGTAAAGCAAATTGAATGGAAAAGTGGTCCTACCGTTTTGTCTTGTGGATTCTGCAAGTAATACACAAAGAAAAAATACTGACTTATGCATGCAGTGTAGGTAATACTTGATACTTTCTCAGCCCCGATCTTGGAAAGTTGTCATGCGTGACTTTCGAGGTCAGTGTAATGATTATTTAAACTAAACTAAATTGAAGAATGAATTCTGTGGCTTAAGGGGAAAAAGTTTTGAAAGGAATAGTTAAAGGATCTAGGAGATGGATGGATTTAGGAGATTTTGATTGATTAAAACAATTTAATTATGTTTTAGAAGATTCAGATGAAGGCAAACTCATTTTAATCGGGAGAACTGATACAGCTTTGGACTGTATCATTAACTTTCCACTGCTTTGGAAAATTAGCAAGAGCGAAGTTTTAAGGAAGAAGTACCATTTGGTATATTCACCTGACTATTCATTCTTAAACATTACAGGGAGCAGGAATCTTACATAATATCTGGGACTCTTATATAACACTGCATACAATTATGCACTTAATAAATATAAATTATATCCTAACTTCAAATATGGGTATTTGTACATTTGTGTACAAATGGTATTCTGTAACTTGGTAAAACAGTTTTTATTTTAATACTTTGTGTGTGTGTAAGCAAGCATGTTTAGAAATGTCTCCTTAATAGAGTTTTCTGAAAACTGTTGGTAAGAATAAAAGCCAACTTACCTTTTATTGTTAATTTGCAGCTAGAGGACACAGATCCAGCTGAGTTTGTTATTGTACAGGTATAAAGACCACTGTCAGAAGTATCGGTCTTATGAATTTCTAGGAAGAATGCTCCTTTGTCTTCAGAGAGTTTGTATTTACCTCCTTGTGATATAGCCTGTGGAACGCAAGTGATGTGAATTTTAAAAAGTTGAGTTACTCTTAAACTTTCTTTGTGAGTTGGGAAAAAAGGAACAGGGTTAGTTTTCTTTGTTTTTTTTTTTTTTTTTTTTTTTTTAGAAAATAAGGTCATTTAAGAACCAGTTACCTTTCCATCCTTTGTCCAAATGACAGTCGGCTGGGGTTCTCCAGTAACTTTAACTGCAAATTTAGCAACACCGTCTGAAGAAACAGTGGTATCCTGCAGACCAGTAACAATTACTGGTTTTGTGGAAATTGGCGCAGGAGCTTTGGGTTCAGTTTTCTTGGTTTCTGTTGGCTCAGCAGTTTTTGGAGCTGCTTTCTTGGTTTCTGTTGGCTCAGCAGTTTTTGGAGCTGCTTTCTTGGTTTCTGTTGGCTCAGCAGTTTTTGGAGCTGCTTTCTTGGTTTCTGTTGGCTCAGCAGTTTTCTGAGCTGCTTTCTTGGTTTCTGATATGCTTGACACCTGCTCATGGATACTCTTAAAGGCTTGTCCCACAAATTGGAAGTTAGTTTTGGAAGTTCCACCTTCACCAGAAACCTCACAAACATATTCTCCACGATCAGATTCGGCGAGGTTGAGGATTTTGAGCTCATAGGTGCCATCTGCAGAATAGTGAAACTGGAAATGCCCGTTTTCCTTCAGTCTCCTGCCGTCTTTGTACCAGGTGACCTCTTTTGCACATAATGCACTGCTTTCAACCACACAGGTCAGCTTGGCTATGTCTTTAGAGGCTTCTGCCTTCAAGGACTGAATTATCTTAGGTGGGGCAGCGACTGGCTTCTGCTGAACCTTCTCTGTTGGTGTGGGTTTTGTCTCTGTGGGCGGTACAGCTTTGGGGTGAGGAGTCACTGGTTCTGGGGATTTCACTCGTTTTGGAGACTTGGCTCCTTCTGGGGATTTTACCCGAGGCTCCGGGGATTTGACTCTCGGTGGTGATGTCACAGCCTTTTCAGTAACCCTGGCCTTCTGAACAGTCAGAGTAAACTGCGCCTCTTGCCTCCCGTCGCTGTTCTCCACCACCACACTGTAGTTGCCCTCATCTGAAGCCTGGACTGAAGAGATCTCAAAAGTTGACTTGTACTTTGAGGTGGTCACTTGGTGGCGGGCAGAAGTGCTTATGACTTGTCCCCCACGCAGCCATGTCACCGTTGGTACCGGCTCACCATCTGTATCGCAAGAGAACCTTGCAGACTCACCTTCATAGACAGTTATGGACCTTGGCTTTGTGAGGATTCTTGCTGCCAAAGTCGTCTTAATCTTTCTGTGTGTGGACTTTTCTTCCAGCGACTTTTCTTCGATTGCAGCACTTTTCATTTCTGCGGATGCATGGTGTTCATAGGAGGAGAGACTTTCCCGGGTCTCCGTCATCAATGATTTCATTTCCCTGACGGAAGAGGAAGCTTCCATCTCAGATGTTTTCTTAAAGGACGAAACTGCATATGCCTCTGTTCTTGTCAGCTCAGGGAAGACAGATCGGGGAACCTGTTCGTCTCTGCGCTGGGAAGCATAGGTAGTGTAATCCCCTCCTGTGACGTCCAAGGTCGCATAGTCGGAAGCCTCACCTTTGTAGTTGGTGCACACAGCACGGTATGTTCCACTGTCATCAATATGACAGTCCAGAATTTCTAGGGTCAGGACCCCACTGGTGTTGGTGTAATGAATCTTACTGCTCTCTTGGAGTTCTACACCATTGTGGTACCATTTGACCTCAGCAGTTGGCTTTGACTGAACGTTTAAGATAAAACGTGTATTTTGGCCGCAGGGAACCCGGTGGGAACGCATCCTCAGCGTGATTCGAGGCGCGTGGTCAAGTGTAAAAGGCTGCTGACTCAAAACCTCATACTTCCTTTCTGATGTCTTTTGAGTCTTTAGAGCAGCTTTCATGGACTCATACCTGGAAAAGATATCAAATCTTGCCGACCTCTCAAATCTTGACAGTGATCGCTCACTAGACACAGGGCTGGGGGAACGTGGACGAGTCCTCTCTGGGGTAGGAGACCTTCTTTCTACATCTTCTTCTTCCTCTTCTTCATCTTCATATTCCTCAGCTGGCCGTGGCCGCGGCCGGATCAGCTCAGACACGGGCCTCATCAACTCGATGTAGGTGGGAGACAGTGAGCGCCGGCGTCTCAGCAGCCTGGACACCGAGGAGGACGTCTCTCTCTGCGCGTGTTTGGAGATCTCATATTCTTCCTCGATTTCCGTTATTTCGGTCACTTCTCTCTGGCGTCTTGATTTCTTTCTAGACTTCGCCTCCTTCGCCAGGTGGTCCAGCTCGCTCTTGTATTCCAAGAGGCGCTGGGTGGTGGTGGCGGGCCGCAGCAGCTCGTGGTCCTCTCTCTCGGCCATGATCCTCTGCCGCTGATGGGCCTGCCTGTGCGAAGCGCGGGCGTGCCGCTCCCGCAGCTCTGCGTAGCTTGTGCTGGTCTCTTCCTTGGTTGGGATGTGATAGGTTGAGTATCTGAAGTCTCTTCTTGCTTCCTCCACCTTGACGTGAGCTTGTGGGGAAGAATAACGCAGACTCGAAAGCTCAAAACGGGGAGGGCTCCGGCTCGGGGGTGAGGCTGAAAAACCCAGTTCCAGCTCTTCTTCAAGACGCAGCCTCTCTTCCTCTGTCCTCTTCATCGCCAGGTAGTCGTCAATGGGCAGGAGTAATTCTTCGTCGGAGATGTCACCAAGAGAACGTCTCCTGGGTCTGTAATAATAGTAGTAATCCGGAGAAGGTGTGCGCCGGCGGGCTGGTCTCACCATTTCAAGGTCATCTTGGGACAGTTTGGGAATCCGCCACTTAGGTCTGTATTGATCGGTGATGCGCGGGAGAGGCATCACGTAGAACTGCTCCCATCTTGAAAGGCGGATGCGCTTGGGCCTCTTCTGAACAACTCTGTCAATCTTCCCAGGCATTTCAAATTGATCCCGTATCTTCTTATACCACTTCATGTCAGACATGGGCACGAACTGCTTAATGTGTTGGTCTTCTTCTATGGTGGTCTGTTTGTACTTGCGTGGCTCTGGTACTTCGTAAGGCATGCGGAGTTTCCTCTCCTCCTTCTTTTCTTCCGTCTCAAGTCGGTATTCCCCTTTCACGGTCTTGGTGCTGACAGCTGGTTTGTAGAGGATGGCAGCTTCTCTCAGTGCCTCCTGGGCGACCTGCGTCAGCGGCACCGCCTCAGTGCCAGAAAGAATTTCAGCCATTCTCAGGGTCTTGTCAATCTGCCTCTGCACATGTCGTTCGTGCTCCTCTTTTGTCTTGAATTCCTGTTTGACATACCTCAGGCGTTCCACTTGTAGGTGGGCCTGGCAGCTGCTGGATCCAGCTGTATTTGTGGCTGTGACCCTGTAATAACCGGTGTCTTCTGGCAAAGTATCCCTGATGTGAAGAGCATAATAATCCAAGCCTTCATGGATAATTTCAATGTTAGGCCCAAGGGACAGTGGCCGACCATCTTTCTCCCATTTTAACGTCGGTGGGGGGATGCCAGACACTCTGATCTCAAAGCAGACACTTTGGCCTTCTTGGCATTCTGCGTTTGCCAGTAGCCGTTTGAACATGGGTCTGAGGGTCGTATCTGATGGAGGTGGGTGTGGAGTTACAGTCAGCTTTGCTTTGCAGCTGTCCTCACCGTACTTGTTCCTTGCCACAATGGTATATTCGGCATCATCATCCATAGTTACGTTGTTGATTGTTAATTGGTAAAGACCTTTGTCCGACTCAAATATGTACTTCCTGTCATCATCACCTGGTTTGATTTTCTGACCTGATTTGTACCACGTTACTCGAGGCTCTGGGTGGACAGTTATGGTTACACCAAACCGGACATTTTCACCCACATAAGCTGTCTTGTTATAGAGAGGCAGGGTGAATTCAGGTGGTCTTTCCAGGAGTCTCATGGCATCTGTTCTGCGCTTAAGTTTCTTCACAGTTCTACGGCAATAATAGTCATAAACTTCTCTCACACCTTTGACAAAGAGCTCTGCATAAGAACTGTCTTCACCATAGTCATTGACTACTTTGCATCTGTAGGTACCATCATCAAATTTGGTGATGTCTTTGACATACATGGTGGCCACTCCATCTTCATATGTGATTTCATATTTCTCACTGTTCTCCAGCTGTCTGACACCGAAGTACCAAGTCACCTGGGTCGACTGATCGTAATTTTCAATTCTGCATACATATTTGACATAGCCTCCTTCTTCTCCAACTGCATGCATTATCTGCCCGGAAACGGGGCCAATTTCAATGGATGCCACTTTAACTTTAGCAATGCTCACTCCCTTCTGAGATCGAATTGCACCACCACAGGAGATCCGGGCTGCAGACACAACCATGTTGAGGTCTTTCTTGACTAGGGTGTGGTAGTAGCGTCGGTGTTTCAATGTCCTGATCACTTTAGTACTGACTCTTTCTGTCTTCTGCTTCAGCCACGGGTGCTGAAGGGCCTCAGATGCTGTCATGCGAGATTTTCTCTCTTTCACTAATAGCCGGTCAACAAAGTCCATGGCTTCGAGGCTGATCTCTTGGAATGCTTCTTCATCAAAGGTGTATTCAGCATTCATGATGTTCTCAATGATCTGCTGGTTAGTTTCAGCCAGGAATGGATTGATACCACTCAACAGCACGTACACCAGTGTTCCAAGAGACCACATGTCCGTGGCTGTGCTGACAACATCATGCTGGTGGACCTCAGGTGCATAGTATTCAGGGGCAGTGAATTGAAGCCTAAAGTTGTCCCCTGGCTTCAGCTGACGGGCTTGACCAAATTCTATGATTTTAATGGTGGAGCTCCTTCTTGTTTGGTAAATGATGTTGTCTGGTCTAATGTCAAAGTGTCCAATATTATGGCTGTGTAAGAACTCAAGTGCTTCGCACACCTGGCGAACATAGCTTACGATTTCTCTCTCATTAAGTTCAAAAGCACTTGTGTTAATGCGCTCAAATATGTCAAGTCCTGATATGAACTCAAAGATCATAACTAATTCTTCCATGCTTTCAAATGATTCATGGAGGTATAACATGTTTCGGTGCCTAGCTATATTTAGAATGGAAATTTCTTTCTTTACCAAAACTTGATCAGTCCCTTTGACCTTCACAAATTTGGCCATGTATGTCTTCTTTGAGGATGTTTCAACACAACGATGGACAATTCCAAACTGACCACGCCCAAGATCTTCAGCAATCATATATTTCTCATAAAGCTCCTTGGTTGAAGAGTGAGAAGCTTTGGTCATAGAAACTTCCCTGGTTTCGTCTACCTCTTCATCATAGTTCATAGCCCTGGTCTTGTCTTCTTTGGTTACTGTTGGTTCTGAAGGCTCAGAAGGTTTGCTTAGGCCAAATTTATTCTCTGCTATTATACGGAACTGGTAACTTGTTTTTCCAAATAAGTTGATCACGGTATAACGTGTTTCTCGGGCCTGTCCTACCCGGATCCATCTTTCTGCGGTGGTTGCACACTTTTCAACAATGTAGTTGGTGACTTTGCTGCCACCATCAGAAGCTGGCTCAGTCCACGTTAAGTTCACAGAATCTCGTGACACGTCACTAACTTTGACTCCTCTGGGTGGGTCGGGAACATCAGCCACATCCAGTTCAACTGTCTTCTGATCGATTCCAAATCTGTTCTTAGCACAGACCACATAGAAGCCAGCATCTTTTCTCTCCACTCCATTGGGGAAAACAAGTGATGTGAAGGACCTTGTGACAATAACTTGGTAGTGGCCATTGTTGTCGATGAGATCTTGTCCTTTCTGCCAGGTGATCACTGGATCTGGTTTGCCACTGAATGGGATCTTGATGCTGATTACCTCACCTCGGAGAGCGTGGACTGCTCCCATGCCTTCAAGATTTTTAGGCAAGTGTATCTTGGCTGGAACTGTATCAGAACAAAAGAAGGAAGAATATAATTTAGCAACACCCAAAACTATATAAGAGCGCCCCCCCCATTAATAATATGTAATCTTGCACCAAAATGATGTCTACTGATATGTTTTTACCTTCTACTTCCAAGGAGGCAGTGCCAGACACAGACCCTCCTTGGTTGGTAGCTCTGACTTGGTAAACGGTGGCATCATCATCTGTGACACTTGCAATGATGAGCTGGTGGTAGCCACCCTTAAACTCTTGAATCCTGTACTTTAATCCATCCGCGATGATTTCTTTGCCTTGTCTGTACCATTTCACAATTGGTTTCGGATGACCAGTCACTTTGCAGACCAAAGTAGCATTGCTCTGATATCTGACATTTAGATTTCTCAGTTCCTCTTTAAAGTGTGGTGCCTGAATTGGGACATCAGATTTGGGAGTGACAGGTTCTGATATTTCACTCCATTCACTCTCCCCACCTAGGTTTTCACATTTCACACGGAACTCATATTCAAGACCTTCAATAAGGTTTTGCACTGAAAAGACGGTTTCTCGAATTTCATCTGTCGTCACAGCAATCCACTTGTTCTGCTTCTTCTCACGCTTCTCAAGGTAGTAATTTCTAATCTTTGCACCTCCATCGCTGGCAGGTGGCTTCCAGGCCACAACACAAGAATCTTTTGTGACAGCGGTAATAGTTGGTTTGCCAGGGGCACCTGGCTTTTCTGTTTAAAACAAAGAAAAAGCAGTTGCCTCGTCAGATGAAACAGACAGCTCTATGAAGAGCTTATTTAAAAAAAAAAATGTTACGAACCCAAAGTTCTACTAATGGTAGCTAATCCAGAAAAATGAAATTGGTTACTTTATGCTAAGAAACTTATCAAAACAGAAAGTTCCTTTTTAAAGAAAAAGGGGAGAGGGTATATATACCCTTTTAGATCAGCGAAATTCAAGTGACATAAAAGACACTTGTACTTTAGCTGAATCTTTGCTGTCTCCTTTCAAAAGTCATTTCTGTTAAAAAAAAAAAAAAAAAGTTTTACATACAGATGGAATTTTGCTATAGGAAGACTGTCTGTAGAGGTTGTACTCACCAAATGGACTCTTAATGATCACAACTGAGGAGACTTCTAGAGGTTCACTGATGCCAAACATGTTCTGAGCCGAAACCCGGAAGTAATACCCAGCATTTTCTGTGAGGTTCACAATTCTACAGGTTGTCACGGAGATGGCTGAAGACACCAATTGCCATTCAGCCCCTTCCTTGGCCTCACATTTCTCCACCACATAATTGGTGATCCAGGAGCCTCCGTCATCTGCAGGTGGTTTCCAGCTGATCACCACAGAGTTCTTCAATAGAGCTTCAATCACAATTGGTCCTGTAGGTTTGTCTGGTTTATCTGTTGGGGGAAAATACAATTGTAGTGGTCTCTATCGTGTGCCTCCCAAGACCTTTTTTTTTTTTAAAGAAGAAAAACCACTGAAAAGGAAAACAAAATACCTTGTATTTCCACATCAAGCATGGTATCGACCGTTCCGAGGACATTGCTGAGCTGAACTTTGTATTTCCCAGCATGAGTCTTACGCTGGACATTCTTCATGACAAGATGGGTATAGTGCTCTGTGTTTTCTATAGTAATGTTTTCTGAGTTTTGCAAGAGTTTCTGGCCACGGAACCAAGTGATGGCAGGTACTGGCCGGCCAATGTACATGACATGAATTCGAAGTGTTGAACCCACAGCACCGTAATACTTCTCTTTCAGTGGGTAACCAGGATGGAACTGCGGGGTTGCTTGCAGGAGAAGCTTACTGCTGGATTCTACTTCTCCAACCTCGTTGGTAGCTACACAGGTATAAACACCTTCATCTTCCTGTTCCTCCGTCATTACTGTTAGAGTATGTGTGCGTCCATCTGAAGACATTTTGTACTTGCGGCTTTGTACGAGCTCCTTACCAAACCGGAACCACTTAATGTCAGGCAGAGGCCTTCCGACAATCTGGCATGAGAGTTGAGCAGCTTCGCCCAGTTTAGTGGTAACATCCTTCATTTCTTTGCGTACTCCTGGGGCTTCTCCAGCTAAAGGGTATGAAAGTGCATAATATTAGTGCATTATTGTCACTACTGGATCTATAATCCACTGTCCTTGTATATCGGGAATGAATTCATCACACTGATTGATACTCTTATTAGACACCATGATTTACACGAGTCTAATTCTTAAGTCTTCACAGTGATTGGAGGATCATCTGGAAAGTAGAGATTCAATGAGGATATCATCATATTATTATGTAGAGTGACTTTTTTATGATTGGGAGGCATTAACTATGTATGGGGTTTGGGGAAAATGTGAGTTCTCTATAAACCGTTGTATCTTTGCCCTTAGGTTCAGTGAAGGGGGGTACATTTGTTGACACTTTGTCTTATTAGGAGTATTAAAATCCATTGTATTCATGGGAGAAATTGCTCTAGGCATGTGCTCAGTTCAGTGCATCTAACAGTTTACTGCTGAGGCTTTGTGCTTGGAATCACTTCCTCTAGAACATATCAACTGCTCCCTTTGTGCACATATGCCAAACAGTTCTTTCTTTCCAAACACTTGCTCTCTAATAAAGCTTTCTGGAGACCTACTTAGTATAGAGGAAGAATTAACCTTTACATGTTGCTTAGTTTGTAAATGAAAGCAGAGAACTAACGGCTACTTACACGTTAGTTTGGTCTTTACAGACATAGCAGTTCGTCGAGGTCTGCTCAGCCCCGTCTCATTCTCAGCGAAAACCCTGAATTCATACTCTGTAGCTTCCAGCAACCCTCCTATTGTGAACTGCCTGTCTTTGATGCGGTCCTTACTGCTCTTCTTCCAGGCACTGTCTCCAGATTGTCTGTATTCAACCCAGTATCCAAGGATTTCTTTGCCACCATCACATTCAGGTTTCTCCCACTGCAGAGTGACGCTGTCTTTGGATATTGAAAGAATCTCGAGTTCTCCAGGTTGGCTTGGCTTATCTGAAATATTTGAAAACAGTTGTAAAGGAAAGAGAGCAAAGATGGCTTGACTCTGTGATTCTAGCCCCTTCAGAAATTCTTTCCTTACCAAATGGATCTTTGCAAACAACTGGTTCAGATGCAGGGCTGGTCTCGCTTAGGCCAACGTCGTTCTGTGCAATGATGCGGAACTGATACTCGGCATCGGGAACAAGCCCGGTGACGGTGTACATTGTGGTGGTGATCTGAGTCTTGTTGTGTCTGACCCACTTGTCAGTTGAGGTCTCCTTGCGTTCAATATAGTAGCCCGTGACCCGAGAACCACCATCATCTTTGGGCCGGGACCAGGACAGGCTGACGGAACTCTTGGTCACATCGAGTATTTCTGGAGGATTGCTTGGAGGCTCGGGAGGGTCTAGGAATGTAAGTGGGAAACACACATGTTAGCGTACAGTTCCAACTCTTGTAAGCTGGTGATTTTCATTTTGAAACAAAAGAGTACTGAGAGGAAGTTTACAGTGTTGTGGTTGGAAGAGCACTTACTCAGTGGTGTTTTTGGTATGACGGGTTCCTCCGATTTCAAGGGTTTGCTTATTCCAAACTGGTTTTCTGCTGAAACACGGAAATGGTATTCCACATTTTCTTTGAGGCCTTTTACCACCAGAGATGTACCTCGGACTCTGGAGTCAATGGTGTACCAGGCGGATTTAGGCACTTCGCGTCTCTCCAGGATGTACCCCAAGATATCGGCACCACCGTCATCGGCAGGGGGCCTCCAGCTGACCCTCACAGAGCGAGCTTGTATGTCGTCATATTCAAGTGGCCCTTCTGGAGTGTTGGGATTTCCTATCACCCTGACCTTGATGTAGACAGCCTTCTTGCCACATTTGTTTTCCAGAACCAGGTCATAAGTGCCAGAGTCATCCCTGTCTGCTTCTTTGATTACAAGCTCAGTGTGAGTTTCAGAGGTTGCGATCATGGCACGCTTACTAATGTCTTGGCCTTCCTTGGTCCATTTACATATTGGGAATGGTTTTCCTTTGATCGGTATGGTAAGTCTGATGACTCCACCTTGTCTTACTAAGATACCTTCCTGGTATCTTTCATCAAGTTCATAGTCAGGATATTCTGGGGAGAAAGGTAAGGTTACAATTAGCATTTTGGGACAAAGGCATAGGAAATAAGTCTAAAGGCAAATATAGCAGAAAGGAAGTGATCCCATCTCTTACCAAGCATTTCTGTGACTTTGACTGTTCCTGGTACCTCAGCAGGCTCCCCAGGTCCACCAGCGTTACAGGCCAGGACACGGAATCTGTATTCGGCGCCCTGAGGTAGGTGTGTGAGAGTATACTCCCGAATTTTGGTTGGGGTGGTGTTGCATTTGGTCCATTCATGTTGATCGACCTTTTGCATTTCGATCAAGTAGCCCGTGACTTTAGATCCTCCTTCATCTTCTGGTACGCTCCAGGCCAGGGAGACTGATGTCCTTGTTGTGTCGGTAACTCTTGGGTTTTGTGGCTTTCCTGGAGGAGCTGGAAAATAAGAGTAACAACATACTTGTTAAAAGTTTCTGCAAAGTTGAAAATCAGATGCTAAAAACCTAATGATTTCAGTGGATTGTGGAGACGTGGAATGTAACATTAGGATATTTTTCGTTTTGTAAATATTTAATTCATTTTATAAGTTAAAACTACTTTAAACTCTTGCTTTTTCCTTTGTCTTATATGTGCTTAGTTTATGATCACTAATTCTATCTTACATTTAACATCAGTTTTTAAACTGCTTCGAGAAATACTAACTTGCTTAAAAATTTTAACTGTGATATAGGGTGTCTATCATGAGTTCTATTTTAAAGAGGGAGAAGTAGATTCAAGAGAAGAATATAAGAAGTTACTTTCCCAACACTGCTAAGGGTTGGGAGTGGGGAGAGGATTGACGACAAAGGACACAAATGAACTTTTTGGGCTGATGGAAATATTCTATATTTTGATTGTGGTGGTGGTTATACAACCATACATTTCCCCAAACTCACAGAATTCTCTATTTCAGGAAGGTGAATAACTATATTAAATTATATCTCACTGAACTTTTATATAAAAGGTATTTACCGATTGGATCCATGGCCACAGTGGGTTTGGAAGGACGGCTTGGTTTTCCAGTTCCTCTCACATTGACGGCTGTGACACGGTGCTCATATTCTAAGCCCTCAATAAGGCCAGTGGAACGGTATCGTGTCATTGTCACTGGCACTTTATTTACGCGGACCCATCGATCTGCTCTCACTTCTTTGCGTTCCACGATGTATCCAGTCACTTGGGAGCCACCGTCATCTTCTGGTGGGTACCAAGTAAGTGTCATGCCCTCACGGGAGACATCAAATATCTGTAATGTTTCTGGAGGTCCAGGAATGTCTGCAGCAAGATGGAGGTAAACACACCATGCACCATGAATAAATTAAAGACTCATACATTGTGTGTCTCGTATGTAAGACTCTTATGACTATTTTTCTAGTGTTTTCATTTTTGTACCTTTCTTGCTGTTCCTCATTTTCTTCAATTTCATAAACATTTATTAAACGTGTATTCTGTATTTTTTCCTCACTGTAACAGCCAGTCTTCCCTCCCTCCTTCCTCTCCTTCTACCCATCCTTTCCTAACTCCTTCCTCTCTTTCTTTCATACAAAAACAAAACAAAAACCTTAACCATGTTGAAAACCCCTCCAAGAAAAGGAGGCATAGAAACCTTAGAACGACCCTGGGATTAATTTTGGACCTCTTTTTACTTACATAAGGGCATATTAAAAACAAATTCCTTCTTGTTAACATTTAGAGGTGAGGAGAATGGCAGAAGGGCCCAGGACTTACTGATGCTGCTGCGACATTCTATGACTTCAGACTGCAAGTAGGAGCCAATCCCAAAGCGGTTTGTCGCAGCCACTCGGAACACATACTCGTTTCCTTCAATGAGTCTGGTAAACTTAAATGTTGATCTGGTCACTGACTCAGACACAGGCAGCCATCCAGGGCGGTGGGCATCACGTTGTTCTACCACATAGCCACTCAGCGGAGCGCCACCATCCAGTTCGGGCGGTCCCCAGGAAATGGTCACTGAAGTAGCATCAATTTCATCAACCTTGATAGGCCCAGACGGTGGACCAGGCTTGTCTACAAAAGAAAAGGAAATTCCAGATGTTAATTTTCACTTCAAATCAAAATTGGGTGACTGAGCATCAACAATTTGCTTGTGCCTTTTCCCATGTCCCTACCGAGAATGATGACTTTAATGGTCTCTGATGTAGTTCCGGTCACATTCTTCAGTTCAAGTACATAGTCTCCAGTATCTTTGATAGTGGTTTCCCGGATGGTTAATTTAGCTACCTTAGTATGAGTTTCAACTGTGACACGCTCTGATTCTCTTAGTTTAGAACCAGCGAAGAACCAGGAAGCAGCAGGAGGTGGGCGGCCAGCGATTGGTATTACCAGCTCTACCGGTCTGCCAGCTGGGACATGGATGGTCTTTTGAGGCATTGTAGAAAGATCAATTGTTGGCAACACTATGAGAAAGAAAGTAGGAATTTATCCTTAAGTATAATTTCTAATGACAGGACGTAATGAATTCTGAATGTTTCCTTCATTTTGCTTTACTATTACTGTTATCTTGGTGTTTTGGTACATACCTCTGAGGTCTTGTACAGTCACGGCTGTGACGATCTCTCTTGGTTCTGACACACCTTTCTCGTTTTGTGCCCTTACTCTAAATAAGTACTGTTCACCTTCGTTTAAGGAAATAACAGTGTGCTCTAGGACTGTGGGTTTTAAGGTGACAACCTTCATCCATCTCTCAGTGCCAGCTCTGCAGGCCTCAAGAACATAGCCAGTGAGTCGGCTCCCACCGTCATAGAGTGGTTTCTCCCAGGCAAGGGTAACAGTGGATTTGGTGACATCGACCACTTCTAGCTTCGTAGGCACCAAAGGCACTTCTGAGACCAGAACTGCATCAGATGTTTCACAAGGTTCTCCAATGCCATAAATATTTTCTGGCAACACCCTGAAATAGTACATGGCTCCTTCTATAAGTCCAGAAATCCTGTACAGTGTCTTGCTGCATTTGGTAGTTACTGTTTTGAATGCTCTCATGGCAGCTTCACGCTTTTCAATAATATAGTTGTTGACAGGTGCTCCACCATCAATTGTGGGAACTTCCCAAGTGATGGTCACAGAATCTCTTGATACTTCCTTAACTTTCACTGAAGGACAGGGGCCAGGAGTATCTAAAAAAACAGAGAATGAAGGATGCATACTTCTTATTTGACAGATTAGTTGATAGATTTTTGGGGGAAAGGGGTTAGGAAAATATACTTAACATAGTCCCTTCTAGAGAGGTGATCAATCAGAAGTCAAGGTGTTTGTTTTTAAAGAACCTACTCATTGCATAGTATTAAGACCAATACTTACCGTATACTTTAACAAGGACAGTTGCTGATTTCTTGCCAGATTGGTTTTCGGCTTCAATGGTGTATTTTCCAGCATCGTACCGGTTAACTTTGTCCACAATAAGCAAAGAATAACTCTCAGTGGTGTCGATGATCGCCCGACTTGCAAGGTCAATGCCCTTTTTGCTCCATGTGATGACGGGTGGTGGTCTTCCAGATACAGACACCATCAGCCGTAGTGAGGCCCCAGCTCTGATGGTCACGGTCTTCTTTAAATCATCTGCAAGCTCCAGATCTGGTATTTCTGGAAAGTAAATGTCAAAGCTTAATTAATTTATGAACAAGTGTGATGAGAAAAATAATTCACCTAAAACCTTGAATTATAAATACCTAGTCTTTCCACAGGCTCAATTTCTGCAGTTGACTCGCTGTATTCGCTCATGCCCTTCACGTTCACAGCAGCAACTCTGAAGGAGTATTTCTGGCCCATTTTAAGGTCTGTCACAGTGAATTCATTGTTTCTTATTGTGGCGTTGGTATGTACTCGGTACCACTGATCAGTGTCCTTCTCTTGCATTTGAAGAACGTATCCTATGATGTCAGTGCCACCGTCATACATGGGCTTGGTCCAGGCTAAACTGATGCTGTGTTTGGTGGTATCCACAACTCGTGGAGCAGAAGGTGGTCCAGGGGTGTCTGTAGAAAGAAGGATATTATACAAATAAGGAAGCTTTGAGATTTGTATTTTTGATTTGTAAGATTCACTCAGGCATTGCTGTTCTTTGTCTACACTCACTGAGATGTTCTTTGTAACTAAGGTCTTCTGATATTGCAAGATGGCACTGTGTTCTGGAGTTACTATTTTTATTATTTTAAGAGTTAAAAACTTCTTTAGAAAGGCAGATGTTTCTCCCTGGCCACCTTGGCTAGATACACTGTGTCCTGCTAAGTTCATTGCTTACAGTACCCATTCTCAGGAACTTTTTTTTTCTCTTTTTGGCTGTGCCCAGTGGCATATAGGCAGAGAAGGCAATGGCAAGCCACTCCAGTACTCTTGCCTAGAAAACCCCATGGATGGAGGAGCCTGGTGGGCTGCAGTTGGGGTTGCTACAAGTTGGACGCCACTGAGTGACTTCACTTTCACTTTCATGCATTGGAGAAGGAAATGGCAACCTGCTCCAGTGTTCTTGCCTGGAGAATCCCAGGGACGGGGGAGCCTGGTGGGCTGCCGTCTATGGGGTTGCACAGAGTCGGACACAACTGAAGCGACTTAGCAGCAGCAGCAGCAGTGGCATATAGGAACCTAGTTCCCCAACCAGGGATTGAACCTGTGCCCCCTGCAGTGGAAGCACAGAATTTCAACCACTGGACCACTGGGGAAGTCCCAGGGACCTTTCTTTAGTAGCTCAGCTTTCAACAAGGTCAATATTCTTGTCACCTCTACATTTCCAGTAAGTACAGGAATAAATATCTTCTACTTCCTCTCAGTCCATTCCAGTGATTTATTCCTTTTAGTTCTTAGGCTTAAACTTTGTACAAGGATTTGCCAACTTATTTTTGAGGCTCTTGTGACAATTATTTTGTTAGGTACTTATTAAGAAAGTAGGAACTTTCTGTTCTGCTAAGCCTCTTAAAGGAGACATTGTCCTTTTTTTCCTCTTCAGTAGTTATTATCATTACAACAAAATTACCTCCATCCTTAGGAAGATTTGAAAAAGACATCCCTTTCATATTGGTAGTAGGAAAAAAAAATTTTTTTTCACAGATTAGAAAATAACAGCAACAATTTCCAGCAACGTAACTGCTAACTTATCAACAGAAGTACTTGTTGAAATATTTTCTGTCTTAGGCTGTAAAGTCCTTCTAATAAGCATATGCCTTTCTAGGCCAGTCATAACTTCTACGAGTTCTTGGAAATTACATATTGGACAATTCTTTGTAATATGATTTTGATGGGCATTAGGAGTATGAATGAGTCTTGGAACTCACATGATGGTTCTCTGCAGGAGATAAAGTTGGAAGCTTCGCTGGGTTCGCTGTTACCAGCAGTGTTTACTGCAGTCACCCGGAACTGGTAATCACAGCCTTCCATCAGGCCAGTCACCTTCAGCCTGGTGTCGTACACCACGTGGTCCTTGTTGACACGTGTCCAGCGCAGGCTCTTCTTCTCACGCTTGTCTACCAAGTAGTTGCTGATGTCGTTGCCACCGTCAGATTCAGGTTTCGTCCACTGAATGATGATATGCTCTTTGCCAGCCCCAACTTCTTCAGGTATGCCAGGTTGTGATGGAATCGCTGTTTATATTTTTATGAGAATAAAAGGTTGATCAGAATTGCACAAAATCACTATTTCTATGACTGTCTGCCCCCTGCCCACCCCATCCCCTGATCCCATGACACTTCCACTGGCAAGTTAAGTGTTAATACTCACTGAAGGAGTTTCTGGCAACAATGGGCTCTGATTCAACAGGCACACCAGGGCCATATTTGTTTACTGCCCGCACTCGGAATATGTATTCGTTGTTCTTGATGAGTCTAGTAACCACATGGGATAGGGTGGGGCATTCGCCTTCCACAATCACCCAGTTGAGCCTGCTCGTCTCGCGTCGTTCCACAATGTAATGAGTAATTTCTGCTCCTCCATCTTCCTGAGGAAGGCTCCAGGCTAAAGTACACTTCTCCTCAGTTACTCTGCTGACAGTGAGCTTTCCACATGGGCCCGGGGAATCTAAAACAGATGTAGGAATGAGCAATGAGGAAGGTCCTTCTTTCTGCACACATTTGAGAAAGCTATGGAGATAAAAAATCGTTTGACCCTCTTACCGAGAACCTTGACCAGGACAGACACAGCCTTTGTCCCGCTGGCATTCTTCACTGTTAAAGTATATTTTCCACTGTCACTTCTGTCACAGAACTTGATCACAGCAGTTGCTCGTTTGCCCGTATACTGCAGAGAGATTTTCTCACACATATCTAGTTCTTTGTCCCCTTTGGTCCAGATAATCTTGGGTTCAGGTTTGCCACCAACTGCAGCATCAAGAACAAGATCCGAGCCTGCTCTGATGGTGACCAGATCACCCTGTAATCTGGCATCCAGTTCGGCTTTGGGTGGAGCTGTCATAGACAAAATGTGAATGAATGCGTGATAGTCTGTTGTCACAGAAATTGTGATCATTTAAAAGGAGAACGTGGATTATTATTATTATTTTTACCGTATTCATCTCGGCAAGTGATGGGGCCTGTGGATTCTGATCCTTTGCTAATTACGCCTGCTGCATTCTTGGCCAACACACGGAATTCGTAAGTGTCTCCCTCACTGAGAGCAGTAACGGTGAAGAAATTGTCAGATACGATGGTGTAGTTGCACTTGAGCCAGCGACCGTCTCCAACTTCGCTGACTGGCTTACGCTCTATGATGTAGCCCACGACCTTGCTGCCGCCATCATACACCGGGGCAGACCAGATCAGTGACACTGTCGATCGGGTGACATCTGTTACCTCTGGTCTTCCTGGTGCATCTGGAAGGGAGGCAAACGTAAGGTTAAATACAACTCTGAATTCTGCTAGTACTGATGATGATGATAAACAAATGTACCCTTAAATTTTGACACCTACCCACTGGGTTTTGAGCCATCACAGGTCTCGAAGCTTCGCTGGCTTTGCTAACGCCTGCGGCATTGAGTGCGTATGTTCTGAACTGATATTCCAGTCCTTCTACCAAACCGGTCACTTTGTAGTCGCACTCTAAGCATGGTACTTTGTTTTCTTTGACCCAAAGAATGGTGTTACGTTCTTTCTTCTCAACCCAGTAGCCGATGACTTTACTGCCACCGTCATGGTAGGGTTCTTCCCAGCGAATAGACATGGCATTTGCAGACACATAGTAAACCTCAGGTCTGGTAGGTGCACTTGGTGGGACTAAATATAAACAGAGGTATCAAAATATAAATTGAGTTTCAAAATACAAATACAGAATATAAATAACATTCAGGGGAAATGTTTAATCATAGAGACTTGGTAATATGATTTTAATTTTCTTACCAAATGGATGCTCAGCCACGATTGGTGCTGATTCTACAGGCTTGCTGACACCAAATCTGTTCTCTGAACTGACACGGAAAGAATATTCCATATATTTTGTGAGATGAGTGACTTTAATCTGAGTGCGCTTGACACTGGAATTGACAAGCTGCCAAGCTGTTGTACCCGATTCCCGCTTTTCAACAATGTAATTGGTAATATCAGTGCCTCCGTTGTCTTGAGGTTCAGCCCATGACAGGACACATGATTCAGCTGAGATAGATGAGACTTCAATGCGGCCGGTTACTGGACCTGGCCTTCCGATGACCACAACTGTGATGGTAAATGTTTTAACACCAGCTGTATTTTCCAGGGTCAAGAAGTACCTTCCAGAGTCACCTCTCATGCTGTCCTTTACAGACAAGGTGGTTCTGTCTTTTGTCGTCGTGATACTCACTCGATCTGTCTCCTTAAGTCTCATTTCTTCAAGTTTCCATGTTACCTTGGGGGCGGGACGACCACTGATTGGCACGTCAATGGTAAATGTGCTTCCTGCTTTGCAAGTTATGAGCTGATTGGTAATTCCAGTGAGGTCAGCAGTGGGCTCAATTTGAGGCTCCTTGATGATGACAGAAGAGAAGGCTTCCCTGGGTTCACTGTAGCCGGCATCATTCTTGGCCTTCACGCGGAATTCATATTCAGTGTTCTCAACGAGGCGCTCCACTGTGAAAGTCATCTGTTTGGTGTGACCAGCTTCAACCCAGAAGTCAGATCCCTTTTGTCTCATTTCGAGCAGGTAGCCAGTGATTCGGCTGCCTCCATCATGGTCAGGTTTAAGCCAAGCTAAGACTACAGAGGACTTGCTTGTGTCAACAATATCAAGTCTCCTAGGTGGAGCAGGTTGTTCTGTGGCTACCATTGGTTCTGGCATTTCATAGGGTTCACCAACACCATACTCATTTTCTGCAGAAACACGGAAATAGTATGGAACGCCTTCTAGCAGGTCACTGACCCTGAGGATCTGACGAATGCATTTCTCACTGACCACCTGCCAGCTACGGCGACTGGCTTCTCGTTTCTCTACCACGTAGTGATGAATTCGGGCACCTCCATCAAGGAGAGGGGCATCCCACATCAATGTAGCAGAGCCCCGGGTCACATCCTTGAAGGTAATCGGGCCAGGTGGGCCAGGAGAGTCCAGCACCTTTACAGTGAATGTGATTGACTTACTACCGCTGTTGTTTTCTACAGTAAGGGTATATTTCCCTGCGTCGGTTCTGTTGCAATTTTCCACAGTGAGGGTGCTGAAGGAATCTGTTGTGTGGATGTCAGCCCGAATGCTAAGGTTAGAGTCCGGTTTGCTCCATACAGCTGTCGGAGTTGGTCTACCCTGATAGGCAATGAAGAGGCGAATGCTGGCCCCAGCTCTCACAACATGAGTCTGCTTGAAGTTGGCATCGATGTCTAACTCAGGAGCTGATAATCGGTCAACTGCTTTAATGGTGCCAGTCACTTCACAGCTGTCTCCTTTTCCAGCAGCATTGATAGCACTGACCCGGAATTTGTATTCTTCACCTGCTTGCAGATCGGTGACTGTATATCTCGTTTTCACACATGCTTCTACGTTCACCTTGTGCCAGTCTCCCAGGTCAGCTTTGCACATTTCAATAATATACCCAATTATCTCCAGTCCTCCGTCAAACACTGGCTTAGACCACTCTAAGCTCACAGTTGTCTTTGATGTGTCTGTCACTTTGACCACAGCAGGCGCGCCTGGTGGGTTGACAGGCTCTCTGCATTTGATTAGTCGTGAGACGCCGCTTGCAGGCCCTACCCCTGCGGCATTTTCAGCCATGACGTGGAATTCATACTCGTTGCCCTCCGTCAGACCTGTGACTTTGAATCTTGTCTCACAGATGGGTCGTTTGCTGATCACTTTCACCCATCGCGTGCTCTTCTTTTCTCTCCTTTCAAGGATGTACTGTTGAATTTCACTGCCACCATCTGATTCTGGCCTGGCCCATGTTAGAGTAATGCTATTGCCTGTTACATTACTAGGTTCTGGAGTGCCAGGGGCATCAGGAATAGCTGTGAGATAAAAACAGAGAAAGAAACCAATTAGACATGTTTGCTTGGAAACTGACCTTATGACATAGTGCCACTTAGTGAAAATGGTCACTTACTGTACTGTATTTGAGCAACCACTGGGTCAGAATCCAGTGGCCTGCTAACACCAAACTTGTTAACTGCAGAAATACGGAATTGGTATTCATTGCCAGTTATTAGTTTCGTGGCTGTGTAGCTGAGGGCTTCACAATTGTCCTCGATGAGTGCCCAAGCAAGTCTGCTGGTTTCCCGTTTTTCAATCAGGTAGTGAGATACAGGGGCACAGCCGTCATTGTGTGGCGCATCCCACCACAGGGTCATCTTCTCGCCAGTTATATTGGTGAATCTTATTGGCCCAACTGGTTTTCCTGGTGTATCTATAAGAAAAAGATTCTGGAGTTAGTTTCTTTTCCCTTGTCCATTAAAATGCAATCAGGCCTGTCTTTAATCCAAGTTCTGTACATCGTAAGAGTAAGAAGCTATTCTAGAGTATTACCTTGTACTCGCACTGTAATCTCTGCTTTTGTGGAGCCAGATGCGTTTTTGGCTTCCACTCTGTATACACCACGATGGTCCCGGGTGGCATCTCTAACAAAGAGGCTGGTGGATCCAAGGACATCGGTTATTTCCATGTTCATCTTCTTCTCAATTTCTACTCCATCTTTGAACCAGGTTACTCGAGGTACTGGTCGTCCTTGTACCAAAGCTTTAATTCTAAGGCTCTCTCCAGACTTAATAGTGATACCATCAAAGTACTCAGGGCCAAACTCTACAGTTGGTGCAACTGTAAAAGAAATAGAATTATATACATTAACTTGGTTTAATAAAGACAGAAACAAACATGTTTTTCATTAGCACCATATCATAAAGCCTGGAAGGGTAATCCTTATACCAAAGGCTATTTTGAAAGTATGATTGACGGTTGAGAATTTAGACTCTAAGGTTAAACATTTGCATATTGTTATCTCCTTTGTTATGTCTGTCATGTTACTACTCTTGAATTTCCACTTGTAAAACGAGGAATGAAATATTTGTAGGTCATCTACTTCCTAATGCTGTTGCATATTCAAACGAGTTGCTGTTCCACGCCATTAGCTGCACTCAGGCAAAATGATAATTGTGCTGTTGAATTTGTGTTGTATTTTTGTGATTTCAATAGAAATGGACTGTTATTCTTGAGAACTTTATTCTTTATTATAAATGACTGAAATTACAAAGCTAAAAACCATCCCCATTTGCATGCATTTATGTGGAAATGAAAGAATAGACGCAGTAAAAAGTTGATGCTAATCACATCTTTTTCTTCTCTTCATCTGAGAGGTAGAAAAATCTAATTCACCTACCTAACAACCTTTGGTAATCTGTATGAAATATTGGTTTTATTCTCATTTTACACACCAGGGACCAAAAATATATATATTTAAAAACATGAATGTTCTTAGTTACACTGGAAATCAGTCGTAAATGCTTACCATTTTCATCTCTGGTCATGATAACACCAGAAGACTGTGACGGCGGGCTTATGGTTCCAACAGCATTTCTTGCGATTATTCTGAACTCATATCGATCCCCAGGACTGAGTCCTGTTACCGTGTACTGACATTCACTGACGTCAGTAAAGTTGCATCTGGTCCAGCGGTCGCTCCCTTGCCGTTTCTCGATGCTGTAGGCCACTATCTTACTGCCTCCATCACGCAGCGGTGGGTTCCATTTCAGTGTGATGGTTTCCCGGGTGACGTCAATGTAGTCAGGAGTGCCAGGTGGGTCTAAAAATTATATGAAAGTTAAAGGTGTCATTACTTCTGTAATCAACTCTTAATCCTCAATGGAAGGGGGAAAAAAATGAATAAATTCCCCAAACTCATTATAGCCATTAATTGAAATTTTTTGGTATCAGAATCTTAAAAAAATTTTTTTAAATTACTTTATTAGACTGATTTAAAATCATTCCCCTTGCTTTACCTGACCAACTCTAGTGTCAAGAAAATATGTGAGAAGGTGATACATGGAAGAAAATTAGTAACACATTAGTTGCTGAATGAAATATACTGGAATAATCTTCAGTCACTTACCTACTGGGGAAACAGCTAAGGTAAATTTGCTTGGGTCGCTAGGTGAGCTTAGGCCAGCAGAATTTTCAGCGAATACACGGAACTGGTAATCCAGGCCTTCCATTAATCCAGTAGCTCTATATTCTCTTCCAGATATTGGTGACATATTAATTCTTTGCCAGAGGATGCTGTTTCTTTCTTTCTTTTCAACATGGTATCCAGTAACTTCTGAACCACCATCATAAACTGGAGCATCCCAAGTGAGTGACATGCCATCAGAAGTCACATTGTATGTAACTGGCTTTCCTGGGGGGCCAGGAATCCTGAACTGGTGTTTGGCCAAAATGATGTTTGAGACAAGTGGTTGGCTGACTCCATATCTGTTTTCTGCCCTAACTCTAAACTGATATTCAGCATCTTTGACTAGATTAGGAACTTTGAAAGTTGTCCGGGCAACGCTGGAACACACCATCTTCCAATTAGTTTGTGAAGCTTCTCGCTTCTCAATGCTGTAACAGGTAATTTCACCTCCTCCATCATCATCAGGCACATCCCAGGACATGATGACACTATCGGCCTTGATTTCGTCGAATCGAATGGGCCCTTTGGGCTTAGATGGCGGGCCAAGTGTGATGACTGTAATGGGATATGTGTTTCGACAGACTGCGTTATCGAGAATAATGGTGTATTTCCCTCCATTCTCCTTCTTCGCATTCTTTATACTCAGAGTAAGTTTGTTTTCGGTTTTACCCAAACGAACAAGTTCACTTTCTTTCAGTGGCAAACCGTCTTTCAACCAACTGATAGATGGCTTGGGTTTCCCTTTGTAAGGTAATTCGAGGTGCACATTATGTCCGATTCTCACAGCAACTTGTGCCCCTGGGATTTCTGACAGGTCAACTTCAGGTGGAATTACAAGTTCTTTCACTGTGATTGGCCCAATACTGACACTGTCGCTCAGCCCTTTCTCATTTCTGGCAGACACTCTGAATTCCAGCTCTGACAGTTCCTTGAGCTTGCCAACCTCAATTTCACATGTCTTACTTATGCCAGCGTGTGACCACGTTTGTTCACCTTTACCTTTCCTTTCCACAATATAATCTGTGATTACACTACCACCATCGAAGTCGGGCTTGGTCCAGCTCAGCGTAACAGATGTCTTTGTTGAGTCTTTCACTGAGAGATCGCGTATAGGTGCTGGTACCTCGGCAGCCTTCACAGGCTCTGTGGTTTCACAGGGTTCCCCAATTCCAATTTCATTCACTGCAAAAACTCTGAAGAAGAACGGAGTTTTCTCTGACAAATCGGTTACTTTAAAGGATGTGCTAGAACATTTGTGTGACACGGAAGACCATGTTCTCTTGGTGGCATCTTTCTTCTCAATGATGTAATTAATTATAGGAGATCCTCCGTCAATGAGAGGAGGGTCCCAGAACAAAGTGACTGTGCCTTGAGAAACATGTTTAACCTGTAGGTTTTGGCAGGCTGCTGGTGTGTCAAGCACTTTAACACTCACAGTTGAAGACTTTGGTTGACCAACACCATTTTCTATTGTGAGAATATATTTGCCTGTATCATGGCGAGTGACTTGAGGGATAGTGAGTATTGAAGATGAGTCCGTGTTTTGAATGCTGTAGCGGGCATCACTGCCAAGATTCTTCTCATCTTTTCTCCACGTGACAGTAGGTGGAGGTCTGCCTTTGAAGGGAACCAACGCGTGTACATCTTCGCCAGCTTTAGCTATAATGGAGGTCCTGAAAGCCACGTCCAGGTCGATCTCTGGTTCCTCTGTAGACATAAAACAGACATATACAGTGAATTTTAAAGCAAGGAAATGAGTGATTTCCTGGAGGGTCTCTATTAAAATAAAAACATAATCATATCAGTAGGCACGTACCCAGTATGTCTTTGGCTTGTACGGGTTCGGTCATTGCTATAGGTTCACCTTGTCCGGCACAGTTTACGGCAGACACCTGGAAGTAGTAATTGACTCCGGGACTCAGGTTCGATACCACATATTCTGTAGTTCTGACTTCTCCTTTGGTAGAGACAACAGTCCATTCCTCTTCCTCTCCTTGTCTCATGGCAACAACATATCCAGTAACAGCACTGCCCCCATCGTAGACAGGTTTACTCCATCCAAGAGTGATGGAGGATTTAGTTGAATCTGCAATTCTTATCTTAGCCGGTGGGCCTGGTGGATCTGGAATGGACAGTCAGAATACCGTAATTATGCAATTATGTACAACTGGGCGACGTGAAAGATGACACAGGTGAAGAGGCCACACTTACCAATAGGATCAGCAGCTTTGTAGAAGTCAGATGGTTCAGAAAATGGACCCTGTCCAGCAGCATTTACAGCACAAACTCGGTACTGATAGTCACTGTGTTCCGTGAGTCCTGTCACTTTCTGTCTGGTGTCACGGATTGTCTCCTTTAGGACTTTAAACCATCCAAGACTCTTCTTGTCTCGTTTCTCCAGGATATAGCCGCTTATGTCACTACCACCATCTGCAACTGGCCTGCTCCAGACAACAGTCATCGAATTCTTGTTAATCTTTGTCACCTCTGGCACGCTTGGAGGCCCAGGTGTGACTGTTTGAAAAGGAAGAGGAAAATGAGTTAAAAGAATCAACATTACTGATAGATTCTACCTTTTAATCTTCAAGTCCTACTTAAGAACATTCGTCTCATTTATTATATTTTCCACCTGGTGAAAAGGATCATTATGAGAAGTGATATGATGAGCAAGAAAATAAGTCAGTCAAGCTCTGGAAACTATTAATAGCTAGCAGAATAGTATTTGTTTACTTATTAATTTATTTATGGTCATGTCACACAGCTTGTGGGATCTTAGTTCCCCTGGCCAGGGACTGAACTCAATCTCTGCCAGTGAAAGCATCAAGTCCTAACTGCTGGACTGCCAGGGACATCCCAGTTTATTTTTAAGTTTTCATGAATTTTATTCATTTCAGTGAGTAATGATAGAAATTTGAGAGATGAGATGCTATCTGAGCATACAGACATTTGTAAATGGATTAGTAATGGCTGCATGAACAGTAGAAGAGTCTTGAAGATAATCTAAGCCAAAATTTACCAAACTTGCTGTTGGAGATACTATTTAGTGCCTTGAATCAAAACAAGGTCTCATTTATTTCAAAGCAATTACAACTAATACTCAAGGAATAAAATGATCACCTGGTAGGATTTGATACAATGAAAATAAGTAAATAAATTTTCATGTATTTGATTTTAGTTTTCTAATGAAATCGTATCTCACCAAACGCATTCCTTGCTATCACTGGGTGAGATTCCAGCGCATCACCAATTCCATATTTGTTCACAGCGCGAACCCGGAAGATGTATTCATTTCCTTTGATAATTTTGGTGGTCTTAATGATGCACTCTTCCAAATTTTCAGACACCATAGACCACACAACGCGGCTTGTCTCACGCTTTTCCACGATGTAGTGAGTGATTTTTGCACCACCATCATCTGCCGGAGGCTGCCAGAGAAGAGTTATCTTTTCAGCAGTGACAGTCTTAAATTCAATTGGTCCACCTGGAGGTCCTGGTTTATCTGTCAATGAAAGAACAAAATGGTATATTAATAAATTTAGAAAGGTTTCTAATTGAAAATCATTAAATTTTAGGCAATGAAATATGATGTTGGCCTGCATTCAGCACCTACCAAGGATCTGCAGTCTAATTGTGGCTGAGGCTGAGCCCAAGGCGTTCCTTAGTTTTAATTCATAGGTTCCACTATTAAGGCGAGTTGCATCTTTGATGAGTATAGATGCAAGGTCAGTGGTATTTTCGACACACACCAGTGCATTGGTTTGTAACTCTTTGTCATCTTTATACCACTCAATTGTAGGCTCAGGTTTGCCAGAAATGCCAGCTCTGAGCTTTACAGATGTCCCTGCTCTGTATTTGACAACTTCTGTATATTCTAGAGGCAAATCAATTACAGGTCCACCTGTAAGAAAAACAGATCATAAATATTTAAAAGATCACAAGGATGAAGAAAATAATCTTGGCAACTTCAAAGTAAGCTCACTGGCCTTTATTAAATAATAAATGTACACATGGTAGTTCTAATCCCATTTATATTTTATATTTAATTTTATAAGCTACTCTTCTATCCCAGATGAGGAGGAAAGATTGTGAGCAAGCTCTGAACCCCAGTGACAGCACTAATTGCACAGGGATTTAAGTGCCTGTGAAATGTAAAGTCTGTTACGTGTTTTATTCCAGGAATGAAATGGGACACAGAACAATGATCTCTTGTTTTTATTTCCCTTCCCAGTTCACTGGTATCCAAGTGGGGGCAGTTTACAGCAGACCCTTAATGCTGAATTCTCTACTCACAGGGCTGTATACTCCCCTGGACTGGTTTTGTGCCAGGCTGCTTACAAGTTTTGAGAAACAGAATTAACGTGACTTGCTTCACAGTCTCACAAATACTGACTCAGTGTCTACTAAGCCTGGTTCATAGAGAGAGGCCCGAGGAGTCTCATCATGAAGATGGAAGTGGGTACTTCTGCCCCGATACCACAGAGATTCCCCCTTGGAAATGGGGGACTTTTAGAAACAGCATCACTGGGTACCTAACTCTCATGAAATTTTAGTTTTTAAACTACTGTTGAGTTGAATGTGCTACTTAATTTCCAGTAGTGTATTTTGGGATGTGTATGTGTATTTCGGACAACAGCAATGTAGAGAGAATTCTGAAGTCTGTTTGAATTTCCCCTCTATCATTCATAAGCTGCTTTGATGTTGGGGAAGTTATGTACGCACTCTAAACCTCACTTTCTCTTCTGTAAAATGAGCTAATCTTAAGGCTGTTAGAACTAGGGGAGAGAACTCATGGAAGGTACACAGGAAATGTTAGCTACTGCTAATATTTATCATCATTAACACCTCTGTTTAGTTTTTCACTTAAGAGGAATATTCTCTGAGCATCCAACCATCACTTTAATTATTGATGCTGAAATTTTTAAATAGAAACATGAAACATAAACTAATTCATATAATCAAAGAATCATAAAAGACTGAAATCAGAAAGGCCTTTTGCTATCCTGTAGTCCAAATCTCACGTTTTACAGTTAAGCCAAAAGGCCTGGGGTGTTATGGAATTTTCCTAAGACCACCCGCCACCCCCAGGTAATTCATAATTTCTCCTAAATATTTAACAAGGTACATAGTAAAAGTTATCCTATAGATTAGGACCAGAAAAAGTAAGATAGAATATTGAGTTAAATTACTGCTGTGGTTCAAAGTACTAAAAATGCTTACCATAAGAATCAATGCACGTAATGGGGCCTACAACCTCGGATGGATTGCTGATGGACCCGACAGCATTTCTAGCAAAGACACGGAATTCATACTGGGCATTCTGAGTCAAGCCAGAGACAGTGAAGTGAGTCTCGGTAACATTGGTAAAGCTGGCCTTGGCCCATCTGCCATCTGGAAGGTCTCGTCTCTCAACCATGTAGCCTGTAATCTTGCTTCCTCCATCAAAAGCGGGTTGTTGCCATGAAAGGTTGACAGAGTTCTTTGAAATGTCAGTGATACGGACGTTTCTTGGGGGTTCTGTGATAAGACAGAAAGCAGATTAGTGGCACTTAGATCATTATTTTACTTTGCAGAAAGAAGGTTTGCATCGCTAGGTAGTCAGAACTGTCCTTCTTGTGACAAATACATACCGCAGGCATCAATGGCTAGGACTGGTTCCGAAGGATGGCTGGGTTTCCCAATACCAGCAGCATTTTCTGCATACACCCTGAATTCATAGATTAATCCGGCACTAATTGTTGTGACTTTGAAGTGAGTTGTGCGGATGACCATTTTGTTGGCTTTTTGCCATAAGATACTGTTTCTGTCTTTCATCTCCAGGTGATAGCCTGTAACTGGACTGCCTCCATTGGACACTGGTTCATGCCAGCCCACGGTGATACTTTCTCGAGTGACATTGGTGACCCATGGTGTAGATGGTGGTCCAGGTGTTGCTATGAAAGACAGAAATCCCATGGTTAATATAGACATTTCAGACATTTTTGTATTTGGAAATGTGGGATTTTTGAGCAGTTCGACAACTTACTGTATGGTAGTTTGACAACCACACAAGCTGAATCTATGTGGTCACTGATGCCGAAGCGGTTTTCTGCCTTGATGCGGAATTGGTATTCTTCTCCTGTGGTCAGTTTCATGACTTTAATCATGGTTCTTGCAACTGTTGCAGACACTTCCGTCCATACTGCAGTACTTGTCTCTCTCTTAAGTACAATGTAATTGGTAACCTGACTTCCACCATCATACTTAGGTGGCTCCCATTTGAGAGTCACGCTGTCTTCAGTTATATCACTTATCACAACAGGGCCAGTTGGCGGACCAGGTCTGTCCAGTACAACGATGTTAATGAAAGCTTTGGTCGTTCCACTGGAGTTGGCAGCTGTGATCTCATATCTTCCAGCATCAGCGGCAACGCTTTCTTTGAGATTGATGGTCAGGTTTTCAGCAGTAATTTCAGTATTAAATCTCATGGTTGCTTTCAGTGGGACACCATCTCTTGACAAGGTCACTTTGGGCAGTGGTTTTCCAGAAATTGGAATGTCAACTTTAAGGTTTGAACCAGCTCTAACGTAGACGGTATGGCTTGGGAAATTCTTCATGTCAATTTCAGGTGGTTCTGAAAAATAAGAGTAGAGAAGATGAAGGTGAAAAAAGTGTTTTTTCCAAGTTGACTTAACGCAAATAATTTCAAATTTTGCTTCTACATAAAATTAAACGTACCTAGCTGCTCCTTAATAAGAACAGGAAGCAGAAGCTCTCTGGGGTCACTCAGGCCAGCTTGATTTTCAGCAAACACCCGGAAAAAGTATTCAGAATTCTGCCTCAGACCAGAAACAACATGGTGGGTTGACTTTACCACCGCACATCTCATCCAGGTCGTCTGTCCTTTTTCTAGTGCTTCAATGACATAATGCACAATTCTGCTTCCACCGTCATGCTCTGGCTTCAACCAGGCCAGGGAAACACTGTCTCTGGATACACTTGTTACTCCAAGTTTTTCAGGTGGGCTTGGCTTTTCTATGAAAGTAAAACATCAGAAGAAAGGGAAGATTATTGCAACATTTTTCCCCACATGTGTTCTTTCTGCCTTGTCAAAAGGAAAAATTTTAATGAAGGCATACAATTACTTTGAGACTTCTTTACTTTTTATATGATCAGTTTAGCTTTTGAGTCAAGCAAAACTTTCCCAGGCTTTGTCATTTTATGTCACAGCATGTCATAGCATTCAGATCAAATAAGCATCAAATGACCCAATTAAGTGATTAAATTTATCCCAAATTTATTATGGGTAAAAAATGAGGAATGAGATGAAGTGTTATAAAATATCATGTAATTTTTGCACATAAACGATATATATATGTACATATATATGTGCAGTCAAGTTCAGTTATACTTAAATCCAACATATCCATCTTCATCTATGTAAATTTCTACTTCTTTTGTAAATCAATGAAAAACTTTCTCTATTAGTAAGAGTTCCTTTTGTGCCATAGTATGAATCGCTTGAGGTGTGAACCAAAAGCATTTAAACAGTAATTAAAATGATTCACACTATTCAAGGAAAATGAATATGGATATGTAGGTTTTCTTTGTTCTTAAAACATACCTGTTATTTTTACTCCTTCCTTCGTTTCGGCTGGTACACCGACACCAAACTCGTTTTCTCCAGAGACTCTGAAGTAGTAAATTGCCCCTTCTTGTAAGTTGGTAATTTTGTAGGAGAGGCGGTTACAGTTGTTGGTCACAGAGACCCATGCTTTCTTACTGGCCTCCCGTTTTTCTATGTGGTAGTTCTTCACTGGTGCCCCACCATCATTTTCAGGGACATCCCAGGATAATACTGCAGACTCTTTGGTGACATCATGTACAGTAATGTTGGCTGGAGGACCAGGAGAATCTAAAACTTTGACGACCAAGGTCAGTGAGGCAGCATTCAAGACGTTCTGAATCATTAATGTATATTTTCCAGAATCATTTCTGTTGGCGTTTTCAATAGTCAGTGATGTTCGAGACTCTGTGGAGTCAATATAAGCTCTAGTGCGGAGGTCAGTGTCTGGTTTACTCCAGGAGACACTGGGTACTGGTCTTCCTCGGAAAGGCACAGTCATGGTAAAGGAGGCACCGGCCTTGACAATCAAGGTCTTCCTCATTTCTGTGTCAAGATCAAATACAGGTTCTTCTTCTCTTTCCTTTGCTATCTGGGGATCGGAGCTATCACTGGGATCACTAGCACCAACCTTATTGATAGATCTTACTCTGAAAACGTATTCGGCTCCTGTGGTTAGTCCACTTACTGTATATTCAGTGCCTCTTAAGTTCTGAATGGCAGTTTGCCAGTCAGTTTCATCAGATTTTTTGAATTCCACGGTGTATCCAGTTATTGGGGCCCCACCATCAAATAAGGGCTTAACCCAGCCAATAGTTATATTGGTCTTGCCCGAGTCCATGACATTGGGTTTGGATGGAGGAGATGGTAAGAACACAGGATCTTCTGCCCGAATTAGGGGAGAGCTTTCACTTGGAAGGCTCAGGCCTGCAGCGTTTTCTGCATATACCCGATATTCATATTCACACCCTTCACGAAGTCCTGTGGATTTCACTCTCAGATCATAAACTGGTTTTTTGTTTACACGTACCCATCGTAGGCTGTTTTTCTCTCGCCTCTCAACGATGTAACCAGAGATTTCGCTGCCTCCATCACTCTCTGGTCTTGACCAGCAAAGTGTCATGAACTCTTTGGTCACAGATGTAATTTCCAAAGATGTAGGTGGACTTGGAACTGTAAATGGATCAAGGGCCTTTACAGCCATGCTCTCCAGGGGCTCGCCAACACCGTATTTATTAACACCTGTTACTCTAAAGATGTATTCATTGCCCTTGAGTAACTTGGTCACTTTACAAAATGTCGTCCTTAACTCTCCTTCACATATAGTCCAAGCAAGGCGACTTGTCTCACGTTTTTCTACAATGTAATAGTCAATAGCTGCACCGCCATCTTCTTGGGGTGGTCCCCAGGAAAGAGAGCATTTCTCAGCAGTGAGGCCGGTTATTTCAAGTGGTCCTGCAGGTGGGCCAGGCTTATCAAGTACCTTGCAGTTAACTGCCATAGACCGAGTTCCAGCAACATTCTTCACTGTTAGCACATACTGCCCAGAGTCTCGTCGGACACAGTCTTTCACTGTTAGCAAAGTAGTGTAGTCCGTTGACACAATTTCTGTTCTTGCTCTCTCTTCAATTTCTACACCATCCTTGGCCCAGGAGATTATTGGCAGAGGTCGCCCTGCAACGTCTGCATTGATCTTAAGGACCTCTCCAGCTTTGACAACAATGACATCTCGGAATTTGACATCCATCATAATTCTTGGAGCCTCAACATCGTCTTTAACTGTGATAGGTCCAGTGGATTCAGATGGCTCACTAATTGAGTCAGCAGCATTCCTTGCAAAAACCCGGAATTCATAACGTTGATCTTCAGTGAGTTCAGTTACTTCAAAGTATGTTTCTGGTACATTAGTAAAGTTGCATTTCAGCCACCGGCCGTCTGGTAGTTCTCTACGTTCAATGATGTATCCGGTGATCTTAGCTCCGCCATCATAATGTGGTTTTGACCACTTAAGTGACACTGATTTCCTTGTGATATTTGTGACTTCAGGTTGTCCAGGAGGGTCACAGGGGTCTCTTGCAGGGACTGGCTCACAAGATTTACTGCATTTACCAATTCCAGCAATATTCTCAGCATATACACGATACTCATACATCAGTCCTTCATCAAGGCCGGAGACTTTCATTTGTGTATCAGCAATGAGGGTTTTATTTGCTTTTGACCAAAGAATGCTGCTTCTTTCTTTATACTCAAGGTGATAACCAAGTACTCGACTTCCTCCATCATTAACTGGCACTTGCCAGGTGACCAACATGGTGGATTTTGTGGCATGCACAACTTTAGGAGTACCAGGAGGACCCGGGGGGCTGAATGGATACTCGGCAACTACAGCAGAAGATTCACTGTAGGAGCTCTTTCCAAAGCGGTTTTCTGCGCAAACGCGGAACTGATACTCACTTCCTGTTACTAGACGAACTATTTTAATGGATGTTCTCGCAACTGCTTGTGAAACTACATGCCATGTTGTAGAAGTGGTTTCTCTCTTTTCAACGATGTAATTGCTAATCTGGCAGCCGCCATCATATTCTGGAGGGTTCCAAGAAATGGTTATGTTGTCGCAACTAACCTCATCAATATGTATAGGTCCGGGAGGTCCTGGTTTGTCAAGCACAATTACAGTAATAGGAACTGTTACGGATCCAGCGCTATTTGAAACACATAATTCATACGTGCCAACATCTTCCCTTGAAGCTTCCTTAATTATTAGTGATGTTACAGTCTTTGAAGAAGAAACATTGACCCTAGTTGTCTCTTTAAGGGTCTGACCATCTTTTTTCCAGCTTACAGTAGCTTGAGGTCTTCCTTTAAATGGAACGTCAATCTTCAGTTGGTCTCTGGCCTTTACGTTGAAAGTATTGAAAGGAAGCTCAACTGAAGGCTTTATTTCAATATCCCTTGCAATTACTGGCACTCCAAGTTGTCTTGGATCACTTTTTCCTTTTTCATTAATTGCAGCTACCCTGAAGATATACTCCTCTCCAGCAGTTAGGCCTGATATAGTTGCTTCTAGAGTCTTCACTTGTGTGCAGATGCTCCATTTTTCACTCCCTTTAGTCTGCATTTCAACTACATAACCAGTAATTTTGCTGCCACCGTCACTTTCTGGTTTCTCCCACTTAATTGTAGCTGTGTTACGGGTCACATCGACAAGAGTTACTCTTCCAGGTGGGAGGGGTGGTTCAGAAGCTTTAACGGGTTCGGTTGTTTCAGCTGGCAAACCAATTCCATATTCATTGGAAGCCAAGACTCGGAAGTAGTAAGAACACCCTTCTTGGAGATTTTCGATTTTAAAACTGTTCTTTGTGCAGTTGTTTGTAACAGTAGCATATGCTTTCCGTGTTGTTTCTCGTTTTTCGACAATGTAGTTTGTAATCTTAGCTCCGCCATCAATAAGTGGTGGTTCCCAGGCCAGTATCACAGAGTCTTTCTTCACTTCTCTTACAGTCAGATTCACAGGGGCACTTGGTGAGTCAAGAACCCTGACGTTTACAAAAGCAGTTTTAGAGCCACTGTTGTTTTCTAGTGTCAGATTATACCGACCGCTGTCAAATCTGGTAACGTTATCAATTACCAGCATTGTGTATGAGCTGGTCACCTCAATCTGGGCCCTGTCAGTGAGAACACCTTCGGCCTTTTCCCATTTCACTTCAGGTTCTGGGCGACCTTTGATGGTGACAAATAAGCGTAAGGTAGCACTCGCACGCAGAATGACCACTTTTCTGAGATCAGCATCCAGTTCTATTTCTGGTGGCTCTTGTCTCTCTTTAGCAGCAACTGAACCAGGTATAGTTGCAGGCTCACCTACGCCTTCAGAGTTGATGGCACAGATACGGAAGTTATATTCAGTGTTTTCTTTAAGCTCGGTCACTGTGAACTGCTTTCCTTGTAGTCCTGTTGGTGGAGTACACGTTGTCCACTCATCAGCAGTGGCTTCTTTGACCTCGACAACATAGCCCTTAACAGGCGCACCACCATCATAAATTGGTTTATTCCATGCCAGGGAGACAGAAGATCTGGAAGTGTCTGTCACTTTGGGATTACTTGGTGGTCCTGGTGGATACAGAGCATCACATGCACGAGAGAAAACAGAAGGCTCACTGGGTTCACCCACACCAGCTGCATTTTCAGCAGCAACTCGGAATTCATAGGAATGCCCTTCAGTAAGGCCAGTTACCCTGAATCGAAGATCTGTTAGTGTCTTCTTGTTGCACTTGGTCCATCTAACGCCTTCCTTGTCTCTTTTTTCAAGAATATAGCCCTCAATTTCAGCACCTCCATCGTCTACTGGGCGTGCCCATGTTACGACCATAGAATCTTTGGTGATTGCTGAGACTTCAGGTGGTGAAGGAGGACCTGGTGGTTTATAAGGATTACGGGCTATAACAGGCTCAGATTCCAGCGGGTCTCCAGTCCCATATTTATTCACAGCCATGACACGGAAAATGTACTCATTACCAGGAAGAAGTTTAGTGACTTTGTAGTTAAGGGCCTGCACCTCAGTTGAAACCTGGGTCCAAGAGAGTCTGCTGGTCTCTCTCTTTTCAATGATGTAATGTGAAATACTAGCACCACCATCTTGTAAAGGTGGGTTCCAAGCCAGGTAACATTTTTCAGCAGTAACCCCAGAAACTTTCAGAGGTCCTTCAGGAGGCCCTGGTCTGTCAAGTACCTTTACAGTGATGGGTATAGTCTTGGTACCACCAACATTGCTGAGTTTCAGGATATATTGTCCTCCATCACTACGTATACAATCTTTGACAACAAGGGTTGTCCTCTGAATAGTAGACTTGATTTCCATTCTGGCAGCTGTTTCTTCAAGCTCTCTTCCATCTTTTGACCAAACGATATCAGGGATAGGTTTGCCACGGATATCCGCTTCCAGGACAAAAGTCTCTCCTGCATGAACAACGATGACATCTTTATATTTGGGATCCAGTGAGGCATTTGGTGCATCAATTTCATCTCTTGCGGTAATGGCACCAGTACTCTCGGATGGTTCACTAAAGTTGCCAGCTGCGTTTCTTGCAATTACTCTAAATTCATATCTTTGGTCTTCCACAAGTCCACTCACTGTAAATTCAGTATCTAATACATTGGTAAAGCTGGCTTTCATCCAACGGCCATCAGGTAGATCTTTCTTTTCTACGATGTAACCTGTTATCTTGCTGCCACCATCGTAGGCGGGTTTCTTCCATTTCAGTGTGACATTGTTTCGTGTAATAACGATGGCTTCAGGGCGACCTGGTGGGTCACAAGGATCACGAGCAACAAAACATTCCGACACTTTGCTTGGCTTGCCGATGCCAACAATATTTTCAGCAGAAACTCTGAACTCGTACTCAAGGCCTTCATCAAGCCCAGTTGTTTTGAATTTGGTGTCTTGAATGGGAGTCTTATTTAATTTGACCCATAAAATGCTGTTCTTTTCTTTCTGTTCAAGATGATAGCCGATAACTTTGCTGCCTCCATCATTAACAGGCTCGTGCCATTGCACAAGCATTTGATCTTTTGAGACGGATGTCACAAAAGGAGTGCCAGGCGGTCCAGGTTCTTTAAATGGATATTGTACAATAACCGGTTTAGAATCCAAGGGGGCGCTTTTTCCATACCTGTTTTCTGCAAAAATTCTAAACTGGTACTCACTGCCCGTTTTTAGTTTGGTTATTTTAATTGTTGTTCTTGCCACTGTTGCGGATACCATGTGCCAAGTGGTGGTGGTTGTATCTCGCTTCTCTACTATGTAGTTGCTTATCTGGCAGCCACCAGTATAGGCTGGAGGTTCCCAAGATATGACCACAAAATCTGCACTAACTTCATCAAACCGAACTGGTCCAACCGGAGGTCCAGGCTTTTCTAAAACGATAATACTGAGATTTTCGGTTGCGGTACCCGCACTGTTTGTTGCCGTTACAGTGTATTTCCCAAAGTCATCTTTGTTACTTTCTTTAATGTGCAAAATAGTTGAAGTAGCTGTTTTCTCAACATTTACTCTTGTTGTCTGTTTAAGAGGCTCGCCATCTTTGACCCATGAAATTTCAGGTCTTGGCCGGCCAATAACAGGAATTTCGATTTTAAGATCTTCACCAGCTTGGACACTGTATGTGTTAAATGGTAACTTAAAACTAGGCTGTATAGTCAAGTCTTTGGCTATGACGGGAACACCAAGCACTCTCGGATCGCTTTGTCCTTTCTCGTTGTAAGCCTTGACACGGAAGTGATATTCTTGCCCAGAACTCAAACCGGTAACAACTGCACTACAGACTTTGGATTCAGCCACGACACTCCATTTTTCTGTTCCTTTGGGCTGCATTTCAACAACATACCCCAGAATTCGGCTCCCACCATCATGTTCAGGTTTCTCCCACATCAGGGACGCACTGGTCTGGGACACATCAGTGAGTGTGACCTTTCCTGGTGGGGAAGGAGGTTCAGATGCTTTCACAGCATCAACAGTTTCCACCGGAACACCAATTCCAAATTCATTTTCAGCCATTACTCTAAAGTAATAAATGGCTCCTTCTGTAAGATTCTCCACTTTGAGGCTTGTTTTGCTGCATTTATTACTCACATTAGCATATGCTTTCCTGGTTGATTCACGTTTGTCGATAACATAGTTCTTGACCTTTGCACCTCCATCAATTAAGGGTGGGTCCCACACCAGAAGGACAGAATCTTTTCTCACTTCTTTGACTGCCAGATTCTGTGGTGGTCCTGGGGTGTCAAGAACTTTCACAGTTACAAAAGCAGATTTAGACCCACTGCTGTTTTCCAGCTTGAGAATGTATTTTCCAGCATCATTTCTATCACAGTTATCTATTGATAGTTGGGTATAGTTTGCTGCTTTTTCGATTTGGACCTTATCTGTGAATTCACCTTCCTCTCGAGACCAGGTGATCTCGGGTGTTGGGCGACCTTTGAATGGAATGTGAATTCTGACAGATCCACCAGCTCTTACAACGATTCCTTTCCTTAATTCAGAGTCAAGGTCAAGTTCAGGTGCTTCAAGTTTATCTTCTGGTTTCACAGTACCAGGAACTGCTGTAGCCTCACCTAAACCAACTTTATTGAGGGCACAGACCCGTACTTTATACTCTTGGTGTTCAGTGAGTTTTGAAATTTCAAATCGAGTGGCTTTCAGGCCAGTCTGGGGAGTAACTATTTGCCATTCTTCTTCATCTGCTTTACAGATTTCTACTACATATCCCAGAATTTCACTGCCACCATCATAGATGGGTTTACCCCAGGCAAGTGTAATTGAATTTTTAGTGGTGTCTACAACGTGTGCATTGATGGGGGGGCCAGGTTTGAACACAGGATCGCAGGCCTTATAATAAAGTGTAGCTGGACTTGGTTCTCCAACTCCAGCTGCATTTTCTGCAGAGACTCTGAATTCGTACTCATGATCTTCTGTTAATCCTGTTACTCTTAGCCGTAAGTCTGTAATGTGGCGTTTATTACATTTTATCCACCTAATGCCACTTCTGTCTCTCTTTTCTACGATGTAACCAATAATCTCACTTCCACCATCACTGTCTGGACGGTTCCAACAGACGGTCATGGAGTCCTTGGCTATGTTGGTGACTTCCAAGCTTTTTGGTGGTCCAGGAAGCACAAATGGGTTTTTCATGAGTACTGGTGCAGATTCCAAAGGCTCGCCAACACCGTATTTGTTGACAGCCATTATACGGAAAATATATTCATTCCCTTCTAAGAGTTTGGTAACTTTCAGAGAATTGGTTACAACCTCCGAAGCAACAACAGTCCAGGCAAGCCGACTTGTTTCTCTCTTTTCAACAACATAGTGAGAAATGTCACTGCCACCATCTTGAAGTGGTGGAGACCACGTTAATGTGCATTTTTCAGCGGTGACTCCAGTAACCTGGACTGGCCCTTCTGGAGGCCCTGGTCTGTCTAACACTTTTACGTTTACTGGGAATGACTTAGAACCTGCAACGTTGGAGGCTCTTAAAATATACTGTCCACCATCAATTCTAATGGCATCCTTTACAATAAGTAAAGCCTTGAAATCTGTGTTCTTTATTTCATATCTAGCAGATTCTTCAATCTCCTTATCTCCTCTTAACCACTCGATGGTAGGCAGGGGCTTTCCGTGGACATCGGCTTCAAGCCTGAATGTTTCTCCGGCATTTACCACAATTGTGTCTCTAAACTTTGGATCCATTGAAATTCTTGGGAGTTCGACCTCATCCCTGGCAGTTATCGGTCCAGTACTGTCAGAAGGTTTGCTTACTGCACCCGCTGCATTCTTTGCAATGACTCTGAATTCATATCTTTGATCTTCAGTAAGACCTGACACAGTAAACTGAGTTTCAATGACGTTTGTGAAGCTGGCTTTCATCCAGCGACCCTCAGGCAGATCACGCTTCTCTACAATGTAACCCGTAATCACACTTCCACCATCATATGCGGGTTTGGTCCATTGTAAAGTGATTTCGTGTCTTTTAACAATTATTGCTTCTGGGGTTCCTGGTGGGTCACAGGGATCTCTGGCTACATAGCATTCAGAATTCTTGCTTGCCTTGCCTATACCAACAATATTTTCAGCATACACTCTGAATTCATATTCAATGCCTTCTTCAAGATTGATTGCTTTAAACTGGGTATCATGAATAATAGTCTTGTTGACTTTTGTCCACAAAATACTGTTTCTTTCCTTTTTCTCAAGGTGGTAACCTATGACTGGGCTGCCACCATTATTGATTGGTTCATGCCACTGTATAACCATGGAATCTTTGGAAACAGCTGTGACAAATGGTGTACCTGGAGGGCCTGGCTCTTTGTAGGGATATTGAGCTACAATCGGCTCAGATTCCAAGGCAAAGCTTTGTCCATATCTGTTTTCAGCGAATATTCTGAATTGATATTCTGTACCAGTTTTCAGTTTGGTCACTTTGAGTGTCGTTCTGGCCACAGTAGCAGAAACAACCTCCCATACTGTGGTGGTTGTATCTCTCTTCTGAACTACATAGTTGGTGATCTGGCAGCCCCCTGTATATAATGGAGGTTCCCAAGATAAGGTAATACTTTCAGCACTGACTTCATCAAATTTAACAGGTCCTTTTGGAGGATCAGGCTTATCTAGGGTTATAATTTCAATGGATGCTGTCTTCTGACCAACCACATTAGCAACTGTGATTCCATAATGTCCACCATCATCCTTATGAGTTTCTTTAATACTGAGTACGGTGAGGTCAAGTGAATCAGTGACGTTGATTCTTGTAGTCTGCTTCAGTGGAAGATCGTCTTTAGTCCAGGTAATAGTTGGCTTAGGACGTCCAGAAATGGGTACTTCTATTTTCAAATCTTGGCCAACCTGTACACTGTAACTGTTAAATGCAGGTCTCACATCTGGCTCAATGACCAGATCTTTGGCAACTATTGGAACTGCAAGAGACCTAGGATCACTTCTCCCCTTTTCATTTACAGCCACAACTCTAAAAAGGTACTCTTCTCCCTGAGTTAGGTTGGTAATTACGGCTTCAAGGGACTTGACTCGAGCGCACTCTGACCATTTCTCACTGTGTTTAGCTTGCATCTCCACAATATACTGAATGATTTTACTGCCACCATCATGTTCAGGCTTTGTCCAGCTCAAAGAGACACTGTTTCTGGTGACATCATCCACAGTGATTTTTCCTGGAGGTTGTGGGACTTCTGCGACCTTAACTGGATCATCAGTGTGGGCGGGAAGGCCAATACCATACTCGTTCTCAGCTGTGACTCTGAAGTAGTAACTACAGCCTTCTTGAAGCTGATCAATTTTCCAAGAATTCTTATGGCAGTTTGTCACAACTGCAGCATATGATTTCCTTGTGGCTTCACGTTTCTCAACAATGTAGTTTTTAATTTTGGATCCCCCATCCAACAGAGGAGGCTCCCATGTAATTGACACTGAGTCTTTAGTGATTTCTGTGACTTTCAGATTAACAGGTGGACTTGGTGTGTCCAGAACTCTCACAGTCACAAAGGCAGACTTTGTCCCACTGCTGTTTTCTAAGGTGAGAGTGTATTTTCCACTATCATATCGGTTGACATTGTCAAGAACAAGGGAGGTGAAGCTGCTAGTGCTGTCGATGATAGCTGCGTCTCGGATTTCACCATCCACTTTGCCCCATTTAACTTCTGGTGTAGGACGACCTCTAATAGGAACAAATAACCTTAAGGAGCCACCTGCCCTTATATTTAGAATTTTCCTCAGTTCCAGGTCAAGGTCAATGTCTGGTGCTTCCAGCTTTTCTTCAACTATAACAGGTCCAGGGACATCAGCATGTTCTCCCACTCCAGCTTTGTTAACAGCACAGATGCGGAAGTTGTATTCATGCTTTTCCAATAGCTTCTCCACTTCTATGTTTGTTTTATTGATTCCAGTTGGTGGAGTGCACATTGTCCATTCACCAACACTTGTGTCACATTTTTCAACAATGTATCCTTGGATTTCACAGCCACCGTCATATATTGGTTTGCCCCAAGAAAGGAAGACGGAAGATCTGGTAATATCAGTGACTCTGGGGTTGTTTGGAGGTCCTGGTTTATAAATAGGATCACAAGCCTTTTGATAAGCAGAAGGTGGGCTTGGCTCGCTAAGTCCAGCAGCGTTCTCGGCTGAGACTCTGAACTCGTAATTGTGATTTTCTAAGAGTCCGGTTACTCTCAAGCGCAGCTCCCCAATCAGACGTTTGTGGCATCTTGTCCATCTGATGCCCTCTTTGTCACGTTTTTCAAGAACATACCCAAGAATTTCACTGCCGCCATCAAATGCTGGTCTTTCCCATACAACAATCATCGAGTCCTTGGTCACTGCTGTGATTTCCGGAGCCTTTGGTGCATCTGGCACTACAAATGGATTCTTGGCAGTTACTGGCTCAGATTCAAGAGGTTCACCAACACCATATTTGTTGACAGCCATTACACGGAAAATATATTCATTGCCTTCAAGCAGCTTAGTAACCTTGCAGCCAAGGGTCTGTACGTTAGCGTCAACCACAGTCCAAACCAAGCGGCTGGTCTCTCTCCTTTCCACAATATAATTTATGATATCGCTCCCACCATCTTGGAGTGGGGGTTTCCAAGCTAGTGTGCATTTTTCTGCTGTAACTCCTGATATAACAATAGGTCCTTCGGGTGGCCCTGGTCTGTCAAGAACTTTGACATTGACAGTGACTGACTTCTCTCCTGCGACGTTTTTGGCCTTTAGTATGTAGCTTCCACTGTCAATGCGTATTGCATCCTTTACACTGAGACTGGTGGCAAAGTCAGTGCTCTTAATTTCTAATCGAGCCGTATTGGAGAGCTCATGATCACCTTTTATCCACTGAGTGGTTGGTATCGGTTTGCCATGAATATCTGCATCAATCTTAAATAGCTCACCAGCATGCACCACAATTGTATCTTTGTATTTTGGATCCATGCGAATCTGTGGTGGTTCTACCTCGTCTCTTGCCGTTATTGCTCCTGTGCTCTCTGAAGGCTCGCTAAGTACTCCTGCAGCATTTCGGGCTATAACCCGGAACTCGTATCTGTGGTCTTCAACTAGGCCAGTTACTTCAAACTGAGTGTCAATGACGTTGGTAAAACTAGCTTTCATCCACCGGCCGTCGGGCAGTTCTTTCTTTTCAACAATATAACCAGTGATCTTGCTTCCACCATCGTAAGCAGGTTTCTTCCACTGAAGAGTCACGGAATTTCTTGTGACAATGATTGGCTCTGGCCTTCCTGGTGGATCACATGGATCACGGGCTACGTAGCTTTCAGACACTTTACTTGGCTTGCCGATGCCCACAATGTTCTCTGCAGAGACTCTAAATTCATATTCAATGCCTTCGTCGAGGCCAGTTGTTTTAAACTTGGTTTGAGGAATAGGTGTCTTATTCAACTTAACCCAGAGGATGCTGTTTCTTTCCTTGCGTTCCAAGTGATAGCCAATGACTTTGCTACCTCCGTCACTGACTGGCTCGTTCCAGTGTACTTCCATGCTGTCCTTGGAGGATAGTGTTACGAACGGTGTGCCAGGAGGGCCAGGAACTTTGAATGGATACTGGGCTACAACAGGCTCTGAAGTGAGGTAGGTGCTCTTTCCATATCTGTTTTCAGCTGCAATCCTAAACTGATATTCACATCCAGTCTTTAACCTGCAAGCTTTTATTGTTGTCCTTGCAACAGTAGCTGACACAATCTGCCAGGTGGTTGTGGAAGTGTCCCGTTTTTCTACAATGTAATTGTTGATAGAACTTCCACCATCATACTTAGGTGGGCCCCAGGAGAAAGTAACACTGTCAGCTGTCACTTCCTCCATTTTAACTGGTCCCGTTGGAGGCCCTGGTTTGTCAAGAACGATAACATTAAGGGTTTCAGTAGCTTCACCAGCTGAGTTAGTCAGTTTAACGATGTAATGTCCAACATCTTCTCGGCACGCTTCCTTTATTGTCAGCAGTGAGTTATTTTCTGTGCTCTCGGCATTTACTCTGGTTGTCTGCTTCAGTGGCACATCATCTTTATGCCAGGTTACGGCTGGCGTAGGGCGTCCAGTGAATGGAACATCGACTTTTAGGTCTTCACCTGCCAGGACAGTGAAAGTAGTGAACAGGAGTTTGAAGGCTGGCGGAATGACAAGATCCTTGGCAATTACTGGCACACTCAGTTGTCTCGGATCGCTAATGCCCTTCTCGTTCTGAGCAGACACACGGAAAGAGTACTCTTCACCCTGAATTAATCCAGTAATAGTGGCTTCAGTGACTTTGACTGTGGCACACGTGACCCATTTGTCACTGCCTTTGCTCTGCATCTCTACGATGTAGCCTAGAATTCGGCTGCCTCCGTCATGCTCAGGTTTCTCCCAGGAGAGCGACACGCTGTTTCTTGTGACGTCCACCAGCGTTATCTTTCCTGGAGGCAGAGGTCGTTCTGATGCTTTCACAGATTCTGCGGTTTCAGCAGGCAGCCCGATGCCGTATTCATTTTCGGCGAGGACCCTGAAGTAGTAACTGCAGCCTTCTTGAAGCTGGTCTACCTTCCAGGAAGTCTTGTGGCAATTTGTTGTAACAGTTGAATATGCTTTCCTTGTCGATTCCCGCTTTTCAACAATATAGTTATTTATTTTCGAACCTCCGTCAATAAGAGGAGGCTCCCATGTCAGTGTGACAGATGTCTTTGTGACCTCCTTTACCTTCAGGTCCTGTGGAGGGCCTGGTGTGTCTAGTACTCTGACATTGACAAATGCAGACTTGCTGCCTGAGCTGTTTTCTATGGTTAGTATGTATTTGCCACTGTCGAATCTGTTTACATTTCCAATAATAAGCAGGGTGTAAGAGCTTGTGGACTCGATGCTAGCTTTATCTAAAGATTCTCCGTGTTCTCGGGTCCACTTCACCTCAGGTGCTGGCCTTCCTTTGATGGGAACAAAAAGTCTCAGAGTGCAGCAAGCTCTTATGGTAACAACTTTGCGCAGTTCGGCATCCAGTTCAATCTCTGGAGGCAGCATCCTGTCTTCAGCCTTTGGAGTTCCAGGAACAAGTGCAGGTTCCCCAATGCCTTCAGAATTCATGGCATAGATGCGAATTTTATATTCCTGGTTCTCTGTGAGGTTGGTGATGGTGTAAGAAGTTGCCTTGAGCCCCGATGGTGGAGTGACGACCTTCCATTCATCTTCCTCTGGCAGGGCGATCTCAACCATATACCCAGTGATTTCGGAGCCACCATCATAGATAGGTTTGTTCCAAGCAATTGAAATGGATGATCTGCTTGTATCTAGAACACGTGGGTTACCTGGTGGGCCGGGTTTAAACACAGCATCACAAGCTTTATAAAATGGACTGGTAGCGCTCGGTGCGCTGATTCCAGCCCTGTTCTCAGCCATGACCCGGAACTCATACTCATGTCCTTCTGTCAGCCCAGACACTTTGTATCTTAAATCGGTAAGGGTCTTTTTGTTGCATTTCACCCAGCGTTGGCCTGCTTTATCTCGCCGTTCCACAATGTAATTGATGATTTCACTGCCACCATCAGAGTCAGGATGGCCCCAGCAGACAACCATGGAATCTTTAGTGATACTGGTAACTTCAGGGTTTTTAGGTGGATCAGGAGGTCCGTAAGGATCCACTGCAAGCACAGGCTCTGAGTCCAGTGGCTCTCCAATGCCATACTTGTTTACGGCCATCACACGGAATATGTATTCATTGCTTTTCAAGAGTTTAGTGACCTTCAGTTTTGTTACTTGGACTTCTGAGGCTACATTTGTCCATGCCAGTCTGCTGGTTTCACGTTTCTGAACGACATAATACTCAATTTTGGCCCCTCCATCATCCAGTGGAGGCAACCATGACAGCACACATTTTTCTGACGTCACTTCAGATACAGCTAAAGGTCCTTCTGGTGGGCCTGGTCTATCAAGAACTTTGACATGGAAGATGTGTTTGGCAAAACCACCAGGATTAGTTGCTGTAAGGGTATAGGCACCCCCATCCCTTCTCAGTGAATCCTTGTTTACCAGATTAGTAGAGAAATCTGCAATTTTAATTTCTAATTTCGCTGTGTTTTCAAGCTCCTTTCCATCTTTGGTCCATTCCATTGTTGGAGGTGGGCGACCTGAGACATCGGCTTCCAGCTTGAACGCTTCACCTGCTTTTAATGTAATTGTGTCCTTAAATTTGACATCCACCATTATCCTTGGGGCTTCAATGTCGTCTCTGCATGTGATAGCATCCGATGGCTCAGATGGTGGGCTAATAGCACCAGCAGCATTTTTGGCAATGACACGGAATTCATATGCGGCATCTTCGGTTAGTCCACTGACTGTAAATTCATTCTCTAAAATGTTGCTGAAGTTGGCCTTTAGCCACCGTCCATTAGGAAGATCCCGCTTTTCAACTATATAACTAGTAATTTTAAAGCCTCCAGTATATTCAGGCTTAGCCCATTTAAGAGTCACTGTGTGTCTAGTAATATTGAGAGGAACTGGTTTCCCAGGTGGGTCAATGGGATCCAAAGCTAAAATAGGTTCAGATGGCTTGCTTGGCTTGCCTTTGCCAGCCATGTTTTCTGCAATCACTCGGAATTCATAAGCAATACCATCTGTTAGTCCACTTGATTTGAAAATGTTGCCAGGTACTAATGCTTTGCTTACAGTCTGCCAGAGAATACCATTTCGTTCTTTCCTTTCAACGTGGTATCCTAAAATGGGGCTTCCACCATCAGAAAGAGGCTCGTGCCAGCTGATTGTTATTGAGTCCTTGGTGACTGCAGCCACCTGAGGGGTACCAGGAGGCCCAGGGACCTTAAATGGATAGTTGGCAACTACTGGTGCTGACGTGATGCTGGGTCCCACTCCGTATCTGTTTTGAGCTTTTACCCGGAATTGGTACTCTACTCCAGTAGTAAGGCGAGTGGCTTTGTAGGTAGTGCGTATAACAGTAGTCGCTAGTTCAACCCACGTGGTGCTGTCAGTCTGCCGCATTTCCACCACATAGTTGCTTATGGGTACACCTCCATCGTTCTCCGGTGGCTCCCAAGAGAAGGTGACAAAATCAGATGAAACTTCATCAAATTTGATTGGTCCAGTAGGTGGCCCTGGGATGTCATGGACTTGAATGGTGATGACATCACCAACCTCTCCCACGATGTTCCTTGCTGTTAATGGGTAGGGCCCACTGTCACTTCTGACGCACTCGTTGATGTTTAAGATGGTAGAAGTTGCTGTATTTTCAAAATTAACTCTCTGTGTCTGTTTAAGGATCTGGTCTCCTTTCTTCCATGTAACGGTCGGCTTTGGTCGACCGAGCACTGGAATTTCAACTTTGATGTTGTCACCAGCTTTAGCGATGACTAATTTCTGATAAATGCCACGGAGATCCAGTTCTGGAAGCATGGTCTGCTCCTTGACAATGACGGGTCTGCTTTCTCGAGGGGCACTTCTCCCTGCACTGTTCACTGCCATTACCTGGAAGGTGTATTCTTCCCCTTCGGTCAGATTCTTCACAACACATTCCAACCCCTTCACGGTTGTGATGTGGGTCCACTGGTCAGAGCCTTTTCTCTGGGCTTCAATCACATAGCCAGTGATCTTACTGCCCCCGTCATGTTTGGGTTTAGGCCATGCCAAGCTGACTGTGCTCTTAGTTATGTCCATAATGTTAAGACTATCTGGTGGTGATGGTGCTTCGGAGGCCCTTACGGGCTCTGTTGTTTCTGCTGGCTCGCCAATTCCATACTCATTTTCTGCCATCACTCTGAAGAAGTATTCACATCCTTCAGACAAGCCAGTGACTTTATAAGTACATTTATGGCACTTCGTGGTGACCGTGGAGTAAGATTTCCGTGTTGCTTCTCGTTTCTCCACAATGTAGTTTGTGATGCGTGAGCCCCCGTCTATCAGAGGGAGGTCCCAGTGCAGGGTGACACTCTCCTTTGTGATGTCAGTAGGTCTCAGGTTGAGGACAGGTCCCGGTGTGTCCAAGACTCTGACATTAACGAAGCCACTCTTCTTCCCAGCGGGGTTTTCTATGGTCATCACAAATTTACCAGTGTCATATCTGTTACATTCTGGGATGATCAGGAGCGTGAACGACTCTGTATTTTCGATGTTAGCTCGGTTTTTAAGGTTGATATCATCTTTGGTCCACGTCACTTCAGGGGCAGGTCGACCTTTAATGGGCACAAATATTCTAATACTGAGTCCTGCTCTCACAACAAGAGTTCTTCGAAGCTCAGCATCTAGTTCGAAGTCAGGGGCCATCTCCCGTTCCACAATTTCAACATTTGGAATCACTGCTGGCTCCCCAACACCAGCATCATTGATGGCACTGATTCTAAAATTGTATTTTTCTTTAGTCTCAAGATCAGGGACCACAAACTCAGTGATTCGGAGGGCCGTTCCTATTGTGTCCTTTATCCAGCCCTCATCGCCTACTTTTTGATGCTCTACGACATAGCCAGTGATTTCAAGGCCACCGTCATAATGAGGCTTGCCCCATGCCAAAGAAGCAGACTTCTTGGTAGTGTCGGTGACATGTGCGTTTGAAGGTGGTCCTGGGGGATCTGGAAAGGAAACAGGCACAAAAATGTTAAGGGTTTGGATTTGGTATAAATTAAATACCAGCACTCCCCAAAGAGCTGTGTTGAAAAAGATAAATACTCACAGGCAACGTCTTTCATTAGAACAGGATTTGAAGCATCACTAGGTGGGCCAATTCCTGCTTTGTTCTCTGCACTGACGCGGAACTCGTAGGTGTTTCCTTCTTGCAGTCCTGTCACTTTGCATCTGAGATCAGAAACCGGAGTCTTTGTTGCTCTCACCCATCGCAAGCTTTTCTTCTCTCTCCTTTCTACATGATACCCTGTGATCTCGCTGCCACCATCATCCACTGGTCTTTTCCAACTGACAGTGGCAGTGTTTTTAGTGACATTGGAAACCTCTGGCTTTCCAGGGGGGCCAGGTGGACCTGAAAAGGAAGCAAATTTGTGAGAAATCTATGATTTCCTAAGCTCTGCTGCAAAGGTTTATGAATCAGTTCCCTTCTATGCTGTACTTACCAAATCTGTCTACCATTTTGACAGGTTCAGACTGTACGGGTTCTCCTTTGCCGTACTGGTTTACAGCTGAGACCCGGAAGACATACTCGTTTCCTTGGATAAGTTTGGTTGCCACATGCCTGCAAGACTGAATATCTTCGGCAACCACTGTCCACAGAAGTCGGCTAGTTTCTCTCTTTTCCAGGACATAGGACTTAATTGGTGAGCCACCGTCTTCCAAGGGAGGTGTCCATGTAAGTGTTGCTTTTTCAGCAGAAACATTACTGATTTCGATGGGACCTGGGGGACCAGGTACATCAAGTACCGTCACCTTCACATGTTCACTCTTTGTGCCAAAAGGATTAGTCGCAGTGATGGTGTATTCACCAGCATCTTTTCTAGTGGCATACTTGACAGCAATCATGGAAGATGTTGGGGTTGAAGTTATCTGAACGATATCTGATGGTCGTATGTCTTTTCCTGCCTTGGACCAACTTGACTTTGGAAGAGGCTTGCCAAGAATGCTAATGGCACTCAGAACGATGGTGTCTCCTGCTTTAACTGTCAGGCCATCTTTTATTGTGGGATCAAGAACAATGGCTGGTGCCTCTGCAAAGGAAAAAAAAGAAAAACAAACATTGTAATCAGAAAAGGAAGGTGGCTTAATTTACTGTTTTTTTTTTTAATGTGCATAAAAAAAAACAGACCTACCATATTCATCTTTGCAGATAATGGTTCCTGTACTTTCTGATGGAGCACTGATAGCACCTGCTGTATTCTTTGCTCTAACTCGGAATTCATATTTTCCACCCTCGACAAGGTCGGTAACAGTAAAGGCACAATCTGGGACGTTAACATGGTTGGCTTTCGTCCAGGATTTAGAGGGAAGCTCTCGCTTCTCTACTATATACCCAGTCAACTTATGGCCACCATCGTATTTAGGTTCAGTCCAGACGAGAGTCACTGAATTCCTTGTTACACTGATAACCTCAGGTTTGCCAGGAGGATCTAAAATAAAGCAACAAACCAACCAACCCAGTCAGCCACACACCAATGTTTTCTTCATGAGGAAATACAAAGAGACATTATACAAAGTCTCTGTATAATGACTTACCAATTGGATCAAGGGCCACAACTGGCTCTGATGGCAGGCTTGGTTTGCCTACTCCTGCTAAATTGATTGCCATAACTCGGAATTCATATTCCAGACCTTCAGTTAGTCCTGTCACTTTGAAGTCTTTCATCCTAATAGGAGTCTTATTAGCTCTCTTCCACAAAAGGCTGTTTCTTTCCTTGAACTCGATGTGATACCCTATAAAAGACCCAGTGATGTGTCAGTTCACATAGAAAGCACAAATGTAGACTGATTTTTAAATACACACACACAGAACAAATAATCATTCCTGTATCTACAGTTTTATTACCTAGCCTTAGGGATATTTTTATCTCCTGGAATAGACTTATTTATGGCACCTTCTGTTGAAACATTTTAACTTATAAAAATAGATACTATCATTTAGAAAGCCTTTATTAACTATTACATTAGGAGTTTTTCATTCAAATGAAGTTAGCTTAATGAATTAGCTTAATTCTTAATGTTCTGAATGCATGATGAACTGAAAAAAGGAACATATACTTTTGGATGTGCAGATAGTACTATAAGTAAGTAGCACAGATTCAGCTTGTTTTCGGGGAGGAAGATTAATGTAAATGCTCTAGGATAAGAGCCAAGAAAATACCTGTAATCGGAGAGCCTCCAGTTTTCCTGGGGTCGGTCCATGTTAGAGATACGGAGTCATGTCTGACATCCACGATATTGGGAGGTGGGGGAGCATCAGGCACATCTAGGAAAAAGCAGATAATTCAAGATTTATAATCAGGAATGTATTTGAAATGAACCAGAACCATGTTCTGCTTTATGTTTTCTGACCTTGAGACACTTACCAAATGGGTGTCTGGCAACAATTGGCTCTGATTTCAGACCCTCTCCTACACCGTATTTATTTTCGGCACTGACCCGGAAGGTGTATTCCATCCCCTCGTGGAGTCTCATGACCCTGAAAGTGGTTTTCTGCACAGCCGAGGCACAAGTCACCCACTTGTTGTTTACAGAATCTCTCTTCTCCAGGATGTAGTTGGTGATCTCAGAACCTCCATCGTCCTTTGGAGGACCCCACTTTAAGGTTACGGCTTCTGCTGTGACTTCTTCAAATTTGATCGGTCCAGTGGGGATGCCAGGCTTGCCGACAACTTTTATGGTGAGAGTCCCTTCCTTGGTGCCAGCCACATTCTTCAGTGTGATTGTGTATTTTCCAGCATCAGATTTTCGGCAATCATATACGACAAGAGTGGTGTTAACTGCAGACGACTCGACACTGACTCTTGTGTCTGTTGCTAGAGGGTCTTCCCCTTTCTTCCAGGACACGGATGGAACTGGCTTGCCTTTTATGGGGATCTTAAGACGGAAGTTGCTGTTTTCTTTGGCCAAGTAGCACAAATCAGGTAGGTCCTTTAAGTCAAGGTCGGGAGCCACTGTAAAACAGCAGAGATAAGACATTTTTTAATGCCAGGCAGTTAATTTTTTCAGATCATTATAGTTTTTAGAGGATTTTTATGTAAGCCCAGGAATAGGGCTCAAGAGCACTTTTAGTTTTTTATATGGAGCATTTTAAAAGTCTCTATTGAATTTGTTACAAGGTTATTTCTGTTTTATGCTTTGGTTTTTTGGCCATGAGGCATGTAGGATCTTAACTCCCCGACCAGGGATTGAATTTGAGAACCCCATGTAGTGGAAGGCAAAGTCTTAATCACTGGACTGCCAGGGAAGTCCCAAGAGTGCACTTTTGATGACAAAGGGAAAATGGAGATGATAGCTAAGGGCTTACCGACATCATCCTTTGCCACAGCAGTGATTTCACTTGGGGTGCCTTCTCCATTTTCATTCTCAGCGCTCACTCGGAAGGTATATTCCTTCCCTTCAGTCAAGTCTTTTGTGGTGTACTGTAAGCTTAATGATTTCATGACGCGTTGCCACTTATTTTCTTCAGTCAGGAAATCAACGACATATCCAATAATTCGACTTCCGCCATCGCTGCGAGGCTTCTTCCAGCCTATGCTACAAGATGACTTGGTGACAGAGGTCACCTTCAGGTCCACCACTGGTCCAGGGGTTTCTAAAGCAAAGGAGAAATGATGAGTCCAAGCCCCAGAAAACCAAGGTAAGGTGTGACTCAGAATGATGGGGTGGTAGCTTCATTTGCTTACCAGAAGCTTTGACAGCATCGCGTGTCTCACCAGGATCACCAATGCCATACTCGTTTTCAGCAAACACCCTGAAGAAGTAGGATTTTCCCTCTTCCAGGTTAGATACTCTGAAGCTTGTTTTTGAGCACTCTGTTGTCACAGTAGACCAGGACTTCCTCTCTGCATCACGCTTTTCTACCACATAGTTTATGATGGGGCTTCCACCGTCAATAATGGGAGGATCCCAAGTAATATAAGCAGAATCTTTGGATATTTCTTTGACAGTCACGTTGACGGGTGGCCCGGGAGTATCTGAATAAATAGTGGGTAAATAAGAAATGAATACCTGAAAAACACATTGGCTGCATTTTAAACATATATAGATTGTTTTTCCATGTAGACTTACCAAGCACTTTCACTACAATGGTATATTCCTTTTTACCACAGCTGTTCTCCAGAGTCAAGATGTATTTTCCTGCATCATATTTGTTCACCTTTTCACAGCGCAAGAAGGTGTCAAAGTCAGTGGACTTTATGTCCAGTCCAACCCTTTCTCTTAGATTGACATTTGGTTTAGACCAAGTTATCTTGGGAGGTGGACGTCCTTTTACTGGCACATACAGTCTCATGGTAACTCCAGCACGCAATATGAGTGTCTTCCTCAAATCAGCATCAAGTTCTCCCTCAGGTGGAACTGTTTAAGTTGGAGTGAAGAAAGTTAGAGTAATGTGTATTTCCAAGGACTGGCCTGATAACTCCTAAAATATGTTTCTGATTTCTAGTTCTTAAAAAAATCCTTAACATAATCCTCAGAACTTTTGCCAACTATCTTAAGACTCTGTAGCAATTATTGACCTTTCTATTTTCTAGTATCCTATGGGCCAGCCCACGTTTTCCCTGGAGGATCTGCATCTCCTTATCTCATGAACCTTACATACTCTTAAACTCTCTGTATATTACAAGTAGATGACTGATTTGGGGCTTTCTTCCAGTGAAAGCACTCTGCTGTACACTCTGGCTTTCTTTGTTTCATTGTAGGAAGAAAAGTACACAGTGGGTGGAGTGTAATTCAAAGTAATAGGAGCATTGATTAGGGAGAATAAGTGAATAGAAGAAATGGTGGGAAAAGAAATTAAAATGGAGAGGGGTGGATTGGAAGAGAAAATAAAAACCTAAGAATGATAAATAGCTCACTGCTGCTGCTGCTAAGTCACTTCAGTTGTGTCAGACTCTGTGCAACCCCATGGACAGCAGCCCACCAGGCTCCTCTGTCCACAGGATTTTCTAGGCAAGAATACTGGAGTGGGTTGCCATTTCCTTCTCCAAAATAGCTCACTACTTAGTTAAAAAAAAAAAAAAAAAAAAAAAACTTTTTATTCTCAATAAAATCTCTATATTCCATAATCTTTTGAAGACAGGAAATTCTCAGGTAAGTAAGAAAAGCATTTCAAAACCACAAATCACCTTGCCTTCCATTGGCTTGTTATACAGTACCATAAAGTACCAACCCAGCCCTCCTACAACATACTTCTAGAGTTACCAACCCTAAAACTTGTAAATAAATTAATCTACATAGAGGAGTTCTATATATTCCTCCTTACAGTACGACTGATGAAAAGAGTTCTGTATATTTCTCCTGGTAATACTTACTTAAAATGTCCTTGGGACAGTGTTTGTCTGGCACATCACTGGGGTCACTGTATCCAATCTTATTAACGGCATACACGCGGAACTGGTATTCTGTGTTTTCCATTAGGCCAGTAACCTCAAAGCGGGTTTTCTGGAGCTTCTGTGGTAAATTGCACCTCACCCAGTTATCTGAATCAGCTCGTTTTACTTCAACAAGGTAACCAATGATAGGACTGCCACCGTCATAGGCTGGCTTGCCCCACGTTAGACTCACAGAGCTCCGGGTTGTGTCATATACTTTGGGGAAAGCTGGTGGTCCAGGAGGATCTGAGGATAATAATAGAAAAATTTCATGAAGACCTCATTCCCAGTTGTTGAATGCTGATTATCACACATCTGTGGGACTCTTCCATGAAAACTTACACAGAGGATCTTGGGCATAAACAGCTTTGGAGGCATCACTGGGTTTGCCTGGTCCAGCCTTGTTGATGGCTATAACTCGGAACTCATATTCTGTGCCTTCTTGGAGACCTGTTGCTTTTATTGTTCTTTCTATCACAGGTTTTCTGTTGACTTTAGTCCAATTAACTGCATGGGTTTCCCGCTTTTCAACCAAATAGCCGGTGATGGGGGAGCCACCATCATCTGCTGGAGGCTTCCAGCTGACTGTCATGTGGTCTTTGGTTACGTTGCTAATAACAGGGGGGTCACAGCGTCCGGGAGGGTCTGCAGAGATTAACCGGCAGGTTTATGTCCTGGTCTAAAAGGTAATATTTAAAAAGCAGAATGAAAAACTGCAGGAAAACGTTCTTACCGTATGGGTTTTTGGCAATTGCTGGCTCAGTTAAGATCGGGTCACCCACTCCGTATTTATTTTCAGCACAAATTCGGAACTGATACTCGTGGCCCTCTATCAGCTTCTCCACACTGCAGCTGGTGATGGGCACGGTAGCAGAGACTTGCGCCCAGTTGGGTCTGCTCGTTTCACGTTTGTCAACAATGTAGTTGGTGATTTCTGAGCCTCCATCTTCAAGAGGAGGTTCCCAAGAAAGCATTGCACGATCCGAATACATTTTGTTGATTTTAACGGATGCTGGAGGACCTGGTTTATCTGAAAGGATACGAAAGAAAAGTTAAGTCTTTCACCCAAACATATGAAATAGGGGATGAACAGAGTGGAGGACTGGAGACCTGGGCTGCTGTCTTTATACTATCATTAACTTCCTGTATGACCTTGGAAGTTACTTTTCTCCAGATTTTAATTTCCTCATATCTAAATTTATATATCTGGAATATGTGATCTCTAATGGTCTTTTCAGCTGTAAAACACTACTGTTCTGTGTTGAGAATAATTCCATGATGACAAAAGAAACATCAAGTTAGGTATCTTTTCTCACATGTTATTTTGTAAATTCTATGACATCACATTAACCAATGTGAACCCTGAGAGTCTAGTGAAATGCTTTAGTTACCTAACACTTTGAGCTTGATAGTGGCTGATTTGGAGCCACTTGGGTTTTCAGCAGTGATGGTGTAGTCCCCTGAGTCTTTCCGGGTCACGCTGAACAGCTCCAGGGTGCACAGGTTCCGCTTCATGGCCATCTTGATCCCTTCCGATGGTTTCAGCAGTGTGCCATCCTTCTTCCAAGAGACTGTGGGCTTCGGTTTGCCAAAAACAGTAGCATCCAGGCAAACGTTGGTTCCAGCTTTCACGGTAAGCAAAGATTTCATAGCCACGCTCAGCTCTATCCTGGGAGGTACTGGAAAGAAGTAAGATAAAGGGATTTAATATATGCAAAGCTATATTATATAATGCTTATTTGTAAAAGTGAGAAATAAATAGGCTATCTTTTTCAAGATGGGATTTTCTTAAAGTAACTATTCATTATAAAAGAAATGCAAGTTTAATGCCAAAATTTGATAATGCTGACAGTATAAAGAAAAAAGTAAAGATATTACTCATCATCCCAGCATCCTGAAAGCTTCACTCTTATCATTTTGGTGCATTTTTGGGGGGCATCTTTCTGTGCATGTGTATGGTTAAAAGTATATGGTCTTCACAGTTCGCTATCTTTTTAGTTTAACATGTTATTCTCTATAATCATAATTTTTAATGTCTGTATACAAAGTACCTATCATTTTATTTGTCCTTATTTTCATAGATGTAGATTTAGTTTTTTATTAGGGGAAACATATATTATGAGTGATGTCTTCCTTTGCCTAGAATGTCCAACAGAATCTTACCACTTTCTGCCATGATAGTCACTGGATCGGAAGGTTCAGAAGGTTGGCTAATATTTACTGCGGTCTTGGCAATTGCTCTGAATTGATACTGAGCATTCTCTTCTAAGCCAGTCACTGTGAACTCTTCCTGGGGAATCTGGTGAGGTGAAGTATTACACCGTATCCACTGATCACCAGGAAGTTTGCAAGCTTCTACGAAATAGCCAATAATTTTGCTGCCCCCATCATGCTTAGGACGAGCCCAGACAAGAGATACAGTACTCTTGGAAACATCAATGACTTCAGGCTTGCCAGGAGGATCTAGAACCAAAAGAGATATTCTCAGCATTTGTCTTAACAGCAGAAATGTTCTATTTCACTGTATCACCCAGAACATATTCCTGAATGGAAATAGTAACATTTAGAGATGCTAAGATTTAAATGTGTCCTCATAATACTTAAAAAAAAAAAAAATTACTCACCAACTGGAGTTCTTGCAGTCACATATTCAGTTGGTTTGCTGGGTGGGCTGGATCCAGCTTTGTTTAGGGCATAGATTCTGAATGAATACTCAAGGCCTTCTACCAGGCCAGCACAGGGATATTCAGTTGACCGGACAGGGGTGTCATTGGCTTTCACCCAGAGCAAACTGTTTCTTTCTTTGCGTTCAATCAGGTAGCCAGTAATGGGGCTGCCTCCATCGCTGTCGGGTCTGTCCCATGCCACAAAGATGCAGTCTTTGTTGACTTTAGTGACGCGTGCGTTCTTGGGTTCACTTGGAACACCTGGAGATGAAAACCAGGGAGATGTCAGTTTCTAGCCTAAGTAACAGATGAGAAAGAAAACAGTTCAGTTTTTCGTCCTAAAAGGAACATACCAAATGGGAACTTAGCCACCATCTTCGGAGATGTAAGAGGCTCTGAAATGCCAAATCGATTCTCTGCACGGACCCGGAAGATGTACTCTTGGCCTGGGATCAGTTTTCCAACCCTGCAGGAAGTTTTTGTCACTGAAGCTAGAGCTGTCACCCAGTCACCTCGGCTCACGTCACACTTCTCCACGATGTAATTGGTGATGTTACTGCCTCCGTCCTCCAGAGGAATGTGCCAGGACAGGGAGCAGGCATCGGCGTCTATGTCAGAAATGTCAAACGGAGGCTGCGGGGGTCCAGGAGCGTCTGCGTGAACCGAGAGGAGAGAAAGGTAAGGACAGGAATGGGACTGGAAAAAATGCTTCTGATCTTCACATGTGGATGGCTGTTTGTCTAATGCTGAACCTACCCATGACGATGACTTTGATTTTCTGAGTGTCTGTCCCAGAACTGTTCTCTGCAGTGAGGCTATAGTAACCGCTGTCTTTCCTAGTAACATCTTTTATGATCAGAACTGAAGAATTCTCTGCTTTATGCACAGCCAGGTGGCTGGACGTGACAACGTCATCTTCTCCTTTTTTCCATTTACAGACCGGATTAGGCTTTCCATACACATGGGCTTCGATTCGGAGTTTCTTCCCAGCTTTGATAGTAATCTGCTCTGGCATGAGGATCTTGGGTGGCACTGAAAGTAAGATGAAGATACATTAATTTTGTGGGGAGGTTAAATTTCCTCTAATGAGGAACTATACTAGTGTTTTTCAAGTGGTGAATAATAACCCATTAGCAGGTTCCAGGTGATGTTTGCATCACTGCTAATACTTTTTAAAAAGAATGAGATTGAATTGAAAATACCAGAGTCCAGCATACATAATAAGGATGGGTGTTGCTCTAAGAAACTTCTTTTTAAGGTTATATACATGTCTGTGTGTGCTGTGTCATGATTTAAGTTGTTTTACCATGTGCTGTGGGTGCAAATGTTTTAAAACCACTATTCTCTCCTATATTTCAGGTATTTATGGAATTAGATTCTTCAGGGATAAATGTCTCCATGTCAAAAGAAAATTCTTGTAAACTTTTATCACATGATAAAAATGACTCAGTGTCCACGTACATAGCTGTTCTTTGGCTTCGTACACGCCTTCAGCTTCTCTCGGCAAACTGACTCCCACGGCATTTCTGGCCGCTACTCTAAATTTGTATTTCTTCCCTTCCTTGAGGCCAGTGACTACCAGGCTGAGGTCTTTCACCACTGAGTACTCTGTCCAGCGATCTGCAGGCTGCTCCTCTTCCCTGTAACTAACGATGTAGCCGTCGATTTTAGCGCCTCCGTCACGCAGGGGTGGTAACCAGGCTAATACAGCGCTGTTCTTTGTCATTTCAGTAACCTCGAGTTTCCTGGGGGGATCCGGCTCACCTGGAAGAAAAACATGATTAAGAAAAAACTGTCCAGGTCGCCAAATCCATCCCTTTGTAATATACATCAATGTTTTCATATGCCACCTGCTTCAAAGTTATGTGGGAAAGGTGGTTCGGGCTGTTGAAAGTAAAAAGTACTCGAGGAGGCAGATCAGAAGTCTTCAGTGAGTGAGTGAGATATTTTTTTGTGCTGTGTAGGTTTCTACGAGTTAAAGCCCTTTAGGGTTTTGGTATTTGGTAAGTGTTTGTGTCTTGACTTGATTGAAATCGGGGACTGGGGTTAAGAGGGGAGAAAGGATGTGACTTACTTAGAGGGTCTGTCGCAAGCACTGGTTTGGGGACATCTGTTGGGACACCGGGGCCATACTCGTTGACAGCAGTCACTCTGAAGAAATACTCTGTCCCAGGGACAAGATTGGTGACGTGGAAGCTCGTTTTCTTCACTTCTGGGGTGACTGTCGCCCATGTCTTTCTCTCGGCCTCACGTTTCTCCACGATATAATGTGTCACCTGGCTCCCGCCATCATTCTCGGGAGGGGCCCAGGAAATGTGGCACGATGTTTTAGTGACATCCGAGACTTTTAAATCAGACACGGGCCCAGGGGTATCTGTAAAGAACCACAAGATTAGACATATGAGTTCCCTCAGCCTCCTGATTAACTAAGGAGTTTCTGAAGGGGAGGAAGACAGTTGTTCACCACCCACCTAATACTCTGACATTCACAAACACGGCCTTTTCTCCCGCTGGGTTCACAAGCGTCAAGGAGTATTTTCCTGAGTCGTCACGTGTAGAATTGGGGATGACAAGGAAGGCCATGGTGTCAACCAAATCGACCTGTCCCTTTCTGACCACGTTATCAATACCCACTTTTCTCCAGGTGACCTTAGGGGCTGGTCGCCCTCTCACGATGGCAAATAGTCGGATGGGGCATCCTGCCCTCACGGTGACCAGTTTTCTCATGCTGGCATCCAAGTCAATCTCTGGAGGTTCTACAAATGACACGAAGGCCATTAGTTGACTTCAGAATGTGGGGAAGTCACGTGAGAAGTGAAAACAGTGAACCAAGTGATAACCTAGGGCCTCACCTAGGATTTCTTTAGGTTTAATAGCATCCTTTAGTTCTGCAGGGCGCCCGATGCCAACTTGGTTTTGGGCACAAACCCTGAACTCATATTCCTGGTTTTCATCCAAGCTGGTCACAGTGAATTCCATGCGGACAAGTTGCGCTGCAGCATTGCACCTTTTCCAGCCTTCATCCGGTGACATGTCTGCTTTTTTAGGTCTCATTTCCACAACATAGCCAATGATCGGTGCACCACCATCATACACTGGTTTTCCCCACCCGAGAGTTATGGAACTTTTGGTTGTATCAACCACTTTGAGATTGGTTGGTGGACCAGGTGGTTCTGAAAGTAAATTATGTAAGAATAAATTTACACATGGTTAACCACGATTAGTGATATGTTAATGTATAATTTTATACAGTCTATTCTTAATTAACCACAGATAGTACATTCAATTTCTCAATTGCTAACTAAGTCCTCCTTATGTTCCTTTGTAAATTTAGAATCTACCGTTGTTCGTACATTTTAGGTGATTTGGTAAAAGATCTATTTGGAAAAATACTGGCTATGATAAAGTTTTGATGTTGTGGATTTAAACTTACTTGTCTAATACCTCTGCGTTTGAGATTAAGAGTTGATATAATACCAGAGAAAAACAAGAACATCATACCTATGGGGTCTTTTGCCACCACTGGTCTTGATGGCAAACTTGGTTCTCCAATTCCAACTTCATTTTCTGCCTTGACACGGAACTGATACTCATGTCCTGGAAGGAGATTCTGTACTTTTAGACGTCTCTCGGGAATTGCACTCTTGTTGACAGGGACCCATCGCGTTGAATGTTTTTCCTTTTTCTCCAAATAGTATCCTGTGATGGACTTTCCACCATCATATTCAGGTGGCGCCCAAACCACGGTCATCTCCTCTTTGCTTACTTTAGTGACTTCTGGAGGATCAGGGCGACCAGGTTTATCATATTTGGTTTTTGCAATGACTGGCTTAGTTTCTGTTGGAGGCCCTGTGCCTATTTTATTTTCTGCACGGACTCTGAAGATATATTCATTTCCTTCTATGAGACGTGTTACTGTAGTACCAGGTGTCAAGATAGTAGAGGAAAAGGTGGACCAAACCATTCTCTTGCTCTCACATTTTTCTAAAATATAATTTTGGATCTCACAGCCACCATCATCCTCCGGTGGATCCCAGCGAAGAGAACACCTGTCACTACACACATCAGTAATTTTCAGATTCCTTACAGGACCAGGCTTATCTAAAACATTCACGGTGGCAAAGGCCACAAAACTGCCAGCTGTGTTAGTTGCTGTAACTACGTATTTACCACCATCACTTCGCTTTGCTTTAGTGAGAGAGAATTTAGACGAATCACCACTGGTGTCAATCTTGACCCTTGGTGATCTTGTTAAGTCTGTAGCATCTTTGTCCTTGGTCCAGGAAACTTCTGGAAACGGTTTGCCTCTAACACCTGCCTCAAGTCGAATGGTGTCTCCTGCTTTGACAGTGAGCACACCACTTAACTTCAGGTCGAGTACTGGTTTCTGTAAGTCTTCCTTCACAACAACTTCCTCTGTCTTTACCCAGTCACTTTCCCCACCTTCATTCTTTGTTTGCACTCTGAACTCATAAATCTGGTTTTCCACACATTTGTCAACCATGTAGTGGGTTTCTTTAATGCTTCCTTTATGCACTCTTTCCCAATCAGCAGCGCCCTTCAGCCTCCTTTCAACATGATATGATAGATTTGGGCTACCACCATCATAATCAGGCCGCCTCCATTTTAGATAGACAAATGTCTTTCCTTTATCTGCAATATGAAGGTTTTCAGGCTCCCCTGGTCTATCAATAGGGTTAATAGCCAGAATTGGAGTTTTGGTTTCAATGGTTGGCCCAACACCTACTTTATTCTCTGCACAAACTCGGAAATAGTATTCGTTGTTGGCTAAGAGGTTGGCCTTGATTAATCGCTTAGTGACATCTGAGGCGACAATTGACCAGCCTTTCTGATTTGGTTTGCGATATTCCACTATAAAGTTTGTTATTTCTGAGCCACCATTGTCTAGTGGGTTTTCCCAAGAAATTGTACAGTTCTCTTTGGTTACATTGGTGACCTTTAAGTTCTGGCAAGGCCCAGGTCTGTCAAGGACATTAACGATAGCAAAACCTTGGGCATGTCCACTGCTGTTCTTGGCTGAGATGATGTACTTGCCATGATCAGCTCTAACAGCTTCTTTAATTTGCAACTCAACACGAGGTAGTTCGTGAATGATGTTAACCCGCTTATCTCGGACCAATGCTTTGCCTTCCTTGGACCAAGTTATGTCTGGTTCAGGTCTGCCTTTGACCCGAGCAAGAATGCGGATAGTCTGGCCCACTCTGACGGTGATGACATCACGGCAGGTTACATCAAGTTCTACTTCTGGAGGATGAAGGATGTCCTTTGCAATTACAGATTCTGCTAGTTCGCGTGGCTCTCCCTCTCCCACAATGTTAGCTGCCTTTATACGGAATCTGTACTCATTTCCTTCTATGAGTCCAGGTACCCTAAAGGCACACTGCCTAATGAGTTCATCTTTGTTAATCCTGTCCCACTGTGTTGTCCCAGCTTTCTGACATTCTACAACATAGCCCAGAATGGGGCTACCACCATCGCTGAGAGGCTTTGTCCATACCAGATCAGCTGATTCTCTGGTCTTGTCTTTCAGCTTAGGATTAATAGGTGGTCCAGGTGGTTTGATGGGCCGGCAAGCTTTTATTGGATCAGAACTTGGGGATGGACCGCTTAGTCCTGCAAGATTCTCGGCAAACACTCTAAACTCATATGTATTTCCCTCATAGAGTCCAGTTACTCTGAACTTCAGGTCCGCTAAAGGAGTTTTGTTGACTCGTACCCATTTGCCTGTTACTTCTCGACGCTCCAGATAGTAACCAGTTATTGGACTCCCACCATCAGATTTTGGCAGGGTCCATGCCACTGTTGCAGCGTTTTCAGTAATGTCAGTAACCACTGGTTTACCAGGAGGAGATGGAGGACTAAATTTATGTTTAGCAACAGTCGGTACAGAGTCAAGAGGAGGGCCAATACCAATCTTATTCTCTGCTTTCACTCGGAAGACATATTCATATCCCTTTTGCAGGTGTGGGACTTTCAACTTTGTCTTGCTGCTACCTGAAGAGACCACACCCCATGTATCTTTCTTTGTGTCTTTTTTCTCAACAATGTAATTTATCACAGGGCTTCCTCCATCATCCTTAGGTGGTAGCCATGATATAGTCATATATTCAGGGGTAACTTCCAGTATATTAATAGGGCCTGTTGGTGGGCCAGGAACATCCAGGACAGTAAGATGTACGGCTACTGTTTTGGTGCCGGCTGCATTGGACACTGTGATCTGGTATTCCCCAGTGTCTTTCCTTAAGCAGTTCTTAATGGTGAGTACTGATGAGAAGTTGTCAGTTTCAACTGTATAGTGTTCATCTGTTTTAATCTCATTCCCATCGGTTGTCCACTTTGCAGTAGGAATGGGCACACCTCTGATGATGGCAGGGAATCTGACTGTAGTTCCGGCTTTTACCACAAGGCCTTCAATTAATTTCACATCCAGCTCCACAGATGGAGGCACTGGAAAGTAAACATGAGGAAATTAGATTTTGCTTTTGACAGTATGGATAATATCACAACATGAATAATTTTAAAAAGAAGGAAAATAGTGCCAATCTAAAATTTACCTAGTTTTTCTTGACATTCTATTGGGATAGTTGTGTCAGGGAGACCAAGACCCACAATGTTTTCAGCTTTTACCCGGAATCTATAGGTGTTTCCTTGTTGCAGTCCAGTAACAACACACGCTAAGTTTGTCACGGTCTTGAACTTAATCCAGTCTTGGGTGCCCTCTTCCTGATATTCTACCAAGTATCCTGTGATTGGAGAGCCACCATCGCGGTCTGGCTTATTCCAAACAAGGGAGACTTCAGTCTTGTCAACATCCACATGGTGTAGGTTCTTGGGTGGCCCTGGGGGATCTTTTCAGAAGAAGTTATGATGAATAAACAATATTCTCAAAGACAGTCAAACAGTACTTTTGTATCCAAAGAGAGCAACTTACGTAGGGGATCCACAGCTTTGATGGGTTTAGGTGTTTCCACAAAGGGGCCACGTCCATACTGGTTCTCAGCAGCAACGCGGAAGACATACTGCTTGCCTTCATTAAGATGTTTAGCCAAGTGACTCTTTTTCTTTGATGTAGTTGAAAGAGGTGACCACTCAGTACTGGCAACATCTTTCCTCTCAACCACATAATTTGTAATAACAGAACCACCATCATCCAGGGGTTCCTTCCAAGTAAGGTAACAAGAATCTTTCCTTATCTCACTGACTTCCAGATCTCTAGGTGGCCCAGGCTTATCTGAAAAGTGTTAAACAATGCAGTTATTGTAAGTGATTTAATCCAGCTAAGAACTCAAAATGTATTGAGTTACTTTTATATGTTATTGCATTAAGGCCATCACAAGCACTAAAATTCTTACCTAATACGAGTACTTTTACTGAGACAGTTTTTGAACCAGCTGGATTCTCCACTGTTAAGGAGTAAATGCCACCATCTTCATGGGCAGCATTACGAATTTCAAGCTTGCTGCCAACTGGAGTAACGTCAATTCTTGCTTTAGTTGGAGCCGCTCTGTCTTCCTTTTTCCAGGTTACTTTTGGGAATGGCACTCCTTTGATGATGGCACTAAGCCTCAGAGTATCACCAACCCTTATGTGTTGTTCTCTTGCCATGTTGGCATCAAGAATCAACTCAGGGGGTTCTAGAATAAAGAGAATGGTACTTTCAGATTTGCTTTGTTTGTGTATTTTACAGTTAAGCATAGACGATGAAACCTGTCTTCCTTGCAGAGGCAACTGAGAATGTCTGTACTCACCGAGCCTGTCTTTTACTAGCACTGGCTCAGGAACATGAGCTGGATCTGACTCGCCAGCTGCGTTGACTGCTATTACTCTGAACTTATAGGATTGACCATCCCGAAGACCGGTGACTTTATAGTTAGTTTCAGGACAAGACTCAGGAGTGTGATTGGCTCTTTTCCATTCTTCATCTCCAACTTTCTGGTACTCAACAATATAACCCAGAATCTTGCTCCCACCATCACGACGTGGTGGCTGCCAGGTTAGATCGACTGAATTACATGTTGTATCTATTGCTTCAGGATTAACAGGTGGACTTGGTTTAGCTACAGAATAAAAGAGAAAATCAAAACAGAGTTAGAATACAGCTGGAAACAAACTCAGATAAAGTGAAAGCTGAAAGAATGCTTTAGTACTATACCAATTGGGTCTTTAGCAAAGACTGGTTTGGATGGTGGACTTGGGTCTCCAATACCAATTTCATTTTCTGCAGAAACCCGGAATTCATAGTGACACCCCTCTAGAAGATCAGGAACCCTAAATTTAGTGTATGGATGGATAGGCTCTTTGGTAACTCTAGCCCATATTTTAGACATAGTTTCTCTCTTTTCCAGGATGTAGTTTGTGATGGGCTTTCCTCCATCATGTGGCGGGTTCCAGGAGACTAATGCAGAGTCTTTGGTAACTTCTGTAACGATTGGCTGGTCAGGTGCATCAGGAACCCCTATAACAAACATTAGCACAATGTGTTAGACATTTAATTCTTCCTGTTAACAACAGCAAACATTAAATCACTGACAAGAAATACGATGCATACTGAAGCGATCTTTGGCTTTCATTGAGTCAGACACCAGAGGATCACTTATTCCATACAGGTTTTCAGCATGTATCCGGAAAATATAATCTTTTCCTTCAAGCAGTTTAGAAACTTTGCATGTTGTTTTGGCACTTGCAGATGTCACGGGCATCCAAACGTCTTTGCCCACCTCCTTCTTCTCAATAATGTAATTGGTAATTTCACTGCCTCCATCATCTAAAGGCGGCTTCCAAGAGATAACCATGTAATCTTTTGTCACCTCATCAAAAATAACTGGTCCTACTGGTGGTCCAGGACGGTCTGAATAAAAGAAAAAAAAAAAAAAGAACACAGCACAAAATGTTATTTCCATTTCTGCTTCAGAAAGAACAGAATGTTTCTAATACTTTCTAAATAATACTTACCAACAACATTAACTTGACAGACACCCTTCCTGGAGCCTGTACTGTTCTCCACAACCACAGAGTATTTGCCAGAATCTGAACGCTTGGCCTTGAGCTTCTCTAGAGCAAGTGTCGTCGGGGTGGTCTTTATATGAGTGCGGTCATCCTCCAGCACATCAGCTTCATCTTTGAACCAAGAAACTTTAGGCTTTGGTTTGCCTGAGTAACGGCCAGTGAGGGCAAAAGCTTCACCAACTCGAATTGTGAGCTTATCTCTGAAGTCGAGGTCAAGCGTTGGAGGAGCTGAAATGTATAATGATAAAGGCAAATCAGTCTGACTGAGGTCTTACGGTAAATCTGTATGTGTGTACAAGTTTTCAAAGTGTAAGCTGCATTTGACACATACCCAGCTCATCCTTGCAAGTGATTGGCTTGGTGCAAAATGATGGTTTGCCTTGTCCAACAATATTGACAGCACTGACACGGTACTCGTAGGTATCACCTTCTTTTAAGCCTTTCACGGTGTATTTCCTGCTCATCAAGTTGTCACTTGTAACTTTGTGGAACTTCTCAGTTCCAATGAGACGGCTTTCTAGGACATAGTTGATAATGTCAGATCCGCCATCATACTTAGGGGGATTCCAAGTCAAAGTGACAGACTCTTTGGTAACTTCTTTGACTTCCAGGTCTTCAGGACGCTCTGGTACAGCTACAAGTGTGGAGTGACAGTGAGACAAATGTTAAAAATGTAGGAGAATGTGGTAAATATTACTTTCTGAGGATTGCATTTAAACATTAAACTATTTGTTTGGTAAGTGACAAAAGAGATCTCAACATAAAATGAGTAACTAAAAGGGATCCAATACACTCTGATTTCCAGATGACAAAATCGAGGTTAATTGAGACCAGATAATTCAGGAAAGTTCTCCAGAGCTGGTAGTTTTAGAGTTAGTAAACTACTTCATGTTTATGCCATTAAGTGAAAATTTTAAAAGTGCAGTATTATATGGAAGGATCTGAGGAATATGTATTCCCATAATGTCTTTCACAGTCACATTCAAATAGAACCAACATCAGATACTCAGTATTTGTCAAATGAAAGAAATGTTTGGCATTTATTTATACACCTCTTTTGTCACTGCAGTCTTTGATTAAATGAGTGAAGAAGTGATTAAGGATGAAACTGTTTTAAACTTTACTTACTGATTGGATCTCTTATGACAAGTGCATCTGTGGTCTCAACAAATGGGCCCATGCCAATACTATTTTCAGCCGCAATTCGGAAAAAGTAGGCTTTTCCTTGAATGAGACCCTGGACGGTAGCATTATGTCGGGTAACTGTGTATGTCACTGGGGTCCATGCTCTGTGGTCAGCTTCCCGCTTTTCAATTACATAATTGGTGATGGGAGAGCCCCCATCATCTTCTGGTGAGAACCACGTCAGCTTGCAGGAGTCATTGGTCAGGTTGTGAGCCAGGAATGGTATTCCAACAGGACCTGGTACATCTAGAAATAAGAGGGGAAGGTTTCTAGTTGTTTGACTTCAATGAACTACAGGGCTCAACATTTGTTACCCTCTGTTTTTAAAAGGGAGACAAAAATACTGTTACGAAAAAAGCAAGATTTTGTGTTTATTGAGGTTTTTATTTTTTCCTTTCTTTCCTGATGTCTATATCCAACCATATTTTAAAATAAAGTAAGTTTGCAGTAGTTACTGATTGCCCCTGCTTTAACGGAGACTTATGGAACAGCTTTACATATATACACACACATATATACAATTTTTTTAGTAATTTGTGAGTCAGATAAGAGGGTGATGTTGGGAGGAAAGTGCACAGAGGGAGATGCGAGAAGGGTGAGGAGCGGCATGACTATTTTTTGTGTTTAGTTTACTCTCCAGAAGGAAAAGGGGGAGAGAATTTTTTCAGGGTGATCAGTGAATCTGAGTAGCACAGAAGACCCCAAATCTCAGAATGACCAGTGAGACAGTTGCAGTTTAACCTGGAAATACACCACTTTGTAAAGTAACAGCCATTGGACAGAAGAATTGCTCAATGAGATTGTTTCTTCATGCCATTTTCATTAATAAACCAGTTTCATAATATGAATTATGCTCAATAGAGAACTGGTTATTTTAACATAAGAACTGGGTGTTTGGAGTATGGCTGAGCCTAGAGACATGCTGAGAGAGAGATCTGAGTGGGAAGGCTTCACTTTCTGAGCAAATCACTGGAAGAGAGCAGTCAGAGAGAGTTCAACTCAATATTCAGGGACTAGAAATGCAATATTGATAATCCAATATGATGCTTCTCTTTGATTAGCATGTGGACAGCTTCCAAGGGATTTTTGCATTATAAATAGCAGGTCCTAGATGTGAAAAATGGTCAATCTTATTAGCAAACTGTTAAACATTCTTGGACATTTGCAGGAAAGTTGCTTTTATAAAGACTATATAATAATACAGTAAATGCTTATGGTAGCATGCTATACAAAAAAGGCAACATACAGGACTTCATAGTAGGAGTACAGCCATGTTAAAGTATATATTAGATAAACAGTAAGGAGGGAATTTAAAAAAATGCTAATAATAGAGGTTAACGGGATTGTGGGTAATTTTTCTTATTTTCCAAAATATTTGTAATATAGTTTTCTTAATAGTACATCTTTCTTGTAGATGAAATAAAATGTTATTTTTAAAAGATGTGTGGACAAACTGAGTTTTTACCTAATACATCAACGATAATTGTCTTCTTTCTTTCCCCTGCTGCATTTTTAGCAAGAAGAGAATAGACGCCTTGGTGGCTCCTCTGGCAATTCTTGATGACCATGGATGAGCTAATGGCTGTGGTCTCAATGGTGGCCTCTTGAGGTAAAGCTCTTTCATTCATGTTCCAGGTAACAGTTGGAGGAGGCTTTCCAGAGACATAGGCGATGATCCGAATCACCCCTCCAGCATGGACCACAATTCTATCTCTGACGCTGGCATCTAACTGAAGGTCAGGTAATTCTGGAAAACAATTTAAAAATAGTAAGTTGCTTTCATTTCCAATCCAAAATGCAAACATTGATAAAACAATAGAAACATCAGTAATTACCAAGTCTGTCCTTCATTTCAATGGCATCTGTGACTTCTCCAGGTTCTCCAATGCCGGCAATGTTGACTGCTCTAACTCTAAATTTGTAGAATGCTCCTTCTTTCAATCCTGTCACAACAAGTTTTGTTCCTCTCACTTCTTTATCTTTAGCCTAGGGAAAAGTCACAGCCATTTTATAATTAGAATACAGTGTGTGACATGCGTGCTCAGTTATGTCTGACTTTTTGTGACCTTATGGACTGTAGCCTGCCAGGCTCCTCTGTCCATGGGATTTTCCAGGCAAGAATACTGGAGAGGGTTGCCTTTCCTCGTCCAGGGCATCTTCCCAACCTAAGGATCTAACCCGTTGTCTCATGTCTCCTGCCTAGGAAGTGGGTTCTTTACCACTGTGCTACCTGGGAAGCCCCTGGAATACAGTAATGCTTTCTTATCTGTGGTTTTATTTACCACAGAAGTCATTGGGAATCTGAAAATACTAAATGGAAAATAGTTTCCATAAATAAACAATTCATCAGTTTTAAACTGAGTTCCATTCTGAGCAATATAATGATATCTTGGGTCATCCTGCTCCATCTCTGCTTGGGAAGTGAACCATCTGGCTTCCCTGGTGGCTCAGTGGTAAAGAATCCATGTGCCAATGCAGGAGACGCAGGTTTAATCCCTGAGTCAGGAAGATCTGGAAAGGAAAAGGCAACCCCCTCCAGTATTCTTGTCTGGGAAATCCCATGGACAGAGAAGCCTGGTGGGCTACAGTCCATAGGATCATAAAGAGTCGGACATGACTGAGCAAACAGCAGCCCCTAAACAATAACCTGCCCATTAGTATAAGAAAAACCATAGTATATAGAGAGCGCTCAGTATAATTCTTGGTTTCAACCATCCACTGGGGGGGTCTTAGAATGTATCCCTTGGGGATAGAAGGGGACTACTGTAGTTTTTTAATAGCTTTCCAAAGTGTAACAATAGTGTCTTCACTCTCTTTGGGAAAATTATTGTCAATTTAGGTTTAATGGATCAGATATTATAGGTAAATACTGAATGGAAGCAATTATATTTTACAATATTGTCAAATGATTGAAAAAACTGTACTGTACTTATTCTACTTTTTTAAGCTTTAGAGCCAAAAGGTTCATCATAATAAAACTTAAGTTTTTTATAATTAAATTTATTTTTAATTGAAGGATAATTGTTTTAAGGACAAATTTTGATAAAATTTTTGATATAAGATGTCTGGATTATCAGTTAAACTATTTTTCTGATTTCTTAATTTAAAAAATACAGGTAAGAATGAGAATAACTATACATGTTCAGTTTATTTACAGTATATTCCCATCATGCCAAGTTTAGCTACCTTTTCCCATTCTTCTTTTCCTTCTTCTTTATATTCAACGATATATCCTGTTACTCTGGACCCACCATCTTTTAGTGGGGGAGACCACTCCAGATCCGCAGATGATTTAGTCCAGTCTGTAACTTTGGGAAATGGAGGGCCAGGAGGTGCTGGAAAGAACCAGTAGACATTATTCTTGACTTTTCCATGGTACTTTTGGGAAGAAAAAAGAAACAGGAATGGTTTGAAGGCTTACCAATTGGATCTCTAGCAGTTGCTGGGTCTGATGGCAGACTTGCTGGCCCCACACCAGCAGCATTGATGGCATATACCCGGAATTGATAATCAGAACCTTCAATGAGACCAGTCACTTTGTAGGAAACACCCAAAGTCATGGCTTTGATAGGATCTCGGTTAACTCTCTTCCATCTCTTTGTAGTGGTGTCTTTCATTTCTAGCCAATATCCGGTCACAGGAGAGCCTCCATCGTATTCTGGCTCTTCCCAATTGACAGTCATGGAGTTTCGAGTCACACTGCTAACTGTTGGCTTATCTGGTGCTCCTGGGACAGCTGTGACAAAAATCACAGTGATTTATAAGAAATTATGAAAGACAAAGGCAATAATGACTTTGAATGTGAACTATGTGATACTTACAGAAGAGGTTTCTCGCTGTTTCAGGTTCGCTGTCAAGAGGCTCCCCAATGCCGTATTTATTCTGGGCCATGATTCGGAATACATACTCATGGCCTTCTAGCAACTTGGGAATTGTGTACGTGCATTCTTTGGGCTCACTGGAGACACGCACCCATGTCTTCCTGTTAGCTTCTCTTTTCTCAATTACATAGTTTGTAATCTTAGACCCACCATCGTCTATAGGTGGAAGCCAAGATAATGTCATCTGATCTGCTGAAATAGATTCGAACTTTATTGGTCCCACTGGAGGGCCAGGGCGACCTAAAATGGTTTTAAAAGAGAAACGCTTTTAAGGGAAAGATCTTAAAACCAAATATTACGTTTATGAACAGAAAGTCATGTAGTTTGAATAAAATCATGTCATCTTTACCAAGGACATTCAGTCTCATTTCCTTTGATGCTGTTCCCAGGTTATTCACAGCTGTGATGGTGTATAAGGCAGTGTCACTCCTGCGAGACTGTGGGATCACTAGGGTGCAAGTGTCATCCACCACCAGTTTGTTGACATGGGTATCATAGACAATGGGTTCTTTGTTATCAGGCTTCTTTGGAGGAGCTTTAAACCAGGTCAGTGTCGGAAATGGCACACCTTTAATTTTGGCCACAATGTTAACATCAGTTCCTTCTTCAACCTCCATGAATTCTTTTAGCTCAATTGCAGGTGGGCCTAGATTATTTAAAAAAAAAAAAATGTTGTCATTAGAAACATAAAACACTAAAGGATCAGACGTATTGAATAGAATTCATAAAGAACAGATCTGTCTTCAGCTAATTTGTACCAGTTTGGGGGACAGGCATAGGTGGTCATCATCCTTTATTGATCTATATGTAGCTATGTATCAGCTATTGCCTGTCTCTTACCTGGCATCATTATGATTGTAGATACTGAAAGAAGTGCAACTGTAGTAAGTAGTTTAGGCTTGGGAGTTCTTTTATGATATTCCCTAATATTTATTCAGAGTAATGAAGGGACCTATTTTGTTCTGAGATGACTTCTCCTTTTAAGAAATATAACTGCTAGTAGAGGCAGAGCAATTTTCCCTTTTTCATGAATTTAGTATAAGAATATGCAAAGTGGCTGGTGACTACCACTTTCCTAAGTTTAGAAGAGAGAACTAACACATACACAGCAGTAGAGATGGTAACAATAATTACAGGAAGAATTATTAGCATATTTCTGTGGATATTTTATCTCTTAAAATGGATGTATCTTTTTCTCAGAGAAGAATCAATATAGTTTTAATAAAACCCATGTAATCTTTACTCAAGGACACTCAATGTCATTTCCTTTGATGTTGTTATCAGAGTATTCATGGTTATCATGATATGTGAACAAGTTTCTTTTTCTCAAGTAGAAAGAGACTTGACTATGAATATAAATGGGCCCTGGCAGTTGCTAACAAAATAACTGGTTACTTTTTGCCCCTTTTGAGGAGCATGCAGAGGAGCTGTTTTATCTTTTGGTAAGTAAAACAGCCTGCTGTGGAAAAAAATCAGAGTAAGGAAACTCCACACAGTATCTCCTTTTAGTAAAGGAAAGGTAACCTGTAAGGAAATGTGATAATTCTGTGGGAGTTCAGTGTTTAGGTAACAGGCCCGTGTCCAGACTCAACCCATGGGAGCTTCCAATGCACAGACACATCTTTTTATTTTGGATTTTTGAGTATCTAGGAAGGCATCCATAAAGAGGACCTTCTCCAATCACATGTTGGTACGTACATGTCTGGTCTTTGACGATCACGGGGCCAACAGTGGCTGAAGGTTTGCTGACTCCTGCAGCATTGACGGCTTTGACTCTGAATTCGTATTCCCCACCCTCGATGAGGTCTTCCACGGTAAATTCCAGTTCTTCCACGTCACGCTTATTGCACTGTCTCCATGCTTCTTTCTTTGTCCCAGTAGGATCCCATGCAAGGCACTCAACAATATAGTGGGTGACAGGGGAGCCCCCGTCATTCTTTGGGGGTTTCCATGACAGGTGTACGGTGTTCTTTGTTACAAGGCCAATCTTCAGTTTAATAGGGGGATCAGGAGGATCTTTAAAAATAAAGTATGAATCGTTTACAACAATACATTTCAGGTTTCAATTAGGAAGCTAATTTAATCTTTGACTTAAAAACTTACATATTGGGTCTCTGGCAGTGGTCCTCTGAATCGTTTCCGCGGGAGCACCAACACCAAAACGGTTTTCTGCCCGCACGCGGAAGAAATATTCCTGTCCGGCGATGAGGTCCGGGACGACAAATGAGGTGCTTACACAGTTGGGATTGACTTTAGTCCAAGCTTTTCCGTCAATAGTCCTCTTCTCAATAACATAGCCTTTGATCCTGTCTCCTCCGTCGTCATCTGGCATCTTCCATGAAAGTCTGCAACTGCCCCTTGTGATGTCACTGACTTTCAGATCTTTGGGTGGCCCTGGTACATCTGTTGGATGCAAATCACAATGTAAACAGTGCTATCTTGTTTAAAATAATTTGTTCTTATTCTATAATAACTTTTAAAGCCTTTCTTACCCATGACTTTAACTCTGCAATTTGCAGTCTTTTGTCCTGCTTTATTCTTGGCTGTGATGCTGTATTTGCCTGAATGAGATCGTTTACATTCCGGAATAATAATTACTGATGAATTTTCAGCAGTCTCCAGCTGTACAAAGAAAGCAGTAGTCATACAATGAATGAAATAATAGCAGTATTGAAGTCAATCAGATTCTGAGATCATTTCAATTTTCTTTTTTCTTACCTGTGCATCTTCAGGTATATCATGAACCCCATCCTATTAGAAAATAAGATAATCAGTTATAGTGTAAGTATTCCTTAGAGTCATTCCGTGGGAGATGCAGAGAATTATAATTTTCTTACCTTCATTGCCTTCTTTGCCTTTCCATCAAATTCCCAAGATGATTTTGGTGTTGGGCGCCCCTTAATGACGGCAGGAATCCTAATCTGTGTGCCAGCTTGACAAATCAGACAGTCTTGTGCTCCAATGTCAATGAAAACTTCTGGTACCTCTGTAATACCATGGATAATATAACAGGATTTAGCTCACCTTTTTCAAAAAAGTAATTGACACATCTTCGGCACATGAATCAATTTCATAATAAGATCAAAAGATGAATACAAAAATGGATTAAGGACTAGTACCTTGAATGTCAGTGGCAGGAATCTCTCCAGTTGTATCACTTGGTTCAGATTCACCGGCTTCATTGACAGCTTTCACTCTGAATCTGTACTTTTTGAGCTCTTTCAAGTTTGGCACCACACATTCACAGGTGGGTAGAAGTTTGTCTGGTTCATTTACGCTTTTCCAGTCTGTAGTACCTTCTTCTTGCATTTCTACAATGTATCCTTTGATTGGACTGCCACCATCTTTGGCTGGAGGTTTCCATGCTAGCGTGATGCTTGACTTTGTTTTATCTTTGACTTCTGGGCGAGAAGGTGCCCCAGGTGGATCTAAAAAAAAAAAAAAAATCAAAATGTGAAGCTGATGAGATGCTAGATTTATGTACTGTAAGAATATTTTACTTTGCCTGATCATATTTTATTTTTAAAATATTAAAATAGGAATGCCAAAGGAATAAATTACCTTCTAGAGAAGAGAAATATAAGAAAGTCTATTTTCATTTAGCATTAATGCTAAAACAAAGAAAGCAAACAACTAACCGGGAGTAGAAAGACTACTGGCTAGCGCTTGATAGATTATTATTCTATTTACACATGATTGGTGAAAAGCTATTTTACTTTTGAGATCTCTTTGAAGAGATTCTGCAATATTCTATACTAAAAACTTAATATAACCTACCATAAAATTAAAAAATGACTTCATCATTAGCTGTAAACTTTTGAACACAAACTGATTTTTAATGCCTTGTATTGTAGATATTGACCCTGTCCCTAATCACATAACAATCCATTATATTTCTGACAGTGCTTTACAATTATGGAAATTTTAATGATAGGTCTTTCCAGCACTTAACACAGTTCTTTACACATAGCATATATTTAATACTAGCTTGCAGAATGAATAATTCATTTTTTATATATGCTCCGTATAGGACTTAGATTATTTTAAGTCTTTTTTACAAATAACTGAATTTTTTCCACAGAAAATCTATACATTACAACACATGGTATTAATCATTAAGGCCACAGTATTTTAATTTTTGAACTGATATGCTTATAGATCTTTCAGAATTGCTTTTTATTTGACAGACTTCACAGACTCTGCTTGAAGATCTTACATCTTTGTTTCAATGTATTATTGAAAATTTAACAACCTTTTGTTTTTGTTAAACTCCTACTGGAAGGTCTGTTTGGTGAGGGAGATAATTTCCACAGTAGCTGATTAAAGAGGCGGAGGTTTAAGTATGGGAGCAAAGAGGAGCTATATAGTCCAGGGTCTTTATTATTGTGATTCCTCATACAATACTAGGTTTAATCTAAGTGTTTAAAAACCATATGAGTTTCTCTACGTGTATGCATACACATGTATATATATGTGTGTATATATATATATGTATATATATCTAATACATATTAGATATGTGTGCTTAGTGTGTGTATCGGAGAAGGCAATGGCACCCCACTCCAGTACTTTTGCCTAGAAAATCCCATGGATGGAGGGGCCTGGTAGGCTGCAGTCCATGGGGTCGCTAGAGTCGGACACAACTGAGTGGCTTCACTTTCACTTTTCACTTTCATGCATTGGGGAAGGAAATGGCAACCCACTCCAGTGTTCTTGCCTGGAGAATCCCAGGGACGGGAAGCCTGGTGGGCTGCCGTCTATGGGGTCGCACAGTCGGACACGACTGAAGTGACTTAGCAGCAGCAGCAGCAGTGTGTGTATATGGATATACACACATACATATATACTTTTGACAGTCTACATAAGTACGAAACTTTTAATTTTAATAAATAAAATAACTTGGCATAGAATAAATACAAGAAATTTAAGAGCAGAATTATCTATTTAGTGGCTTTGTCCTTGATATATTCCAGAGATGGAAGCATACTTACATATGGGATCTCCTGCAACTTCTGGGTCTGATGGTTCACTGGGAGGGCCAACTCCTGCAGCGTTTATTGCCATTGCTCTGAACTGGTATTTAACACCTTCAATCAAACGGGGAACATTAAATTCCACGCCTTTCAAGCCCACTTTGGTTATTGGTGCTCGGCTAACACGTGACCAGTAGGCACCTCCCTCTTCTCTCTTCTCCAGCCAGTAACCAGTAATTGGAGAGCCGCCGTTGTCCAGAGGAGGAGTCCAGCTCACTAGCATCGACCCTTTGGTGCGCTCCAGAACTTTTGGTTTTCCCGGAGGTCCAGGAGTGCGGTAAGGATCTTGAATGACCACTTTATCCGATTTGCATTCATCACTGATTCCATATTTATTCACTGCCCTAACTCGGAACTCATACTGACCATTGGGGATAAGTTTCCAGATCTAGAAATCAAATGAATAATAATTTCTTAAAAACCACATACTTATGTTGATTTTCACTTGATTTAATATTCAAGTCATTTGGTAGGGGAAGACTGTAAAAAGAAATAAATCTATAGACGCAATTATCTGAGTACATACACTCACATATGGAGAAAGTCTTTTAAAATGAGAATGTGTACATTTATTGAACCTAATAATTTGTCTCTCAAGTAAAAGAGAATCTGTATATGAAACAAATTGCTAAGGGGCCTTATGTGCAAGGTGCTAAAAACTAAGGATTTTTGTGTGGTGTTTTAAGTTTAATCATTAAATTCCAAGGTCATGCCAGAATGGTGTTTATTCAGACTCAAGTCCTTTTAATGTGCATAAGAAAATACTTAGAACAGTTTACCCCGTATCTCCTCTCTACAGCACTGTTGGTAACTTCTTCCCATTCAGCTCTCTTCCTGCTTGCGTCGCGCTTGTCAATGATGTAATGGGTGATCTCACTGCCACCACTGTCTAGAGGGGCATCCCATGTTAGGTAGCAAGATTCAGCTTTAATGTCAGTAACAGCAAGATTTCTTGGTGGGGACGGACGATCTGAAAAGGAACCCATGGAGGAGATTGAGAAGGAAATTCTTAAACAGATGCTGGAGTTCATTCTTTTATAAGAAAGAGTATCGCTTACCATATACTTCCACATGGACATTTCGGAACACTGAACCAAGGCGATTAGAAGCAGTCACCGTGTAAGTGCCTTTGTCCTCCCGAGTTGCTTTGGGAATGCTAAGCTCAGTCTTTGCCTCACTGCGGGAAACTTCTTCCTTAGTTATCTTAAGTGCATCGGTGGGTTTCTCAATCACAGTTTCATTCTTGGACCACTCAATCTTAGGCATCGGAAGGCCTGTCACATCTGCGGGAATGTTAACAGGCTCTCCCGCCTTAACTTTGATGGTGTCTCCGCGAACAGACAGGCGCAACTTAATAGTTGGAGGCACTGCAAAGAGAAGGGAACGTGGGGGAAAAAAACAGCACAGTCATAAAGATGTTTACACAGCCTGTGAGATAAAGTGCATTCAAATGGCCATTATGTTTAGATGCCACACCTTCGTCATCTTGTATGACCACATTAAGAGGCAGGGATGGTTCACTTTCACCAATCTCATTGACGGCCTTGACACGGAACTCATACATCTGGTGTTCATCGAGATCTTCAACAAGAAAAGATGTGGTTGGGCAGAGGTGCTTGTTAACTCGTTCAAAGTCAGGTTTGTCATGACGCCGTTTCTCAATGATGTAGCCTTGGATGGGGCAGCCGCCGTTACTGCGGGGCTCTTTCCAGTCGAGGGTGATGGTGGACTTGGTCCTTTCTGTATATGTGAGCCTCTCAGGAGATGTTGGAGGACCTTTAACCAGAGGTAGGTTGAAATGACAAGAATGAGACAAATATTCATGTATGAAGTCACATTTCACTCCAAATTACATGAAAAATAGGTTTCTATTGGCATAATGTTACATGTCTTTAAAATCCTCAAAATATCTCAATTACCAAAATTACAGGCATTCATATAGGCAGAATTTTTTTTTTTTAGTAAACTCTATAGTCAAGATTATTGATTAAAAATAAATTGAGGTGCATGTATGCTTTTTTATATTTAGCATTTTACATATTTTACCTCTGTCACTGAGAAAGCTAATTTTAATGACCTAGGAGGGCTGTCTGTGAAATTTTGCTTTGAATGACTAGCTGAGAGCAAAGTATTCCTGTCTCATTAACAGAAAATGGATATGTCTACTGAATACACTTTGAACCATGTTGCCTCAAGTGTTGGTTTAGGGCTGGAAAGAGAATTTAAGTGATGCTGCTGTAGTTTTGTGTACTGAAGGATAAGATAGAAAGAATAAGCTCAGAATGGCGAAACTAGACCCAATCCATTCTTGACTATTATTACAACCAGAAGCAGAGCTTTACTGTCTAAGTCCAACTCTGTTCTGTTTTTTCTGGCACAACTTAACTGCAGCAGACATTTTGAGATGGGCTGTTACAGTGAGAAGGTAATTTTGTCTCTTTTTTTGGGTGGTGTTGGAGGAGGAATAATTCCTCTGTCTCTTGTGGAACCACAAAGACTTTGCTGTCTAGAATGGGACGTTAGCAGGCATTACCAGCTGTGTGCAGTATTAGGGCTTCATATTTGTTCATACCAGCCAAGGGGATTTCCTTTGGTTTTTTCATTTGTGCTAGGCTCCAATGATTTAAGTTTTTCAGCACATAAAACCATGCCCAAAATTACATTGAAATTACAGTAAATATGGCATCCTTACAGTTGCTTGTAGTTATTTGGTTTTTACCTTTCTCATTACTCCAAATATAAATCTGGAGACTATTGGGAGTTTGAAGCCATAAAACTCCATACATAAATGACGTAACTACAAGCAATCAATACTCACTTTATAAACACAAAACTTTCTCTCTTACCTAGTGGGTCAACTGCAAGAATTGGTCCTATTTCAACAGGAGGGCCACAGCCAAACTTGTTCTTGGCAATCACACGGAACATATATTCTTGTCCCTCAAGGAGACCTGTGATGTCACATTTAGATCTCTCAGTCTCTATGGGTTGTCTCCAAGTGTGCATCTTAGCATCCTTTCTTTCAATAATGAAGCCTGTGATTTCACTTCCTCCATCATCTTCTGGATCAGACCAGTTAAGCAGACACATTTTTCTGTTTGTTACAACAGGTTTCAAGTCAAGAACGGGGCCAGGGACATCTGAAAAATAAAACAGTAACAACAGAAAATCAATGCAGTAAGATAGTATTGCTTAGGGAAAATCTTATGGAAATCCACGTTAACATTTCTTACCAAAAACTTCTACCCGGGCTGCTGCAAATTTGGAACCACAGCTATTGGTAGCTGTAATCACATATCTGCCATGGTCTTTTCTCAATGCATTCTTGATAATTAACTCAGACTTGGTTCCAACGTTCTCTATTTCAACACGGTCTTTATCCAGCTCGCCTTCTTCAATGGTCCACACTTTGGTTGGCACTGGACGCCCAGTCACCACAGCTGGAATTCTGAGAGTCTTCCCAGCCATAATCTGTATTCCACCCTTGACAGAAACATCTAGTTCCACAGTTGGAGGCTCTGTTGAAAGAGAACAGTCCTACATTAGCTCCAGAAAGATGGGGAGGAAAAATCTCATCCTGGGAAAATATCCATCATCTTATTCAGGTCCCTGGTTAAGTACCTTGTGGTTCAGCCACAGTAACAGGTTCTGTTTCTCCAGGCGGCCCTTCGCCTGCAACGTTGACGGCAGTCACTCGAAGTTTGTAATCGGCACCCTCTCGGATTTCTCTGACCGTGTACTCACGGGGCTTGATCATCTTCTCTGTGCAGCGGGACCATTCATTTGTGCCAACCAGCTGCTTATAGACATAGTAGCCAACAATTTCCCCACCACCGTTGAAAGCTGGGGGCTCCCAAGCCAGTTCAATCGTTGTGGAACTTGTGTCAGTGACTCTGGGGACGGGTGGCCCAGGTGGAGCTAGAATGAATGCACACACAGAAATCAAAACCCGCTGATGGTTTGAAAATGCGCAGTAGCTTATGCTAGCCCATTTCCCCCCACATATGTTACATGCAATGTGGGTAAATATTGCTCTGTGAAACTTTTAAGGTATATATACAAATGTTTATAATTTTACACTGCAACCTCAACATATATCTGTAGTTACTGCTAGTATTTAGTCTGTTTTCCAGCTCTGAGGTATTACTGACATATAACGTATGTAAGTTTTAGGTGTACAGCGTGATGAGTTGATATATGTATATATTACAGAATGATTACCTCAGAAATGTTAGTTAACACCACCATTCCCTCACATAAATACCACTATTTGGTAGCATTTAAGATCTACTCTCTTAACAACTTTCAAGCATACAAAACTTGAAAACTAGAAATTAACAGTAGCAGCAAACAGTAGTGTTAATTATAGTGACCACACTATACCCTCTGTCCTCTTAAGGAATTACTTACAGATTGGATCTTGTGCTGTCTTGGGGTCTGAGGGGGGACTGAACTTTCCAGGTCCAGCTGCATTTTCAGCACATACTCTAAAGACATAGGTGAGTCCTTCTAGTAGGCCGTCTACCTTGGTCTTCAAAGAATTCAGAAGGTTTCGGTTCACACGAGACCAGTGTGTGCTGTTCACCTCACGTTTTTCAAGCCAGTAACCCAAGATGGGGCTTCCGTTATCTTTTGGTTCATTCCATGTCACTAGCATACTGTTACTGGTGACGTCTTCCACAATGGGCTTGTCAGGCGCATCCGGTGGTTCTGATTAAAATTAAAAAAGGCAAGTTTGAACTAATTCCCTAGTATGACATAAAAATTCAAGTTTATAAGCTGGGATAATGTATAGCAACATATGATAAAAAGGCAAAGTTTAGATGCTAAAGAACCTTACCAAATGGATCTTTAGCCATAAATGGCTTTGAAACACACGGTGGTCCAGGCCCAAACCTGTTTTCAGCTCTCACACGGAAGAGGTACTCTTTTCCTTCAATCAGCTTTGTCACTGAATATTTGCAGTGCCTAAGCGTTGAGGTGACAACCATCCATTCTGAGTCAGGTTTTGTCTTGTCTTTCTTTTCTAAAGTGTAGTTTAAAATTTCACTGCCACCATCATCAAGGGGTGGCTCCCATTTACAGAGGACTGAAGTCTTTCTCATATCTTCAAATACAAAGTTGATTGGTGGTCCTGGTATATCTGATATTTTAAAAGAGAGAAGTGGTTAAAAATTTTTGTAGCACTGCTCGCAACGGAAAATGTAAATGTTGAATGTGCTTCAGTGACGTCAACTTCTGTTTTTCCTACATCTGTCTTCATATCACATTAGCTAATGAATAACAGCGTCAGTTTTCTTTGACGAAGCCAGAAGAAAAAGGGAATGAGGACACCTGACTGAAGCTATTTCCCACTTCTTTTAACTGCCCCCACGAACTCTTATATTAACTTTCTTCCATTGGAAAGTGTAGTTTTATCTACTTACCTAGCACACAGACGGTACATGGAGCTTTTGCAATACCATGGTCATTTTCAGCTTTGATCATAAATAGGCCATGATCGGGTCGGACAGAATCTCGGACACGGAGCTGAGATTCTCCTTTTTTACTATTGTCGATACTCAGACGCTGTGTCAGAGGCAGGACAAACGGTTGTTCTTCTTGAACTTCACCCCTCCTTCTCCTAACCAAGGGTTCTACCCGCTTCTTAATCTCCTCTGGTGTGATAATACTTTCATCCTTTAGCCATGTAATTGTTGGGTAAGGTGACCCAGAAATAATTGCATCAAGTGCTATTTCATCACCTCTTCTGACTTCTAGGCTTGTTTTCATAATGACTTTCGGGGCATCTGTAATGATTAAAAGCAATAATTGTTTTCAGTTCTGATGGAAATGTCTGAAGTGAAGTGAAGTCACTCAGTTGTGTCCGACTCTTTGCGACCCCGTGGTCTGTAGCCTACCAGGCTCCTCCGTCCATGGAATTTTCCAGGCAAGAATACTGGAGTGGATTGCCATTTCCTTCTCCAGGGGATCTTCCTGATCTAGGGACCGAACCCGGGTCTCCTGCATTGCAGGCAGACACTTTACCATCTGAGCCACCTGGGAAGCCCTGTCTGACGGAACATTATTCTCATTTCTTTCATGATGGGAAGATGGCACACCCATTAAACACGACTTACCAATAGGATCCACAGCTTTGGTTGGAGGAGTGGCCCGAGAGGGTTCGCTGATACCAGCAGCATTTTCTGCTCGCACACGGAACTGGTATTCCTTTCCCTCTTCAAGGCCTTTTGCTGTATAGGTCAGGACTGGGACCAGGTGTTCGTTGCATCTCTTCCATCTCTCTTCACCTTTAGCAATCTTCTCTATGATGTAACCCATTATCTTGCTTCCTCCGTCATACAAAGGTGGCTTCCATGTAATAGTCATTGCCTCAGCTGTAGGATTATGTACCTCAACATCTACAGGTGGATCAGGGGGTTCTGGAGTACAAGAATAAAACCTTATGTTAATATAGGGAAACCCATCTTAAAAAAAAAACAACAAAAAAACACAACTCCTAGCTTTATGATGTTCACACCCAAACTTACGCTTTGGATCTTGAGCAATGACTGGATTTTTCAGTTCAATATATTCGCCTCCACCAATCTTGTTGACAGCTTTAACACGGAAGAAGTATTCACCATTTGGTATGAGATCCTTGACAGTCCAAGACAGTTTGTTCTCACCAGACATGACTGGTATGTATGTCCTCCTCCCAGCTTCTCTGCGTTCCAGGACATAATGAAGAATTGGGCTTCCACCATCATATTCTGGAGGTTCCCAAGTTAATTTACAAGAACTCTTGGTCACGTCACTTGCTTTAAGATCTCTGCATGGCCCAGGTAGGCCTATTAAAAATCAAAATGATAATTATTATTATAACCTGAAAAGGCTCGGTATTAAGAGCACACACTTTCTCTGTGTAGGACACGGTAGGCCATTTAGCATCCTTGACTCTGAACTATTAAGTGTCGGTAGCTCCCTCTTAGTTTTGTTCCAAGCAAAAGTGGCCTCCCAAATTTCCAAACACGATTCACCACCATGTTTGGGGGAAGGGGCAGAAAATGTCACCACCCCTGGTTAAGAACACTATGAAAACTTGAAAATACAATTAATAAATGAATATTGGTTATTTAAACATTCTTTGGGTATATCTCTTATTCAAATTGCTATTTCATATGCAAATAATTACAACAGAAGTAAACAAATGCAATTAGAGTTTAGCAATTTCATTTTAGAATTGCTTTGCTTCTCATATGGTAAGAAATAATCTGAAAGGACATTTAGTTTACAAATAGTCAATTCATGAAGCCATTTCTACTAGCACTGCAGAGTTAACCAATCTTCCCAACATGTAAAGCGTGCCTGGTATTTCATCAAAGAATGATTACCTATGACTTTGACATTGATTGAGGCGGTTGCTGAGCCAAGCTTATTCTCTAGGGTAATGGTGTAAATGCCAGCATCGGCACGGACACTCTTGGGAACTTCGAGGTGTGCAGAGATGTGATCGTTCTTCATGGTTAATCTGTCACTTGCTTTCACTTCTTTGCCATCTTTATGCCAACTAACAGTTGGAACTGGGACAGCTCTGAAGGGAACAGGAATGCTTAACTTTTCACCTTCAATGACAACAATGTCGTGAGTCTCCAGATCAATTGTTGGCCTGCCTGTAATCCAAAAGGGGAAAAAAAAATCGTATGTCAAAATGCAATGCAGGAGTAAAGTTTGCTTTATTAATTGTAAAAAGAAACTGTGTTCTTACAGTCTGGGTCTTTGGCAACCACGTTTTCAGAGATTTCAGATGGCTCACTGACTCCAACAGCATTGACAGCTCTCACTCTCAGCACGTACTCCTTGTCGGGCACAACACCTTCTTCAACCTTGAATTTCAAGTCTTTTATTGGGCGAGAATTAACTCGCATCCATTTCTCAGTGCCTACTGGACACATTTCAACATGGTATCCTATAATAGGACTTCCACCATTTTTCTCTGGAGGTTTCCAAGCAATGGCAATGTGCTTTCTCCCAGCATCAGTAACATGCAGGTCAAGAGGAGGTGAAGGAGGACCTTAAAAGACAGTGAAATGTTTACATCCATAATCTCATCATCAGACTCTGGACAATATCCTTTGTAAAATCAGCACTACTTACTTGTTGGATCTTCAATTTTCAGGATTTCTGTTGGTTCACTAGGGTGACCAACTCCAGCCTCATTCTCTGCCCGAACCTGAAACTGGACCTCTGTTCCTTCAATGACATCAGTTACTCTAAAGTGACAGTCAGGTCCTGAGGTCTTTCCAGCTTTCACCCAACGGGTACCTAATTTTTCTTTCTTCTCAATGACATATCTATTGAAACAACAAGCATTTTGTTAACACTAATAAAGACTCTTCAGCCAGATGTAATTTCTTCTTTATGAGTTAATTAAGGTCCTACCTCTGTATTGGTCTTCCACCATCATTTTTAGGTGGTTCCCACTTCAGGTCAACGTGTCGTTTCGTCACATCAACCACTGCCAGAGCATAGGGTGGTCCAGGCGTGGCTGAAAGCAACATTTTCATTGGTTAGAAACACCAGAGAGAAAAGTGACAATCTACTATAAAATGGTGTCACAAAAATGAAGTTAGAGAGCATACTAAAGGTGTCTTTGGCCAGGACAGAGTCCTCAACTTCACAGTAGTCACTCTGGCCTATGGCGTTTTCTGCAGCAACTCGGAACACGTATAAGGAGCCCTCCGTCAGCGGGGTCACTGTGCACTTGGTATCCTTTACGGTCGTGTCCACTGTCTGCCAGCCTTTCCGTCGCACATCTCGCTTTTCCACAATGTAGTTGGTGATGGGCGACCCACCGTCTTTCTCAGGAACTGTCCACTTTAGGTCTGCTGTATTTTTTGTAATATTGATCACTTCAAGCCAGCGAGGTGGTGATGGGGGATCTGAAGGAAAAAAAAATAGTCCGTTTCTTATTGTCCAATATTCAGTCTTCACTAAAATTTCTAGTAGTCACTAAGAACCCAGATAGCAAAGATGAAACAATCAAAAGTGACTTACAGAGCTTCTCCCGGCAAAGCACAGGGTCGCTGGGCTCACTGGGCTCACTTTCCCCGGCCTTGTTCACGGCTCTAACTCGAAATGAGTATTCCTGCCCTTCCATGAGACCTGGGAGCAAATGCTGGGTGGTGGGAACCCCTTCAGCCACTCGGACCCAGTCCTCCGTGCCAGTCTTTAGCATTTCAATGACATAAGAATCTATCTTTGCCCCTCCATCATGTTCTGGCTTTGTCCAGTTCAACATCAATGATGTTCTGCCTATATCTTTCACAACTGGTTTTCCAGGGGGCCATGGAGGGTCTGCAAGCCAATGAAATGAAATCATTATTTAGGTTTGTCAAAGGAATTAATATAAGCTTCAAAACAATCACAGAAAATAAATGAATCATACCTATGGCATCCTTTATTAAGATTGGCTCAGTTGATTTGCTTGGTTTTCCAGGTCCAGCAAGATTTTCAGCCAGCACACGGAATCGGTACTTTTTCTTATTTGTGAGACCTTTCACTCTGAATTAGGAACAAAGTATGAGTTGAATACCATGATGAAAAGCAGAAAATTCTATTTATTTCACATAGAAGAAGGTAATTTATTTAAAAATTGGTTTGGCAATTTAAATGAAAATATTTCAATATAAATTAAAAATTGCCTTTTCATGGTCACACACAAGATTTGGTCACATGTACCAATCTAATTATAATATCTATAATAATAATCATTAATATACTGGAGGACCAAACACTTTGGAACTTCCATAAAGTTGATATTTTATGGTAAGAAATTATGAACTGTGTCCTTCAATGGAATTTATGTCTTTTTTGAAATTATGTGGTAACAGAAAAGATAAATAAAAATAATTAAAATTTTTATAGTGATATATAATCAGATATATTCAAAAGGAATGCTAAAGAATGAAAATTTGTATACACTGCTGTTTTAACACTGTGATGGAGAGCTTGGGCGTACCTGTATGTTGTGTCCTTTATTGGCATCTTATTGCATCTAACCCATTTATCACTTTCAGGATCTAATCTTTCAACCCAGTATCCAGTGATGGGGCTGCCACCATCGTCATCTGGCTCACACCACGTGAGGGTCACTGCATCTTTAGTGATGTCAGAAGGTTCTAGGCGAGTTGGAGGTCCAGGTGGATCTATAGACAGGATAATTGTATGGGTTATATAGCCTTTATATAAATATGACAACTAAATATACATTTAACATAAATATCCTTTTTTTTTCCCTTTAAACTAACTGGTTAATGAGAAACTTACCAAACTGAAACTTGGCTGTTATTGGAGTGGCCTGGACTGGCTCACCAACACCGTACATGTTTTCTGCAGCAACTCTAAAGATGTATTCTTTATTGGGTGTTAACTTGGTTGCCTTGAACTTGGTATCCTTGACAGTTGATGAGAGCTTGTGCCACATATCACTGTCAGTGGCTCTTCTCTCCACAACGTAATTTGTGATTTTAGATCCACCATCATCACGTGGTGGGTTCCATGTGAGAAGACACGACTCATTGGTCACGTCTGTGATGTCAAAAGCAGCTGGGGGTCCGGGTTTATCTGTGGATGGCATTACACACTCAGAAAAAAACCACATTTTTAAATCATGTTTTATTTTCAAAAGTAGCTAGAATGAGTTTGCTCATTTTTAAAACGAGCACCTCCCTCACCTAAGACGTTCACTTCTACCACGGCGGTGGCCCGACCACAGACGTTCACAGCCTCGATGATGTACCTGCCGGTGTCACTTCTCTTACTATCCATGATCGTCACTGTGGATTTTTTAGGAACGTTTTCAATGGTGATTCTTTTGTCTTGTTTCAGAAGCATGTCAGCCTTTGTCCAGGTTATTTTAGGTTCAGGTTTGCCGGTTACAGTGGCAGGAAGTTCAATCTTAGTTCCTGCTTTTACAGTGATACCTGCAAGGAGCTTCACATCCAGGAAAATTTCTGGAGCCTCTAAATTGGAAAAGATTATTTAAGATGTTAGCAAGTTCAGGTGGAGTTAAAGTCAGAAGTCTTGGCTAACAAAGCAAAAACCTAAAGTGAGTACCCTGTGTGTCTATAGCCTGGATTTCTTCTGTGGGTTTGCTTGGCTTGCTGGCTCCTAGCCTGTTCAAGGCCTTCACACGGTAGGCATACCACTGGCCTTCCTCAAGACCTGTCACTTCCATTCTGTCAGGAAACAAAGGAGGATGTTTTACTTTAAGGCATTTCATCTGTCCCATGATGTAGTATTCATAATATTTCCAAAATTAATACCCCTGGTATAATACTATCCTTTAATTCTGGATTGCATCAGTATTTTAATTAATAAAAATCTTGATTAAAGGGTAACTTCAGCAGCACTTTTAACAAATTAGGCACACCAAAGAAGTTCTAAACTTAACATTTAGACTTTCCAAAATAAAGCTCATGTAGTAAGAGTAAATATTTACTCTTATGTCAAATAATTTAAACACTTACTTTGTGTCTGCCACTGGTTCTCCACAGGCGACCCATCGATCAGAACCACGTGGACATTTTTCAACTATATACCCTTTGATGCGTGAACCACCATCGTGCTTAGGTGGGTCCCACGTTAGGAAGATGCTCTTGGCGGTTCGATCTCTCCACTTAACATTCTCTGGTGGGTCAGGTACCGCTATAGCGTTTTAAAGAGATAGCGTCAGTCTTAGATAGACCATCTATGAAATCTCTCTGTTGCCAACCTGTGTCTTTCCCTCATAACTTCAACTCCAGGTCTAAAGCAAAAACAGGTGTGAATTCCCTGGTCGTCCAGGGTTAGGACTCCACATTTTTACTGCTATAACCTAGGTTCAATCCCATAAGCCACACAAGTGTGGCCAAAAAATAAATAAGTGAAAAATAAAAACAAAAACAGGTAACAAGAGGTTAGGTAAGAAATTATCAAGGATGTACTCACTTGCAGGAGCTGACATATTTACAGGTTCATCAACATATGCGGGTTCTCCGGGGCCACACTTGTTACAAGCACAGACTTTAAATAAATATTCTTTTCCTTGAAGAAGATCAGGAACTGTGAATTCTAGGTCAGTCACAGAGTCTATAACCTGGGACAAAGCAATACAATTAATTAGTTGTTTTCCAAAAACTCTCTGCCCAAGTCAAAAGGTTTTTTCACGAGCAGAGTTTTGAATGCTAAGGATGACTGTGTTAATTTCATATTAAGGAAAAAGTTGCAAAGAAAGATGCAAAATAATATCTGACCCTTAATATAAGGTGGAATTGTTTCATAATTTATATGTATTAAAAAGTTGGCAAATAAGGTGTTGATTCTTTCTACCAGCTTGGCCAGTAGAAATATGATAAATCAAGGTTAAAGGAAAGTAATGGTATAAACTGGGGAGAGAAAAGGGCAGTTAGGCCAACTAAGGTTATCTAGTGGAGTGAGAGGTATGACAACCAGAGAGTTAATTTAGTACTTAGTGTCCTTAGAATGGCTTATAGCCCTTTTAAAAGGACATACTGGATACTAATCTGGTACTAAGTAAATAAGTAGGTTTTGCTTTATTTTTTTTTAAACAAACCTAGTTGAAAAAGATCTGGTAAAGCTCATAGAAAGAGGCAATTACACCATACCTTGGTTGAACTACCTCAGGAAGCATTAGCATCAACACATTTTAAAAAAGATTGAGGTACTTTTTCAGCAGTGTAAAGGTAAAAACATTTAACTTTGCAAGGCATCTCAGGATTTCCTCCATTCTCTTTTCTGGAGTTGGTGCGTTGCTGCTCAAAACTTACTTTAGTCCATGTTTTCCGGCTGACTTCACGCTTTTCAATAACATATCCAGTTAATGGACTTCCTCCATCGTCTTCTGGTGGCTCCCAAGTCAAATGTACTGAGTCCTTGGTTATATCACCAAATTTCAGTTCTCTGGGTGCACTTGGGCGAGCTGAAAAAAAATTCAGTCAGAATCATTAATAGCTTGAACCAATATTAGTACTGTCAAATCACCTTATATGATAAAAGGTTAGTTCCTTACCAATTACATTGACATCAATCTCCCCAGAAATTGCCTTTGCACGATTTTCTAACTTCAGCGTGTAAATGCCCTTGTCTGGACGTTCACTTGGAGAGATGACAAGCTCGGCGTAGGCAGACAGGGTTTTCATTTTCACCCGGTCCCCTGCTTCTAGTACTTTATCTCCAAAAGACCAGGTAGCAGTGGGCCTTGGATAGCCTGTACTTGGAACCAGGATCTTGATGGGATTTGGCACAATAACTTCCAGACCATCTTTAAATGCACTCAAATCCATTGTTGGTTCAGCTACCAAAGAGAAAAATTAATGACTTTCCAATACTATATTTAAATCCCTATACCCCTAAAGAAGCTACGTGCTGTTCCCAAATCTAACAATGAAACATCCATTTACCATCAGCATCATCAGCAGTTAGAGGACCAAGAATTTCAGATGGATCTGAAACACCAGCTTCATTTTCTGCAGATACGCGATATAAGTACTTATTTCCTTTTTGTAATCCAGTAACCTAAAATTAGGAAACAATAATTGTAAAAAATATATATATACATTTAAGTCTACAATCATAAACTATTTATGTTAGATACACATGCCCTACCTTGTAAGTCAGTTCAGGGACAAGTTTCTTATTGCAACGAATCCAATTGTCTTTTCCTTCTTCACATCGTTCAATTATATAGCCCAAAATTGGGCCTCCTCCATCTTTCAGAGGAGGTTCCCATGTGAGCTGAACTGAGGACTGAGTCTGATCTGAGGCATTTAGGTTCACAGGAGGACTTGGTCTCTCTGGATTGGAAGAAAGAATTGGAGTATGCCATTTAATTCTTTTACCACTAGTGCCACCTGGGAAACCCACCATTTAGTTCAGTGACAGATTTATTAAGACAATGCAGTCATCATTTCAATCATCCCCGTAGTCACTGGATAAAAGCAGGCATAGTCTGCATTTCTACAATTTTGTTCAAATTTCTCTGATGTGCTTTGCATTAACTTTTATTTTAATTGATAGGCTTAGTTTCTTGATTTAGTGGAGTACTTATTTCTCCTTTTTTGATGAACTTACCAATCGGATCAGCAACTTTGATGAAAGGTGTGGCTGCACTTGGTTTTCCAACTCCAATTCGGTTTTGGGCCCTGACCCGGAAGCTATACTCTTGTCCTTCCACCACATCAGTGACAGTTGCGGACAGGTCTTCGGCTCTCACTGTCATGGCAGTTTCCCACCTGATAGAAGTCTTGTCCCTTAATTCAATGACGTAGTTTGTGATCTCAGCACCTCCATCGTACTCGGGTGGCTCCCATGTCAGAGAGACACCAAATCTGTTCACATCAGTGATCGTTACATTCAGAGGAGGGCCTGGAACATCTGCATTTCATCACAGAAGAAAACATGGGCTTTCAGTTATCTCAGGGATAAAAGCAGAGATGAGCTACTTTACAATCGACTTAAAAAAGTCTTCTTACCATATTTACTCCTCGCTTCTACAGGACTGTCAGTCTCCACTGGTTCACCAGTGCCAACTCTGTTCCTTGCACTCACACGGAACAGGTACTCAACTCCTCCTTTCTGTAGACCAGTGACAGTAAACTCACAGCTGTCTGCACGGTCAGTGGCCAGAACCCACGTCTTTCTCTTGATGTCACGTCTTTCGACAACATAACCTATGATTTTGCTTCCACCATCAGTTAGTGGTTCTTCCCAAGCAAGGCTCACTTCACCATCAAATGTCTCTGTCACTTCTAAGTTACGTACTGGCCCGGGAACATCTGAAATTCACATATACAATTTTTTTTTAGTGTATTATCACATTTTTAGTTGTGCGTTGCCAGTAAAGTCCAAGTGACTCAAGGGCTTACCAATAACTTTTAAATTGATGAATCCTTCTGCTTTTCCATGTTTGTTCTGAAGCACAACTTTATACCTTCCTTTGTCTTCTTTCTTGGCTTTAAAAATTCTGAAGGAAGTTTGTTCAGCTGTGGTATCAACTGTTTTTGAAGACAGGGGTTCATTTTCTTTAAACCACTCAGCTTCTGCTTTGGGGTAGGCATCGTAGGGCACCACCATCGTCAGAGGCTGGCCAACATCAACCACCAGGTCTTGGTCAGCTGTCTTGATTTTAGGTGCAGCTAGTGAGAAAAATCACATGTGAATGTTCTGGAGTGCTTTATTGTAGCCCAGAGATGCCCTAGCTGTTTTACTATGCATTCATCAGCAAATACTAGTTACATAACCTTGGAAGCATATCACAGTAACTTCACAGTGGAGAGAACACTAGCTGACTTTGCGTTCTCAACAGCTTACTTGACAAATTATCAGACTCTGAAGAACAGAGGATTAAGGATGATATGAAACCATAAAATCTCCATTCTTTGCTGTTAATAATATCAGGCCTAAATGTAGTGCATAAAACATGCTTTTTGTTTTATACAGAGTAGGCACCTCATACTTAGTTCAAGATAAATCAGACAAACTTGTTGTTATGTACAAGAGGTGTATTAATGGCTTTTTCAAAATGTCAGCCTACAGGGATGTCTTAGAAGCCTGGGTCAGAATAAGAACAGACCTAAGGGGCCCCACAGGGACTTGGAAAGTACAAAAGAATAGGGCTGGCTCTAGGCCTGGGTTTGCTGGGGAGACTCACAGGGCAATAGGTTAATTCTAGGAGTTAATGAACAGCTGCCACATACCAGGAACTGTGCTGGGTTTTGGCAAGTAAAGAGCAAGGGTCTTGGTGGTAAGAGGAATAAGAATAGTTAACATGTGGACAGGGCTTAGTAGGAATAAAAGGGTCTCACAACTATGAAGTCTGAAACCAGCACAGTATCTGTAGTCTTAGAAGGCTATCTGAAGATACAAGAAAGGGACTTACCTGCCAGTTCAAGCTTAGCTCTGGCTTCTTTGTCTTTGGCAATAAACCTGTATTCGCCCTGGTCACGGGGCTTGATGTCGCAAATCTGTAGCCTGTGTATCTTTCCTTCACTCATCATCTGGTGTTTGTCACCCTGGACGATAATCATGTTGTTTTTGAGCCACTGGACTTCCACCTTATCTTTGTTGAGCTCAGCTAAAAAGACAACATCAGCACCAGGGGCTTCAAGGATGTCTTGGGGAGGTCTGATGATCTCAACAGGGATTTCTGAAAAGAAAATGTGAAATAAATACAAACATGTTTGTATTGGGATTAACAACATTTGAAGACTGGTGCTAATATTAAACATCGTCCTTTCATTTAATAGGTACCTTCCACAAAAAGTCTAGCTCGAGACTTCCTGTCGTCTACTCCACAAGCATATTCACATTCATCATCCAGCCTGCAGTCTTTTATAATGAGTCTATGTATACTGCCATCTTTTTCAAATTTGTATCTAAAAGAAGAGATTGAATTATTGGTTAGCTTTCATAAGGACCACTATATTGCCAAACATGTATATGTGTATATAGCTAAGAAGAGATTGAGATGTTCTCACATACTTTTTGCCTTCTTTAATTTCTCTCCCATTTCTGTACCATTTTACATTTGCTTTCTCTCTGGAGAGCTGGCAGGAGAAGATGGCATCGTCAAACTCAGTGACTGTCTGGTCTTCAAGGTGTTCCACAAATTCTGTAGGGGCTTCTATGATGAGAAGCTCAGCAACAGATTTATCTTGTCCCGCAGTGACAACATATTCACCCTCATCTGGGAAGCCACAATCTTTAATGATTAGAGAGTGCTTATATTTGTCAATTCTATATAAGACACGGTTGTCAAAAGCCACTTCTTCTCCATTTTTGGTCCATTTCAATGTGACGTTGAGCCGGTTCACCTTACACCAGAATGTGACAGATTTCTTCTCCATTGTTTCAATATCTTTAAGAGGCTCAATGATCCTAAGATCTTCCTCTGTTGGAAAGGAGAAGAAGAATGTGGATTTTAGCTGTTCTCATAATAGAAACTGATTTTTAAAATCTCTGATGTCAAATAAGTGACTTACCTTCTACTATTAGATTGGCTGCACTCTTAACATTTTCACCTCTGTGATTGGTCAGAGACACATTATAGTTGGCTTGATCATCTAACTGCGCGTTTCTAATTCTGAGAGTGTAGACCAGGTCTTTTTGGAGAATAATGTATTTCGAACTATCAAATATGGCTTCGTCATTTCTGAACCATTTGGCTTTGGCACCTTCGGTGTTGACCTCACAGTTAAAGACGACTTCTTGTTGTTCCTTCACACGGGTGTCCTTCAGAGGAACTATAATCCTGAGTTTTTCTGAAAGCAATCAGCAAGACTTTCTAGTATGAAGGACCAAAGTGGTAGATGCAAATGTAAGTAAATTCAAGAAGCACAAACGCACTTACCAATTACAGTCAAGTGAGCTGCTGCTCTGGCGGCCCCAACCATGACTACATAAGTGCCCATATCTTGTAATGTGGCGTCTTTCACAACTAGAACCCTCTTTTTGCCATCAGCAATGACATCATATTTATCTCCAGATTCAAGAGTCTTATCATCTCTCTTCCACTGGACTTCAAAGTTTTCCTTTGATATAGAGCAGACAAATTCAGCCTTTTCTCCTTCAAGTATTTCAAGGTTTTGAGGCTTTGAGATAAATTCAGCAGCAAGTTCTGGAAAGAAAAAGTTGCAAGATATTGAAAACTTTAGCATTTCTACCTTGAATGCAACAAGCATGATTTTCTTAAAATAGCATTCACTGTAATTTTCTTACCATGAACTTTGACTTTGCCATCAGTTCGAGAGCTTGGGAGTCGGCAGTTATAGTTGCCAGCATCTTCCAGGTGAGCATTCTGAATGATCAGGATTCTCTTTCGTCCATCAGTAAGTATTTCGTATCTTCCTGTTTCAATGATCTCTTCATCCCCTTTGTACCAAGTCACTTCTGCTCCAGGCTTGGAGACCTCACAAACCAGTTTTACAGTGTCTGTTTCACTAACCTCAATGTTGGCAAGATTTTTTGTAAAGACAGCTTCTTCTTCTGCAAGAAGAATTTTTTAAAAAATGAATTAAACTGGAGTTTTTTTCCCCCAACACATATACTTCTGCAGAGAAAGGCTTCACTCTTACCCAGAACTGTCAGCATGCCAGAAGTTCTTGCTGTCCGTACTTCACAGGAATATTCTGCTTCATCATCCAGTAGACATTTGTTGATAACAAGAATGCGGACTGCTCCCTTAGATATGATGTCGTATTTTTTGCCCTTTTTAATTTCAGCACCATCTTTAAACCAATGAACCTTTATTTAAGATAAACAAATACCTTTATCAGTTTTCTTATTCCTTCACATGTATGTCCTTGAGAGGAACTATGATCCTAAGCTCTTCTAAAAGCAGTCAGTAAGACCTAATATTATTAAGAAGAACTAAAGTGATAAATATAACCAAACCCCCCAAAACAAGAACAAACTTCACAATTATGTGAACAGCTGTGACACTGCTATCAGGTATTAAAAATAATGGGATCATATAAGTGTGGAGTCATAGAGGGCTTTGGATTTCATGCAGACCAACTCCTTTGTTTTCCAAATGTGTAAACTGAGACTTAAAGTTGACTCTCCTATGGTAGTTAACAGAGAAGGCAATGGCACCCCACTCCAGTACTCTTGCCTGGAAAATCCCATGGATGGAGGAGCCTGGTAGGCTGTAGTCCATGGGATCGCTAGGAGTCGGACACGACTGAGCGACTTCACTTTCCCTTTTCCCTTTCATGCACTGGAGAAGGAAATGGCAAGCCACTCCAGTGTTCTTGCCTGGAGAATCCCAGGGACGGGGGAGCCTGGTGGGCTGCTGTCTCTGGGGTCGCACAGAGTCGGACACGACTGAAGCGACTTAGCATAGCATAGCATAGCATGGTAGTTAATGGCTACCAGGAGTATTTAGTTGAGAGATAGGACATTGCTGATATTTGATTGTTTTTAACTTAAGAAAAATCTCTCTCCTATGGTTCAAATTAATTATATCTAAATGCCCTGATTGTAAATCCAGCATTTTTCAAGTAATAGCAAGTGAATACTACTAAGAGAACAATTAAATCAAGTATGTTTGTCATACGAGAGAAAAAACCATTAATCTAAAAGTAAAATGATTAGAGATAGGTTTGGTTCACTTTTTTTTTTCTTCTCATTTTGGCTGACCAAAAGTAAACAAATTTACTGGCGAACACAAGTTAGCAACCACACAATCACAGACCTTGGCGTTTTCTCGGGAAATTTCACACTCAAATCGGGCCATTTCTTTTTCTTTAACTCGAAGGTCAGTGAGTGGTCTTAAGAATTCCACATGAGGAGCTGTAAGAGAAGGTCAGAATTCAAAATGAGGTTTCTAGAAATTCATTCTGACATTACTATAGTGCATATTAAGAAAAAGTGAGTCTTTTTGCAGGCTTTTTCATATTAGGCTACCACTGATTTGCAAGTCACTTGGAGCTGCCATTCAGTTGTGATGCTTTGCATTTTACACATCTCTGTAGTTTTTATAAAATTATGTAGCATATTATATGCCCAACTAATTCTTCCTATCACCAGCTTAGTTCTTCTGAATGATAGCTGGAAGGAAAAATCTTCATTGATACTTCTCCAGAGTTGAAAGTTGATATTGTCAAAGAAAATACCAGTAGCAAAGAATCATTATCTTATTTAAGGCAGGCAGAATAATCTTTGAGAAATTAGAAGAATTCAATTGTAGTACAGCTTGGAGAGCTATGGCCAGTCTTGTCTATAGCTAAGAGGCATAAGTCTGCAATTGAAATCATATACGTTCAGCTTTTTTGGTGTGTCAGCTTCAAATAAGTCAAATATAAGGCATAAAGTTCATTAGTGCAACTAAGCAACAAGCTTTGAGTGGGAGGGGGTGATTCTTTTATATATATATATATATTTATAGTTTTATTTCTCTCCAGAATTAAGTTGGTGGATTTATAGGATTGAAGAGCTGCCAACATGTCCTTCCTTTTTCCAGGGCTCTTTGTGAGTCCTTCCCAAGATGACCTTTCTTGATCAGTGAGATTCTGGGACACAAGTGCTGGCTAATAGGCTTGAAGATATGCTCATTGTAGCTGAGCCTTCTTGGAGTGGAGACAAAGTAGAGGACAGAGAAGAAGGTGACCCAAGAAGCTATTCTGTCTTAAGTGAAAGTAGAGCAACCACAATGTGGAAAGAATGAAACTGACTAAGATGCATGGAAGCACAATCAAAGCCATTACGAGCTGTTAACAGATGGGAAGCAACTAAACCAAACAGCAAGTGTATTGTTTTCTAATTCCACACAAGAATTAAAAAATGGGCTTGATTCTTTAAAAATAAAACTGTTTTCCATGCTAGGGCAGGGACTACCCTAGTTTGCAGAGTGCAGAAAGTAAGCTTGATGGATTAGGCATGGTAGGGGTGTGTGTGGGGGGTGCCCACATATCTTAAGGTGAGTAAATAGCAAATACTACACAAAAATAAAGACACTCTAAAAAAGTTACCGCTCGACCAATGAATGAATGAAAAAAATGAGCCAGCATGTGGCATTTTGAAAAAAGATGTTATATTTTCCACCAGAGAAAGAAATAAGGGTAAAAACCATTAGTGCTCTCTTCACTTATAGGACTCAATCCAGGCTCCACTCCATCTTCTTTTCCGTTCTTCTTCTCAGAGACAGCTTTATGTGAATGGGTTTTATCACACTACAGCAGACCTCTGGGGTGCTCCTTTTCAAACTGAAGTTTCAAGCTCATTTTCTAGTGGTTTCTCACACCTGAGAATTCATTTTCCTTCCAAGTGGAACTTGTTTTCATTTCCTTTCCTTTTTTTTTTTTTTTTTTCTGACTCCCTTCTTGTCTTTTTAAGTTTAAATTGTCCTTATCTGTATTGGGATATTCCTGCAGTAGGCTTACTCCACATAGGCAAAGAGCACATCTGCTCATTACTCAGTGAGAAGCATAGCAAAAAGTGATCACTCTGCCTTTCTCAGACCAGATATAGCAGAAGGACAGTTCTTTTTTTAAACACATAAAAGATCATGTTACATTAGTACCAATAATGTAAGTCTCCAAGAAATGCAGTTAGGCCAAGAAGGGCATGCAAAAAGTGGTTTTGTTGTTCTTATCAAAGAGTTACAAGTGAAAAGTCCTGTGTAAGAAGAATACTTACGCACGACATTCAGGTTACAAGAAGTCTTAAAATCCTTAGCGTCACAAGTGTATGTCTTAATATCCTCTGGGGTACAGCCGTGTATAATAAGTTTTCTGACTCTACCATCGGCAACAATCTCATACTTCTTGCTTTTGAGAATTTCTGTCCCGTTTTTGAACCATTTCACCTTAGCATTTTCTCGGGATACTTCACACTCCAATACCGCTGTGGCTTCCTCTTCGACCGTCTGGTCCTCAAGAGGCTTAGTGAATTCAACTGGGGGTTCTGAAAGAATCATACTAATTAGCCAAACTTCTCCAAGAGTTTCAGCACCTCCTCAATTCTCCTCTTGTATCTCGAGGGCTTTTCTGTTTTTAAGTTTCATTTGTAAGTTTTGATTCCACCTGGATGTTTTCCTCTAATAATGATGTTTCATCATTATTTTTATATACAGAGGAAAAGCAAAGAATATGAAACAACAAGGAAATAATAGCCAACTCTTGGTTAAGAGAGTGATAGGTACCCATTGATAATGAGATTTCCTCCAACTGTTTACTGAATGCAATAAAAACAGTGGGATGGAAAAAGGAAGTGAAACCTATTCTAGCCAAGTTTGGTTTTTTTTTTTTTTTAAGTTAAATTTTGGTCTAATTTTGTTAGGCCAAAAAGTAAAATTAGCCTTTCTGATATTCGGTGGATTTGAGAGATCTGTGAAGTAAAGTGAAGTGAAGTCACTCAGTCATGTCTGACTGTTTGTGACCCCATGGATTGTATGTAGCCTCCCAGGCTCCTCCGTCCATGGAATTTTCCAGGCAAGAGTACTGGAGTGGGTTGCCATTTCCTCCTTGGGATCGAACCCAAATCTCCCACATTGCAGGCAGACACTTTACTGTCTGACCACCAGGTGGTACTTATCATATACAGATAGTTAAGAGTTGGCATTATTTAAGAAACTCTGTATTATACATGTTTTTAAACAAATAAGCTGTGTGATTATTACCTTTCACAAAGAGTTTGGCTTGCGTTTTGAAATCTTTTGCTACTAGTTGGACTTCTCCAGCATCTTCTAATTTTACATCCCTCAAAGTAAGTGTATGAACTCTTCCTTCTGAACGCATAACCACCTAGTTTTTTTTGGGAAAAAAGAAAAAAGTTCAGTTTAAGGATATATGAATGGTAACTAGATTTATCACAGTGATCATTTTGAAATCTACAGAAATAAGAATCACTATGTTGTGTATCAGGAATTAATATAGTGTTATAGGTCAATTATAGTTCAAAAACAAAAACAAAAAAACCCAACAAACTCATAGAAGAAGAGATCAGATCTTTGTTTAGCTGGGTGGGGTGGTGGGGAGAGGCTAATTGGATGAACTGATCAAAAGGTAGAAAATTCTTGTTAAAGATAAATAAGTACTAGGGATGTAATGTACTACAACATAACAGATATAATTAACATTGCCGTATGTTATATATGAAGGTTGTTAAGAAGGTAAATCCTAAGAGTTCTTAACCACAGGACAAAATTTTTTGCTTTATCTTTAATATGAGATGAGTGCTCACAAAACATTGTGGTAATCATTTCATGATACACATAAGCCAAATTATTATGCTGTACATTTTAAACTTATACAGTGCTGTATGTCAATTATATATCAATACAACTGGAATAAAAAAGAATATACAAAATAACATTCCTCTGTCTCTCTCTACTCACACACACACACACACACACACATATGTAGGTACATTTAGTTCATTCAGGTAAAGAGTCTGAAATAGTGCTTTCCAAAATGCTTTATAGTAATTTGTATAGCATATATGTATTTGAAAATAATTTAAACCAATAGTTTGGAATCTTTTGAGGACATTTTAGGTTTGTATAGTTTGCAGTTACCTTTATATAATTACAGGGAGGACTTCTATGTTGAAATGCCTTGGCGAATTTATATGTGTGTAAGTATTTATATGTATACATATATATTTGACTCCATTTTACTACTGGGTTTACATATATAAAGGAAGAACTTATAATAGCTAAATCATGAAAGGAAGGGAGAAAAATGATCACATATAGTTAGCTGAAAGTTAACCTTATGTTCTAAATGCAAGGTGTTTGCCTTGCAATGAACTAGAATTCTTCCCATTTATTTAGCAACTATTTTGCAAACCAAATGTGACTAAATTAGCAATTATTTGCAAACCAAATGTGATTAAATTAGCAATTAAACATGAGTAAAATAATTTGTACAGTCTCTTAATTTTGTTAGAAAACACAAATGAAGATGTTGGCTCTTCATTTCATATATCAAAGTCATGTATTTGCACCTATGACTGGGAAAAGCAGGTGTCAGACAGAGCTATGATTGTTCACAGAGCACAGACGGATAAAGAGACTTCAGAACTAGTGAAAGCAGGAGACTACTGCGATCTTAGAGTATGAAGACAAATGCTGCCACTACCGTTAATATCTGGTTTATATTATTGTTGTAAATGCAACCTTAGGTGGTTTGAAGGGGTATCACCTGTAGGAAAATGAATTGTCAAAAAAAATACACTGGCTTGATATGGGCTGCAATTAGGTCCCATAACTGGCTTGTGCCAACTGATTATCAGGCTATAGACAGAGCTATCTTGACAGTAAATTATAAAACAACTGGCGGTTCTTCTAGTTCAACTATCCCAAATTCCTCAAGACATTGTGCCCTGTCGTAGAGATTGATTTTGCTTAAGAGTTCACTTACAGTTAAGAATAATGTAAACATTTTTATCAGTAGAACTGTTTATTATGGTGGTATAAATAAGAGAGTTAGGAATAAGGTTTCATATGAAGGTTTTTCCTTAATGAAGAGCTGGGCTATTAAAATAACTACCTTAATAATTGGGAAAGCCAAAACAAAATAAGGGAAAATAAGTAGGAAAAAGAAATTAAGATATGTTCTAGAGACACAGCTACTTATTCAAGGACATGGTGCTTGAATGGGAGAAAGATTGTTTTTGTGATGATGTTTCAGTATAAATTGTGCATTTAAAAATTTGACTGTGATTTAGGGCTATTTTTAAAAGTATCTCCCGTTCTAATCTACCAACAGATATATCTTATTTGTTGATGGTTTTATCATGTGTACACCTGAAACTAACACAACATTGTAAATGAACTATACTCCAAAAATTTCTCAAAATAAAATGGTCTAGTTTTACATTAGAACTAATAAGACTAATCTTTTAATTAAAAGCTCTTAATTTGAGCTAAAGATATGTAGTAGCAAAAGAGTAATATCATTTGTCCTTAAGCAATGTTCCTTTGGGACTTCCCTTGTGGCTCAGACAGTAAAGAATCCGCCTGCAGTGCAGGAGACTAGGTTTTAATCCCTGGGTCAAAGATCCCCTGGAGAAGGGAATGGCTACTCAGTCTGGTATTCTTGCCTGGACTATTCTATGGACAGAGGAGCCTGGCTGACTACAGTTCATGGGGTTTCAAAGAGTTGGACACAACTGAAGCGACTAACACTTTCTCTTGTGTTCCTTTATTCAAAACATGAAAGGATCTTGAAAAATCAACCAATGTTCTGCCTTTAGACATGAAACAATTAAACCACACTTAACTGGACAAATGTGTATTTTGAAAAAGCAAACTTGAAGGTGGAGATGCCTTCATCACCCAGTTCAGTATATATTGAAGACCTCACAGTGAGGACAGTTTCCTCATTTAACTTAATTCTCTTGCTGCAAATTGAATGTATGACTGTTTTCTATCCTTGGTAACAAAGGAGATTAACTGGTCATTACTGTCTGTATAGCAGGCAGATTTTATTTCCCAGATAAATGTTAACTGATTACCCTTCAATTCCTTTGTTAAAATACTACTATTTTTGTTCAAGAATAGTTGTCCAAAGGCATTTTCCTTCTAATACTTTAATCAACTTTATGGCTCTTAATTAAACTGAATCCCTTTTAAATTATATTCCTATAATTCTTAACAGTTTGATTTATATTGAAGACTTGATGCCACATTTGATAATATTTCTAAAAATACTGGAAAAAAAAGGGACATAATGGCCTGTGCTTATTTCCAACACACGTTGGATGTTTTCTATATATTTTATTTCAAGAATTCAAAAGTAATGGTGAGTTATCAAGATAATTTAAACACATGTTGTCTTAGGGAGCAAAATACATAGTTCAGTTTGGATATTGAGCTCGATACTCAATACCCACCACAAGCTAGTTACCTCCTAAAACTTCTTAAAGTATATTTGTTCATACGTGTGGCTAATCACAGAGTCCTTCTTTCTTGCCACCACCATCGGGTGCATTTTAAATAGTCCATTTGCATTCCAGAATTTGCACAGCTCAAAGCACTTGAGGGTTAAAAATAGCTTTGGAGAAATGCTTGAAGAACAGATCCACCCAGAAGTTATCTCAACTACTTGATCAACTGCCTGAAATGGAATTTCCATCCTCTCCTCTTAATCCCCTTATATGCAGAACACGAAATAGCATGGAGAGAATTCTCCATGAAACCTAATCTGTACCCTTGTACTGCACAGCAAATCAGAAAGCCTTTTTGATCCCTCCTGTCTTCAATGAATTAAACTATCATTGATCATTAATTAATGTTTGCCTTTTCTGCAAAAACCTAAAACTTGATCATACTTAAAATTTAATTTCCATTTCAATAGAAATATCATCAGGTTAAACCCGACAAAAATGAGAAGAACCCACTTTACAACATCAACAGAAATCATGCTTGAGTAGGGAAAAGAAAGGGAAGGGGAGGCAAGGGAACAGAAAGAAAGTGCAGAACAAGAGCACGCATGTCAAGATGAAAGAACCGAGGGAGAAAGAAGTGCAGGCAAGGCCACCACCCATCTGCCTCTGACCTTGTCACTGGGCTCCAGTTTCTTCCCTCTGAGGTACCATTCCACTGGGATGTCCTCGTAGGACAGCTCACAGTCGAAAGTGGCGGTCTCCCCCGCGGTCACCGTGACATCCTTCAGAGGCCTCAGGAGACCAATGACGCGGGCTGTGCGAGGGGAAGGAAGCAGCTCCCGGTGACTCATTTTGTAATTCCGAAAGGATAAATACAGATTTAGTTATTGATCTTCATGCTTTCTCCGAGGAGGAAAGAGCCACAGGACTGCCCGCTGTTCTCACTCCCATGTGAACATGGCCCCTTGGTGCTGAGAAGGGGAGAGCAGGTGGCCAGGGAGTGGGTGTCTATCTGCAGGGGCCCTTTCGTTCTGATTTGCAAGGTCAGCGAGAAGTTTGAGCTGCATCTGTTGTTCTGCCAGGCATCGAGTTCCTCTTGCTACATAAGGTATGTGACTTCCAAAATAACTAAGACTCTGATTGGGAGAGGACAAGGGCCCCTCAATCACACAGCATGTCCAATCCATAAACACTTCTGCACCTTCCAAAACTGTTAGCCTGATGCTTCCTGCCTCCCTTCCTGAGTCTGAAATGCCCACACAGCAGAGTTTTTCTTTTTTGTGTGAAAGTTGTACAGCCACTTGAAAATTTTCTTTAAGGGTCTTTAAGAGTTCTGAGTTAGACTCTCTTTTCTATGAATATTCTACTTTGAAAGAATTAGGGAGTGGGGGAGTGTGAGACTTAATTTTCTTTGGTTCAAACAGAATGGTTGATGAAATTTCCAAACTTTAGAATTTGAACCACAGGTATATGAGGATGACAAAGAAGTAAATACCAGAAAGCTAGTTTCTATACTTTAATAATGTTTTCTAATTAACTAAATAAATCTAACTAATTTCACTCACATCCAGTTGCTGTAGGAGTATACGATTCACTTTCAGCAGAAAGACATAATACTTACGTTTTACTCGGAGGTGGGCGCTAGATTTAACATTGGCAGCTTGGAAATCCACCCCTCCAGTCTGGTCCAGGCGGCAATTGTGCAAAATAAGGAAGTGTGTTTTGCCTTCTTCCTTGATCTCACATTCCTGTGTCAAAAGAGGAAAGATTCCATAGGAAGTCATCTTTGGTATTTTGGTTTGAGGATAAAATACCTTAATTAAAGGAATTTACGAGGAAAACTCTTGAGGTGACTATTTTGTGAGAGAAAGCTAACAAATATTATTCATGATGGCAATACTTATTTTATCTGCTTCATTCTACACCAACTAGCAGCATTTACAGAATATCTAGAACCTTGTACCAATGCTGGATCAAAAATAACGCAAGTGTGCCTATCTGAGCCCATTCATAGACCCTAATAGCTCTCATTGGCTTGAGTTCTGATGAACTTGATATCATGTTTTAAATGCCTTGTGTGCACTCTGACTTTTCTCCTGTCCTTTTCCTATTTCACACAGCTCCTCTGGGCATTGACAAGTTCAGAAATAGCCTTACAGGTGTTTGGAGCAGGGCCTCTCCCTTGAGTTTCCAGTTGGCGTGGATATCATCTTCCGAGATTTCGGTTTCAAAGCGGGCTGTCTCGGTCTCCATCACCTCCACGCTGTACAAGGGCCGCACCAGTTTAATTTCCCGATCTAGAAAAGTGCAGGGTCAGCATGTGTCATTAGCCTCTGGCAGAAATAACTCCAACAGCTTCAAGAGTAAAGCTTGTGGAAATTTCCTTACCCTCAATGTTAAGCTTTCCTGAGGTCTTATCTGTCCCACAGTCACAGGTGTACTGTCCAATATCTGATTTCAAGGGTTTCTTTAGGATTAGCATGCGCTTTTTGCCATCTGCCTTAATAACAGCATTTTTAGATGGCTTTATTTCCTGTCCATCTTTAAACCATTTCACTGGTGCATCCGCTTTGCTAATTTCACACTGTAGAATCACTTCATCTTTCTCTACACCAGTGTAATCTTGAAGCTTTCCTGTAAAGTATGGATCTCCCTCTGCAAGTAAAGTATAATTGAAAAAAATTCATTAACCGCCTAAGGAGATAAAAATCTCTTGGGAAGTTTAAGGGGCAGCTCACAGAAGTCTGGGTGTATTTAGAAAATGTACCATGCTTCCACTCACTTAACATGTATGTTCAAAAGTTCTCTAAAAGTTAGAAAAGGAATTGATGCCTGGGATTTATCAAGATCTCGTGAGTCTGAGTGAACTCTGGGAGTTGGTGATGGACAGGGAGGCCTGGTGTGCTGTGATTCATGGGGTCGCAAAGAGCTGGACACGACTGAGCGACTGAACTGAACTGAATCTATATTATATTTTGAAGTATTTCATTAACAGTAGTATGAAAGACACAATGAAATTTATCTTCAAATGATTATATGTTTCTCCATCATTCAGCTAAATTTTAAATTTCTTAGCAAATCTCTTATGACTAGTTTACCTGTAAGCTTTCCAGTTCACATTATTAGTTTTTCTTCTATCAATTAATAGTTTGCCTTTAATAGTCATTATACATGTTAGACTTCGTATATAATCTGCCTGAGACTAGCAGCCCAGGAAAAACAATGAGCTTTATTAACGTAAGTTCTGTGTTTCTTAGGGACTTGAAAAACATTGTTCTGAAATAATTTTGATAAAGTGAAGAGAGAGGAAGTATTTATATTCCTAATTTTAAATATGACAAGGCTCCATAATTAATTGAGTTTTAATTCTGATTTAAACTGGCTATTTTGTGAGCCTGAGTCTTTATTCCTTTAAAATCCTCATAGTTTTAGGTAAAAATATTTCAGACACAAGCCTAATAATGTATGTGGTCATTTCTTAAGGGCAGGCATTGCTTTCATGCAATTTAACACTTGAAAGATTTTACACAGTAGATACTACATACATTTCTGATGAATACAATAAAATTAAATTTTAAAAAAAGCACCTACCAAGCACAGTGAGTTTGGCTTCTGAACTTAACCCCATAGCTTCCACTTTAATTTGAGAGGTATCGTCAATAGAGAGGTTTCTGAATGTGATGGAATGGGTCTTCCCTTCATCATCCATTGAGACGAACTTGCTGGTGTGCAGGCGCTGGTCATTCTTGAACCAGCGAACACGGATGTTATCATGGGACAGCTCCACGGTAAACACAGCACTTTCCCTCTCTTTGGCTGTTACATCCTTGAGTGGGGTGAGGAATTTAAGTCGGATTCCTATCAGGAAAAAACAACAACAATTTACTAATTCCAATCCTTAAAGGAAGATATATAAAAGCAAGAATAAAAATAAAAGCGTTTAAAGGTAGCCTATTTGATAAGAATGCTTACCTTCAATGATCAGTTTGCCACTTGTATGCTGATCTTCAGCTTCAAATATGTATTTTGCTTCATCTTCAAAAGCGGCAGATTTGATCACCAGTGAATGCTTAGTACCATCTTTGATAAGCTCAATTCTGTCATCACCTGTGATTTCCTGGGTTCCTTTCAGCCAACGGTATGTTTTGGGCTCCCTGGATACTTCACATTCAAACTTAGCTTCATCTTTCTCAAAGACTTTAACGTCACTGAGAGGTGTGATGAAGATAAGTGGCAATTCTGAAAAAAAGAAAAGGGTGTGGATGAAGCCAGAATATGCTTCCAGTCATCAGTTCTGGGTCTCAAAAGGAAGCCTTGCAAAGAAAATACAAAAGGGTGGCTGGCAAGCAGAACGTACCTTTCACTTTCAGATTGGCTGCGGATTTAGCATTGGCAGCTTGGAAGGAGACCTTGCCTGTCATGTCCAGCCGGCAGTTATAAAGGACCAGAATATGCTTCTTCCCATCTTCAATGATCTCACAGTCCTGTTTGGAGTGAGGTGAGGAGGAAAGAGAAAGAAAAACATCATTTTCATAACTGGTTATTCCTACAAATAATCAAGAGATTTTATACCAGAAATGTACCCATCTTTCACCACTGAGCAAGCAAGCGCCCCACCCCTACCTATGTGATCAGATCATTGCGACTTACAGGGGAAGCAGTTAAAGGCTCTCCTTTTAGCTTCCACTGTCCATGGACATCTGGTTCAGAAAGTTCGATTTCAAAGCGAGCTGTTTCACCCACAAACACTTCTACTCCATATAGAGGCTTTTCCACTTTTATTAGTCGGGCTGAAATTTATACAGAGTTTTGTAAGAATGACTGAACAAAGCAATCACAGATTCATATGGGGTACCTTTAGAAATTATGTGTAACTCACCCTCAACAGTGACGTTTGCTTTTGTCGTGTCTGTGCCACAGTCACACACGTATTCGCCTTTGTCCTTCAGATCTGCCTTTTTGATTTTTAAGATGCGGCGCAGGCCATCTGCCTTGATGGAGTGTTTGGGTGAAGGTAGGAGCTCTTCCCCATCTTTGAACCATTTCACCGGCACGTCTTTGCTCACTTCACACCTGAGAACAATCTCGTCCTTCTCGACTCCTGTCTTGTCATGCAATTTCACAGTGAAGTAGGGGTCAGCCTCTGTAAGGGACATTTGGCAGATGATCAGAGAACGTCAAAGTGAAATTAAAGGGTTACACATTGCAAAATGTTAACTGTTACCCACTCCCACCATCCAAAAGTCAGCTCTCTGGTTATAGCTGGTCATATTTACCTATGACCTTCAGGTTTGCTGTGGAGCTGAGGTCCTTAACCTGGGCTTTGATCTGGGATATATCATCCATTGTCACTTCTCTCATTTCCAGCTTGTGAGTCTTGCCCTCCGAGGAGATGAGTACAGTCCTGCTCGTGTGGAGTTTGGCATCATTTTTGAACCAGACCACATGCATTTTTTCATGAGAAAGTTCACAGACAAAAGTCGCTGTTTCACCTTCTTTCACTGTCTGATCTTCAAGAGGTGATATGAATTTCAGTCTTATACCTGCAATACAAGGTAATATGCTCAGAAATACAATTTACCTTCAGAAATATTCCACTTTGCCTGGCAAAAAGAATCTTTCACATAGCATTTATTGAGTCACCTTTTCAAAAGGATCTATCCTCCATTAAAAAAAAATTAAGGGGCTTGTTTTGATGGCAATGTGAAAATAAAGTTGTGGGGCTGATGGTCACTTACAGCTATTAAAACCTGGTGTTCCTTTTTTTTTTTTTTTTCCTGATGTTCTGTATGTAAAGTCAGATATTCATGTGCCTAACTATAGGATGTTAGAGTCAGAGCTCACCAGCTCTTACCTGTAACAAATAATCGTGCTGAGGTCTTCTTGCCCTCCACTTCAGCAGTATAGACTCCTTCGTCATCAAACTGAGAATTATTGATGACAAGAATGTGTTTCTTTCCATCAGTAATGATATCAAACTTGTCCGATGACTTGATTATATCAGGTCCTTTAGACCATATAACATTTGCCTCTCGAGTGAGGACACATTCAAATCGAGCCTGTCGCTTTTCTGGGACTGTGACATCCTTCAGGGGCACAGCAAAGTCAAGTTCGATTTCTGGAAGGCAAACGTTAAGAATGAGGCTTTTCAGAATGCAGGGGGCTGTCAGATGAAGTTGAGCCCACTCCATGAGTTCCAAAGGCCCATACCTTTCACTGTCAGAATGGCAGTCGTGACTGCATTCAGCGCCTGGTAAAGAACTTCACCAGCTTGGTCCAGTTTGACGTTATGCAAAGTCAAGAAGCGTTTTCCACCTTCTGCCTTGATCTCACATGTCTGAAAAAGGATAGTTTTAGTTAGCATTTGAATGGGATAGATTGTTTCAGATACAGATGTCTATAGAGCCATAAAATAACTGTAATACTACTAATGAAAATAAAGTACATTGTCATAAACATTTTTTAAAAATTGCTGAGCTGTCTACAAATAGTGCATCAAATTTCTTCCCCTCTTTGAGACTTTAGAAGCCAGAAATAATTCCATCATTACTGAACCAAATCCGAGTGTCACAATCAGTTATAGAATGTAGTCATATAGAATATTTTTTATTGATGTATAGTTGACTTACAATGTAGTGTTTATCACAGGATGCTGAATATAGTTCCCTGTGCTACATTGTAGGATCTGTGGTTTACTCATTTTATATATAATAGTTTGTGTCTGCTAACCCTAAACTCCCACACTCCCTCTCTCCCTTGACAACCACTAGTCTCTTTTCTATGTCTGTGAGACTTTCTGTTTTGTAGACAGGTTCATTTGTGTATATGATTAACAACTTAAAAGAAGAAATTACTCACAGGTGAGGGTCTTAGAAGTTCTCCCTTCAGTTTCCATTGTCCAGGAACGTCTACTTCCGAGATTTCTGCATCAAAGCTTGCACTTTCTTTCTCATAAATGGTAACATCCTCTATTGGCTTAAGCAATTCAACTTCACGTTCTGTATTGGTAAAGGATGAAAAACCATCAGGCGTTAAACAATCTAATGACACTTTTGTGAGTGTACCTGTGTATATTATTTTGCCTTGGGCACATACAAAATTCAAGAATAGATGGTAAGATTTTTATACCTCCAATTGTCAGCTTTGCAGGGTATCTTTTCCCTTCAATTTCCACTGCATATTCATCAACATCTTCTGGCATAGCATTTTTAACTTTGAGGTGTATATGATTTCCATCTCTTATTATCTCAGTCTTATCAGTTGGTTCCAAGGGGATTTCATCATATCCTTTGTACCACTTAATGTTTGGAGTATCCTTTGCTATAACACAGGTGAAAACAGCTGTCCCTTTGGGTTTCACATGCTGATCTCGTATGGGTTTCACCAGCCAGTCTCTAATGACTTCTGTATGATAAAAGAGGTCAGAAAAGATAATTATGATCTGAATAAGCAATACAAAAACTTCCTTAGTAAATTTCAGAAATAGCAAAAAATTCTCAAAACTGGACATAATTAGTCTGCTATGATTTGATATTCTCCCTGTTAGGTAAGGTGTAAGACTGCTGATATTCTGATACTGGAAATTGAAGATCTCGCTTCTCTTTTCTTAATAGTAAGTAGAACTTATTTCCCAGCGAAGTACTGACCTACTACTTTCACGCAGGATGAGCACTCCAGGTTGTTGGCATTTTCCACAGTCACTGTGTATGTCCCAGCGTCGGAATCATCTGCATCATTGATGGTCAGAGCCCGCAACAAGCCGATGACGCCGGGCACAATTTTGCCGGGTTTCTCCACGACAATCTTGCCATCCTTCCTCCAGACCACGTCACGTTCTTTGTTTAACTCACAGCTTAAGTACAGTGGCTGTCCTTTGACCACTGTGACTTCCTCTTCAAGCGTTTTTACAAAACGCACGGGAAGTTCTATGGAGAATTGCGATATTAAGAAGTGGCAGAGACTTTTCAATACATACAATATTTTCATTGAGATAAAACTTGGGAATAAATTTTGTTTAAGGGGCAATAAAAATTGCTACGGAGGTTTACTGTGTTAACACTTCATGGGGGCCATATTCAGAAGACTGGAAATTACCTTCAACAATCAGTTTAGCCGTGGAGGTCTTCTCCTTATTTCCCAGACGTAGAACACAGGTGTATTCGCCAGCATCAGAAAGTTGAACATCAATGATATGAAGCTTTCTGTCTTTCCCATCAGCGATGAATCTGTGCTTTGGGCTCTCACGGATATTGCTACCATCTTTCATCCAGCTTGTAACTGCAGTGGACGGGGAGACTAAACACTCAAAGATTGCAGAAGAGCCAACTGACTCTGCTTCAGTCAAGACAATGTCTTTGATTTCTTTCACAAACTTCAATGGCACAGCCTTCAGCTGGTAGGTGAATGGGGCTTCGTCAGGCGGCTTCTCTCCACCACTTCCTGGTCTTAACTTTTTCCTTTCAGCTTCTATTGGTGAAGGAGTCTTTTTGGCTACACCTAATTCAAAATAAAATCAAAAGTTGAATTGGCATTTCCATAAGGGTCAGAAAGTGCATACCTGGCTGTCTGCTGGGTAAAACCAGTGACCATGAGACAAGAGGGGAAAATTAAAGATGAGGCAACTGAGAGGTCAGTTGAATTTATCCTGCTTTCTTTCAGAAAGAAAATGAGGTGGCAAAAGGAATCCATGGGTAATAAACACTCATTTTCTCAAGTTTGAAAGCCAAATGTATAATGTCTAGATTAATGTCTCATTATTTTATCTATCATGTATAAATATCATGTATATGGAGAATGAAACTTGGAACTTGTAGGGTTCATTATCCTAAAGTGTATATGTTACATATGTAATATCCACTTGAGTAATACTAGAGGTGTATTCATTGTGGTATCAAAAGACATACTAGTTTTTGCAGAATCAATTAGAAATCATAAAGATTGATATAAATTTTGAAATGTTCCCCCTTAAACAGAAAACTGCCCTTGAATGTAAAGTTTCCAAAGAGTGAAAGGTTTTACAACTCAGGTACAGGGAAATGAATCTTACCTTTGATGGGACCTTTTGGCTTGGCAGCCTCCTCTTTCGGTGCTTTGGCTTCTGGAATAAAAATAAAACCCAGGATTTAAACAATTTTCAGACTTATTTCATGCTTTGTAGTAAACCATGTCGGCTGAATAATGCTCTTTATTATAAATATGAATGCATGAAGAAAAACTGGACTTATTTATGTGACTTTTACTGAGAATATCTGGATATTTCCAGCAAGGCATATTCTGAATGCTGTGACCACGCTAAATTGCCAATGTTTCTAGGATTAAAAAATTACCTTCAGCAAGTAATTCTCCCATTTCTGGAAGGCTTACTCTTACCTTGTGAGGAAGAGTTTTACTCTTACCTAGCTGTGTAAAATATTTTGTACGTTAATGTGCGTGCTGGTTTTGTGAATCAAGGAAATACCTTTTTATGTCAACAAGGAATCAATGTAGGCAAAAGGGAAATAACCCAGAAGTTACCAAAGCCTTTCTTTATTAAGCTGGGCAAATAAATCCAGGGAAGACTCCAGAAAAAGAAAGGGTCTGTGTACTACAAAGGTACGAATTCTTTGACGATTTCCCTTAATTAGACAATGAACTAAGGCAAAACCAAGACAGTTCCCACACTTAAGAGTTTAATTCAATTAATATGGGGCAGTATAAATTGTAGAACCAGTTCTTTAGTGTCAGACCCTGGGGATGTGAGAAAAGCTGTACTCTTAAACATACTTAATTATCTCAATGGCAGTTCTTATCTTTTTCTGAACTAAAAAAAGTATCACATAAAAATCATAAAAGTTTAAAAGAATAATGCCCAAACCATATCAGTGACAACATATGTTATATAATATTAAAGTTAAACCATAGATGAAAGAACACAGTATATCCTCATGTTATTAAACATAATAAAAAACCAAATATTTCTTGCTATGTACCAAGCACTGTGCTAAAAGTTTTGCATATAGTTAATCGTCATAATAGTTTTAATAAGTAGAGTTATTAAGTATTCTGATTTTACAGACTAGGAAATTAAAATTTAAAGAAATGAAGGAAGTAGCCAAAGATCAAATAGTTAGGACATATGTTTATCAACGATCTATACATGTCAAATCATTTTGGTTTTGAGATTATCTCCTAAGTAGTTCAACTAATATGTATTTTAAGTTTGTACCTAAGATACTGAGTTAGTACATTTAAGAAAATTATTATTGATCTAAATTCTTATATAGATTTAAAGGCAGAACTATGCAGTCCTTTTTTTTTCTTTTCATTGTGGTAAAACATACCTAACATAAAACTGACCAGTTTAACCATTTTTAGGTGTACAATTCAGTTGCATTAAATACTTCACAATATTATGCAACCATCAACACTATCCATTTCCAGAACTTTTTCTTTATCCCAAAATGCAGTCTTTTTAAAAAGTGAGAAATGATTTTTACAGGGTACATGGGAAATTTGAATCTCCATGGGATTCCTATATGTATGTCCTTAGAGAATATCTATATGTCTTAACTTTGAATATATTCATTAGTTAATCTCAAAAGCATATAAATAAACGATGCTTTGCAGAAATACACATTTCAATCAAAATTACACATTTCAATTGCACAATATGCATCCATGATGAGAAAGTAGGTTGGTACAGGGTAGCAGATAAAGAAAATTTAATCATTAATTTATAAGCTCCCACAATTGAAATGATGCTTTGTTTCAACAAAAAGAAAGCTTGATTTTTAATGAAGTTTTCATTAAGCCACCAAAACAAACAAGCAAAAAGAAAACAACAGAATAATTACCTGCTTTCTTTCCAACTACTGGCACCGTCACTGGGGCAGCGATGGGAGTGGGTGGGGGCTCCACGGGAGGTGGTTTGATTATTTTCACTTCTGCAAAAAGATGTTCATTGCATTAATGTATCGTTTGTCACTTCCTGAAACCCATTTGCCTATTTGCCTCCCCTGATGAATTTTAAAATCTAATAAACTGGTTTTCAAAGAACAATATATTCTAATTATAATAACATCTATATACAAGATAATAACATATTTGAAAATATGTGACATTATATTAAAATATAACAGTATAATCTAAGACATTGGGGCATTAGAAATCATTTGATGCATGCACACTTTTACTCCTTTTTTCTTATTAACTATACATTGTTTGTGTGAAACATGAAGGTATATGCTGTTGATATTGAGGATAAGCTTGCTTACCTGCTTCAGGCTTTGGTTTTGGTTCAGGGGCAGGGAGAGGTATTGGTGGCTTAATTTCAGGCACTAAAACAATTCATAGTAATAAGCAAGTTATCACAGAGTTTTTGAAGTTTTTCACAAAGTCAAACCAAAATTGGACAGGTTTAATGTATCTTGGAAGATACTAGAATTTATACACAAACAGTCACCAAGTCAAATACTTGACCCAAGTTTATTCTTACATTTAAACAAAGTACTTAGAAAATACAGCAAGTCAGGTTTATTGATTTTCTAATGTTATTATTCATCTCACTGCCCATAAATACAATTTTCTTAGTTTTTAAAACTCAGTAATTTATGTAACAAATGGATGGGCATGAGGCAACTGCACCTGAGAGTGAATTGTAAAGAAAATTAAGCTGGTAAGAGGAGTAGAGGTCATGTGTTCAAATCTTAATGCCAGTGTAATGATATTTTAATTGATGCATATTTGTATTTTTAGAGACAACTGGAAGTTTGTACCTTTTGTTGGTTCTGGAATTTTCCTTTCCTTTTTGGTAACAGCTGGAGGTGCTTCAACCTCTTCCACAGCTTTTGGAGGTGGTTCTGGCACTTTAAGATAATAGGATGATTTTCTAGTGTTATTTTAGGATTTGAATCCTTAGAAATCAGCTAATCTGAAATAATTAGATCAAACTATTTTCTGAAGCTCTGTTGTTGACTTTAGAAAGAAAACCCTTATATTCTATCAATTAATTTCTGTTTTCTCTTCTTGACTCTGCTTCAATTTATTTTTTCTTTCTCTTATTTCACCTATTTGCCTCCCAACCCCATTAGTGAGCTCTCCCTTTCTAAATCACTTCTTAAATAGCAAATATACTCTTTGAGAATACATAAAAATCAGCCCACTAAAAGCCCCAAATTTTATGAAACATTTCTGACACCTTCCCATGAAGTTATTTTGCAGCCAACTTGATTATTTCACAAATAATAATAACAATAATGATGATGAAGTGCATGGAAATGCATGAATGGATTTGAGAACTATTAATACTATAAAAATGTTTAAACAGAAAGCAGACAATGGAAAACATAGACAGATGAAATATGAAGCTACATTTATATTTAACTCCATTTATGTTTACAAGATAAACCTTTTGTTAAATCTCAATTTTGTTAAAAGATAATTTCACAGATTTTTACTGAGATTCCTACCTGCAGGTTTTTTAATTTTTTCTACTTTTTTAGGTTCTACTTTAGGTTCTTCTTCTTCAGGCCTCCTTCTTAGAACTTAAAAAGACAAAAAGGTTTATATGTAAACCAAGACAAATGAATGAAGATGTTGAATAAGCTTAATGAATGCAAATAACATACAAAGCAAGGAAAGTGAAAAGCATGAGATCAAGCGCACCGGGAAACTGGCTTTTACATTAAAAATGCTGTTAAGAAAAAGATCAAGTGTTGTTAAGGTAATTAAAACAGCACTCAGAGTCACTTTATATAGATAGTCTCTTCAGAGACAAATCCATGGCAGAAATATCCAAACACAAAATGAATAACCTGAAGAGCAAAAAATTCTAATAATTCAATGTTATAATTTAATGAGAAAAGAAGAATTTAAATAAGTACAAAGTTAACAGAAGTGGAGATGGCCAAAGAAATGTAGCCAAGAAATAAGTAATTCTATGTGGAGGGAAAGTCAGAATTTGATTCTTCATTCAAATATCTTGTTTCTAATTCTTTAATACTTTATTAGTAGAAAGAAATGCTCAGGTTTTAGAAAATGTTATTTATTAGTTGTGGTAATCCTGTGTCACACTTTAAAACTGAATTTTGAGTTTAGACTTAAATCATTTGGTGTAATTTAGAGTATTTAATAGGCTTAGTGTATTTTACTACATAATGATTATGAAAATGGCAGCTATAGTCATTGTTATTAGTTTAGAATATTATCAATTTAATCATGTCTATTAATGTTGTAAATTTCAAGATACTCTGAATGCTCACAAAATTTCTGTCTTTTTAAAAAGATGTGAAAGTGATCATATTTAATTTTCAAAGCAACTAGAAATGAATTTTGATATATTAGGAATCTAATTAAGAGAAAACCAAGGAACAGAAGTATTTTGTAAGCTTTTCAAGTTCTTTTTTGTTATTTGAAGCTGATACAATGTTTGAAAAATACTATACCGCTTTTGAGAACAACTTCTTCCTTTGGTTGAGGTTTAGGTTCAGGAAGTAATTTGCGAACTTTCTTTTCACCTCCAGCCACTTAAAAAAATATGATTTTAAATTTTGAAGTAAATTCATATAAAAAGAAAATTTCAACAAGAAACTGCCTCTTTCAAAACTAGTTAACCATGATGCATAAGTAATAATTCTTGTTGCATATAAATATCACAGAATTTAAAAGCAAGAACACACAAGTTGTTTCCTCTGCATAGATCTATATAACCTTGTGATGAAATTCAATTGCATTAACTTCAGGCAAATATATTCATTCACCTTAAAAGGGTGTAGAAGATATTATTCTATATTGACTTTGTGGATTTTTCATTCAATGCAAGGTTCTTGACAGCATCTTTGCCCCAATATGCAATTGTAGATTGTTCAAATCTACACTGATATCCCCCGACCATTAATTATAGTAGGCGTGAATGACATTATTCAAATCTTCACTAACGAGAGAAGAAAGCCAAATAATATGGATTATGAACTTGATTTGGGAAAGGAGAAATACTTAAACAATCTGAATTTTCAGATATTTCTATAAAGTTTCACATTTGGTGTTTTAAATAAGACATTTGCAATTTATTAAATAACTTTCATTTTATGTGACAAAGATAGATGTGCTTAACTCTTACTTGAAATTTTAAACATACAGAGCAAATATGTAAATATTTCATTTTAAATATTTTTCCTGTCAAGTATTTTAAGTAAAATTTCACAAATATTAAATGTTTTTATCCATGATAATTATTTTAGAGTTACCAGTATTTGTAATGTAAACCATTTTCATTGATCAAGCTGGAGAGAGGCTTATGCATTTAATTTCCATCAGTAATATCATTTACTTATCTAATGAATATAGTGAAAATGTATCTTTGTATCTGTTTTTCCATATTATTATTTCATTTTTAAGATCTTATGTATGAGACTCAGGTGTAGAACACACCATTGTAGTTATTTTTAAAGTCATTATATATGAATATGTCATTGCACGTCATTTAACGTTTGCGTGGCTTTACAGAGGATTATTACATCCTCTGCATCCACATTAACATCCACAGCAACACTAATTTGTAATCTCTGCTTTATAAATGAGGAAATATATATTCAGATGGGTGATTTTTCCAAAATCCCAGAGTGAATCAGGAATAGATTCAACTTATGAGTCTGGACGTGTTAATTACTTAAATAGAACACTGTTCCCTACTCTGCTCACTGGAGAAATGAACAATTTTATTTTCAATAGATGTTTTATAAACCTTTATGATTCATTTATTTTTCTTTTCAGTCCAAGCTTAGATAGGGAAAAATACTGTTTAAAGAGAAATGCGTTGTGAAAAAATGACCTGCGGGGAGAAAGAAACTTCCCTACAACATGAGATCTGTACACCCAAGAGAATGTTTTGGAGTCCCTGAGAAGAGAGTGATAGGAACGCGATAAGGAAATCCCTATGAATCATATTAACAGTACAGAAGGAAAACAGGACTTATTTTTGGTGCTTATAACACTGGCTAAAATACTGTTCTTCAAGTGAAATTGCAAGGCTTTCTATTGCTAGCTCTCAGCATTTTAATCTAAGATGTGTCCTGATATTAATGTCAGCTAACCAGTAAAATTTGCTATTTTTTAGTTTAGGAAAATGCAAAAAGATATATGTAGATGAGACAAAACAACAACTATCCATGAATGCATGAAACTGATGAGAGACAATGAAAGCAACACTCATGAACCAGGACTATAAAAGCTACAAAAACACAAGAAATCAGTGAGACTACTCTGATTTTTTTTTTTTTAAAGGAAAGAAGAAGAAAAAGAAGAACACTGAAGACAGCAGGAAGAGCAAGGAGTTAGAGCAAGGGATACTGAATATGAGCATTTTCTAGACTGTTGAAATACCTTTCAGAGGTGTAAGCTCCACTTTTTCTGGAACCACAGGTTTCTCAGGAACTTTCTTCTTTGAAACAGCTTTAAAGAAGATGATCTTACTTTTATTATTTGTTTATTTAGACTGATCTGAAGCAAATTATTAAATACCTGCTTTATTGTCTATACCCAAAAGCATTAATAACAGCCAAGAACAGCCACTGAAGAACATACAAGAAGCGTTCAAACCATGAAAACAGATTCAAGTTTTACTCCAAAGTGGAGTAGTAAGTTAAAGTCTGGCTAAGAAGAAAGATAAGTTTTACTCTTTGCAGGGGTAAGAAATCTTCCTTTGCATATAGATTTTACAAGAAGGGAAACATATTTAAGTGTGTGTCTTCATAAAATGTTAATCAACAGATGGGTAACCTTTTAAGAAGTGTTCGCTTTTTCTATGTCTGATTTAAAATGCCAAAGACTCTCCCTACAGGCCAGGAGTGTTGCAGAGAGGCAAGAAACAAGCTTTCCTATGGAAAACTCTGATTTTGTGTACATGTGTAGGTAAGGGAAAAGTGCTCACCTAAGATTATATCTAGATTATTTTAAATGGGGAAATCTCATGACACCACAAATAGACAACATTTTGTCAAAAATAGAAAGAATGATACAATTTTGCTAGTTTTTCAGCTTTTAAAGATGTTATTTTAAGAATTAAATAATATTGAATCAATTCAAAGTAAAAGTGAAAGTCACTCAGTCATGTCTGACACTTTGCTACCCCATGGACTATAGTCCCTGGCATTCCCTAGGCCAGAATACTGGAGTGGGTAGCCTTTCCCTTCTCCAGGGGATCTTCCCAACCCAGGGATTGAACCCAGGTCTCCTGCATTGTGGGCAGATTCTTTACCAGCTGAGCCACAAGGAAAGCCTAAGAATACTGAATTCAAAGAAAAATCTAAATGCAAAGAGAATGAAAGAAAGTTTAACAAGGGGAACAACCACAGAACACAGTTGGGTTTTTATCAAGTTGTAAAAAAAAAAAAAAAAGTAGGGAAGCAGTGATAAGTTGTTCATATACCTTCTTTTCATGGTATATGAACACATCAGCTATTGGATCCCATAAATATAATGCCTATAGTATATTTTAAAGCATATGTCATTCTTTAAGGACAAAGTTTTGGCTTTTATATAAATTCATTAGTGCAATATTAAAAATATCCTGCTAAGTTTTCTTCTACATTTCACATGCACAAGATCCCAAAGATATGCATAGCAATCACACTTTGAAATCAGAAAACCCTTTCACCCCACTCTGCATGAGAAAGTTAGCTGGACAGCCCCTGCATCCAGATGGTCAGGATGAAGCTAACCATGGTGCACTTTCTGACACTTTGGGCAGCAAGCATGGCCTGACAACGCACCCGGGGCAGCATAAAATACAAGTCTGTATGAAATCCCCCAGCATGATCATGTCCAAAAGTACACATTTTAAAAATACATTTCTTGCAAGCACCACTTCAGATGTTTGGATGGAAGTTTGGAGCAGGTTAATAAAACTTTGCAAGTATCATTTTATACCTTTAAGCTGGAATATTTTCTCCTTTACATCTTCTTTAGGTGGAGCAGGAGGAGGAGCTGGGGGCCTTGGTTTGAGTTTTGGTTTCTCAATAACCTTCTTTTCAGGTTCAGGTTCTTAAAAGAGTATTTCAGGAGTATTAGTATATGAATACAACGACTGGTATGTGGACTTACAGTATATTCAGCAGAAATATAAGGATACTTATGTAAGAAGTAAGAAGCATATTTAAGTAAGAAGTTTGCTTTTTTGGATACATAATGTTGGTATCCAACATAAAACATAAAAATGTTCAACATAAAACATAAGAATATCAACACTGTACATAGATAACAAGTACAGCACAAGCACTAATGAAAATGACAAAGGAAGCATCCATATAAGCCACACTGACATGAAATAAATAGTGCAAATCACATGAACACAGACGACAGAGATGCACATTTAAAACAATACCTTACATACAGGTGAAGAGAGACATGCTGTACACATCGAACAACGTAAAACATATACAGATATATCAAGAGGAAGAATATGGTGATGAAGATTTAAGTCCAACTAACTGAATACCTTGTACTGGTGTTTCTTCCGGTTGTGGTTCAGGTTCTTCGGGTTCTTCAGGTTTAACATACTTTTCAATTTCACGTTCTTTAGAGAATGTTGACAAAGGATAAGAGGTTGTAATGTAAAGTTCTTCACAAGACTCATACAAATTTCACACAGATGCAAAGATGACAGTCACAGAAACAAAAATATACATATTCACTTACATAGAAAAAGAGGTTAATATTTCTATTTTATTATATTCAAGCTTTCTACTGTTTGATGTATGTTGATGGCAAATGAAATGATTTTTAAAATCTGATGTTGGGTTATCATTGGAAGATCCAATGCAATGATTCCAGTTTTGCCTCAGTAAACTGTATCTTTTGGAATTTATTACAATCAAGAATAATCAAAGATTATACTTCAAAAGACGTTTAATGATTTGAAAAACAAACAAGTCAAATATGTGCTAGAATGCTTTTACATATAATTTCAAGAAGGAATGTTAGCCTATAAATACTTTTGTATTTCTAATAGGAGTTTTCAAGAGATTAAAAATTTTATATTTATACATATATATATACCTTCAACAGGGGGAGTCTCTTTTCTACCAATGGTTATGGATGCTCTTTCTTCATATATTATTTCCTCAGGCGACTCTTCAACTTAAAAAACACAGTATTTTATTTTAGACTGAATTCAGAGTAGAATACTGTGATTGCTGAGTTTCAACGTATCAACTTAGTTACACACTAGAACATATTCTTCAGAAGATTTCAAAATACCAATAACTATACTACATAAGACAGGCAACAGATAAACACAAAAGATCCATCTACAACCAAAGCAAGATGATGAGACGACTATCATCTTTCCAAGATTTAGAGCACAGCCACGTACCTTGTACAGGTGGAGCTTCTGGTTCTTCAGGGATAGGAACTGACACTTTCTTTTCTGTGACGATTTCCTTGGGAACTTCAGGCACTTTAAAGATATTGATTTTGTTTACTATTAAGAATTTAGAAGATGTACAAGATACTGCAAAGAGCAGGCAAAGAATACATGGGTACGGTACTTCATCTTATAAGACTCGGTGGGGAAAACAGCTTTAGAGGCAAGGCACCCTTTTGGACATCCTAATTTCATAAATAAGTCCTTGCAGACTTCTTCATTTATTTCTCATCCTCTGTGTGCCTTTAAATATAGATGTTTTCCACTGGTCTAACTTTGATGATTTTAAAAACTGAATCTACATTTTTTGAGCAATCACTCCATTCTCAACTCTCATTTCCATGGTAATGACTTATGGATCTACATCTCTGGCCCCAATCTCTCCTAAGTTCCAGATGCATATTCTCAAATTCCATACTTGAAATGTAAAACATATATTCACTGCCTTCTTTCTAATATTAGTTTGGGGGTTCAGTGAACCATTCTCATGGCCTAGCTTCAACTCTTATAATCATTTTGGGCTCATCTATTTCCTTCATTACTTTAAGAATAGACACCCACTCAATCTCCACTTCTCTTAAATCTAATCCTTTCCATTTCTGTCACCACTGATCTTACTCAATTTTTGAAGACCTTAAAAATTGCAATGGCTCTTTTCTATTATTGTCCTCTTCTAAGAATTTGACCTTCTGCCAGTTATCTGAAGCTCGACTCCTGTTAATTTATACACCACTGAAGCCTATTGCCCACAGACTAAAGTACATGCCTTATATTAGCATTCAAAGAACTCCAAAACATGACTGGCATCATTACATCCAGCCTTATCTTTCAGGATAAGCTAGGTTTCTCCTGTTTGTCTGTCTTATTTTCTCCTTGCCTTCATTATTTCCCCCTGTTTTTCTGTAAAATCTGTTCTTGCATAAACTTATACTTCATATTTTTGTTATAAGAACTACTATTAAGATGCTTAGCATTCAGATAAATACATTCTTTCTTTCTTCATGGTAGATACCTTTTACTCGCTGGATTTCTGGTTTTTTGGTAACAGGCTCAGGTTCTTTCTTTACTGGAACAAGTCTCTTGGGCAGCTCAGACACTTTGAAGATATTAGTTTTATTTTAGAAAGAGTATTTAAAGACATTGGAAAAAGAGTTAAGAATAAAGAACTTATAATTAAAGAGCAGCATTAAAATTAATGAAATCAAAATAAGGACATTTTTGTCCCTAACACTGAAGACAACTTATTGGATTCCACTTGAAGATATCAGAATACTTAAAAAAAATATAATGTCAATGATGATGTGAATACCTTTAATTTCTGGTGTTTCTGGCTTCTTAATAGTTGGGACTTTCTTCATTGGGACAACTTTCTTTGCCATCGCAGGTACTTTAAAGATATTAGTAGTATTTAATAATATAAAATTGCAAGATGCAATATGTACACATTAATTTGACAAGTCTGCTCAGAACTGTAACATACAGATGACAGTTCATAATACAGCACATAATATAGCACAATATAAAACAAGAAAGAGTGCCAAATTTCTGACAACACACAAAAAAGAAGTAAATATTTATTTTACTGTAAGTACCTTTAGGAGGTGGAGGTTCTGGTTTTTTGATGACAGGAACTTTCTTCTCTGGAACAATCTTCTTGGGCTCTTCAGGCACTTGAAAGATAGGGATTTCTTTTAGAGTCAAATGATTACAATGAAAAGATTAATGCTATGAATGAATAAAAAAGATAACACTTATTTCTTTGCTATGCTGCATTGTGTCTGTAGGACAAAAGCTTTATGTGTGCAACTGACTTTTGTTCTTGCCAATAAGGTGAAATGTTAAAGAAGGAAATAGAAGACTGAAATGTTTGCCTTAAACAAGATAAATAATAGACATAAAAAATCAAATGGTGTATTCTTCCATTCAGTGAATCTTGTCTTGTACCTGCTGGTGGGGGGGCTTCCGGTTCCACCTCTTCTACAACAGGAACGGGCTCTTCCTCTTCTACAACAGGAACGGGCTCTTCCTCTTCAGGAACAATTTCCACAGGTTCTTCATAAACTTTAAAGATATAGTTAATTTTAATTGAATGTGTGGAACAGTATTCTAAAATGCACAAATGTGAAACACAATAAATAGTCATCTTGATTTCTTCCCTTGTTTCTACTAATATCATCACTTATATTAAGATGAAATCCATCTTGTTTGACTGAGTTCTGTTTCCATTGCTTTGAATGTTTGAAAAACCCTTTAGTGTTTAATGTCATTTATAGTCATTAGTTCACCTGTCCCGCTTTGTGTGTGCATTAGAGAAGCTTTGTGTAACACAGCTTATGATGGCCAGTGTAGTTGCTGACTATGGACTCAAATAGATTTAAGATTGGAGCTAATTAAGAACCGTGAAGTAAGACAAATAATTAAAGGACAGAAAATGACCAAGAGATACTGAATTAGAAGGGGAACAAGGCCTACATTAAAAACAGTCAAAAGTGGTAAGCTCATAAACAGCATTACATGTACCTTCTGGAGGAGGAGACTCTACTTTCTCAGGAATAGGGATGGCTGGTTTCTCCTCCAAGACAGGTTTCTTTGGTACCTCTGGCACTTAAAAGAAAGAGTTAGTTTTACTTCTGGGTAGTTGAGAAGTACATGAAATTTATACCATATCTAGTTCAAATAACCCAGGGACAGATCCATGAACAAAATTCACAATGAGGCCAGTGATCTGTTCTTGGATCCACATGGTCGGAAGAAAACAAAGCCTATTAACATCAACAAAACCATGTTAGAAAACTCTTCTAATACTTACAACAAACGTACCAGTGTTTTTTTTTTTTTCAATCAATGATGCTATTTAAAAACATTTAAAACTCTAAATAGCCAGTATACTAGGTTTGTAGTTGTTAATGTAAGATGTTTGACAAACAAAAGGCTTTCCTATTGGAAGTGAAACCAAGAGTAAGCGCTTATCTATTGGTTAGTGACATGTACCTTTAGCTGGTGGGACTTCAGGCTTTTTGGGAACAGCTACTTTCTTTTCTGGAACAACTTCTTTTGGAACTTCAGGCACTTTAAAGATATTAGTATTTTAACATTATGAAGAATCACGTGAAAACATTCATCACATTTACACAGAACAAAATGCTTTTCAAGAGCTAGAGGTTGTATCCACCTCTCTTAGACAGTAGACAGTTACAAGTACCTTTAGGAGGCGGGACTTCTGGTTTCTTGGGAACCACTGGAGGCACTTTCTTTTCAGGAACAACTTCCTTGGGCACCTCAGGCACTTAAAAAGATATTAGTATTTAGCTCATTGTTTCAATGACATACGGAAATCATTAAGCTGAGCAGTGGAACATAGCATTTTAGAGACACATTTTTCTGTATGAAGCAGTGGCAGTGGGAAATACCTTTCGCTGGTGGTGGTTCAGGTTTCTTGGCAACAACAGCGGGTGGTTTCTTTTCCGGGACAGGTTTCTTAGGTGGGACAGTCACTAAAGATATTATGATTTATGTTTTAGAATCGGTGAAGAAGAGTGAGAAACAATAAAAGTCATAACGCCTAGAATCTGGGGGACAAGAAGGGCAAAGATTGGCTAAGGCTGCACAGCAGCTGGGCCAGTACCTTTTGGAGGAGGAGCAGGAACAGGCTCTGGCTCTTCTACGACTTCAACTGGAGGCTCCTCTGGGGCTATTTCCTCAGGCTCCTCATACACTTTAAAGACACAAGCTTGTTTGAATGCTAGAACTGACTCAAGCATATGAAACATTTTGTAAAATGATTTTTACAGTGCTCAGAAGAGAGTTTTTCTTTTTAAAAATACTAGTTTGGAGAGTTTCATGATTACCTGCAGGGGGAGGACTTTCCGGTTTGGGAGGAATAGCTTCAGGCACCTTCTTTTCTGGCACAGCTGCCTTTGGCACCTCGGGTACTTTAAAGAGATTAGTATTTTCAGGATTAGACTGAGTGAAGACAGACAGACATTGTCAAACACAGCAACATGCAGGCAGCTACCTTTGGCTGGTGGCACTTCTGGCTTTTTAGGAGGTGTCACAGGCACTTTCTTTTCAGGGACAACTTCTTTGGGAGCTTCAGGCACTTAAAAGATATTAGTAAAATTACATTTAGGAGTTATGAGATCATTGGAACAAATTATTTTCAAGAGCAGAGGAGTTATGTCATTTAAGCCTAAGATCAGTGACAAATACCTTTAGCAGGTGGGACTTCTGGCTTTTTAGGAGGCATCACAGGTACTTTCTTCTCAGGGACGACTTCCTTGGGAGCCTCTGGCACTTAAAAGATTTTAGTAAAATTACGTTTAGAAGTTGTGGGAGCACTAGAGCAAAATGCTTTTGAGAGCAGAAGAGTTTTATCTCCTTAAATCTAAGGTGAGTGACAGCTACCTGTAACAGGTGGGACTTCTGGTTTTTTAGGAGGTGTCACAGGCACTTTCTTTTCAGGGACAACTTCTTTTGGCACCTCAGGCACTTAAAAGATATTAGTAAAATTACATTTAGTATTATGAGAACAATGGAGCAAATATTTTCAAGAACAGAAGAGTTATGTGCTTTAAAGCCTAAGTTTCATGACAAATACCTTTAGCAGGTGGGACTTCTGGCTTTTTAGGAGGCATCACAGGTACTTTCTTTTCAGGGACAACTTCTTTTGGAGCCTCAGGTACTTAAAAGATATTAGTAAATGTATGTTTAGTAGTTATGTGACCACCAGAACAAAATATGTTCAAGAGCAGAAGAGTTTTATCTTCTTAAATCGAAGGTGAATGACAGGTACCTGTAATAGGTGGGGCCTCTGGCTTTTTAGCAGGTGCCACTGGCACTTTCTTTTCAGGGACAATTTCTTGAGGAACTTCAGGTGCTTAAAAGATAGTAGTTTTATGCTTAGGTTAAAGAGGTCAATGAATTAAAATTTCTTCCAAGAGCAGAGGAGGTATTTCTTCTATAGAAAAAGGACTGGGGTGAAAAATACCTGAAACTGGAGGGACTTCCAGTTTTTTGGGTGGTGCTTTGGGAACTTTCTTTTCTGGAACAACATCTTGGGGAACTTCAGGCACTTGAAAGATATTAGTAGTTTTATGGTTAGGTTAATGAAGAGCAAAGGACTTGAATCATTCTCAAGAACTCAAGAGACATTTCTTCTGCAGGAGTCCAGAGCCAACATGTACCTGTGACAGGTGGGGCTTCCGGTGTTTTGGGTGGTGCCTTGGGGACTTTCTTTTCTGGAACAACTTCTTGGGGAACTTCAGGCACTTGAAAGATATTAGTAGTTTTATGGTTAGGTTAATGAATAGCAATGGACTAAACTCATCCTCAAAAACTGAAGGGACATTTCTTCTGAAGAATGTTGTGGGCCAACATGTACCTGTGACAGGTGGGGCTTCCGGTGTTTTGGGTGGTACCTTGGGAACTTTCTTTTCTGGGACAACTTCCTTGGTAACTTCAGGCACTTGAAAGATATTAGTAGTTTTATGATTAGATTAATGAATAGCAATGGGCTTGAATCATACTCAAACCCTGAAGAAACATTTCTTCTGAAGAATGAGATCAGAGCCAACATGTACCTGTGACAGGTGGAACTTCCGGTTTTTTGGGTGGCACCTTGGGAACTTTCTTTTCTGGAACAACTTCTTGGGGAACTTCAGGCACTTGAAAGATATTAGTAGTTTTATGGTTAGGTTAATGAAGAGCAACGGACTAAAATCATCCTCAAAAACTGAAGACACATTTCTTCTGAAGAATGAAGTCAGAGCTAAATTGTACCTGTGACAGGTGGGGCTTCCAGTGTTTTGGGTGGTGCCTTGGGGACTTTCTTTTCTGGAACAACTTCTTGGGGAACTTCAGGCACTTGAAAGATATTAGTAGTTTTATGGTTAGGTTAATGAATAGCAATGGACTAAACTCATCCTCAAAAACTGAAGGGACATTTCTTCTGAAGAATGTTGTGGGTCAACATGTACCTGTGACAGGTGGGACTTCTGGCTTTTTCGGTGGTGCCTTGGGAACTTTCTTTTCTGGGATAACTTCTTGGGGAACTTCAGGCACTTGAAAGATATTAGTAGTTTTATGGTTAGGTTAATGAATAGCATGGACTAAAATCATTCTCAAAAACTGAAGAGACATTTCTTCTGTAGAATGTTCTCTGGGTCAACATGTACCTGTGACAGGTGGAACTTCCGGTTTTTTGGGTGGCACCTTGGGAACTTTCTTTTCTGGAACAACTTCTTGGGGAACTTCAGGCACTTGAAAGATATTAGTAGTTTTATGGTTAGGTTAATGAATAGCATGGACTAAAATCATTCTCAAAAACTGAAGAGACATTTCTTCTGTAGAATGTTCTCTGGGTCAACATGTACCTGTGACAGGTGGAACTTCCGGTTTTTTGGGTGGCACCTTGGGAACTTTCTTTTCTGGAACAACTTCTTGGGGAACTTCAGGCACTTGAAAGATATTAGTAGTTTTATGGTTAGGTTAATGAAGAGCAACGGACTAAAATCATCCTCAAAAATTGAAGACACATTTCTTCTGAAGAATGAAGTCAGAGCTAAATTGTACCTGTGACAGGTGGGGCTTCCAGTGTTTTGGGTGGTGCCTTGGGGACTTTCTTTTCTGGAACAACTTCTTGGGGAACTTCAGGCACTTGAAAGATATTAGTAGTTTTATGGTTAGGTTAATGAATAGTAATGGACTAAAATCATCTTCACAAACTGAAGAGACATTTCTTCTACAGAATGCTGTGGGTCAACATGTACCTGTGACAGGTGGGGCCTCCGGTGTTTTGGGTGGTGCCTTGGGGACTTTCTTTTCTGGGACAACTTCCTTGGTAACTTCAGGCACTTGAAAGATATTAGTAGTTTTATGGTTAGGTTAATGAATAGCAATGGACTAAACTCATCCTCAAAAACTGAAGGGACATTTCTTCTGAAGAATGTTGTGGGTCAACATGTACCTGTGACAGGTGGGACTTCTGGCTTTTTCGGTGGTGCCTTGGGAACTTTCTTTTCTGGGATAACTTCTTGGGGAACTTCAGGCACTTGAAAGATATTAGTAGTTTTATGGTTAGGTTAATGAAGAGCAATGGACTAAAATCATCCTCAAAAATTGAAGACACATTTCTTCTGAAGAATGAAGTCAGAGCTAAATTGTACCTGTGACAGGTGGGGCTTCCAGTGTTTTGGGTGGTGCCTTGGGGACTTTCTTTTCTGGAACAACTTCTTGGGGAACTTCAGGCACTTGAAAGATATTAGTAGTTTTATGGTTAGGTTAATGAATAGTAATGGACTAAAATCATCTTCACAAACTGAAGAGACATTTCTTCTACAGAATGCTGTGGGTCAACATGTACCTGTGACAGGTGGGGCCTCCGGTGTTTTGGGTGGTGCCTTGGGGACTTTCTTTTCTGGGACAACTTCCTTGGTAACTTCAGGCACTTGAAAGATATTAGTAGTTTTATGGTTAGGTTAATGAATAGCAATGGACTAAACTCATCCTCAAAAACTGAAGGGACATTTCTTCTGAAGAATGTTGTGGGTCAACATGTACCTGTGACAGGTGGGACTTCTGGCTTTTTCGGTGGTGCCTTGGGAACTTTCTTTTCTGGGATAACTTCTTGGGGAACTTCAGGCACTTGAAAGATATTAGTAGTTTTATGGTTAGGTTAATGAAGAGCAATGGACTAAAATCATCCTCAAAAATTGAAGACACATTTCTTCTGAAGAATGAAGTCAGAGCTAAATTGTACCTGTGACAGGTGGGGCTTCCAGTGTTTTGGGTGGTGCCTTGGGGACTTTCTTTTCTGGAACAACTTCTTGGGGAACTTCAGGCACTTGAAAGATATTAGTAGTTTTATGGTTAGGTTAATGAATAGCAATGGACTAAACTCATCCTCAAAAACTGAAGGGACATTTCTTCTGAAGAATGTTGTGGGTCAACATGTACCTGTGACAGGTGGGACTTCTGGCTTTTTCGGTGGTGCCTTGGGAACTTTCTTTTCTGGGATAACTTCTTGGGGAACTTCAGGCACTTGAAAGATATTAGTAGTTTTATGGTTAGGTTAATGAAGAGCAATGGACTAAAATCATCCTCAAAAATTGAAGACACATTTCTTCTGAAGAATGAAGTCAGAGCTAAATTGTACCTGTGACAGGTGGGGCTTCCAGTGTTTTGGGTGGTGCCTTGGGGACTTTCTTTTCTGGAACAACTTCTTGGGGAACTTCAGGCACTTGAAAGATATTAGTAGTTTTATGGTCAGGTTAATGAATAGCATGGACTAAAATCATTCTCAAAAACTGAAGAGACATTTCTTCTGTAGAATGTTCTCTGGGTCAACATGTACCTGTGACAGGTGGAACTTCCGGTTTTTTGGGTGGCACCTTGGGAACTTTCTTTTCTGGAACAACTTCTTGGGGAACTTCAGGCACTTGAAAGATATTAGTAGTTTTATGGTTAGGTTAATGAAGAGCAACGGACTAAAATCATCCTCAAAAATTGAAGACACATTTCTTCTGAAGAATGAAGTCAGAGCTAAATTGTACCTGTGACAGGTGGGGCTTCCAGTGTTTTGGGTGGTGCCTTGGGGACTTTCTTTTCTGGAACAACTTCTTGGGGAACTTCAGGCACTTGAAAGATATTAGTAGTTTTATGGTTAGGTTAATGAATAGTAATGGACTAAAATCATCTTCACAAACTGAAGAGACATTTCTTCTACAGAATGCTGTGGGTCAACATGTACCTGTGACAGGTGGGGCCTCCGGTGTTTTGGGTGGTGCCTTGGGGACTTTCTTTTCTGGGACAACTTCCTTGGTAACTTCAGGCACTTGAAAGATATTAGTAGTTTTATGATTAGATTAATGAATAGCAATGGGCTTGAATCACACTCAAAACCTGAAGAGACATTTCTTCTGAAGAATGAGGTCAGAGCTAACATGTACCTGTGACAGGTGGGGCTTCCGGTGTTTTGGGTGGCGCCTTGGGAGCTTTCTTTTCTGGGACAACTTCTTGGGGCACCTCAGGCACTTGAAAGATATTAGTAGTTTAAGAATTTGGGAAATTTGAAGGTATATGTTACAATGATTATGAAGAGACAAGACAATATACATTCTTAACACAGCAGTGGGAATAAATACCTTTAGCAGGTAGGACTTCTGGCTTTTTGGGCACAGCCACTTTCTTTTCAGGCACAACTTCTTTAGGAACTTCAGGAACTTTGAAGATATTAGTATCTATTAGTTAGAAACTATCAAATGGGAATATCGACAACACACTTGCCCAAGCAAATACCATTTATAAAACTGACGGATACTTCTAAACACCCTTTCCCCAGCCCCCCAAACAGGTGACCCACAACATGGAAGGATAAATACCTTTAGCTGGTGGAGCTTCTGGCTTTTTAGGAGGAGCCACAGGCACTTTCTTTTCAGGGATGACTTCTGGCGGCACTTCAGGCACTTAAAAAATATTCATAATTTGTGTTTAGAAAGGTGGAAATAATGAATGACTGTATCATGCAATCATACACCAAGATATTTTGGATAACTCCCAAACCTCTTTTTTCTTTAGAATTTTATTACCTTTATATAGTGGGATATATACACATAATTTCTTCTAGCTAAAAGAGCAATTATTTCCTTCCCGGTATGTATAGTATTGCCATTACCTGCAGGGGGAGGACTTTCCGGTTTGGGAGGAATAGCTTCAGGCACCTTCTTTTCTGGCACAGCTGCCTTTGGCACCTCGGGTACTTTAAAGAGATTAGTATTTTCAGGATTAGACTGAGTGAAGACAAACAGACATTGTCAAACACAGCAACATGCAGGCAGCTACCTTTGGCTGGTGGCACTTCTGGCTTTTTAGGAGGTACCACAGGCACTTTCTTTTCAGGGACAACTTCTTTGGGAGCTTCAGGCACTTAAAAGATATTAGTAAAATTACATTTAGGAGTTATGAGAGCACTGGAACAAGTTATTTTCAAGAACAGAGGGGTTATATCTTTTTAAGCCTAAGGTCTGTGACAAGTACCTGTAACAGGTGGAACTTCTGGCTTTTTAGGAGGTGCTGCTGGTACTTTCTTCTCAGGGACAACTTCCTTGGGAGCTTCAGGCACTTAAAAGACATTAGTAAAATTATATTTAGGAGCTATGCAGTTCACTGGAACAAATATTTTCCAGAGCAGAAGCATTATGTCTTTTTAAGATCAGTGACAAATACCTTTAGCAGGTGGGACTTCTGGCTTTTTAGGAGGTGTCACTGGTGGCTTCTTTTCTGGGACAACTTCCTTTGGAGCCTCAGGCACTTAAAAGAGATGAGTAAATTTATATTTAGGAGTTATAGGACCACGAGAACAAAATATTTTCAAGAGCAGATGAGTTTTATCTTCTTAAGCCTAAGATCCAAGACAAGTACCTGTAACTGGTGGAGCTTCTGGCATTTTAGGAGGTGCCACAGGCACTTTCTTTTCAGGGAAAACCTCTTTGGGAGCCTCAGGCACTTTGAAGATATTAGTAAATTTACATTTGAGTCACAAGGATCAACACAGACAAGAATCACGTTTACATAGCAACAGCACTTTAGAGGCTAGCAAGGCAATTCTTTCCACAGCCCTCCCTATTCCCTCCTGAGGGGCTGTTAGGATGTACCTTTGACAGATAAAACTTCAAGCTTCTGGAGAGTATGGACTTTTTCCCAGACAACTTCCATGGGCACCTCAGGCACTTCAAAGATATTAATATTTTCACATTTAGGAGTCACAAGAATGAACGCAAACAGGAAACACATTTATATAGGAAAAGACATTTTCCCAAACATCTAAGCTTCTGGCAACATATACCTTCATCAGCAAGGACTTCAGCCTTTTCATGACGAACCACGTATGTTTTCTTTTCAGGGACAATTTCTTGGAGAGTCTTGGGCACTTTAAGAAATCAGTATTTCAACATTTAGTGTTTCAAAGGTCAAAAGGAACAGCAAAATATTTTCAAGACTACAAGTGCTATTTCTTCTTGAATTTGAGGGCATGGGAACTTGTACCTTTAACTGATGGAGGCTCTCTTTTTTTGGAAGGAACTCTTTTTGCAGGAACACCTTCTTGAGCAGCTTCAGGCACTTTAAAGATATTAGTATTTCACATTTAGGAGTTAAAATGACTAATGAGAACAGTAACCACGCTAAGTAAGCAAATGTAGTTTTCTAGACATCTCTTCTCTGCCTGTTGTCCCCTTGCCCCACCAAGCATCTAAGTTGAATGGGATTAGTATTAATAGCATCCTTGCGAAGATGGGCTCACCCTTCTCTAGCGACTAGTTGAGGTGCTATGACACTAGACCCTCCTTATGAAATATGTGTTGAATGAATATTTTTAATAAAAGCATTTTCTGTTTTGATACGAATGGTCACACACATTTTCTTCTGAGAGGGAACTTCTTGTGGAGCTTCAAGTGCTTTAAAGATGGTATGTTTACATTCAGGAGTTAGGAAGAACATTAGAAAAACAGTTTTAAGAACTGAGGGTGGACAATTTCTTCAATATCTCTCAGAGGTGATGTGCACTTTTCCCAGGTGGACATTCTGGCTCTTTAGGAACATCCTTAGATCCTTTCATTTCAGGAGAAACTTCTTTCACAGCTTCAGCTACTTTGAAGATGTTAGTATTCTACTTAGAGGTTAAGGAATCAGTGGAGACATTAATGACGTTAACCAAAGTGACTTTATGACTATAAGGGTGCCTCTTTCAAGAACTGGATGAGGGATAAAGTCCTGAAGAAAGGAGCGAAATCTTGTCTTTGTTATTTCCCTTCTCCCTACCACCATACACATGGGCATATGTTAAATAAATGAAGGAAGGACGACAGAATGATACCTTTAGGGGATGGTGTTTCAACTTCAGGAGGACTAGCCATGAGTATTTCAGGAGGACTAGTCATGAGTATTTCCTTCCTTAAATGAAGGAAGGACGACAGAATAAATGATACCTTTAGGGGATGGTGTTTCAATTTCAGGAGGACCAGCCATGAGTATTTTCTTTATAGGGACAACTTCTTCAGGAGATTCAGGCACTTTACAGATATTAATGCATTGTACTTCAAAGTGACGAAGAGCAGTGAAGAGTTTTACTCATAACCCACCTACAGGAATGTTCCAGACTGGGTGACCTCCTTGCTCCCTGAATCTGATTCTTTGGAAATAGTATGAATGTTTGATTATCAGGAGCTGTTTTCTTAGTCACCTCAGACAGTATCAATGCTAGTAATTTTATTTCTTTGAATGGTAGGAGTATAGAAAATTAGGTTATAAAAATTTACCTTTAGGTGAAAAAACCCTAAATTTTGAATAATTAACAATGTACCTTTTGCTATTAGTTTGGGGAAAATAAAAAAGCTCCTTTCTTATCTGAAATGGCTTTATTTTGTACCCTGACATTAGGTACTTTAAAAGGGTAATTGTTTTTAGGAGAAAGGAGAACAACTAAAAATTCTAGACTGAAAAAATAGTGTCAAAGTGCTCAGATATTCTTCAAATCATAGAATATCATGGGCATTTTGAAGAATTTGTCATTTTGGATGTTCTAAAACATTTTCATGTTTTAATTAATCTGAAAATGTTCCAAATGGGAAAACTTAAGATTCTTTAAAAATAAAAGACAAGGAGAGGAGCAAATAAATTATTCAGGGCAGAATTCTAACTCTAACTGGTTTTGGTTTTAACTGCCCTGGTTTCAGATGGTTTCAGAGAGGATATTATACACAGAACAGTTCCACAGTGAATTTAATATTTTATTTTCTTTAGGTCATGGTTTTCTGAAAGTATTTCTGATATTTAAATCCTAGGGGATATCAAGTATTTCAAATTCATGTGCTTGTTTTTGGTGGTAAGTTTATTTTAATAGAAAAGCAATTCCAATAGGTAGTGGTACCATATCCTGGAATTTCAATCCCATGGAGCGTTTGAATTACTGACTTACAGTCTACAGCCAAGAACCTCTGTCATTTGACAACACTGATTTTCACTTTAAAGAGGGGTGGGGTGAGCCTATTCAGTCTAGCTTCAGGGATATAGATGTTACAGGTGATCTCTCATATAGATTTTTTTCTAGTACTCTGAATTTTACTTTTTAAGGCAACAGCAATAGCTATTTCCTATTGAAGAAACTACCTGGGTCACATCTGCATATTATATGGACATATATTTTTCCTAGAGGCCTTATAGATAAAATTTATAGCCCAAGCATCTCCCTGTGTATAAAGGTATGGACTTTTCCCGCTTATGACTCATGGAGACATGTATAATACCCAGTCAAGCCGCTACTTTGGGGGACACACTTTGAAGTGGCCTCCCTGGTAGCAACTAGAGCTTTTAAGATATTAGTATTTTCACAGGTGTTAAGTACAACAACAATCAGGGGATAAGAAGGCAGACTGTCTTCTCACTTGTACCTTTTGGTGGTGGTATTGTTCTTCTGGTAACAGGAGCTTGTCTCTCTGGAACACCTTCCTCAGAGACTTCCACCTCTTTAAAGATATTAGTATTTTTTAATTGAGAAAAGGCAAAGACAGGAAGACATGACTTACAAAGAAAGTTAGGTATCTTAACAGATATTATAACTTTAAATGAGATTTTTTTTTGTTCTAATAGTTTATCATTATTTGTTGTATGAATGGGATTTGACTTTTTAGGGGCAAACCATAGACAGTTCCTTGTCTTGGGTACCTTAGGGACTCTAAAGATATTAGTATTTTAGCATTAGAGATTGTGAAAATCTACATAAAGCAGTGAACGTATTTTGCAGACTGATGAGGAAAGATTTTATTTAGATTTTCATAGCTAAGAATTATACCTTCGGTTGGAAGATGCTCTGGAATTTGGGGAATAGCCTCAGGTAACTCCACCTCTGGAAATGCTTCTCTGGCTGTATCAGGTTCTTTAAAGATATTAGTAGGTTTATACTTAGAAGTTGTAAAAACAGTAAATTATGTAACATGCAATATTTGAGTCTTCAAGTCAAAGATATTCATCCAAGTTTGATGTTGCTGAAATGTACCTGTAGTTGCTGGTGTTTCTCTCTCTTTGGGAATAGTCACATATATTTTTTCCTCTGGAACAACTTTCTTGGGTGGTTCAGGCACTTAAAAGATATGAGTACAGTTATGTTTATTAACAGTGAAGGAAAGTACTGAGTTTTTAAAATGAGCCAAAAGTAAATTTTCTTCACTGGGTTATTGGTATTATATACCTTTTGCTGGTTTGGTTTTTGTTTTTTGAGGATGAGTCACAAGCACTTTTTCTTCCAGAAATGATTCTTCAGATACTTCATAAACTTTAAAGATATTAGTATATATATAATTAGAGGCATTTCAAAGTGGATGAAGAATATCATTAAGAAAAATATAACACACCATACACATTCATAACTCAAACGACAGTAGCAGATAGACCCAAATTAGTGACAATAACGCACTGGCCTGGAAAAACTCTCATTTCCAGGTTTCTGGTACAGGACTCTCGTCACTTCTTTATAAGCATGATGGTAAATTGAGGAATTCACTGGTCAGGGACTACTATATAATTCTTCTACTTTGTCCGCAGAAAGCTACTGGTAAATATTCCCTAGGGTTAATTTTTATGCATTTTTTTCCTTAAAGAACGGGATTGATGTTGAGTTGCACATCAAGAATTCTTGAATATTTGACCTACTGGAAATTCATCTAAGTCTCTTCCTGTTCCAGGAACCTAGTTACTTATATTTTAAAAATATAAACCAAATCTAGTTCTTGGCTTCATATTTAATATAAATGTGAAAACCATTTAGGGATTAGAAGAAAATAAAAATAAAAATGATTAAATATTTGGAAAAATTAGGCAACTGAAGAAATAAAGAATTCTCCAGCTTTTAGAAAGGAAGACTAGTTGATAATAATAACCAAATTCAAGTACACCAAGGGTATTCAAACAAGGGAGTCGTCATATATTTTTATCCCAACCTATTATTATAGGTTGACAAAAACTGGATTTAAATTTTAGATTCAAATAAGTGGAAACTGGCATTTTCACTCTTCAGATTATTAAATAGCATTCTACTTAGAATATTTTATTACTCATATTATTTTACTGTTTAAATTAATCATAATTTTGCATAATAGCAAAACCAAAAATGACTTGAGGATTCTTTTGCAATTATAATGGCCTTATAAATCTATGGGTATTTGAGCAGCACTGCCAAAATGTTTCCAACAATTATTGCAAAAAGTAAAAAATACTAATGGTGAAGTATTTTGATTCTACAATATCTAAGTAAAATATTATTATGAAGTTAAGGAAAGTTACCTTACGGTCTGAGAAAATGAATTGCTTAGAAACAGAAGACGTTTTTACAGAGATCACATTAACAAGACAATGATAAATTCAACAAGACAAATGACTTTCTAAAATTGGGCAATGGTATACATAAAGGATTTTTTTTTTGGACTATTTGTTTTTTAAATTGGCAAGGAAATATACCTTGTCTGAGGCAAACAGTCATTCAAACTATTTAATTTGAGCCAAATATTTTGGGCATGCTGGGCTTTTTCAAGATATTAGTACATTTACTTTTAAAAGCTATGAAGACAAACTCAGACAAACCAAAGAGAACCACCAATTTTTCTACACTCACTGTAAGTTGTTGCATCTTCAGAAAGAACTATGCGTGATATTTCTTCTTGAATTCTTTCCTTAGGCACCTCAGGAACTTCAAAGATATTAGTATATTAATTGCAATAAATAACTAATATAGCAAGAATATAAAGACACAAAATACAAATATATCACTCACACTCACTGTAAACCATGAATACTTAGACACAGTGTTATTTCCTGTCGTGATTAGCATCACTGTATACCTTTAGCTGGTGGAACTTCAGGCTTTTTAGGAACAGCTTCACGAACTTTTTCTTCTGGAACAATTTTCTTAGGTACTTCAGGAGCTTTAAAGATATGTGTTCGTTTTATTTTTAAGAAGTGCATCATTGGGTATAAAATATCAAGACAAAAAGGGGCATTTAACAAGGAGAATATAAAAAATCCCCAAATTAGGAGTCATCCAAACACAGTGAGTGCATCTCTCTGGATTGCCTTGTTGATGAATCCTTGATTTGCCATATTAGAAAGACTTCGCCCTTTGAATATAGCATCATTTTCTATCGTCATTCGGAACATGTTTGTTTCTAAAGCTACTTGACAATAGCTTCCAACATGAATTATTTTTGAAAAAGAGGTTGAGGGGTCAACATTTAAATACTGCTTAAGAAGAGGTTCAGTACAGATAATAACAACATTTAGGATTAGGTCTGTGTTCCCTGAAGGCTGTTGCAAAAGGTAGGATTATGTTGTGGGACATAAATTGAAATTTACATCGTTCAGCCATTTTGTGGTGTTGAGGGGAGAATGAGCTTTCTCATTCTTCATTGCAATAAGTGAATAAAAGGGAGTTTTGTGTTAGTGGTGAATCAGCAAAGGCAGATACCTTTAGCTGGTGCAACTTTGGGCTCTTCAGGAACATGTACTTTTTCTTCTACCACGATTTTCTTGGGTACTTCAGGTACTTTAAAGATATAGCAATAATTTACTTTTGAACATTCATAAAGATTTTTAACAAGCAGAGCACACGAGAAATGTAAACACAGAACAGAACACAGCCACAATATAAAATACAGACATCGCTTTATCAGGTACATTACAGTAATTAATATGAGTTGAATTTTGATAACACAAACAATAACAAAAAAATCCAAGGGAATTTCTCATGTAAGAGTCATAAGAACTTGATAAGAAAAATGAGTAAGACATCTTCTCTGCTTTTTTCGCCTGTTTTGTTGGAATAATTGGCATTTTCAGTGATAACATTCTTAAATGCTTCAGAGACTTTAAAGATATAAGTATATATTATTTATTAAATACTGTTTCTTATTTATGTTGTGAAATTCAAGAAGTTTAAAAACCTGAACAAAGCAAGGACATCAAACACAAAGTCATGATATATTTATATCTAGTGGGTCATTAAAATTAATAATCAACATAAAGACAGGGATTTATCAATAAGCATATTAGTGAATATAAAATCAAAGAGCACCAAAGGAGGAAAACTGGGTTCACTATTTGGTTAGTAGTGATATTCATTTTGGGTATTCTTAACAGTGACTATTTTTTGATAGAACTTTCTTTAACCCCTCACCTGCTTTAAAGATATTAGTTTGTTTTAGACATTCCAAAAACACAAAACACAGAAGAAAAACATCAAGGAGAATGCAAACTTGTAAAGCTGCCAAGCTGCTACTGCATGTAAAATTAGGTAAGTAATTTTTCACCAATAAAATACCTTTAGCTGGTGGCTCTTTTCGAGGAACAACTTTAGTGGGTGGTTTTTTTGGAGGGATGACTTTCTCAGATATCTCAGGCCCTTTAAAGATATTAGTGTTTCGGTTTAGAACCAACTTCTGAAGTGTAATTGTGCTCAATGACCAAAGTTAGTACAATGAGGGCTCGTAAGATGCTTTCTCTATTTATATTTTAAAAATTTACATCAGACCTACTTCCAAAAAAGACTTGATTTTGCTAACTTTCATCTAGATTGTAAATTTACTATGTATACTAAGCACATACACATTCCTTCCTATTGAAAGTGAAAGTTGCTCAGCTGTGTCCGACTCTTGATGACCCCAACGACTATACAGTTCATGGAATTCTCCAGGCCAGAATACTGGAGTGGGTAGCCGCTCCTTTCTCCAGGGGATCTTCCCAACCCAGGGACCAAACCCAGGTCTCCCGCATTGGTAGGAGTCCCGCATTTACCAGCTGAATCACAAGGGAAGCCCCTCCTTCCTATTATACACATATGATTAACTTGTTCAAAAACTGGAGTGGTCTTGTAGAGGAAATATTTGTAAGTTTATTCTCAGAATATACTAGAATGCAGGTGCTGCTACCACACTTCATTTCCTTTCTTAATGTTGTTTCTCTTGAAAACATCATAAAATGGTGGAAGCTTTGGATATGTAATTATCCGTGTGTGAATAGCTGGTTGAATTGCTAACAAAGCAACAGCTGTTTTGCCTCGACTATAAGTTCCTCAGTGCACTGAGGAGTTTCTTTTTATTCAACTGATAACACTGGCTAGTTATTTTGGAACCTGTAAGGCAATGGCACCCCACTCCAGTACTCTTGCCTGGCAAATCCCATGGACGGAGGAGCCTGGTAGGCTGCAGTCCATGGGGTCGCTAGGAGTCGGACACGACTGAGTGACTTCACTTTCACTTTTCACTTTTATGCACTGGAGAAGGAAATGGCAACCCACTCCAGTGTTCTTGCCTGGAGAATCCCAGGGACGGGGGAGCCTGGTGAGCTACCGTCTATGGGGTTGCACAGAGTTGGACACGACTGAAGCAACTTAGCAGCAGCAGCAACAATCATGTAATATTCTTACTTGGAATTTAAAAAGAATCCACAAATTCATACAGTGAATTTTCTTATCTCTTCAGGAAAGTAGATATCAGATATTAGTATCTAATTGCCTAAAACTATACTCTGGTTAATCTTTACTCTGTGTCAATCATTGTTATCAAGTAAACTCATACTTCAAGTATTTCATGATTTTGTCAAGGAAAATAAGTGAATTTCTAATGTCCAAACTGAACATGACATTTACTTTTTCAAAAAAGAAGTTAGGGCAACATATAACAATTTGAATATCTGCACAATTCTCTATACCTTTCGGTGGAGCTTTGGGTTTTTCATACAGTTCCTCTTCTTCAGCCTCTAAAACTTCTATTACCCTACGGACTTCTTCAGCTCTGTGTACTTCTTCTTCGGCTCTATACTTTTCTACTTTGAGGAATTCTTCTACCTCGTGGAACTCTTCTTCTTCAAAATACTCTTCAACCTCATGGAACTCTTCTTCAAGAGCTTCTTCTTGTGCTTCTACTATTTCTAATTCTGTTCTTTCTTCTACTACTTCCTCTTTGTGGAAAGCCACAGATACTTTTTCTTCAAGGACAGCTCTCCCTGAAAAAGCATCTATTTTAAGAGGCTCATTTTTTTAAGCACAGGAAAAATGAAGATGTAAATTCAAAATATAAAGAGAAACAACTGAGAAAAGCTTTCATGCAACGATACAAGGACATCAAAGATCTGCCCCAAAGTACCTTTAGCTGGGGGAACAACTTCTTTTTTAGGCACAGGGACTTTCTTTTCTGGGATTTTCTTTTCTGGGACTTTCTTTTCTGGGACTTTCTTTGGTACTTCGGGCACTTTAAAGACATAGTTTTAATATTTAAGACTGTGAAGAACAAGCTTTCATAAGCAAAAGACATCAAGTACAATCAAGACACGTTGACATAAAACATAAAACTCTTAATGAAAAGAGATTATAAGAAAGTTGAGGTTAAAAAGAAAAGATGTACCTTTAGCTGGAGGGGCCTCTTTTTTCTGAACAGGAACTGGTGGTTTTTCCTCAGGAACTTTCTTCGGCACTTTAAAGATATTAGGCATTTACAGTTAGCTGATAATACTCAATGATAAACATGAAATAAAAACATCAGAATTGGCATCAATATTACAACAATCAAAGTTTAAGAAGTCACTCTGTACTGTAAACTTGGACACCAAATTTAGAGGCAATAAAGATGTCTTCACTCATTTGTGCTATTCATACCTTAGAAGAAGGCATGTCCACAAGAAACCTGTGCCATCTTTTTGTTTTTAATAGCAGGGATTATCAATATTGAGCCTGATTCTACTATTTTTAATTTCATGAAGGCTTTTTTTAAGTGATTATCCTCATGAAGTACTTAAGCCTCAATACAGGTGTCACATTCTGCTGGGCACTATCACGTCTGCTGAGGCTCTCTACTGTGATAGAGACAGCATAACCTAAACAATTAGGAGGCTACTGAACCATCAGCCTAATTAGGAGGCAAAGAGAAATAGTTGCTTTGTAATAACCTTGAATACTCTGGTCAGATATCACAAAAGGAACACTAGGCTCTTTAAAATAATTATTATCTAAGTATTAGAATAGATATCCCCCCCCAAAAAAAACAGCAGATATAATTATTGTAATAATTATATGAGAACATTCTACTTATATAATTAATAAAATCTAGGAATGGAATGTTGAGAATAAAGATCCACTGTAATGTATATAAGTATTGAGAGATGTACTATTAACATTAAAATTCCCAGCTATTTAAAATAAGAATGTTCTGGAATAATTCACACACACACACACACATACATACATACAAATAATAATTCATTAACATTGCAAAATGCTAAAACAATCGAATGAATTATATTTTTACAGGTTCTTAATTAATTTCATAAGCTCTCTATTTAAATGACTCTAAGAAAGCAGTGAAAGAAGATACTTTTGTTTTTTAAAAAGAAGATGGATAAGAATTTAAAGATATTATTATCTTTCGTAAAAGGATTTGTTATACCTTTAGCTGGTGGCGCCTCCACTTTTTTAGGAACAGGAGTAGGTGCTTCAGGTACTGCTTTCTTAACCACTTCGGGCACTTAAAAGATATTTTACAGACATTTTGAAAAATGACATGCAATAAACAGAACTACCATATACAAAAAAAAATCCAAACACAAAACATTGATTTATTTTACAAAAGATATTAGCAACCTACATGGTAATTACACATATGAAGTACTGACTCTAAAGGTGAGAGGAATATTACTTGGAAATCCTATAAGCAAACAAAGGTTTGCATAAACTATGCAAAGGACTGTCATAGTCTTTAGCAATGAAAGCCTAAGAATTATTCTCGAGGGCGAACACCATAGAAATAGGTTTTCCCCCACTTTCCTACTGAAGAAAAAAAACTAAGGATTGAAAACTAGGAGAAAGTATTACAATAGCAGCTGACCAGAAAAAATCAAAGTGTCAATAACATAAAATTCTCTCTCTCATTCTAATTGTACTGCAAATGCAGTGGAACAAGTTGGGCAAAGAAAAGGGACACAGAGTTTCAGGTGCTTATCATAAGTAATCTTCAATTTATCACAGATACAATGTAAGTAAAGTATGCTAATATGCTAAGTCACTTCAGTTGTGTCCAACTCTGTGCGACCCCATAGACGGCAGCCCACCAGGCTCCCCCATCCCTGGGATTCTCCAGGCAAGAACACTGGAGTGGGCTGCCATTTCCTTCTCCAACTCATGAAAGTGAAAAGTGCAAGTGAAGTCACTCAGTCGTGTCCAACTCTTAGCGACCCCATGGATTGCAGCCTACCAGGCTCCTCCGTCCATGGGATTTTCCAAGCAAGAGTACTGGAGTGGGGTGCCATTGAATATTAGGTTTAGATGACCTCTGGGAAAGATAGCGAACGAAATGTCCAATCCATAAAATCAGCTGTACCTCTAGGTGGCGCCTCTTCCTCAACCTCCTCTACGATAGGTGCTTCCTCTGGGATCTCCTCTTCTGGAATAGGCTCTTCAGGCTCCTCAAACACTTTAAAAAGATTATTATTTTGTAAATTATTTTTCTAACCCATTTGGATATTAGACTAAAATGATACATCTGAAAACTGAGGTTGTGTGATCAGCATAGGTAACTCAGCCTTCTAAACACATGTGAAAACTCATTCATCCTTGAAAAAAGCCTTACTGAGTCTTCAAAATACAGTAGGCCCTTCCTAGAATTTTACAATTCTAGGACTTCAGAAAGAATTCAATTTAAATTATTATTTTTAATGGAGGTGGATTTTTTTGAAGTCAAACATTCACTTAGGAGTCAAAGTCAGACTTTCTGTACCAGTTACTCAGGTTTAACTAAGCACTCCTCTTGGAGAAGCTAATCCCACAATTACCAACCAAGTCATGTGATGAAAAGCTTCCCATGGCAAACAGTTTCCCTTCAAAGATTTTCATTAAAGTAAAACAAACAAACAACAAACAATCACACATGTAAGAAAAGAGATTCAAATGGTTTTGTTTTGCCTATCCAATTTCTACTAGGTAAAGAATATTTTCTGGTAGAGTCCGAATATGTTTATTTTCTGGAGTGAAGTATGCATACACCTCTTGAAAATATTAGACAAAATAAGATGGTAATGCTTTTGAAAATGCTGTTTTCTTAAAAAGTCATCTACCTTCAACTGGTGGAACTTCCTCTTCTTCAGGGACAATGATTCGTTTTTCTTCCACCTTCTTAGGCACCTCAGGAACTTAAAAGATATTGATTGTTTTAGGCACTTAAAATGCAAGAACCAGGAGGAGCACATAAAGACCCAAGTTCCCCAGTTTTCAACACAAGAGAACTAATAACAGAATACACATGCACCAGATGAAACATTGACATTTCACAGCATTGTTAATGAGACAAAAATCAAAGGCTGGTGGTTCAAGATAAACACCATTCTATCTTTTACTGCTGGAGCCCCTACTTTTTAGGAAGAGCAATGGGTACTTCAGGGACTGGTTTCTTGGTTATCTCAGGCTCTTTAAAGATATATGTTTAGTATTTTTATTTTTATTTTACAAACAACATACATGGACAGATCAACATAAAATACGGAAACAGAGTAGAAGAACTGACATAGAACAAATATGGGTGCAGCAGAGTTTCAAGTGATGGCTACAGAACAGAGCACACAGAGCAAACGCTTATGTGGAACATCCATCCCTATGTGAAGAGCATCACAGTTCCACAGTGGAGGGGCGCAAACACATCCCTGTTGGGAGTGATGTACCTTTGGCAGGAGGAGGCACTGCTTTCTTAAGACCGGGTGGAGGCGCCTTCTTTTCTGGTTCAGGTTTCTTAGGCACCACGGGCACTTCAAAGATATTATTTTGTAAGTTCAGTTTCATGAACACAGAGACAATGGACACCACAATATTGTAAGTTATGTTAACCAATACTGGGAAATGGGCCATTCTGGCATTTACAGGTGAAGAAAGAAATGGCAGTGTCTAATTTGCTTGGGAAGAGCAGTACCTTTGGCAGGAGGAACCTCCTCTTTCTTGGGAATGATCACTTTCTTCTCTGGCACTTTCTTCTTAACCTCAGGCACTTTAAAGACATCATTTAATGATAAGAATTTATTGTAAAGGACAAAAAAGAGAGAACACAAGAAGTTCACACAGAGAGAGACTAACATGCAACAGTCGCTCAGGACAGGGATGTAGTGTAAGTCGGGAGCCCAAAGGTAAGGATAGAATTAGGTGTCTTAGAGGAAGGGATCAGCAACCTATTTGAATACCAGAGGATAGACGCTATCATTTCATCCACTTAAATGTCACTAGAAATTTATTAAATCATTATCTATAAAATATTTCTAAATTCTAACAATCCAATAAAGGATCAGCTTTACTGTTTTGTTGGTTATAAGACTATTTAACCTAGTGGAAAGGTCATGCTTATTTTAAGTAGTAATGTCATAAATTTTGCAGAAAATATTGAGTTTTAAGGCATAAATATATATTGTCACACACTATGCACTGATTGAATATGATAAATCTGGATACTATTTATTCAATCATAGAGTCCGTCTATATACCGTACTTTCTTTTATCCTCACAATAATATCTGAGCCCACTAGGTCTGATATTAGTTTCCTCACTTTTTAGGCTTAGATCAGTTAAAGGACTTGCTCAGGCTAACACAGCAAGATACATATTCAAGGCTAAAATCAAAACCTGCTGGGCTACCATTTATATGTATGTATCAGAAGACATACGCTATTAATCAGTGTTTTCACAAATGCATTATCTTTTATATTTTCATCTTGATGTTCTAAAGACACTTTATATAAATGATTGAAGGATGATGTTTAGGAAGATTAGTTTATCACATTTTTCAGGTGCTTTTTGCATTGATAACTTGGCCTTGTAAAATATCTATATGGAAATTATGATGTTTAATAAAATTATAGGGAATTGGGTAGAACTTTGGGGGAAATTTTAACACTTCTCTTCATCTTTGTTCCTGAATACTGCTTTATAGCCAATGAAAAGTGGATACCAGAATTCTTGAACATTTTCAGCAGTTAATGTGACTAGTTTATAAAGTTTCCTAAATCCCAGTTCTGCTATAATTTTCCTGGTGAAACTATGGATGAAGAATGTGTATGTACTTGGGGGAGGTGTACCTTTAGGCGGTGGAGGTTCCACTTTTTTAGGAGCTGGAACAGGGACTTTCTTCTCTGGTACTGGTTTCTTTGGCACTTCAGGCACTTTAAAACATTCATTTTAAAACATTAAAAAATCACATGTACAGTACTGGATATGCAACGAAAAGACACATGAGAATAGGACCACAAACAGCAAAATAACGTTCTATGCCATGGAATCTGAAAAGACACTCAGATTACTTACAAAAAACAGACACATAAGACAGACACAAAACAGTTAAGAGCACACATGTCTGGACTGTTCTCTAAGATTTAGATGGTAGGAAACACAAAGAGTATAGCATCACAGATAAAATTAGAGATGAACAACAGGATGGAAAGACAGAATTCAACACAAAAGAGGTCTGAGGACTTCAAGAAGAGCTGCTATACCTCGTGCAGGTACTGGCACTTTAGGCTTAATTTCTGGAAGAACTTCTTCTTTTTCGGGTACCACTTCTTCCTCAGGTACAAATTCTTCCTCCTCAGGAGGAACTTCCTCTTCTTCAGGAGGAACTTCCTCTTCTTCAGGAGGAACTTCCTCTTCCTCTGGGAGAACCTCCTCCTCCTCCTCCTCTAGCGGAACTTCTTCCTCGGGTGAAATTTCCTCTTCCTCTGGCAGAACTTCTTCCTCGAGGATAACTTCTTCTTCCTCATGGATAAATTCCTCTTCAACAACAATTTCTTCTTTATGTACAACTTTCTCTTCCCGGAGGAGAGCTGCAGGAATTGGAACTGGAACTGGCTCACGTTTCTTTGGCACTTTAAAGATATTTGTCAATTGGACAAGCATCACTTTTATGTACAATATTCAAAACAGTGGGACAACATGAAAAGCTAATATTCTGTAGTCAAAAAGCATCAACTGTTACCCACATAAGTCACTATAATTAGTGAGGCTGTAGAATGCCAGTTAGTTAGCCTTTTTGTTTTGGGTTTGTTAGAGATTAATGTACCTTTGGGTGGGGGAGGCTCCACTTTTTTCCGAATAGGTGTTGGCTTCTTTTCTTCTGGGAGGACCTTTTTGGGCACCTCTGGCACTTTAAAGATATTATTTTTCTTTAAGAATGTGTTCATTTATGTGTCTTAGAGCAACAGACATAAAAAAGAATCACAAAATATCTGACTTAAATATTTCTAACAAGACAGACAATTGTTTAAACCACATAATGTTATGGGAGAATTTATATATGAATATATATAAATGTTGGGCTTCCCCAGTGGCTCATGGTGAAGAATTCGCCTGCATTGCAGGAGACTTGGGTTCAATCTCTGGGTTGGGAAGATTCCATGGAGGAGGGCACAACAACCCACTCCAGTATTCTTGCCAGGAGAATCCCCATGGACAGAGGAGCCTGGCAGGCTTCAGTCTATGGGGTCGCAGAGAGTCAGACATACCTAAAGTGACTGAGCATGCATATGTAAATGTAAGGGTTTTTTTTTCCCCCATGGACTTTAGTTTACATGGTGAAGTGATGTACCTTTTGCTGGTGGAGCCTCTACTTTCTTAGGAGCAGGAACCGGCACCTTCTTCTCAGGCACAGGTTTCTTAGGCACTTCTGGCACTTTAAGAAATAATTAGAGAAACAGTTTATCCAACCTAGAACTTTGAATCCAAGCATAGTCTCAAAAAGATTATGACAAGGTCATAAGAGTATGACCACATTGTTTCAGGAAGCATTTTACTTTTAAAATAAAATCTTTTCTTTTCCATGAAGGAATACTAAAGCATTGCATCTCCAAGTAACACAGAGTTTAATTATTTACTCATGTGCAAATTTTAAGTGTAAAAAATGTTTATGAAATTGTAAGTTCATGTACCTTTGGCAGGTGGAGCTTCCACCTTTTGGGGAACTGGTACTGGCACTTTCTCCTCTGGTACTGGCACTTTCTCCTCTGGTACAGGTTTCTTGGGTACTTCAGGAACTTTAAAGACATAAAATTGGGTTAGTGTCACATTTTTCACCCATAGGTAAGAATTTAGCAATTTCAGGCCTATTGAAGTATCATAGATATTTGAACAATTTCACTTGAAGATTGAAAATAATAATAGCCACAAAACAAAGGCCTGGAAATGCACAAAAATTAAGATAAAGAACACTGAATAAACGCAGACTGCTATTAAAGACAACACACAATGTCTGGTAAATGATGATTTTTGCCCATCTTCATATTACAATAAAAATTTATTTTATTCTAAGAACTTGACACTAAAGAGGAGGAGTCAAACATCAATCACCAGTATGCTTTGATGGTAAAATTCAGAGATGAATACACAATAAACTGCTCCAGTTACCAGCTGGGAGGTCTTTGTCTTGGCATTAATACTGTTAATATCATTATGGGGTAAGAACAGATGTGGCTCACCAAGTGATACTACATGGGTAAATTATTACATTATTCCACTAATGTGTTACAAAGAGATGTACCTTTAGCTGGTGGAGCCTTCTCTTTCTTAGGAACAGGCACAGGAACCTTCTCCTCAGGCTTCTTAGGAATCTCAGGCACTTTAAAGATATTGTTTATTGATAAGTTCTTGCTACCAGTAACAACATATCCACGCAAAGGACAGGAAACAAACAACAGGACAGTTTCAAACAACAGATATGTAACAACTCAAAAGTTTTGAACTCAGAAGATGGCTATTTAGATGCAGATTAAACTGGTAAAGAATCCGCCTGCAATGCGGGAGACTAGGGTTCGATTCCTGGGTTAGGAAGATCCCCTGGAGAAAGGAACAGCAACCCACTCCAGTATTCTTGCCTGGAGAATTCCATGGACAGAGGAGCCTGGTGGGCTACAGGCCACTGGGTTGCAAAGAGTTGAACATGACCAAGCAACTAAGTTTTTTATACACTCATGATATGAGTGGTGGTGTACCTTTTGCTGGTGGGGCTTCCTTCTTTTTGGGAACAGGAACAGGTTTCTTTTCTTCTGGGACAGGTTTCTTGGGTACCTCAGGCACTTTAAAGATATTATGAAGAATTTTGGAAATGTTGCAGAAAAAGATATAAAATGTGAAAAGCAACTGCAGAAATCATGCTTCAGCCCCTATAAGTGTCTTTTCCTAGTAACAAGCAGAATTGGTCATTGGTGCTAATATACCCCAGAATTTAACCAAACTGGACCCTAAAGATGTTGCTGCTTATCCCTTGGTAGGAGATGTAATCTACCTTTGACTGGTACCACTTCTTCTTCGGTTATGATTTCCTCTTCTTCATGAATGTACTCTTCTTCTTCTTCTTCTTCTTCATAATATTCCTCCTCATGGGTTACAACTTCCTCTTCAAAGGCAATCTCTTCTGGTTCTTCTTTTTTAGGTACTTCAGGCACTTTAAAGACATTATTTTTAGGTTGGATATTTTTCCAATTACTTGATAAAATGAAGATACATTAGGAACATGGCCATTTATAATAGAAGAAGGAATAGGCTTCATCTTTCCCACAGAAGAACTTTACACATAGAACTGAACATGAATTTCATGCCAAAAAAGACAAACGACACATTAAGAAGAGTACATATAGGTACCTCTAACAGGTGCTGCTACTTCTTTTTTAGGAACAGGTACTTTTTCTTCTGTGACAACCCTCTTGGGCTTCATGGGCACTTGAAACAGTAAGTATAAGGACATTTTATTTTCAGAAACAGGTCACCCAATTAATGCTTGCTCTATTGTACTTTAAGGACATAAAATGATTTTGCTAGTGTTTCTCCTATAGTAGATATATAGTAGTATATATATTGTTCAACTAAAGACACTGTATATTTTCCATGGAACAGATTCTGAACCTCACTGGAATAAAAACATACAAAAGTATTCAAGGAGGTCTGGGGAAACCCCAAGATTGTGAAGTAGTGCTTAGTGTCTGATATCTCTTCTTGTATGAAACATCCTTTACTGAAAAGCTAAATTTACTTCTGGGTAAGTATACTGTCTGAAATTGCAGAGGAGCTACTTAGTAAAAAGCAGGGGAAAATGGTTAGATACTGGGTTAACTCTTTCTTCAATCTTCAAAATGACTTTAGGGTCAACAAACAGATTTTAAACGGTGGTGTATATTGTTATATCATTACATCAATTTAGATAAGTCAGGAATGTGCCAAATGGTCACTGATTTTAAATCCAAACAGCTGTCTGTTAGGACAGCCATTGCATAAGGAGTTACGGATATATTCTGCGATAACTTTTCCTTTTAAGATAACATTATCTTTTTATTCTGTATTTATAGATTTTTCTATCCAATATCCATCTAACAATTAATATAAAAGATACAAAACAGTGAGGGAAAAAAGCAAAACATAGCTGCTTAAGTTTTAAGAGAGACATTATAAAAGGCCACAATTGAGGAAGGAAATTATACCTTTAGCAGCGGGTTCAGTCACCTGCTCTTTTTCACGTTTGATAACTGAAATTTGTATTTTTTCCTCAACAACTTTCTTTGCTTCTTCACGTGCTTTAAAGATATTAATTATTAAAGACCATTAAAACCAACCCACATGAATATCATGTAAATAAAAATTTACGAAACATGGAGAAAGGTAAGAATCAGCACCAAACAATACATTCAGTAAAAACAAAGAACATCAGACAAGGTAGTAAGACACGTTTATAGGATGTAAGTGACAAAGATGTTTCTGGTAGTCATCATGCTGCCATGTACCTTTGGGAGGTGGAGGTTTGAGTTTCTTAGGAATGGGCACTGGCACTTTCTCTTCAGGGATCACTTTCTTTGGCACTTTAAAATATCAACATTAACAGATTTAAAAACCTGATCCAGACTTCTTAAGAGCAGTAAGAAAAACAATGAAGAAATACGACATACAACATAGGAATCCCACACACACACGGTTGGCACACTGCTACTTCAACATGGATTTGTAGCTGGACAGACATGTGAGAACCACAGGTCTCACCACTAATAATGTTTTTCTCACTCTACCTTTAGCTGGTGGGGCCTTTGGTTTTGTGGGAACTGGTTCTTCCTGGATAGGCTTTACTGGGACGGGCTTCTCGGGTTCTTTAAAAAATATATACAGGGTATTTAATGTTAGACATTTTTATGTTAGGACATAAAAAAATGATAGTTCTTCAATGGACACAAAGGATTAAAATAATATATCTTATCTACAGCATAGCCATAGCCTTGAGAGGTGAGTAAGAATTAGAGGTTCAAGTAGAATAAGGTATAAAAGACTTAAACAAGCTTTTGTTGCTATTTCCTCCTTGCTAATTTACCTCAGCTAGGTAACTGTGACTCTTTTACATATTATCATTTCACTTGAGGTAGACAACATCATGGTTAAACTCCTCTCCATATAATATTTGTTTTTAATTCTATTTGTAAAACTACATAGAACATTCTCAAAGTGAGGCTATGAAACACCAAAAATTGAATAAATGAAATAATATTGATGCATTCTGAAATCCAATAGAATCTTATTCCTACAAATTTGACCTGCACAATGATAAAACACAATTGCTTGTGTTGGACTTTCCTGTCTTTATTTTTGAAGGAATCTTTGTTATGCTTAATGAGGGGAGCTCCAAGGGTAGGATGTTTTCTCAATAGGCTATCCTGTTTGTTAATAACAAGCTTCAGGATGAAAGAAGTTCAGAAAGTTTTGGTCATGTATTGGAATGATCAAGGGCACTTGCAGGCAGACTTAGCCTTTTGGAGAAAGAAATTTAGTTTCATTTTTTGATATTTGTAAAAGCAAAAAGGAGAGGGGAAACAGATTATGCCCAGAACCAAACTCTAACAGTAACTTTACAGTTTATAGAGAATTTTGTTTTCCTAAAAGTTATCCAAGAAAGAAAATTCTGAGTTTCCCAGACAAAACAAAGCTCTTTTCAAATTTCTTTGGGTATTCAAAATTTTATCCTGACCTAATGTCATTTGCATATATTTAATGTGGTGTAGAGTTCTGCTCATACCTGTGACATACTCCTCATGTTCTTTATACTCTTCATAATGTTCGAATTCACGTTCCTCATACTCTTCATACTGATCATATTCTTCTGTTGGTTCATACTCCTCAAATTCTTTATAGTCATATTCTTCATATTCCTCATATTCTTCTTCCCGTTCTACTGAAACAGCTTCTTCCTCTTTGGTGTAAGCCCATTCTTTCTCTGCTGTTACAGTAACTTCTGGAACAATATTGACAACAGTAGCTTCAATTGTACTTGAAGCCCACAGGGACCATGGTGACAGTGTGCTGTGATTTCATGTCCTGGTAATGGTCTCATGCACTAGTTATAGGAGACCTTGACTGTCCTTCGCTGGCCAAGGTATTACAGAGTGTACAGTTGCTATTTACAAATTCAAATGTTAGATTCCCTGCCTTTAGTCAACGATAAGCCAGAAGGATGAGACTCAAATTAGAAACTAACAGGCAAAGAGCTGTATAGGTTCGTGTTTCATTTTATTATTTAGTCAAAGCACAATATACCTTTAGCAGCCGGAGGTTCTCGTTTTGCAACTTCAATGGATACCTTTTCTTCTTTAACAGCTCTTTTCCTGAGTTCAGTCACTTTAAAAAGAGTAATTATTGAAAGTGAATTGCAAGATTCAAAATAATGTGTGTTAAGAGAACCTGTGTGTGCACAAATCCAATGACAAAGATAACCATAACCATGTTCCTTGCTTAAATGTTTAAGTGGTAAGAAAGCTCAATGGCCTCAGAAATAAACATGGTCTAACATATATATAAATGCTTTTTTCTAAGCTACTTAATACTTAAAAGACATTGAATAACTTTAGGAAGATCAAGTAGTAATTATAAGAGAACTAAAAAAGATAACTGACAGCATAAACAATGACTATCAAACAACCATTACACAGAAACTTATGTTACGTGAATAGTTTCTTCATTTTAATTGAGGTATTTCCATAACTTCTACCACCACAATGTAGAAGATTGAGGATTTTAAAATTTTTAAATTTCATCCAAGGTTGCCACACAAAACAAGCATTTCAGCAAAGGAAATCAGTATATAGACAAAAAAAAAACATTAAAAGACAAGTACATTTTAAGGGAAAGTATCTACATGTTTGGGTGAGGTTTCATTTTTTGTTTTTGTTTTTTTGAGAAGAGAGAGATTTCAGTACATTTTCTGGATTCAGAAATGTTTAGTTTTGAGATGATATGGAGTAGCATATGTATATTAATTACTTTGTAATACATAAATTATTTTGTCTAGGGATCTCAATTCCACTAGATGAGTTTCAATACTTATAAGCTTATTTTGATTTTTGGAAAAGTTGGTGTACCTTTTGCTGGTGGCTCCTCCTCTTTTCTAGGCTTGAGTTTTGGAAATTTCTCTTCTGGAACAGCTCTCTTGGGTTCCTCAGGCACTTTAAAGAAAGATTTCACTTTAAAGAATTGTTTTCCTCATTCAAATCACAAAATGGTAGTTGTGTAACAGCAACTCAAACATAAAAGACTTGACATTTTCATGATTTCAAACAGAAAACAATGATAACAATGACAACAAAAAACCAACACCCATAACTAGTGTATTTGGTAAAGAGAAGAGGGTAAGCAGAACATTCTGGGTATCAAAAGGCCCCATGTACCTTTTGGTCTTGGAGGCTCCACTTTTTTAGTAACAGCAACATGAACTTTTTCTTCCTGGGTAATTTGCATGTGCCTCTCAGTCACTTGAAAGATAATTTTAGGATTATGGAGTTGATTACTTTAAGTGGAATTTTTAAAAGTGTATTAAGTATATTCAGTTCAGTCGCTCAGTCACGTCTGACTCTTTGCGACCCCATGGACTACAGGCCTCCCTGTCCCATCACCAACTCCCAGAGTTTACTCAAACTCATGTCCATTCATTCAGTCAGTGATGCCATCCAACCATCTCATCCTCTGTCGTCCCCTTCTCCTCCCGCCTTCAATCTTTCCCAGCATCAGGGTCTTTTCAAATGCATCAGTTCTTCGCATCAGGTGGCCAAAGTATTGGAGTTTCAGCTTCAGCATAACTTATATTAAGTATATTTGCCAGAGGCTTATGTGATTTTAGAATACAATTTTACAAGGTACACACAAATAAGCTTCACAACAAGTGAGTAATAATCCACCAAAGACAAGGCAATAATACATCACTGCGGCCAACATACACCAATAACCTCCATATAGAAGGAGAGACTGAAGGACAGCCGTGAGAGGACGAAAGACAGGACATGTCTCCAGTTGCCGTGCTGGGGGCTTCGTTTACCTTTGGTGGGAGGAGGTTCTTCTATCTTAGCCACTTTGGGAGGAGCCCTTTTTTCAGGAACTGGTTTCTTTGGTTCTTCTGGCACTTAAAAGACATTGCACGACACGGTCAGACACAAAAGTGTGAAAAACACTAAACACAGGCACACTTATTTCTTGTTAATGTCATAAAAATTTGAAGAATGTATCAGTTTAAGATTGAAACACAGGCATTACTTAAGAATAAAGGAAAACCCAATATACCTTTGGTGGGTGGCACCTTTTCCTTTTTGGGAACTGCAGCAGGAATTTTCTTTTCTGGCACAATTTTCTTCGGTGCTTCAGGAACTTTAGAAATATGAGGTTTAAGAATATTAGTCTGCATTGCAGAAGAAGTGCCATTCTTTTGGGGCAAAGAGCTCACTTTATGAAAGATCAAACATTTACACAAACATTAATGACTACAGTCAGTTAAAATGTTTACACATAAGTTGGCAAAACTGAGGCAGTTACTCAAACTAAAAGCATTATAGCTATGAAGACAAACGGGTCCCATTTCTCAGAGACAGAATTGTACCTTTAGCTGGTGGAGGCTCCTCTACTTTAGCAGGAATTTTCGGTTTGGGTATGATTTTCTTCTCAGGCACTTGAAAAGATTATAAAATATATTTGTAGAAATGTCCAGATTTATTTTTAATAAAAATTTAAGGAATTTTTAAATTAAACATATTTACTGATGTTTGCAATACAGGCAATGAATTAACTGTAAGAGAACATTTAGAATGGGACAAGCCCAACACACAGGGCTAGAGCTAATCTAAGAGCTGGTCTACCTTCGGCGGGTTCAGCTTCCACTTCCTCAGAAATAAAGTGCTCCTCTTCTTCTACAAGGTATTCCTCAGGCTCCTCCATCACTTTAAAGATACCAATTTTAAAGAAGATAAGCCTGTCGTGTTTTTCATGTTCAAATTTAGCTGTACTTTATTAAGTCAAAGAATAAGTAAATAGTGAAAGTTTAACACTTGCCAAATCCCTGGGTGTTCTCACTTATAATACCCAAAGAAGAAGACTTTAATCAAAGCACATGCCTTCATAAAGAGTACAGAGACTGTTTCGGGAACTTAATTTTACAGTGTATCATAAAGATAACAATGCTTGTATTCACAGGAAGAACAGGACAAGCACAAGACATAGAACAATTCTAGTGGCTGAATTAACAAGAACACAGGAATTTGAAGACAAGTATTAAAAATACGATGACACTAGATTTGAAGGCGCAGGGCAGAAATATATACTTGAAGAATTGTGAGTAGGTTTATAAGAAAGAAAAGACCTGGATTACATAGGAAAAACCTGCTGAGAACTTGGAATCAGGACTCCCCACTGCCCCAGTTTTACAAGAGTAGGGATGGTGAACAAGGTTAACAGTCTTCCTGTGGTTTTTGAGTCTGTGTGTCTAAGGTTAATTACAGAATAGAGAGATCTAGTTATGAACATTAGGAGTAAACTGAATAGGCTACCTATCTTTCCCCTAAATCTTCTGGACTTAATGAAAGCATAAGAATATCCTGCGGTGTCTTTCCTTTTAATTTAGAGTCTATAGTACTAAAAGAAATTTATAATGCATACTGTCAAAGGCTGAAATTAGATTCATGCAATGAGAACTTTCCTTATGTACATGTTAAGCTTTCCCAAACATTTCTAGAAGGGATAGGGCCCTTGGGATCCATCAGATTCCTGACTTGTGCCTGACGTCTCGGCCTTTCCCAGGAAGCACAACAGAACTGGAGGGCTTCCTCCAGGGAGTCAAGTCTTCTCTGTTCTAAGGCTTTCCATCAAGATTGCACATCTGGATTTCACATGGTGTCTCCTTCCAAGTGGGGAAGAGGCCGGACCCCTTTGATTAGCCAGAGACACATATTTCAAGGGCATCTGACTGTACAGTTCTATTCACCGTTTCATTAGGAAGACAGTACATTTATTAAGAAACTTACTGATTAATCTTTAAAGCAGAGGTACATTAAAACTTTCTTAGTAAAGTTTTTTCAGATATACTGCTTTAGCCACAATGCTGAACTTTAGCAGCAAACCTAGGGCTGTCTTAATTCATTAAAAAGGTTGAAATAAAGCTTGTTGCTCAGTCCTTAAACCATAGAGAACTAACATTATAGGCATGCGAACATCTAAATAACAGGCTGATCTAATAAAAGATATTTCATGATTGCTCTCTCCATACATGGATCGCTGGAAAGGCCTACGTGCTCAGTGCTTCACTCTCAAACCTGGCCAATAAGGTCATCTAATTCCTTGTTCATTTAAAATATGTGAGTCAGGCCACATTATTGAGTTATGCTATCAACACTGTTTTGTGTTGCCTATGTTTTAGACATTAGTCTACATTCAGCTCACCATACTGAAACCAAGTCCCATCTACTGAAAGGGTAACTGTATGTGAAGATACCTGGACCTTTAGTTACCTGTTTAAATATGAAGCCCTGTCTCCTACATAGCCAAGTTAAGAGGGGGTGGACAATAAATACACTGGATGTTTAATTAATGCTTCTAAATCTTGCAGTTTGATCAAAAGACACATCAAATAAGGCCAGTAGATGTTCACTGAATTTGTATCACTTTCATTAATCTGAGTACACAATCTGTGAAGGAAAACAGCTTATCAAGACTCCAGGTCACCACTAGCTTATTTGCATTGTTTACCTTCATATTCTGTAACCTCCACTTCCTCCTCCTCTCTTTCCTCTTCTCTATAAACTGAAACGGATACTCTTTCCTCTTCTTCTGAATAACGCCATTCCTTCTCTGCAGATATTTTAAAAGATGAGATTTAATTTAAATTCCACCGGAAGAGTCCGTTGAAGTTCTGATAATAACCACGTGTTCCCTACGGGTGGATGATGTCCTTCTATCTGCTTAGGGGTGGAGCTTCATAGGACTTCCTCTTTGCAACAAGGAGAGAGTTGGTTTCAGAAGAGGGGATGGTAGAGCCCACGACTGAGAAGAATACTCAACTTATGCCCAAGTGTGGCCCCGTTCACGTTTATCCCACATTCACCATCCCATTCACTTTCTTAGAATGATTCAGGACCAATGCAGACACAAAACAGTCTTAGAGGCTACAATAGACAGACAATACTCAGGACAACTTCTAAAGTAAACGATGTGGCAAGAAGAAAAGACTTGCAGGGAACACATGCAAACTCATTTCTCCCCTCACGCCTGTTTATATACCTTCGTGCCGCATGACCTCCACTCTCTGAGGAACTGTGACCGATAGTTTTTCTTCGGCAGCAAATCTTTTTTCTTCCATGACCATTTTCTTAGAAACTTCGGCTTTAAGAAAGCATTGAAATTAGAGCTTAAAAAGCAAGAGTCTTAATCAAGAGTCTCCCTAAAGTTAGGGGAAGACTTGCCCAGTATACCACTCTCCCTAACAGTCGGAAACAAGTTACGTATCACAAGTATATGCACACAGAAATTCTATCCGAAGAGAGACAAGGGGTCAGTACAAGAAGACATCAGGTAGGAAAAAGAATTCACTGGCTCAAAGATTTTTGTCAGAGGCATGAAACAAATCCTACCTCGAGGAGGAGGGGCTTTCTTAGCGACTGGAACTGGCACGGGAACTTTCTCCTCTGGGACAGGTTTCTTAGGCACAGCTGGTACTTTAAAAACATGGTCCACTTTCAGAACTTGAGTGTTATTTCACTGAAGCTCAACACCAAACACAGATACACACTCACGATCCACACATATCACAGAACTAACAAAATCATCATTTGCCTTGGAACATAAAATTGTAAAGATGGTTCTTGGAGAGAGAGAGAGAGAGAGAGACAATACCTTTTGGTGGTGGAACTTCTTCCTCTTTCCGAGGGACAGGTCTTTTTTCTTCGGGAAGTTTCTTCTTTGGTATTTCTGGCACTTAAAGGATAGTATTTGATTTTAAAATTCTCAGAAAGGCAAAGAAAATGAGCAACATAGAACTGGCAGGCCCACTAATGAAGACATGCAACTAAAGAAGCCTGAAGAAAAGACACATTTCTTTCATGGAGACGGGATGGGGTACCTGCTGGTGGTGGAGATTCCTCTCTTTCAGTGACAATGGTTATTTTTTCTTCTGTGACAACCCTCTTCTGTACTTCAGGAACTTGAAAAGACATTAATTTTTAGAGTTGCCTTTTGAATTTTCCAAAGTAGCTTATGCACAGTTATTTTGTAAGAAAGTAGGCAGGTAGACAGACGATGTTGTTGAATTCTTACACCATAAAACATTCATTTTGAATTAAACTAAATGAACAGATAATTAAACACAAAAATGTTTTATACTCAAGACATAAAGATAGGGCTTCCTTACTAAGCAAGTCACTGTACCTTTAGCTGGTGGAGCTTCCTTCTTCTTTGCAATGGGAACAGGAACCTTTTCTTCAGGAACAGGTTTTTTGGGCACCTCTGGAACTTAAAGGTGTTAAAATACAATGTTAGTTCAGATAGATATCACTTTCATCAATGGATATAAGCATGAACACAAATCTTTATGTAGTTCATTAATGCTGTTATAGATTTTTTTATGTACAGGCAAAATAATGCAAAAAATTAAAATACAGTGTTCTAAAGGCTATGATAAATGTCTTATGTGATATTACAGAGACATTTAGGCAACTAAAAAGGAGAGTTATATACACAGAAGTATGTATACACAATTTATTCTTTATATATTGGTATACTTTTGATAAAAAATCAGTAATTACAGAAACAATATAGAGTACGGATACAGTATACAGAAAAATCTCTTTATGCTTTGTATTGAGAACTGGAATCTGTAACAACATATATATTTTGAGTATATTTTACCCAAGACTATCTTAGACTTGGAGAAGGGCATGGCAACCCACTCCAGCATTCTTGCCTGGAGAATTCCACGGACAGAGGAGCCTGGTAGGTTACAGTCCATGGGGTTGCAGAGTCAGACACGACTGAGTGACTAACATTTTCACATCTTAGACCAATAAGTCATTAGAATGGTTGTATATATATTATTAATTTTTTCTATAGTATTTACAAAACTCAGGAAACACTCTTGTGCTAGGCTAGTCCTCTCAATATGACACTGAAGTGTTCATTTGGTTAAAAAAAAAAGACTATAAAGAAACAAACATACTAACTTGAAAAGATACATGCACCTCAATGTTTATAGCAGAATTATAATGTTAAGATAGCCAAACAATTTAAGTGTCCATCTCTAGATGAATGAATAAAGATGTGGTATATTTTTACAATGGAATGCTACTCAGCCATAAAAGAAAGAATGAAATGTTGCCATTTAAAAACGTGGATGAACTTGGAGGGTATTATGCCAAATGAAATGTCAGAGAGCAATGAGTACTGTATGATATCACTTATATGTAGAATCTAAAAAACAAGATAGTGAACACAGCAAAAAAGAAACAAACTCACAGATATAGAGAACAAGTTAGTGGTCACCAGTGGGGCGAGGGAAGAAGGCAGGGGCAATACGGGGGTAGGGATTAAGAGATACAGACTATTATATATAAAATAAGCTACGAGGATACAGTGCACAACCCAGGGAATACAGCCAATATTCCATAACTATAAATGGAGTATAACCTTTAAGAATTGTGAACCACTTTATAGTACACCTGAAAGTTATATAGTATTGTGCATCAACTATACTTCAATTAAAAAAAAAAAAAGAATACCTCTCCTCCCCCCAGGATGCTGAAACAGCCAAGAGTTTGAGAAACAGAGAAGCAGACTTGATTCAGGAAGAAAATGGAAAATTGAGAAATCAGGCAAAAGAGAACACTACATAAAATGTAAGAGCCTGCTTTCTTCCAAGCTGGATGATACTGGATCTCTATAACTGACCAGATGTGTGCAGTTTTGTTGCTTCATCACCTCCATAAAATAGTGTCCATCACTAAAACCCCCAACGCCAACCAAATCCAAAATCAAAGCCAGAATTAACACATTTGAATCCAAACACACATGTATGCAAGATCCCTTCACTCACTAATTAGATAATTGCAACATTTGTGGCAAGTGCCTATGCTCAATTAATGTCTAGAGAAATATGGTGAAAGTAACTGCCCAAAGTTGATGCTTCCAATTATTTAAGAGTAGGCCTTATTGACTTTTCAGAAGAGTGGCTGTTACCAGTAACACAGCAACATCTTTACCTAGTTAACATTCAGTTCTACCAAACTCCCTCCTATTAATCTTTATCTTGTCATAACTCATGAAAGTGTTTTTTTGTTTTGTTTTTTTTTTAAATTAAGAAATGGTCACATAGCTGAGGAGTGAAAGAGCTTTTCCTAGAAACATGCCCTGTAGAAAATGAATTTCACAAATACTTTTTCTTTCTCTAAGGGAAGATGTTAAAAATTTAAGACAGCAGTGTGATATAGCTACTTTTTAAAAGTGACTTCTGTCGTTCAGTATCATAAATAATGTATGTCAAGAGTAGAGCCCCAAAGCTGACAAACAAACGAAAAACACTAGGGACATCAAAGACACCAGAGAGACAGCAAAGTAAGTACGAAGACTGTGTAAAACGAAGCACTGGCATTTGGAGCAAAGGGGCAGCCTGTGATCAGGTCTGGTGTACCTTTTGGGGGAGCAGCAGGCTCCTTCTTGGGCACGGGAACTGGCTTTTTCTCCTCTGGCACAGGTTTCTTGGGAACTTCAGGAACTTGAAAGACACGATTGTTGAAACAATATTGAGAACTCTAGTCTCCTTCTGAGACACTTAAGACTACGTTAAATCATAAATCCTCAGTAAGAGTGAAAGAATTTAGGAAGTAATTTAATTCTCTCTACCTGTGATGAAAATACATGCTAAGTACGATACCGTAGAGACATTACATATATTACATGAAGTTGACAAAGACCAAATTAGCATGGTCTGGAGTCTAAAAGTGTTACTGACATTTGTATAACATATACCACAAATTAAAGAAATCAATATACACAGGATTAAACTATATTACAACTGGTTTACAGATGCTATCTCATTAACACACAGATCCAACAGAAAAAGCTATAAGAAGATAGACACTACAAATATTTTTCAAAAACGTGATTCTACCTTTGGCTGGTGGGGGCTCCACCTTTTTAGGAACAGGAACAGGGACCACTTCTTCTGGTTTCTTGGGTGGCTCAGGGACTTCAAAAAAAATGGGTTGTTTTTGAGAAACTGTGCATTTTGACAAGGCATATATTGTTTTAAGGCTTAAATAAAATATATTCTGGTTTTACACCAATTGAAGGCAACAAAATTATGTGTCATAATCAAGGGTTAGGGGCAATGGGCTAGGGGCTAGTTAGAAAATGTGCCTGTCACTCACTTTTACCTATGGAATCTCTACTTTCCCAGAAACAGGTTGGAATGCCCCTTCCTCAGAGGTATGAGGGCCAGTTTCTCAGACACCAGTTTTAGAAATTTTACTTTTAAAAAGTCACTGCACTAGAACAATTTCATTCAATTATCTTAAATAATGTTTGTATCCTAAATGTTTAACATTTTGCCTGGGCATAGAAGAGGGTCAGTGGTGGCGGGGACGGGAGCCCTAATTTGTAGTCTTAATCAGTTTCCAAGTTCCAATTTTCATGGTGGTGCAAATACATGCATCCTGGCTACTGATAATGATGTCACTGTCATGGAGTTTGGAAGGGACAGGAAGTAGTGCAAAATGATCCAGTATTTTCACAACTCAGAGGCAATCCACATAACCTCGGAAACATAGTCATAGTAAAAGGGGGAACTAATGAGTTTTGAGCATTTATTACCATAGTTTTAAATATAATTTATTTAATTTTATATAATTTTTTAATCATGGAGGTGTTAAATGCTGAGTAGCAAATTCCTGAAAACTTAACATCAGCTCTCGTGAGCTGGTAGGAGCTCGCTCCAGGACACTGTATTTCTATTTCTAAATGGTTGGTCACTGGATCATAAGCTTAGTGAAGTGGGAAACAGAGCTGCTGTGAATTGTCATTCTTTCCTCTAGTATCCTCCTCATGGGTCTTCTCACCTGCCTATGATTTCCTTTGTATATAGTGGCTGTAGGTCTGTGGACTGTGACTAAATCTATTATTTAATAGTAACAGATTCAGATATTTGGAACTTTTAAAAAATGTTACTTTGACACTTTTAAAGGATTTTAAACTTGGAATAAATCACTAATACCTTTGGGTGGAGGTTCAATCTTTTTGGAAACAGCAACATGAACTTTCTCTTCGGTAACAGTTTTCTTTTGTACCTCAGGGACTTTAAAAAAAATGTACATTTTAGTTCCTGGTATGCCGTACTGTAGGTGATATTGCAATTTACAAAGAATATTGAAATACGAATTAAAACAGACAACTGAAATGAAAAGATGACAAAGATTCACAAGGAGACAGAAATATCTACATGAACACAGATTAGATAAGAAGAGAGATAAAAATCCATCTGAAGCCCTTCCAATTGAGCCCCATATTCAAATTTGCCTTGTACCTGTGACTGACACCTCCTCCTCCTCCTCTGTGTGAGCAGCAAAGAACATCTTTTCTTCTGAAATAACCATCTTCTTTGTATGTACAGCAGGTACTTCAAAGAGAGTATTTCACATTAGTATTTCTTTTTCCAGGAAAAGACATCAAATACATGGCGTGTATACTATATTTAAGTTTTTAGTTGCAGAATGAGTGGGTTAATGTGATAGCTTAAGAACAAATTCAGTATTGACGAGGAAACAAATCATGTTTTGATCTATAGGGACAAACAACCATGCAGCCTTTATCAAATACTATTAAATTGGAATCAAATAGAGACAACTTCTTCACATGTGATGCGGTGTTTTCCCAAAGCCATTAGGGCTTATTTACATAAATGAGAGGATGGGAATATTATATGTAATAGAAAACACTGCAAAGTAAAGTTAGAGAACTACTGATTAAACACAAATCCTTCCTTAATTAGGAAATTATGCAATTTTAGAGTGAAACTAAAAACAAAGTTATTATTTACATAAATTATATAAATGTGCAACATAAAATGTATATTATATAATATATAACATGTATTTATTTTGGTGATTTCATATTTGTGTATTGTTCAGTAATATATGTACACATATCCATACACATAAATAAAAATGTTTAAAATTTGTAGCTGAAAGACAAAGATGTATACCTTTCACTTCAATAATTTCTTCCTGCACTGGAGTCCGAGAAGGTTTTTGTGGAACAATCTTCTTTGAAACTTCAGGTACTTAAAAAATATGTACAAATATATTTGTATTGTGAAGAATATTGTTTTGCACAAAATTTTAAAAATCTTAATTTAGAGGACTATATAAATAACTAACATGTGACTATATATTAGTAAACAATTACTTGTGTACATGGTACTTGAAATGTTTTATTATCAGTTTTTTGAAGTCAAATTCCTTCCAATTTACAGAGAAAATTCTTTTTGAAAAATAGATGTACGTAATGGATATTCATTGAAAGGATTGATGCTGAAACTGAAGCTCCAATACTTTTGGCCACCTATGCGAAGAGCTGACTCAATGGAAAAGACCCTGATGCTGGGAAAGATTGAAGGCAAAAGCAGAAGGGGGCAAGAGAGGATTAGGTGGTTGGATGGCATCATCGACTCAATGGACATGAATTTGAGCAAACTCTGGGAGATAGTGAAGGACAGGGAAGCCTGGTGTGTTGCAGTTCATGGGTTCACAAAGAGTCAGACATGACTTAGTGACTGAACAACAACAATGGAATATTTGGAAGGTATAAAAAATATAATGTGGTGGGGAAAAAAAAATCACCAATTCAGCTACTACCCAGAAGCATGAAATGTTTTAAATAATAATACCTTTGGTGACTTGAACTTTTTCTTCCTCCATTCTTCGAGAAGTCTTTTCAATTTTTTCAACTACAGGCTTCTTTACAACTGTAAGCATTTTAAAAAAATTGCAGTACTTTTAGAATTTCTATTAAAATAGTCTCTCTTCTTCTTTCATTTTTAGAGAGAGAGATAAGTTTGTTGCACTGAACTTCAAGTACAAGCTTCTGTACTTTCAAGTATTTTGGCTTTATTTTATGCTTACCACAACAATCTGTTTATCATCTGTTTTATGTTTACATTAAATGAAGTAGGTAGATATTCTTAGAAAAAAATCATTGATACAATGAAGCTTCGAGAAGAAGTTGTGTCTATTGGATTAAACTTGTGATTCATACATCTTTGCCCAGCAAGCCATGATCATGATGTTGATGATATGATCTATTTAAATAATTCCAATTACATACCTTTAGGAGGTGGAAGTTCTTTCTTTTCAGGTACTTTTGCTGGAATTTTCCTCTCACGTGATTCTTTAACAAAAACAGTAATAAAAAGGAGTGGTTGAATACGTAAATTCTAATAAATTGTATCAGTTTGCAAATGATGTAAATTAAGAATAATATACAACTGTGTAAGTTATTGCATTTGGGATCTTTATTGCTAACAGGATTACTCAGGCCAGATTTAGAAGCAAGATCAAGCAGAGATAGCAAGGTAGTAAAACTAAAACTTGAACTTCCACACTAGAAAAGAGCACTTGGAATTCAGTCTTAGTAACAGGACTAAATGATTCAATTTACAATAACAAAGCATGAAAGTAACTCTGAAGAAAATAATTCTTTTAAAGATTCTAGAGATTTCTAACTTTAAAAATGGAAACGGTCTTTTCATCTATTTCACATTCATTACGAATCAGGTTAATAACCTTGAAAATAGAATTGAGCAACAATGAGGAAAAGAGAAAAATAAATCACCCAACTGATACATACCTTCATAAACCTCCTTTTGAACTTGGACAACTTCTCTCTCTTGGTAAGTCTCCTCCCACTCTTCCTCTCCTTCGTCATAACCTTCCTCCCTTTCATAGTATTCTTGCCCTTCTTCAAAATCTTCTTCCCATTCCTCATGAACTTCCCTCTTAGCTTCTACCTGGGTCTCTTCGTAATCTTCCTCTGGTTCCTCATAATAAGGTTCTTCATATGGCTCCGTATACGTTTCCACCTCTAGCTCATCATAAGGTTCTTCCAAAGATTCTATGTAAACTTTCTTCTCCTCGTAGACTGCTTGCTTTCTCTCATACACAGCTTCTTTTTCTTTCTGAACCTCTTTCTTTCTGGTTATGGTCGTTATTTTCACTTCTTGAGCCTTGGAGGATACATCAATAATTTCAGGTGCTAAAATAAATTAAAAAAGAAAAGATCAGCATATTAATTATATCCACACAAATTACTTCACTAAACAAAGTCGATGTCATCTAGCAATATCAGCATCTCGGATTTTAGCATCAATTTGATTATTTATGTTTTCTTTGTGTTGTGGTGCTGCTTAAATTTTTGTTGATTATGGAACACGATCAGGAGGGACAAGAGACAGTCTACGCTTAATCTGAGAATTCTTCCCATGTGTACAAAATGGCATTCAGTAAATATTCTTAAATGAACACATCTTCCATTCTTTTGTGGGAGCTCCAATTTGTAAAACTCTTAGCTTTTTTTCCCATGGAATATCTTAATCTTTGATCATTATATGGAATTTATATTTAATATTTCTGTAGCTACTTACAATTCCAATTCTTCTTTCAAAAACAGTACTAATTGTAAAGCTACATTTTTTAATATTGAATATAACTCTAGTCAGTTTAATAAAGATAATATTTGAAATTCTGTAACTAAATCAATTAATTTCTTTTGTATGACAACTTTAAAAATACTAAGGCTAACATTATTCATATGATCCTTAATATCTGTGTTAGCTACAGCTGAAATAGTAAGAGGTGATCCCTCCTTTCTAGCCCTAACCACTTCTTTCCCTGTGTCTACAGCAAAGAGGCTACATAAACATATGCCAAGGTTTCTTTCCTGGAATTTGACCAATATAAAATAGCCATTATTTCTACTGCTAATTTTACTGTAGCAGAGGAGACTGCAATTTTATAATAAGTTGGAAGCCTAGTACATAAGAATACAATGCAGGGATAAAAATCTTAGCAAGACATAGAATATTTAATATTTTCATTTACCTTCTGCTGGAATTAAGGCAGTAGGACGTGGTGGCTTCTTGGGAACCTCTATAACTTTGAAAACATAAAATACAAGTTTATTTTCAGATTATGCATTTTTTAATGCTTACTAATCCTATATACCCTTGTTAGTCATTTGTATGATCTGTGAAAACTATTTGTATACCAAATGCTTTTATAAGATGCAAATTTGCTCACCAGAAATGCTCTGCAATGCCATGCAAACAAAAATATGAGAAGGGTAAAACTTTTTTTCTAGCTTAGATTGATTTAAAACAATTTCAATTAATATGAAACATAAAGAGAATATTCAGTATGTCTGATACTGAAACATAATGCTAAAAGAAAATAATTTTTTTCAGGGATTAATGATAAAGTTCAGGAACTATCCATGGCTTTTGAGCTTCTCCTTATTGTATTACACTTCATAAATGACCACTCAGAAAAAAGTCTCAGTGAAGGGGTACCCTGTGCTCCTGAGTTTTCCTTCTTTTTAGGAGTTTGCTGCACTCTAATCTTAGCCAGATGGATAAAACTGTTTGCATAAATTTAGCTATCTATTTTTCTTTCTAAAAATTTCCCAAGTTACAACAAAAACTTAAGGTAGGTAAATTAATGCCCCTGTAAAAAGTATTTTTCTTCTGTGGGTATTGACATTTAGCTCAGCTGAACCCAGAAAGATGCTGAACTGGTCTGGAGCAACCACTCAAAGCTAGCACCAGCCCTTTAAAACATTCTATTTGAGTGACTAGAGTAAGACCAAATGTTGGACCAGAGGGCAGTGCCTTCTTTAAATCACCATCCAGAGATAATAAGAACTCTCTGGTGTGGCCATTGGGTGTCAAGGGCAGACACAGACAAAGGAGGACAGGGGAGGAAAAAAAATGGGAAAATAAAGTTGAGAAAGAGAAGGTGAGGAGTGAGTCAAAGAAGACTGTGAGGGTGAGTAAATGAAGAGGTACTATTTTATAAAGTCACACTCTTAATCTTCCTCTGTCCTTCCCTATCTGGACTTAAATTTTTTTAACTAAGAGAAAAGCTGAAAGACTGAATTTTGGGGGGTGGGGTCAGGTGGTGCTGTGCAGCTCGCAGGATCTTACTTTCCCGACCAGGGATTGAACCTGGCCCACAGCACTGAAAGTGCCAAGCCCTAACTATTGGACTGCCAGGGAATTCTTGGAATTTTGATAAATCATAATACCTTTAGGTGGCGGTGCCTCTTCCTTGGGCTTTGCGACAACCTTTTTAGCATCTTTCTTCACAGCTTTTTTGGTCACTAAAAAATAAGATGTCAGATGTAAATTTTACTAAAATGTTTTCAGGAGACTGGGAGGCTTACTGAAATTTATTTTTTCCATATGCTTGGATGATAACAAGAGACTCTGTACATTATTGTAAGATGCCTGTTTCAGAAAGATTTTGGACTAGAAAGTAGAAAAATTTGGGGGGAAGGAGAAAGAATATGTAAGTGAAAGTGAAAGTCATGTCTGATTGTGATCCCATGAACTGTAGCCCACCAGGCTGTTCTGTCCATGGAATACTCCAGGCAAGAGTAATGGAGTGGGTTGCCAATTCCTTCTCCAGGGGATCTTCCCCCTGAAGATCTTCTCAGCCCAGGGATTGAACCCCGGTCTCCTGCATTGCAGGCAGATTCTTTACCATCTGAGCCACCAGGAAGCCCACACTGATTTTATGCCTGCTTCAAGTTTTTGAAACATCCAGGGCAAACCCAGGTGATGTCATGTATAGAAAAGGTACACTATTTCATCTTTGTTTCACTTAGGTAAGACTGCTTTAAATTTGTCAGGAATAAGAATAACAAGTGAATTAGTAACATTAAAGTTCCACCTACGCTATATCGTGGTAATTTTCTTTTGTTAATGCTAACATATACCTTGATCCTGGCCCCAGATCATAACTTGATGATGGCTCCTAGTATTCGTGAATAATGACACTGTTTTGAATTTTTTAAATGTGATTTAATTTCTCAAGTTTCCCCGTGGGTACTTAGTCGTGTTGACAGTAGTGCTCAAAGCATAAATCACTCATTGAGATGAATTATTATTCCTGACAACGAATATAAGCAGAAATCTATTTTTTGGTATTTGATTCTTGCTCATTTTTACTATCAGAAAGTAGATGAAATATAGTTAACTAAGTTTATGTAAGTTATAAAAATACTTTTCTTTGTTATTGAGATAGTTTAATCATAAAACTAGAAGTGTTTTTTATTTTTTTGTCTTTTAACTAGATTTCCCCTAAGGCTAGCTGAAAATTTTCTCAAGCTTTTGACACCAATTGTAATGGCTATTAGTGGATTATCCTGGAAGCTACTACTGTAACGGTGGCTTGACTTTGGGAAAATGTGACCTTGACATGCAGAATTTTTTCCTGATGTTGCTGGGAGAATTCTGACAACAGTTCTGAACTCCTCAGAACTCTAGAAAGTCCAGGCACTCTGTTGATTAATTAGTTGAGAAGGTTCCAGGCACAAACAGTACAATTTATCTACTGAACTATTTAAGAGGGACAATTCCCTGACACACTCAAGAATTTATTGGAGAGCTCTTTCCTTAGCTTTAGAAAAAAAAAAAAATCAAAGATATTCTAACTCATATTTTATAATGAAATAGTGAATTTTAAGGAGTAGTTAACAGTGTAATTGAGGAAAAACACAATTTTAAACCTGACTATACACTAGCATTTTTTATTTCTATAAGTTTCACTAGGATTTGATTTTATTATTTTATTGCTATACAGAGTAGTTAGGAAAATATGAAATGGGAAATCAGCTTGTTATTAATGCTTAGACAGTGCACTATGTCGTGTCCGACTCTTGCGACCCCATGGACTGACTATAGCCTGCCAGGCTCCTCTGTCTATGGGATTCTCCAGGCAAGAATACTGGCAAGAATACTTAATGCTTAAGTGATTTTTAAAAAATATTTTTTCTAATTATTTTCAGACTTTTAGGCACATGTCTAACACATTTAATTAATACTAAAATTATGTAACTTACATTTTGAAAGGCAATCCAAACTGCTGACCACTAGAGGGCCAACAAGTTGCACTAAACAACATTTTCCAGGTCTGTATATTCAATAATTAAATCCTATATTCTGGCATTTAGGTAGCTAACATATAATACCTTCAACACGTTTTTCTGGTGGTTTCTTTTCTTCAGGTAATGGTAGCAAAAGAGGGATGGGAGGAACAGCCGTAGGAGGAATTTCTAAAAAAATAAATGCCATCATAAGTAACATGGTTTGGTTTCTCATTTTGTGTGAAATACAATGAAAAGTCTCATGCATTTCTTTCAGTTCTTCAAAGGTGGTATAGTAGCAGTTCAATAGTCAGACCACATAAAAATAGCATCTATTTATAATTGCAACTACTCTTTTGCTTTGATTTTTAATTACACCGTGAAGAAGATAAAGTGGAAGGATACTATGGTTTGGCACTGGTAACTTTCTAGTGGTAGGCAGTACATTGCTTCTTTTTTATTTGTCTCATGCTAAGTCATGTCTGACTGTTGTGACCCTGTGGACTGTAGCCCGCCAGGCTCCTCTGTTCATGCGATTTTCCAGGCAAGAATACTGGAATGGATTGACATTCTCTCCTCTGGGAAGTATTCCCAATCCAGGGATCAAACCTGCATCTCCTGCATTGCAGGTGGATTCTGCTGAGCCACAGGGAAGCCCAGTGGTAGCATATTGCTGCTACCATATTCAAGACCGGGGCTGGGGGTGGGGGTGGTGGTTCTGGGTCTTTCTTACCTTCTGGTGGTATTGCTCTGATTGGCATGGTTGGAATTGGAACTCTGGAGTCAGGAATATCTGAAAAGAGACATTTAATAATGATAAGAACCAAAAGACTGAAAGCTCAGATATTTATTAGACAACTAAGATGTGTTTGGTTGTTAGGCATTTCCAACAGCAGAATCTAAAATATAGAATCAAAGATATTAAGATTCTTCTGTAAGCAGTGACACATGCAAATTCATTCCCTGTGACAATCTGTTTTGTTCTATGGCCACATTGTTTGACCTGATCCTAGAAGTCAGCTGAATGTGACCTCATTACCTCTAATTTCCCAAACTCATAAAGCCTAACGTTGGTATTATTTTCCTGATGATAATTTTACTGAATAATATTTTATATTAGTTTGGCTTCTATCACTTACAAAATTACACTGAATGTATTGTAAGCAAGGATTGATTTTCTTTTTTTTTTTTAACTTACCAGGAGGCTTCATCTCAAGTTTTATTTCTGTAAAATAAAAAAAATGATGTATTAAAAAATTTAATAGAATTGTCTTGGCAGGTTACTTTGTCGCCAGAACCGCAGTGTGATTTGAATGGGGTGTTTTCTGACCTTTGGTTGTCAAGTACAGCTCTGCGGTGCTTCTCGCTTCACCTCTCGGCTCCAGTCGAGCAATTACTGAATAGACACCTAAGGGAAAAAGATGATGAAAACTGTGTGTTCTGATATGTTTGCAAACAACACTTTTTTGTTTAAACATAGTATTCATTTATATTTTTCTTTCCTAGGAAACTACCCTAGACAGAGTCATAGAGTATAAGCATAAACTAGAGAAGAAATACATAAAACAGGAAAAGCTTAAATTATATATTCACAGGGACACTGTCAATTAAGTCACCTTCATCATCTGGGGTCACGTTGTGGATGGTCATATAATGGCAGCGCCCATCGTTTCTGAAGTTGTATTTCTGGCTCTCGGTCAGTTCCGTCGGTCCTTTGTACCAAGTTACGATGGCGTCATCGAAGGACACCTCACATTCGAAGGTGGCAGACTGGTGCTCGCTCACAACAATGTTCTGTATGCGCTTTGTAAACTGAATCGGTTCAGCTGTTTAAATAAAAAAGAGTTCAAATTTAGTTTGGGAGGAATTTCTTTCACTGTGCTTTTCCCTCAGATGTTCAAAGTGTCTTATCTTTTTATCTGATTGGAGAATAGCAGAAAGGGGCTGAAAATATAAAACAAGAAGAAAGTACACTTCTTTGCATCAGTACCAAAAAATTAACTCAATATTTAAGTGTACTCTTGTAAGATTAATGTGGAAAAGTAAAGGAATTCTGCAAGTCCTTATAATATTCACATGAAGAAAATAGTCAAGGTGCTTATAATCCAGAATAAAACTTAAACTTTAAAGATGCTAGTGAAATGGGGGCTTCAAAAGAAAGGGAACATAAACTTCATCTTAGTATACACTTTATTCCCTTTTGAAATTCTTTCCTCTGTAAAAGAATTCTGCCTTTCAGGTTCTAGAACTGTTTATTACGCGACCTTTATAACTTTTCTTGTGAAATAATTTTAAACTCAATAGGAAATCTGCTCTTCTAAGTTTCACAGGATTCATTTTGAAGAGTTCTGAAACCTGCTTTGCAAGCACCAGTGGGCAGGCATGGAGTCCACCCTTTGCAAATGGCAAGGTGTACAGGAGGAGGCGGGGCTGGAGTGGAGATCCTCCGGCAAAATTTCATCTGGAATTCAGTGTGTCACAGCATTGTGAGCAGCTTAGATATCATACATAGTCTGGTGAGCTTTTTTTTTTTTTGAAGGATCATATAAAAAATAGGCAATTATTTTAAAAATAAGTGGTTTCAACTTTTAAATGGAAAACTATTAAAAATTTCTGAATTTTAAAATACAACCAGACCTTGATATCCACTGTAAAGCAAGTCAGAGATTTTGAAATGCTTATGTAAATAAGAAGGCACATAAGTTGTTATTTCAGCAGCTATAAATGGGTAGCAATGCCTGGAAGTAGAGCCCATCCTTAGAGCCAAATGTTGCTGAATACAGTCCAAAGCTGTAGGTCTTTAGGAAAGAAAACTCTTTGCTTCTAAATCTTGACATTCCATTTCATTTCAGAGATTCAGAAGGTTGGAATGTGATCTTCATGTGAAATAACTGTTTTTGAAAAATAAGTGCTAATCACATATCACATATATTATTAATTCTATCTATACAGTTTCATACAGATAAGAGTCAAACTGATGCCTATAAACAAAATGTCATCTCCTAGAGAAGACATATAGCCACGAAATCTGGTCCTTTCTCTAAGATTTATTACTAGGATTCAAAATCAGAGACGTGAGATTTATGGCATTTAGTAGAATTGCAAAAAATTGAATTTAGAAGAAATCATGAAATTTATGAGAAATAACTGTTAGAAAGTCATGTCATTGTTTAGATTGAAATCTACTGGTCCAAACCAACTATAAAAATGGATCGGCACTTATGGGAATACTTCCCTTTTGATTTTGTATAGACTTTGAGACATGAGTGCATGGTTTGCTGTGAGTGTGTTGGGAAATGGGATCGCACAAGCACTTTAGGCACGTGAGAGGCAAGGCTGCAGGGGTTGTGCATAGTATTTGCCTCTGACTCATGCTGTGGTCACTCCAGCCATACTCTTTCACCCACCTTCAATTCTGAGCTCTGCTGAAGTTTCGAGGTCTTCGTGTTTGCAGGTGTATCGACCCTGGTCCTCTGCTCGCACATCTGCAATGGTCAGCTTATGGACTTTGTGCTCCACTTCTGTTTTGTATCGACCTTGGGGTTTAAGGATTCTGCCATTTCTGAACCATTCAGATCTTACATTTGGCACTGAAAACTGGCAGGTCATGGTACAAGTCTGGCCTTCTTTCAAAGTTACATCCTGAAGATGCCGTTCCCAGGCAGGCTCTGTTGTATAATACAGTACATATTTTGTTTGATATCACATGTGATGTATTCAAAAGTAAATTCATCTCATCAGTTTTTTTTTTTTAATAATAAAACTCGTTTTACTTACCAATTACAGTTAGTTTAGCACTAGCAATGTGTGGACCACACACCAATCTGTAATTGCCCTGATCTTTAAGTTGACAGTTTTTGACTCTGAGTGTATGTCGATCACCATCAATGCTTATTTCAAACTTATCACTGGGTTCCAGTTTTTCAGTTCCTTTGTACCATGAAAGCTTGATTTCTGGATAATTAATCTTAATGTCAATTTCAAACACAGCATCATTATCTTTCAAAACTGTCTGATTTTCAATGTCCTTGATCAGAGTGACAGGCTAGGAGAATAAAAAATTAAAATGCATTAGTCACTCCTTCCCTTGTAATTTCCAATAATTTGTTCATTTTGTCATCAGCATGATTCATTTTACCTCTGTCTGTGACAGCCTTTGCTGAATAAATGATACAAGTTCCTCAAATTCCTTCTCGTCCTTCTCTGACTTCTCTATTTCTTCAATTTCCTAAGGAGAAAACAGTAGAATTATTACATATGGAAAAGATTTTGAATTAGAAGATGGATGATTATATTCAGCTTCCATTCTTTTCTTTTTCTTTTTGTTTTTTTTCAGCTTCCATTCTTGATGATGCTTAGGTTATATTAAGATACTATACAATTGTAGGGTCTGGAAATTCAAAAGGTGTAAGCTAGATGTTTCAAGTGTGAATTTTTAGAGGTTATACTATACACAAAAGAGCATACCAATCTATGTGTCTCTTCTCCTTCAGTTTGCTTTAGCAGTTCAAATGCTTGAAGAAGACCCCGGAAATCAGTGATTCCATACATGCGGGCATATTTTTCGTATTCTTTTGGATCAACATTTTTGAGAAGTTCCATGATATCAATTTCCTCTTCTTCCCCAGCTCCTTTCTTTAAGACTGGAGTCCTAAATGAAATAAGAAATAAACATGAATTACCTCTCTTCTACTTATTCTGAATTGTCTACCATCATTCAATGATTATAAATATAATTACATTTTATTCACAAAGTTATAGTTCTGTGTTCTTTATTTAATAACTACTAGTTTTACCATGTTAAAGAAACAAACAAAACTGTGAAACAAACAAACAAAAAATGTGGGTTTGGAGACGGAGTGGATTAAGATCGGACCATAGTGCCAGGTACAGAGATTGATCAAAGAGTTTAAGAAAGGAAAGAAAACAAGTATTCTTGTAAACTTTACAACAAAAGAGGCTACTGAAAGAAAAAGGAAAAATGATAACAATCATGGAAAATATTAATAACGAACACATATATATCATGGGAAATGTGTAGAAATTAAATGTTGATTGATTAATCATGATGAAACATAATTGGTATTGATATTACTGGTAATTATGGAAAATGTTTAAAACAGTTGATGTAGAAAGCCATTCAGAGTAAGGAAAATTACAGGTAGAACCAAAAATTTGATGTCTAGACACAGATTTTCTATAAGCCATTTCCTTTGTTCAAAGTTTTAATAAAAATTTACTTCGTTCTCAAAACTTTCTGATGATTATTTAGAAACTGACATTAAGGTACCACTAGCTTCCACTCAAATACTATATATTTCCTTAGCTGTTAAAACATCTTTGTGCTTATTTTCTTTCACAATCTGAATCTTGGAGGGGACGGTCCACAAAGGGAATATTACCAAAAGCGATGTTTTACGGAACTTACTTTTTCAGCATTGCTCTAAGATCTCCTTCAATTTTCTCTTGTTTCTTCCTTTCATCCACCTGTAGATTAACATTACTTTCAATTTCACCATGTTTATTAAATGCAACACATCGGTATAAGCCAGAATCGGTTTTTGTGGTGTCTCTGATCTCCAGCTTTGCTTCATCGCCTTTTTGGTGGATCAGTATTCGACCTCCTTGGTTCAGTTGTCTCCATTTCCCTTTTGTCCACTTAACATTTGGAATTGGGTCACCTCCAACTTTTGCAATGAATGTTGCAGTGGTTTCTAAGGAACAATGAAAACAATTCAATAAAAATTTAATTTTCCAAAAGCAGTTTTTCTGAAATTAAATCAGTAGTAAAATGTACAAGATAGATGAAGATATACTTTTCATGAAGTACTTACTTTCTACAACTCTGATACTCTGAGGTTCTGATACGAAGAAGAGTTTTCCATCTACTGCTGCTTTCTTAGCTGCTGGGACGGCAGCTGGCTTGTCTAAAAAAAAACACATGTACATGTTTTGTTATCACAATTACCTTAAAATTGCAATAAATAATTTTCTTTGAAAAGTAGACTTTAAGAGTTTGGCAATGTCACAAATATTATGAACTCTATATGAGTGGATTACAGAAGATAAAGCAATTTCACAGACATTTATAACCAGTGACAGCTACCGCAAGCAGACTGAACTACAATCACATCAATAGCATCAAGTTTTATACCTCTAGACTTGGTTTCATTACATAGATTTCCTTTAGGGATATAGTATCAGGCTATCTGATATTATTAGTTAGCATTGCAACTTGACATGAATTTGAACAAACTCTGGGAGACAGTGGAAGATAAAGCAGCCTGGTGTGCAGCAGTCCATGGAGCTGCAAAGAGTTGGACATGACTTAATGACTGAACAGTAACAACAAGAAGTCAGGCTACCTTATGTCACATTATTACACAGGATCATTTCTGGAACTCCATTTAGTTATGTTTTTGGATATGGTGAAAAAAATGTCAAGAAATGTGATGGTGAACTTGGGCACTTTCAGAAAATTCATCTGGAAATTATTGCCATGAAATGATCTAGTATTTCAATTACAATGAAGAGGCTATAAATTGCAAATGAGCAATAACTGATGCTTCTAAAAATCTAATTTCATTCTTTTTTAAATTGTAATCAGCAAACATAAGCAGTTGATCTAAACAATAGTGTCAAGAAATCTGTACCTTTAATGGTCACTTTTGATTTGGAAGTGTCACTTCCAGCCACATTAGAAGCTTTACACACATAATCTCCTGCATCTGCTTTAGTCACATCCTTAAGTTCTAGCACAGCAGTCCCATTAGCAAAGCTGAAGCTGCATCTGTCTGAGGGCTTTATTTCTCTGCCAGCCTTCAACCACTGGATCCTGATGGGTTCTGATCCCCAGACATGGCAGCTGAGTTGCACAAATTCTCCTTCACTTGCTGTTACTGGGGTAAGGTGCTGGTCAAACACAGGTGGCTTCTTAGGTTCTAGAATTAAAAAGGTATTTTCATGAGGAACATAACAACAAAAAAGTATTAAATTCTAGAAAAGAACGTTTTGCCTCTAACAGGTAGCACTGATTGCTATATATAGCAGAATTGAATCGCGTGCCTTTATTTCTGAAAACACTGGTTACACATGTTGGATTTTAAAAATAGAAAAAGGTTTAAAAACAAGCAAAGAACAGATGCCATGCTGCCCATGAATTACCCAAGTGTCTGTGTCCTGATTCAGCACTACAAACACCGCACTGGCAGTTACTGTAAACTTCGGTGTCACATAGTATACTATTGATTCTCTCAAACTTGGGTGCAGCTGTATTTTCACTGAACCCTGAAATCTAAGAGCCTATTGGAGAATTCTGTGCATGATATGCAATGCTGGCTATCCTTTGGGAAAGAAAGCCAACATTTGAGTGATCCATGAGCCCACATCTTAATATGTGATTTTCCTTGATGTTCAGATTTAGTTATTATATGTAGCTACAGTAGCATTTAAAAACCCAATCTTTGCCCAAAGGAATGAGGAGTTGAAGCTCAGTGCTCAACTGAAAACCAATGAAGAAGACATCAGTAACATGACAGGAAGGCTGTGTACAGCTCAGTGTTATGTAATGATTATACTGAACTGTTCTGAGACCTACATTTAAGAAGAATAAGGCAACATTTATGATTGCACAGATGAAAACTTCTGATGCCTTACTCTTTAAAATTCTATGTATTAAAAAGCCTCAGAATTCTATAGAAAGTATTTATCTATCTACTCCATGGCAAAACCATCATGAATGTAAATCATGAATAAAAGCCACCACTAAGCACATATTCATCTTACTAAATGTGTTTAAATGCATTTAAGTCCTATTAAATGAATGATAAAATCTGAATTACAAGTTAATTCAATGATATAACCTTATTAGTAATATTAACCTACTGATGATATTAGCCTATTGTCTGGGCACCCTGAAATGGCCAGCTAGATGATCAGAGTTGGTAATTAACTCCCAGCTGTTCAATGAAGTTAGATTGCAAAGTGATTTTGATGAACTGCCTCATAATCATCTGGATGAAGCCATTACAGTTAGAAGATCAGATTGAGACAATCTCCTTAAACAATACAGTCTATTTCTTCGCCTCAAGCTATGACTGTATATTTGTAATGATATACATCTTTCCACCCATTTTTTCTCTTAGAGTAAATTTTATCCTTTTGCATGAGATTAATATTAATTTACAGGATAAATGCTTTGGGAAATATATGTCAGACATAATGCTTTAGAAATATCCTTAGAAAAGAGAATGCTTCAGAATGTGATAGACCTCATAATAAGCAAAGCTAATACAGTATTCAATGATGAAAATTTTTCAAAATTTAAAAACAAGTGTGCTTCATAAAATTTTGTAAGTCACTTATGCATGAATTTCAAAGTAGCCTTAGACTTCTAACTACCTGGCAACATTTTGGGATGTGATTTACAAGCTAAGATACATAGTCTATAATATGACACCTACTGGGCTGGGCCATGTAATTAAATGACAAATAATACATATACATACATATATATATCTTAGTAAACATAAGTGAAATTGTAGCAAGCCAATTAAATAATATATATCTGGAATCCAGAAGTAGGTTGAGATGTCAGAAGAAACACACATGGCTGTCTAATGGACAGAAAGGAAAAACGCATCATGCTGGGGCAGTCAAGGAGACTTACCTTTGATGACGATCGAAGATGTACATAAAGCAGAGCCTGCATCATTCGACACTTTGCATGTGTACAAACCAGCATCGTCCATGCCTGCCCTCTTGATTTGCAGCAGAAGTGTGTTGTTCTTGAATGTGATTTCACAGTTAGATGTTGGATGGATCTCTATGTTATTTTTGTACCAAGCAACAGAGATGGGTTGGGAACCAGCAACACGGCCCTCAAGTTTGAAAGAATTCCCTTCTGTTTCTTCTACTGTCTCTGAGAGTTTTTTCGTGAAACTTGGTGGGATCAGCCGCTCTGTAAGAAAGTTCAAGGACATATGAAGTGGAATCCAGAAGTAAGTTATTAATAGGAGGCTTTTCAAGAGAGAGAAGCCATATTTTAAGCTCAAAATCAATGCTGACCAACTAAATACAGCATATTAGTGTAATGTTCCTAAATATTTTGCCTCCCTCCACAAGCTTATTGTATTTATTTTTATTTTTAAATTAAAAAAATTACTTTATATCAGAATATAGCTGATTAACAATGTATGTTTTAGTTTTAACAAGTTTATTTTAAACTGTTCTCTGATTTATGGGATGGATGATAAGAATAACTTATGGCCAGTTATAGAACCAGATATTTGTAAAAAGTAAAAGGAGGGGGAGAGAAACTTTAGAGAAATGCAGATTTTAAAAGATCATTTTTTTCTCTGGAGAAACTTATTTCTTCTGAAACTTTTTTTTTTATGTCAGTGGTTCAAAAATGTCCTAAATGAAAAAAAAATCCTAAATATTATCTGTTCTAACAAAACTGATATGCAAAGATACCTTTTATATTGAGCTGAGCTGTACAGGAGTCCTTTCCCACTTCATTGACAGCATAGCATGTATACTGTCCAGAGTCTCCTTTGTCCACTTTTAGGATGGTTAGGTGGGCACTGTTTTCCAGATAACTAATCTGGTAGTTTCCACCACTTCGGATCTCTCTGTTGTCTTTAGCCCAGGCGACCTTTATCGGCTGTGTCCCAGTCACGTGGCACTCAAAGTCCGCACTCTCTCCCACCACAGCATCCACAGGGGCCAGAGGGATGTCAAAGAAGGGGGGGTTCTTCCCCTCTGGGAGGACAGCAGAAAGACAAGGTTTTAGGCTCCATACCTGACCGTCCTAGGTCACACAAATCGTCCTCCCCTAATTTCAAATTTGGTTCTAACAATTTTACTTACAAAAATAGAAGCTTAGGGATTCACGCACCTGTGAGAATGAGTCTGGCACTGGAAGAAGCAGAACCTATAGGATTTGTAGCTGTGCAAGAATATTGGCCTGCAAAACTCCGATCAGTTTGGAAAATGTTTAGAGTGGCCACATTATCTAAAAATGATGCTTGTATGTTGGGGCTGTCTTTCACTGGCCTGCCATCTTTAAACCAAGACACTGAGATAGGTTCTGATCCACTGACAGCACACTCAAAAACAACTGGCAGCCCAACTGTTTCCTGAACATCTCTCAACTGTCGAGAAAATGATGGTGGAAGTTTTTGCTCTGTAGGAAGAGAATTAAAGTGATGAATACTTCTGGACATTTTGAATTTACTGAATATTCTTCTCACAATTATTGTTACCTAGATAATAGAACTCCTATAAAAACATCAGGATATCAGGAGATATTCACAACTCTTAAATTAACTTGGACTCAGGGAAAAGCAGGTAAATTTTTGGAGCAAAAGTTTTAATTTGATGGCATGCTGATACATGTTATGGAGAAGGGAATGACAACCCACTCCAGTATTCTTGCCTGAAGAATCTCATGGACAGAGGAGCCTGGCGGGCTACAGTTCATGGGGTCGCAAAGAGTCAGACATGACTGAGTGACTGACACCCATGCGTGGTAGGTGTAAAAATATGTAAGCCAATAGAAAAACTGATTAGCTTAAGGTATATTTCTGGCATGTAGCAGATTCTCTTACTTTTTAAGACTGCTTTCCAGCAATCTGAATGAGACACTCAGGGAGTAAGGATTTAAAAATATGGTTATTTGTTTTTCTTAAAGATTTAATTATAGAGGCAAATGATGACATGACCCTTCTAACTGAAGATTTAGTCATTTTATTTCTCTCTGTAAAGGTGATTGAAAAAGATAATCTAATTTGTAGGTAGAACTACTTAAGCAGAAAACTTTGCATTTGGAAAGATTTCTCCAAAAAGAAAACCCTCACCAGATATTTAAAATCTTGTTCAAAAGACACACATTCATTCACTTTAAAAATATTGCAATCACCTTGAACAGTCAAGAAAGTTGACGAAGAAACTTCTCCCACACTGTTTTCAGCTCGGCAGATATATTCTCCGCTGTCATTACTATCAACCTGGTTGAAAACCAATGTAGCAACATTGTTCCTAAAATGCATCTTGTAGGTAGCAGTAGGTCTCAATTTTGTATCCCCTTTAAACCAGGACACCGCAATTTCAGGGGTCCCGCCAAGCTGGCATTGTAATGAGGCAGAATCTCCAACAGTCACCTTCACAGGCTCCAACTGCCTGACAAAATATGGTGGTTCTACAGACAAGAGAGAGAATCAGTCATGAAGGAGGCATGCTGCAGGGGTTACGTGTATGCAAAGATGGGAATGTGCAATCACAACAAACCTAGTATCAGGATCTGTGCTGAACAGGAGTCCTTTCCGGAAGTGTTCTCAATGTAACAGTTGTACTGCCCTGCGTCCTCCACTGTGCTGCTTGGGATTTCCAGGATCGCAGACCTTTCAGTTGTGGTTATGTTACACCTCTGAGATGGAGTCACGTTTATGCCATTTTTCTTCCATGTCACGGAAATGGGAGGAGTTCCAGTGTATGTGCCCTCTAGGATCAGGGGTTTTCCTTTCTCTATGCTGTAATCATTGAGCTTCTTTACAAATCTTGCTGGGGCTGTAGCAGACAAATTGAAAATACGATATCAAACACATATACACATGGATATGGGCATATCTAGTACTTCACCTATGTTAACTGTAAAAATGCAGAATAGCAGTCAAACAAACCTTTTACGTAGAGATGTGTTGTACAAGAAACTTTGCCAGCTTCATTAGTAACGATGCAGGTATACTCCCCACTCTGTGATGTATCTACGTCAAACAACTCCAGTTCAGCAACTGAATCCTCCAAAGACACATTACATGTGTCCCCTGGTACTAGTTCAGTGCTTCCCTTGAACCAGCTAACACTGAAAGGGGGTGTTCCTTTTACAATGCTTGTGAAGGTTACGTTGGTTCCAGTTAAAACATCCATGGGGTCAGGTTTCTGAACAAAAGATGGTGGTTCTAAACAAAAAAGCACATATCAGAAAAAGGTTAACAATTTTGAATTTTGATTATAAAAGTGTTTAATGCATAATGAAATGCAATGATATTTTACTGTATTTTGGACTGACCTCTCACAGTCAAAGGAGCACTGCACTCATCAGAACCGGCCACATTAGTAGCTATACACGTGTAGTTGCCAGCATCTGATTCTTCCAGCATGTTCACAGTTAAAGCACATGTGTTATCTGTCAGGGTGGTCTGGTATTTCCTTCCACTGCTAATCTCGTTTCTTTCATGGAACCAGGAGACGGAGATTGGAGGTGATCCATAGACTTTACACTCCATTACCACCGAGGAACCAGACAGACCATTTGTCTCTTTCAATCTTCTCGTGAACGAAGGAGGAACAATTCGGTCTGAATGTGATAAAAATCAAACAAACAAGGGACATCAGTTATAAAATGATTTGAAGAGAGAATTATTGTCTTTTTGATGGAATATCCCTAGATCCATTTGGCTCTTTTGTGGGGGTATCAAAGAACTGCCCGAGGCTTCACACAATGGAGAGCCTTGAGAATCAATGGGCAAGATGTGCTAATTGACTTAGGAATTTTGGTCTCTCTTTGCTGTGTATCATTATGTGGAGAATTATTCCAGCATAACCAACAGTAGAAAACCACAGTATCCTCATTCCTTACTCAGGAATTAAGTTTTATTCCTACCACCCTGAATTGTGGTAATTCCTCCAAGAGAAAGGAATAGAACTTTTGGGCTTGCTTTTCTCCTATCTCTATAATGAGATGGTTGGATGGCATTGTTGATTCAATAGACATGAGTCTGAGGAAGCTCTGGGAGATAGACAGTGAATGACAGGGAAGCCTGGCATGCGGGAGATAGTGAATGACAGGGAAGCCTGGCAGGCTACAATCCATGGGGCTGCAAAGAGTCAGACATGGCTTAGCAACGGAACAACAACAGGATAGGCATATTACCTCTAATTTTGCTGTTGCAGAATGTCAGACTCATGTCACACTGTAGAATGTGGAGCTTCTCATACACATACATGTAAAGCAGGAACTATACTATGATCACACCGAAACAAAAACCCAACCAACCAACCTGAAACTTGCACTGAGGCTGTGCAGCTGTCTTTGCCCACAGGGTTCTGCACCTCAAAACTGTACACCCCACTGTCACTGGGGGCCACATTAATGATCTTAAGGCCAGACACTTTGTTGAAGAAGCTTATTTTGTATTTGTTGTCACTTGTCAGCTCTTTTCCATCCTTAAACCACTTGGTCGTGAGTTCGGGTGTGCCAGTGACCGAGCATTCCAAGGTACAGGTGTCTCCTGTGGTCACTGTTATGGATTCTGGCTTTTCCACAATTGCTGCAGGCTCTGGAATGAGATACAAATTGCATTCAAGTGTTAAAACCCCATGGAAAAACTAAGGAAGACACAGGTTCTGGTAAGTGTATGCCTTCTACTCATGATGACATTCTCTCTGCACTAACCGAGGATGGACACCGTGGCAGAACACTCTTGCATTCCGGCATCGTTTTTGATCTGACAGGTGTATTTCCCGGCGTTGGCTGTTTCCGCTCTTGAAAACTGTAGGGTTGCAGTGTTTTCTGAATAAGAGATCCATATGTTGTCACTTTCTCTGACGATCTCCCCCTTGTCTTTGAACCACACCACGGAAATGGGCTCAGCGCCCTCAACAGTAGCCTGAAGCTGAACTTCTTCACCAACGATGGTAGAAACATCACTGGGCTTCTTCACAAACCTTGGTGGCGCTGAAGAAAAGGGGGCAAAAAAAAAAAAAGAGATTTAAAAGGTGTGGGGCTAAGAGTATTTCCCTCAAAGCCATCAATGCCAGGAATCAAACTAGTGATCATGCACTCCTTGCATTTCTTAAAGAGGCATTTCTGGTGAGTGGGAGCAAGAATGCATTAGACTTTTGTACTTTTCTGGCCTTGCCACAAGGCTTGTGGGATCTTAATCTCCTGACCAGGGATTGAATCCTAGGCCACCGAGTGAAAGTGTCATGTCCTGACCACTAGACCACCAGGGAACCCTCCTAGAGTTTGTGTTAAGCAGAAGGAGTTGAACACCTTTGCTTCTCTAGCTTTCTAATCCAATCAAAATCTACTGGGAAAACTGTTTAAAAGGGTATTTAGTAGGATTTGAAATGCACACTAAACATAAAAAGATTTAGGAAAGGAGAAAGGGGGAAAGTAGAAGAGACACTAGTGGAGAAGGATGGAGCCAGAGCTGAGGGGTCAACAGGGTATTAAAGTTAGAAGGAAAATACTAGTAAGCACGAGAGGCTGAAGTCACTCTAACCTTTCAGAGTGATGGAGCCCACACAGGTGTCACTTCCCACATCATTCGTGGCTTTGCACTGATACTCCCCAACGTCCGCGGCATCGACGCTCAGAATGTGAATACTCGTCAGGAAGTTCTCAGACATGATCTTGTACTTTTTGCCACTCCTAAGTTCTCTCTTGTCTTTATGCCATGAAACTTGAAATGGGGGAGTGCCCTGAAGCTCACATTCAAGGTGAACATCAGCTCCTTTCAGTGTTTCAACGGGATGAGGCTTTTTGCGGAAAATGGGTGGTTCTAAAGTTGGAAGAAAATCAAGTTAGAAAGAAAGGGGAATTAGGCTGTATTCTCTAAGTATGTATTAACAAGTAAAAATCAGTTGTCTAGTCCAACATAGAGAGTATCACTTCCAATTTTCTATTGTATCCTTTAAAACTTTTAGAACCTTGGAGAGTCCAACAGGGAATTGAGAGGACAGCTAGGATGTGCAAGACATAAAAGATGGGTAAATGCTACTCTCCCACTTTGTCCCAGACAGCTAGTGGGAAGCTGCTGTATATATAGCCCAGGGAGCTCAACTAGGTGCTCTGGGATGACCTAGAGGGGTTGGATGGGGAATGGGGCTCAAGGAGGGGGTATTTGTATACTTATGGCTGATTCACACTGTTGTGCAGCAGAAACAAACACCACACTGCAAAGCAATTATATCCCAATTTACAAAGAGAGCGAAGAGCTGACCTTTAACTTTCAAGGAGGTGGTGCTGCTTGCACTGCCGGCGGCATTGCAGGCCTCGCAGGTGTAGTCGCCACTGTCTTCCACGCTGAGCCCGTGCATTTCCAACACTGCCACTGAGTCCACGAACGACATTCTGAATTTACTGCTCTCTTGAATTTCAGTCTCGCCCTTGTACCATAAAACTTTGATTTCTGGAGACCCTCCTATTTTACATTCGTATCTTGTAGATTCATCTTGCTTCACGATTCTTGAAGGTTCTAGCTTCTTAATGAACCTGGGCGGTTCTATGGAAGCAAGAAAGAAAACACAAGGGAAGAGATGGGAAAGACACGTATAATTCAGGATGAAGGGAAAACTCAAAAAGAGAGGTCTTTAGCTCTGGAAAACATATTAATTTGCTATAGTTCAAGAAAGAATAGGTAAGTGAAATCTAAATCCTGAAGTAAAATGCCTTTACTTTTGTAAGCACCCACATTAAATATTATTGCAAAAGGAAGGAAGAAGAGACATTAATCCTTGTGCAATCCTCCTACCAGCAAAAGAATCACTTCTTTGTGCAAGATCAGAGGCAGAGTGTGCATCTGTTGGTGAAAGCACTCTATGGTTTACAGGGATTAAGAGCATTTGATTACTTTCTTGTATGTGAACCAGTACAGGTCTGTCGTTTCCTATGGCTGCAGAGATACCAGTTATGTGCCAGGAAGAGTCAGAGTAGCAAAACTGGGTCAGATATCTTAATATTTTAAAGTGCTATTTTCTCCTATAGGACTTTAATAGATATTTCTTCAACCTCTATGATAGCCCTTTGAAGTGGGGAGAGCAACACTTTCTTCATTAACTGAATCAGAAAATTCAAGTTTAGGGAGATAAAATAATTAGCAATATGTCACAGGGCACATGGGCTGCTGAATCTAACTCTATTTTAATTTCAAGTTATTTATAAACTGTCACCATAAAAAGTCTTTAAAAATGCTCTCATGAGTTAGACCAGCAGCTCACTGAGTTAATTTCTGACCACAGCAGACAGGAACTGTTTTTGCTACCTTGAGACATGGTTGCCTTCCATGATGTAAGATATTAATGTACTCTCCAGTCCCCTGATTTCCACTATTATTTAAGTGAGGCTAGCAGAAGAGAAGGATTTGACACAATCTGACTCTTGAAGGGCTTTATAGTTTGAGGTGAGGAACAAAACCATTAATTTACAAACTACTGTGGAAAAATATATCATTCAAGACAACTTCCTTTTATTGTCCTAAGATAGTTTCTTTCAAACTTGGATTATCTTACAATTCTGTGAAAAGTTCCTGTTCTCTCTCTAGTCTCTATTTTTAGCCATTGAAAATGGACCCTCAGCCCATGTTTGACCAGTTTTATATATATATTTTTTTTAATTAAAAACTTGCTCCCATTTAGAAGACCCTAGATTTGCTGTAAACTGTAAACTATAAACTTGTAGCCTGCCCAACACCTCCCATAGAGCCTGGCCCATGAAACTGAAGTTGCTCAGTCATGTCCAACTCTTTGAGACCCCATGGACTGTAGCCTAAACCCTAGTCCTAAACACATTTTTCAAGTACACACTTCCTCCTATAGTGTTAGAAGTTGAAATGAGCCCTTGCTATTTTGCTCCAACAAGTACCTTGTACACCCAGATGAGCAGAACAAGAGTCTTTTCCGGCGACATTGCTTGCATAGCAGGTGTACTGCCCAGCATCGCCTTTGCCTATTTTGAGAACCGTCAGAGTGGCGGTATTTTCAACCAAAGTCATCTTGTAGTTGCCTCCAGGACGAATCTCTCGGTTATCTTTAGCCCAAGTGATTTTGATTGGTGCAGTTCCAGTTACGTGACATTTGAAAGAACCACTTTCTCCAAGAGCCAGATCTACTGACACAGGCTTGAGATCAAAGAAAGGAGGTACTTCATGCTCTGGAAAGAATGAAGAGCAACACGGTGACTTCAGTTTCCGTGCTCTCAGACGTGGAGCAGACACTATGTGGCACCAGTCCTTGGTGGCTGGGTGCAGTGAAGCTGCTTTATAACGAAGAGGTCATGTGATGAGTTACTCACCTAAGAGGACGAGCTTCGCACTGGATGAAGCAGTCCCAAGGGGATTCGAAGCCGAGCAATTGTACTGACCTACGTGGCTCTGGTCAGTTTGCAAAATCTGAAGAGTTGCTACATTGTGAACAAAAGATGTTTGCAGATTAGCATCATCTTTCAAAAGTACCCCATCCTTGTACCAAGACACTTGGAGAGGTTCTGAGCCATTGATGCGACATTCAAATGCAACTGGGAAGCCAAGAGTCTCCTGAACATCCTTCAGTTTTCTTGCAAAGGAAGGTGGAAGTTTGCGCTCTGTAAAGAAGTTATAGACAATCCTTATTTACAAGAGAGAAAACAACCATGGCGTATTTCAATCCATTAACATTGTGATGTTTTTAAGAAAATGGATCTGTCAACACACAGTGAGACTTGCAGAGAAAACTGTCATCACCTTTGATAACAAGCACGGATGAAGAAGCCACTGCTCCCACAATGTTTTCTGCCTTGCAGGTATATTCTCCCACGTCACTGTGATCCACTTTGTTGATCACCAAGGAGGCAACGTTATTTTTGAATTGCATTTTATATGCAGGAGCTGACCGTAGCTTTGTGTGTTCTTTATACCAAGAAATTCTGATTTCTGGGGTTCCATCCACTTTACACTGTAAAGTTATAGGTTCTCCGATGACTGCTTCCACGTGTTCCAGAGGCTCAATGAAATAAGGCGGTTCTGAGGTAGAAAGGATGATAATCAATCAGGCGCACTAACTAAAAGAAGATGTTTTGAAAGAAAGAAAAGAGCAAGAAGAAGAGGTAACTGTCAACACACCTAAGACAGACACCACAGCATCACAAATATCTTGACCGGCCTCATTTTCTATTAGGCAACTGTACTGTGCATAATCCTCTATTGTGCTGTCGAGGATTTCCAGGATGGTAGATTTTTCTGTCATGGTAATACTGCAATTCTGAGACTGTGTAAGGGCAAACTCATTCTTCATCCAGCTCACCGAGATGGGAGGTGTACCCGTAAACGTGGCCTCAAGAACGATGGGGCTTCCTGTCTCGACACTGAAATCGGCCAGTCTTTTCACAAAGGTGGCTGGTTCTATGAGGAGAAAACACAGAGGCAGAATTGACATCTTCAAGTGAAGAATCAGAAAAAATGTTAAAGATATGTGCTTTAGGAGGAAAGGGCAAACCTTTCACAAAAAGATGTGCGGTACAGGAGGCACTGCCAGCGTCATTAGTCACAAGGCAGGAGTAGTCCCCGCTCTGCAAGGGCTCCACCTCAAATAGCTCCAGTTCCGTGACAAAATCTTCCAGAGAGATGCTGCATGACTCCCCGGACACCAGCTCCCTGCTGCCTTTAAACCATTTGACCTTGAAAGGTGGGGTGCCTCTGATGACACTGGTGAATGTGAGGCTCGTTCCAGGGAGCACTTCCACAGAGTCAGGGGTTTGTTCAAAAGAAGGTGGTTCTAGAGACCCCAGGGAAGGGGGAAGATCAAGAGAAAAAAGGAATCCAAGTAAGCAGTGCTTTTTGCTACTTAAAGAAAAAGGAACTAAGACTATGCACAAAGACAAAATACAGAAATCCCCCACAAGGCAGGCACTAAGTCACGTGGTGGAGGCGCTGGAGAAGCAGCAGTCTGGCCCCTGAACACTGACCTTGGATAGTCAGGACCGCCGAGCATTCATCTGACCCAGCCACGTTGGCGGCCACGCATGTGTATGTGCCTGTGTCAGAGGGCTCCAAGAAGCTCAGATTCAAAGTGCAAACGTTTTCCGAAAAGCTGGACTGGCATTTAGGCCCACTGACAATCTCATTGCCATCCTGAAACCAACCCACGGAGATGGGGGCGGAGCCGGAGACTCTGCACTCCAAAACCACTGAGGCCCCGACGATGGCGTTGATGTCCTTCAGCTTGCGGATGAAGGAAGGAGCCACAATCCGATCTGTGTGGATGAAGCGTAGTTTTCCATTGAAAGAGAAGCTTTATTTTTCCCCCCAGGGAAAATGATATATTCATGAAAACCTCTTATTACTCACCAGAAACGTGGACAGAAACAGTGCAGGTACTTTTACCAACACTGTTCTTCACTTCAAAGCTATATAACCCCTTGTCACTCATTTCTGCACACGGGATTTTAAGCGAAGCCACTTTGTTGACGAATGTGATGTGATGCTTGCTGTCTGCAGCTATTTCTCTGCCATCTTTGAACCACTTGGCTGAAAGTTCTGGTGTTCCAGTCACTACACATTCTAATGCGAAAGCATTTCCAGTAGTGACAGTCATGGGTTCTGGTTTCTCAATGATTCTGGCTGGTTCTAAAAGAAGAAGTATATTGCATTGAACACAAAGTCATCTTTCAAAACAAGAGTATACTCAGTATATTACTGGGTAAGAATAAGATTTGCAGGCGATGTCATAGGTCAAGCAAATGGACATTTTCCCCCTCAGGCTGCACTTTGTTACTAACCTAGGACAGTCAAGATTGCTGAACACTCTCTCATTCCAGCATCATTTTTGATTTGACACACATATTTTCCAGAGTCAGATGCCCCTGGGCTCCCAAGTTGTAGGGTTGCAACATTATCAACAAATGAAATCCTAGTGTTTTCACTCTCTCTGATGACGTCACCTTTATCTTTCAGCCAGACGACAGAAATGGGCTGGAAGCCTTCCACTACAGCCCGCAACTCAACAGCATCCCCAACCAGGGTTGAGGTGTCACTAAGCTTTTTCACAAATCGTGGGGGTTCTAATGAAAGAAATTTGAGGTTAGAGAAGAAAGATGAGAATCACAGCCAAATACATTACTGGTCAAGCAAGAAAAGATGAAAGCAAGAGGCATATATTTTGGGGCCCATGGATACAAACCTTTGAACTTGAGGGTGCAAACACATGTGTCACTCCCCACCTCATTAGTAGCTTTGCAGTAATATTCGCCCACATCGGCGGCTTCCAGGTTAAGGATATGAAGACTTGCATCAAAATTTTTTGAGGTGATTTTAAACTTCTTGCTGCTTCGAACTTGCTTTCGATCTTTAACCCACACCACTTCAAATGGGGGAGTTCCCGAAATTTCACATTGGAATACAACATCAGAACCTTTAAGGGCTCCTATTGGAGAAGGCTTCTGGGTGAAAACAGGAGGTGCTACCAGAAGAAAAGGAGATAAACAATGAGCGCATTTGCCTAAGAAAAGGGAAAATATGTTAGACTTTAAATCATTCAGTGCCTGGAGTGACCATATGACAGTAAACGAACATAAGAAATGACAAGTCATAAAAGCTAGTTTAAGAATTGCAAGCAAATCCCTTTCACTGGCCTTTTTGTTTTGGAGCTCAGAACACTGCTGAGAAAGAATCCAGAGCAGAGGAGAAGGAAGAAAGCAAGGGACTTAGTGTATCTAACCTTTGACGGTCAGGGCTGTGCTACAGCTGGCGTCCCCAACTCCGTTATGGGCTTCACAGATATAGTCCCCACTGTCCTCTGCGCTGGCTTCATTGATGGTGAGCACTGCCACAGAGTCCACAAAAGACATGTTGTACTTCCAGCTCTCATGAAGTTCACTGTCATTTCGGAACCACGAAACTTTGATTTCTGGAGAACCACTTATTTTGCATTCCAGGTGGATGGATTCTCCCTGCTTTGCAACTTTTGAAGCTTCTAATTTCTTAACAAACTTTGGAGGTTCTAGTAAGTCAAAGGAAGAAACAGCTTATGTTTGTAGCTTAAGATTTTATAAATACCTAATTTTATCTTGTTTATTATTAAGAATATATGTACTTTCTGAGAATTTCATGATAAAATATATATTTTTTTCTGTTAAATAAACTTTTACTACTTTTAATAGAGAATTTAATTGACAAGTTAACCTTGTAGTCTGGATATAGAAACTAAAACATGTAAGTTAATGTATTATAGAAGTATTTGATCAAAATGATAATTCAGAATGCCATATAACAGGAAAAGAGTGAAAAAAAGAGAGGAAATGACATTTAACAAATTTCACATAAACAACACTCTGATAAGATTATACTTAGAGATACACTAATTTAAAAAACAAAATAAAAAGGAAAATAGAACTTTGATTAATGTTGCCTCCAACACTAATGTACAAATTCTAATATGATCTAGTTAGTTCATCCCAAACATTTAAAAAATAAAGAAACTTTTCTGAAGAAAATTATGTAAGATGGGAGAGAATAAGTATTGGTCAGTGCCATGTAGAGATACCTTTTACACTGAGTTGAGCTGAGCACATGTCTTTGCCAACATCATTGGTTGCTTGGCAAGTATATTGACCAGAGTCTCCTTTGCCTACTTTAAGAATTCTCAAATGGGGAGTGTTTCCCACACATGTAATTGTGTAGTTTCCTCCAGGACGGATCTCCTTGTTATCTTTTGACCAAGTAATTCGCATTGGTTGAGCACCAGTAACATGACATTCAAAGTCAGCACTTTCCCCAGCAATAATATCTATAGATACAGGCTTGATGTCAAAGAAGGGAGATTTCTTAGGTTCTGGAAGATGAGAAGAAAAATCAGCATACTTTTTGCTGTTGTTCTTTATTGGCTATTTCTACTTTGACAATGAATAGGAAGTCACGGTTTACAAAGAGAAAAAGAGTAACATCGGAACAAACCTCTTGCTGTCAGTCTAGCACTGGAAGACGCTGTTCCAAGTGGATTAGAAGCTGAACAAGAATATTGGCCAGAGTGACTCAAGTCTGTTTGCAGAATTTTTAAAGTTGCCACATTATCTACAAACGATGTCTGTAGATTTTCATCATCTCGTAAAAGTACCCCATCTCTGTACCAGCTCACTTGGATGGGTGCGGAGCCATTCAGTCGACAAGTGAGGGTAACTGGTAACCCAACAGTTTGTTCAATGTCCTTTAGTTGTCTTGCAAAGGAAGGTGGGAGCTGGCGCTCTGCAGGAAGACAAGTAATACTGGAGGCATTAGTACGTGAAACAAAAATTTCCCCATAAAGGGAAGTGTGAAGATAAGGAAGAAGAAATTCCTTAACTCGTAAAATAAAATTATCACCTTGAATTCTGAAGACAGTCTTAGAAGAGGCAGTTCCTATACTGTTTTCTGCTTTACATGTGTACTCTCCACTGTCATTGATGTTCACCTTATTAAAAACAAGTGTGGCCACATTGTTTGTAAAATAAGTCCTGTATTCAGGAGTCGGCCGTAGCTTGGTATCGCCTTTGTACCAAGACACTGTAATTTCTGGGGTCCCAGCAACTTGGCATTGTAAAGAAACGGAATCTCCCACTGATGCCTCCAGAGGCTCCAGTTCCGTAACAAAATAAGGTGGTTCTAAAGAGGAAAGGTTCACGATCAGCAACTGGGATTAAAGAAAACCACACAAACCACGCCTCACGTTAGACAAATGCCAATCATTGGAGAATAAGAAACACACCTAATGTAGACACCAGGGCTTCACAAACATCCCTTCCCGCCTCATTTTCAATCTCGCAGGAATACCGTCCTGCATCTCTTTTTGTGCTGTTCAGAATTTCCAGGATGCAGGTCTTCTCTGTTGTGACTACGCTGCATTTTTCAGAGGGTGTTATGTTGAAACCATCCTTTTTCCATGTAACTGAAATGGGGAGTGTTCCCTTATAGGTACTTTCCAAAATGATGGATTTCCCTGGTTCTACAGAGTGATCACTCAGTTTCTTCACAAACACAGCTGGTTCTGGGGAGTGACAAAGCATAGCCGTTAAACACAGTAAAAACACGAACAAAGATGCCACTTAAAAAGCAGGAAGCACAAAGACTGGAGCAAACCTTTTACAAAGAGACGGGTAGTGCAGGATGTTTGGCCAGCGTTGTTAGAAACCACACAGGTGTATTCCCCACTCTGAGAGATGTCCACATTAAATAATTCCAGTTCTGCCACAGTGTCTTCAAAATAGATGTTGCACCTGTCTCCTTTCACCAGTTCTCTGGCACCTCTGAACCAGCCGACCTTAAATGGAGGGGTTCCTCTAATAACACTTGTGAAGGTGATGTTTTTGCCTGGTAGTACTTCCAAAGGTTCAGGTTCCTTCACGAAAGAGGGTGGTTCTATACAAGCAAGGAGGACAATGAAAAGATCCTGTAAGTTTCAGATTTAGTTGCGATTTTTATCAAAAAGAAGATGCCTTTTGAATGTGTCAGCAGGGATGGGCACCCAAAGAAGAACTTGTAAGAAAGGATGTGAGTGTCTGACACTGACCTTGTACAGCCAGCACTGCACGGCACTCATCAGACCCAGCGACATTAGCAGCCACACATGTGTAACTGCCCGTATCTGATGAGTCCAGAGAATTGAGCTGCAATGTGCAGACGTTATCTGAAAATGTAGTTTGGTACTTCGCTCCACTGACAATTTTGGTTTTCCCATGAAACCAGGCAACAGAGATTGGTGATGATCCGGCTACTTTGCACTCCAAGATACAAGATGTACCCAGCACTCCAATGGTATCTTTCAGTCTTCGTGTGAAAGAAGGAGGAACCATTCGGTCTGCATGAGGAGAGGCAAGAGACTTGAGGTTTGGAAGAACAGCAGAGACTCGAGGGAAGAAAGCTTGTGAAAGGAATTTGCTGAAGCAATGGGAAGAACATGTCACAACTAACCTGAAACATCGACCACGGCTGTGCAGCTGCTTTTGCCAACATTATTTTGAACCTGGAAAGTGTACGTGCCTGCGTCCTGCTTTTCAACAGAGAGAATCTTCAAGGAAGAGATTTTGTTGTAGAAGCTAAATTTGTGTTTTTGGCTGCTGGTCAACAGCTTTCCATCCTTGTACCATTCGACTGAGAGTTCGGGAGTGCCAGCCACCTTACACTCCAGAGTGCACGTTTCTCCTACAGTAACTGTCATCGAACCTGCTTTCTCGACAATGACCGCAGGTTCTGAAATAAAACGTGATAGCCATCTGTTAAAAACTGTTAGCTTCACCTTGTCTCTACTATCAAATTCATTAACACTGTTTCTTTCAATTATATGGATATCTTCAGGCCCTCTTTCTCTAGACCTTAAAATGAGAATCCATAATTACATGCTGTCATGAAATTATAGGAATTATTAAGAAATATGTTTTTGCGTTATTCAACTTCTGAAATAATTCAATGTCATATATTGATTTGTACTTGACCCTCTCTAGAACAAAGCCCACATGTTCCTATGAATTGCTCAGTATTGTTGCTCTACTTTAAGGAGCTAAAGACAGCTTTTTCAAAGTTGTTTTTCAAACAACTGCAAAATTAAAAATGAATATGCCCAAAGATGAAAGTGCAAGTCATTCTTATCAAACTTTGATCTTTGGAGTTTTTGTCAGCTTAAACAGTAACACTTGAGAAAAAAAATCTCCTTGTAGCATATGTTGGACTCTCATTTTTTTCATGGTTAAACAAAAGACAGTTGTGATTTTCTCTGCTAATTCATCAAGAAAATAATAAAAATGGTTAATTTTTGTTAGGATCACAGACACAGAAAAGAGTGCCTGAAAGGTCCTTTTCCATAAACCTTTGAGATAGGTGAGGATTGATATAGTTCTAGAAATTAAAAAAAGGAAATTCTGCCACTATCTCTTAGTAAGTCGTCTCAGTGTTTGGCACCTCCTTATATCAGAGAACTACTGCACCATATTGTACCAACCTAAAACAGTCAACGTGGCCATGTTCTCCCTCATTCCACCGTCATTCTTGATTTGGCAGATATACTTCCCAGCATTAGCTGGTTCTGCTTTTGAAAACTGCAGAGTGGCAACATTTTCCACAAATGTAATTCTGATGTTTTCACTTTCTCTAACCACTTCTTCCTTCTCTTTAAGCCACTGGACAGAAATAGGCTGGGTGCCTTCTATGGACGCTTGTAACTCAGCAGGCTCACCAGCTACAACTGTGAGGCTGTTCAGCTTGGAGACAAATCTTGGTGGTTCTGAACAGGGAAAGATGGGTGGAGATTGTTGGAAAGATTGTCCAGATAATGAAAAAGAGAAAACAAATAACCATTTTGCATGTTCCTGCCATTTCTGCCACGTGCAGGAAATAATGCTTACCTTTTAGTTTTACAATGCAAATACAAGTATCGCTTCCCACTTCATTCTGTGCTTTACAGTGGTATTCACCAATGTCTAAAGTGTCAACATTGAGAATGTGAATGCTTGCATGGAAATTTTTGGATGCAATCTTGTATTTCTTGCTACTCCGGAGTTGTCGCTTATCTTTGTACCAAACCACCTCAAATGGTGGTGTTCCGGAAAGTTCACATTCAATACTAACTTCAGCATTTTTAAGGGTTTCTACCACAGGAGGGAAGCTGCTAAAAACAGGTGGTTCTGTAAAAAACAAGAATTCCTCATGAACTAGGCTACTTAACTTCATATAATGTTTTTATTTCTTTGTTTAAAAATTGGAAGAAAGAGTCAAACTACTAACACAGGTCTGGCACTATGACTTTAGTGCTGAAGAATAATAGCCTCAGAGAAGCAATAGGGCCTTTACAGAATCACTTGGCTTCACTGGCTGAGGACCCAGACCAGACCCCAGACAACCTTACTGAGCAGCTCAACATTCTGTCTACACCACTTTACTAATTTAGTAAAGATTGATGTGAAATTGTAAAACAAAACAAAAACCAAACACACCTCTAAAGCCAAGTGTAAGGATTAATATGATCTGTATGAGGTATGGGGTCCTGACTTCAGGGATGAAATTTTTTTGTATGTGCTTTACTCTTGGGATACTTGGAAGTTATCACACCATCTGTGTTCTAAGTCTTCCACATCAACAAATGGTTTTTGCAATAATTGCCTCACAATATGACAAACTTAGATTCTGTGACAAAAATTCTGGAAAATACTAGTACTATTTACAACACAGTATAGTGATCTTATTTTAAAAACTAGGAACTAGTTTTAAGAGAGAAAAAACAATATAATTATCCTGTTGTAAATGTAAGGTTAAAACCTCTATTGCTTGAAACTTGGGATATATGTGGCAAATAGTCTTTGTTTTAAATAAAAGATAAAGATCATGCTGAGGATGACGATATATTTACAAGTTGACTGAAGGCAAAAGTTAATTTTAAAATGCCTTCCTTTTTTGAGTGTTTGAAACATCAAATTTGAACTGCTTGGCTAATATGTTGAGGTGATTAGAATTATGATATTGGCATAACAAGAAAAATATCTCAGAATGATTATCTATATGTGAGCAAATCTTAAGAAAAACATCTAAAAACAGAAATGATACTATTTGGGAAAATGTCCTATGATCTCAAATGGAAGCTAAAGATGACCGTAAAACAATGAAGAGCTCTGATAGCCAGAGGAGAAGAAGGTGGGCTTCAGGTAATGAGGAAGAGAAGAAAGAGGTTTCTACCTTTTACAATAACCTTGGTGCTACAGCTTGTGCTGCCAGCAGGATTCTGAGCCTCACAAATGAAATCCCCAGTGTCCTCAGTACCAAGATAATTCATCTGTAAGACGGCCACCGAATCAATGAAAGCCATTCTGTATTTATCGCTGGCTGGGAGTTCATGTTCATTTCTGTACCACACAACTCTGATGTCTGGGGATCCAGTTATTTTGCATTCAAGTCGTGCTGAGTCACCTGCTTTCACTATTTTGGTCGCTTCTAGTTTCTTTACAAACTTTGGTGGTTCTAGAGAGTGAAGAAAAGAGGAGATTATGAGGGAACATAACAGATATAAATAACACAAGTTCAGTTAAGTAGTACAAGAAAGAGAAAAACATGAAACATGAACAATGCCTGGCCAATAGAAGGGTATTTTCTTGACTGGGTAGATGCATTGTAAAAGATTAGAGAAAGGACCAGAGCCACAGGCAGACAGAAACATAAAACAATCAAACTTGCACACCTGTCACAAGCAATGTTGTGGTACAAGAGTCGCTACCAACATCATTGGTAACTTGGCAAGTGTACTGTCCAGTCTTGGAGGCATCCACTGAGTAGAGATTTAAGAAGCTAGTTGACCCTTCCAAGCCAATGAAACATTTAGGTCCAGAGGCAAGTTCCACATCATCCTTAAACCACTTGATTTTAAATGGTGGTGTTCCTTTTAGCACAGCTTTAAATTCCACCGTAGAGTCAGGTATGGCTTGTTGTCGCTCAGGTTTCACTAAGAAGCTTGGAGGTTCTATAGATTTGAAGAGAAATGCATATGATTAAATGCCTTGTAGTTGGATTATTTCAACAGTTTTAAGGCCATGTAAGAAAACACTACTGAAAAGAGGTAATGACTGAATATTTCTTGAACTCAATACAGATGTATCTAAAGAAACAGAATTATGGCGATTTTTAGTTTTAAAGGACACCAGGAAAGAGTGTTACATTTAAAAGCAACCAGAGAGAAGAGCCAGAAGAGGTTAAGAAAGTCTAACCTTTTACAGTCAAGATGCCGCTGCACGCTGCATCCCCTGCTACGTTTGATACTCGGCATGTGTAATTCGCAGTGTCTTCTAATTCCAGGTTGTTCACATCCAGTGATACAGTGTTCTCATGACAGACGAGTCTGTATTTTGCACTTGTAGATATTTCTTTTCCATCCTTAAACCACTGAGCACTAATAGGAAGTGAGCCAGAAACTTTGCACTCCATATGAACGGAAGAGCCTAGCACTTTATCCATTTTGGTTAACTTTTTGGTGAATGATGGAGGAATATTTTGATCTGTCCAATGCAAACAACAAAAAACACCCGTTAATCGTTGCCACTCGTTTACCAAGGACATAATATACATAAGGGATCTGACGGGGGCCGAGAGTACAGACCTAGCACTCTCAGGTAGGCGTCGCAGCTGCTGCTTCCAAAGTCATTTTCCACCTTGAAAGTGTACTCGCCGCTGTCTTGCTTCATTACTGACTGAATCCTAAAACTGGCCACGTTGTTTTCAAAACTCATCGAAAAATATCTACTAGGCACAATCTGTTTCCCATCTTTAAGCCACTTGACTTTGAGTTCTGGCGTTCCGGCCACAACACACTCCAAGGTCACTGGGTCTCTCTCAGTTACATCGACAGATTTAGCTTTCTCTATGATCTGAGCGGGTTCTGTAGTAAGAATGGAAACATGGATGAGTTGCACTCATAATTCCATGGAAAAAGGGTTATTGCTTGTGAAACTGTCTCCAGAGAATAACTCTGAAAGGGGCTAGCTCACACACCTTGTACTAAAAGGAAAGCGTAACACCTCTCAACTCCTGACTCATTCTTGGCTTGACACGTGTACCTCCCACTGTGTCCATTATCCACAGATCTAATTTGAAGTGTGGCCACGTTGTTCACAAAGGAGATGTGAACATTGTCATCTTCATCCAGAATCTGGTCATCCTTGAGCCAGGTGATAGAAATGGGAGGAGAGCCCGCCACAGTGCTCTGAAAGGTGGCAGAACTTTTCAAAACAGTAGTGATGTTTTCTATCTTCTTTATGAACGAGGGTGGCTCTGTGATTAAAGTAGACAGTATGAGAAGAGGAAGTTTATCTGAACTCCTACCCATCATCACAAGATGAAAACTTTACAGAATTTGTACTGGGCAGCCAGCTCCTTTGCATCCAACTGACCTTTCAGAGAGACTCGAGCACTGCAAGAGCAGCTGCCGCCTTCATTGGATACGATGCACTGGTAGTCACCAGTGTCTGAAGGGTCACATCTGTTTATGTTGAGATTAAACACTGACACTCTGTCAGTCAGGGTATATTTTTTGCTGCTCCGAATTTCCTTGTTATTCCTCAGCCAAGTGACTTGGAATGGAGATGTTCCCATAACTTCACACTCCAGCTCCACATCACTATCTTTGACTACCTCCACGGGTTTCAGCTCCCTGATAAAGGTGGGAGGCTCTAAAGATTCAAAAAGGAGACAGAGAACCGTTTACTCCAGGGAAGACCCAAGGACCAGCCAGGAGCATAGCCAGAATGGAAATGAGAAGCAGTAACGCACCTTTCACTTTTAACTCAATGCTGCAGCTTGCAGTGCCTGCATCGTTTTGAGCTTCACAGACGTAAGTCCCACTATTTTCCACCCTGGCCCCAGATATCTGGAAAGTGGCTAAACCATCAATGAAGGAAACGCCATGTTTCTCAACAGCTGTTATTTCGTTCCCGTCCAGATACCAAGAAACTCTGATTTCAGGCGTGCCTGTTATCTGGCATTCAAATGTCGTGGACTGTCCATTCCTCAGCACTAGCACTGGGCTGGGCTTCTTAATGAATTGAGGAGGTTCTAAAGATGGGGAAAAACGTGTGATGGTGAACATTTTTTATACTAAAGACCAATGAGCAAAACTGTTTTCTCAAGCCCCCTCCCCTGAAGAAAATCTAGGCAAGCAAGACAGTGAGAAGATAGAGAGACCAGACCTTTCACAAAGAGAGAGGCTTTAGTGGTTGCTGTGCCAACATCATTGCTCAGTTGGCAGATGTAGATCCCCGAATCGGCAGCTTTGGCTGAAAAGAGCTCCAGGATGGTGGAGGTGTCATCCTTCCAGACCGAGCGAGCCGCTCCGGAGTGCAACTCTTTGTTGTCTTTAAACCACTTTATTGTCATGGGTGCAGTGCCACCCACAAGTGCCTTTAACTGAACCCTTGTATTGGGATTGACATCTTGTGACTGTGGCTTTTCCAGGAAGTAAGGGGGTTCTGGGGTGAAAGAAGAAGAAGCGAAAGGGGAAAGGAAGGTTTATTTTAGAACTGATCAGTCAAGGAAAGAATTAAGAAATCAGAGAGCAGCAAGTTCTCGAGAGGCAGAGACAAAATTTGCCAACCTTTGACGGTCAGATGGCCACTGCACTGGTTGTGTCCGGCCTTGTTAGTGGCAGAACAAGTGTAGGTGCCACTGTCTGAACCTTCCAGCTGACTGATTTCCAAGAAGGCAGTGTTGTCATGAAAAGAGAACTTGTATTTTTCACTAGCTGTTATTTCTTGGTCATCTTTGAACCACTGGATGCTTATGGGATGTGACCCAGCCACTATACATTCTAAGTCAATGGAAGACCCTTTAATGCTGTCCATTTTCTTCAGCTTTTTGGTGAATGACGGAGGTATGATAAGATCTATGCAATGAAAAAAAAAAGTCAATCTACTGATTTATACTTTTTTTCTAAAATTGAAAGAGATGAAAGAGCATAGAAATGCCCAGTTCCTCGCCATAGAAAAGCTGTACCAACCTAAGACATTAATGCTAGCCTTGCAGCTGCTCCTCCCGACATCATTTTGGACTTCAAAAGTATATTCACCACTATCTCTCTTTTCTGTAGAAATAATCTTCAGTATAGAGACAGTGTCAGTGACACTGATTTTATATTTTTGGCCCGGTGTCAGTTCTTGGCCATCTTTAAACCATTTGGCTGTAATCTCCTTAGTCCCTGAAAATTTAACCTGCAAAGTGGCAGGGTCTCCTTGGGTGACATCTATAGACACAGCCTCTTCAATGATTGTTGCAGGTTCTATGGAAAACAAAGGGATAGGTGTGGGTTGTGAATGGCTCTGGTTAAAGGCTTACATCTGCATTTCTTCCCTAGAACCCACAGTGAGCTTTCTGAACCAACCTTTTACTGAGAGTACTGCGAAACACCTTTGTATTCCTGCATCGTTTTTGGCCTGGCAAACATATTTCCCATCGTGCTTGACTTCAATGCCACTGAGGTACAGACTTGCCACATTGTTCTCAAAGGTCATTCTTATGTTATCGTCTTCAGTGATTTCCTCGTTGTCTTTTAGCCAAGTCACCGTGATGGGCAGGGAGCCCTTCAGCGTGGCCTGGAAGGCAGCGGTGCCTCCTCTAAGGGAGCTGGTGCTCTCGATCTTCTTTACAAAGGTTGGGGGTTCTAGTGGAAGAACGAATTCTCAATCAATTCCAACTCCAGAGCGAAACCAGCTTAACAAAAAGCATCGACTCCAAAGAAAAGCCAGTCTGTCATCAGCACTGACACTAACCTCTTAAAGTCACCCTGGCACTGCAGGTGCTGCTGCCCACCTCATTGGTGACCCGACACTGGTATTCACCCACGTCCGCAGCAACAAACTTGAGGATCTGCAGGCTAACCAGCCGATCCTGAATGAAGGTTTTGTACTTCCTGCCACTTCGCAGTGTGGTGTTGTCTTTGAACCAAGTGATCTCAAAGGGAGGCGTGCCTGCCACCTCAGCCAGCAACATGACATCATATTCCTTCAACACTTCAATGGGCTTAAATTCCTTGGTAAAGTAAGGTGACTCTACAGGGGAAAGGAATTATTTTGAGTTAATGGGAGTGGAGTCGGTGCCCCGGGCCATAACTTTGGTAACACAAGAGACAACGTGAACACAAACCTTTGACTATCAGAATGCTACTGCAGTGGTCACTGCCAGCCTCATTTTGAGCCTCACACATATATTCACCACTGTCTTCGACAGCAATATCTGTAAGTCGTAGAACCGCAGTGGACTCCACAAAAGACATTTTGTGTTTGCTGCTCTCCTTAATTTCTCTATCATTTGCAAACCATGTTATTTTAATTGGAGGGGTGCCCGTGACTTTGCAGGCTAGCTGGGTGGTGTCTCCCTTCTTTAAGAGCTGGGACAGCTCTAACCTTTCAACAAATGTGGCAGGTTCTGTGGAAGGAAGTCATTCAGAGACATGAGAAAGAGGCAAGAACTAACAACGGTAGCTCAAAGATGTCAAGGAAATTCTGCAAACCTTTTACAAATAAGTTTGCACTGCACTCCACAGCTCCAGCCACGTTGCTGACTTTACAGGTATATGTGCCTGAATCGGTGGTTTTTACTGAATATAGTTCCAGGGAACTTTCTAAAGCTTCTTTGTTGATATAGCAGTTTCCACCAGAAACCAGCTCTTTGTCACCCTTAAACCATCTGATTGTGAAAGGGGTAGACCCTTGGAAGGTGCTCTTCAGGAACACAGCTGAGCCAGGCAGGATGTCCTTTGATGCAGGTTTAGTTACAAAACTGGGTGGTTCTAAAGGAGTGTAAAGAAAGAATTTCAAAGAGTTAAGAGGTGCCATTGAAAGGAAGATACCTTAATTTGAACATCATTTACATAAGAATGAAAGGCACAGTCTCCAGCCAACCTTGCACAATCAGGGCTCCGCTGCAGTCTTTGCTACCCACGGAATTCGTGGCTCGACAGGTGAAATTCCCGGCATCACTCATGTCTACTCTGCTTATTTCCAAAGAGGCTGTGCCTTCCACAAAGGCTATTCTGTATCTGTCAGAGGAGGTTACTTCTTTACCATCCTTAAACCAGGACACCCTCATGGGGAGGGAGCCAGCAATTTTGCAGTCCAGTCTGCAGGTGCCACTAACCACACTGTCCACATTTCGAAGGGGTTTGGTAAAGAATGGAGCAATGTCTCGATCTGTTCATGGTACAAGAAGAGAAGAAAGAACAATGTGGAAAGGCGCAGTGATTTTAGTGTTGGTTGTCAGTTGGCTTTCAAAGGAATATGGGAGCACAGGTTTTTACGGATACTAACCTAAGACAGTGAAGGTTGTCTCACAGGAGCTGCTGCCCACTTCATTGGAAATCTCAAACGTGTACTGGCCGCTATCGTGCAGTTCAGCTGAATAAAATTTGAGTTGGGCAACGTTGTTTTTGAAACTTATCCTATACTTTTTACTGGCGACCAAAGGTCTCCCATCTTTGTACCATTTTGGCTTGAGTTCTGGGGTGCCTGCGACTGTGTACTCCAGCGTGGCTGGGTCTCCTGCGGTCACTTGGATCAGTTCTGCTCTCTCAATGATTTTAGCGGGTTCTACAATGGTATTAAATAGTTAGAATTCTGCAGTGTTGATTAAGGTTTCATTTTTAAAAGAAATATCAATTCAAAATGTTCCTCCACGAACCTTTAACTATTAATTCCCCAACAGACGTTTGGCTTCCGGCTTCATTTTCAGCCAGGCATGTGTATTTGTCACCAAAACTAATCTGCACATCAGGGATTATCAAGACTGCCACACCATTGGCAAAGCTCATTTTGATCTTTCCATCTTCTTTAATGATCCCCTGTCCCTTCATCCATGTGACAGAAATGGGTTCTGACCCTCTCACGGCAGCTTGTAAAGTAACCGTCTGTCCTGCCAGTGCAGTAAAATCATCTACTTTCTTTACAAAGGTTGGTGGTTCTAGTTAAAGAAAGACAGCATATAAAATTGATCATTCCCAAACACTTTGACACCATGTGCATGCAAGAATTTTATCTCGATTACATTTATCTAGTCCATAGTGTTGATTGATTAGAAAAAGAAATCCAATTTAAGAGGTATTACACTTCCATGCAAGAAGAAGATGCAAAGATACACAGCTATCAGCTGACAAAATCGCTTATTGCATAATTCATTTTTCTAGACCTGGGTTCAGTTTCTGGGTCTGAAAGATCCCCTGGAGAAGGAAACGGCAACCCACTCCAGTATTCTTGCCTGGAAAATCCCATGGACAGAGGAGCCTTGTGGGCGACAGTCCATGGGGTCGCAAGAGTTGGATACAACTTAGCAACTAAATCACCACCACCATCAGAGACTCAATATTTACACTGGCCTCAAGATAAAGACTGCAGTGTTCCCAGGGTCCTAGGTCAAACCGAAGGCAAAACGTATTTTCAAAAATTAGGAGAAGAGGAGAATGTACCCATTTTACTTCCTTGAGCTAAGAAAGCTATTTTGACAATTTATTAAAGAGAGGTGAATTTTTCAAGCACTAACCTTTTAGTAAGTGGGTTGCAACACAGCCACACTTCCCAACTTCATTAGCAACCACACACTCATAGTCACCAACGTCCGCGCTATTAAAAGAAAAGATCTCCAGGGACACAGTGGACTTCTGAGAAAACAACCTGTACTTTTTACTACTTCGAATTTGCTTCTTATCCTTGAACCAGCTAATTTCAAATGGTCCAGTGCCTGCGATTTCACACTGAAGGAGGGCATTTGTTCCTCTCACTATGTCTGCAGGCTCAAGAGTTTTGATGAAAGAAGGAGGTTCTACAAAAGCATGAAAGGATTGTATAAGTTACGTGTTACAAACAGGTAAAAAGAAAACCTTGTCTCAAAAACCAATGGACTATGACCAAGTCAACAAACCTTTGACAACTATTTCAGCGCTGCAACTGTCACTGCCGACGTCATTCACTGCTTCACACGAGTAAGTCCCGCTGTCTTCAACTTTTACATCCGTAATGTCAAGGACAGCCTCAGAATTGACAAAGGACATTCTGATTGTGTTACTCTCAGTAAGTTCTTTGTTATTTTTAAACCAAGTAACCTGGATCACAGGTGAGCCTTTCAGCCTGCAGTGGAGGCGTGCTGATTCACCTGGGAGCATTAAGTAAGAAGGATCCACCTTCTTCACAAAGGATGGTGGCTCTATATGAGGTTAACAGAAAAGAAAAGGAAAAGACATCTGAAGCATAAAGCACACACAAACAAAGTAGACATCACACAATAAAAAGACACACACAACACACACACACAATATCTTCATGAAATTCCTGAACAGGTTGTGGTATACTTAATAGCTTTCCATATTTCTATGACTCCAAAATGTTTTCCCAGACTCTTGATTTAAAAAATAAACAAAAACTAAACTAAACAAATTCTACTTAGACAAAGAGCAATTTTATGAAAGAAGATATTTAAGGATTGTCTAGACACTCAAAGTTCTTAGAAGTAGTTTTAAGCAAGCTATGTTAATGGCAGACAGCTTGAAATGAACAAGAGTAAGTGAATTCTGAAAAAGACTAAAAAATATAAACAATTTCAGGATTTCCCCAAACCAAAACAATTGCTGAGATGAAATCATTTTCATCACAAAATGCGCCGACTGCAGTGTGTCAACAATTTGTCTACTGAGGCATCCCTGCAGAGAAGGGAGTGAAACATTGTTCACACACTTCTTACCTCTGATAGTTACTGTCGCTGAAGTGGAGCTGCTTCCAGCCTCATTGGAAGCTGTGCAAACATAGGTTCCTGAATCTTTGAGTTTGGCCAGAGGGATCTCAAGTGAAGCTATTTTATCTTCAAAATAGATCTTATAATCTTTCCCAGGGGGGAGCTTCTGCCCATTTTTGCTCCACGTAATTGTGACTTTTCTGTCTTCATCTACTTGGCCCTCAAGGTGGATCTTCTTATTGATAGCTGATTGTACAGGCTCCAGTTCTTTAATGAAATGTGGTTTGTCAATTATGTCCAACTCAGCTTGGCAGGTGTCAGCTCCAAACTTGTTAGAAGCCTTACAGGAGTAAACTCCTTTATCATGAACTGTAAGATTTGAGAGCTCTAAAATGTGTTTGTTGTCTACATCTGAAATCTTGCAGGTAGGGGAAGGTGAGAGGGCCATTCCATCTTTCTGCCAAATGGTTTCAATCACGGGAGTGCCTGTCACTGTGCAGAGAAACTTGGCTGCCTTACCCACAAAAGTCGTTACGGACTTAGGTCTGGAGAAGAAGGTTGGTGGATACGCCTCTGTAAGAGAAATGTTTTCAGTGTTATGTTTTGTCCCCACAAAGCTCCTTCTGTAATTACATATTCCGAGAAAGAGAAGAGATGAGTTATAGCTTTAGATAGACCTGAGACATTATTTAAAGTAAGGTAATCTATTAAGAAAATGAAAAGATGCATCAAAGGAAAGGGACGAGAATTTTTTTTATAGCGGAGCAAGACAGCACTTAAAACTTTAAATAAAAGATTTGTTCTTCTTTTATTTCACAACATTAACTTACAATTGCTAAAGATCTGTCCATTTTAGTAGCTGATTAATTGTTTGAACTATCTGATAAGCAATTCAACTGGTACTTAATTCTGCAAATCAGAAGACTGTATAAGGAATATAAAGAAAATGTTCTTGACTTTTCTGAAGAGGAGGGATATTAAGTGAATAATAGAAAAGGTCTGAATAGTTTTTTAAAATCTAACCCTCATGTTTCAACTATAAATGCATCTGCTAAACCATTTCAAACTTGTAAAAATACATATAGCAGTAATTTTCTATGTCCATTCTGCATTTGGAAGAAAGCCTTTAGGAACCTCTCTTTTTGGTTAAAAAATAAAAAATCCTCCTCTTTCTTCTTTCCTCTGTGACTTGAAGCAACAGTGTTAGTTCCATTACTGAACAGTCCTATTTTGGATAAAGAAATTTCCCAAAGTGTCATTAAGAATAATGCCATGCACTTGGTGGCGTAGATATTCTTTGATCACAAAGCAAAAGCCACTGAATGGGTCACTGTGGGCCTGGGGTGTGGAGTTTCCGATGGAAGAGTTGTGGAGGAGAGGAAGCTGTGGGTAACGTCGTCTTTTTCAAGTCAATGACAGGTGCTGCATTTGTCTTTCCCCTCCGTGCTCTCATTGGAAAAGATGATCAAGGTAATATGGTAATCAACTAAACTTCAAAAAGAAAAAGAAGAGCAAAGACAGGCCCACTTGTGCATGGCTTCTATCAACAGCACAAATCATTGCTACCCCTGATCCCAAACCATCATTCATAAGCTCACGGTCACATTTTCCCTTAGTAGAAAGAAGGCAAGAGAGACAGAGAGGGAAGGAAGGGAGAGAAAGGAAAGAGCTACTAATCTTTTTTGCTAATAAGGGAATTCAAACACCTGAGTGTTACCTACTTGACAGTCATCCTGTATATTATTAGGAAACTAAGAAAAGAATATTTGTGTAGTTATTCTTATTTTTAAATTAGTAATAAAGCCTAGGGTGAGAATCCTAGCTTGGAGTCCTGTAATACCTCCCTATCTCTTATTAGGATTTGTTTAATTTTAGTCTTATGCTCTGTCCTTAGTTTTCTGTTCTGCTTTTTCCTGTTCTTAATTGGTTAATTGATTCCAAGTTATGAAATATATTGGGACATCATTTATTTTTTTAGCAGCACCAAAGTGTCCTGAAAATTTTTTATACTAAGGGGCAAGCCAGAATATTTGAAGAAAAGAAAGAGAACAAAACAAAAAACCTAAACCAAACTATCAGGAGTCACTGCTTGTAGGATTCCTTGACATCCTCTTGAAATAAAAAGTTATTTTTTTCTTTAGCTGTTGTCAGAAATAGGACCTTAAACAAGAGAATGCTTGTAGGATTCCTTGACATCCTCTTGAAATAAAAAGTTATTTTTTTCTTTAGCTGTTGTCAGAAATAGGACCTTAAACAAGAGAAACAATGAGAAACAAACATTTCTCATCTCTCATAGGCTCTGCAGGAGCCACTGTGTTACCACGTTGCTGTTGGTCTCTCCAGTTGGTAGAACACACACTTCCTGCACCTGTATGGAAGTCAAATAGGCAATAATATGAAATGGAACGACATCTGTGTCAGCGTTTGGCATTTACCTGTCACAGTCAGTGTGGCTGTACAGCTGACACTGCCATACTCGTTGGAAGCTTTGCAGGTGTACTCGCCACAGTCAACAACCTGGGTTCTCAGGATTTCCAGGGTGGTGACGTAATTTGCAGACCGAATAGAACACTTGTCACTTTCATAGATTTCTCGTCCAGCTTTGAACCACTGGAAGCGGACATTGGGGGCGCTGTGGATCTCACAGGTAAATTTGGCGAGGTGGCCCAGGGCTACTTCCAGGGGCTCAATTCTCCTCCTGATCACTGGAGCAGCTGCAAAGGGAAGCAGAGGCTGTTAGCAAGCCTCCTTACTAGGCACCTCACATTTTTCTTTTCCTTCTAACTTTGGTTGCTGTTAATGGAGTAAAACAGTTGAAAATTGGTGAGATGGATTGCAGCAGTTTAAGACAAGTGACTGGAAAATGAGAAAGATCATTGAAGGCAAAAGAAGACAATGAGCAGCTTTCAACATATTCAATTGTTATTTTCCAGTGAATTGTGAAAAATGTGATGCTTTGGCTTACATGCATAACAACATGATATTTTTTTTTAATATACCATGCTGACTAGGAAAACTCAGAATAACGTGAAAGAAACATGATGTACTAAATAAAGTGATGTAGTGAAACAATAGCAAAAAAAAAAAAAAGACATCGAAATGAGAAACACAGACAATTAATCATGGTTATTTTGAATTTAAGAACGAGATTGACGATTTCAGGGTAACTAGGTGTTCACTGACAGCTTTTGATTACATATCATTAAAGTATTTTCATATAGAAATAGACTGAAAACATTTATCAGTTTTATGAAATATATGAAAATACATTAATTTTTTAAAATAAATAGCAGGATAACTATAACGTACCACCCAGCAAGGCAGTAAGGAAAAAGGAGAAGAGTTACTAACCATGATTATGTCTGTGATTTCATTTTTACTCTAAATAAATTCTGGCAATGGCAGGTAAGTGAAAACTCAGTGATGAAACCTAAATCACTACAACCCAGTGAATGTTAGAGCTTGATCCACTGAATCCTTAAAATTCCAACCTCTTTTGACTACAGTGAGTTTTGCTGACGTTGTTGCTTTTCCATTGTCATTCAAGGCCTCACACGTGTATTCCCCTTGATGCTCTTCTCTATTTACTTTGTCGATGACTAGCGTGTATGTATTTTGATCCTGTAAACACTTGAACTTTTCATCTGAAGGGACCAGTTTACTCTCAAAATACCAATTCACCTCTTTGGCGTTTGTTATGCATGACGTGAGGCTTATGATGTCACCTTCCTCGGCAATTGTGTCCACCAAGGGCGTCTGTACATCAGGACCATCTTCTCCGAGCTTCCTGTCTTCCTCATCCTCAGCTTCCTGTATCTCTACTGTACCAACCTCCTCAGTACCACCTTCAGAGACTTTCTCTTTTTCCTCTGATGGTTTTGGTAGCTCATCCTGTTTTTCATCAGAAACAGCAGCAGAAGCAGTTGTGGTACCCACAGCTTTGACCTGACTCTCCACCTTAAAATAACTGATCTCTTCCTTCGAGACAAGGTACTTAGATTCAGCTTCTGGTTCAGTGATTGCTTCAAGCTTCTGTGAACTGGAAAAAGAAACATCTTCCTGCAAGACTACTGTGGCTCCTTTCTCAATTCCAGGCTCCTCAGCTGTTAAAATGTTCATTTCCTCACATATAGAGCACAACGCCTCCTTCAGTTCAGTTTTCAAGTCAGCCATTTGAGGATCAATGCCTTTAATAGTGACGGTTACTTCTTCTGTCAGAGATTTCACTGAGGTAATCAGATAGGTGCACATAATGCAGTTGGGCTCTTGGGTAAAGTCTATGGCCTTGACCTCCACCTGTTCAATGTTTCTTAACCATTCAGAGAAAAGACTCAATTGCTCGCTGGCCACTGCTGCTTGCAAAGCACTGCGGATCTGAGTTTTCAGGTTTAATCGCTGCTCTTCTGGAATACCAGGAAGCAAACTTTCCTTAGAAAGAAAATCACTTCCCTGCACCTCCTGCACACCATTTACTGCCATAGGCTCCTTTTTATACTCAGTGGTTTGGTTCAGGGGCAATGCCAAGGTGTCAGAATGCTCTTCCTTGAGCAGTACCTGCTTTTCTTCACATGCTAATGGAAACCTTAAGGACTGGCCTTCCTCAATCCTGGCTGCAAAATCTTGCCCTGCACTATCCAGTTGATCCACACTTTCCATCAAAATTTCACTTTCTGTGCACGTGTGTTCTGAAGGGACCCTGGAGACTGTGACATCAGGACCCTGTAAACTTTGTGCGTGTCCCTCAGCTAAGTTCTGATTCAGGAAGAGAGCATTTTGCAACTCTTGCTTTTGAGAAGTCTCTCTTTGCCCTCTGTCCACTGCAGACACTGTCTTGTCTTTTGATAAAAGTACTTCCTCAGCCACAGAGGTCGGATATGAATGGGCTGGTGTTTCTTTTCTTAATGGCTGTGGATAACTCTCTTCAGGTTCAGCTAATAAAGTTTGCAGAGACTCAACTGTTGACAAACTAATTTCCTCTATGGACATGAAACTTGGAAAGATTTTTTCCGTATCTGATAGAACTACCTGTGACTCAGGCTCTTGACACATCAGAGTATCTTCTCTGGGGAGGGTGTCCTGGGACTGGGCAATCTGTAGCTGTAAACCGGGAGGTAGTTCCTTGATAGGCTGGACATGAATAGTACCACTGATGGAAAGAAGTTCTCTGGTGCTTTCAGGAGTGGGCATATCGTGTTCCAGTATGACTGTGGATTGCAGTTGCTCAGCTTTTAAAGTAACTTGACTACTTAGTTCATTGGTTTTAACCACTTGCTCATAAGAAAACTGTTGTTTTTCTTCTGCAATTAAAGAAGCTTTCAAAATGGCATCTTTTACGAAAGTTACAACTTCCTGCTCTGAGTCAAACGTCTCAACTGCAGGGTCCTTTACCGATGTGTGTGGAAAACCTTCTGGAGCCTCTGGTGTGGGCGCTGCTTTGCAGGTGGCATCAGTCATGTCTGTGTCTTCCAGAAGCACAAAGAGCTCTGCTGCACAGGTGGACCCACCCCACACATTCTCTGCTTTACAGACATAGAGACCGCCATCTTCTTTCTGAGGATCGTTGACGATGAATGTCCCAGAACCATCAGGATTGTGAATGATAGTGTAATACACATTGGTACAAAGTTGCTTATTTTCTTTGAACCACAGAACAGTAGGTGCAGGCTCTCCGAGTACCACGTATTCAAAGATGGCAGGGAGTCCCTGCACACAATGCACTGGTTTTAACTCCTTAAGGAAGTAAGGAGGACAAGGACCTTGGAGCTTTTCCAGAGACTTCTCTGCCGATTCTGGCTCTTCATGGCCCTCGGCTTCAGAATTTATTTTCAGATACGCACTACACATTGCCTGCCCGTATTCATTACTGGCGATACATGTATATTCTCCCTCATCCTCCAGTTTGGTGAACAGAATGATTAAGCTGTGATCATTACCGTCAAACACAAATTTGTAGTCAGCTGAAGGGGTTAACATTGCTCCATTAAAGAACCACTGTATCTGGGGTGTGGGAATGCCAGTGACAGTAACAAACAGCTTCGCCACATCCCCTATGCTTATTTCAGCATTTGACACTTCTTTGATGAAAACTGGGGCATTGCCCTCCTTTTTGGAATCAAATTTAGGTGAATAAACTGAAGGTTCAGACAAAGGTTCAAGTGTTTCATTTCTATTAAATAACTGAAGGTCACAGCTAGAGGTTTGAGGTCCTTCTTCTTCGGCAGACAGAAGAGAAATAGAAAACTCTGTATGGGAAAAAATGATTATTATTTTACTATCAATTTTACTTAAACGAAGAAGTCAAAGAATTACACACCAATTGACAGTCGTCTTCTGCTTTATTCCTGAAATTGTTAATTATCATGAGATTAATTTATCAAAAAGCACATTTCTAAAATTTTAACCTTAGCTTATTATATCATATGATTATAAATACGTACTGACGCAACTTTCAATCCATTTCATTAGTGTTAGAGTTTATAAATTTTAAAGATGTTCTTATGAGTTTTCCTTTGTGATAGTCTCAATTCTAAAGTTTGCAAAACTGCTGGCTAAATATTTATAATAAAAGAATTCTGGATCCAAATATTTTTCTTTAACTAAAATTTCTTTAAAAATTCCAATAAATATTAAGTAACTAATATCATTTAATATTACTTATATATTAAATAAAATATTTAAGGACTATTTAAATAAATGACTAAAAAGATCCATAATTATTTCTTACATTTAGAATTTTCTTGAGTTTAAGAATGATCATTGTCAAATTGAAGACTGTTTATTTCCAAAATAAAACATCTATGTTTTAGTTACTGCTTATAAACTGAAGCCATTATTAAAAATAAGTGGCTACAGAAAATGGTTGATCTGAATTTGTAAGAGAACCACTGTTTTCAGTTACTAGAAATGCAGGGCTTCTTTTCCCTGTGTGAATTGCCACATCACTTCAGCAAAGCTTTTATAATGAGGCTTATGCTAAGAAAATGGGAGAATCAGAAATGAGAGAAAACTCCAGCATTAAAAATTTGATTATATTTTATTGCACAAGAAATACCTATACAGTCTTATTGAACAGAAAAACAAGCAATGAATAACAGATATTCTTTAAAGTTTCATGAACAGAATGAAAGAAATGTAATTTGATAACAAGAGATTAGCTTTTCATTAAATTTGTTAGGTATGTAGAACAGCTCTGTTAATAATAGTTTTATTACTTTACCTAAAAGTAGTTTGACTATTGTATTAGTTCACTCCACTTGCATTACAGGGAACAGTCTTATGTCTTAATACAAATGTATAAGCAGCAAAGAGCAAGACTTCAGTGTCTGTTGGCTATAAATATATTGATAAAACTTATCTATAAATACTCAATTATTTATCATTTCAATCAGTAAGTTGTAAAAACATTGATTAATTTCACAATGACCACTTAACTTCACATTTAATCTCTAATGTTATCACTCATGTCAGCTTTCCCTTCATTTATACTCCCAAAGTATCTGTAAATGGAGTGAAGGTCAATATAGTGAAAATCCCCTACTCACTAACATGTTGAAATATTTTCAGTGTTTTCCCTTTCTTCTAAACGTGGTATAGTAACCATAAAAAGATACTATGTGAAATTCAAGAGTGCTGCAACATGAAAGGTGTAGTTAAAAATACATGCAGTAGTAACACCTAATAATTATGTCTAGATTCTACTATGTGTAGTACAATGAATTTTATATCTAGCAGAAGAGAAATTAATATCTCAGGCTTTTAAGTTATATGCCATTGAGCTGGAAAATAAAAAATTCCATTTAATTATCTGTAACAATAATTAAGCCAACTGTGGGCAAGGCTTATTTTTACTCAGTCATTGCTATTTTGAATATCCTCAAGTTCAATGCTCCTGAGACTAACAGAATTCTAATGAGCAAAATCAAATAAAACCCACCTTTTCATAAGCATAAAAGCATAGTTTTAAGCTCTTTCTGCCAATCTAAAAGGCAATAAAACTTTTCTTATTATTTTTTTTAAGAACAAGTTTGAATTATTGTGATGCTGTATAACATGTGGGTAAAGTGTGCTTGTTTGTCATAACCTGAATTTGTAATTTATTTAAACATCCATTGTGTGACTAAAAGTAGAATAAATCCCCAAGTCTCTAAACTGTAGAATTACTTTAATTTCAGGGATTTATGATGTGATATATTAACACCATCTCTATAATTATGACCACAGATATTGTGTGCTCATTGGTTGAAACAGAAATGATAGGTCCACAACAGTGTATCTATATTGATAAGTTATGGGTGACTCTAAGCAAGCAAAGCCGATGCTCTTCTGCGGGGCAGTGAGGAGGGTGGGGTACAAGCCTGACTGCTCTGTCTGGATCCTACATATACTCCCCGGTTTCTTCTTTAATTTCAAAGGCTTTTAGGGAATTCCCACCGTGAGAATAAAAAATGTGACAAATGAAAGAAACATAATAAACATAACTGGATATATGGATTCTTTTGAAAATTTAAATGACTAATGTTTTACAATTCAATTAAAATTAGTATACTTAATATGATCATGGTATGTAAACATTGTTCAACTCAGGGTGGAAAACAGCCATAAGCTAATAGTGAGTAATTTATAGAGCGGAAAGAAGAAAAGTTTCACAATCTAATTACTACATTCTATTATTCCTCTTGTCAACTGTGGCAAAGCTAAAATGCATTCTGAATTATATTAAGAGAAGTTACTACTGACTGGAATGACATACAATCAGAGTTCAATGATTGCCTCTGAGGTCTTTTGGGCTAACCCTTTGTTTTTATACAGGAAAACTAAATTTCTTTGTATTTATTATATCTTATACGAGAGAAAATTTAGTTCACAGTGGCACCTAGGTACATTAAGGATTTTGTGAATTTACTATAATTTTGAAAAACCAAAAGAGTCACTTTAGAAACATATATGTTGATATATCTTAAATTTGAATGCTTATTAATTTCTAGTTTTAAAAATAAAATTCAGGAAAATGACAGGAAAGCTAATTATCTTACTATTTGTACATAATCTGAAATACAAATTACCATACTGGCTCAATATTAAAAGTATCCCACCTTCTTTTTCTAATTTTAAAGATTCTGAAATTGTGCTACAGCGTAAAATTTATATGTAATTGAGATACAGTAGTACTTTCCTCAACCCAGGCCAGTATCAAATTAATGTTGCATTTTTATACTTAATGTTATCTCAAAAATTGAGAAAATGAAGCAGTTTCAAAAGTGGAAAGATATTTGCATATTCTGCAAATGTCTAGGTGAACTCTAATCACCAAGAGAGCACCACTGGTCCCTTCAACACTAGCAAGAGTTACAATGCTTAAGAGGAGGGATATTAATAAGGAAAATATTTTTTAAAGAGCTAAAAGTAAATATTAAGACTACAAGGTAAAACAAATTATAGAATTAGTTACCAACTGGGGCAAAGCTGGTTTCTATTGCTGTTTGGTTTATTCAAAGTCTGAGTAAACAAGCATGAATTTGGATGAAAAGGGGTTATTATTTCAAGAATGACCTCTACTCCGAGCAGAGAGATTTTACCTTACCATTTGTCTGTGTGGTCATCTCACATGGGCTTCCATTTCACAGTTTACATAGACAGTTTATCTGCTAAAAGAGAATGCATGCTGCTGACATACTTTATGGAGGAGGAAGGGAGATAAAGCAGAAATGCCAACAAGTAGGTAGCCAAGGAGATGTTTAATAGTGCTTGATGCTTCACGGCACAACTGACACAGGTGATGATCCCGCAGTTTAGATAACAGAATATTTACATGTGTTACAAACAAGAGATTTCCACATACAGAAAGTGTTTTCCCAGGGTTTTTTTCAAAGCAGTGTGTTCAAATAGAGCAGATGTATTTGGAAACTTATCAGATCTACATAATTTGGAAAAAGTGAAAGCACTCATCAGTTCTCATCATCACGGAGGCACTAGCATACCGCATGGAGAACTTTAAATGAGGGTGAGCACAGCGCGGGCCTCAGCCATGCCCGATCTGTTCGTAGCTACACACCTGTACTCACCTTCGTCCTCTTTCGCTAAGCTTGTTATGAACAGGTTGTGGAATCCTATGCCACTTTCCTCGGCACTGAACCTTGCTCCTTGCACTAACTTCCCATCTTTGTACCAGTAAACCATGGGTCTTGGAGAGCCACGGACTAAACACTGGAAATAAGCTGCTGTACCTAATGGTGCAGAACAGTCAGAAATACCTTTGATAAACCTGGGAGGCCCTTCTACCACCTGAAATTCAAAAAAGCTGTCTGCATATTTGCTCTTTAAGACTAACTCTTCCCTCACACTGCTTAACATCACTTTGCTTCTCTGTGACATCAGAGCTGACATTTCAGAGTCTCCCATGGTGAGGAATCCCCGACAGATGGCCTCCCCTACACTGTTCACAGCTCTGCACCTATATGTCGCGCTGTCAGAAAGACAAACGTTGCGAATCTTCAGGGTGTGACTTCCCTTTTCCTCACTAATCACATATTTAAGGTCATCTGGCTCAATACACGTGTATTCTTTATACCATTTTACTTCGGGAGTTGGGACGCCTATGACTGAACATTTGAACACAGCGTCTGCATTTTCTGGAATCCTAAAATCACAAATAGGCATTACAAAGCGAGGAGGCATTTCGAATACTTCTAAGTCGATTTTTAAATCTTTGTCCTCTGCCTCCCTTGAAGCCATACTCGGATCTGCTAAATTCAATGGGAGAACATCTAGGCTCACAACCATGCTTTTATGGTCAGGAGTAAATTCAGGAACTGTGACTATTTTCACTTGCTTCTCAAATTCTTTAACATCTTTTTCACTTAATTCAACTTCCAGGACAATTTCCTGAGGAGAAGGGGTCCTTGACGCAGAGTTTTCCAGATCAAACTCCATGACATGCTGGTGTGTTACTGGAGGCGGCAGGGCCACTGCTCTCTCTTGTTGGGGCATAATGTCCACTTGTGCAAAGCTCTTCGCTTCCCCTATGATGTTCACAGCATGGCACATGTACTCTCCCCCATCTCCATTTTGAATGCTAGCAATTTCCAAAGAGCACACGTTACCCACCCTTTCTATTTTGATTCTTTCATCTGGCTCCAGCAAAGATTTATTTCGATACCATTTCACACCGGGAACTGGAAGGCCCTCAACTTCAACAATGAAGCCCAAGGTTGTATTTTCATATATCTTCCGTTTGGTCAGCGGTTCAATAAAAGATGGAGGCATCTCATTGTCTTTGGGTTCAACGGCTTCACTGGGTGTGCCAAAGGAATCAGAACGCCATAATTCATAGACTGAGCTGCTGTCTTCTGTAGGTGTGTGGAATTGTTCACTTGACAGACTGTCCTCGCTTCCTAGCTCTGATGGGTGCCTTTTAAAGTTTTCAGTGGGGTTTGGTCCTTCAGTAGGAATAGAGTATTGTTCAGCTGTTTTCCCTCCTAAAGGGGTGGAGTATCTCTCTAGGGTCTCTCCTGGGGGTGTGGAGTATCTCTCGAGGGTCTCTCCTGGGGGTGTGGAGTATCTCTCGAGGGTCTCTCCTGGGGGTGTGGAGTATCTCTCTAGGGTCTCTCCTGGGGGTGTGGAGTACCTCTCTAAGGCCTCCCCAGGAGGTGTGGAATATCTCTCTAGTGTCTCTCCTGGGGGTGTGGAATATCTTTCTGCTACCTCGCCTTCAGAAGGTGTTGAGTACCTGTCAGTAGTTTCCTCTAGAGCTGTGGTTCTTTCAGTAGTCTTATCCCCTAAATCTCTTGAGGATTTTTTAGTTGTATCTAAAGGAGGAAAATACAGATCAGGAGACTTTGGAGTTTCAAAATGTTCAACAGAGGATGGTGGGGTATAAAACTGATCTAGCTCAGAGATTTCTTCACTGCTGACACTTCCCACATCAATGGAAATATCAGATTCAGGAGAAAATGGGCGTCCCAGGGACTCCTGTTGTTGGCTGTAATACTCATACACAGTGTTGAAAGTTACTTCTTCCACCTCCATTGATGTGACTGAGTCAGTCTGAACACGTTCTGCCTTGTGCCTGGTGTCTTTAGTTTCAGGAACTTCATGTTTTCCAGCAGCAAGTAAGTACTGTGTCAGGGAAGTCTCGGATTCCGTCACCTCCGTTGTATGCGCCTCATCCAACTTAGGAGGGTTTTCAGAAAAACAAGTTTCTACCTTTTCTCTTTCAGTGGTGGAGAAAGAAGTTTCATCCTGTACTTGAATTTCTTCACCACATTTTTCTTTTTCAGGGGCATCCGTTTCTTCCCTCACTTGTCCGTTTGGATGCTGCTGTTTCTCAGTCGCCAGGAAGGGAAAGCGCTGACTGAAGGGCACTTTCCTGTGCAGTGCATCTGCTTCCTGAACATCACCTGTGTGGTCTCCCAGAATTCCAGTGGTATAGGCCTCTGTGCCTCCATCTTGCTTTTGAAATGATGTCAACTCTGGTTCCAAGGTATGTTCTTCTTCCGTTTCACAAATCTTTAAAAGCTTTTCCTCACTTGCAGCTTTTTTCAAATGTGAGATGAAACTCCCATCTCCATTTTTTTCAGATGTATCAGTTTCTCCTGCATCAGCAGATGAGCTCTGAAGTAGGGTACATGATTCACTATAGATCTCTTCAGAAAAAGTTTTAAGAGAAATATCAGTATTTAAAATTTCTAAATTTTGTTCCTGCGTATGTTTTTCCAAATAAAAGGCATTTTCATCACTGCCACTTTTCTCCCTCAGAGTCCTATCTGAAAACTCCTTACTGGAAGAAATCTCTGGATTTGCAAGTATGTTACTTTGCACGCTTTGAGAGGTATCCTGTGTATCAGATTGTATGGTTTCAGGGCTAGGAACTCCCTCTTTATATGGTGTTGTCTGCTCTTGACTAGGATTTTGCTCTTGAAACTCCTTAGCTGGGTCTCCTAAATGAGAATATATTTGTTTCAGATCAAATACAAGGTTCTCAGCATCGGCTGCTTCAGAAGCAGGATGCTGGGTTTGAAAATAAGTTTCTTCTGGTTGATCACCATGTAATCTTACTTCTTGAAATTTTACATCTGCAGTTTCTATTTGAGCATGAAATTGCTTGAGGTCAAATGTAACAGGTGCTTCATATTCAGCCCTTTCAGAAGCTGCAGATTGATCTGTAAGAGCTATTTCCTTCTGTTGTCCCCTTTCTTGTAATTCAGACTCCTTATGAGTTTGAGAAGAAAGTAGCTTTAAACTCATTGCAGTATTAGACGAATCCTGTTCAGTGTTTGGAGACATTTCCTCTGCCTCATGCACATTTGTGTGTAGGTTACTTGGTCTTGATTTTCTTTGTCTTAATGGAAAGTCTTTGTCATCAAGCTTCTTTTGAGGAGGATTCACAAATGGTTTCTCGGTAGATCTTTTTTCTAGAACACCTTTTTCTACCTGTTGTAACTTTTCAAATGCGATGACTCTATGCCTCACCTTTTTTCCTGGGTAGTATCTCTCTTCACCAAAGGGTTCTTCACATACAATGATAGATGATTCTTTTGTATTGTAACTATCAGAACGTCTCTCAGAGGGGATATTTGATAAATAGTCAGTCTGGGCATATTCTTGCACGTTTTCCCTCTCCGGTCCACTGAATTTTTCAAAATAATTTCTTACTTCTTTTCTATTTTTAACTTCACTGACATCATCACCAAATGGATAAACAGTCCCCTCTGCTTGCTGTGGCTTTGATTTTTCATTTACGTGTTCCTCTTCCCCTTCATCTTGCCATTGTATGAGTTCAGCTCGGAGAGGCTGGTTGATTCTTAAGGATCTAGAAGTGCACTGCATAAATCTGGGCAGTTTTTCTCTAGAAGATGTACAAGAAACGTGGACTTTCTGCTCTATCTGTTCAACTGTCTCAGGGCTTTGAAAATACTCTCTTACAGAATATTCTTTTATATTGGATTGGGGAGTAAAAGAACCAGTTGGATAATCATAAAAATGTGCCCTTACAGATTCTCCCTGAATGTGTTGATCTTTGGAATATCTGGCATAAATTCCACCCATATTTTCTAATTGACTATATTCCCTGTCAGTGACAGGTTCCACTGTTAGGTCTGAAACACTCTCAACTGTGCCTGAATTGTTTTCAGCGATGCATCTATATTTCCCAGAATCTTGAGAATTGACATCATTAATATATAGCCTGTAGCAACAATTAATTTCTTCAAACTGAAACTTCCGGTTCTGCCTTAACAGGACTCCATTGTGGAACCACGTCACCGCTGGTTTAGGCTCACCAGACAGTAAACATTCAAGGACTATGGAATCCCCTTCTCTACACCTGGCATGTTGTGGCATTTCCTGCAACACTTCTGGTGGCTCGTTAGTAATGTCAGAAGAGAATACGAACTTGTGTTTTGGTGAGCGAGTCGCCTCATCCTGAGGCGTTGCCTTAGGTTCTGACTCCTCCAGTTGAAACAAGTCTCTTGACTCTCTATCCTGTTCTGGGGTAGGAGTAGCTGCCGTTATCTGAATTTCTACAGGAAAGGAAAGCAAATCTGTGTCTTCAGAGGGAGGAACTGGTGCATTAGTTTTTAACATATGGAGGTTTGTTTGGCCCTCTTGTCTTAGAGAAGGAGGGATGCCTTTTGCTTGGTCAAACACCAACATCAGTTCCTCTTCCTCATCAGTATCATCTTGCAACACTGGGACCCTATATGCTTCCACATCATGCCTTTGTTTTGACTTCACTTTAAGTACACTCGTTGTTTTTACCGTTCCGTATTGGTTAAATAGCACACAGGTAATGAAACCTTCATTTTGAGGAAGAACAGAAGAAAAGGTTAATACTGAATAGTTTTCGAAGGTCTGAGTGATAAAGCCTCGATTATGTGGGATTGGTATATCATTGTTATACCATGTTACTATGGGTTGAGGGTATCCTTGAAAATGACACACAAATTCACAGCTGTCACCTTCATAAACTTCTTGAGATTCTATTTCTTGAAGAAACGAAGGTGGGCAACGTTGCAGACGTTTTTGGAAAGGATTTTCAAAATATCTTGTGGCTTTTTCTTCCTGTTCAGTTTCAAATTCATCACCTTTAACAGAGGTGGAGTGTTGTAACTCTCTCACATCATCTTTTCTTATTTCAGTATCTAATGCTTCACTTTCTTGGATATTTACAATTGAGCCAAAAGATTCACCAGTGTATGGTGTAGTAACTTGAGACTCCTTTTCAGGGGTCTCAAATATTTCCTCATTCTTACTTACATTCATGGTATCTTCAGATGACTCTACAATTTTGGTTTGGGTCATAATGGCTTCAAGTTGTTCTCCTGCTTGGGTAGTCTCATTTACTACACTCTTACTGTATAAATGTTCTCTTGATAGACTTTCTCTCAGAAATGCCTCTTGGCTCATTCTCATTTCAGTCTGGAGAATTTCCTCATTGACAGCAGTTTGAAAGGTTGTGGGAGCTTCTCCAGATTCCACATTTTGATCCATTAAATTAGGAAGGACCTGCAGATCCTGGACAGTGCCCTCGGTTGGATTATCTACCTCTTCCCTATTGTCAGCTAGAGCAGGCATAGAACTGCTTTTTATTTCCTCTCTAGAGAACAGAACATCCTTATCACTATCTTCACTTCTCAGAGTTCTTGAACTTATTTCAGATGATGTGTCTAACAGAGATAATTTCTTTTTCTCCATCAACATTCTTCTAGCCTCCCGTAAACGGTGCAACTTCATCTTGGTCTCTTCGTCCAAGAAACTTTCGCCTACATTAAGCCATCCCCTTATGTCAGATTTACTTTCTAAATATTCTTCCTCATACATTAAATCTGTTTTCCTGCCAGGGCACACTGTCTTAAAGTGTATAGTTCGCATCATTCCCTGTTGTTCCACGTCTTGCTTCTTATTAAAGGGAGAACCAGTAAACCTCAGGTCAACCTTCAACCTCCCTTCTCTCCTTTCAGCTAAAGCTGCCACATTTCCATGAGTCTGTTCTACCCTTTTCAGAAATTCTAAATATTTCTCATCTTGCCCTTTTTGAATTACAAGCAATGATGCAGTTGATTCAGCAGAGCCTTCACTATTAATTGCTAATAATCTGTAACTTCCGGAATCTCGGTCTTGAACACTTTTAACCTCTAAGCTGGAAGAGTGATGATGTAAATCACTCTCTGTTTTTACGACCCGTCGAAGCCCTGTTGCGATAGGTCGATTGTTTTGAAACCAAGTCATTTTGGGAGTTGGACAGGCAATTAATTTACATGTAAAAACAACAGGTTCACCCTCAAAAACATATTTAAATGTAAGTTTTTGGGTAAAAGAAGGCTTGAAATATTCTGGCCAGGAGCTTGTTGATGATATTCTACTCGCGTATCTTTTAGCAGCCGTGGAGCTGTGGTCTCTGTCTTCAGAATCTGAGAAGGCATCGCGGGTCTCTCTTTCTGAATGCTCAGATTCTTCCTCAGAGGATGACTCTAAAAGAAGAGTTCAATTAGAAAACATTTTACTATTTTCCACAGTATTTGAAAAAGTTGAAAATAAATGAAATTGCGAAATAGAAAATGAAATAAAGTGCATGCTACAGATTCTCACAAATCCATAAAAAAAAATTCACTCACCATATTTGTTCGAATAAACGCAACACCATGCTCTGTTTAAAAGATTCTGACACGAAAATCGTTCGTTGTCTGGTCTTTTCTTCAAACTGCTGAAATTTCTTCTTGAACAAGCAAAAATGCATTTCAAAATAACATGTTCCTGTACATATTTGTTTTGAGAGCAGGAAAACTTTGTTCTTTTGATGGCTAAGGGGAAAATCTTACCTGACTTGCAGAGAGTGGAATAAACGCCCTTTCTGATCCTTTTGATTACAGATTAAATTATTATTTTTTTTGGAGAATTAACTATTTAAGAAATATATATGAGAACTATGACCATAAATAATTAGCTAAAATAAAATAAAATGAGAAGGCGTTTATTCGAACTAATACAGCCATAAAGTCACGATGTTATGCAAAGAAAAGCAGGCAATAAGGATCACGTAAGGCAGCTATCTGCAAGCCAGTGTAAGAGACATATCAATGTTAAAATGATGTCTGCGCATGAAGTGTGAACCAGAATGGGGATGTAACATTTTCACACATCCTAAACAAATAAGCATTTCAATTATGATTCATTCATGACATTGCATTCTGAGAATGACAGCTAGGTTATTATCTATTGTTCAATTTAATTCACTGTGATTTTGAAGACAAACTTCTACTTATGATTTCATGCATTAAGATGAAAACCTTTTCTAATACACGCTATTGAAAATGTCTGCAAATAAGAAGTTGAATATGGCTGATAAATTTTAAATACAAAGTTTAAATTACCATAAAAAAATGACTGTGAAATGCATGTAACCATCAGCATATTAAACCAGGCATGCGACATAGTAATATATACTCTAAGAGATATATTTGTACATCTATGTCATTTTTCCTCTATAATACTAACAGAAGGAAGCTCAAGGATTTTATTAATCCTTCAGAATTTCTATTTAAATCTCACATTCAATGTAACAATACCTTTCATCTCCATCTCAATCTGCTCATGCAACATTGCTTCAGGAGCTAGAATGGAAAAACAGGAGGTTTTCATGATTAATTCCATATACTTTCTGCCTCAATTCATGATTCATATAATTACACTTTTCTCTTTATTATAATAATAGAAAACTACATACCCCAAATGCACCCCTCAAAATCCATGCCAAACAAATCAATGAGCTGGTAAGGTACATGATGATGACAGAAAGATTTTATAACATTTTTATTTTAGGTTCTCTGGTGAAATTTCCACTTTTAGTTCCACAATTCCCCATGCCTTTTACATGCATTGAGAAAAGCAGTCCATAAACGATAGGAATATTTCTTTTAATTGTCTTATTGACTGAATACTTGCTAAGAGACAAATATCACATTTAGAAGAAACATGCATTTTCTAATTTGCCACTTTTAACTCAGCTTTCCCTAAAGAATTCAGTGTTTCCTACTAGTAAAAACTCTTTTGATTTGAAACCACCTTTAAAACGTGATGCAAAGTCCGATTATATATTAAAGAGCAAAACAGAGAGTCGTCAGCTCAAAGTTGCTTTTATTATATAAGGAAAAGTCACAGCCTTTAGACACAATCATCTTGGGGTGGCTTCTGGAGGAATCAGATATCCAGGTACCGCTCTCATTCTTCTGTCTGCGTGACACAAGTCTGCAGGTCTGCTGCCCTGGATTCTCAGTTCCTTGTGGACTCTGGCATAAAGTTACTGACAAATGTGATGTTTTCTTTGATGATGCTCTCTTTATTTCATGGGTTGTTTTAATTTGGGGCTCTTTGAGTGTTTTAATACTTTTAGTGTCTGAACCAAGGGTAATTTTGTGAATGCTTGGATTTGCGATACTTTTGCTAGGTAAGAATAAAGTTTGGGAAAGGAATAAATTAGCTGTGTTTGTAAAATGTATGCAGAATTTAGAGGAGATGGAATGTCGTTAGGATGAGAGAGAAAGCAGCATGTTAGTCTCAAAACTGATATTTATCTATGCTTACTATGCACATGAGAACTCTACCCAAACAGACTTATGGGGGTTCACATTCCTACCTGACTTTCGTGGCTAACTCAGTAGCCTATATAAAGTCATTAGGGCAAAATAGAAGATGACCAGATAAAGACTGGCTCATATTGGATAATTAGATAACTGTGCCTGATCCTTTATTCTTCATACACTTAAAATGGCTTATCTCTTAATTTTCTTAAATACGGCAGTCTGGACTTGCCAAGGGGGAAAAAATGCTCATGTGCCAAGAACATTTTAATAATATAATCTGCTGGAACTGAGTGAATTGGAAATTCCAAGGCAAAAATGTCCAGTTCAAATCCACTCTGGGAACATAGTGATCAAGCACTGTCATAGGGCACTATGTTCTTTAGGAAGCAAGTTGAAAGGCCTACATTGCTCTCATCTCCAAAACACAGCCAGCTCCCAATTATTTTATTGTAGGAATGGTCCCAGTTGTCACCTACATGGCTTGTAGACAACATATCCAGGTAGATAGTTACCTGTCTGATGACTGTGTGGGTTGACTTTCAGGATGGTGGGATTTTCTACCTAATTTTCATCTAATTTGCATAATTAGACCTCAGTTCTTGAACTATTCCTTTCTTAGGCTTTGAAAATTAATCAGAAACAGCTATAGACCCAAACTGTCAGATGAAGAAAGAAAAAAAGTCCTCCTTCTGATGAGTGAGGATTGCAGATACTTTAAGTGAGTTAATTAATCTGTTTCAAAATGCAGCACAAAGATGGCCACGCACATAGCACTCTGTTGCCCCCCGTTCAGTTCTAACCCCTCAAAAATAGCATGGCTGGATCGGGGAAGAACTAAAGGGCACAGCTCCACAGACTCCTGCAGATGTCCCAACTTCTTCCCCCCACTTTCCTCCATGGGATTCAGTGAAGGTCCTTTGCCTGCAGACACACAGCACAGGATTCGAGTACATGAAGAATACTTTTCTCACTTCATTAATAGTGAAGAAGACAATCCAAGGATGAAAGGAAGACATTATCCTCTGCGCAGATAAATACATTCATGTCCTTCTAGACACAGTGGTGAGTCAAGCACAATAACAACAAAAATAGTATCTTGCTATGAGATAATTCTACAATTCTGCAAGGAGCTGAGATTGTAAAGCAGCAGCATTGGTTGAGAAATGTCTAAAGATTACTCATTTTGGTCCAGACAATGTCAGACACAGTAATAAATACTCAATAAAAACTCAATGCTCTATATACCTTAAACTACTTTGGTACACTTCCTAGGTGGTATGTTTGGTAAACATTTGAAAAAATGGCACCTATGAAACAAATCTTAACTTCCTGAACTCAGATTTGAAAGTTAAGCTTCCGTGAATCTAGAGTGGAAAGTTACATGTTCGTAAGTTTAGCCAATGAGTTGGTTGACTTTCATAAGTCATTTATGAATAGAGTGCTAATTTAAGGGTGTTTTAATTAATACATTCATCGATACAATTTGCATGATGGAAAAGCTGTGTGAAGTGATGAGGATGAAATGAACCAAGTCAGAGCTAAAAATCCAATAGCCATCTTGCTGACATTGTCTTCTCTCCGTACTCATTGTGTACAATGCAGCTGTACAATCCTTGGTCTACCAGCTGAACATTACATGTGGTAAGAGACTGAATATTTCCATTTTGTGACTGTTTCACTCTCTTATATTCCTCTAGCTTCATAAATCCAGGTTATATCAACAGAAGACTCATCTTCTAAAACACAGAGGAATTGAGTCACGTCACCACACTTTACAGAGAGGTCCTGAAGATGTAGGATTATCTTTGGCACTTCACCCATTGTCTCTTCAGCACTTATCTCAGATAACTCAGTGCTTTCTGCGATTTGTGAAAGGGATGCAGCCTGGTGCAACTGTACATCTTCAACGGATGCAGCTGTGTGGGTGGAACTTTGAGATATACTTTCAAAAACCTGCAATTCATATTCATATGATGATCCTTGAAATGACTTCATTTCACTCTGCAATATTCTGCCAGTCCTGCCTTGTGAAAGAGTGGCTCTGCCACTGCCTGGGACTTGGGGGACACTTACATCTCTCCCAGAACTTTGCCTAGCTAGGGCTTGCACTGTATGCTAAGTGACAAGAAAAAGAAAAGAATATTAAGATCTAAGCTTCATCACTTGGCTAGGTTAATAAAATAAAATGGCATGGAAGATGAAGATGAAAGGCATCACTGTCGCTCAGAAGCAGCCTGCCAGATGCAGTGTGCTCCAGGGTGTCAGGATTACACAAAAGAGAGTTCATTCCCAGTGATGCAGTGCTGAATGGATGACGGGGGCTCGCGCAGATGCCGTGAAGTATCTGCTTCCTTCCTTCTGTTGTCATTGCAGCTTCCCAGAGTGATATAAGCACTCTTTTTTCCTGACTCTATTTGGGATATCATTTGTCCTCCCTCCCCCATATACTTTATCAACAATAGGTAGCAAATAGATCTTTAATGATGCAATGATGAGATATTGCTTAGAAAAGTAAAAACGTCAAGCAAATTTGATGCCTGCATGCTAAACAGCTTCAGTTGTGTCCAACTGTGTGTGACCCTGTGCACTATAGCCCACCAGGCTCCTCTGTCCATGGGATTCTGCAGGCAAGAATACTGGAGTGGGGTGCCATGCCATCCTCCAGGGGATCTTCCCCCAAAATAACTAGTGTAATGCCCTGAACACATACTTCAGTGAGATTTCAAGTATACTGGTTAAACCATAATTGAGGACTTAGGGGGAACTGTTAGTAAATGATGGACCAGCCACCATATGCACTGAGACACACAGCAGAGACTCTCATTAGTAACAGTGGGAGAAGCAGGGATGCAGCAGGTCAAAGTCTTTGAAGCAAGCTGGGCTTCCTTTACCTTTTGGAGTCACTGTGAGTGTAGCTGCACAAGTGGCTTCCCCAGCGCTATTGGCTGCTTTGCAACAGTATTGCCCGGCATGCTCAGAGTAAGCATCAACTATAAGCATTAAAGCCAAGCCTGTGGACTCCTCAAAGTAGAAAACTACATCTTTTGTTGGTAGAATTGATTGTTGGTTATGAAACCACTGGATTTCTGGCTTGGGAATGCCAGAAACCCTGGCATGAAATCTGACTGTCTCCCCGCTGTGCACCCTGAGGCTGGATAGAGGCTGGATGAAGATGGGCTTTTGGCCAAGGGGCTCCTTCTTAAATGAAACTGATGAAGAGATATGCCATTGAGAGTTGGATGTAACTTCTCCAAGTGTGCTAAATCCTGAAAAGAAGCATGCCAACCTTTAATGTCGTGCATACCCTGCATTGAAACCAGAACTCATTAGGGTGCAAATTTCAGTGCGGACTAGAATCCAATTCAATCTTGATGCCTTGTCAACATATGCCACTATTGATTCAAAATCACACAAGTTCCCTTCCATTCTCCAGACACGCTGGGGCATAAACAGTCTAAGGAATTTCATACATTGTTCATGAAGGCAGTAGCAGAGTATGCAATTCAGGTTAGATATTCTTGTTTTCTGTTATTTTTCCCCCTCCGGGTGTAAGACCAGCTCTTATTTTTGGTAAACCACATTACACTGTTTACTAAAAAAACCCTCTGGCTATCAAAATGAAGTTTTTAAAATTGAGGAAAAAAGTGAGAGCTGCCCTAACTCTTCATGTATTTGTATATGCTTACTATTACAGAGACTAAGGACTTTGCTGGTGGTCCAGTGGTTAGGAGTCCACCTTCCAATGCAGGGGACCTGGGTTTAATCCCTGGTCCGGGAACTAAGGTCCCACATGCTGTGTGTCACAACCACAGGGCTGAAGTGCCACAACCAGAAGCCCTTGCGCCTCAACAAAGACCCAGCGAGCCGCAACTAAGACCCAATGCAGCCAAAAACAAATACATTCGAAAAATATTAGAGACTAAATTGCTCAGGAAAAATAGTCTGACTGTATAAAAATACTATCTCATTTTGAATCAAAGCGCCCTCCCTTGCCCAGATACTGAGGAAGTATTTCTAAATGCAATTTAAGAACCCCAAGTTATAGAAGAATGTTAAACCATCTCACAACTGAGCCTCTCAATCCTCACGCATTCTTTGAATGATGGCAAAACACATCCAGCTGATGTACAGACCCGAACTCATCCACAGTAGCTTCTGGGAAATCAGAATTTTGTCAATACCGCGGTGGGATAGGAACACTCTTACACTGGAAAACTTCTTTTTTAAAATGTTCATGCTCACCAGATGAGAAAACAAATCTACCCAATTCTTTAGCATATGTTTCTCCCCATTCTGATACATGCTGCTCAGGAAGCATGAAAGCTGGTAATGAGAGCAATACATTAAAAAATACTACGGAGACAAAGCAGGGCAAAATAAAAAATGATACGCTCTGTGATTCATAATGAGAGGGGTAACTGAAAAGCGAGAACGTTGCATGTAACAGGGAAACAATTAGTTGCATTAAGAGAAAGGTAGGACTGATGACGATTTACACGAAATCCTTAGTGATTGTTACCCACATTGTAAGATGAGGTCTATGTTTCAATGTGGCTCTTAAAACTGTTTTGCCATACCTTCCAGTCTCAGAGTGGCTGTGCTTGAGACTTGACCTACAGCATTGCTGGCCACAAAAGTATAAATTCCTTCGTCTTCTGGAAAAGCTTCAGCAATTTCCAATTGGTAAGTGTCTTCAAACTGAGTCATTTTAAAGAACCGAGATGGCTTGATTTTCTTGTCTTTGCTGTACCAAGACACTTTTAGATCTGTAACACAAAAGGAAAAGGATCTTTAAATTACCCAAAGTGGGTGTTTTTATTTACCTGCAAACACAAAATGGACTATATAGCTGACTAATGTTATATTTATCTAAATAATATGATACTTTTCTTTTGGGCATGCCACATCTGATCGTACATGATTTCTTGTCATTTTAAAGAAGGAAACATGATTTTAGAGAAATCCAGCTTATAGATGGGTTAGAATGTTTGAAATTTTACAATTTTAGTTATATTCTTTGTAATTATTTGCATGTCGTGCGATGGAAGCAAAGATGAGATTTTTACACATTTGGTGACTTTGAGAGAAAGCCTGTCCTGAGAAATAGTGACCTCTCAAGGTGACCGAGACTGTGGTTGCCTACTGAGACAGGAAATGAGGAAAATCTGCTTAGGGAGAAAGAGCCATAAAAATTAGAGCTGAAACGATCAACACTCCATAAGGTCTAAAAGAGATACCACTGAAGGCTGAAGAAAAAAACCTCCACTATTTTGTTACCAATGGGCAAGCATTGGAAGGTCTCAACTCATCAGAAAATAATTTTTAAAACTGAAAGAAAGATTCATGAAATTTGGGCATCTTAGATAAATGTGGCTTTTTTCAAAGTAGCAGTAATAATAAATACTAATATAACTAGCTATTTCCACACAGGATTTGAACCATCTTAATATGATAGAAAATAAAAACCCAAACCAAGGATAAAATAATATATGCTGTTATAGTTTAAGGTGATGTGTACTTTTAAAATAAATTAGTACCCTTTCATTAAAGCAATGACCTTGTAAGTCAAATGTAGATTCAAATTCAGTTACTTGTTTTAAAAGCCAAAATCAAAAGCATCTTCTTTTTGCAATGTGGTCATTATGTTACTTCCTTATCTCAGTATGATCCATGGGGATCTTCCAACAGTCCAATCATTTAGCGTTTGCTTGCATTCTTGCCTAACTACTAGTTTATGATGGTTTTCCCCACTTTATAAACAAGTGCCCCTTTTAAAGAAACAAATCTTTCCACTTCCTTAGGTAGCAAGGTAAGATGGGAAATGGTATCCTGACAATACAATTTATAAGCCATGTGACCTTAGACATGCAAGCTACTCTCTGAATAAGTCTTCTGATTTGTAAAATAAGAAGCATAATAATTCATAGGCTATAAAATTGCTGTGTGAATTCCATGACACATAGAGGAAAAGGCTTTATAAACAATACGCACTGTCAGTCATTAAAGCAAGAATAGCTAACCTCACAAGGGATCAGCAATACCTTCAACAACTTGCCAAAAAAACAGGGTCATAGGATATAAAAGTAATATTATCACATAGGATGTAAAAGTCATCCTACAAACACTTGGATTGTTTAGTCCTCAACAGAAAGGGAAGGGTAGAAAGTATTCGTCTTCACAAGAAAGCTTATTTTTCCTGACAACTTCTTCCTTTGGTGAACCGAATGAAGCAGGAGGACAGGCATGGACTGCCTGTAAGAAATGAGCTAAAGGCAAGGTCTGTCCTGGTAGCAGACCCGGTGCTTCCTGCTGGACTTCCACTACCTGCGTCAGCCACTGGCTTCCCCTGGCTTCTGTGAGGCTGCCCCACAACCTCTGCTCCTCACCCCCACTACACCCTTGTATTTGGTTCCTGGGTCTCACTCATTCTACCTCCTGAACTCTTGCACAATCTACCCACTTCTTTCTTCTGACTCCCATCATTGGCAACACTTTCTAAGCCTATCCTTATGAAATGAAAGGAGACCAGCTTCTCTGCTGGTTCCTCCCCTCCAGTCTCATCTCCCACAACTGTCCATTCCTCCTTTCATTATCAGTGTTGCTTCTAAAAAGCAAACCTGATCATGTTACTGAGGGATTTAAAAAAATCTCTCAGTGATTCCTCAAAGGAAACAGGAGTCCTAACTAACCATAGACTACCAATACTTTATTGGTATCTGGCCCTTGCCTTCTTTTCTAGCCTCTCAGCTTCCTCATTACAAGACCATATTTAAGCCACTTGTTGACGGCATAAGTGTTCTGGTAAACCTTTACGACTCTGCAAATGCATTTTCTGTCTGAAGTACCAATGTGCTGAATAAGCCTATTAATTCTTCAGTGTTCCATCCATGCATCTTTCCCCACCTGTCCCCCAGACAGCACTGAGTAGGTGGGCTGTCACAGCACTCACAACCTTGGAATCTAGCCATGCATCTCCTCACCTACACACTGAGCTCCAGGAGGCCAGGGACAGGTGCGGCAGCCCTAGAACCTAGCATGATGTCTCAACAGCAGGACACAAATATTGGTGGAATAAAACAAAAGAGATGCTTAAATGAGCTATGGGCATTCCTCACTGCCTAACTAATTTTTTATCATTTCACTTAGCTAGTTGCCACTCTGTGAGCCTCCACACGACACTGACTCATTACAGAATGAACAGCAGCAAAGAGCTAGATTTATTGTTTCAAAATTCTACTCTTCCAAATTTCTATGCTACCAGTAGGTGGCACCAGAGACCTTCAGTTGACAACATTTTCACTCATAAAAGCATGACCAGATACCTCGGACCACATTCTGTGCTTTGCTAAGTATTGATTTCCCATAACATGAGACTGGGGCTTCTGCCTACATTTCCCCCACCCAGTTTTAGAAAGTAGAGCTGCATTTACTTTCTTAAGACAAGCTGTGTAAATATTTTCAGTCCGAGGGGCACAAAACAACGTGATTCAGTAAGCTTTTATTTTAAAAAGGCATTTTATTCAATGAATTTAATTTTTGTTACATAGAAAATACATTTATGACAGGATGCTAAAACCTCTGTATATATCTACATATTACCACAAAGAGAGAGTTAATGATCACATGAATTTATAAAGTCTGTTCAAACATTTAAAGACATTGCCCATATAAAAAAGATTTTTCTTTTGCTATCCCAATTGAGGTCTGGTAAAGATTATAATGTATTTTTACAACATCCTAAAAGCAAACTATAAAATGACTTACCTAAAAAAGTACTATATAAACATATCTAAGACTACTACTTTAGATAATCCATATTTACATATAATTAATCAAAATATTTCTCTAAAAATTCAAAAAACTGATAAATTATTTAGTGTGACTTTGGTGAATTTAAAATTAAAATTATTTTTTCTTTCTTGTGTTAGTAAGATATTATCAATTCTCATTTCTTAATATTTAGGGTTTCTCAAACACTATGTTCTGAAGTAATAAAGTTTATAGTATTTATCTATGTTGGTCCCCCCTTACCAGACTTTTATGTTTCTATAATTCCTTCCAATGGTTGTAATAAAATTAATATATTGAGTACCAGCTACTTGTCAGCCACGTCATACCTATAAGTGCTTTATATACTTTGTATCCTTTAATTATGCTCATAAAATCAAATGGGTCTATTTGGTTTTTAGATCAGCATCTCCAAATCAGAGGAGGAAATCATTAGGTGATAGAAGTATGATAGAAATACTAATTTGTTAAGGAAAATGGCTTCTGGCAAGGTAGAGACTGGGTCATAAACGAATGGGAGAAGCACTATAAACAAAACAAACTTACTAGGAGTGCTGTGAGATGCCCAAGCTGGGAGAATTTCCCTTTGTGGTGGCATATAAAAGCCAAGGAAATGAGAGAAGGATTTTCATCTGGGATAAAGTTGGCTTACCCTGTCAGTCTAAAATCATCATTGGGTAAAAACAGCTCCAAACGTTCTGTCTTACTCTACTAAGGTCAGACTCCTGGGGGAATGGGAGGGGCTGATGGTCTTTGGGAAACTTGCAGCAATTAAAAAATCATAACAGCTAACAGACTGAGGGATTACTTTTGGATGGGCACTGTGCGACGTGCTAATGTGGGTTATCTGACACAATCATGATGAATGATCTGAAGCAGTGGATATCAGCCATTAAACAAGCATGCTGTTGTCCAATCAACAATTACTGAGCATCAACTATGTCCAGAGCTATTCTAGGACAAGGATCTACCCCTTGCTTTCACAGAGCTTTCCTTCTAGTAACTACTGCTTTTCAGACACCAGGTTTTCAGTATTAAGAATCCCTGCCCTCATGAAATGTATATTTTATGACAGCAATATTATCCTCACTTTATTCATGAGGGAAAGAGAACCAGAGGAATCATGTCTTTGCCGAAGGTCACACAGTGGAGCTAAGATTCAATATTGTAATTAACCTCCAATTAAAATAAATAAATTTATATTAAAAAAAATAAATGGATGTGCCTTTTCCCACAAGCACTGTCCATAGATTGAACGTCTTAAATATAAATAGACTCTTTTTTAAAAACATATGTAGATGCTATTATAATTAATTTAATAATGATTGTAGGTTTTGTTGTATTTTTCCAAGAGATAACAAAAGTCTAACTACAACCATAAAGAAAATATGACATTTTTGCAAGTGTAAAACACTGAAAAACACTGAATTTTTCTTTTAAACACATAGCATGCAATTTATCATCTTTGCCATTTTCAGGTGTATAGTCCTAAAAATAGTAGTGGAAAACACTGATCTAATTCTTAATTCAGTAATTCAAGTAAATGTTCTGCAAGATGCCCATAAAACTTCAAATTATGAATAACTGTTTGTAAGGGAGGAAGGGATAAGAAAACCTTTTCTTCACTTACATCATTCTTTTTATTTTTTATTTTATTTTATTTTAAAGCTTTACATAATTGTATTATTTTTGCCAAATATCAAAATGAATCCGCCACAGGTAAAATATTAGCAACTCTACCCTTCCTGGTAAACCTACCTGTTCCAGAAACTCTGCATTGAAAGTGGGCTGGCCGTCCCTCAGAAGTGACAGCGTCCTGAAGTGGACTGACGATGGCAGGAGGATAAACTGGCATTTCCTGATCAGGAGACACAACTTCTGGAACTAAAGAAAGGGACCACAAGACTCGTCAGGACTAAGTCACCCTACAGACCTCCCAGAATGAAGCATGTCAATTTCTCTTAATCTATCTGGCCGTGGAGCCCAAAGTTTCCAAGTTGTATAGCAATCTACTTTTAGGACCTCCAAGCTGTATTTTTTAAATGCCCTGGGAGAATGCAAAAACAATTTTCTTAGGTTTCAGTTTAAGCTGAGAAGTACCAAGGCATTTCTACCTTCCACAGAGAGTGATGCTGAGGTGGTGGCAACTCCGTAGTCATTCCTGGCTTCACAGGTGTAGACGGCCGCATCCTCTGGGAAGGCTTCAATGAGCAAAAGTGTATATTCTTGCCCATCGTGAAGGAATTTGCACTTGAAACCAGTGGAAAGCAGCTGCTCTTCCTTATACCAGGAAATTTTGGGTTGCGGTCTGCCGGATATCACAGCACAGAAGCGGGCAGGCTTGCCAGACTGCACGGTAATAGGCTGGAGTTCCTGCAGAATCTGGGGTGGCTCTGGGGCTGGGAAGAAAAGACAGATAACCCATGAAAACACGGGAAAGCACTGGAAAATCCACGTTAGTTCACTACCTGGTGGTTATGTACCCTGAAACAGAAGTTTGGAATTGTGGTATCTTTAATTGTCTTAGAATGTTAGAATATTCTTCACACTAAGAAGGAAAAAAAAAAAAAAGGAATTCTGTCCATAAGTTGAGGGAATAGCTTTAGAAAAATACTTTTGATATTTCGGGGTAGGTAGGTGCTTGCAAGTGCTGAGTTTCTCAATATAATATGATCACCCCTTTCCTGGCCGGGATCTGAATTGAGGGGGAGGAGCAGTGGACAGTCCCCTAAAGAATACTGGAACACTTCCACACGCTACCTATTTTTAACAGTCATTGGGCAAATCCCATGGTGAGCTAGTTTATCCCATTCAGGTCTGTTTTGCAAGTATTTGTGTATGTGTCATAGTCATTTTTTAAGATACTGATGCCAAGGAAGTGCAATCATTATGAATGAATGAATGTCATTTTAGATCTAAAGGCAATTAGGTAATTTTTAAAAAAATCAGCTTTCCTGTTGGGCTAATCAGAACATATTCTTGGTGTCATGATGACTGAGGGAAACTGAGAGGCTCATGAGCCTAGAAATGACTTCTGTGAGGCTGGTTTCTGACACAGTCATGTGGGAAGACCTTTATTACCCTGTGCTCGGATTCTCTACCACTAATACAGAAATAATAATAACCGAACCATGACTGGTCCTCCAGGGCCTGAGGGAATGTTGGCAGTATGGTTCATTTTTATGAAACTTGAGATTTCTCTTAGCGTTCCTTCATCTGTCTCAGGAGTATTTGTTCAGACAGATAGGACTCACGGTCAGGACAGGAACGGAGGTTGCATTTTCTGTGTGTATGGAGGCTAGCCTCAGAACTAGACCAGCCTCATTCAGCTCAAAGTTTCCTCCTAAGAAAAGTCGGTGGTTTAACGGTGCTCCTCTGATTTGGCAGCATGTGAAATTCCCCTCTAAAGTCAGAGCCCCTGGAACTCCCCTGTGGCTCTCTAGATTCTCCCTGGCACACCCTACTAGAGGTGGAAATGCCCCATTGCTTGTTAGAGCTACGAGTGCTCAAGCAGTTAGGGCCAAGGGCAGAGAACCCGAACACTGATTGCTCGACCTAGAGACCCACGTGGGGTCTAGCAAGACACGTGGAGTCTAGTATAATTGACACGCAGAGAAGGTTTGACAGTGTTGACTGACCGAATAAGAACCTAGCCATTAGGTGCTTTCTAGAAATGACATTTTAGCCCTTTTTAAAGCTGCCATCCCTTTTCCACAGGTATCACATGAAAATACATGTAGCCCCAAACATACGAGCACCATGGGTTCTTGAGAAATTGCCCAGGAACTACCAGAAGTTTAGTAAATTGAAGTATGGGGGATCACTACAGATGGATGAACAGGCATATTAACATCTCCACCTACCATTGACATAGAGAGTAACGGAACTCCTGTTCCTTCCTGCTACGAAGGTGTATTCACCAGCATCACTGTGCCTGGTCTCAGAGATAAACATCCGGTGGATTCTTCTCTCCACCACATACTGGTGTCGTTCCTGAACTTGGAAATTGATTTCGATGCCATCTTTATACCAGTGGGCATCAACGTCATCTTCATTGACCTCAAACTCAACAACAGCACGTTGTTTCTCAATAACCTTTGGATGGAGCAACAGAAAAAGAACACTGAAGTCCTGGTTTCCTCGTGGTTTTAACCTGTTTCTAAACCAGCTCATTTGAAGAGCATTTCAAACCCACACATGATGATATAGGAGGTTGACTTGTTATAGCACTCTCTCAATTTTCCCTCCCTGTCCTTGGACAAATGGAGCCCACACTTCTTTTGCAGAGAATTATGCTTATGCCTTCACAGAGACAATGATTTCATCCTTAAATGTTCACTTTTTAGTTTATCATAACAGAAATGACACTTTACCTCCGAGGGCTGTCGTCACAGACAAAGCCCTTTTAAGTTTCTACTCAATTTGATTTCATATGATGTAAACAATAAACCTTGTGACTTAGGCAGGAACTATTATCCTCATTTTTTAAAGTGAGGAAATAAAGGCTCAGAATTGGACAGCAGAGGAGGATGGACATATCCAGGTCATCTGAGTCTTCACTGAAGGCGTTTTCACTATGGACTAAGGCCTGTGATGCCCGGCTCTTAGTGGATGAGCAATATCGTAATGTGAACTCAAGTACTGCTTCTGTTCACATATTACCCACATTACACCGTGTCGGAAGACTGGCACCCCTGAGGACAAGCTCTACACATGCAGTCAAGAGCGAAGGTGTTTTCTCAGCATCCAGCTGAGAATCCAGCTTTGCTCAGAGGGTGTGTCCCCAGCTAAGTCCCTAAAGAACTGCCTTTCCACAGTAGAAGGCTTCTAGAAAAAGCCACCTTGTTCTGAAGTCCCTAAATTCCAGTTGCTGTGCAAACACCACAATTTAAATTTCAGTTCTTTTCAAGTTGGTGCTGCTTGGCAAGTGGCCACTTATCAGACAGTGAAGTTTCTGCAGATGCTTTCATTAAAGTATTTAGACAGCTGTGAAGGACACACTTATCCCCTAAGTGAGAGGAAACTGTGACTAAGTTGCTATCAGTATAAGAGCGTTAAGCCAGTAGGGATAAGCTAATTGCATTTTTTTAGAAGACAGTGGTTGGAAAATTTTAAAGTCAAAAAATTTGACAAAATGATAGATTAGGTGCTATTGATGATACCTCTAAAAATTCAGCACGTGGACAATTACCTGAACCTCCCTTTTAATGCTTCGGATGCGAACATCTCTGCCCTCGACAAAGAGGTTGGCACTGGACATGTTACCCCCAGCCACCACTGTGTACTTCCCGGCATCGGACATCCGCGTGGATGGGATCAGCAGGCGGTGGACGTACTTCTCCTTCTGTATCTTTATTCTGTGGAGGAGATGGAAATTGGGGTTTAATGTATGATGACTCAAAGGGAACTGGGAATCACTGGGGGTGGCACAACACACCAACGGACCTGTCCACTAGCTGCAGCTCCTGGCCATCTTTCATCCACTGCACGGTGATGTCAGGCTCAGAAACTTCACATTCAAACATGGCTCGCTTCTTCTCGAGAACCTTAATGTCCTTAATGTGCTTCCTAAATTCTATATGACGAGCTGCAGGATAGCATGTAAAAGAATTAACCTTTCTAACAGCTTTGCCAAGATATGATTACATACTATACAATTCACCCACTGAAAGCATAGGTCAGGGGCTTTCAGTATATTTAGAATTGTACAGCCATCACCATAATCAATTTCAAGGCATACTCATTACTCCCAAAAGAAACCACGTATCTCTTAGTCATAACCTTCCAGACCCCGTGCACTGCTCTTCCCGGACACGTAGGCACAAATCTATGTCTCTATTGATTTGCGCATTCTGAACTCTTCCTGTAACTGGATTCATATAATATGTGCTTCTTTATAACTAGCTTCTTTCACTTGGTATAAGGTTAAGGTTCATTCATGTTGTAATATTTATCAGTACTTCCTTATTATTACTAAGTAATATTTCATTGCATAGATATACCTTATTTATTCATTCATTAGCTGACGCACTAACATTTTTATGTAGTGTGTTTGACATTTCTTTTTATGGATATGACATTTATGAAACCATACCTTCCACATAAAGAGTGGCTGTCGAGGTAGCTTTTCCAGCCACAAAGGTGTACTCAGCGGCATCCCCAAAGTGGACATTCCTGATATTCAGTGAGTGGGTGAGCTTTTTGGTTCGCATCTGGCACCTGTCAGTTGATTTGATCTCCACACCATTCTTTAGCCATTTGTAAGAGATGCCTTCATAGTTCACTGTCACCTCGAAGGTAATGGTGTCTTTTTCTTCAGCATTGATGTCCTTCAGCATGGATGTAATCATGATTGCTGCAAAAGGGGAAGCAAATATACCCAAGGAGATCTCATGTCAGTATGGCATGGGTTATAACAAGCACAGAGCAAAAACTTGGAATGTCTTTAACACATCTGTTTAAGTGATCACAGTTCAGAGAGGTACCACTCTACAGGATTATGCCAAGTGACAGGGGAACAGAAAAAGCAAGCAACAGACACTGGAGCATCTTTATAGACAGTCTTTGAATGCTAAGCAAAAATTTTATCCAGATACCTAACTCAGTGTGAACACAGTAGATGAGGAAGAAAAAGTGCAGGCTATGGGGTGATGAGTCCACTGGGTATTCTCTATATATATGTATTTACTTACGGGTCACTTTGAGGGTGGCGCTGACTTGGTCATTGCCACAGACAAACGTGTATTCTGCCGAGTCCTCAGTGCTGGTGTTCATGATGATTAGCTGGTGGAGTTTTCCCTGCACCACAATCTTGAACTTTTCACTCATCTCAATCTCCACGCCATTCTTCAGCCACATGGAAGGTACATTGAAGTGGGAGACCTCACACTCAAAGGAGGCAGTTTTGGTCTCAGGCACCTCAATGTTTTTCATGGTTTTTGTAATATGTAATGCTTGGGAAAAATCAGAGAGCACTCTGGTTAATATATATGTAATTTTTTTTAAGATGAAGCAAACAAATAAGACCACCTAGCAATGCGGCCAGGGCTGTCTCATACTTACTCTCCACAAATAGCTTTGCTTTGCATTCCAGTTGCCCCACCACAGCTGTGTACTCCCCAGCATCCGAGGGGGAGATATGCTGCAGCATCAGTTTGTGGACCTTCCTTTCTGAGACCAGCCTGTGTTTGTCACTCGGCTTAATCTCCACATTCTTGTGGAACCATTTTACTGGCACTGTGTCATGGGAAACGCTAACTTCAAAGGAAACGGTGGCATTTTCCAAGGCAGTCACATCCTTTGGCTTCTTAATGATCTTGACGGCTGATGGGAAAAGATGAAGCCATTTAGAGATACGCTTCACTTCATGGTAACCATGAGGTGGCGACTTGTCAAGTGCTTATAAGTCAACTTACTCTCAACGTGCAGTCTGGCGCTGGCTCCCAGCTTTCCAAGCTTGAAGCCATAAACAGATTCATCCGCCACAGCACAGTTTTTAATTCTCAGAGAGTAAACTGTTCCTTTGACTGAGACAGTGTACTTGTCATTGGATTCCAGCACAACTCCGTTTCTGATCCACTGGACACCTTTTACGTTAGGGTGTGTGAGCTCCACCGTGAAAACAGCATCCTGTGTCTCTGTCACCGTGAGGTTCTTCAGAGTCTTCTTAATTTTGACAGCTGAGGACAAATTTATGATTGGTTTAGGAAATAAAGATGATACCATCAAGTAAGAAAATTCCTGAATAAGATTGTTACCTGGCCATCTTGCAAATAAATGGTTATCAACAATTTTTGTAGTTATGCAGCATCTCTAGAGTTTTTAAAAGACACTTTGCTATTACTCTGGAAAACCTAGGGTACAGTTTGAAAAGTACATTGTACAATGATTTTTCTATACTTGAATGAGATGAAGTTTGTTTAGCTGTATACTGGGCTTTACCGGTGGCTTGATGGTAAAGAGTCTGCCTGCAGTGTGGGAAACGTGGGTTCAATCCCTGGGTCGGGAATGTCCCCTGAAGAAGGAAATGGTAACCCACTCCGATATTCCTGCCTGGAAAATCCCATGGACAGAGAAGCCTGGTAGGCTACAGTCCATGGGGTCACAAAAAGTAGGACACGACTGAGCAACTTCACTTAGCTGTATACCAATAGCTTAGTCAATGGATTGGAGGAGGATGAAAGAAGACTAGAGAATAAGAGCATCTAATTTGCTGTTTCATAGAGTTGGAACCTAAGACATGGCTTCTTCACATAAACTCAGAAGCAATTTTGCACCTGTGGTATATGGCTCAGAAAGTTCAAGAGTTTATAATGATTTTACAAAATGAGGATTTATGGCATCCAAAATGATTAAACTGTTTGACTTTTAGATAACTGTCAAAAACCCAACATGATTTGAAATGGGTCACTCTGTTGTTATATCACTGACCTTCAACTTTGAGTTTGGCAGATGTTTTGGAAGTGGCCACCTTGTAGGTGTATTCTCCAATGTCATCTAGTTTGGTGGCAGCAATGATAAGTCTCCTTTTGCGGCCATCAGATTCACTTCTGATGGTTTTACTCAGCGGTAGGTGTTTGCCATCCTTCAACCATTCGCCTTCAGAATCTGGGTTGGCAACTTCACACTCAAACACAGCTTCCTGGGACTCAGCTACAGTCTGATCTGTGAGTGGCTTAGAGATGGCGCCCCCTTTGGAACAAGAGAAATACAAGTGTGAGTCTTTAAAAAATATTTTAACAATAAAGAGATCTTTGCACAACTAAATAACAAGTTTTAAAACATAATTTTGCACATCATGAAAATTTCTAATAAAATTATTTTTACCCACACTGAGAAGATATCATAGAAACCTCTCATTCTAAGTAAGTATGTATTCTAAGTATGTACCCAGGGAAACTACTAGAATCAGGAAGGGTTTGCAAACGGAAAAGCAACTGTTAACTTATACAGAATTCTGAGAACTCCAATGTGAGGCACACTTCATGGATGGCCTGTAACTCAGTTTATTCTTCAAAAGCATTCTGTTTAGTCTTCTAAGGATGATTTCCTTAAAACATGTCTAATATTTGACTGGGAAAAAAATCTGCTCAACAAAACTATAGTCATCAACGTCTGTAAAAGATTGGGGATTCCCATATACTGAAAGTCACTGTTACCTCTTCCACGAAGCTCCATTGCCTCCAATGCCATCAGCTACTGGCAGAAATAATTACTCCTTCAGCAAGTTAGTTGCTAATGTATCTGTCCCTCTCTGAATTGTGAATTCCTCAAAAGAAATAGCATGCCTTATTAATTTCTGTATCCTGAGTTCCTAGCAGCATTTGGCCTGTGGCAGTTACTTTAAAAATGTTGGGTAAGATCACATACAGGCTCAGAGTTTTTTCTTGTTTTCACACATTTAAAAACATGTATCAAGTACAGAATCTGAAATTTTGTTTTTGGAAGTTTTCATGGTCAAATCTCTGAGGAAATCATATAATGTGATAAAGTATAAGCCATAAAATTTTTATACCAAAGAAGACACACCATTCCCATTTGACTTGCTTATACACCAGATGCCACGGACTGTATAATTTAATCTCAATGTCATATTCCACCTCCTCAAAACCTAAATTGTAATGCACCAAATTAATGATGACTTCTAGTTGTTTCTTGACAATTGGTTTAGACTTTTGATTCCTTATTTTAAAGCTAGTGACTTCTGCTGAGAATGGTTTACTTCATGTTAAGGAAAAAGACATATAGACACACCCAATGAGGTATATTTTTAAAATATTCATTGGGCCCAGTAATAGTGTAAAGGGAACAAAAATGAATGAAACAGGGCATAAAAAATGAATACATCTTTACAGTAGGAAAGTTTGATCAATCAAACTTGATCCAACAAACATTTATCAATCTATCATGTACAACGTATTGGATTATATGAAGATGAGGAAGAAGCAACTCCAGACTTTGGAGGTATCTGCCCAAGTGTGGGAAGAAGAAATGGAGAATAAAGCAAGTAGATGAGTATGGGTCATGAAAGAAACACACAGAGAGCGATACTGTGGTTGGAGGAGTAAGATCTACAAATGAGAAGATCAAGGAAGGTTGTGCAGAGGAGACGGCATTTGAGTTATGACTTCCTGGAAGAATATTTCGAATTTAGGCTGATGAGAGCGGTGTTGAAGGTATTACTGGTTGACAACAACAAAAGCAGGAAACTGCGGGGAATAAGGAAGGAAACGGGTAATGGTTTCTTAAGTTAAAACAACTGCTCCATTTAAGAACTTATAATTTATAATTGTACTAACCTGCCACGGTAAGTTTTCCAGATGTCCTATTTTCTCCAGCATAAAATGTATATTCTCCTTCATCATCTTTCATCATGTTTAGAACTGTCAACTTATATATTTTCCCATGAGCTTCAATTTTATATTTAGAACTGGGTTTGATTTCCTTGTCCTTAAAATTCCACAAGACATCAATTCCTGAGTGGGACAGTTCAACTTCCAAGACCACATTTTGGGTCTCTGTACAGGTAAGGTCACGAAGACCTCTGATAATTTTAATTTCTGGGGGAAAAATATAATCGTCACTTGGTTACTATTACACTGGGAAAATAGAATGCTTAAGACAATATTAAGTGAGATGGAAGAATTCTTACTTTCTACAGAGAGATCACAGCTGGTTTCAACTCTGCCAACCACCAGCTTGTAAGGTCCTTCATCTGAAGCGTGGGTCCGGTTAATCACAAGTCGCTGCTTCGTGCCTTTGACAATGGCATGCACGCGATCATCAGGCTTGATTTGTTCATCATTTAAGTACCATTTAACAGAAGTCACATCAGGGACTGAGACTTTACATTCGAGCACAGCCTTGGTGCCCTCAAGCACATTAACATCTTTTAAAGGTGTTATCACATCAACACCTGCAAAATCACACACACGAAAGATTTGTGAATACAAATTTTTGTCGGAAATACGTGCTCGCTTGACAGCACAGATATAAGACCATGTAAGTTGCACTCACTGTAGACAGAGACGCGCCCATGGGTTGACAGTCCAAGGGAAGGAATGGTGAAGGAGTAATGGCCAGCGTCCTCCTTAGTCATGTCTTCAATAAGCAGCATGTGGGACTGCTTGTCTATCACAATGTGAACCCTGTCACCCGGCTGCACTTCTTCGCCATCTTTCATCCAGACACCTTCCACATTCTCTAAGGAGACTTTAACTTCAAGCTGAACAATGTCACCCTCGCAGACTTTTTGATCACTGAGTCCTTGTAGGATGGCGATGGGGCGAGCTGTGAAAATATGGGGGGAGAAAAGAATGGTATGATTTATTATCAATAAACCATAATGATGCTTGCTACAGGCTGAAAAGAAGGAGGTGGCTTACGTTTCATCTTTAGTTTACAGGTTGTCTTTTTCCCATCGACAACAAAGCTGTATTCTCCCTGGTCCTCTTTCGTCACATCCTTGACTGTGAGGTTCTGACGTCCACGGCGAGATGTAATTGTGTACTTGCCATTGGATTTAAGCTCCACACCCTTATGATACCATTTGCCTTCTATATTTTCTGGGGTTATAATGCATTCTAACTCCCCTGAAAATGATTCTGGAACCTCTATGTCCTGAAGTTCTTTCACGAACTCAACAACTGCACCTGAATTATGAGATAAGGAGAAGTTAATTTCTCTGGAGAGTTACGTATCTAGACTTAGATGAAAAATTAAATTATCTGTAAATCTCTTGTGTCCCCCATCAGGCATATTCTTAATATCTAACTTCTGGATTGAGAAATAAATTGTCAATAAAAGGATTTAAGTTTTAAATTATTTTTAATAAAGCAAGGAATTATAATTCAAAAAAATTTTTAAAACAAGACATCAAAATAACCTCACTTTAAAAATATCCCAATTGTCAACATTCTTAACTAGTATTATACAGTCATGATTCTTGGTATGAAGCTTATATTTAATTCATAGGTAATGCAGATGAAACCACCCTTATGGCAGAAAGTGAAGAAGAACTAAAGAGCCTCTTGATGAAAGTGAAAGAGGAGAGTGAAAAAGCTGGCTTAAAGCTCATCATTCAGAAAACTAAGATCATGGCATCCGGTCCCATCACTTCATGGGAAATAGATGGGGAAACAGTGGAAACAATGGCAGACTTTATTTTTTTGGCTCTAAAATCACTGCAGATGGTGACTGCAGCCATGAAATTAAAAGACGCTTACTCCTTGGAAGGAAGGTTATGACCAACCTAGACACCATATTAAAAAGCAGAGACATTACTTTGCCAACAAAGGTCTGTCTAGTCAAGGCTATGGTTTTTCCAGTGGTCATGTATGGATGTGAGAGTTGGAAAGAAAAGCTGAGTGCCAAAGAATTGATGCTTTTGAACTGTGGTGTTGGAGAAGACTCTTGAGGGTCCCTTGGACTGCAAGGAGATCCAACCAGTCCATCCTAAAGGAGATCAGTCCTGGGTGTTCATTGGAAGGACTGAGGTTGAAGCTGAATCTCCAATACTTTGGCCACCTCATGTGAAGAGCCAACTCACTGGAAAAGACCCTGATGCTGGGAAAAATTGAGGGCAGGAGGAGAAGGGGATGGCAAAGGATGAGATGGTTGGATGGCATCACCAACTCAATGGACATGAGTTTGGGTAAACTCCAGGAGTTGGTGATGGACAGGGAGGCTTGGCTTGCTGCGGTTCATGGTGTTGCAAAGAGTTGGACATGACTAAGTGACTGAACTGAACTGAACTGAATCATTTTTAGGGGGTGACAATTGCATAGCTAATTTTATCACATAATAAAAGTAACTCTAAAACTTGAGTAAACAACAAAAGCATTATTTACTACCTTCGACAATAAGTTTAGCTGTTGTTTTCACGTTTTCATCTTCGACAAGTACACAACTATAGTCTTCAGCATCAGATGTGTCGATCATTAGCACGGAGAGGAAGTGAACTTTCCTGTCAGAGTGCATCCTATATTTATCTCCTGTGTGAATCTCCACACCATCTTTATACCATTTCACTTTGACAAATGGCTCTGAGGTTTCACATTCAAAGGTTGCCATGGTGTCTTTTTCCTTAGCAACAACATCTTGTAATTCCTGTGTAAAAGTGATCAATTGCTTGGCTACAAGAGAAAAAGGGGGGGATAAAGCACATTAAATTGAATACACAATTTGGGTAATGGAAAAGAAAATTAAGACAATACACTATTGGATATTCACAGATAAATAAAAATAGATCCATCAAATGAAAGAAATTCAAATTACCCTGGACGAGTAAGAATGCGTGGCTTGAGGTTTCCCCAGCAATATTGATGGCTTTCACCATGATGCTGGCAGAGTCCTCAGCAGTCACATCTCTTATGACCAGCTCACAAACATTGTCTTCGGGCCAATACCAGTAGATTCGGTCAGAGCGCTCAATCTTCACACCGTTTTTGTACCACTCACATTCAGGATCAGGTTTTCCCACCACTCTGACCCGGAAGTGTGCGTCAGAGCCCTGGCCCACTGTTTGGCTTTGGATTCTTTCGAATATTTTGGGGGCCTCCATACTAGGACTTAATTCAATTTTGTCAGGTTTAAAAGTTGGAATAGTGATTTTGCCTTCTTCAGCAAGGGCTTTCTTCTCCTCTTCGGTTAGCTCCTTGGTCCAGTGGAGAAGTTCTTCTTTTGTCTTCCTTAGAAGCTCTTCATAGGATTCATCCTTCTTACGAGACTTGAGCTCCACAGCTGTAATGGCTTCATAATAGCCTTCCTCAGTCCTGCGCTTGAACTTGCTACGCAGCTCTTCTGACTCTTCAGACACTTTTTCATGGGTGATTCTTTCAGCCCTTTTCAGCCTCACAATTTCCTTGGTTTCAGTGGTGTCAACAGGTCTGTCTACTTTTTGTACTTCAAACTGAAGTTTTCCAGGTTCATGGACGTGAAACTCGGGCTTTGGCTCAGGGGCTCGCCTAAGGACAGACCTAAAATCTTCCCTCTGTTGGATCTCAAGCTTTACTTTATGCTCTATCACACCTTCAGGGTTTTCTGCGGTGACCTTGACTTCACCTGTATCATAAGACTTGCAGTCCACGATGTCCAGATAATGAATGCCATCATAGCGGACTCTGAACCGTTTGCTTTTGCGGATGAGCTGCCCATTAAGGTACCAGTTGACTTTGGGCTGAGGGTAGCCTGTTACCCGGCAACGGAATCTGGCGGTCTCCCCTTCCAGTACTCTTACTGGCTCTGGGAACAAGACAATGTCTGGCTTTTGCTTCTCTTTTTGATCGGTTGTCACACCAGTAAGGGCACCTTCATGAGCCATTCGCTCTAATTCTTCAATTCTCTGTAAGCCTTTCCTCCCCTCGGGCAATTGAGATTCCTCCACAAGACTCTTCTCATCTTTGACAATAAGGGTAGCAGATGTGTGATCTGTTCCATATTTGTTAGTAGCTCTGCACGTAATGACACCACTGTCTCTGGAATACGCCACTGCGTAGTCAAGGCTACAATACCCAAATTCATTGATCATGCGGAGCCTGTTGGCTGCTTCCAGTGGCTTTCCATCGTGGAGCCATTCTACCACCATCGTTGGGTCGCCGATTGGTGTTAGCCTGCATTCAAAGTGGGCAGGCCCAAAGCGCTTGAGTCTTAAGGAAGTGAGTTTTTTCTTGAAAAATGGTTTCTGTTGCTTTTCTTTGTCATAGAGGTCACCCTCTTCCCACTGCTCTTGGCCATATCGCAAATGGAGAGGCTCCAGTTCTGGGGCTGCAATCTCCTTTGCTCTATACGTCCCTCGTGGGATGATTAATCTTCTCTCTGGCTCAGGCTCTGCAAACTCAACTTCAACATTGACTTTGCATCGTGTAGTGTCTCGGCCAGCCTTATTAATAGCAGTTGCCGTGTACCAGGCAGAGTCTTGGCTGACAGTGGAATCAATTTTAAGGGCAGCTTCTCCCTTGGTTCCTTCAATTCTATAAAAAGTAGAAAATAAATCATCAATACAAAAGTAGTTGTTACTTCCTCGAGTATTGGATTTGTGTAATGAGTTTAATTATTTTTCAAGCCAACTTACCTGATTTTGGGATATTTATGAGGTACAATGATTTCACTGTTTTTCAACCATACGATGTCAGGGTTGGGGTTGCCCGTAGCTCTGACTTTCATTTCAAGTCGGGAACCTTCCTTTATGTTGAGATTCCTCAGTTTTTCCACAAACACTGGTTTTACCTGATGTTCCACAGCTGAAAGAGAAAGGTTGTGATTCTGAGTGAGTAGGGCTGAACTACTTGTGTAAAACCCAAGTGATAAGGTTATTTATTTTGAGTCTTCGGAGCAAATACCTTCCACAGTTAAAATCACTGAAATTGAAGATTTCCCTGCCCTGTTTTGGGCAACCACCGTCCATTCCCCAGAATCACTGGGTGTTGCAGGAACAATAAGCAGTGATTGGGTCCCATCTTCTTTAACGACTACTTTATGGGTATAGTCATTGACAATTTGCTGGCCTATCAGAAAAATAAGCAAAAAAGGAATCACGTTAAAATAGTTGTTTTTAAAAGTGGTTAGACACACAGATAAGTTTATTTTTGTGTTTAATAATTTATTAGCGAAAACTTACACTTACCGTCATGAAACCAGAAGGTCTCAGGCATGGGTCGACCCACAACCTTTAAGTCAAATCTGGCAGTCTGTCCTTCTACACACTTGAAAGAAGTAGGTTTCAACACAAAGACTGGCTTATACAGTCTCTCGAGTTGTGACTCATCTGTTTCCTCCAGCCTGCGTCCAGGGGACATCCGTGCAGGGGACATCCTAGCAGGGGACATGCGTATTGGAGATCTGCTCACTGAACGTGGAGAGATGGATCTGAAAAACAAAATGCAAAAAAGAATATTTTCATGAGGCATAGAGAAAACTCACCACAATAAATCTCTTTCTTAACATTATTTTAGAATTTATTTTGTGTATTAAAAGGTACCTCAAACTCATTGGGATCCAAAACAGAATACATTATTATTGCTCCCAAAACTATATTGTTCATATACCACCAATCCCAGTCAGGAATTACTCAACACAGCCAGGAACCCATCCTCAAAATCTTAGACTGGTCCTTAATACTGTCCCTCCCTCACCAACTGGGTTTAATGAGTTACTGAACCTTTTTGATTCAACTACCAAAATATTTCCATGAATCTTGGTTGGTTAAATACCACCAACATAAATATGGAAAAAGAAAAATAACTTACAATTCCCAGAAGAGAAAAAACAAATGAAAGGTATTTGAAAAAAAGTCCCAAACTCTACCTATACATTGTAGCCAGATTAGCTTGGATTGGATTTCAAGTGCTGACACCACCACACAGGCTGGGGGAACTCAGGCAATTTTCACAGGGTCTGGGAAACTTAGTGTTCTCACTCCCAAAATAGCAACAATAATCCCTCCATTGCACGGTTGTTGTTTAAATTACTGATGTGTGCTTGTGTTCAGTTGCTTCAGTCGTGTCCAACTCTGTGCAGCCCTATGGACTGTAGCCCACCAGGCTCCTCTGTCCCTGGGACTCTCCAGGCAAGAACACTGGAGTGGACTGCCATGAGTGCATGCTTGCACGCTAAGTCGCTTCAGTCGAGTCCGACTCTGTGCAACCCCATGGACAGGTTGCCATGCCTTCCTCATAAACTAGAGATAATACACGTAAAATCAGACATTAAACAACTCTTTATGGCTTTCACTATATTAGCTATGGCACTGGCAAAACAGATATTATGATACATGATGAAAGATGCTTTGCTCATTCTACACAGGGGTAAGAAATAAAAATTGGGTAATTGCCAGTACGGAGAATGGTAGACTTCTGGGTTATTTTAGCCTTCATACCCCCCACTACATGACAGCAATTTGCTACTGAGATATTTGGTGTTTTAAACGATTTAAATACTGATCAACCTGAACTAGTATGATTCTCACCTGATTCTGCTCACTGGTTCTGGCGTGGGTATGTAAGTCGGAGCACTGAGAGGTGCCGCGGGCTCCACATACAATTTCCCTGAGCAAATCGCATTTCCTTTCATATTGCTGGCAAACGCAGTATAGATGCCTTCATCTTCCGGAAGAACAACAGGTATTCGCAGACTAGCTCTGCCATCTTGTAGAAAGTCCATATGGTATCTCTCTCCATGTTTGATGCGCTTGCCATCTTTATACCATGCAATCTGCGAATAATATCATGCACATGTAAGTAAGATTTACATAAAGGAGTTACACTATAACCTATGCGTGTCTTTACTGTAGCATGGAGGTATGATCAATGCTTATATTTTACCTTGGGTAATGGATACCCAGACATCTTGCAATGAAATGTAACACCCATCCCTTCAAGAATTCTATAATTCTTGACTCTTAAATCAAATCCTGCTTCAATAGCTTCAGATTCAGAAATGTCAACTGCCATCTTTTCTTCTCCATCTTCTTCAAGAAGTTCTTCTAATGTAGTCTTTATTATTCTGTATTCAATTTCTTTAATAAGTCTCTCTTCAAAGGAAGAAATGTGGAATTCCTATGTAGTAAAAAAGATGACAGTCTGTTAAAAAGATAACTGCTGACTGACAGAAATTCTTTAAGAGTATTTGTTTTCAGAAATAAGGTTTGATTAAAATTTTTAACAGGAAGATACATCTAGAAGCATTTAATTTTGCTTTTTTATCTGTTTTTCAGTGAGACTTAGATGAGTCATTATTTTTTAATCTGCCTCCCAGTCATCTTTGGAAGTTCATGCTGTGGTGTCTTGAACAATGGTATTCTCAGAGTATGGGTTATACGTGTGATGTCTATCCTACTGATGAAAAAATGTCGGCAGTAATGAGCTTTGTTGTTTTAGTAATTGTTTTTCCTACTTACATGTAATCTTTATTTCCAAAGTCATGTGTGCAACATATTAATATTATGAAGATTAAGGAAGCTCATCGGCAGTGCACCTGCATCTGCTTATAGTAATATAACCCTGGCCCATCACTCAAAAATGAAAATATCAAACAAAAACCGGGGCACCGCAAGAGGAAAGAATAATGTGTGAAGTGATTTACTTGGTCATTATTGTCATACCTACCTGGTCTTCCACAAAAGTTCTGACCATTACAGTATCTTTGGCCATTTTCTTCCTAATTAAGGCTTGTTCTTTTTCATACTCTTTTTCATACTCAGAGTATACATATCCAGGCGCTATTTCTCCAACTTTAGGTTCTTGCACAAATGCAGTCACTTGTGTTTGGTAAAGCATTTCTTGCTGGGATTTCATCAGTGATTCATAATCAGCTAGGGGTTAAGAATATGCGTGAATTTTTCATGTTCTTATGAAAAAGCCTTTATGCCACTGTTCATTCAAGCAAGTCCTACCCTATGGAAAGTTGATAAACAAAAGCCAGATTTTCCAAATTTTATGAAAAGTGCTCAGGATAGACTAAGTAGATTGAATTTCAAACCCAAACTTACATTAATAAGTCAGAGCAGCCACTACTATTATAGAAAAAATTTTACATTAGCAGTCAGTCCTCTGGGATCAACCCTAGAGGTCTTCCTAATTTGTCATGTGACTTCTGGCAATTCATTTATCCTCCTTGGTCTTGAGTGCTTCATCTGCAAAATGGGGACAGCATCCTAATCCTAAGGGTTTTGTACAGAACATAGGATGGTCCACTATAAATGTGAACATCTTGGCAAAGGTAATAGGGACCCACAGGTACGTTTTGTTTAATTTAAATGCTATTTCACTTTTTTTTCAAATTACTTATGAATATTGAAAATCCTGATTTCTAGCTTAAAAAAAAAAATTGGAAGCTCTAGCAACACTGAGCCTGGGACGTGTGTGCCTGGCAACAACATACTGGAGGTGGGGAGCTATTGACCCCTTGGGGCAGGGCATATACTCTTCAATTTCTCCACTGTCTTCACTGCACTCACTAATATCAGTCTGGATCTAGAGGGCCATGGGATTTAGAATCCTTACATTTTCATTTTTTAATTTAATGTAATTGTTTTGGCCAAACCACATGGCATGTGGGATCTTAGTTCCCTGACCAGGGATTGAACCCGGACCCCCTGCATTGGAAGGCAGAGTGTTAACCACGGAACTGCTTGCAAAGTTCCTCCTGCATTTTCAAAGTCATTATATACTTAGAAATGAATGCACCAAAAATAAACTATTGTCAGAACCTGTGAAGTTTAGTACTGGTACAGTTTTTGAGGCCATGTGGTCTAAAACATTTCCTATACAGCTGAGGCCAAGAGGAGGGCAGATGTGGACAGAGCCAGTATCAAAGCCGAATGCTGCAGCAGGACTGCTGACAGTCACCCAGCCCTGCTTCCTCCCTGCATTTCCATTCTTATCATGCACATGGAACTACTTAGTGCTGCACTCACCTTCTTCAAGCAAGGAGGCAGATGCAGACGTTTCTCCATGCTTGTTACGAATAACAATAGTGTATTCTCCAGCATCATCAGCAAAAGTCATCGAAATCACCAGTCTGCACTCGCCAGTTTGTTTGTTGTAACTCACTTTGTATCTTAATGGAAATGAACAAATGAAAGAGTTCATAAATAACCCTTATGTGAGTAAAATAAGCGTTATGTGGATCTGTGGTATAAAATTCAATGATCCTAAACATGGGACTAAGCTCTACCATAGAATATAAGATTGCTAAAAATTGAGGGAAATGCATGGACATGAGTAATGAAGGCCAAACGAGTTAAATTTTTCATTTTAAATAATAGTCATATATTCTTCAAAATAAATAATAGACTATAACACTACTTAGGGAAATAAGAGACCTCAGTGTTTATGTTCGCAAATGATGAGGTCATTTAAATACTAAGATACTTCTCTTTGCTCATTATTTTGTTCCCTGTTTTATGTGAAGATCAAATGAATAATGAAAACAATAAACTCCTTTAAACATTTCGATATTAAGTCTTTGGTACACTACATTTCTTCTTATTAAGATATGATGGATACATTTTTAGAATAAGTTGCAGTAAATTTAAAGCTGAATTTTATACTCAACTGCAAATTTATTAGCATAGATTTTTCACATATAACTGGCTTTCTTCAAAAATTACCCTTTTTCTTTTATCTTTTAGTGACTTAATTATTATGCCTTTTTATTGAATGTTGTTTCAGATCCTTGGTAGAAAAATATGTTCTGTATGTGTAAAAATTCCACATCATTTTCTCTATTTCAGCAGCACTATAAGTGAATCAAACCAGAATATAAAATATATATCTCCCATCCACTTTTGTCACATAACTCTGTTTCTCAATAAAACTTTGTGTGAAAAACACGAAAACTCCTCAAAGCACACCATGAAGGCTCTATAACAAAAGACCCTACCTCTGAGGGTGGGGTAAGTATATTCTATTCTCTCTTGGCGTCATAGACCCATCAGACAAATCACAGAAAACTCTGTCATTCAACCATGAAAATACCTGTATCCTGAGGTTAGAGGAACACCGGACTTTTTCCAGTAGACATGGGGCTTCGGGTTGCCCCCAACCTGGCATTCAAATACAATGCTCCCACCTTCCACCAGTTTCTGAACCACTGGTTTTGTAATAAAGAAAGGAGCGGCAGGTTCTCCCGGCCCTGCTGGTTCCTCTGTGATGCTAGTATCGGTCATTACCACATCTCTTGATTCGACGAAGCTGGAAAGAGAATGCCCTTCATGTGAGCTTCCGGACTGCCATTTGCCAATACGAAAGGGACTAACCAAGCAAAACTGTGCTACAATGAAAAATCATTAGCAAAAGAAGGTGTTACCGTTTCTCTTCTGTGGTAATTTTCTCAGCCACAGCTGTTGTTTCCTTTTCAAATTCTTCTGACACTAGAAGAAGACAGACGGTTCTTTGGTTAAAGTCAGGTATTTAGTTCGCTTCACTACTGACCTCTCCTTAGCATGACAGTTAAGTTGACCCTCAATTCTAAAAGGGGGCTCTATTACCAGGTGTGTAGAAAGAAGTGCCAGGTGGCAGTGAGGAGTGTGTGGAAGGTCCGTAGGGGTATGACCACTGACCTTGCACAGCTAGATAGCAGGATGTGCTGACGGTCCCAGCCTCATTCACAGCAGTGCAAGTGAACCGCCCGCTGTCTTCTGCAAAGGCTTCACGAATCAGAAGGCGAGCAATTCCACTCTGGAAGGTTATCTGGAAATCAATGGAACTTTCTATCTGGTAGTCTTCCCTGTACCATGTCACTTTGGGGGATGGGTATCCAGAGATGTGGCACTCTAAGGTGACAGATTCACCTTCAATAACAGTCACGTTCTTTAAGCCCTAAAGAAAGAAGAAACAGGAAGTATTGATACGTGTGCAGATGCATGAATCATCTCTATATGTTGTACCAAACGTGGAGGTTTGACCTTGTACATTCTAACTGTCATAAAATGCTTTCTTAACATCAAGACTGTGGAACTATCCGTAAAGAAACTCCTTTGGAAATTGGAATACTCCCAATTTGAAATAAATGTAAGGTGTTTCCAACTTCATAAGGTGGAACTGTACTGATGTCATATAAGAGGGCATCCCTGTACCCTCCATTGTTTGCACATATTCAAATCCTAACAAAGCTTGAAGTCTCAGCAGCGAATGTTGTCTCTTCAGCGAAGCTTTCTATGTTATCCTCAACTAGAAGTAATCAAACTTTCCTTTGCACCCTCCCTCTACTGAAGTGCTTATCACATTTTATATTTTATTATGCTTATTTACGTACATTTTTTCAGATAGTAAGACAGATTTCAAAGAGGGCTAGACTAGTCTTGCAATCATGCCTTACACATAACAGAAACTCATCGAATCTGCTGGCTATGTGACTGAGGCTGTCACACAGAATTCCCCCTCTCCTTGCCTAATAGTATATGGTCTTACATACTTGCAGACACACTCATGGAATTTTCAAGTTTGAGAAGCTGATCTTTGCATATATGAACATTATTTGACTAGATATGCATGTGATCCAACACTATCAACTTTACTCACCGAGACTAAAGTTGGTGGAGTAACAGGGATTTCAACAGGTGCAGGTACTCTTGCTGTTTCTGTTACCTACAATTTTGACAAAGGATGTTACAAAATGCTCAGGAAATTAGGGGAAGTCTCAAACTCTTAGCACATGCAAAATTATAAAAATAATTCTAGAAGAGTTCTGACCCACACCATGCTCGATAAAATGAAGTCTGAGCAATGGAGAAAGGCAGGGCATCTGGCTGACCTCTTCTGTAGCACAGATTGGCCTAGAGCCTGGTCCTGCTCCCCGGGAATGGATTAAGTGACAGCAGGGGCTCCAGTGACCACCAACCTTGGTTTCACGCTCACGCAGTGCTTCGAAGCGCTCTTCACGGACTGCAACACCAGTGATGCTCACCCCAACCTCCTTCTTCACCTCAATGTCAGCTTGACTCTTAAAAGTCTCTGGTGTTTCCGCAAAGGGGAACTGGGGTGAAGGAGTGGGCTCCGCTCTCACTCTAGCCTCAGCAGGCTTCACGGTGGGTGCCTTCACAGATTTGGTGACCTTCTGAGCAGAAGGTGTGGCTGACAACTCTTTTTGTAGTGTGGCAATAGCACTACCGGCTATTGATGCCTAAATAGAAACAGAGTCAGAAAATAGTCACTTAACTGCCATCCCAGTTGCCTCCCAGAAGTCCTTCGCCACTACCGCTCTTGTGGTAAGTCTGAGTCAAATTTCTATGTGGTCCCCTTTTTAATGTTCTCATTATCACTTTTATAGTTAATGAAAAGTTAGAGATAAGCTAGTTATAAAGCTCACTGTCATTCCTGCCAGCTTCTAAAATAAATTTGAAAGTCTTCCTAATAGAGTTGTATTTAGAACTTCTTATTTTAGGCTCTTATCATAAAGGGAATGAAGGTCTTCTAAAACTTGGTCATGAATTTTCAATTAAATCATGCCAAGGAAGCTGTGTTTGAAAATACAAGAGTGGGAAATTCAAAAATAATAAAAATTTTAACTACTTGGTTAATTCCTAAGAACTACTTTAAAATAGAACATTTAGGCTTCGGCCACAAATCTGTGTGAGAGGTGAAAGTGAAAAAGCTTAGAAGAATATTTTAACAGTTTCCTTACTCTTTTTACTCTGTTGCTGTCTGGGTATTTGAGATTATCCCAAATGCAGGTATTAAATATACCTTATAATTCTCTGAAGCATGCAGTTTGGATTCTACGACTCGGGTGTGTAACATAAGAATGTGTGCCTGCTAAGTCACTTCAGTCATGTTTGATTCTTTGTGACTCTATGGACTCTAGCCCACCAGATTCCTCTGTCCATGGGATTCACCAGGCCAGAATACTGGAGTGGGTTGCCATGCCCTCCTCCAGAGGATCTTCCCAACCCAGGGACTGAATCCTTGTCTCTTATGTCTCCTGCATTGGCAGGTGGCTTCTTTACCCCTAGCGCCACCTGGGAAAAACCTCAAAGTAAGAACAGCTGTGACTAATATTGAGGATTATTAGATCTTGTCAACTTACTAAGGTTTTCACTTGTACTAACGTGTTCCTGATGACAGAGCTAATAAGGGGCAGAGTTAGGGTGCTAATCCAGGCCTGTGTGACCCCACAGTCCAGCCCAACCACCACACGGTAACACGTCTCCATCTTGTTATCCTGAGTATATAAACACATGACTTCTCAGTGTCTGTCTTTGGTATTGGTATCCATTCTCATTTATGTCATTCTGAAATATCTCACAGCATAAGGAAAACTGAACTGAACCTTCTACAGAATGTGAAACAGAGAGAAGCCGGTATGGATTTGTGTCTTCTCAGAGGTGTCAGGAAACTATCTGAGAGTCTAGGCTCTCTCTGCTGGCCGAGTTCCAGTAATCCAACCTTAGGGGTTTCTGAGTCTACATGAGGGTAAACAGACATCACCAAAAACAAGCCTGTACTGCCTTCACCAAAGATACTCCATATCACACAACCTACTGTCTTCCTTTAAGCCTAACATTTCTTTGTCATGCTCTTTAACTTCTTACCTCATATCCATGTTCTGTCTTAGGAACAGAAATTTTTGAAACAGTAAAGTGCGGGCTCGCTGTGCGGGGGCGTTTATCCACATGGACTAATCTTTCGCTTGTTAGATCTGTAGTTTTCTTGATCTGCATGGAAATGGAACTCAGTGAAGCCCTTGCTCACCAGATGACCACAGCAGTTATGCGTGCCTTCCCAGAAACAGGCAGTGGGCCCAAACTCACCTGTGATGATATGTGCATTCCCATTTGATCAGTAGTTGCGATATGAGTCTCAGAAGGAGCGTGGATCACTCCAGGTTTGACTGCTTTAGGGACAACTTGGGGCTCTGAGGCTGGACGTGGGGGCTGCTCAGCTACCTTTGTGGCGGAAATGTGCTCCTTATATCCATACTCCAAAGTGGTCTGCTGAGCGTATGATTCTTCAACATGCCTGGGTTCTCTGGGCTCTCGAACTCGGGCCTGGTCGACTGCAGCAACCACTGTTGCTACAGCTTCCGCCTTTTTCCCAACGCCCACCTGCAGACAAGGTTTCCAGAATTAACACTCAGTAATGTCAAAGTCAGGTTGGGACTTTTCCTCCTGGGATAGTCATCGAGAAGAGACAATGCCTATAAGGCGTGATGGGCAGATGGTGCCTATGTTACAAAACTATGTTAATGTCTCTAGAAATGTGACTTAGAATTGCATTTAGGAACTTAATGTTTCACTGATCATTATAATGCATAGATGTCTAGTTAGATACACTCTATGAAGCCTGGCTTAATTAGACATTAAATCACACAAACACAACACAGGACAACACAATATGTGTATAAAATAGGAAAGAAGTTATGAGTTTGTCCAGTATTTTGTCCATGGCAGACAGATAGCGCTTGTGAAGTCAGAACTTTGGGGCTGGTTATCTTAATTGATTATTCTTTATTGCCAATCATTCAGTCTGGTGTAGGTGCAATGACAGTGATGATAAAAATGCCCTCAAATATTGTCACAGTCCCATCCAGAAAACATCAGCTGCTGCAGCATTGTACACTCACATGCAAATCTGAGATAACAAGAAAGCTTGTAAACAGACAGGGAACATATTAATTTACTTATGATTCCCTAGGGATAAGAAATTTTTAATTTATTAGACAGTATCTTTCTTAAAACACATGAATGAAGATGCTGTGATGAAAATCAAAGTGTTATCCTATTTGGATTCAAGAAAACAACCTTTCACAGCAAAGTTCAATTTGCTGTTATTACCACAGAAAGTTAAAGTGAAGAAGGAAAACGAAATGTTGTTTTCTCATTTCCATGAATATGATTATCACAAATGGGAACACAGTTTGCAAAGGAGTTTCTCTTTTATAGAAAGCAAGCCAGTTGATATGGCTCATATATTATGATTCTGTGCAATACTTGGAAACAGCATATTGCAAACATCACATCACCATGTCCATCAGAGCTGTTTAAAAGAATGCTGGAATATTTTATTAACGTCCAGTTTTCTGCTGCTGTGAGTAGAACCTAGATTGCATCTGAAATGTTTTTCAAGTGTACTACCTCTACATATCTGTTCAAATGGTAAATGATCTGAACCATTTAATATATAAATGAGGTATTTTTGAGATAAAATTGGGCCTTTAGTGATCACAGGCTTCATCCAGCTCTCCTTCTAGGAAGCCACAAACAACCTAATCTGCCTTGAAGAAGGATAGATACCATTTTCACTTTAGATTGCATCTTAAAATAAACTGTAAGATACCTGTGAGGATTAGGTGGTTTAAGTTAATTTATCTGGTTGTTTCTTTTTTCAAACCACATGGGCCGTAAGTTGACTTTAATTTTAGAGATGTTTTAAAATGTTACCATCTTCAACAGATTTATATTTGTTTATATAAATAAATAACTTTGCCTGTAAAATGATTATATTTACATTATATCTCATCTGAATCTTTCAACCAGACTATGAAATAAATTGTTCTATTTTAATAATGAGAAACCTTAGGTTCAAAGAAACTGTCACTCACCAACTGACATAGACGGATGTCATTCTTAATTTAAAACTTATGCAGAAAAAGAATCTTAACTATGATAAGGTATTTTAAATTGGGGAAGCATTTATATGTTTTTTCTGGGTTAACATATTTCAACTCTATATACATACGCTGGTGGACCCATACCCTCATTTTGGTGGACAATCACAAATGAATATTCTAGGCTGATAGCCGCTTTTATTTCTTTCTGACTCTAATATCCCTCATATTTTTCTAAACTAGATAATCAGGAAGATTTGGACTAGAATTGGAGATCTCAATTCCTATCCATTTAAGCTGAGAATAATTAGAATAGTGTGATTTAATCTGACTTTTCATAACTAGAAATGCTGTTCCACTGAAAGAACTGGACTGAATCTAATTGGCGCTAATGTTTTGTTGATCAGTTAAGCAATTAAAGGAACAGCAGGAGCACAGTGACTCCTGATAGATGAAAAGGCAGGAGAACTGATGATGAAATGGGATGAAACAATGCTTTTCACCTCCACTGCATCAGTTTTCATCTCCTTAGGAAAAAGATGCATTTGTTCCTACTTAATAGCAAATCCTTTTCTAGTTCTTGGCAGTGTGGCTGATTCAGTAGATTTTGCACTAGTAACTATTATTTTGGGTGTAGACATTTTCTTAGCTTCCATTCTTAGGTAATTTTAAATAACAAAAATAAGATAGTCAAATTTGTGGGATTCAGAACAAACAAAATAATGAGATTATGTTATGTATTGGAATTTCTGATGTCAATGAGACTTCGAAAAGGTTGATATGCCATTCAAAATTAGACTTGAGTGTGGAGTAAACGTCACTCAGTCATGGCTGACTCTTTGTGACCCCATGGACTATACATATAGTCCATGGAATTTTCCAGGCCAGAATACTGGAGTGGGTAGCCTTTCCCTTCTCCAGAGGATCTTCCAAACCCAGGGATTGAACCCAGGTCTCCCACGTTGCAGGCAGATTCTTTACCAGCTGAGCCACCAGGAAAGCCCAAGAATACTGGAGTGGGTAGCCTATCCCCTTTCCAGCAGATCTTCCCAACCCAGGAATCAAACCAGGGTCTCCTGTACCGCAGGAGGGCTCTTTACCAACTGAGCTATGAGGGAAGCCCAATATTAGACTTTGGTAATGTTTAACAGCTCATCCTAAATTGTGTCTTAGGAAAAAATCCAAAGATGTAAACATAGAAAACAGCATTGAGGGAAATACAGAAAGGAATGTTATGATACTAAAGAGATTGAAAAGCTTTAGTTGCTAATATCCAGTTACTATATTAGCAATGAAGAATAAAATCAGGTGAATAGTTTACTCAGTACCCGAGGCATGGATTTATGGGAAGAAGGTTAATTCATGGAAATTTCATAGCCACAAATAGATGTTATAAACAACATTTTCATAGCTTGTGTGTATTTATTCTGGTTGGATAACTGCTTCTCAAGATTGTAATATTGCATCTTGTTCAGTGTTAGTGAGAGTAACTATAGCAGGCTCTATGATTTCCTCAGCTTCTTTTCTCATCTGATATTTGCAGAGAGAAAAAAGATAAAGTTTCACATGATGAAAATTATAGGTTATTTCTTAAAATAACCCCATACTATACAACGCAAGATACCGAATTTATGAACCCCTCAAAATCTATATCTTCTTAACAGTAAAAGTCATTATTTACATATATATATATATTTTAAATGTCCATGGCATTTCTTAAAATTAGCCTGCATGAAATTTCTTTTTTTCCCCATTTCCCATGATTTCATGTTTTATTGTGGTAAGTACACCTAACATGATGTCTACTCTTTAAACGCATAATATAGTATTGTTAACTCTAGGCATGATGTTGTTCAATAGATCTCTAGAACTTACTCAACTTGCATAACTGAAACTTCATACCCATAAAACCAAGAAAAAAACACATTTAAAAGTGAAAAAAATATATTCATAAATTGACTACCTTAATGAAACCCCTGCTTTTAGTTTTGAATAGTCCATGTGTACAAGTCTAAAGATAAAAATACTATAATTTTATACAGTCTGCATGCAGTTTCCATCATCAACTTCTGGAGAATTCTAGACATTAATAATAAAAAGTGGAAAATAATAGTAAAGCAGTCAGTGAGGAAAGGATTATGTAGTAATATTAACAATAATAAATAATTTGTTATTTAATTTTCCAATTGTATAACTAAAAATAAACTAGGTTAATAGAGTCTCATAAGAAATTCTGAGACTTGGTATTAAAGTATTACAATAGAGGATTTCACATGAGATTTAGTATCAGTGTATTATAACAGGGGATTTCACACTTGGAATAGCAATAATCACCTTTCCATGAGTAACTTGGATTTGTTCTTGTCTAGTAGCCATTTCTTCTCTAGTTCTCAGTATTGTTTCTTGTTCTTTGGCTTTAGCAGTAGCAACTGCTATTGTAGACAAGGCAGTTTTCTCAGCTTCCTTTCTCATCTGATTATCACAGTAAAATCAAGTTTAAATTGCACAGGGCTTTAGATGAATATGGAATGACCCTTCCCCCCTCTTAGTGGGGATGCAAGACGAAGTTATTCAGGGTTAACTACACAAGAGAAGTTAACTTTCACTGGGGCAGTGTGTGCACACACTGACTGGGAATCACAAACCTTAGAAATGTTAACTACAAAAAAAAATCTCCAGATGATTCCATATATTGCTTTCTAGAAATCAGGCTAATCTTCATGCAAAGGATAATGGTGAATAAAATGAATCACAAATGTTACAGATGAATGAAAATCAAAGGTGCAGATAAAGATAATGAGAAAAAGTCATACATTCACCATGTGGTTTTTAGTTGGGGATTCAAAAAGGAAAATACAGATTAATAATTCATATCACATCGCAGTTAATGGTTTACTCGAAATTAGTTTAAAGATGAACTTTTCCCATCTTGAATATCTGTATTCACCTTTTCGTGAGTTACTTGAACTTGCTCTCTTTTGGTAGTGATGCCTTCTCTAGTTCTTGATACTACATCTTGTTCTTTGACTTTGGGTGTGGCAACTATGACTTTAGGTACCACTGTTTTCCTAGTTTCTTTCAATATCTGGTCATATGATTAAAAAAAAAAAAGGTGAGAAAATGGTCATTAAATTTCATTCAGCTCTAATTAAAAAAAAGGTAAGTCAAAGTTGAGAAAGGAAGAACATTTCTTCCTACTCAAGGACATTTTGTCATTTGAGTTGCTTTGATCATCAATATTGTTTCATTAGTAGCAATGTCAAAGTAAGTTCAGTCTAAAACAAAAAAATATGATGAGCAATAAAAGGATGCATTATTCACATTATTCTCATAATTTATGGGAAATGCCAATGGAGCCATCAATAACACATAACTTTGCATTATATCAATTGACTTGTACACTGGAATCTTCAATAGAGACATGTTAAATATTAAAATGAATTATAATATTATATTAGTAACAATCCAAAGGAAATACAAAAGTTAGGAATGAAAAGTGGCGGTGAAAGCTAGACAGATAGCAAAAGGTTCTTGAGAGATTGTGAAGCTTCCCGTGTGAGTTATAAGAAGAGGAGAAGGTGAAAAAGTGATCATTTTAAGACCCAGGATGAAAATGTAGGTGGCTTGTAAACGGAATGAAACAAGAGTGAATTTCACACCAGCAAGAACTGTCACCTTTTCATGAGTTATGTGCATTTGATCTTGTTGTGTGACAATTTCTTCTTGGGCTCCCAGAATTGTTTCTAGTGTTGTGGGCTTGGCAGTTTCAACTACCACCATGGACACAGCAGCTGTCTCAGCTTTCTGTATTATCTGATTTTCAGAGTAAAGTAAAGGTTTGAGTTTCAAAAGGCACAGGAGAAATGGTGAGTTAACTTTGTAACATTCAGGAGGATATAGAATGCTTAGTGGTGAGAGAGGAACTACCATGGTTCTGTTTTAAGGGCCTACACTTGTGTTTAACACCCAGAAATGGACTTCTTTTCTGCCCACCTGCCCCTTAGTAAATTGTCTTGGAAACTGAAAAGTCCTCATCTTTGAGATATATTGACACATTAAGGAACTTAGTGAGTACTCACTGGCAAATGGCTAAACAACTACGGTTACTGTCAGTTATCAGCCTTGCAATGGCAACAAGGATTTCTATGCTCTTGATTATGCAACTTAGGTTCTTGTGCACTCAAACTCTTTCACTCACTGTAGGAGAGAAAAGTTCATTCAATGGCCTCTGACCAGCCTTTTAAGTCTGAGTTGCACCTTTTAAAAAAAGTAGTTCTGAGATGAACAAAAAGCTTGAGATTAAGAGAGGCTGGCCAAGTTGGAACAACCTCAATGTCACTGAAATCTACTTGAACATGAAAGAATCTATTTGAACAAGAAAGGGCCTCTTCCTAGACCCTTTAAGGCTTGATTCAATACATGGGAGAGAAGTTGATTTTGGTGACATTGAGGTTGTTCCAACTTGGGTCTATGGCATAAAACCAGCAAACACGTCTGCGTCACTGTCGATCAACCAGGAATTCACTTTTTTCACAAGTACTGGTTTTCCCTGACGTTGAAATTCCTTTCACTTGATATTTAGTTGAAGTGTTCATGGCTGGTGTGTGTGTGTATGGGGCGGGGGGGGGGGGGCGGTGGCGTGGACATGCATGCATGCCTTACAACTATGTAAAGTTTGTGTGTTACAGGTTAAGTGCCCAAGGGCTTGGGCTATGCATGGAAAAACTGATTGTACCAGTGGGTAACTAGGCTGGAGTGATCACTATGTTCTGGTTAAGTGTGCTCTAGAAATGTCATTGATGTGCCCCAAACTATTCTAGTCGATAGGTAATCTTCTTGAAACTGATCAGTTGAGTGGAAAATTATGCAATGAGAGCAGAATTTCCATCATGAAAGAATTTCAATACTAGACATAGAGAAACAACAAAAAGAAAACATACACAGAAGACTCCTCCACTTAGAGGTTTTGGTTAGAGGGAACATGTAGCTGTCTGGGATGTGATATTTGTCAACAAATTACAAGGCATTTACAAAACTGGACTTACTGTTTCTTGAGTTATTTGTTTTTGTTCTTGTTTTGTAGTAATTTCTCCAGTTATTTTAGTTTCTTTTTCTTTGGCTTTAGCTGCGGAAATTACTACTTTTGGTACAAATGCTTTTTCAGTTTCTTTTCTTATCTGAAATCAACAATAAAAACAAACCTTATTGTCTGCTGATCTCTAATGAAAGCTGACATAATGTTTAATAAATATAACAAAATAGGAAATCAAAGAAGTCCTTTTCCAGATGCCCACTAAATGAAATGATCTCATTTTCATTAATAGAGCCATGCTCTTTGTCTAAACCATAAGTTATGCTGCTCAGAGAAAAAGAAATGGATTCAACACCCTTTGCTTTGAATTAGAGAGTGTAGTCTTCTTTAAAAAGACTTCCAATGTTTATAAATGTGTATATGGCAGTATTATTCTGTGCCACTCTGTCATCTAAAGGAAATCCTAGAGCATAGGCTATTAGAATGGAATTCTTTACAAGTAATACTGTCTGATTCTTTTACAAATGAAAAATCAAACATAGATGATTTGTAATCCACATTTATACAATATTTTTGCATTTGCTTTGAAAACGTCCTAAATATTATGAAGGTTTGGAATATCAAGACTTAACCTTTCTAAAACTGAGACATTATGGGGAGAACACTTTTGTCCATATCCCGGGTAAAATGTTTTCCAAACCCTTGTGAGTTAAGTTGCTTCAGTTGTGTCCAGCGTTTTGCAACCCTATGGACTATAGCCTGCCAGGTTCCTCTGTCCGTGGGATTTTCCAGGCAAGAATACTGGAGCATGTTGCCATTTACTTCTCCAGGGCATCTTCCCGACCCAGGGGTCAAACCCACATGTGTTAAGTCTCCTGCCCTGGCAGGTGGTTCTTTACCACTAGTGCCACCTGGGGAGCCCAGGAAATACTGTGTTTGGATCTGGACATCTAAGGTGTATGCGAGGGGAAAGTGGGGTACTTGGGGAGGGGCAGTTTTCTCCATTTTCCTCTTTGTCATTTTCAGCCATCATCACTGAAATTCAGGATCTCAGGGTTAAGAGGCTTGGAAGTTATCTTCCCAAACCACCCCACTGACAATCGGCAGTGCCGGCCAACAGCCCTATCAGGTGGTCTTATCTAATCTGCTCCTGAGTGCCTGCAATCACGAGGCTGTCTTTTTCGCTTTTTGTCTGGTCATTTGACCTGAGAGGGCCAGATTCTCCACCTCATTTCAAATCCATGCTCAAATGTTTTTCCAAAGACTCAGGAAGCAGTTGCGAAGCTATTTTCAAAGCACTGTGGGTTCGGTGTCCTTTGCCGCTCCTCCCAGTTCCCGCTTCAGCATCTGCTTCTCCCTCCCTCGTAGTCTCAGGTAGTCAGTGCATCTCCACGTCAGTGTAGAAGAGACCCCTGCTTCCACTTCCAGTGTGTGTTCCCGGAGCCCCCTCTTGTCTACACAAGGGAAGCATTTGGGGACTCTAGGAGACTTTGGTGTCTAGTACCCAGGGACACAACCACATTGTGAATCAACCATGTTGCCCACAAAACACCTTTCCCTGTAAACAGCACTATCTGGGTTGACACTGATAACAGCAGCAGCAACAATTTCGTATCAAAAACCATCTTCACCTGTTCATGAGTTACGTGCACCTGCTCTTGTTTTGTCGTAATTACTTCTCTGGTTCTGGCTTTTAATTCTTGTTCTTTGGCTTTATCGGCGGCCACTACCACCTTAGTTACAGCAGTCTTCTCTGCCTCCTTTCTTATCTGATTTTCATAGGGGAGAGAAAAGAAACACTGTAATGTGCCTTATATAAAAAGGTACAATGATAAATCAGGATAAAGACATAAATGTCACACAGGAGAGGATAAAGAGGAAAGCTAGAGTGATTTTAAACTATAACAGAAAATCTATTCAAATACGAGGTGGGAAATTATCTTGGATTTATAACACCTTCCAGCCATGAATCAAATGTCACATAGGTTTTGAGGAAAGTAAAAGCAAAGCTCTTTAGGGAAAGCTTAGAGAAACGTTAACGGTAGCCCTCAAATAATGGCTTCCCTGCCTGGATCCTGGAAAGATGGAGCTCTGGATGGACCATTTTGGAACTACAGCTCCAGGTGCCGGGTACCTTGTTTGCTCAGCTTAACCTCTCAGCCACCCTTTACTCGTCTTAACTCAGGAATGCCTCTTGTCTGACCTCCTGAGAGGTACCTCTTACCTGCCAAGCTGCCTGACAGAGACCTGACACAGAGTATTTATATCGTGAACACCTCTGGTGTCAGACCACCAGCTCAGAATGTCCTAAAAGTCTGGGCCATGGAGGGCTCAGCCCTCAAAACAGTCTGAACCCTGGCTCAGCCTGGGAAATCTGCACACAGAGCTCGGTCTGCGCGGCCGCACGCCCACCTGTTCGTGAGCAGGTTGGATGTGCACGGCAGTCGTGGTTGTCCTCTGAGCAGTCTGCTCTACAGCGCTGATAACTGGTTCTCTCACTCTGGCCATATCAACAGCAGCAACAACGGTGGCCACAGCTGCACTTTTGTCAGCTTCTTGTTTCACCTGGATGGGCAATGAGCAAGCATATTACCTTCTGAAATGACATGCCTAGTAGAAACTGCAAAACACAGTGGAAACGAAGTCATCAAGAGTAAAACAGACACGTGCATGAGCACCTATCACCGTGAAGAGAGATACGGTATGTATTGCTAAAGTCTACATTCATAAACATCTCACAGAACACAGCTTTTGTGGAGCTTCCCAGGTGTCCCTGGTGGTAAAGTGCCTGCCTGCCAACACAGGAGACATGAGAACTGGGTTCGATCCCTGGGTCGGGATGACTCCCTGGAGGAGGGCATGCTAACCCACTCCAGTATTCTTGCCTGAAGAATCCCATGGACAGAGGAGCCTGGCGGGCTACAGACCATAGGGACGCAAAGGGTCAGACACAACTGAAGTGACTGAGCATGCATGCACGCAGAGCAATTTCACAGAGTATAAGCCACATTTGGTTTTCACTTTCTGTTGTATTCTTATGTTCGTATGCATCTTCCTTCAACCTATACAGACTGTTTCATGGCAGGATTCTGGTGGGAGAAAGCAGAACAGGAAAGGAAGGAGGAAGCTTCAGCAGTACCTCTGCAGCCCCAGCGGCGACAGCTCCTGCTGCGAAGGCAGTGCTGGCAGCGGCGCCTGCAGCTCCGCTGATGGTCACTTGCTCCTGGATCCCGTATCTCCCTTCCCATCTCTCCTCTGTCCTGATCTGAGTAGCACTGGTCACCGTGGTCTCTCTCATCTCAGCCTCAGATGAAGCCACGTAGCCCTCTTGCTTCCAAGGGGGGGGCACTTCAGGGCCTGGGGGCATGGTGGGTGTCTGAGCCTTCCGGACGAGTAAGGGAGACTTGACGGATCTGATGGGGGATGTGGAGATCCTCCCCGCCGGAGACACGGACCTGAAAGTCAAATGGCAGAGGTCAAAGAGTGTCAAGGCAAGGAACTACTCTCTGGGTCATTAGATTTGAATGAAGGAAGAACAATCTGGAAGTGTTTAAGGCAGGGTTTTAAAATCCATGGCTCCGCATTGAGCCATGTATGGATCTTAACCTACACAGAGACAAGTACTGTACTTGAAAGTAATTTGTTTTAAATTTCAGTCAGCCTTATTCTCATCTGCTGTAATTCTGTATGAGAATCAGATTTAATCCTCAAGAATTCCGTGCCCTGCCCTACCATTTCATGTTTAGAAAAGTCAAGACAGCAGAAGGTCTTTCCTCAAAACACGGTTAAAGAAAGGGCACTGGGAATATGGTAACATAACTCTAAATTTCTCTGTACTCCCAATTCTGGGGGGCAAGGGGATGTCAAACAGGTGTTGAAGGAAGCAAGATTTCTGTAATCAACGTGCTTGTGCAACTTGAGGTTAAAACACGATAAACCTTTCTCATTTTCTTGTAAGACTTCCCACAGCCTTCATCATGCCCCTCATGCCCTTGTGAATTGCAAGGCTTTCACATTAGTCATTTTGCAGAATTCTAGGGCTATAGCTGTGCTTTGGAAACTGTTCTGGTCCAAGTGTGGTGCACTGCTGTCTTAAACATCTTCTGTATTTGTTCACCCTCACATCCTCATTGTATTGTACTCTGAACTTCTTTTGAATATCCTTATAGTGGATAATTTGAAACCTATGGATTCCATAATTCTAAGGTGGCTCAGTGGTAAAGAATCCGTCTGCCAATTCAGGAGACTCGGGTTCAATCCCTGGGTTGAGAAGATCCCCTGGAAAAGGAAATGGCAACCCATTCCAGTATTCTTGCCTGAGAAATCTCACGGACAGAGGAGCCTGGCTGGGGTCGCATAGAGTCAGACACGACTTAGTGACTAAAGTAAGGATTATATAGTTTTTGGTTAAACTGATAGTTTCTTCCAAAAACAGTTTTCATCATTTTTTATTTGTGTTCAAATGCAACAGCATCAGCTCAAGAATCTGGGTACTGAATAAATCTATCTACAGTCAAAATAAGAGACAGCTTCTAATTGACAATAATAATTCCAGGCATCAGTCAACTATTTTAAGATGAAATTTTTCATAATTTAATTTTTAATTGATAGGGTTTAATATACTTTTCCCTCTAGGTGGCAGTATTGCCTTATCATTGCATTTAACTACTTCTGCATACAGGAAAAATGTTTATAAATGTATTCTGACATTACATAGGGTATTTAACTTATATAAATCATAAATAAAACAATTATTATAATTAAGACTCAAGGTACAGTTGATATATACTCTAAATTGTAGAGTAAATTAATAGTACATTACAATATTGATGAGTTTCATGAAGAAATGCTTAATCATTTTCTTGAAGAAGGGTTTTTTGGGTGAAAATCAATTTACATTTTATAAATGGAGTTGTAATCAACAAAAGGGAGATGTAGGGGAACATGTCTCTATTTTGAAAGTGACTGCCTTTGAACATAACAAAGACCAGTTTAGAATAATGTAGGGTTTACACTAATTGAAGAAAAGCAAAGTGACATGTATTTCCAATTTTCGACCTATGTCTTGTTCTTGCTGTCCTAGTAAAATGGGTCTAATTCAAATAGACTTAAAGACATGATTAGCATGACATGAATGATTAGCAGCAGGTTGCAGGTGAGCCTGTAACTGTGAAAATCAACGTAATTTGAGTCATTATAGGAAAGTGCTTATTTCTGCTCTTACAAAAAAATAATCATCTGGTCACAGCGAGATATAATGCACCTTATTCAGTGAAATATGTTTGCCTTACTTTACAACAAAAATCAAGATTCAGGAAATTGTCCATCCTGTATAACTGTTATTTTCTCCAGAAATTGACATTTTAATTTCTTAATCATTTTAAAGTAAATTTGGGGGGCTAAATAATTGGAATTGCTATTAATGAATTCTCAGTACTTCTAAGACAGTCAAAACGCTCCACAGAATCAGGGAAACTCTGTAATTCTAAATGACTCTTGGGCTTGGATTAAATATATGGTGAGGTTGTTATCTCCTTCAGCAATCACATTTGGCCTGTCTTGTGATTTTGTGGTGTGCAAACTTGGAGTTAGCCTGAAACAGAACACTTTTAAAACTTGATAGCCAGACCCATTTTAAAAACTGAGCTTTTTGGCCAAGGCTTCACATTAGTATTTATCAGTATTTTTAATTTTTAAAGTGGGCACTATAATAAAGACTGGAAAATATCTAGCATTTCCCATATATTTGCTGGACATTGACATTGCCTCTGGTATGAAATACTTGTTATTTTCCACTTTTTTCATTTGTGTTGCTTGTTTTTCCTTTAATAATTAGCTTGTGGAAGTTCTTGATACATCTGGTATATTAGAGCTTTGCCATGAAATGTTGCAAATATTTCTCCCAAGATCTACTGTTTGTATTTGCTTATTTCTTATGGGGTCTTAGCCAGCATCAACATGTTCAGTTGTGTAGGTTATGCATGGTTTCTAGACTTGTACCGTTCACACTGAAGGCCTTGTATGTTTGCTTTAAATATTTTATGGCAGAGGCAATGACATATCTTGAGGAAGAGGCATCCTTAAATTTTTTTTAACAAATGTGCTATTTGGTGTAGCAATGATTTTGCTTTTGCCATATACAAATTTTTGTTTTTATGTAGTTGAATCTGTAAATCTATTTTTAAAAGCTCTGCCCAACAAATGTTTTCTCAAATTTTCTCCTCATTTTTCTTGTTTTTTTAATTTTTTAAAAATTTAGCTCTGTGGTCAACATGAAACTTATTTTGTAAATGGTGAGAGATACAGGTTTACATTTGTTTTCTCCCAAATGGATAGCTAATTAGGCCAGCATTATTGTACAAAATATTCTTTTCCCCACTGAACTGAAAAGTCACTTGGATTAAAAATTGAATGTCCTGGGTACCTGGATTAATTTGTGGATCCTCTGTTCTGCTTCCCCATGTACATTCTATTTACCAATATCACACTTTTTGATGACAGTAACGTCACAATAAGTTTGAATATTTTTTGAATCAACTATTAACTTATTCTTTTAAAATTTTTCTTGGCAGGGGAACTTTCTCTACATTTAAAAAAATTTTAATTGGTCAAGAAACACTGTTTTTTTTTTTATAAAAATAAAACACACAAACTTCCCCCTTTTACTAGTTTATAATATTTAAAAAAAAAAAAAAAAAAACCTCAGCATGTTAAGCTAAACCTCAAAAGTTCAAATTTGCTATGGATAGTTTACACTTGCTGATATAGTTTCTGAGTTCTGATGATACATGCTTACTTTCTAAAATATCTCCATATTAACTAAGCAAAGAAATCCAGCTTATATTCTGGATAAAATAACATAAGCACATGCAAAATATTTAGAGGGTTTTACTTACTATTAGAGCATAAGAACATTTGTATAACTCCTATTTAGAAGATTCCTTCAACTAATTATCTCATTGAACCCTCACATCTTGAAATCATTCTTCCTATGATTCTCTATAATTTACAAATGACATGACTAAGACCTTAAGCAGTTTAACTTCTTTAAACTTCTTTAACTTCTGGTCACCTATTTAAAAAATTAGGGGTGATACTTCTTAGAGGTTGCTATGATTATTTGATGAGATAATATACACAGAGTGCAATCGAATGTCTGACAGAGAAACTGGTCAATATATATTAATATTTTATTATTACAATTATTCTGTAAGTCACATTTTAGCCAGTGATCAAGAAGACTGAACCCAGGGCTTCCAACCTTAAATTCTGTGCTCTTCTCATCTCACTGTGCATTCTCTTAGCTCCTACAGCAGATATTGAATGGCATACAAATAAGATTGTAGAATTACAGCTTATAAAGTTTTCCAATTTACCCATGGACAGTAAAGATTTGTGAAAATCATAAACGATATCTTTTTGGTTTAACTCTTTTTATCACACACAACATTCCTTATTCCTTCCTTTTACATCTCTTCTTATCAGATTAAACCTAATTAAAATGCATAATGACCTGATCTCTCTTAAAAAGCTTTACCTGACAGGAGATGGAGTCGGTGCCCGCACATGTCTGACAGGGGAAGGGGAGTGTCTTATCGGCGATGGGGACTGCTGTCGAGCCAACTGTGCTTTGGCAGCAATGGATGGTGGTGTGGGAGACCTTGATTTTGGTTTAGGAGGTATCCTGGGAGGTGTTTTATGTGGCAGCTGTTGCCCAGCGGCACCATCTATGACCATCTCAACTGCTGCAATTGATCTGGCATCAAAGTGGGCCTCAATCTTCTGCAAAGAGAAAAACAAAGACCATGGTGAGGAGAAATAGTTGGCGAAGCAACAATTTAAAAGGCAGTATATATAGTATATATTTCAAGAAAACCTTTTCAATTCGAGTTTGTCGTGTTTCTGAAATCTGAGCAGTCGAAACAATTGTCTTTGTCCTTTTAGCGGGTACTACTTCTTCACCTGTAGGAAGGGAAAGACAAATATTTAGGAGGGAGCACAAGGACCCAGTTTTAAAGGGGTTATGTTAATTCTGACTACAAAGTCAATAGGATTTTCTAGGTATCCCAATGGGGAAAATTGCAGTAAGATTTTGATTTTGTATAAATAGAAATTAGGTTTAAACAATGAAAATATTTATTATTAGAGTTTACTTAGAATCCTTTTGAAAAATTTCATTATTTGCCAATAATTTGAAAATGTAGATGACTTAACTGAAAAACTTTCCAATTTCTAGTGGTGGTAAAAATTACAGATTGCTTCAATGATTCTAAACTCCTCCTTTTCATGGGTATTGAAAAGCCAGCTTTGATTTCACCTCACAGTATTCCATGACCTCAGGGGGATGCAGGTGGACCCCTGGTCCCACTCGGTCCTAAATGTCCCCTCTCCCGCCTCCTGTTCCTTGACCTCCGGGGCATACCTTGAACCAGTAATTCGGCAGTGGAAGTAGCTCTTCCAACGCTATTGGTTGCATTTACTGAATAGGTGCCAGAGTCTTCTGGGTATGCTTCTGCAATCAGTAAGCTGTAGAGTTCGCCTTCTTGTGAAATTTGAAAATCAAGGGAGCTCTGGATTTCGGCTCCGTCCCGGTAGAACTTCACCACAGGTGTAGGGATTCCAGTCACTCTCACTTGGAGTCGCACTTGGCTTCCTTGTCTCACAGTCATGCTCTGCAGCCGTTGAGTGAAGTTGGGTGGCGCTGTCTCCGCTGCAGCAGAAGGGTAGAAAATCAGGACCAGTGCCAGTGGGGGTACTCCCAACAAGCTATTTTTAAGTAATCACAGCTTTGTTTCCGAAACCAGGTCATGACTTGCTGACTCAAACATCCTTGACTGTCCTTGAGCCCAGCTCATCCATCAGATGATCGCAAGCGTGGAGCCAGGAGGTGGCAGAGGGCACCCACCACCATACTTTATTGCTTTGTTTAGCTGTTCTAGGTCACCACATTTTAAAAATGTTATCATGTTATTATATTTTTAGAGAATTTTTCCACCAGTTACTCCCAACTTCACATCTAGCACTTTTTAATATGTTAAGGTAACTTTACATATTTCAGTAGGTTGCATTAAAATAAATTCCAATGGTTGGTTTGCTGGATATACCTATAACTTACAGAATCATTACATTTTAATTTAAACATAAAATCCTAAATTGGTTCCAACTTAATCAATATTCAAATAACTCAAATATTTACTTGCATTTAAAATGTTAATCCAAACAATGACATGCTTTAATGTTAGTTATGCTACAGAAAGTGGATTTTTAAAATTATGTTGGAAGTTTTTAATAAAATAAATGTGAATGGTGAGTGGGATTAATTTTGATATGTTTTTGAGTAATAAACAATAGCAGATGCTGTCAACCTTGTGCATTGTCCCTTCTGAATTTTCTGGATAAAAGTTAAAGTTCATACCTGATGTTCCTTCTATTTTGGTCAATGATAGCCTATACTTAAACAGTGCTAAATACATAGTTTATTGGATAAACATATGTAATGTTATGCAGTTCATGAAAGATATTGTTCTGTAACATGTAAAGTAGTGTGATGTTCTGTGTATTAATATCTTACAAAATAAAGGATGGAGAAAAATGACAGAGGCCATAAAGATTGGGTGGTAACTTTTATGGGGAAACTGTGTCATGCACTTGAATCATAAATTTGCCCTTTTTCTATGCTTACAGTGCAATTTTTTTTAGAAATACAAAGTAAATGAAGAATTATTAAACACCATAGCCTAGAGTAGTACTTCTTAAATGGGTAGTCTGTGGACCACTAGCGTCAGAATCATAGGTGCCTGTTAAAGTGGGAATTCTTGGAGATATGCATATTTCCCTAGTAGGTGCGTACACAAGGCTCCAAGCCTTTCTACTTGCTCAGAAACACAATTTTTAACATGTCCTTAGTCTACTTTTAGGTGCTTGATACATGCATAAAGGAAGTCGTTCTCAGCCACTTTTTGAGGAAACTTACATTCCACAAGACAAACAACTTTGCTGTCAATGCAGTGTCCGGGGAGCCCTGCTCTGGATTCCAGCTGCTTGTGCTCACTAGTTCTTGGTGGACAACCCCCACCCCAGGTCCTGGAGAGGCCTTCTGGGCGGCGTGTTTCAGGGGATGGGCAGGGCCCCTCCCGCCTACCTGTCACGAGAAGCTCAGCAGTACTAGTCGCTTGTCCAGATCCATTGGTGGCTCTCAGGGAGTATCGTCCACTGTTGGCTTTTGTCACGGCGGGGATCGTCAGTTTAGCGCGGCCATCGCTAAAGGAGATCTGCACGCCGGGCAGAGTGGAAGTAGAAATCACCTGGCCATCCCTAAACCAGCTCACCTCAGGAACTGGGAAACCTAGGAAACAAAGAATTCATCTTTATGTCTGGGGCACTGCCAAGCCCTCCATTCTGTCCAGTTATGTCCACTCCCTTATCTTAAACCACAAAAGCGATCCAGAGTGTTATGCTATTCCATGACAGTGAAAATTTGACAGCTGTGTGAGAAAAGTACAAAGTTGCAGACCATTAGGAAGGTCTGTGGGTTCACATAGAGGCCAGCACCTTCATTTTACAGGGGAGGAAACTGAGGCCAAAAAAATCTCAATAATACTTTCAAGGTCCCTCAGCGGGCAGTGGCACACAGAGGGCTAGAACTGCCATCACCTGCCCTCCTGCCCAGGGGTCTATCTAAGACAATTTAATAGACATCATTAAAATCATAAAAGAGATTTATTAAAGTGAAGAGCCAAGGAAATTCTGAGAAAAACAGTGACTGCTGTCCTCTTCAAAAACAAATAAGAACAAAAGCAGCAAAGGGATCTGAAAGTTCAGCCTAACAGGCACAAGAGGACACGCTCATCTCTTTACCTCCTCTTTGGTTACGGGGACACAGTCTGCCTGACGTCTCCTGCCTTTCAAACACACTTCAGTAAAAATGCCATGCTCATACAGTAAGAGGCTAAGCTGAACCCAGTCTTTCAGAACAACATGGATACTTGGAGTCACAGGTAGAAAAGTACAGTTCTCTTTACCCACCATGGATCGTGGCACTAGGGACTAAATGTATGCGGCTGGATGTTTTAAATACACTAAAATTCAGCATTCAGAAACATGAGGCAAATTCAGAGCATGGTTTATTCTGCCTTTGGCATGAAGGTGGATGATCTCTTTCAACTGAGGAAGTGAAGATGAGCAAGAGAAACTTTATCTTGTTGTCTTTACATTAGTCAATCTCCCACTGTGGCCGAGTGAATAGTTTATTTGATGAATTCATAGGTGTCAAATATTTTCAGTGGTGTTTTCCTAAGAATTTTACTAGCATAAAGTGTGAAGGAACAAGAAGCTTGTGAGGAAGCCAGATTCCATTACTCCACAAGCAGGTGAACTTCCCAGTAAAGCTACATGTGATCTGCTTGTTCAAGAGTTACTGAGTGTTACAAGATGAATAAGTAAATTATTTGGAAGTCAGTCAGAGTTTGTCATGTATGAGAAGAATTGAATGGGTCTCTATATACATATACAATAGAAACTGAAGAATGATTATGATATTTATGTCAAATCATATGATATGTCAAAATATCACATATGGTATTTGTGTACTATAAAAGTGTTACCCAGTTATGAATAAGATTGGCACATAAAATAGAAAACAAAATGTGGAAAGAGAAAGGAAAAGGAAATCTTATTTTATATCTTTATTATAAGCCATAAAGTTAAAAAAAAAAAAGAGGAACCATGTACCATGGAGGTGCATCAAGCATCTCCAACTTTTAATTCATATAATCTTACATAACCAATTATATTACAAAAGGAGAAAATGTGGATTAAATAATTTTCAGATTATTTACAATATGGTTCATAGACTACCACCATTTTGTCACATGATGACAGGTCCCAGAAATCTTCCATTTTCAAAATCACCCTTTAACTGAGTTATAAAGAAAAAAGAGAAGGGGAAAAAATGAGACAAAAGAACTTTCTATTAAATATAATTCTAGGGTTAGTGTTTGTTTCTCTTTAATACATGAAACGAGTGTCAGATATTATTTTGGAGTTTCATTTCAAAATGACTGGAAACTCTTTTCACTGACTAGAGATTGAGAATACAAGAATGAACTACTTAGGAGTTAGCTCGTCACTGAAAGTTCTGCCTGTGAGAGAAGTCAGTTGTCTTGTGATTTTCCACGTGAAACCACAGAGGCTCAGGCACACGGAACAGTCAGCACCAGGCTGCTCGCCCGGTAGCTCCATGACCAGCCCCTATCAGTCTGGAGTACTTGGCTTCCAGTCTGGCTCTGCAGCTGAATCCAAATATAGAATGACCAAATTTGGTCCTACTCAGAAGCTGGATTCTGACAACAGTTTTAATCCAATGCTAATTATTTTGCTTTGTGGAATTATAAATATGCATAAAACATTTTCTAACTATTATACTGTCAGATTTTGTCAGCACTCTGGGAATGGTATACTCTTATAACGACCCTTCCAGAGAGTTGGACCAATTTCACAAAGTGAAAGCAAGGCTTAGGCTTAATGTTGAGTCCTACAAAAAAGTTAACAGAGAGGAGGCACAGAAGACAGAGGAACATGCGAATGTGTGAGCTTACCACTAATGTGAGCCTCAAAGGTTGCGGTACTACCCTCCAGTACCACAACGCTTTGTAACGGCTGCGTAAACGTCGGTGCTTGAGTTGCCATCTTTTCAGGCACTCTGGAAAGGAAGAGAAAAGAAGTTAGAGGGTCACATCTGAGGGCCATTCTGGAGCTACTCTGTCGACGGCAGAAACACACATTTTCCAAATGGGTTGCTTCTCAGATCATCTGTGGGCCCAGAGTGTTCTCTTTGGTGGCTTCAATTTGGCTTGAGTTGATCTGCAGCTTAACAGAGTAAGCAAGTCTAAGGGGAGATGGAGGAAAAAAATTGAAGAAAGCAGAGCAAGGAATATATGCTAGTGGTCAAAGAGGGCAGTTCAGTCTTATGAAAGGTGGGAAACCCGGGAGAGAGTCAGGAGAAAGGGAAAGCTGGAGGAAACTAGGGATCATGACAAATAAAAGCAAACGTGTGAAAAGTATAAAATGAATTTTTGCATCCCATCAATGTCTGAAGGAATTATTTTTTTTAAATGTCCTTCCTCCCAGTATTTTTCATACACTGTTATTTACAAAGTTGACACAGATTCAGGCATTATGAATTTAAGTAATCCAGGTAAATGTTTGAAATCATAACCAAAACTAAAAGTTTAAACTTTATAATTTCTTTCCTTATTTGAAAAGTTTTGGAAAGCTTTGTCAACTAAGCACAAACCCTCTGTAGACAGCATACAGTGCTTTTTATTTCTTAATATTTCCTCATATTGTAATTGCTCACTAAATGTTGCTACTGCTGAAGTAAATATTCACAAAGTTTAAATTTAAATGAGCAGGCCAAAATTTATTACAGATCTGAAAAATACTGACTTGAGTTCTTAATAAAGAACAAATGTCCAGAATGCAAAAATAGAAGGCTGAGTGAAGTGTAGCTGAAGTGAAAGCATCTCTGCTTTTACAGCACAAATATTAAAAAAAAAATCAAAGAAAATAACATGAAACTGGCAGTTAAGTTCTTTTGTTAAGTGCAAGAAAGTATTTTGCCTATTAGTTTTAGATTATGAGAAGCATTTTCTGATGCATAAATACCTTCTTATTCAACGTCACTATTCCACTATTCTGACATAAAAAGCAGATTCTAGCTGTCAACTGTTTCACTGCTAGTGTTCATACAATTCTGTATTAATTAAAAGCTTATGGAGCAATACTTTTTCTAGTCATAATTACTGTCTTGTAACTTTTTACTTGAGTTAAAAAGAAAATAAAACTAGAATTCTGAGACAATAACATTTATATTTGAAAGATTCTGATAATATCCAAAAGGTTTTTTTTTTTTTTTTTTTTAACTGTTGCCAAGAATTCCTTAGTGTAGCATATTCTCTTTAGGACACAAAAACAATTTTTTGTGGCTCACTTTTTCTGTTTCCAAGTGAGTGCGTCTTCTAAAAATAGCTGTATTCTTGTACCATTTATATACCTATGTATTTATAGGCATTTACAGTTAGTCATCTAATTTCAGGAAGATGAGAAATCAAGGCATAATTTGAAATAAGTCTCTAAAACACTACTTCTTGTCCTTAACAACAAACACTTATTTCATATCATATAATTTGATAATGAGTTAAATTAAAACACATAATGAAATTCTGAGTGTTTTAGAAAACAATTATATAGCTCTTCTTGTTTTCAAAATTTCTAAATATATTGCAATTAACTGGCCTAAAGGGGTCTTCTATTCCCATCATTTAGGTAAATTTGTTGCTTTAGCACTTGGTCTTGAGAGACCTTTGTCTAACTAGGGCTGAAGGTAGGCATATAAAATGTCATGCTCCCAAAATAAACTCTTCAGCAGATGACTGACAGCAGGCAAGTGTTCTGTCACCGCTCTGCAACTGATACCTCAGCAGTGGATTCCCTTAAAAAGTCATCGGGTGTAGCTGATACCACATGCATTTTATCAGAGCTATTCTTGGTGTGTCTCACTTTATCACTGAGTAATATAACCTTGAACATTCTCAACAAAAAAAAGTCCATAAAAGACGCAAACGTTTTACATCATTTCAGACCTCAACTTTTAATACTTTTAGAATTAAATACTTTTAAACAATTTGAATCACTAACTGCTGATACGCTAAAACATTGAACTTTTTAAAAGAAAAGCGTTTATATATTTTAAAACAGAAGTTAAAAGCAGAGTAGATAGCACCAAGTAGTCCGACAAACACCTTCATAGGCATTGAGCACACAAAGATAGTAGGGAACTAGAAACTAACAAGGACGGGCCTCTACGAATAAGAAAGAAAAGATGCTGCTCACCTGATTTCTCAGGAGTGCCCAAAAAGGGTGGGACTAAGCCCAAGGTTGCTTCTGAAACGACGTCCTATTTAGAGTTGGTTTTTTCGACCATCTCCAACATGAATCGGTGAGCCTCTAACTTAAAAACAAAACTACACAGTCAAGACTGTGTAGTTTTGCTTTTCTATGCAATCCCTACACCCGAGGCGAGGCTGGGAATGCACGACTGCTCAAGAGCCAGGGGCGGGTCGGGTCTTATATTTGCCACATCTGCTGACAGCCCCACGTCTCAGGGCAGGGCGCCGGCTGATTGGCCTTCCGAGGAAAGCATGATGGGAGCGGGGCCTATTTGGTAGGGGTGCAGACCACCTGTTCTTCTGATTGGCAGTGCTAAGTTTAGCATCTCCAAAGGGGCTTTACCAAGGAAACAACCGTACTTAAAGAATAACTCTGTTGAGGCCTGGGGAAGAGCCCTTGTCGCCCCTGATACTATCTGAAAATATGAGTCCGAGAGAATTTTTAACAATAGAAAACACTTGTGGGCAATTATACAAAACAGTTCCAAACCTGAGGGCTCTGCCCTGAGTCAGGTCTGGTGCCTGTTCCCTTCCCCCTTACAATCAACCAAATGGACCTGTCAATCATCACAAGCAGATGAGGGAGTTTATCTCATGCATAAGACTTCACCTTTTTTTTTTTTTTTTTAAAGAATCAGTGTCTAAAAACCTCAGCAATGAAGAGAGTTAATTTATGCTATCTTCTCCAGAATCTACTTGTGCTTTGCAGAGTTAGGCCAGTGTTAATGAGCTGTGTGTTACAGCCCTGCAAGAAATAACAGTTGAAAGACAAAATCTGAACCTGGCTTAAGCTTAGCCTGTACAGTGTAATGATTTCTTTTTTCAGATTCCTTTTTTTTCTGGCATTAATATTTACAAATATACATGCACTGATCCTTACTGAGTAGCCAAGTGTTTTGTTTAAATCATCCATAGGGTTCTTTTTCAGGCACATGAAAGCTGCCTTACTAATCTCTGGAGTTTGCTGTTACTAATGGGAAGTAGTTAGGAGATGATATAGTTGCTATTTTAAGACTGAATTTAATTTCAAGCAAGAGATATTTCAAATACAAAAGAGCATACCCAAAGAGCTTTATAATAGTTCAGCTGAGAGATTTGTAAAGCTTCACTAAAAGGGAAGAAAATTGTCTTGTTGATAATAAAAAAGACTTTTCTTAATAAAATAGACTAAAATTTTAAATTTTAAGTTAAGTTTATGTCTGTAATTAAAATGTCCCCTGCTGTGGAAGGCCATGCATTAGATTTTTCAACTTTCTGAGTTGTGATTAACTTATTAACAGGGCTTCCCTGGTGGCTCAGAAAGTAAAGAATCTGTCTGCAATGCAGGAGACCCAGGTTCAGTCTTTGGGCTGGGAAGATCCCCTGGAGAAGGGAATGGCTACCTACTCCAGTGTTCTTATCTGGAGAGTTCCATGGAGAGAGGAGCCTGGCAGTCTACAGTCCACGGGATCACAAAGAGTCACACACGGCTGAGTGACTAACACATTTGAACTTATTAACACAAAACAGCACTAAAATATACTGGACAACTTATGTAATATAGTTATATAGACAAGGTGACATATTTAAACATTTGTTTTATTTTCTTAAGCGGTGATATCTATATTGCTGGTATTACTTTTCCCACTATAGATGCTATCTGCCAAAATCCTGTTTGACTGCTTTACTCAGAAACAACTAGTTTCATGTTACATATAATTCCCAATTACAGACTATGTTACAGGAAACTGGCCAGTCATAAAGCAAAGCAAGACCAGAAATGTCATGTGATCTTTCTGATTTGCAGTGTTCACCAGCTGTTATCTGTTTAAAATGTGTTTGTGCACGTGTGTGTATGGTGAGTCTGTGTATGTATATACGCTCTTAGATTCACTTGACCTAATGTGAAGCACGTTAATGTGTTGTTAGGTTTGCTAGAACCGAAATCAAACCACTTTAATTCTTATGGGAATTAGAGGGAGTGAATAAATAGAATCTTGAAGCATATGTCATTTTGACCTGGTGTAAAACTGAGAGTTCAAGAGCGGGGAAAGTGGGCCATATGTATTATAGACATAAGGTCAGGTGTTCTCCAAAGCTGCTTATCTATTCACTGCTGTTGGATGTTTTTAGACTTTGCCGCATTATCAAGATACTTGCCTTTTGGCATGTCCATCCTTATATGACATTCAGAGCTAAGAAGGAAGGAAGAAAAGAAGGAAAGGAAAGGAAGAAGAGACCAGTAGGTAAAGAGCTAGTTTACTACTCTGGCAAGAGGCCATGTTATTGGATTAGTGAAGAACAGTGCACAATACATGGTATTATGGTAAGCATTAGCTTTAAAATGAAATCTTCCATACTTGTAATATAGTAAGCTATCCCAGTGGAAACTAAATACTACTCAGATTGGGGGAGCTTGCTGATGCAGTAAGATCTTAATTTATCACCCTAACAGTGGAGAGGAGTCCCAAAGATAATCCAAAACAGCTGATAATTCAAATATAATGCCTACTTAGTTTTGGAATGCGTGGGGTGATTTGCTTTTTGAACATTATAGTCAAGGTTACTCAATAAATAATTAAGTATATGCTCAGTGCTGAATAATGTGCTAAATTATTATAATTTGGGATTCTATCATTGCTTATTTACTCAACAAACATTGCTTATTGAGTGGTGATTTTTGCCAGGCATTGTGCTAGATGATGGCTAAACAGTGGTGACCAACAAGAAGTCCTGGTTCCTGTACTTTTGGAGATTATGGTCCATATAAACTCTTAATAAATTCTCAGTATTCTACAACTGAAACCTGGACTAGGATGTGTGTAAAACTCAGGTAGTATCTCCATCTCCACAACTGTGGTTGTTGTCAGACTTTATTTATATTCCATAGGACAAGTTACCAAAGGAAGGACTTACTGGGGGTTATTTGAGAAATGAATACAGTTTTTAAGGCTAATGTAAGAGTCATTTCTGACAGAAAAGAGTAAAATTGATGTCTCTTATAATCCATTAAATTTGTGTGTGTGTGTGTGTGTGTTCTTACTGTATTAAACACAACTCAAGCACTGTGATTATAGCAATATGTGCGACAGAATCTCTGCTCTCAAGGAGTCTGCATTTTAGCAAGCACAGTAATATCTAGTAAGAGATTATAAAGTCCCTTCCACTCATAAAGTGTTTCAAAGTTGAAATATTGCCTTATCATTGAGCTATTTTTACATAGGGAAGCAGAAAAGCAAATTCAGGAATTGCATAGGAAAGAATCTGCTGACCCAAAAAACCCATTCGGATGGATTAAGATCTGTGGTCCTTGAATTACAAAGGGAGGCAAAGCTACAGCAGAGACATGGGAGCAAGGAAGTGCTGCTTGAAATTCCAGACTTCTCTGTCTGATATTTTACTACCTCTAGTTACAACTGCCGGAGAAGGCAATGGCAACCCACTCCAGTACTCTTGCCTGGAAAATCCAATGGACGGAGGAGCCTGGTAGGCTGCAGTCCATGGGGTCGCTAAGAGTTGGACACGACTGAGTGACTTCACTTTCACTTTTCACTTTCATGCATTGGAGAAGGAAATGGCAACCCACTCCAGTGTTCTTGCCTGGAGAATCCCAGGGACGGTGGAGCCTGATGGGCTGCCGTCTATGGAGTCGCAGAGAGTCGGACACGACTGAAGCGACTTAGCAGCAGCAGCAGCAGCAGTTACAATTGCTTTAGGAGTAAGATTGAATTAACTGGCTTTCTACAATTGTTTACAGGTGTGCTAGTAGTCACGCACACATTTAATGGCACCTTAAGTACAAAAAGTTTATTTTAGACACGTGTGGCACTTCTATCAAAATAAGAAAGATCAAAAAGTTGTTCTTGTGTTTCTTGGTAGCCCTGACTCCAGGGACATGTGGCATTTTACTCTCACCCTACACGGGCTTAGGCAGCTCGCTTGAATCTCAGAGTCTCAGATTTGTCAGTTGTAAATTGGGGATTATAATATCTACTTCAAAGGGTTTGGGGGGAAGATTAAATGACAGAATGAACATGACAGGGTCCAGGACAGTGAGAATGTGACAGATTATAAGCATTTAGTTTGTTTGCTGCTGCCAACCATGACATAAAAGAAAATAATTTCTGTGTTTGGTAATATTAATTTAATCCATTATCTACCCAGCTGAATATCCAAAATAGTGTTCTCCAAGGAATCTTTGAAAAATCTAAAAGTTAGCTCATAGAAACACATCATGTCTGTCCCTGAAGGATCTCAGAAGGTGACATGACATTTATATGCGGAATTAAAGCAAAACTCAAGAACTACTGGTATCTTAAAGAAGAAATAAGCTGGGTTTCTGGGACCTTGGCATAGGAAACCTTAAACCAGATCAAACCCAACCACAAGCAGATGCTCACAGGTGGTGATATTATTGTCAAATAATAAGCTTTACATACACCAAAAAGAGATAAGCTTATTTTATCCAGTAACTACTGCAGGCACAGACCTAAGGATTAAGGGCTCTTTTGGGGCCAAAAATGTCTTTGGAGATGAAAAATAAGTTTTTCATCTTTTGCAATGTCAAAAAACATTGCAAAAATGAAAAATAATAGATGTTTATCACATGCCTACCAAAAAAAAAAAAAAAGAAATGTTAGCTCTGCACTTTAGTAGTTAACATGTATTTTTTTGTCGGCAAGTGATCAGTTCATTTCAGTCACTCAGTCATGTCCAACTCTTTGCAACCCCATGAACCACAGCACGCCAGGCCTTCCTGTCCATCACCAACTCCCGGAGTTCACCCAAACTCATGTCCATCGAGTCGGTGATGCCATCCAACCATCTCATCCTCTGTCGTCCCCTTCTCCTCCTGCCCTCAATCTTTCCCAGCATCAGGGTCTTTTCAAATGAGTCAGCTCTTTGCATCAGGTGGCCAAAGTACTGGAGTTTCAGCTTCAACATCAGTCCTTCCAATGAATATTCAGGACTGATCTCCTTTAGGATGGACTGGTTGGATCTCCTTGCAGTCCAAGGGACTCTCAAGAGTCTTCTCTAACACCACAGTTCAAAAGCATCAATTCTTCTGCACTCAGCTTTCTTTATAGTCCAACTCTCACATCCATACATGACCAGTGGAAAAACCATAGCCTTGACTAGATGGTCCTTTGTTAGCAAAGTAATGTCTCTGCTTTTTAATATGCTGTCTCAGGTCAGTCGCTCAGTCATGTCTGACACTTTGCGACCCCATGAACCACAGCACACCAGGCCTCCCTGTTCATCACCAACACCCGGAGTCCACCCAAACCCAAGTTCATTGAGTCAGCGATGCCATCTAACCATCTCATCCTCTGTCGTCCCATTTTCCTCCTGTCTTCAATCTTTCCCAGCATCAGGGTCTTTTCCAATGAGTCAGCTCTTCACATCAGGTAGCCAAAGTATTGGAGTTTCAGCTTCAACATCAGTCCTTCCAGTGAATACCCAGGACTGATCTCATTTAGGATGGACTGGTTGGAACTCCTTGCAGTCCAGGGGACTCTCAAGAGTCTTCTCCAACAGCACAGTTCAAAAGCATCCATTCTTCAGTGATCAGCTTTCTTTATAGTCCAACTCTCATCCATACATGACCACTAGAGAAACCACAGCCTTGACTAGACGGACCTTTGTTGGCAAAGTAATGTCTCTGCTTTTTAATATGCTATCTAGGTTGGTCATAACTTTCCTTCCAAGGAGTAAGCATCTTTTAATTTCATGGCTGCAATCACCATCTGCAGTGATTTTGGAGCCCAGAAAAATAAAGTCTGCCACTGTTTCCACTGTTTTCCCATCTATCTGCCATGAAGTGCTGGGACTGGATGCCATGATCTTAGTTTTCTGAATGTTGAGCTTTAAGCCAACTTTTTCACCCTTGTCTTTCACTTTCATCAAGAGGCTTTTTAGTTCTTCTTAACTTTCTGCCATAAGGGTGGTGTCATCTGCATGTCTGAGGTTATTGATATTTCTCCTGGCAATCTTGATTCCAGCTTGTGCTTCATCCAGCCCAGTGTTTCTCATGATGTACTCTACATATAAGTTAAATAAGCAGCGTGACAATATACAGCCTTGACATACTCCTTTTCCTATTTGGAACCAGTCTGTTGTTCCATGTCCAGTTCTAACTGTTGCTTCCTGACCTGCATACAGGTTTCTCAAGAGGCAGGTCAGGTGGTCTGGTATTCCCATCTCTTTCAGAATTTTCCACAGTTTATTGTGATCCACACAGTCAAAGGCTTTGGCATAGTCAATAAAGCTGAAATAGATGTTTTTCTGGAACTCTCTTGCTTTTAAATGTTCCAGCAGATGTTGGCAATTTGATCTCTGGTTCCTCTGCCTTTTAAAACCAACTTGAACATCTGAAAGCTCACGGTTCACGTATTGCTGAAGCCTGGCTTGTAGAATTTTAATCATTACTTTACTAGCGTGTGAGATGAGTGCAATTGTGTGGTAGTTTGAGAATTCTTTGGCATTGCCTTTCTTAGGGATTGGAATGAAAACTGACCTTTTCCAGTCCTGTGGCCACTGCTGAATTTTCCAAATGTGCTGGCATATTGAGTACAGAACTTTCACAGCATCATCTTTCAGGATTTGAAATAGCTCATCTGGAATTCCATCACCTCCACTAGCTTTGTTCGTAGTGATGCTTTCTAAGGCCCACTTGACTTCACATTCAGGATGTCTGGCTCTAGGTGAGTGATCACACCATCGTGATTATCTGGGTCGTGAAGATCTTTTTTGTACAGTTCTTCTGTGTATTCTTGCTACCTCTTCTTAATATCTTCTGCTTCTGTTAGGTCCATACCAGTTCTGTCTTTTATTGAGCCCATCTTTGCATGAAATGTTCCTTTGGTATCCCTAATTTTCTTGAAGCGATCTCTAGTCTTTCCCAATCTATTGTTTTCCTCTATTTCTTTGCATTGATCACTGAGGAAGACTTTCTTATCTCTCCTTGCTATTCTCTGGAACTCTGCATTCAAATGGGTATATGTTTCCTTTTGTCCTTTGCTTTTTGCTTCCCTTCTTTTCACACCTATTTGTAAGGCCTCCTCAGAAAGCCATTTTGCTTTTTTGCATTTCTTTTTCTTGGGGATGGTCTTGATTCCTGTCTCCTGTACAATGTCACTAACCTCCATCCATAGTTCATCAGGCACTCTGTCTATCAGATCTAGACCCTTAAATCTATTTCTCACTTCCACTGTATAATCATAAGGGATTTGATTTAGGTCATACCTGAATGGTCTAGTGGTTTTCTCCACTTTCTTCAATTTCAGTATGAATTTGGCAATGAGGAGTTCATGATCTGAGCCACAGTCAGCTCCTGGTCTTGTTTTTGCTGATTGTATAGAGCTTCTCCATCTTTGGCTGCAAAGAATATAATCAGTCTGATTTCAGTGCCGACCATCTGGTGATGTCCATGTGTAGAGTCTTCTCTTGTGTTGTTGGCAGGGGTGTTTGCTATGACCAGTGCGTTCTCTTGGCAGAACTCTTAGCCTTTAGGCATGGGATAAACATCTATTATTTTTCATTTTTTAATATGGTTGATATTTAAGGGATGGATTCTCCAAAAGTAAAAGAGCCTGTGTGGGACAAAAACCTAAAAATGACCCGGAAGGCATCTCTACTATCTCAAAGATAAAAGTGAGCTTTGAAGTATTTTAAAGACCCTTTGAGCCTTAAATGATGATTTATGTTCTTTTGGAATTCTGAAGTGTTTTTATGTCTGTTGAAGAGATGTAGGTTTTCTACCTCTGCTTTACCCTATCTATTTTAAATTCCGAGTCAGATACCATCCCCTCCACCCACATTTCCTCACCTAATTATAAACATAGAGTCCTTCTGAAGCAAGCCTTACTGTGGAAGCAAAAGGCAGGATGGTGAATATTCTTTGGCTGCCCTTGCATCCACTGCCCACCTTCTTCCATCCTATGGGATGTACTTGCAGGAGAGAGTTTGGGGTATGTATTCCTTTGGCTCCCTCCTTGTCTGGCTGTAGTTTGGCCCTGTCCTACTTGTGACCATGCTCTTACCGGGGACCCCTTTCCTACAGGTAAACTCTTTGGCTTCTGGTAACTGCTCCTTTCCCGTGGGTTTTTAGCTGGCCTTTTCCCAGGGCTCTTCACCATCCAAGGTTAGTGCTCACAAACCTGTCCACACCTTGTAAGAGTCCCTTGACTCAACTCTCTTCAGTTATGCTACAGGGTTGCATGTGCTTCCTGCCCAACTCTGACCTAACCTACCTGTATAGAGACAACAATAAAAATTTCTTACAAATACCATATGATATCACATGTGGAATCTAAAGTATGACACAAATGACCTCTTTCTATGAAACAGAAAGAGACTCACGGAGAGAGAACAGACTTGTGGTTGCCAAGGGAACAGTGGTTGGAAGAGGGATGATTGGGAGTTTGGGATTAGCAAATGCAAACTATTATATATAGAATGGATAAAGGACAGGTCCTACTGTATAGCATAGGGAACTGTATTCAATATCCTGTAACAAACCATAATGAAAAAGCATATGAAAAGTATGTATGTATGATGGAATGATTTTGCTGTACAGCAGAAAGTAACACATTGTATTATACTTCAATAAAATAAATTAAAAAAAAATAAAAACTTCTCTTCCAACTTCAAGCTAAACCAACCAAGCCTTTACCTTATTACTAGATAATTGTTTCCATTTCCAACAGACTTATTCCTTTACCTGACAGGCTTTTTTACATTAACTTCAGAGTTTTATTCTGTTACTTCTCTCTTCCTCCCTTCTTCTCTCTCATATCTTTTCTTCTCAAGTTATTTTTGAGGGTCTTCCATATACCAAGAACTATGGAGGCTATGGAAAGGGTAATATCCTTCCCTTACTAATTGGAAAGACAAGAGAGCTATGTAACAATTCAAGGAAAGACAGTGGAAGGGAAGAGCCAAAAATGACTGATTAAGATACTAAGTGCTCAGGAACCCAGAGATGGAGGAGGCCACTGAAAGGAGCAATAAAAGTAGAACTACTCATGGAGAGGATAACCTGGGCCAGAAACTTTACATTTCATCACCACCCCCCACCCCTGCCGCCCCAATAATTGAGGCATTTCAGCAAAATCAGGTAAAATATGACAAAACAGAAGCAGAAATGAAGAATGCCTTTCAGAGAAATAAAAACAGAGTAGAAAACTAAAACCATGTCAAGAAGAACATAAGCTCACATACCAAAAAGGCAACTCTACTTACTATATTATGTTTGATGGTGAGCTTCCTAAAAGTTAAAGAATAAAGAGACATGATTGTCAATCTGCAGAGGGAAGCATATCAGTTCCTTGGGGAAGTGCAATTTTTTTAATGCTGAATTTTAAAAATTTATGAGGTACAACTTTACAGAGAGGGTATTGAGTGATATATAGAACATAAAGTATTTAATAATATATCTTTTGCAGATGTAGTGAACTGATTTATAAGTTGATATTTTTGGTAGAAGCTTTTAATTAAAGTCAAGGACATAACACTAAAAGGTAACTCACTAAATGCAACTGAATGAGGCATAGAGGAGCTATAGGGCAAGTTTAAAAAAAAATGGAAATGGGGCTCTACCTCTTGACCCATGAATAGGATTTATAATATTCAAAAGATCTTTGGTAACTATTAATATCACCTCTTAGGTATTCCTCTGACAGGCACTGAGACTGAAAGCTAGGAGTACTCTGGCTGGGATCCTGGTTGTCTGTGTGTTTGATTGACAGGTTATTATCATTATTTTTAAGAGTATTTTTTTAAACACAGTTCACATTCCCCGTTGTAAATTTCCCACGTTGTTTCACCGGCACTAACAACAATTACTACTTTACCAAGTCATTTACATTTTTGTAAGCAAATCCAGTTCAATAATCATGTTCTTTGACTGCAGACTATTGACATAGAACAGTCCTTAAGGACATTGAGTAGATCTTCTCTTTGTACATGTGTAAGAGGCAAGCAAACACCCTGGGGAAGGTCAGCATGGAATGCAAATCTCTCTCTCAGAGTAAGAATCTGCTGCTATAGGAGAAGGCTAAAGGTTCTAGCTACACATTGTTTTCCATGAGTTAGTGACACAAAAGGGCTTTGAAGATGAAACCATGTCGCATGTCAATACCAGAACCAGCCAAGTTGTCTGCCTCATACCTCTGTTTCTAAGAGTTTTGTTTAAAGATTTTAGGGGTTAATATTTAGCAGTGGGTATGAGCAGGAATTACCACTAGAAAAAGATATGAAAGGGATTAGTCAGTTTAAGCATTTGATCCTTGAAATTCTAAGGGTCAGAAGGCTGTGCATACCAGTAAAATAAATCCAGTGGGATGAAAATTGTTTACATAGGTTCATGACATTGAGGGTTTAACATTTGTGGGTTTGACACATTGCGAGTAACGCTACAGAATCATGGCAGTTAATTTTGGGAAAATGTGAATTTCAATTGTTTATAATACAGCTATGTATGACAGTGTCACCTACTAATAAGTGGGCCATAGCAGGTCAGACACACATTAATATGTGGCTTTTGTTCTCTATTTTTGCGACATAGAAATATATTAAATGATGGAAAAAACAGTTGTTTTAGAAAACTGTAGTAGGAGATTTGGCAATGGCAACCCAGTCCAGTACTCTTGCCTGGAAAATCCCATGGGCGGAGGAGCCTGGTAGGCTGCAGTCCATGGGGTCGCTAAGAGTCAGACACAACTGAGCGACTGAACGACTTCACTTTTCACTTTCATGCACTGGAGAAGGAAATGGCAACCCACTCCAGTGTTCTTGCCTGGAGAATCCCAGGGACGGGGGAGCCTGGTGGGCTGCCGTCTATGGGGTTGCACAGAGTTGGACACGACTGAAGCGACTTAGCAGCAGAAGCAGCAGTAGGAAATATAAACGGAAAAAGTATGTCTGCCAATAGGGAGTTTTTATACTGATACAGTAGACCATTTGGTAGCTCTTGAAAAAGAAGAATGGTGAAAAGGGAAACTGCTTTATCAGAAATTACAGCTTACAATAAAACTATAGCAAACTGCCAGGTATTGGCACAGCAATATAAATTATTAAATAGAATAGAGTATCCAGAAATAGATCCAAGGAAATCTGAGGAATGAATCTATGATGGTTTAGTTCACCATGGTGCTGATATAATTGAATATTTATTCAGAAGAAAGCACCTCATGCCATGTAACATAAATCTCAAATGGATTAAATATCTAAAAGTAAAAAGATCATAATAAACTAACTACACAAAGAAAAATACTTGTGGAACCTCTCAGGTTGGACAGACAATCTTAAGCAAGACTGGAAACTCAGAGGCCTGAATGAGTCACCAAGTAAATAATTGGATGGCACGATCTATCCTAGTCAAATTCCAAAGATGGAGGGAAATATTTGCATACATGTGTCAGTAAAGGGTCAAATGCTTCAAAATGTAGAGGTATGAGTATAAAGATGATTAGTTTAGTAATGTTTTAAGTGGAAAAATATTGGAAACAACCTGAACATCGATCAACAAGGAATGGCTGAATGCTAGATCATATAACCATGATAAAAATATCATCCAGCAACTACAGATAGTGAGTTAGAACCATATTGCCCCACAAAGATGGCTAAGGCAGTAGATGAAGAGCAAGTTCCAAAATAATATAAAATGCATATTATTTTTGGCCATAGCAATCTTTATTTCATAGTTCTTATTTGCTTGTTGTTGTTTGTATGTTTTAATGTTTTCTTCACTTTCTCCTGATTCTTCCACTAGGCTATAAATTCTGTACATTTTTTTTTTTAAGCAACAGAATCTGTTTAGTTGGCCTTTAAATCCCTGAATTCTGACCCAGTGCTGTACTAGGTAGAAGTTGCTCATTAAATATTTGTCTGATGAGAATCTATAGCAAACTTTTGGAACGATACTAAAAATCTGTTAAGAGCGATTTCCTTTAGATAGTTGGGCCTCAGTTCAGTTCAGTTGCTCACTCCTGTCCGACTCTTTGCAACCCCATGGACTGTAGCACACCAGGCCTCCATCCCCAACTCCTAGAGCTTGCTCAGACTCATGTCTATCAAGTTGGTGATGCCAGCCAACCATGCCATCCTCTGTTGTCTCCTTCTCCTCCTGACTTCAGTCTAGTTGTTCCATAACAAGGATGAAAAACTTTCCAGTTTTCCTTTACACCTGCCTGAAGGGTTTGTATTTTCACCATGAGCATTTATTACTTTTGTTTGAAAAAAAAAAACAAAACACACAACCCTCTAATTACTATCATGGTAGTTTTTCCAAAACTAGTTGTGAAATTAAAAAATATAAAATCTAGTCAACAAAATCAAAACAAATAATAAACAAAAAACTTTCTCCATGAAAAATACCCATGTACACTGCTTTTCTATGTATGAAGGCCACCAAAAGCTGAAGAAGTCTAAACAAGGGAAATCACACCTATGCAGGGGGAAAAAGAGGCAAAGAGGCCTTGTGTATTGAAGCATAAGCTATGTTATCTGGGCACAAGGAGCCTGAATTACTTTTATAAACAGCAAAGAAAATTCAAACACTGACAAAAAGCTGTTGGACATCATCCCATAGCTGACATAAATAAGACAGTTGAGTAGGAAATAAGCCTTCTGGAAAAGTCGTTCTTTGCTATTGGTGCTCTGTCTGTCTCTATTGAATGGTTGTCTGGAACCTCCATTCCACTGTAAACATTCTGCATAACTGGTCTTTTCAGAGGGCTCTCTCACCTCCTTGCTACACCTGAAATGTGGGTCTCCCTAGAGGATGCTGCTTTCCTTGTGGGCTCACCTGGTAGAAACTGCTTAGTGTCTACTCAACCATGTCCTGGGTCTCCTCAGCTTCCCATCACCACCTCTACACATTGCATTTTGACTCATGAACATAGTCTACTTTGCCTTTGAAGCTAAGGTTCTTTGACCACCTCTTTCTACTCTTCTCCTCCAGACTTTCAGGTCATTCTTCTACCTTCATTAAGGACATTAGCACTACTTCTCTAAGCCCTGCAGCTGCTCCGAGGGACTCCAACATCCATGTGTGATGACAGCAGAGGAAAGGATGGACAGCACAGCTTCTGGAGCAGACAGACCTCAACTCAAATCTCAGATGTGCAAGTTATTAGCAGAATGACTTTGAATTAATCACTGAAGCTTGGTTTGTTCTCTGTAAAATGAGAATACTCACTTCTTCATAGTGAGAATTTTTATTTTACTGTTTATTAACTACACTGCCAAAAGGTCTGTCTAGTCAAGGCTATGGTTTTTCCAGTGGTCATGTATGGATGTGAGAGTTGGACTGTGAAGAAAGCTCAGCACTGAAGAATTGATGCTTTAGAACTGTGGTGTTGGAGAAGACTCTTGAGAGTCCCTTGGACTGCAAGGAGATCCAACCAGTCCATCCTAAAGGAGACCAGTCTTGGGTGTTCATTGGAAGGACTGATGCTGAGGCTGAAACTCTAATACTTTGGCCACCTCATGCAAAGAGTTGACTCATTGGAAAAGACTCTGATGCTGGGAGGGATTGAGGGCAGGAGGAGAAGGGGATGACAGAGGATGAGATGGCTGGATGACATCACTGACTTGATGGATCACTGACTTGATGGACGTGAGTCTGGGTGAACTCCAGGAGTTGGTGATGGACAGGGAGGCCTGGCGTGTTGCGATTCATGGGGTCACAAAGAGTCGGACGTGACTGAGCAACTGAACTGAACTGAACTGAACTACACTTTATAAGTTTTCATTTACTTTTTAAATTTTATAGCTGGTTTTTAATTCATTATCATAGTCATTAAAGAGCCTTTGTTCACATCACAGAACATAGTGTATTGGTTACTGTTATTATTTTGAAGGCCTTTTCCACACCTCAGCCACACAGCCTCTATCCACCCAGTCTTGAATGACATTCCCTCCTTTCCCTATAGCTGTGCTTTATGTCTTGCCCTCTCCAGGTCTCTTCTCTGTGGCATTGCTTCTTTTCTAATATCCACAGACAAGTTGAAGCTACAACCCTTATAAACATTGTCATCAAGGGCAAAGCCCAAACATTTGTCCCATAAACATACATATGCTTATCTTTGCTCCTCCAGGCTCACAGGGAAATAACCTCTTCCTCTTCATGTCTAGACAAATATTTTGGATCCTTCCCCTCTTGTCTCTGCTTAGCCATATGATATGTTTAACCATTTCTTTTTAGTAGCTTCTGCTTCTTAGCTGTTAAGTATATTATGGTCCTGCTTGTTTTAAAAATTAACAAATAATAAAAGACAGACTTTCCCATGACTCTGCAATGCCTTGTGGGTGCCAATCTCTTTTCCCTCCCAGTAACTGCTCCAACTATAACAGCAATCTGCATTAATTGAAGATCTGTCCCTATTTTGTGTCACTTCTGATAGTTAACACATTATATACATTTTCTCATCATTTAATTTACATCTGGGTTTATTGCTAGGTCCATTTCTTCATTTCCTATTCATTTCTGAATCTCATTAGCTGCTTTTCTCATCATTCTTCTGATGATACTCAAGTCAAAATATCTAGGGCATTTCTATTTCTAAGTCCAAGGAGCATTTTTTACTTATATGTAACATTTTTGGTTGTCATGAGTTATTAATTCCTGATACATCCCTGGCAGGTTGCAATGAGTACTCTAAAAAATAATATATTTTTATAATGTGCAGTAATATATGATGTATAGAACTTCAAATAAAATCCACTCAAAGGAAAACTATTTATGTCAAGTGATTGAAAAATCAATTAGTTCATAGCACTGACCTTGAAGTGTTTCCCAGACTGTGTCTTCCTTTGGCCTCAGATTCTTTAATAGGACATTTTATCAATGAAGAACTAAGGTTTTCATGCATTCCATGACTTTCACCATTTCGCCTATCAACGTTTGCACTTCCTCCTCTGAGAATCTCTCCAAACGTGAACTCCAAGGTGCCAGTCTGTCTGGAGAATCCCCAACACACTCCTGCCTCATTGAGCATTCTTCCTTCTGCCTCTCTTTACGTGCTGATTTTTCTCAGTTTCTGTCTCTTCTTACTCTTTGTGCTTTCCTTGTGTCAACTCATCTCCGTTCAAGGCTTCAGCTACATCCTGATGACTTCAAAATGATGTCTCTGGCTCTCTCATCTGCACATTCACATTTCACCATCTACTGGGTATTACCAATGTTGAACTCCTTATGAATCTATTTATCCTCTTAATTTTCCCATCTGAGTTAATCATGCCACAATCTATCCAATCACCCAAGTTAGAGCTCTGGGAATTGTTTCCAATTCTTCTTTCTCCCTCATATCTGCTTCTGAGAGGTCAATATATTCCTTTAATTCTACCAGCTAAATACATCCTGAACCTTTACAGTTCTGTGGCCACTGCCATCCTCAGCACCTTATTCCTCACCGTGCTATTGGATTAGCTCTTTCTACCTCCAATCTAAATTCCACACCAAAATCCAAATAATACAAATACACAGTACACATTTCACATCGCTGCTTTGATTTCAATCTTCAGCAGCCCTTGAAAACCTTGCATCACTTGAGCTACTGAGTGCATCCACCGCCTTCCGCTCTCGACTTTCTGGCTCCTCTCCTGACTTTGACCAGCACAGGAGAGGGACTCTGCCTGGGGCCGTGATGACACATCATGGGCGTCCGTTCCGAGCTGAACTGTGTGCCTCTCCCTTTCCATGATGAAATCCTTACGCTTAGTACCTCAAAATGTGACTGTAGCTGGAGTCTTCAAGGAGGTAATGAAATAATAGTGAGGTCATTAGGTATCTCGGTAAAAAGAGGAGACTGAGGTACGTACATTGAGGAAAGACCATGTGAAGATCTGGGAAGAAGACGATAAGCCAACACTGTGGACACTTTGATCTCAAATGTGTAGCCTCGAGGACTATGGGAAAGTTAATTTCTATTAAGCCATGCAGTCTGTGCTGCTGGGTTACAGTCACCACAGCACACAAATGCAGTATGCAATGAGATATTTCTTGAAGGAATGAACAACTTTATCAGAGAAATACATTGATGACTATGTGGTGACTGACTTTCTCTGAAACCTGAGATTCATTTTAAGGAAATGAGGTTGTAGTGGGTCAGGAAGACAGACCTCCCTGGCTCCCTACCAGGAGCAAAACATCCCCCAGCTTTTGACCCTCACTGTGGACCTTAGTCTTAAATGTTACGTGCATGCGTGCTCGGTGGTGAAGATCGCTCAGTTGTGTCCGACTCTTTGCGACCCCATGGACTGTAGCTTACCAGGCTCCTTTGTCCATGGGATTTTCCAGGCAATAGTACTGGAGTGGATTGCCATTTCCTTCTCCAGGGAACTTCCTGACCCAGGGATCGAACCCGGGTCTCCTGCATTGTAGACAGACGCTTAACCATCTGAGCCACCAGGGAAGTTGTGCTCAGTTGTGTCCAATTCTTTGCAACCCCATGGGCTGTAGCCAGCCAGGCTTTTCTGTCCATGGAATTTTCCAGGCAAGAATGCTGGAGTGGGTTGCCATTTCCTACTTGAGGGGCTCTTCCCGACCGAGGGATCGAACCCTCGTCTCCTGAAGTCTCCTATATTGACAGGCAGTTCTTTACCATTGCACCTCCAAGGCAAATGTTTATGCCCCCATTTAAAAAACTAAAGCAGGGACTTCCCTGGCAACCCAGTGGTTAAGACTCCTTGCTTCCACTGCACAGGGCATGAGCTTGATCCCTAGTTGGTGAACTAAGATCCCATAAGCTGTGCAGTGAGGCCATTAAAAAAAGACAAAAAAAAAAAAAAAAAAACCCCACAAATATATCTATATTCTATAGAATAGAATACAATAAAAAGCTAAAGCATTAGCAGTTAAGTTTTATATTTAGCAAGTTCTTTTCATCTTGGCCAGAATGAAAAAACACTATCAACCACATGTGAACCTTCATCTCCTTCCATCCACGTACGTAGAGTGTGGGATGGGCTGGGGACGCTTGTGGGAGCTGCAGGAGGGAAACAGAATCATTAACCCTACAGAAACTATACTCATTAGAGGTTAAAGGAGTATCACGTATAAAACCCTCGGGAAGTTTCAAAACTCTCTAAACTTTGAAAGAGAAGAAAGCAGGCCCTGATAGCCAGAAACTGGCTGGGCACTCCCAGCTCAATCTGTGTCCTCCTGTTGAACGTAAACAAGATCACCGAACATTAACACAAACACTCTGGGACCATGATGGATCAAGACAACAACAAAACCACTCATCACCTTGTCTGAACACAAGCATAAACGTTGTCCAAGCCACAAAAATGACCCAGAAACCCATCCTAGCTAATATGAGTGACTGGGGCTTCTTTACCAGTTTGTAGCTTCTATCTCTATTCATTATTCCTGCCCTATAGGTAACATTTATTAAGATACCCAAACATAGACTTATCTTTGCCTCCAATCTACAGCAAGGCCGTATTCCCTTAAAAGTCCTCAAGTCACCTAACATAAGCCCAAATCCTATCATAAGTCCCTTCTGCTGCCGCTAAGTTGCTTCAGTCGTGTCCGACTCTGTGCGACCCCATAGATGGCAGCCCACCAGGCTCCCCTGTCCCTGGGATTCTCCAGGCAAGAACACTGGAGTGGGTTGCCATTTCCTTCTCCAATGCATGAAAGTGAAAAGTGAAAGTGAAGTCGCTCAGTCGTGTCCAACTCTTAGCGACCCCATAGACTGCAGCCCACCAGGCTCCTCCGTCCATGTGATTTTCCAGGCAATAGTACTGGAGTGGGATGCCATTGCCTTCTCCTTAAGTCCCTTCAAACTCCCTGTTACTGAGATGCCATGAGCTTCCCTTCCCTATGGTTATTGCAACAAGCAATAAGCCCAAAATGTTTAACTCTGGATATGCTCCTGATGGTCTTTGGCTGGAGAGAATTGATGATCTATGTTTATAGCTAGCTATAACACCTGTGTATGTGTGTATGCATGCATGTACAGCAAAAAGCCTGGAAATATAAATATGAGAATGCTAATAATAATTGTCTCTGAGTGGCAGATTATGGGTTAATTTGATATTCTTATTTTTTGCTTATCTATATTCTTTGTATTTTCTACAGTAAAGATTATTGCTACATATAACAAAGGAAAAGCTATTTAAAATAGAGAAATACACATGAAAGGAGTTTCTTATCTTTAGAAAAATGTTTCAAAAGTATTTGAAAAAATGAAACATTCATGTTCAGAAATTATAGCCTTTACAATGGAATTAGATGAATCTAAATTTATTTAAATCATAATCCAAACCACAATGAATAGATAGTTTTATAATGGAATATAACTAGATTTTACTGATTTCACTATAAAAAAAACAATAAAAATATGAGGTGATGGCTCACAATAATTAATACCTTTTAATTCAACTTGTTCTCTGATTATTCCTTCCCCTGCTGTGTCCTTTGAAAGCTTTGTTCAAGTTGATTAATTCATCAGATTCCAACATTCCACATCTTTATTCTGCAAGTAGTATCTGATAAATATACAGAAATTAATACCATGTCTCCACTTTTTTACTTCACATTACCTCATATAGAATGTTCCAGGTCTAACTGGATAGTTTTTTCCTTCTTAGCCATTCTATATTCAATGATTCCAGGTCAGTGACCCAATTAAGAATAGAAACATGTAATAATATTAAAATAGGAATTGAAGGGTAAAGAACAGTTCACCCTATTGTTTTATTGCCTTGAAATTCCTATAAATAGTTGTTACTTCCTGTAATACCTCCTCTACTAAATGATTTTTTTTTTTACAATAGACGTTTAAGAGAAATAAACTTTTACTAAGGTAAGAACAAGATTAATATATTTGCAGTTCCAAATTAATAAAGCCAACAATTTAAGTTAAATAGTTCACCATAACTTCAGAAATGGTGTGGATTCAATTCTACTTGCTGGATAGACTGTCTATGAGATGTGGGTATGAGCAGAAGTCACCCTTCTAGGACAGTCAGACACATACAGACTTGGCTTTGACTCAAGAATATTCAGAACTGAGAAATCTTTAAGTATGGCCTATACTTTAGCTGCGCCAAAGATGGACCATCTTCCTCCTGTCCCAAATATAATGTCCCTTCTGTGACTATAATCAATGTCTTTAAACATCTCTTCCCTTGTGAAAGGAGTCTGTGTGATATTCAAGAAGTTGGATCTAAGAGCGTGTTGGGACAGTTGGAGTGTGACGCCCTGCTGGAAGAGGGGAAGGAGAGATGAACGGGGGTAGGGAAGAGATCCTTCTTTTCTGGCTAAAACACAGGAAAATCCCCAGATACATGGCATAGCCGGAAGTTATGAAATCTGGGTTCTACCCTAGTTTAATTTCTATCCAGTTGTGTCACAACCCCTCTGGGTCTGTATCTCCCAAGGAGGGGCAAGAATGACCTTCTTTGAGGAGCAGGTGGACCAGGTAGGGAGGCTGTCTCACCAGGCCAGAGCATGATGGTGTCAGTGAAGATAAAAGAAGAGATCAAAGTTGAGAGTTTTGACTTGTTAAGAATTAGAGAACTCAGAGTGAGAAAAACACATGTAAGGATGACGCCAAGATTTCTGGCTTAAACAAGTGGGTTGGCAATAATGCCTTTTAAAGAGAGAAACAGGCTCATCTTGGGAAAAAAGAAGTTCTAATATAGGCAGAACTAAGGGGCTGGTGGGAGATTCAGCTGAAGGTGCAGAGTAGATGATAGAATCTGGAGCTTATAATAGGAGTCTGGACTGGAAATAAACCTTGAGCGTCTCTTAAGTCAGTTGGTTGGCACCTGAAACTGGGCGATCTGTCACTCAGGAGAACAGGGAGGCCTGAAAGTGAAAAGAACAAGGATGGATAACCGAGAAAGTACAACAGTTAGGAGGAGGAGACATGCCAAAAGATTAAGGATGAATAAGAGGAAATCTGGTTGAGAATGGTAGCACAAAAACCAAAGGAAATTAATTCTTTAAGAATAAGGAAGATGTTCCAAATGTTGCTGGAATGTGCCATTTGGATCCAGTGTCAAAAATTTTAACATTAGGGAGCTGTTGCGTCCACGAAGTGGTAGGAGATAGAAGTGTATAACCTTTGTCAAAATTTTTCTTTTTTGAAGGGGAAGAAAAAACAGAAGGGTAGGTGGAGAGTTTTTCATAGGAAATAGGCATTCGACCAACTTTTTCCAGAGATGTGTGAAAAATCAGTATCTACATCTACGATGAGTTCATTTACTTCTATTTCAGGTATTTAGCTCAGTTTCTGTATAGAATGTCAGGGGTGCACCACCCCAAAGTACAGGACATGTGGATGCTCTAATACATAAGACATGTATTATCCCAGTTCCAATGACTGAAATAGTGTCACATCACAGTTGCTACTGTTTGTAGACAATCAACGTTTTAACTGGGTTTTTGACACTGAATGAGAAATGATTGAACATATGTTGGCTTATTAAAGACCTCCACTGACCCTGAGTGGGAGAGGGTGGCAGTGTGTGTGAGGCATGAAGGTGACACTGAGGCAGACCCCAGAACTCAAAAATCAGGGAAGCAGGGCTGCTATTAGGAAACAGTTAAGCAGTAGACTGGTCCTGTTTGGTAGATAGATTTTCAGTTACCTTAATGAGAATGGCTTTCAGGCTATAAGAGAACGCAAAGGAACAAAAGACTTTTAGTAAGTCATGAACACATCGTTCATTAATGCAGTGCAGTAGCGGGGTTACCAGGGGAAGCGGGGGCTCTCCTCATGACTTCCAGCACCACCTTGAAAGAAGGCAGGCAGTTCCCACACATTCACAGAACCCTCATCGTATTGTGAGGGTAGCATGTCAGACCATCTGAACCACATGATAATGAATTCAAACTTACCTCTCTAACTCCATGCTCACCAAACAACCTTTTCAATGGTCCTTCTTCCCTTGTAGCTTGCTGTAAAACTATATTCACATTATAAGCGGTGATTAGTTTCAACAATATGTCATCTGGCACACTAACAAATGCTGGTAAGTATAATTTTATTAGATTTGTTTCTCTCTGGTTTGTGGTTTTCTGTTTCCTAGGTTTATAAACATAAGGGATTTATATTTAGTTTAATATTTGCATAAATTTAAATTATCAAGTATTAAAAATTATGTTAATCAAAATATTTGAGACCTGCAATATTTTTCTCTTACTAGGTTTGTTTATTTTTAAAGTGTCACAACTGTAAAAGCTAATGCTTAAAACAATCACTCCATCTTATACCTAAGAACCACAATTTGATTAGATTTCACTTTTTTATCTCTTCAAAAATTAGTGTTTTTTCTTTTCCTGCTGCATGCTCAGTTGCTAAGTGGTGTCTGACCCTTTGCAACCTCATGGACTATAGCCTGCCAGGCTCCTCTGTCCATGGGATTTCTCAGGCAAGGATACTGGAATGGGTTGCCATTTCCTTCTCCAGGGGATCTTCCTGACCCAGGTATTGAACCCGATTCTCCTGCTTAGCAGGCAGATTCTTTACAACTGAGCCACTAGGAAAGCGCTTTTTGTTTTCCGAGCCTTTTAAAAATTGAATAGACTTTTTTTTAAAAGAGAAGTTTTGGGTTTATAGAAATATTAAGAGGAAAAAATTGAGAGTTTCCATATACCCCCGTACCATGCACATCTTGCCTTACTGTTATATATGTTTGTCACACTGATAAGCCAATATTGCAGGCACTAGTGTGCAATCAAATCTCCTCCCTGGAGGTAGGCAGGTTCAACACTTTCTAGAGATGCTGGAATTTTTGTCTAGTATTAAAAAATACAAAGATATTTGCAATTGCTGATAGAAGCCACACGTGCAATATTTTAAATGTGTTTATTTTCAGAAGTATTTATAAACAACATCAGTTTTCTTTTTACTGCAGTTTCTAATATATAGCAACCACCAATAGGTTTCCTGAATGAAAAATCAAAAGCAAAAGTAAAAAAAACCCTATTAAAGTGACTTTATGTCAATACTCTTGACTATAGTCATCTTGTCAAATTCTGTTTTCTTCACATAGAAGGGTGAGGGAAGGAACTGACAAGAAACAAATTTTGTTTGACAAGCTACAAATTTTGATGCTTTATGGTGGATTTAAGGGTTTACAGACTAAAAAGTCACATCCTCAGAGACTATACTATAGGAACATACTTAAATAGAATTATATTGATGACATTTAGAAGTGTGCATGTAAACTTTGATGGCAAATGGACACCCACTAACTTCTCTACCAAAGAATTATATTCTCCACTTTTTTTTCCTCTCAAATCCCAGAGGATGTGGGACTTTAATCTGATGAATATTGTGGGCTTCTACTTGGCATATTTGATTGAACATAATCATTATACTGGGAGCAGGGGTGATACGTTGGAAATTTCAGCTCTTGTAACAAATTTGTTAAACAAAAACATTATTAATCTATTCAGGATAGTGTAATCCACTCAAGAAACAAAAATTGATAAAAGAAAAGGTGAAATAAAGATATACCAGTAAAATTATTGTGTGAAGGCCACGTTAATTGCTGGATTTTATTTTCTAAATTTTGCTAACAAAGCACCATGGTTTGACCCTAACTTGTGCTTTAGACCAGTGGTTCCCAGCTGAGGATGATAGAATGCTAGGCATATTTAATATTTGGAGACATTCTGGTTGTCACAACTGAGGGTGGATGTGGTAACAGTGTCTACTGTGTAGAAGCTGGGGATCCTGCTGAACATCCTATGATGCACAAGACTGTCCCCACAACAAAGATGTATCTGGCCCCACATGTTAGTAATGCCAAGGTTGAGAAACTCAGTCTTAGAGGAATATTCCATGAAACCACATTCCCTTATCTTTAAGGAACTTCAGTAACAATACAGATATGCTATGGAACACTCTTCTTAAAACCCAAGAAAAATGCAGTTTCCACGTAGAACATGTTCCAGTCAATGTACATACTAGTTTTTTTTTTAAGTTTTCTATTAAATTAAAAGACACAGTAGAATATATTTATTGTATCTGTTTATGAAGCATCTGCATAAGCATATTCATCAAGTAAAGCACACTAATGATACTCCCCCGCCCTCGTTTATGGGATACATAACCGGACATCAAGTCACGATTTACTACAGTTTATGTTCTATCACAGGGCAACTGATTAGAAAGTTGAAGACATTTGTGTTTGAAAATAAAGCTATTGCTCTGTCTACTGGCTCACTTTGAAAACTGGTGCTTCTGAAAGCTTAATGTGCTATTTTTATTCTTCTTATTTGGCTCTGACTTGGGTGACTATGTGCCTGCTCCTCATTCTCCACCGTTTGGTCACACTGGTCACACTGGTGAGTGAGTGAGTGTGTGTGTCTGTGTGTGTGTGTGTGTGTGTGCATGTGTGGTCTTGTTTGTGATGGGGGGGGGGAATGGGGCCGCAGACAATGCTCAGATTATTTCTCTGTCAGGATTATCTTTGCTCTGAAAACCAGAAAGTATAATTTCACAAAATCAGATTTTCCTTTTAGATATGTACTCTTTTTTTTTAACTTTACAATATTGTATTGGTTTTGCCATATATCAACATGAATCCATACTCTTAACTAAACATATAATCTCTTTCTGTGAAACTTTAAATATAAGAAAATCATATCTGAACATGTTGAGCACTTGAAAATATTTATGTCCAGGCTTTAATTCAATTTCTCTTAACTTCCATGATAGCTCAGTTGATAAAGAATCCACCTGCAATGCAGAAGACAAGACCCCGGTTCAATTCCTGGGTCGGAAAGATCTCCTGGAGAAGGGATAGGCTACCCACTCCAGTATTCTTGGGCTTCCCTGTGACTCAGCTGGTAAAGAATCTGCCTGCAATGCGGGAAACCTGGGTTCGATCTCTGGGTTGGGAAGACCCCCAGAGGAAGGAAAGGCTTCCCACTCCAGTATTCTGGCCTGGAGAATTCCATGGACTCAGTCCATGGGGTGGCAGAGTTGGATATGACTGAGCGACTTTCACTTTCACTTAGTTCAATCTAGAATAAAATTATGAAATGTTCTAGTTGTAATTACTCTAAATGCAATAAAAAGACATTGTTTAAAAAAATGACTGTAATAGAGTTGCTTCTCCCTGAGAATGAGAGCTAAAATAGATCAAAGTGAAATCAAATGATACATTAAAAAAATACATGAACCATTTAGAAGAAAACATTAGATATATATAATGTGTGAAGTACAAGTCACTCAGTCATGTCTGACTTTTTGTGACCCCATGGACTGTATAGTCCATGGAATTCTCCAGGCCAGAATACTGGAGTGGGTAGCCCTTCCCTTCTTCAGGGGATCTTCCCAACCCAGGGATCAAACCCAGGTTTCCCACATTGCAGGCAGATTCTTTACCAGCTGAGCCACAAAGGAAGCCCAAGAATACTGGAGTGGGTAGCCTATCCCTTCTCCAGTGGATCTTCCCGACCCAGAATTGAACCGGGGTCTCCTGCATTGCAGGCAGATTCTTTACCAACTGAGCTATCAGGGAAGCCAAGCTTATTTCAAAAGAGATGATAGAAAAAGAATTTGATTCATTTCAATATAATAAAAGCCAAAAATTTGTAATTCCTGAAACTGACATGGACCTTTCTTTGAAAGCAGGTATTGTGTGGGTGGACATACTGACAACACTGTTTTGAGTGTTACAATCTTCTGAGGTTACCTATCTATGAAGGTCAAGATTCCACATGCTAAACATGTCCAAATGACTTTTTATGTTCTATTATGCTACTATTCGATTTCATATTCACTCCATACAAAGACGATGGCCATATAAGGTTGCATTTTTTCAGAAAATTGACAACATCTATGCCAATTAACTTTCTCTTCTCTAACATAGGGATAATTTGTCAATAGTTACTATGGGCTATGTTCTCAATTATTTTATCATTCAACTGAGTCATAGATTGCTAACAGCACTTCTGCATTAGAGGGCATTGAGGCTGGGACTTATAGGGACTGAATAGGAGCCTGACTGCTTTTTAACTGTTTTTAACTGACTCTATTTGGAGTCTTACTGTAATTTATTTTCTTTTCTTCTCTGTTGAATAAAGAGAATATTTTATGACTTCCAAGTGTATACTATTCCCAGCAAAGAAAGTTCTTATTTGCCTTCTGCTTCCCAGAAAAATTTTCTTGAAATTTTATTCTAAAACTTGGCTGGCCTCTCGATCATTTGGCCCCTACCTATCAAGTCCTTGGTAAAATCATCTGTCTGTTCTAATGAGAAAACCAAGGATGCACTTCTGTGTTTAATACACCTTAGAGATCAGTGAGAGCTGAAAGCACTCTTAGAGATGGTTTAATTTATACCATCATTATTCACAGGCAAAGAACATGAGGGACAGAGATTTTTAGTTGCCTAAATCCTCAGAGCTCTTCTGTAGCAGAGCTAGGATTAGAATTTAGGTCTTTGGCACTTCAAAGCAGTAACATTTGAGAAGAGTAATTCAGAATAGCCCATATCTTTAAAACAAGTGCTTTAAAACATTTCTATTTCTATCTGAATGCAAGATGATTAAAACAGGCTCAAATGCATGCTATATTTTATAAAATCAGTGTTCCACTATTTTAATAAGCACTATTCAAGGATTTCAATTAACTTGGTCAGAAGATACATGACAACCTCAACAAAAAGCCTATGTTTATCGAATTAAAAAAAAAGATTCTGATGCCTCTAGGTTCCTCAGAGCAATACCAAAAGATGTGCTGAATTTTATCTCATCTACTTTATCTACAACATGAGTTTTATCACCTACTTTTATCTCATCTAGTATATCTACATATCTAATCTAGAATTTCATACTGTTCATACTGTTCATGGGGTTCTCAAGGCAAGAATACTGAAGTGGTTTGCCATGCCCTTCACCACCCAGATAATCACGATGGTGTGATCACTCACCTAGAGCCAGACATCCTGGAATGTGAAATCAAGTGGGCCTTAGGAAGCATCACTATGAACAAAGCTAGTGGAGGTGATGAAATTCCAGTTGAGCTATTTCAAATCCTAAAAGACGATGCTGTGAAAGTGTTGCACTCAATATGCCAGCAAATTTGGAAAACTCAGCAGTGGCCACAGGACTGGAAAGGGTCAGGTTTCATTCCAATCCCTAAGAAAGGCAATGCTGAAGAATGCCCAAACTAGAGCACAATTGCACTCATCTCACACACTAGTAAAGTAATGCTCAAAATTCTCCAAGCCAGGCTTCAACAATATGTGAACCGTGAACTTCCAGATGTTCAAGCTGATTTTAGAAAAGGCAGAGGAACCAGAGATCAAATTCCCAACATCTGCTGGATCATCGAAAAAGCAAGGGAATTCCAGAAAAACATCTATTACTACTTTACTGAATATGCCAAAGCCTTTGACTGGGTGGACGACAACAAACTGTGGAAAATTCTGAAAGAGATGGGAATACCAGACCACCTGACCTGCCTCTTGAGAAATCTATATGCAGGTCAGGAAGCAACAGTTAGAAATGGACATGGAACAACAGACTGGTTCCAAATAGGAAAAGGAGTTCATCAAGGCTGTATATCGTCACCCTGCTTCTTTAACTTATATGCAGAGTACATCATGAGAAACGCTGGGCTGGATGAAGCACAAGCTGGAATCAAGACTGCTGGGAGGAATATCAATAACCTCAGATATGAGATGACACCACCCTTGTGGCAGCAAGTGAAGAAGAACTAAAGAGTGTCTTGATGAAAGTGAAAGAGGAGAGTGAAAAAGTTGGCTTAAAGCTCAACATTCAGAAAACTAAGATCATGGCATCCGGTCCCATCACTTCATGGCAAATAGATGTGGAAACAGTGCAAACAGTGGCAGACTATTTTTCTGGGCTCCAAAATCACTGCAGATGGTGATTGCAGCCATGAAATTAAAAGACGTTTGCTCCTTGGGAGAAAAGTTATGACCATGTACACAGCATATTAAAAAGCAGAGACATTACTTTGCCAACAAAGGTCTGTCTAGTCAAAGCTATGGTTTTTCCAGTAGTCTTGTATGGATTGAGAGTTGGACTATAAAGAAAACTGAGCGCCAAAGAATTGATGCTTTTGAACTGTGGTGTTGGAGGATACTCCTGAGGTTCCCTTGGACTGCAAGGAGATCCAACCAGTCCATCCTAAAGGAGATCAGTCCTGAATATTCATTGGAAAGACTGATGTTGAAGTTGAAACTCCTATACTTTGGCCACCTGATGCGAAGAGCTGACTCATTAGAAAAGACCCTGATGCTGGGAAAGATTGAAGGCGGGAGGAGAAGGGGACAACAGAGGATGAGATAGTTGGATGGCATCAGCAACAAAATGGACATGAGTTTGAGTAAACTCTGGGAGTTCACAATGGACAGGGAGGCCTGGCGTGCTTCAGTCCATGGCCTCGCAAAGAGTCAGACACAACTGAGCAACTGAACTGAACTGAATCTAGAATTGCCAAATGGCAATTTCAGATTAGATATTGAAAGTCATATCTATCACCAAATAGTTAAAATGAGAATGAACTTTAGTTATAATTTGCTTATTTCTGACAATGCAGTATACAGCCAAGGTCATATAATTTAAATATTAATAATGCCAAATTTTAATATATTTGTCAATGTTATCAAAATAGCCATATTAACTTTGTACTGTGTTTGGCATCAAAAATATACTTTAATTCTTATAACATGAATAGCAAAATTTCCTTGTTAATGTCTGATTATAAAAATGGCAGCAATAAATGTTAACAATATACTAAGACTTAGATTACTTTTACTGCAAAAAATTTAAGTGATCCCAGTATAACTGAAGTTTTTAGGTCACTTGAAATAGTATGCCCTGGGATTTCATTGCTAAATTTTCCAAAGGGCATTTAATGTTGGCATTGACTTGTTGGCTATTTACGCTCATTGGTGGGGCATACAACTCTGAATATAATTGCAAATGGTTTCTGATTTCCTGCACCCATCCCCCACCAAAAGAATTTCTAAATGCTGAGAGTATTTTATCCATTCTGAGTAAATCTTTGGCATATTTTCAAATAGACAAGTACTGGCCTTGTCTAATAATTTGCCTGACCTATTATGGCCCTCAAGGACTTTATTGACTAGCACTGTGGGCCACAGAATAGAACATATTCTTTTGGAATCTATTTTGCAGAGTTCTTGGTAGCATTGCCTAGAGCACACACATTGTCAAAACTCTTTGATTAAACATGTAAGCCCTCAACCTAATTAATTTTCAAAGAGGATTCTACAGATTCCAGGATGGTCCTTACCACTCTAACTTCTTTTACTGTTTATACTATAAAACTGGTCAAGCTATTTAATATTCCTATGACAGTTTTGAATTATTCCATTTTGAATATTATAAATTTGGAGCACAGATGTCACCAACATGAAGTTACTGTATACAAGGCTTGAAGTCATTAAAAACTAAAGTTCCTCAAACTTTAATATGCATAAAAATGACCTGAGAGTCTTGCTAAGATGTAGATTCCAATTCAGTAGGTCTGGGGTGGAATCTGAGGCTCTTCATTTTCAACAAGGTCCTGGGTGATGCTGATGCTGCTGGTCCTTTATTAGTTCAGTTCAGTTCAGTCGCTCAGTCATGTCTGACTCTTTGTGAGCCAATGGACTGCGGCACGCCAGGCCTGCTGTCCATCACTAACTCCCAGAGTTTACTCAAACTCATGTCCATTGCATTGCTGATGCCATCCAACTATCTCATCCTCTGTCATCTCCTTCTCCTCCCACCTTCAATCTTTCCCAGCATCGGGGTCTTTTCTAATGAGTCAGCTCTTCGCATCAGGTGGCCAAAGTATAGGAGTTTCAACTTCAACATCAGTCCTTCCAATGAATATTCAGGACTGATCTCCTTTAGGATGGATTGGTTAGATCTCCTTGCAGTCCAAGGGACTTTTAAGAGTCTTCTCCAACACTACAGTTCAAAAGCATCAATTCTTTGGCGTTCAGCTTTCTTTACACTCCAACTCTCATATCCATACATGACTACTGGAAAAACCATAGCTTTGACTAGATGGACCTTTGTTGGCAAAGTAATGTCTCTGCTTTTTAATATGCTGTGTACGTGGTCATAACTTATCTCACAAGGATAAAGCGTCTTTTGATTTCATGGCTGCAATCACCATCTGCAGTGATTTTGGAGCCCAGGAAAATAAAGTCTGCCACTGTTTCCACTGTTTCTGCATCTATTTGCCATGAAGTGATGGGACCGGATGCCATGATCTTAGTTTTCTGAATGTTGAGCTTTAAGCCAACTTTTTCACTCTCCTCTTTCACTTTCATCAAGAGGCTCTTTAGTTCCTCTTCACTTTCTGCCATAAGGGTGGTGTCATCTGCATATCTGAGGTTATTGATATTCCTCCCAGCAGTCTTGATTCCAGCTTGTGCTTCATCCAGCCCAGCGTTTCTCATGATGTACTCTGCATATAAGTTAAATAAGCAGGGTGACGATATACAGCCTTGACATACTCCTTTTCCTATTTGGAACCAGTCTGTTGTTCCATGTCCATTTCTAACTGTTGCTTCCTGACCTGCATACAGATTTCTCAAGAGGCAGGTCAGGTGGTCTGGTATTCCCATCTCTTTCAGAATTTTCCACAGTTTGTTGTCGTCCACCCAGTCAAAGGCTTTGGCATATTCAGTAAAATAGTAATAGATGTTTTTCTGGAATTCCCTTGCTTTTTCGATGATCCAGCAGATGTTGGGAATTTGATCTCTGGTTCCTCTGCCTTTTCTAAAACCAGCTTGAACATCTGGAAGTTCACGGTTCACATATTGTTGAAGCCTGGCTTGGAGAATTTTGAGCATTACTTTACTAGTGTGTGAGATGAGTGCAATTGTGCTCTAGTTTGGGCATTCTTTGGCATTGCCTTTCTTAGGGATTGGAAAGAAAACTGACCTTTTCCAGTCCTGTGGCCACTGCTGTGTTTTCCAAATTTGCTGGCATATTGAGTGTAGCACTTTCACAGCATCATCTTTTAGGATTTGAAATAGCTCAACTGGAATTCCATCACCTCCACTAGCTTTGTTTGTAGTGATGCTTCCTAAGGCCCACTTGACTTTGCATTCCAGGATGTCTGGCTCTAGGTGAGTGATCACACCATCGTGATTATCTGGGTCGTGAAAAAATTTTTGTATAGTTCTTCTGTGTATTCTTTCTACCTCTTCTTAATATCTTCTGCTTTTGTTATGTCCATAGCATTTCTGTCCTTTATTGAGACCATCTTTGCATGAAATGTTCCCTTGCATGAAATGTTCCTTTGCATAAAATGTATAGAAATGAATTCTAATTTTCTTGAAGAGATCTTTAGTCTTTCCCATTCTATTGTTTTCCTCTGTTTATTTGCACTGATCACTGAGGAAGGCTTTCTTATCTCTCTTTGCTATTCTTTGGAATTCTGCATTCAAATGGGGATATCTATAGCAAGGCTCTAAAAGACACACCAAATAAAATCAAGTGATGACTTATGGTAGCTTATTCTTTAAGATTCTCCTCCTACTTTATGTTAACTCTTCACTTCAAAAGAATTGAATATGAAGGGTAGGGGCTGCCAAGTGTGGACACACAATGGAGAAACAGGACTCTTTTCTACCCCTCTGTAAGTTTGCAGGTTGGCTCAAAGAGGCTAAGCCTTAGATGTTTACATGACAGGGTCTGTGTGCTATACTGGAGCTTTTCCCGAAGCTAGCCCATGAGTCTCAGGGTCAGTTCAGTTCTGATGGAATGGTCATATGGAAAGAGATGAAGGTGCCTGGGATGACTTTCTATACCAACTCTTTGTAAGATTTTCAGAAGACACTTGTTATGAATATAAATGCAATTAGATCCTTTTGTATGCAAGTTTGTAGATATATATGGATCTGTATCCATATGTACATTTATGTGGGTTTACTTCAAATTAGAAGGAGGAAGATACAATTTTTTTCCAACCAACATCACAGAGAAGAACATTAATATATAATCATAACTGAGTTTGCATCTCTTTCAGTTTTCCATCCTCCATTCCATCTGTCATTTCATCATATTGTTATAGCTATTATTTGACATCTTGTCTTTATCATCTCATCTATCAATAAATAGACAATATCTCCTTAGACAATACTTCCTGTTTGTGTCTAACATGGAATTCAATTTCCATGAACTTCACAGTTCTGTGAACCCCAAAAATATTTAATATGACTACTGGGTTAAATTATTTATGCATATATAATCAGTTATTTAGTGATAGGCAAACAAATTCTGTATTATATCATATCTTCTAAACTTTTTCCCATCTTAAAATTAATGACATGGTGAGAAAGTACAGGAGAAATGAATTCAATAGCTAGTTTCTTTTTCATGGTAAAGTCTATACCATAGGAACCAGTATATGTGACTTTAGTAAACTGTCTTCATTTAATTTGGTCACTGTCCTGTTACAAACAGATCACTATTCTGCAATGGGATATTAAATAGAAGTATATTCCCTATCAAATATTAAATACAATGAAAAATTTCTCTCTTAAATTAGAGAAACTGCATTCCTTAAAAGCATTTATGAATCAATATTCATATGATAATAAATATCCCCTACCTGCAAAAGGTGAATGAGAAAATCATGTTAAAGTTATTACCTTTACAAGAATTCAATTTTAAATTACATTTCAAAGAACTCCCAGTGGAGCTGAGAAACAGGCAAGTAAATTCTATACTGTTTCCAGGTACTTAGTAGACATAATATACATTTCATTATCTGCATGTGTAAACCTTTAGGGATAAAAAAGATATGAACACATAAAACATTTGTTCTTGTAGTAATGATACATGCTTTAATAACCTTGAGGAATAAACTAGAAAAATCCATCTTTAAGAAATCACATTCAGTACTTTATACAGAAGACACAAATATAATAGACAATGGATTAAAAAAAACCTGCTGCTTCTCAAGCATGACTTATGATATTGTTATTACATTTAAATAAAAGTAACTTCCAAGTTCTATTTAGAAATAAGTCTCTGCATTGCTATCTAGGAGGAATTTAAATGGATTTATATTTGGAGTTCATATGTTTGTATATAAATCTAAAGAATATTTATCCTTGTTTATCAGTAATCTGGGAATCGTGTTTGGAAACACTGGTTTTTCATCATATATTTAAAAAATTGCAGTTGAGCTGAGTATTTTTTGTTGTATCATGCACATAAATATAACTTCCCTGGTGGCTCACATGGTAAAGCATCTGACTACAATGCGGGAGACCCAGGTTCAATCCCTGGGTTGGGAAGATCCCCAAAGGAGGAAAAGGCAGCCCACTCCAGTATTCTTGCCTGGAAAATCCCATGGACGGAGGAGCATGGTAGGCTACAGTCCATGGGTCCTTAGTAGACAAAATAAATGCACATAAATATATGTCTGTATTACACAACCATTAAAATAAAAAATGCCTATTTTAACTCTTGGTCATCAGTTCCTCATGGCACTGGTTCCACTAATAAGAGGTGTTTTTCTGATCTGATTATATCATACATTACCAGGAAATTTACATATTACCTAATTCATATGGATAAGAACCCATACCAAAACTCTTGAAAAGGTTTTTATTAATTCACAATGACATTAGTGACATGTGACACAATGAGCTACAAAGTGTGATTAAGCCAACTAATAATTTCTTATATTTAAATAAACCATATATATTTTCCTAATTATGAAGTTCTCTGTGAGGTGGTACCATCCCAATAACTTATTGAATTTTTACCTATGATGGTTTAGAGTCAGAGCACAGAAGAATGGGACTCATGTGTCAAGAACACCAGCCCATAACCTTAAACTGTTGTCATGACTTGCACATGTACATTCTGTGATGCCTGGGTCACTGTTCATGATTTGTGATCCATTTTTAACTGTAATAGTAAATCAATATGTGTGTAATTACATAAAATGCTGCCATAGATTTGAGCAAAAACTGAGTGGTTTGCTTGCATATCCATTTATAAGTCCTGAGTGGACACATAACAGTGCTTCACTGTTTTTAATATGATTAAATTTATAAAGAATGTGATAAAATATAGTTTAACACTTGGCCTTTGTGGTACATCAGTAAATTTTCTTTTAAGTGATAAGGTATAATACCAATTGTATTTTTTTTAATTTGTTTTAATTGGATGCTAATTATTTTACAATATTGTAGTGGTTTTTGCCATACATTGGCATGAATCATCCATGGGTGTACATGTATCCCCCATCCTGAACCCTCTTCCCACCTCGCTCCCCATCCCACCCCTCAGAGTCATAAAAATGTGGAACGCTTCATGAATTTGCATGTCATCCTTGCGCAGGGGCCATGCTAATCTCTGTATTGTTACAATTTTAGTATATGTGCTGCAGAAGTGAACACCCAACTGTATTTTTAGACAAGTGATATATATGACCAAAAATTACCTTTAAGAACATAGAAATGAAGAAAGTACTTACAGTTACCATTGAGAAAATACAAAATGATTAGTTGCGTTGAAGTTTCTAGTTAGATGTAGGTGCCAAAGTAGTCAATTGTATTCCTTTTATTAATTGACCAAGATGTGACATTATGAAACTGATTACTTTTTAAAGTATAATATAATGGCTGACATATTTTAGCTCCAATTTCCATCAAGAATTCTTCGAAACATGTTATCATGAGTCCATCCTTGCTGATAGGAAAAGCACTTATCCAGGCATGGGCAATACATTCACTCTTGCAGTGCAGCAGAGTACCAACTGATAAATCATCCACTCTGGGATTTGATGTCAGAGGTTAAAAGGACTGCTTTTGTTCTAATATTAGTATGTTATCATTGGATAAAGCTCAGCTCTATAACACTATAATTACAATGTATATTTTTCTTTCTCTGATAATGACAATGGCAGAAACTGATAAAGTTTGATATATGTTCCACATCAAATATTCCCTTGTTCTATTGATCACTGCCTACTTCAAATAATTTACCTCTCTCAACCACCGCCCCCCCCAAAGTAATGCAGGAAGCTGCAAGAAAAATAAAGTGTGAGATGTTGCAACTAGATTCTGAGTATCCATGATGTCTGTAATTAATTTTTGGAAAAGAGACAAGTTCAGATTACCCACATTTTGTCTTGATCTCTAAAGATGCCCAATTCAATGTGATTCATTTATTGTTAATTCCTTGCCTTTCTCCTGGATGCCATTGGAGCAGGCCTTCTGCACAATGGTTTTGGTGAACTTGCTATATTCATTTAATATTTATTCAAAATCAGGTTTTTTATATACAAAAACATATTATTTCTTCTTTTCCAATCTACAGAACTTCTATTTCCTTTTCTTGTCTTATTTACTAGGTCGGACTTCCAGGATAATGTTGGATAAGAGTTGTGAGAGAGGACGTTCTTATCTTCTTCCCAGTCTTGGGGGGTGGAGAAGTTTCTCACCATTAAATATGATGTTAGATGTTCTTTGTAAATGTTCTTTATCAAGCTGAGGAAATTTCTTCTGTTATTAGTTTTCTTAAGAGTTTTTAAAAAATTATCATAAACATGTATTAAATTTTATCCAGTGTTATTCCTGAAGCAATCGATATAATCATATGATTTTTCTTTTCTTGCCTGTAGATGTTGTGGATTATACTGATTGATTTTTGAGTATTGGATCAGCTTTGTATATCCGGGGAAAAAATCCCATTGTATGTGAAAGTCTATTTGTTCACTGTTGGATTCAATTTGTTAGTATTATTGCAGGAAGGTGGACCCTCTCCAGGGCCCGAAACTGGGCTCTTGTCTAACATTTGGAAATGAATTGTCCGAGGAGATACATGTGCTGACAAAGCAAGAGATTTTATTGGGAAAGGGCACCCGGGTGGAGAGCAGTAGGGTAAGGGAACCCAGAAGAACTGCTCTGCTGCGTGGCTCTCAGTATCCGGTTTTATGGGGATGGGATTAGTTGCCAGGTGGTCTTTGACCAATCATTCTAATTAAGAGTCTTTCCTGGTGGCGCACACATCGCTCACCCAAGATGGATGCTAGCGAGAGGGATTCTGGGAAGTGGACGGACACGCGGTGTCTCCTTTCGACCTTTCCCGAACTCTTCCGGTTGGTGGTGACTTATTAGTTTTGTATTCCTTATCAGGATCTCCTGTCATAAAACAACTCATGCAAATGGTTACTATGGTGCCTGGCCAGGGTGGGCGGTTTCAATCAATGTGCTTCCCCTAACAGTATTGTGTTGAGAATTTTTGTGTTTATGTTTATGAGTAATGTTGGTTTGTAGCTTTATGTTAAAACATTGGTCTGGTTTTAATACACTGTGGTGTACCTAGGGGAGAGTGTTCATTTAGAGGATGAATAGTTACTGGCTGACTGAAATATACCAAGGTGATCCCCAGATCAAGAAGAGAACTGAGGCCTTCCACCACAACCTGGGAGTGCTTATTGGAAACGCTAGTTATGTCTACTACTGAGTATTCCCAGAGAAAAACTTGAATGGATTTTTCTAAGACATTTTGAATTGGTTTCCTGGGGTTGCTGTAACAAAGAACAGTCAGCCCTCGGTAGCTGCTGATGCACAGCAGGTAACTTCCTGCTGATAAAGGAAGGTCCAAGGTAAAATGCTATTTTATATAAGGGATTCAGCATTTGGTATCTGTGGAAGAAAGAGGTGTCCTGGAACCAATCCCCAAGTATACTAAAGGAGGACAATACCACAAACTGGATGCTTTAAAAACAACAGAAATTTATTCTTTCAGTTCTGAAGGCTAGAAGTTCAAAATGAAGGCATTAGGAAGATCAGGCTCTCTCTAAAGTCTCTAGGGAAGAACTTCTCATTGCTCCTCCCCTTCAGGTGGGGTCCACCTCTGGTGTTGTAGGGCTTGCAGCAGCTGCACCACAGCAACCAGCTTCTGTCACCACTTGTCACCACTTCCTCATGTGTCTCCTCTGTCTCCACGTCTGTCACGGCCTTCTTGAGAGCATTAGTTGTGGACTGAGTGCTCACCCTGACACTTCAACCAATACAGTTACTCTAATCCAGTAACCAAAAACATCATGCAGACACATTTTACTGGGGCCTCTAACTTCCTCTCAGGGAGGTCCCCACATAAATTTCCTAGATCCATAGGAAATTCATACTGAGAGGGAGGATGAAATCCAAAGCTTACTCAGTTTTCCCATCCTGATGTTTGGTTTCTTCTCCTGTCTGGTCCTCTAATTCCCCACACTTAGTAAAACAGCAGATAAGGTTCCCACATACCCCATTTCCTCACAAGAATGTGTTGAGGTTTTTTTTTTTTTTTTGGTGGGGGAAATGTTCTTATTTAATCTGATAACCCAGATCAGGATGTGATGAGAAATTCTACTACTCCTTTAAAATGAACAGAAATGAATAAATGCACATTTAAGAGGCATCTTTGACAGCTGCATTAACTTGCATCAAAAGTAGGCCTTTGAGGGTCAGCAATGGCAATGGCTGCTAGAAAAGACCCTTTGGAGCAGATGGGCACTTAGCTTTCTGATCCTGCCAGGTACCTCGTTTCCTACTTTGCACTTCCAGCTGCCCTGCTTGCCAACAGCCCGTGTGTATGGAGGTCTGCATAATATTTGTTACAAAGAAAGGTAGCCTTCTGCCTTTATTAGAATAATAAGAGTTAGAGATTATTTGCCATTGGAGAAGGAAATGGTAACCCACTCCAGTATTCTTGCCTGGAGAATCCCAGGGACAGGGGAGCCTGGTGGGCTGCCATCTATGGGGTCACACAGAGTCGGACACGACTGAAGTGACTTAGCAGCAGCAGCAAGCTTCCTTTTTATTTGATATTTTGAATTTTTATCTTCAAAAAATTTCATTATATGATACTTTAATGCTAATATAAGAAAATACCATTTTGTAATTGTTTGAATCAATAAAGTTTTTGGAAAATAACAGTTGTTGAATGACAAAGGGAAAAGGTTGTTTCATTAGCCAGTTCTGGAGCTATTATTTTACAAGTATTGATATTTAAGTGGGTTCTAAATGGGAAAAGAGCCATAGCAGGAAGCCATCAGAATTCAAACTGAAAGCTTCCAATTATGTACTTATTGTTTTAGTTTAAAAAAATCATCAATTTTTCCAGCTACACCTATGTTTAAAATATGTTTTAATTTCACCAGATTTTTATTGTGCTAACTGGAAATATATGCACACAAACATCCATGTCTATACAATTTTTTCTGTTCCCTTGTCCTTTGAGGAGGGTAGGGTATTAATTTTATGGCATTAAAAAAGAGGATCCAAAAAATTGGATTTGCCAAGTCCTGGCTTAAACAAATGAAATTTCTATTGAACAGAAGGTAGAGCTATCCGGCCAAACACTCAAACTCCAGAATCAAAGACTTGGTCATCTGGAAGAGTGTCATGCATCCAATTTCCACCCCCAATGCTTGGGTGGTTCGTAATGTTATATAAACTCTCACCCACACAAGAAACAGCGGTGTGGAGATTCTTGGGGAAAATCCAAATTCAGCAGCTTTGTGCTTTCTGTATTGAGGCTGAATCCACCATACACAGCTGATAACATTCAAATCTCATCTCATGAGAAGAGAGTGGAGAAAATGAATTACTGTTGCTTTGAGCAGGACACTGTTTCATTTAGGGAATGCAAATCTTTTGGCTCTTTGATGCAGCTCAAGATTCTGCTTATTATAAATGGAAAACAGTCTGTCATGCTTTGGTATTTGCATTGACATGCACAATATCAGAGTGTACTAGGAGGAGATATTTTATTTTGTTTCAGCTAACTTATTTCATGGACACACTTGAAATACTGTACCTACCACAGAAATGTCAAAAGCTTCAGATGGCAATTTCTAGGAAGGAATGGTCATGAATAAAAATAAATATCGGGGAACAAGATGCAGTATTTTTTCCTTCCTTCATTTCAAATTCAAATAATCTAAATTTTTGCATTTGGCTTTTTTTTTTTAGATTTACATTTATGAATGAAATGTCAGTTTTAAATTAGATCTGTTCACAATCAGATTATTGAGCCCCAAACACAATAAAATACTGATAATTTGTGCAGTGTTGTTAAGATGTACATAAATCCTGGTTTTGGCAGTTTGGACTTAGTCACTGAAAGGTGAGACACCCACTTCTCCACTTATACCTAATGATGATTTACACCTGATTATATCTGCTTTGGGCTTCCCTAGTGGCTCAGAGTGGAGAAGGAAATGGCAACCCACTCCAGTGTTCTTGCCTGGAAAATCCCAGGGATGGTAGAGCCTGGTGGGCTGCCATCTATGGGGTCGCACAGAGTTGGACACGACTGAAGCGACTTAGTAGTAGCAGTGGCTCAGAGGGTGAAGTGTCTACCTGCAATGTGAGAGACCTGGGTTCGATCCCCAAGTCGGGATCATGCTCTGGAAAAGGTAATGGCATCCCACTCCAGTACTCTTGCCTGGAAAATTCCATGGACTGAGGAGCCTGCCTGGCCAAAGGCCATTGGAAAACAAAGCATTGCCAGCAAAGGTCCAAAGCTATGTTTTTCCAGTGGTCATGTATGGATATGAGAGTTGGACTATAAAGAAAGCTGAACACTGAAGAATTGATGCTTTTGAACTGTGGTGTTGGAGAAGACTATTGAGAGTCCCTTGGACTGCAAGGAGATCCAACCAGTCCATCCTAAAGGAGATCAGTCCTGAGTATTCAGTGGAAGGACTGATGCTGAAGCTGAAACTCCAAAACTTTGGCCACCTGATGTGAAGAACTGACTTATTGGAAGGGACCCTGATTCTGGGAAAAATTGAAAGCAGGAGACGGGGATGACAGAGGATGAGACAGTTGGCTGGCATCACCAACTCAATGGACATGAGTTTGAGTAAGCTCGAGGAGTTGGTGATGGACAGGGAAGCCTGGCATTGCTGCAGTCCATGGAGTCGCAAGGAGTCAGTCATGACTGAGCGACTGAACTGACTGATATCTACTTTAAAATTCTGGGAAAATGATCCTGGATTTTGACTTTTATCTCCTCAATATTATTTTGACTATTAGAGCCATCAGAGATTTTTAAGTTTAAAGTTTCAATTTGGGTGCAGTCCAGATGATCTGAAGCTGTGCTGTGCTTAGTCGCTCTGTCATGTCCAACTCTTTGCAACTCCATGGACAATAGCCCACCAGACTCCTCTGTCCATGGAAATCTCCAGGCAAGAGTCTTGGAGTGGCTTGCCATGCCCTCCTCCAAGGGATCTTCCCATCCAGGGATACAGCCCAAGTCTCCACATTGCAGGCAGATTCTTTACTGTCTGAACCACCAGAGAAGCCCAAGAATACTGGAGTGGGTAAGTATCCCTTCTCCAGGGCATCTTCCCAACCCAGGAATCAAATCAGGGTCTCCTGCATTGCAGGCAGATTCCTTACCAGCTGAGCTACCAGGAAAGCCCGATGATCTGAAGGGTTCTCTCTTAAGTTTCATAGGTTAAGTGAGAGTGTTTTATGTATACTTCACAGTTAGAATCTGATTCTAAGTGGTTAATTTCCATAACAGGAAATAATAACCAGGCAAACGAATAACATCTTTGTCTATTTACATTCTCCCATCCATCTCTCCAAAAGAAAAAGGAAAAACAAGCTAGGCTTATCTTTTCTTACCTCTGACAACAATTCAAAAAATATTGAGTGTGACTATGCCTTAGGTGCTGAGAACATGATGATGAATGGGGCTGTCACAGATCCTGCTGATAAGCATCTCTCACTCTAGCCAGGAGACAGATGCTCACGCATGCAATTCTGATCCAACTATTAAGGGACATGACAAGGGCAGCTTGGATGATGACACGGCACATGGCAGGAGCATCTATACTGGACTTGATGGGTCAGAAGGCTTCCTGGGGAGGCTGTGTCTCAAAAGGACCTGGAAGGATAAGCAGGAATTAAGCCACATGAAGCTGGGTGGACCACAGTAAGGCAGTTCTGGGAAGGAGGACTGAAGAGAAGTAAGAGCAGGATAGGGTACAACTTGAAGTTAGGTAGCACTTGGTATGGATCAGAAGGGATGGGACAGAGGCTAGGAATGGAAACATAGGTACTGAGGGGCTTTGTGTGACACTTGAAGAAATTTAAACGTGGATGAAGTGGTTAGAAAGTTCTTGCAATAATTTATTTTAAGCCTGCGTCTTGGTTTTAAGTGATGGTTAGCATTATTGAATGAATCAGCTAAATGTTCCTACTTCTTTCTCCAAATATTTTAGATATTATAGAATATGTAAAGATTCAAATATGAGGATTCTTACGGTAAATTTGTCCTGGAATTGAATGTAAAAAAAAAAAAACTTTACTATCAGATGTGTATACATCCTTTTGTTAGGAAATAAAAACAGGAAAAAATGATTTTGCCTTATCAGAAGCTCAAAACACATTTTGCGTTGCATTTCTTCAAGGTATCGAGTATAGGTTCTTAAAAAATTTTTTGTCATTTTCATTTTCTTATTGAAAAGTGTTTTGATATTTCTAACTGTCCAGAATTTAGAAGTAAATAGGTATAAATCATATATATATATATGTCTCTCTGATGTACACGTTATTAAACTTTTCTTTGATTTTCTCCTATTGAAAAAATTCAACCAAACTGACAAAATGGGATGGGAGATCCCACTAAATTAACAAGATAGACACAGAGTAAGAGAAGAATTTATTACCTGGGTCTGCCAGCCCTCTTTGGACATAAGTAGGTTTTACTCTTTAGCTTCAAATGAGAACAGCAATTTGGCAAGATATTCACAATACTTGAAACTGGACAAAAACGATAGGTAAATTAAGAGACTATGGATTCCCTGGGATTCTGCATATATAAGTGTTTAATAGGTTTCTGTCAAAATTTTTAAGAAATTTAAGAGATTAAATTTTTTAATTAAACTGAATACACAGCACAAGAAAATATATGCCACACATATATTTTTACTTAGCCACACATTTCACATCTTCAGATAACATCCAGTAACTTTTTAATATAAACTTGAATATATTAAATTTAAATATTTTTATTTGCAGACAGTCTTTATAGCAACATAATTAATTCCTCCCCTCTATCAAAAATCTATAATGAATATTCTTTCAACTATAGATTTTACCCTAACATGATGAGACTACATTTAAAATCTAAAAACAAATGCTTCTCCTATACATGCTTATTTTTTTTAATGAACTAAAATAATGATCCTCTTTTCTGAATAATATGTTTCAGAAAGGCATAGAACATTCTTCAATATTACAGGGATAATTATAAGAAAAGGATAGACTTCATCTTATGTCATCCTATTATATACTTTTTCTCTCTGAGATCATACTAAATATATCCCCCTGAGTTTAATTTCAAATCTTTGAAAAAGAGATAGTCTTAAGAAATTGGAAAGGATTTCAGTTTCAATTCAGAAAACATCATTTTCCTACGTGGAAACAGTTCAAAATCACATACTAACTCCACTCTTGTAATTTTTAATATTATAAAGAAACAAATATCTGAAGGAGAAATAGTGGGCAGGAGGCAGTGTGATGACAAATTACATGAAAGTATATAATTACCCTTAGCCTTCATAGAGCACTTTCCATTTCTCGTATCTTTACAAGATGAAATTAAAACCATCAATTGCCCAAGAGGTAGACTATGAACCCATTTCCAAATGGGAAAATGAGCACTGAGATGCCTTACCACCATAATGGCTGTAAAAATGGTTAGCAGCAGGACAAGACTAGAAGCAGGAGGAGCTGGTTACAATTGTATACACATGGCTGCCCAAAATACGTCAGTGGGAGGACCGGAGGACCGCTGGTCCACCTCCGCAGCTATGCTCCACCTTGCTCTGCGACACACACAGCTGATGGAAGTTTCAATCTCCGTTTAAAGGTGACGGCACATCTATTCTCCAATGTCAAACCCATGAGATCAACAGGGGGAATGACTGTTTGCAGTGCCATCCTCAGACTCAGGAATGTAGGCTACATTGAAACTACATAGAACATATTTCAATAAAAGGAATCAAAACAGGAAAAGCAAAATTGAAAGACATCTTGTGCAATAATGAAAGTTACAATTTTAGCTCAACATTTCTACTCTTATTCTACAAGAAGATGTTTATGAGTACAATTAAAAACAGATTATGAAACAACTGGATTTGAAATAAAACTCACATCTGCATATCTATATAAGCCTTGGTTTGCATGCTCTTAAATTAGGAGGGAATAAAGATAGTATAATTTGACTGGGTTTTGCACTCAACACATCTCTTTCTAGAATTCAAAGCTGTATCCTGATTCACTGCTAATGATTTACCAAGCTCTTCAAATACATTAAAGCACTAAAGAAAATCTGATTATTTCCCAGAGCTGTGGCATTAGCCAAAAAAGCAATATGGCTGTACTGGAAGTACACTTGGTGGGGGATGCTAAACGGGAGATGCAGGAAAAAAAACAGCTGTATTGTTGTCCTTTAGGCTCATGAGAACGACATCCCCGGGTGCCAACCCTGCACTTACTGTGTGAGTAGCCAGTACATCAGGGCCACGGTAACGTAGACGACACACAGCGTGACCCAGTTTATCCCCTTGATGGGCGGCTTGCGGTTACCTGTCACGTGGAGGATGACACTGGAAGAGAGAATGCCGCTAGGGTTTTGGGCCCACGCCACATAGAGGCCTGCATCTGCCTCGCATACCTTCGGAATGAACACCAAGTGTCTCGTCTCCTTGTGTAAAACCTGCAAGCGCCCATCTGCAGACAATTTCTGGCCCTTCTTGTACCTGAAGCAGAGAGTCAATTTTTAAAGTCAGGATCATGGTTTATTCACATCATTTCCAAGTTCTAATAAACACTGCAATTGGGCCCATTGCTACTCCAATATTTTCTAGCATTAGCAGGAACTCTGCAGCAACCACAAACCCAGTGGGGCTGTTTATCTTTCAAGCAGTGGTTGGCAACTGGTGGCCAAGAAAGTATTTGATGGACTCAGACTGTTTTTTTTAAACACTGAATTTTTTGATATTTAACAATTAGAATATTGCATATGAAAATTCAGATATCCAACTCCTCTTAACAAAACCAGGCCATCTGGTTACACTGGGCCGTCATTTTCTCATGGCAACAATTACCCCCAGTGGGAAATGGCACCTTCTATTTGACCTGTGTCATTCTTTCAGCTGCTATGAAACAGCAGCTTGTGACTTCTTAGAGCTACTGAAGCAAGACTCTTCCCCATCAAACTCATCCTGCAAGATCCCTGGAGAATACCAATGTGCCACTTTAGAAGAAGGTACAGATATAGCACTTGCTAGCAAGATGAGCTCATTTAATTTTTGTGAATTAATTTCATTAGAAGAAAATGATTTCTAATTATAAAGGACATTCATGCAATTGGATTGTTACTGTTAATGACACATTTCTAAAAGTTTCTTATGAATATGAGCACTTAGCTGCAGCACTGTATAAAGCAAATAATTTGTTTATATTGCACACTCTAGATTCTTGCTTATTTATTTCTCCCCATGTTGTTCCATCCAAGAAGCGGTGACAAACCTGAATCACTTTCTATTCCCAGTGCCTGAGTGATGATTTTGCATTTTTCTGAGTGTCCTAAGACTGATTCCCTGACAGCTTGCCAGTTGTTAACTGAGAAAAATTGTTGTAAATTCAAGGGCAAGATATTTTTTTTCACAATATCACAGTAGTTCTTTAACAATAAATGCTAACCAAGCCATCTTTTGTGTGGATAAAAACAAGAAACACTTCAGACGACATTTTTTTTTTTTGGAGTGAAACTAATATTTAATAATGAATTAAATAATGATATTAAATAATGAATTTACTGATAGTAAATTCATAAATACAAAGTTCCTGATCTGTAAAAAACATGCAATTGTAAAGACAACAAAATAAGACAAAAAGCATAAATGGCTGCACTGTAATCCAAGTGCAATTTCATTTAATAATCTGAGAGACCAACATTTTTTCATAAATTATTTAGATAACTGATCCATATTTCAAGTACCATCAATGGGCAAACACAGTAATTGAAATTGTTATTGTCTACTGAACATTATGATAAACAAATGCTATTTTACTTAGCTTATAAATATAAACGTGTGCTCACATTTTAGTAACTTTGTCCACAAAGAAATATATTTAAGGTTGAAAAGTTTCTAAATGCTTGAAAGTAACCAACATATTAAGGAAGTTAGAACTGCTTTTATAACAACAATGATTTAAAACCTGTATTCTGTGTTTTACTTTTATTAAAATAAATAGGCTAAAAATAATGATGTCTCTAGAGTAAAACCACATTGTTCACAGCTCAGTTATTATGCCACCTTTCAAAAAGGGGCTGGCTTATTGCCTATCATAGAAGCAACTATGAAGGGAATATTTTTATTCCATCTTCAACATCGAAGAAATTTATAAAAAGAAATCTTAGTGAAATAAACAATATTAGAAAAGTGGCATGTGTGACTCTTGCGAGAGGGAAAAGATGAAACAGGTAAATGACAGAAAAGGGAAATACCCAAATGCTTTTTTTTTTCACTGAATTCAGGTTATTAAACCAAGAAAACTTCATGCTTGTGTAGAAATAAACAGAAGGAAAGAAGTTCAAGCCACAATCTTTAGAAATGTGGAATGTTAAACTGATACCAAAAAATGGTGTGACTAAGTTGCAGTGCTTTTGGACTTGGTTAAATTACTATTTTATATGGTTATTTTTTTAGGGGTGTTAGCCATGTGGCTACTCAAAGTGAGAGTTGGGGGTTTGATGTGAGATTGAAACATGCACAGCTGCAGTGATGTAGAACATTAACCAGCTTCCCCTAAACTTTAAAGTTAGTGCACACAGAATGATTTGCTCAGAGAAGAGATTCAGTTTGTTTCTGTTTATGGCTTGTCATTATAGGCTACCCACCATGTCAGTGTAGGCTCTGGAAATCCTGTTACTTCAACTTCCAAAGTCACTGGAGAACCTTCCATGACAGTTACGTTAGACAGGAGCCTGGAGAAATTAGGGGCCTGGCCAGCTAGGCTGACCATGCTGTTCTTAGCTGGTATACTTATAATCTCTTCTCGGGGAACCATTTGCCTCTGACAGGCCTGGCTGGGCCCTGGCTGAAACCCGAGGCCCGAGAATGCATCCTGGGAAGCATGCAGCCTATTTCGGGTTTTAGTGACGTTATTATCAGCATGCATTTTCTCTGGTGTTTCTAGCAAATGCCCCTGAGCCTGGGGGTGCTGTTGCGAAGCTCTGTCATGCACTTCACTGCACATGCTGTCTGGAAGTTGAGCACTGATTTTGTGGAAGGCAGTACTCTTTTCCAGAAATCCTTGGGATGTTAATGGGGGCTCAGCTTGGACCTGCGGGGAAGGCTTCTCAAAATGACTTGAAAACGTTTCTCTCTTATCATTGCAAGCATCAGCAAAAGCAGCAGGTGGAGGAAAGCCAGATTCCGGGGCCTCTCCTGGACCGCTGGCCCCTGTCTGCATCTGGTGGCCGCTTAGGTGATGGCGGGGGAACGGGCTGACAGGCGCCTCCAGCTCCATGTCAGACAGAGCGAGGAGAGAATCGGGGCTCCCTGAGACTGGAGGCAGGGAGATGTCGTCGGACGAAACACACTCATGTTCTGCTCCTGAAAGCACGTCCACGGGCAGAAGCAGGCCTTGGACACTTTCTTTGCCGGGGACCAGCTGCTTCACGCCCTGTGGAAGCTGACACTTTCGTGCTCCATTGACGGCCAAGATGGCTGCTGGCTGGGCCTGCTCCTTCAAAATGGAAAAGCCAAAGTTTCGAGTTAATGTTGACAAAGCCAACTTGAGAAACAACTTGAGAAGACCTGCAGTGAGTGACAGCTGGGGGCCCTGGCCCCAGCCTTACGGAACTTGAAACCATTTGTCCACTGAACCTGAGCGTAGGCGGTCCCATGACCAGGGAATGGGTAAACTGACCTCCAGCTGCTAAGTGAGAGGTGACAGATCTTGCGAAATAGAGGAGAGAAAGCCCTGGTTCTCATCTCTCATGATGGGGTTGGACTGGATCCATGTTTTCAAGTCATGGTCTGAGGGGCCTTCTTCCACTAGCAAATTCTGCTTTGATTTACTTACTTGTCTGCACGTCATAGAATGTGGTTCCTAAACATCAGAGGCTTCTTTTTAGGTGATCCTCAACATCCTCCAAGAATAACCCTGCTTTTTTCTCAGGAAAGCCATCCGTTTTTTAAAAATTATTGTGGCAAAATATATACACAATCTAACATTTACCATTTTAACCATTTTTAAGTGTACAGTTCAGTGGCATTAGGGACATTCGTGTTGTCATGCAACTATCTCCATGATCCATCTCCAGAACCTTTTCCTCTTTACAAGTTGAAATTCTGTACCAACAAAACACTAACCTCCCATTTTGCCCTTCTCAGCCCCTTCTATTTTCTGTGTCTATGAATTTGACAACTGTAGATAACTCATATAGATAAAGCCATTTTTTAATGACTGTTTTTATTTTCTAAAAGACCCTTAGTTTTATTCTTACAATGAAAAATGTCATGTTGATGTATGGCAAAACCAATACAATATTGTAAGGTAAAAAAAAAAATAATAAAAAATTTTAAAAAAAAGAAAAATATCTACTGAGCACCTATTATATAATGGCTTCTGTGCTAGACACAGGAGAGATAAATGGTGAGTAAAACCAGGTAGAAGCCTTCCCTCTTGGAGATGCCAGCCTAGTGGGGAAGTAGATACAAAGGGAACAATCATACATTGCGGCCTTTTGCTGGAGAACGCACCGAGACACAGTGGAGGAACACTCGCCACTTGTCCTTCTGCCCCATGTGCAACATAGGGCATGCCAGGAGACTGAGAAAAACAGTGATCCATTTCACTTACTCTATTCTAGGATTTCTCTCCACTTATCCACGTCCATCTCTGGTTTGATAAGAGGTTCAAATATACTTTCTGGCATGGACTCTAAAGAATATTGAAGCTGAAAGAGATCTCATCTATCCCAACCTGCTTGTTCTATATCCAGTTCTTTCTGTGCCTTCCCACAGCATTTGGGGTGCGTTTTTACTTAATGTAACAGTTCCTGGCTTTTGTCTTGTTACCACCACTTGCACATGAGAAAGCTGTGTTTTGTTTTGGGTTTGAGTTCTTCATTTTAGCCCACAGTTCTACTCCTGACATATACAAGGGATTTTTGAGAAATCAGTGTTTTCAGATTGAAGATTAAAAGCAAAACAATGTGCCTTCTACTATTATACAGATATGACCTATCTTCAGAGAAAGCATAAACCCAGTTGAGAAAAAGTGGTTTCCTTCAGCCATTTAGTAGAAATTTGAATCCTGAGTCTAAAGCCAGAAGTTCTTAAAAGATTTTCTCTTTAAAAAAAAATTACTAGTGGGATAAAATATTTGTAAACAATATGACAAACCAGATCTCATACAACTAAGCAACAAATAAAATATGGGCAAAGGATAAATAGATATTTCTCCAAAGAAGACATACAGATGGCCAATAGGCACAGGGAAAGATGCTCAACATCACTAACTATTAGAGAAATGCTACTACAAAGAGTTATCACCTCCCACCAGTCAGAATGGCCATTGTCAAGAAATCTACAAAAAATAAATGCTGGAGAGGATGTGGAGAAAAGAGAGTTCTCCTACACTGTTGGTGAGAATGTAAGGTGGTGCAGCTACTGTGGAAAACAGGATGGAGGTACCTCAGAAAACTAAAGACAGAATTACCGTATCATCCAGCAATCCCATTCCTCGGCATATATCCAGACAAAACTCTAATTTAAAAAGGTGCACACACCCCTATGTACACAGCAGCACCATTCACAATAGCAAAGACACGGAAATAGCAAAGAAATGGAAACAACCTAAGTGTCCATCAACAGAGGAGTGGATAAAGAAGACGTGCTACATATGTATACAACAGAAGAATAATCAGCTATTTTAAAAAAAGAGTGAAATAATGCCATCTGAAACAACATGGATGGACCTAGAAACTTTGCCATACTAAATGAAATAAATCAGAAAGAGAAAGACAAATACCATACAATATCACTTGCATGTGGAATCTAAAATATGACGCAAATGAACTTATCTATGAAACAGAAAGAGACTCACAGATACAGAGAACAGACTTGTGGTTGCCACGGTAGGGGGAAGTTAGGGGAGAGATGGATTGGGAGGGGGTTTATCAGATGTAAGCTATTACACAGAGAACAAATAAACAATAAGGTACTCCTGTATATAGGAAACTATATTCCCTATCCTATGATAAACCATAATGGAAATGATACATGTATATATATGTATAACTGAATCACTTTGTTGTGCAGCAGAAATTAACACAGCATTGTAAATCAACTATACTTCAATTAAAAAAAGTTACTAAATAAACACATATTTCATACGGAATGTCCCTCCTTCTTTTGATTTTCCTATGACAGCTTAGCTCTTTCTTTCCACCTCTTCCTGAAACTGGAGTGCTTATTTTCTTTTTCACAGTGACTTTGATCCAAAAATAGTCTAAGAATCTCCTCTAAGGCCATTCTGAGAGCCCCTGTTTGAATACTTTTTCCTGAAACAGTGCTTTCCTGGGAAAGAATTTGATACTTTATTCATGTTAAGAATAACTTCATAGGATAGCAAGCACATTTGTTAATCTGAGGGTCATGCAGAGGGCAGGCAACTTTTCAATGACTTCTTTGGGCAGCCTATGCAACAGGCTAAGGAGAAAAATTTGGGTAAAACTCCAGGTTCATCCCCTCACTCCATACTCCCCCTGGGAAGGAACTGACTTATGAAGCTGTGGGTTTGGAAGAAGAGACTGGGCATGGTCAGCTCTGTCTCTCTGAGGCTCTCTCTTTTGGATATGCCTTCCACCAAGTGGGTGCATCCACATTAGTTCTAAGGCATGAAAACCTCTGTTTGGGAAGCCTGTGCTGTTCAGCTGTGCACCCAAGTGACTGGGAAGCCAAGTCTGTCTTATCAGAGACGAAATTTGGGGAAACCCACTAGGAACGTCCCACCCCTGACTTCCAATCCAGCTTAACTGGTTATATATATATACATACATATGTGTATATATACTGTATATATCTACACATATATACATATGTATATACACACACACAGTATATATATACATATGTATATATGTATATACATACATATACATATATATATATATATACATACATATATAATATACATAATGGTGGAATCATCATCTCTTTGATCTATATGCTATGTTTTTATGAAAGTGACTTTATTAGTAATTCTTTTGTTTTTATAAGAATCATACAGGACTACTGAATTGCAGTTTTGATTCTCAGAATTCTCCAAGTTAGGCTTCAACAGTACGTGAATTGAGAACTTCATGTTCAAGCTGGATTTAGAAAAGGCAGAGAAACCAGAGTTCAAATTGCCAACATCCACTGGATCATAGAAAATGCAAGAGAATTCCAGAAAAAAACATCTACTTCTGCTTCATTGACTACACAAAAGCCTTTGACTGTGTGGATCACAATAAACTGTGGAAAATTCTTAAAGAGATGGGAATACCAGACTACATTACTTGCCTTCTGAAAAACCTGCATGCAGGTCAAGAAGCAACAGTTAGAACTGGACATGGAACAACAGACTGGTTCCAAACGGGTAAAGGAGTATATCAAGGCTGTATATTGTCATACAGCTTATTTAACTTATATGCAGAGTACATCATGTGAAATGCCAGTCTGGATGAATCACAATTGGAATCAAGACTGCAGGGAGAAATATCAATAACCTTAGATATGCAGATAATACCACCCTTATGGCAGAAAGAGAAGAGGAACTAAAGAACCTTTTGATGAAAGTGAAAGAGGAGAGTGAAAAACCTGGCTTAAAACTCAACATTCAAAAAACTAAGATCATGGCATCTGGTCACATCACTTCATGACAAATAGATGGGGAAACGATGGAAACAGTGAGAGACTATTTTCTTGGGCTCCAAAATCACTGCAGATGGTGACTGCAGCCATGAAATTAAAAGATGCTTGCTCCTTGGGAGAAAAGCTGTGACAAGCCTAGACAGCATATTAAAAAGCAGAGACATTACTTTGCCAACAATGGTCTCCCTAGTCAAAGCTATAGTTTTTCCAGTAGTATGTATGGATGTGGGAGTTGGACCATAAAGATGGTTGAATGCCAAAGAATTGATGCTTTTGAACTGTGGTGTTGGAGAAGACTTCTTGAGAGTTCCTTGGACTGCAAGGAGATCAGTCAATTCTAAAGGAAATCAATCCTGAATACTCATTGGAAGGACTGATGCTGAAGCTTAAGCTCCAATACTTTGGCCACCTGATGCAAAGAACTAATTCACTGGAAAAGACCCTGATATTGGGAAAGGTAGAAGGCAGGAGGACAAGGGGACAACAGAGGATGAGATGGTTGGATGGCATCACTGACACAATGGACATGAGTTTGAGCAAGCTCTGGGAGTTGGTGATAGATAGGGAAGCCTGGTATGCTGCAGTCCATGGGGTTACAAAGAGTTGGACGTGACTGAGTGACTGAACTCAACTGAACTATTGATAAAAGTGTTGAACACTGCAGAGTTTAGTACAAAGCTGTCTCCTCAGGGCAAGGCAAACTGTCTTCCAGGTTGATACTGATGAAATACTTAACACTCTTGGATACAACTATAACCTGACTGAATGCCCGTTCAGTTCACATTTCTCCACTTACCTTAAGAGAGTTATTGTGAATGTGTTAATTAAGTGACTTCCTGAAATCACAATAAATTTTGTCTATGGCACAAACCTAGAATTTTCTATTAAATAATCATCTCAGAAAGCAAAATAAGGTGAGTTTAACACAAGTTTTTCTGCATAAATCATGTTAGCTTTTGGCACTTCTATCTTTATTCTCAAATTGAAATAAGCTTTCAGTTTTAAAGTCATTATGCAATTTTATAAAAATCCATTTTAGAACTCAATAAGCTATTGTCTCCTGGGTCTACTAGTTTTCCTTTATAAAAATGGTTTTCAAACATTCACATATACCAGCTATTTTTAACATTTATCCACCATAAAGCCATGTTTTGCCATTAGTAGCAAAGAAAAGTGAAAGTGTAGTCGCTCAGTCATGTCCAACTCTTCGAAATCCTGTGGACTCTAGCCCACCAGGCTCCTCTGCCAGTGGAGTTCTCCAGGCAAGAATACTGGAGTGGGTTGCCATTCCCTTTTCCAGGGGATCTTCCCAACCCAGGGATCAAACCCGAGTTTCTGGAATTGTGGGCAAATTCTTTACTACCTAAGCCAGCAGGGACCCACTGCCATTAATAGAAAGAGGTAGATAAATCCATGTATCTCAGCAAAGACAGGGTATATTTGCATTAATCTGATGAGCTCTGGCAAAGTGGCTGGGAAACTCTGATTTACTGCATCAAAACATAGCTCATTGTCAATTTTGTCTTTGCTGATTCCGTTTTTGCTCATCTTCTAAATATATGAATGATTGTGATCTTGTCTTTAAGTTCTCTAATTTTCTCTCTATACTCTTCCCCTCAAAGATCTCACCACACTTTCATATCTAATGAGCAATTAACTTTTACTTAATCCTCAATCTATAGCCTCATATGTTATCTCTGTCAGGATTTCTGAACTTTCATTTTCACTGATGGACATTATCACTTGACTTTATAATCACTACCATGTGGCACCCCACTCCAGTACTCTTGCCTGGAAAATCCCATGGATGGAGGAGCCTGGTAGGCTACAGTCCATGGGGTCCCAAAGAGTTGGACACGACTGAGCGACTTCCCTTCACTTCACTTCTTCACTTCACCATGTAGGCAAACAAAGTGAGCATCTTGGAAGAGAGAAAATAGGGATATATTATATCTGCTGACGGAGAAGGCAATGGCACCCCACTCCAGTACTCTTGCCTGGAAAATCCCATTGATGGAGGGGCCTGGTGGGCTGCAGTCCATGGGGTCGCTAAGAGTTGGACACGACTGAGCGACTTCACTTTTACTTTTCACTTTCATGCATTGGAGAAGGAAATGGCAGCCCACTCCAGTGTTCTTGCCTGGAGAATCCCAGGGACGGGGGAGCCTGGTGGGCTGCGTCTATGGGGTTGCACAGAGTTGGACACGACTGAAGTGACTTAGCAGTAGCAGTAGCATATCTGTTGAACTACATGTATAGCACAGATTGTCCAGGTTCATAGGGTGGGAAGCCATCTAGGTGGGAAATTTAAGTGATCACCACAAGACTTTATCTTCTAAAATATCTCCACAATAGATAACCTTCTCTTGGGACAAATCAGATTTAAGGAAGCTAAGTGGGAAGTGGATAAAGAAAGATATTGAACACAGGGTTTGGGCTATGAAAGGCACTTCTGGGAAAGGCCTTTGGAAGGGGATTTGAGCAGTCAGGGGGTAACTTGGTTCCTTTGAGAATTTGGGGAGGACAGGTAAGAGAGAACAGAAAGGTGGTGAAGAACACTTTTGCCCTTTCCATTTTTTTGCCAAAGCAAGTGTCTCAAGAACATTTTACTCCTCCAACCAGGTGATCAGGATTAGTGGATGAAGGCCCAGGGGCTGTCCTCATTCACTTTGATAAAAGACTCCCCTGAATTTTGTGCTATGCAAGTACTTCCATGCAACTCCTTTATTAATCATCGTGTAACAGATGAATGGCAAGTGGGAAAAAATTTGGTATGGGAATCTACAGTATCATTACATAATAACTTATTATATTTGTATGCAGCAGTTTCTTAGAACTCACTTTTGGTCTTGTGAAAAAAGTTACATGGCTGAAATTCAGGAGAACTGGGGTGCCAGCCAGCCCAGTTCTGACACTACTTTATGTGATTTCTGGAGGGCAAAATATTTCATCTCTTTTGGCTTCAGTTTCCTCAACTGTAAAATGAGATTCGATCAGATGATTGTTAAATTCCTTCTAGTACTAAAATTCTGTAACTGTAAATTCAAGTCTTAGATAGCTCTGTGATTTTAGGCAAGGCTGTTATACTCTGTGCCTCTGCCTAACCTTAGGGGTTTGCAGATATTCCTGTGGATTTAGCTTCAGTGCTCACTTTAGGGGAGAAGGCAATGGCAACCCACTCCAGTACTCTTGCCTGGAAAACCCCATGGACGGAGGAGCCTGGTAGGCTGCAGCCCATGGGGTCGCTAAGAGTCAGACATGAATGAGCGACTTCACTTTCACTTTTCACTTTCCTGCATCGGAGAAAAAAATGGCAGCCTGCTCCAGTGTTCTTGCCTGGAGAATCCCAGGGACGGGGGAGCCTGGTGGGCTACCGTCTCTGGGGTCGCACAGAGTCGGACACGACTGAAGCGACTTAGCAGCAGCAGCAGCAGCAGCAGGAGCTCACCTTAGGGAATAACCACCGCTGATCAGTTAGCAGTACATTGGGCACTGCATTTACTGAATGGCCCAATTTCACCAGCTGCATTTTTGTAGTCAGAAAAATGAGAAGCGCTTTACTATCTCCAGGAAAGAAATCCTGTGATGAATACATTCTTGTAATAGTTTGGTGGAATTGTTCTTTCTGACTCAAATAATGTTTTGGAGAAAAATAACATTGTGTAAGGGTATTAGAATTGAATGCAGTGACTTTCAGATAAGTTTTTTATTTGGTGCTTCTGGTTATCTTCCCACATGGCATTTTAGGAACTCATTACATTGGACTTATAACGCAAATGACAGAGACAATAAGAGGGTAAATATGATTGAACTGTTTAACAGAGAAAATTAACTGCCACCCTTTCACTTTGCCAGTTGTGCCAGAATGCATATGCGAAATGAGGTCAATGAAAGATCTTGACAGTTGTAATCATGGATTTTCATTTTTATCCTAAATAGCTGATGATCTATCATGTCTTTTAATTTATATTAAAATAAAAATGATTTCTCAATGAAAATAAATCTCAGTGAAAAATAAAAGGAATCTGTTCCTTTGATTTTTTTCCAAGAAATGCAAGAAAAGGCATTTTTACCAAGTATAAATGAGTGTGTTTCAGTAGCAATAGCTTTTGTTTCTAATTTTAGCAGATATATGTTGTTGACAATGTAGAATCTAAAAAAAATTATATGATGTTGAATTTAGTATCTCTTGCAACTTAGTTAAGAAAATGTGATGCATCTAATGTTATTCTTTATTATTTCGACTAGTTGGTCTCAGTCAAAGTTGATTTTGCTCCTGTGGGGACATTGATGATTTCCATAGACAATTTTTGGTTGTCACAAATAGTTGGAGAGTGGGTACTGCTGGCATCTAGCCCACAGAGGCCAGGGATGCTCTTAAACACCCTACAATGCACCCGGACAGCTCCCACAACAAAGAATTCTTAGGCTCAAAATGTCAATAGTACTGAGGTTGAGAAAACCTGATTTAGACAACCAGAGTAACCAAAGATCATCTGATACAAGACTGAAGTCCAGCTAAGGTTTGGCAGCTGTCCTTTGCCTCAGAGAGGAGTCAGGATTTAAATGCTACCAGGCCATCCCACTAAAAAAAAGTCAGTTTACTTAATATGGTACTTGCTGCCTGGTGGTTGTATAATTGCATGAGACCTTGACATAGATTTAACCTGCATGAAAGGACCTAAAAGGAAGTTCTAAACACCATATTTAGTTTAAGAAAAGATGTCTTTCTCCATTAGATGATGGCAATAAGTAGGGAGATTTTTCAGACTCTCGTGCCACAAAAGGTATATTTTATTTTATTTGGGAGCAGTTGAGAATAATGTTGACTCTGCTTGTCCCTTCAGTTCCTTGGGAAAGAGACAAACACTGGGAGCAAACTTGGCAATGCATAAAATCAAGAGCTAATTATAGTCCAGGAGCTATGAATAGACAGTGAACAACTTATACTGAAACTCCATAATGATGTGATTTAAATAATGCTTTTGAAATGCATTTGCATTTTGTGAGTATTTGCAGTTTTTGCTACATGCTTAATTTATATGCAATGCATAGACTTTAAAATAATTTAAGATTTCTATAAATACTTTAGTGTTTATCTTTCAGCTGCATTCTATGTTTTAGTACATATTCCTAGAAATATCATGTTAGAAGTAGATTCTATGGGAATGAGATACAATCTAATTTCACGTATTAAGGATTTCCAATGGGTAGTGTAAAACAACAAAATCATAGCTTGGTGGTATGATAAAGAGGGAGAAGTAAAATTTGAAGTTGGGATTGAAAGGTCAACAAGAAAGGCAGTTAAGGATGGGAGAAACAAAAGTTTGGGGCAATAGTGTGGTGTTTGACTGACTGTCCCAATGCCACTGTGAAATGCTATGGTTCCAGTATTCAATGGGAGAGACTCTGAGGTAAAAGCGCAGGTGAGAGAAGAAAGACTAAGTAATGAGTAGAAAAGAAGGGGAAAGGACATTCACTTGCATTCACACTGGACAATTCAGAAAGATAATAAGGCTTCAATTCATTGTTTTTCAATGCACAATGATGCTAAACGAAAGTAGTGAAAGTAACAAATATCTGAGGATACACGGATTTCTTTACCTTATTGCTTCCATCATTGAATATTGTCTGCTTATTTCTCGCTGGTTCTTTTAGTAGGTCAATGCAATCATCATGGAAGTCTTCCAAATTCAGATTCAACTTTAAAGCATCTCCCTGCTGTACAAAGTGAAGATTAGTGAGAGCCTGGGCCAGTAAAGTTGGCAGTCTTTCAGCAAATGTATCCCACAAGAGGCTAGCATACTCCCATGAAGTGATTTACACAGTTATTTCAAGGTTTCACTCCCCTTTCTACCTCCTCTGCTGATAAAAGTTCACTGCCAATTAAAACTGGTTGTTCAAAGATCCAGTAGGAAGAAAGTTCTTGTTATAAGAGGGGAATACCAGATACCTTACCTGCCTCCTGAGAAACCTGTATGCAGGTCAAGAAGCAACAGTTAGAACTGGACATGGAACAACAGACTGGTTCCAAATAGGAAAAGGAGGACATCAAAGCTGTATATTGTTACCCTGTTTATTTAACTTACATGCAGAGTACCTCATTGGAAACACTGGGCTGGAGGAAGCACAAGCTGGAATCAAGATGGCCAGGAGAAATATCAACAACCTCAGATATGCAGATGATACCATTCTAATGGCAGAAAGTGAAGAGAAACTAAAGAGCCTCTTGATGAAAGTGAAAGAGGAGAGTGAAAAAAATGGCTTAAAACTCAACATTAAAAAAACTAAGATCATGGGGTCCAGTCCCATTCATGGCAAATAGATGGGGAAACAGTGGAAACAGCAACAGATATTATTTTCTTGACTCCAGAATCACTGTGGACAGTGACTGCAGCCATGAAATTAAAAGACACTTGCTCCTTGGAAGAAAAGTTTTGACCAACCTAGACAGCGTATTAAAAAGCAGAGACATCATTTTGCCGACAAAGGTCCATTTAGTCAAAGCTATGATTTTTCCAGTAGTCATGTATGGATGTGAGAGTTGAACTATAAAGAAGGCTGAGCACCAAAAAATTGATGCTTTTGAACTGTGGTGCTGGAGAAGAATCCAGAGAGTCCCTTGAACTGCAAGATCAAACTACTAAATCTTAAAAGAAATCAACCCTGAATATTCTTTGGAAGGACTGATGCTGAATCTGAAGCACCAATAGTTTGGCCACCTGATGTGAAGAGCCAATTCACTGGAAAAGACCCTGATGCTGGTAGAGATTGAGGGCAAGATGAGAAGCGGGTGGCAGAGGATGAAATGGTTGGGTGGCATCACTGACTCAATGGACATGAGTTTGAGCAAACTCCAGGAGATAGTGAAGGACAGGGAATCCTGGTGTGCTGTAGTTCACAGTGTTAAAAAGAGAGGGATGTGACTTAGCCACTGAACAAGAATATGGCAGCAGAAGATACTCTATACCACCTGGAACATGGGCATTAGGCCTTAAAGAAACAGGCATACTTCTCAAAGTGTACATGTTATATCAACTCAAAGGATTTGGGCAGACATTTACTGGGGAGATTCAGCTCTTACTTCCAACTCTAAAACTTACACTGGTTTATGTTATTTGATAAATTACTCTGCTTTGGTATATACGCTATACCTAATTCCAAAATGGAATGCAAATTAGTACAACCACTATGGAGAACAGTATGGAGGGGTCTTTATTGAAACATGTAAAATATCATGTAAGAAACGAGTTGCCAGTCCAGGTTCGATGCACGATACTGGATGCTTGGGGCTAGTGCACTGGGACGACCCAGAGGGATGGTATGGGGAGGGAGGAGGGAGGAGGGTTCAGGATGGGGAACACATGTATACCTGTGGCGGATTCATTTTGATATTTGGCAAAACTAATACAATTATGTAAAGTTTAAAAATAAAATAAAATTAAAAAAAAGAAATATCAATTGATCCAGCAATCCTACTCTTGGGCATATAACCAAAGAAAACCATAATTCAAAAAGATACATGCACCCCAACCTTCATTACAGAACTATTTACAATAGCCAAGACACGGAAGCAACCTAAATGGCCCCTGACAAATGAATGGATAAATAAGATGTGGTACATATATGCAGTGGAATGTTAGCCACAAAAAGAATGAAATAATGCCATTTGCAGCAACATGGATGGACCTAGAGATTAGCATACTAAGTGGAGTAAGCCAGACAGAGAAAGACACATATCATACGATATCATTTATATGTGGAATATGAAAAAAAATTATACAAGTGAACTTATTTACAAAACAGAAAGAGGTTTACAAACATGCAAAGCAAACTTATGGTTACCAAAGGAGAAAGGGTAGTGGGGGCTATAAATTAGAAGGTTGGGATTAACATATATACATTACTATACATAAAATCAATAACTAACAAGGACCTGCAGTATAGCACAGGGAACTCTACTCAATAGTTTGTAACAACCTATAAGGAAAAAGAATCTGAAAAGGAATATGTGTGTGTGTGTGTGTGTGTGTGTGTGTATCTGAATCACTGTGCCACCTGAAAATAACATGATATTGTAAATCAACTATACTTTAATAAAAAATACAATAAAGTGACAGTTGTGGAAGGAATACTAGATTTTGAATTATAACTAAGATCCTACTCCAGATCCACCACTACTGAGTGTGTCCTCAAATAAAGCATTTTTACACTCTCTGATTTTTTAAACAAAGAAAACAACAACTAAACATTACCATCACAAGGTTATTTGGAAAACACTGAGGTAATATTTATGAAAATTCTCTGTAAATATAAAAATTCTACACAAAGAGAAAGGATTATTATCACTATTTTAACCTTGACAGGGATTTCCAGACCTGCTTTTTTCATGAACTCCTGCAAAAGAGAGCCATAGAGTCAACCTTAAAAACAAAACCCAGACATTTATGCTGTCATAGAAACATGTGTAAAGTGTTAACATCCTTTGGCAGCATTTTCTTCAGGCTGTAACTCCTAAGGGCAACGCTGATGCCTGTTTCTCTTGCCATAGAAGCTCTTCCTCATTTCTATATCCACCCAAATCAAACTTTTTTGAGCTACTGAATGATTTTTTTTTTTCCTGTACCAATCCTTTGGGTGTTTACAATAAATGCCAAAACCTTTATGGACAACCCGTTTTAGGCAAAGCATATTGTTAAATGTTGTGTGGGATGCTGAACTGAACAGGGTTTCCTCATTATAATCTAGGAGAGTGGCTGGATGATCATGGTAGATATATGCGATGATTACGGTAGGAAGGAGCACTGGTGCAGATCAAAGAGGGAGTGACACAGCTAAGGAAGGAATTGTGCAGGAGGTGATATTTGGGTTTGGCCTTGAGAGAGCAATTTAGATAAGCGAGATGAAAGGTCATGTATGTGTGAAGTACAATAGTCCACCTTTATGCTTTATGTGTAGAAGATACATTCCAAGACCCACAGTGGATGCCTGAAACTGCAGAAAATAGTACGTACATGTTATTACATCTTTTTTCCAGTAAATACATATCCATGATAAAGTTTAATTTATAAATTAGGTAGCTGCTGCCGCTGTTGCTAAGTCACTTCATCGTGTCCAACTCTGTGCGACCCCATGGATGGCAGCCCACCAGGCTCCCCCGTCCCTAGGATTCTCCAAGCAAGAACACTGGAGTGGGTTGCCATTTCCTTCTCCAATGCATAAAAGTGAAAAGTGAAAGTGAAGTCGCTCAGTCGTGTCTGACTCTTAGCGACCCCATGGACTGCAGCCCACTAGGCTCCTCCGTCCATGGGATTCTCCAGGCAAGAGTACTGGAGTGGGGTGCCATTGCCTTCTCTGAAATTAGGTAGGGTAAGTGATTGATAACAAGATAATAAAATATAACAAGTATAGCAATATATTGTAATAAAAGTTATGTGAATATGGCTTCTCGTAATTTAAAACATAAAAAATATTTACTTTTGGAGTTTTTCATTTAATATTTTCTGATTGAGGTTGACTTTAGGTACCCAAAACTGAGGAAAGCAAAATTGTGGATATGAGGGATGACTATAAAATTTAGAGGCAGACCTGGGAGTGTGGGGTAGGAGATCGCTGAGGTAGGAACCAACAATGAGTGGAGAAACACAATGGTTTGGAAAGACAGTCAGTTCCAGAACATTGGAAAACCTTGAGTCTGAACTTCATTTGGTAAGCAAAGAAGAGTTTGAAGGGAGGTGTTTTGAATTTAAAAACGACACTAGCAGTATCATCTAGCAGGAGTCAATGAGTAGGGGGCCCCTTACTAGCAAAAGAGAATCCAGTGGAAGGTTGGAAATGAGAAAGAGAGGGTACAACTCTGACTCCAGGGGGTGTGGGAGGAAGGGGTAAAGTGGAAGGAGGCAGAGAGTGGAAACAGCTTTCAGGAAGAATAACATGAAGACGAAAAGCTGGAAAGGGGTATCTCTTTAAGAGAGCATATGTTTTAAGTGGAGCTCACTTGGAGATGTACAACATAAATGGGAAAGGTGCTGTAGACGGCAGCAAAGAGTGAAAAAGAGCAATGATTTTTTGGGGCTGTGTTTCAAAAGTCAGGAGAAGAGACACATCCTCAGGGGTTGGGGTAAAGGTGAGGAGGAAGTGAAAAATGTTGAAAAAGTATAAAATGTAAGGTGCATTCATACATTACTGGTGGCATTATAATCACAAAACATTTATGGAAAGCAAAGAATTTTTGTGTAGGTAATAATACAAAAGAAAGAAAAAAGTTTCATGTACAAAGATGTTCACTATAGTGTTATTTAAAATGGTAAAAATGGAAAAATCTAGATTCTCAACCAAAGGAAAAAAAAAAAACAATTTGATTGGATGCCCACTGAATTAAAAGCTTAGCAAACTATTTTGAACAGAATGTTACTCAAATATCTGACATGGAAATTCATACAGAAAAAATACTTGCTGAAAATAAAGATAATTCTGCTCCAAACTGCAAGAGCACCATTATGTCTCCATACCAACAGAAATCCCAACAATAATCATGGGTGTCTTCACATTCAGTACTCAGGGCTATCCTGTGATTAGCTTCCTCTATTTCCTGCATTTTATGAATCAGGAAATGGAGACTCGGGGTCATTAAGAAATATACCCTTAATAGATTAAATCCCCATTCACGAATACAATAATTTGGAGAGCTGGTATTCCTAGGCGGCTGTGTTTTACCCTAGAGTCTGTGCTCTTAATTACCTCACCACTGTTTCAATCCTAAATAACTGGTTATTTCAGTCAGTTATGAAAAGAGCACTAATGAAATCAGCTTGGAAACGACAAAGACAAAAAAATACATATGTGTGTATACATACATAGGTAGGTATGTATGTATGTATATACATACATTTCTCTATTTTAACTGGATTTTACCTAGACAAATCATAAACATATTTCCTATTTTTACCATCAATTTTATTATTCCATGAAAGATGCTAATGGTTAGTTCAATATTTCCATGAAGCTAAATGTTCAATGACTATAATACCTGAAGATTAGTTTTATTTTCTCTGGGGCCACAATTTGGAAGAGAATAAAATAACTTATGTTCATTATTTATGAATGAAAACATAAGGATACTGAATGAGCAACTTAACAACAATACGGACTTTGATTTTAATGGCACACATTTATCCATTAGGATACGATCCATGAAAATGTAAATGAGACACCTGACTTGTGCTTAACCCTCATTCTCGGCAACATTTTTCTCTACAGTGATGGGAAAGAAACAGAATTAACTATTAAAAACAACCAAGTAATTATGTTAGAAAGCTGTGAAACAAATGTGCACATCATGTCCCTTGAGAATTTGCATTAGAACATCTTTGCATCAGAAGACACTTGATCCAGACATTTTAATTTCTATCTTTTAAACATACATATTCTGGTAAGAAGAAATTACCTTCAGCTTTTCTTCAAGCTCTGTGAGAGAGCTACATAATTCAGTGACAGATTCAAGAACTTCTTTGTGTTTGGCCACTATTTTCTCAGCATATTTCTGCCCTTCTTCAAAACCTGGGGAAAAGAAGGGTTAAAACCATTTTTAAAGGTCAAATCCTTAGCAGAAAAAAAATCCCAGGCTAAACCCCATAAATTAATCCCATTAATTTATCCCAGTGTCTGACACTGGGCCTATAGATAGTAAGCACTTACTAAATACTTGTTGAATAGACAAAAGCATCATTGGAAAACCCAAGTATTCTAGAAAAATGGTTACATTTGCTGTACCATGTCCCAATTAATATTCATAAAGCTCCACTCTAACCTCTTTTCTCCTTTTCAAAACATTCAGCTGTTCTTCACTACTTAGAAAGCATACAGTCAAGGCCCTCTGTGATATGGTTTCGACCTGCCTCTCTCAAAAATATATCTCCATAATTCCTTCACATACTTAATATCTGACCAAACTGAACTAGCAACTTTTCTCTCAAAATCCCCACAGCCACTGACTGTTCTTTCCTGTATGGGGAAAGGGTACCCATACCCCTGTCTCTGTGGGGATAAATCCTACTCACTCTTCAAGGTCTACCTCCAATGTCAAGATCTTTGTGGAAATATTCTTCATCTTTCCCAACTGGATTTTCCTCTCCCTACTGGAGTAATAATACAAGTATCTATTGTGTAGTGAGTGCATCTTATTTGCCTGTGGCTAGGCACTTTATACGGAGAAGGCAATGGCACCCCACTCCAGTACTCTTGCCTGGAAAATCCCATGGACAGAGGAGCCTGGTAGGCTGCAATCCACGGGGTCGCTAAGAGTCGGACACGACTGAGTGACTTCACTTTCACTTTTCACTTTCATGCATTGGAGAAGGAAATGGCAACCCACTCCAGTGTTCTTGCCTGGAGAATCCCAGGGACGGGGGAGCCTGGTGGGCTGCCGTCTATGGGGTCGCACAGAGTTGGACACGACTGAAGTGACTTAGCATAGCATAGCATAGGCACTTTATATGCATTAGCTAACAAAACCTTCCTCTAGAAGGTTCTACTGCATTGTCCAAATGAGGAATCCCAGGCTCAAAAGAGCTCTTCAGGTAACCCAGACAATAATTGAAAGAGCAGAAATTTAACTGGACTACTGGACTCCACAGCTCAGACTAAAATGGTATTGTACATTGTTATAGACTGAATTGTGTCCCACTTGCTGTTGCTGCTGCTGCTGCTAAGTCACTTCAGTCGTGTCCGACTCTGCGTGAACCCATAGACGGCAGCCCACCAGGCTCCCCCGTCCCTGGGATTCTCCAGGCAAGAACACTGGAGTGGGTTGTCATTTCCTTCTCCAATGCATGAAAGTGAAAAGTAAAAGTGAAGTGGCTCAGTCGTGTCCAACTCTCAGTAACCCCACGGACTGCAGCCCACCAGGCTCCTCCATCCATGGGATTCTCCAGGCAAGAGTACCGGAGTGGGGTGTCCCACCTAAAATTCATACATTGAAAACTCAACCTCCAGTATCTCAGAATGTAACATTATTTGGAGATGAGGTCTTTAAAGGGAGATAAAGTTAAAAATTGGCATCACGAGGGTGGGGTGCCAATTCATTATGATTGGTGTTCTTAAGAGAAGATTAGAGAAGCTGGGGTGCTTGTGCACAGATGCCTATGTGAAGAGGGAGCAAGAAAAGAGAAGCCTTGGTAAAAACCAGCTCATTGAGTCCCTTGATCTTAGATTTCCAGCCTCTGGAACTTTGAAGAAATTAGTTTTTGTGATTTAAGCTACCCAGTATACGGTATTTTGTTATGGCAGTTCTAGCAAACACACATTTTAGACCTTTGTCACTGCATTTACCATATTGTGACTTCTAGGCACAGACTGTGGATTCCTGAATGACGGAAATGGGTTGTATAGGTCTTTATATCAATCACAGCTCCATAGTATCGCCTAATGGCAGAAAGTGAAGAGGAACTAAAGAACCTCTTGATAAAGGTGAAAGAGGAGAGTGAAAAAGCTGGCTTAAAACTCAACATTCAAAAAACTAAGATCATGGCATCCAGTCTCATCACTTCATGGTAAATTGATGGGGAAAAGTGGAAACAGTGGCAAACTTTATTTTCTTGGGCTCCAAAATCACTGCAGACAGTGACTGCAGCCTTGAAATTAAAGACGCTTGCTCCTTGGAAGAAAAGCTGTGACAAACCTAGACAGAATATCAAAAAGCGGAGACATCACTTTGCTGACAAGGTCTGTATAGTGAAAGCTATGGTTTTTTCAGTAGTCATGTACGGATGTGAGAGTTGGACCATAAAGAAGGCTGAGCATCAAAGAACTGAAGCTTTTGAACTGTGGTGCTGGAGAAGACTCTTGAGAGTCCATTTGGACAGAAAGGAGATAAAATCAGTCAGTCCTAAAGGAAATCAACCCTGAATATTCATTGGCAGGACTGTTGCTAAAGCTGAAGCTGAAGCTCCAATACTTTGGCCACCTGATGTGAAGAGCCAATTCACTGGTAGTTTTCTTTAATTTTTCAATTCATATTTTATTATTTTTATGTATTTACCATTTCCTTTGGAAAATCATTACTAATTCATTCTCATTAATTTAGTATTAGCTAATGCAATAGATGCAATAGCCACATTTTTATGGCTATCCATGGAGAGTGAGTGCTTCATGTAACAAGAGAGACTATCCCTCTGGCAGCAGCTGTGGGCAGCCAAATGAAGCACCGTTGCTCCATCTTTTGGGGCTAGGTTTGCCCAGTCACTAGGCACTACTCTTGTTAATTACCTTGTAGTTAACAGTGTCAAGGAATTCATGAAATTATTCTTCTTGCACCCTCAAGGACTGTCACCCTTGAACAGGCATTTTAAATGGGGACCTTCTTCACATGGAAAGGCTTTTCAGACCAACAGTCATGGAGAAGAGGAAAGCACAATCTGTGAGATGATGATTTGAATTCTCCCATTTATTCCACAGGGCTTCCCAGGTGGCTCAATGGTAAAGAATCTGCCTGCAGTGCAGGAGACACCAGAGACATGGGTTTGATCCCTGCATTGGGAAGATCCCCTGGAGGAGGAAATGGCAACCCACTCCCGTATTTTTGCCTGGAGAATCCCATGGGCAGAGGAGCCTGGTGGGCTACAGTTCATAGGGTTGCAAAGAGTCAGACTGAGCACACACACACTATTTATTCCACAAATGAGAGGAAGACAAGGGAAGACCTTCCAGCCCTTTCTTATATCCACAAACCTTAATCCTCATAGAAACATGAGGACTGTAGACCTCAGTCTTAGCTTTCTACCTACTTCAAGGACTATGGGAGTTGTGTATAGTTTTGAGGACTCACTGCAATCGAAATTAGATTTCATTTTTGTCTACATAAGCTGAGTACTATTCTGGTTTTAATGGGGGAGAAAGGGAAGAGAGAAGGAGGGCTTACAAATGGTCATTAAAAATCCACATGCTTTCATCTCCTGCAGCCAGGAGTTCCTGCCTCTATTCCCTATTATTCACTTTTGCTCTTATCTTGAATCTTTTCCCAGAATAGGCTGGCGTAGTAAGGACCCTGAGGGCTTGCCATGCTCTGCTGTCTGCTAGGTTCACTAGAAATTCGTCCAGTGGTGAATCAATGGGTATCTTAACAGAGACTTCACCATATAAGCGCTGAGCGAGGTCACTGATCTCCTGGATCCTTTCTTCTTGCTGAGGCACTGAGGGTGTGATAAACTTTTTGAACTGCTGGTGGAGGATCTCCACTGCTTCCTTGGTCTTGCACTCTGTGGAATACTTTCCAACTCTTACGACTGTGGCACTTGCATCTTCATACCAAAAGTGACACTAAATTAAAATGGGAGAAATCACAGATTAAAGACACACTATCCTCCCAAATTTCTTCATTTTGCCCACTGAGGTAATTAATGTGAACTCTTTTTAAGTCCTAAGAAATGAAACATCACAGCATGACCATATACTTTTGCACTTGGAAATTAGAGTCAGATAAGAAAATATGGAAATCAATTTGATTTTTCTGCTTTCTTAGATTTGCCTGAAATATAATTCCTAAGAGAAAAGTTGCAGACTTACAAGAACAGGCATTCTAAAAAAAACCATATGGCACTAAAAAGAATCCAAATATCAGCTAAAGTAAGAAAAAGCTCAAACACACAAAATTCAGCCTATTTAATTGAAATCATTAACAATATATGGATAAAGTATTGCCCAAATAACACCTCAACAAATAAATTCTTTTAGGAATAAGATTTAGTCTGTAGATGGAGGAAATATCATTTGAAGAATAGCATTTGACCTTTTCTTGATAGAAAATAGTCATATTTTCAAAGCATAGTGGAGAATTGAGATAGTTTCTCACTAAAAATAAATAACTATGATGAAAGAAATGTGTCTGACCAAGGCCAGAAGCACTTATGCTGAGTGAGAAATAGAAACACATGACTGTTAGGAGTTGGCTTTAAATAAGTGCCATAGAAGTACAGCAAACCTATACATCAGATATGGAAGAATGATTATTTCAATCCCCCTAATGTGGTATTAAATCTAAAAGCTCTATTGCACTAGTGGGAAAGAGAGATGTTTTGTAACTCAGAATTATGGGCTACAAAAAATGCTCAAGAACTTCAAGTGTAGAGTTTCTTCACTATGAAGTGTGCAAATAATGACTTTAACTTGCCAAATTTCATATAATTTATGTATACTTTGCCATTTATCCTCTTGATAAAAATGAAATAATACCAATAAGAATTTTTATACATGAAAAATCCAATTAGCAACTTTCTCTCTAAACATTCTCAAATTCTGTGAAATAAGTCATTATTGATTATTTTAGCAGATATCCAACAGTTAATATAATTAACTCCATGATGATTAAACACCTTGAGTTGACGAGGTTGTGGATAAATGAGAATTTCTCGTATGTTGCTGGTAAGAAGAGTTAAATTAGTAAAATCTTTCCAAAGAGCAAGTGGACAATACAATCAAAACCATGTAACATGTATCCCTTTGGTACAGCAATTCTGCATGAGGAAATTATCCTAAGGATATAATCATGAAAAGGAGCATGATGCACAAATTTAATGACAGTAATAGCTAATGCAGTGTTGTTCTAAGCAACAGAGAAATTTTTTTAAAAATTACAATACAGATAACATGACAACAAGAAGAGAATACCTCTTCTATCAACTCCTGGAGATGCTCGGTCAGGTCCAAATTCTTCCTGTAATCTGTTACAACTTTGTCAAATTCATCCACATGCTTCTGCAAATCCCTCATGGCTTCCAAAAGGATATTCACTTTATTATTTGGATAATTTAAGAAAGAAGTTTTATTCTCAACTTTTTCCATTTTCCTTTTCAAAGCCTGGGCAAAAAAAAAAAAAAAAAAATTTAATGACAGTCAGTTTTTATTTACTCAGCTAGTTAGTAATTAAATATTGAGGGAGAAACTTTGAAAAACTTTTACAGCTTCCTTCATTTAATATGTTAAATGCATAATTATTAAAACCCATTTTGGAAAGAATAGGTTTCCTTTCAGATAGTTTATTGACTCAGCATTCAGCAAATATAGAGAAAATTTACTCTATACCAGGATCTATTCCATAGTTTGAGAATGCTATGATTTTTTTAAAAAGAAAAAGACCATAAAATCAAATATTTTATTGTACTCAGCTCACTGTCTTCTGAGAAAGCAGTCAAATTAGCCAGCATAAGCAATAATCAGGAAAGGTATCAGGGCCTGCGGCGACAGTGGAAGAAGCTTCTGATATAGGTGGGTGCAAGGAAAGAAAAAGGGAGGCATAGGAGGTGTGTGCGTGTGTGTGTGTGTAGCAGGGAGAATGGTGCAAGGAAAGAAAAAGGGAGGCATAGGAGGTGTGTGCGTGTGTGTGTGTGTGTGTGTGTAGCAGGGAGAATGGTGCAAGGAAAGAAAAAGGGAGGCATAGGAGGTGTGTGCGTGTGTGTGTGTGTGTGTAGCAGGGAGAATGGTGCAAGGAAAGAAAAAGGGAGGCATAGGAGGGGTGTGTGTGCGTGTGTGTGTGTGTGTGTAGCAGGGAGAATGGTGCAAGGAAAGAAAAAGGGAGGCATAGGAGGTGTGTGCGTGTGTGTGTGTGTAGCAGGGAGAATGGTGCAAGGAAAGAAAAAGGGAGGCATAGGAGGTGTGTGTGTGTGTGTGTGTGTAGCAGGGAGAATGGGAGCAATGAGGCTGCATAGGTCTGGCAGAGATCATTCTAGAGCTGCTTCAAGAGATAAATCAATAAATTATGTATTTTATGTGAAGCACCCAATTGTTATAAAAACTAAAACTATCTTTTCAGTTCTAATGGTATAAAAAAAGCCTAAGGGTTAGGCATTTAGAATTGAAATGCAAAATAATTTTGCAATAATTGTAGCACACACACACACACACACACACACACACACACACAAGTATCTTCTCATTACCTGTAGTTTTTCAGCATATATATCCACTTGTTGAATTTGATATTTGAGAGCTTTTAGATTTCGAGCTTTTTCATTTTTCTTAGTGTAATTAAACTTCGAATTGTTGAATTTCTTTTTTATTTCTTTGAATGATTCTTTGAGCTACAGTTCAATAAAAAGAAACCGGTGATTTCCTTAAAATGAGAACATTGATATTCATTTGCAGTGAATCAAGATGTCTGTACTTCAAAATCTTTACAACCTTTGAAATGTATTCAGAGTGATTTTAAATAGAAAGCAAGTCTGCTAAGTGAATATATAATGTGAATTTAAACATATTCCCCAAGTGTAGGTAATTATAAATTGTTCTCAGTATTTTTTGACTTGTAATTTATAATTAGGATTACAGTTATAGAACATCCTTTGGCCTTCAAACAAGAATGATTTTAATATGTGATAGATTTTTAACAACTCTATCTTATTTGTATTTATTTGACATTATTTTACAACTCATTCTAGTCTCTCTGTGCTAATATTTGTCTCAGATCCTTCCATATCCAGTGCTCTTACAGTTATCATGAAAAAACTTATTAAGTCTCCCAGGAGCTGTTCATGTTGCAGAGGTCAGTGGTGTGTTAATATTTAGCCCAATGAGGACATTAATGAGGTGGAAAAGGAGACCCAGTATGAGAGTCAGTAGGAAAAGGGCTGTATTTGTTCAAATCCAATTAAAAACTATTTTTCACGGACAGTTTCCAGAAGAGATTTACTTCTTAGATATAAATCATTAACTTCAGAGAGCCTTCAGAAATGGAATGTAAAGTGACAGTTGTTGCCTAGGGTGGCGACGCTAACTTGTGCATGAACAGAGTACGGGGCTGTACACTGAAAACAGGGCATAGATGATGACTCTCTTAAAAACAAACAGTTCAGCTCTATTGGTGAAGCAAAATTCTAAGCAGTCTAGTTCAATTAACTACACTGCTTTCTGGGCCCTTCTCCAGATTCAAGAAGGATAAACACATTGACAGGAAACTCACTCCATAATGTCAGCAAAGAGAAGTACAGAGAAAATATAAAGCATCTCAGATTATATGGGAGCATTTAACAGCCAAGAATGAACAATGTCATGGTTGATAAATTTGAGCTATGGCAAGAAGTCAGGAAAACATTAAAATTCTTTTCAGTGACAGCAAGTAAATTATTTGGGAGGGAATAAAGGTTGTGCACATGCTGGATTTTAGGTTTAAAATGCAGAAAAACTATCTGCCCGAGAAAATGCTCATCTTCTCAATTCTTATTTCAAATTCTGCATATTATAAAGACAAAATTTTGATACTTAACACTTTCTGAAAACTGCTGCTGCAGCTAAGTCGCTTCAGTTGTGTCTGACTGTGCGACCCCATAGACGGCAGCCCACCAGGCTCCTCCGTCCATGGGATTTTCCAGGCAAGAACACTGGAGTGGGTTGCTATTGCCTTCTCCACTTTCTGAAAAGAACAATCAATAAAGCCCTAATTGCATACATGGAAATTATTATACTGATTCAATTTTTGCATTTGCTATACCTATACTTCATCAGTGTTATTTATATGATAAATAAAAGTGTTGAGCATTAGCTTTAAATTACAAGCACAGAGACCACATAAAATATTCCAATTGATAAATCAATAATATTACAAAGGAGTGGAAAGAATTATAACTTCAAAATTTGAAAACTATTCCTCCATTAGAACTCAGAAAAATATTTAAAAGATAATATTCAGCTGATATGTTTACAAAATAAACAATTCATATTTAAATTTTTTGACAGTGGATGTGTTAAAATGTGTGTGTTTGATATCAGTGGGAAAGCACAAATGAGGACAATTTTATGAGGTTAAGATATGAAGAGATAGTAGAACAACAATGTGAACGCCCTGAAATCACTTATATGTACTCCTAAAAGGGTTAAGATGGTAAACTTTATGTTATGTGTCATTCACTACAGTTAAAAATATAATTTTTATTTGTAATAACAATAAATAAAATAAAATAAAAAGAAAGGAAAAATATGTACAGTCACTAACATGTATCCATCAGAAAAAAAAAATTTTATATTCTTTTTTTCCCATGACTGTACCATAACATATATTATAGACTTCAGTCTGGACAAAGGAAGAGGGACTCTGTCATCAACCTGATAACCACTGAGTTATGCCCACTTGTTTAAATGGGAAAAAAAATCAACATCTATTTGAAAACTGTGATAAATGAAGAAAAGCTGAGCCTTAACCTTTTAATTCTAAGTGATGACATTTAAAGTTTACCTTGGATTAAGAAGTTTGAGGCTGATAAATGATAAGTGCAATTTTATTTCTGTTTGCCTTAGAATGTATGTACTTTCACTGAAGATGATTTATAAGGCCAAAGAATGTTCATGGTGAAATGGGATCAGTTTCTTTCTGACATATGATCTCCTTTGACAAACTTGCTGGCCCTTCTCTCTTTTGGTCCCACTGGAAATCCATTTAAATCCTGAACCTTTCCCAGCTCAAATTCAGGACTATTGCAGATACAAGTTGAAGGCAGCAAGCATGAATTACCTACAGCAACCAGATTTTCAGAAAAAAATCTAGCCATGTCTCATTTTCTTACCTGCGCATTCTAATATGAAAAGTTAACTTCCCATCTAATACCCATATAACTTGTTTACATATATATTTTTTAAAAAAACTGAATGCCATGGTTGCTCGGCTATGGTATCATTGTTCATGCATGCAGCTGTTTTAAACTTTAGTTAGCTGATCAACAATGGGGAATGGTGGAGATGGCCAAGACAACTGCTCAACCAGAGCACAGAAAGAAGGAAAACCACCCAAACCTTGGGGCAAGGATAAGTTTACCCTATTCAAAATCTTTAAATGTTGTTATAATTTGTATTGATAAAATTTACGAAAGTCTTAAGAAAATCAGGAGAAAGATCCTTTTTCAAATGCACAGTGTGATTTTCCTATCTTTCCACTTGTCCAGCTCCTCCATAGTTGCCGTAGAATATAGCTGTAATTAGGAAAAAAATCATTAAGACTTAAACCTGCAGTTCTTTTGAAACTAACATAATGAGCATCTTCACCAAATTTCCCAGGGAGCAGAAAACTTCTCTCAGGGTTAGACATAAACAAAACTTCTTAGGGAAGAAGCAAAAGGGAACAAAATGGGGAACAAAGAAGCTGGCTTGCTATTTTAGTCTTGACGAAGCTGGCTGAGGCTACTTTGGCACAAGGATGCATTATTTGTGAGTCTGTTGTTGGCAAGGCCACTTTATGTGCGGGACATGGGACATTTTAAAACTAAGACAATGTCTTTAAAACAAAAGCCTTTCATTAGAACGATGGCACATGACTAGCCAGAAGCAAAAATACAAAACAAGTAGTTCATTTCTCTTAATGTCCATTTCATGAGCTTTATTTTTTGCCCACCATTTTTGCCTACTCCAGAAAAAAAAAAAAAAAAGTTTTCTGATGCTCATTTTCAGTAACAGAAAGAAGGCTCTAATGTTATAACACCCCAGGGATGCTTCATTTGAAATGAAGTGGCCCCAAACTCCTAATTTAACCCGAGTGACTAGCTACAATTATTAATGGTAACTTTAACTTTAGTTCTGGAGAGATTTCAGGACCAGACTTTCTTGGCCTCCTCCTGTTCAGCAACCACATGACTGTCTTCCTGCGCTTACGACCAGTCTTGCAGAAGCAGAAAGTGGGGCAGCTTGGAAAGAGGAGACAAGTGCTCCATTTTACATTTGCAGGTGGCAGCATTTCTCAGTAACAGCTATTCATCCACGCTGCAAGTTTTGTGTGCTCACAATATACTTACATTTGATTTTCTGAACATGATAACCATGATTTGAAAAGTTCAGCTTTTTATCTTCTACAGTAAGAAGAGTAGTTTTGCAGCTGTGAAACACCAAACTTCCAACAGATTTTAACCCAATGGAATGGACATTTCAGAACAAATTGTAGTCTTTTCTATCCTCTTATAAATGCCAACTAAATGGACTCACATTGGGGCCTAGTGATGAGCAGTTGTGATTGTGAAGGCCCTTGGGCTTTAAGTTGCCCAAACTATTAGTTTCCTAAGGACTGTTGTGTTCTGTGGCTTGGCAGACAGTAGTCATATAGTAATATTAGTTGAATGATGATAATTTAGTTTTTCCTTAAAATGATGAATTAAGATCATCAATCTGAAAAATAGTAATTACCTGCACTATTCCATAGTGCTGCCTCATCTATGCCCTCTTTTTCTGCTTCCTTTCCTGCCAGTTGATGGCTGCCCATAGTCATTTGTCAAAAGCAAAAAACACACAATGTCAGAGGGTTTCCCTGGTGGCTCAGTGGTAAAGAACCCGCCTGCCAATGCAGGAGACGTGGGTTTGATCCCTGGTTCAGGAAGATCCCCTGGAGAAGGAAACAGCACCCCACTCTAGTATTTTTGCCTGGGAAATCCCATGGACAGACAACCCTGGTGGGCTACAGTGCATGGGGACACACAGAGTCCGACATGACTTAGCGACTAAACAAAAACAATGTAAGGAAAGGAGAACATCAAGGCTGTATATTGTCATCCTGCTTATTTAACTTATATGCAGAGTTCAGTTCAGTTCAGTTCATTTCAGTTGCTCAGTCGTGTCTGACTCTTTGCGACCCCATGAACTGCAACACGCCAGGCCTCCCTGTCCATCACCAACTCCCAGAGTTTACCCAAACTCACGTCCATTAAGTTGGTGATGCCATCTAACCATCTCATCCTCTGTCGTCCCCTTCTACTCCTGCCTTCAATCTTTCCCAACATCAGGGTTTTTTTTTTTTTTTTTTCAAATAAGTCAGCTCTTTGCATCAGGTGGCCAAAATATTGGAGTTTCAGGTTGAATGTCAGTCCTTCCAATGAACAACCAGGACTGATTTCCTTTAGGATGGACTGCTACATCTCATGATGTACTCTGCATATAAGTTAAATAAGCAGGGTGATAATATACAGCCTTGACGTACTCCTTTTCCTATTTGGAACCAGTCTGTTGTTCCCTGTCCAGTTCTAACTGTTGCTTCCTGACCTGCATACAGGTTTCTCAAAAGGCAGGTCAGGCAGGTCAGGTGTATGCAGAGTACATCATGAGAAACGCTGGGCTGGATGAACTACAAGCTGGAATCAAGATTGTCGGGAGAAATATCAATAACCTCAGATATGCAGATGACACCACCCTTATGGCAGAAAGCAAAGAAGAACTAAAGAGCCTCTTGATGAAAGTGAAAGAGGAGAGTGAAAAAGTTTGCATAAAGCTCAACATTCAGAAAACTAAGATTGTGGCATCCAGTCCCATCACTTCATGGCAAATAGATGGGGAAACAGTGGCTGACTTTATTTTTGGGGGCTCCAAAATCACTACATTTGAAAAGACCCTGATGCTGGGAAAGATTGAAGGTGGAAGGAGAAGGGGACGACAGAGGATGAAATGGTTGGATGGCATCACTGACTCAGTGGACATGAGTTTGGGTAAACTCTGTGAGTTGGTGATGGACAGGAAAGCCTGGCATGCTGCGGTCCATGGAGTCATAAAGAGTCGGACACGACTGAGCGACTGAACTGAACTGAGTGTTATTCATTGTGTATGTATCTATGGCAGCAGCATTCCTGTATTCTAACTTATTGCTGCTAATCTGCCTTATCTCCTTGGAACTAAATGACAGAAGAATAAAAGAATGTGTGTAACTGGAACAAGAAACTATGACATATGGAATACATACAAACATACATACATATATATTAATATATGTGTGTGTGCATATATACATATGTATATGTATATGTATGTATATGTGTGTGTGTGTGTATATATATCATTACTTTCCTAATGGGTAAGATGTTGGTACAGTGTAAAAATTTCAGGCTGAGGTAACATAATTATATGAAAACTTCTGTTTGCAAAATTTACTTTGAGAAAATGAATACCAACCCAATTGTGTCATTACTGTTCTTCTCTGCAAGGTAATTGTTTGTGACCCATAATGAGATTCCAGTGACAAATTTCCATTAACATAATGTAAACGTAAAGGAAGTTTTTTGGTCAGGTTGCAAGAAGAAAACACATTTAATATTAAGTTATTAAATTTCTAGAAAAGTGTAAAGAATAAGGAACTGATGATGTTCTGTCATGTAATAAGGCAAAGTACATCTATAATGCTTTGTGTATTAACAACTTATTTATACTGCCAGGCAAGAAAATGCATAGTGAGATTTAACATTCATGCATACAAATATATGAGTGGAAAAAACCTTCACAAAATCTGGCAGTATGAAGGTTGTGTTTTTTAGTAGACAGTTCAAAGTCAGTGAAACTTCAAGAAGCACTTTAAATGCATTGGAAGCAAAATACTGAGTTTCAAAATCAACTAAAAAAATCTAATGCTCGGTCTACTTCTCTGAAGGGGTACCTGACTATATTTTTTTATGTAAAAAAATTATTGTAATATATTGATTTATGGTAAAGCATCTGCCTGCAGTGCAGGAGACCTAGGTTCGACCCTGGGTTCGATCCCTCGGTTGGGAAGATCCCCTGGAGAAGGAAATGGCAACCCACTCCAGTACTCTTGCCTGGAAAATCCCATGGACAGAGGAGCCTGTAGGCTGCAGTCCATGGCGTAGCTAGGAGTCAGACATGACTGAGCGACTTCACTTTCACTTTTCACTTTCATGCATTGGAGAAGGAAATGGCACCCCACTCCAGTACTCTTGCCTGGAGAACCCCAGGGACGGGGGAGCCTGGTGGGCTGCCATCTCTGGGGTCACACAGAGTTGGACACAACTGAAGCAACTTGGCAGCAGCTGGGAAAATTAGTCAACTATCTGTAAAAGAATGAAACTAGAACACTTTCTAACACCATACACAAAAATAAACTCAAAATGGATTAAAGATCTAAATTTAAGACCAGAAACTATTAAACTCCTAGAGGAAAACATAGGCAGAACACTCTCTGACATAAATCACAGCAAGATCCTCTATGACCCACCTCCCAGAGTAAATGGAAATAAAAGCAAAAATAAACGGGACCTAATTAAACTTAAAAGCTTTTGCACAGCGAAAGAAACTAAAAGCAAGGTGAAAAGACAGACGTCAGAATGGAAGAAAATAATAGGAAACGAAGCAATTGACAAATAATTAATCTCAAAAATATCCAAGCAGCTCATGCAGCTCAATACCAGAAAAATAAATGACCCAATCAAAAAAACGGGCCAAAGAACTAATTTCTCCAAAAAAGATGTACAGATGGCTAACAAATCACATGAAAAGATGATCAACATCACTCATTATCAGAGAAGTGAAGTCGCTCAGTCGTGTCTGACTCTTTGCGACCCCATGGACTGTAGCTTACAAGGCTCCTCTGTCCATGGAACTTTCCAGGCAACAGTACTGGAGTGGGTTGCCATTTCCTTCTCCAGGGGATCTTCCCACCCAGGGATTGAACCCAGGTCTCCCGCCTTGCAGGCAGAGGCTTTACCGTCTGAGCCACCAGGGAAGAGATAATGCAAATCAAAACCATAATGAGATACCATCTCACACCAGTCAGAATGGCTGCTATCAAAAAGTCTACAAACAATAAATGCTGGAGAGAGTGTGGAGAAAAGGGAACCCTCTGACATTGTTGGTAGGAATGCAAACTAGTACAGCCACTATAGAGAACAGTGTGGAGATTTCTTTAAAAACTGGAAATAGAACTGCTATATGACCCAACAATCCCACTGCTGGGCATATGCATGGAGGAAACCAGAATTGAAAGAGACACGTGTACCCCAATGTTAATCCCAGCACTGTTTACAATAGCTAGGACATGGAAGCAACCTAGATGTCCATTGACAGACGAATGGATAAAAATGTTGTGGTACATATACACAATAGAATATTACTCAGCTATTAGAAAGAATGCATTTGAGTCAGTTCTAATGAGGTAGATGAAACTGGAGTCTATTACACAGAGTGAAGTAAGTCAGAAAGAACAACACCAATACAGTATGCTGCTGCTGCTGGTGATGCTAAGTCGCTTCAGTCGTGTCCGACTCTGTGCGACCCCATAGACGGCAGCCCACCAGGCTCCGCCATCCCTGGGATTCTCCAGGCAAGAACACTGGAGTGGGTTGCCATTTCCTTCTCCAATGCATGAAAGTGAAAAGTGAAAGTGAAGTCGCTCAGTCGTGTCTGACTCTTTGTGACCCCATGGACTGCAGCCTACCAGGCTCCTCCGTCCATGGGACTTGCCAGGCAAGAGTACTGGAGTGGGGTGCCATTGCCCTCTCCACAATACAGTATATTAATGCATATATATGGAATCTAGAAAGATGGTAATGATGACCCTATACACAAGACAGCAAAAGAGACACAGATATAAAGAACAGACTTTTGGACTCTGTGGGAGAATGTGAGGGTGGGATGACGTGAGAGAATAGCATTGAAACATGTATGTTACCATATGTGAATAGATGACCAGTCCAAGTTCGAAGCATGATACAGGGCACTCAAAGCTGGTGCACTGGGACAACTCAGAGGGATAGGATGGGAGGGAGGGGGAAGTGGTGTTCAGAACTGGGGGGACACATGTACACCCGTGGCTGATTCATGTCAATGTGAGGCAAAATCCACCACAACATTGGAAAGCAGTAGCCTCCAGTTAAAATAAATGAATCAATAAAGAAATAATCACAGAGGTTGGGCTAAAATATTCTCATCTCAAAGTTGTATATGACTTATAACAAACTTTTATATAAATATTTTAATATATTAATTCCTGATTAAGAACCTACTGTATAGCACTGGGAACTCTCCTTAACACTCTTTAATGACCTATAGTGGAACATAATCTAAAAAAGAGTGGAGATATATATATATATATATATATATATATATATATATATATGTATACCTGATACAGTTAGTACAGCAGAAACTAATACAACATTGTAAATCAACTATGCTTCAATAAAAAATAATTTTGGATGGCATCACCGACTCGATGGACATGAGTTTGGGTGAACTCCGGGAGTTGGTGATGGACAGGGAGGCCTGGCGTGCTGCAATTCATGGGGTCGCAATGAGTCGGACATGACTGAGCAACTGAACTGAACTGAAAGGGAAATGATCTCTGATAAAATAAAAACTTCATTTAGTACAGTTTCATAAAATAATTATAAATTGAATATTGTTTGTAAAGGAATAACATCAAATCAGCCAGAGAGATAAATACATCATGTTTTGAATTAGGTTTTGTGAGTTAGACAGATTAAAATTCTATTTTAAATATAAAGTTTGTTAAAATAAGTGCTTTTGTATTCAATAGAGAAAAAAAGAAAAGAAAGGAGACAGGCCAAAACTTTTTAAGGTCCTTTAAACATGAAACTGTAACTAGTATCAAGCATGAGTTGGATGTGAAGTAGAAGCAAATGAGAAGAATCACTCTGTTAATATTTAAGAACATGTTGTAGGGATATCTGATTCCTAAATCAAACCCACACGTATCTGGTTTCTCGTTCTTGTTCTGGTACAGACAATCCCAGGCGTCCTTGCTATGACTGGAAGGGCCATCTGTCTTCCCAGCCCGCTGGCTTCCAGCACAGGGTCATGACGAGGCAGCCTGTAAATAGAACCACTATCGGAAGGGCCTGAACCACTGTGGGGAGACCCATGTCCAAAAAGGCCACGGCGCTTCAGGAAGAGGGACGCTGAGCCGCAGGCAGCCAGGAATAACCTTTAGCTTGCTCTCTTCTGCTTTCAATAAAACAGGGCTGAACATCACAGTAGAGACAGATTTTCAGTAAGAAAAGTTTACAAATATTTTTTTTTTTTAAGGAAGAGGAGGAAGATGTAAGCGAAGAAAGAAAACAATTTCAGGACAAGGTAGTAAAAAAATCATTTCCATGACTATGAATCTAAATTTTACAGCCTTGGGGAGAATCAAGGTTGTTTTTCTTAACAAGATCTGGCTGAAGTGTTGCTAACTGCAGGACGTGACCTGGAAGAGGCCATTCTACTCAGAGGACAGGCTACACCAGGTGTTTAACTCTGAGTGAATAAAGAGTCTCTGGCCCACAGTGGCTCCTGGAACACATACTGGGAGCAGAAACTCCACAGTCCCGTGGCACATTGCTCCACTGAAAATCCGGTGATGCTAGTTTTCCTCCTGCTGAATGGGATCCAAGTGCCCTCTCCTGCTCTCTCCCCCTCTTGCTTTCCTTCCAGTCCTGCTCCTTTCTTGCATTTGCCTTTGGCCAAAAAGGGCTTGACGACAACCCAGGTTTACTCATACTTCAGTCTATGCTCTGATGTTGACAACAGTTGATACTCACTGAGCTGAAATTGTGTAACTTGGGCATAAGCAGAACAATCAAGGAGTTTTACTACTTCTTTTCCCCTCCACTCACTTGGGCTTGAGATTAAAGGACTTATGTCTTGTTTTCAAAAGAGATAAGTCTAGAATTATGGTACCTGCTGTCCTGCTGTCAGTTCCAGTAAGGAACCGGGGCCCATGCTATCCTTTATTTTTCTCCTAAAACAAGTAAACCTTTGTACGGAAAGTTTCACCAGGGGAGGGTGGCGCTGTAGTTCAGTGTGTGTCTTAGGGAGGCAGGTGGGTAGAATTGAGAGAGAGGAGGTGGAATTGAGGAGATGTATGGAGAGAGGACAGAGAAGGCGATGGCACCCCACTCCAGTACTCTTGCCTGGAAAATCCCATGGACGGAGGAGCCTGGTGGGCTGAAGTCCATGGGGTCGCTGAAGGTCGGACATGACTGAGCAACTTCACTTTCACTTTTCACTTTCATGCATTGGAGAAGGAAATGGCAACCCACTCCAGTTTTCTTGCCTGGAGAATCCCAGGGACGGGGGAGCCTGGTGGGCTGCCATCTATGGGGTTGCACAGAGTCAGACACGACTGAAGTGACTTAGCAGCAGCAGCCAGCCGATGGGAATTTGCTGTATGACTCAGGGAACTCAAACAGAGGCTTTGTGAGCATCTAGAAAGGTGGGGTGGGGAGGGGGATGGGAGGGAGGTTCAGGAGGGAGGGGACATGGGTGTACCAATGGCTGATTCTTATTGATGTATGATAGAAAACCACAAAATTCTGTAAAGCAAATATCCTTCAATTAAAAAAATAAAGTGTCAAACAATAAAAACAATAAAAAAATGAAGATACCTTTCACCTGTTACTTCTTTTTCTCTAGGAGTTGCTTTACCAGAGAAGCCACTCGGTTTGACTAAATATGAAAGCAGCCACTTGACTTTAGTGATAATACTTTGTAACCTCTGAGGCAACAAGCTTGCTCCCCTGACCCTTCATCATGAGTCAGTGGAACTTAAATAGCCTCTCAGCAGGCCGGAGCTGGCTGCACCAGGAAGGTGTCACCCTTCTGCCCTGATGAGCTATATCCACTCAAGCAAAACTACTGCGATAAGGGTTTGGGGTGGGTGGGGAGGAGCAAGCAAAAAACCGTAATACTACATTCCAGGGTCTATACACTGACAACATACTGACATCAACAGTTTGGGGAGTTTAAAGTGTACTCTGTACTCAACCTTTCTGAGCCCTGAGGCTACTGCTTGGTAGATTAAAAGGTCAAGGGTAAAAAGAAAGTCTCCTGATTTATTGTGTGTGTGTGTGCATGTGTGTGCACACGCGTGTGTGTGCGTGTGTGTGTGTGTGTTCCCACCTCGCCTATCTCATCCCTTGTAATGCAGAACTCCAGGCTGCGGGTCAGGGCCCGCTCATGGTCCTCGGTCTGGGCTCGCCAGGTCAGACAGTCCCCTTCAAGCATGTCCAGCTGTTGCTGCAGGTTCTTTGCAGAAACGTTAGAGCAGTTCTGAAAATGAAAGAGAAGTGAAAGTGATGAAGGGAATGGGCAAAACGGCAATGAGAACAACATGCTATTTACCTGCATTGTGAAACTCATAAATGACAATAAAGAAAATAAGCTCCTGATTTACCTTAAACTTCTTTGATTTCAGAAGGAAGCCAGACACCAATATCCAATGTTGTGAAAGACAAACTTACATTTTTAGTTCCGAAACTTGAGTTTTGAAGAGTTGCTCATCATACCCAATGCCTCAGAGACACCATTCAATGTAAGGTATAATTTTTACTTCAAAAGGCATAAAATATGCATTAGAAACATTTGGCTTCTACACTGTAATTTTCTTGTCAACTTGAGGTTAGCCTCAGGTTCATTATGCAAGTGCTCCCATCTCTACTCCGTGCAGGGGCTCCTGAAGTTAAAGCCAGACGTGAATTGGAGAACAATTTACACTATTTGTGCAAAGTGAGACGTCTTCCTTGCTCTTTTCTTTTAAAAATAAATCTACTAATGAAACAAAACTCTTTAAAAGAAAGCTCCTTCTTGGGGAAAACAGAGTCTATTAACAGCGACAGAAATTTTGTATTTCTTTCAGATTAACAAAAATCCTTTAGGTTTACTGCATTCCATATAATTTGGGAGATCAAACCAGTCAATCCTAAAGGAAATCAACCCTGAATATTCATTGGAAGGACTGATGCTGAAGCTGAAGCTCCAACACTTTTGCCACCTCATGTGAAGAGTCGACTCATTGGAAAAAACCCTGATTCTGGGAAAGACTGAAGGCAGGAGGAGAAGGGGATGACAGAGGACAGGATGACTGGATGGCATCACCGACTCAATGCCCATGAGTCTGAGCAAAGTCCAGGAGATAGTGAAGGACAGGGAAGCCTGGAGTGTTTGTAGTCCATGGGGTCACAAAGAATCGGACATGACTAAGCGACCGAACAACAATAACATAGTTTAGTAGATATCATAAATGAACTTTAAAATAAAATTATCCATTATGATTTTTATTAATGTTATATGTATTGGATAGAATTAACGTATTCTTTTCTTCCCTCAAATCCTCAAATTAAGAATTTGAAGAAGGAGTTTTTGTTTTATTTTTATATCAGAACCCAATGTGTTATTTAGGAAAATTTAATCTGGAATTATTTCCATCTCTTTTAAGCTCCTTTGGTAAGGTCAGCCCAGTGGAAAAAGCAGATCCAATGACTGGTGCCCAGAGGCCTGGGTGGAGCCAAGGTGCTTGGGCTCCTCTACTCTGGGCTTTTGTGGATAAAGTAGCTTCTCTGGGATCAGACTCTTCATCTGAAGATTAAGATCCTGGGTCTGACTATCTCAAGGCTACCTTTCAGATCTGACATGCTAAAGCAGCATTGTCCAACAGAAATACAACATGAGCCACATGAATAATTTTAAATTTTCTAGTAGTCATATTAAAAAGAAACTGGTGAAGTTAATTTTCACAATATAGTTTGTTTAACCAAATATAAAAAACACTAGTAAGGTTTTCTTTTTCATATTACGTCTTTGAAATCAAGTGTATATCTCACGCTGAGACTAAATTTCAATTATTGCTAAATTTGTTTCAGAAAAACTTGTTCTGTACTTAAATCTCATAGACTTTAGTAGATTCACATAGCCAAGTCACTCCGTATATACTTAAAAGGTTTACAATTTGGGGTATCAATTTAAAATAAATAAAATTAAAAGTTTAGTTCCTCTTTATTTCAAATGTGAAAAACCAACTGCCATTATAGATTGCAATTCTATAACTTTTAAATGAGCATGAGAATAGATGTATTAAACAAGACTTTTAAAATCAGATTTTTTTTTCTCCTTAAAACATTTTTTAGACGTGGTAGAAACTTACCACAAATAAGTATCCCAATGGCTTCCTGTAGTTTTTAATTGAACGTATACCAGGTGGTCTGCCCGGTTTCTTTCATATTACAGCCCAACTCCCAGCCATATCATGTGAAAATAACAGTGTCTAAGTTGCTTACAGGCTGCTGCACTGATGAGATGACATCCACCCCCAAGGAGAGAGCCAGGTCATGCAGATGGTCTACATGCGCCTGCTTTGCCCGAGAGCGTCTCAGGAGGACCTGGGCATCGTGAGCATCGTTCGTTTCCTCTGCCTGTTCTGGAAACTCCAGTTCTCTTGATTTTAAGAGTCTTCCCAGCTGGAATTCAGGCCATTAACAATTAACCTGGGTTTCATATTTTTATGAAAACAGTTTCTTTTTTTAATAGAGGTATAGTTGATGTATGGTATTATGTAAATGACAGTTGTATGATACAGCGATTCACACTTTTTAAAGGTTATACTCCATTTATAGTTATTATAAAATATTGGCTATATTCCCTAAATTGTACAATATATCCTTGTAGCTTATTTTATACCTAAATGTTTGTACCTCTTAATACCCTACCTCTATATTGCCCCTCCCCGCCTCCCTCTCCCCACTGGTAACCACTAGTTCTGTATATATGTGAGACTGCTTCTTTTTTGTTAAATTCACTACTTTATTGTACATTTTAGATTCCACACGTGATGTCATACGTATCTTTGTCTTTCTCAAAGATAGATTTTTAAAACATGCTTATTTCCTATAACATATTTAACTAGCTAGTCTGCTGCTGACAAGCCCATCTAAAATTAGTGTTATAGACAAATAAATGTTATAATGGTGCAAGTCAATAGAGTAAAATGAAGGGACTAACATTGTTAGTTCTATTAAAGAAGAAAACACTGTTTGTTCATAGCCTAAAACTTTAGCAAGATGTAGGCCTGTGATTTGACTAAATTCAGAGGCTATTTTCAAGGCATTTCAATACATCTCTATTTTCTGTTGTATGTACGTGTTCAGTGGTATTTTCTGTTGAGAGGCCAATATCTATGAAGTTCTACTGACACTTCAATTATAAAAATTTTTTTCTTCCCTTTAGTTGCTTATACCCTACCTTTTGTTGCTTACATATACCCTACCTTAAGTTACTTTTACCCTAACTTTTGTTAGGGCAACAAAAGTAATTAAGAATCAAGATATAAAAAAGACAGATGTGTGGAATAAACAGTGAGAGTTCGAGGAATTTAGAAGAGAAGAGAAATCACTCCAAGGAAGGTAGGGTTGTTAGATGGAGGGACAAGGTTTAAGTGGTATAGAGGAGAGAGAAGGACCTGACAGATAAATGCAGCTCAAGAGTCAGGGCTTGGAATAAGGAATGTGGGTGCCATCTTTAAGGGACCAAGGAGAGCTCTGTTTGGCTGGTAGATTGGGGGGATGGGGCTGAGTGGGAGAAAAGTCAGGAGCCAGATTGCAGAAAGCTTCTAGTATCAGAATAAGCAACCTGGCCTTTATTTATTACAAAATCATGTATTTTTAATTTCATAGTTTAAAACTGAGAGTCTTCCAGACATCCATGGTAAGTCTTACCTCTTCTCTGACTTGGTGGAACTGGATAATCTTATATAGGATGTCCTCGTAATCTTGGATTCTCTGTTTCAGGCTTTGATGGAAGTGGATAAGGTCCTTCAGCTGTTGAGACTTTTCTTTCACAGGTGCTCCTTTGCCATTCAACTCTTCTGACTCTCTTATAATATACTGAACCTCATCATTCAGTTGCTGAAGAGTTGAAAGCAATAAAATGAGCTTCTAGAGAGCTTTTTACTTTACAACAGACGTATGAAGATCTCAATAACAAATCACTCTCTTACTTGTTAACAAATACTTATTGCGAGGCTCACCCCTATCCCTGCAAATCCAGGCATTGTGGGTCATGCTAGGGATATATTATTCCATCCTAATCTTCTCAGATATATTTTTTAAATTTTAAATTAACATTAAATTAAATTTAAAAAAAACACAAAAAAACTGTTTCAAAGTTAGACGGCAAAATGGAAAGTCATATATTTCTATGATATAGCATAGAGTCATCTGCTGCTGCTAAGTCACTTCAGTCGTGTCTGACTCTGAGTGACCTCAGAGACAGCAGCCCACTAGGCTCCTCTGTTCCTGGGATTCTCCAGGCAAGAACACTGGAGTGGGTTGCCATTTCCTTCTCCAATGCATGAAAGTGAAAAGTAAAAGTGAAGTCGCTCAGTCGTGCCTGACTCTTAGCGACCCCATGGACTGCAGCCTACCAGGCTCCTCCGTCCATGGGATTTCCAGGCAAGAGTACTGGAGTGGGTTGCCATTGCCTTCTCCAGAGTCATCTAGTCATCTGCTAAGTAAATATATTCTAGATACTCTATGAGGCCATGACCATCTGTGATATTTAATAAAACTAGAATCAGGTGGTATGATAAGAACACCACAAGAAGACAAGTATAAAAGTACACTGGGTGAATTATCTGTCCTTTGGGATAAAAGAATGATCAGAATGAACCACCAGCTGAGCACCACAGTAGTTATGCTGCTGTAAAAGCAGTCATCCCAGAATCCACAAATAGCCAGCACTTGTAGGGAGGGACAAACCACCTTCTTTCTTGCCCAGCGCGATAGCCCTTATAGGAATCTAGATCCTGGTGGACAGTTCAAAGGGGAAGCCACTATAATTTCAGACGAGATTGGGCACATTCAGGGTGGTATGGCCATTAACTATGATTTCAGGGTTGGATTTTATGTCAAGGATAAAAGTAATGGAAATGATTTAAGCTAAGGAGATAATTTGCAGAAGACCGACCTAGTAAGGGTATTCAAGTTGAAATCAAGTGCATGGGCATCAAATATACACACATCACGGTGACAGAGCTAAAGAATCTGGATAACAGTTCCTGATTTAGGGGAATTTGTACACACACACACACACACTTATGTGCAGGGGCGTGTGCACACATGAAATGCAGATACATATGACACAGAGTATAACAAAGAAACTAACAGATAGGCTAGTAGAATTTTCTAGGAATTTGGAGGAAAGAGTTCACTGTGGGCTACAATGGTATGTGTGTGTGTGTATAGGGGGAGGTGGTCGTTATGTATTACATCACTTTTGTCTTGTGTGTGTGTGCACACATGTGTGCATGTGCATGCTCGACTCTTTGTGACCCCATGGACTGTAGTCTGCCAGGCTCCTTTGTCCATGGAATTTTCCAGGCAAGAACACTGGAGCAGGTTGTCATTTCCTACTCCCAGGGATCTTTCCCGACCCAGGGATCAAACCCATGTCTCCTGCATCTCCTGAATTGGCAGGGGATTCTTTACCACTGTGCCACCCAAGAAGCCCCCAGCTTTGTCTTAAGGAACATAAATTAGATATTCCCTAAAGGAAACTTCAAACTTCCAGTCCTGGGATTCTTTACATCCAACACTTGCAAATTAGTGACAAATAGAAACACAGGTATCTTAACTTTGCAGCAAAGAACAGAATCCAGGTAGGAGGATGAAATGACTGGCAAACTTTTCCAGCAATTGTATCAGGCTCAGGAGTGGCAGGAAGTGGGGGTTAAGGAATGCAGAAGCCATCAGGGCCTGGGAATATGACTCATGGTTTTTTCTCTCACACCCTGAGGGCTCTCGGAGGGAGAATGGGAGAGCACAACAAAATTCTTGGGATGGTGGCAGAAGGCTGGGGTGCCAGTGGGTGGGGACAATGACATCACAGGGATAATTTCAGTGACAGAGGACAGCAGAACCTCTATGTCAAAGAGGGTCTAGACTTGCTTTGAGATCTCTGAATCAAAAACATATCTATACCTTTTAGGAAAAGAATTAGAATAAATATATGATAAATACATTAATAAGGAAATAATTTAAATTAAAATAATCTAAGGTAAGAGGAGAGTGAAAAAGTTGGCTTAAAGCTCAACATTCAGAAAACTAAGATCATGGCATCTGGTCCCATCACTTCATGGGAAATAGATGGGGAAACAGTGGAAACAGTGTCTGACTATTTTATTGGGCTCCAAAATCACTGCAGATGGTGACTGCAGCCATGAAATTAAAAGATGATTACTTCTTGGAAGGAAAGTTATGACCAACCTAGATAGCATATTCAAAAGCAGAGACATTACTTTGCCAACAAAGGTCCGTCTAGTCAAGGCTATGGTTTTTCCAGTGGTCATGTATGGATGTGAGAGTTGGACTGTGAAGAAAGCTGAGTGCCGAAGAATTGATGCTTTTGAACTGTGGTATTGGAGAAGACTCTTGAGAGTCCCTTGGACTGCAAGGAGATCCAACCAGTCCATTCTGAAGGAGATCAGTCCTGGGTGTTCTTTGGAAGGACTGATGCTAAAGCTGAAACTCTGGTACTTTGGCCACCTCATGCAAAGAGTTGACTCATTGGAAAAGACTCTGATGCTGGGAGGGATTGGGGGCAGGAGGAAAAGGGGACAACAGAGGATGAGATGGCTGGATGGCATCACTGACTAGATGGACGTGAGTTTGAGTGAACTCTGGGAGTTGGTGATAGACAGGGAGGCCTGGCGTGCTGCGATTCATGGGGTCACAAAGAGCCGGACATGAATGAGCGAGTGAACTGAACTGAACTGAAGGTAAGAATATATTAAGGTCCTTTTGTAGCCTGAATGTTTGCATATCATCCAATATAACACATTGCATTTAAAAAGGAAGAAAAATGTGTCTGACACATGGACTTTTAGAAAAGCAATGCTTTTGTTTTTTAAAAAATTGTAATTCATCAGACGGTTAAAATTAATTAAGTGAGCTTCAACTGAACAGCTTTTCATTCTTTTTCATTCACCCAAGTCATCAGTTTGCTCCTTCACCTGGAACTGAGGCTTCATTTCATTCCATTTTTTCCGTAGAGCTAAAATGGTCTGGAGACTCCCTCCAAGGTCAAGTGCAGACACAGGCATAAGTGCTTCCTGAAGAAGTTTTAAGTTGTGCATGGTCTGAAATAGACATTAGATAGTTATGCATGTTTTCTCTGTTACCACCAGCAAATACATCATAATCATTCCAGTAATGACAGGGTGTGTCATCAAACCTTTCAACTGCCATGAAAACACTCACTACCTAGAGTGAGCTTCTGGTTCTAAACCACCAATGAATAAAAGCACAAGCCCTCTTTTCACTGTGGTATATATGCATAACAACAAAAAAAATCTACCATTTAAACCACTTTTAAATGTGCAGGTTAGTGGAGTTAGTGAGCTTTTGTGTGCAATCATTACCACCATCCATCATCAGAACTTTTTCATCTTCTCAAACAGAAACTCTGTCCCAGATAAACACCAACCTCTGTTTTCCCCTTCCCTCAGCCTCTGATAACCTCTCTTTTGCCTTCTGTCTCCCTGAATTTGACTACTCGAGCTACCTCACTAAAGTGGAATCCCAATATTTATCCTTTTGTGTTTGGCTGATCTCACTTATGTTTCCAAGGTTTCTCCATGTTACAGTATGCATCAGAATTGCCTTTCTTTTTAAGTCTCAATAAAACCCACTGCATGTTCCCTCACCTTTCTAAGCTGCTCTTTGAATGCTGCCCACTGCTGTTTCACGGGCTTGCTTGCAGCGGCTTTAAGTTGCCAGGCTGTCCGAAGGCGGCTGAGTTCTTCCCTTTCCGCCTTCTGGCTTTCCATAGTGTTCTCCATGACGTGTACTTCATTTTTCACATTTAATATTTCGTTTTCTTTTGCCTGTGGAATTAATAACCTGTGTAATGGCTTTTCTTTTCCAAGAAATACAACATGGTTTTGCATACAACTATTTTAAGAGGCAAACGCTTTATCATAGCCAAAGCAGAACACAATCCTGACATCAAGAAAAGCCTGAAATGTGGTGTCCCAAGGACAAAAGAACAGAAGAAAACAAGGATGGTCTTAGAATGCAGGAACAGAAAAAAAAACAGACCCTTATCATCCTTCCCTCTCCCACGTTATAACTATTAAAGGATTTCAGGTCCTCCTGAGCAGTATAACCTGCCTCCCCTCCTACCCCACAGGAAGAAGGTATTTGCCTTACTCTTCCCCCGACCAGTATATGTGCCTCATCCAATCAGCAAATGACCTGCAAGACCCCTATTGCGCTCCTTGTACCCTGAGTATAAAAACGGACTAAGGACCCATGTTCATGTCAGTTCTCCCTTGAGCAGGCCTGCTGTTCTAACAGCATTTCCCACTTTAATAAACTTTATTTTCCTCTCCTTCTGCCTTATGTCTGGAAATTCTTTTCCCATAATACATGCTTGGACATGAGCTTGCTAGTTGTTCACAGCTCCACTGGCATTTCAGTCCCCTCCTCTAAGATTTGTTTATTCCCTAGGGTTTAAAGGATGACTGAATGAGCACAGGGATACAGAAATTTTGAAGCTGAGATTATTTTAATGAATACATTTTGAAGTGGATTCCACCTTTTAACACACATTAGAATATGTCAATATCTCAGTATTAGGGGCCATGAGGGGGAAAATTGTTCCGGGTTTTTCTTTCTGTACTATCCCATTGTATACACTACAATTATTTTAAGTTTTTCTTGTGAGAAGTTCCTCAAGTTACTCCCTTTTATGAGATCTGAAATGTGCATCTATATACAGTTGTTCCTTGGTATTCATGTGGGCAGGACGGGAGGAGGGTACTGGTTCCAGGACTTGCCCTAGACATTGAAACCAGTGGATGCTTAAGTCCCATGGTTGGCTTTCCATACCTGCAGGTTTCAACCACCTCTGGATAGTGTTCTGTGTTGATCCAAAGTTGGTTGAATCTAGGAATGTGGAAGCCCTGGATATGGAAGGCCAACTGTATCTCTATATTTGTATCTCTATACCCTGGTGGCTCAGCAGTAAAGAATCTGCCTGCAATGCAGGCGACGCAGGAGACACAGTTCAATCCCTGGGTCAGGAAGATTCCCCTGGAGGAGAAAATGGCAACTCACCCAGTATTCTTGTGGGGAAAATCTCATGGACAGAGGAGTCTTGTGGGCTACAGGCCATGGGGTCACAGGGAGTCAGACACGACTGAGCGCGTGCACACACACACACACACTGTATACCAGAAGCACAATATCTAAATTCCAAGACTTCTCTTCCCAACTTTCATATATTCTGGCTATCTGATTTGAAATCCTTTAAACAATGGTTTTAAATAATGGGAAATTCAATTAGAGGGAAAAGTATAAGAGAGCCAAGGAGTAAAACCATGTACCTTTTTAGTGTCCAAACATCGAAAAAGGCAGAAGAATATTTGTTTAGCAAAACAAAAATCTGCTTTATGGCCAACTCTTCTCAGGAAATCCTTGAATTTCTAAGGAGCAACTGTACATGAATTTCTATAATGGCAATGACAGCTGTGTATCTAAAAGTCAAAAGACTTTTTAGATTATAGTTAGAAGATAGTGTCATGAATATGTAACAGGACATTTTAAATAATAGGTAGGCCATCTTATTTTTAAATTATTTTAAATGACATTGATATTGCATAATTATATTAATGTAGACATTATAAAGTGTCATTTAATTGCAAAAAAGCCTGCAGGTGCTATATGTGATTTCTCCAGTGAATTTGGGAATCTAGTAGTAAAATGATGTATTCTATAACTGTGATGAACAAGCCATATATTATGAAAGATATTAGCCACAGCAATACCTAAAGTAAATCATATTTTTATCTATGCTATAAATAAAGATAGGGTATAACATATTATTAAGAAACTATTAATAAAAATGTTACATAATACATGATCTAATGGAAAACTGGAATGTGTAGCATGTCAATGACAACTATAATCTGAAGAGTGTACGCTCTGAATGAGGCCCAGAAAAGAGAGTGCTATGGTAGGATTTGTTGATGCCTAGCTACCAGGATTCAAGAAAAGTGCTTATGCATTTGGCAAATGTAAGTACTGTGGCCACTCAGAAAGATTAGACACTTTGCCTGAGGTCTGGTTAGTAAACACTAACTACTCAATCCATATACTTCTGTATAAGGTCACTGAAAAATATGGCATCATGTGGTCTAAATAGGGCACTAGATATTCCATTCTCCATGTCGATTCACACACAATGAGTGGTCTTCTGACATCTTGCTTTTCAGATATCTTGATAACTGGCAGGCAGCACTCCAGGTAGCATTCTTTATTTGCCACTATAAATTAGTAAATTGGCACTTTCATCAAGATGTCTACCAGATTTCTACCCTAAATTAGTTTTTCTCATTGTGATGTTATTTAGATGAATTTGAAAATTTTTTTCATTTCAAGCTTGAGAAATCTGAGCCTTGGCAACAATCAAGAGTAGAGCACTCAGCAGAAAATGCCAGCTGGCCTTCTTCCTTCCTAACCACCAAACTGGTTACCACATTTCAGCAATAATGTTTGTTTAAAAGCCTAATGGTCCAAAAGATATGAAGAGAATAAAAATTGTGTTAGACTTGCTTTACCAACAATTTTCTATCTCAGAATGTCACTGAACTAATAAAATTAAGAATTATGTAGACCTTAATTCTTATCAGTAAGGGAAAATTTATCATATGATAGTGGTAAGGACCTTGAGTTAAAGTGATCATGTTTATAATGTCAAGATAAAAGGCCACCAAGTTATGTAGTAAAATGAACACTATTTCTGAAAACTCTGAATGGACCTTTGAATATCAGAGTTTAGACACAGATATAAAATAAAGTGGTGGATTCATTTTGATATTTGGCAAAACTAATACAATATTGTAAAGTTTAAAAATAAAATAAAATAAAAAAAGAAACTGGCATGTGATAAAAAAATTTTTTTTGAATGGATTCCTGCTGCAGATCTTAAATGAAAATCTGGCCATATGATCTTAAACATTCTAAATAAGGAATAAAGGACTTCTGTTCCTGAGTAGGATGGAGTAGCCAGGGGCAGAGCAGTGCTTCTACCTAGAGCGACTAGAAAAGCTGGAATAAGTGCAGAAGGCATCTATTTAAAGTCCAAAAGAACTAAAGAGGCCAAGACTCCAGGGAAGGATGAATCTGAGAGTGGTGAGCTCTCTTACTGCAGCCAGGGCCTTTTCCCAATTCTGTGCACTGACAGTAAAGCTGATCATGAAGCTTTACTGGGGAACACAGAAACCAATAGAGCTTTTGACAGACACTGGTGGAGGTGGGGGGTTCAAGCACACAGCTGATATTTATCTTAGAACATTGACAAAATACTGGGGCTGAACAGGGCAGGGCAGTAGATTAGAAAACTCAAGCAAATGCCTCTGAAAAGCAGAGTGGAGGTTTTTAGCAGTCCCCCAAGGTGTTCTTGCCTGGAGAATCCCAAGGACGGGGGAGCCTGGTGGGCTGCCGTCTATGGGGTCACACAGAGTCGGACACAACTGAAGTGACTTAGCAGCAGCAGCAAGACTTCTCAAGCTAGAGACCTGCTGGCGGACAGAACTCAGAGAATGTACCAAGCTCCAGCTTGAAAACAATGAGAGCCCAAGGTCATCAGAATAGATGGAGCCTTGACAGAACTATAGTCCAGACTCAACTTCACCAGCTCCTGATTGGCTTAAGTGATCTTCCACCAATACCTACCTAGGGAAAAAACATAACACCATCTGGAATCACAATGTTTTATACATAATGCCCAGCATTCAACAGATATTCACTCATCATCCCAAGACAGGATGACACAACTAGAAACCAAGAGAAAAGGTAGATAATAGAAGCAATTCCAGATCCAGATGTTAGACTGTGCTGACAAACACTTTAAAATATCCATAATTAATATGGTCATGAAAGCACAGGAAAGATTGAGAAAGACAGGATACAAGAGAGATTTTTGCTGGCAATATAACATAGTAAAAAAAGAACCAACTAGAAATTTCAGAACTGAAAAATATAATTTCTCAAAAGGAAGATAGTTTGAAAAAGGCTAGACTAAGAAAAGTGCAGTTTGCAAATATGTAAATTCCTTTTTAAGTGCAAATTAGAGAAGTACACAGTGAAGAAATACACATAACAATATACTGAAAAAAGTAAAAATCTTAAAGATGGATATAGACAGATAATATATGTTCTAAATGTTCTAAGTAAAAAATAACATTTTTTATAGTAAAGCACAAATATAAGAACATAGGTAAAATACTCATCAGGTCCTCACTGATGCTTAAGGATAGTGTTAGATGAATTAGAATTATTTATTGCATATTTTGTCTCCATATAGGTTTAAGAAGAATGGTCTTTAAACAACAAAGTTTGAAACAACTAAGATAAAAAAGAAATTGTAGCTCAAAGTAGATGAGAATAGTTAGAGACTGTTTCAAATGAATTTGGGCTCCAGATTGAGATTCATCACATGTCAGAGTTCTGAGAAAACTGCAGATGTCAGCCATCTTTGCAAATCTACAGAAAATGGGAGGAGGGCCAGAAAATTAGAGAAAGAAAAATGCCCTGATTATCAGACAGGGGAAAGCCTGGACTATGTGATTTACTGATCAATAGGCTTTATACTGAAAACCAGGGCAATAAAATCATCACTGATCAAGCAGATTGTAAGCACTTCGGAAAGAACCCTTAGATCACCAGGAGTCAACCTAGTTTTTGCCAAATTATATTACACAATTGATAGGATACTAGGTAGACAGACCTTCCTTTTAGCAGCATCTTTCAATAGAGACTTGAGAAAAAGACTGTGAAATGCTGGTTAAAATAAAGTACTACTGGGAGTGTCAATGATTGTTTCAAAGACTGGTTTATCAACTGATTGCTTAATGGATTGGAGTATCAACCTGACCCTCAGACACTTTTATTAAAGATCTAATTGCAGCCGTGGGAGGCTTACTTATTAATATATGACATTAAACCCAGGAGAGATGGCTAATGTAGTAGATAACAGGCACAAAATTAGTTTAACAAGATGCAATCATGAGTTAAAACTAACAAAGTGATACAAAGTAGGAATAAATATAAAAGCTCACATTTGTATGAAACAGATAAATAGGTGACAAGGATATAAAATGGGAGAGACCCATCTTGGCAGGAATTGCAGTAAAAAAATGTGATGTGATTACAGTTTTCTTTCATCACAAGCTTAATATGAACCAATAAAGTAAAATTATTGCTATAAGCACTAGTCTAATCTTAGTTCTCATTGGTAAAGAATGATGTCCACTTTGTGTTGAAGTGGTGCTTTACTTTTTGTTTACATATTATGAATGGTTTTGATAGGTCATGGACAATTTTGGGAGGGAGGATTAGGATGAAGAAAAAAATAAAGCTACCTCTTAAATAATAGAAAGGATTTATATCTAGTTAGCTGGAGAAGACTCAAACTGGACTTTGCAACTGTCTTCCAGGTTTGAAAATTTTTTGAGTGTAAGAGGGATGAAATATGAATACATTTTTCTTCTCTGTGGATCTGTAGAGGGTTAGAATCAGATATGAAGAGAGATTCAACTTAACATTAAAAAAAAAAAGAAACAAACCTTTCTAGAAGCTGGCATTTTCTAACATAAAACAAACTGTTTTAATAGGAAGATACTTGAGGTATTGAAGGAGAGGTGGATTAACCATCTTTTAAGAATAAGAGTTCTGTTGTGAATGGGCCTGAAGTTGATATAAGTATTCTAGTATACTTTACAAATCTAACTTAACAACTAAAATTAGGGTACATTTCTAAGTACAATGGGGCTTCACAATGAAAATCTGGTGTTATAAGATAGTCTTCAAAATGAAGATTCATCCTAGATGTTATCTTCAGCCTCTGGAAATCTTGTAAGAATCTTGTTGCATGCTCTCAACCTAACTCAGAACTTTGGGGTGAACCTCTGAGGACTCTGTGTAATAATAACAATGTTGCATTCAGAGTATTTTCCTTCTTTCTTCTTAACAGATATAATAGCCTTCACATGATAAACTCACAAGGGGTCTAGGACCAAAGAAGCACAAAAATGCTGGGCTTCAGGACTATTCGCGGTGAATGAAGCTAGAAAGAACTTCCTAAACCAGCGTGGCTGAATGACGGTTGGAATTTTGAATTTACGATCTTGACTTTGACAAGTAATCCTTGAAGAAGGTGTGACTCATTTACTGTCGTTCTTACCATATTTATTAAATTAAGGAACTCGAGCCCAAGGTCATGCGTTAAAAAACTCCTCTTTAAAAATAGCTGCCATTGCTTCTCCACTGAGTCAGACCAATGCTTGGCTTCAGCACCGCCCTCCTCCTTTCGTAGGATATCAGTTTGGTAAAACTCCTTTAGGCCCTGACATTGTTTCTCTACCTGAAAAAAAGAGAGAGAATATAAATGAAAGTTAAGAACACTTCAAAACATTTTTAAAGGGAAAAATACTAGATTCCAGTGAAAGCCTATATAAGAATTTACTTGGAACCTACATTTCAGAATTCTTTAAATAATTATTAAGTACTGTCAACTGACTGAAAAGACACAAATCTATTTAGGTTGTTGACAGACCAGACTGACTACCCCCTGGGTAGTAAATTGAGCTGACAAGTTTATTATCCAGAAGACCTAGTTACTGTAGCCAAAATCATATTTATGTACTGTACATGTGTAGGCTTTGCAACTGGGGACAATTTATGTCAAAGACCAGTGTGGTTTCATTTTAGAGCTGAGTTTTATAATTCAGAAGAAAGATAAACATATAAAATCAAGGATTACAAATCAAAAGGAAATGTAAATCAGTGAAAAAATTATTCATAATCAGTAAATCACGACTTGCTTCTCCTCAGTGATAAGCCAGAACAAAAGAGTACTAATAACTATGAATTTTCTGTATGTGTATTAATATTAAACTGCCTCCATGAGAAAATGTTATTGAGGTTACTTTACCTCCCTAGAATTATATTTTCTTATTGGCTAACCAATATAAGCAGTACTAGATTATTTTAAATCAGTGTCTTTGGACAGAGTTTATATAAAATCAAATGTGCCTGTAGAACTATAGATTAACACAAAACTGGGTATTATAGAAGTAGTAGAAAAATTTTGACACAATTTTTTAAGCATTTTGAATAATACTTAATAGCCAATGGGCTTCCCTGGTGGCTCAGATGGTAAAGAATCTGCCTGCAGTGCAGAAGACCTGGGTTTGATCCCTGTGTTGGGAAGATCTCCTGGATAAGGGAATAGCTACCCATTCCAGTATTCTGGCCTGGAGAATTCTATGGACAGAGGAGCCTGGTGGGCCACAGTCAGTGGGATTGCAAAGAGTCTGACATGACTGAGCAACTTTCACTTTCTTTCAGTTTAACAGCCAACAGGACAAGACTCAAAGAGTTCATATCTACTGAAAGCCATCTAAAGAAGGTATGAAATTTCAGCAGTGGTTAGTCACTATATTTTAAAGATTTTAACATCATTCTTCATTTAATGAGTGCTGCAAAGGGCACTCACAGAACTTCTCTCTTCTTTCCCCATATTCCATTTATTCATGCCTCTGTTTTGCTGATGCTTATTTCCTCAGCCCAGAATGATCTTTTCTTAGTTTTCAACTCCTACTTATCCTTCATGAGATAGTTAAAATGCTACCTCCTCCAGGGGGTCTCCTACGATTTCATAGTAAGAACTAAGCATCTGTCTCCCTGGGCTCCCAAAGATAATTCTGGGAGAAAGAGAACCATAAGCAAATTATTATACCACGAAGACAAGTATGCACACCATGTTCTGGGCACACTGAGGAGGGACCACCAGCTCTATCTAAAGAAACCGGAAAGCACAACAAAAGTAACACTTGATCTGTGTCTTTCAGATTGTCCAGGGTGACAGGGAACAGGAGAAGGGGGCTCCAGATGGAAGGAATAATGAGCGCAAAGGTACAAGTGTGAAACACGGGCTGGTTAAGAGCAGGATAAACGATCTCGGTGTGGGTGAAGTCCAGATAGCACACGCTGAGTGTTAAGACGCAAGCATGATCATTGGGTTGGGATAAAGCCAGCCAGCCGGTTTCAACATGTTTGGTACTCTACTCAACATGATGTGACACATTCTCGTTAGCTTGAAACAACTGACAGCTCTCACAGTGACTCCAAATCGGCATGACAACCATCAGTACTTCAGTGGCATTGCGCGCTACAGGCTGGGGTGCCAATCTGATGGGCTGTCAGTTATGTGAAATTCTCAAAACCTAAACTTTAAGTCATCCTCCTTTCCTAACTGCTCAAAAATAAACCTCCTTGAATGTAAGTAAGCATGATGTCATTACAGGAATTTCCCTTGAATATGGACTACTTTCTTTTTTAAAGTGAATTAATAATCAACTTTAATACATTATCCATTTGAGAGTAAAAGTTATAATTTGCGTCACAAATTATATTTGTCATATTGCCTGAATTTCAGGAGGTAACATGATCAGATGTGCTTTAGAATGATCGTTTTTTGAAAGGCATGAAGGGGAGAATCACAGAAGGCAGAGAGAACAGGCAGATACAATTTCTTTAACGTGGGCAAGGATGATGAGGACCTGCACTGAGGAGGTGATGGTACAAAGGCGAATTCAGAAATCTCACAGGTCGTCTCTAAAGACAGATATGGGATAGCATGGCCTTCAGAATATGGAAAAACAAAAGGGAGGAGACTGGGGATTAAACCTCAGCTCTGATGTTCTACCTGTTTTGTCTAACTTCCCAGAGCTTCAGTTTCTCTCATTTGTAAAGTGAGGATAATAGTGAATACATATAGGGATATTATAAGGATGAAACAAAATCGGGAATTAAAAGTTCAGGTACTGATATAAAATAAGTCCTCATTAACAGAGGGATTAGAACAGCCTTTGAACTTCTACACAGGACTTCTGAAAGATGGTGGGTTCATTAATCCAATGCCAAAATACAGAAGGAAACACGTTTGAAGAAAAGATAACCAGTTGTATTCTGTTGAGTTTTAAGGAGGCTACAGAATACCAGTCGGTAGTTAGTATAATTGGAAGTTGAAAGTACTGGCCTGGAGCTCGTAACACTTGGGGCTGAAGAACCAATTTGGGGTTACTGATGCATTGCAAACCAAAGGTGTGTTGGTTGGGGGTGATTTTTGTAGGGAGAGTGTGTAGAATGCACAAAAGAGAGAGCACAGGCAAGAAGTCTGTGACCCACCACACTTCAGGAACAGAGAATTGAATCAAGAAAAGGAAGTAACAGATAAAGAAGCAAACAGGATGATTATCCCAGTTATGTGAAATATCCAAATAAGGCAAATCTATCGGACACGACTGAGTGACTGAACTGAAGTGAACTGATAGGGACAGAAAGCAGATTAGTACGTGCCTGAGGCTGGGAGATTGGCAACCAGGACTGACAAAAAGTATTCATAGGCTCTTTTTGGGGTGGTGGAAACATACCAAAACTGGAGTGCACTGATGTTTGCACAATTTTATAAATAAATACTAAAAATCACTACATCCTAAAATAGGCAATTTTAGGGTATGTAAATTATACCTCATTAAATCTGTTTTTCTTTATAAAGTCAAAGGAGGTAAGTATGAGTAACTGGGTTAAACAAATATGGCAGAGAGATCAAGTGGAATAAAGACTGAAAATACACCATTTCATCTGTCAACTAGCAAGTAATAAGCTTATAAGAGTGTTTTCAATGGAGTGAAGAGTTGGTAAAAGGCAAGGCTGAACCAAGGATAAACTAAGTGGCAGTGGGATGAGGATTGGAGAGGATCAACAAGAGGAGGAAAGAAACGTCATCTTCCCATCCCACGAGTCCAGATGTGAAAGGAAAGAAGACTATAGAGTGGCAGCCATAGTGAAGGCAAGACTGCTTGGGGAGAACTGTAGACGAAAGAGAGGGAAGAAACATAAGAAGCAGATTTTCAAAATTCAAGAATGGATGCTAAAGCTACATTCTGAAGGATTCGGGAGCAGACAGGGAGGTACCGAGGGCTGGTTATAGGGGGACACATGCAGAAACCCCACTTTATTGGTGACAGTGGAGGAAGGGAGAATATGTCCGTGGGTTTGGAAGCTGATAGAAGACGAGGCAATTTGGCTCAATGGACTCATGTATTTTTTCAGTCACATACAAGGTAAGAGTGCAGATTTAGGAATGGAAACTGTGGTAAGAAGCTTGAGCGTCACTACTGAATGGGCAGCAACTGGAGGGCATATGGTAGCGGGGGAGGGGTGCTCAGCTGAGGAAAAAGACCCTTGAATTTGTAACAGCACCACCCAGCACAATTGTTTGACTTTCCACAGGAGCGTCTGGAAGCTTGGAAAGAGAAGCAGAGTAAACAGAGTGTTGGATTGATCTAGAATTGGGAATTGGCAGAGTTACGGTGGAAGCCAGGGAAGTGAGGGTAGGGGGAGTATAATGCAATTGAATAAGCTGGCGAGGAAAGAAGGAAAGCCCAAGGGAGAGGAGGCTGGACAGACTGAAAGCCCTGCCAGGGTGAGGACAGGAGCCTCTGCCAGGTGAGAAAATAGAGCGAAAGCCGGGCAGATGAAAGGACAGGGAGTCCTTCTGTGAAAGTGCTGCCTGTAAAGCTGAGAAATCAGCCCTAATCACCAAGTCCCTGGCCCCAGAGGCCAGAGTGGCCAGTGGAAGCAAGTGCTGAGCTAGAAACTAAGAAGGTACATTTTTGGCAATGAAGATGCAGAGCAAGTACTTCTTTGTACCTTCTCCACCATTTCAAGTTTGGAGAAAATGTTCATCAACAGAACAACCTGTCAGTTGTAGTCTGCCAAACCCTGAGAGTTCAAGGTTAAGAAAAATTGAAAAAAAAAAAATCCGGGATAAAGAAAGATGTGGAAAAGGAGACAGTGGTTCCCTGAGATTTCCAAGGCCTGGGCATGTCCCTCCTTCAGATGGCGAGAACTCAGACTATTGTAGAAAGAGAGTAGGCAGAGGCAAAGAGGGCAGACAGGATCACGGGTGAGTGTGGTGAGGGGACTGGAGGAGAAGGCTACTTGCCTTTGGTGACTTCACCCCTGAGCAGATTTTGCAGAGCTCTATCTGCCACTGAAGCAGCAGCCTTCCCCCTGAAAGGAGAGTACACATGGGTGCTCCCCTGGTGGCTCAGTGGCAAAGAATCTGCTTGCCAACCAAAAGACATGGGTTTGACTCCTGGGTTGGGAAGATCCCCCAGAGGAGCAAATGGAAACCCGGTCCAGTATTCTTGACCAGGAAATCCCATGGACAGAGGAGCCTGGCAGACTGCAGTCCATGGGGCCACAAAGAGTTGGACACGACTGAGCAACGGAGCATGGGTACACTGGGACCAGAGTTAAGAGGTGGGACTCCAGCACTTTTCTCTTTTTTTTTGTCTTTTGTTTTTTTTAAAATATAAATGTATTTATTTTAATTGGAGGCTAATTACTTTTCTATTACTGATGCCACCTTCGAGAAGCTGGGACCTTTGAGAGACGGAATGCTAGTCTACCAGAGGAAATTTTACAGATTATTTAATACAAACCAGTCAAAATAATGCTTCCTAAGAAGCTCTCAGAGGAAACTTATTAAGAAGCATTAAACAAGACAGATCTGAGACCAGACTCAACAGACCATAATTTCCAATTCTGTGTACTTCAAATAAATCACACACATTGCTTAGGTATTTTGAAGAGATTGATGACTTACTTCAAAATAGAAAATGACTGATTTTTAAATAATTTTGTTTTATGTTTAGAATATTGTAAATAATGGCAGGCCATAGTAAAAAGTGTTTCAACACAGCCTCTTTGTCGTGTTGCCAAAGAGGACAGCCCATAGGTACTGTACCTCCTCCGATGACTTTAGAAATGCCACGTAAGTTTGTAGGACTTGTGACCTGGAGTTGATGCTTTGGCCAAATATGTTTAATTCTTCCTCTAGCCGTTTAGCTTTAGAAGAAAGCGATGCCAGTTCATCAAGTTCAAAATCATGTTTCTCTGTCAAGAGTTTTGCAGCTGCTTCTAATTCATGTGATGTCTCCTACAAAAGCCGAGCACAGGGGGTCAGCGGCTGACAGGGGAATCGTGAACACTCACATTCCATTACCTTCGGTTCAGCCATCTATTACGATTAATTAATTGAACTTGTACCAAAACTCTCCTCAATAAAAAAGGCACACATTTCAAAATTCAAGAAAAGGCACCACTAAATGAAAACCATCTCGATTACTCTTTCAGTCTATTACTATACTTCTTATTTAGAACATTCTTTTTTTGTGTGTAGAGATAGGAGAAAGTTTATTTAGTATGAAAGGTTATAAAACAGACATTTTTTAAATAATTAAAATAATTATACATGATAATTGCTTTGTGAAATTTACCAGTAGCTCTAGAAAGTAAATTAATTTTATAAGAGATGATAATTTATAGAAATTGTTTACTCATTTTTTAATTTTAAAAAATTCCATGTTAATTATTCAGTCTCCTTAAAAATCTCCATTTATGAGTTTTTATTTTTTAATTAATTAATTTATTTTATTTGGAGGCTAATTACTTTACAATATTGTAGTAGTTTTTGCCATACATTCACATGAATCAGCCATGGGTGTATATGTGTTCCCCATCCTGAACCCCCCTCCCACCTCCTTCTGCATCCCATCCCTCAGGGTCCTGCCAGTGCACCAGGCCTGAGCACCCTGTCTCATGCATCGAACCTGGACTAGTGATCTATTTCACATCTGGTAATATACATATTCGGAGAAGGTGATAGCACCCCACTCCAGTACTCTTGCCTGGAAAATTCCATGGACAGAGGAGCCTGGTAGGCTGCAGTCCATGGGGTCGCGAAGAGCTGGACACGACTGAGCGACTTCACTTTCACTTTTCATTTTCATGCATTGGAGAGGGAAATGGCAACCCACTCCAGTGTTCTTGCCTGGAAAATCCCATGGACAGAGGAGCCTGGTGGGCTGCAGTCCATGGGGTCCCTAGGAGTCAGACACAACTGAGCGACTTCACTTTATTTTTTCACTTTCATGCATTGGAGAAGGAAATGGCAACCCACTCCAGTGTTTTTGCCTGGAGAATCCCAGGGACGGGGGAGCCTGGTGGGCTGCCGTCTATGGGGTCGCACAGAGTCGGACAGGATTGAAGTTGACTGAGCAGCAGCAGCAGCAGCAATATACATATTACAATGTTATTCTCTCACATCATCCCACCCTCACCTTCTCCCACAGTCCAAATGTCTGTTCTTTATATCTGTGTCTCTTTTGCTATCTCACATATAGGGTCATTGTTACCATGTTTCTAAATTCCATATATATGCATGTAGGGAATACGGTACAGATGAGGTCTGAATAATCTAAAGAGTCAGTGAATTTGACTTGCCTAGGGTGGCTCTCATATGATTTCTCTTGAGTGTAATTTCTGGCACATGAAATTTAACCACTGAGTCAATGGATGGGGAGGTAAGCACTACATACATGATTGCCATAGACTGTGAGACCAGGCTAGGATCCAAGCAAACATGAAAGAGAGAAGCTACACCCTCATTTACAACCAGGAGGGACTGCCCTTGCACTTGTATTTAATACACTTCCCAAATGCTCCACTAACCAAAGCTAACTTTCATTTACAAGCGCTGCTCCCACAGACTACTCTGGGAAAAAGGAAACGGAGGAGTTTCTCCCCATAAAATGTCCTCCTTTTCTCTCATATTTTTAAAATAAAAAAAATGAAATTGACTTCAGGCATGTATTTCATTTTAGACGTTTTAAATAATGAATTTTAAAAAACTCTCCCTCTTCCATTTGAAAGAAAGGACTCTGGGGTTTTTACTCTGTTAACTGATCAACGACAGAGCCTTCTGAGGACATTCCAAGACAGTATACAGCTCTGTGGTCTACTTGGAAATCCGTATAGATAACATTTCAAGGGAGGTAACCTTGTTGGTGTTGACTGGATATTCGTATAAACTTTTTAAAGAGTGATAGAGCTAACCCTTATCTGTAAGTTTTGAATTTATATTGTTTCTTCCCATGTACAAAACCATTTTTTTCCTACGGAGTTTGTTTTTTTTTTTTTTTTGCGTTGGGGGGTGTAAAGGAAAGCAGAACGTTTTATCATGATTTTTGCTTCAGCAATTTTGGGACAGATTAAAAGTCCTAGAACTCTGAAAAAAAAAAGTTTTTAAAAAAAAATAATGAATTTAAAACACCCCCTTAAATATTGGTTCATCTGTGAGTTTCAGGTGGGGATGCTATTTGTGAAGGAGACTCGGATAAATTAGGAGATTGGGATTGACATATACACTTTTATATACACTACCATATATAAAATAGATAATCAACAAGGACCTACTGTATACACAGGGAATGCTACTTAATATTCTGTAATAACCTATATGAGAAAAGAATCTGAAAAAGAATGTGTGTATGTATACATACACACACACGTATAGCACTTCGCTGTATAGCAAGAACTAACACAAAATTGTAAATCAATAATACCCCAACATAAAATAAACATTAAATTTAAAAAAAAGGAAAGATGGAATAGCGAGGCCGTTTTCCTGCAGACAGGGGTACGCTCCACCTTCCTAACCACCTGCTGGGGCAGGCAGGGACTTTATGCAGGAATATTTGAACCCAAGTGCCATGCGAAAGGGGTGAAAGGGTTCTAGAGAAAATTTCAGACAGAGGAGGGGGCATCTTCTGTCTCTAAACACTGGGTGTGCAAACAAGATTTTTTTTTAATCTCCTGGAATCTGCATCAATGCATGTTGCTTTTGGTAATTTTCTTTTGCAACTTACTCTAGCAGAAAATTACAAATAGCCTTAGAGAAGCACTCTCTCTGCCTTCTCTGGAACCCCCAGAAGGAACTGCTAACATCTGCCAGGCAAGGAAAGAGGGCCAAGTAAGTGTCTGATACCAGGCTATAATGCTGAGTTTCTGTGAGCTCAAACACCCTAATAAATGCACATATAAGTAATCTAGATGCACATACTAGTCGGAGTTTTTTTATTTGTAGTTACTAGTAGGAGTTTCATTATTTGCCATAATACTAATTTAGAATTGCAGCCCTTAAGGGAGCTAGGATTAAGTTTTATAGCTACTGAAAAGAAATTATATTCACAAAATCATAACTATAATAATAACTCTCATTTTATTTACCTTAGCTTGTTTATCTAGTTCCAGATATTTACTCAAAATCTTCTCTGATTCAGAAAGGCTGGAACCGACATCCATTGCATTGGAAAGTATCGTGCTGATTTTCTGAATGGACATTTCAACCTTCAGAAATAAAGAATATATTTCAGCCTTAGCAATAAATATTGGCATATATGCATGCATATGTGTAGGAAAGACAGATATTGCTCTCTACTTTCCCATTACACTTTAATATATATCAATTTAATCTAAAAATGGTCTAAAATATTTCAGAATTTTATATTTAATAATGCTGCTCTTCATATGTGGTAGTATTACTGACCCACCAAGAAAGGATACATGTTTACAGATATTTCTCTTATTAATAGCAATGAGATAACAGAAACAATACACATTCTCTAAAAATTTATTATCTATATTACCTAAAAAGGATAATGCACTTGTCAACACATCAATAGAGATGAACTTTTCTGGTTCATTAAATCACAATCATGCACTATATGCTGAATGGAGCCCAATTTACAGGTACATTTTGAAACAGAAGTTCAGCACAAGTATTAGATCACTCTATGGATTACTTTATTTAGGGCTGAGGGACTCTAGGGCAGCACCACTTGCTATATATGTGATAACAAAACACAGGAGCATGCTCAGGAGACTTAATTGATGAATGTGGGTGACTTTGATATACAAAGGATAAATGAATATAGTGACCTGTAAAGGGTTCTATTCAATTCAAGTTACTGCCTTGCTCGGACTAGAGTCCATACTTCCCAGAGTCAAATTGGCTCTGACTTCACAGTAGCAAGACAATTAGCAATAGCTGTTTGAGTTGCTACTGTTTTATCCACCTCTACCACATTAGCTTGAATCTCAGGCTCCAGGGAATGCAACACTACAGCTGCCGCCATATTTGCAATCTCCCTGGACCCAAGCATCAGAACAAGGCTCACACTCCCATCTCTGGATCAATAACAGGCGAGGAGGCAATGTAGATAGAGACTTGATTATTTAATGACCTCTCCTGTGAAGTCTATTAATGCCATTTGTGTAAGTCAGACGTGTAAGTCCATTGAGGCAAAAAAAAAAAAAAAAATCATTGAAAATTGGAGACCCAGCCTTTGAACATGGTTCATAAGCATTAATGTCATTGAGATACCAGGTTTTGCTATAATTCCATCCATAGACCAGTAATTTTTGTTTAGCCAAATAGTAGCTGCCTGGTTTCATTCTTTTTTGAAAATAGGAAATAAAATTCTTCAAACCATTGTATTCACTTTGGAGAAAGGATTTTACATGTCTGGTTTTATTCAGAGTAGTCTTGGTACTTTGCACTGTCTTAGTTCAATAATTTATGATAATGTCAATTTATTCCTGGAAACTGTAAAACTCACTTTTTTTTTTTGGTATCAGCCTGCTGTTCTTTTAAAAAATTTTTTTAATTTATTTTTGGCTGCACTGGGTCTTCACCGCTATGCTGGCTTTTCTCTAGTTGCTGTGAGAGGGGGCTACCCTCTGGTTGCAGTGTGCGGGCTTCTCATTACAGTGGCTTCTCTTGCTGTGGAGAGGGGTTCTAGGGCACGTGGGCTCAGTAGTTGTGGCTCCTGGGCTCCAGAGCACAGGCTCGATAGTTGTGATGCATGGGGCTTAGTTGCTCTGCGGAAGGAAGGATCTTCCCAGACCAGGCATTGAACCTGTGTCTCCTCTGCTGGCAGGTGGATTCTTTACCACCGAGCCAGCAGGGAAGCATTATCCACTGTTCTTCTATCGTATGGTGCCATGACAATCAAAGCATGCATACGGGAGCCATGCACAGAGCCGTGTGAATCAAGGAGAACACAATCCCAATTGTGCACCTGGTTCAATGAACACAGTTAACACAGTTCTGTGCAAAGTGAGAGCTGCCTTTGTGTAAACATGCTCAAGGCTGGGAGGCAGGAAGCATGATGCTTCTAGTTTTGGCAGCCTGGGACAGGGATGGTTGGTGAGTAGTAGTGAATTACAGCTTCCTTCTGTTTGAATGTAAAGCCTAATGTGGGATGAAGGGAATCCTAAGGAGACACGCCCTGTCCTCCCACCATACGGGCCCACATGCTGTCATTGCCATACCATCATCTGTCACCACCAGGTAAGGGGCCACATCTAAATAGCATTATACCTGAAGGAGGACACACTTTATGAAATTACCTCTCTTAGGTGGCCCTCTACCGAGGCTGTTAATTGCTGTCTCTTAAGAGCAAATTCCTTGTGCGCTGAACACTGTTCAGTCAGATGTTCTACCCGTCTTCTGAGGCAGCCCATAATCTCACAGACACCGGTCACCCGCGAGCTGAATGGAACAAGCCAGCTGTTAGTTCACTCCACCCTTATAGAGAAGCCCCAGGAACAGGAAACACTAGAAGATGAATCTTCCATAAGTATGACTTGATAAAAGTTATTAAGCTTCAGGATAATAGAAGTTAAGAAGCTGTAGTCCTGGTACAGCACAGAGCAAAACCAAATGATGTTCTTTTGTTTAACTCAGTCCTGAGGGAAAATATGAGTTATGCATTTTTGCAACCAGGTCTAATCTTCTTTCCTAAATATTCACTTTTTAATATTTCTCTAAGATGTTTTGAGAGCCCTATGGCAAAAAGCACAGGATGTCTGCCAAGAGTTTTCCTGGGGGTTTATTTGAAAGCTTCATTTATCTAAAGATGATCTTTGAATAGAAATGTATATCAGCCAATTAACAAAACACTGACTGATCCAATAGGGTAAAATATTCATGTGACATTAGGTCTTGGTTCTGAATGATTATGAAGACTCAAGGCTGCAATCATTAGGTGAAAACGAAACTATCACAAATAATGAGGAATATGATGTACATGTTCATAAGAGGAAACCAAGCCTCATATTATAATTTTGTACCTGTTAATTATACACAGGTATAATTACTTTGCCAACAAAGGTCCATCTAGTCAAGGCTATGGTTTTTCCTGTGGTCATGTATGGATGTGAGAGTTGGACTGTGAAGAAAGCTGAGCACCAAAGAATTGATGCTTTTGAACTGTGGTGTTGGAGAAGACTCTTGAGAGTCCCTTGGACTGCAAGGAGATCCAACCAGTCCATTCTGAAGGAGATCAGCCCTGGGATTTCTTTGGAAGGACTGATGCTAAAGCTAAAACTCCAGTACTTTGGCCACCTCGTGCGAAGAGTTGACTCATTGGAAAAGACCCTGATGCTGGGAGGGATTGGGGGCAGGAGGAGAAGGGGACAACAGAGGATGAGATGGCTGGATGGCATCACTGACTCAGTGGATGTGAGTCTGGATGAACTCCAGGAGTTGGTGATGGACAGGGAGGCCTGGCGTGCTGTGATTCATGGGGTCGCAAAGAGTCGGACACGACTGAGTGACTGAACTTAACTGAACTGATAATTTTCTCCAAAGGGCTGGTCTTGTGAGAAAAAGTGACAGGACAGTTCACAAAATGAAAATGCCTTTAAAACGACAAATGAACTTTGAGTTGGACCCCCTTTGCTATGGTCTAAAGACACACTAGCAAGTTTCCAAACCATTTCCAACATAGGCTTACCAGCAATGCAAGACAACGAAAGGACACAGCTGATGCAATGAGCACTTTTACAGTGTTCAACCTATCGCTGAGACAGAGCCTCTCCTAATATGTAAGAAGCTGGAGTCTTTAATTTCCCATCAGTCATTTCCTTCCAATACTCATGAAGATGAGCTGATAACTCTTACATTTAATTACCCAGAGCTTAAAAAGATCTTGGAACAAGATACAGAATTCAGGAGTTTTACCTCAAATAATTAATTTATGACTTTGTAAAAATGAATTTAATTAGTAATGAAATGAGGGCAGGTTCCCAAATGCCTGAGAGGGAAAGTGACTTCACAGGAATGACAATGAGGCTGCCAAAGAGTTGAGGGCTCATCAGGCAGCTTGAGAATCTCGTCGAGTGTACATGGGATTCAAGTGTGTCCTGTGGGCCCACCAGAGGCCCAGAGAAGCTTGATTTTGGAGAACTCTGATTCCTGACACATAGTGTTTCACAACATTAAAACTTGTTCCACATTTTAATAACTCAGAGACAGTAAAGAGTATAATCAAGAAATCAGGAGAGTTTAGGAAATAATTCTTCATATCCACGAATTCTGTAAAAGTAGTGTTTCGGTAACAGTAATCACATTTTGACTACATTTTAGACTTTGTATGCTAAACAGGTCCTTAAAATCCCAGTTGTCCTATATGTTATAGTTTTGTGTAAAATAGGCAAATTTGGAATGAGAAAGATAGAAAAGGTGAGGAAGTACTGTGGAAAGAAAGTACAGAGAATACAGAAGGTAAGGCTTGTCAAAGTAAATGGGAAATCATTTTCTAAAATTAATCCATTTATGGCGACAAGGCACCATTTTTAATGTTTTAAGTAATCTCTTCTAATTCTCATAACTACCCTGTAATCTGGCTATAACTGTTATCTCTGTTTTGCAGATGAGCCAAGTGAGGTACAGAAATGCCCAGCAATTTACCCAGGTCACATTTATTAAATGGCAGGGCTGGGATTTGAACCTATTCATCTAATCTGAATCCACATTCATTACCACCTCATGGTAATAATTTTTCTGGGTCCCTGACATACAATGGCGGGAAGGGGCGGTATATTCTTTTAAAATTTCACTTTCCCTTGCACTGACTGTTGATGGAAGCAGGATAAGCCTGGCAGGCATGCTCTTTTGAAATTGGCAGTCTTCGCCAGATAGTTCAATGTCTGTCGGTAGTTTGCAAAGTGGCCACTAGAGGGGCCTGATATCTTGTTCAGATTCACATCTTGAAGGTCCCTCTGGCACAGAGAATGGAAACAGGAAACAAAAGCAAATCAAGCATTTCTTCTGTAAAAATACTGCTTTTTAGCAACTCACAATTTTAATTTAGATGAATCATAACGAGCCAAATAGAATGTCTCTCTCTCTGTCTTTGGATGGATCATTCATTTTTATTTTTCAATGACCTAGGAAATCAGTCTCATTTTGTGGTGATTTATACGTTATCTTGTGTATCTACTGCACTATAAATTAAGGGAAAAGGCAATATTCTTTTCATTCATTTATCCTCTGCAACCTTGAATACAAAGCCTTGTTAAGAACTAAATCAAAGCATATTTTCAAATTAAATAAAATATACTTTGATCAATATTTAAGGGAAGAGAAGACACAAATTTAAGGAACAAAAATATATGCACAGATAGTTATTGTATTAAAAATGTCACTAGTAACAGTTTCCAACAGTTTTTAAACAAGGATGACGTTGCCCTTTGCCTAGTTATAGAAGTTTTAGGCTATCTGAAAACTGCCCAATTTCTTCTTTGATGGTTTAGGATTCACAGTTAGGTTCACGGGTACTTCTCTCCTCTGTTTCAAGTCTTATAGAGTCAGACTGAATTGCCTGTCCCGTGTGCATACCCCTCTTATTTGTGGCTTAGACCTCTTTTTTAGTATAAGTTCTCAATCATATTGCTCGCGACAGCCAGCTCCTGTTTTCCTCTGTGTCCTCAGCTAGATCATCTCTGTCACGTGAGGCATTAACCCCTTCCCTCTGAATGGAACCTTTATCTGCCACACTCCTGACCCCAGGTCTGTTTCCTCTCCTTTCCTCCTTGATGAAAACCTAATCTGCACATTATAACTGCCCTATTCCACCATTTTCAGCAGGAAACTTGAAAAATTGATGCCAGATATTTTCTTGTGAAGATTCCAGACATTTCTTTTGAACATTCCAAAACATTTTAAAACACGTATAGCCTTCCTATTGCCAAATTTCCTCAGAGTCTGAAATGCAGATTGTTTGATCAAAGGAAAAATATGACCTCAAACTCTGCCAGCGATTCTTACATGAACTGAAAGTAAATTAATAGAATTCCATTAGCCACCCAGTATTACTTCACAGTAGTGTTAATAAGCGATGGGGCAAGAACTGTGGGCGGACAATAGAAATTTGGTAGAAGCAAGTTCCCCGGGCATTTTGTTTTGACTCTGGACACACTGCTCAGGTGCTGCCTGATGGGGTGGGAGAGAAGCGACCAGTGGACCTGCTTTCTAAACCTAACAATCTGTGGCTCTGTAATTTACATTGGAAATACTGCTTGATCTTCAGGCACTCTATGAATGGATTAAATGGTTCCTGCCTGTAGTATGAACATGGGGTATATTGGATTATTCTTGATATCGATTTTGACTTCTTCAAGTATCACAGAGGCTCAGGAATGACAGACTGAAGGCTTCTTTTTTTTTTCTGCACAAAAATAATTTATTTCTATATTTTCATACAGCTCTGTTCTACTTTAGAGCAACAGTAGAGAATGATAGTTTGTGTGTGTGCATGCTATATCACTTCAGCCATGTTCAACTCCTTGCAACCCTATAGACTATAGCCTATCAGGCTCCTCTGTGCATGGGATTCTCCAGGCAAGAATACTGGAGTGGGTTGCCATTTCCTTCTCCAGGGCAGACTGAAGGCTTCTTTAGACATTTGTTAGAAACCTCACCATGGAAGTATTTTCTCCCCGATTCATTAAGCCAGGAGAGGTGAGGGAAGGGGAAAGAAAAATTATTTTTCCCCCTAGAGAGCACAGACATATTGACTTCTGGCTCAAAAATAGACTGTTATATTTCCTATATGGAAGCAGTTTCCCTACACCTTTGCATTTGTTACAAACTGAGGCTGAGGAATGGGAGTAAATCCCAGTGCTAATATGTTTTAATGATTCTTTCCCAAGAGCAGCAAGTTGCTTTCAGACCTTTCATAAATTACTTCTGGCAGTCCATCTGGATTAGGAGCTGAACCAGATGGTAAGCACTTGACAGCTTACTCTATCTCATCAGAAGGAATCAGCTGATCATATTTTTCTTATTGTCTATGGACAAATTATACTTTGAAAATGGGAAAAAAATTATCTTCCTTATCTTTAGCTTGCTACTTCTCTTGACAGGAACTCATGTTTAACATCTTTATTTTGCAGGAAACAACCACCTCTCTAGTTTTCATCCCTACTTTGGAAAAGTGCCATTCCAACTGAGGAAGTGAAATGCATGTTTTCACAATAATTGGTTTTTTTTTCTGATTTAAGTTGTATACGTTTTGAATCACTGCCCACCACACGGATATCACACCCACACACATCTCTCATACACACAAGACAATAAAGAAACATAAGTGGCAAGTGGGGCTGAAGCTACAGGGTTCCTGGGTTCAGATCCACGCAGAGATGCTAACAAGTTTCATTTCTATGAGGACAGAGACACCAAAGCATGCACTCCGTGAAGGGCAGAAATCAGTAATAGCAATGGGGTTTTCCCTCCTTACAAAAGGAGATTGAAAACACTACAGCTAGCTGCTGTAGGAATCAGACACTGCTGGCCACTCCTCCCCAACCTGGTTTTCTGGCTGCACCTCTGAGAGCCACAGTATCTCCATGGGAGCTTGGGTGACCCTAATCAGACAGCAGAAGATAGTTGCTGGACTGGAGATCCTGTAGGTCCAGGTAGAAGTCACTGCAAAGCTGCTCAGGAGGAAAGAGAAAAGAGGAGAGAACAAAGCAAGGACAATAAAGCTGAACAACAAACACTTTCCATCTAGAGGACAATCTACAATTTCAAAACACATGAGGAAAATGAATCCCAAGGAGAAACACCCAACAGTCAAAAGCTAAATGTACTCCGTCTGAAATGAAAATAAGTACAGCAATCAGATGTTTCACACCACCAGAGAGATAAAGGAAAAACCAATACCCATAATAAAGAAACAAAAACTCTGAAACAAGAACAGTCAGAAATAAAACAAGATTGGATAGGAAAAAGGAGTTAGAAATCCTAAGAATAAAAATAATACAGTTGTGAAAACAATCAGAAGAATCCATTGTTGAAAACAAAGGGAAAATTAACAAGAGAAAAGTGAATCTGATTCATTTTTGAGGGAATGCAATACAGAGTGATCAAGGAATGAAAAATCTGAAAGTTAAGAGACAGACTGAGAGGCTCCGAGATTCTCCTACGGGGAGTTACTGGAAGAAGGAAAAGAGAGAAAAACAGAAAATTTATAATTAAAGAGATAATTGTAGAACATGTTGGCTCAGAGGGTAAAGCATCTGCTTGCAATGCAGGAGACCCGGGTTCGATTCCTGGGTCAGGAAGATCCCCTGGAGAAGGAAATGGCAACCCACTCTAGTACCCTTCCCTGGAAAATCCCATAGACAGAGAAGCCTGGTGGGCTGCAGTCCATGGGGTCGCAAAAAGTTGGACACAACTGAGTGACTTCACTTCATTTCCATAATTGATGACATATATCCTCAAGTAAAAGGGGCACAGTAATAGCTAAACAGACAAATACTCTCATTTGAGATAATTTAGAAGATAGCAACATACATTTTAATGTATTTCCTTCTAAAAGCTTTTCCCTCTGCAGTCCTTTCCACTCCTTTCTCCCTCCAAAGTTACTACAGTGTGGTTTGGATCCCGCTTTACCCTCTCAACATTATATTGTGAGGATGCTCTGTCTTCAAATATTTATCAAAAACACTCTTTTGATATTGAATTAGAATATTCCACACTAGGCTTGCCCTTAAACTATTCAAACATTTCCCTATTTTCTGGACATATGTAGGTGGTTTTCAGGTTTGCACTATTATAAACAGCACCATGATAAGCATTTTATTCCTAAATATGTCCACACACATCTCTCCCATGTTCTTTTCTCTCTAAGCCCTCTCGTTGGAGAGAACTCTCCTTCAGTGGTCCAAAGCACAGATTTCTGCCCCTTTAGTCAGCCTTCCTTGGTAGATGCTGCAGCTCCAAATCTTTTTACTCTGGGACCATCACTATGTCACATCACAGCATTATCAATGAATAAATCCATGCTGTAATTAGTGACTCCTAGATATTTTCTAAGAACCTAATCTAATCAGTCGTAGATTTAATGGAAAGGGTAAACTTTTAGTGCCTTCTGTACTAAGAGTTTCAAAATTATCAAAGTCTTAATGGTAACAGGTCCAGGTTGCAGTTATGACATTTACTCAATCTCTAAAGAGAACAACTTAATATAGATTTGAAAATATTTGGAAAGTGGCTGAGTTAACACTGTCATAAGAATTCAACTTTGCAATTTCCCACCTTTCAGTATTTGACATTTACCATCTAAGTATATCATCAGACTTGAAAAAAAAAAGTTCTTTCAAGTTCTTAAATGCTTAGCAGAATTCCTACGATGTGTGATCTTGGATGACTCTGTGATACAAAGGGAGTCTGGTTCTATATCTCTGTTGTTGTTGTTGATTTTAGTTTGATGGTGGGTAGGGATTTTTTTTGTGTGTGTTTACTTAAGACCTTTTACGATATTTTTTCCCTGACATAAGCTTTGCTTTATGCCACATGAGCCCCTTAACATTTCAAATCAAGTCACCTAATAGGTAAATATTGAGATAAGGAACATAAAAGAGGTTTCTTTATGGTTGACCTTAAGGGCTGAGCTTAAGCTGATGTCATGGTCTGGATGAAGAGATGATGCTATCACAAGTCAAAATTAAGGAATGAGTCAGAAGACCACAGAGTGAAAAGTGAAACTATTGGATAAAGCCAACAAATATAAAGGAATTTAAAAAGCATTGTATGGTGGGTATTGATTCTGTTCATCTTGGTTGGAAGATGTAGACCCTTCACTCATCTTAGATGATCAAATCCAACAATGGCCCTTTCAAGTCTCATTCCTTCACTTGACCCATCCTGACCGCAGGAGCTTGGGACAGTGTCTCTCTTCTGTGAAGAGGTCCCCAAGGCTTCCTCAAGCCTAAGAATACTCCCTTCACATCTTATTCCCTGACTGGCCATTAATAAGGTTCTGGAGACTCGGGAACAGATTTATGCATCTTTGACTGTCCTTGAAGCCCAGCGCTGGTATGTCATATGAGATGCTTATATATGTATGTTCAATAATGTTTTAAATAAACTGCAAGAAAGAAAAACTTCACAGGGAAGGTGAGATTTGAGTTGAAACTAGAAGGTAGATGGAGCACATTTTAAATGCACTAGAATTACACAAACAAACAAAAAAACCCACCTTCACTAAGTGGCCAGGCTTGTTGCTAGTGACTGAAGTTGAAAGCGAGGAGACAGCTAACAACCTAACAACCAAAGTGGTTCAGACCTGCACTCTCTCTACCCTTTCTACTGTGACAGATGGTAGGACAAGTTATATGAACCTCTCTGAGGCAGCTTCCCAACCTGAAAAAACAGAACAATGATAATAGAAGTACCTGTATAATAGGGTGGTTTGAGGATGAAATCTGTTAATGTGGATAAAGCACATAAACATTGCCTTTATTGCCAGTGAGCATTTGGGCATAGTCTAACTCCCACTTAACTCTTTGATCTTGTCTTAGGCCTTTTTCCCTGGTCACCCTCTCCTCCAGCAAAACTGTACTTATTTCTGCTACAGTCTTGCTGCTATTTTGCAGGGCTTTTCATCTCCCAGCTATTTGCATGATGGCTCTTTCTCTTTAGGGACTCCTTCCCTGACTACAATGTCTAAGATGGTCCCCTCCCACAGTCACTCTTTATCCCATTCCACTTTTTATTTTTCTCATAGTACTCATTGCTGTGTAAGAGCATCTCATCTATTGATTGGTCCGTTGACTATTTCTTCCCACCAGAATATAAATAGCATGAAGGCAGGAACTTCATCTACTGCACTGGGTACTTGGGAGCATCTGATTTACAAAAGGCAATAATATTTGGGCAATGATAAAATGAGTGACTAAATGAACCATGGTCTCTCCAATCTTCATTATCATTCACAGTATCAATCAGGGTAAGTAGGGGCTGTCAACACAAATGAAAATCTTGGAAAGAGGAAAATCCTAACTTATTCCTGTTTTTATTTCTCTGTAAAAAATAAACATATGAAGAATTAACATTAAATAAATAGCAATAAATGTTAGAGCAAGAGGGCAATACTGAAGGTTATGCCAAAGTGTTTAGTCAGGATGAGGGTTATAAGTTTCAATTCACCACAACAAAATAGAATGAAAACTGAAACAGTCTTTTATGCAGAAATAGAAACTGAGTCAATTCAGAAGCAAGTTTACTTGTAAATCTGAAGTTAATTTTAGCAAACAGGAAAAGCTAAATGAATACTTGATAAGGTAGCCTGGTCTTACTGGGTGCTTCCATGTTTTTGAGTCCTGTATCTTTCTGAATTATAGTTTTATCTGGATATATGCCCAGAAATAGGATTTCTGGATCATATGGCAACTTGATTTTTAGTTTTCTTAAGAAAACTCCACACTGTTTCCGTGGAGGCTGTTGGTGGGACATTACCTTCTCACCACCATTGTAGAAGCTTTCCCTTTTCTCCACACCCTCTCCAGCATTTATTGCTTGTAGACTTTTGGATCGCAGCCATTCTGACTGGCGTGAAATGGTACCTCATTGTGGTTTTGATTTGCATTTCTCTGATAATGAGTGATGTTGAGCATCTTTTCATGTGTTTGTTAGCCATCTGTATGTCTTCTTTGGAGAAATGTCTATTTAGTTCTTTGGCCCATTTTTTGATTGGGTCATTTATTTTTCTGGAGTTGAGCTGTAGGAGTTGCTTGTATATTTTTGAGATTAGTTGTCTGTCAGTTGCTTCATGTGCTATTATTTTCTGCCATTCTGAAGGCTGTCTTTTCACCTTGCTTAGAGTTTCCTTTGTTGTGCAGAAGCTTTTAAGTTTAATTAGGTCCCATTTGTTTATTTTTGCTTTTATTTCCAATATTCTGGGAGGTGGGTCATAGAGGGTCCTGCTGTGACTTATGTCGGAGAGTGTTTTGCCTATGTTCTCCTCTAGGAGTTTTATAGTTTCTGGTCTTACATTTAAATCTCTAATCCATTTTGAGTTTATTTTTGTGTATGGTGTTAGAAAGTGTTCTAGTTTCATTCTCTTACAAGTGGTTGACCAGTTTTCCCAGCACCACTTGTTAAAGAGATTATCTTTAATCTATTGTATATTCTTGCCTCCTTTGTCAAAGATAAGGTGTCCATATGTGCGTGGATTTATCTCTGGGCTTTCTATTTTGTTCTTTGATCTATATTTCTGTCTTTGTGCCAGTACCATACTGTCTTGAGGACTGTGGCTTTGTAGTAGAGCCTGAAGTCAGGCAGGTTGATTCCTCCAGTTCCATTCTTCTCAAGATTGTTTTAGGTTTTTTTGTATTCCCAAATTGTGAAATTATTTGTTCTAGCTCTGTGAAAAATACTGTTGGTAGCTTGATAGGGATTGCACAAAGAATCTATAGATTGCTTTGGGTAGTATACTCATTTTCAATATATTGATTCTTCCGATCCATGAACCTGGTATATTTCTCCATTTATTAGTGTCCTTTTTGATTTCTTTCACCAGTGTTTTATAGTTTTCTATATATAGGTCTTTAGTTTCTTTAGGTAGATATATTCCTAAGTATTTTATTCTTTTCGTTACAATGGTGAATGGAATTGTTTCCTTAATTTCTCTATTTTCTCATTATTAGTGTATAGGAATGCAACGGATTTCTGTGTGTTGATTTTATTTTATATCCTGCAGCACTTCCAATCACTACAGCTTCCTGTGGCTTAATAAATGCAGAATTCTGCTTGGGAGCAGGGCACCTCTGGGCCATCATTAAACTCAGTGCTCCGAGATGATGCCAAGTAAGACCTAAGAGTAGTGAAGAGGCCAGAATCCAGAACTTTCAACCTCTCTGTAAGTCTGGTGTGAACATTATCAGATCCCATCATAGGTAACTTGCATCATAGCTATTAATACATGCAAACGAATGTGCTCATGTGCCTGTTACATTGAAGTGAATTTAGGTTGTGTGACAGATATCACACCCTGAAAAGATAATGAACAATTTAACAATGACTCAGAATTAGCACTTGAATGCAGGGAGGAAATAGAAATGCAAGGAAACATGTAATAACCACCACTGATTCTGTGAGGCTGCCCCAGCTTCAAAGGTATTTGATTCCAGGATAGAAAAACAGTGTGGATCTGTTCCTAAGATAGCAATTACAGAAAAAATAATGATAAAATTCTCAGGTTTACTTGGAAGCTTTATCACAGATAAATGTGAACTTCTGAAGTCCTGTTTTATTAACTAACAGGGAAAAAAAAAAAAAAAGATCTAAGGGTCTCTGAAATTCTTGAGTGCCCCAGTACTAGGTTTTGCCTTTTATTTCCTCAAGAGAAGTGTTTATCTGCCCTATTTCTAATATAACCTTCCCCAGTTAGTGAAAATGAATATGATTTGATGCAGTTGACTCCATTGTAGTCATTTGAAACAATCACGTAACTCTTCGTATTTTGCTTTTAAAACTCTCTGTATAGAAGGTAAATAAATAAATGAACCAATTACTTATTGGGTGCTCCCTGTGGACCAACAGTGGTACCGCTGCCTATGATTAAAAACCACAATGCCTCTATAACATGGGTGTCTCCATTTTTACTGATGAGGAAACTGAGGGTCATTCAGAGAAGTTAAGAAGTTTAACAGTCAAGGCATTGTTTTGGCTCTCAGAATGCATGAAATAAAGCTCCTTTGATACTAAGTTCTAAGCGTCTTATCCACGCCAGTTTCCAAGTGCCTGACAGCAGGAACATTAGTGTTTTGTGTCCTAGTGTGGCGGGCCTTCAGAAGTCTAGGAGGCCACTCTGATGCTCGCCAACACATACTTTTCTCGGTGGGAATTCATGTTTATTTCCCTTGCCATTATTCTAAGCTGCGGTTTCAAGCCGGCCATGGCTGCAACTGGAAATGTCCTTCTTAGGTTCTGCTTCTCTCCCATGGTGGTGACCCAGGTCATTGAACAGATAAACCATTACATGAGGAAGGGAAGCAAGTCCCAAGTGAAATGCATGGGACTCCGCTCAGTAACTGTGTGGCTCTGGTTTGCAACTGAGATTCTAATGCATTTCAATTCAGCTTCTAATGGATTTCCAGAATGTCCTTTGCCAAATATTAATTGCTCTTTACCTTCAGTTCCTCCTGCAAAATGGAAATAGTATTGATTTTAAAATATTGTGAAATTTCAGGGCAACCAACACCTTGTAATTAGTATGAAAGCTCATATATCTAGGATGTTGACAGAAACTGTACTGCTTATTATTTTTTAATCCGGATACTTAACTATTAATTCAAGCTTCTTAAAATGGTGGCTAACTATTACTTCTATTAAGATTCAGTCTGCAGTCTGAAGAAAAGAACTATAGATGCCCCTTTAGGGGGGAGAAAATATATATATATATATATATATATATATATATATAGAGAGAGAGAGAGAGAGAGAGAGAGAGAGAGAGAAAGAGAGAGAGAGAGAGAGAGACTAGAAAAAGCAAAGAAGGCAAAAAGACTGAGACTAGCTAAGTAAATAAAAATAAACATGTTGACCATTACAAAATGGATAGCCAGAAAGAGTCACTAGAACACTGCAGGCAAAACAGAAGCACTTCTCTATATTTAAGTATAGAAAATAAAGCATCACTGATTAGAACAAACAGGATCAAGTCTGAAAAAGTAAAAGTGGAGGTCGCTCAGCTGTGTCTGACTCTGTGACCCCATGGACTATACAGTCCATGGAATTCCCCAGGCCAGAATACAGGAGTGAGTAGCTGTTCCTCTCTCTAGCAGTAATAAATTGTGACCAGTTTTCCTGTGCCAGGACTTAAGCATCAAAACTGAACACCAAACTTCAGTTTTTGATCAAGGAGCAGTGACTGGATTTACCCTCATGCCTTAAGCTAGAAAAATAGACAAAGCGTATAAACCAATGGTTCTCAGACACTGAAGGACAAGTAGCACAGGGCAGTGATCCTTGAGAGAAGGGAAATAAATCGGGTGAGCCTTACATCTGCCTCACCTGCTGCCTGGGAGATAATTTCCAGACCAAACCTCAGGGAAATGGAACCAAACAGAGTCCTAAGGACTTACTGATTTGAGGAGACAGAGATCAGACTTCAGGGAAGCCAAAGCACCTAGAATCTCTGGGACAGCATACCAGTGACAGTCTTCAGATCTAAGGAGGGGTTTTTAGCTGCCTCTTGAGCCACCCCTACATGAAGGGAAACTGCCCAAGGCCAGGGAAAGCACCACAAGTAAAGAACAGTCTGAACAGAGAAATATAATCTGTTTGCAGTCTGAGAACTGCCTGCTAAACTGACATGGGACCATGCCCCAATTACAGCTGGAGACCTCACCACTTGCTCCATCATCACATGACTCAGATCAATGTCCAACAGCTACCTTGAGTTCAGACACAAGTCTAGGCATTCCATAGGATACCTTCTGTCAGGTCTAAGAAACATGCATTCTGGAAGGCCTTGAGCAGCAGATGGGAGAAAGGAGCTCTCATACCCATAGGGGCCAGACCTGAGTACCTTTGTGCTCCTGGAGCCAACTGGACACACCACGATACATGGTTTGGAGCCAAAATAAGGAAACTTAGCAACTACAGCTACTGTTAGTTTTTTTATAGGTAAGAAGAATTTATCTTTCTCATAGCCTCAAGCTTTTTAGCTCTGGCTGGAAAATCTTGGATTATTTCTGATCTTGGCTTTGCATGGTCCTATAACAACCATCACAAGCCCTGGCTAAATATATCTGTCTGAACTCAGACTATCTTCTCTGTTTTTGGCTAGGCCATGTGGCATGTGGAACTTCCCTGACCAGGGGTCAGACCCATGCCTCCAGCACAGGGTCTTAATGACTGGACCACCAGGGAAGTCCTCAGAGTATCTTTTGAAAAGAAAATACCCTAAGCCCAAACTTACCAAATCAACATGTGTAAACGCATCTAAAATAGAGCAGAACGAGGGTTTAAAACATAAACAAAATAAAATTTTACCACCTTTGACCTATTTCATTGTTCCTCAAACTGAATGTCCTTGAGTTTCAAGGGGATTGTAGATATGGAAGGTAAAAACCATGCTTATCCTATGTGCATAAATCTTTGTGTCTCTCTATGTCAAAGTGTAAGCCCTGCCATCATTCTTCCTAGCCAGTATCCATTCCATCATCTGCTCTTTCTGTCAGTTCCCTTTTGTCTTCCAAGCTCTATTCTTGATCATACATTCTTCCTGCATTCTCTTTCTGTTCTTAGGGTCCTTCTCTGTCTTCATTCCCACCCAACTCTAAGCTCATAATGATACACTCACTGAATGTGCTCATAAAAACAACCCACCCCAATTCACTGGTTAAGAGCAAGAGGTCTAGGACGCATTAGACCATTAATTTGGATCCATGCATTTGGATTCAAATTCTGGCTCTGCCACTAATTAACCAGCTACATGATTGCAAGTTATTTAATCTTTCTGTGTCTCAGTTGCTTGTAAAGGAGAACAGTAATAGTATATTGTATACCTTGTAGAGTTGCTGTGAGGATTAATGAGATACCGCTTCTAAAGCTGTTGAGATAGTGCTGGGCATGTGGTGGGCTCTCAACTGTTTAAAATGTCATTACTATTAGTTAATAATAATGTTATCTTTTAATTAGGGTTTTTCTTGTTGATCCACCAAGGTCAGAAATGAAAGGGAATTCTAGAACTTTACTTTTTCCAGAAAGGGACAGGGTAGACTCAAGACTTATGAATTAAAAGTGAGGAAGAAATCCCAGAGATGCTAGGATGTGAAAAGTGTACAGAAAGAAAGCTCTGTCTCTTCTTTAGTTCCTTTCCTTCCTCCCTCCTCAGAAACTCATAGAAAGGAAGAGTTAGCACCTTCAGGTCCTCAGATTAGAATACAGCCTCATTTCTAGAAAAGCAATGCTGTGTTCAGAATTACAGTTGACCAAAATTCAACAGATCCTTCTACGCCGTGTCACAATGCAGCAAAACATCAGAAGAAAAATAACCATACAACTTATTTTTTTAAATAGGCTGTACAAACTGTGAAAAAGCCTGTTACACTGAGGAAGAAATAGACTTCACTTACCTGCAGGAAGCTAGTTGGCTGATCAAGGCTTGTCCTTTCTGCAAAGCATCAGCTGTGCAGTCTTTAATTTCTCTGTGTAATTCCTCATGCCTCACCGCCAAGACAGGCAGACTTAAACCCTCTGATTTAAGGAGCTTAAGGTAAGCTTCAACTCTTCCAAGTGCATCAAATGCCTGCCAAAGAAAACATACTTTCATTTTATGCCTGTCTAGTGTAAAGTCTACATCAATGTATACACAAAATACTAGAGATTAAACCAGCCCGCTCAATTTATTGGTTTGATCATAACCAAAAACAACAACCCGAGTCTTAGAAAACAGCATATAGCTTTTAGGCTCCATTTAGGGAAACTGGTCATAGTTTAGTTCAGCACAGATAAATGTCAACACTGTAAAATTTACCAAAATGATTTACATTGAAAATGTAGCTACATGACACAGTTACAACTGTATAAAATTTGGAGAACCAGGTTTAATTTCCCACATTCTGTACTGAATACAATGAACAAATGAGGTGTTTTCAAAATATTATGCAGACTTCATAACTTGAATATCTCTGTAATATTCTTTTTAGAAATTCCCAATAAATTGCACTTTGGACCTGAAACACCGGGGGGAAGTATTCAAGAAATCTGGGGGCTTTTGACTCTTGCCTTTCCAAGTATAAGATCTTTTGCCTATGCTACCCAAGGCATCTGTCTACAGAGATTGAGATTTGGTTCTGAAGCAGTACAAAGACTAAGACAAGATAATATTTAGCTTCTGACATGCATAACGGAGAAGGCAATGGCACCCCACTCCAGTACTCTTGCCTGGAAAATCCCATGGATGGAGGAGCCTGGTAGGCTGCAGTCCATGAGGTAGCTAAGAGTCGGACATGACTGAGTGACTTCACTTTGACTTTTCACTTTCATGCATTGGAGAAGGAAATGGCAACCCACTCCAGTGTTCTTGCCTGGAAAATCCCAGGGACGGGGGAGCCTGGTGGGTTTATGCAGGAAAAAAGAAGAACATCACCTTGCAAACCAAGATACTGTCTTCAGAGGGGATTTTTGAATTCCTTTATTTTTTTCCTTTGTTATTATAGCAGATCAGCAACCAAGTATGGGAGATTAAGCTTACAGAGTTAACACAGAGTGGGTGAACACAGAGAGCAATTATGCTTTTGGCCATGAAGGCCTAGTTGGCCCTGAGAAGGAGGAGTATATGATGTATGAACAGTGAAAGAGGACTAGGGCAACATGAGGAAAAAAGAGATCAGAGTGCTGTGGTCTTGACAAGTATCCATCTGTGAGCTCGGGCCTGGAGAGCAAGAGATGAGTTAGGTAAGTTGAGGAGCTGGTGAAGAGCAAGGGAGCTTTTGCACATTGCCCTTTCATTCTGCTGAAAAAGGTCACTTTACAGTGTTCCACATCACTTTGAAGAAGACTCCTATCCCAGCAAGCTTGACTGGGCCCCGGGCAGCAAGGGCCTAGCCTTCCTGGGTTGTTACACTGGAAGCCAGAAAGCTCGGCTGGCGGCAACCAGGTGAACAAAGAAGATCCCATGGAAGACTTACGAGAAATGAGAGCAATGGTCTCATGAGTCAACTACCACTGAGACCTGAGAGAGATCAGAGAGGGGAGCAAGGCTGGGTTAATGCTGAGGGAACACAGTTGAAGCCAAATGTAGAGATTACAACCATGGAGCTGTGTCACGGCACCTAGGCCTCTGTGTCTGGCCACCATCAAAGAGTTTTTAAAACTTTATTGAAGTAGAGTTGATTTACAATATTAATTTCTGATGTACAACAAGATTATCCAGATACACATAAACACAGGGTTTATCACAGGATATTGAATATAGTTTCCTGTGATATACAGTACGGCCTTGTTTAACCATTCTCTACATAATGGTTTGCATCCCAAACCCCCAGTCCTTCCCTCCTTCCCCACCACTTTCCCCCTGGCAACCACAAGTCTGTTTTCTATGTCTGTGAGTCTGTTTTCTATGTCTGTGAGTCTGTTTCTGTTTTATAGACATGTTCATTTGTGTCATAGTTTAGATTTCACATAGAAGTGAAAACAGATGGTATTTGTCATTCTAACTTACTTAGTTTAGTATGGTTATCTCTAGGTTCATCCACATTGTTGTAAATGGCATTATTTCATTCTTTTTATGACCGAGTAGTATTTCATTGTGTGTGTGTGTGTGTGTGTGTGTATATATACACACGTACATATATATACATATAAATGGGGCTTCCCCGGTGGCGCTAGTGGTAAAGAACTCGCCTGCCAATGCAGGAGGCATAAGAAATGCAGATTTGATTCCTGCATCAGGAAGATCCCCTGGAGGAGGGCATGGCAACCCACTCCAGTATTCTTGCCTGGAGAATCCCCATGGACAGAGGACCCTGGCGGGCTACAGTTCATGGGGTCTCAAAGAATCACATAAGACTGAAGTGGCTTAGTATACATGCACACGTACATATACAAATACAAATACACATACATACATATATATACACATACACACACACACACCCCACATCTTCTTTATCTATTCTTCTGTTGATGGATATTTAGATTGTTTTCATGTCTTGGCTATTGAAAATAGTGCTGCTATGAACATTTGGGTACACATATCTCTTTGAATAATAGTTTTGTCTGGGTATACGCCCAGGAATGAGATTACTGGATCATATGGCAATTCTATTTTTGTGTTTTTTGAGGAACCTCCATACTGTTTTGCATAGTGACTGCACCTACTTACATTCCCACCAACAGTGTAGGAGGGTTCCCTTTTCTCCACACCAAAGGGATTGAATTTTAATGGCAGAACTGGAACTGGACAAAATTTGAATTAGCAAATGAAATCTCTCAAATACTCTCATATGACTTACATGTTGATATTCTTACATGTTTTTCCAGAATAGAATATCAGCACTAGTGGTAAAGAATCTGCCTGCCAATGCAGGAGACGCAAGAGACACAGGTTTGATCCCTGGTTTGGGAAGGTCCTCTGGAGTAGGAAATGGTAACCCACTCCAGTATTCTTGCCTGGAAAATTCAGTGGATAGAGGAGCCTGGTGGGCTACCGTCCACGGGGTCACAAAGAGGCGGACATGACTGAGTGCACATATACACATTCTGTTTTCTGACCAATGTCTTTCCTCATGTCTTCTGAATTTGCTCTTTGCATTTACTGAGAGTGCATAAAGCAAATTCATTCCTGTTTGTTTAGTAGATGATAGAGAGTAATACAAAAAATCACTATAGTTTAATGAGAACTATGTATTTCTTCTCTATTTTGTGTTTCACAATTATTTTCAGTCAGTCAACAAATATTTTTGAATGTCTGCTGAGTTCCAGGCATATTGTTCTTAACAGCCATGCGAGGGAACAAGAGATTTTCCTTCTTAGGTGACAGAGGAAAATGTGTCTCAGAGAAGTTAAATAAATTTCACAAAGTCATACTTGTACCAGGGACAAACTCAGTATTTGTACTCAATCTGTCTGGACCTGAGGCCTCTGCTCTTAAATCCTGGACTATGGTGCCATGCAGAAAAGGATTTCTATGGTAGGTATATGAGAGAGGGGCATTTCCAAGAAGACCATTAATTTTGGGTGGAAAAGTAGAATTTAAAAACTTACTTTTTGCAAATAGTGTCTACTGTTCCTTCTTACAGATGAGAAAAGATACAGAGAAAGACTGAGCAATTTCTCTTATATTTATAGGACTGTAAAAGAAAGATAGCTTTAGTAAAGAAACTCTGAACCTGAAGAACTCTCCCTTATCTGATCCTTTTTCTTCCCTGCAATCAGCAACAGAGCCAAATGTCTCGAGTTCCTGATGTTAGATTTGAATTGCTCTCTCAATCTTTCCATAACACTGAAACACCACTAATGTAATAACCACTGTTTCTGGAATTTTGTTTTGTATTTTTAATTTTATTGCATATTTTGAATAAAGTGGATTCTCTTGTTAATCAAGGGTTAGTTTTAAAGTCAGTGCCTAAAGCAAAAATCTGGTGTAGTCAAAATTATCATGAACTCCCTTAAATCATGCTTAAAGTTTAATGTATGCTTGCTTCCCTGGTGGCTCAGATGGTAAAGCACCCACCTGCAATGCAGGAGACCTGGGTTGGGAAGATCTTTCAACCCCTGGGTTGGGAAGATCCCCTGGAGGATGGCATGGCAACCCACTCCAGTATTCTTGCCTGGATAATCCCCATGGATTGAGGGGCCTGGCAGCATACAGTCCATGGGGTCACAAAGAGTTGGATGTGACTGAGCGACTAAGCACTCTAAGCGCACACACACTATAATATATACTTACACCGAGGACTAAGAGGCACGAGCCAAACTAAAGGAAGGAATGAGACAGCTATACTTAGATACCAGGACATTCGCATCATTCTTTAAGGTAATTCTCAAGTTCTTACTGAGAATGGGGAAAGGATAGAGACTTCAAAAGTGCCTTTTCTTGCCTACAAGTTGAACTCCATTCTATCTTAAAATTAAGCCATTATAATCTTAACACATACCACGTTTGTCATTGTGCTGAGGATTAAAGGAAAATATGAAAGTTAACAAGGGGTTGATGGCGGAAGTGTAGTAAGTACTTGAAAAATATTTGCTGGTTCTTTAAATCTTGATTGATCAGACACATCTTTGAAAAACCACTAAGAAGAGCATAGCCACCTGCTGCCTGTTACTCACCCTGGGTGACTTTTTCTCCTCGTGGCCCCACTGAACAGCTGTTATTCTCAGATCCTTGGCCACTGGTCTCATCTTCATGGGAATTAGACTCTAAAGCCACTGGTACATTAAATGCATGTGTGACATGACTCCACCCCATTCCTAAAGGTTATCATAAAAGGATCATTTCCTAATGGCACAGAAATAAACTGAAGAGCTAAACATTCACTTGAAGGAGGAGGTGGTAGATCAAGGACCAGGATAATCCATTTGTTGTTGTTGTTTAACTTTGAATTAAAATAGCCAGGTTTTCTCCCAAAGCATTTTCTCAGAAAGATCAAAGTGCCAGGAAAGTATGTATGAATTGCTCTGTGTATCACACTTCACAGAACTATAGCAGTAGAAAGGAGGTGAGTGGTTGTTTTTCCTTCATGGCCCAACAAATATATTGACAAAAACCTCCTATATGCTGTAAGAGAGTTTATTCCTTATCCTTAATCCTAAATTAACCCTAATAGGGATAATCTATAAACACAAATACAGTTAAATTTCTTAATTTTAAGAGGAGAAGTATTTCAAGATAATACGTCTGTAATTGTCCGAATTATATGCAAAGCTCGTTTCTCTTATTCCCATGTAGAAAATGATCTGAGTATCATTGTTCTCACTTAAACTACCCCCAGAATAGAACCGAGTGCTTGTGTATTTACTAGATCTGTAAGGAACCTGATATACTGGATCCAGTCTGGAAAGAATCTCTCCGTTGCACACATGGTACAGAATGGGTTATTTCTGGCAAGAACAGTGTGACCTCCACGTAAATGCCTTTGGAATGAATATTTCACATTTAGTTTTTCTTTCCTTCACATCTCCCTTTTTCTTCAAACCTTTTGTGTGACGGTCAAACAGAAGTGTATGAGTAGGTTAGAATAAACAAGGATATAGGCACAAAGATAACATTTTCTCCCTCTGGGTTCTAGCTCTTTTTGACTATTTTATATGGTACCACTCAGTTCTTAAGAAGACAAGGAGGAGACGAATCATCTCTTTTGGCCCAGGCTTGGGAAAGAGTAAGGAGTTGCTTGGGCTGTGCTCTAAGATGCTAATAAATATCTTTCCTTTTTCCCTTGTTAAGCACAGGATCCAAAGCAGGCTGCACCAAATCAAACAGAGATGATATCAAGACTTGGCACATTGTAGTCATTTAAAAATATCTATGAGATTAATTATGTTGAGCAGGAACCATGAATCATCAGCATAATTCTTATATCATGCTGTTTCACAAAGATGTTTAATACTGTTTACTTCTTGACTAATCTGAAGAGAAATCAACATGAAAACAAACAAAACAAAATGAAGAAACACTTGCAGAACCCTGAACATTTCCTTTCATGAATCCAAAGGCTGGAGAATGAGTTTGGTTAGAACCTATATACAAAATTTAGCTTCTGATCAGAGCACTGAATTCCACTTGATCTGTAGAGATTCAATTTTCCTCTGCATTTAGTTAAAAAAAAAAAAAAAAAACCAAAGCGTCAGCATCTTTTCTTAAACATCACCCGAGATAACTTCTGGTGGGTCCCAGTTTGGCAAGCTAATTCCTCATTCAGGCCTTGTGCAAGCTTTCAAATGCCATGGAGGCCAGGGGCAACAAGGTGAGGTAATTGTCAGTTTCCCGTATTTGCTGCCTCCTACTGTTGCTCTGGCTTATTCCTTGCTCTTCAAGTTTGTTGCTGCTGGGCGAGGAACTTTACATATTGACCATTTCTTACTTTTTCTGAGATGAGTCCATCTTAGAGGTGTATAAACTAGACCCCAAAGTAGAACATTAGCAAGCTAGTCGATTTATAATTTATGGTTTTCTTTTTATCTAAATTGACCTAGATGGTTTTAGGATGATCTTGAGAATATTAACATTGAATACATCCATTTGTAATGTGCGAAGCACTTATTTTTTTCACTTATTCAACAAATATTTATTGAAATCTATGGCGCATGTACTCTGCTATGAGCGGCAGGTATGAAACTGAGCAAAAGCACTTGAGGCCGTGTTAGAATGGCAAGTGCAGTATTAAATGCACACACAAGGACAAATGATGACTAGCACATAGTGAGTGCCTGGCTGCTCTGTGCACTAGTCACGTATTAACTCATTTAGGTAAAGCAAAGACTCTTGTGAGATACGTATAATTATTATTTCTGTTTTACAGGTTAGAAAGCCAGATGCACAGAGAAGTTAAGTAACTGCCCTAGGTCATAGAGCTGACAAATGTCTGAGACTAGACTCATGCCCAGGCAGCCTGGCTCCAAAATCCATTATATCCTTTTACAAAAGTGTCATCCTAGCAAATGCTTCTAAGTATTCTCTTAATACCCAGCAATTTCATTTATTTATTTACACTCCAATTCTCCCCTGCAAAGATTCTCTACATTTATCACTGATATTAAAAACTTTCATTACTGAATATTCCCTGAAGTAGATAAGAATTGTTAGACCATTTTACAAAAGAGTAAACTCAAGTTCAAAATGTAAATTGATTCATCACATAGTCAACCGTTTATTCATTTATTCAATAAACTGTTTTGTACACTAGGTGGCAGACGAAGGTGATTAAGACAATCTATCTCTAAGGAGCACAGAGAAATACTATGGGAATAATAAGAAATAAGCAATTAATGCTGCCTGAAGACCTCTCAGAGGAGGTGATATGGGTGATGGCAAGTCTTCTTTTTTGATAGTTTATTTATTTTTTTATAATTGTTGAACTACCTCACTACTTCCTTCTCAGATATGACACAGACTGAACTTGACATTTGTGCTCCTGTGTATTAAAGTAATGAAGCTTTTCTCTTTCAGAATGATCTAATCTCAACTAACTTGGATCAAAACAATCTCTTATGAACAATGTAATATAGTTAGTTCGCCTTGAAGCTCCACATTTTCTAAGATTCTACTGCTTTTAATCATTCAAATAATTGTTTAGCATGTACTTACTACCTGGAAGACACTGTGCAGGGTGTCCTGGTGAACACAAAATTGACGTTTCCTACCCTGAAGGAAGTGTAGTTTAGCAAAGGGAAGTAAATCTATCCAGAAATATCTGTAATACCAGGAAGAATGTATTTACTGCCAATGGAGGAGATCAACAGTCTAAAATTATGCATACATCCATGCCTTAGAACTCGGTTGTTAGCAGTGCTGTGAAAGATATTCATGGGTGAATGGCAACAAAACTGAATGTCTCAATTATAAGCCTATTAAATATAGACTGAGTTGTGGGCTTTCATGAAAAATGTTAAGATGTTAAAGGTGTTCCTTGATTTTGATTAACTTTTCTATTTTAGATAGATATTTAATAATCATATGCTAATTGTTGTTTTTCAGTCACCCAGGGGTGTGCAACTCTTTGTGACCCCATGGACTGCAGCACGCCAGGCCTCCCTGTCCCTCATAGGGCGCATACGATAGAAACTTCATAGCCTGCTATTCAAGACCTCTTAACCCTTGCCTCTTCTACTCCTTGCCTCTCATTTCTCTCAGCTTATACCCTACACTCTTGGCAAAACAAATTACCTTAGGTTCCCCAAACATGGCACAGTGTTATACTGTGCAGCCTTCCCCAAATCCCTTCACGTCTAGTCTTCCAAATTTAGCTCACTGGTAGCTCCTCTGGAGAAGCCTTGCTTGACACTTTCCCTGGGTCAGGTTAAGGATCTCGTCTATGTTCCCTCTTGCCCTAGGGTTACTCCATCATGGCTTCTCCCACAGCACACAACACTTCTGCTTCCTTGTCTCTCCTCCAAGTGAGGCTGACGGGGTCTTGAAGAAAAGGATTTTATTTCTCACTGCTTTAGCTCAAGTATCCATATACTGCATGACAACACTGGGTTATACAGGGTACATAACATACTGAAGTGAAAGTGAAGTGAAGTCGCTCAGTCGCGTCCGACTCTTTGCAACCCCATGGACTGTAACCTGCCAGGTTCCTCCGTCCATGGGATTTTCCAGGCAAGAATACTGGAGTGGGTTGCCATTTCTAGCTGAATGCAAATGGGGAAGAAGGGAGGGAGTAAAAGGAAGTTGCTTTTCTAAGAGAAATGGAAGTTGTTCTGAAAGTGAGAAATCAGAGGTTGCTAAGAATTATGAAACCGAAAGCAATTACACTATTCTTGATGTCTAATGACAATTAGCTTAAGTTCTTGAATTCATTTCTATCACTTCAGCAAATTTCTTCTGAATAATATTTTTTTTTATTTTCTACTTGGATACATTTCTTCTTTTAATCTGTACCACACTGGACCATTTTAATTAATTGTTTCTCACATCTGGCCTAAAACATAACTATTTTGAAAAAGGTAGAACAGTGTGTATATAAATTTTTAAAAATTAACCAAACTCAGTGCTTAATTATTTGGCTTCTGTCTGAAACAATAATGCTGCTATAGGCAGTACTTTTTGTATTGCTGTAAATATCTTAAAACAGCAACATCATTCTTTAAAAAAAGATATCAACTTTTCAGCAGTGATGGCAGAAGCAGGAGAAGCTGTGAAAATTACTACATTTCAAAGTGTTTCCCGTGTGTTCCTCCAGTCACCCCAACTTTTGCTTCACCTGTGCCTTTAGGCTGATGACCCAAGAACCAGACCATTTGGCTTTGGCCTCAGTCTCCCCTGCTTTCTTTTCCCAATGAAATCATATGCTTGGGAATGGAAAGCATAGGAATGAAACTTTGTGACCCATCAGTCATGTTTTACAGCTTTAGGGTCAATCATCGTTGTCATATAAATACAGGCTTATACTATTCCACTCTTGAAAATGCATACTTATCTCTTTCTGGTTCAAACCACATTCCCTAACAATGATAAACAGATTTTGAGTGATCAATACACATTAACCACAGCTTCTTTTGTGAACATGCCAGAAATATAATCTGGCATGTTATTTCATGATAGGTAATCATTAAAGATGAAAATTTGAAGAGATCAAGATGAATTATAATAATAAGTGTTTTGTTTATGTTTCATGCCATGTCCTCATAACTCTTAGCAACATCTGGTAACCAGAGAAACTCTTGTCCAACAGCTATCATCCAATGTTGACAATCAACCCATACTTGTATTTGTTGTTGAGTAATTTAGCAAATAGCCTCACCAAATGCAGTAGCTAATTCTAAAATGATAAGGGAGTATCTCTGATTCTTGAGTTACATGACTCGGTCTCCATTTGAATCTGGTTATGAAAAACATCACTAGCACTTGTAAAATTTCAGAATACAAAATTGATACACATAAATCTGTTGCTTTTCTATACATTAGTGATGAACTATCAGAAAGAGAAAGCAAGAAAACAATCCCATTTAAAACTGTATCAAAAAGAATAAAATATAATACTTAGGAATAAACTTAACCAAGGAGGTGAAAGGCTATAATACAGAAGACTGAAAACTATGAAAATTGATGAAGGAAACTGAAGATGCTACAAAGAAATGGAAAGACATAATGTCTCCTTAGGTTGGAAGAATTAATATTATTAAAATATCCATACTACCCAAAGTAATCTACAGATTTAATGCAATCAAAGTACTCATTAAATTTTTCATAAAACTAGAACAAATAATCCTAAAATTTATATGAAACCACAAAGACACTGAATTGCCAAAGCAATCTTGAGGGAAAAAAAAAAGAATAAAGCTAGAAATATCATGCTCCCTGACTTTAGACTATATATTACAAAGCTACAATAATCAAAATAGCATGGTACTAGCATAAAAACAGATAAATAGAACAATGGAACAGAACAGGGAGCCCAGAAATAAACCCACACACCAAGGTCAATTAATCTACACCAATGGAGATAAGAATATACAGTGGATAAAAGATAGTCTCTTCATTAAGTAGTGCTGGGAAAACTAAACAGCTACATGTAAAGGAATGAGATTAGAACATTTCCTCATACCATATACAAAAATAAATCCCAAATGGATTAAAGATGACCTAAAGGTATCACCTGAGACTTTAAAATTCCTGCAAGAGAACACAGGCAGAACACTCTTTGACATAAATCATAGCAACATATCTATATATATTTGTATTGGTCTCCTAAGACAAAGGAAACAAAAGCAAAAGTAAACAAATTGGGGCCTAATTAAGCTTAAAAAGTTTAACACAGCAAAGGAGACCATTGACAAAATAAAAAGAAAACTTACTGAATGAGAGAAAATATTTAGGAATTATATGATTGATAAGAGGTTAATATATAACGTGTAATCAGCTGATATGTCAATATAAAAAACTGACAATAAATGGGCAAAAGATCTGAATCTACATTTTTTCCAAAGAAGGCATGCAGATGGCCAACAGACACATGAAAGATGCTCAACATCACTAATCATGAGAGATGAAAATCAAAACTACAATGAGATATCACCTCACACCTGTTAGAATGGCCATAATCAAAAAGGTCACAAATAACAAATACTGGTGAGGATGTAGAGAAAAGGGAACCCTTGTGCACTGTCGGTGGGAAAGCAAACTAGTGCAATCACTACGAAAAACCATATGGAGAGTCTTCAGAAAAACTAAAAACAGAACTGTCATCTGATCTAGCAATCCACTGGGTATATAGTCAAAGAAAATGAAAACATTATTTTGAAAACCCTAAGTTCACAGCAGCATTATTTACAATAGCCAAGATATAGAAGCAATCTAAATGTCCATGAACAGCTGAATGAAACAAGAAGACGTGGTGTGTAAACACATATTATATACTCAGTCAAAAAAAGAATGAAATTCTGCATTTACATTAATGTGGATAGCCCCAGAGAGTACTATCCTTAGTAAAATAAGTCAGTGAAAGATAAATACTCTGTATTATCACTTATATGTGAAATCTAAAATATTAAGCAAAGGAATGTATACAACAAAACAGAAACACACTCATAGACACAGAGAAAAAAACCAGTGGTTACCAGTGGAGAGACAGAGGGGGAAGCATAGGACAGGATATGAGATTAAGAGATACAAGCTACCATGTATAAAACAGATAAGCAACAAAGATATATTGTATAGCACAGGGAAATAAAGTCATGTTTTGTAATAAGTTTAAATGTAGTATAATCTACAAGCCTTTTGATGAAAGTGAAAGAGGAGAGTGAAAAAGTTGGCTTAAAGCTCAACATTCAGAAAACTAAGATCATGGCATCTGGTCCCATCACTTCATGGCAAATAGATGGGGAAATAGTGGAAACAGTGTCTGACTTTATTTTGGGGGGCTCCAAAATCACTACAGATGGTGATTGCAGCCATGAAATTAAAAGACACTTACTCCTTGGAAGGAAAGTTATGACCAACCTAGACAGCATATTGAAAAGCAGAGACATTACTTTGCCAACAAAGGTCCATCTAGTCAAGGCTATGGTTTTTCCAGTGGTCATGTATGGATGTGAGAGTTGGACTGTGAAGAATGCTGAGCACCGAAGAATTGATGCTTTTCAACTGTGGTGCTGGAGAAGACTCTTGAGAGTCCCTTGGACTGCAAGGAGATCCAACCAGTCCATTCTAAAGGAGATCAGTCCTGGGTGTTCATTGGAAGGAATGATGCTAAAGCTGAAACTCCAGTACGTTGGCCACCTCATGCCAAGAGTTGACCCATTGGAAAAGACTCTGATGCTGGGAGGGGTTGGGGGCAGGAGGAGAAGGGGACGACAGAGGTTGAGAAGGTTGGATGGCATCATGGACTCGATGGACATGACTTTTAGTAAACTCCGGGAGTTGGTGATGGACAGGGAGGCCTGGTGCGCTGCGATTCATGGGGTTGCAAAGAGGTGGACACAACTGAGCAACTGAACTGAACTGAATCTACAAAAAGATTGAATCATTGTGTTGTATACTTGAAAATAACATAACATTACTATAATAGTGGCTCTGTGGTAGAATCTGCCTGCAATGCAGGAGATGCAAGTTTGATCCCTGGGTTGGGAAGATTCCCTGGAGAAGGGAATGGCAACCTACTCCCATATTCTTGCCTAGGAAATCCCATGGAGGGAGAAGCCTGGTAAGCTACAGTCCATAGACTGGGTTGCAAAAGAGTCGCGCACGACTTAGCAACTAAACAACAAGCATAATTTTAAAAAAGGAAAAAGAAAAGCACCAGTAGCAACACTATTGCTATGGGCCTGTGTGCCAACATTGCCACCTATTGCTCTTTCCAGGCACAAACCAGCACACCTCAAACCAAAGACCAGAGACATTCTCTAGGTAAGAAACACTCTGGAGCCTTGGGTAATCATTGACCCCCTGCAGGATTAACAGGAAATCAATGTCACTCCTGAAGCTGCAGAGTAAAGGTAATGGGGCACTCTTACTAATGTGGACGATTAGGTGGTGATTATACTTAACTGAATTTCACAAGTTGGGGTTACGTTGGCTACAGACTTTTTGCATGTTTTATTCTCTGCTATAGTCCCGGCATTTAGAACAGAGCATGACACACAGTAGCTGGTCAATAAATATTTATTAAATAAATGAATCCCTAAAGAAAAAGGGTAATTGTTCTCATAAATTTGCCACCCTACCTATTTAGCAACTTAAATTTGAAAAGACTTTGTGACTTTTCTCTAGTAAATAAGAACATCCCTAGATATGGATAGAATTGGTAGAGAGAGGGACAGATGACAAGAGGAGGAAAGAAGAGGAAAAGAGGGGGTTTCCTGATGATTGCAACATAATATACCAGATACACATGATAAAAACCTGGATGAAAAAAGAATAAATATGACATGGAAAACTTACTAGGAATAGTCCATTCTACAGATGAGATTATGACATTCATTCCTTTTTAACAAAATTCAAACAACTTAAAGGTTATTTTAAAAATCGTATATTTTGCTTTTTACTGAGCAAAATACTCAAGCTGTCACATTCACTAATTGATATACTACCTATGGCACTAACATTTTTTCACACTGGTAGTTGACACAGAAGTTAAAGAATATTGGCTTAGCTTTAACAAACTTGGAACAAGAGGTTGCTTGCTAAAAGATGATTTCACTTATCAAGCATGAAACTGGTTCTCGAGATAAAGTGAAAAGTGAAAGTCAAAGTTGCTCAGTCCTGACTCTTTGCAACCCCAAGGACTAAACAGTCCATGGAATTCTCCAGGCCAGAATACTAGAGTGGGTAGCTGTTCCCTTCTCCAGGGGATCTTCCCAACCCAGGGATTGAACCCAGGTCTCCCGCATTGCAGCTGGATTCTTTACCAGCTGAGCCACCCAAGTTTCTTCTTCTTCTTCTTCTTCTTCTTCTTTTTTTTTTAAGCCCTGATGTCCTGTTTTTTTCACAGTGCCAATACCCAGATTTGCATATGAGGGGCAAATCCCCACTGCTTCTATCCATCTTACTGTGTGTAAGTAAGATGGATACTTACTCTGACTCTGGCCCCTCTTTACCTGGGCTATTCTCAGTGTTGGATTTGCAACCTCCAGGGTTGAGGAAATGTCCTCCCCTGAGACAAAGAGCAGGGTTGCTTACTGTTTGTTACAAAACAGCTAATTCCCCAAGTTTAGGATTCTTCCCTGCAGTGATGCCCTCATTCAGAGGGCCCCATCTGCATTGCCTCTGGAGGAGAAACAGGGATTTGGGGAACTGATGTGACCTCTGACACTCTGGTTACTGCTTTGGCTTTGAGTAGTGAAGTCTTTCAAAACTGATTCAGAAGTCACAGAGTCTTCTGTGAGCATCCATGAACTGTGGCAAGCAAAGATGTTAGTTAGAAAGTTGTGTAAAAAGCCTCAGACTCCTCCCGGCTGTTGGCAGCATGGCTTCATTAAGGATGTAGACAACCACAATCAAAAAACCCTGGCCCACTCAAGGCACAATGAAGTGAATTTTCAGAAGGAAAGCTCAATGCTTCAGAGATAAATTGATGATGTAAAATGAAAATATAACTGTAATAGTGAAAACAAAACTTTCAGACTAGAAAAAAATATTTTAAGGGATTTAAAAATTATAATAATGTCTTAAATCCAGTGCTTTATTGTAACTAGGATTATTTATGAGTGCTATGCCCAAAAATAGGGTAAAGTAGTAAGAGTTTTATAGAATTTGGAGGCTCGACAATATAAATCAGAAAGAAAAATACCATTTACGAGTCTCGAGTTTCTTTCTTTAATTTAAATGGATTTACTCACTATATTATTTCATCTTAGAAGCTGGGGCCTACCACATGCCTGTGCTCAGTGGTGTCTGAATCTTTGTGACCCTACAGCCAGGCTCCTCTGTCCAGGGATTTTCCAGGCAAGAATACTGTAGTGGGTTGCTGTTTCCTACTCCAGGGTATCTTCCCAACCCAGGGATCGAACCCACGTCTCTTTTGCCTCCTACATTGGCAGGTGGATTATTTATCACTGTGCCACCTGGGAAGCTCATGCATTATTTAACCATTTATTGCTTATTAATAATATGGTAAATAATTCATTTCAAGAATCATGATTTAAACGTCCACTTTCTAAATTCCAGCTTCTATTTTTGCTAAGGTAAAAATTTCCATCATCTTTCAAACTGAATCCTTAGATTTGGAGTTGAAAATTATTTTCCTGATGTTTTGAGAAGGGAGAAGGAATTCTACACCTAAGCACCACTTGGCCGTAGAGAATTCCATAGTATGGATAAACTTGGTATGGATAAGTCCCGATTGAACTAATTATAACTTGAATGCTGTGGCATTCAAATGATGAAATGGGATCTAGAAGTCAAGTCTTTGGGGTTAAGAAATAGGATTTGTTAGGATTCGACCTGAATTACTGTATAAGCTTGAGAAAGTAACCACTCTATTCTTCAATTATTTAAACATTACTATTGCAAAAGATATCATTCCTTCTTATTCAAGACCCAGGAATAAGGTAAGATGAAACATTTCCTTGTCAAGTTACCAGATAATGAGAGCAGAGAAAGCAAGAGTAAGAGAGTGAGAATGAGACAGAGAGAAACTCTACTTTTTGCAGGACTATAAAGTATAGGGCCTGTGCTGAAACTTCATCTCACTGTAACCCAATGTTCTATAATTCTTTTCCTTAGAAACAGCATTAATTAAATGGCAGATGACCAACTCATTTCGTAGAATAAGAGTATAATTTGTAGAATAAGAAATTTAAAAATCTCTTATTCAAAAATAGGACTGTTGAAAAGAAGTTAAACCAGCACTTATCATTTACTTAGCTCAACAGCTCCAGAAAATATGTCTGTTTCTTCTCTTAAAACAAAGAAATCCAAAGCAACAAATAATTTGACAAATATTTCTTTAACATGTTGTCCCTACCATAATCCTAGCACCTCTATTTTGGAACTTTACTATGCATGCTTTCTATGTTTCCTACTAGTAAACAAACTTAAAATTAAGTAACAATTTTCATATCTACCAGGACATTGTATTCAGTTTGTTGATGTCAGGCCCTTAAATCACAATATATCTAGCTTTTGGGGTTCCCCATTCATTTCCTGCCATACTGACCAGTTTTAAAAACAACAGTGAAATTTAAGCTTTAATTCTAATAAGGCAATTTGAAGGTATATGTTCATTGAGAAAGGCAGAGAATTTTTCAAAAAATATTGCCATCTTCAGATACTTAAGTGACATGAGCACATGAACATTACCACTCAGAGCCACCAGCTACAATCAATTTTAAAAGACTCAAACAAGAGAAATAATATTTCTTCCACTCAAAAAGGCCTGGAAAGAATCTAAGACAATATTTTCCTTTGGCTGATTTGCAAAGGAATAGAGGATAAATTAGGACTTTGGGATTAACACATACACACTATTATATATAAAACAGATAACCAATAAGGACCTACTGTATAACACAGGTAATTATACTCAGTATTTTTTAATAACCTCTAAGGGAAAAGAATCTTAAAAAAAAAGATATATATGTATGTATAACTGAATCACTTTGCTGTACAACTGAAAGTAACACAGCAGTGTAAATCAACTATACTCCAATCTAAGACAAACCAAGGCAGGGCAGTCAAGCAGAACTCTATGATTTGCATGCCAAAAGCCTGCAATATTTGTGTATCATTGTGTAATAAATGAAAGAGGATTTTAAAAACGGGAAGACTTTTTTGTTAACAGTTTCAGGGTTTTATTTTTTTTAACCTTGCTATATTTTATAATTCCCTTCCTCCAGGAGAAACACTGACGTGTTGGCACACAGGTGTCCACTTCAAACAGACCAATGAGAGCACGGAGATAAAATTCTCCCTGATCTTTTTAAGTGACGCTTTACATGTCAAAGCACAGAGTCTCTTAGTTTTAGTTACGGAGGGGAATAAAAGCTCCTTTTTGCTGCTGTCACCTCTGAAACTCTATGTGGACCCGAGACTTCTGTGATGTGCGCCAGCCTGCTGACGTAATAGATCTCATACTGGTTTGCTCTGATGACCTGAAACGACCAACTTCACCTCACACTCACCTTGTTTGCACTGTTAAAAAACTCATTTGCCTTTTTTAACCAGCTTTTCCTTTCCTCCATGAGCTGACCAAACTCCTCTTGAAGCTGATTCAGTTTCTGGTTAGAGAGCTGTAAGTGTTCGCTCTGCACATGCTCCTTGGAGAGGAGAAGCCCCAGCGCCTCATTCTTCAGCGTCTCGACCACAGCATTCCATTCCTGTTAAGAGAGCACTCTTCAGTTGCTTTCACACATAAAATAAACGGCAATCTTGGGTAAGGCCCAGAGGACAGCGGGATGTGTTGAATGTATAAGAAACCTGTCATTATTTTCAGATCATAAAGCAGTAAATGCTGCATTCTAGGTTTGAGTACCACAACATGGTAGGTTAAAAAGAGACACAGAAAAGAAGCTTAAAAAAAAAGAGGGTTGATAGTAGAAAGGGGCAGGTCAACTGAGATGTGTGAGTGATGGAGGGTCTGCTGCTGCTGCTACTAAGTCGCTTCAGTCGTGTCCGACTCTGTGTGACCCCATAGATGGCAGCCCACCAGGCTCCGCCGTCCCTGGGATTCTCTAGGCAAGAACACTGGAGTGGGTTGCCATTTCCTTCTCCAATGCATTAAAGTGGAAAGTGAAAGTGAAGTCGCTCAGTCGCGACCGACTCTCCATGACCCCATGGACTGCAGCCCACCAGGCTCCTCCGCCCATGGGATTTTCCAGGCAAGAGTACTGGAGTGGGGTGCCATCGTCTTCTACGTGATGGAGGGTCTAGTTGCCCTGAATTCAGGTCACCTGCCATTTCCCTTAACACTATCTGAAAATATACCCCAAATATGGTCATTTTTTGGTATACCAGCGTTTTTAAATCTCTAACTCATTTTTACCTTTTATTCACTTGAGTAGTATAAGGACCTCTCTCTCCCACAGTTCAGTCTCCTTGGCAATGTAGGCGAATATGCACAAGAAAGGAAGGGAAGGCTCATAATTTATGGCTATTGTTTGTGCATCTGCCTATACTTAGAACTGAAATCAAGATCTGTTCTTTTCCACAAAGTTAATAGCTGTTATTGTGCAGTACTCTCTCCTTCCCGACCCTGGCTTCACCTCTCAATGTTTCATGATCAATGATTTATAAACATTTCAAAAAGCGAAAAGAGGCAGTTTTCTACTTTCTACTGCATGAGGGTGAAAAACACTAAAGGTAAAACAGTATACAGAGAAGAAAGAAAATAAAGAGTTGAAGTACACCAAAATATTAACATTCAATCTATTAGAAGGGAAATTCAAATTTCTTGCAAAAGAACTGAAGCCATATCTAGTTTCATAGAATAATGCTTATCTCCAACATAGGAGTCTTGTCAGTGAATTTTCTGGTACCCATGTCAGCTGAGACTGAGCTGTAAGCATAGGCTGTTTGCTAAGGCATCCAAAATTAGCACTGAATTTTAAAAACCACAGTCTGACTCTATCCTGGCTAGCTCCGCAGTGCAAAATGTCCTGTTAATAAATTACACTTGTTATATTATATTGTATAAAACATAATTTTAGTGCAATTTACCACTATTATTTTCATTCATTTCACATGACAGCAAAATACTGTGTACCTGGGACCATGCTAGGAATATAAAGAAAAATTAAAATGTAGTTCTTTCCTTTAACAATACATAAACTGCTGTTTTATGTGATATTACATATACTTAACATTATTAAATATATGCTGGTTCTACAAACACACAAATATACATACACAAAATTGTAGTATTTCAAATCACAGTTGGTAGAAGTTGGAAATAGAAATTGTGCATATTATTTTATGGACTCCATATAACCTCTTCTAATAACGGTGCAAGAGAAAAATATTTTGATTAATGGATGCAAGAATAAGTACTGCAAATTAACAGAATGGCAATTTTTTGACTACCAATTATAAGGTATGGTTTGTAATATTAACCTTCACAAACTTAGGTTACACGCTATTATTTTCCTAGTATTTAAACAGGCTCAAAGGAGTATGTTATTCAAGGTTATGTATCCAATAAGTGGTAGAACTAGGACTATTCATAGGTCTGCATACGATGCTACATTCCAGGGAATTGAGGGGAAGGAGACTTCAGAATCTCCAAATTTCTCAGTGAGTACAAAAGGACCACTCTTAGGCATGAAGATGGGCTACATGAGTTCTCAAAACTCTCCTTCTTTTAAGAGCTATCTGTCCCCACTTAAGGACTGCTAATATGTGCCATGACATTATTTTGTAAAGCACTGTAAATATCCCTACCACTTAAAAACAATGATCTTAACCTTACTGGGAAAAGCAAATATTTCTAAAGCAGTTAGCATAATTTTGATCACATAATAGGCACTCACTAAATATTGGTCCCACGTTTTTGCCCATCAATTTTACCATGGTTCATTAATGCCCTAAAATTTTTCATTATTTATGGGAATTCCTGTTTCCTAGTTCCAATATAACAATAGTAGAGGCTTTCTCCAAATGTTATTGGTCAGTGTTGTGTATTGGTCAATAACATGAGGTAAACAAAATAAAGCACGTTTCTTTACTGTAACACTTCTCGGTACTTTTACAAGGTTAACTTGCATTGCCCATCAACAGAAAATTGGATTCAAGATTTACTGAGCATGGCCCCACCATCAGAACAAGACCCAGGTTCCCCCTCAGTCAGTTTCTCCTATCAGGAAGCTTCCATAAGCCTCTTATCCTTCTCCATCCGAGGGCAGCCAGAATGAAAACCACAATCACAGAAAACTAACCAATCTGATCACAAGGACAACAGCCTTGTCTAACTCAATGAAACTATGAGCCATGCCATGTAGGGCCACCCAAGATGGATGGGCCACGGTGGAGAGTTCTAACAAAATGTGGTCCACTGGAGAAGGGAATGGCTTAACCACTTCAGTAGTCTTGCCTTGAGAACCCCATGAACAACAATGAAGAGGCAAAAAGATAGGACACTGAAAGATGAACTCCCCAGGTCGGTAGGTGCCCAATATGCTACTGGAGATCAGTGGAGAAGTAACTTCAGAAAGAAGGTAGAGACAGAGTCAAAGCAAAAACAAAAACCAGTTGTGGATGCAACTGGTGATGGAAGTAAAATCCAATGCTGTAAAGAGCAATACTGCATAGGAACTTAGAATGTTAGGTCCCTGAATTAAGGCAAATTGGAAGTGGTCAAAGAGGAGATGGCAAGAGTGAACACCGACATTTTAGGAATCAGCAAACTAAAATGGACTGGAATGGTTGAATTTAACTCAGATGACCATTATATCTACTACTGCGGGCAAGAATCCCTTACAAGAAATGGAGTAGCCATCATAGTCAACAAAAGAGTCTGAAATGCATTACTTGGTTGCAATCTCAAAAATGACAGAATGATCTCTGTTCATTTCCAAGGCAAACCATTCAATATCACAGTAATTCAAGTCTATGCCCTGACCAGTAATGATGAAGAAGCTGAAGTTGAACGGTTCTATGAAGACCTACAAGACCTTCTAGAACTAACACCCAAAAAAGATGTCCCTTTCATTATAGGGGACTGGAATGCAAAAGTAGGAAGTCAAGAAACACCTGGAGTAACAGGCAAATTTGGCCTTGGAGTACAGAATGAAGCAGGGCAAAGGCTAATAGAGTTTTGCCAAGAGAACACACTGGTCATAGCAAAGACCCTCTTTCACCAACATAAGAGAAGACTCTACACATGGACATCACCAGATGGTCAACACCAAAATCAAACTGATTATATTCTTTGCAGCCAAAGAAGGAGAAGCTCTATATAATCAGCAAAAACAAGACCGGGAGCTGACTGTGGCTCAGATCATGAACTCCTTATTGGCAAATTCAGACTTAAATTGAAGAAAGTAGGGAAAACCACTAGACCACTCAGGTATGACCTAAATCAAATCCCTTACAATTATACAGTAAAGGTTAGTCACTCAGTCGTGCCCAACTCTTTGTGACCCCATGGACTTCAGCCCTCTAGGCTCCTCTGTCCTTGGGACTTTCCAGGCAAGAATGCTGGAGTGGGTTGCCATTTCCTTCTCCAGGGGATCCTCCTTACCCAGGGATTGAACACAGGTCTCCTGCACTGCAGGCAGATTCTTTACTGACTGAGCTACAAGGGAAGCCGATTATACAGTGGTAGTGACAAATAGATTCAAGGAATTAGATTTGATAGGCAGTGTCTGGAGAATTATGGACAGAGGTTTGTGACAATGTGCAGGAGGCAGGGATCAAGACCATCCCCAAGAAAAAGAAATGCAAAAAATCAAAATGGCTGTCTGAGGAGGCCTTATAAATAGTTGTGAAAAGAAGAGAAGTGAAAAGCAAAGGAGGAAAGGAAAGATATACCCATTTGAATTTAGAGTTTCAAAGAATAGCAAGGAGAGAAAAGAAAGCCTTCCTCAGTGATCAATGCAAAGAAATAGAGGAAAACAATAGAATGGGAAATACTAGAGATCTCTTCAAGAAAATTAGGGATACCAAGGGAACACTTAATGCAAAGACTGGCTCAATGAAGGACAGAAATGGTATGGACTTAACAGAAGCGGAATATTAAGAAGAAGTGGCAAGAAGAAAAACTATGCAAAAAAGATGTTCCTGACCCAGATAATCACGATGGTATGATCACTCACCTAGAGCCAAACATTCTGGAATGTGAAGTCAAGTGGCCTTAGGAAGCATCACTATGAACAAAGATAGTGGAGGTGATGAAATTCCAGTTGAGTTATTTCAAATCCTAAAAGATGATGCTGTGAAAGTGCTGCACTCAGTATGCCAGCAAATTTGGAAAACTCAGCCATGGACACAAGACTGGAAAAGGTCAGCTTTCATTCCAATCCCTAACAAATGCAGTGCCAAAGAATGTTCAAACTACCACACAATTGTACTCATTTCACACACTAGCAAAGTAATTCTCAAAATTCTCCAAGCCAGGCTTCAACATGTGAACCGTGAACTTCCAGATGTTTAAGCTGGATTTAGAAAAGGCAGAGGAACCAGGGATCAAATTGCCAACATCTGTTGAATCATCGAAAAAGCAAGAGAGTTCCAGAAAAACATCTACTTCTGCTTTATTGACTATGCCAAAGCCTTTGACTGTGTGGATCACAAGAAACTGTGGAAAATTCTGAAAGAGATCGGAATATCAGACCACCTGACCTGCCTCTTGAGAAACCTGTATGCAGGTCAGGAAGCAACAGTTAGAACTGGACACGGAACAACAGATTGATTCCAAATAGGAAAAGGAGTACATCAAGGCTGTATATTGTCACCTTGCTTATTTAAATTACATGTAGAGTACATCATGAAAAATGCTGGACTGGATGAAGAACAAGCTGGAATCAAGATTGCTGGGAGAAATATCAATAACCTCAGATACGCAGATGATACCACCCTTATGGAAGAAAGTGAAGAAGAACTAAAGAGCCTCTAGATGAAAGTGAAAGAGAAGAGTGCAAAGTTGGCTTAAAGCTCAACATTCAGAAAACTAAGATCATGGCATCTGGTTCTATCACTTGATGGGAAATAGATGGGGAAACAATGGGAACCGTGAAAGATTTTATTTTTTTGGGCTCCAAAATCACTGCAGATGTTGACTGCAGCCATGAAATTAAAAGATGTTTGCTCCTTGGAAGAAAAGTTATGACCAACCTAGAGAGTATATTAAAAAACAGAGACATTACTTTTCCAACAAAGGTCCATCTAGTCAAAGCTATGGTTTTTCCAGTAGCCATGTATGGATGTGAGAGTTGGACCATAAAGAAAGCTGAGCACTGAAGAATCGATGGTTTTGAACTGTGGTATTGGAGAAGACTCTTGAGAGTCCCTTGGATGGCAAGGGGATTCAACCAGTCCATCTTAGAGGAAATCAGTCCATATTCATTGGAAGGACTGATGATGAAGCTGAAGCTCCAATACTTTGGCTATCTGATGCGAAGAACTGACTCACTGGAAAAGACCCTGTTGCTGAGAAAGATTGAGGGCGGGAGGAGAAGGGGATGACAGAGGATGAGATGGTTGGATGGCATCATTGACTCAATGGACATGAGTTTGAGTAAGCTCTGGGAGTTGGTGATGGACAGGGAAGCCTGGCATGCTGCAGTTCATGGGGTTGCAAACAGTCAGACTCGACTGAGCAACTGAACTGAACTGAACGTGCCTTGAGGGTCCTGGAGTAAAATGTGGTGTGAAACACTTTCAGTGGTCGATGCTCCAGTTGGAACAATATTGAGAAACACTGTAGTTGTGGCTAAAAGCAGCTGAACCAGCTTTGGGTTCACTTGCTTTCATAAATCTTTGTTTCCTTTTTTGTTTTGTCCTAATTCCTCCTGCTACTAAATAATCCCATTTCCTATCTTTGGACCCATTCTTTCATTTTCTGTTTGTTTTAAGATCTATGGGACATTCATCCTCAATGAACTCAAGTAAGAAATTCTTAATATATGAAGATATAATTCTTTCAAAAAATTGGCATTGACCAAAATCTTCTGTCCTCATTAGAGAAGGACCACTTAACAAATATGGAGAAGCTGATGGAGGCCCAGAGAACAAGAGGGAAGGAAAGTGAAGAGGAGGTTAGGATATGGAGAGGTAGGTTATATCCATTACATGCTCAGCCTGGTGTTGGTATCTTAACTGTCCACAAGAGAGTAGGCTTGATTCTTCTTGCTGTATGCTAATACTGTGCTAAATGCTTTACATTCTGTATCTGTGTAATCTCTGCCATACCCCAACAAGGTAGAAACTATTATTACCACCATTTTACAGATGGAGTAACTGAGTCTCAGAAGGATTAAGAACTTGCTCGAGGTCAACACTAGTAAGTGAAAGAAAGAAAGAAAGTGCCTCAGTCATGTCTGACTTTTTGTGACCCCATGGACTATACAGTGCTTGGAATTCTCCAGGCCAGAATAGTGGAGTGGGTAGGCTTTCCCTTCTCCAGGGGATCTTCCCAACCCAGGGATTGAACCCAGGTCTCCTGCATTGCAGGCAGATTGTTTACCAGCTGAGCCACAAGGGAAGCCCAGTAAGTGAAAGAGCCAGGACTTAAATTCAGCTAGCTTCACTCTAGAACCTGCTTTCTCAACCAGTATCCAGGCTTCAGCTCTGCAGAGAGGTGACAAACAGTTCTTTAGACACCACAAAAAGATGAAATACATTAACGTAGAATTTCAGAGGTGAAACCATAAGGTCTGGATAGGGCCTTGAAACTGATAACAGTCCTTATATGACCCTGGGATCTTCTGATTTGCAATCAGAAGGCTTATTATTTCTAAATAAATAAATATATAACTGAAAATTTACAGTCAAACTCAAGCTATATTTTGCTTAGCAACTGAACCAAAATAATAAAGCTCTTCTCTATGAATAAGAAGAGAAATACCTGTTCTCTAACAGAGTTCATAAATCTGCCTTTAGTATAAATTTTGCAAACAACATTAAAGAGAGACTTCTGGAGCAGAGCCAAGTCTTTGCAAACCCACTTTAACTTTGTGCTTCATAATGTGCGGCTCTGACCTTCCAAGGAAACTGTAAAGGACCATTTTGTGCCTTCTATCTTTTCTTATTCTCTATCCCCAGTCTTCTTAATTACATTTTCACATGAACTCTATAGCAGTAAATGAAGCCAGGTTCACTCAATATTTCTATTCAATCTTCTCAGAAAATTGGTTCTGTTTTCTTTGGGCAATCTATAGGCAGTTTCTTATGTGCTTCCATACCATTCTGATAATGTATTTCCCCAGCCATTTTTCTTCTTATTTTTTTTTTTTTAAGACAAAACTTTCCTGAGTCATCCAAATCCATCACACTATTTTAAAACTTAGTTATCCCTGTTTGTTTAGGCTGGAGGAGCCCAGGGGAGAATACCGTTGTCCGTTTTCTCTAAGCCAGTGCCGCCTGCCTGATAAGTGTTAAACTTCTGACTGGGTTTCAGTCACTTTGCAATAAAATATTTCCAGTACTTGTCCCCACCAGCAGAAAGTCAAAGCCTGCCATTTCCTTGGCTTTTCAGTTTGACAGATGGACGTGCATATCTGTGTGGCACTCTGAGTTCCTGGGTTCAGGGTGTCTCCACAGGTCATTCCATTATTTTCCTTTTTCACTCACAGTAGTAACCCTTTTAAACTGTGCCTTTCAGTATTCCATTTGCTGAGGAAATTGAGCTTCTCCTGGATCTCTTGATTGAAAGGGTACTTTTAAGAGGATTAGTGCTGATAGATAAGAAAGGAAAAATGATTTCTTCTCCCCCCCCTCTTTTAACAGTCCCAGGTTAGCTTTCCAAATAAAATTATGGATTTGTATAAAAACTATCCAGCCAATTTTAAAAGTAAAACATTAGCCACTCCAATGGAACAGAAACAATATACTCACAATATGTTTAGTAAACTATTATTCACATGAAAGCTTTCCTGATGAAGTGGATGGGGTGAGTGTAAATGACCCAACACCATGTGGTAAAATATTTTCATAAATTTGGCTTCAGAATGTAACTTTTAAGTGGGAGAAGAGGAACAAGAAACAACAGGGAGCATATCTGTAAACGACTAAGAAACTATCAGTGTGGAGACGACTGGCCCACATCACACACGTCTGGCAGAAGCATGTGTCCAGCTCATGAGTGGCTCCCGCAGCAGGGCCACCTCGGAGGACATCTCATTAGATACAGCTCATTTCTCATTCAGTCTCTAAGTCTGCAGTCCCATTTGGTTCAGCATCGACTGACATCAAATCACAGAATTTTACATGATTGCATTAACAGATGGTACAAACAAAATAAACCTGGCAATTTTAATCAGAGAATATTTGAAAGTCTGTTTTGAGCAGGAAATTTTTTCGGAAGAAATGTTTATGTTTTTGGAGAGCGGCAGTGAGCCCTTGAAAAGCTGAAAGTCTCTGATTGTGCTGAGCTGGATTGCAAACAGGGTGACAGTTTCTTCTCATGCCCCCTTCCTGGGCATCTGTAGCTGGCCTATACAAAAGCAAGGGTCATCTTGCTCTTGGATGAGTACCGAGTTCAGTGTCCACAGACCATCTGAACTCTGACCTCACTGTGGTACATTTCAGCAAAGACACAGACAGACTGCAAACAGGGGAAAGCTGCGTTTTTGTGTATCACCTAGAGATAAAAAGAAGTACGGTGTTTCACCTCCTAGCTGTAAGGCAGAAATCATAGCTATTGATTCAAGGAGAGACTGCAGGTAAGAGAGGAGAAATGAAAATACACTTTTTATTCCAAACTTTGTAAGTGGTCTCCAGCAGAGCATTTTGCTTTCCTGAGCCTTACTTCCCTGCTGTGCAAAAACAGCCGCCACCATTTCATACATGTTTCTGCTTCTCTAGTGAATCATCTATAAATTCAATGAATTCAATGGTGAATTGGCTGTGCTTCAAATTCCTGGATTTCAGGTCTCATTAAATTTTGAGTTTTTAGCTATATTTTCCATAATTACCTTACCAGGATTAGGACTGACAGTCTACAGCAGAAATGACAGATGTCATCAAAGTCATCTTTGAATAATAGTTCCTGCTTTCTTTTTTCTCAGTCCATTCAAATATTTCAAAAGATGCAAGGAAGAAAAACCCAAAAACATTGCTTGGAAGTTTCTTGTTGCCTTTACTCTGTTCAGTGCTTGGCCACCAAGTGGAGCCTGTGGTTCAGCTACACAGATAAGGGTGCTTGTTGCTAAGACTGAAGCAAAAGGATGTGTGGCAGAATAAATTTTCTAAATCAAATAAAATCAAAACAAATTACACTCATAAGCAAAATCTTCAAAATAACATTTGGAGCAGAAAGACATTTATTTCTTCTTCCTTGGTTCAACACAGTTTTTAGATAAAAATTTAATTACACGGGAAGTCAGGAAGAAATTGTCCCAAGATTTGTGTTGTCTGAGAATCATTATTTTTTCTTTAGTGTCTTGTCCTTGTTTTTCTTAGATTTTTGTTCCTCTTAATCACATTTTCTTCAAGTTGATTAAGTAAGGAGCAGAGCTAGATTGGGGGGTATTGATATTTCCATTTTTAAAATCAAAATTAATAAAGTCTAGCTGGCCAAATCGTTTTCATCTAACACAATTTGCCTACAATCAGAGTGTGCCACTGGTTGACGAGGTGATCTCAGTTTATATTAATGTCTTCAAAAGACTTACTTTTTAATTTTCTAGGGAATCTGTTGGAGATATCTTCAGGATCTCAACACACAATTCAACTACGGGGAGCATTATTGGTGAACATCAAATTATTTTGACGTTCGCTTCTTATGAAGATATTCCTAAATCGGATAGATTACGTTGGGAAGGGGGAATCCATACATTTTACCCACAAGGAACATCACATTTAGACTAGAAAGAACAATGGCTCTTAGTTGCTATGAGCAAGATCAATATAAGAAAACCAATTACATTCCTATATAGCAATAATAGACAATTATCTTTTCTAATAGAGATCCCATTTATAAAAGCAATAAAAATTACGAGGCAGTCATTTGTTCAGATATGTATTTGGCAGGCCTATTCTCTGCCAAGAATTCTTCTAAATACTCCATCCAGGCCAGTGAATTAAGTGGTGGGGTAAGAGGAGAGCGCCAATGTTTGTGACGGTGGCGGTGTAACGTGTTTTATTTTGTTTATGACCCAAAACCTTGATAAATCAGTGCCTTGTCTAGTCAGTCTGAAGACGATCACACTGTGGAATAAAGACACACAGAGCAGGTTAGGGCACTGACAGGTGCTATGAAGAGCAGGAGCTGTGTGCAGTGTTAAGTACGGTGGTCAGGGCAGGCCTTTTCAAGTAGTGAGATTGAGCAAAGGCAGGCAGGAAGTGAGGGGACGAGCCAAGGGAGCCTCTGGAGAAACAATTTTCCAGGTGGAGGGCACAGCTGGAGGCTTTCAGGTGTGAGTCTTCCTGCTGGGCTGGAGAAACAGCAAGAAGGCAGGGTGATAGAGCTGAGCACCCCACGGAGGAAGCAGGAAGAGAAGCACAGTGGGTGCTGAGTGGGGGGATCCAGAGGCAGGGGCTTGTAAACACTGAAATCTTTTATTCTGAGAAAAGTTGAAGCTGTTGGAAGCCTTGGTGCTTAGGATCTGATTTAATTAAAAAATAAAATAAGCACAGGGCTGTCATTTGAGAATGCTTTGGGGGTGGAGGGGTGCAAGGAGGCATGCACAGTGATTCCTGAGGAAACTACTACAATTAGCCAGGCAAAGATGGAGGTGGGTCATTCCCCAGGACCACAGTGGAGGTCATGAGAAATGACAGGCTATTCTAGATCTGCTTGGACGACATGACCCAGGTGATTTCCTGTGAGTGAGAGGAAGAACAAGACTCTTTGACCTGAGTGACTGAAAGGACTGAATTGCCCTTGACTGCAATGTACAAAGCTACACAGAAGACATTTTTGAGTGTGAAGAAGAAAAATTCGGTCTATGACATCCTCTGGATCCTCTCTGGAAATAATGTGCTTAAGCTCCTGCAGTCAGTACTCACCACTGACCTTTAGACACACATGTACACACGTGTGCATGGATATACACTCACACAAACTCACATTCCATTAGCAAATACTCTCACAGATTTCTCCCGAATGTACCCTAAGCCTTTTAGACCAGAACAGTCTATCCAAAAGGACTGTGAAAAAACAGAGATATCAAGTTGCCTAGAAGCAAAATAAGATCCCAAACCTAAAAAAGCAACAAGAAGCTAAATACTCAGAAGCTTCAAATACATTTTTAAATGTGCAGATATGTGGGTAACATACACAACCAGTGGTTCTTCTTGTTCTCGGAATGCAGAAGCAAAATGCGTGCAAACATCAGCTACCATAAAGGTTAAGTGATGCCGCGCCTCAATCCCAGACAGCAGGAACGGCACAAAGAAGGAGCAAAACCCTTGACGGATATACCCATTTGGTTTTCAAGAGTACTACATAGTGACAGGTAACAAGCCACAGGACGTTTTGTGATCAAACAAAGTTCATACCAGTATAATTTCCCTTTACTGTTTCCCTTTACTTTGCAGATAATTCATTCAGGGTGAGAGGTGCCTAACCCTTTCTGATTATTCCCTAAAAGTCCCCTTGTGAGTTTTTCCTCCAAGTCTTTCTCAGTCTGGGTTCCCAGTTACTTACTGAACGTGGTGGTTTAGTCGCTAAGTCGTGTCCAACTCTTGCGACCCCATGGACTGTGGCCCGCCAGGCTCCTCTGAGCGTGGGATTCTCCAGCAAGAATACTGGAGTGCATTGCCATTTCCCTCTCCAGAGGAATCCTCCCGATCCAGGAATCGAACCCTGGTCTCCTGCATTACAGGCAGACTCTTCACCAACTGAGCTATGAGGGAAGCCCAAATGTCATGGTAGGTTCTGAACGAATGGATAAATGAACACATGGATGAATGAGTGAATGAATTAATGAATGAAAGCAATGTAGTTTTGGAACAAATATAACTTTCTTTTCCCAGAACTTTGTTTACCCCTCAGAGGTATTAGATGTAAACTGTGAATATTTTATGGAATTACAAACAGGTTCTGAGAAAAACTCAAATCTAAAAGGATTATTTAGTTATTAGACATATGTTCTCATATTATTCATATAAGAATAAAAATAAGTCTCTTTATCACTTAGATACAGAGTCTAAAAACATCAAACTCATAGAAATAGAGTAGAAAAGTGATCGCCAGGGGCTGGGGAGGAGGAAATAAGGAGACAATGGTAAGAGAAAACAAACTTCCATCTATAAGATGAGTAAGTTCTGAGAATCTAATGTAAAACATGGTGACTACAGTTAACACTGTACTATACAACTGAAATTTGCTAAGAGTACATTAAACTATATAATTAAAACAACGATAAATATGGTGATGGATGTGTAAATTAACTAGATGGGGGAATCCTTTCACAATGTTACGTACGTGTAAGAAATCAGTATGACAAACATTGTAAGTATCTTACCATTTTGTGTCAGTTATATCTCAATAAAACTGAGTTCCACAGGAACTTCTAACAAGAAGACTGGAGTTGAGAAAAGACATAAGAATTGGAGATCTTTTAAAAGGTCCAGAAATCATTAAGATAAACCCTATATTATCATTGTGGGATTGGATAACTTCATACAAGCAAAATATGAAATATAAAAGGAGCCGAATTTTAAGCATTATATGTAAAGGGAGAATGGAAGAAGAGATGGCATTGGAAAAGGTTTAGAAGGAGCCAACAGACAGATGGGAGAACCAGAGAAGGTGGTGTCTCAGGCACCAAGGGCACAGAGTGCTTCAAGCCATCTGTTACTTGAGAAAGAACAGCTTTTCCCAATACGTGTAAAGGATTAGTGGGCGGGGAGGTCAAGGGAAGCAGATGAAGCAGTTGTATTCATTTTCTAGGGTTCATGTAACAGTACAGTTGACCTTTGAGTAGGATGGGTTTGAACTACAAGGATCTGCTTATATACAGATTTTTTTTCAGTACACATACTAATATCTTTATGATCTGTGGTTGGTTGACTCTGTGGATGTGGTATCCATGGATATGGAGGGCTGATTGAGAGACTTGAGCATCCATAGATTTTGGTATCTGTAGGGGTATCTTGGAAGAACCAGTCCTCCATGGATACTGAAGGACATGTATACAAAAAACTCCGTGAATTGAACAACAGAAACTTATCCTGTCACAGTCCTGGAGGTTCAGTTCAATTCAGTTCAGTTGCTCAGTTGTGTCCAACTCTTTGTGACCCCATGAACCTCAGCACGCCAGGCCTCTCTATCACCAACTCCTGGAGTTTACCCAAACCCATGTCCATTGAGTTGGTGATACCATGCAGCCATCTCATCCTCTGTCGTTCCCTTCTCCTCCTGCCCTCAATCTTTCCCAGCATCAGGGTCTTTTCAAATGAGTCAGCTCTTCACATCAGGTGGCCAAGTATTGGAGTTTCAGCTTCAACCTCAGTCCTTCCAATGAACACCCAGGACTGATCTCCTTTAGGATAGACTGGTTGGATCTCCTTGCAGTCCAGGACTCTCAAGAGTCTTCCCCAATACCACAGTTCAAAACCATCAAATATTTGGCGCTCAGCTTTCTTTATAGTGCAACTCTCACATCTATACACGACCACTGGAAAAACCATAGCCTTGACTAGATGGACCTTTGTTAGGAGTCTGAAATCAAGGTGTCAACAGTATTGTTTCCTTCTCAGGGCTGTGAGGATATAATCTGTTTCAGGCAGCTCTCTTGGCCACGTAGATGGCTATCTTCTCCTTTTGTTCCTTCATATCATCTTCTCTCTATGTATGTCTGCCTCTGTGTTCAAATTGCCCCTTTTGATAAGTCATATTGAATTAGGGTCCACTCTAATAACCTCATCTTAACCAATTACATAGGCAATAACTCTATTTCCAAAAAAAATCACATTCTGAGAGACCAGGGGTTAGGACTTCACTGTGTAAATGTTGGTGGATCTGATGCAACCTATCAGAATAGTCACAAAAAGGTGGAATAATGTCATAAAGGTTGAGCAGCAATGCTTGTTTTGTATTTTGTGAGAGACTAAAATGTAATAGAAAGAAGAGAAGGAGTGACTGAATATGAGGTATTAAGAATGAAGAGAGATACAAAATGAAGAGGTTGGAAAGGTGGGGTTTAGAAGAATGGATAAAGGCTTAAATTTGGAAAAGTGAGAAATGAGAAATACATTTGGAGAAGAGAAATAGAATAAGAGACAAAAAGAACAGGGAAGAAAAGAATCAAGAGGTTTCACTTTGTATGACTCAGTGACTGTGAAGTTAGGTAAAGGCTGGATGAGAATTTTAAGAGACTGAAAGATTCAAACTGGTTGTTACGGGGACAAAGCAGGGAATTAACAGCTAATAAAGTGCTTCCCTGGTGGCTCAGATGGTAAAGAAACTGCCTGTAATGCGGGAGACCTGGGTTTGATCCCTGGGTCAGGAAGATCCCCTGGAGAAGGGAATGGCTACCCACTCTAGTATTCTTGCCTCAAAAAATTCCATGGACAGAGGAGCCTGGAAGATTACAGTCCAGCAGGTATCAAAGAGTCAAACACAACTAAGTGACTAACTTTCACTTCCCCACTTTCAAAGAAGAGAATTTATAAGGATGAATGATAATAGATTATTTACTTTTTAAATAGATCTAACCCAGAAAAAGTGTACTAACTGTTTCATCTTCTTTGAGAAGCAGGAAGATGGGTGATTCTTCTTTGAGAAGAAGAGAAAATGGGTGACTGAATTTACTTACAAATAGCCTTTTTTCATGCTGAATGGTATAAAGAGGGAAGACCAAAAACTGGTGAAAGGAAAGCAGAGTAGGATGAGAGCACTTTGGGTAATGCCATAAAAACAAGTGTGGCCACAGGAGTGGAAAGGTGAAGTGAAGGCCTTTGGAGTAAAGAATGTCACAGAAATCTAAGGTCACTGAACTGAATATCACCAAATGGATGCTAAGTTAGCACAGAAAGATTATAACGATTTAAGGTATGACTGTATTAAGACATGCTTCCCTGATAGCTCCAGTAGTAAAGAATCTGCCTGCCAATGCTGGAGGTGCAGGTTCAATCCCTGGGTAAGAAGATCCCCTGGAGAAGGAAATGGTAACCCAATCCAGCATTCTTGGCTGGGAAATCCCATGGACAGAGGAGCTCGGTGGGCTTATAGTCCATGTGGTTGCAAAAGAGTCGGACACGTCTGAGCGACTAAACAACATATTAAGACATAATAACATGGCTCCTCAGGTGTCCACCTCAAATAGATTCAACTTCACTATTATTACCATGATAGTAATATTACCTTGAGTTAGAATAGTAACTTTACGAAGCCATGCTTTGTGGAAATTTTTATTTAACGGCTAACAAAAGACAAGAAAGAGGAGAAGAAAAAGAAAATATAGGAAGAATGTTTATAAAAGTCATAACAAAAAAAAACAGAAAAAAATTCTAAGCATTTGAACTTAATGAGCTGATAAAGGTTTCATAAGAAGGTGACAGCCGGTAGGTTTGAACCTAGTGATCATAGAGTACAATATTCTTTATTTGCTTTCTTAATTCATCCCCTTAGATGGCCATAAACATTTCTGAGAAAGTTTCTCAGTTAAATTTCCCTTGGAAATGAAAGTCCACAGTTCACTGAGCTTTAAATTAACCCAGAAGTTAAGGCTCACGTATGGTTACAAAGTGAAAAATCCCATCATTTTATAGATTTTCCCCATGCTTGCAGGCAAATTCAATACTATTTATACATATTTTGCCTGCTAGTAATTAAATTGTTTCTAATTTATGTTCTGTGAAAAATGACATCTGCTTTTAATTGGGAAGTTCATTAAAAAATCAGACAAGTAAAACAAATTATTCACTAAAATGAAGACAGAGGAATTGAAATGCACTAATGCAGGTGTCTCTACTGTTTGAAGATTCAGTTAATTTCTGCCTTGAGACCTTTCAGATTCAGACTCCATTTTATTTTTTAAATTAGATGAAACATTATAAAAGTAACAAACACTTCTTCATTTTGTAGACTTTCCTTATAATCATCAGAGATGATGTCAGCTGATTAACTGAAGCAATATATTTTTAGGTGGTTATACCATTTCTTTTGCATGCCTTCAGTAAAAGAATTTGGGGATGTAATTGAAGTTCAAATAGAAGAATAGTCAGCTTCTTTATTGAGGTTAATAAATACCACAGTGAGAAGAAAACAGCTAACAATGATTGTGAAATGCTTTGAAACAATTTGGACCACCTGGGAACTATAAATATATGAACTCTAGATATTTCTACACACTTCCTGAACCACCTAAGAGACCTACAAGCAGCTCCTTTTGTACAAAATAGTTCAGGAAAGTGCTATTTCTGTGGAAAGATTTCTATTTTTAAAAAGGAACAATCAAATTTTAAATGCTTCTCTTTTGATCTTCAATTACCTGAGTAATAAATGCAAGCAACAAAAATAAACCAACTTTTAAGCTCAGAAATCATGTCCACACCTAAAGAAACACAAAGGTTTATTTAGACTTACATCTTTCAAGTTCTTACAACGTCCCAATACTTCAACTCCATCACTTAAACTCCCTTTCATTCTACTGCAGTTCTCTCCTTCATAACGTGTGTCACCCAAAGGGTAGTCCAGAGACTGATAGCATCAATATTACATTGAAATTTGTTAGAAATGCAGATACTCAAGTCTCAGTCCAGATCTCACGAATGACAATATGCATTTTAACATCCCTGGGTATTTCATGAATATACTTAAGTTTTAGTTTTAGCTGTGGTCTCAAATACAGTGAAAGAAAGTCTTTTTACCATTAGATAGATGGACAAGAGACAAATTATTATGGAAGGGGAAATTAACAGATTATATGACCTTATGTATAGAAAATTTTAAGGTGTTCTACGAAAAACTTTTAGAGCTATTAAATTAATTCAGCAGAGTTTCAGGGTACAATATTAACACAAAAAAATCACTGTCCCTCTATAGACTATAAATGAATAATTTGAAAAGGAAAGGAAGAAAAACCTTCATTTACAATAGGATCAAAAAGAATAAAACACTTAAGAATAAATTTAAGGGGATGCAAGATCCATATGCTGAAAATGATTAGAAAAAAACAAACAAACAAAAAAAACAACTACTGGAAAAGTTAAGCAGACCTAAGTAAGTGGAAAGGTATCCTGTGGTCATAGATTAGAAAACCTAATGTTAAAAAGACAATACTCTCAAAGTTATCTACAAATTCCTATTAGAATTGCAATGGCCTCTTTTTTAAGAATGGCAAAGTAGATTCTAACATGTAGAACAGCAAGAGACCCCTGAATAACCATAACAATCTTTGAAAAGAACAAAGTTAGAGAACTCAGTTTCAAATCTTACTACAAAAACTACAGTAATAAAACAGTGTGGCACTGGCATAAGGGCAGACATATAGGTCAATGAAATAGAAGTGAGAGTTCAGAAATAAACCTATGCATTTGTGGCCAGTTAGTCTCAATAAGGATGCCAAGACTATTCAATGGAGAAAGAACAGTCCCTTCAACAAATTGTGCTGGAATAACAATATCTGCGTGTAAAGAATGGCCCTTTCTTTACATCATATATATAAATTAGCTCAAAATGGAGCAAAACCTAAATGTAAGTGCTAAAGCCACAAAATTATTAGAAAAAAACACAGGAATAAATCTTCATGACCTTGGATCTGTCAATAGTTTCATAGCTTTGACATCAAAAGCAAAAGCAAGAAAATTAAAAATAGATAACCTGGACTTTCTCAAAATTAAAAACTTTTGTTCATCAAAGCATGCTACAGGCAAAGGGGATGAATAAACATTTCTTCAAAGAAGATATTCAAATAGTCATGAAAAGATCTTCAACATCATGAGTTTTTAGCTATTTGTTGTTTAGTCACTAAGTCATATCCAACTCTTTTGCGACCCCATGGACTGTAGCCTGCCCAGCTCCTCTGTCCCTGGGATTTCCCAGGTAAGAATACTGGAGTGGGTTGCTAGTCCCTTCTCCAGGGGATCTTTCCAGCCCAGGGATCAAACCCATGTCTCCTGCATTATCAGGCAATTCTTTACCGCTGAACCACGTATTAGCTATTAGGGAAATACAAATAAAAATACCGCAATTGGATAGTACTTCACATACACACTAGGATGTCTAGGCAAAAAAAATTTTTAACATAAGAACAAGATCATAAAGTAAGTTTTGGCAAGGATGCAAAGTTTAAAGCACTGTACATGGTGGGGACTATACATGTGTTCCCATGATGGTGGGAACACAAAATGGTGCAGCTGCTATGCAAAATAGTATAGTGATTCCTCAACAAATTAAATGTAGTATATTTATACAGTAGATTATTCCATCATAAAAAGTAATAATGCATCAATACAGGCTACAATATCGATGGACCTTGAAAACATACTAACAAAGAAATCAGACACAAAAGGCCATTTGAATGATTCCATTTATGACATATCCAGAATAAGTAAGTCCATGGAAAGTTGACTAATGATCATCAAGGGCAGGCAGAGAGAGGAATAAATTGTTTAATGGGTATGGTGTTCCTCTTTAGGGCCATAGAAATATTCTGTAGCTAGATAATGGGACAGTTACACAACACTGTGAATTTACTAAATGTCACTAAAGGTAAGATTTTGTTATATTTATTTTATCATCTTTTTTTATTAAGCCTCTATTATGTTGTGCTTGTGTGAGGCATCATGCTAAGTACTAGTGTATGAGAATACAACTAATACTCAATATACAACACCTGCATGAATTAGGTACAGTTATTACCCTCTTTCACAAAAAGGGGAACTTAGGTTCACATATACTAGAAATTTGCCCCAGAGTATATCAGAAGTAAGCAGAAATGCTAGGATTTAACTCTAGGCCCTGTGAGTGTACCATTCACTCCAGGGCCATATTTTGAGATACTATGCATTGGTGCCTCAATAATATATGCTGTATCTACACAGTTTAGTAATAAGCAATCATTAAGAAGCATACTTGAAATATGCATTTGAATAGAGAAATGCTTATGAGATGTTAATTGAAAAAACCACAGTGCAAAACAACAGATACACAATTTTGCATATAGACACACATACAGTGTATACACACACAGAATCATATACAAGTTTGGAATACTCAGTTTTTTAATATGTTTTATATCACCCTCTCATTTATATTTACATACACACACTATGAGTGATTTTAATTTTCTCTAGTTTTCAGTTCAGTTCAGTCGCTCAGTCGTGTCCGACTCTTTGCTACCCCATGAACTGCAGCATGCCAGGCCTCCCTGTCCATCACCAACTCCCAGAGTCCACCCAAACCCATGTCCGTTGAGTCAGTGATGCCATCCAACCATCTCATCCTCTGTCGTCCCCTTCTCCTCCTGCCCTCAATCTTTCCCAGCATCAGGGTCTATTCCAATGAGTCAGCACTTTGCATCAGGTGGCCAAAGTATTGGAATTTCAGTTTCAACCTCAGTCCTTCCAATGAACACCCAGGACTGATCTCCTTTAGGATGGACTGGTTTTAGGTATTTCTAATTTTTCCAAAATAAGAGTGTATTATGTAGTCAGAAAAATAAAACAGTAAACATAGTTTTAAGGAGCCACATTCTTGAGGTGGTTCTATTGATGACAATTATGTGTTTAAATTATTCAAATAAGTTTGCAAGAGACTCTGCTTTATTTCCTTATCTCATAGTTATAAGTATTTTGTAGCTTTAAGCTTGACTTTTTCCTCTTAATAAACTTTCTGTGGAACCTAAGCACTGATATTTTTTTAAATCTCCAAATAATATTATTTGAAGGAACTTGATTGAGGCCAAGATCACAAATCCAATTTATGAAATCACTCAGCAACAGCTGGAAAATATTTTCAATGACTTGGAAAATCGGATTAGATGATGAATCCTGGAAGACAGTTTTAATCTTAAAGTTGAGAAATGTGAATTCTACTATATTAAAACATTGAAGATGATGTTTCTTTATACCATTTTCAGTTTGTTTCCCTTATAAACTTCAAAGACTATTTGGTAATCAAGGACTTTATCAATAATATATACTCACCTATGAAAATTAAGGGTTTCCTGGTGGCTCAGTGGTAAAGAAACTGACTGCCAATGAAGGAGATTCAGGTTTGGTCCCTGGGTCAGGAAGGTTCTCTGGGGAAGGAAATATCAACCTGCTCCAGTATTCTTGCTAGGATAATCCCATGTACAGAGGAATCTGGTGGGCTACCATCCATGAGGTCACAGACAGACATGACTTAGCAACTGAGTATGCATACATGAAAATTAATGAGAATATGAACATACATGAAATATATGGAAAAATTCTCTAAGTCAGTGTCTTAAACTTGAGACTTTGCACATCTAATGATTTCCAGATGCTGCTGCCTAGTAACCACACCCTAAATAAGGCTTCACGTGGTCTCCTTTAAGCCTTTAAAATTGTCATTCATAACTTCTCTCTCAAAAGATATTATATCCCACCTACAGTTACTCTCATTCAAACTTCAGTTGTTTCCTGAGACCTTTTTGCCTTCAGCATCACTTCCTTCCATTCTTATCATTCAGATTTTTTCCAAGGTAATCTAAAATGCAAATTGGTTTAAGCTACTACTCCACTTACATTGTATCTCATTGCTCATCTGGTCTCGAACACAAATGCTTACAAGGGAAGGTATATGATGTAAACAACTGAAGCAAATGCAGGAGAGGAGGGCAATGAGGAATGGTGGGGACTAAGGCAAACTGAAGCACACATTCCTTTCTAAAGGAAATAGCTATTGCTGGGCTCCAGCCAAGAGTTGCTATGTCTATGTGAAAAGATGAACTTGGCATTACCAGGTTTTCCATTTTTTTAGAAGGAGCAGGAAATCTGGATTTCATTTTTGATAAAAACATCATTATCTTAAGATTGGTAGTGAATTTTTAAAAATCCTGATCCCCCAAACAAACTACATAAAATCTCCAGGCATGAGATCCAGATGCCAGTATTTTTTCAAAGCCCTTGTGTAAAGTAATTCTAATGTGTACCAACTGCAAAGGGCCTGAACTGAAGTAAGAGTGGACACTATAAAATTTGGGGATTTATAGTCCACCATGGTGGTATGAAAATGACTTTAAATTGAAGATAGCTAAACACTTAGCAGCCGCAGAAATAAGTATCACCTAAACTTAAGTGAAACCTCCTATACAGCTTCCAACGACCCCTTCCCAGGCAGTTTTATGATTAAAAGAAGACTGACACTGTGCTCAGGAAGTATGAGTTCAGCTGCCACAAACCCTCCCTCGGGATACCCCTAGCCAGGAAGAAGACAGACTGCTCATCTACCATCAAGAAGCCAAATAAAATCTTCCATATTCTCCCACTGAAGCCCTAAAAACTTTTCTTTTGAAAAATTGATCTTTGTAAAACTTTACTTTGGGCTATTTCATGAGTTTTCCGTTACTGGAACCTCCCATGTACACTATGTAAAAATAAATCTTGTCTTTACTCCTGTTAATCTGTCTATTTTCAGCTAATTTGCAGGGCCCTAAACACTGGACCCAAACTGGAAAAGCTTTCCTCCCAACAGAAGCAAATGTTGGTTGCTGAAGGCAGTTCTTGGATAAACATTATTTCTGATGTACAGAAGAAGGAATGTTTATGTCTTCTCAAAGGAGACAATAACGAAGTGTTTCTTAATATATTATTTTAATACCCCCTAAAAACAACTCTGAGCTCCAGACTTTGAATTCAAGCCTTGAGGCACCAAACTGATACAGGATAAAATCTAAGCGTATTTAAGGTGCTTAACCAAAGGGTGGTTTATAATCATCCATACCTGCTATTTCTTAACCTGTTCCATACGTAAAAGGAAAATATTTTTCATGTTTAAAGAAAGTATAATTTAATACTCATAGTTAAAATTACTCACAGTTAAAAGTTGTATTAAAATTTTTTTAGTTCATTTCTTTCCATACAGTATAAATAAAGTTTATTAAAAGATTTGAAGTTGTTATATTTTGTATTTGAATGCATTCCAGTAAGCAATGAGAGAGGGATTTTGAATGTTTATTTAAAAGGAAAATACTGAGTAGACTAACAAGCAATACAGAACAACTCACTGCTGTCCGACTTAGCTGTCAGAACAGAAAAACCTACCTTCCTCTGTGTTACCAGATTATCTATATGTGGTTCATTAATGAATCCACAGCTTGAGGCCTTATGTCTATGTTAAATCTCCTTTGAAAGAAACACTCCCCCTTCTTATCCTTATACCCCCACTCAAAAAAAAGAAAATCCAAGTGTAATATTCCACTTAACTGTGTAAGGACATAAAAAATTGGATTCTTCCTCCAACAATGAGGAATGTCATTGTTAAAAACCACAGATATAAATTTTTTGGATGTTTACACCATGGATGGGAGAGGAAACATTTCTGGAAGCACAACTAAAATGGGGGCACCTTCACAAATATCTTCTAATTGAATTATTCATGGCTCTTCCTTTCAGGTGGGGAAGGTGAGGCTGAGAGAGGTCAAGTATACCCAAGACAGCATAGTGAGTGACAGCAGGAATTCAGACTTGTTTTTTCCTATGTAAATGCAACCCAATATAGTAAACTAATCTTTATTTTTAGAAAACACGCTAGCACAGGTAGGAAGAGTTAGTAAAGATGGCTAAGGAAAATGTTTGACCAGCAAAGGTCTCTGCTGCTGCTGCTGCTAAGTCGCTTCAGTCGTGTCCGACTCTGTGCGACCCCAGAGACGGCAGCCCACCAGGCTCCCCCATCCCTGGGATTCTCCAGGCAAGAGTACTGGAGTGGGGTGCCATTGCCTTCTCCAAGCAAAGGTCTCTAGGTCCTTTCAAAAATCTGAACGTTGTAAACAGGACCAGCATCATGGGTAAGTGTCCTGTGCCACACAGCAACATTTGTTTATAAGGCCCCATGCTTGGTTTAATACTCTGCTGCTACTGTATTGAAATCTCAGTAACTTTTTGAGAAAAGCTTCCATATTTCCATTTTAAACTGGACCCTACAAATTATGTAGCTTTTCCTTCCTGCAAAGGCTGACATAGCAGAGGTAAAGTTTATAGAGAAGAACCTTCCTTGAGGGGTTAGTTCTCAGTGTCAGGGCCACATGGCTTTCTGGAGTAGAGTAAGGTCAGATGCCTTAGCCAGGAGATATGCTAGGGGACAACTTTCTCGGTGTGATGCTTTCTCTCCCCACCTGCCTGGTCATTGTTTGTCAAAGTACCTTTTCAGGAAAGAAAATCAGAGCCCCAACCCAGTACCAACCAGAGAAGATCAACAGGAAAGGACTGGACTCTGACAGGTGGACAGCTAATATATAAAAGAGAAGCAACCTGACTCTTTCTTGGTGTGCCCTCTTCAACTCTCCATCAGGTAAGCTGGGAAGAATATGGGAAATGGGTCTTTGGAACAAAGCAGGGTTCAGCGTCCAATCAGTGGGAGGTCCTCCTAGGCGTCCCCTCCTTTGTGTGTGTCTGGGGTAAAGGAGCAAACCAGAAACGGTAGAGCCCTAACACTAACAACAAGCTCTCAGAGGCATCTCCTTGTACCCTGAAGCCAATTCACCCAGAAAAGGACAAGCTGGAGCACTGGCCTTCACACCTCCCACGCCTTACCAGGTGAAGCTGCTGATATCCCAAGGGAATATTAACCCACAGGAGAAAATAACACCTGATGTACAAACTACACACGGAAATACCTACGTATGAGAACCAAGAAGTAATGCACCAGACAGACCAAAAATTTAATATATGAACAAAGCACATGTTAGGATATAAAGAAGGATATTAGATAGATGAAGCAGGAAAAAGAAAAATTATGACACAGAATCTGTGTGAGGGATTGGTCATGAAAAACCTAACAGCTGAAGTGAAGAAGTCAGCAGAAGAGCTGACCAGCGAGGAGTTCAGTAGAAGAGTCAGTGGACTAGAAGGTCAAGCATTGTAAGGAATAAAGAAATGGAAGGCAACCAACATCATGAAGGGTAGAATTAAGACACCAGTATCTATGTTCCAGGACTTTCGAAAGTTACGCTGCATCTAGCAATCACCCTAGTGAAGATCACAAAGAATTATGTAAGTGAGACGCAACCAGTGTTGTGGAAAGAAACACAAGAAATCTATGCCTTAATACAATTCATGGAGATTGAAAACATGTAACTCTGTATATATTTTAAGAATGGGAATATGTCTAAAGACATAGACTGTTAGAGTAGATGCCTATGAGAATGGGGATGTGAGGAAGATAAAGATTAAGGGAAAATAATAAAATAAACCAAGAAGCCAACCCTGAGATCTAGGATGAATCAGAGTTTGTGTAACTCTATGCTGAGGACCAAACACTTAAAAATAAATACATAAAGATAAGGATGGCTAGGTAGGTAAAAGGAGGCTAAGCCACTACTTAAAGTCACTAGCAAATCACAGAAATGCACTAAAAGGATGTTTCTTTCTTCTGGAAAGAGGGTTTAAAAAGCAGACATGAATCAGACACCCTTTTTAAATGCCAGACACTATCCTAGGTGCTGGGAATACCAAGATGACGAAGATGCTATCTCCACGTTTAAGAAATGTGGCCGTTTTTCCAGTCTAGTCCATCATTTCAACCATCTCTGAAAACGTGTTTTTCATGTTACTTTAAATTTAATAAGCATAATAGTTACTGTAATTTAAATCCTGTCTCTTTTATAAAACTAAAACTTAAAAGGGGTTTTAAGGTTATCTAGGACCACCTTCTGTGGCCTCAGAATACTCTTCTATTTTTCATCCAGCAAAGTTTACTTCTCTGTAAAGACCATGCCCTGTTAGCATGTCTTCTCTAGGGAATGGCCGTGGGTAAGGATGGCCTCTGAAACAGTTGCCCTGGGTCTACCGTCTCTGGACTGAACATTGCCCAGACCTTTAACTCTCATCACAGATAAATTGGTCTATCATTGTTTTCCCTTATTCTACCTAATTGAGGAATGATCACGCTCGCCTAACCAACCATCGTTACTCCATTCATCTGCTCAAATCCCTTCCTCTGAAAGGCCATCCTGGGTCACCCTGGGACAGTGTCATTCCCTCCTCTGCATCTACATTGACGGGGTCTTTTTCAACCCACTTGACACAGGGACCTCTGCTGTCTTGAATAACCAGTTATCTTGCCATTGGATTATCTAGTGTCACAAATTGATGACCACTGTCATCAATTTTTATCAACAAGTTATGTGTGAGCTTTCATCTCTAAATAGATATTCAATGTTTAAAAGTCTTTAAAGATGCCATTGAGATCAGGGGTTCCAAAGGCCAGCCCATAGTTGAAGGAAAATCTTACAACATATGGAATACTCTGTAGGAAGTAATAAAACAGCAATTCTCAGAAAACATTTTTTTTTTTTTTAGAAAATAACTTTATTTGCAAGGATGCTTTAGAAAAAGAGGTTTCTCTGTCTCAGTTCAAAACCAGTTTGGCCCCAAAACTACTTACTGAGTATATGGAGTAATACTCAGCTTCTGTATGAGATCTATAACTGGCTCCTGAGTGGCTCAGGACCCTGAAAAGAAGTAGTCAACTTGTCTGAAACAAGGAGCTTATATTCTGAAAGTCCATTTGTAGTAGAGTGAAAACAATGAATACTTTAATCAGAATCGAGATTTAGAGAACTTTCTGTTATTAATATCTTGGGTAGTTGATAGTTGTAGGTACAGCTAAGTCATGAAGCTCTGGAATACAATGGGCCAACCCTACTAGGCAATGGTTGAACATAACAATGTCAAAGCAATACATTTTTACATGTTTGGGAGGATGGGTTTGGAAGGGTGGTGGGAGAGGAAGCAGCAGATTGTGCTTACCTAGAACAGGTTTTTTTAAAAAATCAAAATGGAGCACCAGAAAACTTAGAAAATCTTTACAGACTCTCACATGTACAAATAAGTCAATTTCCAAACAACAAGACTCAATGGCGAGAGGAACACTGATAGAGGTTGTTCTGCTCCTCCTGCTCTCAACACTTGATGGTTCCATTTTACACATCTAAGCACCTCCAAGTGGTTGCCTGACTGTTAGCAATTACTTTTTGCAAAACTAAGAACATGAAACAAGTTAAGGAAAAAACAAAAGCAAACAGCAAGCAAACTATACAAAACCAGTTTTTACTACTCCACTATATTACTTATAGAAGTGTATTCAAGAGAAATCCATGGAGTTTTCAGTTATTTTTTTTAATGAGTCTCTTACCTTTGCTTTTATTATCAGTTCCTCGTGCTTACGAATAAGCTCCTCATTGTCTGAAAGAGATGTACCTAGACCTTGTTCCTCTAAATCTCTTATAGTTTTCTGAAACCAACATGTGACCTGGGTAAGAAGCAACAAAGAGAGGTCAAATTCAGATATTAGAATAAATGAATCAAAATTCTCCATGTTTTTAAAACTTAAACTACTTCAACTTTTTAAATATAAACTCATGTGTTTCATTAATATGATCAGGTTTTTTCTTCATTTCAATCTTTTCATTTCATTTTTCTTCATTTCAGTCTCTACATGCTTAAGAGAAAAAACAAAATAATACCCCTAAATTATAAAAACAACATATTTCACTGGATCACATAGCTTGAAGAAAATAATTCAAATTCAAAATCTCCTAACAAACAAGAACCAAAAGAGATCCCACACAGTCTATAAACCACGCATTATTTTAGAATATAAATCTTTTCTGTATAAGATGATCAATCTGAGTACAGTTACATTGTTAAGTGAAGATATGAAATAGCATTTGTAGAATTATATTTCTACTATTAGAAGACAATGTACAAATACTTAGTTTGCTACAACTCCTGAATATCTATATCCAAAAAAATGAATGGAGAAGCTACTAAAATTCCACAGACCTTATAAATAGCTAAAGACATAACTTATAATCATTTAGACTTGATTTACAATACGCACCTTACACAGCATTAAAACAACAAATAATAAAAGACATAAAACAAGCTGCATTTTTTTAAGAATGATCATATAAGTTGACATGAGACTGATTTAAAAAAAATTCCCTGATAGCTCAGTTGGTAAAGAATCCACCTGCAATGCAGGAAACCCAAGTTCGATTCCTGGGTCGGGAAGATGTGCTGGACAAGGGATAGGCAATATAAACCAGTCAATCCTAAAGGAAATCAGTCCTGAATATTCATTGGAAGGACTGATGCTGAGGCGGAAGCTTCAATACTTTGGCCACCTGGTGTGAAGAACTGATTCACTGTAAAAGATGTAAAAGATGATGGGAAAGACTGAAGGCAAGAGAAGGGGATGACACAGGATGAGATGGTTGGATGGCATCACTGACTCTATAGACATGAGTTTGAGCAAGCTCTGGGAGTTGGTGAAGTACAGGGAAGCCTGGTGTGCTCAGTCGCAAAGAGTTGGACAGGACTGAGTGACTGAACTGAACTGAGATCAATAACATGTGGCCCCGGGATACAGATTCCTTGTCCCAATTAAAGGAGAGTTGGATTTTTACTCTCAAATCTTATACAGCATTATTCTTATCATCCCATCATAGCTACTTACTCCTAAGAACCCACAACGTGCTAGACAGTTTGCTAGTTGTTTTCTGGGCATCATCTCTTTCTCTCAACAGCTCTATAACAAGTATGATACTATATTGACCTTGCCGACATAAACAGAGGTTAAGCAACTTATCCAGGGCCAATAGTAAATGGCAGAGCTAGGATTTGTCCCCAAACCTTTATTATTCCAAAGTCCATGCTCTTTCCACTGTGCCCTGTTGTTATCTTCAGGTAACAGAAAGTCTTTGGTCATCAAGGGAAATTACTTCACATTTGCGAAATGAATCCCAGCAGCCCACTCAAAGTGGTGGGCATTGTCCAGAATATACTCTGTGTCTTTCTCCAGCCTACTTTATCTTGGCTGCAGCAGCCTCAGGATTTCTCTGTATTTTTATAACATGGAGGAATGTGGCCAGGGAGAAAGCTAGGTTAGTCCTGAAGTCCTGAAGGTCCATACAATAAACATATATCCGCCCCCCCACCCACATACACACACTACAGAGAAGTCAAGTTAGGGATTACTTAGGATAATACCCTCCATTACTGTTACAGGGCTGATAACATCACACAGCTAGATCTATACTTGGTATAGATCTAGACCAAGTATATAGACCAAGACTTAGCATTTTCCAGCATGGAATAAGCAGTCAAGTGGGCAGCAAGAAGGTTTCTCCAGCTTTCTGCTAATTGGAAACCTTTGTTAACCAGCATTTTAGGCTAGTGTCAGTGCAAAGAAAAGACTGATAGTGACCCTGAAGCAGTTTCCATGTGAAGTCGGCCTCATTCTCTTCAGAATATTTGGTACTCTGTGCATAATACAGCCATTAGCCAGTGCCCACATCTAAAGTACTGTGTTTATGTGTTTATAACTCTCTGAAGGTGGTTTGTCTTTCTGGCAGCCCAGAAATTAGACCTAAATGATATGTATTGCATGCATATTAGAACCCTTGGAGAGTATTTTATCAAGAGCTACCAAATTTGTACATTAATTTATTAAATTGCATTAAAAATCTCACAAAAGATGCTATAGGCCTGCATAAAAACAAAAAAAGGGATGATTTAAGGGTTTTATCAAAGAAAAATGGCTCATGAATATAACTAACTTTCAGAAATCCTTTATTTTATTAAGTGCCAGGAGTGAGCTTCATCTATTTTTATCTAAAGTAGTAGGAACTCAGAAATCTCAAGAATGCTTTAATAGGGAAAGTTAATACAGAATCTGAGTGAAGAAAACATGGGGACAAACAGGTGCTCACTAATCTCTAAAAACAGGTGAGAAGTCTGATCCCTCAGATAATCCTGTTCGATTTTGTGAGTCAAAGATTTGTCATCTAACACATGTCAACAGTGATGAATGCCAGGAAGGAGTCAGTTATTTTGATTTTTTAAGGTATCTTCTGACATCATCCCCTAGATTTGGCAAATACTATTTTAACGTCCAAAGGATACTACTCCTTTGGGCATGCCCATACAAATTTCCTATAAGAGAATGTAGTTCAAGACCTACAGTGGTATTCCATATATCCTGGTCATACACCTGCCTAACAAAGCATACCAAGTCTCTAGGGCTATACATTTTTACTACCCAAATGCACCCTGGGAAGAAACTTGAAAACGAAGTGGCATAACACTCAGAAGAAAATGGTTCATCATGGGGGTGTTAAATCTCATCATGAGGCAGTCAAACACATGAGCAGCATCTTAGACCAGATTTACTTTATGTGCTGTGAGATACACACAGAATAGACTGAGTCTTTCTGATGTAAAAGCAAGACACCCCAAATAACCAACAGCATGTCAACCATAATGTAAATCAGTCACTGTATCCTGTGCGTAGCGACTGCAGACAGCTACATAGATACTCCAAGAACACTTTCTATAAGCATTAGATTATATCAGCAGTTATCCCAAAGCCTGAGTGATAAGGACACTAAATGATGCATCAGGACATTCTTTGAACATGGGCCCTGCAAAAGGATAAAAAACAGGAGTTGAGAGCTGGAAACATGTGGAAAGAAAGAAAGAACAAAAATTCAGAGTGTGTACCGGGCATTGATTCTGGGTGATGATGGACTAAGGGGGAAAATGAGAATATCATTCCTTTCTCTTCCCGGTTCTTACCTTTTGGATTGATCTAAGTGATGTGTTTGTGGTCATCTCACCTGTCTGACATGAGATTCTAAGTACTCAGTGCTCAGAGGATGTAGAACTAAGGTGGAGAAGGAGTGGGGTAGATTTTTTTGCAGAGGGGAGGTGGGGATTGGAAAGAAACACCTACCAGAGGGTGAAGGAAGACAGAGTGAAGAGGAAGGGACATCAACAAAGATGCACAGCAAGAGTAATCAGGGATGTTCAGTAAAAACCAAGGGGTGCCTTGGAAGTTAAATAGAGATACCAGGAAAACTCAGTCAAATGGTACAGACCTGCATTGTCCTAAACAAGCAGCTACTAACCACACATGGCTATTGAGTACTTGGAATGTGACAAACTCAAATTGGGATATGCTCTAAGTATAAAATGCACAAATGATTTCATATAGTTAGTATAAAAAATAATGAAAATATATTGTTAAGAATGTTAATATTGATTCAATGCTGAACTACTATTTTAGATATGTTGGATTAAACAAAATGTGTTCTTGCTTTTCACTTTTTTATGTGTGTGTGTGTGTGCATGCTCAGTCACTTCAGTTGTGTCCAACTCTTTGTGACCCTATCAACTGTAGCCTGCCAGGCTCCTCTGTCCGTGGGATTCTCCAGGCAAGAATACTGGTGTGAGGTGCCACGCCCTCCTCCAGGGGATCTTCCTGACCCAGGGATCGAATCTATGTCTCCTGTGTCTCCTGCATCGCAGATGGATGCTTTATCATTGTGTCACCTGAGAAGCCCATTTTTACATGGCTTTTTACCTTTTTTCACTTTTCAATGTAGCTAAGAGAATGAAAAAATCACATTTATGGCTTATATTGTATTTCTTATTGGATGCTTCTATAATTTAAGGATATTCAGAATATCCTTAATCTGTTAAATGTAGATCTAAGGACTAAGTATTACAGACAATTTAAAATAGCAGAATCAAGAGAACAGTGGGATGAGATACTGGTTGGTAAACATGAATGGGTCACTGAGTAGGGGTGAGGCAGTAAAACTAATGTCTCTTTTGAAGAAGTTTATTGGCTAAGGAAAGCGGGGCTCAGACAACAGCTTTGAGGAAAGCAGAGGTAACGTAACAGATGGGTTCTTCCCAACTTTTTTTATTTGATTAGATGAGATGTAAGCATTTCAGTCTGGGGAACTGAAGATGCGTTAAGCAGGACTGAGGCAGGAATGTACCAGAATGAGTGGGGAGTTTAGAAGAGAACACTACTGAACTTATCAGCTTTGGGCAAGGACAGGCTAGTTTTTGCAATATTGAATAACCCAGTCTCACCTTGACCCCTGCTGGGAGATAAGAATGAGGAAAGAGAGTGAACAGGGCCTTCCTAGATCAGGGTCAGGTATTACTCCAGGCAGGTCTCAGATTTTCTCGAGCAATCTTTACACCTCCTACAAAGGAGACAGTTGCTTTTTCAATAGATAAATAGGATAAGCAAGTCATTCAAGGTCACGCAGGCAACGAGAGGAGAGTCCCACAGCGTGAGGCAGAAGGGCTGTGGTCAGAGAGCTCCCTTCCACCACATCTGTCTGGAGAACCGAAGAAGTCCAGAGAAGAGGGAATGGTTCTTATTAGGCTATGTTTATGAATGTTCTTAAGAGAAAACCAAAACGCAACACTATAGTTACAGAGTTTAATTCTAATATGGAAGTAAGTCCTGTGAATAATCACGGGGCCTCAATGGAAACGCCGCATTAGAGAGAACGGACATGTGGGCCAGGCCTGCCAGAAGCACTGCCTCAGAGGAAGAGCCCGATGAGGATAAACTGAGAATCCCCATTCCCAACAGCACACCCCAAAGTCAGGACTGAAACAATGGGAACAAAAGCAATAGAAAAATGCTCTGTCAAGGACAAACGACTCAGGTGGCAAGAAGGTGAACTTTTGCTACACTCAAAGCTAGGCATCACATGACCATAAACTTTCCTGGTCTCTTTTTCTGCACTTGGTTCTACAATCCGAAGTCAGATCTTATTTTTTTGATCTCTGTTTAAAACTATGCTGGAGGAGCCAAGCTAGCAATAAGCAATTCAAACATCTTAACAGAAATGCTTAAGGGAAGATGAAAATCTCTACAAAGTCCTTTCATTCTCTTTTCCACATGCAGAACAGTTTTTGTCAAACAACAAGCTAATAGAAACAAAAAAACGGATAAAGGAGGGGAAAGGCATCAGTTATGTATCTTCTTCAACTCAAGATGTTCTGATAGTCTTTCAATTATCAAAATAAAAGGTGGTTTCAATTATAGTTGATGGCCACAGGTGACAGTTCTAATGTCTGGTTTGATCCTGAAGACATGCTAGTATTATAACAACCATTTTAGCTTCCACAAGCTTTTCCTTTTTTACAGTAGGGAAACCAGTTGCTATTATTTTGTATTAGGCAATCTCATCAAATGTGCTCTGTATATAGCTAGGCAATAACCAGACTTCAAATATCCATTAGCTCCATTAGGAGATAATACATATTAGAGGGGGGTTGCCTTGTGGCTTAAATGGTAAAGAATCCAGCTGCAATGCGAGAGACCTGGATTCGATCTCTAGGTCAGGAGGACCCCCTGAAAAAGGAAATGGCATGAAATTTTTGTCTTTGATGTTTGCATTTGAGGGCTCAGAAGCAGGGAAAGAAAGAATTTCCTGCCCAAAATGTGGCTTGAGATGTATTCTCGGACTGATCTAATTATTGGCTTGTTATTATTTGGACTTCATCTCAGATTCTAGGAGCACAAAGCTCACAATCTTCTTATGTGGAACTTGGAAGCCCTCCGTGAATTACTGAAGTCAACTGGAAGGCATTAGCATCTCCTCAACAAATTATCAAATCCCAGTATTCTCTATTGATGGGCAGTAGGAAAGCTAAAATACATTGCTTGTCTTGAGGCAAAATTTCTGTTACTTCAACAGCTTTGCAGATAATCTATCTCCCTGTCTGGAATCATAATTTTATGTATTTAATTATTCTGACTTGTGCTAACATATCTGTCTTCTGATTATTTTGACTTATGTTAATGTATCACTTCTCTTGTCACATCTATATTTCAAGAAAAATGACATTAAGGACTTCTTCTTTTCCCAAGATTGCCCTCAACTCTTGTTTGTGTTTAGGCAGTTTCTTAACTTCCAACTACTTAAACAGTGGAAACTATTTAATCCAACAAATAAAATCAATACAGTGGTAGTTTCTGGACCTAAATTCTATTTCTAGCATTAACTCTGAGCCATTAAGAAGAATCCTACCAGCAGCAGAAGAAAGTCTTTTTTTCAAGAAAGGAAACAGAGACCCAGCCCAGTGTCCGAGTAATGTGCATCTCTGCTTAAGATATCTAGGGTGTGATTTTCCCAGTACAATTTACTTTCCACCCTAAATGATCTGGAGGCATTTGCAGTATATGTGCATATGAGAAAGAGAAAGAGAGAGAGAGAGAAAGAGAGAGAAGGGAGAAAAACATACAGGTCTACTTGGGAGTGAGACCAAAGTTTGACATTTTCATTTTATCATCCCAGATCCTAGGTCATGCGCCTGATGGAGTTCACACTGAAGCTCTGGCCGAAACACTGGGTTGTCGGGAAAAAGTGAGAATCAGAAACTATCATACAAACAGATAAACAACTATTACATTTTAAAGTGTGTTTTATCCTTTTAATGTGTGCTGTTTAGTTTATTTGCTTATGAGTCACCCTATGAAAAGCACTACTATTAACCGGGCTTCTTTGTTCATCTCTGGGAACCATGTACATGAGGATGGAGGAGACTGAGTTCTACTCCCTGTATGGTATGGGGAGGCAGTGGTGTTGAGAAAAGGAAAGCCAACAGTTTCCGGCGCCAGAGGTAGGGGAAAAAAGGGCTCAGGGTGCTGGAAAGATACAGGCACACAGCTTAAGGAGCGGCCGCTAACCTGGATATACAATGGAAAGAGGCATGCAGTGGGAGCCGTGCGGAGCTTTTTCTAGGCAGCATACACAGGAAACAGCTATGTCGGCAGTCTTACCATGGGTGAGAAGGTAATTCAGTTGCAGTGCATGTCACCCAATCCTCTTACCAACCTTAAGTAATGGTGTCTAATTAAAATGCTGTGAAGCCATCAGTCCAACTGAACGGAATATTGAGGAGAAAAACTAAGTTTAATGAAAATGTAATCAATTACAACAGGTATAAATGAGCTAAAGAAATTGTGAAAGGGTGGAGAAAGGGAGAGGAAAATTGATTTTTAACCTAATTTTACAAACAAAGTTGAGCTTTCGAATAAAATAGTCTGGATACTAAGCCATGAAATGGCATTTATTCCCCCTCCACATAATTTTAGAAAGCTGAGATTATTGAATGATTTAGAAAACTGGTATGGGATCTAGCTAATTTGGTGATTATCCAGTAAAGCTCAGAAAGTAATCATCAAAAGATGTAGTGATATGCTGAACATGTGGACATTTATTGAGCACTGACATATATCAAGTGGTGCTCCAAGAATTTTTACATATATAATCTTGTTTATTTCTGTAACAAATTTATAAATAGATATTGTTATTATTCCCAATTTATAGAAAAGGAAACTGAGGCACAGAGATTGAGTAACTTGCCCAAAGTCATATCATAAGTAAATGTGAAATTTGGGATTGCTATCCACACCATCTGTACCAGAGCCCCTCTGTTACTACATTTGACAGGCAATGCCATTGAAAGTAATGGTGGGAACATGCATTTTAATAAGGAGGGGGTTCTATTGCTTTCAAAATCACATGCTTTTCCTACAAATACTAAGATATTTTGCATAACTTAGAGTGAATTCTAGAAATAGTTTATGTGCTAAAAAGGAAATTCTGTGATAAATTTTAATCTATGAGGATTTGGAAACTCACGGATATCTGTCACTGGACCAAACTATCAGATACCAGAATCCATTAATAAGTTAATTCAACCCTTATTTTGGTCTTATGTCACCCAATGACAAAACGCTATCTTCACTGTAGGGGAGTGGATAAATTAGGAGTTCAGGATTAACGTATACACACTACTGTATATGAAATAGGTAAACAAGGACCTACCTGTTTAGCACAGGGGAATACATTTAATATCTTTTAACAATCTATAATGGAAAGGGCTTCCCTTTCCATTATATGTACACACACATACATAAACACACATATATATAAAACTGAATCACTTGCTGTACACTTGAAACTAACACAACATTGTAAATTAACTATACTTCAATTTAAAAAATTAAGCTAAATTCAAAGATTTTTAAAAACTTATTTAGCACAGGGGAATACATTTAATATCTTTTAACAATCTATAATGGAAAGGGCTTCCCAGGTGGCACAGTGGTGAAGAATCTGACTGCCAATGAAGGAGATACAAGAGATGCAGATTTAATCCCTGGGTTGGGAAGATCCCATGGAGTAACCCATTAACTGGAAATGGCAACCCATTCCAGTATTCTTGCCTGGAAAATTCCATGGACAGAGAAGCCTGGAGGTCTACAGTCCATGGGGGGTCACAAAGAGTCAGACACAACTGAATGACTGAGCATACACACATGATGGAAAAGAATGAAAAAGAATGTATATAGATATACACACACATACATACACATATATATAAAACTGAATCACTTGCTGTACACTTGAAACTAACACAACATTGTAAATTAATTATACTTAATTTTAAAAATTAAGCTAAATTCAAAGATTTTTTTAAACCCTCACTGTGTTGTATCCACTAAGCTAGGCAATTTTTTGTTAGTTCATATTAATTTAAGCTGGTCAACCATTCAAGCTCTAAATCCTGGTTAGAAGGTAGTATCATTTAAAGGAGAATATGCATGTATGTGCACACATCTGTTGGAGAAGGAAATGGCAGCCCACTCTAGTGTTCTTGCCTGGAGAATCCTGTGGATGGAGGAGGCTGGAGGGCTGCTGTCCACAGGGTCACACAGAGTCGGACACGACTGAGGCGACTTAGCATGCATGCATGCATTAGAGAAGGAAATAGCAACCCACTCCAGTGATCTTGCCTGGAGAATCCCAGGGACGGGGGAGCCTGGTGGGCTGCCGTCTATGGGGTCATACAGAGTCGGACATGACTGAAGCGACTTAGCAGCAGCAGCAGCATACATCTGTGGACACACACATAGGGTTTTACAGTTGCCCAGCAGGTACAAGACATGTACCCTGATGCTGTGCTTACACTGTCATTGCAGATGTCATTTTAATTGCCTATTGACATGTGATTATGATATATGTGGTACTCAAATTTAAAAAACTTCCAAATATGAATTCTATTACCCACTTTTCTTCCCACAAAGATGGGTATCTTGTAAGCCATATGTGATCTGGGTAGTAAAAAGATTATCTGTCTTTATGTCTTATTTAATTCTCCTAGATGTCCTTGATAGTGTCTTGCACAAAAAGACCATGAATAACTTCGTTTTAATTTATTTGTTTGTCTCACTTATTCCTGATTGGAGCAATTGAGAAAAATTACATTCATAAATCTTATTGCCAAGATAATTAATTATGCACGAAATACTCCAAGCTGCTTCTGATTCTCATTAATGAAGCAGATTATCTGCAAAATAAGATGCTGCTGGAGTTGGGAAAAAAGGTCAGCTACTCATATTTAAATGTAAAACAAGTGCACATTCTTACATCCGAAAAACAAAGAGAGGACATGCTATGATTATGCTTTTCAGGCTATCACATCCCAATTAAGATAGAAAAGTATGTGGTCTTCATCTGCTTTTTTTCTGAAATTGATGTAAATTTTAAGTTGCCATCATTGTGGTCACCTAATTTCTTTTCCAAAGGAAATTAGCTGAACTATTACAGTTCAAAAGCATTAGGTTATAAGCACTTAGAAACAGAGGAGTATTAAATGCATCTTTTAAATGGCTCTTATGAGAGAAGATGTATTAGATATTCACACACTCACATGTTATTCATCAGTAATCTTTGCTTAATTCTCCATTTAATGTTCCTTCTTCTTACATGGTTAAAATGATTGACAAAGCTGATATTTTATTAATGGAAGGTTTGACAGTTCCTGTGTTCCCTAAAAAGAAGTACAGAACTGACAAAATTATCTTTACCCTCCAATGAAGCATGTGTCTCTGTGGTTCCAGTGTTCCAGGCTTTATGGGGTAGTTCATCCGGGAACATGACAATCACAGAACTCAAACTACTAACAGAGTCACATTCAATTTGGTGTCCCTGCTGCTAATCTTCCTCAGTGTATCTTCAACAAAACTTTAACATAGACCATTCAGGAAAAACTTGAAAACTTAGGTAAGATAATTATGCTTCTATCTACCTGGATTTAAAAATCTTTCCTGTTCACATAATTATCAATATAGTAAATCTCACTTATTATTTATAATAGTGAGAAACTGAAGAGACTCTACTTCCACATCAATAAGATATTAAATTGTGCTACATTCAGAGAGTGAAATACAACATGAAAATTATCTATGGTATTTTTGACACAAGACTATGTCTAGGACATGTTTAATTTGAGTATTAGGTAATAAGATAACAGATAATATGCATAGGTTATTAGTTTTTGTTTGCTTGTTTTGCTATTTCTTTAATAAATGTATGTGTGCCTGTGATATACTCATGCTTGGATAAAAGTCTAAAACACAGCAGAAGTCAAATGTTAATTTGCAATTATTTGTATGGATAGTAATCTAATCTGTAGTTTTAACTCATTAATAGATAAACATTAAATCAAAAGCAGAAAAATACAATTCTATTTTTTTTGAATTGCTAATTGAGTTTCCATTAAACAAGTATGGCTAAGATCATAAAAGTGACTTATTTGATCATACCCTGTGAAAGCAAAATAAATAATGAATTTAGCCTTTAATGCAAGACCAATCTTTCTGAGAGCAAAGATGAGTAGGATTGGGGGAGCATGTAATGCATTGAGTCTTCACTGTTCTTTTCAGACGTGATGATAAAAAAAAGCTAATACTAATATTGCATTTTCCATGTACCAGGTACTGTTCTAGCACTTGACATACAATAGCTCGTTTTATTACCTCATATTTTACAGAAGGTTCATTTGATGGGTTGAGATGAGAAAAGACATTTGATGGGTTTCCCTGATGAGAAAACTCAGGGAGGTTAAATAATTGCACAGGTACTCAACTGGTAAATGGCAGAGTCAGGATTCGAATGCAGTCAACAAGCTCCAATACTTTGGCCACCTGATGCAAAGAACTGACTCACTGGAAAAGACCCTGAGGATGGGAAAGGTTGAAGGCCAGAGGAGAAGGGGATGACAGAGGATGAGATAGATGGTTGGAATCACCAACTCTATGGACATGGGTTTGAGTAAGCTCCAGGAGTTGGTGATGGGCAGGGAAGCCTGGGGGGCTGCAGTCCATGGGGTCACAAAGAGTCAGACACGACTGAGTGACTGAACTGAACTGAACAAGCTGGTCCCAGGATCTGTGATCATAAAAGCACAATGAAACAACAGTGACCATTATTAAACACATGAGCTGCTGCTACTGGTACTTGTGAAAGAAAACATAACGTGGGGTGTTTTAAGACAGAGAGTCTTAAATTTTATATGTAAGGAAAGGATTAATTTATTTATTGATACACTTTAAAAATTTATTTTTTGGTCTCATGATCTTTTTTTTTTTTCTTTTGGACACACACGGCACATGGGATCTTAGCTCCCTGACCATGGATCAAACCCATAATCCTTGCAGTAGAAGCACAGAGTTTTAACCACTGGACTGCCAGGAAAGTCCCTCATGACCTTTTTATAAAAATTCTTATTGAAATATAGTTGATTTACAATGCTGTGTAAGTTTCAGATATATAGCAATATATATATTTATATATACACACACAGACATAATCAGTTATAAATATATATATGCATATATATTAGATTTTTTTCCTTTACAGGTTGTTACAATACAGTGAATATACTCCTTGTGCTATATAGTAGGTCCTTACTGGTTATCTCTTTTACATATAGCAGTGTGTATATTTTAATCCCAAACCCCTAATTTATCCCTCCCCCTATTTCCCTTTGGTAACCATAAGTTTGCTGTCTATAGGTTTATTTGTGTTTTGTAGACAGGCTCATTAATATCACTTTTTTAGATTATAAATATAGTGATATCGTATGATATTCATCCTTCTCTGTCTGACTTACCTCAGACATGTATGATAATCTTTAGGTCCATCCATGGTGCTGCAGATGGCGTTATTTCCTTCTTTCTATGGCTGAGTAATATTCTATTGTTTATACATACCACATCTTTATCCATCACCTTTTGAGGGACATTTAGGTTGCTTCCATGTCTTGGCTATTGTAAACAGTGCTGCTATGAAGACTATGATCAAAACCATCCCACAGAAAAAGAACTGCATGAAGGCAAAGTGGTTGTCTGAGGAGGCTTTACACACAGCTGAGGAAAGAAGAGAAGCAAAAAGCAAGGGAGAAAGGGAAGATATACAAACAGAGAAGAGCAAGGAGAGATAAAAAGGTGTTCTCAAATAAAGAATGCAAAGAAATAGAGGAAAAAAATAGAAAGGGAAACACTAGAAATCTTCAAGAAAATTGGAGAATCAAGGGAACACTTCATGGAAGGATGGGGAGGATAAAGGACAGAAACGGTAAGGATCTAACAGAAGCAGAAGAGATTAAAAAGAGGTGGCAAGAACACACAGAAGAACTATACAAAACAAGGTCTTAATGACCCAGATAGCCACGATGGTGTGGTCATTCACCTAGAGCCTCATATCCTGGAGTCAGAAGTCAAGTGGGCCTTAGGAAGCATTACTACAAATAATGCTAGTGGAGATAATGGAATTCCAGCTAAGCTATTTCAAGTCCTAAAAGATCATGAATTTAAAGTGCTGCACTCAATATGTCAGCGAATTTGGAAAATTCAGCAGTGGTCACAGGACTGGAAAAGGTCAATTTTCATCCATTTCTAAGAAGGGAAGTGCCAAAGAATGTACAGACTACCGTACAACTGTGCTCATCTCACATGCTAGTAAGGTTATGCTCAAAATCCTTCAAGCCAGGCTTCAGTAGTATGTGAACTGAGAATTTCCAGAAGTACAAGTGGGGTTTAGAAAAAGTAGAGGAACCAGAGATCAAATTGCCAACATTCTTTGGATCATAGGAAAAGCAAGGGGATTTCAGAAAAACATCTACTTCTGTTTCACTGGCTACACTAAAGCTTTTGACTGTGTGGATCACAACAAACTGTGGAATATTCTTAAAGACACGGGAATACCAGACTACCTTACCTGTCTCCCGAGAAACCTGTATGCAGGTCAAGATGCAACAGTTACAACTGAACATGGAACAACGGACTGGTTCAAAATTGGGAAAGGACTACAAGTCTGTAAAATGTCATCCTGCTTAGTTAACTTACATGCAGAATACATCATGTGAAATGCAGCCAGGATGCATCACCAGTTGGAATCAAGATTGCCAGGAGAAATATCAACAACCTCAAATAGGCAGATGATAACACTCTAATGGCAGAAAGTGAAGAGGACCTAAAGAGCCTCTTGATGAGGTGAAAGAGGAGAGTGAAAAAACTGGCTTAAAATTCTGCATGAAAAAAACTAAGATCATAGCAACAAGTCCTATTACTTCATGGCAAATAGATGGGGAAATAGTGGAAACAATAACAGATGTTATTTTCTTAGATTCTAAAATCATGGCAAATGGTGACTTTAGCCAGAAAATTAAAAGATGCTTGTTCCTTTGAAGTAAAGCTATGACAAACAGAGACAGTGTATTAAAAAGCAGAGACATCACTTTGCCCACAAAGGTCCATATAGTCAAAGCTATGATTTTTCCAGTAGTCATGTATGGATGTGAGAGTTGGACCATAAAGAAGGATGAGCACTGAAGAACGGATGCCTTCAAATTGTGGTGCTAGAGAAGATTCTTAAGAGTCCCTTGGACATCAAGGAAATCAAACCAGTCAGTTTGAAAGGAAAATCAACCCCGAATATTCATTGGAAGTACTGATGCTGAAGTTGAAGCTCCAATATTTAGGTCACCTGATGCAAATAACTGACTCTTCGGGAAAGACTGATGCTGGGAAGGACTGAAGGCAAAAGGAGAAGAGGGCAGCAGAGGATGAGATGGTTGGATAGCTTCAAGGACCCAATAGACATGAATCTGAGCAAACTCCAGGAGATAGTGAAGGACAGGGAAACCTGGCATGCGGCAGTCCATGGGGTCACAAAGACTTACTGGCAGAACAACAACAACACGAACACTGGGGTGCATGCATCTTTTCAAATCATAGTTTGTTCCAGATACATGCCCAGGAGTGGGGTTGCTGGATCACATGATAACCCTGCTTTTAGTTTTTTAAGGACCCTCCATATTGTTCCCCACGGTGGCTGAACCAATTTACACTCCCACCAACAGTGTAGGAGGGTTCCCTTTTCTCCATATCCTCTCCAGTATTTACTATTTTTAGACTCTTTGGTGACAATCACTGTGACTTGTTTGAGGTGATACCTCTCTGTTGTTTTGATCTGCATTTTCTAATAATTAGCAATGCTGAGCAAGAACCTTTTCATGTACCTGTTGGCCAGATGTATGCCTTCTGTGGAGAAATATCTATTTAGATCTTCAGCCTATTTTCTGATTGGGTTGTTTTCTTGTTTTGTTTTGTTTGATACTGAGCTGTATGAGTTATTTGTATATTTTGGAAATAGACCAGTTTTACTTAAAATTTATCCTTAAGATAATTACTAGATTGATTTTGGTTCTAGACTATTAAGAGTAGAGTCTAAATGAAAGCCTGGTACTTGTAACCACAAGCGTGAATTCTTAAAGCCTTACTATACCTATGGCGGCCTCTAAAAACTAAATAGTTTTAAGAGACTTAGACACATGTAACAACAGTAATGCCAAACTCAGGGGGATGAATAGAAATGAAAAGAGAAAAAATTCATAAGTTGTAAGGTATATCCAAGAACAGCGATGACAAGAAAACTAATATTTATTAAGCATCTTTTAAAATGGTAGGCATTGTGCTCCGTGCTTTACACATGTTCCTTGGTATTTACCCAAATGAATTAAAAACTTATGTCCATACAAAAACCTGCACATGGAATACTTATTACAGCTTTATTCATAACGGTCAAAGCTTAGAAGCAACCAAGTTATCCTTCAGTAGGTGGCTGACAATGGGATATTATTCAGCGCTAAAAAGAAATGAGTTGTCAAGTCATGAAAAAAATGGATAAATCTTAAATGCATATTAATAAGCAAAAAAAGACAATCTGAAATGGTTACATATTGTACAATTTCAGTAATATGACATTCTGGAAAAGGCAAAACTATGGAGACAGTATAAAGATCAGTTTTTGCCAAGGATTAGGCAGACTGGAATGAATAGGTGGAGCATAGATGATTCTTAGGGCAGCAGAATATTTTGTGTACTAAATGGCTGATATATGTCATTACATATTTTTCCAAACCTATAGAATGTACTGCACCAAGAGTCAACCCTAGTGAAAACTATGGACTTGGACTGATAATAATGTGTCAGTGTAGGTTCATCAATTACAACAAATATACCACTGTGTTGGGGGATGTTGATAGTGGGAGAGGTTGTGCGTGTGTGGGAACACAGGATATCATGTACTTTCTGTTCAATTTTGCTATGAACCTAAAACTTCTCTAACAAATAAATTCTATTTAAAAAAGCACTCCCTCAAAAAGAACACACACTTTCCCCAAAATACAAAGCAATGTAAGTTAGAGAACAACTCACCAAATCAAAAACCTTCTGTAATCTCTTACTTTAGTTATTATCAAGACATCTTTCTGCTTTCTGGGGTTGGCATGGTATCTAGATTTCCCTTAAGCACATGACTAGATTAGATAGTTCATTTTGAATTTTCATGTGGTTATTTATTTTTTACTGCAGAGGATAAGTGGATGATTATTGTCATAATCTCAAAGCAGAAAGGCAAAATTACTACCTTAAAAATAAATAAAACTTACAGTAGCTGCTTTTTCATTCTTGGGAAACTGTTCTGTGTTTTGAAAGCCTCTTTGCAGATAGAATGTCTCTGGATAAGAGAGGTTGTAGTTTAAAAGGGATAAACTACTCTACATGATAAAGTTAGAGGAGCTTTTAATGTATTCTTGGAAGCACTAGAGGTAAGGGTTAGGCATTATGAATTCAGTAGAAAGAAAATAAGTTTCTTTTTAAGTGAACAGCATCTCTGGGAACATGGCTTAAGGTCAGGATTAGGGGAGAAAGGGAAGGACAAAGAGAAGGAGAGGGGTAGAGTGTCATGGAATAGGGAGGTCAAGGAACTCTGGAAATGGTTGTCTGATAAACAACTTTATGTTTTTTCTTGTCCTGAGCATTAATTCTCCTTTGCTGTGCCAGAAAGTGAAAGTGAAAGTGTTAGTCGCTGAGTTGTGCTCAACGCTGTGTGACCCCATGGACTGTAGCCCACCAGGCTTCTCCACCCTTGGGATTTTCCAGGCAAGAATATTGGAGTGGGTTAACATTTCCTTCTCCAGAGGATCTTCCTGACCCAGGGATTGTTCCAGGGTCTCCTGCATTGTGGACAAACCCTTTACTGTCTGAGCCACCAGGAAATCCCTTGCTGTGCCAGAATTCTCAGTTAAAGACTACTGCATTAGATAAAAGAATTCTGAGTAATGAGCATGTAAAGGTGTGGTGGGGGAAGAACTAAACTGGGGAAGGGCTGTGGCTTAGCAGGCAAAGCATAGCAGAAGCAGGACAGCAAATGGTAGCCTAGGCAAAAGGGCTGAGGGTGGAGACGGGCTGAGACATATATAGTGACTTAGAGGAAGAGGCAACAAAATGCAAGATGACTATGTGTCTGGAGATGCCTGCATTTGGGTGTCTGTCCTATGATACCTCCGCAGAGAGGCCTTCTATGATCCCTTCTCTGATTAAAAGTAGATCAACAAAAGGCAAAATTCACTGCCCTAGTTAATCTTCTTTATAGCACTTGTCATTGTTCATTTGTTTATTATTGTACCCCTGGAAGGGGAAATCTCATGGACAGAGGTGCCTGGAGGGCTACAGTCCATGGGCTCACAAACAGTCAGACGTGACTTTGCAACTGAACAATAGCAACAAAAAGCACGAGAACCATGGTTCTCATCTGGGGGTAATTTTGCCCCCCAGGGGACATTTAGCAATGTCTGGAGACCTTTTTGGTTGTTACAATTAGAGTATATTCTACTGGCATCTGATAGGTAGAATGTTGCTCAACACACTGCAGTGCCCAGGACAGCCTCCCAAAGGAATTACCTAGCAGCAACTGTCAATAGGGCTGAGGTTATTGACAGTTAAGCATTAGAAAATGGATTAGAAGGAAAATTCCTAAGGAAATGCATTGAAGGAAAATTCCTAGAGGAAAAAGACTATCTTGTACGTTGTGTATCCCCAGTACTTATATTAGGATCTGGTATACGGTAGGTAGGCCTGGCAGACTACAGTCCATGGGGTCTCAAAGAGTCAGACATGACAGAGTGACTAAGCACAGCAGTACAGCAAACAGTGGGTACTCAATAAGTATTACTTGAAAGGTTAATTGTCATTTAAATCCTCATTTTTCCAGCTTTAAAGAAGAACCAGTTCTCCTGGACTCATATTTGTTACCAGCTCTACGTCAATCTCTCCAGTTTAGACCGGAGCAATAATATAAAGTGTATGAAGAGACCCCTTTCTTATGCATCTAGACCAGGATACCTCCTTCCACATCATTTCTCCCTAAAAATTCCTTCCACTTAATCTGTATGGGTTAAAGCATGGGACTGGGCCAGTTCGAAACATAGCATTAAATATCCTACCTATTTGAGCTGGGGTTTTGCAAAGAGTTCTATCCACTCTTACTCTCAAGTGATTGGGACACAAGGAACATACAGCAAGCACAGTGATGAACGACCAGCGCTGGGCCTATAGTCTGGGTAATGAGCTCTAACAAGCCTGCAACTCATCAACCTCCCACCCCGAATCCCTCTAACCACTGAGCATCCAACCATAGGCCAAGGTTATATTTCTTCACTGGTATCAGAATATTCCTCTAAGAACATTATCTCTATTTCAGGCTGATAGACTTTTACTGGCATTAGCAACAGTCTAGTACAATTCAGCACCATCACACATCTCCAACATTCAAGAAAACCACAACGAACATTTCCTAATTTCAAAAAAATGTATCTAAAAGTAGTGACCTGGATGGAAGCAAGAAAGAGACTCCAACAATAGGACCTAGTCACTTTCAAAACTGCTAGTGGATATCTTCCCATTTAAAAAAGTGAGGATTATAATGAGAAGAAATATAACCTTTGTTTTTATATTATGTGCTTGGGAAAACAACATGGTACTTTGGATCGAAGACCAGAGGATTTGACCATGACAACTGAAAAACTGTCCCAGGAAACAGATCATCCACATAACAAGCCGATTTCGTTAGCCAAGGTCGGGATAACATCAGTGCCCCTTCGGGTTACCTGACTTTCCTGCTGGTCCCACTGACACATCTGCAGAACCTGACTCAGTTCCTGCTGCTGTTGCTTCAGGTACTTGTCTAGTTGCCGCCTCCTGTCTTGGAGAAGTTCAAGAAGACTGTCGATCTTCAGGCAGCTGTTTTGAGCTCCCTGAATCATCTCAGCACTTACATTAGGTCCATCACTCTTGATTTTTTCTATGAAGTCAGTGAGTTCTTGACTTTTGTTTAAAAGGGCTAGAGATCGTTCTAAGAGTTCTAGAGAGAAAAACAACAACAAAAAACAGTGATATGAGCAAGCATTTATATAGTAATAGTTGGACTTTGCATATCATTTAAAATATATGTAAACCTCTATTAAAAATAAGGAATTCAAATACGTAAACATAAAATGCCTCTGATTCAGCTGGTCAGATATCTCAGCCTAACAATTGCTATGATGCCAACTGCCAAGTGGTAGGAGGCTGCAGTTTTCAGCATTAGTATAAATCGGTACAGGGAGTGGAAAGACTCTGAGATTTGAGCACTGGTTCAGTTCGTTTTTAGTGGTACGATGCTGGTGAAGGTGCCTACTCTCCTTGGCACACTCTACATCCTGAGGTGATTGGACCAAGTCTGAGGTTTCAAGGCTCAGTGGATGTGCTGGCCAGGTGCCTGGATGCCAGAGACTATGGCAAAGTGGAAAATACATGCTTAGACTCACAGGATCACTGCCACTAGTGCCAGTCAACTGTGGACGTGAGAGAATACGGGTTCAGTGTTGATAGGGTTTCCAAATTTATAGAGTTATAAACATGGATTTTTATGTAAAAGTTCCTGATTTTTAAATGTTTTGTAATTTCTATTTTAAAACTAAAAAGAATATTGAGGAATAAACAAAGCATGGCTCTCTGGCAACTGGGCCACCAACTTGTGCTCTCTGGAGTAAATAGCATTTTAGGTTTGGGCAACATCTTGTCGAAATGCGAGCTTAAGCCTGAAAATTAAAGGGCCACCAAGGGAGAGAGTGTAGAAGACAGAACTGAGAGTAGCACTGCAAGAGCAGCCTCATTTGGGGATCAACTGGAAGAGCAACTGGGAAACTATCCACTTTCCACAGTCAGAAACCCAGCAGACAATCACGACATATCCCTCACCCTAATTCCATCTCTACTGAGACCTGTCGATTTCACCTTCTATCTCCTGCATCTGTCTGGTTTTCTCTATCCCCAGTACAAAAAGCATCATCTGTTCCCTGAACTTGTGTGTACATGTGCTCAGTAGAGTCCGACTCTCTGTGACCCCATCTACTGTAGCCTGCCAGGCTCCTCTGTCCATGGGATTCTCCAGGCAAGAATACTGGAGTGGGTTGCCATTTCCTCCTCCAGGGGATCTTCCTGACCCAGGGAGGAAGATCCTGTGTCTCCTGCCTTGGCAGGCAGATTCTTTAACACTGTGCCACCTGGGAAGCTCATGTCCACAACAGAAAGTATCATCTGTTGCCTGAATTTGTGTAGTCATCTCTTAATTGCATCTCCCCTCCAATCCAGATATTATCCAGAAAGACTGCTTCCAAACACAGTCTCTCTCTCTCTCTTTCTCGCGCACACGTGCACACGCACACACCCTCCCAATTGCTTCCCATTGTCTTTGAATTAAGGACAGACTCCTTAACATATTTCAGTTCTGGCACGGTCTGGTCCCTATCTTCCTTTCAGATGGTCTCAATCTCTTTACCTCCATCCATATCTTCTTTACTCCACACACAGTTAACTCCCTGTTGCCCCAGAAGTTTTCACTACATTCTTGTCCAGGGACACCATTCTCCTCATCCCTTACTTCTCTACGTTTACTCTACACATACTTCAAGTTTAGTCAATGCTCAATTTCTCAAAGGAGAAATCAGACTGGAACAAATCTTCCTATTCAGTGTTCCCAAACACAATGTTCCTCTCATTCACAGCTCTTTTCACAGCTATAGTTCTATATTTATATGTCAGGTTAGTTGACTAATGTCTGTTTTTGTCACGAGGCTCCAATGCAACATGAGGACATAGGACAATATCACGACTGTATCCTTAGCACTAGTGTGGTGACTGGCACAGGGAGATATTCAATAATTTTTGTAGAAAGCTTGCCTGAAAGTGAAGTCGCTCAGTTGTGTCTGACTCTTTGCAACCCCATGGAGTATAGCCTACCAGGCTCCTCTGTCCATAGGATTTTTCCAGGCAAGAGTACTGGAGTGGGTTGCCATTTCCCTCTCCAGGGGATGTTCTAACAAAACCTGGTCCACTGGAGAAGGGAATGGAAAACCACTTCAGTGTTCTTGCCTTGAGAATTCCGTGAACAGTAATGAAGAGGCAAAAAATAGGACACTAAAAGATGAACTCCCCAGGTTGGTAGGTGCCCAATATGCCACTGGAGATCAGAGGAGAAATAACCCCAGAAAGAAGGTAGAGACAGAGTCAAAGCAAAAACAAAACCCAGTTGTGGATAGGACTGGTGATGGAAGTAAAAAGGATGCTATAAAGAGCAATACTGCATAGGAACTTGGAATGTTAGGTCCATGAATCAAGGCAAATTGGAAGTGGTCAAACAGGAGATGGCAAGAGTGAACACCAACATTTTAGGAAACAGCAAACTAAAATGGACTGGAATGGGTGAATTTAACTCAGATGACCATTGTATCTACTACTGTGGACAAAAATCCCTTAGAAGAAATGGAATAGCTGTCATAGTCAACAAGAGAGTCCAAAATGCAGTACTTGAATGCAATCTAAAAAATGACAGAATGATCTCTGTTCATTTCCAAGGCAAACCATTCAATATCACAGTAATCCAAGTCTGTGCCCTGACCGGTAATGATGAAGTTGAATGGTTCTATGAAGACCTATAAGACCTTCTAGAACTAACACCCAAAAAAAGATGTCCTTTTCATTATAGGGGGCTGGAATGAAAAAGTAGGAAGTCAAGAAACACCTGGAGTAATAGGCAAATTTGGCCTTGGAGTACAGAATGAAGCAGGGCAAAGGCTAATAGAGTTTTGCCAAGAGAATACACTGGTCATAGCAAACACCCTCTTCCAACACACAAGAGCAGACTCTACACATGGACATCACCAGATGGCCAACACTGAAATCAGATTGATTATTTTCTTTGCAGCCAAAGATGAAGATGCTCTATACAGTCAGGAAAATAAGACCAGGAACTGACTGTGGCTCAGATCATGAACTCCTTATTGGCAAATTCAGACTTAAATTGAAGAAAGTAGGGAAAACCACTAGACCATTCAGGTATGGTCTACCTGAATGGTCTAATGGTCTAATCAAATCCCTTACAATTATACAGTAAGGGTTAGTCACTCAGTCATGCCCGACTCTTTGCAACCCCATGGACTTCAGCCCTCCAGGCTCCTCTGTCCATGGGATTTTCCAGGCAAGAATGCTGGAGTGGGTTGCCATTTCCTTCTCCAGGGGATCTTCCTAACCCAGGGATCGAACCCAGGTCTCCCACATTGTAGGCAGACGACTTTACCATCTGAGCCACCAGGGAAGTCACTGAAATCAAATGTATTAAAAAGGGGGAAGAATTATGAGAACTAAAGATGCTAGAGATCAGCAGTCCTTCAGAGATATAAAAAAGAAATGTTGGAAGACTTGGGGTTTTGAGATGGGTAAGTAATAGAAACAAAAGCCAAGTTACCGGGTTGAGAAGTGGAAAAGCAATGATGAAGTCAATAAGAAAGGACAATCTGTGAAACATCTGTGGCTAGAAGGAAAATAAGGATAAACCATCAGCAGAGTTGAAGACGTGGCCTTTTATTTTCAGATGGGAGAACTGTGAAGAGTACCCAGAGAGTAAGTATGTAACTCTATCAGAAAGGGACTGTGCATGCGAAGTCATTTCAGTCGTGTCGACTCTGTGCAACCCTATGGACTGTAGGCCGCCAGGCTCCTCTGTCCATGGGATTCTCCAGGCAAGAATACTGGAGTCGGCTGCCATTTCCTACTCCAGGGAATCTTCCTGACCTGGGGATCAAACCTGAGTCTCTTAGTCTGCTGCACTGGCAGGCAAATTGTTTACCCAAGTGTCATTTGGGAAACCCCGAAATGGGCTAGTCAGTGCTAAAAGCCATATTCTCGTCACTAGCTCAGTGTTCTCCTCACTGCACTATGGCTCTCTACTTTAGCAGTCTAGCATCTGGCAGTTAACAACGCAGCAATGACTGTGGTAGTTGGGCCAACTGATTCTTCACTGACACCTTTTTTTGAGAGCTAAAGAGAAACTGACATACTCTGAGATAAAAAGGAAAGGATTTGAAACAGTTTATGCTACATGACCTAGATTTGTCCAATAAAGTATTAGATAACCTTATCTGCTCAGAGCAAGACAGGAGGGGTTAGGTACACTGGGCAATTTGACTGAGAATTAATAATACAAAGTAACAAACACCAAAAACAACCATATCCTTGAAGCAGGACAGGAATAAGATGAATCATGTAGAAGAAGAAAACTCAGGGAGCGGATTAAAATTAAAGTCAATCCTCACATGGAGAAAGGGAAGCAAACATGAAAAAACGGGAGCAGCAGGGACAGAAAAAAAACAGATCTGTCTAGAAAAAGCTGTTATGCAGAAGGGAAAGGAAGAACTCGAAAACGAGGTGAAAACAGGTTATAGAAGTCCTTGCCTATCAAACTAAGGAGTTTTGACTTGTAGAGTCTTAATGTAATCAATAGTACATCTGATTCTCCATGTATAGGTACACACATTTGCTTTACATTGAACAGCTTGTTATGATACTGAACAGTTACACACATACATACACATATACAAAAAGTATGGGCAGGTGTGGGGTTTTCACATATACCATATGCTTTTCTTCCTTTTGTTAGCCAGCTCTTAAACATTAGACTTTTCAGTTAAGAGAAGGAAGCAGAGCTTTCCAGGCTCAGGGTATTGTAGACTGACAATAGGTCAGGCCAACCTGTCCTAATCACCACAGAATACATAAAAGTACCCAAAATTTTCATTTGCAATCTTTTTCTGGTTTGCTGTTTCAATTTCTGCCCAAAGAGTATAACCACTACCATGGTCCCAGCAGGCATGTAGGCTCCTGAGCCAGGTTAACTTGAAAAGGCACCCAGACCATAGTCAGTCTGTTACCTTCTACTACAGTGGCCCCTGGAGTGGATAAATGGTTCTCTAAGTTTTCTCTGTCAGTTCCTTTGGTTCTTTCTCTGTCAGATTCTTACGTCTTACATTTTTTAAAAGTTTATGTGGAGAGTTATGACAAAATGTGGTCCACTGGAGAAGGCAATGGAAAACCACTTCAGTATTCTTGCCTTGAGAACCCCATGAACAGTATGAAAAGGCAAAAAGGTAGGACACTGAAAGAGGAACTACCCAGGTTGGTAGGTGCCCAATATGCTACTGGAGATCAGTGGAGAAATAACTCCAGAAAGAATGAAGAGACGGAGCCAAAGAAAAAACAACACACAATTGTGGATGTGATTGATGATGGAAGCAAGGTCCGATGCTGTAAAGAGCAATATTGCATAGGAACCTGGAATGTTAAGTACATGAATCAAGGCAAATTGGAAGTGGTCAAACAGGAGATGGTAAGAGTGAACGTCACTCTTGGACGTTCAGGAATCAGCAAACTCAAATGGACTGGAATGGGTAAATTTAACTCAGATGACCATTAAATCTACTATTGTGGGCAAGAATCCCTTAGAAGAAATGGAATAGCTATCATAGTCAACAAAACAGCCTGAAATGCAGTTCTTGGATGCAATCTCATAAATGACAGAATGATCTCTGTTCATTTCCAAGGCAAACCATTCAATATCACAGTAATCCAAGTCTGTGCCCTGACCAGTAATGATGAAGAAGCTGAAGTTGAATGGTTCTATGAAGACCTATAAGACCTTCTAGAACTAACACCCAAAAAAGATGTCCTTTTCATTATAGGGGACTGGAATGCAAAAGTAGGAAGTCAAGAAACACCTGGAGTAACAGGCAAATTTGGCCTTGGAGTACAGAATGAAGCAGGGCAAAGGCTAATAGAGTTTTGTCAAGAGAATGCACTGGTCATAGCAAACACCCTCTTCCACCAACACAAGAGAAGACTCTACACATGGACATCACCAGATGGCCAACAATGAAATCAGACTGATTATTTTCTTTGCAGCCAAAGATGGAGACACTCTATTCAGTCAGCAAAATAAGACCAGGATCTGACTGTGGCTCAGATCATGAACTCCTTATTGGCAAATTCAGACTTAAATTGAAGAAAGTAGGGAAAACCACTAGACCATTCAGGTATGACCTAAATCAAATCCCTTATGATTATACAGTGGAAGTGAGAAATAGATTTAAGGGACTAGATCTGATAGACAGAGTACCTAAAAACTATGGATGGAAGTTCGTGACATTGTACAGGAGACAGGGAACAAGACCATCCACGAGAAAAAGAAATGCAAAAAAGCAAAATGGCTGTCTGAGGAGGCCTTACAAATAGCTGTGAATAGAAGAGAAGGGAAAAGCAAAGGAGAAAAGGAAAGATACACCCATTTGAATGCAGAGTTCCAAAGAAGAGCAAGGAGAGATAAGAAAGCCTTTCTCAGTGATCAGTGCAAAGAAATAGAGGAAAACAATAGAATGGGAAAGACTAGAGATCGTGTCAAGAAAATTACAGATACCAAGGGAACATTTCATGCAATGATGGGCTCAATAAAGGACAGAAATGGTTCGGACCCAACAGAAGCAGAAGATATTAAGAAGAGGTGGCAAGAATACACAGAAGAACTGTACAAAAAAAAGATCTTCATGACCCATGTAATCATGATGGTGTGTTCACTCACCTAAAGCCAGACATCCTAGAATCTGAAGTCAAGTGGGCCTTAGGAAGCATCACTACAAACAAACCTAACAGAGGTGATGGAATTCCAGGTGAGCTATTTCAAATCCTAAAAGATGATGCTGTGAAAGTGCCACACTCAATATGCCTGCAAATTTGGAAAACTCAGCAGTAGCCACAGGACTGGAAAAGGTCAGTTTTCTTTCCAATCACTAAGAAAGGCAATGCCAAAGAATGCTCAAACTACCGCATAACTGCACTCATCTCACACGCTAGCAAAGTAATGATCACAATTCTCCAAGTCAAGCTTCAACAATATGAGAACCGTGAAATTCCAGATGTTCAAGCTGGTTTTAGAAAAGGCAGAGGAACCAGAGATCAAATTGCCAACATCCACTGGATCACCGAAAAAGCAACAGAGTTCCAGAAAAACATCTATTTATCCTTTATTGACTATGTCAAAGCCTTTGACTGTGTGGATCACAAGAAACTGTGGATAATTCTGAAAGAGATGGGAATACCAGACCACCTGACCTGCCTCTTGAGAAATCTGTATGCAGGTCAGGAAGCAACGGTTAGAACTGGAGATGGAACAACAGACTGGTTCCAAATAGGAAAAGGAGTATGTCAAGGCTATATATTGTCACCCTGCTTATATAACTTATATGCAGAGTACATCATGAGAAACGCTGGGCTGGATGAAGCACAAGCTGGAATCAAGATTGCTGGGAGAAATATCAATAACCTCAGATATGCAGATGACACTACCCTTATGGCAGAAAGTGAAGAAGAACTAAAGAGGCTTTTGATGAAAGTGAAAAAGGAGAGTGAAAAAGTTGGCTTAAAGCTCAACATTCAGAAAACGAAGATCATGACATCTGGTCCTATCACTTCATGGCAAATAGATAGGGGAACAGTGGAAACTTGGCTGACTTTATTTTTCTGGGCTCCAAAATCACTGCAGATGGTGACTGCAGCCAAGAAATTAAAAGACACTTGCTCCTTGGAAGGAAAGTTATGACCAACCTAAACAGCATATTAAAAAACAGCCATTACTTTGCCAACAAAGGTCCATCTAGTCAAGGCTATGGTTTTTCCAGTAGTTGTATATGGATGTGAGTGTTGGACTATAAAGAAAGCTGAGTGTCAAAGAATTGATGCTTTTGAACTGTGTTGTTGGAGAAGACTTGAGAGTTCCTTGGACTGCAAGGAGATCCAATCAGTCCATCCTAACGGAGATCAGTCGTTGGTGTTCATTGGAAGGACTGATGTTGAAGCTGAAACTCCAATATTTGGCCATCTGATGCTAAGTGCTGACTTATTGAAAAGACTCTGATGCTGGGAAAGATTGAGGGCAGGAGGAGAAGGGGACGACAGAGGATGAGATGGTGGATGGCATCACTCACTCAATGGACATGAGTTTGAGTGAACTCCAGGAGTTGGTGATGGACAAGGAGGCCTGGTGTGCTGCAGCCAATGGGGTCGCAAAGAGTCGGATACGACTGAGCGACTAAACTGAACTGAACTATGTTTTCCAGCTGTTTATTCTAACATTTGATCACACAAAGTGAAGTATTTTTCAAGGGTAAACTGTCTAGATATATCATGACCTTCAAAAAATAAAATCTCTATAGTGCACTTAAAGATTGTATTTTTCTGCATATACAAACCCTACTTACAACACAATACCCTGTGATATGAGCCTTCTAGATATTGAATAAATTTTTATTTGTATTGATTGTCACTATATCTAAAAAAGTAATATTAAAGTATCAGATCAGATCAGATCAGATCAGTCGCTCAGTCGTGTCCGACTCTTTGCAACCCCATGAATCGCAGCATGCCAGGCCTCCCTGTCCCTCACCAACTTCTGGAGTTCACTGAGACTCATGTCCATCAAGTCAGTGATGCCATCCAGCCATCTCATCCTCTGTTGTCCCCTTCTCCTCCTGCCCCCAATCCCTCCCAGCATCAGAGTCTTTTCCAATGAGTCAACTCTTCGCATGTGGTGGCCAAAGTGCTGGAGTTTCAGCTTTAGCATCATTCCTTCTAAAGAAATATATATTATACTAATAATACGTCATTATGAAGTATAAATAACAAAGTCAAGATGGATCAGTGAGGGGTGTACACCGGTTAAAGTGAATTTATAACTTGTTAAAATTCAAACGAGCATTTTTTTTATCAAGCATCAAGGGTGGATGCCTTGACATTTTGACATTGAGAACTTGGGTGATATTTCTTTCAAATGTATTTTTAAATATTCAGTGTTACTCAATGAGATAGTGTTTCTTAAACTTACATTGAGAACATGGGTGGTATTTCCTTCAAATGTATTTTTAAATATTCAGTGTTACTCAGTGAGATAGTGTTTCTTAAACTTATTCAATGAGTATTTTTAAATTATACAAATGTAGAGAAAATACTGAATAGTATAGTAGACCACAATGTACCTATATCTCAGCTACATTTAAAATATATGTATAAATTTAAGATAAAGGAAGTCATACTACGATTGTTCCTGTAAGGAGGCTTTTTAGGCATTATGCCCATTATACAAAGGCCATTGGAAAATTGGAGGGTGCAATTGTGATTCTTCAGAGCTTAGAAACAATTTTCTCCTCTTTAATGTCCCTGTAGTACTTTATTGCTCATTTTTTTAAAGTTGTTTTCTTACTGGAGGATAATTGCTTTGCAATATTGTGGTTTCTGTTGTACACTAACATGAATCAGCCACAGGTATACATATGTCCCCTCCCGCCTGAACCCCTCTTTCACTCCCACCCCAACCCACCCGTCTAGATTGTTCCAGAACATGGGCTAAGTTTCCTGTGTCACATAGCAAACTCCCACTTGCTATGTGTAATTACTTTATGGTAATGCATGTTTCCATGTTACTCTCTCATTTCACCCCCCCCTTCTTCCCCCACTGTGTCCACAAGTCTGTTACCTGTGTCTGTATCCCCACTGCTGCCCTGAAAATGGGTTCATAAGTACCATCTTTCTAGACTCCATACATATGCATTGATATTTGTCTTTCTCCTTTTTAAAAAGCATCATTTTGACATTTTGTGTCTAAGAGCTGGTTAATGAAAGGAAGAAAAGCATAAGGAATATGTGGAAACCCTGCCACCTGCCCATACTTCCTGTGTATACGTGTGTGTGTGTGTGTAACTGTTTACAGTATCATAGTAAGCTCTTCAATGTAAAGACAATATTTGTCTTTCTCTTCCTGACTTATTTCACTCTGTATAATAGGCTCTGCTGCTGCTGCTGCTGCTGCTGCTGCTGCTGCTGCTGCTGCTGCTAAGTCGCTTCAGTCGTGTCCGATTCTGTGCGACCCCAGAGACGGCAGCCCACCCGTCCCTGGGGTTCTCAAAGCAAGAACACTGGAGCAGGTTGCCATTTCCTTCTCCAATGCATGAAAGTGAAAAGTGAAAGTGAAGTCGCTCAGTCGTGTCCGACTCTTAGCGACCCCATGGACTGCAGCCTACCAGGCTCCTCCGTCCATGTGATTTTCCAGGCAGGAGTACTGGAGTGGGGTGCCATTTCATCCAATTCATTAGGACTGACTCAAATGTGTTCTTTTTTTTATAGCTGGGTAATATTTCATTGTATATGTGTACCATAATTTCTTTACCATTCATCTGTCAATGGACATTTAGGTTGTTTCCATGTCCTGCTGCTGCTGCTGCTACTAAGTCACTTCAGTCGTGTCCGACTCTGTGTGACCCCATAGACGGCAGCCACCAGGCTCCCCCATCCTGGGATTCTCCAGGCAGGAACACTGGAGTGGGTTGCCATTTCCTTCTCCAATGCATGAAAGTGAAAAGTGAAAGTGAAGTCGCTCAGTCATGTCCGACTCTTAGCGACCCCATGGACTGCAGCCTACCAGGCTCCTCCATCCATGGGATTTTCCAAGCAAGAGTACTGGAGTGGGGTGCCAGTCCTAGCTATTGTAAAAAGTGCTGCCATGAACACGGGTCCATGCATCTCTTTCAATTATGTTTTTTTCAGGGTATACACCCAATAGTGGGATTGTTGGGCCATATGGTAGTTCTATTCCTGGTGTTTTAAGGAATTTCCATACTGTTCTTCATAGTGGCTGTATCAATTTACATTCTTACCAACAGTTATTGCTCACTTTTACATCATGGTGCTGAGTCTTAAATTGGGATTATATACAAATAACACTCAATAAACATTTGAGTTGGATCTTATTCTAAACCCTGGACATTCTGAGATGTACTAATTCCACTCCTCCAGAATCATATAATCTGGTAACGTAGACAAATAGGGAAATAAATTATTATACACAATATGCTGGGTGGTAAATCAGAAGAACTCACAGAAAACAAAATTCACCAATGAATGCATCCCCCACTAATCTGTAGGCTCCCTGATGACAAAGGCCAGGTACTCTTCAATTCACATGCCTCTGGGTTTCTCACCTGGCATGGGTTCAGAAAATATTGGCTTAATTATGTGTTGTTGAATTGAGAGCAATCAGGCTGGTAAAGAGTCTGGAAATTATTTGTTGAAAGACTTTAACTTTAACTAGGCATGCTTTGCCCAAATGAAAGAAGATTATATAGGACATTTAGTCTTCAACTATTTCCAAGACTGTCACATAGTGGAGGGAATGAACTTATTCTGTAACTTGCCAGAGGATAAAGTCTTCCATGCATTCATCCTGGTTCTAATGTCTGAAATGCTACGAAATAAGTCTCCAACATGCAACACAACCTTAGCATTGCTGAAGAAGAAAAAAGTATAGGTTTTGAAGTAAATTTAAATACTAGAGAATATTAGAGATAGGTTTAATTGTAGTTTTTCCAGTCATATTATTAACTACTGTCATCCTAACATTCACATTTTGTGCTACTCATTAATCAACATCTCAGAACCTTATGATAATTCCTAACTATAATTATGTTCTTATTTGGTTGCAAGTCGTGTCTGACTCTTTTTTTTTTTTTTTTTAATTTTATTTTATTTTTAAACTTTACATAATTGTATTAGTTTTGCCAAACATCAAAATGAATCCACCACAGGTATACATGTGTTCCCCATCCTGAACCCTCCTCCCTCCTCCCTCCCCATACCATCCCTCTGGGTCGTCCCAGTGCACTAGCCCCAAGCATCCAGTATCGTGCATCGAACCTGGACTGGCAACTCGTTTCTTACATGATATTTTACATGTTACAATGTCATTCTCCCAAATCTTCCCACCCTCTCCCTCTCCCACAGAGTCCATAAGACTGTTCTATACATCAGTGTCTCTTTTGCTGTCTCATACACAGGGTTATTGTTACCATCTTTCTAAATTCCATATATATGCGTTAGAATACTGTATTTATGTTTTTCCTTCTGGCTTACTTCACTCTGTATAATAGGCTCCAGTTTCATCCACCTCATTAGAACTGATTCAAATGTATTCTTTTTAATGGCTGAGTAATACTCCATTGTGTATATGTACCACAGCTTTCTTATCCATTCATCTGCTGATGGACATCTAGGTTGCTTCCATGTCTTGGCTATTATAAACAGTGCTGCGATGAACATTGGGGTACACGTGTCTCTTTCCCTTCTGGTTTCCTCAGTGTGTATGCCCAGCAGTGGGGTTGCTGGATCATAAGGCAGTTCTATTTCCAGTTTTTTAAGGAATCTCCACACTGTTCTCCATAGTGGCTGTACTAGTTTGCATTCCCACCAACAGTGTAAGAGGGTTCCCTTTTCTCCACACCCTCTCCAGCATTTATTATTTGTAGACTTTTGGATCGCAGCCATTCTGACTGGCGTGAAATGGTACCTCATAGTGGTTTTGATTTGCATTTCTCTGATAATGAGTGATGTTGAGCATCTTTTCATGTGTTTGTTAGCCATCTGTATGTCTTTTTTGGAGAAATGTCTATTTAGTTCTTTGGCCCATTTTTTGATTGGGTCGTTTATTTTTCTGGAGTTGAGCTGTAGGAGTTGCTTGTATATTTTTGAGATTAGTTGTTTGTCGGTTGCTTCATTTGCTATTATTTTCTCCCATTCTGAAGGCTGTCTTTTCACCTTGCTAATAGTTTCCTTTGATGTGCAGAAGCTTTTAAGGTTAATTAGGTCCCATTTGTTTATTTTTGCTTTTATTTCCAATATTCTGGGAGGTGGGTCATAGAGGATCCTGCTGTGATGTATGTCGGAGAGTGTTTTGCCTATGTTCTCCTCTAGGAGTTTTATAGTTTCTGGTCTTACGTTTAGATCTTTAATCCATTTTGAGTTTATTTTTGTGTATGGTGTTAGAAAGTGGTCTAGTTTCATTCTTTTACAAGTGGTTGACCAGATTTCCCAGCACCACTTGTTAAAGAGATTGTCTTTAATCCATTGTATATTCTTGCCTCCTTTGTCGAAGATAAGGTGTCCATATGTGCGTGGATTTATCTCTGGGCTTTCTATTTTATTCCATTGATCAATATTTCTGTCTTTGTGCCAGTACCATACTGTCTTGATAACTGTGGCTTTGTAGTAGAGCCTGAAGTCAGGTAGGTTGATTCCTCCAGTTCCATTCTTCTTTCTCAAGATCGCTTTGGCTATTCGAGGTTTTTTGTATTTCCATACAAATTGTGAAATTATTTGTTCTAGCTCTGTGAAGAATACTGTTGGTAGCTTGATAGGGATTGCGTTGAATCTATAAATTGCTTTGGGTAGTATACTCATTTTCACTATATTGATTCTTCCAATCCATGAACATGGTATATTTCTCCATCTATTAGTGTCCTCTTTGATTTCTTTCACCAGTGTTTTATAGTTTTCTATATATAGGTCTTTAGTTTCTTTAGGTAGATATATTCCTAAGTATTTTATTCTTTCTGTTGCAATGGTGAATGGAATTGTTTCCTTAATTTCTCTTTCTGTTTTCTCATTATTAGTGTATAGGAATGCAAGGGATTTCTGTGTGTTGATTTTATATCCTGCAACTTTACTGTAGTCATTGATTATTTCTAGTAATTTTCTGGTGGACTCTTTAGGGTTTTCTATGTAGAGGATCATGTCATCTGCAAATAGTGAGAGTTTTACTTCTTCTTTTCCAATTTGGATTCCTTTTATTTCTTTTTCTGCTCTGATTGCTGTGGCCAAAACTTCCAAAACTATGTTGAATAGTAATGGTGAAAGTGGGCACCCTTGTCTTGTTCCTGACTTTAGAGGAAATGCTTTCAATTTTTCACCATTGAGGATAATGTTTGCAGTGGGTTTGTCATATATAGCTTTTATTATGTTGAGGTATGTTCCTTCTATTCCTGCTTTCTGGAGAGTTTTTATCATAAATGGATGTTGAATTTTGTCAAAGGCTTTCTCTGCATCTATTGAGATAATCATATGGTTTTTATTTTTCAATTTGGTAATGTGGTGTATTACATTGATTGATTTGCGGATATTGAAGAATCCTTGCATCCCTGGGATAAAGCCCACTTGGTCATGGTGTATGATCTTTTTAATGTGTTGTTGGATTCTGATTGCTAGAATTTTGTTAAGGATTTTTGCATCTATATTCATCAGTGATATTGGCCTGTAGTTTTCTTTTTTTGTGGGATCTTTGTCAGGTTTTGGTATTAGGGTGATGGTGGCCTCATAGAATGAGTTTGGAAGTTTACCTTCCTCTGCAATTTTCTGGAAGAGTTTGAGCAGGATAGGTGTTAGCTCTTCTCTAAATTTTTGGTAGAATTCAGCTGTGAAGCCGTCTGGACCGGGGCTTTTGTTTGCTGGAAGATTTTTGATTACAGTTTCAATTTCCATGCTTGTGATGGGTCTGTTAAGATTTTCTATTTCTTCCTGGTCCAGTTTTGGAAAGTTGTACTTTTCTAAGAATTTGTCCATTTCTTCCACGTTGTCCATTTTATTGGCATATAATTGTTGATAGTAGTCTCTTATGATCCTTTGTATTTCTGTGTTGTCTGTTGTGATCTCTCCATTTTCGTTTCTAATTTTGTTGATTTGATTTTTCTCCCTTTGTTTCTTGATGAGTCTGGCTAATGGTTTGTCAATTTTATTTATCCTTTCAAAGAACCAGCTTTTGGTTTTGTTGATTTTTGCTATGGTCTCTTTTGTTTCTTTTGCATTTATTTCTGCTCTAATTTTTAAGATTTCTTTCCTTCTACTAACTCTGGGGTTCTTCATTTCTTCCTTTTCTAGTTGCTTTAGGTGTAGAGTTAGGTTATTTATTTGACTTTTTTCTTGTTTCTTGAGGTGTGCCTGTATTGCTATGAACTTTCCCCTTAGGACTGCTTTTACCGTGTCCCACAGGTTTTGGGTTGTTGTGTTTTCATTTTCATTCGTTTCTATGCAAATTTTGATTTCTTTTTTGATTTCTTCTGTGATTTGTTGGTTATTCAGCAGCGTGTTGTTCAGCCTCCATATGTTGGAATTTTTAATAGTTTTTCTCCTGTAATTGAGATCTAATCTTACTGCATTGTGGTCAGAAAAAATGCTTGGAATGATTTCTATCTTTTTGAATTTACCAAGGCTAGCTTTATGGCCCAGGATGTGATCTATCCTGGAGAAGGTTCCATGTGCGCTTGAGAAAAAGGTGAAATTCATTGTTTTGGGATGAAACGATCTATAGATATCAATTAGGTCTAACTGGTCTATTGTATCGTTTAAAGTTTGTGTTTCCTTGTTAATTTTCTGTTTAGTTGATCTATCCATAGGTGTAAGTGGGGTATTAAAGTCTCCCACTATTATTGTGTTATTGTTAATTTCTCCTTTCATACTTGTTAGCATTTGTCTTACGTACTGTGGTGCTCCCGTGTTGGGTGCATATATATTTATAATTGTTATATCTTCTTCTTGGATTGATCCTTTGATCATTATGTAGTGACCTTCTTTGTCTCTTTTCACAGCCTTTGTTTTAAAGTCTATTTTATCTGATATGAGTATTGCTACTCCTGCTTTCTTTTGGTCCCTATTTGCATGGAAAATCTTTTTCCAGCCCTTCACTTTCAGTCTGTATGTGTCCCCTGTTTTGAGGTGGGTCTCTTGTAGACAACATATGTAGGGGTCTTGTTTTTGTATCCATTCAGCCAGTCTTTGTCTTTTGGTTGGGGCATTCAACCCATTTACGTTTAAGGTAATTACTGATAAGTATGTTCCCGTTGCCATTTACTTTATTGTTTTGGGTTCGAGTTTATACACCGTTTTTGTGTTTCCTGTCTAGAGAATATCCTTTAGTATTTGTTGGAGAGCTGGTTTGGTGGTGCAGAATTCTCTCAGCTTTTGCTTGTCTGAAAAGCTTTTGATTTCTCCTTCATACTTGAATGAGATCCTTGCTGGGTATAATAATCTGGGCTGTAGGTTATTTTCTTTCATCATTTTAAGTATGTCTTGCCATTCCCTCCTGGCTTGAAGAGTTTCTATTGAAAGATCAGCTGTTATCCTTATGGGAATTCCCTTGTGTGTTATTTGTTGTTTTTCCCTTGCTGCTTTTAATATTTGTTCTTTGTGTTTGATCTTTGTTAATTTGATTAATATGTGTCTTGGGGTGTTTCTCCTTGGGTTTATCCTGTTTGGTACTCTCTGGGTTTCTTGGACTTGGGTGATTATTTCCTTCCCCATTTTAGGGAAGTTTTCCACTATTATCTCCTCAAGTATTTTCTCATGGTCTTTCTTTTTGTCTTCTTCTTCTGGAACCCCTATGATTCGAATGTTGTAGCGTTTAATATTGTCCTGGAGGTCTCTGAGATTGTCCTCATTTCTTTTAATTCGTTTTTCTTTTATCCTCTCTGATTCATTTATTTCTACCATTCTATCTTCTAATTCACTAATCCTATCTTCTGCCTCTGTTATTCTACTATTTGTTGCCTCCAGAGTGTTTTTAATTTCACTTATTGCATTATTCATTATATATTGACTCTTTTTTATTTCTTCTAGGTCCTTGTTAAACCTTTCTTGCATCTTCTCAATCCTTGTCTCCAGGCTATTTATCTGTGATTCCATTTTAGTTTCAAGATTTTGGATCAATTTCACTATCATTATTCGGAATTCTTTATCAGGTAGATTCCCTATCTCTTCCTCTTTTGTTTGGTTTGGTGGGCATTTATCCTGTTCCTTTATCTGCTGAGTATTCCTCTGTCTCTTCATCTTGTTTAAATTGCTGAGTTTGGGGTGTCCTTTCTGTATTCTGGCAGTTTGTGGAGTTCTCTTTATTGTGGTGTTTCCTCGCTGTGTGTGGGTTTGTACAGGTGGCTTGTCAAGGTTTCCTGGTTAGGGAAGCTTGTGTCGGTGTTCTGGTGGGTGGAGCTGTATTTCTTCTCTCTCCTTTCGAAGAGTTGGGTTGCTTTTCTGGGTGCCTGATGTCCTCTGCCGGCATTCAGAAGTTGTTTTGTGGAATTTACTCCCGTGTCTGACTCTTTTGCCACCCCTTGGACTGTAGCCCGTCAGGCTCCTCTGCCCATGGGACTACCCAGGCAAGAATACTAGAGTGGGTTGCCATTTCCTTCTCCAGGGGATCTTCCCAATCCAGGGATAGACTTGCACCTCCTGCATTTTCAAGTGGATTCCTTACCACTGAGCTACCAGGGAAATCCTGTTATAATTTATTATTTATTTATTATATTATAATATTATAATTTATTATAAATTACAGTCTAGCTGTAATTTATTTCCCTAAATTTAAAGATAATAGATATTGATGTGATCTGAATGTGTGTCCTTCCTAAAATTCATATATTGAAATCCTAATGCTCAGTGTGATGATATTAGGAAATGGGACTTTTGGGAGGTGAATAGGTCCTGAGGATGAAGTTCTCATGAATGGGATTAGTGTCCTTATAAAAGAGATCTCATGGAGCTCCCCAACCCCTTCCACCATATAAGGACACAATGAGGAGTCTGTAACCCAGAAGAGGGCCCTTACTCAACCATACCGTCACCCTGACCTCAGACATCCAGCCTCCAGAACTGTGAGGAATAAAATTCTGCTGTTGATAAGCTGCCTAATCCATGGTATTTTATTACTGCATCCTAAATAATCTAAGAAGATACAACGTCCTTAACTGAAAATGAGAGTTTTGCCCTTGAATATGCATTTCTAATCAACTAATCTTAATTATATCCCGCTGAATTAGTTGATTAATAAACTTCACCAACTCCCATTTTATGAAAACAAAGCCCTTGAAGCTACCTTGGGGATATGAAGTGGGAGCCAGATATCCTGACAAGAGCCTCCTGCAACTTTGGTGCTTAAAGTGTTACACAGAGGAACACAAAAATGTCATGATAAACTTGCCCCCAGAATGGAAGAATATTTTGTCCTCACAAAAGTAAACTATGATTCTTATCTTTGCCTAGCACTGTTACCCATTTTTCTAGATGTCTGGTGGACTCCCTTGGAAAGCAGGGCATCCATCCCACCATCAGCTGGATGCCAGGGCCTTGCAGCCTAAGCCCCCAAACACAGCAGCTTGTGCCCCGTGACAAATGGCTCACTGAGCCACAGATCCTAGTAACTGAAGGAGCCAACACTAACAATGGCATTAGGGCACTCCCTCTTCTGGTTTCTTCCCACATGTTTATGGAAAAGTCCCTTACTTCCATCACAACCCCTCCCCTTCCAGTCCCTCTGGAAAATGCTGTCACATGATGGCCTTAGTACCAAAGCACTTCACCAAAAGCATCCGTCAGTGTCAGGTTTCCAGAGGTACAATTGCTGCATTATGATCATGTTCGTAGGATAAAGATTGAATTGAGGCCACAGAACCCATCTCAGTGGCCAATATTCGATTCACTTTCCAGCCTAAGAGTAATTTTGGGTGACCCTGTTCACCCAATGTAGGCTCAGCTAGACTGCTGCTGCTGTATAAAAATGGGCATGCCACTGTCTAACACTGATATTTTTGATGCTATTTATAACCCCTGTTAGTGACAGGTCCTATAGAACAATAACCTGTTACAAGTATATACATATATGTGGTTGGATCTCAAAACATTTACACAGGAAAGACTGAGTCTTTTAATCTTTGAGTTTTAGAAAAATAATGATCCATCATCTAGGCTCCTTTGGAGGGTGTTAAAAATACAAAATTTGTTTGTGGTTTTAAAAACACCTTCTGTCACTATCCAGCATGATCAGGTTTATGAAGCTAAAAGGGGAGTTGTTGTTGCTGTTTAGTTGCTAAGTTGTGTCCAAATCTTTTGCAGCCCCATGGACTGCAGCCTGCCACCTCTATCCATGGGGTTCAGTTCACTTCAGTTGCTCAGTTGTGTCCGATTCTTTGCAACCCCATGAATTGTAGCACGCCAGGCCTCCCTGTCCATCACCAACACCCAGAGTTCACTCAAACTCAGCTCCATTGAGTCGGTAATGCCATCCAACCATCTCATCCTGTGTCATCCCCTTCTCCTGCCCCCAATCCCTCCCAGCATCAGAGTCTAAAGTACTGGAGTTTCAGCTTTAGCATCATTCCTTCCAAAGAACACGCAGGACTGATCTCCTTCAGAATGGACTGGTTGGATCTCCTTGCAGTCCAAGGGACTCTCAAGAGTCTTCTCCAACAACACAGCTCAAAAGCATCAATTCTTCAGTGCTCAGCTTTCTTCACAGTCCAACTCTCACATCCATACATGACCACTGGAAAAACCATAGCCTTGACTAGATGGACCTTTGTTGGCAAAGTAATGTCTCTGCTTTTGAATATGCTATCTAGGTTGGTCATAACTTTCCTTCCAAGGAGTAAGCGTCTTTTAATTTCATGGCTCCAATCACCATCTGCAGTGATTTTGGAGCCCCCAAAAATAAAGTCTGATACTGTTTCCACTGTTTCCTCATCTATTTCACATGAAGTGATGGGACTGGATGCCATGATCTTCATTTTCTGACTGTTGAGCTTTAAGCCAACTTTTTCACTCTCCACTTTCACTTTCAACAAGAGGCTTTTTCGTTCCTCTTCACTTTCTGCCATAAGGGTAGTATCATCTGCATATTCTCCTGGAAATCTTGATTCCAGCTTGTGCTTCTTCCAGTCCAGCATTTCTCATGATGTACTTTGCATATAAGTTAAATAAGCAGGGTGACAATATACAGCCTTGACGTACTCCTTTTCCTATTTGGAACCAGTCTGTTGTTCCATGTCCAGTTCTAACTGTTGCTTCCTGACCTGCATACAGATTTCTCAAGAGGCAGGTCAGGTGGTCTGGTATTCCCATCTCTTTCAGAATTTTCCACAGTTTCTTGTGATCCACACAGTCAAAGGCTTTGACATAGTCAATAAAGCAGAAATAGATGTTTTTCTGGAACTCTCTTGCTTTTTCGATGATCCAGCAGATGTTGGCAATTGATCCCTGGTTCCTCTGCCTTTTCTAAAACCAGCTTGAACATCTGGAAGTTCACAGTTCACATATTGCTGAAGCCTGGCTTGGAGAATTTTGAGCATTACTTTACTAGCCTGTGAGATGAGTGCAATTCTGCAGTAGTCTGAGCATTCTTTGGAATTGCCTTTCTTTGGGATTGGAATGAAAACTGACCTTTTCCAGTCCTGTGGCCACTGCTGAGTTTTCCAAATGTGCTGGCATATTGAGTGCAGCACTTTGACAGCATCATCTTTCAGGATTTGAAATACCTCAACTGGAATTCCATCACCTCCACTAGCTTTGTTCGTAGTGATGCTTTCTAAGGCTCACTTGACTTCACATTCCAAGACGTCTGGCTCTAGGTGAGTGATCACACCATTGTGATTATCTTGGTCATGAAGATCTTTTTTGTACAGTTCTTCTGTGTATTCTTGCCACCTCTTCTTAATATCTTCTGCTTCTGTTAGGTCCATACCACTTCTGTTCTTTATCGAGACCATCTTTGCATGAAATGTTCCCTTGGTATCTCTAATTTTCTTGAAAAGATCTCTAGTCTTTCATATTCTGTTGTTTTCCTCTATTTCTTTGCATTGATTGCTGAGGAAGGCTTTCTTATCTCTTCTTGCTATTCTTTGGAACCCCACGTCCAAGGAGCGGTGGCTGTGTGGGGGCAGGAGGACCGAGAGAAGCTAGTCCACATTCAAGGTCAGGAGGGGCAGTGGTGAGGAGATACCCCTTGTCCAAGGTAAGGAGTAGCAGCTGCGCTTTGCTGGAGCAGCTGTGAAGAGATACCCCACGTTCAAGGTAAGAGAAACCCAAGTAAGACGGTAGGTGTTGTGAGAGGGCATCAGAGGGCAGACACACTGAAACCATAATCACAGAAAACTAGTCAACTAATCACACGGACCACAGCCTTGTCTAACTCAGTGAAACTAAGCCATGCTGTGTGGGGCCACCCAAGACAGGCAGGTCATGGTGGGGAGGTCTAACAGAATGTGGTCCACTGGAGAAGGGAATGGCAAACCACTTCAGTATTCTTGCCTTGAGAACCCCATGAACAGTATGAAAAGGCAAAATGAGAGGATACTGAAAGAGGAACTCCAGGTCGGTAGGTGCCCAATATGCTACTGGAGATCAGTGGAGAAATAACTCCAGAAAGAATGAAGGGATGGAGCCAAAGCAAAAACAATATCCAGCTGTGGATGTGACTGGTGATAGAAGCAAGGTCCGATGCTGTAAAGAGCAATATTGCATAGGAACCTGGAATGTCAGGTCCATGAATCAAGGCAAATTGGAAGTGGTCAAACAGGAGATGACAAGAGTGAACGTCGACATTCTAGGAATCAGCGAACTCAAATGGACTGGAATGGGTGAATTTAACTCAGATGACCATTATATCTACTACTGTGGGCAGGAATCCCTTAGAAGAAATGGAGTAGCCATCATGGTCAACAAAAGAGTCTGAAATGCAGTACTTGGATGCAATCTCAAAAATGACAGAATGATCTCTGTTCGTTTCCAAGGCAAACCATTCAATATCACAGTAATCCAAGTCTATGCCCCGACCAGTAATGATGAAGAAGCTGAAGTTGAATGGTTCTATGAAGACCTACAAGACCTTTTAGAACTAACACCCAAAAAAGATGTCCTTTTCATTATAGGGGACTGGAATGCAAAAGTAGGAAGTCAAGAAACACCTGGGGTAACAGGCAAATTTGGCCTTGGAATACGGAATGAAGCAGGGCAAAGGCTACTAGAGTTTTGCCAAGAGAACACACTGGTCATAGCAAACACCCTCTTCCAACAACACAAGAGATGACTCTACACATGGACATCACCAGATGGTCAACATCAAAATCAGATTGATTATATTATTTGCAACCCAAGATGGAGACGCTCTATACAGCCCGCAAAAACAAGACCAGGAGCTGACTGTGGCTCAGATCATGAACTCCTTATTGCCAAATGCAGACTTAAACTGAAGAAAGTAGGGAAAACCACTAGACCATTCAGGTATGACCTAAATAAAATCCCTTATGATTATACAGTAGAAGTGAGAAATAGTTTTAAGGGACTAGATCTGATAGATAGAATGCCTGATGAACTATGCACAGAGATTCATGACATTGTACAGGAGACAGGGATCAAGACCATCCCTATGGAAAAGAAATGCAAAAAAGCAAAATGGCTGTCTGGGGAGGCCTTCCATGGGGTTTGAATGAGACAAATGAGTTCAGGAAGCCATCTACTTGTACTCAGATCTATTTGGCAGTAATAATGAGAAGAATCCATTAGGAAGAAAAGTGATTGTTCCTACCTGCTATCTAATCTGCTTTCACAGAAAAAGATTACTGTAAACAGCTAGTCTTCCACAAATTCCTTCCTTACTTCAGTACTGGCCCAGCCCAAATTCTGGTTGAAAAGGTCTAACACATAAACTGTTGGTAACAACTAGGCTGTTTTTATAGTTGTTTCAGGGGGAGTTGAAAATAATTTTATATAGTGTTTTATTAGACTTTCATCTGAAAAAAAATTCACTATTTCTTTTAACCACAATAGTGAAAGAAATTTTCCTTATAAAGAGCTGTTATTAAAAAGGTGATCTTCATTTACTGACCCTTAGAAGGAACAGTCACTGAATTCAACCATTTATTTAACCAGGAAATATTTCATGATGATCCACCAGGGCCGGCACCTCACTAGATGCTGAGGATACAAAGATGAGCAGGGTGGCATTGGCTCCTCCTCGGGAACTAAGACCCAGCAGACTGAATAACTGAACTTCCCAGAGGCTCATCTTCTACCGTCCCTTAGCATCATTTACAACCAGTTCTTTCTTGTAGAAGATGGCCAAAAATAAAGCTTTATACCCTTGCTTGGAACAAGTTGAGGTATTCATAAGCAGACAAATTTAAAATATGCTCTCATGCATGAGCATTCTCATATTCACATCTTGAGAACTTTGAAAAGCTTATGTGAGAGGACCTCCCTGGTGGTCCAGTGGCCAAGACTCAGGGCTCCCAACGCGGGGGCCCAGGTTCCATTCCTGGCAAGGGAACGCTACCCCACATGTCACAGCTGAGTTCACATGCCACAAGTAAAGATCCTGCATGCTGCAACAAAGATCAAAGATCCCGCAGGCCGCAATTCAGACTCGGCGCACCCAAAATAAATAAGTAAATATTAAGGGAAAAAAAGCACATGTGAAGAAGACAGGTAGTTCTTGCCTTTGGTATGAAGTTCATGAAGTTGAAGGAGTGATTTCAAGGACTCGGCACTCTCAAACTCCTGAGTGTTCTGGAGGAAATCTTCTGCTTGGTCTATTTTAATGGCAAACTACAACAGAAATACAAGGGAAACACATTTGAAAAGATAAAAACTGAAGTGCCACATTTAGTTATGTGCAAATGTTTTCCACGAATTATTGGCCTAGCCGATTGTGTATGTGTTGCTGGGATGATGTGTGTGTGTGTGTGTGTGAGCGCATGCTGGCTCCCATGTTTGTATGAGGTCTGTGTGCCCATGTAGTCAATTTGCAAAGTGCCGAGATAAGAACTTTCCTCTGTCTGAATTGCATTTCTTTCATACCTGGAAATACTAATATATGCTAAAATAAACCCATTTGGTTACTGTTCTAACGTCTATTGAAATTTTCAAGTAAAATTATTGTGTCCCATGTAACAAATACAGCTGCTGTCAACATTCTAAAGCAGTTTCTCAAAGAACAACTAGAATGTTTGTTAACAGAAACCTACAAAAGTTTGTGTAGCCAGTAACCTACATAGTTATTAGTAAATTTAACTTAAAAATCCACTTAAAGAGGTTGAAATACATAGCTGATTTTTTCCTCGATAATTAGATGTAGAATTAAAAAATGTAAGTCTCAGAACATAGTCTAATCCCATCTCTACACTTGATTTTAGGGCTGAGAAGTAACATCTAATCCCATTTCTTATACAAAGAAAGATACATATATTTGTATTAAAATATATGTGGTCCAAGTAAATACATACCAAAGGGTTATATTTATGAGAAGGAATAGGATTAGAGACAGATGAGGAATGGTAAGCTTTTAGCTTTTAAATCTATAATTTGTGATTTTGTTTGCATTTTTATCAATAATTTTATGTACCTTTATACAAATAAAAATGAAATTAGATGCAGTGAAAAAGAAAAATGGAAAATGTCTCCTCTACTTCAAGAAAAAAAAAAGGAAACGGCTATTTGACACCCTAAATGGTAAGGAACATGACCAGCCTCTTTTTGTATTTCTCCATAGAGGAAGTATGAAAGGGAGATGCTCAAAGTGATGTCAAGATTCTCAGGGGAGTAATCTTAGAAGCAAATTTTAGAAAACAGCAAAACATACTCAGTAATGCTAGTACAGTGTATGTGTGTATGTGTATTTGTGTGTGCGTTCACGCTCAGTAGCTCTGTTGTGTCTGACTCTTTGGGACCCCATGGACTATAGCCCATGAGGCTCCTCTGTCCATGGGATTTTCCAGGCAAGAATACTGGAGTGGATTGTCATTTCCTCCTCCAGGGGATCTTCCTGACCCAGGAATGGAACCCACGTCTCTTATGTCTCCTGCATTGGCAGGTGGATTCTTGTACCACTGCATCGCCTGGGAAGCCCACAGTATATCCACAGAGTAGACAAATAACTCTTTCATCTCAGCATGAAAGTTCAAAGGAAACTATTACCATTTAGGAGAGCATTCAAATCAACACATTCGCCTTTGCATGATGTATAGAATAAACTCATAAAAGAGAAGTATCAGTGAGAAAGACATAAAAGCCTGTCACAGTGCCTGTCATCTTTTTCAAGTTTTATCCAAACTCTCGTCTTTGGATTTAGTGATATCTAATATTTTTATGTGACAATTTAAGGATCTACTGTGTTTGATTATTACAGCAATATAAAATCCAGTTATAAATGGCATGGAAAGATGAGAGAGCAATTGCTAAGCATACCCCCTTCTGAAATACAGAGAAGGCTTCCACCACCCTGTTAGAACCAGCAGATAGACACCAGCCAGTGTCAACTGGGGACAGTGCTCCTAAACTGAAGAACAGTGTTTCAGGAGAGAATAACCTATATGATGGTTAAGCTTGTGAGCCTGAAGTCATCTTGTACTAACCATCAGCCATGCAATAACAGGTCATTTTGTATTTCTAAAGAAATTCTGCATGCACATAGTTCACTAAGGGGATCCTATCTATACATCATTTACATCTCTAAATCATTCTAACAGTTGACTATAAGGATATTCTTTGAAGAGAAATTTCAAAGGAAAAACAAAATCCTGGGAGGTGATTTGGTTTTCCCTGTAGATCATTACAAGAAATTTTGGAGTCACTGTGTAACTTATATCTATATTTCAACTTTTTGTTTGGTATCTTTTTTAAAAAGACAACCCAATAAACAAATAATGCCTTACTCAGAAAAAGCTTCCCCAAAGTTCTAATATTAACCTTTGTCTCAGGGATATTTTCTTTTCCCTACTTTTCTTCTTTTTACAGTCAGTATAGGATGGAAGTGGCAACAGGGGGACACTTTTACACTTTTCAAAGACCCTATTCTTAGTTTTGCTTACACAAGGGGCAGGGAAAATCATGTAGGAGTTTTCCATCAGCTAAGTATGAAGTGGTTCACAAAATTGGAAGGAGGGTAATATAAGAAACTTCATCTTTTCACTAGGAATCAGAGTACTGGGCTGAATCATGGGTTGACTTAGGAAGTATAATTCCTTTTATCTTATGTAATATCTGGAAGTCATTTCTCATCATATAGAAAATCAGCTAGTATTAATGCGCCTACACAGTGAGAAACAAATATTGGACTTCATGTTTGAAAAAAGATAACTTCCTGTGCTCAGGCAACCTGAATTTCAAGGGCACTTAAAACTTATACCTCACCTACTAAGACAAAATGAATCAGATGTATCTATAATTTGACCCTTGTAGGTGTATTTCACCTGGTTTATTTCTTTTCAGGAAAGAAAATTATCTGTGGGACTTTTCCCCAAAATAATCTGTGAGTTGGACTTCATTGTTCAAACTGTGAAAAACAAACCTTGAAAGTTACAGTGAGGTTTCTGCTCCTCCTTTTAACTTTTAAACGAATTCATGATACATGAGACTGTCTACCTCAATTTTAATGTTCTAATACTAATCTTCTTTCTTTCATTATTTTGGATTTAAGTCCTGAATTTTCAGTTTGGAAATATCATATTTTTAAAAGCTAGTGCTTTATCATAATGAAGCAGTGCTCTCACATCAAAATGAATGTCCTGCCACTTGACAGAGAAGTTAAAGTGACATTTCCAATAACTACCTTACACTAAATATTACACCTGCTTTGAAACTGTTCTTTGAGTCTCACATTTTGAAGTTGGGTTCTTCAAAAAAAACTCCAGAATTCAAGAAAAATCATGACCTTCTTAGGTCCAGGACTTTCTCCTTCCATATATTTTAATGAGCTCAAACTACGGAAATTCAACTACATGCCTTAGAAAGTACTCTATCATATGCTATGCTGACAAGTCAAACATTCTATGGACTATTCTGCAGTTGCCTTATCATAAGAAGCAGAAGAAACTGAGTCCTCCAACTGTTAGTTAACAAGAACATGTTAGACCAGCATTCCTAGTAATCCTGTAATCAGAGGTAATTGTTTGATTTAGTAATTGTATTATTATTATCTAAAGAGAGAAATATATCAAAATGGCTTATGGGTAAAAATTCCCATTTTTACTTAACATTTCCCAATTTAATTAATTGCACTTTTCTTTTGTTTGAAGGTATACATTCAAAATATTAAAAATTTTATTTTGACAATCAAAATTTAAATGTATATAACTTGGTTATTCTGCTGTTTAAAAAAAAAATCTGATCGCAATGTCTATTCAGAAAGAAAGGATTACTCTGAAGTGGAGAAGGGAAACTTTTTTTAACAAACCTCCAAGGCATTTTCAAAAAATTCAGAGGTCAGTCTGAGAAGTTCCCTCCTTCTCTCAAGCATGGAGACCAGGGATGCCCATGCTTCGCCCAGCGTTTTGGCCATGGCATCATAGACCTGACTCTGATCCTTGTTCTCTTCAGCAGTCTTGTCTGCTTCTTGCAGGAGTTCCCATACTCGATCTTCCAAAGCCTAAGTCCAGGGAAAAAAAAGGCAGAGTGTCACTCCCTGTAAGAATTTGGGATCATATTTTAAACACATAGATTTTTAAAATTATATGTAATTTAGGAAGGCCTGGAAAATCCCATGGATGGAGGAGCCTGGTGGGCTGCAGTCCATGGGGTCACTGAGCCGGACACGACTGAGCGACTTCACTTTCACTTTTCACTTTCATGCATTGGAGAAGGAAATGGCAACCCACTCCAGTGTTCTTGCCTGGAGAATCCCAGGGACGGGGGAGCCTGGTTGGCTGCCCTCTATGGGGTCGCACAGAGTCGGACACGACTGAAGTGACTTAGCAGCAGCAGAAGAGTATTTATAAACACAAATTGTTGTGCAGGCAGGTAGTAGAGCATACAGGAGAGAGCAGTTGTGACTGTGGTAAAATGGGGAGCATGGCCAGGCTAAAGGCATCCACATTTGTATGTTGTTGAAACACCATAGAGATTTATAAAAAAAAATGCATGATTACATACACAGGGGTACAGAATACTATGCCAACTTCACATTTCACAAAAAGAGAACCAACTGAAACACTTCTAGAAAGGAGTAATCATGAAAAGAAATTGTGAGAAATGAACCCAGTAAAACTTTTTATTCTAAATAGTTGTTACTGCTAACAAGCTTGTGAAGCTTAATGTAAATGTTAAGAGTAAGTTCTTGAAAGTGAATAGTCATAATGTAAAAATTAGAATATCTGTAACCAATACTGCATATTGCTTGAACAAAATGTGGAAGATGAAGGGCAACATGTGCTTTCATAATTGTCTCATTTGGGGACAGGAGGAGGATCCCACAGATCCTACTCTATTCTTGATATTGGCACCAAAATCAAGGCACAATTTTAAAATATAATACATTAACAATAACATGAATAAATCCTAAAATGTCAACAGAAAAGGAAACTAAACATGTGATGATGCATAATACAACAAAGAAAACGAAGTAAATAAGAATACATTTATTAGGACACACAAAACAAAATGATAGGAAAATAATTAAATATTAGTTAACACTCACAACATGAATGAGTTAATTTTTTCAATTAAAAGGCAAACAGTATCAGATTAAGGGGAAACAATTCAACTAATTTATATTTGCTGGAGTCATCCCTCAACTAAAAAGATATAAAATCTTAAAGAGATGAGATATATTAGCAGAGACAAAAATAAAGGAGAATTAGCAATGTTAATCTCAGACAAATTAGAAATCAAAACAAAAAATCACTGTGATTAAAAAACAATACTTTACATTGATAAATTACACAATTCACAGGGGAAATAAGGCACTCATGATGTTTATATTCATGACATTAAAATATTTAAGGTAGGTATGTGCCTGTGTGCTAAGTCGCCTCAGTCATGCCCAACTCTTTGACACTCTATGAACTGTAGCCCGCCAGGCTCCTCTGTCTCTGGGATTCTCCAGGCAAGAATACCAGAGTGGGTGGTCATGCCCTTCTCCAGGGGGTATTCTTGACCCAGGGATTGGATCCACGTTTTTTAACTCTCCTGCACTGGCAGGTGGGTTCTTTACCACTGGTGCCACCTATACCCAGTCAGACCAAAATGCAATACAAGATCAAATAAAGAAAAAGCTATAAATACAGGCTATTTAGAAGAAAAAAATAACAATGAGGCTACTATGTTTAAAACTTAAGATACACAGATATTTAATGCTTAGATGAAATTCATAGCATTAGACAACTTTGTTTTTGAAAGAAAGAAAAAATACATTAAACATTCAAGTCTAAATTATAGAAAAAGACTCCTAAATTGAGACAAAATTAAAGGGGATTAACTTATTAAATATAAAATAAAAAATTAACAAATGAAAGATAAATATAAGAATCGATTTTTTTAAAGGTTGAGTCATTGAAAATCCAAATGAAATATAAAAACATCTGACAGGTGGGACAAGATGGCAGAGTGGGAAGATCCTGAGCTCATGTCCTCCCACAGACAAACCAGCACTACAACTACATATAGAACAACTCACTCTGAGAAACATCTGAAGGCTAGTATAAACGTCTCTTCCAAAATTAAGGAAAATTTTGAAAACTACATCAAGATGGAGAGAAGTGGCAAGGATGTAATGTATCAGTATACATACCACCAGAGCAGGGACCCACAAGTGGGAAGGGATATCACAAATTCGAAGGTCCTAAGGAGCAAGGGGTTCGAGCCCCATGTTGGGCACCTCAGCCTTTGGTACCAGCACTGTAGATAAGGCTCCCTTAACTGACTTTGAAAACCAGCAGGGCTTATGTAGAGATGAGACTCTTAAGAGGCTTGTACACTAACTTACTCACTGGAGTCTCAGTGCAGAGGCAAAAGTTTGAAAAGTGCCTGTTGCTCTAGCCAGCCTGCCCAAGTTGTCCAGTACATACATTCTATTAATACATAGGAGATGAAGTAAAGTTATGCCCAACCTAGACAGCATATTAAAAAGCAGAGACATTACTTTGCCGACAAAAGTCCATCTATTCAAAGCTATGGTTTTTCCAGTAGTTATGTATGGATGTGAGAGTTGGACCATAAAGAAAGCTGAGTGCCAAAGAACTGATGCTTTTGAAAACTGTGGTGTTGGATAAGACTTCTTGAGAGTTCCTTGGACTGCAAGGAGATCAAACAAGTTAATCCTAAAGGAAATTAGTCCTGAATATGCATTGGAAGGACTGATGCTGAAGCTGAAACTCTAGTACTTTGGCCACCTGATGAGAAGAACTAACTCATTGGAAAAGACCCTGATGTTGGGAAAGATTGAAGGTGGGAGGAGAAGGGGACGACAGAAGATGAGATGATTGGATGGCATCACCGACTTGATGGACATGGGTTTGAGCAAGTTCCGGGAGTTGGTGAAGGACAGGGAGGCCTGGCATTCTGCAGTCCATGGGGTCGCAAAGAGTTGGACATGACTGAGTGACTGAACTGAACTGATGCTTCTACTCAAGATCATATCTTCAAGATTGGGAGAAGTAACTGCTTTGTCTAACCCATAGAAACAAACACAGAAAACCAAACTAAAATGAGGAATTTGTTCCAAATGAAAGAACAAGATAAAACCCAGGGTTTTATCCTAATGAAAAAACCCTAATGAAATGGAGATAAGTATTAGGTTGATACACAAGTAATTGTGGTTTCGGACCATGAATTTTAAATCATTTTAACTAGCCTCAAACACATCTTTACTAATCAAAATAGGAACCATTATAATCAACACATTGTTGCTGATGAGAAATAAATTTGTTTACTCCTGTAGCATAAAAATCCGTGCTTCAGGATTTGATGAACTCTTAGAAAGCATTTTCTGCCTCCTGTTGGTTGTGGAAACACTTTCCCTGCAAAGAGTTGTTGAGATGCTTGAAGATGTGGTAGTTGGTTGACGAGAGGTCAGGTGAATATGGCGGATGAGGCACAACTCTGTAGCCCAATTCGTTCAACTTTTGAAGCTTTGGTTGTGTGATGCGCAGTTAGGCATTGTTGTGGAAAAGAATTGGGCCCATTCTGTTGACCAACACTAGCTGCAGGCATTGCATTTCTCAATGCATCTCATTGATTTGCTGGGCATATTTCTCAGATGTAACAGGTTTTGTTTACTGAACAAAACTGAACATCAGATCTTTTTTTGGTGTAAGCTTGGTTTTAGGAAGTGCTTTGGAGCTTCTTCTCAGTCCAAGCAGAGCTGGACATTGCAGTTGTTATATAAAATCCACTTTTCAATGCACATCAGAATCCGATCAAAAAATGGTTCATTGTTGTGTAGAATAAGAAAAGACAACACTTCAAAACAACAAATTTTTTGATTTTCGATCAGCTCATGAGGCAATTACTTACTGAGCTTTTTCAACTTTCCAATTTGCTTCAAATGATGAATTAGCACAAAATGGTCAACGCTGAGTTCTTCAGCAACTTCTTGTGTAGTTGTAAGAGGATCAGCTTCAATGATTGCTCTTAATTCATCACTGTCACTTTCTGATGGCCACCCACTGCACTTCTTATCTTCAAGGCTACTGTCTTCTTTGCAAAACTTCTTAAATCACCACTGCACTGTATGTTCGTTAGCAGTTCCTGCATCAAATGCGTTGTTGATGTTGCGAGTTATTTCTGCTGCTTTACAACCCATTTTGAACTTGAATAAAAAATCACTCAAATTTGCCTTTTGTCTAATATCATTTATATAGTCTAAAATAAACAAGTAAAAAGTCTCTAGCAAATAAAAAAGTGAGAAATGAGCATTTAAAATGATGTATAACATAACCACATTTAAGAATGTATTCCAGTATCAAAGGGCAAAGTTCAACAATGTAAAACTGCAATTACTTTTGCACCAGCCTAATAATTGCCTGATAAAAAGTACAAAGTGGAACTGTTAGTTGCTCAGTCATGTCTGACTCCTTGCGGGCCCAGGGATTATAACCTGCCAGACTCCTCAATCCATGGAATTCTCCAGGCAAGAATACTGGAGGGGGTTGCCGTTTCATTTTCCAAGGGATCTTCCCAATTCAGGGATAGAACCCATGTCTCCTGTGTCTCCTGCATTGACAGGCAGATCCTTTAATGTCTGAGCCACCAGAGAAGCCCAAATAGTCCAAAGCAATAGTCATAAAGTCACACACCAAACTCAGAAAAGGAATGGAGGAACACAGTAAGAATTTCAACAAAGTTAAAAAAATATAAAAAGAACCTATCAATATAAAACTGATATAAAAAAGAGCTAAAGAATACAATAACTGAAATAATATACTGGAGGGAATAAACTACAGATTAGGTGATGCAGAAGAACACATACACAAGCTGAAAGACAAAATAGTGGAAATCAGAATAACAATGATAGTTTAAGAAATCTCTGGGACAAATTGAGAGTATAAACATTTGCATTACAGGGGTCCCAGGACAAAGAGAGAAAGGGGCATGTTGTTGCAAATGGCTACATTTCATTCTCTTTTATGGGTGAGTAATATTCCATTGTAAATATACACCACATCTTCTTTATCCAGTCATCTGTTGATGGACACTTAGGCTGATTTCAATTCTTGACTATTGTAAATAATGCTGCAAATAAACATTGGGGTTGCTTGTTACCCTAGCATAGCCAGGTAGATTCACAAACGTAAAATTATTTGTTATGCATTAGACATTCAAGGTTCTCTCATACTTAATAAAGAAAGACAATAAAATTCATAATGAAACAAAGAGCCAGACAATTTCATACTTAATTCAAAACTTCCCTCAGGTAGAGTGGGTTGAACATGCCAATGAACTAACTCTTCAGAGACATCCATTGAACACTTGCCCACTCCACTCTCTTTGGTATTTAGGCTAACCACACATATGATTGTCTAAATTGCCAGGACAGTTAGATCAAATGTGTGTACTTTCTTCAGTTCAGTCGCTCAGTTGTGTCAGACTCTTCGCGACCCCATGAATTGCAGCGTGCCAGGCCTCCCTGTCCATCACCAACTCCCGGAGTTCACTCAGACTCACGTCCATCGAGTCAGTGATGCCATCCAGCCATCTCATCCTCTGTCGTCCCCTTCTCCTCCTGCCCCCAATCCCTCCCAGCATTAGAGTCTTTTCCAATGAGTCAACTCTTCGCATGAGGTGGCCAAAGTACTGGAGTTTCAGCTTTAGCATCATTCCTTCCAAAGAAATCCCAGGGCTGATCTCCTTCAGAATGGACTGGTTGGATCTCCTTGCAGTCCAAGGGACTCTCAAGAGTCTTCTCCAACACCACAGTTCAAAGGCATCAATTCTTCGGCGCTCAGCTTTCTTCACAGTCCAACTCTCACATCCATACATGACCACTGGAAAAACCATAGCCTTGACTAGACAGATCTTTGTTGGCAAAGTAATGTCTCTGCTTTTGAATATGCTATCTAGGTTGGTCATAACTTTTCTCCCAAGGAGTAAGCGTCTTTTAATTTCATGGCTGCAATCACCATCTGCAGTGATTTTGGAGCCCCTAAAAATAAAGTCTGACATTGTTTCTACTGTTTCCCCATCTATTTCCCATGAAGTGATGGGACCGGATGCCATGATCTTCGTTTTCTGAATGTTGAGTTTTAAGCCAACTTTTCACTCTCCTCTTTCACCTTCATCAAGAGGCTTTTCAGTTCCTCTTCACTTTCTGCCATAAGGGTAGTATCATCTGCATATCTGAGGTTATTGATATTTCTCCTGCAATCTTGATTCCAGCTTGCGCTTCTTCCAGCCCAGCATTTCTCATGATGTGCTCTGCATATAAGTTAAATAAGCAGGGTGACAAGGCACTTTCTTAGTTTCCACTTTATGTGACAAGGGCTGGCTAACTTTATATTGTCCATGTTTTTCCATTTTATATATTTTATCATTAAAATGGAATAACTTGGCCTCAATTTCTACTTATGATGGCTCAAGACTTAAATTAGAAGTTTTAAATTCTAAGATACTGCAATCATATGACAAGGACTGAATCAAATGACAAAGAACTCAAAGCAGAAAAACTCGACAATCTCATGACAGAGATGCAGAAGGGAATAAGAAATAATGAGCAATAAACTCATTCTAGGAGAAGGCAATGGCAACCCACTCTAGTACTCTTGCCTGGAAAATCCTATGGATGGAGGAGCCTGGTAGGCTGCAGTCCATGGGGTCACTAAGAGTCGGATACGACTGAGTGACTTCACTTTCACTTTTTCACTTTCCTGCATTGGAGGAGGAAATGGCAACCCACTCCAGTGTTCTTGCCTGGAGAATCCCAGGGACCGCGGGGCCTGGAGGACTGCCGTCTGTGGGATCACACAGAGTTGGATACGACTGAAGCGACTTAGCAGCAGAGCAAAGCAAGTGAACACTTAGACTTTCAGTGATATTTCTCAAATTTGACAAGAAGGTGGTAAGATGAATCTGAAAGTTGGCTACTTCTGTATCAAATGGGGTTGCCTTTGGAAGTATATTTAGCCTTATCAAATACATATAGGTTTCTCATAATACTGTTCTTTTCCCACTGATGTGACACTTTAAACAAATAATACAGGAGTTTTGGGGACAGGCAACTTGAAGGACTACAGTTCTGGTTTTCTATATTTCCTTGGGATTTTCCCATGACCTCCAGTATGAACTGCAAAATGTTTGATTCACTGTAATCCCAAGGCTGGAACATTCTTGCAGAACTTTCTGGGTTTAATTTGGTAAAAATTACACTTGGGATTTTTCCAAGCAAGCCAGTTGACATCTGTCTTGAAGATTGGCAGAAAACTATCTGCTCCAAATTCTCTTGGAATTCAGATCAGTCTCGGGGTTCTGGGATCAAGGCCAGGTACAGTTAATGTTCCCCTATCAAACACCATCGGAAATAATGGAGGAGACGGGGATTTCAACAGAGTGAACTAGGCAGGATTCATAGAATAGAGACATTTCTATACCGATCTAAAATCTAAGATAATAACCAGTTGGGGTTTATTTCTGGGAGATTCCTGGAATGGAGGCTGATCTGTACACAAAGCAAAATTCCACCCTACAGGTGTTTGATGCATAGTACTTGGATCTCTGTGATACTTCTTCCCCAATGTTGGTAAAAGTGTTAGGAAATCCACTCAGTTCTTACTGTTCTATTTTAATGCTGAGTCCTCAAGAAGACTACCTCTTTCTTCCCTCAAGGAATAGGATCTATCAGTTTGGTAGCCTGAAACACAAAGGCAAGTAAAGTTCTACTGGAGAGGGCTAGAGGTCATACTACCCATGTATGTTAATGATGATGATTTCAAATCTGTGAAACAGATACAAGAGATCTATCTCACTCATGTTTACAGCTCCAGTACCAGTCATGTTAAGGCATTTCTAATGGTCATCATGTGTTTGTGTGATTTATGGGGAAGGAGTTCAGTGAAGAATTGTCCTCCCAAATAATAATCTTATGGAGAAACACCAAATGCCTTACACAAATATTTGTGATAGAATGTGTGAGAGGTCTAAGAGGTTCCATTACTTTCTCTTGAAAATCACTTCACTTTATTTCACAGGCTGTTAGAGAGTTTAGAGGCCACTTATTCCAATTTGACATCCGCCTTAGCAAGTGTCTAACGAAACTGCAACACAGACCCATTCTAGACCAACAGGGCTCCTTTAGTTTAGGAGCGAAACCTCCCATAGTTTTTGGAAAAAAACTTTTCTTAGATGGTCCCAAATTTTGCCTCCTCATTTCCTAGAGTGCCACAGATCCCAGATTTCCCATAGTTGTCAAGAAAACCCTTGACAACACCCTGCACGTCTAGATCTCTCTCTCCTTATATACACTTGCAGAGTTCTTTTAAAACGTTCATAGGATTAATGTATCATGGAAATTAAACCCAGGTAACCTTGAAGGATATAACTTTGAACACCTGAAGTGAACACCATCTTTTCAAATGGCCTCTTTCAACTGTGGGAGACATAGGAGACACAGGTTCGATCCCTAGGTCAGAAAGATCCCCTGGAGAAGGAAATGGCGGCCCACTCCTGTATTCTTGCCTGGGAAATCCCATGGATTGAGAAGTCTGGCAGACTAAAGCGAATTGCATATAGCAAAGGGTCAGACACGACTGGGTGGTTATGCACAATGTTGCTGTTGGCTATAGATGGGCTTCTTACCTAATTGAAGAGAAGCTGCTCTTCCAGGTTGAAGACTATCAAAAACCGTAAGGTCAAAAGATAAATTAGTATCGGAAAACATACTTAAAGGGGAAGAAATCTCATTTTTGCATGTCTTATTTTTTTAGTGCAGTAAAAATACTGCAGTACAAATAATAAAATTGGTATAGTGTTTTACAGTTTAAATGTTTATATATTATCCCCACAGCACTTAAAACATCCTCAGTCAACAGGAATCTATAGCAAGTTATTTAACTTGAAATAGGAAGGGGCTCTTTATCCTCCATTACAGCTAAAATCAGTCACTTGTTCAAACACAATACAATCATATTTTCAACAACTCCTAGGGTTCAGAGCAGATAATACCTAATGGAACCTGATGTTATTCAAGAGCATATTTACTCATCCACGTTCTCCACCAATTTTTCAAGCATCTCTTAATCAAATGATACAAACTGTGGTAATATATCTGAAAATTGAGGAGAGAAGCATCTAGTTTGGATTGTATTGTTTTCCTTTCTTTGATGCTTGAGCTTTTTCTTAATCCTCATTTACTTCTGAATTCACTTCTGAATAGCTTCTATTCCCACCATGCCAGTGAAATATTCTTGTATAGATCCACGATGACCTCACATTTGTCAATGCTAAATAATCCTCATTCAATCACTTGTTTGTGATTAATACTGCTATGTGCTCCTTAAATTTTTTTTTCTTCCATCAACTACAAGTATACTTTGATTTTCCTTCTGTGCTTTGGCATTCTTTTACAGGCTCACTTTCTCTGCCTAATTTTTAAATGTCTAGGTGTCTGTTGGGCTTCCCTGCTGGATTAGACAGTAAAGAATCTGCCTGCAATGCAGGAGACCCAGGTTCGATCCCTGGGTTGGGAAGATCCCCTGGAGGAGGGAATGGCAACCCACTCCAGTATTCTTGCCTGGAGAATTCCATAGACAGAGGAGCCTGGTCGGCTACAGTCCATGGGGTTGCAAAGAGCTGGACATGGCTGAGTGACTAACACTCTAACTTTCACTCTCGGGTGTCTGTTAGGGGAGGTCATTGAAAGGACATGACCTGGTGGTTGACCTGTAAGCTGGATCCAGGCAATTAGAGGCTCCTCGCTCCCTCCTCTATGTTTAGTAGGTTTACATTCCTGGCTTCCAGAAGTTGCCCCCATAGACACAGCTTTGAGATAGTGATGTGGTGTTGAGACTATCTGGATGGAACACATGACTGAATGCAGTGAAAGAATCTATACGAACTTTTAAGATTTGGCAGACAGGGGTGTGGCTGCCCAGGACAAGCCTCCTAAATAAGTTCTCTTGGTTGGTAAACCTACCACCTGCCATCTGGAGCGGTCCATCTCTTTGTTTCTCCCTGCCCTCCACACAGGGGATCAGCTTCCAATTACATCCAGGTAGCTTCCTAGGTTGTAGAGACACAATGCTCCAGAAAACCACAGTCTTTGCTCATTTCTTCTCACTCAACAAGTAGGTGTCAGGGGTAGGACAAGGGCGCTTATAATAAAGTCATTTGCGTGACTTTTTTCAAACTATACTCAACTTCTTCACAAAATTTTAATGTGGTCTCAAGGGCAAGTGACCCCAAAGTCTGAATGGACTATCACAGTGAGCCACTAGTATTGATTAGACTGTGTTTCTACATAAGCCACGAGGGAAGGAGGGGAAGAGAAAAAGAAAGTTATTATTTAACACTTCTTTCCAAGTGAGTGCGTAAGTTCTTATTACTACAATCACTGTCTATGTAATTTGTTTCTCCTGATTTTTAAACTGTATTGAAAAATTGCACCCAAACACCCCAAAACTCTCTCATATTCAAGACATCTAAAACTGATCATGCCATCTTCTCCACCAAATCTCCCACTCACCTGGCTTTCAGGGGCAGAAACATGGATGACAACTTTTACTCCTCTCTCCTCCATATCTCCTTCAATTCCAAGATCTAATTAGTCAACATCCTATATTTCATTCAAACTTTCTCCTTCCTCTGTTTCCACTCCCCCACCCACTGCCTTACCCTGGTTTAGTCTCTCACTTCTCACATGGATTCCTACAACAGCCTCTCAACTTGTCTTCCTGCCTCCCAGCTCACCCTTAACCAATCCATTCTCTGCCCTGATGCCATGTAGGTCTTTCTAAATCAGAAAATATGACCACTTCCTTTAGCAACTTATCAATCTTTCAATGGCTTTCAAATGATTTTAAGATAAAAATGCAAAGTGTAAGCACAGATCTCTTTCTGATCTTCTCTCTGCTCACTCCCTCACACTGCTCTCCAGCCTTCTGACATTCTTGTGGTTCCCTAACTTTCCAACAGCCTAACCTCCCAGTCTCAGCCTAACCTCCCAGTCTCAGCCCAGAACACTTTTCCTTGTTGCCGTCCCCTCTTCTCTCTCTCTCCTGTGACTCACCATGCTTGAGAAATTCTTCATCATCCTTCAACACACTGTTCAGTTTTGACTCTTTAAGCAACCCTTTCCTCATCCTCAGCCTCCATGAATCTGAGGTAGTTACCCCTTTAAAGTGCTTTCCACTATTATAGCAATTATTATAGTGAATTTTTTGTTTACTTTTCTTATCAAAAATGTCATTTCATATTAAAAATGAGTAAAAATATTTTTAAAATCACTTAAAAAATAACCTATAATCCTACTACCCAGAGGTAACCACCATTAATATTCTTATGGTTTTACCTACACACACACACACATATACACACACACACACATATACACACACACTTAAAATCATATAGTAGAGATCAGAGATCAGAAAACTATGGCCCACAGTCCAAATCAAGCCTGCCATCTGTTTTCACATGGTCTGCAAGCTAAGAAGAGGCTTTATATTTAAATTATATTTAAAATTTAAATACTACTATTTAAAACTACTATTTAAAAAAATTTTAAGCTACTATTAAAAATTAAAAATTTAAAACTACTATTGATATTTCCTGACACATGAAAACTATACAAAATTCAAATTTCAATGTCCATAAATAAATTTTTATTGATAAACAACCATGCCCAATTTTTATGCACTGTCTGTGGTTATTTTCACATTAAAATAGCAGAGTTTTAATAGTTTCAACTCTCAAATTCATATGACCCACAAAGTCTAAAATATTAACCAATGTGACCTATTACCAGAAAATGTTTGCTCACCTCTGATGTAGAAAGTTATGTATTGTTTTTCTGCTTAACATTATGAGTTCTTTCAATATTTTCTATAATTATTATGTTTTGTTGTTTTTGTGTTCAGTTGCTCAGTTGTGTCCAACTGGACCCCATGGACTGCAGCATGCCAGGCTTCCCTGTCCTTCACCATCTCCTCGAGTTTGCTCAAACTCATGTCCATTGAGTTGGTGATGCCATCCACCATCTCATCCTCTGTCTTCCCCTTCTCCCCCTGCCTTCAATTTTACCCAGCATCAGGGTCTTTTCTAATGAGTTGGCTCTTTCCGTCAGATGGCCAAAGTATTGCAGCAAAGTATTATTGTGTTTAGTGGTTGTCTAATACCCATTAGTGGGGTGCCATAATTTAAGTATCCTCCTATTGTTAAGTATTAAACCTTGCCTCCATTTTTAATTATTGTAAAAAATATCAGGCTGAGTCAATTCCAACAATCTTCATTTCATTTGACTTCTTGATCCTTTCATATAAATCTTGTGGCTCTTTCTTATTCCCAAAAAATAAATTCCTAAGAGTGGAATAATTGGGTTAAAGGTTATCCCACTTTTCAACTGCTAAAGTTGTTCTCTAAAAAGTTTGTACCAACTGACTAGCACCATTACAATATATAATGACTTCTTTCTATATGTCCGACTTCCCACTAACCCCTGAGGACCAGGACTTTTTAAACTCCCAGTATACAGCAGAGTACAAGACTCATAGGAAGCACACAGTGGATTATGAGGAATGTGTAGCCAGGCCCATTTCCAGTATAGAAGAGCTGTGTTTCTCAATTTGAGAACTCAGAACTCAAAACAACAAGTTTGTGGACTCCCAGTTTGAAAAACCACTAAAAAAAAGAAAAAGGTCAAACTACTCCTTCAGAGACACCACATGAAAAATACAAGTGTAAGCTCTGAAATTTAGCAACTTAAATATCTTAAGTCATCCCATTAAAAACCTGTAATAATTTAGGTTCACATGGATCTCTGAGAATGTACCTCTGAAGTCCTAGGGATCTGAGAAGCACGATTTGAGAAACAATGTGACAGAGGACACAGGATGATGAGCGGGGCCTTGGGGGAGGCACCTAGCTGTCAAAGGCGTAGCTGCAGTGACAGCAAACTGCCCCAGAGATGCTCCCTGCTGACAAGCTGTGTGATCCGTACCTTCCAACCAGCAAGAGACCACTTCTGCCCACTCAGTCTTGTGGTGATACCTCTTGGGGAAGGTAAAAAGTGGGGAAAGCTTCAGGTGGGAAGAAAACCGTAGGATTGAACCAAAAAGATTGGGGTAGTATGTTTAAAAAGGGGAGAGATGTGCTGGATAACAAAACACCTGGAAATTAGGAAACCTCAAGAATAGAGGCAGATGGGGTAGGGTTAACAGAGTCCAGAGATGAAGTCATCCCAGAGCTTGATGCAGGAAGGCTGAAGGTTAAGGACAGGGTAATGGATGGCGTGAAGCTCCTAGGAAGCATCAACAACACATCAAACTGATATGTTTCACAAACATAAAGAGTACTTGATATTATTCTTGTGGACTCACAGTAGCTATGAAGTATATGCTGCCAGTAAACATAAGTGAAAGTTGAGCAATTACTCCGATAATCTGATTGATGCATTTAGTCAATCTGGAAAATGACATGAAGATTTTTTTGCTCAGTGCTTGCTTCTAGAATAATTATTTCAACTGTCTATTTTAACATTTCTTGATGAAATTTAAAAATTTACTTCTCACAGGAGGAAACAAGGTTTGCTCATGAAGAAAATTTTGAGGTACTATCCTGCCTTTCAGGCTCAAAGATGATACTTTTCTCATCAACAAAAATTCATAAAATTGAAGTGTTATTACACTGGTGGTGATGTACTGGCCACAGTACACAATAATAATGTTTCATTTGTGATGCAAGGTATGCAGTATAACCTAGTGAATTAAGACACAGAAGCTGCAGTCCACATTTTAGATCCACTTTAGCAGCTCTGAACATTTTATAAGCTAATTTTTCTCATTAAGTCTGGGCCTATTGTAAAATGGGAACAATAATACCACCTACCTTATAAGGTGTTATGAAGATTGAACAAAGTAATCCATGAAAGCTCTTAGTACAGTGCCTGGTATATAGTAAGCATTCAATAAATGTCTGAAATGAGTCTGAAATCCATGTTTAAGAAGGGAATGTTGCATTCTGGGATTTGTAGTTCCTGTTGGCTGAAGGCTATATGAATGACTAGAAAGCAAGCATTCAATAAATGTGAGCTATTATTTTAGTTACATTACTAGTATAATTTTTGCATACTTATAAAAACATTGGATGGAGAACATATTGAGGTCCTTGCAGGAATAAACAAAATGACTTCAAACTTTTAATAGAAAATGATTTCCAATTAGAAGTGCCTACATGAATGCCAATCATTATAGCCTTCACTAAGAATTTCAAGACGCTTACTCCTTGGAAGGAAAGTTATGACCAACCTAGATAGCATATTCAAAAGCAGAGACATTACTTTGCCAACAAACGTCCATCTAGTCAAGGCTATGGTTTTTCCTGTGGTCATGTATGGATGTGAGAGTTGGACTGTGAAGAAGGCTGAGTGCCGAAGAATTGATGCTTTTGAACTGTGGTGTTGGAGAAGACTCTTGAGAGTCCTTTGGACTGCAAGGAGATCCAACCAGTCCATTCTGAAGGAGATCAGCCCTGGGATTTCTTTGGAAGGAATGATGCTAAAGCTGAAACTCCAGTACTTTGGCCACCTCATGCGAAGAGTTGACTCATTGGAAAAGACTGATGCTGGGAGGGATTGGGGGCAGGAGGAGAAGGGGACGACAGAGGATGAGATGGCTGGATGGCATCACTGGCTCGATGGACGTGGGTCTGGGTGAACTCCAGGAGTTGGTGATGGACAGGGAGGCCTGGCGTGCTGCGATTCATGGGGTCGCAAAGAGTCGGACACGACTGAGTGACTGAACTGAACTGAACGGAATAATTTCAGAACTATTAAAAGTCCAAAATATATGAATAAGATATTTAAGTCTGAGTCCAAATAACAGGGAGCTACTTCCAAAGAACAAGTATGTTAGAAAGAATTGTTTTTAGAACATTTTAGAAAGAATTGCTCCTCCAGAAAAATTCTCAATTAATCATTTTGTCCTTAAATTTTACACTAGTTCACTACGGTGAAATGGCTATTTTTTTTAATGTATGAAAATAATTTTATCACATATACAGATGAGGCGGACAGTACAAATATATTGCTTCTTAAAATTGAATATAGAAATGTACTAAACCTGACAAAGGTCTATGTTTAGTAAAGTTCAAGTGGGCATATTGTTTTTTTTTGTTTTTTAATTTTATTTTTAAACTTTACATAATTGTATTAGTTTTGCCAAATATCAAAATGAATCCGCCACAGGCATACATGTGTTCCCCATCCTGAACCCTCCTCCCTCCTCCCTCCCCACACCATCCCTCTGGGTCGTCAAGTGGGCATTTTGAACTTCATGGTAAATCCTATTATCTCATCAAACTGAGTGGGAAATCTATGTTTAAGAATGGAATGCTGCATTCTGGGATTTGTAGTTTCTCTTGGCTGAGAGCTATATGAATGACTAGGAAGACATCAACATATTCTTTTTTATGCCTCACTAAAATGAAGTAAACATATGTGACAGTAAACATGTTCTGTCGTTTTCACAACCACATTTCCAATGCTGATATAAAATGCATTCTAAATCAAAGTTTATGATGGTCTCCTGCTATTTCTTCTAATGCTAAGAACTGTCCTGACCAATTTGTTTCAAAACGCATCATACAATTCATACTAATGACTAATTTGTTAAGAACTGCCATTTGCTGATGGGTGGATTATGTTTATATATAACAGTCTTTGAATTAATATATATTATATTTTACTGTCAATCTGATTCTAAATCTACTGCCAAGCATTTTTGTTATTAGATCACATTTCAGAGTCAGGATTAAGATGTCACCTGAAATTCGTTGCCTACAAATGAGATCTGAATATCAATTTTCTAATGTTTTCTTGAAAACACACCACATGCTCTCTATCAGGTAATCTAAATTACATCCTAAGTACAGAAGCGCATAAAATCTAGTTTTAAAAGCTGAAAAATTTCTTTTGGCTTCTTCAGAGTGTGAAATTACCAAACATACAAAAATTCGGAGAATATTTTAGGATAATCTATTTAATCCAAAAATAGAACAAAACAAGTTAACCCCAAAGTGGGATGTATTTAGAGATTGCTTACATATAGGATTTATCTATGGAAAAATATGACAGTAAGAAAAAAGTAATATTGCAATGAACGAGCACAGCACACTGTACTCTATAAAGAACTTTTGTTACCAGAGATAACAAATTATAATACAGAGGAATGGGATGTTTGTTTCCCATCCTTACCCTGATTCAATACAGTGTGTGTTTCTTAACACAAGATACTTCTGTGGGATACTCTGCACTTTCCTATCTTCCAGATGAAGCAACACCTCATTTCCCTCCTCTCTGTAACCCCAGAGAAAATACACTTCCACCAGCCACAAGGAAACCCACAAGCTATCAACTACCCAGTATCGCCATTATTGAGCCTCCCTCTTAGGCAGCTCCAAGGCTGCCCTTGAAGGATCTATACGTGAAATAAAGCTCTGTGGCCTTCTCCTCTGTGGCCTCCTCTATACCTGAAATAAAGCTCTGTCTCCCTTATATAAATTCCTTGGCAAGAATTCTGCCCCAATTTCCCTGAATAAAGTCCAGCTTGTTTATCTGAGTTTCATTTGCAGGAATATTACTTGAGATATCACTTAATTGTAATTTGTTATTTGCATTTACAGGTATGGGGTAAAGCAGGAGAGAAAAAAGAAATTAAACAATGTGAATGCACCTTTGTTCAAGTTATCAGCTTCTAAATCTTTTATAAGATGTCAGTATATGGCAAAGAAGTCCCCAAGAGGAAATCAGTGGGGGTTTTCATATGAAACTGTCCAAATAGTATTCAATGACCACTCTGTAGGATACTGCAGATGTCCACGGCCATCTAAGGGATCAACTAGATGACTTCTAAGGCCCCATCAAATTCCATGGTTTTGCAATAGAGTAATTCATTAATTCACTCAGCATTTATTGAGTACTTATAACTTACAAGGTAAAAGAAGCAGCTGAAATCTAGAAACTTTGATTGTGACATGTTTAACTTTGTTTTCTACCACATTTCAATATTAAACTTTGTGTTTTAAGAGGCTCATAATAGCCAAGTCCTTATTGAAATACAAAAATAAAAGCACTGTCTATACTATTGAAGAAATCTATTTTTTTTTTCAGTGATAGGACATAATTTGGCTTTGCCATTGAAGACTTCACCTTTTCTTCCTTTTCAGACACACACACTCAGGAGAAAATGAAGCTGCTATGGCAGGCATGTTGATTTTTTCTTTTCTTTTCCTTTTGCCAAAACAATATCCCTTTTCTTCTCATCAACAGAACCCTTATTTCATGTGAGAAACCCACAATATGTGATTTTAGGAAGGACCAACCCTGCCCCCTCACCCACTGATGAGCAAAGGCACTGACAGAGGACTAACCCATCCTAGTTATGAATTGGTTGATAGGCTCAAGGATGAAAACGTGATTGATTCAGGGATGAAAGATGATTCAAGCCGGGAAAAAGCTTCCTGTGGGAGCTATCTGGAAAGACCTTTCACCATAATTACTAAGCTTAGGATATGAGCCTAATGTAGCTGATTGGCCATCCTACCAGCAATGTGTGAGAATTTGCCCAAGAGACGGAGAGACAAAGCTTTGACAACATCACTGTATTCCTGATCCAGCCATGACTTATCCTCCTACTTACACAAGTAAACACATTCAGAGATTTAGTTCATATTTTTCATGGGTTTGCCAAACTGAACTTACTTAATGAATGCATGAAACACATTAAAATCACCTCCATCTTTGAACTGAGGGTTAGCTAAAGAACTGTATATGATAAACAGCATCATTTAGCCACTTTCAAAACCTTGTTACTATGTAGAAGCATCTAGAAAAATTGTACCAATGAATCTATCTGCAGGGCAAGAATAGAGACACAGACGTACAGAATGGACTTGTAGACGCAGTGGGAAAAGGAGAGGGTGGGACAAATTGAGACAGTAGCGTGGAAAGCATATACATGACCGTATGTAAAAGAGCTAGCTAGTGGGGAAGTTTCTGTGTATCACAGGGAGTTAAACTTGGGGCTCTGCGACAACCTATAAGGGTGGGATGGAGTGAGGAGGGGGAGATTCAAGAGGGAGGGGACATATGCATACTTGGGGCTGATTCACGCTGCTGTATGGCAGAAACCAACACAACACTATAAGGCAATTATCCTCCAATTAAAAATAAAATTTAAAACACTAAAATGAGGTACCACCTCACACGGGTCAGAATGGCTGTCATTGAAAAGTCTACAAATAACAAATGCTGGAGAGAGAGTGGAGAAAAAGGAATCCTCCTACACTGTGGTGGGAGGGATATAAATGGTATGAGCACTAAAGAGAGCAGTAAGGAGGTTCCTTAAAAAACAAAAACAGAGTTATCATATGATCCAGCAATCCCACTCCTGGGCATATAACTGGAGAAAACTACAATTTGAAAAGATACATGTAGTCTAATGCTCACTTACAATACTATTTGTATTAATAATAGTCAAGACATGGAAACAACCTAGATGGCCATCAACAGATGAATTAATAAAGAACTGTGGTGTATTTATACACAATAGAATACTACTCAGCCATAAGAAAGAATGCAATAATGCCATGTGTACTAACATGGGAGAACCCAGTGATTATGATACTAAGTGAAATAAGTCAAATACTACATGATATTACTTATAGGTGGGATCTAAAATATGATACAAATGAACTTATTTATAAAACAGAAACAGACTCACAGACATAGAAAACAACTTTATGGTTACCAAAGGGAAAGGGGTGGGGGAGGGATAAATTAGGAGTTTGGGATTATCAGACACAAACCATATATACAGAATGGATAAACAGCCAGGTCCCACTGTATAGCACAGGGAACTATGTCAAATATCCTGTAATAAACCATAATATTAAAGAATAAAAAAACAGTTAAAAAACATATTACTCTGGAATTTGGTTTTTGAACAGAGTGAAGTGTCAGTCACTGAAGATCAGTTCTTTTCCCCCAACACCCACTTTCTGACTGCTTCTTCAAGTCCCTCCCCACACCCACAATGTCTAAATAAAACGGTTTTACTTTAAATCATTGGAGGTCAGAAATAAGACAAATGTTTAAAGTCTGACAAGAATCTTGGTTTTGACATCTATAATGGAAATGTTAACTAACGATTGTGCAGTACTACTGTCTCTATGTGCTAAGTAAGATGACAAAATATTTCACAACATTTCAAAACACTTCTGAAATAAACATCATAGGATAACTGTCAAGACCAGCGTTAAATGATTTCTATCTCCATTATTTAATATATGCCTGGATTAACTATCATTATTACCTCCACCTGTCATCACTTAACTTATCTGTCACAATCACACCCTAATGATAAGTGACTCAGAAGGAGTCCCAGGGAATACATTTTCTTAGTTTAGTCCATGAAGTCCAAGTGTGGCAGTGTTCACAAAGTGAACACAATAGTGATGTCACCTCCTATTTCTGTTATCTACTTTAGAGCAGATATTTTATCAAAATGGCTGAGTCTTGATTAAAAAAAAACTTAGTAGAGTTGCTGAAAAGTCTGAGTAAATATCTGGGCTTTAGGTTATCTATTTTATTGATTTTAATAAGTTAGTAATTTTAGTGTTTTGGTCAATGATACATAACATACTGCTAGACGTCTCCTTTGCTAACATTTGGGTTCAGCAATTCTCATTCATCAGACATCTGTGGAGTGCCTATTACGAGGCTGACTTTGAGATATTTTCCAAGGTCACAAAGAGACATAGGACAGGGCATCTTGAACAATGCAGGCTGGTGTGGTGGATGTATTCTCATAGCATTTGGTAGAGCTATCCTGGGGACTGACCAGTTCTGATCCCTTTGCAAAGCCCTACGCATCGGAATCCTCCCTTATCCTCCCGCTACTGAGCGATGCCACCAAACCTCCGCAGCGAACTGGCTGCACCAGCGCCACCTGGGGGAGATCTGGGAGAATGCAGGTTCCCAGGCCCCACTGCTGACTCAACAGATTTGGAGCGAAAAAACTGGGGAATCTATGTTTCTTAAAAAAAAAAAAAAACTTTCCACTTGAGTATGATACACAACCACGTTTTAGAAGCGCTTTTCTACATACCCATTCTTCTGGGGATGGAAAAATAGGACAGCTATTCAAAGCTTATCAATTCACAAAATACCTCTGTCACTAGATTTATGAGGAAGCCTGATAATTTCTCTTTTATAGTATTAATAGTTCTTTTAACTTAAGGCATAGGCTACCCTCTACCTAAAGCATAGCAATGATTAATCATCAACCATAAGATAAAGAGAAACCTCCTCTCTGTGGCATACCTGGTTCACCATGATCAGACCACTGCCTACCTGTCCCTTCCTATTTGTCTCAGAACCTATTTCTCAATTCCTTTCTCCCCTGCCTGAAGCCCAGTGATGAAAAATTATTTACTGTTCTGCTAGTGCTCCACCTTGGCTCAGCTCTGAGCCTTTGGTACTGCTCAGCTGGTACCCACACCTCTTACATCTGGAAAATAATCTTATAAAGGATGCCCTGATTCCTTCCTATACTCTCCTTTTCCCTTATATTTTATACAGATTTCTGCTGAAGCCTCTCTAAACTTACTGGACTTACTTGTTAAAATGCTCCTCTTTTGAGGTCTGAAACTGAACTTTAAGTAGCTCCCTCCTTCCCTCAAAAAGAAAAAGTGAGCGAGAAGGCAAGAGTGAGAGAGTGGAGGACAGAGGGGGAGAGAGAGAGACTGCAACGTTAATGGAAGAATGTGAACAATGAGTAAATCTCGGTGAAGGATTTCTGTAGGACTGAAGTTTTTCAAAAGGAAAAGTTAAATGTGTTAAGTGGCCTCTGTGTAAGTTTTGGAGTACAGGAACCATCACACTCATCTTTTATTGCCCATATCTGGTTTTCATTAACTACTGAATGAATCAGTGAGTGAGAGGGAAGGACACATTAATATTTTGATCTCTTCTGATGCATGAGTTAAATTTTACCTCATAGAAAATAGTTTGAATTCCAGCTGAGGTTGGAGGGTCAGAAACAGAGGAGGTTGGACTTTCTAAGCTGTCGAGACTCTGTTTCTAAAGGGAAGAAGCTACTAGCAACAGTAAAGTTAGGGTGAACTGTTCCCCAGGCAAACCTCAGTGCAAAATGCGTTCCCTATGTCAGGCCCCACGCTGATAGAATTCTTTTTTTTTTCCCTAGTAGGAGCTGAGAAATAGTTGCACACCCATAAAACTGCATCTGTTTATTCATTTAGAATTTCAATTTTTACACAGCAGAAATACTTGAAGGTTACAATGATCAAAATTTTATTTTATTCAAACACTCTGAATTTAATAATTACTTACAACAAAAATAAGTGCCTGCCAGCAACCTACAAGTTCAACTTTCCCCACATCTTACTTTTTTATTTCTATCGAAATAATAATTGACCTTTGCAAAAAAAAATTAATAATGATTCTAGTTCTATCTTTTGATGGTGTTAGCTGTGCTAAGGAGACACATCATTCCCTGTAAACTGGAGGGCCCATTCTACAAATGAGCTTGCAGTTCTACTCATGTCTTAATTTGGAAGCAAATTGTTTTATCAGGGTGTTTCTGGGGAGTTAGAAACACATGGGCCTTCACCTCATGAGTCTTCTTGAACACTTCTTTACATCCTCATTCCCTGTCACCTGCTTCAGGGCATAACAAAGCCCTCCTTTCACCCCACGTCTTCTTTAAATCAGAAGAAAACGGCATGTGGGTTACACGAAGCATCATAAAGAAATATTAGACACCATCTGAGGTGAAAAAAGTTGTTTTACAAAGTCTAAAGAAAAAGATCAATTTCTTGTCCTTACTTTAAAACAAAAACATCTCAGATATTAAAAGTCCATTCTCAGGTTAAAGAAGGCTCAGGGCAGTCACCAAATAAAAACACTTAGCTGACAGTAGCAGTAATAACATATTTTGGTTTCCTTTAGTCTTTTTTTTTTTTTTAAGCTAGTTGTTAAACAGAACAAAATGGAATGCCCAGTTTACAGTGTAAGCAGGCTTTGTGTTGACAATGAGATATGGAGCTTCTAAGATGAGCAATCCATGAAAAATAGTTTGCTGAGGACTTGGTCAAGGTCAGCTGAATTTAAGTTTTCCTCCCCCACTTCATTCGTCATTAAACTCAGAAAAGTATTTTGGAATTGGATCTGAGAAAAAGATACTCTGGCCAACATCATAAAGCTGGTTATTTAAAGTGATGCTAAAAGGTTCCAAAGGAATAGGAAACCAGGGCCATTCTGTGATACTTGAAAAATGCACTCTATCTTTTTAAACGTAGCTCTGAAATCGCTGGTTTGAAGTAGAGCATATTTTATGGACATTATACCTCCTCAAGTGCCATGAAACACACAAAAAGGATTATGGATTTCCTCTTCAGTGGAGCATTAAATGGTCCCCTAAATAGCAATTTTCTAAAAGAGCAAATATATGTGGCGTATCCTGCATATGTTTTCCTGACACTGCAGGGTCTATCCATAATACAGACTGTAGGAGACAGGTAACAGTTTCTAGTTCATAGGGAAAAAAAATCTTAATTTTACCACGAAAATGAAGGCAGTTAATTGAGGATACTTGAAAGCTAAAAATGAACTTTTTGCAAACTTTCAAGAATAATAGATTGTTAAGTTTATTACCTTTGTCAGTCTCTTGCTAGTAACATCAAGGATTCGTTTTGTCCTTTGCTGCTCTAACTAGACTACTTAACACTTCCATTTCCACAGCCTGTTAGGCTTCACGCCCCAGTTCCAATATTGCCGCCTCCATTGAAACCCTTTTATTGACCCCAGCCAAGAGCAACTGCCCCGGTCCCCAGACTCCTTCGTCACCTTATTTTCACTTTTCTAATTTAGATATTGCGTTTCACTCTATAGTACAACTGTGAAAGAGCGAGTCTTAAATTCTGTAGATTATAAGCTAGATGAGAGCAAGAACTTTTTATCGATCTTTTCGGTAAATTTATTTATTTTAATTGGAGGCTAATTACTTTACAATATTGTAGTGGTTTTTGCCATACATTCACATGAATCAGCCATGGGGGTTCTATAGGACAGTACAATATTTTTTTTTTCAACTTCTTCAAGTTGATGCTACCACAAAAGGCAAATAGCCAAAAAAGTAACATCAGTGCCTCAAAATTCAGATTCTGAAAAAGTTTTGAATTATAAAGCCAACACAATCAGAAGTTTCATATGCCATTATAGTGATTCCTGGGCTTCTCATAAAGTAGCCTTGTGTGTTTAGAAGAGTAAGATACTCTATAAACAGTCATTAAGACATTAGTAAAGGATGTTTGCTTACCAATGCTCATGAATTTGCACTAAAGAAGGGAGGTTAGGTACTTTCCAATGACACCTCAGCTCCACACAGTCAGGTACTGGCTAATGATACAGAAAGCCAACTCAAAGAAAAATTCAAGCTAGAAAATCTGCTTAATAAAGTGTAATTATTGTGCAGATACTGCTAACATGGTAAATGTTTTACTACATGTGCAAGGTAAATATTAAGGTGATATGAAGGAAGAACTCCTTTTTTTCTGCTAGATTGTTGATAAACACACTAGCTCTGAAACGTAGAAAATTAAATTGGAGTGCATTGTCAATAATGTATTTTGAAATGCAAGTTTTTTGGGGAAACGTGTTCTGATGGCACAATTGATATGATAAGAAAGTATCCTGGACTCACACTAAGGAGTTTTGCTAGAATGGAAATCAACATTATGCTTCCTTCATCAAGAAAATCCTCTCGTGGAAAAGAAACTACAACTGCACTAAACAGCGTGCTTATTGACACAATGAAGACCGTAGATTTATAAAGCTAGTGCATGACATTTGGTATTATTTTCTTTATTACATGATCAGACGAAAGCTGGTGATGACTGACCACAACTGCACACGGAGGTACGACAGAGAGAAAAGTTTATTTCAAAAATATATAACTACCAAATAAACTTCTAGTGATTCTATAAAGCAAAAATAAATAAAATCCATGTCCTGGGAATTAAATTTATTTTCAGATAATAATTCCTCAAAAGCCATTCCAAAAAAAAAGGTCCAGTTTCCAGGGCTTCCCTGCTGGCTCAGTGGTAACGAATCCACCTGCCAATGCACGAGACGTGGGTTCCACACTTGATCCGGGAAGATCCCATATGTCTTGGAACAACTAAGCCCATGCAGCACAACTATTGAGCCCATGCTCCACAGCCCAGGAGCTGAAACTACTGAAACCCACACATGCTAGAACCTCTGCTCTTCAACAAGAAAAGCCATGGCAATGAGAAGCCCGTGTACTGTAACTAGAGTGTAGCTCCTGTTCCCTCAACTGGAGAAAAACCCAAATAGTAACAAAGACCCAGCACAGCCAAAATAAATAAATGAAACTTAATTAAAAAAAAATCTAGGTCCCATTAGATTATAAGTTTCCAGAAGCCAGACCATGTCCTATTTCCTTTAGCCTCCCACAGCTCCAAGGTCAGAAAATTTGTGTTTCATCAGTGTTAACAATTATTTGTTCATTCAAAAATATAACTGTGTCTACAGAGCCAATGTTACACAGCTTACATGGCTCTATCTACTTGCCATTTTAAGATTAAAGTCTTCTTGGATCCCGTTTCTTCATACACATCCAAATACTTAATACATAACCCAAATATTTCTATCATCTGGGTGAGTCTCCCTAGAGACTTTGCTGCTGCTGCATTACTTCAGTCGTGTCCGACTCTGTGCGACCCCATAGACGGCAGCCCACCAGGCTTCCCCATCCCTGGGATTCTCCAGGCAAGAACACTAGAGTGGGTTTCCATTTCCTTCTCCATTGCATGAAAGTGAAAAGTGAAAGTGAAGTCGCTCAGTCATGTCCGACTCTAGCGACCCCATGGACTGCAGCCTACCAGGCTCCTCCGTCCATGGGATTTTCTAGGCAAAATTACTGGAGTGGCGTGCCATTGCCTTCTCCACCCTAGAGATTTTAGGAATTGATAAAACATATTTGTGATCTATACCACTGATGAGTGAGGTATATTTATATTCAGAAAAATAAATGACTCTCATAGTCTTGATTTTATATGTGCAGCATTAATGGTAAGAGGGAGGTATTCATTATAAAGACCTATCAACACTGAGGCTTCACTCGTGTATTCTTAGATTACTCAATATCATACTTTTCTTGTGTCAGAAATTCTAATTTAACTACATAACACTTCTAGTAGTGTTCAGGTAGACAAAGCTACTCAAAACTATTACATGTTTTCTTTCTTTATTTTCTTTATTTCATACATTGCTTTATATAAAAAATAAGGTGATTATTCTACAGTTCAGTTCAGTTCAGTCACTCAGTCGTGTCTGACTCTTTGCGACCCCATGAATCACAGCACGCCAGGCCTCCCTGTCCATCATCAACTCCTGGAGTTCACTCAGACTCACGTCCATCAAGTTGCTGATGCCATCCAGCCATCCCATCCTCTGTTGGCCCCTCCTCCTCCTGCCCCCAATCCCTCCCAGCATTAGAGTCTTTTCCAATGAGTCAACTCTTCGCATGAGGTGGCCAAAGTACTGGAGTTTCAGCTTTAGCATCATCCATTCCAAAGAAATCCCAGGGCTGATCTCCTTCAGAATGGACTGGTTGGATCTCCTTGCAGTCCAAGGGACTCTCAAGAGTCTTCTCCAACAACACAGCTCAAAAGCATCAATTCTTTGGCGCTCAGCTTTCTTCACAGTCCAACTCTCACATCCATACATGACCACAGAAAAAACCATAGCCTTGACTAGATGGACGTTTGTTGGCAAAGTAATGTCTCTGCTTTTGAATATGCTACCTAGGTTGGTCATAACTTCCCTTCCAAGGAGTAAGTGTCTTTTAATTTCATGGCTGCACTCACCATCTGCAGTGATTTTAGAGCCAAAAAAATAAAGTCTGACACTGTTTCCACTGTTTCCCCATCTATTTCCCATGAAGTGATGGGACCAGATGCCAGGATCTTCATTTTCTGAATGTTAAGCTTTAAGCCAACTTTTTCACTCTCCACTTTCACTTTCATCAAGAGGCTTTTTCGTTCCTCTTCACTTTCTGCCATAAGGGTGGTGTCAACTGCATATCTGAGGTTACTGATATTTCTCCCAGCAATATTGATTCCAGCTTGTGCTTCTTCCAGCCCAATGTTTCTCATGATGTACTCTGCATAGAAGTTAAATAAGCAGGGTGACAATATACAGCCCTGACGTACTCATTTTCCTATTTGGAACCAGTCTGCTGTTCCATGTCCAGTTCTAACTGTTGCTTCCTGATCTACACATAGGTTTCTCAAGAGGCAGGTCAGGTGGTCTGGTATTCCCATCTCTTTCAGAATTTTCCACAGTTTCTTGTGATCCACACAGTCAAAGGCTTTGACATAGTCAATAAAGCAGAAATAGATGTTTTTCTGGAACTGTCTTGCTTTTTCCATGATCCAGAGGATGTTGGCAACTTGATCTCTGGTTCCTCTGCCTTTTCTAAAACCAGCTTGAACATCTGGAAGTTCACGGTTCACATATTGCTGAAGCCTGGCTTGGAGAATTTTGAGCATTACTTTACTAGCGTGTGAGATGAGTGCAATCGTGTGGTACTTTGAGCATTCTTTGGCATTGCCTTTCTTTGGGACTGGAATGAAAACTGACCTTTTCCAGTCCTGTGGCCACTGCTGAGTTTTCCAAATTTGCTGGCATATTGAGTGTAGCACTTTGACAGCATCATCTTTCAGGATTTGAAATACCTCAACTGGAATTCCATCACCTCCACTAGCTTTGTTCGTAGTGATGCTTCCTAAGGCCCACTTGACTTCACATTCCAGGATGTCTGGCTCTAGGTGAGTGATCACACCATCGTGATTATCTGGGCCGTGAAGATCTTTTTTGTAGAGTTCTTCTGTGTATTCTTGCCACCTCTTCTTAATATCTTGTGCTTCTGTTAGGTCCATACCATTTCTGTCCTTTATTGAGCCCATCTTTGCATGAAATGTTCCCTTGGTATCTGTAATTTTCTTGAAGAGATCCCTAGTCTTTCCCATTCTGTTGTTTTCCTCTATTTCTTTGCATTGATCACTGAGGAAGGCTTTCTTATCTCTCCTTGCTATTCTTTGAAACTCTGCATTCAAATGGGTATATCTTTCCTTTTCTCCTTTGCTTTTCACTTCTTTTCACAGCTATTTGTAAGGCCTCCCCATTCAGCCATTTTGCTATTTTGCATTTCTTTTCCATGGGGATGGTCTTGATCCCTGTCTCCTGTACAATGTCACAAACCTCCGTCCATAGTTCATCTGGCACTCTATCTGTCAGATCTAGTCCCTTAAATCTATTTCTCACTTCCACTGTATAATCATAAGGGATTTGATTTAGGTAATATTTGAATGGTCTAGTGGTTTTCCCTACTTTTTTCAATTATATCTGAATTTGGCAATAAGGAGTTCATGATCTGACCCATAGTCAGCTCCTGGTCTTGCTTTTTTTGACTGTATACAGCTTCTCCATCTTTGGTTGCAAAGAATATAATCAATCTGATTTTGGTGTTGACCATCTGGTGATGTCCACGTGTAGAGTCTTCTCTTGTGTTGTTGGAAAAGGGTGTTTGCTATGATCAGTGCATTCCCTTGGCAGAACTCTCTTAGTCTTTGCCCTGCTTCATTCTGTATTCCAAGGCCAAATCTGCCTGTTACTCCAGGTGTTTCTTGACTTCATACTTTTGCATTCCAGTCCCCTATTATGAAAAGGACATCTTTTTTGGGTGTTAGTTCTAAAAGGTCTTGTAGGTCTTCATAGAACCATTCTACTTCAGTTCTATGAACGGTTCTATTGTACAGTAGGAGACTACAATTTGATACCTGCAAGACACTCATCAGAAGACCTAAAATAAAAAGGTAATGCAACACTAAATGCTGGTGGGGATGCAGAGAAATTGAATCTCTCAGCATTGCTGGTGAGAACATAAAATGTTACAGCCACTCTGGAAAACAATCTGGTACTTTCAAATGAAAATAAACGTAGAACTACCATAAGACTCAGTACTCATCCCAGTGAATTGAAAACTTATATCCATAACAAAGACTGTACATGAGTATTTGTAATAGCTTTAAATTTGTAATATCCAAAACCTCGACACAACTAATATGTGCCTGAGTCGGTGAATGATTAAACAAACGGGTCCATTCACACCATCTAATGCTACCTAGCAATAAAGGATAGGCTATGTTACATACAGCAGCTTAGATGGATCTTGAGGGTTTTATGAGTGAAAAAGGCCAATTGCAAAAAGTCAAAACTGTATGCTTCCATTTACACAAATAAAATTCTTGGATAATGAAATTTATAGTGATGGAAGACAGATCTGTGGTTACCAGGGTTTAGGGGTTGTGCCTGGAAGAAGATACAGCAGAGGGAGATCTCTGTGATAAAGGAAGTCTTTGATTGCGTAAGTGGTTATACTAAATCTACACATGTGACAAAATGATATAGTATCTACTTTGCAAATACAATGTATCAATATCAAGTTCCTGGTTTTATATTATACTTGAGTATGTTCTAACCATTGGAGGAAACTGGATGAAGGATACCCAGGTCCTTTCAGAACTAACCTTGCAACCTCCTGTGAATCTAAAATTATTTCTCAAACTGGTTAAAATTGAAAATACATAAAAATAAATTTTATAAATATGTAAAATTGTATGGAACTTAATGATAGCAAGCATATACTAGACTCTCCAAGGCATCTGGGTCTATATTGTTGCTCCATATTTGATTTTTAATGTTACTTGTATGTTACCAGTCTTCCTCTACTAGATTATAAATTTCAGAAGGGCAATGACTATTGTCAGCTTTGTCCACTGCTTAATCCCAAGATCAATGCTTGCATACTTGATGTATTCAGTCAAAATCTGTTGAATGAGACAAATAAAACAGTAGATCTATTGCTTTAGCATGTATAGGTCATAACTTATGGTAACAGATGAAAAGATGCCCAGTCTCAGACCGTGATCATGAGAATTGCAATTGCAGTGCTGCTGCTCCTAAGTCACTTCAGTTGTTTCCGACTCTGTGGGACTCCATACACAGCAGCCCACCAGACTCCGCTGTCCCTGGGATTCTCCAGGCAAGAACACTGGAGTGGGTTGCCATTTCCTTCTCCAGTGCATGAAAGTGAAGTTGCTCAGTCATGTCCGACTCTTCGCGACCCCATGGACTCCAGCCTACCAGGCTCCTCCATCCATGGGATTTTCCAGGCAAGAGTACTGGAGTGGGATGCCATTGCCTTCTCCGGAGAATTGCAGTAACCCACATAAAAACATTCTTTTTATCTCCTTAACTGTCCACTTACTCTTGTGTTTCATTTACTCAAGTAAGTACAGGCACACAGTTATTCTAACTGTTGCTTATGTAAGTTCTCAATAAACAAAAAATGTCTTGTTAGCCTTTAACTATATAACTTGAAACATTAAAGCACAAAACAATATTAAAAACATAAAATTCTATTTTTTAAATAATAATATTGACTTTAAAACGTTGAAAAAACATAGTTCAAATACATCAGTACAGCTCTTAGTCTCTCTCACAGAAGGTTAGATAAGACATGAAAAATCACTTGGTGTTATTTTATTATAAGTAACTTCATTATTATATAATCACATTATAATAATACGTTATTATCACTTGGAATCCAAAGAACTCCATAGAAAGCATTTGCACGTCTCAATACAAGCTGTATTTTGTTCTCCTACTCTAACCATATGAGGTTCTTTAGAACTAAAATCTAAAATATAATTTTACTTAATTTTGTCCTTAGCCCTGTATATGTGAGTTATGTGATGTTCCCCACCAGGTGTTCTCTGGCCAATGCACACTGCCTTCACCAGGGGCCCTAAGGATGTGCACACCAGAATCTTCCCTGTTGGCACTGGACAAGACTTAGGTCTGTCCTCCCCATCGGGGACCAAGCCATCCTCACTGTTGGCTGTGATGTGACAGCACTTTTCGTGAAATCAAGGGTACACTTCCAGACAGGACAAGGCCTGAGTGCTCAGCTTGTGCCAGGAGATGTCAGGATACAGTGCAGTGGAAAGATCATTACAAACTGGATTTTAATCAGAGTGGGAGTCCCAGCTCAGCCAGTATCCGCCCTGAGCAAGTCATCAAACCTCTCTGAAAACAGACTGGTGGCTGCCAGGGGCAGTGTGCTTTTCTCATAATATTGTCATAAGGATGAAATGAGATGATGCATGGAAAGTGTTTAGCGCAGTGCTTGGCCACTGTTCTTCCATAAAGGTTAGTAACTGTTAGTCATCAGTCATTACTAATGACTGCCAAAATGTAAGATAATGTAAGATCACAAATGATTTGGAAATCACATACTTTTTTTCACGGGTACTTTATGCCTTTACTTCACTATCAACATAGGTTATACCCTCCTTTGTAAACCATACTTCTTAAATTTAATTTTTAGTTTACACATACAGTATGGAAACAAAATGGCTTTCTGGCTCAAAATATTTTCTGATGCAAGGAAAAAGCAACATGCCACACCTCATTCCAGCGGTGAAAACCCGACTGCACACGTCTGTCTGATGATGCTATCATCCTGCTCTGTCTGTAAGGGCCGCCCCTCATCCCAACTGGCACACATAGCGGAACTCAATGTCTGGTTGGCCTCCAGTTTGAAACAGGAGCTGCAGCTAATGGACTGCTGAAAAGCGTGAGGGCCACAGCTGTTCAGGGTGGAAATAGCCTCGAACTGAAAACTGACCATGGCCCTCATTCAGTTAAGAATTCTTCAGGGCAACTCTAACTTTCAGTGGTTCCTGTGCTAAAACCAAATTAGTAAAATATGAGATGGTTCTGTTGTTGCTAGGAAATGCCAGCAACATAAGCCATGACAGAAAAAGATGAAACTAAGAAAAGTAACTTGGAAAACTCTGGCATTGCATTGAATCAGTCAATTTAGATTCAAGAAAATAAGCAGGCTTTTTTTTTTTTTTTTTGGTCAAACCAGAGTCATTTACTAAAAGCCCATAAAAGGTCCATTTTAGTATAAAATCTGCTCACAAAGGAAATGCCAGAGCAACCTTTCCCTTTCAAAGTTACAACTTAGTTCCTTTACAATTAAATGTAAATAGAATCAGATATTTTCTTCTCTTCAATTTGCTGCAAAGCAATTTTTGTACAAAAAAGATTTTTGTAGAGACCCAATAAAAGATTATATTTTAAAACAGATTTTAAATGCACCCAAAGAAGTCTACAACATAATTTTTCATAAGTGCATTTTCTTAAATTTTTTCTTCTTGAGTATTTGCATATAAATGACTTCTATGTCTGCTTTGTGAAATGAAGTAAATAATATAATTTGAAGTAATCTACAGGTGCACGGATTAGATTACCAGTGGGGGCTTCTGTTGTTTGAGGGATGTGTTGATACCCTTGGATTTGTTTAGATTTTACTACCTTCCTCTCAGATCTGTAGCTTTTTATGTGACTGAGAAAAAGAGTCCTGGAGGCTTATCAAGAATGTCATTGTGTGTTTTACTGGAGAATTTGAATTCTACCATGCTTGAATAAAACACCAGAATAACAACAAAGAGAATGACACATTCCCTAAGGTTTGATGAAAGCTAAAACATTGGGAAGTTTTTGTACCAAACAGAAGGATAAATAAATATAAGTACTAAACTAACAATTGTTCACAGGATGAAGCCAAAGTAGAGGAAAAAGAGAGCTACTTCTGTCTTAAAGAGTTTGCTCTCTTCCCTGCTCCAGAAATGAAACTTCTTACACCTGTCACTCCCACAGCCCTGTATTTCAAGGTTGACCTTAAATTCTACCTTCTCCATGGAACTACTCCAGCCAAGTCACTTTCTCTTGTCATCTGAACTTGCCTATACTACTTTCACTATCATCAGTTTTCACCTGGGGACCTAATCATCCCATGCCTTGATGATGTTATATCACTGTTATTTCATGGCTTCATTGGTCTCCTACAGTTACTTCCCCCTGTGTTATTATACAAGGTTCTGGAGGCCAAGGATGTCTCTTTCATTTCTTTTGTGTCTCCTCACCCTGAAATGCCAAACATAGAGCCAGGAACGTAGAAGACAGGGAGTCTAGTCCAGCGGAGCCGAGTCATCCTGATGCTACCACAACTGGACTCCTGAAAACCCTATAAGACCCATGGCTATAACATTGATGAGAAATTACAGGGTGGTCCTTTTAGGTCAGTGGAGGCATGATATCCTTATAACTCCAGCATACCAATGATGAGGGCTTCTGAGGTGGCACAAGTGGTAAAGAACCTGCTTGCCAATGCAGGACACATAAGAGACATGGGTTTGATCTCTGGGTGGTGAAGATGCCCTGGAGGAGGGCATGGCAACCCATTCCAGTATTCTTGCCTGGAGAATTCCATGGACAGAGGAACCTGGTGGACTACAGTCCATGGGGTTGCAAAGAGTCAGACATGACTGAAGTGACCTCACTTACTCATTCACTCTCACTAATTCACTCACTCACTCTCACTCACTTGCACACACCTTACTAAGTAGGTATTATTATTTACAGGGAAAGAAACTGAGACAGAGAGAGGGCAAGGAACTCTTCCAGAGTTACACACCTATGGTGCAACTCTGGGATTCATGTCTAGGCAAGCAGAGCTTCATGCTCACATGCAAGGTACATTACCGCTCATAAAATTTACTGCTCAGAATTATTTTTAAGGATTAAACAAATTAATACTTTAAAAACATTTAGTAATACTTGATATGAAATATTAAAATTTTAAAAGTGGTTGACATGTAGTAAGTACTCTATAAAAACCCACTGTATTATGTTTATCTTATATCATAATTTGGCTCCAAACTCTTACAACTAATTTAGACAGAAATGATCTAGATAATAACTTAATATATGCTGACACAATCTCTGTCCAGAGGAGGCTTAAACTCTTAAGAGAAATATATATGTATGTTAAAAAAAAAAAAAACAAAAAACTAAGCAAACCGATTTTAAAAGCGAGGCTAACTGATGAAGAAAAGCCCACTGGGTGGGAAATGTGGATTGCCCTTGCCCTACCCAGCTCTCTTATCACATAGAGCTAACAGGCACCCAAGATGATTCTGGTTTAAATGCTCATAAACAACACTTTTAACACACCTATACAGCCCACACTTGAACGAGTACCATAGTAGAGTGTGAGACAATACTTACATAAAGAGGTGCTGATTGAGAAGCTCAGAGGAAACCAGTGGAGACAGATGGGCCCAAGGTGGAGTTGGAGCCCAGGGAGTGCTTCTCAGAAGATGGTGACTTAGCATTCCAAAATAAAGATACCAGTAATTCACTTGGGAACTCATCCTCCAGCTCATTCCTCAGTTAAAAGAGGAATAATGACATAGACCAGAAAAACCAATAGTATGAGTAATTCATCAGTTCCAGCATGTTCTCTCAGAAGCCCAAATGTTCTATACATTAATAACTAAGTCTTAAAAACCTCCAACTGTTGTAAGAAGAGTACAGTATACAAATAATAAACCATCACTATTTTCTTTACCATAGTCCTTTCTTACATATTTTTTTTTTCCTATATAGAGATGAATGGTCCCTGAACTTATGTAATGGATACATGTATTCATTCATTCACTCATTCATTTATTCACTCACTCTACAAACATTTATCGAATATATAATCTACACACAGTGCTAGGGCTAAGTGGAAACATGTTCACAGTCTAATGAAGACAAAAATGCAACAGACCGGTTTTCCATGAATTGGATACTATAGTAGAAGTAGGCAGGCGACAAGTTATTACAGAAGGGCCTCAGAAGAGGATGTGGTCAACAGCATAAAAGGGGAGCATTCCAGACAGGTTTCAGAGAGCAATACTAACTTCCTCATTGTCAAATCTCAAGGCACATTCCTCAGACACGCTGCTGCTTCCAACAGTATCCAATACTGTCTTGAAATTTCCATTTGCCCAAATTTTCGTGATGAGACCCTGATTATTCTGCCCCTAATCTTTCCTGGCTGGCCCTTTTCCTATTCCATTGGATGGCACAAGCCTTTTAATGTGGCTGTTTTATTCTTCCAGTTTGGGCCAGAGCTTCTTATTCCTTGTTGTGTATCAGAATTACTGCAAAATCTTTTAAAAATGTATAGGTGTCCCAGCATACCCTAGACTTGGGTTTTGGGGCCTGCATATATAATCCATGTGCTTTTATTTTTTAAGATTCTTATGCCAGTCAGGATGAGAACCATCTACTTAAGCCTGCCTACCTCTAACTGCCCCATGTAGAGACTGTTCATTTCTGTATCATTCCCTCTCTTGGCTTTCTGAACTGCCTCAATTTGGGGCCTGGAAATAGTCATCAGACTGAGAACCTTGGAGCGTGAACTACTCATATACAACATACTTATAAATGAATTAAGCATTACAAAGAAAAATTCTTTGTCGCTCCAAGTTTTGCTGCTGCTGCTGTTGCTGCTAAGTTGCTTCAGTCGTGTCTGACTCTGTGTGACCCCATAGATGGCAGCCCACCAGGCTCCTCTGTCCCCGGGATTCTCCAGGCAAGAACACTGGAGTGGGTTGCCATTTCCTTCTCCAATGCATGAAAGTGAAAAGTGAAAGTGAAGTCGCTCAGTCGTGTCCTACTCTTCAAGACCCCATGGACTGCAGCCCACCAGCCTCCTCCATCCATGGGATTTTCCAGGCAAGAGTACTGGAGTGGGGTGCCATCGCCTTCTCCAATACAGTCTTTAATGATCTGTTAACCAACATTAAGCAAAATTAACCAAGGCATGTTAACAGAAGTCTTTCAGTTATCTTTAGAATCTGAATTGCATTTGGTATGCTATGTTATTAGTACTGCTAAGCAACAAAATATAAGTCCACTGAGCAATATTTGAGCAATGAACATAATTATAAATACATATGAAATTATTAATGAAATATGCAATAACACTTCCAGAACTCACAACTGGACAATTCGCCATTTAATTACTGCCTTCTACCATCAATCTTTCAAAATAGAGTAATATAAAGTTTTCATTTCATTCTTTCAAAATGCTTATGTAATTTGTTTTAAAGAAATTACTCCTTCAAGTAAAATCAATTCTAATAGCTAAAACACATGCGCAATGTTACCGAATCAAACTTTGGTCCACTGTCCCGCGAGCAATAAAGTCATTCTACTGACACTTGGTTGTGGTGAAGGAAAGTGCAGGGCTCAGCAGAGACCAAGCGGCTAATGCTCAAAACACAGAACTCCTAGATGGGTTTCTGGGAAGAGTGTTTAGAGGCAAAGTGAGGGAGGGGAGCTCATGGTGCTTGTGGACAATACTCTGATTGGTTTGTGTGAGGGTACAGAGGCGGTGTCACAGGTGTTTAACATTCTCAATCTTCTGGTTCTAGCCAATGTGAGGGCCATGTACTCATCAGGCAATTAACTTCTTCCATCTGGTAGGGTTTTAGTAGCTGTAAAATTACTCAGGAACGTGAATCAGATTGTTATCTATGTCCTTCATGGAGGAACTAAAGATTCTGTGACTGCTATATGGATGATTTGCTGTTTAAACTTTTCCTGTTCTCCTGACCTCAATGCTACTTTTTGTCATTACTATGTATTGACATTCTTTCAATCTTTAACTCTTGAGCCAGCCTTTTGTGACTCTGGGGAGGCTTGGGAAACTAAAGCTTTTCTACAAACAAGAGGCAGGTGGAGGACATTGTAGAGTCTGTCCTGGGAAAGCCCCATAATGCCTCTTGCTCAGTTACAATACTTGACTGTCCTTTTCTTTTTGGAATAGAACTGCCTGCTGAGAATACTAGCTCTTTCCTGCTCGTCAAAGCTGTCTTTCCTGCCCAACACTGGGTGGGAATCTCGAGTAACTCCGAAGTTCATGTAACAGTCCCTACTTTGGCGCTCGTTGGCTTCCCAGTTGCTGCAGTGATGAAGAATCTGCCTGCCACTGCAGGAGGCACAGAAGACCTGGGTTTGATTCCTGGGTCAGTAAGATCCCCTGGAGTAGGAAATGGCAACCCACTCCAGTCGTCTTGCCTGGAAAATTCCATGGATAGAGGCGCCTGGCAGCCTACAGTCCATGGGTTCACAAAGAGTTGGACACAACTGAGCATCACCACCATCACCCACTTTGGCATTCATACTAATCAATATTCTCTAATTCGTCTTTACATTAATAAAAGTAACATTTTTGCCTTCTTAAAAAATGAAAACAAAAGCACAGTGCAAACACAATTACATACCTACATTTTTGAAAATATTACACTGGGAAAAATATTTCTACTCCTGTGACAGTATCTAATAACACTGCTTCATTAATCACCCTCAAAAATAATTTGCTATGAGAAATATTTTGGTATGCTTTTCTTTCATTTTTGTACCTGAAAGAAATCTCATCTCATAATCATTCTTCCAGACTCTTGCATACATTGGTTTGGTTATAAGCAGACTTCTCCTGAGCTAAAAAATAAAGTATTTTCATTCCCAGAAGATTTAATCTTCTTTAATCTCTAAATCTTCACTGTCTAATATGATAGCCACTACTCATTTGAAATGTGGCTAGTTCAAATTGTGATGTGCTATAAGTATTATGTAAATAATGGATTTTAAAGATTTAATGAAAAAACTTTAAATATCTCATTAATAGTTTTTATGATTATATGTTGAATAATTTAGACATATTAGAATAAATTAGACATATTACTAAATTAACTTCACTTTTAAAAACTTATATTGTTGGATGAGTTTTGGTAATTTATGGCTTTCAAAGAATTGGTTCATTTCATCTGAATTGTTGAACTGATGTGCACAGAGTTGTTCCTAGTACTCCTACATTATATTTTTAATATTTGTGAGGTTTAGAGTGATGTCCCCTCTTTCATGCCTAATACTGGTAATTTTTATCTTCTTTCTTTTAACCTTTTTCAGTCTGGCTAGAGGTTTATCAATTTTACTGACTTTTTCAAAGAACCATTCATTTCTCTGTTATTTTTCTGTTGTCAATTTCATTAATTTCTGCTCTTTATTTTTTGCTTCAGTCTGCTTGCCTCAGTTTTTAATTTGTTCTTATTTTTCCTGTTTAAGGTAAAAACCTAGATTGTTGGTTTGAGACATAATTTTCTAAAGTAAGTATTTAATGCTCTAAAATCTACATGAGGCTAATAGGAAATTTAAAATTACATAGTCCGATAAATGGTGCTTGAATAATTGGATATTCATATGTAAAAGAATTAAACTGAATCTGTATCTTACACCACTTAAAAAAGTTAACTGAAAAGGGATTAAAGACTTAACATGTATACCTGTGGTGGATTCATTTTAATATTTGGCAAAACTAATACAATTATGTAAAGTTTAAAAATAAAGTTAAAAAAAAAAAAAAGAATAAAAGGAAAAAAAAAAAAAGACTCGAAACCATGAAATTCCTAGAAAACATAGGAACAAAGCTCCTTGACATATGTCTTGGTAATAATTTTGGAGGGTATAACATCTAAAGCATAAGCAACAAGATTAAAAATGAACAAGTGGGACTAACTCAAACTAAAAAGCTGCTGCACAACAAAAGAGATCATCAACAGCGTGAAAAGATAATCTATGGAATGAGAAAATAATATTTTCAAATAATATATCAGATAAAGGGTTAATAGCCAAAATGAATAAAAGCTCTTACATTTCAATAGCAAAAAAAAAAAAAAAAAAAAGAAAAGAAAAGAAAGAAATTAAAAATGGGCAAAGGATCCGAATTGACACTTCTTTTTTAAATTTATTTTAATTGGAGGGTAATTACAATATTGTAGTGGTTTTTGCCATACACTGACATGAATCAACCATGGGTGTACATGTATTCCCCAGCTTGAAACCCCCTCCCACCTCCCTCCCTATCCCATCCCTCTGGGTCATCCCAGTGCACCAACCCTGAGCACCCTGTCTTATGCATTGAACCTGGACTGGAGATCTGTTTCACATATGATAATATACATGTTTCAATGCTATTCTCTCAGATGATCCCACCCTTGCCTTCTACCACAGAGTCCAATAGACTGTACTATACATCTGTGTCTCTTTTGCTGTCTCGCATTTAGGGTTATCATTAGCATCTTTCTAAATTCCATATATATGTGTTAATATACTGTCCTGGTGTTTTTCTTTGCCTTACTTCACTCTGTATAATAGGCTCCAGTTTCATCCACCTCATTAGAACTGATTCAAATGTATTCTTATGGCTAAGTAATATTCCATTGTGTATATGTACCACAGCTTTCTTATTCATTCGTCTGCTGATGGACATCTAGGTTGCTTCCATGTCCTGGCTATTATAAACAGTGCTGCGATGAACATTGGGGTACACGTGTCTCTTTCAATTCTGATTTCCTCGGTGTGTATGCCCAGCAGTGGGATTGCTGGGTCATAAGGCAGCTCTATTTCCAGTTTTTTAAGGAATCTCCACACTGTTCTCCACAGTTGCTGTACTAGTTTGCATTCCCACCAACAGTGTAAGAGGGTTCCCTTTCTCCACACCCTCTCCAGCATTTATTGTTTGTAGATTTTTGGATAGCAGCCATTCTGACGGCGTGAGATGGTACCTCATTGTGGTTTTGATTTGCATTTCTCTGATAATGAGTGATGCTGATCATCTTTTCATGTGTTTGTTAGCCATCTGTATATCATCTTTGGAGAAATGTCTATTTAGTTCTTTGGCCCATTTTTTGGTTGGGTCATTTATTTTTCTGAAATTGAACTGTAGAAGTTGCTTGTATATTTTCGAGATTAATTCTTTGTCAGTTGCTTCATTTGCTATTATTTTCTCCCATTCTGAAGGCTGTCTTTTCACCTTGTTTATAGTTTCCTTCATTGTGCAAAAGCTCTTAAGTTTAATTAGGTCCCATTTATTTATTTTTGCTTTTATTTCCATTACTCTGGGAGGTGAGTGATAGAGGATCCTGCTGTGATATATGTTGGAGAGTGTTTTGCCTATGTTCTCCTCTAGGAGTTTTATAGTTTCTGGTCTTATGGTTAGATCTTTAATCCATTTTGAGTTTATTCTTGTGTATGGTGTTAGAAAGTGTTCTAGTTTCATTCTTTTACACGTGGTTGACAGGTTTTCCCAGCACCACTTGTTAAAGAGATTGTCTTTTCTCCTTTGTATATTCTTGCCTCCTTTGTCAAAGATAAGGTGTGCATAGGTGCGTGGATTTATCTCTGGACTTTCTATTTTGTTCCACTGATCTATAGTTCTGTCTTTGTGCCAGTACCATACTGTCTTGATGACTGTAGCTTTGTAGTATAGCCTGAAGTCAGGCAGGTTGATTCCTCCAGTTCTATTCTTCTTTCTTAAGATTGCTTTGGCTATTCAAGGGTTTTTGTATTTCCATACAAATTGTGAAATTATTTGTTCCAGTTCTGTGAAAAATACCATTGGTAGCTTGATAGGGATTGCATTGAATCTATAAATTGTTTTGGGTAGTATACTCATTTTCACTATATTGATTCTTCCAATCCATGAACATGGTATATTTCTCCATCTATTTGTGTCCTCTTTGATTTCTTTCATCAGTATTTTATTGTTTTCTATATATAGGTCTTTTGTTTCTTTAGGTAGATATATTCCTAAGTATTTTATTCTTTTCATTGCAGTGGTGAATGGAATTGTTTCCTTAATTTTTCTTTCTGTTTTCTCATTGTTAGTGTATAGAAATGCAAGGGATTTCTGTGTATGAATTTTATATCCTGCAACTGTACTATATTCATTGATTAGCTCTAGTAATTTTCTGGTGGAGTCTTTAGGGTTTTCTATGTAGAGGATCATGTCATCTGCAAACAGTGAGAGTTTTATTTCTTCTTTTCCAATTTGGATTCCTTTTATTTCTTTTTCTGCTCTGATTGCTATGGCTAAAACTTCCAAAACTATGTTGAATAGTAGTGGTGAGAGTGGGCACCCTTGTCTTGTTCCTGACTTTAGGGGAAATGCTTTCAACTTTTTCACTTGAGGATAGTGTTTGCTGTGGGTTTATCATATATGCTTTTATTATGTTGAGGTACGTTCCTTCTATGCCTGCTTTCTGGAGAGGTTTCATTATAAATGGGTGTTGAATTTTTCAAAGAGATCATCAACAAAGTGAAAAGACAATCTATGGAATGAGAAAATAATATTTTCAAATCATATATCTGATAATGGGTTACTAGCCAAAATGAATAAAAATTCTTACAATTCAATAGCAAAAAAAAAAAAATTAAAAATGGCAAAGGATCTGAACTGACATTTCTCCAAAGAAAATATATTGAAAGGTCAACAGGCATATGAAAAGATGCTCAACATCATTACAGGTCAACAGGTATATGAAAAGATGCTCACTAGTCATTAGGGAAATACAAATTAAAACCACATAGAGATATCTCTTCACACCTGATAGAATGACCCTCATCAAAAAGTCAGGAGATAATAATGCTGGCATGGATGTGGAGATAAGGGAATCTTTCTGCATTGCTGGTAGGATTGAAAACTGGTACAGCCACTATGGAAAACAGAATGGAAGATCCTCAAAATGTTGCAAATAAAACTACTGAACAATACATTTCTGGGACTATAACCAAAGGAAGTGAAAACAGTAACTCAAAAGATATCTGCAGCCCTCCATGTTCATAACAGCATTATTTGCAATAGCCAAGACATAGAAGCAACGTAAGTGTCCATCAATGGATGAATGGATAAAGAAATTGTGTATATACATACAATGGAATAGTATTCAGTCATTAAAAAAACAAATTCTATCATTTGCAACATGAGCAAACCTTGAAGGCATTATGCTAAGTGAAATAAGTCAGAGAAAGACAAAACTATATGATCTCCTTCACATGTGGAATCTAAAAACCAAACAAAAACTGAGTTCATGGATGCAGAGAACAGATCAATGGTTATCAGAGGCAGAAGGTGTGGAGAGGGGAAACTGGTGGTTCAAACGTACAAATTTACAGTTGTAAGGTGTAATATACAATCCAATGTCTATAGCTAACACTGCTGCATAATACAGGGGAAAGTTAAAAGAGTCAGTTCTCATCACAATAATTTTTTTTCCCCTTCCCTTCTCTTTCTTTTTTTTCTTATTGTACCTGTATGAGAAGATAGATGTTAGCTGACCTATGGTGGTGATCATTTTACAATATATGTAAATCAAACTATCATGCTATAAGGTTTAAATTTATATAGTGATGTATATCAATTAACTTTCAATAGAACTGGAAAAATAAATTACATGTAAATATAAATGTAAATTAATTACATTTGTGGTTCATATTATATATTTCTATTTATTGCTACTCTAAGAAGTGTTTTCTGTCTAACACATTAGTAAAAGTTTAATAGCTTATGGGAACACTGAATCAAAAATCTCAGGCTTTCAGAAAGCAGTCAGCAACAGCCTTCAGTGGTCTGGGTTCCTCTAGTTCCAATTACATAAATACTTGGGATATATTTTGAGGTGAAACTTAAAGTAAAAAAACATGTCCTATGACACTGAATCTGACAGCTCATGGTTCTTTAGAGTGCCTTCTCTACTCATAGAATAATTAGGATTTCTTTAAGAAAATCAGACAGCCATCTATCTAACATGAACTATCAAGCTGAAACATGAGACTGCTCTCTCACCTTCTTTGTCTTCCCATTTCACCGGCTTGACACATGCCTGCAATATGTACCACAGACACCCTCTTACTGGTCCTCTAGCCTGAAACCTGGGGCTTTGATTTCCTTCCCACCACTGTATCTGCAGTACCAAGCAGTGGGGAGAACACAGGGGAGAAAAAAGGAATGTGAATTTATGACAAGTTTTGGGACCACAGGACTAGAAAAGGTCAGTTTTCATTCCAATCCCAAAGAAAGACAACGCCAAAGAATGTTCAAACTACCATACAATTGCACTCATCTCACACATTAGCAGAACAATGTTCAAAATTCTCCAAGTTAGGCTCCAACATTACATGAACTGAGAACTACCAGATTTTCCAGCTGGATTTAAAAAAGGCAGAGAAACCAGAGGTCATTTTGCCAACATCTGTTGGATCATACAAAAAGCAAGAGAATTCCAGAAAAACATCTACTTCTGCCTTATTGACTATGCCAAAGCCTTTGACTGTGTGGATCACAAAAAATTGGAAAATTCTTAAAGAGATGGGAATACCAGATCACCTCACCTGCCTTCTGAGAAACCTGTATGCAGGTCAACAAGCAACAGTTAGAACCAGACATGGAACAATGGACTTGTTCCAAACTGGGAAGGGAGTATGTCAAGGGTGTACACTATCACCTTGCTTTATTTAACTTACATCCAGAGTACATCATGCAAAATGCCAGGCTGGATGAAGCACAAGCTGGAATCAAGATTGCTGGGAAAAATATCAACAACCTCAGATATGCAGATGACATTCACCCTAATGGCAGAAAGCGAAGAAGAACTAAAGAGCCTCTTGATGAAAGTGAAGGAGAAGATTGAAAAAGCTGGCTTAAAACTCAATATTCAAAAAACTAAGATCATGGCATCCCGGCCCATCACTTCATGGCAAATAGATGGGGAAACAATGGAAACAGTGAGAGACTTTATTTTCTTGGGCTCCAAAATTACTGTGGATGGGGACTGCAGCCATGAAATTAAAAGATGCCTGCTCCTTGGAAGAAAAGCTATGATCAACCTAGACAGCATATTAAAAAGCAGAGACATTACTTTGCTGACAAAGCTCCATTTAGTCAAAGCTATGGCCTGTCCAGTACTCATGTATGGATATGAGAGTTGGACTATGAAGAAAGCTGAGCACCAAAGAATTGATGCTTTTGAACTGTGGTGTTGGAAAAGACTCTTGAGGGTCCCTTGGACTTCAAGGAGATCAAAATACTCAATCCTAAAAGAAATCAATCCTGAATATTCATTGGAAGGACTGATGCTGAAGCTCCAATACTTTGGCTACCTGATGTGAAGAACTGATTTACTGGAAAAGACAGTGTTACTGGAAAAGACTGAACGCAGGAGGAGAAGAGGACGACAGAGGATGAGATGGTTGGATGGCATCACCGACTTGATGGACATGAGTTGAGCAAGCTCCGGGAGTTGGTGATGCACTGGAAAGCCTGTTGTGGTGCAGTCCATGGGATCACAAAGAGTTGGACACAACTGAGTGACTAAACTGGGGACCACGGTTCCTTGGTCAGAGATAAGATCCCCTCTCTCAGAGATTTAGACACCTGCCTACTGCCTCCGTCTTTACCAACATTTGGGAATTGCCTGGGTTGGAGCAGAGAATAGGAAAACATGAGGCAAAAAAAAAAAAAATCAAGATATTTCCTCCCTTTCTAATTCACAGAAGTCCTCATTCTAGGTCTCAGATCTGAAAGAGAAGACTTTTCTGAAAATTTTTCTGCCCATATCTGATGCATTCTTCAGGGTGTAAATTTGCTTTTGATCTGAGCTGAGTAATACTGAAGAGAGGGAAGAAAAGCAACAACAATATTGGCTTGGTGATCTTTGGAATTCTGGACACTTTCCCTAATCTACGTGGTAGTCTCTCATTTTCAGCATCCTCAGCACACATACATTCTGCCAGGTTTATAGCTACATTTAATGGAGACAGAGTGGAGGGTATTCAATCCGTCTTTCCTGGAAATAGAATGAGTATCCAATTTTAAGACATTTTTTTTAAAAGACAAAAATTCTAATCTTAGTCAAGTCCCCAAACTTCAAATATATGTTAGGCGGGAGATGGAGGACTCAGGTATTAATCATTTGAAGGATAGGTCTAACCACAGAATCAGAAGTTCGCCGTATTCTCCTGAGGAGTAATAGCTAGACTTCTCATGAGAATGACAGAGCCATGTTATTTGAAAACATCTTGAGTTTTACACATTTATACTTAAAGTAAATCTAAAATAAGTCTGTTGTTTAGACAAGATGCATTATGGCTAAGGCTAATTAGGTGGGAGTATAGTAGACTTAAATAAACAAAACAAAATTCGCTCATTCTTGATTAAGTATGTTTTTTCCAGAGCAGAAGTATCTGTTATCATCTGAATAGAATGCAAAAGGTAAATTTTTATCCTGACATTTAATCTAACTCGGTGTATATTGAAGATTGGGAGTGGGGTGAGTAGATTCTGTGCTATCATCTAACCTTGGCCACCCCTCACTTGTATATCTTGAACATCAGAATTCTGCCTTTTCAGTCCAAATCTTAGACCAAAACCCTTTTTTTCATAACTAAGGACTATGTGTTCTACTTTCTGAAAAACATTTTGTTTGTAGATTTGTATTTTAAAGGAGGACTACTTTCTAAGTAACAGCTTGGAAGCTACAGGTGTATGACCTCAAAAATGCTAGTTATGATCGTGACTTTTGACCCAGTTTTCAAAGAGGAATATGTTGGCGACAATGTAAAGCCCAACCAGCACTGGTTTAAACACTCAAGAGTTTGTCCATGTCACAGCAATAATATACCTAGGGCTCAATATACTCTCCTACAGTGTAAAAGAAACACAAATAATCTTCTTATACTTCATTCCCCCATTGTTGGACATTTTTTTGTTTCCAGTTAAGTTATTCTATCAGAAACATGTGAAAAGATGCTTAATATCATAACAAAGCAACTTCATATCTGTATCTTTACTAGTGTTTTTATTTTCAAGGATAGATTCCCAGAGGTGAGGTTGCTGAGTCTCAGGATGTGAGCATTTTACATTTTAATGCTTGCAAGTTTCCAAAATAATTTTGATAATCCAGATTCTCACCAACAGTATAGAATGCTGCTTTCCTCACATTCTCACCATTACCAGATGTTACCAGTATTTTAACTTATCATGGTGGATAGACAGAGAAGGGGGCAGCAGAGGATGAGATGGTTAGATAGCATCACCAACTCAATGGACATGAATTTGCGCAAACTCTGGGATACAGTAGAGGATAGAAGAGCCTGGCGTGTTACAGTCCATGGGGTCACAAAGAGTCAGACATGACTTAGCAACTGAACAACAGGAAGTAAGACAATGAATGATTTACTTTTTATCATTATCTAGTTTCATTTCTTAGAGCATTATTGATGTTGATCATCTTTTTACATGCTTACTGGCAGTTTGTCTCTCTTCTGTGAATAGTCTAGTATTTATATTTATTTGTCTCTCATCAATATAAAGGAGTATAATAACCCTTTTGTTGTCATATAAATTACAAGTATTTTCCCTCTAGTTCATTGTTTGTCCTTTAAATTGGTCAATGATGTCTGGAAAACTCATACTCACCTGTAAAACAGCTCATATATCACTTTCTCTGTCAAGCTTCCCCTGGTTTTCCTGGAAGAATTAGTCACTCCTTCTACAATATATCCATAATATTTTGCGCACATCCCTGTGTGCTGAGTTATAACTAAAGATTTTTCCTCCTGATCAAGAAAGAGTATCAAATTCAAGTCAAAGAGACTAGCATTATAACAGATATCTCTGAATCTGCTTTCATTTTTCTAAGAGTAGATCATTCACAAACTTCAAAGTTTTATTTTTCTCTATCATTAGTATTATCATACCATCTTTCATTTTAGAGAATCCTAGCTCTACTTCTCAACTGTCTCCCCATGAAAACTCTTCTTTTCTTCTGCCTGTCTGTTTTCATTCATGAGGGCTGCCTTCAAAATCCTGAGAGGATGCCAGCATTGCTGTTTCCCTCTGTTCCAGTTGTCTATTGCTGTGTGACAAACCACTGCACATTCTGAAGACCTAAAATGACAATTATTTATTTTGCTCACAATTAATTCTCAGGCTGGGCTAAGTGGGTAATACTTGTGCCCACTCTGTAGAGGTCAGGTTGGAAGTCCAGCCAGGTCTGGAGAATCAATTTCCAGATGCCTCGCTCACATGACTGGCCAGCCAGAGCTGCTGCTGGGATACTCAGTTCATCTCCACATGGGCCTCTCTGTAATGTTCCTTGACTTACTCAATAGGTTAGGTTCCAGGAGTGACTATTTGGGATTACTATTTGGAATTTATTTAGGAAGTAAAAGTAAAAGTCTCTTGAGACTGGACTGGAAACTGGCACCGCATCATCATCATCTATGCTATATTTATTTGCTCAAAGCAGTCAGAGTCTGCCCGGTTTTAAGGGAATGAACTTAGACCCCACTTCTCAATGGGAGGAGTGCCAAAGACATCATGGTCACCTTAAATCTACCATATCTTGCCAAATATTGGGTCCTTCCAGGGTTGTCAAATCAGTATTTGCTATAACCGAGCCCTTCTCTGTTCCCTTCAGAAGTGTGGAAAAAAGAAAAAAAAAAGAAGTGTGGAAAAAGCTTCAGTTCCTTCTGACTCTGTGTCACTTGGTGTCCCAGCCACAGAGAAACATGATGAGTGTTTCATATTTCCCATGGACCCTTCAGCTTCTCCCAAGGAGCCCAACCTTGACTGCTAAACCAAGACACGGGTAAGATAGAGGGTATCCTTGCCAAATTTTTTACTCTTCAGTCTCTGTGCTGACAAAAATGTCTCCTTATAGAACTCCTTCCCCTCTAATAAATCAACTTGAATCAACACTTCATTAAGTATGGACATATTCTATAGACAAACCACTTTGGGCTGCTTAGCCCAAATCTTAATGTGCCTTTACTTCATGTCTGAGAAGCCTATTGGCATGGACTCTTTAGCCTCTTAAGCCAACTTATCTCATAAAAACAATATTTTATAAGATTGCCTATGGCACTCTCAAAATCTAAAGAATGCTATTTCTACTCTATTCTAAAGAAATTCTATTTCTTAGACTTTCTTAGAACCCCACAGCTCCATACTATGCACTGGAATTTAATGTCTGGGAAAAGAAATACCCTGTACCCTACTAGGAAAGTACTATGTCAGCCAGGGAGAATCACTAGGACGTTTTGCTATTTCTTAGTTGTGAGAATAATATTTTTGTTTTAAATGGAAAAGCCCTCTATTCTCAAAAGCCTAAAAGAGAAATCACACTGCCCACTAGTTCCCACTCCCCCAAGAACTCTGCAGGGGTTCTTTATTGTTTCCACGACCTTCGTCAAAATGATCAGCAAACTATGACAGGTACCTTACATGTAGAGAGCACTACAACACAGATTCCTTTAAACCACACATCAGTTAAGTGCCGGAATTTGGAAGGTGACAATTGATTTCACCTCTCTCCCCTCAAGATTCCAAATCAATTGAGAAACAGACATCAGAATCCAAGCATATGGATCAAAATATCTGCTGTTGTTACTGGCAAAGCTGGAGGACAGGTTTGATTTGACTTTCTACTATTTTCTTTAAAACCTAGTCCTTGGGACCTGCCTCTGAAGAGAACTGGGTCTGAAGTATAGACATATATTTGGCTGCTCTGTGTAGGCCAGACTGTGGCCTGTTCTGCCATGCAGGGACATCTGGCCAAATCAGCAGAAGCAGAAAGAGTAGAGAACCTGCAGCCACAGGCAGTCATGGTCTGCAGAGAAAGCCCTTGAGGCTGGCTTTCCCATGCTGGATACCTCCCCTAGTCTCACCAATCGGTAACACAGTGCCCTTCACTCCTATAGGAAGAGGAGACGTGGCCAAAAGCATTTTTCCAACATTTCTGAGAGAGAAGAATTTCCTAACTTGTGGGTCTTACAGGAAAACAGAAAGGAGAGAAAATAAGTCTCCTATATGAAGTAAACATTTAGGATAAATCATTGCTATGACACAGATCTTGTAAAATATGTTATTCTTCTTCCAACCCTGTCCTAAAGCATTCTATCACATTCACAATACACATCCTATAAATTTTTTTTCAACATGTAAATATATATAATTCAAGTCACACAGTCTTACTTTATTATGAACAAAGTTAAATGATAATCTACAGAATGGGAGAAAATATCTGCAAATCCTATAATGAGGATTTTATAAGAATTTATATCCAGAATATGCGAAGAATTCTTATAACTCAATAACAAAAATCAAACACCCCAGTTAAAAAGTGGGCAAAGACATTTCTCCAAAGAAGATATACGACTGTCCAGTAAGCACATGAAAAGATGTTTAACATCATCAGTCATTAGAGAAATACAAATCAACCCTGAGATACTGCTTCATCAAATAGGATGGTTATAATTAAATACACTCAAATACACACACAGAAAATAACAAGTTTAGCAATGATGTGAAGAAACTGGAACACACAGTACATTGCTGGTAGGAATGTAATATGGCCAGCCACTGTGAAAAACATTTTGGTGTTTTCTCAAAGAGTTAGCATAGAAAAGCCCGACAACCAAGCAATTCCACTTCAAAAGAATTGAAAGCAGGTATTCAAACAGATACCTGTATACCACTGTTCCTGTAGCATTATTTACAATATCTGAAAAGTGTAAATAACCCAAGTGTCCATGGTCAGATGAATGAATAAATAAAATGTGGCATATCCATATATTTAAATATTATTCATTCATAAAAAGGAATGAAATTCTGATACCTGCTACATGAATGAATCTTGAAAACATATGGTAAGTGAAATAAGCCAGACACAAAGGGATAAACATTATATGATTCTATTTACATGAAATACCTAAAATAGACAAATTCTTAAGGGCAGAAAGTAGATTAGAGAGATTAACCAGGGAAGGGAGTGGGAATCTTTGCTTAATAGGTACAGAGTTTCTGTTTGGGGTGATGAAAACTTGGGTAGGAAGTTGATAGCTGTAATGCACAACACTGTGAACACAATTAATGCCACTGAATTGTATTTAAATATAGTTGACAGATGAATGGATAAAGATGTGGTATATATACCCAACGAATATTACTTAGGCATTAAAAAGAACAAAATTGGGTCATCTGTGGAGACATGGATGGACATGGATGTCTTACACAGTGAAGTCAGTCAGAAAGAGAAAAACAAAGAGCGTATGTTAACGCATATATGTGGAATCTAGAAAAAGGGTCCAGATGAACCTATTTGCAGGGCAGGAAAAGAGATACAGACATAGGGAACAAGTGGGTGGACATGGTGGGGAGGAAGTGGGAGGTGGGATGAATTGGGAGACCGGGACTGACATACATACGGTACCATGTAGTAAAATAGCTAGCTAGTGAGAACCTGTTGCATAGCACAGGGATCTCAGCTCTGCATTTTCTGATGACCTAGATTGGTGGGATGGAGGGTGGGGACAGTGGGAGGGGGGTCCAGAGGAAAGGGAGATATGTATACTTATAGCCGATTCACTCTGTTGTACAGCAGAAAACACCACAATATTGTAAAGCAACCATACCCCAACAAAAAATAATAAATAAATAAATGCATGTAGTACTTATTACCTTTTGTCTTCTAATTATAATAGTGTTCTTATCTTATTTCTTTTACTAAACTATAAGTTTTTTAATGTCTTTATGTTTCATTTTCTCTTTTCATCCATGCTAAATACATCATAGGTCCTTGATGAGTGATAAATTTTCAGAAATGAAAAAAATGGTTGAAATTGCAAATTTACCACAAAATTTTTTTAAATGATTCATTCATACTAAATATGCATTTACATATTTTATAGCAGTTTATAGGAGAAAAATCACACTATTCCTTATTTAAGAAATAAGTTTTAGTAGGACTACCACTACTAATATATTTTGACTATTCATTTTTAACTAAGTAAAGAAAAATAGGACAAAAATAAACATTCACTGGGTCAGAGATGAAATTGGAATCAGGAAGTCAATAGATTTATGAGTCAAGTCAGAGGTGAACTTTTTCGTGTTTTATATTTTCAAGGGTCATTCTTCACTGAATGCTAGTATTATATATTAAAAACAAATACAGGAGCCAGGGTCCAGAGGTTTTCTTGGCTCTTGTAGTTGGACTTTCCTGGTGGCTCAGATAGTAAAGAATCCACTTGCCAATGCAGGAGACATGGGTTCGATCCCTGGGTCAGAAGATGCCCTGGAGAAAGAAATGGCAACCCACTCCAGTATTCTTCCCTGGGAAATCCCACAGACAGAGGAGCCTAGTGGGCTACAGTCCATGGGGTCACAAAAGAGTTAGACGTGACTTAGTGACTAAACACCACCACAGTTGTAATTCCTTTGCACAATAGCAATGCAGTTAGTAGTCAGACGGATGATAAGGGGCAGAATGTTTTCAGAAACATTCCTCAGGCATTTCTGACCCTTCTTTCCTCCTTGAGCCACCTGAGGATGTGGTGCTGACAGGGGCCACAAACAGATCTTTGTTACCTGCTTACACTTCGCTCTTCCCTTTCCTGAATTCCTTCTTTCTCATTAAAATAATAATTGAGTGTGGTTTGAGAATCTAGACACCTTTAGGGAATGAATATTTTCTCCACATGTTTATATTTTCCCCCACTGAAAATAGGGAAATATTTCTCTCTGGACACTCCGTAGAAATGGTTAAGTACTCTGTTGAAAGGAAAATAAGGTCTCTGGGGCATAGACATTACCAACATTAGAAACACGCTAACAAATTCTGTGTCACCAGAATTTTTCCCTTTAGTCTAAATTATTAGGATTTGAGATAATTTTAATGGAAGGCAGAAAATACCTTCCTTATAAAATAAAATACCCAAATTTCTCTGATATATTAAGTATCAACAGAATAATTAAGTACTTTTTCTTTTCAAGGCAACAAGCACTTCTGTAAATCATTGCATTTCTCCCCCAGATTTCCTTTGTAGATGTTTGAAGGTATTAATTACTATCATAATTTTTCAAATAAAGAACCCGAGACCAGAAAGGCTAACTACTTTGTCCAAAGCAGAGTGGACTCAGCACAGAACTCCTACACCGTCCCGATACTCCTGATAGTACATTCTTCTTTATAATTAGAACAAATCTCAGGGCCCTGTGCATATGGAAAACACTGGAGAGAATATTAAATATTAAATATTATTGGCTTATCGAACTGCTAATGTTCCTATCATTCAAAGAGCTCACATTAAAAATAACTCGGTACAACAATTTCCTGCTACAGGTTAAGACTGTACCTACCCTAACAACATAATAACTGGTAAATTAAATTACTCCAGCCATTTACAATATGGAATTCACATTCCTCTTATTTAAAAAAGTCTTTTGTCAGCAAATATGAAACAGACTTCAGACTTCTTGATTTTTTTTTAACCAAGATGATGCTACTACTAAAAATTTCTTGGGGGTAAGTGGCTGGTTTGTTGAGTTAGGAGAGGTTACGGGAAATGGACACTAAGAGGTCATGGCTAGAGATGTGCAGGAAGTCAAAAGGTCTTTCTACTTAAGACCCCATGTTCTTAGACCCACAGGCAGAGAGGAAGAATGGTTCCACTATTCCACTGCACATCAAGACAAGATCCACAACAGATACGAACCTTTGATTCATCCTTTCCCAATCATCTTTACAGATAAAAGCCTAAGGTCCAGAAGACTGGCATTAAAGGACAAGACTTTACAACTGAGAATCACAAGCACCTTCTGCGCATGAATCCCATTAATAGAAAACACTTTTCTAGCTGTGCTCCTGTGTAGATTCAGGTGTGAAAATTTGAGCACAGTTGTTAAGGAGAGACGAACTGCTCTGCTTAAGAGAGAATTCTCCCTGGAATTGTAGGTCTGGATAGGAATAGGGCTGGGGGAAAAGAGGTAGCCTGAGAAACCCAGGCTGCTGTGAGCTTCCCCACCACGCACAGCCCATCAGTGGACCTGAAAGGGCTGGCTGGGCATGGACGGCTAGCAGGACCTGGGGAAGACATACAGCTTCAGGGTTAACTTCAGAAACAGTTGGCAGGTAAGTATGAAGGGGCTGGGGACACAGGAGACCTTGAGAAAGTAAACCTCTATGGATGAGTAAGAATTGTAGGGAAGTGTTGCATTTCCACAAGTCATAAAATTGAGCTTTTTCTGTAGCAGCAAAACCTTGAATTGTTAGCCAAACTAAACTAGCTATTGGCATGTGTGTGCGTGCTTAGTCGCTCAGTCATGTTCAACTCTGCAACCGCAGGGACTGTAGCCCACCAGGCTCCACTGTCCATGGGGTTCTCCAGGCAAGAATACTGGAGTGGGTAGCCATTACCTTCTCCAGGAGATCTTCCCAACCCAGGGATTGAACCAAAGTTTCCTGCATTACAGGCCGATTCTTTACCATCTGAGCCACAAGGGAAGCAAAATTAGTCTCTTGATCCCTGGTTCAATGACTGCTTACATCAGCATGTGTTTTTTAAGATACACGAAGGACTTCCTGGTCACCAGGGATTTCTACCTTGAAGGACAAGGAGCTATCTACACAGGAGAATAAATTCTGGACTCTAATATCCTCCTGCTCTAGTACTAATTCTTTAACTTCTCAGTCTGATTTATCCTTTACTTTTACTACTGCTGCTGGTACTTGTCAGATGCCTATCAGCTCTGCCTCTAAATCTAGAAAGCAAGTGTAAATTCCAGCCTAGATGTTCAAAGAAGCAAGTAACATTAAAGTGCTAATGACACAGAATACCTAGTCATTGTAGACTTCTGAATCCAGCCTCTTTGATTTTAGGAATGACACTCATTTGCCTACGAGGGTTATCACTCACAGGGTTCACGGCTGCACTGGGTTCCATTCTCAGAAGGAAAAACTACTTAGGGTTTAATGTTTTACCTATTACTGTCTTGAAGTTCTTAACAATTTTACCTTTGACTGTGTGTTCTGCAAGTAAAGTTCAATGGCAACAGAGGAAGTGCTGAGGGATGGGAGCCTCACTCACCATGTGGTCCATCCCTCCAGGGAGAGAAACTCTTTGTTATCCTGTCTGCTCCCCTGCCCCTGCTCAATGACCTCTGCCCTCTGCCCTGGCAGGTGTCAGGGCACAGCTCAGAAAGGTTGGGGAGGTCCACACCCCTATACACTGAGCTGGGGCTGCGGCCCAGTGTCTGTGAGGGGCTGGAGAAGGAAATGGCAACCCACTCCAGTGTTCTTGCCTGGAGAATCCCAGGGACGGTGGAGCCTGGTGGGCTGCTGTCTCTGGGGTCACAGTCAGACACGACTGAAGCGACTTAGCAGCAGCAGCACTGACCCCAACGTATTCCCCTGCCCAAAGCAGCCAGACATTAAATAACAGATTTTAAAAACACTGTGACAGGCCAAGAAAAAGCTTCTTCCTGCTTTTCACTTTGTGCTGGACCCCACAAACTATATTCTTGTCTCTGATTAGATATCTTATCTGGCAATCTCAAACCAATATTGTTTTTAGATTCTTAACTAAATAGTCACAACATATATGCAATAATAACTCTTCACTAAAACTATTCTTTGGTTTCAAGAACTCTTAATAATAAATGTAAAATCAGATCTTTTCAATAGTTCAAGAGGGAAAAACCCTCTATATTATTTTTGCCAGCAGGTATCATTAACAATAGAAGTTTGGGTCTGTTATTGTAGCTTGACAGTACATTGCATGAAATGGAAATGATGGAATTTTTTTTTCATGGAGGCAGCCAGGAAAAAAGAAAGTACTTATTTATCCACAGTGAAAATATTATCACTACATATTTTCTATCACATTAGGGATAGTTTAAAAAAAATCTTGTTACTTTTCTCCAATGTTGGTGTTTGCTCAACTGTAGTGTTTTTCCATTATCTATCTGGCATGAAGTTAAAATAGCCAATAGGTCAGTGACATAAGGGAGAATCAAGGGGAAGTGTAAGAAATAGCTTTTAATTTCTTCTTAATTTTGTATCTCCTTCATATCTTAATATCTTACCTTGAGTTTGGCCAAAAGAAGTTCATGATCGTGAAGAAGTTTTTTGGTTTCATCTTGATTGCTTCCAATTTCTAGAAGATTGGGCTGTGATTCAGCCAACTGAAGCTGTATCCATTTGCCACACTAAAAATAAAAATGGAATAAAATGCACTTTTAGCTCCCCTTACTCCTTCCCTTTCACCCTTCTCCTTTTCCTTCCCCCCTTTTTTTTTCAAAGCTTCCAGTTACACTGTGAAGAGTTTAACCTTTCTATAGAGATAGGTCTTACTTAAATTAGAACAGAACAGTTCTAATATAAATCCGTGCCCTGGCTTTTCTTTTTTTCATTCATAGGATAAATTCTTTTCTCTTAGCATATTAGATTTAAATTAAAAGTTCCCAAATGAGGAACATTTACAATAGGTTATATATTATTGAATAGTAAAAAATTATAGAATAACTCACACAAGTTTACATTCTCTTGCTCAAAAAAACAAATTCTATAAAAATAGTGATTTGAGCAAGTAAGGTGTGAACTTCACCAAAGGGAAAAGGTTTCATAAATGTAATTTATGCTGATTAGTGTCTTTAACCTTGCTGAATCAATCAGAAAGAATAAAGAGCAGAGGAAGCAAGTGATTCTTAGTTTATTTCAAAGTTAAAACATAATATTTTTCAAATTTTATCATTGAATATTCAATAAAGCATGTACAAAAATATCAGTGAAGTTGGATGTGTGACAACTGCCATTTGAATGCACTCAACTTGTTTTCCACATGAAGGACCCTTTCAGTGTCCTACCCCAAGATATAATTCATCATTGCATTTCCTAAGGAATTGCTTTTTTAAGAAGCAATATCGATTCAGCAAGAGGAAGAAGTAGCGGGCACATGCACTTGGCTAAGTGAATTGCTGAGGAGAAATGAGAAAGCTACATGTCTATCCCAGACCATTAGTACCCTGAGACTGTTTAGAAACCAGAAGCCCACATAAATCAGACACAAGCACTTCTATTAAGACACACTTTCCATTTTGAACAGCTTGGAGTTTATTTCAAACAGCACAGCAGTGAACTTAGGGAGCTGAGGAGGCAGGATGGAGGGAACTATCTTAAAAACAGTTTTAGTTAAGAGTTTCCAGTCTAATTTTAGAGTTTTTTTTTTTTCTTACTGTTAATTTAGCCCTGATTCTTTTATCATTTATTCTATATGCATTCTTCCTCATCCTACTCAAATAAATGTTGCATATTTGAGGGAAAGAAAAGTGAATTAAAAAAAATAACAGTAATTTTTCCTCTTTTTCCCTCACTGCTGATAATTGCAGTTACTCAGAGCATCATAAAATGACATGCAAGTTATCAGTATTGCTGCTTTTGCTTCTGGCTGTTTTCCACATCCATCCATTGCCTTTGAAAAGAATAGAGGTGAAGGGACTCAGCAGAGGCCCTGTTATTGTGAGACCAAGTCTCAAGAGCCCTGGGCAAGCGGCCTTGGTAGGAACACTTTGCATTCCGTGCTTTCAGTGCTTCTAGACTGAATCATTTTGTTCAGTGTCAAGTACTGCCTTCTTGTTTCGAATTTTCAAAATAACATAAAATTTTCAGCAATTAGGTGAAATTAAACAGGCTTTATTGTCCATGCTTCTTACAAAAGGCCAGAAAATTCATTTGGTTAAGCCTGGCGGGGTCTTGAAAGTAACAGGCTGGTGAGCACTGATTCCCTTCATTAAACCCTGAATTCTTGAGGTGGTGAGTTGTCTAAATCCAAGCAAAAGGCTTCAGGAATTTTCATAGGACATATTCATAGGGAATAAAATCATGCATACATTCTTGAACCTAAAGACGTGTGCTCATCTTTGCAAAGGGCAAACTGCTTGACATAAAACATACAGAAACCTTTAAGTCCCAAGTGGCTTCAATTTCCTGTGGTTAAGGGCAAGTTAGACACATGCCCCTCGCATCTTCCCTGGTAGGGTCTTCATTCTCTCACCAGTGTGACAAGGATTTACTAGTGCCTTCACCATGTCAAAACCAGAGCTGCAGAGGGCAAGTGTCACTGTCTCTTGTTAGGAGTTCCCTGTGCTCCGTCACGCTGAAAACAATGCCGCCCCTTATCTCTTCCCTCCTTCATCACATCCACTCTCAAAAATCACAGACATTTCACAGGTCCACTGGACTCTTAAGCCTAGCAATCACGAACCTGTGGTCACAAATGTTTTGCCTTTAAAAACCAAACTGAAAGTATACAATAGGATTTGTTATTGCTTTTCTGAAAAATCAAGCTGCTGTAGATGTTTTATGGCTAACTGAAAGAGAAACTCTAGCAACTAGCTGAAACTTAGAGGGTCCTCTCAGTTGCCAATTTAAAGAAGCATTAAGATGTACTTGCTGGGTTATTTTCCATATGCTGTGTACTGCTGATTTTGTGGAATGTTTTTTAGGATTATCAGCAGAACAAGAAGTCTACAGCCACACAGAATAAAAGGAAGTTGTCTGCTTACCTTTATGACAGCTATAACGATTTTGGAGTCCCCAGCCTGCACAGCTACTGAACTGACTGTTGTTGTAGAAAACTCCACAGCAGGACTCTCTTGGCTGGACATGGTACGTTAGAACCAGAGTTTAAGTGTCGGACAGCCTCTGTGCAGATGTGTGGCTGCTGCTCATTTCAGAAGGCAACCACTGGGGTTACTTGGATTCATTCAGGCAAAGAGCTCCGCTCGTACTGATTACTCTGCCAAAAGGAAAGAACAGGAGGTTAAAAATAGACAACCTCATTGAGTTTATCATGAGAGAGAGAGGAAAGAACGGGAGAGAATCGCCACACCCCTAGTATGGTAATACTGAGCGCTTGTTATTTTGGCCATTATCTTAAACGCAGAGGGCAGCTTCTAGCTCTCTGCCTATCAGCTGATGTTTGATAGCAAATGGAAAAAGAATTACATCCTGACAACCCAAGATACTTTAGCCACTGAATCTATACAGTGATGGTGAACTTTGAAACCAGCCAGTCATTAACCTGGGTATCAATCTTTTCAAGATTTTTTTAAGTCTTCTTCATGCAAAGCAAACTCTGAAAGATGTACTTTAAAAACAAGTTCTGGTATTTATTCTGGGACTAAGCCATAAAATTGTTTGAAATACATTTTTGGATTAATCTGCTTTTCTAAAATTGCCTCTTGTCAAATGAAGTTTATGTGAAATGGCCACATTTCTCTCAGAGCCTTGAATTTCTTAGGGACTTTTAAAAACATTTCAATGAGCATTTATCAATAGATATCCAGCATGTCAGGATTTCTTTGCAACTATCTACTCCACTGAACAGTATTTTCAAGTTCAGGTATCATGACTACTAGGAAGTAATACATTTTCCAATTACTTTTAATTGTAGCAGGGGCATGACTTGTATTTTTGATTAAAGGTTAACATTATGTATATTTTGCTACTTTTCTTTTAAAAAGAATAACATTGTACTTCAGATTTGGTTTTATTTCCAACCCTCCCCCACCCCATGCCTGGGGCAGGAAAATTATAGATGGCTTAAATCAGAGCCTAAGATCGACAGATTAATCCTATTGCTAGAAACTCAGTGTGTGTCACAAGTTGTCTGTGGTATTAAACAGCAGCTGTTGGATTCCCTGTCAAGGAACAGCTGAAAATAACACTGAAGCTTAGGTCAGAGGTCAGACGCAAACACATCAGAGATACTGACTCTGGAGCTGCTGAAGCCGTCGGAAATCTTTGGGCCGAAGCCAGAGTGGAGGATATAGCAATAAACCGACTTAAATGAGTCCACTTGCTGGTTAAACCCTTAGCTCAATTTAAAAGCATGGTCAGGTTCAGGTTCATTATTCAGAAGGCTGAGTCAGCACCACGGCTTTGTTCATGATGATATTCTTGAATCAAAGGGGAAATAGTGTTATTACATATATTTTGGTTTTGGCAATTATTTTTGCTTCCCAGAGCATGTCCTGGCTGCTCTGCAGTTATGTGGGCATGACCCAGTTGCCTGCTGGTCAGCAAAAGGAAACCACCCGGGCCCCAGTTCCTGGGCTCCAGAACTTCAGCAGAGGCCATAAAGGGTGCATTTGGGGCAAGCTCGGGAGAGCAGATGCCAAGAGACACCATGATGCAGGAAGTACTGTAAATGGTTTCATCCTATGGCAGGGATGGAGAGCTTGCAGAGAACCATCCTGACCTCTCTATAGCGGCTGCCTCGGTATTCAAGGCGGGCTCCTTCTGCTTGAGCAAACAGTTGGTCCAAACAAACCAAAACAAATTGAGTGAAACCAGTTTTCAGCTAATTGCCCTCAAGAAAAATCAAGAGTTGACAAGTGTGTCACGTAATCGCCACACCCTAAACTAAAATGCCCAAAGCAGCCTTGCTTAAGCCTTTGTGTACACGGCAAACTGCAACAGCAAACAGTGCACCCAAAGTACACAGCGCACCTTCCCCCAGAGCTAATCTACTGTTAGAAACTCAGTGTGTGTCAGAAGTTGCATAAAGGCCCTCAGGAGGCAAGGGGAAACAGGTTACTTAGACAATGGTTAGAAGACTGCTGATGTTCACAGAGCCCCACTTCAGGTGAATGACTGTGTAACGCGTATGGAGGGCAGTGCGGACTGCGCGGAGTCACAGGCCCATCGGAAGGGAAAGGGAAGAGACAGGTGAGGAGGAGAGAGAACTAGGATCCAAGTCTGGTTAATTCCAAGGCTTAAGGGCAAAAGCAATCAGAAATATGTAAGACCTTGTTAAAAGATTAATCCAGCTATTCAGCTGCAAAGGTGATGGCATCTGTCTTTGTATAGATGATCTTTCTAAGCAGACCCAAAGTGCTGCATAGAAAATATTTTCTGCATTGGTGGACATGGACAATAATGCAAACCGCATGCATGAATTTAAGTGGTTTCTAACACATGTCCTTTAATTCAAATTCTTGGCTTTAACATCTTCAAAAGACTTGAATCACTTTTTTCTCCCCTTCCCTTGCTTTCTATTTCTTTCCTCTTCAACTTCTTAGTCCTTCTTCCTTGGTCCGTCTACATCTTGCTCATTTAGAAACTTGGTCTAGGTCTCTTCATCTAGCATAATATTTAATTATAAGCTGCATTATTAACCCTGGGAAATACTTTGGAAAACCTAAGTGTAAAATATACTGTATTAAAGAAATTGCTACCCTATAATTAGACGGCTTTTTTTTGAAAGCTTTTGAGCTAGTTTGTTTATACTCTGCCTCCCCTATCTTCACCAAAAAAGCAGGATAAAACAAAACAAAACAAAAAACCTTACAGGCATTCTCATATTCTTTGAAGTTTATAGAGGATCTTGCTGAGGTTATTTGCCTTCTCTGTTTATCCCTCTGGGAAATGCCTGGTTTTTTTTGTTTTCATACCAGCTGAATTTTAGTGAAAAATCCTCCATGGAGAATCAAAAAGCTATAACTGGATTCTGTAGAGTTGCAAATAGCACATTCCCTCCCCCCCCCCCAATTTTTCTTTTATTGTAGTAAAATACACATAACAAAATTTACCATCTTAACTATTTTTAAGTGTACAGTTCAGTGATATTAAATACATTCATAGTGTTGTGCAACCTTCACCAACATCTATCTCCATAATTCTTTTAATCTTATAAAAAATGAAACTCTATACGCATTAGACAATAATTCCATCCCCTACACCACCCCAAAACCTCTGGCAACCACCATTCTACTTTCTTTCTCTATGATTTTGACTACACCAAGTATCTCAGAGCAGTTGTTTTTTGTGATTGATTAATTTTACTTGGAGAAGGAAATGGCAACCCACTCAGTATTCTTGCCTGGAGAATCCCGTAGACAGAAGAGCTTGGCTGACGACTATAGTCCATGGGGTCACAAGAGTCAGACACGACTGAGTGACTAAACCTCCACCAATTTTACTTAGCGTGATGTTCTCAAGGTTCATCCATGCTGTGGTGGTGGTGGTTTAGTCGCTCAGTCGTGTCCAACTCTTGTGACCCCATGGACTGTAGCCCGCCAGGCTCCTCTGTCCATGAGATTCTCCAGGCAGAATACTGGAGTGGCTTGCCATTTCCTTCTCCAGGGCATCCATGCTGTAGCATATGTCATATTTTCCCTTAAGGGCTAAATAATATTCTCTTGAATATATATTCCATGTTTTGCTCATCCATTCAGCCACTTGAGTGGCTTCTACATTTTCTCTCTTGTGAATAGTGCTACTATGAACATGGGTGTATAAATTATCACACTGAGACCCTGCTTTCTAACTATCTGGGATATATACCCAAAAGTAAAATTGCTAGATCACATGGCAATTCTATTTTTAATTTTTTGAAGAAATACCACACTATTTTCCACAATGACCAATAGCACATTTTAATGAAATATAGGTAACTGATAGTAATAAAAACTTTGTTATATGATTATTTTTTAGCTCTATGAGGATGCCATTCAAACGACACACTTTCTTTGCTGGAGTATATGTAGAGTCTGCTCATTCCTAGCATTTGTCTTAATGCTATTATTGATTAAACTGTATATGTTTATAAAGACAAATTAGACTTAATATGAATAACACAGAAGAAGTTATTTATCCACATTAAAAATGTAAGGCATAATTTTCTCTATTATTATCAGTAAATAATAATAGTTAGTTTAATTATAGCTAGTTATGTGCCAGGAATGGGATGAGTACTTTGCATTTAATCCACATAATTTAATGGCTGCAAAGACTTATTTTTATGACTTTATAAATTTCACACACTTATACACACACACATGCACATATCCACATACAGTGATCCACTGATTTTAGCCACCTCAGGTCTAACTTTTTCTCTCTGGGTTTGAAAGTTATCTATGGTCTTGTCCTCATACCTACCTAATAACGTATACCATTATTCCCAGGCCTCAAAGATCATCTTTGTTCTCCACGTTAACTCAGTTGTTCTACCCAGAAATATCCTCTTCTCCACTTCATCTATATGAATTCCTCCCATCTCTTAAAGACCAAGATAAACTGTCAATTCCTTTTAAAAGTTGAAATGCCTGCATATATTCCCTTTCCCTCAAACGCAATTGTAATTAAAATTTAATAATGTTATGCTTGTATTATAAACTTGAATTGTTTTGTAATTATTTCATCACTCCACTGGTATTATTTCTTAACTAGATTTAAGGCTCTTTACATAAAGGAATTAAGTCTTAACTTTTTTTTTTTTTCAAAATCTTTGCAGACCACCTCAGAGATTAAAAACAGTTGCTTTACACAAAGCACTTAGAAGAGAACTTGATATTTAGCAAATACTATATATGTGTGTGTGTTGTATATATAATATATATAATATATACAACACACACACATATATAGCTATATATATATGAAGGAGAGTACTAGGCACAGAGGCACTTACCTGGTGGCTCAGATGGTAAAGAATTTCTGCCTGCAATGTGGGTGACCGGGGTTTGATCCCTAGGTTGGGAAGATTCCCCTGGAGGAGGGTACAGCAACCCACTCCAGTGTTCTTCCCTGAAGAATCCCCATAGGTAGAGGAGCCTGGCAGGCTACTGTCTGCTGCTGCTGCTAAGTCACTTCTATCGTGTCCGACTCTGTGCGACCCCATAGACGGCAGCCCACCAGGCTCCCCCGTCCCTGGGATTCTCCAGGCAAGAACACTGGAGTAGGTTGCCATTTCCTTCTCCAGTGCATGAAAGTGAAAAGTGAAAGTGAAGTCGCTCAGTCGTGTCCGACCCTCAGCGACCCCATGGACTGCAGCCCACCAGGCTCCTCCGTCCTGGTATGTAGCAAATGCTCATAACTATTGGTTGAATGAGTAAATACTGAGTGAATGAATTGTATCAAAACGTGATTTGATCAGTCAGCCAATATTATAAGCACCAATTCTGTGGTGTGTGTGTGTGTGCGCGTGCACGGGTGCATACTGTGTACTTACTTGCTCCGTTGGGTCTGACTATGACCCCATGGGGTCACAAAGAGTCAGAAGCGACTGAGGAACTTCACTTTCACACACACACACACACACACACACACACACACACACACACACATACCCCACAGAATTGGTGCTTATAATATTGGCTGACTGATCAAATCACGTTTTGATACAATTTATTCACTCAGTATTTACTCATTCAACCAATAGTTATGAGCATTTGCTACATACCAGGATGGAGGAGCCTGGTGGGCTGCAGTCCATGGGGTCGCTAAGAGTCCGACACGACTGAGTGACTTCACTTTCACTTTTCACTTTCATGCACTGGAGGAGGAAATGGCAACCCACTCCAGTGTTCTTGCCTGGAGAATCCCAGGGATGGGGGAGCCTGGTGGGCTGCCGTCTATGGGGTCGCACAGAGTCGGACACAACTGAAGTGACTTAGCAGCAGCAGCAGCAGGCATTAACATATTAGGAATATAGCAGTGAGCAAAACAGAGCGAAACAGAGGTCTCTCTTCTTGAAATGGTAACATTACAGTGAAAAAAGACCATAAACAATGAAAAACATAGCCAAGGTAGAAATCTACAGTGATAAAAATTAAGGGAAAACAACTGGTAGTGGTTAATCAGACTGAATCACAAAAGGTTTCATTTAAAACTTGCCAGAGAAATCAGGGGATACTTTCAGGGTATTTCTATTGGGATACAGAAATTAACAGGAAGAATAAACTGATAATAATTCCAAATCAACAAGAAGTAAACCATTCAAAATGGCAAAGGCAATGGGTTAGGGGCTCTGAAGCCAGACTGCCTTTACCCCTCTGTGCCTTAGCTTCCTCACTGCAAATTGGAGATAATGGGACTCTTACCAAGATCAAATAGGTCTGTTGGGAGGATTTAATAACATTTGAAAAACACTTCATGCCTGGTACATCAGTGGTGTTGTGATAGTTATGCATTATCATTTCTAAGACGTCTGTTCAGGGATTTCTTAAATCTAGTAACTGCCACAAAATTTGAAATAAGTTTTAAAATTAAGTTGAATTATAACATGGTAAGGCGATGGCACCCCACTCCAGTACTCTTGCCTGGAAAACCCCATGGATGGAGGAGCCTGGTGGGCTGCAGTCCACGGGGTCACTTAAGAGTCGGACACGACTGAGCCACTTCACTTTCACTTTTCAGTTTCATGCATTGGAGAAGGAAATGGCAACCCACTCTAGTGTTCTTGCCTGGAGAATCCCAGGGATGGGGGAGCCTGGTGGGCTGCCGTCTATGGGGTCGCACAGAGTCAGACACGACTGAAGTGACTTAACAGCAGCAGCAGGCAACCAACTCAAATGGATTAAATACCTTAGAAAGACATAAAATGTGCATTACCAGGGAGGAAATATGTCAGTATAATCAAATGGTAAAAAAATTTCAGTGAGTAAGCAGTTCTAGAATACCATCTTTAATCATTCACTTTCAACAAAATCTTCCCCAACTCATTATTTGTATTATGTAATATTCTCCCTGGCACTTCTCATTTATTTCTTAGATTATAAGCACTGTCATTTAATTAATAACCATAAGTAAATTAAAGTGTGCTCTTAAAAAAGCTTCCATCCTAGCTGTCAACTTATTCTTCTATGTAGATACTCACTTGTTGATTCAGTGAGTATGATTAAACAACTGGTAGATGTCAGGCACTGTTCCAGATGCCAGGCGCGCTGCAATAAATGAAACAAAGTTCACCCATTGATGCAGTCTGCCTTCTGGTGGGGGAGACACAACCAGTTAGAACACAAGCAAAAATACATATACAATTATGTTAGGATGTAATAAGTGTTATGAAGAAAAATAAGGCAGTAAGAAGGTGAGAGTGAACAGGGGGAGAGTCAGGAAAACTTCTGAAGACATGAGATTTGAGTAGAGGCAAGAATTAAGCCTAAAAGAGCATGGCATGAGAACATCTCAGCAAAGAACATTCCAGGTAGCTGGCCACGCTTGTTATAGCTGAAAATCTTTCAGTAGGTCAATGTGGCTGGAGCTAAGTGAGAACTGAGGGAAGAGGATGCTGATAGAACATGAGATCTTCCAAGTAAGGGTCTGGCTTGCTTGGGATAATCATGTGGTATGCCTGCTTCCCTGGCATAATTACTGTGGCCCCTTCCATTCTCTGAAGAGTTCTGCTTGGATTATAAACCACGTGGCAACCCTGCTCTTACACCCAGGTAAGGACTTTGGATTTCAGTCTGAGACGGGACATTATTGCAAGGTTTTCATCTAAAGAATGGCATCGTTTGACTCAACACTTCTTTAATGTCGTTAAAAATAACTCTTCACGCAGAGGGTAGGAGTCAAGAGTGGAAGCAGAGGTGGGATGAATTCCATAGCACCCCAAAGACAAATGCCAAATACAATGCCCCTTTGGGATGTTTCTTTATAGACACTTATGACTTACTTAAGAAACATCATGACTCTTTTTAACAGTTTTACACTCTGTGTACATTGATTGCCATAGATTTCCTTACAATTAACACATTTAATGACATAATGCTTAGCCTCTCCATATGACCTGGAAGAATAATTATAAACAAGCAACTTTAATATCCAGTAAAATTTTCTTCTATAAGTACTAAGAAAAACAAAGCAAAACAAAACTCGGGAAAGCTCGAAAATTTGAACTTGATCAAAGATTAAAGATGGCTGTATTTACTCTAATTTTAAGGCATGGTTTACCAAGTGTGTGAAATAATAGCAATATCTGCTCAATTATCATGCACACATTTTCCTAAAATTCTCTATCTAGAACAATGTATTGGGGAAGGAAATGGCAAACCACTCCAATATTCTTGCCGGGAGAACCCCATGGACAGTGGAGCCTAGTTGGCTACAGTCCATGGGGTTGCAGAGTCAGATATGACTTAGCAACTGAAGGGCAATAGAACAATGTTTGATCTGCAAAACTGTCAAATATTTGTATACAGTGCAGTTAAAATAATCAGCAAATATGTGGCTATTACTATTCTGGCAAAACTTTTTTTCTCAGTGGGAGACACTATAATACTTCAAGCCAGAAAAGTTTTTTTTTTTTAATCAGTGAAAAGCTTTTATGTGCAAAGTTTATTTTAAAAATTTAAACTAATAAGGCTTTCTACCTACATTGAGCTGTGCACCCAGGCTTCAACATAGCAGAGTTTCTCTAATTCTTGTTAACATAATGAAGAGTCCAGAGAGTTACCCTTCAGAAGGGAGGGTGAGTAAATGAGAAGACAGCAGTCTTAGTCAACTTGATTTTGGAAAATTATGCTCCTTTTGTTTTGTCTTCACTGTTGCTTAACTCCAGATGAGGCTGAGAATTTCCAGCCCAGAGTAATCCCCGGGGAAGCCTAAAGAGCAGCAGTCCTTCCAGCTGCTTGGGAGCCCAGCAGTGACACTGAGAGTGAGCTGTCACTTCTCCATGCAGCTATAATTCCGCCAAGGAAGGAAAAATAACATAATGCAAAATTCAAGGATAGAACTGCCTTATGATCCAGCAATCCCACTGCTGGGCATACACACTGAGGAAACCAGAAGGGAAAGAGACACATGTACCCCAATGTTCATCGCAGCACTGTTTATAATAGCCAGGACATGGAAGCAACCTAGATGTCCATCAGCAGATGAATGGATAAGAAAGCTGTGGTGCATATACACAATGGAGTATTACTCAGCCATTAAAAAGAATACATTTGAATCAGTTCTAATGAGGTGGATGAAACTGGAGCCTATTATACAGAGTGAAGTAAGCCAGAAGGAAAAACATAAATACAGTATACTAACGCATATATATGGAATTTAGAAAGATGGTAACAATAACCCTGTGTACGAGACAGCAAAAGAGACACTGATGTATAGAACAGTCTTATGGACTCTGTGGGAGAGGCAGAGGGTGGGAAGATTTGGGAGAATGACATTGAAACATGTAAAATATCATGTAAGAAACGAGTTGCCAGTCCAGGTTCAATGCACGATACTGGATGCTTGGGGCTAGTGCACTGGGACGACCCAGAGGGATGGTATGGGGAGGGAGGAGGGAGGAGGGTTCAGGATGGGGAACACATGTATACCTGTGGCGGATTCATTTTGATATTTGGCAAAACTAATACAATTATGTAAAGTTTAAAAATAAAATAAAATTTAAAAAAAAATTCAAGGACATAAAAATCAGATACCCTAAACAGAATGGTAGTACCCATGGATTCAAAGCAGGAAGTATGCAAAGAGTTGAAAAGAGAATGTTTAAAAAAATGTTTTAAGGAAGACTAAACATAAAGAACTTAAATGTATACATATATATAAAATACATAATACACATATGTGTTCAGATGATTGGTATCTGTAACAATACTGTTTTTAATATTGTTAAAATGGGCTTTCTCAGTTGTATGAGGTGATGTTTCACCATATATTCACAGTTTATTGGTTATCAGTTTAATGACAAAGTCTTCCCTGGTAGCTCAGACTATAAAGAGTCGGCAGTGTGGGAGGCCTGGGTTTGATTTCTGGGTCAGGAAGATCCCCTGGAGAAGAAAACCCACTCCAATATTCTTGCCTGAAAAATTCCGTGGACAGAGGAGCCTACATGGACAGAGGTGGGCTACAGCCTATGGGGTCAGAAAGAGCTGGAGACAACTGAGTGACTAACACTTTCACTTTCACTAATGATAAAGTCACTGTTAACAGAATTCCCCTGTAGATTATATTTTTAAAAGTTCAGTTGCCCGAGTTTCTAAAACTTTACTGTATGGTTTTTCAGATCTGTATCCTCATTCCAAGTAAGAATGCCTCACACCAGGGCTCATACAGAAGTCCATCACTATCGTTATATTGGTTTCTGTTACTACATCATTCACTGCAGTCCTAGAAGCCACATGAAAGGCAATGGTTGCTGAGAATGTCCGGAAGGATAAAGCAGTTACCAACACCTGCAGGAAAAAAGATATTCATATACTCAGGCTTTCAGGAAAAACAGGAAGCAAGATGAGAGAAACTCACAGAAACCTGGAAATCAAAAATGGAAACAAAAGGAGCAGGTCATTTGCACCCCACCCCTGACAGCTCACACCACCCTAAGCAAACCGGTTTCCTATCACAAATTCCACCCTCACAAAGGACAGATTTCAAAAGCAATTTACATAGTCTAAATTCTGCTGGGGCGAGTTGATGACATCGCCATTAAATGGGCTTCTTGAGTACCTACAGTGCATAGGCTCTGATTTTTTTTATAAGCCCCTTCCTCATTAGCTCCCTTTCGATTTGTAAAACGTATAACCAATTCATCTGGTTGGACCTCTCGACAACCTCGTGCAGTCGGCCCTCCATATCTGAAGATTTTATATAAGGGACTTAAGCATCTGTAGATTTTGGTATCCGCAGGAGGTCCAGGAAGCAATCCCCTGTGGATAAGAAAAGGATGATTGCACTACAGTCAGGGCAGGACTGTTAATTCTGCCATATGTGTTGGAGAATTGAGGCAAGAGAAGTTAAGTGGCTTATTCAAGTTCAAGAGGAGTCTAGAACTCACTTCCCTCTTACTCTCTTGCTCCAATGCCCCAGGGAGTAAGTTCTATCCTAATGTGAGATAAAAAATTATACAGAGGTCCATACAAACCCATCATTCAGCTGGTCCACAAAGGTTGAGCATTTCCTGGACAGAGTTCTCTGAGTCAGAATACCAAGCACCCTTAAAAGGCAACAGCAGAAGTACAAAATAACATCTCTATCCTCAGCTTTCTCTGTTAGAAAACTAGATAAAATACACACATGAAGCAATTTGACCAGAAAGTCATATAACACAGGAAATGCACCAAACTAAAATGTCCCGGAAACAAAGTCCCTTTTAAAGAATTTTCCAAATCAAGGTGAAAAAGCATTAGAACATTTTTCTGGACAGATGTAAATTCATGTGATAATAAAACTATTTGAGTTTCTGTCAAAGTTCTTTTTGGGTTGTTGTTGTTAAAATGTAATCACATTATTAAGGATTAATCACATAGAATAATGGAAATCAATTCTTCTAGTAACATATATTGTAAGATTGTTTAATGATTTGTATATGAATTTACATTCATATATGCCATTTATATGAATTATGCATTGATATTCATCTTTCTTGGACCTAAAACATGAAATAAAGTATCTGCTTTCCAACAGGTCTGTTTAAAATCAAAATTTGTGTATTTTCAACTTCTCAGATTCCTAATTCTATTTTATTCATTTCTCCATACTTTACACAGGTAAATGTAAATACTTAAAATAAGATGTGATTTCCTTGGATTTTCTTTTTCCATTTACTTCACTGATACGTAAGAAAAAAAATTTATGGGGAAAGGAAATAGCTGTATTTAGTATTCATTTTTAACTTTACCAGTATGCTGAATATTCAGTCTATCTTTACTTGCTATTTCCTTGGATTATGTTAGAAAGATAGAAAATTTAATACAGATTTAAAATAAAGGCATATAAGACCAAGTTTAAACGTAGGGTGACTCTCTGAATGTCTATCTGAATCCACTCACTTTGGCCTTTCCATGAATTTTTAAGAACATATTTTAATAATTTCCAACCTTCTTTAATGTACCACACTCTGGTTTAATCTGTGAAATTACTAACCCACCACTTCCTTCTTCTTGCCAATGGTATATTATGGAGTAAATTTCGTTAATAAGTTTTAAAACGTGCCTTGGAAAAAATATTTAAAATTTCTGTGGAGACGTTTAAAGATACTTTGAGTTATCACAAATTTTAGGCTTAGAGATATTACTACCCTGTGTATTTTTTCCAGGCTTACTGAGATATATTTGACATATAATACTGTGTAAATTTAAGAATTGCAATGTGTTAATGTACTTACATATTACAAAATAATTACCTTGACACCAAAAGCTAGCAACTCTTATCACATCAGTACCATTTCTCTTTTGTTTTGAGAATATTCAAGATTTACTTTTTAAGAAATTTTCAAGTATATAATATTGTTAACCATAATTACCATGTTGTACATTAGATCTCCAGAATGTATTCATGTTCTACGTGGAAGTTTGTACAATTTAACCAATTGTTGCTGTCTTTCAGTCCCTGGTAACTATCATCTGTCCTCTGTGTCTATGAATTTGGATTTTGAAGATTCCACATGTAAGTGACGTCACACAGTATCTGTCTTACTCTGGCTTATTTCACTTAACATGATACCCTCATGGTCTATCCATGTTGTTGCAAATGGAAGGATTTCCTTCTTTCTCATCATTGAATAATATTAATACACACATGCTGTGTGTGTATACACACATACGGGCTTCCTAGGTGGTGCTAGTGGTAAAGAACCTGCCCGTCAGTGCAAGAGACATAAGAGATGTGGGTTCAATACCTGGGTCAGGAAAATCCCAGGGAGGAGGGCACGGCAACCCACTCCAGTATTCTTGTCTGGAGAATCCTAAGGACAGAGGAGCCTGGCAGACTACAGTCTGTAGGGTCGCAGAGAGTCAGACACGACTGAAGTGCATATGTGTGTGTGTGTTTATATACCACGTCTTCTTTATTCCTTCATCCACTGACAGACACATAGGTTGTTCTCAGATTTTGGCTATTATTCATAGTAAGACAATAAATATGGGAGTAAAGATCTCTGTGAAATCCTGGTTTTTATTTCCTTTAGTTTTATATCCAAAGTGGGATTGCTGAGTCATTTGGTAGTTCTGTTTTTAATTTTCTGAGGAGCCTCCATACCATCTTTCATCAGCTGTATTACTTACATTTCCACCAATGGTACACACGGACTTGCTTTTCTCCAAATCCTTGCTAACACTTGCTCTCTCTTGTCTTTTTGATGATGGTTGTTCTAACAGGCGTGAGGTGATATTTCACTGTGGTTTTGTGTTGCATTTCCCTGATGATGAGAGATGCTAAGCACATTTTCATATATTTGCTGGCCATCGTATGTCTTCTTTGGAAAAATGTCTATTCAATTTCACTATTTTTTAATTGGGTTAGTTTTTGTCTTGCTATTGAATTGTATGAGTTCTTTATGTACTTTGTATATTAACCACTTATCAGATATATGCTTCGTGTATAATTTCTCCCATTTCATAGGCTTATTTTGTTGGTTGCTTGTTTTGCTGTGCAGAAACTTTTCATTTTGATGCCATCCCACTTTTTTCTTGGTGCCATATCTAAAAATCATTGCCAAGACCAATGTCAAGGAGACTTTTCCCTATGTTTTCTTAGTATTTTTATGGTTTTAGGTCTTATGTTTAACTGTTCAGTCCATTTTAACTTTTGTGAGGTGTGTATGGTAGGAGTGTAACTTCATTTTTATGCCTATAGTTATCTCAATTATCAACTATTAAGGAGACTATCTATTGATAGTCCCTTAATAGTTGTCCCCCACTGAATCTTCTTAGCTTCCTTGTCAAACATGTGTTGATCATATATGGGATAGTTTATTTCTGGGCTCTCAACTCTGTTCCATTGGTCTACTGTTTGATTACTACAGCTTTATAGTATACTTTGAAATGAGGAAATGTGATGCCTCTGGGTTTGTTCTTCTTTCTCAGGATTTCTTTGGTTATTCAGAGTCTTTTGGAGTTATACAAATTTTAGATTTGTTCTACTTCCATGAAATAAGCCATTAAAATTTTGATAGAGATTGCACTACATCTAGTGAGGGCTTTGCGTATTATGGACATTTTAACAATACTGATTCTTCCAATACATGAACACAAGATATATTTCCACTTGTTTGTATCTCAATTTCAGTCTTACAGTTTACAGTGTAACCAAAATCTTTCACATCGGTTAAATTTACTATTACTTTTGATGTAATTGTAAATGGAATTATTTTTTCATGTTCTTTGTTCATGTATAGAAATGGAATTGATTTCTGTATGCCGATTTTATATTATGCAAATTTACTAAATTCGTTGATTACTTCTAATTTTTTTTTTGGTGGAGTTATTGTAACTTTCTGTGCACAAGATCATGTCATCTGCAACAGAGACATTTTTACTTCTTCCTTTCCGATTGAAATATTTTCTCTCTTTCCATCACCTTGCCTGATTGCTGTGGTTGGACTTCCAGTACTATGTTGAATAAGAGCGGTGAGAGTTGGCACCCTGCCTTGATTTTGAATTTAACAGAGAAGTTTTCAATATTTCATCACTGAGTATCATGCTGTGTTCCCCAAGTGGTGCCAGTGGTAAAGAATCTGCTTGCCAATTACAGATTATGTTAGCCGTGGAATTGTTATATATGGTCTTTGTTAAGGTATATCCCATCGATATTCAATGTTAAAAGCTTTTATCATGAAAGGATGTTCTATTTTGTCAAATACACTTTATGCATCTATTGAGACAATCATGTGGTTTTTATATTTCATTCTATCAATGTGGTGTATTGCATTTATTGATTTGCATAAGCTGAGATGCTTGCATTCCAGAGATAAACCCTGCTTGATCATGATATATGATCCTTTTAATGTGCTCTTGAATTGTTTGCCAATATTTTATTGAGAAATTTTATACTTACATTTTTTACACTTCATGCTGGGCTGGATGAAGCACAAGCTGGAATCAAGATTGCCAGGAGAAATATCAATAACCCCAGATATGCAGATGACATCACCCTTATGGCAGACAGCAAAGAGGAACTAAAGAGCCTCTTGATGAAAGTGAGAGAGGAGAGTGAAAAAGCTGGCTTAAAATTCAACATTCAAAAAACTAAGATCATGGCATCTGGTCTCATCACTTCCTGGCAAATAGATAGGGAAACAGTGGAAACAGTGGCAGACTTTATTTTTTTGTCTCCAAAATCACTGCAGATGGTGACTGCAGCCATGAAATTGAAAGATGCTCCTTGGAAGAAAAGCTATGACAAACCTAGACAGCATATTAAAGACCTCTGCCAACAAGTTCCGTACAGTCAAAGCTATGCTTTTTCCAGTTGTTATGCACAGATGTTAGAATTGGCCCATAAAGAAAGCTGAGCACTAAAGAATTGATGCTTTCGAACTGTGGTGTTGGGAAAACTCTTTGAGAGTTCCCTGGACTGCAAGGAGATCAAACCAGTCCATCCTAAAGGAAATCAGTCCTGAATATTCATTGGAAGGACTGATGCTGAAGCTGAAGCTCCAATACTTTGGACACCTGATGAGAAGAACTGACTCATTGGAAAAGACCCTGATTTGGGGAAAGACTAAAGGCAGGAGGAGAAGGGGACGACAGAGGATTAGATGGTTGGATGGCATCACCGACTTGACAGACATGAGTTTGAGCAAGCTCCGGGAGTTGGTGATGGACAAGGAAGCCTGGCATGCTGCAGTCCATGGGGTAGCAAAGAGTTAGACACAACTGAGCAACTGAACTGAATTCAGTTTGTCAATATTTTATTGAGATTTTACACTTATATGCATACTTTGTATTATTACATAGGTTTCAGGTACGCAGCATTTTAATTATCTGTTTACATTTCAAAGCAATCACCACCACAAGTCTAAGTAGCATCTCTCAATGTGAGACCCATTTTGTCCACCCCCACAAACCTCTTCCCCTCTGATAACCACTAATCTGATTTCTGCATTTGAGTTTTATTTGCATGCTTGCCTGCTTTGTTAGACCCTACATATAAGTGAAATGATATAGTATTTGTCTTTCTTCATATGACTTACTTTACATTGCTTCATTTCATTCACGTGGTTGCAAATGGTAGGATTTAATTATTTTTATGGTTAAGTAGTATTCCATTGGGTATGTGTGTACACCTCCCATCTTCTTTATCCAGTCATCTAGCAATGAGCACTTAGATTGTTTCCATATTTTGACTATTATAATTGAGTCTTCAATGAACACAGTTCAGTTCAGTTGCTTGACTCTTTGCGACCCCATGGACTGCAGCACGCCAGGCTTCCTTGTCCATCTCCAATTCCCAGAGCCTACTCAAACTCATGTCCACTGCATCAGTGATGCCATCCAACTATCTCATCCTCTGTTGTCCCCTGCTCCTCCCACTTTTGATTATTTCCATCTCAGGGTCTTTTCCAATGAGTTGGTTCTTTGCATCAGGTGGCCAAAGTACTGGAGTTTCAGCTTCAGCATCAGTCCTTCCAATGAATATTTAGGACTGATTTCCTTTGGGATTAACTGGTTTGATCTCCTTGCAGTCCAAGGAACTCTCAAAGAGTCTTCTCCAACACCACAGTTCAAAAGCATCAGTTCTTCAGTGCTCAGCTTTCTTTATAGTCCAACCCTCACATCCATACATGACTACTGGAAAAACCATAGCTTTGACTAGACAGACCTCTGTTGGTAAAGTAATGTCTCTGCTTTTCAATATGCTATCTAGGATGGTCATAGATTTTCTTCCAAGGAGCAAGCATCTTTTAATTTCATGGCTGCACTGACCATCTGCAGTGATTTTGGAGTCCAAAAAAATAAAGTCTGTCACTGTTTCCACGTTTCCCTATCTATTTCCCATGAAGGGATGGGACCGAATGCCATGATCTCAGTTTTCTGAATTTTGAGCTTTAAGCCAACTTTTTCACTCTCCTCTTTCACTTTCAACAAGAGGCTCTTTAGTTCTTCTTCATTTTCTGCATAAGGGTGGTGTCATCTGCGTATTTGAGGTTATTGATTATCTCTCCCAGCAATCTTGATTCCAGCTTGTGCTTCTTTCAGCCCAGGACTTCACATGATGTACTCTGCATATAAGTTAAATAAACAGGGTGACAATATACAGCCTTGATGTACTCCTTTCCCTATTTGGAATCAGTCTGTTCTTCCATGTCCAGTTCTAATGGTTGCTTCCTGACCTGCACACAGGTTTCTCAAGAGGCGGGTCAGGTGGTCTGGCATGCCCATCTCTTGAAGAATTTTCCACAGTTTATTGTGACCCACACAGTCAAAGGCTTTGGCATAGTCAATAAAGCAGATGTTTTTCTGGAACTCTCTTGCTTTTTCCATGATCCAGCGGATGTTGGCAATTTGATCTCTGGTTCCTCTGCCTTTTCTAAAACCACCTGGAAGTTCATGGTTCACGTATTACTAAAGCCTGGCTTGGAGAATTTTGAGAGTTACTTTACTAATGTGTGAGATGAGTGCAATTGTGCGGTAGTTTGAGCATTCTTTGGCACTGCCTTTCTTAGGGATTGGAATGAAAACTGACCTCTTCCAGTCCTGTGGCCACTGATGAGCTTTCCAACTTTGCTAACATATTGAGTGCAGCACTTTCACAGCATCATCTTTTAGGATTTGAAATAGCTCAACTGGAATTCCATCACCTCCACTAGCTTTGTTCGTAGTGATGCTTCCTAAGGCCCACTTGACTTCACATTCCAGGATGTCTGGCTCTAGGTGAGTGATCACACCATCATGATTATCTGGGTCGTGAAGATCTTTTTTGTACAGTTCTTCCTCTGTGTATTCTTGCCACCTCTTCTTAATATCTTCTGCTTCTGTTTAGTTCAGTTCAGTCACTCAGTCATGTCCAACTCCTTGTGACCCCATGAATCACAGTACGCCAGGCTTCCCTGTCCATCACCAACTCCCGGAGTCCACCCAAACTCATGTGCCTTGAGTGAGTGATACCATCCAGCCATCTCATCCTCTGTCGTTCCCCTCTTCTCCAGCCCCCAATCTCTCCCAGCATCAGAGTCTTTTCCAATGAGTCAACTCTTCACATGAGGTGGCCAAAGTATTGGAGTTTCAGCCTCAGCATCAGTCCTTCCAGTGAACACCCAGGACTGGTCTCCTTTAGGATGGACTGGTTGGATCTCCTTGCAGTCCAAGGGACTCTCAAGAGTCTTCTCCAACACCATAGTTCAAAAGCATCAATTCTTCGGTGCTCAGCCTTCTTCACAGTGCAACTCTCACATCCATACATGACCACTGGAAAAACCATAGCCTTGACTAGACAGACCTTTGTTGGCAAAGTAATATCTCTACTTTTTAATATGCTATCTAGGTTGGTCATAACTTTCCTTCCAAGGAGTAAGTCCATACCATTTCTGTCCTTTATTGTGCCCATCTTTGCATGAAATGTTTCCTTCATAACTCTAATTTTCTTGAGATCTCTAGTATTTCCCATTCTATTGTTTTCCTCTATTTCTTTGCATTGATCACCGAGGAAGGCTTTCTTATCTCTCCTTGCTATTCTTTGGAACTCTGCATTCAAATGGGTATATCTTTCCTTTTCACTTCTCTTCTTTACACAGCTATTTGTAAGGCCTTCTCAGACAGCCATTTTGCTTTTTTATATTTTTCTTGGGGATGGTCTTGATTCCTATCTCCTATACAATGACACAAACCTCCATCTATAGTTCATCAGGCACTCTATCAGATCTAGTCCCTTAAATCTATTTCTCACTTCCACTGTATAATCATAAGGGATTTGATTTAGGTCATACCTGAATGGCCTAGTGGTTTTCCCCACTTTCTTCAATTTAAGTCTGAATTTGGCAATAAGGAGTTCATGATCTGAGCCACAGTCAGCTCCCAGTCTTGTTTTTGCTGACTGTATAGAGCGTCTCCATCTTTGGCTGCAAAGAATATAATGAATTGGAGTTTTGTGTTGACCATCTGGTGAGGTACATGTGTAAAGTCTTCTCTTGTGTTGTTGGAAGAGGGTGTTTGCTATGACCAGTGGGTTCTCTTGGCAAAACTCTATTAGCCTTTGCCTCGCTTCATTCTGTACTCCAAGGCCAAATTTCCTGTTACTCCAGGTGTTTCTCAACTTCCTACTTTTGCATTACAGTCCCCTCTAATGAAAAGGACATCTTTTTTTGGGTGTTAGTTCTAAAAGGTCTTGTAGGTCTTCACAGAACCGTTCAACTTCAGCTTCTTCAGTGTTACTGGTTGGGGCATAGACTTGGATTACCATGATATTGAATGGTTTGCCTTGGAAACGAACAGATATCATTGTGTCGTTTTTGAGATTGCATCAAGTACTGCATTTTGGACTCTTTTATTGACTGTGATGGCTACTCCATTTCTTCTAAGGGATTCCTGCCCACAGTAGTAGATATAATGGTCATCTGAGTTAAATTCACCCATTCCAGTCCATCGTAATTCCCTGATTCCTAGAATGTCGACGTTCTTGCCTAGAATGTCACTCTTGCCATCTCATGGTTGACCACTTCCAATCTACCTTGATTCATGGACCTAACATTCCACATTCCTAGGCAATATTGCTGTTTACAGCGTTGGACCTTGCTTCTATCATCAGTCACATCCACAATTGGGTGTTGTTTTTGCTTTGGCTCCATCCCTTCATTCTTTCTGGAGTTATTTATCCACTGATCTCCAGTAGCATTAATATAGTATCATTTGTTTATTTCTGTTTCCCTTGCCTTTGGAGTCGGAGCCACAAAATATCACTAAGCCTGATGTCAATGAGGTTATTGCTTATGTTTTTCTTCTAGGAATTTAATGATTTAAAGTACTACATTCAAATCTTTAATCCACTTTGAGTTAACTTTTGTATATTGTGTAAGATAGGCTTCTAGGTTTTATTCTTTTGCATGTAGCTGTCCAGTTTCCTAAAGCCATTTATTGAAAAGACCGAACTTTCTTCATTGTATGCTCTTTGCTCCTTTGTCATAAATCATCCATAATGTGTGAGTTTCTTTGGGGTTCTCAATTCTGTTCCACTGAGCTGTTTTTGTGCCAGTACCAGACTATTTTGATTACTATAGTTATATAGTAAAATTTGAAATCAGGGAGCATAATACCTAGTTTTATTCTTTCTCAGGATTGTTTTGGCCATTTGGCATCTTTTGTGGTTCCATAGAAATTTTAGATTTATTCTAGTTCTGTGAAACATGCTCTTGGAATTTTGATAGGGATTGTATTTAATTTACAGATTTACTTTGAGTAGAATGGACATTTTAATAGTATCAATTCTTCCAATCCAGGAGCATGAAATCTCTCCATTTGTTTTGGTCGTCTTCAATTTCTGTCATCAATGTTGTATTGTTTTCAGTGTACAGGTCTTTCACCTCCTTGGTTAAATGTATTCTTGGGTATTTTATTCTTTTTGATGCAACTGTAAATGTAATTGTTTCTCTTTCTGATAGTTGTAACTTCTGTTTAGTATTTTCTAAGACTCTTAAGCATCCCTTGCACTGCAAGGACTAGTCAATCCTAAAGAAAATCAACCCTGAATATTCATTGGAAGGACTGGTGTTGAAGCTGAAGCTTCAAGATTTTGACCACCTGATGTGAAGAGCCAACTCACTAGAAAAGATTCTGAAGCTGGGAAAGACTGAAGGCAAAAGGAGAAAGGGGCGGCAGAGAATGAGATGATTAGATAGCATCACCAACTCAATGGACATGAATTTGAGCAAACTCTAGGAGATAGTGGAGGACATAGGAGCATGGTGTGCTGCAGTCCATGGAGTCGCAGAGAGTCAGACACAATTAAGCAACTGAACAACAATATTCTCTATCTCTGTTGTAGTTCTGTGTTCATCCATTCTTGAGTTCAGTAAGTCTCTTTATGACCATTATTTTGAATCCTTTATCAGGTAGATTGCTTATTTCCATTTCATGTAGGTCTTTTTCTGAGGCTTTGTCTTGTTCTTTCTATTGGATAATACTCCTCTGTATTTTCATGTTACCTAAATGTGTGTTTGCTCCTTCGATTTAGGTAAATCAGCAATCTCTCCCAGTCTTGAAGGAGTGGCTTAATTTAGAAGATGTCCTCAGGGTTTAGAGGTGCAATCCTACTTACACCAGGCATCCTCTGTGGGTTCTATGTGCCTTCCTGTTGTAATGAAGACACAGCTACTGGTGTGATGCCTGGTTAGTGAGGCTGGACCTCAGACAAGCTGCAGGGTCCAGCCACTGCTACTGCACATGATGGTGGGCAAGCCTACTGTTTGGCTGGCTGTGAGGCCCAGCTGAGGTGCAGATGTGGGGGGTGCCCTCAGTGTGGCATGCCCACTGGCATTAACAGGTTAGAGAGAGAATTTTACTATTTTGCCAGCCAGTGCTGACATTACACAACCTGGGGTCACAAAAAATGGCTCCCACCCAGTGTCTCAGTCCAAAGGGAGCATCCCAACTGGTTCTTTCCTCTCTGGCAGATGCTTCTAAATTAGTAAGTGAATCCCTTTTACCTATGATCTATGTACTTTTCCACCTGATGGGTTTTTTGCTGGTTTTCAGGTTGAGTGAGTCTGCAGGTATGTCATTTAAGAGCGAGTTTTCCATTCCCTGTAGTTCTATAGCTTTCCTAAACATATTCCCTATTGATTTTCATATCCAAAGGTATTTGGGGGGCTCATTTCTCCTACACAGAATTTAGAGGTTCTGCTGCACCACCCTGCCCCCTCCATATTTTCAAGGAAATAAGAGGTTGGATGGGGCTTCCTTGGTAGTTCAGCTGGTAAAGAATCCGCCTGCAATGCAGGAGACCCCGGTTTGATTCCTGGGTCGGGAAAATCCCCTGGAAAAGGGATAGGCTACCAACTCTAGTATTCTTGGGTTTCTCTTGTGGCTCAGCTGGTAAAGAATCTGCCTGCAATGTGGGAGATCTGGGTTTGATCCCTGGGTGGGGAAGATCCCCTGGAGAATGAAAGGCTACCCACTTCAGAATTCTGGACTAGAGAATTCCACGGATTGTATAGTCCACAGGGTCATATAGAGTCAGACATGACTGACTTTCACTCACCCACTCAATGCAATGTGACACTGGCCATTAGCATCCAGAGTGGTTAGGCTTGAAGACATCCAAGTTATATAATAGTTTCCTTAATTTGAATAGTTTCCTTAATTTCCTCCTTCATGGCCAGGAAGCCTGCATAAGTAACAAAGCTGAAGCAAAGGCACATTTTAATCAAACTCAAGCCGGAATTTAAACTCATTTCTTTAAAAAAATTGTTGAGATTAAGGAATTGGAAGGAAGCTTTGTGGTTCAGAAGGTATGCTCCAGAAGAATAAGTAGGATGCATTTTATTTAGACCCTCTTCACAGAATTCCACCTCCTAAGTACATTTGGATGTGAAAATTTTGCAGAATAAAATAGATAAGAGTAGCTCATGGGGAACTGAAAGATAACAGGTTCATTTTTGTACCCTCACACTCTCTGTTCCTTTCTGATCTCCTTTGCCCACCACCTGCAATGGGCCCCTAGCCTCTGTGCCACCCACTCCTGCCCTTACTGGTTATTAGTCCACATCAGAGGGCTCTTATCCTAATGTGTTAGTTGATGCTAGCCTAAACGACAGCCCGTTCTTGATGAAGTTGCATTTAGAGGAGACTCCTGACAAGAGGAGATGGCACTTTCACATTCAGAGAGCGGGCCTGCAGAAAGCAGACCTGTGGTTGTGGCCTCTCTTCTCCTGTCATCATACTTGTATCCCTGAGGGAAAAGCCCTCTAAAGGATCAAATGTGTTCAAAACTAATATTGGCACAGCAAAACATCAGGGAAGGAGGTGGAGTATCTGCCCTCAAGGAGTTTGCAGTCAGCAAATTTACAGATAAAATTTTCAATATAGGGTGCTGCTTATATCTCAACTTACCTCTTGAAGAATTTATGATCTCATGTAACTACCAGAGAAACATTTTCAGGTATTTTCCATTACTAATCTCATTTTATTAAGGAAATTGACCTAGATACACTAAACACGCAAAATTATAAGGTTTATGAAGTTTAACTCATGTCAATCCAACACCAAAAACAAGACTGCTAACCGCCAGCTTTAAACTGTAGAGTCAAAGCTTATATAACTCCACAGCAAACTTACAAATTGAAAAATTATACAGTTAACCCATAAACAACATGGGTTTGAACTGCATGAGTCCACTTACATGTGGATTTTTCAATAAATATGTACTATAATATTACAAAATCAGCACTTAGTTGAATCCACAGAGGTGATACTATGGATATGGAGGTTTGACTGTAAAATTATATGTGGAATTTTAACTGCAGCAGAAGGCTGGTGCCCCTAACCCCCACGTTTTCCAAGGGTCAACTGTAAATTAATAATTTCAAGTATTTAAAGTATATCCAAGTAAGCTCTACACTTGCAAATTCTTTTTACCATAAATCTGATCACATGAGAGAACTGGCTCTCTAAGGACAGTCTAAGGACCTGGGTCTTCTCTCAGTCTGATTCATTTGTCATCAATGTTGATACAACATGCTCTTCCTGTACATCTCTATTTACCCCACGGGTTGGGCCTTGTTTTGTATTTTACATTTTATATAGAAATATACTATTGCAAACATACTTCATATATTTATACTATAATACTACAGCCATTATTCTCTTCTTGCAAAACTTCATCTTGTTTCTCCATTTTCTCCTACCCTTCCATTTTCACTATTTTCTGGCTGTTTTGTACTTATCTTATACTTTTTATTCTCTAAATTCTGCATCCCATTTTCTCCCTCCATTTTGCATACTGTGCCCATTCAAGTAATACACTTTTCAGCTACTGCTCTTCCCTTACCTCCTTCTTTTGTCTTAATCTATCTTTAAGCATATAGCCCTTCGTCTTCACCCCACTAAATTTGCTGACACCTACACCTATACTCAGCCAGGGATTTTATTAACTTATGTGACAAAAATATTCTTTCAGTAGGAAACAGCTAATTTTTGTAATGCTCCTACAAGGAACTTCTGGTTTTTGTTTTGTTTTGAAAGCAGTCTTAAAGACAGTGTGGGACTGGCAAAGGACAGACATACCAATCAATGGAACAGAACAGCAAGCTCAGAAGCAGACCCAGGAAACTTAAGAACTCAATATATTTTCACGGAAGTATCAGAAATCAGTGGGAGGGACAGGTTATTCAATAAGTAATGGTGACAACAGGTGATGTTTGGGAAAATCTATCATATTAGATCATTATCTCATATAGTGCATCAAAATTGCTTTTGGATTTAAAAGTGAAAAATAAAACTTTACAAGAGGAAAAAAAATTAAGCTGAAGGAGAGAATTTTTCTATGCTCTGAGGCTATGTAAGAATTCAAAAAGACTGGTTAGTAGATTTCACCATAAAAATAAACATGCTAACATCATCAAAATTCATAAAGATTTAAAAAAGTGACAAACTAGGAGCAATACTGCTCCAATATAATTATTATCCTTCCTGTATAAAAATTTTCTATGAACAAATAGAAAAAAAGGCTAAGATGCCAGAGGAAAAATACAAAAAACAAACAAACAAACAAACACAGGCAAGCCATCAAGGGGAAATACAATGAATAATACCAAATTATTAAATTATTTTAAGCATCATGGCAGTTAAAGAAATGCAAAATAAATTTTTTTTTTTAATTTGCAAAGACTTTTTATAAATAATACTTCATGCTAGAAGGAAAGCCATGAAATGTACACTTTTGATGCAAAGCATAAATTTGCTTCTGGAAAACAATTTAGTCACAGCTATCAAAAATCTTAAAATATGGATACATTCTAATCCAATATTTTTACTTTAAGGAATCAATCTCAAGGGTAGACACAATTACAATTAAGTACAAGGACGTTCACTGTAGCATTATTTATCAAAGCATTAAGAAGGAAAGAGAAAAAGGAATGAAGTAAAACATTTTACCTAATAGTAATAATAGTTATGGTATCTATTTATTATTGAATATTACACAGTTATTGACTAGCACTGAGAAAAATTAATACAGGGAAATTTTTATGTTACATTGACTATAAAGAGCAGAAAATAAAAGTTGAGTAATGATATATAATATTGTTAGGATAAGGGAGGGCATCAAATATTAACCGTATATTTTCTGCCTTATGGGCAGTTTTAGTTTTAATATTTTTCTTACTTCCTAAAATACTATTTAAAAACAATAACTATACTTTATTCTGATATTTAACAGAATTTTAAGGAATAAAGCAAAAAAGGACAGTTGACCACAATTAGTTTCCAACTAATAAATATGTTCTAAAAATCTGTTGGTAGGTCAGTTGTTCACAACTTGCAACAAATGATAAATTAATACTAACTAAATTTCTAGGTCATCGAACTGAGTAGCTTGATTAATCCACAATGTAGCTGAAGACGACCTATTGCATTTTAATCGTTCTTCTGGGAAAATGTGTCCCCAGTTCTAACAGAATACTCCAAGGAAAGCCTGGCCCTTATAGACTCCCCTGTAGACTCAACTGTGTAGACAAGTGGGTACAGCTAACAGTCCTATTCTGAGAGTGTTCTAGATAAAGAATAAAATGGGTTAGAAAGAGAGGAAAGTCTGCTATTGACTCATTCATGTTCTCTTCCAGTCTTTATTTTGACTAAGAATAGATACTTATCTTGAGGGATTTGGAGTAAGTCAGCATCCTGGGACAGAGGAACGTGACCCTTCCAATACAGGCATGGCTTCATTAGTATCAACCTGCAGCAACAGAGTTATTATTGAAATCTTCAGAGTATTTACTTTGCTTGTCCATTCTTAAAATGGAGCATTGTCCATACAAAATAACTTGCTTGAAACAGACCTGAAAAGAGGGATGTAAGCAGACTTTAATGCACATATTCTTAAGGTATTTAAATCCATGGTGTTATCTTCTACATATCTCCGATACTAAGACTTCAGTGAGATGTACTTTTTGTAGCATTTGAAAATAAAGAGAGTATACTGAGTTTAAAGATTCCATCCCCCCTGATTTTCATATCTATTTTTGCCTACTTCACCTTGTTGCAACAGATACTTCAGAATATACTTGCTAGGCATTTTATATTTAGAACATCTTTACAAATACCCATTTGAAGAGAAAAATCAGAAAAGTAACAAACATAAGAAAATTATGATGATCAATTCATTTCAAAGATAACTTATTTAAGTTCTATAGTTATTTTTATTTTTAAATGGGTTATAACATTTCTATAGTTTTAGAACTTTTTCCACTCAATAATATATCATAAATACCTTTCTAATATTTTAATTTCAAAAAATGTATTTCTGAAACAACATAGTATTCTAAACTTACAAGATAAATTTATTCAAATCTTTGGGTTGTTGTCAATTTTTTACTCTTATAAACATATTTATAATTAAATCTTTTCAAGATTAGACACTTTAAGTGGAAGTTAAACTTCCAGGTAAGTAAGTTATGCTTTGGTGCAGTACAAGACTATTTAATATGGGAGTATGGTTTGCTAACCATTATATTTTCGTTAATTATGGTCACAGACTAGCTTTTTGCTTATTGTTCACTTTCAGTTTTTCCACCTTTTTTGCTGTTGCTGTTGTTAGATACTATCTCTTCTATAGTCCCAGCAAAAACTGGGTATTTCTTACTCTCCTTTTAGCTTTCACCTAAGAGTTTGTTTATGAGAATACCTTTGTGTAGATTTTATGAACAATGTGGAACAACTCTGTGAATCCATCATGTCCAAAGGGAAATCTAGAGACGGGGTGGACACTAGTTGGGAAAATGAACTTTTTCATATATATATATATATATGTATATATGTATATATATATATAAAACTCTTGCTCGTATGTTGAACTATCACTCAAATACACTTAATTTCATCCAACAAGACTTGCCAACTTCCAAATTCTGGCAACTATGAATTCCTGGCAACTATGAATTTCTGGCAACTATGAATGGCAGCCATTCTGGAGCTGCTATTATGTACAGCATAATAAGAATGTGTCATATGAAGTACAGCTAACTTTCTTCTAACATGCATTCCCCAACCCCAAATACACTCTATCCTTCTTAGTCTTAAAAATGGACTTATTGGTAGGAACAAAGGAAATGTAACCACTACCATTGTGATGAGAACCTAACAATTTCTGACAACGTGGGACTTACAGGAAGTCCTGAGTTTTTGTGCTAAGCCTGTGGGAAGGCAGGATGGGAGTCTGACAAGGGAAAGAGGCACACAGGTAAAGTGTGTTTAGTCTCTATCTTCTAAGACCCCAGATAACTTCAGAACAAAGGAGTTGAATTTTTGTCTTAATAAAATATTTTATAGACTATTGATAGGAAAAAAAAGGTAATGTAAAAAAATCTAATTTGAATGATTAAAAAAATGCAGAATTCATCAGATTATCTTATAGAGACCAGTATGACTTAATTCTCTCTGGATGTCATGAAAAATCATTAGTAACAGAAACCAAATTTATTGTCCAAAGTGATAACATATCAAAGAAATACATATCAAATCTGTTGCCATTAATTAGTTTTTAACATCTTTATTGCATTTACAATGTGTGTGGAACATTATTAGGATTTACAGTAGAAGCCAAATATCCCAGCCCTTAAAAATCAAATAAGAAAGATTGAATGAACCATACATAAATATCTGTGAACACAAGCACTGGAAACGTACATATGATTATAATTTTACAGGCTTAGACAGGTAACTGCTGTATGTAACAGAACAGGTGGGAAGGGTAAGACAAAGTAGATAAAAGTCACTAGGGGTGCGAAATAACTGTAGCTGGGTGGTATTGAATAAAAAGACAATATTGAAAATACAATTTGATTTGTAAAGGCTAAAATGTCCTGCAAAAACATATCTACTTCCTAAGCACAATTGTGAGGTAGAATTCTCCCCACCCCGTTTTCTGGTTTCTTGACCACCGTTTGGGGGATTTTCCGTCCAGATGCTTCTCTTCACGCTGCCGTACCTGGGACTAACCAGTAGGACATGTTCTTTAATACCCCTTCCATCCCCATTGAACAGAATGAATCTTTTCTGTTCAATTATCAGTCTTATTTTGCCTACTGAAAACGGGTGGCAAAAGTTAGTAATGTAACAAACCAATGCTGTTTCTTCTAGCTAATATTATCACCATGCTTGGCTAAGTACTTTAATCATTCAAGGAGTTACACTAAAATTTCAGGGATAGGTACCATTTGGGGAGCTGTTTTGGGCAGACAGGCATTTGTGTCCTTCAACACTAACTGCCAACTGTGAAGAATGCCATTTCTATTCCAAATCCACTTCTAATACTTCAGATTATGGGTCATAAAAATAGTTTACAGTTTTCTACACACTCAAAATATATGAAAATCCAGGACACAGCACACCCACATTGAAAAAAAGATATGCAAGTTTCTTTCAAAACTACCGTATGACACAGAAACTCTAATCCTAGGTATTCACCCGAGAGAGATGAAAGCCTATGTTCACATAAGACTTATGTTAAGAATAACCATAGCAGCTTCACTTATAATCGCCAGTACTGCAAACAGCCCAGGTATTTATAAATAGGAAAATGAATAAATAAACTGTAATACAGTCATACAATGGAATACTACTCAGCAATAAAAAAGGAATTAACTATTAATACACACAACCACATGGATAAATCTCCAAACCATGGTAAGTGAAGAAGTCTTCAAGAAAGATACATGCTGTGCGGCTCTATTTACACAAAGATCTAGAACATGAGATCCGATTTAAGGTAGAACAAAGAATAGAGGCTGCCTGTGGAGGAGGATGTGGTTGTAGAGGACTGACTGGAAATGGCACCATGGGAATTGTTTTAATAGCATTTTATATTTTGACAGCACTGTATGCATTTACCAAAACCCAGCAGATACACATTTAAGACTTCCACATTCGTTGTATGCTAATTTTAAATAAAAGTACAATTGCAAGCAAATACCGAATTCTAGCTAATGACTGAAGTATTCAGCAGGAAGTGTGTAGATTTCTTCAATTTAAAATGCATCAGAAACAATCTGAATTGGTGAACTGATGGATGGATAGATATGTGACAAAGCACAGTTAATGCTAACTAGCATCCAGGTGGTGAGTATACTATAAAATTTTAACTTTTTTATATGCTTGAAAAATTTTATAATAAAATATTGGGGAAAAAATTCAGGGCACACTGCTTCCAAAATAATGCTGCTGAGAATTTCATTACTGATTTCATAATCATAAATTCTTCCCAACAGTGTCAACTTAGAAACTTAAGAGCTTGTGAAAGGATATTCCTGTGTGAGGTAAGAAATCAGTTCTTGGATCTGTGCTGACTTAAAATTGTCAAGGTGATTTTTCATCTCCTCACACTTACATGCATTGATGGTTATTTTGAGCAAATTTGTTGGTTGTGTAGACTAACAGAGTTAAGATGAAAAAAACATTCTAAAGGGAAAAATCAAGCACATTTTTTTTAACTGATTTTTAAAACTAAAAAAGAACCAGAGTAACTATAATAGAAACAATGTGTAGACCCAAAACACGATGTGAGGCTTGATCATAGTGAATAGGTCCCCACCAGTCAAGTGGAAGGACACCGGAGTCATTCTCCTGTCTCTCCAGGAATGACACATTTAGAGACACCATCTAGAGATGGCATCTGACTTGTAAATACTTCTAAGGGGACACTGAGAGGATAAGAATGGCTTCAGACTCCTATAGCCTTTTGTCAGAAATATTTAGTATTCCACAAGACTGACTTAAGATTCATAACAATGCTACTCTAATATTGAAAGCTGGTAACTATTTTTAGTTATGGTGACTCAGTGGTAAAGAATCCACCGCCAATGCAGGAGAAACAGGAGTCACGGGTTTGATCCCTGGTCAGGAAGATTCCCTGGGAAAGGAAATGGTAACCCACTCCAGTATTCTTGCCTGGGAAATTCCATGGACAGAGGAGCCTGGCAGCCTACAGTCCAAAGGGTCACAAAGAGTTGGACATGACTTTGCGACTGAGTACCCAGCACAAGAATTTCTGTATAATTACCTACGGTATTATGTGTTGCCTCCTAAAAATTTTCTAACCTTGATTCTTTTATAATTTTGCCTACTGCTTTCACAGTGTGTAGTTAACAGTTCTGGCTCTTCCTGTGATCTCTAAGTTCATGTTCTAGCACAGGCTCTGCCTTTTCCTCAAGCACATGGACTAGTTTTGTCATGTTTTCAAGTCTGCTTTAAAACATTACAGTCACGTTACTCAGCATTGTATCTATGAGCCTTTTTCAGTATTAAACATTCCCATGTACTTATGCTGTTTCATGAAGCACCCATAGCTCCATCAGCCTCTATTATAGTCTTTTTCTCTTATTATCACTGCCCAAGTTTACCAGGATTGCTCTTCTCTAACCATAACAGCACCAATGGTGGTCAGATTCATGCTCCTGTTTCTACAGGTTGGTGCTGACTCACTAAGATCATGAGCAGGACTTTTACTTACTTTCTTACTTTTCAATGGACTTGTATTCATGTCCTGTTAACCTCAAAGTAGAGGATACTCCTCCCGTGTCCTCCATCTGGCTGGCCTATCATCCTGCCACAACAGAGTTAATTTGTCAGGTTTAAAAATCTTGCTGTTTACTGCAGAGCCCACTGGCCCCACCCTCAGTATTTTCAGTACACCGAATGGAGGGGAAATGGGAGTGTTGGGAGGTGAGCAGACAAGGTTCCCTTTCTCCCAAGACCCCGTGCTTGGGACAAGAACACAATTAAAGAATGCTCCCCATTCTATTCTGGAAAAATAATCATCCTTCTATTTTGAATAATATTTTTTCAACAGACTTTTAACATAATTATACTTCATTCTTAAAATTACTTGGTATGATTTCTCTATTTTACAAGTTCAGAGAAGTTTAATGATTTTTCACCCAGGTTAGTAAATGCCAAAGCCAGATTCTAAAGTATTTAAACTCTACCTCTTTTCATTATATTCACTAGAGTTCTTATTTTAGCCTAAGTTTACAACCTTTCCTGTACTATTCTTGCCATTATTTATGTTTCTTGGCTAAACCTAGGTTTTCTGCAGCACACACATAAGTCAACTAATGTCAGGAGTTAAACCTGCACTTCCTTTTCCCTCATCAAAGTGACTGTTGCCCCTCTATATACCAGGAGCGAAAATTTCCACATCCAACTGGAGCTCTTTATTTTTTGAACTGAAAGTTAGCTCTAGCTAAGTTTTGCTGATTAGGTTAACTGGTCAGCTATATTCTAATCCACCTTCTTAATCCTAGATAATTTTTCCTTTTGAGGTTTAAAAAAATATATCCCAAACATACATCTCTTGTCACTGATATTTACCAATGTTAACTTCCTATAGCGTTTTCAATAGACTCAAGAATGGGGACGATTTTAACAACTACAGTTATGTTCAGTTTTTAGTAATCACAGTATTTTACCATGGTCCTGTGGGGGTGGGAAAAGTACATAGTAATTTCCAATCTTTCTGGCAAGGAACTTAAAATGTAGTAGAGAATTACGAAGTCTTTCTTCAAACAAAGCCAGTACAGAGACAGGTTCAACTAATCTCACCATCACGCCATTTGTCACAGTGGGCTTATGTATGATTTACTCAGCACTATCAGAAAAATAACTGCCATATTCACATTAAGGAGAATGCACTAACAATAATACGCTGGATAGCACACCCCACACATCAACTGATAGTGAAACGAGCACGTTAATACCAGGTAATGCTTTGGAGCACTGGCCAACATAAAGACCTATAAGGTGAGAGAAGTATCCAATCCTCTACAGAGCAAGGAAGCCTAGAACTGCCGACATCTTAGCTGGCAGACTACGCAATTTTATCACCCATGAGTTACCATGGTAGAATCAGGTGACCAACAATGAAGACTGGGAATACCGTCAATTTTATCTGAAAGGAAGTTATCATCTTCACATCATAATTTTGCTGGGTTAGACATGTGTGAATAGATGCCTAAACTGTCCATAAGATACTTCGCTTACACAGGAGCAAATTTATGACATGAAGACAAAAGAAAAACTCGAAGCAAAACAAAAAATTAAGCTAGCCTAATTAACATTCAATAACTCCCTGAGATGAGTTAAGATAATGTGAAAGTTGTAGCATGCGTGCTAAGTCGCTTCAATCATGTCTACCTCTTTGCGACCTATGGACTGTAGCCTGCCTGGCGTCTCTGTCCATGGGACTCTCCAGGCAAAAATACTGGAGTGGGCTGCCATGCCTCCTCCAGGCAATCTTCCTGGCCCAGGGATCAAACTCGATGTCTCCTGTGGTTCCTGCATCGCAGGCAGATTCTTTATTGCTGAGCCACAGGGGAAGCCCAAGTTGTAGCCTATATTGTACCGATTAAAAATGATGGTTCTTTATTTGCAGGCCAATGTTAATTTATTACAAAGAACTTGTCTTTTCAAACAGATTGAAGTCACTTCCTTCACAGGTATTCTAGTGAGCTATGATCCTATGAATAAAAATCACATTCGGGCATTGTTGGTTTTCATTCATAACTATGTCTATGGGTATTTGGATACACATATAGAAAGCAGGAGCAAAGTTACAAATGAAAAGCAACAATATTTACTATGTGTTAAAAGCAGAATCCATCTTCACTTGAAATACTCAAACCACAAATATTTCCAGATATGCCTTACTTCACTCTTGCTGTAGGCAGGGCAGATTAAGGCACATAAAATTAACTCATTTGACAGTAAGTAGGGGAGTTGATGGTAGAATTAGAGAGTCTCTTTACTTACAACCCAGTTCCTTTCTGGCAAAGTCTTAATAAATTCAGTATGAGAGATATTGAGTACAACTATCTCAATTACTTCAGTATCTAAAACTATCAAATGACTTCCTGATGAGAAGATTCACTCAGTCAGTTCTAACTTTAGGAAATCTGTTTAAAACATACTTCAGACTACAGTACAAGAGGAATTATTACTAACCCTTACAACAGACATACAGGGGAACTGAGCAACTATTGTTGTTCAGTTGCTACGGCATGTCTGATTCTTTGTGACCCTACAGACTGCAGCACGCCAGGCTTCCCTGTCCTTCATTATCTCCCAGAGTTTGCTCAAACTCATGTCCATTGAGTTAGCGATGCCATCCAACCATCTCATCCTCTGTCATGTTCTCCTCCTGCCCTCAATCTTTCCCAGCATCAGGAGCTTTTCCAGAGTAACTATTATGCCATGAGCAAAATGCTGGGAATAGGAGAAGTCAGGCCCACAAGTTTCCTTCCCTCCAAAGAGCTCATAGTGTAGCAGGCACAGACATAAATAGCTGCAGCATGTGGTTAGCACCGTCATGAGGACTGAAATGAAGAATCACAAACGTTCATACTCATAGAAGTTAAACCTTAAAAGACTAAGGATTAACAAATAAAGAAAAAGCCTTTCTGGATGTTCTCAGAAGCAGTGGCAGCATAAAAGGGAGCAGTTAAATGTAGCCCCCAGATTTTCTGGCATGTCCATTAAAAAAGACTGTATCTCAAACCAAAATTACTCTGAGAAAGGTGAAAAAAAATATGATAAATAACTTCACCTAAGCTGAAAATGTCAAGCAGGTAGCTGAAAATACAGGTTGAGACGTTCGGACCAGATACATAACACAGGACACTGGGATAAAATAAGATACCCTAAGGACAGGATACATCCAGAATCATTCCGAAGACAGAATCTGAGAGAGCACATTTTAGTAGATGCATTTTAAATAACAGTTATGTGACTACACTGAGTTACAACAGAAGATAACATCGTCAAGGGAGGAAACACCATAGGAGAGGCTGCTCCATGGTAGGAATGCTGCAGAGGCAGAAAAGGAGAGAGGAATGCAAAGTGGAAAAAAAAGAAACCATTCAATTCAGTAACTGGATCCCACTGCACACCTCTGCACTGCAGGGCTCTGTACAGCCAGGCTGCAAGGCGCTGAGCAGCGAGTGCTGGGGACGCAGGGGCAGGGGATATGGGATTCTGCAAGAAGTCTGGCAGTGAAGAAGGCTGGAAAAACCAGCAGGCTCAAAAGGAGCTTTTTCCACTGGAAGTATGATACATGGACATTTCAGTAGACAATGGAAAGAAAAGAGCATACTTTGCATAATTTTGTATTGATCACAGACTATAAAATTGCTTTAATCTTTCTCAAAAACATTTTCTGAAACAAAGATGAACACAAAATTATATGTATTTTACCATTTAAACTTAATATAAACTTAAAAGCATTAACATTTTATATATTTAATTTCTAAAAGATGTGTACAATTTTTGTTATTATACTACACCAGAATCTTGCATCTAGTCTATCATGACAAATTAAATGTTATTAACAATTGCTATTTTAGCTCCTGAAAGATTACTCTGATATAGAGGATGACATTTAAGTAACTATGTATGCCTTTCCCAGCCCTCCTCTCCCAAAGACAAAATATTTTCAGAACAGTAATTTGGATAACATTTTTCAAGTTGAAGAAGAGAAAAATGAGAGTGTTCCACTAACATCTAAACTTTTCTTCACAATAATTTTTTTTGATAAAACATGCTTATTTATTATATATACATGCTTACATATGAATTTCCTGGCTAAAATACATGCAACCAACATGAAAAAACAAATATTAAACCATCCTCACAAGCCTAAGAATGCCCTTTTAATTAAGGCACTCATGTTTGGAAACAGGATATAACCACCAAATTAAATAAGGTGTTTAAAAGAAGCCTTTTATTAAGCACAAACAACTTTTAATACATTATCAATACAAATAGGAAAATGTCTTTTAATGAATATGATATATCAAAAATCTGAAGGTTTTTCTTCATACGGACACAATAAAAATAATCAAATTTGAAGGAGAATTACAAAGCAAAATTTTGAGGACACCACTGTCTACTAATAACAGTTGAGCTATAGTCTAAATTTACTACATCACCTGGGGAGGAAGGGCAACCATTTTTTATAGAGAGAATTCTAAACTCTTATTAGCACCATTCAAAGCTTATTATCAGTTGTTCATCTACAAACTGACAGGTCAGGTAAAGCTTTAAAGCAAGTTTTCAGTGCAATGTTTACAGTTCCTTCTTTTACGATACTTGGAGTCTATGATCTCAAAGCATGTTAAACAATTCTGCCTTGGTAATTACAAGGTGTTAACATGTGGAGAGAAATGTGTAATGGAAAGAAATGAGGCTTATCCTGGCTGTGAAACGCATCTTAACGTATTGTAGCTAATGCTGGAGTATGCTGATGACATGCGGGACTATGAACAGCAGGTCTCTGGGAAGAAGGCAGCTATTAGCTCTCTGTAGTCATCATTTCTGGATGTCTCAGCTGCTGCCTTTTGAGACTAACTAGTTTCATCCTGTCTCTGATGTGTTCTGCAGTAGAAGCCATGTCACTTGGGCTCCCAAAATATTGTTCAGTTCTAAAAAATCAAAACAGAAAAAGCTCAATCAGATTAATACAAACCCATTGACTGTGCAGTGAATGCAAAAGGAAGCAAAAATTACCATAAAAATTACCTACGTGGTATGCCGTTAGTTCATTTGCAGACCATACTGTTTATCTTTGAGTAGCAATTCAGTAGGAGAAACATTTTTTTAAATGGCATAAAACATTTTTTAAAATGGAAAAAAATATATTAATGGTATAAATATCCTATCACGTATACTTCTGATAATCTCAATAAACCAAACAATGCAACAAATAAACAGTGCAACAGCAACAACGCTCTGCTTTCAGCTTGGGAGCCAGACCAGACACAAATATAAAGTCTGTGTGAGTACTTCGGTGCTAAGGACTGTGGTCATCAGATGTTTAATATAGCTGGCAAGTAAAATATCCATTTAATGTTAAGCCATCATTTGGGACATTAATAGGCAAAATCATTTAATTTTATCCTATTTGCAAAGACACAGTATTCAGAGTCATAGAATCTTTTAGAGCTCCAAGAGTTGTTGAAAATAATCTGGTTTAGCTTTGTCTTTTCAGATCAGAAAACTAAGACCTATAAAAACAAATGACTGAACTACAATCACACAGTGGAAAAAACAGAATCTGAATGTGGGTCTTCAAGCAGGGAATCCAGAGAGACCGCCTTATTTCTTTCGTTGTTCTAGGAGAATGGTACAAAAGGTAAGTGTGACTGAGCTCACTGTCACATTTTACACAGTATAAACAAATTACCATACAACAGGGAATGGAATAATAACTGCAAATATTAAAGTTGTGAAATCTGAAAATAGAGCACTAACTGACTCTTCCATTTTAAAAACGAAAATGACACGTGAACTATTTGTAGAACCTGGGAGAAGCAGCCCATGCGAAACAACCAGGGGGAGATGCTCCTGGGAGGACTTGAGTAGAATGAGACTGACTTTGTGACAACTGGCTGTGAAACACAGAAATGAGGTTTTGGTGGAGTGATGTCCTAAATGGACCAACCAGAAGCACCCTACTAACACTGTTACCAGCTGGATTTATAAAACTTTTAGATTTTATTCTCTTTTATACACTGGAGATACACACGACTTTAAAAGCTACTTCTGATTATTTAAGTTTAGGTATGACTAGAGATTATCTAAGCATAGACTATGAATAACATTATATCTTCTCAATATCAATTCCAAATAATCCTTTGAAGTTCATGACACATTAGCTGTGGCACTTATCACGTGTGAGATAATCGTTTTAAGTAGTTTATATACATTTAGCTCATTTAACACCCTCACACATAACCCAAGGAGGTATGGAAAATATATTCCTATTTTTAGATGAGGGAATGAGGCACAGAAAAGGTGAAGTGGCTTGCCCAAGAAGTCACAGCTAGTAAGTGGTGGAGCTGACATTTAAACCCAACAAACCAGGCTCCAGAGTCCACAATCAAACCTACTACACTATATTACAGTGTTGGCGTTTCTGTTTAGTTGCTCAGTTGTGTCCGACTCTTTGTGACCCCATGGACTAGCCCACCAGGCTCCTCTGTCCATGGGATTTCCCAGGCAAGAACACTGAAGTGGGTTGCCACTTCCTTCTCCAGGGGATCTTCCCAACCCAGGGACTGAACACACGTCTCTTGCCCTGGCAGGCGGATTCCACTGAACTACCAGGAAAGCCCTATATTACAATGTAAGGACAGTACATTCAGTGGTTTGGTTTCTCTATTGTTTGAATTAAATATCCTCTGAATTACCACCAAACTGTTTTCCTTGAGAAGATCTAGCTCCCTGGGGATAAAGCTACTATGATTCATTTACTGGACCATTTATTTGCAAGAGGTTAATTCTTATTTTTATCATCAACTATGTGAAATGGAAAGGAATGTGGAAATCATGACCCCATCATTTTACAAATGAAGAAATTAGGACTCTACATAGCACAGTGAAAAAGAGAATGGATTTGGTGCCAGACAGACCTGAAACTATGTTCTAATTTCACTTAGAAGCTGTGATATCCTGACACCTTACTTAATCTTTCTGAGCTTCAGTTTCTTCATCTGTAAATCACAATAATCGTACTGGCCTAGCACTGTTTGGTCAAAAGCCTATAGGTGAAATGTTTAGCTTTGCGCTGGGTATGTATTTTGAGCACACTGAACATTCCCCTCCCCATCCATTCCCTGAATGAAGTTCAAAGTTACCTGACTCCTTATCATCACAGTCAAGGCTAGAACCCAGTATGTCAACCTACTCAATGATCTTTCTTCTACAATAAGCTATCGAGGGCAATACATTTGATAGCAGCAAGTACCAACTGCTACCACTGTTAAAAACCCAGTAGGGATTTCTTTTCATTTTAAACTCATTTATTACAGATACTGAAGATGTCAACCAAAGCTAATTTACTAGGACTTTTTAGAAACAGATCTTCTTCTCTTGATATTACTTTAAGACCTTACTGATAAAAGCACAAATTGTAAGAACATGCAGCATACCCATCAGGATAAACTACAGGAACAGTTAGTCTATCTAAAAGTGATTTCCCAACCGCTTCAACTTCATCAAACTGCTCCTCATCATTAATAGCTTCAGGCTCTTCTGGACAGTCTTGTAAAATCTGCAACAAATAAAAGTGCAACATCAATCAAGAGACACAGAAGGAAATCAAGTTCATTAAAATTTAGTAGATTGACGGTGTTTCTGTTCTGTTCCTAGAATCTTCATGTATGTCATAGAAGACTGATGATTGACAAAGCTGACCCAAGAAATTCAAATAAAATCAAACACATAATCCACACTAATAATATTAGAATTGGAATAAGAAGAGTTCTATAGTGATTTCCAAAAAAAAAAAAATACTAGACTATTATTTGGAATTAAACTGAAACTGTGCTTAAGAAGTAGTATTCTTTCATACATTAAGTAACAATTTATTGAATACTCACTTTATGTTTATGTAGTGGCTTGGGATATGAATGAGAAACAGATTTTGACCTCAAAGAGCTTACAAACTTCACAAATGAAAAGATATATATAAATACATAACATATACCCAGAGTACAAACACATAACAAGGTGATTCCCTAGCTAGAAACTTTACAGTTATTTTAAAAACAGATCTGCTGACTTGAGTTACATGATATAAACTAAAAAACAAAATATAAATAGATATGGTTTTAATTCAAATTTGGAATTTCTATAGTCCTTGATATTATTTTTTCCTTAATTATCACTATTTAAATTTAAATGGTATGAAAGAAAGAAAAAATTGCTGTGATTTGAAATAGTTAAGGCTGTAAGTACAGACCCACAGAGTAGCCGCTAGGGACACGTGGTTAGTGAGCTCTTGAAGTGTGTCTAGTCTCAGGTGCAGACGTGCTATCAGTCCAAGATACACTTTAGATTTAAAACAGTAATACTAATTTTAAAAATTTACCTCCAAAAAAAAAATCAGCAAATTTGAGACAGAATAAAAATAATTTATTTTTGCAACTCTGTTTGCATACTTTTCTGAATCCAATTATGTTTATTTTGGCATTACTCATAAAGGATATTTTCATATAATAAAACTCCAGATTTAATTTAAATATTTTCCTAATCACTATAATTTGCTATGTAGTTTGCTTATAGTTGTGGCTTGCTGGTATGAAACAGAACCCACCCAAGAGAAAAATAACATCTAATAACAAAAGGTTTTACATAAGTTGACATAATAAAATAACCTTAAGCAGAGTTTATTATAAGCATGATAAAGGCCAAGAACCAGAAAAAATAGGAACATTAATATTTTATGAAAAAATTCTCAATCATATTCATTCTTGGGCTTCCTGGTGGCTCAGATGGTAAACAGTCCCCCTGCAATGCAGGAGACCCAGGTTTGATCCCTGGGCTGGGAAGATTCCCTAGAGAAAGGATTGGCTACCCACTCTGGTATTCTTGCCTGGATAATTCCATGGACAGAGGAGCCTGGCAGGCTCCATGGGGTCACAAAGACTTGGACACAACCAAGCAACTAATATATATTCATTATTACATAACTTCTTAAAGAGATCTAGATTTTTAAATGTCTTTGCAGATAAATTTTAAGAGTAGTATCCTAAAAAATTATCAGTGGTGTTAAGAGATTGGGCCAGTGGTCATGCTGGGATGGGCAGCAGAAGCACTGTGATTAAAAGAGGATGGGGAACAACCTCTGGGTGCTGGTAACATTCTGTTATTTGAATAGTGCGCTAATTACACAGGCGTTCTCACTCTGAAAATTCAGTGAGCAGAACATTTGAGCTGCACATTTTTCTATGTTAGTAGTATAGTTCAATAAAAAGTTTTCACTGAAACAATCAATAGATAAATAAGTCAAGCCATTTGGATACTTTAATTCATCAACAGTCGGCCCATCTTACACTAAAAAAATGACCTGTAGAGTTCAGTAACCGGCTCAGTGAGAGTTAATGTGGACATTTCCCAACAGATGTACTGCATAACACAGACAGAAACTGCTTAATCCCTGAGGCTCCTGGCAGTATCTCTTCTGTCTTATAGACCAAGGCTATCTTAGGTTTCTCATATCTTAACTTGCATTGAATATCCCCTACATATAAACTTTCATCTTTAAGAAATCAAAACAAAGTTAACTACTTAGTAAGGCTCCTCTTTGGAATGGAAATAGAAGACTTGGATGCTATCAATTTTCACTGTGGAGCTGAGAAAAAGGTTCAATTGAAAATTTGCCCAAATAAAACACCGCATATTAACTTTTTAGTTTCTGAGATTAATGAATTCATTAAATAGTAAATTCTAGAATGATTCTTTAAAGATAACACATGAGAAAAAAAGGTTTCATTTTTATCCTTACTCTTGTAATTTTAGCTGGAGAGGCTCAAAAGATTATACAAATCACAAAGTGACCTTTTAAAAAATTTATGACAATTAGTAGTATTTGAGAACACAAAGTTTCCTTTCTTGGCATAATGAAACAGTGGGAGTCACGACACTCGAAAGAACAGACAGTACATTCTGGGCACCAGGTCGGGTGAGGAGAGACATGGTGCTGAGCAAAGACTACTGGACGGTTTCAGTTCCTCTAACCACAGTACTCCAACCCTGGTATGGCTTACCAAGAATCTGATGTGAACTTTCCAAGACAATACGTTATACCTAAACAAACTTTAAACAATGGAATGCATATAAATTTTTAAAGAACAGACTAATCATAAAATTACAAGGTAAACACATTTTAAACATACATAACACACACAACTGAAACTACATTTTTAAAAAAAGCGAACCTTTTCAGCATTTGAGTGAAAGGCAATAGCCATCTCCAGCCTATGCACCCTCTCTTCAGATGCGACTGTGAACTGCTTCCACACTCTGTTCAGCCGAGGAAGCGTATCCCCAGATGACCGAGAGGTGCAGCGCAAAGACTGGCACAGCACCACTGTGGCCTGCAGCAGCTGTCTGCCGTAGTCGTAAGTGCTCTGAAGAAGAGAAGGTGAACGCAAAGTTATAACAACAGAAGTCTAAAGAGAGGGGCAGGAAAGTGAACAGGAGGACTGGAGCGGCAATTAAGTAACACTGCTAGAAGTCAATAATGAATGAGTCCACTGGCGCTTACTACTGCAAGTCGCCTGCATGCATAAATAATTAAGCGGAAGCAATACTACCAGTTAATTTTTATTAAGTTTATTTCTTGTTAGGCTTTCCTCTCTTACTCTGCTTTCCTCTCAGCCTGCTCAATTTCACCAGCCCAAAAAATTAAAAAAAAGAAAAGAAAGAAATCAATTAAAAAAAAATCTGCTCACCCATTAATTAAAACAAATGGGTGGAAAGGGGCATTTAATATTCCACATAGGAAACCACACTGTTAACAACATGAACTCAGTAATTAGGGAAAATAAGATAACTTTTCACATGAAAAAAAACCCATGTTGTTATAATGCTGACACTGTTGAGATGCAGAAACTAGGGTTTCTAATTGACTGATATTAACTTATACTTCATAGTAACTTTTACAAATGAATGGTTACTGCCTTAAAATTACCATAATATATTAATATATCATAAATCAGAGGGAGCTACAGAACCTGTATTCAGGAAAACTTAAACCCTCTCAAATTTATACAGGCTAGTTTTGATTCATCAGCTGACATTTTCTTAGTTCTATATTTCTGGATTAATATAACTAACCTTCTTGGACTTGGGGGGCTAAGTTACATTACAAACATGTAGAAAACTATTTTAACACTGAGCTTGTAGAAAAGGAAGATAACCAGTTCTGCACCTGTGCAACATCAACAAATTTTCTATGCTTCTCCAGCAGAACTTTCGTTTCCTGAGCGTCATCCCCCAATCTGGTGTGTGTCTTAAGAAGAGCATCCAGAAGTTCACTGAGCCATTCTACTGCCTGAATGAAAATAAGTCACAGTCAACCTGGAGTCGTAACTTTTTACCTTATATATCAAAACACCATATTAATAAAAAGAAAGATTACTATCATGTGATTAATTAACCCATTTGTTATAATCGTAATAGCTTATTTCAGTGCCAAGCTACATGAGTTAATAATCTCTCCTCTTCCTTAAAATTTTTAAAATCTAAAGACAAGACCTATTAAAGAGAAGTACTCATTTAAAATTAACATCACATGATTTATATTAATAAAATCCATGTGTCTATGTAATATAGATCTTATTGGAATCACATTACAGACTTAATGTTACAACTTAAAATTCTAAGTTTCTTCTATGTTAAGTTGTAACTATGTTTTTTGATATTGACTACGCAAAATAGCAAACTGTTTATCTAGCTACAAAACCCTCTTGTGGGTTAAAAGGCAGTAAACTACACCAGCCTTCATCCTGGGATGTAACTGACAACCAAATCACAATAATAAATAATTCCAATTTCTAGCTCAATAGAGCATTTCATTGAGAAGTAAGTCAAATGAGACCAGTAAGATTATTGGAAATATAAAACTTTATTACTGCAACAGGATAAATGAGAATCTGATTTAATGAATTTACTTAGGACCATGAAAAGAACACTTCTGTTTACAGTTAGGTGAAATCAATTTTCTAAGTAAAGACAAGTACATAATAGGCTTGACTTATCTTTACCTGGGCAGCATCTTCTTCACATTTAAACAACTGTACCATCTGAAGCATCTTTAATCTTCGCACATCTACCATGTCTTCACATCTAATAAACCCAAACATGAATTTAGGGAAACATTTCAGTTTTGTGGATAACTAGTATAACACCACCATCTGCACACATATTTTACAGTATATTAAAATACTTAGTCTTACACTATGGAGACTGTAACTATTTTGTATTGGTTTGCAAGAATTTTAAGGATATCTGTATCTGTGTTCCATTAAAACCTCAAAATACCTGAAAGATACTAAATCACAAACCCTCTTGAGTATTGTATGGATTGTGCAAAATACTGAAGCAAAGCACAAACACAGGAGTACACTAGAGCCTGAAGAGACAGTAACTGCCAATTAGCATTAAACGAACTTCAAAGACAAAAACATAAAGTTTCTAAAATACTAGAGAATGATGCTCCAAGGAAATTTAAAAAAAAAATTAAAGCTTTTCATTATATTACATTACCAGAGTAATATCTAATTTTGAATTAAAAAAAAAAAAGCTCCCATCTATGCTCTTAAAAAAGAAAAAAAAATTCTGTTGATCTCTGGATAGAAAGAAACACAATTCAGAGTATTTTTAGATTTTAATGTGGTCTCCCTGGATAACATACAGATCAAAAATTTAAGCTGACTTGATCAATTAAGCTCTGATCCATCCATCCCCTTCATTTCCATGCAATTCCATGTACTTCAGATGGGAAGGAGAGAATCTCATGGCAGTACTGAATACCACTAACAAGCCACCCAGGAGGCACTGGGCTCCACTAGAGTTGATATTCTTAAGGAAGCTTGATAACAATAGCTAAGTCATTGTCACAGGCTATTTTTTTTTTTTTCAAGAATGCCCTCACCACAATCTATAACATATTTTTAAAGGGCAATTTGGTTAAATAATCCTACAAGGGACTGAAGAGAAGTGATTTATTTTTCAAATCTGAAGCTAAAAGACAAGGTAAGACATGTCAATGATGAAGACAGTATCATACTTAACATATATTTTCAGGTACTGGAGACTGTGCTTGAAAATACAAGACATGGTTTCTACTTACTGGTTAGAATAAGATGGTCCCACTTGGGAAGATGGACTTTTAAAAAAACAATGTGATAAATACTGATGTGGAGCTATATGAGAATAGGCAGGAACAAGTAAAAACTTGCCCAAGAAATCTAAAAAGGCTTCCAAGGATAAGTACCCCAGAGTCTTGAATAATAAGTAGGAATACACTAGGCAGAAAATGAGGGAAGAAGTATTCTGAGTACTCTGGATGCTTGAAACGACATGATGCATTCAGGAAAGTGAAAATAAGTGTGTGGTTTTGTAGGAAAGTTAAAGGAGGTAAGATTATACAGGACTGGGTTATGAAGGGTCTCCTACACTATTGCAAGGAGACTGAACTTCATCTGAGGAAACAGGAAGTAACTGAGAGGGGTTCACACAAGAAGTTAGGTAATTGGATGAGTGCTTTACAAAGATGGTGCTCATGCACAACAGACTGTAGAGGAGCAAGGAAGGAAGCAGGTAAGAGCTAAGATCATGAAAAAAGGATTTGGAGACAGCAGAACTTGGGCATCTGATGAGGCTGTAAGAGACGATTTTGGTAAATCCTTTGGACAAATCCCAAGTTTGGTAACTGATGGTATTTTTAACTGGGACAGGAAACTAAAGGAGAAAAGCCAGGTTTGGAGGACAATGATTCCAATCCATACAAGTGAGTTTTAAGTATCGTATGGGGCACCCAGGTGGAGATGCTCAGTAGGTAAGAGGAATTACAGGTCCAAAGTATAAGGGAGGGATCTGTGTCAGAGCTGTAACTATTCAATCATGGTGATACTGAAGAAAGTCATTGAAGTGGTGAGACTGTGCGGGGAGACGACAATGAGTGAGAAGAGGATTTGGCCTCAGAACAAACCCTGAAAGCAGTGAAATTAGCTAAAAGACAAGAAATCAGTGCAGAAAACCAAGAAGAAACAGAGTGCCCAGGAGAATCATAAAGGTGTTTTTAATGTATATAAAGTTGTCAGGGAGTTTCAAACAGAAAAAAAAAAATGTCAGTTGTCCCTAATGCTATTCAGAGTGGTCAAGCAATGTCAGAACCGAAAGTATTCCCTGGATTTTGAGCAAGATGAAGGGTTTATTTAAATGTGGCAAGTACAGTCACTGATGACATCAGTAAGAGCAAGTTCAGTGAAGTGGTGAGGGGAGAGGTCAGACGAAGAAGGGTTGAAAAGTAAACTGGAGACAGTGAGGAAGTATGAATGCAGATTAGATCTTCAATGACAGCTGTCGAGGAGAGCTCAAGGCAGAGAAAGAACCGTTGGAAGAGGAGGTGGTAATTTCACACACTAGATGAGCACTAGAAAGGACAGAAACGATATGGACCTAACAGAAGCAGAGGTATTAAGAAGAGGTGGTAAGAATACACAGAGGAACTGTACAAAAAAGGTCTTTATGACCAGGTAAACACAATGGTGTGATCACTCACCTAGAGCCAGACATCCTGGAGTGAGAGGTCAAATGGGCCTTAGGAAGCATCACTATGAACAAAGCTAGCAGAAGCGATGGAATTCAGCTGAACTATTCCAAATCCTAAAAGATGATGCTATAAAAGTGCTGCACTCAATATGCCAACAAATTTGGAAAACTCAGCAGTGGCCACAGGATTAGAAGAGGTCAGTTTTCAATCAAATCCCAAAGAAGGGCAATGCCAAAGAATGTTCAAACTACCACACAACTGCACTCATTTCACATGCAAGCAAGGTCATGCTCAAAACCCTCCAAGCAAAGCTTCAATAGTACATGAACCAAGAACTTTCAGATGTACAAGCTGGATTTAGAAAAGGCAGAGGAACCAGAGATCAAACTGCCAACATCCATTGGATCATAGAAGAAGCAACAGAAAAAAAATCTACTTCTGCTTCATTGACTATGCTAAATCCTTTACTGTGCACATCACAACAAACTGTGGAAAATCCTTAAAATGAATACCAGACCACCTTACCTGTCTCCTGAGAAACCTGTATGTAGGTCAAGAAGCAACAGTTAGAGCCAGACACAGAACAATAGACTGGTTTAAAATTGGAAAAGGAGTGTGTCAAGGCTGTATACTGTCACCCTGATTATTTAACTTATATACAGAGTACATCATACAAAATGTCAGGCTGGATGAAGCACAAGCTGGAATCAAGATTGCCAGGATAAATATTAATAACCTCAGATATGCAGATGGCACCACCCTTGTGGCAGAAAGCAAAAAACAATTAAAGAGCCTCTTGATGAAGGTAAAAAAGGAGAGTGAAAAAGCTGGCTTAAAACTCAACATTCAAAAAATGAAGGTCATGGCATCTGGTCCCATCAGTTCATGGCAAAAAGATGGAGAAACAATGGAAACAGCAACAGACTTTATATTCTTGGGCTCCAAAATCACTCCAGACGGTGAGTGTAGCCATGAAATTAAAAGATAGTTGCTCCTTGGAAGAAATGTTATGACAAACCTAGACATTATATTAAAAAGCAGAGACATGATTTTGCCCACAAAGGTCCGTCTAGTCAAAGCTATGGTGTTTCCAGTAGTCATGTATGAATGTGAGAGTTGGACCATAAAGAAAGCTGAGTGCTGAAGAATTGATGCTGTTGGAGAAGACTCTTCAGAGTCCCTTGGACAAAGCAAGAAGATCAAACCAGTCAATCTTACAAGGAAATCAACCATGAATGTTCATAGGAAGGACTGATGTTGAAGCTGAAACTCCAATACTTTGGCCACCTGACTCTAAGAGCCAACTCACTGGAAAAGACCCTGATGCTGGGAAAGATGCAAGGAGAAGGGGATGACAGAGGACAAGATGGTTGGATGGCATCACCAGTTCAATGGACACGAGTCTGAGCAAGCTCTGGGAGATGATGAAGGACAGGGAGGCCTGGGGTGCTGCAGTCCATGGGGTCGCAGAGTTGGACATGACTGGGGACTGAACAATAACAAAGTATTTGAACGAAAGGCAGGGATTAAAGAGCGGGAACTGACTGAGTGAGGAGACATGGGGGTACACAGTTTTCATAAGAGCAGAGCTTTTTTCATCCTTCTGATGAAAATAATGTAATGGATAAGTTTGCAGATATGAGGATAGAAGGAATCTCTATCTAATGACTGTTTTTTCTGTGATGCAGAGGGAAGTTTCTGTGAGGTTTTGTTGATGCCCTTGAAATTTCTAAGTGCACCAAAATTTCATACAACCATGATAGTCTGTATGTACTAGCATATATTAATTTAATCCTTTATTTTGCAATATCCTGCAATTGCTATTGCAAGTTGAGTTTTCAAAGAACCCTTTAAATTTCTAGTTCTACCATATAACAAATGAAACTAAACATTACCTGACCCAGAATTTACTGTCTAACCCTTCGACAGCAAATATGAGAACAACGGATGAGTGACAATTTGTGTGAGGTTTAGATGAAGAAACAGATCAACGTATGATAAATTTAACAGCAACTCTAACCTAAATGAAAATGGAAACGCCAGATTCTCCCGAGTCTTAAAAGAGAGACGAGTCACAGGCTATACTGGGGATAAAGAATGTGATGCACTTGAATGGAAATGAAATTTTTATCACTCAGTAAAAAGGCGAAAGGTACCCATCATATGAATGAATTGCCATTATTTGTTAGTACAATTATACACAATAACCATTACATTTACCGAAAACTTACTACATGCCTACTATGTAATAGGTAAGAATTTCTACTTTGTATGGAAAATGTATCAATTTTCATTTTAATAAATATTATGTTGTCTCAGCAAAAATTAACATGAATAGTCAAACTTTGCCTTTGTTTTCTAAGCTGCATATCTTCCATCACTCCTTGTATGTGGTCCACATTTTCCTTATTCTCAATGGTTACATCCTTTCCATAGGCCCAGGATGCCTGATTGGAGATCTGATCCAGAAGACCTTGACCTTTTTCACGCAAACCTTGCAATCCTACATCTAAAACAAAAGTTACCAGATTTAATCTCTTAAACAAGAGAAGCTTTCCCTCCCTTAATTAAATCCTCTCAGCAGATACTGTACTTGGATTGCTAGGATAACAGCTTTGTACATTAAACTACTTTGGTCTGGAGCCCTCTGAATATTTCAATCAATAAAACCCATTTAAACGTGGCTCAAATTGGAGCTCCCTCTCATTCAAATTCTCCCTAATGAGAATTTCTAAAAGGTGAACTTCCGTAGACAACTAATTACTTTTCAAAATTGCAAGTAGAAAGTGTGAGAATTCCTGTCTTGATGAGTAAGATTTTCAATTCTTTCCTTTCTGTTTTTACATAGTTCAGTTTTTAGGAGAACATAGAAGGCAAATGCTTTGTTCAAAAAATATATCAGAGCCACAAGACATTAAAACAGTCAAGCACTGTGTTCTCACCATAAAAGGACACTGAACATTTTGAAAATAGGTGCTATCAGCTTATACTCAACAAGAAGCAACACTTAGGATGTATTTATAAGACTTTAAATTAGGTATGTATATTGGAATTCCTTTAGCATTTTTAAAGGAAAAACATTGCTCAAGAAAACTTGTGACATTTTTGAAATAAATTTCATTTGGCAAATTAGATACTAAACATGTAATTACACCATCCATTAAAATAACAAAGACTATAAGCAAGTAAAATGCCAATACAAACATGATTTTTCAAACCCATTCCCTCAAGTCCTTTTCAAAATTAATTAAATTGGTTCAGTCACATGCCACCATTTCCCACTAAATCGCTGCCTTAAGTTTCTGCTTCCTACTCCATTTTCCTTTGCCCGATGTCCCACTCAGTACACACACCCTCCACCCCCATTTTCACATCCACTATTCACTTCTCCCGGTCATGACCTAGGAAACCTCTCTGCATTTTCTACTTGTAGTAAAAGTCAAAAGGCTATGGTGTCAAGTAAGGGTACTAGCTTAATAAAACTGAACCACCCTCTCCTTGGAGAGTATGTAACCTTGGCAATGTTCCCAGTTTGGAGAAACAAATGCACAGAACCAAACCAACTCTTCTTTTCACAAGGTTAGGGTATAGCAACAACAAAAATCATTGCATAAAACACAATGTGGGGCATACAGGGTTTACCACAGAACACTTCACAGCTAAATACAGGTTACGCATGCACTACAGGTAACTGCTCATAGAATATGCAAGACACAGCACTTGTAGATTCGGCTGGGTAAACAGGAAAGGCTGAAGGCCTTCTGGAGGAAGGGTGACGGGCCACCAATGAAAGATAACAACTGCAGCATAAATTACACCTTTTACGGGGATAAAAACTTTTTATACTAATTTCTCCTGTGCTCCCTGTACATGATTATAATTAGATCAGTATAAGTTGACTTGTCTAACCATGGTAATGATATTTTTAAAAAAAGAACCCTTATGTTTCAGCATTTTTTAAATCTGCTTACCAACACTTTTCAGCTTCTCTTCAAGCAGTTTTAAAGTTTGCTGAATCGATGCTCCATCAGCTGGTGCTACATCTACGCACAACATCCCTAATAAGCCATCCAACTGCTGAGACAACTAAAGCAGAGGGACACCAAAGAGATAACCCTGATATAATCAGCATCTACAGTGTTTAATGATTAATGAGGTTTGTATCTAATGAAGTTACCACGATTATACTTGAAAAAACTCTGCTGTTAAAAGACAAGGACACATAATTAGAATACACGTTATCTGAAAGACAGAACACACAGATGCATGCACCAGGAAGACAGTACGTCTAGGTCGGCAGAATGCAGACAAGTGTTGAAACTTTCATTTCTATCTATGTTATAAAACATGAACATCAAAAAACTATCCAAACGAAATCTAGCAATTACATTGGGACACTCTATTTAGACAAAAAAAAAGTTTAGTTGCATGCAGAATAATGTAACATAAAATTAAAAAAAAAATCAAAAAGGTCTATCTTGTTTCCCCCACCAATAAATTTTACTGTTCCAGAAAAATAATTAAGAGACATGCAAACCTGCAAAACTGATGTGCAGATAAGTACTCAGATAATCTGAAGCAAAGAAAAGCAATCAGAGTAATCACTTACATCTTGGGCAACACCATGAAATTCAAGAGCTGCTTGTAGCAGATTCTGCCTAAATTCCAGCTGACTGGCCTGTCGATAACAAACATCACTAAGTTGTTGCTGGAGTGACTTCAGTTCCACAAGATCTTCCTCATCCCCAGCATTTAAGAGTGCTGCAATTTGCTGATTCAGTTCCACATAAACTGCAAACCATTCCTGTAATAGAGACATTGTAAATTAATGATCAAATCAGCTCCTGAAGAACACACTACATTTTACAGTATCTCCAGATATACTAAGTAACATATATGAGATTTTTTAAAATCAAAATAATTTGAGGATAAAAAGTCCCAGTGTTCAAATCCTTTCACTGAGATCCCTGGAATAACTCCTGCCAACAGCAAAATCTATTTCCTCATGGCTGGCCTCTAAACGTTCCCTTCTCTCTCCTGTTCTCTGTGGAACCCATCACCCTCAGAGAGAGCAGTGAGCCCTGCCACTCTGCTGACCGCTGCTGCTGTGTCCACAGGTGACCGACCACAAGCCCGGAGGGAGATGGCTGCCCCACTCCTATTTCCAAACCATTTCTTCCATCCTTCTCTCAAAAACCACATCTCCTGCGAAGTGCATGTTGTTGGACTCCACCCTGCCAACTCTTCCTGCCGCGTGCCCTCATCTCAGTCAGCAGACTTCTCGGCCTTCCTCTCAGCGTCAGCCTTCTTCCTGACTTTCACCATGCAGACATCCGACCAACACTGCACTCTTAGCTCCTTGACCCCCTCCCTCACTTCCACCTGTCCTGCCCCCAGCTACACCTCAGCTACCTACTCCAGCAGACACAAAATCTGTTATTAATATCCTGTACTACTGTACAGCCCACTCTCTGACCACCGGTTACTGACTGTCCCATTCACATCCTTTAGTATGCTGGCTCCTACAGCCCCATGCGGTTCACCCATCCACTGGCCTCAGCATGTTCTCAGCTCATGAGTCTAGCACTCAAGAGCCTCCTGTCCTCACTTCTACACTGTGTCAGAGGCACAGCCTATGCTCATGCCATACTCTGTTCCTCCATCAGATTCACCTGTCAAAAATGAAGACCAGATGCTGAAAAACCTTTGGATAAAACTCGGCATCCATTCATGAGAAAAAAATTTCCAGAAACTCTACTCAACACTCTATAATGGCCTACGTGGGAAAATAAACTTAAAAAGAGTAGATATATGTATATGTATAACTGATTCAATTTGCTGTACAGCAGAAACTAACACAACATTGCAAATCAAGTACAATAAAAATATTTTAAAAGACCTACTTTTGAAACAAGCGAAAAAGAAAAAACAAAAAACCCTCAACAAATTACTAGCAAGCCTAATCCAATACTTTAAGTGGATTGTACACTGTGATCAAGTGGCATTTATCCCAGGAGTGCAAGGATTTTTCAGTATCCACAAATTAATCAGTACAATTCATCACACCAACAAATTAAAAAATAAAAACCGTATGATCATCTCAATTGATGCAGAAAATTCTTTTGACAAAATTCGATATCCATTTATGTTAAAAAAAAAAAAAAAAACTTTCCAGGAAGTAGGCATAGAGGGGACAAACCTCAACATAATAAAGACCACAAAGGAAAAACCCAGAGCTAACATCATATTCAATGGTGAAAAGCTGAAAGCATTTCCTCTAAGATCAAAAGCAAGACAAGGATGCTCATTCTCACTGCTCTTATTCAACAAAGTTTTGGAAGTCCTAGCCATAGCAATCAGAGAAGAAAAAGAAATAAAAGAATCCAAATTGGAAAAGAAGTAGTAAAAGTGTCACGTTTTGTAGATGACATAATACTCTACACAGAATATCCTAAAGACACCACCAGAAAACCACTAGAGCTCATCAACGAATTTGGTAAAGTTGAAAGATATGAAACTGTTAGCAGTGGTCAACTAATTTGCAAACTATTAGCCAAAAGATGTTATTTAAAGGCATGGGACTAGATGAAATTATCCAAACACAAACAGTATTGGTTCAGAAGAAAAGAGCCTTTGGAAAGCTGAACCCTGGGTCACTCCTAAATTCAGAGGGCAAGGAGAGGAAAGAGATCGAGCACAAGAGGCCAAAAAGGAGCTGCGTGTTTCAGGAAAGAAGTAAAAAAGGAGGGAGAAGTGGTCACCTTTATTAAAATTTACTGAGAGGTCCAATAAAATAAGGACTGAAATTCTGATAAGAGTGGGAAGGACATAAATCCTGATCAGAGTGAATTAAAAAAAGAATGGGAATTGGGAAGATAGAGTATAGCCAAAGGGAAGATTTTTAAAATGTTAATTTATATTAATTTATATATTAATTATATTACTTTATATTAAAATGCACATATCTTGAGCATATATTTTGTTTTTAATGTAAAATACAATATTTGTACATCGATGGAAATAATCCAGCTGAAAACAGAGTCTTCTCCAACACCACAGTTCAAAAGCATCAATTCTTCGGTGCTCAGCTTTCTTCACAGTCCAACTCTCACATCCATACATGACCACTGGAAAAACCATAGTCCTGACTAGATGGACCTTTGTTTGCAAAGCAATGTCTCTGCGTTTGAATATGCTATCTAGGTTGGACATAACTTTCCTTCCAAGGAGTAAGCGTCTTTTAATTTCATGGCTGCAATCACCATCTGCAGTGATCTTGGAGCCCCAAAAAATAAAGTCTGACACTGTTTCCCCATCTATTTGCCAAGAAGTGATGGGACCAGATGCCATGATCTTAGTTTTATGAATGTTAAGCTTTAAGCCATCATTTTTACTCTCTTCTTTCACTTTCATCAAGAGGCTTTTTAGTTCTTCACTTTCTGCCATAAGGGTGGTGTCATCTGCATATCTGAGGTTATTGATATTCCCCCCGGCAATCTTGATTCCAGCTTGTGCTTCTTCCAGCCCAGCATTTCTCAAGACGTACTCTGTATATAAGCTAAATAAGCAGGGTGACAATATACAGCCTTGATGTGCTCCTTTTCCTATTTGGAACCAGTCTGTTGTTCCATGTCCAGTTCTAACTGTTGCTTCCTGACCTGCATACAGGTTTCTCAAGAGGCAGGTCAGGTGGTCTGGTATTCCCATCTCTTTCAGAATTTCCCACAGTTTATTGTGATCCACACAGTCAAAGGCTTTGGCATAGTCAATAAAGCAGAAACAGATGTTTTCCTGAACTCTCTTGCTTTTTCCATGATCCAGCGGATGTTGGCAATTTGATCTCTAGTTCCTCTGTCTTTTCTAAAGCCATCTTGAACATCTGGAAGTTCATGGTTCACATATTGCTGAAGCCTGGCTTGGAGAATTTTGAGCATTACTTTACTAGCATGTGAGATGAGTGCAACTGTGTGGTAGTTTGAATGTTCTTTGGCGTTGCTCTTCTTTGGGACTGGAATGAAAACTGACCTTTTCCAGTCCTGTGGCCACTGCTGAGTTTTCCAAATTTGCTGGCATATTGAGTGCAGCACTTTCACAGCATCATCTTTCAAGATTTGAAATAGCTCAACTGGAATTCCATCACCTCCACTAGCTTTGTTCGTAGTGATGCTTTCTAAGGCCTACTTGACTTCACACTCCAGGATGTCTGGCTCTAGGTGAGTGATCACACCATCGTGATTATCTGGGTCGTGAAGATCTTTTTTGTATAGTTCTTCTGTGTATTCTTGCCACCTCTTCTTAATATCTTCTGCTTCTGTTAGGTCTTATCATTTCTGTCCTTTAAGGAGCCCATCTTTGCATGAAATGTTCCCTTGGTATCTCTGATGTTCTTGAAGAGATCTCTAGTCTTTCCCATTCTGTTGTTTTCCTCTATTTCTTTGCATTGATTGCTGAGGAAGACTTTCTTATCTCTCCTTGCTATTCTTTGGAACTCTGCATTCAGATGCTTATATCTTTCCTTTGCTCCTTTGCTTTTTGCTTCTCTTCTTTTCACAGCTATTTGTAAGGCCTCCCCATCCAGCCATTTTGCTTTTTTGCATTTCTTTTCCATGGGGATGGTCTTGATCCCTGTCTCCTGTATAATGTCATAAACCTCCGTCCATAGTTTATCAGGCACTCTGTCTATCAGATCTAGTCTCTTAAATCTATTTCTCACTTCCACTGTATAATCATAACAGATTTGATTTAGGTCATACCTGAATGGTCTAGTGGTTTTTCCCTACTTTCTTCAATTTAAGTCTGCGTTTGGCAACAAGGAGTTCATGATCTGAGCCACAGTCAACTCCCAGTGTTGTTTTTGCTGACTGTATGGAGCGTCTCCATCTTTGGCTGCAAAGAAGATAATCAATCTGATTTTTGTGTTGACCATCTGGTGATGTCCATGTGTAGAGTCTTCTCTCGTGTTGTTGGAAGAGGGTGTTTGCTATGACCAGTGCATTCTCTTGGCAAAACTCTATTAGCCTTTGCCCTGCTTCATTCTGTATCCCAAGACCAAATTTGCCTGTTACTCCAGGTGTTTCTTGACTTCCTATTTTTGCATTCCAGTCCTCTATAATGAAAAGGACATCCTTTTTTGGATGTTAGTTCTAAAAGGTCTTGTAGGTCTTCATAGAACCATTCAACTTCAGCTTCTTCAGTGTTACTGGTTGGGGCATAGACTTGGATTACTGTGATATTTGCCTTGGAAATGAAGAGAGATCATTCTGTCATTTTTGAGATTGCATCCAAGTACTGCATTTCGGATTCTTTTGTTGACCATCATGGCTACTCCATTTCTTCTAAGGGATTCCTGCCCACAGTAGTAGATATAATGGTCATCTGAGTTAAATTCACCCATTCCAGGCCATTTTAGTTCACTGATTCCTAGAATGTCGATGTTCACTCTTGCGATCTCCTCTTTGACCACTTCCAATTTGCCTTGATTCATGGACCTAACATTCCAGGTTCCTATGCAATATTGCTCTTTACAGCATCAGACCTTGCTTCTATCACCAGTCACATCCACAACTGGGTATTGCTTTTGCTTTGGCTCCATCCCTTCATTCTTTCTGGAGTTGTTTCTCCACTGATCTCCAGTAGCATACTGGGCACCTACCAACATGGGGAGTTCTTCTTTCAGTATCCTATCATTTTGCCTTTTCATAGTGTTCATGGGGTTCTCAAGGCAAGAATACTGAAGTGGTTTGCCATTCCCTTATCCAGTGGACCACATTCTGTCATATTAGTAGGATTTTACTACTAATATTAGTAATTAATATTTACTACTAATAGGATTTAACTACGTATTAGTAGGATTTTAATTTTCCATATATTAGTACTGAAAATCCTTATTGATTTGGGATTGTTTTAGCTTTATTTCTAAATTATGCTTTTATAAAGAATCTAAAATTTAGTGTTTAACAGATTGCTTTAACCCAAAATGGGATATTAAAAGTTTCTCCAACTTCTACCCATATTAAGCAATCAATATACTAGAAATCTGTCAGTTTCAGAAGACCTGAACAATTCCAATATATCCTTTAAAGTGCTGACTTTTATTTACCCAAAGAAAATTTTTAATATTAGAACATCTTAAACATCATAAGCTAATCTTTGCATCTTGCATCAACCAACTAGTTCTCAAGGTGACAATGCAGTGCCACCTATTGGTTAAAACACTGCAATTCAAGTTTTGCTTTTTATAACTAAGGATTTTTTTTTTCTTAGTATTTTCGATCTCTGGTTGGTTGACTCCTCAGATGTATGTGGAACCTGTGAATATGGAAGGGAACCCCACTCCAGTACTCTTGCCTGGAGAATCCCATGGACGGAGGAGCCTGGTGGGCTGCAGTCCATGGGGTTGCTAGGAGTCAGACACGACTGAGTGACTTCACTTTCACTTTTCACTTTCATGCATTAGAGAAGGAAATGGCAACCCACTCCAGTGTTCTTGCCTGGAGAATCCCAGGGACCGGGGAACCTGGTGGGCTGCTATCTATGGGGTCACGCAGAGTCGGACACGACTAAAGCGACTTTGCAGCAGCAGTACAGTATATATCTTGTCTTTGCAATGTTCCTAATTAGTACATGAAAGTGACCTAAAAATAAAATTCTATAATTGAAAAATCTAAATATTTGCAGATGAAACCACCCTTATGGCAGAAAGTGAAGAAGAATTACAGAGCCCCTTGATGAAAGTGAAAGAGGAGAGTGAAAAAGTTGACTTAAAACTCAGAAAACTAAGATCATGGCACTGTCCTATCACTTCATGGCAAATAGATGGGGAAACACTGGAAACAGTGGCTGACTTTATTTTGCGGGGGGGAGGTCCAAAATCACTGCAGATGGTGACTGCAGCCAGTTAAAAGACACTTATTCCTTGGAAGGAAAGTTATAACCAACCTAGACAGCATATTAAAAATCAGAGATGTTACTGTGTCAACAAAGATCCGTCTAGTCAAGGCTATGGTTTTTCCAGTGGTCATTTATGGGTGTGAGAGTTGGACTGTGAAGAACAGCTGAGCGGTGAAGAATTGATGCTTTTGAACTGTAGTGTTGGAGAAGACTCTTGAGAGTCCCTTGGACTGCAAGGAGATTCAACCAGTCCATCCTAAAGGAAATCAGTCCTGAATATTCATTGGAAGGACTGATGCTGAAGCTGAAACTCTAATACTTTGGCCACCTGATGGGAAGAACTGACTCATTTGAAAAGACCCTGATGCTGGGAAAGATTGAGGACAGGAGGAGAAGGGGATGACAGAGGAACAGATAGTTGGATGGCATCACTGACTCAGTGGACATTGAGTTTGGGTAAACTCTGGCAGTTGGTGACGGACTGGGAAGCCTGGCGTGCTGCGGTTCCTGGGGTCGCAAACAGTCGGAGACGACTGCGCAACTGAACTGAATGGAACTATTTTATGCATTTCATAGGTTCCAACGTGATTTTTTTCCTTTTATGCTGAAGAAAAAATGTTCAATGATTTGTATTTAACTTACAGCTCCTGTTCCTAATACTTTTAAAATTCAAGACTACAGATGAAGGTTCTATTTATGTACTATGACTCTTTCTTCTGTTATTGTAGTCTTAAAAATTCCACATGAATTGTGTTTCTAAACTGAAAACCGAAACCAAACATCTAATGAATATGTACAGAGTGATCAAGTGCTATCAATGTACTTGATAACCATACTGTACTTTATGACCCTAAATCAAAGTATATAGCAACTTGTCACTCAGCACCACACATGCTATGAATTATCGTTGACAACAGCACTGTAACTTGCAGAGGAAAGAGCGTCTCACACTGTGCTGGCTCTCGATCTCTTCGTGCTTCTGCTGCAGGGCTTGGGAAGCTCGGATGGAGTCTCCAATTCCCCACTGGGCTCTCAGCTGCTCTGATCCAGGCCCTTCAAGCCAATTCACAACCTATGAATGGAAGTTGAGATGAAATTTTAAAATAATCAAAAACCTTTCAAGCTTTCATTCTAATTGGTTTACCCCTCCCAAAGTTCCTCAAGTATTTTTAATTTAAATTCTATTTTATTGAACATTGCATTTTATTGTATATAGTAAATGTTTCTTTTGGAACTATACAGCTATAATGTGACAACTTTCCCAAACTTAAATTTGATAAAATGTACACCAGAGCATCGTAGGCTTTCAGCTACCTGATTATCTGCCAGTTAAAAAAATCTGGGATGCTCCCATAAGATAGGATTAAAAACTAACTTATGATGATAAGAAAATCAGAGAACTACAGGATTTAAAATTGGAAGGGGCATCAAAAATGACATTTGTGAAATTTTTTATCTAATAAGAAAAGTGACTTTCAGAAAGATTAAGTGACTTGTTCAAGGTAATAGAACTCATTATTTAGTAACTAAGAGTCACATGTCTTGACTCATCATCTAGAGTTCTTTCCAAAGCATCGAAAAAACAGAATGAATTAACTGATAAAAAGATAAAATATTTTTCTCACTTTGAAAATTAAAAACAGAATTATACTACTGCAATGCACTCTAGGTGTCTGAAAGACCATCTAAAGTCCCGTTGGCACCAAGTCTACTCAGAAAGATATAGGGAGGGGACTAGTTTGCCAAAAGAGCAGCACTGGGTGTTTCTCTTTTGCTAGGTCCCTGAAGCAGTCCATCAGTTCAGGAGATGAGATCCATATGGGATAGATATGGGAGACACTCTATTAAAAACTCACACCACACAAGTGTCATGCCCATTGTAAAAGTCACTGAGATCAAAGATGTGCAAAGTTATGCCTTCCATCAAGTTATTAACAGATCTTCCAGTCCAGATCCAGAATAATTTTTATTACAAACAATATTGCTGACATAATAACACAGCTGACATTGTAATTTTCATCAAGTTTTCAAGAGAACAGAGCTAGACAGTTAAGATCAAAATCTCATGCAGAAGAAGATCAAATTCACATGCAGAAGAAAAATGGGTTTTGCTTACTCTACCCACAAACACATATACTCTAAAACCAGATAGACACAGTGAAGTAATTCTAACAGAAAAAAATATTACCCAGCTCTACCAAGCTAAATTATTATTTAGAAAGCTAAATTCAAAACAGAAATTCAACAGATACATGGTTATGTCCTAAATCTTAACTCAGCATAGCTCCCCAGAAATGAATGAGTCAAACATGCTTAAGAGACTAAGCAGGCATGCACACACACACGCATGCACACACACACAGCAAAGTAATACTAGAGACTCAGTGAGACAGGCTTATCTAATCACAGACCTATAGTGCATTCCATAGCTGCTACCAGGCTAATATGTATTTATTTTAAAATCTAAGAATTTATGTAGTTTTAATAATTATATAAAAGCACCGCATCATACCTGCCCCCTGAGAAACCTGTATGCAGGTCAAGAAGCAACAGTCAGACCAGACATGGAACAACGGACTGGTTCAAAATTGGGAAAGGAGTACGTCAGGGCTGTATATTGTCATCTTACTTATTTAACTTATATGCAGAGTACATCATGTGAAATGCCAGGCTAGATGAAGCTCAAGTTGAAATCAAGACTGCTGGGAGAAATACCAATAACCTCAGATATGCAGATGACACCATCCTTGTGGCAGAACATGAAGAGGAACTAAAGAGACTCTTGATGAAGGTGAAAGAGGAGAGTGAAAAAGCTGGCTTAAAACTCAACATTCACAAAACAAAGATCATGGCATCTTGTACCATCACTTCATGGTAAACAGATGGAGAAAAATGGAAAACAGTGACAGATTTTATTTTCTTGGGACTCCAAAATCACTGAGGATGGTGACTGAAGCCATGAAATTAAAAGACACTTGCTCCTTGCAAGAAAAGCTGTGACAATTCTAGACAGGGTATTAAAAGGCAGAGACATCACTTTGCCCAATAGGTCCATATAGTTAAAGCTATGCTTTTTCCAGTAGTCAGGTACATATGTGAGAGGTGGACGATAAAGAAGGCTGAGTGCTGAAGAGATGCTTTTGAACTGTGGTCCTAGAGAAGACTCCTGAGAGTCCCCTGGACAGCAAGGAGATTCAACCAATCCATCCTAAAGGAAATCAGTCCTGAATATTCATTGGAAGGACTGATGCTGAAGCTCCAATACTCTGGCCACCTAATGTGAAGAGGTGATTCATTGGAAAAGACCCTGATACTGGGAAAGACTAAAGGCAGGAGAAGAAGGTGAGATGGTTGGATGGCATTACCGACTCAATGGACATGAGTTTGAACAAACTCCAGGATCTAGTGAAAGACAGGGAAGCCTGGCGTGCTGCAGTCCATGGGATTGCAAAGAGTCAGACACGACTGAGCGACTGAACAATAACAACAACCCCAACCTGAGGAATAATCATGTGTATTTCCTTTCATTAACTTTTCACATGCATTTCATTTTCATGTGCTACTCCAGATTTAAGTGCTGTAGTTGATTCTCATAGAATACAAGAAATCTCTCTCTTGGGCTCTTCACTTTCATGTGGCTATAGTTGTTATAATTTTCAGTGGCTCTAAACCTCTTTCTTAAGACGGCCAACCTCCTTGTCTGTCTCACCCTCTTGGTCTCTCATTTGTCCAACCAAACCATCCAATCAACCAATACTACTAAGAGCTAAGCAGGTAATGTCCTACATCAAATAACTATTACACCTGTTTTCACAGCACCAGTTCTCTACTGTTGAGCATCTAAGTAATTTAAACATGAGTGTTATACAGCAGTTATGCAACAGAATTTTTCTCCAATCCTCTATTGTTTCCTTAGAAAATGTTTTCATTGACATCCTGGGTCCAATGATCTTGTAATGTTAACGGCTAATATACATTATAAAATTACTCTCTAAAACACTTCTGTATGAAACATTCATGTCATGAAAGCTTTAACTGAAAATAAACATTCACAACATATATATATACTATTGCTTTAATTTGTTTATAATTTTTATTTTCTGAGATTCTTAGTGCAATTTATTGAGAAACACCTACACAGGAGCTCTGGGAGAAATAGTATCTGACAACCAAAATATTTTTTGCCATTTCCAAAAATCTCTTGTAATGGGGTTCTTGCCCTCAGTTACTTCAACCTTAATGGAAGAGATGAGATGGGTAAATAGTCAAGCAAAACAATGTAGCAATGATTACATTTAATTTGAAATCATTTATGTTTATCACACAACTGGGTTAGAGATGGTAACTAAGAAAAAAACTAGTTAGAGCATAAGAATGTTGGTAAATTCCTAGGTGTATGATACTAAGTTGACTAAAATTAGGGGAAAGTTAAGTAGATGTGATTTATTTTTTGATTTTATATTTTTCTAACATAGATTGGTTTGAAAAAAAAAAAAAGAGTAAGACTTACTGTTTGTTAATAACCAGAGGGGAAAAGCAGAACAACATACTAAATAAAAATCTTTTCATGTGGACTGAATACTCATCTTTGTTGGAATCTCTCTCCCAGTGTGGCTCTGTGTAGCATTCAGGATGCAATGTGGCTGGCTGGCATGGCCTACGATGGCATACGATGTCATGGACAATGGGCCCTTGCCTATGCGTCACCATCTCCTCCTTCACCCGAGCCCAGCCTGTGCGTCCAGTGCTCCTCAAGGGTGCTGCTCTCTCACTGGTCTTGCTTTAATATGGGCTGTCCTGCTGCCTGAAATCTTTGAGCCCCTTCTCTTCCTGACCTCTTTCTCATCTTTCAAGATTCATCTCATTCTGATGATTTTGGTCTTACGTTTTCTACTGAACTGTTTATTTTTCTTTTGATCTATTTTTAAAAATGAGTTGTTTTTCATTTCCAAGGGCCTGGATGCTTCTGATTTGTCTGAACTTACACTGTTGATTTCTGGATGTCAAACAAATCCAAATAAAAACACTATTCTTGCGATTACTCTTGTTATTTCTTTTTAATTTTGAAACTTCCTACATAATAAAAATACTTTAAAAAGCATTATTATAAATTACACATTTTAAAGTTATAATGTGGAGCAATATTCTCAAGCCAAAATCCCTCAGAGTCATTTTTTGCTCCTTTTTTTCCTCTTATATCCTGTGTATCTGATACCCTTAGAATCCTGTTGTTTTGACTTTCAAAATAAAACTGCATCTAAGCCTGTTTCAGGCCTTACCGAGATCCCTGTGGCAGCCTCCCAACCAGGCTTTCTGTTTCTGGTTTTGCACTCTACGTAGCTGACTATCGCTTTTAAAATACTTCCATCAAGTTCAAAAGAAAAATCTCTTTAGGTGTGTTTCTAAATATTAGAATAAATAAATTGTGAATGTTTGCTTACTAATAATATGCCATTCTTTCAGGATTTATCTTTTGGTGCCTGTCCCCTTTTTTGTCCTAGTATCTTAAATATTAATATATTCGTAGCTTCCACCTTTTCTACAAGGTTTTAGTACTAGAGAGCAAAAACTCAAAAACAAAAAAAGTTTAAGTATTATTTTTGACTCACTGGAATAATCTTGCGGCCATGATTTTCTTTGTTAAATTCATGCTTTCAGAGTCCTAAATTCATCTACAAACCCCTAGCAGCAGAAGCTCTTTATAATACAATGTTCCTCAACATCTCCACTTTCTCTGCTTTACTCTTTTGTATGAGCTGGTTTTGAAGGGGCAGGGTACTAGGCTCCTGTTTGTGTCCACCAGCCTGTGCAAAGTATCCCTCTTTCATGAGAGACAGATAAGCAGTTCAGTCTGGAGAAAGCACTGAACATGACTCTGAAATCTGAATTCTGGCTCTGCCCCAGGAAGTGAAAGACTCTGGTCCATCACATCTAAGACGTGTCAATGCTACCTACTGTACAGGACTGTTGTCACGATTACAGTCATTATACATAAGATACTTGAGCACAGAGGATGGTATGAACAGTGTTAGTCTCTTCGCTTTTCTCACTTGTTCTGAAGGAAAAAGTTCCTTCTGTTAATCATTCTTTATAAACTTTGTCTCACATCTACATTTTTACAATAAAATCCATGTATTTCTTAAGCAAATCCCTGAATTGTTTTATTCTATGCTTTTAAAAAACGGAAAGAAGAAGAGAAAGTTTTGGGCTTCCTTGGTGGTTCAGTGGTTAAAAAGCTGCCTTGCAATGCAAGGGACACCAGTGCGATCCCTGGTCCAGGAAGAAGCCTGAGCACAACTACTAACTCCACACTCTAGAGCCGGTGAACCTGGACTACTGAGCTCGCGTGCTGCGACTGCTGAGGCATATGCACCCAGACCTTGTCTGCAACAAGAGGAGCCCCTGCAATGAGCAGCGCGCACACGACAAGGAGTAGCTGTCGCTCCCTGCAGCTAGAGGAAGACCGAGTGCGGCAATGAAGACTCCATAACATCCTCCCCCTAAATAAATAAATCTAAAAAAAAAAAAGAGAGAGAGTAAGTTTTAAGTAAGAGCATTTAAGTAAGTTTTAAGTAAGTGCATGTAAACACTTTGAAACAGGTTTCCATTCGCTTGGGGGGACTCATCTGCTTCTCATTTATTATGATGTATTATGAATATAAAAGCTATATAATAGCATTTAAGTATTTTAAACAAGTGGTAAATTATTTCACTGAAAATACCTAAATTCTAAAAAATAAGGATGGAATGAAAATAACTCAAAAATTTTAACTGTTAAAATGTACATTATTTTTAAAAACCTAAGACAATATTAAACATTTAAACTTAAAGACTCTAGAAAACATGTAAACTCTAGAAACAAAAGAAGCAGGTTAATATAAATGATGATAACTTGGGAAAAACAACTCACCAGCAGAGAACTTTCAAAGGGCCATAAATTTAAAAATAAACTTTAAGTAGAGCAAAGACATCTCTTTGGCATGCACACACACACAAACTCAGTTACACAGTCACATGTATATATAGTTTTAATGTATGCTCAAAGTAATTTCCCTTAGAATGCACCATAAGTAACAGGCACACCATAAATGTATGACTATTTCTAATAAAAATGATGCAAACTGAGGTTGATGCCCCAGTAAACAAGTGTATTTAAATCCATTAATGATGGCGGTTTGCCAAAATGGGTTTGTAAAACTTCATTTCAATCAGGACCTATTGCTCAGTTGATATGAATATTAAAGCAAGCACAGTTTCATGTACAATCCTTATCAATGTAACCTCTCAAATGGTTATGTTTATACGCAAAGTATAACCTTGGAGATGTGCTCTTAAAATCCACCATGATAAGTGTCTGAAGAGGCCAAAAATGCATGTGACTATTTAACATTTATTCCCAGCCAGGCTGACTTCCAAAAACCACATGAGAGAATTTCTAGATGTATGTGAGGTTAAAACAGGCAGAAGAGCATATCAAGCAAATGTGAAGCATCTGGCCAGAAGAAAGAATACAGAGAACTGGGATCACAGCCTCCAGTGGCATACTTATGCAACTGAGAGTGCAGCCTATTTGCATCTATGGTCCCTTTCTACAAAGGAAGAAAATCACACGGATGATTCTAGAAACATTTGCAATGCTAGTCAAAATTACTGCCGTAATCAATAATCAGAATAACGATAGCTTATTTCAGTGATATGGTATCACCTCCTATCCAGAAGCATGTGAAATCTCATTTTAAAATGTAGTGGCAGCAACACAGAATACTTCTGCATTCCATATGAAGTCTAATGCTACCAATCTGAACTGTGGAGAATAAGTGACAGATAACTGCAATGGCTACTACTTATCATACAGTTCATCTACTATAGCTTTGGTTTCTTTTTCATTATGTTCTGTTTTCAGTGATAAGTCACTAAAAAAAGAAATCTGGAAAATGTCAACTGTCATTAATTCTACATAAGCAGAGGTAGTCACCTTTATGATTATTTTTACATAAACAAGAAATTTCATTTCCCCCAAATTTGCAAGGTTGAAGATGGTAGTTTATACTGCGTGTGCTGACATGATATGTTACTAAATAGCTAAACTTAAGTAATCATTTTGGCAAGAAAAATAGATCTTTCCCTAAAATGTTACCTGTGAAAAACAAAATGTAGAAAACATCACATGATGAATATTAATTTTCTAATTTACCTGTAATGCTCATAAAAAAAACGGAATTGAAATGAGGTTGTTTTTAACAACAATCTCATTGCCATCATCACCATCATTTTAAGAATCCTCATCTCTTTTCTCTAGTTTCTTTACTCTTTATCCATTTGAGCTGGTCCATCATTTCAAAAATGCACTAACACCTTTGCCTCTGATCCCACAGAGCAAAGCACAATGCTGGAGGAATCCCATCATCCACATTCTCTGGTGCCTGCATGTTAACAGCCAGCCACGTATTCACAGGAACAGGCCAGAAAGTTTCCACCATAAAGTTAAGGCCAACACTACCTAAAAACACATCTATACTTCCATGGTAATTTCACTCTTACAATCTCCACCAAAAAAAAAAAAAAATTCTCAATCATTTCCACTCCATTTAAACCTCTAATCATCTTTAACCACTGTCCTTTCCAACCCTGCCCTGCCTCCAAACCTCTACCACAAAGCAGATCACATTTGTCTCTTACCTTAAAAAACACACTTCATCACTCAGGAACTCAGTCATCTTCTTAATGCCTGACATATACAGAGGCAACTCTGAATTCATCCCACCCACTTCCCTCCTGTTACAATGGAGTTCTCTCTCTTCCATTCTAAAGCTAATCCCTTCAGTTCTGCTTTGGAGTCCATTCACTTCCACCTTGTCACAAATTTGATAGTATTAATTATTCTTTCTCTCTTTCATATTCAACTCCTCCCTCCAAACAGAAACTCTCCTCCTCCAAACTAAGCCTCTTAGTTTTCTGTATTACAAAAACAGACAAACGAACTGCACTTGATTCCCGCTGGAGGCTGAACTGTGCCCTCAAGCCACCCCCCCCCCCAATACGGTGACGTCCTAAGCCCCAGTACTTCAGGATGTAACGAGTATTTATTTGAAGACAGGGTTCTTTAAAGAGGCAGTTAAATTAAAATAAGGTTATTAAAGTGGGCCCTAATCTGACTGGTGTTCTTAAAAGGCAACAAAGTTCAAACAGAGGCAGGTATAGAAGGAAGATGATGAGAGGAAACGGAGAAGAAGGCTACAGCATGCCAAGGAGAGGGGCCTGGCACAGATCATTCCCTCACGGTCCTCAGGTAGAATCAACACTACTAACTCCCTGATCTTGGGCTGTTAGCCTCTAGAACAAAGAGAAAACAAATTTCTCAAGTCCGCTAGTCTGTAGTATTTCAATACAGCACACCTAGCTAATTAACACACTCCCGCTTCTAGTCATTGCTCTATTTCTCATCTTTCCTCCAGAGAAAACATTCTCCATGAGTTCTCTACACTCGGCGTCTACCACATTCCACTCTCATACCTGAGTTCACTCCAATGTGCTCCTGGCCCTGCCACTGCCAGCGCTGCCATCACCAACAACCTGGATCTTACGGATTCTTAGTGGATGCGTTAAGTCTTCCTCTTATTCCGGCCTTTCAGCAGCATTTGAGAGGGATCCCAACTCCTTCCCTGACATATTTTCTTCTTTGGGCTTTCACGATACACAGCTCTTTATAATTTTCTTCTTCATCTGTGACCAATCCTTCACTGCCTTCTCTTCAGGAATATGCTCCTCTATCTTGTCATTAAATGCTGGAGTTTCTCAAAGCTCAGTTAAAAAGCCCTCCTCTCATCTACTCAGCTCTTTTCCGGGACAACTCTCACCCCATGAATGTTTTAATTACTATTCATACACAGATAACACACAAGCCGAGATTTCTCATTTCTGGACCTGTTTGGGACCAGTCGTGTCCGACTCTGTGCAACCCCATAGACGGCAGCCCACTAGGCTCCCCCATCCCTGGCATTGTCCAGGCAAGAACACTAAACATGTCTAAAATCAAACTCATGATTTTCCACACCTTTTCCCTCTGCACACAAACCCAAGCCCTGTCCAATGTTCCCTAACTAGAGGACACCACCATCCATTAAGTCCTGCAAGTCAGAAATGCTTCATCTCTGATACTGTCTTCTTTCTCAACCTTCCTCCCTTCACTGTCCTTGGGACTTGGCATGGTTGCAGTTTTACAATTATTTCTGTAATTATGTAACCATGTACCAAAAAGTGGGACCCTGTCTGTTTTTACTCACCATTACATTCCACCGGGCACAATGTCACACTACTGTATAATAGGTACTCATTTTCTTTTAATGGATGAGAAAATGCTATTATTAATAAAAACTCATCATGTGCCAAGCACTAAATACTTATTAAATCTTCTTAATCTCTGTTAACAGCCCTATTAAGTAGGTATTATTATTACTGTTGCTGTTCTCCTCAGTTTACTGAGGAGGAAGCTAGGGCGCTGAGAGTACACATCCTTCCCAAGATCACACAACTTGGATGTGGTAGAAGAAGGCAGACCCAGGTGACCAGGGCACTTTATACCGCTATGCTATTTCATCTTTATGGTTTTCAAAGCTACTCTCAAGCTACTTCGCTAAACTTTATCTGAGTTTAATAAAAGGTATCTTTAATTTATGAATATATCACATAGAAAAAGTTATATATAATTAACACACACTTCCCTGGTGGCTCAGAGGTTAAAGCGTCTGCCTGGAAAGCAGGAGACCTGGGTTCGATCCCTCGGTCGGGAAGATCCCCTGGAGAAGGAAAAGGCAACCCACTCCAGTACTCTTGCCTGGAGAATCTCATGGAGGGAGGAGCCTGGTAGACTACAGTCCATGGGGTCGCAAAGAGTCAGACATGACTGAGCAACTTCACTTTCTTTCAGAAATCTTCAGTTTGTATGTCATTATCATGAGATAAAGCCAAAATCATTTTGCCTGGAATTCAAGATCGTCCATGATCCAATTCTGTCCTTCCTTTCAAGCCTTCTTCCCTGTGATTCCCTAATGCTCTAGTCAGGGGTCAGCAAACTAGTGCCTGCAGGACAATTCTAGCCTGCCACTTCTTTTTACTTTTTAATAATCTAATCTTACTTTTTATTTATTTTTTATTTTGGCCACATCCATGATATGTAGGATCTTAGTTCCTTGCATTTTGGCCACACCCATGACATGCAGGATCTTAGTTCCTTGACCAGGGATCAAACCGGTGCCCTGGGCACTAGAAGCACAGAGTCTTAACCACTGGACTGTCAAGCAAGTCCCCACTTGTTCTTATAAATAAAGTTTTTCTAGAGCACAGCCAAACACATTTGTTTACATAATGAATATGCATTACAACAGCAGTTAAACAGCCACAGCTGCAAGAAAACTATATGAACCAAACAGCCTAAACATTTACTATTTGGCCCTTCACAGAACAAGTTTTCCAACAGCTGAACGAGAATTCTAGACTAGAATCTAGTTCACTGGGAATAAATGAAATAGATACCACTAGCTGAGTGCTGGGTTCTTTCAACAAAACTTTCAAAAGAGGTCCTGTTATCCCCGTTTTATATGTGAAAGAAAGAAGGAAGAGAAAGAGAGAGAGGAAGGGGAAAAAGAAAGAAGGAAGTGAAACAGGTTCAGGTCGTAAAAAGGTGACCAGGCTCTCACAGCAAATACATGGAGGAACGGGGATTCAACTCATGCTCACGGACCATGCTTCATGATTACGGGCCGAACAGGTCCTAGGACCTACGGCTGGCTTTTTCTTCAGCAGATCCTGGGATTTAATGCTGTTATTATTTACTAATGCGATCCTTTCTCCTCCACAGGATGTCAATGCTCCTTTAAAACTTAAAGTAGAGGTTACCCATTCTTGGGGATAAACTCACGCACTGCCTTTTTCCACTAAGTCTTACCAGATCTCCTACTACCAGAGGAATGATCCACCCTATGAATGCACTGCAGTCATTTCCTCAGGACACCTAACTCTCTCGCCCCTCTTAAACTTAGTATAGCAAAACCCAAATTTATATCCTTCAGAAAAAACACAAGGTGTTTTATATAATAAATACTTAACAAATACTTATCTAATGAATGAATCCATATTAAAAACACTGGGACACTTCTAATCTGGATTGTCAAAGTGGAAAATTTAAGATTTACTTCTTAATAATTCAGCAAATGAAAATCCAAAATGTAGCCTAAATACAGAAATATCTTCCTAAGTACTGATTTTTAGTGTTTTTAGCCTACTTATAAAAATCAATTTGAAAAAGAAATAAAACTTTCTAAGTATTAAATATAGTTCATGCTATCAGTACCATACAGTAACGAAATAATATTACAGTTAATACATCACACATCACCATTTCAGTAGGACAGAAAACCTCTTCATAACGCCCAAATTAACAACAAAAAAAAACAATGTTATTAGAAATTTAAAGTAAATTCACGGCGAACAATAAAATGTTATTTATTACAAGACTACAAAGACCACAACAGATGTTCTGAATACCTAGTTATTTTTGAAGCTCATTCTGATACAGTAACCTGAGTGCTCAACATCATCACTGTAGAAATAATATGATTTAAATGTCAATACTAATTGACCAAAGGGTCAATACTGAAATCAAATTGATTATATGCTTTTCAGCCAAAGATGGACAAGTTCTATACAGTCAGCAAAATCAAGACCAGGAGCTGACGGTGGCACAGATCATGAACTCATTGCCAAATTCAGACTTAAATTGAAGAAAGTAGGGAAAACCACTAGACCATTCAGGTATGACCTAAACCAAATCCCTTATGATTATACAGTGGAAGTGGGAAATAGATTCAAGGGATTAGATCTGACAGAGTGCCAGATGAACTATGGACAGAGGTTCATGACATTGTACAGGAGGCAGGGATCAAGACCATCCCCATGGAAAAGAAATGCAAAAAAGCAAAATGGCTGTCTGGGGAGGCCTTACAAATAGCTGTGAAGAGAAGAGAAGTGAAAGGCAAAGGAGAAAAGGAAAGATATAAGCATCTGAATGCAGAGTTCCAAAGAATAGCAAGGAGAGATAAGAAAGCCTTCCTCAGCAGTCAATGCAAAAAATAGAGGAAAACAATAGAATGGGAAAGTCTAGAGATCTCTTCAAGAAAATTAGATACAAAGGGAACATTTCATGCAAAGATGGGCTCAATAAAGGACAGAAATGGTATGGACCTAACAGAAGCAAAAGATATTCAGAAGAGGTGGCAAGAATACACAGAACTATACAAAAAAGATCTTCATGACCCAGATAATCACAATGGTGTGATCACCAACCCAGAGCCAGACATCCTGGAATGTGAAGTCAAGTGGGCCTTAGGAAGCATCACTATGAACAAAGGTAGCAGAGGTGATGGAGTTCCAGTTGAGCTAATTCAAATTCTAAAAGATGATGCTGTGAAAGTGCTGCATCCAATATGCCAGCAAATTTGGAGAACTCAGCAATGGCCACAGGACTGGAAAAGGTCAGTTTTCATTCCAATCCCAAAAAAAGGCAACGCTAAAGAATGCTCAAACTACTGGACAATTGCAGTCATCTCAAACGCTAGCAAAGTAATGCTCAAAATTCTCCAAGCCAGTCTTCAATAGTATGGAACCATGAACTTCCAGAGGTTCAAGCTGGATTTGAAAAGGAAGAGGAACCAGAGATCAAATTGCCAACATTGTTGGATCATCGAAAAAGCAAGAGAATTCTAGAAAAACATCTACTTCTGCTTTATTGACTATGCCAAAGCCTTTGACTGTGTGGATCACAAAACACTATGGAAAATTCTTAAAGAGATGGAAATACCACACCATCTGAAATGCCTCTTGAGAAATGTGTATGCAGGTCAGGAAGGAACAGTTAGAACTGGACATGGAACAACAGACTAGTTTCAAATAGGGAAAGGAGTGTGTCAAGGCTGTATATTGTCACCTTGCTTATTTAATTTCTATGCAGAGTACATCATGAGAAATGCTGGGCTGGAAGAAGCACAAGCTAGAATCAAGATTGCTGGGAGAAATATCAATAACCTCAGATAGGCAGAGGAACTCACCCTTATGGCAGAAAGTGAAGAAGAACTAAAGAGCCTCTTGATGAAAGTGAAAGAGGAGAGTGAAAAAGTTGGCTTAAAGCTCAACATTCAGAAAACTAAGATCATGGCATCTGGTCCCATCACTTCATGGGAAATAGATGGGGAAACAGTGGAAACGGTGACAGCCTTATTTTTTTTGGACTTTATTTTTTTAGTTTTTGGACTCCCAAATCACTGCAGATGGTGACTGAAGCTATGAAATTAAAAGACGCTTGCTCCTTGGAAGAAAAGCTATGACCAATCGAGACAGCATATTAAAGAGCAGAGACATTACTTTGCCAACAAAGGTCCGTCTAGTCAAAGCTATGGTTTTTCCAGTAGTCATGTATGGATGTGAGAGTTGGACTGTAAAGAAAGTTGAGTGCCGAAGAACTGATGCTTTTGAAATGTGGTGTTGGAGAAGACTCTTGAGAGTCCCTTGGACTGCAAGGAGATCCAACCAGTCCATTCTAAAGGAGATCAGCCCTGGGATTTTTTTGGAAGGAATGATGCTGAAGCTGAAACTCCAGTACTTTAGCCACCTCATGTGAAGAGTTGACTCATTGGAAAAGACCTTGATGCTGGGAGGGATTGGGGGCAGGAGGAGAAGGGGACGACAGAGGATGAGATGGCTGGACGGCATCACTGACTCGATGGACGTGAGTCCGAGTGAACTCCGGGAGTTGGTGATGGACAGGGAGGCCTGGCGTGCTGCAATTCATGGGGTCACAGAGTCGGACATGACTGAGCGACTGAACTGAATTGTAAAAACAGTTTGAATGTCTGGTTTGACATATAAAGCTCTCTATATAGTGTAAATAAGGCTTAGTATAAAATCAGGTACAGAGTAGGAATTACAAAAGAAAACAATTTAGATTTTTTAAAAAATTTAATATATTCAAAACAGACACCTACCTGCATCACCTTCTGCTGAATCTCTTCTAACTGTGTACGCTTACTTCGTTGCCTACAAACTTCCTGGTAGCGGGTATATTGCTCTCGCAGTGAATCTAATAATTTCATAACCTGTGGCTGTGCAAGCAGTTCATCATCCATAGGAGACCATGAGACCCCTCCATCTGAGCCATTAAATCGACGCTGCTGTAATTCGGATAACAATTCATGCCCTTTACAAATGAAAGATACTTACAATTAATATCCATAAAGAAATACAAATCTTATTTCTCAATCTTCTCAATTTTAGTCGCTTGTTTTTAGAATATACCTATGTTTACCTAACAGGTCTTAAGTACTAAAAAGCAATTTTTCAATTTATATAGAAATAAACAGGAAAACTGCATGTATATATACACATATGGATATACACAATGTAGTTTATCTATACACTATGTTCTGTATCATAACTGTATCATATACAGACAGTCCTTGACTTAGTGATGGTCTGACTTACAATTTTCTGACTTTACAATGTTGCATTCAGTTGAACCCATATTTCAAATTTTGAATTTTTTCTTTTTCTGGGCTAGCAACACGCAGTATGATACTTCTGTGATGCTGGGCAGTGGCAGTGAGCCACAGCTTGCAGTCAGCTACACCATCACGAGGGTAAACACCCGATACACTGACAACCATTCTGTACTCGCACAACTCTTCTGTTTCTCACTTTCAGTACACTGTTCAATAAATTACATAAGATATTAAACACTGTATTGTTTTTTTCAATGCCATTCTCCCAAATCTTCCCACCCTCTCCCTCTCCCACAGAGTCCATAAGACTGTTCTATACATCAGTGTCTCTTTTGCTGTCTCATATACAGGGTTAGTGTTACCATCTTTCTAAATTCCATATATATGCGTTAATATACTGTATTGGTGTTTTTCCTTCTGGCTTACTTCACTCTGTATAATAGGCTCCAGTTTCATCCACCTCATTAGAACTGATTCAAATGTGTTCTTTTTAATGGCTGAGTAATACTCCATTGTGTATATGTACCACAGCTTTCTTATCCATTCATCTGCTGATGGACATCTAGGTTGCTTCCATGTCCTGGCTATTATAAACAGTGCTGCGATGAACATTGGGGTACACATGTCTCTTTCCCTTCTGGTTTCCTCAGTGTGTATGCCCAGCAGTGGGATTGCTGGATCATAAGGCAGTTCTATTTCCAGTTTTTTAAGGAATCTCCACACTGTTCTCCATAGTGGCTGTACTAGTTTGCATTCCCACCAACAGTGTAAGAGGGTTCCCTTTTCTCCACACCCTCTCCAGCATTTATTGCTTGTAGACTTTTGGATCGCAGCCATTCTGACTGGTGTGAAATGGTACCTAAACATATGTACTTTTATTTTTTGGTGGTGAAATGGACTGATGATTTTCCCTTTCTTCGCTGGACTGTTGTGCCAACTGCCAGGCTGCCTCCTGCCTTGATGGCCCTGAAGTGGCTGCCTTCTTTCCATCAACTCCCTAACTGCTTCCAGTGAAGCTTAATTGTCCCTCTTCCCCCCTCCAGACCCCTCCAATCACTCCCGAGAAGCCTGACTCAGTTAAACACTGTATTATAAAATGGGCTTTGCTTTAGATGATTCCATCCAACTGTAGGGTAATGTAAGTGTTCTGAACATGTTTAAGGTAGGCCAGACTAAGCTATGACGCTTGGTACTTTAGGTGTATTAAATGCATTTCGACATGATATTTTCAACTTATGATGGGTTTATCAGGATGCAACCACGCTGCAACTCGGGGAAGACCAGTGTCATAAATACATACATACCATATACGTCATACTATATAGTAAATATATAGTATACATATAGCATATATATTTTCTAGATCTAACAATCTTTCTATCACATTCTTGTTATTATTGGATTCACTGCTCAGGATACTGTGCCATCCAACATTCTTTCCCTTCAGAGCACAATTACAATCTGGGACTTCGTGTCTGATGGTACCAATTAGCATGTTTGTCTGATGGTACTAAACAATACTAAGTAATATGTTGTAGGATTTCAGTATTAATTCATACCCTTAATCATAGCACCTTAGAGAAATGTTGGTGTGTAACAAATGAATGATTAAAGGGACTAAGTCTTCACTACTGGTACAAAATAATATTCAAATAATCTCTACATAAATCTCTACAACATATTAACTGTGAATCATGAGGGGCTATATTAGTGTAAAAATTAAATTCAAAGTTCTTTGATTATAGCAACCTCATGAAGAAAAACAACTCATGCAAAAGAAATTAAAATTATAGAATGTGCAACATCTAAAGCTATACATATAATATTAACAATTTTAAAAGTGAATAAACTATAAATTGTTTTTCTAGGATAATATAACTATAATTATTACTAAGAAGCACAAAATATAGACATTTAAATTCTTTCCTCTTCAATTTTATTAAAGAAAGTGTCCTAAATTTAAATGGCTTTAAATAATATAAACATTTTTTCTTATGATTTAGAGGTTTTTACCAATTTCTGAAAAATATCCAAGATTGTTTTAAATGTCTCCATTTTATATTTTCTGTCTTTGCTTTATGAGCCAATAACAAACAAAAAGGATTCAGTGACATATAAAGATAATTCTAAAATACAAGTGTAACAGGTGTCTTAATTCAATGGCTTAAGCAACTTTTAAAATATTAAATATAAACATATTAGGTATTTTTAATCTAAAGCAATATTTTTACTGACAGTCTATTTTACCGTCTAAACATGTAGTTACTCAGATTACAATTATTTCTTTGTTCTTTCAGGAAGTAAGACCCAAATCATAATAAAAAAACTTAGGAAAACGGAATCTATACAATAAAGATATTCAGAATTTATTTCTTTACTCTTTATCACACTTTATAATTGGAAAAACACCTGTTTTAAAGACTTACGCAAAGTCTTTCTATATATATACACACACATTCTTTACATATATATATGCATTAAAGTCATCAAGTTCAGAATACATATTATTTTTCCCATTTTGATGACTGCTACCTTTAATGTTCTCCTTGTGGATATCAATTCCATTACAGAAGCAGCACTATATAATGGTTTCAAAGACCACAGGTGGAAACCAAACTGCCTTGGTTGGAGTACCAAATTTAGCATTGTCAATTGTGCAATCTGCGTAAGTCACTAATCCTATTGCCTCAGTTTCCCCACCTTAACGCTGGGATGACAAGAGTGGTGAAGGATAAGTGAGTTAGCGCACTTCAAGTGCTTAAAACATTACCTGCTAGAGGACTAGAAGTATGCCCTATTACTAGAAAAATACGTTATAAATACAATTAAGGTATTTTCATTGGAAACAATTCCAACGCATTCCAGACTTCGTGGAACTCCTATTTGGGCTGGATACACAAATCACGCAGCTATGTGCAAGTGCACACGCACCGCGTGCAAGGCCACTGTGGTGCTGCATGCTTCTACAGACGAATGGCCAGCACGACAAGCGGCTTTGGATTTATACCTTGTTGTTAGTGTTATGCTGATAGAACTTAGTAATCATCTCATCTTGAGCAAGTTTTTTAATATCTATAAGCCCTGGCTTCCTCAAATACAAATACAGAAAATAATACTTATTTTTTCTAGGAGTTGTTACGGGAATGAAATATGAAAATGTATAAAAATACAATGTTAGTAACATAATCCATATTCAATAATCCTCATAGCAACCCAATGAAACAGTAGTTTTTATCTTCAAGTCACAGATAAATAAATTCAAATATTTCAAGATAACTGATAATTATTAATAATTTTTAATATTATAGAGTATATTAATATACTGTTAGGTTAAATCAGGGGCAGGGGAGCCTGGTGGGCTGCCATCTATGGGGTCGCACAGAGTCGGATACGACTGAAGTGACTTAGTAGTAGTAGTAGGTTAAACCAAAGAGTAGTTTGAAAAATTTCTTGAGTTTCTACAACATAATACATACTCAATTCATGTTTATCTTACTGATTAATATACGGCTGATTTAATAGATTATGATTATCAATAATGAATACATTGTCTCATCTTACCTGTCTGAAGAACAGTTTCAGGATCAACTGATGGAAGAAAGTTTAAATCCACAGACCTGGCAAGCACCAAAAGAGTAGTTTTTTAAAACTACATGTATTTCTATTTATTAATATATAACTTAAGGAAATCCTTTATATATACTTACCAAAACAGGGACATATAAGTATGAAAATCTGAAGTATATTGGCCTACCAGGCTAATTTCTCTTAACTATCAGGAAGTCCATTAGAGATAATTAAACACTAGCAAGCAAAGAAACATCTATGTGATAAATCATAAAATACAATACTTGGAAACTACAATTTATTGCTATTAACTACAGTATTATTTCAAGTATATCAGAGGAATCCATTTTGTTATTTTCTACTGGATACGTGCTTTAAACTGAAATTTGTCACTATACAGTAACCCAAGAACATTAACATTAAAAACATGCACGCAGCCATCCTCCAATCAGAAGTTTCTTAGCTACAGCAATCCCTGAGAGCTGCAAATAGCCTCTGATAATCGTATGTGTGTCCCCTAGCACACGTGCTCTCTTCCCTGTACTAATCACATTTCATTTGCAGTTGAACTATGGCCTTCATTTTTTTAAACATATACGGTCAGTGGAGATGATAAAGGAGAGATGCACGGCAAGTCAAAGCCGGGGCCTAGCTTCTGTAACAGGTCCAGCTCTAGACCTTGCACTTCTGTCAGCTGATCTAGGGCTTTCCCTCTTGTATAGACCAGGTGCTTCCTAAGGACTGAAATAAGTGATGAAAATTTCCAAGAGGGATTTTGTTATACGGAGTTTAAAAGAGACTATGTAATAACACCTGAGTTCCTTGGGAAGAGATTGGCAAATACAAGATTTCACCTGACACTTTCTGCAGTCACAAGCTATGGTTTCCTAGTGTTTTCCAAAGCACTGAAGGAGATTACTATTAGGTAGGAAAAAAACAGGGTTCCAGTGGCACGTAAGTACAGGAAAATGTAAGAAAGCAATTAAACAGGTTTCTTTACTGCAACACTTTCTCAGAACCCATGCATGCGTGCTACGTTGCTTCAGCTGTGTCCTTCAGCTTTGTGACTACCAGGCTCCTCTGTCCATGGAATTTTTCAGGCAAGAGTACTGGAGTGGGCTGCCATTCCCTTCTCCAGAGGATCTTGCCCACCCAGGGATCAAAACCGTGTCTCTCTTGTCTCCTCTACTGGCCCTTCACCACTAGCACTACCTGGGAGCCCGTATTCTGTGAATATTCACAGTGATTCCCAGAGAGGGGAACAGAGAACAGCACTAAACTCTGTGACTACCAACTCTTTTTCTACCAGTGCCCTCTTAGGATGTCTTACCTAAGAACATGTTTCCGAGAAACACCAGACTTAACTGTTAGACTATTCAGAAATAAAGAGGTTTGGCAAACTTTTGTCAAGTAACTTGCGTGATATTTTCAATTACATAGCACGTGTGTGTGATATCTATACACACATTCACATGTTTACATATATGTAAAATTTTTACATTTTTATATGGTCTCTAAGGTAGGAATGTTACTAAATGTTAGTTCTTACTTTAGACTTATATTCAAACCACTTGTTTTACTTTGTTTTAAATCAAGATTTGGCATTAAACTATGACCTTCTCATAGCTGTCCTACCTTATCTCACTTAATCGGTCTGTGACTATTTTGGATTAACAGAGTAACAATGCATTTTGTCAAAGTTTCATTATATTTATAAGGTCAGATTCAAAAGAGACAGACAAGGTAAGTGTTGATCCTTTCAAATTTCCTAATGAAAAATTACTGTCTAGTGACTACTTTATTACTGAGGATTACTTTGCTTCCTACAGTGCTTTTCACCTGGGGAAAGGAAATTGGTCTGCAAATTGTTAAGGCTGAAAAGTTCAATGGAAATCTCTTAAAATGATACATCTAGGTAGTTACATTTAGATAATACACATGAACAATTACTTCATCCAGTGTCATAAAACAGTATAAATTCCCCAAGCTGAACTCATGAATATTTTACAAGGACACAGGAGTTCTACAAGATAGGCATTTAAGTGCTAATGTATTTAAATAAGGTTATAATGATTTTATTTCAAGCTGCAAGCTTTTCTGCACTCTTTACAAGCAAAGTAAAACTCTAAAAAGGAAGGTAAGTCTTTCAGTTTGAAAATATTTCTTGCAAATTATTATACACAGAGTCTGAAAAAAGTATATTTCTATTCAACAAAAAACTCTTTTGTAAAGAAACCTGGATTCAAATCAATAAATTTTACATGTAATCAAATTCTCAAGAATTAAAAAATAAATTTAACACAACTTTTGTATGCTAAGTTTGATGGAGATGTGCTTACCTTAGTTCTCTTGGCTTGCATTAACAGAGGTTATCTTCTTTTTTTTTTTTTTCTCTAATTTTATTTTATTTTTAAACTTTACATAATTGTATTAGTTTTGCCAAATATCAAAATGAATCCGCCACAGGTATACATGTGTTCCCCATCCCGAACCCTCCTCCCTCCTCCCTCCCCATACCATCCCTCTGGGCCGTCCCAGTGCACCAGCCCCAAGCATCCAGCATCATGCATCGAACCTGGACTGGCAACTCGTTTCCTACATGATATTTTACATGTTTCATTGCCATTCTCCCAAATCTTCCCACCCTCTCCCTCTCCCACAGAGTCCATAAGACTGTTCTATACATCAGTGTCTCTTTTGCTGTCTCGTACACCGGGTTATTGTTACCATCTTTCTAAATTCCATATATATGCCAGAGGTTATCTTCTAACAGATAACTTATAGCTTTGTGAAAATAAAGTAATTGCATGAATAGATTCAAGGATTTGATCTGACAGAGTGACTGAAGAACTATGCATGGAGGTTTGTAACACTATACAGGAGGTGGTGACCAAAACCTTCCCCCAAAAAAGAAATACAAGAAGGCAAAGTGGTTGTCTGCAGAGACCTTACAGATAGCTGAGAAAAGAGAAGTGAAAGGCAAAGGAGAAAGGGAAAGATATACCGAACTGAATGCAGAGTTCCAGAGAATAGCAAGAAGAGTTAAGAAATCCTTCCTAGGGAACAATGCAAAGAAACAGAGGAAAACAGTAGAATGAGAAAGACTAGAGTTCTCTTTAAAAAAACTGGAAATATCAAGGGAACATTTCATGCAAAGATGGGCACAATAAAGGACAGAAATGGTATGTACCTAACAGAAGCAAAAGAGTTTAAGAAGAAGTGGCAAGAATACAGAGAACTATACTAAAAAGGTCTAAATGACCCAGGTAGCCATGATAGTGTGATCACTCATCTAGACCCAGACATCCTGGAGCGTGAAGTCAAGTGGACCTTAGGAGGAATCACTATAAACAAAGCTAACAGAGGTGATGGAATTCTAGCTGGGCTATTTCAAATCCTAAAAAATTATACAGTTACAGTGCTACACTCAATATGTCAGAAAATTTGTAAAAATCAGCAGTGGCTACAGGACTAGAAAAGGTCAGTTTTCATTTCAATCCCAAAGAAAGGCAATGCCAAAGAATGTTCAAACTACTGTATAATTGAGCTCATTTCACATGCTAGCAAGGTAATGCTCAAAATCCTTCAAGTTAAGCTTCAGAACCAAGAACTTCCAGATGTGCAAGCTGGATTTAGAAAAGGCAGAGAAATCAGAGATCAAATTGCCAATATCTACTGGCTTCCTGGTGGCTCAGATGGTAAAGCGTCTGCCTGCAATGCAGGAGACCCAGGTTCGATTCCCGGATCAGGAAGATCCCCTGGAGAAGGAAATGGCAATCCACTCCAGTACTCTTGCCTAGAAAATTCCATGGATGTAAGGAGCCTGGTGGGCTACAGTCCATGGGGTCGCAAAGAGTCGGACATGACTAAGCGACTTCACTTTCACTGGATCACAGAAAAAGCAAGTAATTCCAGAAAAACACTTACTTCTGCTTCCTTGACTATAACAAAGCTTTGACTGTGGATCACAATAAACTGTGAAAAATTCTTAAAGAGATGGGAATACCAGACCACCTTACCTGTCTCCTGAGAAACCTGTATACAGGACAAGAAGCAACAGTTACAACTGGACATGGAACAATGGACTGGTTCAAAGTTGAGAAGGGAATATGTCAAGGCTGTATACTGTCACCCTGTTTATTTAACTTATGTGCAGAATACATCATATGAAATGCAGACTGGATGAAGCACAAGCTGGAATTAAGACTGCCAGGAGAAATATCAATAACCTCAGATATACAGATGATACCTCTCTAACGGCAGAAAGTGAAGAGAAACTAAAGAGCCTCTTGATGAGGGTGAAAGAACAAAGTGAAAGACTCGTGTAAAATCCAACATTCAAAAAATTAAGATCATGGCATCCGGTTCCATCACTTCATGGCAAACAGATGAGTGAAAAGTGGAAACAAGTGATAGATTTTATATTCTTGGGCTCCAAAATCACTGCAGATGGTGACTGTAGCCATGAAATTAAAAGATGTTAGCTCCTTGGAAGAGAAGCTATGATAAATCTAGACAGGGTATGAAAAAGCCGAGACATCACTTTGCCAACAAAGGCCCGTATAGTCAGAGCCATGCTTTTTCCAGTAGCCAGGTACAGATTTAAGAGTTGGACCATAATGAAGGCTGAGCGCTGAAGAATGGATGCTTTTGAATAGTGGTGCTGAAGAAGACTCTTGAGAGTCCCTTGGACAGCAGAGATCAAACCAGTCAATCCTAAAGGAAATCAACCTTGAATATTCACTGGAAGGACTGATGTTGAAGCTCCAATACTTTGGCCACCTGTTGCAAAGGGCTGACTCACTAGAAAAGACCCTGATGCTGGGAAAGATTGAGGGCAGGAGGAGAAGGGGCAACAGAGGATGAGATTGTTAGATGGCATCACCAACTCAATGGACATGAATTTGAGCAAACCCCCGGAGATCCTGAAGGACAGGAAAGCCTGGCGCGCTGTAGTTCATGGGGTCACAGAGTCAGACAAGACTCAGTGACTAAAAAACAAACAAACAAACAAAAACAAAAGCTTAGTGACTGAACAACAACAAGCCACTTACCTTTCTTTCTCTTGCTGATTTCCTTTATCACTTCCATTGTTAATCAATGCAAGTTCATCTAATAATGATGTAGATTCCTTTGTAAACTTCTCAAAAACCTACAGTATGAGATTTTATTAACATATTAAGAATAACCTTAAAAGTTGATATGAACAGAAGGATTTCCAACAAAGAGCAACATAATTATCCAGGCGGGATTCTGGTTCCAGCTCTGGATATCAGAGTCCACAAGTCAATCACTAGAGCCCAGCAGTATAAAAGACAAAAACCACCTGCTTCTTACAACTAAGAAGACAAAACTGCTTCCTAAAACAGTGAATAGTTTTAATGGATAAGGAATTTTTATAATTTAAATACACTAAGAAATTATTTTGTTCCTCAATCAGATCAGTTTATATTTATTCCCGTTTCCTTAAGAAACATCTGCACCAACAATCATTTTCACTATATGAACATTATTTAGACCAGTTCTAAGCCTCTAATTTCAGTTAAAAGAATATTTCTTTATGTTATTCTATTAATCATTCTGACTGTATGTAACAGTTTAAAAGTCTTATGTACAAGCATGTAGCAGGAGAATAAATTAGTTATAATCTTAACATGATTTCTTCATTTCGATATTTGGCAAAACCAATACAATATTGTAAAGTTTAAAAATGAAATAAAATTTAAAAAAAAGTCAAATAAATAAATAAAAGTTTTATGTACAAGCATGTAGCAGGAGAATAAATTAGTTATAATCTTAACATGATTTCTTAAGATATTTCTAAAAAGGGACTTGGGCAAGTCTGTTTATAACAAAATAGACACTTATTTGTCTCATATCATTATTCAAAATACAGTGAAAAAAGAACTGGTTATCCATTCTGAAATATCCATTAACTCATCGTTCTCCAAAACATTAGCATATAGTCTAAACTGAGTTAACTTAAATTTGTTCTTTTAGTCCCCAGCTGTTCAATTAAGCAGTAATGTATTTGTGTACAGAATAGCAGATTTCCAAAGTCTGTCCTGGGAAAGAAGATATATTTTCAGAAATAAACACCTTAACCTTGCTTTTCAACTCAAATTGATGTCTAAATATTTCTCTGAAAATGGTGTATCAACTAGATTATCTCTCAGGAAATTATGCTACTATTATTCAACTCAAAAGATTTACAACTTTAATACTGCTACTAATGACACCAGTAATGGTTAACACTTGTGAGTCTGTCTCCAGAGTATCTGCTTTCAAGCATAATGCTATCACGTGGTACATGTTATATTTCTTTAGTTTTTTACAATGAAAAACAATCTGCATTTTAGTGGATTAAAATGAAATAGCTATCAAAATGTCTTATTTATATGTAATAACATGTTATCTCATTGTAATATACCAACCAGCCTCTTATTTAACCAATCCATGTGATCATAGGTGAGACTCCCACCAAAATCTTCCGTTAACTGGCATGGTTCTATATAACGAGTCAATTTATTGGCAGATACTAAAATAACCTATAAAGGTAAAAAAAAAAAAAAAAGAAAAAAAACTTAATGAGCCACTATTAATGTCAAGAAAAGTGATGAGGAGGTAATATCCAATACTGTTTCCAATATGATTAAATATTATATAAATATTTAATAATACAACAGCATTTAAAAGCAATTCAATAAACTGTCAGTATCTGTTAAGAAAAGAGCTACCATAATCCATTTCTAAAATCTCATTTTAAAAAAAGAGACTAGCAGCTCAGTTTAAATATTTTCAAAATCTGATCGATATGAGTAATTTCTTGGTGTAAAAATCAATCCCTTTATAGTTGTTGTTCAGTCACCAAGTCGTGTCCGACTCTTTGTGACCCCATGAACTGCATCACACCAGGCTTCCCTGTCCTTCACTGTCTCCCAGAGTTTGCTCAAATTCATGTCCATTGAGTCGGTGATGCCATCCAATCATCTCATCTTCTGTCACCCCTTCTCCTCCTGCCCTCAATCTTCCTTTATTTGGCACAATATTCAAACAGTGAAAACATATCTCCTGAGAAATTGGTATCATATACCCCTTATAACTTTTTAATGATATGTTTTTCATTTGTTCAACATTCACTGTTTTGTGTCTGACTCTCTGCGACCCCATGGACTGTAGCCCGCCAGGCTCCTCCGCCCATAGGATTTTCCAGGCAAGAATACTGGAGTGGATTGTCATTTCCTTCTCCACAGTGGACACTACATTTATTTATTAGAAGTATTATTTATTAGAAGTGACATACTCTAGAGCTGGGAATATAAGGATGAATAAGATGCTTCTACAAAGTAAAGCAGCTCTTTATTTTGCTTTTTTTTTAATTTATTTTTTTATTGAAGGATAATTGCTTTACAGAATTTTGTTGCTTTCTGTCAAACCTCAACAGGAATCAGCCATAGGTTATTTCTATAATATTCCAGAGAGTTTTGCACATTTTTATAAAAAGAAGTAGATTAAAGGTTTTCCATTTTGTTTCTAAAACCTTTACTGAAAATACTCTAACTAAATCTAAATGTTTTCTCTTTGGTCATGGTAGCACAGAGGGCCAAAAGCTTTACCAGGATATTCCAAATGATTTCAAATCCCTTTCCTAGGTTAAACATTATTATATGATAATTGGAAGGATACTAAGCCAGGGGCCAATTATTCCAGGTTTCTGTCCTAGCTCTGCCACAAATCACTGACTTGTAGAAAACAACCTAAACGAATTCACTCCAGGCTTATCCATGTGCCAAAGAAGGCAGCTGCATTAAATTATCTATGAAGTCTCTTTAAGCTCTAAGAGGTTATAATTCTAATGAGTTGTCATCCTATACATTTAATTTGGGTCCTTTTCTCTAATAAATAACCTATCTTGCCCAGTGAAGACAACAGTTGTCATCTTCTATCCACTCTGGTTAATCTCACTATGTACACCTAAATACACTAAGTTCATTTGCAGTTGTAGTTCCTAAATACCTTAAAGTTTACTAGCAACAGATTTCAAGTTTAATAAGCCAAAGGGAGGGACTTCCTTGGTGGCTGAGTGGTAAAGAATCTGCCTGCTAATACAGGAGATGCGGGTTCAACCCCTGGGTCAGGAAGATTCCCTGGAGAAGGAAATAGCAACCCACTCCAATATTCTTGCTTGGGAAATCCCATGGAGAGAGGAGCCTAGCGGGCTACAGTCCATGGTGTCGCAAAGAGTAGGACACGATTTAGTAATTAATAACAACAAAAGCCAAAGGGAAAATTCGCAGTTATTTTCTGCGAATTTATAAGTTCTGAATATTTCTTGTTTTTCCTAAAAATCAATTTAAATGTAATTAGTAGATTCACTTTCTTTCATGATGTAAAATATATTTGAGAATATACTATCTCTTACTAAATATAATTTTTTAAATAGTTGGCTAAGATTACTGCTATTATGATATTTTTATTTATGCAAAACAAATGTAAACAAAGGAACGTGATAATTATGGCAATTTGCATAAAACAAATTTTCTCCATCACTACAAAAATTTTTATAGTATCCATATTCTTATAAAATTCATTGGTGGCTGTTCAAAGTGAAAACAGTAGATCTGCTATGTAGATATACCAAATTGTATCAACAGCAAAGGCATCTCAAAGCTAAACAAAGTCAACAAAAAAACAACGGTTTAAACAGTCAGGTGATCTGACTCAAAACCACCATCACTTCAAATTAACAATTTAAAGAACTATCTACCATGGTGAAATATCTCTATTTCCGCTGCAATAATCTCATTTTTATTGAGATGGCGAGAGTGAGGAGAAAGTGCAGATGAGGCTGGCAAAACAGCCATAACTGTTTCTATTTTATTGCATAATATATGTTTCAAAAAGAATGAGGGAAACAACATTATAGGAGAAGCCTGCAACAGTAGGAAAGAACCTTATTGTATGAAAATGCTTGGAACTAAGAATCATCTTTTCAAGTGAGTCAGGAGTGGCATCCTAAGGAGGAAGGAGAAGCCTTCCTCTCAGCACACAGCTGGTGTTGTTTTCAATTGCCTTTGGAAAATGACACCACTTGCCAGAATGCAACATAAGAACTATACAGACAACTGCTTCTAAGAGGACAAATCACCTTTTAACAGACAGCAAAATGAACTCTAAGTGACAGCAACCATCACAGAGGAATGGGATTTCACAAACACAGTAATTTCAAATACACAAGCAAAAATATGATACTACATTTTTCAGGGCTGAGCATGGGGAAGTGAGGCTTTAGGTCTGAGATGAAATCAGAATGCTAATTCTATTCTGAAGGAGATCAGCCCTGGGATTTCCTTGGAAGGAATGATACTAAAGCTGAAACTCCAGTACTTTTGCCACCTCATGCGAAGAGTTGACTCATTGGAAAAGACTCTGATGCCGGGAGGGATTGGGGGCAAGAGGAGAAGGGGACGACAGAGGATGAGATGGCTGGATGGCATCACTGACTCGATGAACGTGAGTCTGAGTGAACTCCCAGAGTTGGTGATGGACAGGGAGGCCTGGCGTTCTGCGATTCATGGGGTCGCAAAGAGTCAGAAACGACTGAGTGACTGAACTGAACTGAACCCTAATTTTAAAAACGGAAATCGTTTAGAGAAAGATTTCTGGACACTAGTAAATTACAGAAACATATTAGAAACTAAATTTTATATATATATATATATATACATATATATATATATATAAAAGAACACATTTGGGATCAATGTGGTAAAACAAATTTGGATTCCTACGCTAGGTTATTTTCTCTAAAACCATTCACTGCAGCTTCTTAAATTACAAAAATTTATACTAGGAAAATTTCCTATATTCCCTTTTCTTACAGTTCTTAAAGAAATCACTAATATACCAAACCTGCACAAAAGTTAAAATATAAAACAATGCAAATCAGGGAGTCATTTTATCTTATGGGAGATGTTTTATTACCTGGCAAAGAGGAAAATAAGAATAATTAAACAAAAATTCAGTCCTCCAAAGCAGTGATCACCAAAATTAAAAAGAAAACTAGAAAATAAGAGTTCAAAACATATTGAGGTCACATGTATTATGTGTGACCCCTTTTTACCCTAAGATTCTAAATATGAAAACAGAGAAATAATGATACAACTGCTGAAATTTCTAATACAAAGTACAAAAGACACAAAAAGACACAGACTCTCCTAGCAGCTCAGACAGTAAAGAATCCACTTGCAATGCAGGAGACATGGGTTCAGTTCCTGAGTCAGGAAGAAGGGAAGGCTACCCACTCCAGTATTCCTGCCTGGATAATCCCATGGACAGAGAAGCCTGGCAGGTTTATAGTCCATGGGTGCCAGGAGCCAGCACGGGAGTCCCCACCCATGACAAGGTCATGCAGGAGAGCTCTGATGGGCAAGGTGAGTCAGAACTCAAGGGGCTCCCCCCAGGACCTGCCTGAGCATCTACCCCAAAACCAGAATCTGTCTTACTATTTTATGACTTAGTCACCAACTCCTTTGACATTCATGGGGGGCTATCCCCGATCACTTTTCTCTGTAAGAAAATCAACTTAGAGCTCTAGTTAATAAGTCTCCAGGGTATAATAAGGTGTGTTCCAATTCAAATCCCTCAGAAAGCTTTCTAACCCGCCTGGCAGGTTTCCAGACTCTTACAGCTACGCATGTGATTGTTCGCAGCCTCCCAACCACAAGAGGCACAGGAGGCTTTCTAACAATGCAGAGCCTCTCGGGGAGTTAGAAATTGTTAAAATAGAACTAATAGAGGAATTCTTTGTTGAGCCGATGCTTGCTGCCAAGTTTCCATATCCCTTACACATTGTGTCCCTGGGAGTGTATTGATTAATATAGTTGGTATATAGAAATATAAGTAGAAGCCTTAATGTTAACAATAACCCTAGACCCTTGAGCTACTAAATTCTTCCCTTGATTATCCCCACTGCACCTTTGCCCTATAGGAATGCAACTCTATCTAGTGCTTTCAGGGAGTGGCACCAAACTTAAGAAAAATCACCTCTGGAGAAAATAAGTTTTTCTGGTTGACTAACCTTTATCAGAAGAAAAATGTTAGCAGGTCTCCTGACCAGAAGATGATGTAAATCACCTAAAGCCTTTGTATCTGATAAGTTTGCAGAAAAAAAGCCTGGTTTCAATAAGGGTCAAGGACTGCTGACCTTGCATGACTCTGCACCCCCTATTACCTTCTATGTACAACTTAGGGTATAAAAGATCCCTTTGAAAATAAAGCTACGGGCCTTGCTCACCGAAGCTTGGTCTCCCCATGTCATTCTTTCTCTTTCCTTTTCCTTTTCAGGCTGATTCCCTGGAGCACAGAGGCCCTCTGTGTTCACTTTCCTGCCTGGGCTTCTAAGACCCACTAGAGAAGGTGCCTAAGGTGGGGCACCTTCAGCTGTTCGAGAGGGTACCTGCGGCCTACGTGAACAGAGCAAGTCCTGTGCTGGGGCTTTATTGGCTTTCTGCGTAAACCAAGGAATATCAGCCTCTTTTCTCTCCTCTATTTTCTTAACTGCAGAATTCTTTCCTTATCTCTTTCATCTATCTCTTTCAGTCGCCGACGCCATCCTCCTGAGGGAATCCCTGGATCCAACCGGGGCTGGACCCCGGTGCATGGGGTCACAAAAAAGTCAGACACGACTGAGTGATGAACACACAAAAAGACACAAGTGCATAATAGTATTAGAACATTGATTTAAACATACTATTATCAGTTCTTTATTATCTATAAAGTTTATTATCTATTATCTATAAAGTTCTTTATATTATCTAAAAAACTTCCATATCTATTGACATTTTCATGTACTCGAAAATGGTTAATTAATAAAAAGACCCATTTTGCTAGCTCAAAAGCAAATCTTCTTAAAAATCAAACAACGCCTACTTGTGGAGAAGATGTAACCATGAATTTGACATTTCATTTTTCAAAAAATACTTAATACCATTCTCAGAGGAATGGAACATTTCAGAAAATAACCCACTGAATCACTCTAAATCAGCACTTCCCAGTTACAAAAATCTTGTTATCATTCTACAGGAATTTTATTGCTTTGTCCAGAATATATTGTAGAAATAATATGCAATGAGTTTGTTTTAAGTTTAAAAAGAAAATTCACTAAACTATTACAATTATAAAATACTGCATCAAAGTGAACTTCATAATACTATCTTAACATATACCAAAGTAAAAAGACCAGTTTTGACTTTTCTCATCCACAAATGGAATTCATAATCTTTAATTTTAAAATAGTTATGTAAGACAAAGAATGAATCGTAAATCATCTTTAAAATTATCTATTTTCATGTTCGATAAAATTACATATAAATTAGGATGAAAAGTGGCATTATGCCATCACAAACAAGGGGAAAATTATTTTTATAACCTGATCTTTGAAATTTTACTTTTATACTAAAAAAAAAATTCAGCTGGTTTACTTTCATACTTTTTTATATTTCCTTTTAAGCAATTATGTGAGTACAGATTTGTAAGCCTAGCCTGGTAGACCACTCTGTGTAGAAAGTCTTTCAGTTCCCATAATGAAGATCCAAATTTGATCTAATCACATTATATACTATCTTTTTTACCATAATTTTTAGAGTACTAAAGACATTATGATAAAGAAATAATAATTTTGGTGAAATGAGTACAATTTTTTTATCAGGGTAATTGCTCTGAGTCAAATTTTTAGGATTATTACCATTCTTATGCTCCTTATTAAGTTGTTATATGTAACAACTAACAGTAAATCTTACGGTTTCTGTTATTGCCAAGTGTTTCTTTTCAGTAAAACAACCATATCATTTATAATTTCCAGCTTAGTAATAAATCTTAAATGACTGATAGATTTCCAAATGATTGACAGATTTCCACCTAACTAGTCAATTGATAATATTAGAAAGATTTTAAACTCAATTAAGCTTAAGTTAACTCAAAAGAGCTCAAAGATTTGAGCATAAGACCTGGAACCTTAAAACCCCTAGAAGAAAATACAGGCTGTAAACTACTTGACAGAGGTCTTGGCATTGATTTTTTTTAATCTTACACTAAAAGTAAAAGCAATAAAAGTAAAAATAAATAAGTAGGACTACGTCATACTAAAAAGCTTCTGCACAGCAAAAGGAACCATCAACAAAATGAAAAGGCAAACAAACTCAACGGAAGACAGTACTTGGAAATCATATATCTGGTAAGGAGCTAATATCCAAAACTGTATAAAGAACTCAGAACTCAACAGCAAAAAACAAACATCCAATTCAAAAATGGGCAGACAGCAAACACATGAAAATGTGTTCAACATCACTAATTATTAGAGAAATGCAAACCGAAACAGTGAGGTATCACCTCACACCAGTCAGATGGCCATCATCAAAAAATCTACAAACAGTAAATGCTGGAGAGGAGGTGGAGAACAGGGAACAGTCCTACACTGCTGGCGGGAATGTAAACTGATACAGCCATTATGGAGAACAGTATGGAGATTCCTTCAAAAATGAGGAATAAACCTGCCATATGACCCAGCAACTGCACTATGGGTGTATACTCTGAGAAAGCCGTAAACAAAGAAGACACATGTATTCCAATGTTCACAGCTGCGCTGTTTACAGTCATCAGGACATGGAAGCAACCTAGATGTTGATCAACTGATGAATGGATAAAGAAGATCTGGTACATATATACAGTGAAATATTACTCAACTATAAAAAAGAACGAATCTGAGTCAGTTCTAGTGAGGTGGATGAACTTAGAGCCTGTTATCATAGTGAAGTAAGTCAGAAAGAGAAAAACAAATACACTATATTAACATATATATGTAATCTAGAAAAGTTATATTGATGAACCTATTTTCAGGGAAGGAAAGGAGATGCACAGGCAGAGAACAGACTTGTGGACACAGTAGGGGAGGAAGAGAATGGGACGGATGGAGAACGTGGCATCAATATACATATACTATCGGGTGTAAGATGGACAGCTAGTGAGGAGTCGCTGTGTAGCATAGGGAGCTTAGTCTGAAGCTTTGTGATGACTTGGAGGGAGGGAAGGCGGGAGGGGAGGAGAGGAAATGGAGGGAATGTATGTATAATTATGGCTGATTTGCCTTACTGTATGGCAGAAACCAACAAAAAAATTTTTTTAAATCTAAATAAAAACAGCATGGAAGTTTCTCCAAAACCTCTTTACCTTCTGGCTAAGTCAGAAGGAGAAAGATAAATAGCATCTCATATGGGGAACCTTGAAAGTTGGCAAACAAAAACAAGCTCATAAGTACAGAGAACTACTAGGTGGGGTGGGGTGTGAAGAAATGTGTTAAGGGGATCAAAAGATATAAAGAAAAAAAAAGCTAGTGTATTATTGGGAAAGGTGTACATCAAAGCTGTATACTGTCACTCTGTTTATTTAACATATATGCAGAGTACATCATGCGAAATTCTGGGCTGGATGAAGCTCAAGCTGGAATCAAGATTGCCAGAAGAGATATTAATAACCTCAGATATACAGATGACATCACCCTTATGGCAGAAAGCAAAGAGGAACTAAAGAGTCTTTGATAAAGGTGAAAGAGAAGAGTGAAAAAGCTGGCTTAGAACTAAGTTCATGGCATCTAGTCCCATCATTTCAAGGCAAATAAACGCGGAAAAAAATACAAACAGTGACAGACTTTATTTTCTTGGGCTTTAAAATCACTGTGTATGGTAACCGCAGCCATGAAATTAAAAGATGATTGCTCCTTGGAAAAAAAGCTACGACAAACCTAGACAGTGTATTACAAAGCAGAGACGTCACTTTGCCGACAAAGGTCCGTATGGTTTTCCAGTAGTCAGGTACAGAGTTGGCCATGAAGAAGGCTGAGTGCCGCAGAACTGATGCTTTTGAACTATGGTGCTGAAGAAGACTCTTGAGAGTCTTGGACAGCAAAAGAGATCAAGCCAGTCATCCTAAAGAAAATTAAACCAGAATATTCACTGGAAGGATGGATGTTAAAGCTCAAGCTCCAATACTTTGGCCACCTGATGCAAAGAGCCGACTCATTGGAGAAGACCCTGATGCTGGGAAAGACTGAGGGCAGGAGAAGAAGGGAATGACAGAGGATGAGATGGTTGGATGGCATCACCAACTCAATGGGTGTGAGTTTGAACAAACTCAGGGAGATAAGGAAGCCTGGCATGCTGCCGTTCATGGGGTCGCAAAGAGTCATATACAACTGAGCAACTGGACAACAGCAACACTTTAAATGAAAAAGAAACTGCTTATATTTTTGAAAAGGGGAAATTTTAAAAAATGAATTCTTCCTTTAAGCATTTAATAATTTGAAAAATAATATGGGAAAACATTAAAAAAAAAAAAAAACCACTAGTCTTGGTTAGGATTACAAAGCTTAAAGAGAGATTGATACTAAAATCAGTAGTATCAAATTTCAGAAAGTAAGCTTCTATTATTCTGCAATGATTTGAATGTTCAGGAAGACTCTTGAGAGTCCCCTGGACTGCAAGGATATCCAACCAGTCCATCCTAAAGCAGATTAGTCTTGGGTGTTCACTGGAAGGACTGATGTTGAAGCTGAAACTCCAATACTTTGGCCACCTCATGCGAAGAGCTGACTCATTGGAAAAGACCCTGATGCTGGGAAAGATTGAGGGCAGGAGAAGGGGATGACAGAGGATGAGATGGTTGGATGGCATCACCAACTCAATGGACATAGGTTTGGGTAGACTCCCGCAGTTGGTGACTGACAGGGAAGCCTGGAGTGCTGTGGGTCATGGGGTCACAAAGAGTCGAACACGGCTGAGAGACTGAACTGAACTGATGTCACTAATGTTCAAATTTTACAAAATATAATTCTATTAAAAATGTACTTCACATATCAGAAACACTATCTAAATCTTAGGGAATGGACAAAAGATATTCTTGGGCATTCGTTCATGCAGAGCTAGACTCATGACTTTAACTGACTTTCTATGGACTAATCAATAGGTACTAACCTCGGTAGGGACAAGGGGTAAATTTTAGATTTTGTTCAAGAGAAATGCAAATAATGTATGATCGGTGGATTTTTAAAAATTTTATTTATGCTAAAATAATTTTATTTATGTGTGCAAGATCTAAAATGAAAATGTGTCTCTGTGTGCTTAGTACAAATTCATGTGGATACTATATGTTATACACATACTATTTCAATAGTATAAATTTCTGTTCAGTAGGGTAACAGAATCTCAAAGTTTATAATTTATGGATTAGGACATTAGCTAATATTGTGTCTACTTTGGCAATCTTATCTGTCTATAAAAATCCTAAATTCCTCAAGTGCTCTTTGAATCACACCTCACAAATTACTAATAACTTCATTAGTTAATGAGTTGCATGATGTGTTTCACTTATGGTTATTTTATGGTTACATGGGTGTCATGACTTTAGCCTTATGAAAATCACTCTTTAGCATATGCTTTATCTTATCTATTCAGGGATGTGGTGGGGATCATATCCTAATTTTTAAGATCCTCTGGAGGAGAAAATGGCAACCCACTACAGTATTCCTGCCAGGAGAATCCCATGAACAGAGGAGCCTGGAGGGCTACAGTCCATGGGTTGCAAAGAGGCAGGCATGACTGAGCAACTGCGTACGCACAGGCAATGTTAATTATCCTCAAATATTCATCTCCATGAATATCTCAGTATGTATGGATATAACTAAAATCTTAACAAAAAGGGTTATTGGTTATATTTAAAGTAGTTATCACTTTAATAAGCAGAAATTTAAACTTTAGACCCATCTCCAGGGAAATCTGATACCTGGTAACAAGTCCAGAGTGAACCGGAGTAAAATGGGAGAACCGCAAGATGGAGGGAAAAATACTACCTAAGGTTTTCAAACTTCTGCCAAGTCCTTTCAAAGGAAATAAAAACATAACATTTTAAAAATAGTGATGTCCTACATAAATAATATTTTTTCCTTTATTTTACATGTTAGAGAGAGGTTGCTGCTGCTGCTGCTGCTAAATCACTTCAGTCATGTCCGACTCAGTGCGACCCCATAGAAGGCAGCCCACCAGGCTCCCCCGTCCCTGGGATTCTCCAGGCAAGAACACTGGAGTGGGTTGCCATTTCCTTCTCCAATGCATGAAAGTGAAAAGTGAAAGTGAAGTCACTCAGTCATGTCCGACTCTTAGCGACCCCATGGACTGCAGCCCACCAGGCTCCTCCGTCCATGGGATTTTCCAGGCAAGAGTACTGGAGTGGGGTGCCATTGCCTTCTCCGTAGAGAGAGGTTAAGATAAGACAAATTAAACAACTAAACCACAATATTTTACTAACTAGTACATACCATTGTTCAACAAGTTTGAGGAAAAAGGTATTCACCATATGGTTTTTAATCAAACATTTATGAAGGTTTTCTGGAATCTAATTTACAGAAAGACCCAAAATTTATTTCTCCTTTACTCCCACTCTTCCATCTATAGCTAAAATACTTATCCTTCCCTAATAAAATATTCTCAAAGAATCTAACACTGAACCTTTCACTCTGTAGGCACTCAGATGCTTTTAAACTTTTATTCATGCTAACAATGTGTGTGCAAGATCTAAAATGAAAGTGTGTCTCTGAGTGCTTAATACAGATTCATGTGTATGTTATCTGTTATACTATTTCAATGTGTGTATTTGGTTGTATCTGTTGGCTGGGGAATATTTTTCTCACTAAAGAAAATAATTTTCTGCAAAAACCAGAAAGAAGTCAGAAGTGATGGTACCAGAGGTATTCTTGACAGAATCATGAAGGAAGTCTGGTCCTGGAGCCCAACACTGGTAAGGCCTCAAAAAGAGAAAAGGATCAGATGCAGTAATAGAAGAAATAAGACAAGAAAACAACTTAGAATGGTGGTTAACATTACTGGTGGTTAACATTACTGCTCTTACTGGTTAACATTACCAGTAAAAAGAAAAAAAATTTTTTTGACCTTCATGAATGACAATAAAGAATGAGAAAATAAGATCCTTTTGATTATTAGTTTCACAATTTAAGATCAATGCCAGCACTACTTCAATTTTACCTTGTCATTAGACAGACTATATAGCTACTATCAACTACCCAGCAAAAGGTACCAAAGTACCAGGTACAATGCTACTGAAGGTCAGAAAGCACTGGAATACCTGAGTTGCTAAAAAGGAAAACGAACAGGTAGGTACCTATTTCAGAGACAGGAAGGATATACAAAGAAATATTTAGATGACCAATGAGATGTCCTGAGATGAGGAATATTCAATGGCTGATGAAAAACACTAGGAAATTGAACAAGAGGAAGGCCATCCAGAGGGAAAAAAAAATAGAAAGCATAATAGGCAGGAAAATATGAAATCATGGGAACAGGCTGTCATTAAAATGACAACTGGATATTTATTTGATGAACATTGTGGACAGCTGGTAATAAATCTTTGTGATGAATAATCCAATAAGGTAAAACATAAACTTTTGCTTGTAGGAATACCAGTACTTCTAACAGTTATTCTTTTAAAAGTATTTAGAATATATACAAAAATATAAGCTCAATTATGACAATTCAAATGATCCAAAATAACATCAAGGAAAGTAACTGTTAATCAAACAAACATCTATAATGATATGTAGTTCTAAGTATCATTTAATGACTGGTTTTGAATTGCCTCTTAAAGCAGATTATGTTCGGTGGTATATTACCCACCATTTGAAATTACTCTCATCTCATTAGGACATTAGGCTTTTAAATAAGTGTCTAGTGCTTAGTTACTTATCCAGCTAGAAAAATAGCTGGATCTCTTCAATATCTGAAAGAAATATACTGATACAATAAGCTGCAAAACCACAGTTTTAAAACTAAGTTAAAACTAAACTATCTATGATATCAGTCCAAGGCAGATAGGAATTCTCTGTCTTCCATTTTATCCTCCAAGATGCAAGGTATTTAGCCATAGGCATACCATTTCTGAGCAGATGCCTCACTTAAGCAGGATGTGACAAGTTCCTCACGAAAGGGATCTTTGATCCTACTTGGTGTTCACAGTGTTAGCTTCTGCACTACTGGCCTCCGTCCACTTTGCAGGCCATCAGAATAACATTTCCGGCATGGCCCTGGCAAAAAAGGTAGACTTCCTTGCCTGAATGAAATCCTCGCTCACCATGGCTACATGCATTCAGCTTTTACTATCTTTCCTCAGTACACTTTTGACTCTCCCCCATGGGATGCAGTTTTCCATCTAGCAATTAGGCTAACACCTTTCCTAACATAATCCAACAGCCAGGGCTGCCTTCGCTTACAGTGCTGGCAAACAGTTTCTAGTAAGTCTACATCACAGTCAAATCAACCCATGACAAAAGTTTGCCAGATAACACTGAAAAACAAAACATCTGTCTTCTGCTTAGGATATGTAGAAAGATGGAAAGAGCATTGCTCCAATTCTAACAAGAACAACAAAGTAATGCAAATTAATCTGGAAAATGAAATTTTTTAAATACATCATAGAGTTAAGTCCACAGGAAAACCAGTAAAGACCATCCTTCAAGGACAAATGGAGCTGGAACACTTGCTTATCTGGGGAAAATACCAGGTATGATACAAGTCAGATTAAGAATTCAGCCAAATTTTCCAGTGAATTGCTAAAGGCCGAATGTGGTTTGTATAAAGGTACTGAACCTGTTGGAAACAAAGACACAAGAAGAATTCAAACGCGCCTGCAGATTCTTCTCCACAGACCTCTCAGAGACCATGAGAAAGACTGTGGGGAGGTAGGTAAGGAATTACAAAAAAGACTGGGGGAAGGGAACAGCAACCACCAAGGGAAAGGCAGGAAGCTGAAGCACAGCCCAGATTCCTCAACTCTGTCATTCCTAGGGGACAAGAACTTTCAGGTGCTGAGGGAAGCCAGTGAGACAGGATGACCTTTGCTGTTTTGTTTTTTAATCACTCAATTGTGTCAGATTCTCTGCAACCCCATAGACCATAGCCCGCCAAGGCTCCTCTGTCCATGGGATTTCCCAGGCAAGAATACCGGAGTAGGTTGCCATTTCTTTCTTCAGGGGACCTTTCCAATCCAGGGGTCAAACCCACCTCTCCTTCTTGGCAGGTAGATTCTTTAGCACTGAGCCACCTGGGAAGCCCTTAGAACACAAATAAAACCCACTGCAGCTGGAAGAAGGGGAAAGAAAGGCCTTCTATCCTAGTGGCTGCTAAGTCACATCAGTCGTGTCCGACTCTGTGCAACCCCATAGACAGCAGCCCACCAGGCTCCCCCGTCCCTGGGATTCTCCAGGCAAGAACACTGGAGTGGGTTGCCATTTCCATCTCCAATGCATGAAAGTGAAAAGTGAAAGTGAAGTCGCTCAGTCGTGTCCAACCCTAAGCGACCCCATGGACTGCAGCCTACTAGGCTCCTCCATCCCTGGGATTTTCCAGGCAAGAGTACTGGGGTGGAGTGCCATTGCCTTCTCCTATCCTAGTGGAGGCAGGGATATATTATGAACCCAGACTGCTAGTCTTCCTAAAGCTGGGAAAGCGGGTCCTAGACCCTCTAGACCCTGGGTCCCAAAGCGTTCCTAAGACCGAAGCTGAATCAGAACAAGAAAAAAATGAACCACTGACAAACGCTGAGTAACAAGTAACGGCAGTCTATTGCTGAGGGACGTGTAAAGAGAAACCTTTTCTGAGACACAGGCACAAAGGAAAGATCTACAGCTGAGGGTGAAACAAACACCAACCCTAGAGGAGTCTGAAGCCTGTCATCCCCTGAGGAAAAGAAGAGCAACAGCCGAAGCCAAAGCCAGTTCAAGTCCTGTCTAGACTAAATCAAGCCCTCCCCTGTCCCAACAAGAGCCCAGCAAAAACAAGAGTGGCTCACGTGCAAGTACAAATATGGTTTATCTCAATATTTACTGTCCTAAACAAGATGTCCAACATGCAACACACAAAAAGCAAGACTGGAAAAACAAACTGCCAAGAACAAAAACCAAATGATCTAACTAGAGGAAGAGAGACCCAGATATTGCAACTATTAGGTAAGGAACTAAGATAACTATTATTTATGCTTAAAGTTCTCATGGAAGATCTGCAAGACAACAGGCAAAACAGACAGGGATTACAGCAAAGAGACAGAGACCATCAGAAAGAATCCAGAAGAAATACTACAAACCAAAAAACATGATAAAAGAGATAAAGTCCATTTACCAATGGCTCATCAACAGACTCAACACAGCTAAGGAAGCAGGCAGTGAACTTGAAAACAGATCAACAGAAAATATCCAAACTGAAACACAAAAAGAAAAAAATAAAATAGAACACCAACCTAGAATGGTGAGAAATTTTCATATCGTCTAACATACATGCAATAGGAGTTCTAGAAAGAGTAGAAAATAAAATGAGGCAAAGGAAATATTTGAAAAGAAAATGTCTTAAATTTTCCAAAACTAATGGCAGAAGTCAAACCAGAGACCCAAAAAGTGCAGCAAACAACTAACAGAATTAACACCAAATAAAACATTACAAAATAAAACTGCTGAAAATTAAAAATGAAGCAAAAAATTTAAAGGTGGCTAAGGAGATTAAAAACAAAAAAGGTATATAACCTATAGAAGACCAAAGATACAGTAACAGCAGAGTTCTCAGAAACCAAGGAAATGAGAAGGCAATGATACAGACATGCTATATAGCAGGTGTGATATAGTTAACATGCTAAAAGAAAAAAAAAATCAAATAGTGAAAAAAAACTATACCAACTGAAAATAATTTTCAGACCTGAAACAGAAATAAACATTTTTTTTTAGGCAAACAAAATCTAAGAAACTTCAAAGCCAACAGACCTGTGATGCTAATATGTTTAAAGGAAGTTCTTTAGGCAGAAGGACTACACCAGCCAAAAAGCTGAAATGAGTAATACTGGAAATATCACAACTGAAGACATATGAAATTAATTTTTTATTTTAATTGTTATAAAGATATTATAGCAAAAATAGTAGCAGTATATTGTGTGCTTACAGTCTAGTGAAAGCAAAATGTATGAAAGCAATGGAGGAAAGTGTTAGAGAGATACTGTACTAAGGGATTACCAGTGTTAAATGCTATATTATTTGAAGATAAGACTCCATGAATTAAAGATGTATATGATAAACCCAGGGCAACCACTGGAAAAAATAAAGAGAGATAAATTACCAGCCAAGTCTATGCCCCAACCAGTGACGCTGAAGAAGCTGAAGTTAAACGGTTCTATGAAGACCTACAAGACCTTTTAGAACTAACACCCAAAAAAGATGTCCTTTTCATTATAGAGCACTGGAATGCAAAAGTAGGAAGTCAAAAAACACCTGGAGTAACAGGCAAATTTGGCCTTGGAATACGGAATGAAGTAGGGCAAAGGCTAATAGAATTTTGCCAAGAGAACCCACTGGTCATAGCAAACACCCTCTTCCAACAACAAAACAGAAGACTCTACACATCTGGACATCACCAGATGGTCAACACCAAAATCAGACTGATTATATTTTTTGCAGCCAAAGATGGAGAGGCTCTACACAGCCAGCAAAAACAAGACCGGAAGCTGACTGTGGCTCAGATCATGAGTTCCTTATTGCCAAATTCAGACTTAAATTGAAGAAAGTAGGGAAAACCACTAGACCATTCAGGTATGACCTAAATCAAATCCCTTATGATTATACAGTGGAAGTGAGAAATTGATTTAAGGGACTAGATCTGATAGACAGAGTGCCTGATGAACTATGGACTGAGGTTCGTGACACTGTACAGGAGACAGGGATCAAGACCATCCTCATGGAAAAGAAATGCAAAAAAGCAAAATGGCTGTCTGGGGAGACTTTACAAATAGCTGTGAAAAGAAGAGAAGCGAAAAGCAAAGGAGAAAAGGAATGATATAAGCATCTGAATGCAGAGTTCCAAAGAATAGTAAGAAGAGATAAACAAGCTTCCTCAGAGATCAATGCAAAGAAATAGAGGAAAACAACAGAATGGGAAAGACTAGAGATCCCTTCAAGAAAATTACAGATACCAAGGGAACATTTCATGCAAAGATGGGCTCGATAAAGGATAGAAATGGTATGGACCTAACAGAAGCAGAAGACATTAAGAAGAAGTGGCAAGAATACACAGAAGAACTGTACATAAAAGATCTTCAGGACCAAGATAATCATGATGGTATGATCACTGACCTAGAGCCAGACATCCTGGAATGTGAAGTCAAGTGGGCCTTAGAAAGCATCACTACAAACAAAGCTAGTGGAGGTGATGGAATTCCAGTTGAGCTATTCCAAATCCTGAAAGATGATGCTGTGAAAGTGCTACACTCATTATGCCAGCAAATTTGGAAAACTCAGCAGTGGCCTCAGGACTGGAAAAGGTCAGTTTTCATTCCAATCCCAAAGAAAGGCAATGCCAAAGAATGCTCAAACTACCGCACAATTGCACTCATCTCACATGCTAGTAAAGTAATGCTCAAAATTCTCCAAGCCAGGCTTCAGCAATACGTGAACCGTGAACTTCCAGATGTTCAAGTCGGTTTTAGAAAAGGCAGAGGAACCAGAGATCAAATTGCCAACATCCGCTGGATCATCGAAAAAGCAAGAGTTCCAGAAAAATATCTATTTCTGCTTTATTGACTATGCCAAAGCCTTTGACTGTATGGATCATTTGAACCAGAACTTGGTTCAGATAAAGAAAGTAATGGGATCCTAGGAGATAACACTATCCTTATGGCAGAAAGTGAAGAGGAACTAAAAAGCCTCTTGATGAAAGTGAAAGAGAAGAGTAAAAAAGTTGGCTTAAAGCTCAACATTCAGAAAACAAAGATCATGGCATCTGGTTCCATCACTTCATGGGAAACAGATGGGGAAACAGTGGAAACAGAGTCAGACTTTTATTTTTTGGGCTCCAAAATCACTGCAGATGGTAACTGCAGCCATGAAATCAAAAGATGCTTACTCCTCGGAAGAAAAGTTATGACCAACATAGATAGCATATTAAAAAGCAGAGACATTACTTTGCCAACAAAGGTCCGTCTAGTCAAGGCTATGGTTTTCCCAGTAGTCACGTATGGATGCGAGAGTTGGACTGTGAAGAAGGCTGAGCGCTGAAGAATTGATGCTTTTGAACTGTGGTGTTGGAGAAGACTCTTGAGAGTCCTTTGGACTGCAAGGAGATCCAACCAGTCCATTCTAAAGGAGATCAGCCCTGGGTGTTCTTTGGAAGGAATGATGCTGAAGCTGAAACTCCAGTACCTTGGTCACCTCATGCGAAGAGTTGACTCATTGGAAAAGACTCTGATGCTGGGAGGGATTGGGGGCAGGAGGAGAAGGGGACAACACAGGATGAGATGGCTGGATGGCATCACCGACTCGATGGACATGAGTTTGGGTGAACTCCAGGAGATGGTTATGGACAGGGAGACCTGGCGTGCTGCGATTCATGGGGTCGCAGAGTCGGACACGACTGAGCGACTGAATTGAACTGAACTGAACTGAATGAAGATAAAATGTAATTATAAAAATAATCCAAAAGAAGGCATAAAAACTACATAAAATCCAGCAAGATAGAAGATTTTAATCCAAACATATTAAGAATTAATTAAATATAAATGGTCTTACAAACCACTAAAAAGACAGAGACTGTCAGATTGGATATGAAAACAAGACCCAACTATACTAAGTCTATTAAAAAAAAAAACAACAACCACTGTAAATGTAAATGAAAAGAAGCTGGGATAGCTTCAGTAGTAACGGTAGTATCAGACAATGTGTACCTCAGAACCAGATGTATCATCATGGATAAAAAAAAGGACATGTAATAATGAAATCTTAACTAGTCACCTCAGTAAGAACTTCAAAATACAAAAAGCAAAAACCAATAGAAATGACAGGACAAATAAACACACAATTATATTTGGAGAGTGTAATATTCCTCTTTTATTAATTGGTAGAATAAGCAGACAGAACACTACAAAGCCCATGAACAACACCATGAACAATCTTGACGGTTGCAAATCACACCACCCACAGAGGCAGAATACACATGCACAGGACATGGAGAATACAGGCGCGTGAGGAAATCAGCAAAGAGAGCAGCTACTGGCTCCAAAACCAAATCTTAACAAATGTAAAATAAGTGAAGTCATTAAATATATGTCAGACAATAATTCACAAGTATTAACTCAAAACAGATCACAGATCTAAATATAAAACTTAAAATTATACAACATCTAAAACAAAACATAAAATCTTTGTGACCTTGGCTAAGGCAAAGATCTCTCAGCTATGATATCAAAAACCTGATTCATAAAAGGAAAAATTTTAAATCCAGATTTCATCAGAATTAAAAATCTTCTCTAAAAATGCTGTTGAGAATGAAAAGGCAAACAACAAACTGAGATGCAATTTTTGCATACAGCATATCTGACAAAGGACTTCTATCCAAAACACATACATAATGCTCAAAAGCCTTAATTACTTTTTAAAAAATGAGTAGAGTTGAACAGACATCATGAAAGAAAGTATATGGATGGCTAACGAGTACTTGAAAATATACTCACATCATTAACCATTAGAGAAATGCAAAGTAAAACAATACTGATAAACATCTAGACACATACTAGAGTAACTATAATTTAGAAACAAAATCTGATAATACTAAGTGCTGCTAAGATGCAACTGGAACTTCACACAATTTATGGGAATGCAAGATGATACAGCCACCTTGAAACTGCTGGTTTGGAAGTTTCTTAGAAAGTAAATAAACATACACTTACCATATGATCCAACATCCCACTCCTAGATATTTTAGCTCTTAAAAAAATTTCACACAAGACCTATACACAATATTTACAGTGACTATTTGTAATCACCAAAACCTGAACACAATCCCAAATGTCCTTCAATCAGGGAATGAATAAACAGACTGTGGTGCATCTACACAGTGGATTACTACCTACCAATAAGAAAGGAACCACCAATACACCCAACAACACAGATGAATCCCAAATGCAAGTATGTATGTGAAAGAAGTAAATTTAAAATGCTACAGACTTTGTCATTTTCCTTATATGGGATTCTGAAAAAGGCAAAAAACACAGAACATAAAACAGATGGGTGGCTGTCAGGGACTAAAGATGGAAGGAGGAGTTGACTAAAGAACATGATAGAATTTTTGGAGTTGACGTAATATTCCCTGGATTTCTTGACTGTGGTGATTACAGACCAGTTTGCGTTTATCAGAACTCTCAGAACTGTACACTAAAATGGATGAATCTCATACTTAACTTTAAAGTGCAGGAAAAATGTTACACATTTTTAAGATATTTCAGGCTACCTCATTTAAAAAAAAATTTAACTAGACTTTATTAAATCTTAGACACCTTGGAGACTTCCTCCATACCAAAAATACATTGATTTTATTGAAAATAAAAATGAGTATTGTAGTATGGCAAAGTCCACAATGTGTCTTCATTGCCTGACTCTTGGAAACATTGCAAGGCTCCAGATTTTACAGGGCTGGGTTAGGCTTTGGCACCCTTCAGTGCTTCCACACTTTAGCTAACGTAAAGGTTAACATCTATGGACTCTCCAACTAGGAAGCTGGATTAATAGGCTGTGGAGGGAAAATGTGACAGAATTGTTCAAATTTGCATTCTACCTTAAGACTTCTTTCTGACCCACAGTAATAATACGTAAGCCTTCCCTCAGTGTCCACAGGGGACTGGTTCTAGGACACTCCACTGACACCAAAATCCACGGTGCTCAAGTCCCTTTCACAAAATGGCAAAGTACAATGAATGGCCCTCTCTATCTGTGCACGTTAAACCTGAAAATACGGAGGGTCGACGTGTACTTATTAAAAAACTCCACTTGTAAACAGACCTGTGCAGTTCAAACCCATGCTGTCCATGGGTCAACTGAAGTTTCACACAAGCAAAGTAAGAGGGAGAGCGTACTGTAAACAGGGAAGGATGAAGAACTTCTTATATATCAAAACCAAACCAGATACTAAGAAATAATTATGACATCATACCAAACAGGCTCTGACTTCAATTTCTAAATGTCTAGGATTTCCTGCTGCTTCTGCTAAGTCACGTCAGTCGTGTCCAACTCTGTGCGACCCCATAGACGGCAGCCCACCAGGCTCCTCTGTCCCTGGGATTCTCCAGGCAAGAACACTGGAGTGGGTTGCCATTTCTTTCTCCAAGGCATGAAAGTGAAAAGTGAAAGTGAAGTCACTCAGTCGTGTCCGACTCAGTGACCCCATAGACGGCAGCCCACCAGGCTCCCCTGTCCCTGGGATTCTCCAGGCAAGAACACTGGAGTGGGTTGCCATTTCCTTCTCCAAGGCATGAAAGTCCGCCTCTTAGTGACCCCATGGACTGCAGCCTACCAGGCTCCTCCGCCCATGGGATTTTCCAGGCAAGAGTACTGGAGAGGGGTGCCATTGCCTTCTCCCTAGGATTTCCTAGTATTAGCTAAATGTCTTCTTGGTGATGTTATATATATATATATTTGCCATGTTGCACAGCCTATGGGATCTCAGTTCCCCAACCAGAGATCAAGGAGCACAAAGTCTTAACCACTGAAACAACAAGAAAGTCCCCCAAAAACGTTTTTAATGGAAAGGTTCTACTTATTCAAAAGAATTCACAAAGATTAATAAAAATGAAAACAAGAAAGCATTCGTGGCCTTGACAAAGAATAATTCATTCAACAAGAATGCTGACTAAATATTAATCATTACTTAGGCTGAGCGCTGTGTAAGCACTGCACAGTATCCAATGCTGAACAAACAAAATAATACCAGCAAAACGCTGTTTTTAAAGACATAGCACACTTCTGCTTTTTCATAGAGTATATTTACCTCAAAGCCAAGTCTATCCTTTTCTTTCCAAAAACAAAAATGTGTTACTTTCTTATCCCAGAATTCATCTGGCTTCACTACACAAACCAGGGACACTTCAGCTGGAACAACATTCTATAAAATACAAAAAAAGAAAAAATTATACATGTAAAGTTAGTAATTTACTGAAGTTGTAAATTATTAGGTATTCATGATTGAGCAGAGTAAGTAAGAGACCTCTGGAAAATAATTAAAGAGATAACATACAAGAAATGTTGCAAACCGCAAAACATACATGGCAATAAATAAATATTTGAAAGAATCTGATTCAGAAAACAATGTTTAAAGACAGCACATGTGAATTATTTTTGTGTTTTACTGAATCTCTAATAGGAATATATTTAAACTGCAAGATAATTTTTAGTTGAGAAATTATTAAATTTGGCTTTTCTATGCTATGAAAAAAATTTTTTCTAACACAATCATCTTAGAGAATTTCTTCCAATAATGTAAATCAATTTTCTAACAAATAAGCTTCTTATACCATTATACAAAGAAGCCAAGATTCTACATGATTATTAACTTGAAGAAGAGGACAAAGCTAAACCTCCACAAATACAATTTCACATTTGCTAGATACAGTTATTCACATCATCACCTAAAGAATGGAAATTAACATTTACTGAGCTAATATATATTCCATATATATCTTATCAGCAAGTCCCATAGAGTCTATTTTTAAAATATATCTTAATTAAACTTACCCATTTCTACCACCTACATTGCTAATATCCCCAAACAAATCAGCTTTTTGAAACCCTCTTAGCAGGCCTCCCACTTTTGCATTTTTTCATACTCAGAATAAAATTCAAACCCCTTAGCAAAGCCAAGAAGCCCGCCCAGCTCAAGGCCCCATGACCTCAGACCTCATCACACACCTCTCCCCTCTTAGCTCACTGCTCTACCACAGCCACGCTGACCTTCTTGCCGCTCCTGGAATGTGACAAATCTGTTCCCAGCTCAAGACTACGCCCTGATGTTTCCTCTGCCTGGAATGCTCTTTGCCCTATACCTAGAAGCACTTTCTCAGTTTATTTAGGATTCTACTCAAATAGTCCCTCCTCTTTAGAGACTTTCTCTGACCATCCTATATAAAGCAGCAACATTTGACTCAGTCTCCTTTCACCAATTTATTTTTCTAAATAGCATTTATCAGTATATGATGTTACATTACTTAGTAATTTGCCTAATGGCTTATAGTCTGACTCCTCAGACAGAACATAGGCTTCCCAAGGTCAGGTACCTCATCTATCATGGCACTCCTGTATCTCCAGGGCCTATGACAGTGCCTGGCATACAGAAGATACTCCATGAGTCTCTGTTGAATAAATGAATTCACATTAACAAGTGGATCTCATCCTTCCAATGTTACAGAAGCATAAACTAAGCTTGAGAGAACTAAAGGAACTTGTCTAAAGGAACAGAGTTTGAAGGAATAGTACTAGAACAAAAACCAGGTCGGTCTGACTCTCAAGTTTTACCATAACATTCCAAACATTCTAGACCAGGGGTCAGTAAATTCTTTCTCTAGGTCCAGATAAAAAATATTTTAGGTTTTTAAGCCTATACAGTCTCTGTTGCAACTATTTTTATTCTGTCCACATAGTGTGAAAGATGCCATAAACAATACGTAAACAAAACTCTGTTTACAAGCTCTAGGGGTCAACCACTGTTCTAGACCATAACACTACTGAATAATAATAATGCTATATGATAATAAGTATTATTAGTATTGATCAGGGGAAAACAGAAAACCTTTCAATTTAAATATCTCACTGGACATGCCACAAATCTAGTGCCCCCTGCAATGACTGGGTTATGAATAAAGTTAAAAAAAACCCTCAGTGCTATCAAAACTTGTATCAGAGGGGGTGGGAAATTTAGAGTAAAATGAGGTTTATTTATATAATGACTATGGAAATCAAACATTCAAAATCACTGAGTATTAAAGCTGTTAGGAACAAAAGAAAACAAGCCAGTCATGTCAGAGAATATTGTACAGGCAGAGCTCTGGGCTCCCAAACAGCTGGTTCCAGCAACTTCTGAAATAAAAGCAACATAACTTTGTATGCAGAAACTATTTGACGAGGAGTAAACAACAAGCCATCGCAATTTCTGAAAAGGTAACTATTAACAAAATCCAAAAGTTGTTAAAACACCTATCAGAATAGAAATCACAAGAGGGGATTAAATCATCCATTGATTGTTCTTCAAAACTGCCACTGATCAAAGTCCAGTTCATACAGCAAGTCCCAAACAGCTCACTGGTGAAACAGTTGAATGGAAGAACCCAAGGTCGTAATTAATGCGTTTCTAACAATTTGTACAGAGAAGAGTTTATCTCCAGGGTTTAGAATTTAAAAGCGCTGGGAATATATTTAACAGGAAGAGTTACTAATGGGACACCAATCTGCGTTCCCTTAAAAACTGACCCACTGGAGCCTATGTCCTTTCCAATCCAAAGGAGGGAGTCTAATGATGAAGGTTTAGGCCAACCAATCAAGAATAAGGTACTGGGCAGAAAATTTGGGAACCATCTCAGACACATCCCAGTGCTAAATATACACTTTTAAAGGGGCTTAGGCTGCTCCAGGTTCCAACTGTGATTTTCTCCCATGTTCACCACAAGAACATAGGTTAAGTTATTTAAAATCCTTGAAGACTTTTGAGGATAACAGAACTTGTTTCCCAAGTTTGTGAGGATGAAATTAAACGAGATCATTTATATAACAAGCTTAGTACATAGCACCTGAACCATACTAAGCACTAAAACTAAAATTATGAGTACCCATTCTTTGAGATTCTTTTTCTAAGAATTCTTTATCTTAAACAAAAAATAATCCATTAACAATCATTCTCCCTAGTTGTCATTTAAAATTTTAAATTATATTCCTTTTCACAGAACCCTAAAGTAGTTACTAATTATTTCCCAGGTCATTTAAAATTCTTGATTTTTCTTTCAATATCACTGATACTTAATTGAATGTTCACCCGCCATGTAACAGCCAACATACCTTCCCCAAACTAGCCTGCCATCAGTTCCTTTTACTGTATTCACTTAATTTTTGAGCTATCACTAAATCAGCCAGGAATTCCCTTTTCACTTTCTTTATTTTAAATTAGATAATCTCTTTAACTCACTTAACTTTAACTTTCTACATAAGCCCTTCTTAAGGAAACCCAGGTACATGAGAGCAATCTGTCCCCTTTTGCTCACTCAATTGTTGTATTTTTCTCAATATCCTCAATACTCTCATAATAAATCAACAAATAACTACTAGGAACCTACTACATGCAAGGGATTACAGAAACATTCTGTGAGGAACACAAGGAAGTATAAGCAAAAGACTAGGACCCACCCAGACCAGGGATTCTGTAGCCACAGCTGTTTATGAAATGCTTGTCTGTGAGCTGCTGAAGTCCCCAAGGACACAGCTACAGTTGAGTACATTTCTTCTAGATTAGAAACAGATATGACTATCACGAACCCTGATGATTCTTAGAGGAAAGAGGGAAACAAAGGGAGAAACCTATCAGAATTCTCAGCTTAGACTTACCCAGTCCTATTCCCTCCTTGAGGTGGGATAATGCAAATACTACAGCGTGAAGAGCGCCCAGATGAGTCTGATAGCCTCTGCCCTCACATTGTGAAACTCACTGGCTTCAATGCTTAAATTACTTAAACATGACGTAGTATTTTTGGTAATTTACTTATCTTTAGAATAGGGCTGAAATTTATTTTACTACTTAAGCAAAACCTATGAAGATCAAATCTGAACAATTCAACACTGATCTGTGCATTTCAGAACAAAGTCACTGCTTAGAAGCTTGGGCACAGTCCAATAAATGAAATGCATTTGCCACTATCATCTAATCTGTTGCTGTAAAATAAAACCATTTCCTGATAGCCAAAAATAAAATTACCTGTAGCATTAAGACTACTGTTTTCACCACATTCCACTGGGATTTTCTGCCATCCACAATCACGGTAAATCCTCTAGCCTTACACTTCTCACTGAAACAAAACAAAATTACAGAGTATATTAAAATAAGCTTCCTATTTTATTCTTCAAAATCCTAAATAAAGCTTACACTGAGTCATACATGGCACAGCATTAATTTCACTTGATTTGGTTTGCATGGTCAACACAATTCTTCAGGGTGTCCTTTCAGTTTTCTCAAGCAATTTACTTTTCTCACTTCAGGAAACATAGGCAATTTATAAGCTAATCTGGTGAGAAAATTACTCTAAAAGCATGTAAATTCAACATCTTAATATGAGAAAAAAACCGGAACCAACATTCAAATAGCCTCACTGGCCCCTCAACCTCCTCATCTGTAAAATGGGATCACAGTGATAGGTAACTGATGCCTGCCAAGTGTGGATGTACTTCTTATCTCTCCTTCCTGCCAAGAGTATAAGGTTGCAAAGTGATATTTCAAAACCAGGTAGAAAATAAAGTAAGCTATTATTAAACCTTTAAAAAGAAGAAACATTACTTTGCCAACAAAGGTCCGTCTAGTCAAAGCTATGGTTTTTCCAGGAGTCATGTATGGATGTGAGAGTTGGATCATAAGGAAAGCTGAGCGCCAAAGAACTGATGCTTTTGAACTGTGGTTTTGGAGAAGACTCTTGAGAGTCCCTTGGACTGCAAGGAGATCAAACCAGTCAATCCTAAAGGAAATCAACCCCGAATATTCATTGAAAGGACTGATGCTAAAGCTCCAATACTCTGGCCACCTGATGCGAAGAACTGACTCACTGGAAAAGACTTGATGCTGAGAAAGATTGAAGGCAGGAGGAGAAGGGGATGACAGAGGATGAGATGACTGGATGGCATCATTGACTCACTGGACACGAGTTTGAGCAAGCTCCAGGAATTGCTGAAGGACATGGAAGCCTGGCGTGCTGCAGTCCATGGAGATGCAAAGAGTCGGACATGACTGAGCTACTGAACTGAACTGATTATTAAACCATTGGAAATGAGGTTCTTGTGTTCTTTGGGAGAAACTTAAAGAGGTGAAAATTTAGTGTATATAATAATTCAAAGCTTGAATACACCATATCGGACCTACCTCTGTTCTTACTTTTGCCTCTTAGTTGTTGACCAGAAAATCTTGAGTGCTGGAAAATGTGTTATTGCTATATATCATACCGAATTATTCAAGTACCAACTAAACACCTCCCAGGAGCCTGCCCTAGTAAAATCCAACAACTACATGGAAAAACTCTATCATAAGTGGAAAACTATATAGCTTTATTATTATTACTATTTGTTTTACTATAAAATCAAATTAATGCAAGGATCTCAACTGCCCTCCCTCTAACATAGTGGAAGAAACTGCAGATTTGCCTAGCAGAACAAGGATTTGGTAGTGAAATTTCTCCCCAAAGTTATCCCAATTGCCTACATTACAGAAAAGGTTAATAGGAGGTCTCTCCTGAGATTTAAATCCAACAGTCCATGGAATTTTACTAATTCTCTTTACTTTCTCCAAGCACTCATACTAACCTCTATAGGATTACTGGAGAAGTGATATCCAATTCTACTGAGAAACAGTAAGATCACAAGAATGAGGACAATATTGCTAAAGACCCAGAAGAAGAACAGGTGCTTCAGTAAGTGGGGACAGAAGCTGAGCTTTCAAAGAGAAGAGAGAAATGTTCAAGAGGTGAGGCAAATGCAAACACATGTCCATACAAAACACTTGCCCACAGATGTTCACAGCAGTACAGTTCATAAGAGCCAAAATCCGAAACAACTCAAATCTTCAAAAACTGATGAATGGAAAAACAAAATGTTTTTGTTTACTCCATTCAATAGAGTATTATTCAATCATAAAAAGAAATGAAGTGCTGATATGTACTACAACATGGATAAACCCTGAAAACATCATGCTAAGTGAAAAGAAAGCCAGACCAAAAGTCCATATATTGGATGATTCCATTTATATGAAATTTCCAGAATGGGTAAATCCATAGAGACAGAAAGTAGATTAGTGGGTACCAAGGGCTGGGAGGAGGGGAGAACGGGATGAGGAGTGACTGCCAATGGGTACAGGTTTTCTTTTGGGGTTGATGGCAATGTTCTAGTAGTAGAGTGATGGTTATGCAATCCTGTGAAAATAACGAAAAACCACTGAAATAAACACTTTAAAAAAGTGATAGGTATGTGACTTGGATTTTGCATTATAAAATAAAAGATCCACTAACCACTCTTGAAGGGTGGGGGTGAGGGAATACAATGATCACTTTCATATTGGCAACATAAAGCCTTGCTGGGGAAGCAACTCTGATTATCTAATTGCTAGCTGTGGGACCAGGTAGGAAGAAAGACCACTGTGACTGAGGGGGGATACAAGCGTTAGAAGGACCAGCCTAACAGAGTAACTGTCAGCAAGGGGTCACCAGAGGAGTGGCAGGGACTCTACCAGTGCAGAATGGAAGTTTGCAGGAAGGGGAGCTAAAGACATGTGGAGCTTCCCAGTGAAGGGCCTTCCCTGCTTGGGACTGGAGCCAAGAAAAATGTGTCATCCTCATAATTTGGCACTTTCTTGTCACTGGCATCTGTATCTCTGAGGCACAGGTTGCACAATCAATTTGTTGAACAAGCAAGTTTTATACAAACACATTTATATTTCAAAGCACAATAAATTAATCTGTATACTAAGACAAAGTAATGAAGCTTGCAAATACCATCTGTAGGAACTTAAGGGCATAAAATACTCTATATTTATCTTTTAGAGTACTTAAAAACAGCCTTAATCATATTTTTTTCACATTTTACTAAGATAGATAAAGAAAATACACACAATGCAAAGATACTACATATGTGAAAACTGCAAGACCAACTGATACTACAAACTACTTGAAAGGAATTCTTTTAAAAATTTCAATCCTACAAGTGGACTGATAGTTTCAACTGTGTTTAATGAGAATATACGTAGATTTAGAAGTACATTATGTCCCTTACAAATGTTGTATTGGAGTAGCTGAAGTGCTACATTAGTAAATTCCTATACTACTATTAACATGTTCATAGTTTTAAGACCAATATACAAAAAAAAAAAATCTATTAAGACCCTACCTTGTTGTTCATACTCCATTAGAGCCTTTCAAGGGTCTGGTGGCTGAATTAAAACAGCTTTTAAAAGAGAAGTGGCTCCTTAACTAGTTCATTCACTTTGGCAAGAAAGAGTCTATCAGTGGATTTTCTGGGGTCAGTATTCTGTAGCTCTTTACTAATTTCTTTGATTACAACCAAGGGCTCCTTTTTTCCCACTCCAAGAGCTCTGCTTATACTTCCACCATGGCACTAATTTCACTTATGCTTTTCTTATAATTGCTTGCTTATAATTCATCTTCATTGGATAACATGCAAGGATATTACTGTCTTACTGGCATCTGGGAAGCTTCCAGCTCAATGCTTTAAATACAGAGGGCCCCTAAAAATGTCAGAAGCCACACATAGCACTCCCTGGTCAGAACATAACAACGGTTCCTTCTCATCAGGCCCTCTAAGGTCTGACTCCAGCCCCTCTGGACGTTCTCCCCAAACCAACCCTGGCCCTCTCTCAAACTGCTCCACCCACACAACCCTCCTTACTGACCCCACAACGCACTGAGCCTGCACTGCCTCAGTGTCCTTCTTTCCACTTACTGCTCCTTCTGTCTAAAACAGTCTTTCTTAAATGCTCTTTCATCAGCTATCTATATAGCCTGGCCCTCACTTCACTCATCTCTGGTAAAATGTTATCTTTTGTACAATATTGCCACACACTCCTCCCCACTCCATCCCTCCCTCAGCTCCTTTCATGCTCTGTTCCCCAGTACTTATGGACAGCCAATGCACTGTGAAGAACAGTCATTTCATCATTCGCATATAAGGCCCATACACGCAAGGACTGAGCCTTTGTTCACCCATTACCTCAGCATCTAGAAAGATGAGGAACTCATTACAGGATCTCATGTATTTACTGAGTGACTGAAGACTTATGAGCTTAATTTCTGTGTGACTCTTGACAAGTCATTCATTAAACCCTTGTATGATGAAGCTTTTTTCTGTAATATAAATGAGTTTTTCTACAATTAGGAAGAATAGACCTAAAATTCAATTTCAAAAAAAAACCAAAACAAAACTTGAGAGAAACAGAAAGGTAACTTCTATAAATGGTGACTCTACAGAATTAGATTAATCTGGGCAATTACTTGGCAGCATTTCTATAGAGAGGATTTAGGTATGGGTAAAGTGTTAGTCTAGATGATAGAAGATGTTGGTCTAGATCACTGTTAAGGTACCTTCCAATCTTGACATTCCATGATTCTATAACTGGATGACCAACAATTTCCCTGTGAGCTAGGAAAATGCTATGATTTTAAATGTACCTTGAATACATGGTTGAAAGAAAATATTAAAACAAAAAAGATCTAAAAGATTTCCATTATGTTCCACTAGGTTCACCACAGTTATCTTTATATGTCAACTCTAAGTTGTAATAGATGCAGGCTAAATGTAAATGATTTTAGAGTTTTCAATCGCAATGGCATTGTGATTATAACAGAGGTGAGTACAACAGTGACTAGAAACACAGGCTTTAGTTAGGCCACCAGGTCCAAATCCTAATGTGCTACAGGTTCTTGATCAAGATACTTAAATTCCACACACTTTCTAAGCCTCAGTTCCCTTATATGTAAGACAGGGCAAGCCAAGGAAAACAGTGATCATCTAATAGGGCTGTTACGAGAATTAAATGACTTAATGTTATCTATTATTTCTTTAAGTACAGAATATTCTTTTCACATAGGCATCCCAATCATCCATAAGTAAACTAATGCACTTTATCATCCATAAGTAAATTCTCAGGTCCATTTCAAATTTAGTGTTCTCAAAGGAAAGCAAGATGAGCCTAGACAGAGTTGTTTCCAACAAAATGGCTTCTACTGAGCTGCAACTTCTACATGATTGATTTTTCCAACAAAACGTGTGATGCTGTGAGAATGCTCAGTCAGCCTGAGTACAAAGACCTCTGAAGAAAGTGAAGTAGTCAGATAAGAGCAGAAACCCACATCCACTGGCTATGGATCACTAAGTATGAGGTACTGCACAGGGCTATGAAAAAATACGTAAGACAGTTTCTCCCATGAAGAAGCTTAAGATCATTTAGAAAGATGAAAAGGTGGGGAGCAAGTATTTTAATTAGTGTCCAATCTCTGTTCACTGACATTACCTTTTTAATGTTACAAGGGAAGCAACATACACCTTTGAAATGTTTTAAAATATAAGACAAATAAATGGAAAATTTCAAGAATTATCACCAAACACATTATGATTGATGTCTTAAGAGTCAGAAACGGCAAGTGCTATAAGTCTGAAGAAATGCTGGCAGATTCTGGGAAATACCTATATAAGCAGCTAATGAAAATTAACACAAAAGGAAACAGAGCAAGAGGAATATAAGCAAAGGAACCTCATCAATTTGGGAAAATTTCTTAATTTCTCTGCCCTCAATTTTTTCATGTATGAAATAGAAATAATATCATTTTGAAGACTGAGTTAATGCAAGTGCTATAAAAGTGTCTTGCGTGATAAATAAGCACTCAAGAAACAGGAACTGAAAGGGTGGGTTAAACCACACAAAGTCTTGGCAGAGCAGTTGAGAAGACTGAAAGACCCTCATCGAGAGTGCAGTCATAGTCTTTTTTGTCTTCACAAAGCATGGTGAACAATGTCTGCACTTTGTATCAACAAAATAAACAGACTATTGCATTAAAGTTCATTGTGTGAAAGAAGAGGTCTAGAAAACTGAGAAGGATGACAGAACTGTTGTTTTAGCGAAATTAATTTTGCTCTTGTGTACAAATGGGGGAGAGACTGGAGATAAGAGAAATTAGCCTGGATACTGCTGTACTAGCCCAGCCTGACAACTAAGCCATCCCTTGACGTGAACTTAAGCATAAGGGAACAGAAAAGACAACACATTTAAAAATTCATGGCAAAGAAAGGAAATGCTAACTTAGCTCTCACATTTTAAAATGGGACAATGTAAGTTTTCAATACATAGTCATTGAACAAATGAAATTAATCTTTAAAAAGCACTCATCAACAGCATAAAGCATGTCCGGAGCACTTAACTACAATAGGTCAACACAATTATACTTCATTTGCCGGAAATGCTTTTGCTAAGGAGGAAAGGAAGGCATTGGCTCAAACTTTCTTAGAAGCATGCCCCATAAAAAACAGAAATAGAGAAGAGCCATCCAAGGCACACTCGCAGACTATACTGAGCTTTCTAAAGTCTAAGACAAACCAATGACCAATCAGTGTTACATACATATTCAAGTCATCTTCTAAGTGCTCTGTAAGGGGCCACTGCAGTAGAAGTGGAGTCTGAGAAGGCAGGGATGAGCAGAAAAGGTTGTGAGCCTCAACTTCTAACTCTTTCGTAAATTTAGATTCTCTGTAAGATCTTCTTTGAATAAAAATGCCCAAAGATATTTTTTCATTCTGAATGCATAGAATATACAGTCCATAGAATTCTGGCAATTGTGCAACTACCTATATGGGATTCAAATTATAATTTCACTATTCTAAATAAGAACTACCCAGCTGTTATAGCTCCTTTCATGATGTATTTTAGGTAGTTTTCATGACTTCATTCTGGTTGGTTCCTTCAGTATCCACATAAGAAACACCTAAGGTATCCAAATCATTTTTATTGGCATTGTGGATATGGGGATAAAGAAAACATAACTTTGCAATCTAATAACTAACTGATTAAACAGTGAACTCTATGACATCAAGCAGACGTGAATAGGAAAAACTATTTAAAAGGGCTCCTCACAAAGACAACAGTAACAAAAAGTGGCTGAGAAACACTGATATATATGTTTTGTCACACGTTTCTAAAACACATGCATGCGTGCTCAGTGGCTCTGTCATGTCCGACTCTCTGTGACCCCATGGACTGTAGCCGTCCAGGCTCCTCTGTCTATGGAATTTTCTAGGCAAGAATACTGGGGTGGGTTGCCATTTCCTTCTCCAGGAGATCTTTCCCAGCCAGGGATTTAACCTAGGTCTCCTGTATTATAGGTGGATTGTTTATCACTAAGTCACCTGGGAAACCCTTTTAAAAAACATGCAGTCTCAATATCTATTATCATACTTTGTGTAATAGTACTGAAACAAATTTCATTTTATACTTTGAAAGTAAACATGCTTCTGATGTAAAATTTTGAAATATAAAAAGAAATAATTTCTCCTTTCATACTTGTTAGCATTTGTCTTACATATCACGGCGCTCCCGTGTTGGATGCATATATATTTATAATTGTTATATCTTCTTCTTGGATTGATCCTTTGATCATTATGTAGTGACCATCTTTGTCTCTTTTCACAGCCTTTGTTTTAAAGTCTATTTTATCTGATATAAGTATTGCTACTCCTGCTTTCTTTTGGTCCCTATTTGCATGGAAAATCTTTTTCCAGCCCTTCACTTTCAGTCTGTATGTGTCCCCTGTTTTGAGGTGGGTCTCTTGTAGACAATATATGTAGGGGTCTTGTTTTTGTATCCATTCAGCCAGTCTTTGTCTTTTGGTTGGGGCATTCAACCCATTTACGTTTAAGGTAATTACTGATAAGTATGATCCCGTTGCCATTTACTTTATTGTTTTGGGTTCCAGTTTATACACCGTTTTTGTGTTTCCTGTCTAGAGAATATCCTTTAGTATTTGTTGGAGAGCTGGTTTGGTGGTGCTGAATTCTCTCAGCTTTTGCTTGTCTGAGAAGCTTTTGATTTCTCCTTCATATTTGAATGAGATCCTTGCTGGGTACAATAATATGGGCTGTAGGTTATTTTCTTTCATCACTTTAAGTATGTCTTGCCATTCCCTCCTGGCTTGAAGAGTTTCTATTGAAAGATCAGCTGTTATCCTAATGGGAATTCCCTTGTGTGTTATTTGTTGTTTTTCCCTTGCTGCTTTTAATATTTGTTCTTTGTGTTTGATCTTTGTTAATTTGATTAATATGTGTCTTGGGGTGTTTTGCCTTGGGTTTATCCTGTTTGGGACTCTCTGGATTTCTTGGACTTGGGTGATTATTTCCTTTCCCATTTTAGGGAAGTTTTCAACTATTATCTCTTCAAGTATTTTCTCATGGTCTTTCTTTTTGTCTTCTTCTTCTGGGACCCCTATGATTCGAATGTTGTAGTGTTTAATATTGTCCTGGAGGTCTCTGAGATTGTCCTCATTTATTTTAATTCGTTTTTCTTTTATCCTCTCTGATTCATTTATTTCTACCATTCTATCTTCTAATTCATTAATCCTATCTTCTGCCTCTGTTATTCTATTTGTTGCCTCCAGAGTGTTTTTAATTTCATTTATTGCATTATTCATTATATATTGACTCTCTTTTATTTCTTCTAGGTCCTTCTTAAACCTTTCTTGCATCTTCTCAATCTTTGTCTCCAGGCTATTTATCTGTGATTCCATTTTGATTTCAAGATTTTGGATCAATTTCACTATCATTATTCGGAATTCTTTATCAGGTAGATTCCCTATCTCTTCCTCTTTTGTTTGGTTTGGTGGGCATTTATCCTGTTCTTTATCTGCTGGGTATTCCTCTGTCTCTTCATCTTATTTAAATTGCTGAGTTTGGGGTGTCCTTTCTGTATTCTGGCAGTTTGTGGAGTTCTCATTATTGTGGCGTTTCCTCACTCTGTGTGGGTTTGTATAGGTGGTTTGTCAAGGTTTCTTGGTTAGGGAAGCTTGTGTCGGTGTTCTGGTGGGTGGAGCTGTATTTCTTCTCTCTCCTTTCAAAGACTTGGGTTGCTTTTCTGGGTGCCTGATGTCCTCTGCCGGCATTCAGAAGTTGTTTTGTGGAATTTACTTGGCGTTTGGGAGACTTTAATACCCCACTCACACCTATGGATAGATCAACTAAACAGAAAATTAACAAGGAAACACAAACGTTAAATGATACAATAGACCAGTTAGACCTAATTGATATCTATAGGACATTTCATCCCAAAACAATGAATTTCACTTCTTTCTCAAGCGCACATGGAACCTTCTCCAGGATAGATCACATCCTGGGCCATAAATCTAGCCTTGGTAAATTCAAAAAAATAGAAATCATTCCAAGCATCTTTTCCGACCACAATGCAGTAAGATTAGATCTCAATTACAGGAGAAAAACTATTAAAAATTCCAACATATGGAGGCTGAACAACACGCTGCTGAATAACCAACAAATCACAGAAGAAATCAAAAAAGAAATAAAAATTTGCATAGAAACGAATGAAAATGAAAACACAACAACCCAAAACCTGTGGCACACTGTAAAAGCAGTCCTAAGGGGAAAGTTCATAGCAATACAGGCATACCTCAAGAAACAAGAAAAAAGTCAAATAAATAACCTAACCCTACACCTAAAGCAACTAGAAAAGGAAGAAATGAAGAACCCCAGGGTTAGTAGAAGGAAAGAAATCTTAAAAATTAGGGCAGAAATAAATGCAAAAGAAACAAAAGAGACCATAGCAAAAATCAACAAAGCCAAAAGCTGGTTCTTTGAAAGGATAAATAAAATGGACAAACCATTAGCCAGACTCATCAAGAAACAAAGGGAGAAAAATCAAATCAATAAAATTAGAAATGAAAATGGAGAGATCACAACAGACAACACAGAAATACAAAGGATCATAAGAGACTACTATCAACAATTATATGCCAATAAAATGGACAACGTGGAAGAAATGGACAAATTTTTAGAAAGTACAACTTTCCAAAACTTGACCAGGAAGAAATAGAAAATCTTAACAGACCCATCACAAGCATGGAAATTGAAACTGTAACCAGAAATCTTCCAGCAAACAAAAGCCCAGGTCCAGACGGCTTCACAGCTGAATTCTACCAAAAATTTAGAGAAGAGCTAACACCTATCCTGCTCAAACTCTTCCAGAAAACTGCAGAGGAAGGTAAACTTCCAAACTCATTCTATGAGTCCACCATCACCCTAATACCAAAACCTGACAAAGATGCCACAAAAAAAGAAAACTACAGGCCAATATCACTGATGAACATAGATGCAAAAATCCTTAACAAAATTCTAGCAATCAGAATCCAACAACACATTAAAAAGATCATACACCATGACCAAGTGGGCTTTATCCCAGGGATGCAAGGATTCTTCAATATCTGCAAATCAATCAATGTAATACACCACATTAACAAATTGAAAAATAAAAACCATATGATTATCTCAATAGATGCAGAGAAAGCCTTTGACAAAATTCAACATCCATTTATGATAAGAACTCTCCAGAAAGCAGGAATAGAAGGAACATACCTCAACATAATAAAAGCTATATATGACAAACCCACAGCAAACATTATCCTCAATGGTGAAAAATTGAAAGCATTTCCTCTAAAGTCAGGAACAAGACAAGGGTGCCCACTTTCACCATTACTATTCAACATAGTTTTGGAAGTTTTGGCCACAGCAGTCAGAGCAGAAAAGAAATAAAAGGAATCCAAATTGGAAAAGAAGAAGTAAAACTCTCACTATTTGCAGATGACATGATCCTCTACATAGAAAACCCTAAAGACTCCACCAAAAAATTACTAGAACTACTCAATGATTATAGTAAAGTTGCAGGATATAAAATCAACACACAGAAATCCCTTGCATTCCTATACACTAATAATGAGAAAACAGAAAGAGAAATTAAGGAAACAATTCCATTCACCATTGCAACGGAAAGAATAAAATACTTAGGAATATATCTACCTAAAGAAACTAAAGACCTATATATAGAAAACTATAAAACACTGGTGAAAGAAATCAAAGAGGACACTAATAGATGGAGAAATATACCATGTTCATGGATTGGAAGAATCAATATAGTGAAAATGAGTATACTACCCAAAGCAATTTATAGATTCAATGCAATCCCTATCAAGCTACCAACAGTATTCTTCACAGAGCTAGAACAAATAATTTCACAATTTGTATGGAAATACAAAAAACCTCGAATAGCCAAAGCTATCTTGAGAAAGAAGAATGGAACTGGAGGAATCAACCTACCTGACTTCAGGCTCTACTACAAAGCCACAGTTATCAAGACAGTATGGTACTGGCACAAAGACAAAAATATAGATCAATGGAACAAAATAGAAAGCCCAGAGATAAATCCACGCACCTATGGACACCTTATCTTTGACAAAGGAGGCAAGAATATACAATGGATTAAAAACAATCTCTTTAACAAGTGGTGCTGGGAAAACTGGTCAACCACTTGTAAAAGAATGAAACTAGAACACTTTCTAACACCATACACAAAAATAAACTCAAAATGGATTAAAGATCTCAACGTAAGACCAGAAACTATAAAACTCCTAGAGGAGAACATAGGCAAAACACTCTCCGACATACATCACAGCAGGATCCTCTATGACCCACCTCCCAGAATATTGGAAATAAAAGCAAAAATAAACAAATGGGACCTAATTAACCTTAAAAGCTTCTGCACAACAAAGGAAACTATTAGCAAGGTGAAAAGGCAGCCTTCAGAATGGGAGAAAATAATAGCAAATGAAGCAACTGACAAACAACTAATCTCAAAAATATACAAGCAACTCCTACAGCTCAATTCCAGAAAAATAAATGACCCAATCAAAAAATGGGCCAAAGAACTAAATAGACATTTCTCCAAAGAAGACATACAGATGACTAACAAACACATGAAAAGATGCTCAACATCACTCATTATAAGAGAAATGCAAATCAAAACCACTATGAGGTACCATTTCATGCCAGTCAGAATGGCTGTGATCCAAAAGTCTACAAGCAATAAATGGTGGAGAGGGTGTGGAGAAAAGGGAACTCTCTTACACTGTTGGTGGGAATGCAAACTAGTACAGCCACTATGGAGAACAGTGTGGAGATTCCTTAAAAAACTGGAAATAGAACTGCCTTATGACCCAGCAATCCCACTGCTGGGCATACACACTGAGGAAACCAGAAGGGAAAGAGACACATGTACCCCAGTGTTCATCGCAGCACTGTTTATAATAGCCAGGACATGGAAGCAACCTAGATGCCCATCAGCAGATGAATGGATAAGAAAGCTGTGGTGCATATACACAATGGAGTATTACTCAGCCATTAAAAAGAAAACATTTGAATCAGTTCTAATGAGGTGGATGAAACTGGAACCTATTATACAGAGTGAAGTAAGCCAGAAAGAAAAACATCAATACAGTATACTAACGCATATATATGGAATTTAGAAAGATGGTAACAATAACCCTGTGTACGAGACAGCAAAAGAGACACTGATGTATAGATCAGTCTTATGGACTCTGTGGGAGAGGGAGAGGGTGGGGAGATTGGGAGAATGGCATTGAAACATGTATAATATCATGTATGAAACGAGTCGCCAGTCCAGGTTCGATACACGATACTGGATGCTTGGGGCTGGTGCACTGGGACGATCCAGAGGGAGGGTATGGGGAGGGAGGAGGGAGGAGGGTTCAGGATGGGGAACACAGGTATACCTGTGGCAGATTCATTTTGATATTTGGCAAAACTAATACAATATTGTAAAGTTTAAAAATAAAATAAAATTAAAAAAAAATAAGATAAAGCTAATCTCAGTATTTACTTTTTTAATGAAAAGATTTGCAAATTAATTTATATGTCATGTCTCTACCTCCGTAAGGGAATCTTGAATTTGATTATGCTTTCTGAATCATGGATTCAATTTCTGATCATGTTGTTTATTTTTAAAATGTACAGCAATTGCTGGAAAAACAAACAAAAAACTCCATTTACCTCTCCTAAAACTTAGCACTCAGGTTGGTCCAACGGTTTCAGTCTATATTATTTTTCATTAAAAATCCTTTCTAGAAAATGGGGCAGTAATAGTCAGTCTTGAACTTCACAAAGACCTGAACATAAACTTATATTCAGGTCATGACAGTGTGCTCAGTTGCTAGGCTGTGTTCAACTCTTTGCAAGCCTGTGGACTGAAGCCTGACAGGCTCCTCTATCCATGGAATTTTCCAGGCAAGAACACTAGGGTAGGTTGCCACGGCCTCCTCCAGGGGATCTTCCCAACCCAGGGATCAATCCACATCTCCTGTGTCTCCTACACTGGCAGGTGGATTCTTTATCACTGCGCCACCTGGGAAGTCAATGATGAACCTGAACCTCTCCTTTCTTCTCAGCCCCTCTGATCAAGAGTCTGGAACAAAAAACAAGCTTTTAGGGCCAAACTGTGTGTGACAAAGAATAAGGAAATGTTCTCATTTTCAGTGGTGCTGGGTTACCCATTTGAAATAGGCAGGTATCACACCCTGCCCCTGGTCGTTAAAATAGGCATAAAATATGAATAAGGGCTTCCTTTGTGGCTCAGCTGGTAAAGAATCCACCTGCAATGCAGGAAACCTGGGTTCAGTCCCTGGCTTGGGAAGATTCCCTGGACAAGGGAAAGGGTACCCACTCCAGTATTCTGGCCTAGAGAATTCCATGGACTGTATAGTCATGGGGTCACAAGGAGTTGGACACAACTGAGCGACTTTAACTTTCATAGACAAGAAACTGAATAGTTCCTTTCCATTTTTAAATAACTTTTAGTAATATTCAAAATGCTAACATTTTCACTGCAAAGACAGACTCCTTTTGGACATCTCCTACAAAGAAGATGCCACATTAGCTAGTTACATTGCTGAAGCTGTCCGGAGACATCAGCAATCGAAAGGAGCTAAACTTTAACAGCAGGGGCTTGGAGAAACAAGCAAGTCACACACATAAAAATGCAGATATACTAAAAAAAGGAAAACCCTTCTAGCCCGAGGCTGAGCCTGATCTGATAGGGTAAACTTAAAAACAGTTCTGGGATGGAAAGAGGGATGGATCAACACATAGACACGTGATAAAGTATCACAACACAGGGTGCAGGCTTCTGAGTGATGGGCGTAATGATGTTTACTGCACAGTTCCTTCAACTTTTCTGTATATTTGAAACTTCTCATAACACAACTTAAAAGTAGTTTTGAATAGTAGGCATTCTGAAGGAGAAAAACCACTTTTTAGGATTACACCTAATAAATTATTCTTAGGGCTTGCAAAGAAGACCTCAAAAACACTTGAGCTCACTAATGAAAACACTTGAGCTCACTAATGAAATAGCAAGTACTGATTAAAGTTGCCAACGATGTTTTTAAAAGCCAAAGTTATAGGAGGTTGGTCCAGAAAAGCAGAAGGCTAAAAATTCAGAGCCATTTGCAAATACTTGAGAAGGTCAAAATTTAGAACAATTATCAAAAATAAAGTATCCAGATCTCTATTTTGTCTTGCTAAATTGAATTCTTTCACCTTATTTCAACTTATATTTTCTCTGTTAGCTGGCAGGTGTATGTATGTGTATGTATGCAGAAACTGATTCATAATTTACACTGCAATAGTATTATACATGGGCTTCTCAGGTAGAGCTAGTGGTAAAGAACCCATCTACCAATTCAAGAGACTAAGAGACACGGGTTTGATCCCTGGGTCAGAAAGATGCCCTGGAGGAGGGCAGGGCAACCCATTCCAATATTCTTGCCTGGAGAATCACATGGACAGAGAAGCCTGGCAGGCTACGATCTATAGGGTCACAAAGAGTTGGACACAACTAAAGGGCCTCAGCATGCACAGTATTATATGTATTGTTGTTTAGTTTCAACGTCATGTCCGACTCTATGTGACCCCATGAATAGTAGGCTGCCAGGCTCCTCTGTCTATGGGATTTCCCAGGCAAGAATACTGGGATGGGTTGCTATTTCCTTCTCCAGAGGATCTTCTCGACCCAGCGATCACACCTGGGTGTCTTGCACTGGCAGGTGGATTCTTGACCGCTGAGCCACCATACCTATACAAGAATGAAAGAGAGAAAGAGAATGTTTAAATAGTGTAGGCTATTTTGCCCTCTACTGTACTTCTTGTTTGCACACCCAGAGTGAACAGACAGGAGACATGAGTGAAACCGCTGGTCCCTTAGCCTCAGTTACCCAGTGCCTCGTATAGTATGAGCATCCTGGGAGGCTGAGTGTGATCTAGTATATACCAGCATGCACATTCTTATCACAGACCTAACCACAAGCCAACTGTGTCTTCTGGAACTTAGTCTCCATGACATGTTCTAATGCTGGAAGAAAACCTAGCATATTCACAAAATAACAGTTCATCTAAGTCTCTAATTCTTCCTTAGACATTTTTCAAGGGTGATTTTGACTATCAGTAATTTTTGCATTACATTCTATACTTTAGAACCTCACCTCAGGTAAGATGAAACTACACTGTATTCTATTCATTTGAAGTATGAAGATCTCTGGCTTGCTGTCAGGAACTGCGGATTCTAACCCCAGATCTACTGCTAACTGACTGTGTAATCCTGGGCAAGTAACTAACTTCTGAGTCTCAATCCCCTCAAGTGGAAAAATAAGGCAGTTGGTTCAGATGGTCTCTAAGTTCCCTCAGCACTTTTAACCACCTATGAAACCATGAATTTTTTTTTTGATAATTTGCCAGTTATATGTTTAACCAGTGTTGTTTACCTAAAAAGCAGTTCACAATCTAATGAAGAATAATATAAATTAGCAGTCAGCAGCTCAGAGAATTAGCAAGGTTATTTAGTACTAATCCATTGTGAGGTCTGATAACTTTCCTTTCCAGAAAGCAAAAACAAAAAAATTGAAAGTTTTTACCTGGAGACCTCTGTTCCTCTAATACTGAAAAAACATTCAGCAATAGAATCATTACATTATAGACCAATATTGGAAGCAGATGGGATTAAAGTCAGCTGTTCTAAAATACAATTTTAACTTTGTATTCTGCAAAGTGGTTTAAAATTAAATAATTTATTATGTCAATAATTCAAGTACAGGAAAAAGATATAAAGAATTGTCTGCTCTGACTAAAATGTTTAAAATGCATCTGAAGCTTACCAGCATTATTTAAGAGATAACTTTGTTCCTTTTACCACCTCTACATTCTACAAACACACATAAAAAATCTGGCCTCATTACTGCAATGGTTTGCAACTCTGACTGCATATAAAAATTGTCTGGGAAACTTAAAAGAATTTTTTTTTCTGATAAGCAGGATTCCCAGGAACAACTGGATCAGACTCTCTGGAGGTGGATGCTCAGGCATAAAAATTTTGAAAAAAATCTCCAGATGAGTCTAATGTGCAGTCCGACTTCAGCCCCCAAATATCACATGTGGGAAGGGAAGCTGGGGAGGGGTGTGTCTGTTGCTGCTGTAGTGACGGGTAGGCTCAAGCATATACAAAGGGTTAAGGTTTGTCTTCACCCAAGAAATATAAAAATTAAAAATCCAACCTCTCTGGATTAAAATATAAACATTTTTGCATTTTTAAAAAAACATTTTAAACTCCAAACAGCCTTCATCCAATATATTAAAAAACACAGATATATTTATATCTATATAGTTATATCTAAAGAAAGTGAAAGTGAAGTCGCTCAGTCGTGTCTGACACTTTGCAACCCCATGTCCATGGGATTCTCCAGGTAAGAATACTGGAGTGGGTTGCAATTTCCTTCTCCAGAGGATCTTCCCGACACAGGGATCAAACTCAGCTCTCCTGCACTGCAGGCAGACTCTACTGTCTGAGCCACCAGAGGCTCAGTTATATATAAATGGCTTCCTAAATACAAGATTCACTTCTCTAAGTTTTCTCAAATTACATGGTATATAGACAGATGCTCAATCTTGTATTCCTTAAAAGGTAACAGCACATACATTTTAGAAATCTGTTATCATTCAGTGCACCAGGAATATAAAATGTCTTTATTTCATCTGCTATGGCATTATATAGTATTGATTCTCGTGTTTTGACTATAACTTCACTGATAATAAAAGCAAATAAGACAACAAACTACAGTTTAACAATGGCAGGAATCATTAGTAAGTAAATGAAAACATACTGAATTTTAAGAAAAGACACCTTTAGAGTCACCTTGGAATGCTGAGTAGGTAGTCTAAGGTGACACTCAGCTCATCCATATTTGTCTGTTCTAGGCATAATGGAATTGTCAGAATGAGGCCACTTCGTCTGTCCTTTCCTCCTATTAAAGAAAAAAATATGTAAATTTAACATGTAAGAGATACTGAAGCACTAAATGAATAATATATACTTGAGTTCAAAGTTACAAAAACAATTTCAAGGTTAAGACATAAGTAAAAAACTATATAATGGCTGTTTATTTTATATGTTATAAATGCTTATAGTAGTGCAGTAAAATTGTACAAAATTTACAAAAAAAATAAGAGGAAAAAAATTCACTCGTGAAGTCTTCACCTAAACATAGCAATTACCATTTTGTTTAATTTCTTCCATTCAGTGTACTCCTGATTGTAATCAATTCATCAAACACCTATTGTGTGCCCAGCACAGTAAGCATTTACAAGTAAAACAAAATAAATTTCTAATCAATCTAGGAAGAAAAACTTTAAGTCATAAGAAATAATAGTATGAAATATGACAGCTTGCTGGGCTGTGCTGTACAAAATATAAAATATTATAAATAGGGATTTAGAAATTGGAGAACATAAGAGCCATAATAAATGTATAAAGGTACATAGAAAAGTTAAAAAACTTAAGAAAAATGTATAGAATTTATAAACCTAGCCAAAAGAGCATTCTGTGACAAGGAATGATCTGAGGTAACTCACAAAGGTCATATAGGATTCTCTGTTCATGAGGCAATAAAGGGAAAACGCTGTCCAGCTGAGAAGAGTGTACGGGACCTGCTTACAGAAGCCTGAAAGCCAGGAAGTGGAGTGTATGTGCATTTCATGGACGTTCACGTCCTCATTGATTTCCATAAACATGAAAACATAACTAGTACTTTATATACACATAGCTTCTTTCAAAGCTCCCCACGTGACTGGTTTTCACACTGAAGTCCATCTTTTAACCCAACTGACATTTATGACAATTTTAGAAATGTAAAAGCCAGTAAATACTAAAGGAAACAGTTTCATATGATCTCTTTCACTAAAAACTGAAAGAAGTGAAAAAAAAAAAAAAAAATGGTTCCTAGGAATAAAGTGTAGTGTTAGTAGCTCAGTCATGTCTGACCCCGTGTCTTTGCATGTCTTTGCGACCCCGTGGGCTCTGGTCTGCCAGGCTCCTCTGACCATGGAATTCTCCAGCAGGAATACTGGAGTGGGCTGCCATTTCCTTCTCCATCCTATGAGTAACATGGATACAACTGACGAAGTACAAAACATAAATGATCTTTTATCAGGTTAACCATATAAATTACTGATATTCAAGTACTTTGTTTAATCTCAATAAACAGCAATTTCAAATGGTTAACTTAATAGATAATCAATAGTGCCTTAGTGCAAATGTTTTTTGTTTAGAATATGTTGTTTAGTTTTTTTCTTTTTTTTTTTTTTAAAAGAACTGCACCCATAGTTTTCAAACTGTATTCCCTGAAGGACTTTGTTGGTTTGAAAAGTTTTTGTCTATTATTCAAAAAGCTTGAATATTACTGACTGAAATAATTAACAGTCAGTAGCAATGGCACCCCACTCCAGTACTCTGGCCTGGAAAATCCCATGGACGGAGGAGCCTGGTAGGCTGCAGTCCATAGGATCGCTAAGAGTCAGACAGGACTGAGCGACTTCACTTTCACTTTTCACTTTCATGCATTGGAGAAGGAAATGGCAACCCACTCCAGTGTTCTTGCTTGGAGAATCCCAGGGATGGGGGAGCCTAGCGGGCTGCCGTCTATGGGGTCGCAGGGTTGGACACGACTGAAGTGACTTAGCAGCAGCAGAGAAAGTCAGGAAAGAGGGACTGGGTTCAGAAAAGTTTCATCTGCTCCTCAAAAACCGCTAAGCTTTATCCCTGCATTAAACCAAATCTGCAAAAAGGTTCATATCTGAAGTGCAGCACTCTAAACCACTGTGAAATTGCCTGCAGACGATAGGTCTAACATTTAGCACTACATTTAACCTTATGCCCTCAGCTTTCACTAAGGGACAATAAAATAATCACCAGTGTAAACACAAAAGAAGGCAGATGCCAAGAAGAAAAATCCTTGCAAGTTGGGTATGGTAACCAGGGTCAAATGCTGCAGAGACAAGTGTAATAAGAATGCAAAAATATCACTGACAAAGATTTTTTTTTTTTTGCAACAGTATGGGCAAATAAGCATTTTTTTAATTTAAATATAGTTGATGTACAGTGTTTTAGACACACAGCCAAGTGATTTAGTTATATACATATAGATCTATTCTCTTTCAGATTATTTTCCCGTATGCTGCTGCTAAGTCGCTTCAGTTGTGTCCGACTCTGTGAGACCCCATAGACGGCAGCCCACCAGGCTCCCCCATCCCTGGGATTCTCCAGGCAAGAACACTGGAGTGGGTTGCCATTTCCTTCTCCAATGCATGAAAGTGAAAAGTGAAAGTGAAGTCGCTTTAGTCGTGTCCGACTCTGTGCGACTCCATGGACGGCAGCCCACCAGGCTCTGCCGTCCTTGGGATTCTCCAGGCAAAACACTGGAGTGGGTTGCCATTTCCTTCTCCAATGCATGAAAGTGAAAAGTGAAAGTGAAGTTGCTCAGTCGTGTCGGACTCCTAGCGACCCCATGGACTGCAGCCCACCAGGCTCCTCCGTCCATGGGATTTTCCAGGCAAGAGTACGGTTATTTTAAAATATTGAATATAGTTCCCTGGGCCACACAGTAGGAGCTTGTCTTTATGTATTTCATACATAGTAGTGTGTATCTGTTAATTCCAAATTTCAAACTTCTCCCTCCCCTTTCTCTTTTGGTAACTGCAAGTTTATTTTTTTAAATCTGTGGGTCTATTTTTATGTCTGTGGGTCTATTCTATTTTCATACACTAATGGGAGAAAAGAAATAACAATTGAAACAATATTCTTAAAGGGCAATCTGACTAGATATAACACAAATTTAAATGTAAATTCTCTTTAATACTTCCACTTGGAGGAATTTATAGTGCTGAACTTGCACAAAACTCACAAACTGTTAAGAATGCTTCCTACAACACCATTAATATCATAAAAAAAAAAAAATGTAGAAAACATCTAAGTGTCAACTGATAAGGGAGGAAGTTTATTTTTTTAAAAAAGAAACACATATTAGAGAAGCAATATTACTAATGAAATTCAGTATCTTTGTCCTTTATTTTTTTTTTTTTTTCAGTTACTTGGCACACAAAAATTTATATGAATCCTCTGTGGTACTGGGCAACTTTCTAAGGCAGCTGTCATCCACATGATGACTCAGCAATTCAGACCACTTTAATCTTTTTGTCTGTGAAGTCCATGTAAGACCTCCATGTTCTTGGATGAAAAGAGAATCTTAGCATTGTGTAGAGGTTTTTCATGGCTTCAGGCTGAAAGTGACAAATATAGCATGTCTGCTCTCATTTCACTGGCTGGAAGTTTCCATGTGGCTGTGTGTGACTGCAGGGATCTTGGAGGGACAGTCTTCCACGTGCCCAGAAAGAAGAGGACTAGATGTTGGTGAGCACTGATCATGGCTGCCATAGCCATGTTGTCCCCTCAAGCTTGCTAGACATCAACAGAATCCAAACGATGTGTGATCCAAATAACGTACACTAGAAAAACATGCCAATCACAGAGATACAATATACATTGAAAAAGGACATTGTAGTCTCAATATCAAGACAATTCTGATAGAACCTAAAGAGAATAAGACAGAAAAAACAAAATAATTTAACTAATCTTCAACAGGTGGGCCACAGTACCTATTCTACAGCATGTGCAAATTTACTCAATGATCCAAAATTCCATGAAGTTGCTACACCCAGTGTTACCACTGCCTTCACACTAGTAAAACATCTCAAAGCTTCTCTCTGTCTCTTCTTTGTTGATGCAGCCTTTGGGTTAATAACTGAAGGTAAACTCAAGCCTGTATAAACCAAGTTCAAGTAGTGAAAAGAGAAAACCATGTAACATATTTCATAACTCTTCTTCCTAGAAAGACGGAAGATAAAAGCTAGGACAGAGGATATCACAAAAATGAATTACTCTGTATTTCAGAAACGGTAAGTCAGATGCTGGCTAGTCATTATTCTCAGCCTGTATTAATTATTTCATTTTTCATATGAGAAGTGAGACATCATGGTATCTGCCTTATAGAGGTCATTTTAATCAAATTAAAGAAGAGAATAAAAACTGGCCTGCCAAGCACCGAAAGTGACAGAGCTGGCTTGCACCGCTGTCCATTCTGAGTAACAGGTATCTCAGAAACACCTTTAAAACACAACTTTCCTAGAAAAAGGAAGTGGGGTTTTGCATTATCAAAGAAACAAGATTAAGCAAGTTTATACATCAAACACTTCCAATTTTAAGAAGAAACATACCTGAAAGGAAAGCTAGTTTTTTCTTCAGAATGGGTAATATCACTGAGGCCTCCATTTTACTCCAGTAAACTTCCTCCAATAAATTTTCCTCTCTGAAAACACAGAAAGTTAAATGTCAACTGCATAGCAATAATTACTCTATGAAATATATACAGGCATACATTTTTATTATGCTTCACTTTATTGTATTTTTTTACAAATTGAATGCTTGTGGTAACCCTGTAATTAAGCAAGTCTATTGATGCCATTTTTCCACAAGATTTGCTTATTTCCTGACTGCTGTGTCACATTTTGGCAATTCCTGCAACATTTCAAAGTTTCTCACTATTACTAAATTTTCTCGCCATTACTATTATTTCTCACTATTACTAATTTATAATGGTGGTCTGTGATCAGTGATCTTTGATGTTATCACTGCAAAAAGATTACAGTTCGCTGAAGGCTCAGATGATGGTTAGCCGTTTTCAGCAATAAAATATTTTTAATTAAGGCACACAGTTTTTCTGGACATGTTACTGCACACTTAAAAGACTATAATATTGTGTAAATGTAACTTTTATAAGTACTGGAAAACCAAAACATTACTTATTTAACAAATACTTGCTATAAACCTATTCCATTTCAAGCTCTGTGCTTTCAGCTAAAGCTAAAAATTCAATTCACAGCCTTGCCCTGAAAAAAATGTAGTCTTTTGAAAAGAAATAGTATTTTACAGCTTTTGCATATACAACTAAAAAAAAAAAGTCACTACTATTGGCACCTGCCTACAAAAGAAAACATGTTGTCAAAGTAACATGATATGTTCTCTTCAAGTTTTATCCTTGAATATTTGTTTGCAATTTGGCCATTCATTTTTGTTCTACATCAGCCCAGGGTAACATACAAATAGTAGGAAGAATGAGGGAAAAGTTCATGTTTTACATTTTTAACCTAAAATAATAGCACTTCATGTTTCTAGATCAGTATCTTGATCTGATGAGGCTTTTCTTCAGCTCTACAAGAACCAGACAGCTCAGGCTCATGTCTAAGCTCCTTTCTCTTGTGACCAGCTTGTCAAAGATCAGATGTGAACATTGGATAATAATGATTATGAATGCTAACATTTAGCAAGTGGTTATTACAAGGCATACACTGTTCTAATTCACTTGTATTAACTTGATTACTCCTCACATTTCTGTAAGGTAACTACTATTATTAATCCCATTTTACAGAAAAGTAAACTGGAGTTAAGAGAAGTTAAATGTGGCCCAACATCTGAAACCTAGTTAAGTGGAGATGTTAGGACTCACACCCTGGGAATCTGGTTCCAGTAACACTGTTCTCATATCACATCATCACCTTACCAATAAAACAGGCCTGAAAATATCCAGTGACATTTGGCCAAGTGAACAAGATGGAGTCTAGCTTTTGTATCATCAGTGCAAATGTCAATGCAGTGAAAGGCCATTATTAAGACGTACTAAAAATTATTTAAAAAATAATTTTGAACACACAGACACCCTGAAACCTAGAAAAAACAGAACTGCTGATTGAGGCTGTCAGTGGGATGCCCTCACAAAGGAATTTCAAACATGAGGGAGTAATGAAGTTACAGGAGCAACTTTTGTCACAGAAGTATCAACAGAACTGGCTTCCTAACCAGACTTTCCCTATGGGATAAGCACAGACAACTTCTCAACTACCTTTGGGTCCTTCCTACTTTTCTGAGCCTCATAAATTCTGTGAGTTATACAGCATTCTCCTAATAAATCCATTTCTGCTTAAGTTATCAAAGCAGACTTCTCTTTTAGTCAATGGAGAAACTTGACCGGTACAGGAAGCAAAACTGCAGCTTACAGTCTGGTAGGTCATATATGCAATCACTCAATGCCACCGATTGCTCTTTGTGGGTTCCCCCCCAACAATCTGCTGTTATCTATTCTGAATGAACACTGACGTTTTAAGCCTTGTCACACTAAAGCTCAACAAATCAGGGCTTCCCTGGTGGCTCAGTGGTAAAGAATCTGCCTGTCAATGAAGGGGACACGGGTTCAGTCCTCGGTCCAGGAAGATCCCACATGCTGTGGGACAACTAAGCCCGTGCACCACAGCTCATGAGCCAGCACTCTAGAGCCTATGAGCCACAACTACTGAGCCCACGTGCCTAAAGCCCATTTTCCGCAACAAGAGAAACCACTGCGCCGGGAAGCCACCTGCAACAACTAGAGAATGGCCCCACTCACCCCAACTAGAGAAAGCCCACATGCAGCAACGAAGATGCAGCACAGCCAGAGATAAATACATAAAGCTTTAAAATATCAATTAATCAGTACCCAAGAAAAAAAGAATATCTGGACTTCTTAAGGCATAAGAAATAATAGCTGAAGGTGACCCTTTGAGTAAATCTGTGTTATGTGAGCTTTGCGAGTCGGGTTATCAATTTTATGCCAATAAGTGCAAAATTTTGCACCACTGTGTTCTCCACATACTTAAAGCACAAAAGGGAGATGGTTCAATCTCTGGTATAGATTTATCTTGGAAAACTGTAATATCCAGAAGCAATAGTACATTTCATCACTCTCCTGAGACATAGATGCAGTATCTACACTTTCCATGACTTCACAAAACCATCTCAGCATGGCAAAATACTGATTTTCGTTTAATCCAACAGCCTTTTTCTCTAAAGAACATCTTGAAAGTGATGAAAAAGTAATCTAAAGTAATGAGAAATGTAGGTTTTGGATGTGTGGGCCAAGATCAAACTGACGAATAAAATGTGAAGCAGTCAAAGAGATGAAAGCTGTAATGTTTACTTTTTATATATTCCTCCCTTCTAGAGTCTCCTTTCCATCAATCTTTCATTGTTAGCATAAAAGAGGTGGATAATGAAAAGTCATGATTACTGTACTACTAGTTCCAATTAAATTTAATTTTACAGAAGTCATTTAAGATTTTTCAAGTCCTTAGCACAGTCATCATAAACAAACAAACAAAAAAACTAAATCTGCCTATCTGTAGTTATCTTATATATAGTTCATAAAATAGTTAACGTATTGGGTTGGCCAAAAAGATTGTTCAGGTTATTAATGCAACACAAAACAAAATAAAGAGAAAATCCTGCAAAATATCACTGTCCACTGCTATCACCACAGTAAGTGTTAAATATGGGGTATCTGCTCCTACTTTTCTCCAGTGGGTAGATCCAGATCACTGATTTTTCACTAGAAACTTAGTGAACCTAAACATATCTGAGTGAAATATTTCTGTAACAAGGAATGAAGTCAATGACAGGCATATACCTGATATGAGTTAATGGAAAGTAGCAAGGAAAGTAAGTTTTTTTAAAAAACTTGCCAAGTGAAGCAGGCTAAAAAAAATAGCAAAAAATTCAACAATTCACAAAGTGCTTAAGACAAACATGTCATAGTTCATATATGCTATTTAAAACAATCTGGATAAATTAAGTCACAATTTATTATTCATAAAGGAAGCAGAAAGCCAGTTCATAGCAGGTGAGATGCCTTGGAGAGTGGTGAATACACAGGAAAATGTGCAACCATGACTGCATGTTGCCACCAACCAAAAGCAAGAAATATCAAAGTAAATTCTCATTCCTGAGTGCAAAATAAATCCTATCTGAAAACAGCCTGTCTACAGTTAGAAATGATGAATTCTGAGAAATTCTGAAAAATATAGAGAGACTAGGTTTCAATGGAAATTTGAATCTGTCTTCTAGTTTGAACATCTTTCTCAAGATCTTGAAGAGGTAAAAAAAAAAAAAAAAAAAAGGAAAGCTGGGGCAACTAAGTAGTTAAAGTGATATTTTGCCTCCCCAAAGGAGAGACTTGTCCTATTTATTTTCATATTTATTTATTCACTCATTCACTCATTTAACAAATCTACAATAAGCATCTACTAGAGTGAATCATGGAGAAGGCAACGGCACCCCACTCCAGTACTCTTGCCTGGAGAATCCCATGGGCGGAGGAGCCTGGTAGGCTGCAGTCCATGGGGTCGCTAAGAGTCGGGCATGACTGAGCGACTTCCCTTTCACTTTTCACTTTCATGCACTGGAGGAGGAAATGGCAACCCACTCCAGTGTTCTTGCCTGGAGAATCCCAGGGACGGTGGGGCCTGGTGGGCTGCCGTCTATAGGGTCACACAGAGTCGGACATGACTGAAGTGACTTAGCAGCAGCAGTAGAGTGAATCAAGCCAAGATGCTCTGGATATCCTTGGCATTAGTAATATATTTCATTGATGAATGGATGAATCAACAAGCAAATGAACAAACGTATGTGACTAACAGTAAAGTGAGACACACACCCTAGGAGTCCTAACATCATCACAGCTACCTGACCATCCACACCTCGTGGTGTGATCACAGATCACATGTGCACACTTTTCCTTCAAAGCAGCTCCTTCAGCTTCTTCTACTGGGACAGTTTCCCAGGGATCCAGCAGCTACATAATCACCAGATGCTGGAGAAAGGCAGGTCTATGATGCTAAGGGGGACCACGATGGGTTCTACCAATGGGCAGCCGTTAGAGGGCAGCAGAGGATGTGTTAAGCAGCAGTCAAAGAGCATTTCGGGCCTTTTAATCAAGACTGGGCAAACTACACTTCATAAGAGATTGTAACTGATGATATGAATGGGTGCACTGGAACTCCTCTTTCAATGAGTATAAATCAACCAGTTTATTTGGAAAATTTAGTTATTCTTCGAAGAGCATTTTTAACAACCAGTGAAAACCCATTAGGATAGCCGAAGGCTAACTAAATCATCTCTAATGAGTCTACATCATGTAGACACACAATGGCAATGAGCAAAATCAGAATGCAGGCTCGCTCCCTTCACCTTCTATTTCCAGAAGAAATACTACAGTTGTCCTTAAATTCAGATTACAAATACTTTCAACTAGTGTTACAGAGCAAGAGCAACCTTAGATGAAGACAAGGAAGCACACACAGAAGTACTAAGTATTGCCCAGCTGGGCACATCGCCCACATATCCATATGTAAAGTTATGCAGAAGGAAACATCCCTCAACTTTACAAAAATATATCAATAAAGCAGATCAACAGTTAAAAACGTGTGTCATTTTTGTTACTGTAGGTGCCAATGTATGATTATTAATCTGGGTTTACAATAACATTGACAATTCTGAAAGAAAACCAAGCCTTTGGGATAGACTTCAAATGAAAATGATAAAATGCTTAACTTTCACAACAGTACAGATCTATCCAAAACAGTAATTCTTCTAAATAAAATTGAAACCTGAAGTATCCTCGTTTGACACCATTTTTACAGATGGGTCAGGACCGAGTTTATTCCATGAGGGAGGGAGAAAAGAAGAAAGGGATGAAGGAAACAGAAAAAGTTCCAAGTTTTCCATGAAAACATAACCTACTTTAAAAGACAAGAAAATTCTACAGAAAAGGTCCAATGGGACATGAGAAGTCCTACACTGCATTTAAATGTCAAAAAATTTAAAGCTAATGGTAATGATATTCTGCCACTTAAAAACCCTTTTCAAAAACAATACAAGCAAGTACCCCTACATCATCACCCTTGCTGCCCCTTCTCCTCAGGAGCCAGACATGCGTATGTTCAAAAGCAAAAGGGAACTCAGTTCTTTAAGGACTTCCTCACCTCTTGAGCTAGTCTACCAAGTCCTTAGCAACTGCAAACCTTCATTTTTTGAAGGTTCAGCTTCAGAAGGTCCTTTATTGTATGACTTTTTCAAATTTTTGGCTTTTCCTATCTGTGTTAATTTATAAGTAAATCTTTCCTCGCCAAAACCAGGGCAGCAAAAGGAATACTACTTTAGAGAAGTGAATGAGGCTGATGGAATTCCAGTAAAGACATTTCTGGCATCCCCAGCTCTAGAGTACCCCATGGCTAGAGAGTCTTTACCTGATACGAGAGCTCTCTGAAGTGAACTCTCTTCATGCACAGCTTTTGCATCTGAGTATCACACTGAGCTCCAAAAAGCCTGCACCACTTCCTTCCCCAGGGCAATGGATGTGCCCACCGAGTCCACCTGCTGCGGAACAGGTCTGTCTCAATCATCAGGGGAAGCACGTGATAACAAACTCATAATCATATTTCTAGATCCCATCCTCTCTTTATCTCAAAATTTCTCTGGGTCATCATTAAATCTGTTCTCTACTGACCTTTATCCTAGAAAGAAGTGTTCCTACTCTATACTCAGCAAAGACATACATACTTTTCATTGAGATAATCTCAGGCTTTTAAATCTAATTCAGACATATAACTGTCTAACAGACTGAATAAAAGTATCATCCGGTTCCTAATTTTTGTTTATATAATGAAAATATTTGGTACATCAAACAGCACACTGGAAAAAAGTTAAAAATGTGTAATAGTACAAAACAAAAGTTTAAAAAACCTAAGTTAACTAAAGATATGGAAAACTATTCACAAAATGGAAATTATTATGGCATTACCCAAGTAGAAAGAAGCCAGTGGAACATGTGAAAGTTATTTTCCATCAGACAAAAAGTCCATTAAAAAAAAAACATAACAATGTATTTTTGAGCCAGAAACACAAAAACAATACTGACCATACTGCAAATCCCTTAACTTGTTCAGTAACTAAACAGTCACATCACAGTTATACATGCAGCCAAGTAACTCAAGACATATGGAAAACTACGTACAAGATGAGCACCTCTTTTTCCCTCAGAAGGCCTGCTAGCAATACTAGGTATCTTTCCCAAGCAGAGTCCTCCCCCACTGAACACCTTTCTGCCCTGGGACTCTGTCCCTGGGAGGTGTTCTCTCAGAAAGGCGGTCTGGTGCAGTGATAAACATCATGCCCCAGGGCAAGGGTGTGACTAGGAGGAGCCACTTACTAGCTAGGTGGTTTGGACAATTCCTTAACTTTTCTTTCATGGGCATAGTCACTGAATCTAACTCATCAGACCCAGGATTCGGTGAGCTAATACATGTGCAGTGTTTAGTATACTCTAGAATGGTAAGCACTCAATGGCATCTATTATTAACAGCTCAATTTTCCTTCCTCCACCAGCTACTGTTTAGCTTTCTACCACTGATTCTCCACAGAGGCCACAGCCAAAGCATTCCCACTGAGGTCTTCTTGGTACAACATACTAAAACGGGAACAAACATATTCCAAGTAGCTTAACACATCTTGGCATTTTTTTCAAGTTTCAAGAACATAATTTCCCCCTCAAAACAACATAATTATATGCATTGCAGGTAGATTCTTTACCGTCTGAGCCACCAGGGAAGCCATAATTACATTAATATCCCCATTTTTTCTGATGAGACTGAGGCACAGAGAAATTAAGTAATTTGCCCAAGGTCAGACAAAAACTAAAAATAGATTCAGAACCAGTGATTAGAACCATAGAGGGCATCTACTTCAACTTTTTCACCTTACTGATAAGGAAACTGTCTTAGTACACGTGGGCTGTTATAACAGAAATATCATAGATTGAATGGCTTATAAACAACAGAAATTTATTTTTCACAGTTTCATTCAGGCTGCTAAAACAAAAATACCCTAACGTGGGTGCTTATAAATAAATTTATCTCCCATGGTTCTAGAGTCTGAGAAGTCCAAGATCAAGGCACAGATAGATCCAGTGTCTGATGAGGGCCCCTTCCTGGTTCTTGGGGGGCCATCCTCTACGTCCTTACTTGGTAGGAGGGCAAGGGAGCTCCCCGGGGTTTCTCTTAGAAGTGTACTAATCACCTTCTAAAAAGTAAAGTGAAGTGAAGTCGCTCAGTCGTGTCCGACTCTTAGCAACCCCATGGACTGCAGCCAATCAGGCTCCACCGTCCATGGGATTTTCCAGGCCTACCCAAATACTATCGCACTGGCAATTAGTTTTCAACATATGAATTTGGGGAAGGATACAAAAATTCAATCTAGAGCAGAAACTGAGATCTATAAACATAGATTCACTGTTCTAACACTGAACAGCACATTGAGTAATAACATGAAACCCAGACTCCTAAAACCCTGCACAGGGCTTCTCTCCTCTATACTGTCACATAATAAAATCAAAATTAAAAATACATGAATTAACAGAGAACCATTATTTCTACATATGTGAATAATTTCTTAAAATAAATGTCCCCACAAAAACTTACTCACAAACATTCACAGCAGTATTATTCATAACACTAAAGACATGAAAACAACTCAAATGTCCATCAATTCTGAATGAATAAACAAAATAAGGCACATCCATACAACAGAACATTACTAAGCAATTAAAAAAGGACTGAAATATAGATACATGATACAACATGGATGAACCATAAAACATTATGTGAAAAAAAATTATGCTAAGTGAAAGAAGCCAGACACAAAAGGTCACAAATTGTATGATTCCATTTATATGAAATATCCAAAACAGGCAAATGCACAGACACAAAGCAAATTAATGGTTGCCTGGATCTGGGTTAGGTATGGGGAATGACTGGTGATGGGCACAAGGATTCTTTCTTGGGGTGACGGAAATGTGAAATCAAATTGCAGTGATGACTCTATAACTCTTTTAACATATTATTGATCAGAGATGTATTACTACATCTTTTGTTACCCCAACGTTATTGACCACAGACATTTCAATATTCACTTTCATAACAAATCACCAGCCACAGGCATTAGTTTCTGCAAAAATCCCCTAGTCAAAAAATGTGTTACAGAATCATTGAATTGCAGCCTTCGAATGGGTGAATTTTATGACCATAAATTTTATTTTAATAAAGCTATAAAAAAATAATTGAAAAACCAGAATTGAACATTTTATAAATCAGGAAAATCTGAATGAAAGTGATGTGCACTTCAAGTATCAAAAAATAAAAACTAAAAATACGTAAGCATTTGTTCCAGAAAGTCTATGAACTGAACTGTTTATGCTGAACAATTTATCCCCAACTTTTACTATAATTAGAATACCCTGCTATGAAAGAACTTCAGCTACAAAGACAAATTTCTTTCAACATTGTACATTCTGGATGGTGTAAAATAAGAAAAGATTAAATGGATTAAATAGAGGGGAGAAAGGAGAGCGTAAGCAATAATACTGATACCATTTTTACTTTACAGTTGCCCAAACTATCACTTTAAGGAAATTGGCACTACAAAAGGGCATTTAGATCTGCTTTTTATTTTTAAGCTACGGGGAGATTTATAAACACTGGTCTCTTGGACTTCCCTGGTGGCGCCGTGGTAAGAATCCACCTGCCAGTGCAGGGAACATAGGTTCAGTCCCTGGTCCGGGAGGATCCCTCATACTACGAAGCAACTAAGTCCCTGTGCCACGACTGAGCCTGTGCTCACCAGCCCACAAGCCACCGCTACTGAGCCACATGCTGCAAGTATTGAAGCCCGTGCGCCTAAAGCCTGTGCTCTGCAACACGAGAAGCCACAGCAATGAGAAGCCTGAGCACTGCGATGAAGAGTAGCACCTGTTCGCTGCGACTACAGAAAACAATGGAGATATAGTGTAACCAAAATAAATAAATGAACAAAATTTTAAAAATAAAAAATGGTCTCTTAGGGCATCTCAAAGCTTTCATACAAATATACATAAAAACATCCAAGATTTGAGTAAAGATTAAATACGTATTCCTTTCAACAGTATCATATGTCCTAAAACAAATCATCTGCTTTTGAGAAAAGTGTAAAATATGCCTCTGAATTAAAATAATACTAAGACTTTTCAGCATCCCATAAAAATCAGAGGCTTAGAGGATCAATGAATGCAAATCACCTTAAAACATCACCTACACTTGAAAGGTGGAATGTGAAATTAGTTATCTGTATATTTCCTTATGCACGCTCTGTCGTGTCCAACTCTCTGCAACCCCATGGACTGCAGACTGCCAGGTTCCTCTGTCCATGGGACTCTACAGGCAAAAATACTGGAGTGGGTTGCCACTTACTACTCCAGGGGATCTTCCCAACCCAGGGACTGATCCCATTAACTCCTGCGTCTCCTTCACTGGCAGGCAGATTCTTTACCACTGAGCCACCTGGGAAGCCTAGGTAGATAAGGTACATTTCCTTATATCTCCAAATAAAATAACAATGACTAGTATTATTGAAAATGTTCTATATATAATAGTAAAACAATATTCGAGTCACTTCACCTTCACTGCTTCATTTGTAACTCACAACTCTGAGACGAGGATTACTGTTATTTCCATTTAACAGCTAAGGAAACTGAGGCTAAGTGAGATGAAGAGAGCTTAACCAGCCCAAGCTCATGCAGTTAAAAAGCAGCAAAACTGGCATTTAAACCTAACGCTGCATCCAAGGCCTAAGTGCCGTTACTTCTCACGCTCTTGCTTAACACAGTGACCTATATTATGGTATGAGTAAGGAGGGCCTTCAGCATCTCTCAAATAGAACTGCTCATTTTTTTTTAGATGTAATGACAGTAAATTTATGTCTATTAAAAACAGTGCCTTATCTTTTATTGATGACACTTTAACATTTACAAACACAGTATGTCTGGGATCTGCATCAATGATGGGGAGGGGGATATGCATGGAGTAGGATTGGTCATATTGACAACTGTTGACAGTCAACAGATAACGGGTAAACAGTGGTTCATTTTACTACTCTCTCTGCTCTTGCATCTTTGAAAATGTCCAAGATACAATTAAGAAAACTAAGTCTTTAAACATACCAATACTGTAAAAGAGGAAGACACAATCTTTAACAACTTTTTTTACATTCAGCAATATTTTCCTTATTTCAAAGTCAAGAGACAGGAAACAGGCTACCCATAATTTTAAAAAATTTTCACATATTCACCATCATATCCTAAAGTTCTTCATGTAGAAAGATCTGAGTATTTGGTCTCCAGCTAAGACTGCTGAGGAGGAAGAGACCAATTCTGACACATGCAATAACCAGAAGATAAAAAGAAGACGGCAGGCAGGCAGAATGCCTACTTTCACCACTGCGTTGGAACTGCAGACTTAATTCCTGTCCCTATACATTTGTCTCACTTTGTGACTGGAGGCATTTTTTCAGAAGTCTCCCTCTCACTGTATCATACTCTTTTATAAGTAATTAAAATTATTAAGAAAAGCAAAATTTATGTCCACAATAGGCATTTGCTGTGATGGATGAACAGAATGGCTGGTCAGAAGACAGGAAGAGCTCTTTGGTGGAGACTCAATTAACTACCATATTGTTTGACTCAGAAAAGAATGAGAGTCCAAAGGTTTTGCGTATAACATATTAACACATAAGAGCATATTTCAAATTTAATAACAACTTGTTTTACCTATACAGTCAATAGAGCCAAAAAAACTTACTTCTAAAGTCTAAAGTAGGTATTAGCTAGCTCAGCCGTTTGAATGTGTCTACTTGTTTGCCCAGGACAAAGCATGGCACATGACCAACGCACAATAAATATTCGTTGAATAAACTCCCTTCTTACAGTCCTGCCAGCTTTCTCATTTAGGTGTAACTGGGCAAAATAATTAGGAAGGAGGAGAAGCAGCAAGGGAAAAACAAGCTTAATAATTTTACCTGACAAAGCACTATGAACAGAGCATGCATTTGCTCTGTAGAGAATATTAAATTACATAGTTCAGGGACCTTTACTGAAACATCTTGGGGCCTGGCCCATCGGGATCATGAATGAAGAGAGACATTTTATAAAGCCTTCTTTATGCTGAGCCAACTCTTAATTTTGGCTTTTAGAAATGGCTTGTTTAACTTTACTACATTTATAGTCCAAGTGAGTTTTCATTATCTATTTTCAACACTTGGGAAAAGTTACTATTTAACATGAACACTTTTTCATTTTCGGAAGTTGCATCTCCACTTTAATCACAGCATTCATCATCAGCCCCTCCTCCACCTTACCTTCTCCCTTTAACATCTATAAAATACTTCGCAGTTCCTAGTTCTTTCTTGCTATATTTAAATGGCTCCTGACTTGGCACCCACATCTTACCTGGCAGATCATCTGATCTGTAGAACCCACAAAACAACCACAGAAGAAACTTCAGACTCCTCTGGATAGCCAAAGAAGAAGCTTTTGACAGCAAGTATTTCTAATAATTGAAACAATATCATGTCTGCCATCAACAAATACTATATTCTGGAAGGGAGATGATGGCAACACCAATTAGAAAGAATACTATTTTTCTGTTGGGACACACAACATACAAAATTAATTTTTTTAAAGTGAGAAGCTATATCAATTATTTACTTTACAGAAAAAAGATGTAAGTTTAAAAGGGCTTTCTTGAACTGGCCGCTACTTCTAATACAAAGTTAGGTAAGGAGGCAACAAAGCAGCCACTTCCCATTTTTAATGACTTCTGCACTGTGTGTCTGGAAGCCCTGAAAACAAGCAGAGGCAGCAGGGTATCATGAGGAAGAACTACAGTCAGACTGAGCTGGGGTCAAATCCTAACTCTGCTCCTTATTAGCTGTGTGACCTTAAGCAGGTGGCTTCACCACTCACCCTGGCTTCATACCTCAAGAGGGCCCAGCTGCCATTCTGTATAAGGCGAAATCCCAGAATTCTCTCAATAAATCCCTTTTTAGCTTACAGTCAATACAATGGCTTCAATCCTTAAAATTACAGGGACTAAAACTAAGACAATCACCCTCCTGAACTCTCTCCTAAGAGCCTCCCCACTCCCAGGAATCTCCCTTGATACCCATCAACCCAACACCGAGGCAAACTGAGGGACGGACAATCCTTTCCCCTACAAGAGGAAATAAAGACAGAGGGAAAAAAGCGTGCTTTGCAACAGTAACAGAGGGAGTATTCTTAAAGTAGGATTCTCGTAAGTCCCTAAGACATCAGCCTTGCTTACAGAAATGCAGAACCATGAGCAATCATCATCTATATAAAACTACTACAAAATTAAATCAGAACAATTATGCTGATGAAAAATACCTCTCCAAATCAGTAAAAAGCAAAAAACCTTAATAAACATTCCAGGCTCAACTATATCTCCTTAAACACGAATTTGATATACAACAACAACAAAAAAACCCACTTTGGATCACAAATTTAAAGCTGAAAAACAGAATGAACAAAAGCTAACAGAAATGAAAAAAAAGGTGAAGAAGATAAAATTCTATCAGAATTGAAGATCAAATCACAAGGTGCTCAAGAATAAATACAAATAAAACCTATAAAAGGCATTGAAGAAAACAGTAAAAGAAGAGAATGAAAATGACATGATGCAGTAAAAAACAGAAAGCTTTTGAAATGAAAGATAGACAAAGAAGATATAATTATGTGTAACTTGAGTACCAACAGAAGAGAAACAGAACATTAGAATATTTAAACCTATAATCCAAATGAAAGTGTCTCAGAAACAAAAGGCGCAACAAGACATAATAAAAGAATCCAGTAGGCAGAACACTGACCTGCTACAGGGAACTCCAAGACAACAGTCACAATGAAACTATTCAGACTGTAAAAATAAAAGGGAAAATAAAACCAGGAATTTCAAACAAAAGGATCGAATGACTTGTAAGTGCAAGAAAATTAAGACTGGGATCAGATTTCTTAAAAAAACGACATAAAGAACAAGACCACATTTGTAAGCAAGGAAACAAAGTGTGAACCGAGCTGTCCTTCCAGTGTCAAGGCTACAGAAAAACAACTTTAAATATGTAAGAACAGGGAAATTGTGTTCACAAGCTCTTCTTTAAAAATCTACTAAAAATTGAGATAGATCTAACCAGTAGGTGACTGGGAAACTGCAGCCAAAGATGATAGTGAGGACTTAACAAATTTAACTGTAAACCTAAGTGCAAAAACAAATCTGCGGTTAGGTTTGAAGGCAAACTAGGTATAGTTCAACTAAAAACATGGGAGAAGAGAAAAAAAGAAAAGCACAGAATAAACTCATTGATTATTGAAACAGCAATAAGGTAAGGATCAAAGCACACCATTAAAAACTAAAATAAAGGACAGTAGAAAGTTAAACATGAAAACAAGGAAGAGGATGTTTTTAAAAGGAGTAAGCACATAAGTAGCTTCTATAACAAAAACAAAAAGTCCAAAATGTCCAAAGACATTTTTAAAACGGAAATGCAAGTAAAGCATATTGGCAGCTAAACGAATGGCTAACCGCGATGGTGGTGGGGGACAGCCCCCAGTAAAAGCACATCATAAAGAAAATACAACAATGCCCGTGAAACGCACTCAGTGGCGCATGAGTCTTCGTGACCCCATGCCAGGCTCAATGCATACGGGAGTACATAACACGCAATGACAAAACTGAGATCGAATTCAACAATCACTAACAGAAAATCATTTTTTAATACAGCTCCTAAAAAGGAACTAATGCTTTATGCAAGAGATAACCTAAGAAAGGTGGAGTAAAATAAAGGTGGAGGATTAAAAGGTACAAACTATTATGTATAAAATAAGCTACAAGGATATATTGTATAGCACAAAGACTAGACCATTATTTTTTAACAACCATAAATGGAATATAACCTTTAAAAATTGTGAATCACTGTTCTACATCTAAAATTTACATAATATTATACATCAACTATACCTCAATTAACGGAGAAGGCAATGGCAACCCACTCCGGTACTCTTGCCTGGAAAATCCCATGGACGGAGGAGTCTGGTAGGCTGCAGTCCATGGGGTCGCTAAGACTCGGACACGACTGAGTGACTTCACTTTCACTTTTCACTTTCATGCATTGGAGAAGGAAATGGCAACCCACTCCAGTGTTCTTGCCTGGAGAATCCCAGGGACAGGAGCCTGGTGGGCTGCCGTCTATGGGGTTGCACAGAGTCGGACACGACTGAAGTGACTTAGCAGCAGCATACGTCAATTAAAAAAAAAAAGATAACCTGAAACAAAGTAAATCAAAAAGACTAAAAATTAAAGAGAGGCCACGGCATATCAAAAAAAATAGAGTAAAAAAGAAAGAGAAAAAAAAAGCAAAAGTAGTAATCCTGATACTGAAGAATTCAAATCAAAAAGGCAGCTGAAACATGACAAAAAAAACCATCTAATGTTAGCAGCCATATTATACAATTAAAATATAAAATTAAGAATGCTTATGCATCAAATACCAGAGCAACCACCTTCAAATGCAAAAACTACAAGTAATGCAGTAAAACTCAGAAAAATAACTTGAGTAATATGTAAAACTAACGCTCATGAGTTTAGCTGAGAATACAAACAACTGACATAACATAAAAAGATAAATCTTATATATTACACTTTGTTATTGGTGGTGTTTAGTTGCTAAGTCATTTCTGACTCTTTGCAACTCCTTGGACTGTAGCCCTGCAGGCTCCTCTGTCCCTGGGATTTCCCAAGCCAAGAATACTGGAGTGGGTTACCATTTCCTTCTCCACGGGATGTTCCTAACCCAGGGATGGAACCCATGTCTCCTGCATTGGCAGGTAGATTCTTTACCAGTGAGCCACCAGGAAAGCCCATCAAACTTTATACCTTGATAATAAACTCATTCTCAGGTGGATCTGAATAATGACCAAAAAAAGAGGGGGAGGGAATCATATACTCTTCTCAAAGAAATGAGGAAGAAATAATGCAATGGCAGATCACAAGTCTAATAAAATCAAACATTACTAACAGAATCGAAAAACAAAAGGTCATTCCACTCTAAAAATTTTTAATTGTCTACTATTAAAACTTTTGATTGACACAGCAAAATACAAACCAAAATTATGATTTTCTAAAAAATGATACATTTAATTCACTGAAAAAAGGAAAACCTATTACATTTAAAATAAACATTCACAATAATAAAAATAAATTCCTCATTCAACAAGAACAATAAACTAAAGCAAAACACAAGGATGGAAACAGAAATTAATGAGGTAATTTCTAAATAAATCAAAACCTTAGAGTTCTTTAAGGAAACAGACAAAATACATATGGGGGAAAAAAGGAGAAAACAAATATACAAAATAACTGGGATGATACACTTTCAACACGTTTTGCAAGATTATTCATTTCAATATTACTTGTCATTAGAAAATACAGTTAGAAATAACATGAACTTCCACAGTGTAAGAACAACTAAGTAAACAGTTGGTAAAGCCATACAACCTGCTACCTGCTAAGTCTCTTCAGTCGTGTCCGACTCTGTGCGATCCTAGATACGGCCTCCTACCAGGCTCCCCCGTCCCTGGGATTCTCCAGGCAAGAACACTGGAGTGGGTTGCCATTTCCTTCTCCAATGCATGAAAGTGAAAAGTGAAAGTCAAGTCGTACAACAGTCACACTCTAAAAATGAACGGAGATCCCCATGAAATAATACAGATTCCCAGTCTAAGTGGAAGAGACAAAGTGCAAAAGAATAACTGCAGTGCGCTACTTTTTGTACAAAGAGAAAAGAAGAATATATACACGTACATGCTCATCTTGTGCAAAGACGAATTTAGACTAACTGCCTATGGGAAGGAAGAGAGAATGAGTAGAAAGGATGGGGGACTAGAAAAGGAGCAGAAGAGAATGGAGGGAAAACTAACACTCCTCTTTCTGTATAGTTCTAAATGTGTATAAGTTCTAAATTTGCATACTCAAATAACAAAATTTGGAGAAGGCAATGGCACCCCACTCCAGTACTCTTGCCTGGAAGATCCCATGGATGGAGGAGCCTGGTGGGCTGCAGTCCATGGGGTCGCTGACGGTCGGACACGACTGAGCGCCTCCGCTTTCACTTTTCACTTTCATGCATTGGAGAAGGAAATGGCAACCCACTCCAGTGTTCTTGCCTGGAGAATCCCAGGGACGGGGGAGCCTGGTGGGCTGCTGTCTATGGGGTCGCACAGAGTCGGACACGACTGAAGTGACTTAGCAGCAGCAGTAGCAGCAATAACAAAATTAATAACAATGACAGAAAAAAAAAAAAAAAACCCTAAAAGAGAAACTGAACAAAGAGATGTCTCTAATGGCATTTGAAATGATGAACATCACACTACAGAGGAAAGGGGGCAGGGAGAACTAATCCAAGTAACTTTAAGGCTAAACACTCTCAGGTTATAAAGAAAACAAACAAAACACCCAAATGAACACTGAATTCCAATACATGTTTTTTCACTGTGTTAAAGATAAGCAATTCTGGGGACTTCCCTGGTGGTCCAGTAGTAAGGATCTGCCTTGCAGTGCCAAGGATGTGGTCCACTCCCTGGTCAGAGAACTACCACATGCCTCTGAGCAACTAAGCCCTTGCACCACAACTAGAGAGTCTATGGGCGGCAACAAAACACCCCGCAAGTTGCAATGAAGATCCTGTGTGCTGCAACTGAGACCCAACAACTAACCCTAATCTTCAACCTCACACAGCCAAACGAATATTAAAAAAAAAAAGATTAACAATTCTGAATTGCTTGATGTGTATTCCAAGATGGAACAAATAAGTAAGTAAATTGTGGATAACAGGACCTACAATTTTCACTGTCAAAGAAGGGAGTTACAAATATGGAAACTAGCGAGGGAGATTCGGAGAAGGCAATGGCACCCCACTCCAGTACTCTTGCCTGGAAAATCCCATGGACGGAGGAGCCTGGTGGGCTGCAGTCCATGGGGTCGCTAGAGTTGGACACGACTGAGCGACTTCACTTTCACTTTTCACTTTCATGCATTGGAGAAGGAAATGGCAACCCACTCCAGTGTTCTTGCCTCAAGAATCCTGCAGACGGCGGAGCCTGGTGGGCTGCCGTCTATGGGGTCCCACAGAGTCGGACACGACTGAAGCGACTTAGCAGCAGTAGCAGTAGCAGCAGGGAGGGAGATTACAATGAACCTCATAATGACGGCTGGAAAAAAGTAGTATGTACTCATAGTTTTCACTTAATATAGGGGATGTCTATGTGTGTCCCCTAGCTCTACCCACTGGGAAGGCTCTGACAGTTGACTTTATGTGTCAATTGGCCCAGAGTGGCCAGATGTTTGATGAAACATTATTTTGTTTCTGCAAGGATGTTTTTAGATGTGATGAACATTTCAATCAATAATGTAAAGCAGACTGCCCTTCATATCACCAGTGGGCCTCATACAACCAGCTGAAGGCCTAAACAGAACAAAGAGACCGACTCTCTCCTAACATGAAAGAATTCTCCAATTAGACTGCCTTTGGACTTAACTTGCAACATCATTTCTTCTTGCCTAATGGCCTTGGCACATTAGTTCAATGGACCAGCAAACATTAGTTCTCCCTGGGTCTCTCAGCTGCCAGCTCACCCTACAGGTTAGATTTGCCAATTTAATCACATGAACCAATTCCTGGTGATAAATCTCCTTATACCTCTTTCCTATGAGTTCTGTTCCTCTGGAAAATCCTAACAGGGGCCTAAAATCTATGACCTCTCAGTAGCAATGAGCACAAATGTCTAGATCATGATTTCTATTTACTACTGCTACTATAAAGAATCAAGCTTCCTTGAAAAATGGCAAATTCCAAGGCAGGAATCTGCACAGAGTACAAAAGAACCCTGAAATATCTTGATTTATGAGTACACATCAGAAGGACACAGAATGATTCAGGTAAAAAATATTGTCATTTGTTAAAATTATTAAGCAAGATTTTATGAGACACAGGGTATTTACAGAGTCTCAAAGTATTTCCCCAAAAGATGCCTATTAATTACAAAGAAAAAAACTGATTTTTTAGTGGAAAAACCTGGAGGACATCACACCAGGTGACTGAAAATTACATTACCAGTAATGAAACAATAGTACGGACCTTCAGATACTGTATGCTGATACACTTGTATAGCACATGCTCAATTGCTCAGTCATGTTCGACTCTTTGCAATCCCATGGACTGTGTAGCCTCACCAGGTTCCTCTGTATATGGAATTTTCCAGGCAAGAATACTCCAGTGGGTTGCCATTTCCTACTCCAGGGGATCTTCTCAACTGGAGATCAAATCTGCATCTCATGCATTAGCAGGCGAATTCTTTACCACTGAGCCACCTGCAAAGCTCTCAATTGTGTAATATTCCAGTCAAAAATGCACAGCCTAAATCTAATCAGGAGGAGACATCAGACAAATCCAAATGGTGGGATATTTTTACAAAATAATTAAACTGTATTCTTCAAAAATTTTTTTATCAAGAAACAAAGACCAAGGAAGTGTTCTAGATTAAAGGAGATTAAAGACATATGGCAATTAAAAGCAACAAATGATCCTAGACTGAACCATTTACCCAGAAAACAAGTTTTTTTTTCTCTTTTAATCAAAAGGACATTAGGAAATTCAGAAAATTTTTAATAAAACTGACATAGTGTTATATCAATGTCAATTTCCCAATTTTGATGATGGTACTGTGATTATATAAGAAAATATCCTTGTTTTTTGTTAAGTATAAATGGAAGGATTTAGGGGCAAAGGGCCATAAAGTTAGCAAATTGCTCTCAAATGGTTCAGGAAAAAAAAAAAACTACTTATTGCTTTATGAAAAGCAACTGTGGCAAAAAGTTAACACTTGGGGAATCTATGGTGAAGAAAGAGTACATGGCAATTCTTTGGATTATTTTTGCAACTTTTCTCCAAGTTTGAAATTACCTAAATATTTTTATTTGGGTAAAAATACAGTAGTGTTTGATAACAATGCTTTTTTACATTATTCCCCAACCATATGTGTGCACCCACACACACATATTAAAGCCAAAGCCAAAAACCTGAGAGGTTTTTCTCTTCTTATAACCTCTAGCCAAATGGCCACATAATCTGCTGAATCCATCTCCTCTTCTTTTCAACAGCACTATTGATTATCATATAACCTCTAAATGATTTCCTGACTCTGCACTCTACCCTTTCACACACTTGCAAAATAAACCACCTCACTGCTGCTGCTGCTAAGTCGATTCAGTCGTGTCCAACTCTGTGCAATCCTATAGATGGCAGCCCACCAGGCTCCACTGACCCTGGGATTCTCCAGGCAAGAGTACTGGAGTGGGTTGCCATTTCCTTCTCCAATGCAGGAAAGTGAAAAGTGAAAGTGAAGTCGCTCAGTCGTGTCTGACTCTTCGCGACCCAATGTACCGCAGCCTACCAGGCTCCTCTGCTCATGGGATTTTCCAGGCAAGAGTACTGCAGTGGGGTGCCATTGCCTTCTCCGTCTCACTTCTCTACTTTAAAATCTTAAATGGTCTCCATGGCAACCCTTCTACATAGACTTAAGTTTTCTGCAGCTCATGCCCTTGCCTCTCTATTTTGTGCCCTTCTCATGTGGAAGAAAGCAAATGCAGTGCTTTGAACCTGCAATGCACTTGTACTGTTTGTGCTTTGGTATATGCTCTCTATGCTGAAATATCCTTATCTATCCAATCAAAGAAATTCCTATTTATTCTTTAAACCTTATCTTAGCTTCCCTTCCCTGTGAAACCTTCCCTGACACAATACACAGTGTGAAGATATAACCACTCTCTGGTTCCTTAGTGCTAATATTTACTCTTATACTATAATATCTCTATTACAAATAGCTCCACTAAAAATTCATTTTATTGGGTTCCAGAATCACTGTGGAGGGCGACTACAGCCATGGAATTCAAAGACATTTACTTGCTCCTTGGAAGGAAAGCTATGACAAACCTAGACAGCATATTAAAAGGCACAGACATCACTTTGCTGACAAACGTGCACACAGTCAAAACTATGATCTTTCCAGTAGTCATATATGGATGTGAGAGTTGGACCACAAAAAAGGCTGAGCACCAAAGACTTGATGCTTTTGAACTTCGGTGCTGGAGAAGACTCTTGAGAGTCCCTTGGATTGCAAGGAGATTAAACCAGTCAATCCTCAAGGAAATCAACCCTGAATATTCATCAGAAGGACTGATGCTGAAGCTGAAGTTTCAATACTTTGGCCACCTGATGCGAAGAGCTGACTCACTGGAAAAGATCCTGATGCTGGGAAAGACTGAAGGCAAAAGGAGAAGAGGGCAGCAGAGGATGAGATGATTAGACACAATCACCGACTCAATAGACATGAATTTGAGCAAACTGAGGACAGAGCAGCATGGTGTAATGAAGTCTGTGGGGTCTGCAAAGAACTGGACACTACTTATGACTGAACAACAGCAAATCTCTATTACCTTATCACACAGTATAACTCCCATTCTGAGGTGAGTGGGGATTCACTGACAGAGGGACCAAGTCATATTTATTTGCTGAACTACTTAGACTAGACTAGGTCCTCAAGAGTAGGAAATGTTAAGAAAGTCTCTATCTACATGTTGAAAAGTAAAAGCTAAAAAAAGAAAGAAAATGAAATTTTAAGACTAATATACCTTTCACAGGGAGATGACATATGTTTTTGCTTGTTATATAAGTTAGAACAAGCCCTAGACTTAACTTTTATGCAGTCATCTCTGGAAAACAAATAATCTGACACAATTTTCCAATTTTTTATTTTTTATAGTTTGATGATAAAGAACACATGTTGTTCACAGCCTTTTAAGTTATGAACTGTGACTAAAATAAAGTTATAGATATACAACAGTACAAAACCAAAAATAGTTTCACTTTATAATACTTAAGTACAAGAAATATCGTTTTGGTCAAAGTGCTTTAAATGCAGTAGTTTCTGATTTAAACTGAATTGTATAAAAAATCTAATCACTGCTTAATCTTACTTTTCCTGATATGAAACTAAGCCAATTACATAATTTTCTATCAGAAAGTTTAAAGGAAAATATTACAGAAGATTGGTTCATTCGTCCTCCTTTCCAATATAAACATTACAGGGATAAATAAAATTACTTTCTTAAGAAATGGATCCTTAATCACATAATAATACATGTGAAAGCTTCCATGAAGAAAATAGTATCATGTACAAATATGCAAAATCCTGACTGTTCCTGACGTCTTCCATACCTCATGCTCCCGGTTTTTCTAACAGCAATCACTTTGTCTTGGAGACCTAGCACGTGACCAACCCTTGACTGCCTTGCCATTCCTACATGTTTCTACCATAGCCTGCATTTCCAAATATAAAATTTAACATCTACTAAAGTATATATTCCAGAACGTCAGGGACTGAGGCACTTTAACTTTCTATTATGCAACCACCCTTTTTCTACAAGTACCAAGTACAGCATCTAGAGCACACAGGAACTCAGTAAATGGAAGACAAATGGCTGAGTTAGTCTGGAAGGATAACAAGCACTGGTAATCAGACATATATGGCAAAAATGGAAACGGGCTATAAGGAATAAATCTTCAATCTCCCCCAGGGCTTAGGAGTACAAAGATGTCCCCCAGGCCTGCTCACCAGACAAAAGTGTCCATGGGAGTTGGCATCTTTATTTCCTACCAGAAAGAATCAAGATACAACCATGGTAAATAGATTTTGAAGTGAATCTATATGTATAATGATATTAACAAGCCTCTAGAAAGCTGTTGGCATTATGATAAAGACTAGTATCTTCTCTTGATTTTCCCTTAGATATCCTAGAATCCTTCATTATTTTCCTTCAAAATTCTTAGATCCCATTAAAATATACACGAAATAAGACATTATATTTACAGAATAAACTACATTTAGAAAACAGACCTGACAGGTACTAATTTGAAAATGAACCAATAACTTCGTCACCATCATTCATTAAAATGAACTTAATAAAGTATAAGTTCTTTTGCAGTAGTGCCCTCAGTCACACCAGTTCCTATATGAAACTGCAAATTTATTACTTAATAAATTACTAACTGTAGGAGAAAAGTCAATGTTATTTTATAATTCTTTTGATATTCTTCTTATAGAGTAAGTGTAAGTAAGTTTTAGTCGCTCAGTCGTGCCCAACTCTTTGCGACCCCACAGACTGCAGCCCACCAGGCTCCTGTCCATGAGATTTTCCAGGCAAGGATCTGGAGTGGGTTGCCATTTCCTTCTCCAGGGCATCTTCCCAACCCAGGGATCAAACCCTGGTCTCCTGCACTGCAGGCAGATTCTTTACTGACTGAGCTACAAGGGAAGGCCTATATTCTTCTTATAGAGGTCATACATAATAAGCCAAACTGAGTAAGTGTCCTTAAAATAAAGAATGAACTAGAGCACCTAATTTCTTCTTCCTCAGAGAAAAGGCTTTGTTGTCACAAAAGTTAATTGAATTCTTGTCTTTGATCCTATTTTTTTTTCTCTGTATTCTCTATTAACTGACCTCTTTTTTTTTTTCCTTCCTTTGAGTTGCTTTTCTTTTCCTTAGTTGTAACCACTTTTATTATTGAAATTAAAAGCCCTGTTAACCATTTTAGTCAAGCATACTAACTACCTAAATGTCAAATGTCTACATCAATTTTAACATAGGACATTCAAGACTGCTATGCTTCCCAATCACTACGAATATCTGATTTTTCAGTTCTAGTACAAATTCCTTGTTTACAATCAGGCTAAGATACTATATTCTTTCTATGTATCTTAGTTTGACCCCCCCCCCCAAAAAAAAAAAAAAAACAACTCAAAGTCAGATTAATACTATTAATTTAATAAACAACTCTAGTTTAAATGGACTGTATAACAGGATGCTACATTATCTCACTGTTCTTAAAACAATCCTTTGTTTAAAAAAAAAGTGAACTAAATCTTCAAAAACATCTTAGACCTAGTAATTCTAAGTGCCTTAAGGAAATATTTTCACAAAGTATCATCTTCTCTTTGTAAACTAGATATTTCATATAATGTTTTATACCGTAATCACATCCATGAGTCATTTGCAGGATGTACAACATGCTTTTTAAAACTCTGCTAAGGTTAAAACACTGAAAGACAAGGTTCAAAGCTACATAACTGGAAACATCCCAGGACAAAACCTTAACAGTGACTGAAATCACTGATGTCCACTTATATTTTTTGATAATCTAATTCTAGACCAGACCAGTGGTTCTTTTTTTTTTTTTTTTTGCCTCAGAGGACTTCTTTAATGGTCATATGCACAGTTCTTTCTTTTTTTTTTTTCAATGTCATCATCTCCTTTATTTCATTTTCTTCTTTTTTTTTTTTAAATTTTATTTAATTTTTAAACTTTACATAATTGTATTAGTTTTGCCAAATATCAAACACAGCTATGTATTAGGACCACTATGGGACCTTTTAAAAAATATCCACTCCAAGCTAACTGAATCAGAATCTCTACACTTTGGAGAAGGCAATGGCACCCCACTCCAGTACTCTTGCCTGGAAAATCCAATGGACGGAGGAGCCTGGTAGTCTGCAGTCCATGGGGTCGCACAGAGTCGGACACGACTGAAGAGACTCAGCAGCAGCAGCAGACTTTGTTCATAGGAAAAAGGTTTACAAACCTCCCCAGCTGACCGTAATATGCAGTTAAGATTCAAAACCATTGGCCAGGTCTTTATAATTATTAACACAGACTAAAATATAAAGTATCATTTAGCACTAATAATATTGTATTTTAAAAGAAATATCATTCAAAATATACCAATATTTAAGTCCATTATTCAACAAAGAGTAAGTCTCTCACAATCATTTGCTGGTGTTGCAGATATTTTTAACAATTAAAATTATAACAATTACCTTACTTTAGCAGGAATACATAATTAGTATAACATAGAACATACAACGTTTTATAATCATTTCAGCTTCAAATCCTCTGAAAGAACTGATGATGCAGTCAACCACCTAGCAGAGTTTGCAAGTTACAAAGTAGCCATGAGATGAAAGATTGGGGCATTTCAGGCTGAGAACAAACTGGTGAAGACCATGGTATAAGCCATTGCTGGTGGCTCAGATGGTAAAGAATCTGCCTGCAATGTCGGAGACTGGGGTTTGATCCCTGGGTCAGGAAGATCCCCTAGAGAAGGGAATGGCTACTAACTCCAGTATTCTTGCCTGGAAAATTCCAATGACAGAGGAGCCTGGCTACAGTCCAAGGGGTCACAAAGTGTCGAGACAGGACTGAGTGACTAATACTTTCACTTTCCTGGCATAAAGACAGTAGGTGCAGAATCTGTTTATAACGGAGGGGAGAATTCAATATGATGGTGTGCTGGAGACAAACAGGAGTGGTTGGAAATGGAAAGAAAAGCTATGACTGTGTATGGACTGGAAAGGTCTCTGACCAAAGAAGAAACTTAAATATTCATCTAAAAGGCAATGGAGTCATTGGAAGTTTTTAAAAAGAAATGACAGGATGTTTCACTTCCAAGACGATGGAATAAAGTACTTTCCTCTGTTCTTCTAGGGCAATTGAAAGCCCTAGACATTACAAACATTACACATAAAACTACTATTAGAAATCTGTAAAAGGTAAAGAGAAGAAGGAAGACTGCCCAGGAACCTCAAGACCTGAGGAACAAGTCATATGGTGAGATCTCTGAGTTTTCTTTTTGCCCCATGTATCTCAGACTCGCAGCTGAAAATCTGACAATGTAGAAATACCAACAGGCAAAGACAAAAAGAAACGCAAAAAAGTTTGTTCTCTTTAGCCAAAAGACCAGGTAGGGACAGTCTAGTAAGACAGAAAACTTTTAGGCAATAACAGTACTACTCCAGCTAACCACTATGCAAAAACCCATGACCCCATCCCCACTCATGCCAGCAAAGGCTGAATGGGAAGCCCAGGCTCCCACCCTCACCAGGCTGTAATGAGGCATATTCAGCACTAGTGTCATGGAAGGTCAAGGAGGGATTCAAGACTGTCACCTCATAATGAGCCCCTGTATTCCAGCACCCCTCACCCTTGCTGTGTCACTGGAGGCCACGTGGAAAGCTGCCAGAATTATCTGACAAAGATCTTGGAGCAGCCATGAGGAAAAGGCTTCAACAAGCAACTATGCACAAAAGTACCAGAAAAACAGAAAGCCGCAGAAAAAGAAACAGAAAAGCTCAGCAAAGAAATAGAAGATATAAAGAACCGAACAGAAATTTTAGAATAGAAAAATATAATAACTGAATAAAAAAGCTAAGTATATGGACTCAAAGCAGAATGGTGGGGACAGAAGGAAGAATCAATAAAGTAGAAGAGAGTAGAAATGACCCAATCTTAACAACAGAAATAAAACAGAATGTAAAATAAATGAAGGGATCCTCAGGGATATGTGGGACTACAACAAAAGGTATTTGTGTCACTGGGATCCCAGAAGTAAAGGGGAAAAGGGGCAACGGGTGCCTGAAGTAGTACTGGGCTGCCCAAAAAGTATGTTGGGTTTTTCCATAAAGTATGGAAGTACTTTCACATAAAGTACTTTTTTTTTTTTTTTTTACATAAAGTACTTTTTCCAAAAGTATGTTTAGGTTTTTCCATAAGCTTATGGAAATCTTATGGAAGATTGGAAAGATATGGAAAAACCCAACAAAATTTTGGCCTAACCAATCTTTGAAGAAATATGGCAAGAGACAGAAACCTACAGGTTCAAGAAGTTGAGTGAACCCTAAGGTGGATAAACCTAAAGAAGTATACACCAAGTCACAAGTCCTTTAGTCATGAGGAAGAAATCAAGAGCTTTTGATATGAAAAAACTAAGCCAATTCATCCCCCACAAACGAACCCTAAGATAATAACTACAATAAGTTCTCTGAAGAGAAGAAAATAATAAAAGAAGGAACTTCCAAATATTAGGAAAGGGAAAATAGTAACCAGAACTACGGTAGTGGATTTCCCTGGCAGTCCAGTTGTTAAGACTCTATGGTTCCACTGCAGGGGGCAAAGGTTTGATCCCTTGTCAGGGAGATCCCACATGCCATGCAGCAGGGCAAAAATTAAAAAAAACACACACACATACATATATGTATATGTGGGTAGATACAATAGGCTTTCCTTATCCTCTTCAGTTTCCTAAATTATGCTTGATAGTTGAAAGAAAAGTTATAACCGTCTGATGTTGTTCTAAATGAACATACAGGAAACACTTTAAGACAATTATATAATAAAAGGGAGGGTGTACAGGGATACAAAGGAATTTAAGGTTTTAATACTTCACTGGCAAAATGATAACAGCAGAATGTAATAAGTTATGCATATATAATACCTATAACAAACACCAAACATCCAATATATAGAGATAAATCCAAAACACAACAGATAAATCAAAATGGAATTCTAAAATATGTTAACCCACAGAAAGAGAATAAAAGAAAGTAAAAATACAGAGATAAAGAGAAAACAAAAAATAAAATGGCATATTTAAGCCCTAATAAATCTAAAGATACATAAAACATAAAAGCCTAAATATATTAAGACATATTAGCAGAGTGAATTAAAAAACATGATCCAACTATATGATGTCTACAAGGAACTATGTATGTCTATAGGAAACTTACTTCAAATATAACTATAAAGGCAGACTGAGAGTAAAAGGACTGAAAAAGATAAACCATATAAACATTAATCAAAGGAAAACAGGAATTGCTATATTAGCATCAGATAAAGTAGACTTTGGAGCAAAGAAAATGATCAGAGAAGGACAAGCATGTTATTGAATGACAAAAGAGTCAATCCATCAAGAAGACACAACAATCCTAAATGTATCAACTGAAGAATTAAAAAATATGTGAAGCAAAAACTAAAAGAACTGAAAAGACAGATAACTCTACCGTCTTAGTTGGAGACTGACATCCTTCTCTCAGCAACGGGTAGAACTAGAGAGAAATCAGCAAGGCTACAGAACTCAACAGCACTACCAACCAACAGGACAGTCACGTGTACAGAACACTCCACCAAACAGTAACAGAACACATATTTCTTTCCAAAACCGCATGGAATGTGTACTAAGATAAACCGTATTAATGTAGATCCTGGGCCACAGAACACATCCCAACAAATTAAAACGTAACTGAAATCACACAAAGTATTATGTTGGTGCAAAAGTAACTGCGATTTGGCATTGTTGAATTTTGCTGTTTGATTCAAATACATTCTTAAATAAATGCGGTTATGTCATACATCATTTTAATGTGCATTTCTTGCTTTTTTTGCTAATGACTTACTACTTGATGTCTATTTTATATTTATTTTAGACTAGGGAAATGATGCTAACAAAAAGCAAATTCCAGTAATTTTCTTATTCAAGTTCAAAATGGGTTGTAAGCAGCAGAGACAACTTACAACATCAATAACACATTTGGTCCAGGAATTGCTAAAGAACATATAGTGCAGTGTTGGTTCAAGAAGTTTTGCAAAGACGATGAGAGCCTTGAAGGTAAGGAGCACAGTGGTCAGCCTTAGGAAGTTGACAATAACCCAGAGGATCATCAAAGCTGGTCCTCTTCCAACTACATGAGAAGTTGCCAAAGAACTCAACACTGACCATTCTACAGACATTCAGCATGTGAAGCAGACTGGAAAAGTGAAAAGGCTTGAAAAGTGGGTGCCTAATGAACTGACTGCAAATCAAAAAATCGTTTTGAAGAGTTGTCTTCTCTTATTCTATGCAATAACGAACTATATCTCGATCAGATTGTGACCCGAGATGAAAAGTGGATTTTATACAACAATCAGGGACAACAAGCTCGGTGGCTGGACCAAGAAGCTCCAAAGCACTTCCCAAAGCCTAACTTGCACCAAAAAGAGACCATGGTTACTGTTTGGCAGTCTGGTGCCACTCTGATCCACTACAGCTTTCTGAATCCCAGCGAAACCACAGCATCTGAGGAGTATGCCCAGCAAGTCAATGAGATGCAGCAAAAACTGCAACACCTGCAGCCAATACTGGTGAAGAGACTGGGCCTCAACAAGAACGTCTGACAGCACATCACACAACCAATGCTTCAAAATAACAAATCTAGGAAGTTCTGCATCATTTGCCATATTAACCTGACCTCTAGCTAACAGACTACCACTTCTTCAAGCATCTCAACAACTTTTGCAGGGAAAAATGCTTCCACAGCCAGCAGGAGGCAGAAAATACTTTCCAAGAGTTCCTGGAATCCTGAAGCACAGATTTTTATGCTACAAGAATAAACAAACTTATTTCTCATTGGGAACAATGTGTTGATTATAATGGCTCCTACTTCGATTAATAAAGATGTGTTTGTGCCTAATTAAAAGATTTAAAATTCACAGGTGGAAACTGTAATTACTTTTTTTAACAACCTAATATCTTCTCTGATCACAACAGACATCAAACTGGAAATAACAGATAAAAGGAAAACTCTTGACCACTTGGAAACTACACAACACATTTCTAAATAACCCTTGGGGTCAATAGGAAGTCACAAGGGAAATTAAAGAAAAAAAAATACACTGAACTAAATGAAGACAAAAATACAATGTATCAAAAACGCTGAACATCACACTAAAGAAGTGTTGCAGGGAAAATTATTAAATGCATAAATTAGAAGAGGAAAAATCTCAGATCAATAATCTAAGCTCAAAAGAAGATATCTCAAAAGAAGACCAAAAAACTTTAAAAAACAGTAAAAATGAGCAAAAACAGAAAAATCACAAATTACCTGTATCAGGAGTGAATGAGGGATATCACTATAGACTGTAGAGAGCAAAAAGAATAAGGGAATACCATGAACACATCACAGAATCATACCAATTGTTGCAAGAAACACAACTGGCAAATTTCAATATTGATACATGATCAAACTCTAAAAACAATGAAAAGAGCAGAACACACTCAACTTGATAAAGAGCTTATACAAAAAAACTTACAGCTAACATACTTATGGAGGAAGACTGAGTAAGTTCTTCCCTAAGATAAGGAAGACAGCAAGTATGCCTACTCTCACCAATCTTATTCAATACTGCACTGAAAGCTCCAATCAGTGCAAGACAAGAAAAAGAAAGATAAAGCATTCAGATCAAAAAGGAAAAAAGATTGCCCCTCTCTGCAGATGATATCTATGTAGGAAATTCCAAGGAATCTACTGAAAATTCCTAGAACTAATAAATGAGTCCAGCAAGGTTGTGGGGTACAAGATTAACACACAAAAACCAACTATATTCTATATACTAGCAGTAACATGGAACACTGAAAAACACCACCATTTATAATGACCCCCAAAATGGCATAGTGTATAGTACAGTGAAGTCGCTCAGTCGTGTCCTACTCTTTGCAACCCCATGGACTGTAGCCTACCAGGCTTCTCTGTCCATGGGATTCTCCAGGCAAGAATACTGGAATGGGTTACCATTTCCTTCTACAGGGGATCTTCCCAATCCAGGGATCAAACCCACGTGTCCTGCATTGGAGGCAGAGGCTTTAACCTCTGAGCCACCAGGGAAGCCCTCAAAATGGAATACTTAGGTATAAATCTAAAAAAACACATATAATACTTTTATGCTGAACACTCATAAGAGAAATCAAAGAAGATCTACAAAACATGGAGAAACTTATCTCTGTTCATGGACTGGACAACTCAATATAATTAAGATATCCCTTTATCCTTTCCCTTCTCCAGGGGATCTTCCCAACCCAGGGATCCAACCGTACTGCAGGCAGATTCTCTACCAGCTGAGCCACAAGGGAAGCCCAATAAAGATATCTGCTGCTCCTCCTAAGTCGCTTCAGTTGTGTCCGACTCCATGCAACCCCATAGACGGCAGTCCACCAGGCTCCGCCGTTGCTGGGATTCTCCAGGCAAGAACACTGGAGTGGGTTGCCACTTCCTTCTCCAATGCATGAAAGTGAAAGTGAAGTGGCTCATTCCGACTCTTCTCGACCCCATGGACTGCAGCCTACCAGGCTCCTCTGTCCATGGGATTTTCCAGGCAAGAGTACTGGAGTGGGGTGCCATTGCCTTCTCCGAATAAAGATATCAATTCTCCCCAAATTGATACTGTGCCTGTGCATGCTGAGTCATGTCCAACTCTTTGTGACCTCATGGACTATAGCCTGCCAGGCTCCTCTGCCCGTGGAACTTTCCAGACAAGAATACTGGAGTGGTTGCCATTTCCTTCTCCAGGGGATCTTCCCGACCCAGGGATGAAACCAGCCTCTTGTGTCTCCTGCATTGGCAGGTGGGTTCTTTACCAGTTGAGCCATGGGGGAAGCCAACTGATACTGAGTTTTCATGCACTTTCTAACAAAATCCTTCCCATTAAGATTCTTTGTAGATACAGAAATTATTCTAAAATTTATATAGAAAGGCAAACAAACTAGAATAGTTAAAATAATCTTAGAATAAAACAGAAGGAATCAATCTACCAGATTTCAAGACTTATTACACACCTATAGCAGCCACAGATGGAGAAGCACCAGACAGTCAGCAAAAACAAGACCGGAAGCTGACTGTGGCTGAGATTATGAACTCCTTATTACCAAATTCAGACTTAAATTGAAGAAAGTAGGGAAAACCACTAGGCCATTCAGGTATGACCTAAATCAAATCCCTTATGATTATACAGTGGACGTGAGAAATAGATTTAAGGGACTCTATCTGATAGATAGAGTGCCTGATGAACTAGGGACAGAGGTTCCTGACATTGTACAGGAGACAGGGATCAAGACCATCCCCATGAAAAAGAAATGCAAAAAAGGAAAATGGCTGTCAGGGGAGGCCTTACAAATAGCTGTGAAAAGAAGAGAAGCGAAAAGCAAAGGAGAAAAGGAAGGATATAAGCATCTGAATGCAGAGTTCCAAAGAATATCTAGGAGAGATAAGAAAGCCTTCCTCAGGGATCAATGCAAAGAAATAGAGGAAAACAACAGAATGGGAAAACACTAGGGATCTCTTCAAGAAAATTAGAGATACCAAGGGAACATTTCATGCAAAGATGGGCTCAATAAAGGACAGAAATGGTATGAACCTAACAGAAAGAGAAGATATTAAGAAGAGGCGGTAAGAATACACAGAAGAACTGTACAAAAATGACCTTCATGACCCAGATAATCATGATGGTGTGATCACTGACCTCCAGCCAGACATCCTGGAATGTGAAGTCAAGTGGGCCTTAGAAAGCATCACTACAAACAAAGCTAGTGGAGGTGATGGAATTCCAGTTGAGCTATTTCAAATCCTGAAAGATGATGCTGTGAAAGTACTGCACTCAATATGCCAGCAAATTTGGAAAACTCAGCAGTGGCCTCAGGACTGGAAAAGGTGGGTTTTCATTCCAATCCCAAAGAAAGGCAATGCCTAAGAATGCTCAACCTACCGCACAATTGCACTCATCTCACATGCTAGTAAAGTAATGCTCAAAATTCTCCAAGCCAGGCTTCAGCAATATGTGAACCGTAAACTTCCAGATGTTCAAGCTGGTTTTAGAAAAGGCAGAGGAACCAGAGATCAAATTGCCAACATCCGCTGGATCATGGAAAAAGCAAGAGAGTTCCAGAAAAACATCTATTTCTGCTTTATTGACTATGCCAAAACCTTTGACTATGTGGATCACAATAAACTGTGGAAAATTCTGAAAGAGATGGGAATACCAGACCACCTGACCTGCCTCTTGAGAAATCTGTATGCAGGACAGGAAGCAACAGTTAGAACTGGACATGGAACAACAGACTGGTTCCAAATAGGAAAAGGAGTACTTCAAGGCTATATATTGTCACCCTGCTTATTTAACTTATATGCAGAGTACATCATGAGAAATGCTGGGCTGGAGGAAGCACAAGCTGGAATCAAGATTGCCGGGAGAAATATCAATAACCTCAGATATGCAGATGACGCCACCCTTATGGCAGAAAGTGAAGAGGAACTCAAAAGCCTCTTGATGAAAGTGAAAGAGGAGAGTTAAAAAGTTGGCTTAAAGCTCAACATTCAGAAAACTAAGATCATGGCATCTGGTCCCATCACTTCATGGCAAATAGATCGGGAAACACTGGAAACAGTTTCAGACTTTATTTTGGGGGGCTCCAAAATCACTGCAGATGGTGATTGCAGCCACGAAATTAAAAGACACTTACTCCTTGGAAGGAAAGTTATGACCAACCTAGACAGTATATTAAAAAGCAGAGACATCACTTTGCCAACAAAGGTCTATCTAGTCAAGGCTATGGTGTTTCCAGTGGTCATGTATGGATGTGAGAGTTGGACTGTGAAGAAAGCTGAGCGCCGAAGAATTGATGCTTTTGAACTGTGGTGTTGGAGAAGACTCTTGAGAGTCCCTTGGACTGCAAGGAGATCCAACCAGTCCATTCTAAAGGAGATCAGCCCTGGGTGTTCTTTGGAAGGATTGATGCTAAAGCTGAAACTGCAATACTTTGGCCACCTCATGCGAAGAGCTGACTCATTGGAAAAGACTCTGATGCTGGGAGGGACTGGGGGCAGGAGGAGAAGGGACGACAGAGGATGAGATGGCTAGATGGCATCACTGACTCAATGGACACGAGTTTGAGTGAACTCCGGGAGTTGGTGATGGACAGGGAGGCCTGGCATGCTGCGATTCATGGGGTTGCAAAGAGTTGGACAGGACTGAGCGACTGAACTGAAGTGATAGCAGCCATTCTGTGATCTTGGCAGAGGGATAAACACATAGCTCAATGAACAGAACAGAGAACCTAGAAATACAATACAAATATGCTCAACTGTTTGTTGACAAAGGTTCAAAAACAATTCAATGAAGACTGCCTTTCCCACAAGTGATGGTGGAACAACTGGGTATGCACAGGTAAAAGTAAGAAACCTTCATCACATCTTATACAAAAATCAACAAAAAATGGATCATGGACTTACATAAGTAGAAAACTGTAACACTTCTCTCTTCAAAAAGTTTTCTAAAACTGTAGGAATCAATTTTCAAGATCTAGAGGTAGGCTAGATTTGATGCCAAAACCACATATCTGACAAAGGACTTGTATATAAAATATATGAAAGAATGCGTGAAATTCAACAGTAAAATGACAAGAACAACAGACAATCCAAACAGAAAATGAACAAAAAACATGAACATCAGATCACATCAGTCGCTCAGTCGTGTCCAACTCTTTGCCACCCCATGAATTGCAGCACGCCAGGCCTCCCTGTCCATCACCAACTCTCGGAGTTCACTGAGACTCACGTCCATCGAGTCAGTGATGCCATCCAGCCATCTCATCCTCTGTCGTCCCCTTCTCCTCCTGCCCCCAATCCCTCCCAGCATCAGAGTCTTTTCCAGTGAGTCAACTCTTCGCATGAGGTGGCCAAAGGACTGGAGTTTCAGCTTTAGCATCATTCGTTTCCCAAAAAGGACCTACAGATGATGAGTAAGTACATGCAGAATTTGTCAGTATCGTGGGCCATTAGGAAAATGCAAATTAAAACTACAATGAAGCATCACTGTAGAACAATTAAAATTCAAAAAAACAAATGCTGACAAGGATGCAAAAAAAAAAAAAAAAAAACTAGATCCCTCACTGTATTAGTCTGCTAGGGCCATGACAGTTTGGAGGCTGGAAGTCCAAAACCAAAATTTCTCTTTCTTATAAGGACATCAGTCAAACTGGACTAGGGCCTCCTCTAAAGACCTCTTACACACCTCTTTAAATGCGTACCTGCAAATACAGTCACCTTGTGATGTGTTTGGGAGTTAGGCTTTCAACCTATGAATTGAGGGGGAGACAAAATACAGCCCGTAACGCTCACGCCTTCTACTGGCAATGTAAAATAGCGCCACCACTCTGGAAAACATTCTGGAAATTTATTTTAAAAAGTAAACAAGCAACTCAGCAATTATATTTTTCTCAGAAAAAGGAAGACCTGCAGTCACAAAAAAAAAAAAAAAAAAAAAAAAACCAATCCACAGATGTTTACAGCAGCTTTAGTCAGAGCAACCTATAACTAGGAACAACCTAGACGTCCTTCAAGGGTGAATGTTTAAACAAACTGTGGCACAGCCATACGATGGAATACTACTCAGCAATTAAAAGCAAACTATTTAAATATGGAAGAATGCAAATGACTATCCACAAAATTATGCTGAATGAAAAAAAAAAAGTCAATCCCAAAAGGTTACATCTGGTAGATTCCATTTATACAACACTCTTGAGATAATAAAATTACAGAAATGGAAACTGGATTAATGGTTGCTGGGTGTTAAGGAGAAAGGGGGTAGGTGGGAAGGAAGCAGTAGGTATGGCTACAAAAGGGAACTCTTTATGTCTTGCTACAGATGGGTAAGAAACTTCACTGAACCTTTTTCCACTTTCTAATATCTGAATGATGTGCTCTAAAATAAATTAGACAACAACAATCAAATGGGCTGGATGGGGAGATATTAGTTACCATATGTGGAATGATTAAGGAGTGCCACTGCTAAGCTGCTGCTAAGTCACCAGTCGTGTCCGACTCTGTGCGACCCCATAGACAGCAGCCCACCAGGCTCCCCCGTCCCTGGGATTCTCCAGGCAAGAACACTGGAGTGGGGTGTCATTTCCTTCTCCAATGCATGAACGTGAAAGTGAAGTCGCTCAGTCGTGTCCAACTCTTAGTGACCCCATGGACTGCAGCCCACCAGGCTCCTCTATCCATGGAATTTTCCAGGCAAGAGTACTGGAATGGGTTGCCATTGCCTTCTCAAGGAATGCCAGGCTCTGTGCTAATTCAGACTTAGGCTGGCTCCAACACTGTGCTTGACTTCATCAAGCTACACTCAATTGTTAAATGTCACCCAAAGATAACAACTGCAATGTCCAGCATGATCCAGGACAAAAGATGTAAATTATAAAATTGCCTCTCCTACCAACATGGTTATTTTCTATCTGAGCTCAGTCAAGTATTAATGAGAAAAGCAATAATCATCTGCTTAAATGTTTCACACTTAAGGTATAAGCAACTGAGAGATTTAAGTATCATCAAAATGTACAAAACAAGGTTAACTCAAACGGGATTTTAACAAAAATTGTATGTTTAAGACAGAATTAAACTGTAGACCAAGTGTTGTCATCTGTTTAATTCAGATGCCCTAAAGCATCACTCCCCATCCTAATCATGGAGTTTTTAGGTATTCTGGAGGTTAAGTGGATACAAATTGTAAGTAGTAGTAATAGTTTTCATCTCACCACAATTCAAGATGCCTATCTGTTGGGTGCTTGGCCTAGAAGGAGAAAATATTTCTAACAGCTTTTTTTGTCTTTGAGTAAAGATAACCCAGGACCAATGAAACTTGTAACAATCCACGTCTGTCTTTACAGCTGCCTTTAAGTGTTCCTTTCTCCTGCCTTCCAACTTCTCTACATTCCCGGGTATCCTTCCTTCCAGAGGCCACCTCTTTCAGCTGCCCGAACACGGTGAAGGACTTCAGCAAGCACTGAGCTCAGCCTTTCAAAAGTCTTGTTTACAGTTTAAGGCAGTCAGGAGAAATGTCCACCTTTCGGTTGACCTGGGCTGACTGAGGGCTGGAGAGCTTTGTTTTTATTTTGCAGAGGCCACTAGGAAGACTGCTTGAGTCTTCCTGACTGATATCATGGAATCAAGGCTGATAACATGCCTGGGGGAACCGGGTCAAAAGAGTTAACAGGTCACTTGAGCTCTCCTTTGCCCTGCTCACTCTACTAACTTTAATTATTCAGAGTCCAAGAATCTCAAATTCCAAAGATTCAGATTCCATTTTCAAGGTGTCCACTATTTCCTTCTCCTGGTTTAATATCCCTTCTTTCTTTCAGAACAGTGGTCATTTTCTCCTGCCCTCCACCTCCCAGCAATCTGCTCTCACACCCCAGAGTTCTAGCAGCCTCCAGTGCATAAGAGGTAAAGAAATTATTAACCTGGAATGGGTAGGCTGGGCTGATGGACTCCAGAACAGGAAACTCAAACTAAGGAAAACAGCTAAGGACCATCACGGCACTACCATCCCCTATCCAGCTCATGTAAGGGCTTCTCTGGTGGCTCAGACGGTAAAGAATCCGCCTGCAACGTGGGAGACCTGGGTTCGATCCCCGGGTTGGGAAGATCCCCTGGAGGAGGGCATGGCAACCCAATCTAGTATTCTTGCCTGGACAATCCCATGGACAGAGGAGCCTGGCACGCTACACCCCATGGGGTTGCAAAGAGTCGGACGCAACTGAGCGACTAAGCACAGCACAGCGCATCCAGCTCATGTAAAGTTAAGATTTAACACTTCTGTTTTTCACACTGCAGTTGTGGGGGAAGGGGAAGCATTTTATTAACAACAACAAGAGTACACAATACATGATATTAGGAAAAAACTACCAACAAGCAATGACTACATACTGAAGAACAGACTGAGAAAGAAAAGCCTCTAAAACATGATGTTAATTACAATTATATGTGTGACCTGCTTTTAATTTCTGCCTCATCATTATACAATAAGCATGCATATCATAAAACAATGTGTCAGATTAACTTTCAATTTTATTTTAATGCAACTATAGTCTTTCTTTCCAACCTCCACCCGTGCACCTTCATTCATCGCTGGCTACAAATGTAAGATGGTGATTCCTTCCACAACAATTACCAAGACACCATGCTGTCACACCAGAAGAGAGGCCAGCAGTTTGGTATCCCACTTCACACACTGTCCATCTTTCAACAGCAGTACTTCCTCTAGTCTCTCCCAGGGCCAAAAACCTCCTTTTCTAGTTACTATATTTCCTCCAAACAACTTTTATCACTTCCTAGTCGATGGAGCACAAGTTGTTTCACAACAAAAAGATGGTCAAATGAATTCATAATATGTGCTATAAAATGGACGGGCAAAGATCAAATAATATGGTAAAAGGGAGATAGAAACAGATGTTTTCATCTATTCTGGGTGAAGGTGCAGAATGGTACAACCTCTATGGAGAGAAATTTGGCAATATCTATCAAAATTGCAAACACAAGTACTCATTTCTAGGGATTTATCTTATAGTATACTTGCCTGTCCCACCACTGCATTGAAATAACAAGTTACTCATTGCAATATTATTATAAGAACAAAAAAAAATTAATAATGATGATAGCAAAAAATTATCTAGCACTTAGTACAGTACCAAACACTGTTCCAAGCACTTAACACATATGCTCTTTAATCTTCGGAACAATCCTGAGGCAGGTGCTATTAACATTCATATTGTACAGATGGAAAAACTAAGAAGCCAAATAAAAGTAGCCCAAGACCGCATAGCTAGTGTGAGCCAAGGCTTGAACCTAGGCAGTGTAGCTCCAGAGCCTGTTCTCTTAACTATTACGATATACTAAATCATCTCAATACTGGGTTGGGTAAAAAGTTTGTTCTCATCGTCCCATAAGATGTTATGGGAAAACCCAAACTTTTTGGCCAACCTAAAACATCAATAAAGAGAAGAGCTGACTATAGGATACACCCATCTGTTGTTAGGTAGTTAGGAAAAAAGAGTAGGAAAAAAGAGTCCAAAATGGTGGTGGTTAAAAGACAAAGGGAAAATCCCAGAAAAGGGAACAAAGGAAAATTCCGTGGATCTGAGTGAGAACCTCAGGTGAAACAAGCACACCCCCTTCCTGGCTAGCCCTAATTTGCATCGGACAGGCTCAGGGGGAAGGAGACAAAACATAAAAAAAGAGGGAGCCAAGATGAGTTGGGGCCTCTCCTTTGGGGTCGGCCTGCCCTCACACCTCAAGGGTATAGTGTCCTTTGTTTACTGAATAAAACGCTGAGCTCTAACCTTGCTGTAACACTGGTCCACCGTTTCAAATCTTTGTTGCAGCGAGACAGTTCCGAGGAAATTACACACTCTCTCAACACATCCAAAGGAATATTACATTTTTTTAAAAAGTTCCTTTAATTCCCTCTTTCACTTTGAGGGTAGGCTAAAGCTTAGTAATTCACCTATAATTGAAAGGGAAAAACAGCAATTTTACAGTGCAGAAATCTGGCAAACACTATGATAACCAAAGGATCCAAGTAAAACACCACCAGTGATGTCTTGTAAATATCATGTAGTACTCCCTCACGGAGATATGAGTAAGACAACTCAACTCCGCAGTATTTCCAAAAGTCCATAGCCCCATGCTAATGAGGAAAACATCAGACAAACCCATGTTGAGAGACAGCCTATAGACCAGTACTCCCAAAAACTGTCAAGGTCATAAAAAGCTTTGAAAAGCTGTCAGAGGAGACTAAGGAGAGATGACAACTAAATGGAATTATAGTATTCTGGATGGGATCATGGAACAGAAAAAGAATGGAAAAACTGGTGATATCTAATAAACTCTGTTAACAGTAACAGACCGTCAGTTTCTTAGTTTTGACTATGTACCACGGTAAGATGACAGCATTAAAGGGAAATGAAACTGGGTGAGGTGTATATGGAAACTTTTTTGCAATTTTTCTGTAAGTCTAAAATTATTCCAAAGTAAAAAGTTTATTTAAAACAGAAAAGGAACAAAGGACTTCCCCAGCAGTGCAGTGGTTAAGACTCTGCACTTCCACAGCAGGGGGCACAAATTCCACCCCTGGGCAGACAACTAAGATCCCTCACACCATGCTGAGTAGTGGGGCCAAAACAGTAAATTTAAAAATGTTTTTAAAAGAAGGAATAAAGCTCTTTGTGCACTGCTATGAAAAAAAAAAAAAAAAACCTCTAAAAAGTGAAAGATTAAGGTAAAGAATAGAGTGTCTAGTACGGAAGGAGCAGTATACGCATAGGTATAGAAACACCATTTGTGTAAAACAGTTGGGAAAGCACATATACATACGAAAACTATTTCTGGAAGGATACATAAGAATCTAATAACAATGGTTGACTTTGTAGAGAGAGCTCAGTAGCTGAGGAACAGAAATAAAAGACTTTTTACTGTGTTCTCTTACACTTTTTAAATTTTGAAACGAGTGAATTACCTACTCAATTAACTTTTTTTTCAATTAACTTTTAAAATTACAAATGAACTCAGGCAAAGCCCTGAAAATAACATAGGGGAATAATTAGAATTTTAGAAGATTTTAAAAAATCTAATCTCATCCATCTACCAGGTAAAGCTTCCCACATCCCCGTCCTCACTTTTCCCACAGCCTCGTTTCTCCTTTATGCAAACATTTTATTCTAACCAAACCAACCCCAACAAGTCAGCTTCTTCCCCAATTTCACATCCCTCCTAGCAAAACCGTGCTATAAACTTCAAAGCCACCCACCTATGGAGCTACTCAGCACCCCGCATACTTTGTAACAGAGATGCGAACACAGGCACTCAGACCATCACTACTCCTACACCGCTGACAACACTGCTCTGCGATCACAGCAGCCTTTCCCACCCTTTTTTAAAATTTTGATTGTAAGATCATGAATGTACTTTATATTCTAAGTATTTAAATCTTTTGCTGCATTTGTAAATGCTTTGTTTGTTCGGGGCTTATTCACTTATTTTATACTGGAGTATAGTTGATTAACAACGTTATGTTAGTTTCAGGTGTACGGCAAAGTGATTCAGTTATACTTGTATCTATTTTTTTTCAAATTATTTTCCCATTTATGTTGTTACATAATATTTCAGCAGTTTCCTATGCTATACAGTACGTATAGTTGGTTATCCATTTTCAAACATAGCAATCTGAACACGTCAATCCCAAACTCCCTATCTTCCCCTCCCCCACCTCACGACCATTAAGTTGGTTCTCTGATTATTATGTGCTTAGTTGCTCAGTGGTGTCCAACTCTAGCCTGCCAGGCTCCTCTGCCTGTGGAATTTCCCAGGCAAGAATACTGGAGTCGGGGTACCATATCCTACTCCAGGGGATCTTCCGGACTCAGGAAATAAGCCTGCACCTCTTGCGTCTCCTGCACTGACAGACGGATTCTTTAGCACTGCACCATCTAGGAATCCCCAAGTCTAATTATTAAAGAAATGCAAATCAGAACTACTAGGAGTTATCATCTCACACCTTCAGGATGACTATCATCAAAAATCTGCAAACAATAAATGCTGGAAATCGTGTAGAGATAAGGCAACCCTCCTACACTGTTGGTGGGAATGTGAATTGGTACACCCACTATGGAGAACAGTACGGAGGGTCCTTAAAAGAGAAAAAAAACTAAAAATAGAGCTACCATATAGTTCTGCAATCCCTAGGTATATATCCAAAGAAAAACATCATCTGAAAGGATACATGCACCCCAATGTTCATGCAGCACTGTTTACAGTAATCCTGGAGAAGGAAATGGCACCCCACTCCAGTACTCTTGCCTGGAAAATCCCATGGATGGAGGAACCTGGTAGGCTATAGTCCATGGGGTCGAAAAGAGTCGGACACAACTGAGCAACTTCACTTTTCACTTCACAGTAATCAGGACATGGAATCAACCTAAATGACCATCAACAGATGACTGGATAAAGAATATGTGGTACACATACACAATGGGCTATTACTCAGCCATTAAAAACAATGAAATAATGCCATCTGCAGCAACACTGATGGACCCAGAGATTGTTATACTGAGTGAAGTCAGAGAAAGAGAAATATCACTGATGTGAGGAATCCAGAAAGAAATGACACAAATGCACTTATTCACAAAACAGAAACAGACCCCAGCTACTGATACTTCTCAATGCAGGGCTCCAGGCAGCCATCGTTATCAATCTCAGCAGGCCCGTGAAATAAAACCTATTTGTCATATTGATTTGTTTGCCTTGATAAGTTCCTCCATGAATTTCACATATATTTATTACATTTACTCCTACTTTGTTCTGAAAGGATTAATGAAACTTACAGGAATACATGAACTATAAAAAATTCATAGATATAAAATAATAGAAAAGAATAAGGAAAACACCAAAAATGATGCCAGGAAAAAAGTTGAAAAAATATACAGCATACAATCTATAAGGCTGCTCTGGGGTAGGCTACAAATCTGGTCTGGCTTTCTAACAGCCATCACCTAAGGGACAATCCAGTCCACAGTTCAGGAGATAAACAGAAAAGCACTCAGAAGGGGAACTATTCTTGGTACTAAGATCAAACAGTAATTTTTGCAAAGCAAAGAGAAAACTATACAGAGAAAGAACACGATATACAACTATCAGTTTTCAAGGGTTGGGGTGTTTCATTAGAATCTATGACATCTCACCAAAGCTCACTGCAGCGTAACTGATTTTACAAGGAGCAGATACAAGCTTTAAGAACTCTGTGTCCTTTTGCTTGGTTTCCTCCTTCACTGCCTCCCTGACTAAATATAAACTCTTTGAAGACAAGAACCATGTTCGGTAACTCTTACACAGCCCACAATGCTTCGTATTCTGCAAAATAGCAAGCATTCAGTAACAGTGAGATTTACCAAGCGCAATTCAAGCCCACTCTGAAAAATTCTCTAATCTAAACATAGGAATTCCCACTCCTACCAAATAGAATAAAAATGATATCTGAAGCCTTAAGAGATAATCTCTAAAACCTTCTATACTATTACTGAATCACAATTTATTTGTGATGTTCCAACATCATTTTTCTTTTGCATATCCCTGGCACAAGGCTTGCAGAAATGCCAAATCAATATCATTGAATCTATCAAATAAAATGGCAACTCCTATAAAAGGAAAGACATTACTATCTTTCAAGAATATAATCAATAGCTCTTTACAAACCAGCTGAGAAAGGCAGGTTCATATTTTAAATGACTCTGCAAGTCCTCTAGCAGACAATGAATTATAATGCAAATTCTCTCTACTTCTTTCCAAGAACCTGGAGCTTCTGTAAATGCCAAACTGCCAGGGAACTGTACTTCCCAACTCTTCCATACATGCATCCATGCATAAATACAGACACACATGCCGCTATCAAACAGCGGTTATCTTTTCCTGTTAGTAGTAGAGCTGCTAGTAGTAGAGCAACTACTCCCTACCCCCTCTTCTTTACCTGGTCAAATTGGAAATGAATGAAGCCTAATAAATTATTTAGGTAAAGCGATCATGAGCAACGCAAGTATTATAAAACTTAAATTACTATTCTTAAGCAGAGGCATTAGGACACATTAACAATTCTGTTTGTATTTTATTAATGGAAATCATTAATAAATAAGTAGTTTGATCCTACACTGGCCTAGCTTTTTAATACATCTAGTATTTCAGTTTGCAGAAAGTTCCTCATTTGGTATTCCCTGTATGCAGGGGAACACCCTACCACCCCAGAAGGAAATAGCTGTAATGAGTGAAGGAACGTGGACAGGACTGGGGGTAGGGGTTGGGGAGTCCACCAAGTGGACTTCAGAAAGTCTAATCCCTGTGCCTTTGTTTCTTCACCTATAAAACTTGAGAAATGACAGTAATCTCTATAGGATTATTGGGAGGATTAAATATTATTTGTAATCTATTTAGTAAACTGTAAGCCCTTGTGGCTCAGAGGGTCAAGAATCCGCCTGCAATGCAGGAGACCTGGGTTTGATCCCTGGGTTGGGAAGATCCCCTGGAGAAGGGAAAGGCTACCCACTCCAGTATTCTGGCCTGCAGAATTCCATGGACTCCATGGGGTTGCAAAGAGTTGGACATGACTGAGCGACTTTCACTTTAGTAAACTGTATGTAAAACAGGTCCTCAGTAAGTGTCCAGGTAAGGAAACAGAAGCTTAGCAGGTGCCTTGTCCAAGGTCAATGCCTAGTCAGTGTGATATACAGGCTAAATTTAGGGACCAAGGCTCTAATTTAGGGACTAAGGTTCTTGTCACTACATCAAGCAGTCTTAAAATAGCAGAACCCAACACTTCATGTTCATCACTGTTGGGCACTCATTACATGCAAAGAAAAAACTAACCAGTTGTACATCTATTAGATGCCAAGCACTATCTTAACCTCTTTCCTCATGACCACCCTGCAAAGTAGGTACATTCATCCAATTTCACTGAGAGAAATTAATTTATCAAAGTCACATGTGATAATACAAAATTAATCCAGGTCTATTTAGTCTACTACTTTCTCCTACTATCCTGCCTCAAAAGCATACAAGTATTTAGAAATAACTGTCTACCAAAATTAAATTCTAAATGGCCTGGAAATTTTTATAGATCTTTCCAATGTATTAGTGGAAATTGTCTCTAACACCACCATCTATTCTCCTTAAATTTATCTGTATTAGGCTAAAACAATTTATAATAACCACAGTGACAAATTTACATTTATGTAGCATGCTATAGGTTAGCATTATAAATTTTTTCATTCTTATTGGATTCAACCACTGAAATTTTTCACATATTAGCTCACATCTCATTTAATACTTCTAAGATTTCTGTGATATAGGGATTATCACCATTTTACAGATAAACAAGTTTTAAAAAGGTAAGTTGCTTAGGCTATACAATTACTAACAGCAGGACTCTGCCTTGGATCTTTCTAAGAGAAAAGCACACACTCCTGCACGCAATGATTCACGTAATCATTTGCGTGTGCTTTTGTCAATTTACTCATCAGAGGTGGGGAAGGGGTGGGTTGGGGGGAAGGACTTCTTTAACCAAAAATGGAACAGAAAATAAGGGCCAAAACCTGATAAAACAATAAAAACAGAAAAATATCACAGAAAGGTTGCCCTAGAGCTCTCTTCCCTCCCTGCAAGACTGTTAGGTGATTGTCAATAAATGTTTATAGGGCAAATATTCCAGAGCAGAGAGGAAAAAAAAGTTTCCCAATTTATGCTCAGAGACTAGCTTAATCTTGATACCAAATGAGTCAAGAAAAGCAAACTAAAACTGAAACATAAATATTATGTTTACCTTTTGTGATCGCATATGCAAAGGTCTTTAATAGGTTGAATGAAAAACTATGTGTAGTATGATCTCTTTTGTATAAGAAAAACCACTGAATATACGTGCATGTACTAAGTACGGCTGGGTACGTAAATATGTATTTGTACATACAAATACTCATCTCTCACGCTAGTAAAGTAATGCTCAAAATTCTCCAAGCCAGGCTTCAGCAATACGTGAACTTCCAGATGTTCAAGCTGGTTTTAGACAAGGCAGAGGAACCAGAGACCAAATTGCCAACATCCTCTGGATCATGGAAAAAGCAAGAGAGTTCCAGAAAAACATCTATTTCTGCTTTATTGATTATGCCAAAGCCTTTGACTGTGTGGATCACAATAAACTGTGGAAAATTCTGAAAGACATGGGAATACCAGACCACCTGACCTGCCTCTTGAGAACCTGTATGCAGGACAGGAAGCAACAGTTAGAACTGAACGTGGAACAACAGACTGATTCCAAATAGGAAAAGGAGTACGTCAAGGCTGAATATTGTCACCCTACTTATTTAACTTATATGCAGAGTACATCATGAGAAACGAAATATCAATAACCTCAGATATGCAGATGACACCATCCTTATGGCAGAAAGTGAAGAGGAACAAAAAAGCATCTTGATGAAGGTGAAAGAGGAGAGTGAAAAAGTTGGCTTAAAGCTCAACATTCAGAAAACAAAGATCATGGCATCCGGTCCCATCACTTCATGGGAAACAGATGGGAAAACAGTGGAAACAGTGTCAGACTTTATTCTTCTGGGCTCCAAAATCACTGCAGATGGTGATTGCAGCCATGAAATTTAAAGACACTTGCTTCCTGGAAGCAAAGTTATGACCAACCTAGATAGCATATTCAAAAGCAGAGACATTACTTTGCCAACAAAGGTCCATCTAGTCAAGGCTATGCTTTTTCCAGTAGTCATGTATGGATGTGAAAGCTGGACTGTGAAGAAAGCTGAGCACCGAAGAATTGATGCTTTTGAACTGTGGTGTTGGAGAAGACTCTTGAGAGTCCCTTGGCCTGCAAGGAGATCCAACCAGTCCATCCTAAAGGAGATCAGTCCTGGGTGTTCTTTGGAAGGAATGATGCTAAAGCTGAAACTCCAATACTTTGGCCACCTCATGCGAAGAGTTGACTCATTGGAAAAGACTCTGATGCTGGGAGGGATTGGGGGCAGGAGGAGAAGGGGAAGACAGAGGATGAGATGGCTGGATGGCATCACCGACTCAATGGACAAGAGTTTGGGTGAACTCCGGGAGTTGGTGATGGACAGGGAGGCCTGGCATGCTGCGATTCATGGGGTCGCAAAGAGTCGGACACGACTGAGCGACCGAACTGAACTGATACACATAAATGCAAACGTGTACATTTGGAAATATAAACCCCAAACTGCTAACAAGGTGACCTGTGACAGTAGTCGTCTTTGGGGTGAAGGAAGGGATGTGGACAAATAGTGAAGTGACATTTTTGCCTTTTACTCTACATGTGCTTAGTTGCTCAGTCATGTCCGACTCTTTGTGACCGCATGGACTGACTATAGCCCGCCAGGCTCCTCTGTCCGTGAGGATTCTCCAGGCAAGATTACTGGAGTGGGTTACCATGCCTACCTCCAGGGGATTCTCCCCATCCAGGAATTGAACCCAGGTCTCCCACACTGCAGGTGGATTCTTTACCATCTGAGCCACCAGGAAAGGCCTTTACTCTATACCCCTGTATATTATTTGAATTTTTTATAATTAACATGTATCATATTTGACAATTAAAATATACAAATGAAAAGCAGGACCTGATAGCCATTTGACGTACCTCCTCTAGCTATCACAGTCAAAACTAATTATTTTATTCACTCACTGTGCATTCATTTATCTAACACACACGCAAGGTATAACCCTATGTGTGGGCACTGAGCATTTGTGCCAGCCTCCAGATACCTGCAGCCAATTTTTTTCAACCTGCAGCATTGAACATTTACTTTCTTCCATCAGATAGTGCTGTTTTAAGTCAAGTTTTAATTATCATTTATTATTTTTCAGGTCATACGCGAGGGATAAGAAATTCTTTAGAATTTGTACTGCCTTTATTTTTATTCTAAAAATGACTTTTATTGGATTTGATTTGGGGGGGGCAAGTGGAAAAAATACATTTGTATTCATTCGTCCAACAAAGGTTAGAGTCCTTCTTACATGTCTGGGCACAATGGTAGACAATGGATAAGCAAAGACAAATAAGTAACATATGGCCTCTACCTACCCTCTAGGGAGACAAGAATTTCAGAGTACGTAACACATAAAAACTGAAGTACACACCTTAGTAATCCTACACTTCAAAGTGAATCTGGCAAACTGCCCTGTTCAAAAACAAAAATTAATTTCAGTGTAACCTAGAAATAACTTGATGTTTATGAAAACTGTGAAATTATTCAATTACTCTATGGTTAAAGGGTATAAATTAGTGGGAAAATACAGAACATGGAAGCTCCAGGGGAACAGAAAGTGCAATGTCTCAGTGAACAAGTTCTAGGTTTAGCAGTGCCACTAAGAAGCTGTTTTTAGGTTTGTTTCCCCAAAGAAAATATGGAAATGATATCTACCTTATAAGGATAGGAGAAATCAAAGAATTTATTTGAAAAAGCATAACAAAATCTGGAGAACATGAGGCAGTGTGGACGCAACACCTGCTTTTTGTTGTTTGGTTTCATTGATTTATTTATTTTACCCCTACTCCTGTCGATGATTAACCAAGCAAAGCTGCAAACACAATTTAACTTCTGTATGCCTCATAAAGTGGAAAGAATGCAGGAAGCAGAGTCAGAAGATCTGAGTATACATTCAGACCTTGACTCTTACTAACTCCATAAGATTAAAAAATGAACAAATTATTTAACCTCTTTAAACCTCAGTGTCCCAGCAGCAAAATAGGAGTAAACCTATTTAACTGGGTTATTTCAAAGACTAAACGAGAAAAATACATGTGAAAACATAAACTGAAAAATTATAAATCAAACATTTTTTCCAAAGATATATAAATGGCCAATAAGAATTTAAAGATGCTCAACATTATTAGCCATTACAGAAATGCAAACAAAAACCGTAAGATACCACCTCCACACACTGGAATAGCTATCATCAAAAAGACAACAAGGCTGGAGAAAGTGTAACACTCATACTTTAATGATGAGAATGTACAATGAAGTCACTACAGAAAATAATTTGGCAGTTCCTCAAATAGTTAGAGTTACCTTAGAACCAAGCAACTCCACATCTAACTATATACTCAAGATCACTGAAAACATAAGTCCACACAAAAACCTGTAAATGAACAGTCACAGCAGCATTACTCATAATAGCCAAAAAGTGGAAACAACCTAAATTTCCATCAACTGATGAACAGATAAACAAAACGTGGCATATCCATACAGTGGAATATTACTGAGCCATAAAAAGGAGGTATCTTAATACATGCGTAATATGCATGAACTCCGGAAACACTACACTTAGTGAAAGACACAAAAGGCCACGTATTATGTGATTCCATTTATAGGAAATGTCCTAAATCAGCAAATCCACCGAGACAGAAAGTAGACCGGTGCCTGCCAAGTGTCAATGAGGGGGAATGGGAGTGGCAGTTAATGGTATGAGGGTTTTCCTGTTAGGATGTTGAAAATGCTCGTTGATTAGTGATGATGTTTGCACTCCCTTATGAATAAACTAAAACCACTGAATTGTACATGTTAAAAGGGTGAATTCTACAGTATACGAGTTCTATTTTAATAAAACTATTGTAGAAATTTAAGTTTCTCCTACATTTTGATAGTAAAGACATTACTTTTTTCAGGAGATTATTCCTGTTGCTTGTAACAGCTATGAAAGCTCTTTGAACTTAGATGTTACACAGATAAATGGTATTTTTAGTAAAGTGAAACTACTAATTATGTCAGAAAAACTTTCTACAGATCAGATTAATTTGGCCTTAGCTTATTTCTTCAAAAGAAAATCCTTATTAGTATCATTTGTTTTTAGGGAGTAGAGACAAGTGTGAAGGAATCTTTATAGAGTACATTTTAAAAAATAGGTCAAAATGTAGTATTTTGTTTTTAAATTAGTGGACATTTAGTTTTCAGATATACCCATCAATCAACTAAAACCTAAGTAGATGGAACTTCGCAAGCTTCATCTACCTGTTTCCATGTTCTGCATTCTGCTGTCATATTTCTAGGTCCATCACCAGCTCCTTCCAACACAGAGATCAAAATGCTTGGTAAATTCTTTAAATGCAGTCAATTCATTCCCTAATGCTGGGGAATTTACAGAGTAGGCCCAATTTTTAAGGTTAAATTTAGTCTAGCTTGTTTGACTAAATATACAACAAAATGATTTCCTGGAATTTGGAATATAAAAACAATCTATAGAGCTGGGTAATGCTTTCTAAGTCCTTTGGGTATTTTTTCACGAATTTGGTCACGGGGTAAAGACAGTCACTAACTTTTGGCCACACAAAGTATTATGTATAAAAGCTTCCTGGTTCTAGAACAAAGAAGTATTTTATTGCTCAAAGCAAAAGGAAGATATTTTCCTTCCATTTAGTATTGTTATACTAAAATAGCATACCAATGAAACCAGCTAGGTAACAGCAGGACCCAAGGTATGTAAACAAAGATAAATTGTTCTTTACTTTGTATTCTTTCTTTGGGGGTAAAAAAAAAAAAAAGTTTCTCACAACTAAGAAAATAAGGTTCATCAAGCCAAAGTAAACCATACAGGTTAATATTTCCCAATATGGGGGTATTTTTGAGCGGTGATCTCAATTTGAGGGTTTGCCAACCTATGCTAGCATACACGGTGGGTTTACTTGGTACAGACAAAACGTGAAGAGACGGAAGACCTGTCAAACAGCTGTATCGAGTTACTCAACAGCATTTCCAACTTCTCAGGTGATACCTGTTTAAGAAAGATGTCAAAGCACCAAGAGGAGAACCACGGGGGAGTCGCAGCAGCTGCCATGTCCAAATGGTGCATCGCGGGGTGAAATGCCACAGAAACCCTCAAGAGCCTGCCAGACTGCGGTTCCTTTCCAATACAAGTCTACCTCACATATAAAAATAAATACCATCCAGATATCCCTGCCAACTCGCTCTCCCTTCCTTTTGTGACTCCTGCAAAGGCTGGAGGGATGTTAACGGCCAGCATACCCGGGGTAAGCCAAGCCCCCACGCCCCAAGAGAGCCGTCCAGAAGGCTCCTGCAGCCCGGGGGTCTCTGGCCGGCGTCCCGCACCCGCCGGCCAGGGCCGGTCACCGGCCACACAAAGGAGCCAGCCGCGGGCGCTGGACGCGGGGACTCGCCCCGGAGCCGGCCGCCACATCTGGTCCCCGCACGCCGGGCGGACCGGACCCGCCGGAAAATAATGATTAACGCCCGTACCTGTTGCACGTTTCGGGTCCCTTTCACCCAGAAATGAACAAGGGCGCCCGGGAGGCGAGACGCGGGCCGCCCAGGCTCGGCGGGCCGCGGCCGCACCCGGCAGGCGGCGCGGAGGCAAGGGCTGCCCGCGGGACTCCCACCTCGGGCGCTTTGTCTGCGGTGGCGGCGGGGGCTGCGGCGGGGGCGACGGGGCGGGGGCCCCCCTCCCGCAGTCGCGCGGCCGCGCGGGGGTTAGAAAGCTGGGCCCACCGCCGCCTCCACCCGCCCACGATCCCCGCCTGGCCCCGGGGCCTGCGCGGTCCTCCCGCCCAGGCAGCCCGGGCCGCGCGGCGGCCACACTCACCTGGCTGGCGCTGGGGGCCGGCGGCTCCGGGGCGGTGGGAAGGACGCGGGGACGCGAGTGAGGCGCGGGCGGAGGCGGAGGGCGAGGCGGGAGGAAGGCGGGCTGGGGGCGGAGCGGGCCCGGGCGGCGGTGGCTCCGGTCACCCGTGGCAAATGCGTCCCGGCCCCTCTGCGCGTCAGGCCAGGGGCTGCGGCGCGGGCGGCCTGGCGAGACCTCCCGGAACCCTCGGCCCGACCCGAGTCCGCGCTGCCCAGCGCGCGCCCGGGGAGCGGCGGCGCGGCGACCCCGCCCGGCACGGGAAGGGGGCGGGGCTGGCAGTCCCGCTGGGGCTGGGGCTGGGGGGGTTGGGGGCTGGGCGAGGAGTGGGCCTCCCCCGCCACCAGGCCCACCCGGTGATCCTTACCAGGCGCGGAGCTCCAGCCTCCCAAGCCCACAGGCACCGCGGGGTGGTGGAAGGAGGACTGGGCCTAGAGTCGGGAAGCCTGGGCTTAAGGAAGGACACCCCCACGACCACTTGACGCCTCGCAAGTCATTTGTTGTCTCTGCCCTCATACGGAAATATGAATATGGTATCCAAGATTTTCAAAATTCTGACACTGTCATCCTAGGTTTGTTGGGATTCCTTTAGTTCCAAGTACTCACTGCCAGGAGACGACTCTCCCACACAAGAGGTGTGTGATGTAGCTGAAGGGTAAGGCAGTTGGAGGGAATGGGTTGTAGTGAGAAAGGGCTGGATTCAAGGTATTTGGTTTCCTTTGGGGAGCTTTCCTTTGGGCAGTCCAGAATTTATCCACAAATGGCCCTCTGACAACGGCTGCTTGCCCATCTTCACCATCCCTAGTTATTTTTCTCCCAGTGTAATGACTTCAGAGTCCTTGTTCTTCCAGTTTTCTTGCGCAAATTGTTTTTATGTCATTTCCTGAATTCAGTTCAAAAGAGTCATCAGCTAATACAAGCTCAGGGCAGCCATGTGGTCCCAATCTCAGGCCTTACTTATTACTCACTGTGCCACTCACTTCAGTATCACCTAATTCCACTGGGGTGAAAAAAAGTACCATTCCAACAACTAGGCAACTAAATCTCTCTACTAATGTTCTCTGATTGAAAGTCCCAAGGATGAATATTTCCTCTTACTTCTGTGACTGATAATCTGTCTCCATGACTTTAGCCTCTTTGCCACCCTTTAGGTCAAGCCTTGTCAACTGTTTCTGCTTCTAGTCCTAAGGACCACTAGGAATGCTTCAAAAACACAGAACTTCCCGCTTTAAAGTCTTTCAGAGGCTTGTCACGTGGATAATCAGGTTCAAGCAATTACTGTGATATCCAAGGTCATTTATGATCTGATCCCCAGACCTTTTCAACTCCAGCTTTAATTCCCACCACATCTCACGTTCAGGCTCCATTTTTGTGCCTTTGTATGCTTTCCTCCATCTGAAATTCATCCCTCATTTAACCAGTGAATGTCTACTGTGCTTCAGGATAATAAAGATAGTGCGTCTTTTCCTCTTAGAGTCTTCCCTGACATCCTGTCCTTTTTCCACAACCACATCCTCACCTGACACACTTATACTGAATTACTCTTTCCTTTCTGCTTTCATGGAAATTTTGATCTATTCTCTACAATAATCCTTAGCGCTTTCTATTTTTCCTACTGCTTTGATTGGTGGTCTTTTCTTACTAGACTGGGAATTCCTTAAAAGGGTAGAGATTTTTGTCTAGTTCATTTTTGGCTCCTGGACATGGCGCAATACTCAGCACTAGGAAGGTTCTCTTTAAATATTTGTTCAAGTACTATTCATTCTGATAAATACATGTTGAGCATCTACTCAACAAGAGGGAAATACAGTGCAATCCACAGTCCCTGCCTTCCTTACTTAACCTTCCACAGTATTCTTTCCTTTACCATATGGCATTCTCTGTTTATCATTTCAAACCCTCTCCCACTACCACTAGCATTCTTTGCTTGTTTTAATAAAGCAGGATCATGCCAAACAATCTATTATAGTAAGTCACCAAACATCCCTGCCCTTCCTCTTTCCATACCCACTAGTTCCACAACAGTGAGGACCCAGTTTTTAGATAAAGGACAACTATTGCAACAGGAAACACATTGGACTATAAATGCTGGTGTTTGGGTGCTATATTTTCCAATGACAACAGATTGAACATAGTTCAATCACTTAAATCCACTAGGCCTCCCCTCTGGAGTTCCTTTGGCTCTATTCGTTTTTAGTATTTTGTTAAGGTAAACATATCCTTCTTTATATATCTATAAAGTGAAGGGACAGCCAGATCCTTGCAAAGCAGCTATGCAGCACATGCTTGAACTCTGAGTGACAGGGAACCACTCCTGCCTCACAATAGTGTTCATCCTTGAACAGCCCTGCCAGTCCCTACTTTGAAATGTGTCTCCCTGTAAACTTGGTAGGTAACAATGGAATTAGTAGAAAACACCACTGGATTTAAACTCTGAAGTAGTGTGGTCAAGTCCTAGTTCTATAACTTCCATCTGTATGACCTTGGACAAGCACAAAACAGCTCCAAGTATTAGTTTGCTTGACTTTAAAAGAGGAAAATAATAACATGTTAAATCATTAGCATTAATAGGAATACAATTGAATTAAAACATCCAGAGAATGTAAATGTAGTACTTAGATGTACTGAGTACAGAAGAGTCCAATTCCCCTTCCATACATAGCCTTTTATACCGCCTAAGTCAGCAAACAGGGTGTGCCTTCTCACACAGCCTTGACGCACATGCCCTTTGCATCTCCTCCACACACTCACCTCTAAACATACCCTAGTGCCTCTTAAAAGGTGGCATCTAGAACCAAGTCCAGCCTTCCAGGTATAAAGAGAAAAGAGAGAAATACAACTTTATACATTCTTATGATGATGTTTCAAAATTCAGCTTGATATCACATTTATATTTTTCTACCAACCCGCACTATTCATAAATATCATGTTCTTTTTTGCCAACTAAAAACAAAAACTCAAACCTTTTCTAGGACTTTAACACATACATACATATTTAAGCATACTCCTCAAAACTGAATTTGTGCAATTTGTTTTTGGAGACTGAGCGTGCACTTTTGCATGTATTCATCTTAAATATCACTTTGGAAATTATGTATCAGGATCCCCTGCCAAACAGAGAATAATGTGAAATAAGAATAACATTTGAAAGGCATTCAGGACTGGAGGGGCAGAGAGAATCCCCAAAGCACTTTAAGCAACTTGTTCCTAAATTCCTAATTTCTCCCCTACAACTTAATTATAAATTATATAACTTCTCCCCTAAAATTATATAACTTCTCACATTCATTTTGCTTCATTATAAGCTAGTATTTTATGTGCGTATGTTTCCCAAACATCATTCTCTGGAACTTCTGAAGAACTCACTGAGATAAGGTAGACCTACACTGAAGCTCAGCTGAGTCAGGTAATTGCTGAACACTCATTGCCTCAAAATAGGCTTCTTGGAGAAACTGCTCCACCCTCAGGCCCTGTTGAAGGGATGGCCCCAGGCAGTACTCTTTCCTGCCCTGTAATCCCTGAATCACTGTGGATTACCCCTGGAAGGGTACCTGACCTGTAAACAGTCAATGCACACTCATTCAAAATGACCTGGGAAAAATCTCAATCCAAAAAACCAGTCCAGTCAGACAATCAACTGGGGAAGCTGGATCCAAAAAGAGGCAGAGAGGGTGGCCACATGTGAGAAGGGCACTGACACATCTCCAGTGAACAGAAGATAACATAAGCCAATGACTACGCAGAAACCACCCATTCGCACATCCGTTCGCTCATGTGCACAAGGAATACTTATCAAGAGTTTCCTATTTTAGGACCTGGGAATACTGTATGTAGGGAGAAAATACACAAAAATTCTGCAAGGATTATGTGTTTTGGTGGATGGGACAAGCAATAAAAAAAAATTAATATACCAAACACTGTATTCCTGCTAAGCTAAGTCGCTTCAGTCATGTCCAACTCTGTGCAACCCCATAGACGCCAGCCCACCAGGCTCCCCTGTCCCTGGGATCCTCCAGGCAAGAATACTAGAGTGGGTTGCCATTTCCTTCTCCAATGCATGAAAGTGAAAAGTGAAAGTGAAGTCACTCAGTCGTGTCCGACTCTTAGGGACCCCATGGACTGCAGCCTACCAGGCTCCTCTGTCCATGGGATTTTCCAGGCAAGAGTACTGGAGTGGGTTGCCATTGCCTTTTCCAAACACTGTAATAGAAGGTGGCAAATGTTGGATAAACATTATGCAGGGGAGAGAACTAGAAAGTGCCAGAGGCTGGGGTGCAACTTTCTATCACAGTCTCAGTTGAAGGTTCAGTTCAGTTCAGTTCAGCTCAGTCGCTCATTCGTATCCGACTCTTTGCCACCCCATGAATCGCAGCACGCCAGGCCTCCCTGTCCATCACCAACTCCCGGAGTTCACTCAAACTCACGTCCATCAAGTCAGTGATGCCATCCAGCCATCTTATCCTCTGTTGTCCCCTTCTCCTCCTGCCCCCAATCCCTCCCAGCATCAGAGTCTTTTCCAATAAGTCAACTCTTTGCATGAGGTGGCCAAAGTACTGGAGTTTCAGCTTTAGCATCATTCCTTCAAAGAACACCCAGGGCTGATCTCCTTTAGAATGGACTGGTTGGATCTCCTTGCAGTCCAAGGGACTCTCAAGAGTCTTCTCCTGGAGCTAAGGCTTGAAGGAAGTGAGGCGCTGAGCCCTTAGTAAAGAAGCTGGGGGAGTCAACAGGTAGTATGCTAATCAGGAAGCAGACACCAAGTGCAGGGCAAAACTAGGCAAGCCAGAGAGCAGGGCATTCAAAATCTTCTTGTTGTTCTGTCACTAAGTCATGTTTGACTCTTTGCAACCCCATGGACTCCAACTTCCCTGTCCTTCAATAACTCCCAGAGTTTGCTCAAACTCATGTCCATTGAGTTAGTGATGTCTTCCAACCATCTTATCGTCTGTTGCCCCCTCCTCCTCCTGCTCTCAGTCTTTCTCAGCTTCATGGTCTTTTCCATTGAGTCTGCTCTTTGTATCAAGTGGTCAAAGTATTGGAGCTTCAGTATCAGACCTTACAATAAATATCAGGGTTGATTTCCTTTATGATAGACTGCTGTCCAAGGGACTCTCAAGAGTCTTCTCCAGCACCACAATCAAAAGCATTAATTCTTTGTCAGTCAGCATTCTTTATGGTTCAACTCATGTATATGACTACTGGAAAAACCATAGCTTTGACTATATGGACCTTTGTGGGCAAAGTGATGTCTCTAGGTTTGCCTAGAGACCCTAGCTAGGTTTGCCATAGCTTTCCTTTCAAGGAGCAAGAGTCTTAATTTCATGGCTGCAGTCACCATTCACAGTGATCTGGACCCCAAGAAAATACAATCTGTCACAGTTTCCACTTTTTCTCCATCTATTTGCCATGAAGTGATGGGACTGGATGCTATGATCCTAGTCTTTTGAGTGTTGAGTTTTAAGCCAGCTTTTTCACTCTCCTCTTTCACCTTCATCAAGAGGCTCTTTAGTTCCTCTTCACTTTCTCCCATTACAATGGTATCATCTGCATTTTGAGATTGTTGATATTTCTCCCGGCAATCTTGATTCCAACTTCATCTAGCCTGGCATTTCACATGATGTACTCTGCATAGAAGTTAATAAGCAGGGTGACAATATGTAGTCTTGACGTACTCCTTTCCCAATTTTGAATCGGTCCATTGTTCCATGTCCAATTCTAACTGTTTCTTCTTGACCTGCATACAATTTTCTCAGGAGACAGGTAAAGTGGTCTGGTATTCCCATCTCTAAGAATTTTCCATAGTTTGTTGTGATCCACACAGTCAAAAGCTTTAGTGTAGTCAATGAAGCAGATGTTTTTCTGCAATTCCTTTGCTTTTTCTATGTTGGCAATTTGATCTCTGGTTCCTCTGCCATTTTTAAATCCAGCTTATACATCTGGAAGTTCTTGGTTCACATTCTGCTGAAGCCTAACTTGAAGGATTTTGAGTATTACCTTGCTAGCATGTGAGATGAATGCAACTGTATAGTAGTTTGAACATTCTTTGGAGATGCCTTTCCTTGGGACTGGAATGAAAACTGACCTTGTTCCAGTCCTGTGGCCAATACTGAGTTAGTAATGCTTCCTAAGGCCCACTTGACTTCACACTCCAGGATGTCTGGCTCTACGTGAGTGGTCACACCATTGTGGTTATCCAGGTCATTAAGACCTTTCTTGCACAGTTCTTCTGTGTATTCTTGCTACCTCCTGTTAATGTCTTCTGCTTTTATTAGGTCCTTTCCTTTCCTGCCCTTTATTAGGCCCATCCTTGCATGAAATGTTTCCTTGATATTGTCAGTTTTCTTAAAGAGATCTCTAGTTTTTCCTGTTCTATTGTTTTCCTCTATTTCTTTGCACTTAGGAAGGCCTTCTTATCTCTCCTTGCTATTGTCTGGAATGATGCATTCAATTGGATATATCTTTCCTTTTCTCCTTTACTTCTCTTCCTTTCTCAGCTATTTCTAGCTGGGGTCTTTTTAAATACAAAACATTCCCAGCACTTTCCCAGGTATATTGGACCAGATCTTGGCAGAGGGGGCCTCTAAATCTGTATTTTTTAAAACAGTCCTCAGGTGATTGGGATGTTCCAGCAGGATGAGAACTCTGGCTCTTAAAATCCACAAAATTCCTACTGATACACTGGGTCCTGAATCTCCTTCAAATTCTGTGTTCCAAAAAGATCAACTCAATCTGCACCCCTCTCCTCCTAAGAGGCTTTATTGTTGAACCTTCCTGTTATTCCTAGGAAGGAAAGCTAATATCATGGCTGAGATTTCAATTTTTCTTATTAACATATGTATTCTTCACAAACCCAACAGACAAGAACCAAACCCTAGCACCCTATTCCCTGAGGTCACATGTTTGAGTTTCCATATCTTGCAAGTAGAATTGCCTAACAAACCACAGTCACAAAGCTGTGAGATGGTGCCAGAGCTGTAGCAATGAGCTCGTATTCATTCTGCAACTCTTGCCTTTGGGAGTATTTAGCATTTCAAAATCAATATTAGAAAAATTATCAAGGTATTGTATTTTTAAATCTAAAGGAATATAACATTTATTTTTAATAAAGTACATTTAATACATTAGTGAATTTTTAGGAAAGATCTTTAATAATTTTCTTTTCTTTTCTTTTAATTTAATTTTATTTTTTAACTTTACAATATTGTATTGGTTTTGCCATATATCAAAATGAATCCGCCACAGGTATACATGTGTTCCCCATCCTGAACCCTCCTCCCTCCTCCTATGAGTACTTATTTCATCAGCTTTTGGCAGTTTAATTCCAAGCGCAAGACTTCTGTCTTTCACTGAGAAAGTTAAAAAGATATGGCTTTTGAAAAATGTACTTTCATGTTTCTGAAATTATAAAAATAACACTTTAAAGAGCGGAGTTGTTTTTTGTTGTTGTTTGTTTGTTTTGGTTTGTTGCTTTGTTTTGTTTTGCCACCTATTAGTCCATCATCTAGGCCAATGTATTTCGAGTCCTTTAGACAACAGAACTTTTTCCAAGGCCAGCATAGTTTGTATTCATTTGTACCGGGTAGGACTTTTTCCCCCAATGACACTTTCATACAATGTTTTTAGTAAACAGACCAAAGGAAAGAGTAAAAAGTGATTTTTTTTTTTTTAATGAAATCAGCAGGTTTTTTCTTTCTAATAGGACTGTTTCTTCTTCTAGTGAGATCTTAGGATTTTAAAGCTGGAAGACACCCTCACCCCACCCCCGCCCCATCTGTCCCAACATCCTCATTTTCCTGTGACCTGGACAAATTAAGCAACATACCTAATACTAGACTTAGTTAACACAACGTCTAGAGTCCAGGTCTCTGGACTACTAGCTGCTATAAGCTAAAAGTGTATGAATATGTGCAATACCATCTGTACGTGTGTAAATAGACGTGGTACATAATTGAGGCATGATACAAGTTTATTTCTTGAATATCAATAGTGCTTTCAAAGTATTCTGAGTAATAGAAAATGAAATAAAATTTCAGACTAAGGAAAAGTCCCTAATTTTAGCAATCAATTTACTGTCAATCCTAATTAATATAAACTTTGTAATAGCAATTAACAGAGGAGGTCAAGTTAAAGGCAAATTGTTTTAAATGCTTCTGGCAATATACAATACATTCCATAATAGAGTACAGTAAACTGGCTATGAAATTTTTATAGTTCTGTCCAATAAATTTCCTTCCGATCAGTACCATTAAATGTCAGTACAGTATACGCTCCAATAGGTGTCAGAACTCTTTGGTTGCAAGTATGAGAGCCAATCTGAACTGGATTGGGGTGGAGGCATGATGGATTTTCTGGATATAGCTTAAGGGCACGGACAGAAGAACAGCATTTCTGAGGACTTCTGAGCCAGAACCAGAAACCAAATCAAAGTCAACATCTTTCTCAGAGCCCCTTCTCCCAATCCAGTTTCTTTCTGGCCTGTCTTCAGTCTGTACAGCTTCAAACTAGTTTGTTTTAGGTTACAAGGAGAAGAGCTACGATTGCACTGAGTGGGCATCCTTCTGATGGATTGTTCATGTAGAATAATATCAGGGGGGTGAAAATTTGGGGTCATATGAATGGTCAAACACTGAGCAGTAGAACAACCTCCTAGAGGGTGGAGGCCTGGGTATCATCACAGGCAGCTCCCATCATGGGAGGAAGTCTCCTTCAAAAAAAGATGAGGCATTACCAGTAAAAGGGGAGAATGGGGAACCAGGCTGACAAAAAAGAATAGTCACTGCAGGATGTGTGCTTCTCTAAACCTCAGACTAAAAGGGCAGTTTTTGTGAAATATCTTATTACCCACCCAAATACTAAATTATAATGTTAATCACTTCTAGTCTCATCACTGTATATTAAAAACACATATTCAAGTACCTTATTTTCTGGTTTGTTGATGCACCTTTAAAACCCTACCCTGTAATAATTCTTCAGTTTATTCATGATTCAGTTCCGTTGTTCAGTCATGTCCGACTCTTTGCAACCCCATGGACTGCAGCACGCCAGGCTTCCCTGTCCATCACCAGCTCCCGGAGCTTGCTCAAACTCATGTCCATCAAGTCAGTGATGCCATCCAACTATCTCATCCTCAGTTGTCCCCTTTTCCTTCTGCCTTCAATCTTTCCCAGCATCAGGGTCTTTTTCAATGAATCAGTTCTTCACATGGCCAAAGTATTAGCCAGGTGGCCAAAGTATTGGAGCTTCAGCATCAGTCCTTCCAATGAATATTCAGGACTGATTTCCTTTATGATTGACTGATTTAGTCCAAGGGACTCTCAAGAGTCTTCTCCACCACCACAGTTCCAAACCATCAATTCTTCGGCGCTCAGCTTTCTTTATGGTCCAACTCTCACAACCACACATGACTACTGGAAAAACCATAGCTTTGACTAGATGGACCTTTGTTGGCAAAGTAATGTCTCTGCTTTTTAATATGCTGTCTAGGTTGGTCATAGCTTTTCTTTGAAGGAGCAAGTATCTTTTAATTTCATGGCTGCAATCACCATCTGCAGTGATTTTGGAGCCCAAGAAAAGAAAGTCTGTCACTGTTTCCCCATCTATTTGCCATAAAGTGATGGGACCAGATGCCATGATCTTAGTTTTTTTAATGTTTAGGATTCATGATTATTCATGATTAGGATAGAAAAATACAATTTTGCTTGATCAGAATATTTTTACTTATTATGTGCATTATAAGGACTAAAAAATTTACATCTAAAAATATTTTATTCAAAGCTGAAGAGGTAAAAGCACTTGATTGTCAAGTTTAATCTGCATAGTGAAAGAATCAGGTCTCATTTAGATGGCATTATTATTTAAGTTATGGAGAAAGTTCTAAAGTTTGTGTTACATGGTATTTCAGTATGGGGCTAGATCCTACTTATTAGTAAGACAGAAAAGAATGCTAAAAACAAGCTTGGTCCAAGTCATAAGATTTACTTTTGTTTTTCAGTGTGTTTCAGTCATCAGCCTGACTACAAATGTCAACATTTACCTCAGCAATCAAGTAATGTGTTTTGCTCTGGACTCTCAAAATCTGAGGCCAGAGACCAAAGTGTTCCCTCTGAGCTTCAGTTCTTCCATGATCAGAAAAGGCTCTCTTGCCTGTGTGTTTGCTTCTTGTGTATGTGTGTGTTTTAATTCTGTGTTCTTGAACAAAATAGGGACAAACCACATTTAAAAATAATCTCCAGCCATCGTCCAGGATCCTTCCACTCTGTTACTGTCCAGTTGGTCTGGAGAGGTGGAGAAACTCGGCTCTGACTTTAGCAGCTGAATGGCAGCTTGGGAGAAGGCCCATTGCATAAAGTTGGAGGAGGCACTAGCAATACTAAAGCAAAGGATTGATTTGCTTGTGGGATAAAGTGGGAAATGGAAAGAATTGCCTTTTGTATCAATCCAACTTTTCCTCTCCTTCTGGCTCTCCTTCTGAATAAAACATTATTATACAACAAAGGGCCTTTAAACAATTTCTTTTTTTTTTTAATTGGCAAGTTGACAAATACAGATTGTGTCATCCTGGGTTACAGCCACTTCTTAGGGTGTGGAGTTACTTGATTCTGGCACTGTGGATCAGTGCTCAAAACATGTTACACAATCTAGGTTCATGCCTCATTAATATTGTCTTAGATTTAGAAGAAAAGAATAAAGGCATGTTTCCCTTTGGGTACTTGAAGAAAGGGAGCCACACAATTCTAGTTGACCATTTTATTCTGAAACCTTAACTTTTTATATCAGTTCAGTTCAGTCGCTCAGTTGTGTCCAACTCTTTGTGACCCCATGAATCGCAGCACGCCAGGCCTTCCTGTCCATCACCATCTCCTGGAGTTCACTCAAACTCACGTCCATCGAGTCGGTGATGCCATCCAGCCATCTCATCCTCTGTCGTCCCCTTCTCCTCCTGCCCCCAATCCCTCCCAGCATCAGAGTCTTTTCCAATGAGTCAACTCTTTGCAAGAGGTGGCCAAAGTACTGGCCAACTATTTATATAAAAATATGCAAATAAGCCAATAAATCTGATTACTGTAAGATACTGATAAGATATCTTATCACTGTTCTGAAGATGAAAACAATTCCAGTTTATACTTTTTCAATCAAAGTATGGCAGCAAATCTGGCACAGGAGCTGTTTCTGGCACTCAGCTTACGCTTCTGAGAAACAACCCTAGGTATCTGATCTGTATTGAAATTATGCTAAGATGCTTCCATGGTCATTTTAATGTCATACAAGCAACTTTCAAGCATTTTAGGTGGAAAAAAGGTGGGCATGAACAGAAATACGGGAAAAGATATTCAATGATGTTTTTTCAGGCAACCAAATCTGTAGCGCCAACCCCAGGGAAGGACAGGGAAGCCTGGTTTGCTGTAGCCCAAGGAGTCGCAAAAAGGCAGACAAGACTTAGCGATTGAACAACAGCAACAATCCTGCTTTAGAGTCCCGGAGACGAGGTTGAAAACATAAGTTTGTGTTCAGTCTCATGGGGAGACAGGAACCCAACCAAACACTCAATGCAATGCAACACATGCTAGAGTTATCATTAAATTCTACACAAACGTTATATGGATCCAGAAAAGAGCCACTGCCAAGGTGTCTAGTGAAGGCTTCTGGAGGCTTTGACACCTGAACTAAGTCTAGAAGAAAGAGCGGGCAGTGTCTAGGCTGGAAACAGAAGAAAAAGCAGAAGAAACAACAAATTCAGTGGCTCATGCTCAGTTGTGTCTGATTCTTTGCAACCCTAAAGGGTTGCAAAAGCTGACTGTAACCCGCCAGCTCCTCTGTCCATGAGATTTCCCAGGCAAGCATACTGGAGTGTGTTGCCATTTCCTTCTCCAGAGGATCTTCTGGACGCAGAGATCAAACCTGTGTCTCCTGCATTGCAGGTGGGTTCTTTACCACTGAGCCACCGAGGAAGCCCCATATACAGTGGCTGCTGCTGCTGCTGCTGCTAAGTCACTTCAGTCGTGTCCGACTCTTAGCGACCCCAAGGACTGCAGCCCACCAGGCTCCTCCGTCCATGGGATTTTCCAGGCAAGAGTACTGGAGTGGGGTGCCATTGCCTTCTCCTATACAGTGGCTAAGAGGCACTAAAGAACATGCTACTTGAAGAATTTTGACTGTTCTTACTGTGGCTACATGAGCAGAGAGAAGGTCAATTAAGGGAAGATGGAAATGAAAAACAACTGTGGGCCGAGGGGGGCGAATGCAACAACTGCACAGGCCAGGCAGGTAATGAAAATAATAGAAGCTGAGCAGGTCTAGGTGCAAATGTATTCACTGTGAGTGAACGGCTCACTGCAGAGTGGAAACCTCTAAAAATATGGCACCAAATTATACTTACCTCCTCAATGTGACAGATTGCATCTTTCCCCATACCTTTGCCAAGAATGGGTATTTACGGCAATATTTTTCATTCATTCAACAAATATTTATTGAGTGTCTCCTATTATGAGGGATGGTATTTAGAAACTGAGGATACAGCAGTGAATAAAGCAAAATTCTTATCCTTATTGAACTGATGCTCTAGTTGAAGGGCAGACAGACAAAATAAAGTAAAATGTGTAGTTGCTAGATGAATGCCACGGAGAAAAATAAAGGAAGGATGACAAATAGAGGATGGGAGATATGCTGGGTTTTACACAGATAACCAGGAAGGCGTGTCACCAAGGAAGTGGCCATGAAAGAAAGACTGGAAAAGTTGAAAGAGGGCACTGCAGAAATCTGCGGGAAAAGCGTTTCAAGCAGCAGAAACAACAAAGCACCTGCCAGCGCAGAGAGGGAAGGGAATAAGGTGAGAGGGAGAGAGATTGTGCTGGGTCTTTCAGGGAATTGATTGCAGCTCTTCCTCTGAGCAAATTGCAAAAGCTTCAGAGTTTTGAGCAGAGGAGTGATAGGTGGGGTTTGTACTTTTAAAGACTCATTCTGGCTGTTGAGTGCAGAGTGCCTTAAGGGACGGGTATAAGCCCAGAGATCAGCAGAGAGACAAGAACTACTGGGTTGGTCAAAAAGTTCCTTTGGGGGGAGCAGGGAGGAGAGGAAAGGAAAGATATAATGTATCAAGCTAGAAGGTATTCCTTTACTGTGGAGTTTTTTTGTTGTATGTTGTTAAAAAGTTGATTTTTCCCTGGTGGCCCAGTGGTTAAGAATCTACCTGCTAATGCTGGGGACATGGCTTCCATCCCCTGGTCTGGGAAGATCCCACATGCTATGGGGCAATTAAGCCTGTGTGCCACAACTTCTGAAGCCTGCACCTAGAGTCCCGGAGAAGGCAGTGGCACCCCACTCCAGTACTCTTGCCTGGAAAATCCCATGGATGGAGGAGCCTGGTAGGCTGCAGTCCATGGGGTCGCTAAGAGTCGGACACGACTGAGCGACTTCACTTTCACTTTTCACTTTCATGCATTGGAGAAGGAAATGGCAACCCACTCCATTATTCTTGCCTGGAGAATCCCAGGGACAGGGGAGCCTGGTGGGCTGCCGTCTATGGGATCGCACAGACTCGGACAGGACTGAAGCGACTTAGCAGCAGCAGCAGCACGTAGAGTCCATGCTCTGCAACAAGAGAATCACCGCAATGAGAAGCCTGCACACAGCAACCAAAAGTACCCCCTGCTCACTGAAACTACAGAAATCCCACAGCAACAAAGATCCAGCACAGCCAAAAATAAACACAAATAAATAAATCTTAAAAAACAAACAAAAAGAGTTCCTTTGGATTTTTTGGTAATATCTGATGGAAAAACCCAAGCGAGCTTTTTTGGCCTACCCCATACTTGGGACTAATGTGACTATGGCTTGTCACAGTGTGGGGAAAGCAGGTGGTAAGTAGTGGTTAGATTCTGGTTATCAGATAAAAGCAGGGCACCAGGATTCCATAACAGATTAGATGTAGGGGTTTAGGACGAAAAGAATCCAGCAATAACTCATGGGTTTGGGGCCTGAGCAATTAGAACAGTAATATTCTATATTTACTGTGTGGAAATTGTAGGGAGGAGCAGTTTGGCTTGAGGGGGATGGAAAGAGAGGATGCTTAATAATTTGGTTTTGAAAATGTTAACTTTGAGATACGTATCAGATAATAAGCATAAATTTAGAATTAGGCAGCTGGAAATATGAGTTAAGAGGTCTGGACTAGAAACATACATTTGGAATATGTTGATATATCAGTGTAAAGGTAATGTTACAACTATGAGACTTGATGAGGTTAATGAGAACAAGTGTAGAGAAGAGATCTAAAGCCTCCGCTGTCCATTCTGGAACATCCAACATTTAGAGACTGGGAAGATGAGCCAGAATCAACGAAGGAAACTTAACCACCACGAGGCTGTAAAAAAAAAAAATTTATATATATATATATATATATATATATATATATCAGGAGCATATATTAGTATGGAAATCAAGTAAAGAAATATTTTTAAAAGAGGAGAATGACCAACTCAATCTAATACTACTAATAGGGTGAGTGTATTAGTTGGGGTTTTCAGAGAATGAGAACCCATAGGTAGGATAGATGTAAGTATTGTGTTTGTTTTTTAAAAAATTGGCTTATACAATTACTGAGTTTGGCATGTCCAAAATTTGCAGAGGGAACTGGTAATTTAGAGACCCAAGCAGCATTGATGCTGCAGTTCAAGTCCCTGGGCCTTCTGCTATGGAATCCCTCTTGTTGGGGGAAATGTCAGTCTTTTGCTCTGTTCAGGGGTTCAGCTGAATGGATGAAGCCCGCCCACATTATGGAGGGCAATCTGCTTTACTCAAAGTCCACCAATTTAAATGTAAATCTTTTCCCAAAACACTTTCACCAAAACATCTAAATAAATGTGTGACCAAATACCTGGGTACTATGACCCAGATAAGGTGACACATAAAACTGTCACAGCAACAGAGATGAGGCTGAGAAATGGCAGGTGTAATGAGTAACAACCAGGCTATTGGCAACCCAAGGAAGAGCAGGTTTGATAGAATGACGGGAGAAAGCTTGACTGGAAGGAGTCTACAAGAAAACAGGAGGGGGAATATCATGTACTTCTGGGTTCATTGGACATGGGGGAAAGAAAACACAGCAGTGTTAAGCCACCAAGGCAGACTGACCTGGTGCTGGTTGCCAGCACCCAGAGGAGCAACCTAGGGACAAAACAGGGACCTAAAGGAGATCAGCTCTCTCCTGAAGCTGGAGACCTGAAAAGAAGTTCCAGTGGTCCCAGGTCAGTGGCACATGTGGTTTCACACAGAAGAGGATTTTTGGAGAAACACATCTTTTGTTTAAAACTTTGAGAATCCCACAAATTAATATCAACTAAATCAGTCAGTATAAGAAATATATAAGCAAACAAATGCATGAGAGAATCAGAAGCAGCAAACATCAGATCTAGTCTCCCAAAAGTTTCAAATATTCATGTTACCGAACAAACACAAAATTTACCATAACATGTTGAAAAATTAAAAAATGATAAATAAAGTGAGTAAGTAATAAGAGGCTTCACGTCTAAAACCAGAAACATTTGGGGGAAAAAAAACAGACAAAACTTTACGAGATAGAAATAGAACTGTAAGCAATGCTCTGCAATAACCTATGTGGGAAAAGAATCTAAAAAAAAGTACATGTATACATACAACTGATTCACTTTGCTCTACAGCAGAAACTAACACAACATTATAATCCAGCTATATTCCAATAAAAATTTTGAAAAATACAACCGTTAAAAAAGTCTCAATTGATTAGTTAAAACACATATTATGCACAGTGGAATAAAAATACTGGTAACTTTAAAGGACAGATCTGAAGAAATTTTACAGAAGATAAGCAGATGGAAAATATAAAAGGTTAACAGATATAGAAATAGTCATATGATATTGCTAGGAAGAAAGGAAGAGAAAGCTTGTTTGTTCCACATACCTAGCACCAAGTAGACAAGAAGATACATAAAACCCGCAGGGTTCATAATCACTGACTCTGAACCTGACTGGTACCATCAAATGTTAGACTGATCTGATTAGTATTTCTTCCTTTGGGGGCGGCTGGGAAAAGGGTTGGGAAAATGACAGAGCCAACAAGAGTTCCTCATCCTACTTACCAATAATAAATGTAATGCACAAACTATGGAGTCACTCACTATACTACTACTACTAAGTCACCTCAGTTGTGTCCGACTCTGTGTGACCCCATAGATGGCAGCCCACCAGGCTCCCCCGTCCCTGGGATTCTCCAGGCAAGAACACTGGAGTGGGTTGCCATTTCCTTCTCCAATGCATGAAAGTGAAAAGTGAAAGTGAAGTCGCTCAGTCGTGTCCGACTCTCATTGACCCCATGGACTGCAGCCTACCAGGCTCCTCCATCCACGGGATTTTCCAGGCAAGAGTACTGGAGTGGGGTGCCATTGCCTTCTCCGGTCACTCACTATACTCGTATTTTAATATCAGACTAATCTTGCCATGTGCCAGAACTTTCATTTGGCTGTAGTTTCTTCTTCTTTGCCTGCAAACGTACTTACATTTCTATTTATTTATAAAAAACAAAATTCAAATAATTTTTTTAAGTTATTATCTTTCTTTCCCCTTCCATTCAATAATAAGTCTCTTGGGAAAAAATGAAATCATCTAGACTTGAAATGATTATTTGTTCTCTATTCATTCACTACTTGCTGCCTCCCAGCTAATCAACTGAAACAGTTCTTTCAGAGTTAACAATGACTGCTTATCATATTCAACAAATTTTCTTCCTCTTTTCCCTCTATGTAGTATTTGATAACTCATTCCCTTCTTTTTTTAAAATCTACAAATGTTAAACTAGGTCCTGAAAATAAAAAGAGAATTCTCTGATGTCAAGTGGTTTACAGTTTACTTATCAAAGAAGACACACAACAAAATGAAATAAAGCACTAATAAGGGAGTGATCACTTCTGTCTGGTGGGGGTGGGGGGGGTTGGAAGTAGGAGAAGGGGAATCAGGAAAGACTCTACACTTGAGTTTTTGAAAGACAGTGTGTGTTGATTAGGTGACTGTGTGCAGACTCAGGCATCATTCAAGGCAGACTAAACATATGAGCATTAAACATTCAAGTGAGTTGAGGGTACTAAAAACAGGTCAGTTAGCATGAGACAGAAAACACAAGTTGACCATTAAGGCCAGAATGAAAAGCAATACAAAATCACAGAAGACTCTAAACTTTCCAAGGAGTCTGGACTGTTACCAGCATTCAACAAAGTGCTGAAGGATTCTCCTCCTTCTTTTTTCTTCTTTTTACTATGTGTATAATTTAGAAAGAACACCCTAGCAGGAAGAAGGAGGCTTAACTGGAAGGCTGTAAAACTGGAGGAAGGAGACATTGAGAATATTGACCCGCTGATGAACACTGAGATTAACTTCCGTTTTGCCATCTGATATAATGTTGTAAAATAACATTAGCATTATATCACTCTGATTATTTCCTTGGTAGAAATTCCTGGAAGTAGAAATTGCAGTATCAAATTTGTTAACAATTACAAAGTTGCTTGATACATATTGACAAACTGCTTTCCAAATAACTGTCTCAGTAGATGTTTCCATTAGCACTGAGACTTGCATTAAATTTAAGAAAAATTTTCTAAGTGTATAGTCAAACATTTCCTCTATGTTTAATTTGAATTTCCAGAATTACAAGTTAATACATTTACTGGAAATTTGTATTTTCTTGTTTTAGGAATTATCCATTCATATTCTTTGATCGTTTTTCTATTAGAATGTTGTTTTTTCTTGATCTATGTTAAGTATACTGATCTTTTCTAATACGCCATCCTTTTTTGCATATATTAATATACAAAGTATTATAGCTATTTTATAGCTAAATATATAGATCTTTTCCTTTTCAAACACTATTCTTTCATTGTCTGTGACACTGTTTTATTGTTTTCTATTTCCTAGTCCATTTTGCTATAGTGTCTAGCTGATACGTCTCCCTCCTTCAAATAGATGTTTGTCACGGCCTTTTGCTTTCTTATGTTAATGTCGTTATACTCAGAGATCTAACCTATTTCAAATCTTTCACTGGTTTTAAATATTGACCCTCTTAATCTACATTTTTTTTTTTCTGAGTAATGTACATAGTATCAAATTCAAAAGTACAAAGTAATTTTAAGTGAAAAAAAATCTATTTTTCTCCTTGACCCATACTCATCCAATTTATCTCCTAGAAGGCAACCATAATTATAGTCTCTTGCAGAACCTTCTCGGAATAGGCTGTGTGTGTCATCACCATATGGACTGTAGCCCACCAGGCTCCTCTGTCCATGGGATTCTCCAGGCAAGAATACTGGAGTGGGTTTCCATTTCCTCCTCCAGGGAATCTTCCTGACCCAGGGATCAAACCTGTGTCTCCTGCATCTCCGCATTGCAGGCAGATATTTTACTGCTGAGCCACCAGGAAAGCCTGTAATTATAATATGTATAATTATATTATATATATAATACATATAATTTCCCCCCACATGTTAATATGTTGTGTACCCTGTTCTACATGTTACTTTTTGCACTTAATAGATTTTGGAGATATTTTACCAGTACACATGAGACACATTGAATTTCATTATTTAAATATATATTTTTTAAACCAGTCTTCGAATGCTAAACATTTAGTCTGCTTTAAGTATACTACAATCTTTTATAAACATCATTTTGTACTTACAGAATAGGTACTTAGGACTAGAATTGCTAAGAGTATTGCTATTTAGTCGCTCAGTCGTGTCTAACTCTTCGGGACCCCACAGACGGCAGCATGCCAGACTTTTCTGGCTTTCACTGTCTCCCTAAGTTTGCTCAAATCCATATCCATTGTATCAATGATGCCATCCAACTATCTTATGCTCTGTCACCCGCTTCTCCTTCTGCCTTCAATCTTTCCCAGCATCAAGGTCTTTCCCAATGAGTAACCCCTTCCCCATCAGGTGGCCAAAGTATTGGAGCTGAAGTTTTAGCATAAGTCCTTTCAATGAATATTCAGGGATGATTTCCTTTAGGTCTGACTGGTTGGATCTCCTTGCAGTCCAAGGGACTCTCAAGGGTCTTCTCCAGCACCACAGTTCAAAAACATTGATTCTTAGGTGCTCAGCCTTCTTTATGGTCCAGCTCTCACATCTGTACATGACTATTAGAAAAACCAAAACTTTGAGTAGACAGACCTTTGTTGGCAAAGTAATGTCTTTGCTTTTTAATATGCTGTCTAGGTTTGTCATAGCTTTCCTTCCAAGGAGCAAACGCCTTTTAATTTCATGGCTGCAGTCACAGTCTGCAATGATTTTGGAGCCCAAGAAAATAAAATCTGTCACTGTTTCCACTTTCCCCGCTTCTTTTTGCCATGAAGTGATGGGACCAGATGCCATGATCTTAGTTTTTTGAGTGTTGAGTTTCAAACCAGATTTTTCCCTCTCCTCTCTCATCCTCATCAAGAGGCTCTTTAGTTTCTCTTCACTTTCTGCCATTACAGTGGTATCAGCTGCATTATCTGAGGTTATTGATATTTCTCCCAGCAATCTAGATTCCAGCTTGGGATTCATCCAGCCTGGCATTTTGCATGATGTGCTCTGCATATAAGTTAAAGAAACAGGATGACAATATATAGCTTTGATTTTCCCAATTTTGAACCAGTCTGTTGTTCCATGTCCAGTTCTAACAGTTGCTTCATGATCTGCATACAGATTTCTCAGGAGACAGGTAAGGTGGTCTGGTATTTCTATCTCTTTTTGAATTTTCCACAGTTTATTGTGATCTATACAGTCAAAGGCTTTAGTGTATTTAATGAAGCCAAAGTAGAGGATTTTCTGGAATTCCCTTGCTTTCTCTATGAAGAGTAAGAGAATGTGCATTTGTTATTTTAACTGACTCCTGTGAAACTGCCTTTTATTGAGGTTATTCCAATTACAACCCCTCCAGCAATGCTTGGTAACTCTATTATAATTTTTTTTTTTTTGCCAGTCTGATAAGTGAAATGTGGCTTCTAATGTAGTATATAAATGGGTGAGGATTGGTATACATTTAAGAGCAATTTGTATTTCCTTCTTAATAAACTACTTTTTCATTCCTTTCCCCCCCTTACTCCTATTTTGTATGAATAGTTGGCCTTTTTTCCTACGAATTATAGGTATTTGCTTCTAATATGTGTTGCATATATTCTCAAATTTTAGTTTGTGCTAGATATGTTGTGTTTTGTTTCCTATAAACTTTCTGATTATTATGGAAACAAATTCACCGATCATTGCTTTATGGCTTCTGTGTTTTATGTTATACTTGTAAAACCCTTCCCATGCTGATATTTAGAGCAAACTTTCCCAAGTTTTACATTTGTACTTTTATGAGTTTATTTTTATGTCTAGGTCTTTGATCTATTTGGAACTCATTTACATGCAAAGTGTAAGGTAGGAATCCAAGTTTTATTTTTTCCCAACTGCTATCCACTCACTGCAAAACCATTTGTTGAATAATTTTACTTTCCTCCTTAATTTGAAACGCTGGTTTTTTTAAAATCACTTCCTTGCATTTTTTGGCCTATTTCTGGACATTCTATTGTGTTTTACTGATGAACATGCTCCAACCTAGTTTAATTAGTGTACTTTTAAACAGGGAGTACTTTTATATAATAGGGAATCCTCTCTCATTTTCCTTATTTTCTGAAATTTTCCTCTTTATTCTTGCTCATGTATTTTTACATATAAACTTTAGAATCAGCTTGTCTAGTTCTAAAATTTAAACATTCTTATCGTTATACAGATTGGGATCAGGTTTAATTTACAGATTAATTTAGGAAGATTTGACATTTTTATTATGCTGATTATTTCCATCAAGAACATAGAATGTTTTTGATTTAAAGTCTTCTTTTGTGTCTTTCAGTAGTGTTTTTCATGGAAATGGTACACAGTTATTTTAAAGTTTATCCTTATATGTTTCATCTTTTCACTGTTACTATAACATCTATTGTTTCTATGACTTCCCTGGTGGCTCAGACGGTAAACCATCTGTCTACCATGCGGGAGACCCGGGTTCTATGCAAATGACTTTCAAATTGATATGTTTACCTTCATGTCTTTTAAAAACACCACACATACATGGCCAGCTGTTTTTTAGACTGTTTTCACTGGAAGGTTCTCCTGTTATTTCAACAAGTGTCAAATCTGGTTCATCATTCTCCAGCAGCCAAATAATCTGTGTTCTTCACTTCTGCATCAGAGCCTAATACAGGGGCACATGCCTAGCACATAGTAGGTTTATATACAGCTTCTGAGTGGACACACTTGCATATGTGCTTCCTCTCTTTATCTTTCCCTACTTCTCTTTCTCTTTGTCATACAGACACACACATAGTAAAAGCCAGCTACATAATTTGTGGGGCCTAGTGCAAAATAAAAATGAAGGATTCCTTGTTGGAAAGCAGGAAAAAAGTACTATTAAAGTTGCTAAAATAAAGTTTTTCCTTTTTTCCCTTGCTCTCTCTTTTAATTTGTGTGTTTTTGTTTGACATTTAACATCATCCAACAGAAAGAAAAATCAAAACTTTTAATAATTAGTGTGCATTTTACCATTCATCTTTATGTTGTGCAATGTCAGTTTCGAACAGAAATAGAGCATTTAATGTATGCAGAATCACAGAAAGGACACAATTTGCACATTCTATTCTTAACAGAACAGTGGAAATACTGCACAAAACTAACCCAACTGTTTTTATTTCACTTCTTGATACTCATGCATCCTTCCCCCATGGTGTACTTTGGGCATACTGATATGTAAGGAAGGAGTACAAAGGAAAGGAACTATGGATCACCCTGTCTTTGCCTTTCCTTTTACATCATCATTTTCAGCTGAAGTAGTTGGTTAATAAGGCAAGTAATGGGAATAAGAACGGTTTCCAAGTCATGCTCACATCTGTGAATACGTGTACCCAGTTCTGAGATAGATAGCAGGCATACATGCTAAGTCGCTTCAGTCGTATCTGACTCTTTGCGACCCTATGGGCTATAGACCACCAGGCTCCTCGGTCCATGGGATTCTCCAGGCAAGAATACTGGAGTGGGGAGTCATGTCCTCCTCCAGGAGATCTTCCTGACTCAGGGATAGAACCTGCATCTCTTAGGGTTCTCTCTTTAGAGATAGACAGAGTAGGAACCAGTCCTATTAAATTGATAAGGTAGCCAAGGCTCTGAAAGATTAAGGGATTTACTAGAGGGAGGAGCCTGGTAGGCTGCAGACCATGGGACTGAGCAGCTTCACTTTCACTTTTCACTTTCATGCATTGGAGAGGGAAATGGCAACCCACTCCAGTGTTTTTGCCTGGAGAATCCCAGGGACAGCAGAGCCTGGTGGGCAGCAGTCATGGGGTCACACAGAGTCAGACATGACTGAAACGACTTAGCAGCAGCAGCAGCAGTAGATCTGTTTAGTGAGCCCCAGAATCCACACTTGGGTCCCCACCACCATCTACTTTTTAAATTCAATTCATGTGGAAGAGGGGATTCCCTGGTCACTCAGTGTCAAGAGTCTGCCTGCCAATGCAGGAGACACAAGTTCAATCCCTCATCCAGGAGGCTCCCACTTGCTGCAGAGCAGCTAAGCCCCGGAGCCATAACTGATGAAACTCATGCACCCTAGAGCTCCCGCTCTGCAACAAGAGAAGCCCCATAGTGAGAAGCCCACGCAGCGCAAGAGAGTGGCCCTCGCTTGCCCAAACTAGAGGAAAGCCTGCAAAGCAATGACAATGCAGCACAGTCAAAAACAAATAAATAAATACAGTTGTTTTTTAAAAATGCATGTGAAAGATTCATTCAAAACCTGCTTGATTTTTTTAGAACCTCGTTGTGTTACAGGACCTCTCCCCTCTAAGATCTGTCACACCTAAAGCAGTTTTAGAGTCAGGAATAAATTCAGATCTACTTTCAAAGAACTGTACTTTTCACAGCTTTATAAATGTTTATCAAGCAAAACATCTTTTTTTTTTTTCACTTCTGAATCGGAATAGCTAAGACCGTACACACAGACCATAAACACAATTAACCATAGTCCATCTCTAAAAAATTTTAATCATATAGAAAATTCACACATCCTCAGGAAAAATTCATATGTCAGGGAGACTTTTACACTGAACAAGTTTGTTAAAAACAACATTTGAACTGTGGGACAAAGGGCCTCTTCATACACAAGATGAAGAATGGAGCTACCACCTACTTAATATTTTCCTAGTCATTGTTTTCCTACGTAATATGAATTTGGAGCCTATTGTTGGCCTACAGTGAAGCCTGAAATATGAAAATGCTGGACATAATAAATACACCTAATACATGTCCTGGGTAGCTGGACATTTAAGTGGCTGTGTGTAACTAGAAAGGAGATCATTGTTTTCCCATTTGATATTTCCTCGTCTCCCCAACCACTACCTACTACTGCTGGCTCCACAGGAAATTAAGGTCCTGAGGTATGCTGGAGTAAGCCATTTATTATTGAACAGTTTCAATACAGTGGATCAGAGAGAGTAGAATAAAATCCTTGAGGGCAAAGATTTCCCTTTTGCTTGTTTCACTTTGGTGTACCTACTTTATTTAAAACAGCCACCACAGTCCCAATAACACAATGGAATTCAATGTATGATGTAACTCATCTAGGAATATATGGGTTGGTCCTCCCACTGCTCACATGTCGAAACAAAGGGGGAAATGCCAACCATTCAGCAAATCTACAATTTCCACTTGGGTTATAGCCCAGTTCTCCCACCCTCTGCAATAACCACAACAAAGTTCAAAAGAATAATCTGAAATAGGCAACTAAGAAAGCTCTGTACTCTTTCATGACTAATGAGAGAGAGAGAAGAGAAACTATTTCCGCTTTCAGTTTCTTTCAAAAGCCTTCAGAGGTTTTACCTGTCTCTCAAAATCACTTTCAAGTCCTGTCTTAGCTTAGGTTTGTTTGACACAGATATTACAATGGAGACGCAGCTGGAAAGCTTACTGAGGAGTGCTCTCAGGAAACCCACCTGTAAGGAACTGAAAAGAAAAGTGAAATTGTTAGTTGTGTCCGACTCTTTGTGACCCCATGGACTGTAGCCCACCAGACTCCTCTGTCCATGGGATTCCCCAGGCAAGAATACTAGAGAGGTAGCTATTTTCCTCCCTAGGGTATCTTCCTGACTCAGGGATCGAACATGCATCTCCTGCACTGTAGGCAGATTCTTCACCATCTGAGGCACCAGGGTAAGGAACTGAGGCAAAGGGAAAAGCTGAATTGCAGTTGGTTACAGATGAGGCCTCAATCAATTTTAGGGGCAAATCTAGGCTGAGTTGAGCCAGGTTGAGGACAGGGGGCCAGGCCATTGTAGTCCCATCTTAGCCAGTTATCATTAGTCATGGGCTGCTCCCTCAAAGAAACACCAACTTGGAGGAGGCAAGTCTTTACAGCTGATGGCAAGACCCCTGAAAAGAACATGGGCAAGCCCATCAGCAGCATCTGGGGTTGAGTGCATCAAGGCTGAGGAGTGGATTCAGGCGGCATGGCATCCATGACCAGGCGCTGAACAATGAGATCCCTTCCCATGACAGAACTCATCTCTCTAGCCACACTGGCCTCCTTACTAGACGCTGAAACTGCCAGACATGCCCTCCTCTCAGGACCTTTGTCTTCTTCTTCCTCTCTCTGGAACACACCTCAGGTAGTCAATTGTCTGGTTTGCCTAGGCTGGGACGGCCCTGGTTTTAGCAACAGGATGCATCCTGGGAAACCATTAGTCCCAGACAAGTCAGGATGGTAGGTCAGCTGTACCTCCTCCAGAAGCCCACATGTCTCACTCATCTTTTCTGAACATCCTACTTATAATTGTACCCTCTAAATCTCACATACATATTCCAAGTTCCCCTTTCTGACTTTTATTATTTTCTGTACCACTTAATACCTTCTAATATATCACTTATTTCTATCATTTAGCTTAGGAAAATAAACTTGAGGACAATTTTGGCACATAATAGACATTTCAAAAGTATGCACTGAATGGGTGAAATAAGTGTTTCTAATATTTTGTAGAAAACAGTTCCTGGCTTGTACCAAGTGTATGCCATCCTTTAATGATTACTTAAAATTTAGATGGTAATCATTTATCATTGTTAATTACTTGGCAATTATGCTGATGAAAGGTCAAATTGATCACAGAATCATTTCTTCAGTAAGTGAATGGAGAAGGGATTTAAAATTAAATCATTCTACTTGGTGGTTGATGGTAATGACATGCTATTTTTAAATTATGTGAAATAATTTAACAGACTACTTATTTAGAATTTGCAACTTGAAAAAATAGACTGGAAAAAAATAGGGCAGTCTAACTGACTGACAGCTTTGCCCACTGTGAAGTTAACATATGGTAGCAGCCAAACACATCTTTATAAACAAGTGTTTAAACAAGCACACAGGATAGTTGCTGCTGCTGCTGCTCCTGCTAAGTCGCTTCAGTCATATCTGACTCTGTGCGACCCAATAGACATCAGCCCACCAGGCTCCGCCATCCCTGGGATTCTCCAGGCAAGAACACTGGAGTGGGTTGCTATTTCCTTCTCCAATGCATGAAAGTGAAAAGTGAAAGTGAAGTCACTCAGTCATGTCTGACTCTTTGCGACCCCATGGACTGCAGCCTACCAGGCTCCTCCGTCCATGGGATTTTCCAGGCAAGAGTACTGGAGTGGGGTGCCATTGCCTTCTCTGACACAGGATAGCTATGAGACTGAAATTCCAAAGTCAAAGCATCAGATTTTGCAGTGAGCCATAGGTTTCTTCAAAGAGAAGGGCAGAGGAAAATTAACAGTACCTTTTGGAGAGATAAATATTTATTTGTACTTGAAAGAAAAAATTTTAGAAAATATAATAGATACTCAAACACACATTTCTATTTCCATAAAATGTAATAAATGTTTTGACTTCTATTCCTAAGAACTTACCCCAAATTATAATTCCACAAAACTATAATGCTCCACAAAAAAGTGAAATATAATAAGAAATATGAATTGGTTTCACACAGTATTTTAAATGAGCTTTTTTTTTTTTTTTTTACTTTGGTTTTAGTAAAGAATTAAGATCCTTCCAAATTAGTTTATCAGCCTATCTTTGATATAGACATAATTATTATTCTCAACCTGTGAAGAATTTTTAAAACCAAATATGTAGAAAATTCTCTTTTAATTTTATTTCTGAAACATTTTATCTTAAGACCACGTAATAAATGAGATCTAACTGAACACACTGTATCATGATAGGAATTATTTATGCATTTAGTTTCCCATGATTTATACATGTGTTCACATATAATATTGTGGATTTAAAGTATATTCTATATCTTTGTTCTGTTTACAGAACAATCAGATCAGATCAGTTGCTCAGTTGTGTCCGACTCTTTGCGACCCCATGAATCGCAGCACGCCAGGCCTCCCTGTCCATCACCAACTCCCAGAGTTCACTCAGACTCACGTCCATCAAGTCAGTGATGCCATCCAGCCATCTCATCCTCTGTCGTCCTCTTCTCCTCCTGCCCCCAATCCCTCCCAGCATCAGTCTTTTCCAATGAGTCAACTCTTCGCATGAGGTGGCCAAAGTACTGGAGTTTCAGCTTTAGCATCATTCCTTCCAAAGAAATCCCAGGGCTGATCTCCTTCAGAATGGACTGGTTGGATCTCTTTGCAGTCCAAGGGACTCTCAAGAGTCTTCTCCAACACCACAGTTCAAAAGCATCAATTCTTCGGCACTCAGCCTTCTTCACAATCCAACTCTCACATCCATACATGACCACAGGAAAAACCATAGACTTAACTAGATGAACTTTTGTTGGCAAAGTAATGTCTCTGCTTTTGAATATGCTATCTAGGTTGGTCATAACTTTCCTTCCAAGGAGTAAACGTCTTTTAATTTCATGGCTGCAGTCACCATCTGTAGTGATTTTGGAGCTCAGAAAAATAAACTCTGACACTGTTTCCACTGTTTCCCCATCTATTTCCCATGAAGTGGTGGGACCAGATGCCATGATCTTCGTTTTCTGAATGTTGAGCTTTAAGCCAACTTTTTCACTCTCCACTTTCACTTTCATCAAGAGGCTTTTTCGTTCCTCTTCACTTTCTGCCATAAGGGTGGTGTCATCTGCATATCTGAGGTTATTGATATTTCTCCCGGCAATCTTGATTCCAGCTTGTGTTTCCTCCAGTTCAGCGTTTCTCATGATGTACTCTGCATAGAAGTTAAATAAGCAGGGTTACAGTATACAGTCTTGACGTCCTCCTTTTCCTATTTGGAACCAGTCTGTTGTTCCATGTCCAGTTCTAACTGTTGCTTCCTGACCTGCATACAAATTTCTCAAGAGGCAGATCAGGTGTTCTGGTATTCCCATCTCTTTCAGAATTTTCCACAGTTTATTGTGATCCACACAGTCAAAGGCTTTGGCATAGTCAATAAAGCAGAAATAGATGTTTTTCTGGAACTCTCTTGCTTTTTCCATGATTCAGCGGATGTTGGCAATTTGATCTCTGGTTCCTCTGCCTTTTCTAAAACCAGGTTGAACATCAGGAAGTTCACGGTTCACATATTGCTGAAGCCTGGCTTGGAGAATTTTGAGCATTACTTTACTAGCATGTGAGATGAGTGCAATTGCGCGGTAGTTTGAGCATTCTTTGGCATTGCCTTTCTTTGGGATTGGAATGAAAACTGACCTTTTCCAGTCCTGAGGCCACTGCTGAGTTTTCCAAATTTGCTGGCATATTGAGTGTAGCACTTTCACAGCATCATCTTTCAGGATTTGGAATAGCTCAACTGGAATTCCATCACCTCCACTAGCTTTGTTTGTAGTGATGCTTTCTAAGGCCCACTTGACTTCACATTCCAGGATGTCTGGCTCTAGGTCAGTGATCACCATCGTGATTATCTGGGTCATGAAGATCTTTTTTGTACAGTTCTTCTGTGTATTCTTGCCATCTCTTCTTAATATCTTCTCCTTCTGTTAGGTCCATACCATTTCTGTCCTTTATCAAGCTCATCTTTGCATGAAATGTTCCTTTGGTATCTCTGATTTTCTTGAAGAGATCCCTAGTCTTTCCCATTCTGTTGTTTTCCTCTATTTCTTTGCATTGATCACTGAGGAAGGCTTTCTTATCTCTTCTTGCTATTCTTTGGAACTCTGCATTCAGATGTTTATATCTTTCCTTTTCTCCTTTGCTTTTAGCTTCTCTTCTTTTCACAGCTATTTGTAAGGCCTCCCCAGACAGCCATTTTGCTTTTTTGCATTTCTTTTCTATGGGAATAATAGAAGGTATTAATTAACCTAAGTACTTTACTTGAAAAACCTATGGTTATAACACATGGCCTGAATCAGGCTCATTTTGCTAATCAAACTTTTGTTTCCTAGTGATGAAAAGGTAGTAAGTTCAAATAATGTTTATTGTGTATTTGTTGCAACTCTACTAAAGACTATTTTACGGTATATTTAATTAATAAGCTTTGCTGGTGTTGTTCAGTCGCTATCGTGTCCAGCCCTTAGCAACACCACGGACTGCAGCACGCTAGGCTCCTCTGTCCTTCACTATCTCCAGGAGTTTGTTCCAATTCACGTCCACTGGGTTGGTGATGTTATCTAACCATCTCATTCTCTGCATTCTTTTTAAAGTTTTAAACTCCAACATGGATTAAAGGAATATACGAAGAATTTTTTAAATATTAAATGAAATTGCATAAGTATTGTCACGGATTGAATTGTGTCTTCATAAGAAGAGGCAGTTTTGACACACAGAAGGCCACGAAAGATTCATGAGTCAAAGGAAACACCACATGAGAACCCAGTAAGACAGTCACTTGCAAGCCAAAGAGCAAAGCCCGGAAGTCAGCCTGGCCAGCATCTTGATCTTAAGACTTCCAGCCTCCAGAACTGAGAGAAAATGAATTTCTCTTTTTTAACTATATAGTCTGTGGTACTTTGTAACGGCTGTCCTAGCAAATTAATACATTATACTTTTAAAGTGTGGTAGTTGTTAACCCTGAGTGTAACAGCTACATCCCTTTCCGTTTAGTTCCTGATTAAATGCAATCTGAAGTCAGTGTTTGCTTGCTTGTTTGTGGACCCTGGCGTGAGGGCGGGATGAGTCTTGCTTGCCCATCCCCTTCACCAAACCTCCCTTGTTTCTTTCCTCCCGCCCATTCTTCCCTCCTTTTCATCTTGCCCTTTGTTTCACATCAGCGCTTCCCCTTCTCGTGCCTTAAAAATGCCCCACATGCTGCAACCAGATGTCTGGATTATGAAAAGGGGAAAGGTCAAGTCTTATTTTCATGGAATGTAGAGAAAAGGTAAGGGAAAATAGATGGAACAGAGCTCTTAAAGGAACTGGGATGGCATTCTCCACCATCTTATACACAAATTTCTTGATATTGAATAAAATAGACATTTAATTAAAAGACCTTTTTAATAACCACTTAATGATTTTCCATTTTACTATAAGTGTTTCTGTCTCTTATTTCCTTCTCTTTGAAGAAGACAATTCAGTTTTTTCTTTCATACCTCATTTTTTCCTATGAATCTTTCTAGACACATTTCTGACCATTTCTGCCCCATTGGCAGCCATGACAAATAGAAGACATTCAATGAGAGCTTGATAAATGAATTTACAAATATCAAAATGCATCCTGACATTCTCCACCATCTGTACTGCTGTACTCCTGCTCTGAGCCTCATCATCTCTCTTCTGGCTCATGGTGGAGGCTTTCAGCTGGTCACCCTTCTCCTCTTATTCCTGATGGTCTGTTTTCAACACAGCAGCTGGTGACTTGGAATATAAAGTAAATGTGTCAAACAGACATAGAGAATAGGCTTATGGACATGGGGAGAGGGGAGGAGAGGATGAGATGTATGGAAAGAGTAACATGAAAACTTACATTACCATATGTAAAATAGATAGCCAACGGGAATTTGCTGTATGACTCAGGAAACTCACACAGGGGCTCTGTATCAACCTAGAGGGGTGGGATGGGGAGGGAAATGGGAGGGAGGTTCAAAAGGGAGGGGATATATGTATACCTATGGCTGATTCATGTTGAGGTTTGACAGAAAACAACAAAATTCTGTAAAGCAATTATCCTTCAATTTAAAAATAAATTAATTAAAAAAATAAAGTACATGTGTCACTATCTCACTGAAAGTGCGGTCATGATTTTCCGTTTCACTCAGAGGAACACACAAAGATCTTAAAATGGTGTGCAATGCCCACCCAAGCTGCCTTTCCCTCACCCTCACCCATTCCACTCCATGCTTGTCCCTGCTGTCCCTCGAGGACCTCTTGTAAATCCCTACTTTAGAGCCTTTGAACTAGCTGTTTCCTTTGTGGAATATCCCTCCTATGGACTGAATTTGTGTCTCTCTCAAATTCATGTGTTAAGTTCTAAGCCCCTGTGCATGTGTGCATGCTAAGCCGCTTCAGTCATGTCTGACTCGGTGCGACCCTCTGGACTGTAGCCCTCCAGGCTCGTCTGCCCAAGGGATTCTCCAGGCAAGAATACTGGAGTGGGTTTCCATGCCCTCCTCCAGGGGATCTTCCCAACCCCGGGATTGAACCCGCCTCTCTTAGGTCTCCTGCACTGGCAAGTGGGTTCTTTACTACTAGCGCCACCTGGGAAGCCTCCTAGTCCCCTAAAGTACCTCAAAATGTGACTGGGGATAGGACCTTTAAAGATGTAATTAAGTTAAAATGAGGCAAATAAGGTGGACCCTAATCCACCGATGAGAGGACATTTGGACACAGGCATGCAGTTTGAAGGCCATGTCAGAGCGTGGGGAGAACATGGCCATCTATAAGCCGAGCAGAGAGGCCAAGAAAAAACAACTCTGCAGACACTTTGATCTTGGACTTCTAACCTCCTGAATTGTGAGAAAATAAATTTCTGTAGTTTGAGGGGCTTAGTCTGTGGTACTTTGTTTTGGCACTGCTAGCAATCTATATAATCCCCAAGGGTCACTTTCTCATGGTTTGTTTTTTTTTTTTCTTTTTAATGTTACCATTTCAATAAGACATACTCTGATTATTTAATTTTTTTAAAAGCTATATAGAGCTTAGTTTTTGGTATCTTAAAAATTGAATAAAGTGGATATTTGATATTATTTAGTTTCAGGTATACTCCATAATGATTTGATATTTGCATACAATCATTATGAAATGGAGTTTCCTAGAGGCTCAGTGGTAAAGAATCTGCCTGACAATGCAGGACCCACAGGAGACCCAGATTTGATCCCTGGGTCAGGAAGACCCCCTGGAGAAGGAAATGGCAACCCACTCCAGTATTCTTGCCTGGGAAATTCCATGGACAGAGGAGCCTTGTGGGCTACAGTCCATGCGATCGCAAAGAGTCAGACACGACTGAGGTGACTGAGAATGCATACACACTTTACGAAATGATCACTGTAGTAAGTTTAGACCATACACATTACTTATGTTTATATTACATCCCCATGAGTTATTTATTATGTAACTGGAAGTTTGTACACCTTAATCTCCTTCACCTACTTTGCCCACTCTCCAATTTCCCTCTCTTCTGGCAACCACCTATTTGTTCTCTCTATGAGTCTATTTTCATTTTGGTTTATCTGTTTTGTTTTTAGATTCCACTTATAAGTGAGATCATGCAATATTTGTCTTTCTCTATCTGACTTATTTTCCTTAACCTAGTACCCTCTAGATTCATCGGTATCGTCCCAAACAGCAAATTTCATTTTTTATAGCTGAGTAATATTCCTGTGTGTATATGTGTGTGTGTGTGTGTGTGTGTGTGCAAGCGTGCTCCACATCTTCTCTATCCATTCACCTATGGATGGACACTTGGGTTGGCTATTATAATGATGCTGCATATATGTGCTGAAGTGCAAATATCTTTCAGTATTAGTGTTTTTGGTGCTTTGGGGGTTAAATGCCCAGAAGTAAAATTGCTAGATCATATGGCAGTTCTATTTTTAATCTTTCAGGGACCCTCCACACTGTTTTCCGTATAGTGGATGCACCAACTTGCAACCCCACCAATACTGCATGAAGCTTTCCTTTTCTCCACATCCTTTCAACATATATCTCCTGTCTTTTTGATGATAGTCCTTCTGATAAGTGTGAGGCAGTATCTTACTGTGGTCTTAATTTGCATTTCCTTGATGATTAATGATGTGAGCAACTTTTCATGTCTGCTTGCTGTTTGTGTGTCTACTTTGGAAAAATATTCAGTTCCTCTGCCCATTTTTTAATCACAATGATCCTACTTGAAATCACAACTTTCCTTTGTTCCCTGTCTGTTCTCAACCTTCCAATCCCCACTCATAATCCCCTATACCCTACATTTTTTTTACTTTAATAATATTAATCACCTTCCAACACACTCTAAAATTACTCATTTACTGTGTTCATTTTTTATTTCCTATCTCTCCCTGATAGAATTTAAGCTCCATAACAACAGGGGTATTTGGGGGGTTTTTTGTTTGTTTTTGTTGTTGTTATTCTCTGATTTCTCCTCTGTGCCAAACATTTGGAATATATTTGATTCATAATAGCTAGTCAATAAATATTTGTTGAATATTGAATGACTAAATGAAACAGGATTTTTGCCTCTCATTGATAGCTGACAGTGTATTTTTTTTATAAACAATGTATGTTCTAAAATTTTATCTGTTTGAAAATGTATCTCCTATCCCATAAGAATATCTATATTGTTTAGTCCAGAAATTGGAAAAAAATTCAAAAGTTTATTCTAGCATTTATCGAGTACTTACAAAGTATCATGGGTTATCTTATTTAATTTCCATAAAACCCAATGAGATATATGCTATTTAAATTACATTTTACAGATTAGAAAACAGAATGACAAAGAAATTAAATAACTTGTTTAAGGTTCTTGTTCTAGAAATGAGAATGTGAACCCAGGCAATCTGACCCCACAGCCTGTTCTCATAACTGCTATCTTATACAGTCTTTTAGATGAATATTGATTTTCAAGCCACTGTGTTACAGCCCCATAAGCAACTGGCCGCTCATCTCAACTTTTTTAAGATCCCCAAAGTTGCAGTACATCTATATCCTACTGCAACTTTGGGTATCTTAAAAAAGTTGAGATGAGCGGCCAGTTGCAGTAGGATGTACATCTATATAGGAGAAGGCGATGGCACCCCACTCTGTACTCTTACCTGGAAAATCCCATGGACGGAGGAGCCTGGTAGGCTGCAGTCCATGGGGTTGCTAAGAGTCAGACACGACTGAGCGACTTCACTTTCACTTTTCACTTTCATGCATTGGAGAAGGAAATGGCAACCCACTCCAGTGTTCTTGCCTGGAGAATCCCAAGGACGGGGGAGCCTGGTGGGCTGCCGTCTATGGGGTCGCACAGAGTCGGACACGACTGAAGCGACTTAGCAGCAGCAGCAGCAGTACATCTATATATACATTGTTTATTTACATTAATAATAAACAATAGATTCTGATTTTAATGGGAGTGTAATTAATGCCTTATTTGAAAATTTCTTTCATTTAGTGTCAAGTTTCCCCCTTAAGTGGACTTTCTTATTCTTCATTGCTTTAATTGCCCCACAAATGTAATCATGTCTAAAAGCTTTAATACATTCTTTAATGTTTCCAGTTTATATTTTAGAGTCTAGTTACAGCTGAAAAAACGAAACAAGCCTCTTATCAGAAAATAATTTTCACATGATTAACTTTTAGGTTTATAGTATTCAACAAGGAAAGTAAAAATATCAATCAGCTGATCAGATAATGTCACAATCCAATGAAATATATTATCCTGAGATTATGACCCTTGGCTAACTTTGATCTCCAAGTTCACAGGATTTAGTCTACATACTTCCTGCTCTGCACTCAGACCACAGTTCAGGTAACAGGAGTATCAAGTAAATAGTGCTGTTTTGAGTTATGATTGCTTGCCTCTATTGTCCAGGCTTACCTGTGATGTGGGTAATTAACCCAAAGGAAGACTAGTCCAGAAGCTCATCAGTTCTCTATAAAAATGAGCTCTTTTCTTAAATGTCAATGTTTGTCTCTTATACATTTGAAAAGAATGAACCAATAAGAATCCACTTTTCAATGCAGGAGACACAGGTCCGATCCCTGGTCTGGGAAGATCCCATATGCTGTGGGGCAACTGAGCCTGTGTGCCACAACTGGAAAGAAACCCATTAGCCTCAGGGAGGATCCCATGTGCTGCAGCTAAGACCCTACAGCCAAATAAACAAATGAATAAATAAATAAAAAGAATGAATCAGTGCCCCCTTAGCGTCTTGGAGTTCCATTTTAGCTGGACCAGTAATGGTGCACGCCAGTCATTCCATGACACCACTCTGGATGACTCCCTCATTCATTCCCCACGACATTTATCTGTAACTCTTCCCTAGTCCAGTTAAATCCTCTCAAGTACAATACCCCCTCTTTGTTTCAGAAAATAAACTTGCTTCTATTTTGTAGAGAAAAAAATACAATTTTCAGGGGGAAAAATTCCTCAATTTCCTGCCCACACATAAAGTTGACACATAAAGTCAACTTTATGAGTGACCCTACCACTTTGAATCTTTCTGTATTTCCCAGCCAACTCCAGAATTGTACCTTTCTCCTGCACTTCCTAAATCTCTGTTTTCTTTACCTGCTTATACCTCAATTCCAGAGCTTTTAGTTTATACATCCACAGACCTTTCAGCTCTCATCCCACATCACTGTCATCTCTTGGCTCATTCTTAGGTCTCCTCGGTTGGCGTCTCCTATTTTTCCTGCCCTCCATATTCTGTATCTTGAACTTATCCTTTTTTCGGTGCATGTTCTCTGGAAAGAATCTCATCCATTTAATAAGCTTAAACACAGTACCTATACTATATGCTTAGGATTTCCAGATTAATATCTCTAGGCCAAACCTCTCCTCTGCATCCAACATACATATATCCAATTGTCAACTTGCCACACTCTTAAGTGTCTTACTTAACATGTCCAAACATTTCCTCCTAATCCTGCTTGTCTCCTATTTCTGTAACTCAGATCAGGGCCATTCTACTTCGATGCTTAAGCCAGCACTGTAAGTTATCTTCAGCTCCCCCTTCTCTGGGTCCAGGCCCACATCATCTAGTCCAATAGCCATCTCCAAGACAAGCTGCACCCCAATCCACTCTCCGTTTGCACTTTCGTCTCCTAGTTCCAGGCCACATTCATTCTCTTGAGAGGAGAGGCTCTCTTTCTATTCTTACTTGCATGTCATATTTCAGGCCCTCATCACTTTTTCCTTGGACCCCTGCCATAGCCTCTTGCCTTCTTTCACTCTAATCCTTTCTCTTCATTGCTGCCAGCTGGATCTTTCTAACATGTGAGATCCAGATCATTAGCATTGGATACAAGGCCTTCCATGATCTGGTGTTTCTCTGTGTGTCCAAACTTATTTCCCTGCTACACTCCTATCAGCAGACACACTACACACTTTCCCTGCTTTAGCTGTGCTGCTCTCAGAACAACCATCCATTATCTACCTTACACCTATCTGCCCTCAAAGAGATTCAGTTAAGGTTTTGTCCCTTCTAGAAAATCTCTCTTTACTTCTCACAATGCAAGAAATATGGTCCTTGAGTGTGTGCTCACTGAATGTTTACTGAATAAATTTACAGATGAACAATATACTTTTGGATAAATTAGAGAAGTACAGAAACCTGGGCACAAAATAAAAAGGCAACAAAACTATTAACTCTGGAGAGAGCTGTGGAATAAAGGACTGAGTAAAGAAAGCATCTTCGATGAAAGTGAAAGAGGAGAGTGAAAAAGCTAGTTTAAAACTTAACATTCAAAAAACTAAGATCATGGCATCTGGTCCCATCACTTCATGGCAAATAGATGGGGAAATAATGGGAACAGTGACAAATTTTATTTTCTTGAGCTCCAAAATCACTGCAGATGGTGACTGCAGCCATGAAATTAAAAGATGCTTGCTCCTTGGAAGAAAAGCTATGACCAACCTAGACAGCATATTAAAAAGCAGAGACATTACTTTGCCAACAAAGGTCTGTATAGTCAAAGTTTTTCTTTTTATAGTAGTCATGTGCAGATGTGAGAGTTGGACCATAAAGAAAGCTGAGCACTGAAGAATTGATGCTTTTGAACTGTGGTGTTGGATAAGACTCTTGAGAGTCCCTTGGACTGCAAAGGAGATCTGACCAGTCAATCCCAAAGGAAATCAATCTTGAATATTCATTGGAAGGACTGATGCTGAAGCTGAAACTCCAATACTTTGGCCACCTTATTCAAGAACTGACTCCTTGGAAAAGACCCTGATGCTGGGAAAGATTGAAGGCAGGAGAAGGGGATGATAGAGGATGAGATGGTTGGATGGCATCAATGACTCAGTGGACATGAGTTTAAGCAAGCTCTGGGAGTTGGTAATGGACAGGGAAGCCTGGTGTGCTGCAGTCCATGGGGTCACAAAGAGTCAGACATGACTGAGTGACTGAACTGACCTGAACTGAATGGAAGAATTTTAACTTTTCTCTTTATGTGTTTTAATTAAAAACAAAACAAACAAACAAAAAAAAACTGACCTGTTGTGTGGGAGTTATCAGACGAAGAGAACATGGAATGAGTGCAATTAGAACCAAGCTCTCATCCCACACTAGAGTTCTAACTAACTGAATAATCCTGGACAAACCACTTTACTGATCTGGGCCTCAATTTCCTCATCTGGAAAATCAGACAATTGGCTAAATGAGGTGTTATTTTAAGATCTTTCTGAGGTTTAAAATTCAATTTAACAAATGGAAAAAATGAACTACTTTATTATGGAAACCTGAGTTCCCTTCTTCTGTTTTAATTTTTATATGCTCTTTGGATATTATAAAGTTATTCCACAATTTCCTAGAACCAGTGTCCCAAAATTTCTGTCTGCAAGGTATCAAAGAAAGTTTTCATTTGTTCTCATGGCATGCTTGACTTTTTGGGGAAAAATGTCTGAATGACTACATGTTTCTTTTTAGATTCATTCTCCAAACCAGTGTTCCAGGAGATTGAAATAGGTCACCTCAGTAGAGATTAAGTTTGGGAAACTGTTGCCTCCTAAAACTCTTTTTGAGGTGCACAATCTATCATGGACTATTGAAGGCTCAGAGGGGTCTTGCAATATAGCTATGTGCTTAGCAATATAAATAGGCACTTAGGGCCTCCCTGGTGGCTCAGATGGTAAAGCATCTGCCTGCAATGCAGGAGACTCAGGTTTGATCCCTGGGTCGGGAAGATGCCCTGGAGAAGGAAACGGCAACCCACTCCAGTACTCTTGCCTTCCCATGGACAGAGGAGGCTGGTAGATTACAGTCCATGGCATTGCAAAGAGTCAGACATGACTGAGCAGCTTCACTTTCTTTCACTTTAGCATTTCTCTAGATACATTAGCATGAAACGCTTGTTTCATGTCACATGTGCTCATATCCTGTGGTAATTTGTTCTGATGGAACCATCTTGGGAAACTGACTTAGAGCAACCTTTCTACTGCTTATTTTTGCTTTTCTTCCCATGAAGTTCCTGTGACTTTATAATATAAGCACAGGACTAAGCAAATACAATATGTATAAATATATTGACATTAAGTATATTAAGCAGCTTGACTTAAGCTACAACTGTTTCATGGCTCAAAGAATGTCCTTGATGATTCCTTTCCAATCTGATTGTTATCCCCACGTAATCCATTTTTCTGTTTGGGGCTGCCTCAATGTAAAAGTTAATTTCTATGGAATTTCTTAAAGTTAGTTACACAACACTTCTTAAGTCTTCCATTTTACTTTCTTGCTACTGATTAGAGTGGCTATAACTTTACAACGTTTTAAAACACATTTTTATAAATGTATAGTTATGGAACATTTCCAAGCTAATCTAGTTGGCACTTAAGCTTTTCTAAAAAATACATGATCTTAGAAATTGCTTGAATTTCTTTTCTTATCACACTTGAACCATATCTTATTGGTAGTTAAAGCACTTAAAGTATGGAATATATTCTTTCCATATCTCTTTGCACATAACAGATGCTATTCTGAGAAGTCCATTGAACTCTGAGTATGGTATATCATCCAGATGTCAGCAGTACAGACTTAAAATCTTTCAAAACATCTCTCTTATGTTTTATTATTCAAACAACAGCTTTTCACTTCTTTTCTAAGCAGATCTACTAATGCTTCATCAACTTAAGATCTGATTCGAGTCCCCAAGTAGAAAAATTGCAAAACATCAATTACTTGTTCTACTTGATAGGGATTTATTTTTAAAGCAGGCGGAGAACAGCTTTTTGATGGTCTGTGCTGCTGGACCTCACATGCTCAGCATGACTGCAGACAGCTGCAACCAAAGTTAGCAAGAGGCTAACCGGCTCTGACCTGACTGCAGAACGCCATCAATAATCTGCAGCAAACTCTGTGGGCTGCAGCCGAAGGAGTGGACAGCTGTCTCCTTGGGAGCATTTCAGGAAAATTTCAGAGAGCCTTATTGTAACCTCTTTTTAAAAATCCTCTGGTTTCAAATTTTTGGAGACAGAGTAGTTGAATGTGAGTAATCTGAATAATGAATGTCATAATAGTTCTGTATAGAACTCAACTGAAACAATACATTTGAAGGAGCTGAGAAATAAATACTGTTTTAAAGCAAGGTTTCACTATTAGTAGTATTGTTTTTGAATAACAGACTCAGCTCTAAAAAGGATTTCATGGTTATAAGACACATGGGTAAAAACAGACTGACCCACCCAAGTGAAAAAAAGAAAGTCATAAGTATTTAAACATATTTGTAGTTAGGTTGCTTTATAGGTATGATAACATAGAACACTGGCCTAAGTATATATAGATTAATGGAACAATAAATAAAACAGAAATTAATGATATGAGATTTAATATCAGATACCAGCAGCAGCACAAATCTAAATGGGATGGGAAAAAAATTAAATAATTAGTATCATGGTTACTGGATAGCCATAAAGTTAATTATCCTCATCTTGTACTATATAGTAGTGTTTCTAGTACAGATGATTGAATTAAAACTAAGGAGTTTTAAGAGCTAAATATATAAATTAATTAATGCCAACTTAAACATTTAATAAGGGGGAATTGCATATATAAACTGTGGCAAATTTATGAGATGAAATTGTAAACAGCCATCAAAAATTATGATTACTGTCTTAATCTGTTCAGGCTGCTATAACAAAATACTATAGATTGAATGGTTTATAAACATCAGAAATTTATTTCTCACAATTCCAGATGCCGCCAAGGTCAATGATGGAAGTGGTGAAGGCACTCTCTGGGGTCCCTTTTATAATGGCACTAATCCCATTCATGAGAATTGCTCGTGACCTAATCACATCCCCAAAGCCCCACCTTTTAATGCATCACACTGGGGTTAGGATTTCAGCAGATGAGTTGTGGGGGACACAGCCATTCAGTCTATAGCAGTTGCAAACAATATTGGCAATAAAAATGTATGATACATTGTTAAGTGAAAAGGGTGGATTATAGCAAAATCTATGCAACTACATTACTTAAGTACAAATGTGTGTGAAGAAACTTCTAAATACCATGGGTTAGAGTAAGTAGAAGCCGATTTTTCTGTTAAATGAAAGTCTATTTGGCTGTCTAAGGCTGGTACGGTATAATATATAATATTTCAGTATATAATTTATGAGACCACACAGATGCTACTGCTGTTGTTTTGCTATACATGGACTCAACCTCAAAGCTGAAGGTGGAAATGTCTCTATCTCAGGCAGTAGGATGAAGAAAGAAATGAAGGGGAAAAAAAGGAAAGCGCACTCATGCTGTCTCTGAGGCATGATTCCCAAAAGTTGTCACATGACTCTTTCTCCTGCTTAGATCCCTCTGTCCTGAACTCTCTGTCAAATGACCCCTCCTCACTGCAAGGAGAGGTGGGAAGTGTTGTTTCTAATCTAGATGGCCATATGTGTAGCCAAAAGTCAGGGGCTCTATCACCATAGAAGAAAGAAAAGAGATTTTGGAGGACAACAAAAAGTCTACATCTTAACATCATCTTGGTGGCTCAGAGGTTAAAGCGTCTGCCTGCAATGTGGGAGACCTGGGTTCGATCCCTGGTTCGGGAAGATCCCCTGAAGAAGGAAATGGCAACCCACTCCAGTATTCTTGCCTGGAGAATCCCATGGACGGAGGAGGCTGGTGGGCTACAGTCCACGGGGTCGCAAAGAGTTGAACAGGACTGAGCGACTTCACTTTCACTTTATAAAAAAGTAAAAAAACAGAGTGAAAAGAATGGAAGGAAATGAACCCAGAGAAGAGAGTATGTCACTGACAAAAACAAGACACTCAATTCCTACTTTTGCTTTTTTTGTTTGTTGGTTTTGAAGTTCCTTCCTTGGTTGTGCTGCCAAGAAGAGTTCCTCTTTCCTGCATCCTTCTCTTCACACTGTCCTTACCTTCTCTAGTTTCCATCTTCTGGGTTTCCCTCCCTAAATACTCAAATCCTGTGTGCCTTCTCTCTTTTATTGGCACAGAAGTTAAGCTCTGCCTTGGGTTTGGCCTTCAGTAGGTATACAGGAGCTAAACAACAAAAAGAGCTGGGAGGCGGGGAGGGTAAGGGAATTCACAAGGGAATTCATGTAACTGTCTTCACAAGGCAATGGCATTTTGTTATTTCAGTCTACAGACAGTATTTTCCCTAAAAGGAAGCTTATGGCAAGTCACAGGGGTGGTATGACACCCATTACTCACTGAGCCCAGTTTACCTACAAACTCTGTTTGAGGAAACCGTCCTGCTGCTCATCTGGAGCTGAGGCAGCAGTTTATAGGTCTTGGACCCCATTTCTTCCAAGTCGCAACCAGTTGGACCAGAGATAAGCATCTGATCTAAGAACACCCTGGAGATAATAGTACAGCCCAAAGAGGTGATATTCAATGTGAGCTGGGCCAGTAGGAAAACATTGTGAAGGCAAGAAGAAAGCCCTAAGCAAGGAAGTTATGAGGTCCAGTAAAGATGCATCAATAGAAAGAGGAAGACTGGCTGATTTCATATTTCCTTCTGGAAATTCCTACCCAGCATTTCTGAGGAAATCGGTATTTTTCTTAATGCTGAATTCCAAGAAAAATCACCTGAGAAATGAGAAAACAGGGACAGGCACTACAATTATGCTGTGAGAATTAAAGCAGAGAAATCAACCTGGAAACATCATTGGATCCATACAAGCTAGTGAGGTCAAGGTGAATAAAAGGAACAGGAAATGTTGACATGAGGAAACAAAGGTTTAGGTTAGCATTAGAATAGGACAGGAACATACAGAAGTGGCCTGGTTACAATCCAGCCAGTCACTTCTGCTTGCTGCTGTGGCTATGTTGTGAGTGTATTTCTGTGACCCCATTTCTTGTTCCTGATGAGTTATTATTGCAAATAGAAAGAAATTAAGAAGTTTACGTGTATAGTACACTTAATAAAAATTCTGTGAATAGCATTCCAAAAAATAAGTTTTGGAAGAAAATGAGTCCTTAAATTGGCAATTTTCATGCACAATCCAATGAAGTGTTATGAACTTTGCTAGGAGATCTGAATGCTAAATTATTTAAATGTGCTGTTGTGCTCAGTCGCTCAGTCATATCTGACTCTTGGGACCCTTTGGACTGTAGTCCACCAGGCTCCTCTGTCCATGGGATTTTCCAGGCAAGAATACTGGAGTGGGTTGCATTTCCTCCTCCAGGGGATCTTCCCGGCCCAGCGATCAAAACTGAATCTCCCATGTCTCCTGTATTATAGGCAGATTCTTTTACCATAGAACCATCAGGAAGCCTCAAATTATTTGCTCATTGGTGTTGGAATATTTACCATAAGCTACAGGGGCTTCCCTGGTAGCTCAGTTGGTAAATAATTCACCTGCAATGCTGGAGACCTCAGTTTGATATCTGGGTTGGAAAGATCTGCTGGTGAAAGAATAGGTTACCCACTCCAGTATTCTTGGGCTACCCTGGTGGCTCAGCTGGTAAAGAATCCACCTGCAATGTGGGAGACCTGGGTTCAATCACTGGATTGGGAAGATCCCCTGGAGAAGGGAAAGGCTACCCACTCCAGTATTCTGGCCTGGAGAATTCCATGGATTATATGGTCCATGGGGTCTCAAAGAGTCAGATATGACTGAGCAACTTTCATAGATCTTTGCAAATTCTATAAGAGAAAAATACAGTGAGAAAAAGATGTATATGTTGTGGAATACTAGTATGAAATTAGAAAAAGATCTAAGATCTGAATTATCAAAAGCAATATTGATTTCAACAGCAAAGCCAAAACCAAGGCAAGAAGATAAAATATTATCATCATTAAACAAATTTTATGAAACAGAAGTACCCAATTTGAGGACACTTTTGCACACACTTTTAGCAATTTGACAACAGCAATGTAAAGTAAATGAAAGATTTCTGAGTTGAGCAGGCAATTAATTCTAGGTGCATTTTGAAGTTTTAAGAATAATAATCTCAAATATTAGATATTTATATAATTCTATTTAATTTTCAAAATTACTTTGACATTTATTTTGTTTTTGCTTTCTTTTAATGTCTTTTTTTATTATATAATCAGGTAGAGATTATTTTCACATGCTTAATATATTTGCATATTAATATATATTTATGTATATTGATATTTTATATACTTACATATTATATGTTTGCCTGTTAGTAAATATTTACATGTTATACTTATTTATATACTAGTATATTTGTTGTTTATTAGTATATTAGTTACTGTGGGTGTTCTGGTTAGCCAAGCCTCTCTTGTCTCCTTGAGGCCCTCCTGTGATGCTGCTCTTATTCCTGCAGTGAGAGTCCTGTTCTCTATTGCCATATGTTACCTTACTGTAAATTATTGAAGGTAATCTGAGTATGTCTGAAGACCAGAAAAGGTTGGTTTTCATTTCAATACCAGAGAAGGGCAGTGTCAAAGAATGTTCAAACTCCTGGACAGGTGCTCTCATTTCCCATGCTAGTGAGGTTACGCTTAAAATCCTTCAAGCTAGGTTTCAACAGTATGTATTCCAAGAACTTCCAGATGTACAGGCTGGGTTTAGAAAAGGCAGAGGAACCAGAGACCAAATTGCCGACATTTGTTGGATTATACAGAAAGCAAGGGAGTTCCAGAAAAATGTCTACTTCTGCTTCATTGACTACAAGAAAGCCTTTGACTGTGTGGATCACAGCAATCTGTGGAAAATTCTTAAAGAGACAGGAATACTAGACCACATTACCTGTCTCCTGAAAAAGCTGCATGCAGGTCAAAAAGCAACAGTTTGAACCTTACATGGGATAACAGACTGGTTCCAAATTGGGAAAGGAGTACATCAAGGCTATATACTGTCACCCTGTTTATTTAAAGTATATGAAGAGTACATCATGCACAATACTAGGCTGGATGAGTCACAAGCCCGAATCAAGATTGCCAGGAGAAATATCGACAACTTCAGATGTGCAGATGGTACCACTGTAATGGCAGAAAGCAAAGGGAAACTAAAGAGCCTCTTGATAAGGGTGAAAAAGATGAGTGAAAAGCCTGGCTTAAAACTCAACATTCAAAAAACTAAGTTCATGGCATCTGGCCCCATCACTTCATGGCATATAGAAGGGGGAAAGAGTTGAAACAGTGACAGATTTTATTTTTCTTGGGCTCCAAAATGACTGCAGATGCTGGCTGCAGCCATGAAATTAAAAGATGTTTGCTCCTTGGATGGAAACCTATGACAAATCTAGACAGCATATTAAAAAGCAGAGATATCACTTGTCTGACAAAGGTCTATATAGTCAAAGGTGTGGTTTTGCCAGTAGTCATGTATGGATGTAAGAGTTGGACCATAAACAAAGCTGAGCGTCAAAGAATTGATGCTTTTGAACTGTCCTGGAGAAGACTTTTGAGAGTCCCTTGGACTGCAAGGAAATCAAACCAGTCAATCCTAAAGGAAACCAACCCTGAATATTCATTGGAAGGACTGATGCTAAAGCTGAAGCTCCAATCCTTTGGCCACCTGATGCAAAGAGCTGACTCATTGGAAAAGACCCTGATGCTGGGAAAGACTGAAGGCAAAAGGAGAAGAGGGTGGCAGAGGATGAGACAGTTAGATAGCCTCATTGGCTCAATGGACATGAACTTGAGCCAACTCCAGGGAATAGTAGAGGACCGGGAAGCCCGGCATGACACAGTCTGCTGGGGGGCAAAGAGTCAGACACGACTTAGCTACTGAACAACAACAAAAGACCAGAACACGCACAAGACATTTAGAACGAAAGGATCCCGTTATGGTGTGACTGATGAAATGCTAACATTTATTTTCAAGCAAGTATAGTCAATGAACAAGAAGTGATCTTATTTCCCCTCCTGATTCACTAACCTTCCTTGCATTAAAATACATATAATTCTAAACTCTGTTATCTCATACTGCTCTACCTCAGAAGCCCAAGTGTGGCCTCAGCCTAATGTCAGTCTCATTAAATAGACTAAGGAATCACACCAATTATCCAGATAGCACTGTAAAATCCCTCTATACTTAGCAGGATACAAAATTATTTCTTTAGTCTGTAGTCATCAAAAAGAATGCCAACACTTCCAAAATAGAACCAAACAATGAAAAACTGTGTAGATGAATGAAATTCAGGAGGCATTTAATAACTTAACTAAATATGTTTCCTCTACTATAACTCACTAATTGGGTTTCTGATTATATTATAATTTCTCTCTCCATATTTTGGAGTTATTTCTTTACTGATTTTTTTCTGTCCTTTGCTTGATTTACAGCTAAAAGAAATTTGTATCATAAATTAAAGTGTTCCAAAATGAAAATGATGTATAGATTCAATCCACATCTATTTATAAAGTATTTTTATTTTATTAAAAGGTGAATTAACTTCATTTTAAATCACTTACTATCTCAACATGTATCTTTTCTCTTTAGACTATTAGATTTTCTATGTCTATATAATTTAAACATATTTCAATCTCAGACAACTTTATTATATTTTATATTTTATTTTAATCAAACATGAATACTGTTTTTCATTGTTGGACTATTTACTGTTGGGATGCAAATCACCTCATATATTATATATAAGGTTTCAGCAAATATTTTTGGTAAAGGGTCAGCTGGTAAATATTTTAGGTTTTACAAGTCATACAGTTTCTGTCAAAATTACTCATTTCTACTTTTGTAGCATGAAAGCAGCCATGGAAACATTATATAAACAAGGACTATGGCTCTATGCCAATAAAACATTTTTATGGACAATTAAATTTAAATTTCATAGAATTTTTTTTATGTGTGACAAAATATTACTCTTCTGTCAAATTTTCTCAAACATTAAAAAGTATATGGACACATTTGTGAGCCATACAAAAGCAAATGATGGGCTGGATTTGACTGGCAGGCCATAGTTATGACAACTCATATATTAATACTATGACATACATACATACTCTAAATATTTTCAACATAATGTTTCTATTCATTCCTATTGGGAAAGAATGAACTTTACAGTGTTAGCAGACAGAAATCTCATTTCATAGGCATGCTTTTGACAGTTTTTAATTCACCTATTTATATGTTCCAACACCGTGTATCAGGATGATAGAGAGAAAATAACTATCTTTCATTTGAGTCAAAGTGGTTTATGTTAATCACATATAGAAACAAAATTGGATTAATAATGCTTCTATCTCAACCTCAAAGGAGAACTGGACGAAGTAATTAGTGATTTTCCATCAAAGAAGTAAAATTTCTACACAAATGTGGAATTTAATAAGGCACATGGACCTAGCTTTAATCAAACTCAATTAGGAATGTCTATATTCCCACAAAGGAGACTGCAGAGTGATTGCTGACTTTACTGAAGAATACATGCTTGTATCTCTTTGTTCAACTCGCTCAGTGAGTGCATTTAAAGTATAATTTGGTTTGCACACAGTTTTCCCACAATTTATCACATAAAATGAAGAACTGTAAGATGATACAAAAGCATCTATAAAATTTTCATCCACCCACTCTCGACCCCACACACTGAAAAGCACAAGTTGAAATTAAAAGAATATTATCATCCGGTTCTTACTTCCAAACCATCAGTGGAACCCTAAAAGGCCTCTAGCTATCACCTTACAAAGATATTTCTCCAAGTGTCAGAGAAGCCATTGGTATCCATGAAGCAGAGTTGACCTTTCAACAGCATAGGGGTTAAGGGTGCAGACTTTCTGCCCACTCGAAAATCCAAGTGCAATTTATAGTCTGCCCTCCTTATCTGTGGGTTCGATCAACTGGGAATTATATAATAGTACCCATTAATGGTAAATGTAGTGCCTACTAATGGAAAAAAGAACCCTCATGTAAGTGGACCCATGCCGTCCAAACTCGTGTTGTTCAAGGCTCAGTTGTATGTTGAATTTTCAAATTTAGAAAATTTAAAAATGCTAGAAAACAACCCTTTTAGTCATTACTCTGAAGTCTGTCTTCTTGACCAGCCTTTCCTCTCTTCTGAACTCTGCTTCAGCCATTGTTTAACTCAAAAATCTCTTGAGCATGGTTTGAACTACAAACCAGGGGCTGAACTTCAAACCATGGATGGTTTATTTGCTCCCTTTACCTCTGGGAACTTAAGGTTTGCAGCAGCCTCTAGACACCACATGTGGGTGCTTGCTAAGAACTAGATGCTTTCTCAGTGGTGGCAAAATCTTGGCTCCTCTTTTATGATTTTACCATGAATTGTAAAGTGGAAACTCCTATACATATTAAGTGTGAGTATAAAGTGACTAGTTTGAATTTGGGCTGGGCTCCACATGTTCCTATGTGGTAAAGGAGCCATTAGGTGTGACTTGGTGGTTTTGGAGTCAAACTCTGCCACAAATCTTGAGTTTAATTCTAGTGGAAAAATCTCAAACATCATAAATTTCCTAGCATGCTTCCAATTAGATACTTTGTATTTGCTTTGTTGAGTCTAATTGTTTCAATTCTCTTGGTTTCTGGCTTAGCTATGACTAGGATCATGCCAATAAAAAACTGATCTAGTCTCCAGTGGGATATTAATTTCCTTTCTAAAGGAAAATTAGATTTTAAAATTCCAGATTTCCATAGTTTTCCACAAAACACTTTATCGGACACTGAAGCTTACCTTTATTAAAGTCCTTACTGGCAAATAATTTTACAGATGTGCAATGTATCACAGGAAAATAGAGTAACTTTCCTAAAAGTTGTCAGGGAAACATAGGTTCCTTGAATTTGAATATTTTGCTTATTCCTTTGAGTTTTTCCCCATTTAGATTTTAAAAATCACTTTAAATTATTGTTAAGTTAAATAGATTTTCCTTAAGGCTGAGTCTAATCTCTCTGGACATTACAGAACATTTCAAAAACACTGCTATAAATAGTAGAAATTTTTTTCCTCTTTAAAGTTTTATACTAAATTTTCATCTTTTACCTTAAAGGATATCCTCTTAAGTATAGTTTCCTCAATTGGAATTTGACTATTTTCCTCTTATCTTCTATTTAAAATGATATTTCAGATGGTTTTGGAAATGTTCAGCATCACATCAACTATTCAACAGGAGTCACTTTTCATTTTTCAGATGAAGTCAATTATACAGCATGAGCTTCAGAAACAGACTTAAAAGTCAGTTCTTATACTCAAAGCTTAGATCACTGAACCATATAGTCCTATAAAGAATATAGAAAATGATGTACATAGTAAAGTAGTTTCCTTAAATACTTCTGATGTTTCTCTAATGCCTGTATAAAAGGCAAAGTTCTCAATTTTTAATTCATAAATTAGCACTAGTGTTAATATTCAAATATATCTCCAGATTCAAAAAATGATTAGATATTAAGCCTCTTACTAGATCAAGGATAAGAGAATGTGATACACAGATACCTAACTTTACAAAACTTAGGGAAGAGAGGAAACTGTTATATAAAACTAACCAAAGAAACATGGAGATGAGCAACATGACCTAAAATATTAGTGTTAATCTGAAGACTAAACCAGTGAAAGGCAGGCAAGAACTAGATTTGTGAGTCCTAACTGCAGTGTGTTTTTCTAAGTAGCAAACTGAACAGCAACTATTCTATTCCTTCTTTCCATCAAGAAATAAGGATTTCTTGGACATCTACCCTGAGTGAGGCACTGGAATTTCAGAGTCACATGTTGCCCTTCATGGACTCATGACTAAACGAGAGCTCCTAATCTGTAAGAACAAGGCATCTCCTACCATTTGTAATGAAATACTTCTTATTGCCCAATTCAAAGTTTCAAAAGATTTCTTAACCATATTAACAAAAACATATCAAGTGTTCATAGCAGTTGCTTTGGGTGTAATATAAAATGACAACTTTCCAGTCTCAGTGGTTAAGGGTAAGATGCTTTACTGCATTCAGATGTGCCAGTTATTGCATCTAGGACTAGAAAACTGTTTAGATGTATTGAGGTAAATTCAAGGAGGAGAAATGTATGTCTTGCCTGACAATAAAAATATTGGCTATCATTTCTGGATCCATCACGGAAGCATTCTACTTGGGCTCTTGGTGCTTCAGTTTCCTCTTCTATAAACAATATAACTGGACTAAATATTTAAAATATCTAGAATTTAGTTCAAGAATTTTAAAATGGGAAGAAGTTGGTTTATTCACCTGCCTGATATGAACTGAATAACAACAAGTTCTAGGGTGAAAATAATCAAGGAACTATGATAAGCAGAAAGAAAGGAAACGACATAGAGCATTTGCTGCCAAGAATTAAAAGCCAGACAGAAGGCATAAATAGCAATCCATAGCAACTTGGCTGCACTATGCTTGAGTTGAGTTTGTAGGACATGCATTTTAACCAAACCAAACCAAACCAAAAACTCTTGACTATATAATCCATTCCTGCCTAATCTTTCATCTAGTCCTGTCCAGTTCTACCTCCAAAATATATCCCAAATTCATTGATGTTCCTTCATCTTCAGTATGACCATACTTTTAATGTTCAAGCCACCCCATCTTTCACATGGGATAAGGAATAACCCAACTGGTTTCCCTGCTTCTATACTTATCAATCCAAGTAATTGTTTTTTCATTGAAAAGTTCAAAATTTTATTAGTTTCTTGAACTGTGGGTCATACTCAACATATTTTGATTCCTCCATGTCTTATTGCCAAGAAATAAGTTATTAATATGTCAACTTAAAAATTTTATTTTGAAATACTTTATTTACAGATGAGTTGCAAAAAGAGTAGACAGAGTTCCTCTACACTTCACTCAGCATTTCCTAATGTCAGCATCTTATACATAACCCTAATACATTTATCAAAACTGAGAAATCAACCTTGATGCAAGACTATTTTACTAAACTACAGACTTTACTCAGATTTCACCAGTTTCTATTCCAGGTTCCTATCCAGAATATCACCTTGTATTTAGTCATCACATCACCTCAGTCTCCTCAAATCTTTTCTGACATATATCTGAGACATATTTTCACAGTCTTGTCTTACTTTTAATGACTTTGACACTTTTGAAGAATGTTAGTCAGGGGTTGGATCATTGGAAAAGCGAGAGAGTTCCAGAAAAACATCTATTTCTGCTTTACTGACTATGCCAAAGCCTTTGAGTGTGTGGATCACAACAAACTGTGGGAAATTCTAAAGAGATGGGAATACCAGAACATCTGACCTGCCTCTTGAGAAATCTGTGTGCAGGTCAAGAAGCAACAGTTAGAACTGGACATGGAACAACAGACTGGTTCCAAATAGGAAAAAGAGTACGTCAAGGCTGTATATTGTCACCTGATTATTTAAGTTATATGCAAATCACATCATGAGAAATGCTGGACTGGATGAAGCACAAGCTGGAATCAAGATTGCTGGGAGAAATATCAATAAATCAGATATGCAGATGATACCACCCTTATGGCAGAAAGTGAAGAACCAAAGAGCCTCTTGATGAAAGTGAAAGTGGAGAGTGAAAAAGTTGGCTTAAAACTTAAGATTCAGAAAACTAAGATCACTGCATCTGGTCCCATCATTTCATGGCAAATAGATGGGGAAACAGTAGAAACAGTGACAGACTTTATTTTGGGGGGCTCCAAAATCACTGCAGATGGTGACTGCAGACATGAAATTAAAAGGTGCTTGCTCCTTGGACTGCAAGGAGATCCAACCAGTACATCCTAAAGGAAATCAGTCCTGAATATTCATTGGAAGGACTGATGCTGAAGCTGAAACTCCAATACTTTGGCCACCTGATGTGAAGAACTGACTCATTTTAAAAGACCCTAATGCTGGGAAAGATTGAAGGTGGGAGGAGAAGGGGACGACAGAGGATGAGATGGTTGGATGGCATCACTGACTCAATGGACATGCTGCTGCTGCTGCTGCTAAGTCGCTTGTTGAGTCCGACTCTGTGCGACCCCATAGACGGCAGCCCACCAGGCTCTGCCATCCCTGGGATTCTCCAGGCAAGAACACTGGAGTGGGTTGCCATTTCCTTCTCCAATGCATGAAAGTGAAAAGTGAAAGTGAAGTCGCTCACTCGTGTCCGACTCTTTGCGACCCCATGGACTGCAGCCTACTGCAGGCTCCTCTGTCCATGGGATTTTCCAGGCAAGAGTACTACATGAGTTTGAGTAAACTCCGGGAATTGGTGAAGGACAGGGATGCCTGGTGTGTTGCAATCCATGGGGTCACAAATAGTCAGACACGACTGAGCAAGTGAACTGAGTCAGCTGTTTGGTGAAATGTCCCATGGCCCTCAATTTGAGTGTTTCATATTTCTCATGATTGGACTGGAGTTCTATGAATTTGGAGGAAGGCTATCACGGAAGTGAAGCACACTTGGTCTTCTTAATCTCCAAATATACTAAGCTCAGTTCTACTCAGGGCTTACATACTAGCTGCTTGTTCATCCTAGAGTGTTTATTTCCTTAAGTATATGTATGGCTGACTCTGGCTTGTCATTGGTATAACTGCTCAAGTGTCATTGCCTTTATAGTTTATCCCTTATTTCTCTCAGATTACCTTCCATTCACCTTGCAGTTGACAAGAACAACAGGGGTTTAAATTGTGAGTTCTTACTTACACAGAATTTTTTTCAATAGTAAATAGAACAGTACCACACAATGCCTGGTTGGTTGAATCTGCAGATGTAGAGGAACCCAGGATACAAAGGAACTATGGATCCAGAGGGCCAACTATACGTTATGTGCAGATTTTCAACTGTGAGGAGGGTCAGCACTTCTAACCTACAGGTTGTTCAAGGGTCAACTGTATTTTATTTTTCTTTTCCTTTCATCTTACCTGTTACTATTTTCAATTATATATATTTAACTTGTTTATTGTTGATTTCTCCTTCTAGAATGTAACTCAACAACTTGTTCCTTATTATAATCCATATCTTAAACAGTGTTTGGCACATATTGATAATTAATAGTTGTTAAGTAAATAAATGAATATCACAGAGACACATAGATCTCAGACTTTAGAGTTTTAAGAGACTTTAATCATTTCTACTTCTGCATATTATAGATGGGTTAAGTTCCGGAGAAGGCAATGGCACCCTACTCCAGTACTCTTGCCTGGAAAATCCCATGGACGGAGGAGCCTGGTAGGCTGCAGTCCATGGGGTTGCTAAGAGTTGGACATGACTGAGCGACTTCACTTTCACTTTTCACTTTCATGCATTGGAGAAGGAAATGGCAACCCACTCCAGTGTTCTTGCCTGGAGAATCCCAGGGATGGGGGAGCCTGGTGGGCTGCTGTCTATGGGGTCACACAGAGTCAGACACGACTGAAGTGACTTACCTTACCTTAAGTTCCAGAAAGGTGAAGGGCAGGCAAGCTAGTCACTTAACCTAGTCAGTCACAAAGCTAGTTAATGGCAGAGTCAGTGACAGAATCCAGGTTACTTGATTTATAATTTAAAGTATACTCCATACTTCTTTGATATTTTTGAATAGAATTTTAGTTTTGACTTTGGCTGTAACTGGTTTCCAATCCATTTTTTAAAAATTACTTTTTATTTGATTTGGCTGTGCTGGGTTTTTCTTGCTGCAGGAATAGGAGCTGCTCTTCAGTGCGGTGGATGGGCTTCTCTCACTGCCATGGTTTCTCTTGCTGCGGACCACGGGCTCCAGGGCACACAGGCTTCAGTAGTTGTAGTTCCTGGGCTGTAGAGCACAGGCTCTGTAGTTACAGAGCATGGGCTTAGTTGCTCCGTGGCATGTGGGATCTTCCCAGACTAGGGATTGAACCCGTGTCTCCTACACTGGCAGACAGATTCTTTACCACTGGGCCATCAGGGAAGCCCCTTCAATCCATTTTTTGAAGTCAGTGTGTTATAAGTAAGGATGAACTCATTCTGATCTTTGCCTGTTGTTGTGTGCCCCCGAGCTGTTAGAGAAACTAGTGTGGCAACATAATTGGTGCCACTGCAATTTGTCTCTAGCCTTACTTGGGTTTCAAAGCTCTCTAAAATATTTCTGCTTATTCCTACTTGTCTCTTTTTTTCCATCTGCATTGCAGCTGTCCCAAGCTTTCATAATTCACTCCAAGAATATTTATTAAATGACTTTACCTTCAATTTCTCATGAAAATGGATGCATTGCAATAAATAATTTCTCAGCTTCCCACAATTCTAACTATAAGTGTCTCTATTTTCTTTGGTACTTCCTTTCTTTATAGTCTCAATTTGAGCCTGTTATACATTTAGTTTTCTATTAAAAAGATGTTTTCATAGGGTGAGTCCCTTTCTCCTTCTTGGAACTCTTTTTCCCTTGAGTTCCCTTTCTCCGTTGCCTACTGCCTTTCTTCTTACCCCTCAGACTACGTCTCAGACTCTTTGTCTGAGCTAATCTACCGATGAAAACGTTTCACTCTGAGATGACCATGTGGCCATTTTCCAATGTTTAACATACACACACTCTTTCTCTCTTCAATCTTACTCATTCTATATCTTTGCATAATACTTATAGGTATGGTCCATATCTCCTGCAGGGATGTGAAGGTGATCAAGCTATACTTTCAGCTCTCATATTTCTATCTGAACTTCATATTTAGATTTCCAACCACATAGTTACAAGACAGGTCTGCTTATCACATGGTAATTGGCCACTCAAAGCACTATTTTGACCACATCTTACTGAGATTTACCTGGATATACATCTTTTACTTAAATAAGCTACAGGATATATTATACAACACAAGGAATGTAGTACATAAGTATACATGAAGTATAACCTTTAAAAATTGTGAATCACTATGTTGTACACTTGAAATTTATATAATATTATAAATCAACCATACCCCAATAAAAATAAGAAAGAAAGGAAGGAAACAAGGAAGAAAGGAGGAAAGAAGGGAAGAGAAAACAAAGGGAGAAAAATCAAATCAATAAAATTAGAAATGACAATGGAGAGATCACAACAGACAGCACAGAAATACAAAGGATCATAAGAGACTACTATCAGCAATTGTATGCAAATACAATGGACAACATGGAAGAAATGGACAAATTCTTAGAAAAGTACAACTTTCCAAAACTCGACCAGGAAGAAATAGAAAATCATAACAGACCCATCACAAGCAAGGAAATTGAAACTGTAATCAGAAATCTTCCAGCAAACAAAAGCCCAGGCCCAGATGGCTTCTCAGCTGAATTCTACCAAAAATTTAGAGAAGAGCTAACACCTATCCTACTCAAACTCTTCCAGAAGATTGCAGAGGAAGGTAAACTTCCAAACTCATTCTATGAGGCCACCATCACCCTAATACCAAAACCTGACAAAGATGCCACAAAAAAAGAAAACTACAGGCCAATATCACTGATGAACATAGATGCAAAAATCCTTAACAAAATTCTAGCAATCAGAATCCAACAACACATTAAAAAGATCATACACCATGACCAAGTGGGCTTTATCCCAGGGATGCAAGGATTCTTCAATATTTGCAAATCAATGTAATACACCACATTAACAAGTTGAAAAATAAAAACCATATGATTATCTCAATAGATGCAGAGAAAGCCTTTGACAAAATTCAACATCCATTTATGATAAAAACTCTCCAGAAAGCAGGAATAGAAGGAACATACCTCAACATAATAAAAGCTATATATGATAAACCCACAGCAAACATTATCCTCAATGGTGAAAAGTTGAAAGCATTTCCTCTAAAGTCAGGAACAAGACAAGGGTGCCCACTTTCACCATTACTATTCAACATAGTTTTGGAAGTTTTGGCCACAGCAATCAGAGCAGAAAAAGAAATAAAAGGAATCCAAACTGGAAAAGAAGAAGTAAAACTCTCACTGTTTGCAGATGACATGATCCTCTACGTAGAAAACCCTAAAGACTCCACAAGAAAATTACTAGAGCTAATCAATGAATATAGTAAAGTTGCAGGATATAAAATCAACACACAGAAATCCCTTGCATTCCTATACACTAATAATGAGAAAATAGAAATTAAGGAAACAATGCCATTTACCATTGCAATGAAAAGAATAAAATACTTAGGAATACATCTACCTAAAGAAACTAAAGACCTATATATAGAAAACTATAAAACACTGGTGAAAGAAATTAAAGAGGACACTAATCAGATCAGATCAGATCAGTTGCTCAGTCGTGTCCGACTCTTTGTGACCCCATGAACCGCAGCACGCCAGGCCTCCCTGTCCATCACCAATTCCCGTAGTTCACTGAGACTCACATCCATCAAGTCAGTGATGCCATCCAGCCATCTCATCCTCTGTCTTCCCCTTCTCCTCTTGCCTCCAATCCCTCCCAGCATCAGAGTCTTTTCCAAAGAGTCAACTCTTTACATGAGGTGTCCAAAGTACTGGAGTTTCAGCTTTAGCATCATTCCATCCCAAGAAATCCCAGGGCTGATCTCCTTCAGAATGGACTGGTTGGATCTCCTTGCTGTCCAAGGGACTCTCAAGAGTCTTCTCCAACACCACAGTTCAAAAGCATCAATTCTTTGGTGCTCAGCCTTCTTCACAGTCCAACTCTCATATCTGTACATGACCACAGGAAAAACTATAGCCTTGACTAGATGAACCTTGGTTGACAAAGTAAGGTCTCTGCTTTTGAATACGCTATCTAGGTTGGTCATAACTTTCCTTCCAAGGAGTAAGCGTCTTTTAATTTCATGGCGGCAGTCACCATCTGTAGTGATTTTGGAGCCGAGAAAAATAAAGTCGGACACTTTTTCCACTGTTTCCCCATCTATTTCCCAAATAGATGGAGAAATATACCATGTTCATGGATTGGAAGAATCAATATAGTAAAAATGAATATATTACCCAAAGCAATTTATATATTCAATACAATCCCTATCAAACTACCAATGGTATTCTTCACAGAGCTAGAACAAATAATTTCACAATTTGTATGGAAATACAAAAAACCTCGAATAGCCAAAGCAATCTTGAGAAAGAAGAATGGAACTGGAGGAATCAACCTGCCTGACTTCAGGCTCTACTACAAAGCCACAGTCATCAAGACAGTATGGTCCTGGCAGAAAGAAATATAGATCAATGGAACAAAATAGAAAGCCCAGAGATAAATCCACGCACCTATGGACACCTTATCTTTGACAAAGGAGGCAAGAATATACAATGGATTAAAGACAATCTCTTTAACAAGTGGTGCTGGGAAAACTGGTCAACCACTTGTAAAAGAATGAAACTAGAACACTTTCTAACACCATACACAAAAATAAACTCAAAATGGATTAAAGATCTCAACATAAGACCAGAAACTATAAAACTCCTAGAGGAGAACATAGGCAAAACACTCTCTGACATACATCACAGCAGGATCCTCTATGACCCACCTCCCAGAATATTGGAAATAAAAGCAAAAATAAACAAATGGGACCTAATTAACCTTAAAAGCTTCTGCACAACAAAGGAAATTATAAGCAAGGTGAAAAGACAGCCTTCAGAATGGGAGAAAATAATAGCAGATGAAGCAACTGACAAACAACTAATCTCAAAAATATACAAGCAACTCCTACAGCTCAATTCCAGAAAAATAAATGACCCAATCAAAAAATGGGTCAAAGAACTAAATAGACATTTCTCCAAAGAAGACATAACAGATGGCTAACAAACATGTGAAAAGATGCTTAACATCACTCATTATCAGAGAAATGCAAATCAAAACCACTTTGAGGTACCATTTCACGCCAGTCAGAATGGCTGCGATCCAAAAGTCTACAAGCAATAAATACTGGAGAGGGTGTGGAGAAAAGGGAACCCTCTTACACTGTTGGTGGGAATGCAAACTAGCACAGCCACTATGGAGAACAGTGTGGAGATTCCTTAAAAAACTGGAAATAGAACTGCCTTATGACCCAGCAATCCCACTGCTGGGCATACACACTGAGGAAACCAGAATGGAAAGAGACACGTGTACCCCAGTGTTCATTGCAGCACTGTTTATAATAGCCAGGACATGGAAGCAACCTAGATGTCCATCAGCAGATGAATGGATAAGAAAGCTGTGGTACATATACACAATGGAGTATTACTCAGCCATTAAAAAGAATACATTTGAATCAGTTCTAATGAGGTGGATGAAACTGGAGCCTATTATACAGAGTGAAGTAAGCCAGAAAGAAAAACACCAATACAGTATACTAACGCATATATATGGAATTTAGAAAGATGGTAACACTAACCCTGTATACGAGACAGCAAAAGAGACACTGATGTATAGAACAGTCTTTTGGACTCTGTGGGAGAGGGAGAGGGTGGGAAGATTTGGGAGAATGGCATTGAAACATGTATAATATCATATATGAAACGAGTCGCCAGTCCAGGTTTGATGCACGATACTGGATGCTTGGGGCTGGTGCACTGGGACGACCCAGAGGGATGGTATGGGGAGGGAGGAGGGTTCAGGATGGGGAACACATGTATACCTGTGGGGGATTCATTTTGATATATGGCAAAACCAATACAATATTGTAAATTTAAAAAATAAAATTAAATTAAAAAAAAAAAAAAAGAAGGGAAGAAAAGAATCAGCAACAATTCCAGTAGGATCTGCTGGACTTTGCCAAAATTAATAAAACTAGTTGGAACTTTGATAAAATTGATGTAAAGGAAAAGAACACATATAAAACTCCAAATTAAGTGCTGGAAATATTTGTCCTTTTCCCACCACAATTTGTTATGAGGGAAAATTGACATGGTTTGCATCGTTGCTAAATGAACTCTAAAGAAGTTTCCATATTCTGACCTGAGCAATGAGCACATTATAAGAACATCAGAGGGACAGTGATTCGATTGCTTTCAAAATGTTCTAAGAATGCATGAATCAGGTACATACAAAAGATAGAAAGATCTAAGACTGCATGTTTACCTTGTACTTCTCATTCCATGTTTTCACTTACAAAATTCTTAGATTAAACTTTTGCCCATTCCTTTTAAGGTGCAAAACAAACCACAAGATTGGAATTTCTATTGGAAATTCCATGAAGGATTGGCAAAAAGATTTATGCTGAGATTGCTTTAGTAGCAGATGCTCTTTTGTGGCATTGAATTCCAAGTTTAAAAACAGGCTGAACAGGAAGGATCAATGAGTGATGCTTGCTTTGGGTGTGGAGCTGAGGATTGATAGCACCCACCCATATATTTACCAACCTGAGTTTAAGGGCATCATCATGCTGAAAGGCAGTCTGGTGCTTGGGATGTAAACATGATTCCTGAAAATGGAAGGAAAAAGACTTATTTTACAACCCCCACAAAATGGGTAAAACATTGATTAGATAAAAGACAATGTCTGCCATGGGAAGAGATAATTAATAGCCCTTGAAGGAAATGCTACATTTTAGTAATGGCTGGGATTTGTGAACATTGATATTGTTGAAATAGCATGATATAAGAGGTAAATTATCAAATAAGGAACAGAGAATCTAGGTATCAAAACAAGGAAAATGCACATTCCTATCATCCAGAGATGCATGACCTAAACATCACTGATTCGTTCCACTAAACCTAACATAAGCCCAAAGTTTAAGCAAATACTTGATGTTCAGGTTCTTCTAGTTTGTCTTTATTTTAATGCTGATTCAAAGTAGAGCTTTTCTCCCAACTTGTCAATCAGGCTATCTCTCTACTTTTCTCTTTCAGTTTAATTAGGTTTATTTTATATACAACTCTGAGATGAAATGTAATAGAAAACAAAGAAAAGACAAAGGAAATTAAATGACTAGTCACCTATTTAAATTAAAGGCTTATCTCCTATCTCTTTCCTTCTAGTTGGCCGGCACCTTTGCAAAACAATAATGCCATAGTTAAGCTATTCCGTTTGTTTCACTGCTGGCTAAGTAGAAGCATCTAGGAAATAGATGTCTCCTACCACATTTTATGTGGCTTAATTTATGCATTTGAACTGGCTATTTTCTTAAAATGGGGAAAAGAAAATGTCTATTTTCTTAAAACTTTTCTTTTCTTAAAAAGTTTTAATGCGCCATCTTTGATAAATAAAATTTCAACTCTTTTCTAGAACTCAGACATAATCTGTTCTTTTCATTTCATGAAACTTTCTAAAAAGTCAATTTACTAAAGAGTCAAGCTTAGTAAAATTAACTCTGTGCTCAACCTTTCTCTACATCATTGATTTGTGCCTTCTCTCTTCTTTAAGGAAGAAGGTAGAAATCCAACTTTTGAGAAGGCAGGTTTGTTTCAGAAAGGGCAGGGTCTTTGCCTCTTGAAGCAAATCCTCAAGGGACAAGTGAAAACACAGCTCTGAGATGATACTTCTTACAGAAGATATGGAAAGGTCTCCCCAAATTACTTGATTAGTTCTCATAATACCAGCATGCTGTGATTAACCATTTGGGGAAAAGAAGTGTATTAACAAACGTGATTAAATAAATATTTATTGAACACCTACTTCAGTGTGTGCAAGATACTATAGAGAAATACCTGGATAAATAAAAGAAAGACTTTGTTATCAAAGAAGTCATGGCTAGTGGGAGACTTAACCATTCACATAGATTTATCCATCTCTATCAAAAATTTGATAAGGATAAACAAAATATACCCAGAGACATAAGGTCAGAGAATTATCTTCCTTAAGGTGATTTATTTGGCCCGTGGTAGAGGTGGGTGTTGACTCCAGATTTACTAATTGTAACCACACCTCTTCACAACTTAAAAAAATACTCATTAGGCATGCATGTATTGGAAAGAACCCCATTAAATGGTAGCAGGGAGATGGGAGTGGAGGTGTGGGGGAGGGAAACAATGAAATTAGATGACACTGTTATGTGATTTACTTGGAACAGTAATTAGGGGGAAAAAAATCCCAGTTTGTAAACAAGAGAATGGTAGTACATTATACACGTGTGTATATTTACTATGTGTGCTAAGAGGCTTCAGGAGTGTCTGACTCTTTGCTACCCTATGGACAGCAGCCCGCCAGGCTCCTCTGTCCAAGGGATTCTGCAGGCAAGAATACTGGAGTAGGTTGCCATGTCCTACTCCATGGATATATACATGTGTGTGTGTGTGTGTGTGTATATATGCATATATATATATATACACTCATATATATATTTGGCTTTCCTGGTGGCTCAGACAGTAAAGAATCTGCCTGCAATGTGGGAGGCCTGGGTTCTTTCCCTGAATTGGGAAGATCCCCTAGAAGAGGGCATGGCAATCCACTCCAGGATTCTTGCCTGGAGAATCCCCATGGACAGAGGAGCCTGGCGGGCTGCTGTCCATAGGGTCGCAAAGAGTCAGACACAACTGAGTGTCTAAGTACACACATATGTGTAGTATTTTCTTGGTTCTAATCTGCATGTTTTTCCAGTTTAATATTTCTGAATTCAAGATTCATCTTCCAATTATCATCTCCACTTAAGCTGTTATTAAGTTGATGTTACTTCTCATAATCAATGACATTGTCTATGAAGAAACCTTGGTTCTGCTACCCACTGAGCGTATGATCTGGGCTCCCTGAGTCTCATCTCAGCTTCCTCATCTACACAACGGGAGTGATTGTGTCTCATAGAGTTTATGGGGATTTACCAGATACTGTATATCAATCACTGAGCAGTGCCTGGCACACAATAGGCCCACAGCTGAAGTCACAGTTATTGTCATTTTTATTGTTACTGATGTATATCAATTCACAGACTGAGAATCAATCATGGTGAAGCATCTACAAAATAACTTCACTTTCTGTCAGAATGTAATCATTGTACACAAAACATGACCATACTCTAGCCACAAACCTACTTATTGAAAGAAAGGGATTATGAGAGGGGTTGTAAAGAGGAGGCAAATTAGAGAGGGAGGGTTGCCAAGTGCTGAAAGCCTTCGTTTGGAACGTGACCTCTAAGAGAGGAACTCTTTCTCTGAAAGCACACAGATGCATCATAAGAACATGTCAAATTTCTATTCTGTGGAAGGATGAGCAAATTGTGGCTTCTCATCACTGAATTCAATAGTGAGAATAACAGGATGACAGTTATCTGATGACAATGGCAGCCAGGAATGGGAAAAAAGTTTCAGAAGAAAAGCAATTATATTTTGACCACAAGAAGGAAGCGGGAAGAATGATGAAAGTAGAGGGCTACATACAAAATTGCCAAGGTTACCTAGCAACAGAGTAACATTTTGTTGTTCTTGTTAGAAAATGGCAAAATAGAATCGCAAGAATAGGATGTACCACTGATCTCAGGAGGGCTAAAATGCATGACTATTATCAATGAGTTTAGAATTACATCAGTATAAAATGGTGCTTTGTGGCACACCCTTCAGGGGATTGATTGCATGAACAGGTGTGTGCAAATGTGTGTTAAAATTTTACAGGCAAGTCTATAGGAAGGAGTGAAAGTGAAAGTTGCTCAGTCATGTCCGACTCTTTGCAACCCCATGGACTATACAGGCCATAGAATTCTCCAGGCCAGAATACTAGAGTGGGTTGCCATGCCCTCTTCCAGGGGATCTTCCCAACCCAGGGATTGAACCCAGATCTCCCATATTGCAGGGAGATTCTTTACCAGCTGAGCCACAAGAGCAGCCCATAGGAAGGAGGAGCAACTCAAATATAAAGAATTCAGATAGAATGGGGGAAAAAAAAATCTTAGGTACCACCCTCAGATGGAATGTGTAAGGCAACAAATGGAAACTCCAGACATTCTATATAAACCAGATGTGAGTTGGCTAAATATAAGAATTTTGCCAGTAATATTTGCATTTTAGAAGGCAACTCTTAGAAGTTGCCTTCATTTTCTTAAAAGAAAATTAATTCTTCTAAGCTGTGAGGTATGCTACTGCTAAGTCGTTTCACTCATGTCCAACTCTGTGCGACCCCATAGACAGCAGCCCAGCAGGCTCCCCTGTCCCTGGGATTCTCCAGGCAAGAACACTGGAGTGGGTTGCCATTTCCTTCTCCAATGCATGAAAGTGAAAAGTGAAAGTGAAGTCACTCAGTCCTGTCTGACTCTTAGCGACCCCATGGACTGCAGCCTACCAGGCTCCTCCGTCCATGGGATTTTCCAGGCAAGAGTACTGGAGTGGGGTGCCATTGCCTTCTCCGAAGCTGTGAGGAATATGGGTAGTGATTTTAGCACCTTCAAGGCAGGCATTTTTGAAGTAGAGAATCTCTGCAGCAGCTGAGATGAGTTTACAGCCCAGTCTATTCTTCTGTCAAAGGTCAGGGTGTCAGGTGAAAAACTGACTTCTTTCAGAAAAGGCTGCTGCTGCTGCTAAGTCACTTCAGTTGTGTCCGACTCTGTGCGACCCCATGGACAGCAGCCCACCAGGCTCCTCTGTCTACAGGATTTTCTAGGCAAGAATACTGGAGTGGGTTGCCATTTCCTTTTCTGTCAGAGAAGGCTAATACAGTCTAAAGCAGCAGCTACAGAATAGCATGTGCTGTAAATCTGAACCAGCATGATGAAGATTATTCAAATCAACCAATTAAAAACAAACTCACATACATAATGCATTTGCCACCCAACTTTGTCCTGTTTTTCTGGCTGAGTTCATAATCAAGGGAGTTAACATTCTTTAAAATGCAAAAACTCATGTCTTTAATCTTTGGAGACCTTGCTAAATAGACAATAAATTTCTACCAGGTGTAGTTCATGGAAGACTTTAGAAGGAGAGCATTGGCCAGACAGATTTCAGTGTAAGTCAAAAGGAGATCTTTCATGAAAGTGAAATATTCTCCATCTCCCCCTGTTATCGAGTCCAGGGTCTCCTGAGTCTTAAAAACTTCACCTTTATTATTTTTTAGTTTTCTTCACTGTGCTAAAGCAAATACAAACCAAATCCTCTCATTCACCTCTAGCAGGGCTCCAGCCACATATGTATGCTCTTTAGTCAGCAGCAATAGACAGCTACTCTATAGTCCCCATGCAAATCCCTAAGCACACTGAATCTCTACATCTGGAAAATATTGCTTGCTGCTTGAAGCATCACTCCAACTGTGCACTGCTGGGAGGCTTCCTGCTGCTCCAACTTTGCTATTTCATTGGGAGAACCCCATGTATGGGTGCAAGGATGCCCAGAGGGAGTCCTGGAGAATCCTTTGCAGCTCCCCAGCTGGGCTCCCTTTTTAGGCTGTACAGCTGGTATATGTAGGCAACGTGCCTTAGCTTCTGTCTGTGGGGATGAGAAGCCAGCCCCTGTGCTGTCCCAAGACTGTCAAACTCTTCAGCACCCACCTGCCGTCTTCATGAGAATTCTTGAGTTTACTGGTTCTCAAATGCTTTCAAATTGCTCATTAACACTTAGTTCTAAGTATAGTAGGTTTCACTAAAAAAAAAATACTATAGCTTAAATTGGTATTATTTAACTCTGAGAAAATGGAATTGTTAAATTTAAGATGATTTTATTATATACCAGCTATGGAAAGAGAATTAAAACTAAATTTTCTTGACTAGTCACTGAAATTTGAGTGGACCTAGAATTCATTCCTGAAACTCTTCCAGAAGCCAAAGTTCAGGAAGCTTGTTAGATCTTATCCTCCCTGGCTCCCTTAATACTATTCTGCCTCAGTAGGCTTGACTCCTGGGTTTCCCTGTTGGTTCAGATGGTAAAGAATCTGCCTACAATGCAAAAGACCAGGTTCAATCCCTGGGTCAGGAAGATCCCCTGGAAAAGGGGATGGCTACCCACTCCAGTATTCCTGCCTGGAGAATTCCATGGACAGAGGAATCTGGCGGGCTACAGTCCATGGGATTGCAAAGAGTCAGAAACAGTTGAGCGACTTTCACATTTCTCTTTCAGGCTTGACTCCATTTCCAGGTACAGGGCTTAGACCTGATATAGCTAAACCAGTTGGAGTAATCCTGTTCCCTTGACACCTTTATTAGTCCAGGTAACTCAGGCCTAGGTGATCAGCACATGACCTTTGTCTTGTTAAGTGGCTGGGGAAGCCTGCCTCTTCCCTTTCCTTGGGTGTGAATGAGGAACAGCAGCTGAGGCTGGCAGCCAACCTGAGGGAAGGCAGGAACTTGAAGAACCATCTCTCGAAGGTTCCTGTACCCTGAATCTTGCCTCAACCCCCACACAATCTCTGGATGAAGATTTAGCCTTTTGAGCCCCAAATTCCCGTTTACTGTTTAATTCAGTTTGGGTTGAGGTTTTTTGCTGTCTCCATCCAAAAGCATTTCAGCTGACACAATCTAGGGTGCAATCTGAGCGCATACAAACTTCTCCTACCTTCTGGAGGCATTCTTTCCTTTAATACCGTAAAGGAAATTTCCTTTAATAACGTAAAGGCCCTCATCCCGGGAGGCTGCTAGAATTGCCGTGCGGTTTCCGAATGCTCTGAGGATGGCTAGGAAATGGTTCTCTGTGGGGTGTTCTCTCGTCACTGTCTCTCTCATGGCTGGGGCCCCTCTCATTATCTAAATTTTCTCTTTCCCTCTTTAGTTTCATGATGACAACTCTGTTTCTAGGACAACTACAACCCCAGCCAGGAAGTTCCAAATTAGTTACTATAACAATCTTTACATTTGTGGAAGACAGCCTTTTATTTAATTACAGAGAGAATTACTGTCTCTCCGTAATACCTCATTACCTGAATACGCCCACGACCTCAAAAGTACCATATTAGCACCAAGTTTTGGGCCTTATCTTGAATAACCAGAGATCCATTAAAATATTTCTCTAAGGAAATGGACAATTTTCCCCAAAGAAGTTGCACTCACCCTCATTAATATAGAATACACTTCAGTTTTTTATGCTATTACATACATTAAAATTATGCAAAAAATAGTGATTATGGCAGAACGTTTTCTAATGTCTAAAACTGCTCGGGCATTTTAAATTAAACTGAATAAAATTTGCAAAAACTAATAGAGGGTATGACCTATGTCTTGTTGACTAACTTGCAGAACAGCGCAATGAAATGCAGAAATTTAATAAATATTATTTAATGTTTAGATATAAAATGAGCAAAAAAACTTATTTTACTGTCATATTCTTTTGAATGTAATTTAGTAGGTACAATTCTTTTTGTACTTTCTATTACATTATTTTTTCATTAAGAAAGGTTTTTGTTAAATCTCCCTACTCACCAAAATGCCTTTATCCAATTTTATTTTTGCATTTCATCAGCTAAGTTCTAGACAAGTAAACATCATTGAGGAAGTATTTGAGTCTGGAAGATAGTCTTATGATTAATATTATGCTTTAATTAAGTTACATTGACATTCATAATAGATCTCTATCTGGCTAACAAAAACTAATATTTTCTTGGATAAAGAGCAATGCAAATTATAGATAGACAGTGATCAACTACTTGTGTTTGATTTTAGCACTTCAGATAAAATGGATCATATTCTACAGGGAAATTATAGAACTAATTATGAAGAGTAATGATGCTCTGAAAAAATACAGATTTTCAGCAGGAGCTAATTATAACAGTTACTGATAGGTCTCAAAAATGTAATATCCAAAACTTTTCATGAGTGGGTTGGAATTTTATATTGCAGTTTTCTCTTTAAGAGCCACCATGATCGAGCAGCTTCCAAAATAACTCAGTGTGCAAAGTAACAACATAAATTGATAGGATAAGACACCAGTGCGGCTCATGATGAAGACTGTTCCAATAGGTCCACTTCTGAGCATCAACAAAACTCAAGTCAACCCAGCCCCAGTAATGCAAAGCATCTTTCTTTCCCTACAACCACTAATTAAGCACAGGAGTATGAACAAGTAGAATCACAGCAGAGCCTGGGCCTTCTGGGCTCATTACACTGTGCTATAGAGTATCTCCACATTCCCTATACCCTCCACTACACATAAATGTATCTGTTCACTGAACTTTCGTGAGTATATTTTTATACATACCACTCTTGACCTTAATCGATTTGATACAGACATACTTTGATATTCTTTTTCTTCCTCAAACATGCTGAACCAGATCTTCTTGCCTTGGGAATTTTTTGTAGCTGATCTCTACTAGAAGACTCTTCCAGCAAGGCTTGCTCTGCTAACTCCCATTCGAGTTTTGGAGCAAATGTCACATTCTCAGAGTCTTTGCCTGTTGGTTCATTCTAAGTTTGCACATGTTCCACATGTACAATCACATTACCCAGCTTTTCCTTCTTCTGTAACTAATAGAATTAATCTTTGTTTCTTTGGCTGTTGTCTCTCTCCTCTTTCGCATTCTAGATGTCAGTTTCCCCAGAGCAGAGACTTTGTCTTTTTTGTTCTATATCCCTAGCATTTAGCAGGTACTCAAAACTATTTGTTGAATGAATGAGTGGATGAATGCAACAATGAAATGAAAGAAAAATCACAGGGTTGCAGCTTTAGAAAGGAGGAAGGGGTACCACATTGCTGTTGCTACTGCTACTAAGTCACTTCAGTTGTGGCAGCCCACCAGGTTCCTCCATCCATGGGATTTTCCAGGCAAGAGTACTGGAGTGGGTGCCATTGCCTTCTCCGGTACCACATTACTTAGGCTTTAAGAGTAGGGACAGTTTTATGCACTGGTTTTATGGTTGGGGTTATGAAAACCTCCCTCTTGAGTTGCTGGCTAGTTACTCTGTAAAGTTTTAAGGATGGAGCTTGGGAGCTTCACCTCAGTCCAGGAATAACCCCATCAATTAGACTTCTCTTTCCTCTCAATATATTTCGGCACCAGAACTAATGGAGAAACCATTCAACTGTAAATTGATTTGTAGTGGGTGAATGGAAAACACACAAAGCCTATAGAGGCAAGAGGCCTTATATTTTAGACTTTTTGAATCATTCTACTGCTTTCTCAATATCCTGCACTTGTACCTATTAAAAGGGAAAATGCTGAAAGTATTCTTTTAGTATTTTACTAAAAGCTCTACTCCCCAAAGTATACAAGTCATTTTTAATATTTTTCTGGAATAACCTATTGATTTTTAGGCAAGGAAACACAAGTGGGTTTTATTCTTTTACTTCAATTTCCCTAAGGCCTAGATGGTCTAAAACCTATAACATGATCAGAATGTGAACCCTTTCTTTCAAACTCTGCTTGTCTCAAGCTGTACATGGCTTGCACACCCGGGATCTTATATTAGCAGGAGCAGATATCAGAATATGGAGGAAAGCCCTGGGAAAGCTCATCCGAATGTGCCAGAAACCTTTGAACAGATATGTGTACATGTGGGAACATTTACTTCCTATCTCGTTACAAAAAGATTTAAAGCAGTTGATACTAAAATACACAAATAAACCCTCATCTTCCATCAAACTGACAAAATAAAGGATGGCAGGAACACAGAAACTCTGTTAGGAAATATGATTTCTCTGTCTGAATGGTTTATTCATTTATCCATCCATTTGTTGAGCATCTGTTCATTAAAGAAATGTTATAAGTATTGGAAATGCAGTTTTTCACCCAAATGCTACTGTGAGAGGAGGAACTGAGATTCAAACATAAATAATCTGACAACATCATAGTAGACTCCGTGGCAAATGTACTTCTTCAAAATTATAACCAGGTCAGCCCTGTTCCACAGCAGGAAGAGTAGCCAAAAGAGACCCAAAACTCTGAGCCAAAGTCAGTACTTTTCAAACTCTAATGTGCATAAAGAAGGCTGAGTGCCAAAGAATCCATGCTTTTAAACTGTGGTGTTGGAGAAGACTCTTGAGAGTCCCTTGAACTGCAAGGAGATCAAACAAGTCAATTCTAAAGGAAATCAACCCTGAATGTTCTTTGGAAGGACTGACGTCGAAGCTGAAGCTCCAATACTTTGGCCATTTGATGCGAAGAGCTGACTCATTGGAAAAGACCCTGAGGCAGGGAAAGATTGAAGACAGAAGAGGGGGATGACAGAGGAAGAGATGGTTGGATGGCTTCACCAATTCGATGGGCATGAATGTGAACAAGCTCCAGGAGTTGGTGATGGACAGGGCAGTCTGGCGTGCTGCAGCCCATGGGGTTGCAGAGTTGGACACAACAGAGCAACTGAACTGAACTGAATGTGCATAAGAATTAAGTAGGAATCTCATTAGAATGCATATCTGATTCAGTAGTCCAGGGATGAGGCCAGAGACACTACCTTTCCAATAAGCTCTCAGGTGATGTTTATGCTGCTGGTCTGTGGACCACACTTTGAGGAACAAGGGCTTGGGTAAGGAAGACATACTGACCAAACTGGCTTTACAGCCACTGATCCACTGCCCTCTTGTGGCTCCTGAAGTAATTACCCTCTGCGCTAGCAATTTCTTTAGTCTTGAATTTAAATTATTCTTGCAGTCATTCTCTAGTTACTCCAGGTAAAAGCTTTAGTCTTCTCCAAACACTTTCATGTTTTTTCCTTCTTCATATACCACTACATATGGCCTCATAATTTTTAACATCCATGCATAATCCTTTCTCCAAACGAATTACTCTTTGGCTTGATTTTGTTTTCCTTAAATAGATTTGCTTTCGAAGGAAATTTCATATTATTTCCTAATTATCATTACCTAAAATGGAAAGACCAATTTTTAAAAAATCAATTAGTTCATTTTTGGCTGTGCTGGGTCTCCATTGCTGCACAGGCTTTTCTTCAGTTATTGAAAGCAGAGGTTACTCTCCAGTTTCAGTGAATGGGCTTCTCATTGCAGAGGCTTCTCTTGTTGCAGAGCACAGGCTTTAGGACTTCAGTGATTGCAGCACATGGGCTCAGTAGTTGCGGCTCCCAGACTTTAGAGCACAGGTTCAATAGTTGTGGCACATGGGTTTAGTTGCTTCATGGCATGTGGGATCTCGAATGAACTCCAGATCAGGAACGAACCCCTGTCTCCTGTATCGGCAGGTGGTTTCTTTACCACTGAGCCACCAGGGAAGCCCCAGGACCAATATTGTTTATCACAAATACAAAGTAACTGAAAACCTATTTGAAAGGAAGACAAAACAATGTTTAAAAGTCCAGGTGATGTCCTTCAAAGCTCTAAGCCTGTCTTTGTTAAAGGGAGATTTACACCTGTTAGAAAGTGTTGCAGACTAAGAGCATTAAACTGGCTTTTGCTCTGATAGTATCAGAAGGAGTCAGTCTTCTGTAATTCAATGTTATTTAAGGCAGTAAATGTGTACCACCTAAATCATCTTGTGGGGAACCAGCTATAGATAACGTGTTAAGGGTATTGTTTTTCGTCTGTGTCATCCGTCCTTGAGAAGTATATTTAGAGGTCTAAGTTAATCAGTGTCACAACAGAATTGATCTAAAGCAAAAATGTGTTAAAGGGCTTACTCTTACCACTCCTTTCTGCATAACCAATGGCATGAAGGCATTTTGGGCCCTGAAATCAAATAGACTTAGTTTACTTCTGTGACAATTCACCATCTCTTTTCTGGATATTACTAGAGTTTCCACCTGTACTCATAAATAAGCTTGTTCTTTCACTCACTGAGATTTACAGTATAAAACTTTGGGGAGGGGAGTGGACAAATTCTACTTCCCTTCAGGTGATGAATCAAATCAATCCTGAAAATTCACCTCCCTTTACCAGTGACTGGTTCGGCAAGGAAAGATTAGCTGATTGACGGCTGTAGAACCATAGTGAGATGGCCTTTCTTTCCTCTCAGATATAAATGAAATGTGATTACTTCTGGGTACTGTAGGCAACCATAGGCCTTTTCACCAGGGAGGGTAACAAGCCTTAGGGTGAAGCAGATTCTGTCCATCATGGAGCAGAAAGATTCCAGCTCTTTAATGACATTGTCAACTGTTGAATCAGCCACCCCTCAAGGCTGCCCTGACCATCCTCCTATGTGAGATAATTGATTTCCTTCCTGTTTAACTCAGCATAAATTTAGTTTCCAGAACATGTAATCAATAGCATGCTGACACAAGGAGGTTATAAAGGAATATGAGCCATAGATTTTTTTTTTTTTTGGTGGGGGAACTAGAACACATATAAAGAATTTTATTTTATTTTTTTAAGAATTTTAATACTGGAGCATTTTAGTGTAAGTAAAGGATGATATGGCCATATTCTTATACTTATTAAGCAATTAGTATGAGCCAGATACTGGCCCATGTTTTAAATATATTATCTCATTTAATGGTTTTAACATTAGGTAGGCATTGTTATCCATATTTTAGACCTGAGGAAATTAAAGCCTGGACAGCTATGTACCATCACTGGTTATACAGTGAATGATTAAGGAATACAGCTCCAAACTTTACACTTTTTCCATAGAATGACTGCAAGTAGGAAGTTAGACAGAGATCAGTGTAGCAGATTAGCCAGCCAAACAATGGAAATAGAGTGGCTTTGAGTTCAGCTAGGCCAGGCATCCGTTTCTACTGTCTCGTAATTTTAGACAAATTACCTGACTTTTATGAGCCTCAGTTTTCTTATTGGAAATATGAGCTAATTATACCTACCTCATATGGTTCTAACCAGGATGGGTAAGATAATATATTTATAATGAGACCATGTACTCAAATGGTAGCTGTGTGATGATTTGGATACGGGAAGGGTTTGAAACAGAGAAGGCAATGGCAACCCACTCCAGTACTCTTGCCTGGAAAATCCCATGGACGGAGGAGCCTGGTAGGCTGCAGTCCATGAGGTTGCTAAGAGTCGGACAAGACTGAGTGACTTCACTTTCACTTTTCACTTTCATGCATTGGAGAAGGAAATAGCAACCCACTCCAGTGTTCTTGCCTGGAGAATCCCAGGGACTGGGGAGCCTGGTAGGAGGCGGTGTCTGGGGTCGCACAGAGTCGGACACGACTGAAGCGACATAGCAGCAGCAGCAGCATCAGGGTTTGAAAAGGAGGCTGTGGAAATATCACACACATTACTGTATGGGAAGCCACCCTGAGTTTGGGTAGGGCTAATAATCATTTTTAAACTGTTTTTATTTTGCGATATTTTTGATTCACAAGAAATTGCCATCAGTCTCCATTTTAAAAGCTTTATAGTGTTAGAATTTTCCTGTATATCCTGCCCACTTCATTCTCAAACAGTTTAATTCAGTAGCCTTTGAGAAATACAAAATAAAAAGTTCAAATGTACCTAGACTGATTTTGAAGCAGTGGATATTTGAAGATCAACAGTCAAATTCAGGTGTCCCAAAACTCAGAACTCCCATACACTCAGTCTGTCGGTACCCTTCTCTTACAGTAGGAGCAGAGGTCATCTTCCCATTGAACTGGTGAAAAACTGAAAGGCAGAGGCCAGAAAGGAAGGCTAAGAACTCAAGAGAACTCTCTGCAATCCCAGCCCAGGGCTGATGCACTACCCCGCTGCTGCAAAATAAAGGAATTTTCCACTCGCTCCTTTTTCATTTATGAAAGATGATCTTCCACAGACTATGTGAAAAGGACTTTGTACCTTTCACCCTGAACGAACTTCTTGCCCACTTTTCGAATTTGCTCACTCTTGAAAGTACCCTTTTAAGTCCTGGGAAATGATTCTGTTTTCTCAGTTGACTACTGCTGCCCACAGAATGTCTCTTCCTCCCTTCAGTGACTCAGCACTTTAGAGAGAAAAATTGTTCTGGAGAGAATGTTAAGACAGGCCACACTGCTGTTTACAGGAAAGAAAGAGATCAAGTGCTGCCTCCAGGGGAAGGTGAAACACCTTACTTAAAGACTGAATGGAAAAAAACATCAGATGATGGAAATCCTGCGAGGACAAGGTAATGAGGAAAGCAACTGCAGAAGCTGTTTCACGTGTGAGCAGGTAAATTTATTGGTACCGGGAGCAAGAGTGCTCTGCTCAAGTGATCAGACTGTTGTTGTGGGGAAGGCAGAGCCTGCATGCCTTTGTTCTCATATGGGGCTTTGTGTTCACTTTTCTGAAGTTGAAAGTTTGTAAGTACAGGAGCTTGTGAAACAACTGGATGCAATGTAGAATTTGAGCTTGTAAAATTACAGAGGAACAAGTCACTCCTACCTGCCTTTCTGATTTGTCCACTTGAGATCAAAGCAGTTGGCCTGTTTCCTGAGAAAACAGTTCCTGTTAGGGTGCTCCCAGTGTCACAGTGGATCTTGTCAGAGCAGTACATGAACCCGGGACTTGACCTCTGTCATTTTTCTTTAAAACAAATAGTGGTGGGGAAAATCATGTCACCAACTCTTGAATCTCTGTAAATTGTTCTAGAAAAACAGATGAAGGGAGAAAACTCTCATGCTCATTGTGCTGATTTGAAATCAGCCATAAGTTCTCAACACAAATTTGCTTTTATTCATTTATCTATCCATTTATTTCTTCTCTCCCCTTCCTCATATGGTTTGAAGGAGCACATAAAAATGAAAAGAAAAAAAAAAAAAAGGAGAAAGTCAATGCCAGAAGAAAATCAGAGATCAGTTCAACAAACAAGCATCTGGACATTTGTTGGAGGAACACCATGTATCTGGCCCAGGACTTTACAGCAGCTAAGACAGAGGGTTATTTGTGGTCTGTGATTTTTAAGTTGATGATACAAATTATAGTGTCCATAAGATTAAAACAAATCTATTGCTTAGAAAGATCATGATGACTTTTGACTTGGGAAAAATTCCCTTTTATAATGTAATGATATGGTGAACAACTATTTCAACAGTTCTTCTACATTTAATGCAATAGGGCTCTTACTTATAAGATTCTTCACTGCAAGCACATGGTTTTGGGGCTAAACTCAGCTCAGCAAACGTAATTTTGTGAGGAGCTCGGCAAGGTGGTTGTAGGATACAGTTGTAAGGATCAATGATAAAATGTTAAGTCCCAGAGAAATAGACAATATGGCCATCTGGGAGTTTTATCTGAATATATAATATATATTCAGATATAATAATACACATGAATATAATATATAAACATATATAAAGTAATGAAGCTCTCTGTTTGGGACAGCAGAGTTCAAGGTTATCCTCTGTGGAGAGATGCTCGAGTATAGATAATCTATGAGGACAATGAAGGACACATGTATCAGTGTCAGCTGAGCTGGTGGTAGAATTGACATTTTCTTATGAAAATTAAGGAGTCTAATCCAGACAAAGGTCTGGATAAGAGGCCACATACCTCTGGGTACAGGTGGACATCACTGTCTCAGACAAAACAGAAATGGACTCCTTTTTCTTCAACGCTAGAAATTAGGAGAAGCGAATTTCAGACATTTTCATGCTTCACTATACCTTAATTTTTGGATATATGACCACTTCCACAGGGTTGGGAAGATCCCCCAGAGAAGGGAGCAGCTACCCACTCCAGTTTCTGGTCTGGAGAATTCCATGGACCGTATAGTCCATGGGGTTGCAAAGAGTTGGACATGACTGAGCTCGCTTACCTGATAATGGCCACTTCCAAAAATTTAGAAGATACAGAGAAGCATAAAGAAAAAACTAAAATCAGCTTTCATCCAATTTCTAGAGATAATCAACATTGGCATTCTATTATCTATTTTTCTTAAGTACAAAATTGAGATTTTACTGTGCAGCCCTTTTTCATTTAATGTTACATTTTAACATTTTCTCATACCATTGCATATTCATAAAACTATTATTTTGTTTTATTATTACCTGATATTTCATTGCATGGGTAAACCATAATTTATTCAGTCATCCTACAACTTGGAGCATTTAATTTTTTTCCCAGACATTCTGGTCAGGGGATTACACCTTACTTGACTTTTACAGAGATACAGTTTCTGCAGTTACACTGCTTGGGTTCAAGTCTCAGTTCAACCACTGTGTGACCTTGGGATAGTAACTTAATCTCTCTGATTCTGTTTAATCATCTGTATAGTAGGGCTAATATTAGTGCCTGTCTCCCAGAATTTCTGTGACAAATGATGTCTGTAAAAGAGCTACCACATAGGAAGAGCTCACCGAATGCTAGTTATTATTATGATCATCTTCCAGAGGAGTCTACCAAGAGTTGTGACATCAAAAATCTAAGTTCATGTTCCAATGTAACTACAAATTAAATTGGCTGATCTATTCTGAAAATTGGAGAAGGAAATGGCAACCCACTCCAGTGTTCTTGCCTTGAGAATCCCAGAGATGGGGGAGCCTGGTGGGCTGCTGTCTATGGGGTCCCACAGAGTCAGACACAACTGAAGAGACTTAGCAGCAGCATTCTGAAAATAGATCACATAAAGGATTCAAATGTTTCAGGAATATAAACAACTGAGGGTTGAGGGCCATGGAAGTCCAATGGATCAGCAATAACTGACAAATATCCTTGGGAGACTCAACTCTACTGAGTCTATCCTATTCGTAGTCATTCTTCTTAACTACCAAGTAATAGGGTCATGATTCAGGTTAAATCATCCACGGATTTACAGAACTGCAGAATCTAAAGGGGCATTCATTAATTGTGGAAACAGCAAACAAAGAACTACTGAAAATGCGCTCAGAGCTGAGTTCTCGCATCTTTGAAGATGGTTAGGCACTGATAGGAGTTAGGCACTCAGTCTCTAGTGTTCTTGCTTTAATTCCCAGTCTCAAAGCTCATGGACTCTGAAACAATGACAGACCTAAAAGCTGCTCCTGTGGATCAGATTCCTGACTTCACTTGCAGCAGTTGTCCACAGGCTAGTGTCTAGGATCTCCCTGGTCTGGGCAAGAATTCGGCTCGTTACAATAGTCACGGAAGCATTTTCCCTGAAACAGTGGCCAGCATTCTCCAGAAGCAGATTGAAAAACGGAAGTACTTGCAGAAAGCACAGGAAACTGGAAGCAGGACAGCACTTGAGAGCATGTTTGTCTCAGTGGCTTTTGGTGTGTTGTCAGATGTTGTGGAAATTTCCAGTTTGAGCAGTTTTAATGTTTTGTGGCCTCTTTGGTTGAAATATAGTTTCCTCCTTTTTTAAACATCAAAGGGTGAGGTCACCAGCCTTCTAAGCCATTTAGGATCAAGGCTGAGAAGTAGGTTTTCGGTAATGTTTCACCCTGAGTTTGATAGACATGGATGGCAGCAAATTGTAGTTCTTCCTGAGAAATGTTTGCTTTTGTATTTGGCTTCCAAACTGCCATCAGTTCTGATGTATGCAAACATGGAGGCTGTTGGAGAATCATATTACTTCTAAAACAAACTTCTTCTTGGTTTAGTAATAAGCCAAATACCCAGATACCATCTCTTAGCCTTTGAAATGATATTTATAAATACCTCATGATTTATCTCAAATGCAAAAAAAATTAGTAGATGGGCAATTTAAATTTCCTCACCAGAAGACTCAAATGCAGAGGGATCTACTTGAATTTTAGTTTCACGTCTGTGATAGAAACACACACAGAAGGCTATATAAACAAATGGGCATGAGTAATTCCATGCCATAAATATTTTATTCTCACATTTATATTTCTCTCTCCATCACATACACTTGTGGTATATGGCTGAAATATGTTCAGATGCATGGACACGACTTAGCAACTGAACAGCAACAAATGCATCTGAACAAACCCTTCTAGCAGGTGCTTGATCTGAGTAGTGAAAATGGCTTGCTGAGTTAGTTTAGTTTTTGTTAGTTTTTTTGGTAAGGTTATCAAAAAAAAACTAATTAAAAAATTAGTTTGAACAAAAAAGGATTCAGACTTTGATTACTGAAAAATTGGTCACTGCAGTCTTAATATATTAAAGAAAAAGTTAGCTATTGTCTCTTTCTTGAAAATCAACTTTACAATGTCTTTCCCCTAGTAATTTGTATCATCCTATGATGATGTATCATCCTAAATAGTATTTGCTATTAACAAAGAACTGACCTACTTCCTCTTTTTAACCAAGAGATAAAAAGTAACTGACTTTCCAATTACTGAGTAGTGCTCTTGCTATCAGCTTGTCTTGTTTCATAAATATGTAGAAAGAATTTACATTCTAAATCTAGGGGGAGAAACAGGTGGACTTAAAAATCCCTGGCTTTCTTATCAGGATGAGCAGGACAGTATGCCTACTACTATAACTGGCTCCTTGGCATTATAGCTCCAGAGGAAATATGTGGATGTTTTCAATTAAAACCTAACAAAAAATAAATTGCAGCATGAATGACAGAGAACATCAAATGCCAGTTTTATTAGAAGGACCCCATTAGGGAGATCCATCAAAACTAGGAACTTCTGGCAACTTGTGGTTCTAGGGAGACAGGAAGTAGGTCTATTGTCACTCAGAAAATATTTCACAGCAATATAAAATTAATTTGACAAACACAGATAATGCAATTAGACATCTCCGTTCTTTGGATTGCTAGTGAAACAAGCTGTACTGATCAGTTGTATCACACTGGGGTTCATACCTTCATTCTGTGCACTGTGAGCTCCCCAAGGGCAAGAGGTAGATTTCTGAAGTTCCAGAGGAAAGAAATATATCCTTTTTTGTGAGAATTCAAGAACAGGACAGAAAGCCTGGAAGTAAACCCACACACTCACCATCAATTAATCTATGACAAAGGAGGTGAGAATAAACAATGGAAAAAAACAGTCTCTGGTTCAGATGGTAAAGAATGCCTGCAATGAACGAGGCCTGGGTTTGATACCTGGGTCAGGAAGACCTTTGGAGAAGGGCATGGCTACCCACTCCAGTATTCTTGCTGGAGAATTCCATGGACAGAGGAGCCTGGCAGGCAATACAGTCCATAGGGTCAAAAAGAGTCGGATGTGACTGAGTGACTAACACTGAGTAAGTGGTGCTGGAAAAACTGGATAACCACATGTAACAGAATGAAATCTGAACATTCTCTGACCCCATACACAAAAATAAACTCAAAATGGATTAAAGGCCTAAATGTAAGACTTGATACTATAAAGCCATTAGAGAAAAACATGCGCAGCATACTCTTTGACATTAAGTGCAGCAATGTTTTTTGAATTCGCCTCCTAGAGTAACGAAAATAAAAGCAAAAATAAACAAATGGGACCTAATTAAACTTAGAAGCTTTTACAGGGCAAAGGAAATCATAAACAAAACAAAAGTATAACCCACAGAATGGGAAAAAATATTTGCAAATGAGGCAATTGACAAGGGATTAATCTCTAATATACACAAACAGCTCATGCCGCTCAATATTAAAAAAGCAAACAACTCAAATCAACAAATGGATACAAGAGCTAAATAAACATTTCTTCAGAGAAGACATATAGATGGCCAAAAATCACATGAAAAGATGCCTAAGACCTTAATTAATGACTGAGTTGAAAGGTGAACCCTTAGAGTGATTGGCCAAGATGTGATACCCAGAGAACAGGGAAGAACTGCTCTGTGTGAGACAAGGAGAGTTCTTTTTTCATTTAAACATTGGCAGAGGGAAGGGTGGAGAAGAAATAATCAGGGGGAAATAAATGAGGGGGAGGAGAAAGGAGACTGTGAGAATATACAAGGAGGAGTTAAGAGAGTCCACGGTGCTGAGGTACCAAGAAGCACAGAGACCAGGGTCTCTCATGGGGGCTTCATGTCATTTGTATGCAGTGGTGATGCCACCTCTTCCATGACTCCTAGTGGTATAGTAAAGATTGTTAGATCCACAGAATGCTTGGTGTGAATCAGCTTTCCTTGTGAGAACAGGTCCTGGGGCTGAGTGTCAAAGCCATGTTGAGGCTAGGCAGAGGGAGTCCAATGGCACCCCACTCCAGTACTCTTGCCTAGAAAATCCCATGGACGGAGGAGCCTGGTAGGCTGCAGTCCATGGAGTCGCAAAGAGTCAGACATGACTGAGAGACTTCACTTTCACTTTTCACTTTCATGCACTGGAGAAGGAAATGGCAACCCACTCCATTGTTCTTGCCTGGAGAATCCCAGGAATGGGGGAGCCTGGTGGGCTGCCGTCTATGGGGTCACACAGAGTCAGACACGACTGAAGCAGCTTAGCAGCAGCAGCAGAGGGAGTCCACACTAGAGGGAGCCATGAGTTGTAAGTCCCTTCTTTCCTGCCTTATCCCCTTGAATTCACAGAACCTTTGGGACAGTTTTGAAATCTACCGGACTTGACATCGAAGCTGGGTGTTGAACCATCTTTAAAGGTCAGAAAGACCCAAGATAATATCTGGATTAAAATTATTCTAATCCAAACCGTGATGGTGGGACCTCTCCCCAAGCTTCTCAGTGATGAAGAAGAATCTCCTGCAAAGACTGTTTCTCATATGTTTCTAATGGTTTTCGGTACCTAACATCTTCTAAAGAACATGTCCCTGAGGTTCTTCCCTTCTGGTCCTCTCTTCCTGTTAAACTGCCCCTCTCTGCTCTGGAGATGAAACTCACCATCTTTACTGCACAGGACATGGGAGCTCTTTGGCAGTTACCACTGTCCACTAGCATGGACACAGCCTCTCCAATAATTTTTCTTCAGCCTGCTGACCTTATAGAAGGACAGGGACAAATGGAAGGGAAGTCCGATATGAAAAATAAATTGCTGCTACAGCTCGTGTCTAGCCTTCTTTGGGTCCTCTATGGGTTGAACCACCTTCCTAAGTGAAGTGAAGTGAAGTGAAGTTGCTCAGCTGTGTCTGACTCTTTGTGATCCCATGGACTGTAGTCTATCAGGCTTCTCTGTCCATGGGATTTTCCAGGTAAGAGTACCAGAGTGGGTTGCCATTTCCTTCTCCAGGGGATCTTCCTGACCCAGGGATCGAACCCAGGTCTCCCACATTGCAGGCAGATGCTTTACCCTCTGAGGCACCAGAGAAGACACCTTCCTAACTTGTCATCAAATTGTCTCCATATGATAGAGCACAAGGGCAGGGCTCCTAGTCTGGCAATTCTCAAGCCCAGAGAAAGGAGGAAAATATTTTCCTTATCACAGTCTAATTAATTCTTGCTCACTATGTCCCCATTTTCTGTCCCTGGATGAATCAATCTCTTCCTAGTATGATTGACAGCAGAGAATATTCATTGCTTACAGGAAACCCAACTCATAGGTACAAGAGTGCGATCTGACTCCATATTTCCAAGAAGACAATCACAAAGGTGATTTTTCTATCATATAGTTTAGATAGACTTACCCTTGGTTAACTGGATGTATCATTATTTTATAAAAGAAATATATAAAACAACTATAATGCAATTTCCACTTCCATTTCTTCATTTCACTTCACAATGCATTTTGTACATCATTCCAAGTATCAACACTCTATGCAGTCAAAAATCCATGTGTAACTTATATTTGGCCCTCCATATCCAAGTTTCCTCCATATTGCCATTTCACATCCACAGATTTAACCAACCGCAGATAATGCAGTACTGCAGTATTTACTACTGAAAAAAAAAATTCATGTATAAATGGACCCTGCTGCTGCTGCTAAGTCACTTCAGTCGTGTCCGACTCTGTGTGACCCCATAGACGGCAGCCACCAGGCTCCCCCATCCTGGGATTCTCCAGGCAGGAACACTGGAGTGGGTTGCCATTTCCTTCTCCAATGCAGGGAAGTGAAAAGTGAAAGTGAAGTCGCTCAGTTGTGTCTGACTCTTCTCGACCCTATGGACTGCAGCCCACCAGGCTCCTCCATCCATGGGATTTTCCAGGCAAGAGTACTGGAGTGGGGTGCCATTGCCTTCTCCGATAAATGGACCCAGGCAATTCAAATCTGTGTTGTTCAGGGTCAAACTGTAATATATTTTATTTATCCATTCACAGATGGACACTTGGATTGTCTTTACCTTTGGCAGTTGAGAATAATGCTTGAACATGGGTGTACAAGCATCTGAGTCCCTGCTTTCATGGTTTTTTTGGGTATATGCCCAGAAGTGGAATTGCTAGATCATGTGAAATTACCATGTTATATTAAGTTACTACGTTTATTTATTTATCTTTAGGAGGACATGCCATACTTTCTTCCACAGTGGTATTTGGGTCATTTTTTAATAATATAAAGACAGCTTTATACATATATCTCTGAATATTCATGTGAAGTATTTCTGTAGAATAAAGTCCTAAAATTGTAGAAGTGAAATAACTGAGTCAGAAACATTTTAATAAATATTGCCAACTTTACCCCCCAAAATATTATATTAATTTACATTCCTACTTACAGTGCCGAAATTCACTACGTTAAACATTCTGCATTACCAACTCTTTTCATCTTTTCCAAGTTGATCAGATGAGATTTTTAAGCTTATTTAGATTTGTGTTTCTGTATTCATTAGTGAAGTGGTGCAAGATTTTTCATTGTTTTCAGTTCATTTATATTTGTTCATCTGTGGTTTTCTGATTTAAATACTTTGCCAATTTTTCTATTGGGTTTTCTTTCTCTTAGTGACAAAAGAGAGCTCTTTGTAAATTAGAAAATTAGCACTTTGTCTTCACAAACATGAATGTTTCTCCAGTTTTGGACTTCTGACTATAATTATGAAATATTTTTATGAATAAGTCCAACAATTAAATATATGCAGTAGTATATTTACAGATATTTTTCTTTATGGTCTCTGGGTTTCACATGCTCATAAATGCCTTCCTAACTCCAAGACTTACTAAAATACTAATTCTTATTTATTTCTAGTATTTTGTCTTTCAAAATTTAACTCATAGATCTAACGGGAATATATTTTGATGTGAAGAGAAAAGAAGGAAGATTTTGTAGTTTTTCTCCAAATAGTTGTTTTAATCCTTCTTTGTTCACCAATTCAAAATGTCAGTATTAGCATTTACTAAAATATCACTGTTTGTTTTTCCTATTCCACTGATACCCGTCTCTTTTAGCAGGCTCATAACATGCTTTTTTTCATTACAGCTTCATATCATATTCAAACACATTAAATCTAGTCCTTCCCTCTAGTATCCTTATTTTAATTTTGCTCTTCTTGGCTATTTTCATTTGCATATTCTTTCAGATAAACTTTAGAAACATACATAAATACTTTGGTCAAAATATACTTTGATCAAAGTATATTAACATTCTACTGGATTGTCAATTAATTTATGGATTAATCTAGGAAAATTGATATCTCAAAATACTGAGTCTTTTTTATCCAGAAACAAGACATTTTTATCTATTTATTAAAGTCATTTTAATTTATGGTTATCTCTTGATTACTCTCAGTTGCAGACAACTCTTAATTTCAAGTTTTTGTTGAGAACCACCTGTTCTGCTTGTCTCCTTTATTTTTCTTAACTGTCTTTATTCTCATCATCTATATACAAACTGTAACTGATTAGGAATTTGAAAGCAAGAAGTTTAGAAGAAAATACCTAATTAAATTTTTACCTGAGAAGAATGTAGACAGAGACATAGCAACAATCTTGGCAGATGTTCTTTCAAAATGTGTATTTATCCTCAATTTAAAAAATGTTCCCTTGTCCTTTTTGGGGTGGAGAAGGCAGAGTGGAAAAGGAAGGAGTGACAAATTCCTAGTTCCTGTAGAATCAGAAGTTCCATGGGTGGCTTCCTTATTTAATTTCAAATGTGAATTCTTAGAAAATGAGATGTACTCATGACTAAGTATGAGTAAAGAAGGACTCTAAACCAAAATATAATGACATTTTGGGATATGTAGAAGTCTATATATACTTCCTCCAGTGGTGTGAATAACTGCTTACTGACTATTCCAAATGGAAGAGAAGAATAAGACATATATTTAAAATTGGAATAAAACTGGAGTATATGAAATGTGAGGAAAATGGATCAATCTATAAACCTATTTTTGATGTATTTATAAACACTAAATGTAATGCAAATGATTTACATTTTTTGTATCTTGACAGGGGAGCCTGGTGGGCTGCTGTCTATGGGGTCGCACAGAGTCAGATATGACTGAAGTGACTTAGCAGCAGCAGCAGCAGCAGCATAGATTGATAAATTTCTTTTATACTGTACAGTTTACAGTATAAAGTCAAAGAATCATATACATATATTTTAAAGTAAATATATAGCAAGTTTATAGGAAAAGGGCAAAGAATGCAATAAAAATATTTTTAAGAATGTCACAATCACCACTAGAGGGTATAATAAGCAACCTTTCTTCCATATAGTGGAGCAGAAGCATATTACTGAGAAATAAAAGGCAATTTAGAATCTCAGTACTGGAAGCAACCTCCATAGGTCATTTGAAAGAGAAATGGCTTTTAGAAATGTTCATCAGATTTGACATCTAACCAAGGGCAAAAGGTATCAAGTGATTTTCAAGGGCAGTGTTTATCTTAGGTAAAAGTGAAGTCAGTTTATCAAGGCATACAGAACTATTTCTAAGGTAATTAAAAAGGAAAAAAAAAGGCCTTTTATATTTACATGTAACTGAGCATCCATCTCACTTGGCAAGCCTGTTGATTAAAGCTTCTTCTAGAATGATATTACCTTGAAAAAATACTCTATGAGGACTTAGAAAACAAAACAATTCTTATGGAATCTGTGGGAGAGGGAGAGGGTGGGAAGATTTGGGAGAATGGCATTGAAACATGTAAAATATCATGTATGAAACGAGATGCCAGTCCAGGTTCAATGCACAATACTGGATGCTTGGGGCTAGTGCACTGGGATGACCCAGAGGGATGGTATGGGGAGGGAGGAGGGAGGAGGGTTCAGGATGGGGAGCACATGTATACCTGTGATGGATTCATTTTGATATTTGGCAAAACTAATACAATTATGTAAAGTTTAAAAATAAAATAAAATTAAAAAAAAAAAAACAATTACACAGACTTTCAGAACCTCAGCAAGATCCACGTTGTCAATAAAAGAAAGGAGAGGCAGCATTTTCAAACCAGCTAGTGATGACTGGCATGAGCCAGATGCAGAGCATGAATTCCTTACTTCAAATAGTTCACCAGGCTAGTGGAGCCTATGTTGTGAAAGATAAACACATTCCTCCTTAGAATTCCAAGTGCAGTTTTTTAAGCTGGACCATCTCATCCAGTAAACCACCTAATCTGCTATAATGGGTCTTTGAAAAAACAATCCCTTCTTTAATATAGGATTTCCCTATCTCCCATTGTAAACATGTCCCCAACCTTAAATTTTTTACAAATTTATTTTTAATTGGAGGATAATTGTTTTACAATATTGTGTTGGCTTCTTCCATACAACAATGAGAATCAGCCATAATACATATATTTCCTCCTTCTTGAACCTCCCTTCACCTCTCACCACAACCTACCCCATCAGGCTGTTGCAAACTTCCCACCAGCTATCTATTTTGTTGTTGTTGTGTAGTTGCTAAGTCATGTACAACTCTTTGCAACTCTGTGGACTGCAGCATGCCAGGCTTCTTTGCCCTTCAATATCTCCTGGGGTTTGTTCAAATTCATGTCCATTGAATCGGTGATGCCATCCAACCATCTTATCCTCTGTTGTCCCCTTCTCCTCATGCCCTCAATCCTTCCCAGCAACAGGGTCTTTTATAATGAGTCAGCTTTTCCCATCAGGTGGCCAAAGTTTTGGAGCTTCAGCATCAGTCATTCTAATAAGTATTCAGGGCTGATTTCCTTTAGGATTGACTGTTTTGATTTCCTTGCAGTCCAAGGGACTCTCAAGTCTTTTCCAGTACCACAGTTCAAAATCATTAATTCCTCAGTGCTTAGCCTTCTTGATGGTCCAACTATCACATTTGTACATGACTACTGGAAAAACCATAGCTTTGACTACATGGACCTTTGTCAGTAAAGTGATGTCTTTGCTTTTCAATGCACTGTCGAGATTTGTCATAGTTTTCTTTCCAAGGAGCAACCGTCTTTTAATTTCATGGCTGCAGTCACCGCAGTGGTGATTTTGGAAACCAGGTAACTAAAATCTGTCTCTGTTTCTACTTTTTCCCCTTCTGCTTTTCCATGACATGATGGGACCAGATGCCATGATCTTAGGTTTTCAAATGTTGAGTTTTAAACCAGCTTTTTCACTCTCCTCTTTCACCCTCATCAAGAGGCTCTTTAGTTCCTCTTTGCTTTCTGCCACTAGAGTGGTATCATCTGCATATCTGAGGTTGTTGGTATTTTTCCTGGCAATCTTGATTCCAGCTTGTAATTCATCCAGTCTGGCCTTTCATATGATGTACTCTGCATATAAGTAAAATCAACAGGGTGATGATATACAGCCTTGTCTTACTCCTCTCCCAATTTTGAACCAGTCCTCTCTTCCATGTCTGGTTCTGTTGCTTTTTGACCCGCATACAGGTTTCTCAGTTCAGTTCAGTTCAGTCACTCATTCGTGTCCTACTCTTTGTGACCCCATGGACTGCAGCATGCCGGACTTCCCTGTCAATCACCAACTCCCGGAGCTTACTCAAACTCATGTCCATCGAGTCGGTGATGCCATCCAGCCATCTCATCCTCTATTGTCCCTTCTCCTACTGCCTTCAATCTTTCCCAGCATCAGGGTCTTTTCCAATGAGTCAGTTCTTCACATCAGGTGACCAGAGTATTGGAGTTTCAGCTTCAGCACCAGTCCTTCCAATGAATATTCAGGACTAATTTCCTTTAGGATGTTCTGGTCGCATCTCCTTGCAGTCCAAGGGACAGTCAAGAGTCTTCTCCATCACCACAGTTCAAAAGCATCAATTCTTTGGCGCTCAGCTTTAGGAGACATGTAAGGTGGTGTGGTATTCCCATCACTTTAACAATGTTCTGCAGTTTGTTATGATCTGCACAGTCAAAAGCTTTTGCCTGCTTTACATATGATAATGTATAAGTTTCCATGCTACTCTCCCAACTTTCAAATTTTGAGTGCTATTCTGTGTTCCAGAATAATTGCCCTTCTTAAAAGAAATACACCAATAGGAGACAGTAAGGCAAGTAAAGCTCATTATAAGGAAGAAAACGTAAGCCTTCTTTTAAACTATTTTTCTAAGCATAACGTTGCTTAGCAGGTAGCACATCACAATGTAAAATGGACTTTAACAATAATCTTTTGACCTAAGCATGTAGATATTTTTATTCATGGCTTCTGATACAATGAAATGGAGACTTCAGATGATGAAAGCTTTACCCAAAGACTCTCAGTAGAAGATGGAACTAGGAGAATAGAATCAGGACTGCTTCTTAATCTGGTCCTATGCCACTATACTCTGGCCCCCATGCATCTAAGCATTCAGTGTCAGAAATCCCCTTCATTGCACATTTCAGTCTGAAGGATATTCAGACATAATATGAGAAGAATATTCTATTTGGCTGAAAATGTTCCTGTGGTTTGTGTTCAGATTGTTGGTAACTAACCATTTTGGTTTCTTGGTCATTTTCGTTTTCCAGATCCATTTCATCATTTGAGTATGACACACCAGGCATATCACTGAAGGATTATTATATTTCTTTAGAAGTTGAAGCCCCTTGACCTTCGTTATAACATTACCCTGTCTTATTATTTACCTGGAAACCATTCTCAAAATGTTCAAAGTTTTTGAGTCTTTTTAATATCTGCTAAAACTTTAGAACAGTTTATAGTGTTTGCTTATATTATTACTCAAAAATTTTGATGCACTTGTATTAGATGCAGAGAAATATTGTATTTTTGTATTTTAATATCTTTAATAGCAATGACACTAGTGAAATTTAGAAAAAAATGTGACAATGCTTTTTATATATGAACCATTTCAACATAATATGGAGACAGACTTCTTGCCTAACATATTTAGTTTACATCCAAATCTGAATTTAATATGGCCACTGGATCACTTTTGAACAGATTTTCAAGATGTTTATCATTTCACAGGAACTTGATATGAACTTGATGAAAGTTTGAAATTTCAATCATCTCTTTAAGATTTTTGTCATATCTACATGCCATCTGTACTATTATTTACTATATACATGTATATATATATATATTCACTAAGATCTGATTCTAATTATTTTTCTAATATATTAAAGTAAATGTGTAACTTTATAAAATATTTCTTCATAATATATTTAAAATAATCTTGGATAGCATATATTTAATCAATGTACTGTATTTTGTGAGTCACTCGTGTCATTGAAAAAGTTTTGAACTAAGAAATAGAGATGTAGATTACATGTAAACATTAACATTTTCTAACTTGGATCATTGAACAAGCCAATGGACCTCCCTGAGTCTGAACCTTACAAAGTCGTGAGGACTAAAGAACTAATGATGTTAAGATCTTTGCACATGCAATTGTACTTAAATGGTAGTTTCCATTCCTTAAAGGGAGTTCAACTGATTAAAGACAATATTTGCTCAAGTTAAAACAGTGTGATTTGAGTTCAAATACCTTCTTCTCTGTGTAATTCTTATCCACAAGAAAAGCAAAAAATGTGGATAAAAGGCAAAGAGGACACTAATAGATGGAGAAATATACCATGTTCATGGATTGGAAGAATCAATATAGTGAAAATGAGTATACTACCCAAAGCAATCTATAGATTCAATGCAATCCCTATCAAGCTACCAACAGTATTCTTCACAGAGCTAGAACAAATAATTTCACAATTTGTATGGAAATACAAAAAACCTCGAATAGCCAAAGCGATCCTGAGAAAGAAGAATGGAACTGGAGGAATCAACCTACCTGACTTCAGGCTCTACTACAAAGCCACAGTTATCAAGACAGTATGGTACTGGCACAAAGACAGAAATATAGATCAATGGAACAAAATAGAAAGCCCAGAGATAAATCCACACACATATGGATACCTTATCTTTGACAAAGGAGGCAAAATTATACAATGGATTAAAGACAATCTCTTTAACAAGTGGTGCTGGGAAATCTGGTCAACCACTTGTAAAAGAATGAAACTAGAACACTTTCTAACACCATACACAAAAATAAACTCAAAATGGATTAAAGATCTAAACGTAAGACTAGAAACTATAAAACTGCTAGAGGAGAACATAGGCAAAACACTCTCTGACATACATCACAGCAGGATCCTCTATGACCCACCTCCCAGAATATTGGAAATAAAAGCAAAAATAAACAAATGGGACCTAATTAACCTTAAAAGCTTCTGCACAACAAAGGAAACTATTAGCAAGGTGAAAAGACAGCCTTCAGAATGGGAGAACATAATAGCAAATGAAGCAACTGACAAACAACTAACCTCAAAAATATACAAGCAACTCCTACAGCTCAACTCCAGAAAAATAAATGACCCAATCAAAAAATGGGCCAAAGAACTAAATAGACATTTCTCCAAAAAAGACATACAGATGGCTAACAAACACATGAAAAGATGCTCAACATCACTCATTATCAGAGAAATGCAAATCAAAACCACTATGAGGTGCCATTTCACACCAGTCAGAATGGCTGTGATCCAAAAGTCTACAAATAATAAATGCTGGAGAGGGTGTGGAGAAAAGGGAACCCTCTTACACTGTTGGTGGGAATGCAAACTAGCACAGCCACTATGGAGAACAGTGTGGAGATTCCTTAAAAAACTGGAAATAGAACTGCCTTATGACCCAGCAATCCCACTGCTGGGCATACACACTGAGGAAACCATAAGGGAAAGAGACACGTGTACCCCAATGTTCATCGCAGCACTGTTTATAATAGCCAGGACATGGAAGCAACCTAGATGCCCATCAGCAGATGAATGGATAAGAAAGCTGTGGTACATATACACAATGGAGTATTACTCAGCCATTAAAAAGAATGCATCTGAATCAGTTCTAATGAGGTGGATGAAACTGGAGCCTATTATACAGAGTGAAATAAGCCAGAAGGAAAAACACCAATACAGTATACTAATGCATATATATGGAATTTAGAAAGATGGTAACAATAACCCTGTGTATGAGACAGCAAAAGATGTATAGAACAGTCTTATGGACTCTGTGGGAGAGGGAGAGGGTGGGAAGATTTGGGAGAATGGCATTGAAACATGTAAAATATCATGTATGAAACAAGATGCCAGTCCAGGTTCAATGCACGATACTGGATGCTTGGGGCTGGTGCACTGGGACAACCCAGAGGGATGGTATGGGGAGGGAGGAGGGAGGAGGGTTCAGGATGGGGAACACATGTATACCTGTGGCAGATTCATTTTGATATTTGGCAAAACTAATACAATTATGTAAAATTTAAAAAAAAAAAAAAAAAAAAAAAAAAAGGCCCAGGAGATAGGTCAGAGAGGCCAGGCTGTTCATGAAGCAGAGTAAAGTGGCAGATTCCCATTGTAAATAGTTTGTAACACAATTATTCATCATATTCTGTAAGGGACCCTATTTTTCTTTTCCAGGTTGTAAGAACAGAGATCCAATAAATAGCTCACATCAAAGGAACAAAAGGGGAATAGGGCTACTCAGAGGTCTCATGGAATACAAGAACACCTACCGGCATTCAGCTGGGGCTCATGTCAACTAGAGCTAGAAAATCAACCTAAGTCTTTCAGAGGCTTTGCGGCCTCTTCTCTGTCTCTGTCTCATGTCTGCTCTCTTGGGGCTTTTTCTCATTGCAGTTTCCTCTGCACACTCATTTTTCTCGTGACCCCAAATTGGCACTAAGTACAATCTGTTCGAGCTTATTGGCTAACCAATGGATCAACACTTCCGGGAATCCACTTCAGTAACAATGAGTTTGGGAGGGAAGAGAAATCTACTTCATTTATTCAGTCATGAATATATAAATTCCTTTCACTATGCACCCCTGCTGCCCAAAGAATTAATAACATCTTGCTAGGAGTCATGGGATGTGATAAAAAGACCTATAGGGGAGCATGGCTTTTAAGATTGGTGTTTTTATATGATATCTCACATGTCTGGAAAAATATCCTGTCAGTATATCATACTTTACTCTTTTTAATGATGTTACCCCAGGTTGTTTTGGATCTCAAGTTAAATCAAGAATCCTTTCCTGGGTCAGGACACATTCCTACTTTAAAAGAAAAAAAATGTTTTCCAGAGGAACCATATTTGTGAATCAGATTTCTCTGTCTAGAGAAACACACCCCCACCAAACTCTTCTAAAGGGAACTGAAGAAATAGTATTAAAACCCACCACGATGGCTCCTGGCTTTGCCAAATTTTATAATGAAATATTTTATTTCTTAAGCAAAGAATCAGTAGTTGTTTCCCTCTGCCAAATGTTGATGTTCCATCATGTAAACATAGCTAATAACACTCAGTACTGTTACCAAAGCGAGGTCTGGTGGCTCGTTGCTCGAAAATCAATATCCGAGAGGCAAGTGCTAGTGAAAACAGAAACCACTGCTCTCAATCATAAAGCCAGCAGTTTGGAAAGAAGGTGTTCCAAAGAAGGAGGAACTCCATGTTCCTCAAAATGAACTCCAGATAATCTGCTCAGTCATGAACGTTTTTAAAGAGAAAAGAGAAGTAATCTCAGTTAATCATTGCAATAAGGGGTCAGAGTCATCACCATCCTTAACTGCGTGCAAGCTTGTCAGTCTTCTATGATGTTTCTTTAGCTGGCATCTTGTCCACACAATTTGTGAGGTAACTGAAGGGGAAGCTAGGGAAGAGATCTGATTATCTGTTAATTAGTTATTCTTCATTTCTACTTCTTTGATCAATGAAAAGTCAGGTAAGGTATTGTATGACTGAAAGATTTGGAAGGTGTGCGTGGGTTAGAGATGAGTGAAACATGGGGGTGCCTGTAACTAAGCTGAAGGTTAGTTACAATACAGCTTTGCTAAAGTCACAAAACAAATGGTTCTCCTGCAGAGAACTCTTTCCCATATAGAGTTCTTTCCTGCTAAATGCTTTCAAGGGGCTTCCCAGGTGGCGCTAGTGGTGAAGAATCTGCAAGAGACATAAGAGACAAAAGAGACTCAGGTTTGATCCCTGGATTGGGAAGATCCCCTGGAGTAGGAAATGGGAACACACTCCTCCAGTATTCTTGCCTGGAAAGTCCCATGGACAGAGGAGTCTGTCAGGCTACAGTCCATGGGGTTGCAAACACAACTGAGCACGCTCACGCACACTGCTTACAAATCCCCACTTGTCAGCACCATTCCGTTCCTATGGGGCTATGGACAAAGATTCATCTTCCATAATTTCTTCATGCTGACATATGGTGCCATACTCTTAGACTGTAAGATGCTGTGATATGGGTCTGTAGCATCTCTTTGCTGGCAGTTTTAGTTGCCCGTTTACATTTATAGGCAGAACAACTTAAGAGTTATTTTGATGCTCAACAAAGACAGAAATTATTATGGGCAATAGTGTTAATCTCATTCTGTAAAACCCAGTTCTTGGAACTGTTCTAGCTATAGATTCAGTATGGCTCAAAATGGAGCAGCTGATGTCATGGCTGCAGTCTGGTCATCATGCAGTTATTTTTCTCCCTCTGGTGGCAGTTATAATATCTGTAAAACAGCTCAGGAATGTGCATCAGACAGTGAGACTGTGACTCTATTGTCCTAATTATTAATTGCTTGAGTCTACTCTTCTGTGACTCAGGAGGCCTGGGAGACTTCAGCTTTTCTACAAACAAGAGGCAGGGGACACAAAAGGCCTTCATACGAGGGTGGGGTGGGTGGGTGGGAGCGGTGTGCTGTAGGGTTCTAACACCATTAGTTAAAGAAGCAAATATTCATTTTTTCAGTACTATTTTATATATATTGAGTGAATTCAATGCAAAATAAGTAACTTTCTTATGCAACTTTTTTCTGGACTTTTGATTAAGATATGGGTCTTAAACTTTAACATGCCTAAGAATCAACTTAAATATACCTATCCACTAGGTCTGAGACAGCACAAAAGAAACTTTTAATAAAGTCTTGCACTCAGATTTTATGAGTGCAAGTGGTCTGAGGACCAGACTTTGAGAAACATTTTTGAGGAATCTAGATGAACTCTTTGGAGCATGATCTGGTTTCTGCTTTCTGCAGAGATCATCACATCATGTACTTTGTATTTGGGACACTCAAGTACTAGTTTTATTTGCATAAGTCCCACTTACCTACTTTGAAATCATTATATAACAACTGATTTTTCAAAACCAGGGTTTCTTGGTGCCTAGGGAGAGATCCTGGATCCTACTAGTTGAGCATAACCAGGCCAACCTGGTGCAGTGGGTTTCTGGTGTTGGTTCTGTGTTAGTCCACAACCCTTTATCATATACCACTTCAGTGATATTCCATGCTTTCAGAATATGCTGTAAAGAAAGAAGCTTTGTTCCACTTTGAAACAGGTGTTTTGCCAAGGGAAATGTGTCTTTTGAAATCAAGTACATTTTCTTGGGTGTTAGAATACATCACTGCAGCAAATGATTATAAAAATGTGATGATAGTCTTTGGGCCTATTTAAAAATGTCATACCATATGATTTTTGAATCATAAAAATGTACTAGTGATACCACTTCAAATTGAATATTGTATGACTAAAGTCCTTAAGATATTCTGAAGTCCACAGGGGGTTTTTTGTGTCTCTAAAGGGAAAATGTGAGGAAATTGAAGGCATGTGATAGCATAAGAGGCTTTAGGTTGTTTATCATAAAGATCCCCTGGGTTCTAAGTGGAATTTTAAAAATGATTGTTCCAACCTGAAAAAGAATTTAACAACAACAAAGGCAAACTTATTTTCCAGAGTTAAACCTGTGCTTTTACATCTAATGCTTCCTACATGCTGGTTGCAATGTTCCTTTATTCTGTACCCTTACATTTAATGCTGATTTGGGGTCCTTAAAAAGATTTAAAGCATTTTAATGCAATGCTTTAAATCTCTTCTTAGCCATATCCTATATTGTTTTCATGCTTTTTATTTCTCTAGACCATGAATAAAGTTTGATTCTGAACTTCTTTTCCTTGATTTTCTCCTTGGAGATATATATTATCAGCCATACTTTCCCCAAACAAAATTTCAGAAGCCTGTAATGACTTTAGATATGATTTAAGTCCTAATTGTTCCATATACTATTAAAAGAAATCATAATTTATTTTCCAAAACTAATTAGTTTTGTACACCAACTATGCTTTTTCATGGTGTCCCTGCTATAAAGTCTGTTACTCTCCAGCATCCAGTCTAAAATATTTCTACTTAGCCATACAGTTTCATCCCAGAGCTCTTTTCTTTTAAATTCTCTCCTGTGACTGAATTTTAAATTCTTTGCTGACTTTGGTGTTCCTTGTCCTGTTTTCCAGTATCTAGTCCTACAATTATCCTATGGTAATGTGATTGTTGACCAGTCTATCTCCAAGTTAGACGGTAGCCCAGAGAAGGCAGTGAACTTACTCTGAAATCCCCAGTGCCTAGGCATTGCCTATTGCATATAAAATGCCAAATAAATACATGAAAAACATGCATCTTAATGAATCAGACTCAAACCCACCCATTCCAATCGACATAAACATTTAAACTTTTATTTTGTACAAGAAACATTTCTCTTCAAAGGTAAGAAGTTATATTTGCTTGAGAAATGTATTGCCAACCACTTTTTCAATGTAATCACCTGTGGTATCTTAGAACACAGTTCTTGAGCTCTGGGACTATTGATAATTTGGGCTTGAAAATTCTGTGTTACGGGGGACTGGTCCTGTGCATCTTAAGATGTTTAGTAGCATCCCTAGTCTCTACCCACTAGAAGCCAATAGCACCCCTAAGCCCAGTTGTGACAATTAAACATATCTCTAGACATGGCCAAGTGTCCTCTGGAGGGCAAAATTGCCCTTAGTTGAGATGTACCACCCTAGAATGATGAGTTTACCAACTTCAGAGACTTCAAATATTATTGGAAATGTAACCCTATAATCTTATTAACTTCGCAAAATATTCATTTTTAAGTTTTAATTGCCCCTTTAAACTTCCAACTCACAATGTAAACAATGGTTCCTTAGCTTATATGACTGGTGTATGGGCTGGTATGGAGAAGAAAATGGCAACCCACTCCAGTATCCTTGTCTGGAGAATCCCATGGACAGAAGAGCCTGGCAAGCCCCAGTCCATTGGGTTGCAAAGAGTCAGACATAACTGAGCAACTAACACTTCATGGGCTGGTATGGCTGGAAGTGGGTGGACGGCTGGGCATCTGTCTCTGCATGAGGCCAGTTTGTGCCTCTTTACAGCATGAGAATCTTGGTGTAGCCAGATGTTTTACATTTTCCCCAGAGCAGGTATTTTAAGAGACCTGAACAGAAGCTGTAACACTTATTATGACCTAGTCTTAGAAGTACTGGAATGTCACTTTTGTGGCATTTTTTTTTATATTTATTTTTTAAAACTTCTTATTTTGTATTGGGGAATAGCTGATTCCAAATAGGAAAAGGAGTACATCAAGGCTGTATATTATCACCCTGCTTATTTAACATATGCAGAGTATATCATGAGAAACGCTGGACTGGAAGAAACACAAGCTGGAATCAAGATTGCCAGGAGAAATATCAATAACCTCAGATATGCAGATGACACCACCCTTATGGCAGAAAGTGAAGAGGAACGAAAAAGCCTCTTGATGAAAGTGAAAGTGGAGAGTGAAAAAGTTGGCTTAAAGCTCAACATTCAGAAAACGAAGATCATGGCATCCTGTCCCATCACTTCATGGGAAATAGATGGGGAAACAGTGGAAACAGTGTCAGACTTTATTTTCTGGGGGCTCCAAAATCACTGCAGTTGGTGACTGCAGCCATGAAATTAAAAGAAGCTTGCTCTTTGGAAGGAAAGTTATGACCAACCTAGATACCATATTCAAAAGCAGAGACATTACTTTGCCAACAAAGGTCTGTCTAGTCAAGGCTATGGTTTTTCCTGTGGTCATGTATGGACGTGAGAGTTGGACTGTGAAGAAGGCTGAGCGCCAAAGAATTGATACTTTTGAACTGTGGTGTTGGAGAAGACTCTTGAGAGTCCCTTGGACTGCAAGGAGATCCAACCAGTCCATTCTGGAGGAGATCAGCCCTGGGATTTCTTTGGAGGGAATGATGCTAAAGCTGAAACTTCAGTACTTTGGCCACCTCATGCGAAGAGTTGACTCATTGGAAAAGACTCTGATGCTGGGAGGGATTGGGGGCAGGAGGAGAAGGGGACGACAGAGGATGAGATGGCTGGATGGCATCACTGACTCGATTGACGTGAGTCTGAGTGAAGTCCGGGAGCTGGTGATGGACAGGGAGGCCTGACGTGCTGCGATTCACGGGGTTGCGAAGAGTCGGACGCGACTGAGTGACTGAACTGAACTGATAGCTGATTCACAATGTTGTAAAATTTCAAGTGAGTAGCAAAGGGATTCAGCCACACATGCACAATTATTTATTTATTTGGCTGTGTCAGGTCTTAGGTGAAGCATTTGGGATATAGTTCCCTGACCTGGGATTAAACTTCGTCCCCCTGCTTTGGGAGTCCAGAGTCTTAGCCATTGGAAACCAGGGAGATCCCTGTTGCATTTTTCTATAAAAGAATTCAGTAAGTTCAGCTCAGACTCAAGGCGGGGGGGGGGGGGTAGAAAAAGAGGAACAGACACTACTTCCCTTGAGAGCAGTGAAACACGTATACAGGGAGGGAAGAAACTGATGGCAGCCCTCCTAGAAACAGGTTTACAAAATCTGCCCAGGTTAAAGCAAAATGCTCTCTTCTCTTCCATCCTTCCAGGATAGGTTTTTCTACTCTTCACAGGTTTGTGGCAATTCAATTTTGTGAAAAGACAAATGCTCCATTTGGATTCCTAGGATATTCCTTCACTTTGTTTTTTGTTTTTTTTTTTTTTTTTGAGGTATTCATTTTATTTTTTATTTTTATTTTTTTTATTTAATTTTTTTAATTTTTTAATTTTTTTTTTTAATTTCAGGTATACATGTGCTCCCCATCCTGAACCCTCCTCCCTCCCCCCTCCCCATACCATCCCCCTGGGCCGTCCCAGCGCACCAGCCCCAAGCATCCAGCATCGTGCACTGAACCTGGACTGGCATCTCGTTTCATACATGACATTTCACATGTTTCAATGCCATTCTCCCAAATCTTCCCACCCTCTCCCTCTCCCACAGAGTCCATAAGACTGTTCTATACATCAGTGTCTCTTTTGCTGTCTGGTACACAGGGTTATCGTTACCATCTTTCTAAATTCCATATATATGCGTTAGTATACTGTATTTATGTTTTTCCTTCTGGCTTACTTCACTCTGTATAATAGGCTCCAGTTTCATCCACCTCATTAGAACTGATTCAAATGTATTCTTTTTAATGGCTGAGTAATACTCCATTGTGTATATGTACCACAGCTTTCTTATCCATTCATCTGCTGATGGACATCTAGGTTGCTTCCATGTCCTGGCTATTATAAACAGTGCTGCGATGAACATTGGGGTACACGTGTCTCTTTCCCTTCTGGTTTCCTCAGTGTGTATGTATCCGCAAATCAATCAATGTAATACACCACATTAACAAATTGAAAAACAAAAACCATATGATTATCTCAATAGATGCAGAGAAAGCCTTTGACAAAATTCAACACCCATTTATGATAAAAACTCTGCAGAAAGCAGGAATAGAAGGAACATACCTCAACATAATAAAAGCTATATATGACAAACCCACAGCAAACATTATCCTCAATGGTGAAAAATTGAAAGCATTTCCTCTAAAGTCAGGAACAAGACAAGGGTGCCCACTTTCACCATTACTATTCAACATAGTTTTGGAAGTTTTGGCTACAGCAATCAGAGCAGAAAAAGAAATAAAAGGAATCCAAATTGGAAAAGAAGAAGTAAAACTCTCACTATTTGCAGATGACATGATACTCTACATAGAAAACCCTAAAGACTCCACCAGAAAATTACTAGAACTGATCAATGATTATAGTAAAGTTGCAGGATATAAAATCAACACACAGAAATCCCTTGCATTCCTATACACTAATAATGAGAAAACAGAAAGAGAAATTAAGGAAACAATTCCATTCACCATTGCAATGAAAAGAATAAAATACTTAGGAATATATCTACCTAAAGAAACTAAAGACCTATATATAGAAAACTATAAAACACTGGTGAAAGAAATCAAAGAGGACACTAATAGATGGAGAAATATACCATGTTCATGGATTGGAAGAATCAATATAGTGAAAATGAGTATACTACCCAAAGCAATTTATAGATTCAATGCAATCCCTATCAAGCTACCAACAGTATTCTTCACAGAGCTAGAACAAATAATTTCACAATTTGTATGGAAATACAAAAAACCTCAAATAGCCAAAGCGATCTTGAGAAAGAAAAATGGAACTGGAGGAATCAACCTACCTGACTTCAGGCTCTACTACAAAGCCACAGTTATCAAGACAGTATGGTACTGGCACAAAGACAGAAATATAGATCAATGGAACCAAATAGAAAGCCCAGAGATAAATCCACGCACATATGGACACCTTATCTTTGACAAAGGAGGCAAGAATATACAGCGGATTAAAGACAATCTCTTTAACAAGTGGTACTGAGAAATCTGGTCAACCACTTGTAAAAGAATGAAACTAGAACACTTTCTAACACCATATACAAAAATAAACTCAAAATGGATTAAAGATCTCAACGTAAGACCAGAAACTATAAAACTCCTAGAGGAGAACATAGGCAAAACACTCTCTGACATACATCACAGCAGGATCCTCTATGACCCACCTCCCAGAATATTGGAAATAAAAGCAAAAATAAACAAATGGGACCTAATTAACCTTAAAAGCTTCTGCACATCAAAGGAAACTATTAGCAAGGTGAAAAGACAGCCTTCAGAATGGGAGAAAATAATAGCAAATGAAGCAACCGACAAACAACTAATCTCAAAAATATACAAGCAACTCCTACAGCTCAACTCCAGAAAAATAAATGACCCAATCAAAAAATGGGCCAAAGATCTAAATAGACATTTCTCCAAAGAAGACATACAGATGGCTAACAAACACATGAAAAGATGCTCAACATCACTCATTATCAGAGAAATGCAAATCAAAACCACTATGAGGTACCATTTCACACCAGTCAGAATGGCTGCGATCCAAAAGTCTACAAATAATAAACGCTGGAGAGGGTGTGGAGAAAAGGGAACCCTCTTACACTGTTGGTGGGAATGCAAACTAGCACAGCCACTATGGAGAACAGTGTGGAGATTCCTTAAAAAACTGGAAATATTCCTTCACTTTGGACAACGTCTCTTTCTTTTCCCTCTGCCTTCTGATGACAAGTAAAATTTGGGGTCCTACTGTAGAGACATCTCACTTAGGGGAGGCATGCTAAATTCATTTATAAAGTTTTGGTTTAGTTCTTCTGAAGTATCTTTCAGGAAATAATGTTTGTCATCCTGGGGAACATGGTAAGCCGATAGAAATTTTCCTCTGGAAGAATTCAATCATGACTTTTGGCTTGTCATAAACATTGACCATAATCAGGCATGGATCTTGGGAGTGGTTTGATGGGCAGAAGGCATGGAAGGAGTCATGTTTAGGTATAAATTCCAACTGTACCACTGTGGGGCCTAGCATGAATTCCTTCGCTTCTTTGACCCTGACTTTAATTCTCTGGAAAGTGAGTGAAATGTGCCTATCTTGAAGGTTTGTTTTCAGTCAAGTACTGATTATTGGTCCACAGTCCGCTATGGGTTCCACATTGTTATACATCTTTGTACATCTGGGATAGTAAGACAATGTTTATCTCCTGGGTGAAGGTCAGACAGGTCCACTGTCCATTATAAAGGATTCTGGTTTTCTAAGCTTGGAAGTGCAGTCAACTACATTGCTGGAGTGAGGTGGCCATTCCTGTCACACTGTGGGCATTCAGGCTTGAGGTATTTATGCAAATACTGAAATTTTGGTTAATGCTATTGCTGTGATGAATAAGTCCTTTTCTTCTAATCTAGGAGTCTGTGAGGCAGTGAGGGTGTCAGACTTGATGCTTCTTTTGCTCCCTCTTCTTCCTACTGTCTACAGTACTTCTGATCAGCCAGGCCTAGAATGGGTTTGTTTTCTCCATCTTCCTCTCCTTGTGTTGATGGCAACTCCATTATACAAAACACCATGACTAGAATTATCAATCTCGGCTTTTTAAAGGAGGAGACAAAGCAGTGTAGAGACTGTGTGCACTAAAAAAACTTGCTGAATTTTGGTGTCAAAAACTGAATAGTAACACTATTTTTTCCTCTTTCCATTTCTGTTTTAACAATTCTAAATCTCCCCTAGGCAAATTTTTGGCAGAATGGAAGCAAGATTAGGACAAGAAAATCAAAACAGAAAATCTCATGAATATTTTTTGTAAGTTCCCATTATTACTAGCTCTCAAGAATTGCAATGGAGTGAATCCTACTTCCTAGTAACAGAGTCATTCAGTACATTGTGGTTAAATTTGGTAGCACCCCCTATACTTTTTTTTTTGGCAGTTGGCTATTTCAAATCTTACATTTCCACCCTTTAAAAAATCTCAGTGTCTTCCATGCCATATAAAGGAACTCAACTTGTAGAAACTTATTGAGCATTACAAAGGCATTCCACATAGGTGCTCTCTCCTGCTCTGAGAGCTGGAAGAGAAATCTTACCTAAATTCTCAATGCCATGGTAAGTTCCCTTAAGCACAGCTTAGACTGGTTGCAAAGCAGTTGAAAGAGAAAGGAAACTCTCTGGCAAAGTGATAAAGTACATTTTATTCCTATTTTCAGAAAGGTGCCACCTCAGATTTTCACCAGGATGAAGTTAGATTCATTCTCCCCATTTCATGTGTATCATTCAAAATAGAAGTCACATCACCTGGGACTGAAATTTCTTTCATGGGCTCGACACTGCATCCTTTCCCTAGACCTAAAGCAAATCAATTCATTTTTTCACAAGGTGAAAATAAGGGCAGCCAGTCAGTATGTCTACTGACAACACTGAATCACCTTCTCCCTTCTTTACTGAAAGTCATTTGAGTAGTTATTATTGTTCTCAATTTATCTCAGTTCAAAATATTGATCATTTACTAGCCAATTAGCATGGGTCTGAGCATGGTGTAGAATATTAAATAAATACCTGGAGCTTATAACCTTGTTGTGTCAACTTGACACTTGAATGGAAAACAATACAAATTAACAATTGTGGTGAAACATGTAGTAAAACAAAAGAAATGAAAAAAAAAATATATATCTGGAGGAGGAAAATGGCAACTTACTTCAGTATTCTTGCCCAGATAATACCGTCGACAGAGGAGCCAGGAGGGCTATAGTTTATGGGGTCGCAAAGAGTCGCACATGACTGAGCACAAGCGCACATATGTATGTATGCTGCTGCTAAGTCACTTCAGTCGTGTTCAACCCTGTGTGACCCCATAGATGGTAGCCCACCAGGCTCCGACATCCCTGGGATTCTCCAGGCAAGAACACTGGAGTGGGTTGCCATTTCCTTCTCCAATGCATGAAAGTGAAAAGTGAAAGTGAAGTCGCTCAGTCGTGTCCAACCCTCAGCGACCCCATGGACTGCAGCCTTCCAGGCTCGTCCCTCCATGGGATTTTCCAGGCAAGAGTACTGGAGTGGGGTGCCATCGCCTTCTCCACACACGCAAATGTTTCTATACAAATATTCATAGCAGCTTGACTTGCAATAGCCCCAAGGCTGAAACAACTTATATTAGTTTCCTGTTGCTATGTAACAGAGGATCTGTAATTTTAGTGACTTCAAACAACAAACATTTATTGTCTCACAGTTTCTGTGGATCAAGAATTTGGGAGCAGCTTCACCAGGTAGTTCTGGTTCTGGGTCACCTGTGAAGTTGCAGCCAAAGTGTCAAGGGGTTACAGTCATCAGAAGTCTGGGCTGAAATTGGATTAGCTTCCAACGTGGCTTACTTATGGCTGTTGTCAGGAGACTACAGTTTCCTATTACATAGGTTTCTCTATAGGGCTGCTTGAGTTGCTTCACAGAATGGCAACTGGCTTCCCCCAGAGCAGGTGATCCAAGAGAGAGGAAGGTGGAAGTCCAAAATTCTTATAAAACCCAGTTTCCAAAGCTACAGGCCATCACTTCTGCTTTATTCTATGAAATAGAAATGAGTCACTAAATCCAGTTCATGTTGGAAAGGAAAGTGAAATTAGGCTCTATGTCTTGAAGACAACAGTGTCAAAGAATTTGTGGACATATTTTAAAACCATCACACAACCTAAGTGTCCATCAACAAGAGAATCTATAAATTGTGTGTATATAACACAATGAAATATTGCACAGCAATAAAAATAAGTGAAGTTTTGATATATGCAACATGGGTAAATGTCAAAGAAGTAAGACACGAAAGAAGACATACTGTAGGATTTCATTTACATAAAATTCTAAAAGCTGCACTGAATTCTAAAAGTTGCCATATATAGAGAAAGTAAATCAGTGGTTGCCTGGGGCCTGGGTTTGGGGGGATGGAGTGATAAAGTCGGGGAGGGAGGGATTTCAATGGAATCAAAGAAACTTTTGGAGGAGATGGGTATACTCTTCTGATTTGTGGTGACAATTTTACAGATGTATAAATATCTATAAATACATCAAATTGTAGATTTTAAATTTGTGCAATTTATTGTATGTCAATTATACCTTAATAAAGCTCAAAAAATCTATTGTAAAGATAAGAAAAATTTTTCATTCATATGCCAGTTATATTTTCCATTACTTTTCAATTCTGATGCTTTAGTAACCAAATATAATAAATAAGTCTGGAACTTTTATCTACTGCAAGATAGTTCTCAGAAAGGAAGGAACTTATTAACTTCTTTTAACATACGGTAATACTATTGGGACTCTGGGTTCTTATTTGGCCAATCAACACACTTCAGGTTATTTTCATTTTTAAAATACTCCTTGAAGCATTTTTATAAAGCCAAGAGTAACTATTTTGCTTTGTGCATTTGTCCAAAATCAAACTAATTTCTTCCTCCAAAAATATGCTCCTTTAGCTCAGTTTATTAAGTCACCATTTACCCAACACCATGCCCTAGAAGTATCTGCTTCTCCTTCATTGATATCCTCCCCAACCCATTTCTCACAATTTTATTCACTCAACTAACATTCATTGAGGAACTACCACATGCCAGATATTGTACTAGTGTTAGGTGTACAGTGGTGGGTAGTTAACCCGCCTCCTCGCCTTATGCATCCTCCATATTTTAGTGGAGGATACAGTCTCTGAGTCTGGTCCTGCTATGCTGGACATGTATCTTGTGTCCCTTATGTCTTCCATTCTCATTGCTACTGGTTCAGTTTACGCAGTCATCATTTCTTGCTTAAACTGATGTTCTAATTGGTCTCTGTCCTTTTCTTTCCTCAAACTAGTTTGTTCTCCATATGGCTGCCAGAATCTCCCTTTTGAAACTCAGATCTGATTATGGTATTCTCTGACTCAAATAATTTTTGATGGATCCATAGTACCAGCTGCATAAAGTCCAGGCTTTTTCATGACTTGACTGCTGCCATCTGACAACCTCAATTTCACCAACTCAGTTCATTATAGCATACTGCAGTGCTCAAAGTTCCCCATCATGCTGCGTGTACCCACATCTGCCTGCACATTTTGCTTCTGCTTGGAAATGACCTCTGACCTCTCTTTTACCAAGTAAATTCCTGTGCATCCTTCAAGACCCTGTTCACATTAACCACTTTTTCAGGAACATCCATTTGCAAGCAGAATTTATCAGTCTTTTAACTCCCACATCTGTATATTCTTCTCGTTTAGCACTTATCGAGGCATAGTGTAAGTTAGTAATGAGAAAGAAAAAAGCAGCCTTATCCCCCAGCAGGCCATGATGTTTTCCTGCTGAACATAACTTATGCACAGAACACCCAGATCGTTTGAGGTTATTTTGTAGCGAATCCACTTAATGGGTTGAAACAAAAACAAGATCCCTCCATAAGGACATCTAAGCACAAACAAAAACAACAACACCATGTTAACCACAAAAATGGCCACATCTCTCTCTTTCCCAGCTACTGTGACTTGCTGCTGCTTCTTAACCAATTATAAGTTTAACCTCATTCCATTCCTCTCTGCTCCTAAAGAGTATGAAGATAACCAACCATAGAATTGCTCCCTTTTTTGGCAGCATGCAATCCAGAACAATCACCTGATTCCCTGAGTCTTCCCCTCAATGAACATGGCCAACATCCTATATCTAGTCTCCCTAACATCCTGTAAGACTCTCCTTTGTTACACATGGTGTGAGGTTGAGATCTCCCTTGCTGCTGTAAATAATACACCCCATTTTGTTTAAATGTAGGTATATTCCTGGTAGTGTTTTGCATGTAGAGTTGTGATTATGAAATGAAGTAGCATATAAAAATCTTTCTTGGCACATAAAATTTTAGCTCAAAAAGTATAGTTGTAAATGTAAAGATCATTTACATATTTGATCTTTATACTAGACTCTAAAGATTTAAAGATCTGATACTTTTATCTATGTCTTTCTAGGCATCCTTGTACAAAGTATAGTACCTATCTAGATACTAAGTACATGTTTACAGGCTAAACAAATGAATGTGTATTTTATGGTTGAAGGCATACATTTTAACAAACAGAAGAAGCTGCTTTAATAAAACATACTATTTTTCATCAAAGTACACTGCTAGTCTGCTACTGACTGAGTTTGCTTTTACATGTGAAGGCGCTCCTGTGGCTTTGATGTTATTGCCTTTGGTTAGTTCCCACCATCAGCAGAGCTGATGTCTTCGTTTTGAAGTGATGATGGCTTGTGTTCTACCTCCAGAGTTCCTCATGATCCTTACAATTCCCAGCATGCACTGCTACACAGCCCACTAGGTATGAGGATGCTGTTATTCCAACCGTACATTACCAGAAATAAGTCACAGTAGGAAAGCAGATTAGGATACTTTAAAGTATGGGGAAAGAGAAACTATGAAAAACTAGGAAGAAAATTGATTTCTAACTACAGTTAGCCCTCATACTCGCTTTGACTTCATGGATGATTCAAGGTACAGTATAGTCCTCTCTCTCCAGGATTTATTTCTATCTATAGATTTCCAGAACTCTCTCAACCTTAATCTTACAGATCTTTCTATTTTGTGCTTTAGTAACATATTTTTCAAAATGGAATAAAAATACTAGTTTTGTTCAAGGTGTTTACCTCATTTTTGTCCCATATAGCAGAGTGTTTAAGAACTCAGGTTTTTGCATCAGAAAGATACAGATTGGAATCCAGGGTCACCAGCTTCCTGAATATGTGACTTTCATGTCACTTAACCTTTCTCAACCTTAATTTTCTCATCTATAAAATAGAGATATCAATAATAAGTAACATGCAGAGTTGTGGTGATTATGAAATGAGATACCATATAAAAATCTTTCTGGGCACATAAAATTTTAGCTCAAAAAGTATAGCTGTAAGTATACAGCTTATGAGTAAGTAATAATGAGTAAGTAACTCATTATTCTTCATTAGCAGAGTTTACATTTATAAATCCAAGGTAGAAGTTGGATACTTAATACCATGCAAAGTTAAATTATATAATACACTATTCTTTTACATATTATTGATATGTAATATATTATGAATATTAAATAACAAACTAAAATAGAGCAGTTTGTATTTCAGGGTTTAGTCAAACTCATTATGTCAGTGAAAAAGAAAACGACTGCAAAACTGACTTGTGCATAGTATATCTTGCCTGAAATAAACTTTTAAATTTAGAAAAATAAGATAAGCTCTTTATAATACCTATCACAATGGGAATTTTAGTGATTGAATTGGATGACTTTTAAGGTTCCCTGTTGTCAGAGAGAGAACAGTGAATTTGATAAACAGCAGGACAGACTAAACCAAGTAGGAAAAAAAGTAGAAACTATACTGGCCTTTGGGAAGGATAAGCATTATCATATCTAGCTGCAAATGACAAAAGGAAGTTCAATCAAGCTGGAGGTGTTGGTGAGAATGATGACAGGTAATTGGTTGGTCTAAGTAGGCAGATAGTAGCTAATAAATCAAGAGAGTTGGAACACAGCAAAGCAACTAGGGGAAATATGTAAATAAGATATATTATGTTGTCAGGGAGGAAGAAATTTTCCTCTACCTTTCTAGGTTCTTATAGATGGATGAAGAATTAAATTGACCTGAGACAGATTAACAGGAAAAAAAACAAGTTTAATAATATGTATACATGGGAAAGACCCAGGGAAACTGAGAAATTTGTCCTTGCCAACATGGCCAAAGCCCTCACCTTAAATACCATCTTCAGCTAAAGACAAAAATGCTGGGGTAGTGGTTTAAGACTTTAAAGATGAGGAAGGTAATTCACATGGAGATGGAAATGCAAATGTTTGGTAAACAAATATTCACCATGCCATGTAGAGACAATGGGACACAGAGTGGACCTTGCCAAGTTTTTCTCCCAACCACATCTAGTCCATATCTTTTGTAGCTCTCTCTGATTATAGCTCTATTCCTAGAAGAGACTCTTCAAATTCTTTTAGGCAGTTAAGGGGGAGGTAACAAGAAAAACTTTGAGTCTTCTGTTTTTTAAAAATAATCAGTCTAAATTAATCCTCATGCCAGAGAGAAACACTTTGAGGTGGCAAATATTGCTCCCCTACACTATTATTAGTAGCTAATATTAATGAGTTATTTTTAGATGGGAAGTGTTGCTTTGAGTTACATTTATTAGCTCACTTAATTGTTAAAACAATCAATATAGTGGATATTACTAATGGGCACATTATGAGGAAATGGAGTTAATGTGGATAATGGTGGAAACTGATTCCATATAAAGGTATTATTTGTCATATTACTTTGGGTTGCAATTTCTTTCAGGTATGTTTAATCTCTGATGCTGTATTGTTTATATCTAAAAGATCAGTTTGGCTCATTGTAATATATTTCATGTTTTTCCTTAACATATTTATGTTTCTCTACATTTGTGATAGCATATTAAAAAGCAGAGACAGTACTTTGGCAACAAAGGTCTGTCTAGTCAAGGCTATGGTTTTTCCAGTACTCATGTGTGGATGTGAGAGTTGGACTGTGAAGAAAGCTGAGTGCCAAAGAATTGATGCTTTTGAACTGTGGTGTTGGAGAAGACTCTTGAGAGTCCCTTGAACTACAAGGAAATCCAACCACTCCATACTAAAGGAGATGAGTCCCAGGTGTTCATTGGTAGGACTGATGTTGAAGCTGAAACTCCAATACTTTGGCCACCTGATGCAAAGAGCTGATTCATTTGAAAAGACCCTGATGCTGGGAAAGATTGAGGGCAGGAGGAGAAGGGAATGACAGAGGATGAGATGGTTAGAGAGCATCACCAACTCAATGGACATGGGTTTGGGTGGACTCTGGGAGTTGGTGATGGACAGGGAGGCCTGGCGTGCTATGGTTCATGGGATTGCAAAGAGTCAGAGACAACTGAATGACTGAACTGAACTACGTTTGTGAACAAATGGAATATAGCGGTGATGTGCTCTGCTTAGTCATCAGTTGTGTCTGACTCTTTGTGACCCTTTGGCCTGTAGCCCACAAGGCTCCTCTGTTCGTGGGATTTTCCAGGCAAAAATACTGGCATGGAAATACTGGCCATTTCCTTCTCCAGGGTGTCTTCCCAACCCCAGAATTGAACCTGTGTCTCGTGTCCCCTGCATTGCAGGTGGATCCTTTACCCACTGAGCCATCAGGGAAGCTCATAGATGTGACAGGCATTTTCACGTTCATGTTTACTAATTCTATCATTTGTGACATTTCTGTTTCCATTTTGATTGATTTCTTGATTTTCTGTTTATTAAAGGTCCTATTCCTGCCTCTCTGCATGAAATTTTACTTTGCTGGCTGCTGAATATTCATATATATATATATAGTTAAAAGTGTTCTTGATTTTACTGGGTCAGATTAATTGTTAATAGATGAATGTTGTAACAGTGTCATCTTCGGAGGCTTGTTTTTAAACTCTATTAGGTAGAAACATTAGCATTTAATTTAGGGCTAATTTTTTCCCACTAGTGGTCAGTGTTTTTTTGAGTATTATGTCTGATGCCCCATGCGTTTTGCCATTTGTCTACTCTGACTGGAGGAGATACCAACTATTCTTGGTGCAAGGTCCTATCACTGGGTCTACTTGCTCCCTTCAGGTGTTTTTTTTTTTTTTTCAGGACATTAGGGAATTTCCTCATATACATATAATGATCAGGACTCAGGTGAAGTTTTGGTATTGGGGGGAGCTCTTTTTTAATTGCAGTTCTCCTTATTCCCAGTGCTCTGCCAAAACTCTAGCTTCCTTGGCCTCTGTGAACCTTGTTTTGTGTTTCTAACTCAGGAGAATGCTGGGTTCTTCTTCCTCTCCACAGCACATCCTGGAAACTCAATCTAGGCAGTATGCCACAGGAGTCTTACAATTTACTTCACTGAGTTTTTTTTTCTTTTGGAATTACTATCCTGTGTTGCCTGCTGTTCAATGTGTGAAAAGTATTGTTTCTTTTCTTTTTGTTCTTATTTTTCAGCTATATGAGGCAAGAGGACAATTCTAGTGTACGGTATTTCATTGTGGCCAGAAGCAGAAGTCCCAGGTATCTTTTTCACAAAGGTCCCAGAAGCTACAGCCTGGGTAAGCACATGATTTATATCCCCAAACAAAACGTACACAAGTTTAATCAACTGTTTCATGACCACATATCATTCCACCTGGACTCAGTCAACTCCTCAATTTAAGGCCTATTGCCTGCCACATTCCATTTTCATGTACAAATTTATGTATTAGCCATGGCTGTTTCAGTGACAGTAAAAGAAATTCCACTCAAACCACAGAAGGGAAAAATTCTTTTAGGTTATTTAGCTAAAAGTCCATAGAACAAGAATAATTTTAGGCATGATAAGATAGGAAATTTCAATGATATTATAAAGGTTCTATATTTCTAGTTCTTGGAAATTTTCTCTCAAATGACTCTCAAAGGCAGGCAGAATGTCTGTCAGCATTAGAAAACTTATATCCTAGCTGTTAACTACTTCACAACACATATCTTATGAGTTTAAAACCTCTCAAAGACAATATCTTTTTTTTTGGTAGCACTTATATTAATAGAAAAGCTTTCATGTTGGGTTAGATTAACCAACCTTGGGTCACTTAATCATTTTTGATCCAATCACTTTTTCCTGGGGCAAGAGTTTTTTTCATTGGCCAGGACAAGTCATGTGGCCTCCAGTTATATATAATGGGTTATCCATAGGAAAGTAGGCTCTATTTTCAGAAGAAATTGATGAGACCATGTGTAAGACAAGGATGCCCATGAGCTGGGGGATAAAGCAGCAGTTTCATTTTGGGAATGATGTAGAAACCCAATACTACATCTAGTACACAACATAGAGATTTGCCTCAAGGTGAATGTATCAATTGAACTATTGAATTAAAGCCTAAATCTCTTGGACTGAGAATAGATAGGTCAAAGAATATTGGGTGTGGTGAAGTCTACTAACTGAAGTCAGGAAATCTCATCTATGAAAACAGCAGGAATAGCATATTTTCACTTTTAATACTGAGACTCTATAATTCTGTTACAACAAAATATAGAAATACTACTTTCATTAGCAAACTAGGGCATATAAATTCTCATAGGTGAAATGTTATTACTGATTTTCAAATGAGAGAAAGACATCACTCTTGTCTTGCAATATGAGTTGACTTACATCAAATAAATAGGTTATTAAAAATAATTTTCAATATTAAAATGAGTTAGAAATCTCACTCTTAGGAATGGGGTTAATAATTGTATTCCTTATTATTCAATGGAACTTTCTGATCAAATATAGCTTTTCTTTAGAAACTCTAAGAAATTAGTAGTGAATGCCTGATGTATTGAGTAAAAGGATTCTGAGGTTGTGTTTGGATAAAGCTGGAAAGAATGACTCTTCCACTGTGACTTTTTGTTGTAGTTCTAGCTCTTGTGAGTATTAACATGACATGTTCTGAATTGAGTTTCTCTGGTAGCTCAGTGCTAAGCCTGCGATGCAGGAGACACAGGGAACACGGCTTTGATCCCTGAGTTGGGAAGATCGTCTGGAGGAGGGCATGACAACTCATTCCAGTATTCTTGCCTGGAGAATCCCCTGGACAGAGAAGCCTGAGGGACTATGGTCCATAGGGTCGCAAAGAGTTGGACATGATTGAAGCGACTGAGCACACGTGTACACATATTCTGAATCAAGAAAGAGTAACTATATTTGGCTCTGGTTTCAGTTGGTTTTCTTGGCCTTGGGTAAATCACACAGTCACCTAAGTTGATATTTCTACAAAGGAAAATGGCTTATAACACTCCCATATCCCACAGAGATCAACTAAAGATTAAATAATATGTTGTTTAGGGACATATATGTATATTATAAAACTAGTTTTTTAATCAAGGGAAAAATTAAATTTGGGATAGTAATCATCACTAGGGAGAGGGTGAGTCAGGATAATAATGGGGGGGGTCTCATAGTTATTATAGATGCAAAAATATTAATAACCATATAGTTCTTAAACTGGGTGGAGGACACATGAGTATTTATTTTCTTCATAAATTATAACATATAAATAATACAATTACATATACCTTTTGATTGAATCAAGTATTGAATAAAAGCAAAATAATAATGAAATAAATTTGGAAAAAACACTCCAGCACTTTGAATAAAGGACATTCATAAGAGAAACATGATTCCATTCAATTTCCAAACCCTATATATTTGAACTCTAAACAAGACTCTTTTCTAGTTTAGTATCTACTAAAGAGGTTGCGCAAGGTACCATTGGAGATGGCTGACACAAGCTGACTCTGACTTTCTTGTGGACACAATTTATTTAAAACACAAAATGCACATATGTCTGGATCTTCAAGTAGAGGGATATGAAAGCCAGAGCAAACAGGATTTCTATACTTACTGTTTCTGCTTTCTTACTATTCCATTCTAACTTCTTAGTCTGAATTCCCCACCACTCCACTGAGTAACTCATATCAAGATCACAATTTCCATCTTGCCAAATTCAATGGTTGTTTCTCTGATTTCATGGTATTTGATCTCTCTGTGGCTCCTACCACAGATGAACATCACTTCTTTCTGGAAATACTTTGTTTTTGGAATTTTTTTTCCACCTTAATTGTTGCTATTTCTGAATGCCTTTAGCTGGCCCAGCTTCTCCTCTTGATTTCTAAAAGTGGAGTGACTTAAGCCTTGTCCTCAGTTCTCTTCTTTTTATATAGTTTTTTCAGTAGGCAATCTCCAAATGTGCTGGTTACCCTAGATCTCTCTCTTTAACTGGGGCCTCTCTCATCAGCTCCAAACTTGCGTATCCAACTACTAAACTGATATACTCATTTGGGCATTGGGCAACCTCTAAAAGGCTGCTCATCCACCAGATTTTCCCCACTCAGAAAATGCTACCTCCATCATGCCAGTATGTCAGGCCACAAACATTTCTGAATCCTGGTTTTCTTTTATGTCTCAAAACCCATCCTTTATCAAGTACTATAAGCTCTATCTGTAAAATATATTCTAAACATGATCACTTCTCATCTATTCCAATGATACAATTGTGGTCTAGGCTTCCATCATATCTCACTTGGACCCTGCTGGTCCCACACAGCAGCCAGAGTTGATTTTTTAAAGCATAAATCTGATTATACCACATCTTTCTACTGGTTTCCTGTTGGAATGACTGTTATTTTCCAGTGCCTTGCCATGGCCAAAGAGGCCTCCTTGCTAGCTCTTAGACTCATCTCACACCACTCTTCCTCTCTTCCCCTGCCACCAATCACGTTGGCCTTTGCTATACCCCACAAATGCACATAGCTCTATCACTTCTTGGGGTTTCTGCATTTGCTCTTCTCTTTGTTTGGAATATCTCCCTTATCTCTAACCCATTCCACACTGTCACATGGTTTTTCCTTTGGTATTTCAAGTCTAAACTCAAATGCCAACTCTTCAGAGAGAACTTTCCTGAGGAGCCAGCCAAAGTAGAACTTCCTCTCGTCCCTACCACCAGTCACTTTCTGTCTCACTGCACTGTTACATCTTCTTCATGGCACTTAACACTATCTGCAGTGATCTTAGAAGGCAATGGCATCCCACTCCAGTACTCTTGCCTGGAAAATCCCATGGATGGAGGAACCTGGAACGCTGCAGTCCATGGAGTTGCTAAGAGTCGGACACGACTGAGCGACTTCACTTTCACTTTTCACTTTCATGCATTGGAGAAGGAAATGGCAACCTACTCCAGTGTTCTTGCCTGGAGAATCCCAGGGACGGGGGAGCCTGGTGGGCTGCCGTCTATGGGGTCGCACAGAGTCGGACACAAGTGAAGCAACTTGGCAGCAGCAGCAGTGATCTTATTTATTTGTTTCCCTATGTGAGTATTTTCTGCATATCTCCTCATTATTATGTCAACTACGTGAACACAAAGAATCTGACAGCCTGTTTTACTTTGCCTTATTCCCAGGACCTTGAGTAGAGCCCAGCATATGCTAGGTGATCAATAAATACTTATTGATTGAATTGTTGGTTGTTGAATGAATAAATGAGTAAATAGCTTCAAGTCACATAGGCCTTGTCTGTCACCCAGACTCAGATTATATTACATATTATGTAATTTGATAAGATAAGTCTCAGAGTATGATTATTTTAAATAAACATTGACTGAAAGTGAAAGTTGCTCAGTTGTATCTGACTCTTTGCGACCCCATAGACTATACAGTCCATGGAATTTTCCAGGCCAGAATACTGGAGTGGGTAGCCTTTCCTTTCTCCAGGGGACCTTCCCAACCCAGGAATCGAACCCAGTTCTTCCACACTGCGGGCAGATTCTTTACCAGCTGAGCCACCAGGGAAGCCCTGAGTACATGCATAATTTTTATTTCATGTAAAACAGGTAGGTTTCACCAGAAATCTACCAGTCTTTGTCCTTCACTTTTTCATGCTATTTAATCTCACTTTGATGAGATTTCCTACAAGATATTTAGTGAAGTGAAAGTCGCTCAGCCATGTCCTATTCTTTGCTACTGCATGAACTGTAGCCTGCCAGGCTCCTCTGTCCATGGGGATTTTCCAGGCAAGAATACTGGAGTGGGTTGCCATGCCCTCTTCCAGGGGCTCTTCCCAACCCAGGGATCGAACCCAGGTCTCTCGCATTGCAGGCGGAATCTTTACCGTCTGAGCCACCACGGAAGCTCAAGAATACTGGAGTGGGTAGCCTATCCCTTCCCCAGGGGATCTTCCTGACCCAGGGATCAAACCAGGGTCTCATTCATTGCAGGTGGATTCTTTACCAGCTGAGCTATCAGGAAAGCCTAAACCAAAAGAAGGAATTCTGCTTCCAGCCAGATTTATTCTCTGTTTGAAACAACTAAAAAAAAAAAAAAAAAAAAAAGGGTGGGGTCGGGGGGGGTGAGTAAAGAAGGAAGAAAGAACAAATCAAAGAAAAACAGACAAACAATTTATAAAAACCAGGTTTCAGTTTCCAAGATGTTAGAGATGAGGCACTGAAACTCAGTGATCCCTGAGACAGAAAATAAAAGTTGTCCAGCCCTTTGACCACCCAGCTTCTGCCCTGAGAATTCTAGGCTAGGGCGCAGAGAGGCAGAATCTGGCAGATTCCCTGAGAAATGCCAGATTACTCCTTAGAAATATTTTGGTTTATCTATTTAACAACTGGGTTATGCTGAAGATTTAATGGGAATAATCTACTGTTAGATAAAGTGTGTCTTTTTTTTTTTTTTTTTTAATAAGAAGATCCCTTTTTCTGACCTTGGGCGGAGAGGATGGGTACATGGAGGGTGGGAATGATTTACCCATGAGGAATGTAAAGTATACCCCATCACTAACACTAGTTAAGCAGGGGTTTATACTTCTAAACATCACTCTTCCTGAGAGCTGCTGGGTAGGAACAGTTAGAAACAGCCAAAGAGTTGAAGGTAAAAGATAAAAAGTTTCAATCTCATAACCTTTTTGGCTAAATCATTTTGGTCTGTTTTTTCTACCCAAGGCAACTGGATATTTCTGCAGAGGCTTTGGAGGAGCCTTGAAAGGGGGCAGGGTAATGGAAAGGAATCAGCAATTTTGTGTTTTCCCAGAGATATAATGTATCATAGATGGACTTGCTCTCCCCAGGAGGGTAGCATCATGGCAGGAATTTGCCAAGCTAATATACTTTTGCCATGTAATCCTCAGATTTAAATACATCACCTCTCTTCAGACCCTCCAAAGAAACCTAAAAGATTTATAGCTTTTTCTGTCTGAGGGATTTGGAGTATTTTCTGACCTAAATTCCTGGTCTATGGGAGATTACTTTGACAATTTCTTAAATTTAGGATTTGTGAGTCTAAAAACCCACAAGACTTCAAGGAGCTAACAAATTCTCAGGGCCTCGTAACTGTGGGGTACCAAGTGCTTTGCTAACAGAGCCAGCAGCTGTACAAATCTTATATTACAATCCTGTCATAGACACTCAGTAAAGAACCAGAGGAAATTAAGTGAGACATAAATAGATTATGCTGATGGAATCAACAGAAGCATCTTGTCTTTAAATACTTAGTATTTTGCTTGCTTAGCCATAAACCAAAGGAGTCCGACAACATGGCTCATCTCCAGAGCACTAGTAAACAAATGCAGCTCAAGTTAGCAAGATAGGTATCAAAAGATCTGGGCATCATTTTGCTTTAAAACCTTGTTATTTTAAAAATATTTACTGAGAAAGTCAAAATCAATAATATATGCAGTTGGTTTAAAAATTAAAAAAGTACCATTAAACTTGAAAAGTAAGACCCTGACCAACATTCATTATTTGCTACTCAAATATAATCTTTTGACTTTTTAAGCTGTTTCTTCTGTTCTTAAGTCCATATTTCTACATGACACACTTATGCTACTGTTTCTTCAAGTCATTAATTTTAGGCATCCTGTTATGACAGATGTTATACAACCTTCCTCCTACCCATCTTCTCTTACAAGCTACTATTTTAAATTAAATCAATATTTAGTGTAAAATCATTATAACCTTATAAATACCATTTACTGTAGAGCTAAAACATATGCTGTGATTCATTTTCCCTTTTTGCAGCAGTTTTTCTACCTTGTCAAATTTTTCACTTGTAGCACTTGCTACCTATGTATCTGCCCCAAACCAAAATGCTCCATAGCAAAAACTAAGCTATTGAATCGTTTTTTCCAGAAGACACCTGACTGCAGTCTCTGTTCTCTCACGCCAGTATGTGCTGCAGGGTCAGTTACCTCAGAGTCCTCTTTGATGCTTTACTGATTGTTTCCATTTCCCTGCATAGTTCATATTTTCTTCTTTTTCATTTTGTACCCCCAACCCCCCCCCCTTTTTTTTGGCTGGATATCATTCCTCAGTGACTCATTTTTGAAAGAGAGCATGGAAGGTAAAATGCCTTGTCCTCTGTATATCCGAATTTGTCTTTATTCTTATTCTCATCTTTGAATGATAATTTGAGACTAAAAATTATTTTGCTTTATCACTGAAGGTGTTGCTCCACTGTCTTTTAATTTAGGATGCTATTTATTGAAAAGTCAATGCCACTCTCGGCCCCAGTCTTTTATATGTGACTCAAAGTCTTTTCACTTTCATGCATTGGAGAAGGAAATGGCAACCCACTCCAGTGTTCTTGCCTGGAGAATCCTAGGGACAGGGGAGCCTGGTGGGCTGCCGTCTATGGGGTCGCACAGAGTTGGACACAACTGAAGTGACTTCGCAGCAAAGTTTGTACATTGAAAACTTTTACTATCTTCTCTATTCCTGGTGCATTGTTGTGAGTCATTTTCCATTTAATGTGCCATGCATTTGGTGACCTCTTTAAAATGAAGACTCATATCCTTTCATTGCAGGAAATACTCTTATATTGTTTCTTAGAGTATTTCTTTCACAGTTTCCTCTGATCTCTCAGGAATTCATCTCAGTTGGATATAGACATTTCTAGCTTGAACCTCTGTATTTACTTCTTTTTTAAATGTTTTCAGTGTTTTTGCTTGTTCAAGGTTCTGAGAGTTTTCAATTACTTTATATTTCTGTTCCTCAAATTTTGATAATTATATTTATAATTTCCAATATTTTTGTCTTTGTTTCTTTTTTCTTATGATTCTTTGTTGTTTTATGTGTGTTTTGATTTCTTATTTTTGGAAGATTCTAATTAGTTTTTTTGTTTTGTTTTGTTTTTGTTCTCTGTATACTGTTTTCTTTATACAATTTAAAAAATGTTTTATTTTAATTTAATTTTTTTTTTTTTTTTACTTTGGAGATGTCTTAACCATCTGGTTATCTTTTAGTTTACATTTCTATTTAAGAGTGAAGCATTACAAAATCTGACTAAAAGATTCTAAAATTGTGGCCATTATCTTTTGGCAGGTTTTTATCAAACAAACCAGTCAAAAGTGGGCCAAACACCTAAATGGACATGGATCCCAAAGAAGACATATAGAAGACCAAAAGTACATGAAAAGATATTCAACATCACTAATTACTAGAGAAATGCAAATCAAAACTACAATAATGGTTGCCTCATGCCAGTGAGAATGGCCATCATCAAAAATTGTACAAGCAGTAAATGCTAGAGAGGGTGTGGAGAAAAGTGAACGCTCTTATGCTGTTGATGGTAATGTAAATTGGTACAATCATAGTAGAGAATATCATGGAGTTTCCTTACAAAACTAAAAATAGAACTACCCTATGATCCAGCAGTCCTACTCTTGAGCATATATTCAGAGAAAACTATGATTCAAAAATATACATGTACCCCAATGTTTATTGCAGCATTATTTACAATAGCCAAGACATGGATGCAACCTAAACGTCCATTGACAGAGGAATGGGTAAGGAAGATGTGGCACATATATACAATGGGATATTACCCGGCCATAAAAGGAATGACATAATGCCATCTTCAGCAACATGCCTGGACCTAGAGATACCATATTAAGTGAAGTAAGTCATATGGAGAAAGACAAATATCATGTGATTGGTGGAATCTAAAGAGAACGATATGAATGAACTTATTTACAAAACAGAAAAAGACTGACAGGCTTAGGAAACAATTTATGTTTACCAAAGGGGGAAAGTGAGGAGGAGGGATAATTTAGGAATTTGGGTTAACACAGACACACTACTATATATGAAATAGATAATTACCAAGGACCTACTGTATAGAATAGTGAACTCCATTCAGTACTCTGTATTGACCTACAAGGGAAAAGACTGAAAAAGAATGGGTGTGTGTGTATATATATATAACTGAATTACTTTGCTTACACTTGAAACTAACACAGCACCATGAATCAACTATGCACGTGTGCCTGCTTAGTCGCTCAGTCGTGTCCAACTCTTTGTGACCCCATGGACTGTAGTCCACCAGGCTTCTCTCTGTCCGTGGGATTCTCCAGGCAACAATACTGGAGTGGGTTATCATGCCTTCCTCCCAGGGATCTTCCCCACCCAGGGATCGAAACTACATCTCCTGTGGCTCCTGCATTGGCAGTTGGATTCTTTTTACCCTTGGGTCACCTTGGAAGCCCTATTACAATACAAAATAAAAATTAAACAACAGCAAAAAAGAAAGTGTTTATAAAGTAGTAGAAAGAAGAAAGCAATGGCAAAAAGTAGAAATGCTGGGCCAATGGAACTTTGATGGTGAAGGAAAATGAATTTTGAGTACAGAATAAAGATAGGTCATTCTTTCTTGGATTTGTGTCTAGGCCATATTTTGAATGTAGACAATGCTTTGATTAAGGTTAATTTCTTTTATAAGATGCTTCCCTCACCTGCCAAGAAGTGAATAGTGAAGGGAATTTTTATTTGCTGGTCTCTCCAAGGGGCATACACAAGAATGATGGCTACTTGGGGAATTGATATCTAAACCACACTTTATTTGTAATAGAGAAAGGAAATATATTCTTTGAAAGAAAGGGGTAAATATTTTCAGTGCTCTGGAAATAGAGTTCTAATTAATTTATAGATTTAAAAGGCCACTCTGACTTAGCCTCATAATTTGAGCAATAAAACTCTTCTAATGGCTTTACAACAGATTTATAAAATAAAAGAGCAAATTTAATCAAGCCACAGTGCTTGGCCAGTACAAATGTTTCTTTTGTCAGCAATTTACTCTATCAATTGAGAGATTTAGCCATGAATTTGGGTGGCTACATGCCTCATGTTCTGTGAATACACTTGTTAGATCTTTATAAATGCATTCTCTATAGTAAGTTAAAAGGCATACACTTAGTAATCAGCTGAAGTTTAAAAAATTTTCTATAATATTAAATAATTTATTTGAAATTCCATATATATATATAATTATTAAAAAAAAAAACCCTAAGGGGACCTCCCTGGTGGTCCAGTGGTTAAGACTCTACACTGCCAATGCAGGGGTTTGACCCCTGGTCATTATCCATGCCACAGTGAAGATCCTGTATGCAGCAATGAAGATGCCACATGCCACAACTAAGACCTGGGGCAGCAAAAAATTAAATTAATTAGAAAAGTTCAAAAAAAATCTCCAGAATATTATATTTAAAGGAGTTAATGTTTCACCATTTATAATCATGTCAGTTGACTAGAGGAAGCATATAGAAGTGTCCATTTATTAGATACTTTATGTATCTGTGGTTTTTACCAGAAAACTGACAAAGGCAGACAAGGTTATTGATTTATAATTTACATTTAAAATTATAGAGCAGAAATATGTTTCATTTATGTTCTATAGTTGTTTATGGCCAAAAGTGAAGAGGAACTAAAAAGCCTCTTGATGAAAGTGAAAGAGGAGAGTGAAAAAGTTGGCTTAAACCTCAACATTCAGAAAACGAAGATCATGGCATCGGGTCCCATCACTTCATGGGAAATATATGGGGAGACAGTGGAAACAGTGTCAGACTTTATTTTTGGGGGCTCCAAAATCACTGCAGATGGTGATTGCAGCCATGAAATTAAAAGACGCTTACTCCTTGGAAGAAAAGTTATGACCAACCTAGATAGCATATTCAAAAGCAGAGACATTACTTTGCCAACAAAGGTTCGTCTAGTCAAGGCTATGGTTTTTCCTGTGGTCACGTATGGATGTGAGAGTTGGACTGTGAAGAAAGCTGAGCGCCGAAGAATTGATGCTTTTGAACTGTGGTGTTGGAGAAGACTCTTGAGAGTCCCTTGGACTGCAAGGAGATCCTACCAGTCCATTCTAAAGGAGATCAGCCCTGGGTGTTCTTTGGAAAGAATGATGCTAAAGCTGAAACTCCAGTACTTTGGCCACCTCATGTGAAGAGTTGACTCGTTGGAAAAGACTCTGATGCTGTGAGGGATTGGGGGCAGGAGGAAAAGGGGACGACAGAGGATGAGATGGCTGGATGGCATCACTGACGTGATGGACGTGAGTTTGAGTGGACTCCAGGAGATGGTGATGGACAGGGAGGCCTGGTGTGCTGCGATTCATGGGGCTGCAAAGAGTCGGACATGACTGAGTGACTGAACTGAACTGAACTGATAGTGTTTCCTTGAATAAATAAATGCAGACTATGCAAGGGGGCTCTACTGTGAGGGAGAGATATTAAGGAACCTTCCTGCCCATCCAGCTCCACTGGAGCTGACCTAATCCATATGCACCTGACATTTATCCCATAAGCAAAAAGTTGGTTATATGATTATTAAAGGGTCATGGAATTCTCTGAGAATCTAATGGACATCACAGACAGTCCATCTAGTATAATACACATATGGTTACTTCAGGTCACTTCAGGTCACTTCACACACCTCACACATCAGGTCACTTCAGTTGCTCAGTCATGTCTGACTCTTTGCAACCCCATGGACTGCAGCACGCCAGGCTACCCTGTCCATCACAAACTCCCAAAGCTTGCTCAAACTCATGTCCATCAAGTCAGTGATGCCATCATATATACACACATGGCATATATAATTTCTGAAAGTCAGCTAGGAGACCCAGAATTTTGGGATTAGACTAAATTTTTTCATGTGCAGAACCAAAAAATAGATATTTCCTTTAGAATATGTGTTGAAATGAACATGTAAGATAGACCAAAGAGGACACGTAGATTAATATACCTATTTTATTTGGGAAGTCACTTCTGTAAAAATTTGAATAATTTTATTCACAAGAGAATTCCCTTTAATAAAAAGAGCTAGAAAGGAGCAGCGGGGGGAGGCGGGGAAGCCACATTTATTTAGTGGTTGTGACATTTTCCACCGTAGAGTCAAGGGAAAATTGGAGGGAGCAGAGCTGACCACCTACCCCTCCTACGCTAGATGGTTCCAGCCTGGAGAAGTAGAAGACTTGGAGGATGGTGACAAGGCTGTGTGGAGACCTAGGGGTTGGGGCTCGAGAGTAGGAGAGATTATCTGGGGAAAGTCTGCAGTGCGTGTGGAAACTACTGGGAGGGAAGCAAAGGCGAGAGAGAATTGGTGTTTATTGTGCATAAAGGATGCACTACCTGTACATTTTATATAACTTTGAAAAAATTTTCAGCGTTTAATAATTCTAAAAATGTAAGGATTCTATGGATTCCCTGGTGGTTCAGCTGTAAAGAATCCACTTGCCAATGCAGAAGATGCAGGAGACATGAGTTAAGTCCCTGGGTCAGGGAGATCCCCTGGAGAGTCCAATATTCTTGCCTGGAAAATCCCATGGACAGAGGAGCCTGGTGGACTACGGTCCATGGGGTTACAGAGTCAGACAAGACTGAGCGACTGAACGACAAAGGCTCTATAGCTTAGCACAGCTAGTCCTATGGAAAGTCTTGTGAACATACACAGAAAAATGTTTAGAGCAGCATTGTCGATAGTGGCAAAAAAGTGGAAAGATAAATATCCATCAATATCGGTGAACATAAATCAAATTGTGATGGTCACAAAAAGGAACACTACATACCAGTGAAAATTAATAAAATGGAACTATATATATATATATAAACATGACACAATCTGAAAACAAAGAATTGAGCAAAAACAGCAACTTAATATACATATACACATATATTAAGCTTAAAATTCACACAACTATGTCATTAGGGATACTTATGTAAATAGTAAAGGAACAAACAATGGGGAAACAATGGAAACACTGAGAGATTTTATTTTCTTGGGCTCCAAAATCATTTCAGATTCTGACTGCTGCCATGAAATTAAAAGACACTTTCTCCTTGGAAGAAAAACTATGACCAATCTAGATAGCATATTTAAAAGCAGAGACACTACTTTGCCAACAACGGTCCATCTAGTCAAAGCTATCGTTTTTCCAGTAGTCATGTATGGATGTGAGAGTTGGACTATAAAGAAAGCCAAGCACCAAAGAATTGATGCTTTTGAACTGTGGTGTTGGAGAAGACTCTTGAGTCCCTTGGACTGCAAGGAGATCCAACCAGTTCATCCCAAAGGAAATCAGTCCTGAGTGTTCATTGGAAGGACTGATGTTGAAACTGAAACTCCAATACTTCGGCCACCTCATGTGAAGAACTGACTCATCGGAAAAGACCCCAGTGCTAGGAAAGATTGAGGGCAGGAGGAGAAGGGGACGACAGAGGATGAGATGGTTGGATGGCATCATCGACTTGATGGACATGAGTTTGAGTAAACTCTGGGAGTTGGTGATGGACAGGGAAGCCTGGTGTGCTGCAGTCCTTGAGGTCGCAAAGAGTTGGATACGACTGAGACTGAACTGTGGAAACAGTGTCAGACTTTATTTTTCTGGGCTCCAAAATCACTGCAGATGGTGACTGCAGCCATGAAATTAAAAGACGCTTACTCCTTGGAAGGAAAGTTATGACCAACCTAGATAGCATATTCAAAAGCAGAGACATTGCCAACAAAGGTTTGTCTAGTCAAGGCAATGGTTTTTCCTGTGGTCATGTATGGATGTGAGAGTTGGACTGTGAAGAAGGCTGAGTGCCAAAGAATTGATGCTTTTGAACTGTGGTGTGGGAGAAGACTCTTGAGTCCCTTGGACTGCAAGGAGATCCAACCAGTCCATTCTGAAGGCGATCAGCCCTGGGATTTCTTTGGAAGGAATGATGCTAAAGCTGAAACTCCAGTACTTTGGCCACCTCATGCGAAGAGTTGATTCATTGGAAAAGACTCTGATGCTGGGAGGGATTGGGGGCAGGAGGAGAAGGGGACAACAGAGGATGAGATGGCTGGATGGCATCACTGACTTGATGGATGTGAGTCTCAGTGAACTCCAGGAGATGGTGATGGACAGGGAGGCCTGGCGTGCTGCGATTCATGGGGTCGCAAAGAGTCGGACACGATTGAGTGACTGATCTGATCTGATCTGAGACTGAACTGAATTTAAAGGAACAAAGAAAAGCATGTGAACAGTCAGCATGAATTCATGAAAGGGGTTTCCTCTGGGAGGGAGGAAAGATATTCCATCAGTGTTAAGTGCACAGGTAGCTTCAGCTTTATTAGTATTTTTTTTTTAAGATGAAGAGTGGGTACATTTTGGTTTGTTGTATCAGTCTTTGTTCCTTTATGTATTCATTACTTATTTTGTATGGAAAATTAAAGATAAACTAGCAACACCATAAGAATGAATGAGAATTAAAAAGGAAAAAAAGAAAAAAAAATGGAATTCTCTGGTGATATTTTTAACAACTTTGTGGACTAAGTTAACATAGACAAGTCACCATAATATAACTCATAAAAAGGTACATTTTAAGAATTTGTGAGTATATAATCAAGCGCAACACAAAGAAAAGGAAGTCTTCAGGTGCCAGACATGAAGGAAAAAAAAAAAAAAAGTTAAAGCAGTGAGCAAAGGCTGGAGTGAAACTGGAGCCATCAGCTGGGCTTCTACTGACCTGTTGGAACACGAGTGGCCTCAGTCCTGAGAACATACAGAAAATGCAACTGAGACTGCGGGGTAAAGTTTGGACCTTGGATAAACGGATCCATTTGTGAAAAGAAGATCAAACTGCTGCCCACTGATTGAGGTGAAATAGTAAAGGTGTTTCTAACTGTCCAGTACCTCAAGTGGAAAAGAAAAGGCATACATGAGAAATGATTATTCTAAGCTTGTACCACACCCAGACATGGAATATAAATTATAATACTTCATGGTTCAGGAACTCACAAACAGAAATGCCATAACATTGTATTTAGGATCTTTGAAACCCGTTGGATTTCAGGAGAACCAGATATAGAACTATTTTGTAAGACACTTTCATGACAAAAGAAACTCCAAAATAACAATAAAAATTTCTCTGGAAATTAATTCACAATAAGAAATGCACATCACACAGAAAATAAGCTGAGTAAACATCAACAAATGAGAATTGCAGACAACATAGAACAATCTAAAAAAAATAAAATAGAATTATTCAAATTGTATAAAGAGATTTTAAAAAAAGGAATTGGAACTTTCATGAATACGGGTATCATGAAAAAGAGAAGAGGTTGTAATTTAAAAAAAGAACCAATTAGGACATCTAGAAATTAAAAACATAGCCATATAAATGGAAAACTCAAAACATGGAATAAAATATCAGGTTAGACACAAGTGAAGTGATAATGGTAATCTGGAGATGAAACGTAAGGAAATTTTTCAAATAGAAGCAGAAAGGGAGAAAAATATCAAATGGAAACTAAGGTAAATAGAGAATAGAATAAAGTACAACTATATTGAATTTTGGGCTTCCCTTGTGGCTCAGCTGGTAAAGAATCCACCTGCAATGTGGGATACCTGGGTCCAATCCCTGAGTTGGGAAAATCCCCTGGAGAAGGGAAAGGCTACCCACTCCGGTATTCTGGCCTGGACAATTCCATGGACTGTAAAGTCCATGGGGTTGGAAAGAGTCGGACACGACTGAGTGACTTGCATTTTCACTTTCATGTTGAATATTAAAAATTATTCTGAAGTGATAAAAAACATGATATCCCAAGATTAAATATACCCAGGTTGTGAGCAGAATAGAACAAATTCATTTAAGCACATCTTGAAACTATAGAATACAAACAGAAAATTCAGCTGAAAGAAAACAGATTATTCATAAAGAGATAAAAAGTTGACAGCAGGTTCTCATCAGCAATAAAAAATGATAGAAGATGAAACAATACTTTCAATGTTCTGAGGAGAACTGTCAGCCTAGAATTCCACACTCAGCTAAACTACCATTCAAGAGAAATAAATACATAGAAAATCTATTTCAAGAGAAAGAAATTAAACTCAAAAAGGAGTGGAATGAAGAAGCAATGGTTAGCAAATACAGTAGTAATTCTAAAACATCTTCAACTAGAAATCAACAATGAAAAGAATAATTTAAATACTAGATAACAAGAAAATGGAGGGGCAGTTATCAGTGTGACAGTATTTCTTTTCTTTGCAAGAAAGAAATTTTGAGAGAGAGAAGAAACAAACAAACAAAAAGAAACACCAAAAACCAAAAAACATGAGTAACAGAAAAAATAAGATGGCAGAAGTAAATTCAAATGTATCTGTTAATGCAGCAACTGTATAGCATAATCTTTAAGAAGCTAGAGCTCTTTATTTAGTTTTAAAATGTATGTTCTTAAAAGAGACATATCTGAGGCAAAATAAAACAGGGAAGTTGAAAGTAAATGGATGGAAAAAAATACACCAAATAAATTCAGAAGGAAAGGACGCTAATGATATCAGCATCACACTCTGTTGTTGTCGTTCAGTTGCTAAATCATGGCTGGCTCTTTGCCACCCCATGGACTGCAGCACGTCAGGCTTCCCTGTCCTTCACTGTCTCCCGGAGTTTACTCAAACTCAGGTCCATTGAGTCGGTGAGGCCATCCAACTATCTCATCCTCTGTCGTCCCCTTCTCCTCCCGCCTTCAATCTTCCCCAGCATCAGGGTCTTTTCCAATGAGTCAGCTCTTTACATCAGGTGGCCAAAGGATTGGAGCTTCAGCATCAGTCCTTCCAGTGACTATTCAGGGTTGATTTTCTTTAGGATTGCCTGGTTTGATCTCCTTGCTGTCCAAAGGACTCTCAAGAGTATTCTCCAGCACCACAGTTCAAAAGTATCAATTCTTCAGTGCTCAGCTTTCTTCATGGTCCAACTGTCACATCCGTACATGACTACTGGAAAAACCATAGCTTTGACTAGACAGACCTTTATTGGCAAAGTGATGTCTCTGCTTTTTGATTTGCTGTCTAGGTTTGTCATAGCTTTTCTTCCAAGGAGCAAGTGTCTTTTAATTCCATGTCTGCAGTCACTGTCCACAGTGATTTTGGAGCCTAAGAAAATAAAATCTGCCACCGTTTCCACTTTTTTCCCATCTCTTTGCTGTGAAGTAATGGGGTCACACTAAATAAACTAAGACCAAAACCTTTTTTTTTAGGGCCAATAGGGTTATTAGTTTAAAAAAAATAATTTTATCTATGCGTTTGGTTGTACAATATGATTTTTAAAGGTATAAAATGTGATGATTTAATATGCATATACAATGTGAAATGATTACCATGAATTAGCACATTTATCACCTCACATAGTATCATTTCGTATGTGTTTAAGATTCATAAAAGAAGGTTACTATTTTATAATAAAAGGAAGATTTTCTCAAGAAGTTATAAGATACCTAAGAAGACTGTGTGGACCTAGGAATGCCACTCCACTTTGGTATACTTTTCACGTTGGAGAAGACTCTTGAGAGTCCCAGGGACTGCAAGGAGATCCAACAGTCCATTCTAAAGGAGATCAGTCCTGGGTGTTCTTTGGAGGGACTGATGCTAAAGCTAAAACTCCAGTACTTTGGCCACCTCATGCGAAGAGTTGACTCATTGGAAAAGACTCTGATGCTGGGAGGGATTGGGGGCAGGAGGAAAAGGGGACGACAGAGGATGAGATGGCTGGATGGCATCACTGACTCGATGGACGTGAGTCTCAGTGAACTCCAGGAGATGGTGATGGACAGGGAGGCCTGGCGTGCTGCGATTCATGGGGTCGCAAAGAGTCGGACATGACTGAGTGACTGAACTGAACTGAACTGATGCTTAATTACTTTTTATTTCCTAACTATTTACTTGAATGTAACATTGCATCTTGACTGCTTTTCCTTGGGATCCTTGATTTATTTGCACTACATTTTAAAAACTCTCATCTGAGATTTTGGACCTAGGCTGCCCTTTGGATTAAAATCATTACTGAATCCCAAAGCAAGAATAAAATTTCACTGTGTCTATCTTAATTACCTTTCACATTCAAGTCTTTAATTCATTTTAATGGATTTTTGTGTGCACTGAGAGGTAGAGATAAAATTTCTTTTAAACTGGATATCCAGTCATCCCAGTACCATTTACTGAATGGTTTATTCCTTCCCCAGTCATCTGCAGTACTAACTCTGTCACATCACTTTCAAATATATGTTAGAGGTCTCTTTCTGGGCTCTTCTCGGTTACATTGTCAATTTGCCAATCATTCTTTGGCTTCCTGATAAATTTGAAATGGCAAGTCTTCTACTGCCTCCCTTTCTCCTCCTTTCCTTAGAACATCTAGGTGATCCCTGGCTTTGACTTATCCTTGGAATTTTAAGATTTGAAAACTTTCTAGAAAAATCTTTAGGGAAATTTGATTGTAATGAATGGAATCTATACATTAGTTAGATACTGTTGGGACTTTAGGATTTGAGTTTTCCTATCTACTAAGGTATCCTCTTTACTTATTTAGATGTTCTTTAATGATTTGTAATAAAGTTTTATAATTTTCTCCATAAAAGTTTTAAACATACTTTATTACATTAATTACTAGGTACTTAATTGCTTAAAGGTCTAATATGTTTGAAAGACTAATTGCTACAAAAATCAGTCTCTTCTAAAAATGCACACTTTCTAAAATTTTGGTTTTTGGTGGCATACAGAAAAACAATTGATTCTTTATCCATTCATTTTGCTATATTCTTATTAATTTGACTTAAGAACTTCTTATATTTTAATATCATCTGTGAATAAATAGGTTTCTTCTTTTGCAGTCCTTATCTTTTAATTTTTTACCTTTACTTGCTGACTGGGATAAACAAAATACATGTGGGCTAGGATGGGGTATGCCAATGTGCAAGAAAAGAAGTACCACGTTGAATGTAAGTAGTTATAGTTGTCTTTTTCCCAATGCTGATTTTTCAAGGAAAATTTCTAAAATTTCTCCATTAAGAATGACATGGCTGTAGTTTTGGGTAGATACCCTGTATCAGATAAGGGAGAACAATTTTTTAAATAGGAATTTTCTAGTATCTGGTTTATTCTAGTGGTGTAGAGGGTGGGCTTTAGTCAAAACACTTGGATATTCATTTTTTTATTACCCAAACACCACCATCTAGTTCTTAAGGGAGTCATTCGTGTAAGGGTTAAGGAGGTCAGCGACTGAACTGCTCTTGTAATTTGAAGTCTCTGGCCAGTCTCACTGCTGAGGACAGGATCCTCTAGACCCTCAGTGGTTGCTGTTGTCCCCAGTAATTGCTGCTCAGAAGTTTTTGCAAGTAGCTTGCCAGGGACTAGAGAGTTGGTCTTTCTGTGGGCAATAGAAACGTCAATAAAAAACATGGTGGTAGAAAACCCTGATGATTAAGATACATTGACAGCTAAGTGAGAGTCTAAACTGCCCAATTTACAGCAAAATACTTTACTGCTCTAGAGAGAGTATATATGTTAGGGTGGTCATTTACTGGGATTCATATATCAAATGAATATCCAAGCTCAGAGAAATACTCCACCTAGGTGTTAGCAAGGATAAACTGTTACACCGTCATCCACCAGGGGGCAATAGTGTGATGTTTGGAGTTCTGAAGTTTCTGAATGCCTATGAGGAAAACTGGAACTGGGATCCAAACAACAGTAGCACTCTGGAGCACAAATAAGGCTGGTTTTCCTTCCCTCCACTTGACATGACAGGGAAGCCTGGTGTGCTGCAGTGCATGGGGTCACAAAGAGTCGAACAGAACTGAACGACTGAAAAACAATAACCCTTGACATGAGGCTCCCAGAAAATAGTGTCAGCCTCCATCAGGCTGACAGTGGGGCAAGACAGGTCACTGGGGGATCGTAAATTTCCTCTCCACTCCTTACGAGGCATCTTTCAAACCCTCGTAAGGGTGGAACAGATTCATTAACCACTCAGGCTGCCCAGAACTTTGGAGATGGGAAAACAGTGCCAAGCTGGTTTTAACTGTGAAGAGAAACATGACCTATAAGTGAAACTGTTAGTCGCTCAGTCATGTCCTACTCTTTGTGACCCCATGATCTGTAGCCCGCCAGGCTCTTCTGTCCATGGGATTCTCCAGGCAAGAATACTGGACTGGGTAGCCATTCCATTCTCTAGGGGATCTTCCTGACCCAGGGATTGAACCCAGGTCTGCCACATTGCAGGCAGATTCTCTACAGTCTGAGCCACCAGGGAAGCACAACAACTCTAAGGAAACAACCAAATAACTTTCTAGACAGGGCTTGTAGGGCACCAGGATTGCAGCTTCATGACTGCTTCCTGGGAAGTTCCTTTTCTCCCAGCTCCAAAGTTTGTGAGTTGGTGGGGTGTACTGGAGAAGAATTCTGAAAGAATTCAAGAAACCTGAGGAAGAAAAAAGAGAGGAACAGAAACATATAGGTTGAACGTCCCTTTCTGAAAAGAACCACAATTTAACTGGGACACAGTATTTAATTCACCAGATGTTAGTTTTAGACTGAGAGTTCTGAAGGTTGTTCCTCTGTTAATCCCTGCACTAGGTGTGAGGCAGGACACGCCTGTAGATGGGGTGGGATGGCGCACCCCAAAGGGCAGAAACAGAAGCACCCCAAGTATTTTGTTTATCTTTCAAGTGTACTATGGGTACGAGATCAAAGGGTCTGTTCATATTCTTGTTAGAATAATCCTAAAATGTAAATGTGAAGGCATTTAACAAATTCATTCTTTAAAACATGTCAATTACTTTAGCATTTTGAAATTAATTTTGTGTTATAATGTCTACTCCAGTATTCTGGCCTGGAGAATTCCATGGACTCGCAAAGAGTGGGACACAACTGAGAGACTTTCATTTTCACTTGGTTATGAATATTCCTTCTATCTTTTTCAGTTCCTTGGTAACAAGTTGAAACTGGGTGATTGTAGAAGGATAAAGAACCCTGGATTAGTAAATAAATAAGGAAAAAAGGCTCAGTGCAACATGAAAATCTAGATCCTGTTGTTCATAAAGGAGGAAAAAAGTGTAAGAAAGTACTGATATAAAAGCTTTCCCTTTTAAAAAGTATTTTATTACTTATTTGACATAATAGGGATAATCATCATTCTAAGTAAAAAATAAAAATTTTTATTTATTAGCATGAATTTTATCATTAATCATTATATTGTACAGTACCAATTTTTATGTTTTAAACTCATGTGGAATCATATTTTATAGTTCATACTTAAATATGTATTTTGTTCTTTCCTGAACAATTGAAATCACAAACTACTTAATTCATTTCTTATTACCCACACATTGTATCAATACTCACTGTCTTTCGTTCACTAATTAGTAAGGAAGAATTGAAAGGAAAAGGGACTCTGGGTTATCTTAGACTTTCTTTTCTTGTATGTTGTAGCTTCTAGTTAAGTGGCATGGATAAAAAGAATGTAATAGGTCTTTTTAAAAAAATATATATTTGTGTCTCCCAGAATCCCATTACTTTCTTTCTCTGAACCAAGTTCTGGTTCAAATGAAAAGCATGAGCTGTTCGGGCTGTCAAGGTACCCACTTATTCAGTCTTGGATGTATGAAGATAAAACGAGCATACAATTCTGGTGGACTTAGGATGCATGGGAGTTGAGTGAGACCCAAAGTCAGTGCATGTTAAATCTGTTGTGTTCCACATAGTACTAATACTATGTGGAAATGGTTGGCAAAGTTCTGTGGACACATTTGCATTTATCTCCTCTGCTCCAGTGTCTCTTTGAACTTCACTCGCAAAGTACAAATTCAAAGATAAAATTGCTAAGAATTCAGAGCTTTTCAGCAAGTGCAGGGCACTTCTGAGCGTGGGGCTCTGTGTAACTGCATTTGTTGCGTGTCTGTGAACTGGCCCTGGAAGCTACAGATCCAGGCCCAATGTCGTCCTCTCCTTGTCTGATGCTTATAGATTCCATCCTGGCTGTTACTATGTATACATGCTAAGTTGTTTCAGTCGAGTCTAACTATTTGCGACTCTATAGACTATAGCCCTCCAGGCTCCTCTATCCATGAAATTCTCCAGGCAAGAGCACTGGAGTGGGTTGCCATTTCCTGTTCCAGGGCCTCTTCCCAGGTTTGAAACCCACATCTCTTACGTCTCCTGCATTGGCAGGTGGGTTCTTTACCAGTTGCACCATCTGGGAAGTTCCTACGTATACGGGCTACTAAAAGTAAGCTGCTTTCAGACCTGGCTCTTGGCACTGGTGTCCTTAGGGTGAGCACAGATGAAGAACGCCGGTAGACCAGATTCTGCCTGGAATTTGGGGGATGCTCCACTTAGGGGTGCCTTGCTTCTTTCAGCCCAGAAAAACGTCTGAAACATGGAAGAGGTCTTGTAGATGACCCATTGTCCCCTGTGGACAATTGATGTCCTCCACTTATCAGGAACTGCCTGCCAATGAGACAGAACCGAACTTTTCTGGAATATCATACAAGTCTCACCGAAGATTTGGAACTTTCGTGACCTTGACTATCATTTTTATGATGACTACTAATTCTGTATCTCAAGCCCAGGGACTTTCTGTTCGAACTTCAAACCCACAATTCTAACCACATATGTGACTCTCCAGTGGAATGCTTCACTGCCACCTCAGACTCAAAATATCCAACTCAGTTTATTGTGTATGTGTGTGTTCAGTCACTAAGTCGTGTCCGACTCTTTGTGACCCCATGGACTGTAGCCTGCCAGGCTTCTCTGTCCATGGGATTTCCCAGGAAAGAACACTGGAGTGGTTGTTATATCCTTCTCCTGAACCAGGAGGGCATCTTTCTGAACCAGGGATCCAATCCACATCTACTGCACTGGTAGGCAGATTCTTTACCACTGAGCCACTAGGGAAGTCCCAATTTATTGCACTATTCCCCAAATGTTCTCTGGCTCCTTCTTCAGAAATTCCCATTTTGGTAGCAGCTACACAATCCCATTCAATATCACAGTAATCCAAGCCTATGCCCCAACCAGTAACACTGAAGAAGCTGAAGTTGAATGGTTCTGTGAAGACCTACAAGACCTTTTAGAACTAACACCCAAAAAAGATGTCCTTTTCATAATAGGGGACTGAAATGCAAAAGTAGGAAGTCAAGAAACACCTGGAGTAACAGGCAAATTTGGCCTTGGAATACGGAATGAAGCAGGGCAAAGACTAATAGAGTTTTGCCAAGAAAATGCACTGGTCATAGCAAACACCCTCTTCCAACAACACAAGAGAAAACTCTACACATGGACATCACCAGATGGTCAACACCGAAATCAGATTGATTATATTCTTTGCAGCCAAAGATGGAGAAGCTCTATACAGTCAACAAAAACAAGACCAGGAGCTGACTGTGGCTCAGATCATGAATTCCTTATTGCCAAATTCAGACTTAAATTGAAGAAAGTAGGGAAAACCACTAGACCATTCAGGTATGACCTAAATCAAATCCCTTATGATTATACAGTGGAAGTGAGAAATAGATTTAAGGAACTAGATCTGATAGATAGAGTGCCTGATGAACTATGGATGGAGGTTCGTGACATTGTGCAGGAGACAGGGATCAAGACCATCCCCATGGAAAAGAAGTGCAAAAAAGCAAAATGGCTGTCTGAGAGGCCTTACAAATAGCTGTGAAAAGAAGAGAAGTGAAAAGCAAAGGAGAAAAGGAAAGATATAAGCATCTGTACGCAGAGTTCCAAAGAATAGCAAGAAGAGATAAGAAAGCCTTCTTCAGCAATCAATGCAAAGAAATAGAGGAAAAAAAACAGAATGGGAAACACTAGAGATCTCTTCAGGAGAATTAGAGATACCAAGGAAACATTTCATGCAAAGATGGGCTCGATAAAGGACAGAAATGGTATGGACCTAACAGAAGCAGAAGATATTAAGAAGAGGTGGCAGGAATACACCAAAGAACTGTACAAAAAAGATCTTCATGACCAAGATAATCACAATGGTGTGATCACTCACCTAGAGGCAGACATCCTGGAATGTGAAGTCAAGTGGGCCTTAGAAAGCATCACTACGAACAAAACTAGTGGAGGTGATGGAATTACAGTTGAGCTATTTCAAATCCTAAAAGATGATGCTGTGCAAGTGCTGCACTCATTATGCCAGCAAATTTGGAAAACTTTGCAGTGGCCACAGGACTGGAAAAGGTCAGTTTTCATTTCAATCCCAAAGAAAGGCAATGCCAAAGAATGCTCAAACTGATGCACAATTGCACGCATCTCACATGCTAGTAAAGTAATGCTCAAAATTCTCCAAACCAGGCTTCAGCAATACATGAACCGTGAACTTCCAGATGTTCAAGCTGGTTTTAGAAAAGGCAGAGGAACCAGAGATCAAATTGCCAACATCTGCTGGATCATCGAAAAAGCAAGAGAGTTCCAGAAAAACATCTATTTCTGCTTTATTGACTATGCCAAGCCTTTAACTGTGTGGATCACAATAAACTGTGGAAAATTCTGAGAGATGGGGATACCAGACCACCTGACCTACCTCTTGAGAAACCTGTATGTAGGTCAGGAAGCAACAGTTAGAACTGGACATGGGACAACAGACTGCTTCCAGATAGGAAAAGGAGTACGTCAAGGCTGTATATTGTCACTCTGCTTATTTAACTTATATGCAGAGTACATCATGAGAAACGCTGGACTGGAAGAAACACAAGCTGGAATCAAGATTGCCAGGAGAAATATCAAAAACCTCAGATACGCAGATGACACCACCCTTATGGCAGAAAGTGAAGAGGAACGAAAAAGCCTCTTGATGAAAGTGAAAGAGGAGAGTAAAAAAGTTGGCTTAAAGCTCAACATTCAGAAAACGAAGATAATGGCATCCGGTCCCATCACTTCATGGGAAATAGATGGGGCAACAGTGGAAACAGTGTCAGACTTTATTTTTGGGGGCTCCAAAATTACTGCAGATGGTGACTGCAGCCATGAAATTAAAAGACGCTTACTCCTTGGAAGGAAAGTTATGACCAACCTAGATAGCATATTCAAAAGCAGAGACATCACTTTGCCAACAAAGGTCCATCTAGTCAAGGCTATGGTTTTTCCTGTGGTCATGTATGGATGTGAGAGTTGGACTGTGAAGACGGCTGAGTGCCAAAGAATTGATGCTTTTGAACTGTGGTGTTGGAGAAGACTCTTGAGAGTCCCTTGGACTGCAAAGAGATCCAACCAGTCCATTCTGAAGGAGATCAGTCCTGGGTGTTCTTTGGAGGGAATGATGCTGAAGCTGAAACTCTAGTACTTTGGCCACCTCATGCGAAGAGTTGACTCATTGGAAAAGACTCTGATGCTGGGAGGGATTGGGGGCAGGAGGAGAAGGGGATGACAGAGGATGAGATGGCTGGCTGGCATCACTGACTCAATGGACATGAGTCTGAATGAACTCTGGGAGTTGGTGATGGACAGGGAGGCCTGGTGTGCTGCGATTCATGGGGTTGCAAAGAGTCGGACATGACTGAGCAACTGAACTGAACGGACACAATCCCAAGCTATGGTGGAGGTAATGAAAATAATGCTGACCTCCCTCAAAAGATCCCATGCATGTACTGCTATAGACTGTGCCCCCAACCCTGGAGCAGGTCACCACTGACCCACACCTTCACCGGAGACTCCCGGACACCTGCAGGCAAGTCTCCTGTGGGGTCACTGTTCCTTCCTCCTTGGTCCTAGTGCACAAGGTTCTGTTGAGCCCTCCAAAAATCTATTTCCCAGGCCTATGTAAGTGCTGGTGGCTCTATGGTGGGGTTAATGGTGACCTCCTCCAAGAGGACTTACGCCATACCCACACCCAGAGCCCCTGTCCCTGCGGCAGACCACTGTTGACCCGTACCAGATGGAGAAACAGTGAAAACAGTGTCAGACTTTATTTTTTTTTTAGCTCCAAAATCACTGCAGATGGTGATTGCAGCCATTAAATTAAAAGATGCTTACTCCTTGGAATAAAAGTTGTGACCAACCTAGACAGCATATTCAAAAGCAGAGACATTACTTTGCCAACAAAGGTCCATCTAGGTTATGTATGGATGTGAGAGTTGGACCGTGAAGAAAGCTGAGTGCTGAAGAATTGATACTTTTGAATTGTGGTGTTGGAGAAGACTGTTGAGAGTCCCTTGGACTGCAAGGATATCCAACCAGTCTATCCTAAAGGAAATCAGTCCTGAATGTTCATTGGAAGGACTAATGCTGAAGATGAAACTCCAATACTTTGGCCACCTGATGCTAAGAGCTGACTTATTGGAAAAGACTGTGATGCTGGGAAAGATTGAGGGCAGGAGGAGAAGGGGACGACAGAGGATGAGATGGTTGGATGGCATCACCGACTGAATGAACATGAGTTTGAGTAAACTCTGGGAGTTGGTGATGGACAGGGAAGCCTGGCATGCTGCAGTCCATGGGGTTGCAAAGAGTCAGACATGACTGAGCAAATGAACTGAACTGAACTGAATACAATCCCAGTATCCCCTCTGTCTTTACATCACTCATATTCAGTTTGTCACCAAGTATATGGTAACCAGCTTAAAAAGTTTTTTTTTTTTATTGAAGGATATTTGCTATACAAAATTTTGTTGTTTTTGTCAAACCTCAACATGAATCAATCATGTATATCCCCTCTCTTTTGAACCTCCCTCCCCATCCCACCCCTCTAGGTTGATACAGGGCCCCTGTTTGAGTTTCCTGAGCCATATAACAAGTTCCTGTTGGCTATCTATTTTAAATATGGTAATATAAGTTTCCATGTTACTCTTTCCATACATCTCACTCTCTCCTCCCCTCTCTCTGGGTCCATAAGTCTATTCTTTATGTCTGTTTCTCCACTGTTGTCTTGTCAATAAATTTTTTAGTACCATTTTTCTAAATTCCATATATATGCATTAGAATATGATATTTACCTTTCTCTTTCTGACTTCACTCTGTCTAATAGGTTCTAGGTTCATCCACCTCATTAGAACTGACTTGAACCAGTTCCTTTTTATGGCTGAGTAATACTCCATTATGTATATGTACCACAAGTTCTTTATCCATTCATCTGTTGATGGTCATCGAGGTTGCTTCCATGTTCTAGCTATTGTAAACAGGGCTGCAATGAACAATGTTGGTAAAACCAGCTTTTAATTGTCTCTTGCATCCAGGATCCACTCTCCATTTTCAATGCCCCAGCATAATTCGTTCTTCCTTAGCTTTCTTTCTGCCTCCAGACTCATCCCTTCCCAAATATCCCCTAGACTGCTGGAAGAATTTATCTTAGAAAAATATAAAATTTATGATTCAGTTCAAACATTGAAGAATTCTAAAGTAGTTTATAGTATAACCTATAGACCCATCAAGCTTTTCTAAATCTTGTCAAATTTGCTATTTTAAAAAAAGAAATAAAGCTTTGCAAATATGGTAAGTAGTCACTTGTACCGTTAGTTTTCACTTTCATTAGTGATATGACAGTTCTTGTATTCTGACCCATATTTTCTTGTGCAAATTTAAGAATTTTTCTAAAGTACAGTCCTAAAAATGGAACTAAATATTTCACTTTACCCCATGTTGCCAAATTGCTCCTTCTACCCCAGTCCTGTCCATTCCCCGCCCCCTCCGCCCTTGCCCAATGATCACTACATTTGGTGCTTATCCTTCCTGTTTTGGTTTTCATATGTTTATTGTAAATGGATTTTTTCTGTAACACACTATGGTTGTTGTTCAGTTGCTCGGTCGTGTCCACAGTCCATGGCCCCATGGACTACAGCATGCCTGACCTTCACTATCTCTTGGAGCTTGCTCACACTTATGTCCATGGAGTCGATGACCCTAGCCAACTATCTCATCCTGTCACCTCCTTCTCCTGCTGCCCTCATTCTTTCCCAGAATCAAGGTCTTTTCCAATGAGTTGACTCTTTGCATCAAGTGGCCATAACATATTAACATAAATTTAAAAAATTATACATAGATGTTATCGTACTGTACATATTCAACTTTCGTATTTCATTGACTATTGTATTTTTAAATTTAATCATATCAAAGCTTCCCTTTCAGTCATTTATTTCAGCATTTCAATTTCAATTTTTGTCACTTAGTATTTCATTATCTGAATGTACCAAAATTTGGTTATCCAGAATTTATGGTCATATTCAGGTTAGTTTTCACTTTTATTAGTGATATGACAGTTCTTGTATTCTGACCCATATTTCCTTGTGCAAATTCAAGAATTTTTCTAAAGTACAGTCCTAAAAATGGAACTAAATGTTTCACTTTACCCCATGTTGCCAAATTGCTCTCTAAAGTAATTGCACTCCAAAGTAATTGCACTGATACACATTTTTCTCTAGCACTTTTCACTCCTTTCCTTAACATTTCTGTTTATAAGTAGAACTGTCGAGTTACATTTCTTTTTGTCAAAGTGTATATTATTGTCATTTTAATTATTTTCTCTGATTATTAAATATATACCTTCTTTTCTTATGCTTATGGATCATTCAAGTGTTATTTTCTCTAAACTACCTGTTCAGTGGCATTGCTTTTTTTAAACTTATTGGTTTGTAGAAATTTGTAAGGTTTTTTTGTTAGGTGTATGCATTGCAAGTATCTTCTGTCTTTGTCTTTTCATTTTGTTTGAGGCTTTGAGTTACTCCACATCCTTGTCAATATTTGATATTGTCAGTCTTTTCAATTTTGGCCATTCTAAGGACTGTAATCAAGTGGGTTTTATATTTACTTTGTCTTATTCAGAATTTGCTGGGCTTTTTCAATCTGAAGACAAACCTTTCATCAATTGTGCAAATTTTGTCCTTAGCTCTTCAAATATTATTTCTTTCCTATCTCCCACAACTTTCCTTTGGAACCCTTAGATGTATGTTGACATTTTTCATCCTATTCCACAAGTATAAATGTTTTTTCCACATTTTCAAATTCTTTGTATCTCTATACTATGTTCTAGGAAATGTCCTGAAATCTATCTTCTAGTTAACTAGTTTTTTTATTCAACTGTATCTAATTTGTTATGTAACTTATCCATTCAGTTTTCTCTTATTTTGACTCCTTTTCTTCTGCTTTCTGTATTCAAAAAGTCTATCTTTCTGAGGGTGTCTATTTTTAAGTCTCTACCTATCCTTACATTTGTTTGCTGAATCTCACTCAGGGTCTGTTGTTACTCTGTTTATAAGTTTGGATCATGATCCATACCACAAACCTTAACTGCAAGAATTCTATATAACTTGGTTTATTTACTTTTCCTTTTATAGAGGTTTTATAACTTTTAATGCCAGATTCCTCAGGATGTTACTGGGTAGGGACCACTTTTTTTTCAAACTCCTTGTCTGGGTATCTGAACACTACAGAGAATATGTGTTTAACTCCAAATTCATATTAGGGCTGGCCTGAAGTTAAAAACCCTTGGGAGAGATTTTATTCCTTGGAAATACTAGGAAAAGACAATAAACCCACTTTGCTATCCTCTTAGAGGATGGGTATCTTCTGGTCTATCCTGAGAGTGAAGCCCTTCAGGAACCACAGCTTTCTGTGGGATCTCACTTGCAACTCCCTACCTTGATGAAACTCAAACATTATCTCCTATGTTCATGTTGTTATCAGACCCAAGCTCCATGTTGCTGGGACTGATTATTCCTTTCCCTTATGGCACTAGAATCATTACAGTACTTTTCAGTACCTTCCTTATTTTTGGCCTCTAGGGTTTCAATACTTTGTAGAGAGCTCAGATCATTATTTAATAGATGTTTCTTATATATTACTATGTATTTCTAGGTATTTCTAGTAATTAAGAGAGTTTTTTAAATGTTATTGTGGCACATAGCCTCCAAATACAGCAGGCTACAATTCCTCCCATTCTTGCATGCTCATGCTGCCTCTTACATCAATAAGCTGAGTTTATTTTCCCTCTCTTGAATCTTACCAGTAGGATGTTGTAGGAAGAATATTCTGGGACCTCTGAGCCAAGGTCTTAAGTGTTCTGGCAACTTTTACTTTCTTTTTCTTGGAGTCCGGCCACCATGTTACAAGGACATCTAGGCTAGACTAATGAATGACTAGTGACCACAGTCAGAGAAGCCCTGGGGAAGAAGAGCGCATCTCTGGATGTTCCAACTCTGGCCCAGTTCCCAGTTAAACACAGGTACATTAGTAACCCTAACTGACATCATATGAAGCAGAACAAAATAGCTACGCCATGCCAAATTCTTGACTCACAGGATCATGAAAAATAAATTCTTGCTTTAAGCCATTAAATTTTAAGGTCATTTGTTCCACAACAAGAGATAATGAGACAGAGCTACTTACCAGAAAATATGAAGGATCGTTCTAACACGCAAATCTAACATATTATGTTTTGATGCATTTCATACCCATAGTATAGTGCAAAAGACAGACATGAGCACATGTAATTTAAATATGAGTCAATAAATACTATAATAAAAGCACGCACAATACTATGAGGCTCATCCAAGCCAGCCCTGGCAGAGGGGAAAAGGGGGTCATTTATATATAGTTATTAACAATCTCATGTTAGACTAATTTTCCTGTTCTTTTTGGACAAGTTACTATGTTGCATCATTTTTGAATGTCTACAGCCTATTATAGTTTTGGTCACATAGTTGGCATATAATTGGTGAGTGAACTAATGTGGTCTAATTTGGAAAAGCATGTAAATCACATTGTTCCTAATCTCAATTTACTAAGGGTATACAATTGATACAGCATTAAAAGAAATTTTCCATGACTCAGAGCCTGACCGGCCATAACTGCATAGTGACATGGTGTGATGTCAAGTGCCTTATGAAATTAAACCCCTTGCACTCGTTCTCATCCTCTGGCTGGAAGCTCAGATTACAATGTAAGTATGTTATTCCTTTAGCTAAGTTCTTTCAGGCTAGCTGAAATCTACCCCTCTATTGCCAGGGGGAGAGTGTCACTCACATTAAGCTATGATGAGTTATCTTCCCCTAGTATGAATGGGTTTTATATCTTTCCAGAGAGGTTATTTGAATGGAAAAAAGAGGCAGAGGAAATTTTAGGATCTAAAGGAAACTACTAAAAATGATCATTGCCCACTTACCATTAAGCTGAGAAAATGGTCTGGTCCTCTTTTTAACAATAAAACAGAAAAATAATAGAAAGGCAATGTATATTGTCACACTCTGTATATATCCACACATTTGTCCAAACAAAGGACAGAATACTCATTTCTCCTAGGTGTTAAAATCTACTATTTTGTTAAAAAGTACTCCCTATACTCTTTCATAGTTCTTGGTAGGTTAATTTTTCAAAAAATTATTTTAAATGAATTAATGTTTTAAAGAAATTGTGATAAAATATATAACATAAAACTTACCATTTTAAGTGTACAGTTTGTTGGCATTAAGTACATTCACATTATTGTGCAACCATCAACACCGTTCATTTCCAGAACCTTTTTCATCTTGCAGAACTGAAACTCTGCACCCTTTATATAATGATTCCTGGTTTTCCCTCTCCAAGCCCCTTCCAACCACCATTCTAATTTCTGTCTCTGAATTTTACTACTCTAAATACCTTATGAGTAGCATCATACAGTATTTGTCCTTTTATGACAGGTTTGAAAAAGCAGGAAGTCAAGAGATACCTGGAGTTAACAGGCCAAGTTTGGCCTTGGAGTAAAAAATAAAGCAGGGCAAAGGCTAAGAGAGTTGTGCCAAGAGAACGCACTGGTCATAGCAAACATTCTTTTCCAACAAAACAAGAGATGACTGTACACATGGACATCACCAGATGGTCAATACTGAAATCAGGTTGATTATATATTTTTTGCAGACAAAGATAGAGAAGCTCTATAGAGTCAGCAAAAACAAGACTGGGAGATGACTGGCTCAGATCATGAACTCCTTATTGCTAAATTCAGACTCAAATTGAAGAAAGTAGGTAAAACCACTAGACGATTAGTTCAGTTCAGTTAGATGTGTAGTCGTGTCCAACTCTTTGTGACCCCATGAACTGCAGCACACCAGGCCTCCCTATCCATCACCAACTCCCAGAGTTTACCCAAACTCATGTCCATTGAGTTGGTGATGCCATCCAACCTCTCATCCTCTGTCATCCCCTTCTCCTCCTGCCCTCAATCTTTCCCAGGATCAGGATCTTTTCAAATGAGTCAGTTCTTTGCATCAGGTGGCCAAAGTATTGGAGTTTCAGCTTCAACATCAGTCCTTCCAATGAACACCCAGGACTGATCTCTAGGATGGACTGGTTGGATCTCCTTGCAGTCCAAGGGACTCTCAAGAGTCTTCTCCAACACCACAGTTCAAAAGCATCAATTCTTTAGCGCTCAGCTTTCTCTACAGTCCAATTGTCACATCCAAACATGACCACTTGAAAAACCATAGCCTTGACTAGATGGACCTTTGTTGGCAAAGTAATGTCTCCACTTTTTAATATGCAGTGTAGGTTGGTTATAATCTTGCTTCCAAGGAGTAAGCATCTTATAATTTCATGGCTGCAATCACCATCTGCAGTGATTTTGGAGCCCCCCAAAATAAAGTTAGCCACTGTTTCCCCATCTATTTCCCATGAAGTGATGGGACCGGATGCCATGATCTTTGTTTTCTGAATGTTGAGCTTTAAGCCAACTTTTTCACTCTCCTCTTTCACTTTCATCAAGAGGCTCTTTAGTTCTTCTCCACTTTCTGCCATAAGGGTGGTGTCATATGCATATCTGAGGTTATTGATATTTCTCCCGGCAATCTTGATTCCAGCTTGTGCTTCATCCAGCCCAGCATTTCTCATGATGTACTCTGCATAGAAGTTAAACAAGCAGGGTGACAATATATAGCCTTGACGTACTCCTTTTCCTATTTGGAACCAGTCTTGTTCCATGTGCAGTTCTAACTGTTGCTTCCTGATCTGCATACAGGTTTCTCAAGAGGCAGGTCAGGTGGTCTGGTATACCCATCTCTTTAAGAATTTTCCACAGTTTCTTGTGATCCACATAGTCAAACTCTTTGGCATAGTCAATAAAGCAGAAATATTTTTCTGAAACTCTCTTCCTTTTTCCATGATCCATCGGATGTTGGCAACTTGATCTCTGGTTCCTCTGCCTTTCTAAAACCAGCTTGAACATCTGGAAGTTCACAGTTCACATATTGCTGAAGCCAGGCTTGGAGAATTTTGAGCATTATTTTACTAACATGTGAGATGAGTGCAATTGTGTGGTAGTGTGAGCATTCTTTGGCATTGCCCTTCTTTGGGATTGGAATGAAAACTGACCTTTTTCCAGTCCTGTGGCCCCTGCCGAATTTTCCAAATTTGCTGACATATTGAGTACAGCACTTTCACAGCATCATCTTTTAGGATTTGAAATAGCTCAACTGGAATTCCATCACCTCCACTAGCTTTGTCTGTAGTGATGCTTCCTAAGGCCCACTTGACTTCAGGTATGAACCTATTCAGGTATGACCTAAATCAAATCCCTTACAATTATATAGTAGAAGTGGCAAATAGATTCAAGGGATTAGATATAATAGAGTGCCTGAAGAACTATGGATGGAGGTTCATGACATTATATAGGAGGCAGTGATCAAGACCATCCCCAAGTTAAAGAAATGCAAAAATGGCAAAATGGTTGTCTGAGGAGGCTTTGCAAATAGCTGAGAAAAGAAGAGAAGCTAAAGGCAAAGGAGAAAAGAAAAGATGTACCCATCTGAATGCAGAATTCCAAAGAACAGCAAGGAGACTTAAGAAAGCCTTCCTCAGTGATCAATGCAAAGAAATAGAGAAAAACAATAGAATGGGCAAGACTAGAGATCCCTTCAAGAAATTTAGTGATACCAAGGGAACATTTCATGCAGCGATGGGCACAATAAAGGACAGAAAACATATGGATCTAACAGAAGCAGAAGATACTAAGAAGAGGTGACATGAATACACAGAAAAGAAGAAAGAAAGAAAGTTAAGTCACTCAGTCGTGTCCAACTCTTTGCGACCCCATGGACTATAGCCTGCCAAGCTCCTCAGTCCATGGGATTTTCCAGGCAAGGATATCACTGCAAGCTGGCTCTTTACCATCAGGGAATACACAGAAGAACTATACAAAAAAGACCTTCATGAGCCAGATAACCAAGATGGTGTGATCACTCATCTAGAGCCAGACAACCTGGAATGTGAAGTCAAGTGGGCCTTAGGAAGCATCACTATGAACAAAGCTAGTGGAGGTGATGGAGTTCCAGTTGAGCTATTGCAAATCCTAAAAGATGATGCTGTGAAAGTGCTGCACTCAATATGCCAGCAAATTTGGAAAACTTAGCAGTGACCACAGGACTGGAAAAGGTCAGTTTTCATTCCAATCCCAAAGAAAGGCAATGCCAAAGAGTGCTCAAACTACCGCACAATGGCACTCATTTCACATGCTAGCAAAGTAACGCTCAAAATTCTCCAAGCCAGATTTCAACAGTCCGTGAACCAAGAACATCCAGATGTTCAAGCTGGACTTAGAAAAGGCAGAGGAACCAGAGATCAAATTTCCAATATCCATTGGATCATAGAAAAAGCAAGAGAGTTCCAGAAAAACATCTACTTCTGCTTTATTAACTACAAACTGTTTATTAACTATTAACTGTTGGTCAAGGAACAACAGTTAGAACCGGACATGCTACAACAGACTGGTTCCAAATTGAGAAAGGAGTACGTTAAGGCTGTATAGTGTCAATCTGCTTCTTTAACTTATATGCAGAGTACATCATGCAAAATGCCCAGCTGGATGAAGCACAAGCTGGAATCAAGATTGCTGGGAGAAATATCAGTAGCCTCAGATATACAGATGACACCATCCTTATGGTAGAAAGTGAAGAAGAACTAAAGAGCCTCTTGATGAAAGTGAAAAAGGAGAATGAAAAAGCTGGCTTAAAATTCAAAAAACGAAGATCATGGCATCTGGTCTCATCACTTCATGCCAAATAGATGGGCAAACAACAGAAACAGTGAGAGACTTTATTTTGTGGGGCTCCAAAATCACTGCAGATGGTGACTGCTGCCATGAAATTAAAAGACGCTTGATCCTTGGAAGAAAAGCTATGACTAATCTAGACAGCATATTAAAAAGCAGAGACATGACTTTGCCAACAAAGGTCTGTTAGTCAATTTGTGGTTTTTCCAGTAGTCATGTATAGATGTGAGAGTTGGACTATAAAGAAAGCTGATTGCTGAAGAACTGATGCTTTGAACTGTGGTTTTGGAGAAGACTCTTGAGAGACTCTTCCCTTGGACAGCAAGGAGATCCAACCAGTCAATCCTAAGGGAAGTTAGTCCTGAATATTCATTGGAAGGACTGATGCTGAAGCTGAAACTCCAATACTTTGGCCACCTGATGTGAAGAACTGACTCATTGGAAAAGACCGTGATGCTGGGAAAGATCGAAGGCAGGAGAAGTAGGGGACGATAGAGGATGAGATGGCTGGATGGTATCACCGACTTTATGGACATGAATTTGAGTAAGCTCCAGGATTTGGTGATGGACAGGGAAGCCTGGCGTGCTGCAGTCCATGCGGTCACAGAGTCAGACACAACTGTGACTGAACTGAATGACTAGTTTATTTCACTTTGCATGTCTTCAAGTTTCATCCATGCTGTAGCATGTGTCAGAATTGCCTATATTTTGGGGGAGAGAACAAGATGGTGAAGGAGCAGGTGGACGTGGAGTACATCGTTCCCCATGGATACGTCAGGAACACAGCTTCAAACAAAGAAGTGCATGCAGAACACCAGCTGAGAGCGGACAGGAGTACCTGACCAGTAGAAAAGAATATATAGCATCACTCAAAACTTGTAGGATGAAGGAACTAGGGGGAAAAACAGGAGTGTTAGGACTGGGCCTGCCCTCTGCAGGTGGGGGAACTGAATGAGGGGGTATGATCCCCACATCAGGGTGGTTGTCTGAGTCAGAGGAGAAACATTTAAGGCTGAGAGTGAAACAGCTGATCTGTGGCAGCCTAAATGGAATGAGAATCAGATAGTTGCCGCAGCCATACATACCTGGGACAGGAATGCTGGTCCCCTGGAAGGCACAGTGTCTGGGAGCTGGGGTTTAGGGATAGTGGAACAATCCCAGAGCGAGGACTGCTGTTGACTGCAGAGAGAGGGACTGAGGGGATGTGGGGAGGAGATTCTGGGGGGAAATGCCTGTGGAGGAACGCCAGGCAGCCATGGAAGCAAGGAAATACTTCTGAGTCATGCATAGGGGGTGGAACCATCACCATAGCCTCTCTCCCCACATGTCAGCATAGGCAGCTGAACAATAGAGAGGCTGGCCCATCAAACGCCTGATGCACCGAACTACAGAGCAGGACCCCACCCAGGGTTCTCCGTTAAGTGACTGACACACTGAACTACAGAGTAGGGTCCCACCCAGGGTTCTCCGTTAAGTGACTGACACACTGAACTACAGAGTAGGGTCCCACCCAGGGTTCTCCGTTAAGTGACTGACACACTGAACTACAGAGTAGGGTCCCACCCAGGGTGCCCCTTTAAATGTCTGATGTGCCAATCTACACAGTAGGACCCCAGCCAGGGGGCCCCTCTGTGTGCCTGATACACTGAACAACAGAGAAGGACCCCAGGCAAGGGAACTCTCTAAGTGCCTGAATGGACAGAGCTAAAGAGAAAGACTGGCCCAAGAGGCCTTCTGATTGCCAGGTACAAGAAGCTGGAAAAAAGACTCTGATAGGGCCATAATTCCTGCAACAGAGGCAGTCCATGTCCCTGCACACTTGGTGCCGCTAGGGTCCCCACATGCCAAGCAGCTGTGCCACCTTCATGCTCAACTGTCACTGGAGCAGAGCTGCCACAGGCAAAAAATGTCTTGTGTCTATGTGTGCAGGGTCACTTTGGTCGTGTCCAACTCTTTGTGACCCTGTAGACTGTGGCCTGCCAGGCTTCTCTGTTGGGGAGGGGGGTTCTCCAGGCAGGAATATTGGAGTGTATTGGCCAATACTGGTTGCCATATCCTTCTAGAGCACTATATTTCCTGCTTCCCCAGCTGCCAACTCCCCTGAGTACCTGGTGCTGCCAGAACCCTGTGACTCAAGCAGCTGCACCACCTCCACACCTGGCCCTCAGAGGGGCAAACCCAAGTCCTCCAGGGCAGCCCCAGGAGCAAACCCCAGTGGACGACCCATATTGTAGAGATGGAAATAAACCCACAATTGAAACCCAGGGGCAGTTTGGCTAAGGAAGAAGACCTCAAACCTTTCTACCAGCTGTATAAGTTGCAGATTAAATCCACAAGATCAACTAGGCAGACTCTGTGTCTGTGGAATATATAAAAGGTCATTGAGAGCACCCACAAAAGAGAAAGCACTAGTCATGATAGCTGTGGACACTGGAGGCAAGAACACACAGGAGTAGGACCAGATTAGAATCTGAGCTGCCCCCACAGCAGGTCCTGAGATTAGCAGAGTGTTGGAGGGCATCCTAGGGAGGTGAGGGGGACTGTGACTCCCAGAGAGGGAAAGGACTCTGACAGCAGTGACTCAAGAAAAACATTTACTATTCCTATTTTTTGACTTGTCCTGTAGAATCTTTTGGATTTTTCTTTTCCCCTCCTCTAGTTGTCAATTTTATTGGCACTATGAAATCCAATTAAGTTTTTTTTTTCCTCAGTCACATTTTTTATTTTTGTTAGAAACCTGTCTCTACATTGGGTTTTTGCAGTTATGTGGAGTTTTCCTCTTTTTTTTTTCTCTTTAATTTTTTAAAACCTACTATCTTTTTCTACATTTATTCCTTTGTTTGCTTTTCATACTGTTCTTTCCCCTTGCAGTTAATCTTTAATGTATATAAATCTTCTGCATCTACCTCGAATATTTAACTTTGCATATCTATTTTTTCTTTCTCTCCTTTCCTCTCAACATATTTGTTAGTTTTATTTTCTTTGCTTTATTTCCCAATTGACACTTTGCTTTAGTTTTGTTTTCCAGTTTGTGCTTTAGTTAGTTTTGTTCTGGTGGATATTAATTTTTGGTTTCCTTTGTTTGCCAGGTCAATCCATTGTACTTTATTTTTGTTGGACTGTTTTGATTTTGCTTATGGGTGTATATGTATATGCGTATATTCCATTATTTTAATTATTATTTGCCTGATTTTGTAACTGCCATTTGTCTGGGATTCATCTTTGGTTTCTCACTCTGGATATTTGTTTAAATCTCATTTAATGCCATAACAAACCACTTGTGGAATCTTCGTTTCTGACCAGAGATCAAGCCCCGAGGCTTTGGAGTGGGAGCACTGACTCCAAGACCCTAGACTACCAGAGAACTAACTCTAGGGAGTATCAAATAGAGAGAACTCACACAAACAAAACCACCTGAATATAAGACCAAGCCATATCCAACTACCAGTAGCACCCTGGTGCAACCGAAAAACAAAAATACAAATCCAATCACCAGCAGACAGGTTTACCACCTCATTCAGCCTTGTCCATCAGAGGAAAAACAAACAAACAAACAAAAACTCAGCACAAATCTCACCCTATATGAAGCTTACACAGAACACTGGACCAACCTTAGGAGGACAGAAACCAGAAGGAAGAAATAATTCAACCTTCTTCACAGAAAGAATTCAATCTTCCCTTGAAGGCTGGAAAAAGGAGAACTCAAACATAAGTTTAAAAAAATAATGAAAAGGCAGAGTAATACTACACAAATGAAGGAACAAACTAGAAACACAGAAGTCCAAATAAATGAAGAGGAAATATGCAAACTACCTGAAAAAGAGTTCAGAATAATGATAGTAAAGATGATTACAACAAACAAACAAACCTTGAAAACATAATGGAGAAAATGCAAGAATCAATTAAAAAAGACCTAGAAGAATTAAAGAATAAACATACAGAGACAAACAACACAGTTACTGAAGTTAAAAATACTCTAGAAGGAATCAATAGCAGAATATCTGAAGCAGATGAACAAATTAGTGAGCTGGAAGATAAAATGGTGGAAATAACTTCTGAAGAACAGAATAAAGTAAAAAGAATGAAAAGAACTCAGGACAGTTCTCTGGGACCATATCAAATGAACCAACATTCAACTTATAGGGGTCCCAGGAGAAGAAGAGAAAAGGAAAGGGTATGAAAAAATTTTTGAGGAGATTGTAGGTGAAAATTTCTCCAACATGGAAAAGGAAATAGTCAATCAAGTCCAAGAGGCACAAAGAGTCCCATACAAGATAAACCCAAGGAGAAACATGCAAGACACATACTAATCAAACTGACAAAGACTAAACACAAAGAAAGAATATTAAAAGCAGCAAGGGAGAAGCAACAAGTAACATACAAGGGAAACCCCATATGCTTAACAGCTGATCTTTCAGCAGAAACTCTGCAGGCCAGAAGGGAATGGCAGGATATATTTAAAGTACTGAAAAGGAAAAATCTACAACCAAGATTACTGTACCTGGCAAGGATCTCATTCAAAATTTATAGAAAAATAAAAAGCTTTTCAAACAAGCAAAAGTTAAGAGAATTCACTACCACCAAATCAGCTTTACAACGAATGTTAAAGGGACTTATATAGTCAAGAAATACAACAGAAAAAAAAAATCTACAAAATCAACCCCAAACAGTTACAAAAGTGGCAATAGGAACATATACATCAATAATTACTTTAAATGTAAATAGACTGAATGCTCCAAACAAAAGATAGAGAGTGGCTGAATGAATACAAAAACAAGACCCATATATATGCTGTCTGCAAGAAACCCACTTCAGACCTCAAGACACATATAGACTGAAAGTGAGAGGATCGAAAAACATATTCCATGCAAATGGGAAGCAAAAGAAAGCTGGAGTAGCAATCCTCATGTCAGACAAAAGAGACCTTAAAATTTCATGTTGATGTATGGCAAAACCAATACAATATTGTAAAGTAATTAGCCTCTAATTAAAATAAATAAATTTAAATACAAAAATTATGAGAGATAAGGAAGGACACTACATAATGATCAAGTGATCAATCCAAGAGGAAGATATAACAATTGTAAATATCTATGCACCCAACATAGGAGCACCTCAATACATAAGACAAACACTAATAGACATAAAAGAAGAAATTGACAGTCACACAATAATAGTAGGAAACTAACATCCCACTCACACCAATGGACAGATCATCAAAACAGAAAATTAATAAGGAAACACAAGTCTTAAATGATACATGAGATGAGATGGATCTTATTGATATCTTCAGGAAATTCCATCCAAATGCAGAAGAATACACCTTCTTCTCAAGCGCACATGGAACATTCTCCCAGATAGACCCAATTTTGGGTCACAAATCAAACAGTAAATTTAAGAAAATTGAAATCATATCAAGCATCTTCTTTGACCACAATGCTATGAGACTAGATATCAATTAAAAGGAAAAAACTGTAAGAAACACAAACACATGGAGATTAAATAACACATTTCTAAATAACCAACAGGTTACTGAAGAAGTCAAAAGGGAAATCAAAAAATGTCTAGAAACAAATGACAATCAAAACCTATGGGATGCAGAAAAAGCAGTTCTAAGAGGGAAGTTTATAGCAATACGATCCTACCTCACGAAACAAGAAAAACATCGAATAGACAACCTAACTTTACACCTAAAACAATTAGAAAAAGAAGAACAAAAAAAAACCAAAATTAGTAGAAGGAAAGAAATCATAATGATCCAAGCAGAAATAAATGAAAAAGAAATGAAAAAAACAATAGTAAAGATTAATAAAACTAAAAGCTGGTTCTTTGAGAAGATAAACAAAATTGACAAGCCTTTAGCCAGACTCATCAAGAAAAAAAGAAAGAAGAATGAAATCAACAAAATTAGAAATGAAAAAGGAGATGTTACAACAGACATGCAGAAATACAAAGGATTATAAGAGACTATTACGAACAACTATATGGCAATAAAATAGATAACCTGGAAGAAATGGCAGATTCTTAGAAAAGTTCAATCTTCCAAGACTGAACCAGGAAGAAATAGAAATTATGACCAACCCAATTACAAGCACTGAATGTGAAGCTGTGATTAAAAATCTCCCAAAAAACAAAAGCCCGGGACCAGATGGCTTCACAGGAGAATTCTATCAAACATTTAAAGAAGAGCTTAATGCCTATCCTTCTAAAACACTTTCAAAAAATTTCAGAGGGAGGAACAATCCAAACTCATTCTATGAGGCCACCATCACCCTGATACCAAAACCAGACAAAGACAACACACAAAAAGAAAAATACAGGTCAATACCACTGATGAATATAGATGCAAAAGTCTTCAACAAAATTTTAGCAAACAGAATTCAGCAACACATCAAAAAGCTCATACACCATGATCAAGTTGGGTTTATTCCAGGGATGCAAGGGTTCTTCAATATATGCAAATCAATCAATGTGATACTCCATATTAACAAATTGATAGATAAAAACCATATGATAATCTTATTAGATGCAGAAAAAGCCTTTGACAAAATTCAGCACCCATTTATTATTAAAACACTTTGAAAAATGGGCATATAAGGAATCTACCTCAACATAGTAAAGGCCAGGTATGATAAGCCTACAGCAAACATTATTCTCAATGGTGAAAAACTGAAAGCACTCCCTCTAAGATCAGGAACAAGACAAGGGTGTCCATTTTCACCACTATTATGCAACATAATTCTGGAAATCCTAGCTATAGCAATCAGAGAAGAAAAAGAAATAAAAGGAATCCAGATAAGAAAAGAAGTAAAGCTCTCACTGTTTGCAGACAACATGATACTGTACATATAAAACCCTAAAGATAGTCTCAAAAAATTACTAGAGTTAATCAGTGAATTTAGCAAAGTTGCAAGATACAAAATCAATACACAGAAATCACTTGCATTTCTATATACTAACAATGAAACATTAGAAAGAGAAATTAAGGAATCAATCCCATTCATCATTGCAACAAAAAGAATTAGATATCTAGGAATAAACCTACCTACAGAGACAAAAGAACTGTACACAGAAAACTATATGACACTAATGAAAGAAAGAATTGATGCTTTTGAACTGTGGTGTTGGAGAAGACCCTTGAGAGTCCCTTGAACTGCAAGGAGATCCAACCAGTCCATCCTAAACAAAATCAGTCCTGGGTGTTCTTTAGAAGGACTGATGTTGAAGCTGAAACTCCAATACGTTGGCCACCTGATGCAAAGAGCTGACTCATTTGAAATGACCCTGATGCTGGGAAGGATTGAAGGCAGGAGGAGAAGGGGATGACAAAGGGATGAGATGGTTGGATGGCATCACTGACTGAATGGACATGAGTTTGAGTAAACTCTGGGAGTTGGTGATGGACAGGAAGGCCCAGCGTGCTGTGGTCCATGGGGTCACAAAGAGTTGGACATGATTGAGCAACTGAACTGAACTGAATGAAAGAAATCAAAGGCAGCATAAACAGATGGAGAGATATTCCATATTCCTGGGTAGGAAGAATCAATATTGTAAAAATGACTATACTACTAAAGGCAATCTACAGATTCAATGTGATCCCTATCAAATTACCAATGCCATTTTTCACAGACCTAGATAAAAAATTTAACAATTCATATGGAAACACAAAAGACTGTGAATAGCTAAAGGAGTCTTGAGAAAGAAGAATGGAGCTGGAGGAATCAACCTTCCTGACTTCAGATTATACTACAAAGCTACAGTCATTAAGACAGTATGGTACTGGCACAAAAACAGAAATATAGACCAATGGAACATGATAGAAAGCCCATAAATAAACCCATGCACCTATGGGTACCTTATTTTTGACAAAGGAGGCAAGAATATACAATGGGGCAAAGATAGCCTCTTCAATAAATGGTGCTGGGAAAACTGGACAGCTACATGTAAAAGAATGAAACTATAACACTTCCTAACATTAAACACAAAGATAAATTCAAAATGGATTAAAGACCTAAATGTAAGACCAGAAACTATAAAACTTAGAGAAAAACATAGGCAGAACACTTGATGACATAAATCAAAGCAAGATCTACTATGACCCATCTCCTAGAGTAACAGAAATAAAAACAAAAGTAAACAAGTGGGACCGGATTAAACTTAAAAGCTTATGCACAGCAAAGGAATGGGAGAAAATAACAGCAAATGAAACAACTGACAAAGCATTAATTTCCAAAATATATAAGCAGCTCATACAACTCAATACCAGAGAAACAAACAACTTATTCAAAAAGTGGGAAAAAGACCTAAACAGACATTTCTCCAAATAAGACATACAGATGGCTAACAAACACATGAAAATATGCTCAACATCGCTCATTATTAGACAAATGCAAATTAAAACTACCATGAGATATCACCTCACACTGGTCAGAACGGGCATCATTGAAAAGTCTACAAACAATAAATGCTGCAGAGGGTGTGGAGAAAAGGGAACATTCTAGCACTGTTGGTGGGAATGCAAATTGATAGTCACTATGGAAGAAGGTATGGAGATTCTTTGAAAAACTAGAAATAAAACCACATCATGACCCAAGAATCCCACTCCTAGGCATATATCCTGAGAATCAAACCAAAACTGAAAGACACATGTATCCCATTGTTCATTGCAGCCCTATTGACAATAGCTAGAACATGGAAGCAACCTAGATGACCAACAATGGATGAATGGATAAAGAACTTGTGGTACATATACATAATGGAATATTACTCAGCCATAAAAAGGAACTCATTCAATTCAGTTCTAATGAGGTCGATGAACCTAGAACCTATTATACAGAGTGAAGTAAGTCAGAAAGATAAAGATAAATATTGTATTCTAACGCATATGTATGGAATCTAGAAAAATGGTACTGAAGAATTTATTTACAAGGCAACAATGGAGAAACAGACATAGAGAATAGGCTTATGGACATGGGGTGAGGGGAGGAGAGGGTGAGATGTATGGAAAAAGTAACACGGAATTTTACATTACCATATGTAAAATAGATAGCCAACGAGAATTTGCTGTATGGCTCAGGAAACTCAAACAGGGGCTCTGTATCAAACTAGAGGGCTGGGATGGGGAGGGAGATGGGAGGGAGGTTCAAAAGGGAGGGGTTATATGTATACCTATGGCTGATTCATGTTGAGGTTTGACAGAAAACAACAAAATTCTATAAAGCAATTATTATTCAATAAAAAATAAATAAATTAAAAAAAAGAATTGCCTATATTTTTAAGTTTGAATAATGTTCCCTTATATTATATACCACATTTTATTTACTGATTTACTCATTGATGGACATTTAGGTTGTTTCAACCTTTTGGCTATTGTTAATAATGCTGCTATATAAGCATGGGTGTGCAGATATTTATTCAAGTTCCTGCTTTCAGTTCCTCGGGTATATACCCAGAAGTATAATTGCTGGATCACATGATAATGCTATATGCAATTTTTTGAAGAAAAACCATTTTCCATAGCGGCTGCACCCTTTTACATTCTTACCAGCAAGGCACTAGGGTTCCAATTTCTCCATATCCTTACCAACACTAGTTATTCTGTGTTTATTTATGTTTTTTAAATATAGTAGCCATCCTAAAGGGCTTCCCCAGTAGCTCAGCTATAAAGAATCTGCCTGCAATGCAGGAGACCCCAGTTCAATTCTTGGGTCAGCAAGATTCCTGGAGAAGGGGTAGACTACCAAATCCAGAAATCTTGGGCTTCCCTGGTGGATCAGATGGTAAAGACTCTGCCTACAATGTGGGAGACCTGGGTTAGATCCCTAGGTTGAGAGGATCCCCTGGAGGAGGGTATGGCAACCCACTCCCGTATTCCTGCCTGGATAATTTCATGGACAGAGGAGCCTGGTTGGCTACAGTCCATAGAGTTGCACAAGACTTGGACATGTCTGAGTGACTAAGTATGCATTCATGCCATCCTAAAAATCTGAAGTGTTAACTTGTGATTCTGATTTGCCTTTCCCTGGTAGTTGGTTTTTATGACCTTCTTTCTAATATTTAACATTATTCTTTTAAAGGAGTCAGACATCTCAAGGCAGAGAAAGTTAATGAGCATAGAAAGATAATGCCTCTATATGAGAAAAGCAAAATGGATGTTGGTGTCTGATGGTGAACACTAGACATATATATATATATCTAATACAAGTAAGAGCGAGGCTCTGAGTTTCCCTTTATAGCCCTTCGGAGATTAAAGATCCTTGCATGAAGAGGTATGCTACTGGCAGCCTCCAGAGAACACCGGAAGGCTGTGGGTTTGATTGTCTTAGGCCCTGGTCTGCAATCCTTGGCAGTGGGTTCAGGAATAGTAGGCTATCTGGGTTCTGCTTTTGGTCCCATTGATTCTCATTACTACATAAAACTCTAAGCTGGGGAATTTGAGTTATAAAACAGTTTCAGAGAATCCTGTTAATTCTGCTAGGATGTTTGGGGGCAGCAACCAAAATTATAACTCTCTTATATTATGTGAACTCAGTTTAACCCTCAAGAAAATGACATGAAAAACTGAGGACTCTTGAATCACATCAAAGCTATCTGATTTTTCACCACAGGGCCATAGGAGAAGAAATATTTAATATGTGCTAGGCATTGGGCAGCCCCACTCCAGTACTCTTGCTTGGAAAATCCCATGGACGGAGGAGCCTGGAAGGCTGCAGTCCATGGGGTCGCTGAGGGTCATACATGACTGAGCAACTTCACTTTTGCTTTTTACTTTCATGCATTGGAGAAGGAAATGGCAACCCACTCCAGTGTTCTTGCCTGGAGAATCCCAGGGATGGGGGAGCCTGGTGGGCTGCCATATGGGGTCACACAGAGTCGGACACGACTGAAGTGACTCAGCAGCAGCAGCAGGTATTGGGCGGAGAAGGCAATGGCACCCCACTCCAGTACTCCTGCCTGGAAAATCCCATGGACGGAGGAGCCTGGTAGGCTGCAGTCCATGGGGTCGCTGAGGGTCATACATGACTGAGCGTCTTCACTTTCACTTTTCACTTTCATGCATTGGAGAAGGAAATGGCAACCCACTCCAGTGTTCTTGCCTGGAGAATCCCAGGGACAGGGGAGCCTGAAGCGACTTAGCAGCAGCAGCAGCAGGCATTGGGTTAGATTCTTTTCATATAATATCTTATAAATTGTATATTACTATATTTTACAAGCAAACAAACAAAACCCCAAAAACAGGTTAGTGATTTGCTAAGGTCACATACTTAGTGCTAAAACCAGAACTAAAATCCAGGTGTAGTTCTAAACCATGCTACCTCTGGAAATACCTATTACACATTGGACATATTATGGTTATTTTTATATTTCCTTTAGTGACTAAAGTAGGTTATCTTTGCAATTCACAGATTAGGTTTGGTATCCTTGGAAGTATTATGGAATTTTGGAAAGTGAAAGTAAAAGTGTTAGTTGCTCAGTCGTGTCTGATTCTTTGAGACTCCATGGACTTTAGCCCACCAGGCTCATCTGTCCATGGGATTTTCTAGGCAAGAATACTAGAGTGACTAGCCACTCCTTTCTCTAAAGGACCGTCACAACCCAGGGACTGAACTCAGGTCTCCTGCATTGCAGGCAGTTTCTTTACTGTCTGAGCCACCAGGGAAGCCCATGGAATTCTGAAATACTCTAAAAATGGCTCAGTTGAGAAAAGATGCTGATTCTAGCTTGATGCTTATTAAAAAGTGTATAGCTGTGAATAGATATTCTATGATTTACTTACAAATGCTTGAGCTTATCCAAGTCACAGAAAAGACTTGGCATGGCCTTGTTTATCAGAGTCAGATTCCAGAAAATGTAAACCCCAGAAAAATTAGATTTTTTATCTTTCAAACTCTTTGGGCAGTGAATTGCATATAAAGAGGTAGCACAAGCCAAGAGGTGATTATACCACTGTTTCTGAGTTTCTGTTCTAACACCACTTTGTTTACCTCACTCCTGTTGACCAAAAAACCATTTAAAATATATTAAAAATATAAAACCTGCCCTATAATAACACTCAATTGCCTGCCATGTGATAGCAATGCTCAGGGGCACCTTTTATCTAAGGACTTCACAGGGCTTTATAGACTCATCAACTCACAACCCATCTGTTTTACTTCATTTTATAGCAGAGAAACAGAGGCATCATGGAAATCACACAATATGTTGTACAGCAGCTTAATAGGGAATTCTTCAGATTCTGAGTCTTTGGCCTGTTCATTCCTGACTTAATAAGAATTCCCCAGAGATGGAGAGCAAGAAACATCATAGTTAGTATTATTGAGAGTTTATTAAGTTCTCAACTCTGTACTAAATGCTTTGTATGTATCAGTTTGAATGTATGTTTCACCTTACAAATTCTATGAGGTGGAAGCTGTTATTATCAGGTAGAACAACTGAGGACCAGAGAGGTTGTTATTGCTGTCAATTTATAGTAAATGATGGAAACAGGATTCAAACCAGCCAGAGTCCATGTGCTAGGTTCTTGCATGACATTGCCTCTCAACATAACAGAAGGTCTTGTGTTTTAAACATATTAAAGCTTAGTGGTTTCAGAGAAAGCAGCCATCTTGCTCTGAAACATACAAAAGTGTGTATCAGTGTATTAATTGATATTCTGCAGAGAAATAGAACCAACAGGATGTGCATGACTATAAATCTATAAATATTAATAAAAAACTTAAAAAATATATAAAGAGATTGGTTTTAAGGAAACTGGCTTACATGATTGTGGAGGCTTTTGGTCTTTGGTAAGTCCCATATCTTTAATCTGGCAGGCTGGAGGCCAGGAAAAAGCTGCAATCTGAGTCCAAAGGCAGTGTTTTGACAGAATTCCTTCTTGGTGAGGGAGGTCAGTCTTTGTTCTATTAAGGCCTTCAACTCACCAGATGAGGTTGACCTACTTTAGGGAGAGTAATCTGCTTTAACAAAATCCACTAATTTAAATGTTGCTGTTGTCCAAAAAACACATTCACTGAAACATCCAGAGGGTTTGATCAGGTGTCTGGGTACCATGATCTAGCCAAGTCGACATGCAAGACTAATCATGACAAACAGACAGTATCAGGGAAGTTTTTCTGATGATTAATAAGCCATTATCTGATCCTCTAGTCAGAAGGGGGACAGAGATTTCAGTTTCTGTATAAATCAGACCCTAGAACCTCCTTTTATAACCTCGTGGGCTGTGTGAGATACAGGGCAGGTGCCAGGACACACTGTCCCCTGTTGACTTTGCTATCTCGAGTGGACTGGGGGTCTGACCCTGAAGTCAGGGTCCACCCTCCCTCGACTCCTCTTCTGTCATAGCTCTGGGTTACTGAAGACCTTCATTGTGGACTATCTTCGTCATCAGAATCATGTATTGATACCTTCCTTCATCTGAACCCCCCTCTGAAACTCACCTGTCTTTGGTTTCCTGATCTCCATAGTTGGTTCTCTGTACTTTTCAAGGTAACTAACGCAGCACATCTTGAAATTCTAAATGCAATTCCTAACTTCCAAGGAAGCAAAGCTAAATTGTTAGCTTTTTTAAATTTAGGTCTTCTATTTTAAGTCCCTCTGGAGATCATACTGGTTACTTATAGGTTGCTCAGCAAATTGATGGCAAACTTTTTTAGTTTCTCTGTTTCCACCTTTGTAACACTGTGATAATACTACCATGTTCTATGTCGGGTTAGGGTGTGGGTTAGGGGTTAGGGTTAGGAGATACACATGAGAACATTTATATTAAAATGCCTTGAAAAGTAAACTTACAGTGTGTGTGCGATATTTGTAACTTCTAGAAGTAGTTCTTCTCTTATGGCTCCAAAGAGTGACTTATACCTTGTTCATCAAAACAGCCACGGTAGGTATTTCAGACCATGCAGAAGGAAACACTGACCCTGGCAAGAGGATGAGGTGGTTAGAGGTTATAGGTGGTTAGTTATTTTCAGGTAGGACTCTTAGTACCTCCTAAATGTTACTTTAAAGTGCTCAGCAATTTCATTTTCATGGAAGAGTGACTTTGTTCTATGTATATGCTGATCTATTGGCTGGATTCTATTTATGAGCAAAATAAACTACTTAAGATATTATGGACATTTGAGTGATATAAATGGGACAAAAGAACAGTTGCAAATGATATCACAATAAGTATCAGCTTCAAATTATCTCTCAGCCCTTAGCTAAAGATGCAATTAAGCTGGCTATTACAAACTCAAATTTATTAGCCATATTAAATAATTACACAAGTGATAAAATAGAGCCCTCAAGAGATGGATAATAAAACAGTAAAGGAAAGAAATAAAACTAAAAATTAAAAGGAGGCACTGACCCAGTTATGGATTAAATTTAAAAATAAATACAATTAACACTATATTCATTGAGCAGTTATTCTATACCAAACAAACATGGTTTTAAGCTTATTATATGTGACAACTCATTTAATCGTCATAGCAGTCATATGAAGAATTATCATTTCCATTTTACAGATGAGGAAAGATGCACAGAGAGGTTACTACTTTGCCCTAGGTCACACAGCTGGTAAAAGGTACAGCCAAAAGTTGAACCCAAGCAGGCAGTCTGATTCTAGAGCCTGTGTTCTTATTGATCAGGCTAGATTAAATGAGAGAAAGTGATTATCAAAGATCCATACAAAGTGACTATCAAAGATCCATATAAAATTCAAAGTATTATAGTCATGATTATGGTTAGAAGGTTCATTTAAGATAATCTATCAGAGCCCCTCTTCTTGCATCTGAGAGAACAGGCCTGGTTAACTACTCTGTTCAAGTTCACAGGTGAACTCCAGCAGAAGCTAAATTTGCTCTATTTTAGACATCGATACTGTCAGCACCCTACATCACCCTTCCCCCATTACATTGAGAGTGTGGATTCTAATAATTGGGTTGCAATTCTGGCTTTTGCCAATGCTAGCTTAAGATAGTTCAGTGCATTGAAAGAAAAAAAATGATGGCAAACTGGAGTAGGGAGTTAAATAAATTAAAATAGTAGCAAAAAGACAATAACATCTCAATTACTGACACTCTTTTAGGGGCAGATTTATTCCTAAGATTCAGCAAGTCCCCATGACTTTCTGACACTTGAATGAACGTCTGCATATTAAGTGACTGCCTCTCCAACTTTCACCACTTACACACCTATGTGTCCAATCCCACACAGAATTCTGGAGTTGAAAACATTCATCTATCTCACCACAGATCTCCTTCCTGAGAGTTGTGTTCAAAGATGTCTCCTTCAAAGATTGCCTTCAATACTTATTTTAATCATTTTGACAGTATTAAATATGCAAGTGCTAAAAATAAATTAGTTCAATAAAGTGGGGTTTTGAAAGCTTCCCCTCTTTACTCCAGAAATGTTCCTGTCTTTTAGACTCACATTTTCCAGTAACAAACCCCAAATAATAATTTAAGGAATGTAATTATTAGGTATAACTTGAAGGTTCCCAGCCTCACCAGCCTGTGGGAACAAATGAGATCACTGAAGTGTTTATACCCACTTTTCACTGGTGTGGTGCTTGAGTCCCAGCTCCTAAGGCTTTTGCCACCAGAAAAGCCTATTAACAATACTCAAGGAATAAAGATAAAGTCTAACCTTTTTTCCCTTTATGCTTAGCCTAGTTTCACTTGCTCCTAGGGTGCTGTGTGCAGAGGCCATGCACGCAGCACACTTCAGACCAGAGTTCTTAGTGGGAAATGATTGTGCCTGACACTTCAGCTTAGTGGACCGTGTGCAGAAGGGCTGCAGCAAGTCAAGATGGCGGTGGCATACTGTGTGTAGAGAGCTTAGGGGTTCCCTGGGGATGGACAGGTTTCTCTGCATCTGGATCTGTAGCTGTGATCTAATAGTTAGGTCTCTATAAGAAAAGTTGAAAGGAAAGATGATGATCCTTTTGAATAGAATTCAGAATGCAGAGGAGTCTTTTAAGAATTGAAAAAGCAATTACTTCAGGTCCCTGCCCTGGCATCCCCAGATTTAGCTAAACCCTTTGACCTTTATATTCAAGACAGAAGGGTATTAGCCTTGAGGTATATCGCCCTTGAGGTATTAGCTGAAAAACTGGGGCTGCTTACTTGAGTGGTGCTTATTTCTTTAAACACTTAGGTCAAACTGCTAAAGGATGGCCTCCTTGCCTATGGGAAGTAGCTGCTACTATAGCCCAGATAAAAGAGGCTGAAAAGTTAACATCTGGTTAGCTAGTCACTATATGGACTCCCCACCAGGTTCAGGCTTTAGTGAGTTCTAAGGGAGCAGGATGGCTATTTTCCATAATGTTGATTCAAGTTCAGGTTATGCTTTTAGACAACCTAGAGGCTACTATAAACACCTGTCACAAGATAAATCTTGCCACCCCACTGCCCACAGAAATGGGGGTCCCAAGAGTATGACTGTATAGAAACCATCGATGTGATCTATTCCAATTGCCCCAGCCTAAGAAATGAGCCTCTCCGAAATGCTGAATAGGAATGATTCACAGATGGGACCAGTTCTGTGAGAGCAAAAAAGGCTGGCAGGATATACAGTCGCCTCCCAGGCCCAAGTCGTTGAAGCACGCAACCTAATCCCAGGGACTTCTGTTCAAAAGGCCAAGCTTACAGCCCTCACCCAAGCCTTGTAGCTGATTGCAGGGAAGATCTTAAATGCTTATAAAGACTCCTGGTATGCCATTCTACATATACACAGGGCTATTTGAAAGGACAGAGGTATGCTTACTGTGAAAATAAACAGGTGAAACATGGCTTGAGCACACTGAAGTTCTTAGAAGCAGCACAGCTTCCAAAAAAGGTGGCAGTGATTAACTGTAAGGATCACCAAGGGGATGGCAGAGTTAATAAAGGGAAACAAAGCCCTAGAATGACTAACCTGGCAACTACCCCTCATACCTTGAAGGCTAGATCCATCCAGTTGTTCAAAGTCTTCAGTAGAGATCTAGGAGGTCATGTGTGGCTAGTTAGTGAACATGAGCCATGCTTCTTTCCCCAACTGTGGCTTATCAAGCCATCAGGAAAACTCATCAAGGAACTCACTAAGGGAGTGAAGCCTTACATAATTGGTTAGCTGATGTCATGGTAACTCCTGGCATTAAAAGTATCATCAGTCAGAGAGTTGACACAGTCCCCATCTACACAATGAATAACCCTAACACCAGGCCCCCAGAAGCCCCTAGACAAGGCCCAATCGTACCAGAGGGACATATACCGGGGAAGATAGGCTGATTTCACTGTCATGCCTGGATCATCAGGCAGCTTCAGGTAGAAAGATGCTGCCCCTGCATATGTTTTCAGGTTGAGTAGAAACACTCCCCCTTGAACTGAAATTGCAGCCAAAGTGGCTAAGGCCATTACTAAAAGAGATCATATCCAACTGTGGGCGCCTAGGAGCTCTGCAAAGTGATAATGGCCCAGCATTGTGTTCCAACTGACCAAGGAGATAACAAGTGCCCTGGGCATAAAATGGACCTTGCACTTAGCCTAGCGACCCCAATCCTCAGGGAAAGTAGAGAGATATGATCAGACCTTAAAATGAACCTTAGCCAAGCTATGCCAGGAGACTCAAGAAAACTGAATTAAGTTACCCGCAGTTTGCCCTACTCTGCATGTAGTTAGCTCGAAGAGATACGTTAAAGTTAAGTGTGGCGGGATGAGCTAGGAGACGGAAGGGAGGCTCAAGAGAGAGGGGACATATGTATATCTATGGCTCATCCATGTTGATGTATGGAAGAAATCAACACAATATTGTAATTATCCTTCAATTAAAAATAAATAAAAAAGTATAAAAGCTAAAAGTGTAGGGGGTAACACAGAGGCATTAGGCCCATATTTGAGCTTCTAAAAATCATATAAAATATTGCCTTGCTCAATGTGGGAATGCAGGTAATAATTTGCATAAAGTTTTGATTCCTAAAAAAAAATATATATATATATCAAAAGTAAAGTGTATATGAACTTATGTATGGTAGACTCATGCCTCAAGCATAAAATCAATAAAAGTGTGACCAGGGATATTTAAGGATGGAACTTTATTGATTATTGGATCTATCACTTCCAACCTGAAACAGGAAAGGACCATTAGATGAACTGTATTTAAGATGAACCTCAAAAACTGAAAAGAAAGCACTAAATACCACTCTCCTCCTAGCAGGCAATCCCAATATAAACCCAATCACAGCAGTGAGCCTCAGCATCAGGGCACACCAAGATACCTTCATTTTTAGGAAAAATTTGCAGGTCTTTAAAGCCACTCAACAATTGTTGCATACCCTGGTGTCAATCCTACCTGACAGGCAATGTCACCCTTACAACTGGACAGTACAACTTGCAACCTGCAAGGGAAACCATGTCCAAGTTCCAAACTGTAAATAGACTGATGTCAAAACTGGCCCCAGTTATGACACTTAGTCCAAAAGAGAAAAACACAGCTAAGTAGGATATCTAGATGTCCCAGTAAGACCCCAGATGTACCTATGTAGTTAGAATGCCAGGGTACCAGTCCTTCAAGAACTCATGTTAATGGCGTAGGGTTGGTGGGTTTATACGGAGGTTACTTGTTCTTAGGTAAGCACCCAGACTCAACAGGAGGCTGGGTATCCCAATGCTTGGACAATACCAAGGAAAGGGGCTATATCACCATTGGAACAGTGGGGCCAGGTCCGAGGCTGATTGAAGTTTACAATCAGACCATTAACAAAAAGGGGAAGCCACAATGCCCCAAAAGAGTGGCAGTACTCCTTTCAGGAGTCACTGTACTCACAGGCATGCCAGTGACCTTGGCCCAGGAAAACAAATACAACACGTGTCACCATAAAAAGGTAACAGCCCCCATGGAAACAATGGCCGATTAGTCTTGATTTCAATCCGTTATAAAAGTCTGTTGACTCACTGTTCAGGACTGTCATGGAAAACAAAATTGCCCTAGATCAGCTGACCAGATGAGGATCTATACATTAGCCAATATGAAGTGCTGTTTGTACTTCAACGAAACTGGCCTGTCTTGCTGTATCTCACTGTTGGCAGAACCCAGGATAGGCAAGGCGAGAGTGTGGAAGCTGAAGATGCGAGGAGACGTAGAAACTGCAGATATTCTTTATTCACAGCAGCAAGGCAGACATGCTTTACTCTCTAATCGCTGACAGAGCAGAAACAACAATTAGGCAACTGGACTCAAGGCCACTCGCCTAAACTTGATTACAAGAGCTTTTCAGGTGGTGCTTATATAGGTTATGCGCAGTGCTACAAATGATCTCAGCTGTTACATAATCATTATTTACAAAACGTGGGTCAAGAGCTGAGCGGATAGGGACCCAGAGAGCCTGACCACTGCCATATTGGCTAATTTGCTCTTTCCTTACGTGGCCTAATTAAATAAAGTGCAGACAGACTACTGGAAAAAGCCACTTGTCTAGCAGAAATTCAGCAGCCTAATCTGGCTGGATAAATCTGGAGCGGGGCAAAACAGGCCCTCCCTAGCGTCACTTTGTTTCTACTCTTCCTTGGCCCCTTAATGACCATTATTCTCTTGATAATATTTGGGCGATGCATGCTAAATGCTCTCCAAAAGCTTAGAATCCATAAAACTCCAAATGGTGGTTGCTCAGGGATGTGAACAGTTAGGGCTGAGGCCTGATGACAATCAAACACATCTAAAGGAAGCTGGGGAGAAGTTCTGCTCCTCCACCCGGGGGCTATTATTACCCCTAAATCAGCAAGGAGTAGTTACTGAAGAAGGACCTATGCCACTCAGCGCCCCTCAAAAACCAGGAGCAGGACAAGAAAACCAGTAAAGCAGCATTAACAATTCCCAGGGAATAAAAATAGAATCCGGGTAATAAAATAAGAGTCTAACCTTTTTTCCCTTTGTGCTTAATTTAGTTTCAGTTGCTCACGAGGTGCTGCATGCAGAGGCCTTGCCCCAAGAACTTTGGGCTAAAGTTCCCAGTGTGAAAAAGACACCCTGCTATTACTGCTGCTAAGTCGCTTCAGTCGTGTCCGACTCTGTGCGACCCCATAGACGGTAGCCCACCAGGCTCCCCGGTCCCTGGGATTCTCCAGGCAATAACACTGGAGTGGGTTGCCATTGCCTTCTCCAATGCAGGAAAGTGAAAAGTGAAAGTGAAGTCTCTCAGTTATGTCCGACTCTGTGCGACCCCATGGACTGCAGCCTACCAGACTCCTCCGTCCATGGGATTTTCCAGGCAAGAGTACTGGAGTGGGTTGCCATTGCCTTCTCCAGAAAAAGACACCCACTATACCTCAATTCAAGATGTTGTGGCGTGCCCTCTGCCGAGACCTAGACCCAACTGCACAGCTGTGCCTGTCTCTCGAGAGCTCCGTCACCTCACGAGAACTCTGCTGGCCCCGCGAGAACTCTGCTAGTCCCGCGAGAACTCTCCCAACTGCCTGCCCAGATCAGATCAGAACGTTCAGTCGTTCAGTCGTGTCGGACTCTTTGCGACCCCGTGAATTGCAGCACGCCAGGCCTCCCTGTCCATCACCAACTCCCGGAGTTCACCCAGACTCACGTCCATCGAGTCAGTGATGCCATCCAGCCATCTCATCCTCTGTCGTCTCCTTCTCCTCTTGCCCCCAAATCCCTCCCAGCATCAGAGTCTTTTCCAATGAGTCAACTCTTCGCATGAGGTGGCCAAAGTACTGGAGTTTCAGCTTTAGCATCATTCCTTCCAAAGAAATCCCAGGGCTGATCTCCTTCAGAATGGACTGGTTGGATCTCCTTGAAGTCCAAGGGACTCTCAAGAGTCTTCTACAACACCACAGTTCAAAAGCATCAATTCTTTGGCGCTCAGCCTTCTTCACAGTCCAACTCTCACATCCATGCATGACCACAGGAAAAACCATAGCCTTGACTAGACGAACCTTTGTTGGCAAAGTAATGTCTCTGCTTTTGAATATGCTATCTAGGTTGGTCATAGCTTTCCTTCCAAGGAGTAAGCGTCTTTTAATTTCATGGCTGCAATCACCATCTGCAGTGATTTTGGAGCCCAGAAAAATAAAGTCTGACACTGTTTCCACTGTTTCCCCATCTATTTCCCATGAAGTGATGGGACCGGATGCCATGATCTTCATTTTCTGAATGTTGAGCTTTAAGCCAACATTTTCACTCTCCACTTTCACTTTCATCAAGAGGCTTTTTAGTTTCTCTTCACTTTCTGCCATAAGGGTGGTGTCATCTGCGTATCTGAGGTTATTGATATTTCTCCTGGAAATCTTGATTCCAGCTTGTGTTTCTTCCAGTCCAGCGTTTCTCATGATGTACTCTGCATATAAGTTAAATAAACAGGGTGACAATATACAGCCTTGACGTACTTCTTTTCCTATTTGGAAGCAGTCTGTTGTCCCATGTCCAGTTCTAACTGTTGCTTCCTGACCTGCATATAGGTTTCTCAAGAGGCAGGTCAGGTGGTCTGGTAGTCCCATCTCTTTCAGAATTTTCCACAGTTTATTGTGATCCACTCAGTCAAAGGCTTTGGCATAGTCAATAAAGCAGAGATATATATTTTTCTGGAACTCTCTTGCTTTTTCCATGATCTAGCGGATGTTGGCCATTTGATCTCTGGTTCCTCTGCCTTTTCTAAAACCAGCTTGAACATCAGGAAGTTCACGGTTCACATATTGCTGAAGCCTGGCTTGGAGAATTTTGAGCATTACTTTACTAGCGTGTGAGGTGAGTGCAACTGTGTGGTAGTTTGAACGTTCTTTGGTGTTGCTCTTCTTTGGGACTGGAATGAAAACTGACCTTTTCCAGTCCTGTGGCCACTGATGAGTTTTCCAAATTTGCTGGCATATTGAGTTCAGCACTTTCACAGCATCATCTTTCAGGATTTGGAATAGCTCAACTGGAATTCCATTACCTCCACTAGCTTTGTTCGTGGTGATGCTTTCTAAGGCCCACTTGACTTCACATTCCAGGATGTTTGGCTCTAGGTCAGTGATCACACCATTGTGATTATCTTGGTCATGAAGATCTTTTTTGTACAGTTCTTCTGTGTATTCTTGCCATCTCTTCTTAATATCTTCTGCTTCTGTTAGATCCATACCATTTCTGTCCTTTATCGAGCCCATCTTTGCATGAAATGTTCCTTTGGTATCTCTGATTTTCTTGAAGAGATCTCTAGTCTTTCCGATTCTGTTGTTTTCCTCTATTTCTCTGCACTGATTGCTGAAGAAGGCTTTCTTATCTCTTCTTGCTATTCTTTGGAACTCTGCATTCAGATGTTTATATCTTTCCTTTTCTCCTTTGCTTTTCACTTCTCTTCTTTTCACAGCTATTTGTAAGGCCTCCTCAGATAGCCATTTTGCTTTTTTGCATTTCTTTTCCATGGGGATGGCCTTGATCCCTGTCTCCTGTACAATGTCATGAACCTCATTCCATAGTTCATCAGGCACTCTATCTATCAGATCTAGATCCTTAAATCTATTTCTCACTTCCACTGTATAATCATAAGGGATTTGATTTAGGTCATACCTGAATGGTCTAGTGGTTTTCCCTACTTTCTTCAATTTAAGTCTGAATTTGGCAATAAGGAGTTCATGGTCTGAGCCACAGTCAGCTCCTGGTCTTGTTTTTGCTGACTGTATAGAGCTTCTCCATCTTTGGCTGCAAAGAATATAATCAATCTGATTTTGGTGTTGACCATCTGGTGATGTCCATGTGTAGAGTCTTCTCTTGTGTTGTTGGAGCTGCATTTTCTTGGCAAAACTCTATTAGTCTTTGCCGTGCTTCATTCTGTATTCCAAGGCCAAATTTGCCTGTTACTCCAGGTGTTTGTTGACTTCCTACTTTTGCATTCCAGTCCCCTATAATGAAAAGGACATCTTTTTTGGGTGTTAGTTCTAAAAGGTCTTGTAGGTCTTCATAGAACCATTCAACTTCAGCTTCTTCAGTGTTACTGAAGAACGCTGTAGGGCATTGGGGCATAGACTTGGATTACTGTGATATTGAATGGTTTGCCTTGGAAACGAACAGAGATCATTCTGTCGTTTTTGAGATTGCATCCAAATACTGCATTTCGGACTCTTTTGTTGACCATGATGGCTACTCCATTTCTTCTGAGGGATTCCTGCCCGCAGTAGTAGATATAATGGTCATCTGAGTTAAATTCACCCATTCCAGATCCTTATAAAGCAGCCCTATCCGTGTCCTGTCAGTAAAGCCTTTGCTCATACCTTTCTATTCTTTGATTAATGAGTAAATCTGTCCTGTGCTTCTGAACCAAACTGCATCTGGTTCTATTGATGCAAGTGACACTGAGGAGGAGGACCCCTGTTAGGGCTGGACTTGGGAGGGCCAATAGCACTTTGGTAGGCACTCTCATGGGTGGCACTTCCATAGCATCTCTGCTGGGCACAGAGTCCAGTGCTCGTGGCTGTCCTTCAAGTGCCTAGGGTGGAGTGGGTGAAACACTTTCCCCTTGGAATGAAATACAGACACAGGAAGTCAAAGCAGGGTCACTTGGTGGCCAGCGTGTTACAGAATTGAGGATGGTTAGCCTCCTCTGCTCAAGAGCAGGCCTGCGTCCAGTGCATAGGGTATTGGGTGCAGTGCCATTCTTGGTCAATTCTCAAGAAGCAGGAATTTTAAGGAATGCCTCCCTGAGTCCATGAAATCATAGATAAGTTTTCAGGACTCTGAGAATGCCTCTGGAATGGTGTAAGAAATTGAGTGTTGTAGGGGCAAATGGAATTTTTTCTATGGAGAGGGCCCAGTACTTTCAGCAGATCCTCAAAGGGGTCCAAGAAGCTGAAAGACTAAGAACTATCTCCCTCGTCCAAACTTTGTTATGAGGTTATACTCCTTACCCCATTGCTCTGTCCTCTTTCCCAGAAGACTCTTCTTTTTTTCCTTTATTTTTTTAATTGAAGGATAATTGCTTTACATAATTTTGTGGTTTTTTGTCATACATCAACAAGAATCAGCCATAGGTACACCCATGTCCCCTCCCTCCTGAAACTTCCTCCCATCTCCCTCCCCATCCCACCCTTCTAGATTGTCATAGAGCGTCCCAGGGGATTCTTTAGGCCCCCTCCACTTGAGGCAGGCTGCAGGGAGAGAAGTCTGTTTCCTCTGCTCTGCAAATAGACTTTTCTCACGCCTCACCCCCTGCAAAACTCTCTAAACACGCTCAAATATGAGATATGACTATGTTCAAGACTATGGTTCTGAAAGACATCCTTGCTACATGAGTTTAATTAAATTTAGAAAAGGTAAGTTTGCACATCTTATTGCCAGTCCTCCTGCATTTGTAGTAGAGGTTGTATTACCATTTAAAAACAGCCTTGGGGGTGAAAAAACCTCTTAGAGAGAGTGACAACTTATTCTGGGGAAATAGTAGGAGTGGTAACGGAGAGTGTTGATTTAATTAATTTTACTGCCTATCTGCATTGCTCAGGAAGAGGTAAAATAACCAAATAAAATGGCAACATTTCATTTTCATGATCCCTGCAGTTAAGTTCAGGGGGAACTTACTAAACTGCAGAAGCTGCTGTGGAAGGCATGGTTCAAAGAATACGAATGAGATGGGGAGGTCCCAGCATTCAGAGGCAACTTGGGTCTCCTAAAACTGAGCTCAAGTGGGATTGTGGGCACTGGCTTAAAGCAAGGGAATGGCCCTCACCTAGGAGAGGGTACCCTCAGGTTAAGCATGGTGGCGGGAGGGGACTAGGGTAGCCAGTAGGGCATTTGGGAGGAGGTTTTATCTGCAGGGGAGCCTCATACTTCTTTAACATGTGTTGATTCACACTTTATTCCATACTTTTCCTTTTTTTCCCCCTTTTTACCCCTAAGTGGTTCAATTAATTAACAAGTGGCCTGTATATCTTTCCTAGAACATTCCATTTTCTTCTAAGCCTCTTTAGGGATAGCTCCCACTTACTTGTGGGATCAGCAAAACTGCAGACTTCCTTCTTCCTTTGCATCAGTTTGTTGTCATGGTTCCCCTCTGCTCCCCAGAGAAGGAAGTTAAAAACTGCGCTGCACTGGGCACACGGTGGGTCAAGGTTTTCCACTGCGCTTGCGAATGGAGCCGAGCACATCTGCAGTCTCTCCAGACTGCTCCCTTTCTGGACAGAACTGTCCTGAAGATGGGGCTGTGTAGACTGGGCAGGCTTCCCAGCCTTGGAGCCCTTGCAGCTGAAGCAGCATTTGCTCCTCAGACTTCACTTCTGGCCCCCCTAAATGCCAGATTGCTCCTGTCCTTAAGGGTTTTGACTCATTCTAAACTATCAAGTTTCCGCATTGCCTAAGAGCTTGGCTCCACTTTCTCTATTTGCTTGTAACAAGCAGCATTTTACCTACTTTCTGAGACGCTGAGAATGGGTAAGCAGGCCATGAGAATTGAACTCCAAGTGCGGAGGGCTGTGGGCCACTACTTCAGGCCTCAGGAAGTCAGTCCCAGAGCTGTAGCTCCACCCAGCTGGTCACACCCACTGACCTTATTGTGCAAACCCGGTTCACCTCCTCCACACTCACAGATGGCAGGGCTTAGCTTCCAGGTGTGCAGCAATGAAAACATGTGCAGGAGGCCTTCCATTACCTGCTGGTTTCTCTCTTCAATGGCTAATTGAGGCAGAGCTACGCAATGGGAAATTTGGTGAATATGATTGCTTTTCTGCCTGTAATGGAAGTTTTCCAGCTTTGCTCTGGTAAGTGTTGTAAAAGATGCAGAAAAGGGAGCTACGCTTTTTTTCTCTGAGGTGTTCATGGTTGGAGCACATGCTAGTATTCATCAATGGCACCCCTAAATAAGAAAGCCACACCAATTGGCTAGCAAAGTGGGGCAAAATTCAAAAGGAGGAAAGAGAAATTAGAGAGTGCCTCCCTTCTTTTCTCTCTGTCATGGAAAATATGATTCTGGTTCTGTTGCCGTCTTCAGCTGTAGCAGGAGCATTTGACTCTGTGAGGATCCCCCTCTGGCTCAGTTTACAGATTCTGATCATAATGACATATGAGATCTCAGAGGGGAAATTAGATGACATTAGCACACAGAAGAGCCTGGTGGGCTGCCCTCTATGGGTTCGATGCGACTGAAGCCATTTAGCAGCAGTAGCAGCCGCAGACGAAGGCCAGCAAAATTCAAGCTCGTAGCAGATAAAGATCATTTATAACCTTCTAAACACTGTTCAACATATGCCATGGTTCTGAAGCATCCAAGACTTTTCAAGCATTCATGTCTCTAGCTATTATTTATTGTTATTATTTATTAAGTATGTGGGATCATCTTTCCCCACCCTCATTATCTTCATGATATAGCCCAATATCCTACATGGATTTTTGGAGTCAGTCATACAGGAATTTGTGTAGATTGTGGGCAATTAAGTAATTAATATCATTTAGCATCAACAGTCTAACAGATTATTCTGTGTCACTTAAGGAATTTCTAATGTAGATAAGTAATTTTAGGAAGTTTATTTCCAGAGTTTAATTCTTTTCCATCAGAAGTTTAGCAGTAAATGATAACAGTTTTCTCCCCAAATCTCCACGAACATAGTGCCAGATGACAGCTGAAATGCTCCGTAGGTCCATACCTAAGTGGGTTAGATGATGGTTTGATTAAGAAAAAAAAATACATCACTTAACCAAATATTCTTCCATCCCCCACTTAGAAAGCTGGTTTTTTTGTTTGTTGCTCCTCAGACGTACAAAATACATTTGCCTTCAGTAGTGATCAGGACACTAAATTTCTCTCACAGTCATAGGTGTGGTCCCTCTTTAGCTTTAAATAATTAGTAATCAATTAATGTATCTAATAATAAGTAATTAATAATAATGTATCTATACCTGGCTTCTCATTCAGGTCACCTAGAGAGTTTGTTTTCCTGTCAATGCCCACGGCTCATCACCTACATTCTGCTTCAGTTGATATAAGGCTTTGCTATTTTTGAAAGCTCCTCAGGTGATTCTCCTTTCCTGGAGAATCCCAGGGACGGGTCATGAGGTCATGGCTTTGCTATTTTTTGAATGCTCCTCAGGTGATCCTCCTTGCCTGGAAAATCCCAGGGACGGGGGAGCCTGGTGGGCTGCCGTCTATGGGGTCACATAGAGTCAGACACGACTGAAGCGACTTAGCATAGCATAACATAGCAGGTGATCCTCGGCCTGATTCATTTCAGCATTATCAGAAACAAAATAAGTCAAGTTAAAACAAATAGACATATGTGAAAAGGAATCTACTACTCAATTTTTACTTTCCTTGAAGGGCTTAATAAGCTCCTTTAGGGCCTGGTGAGAGTCTCTTTATTTTAGTATTCTTAGCACTAGTGTCTGGCACCTCATGGCTTGTAGAATGAAGATGATTATTTATTCCTATTGTGCAATAGTGGTTTATATGTTTCAGAAGTTATTTCTTGACAACCTCAACTTATAAACACTATGGAACATCTGAAAGTAAAAAAAAAGAAAAATTAAAAAATGCTGCAGTTGAGCAGCTAAAGCATATGTCAAAAAACTAAAAATGGTTCTAATACACTTTATTCCTGGGAGCATCCTTCAGGCTGCTCGGTGAGCTCTGTTCTTATTTTACACACAGTTCTACTGGTCTTACTTCTCTGGTTCTTCATTCACAGAAACTTAGAGGAGTGACTAAGGACAATGACACATCACAAAAGTAAACAATGGAATTCAGAGGATATGATAGTTGGGGGACAATTTAGGATGAAGGCAAATAGCTTTACATACCCAGCAGCCCTGACCAGCCCTGACTTGGTGCCCATCATTCATGTGTTTATTGGGATTCACTAGTACGAGGTACCCTGCTGGATGTATGGGGATGACAAAGGTGAACACTTTCATTGAGTAGGAGTATTTACCTTGGCTGCAGCTTCATTATTCTTGCTCTTGAGCTGCTTAAAACACAGGAGTGTCAAGCTGCCGCTGCTTAGTTTTCACATAGCATTTTTTGCTGTCCAGAGCGTTTCATAATTTTTTATTACTGAGGCCCTAGTTCAGGTCATCCTGTGGCCGCATAACTGTCTCTCTGGTCTACATAGCCTTCTCTAACCCACACTTTATATTTCTACCAAAAAGATCTCTCTAAATGCAAATCTGATCATATGACTCCCAGTTAAAACCCTCGAATGATACCACGGGCCACACGACTTCACTGAGACTTCTGCATGAGGTTCTTCATAACTGATCCACTGACTGAGTCAGCTCATCTCCCAGCTGACTATTACCCTGTTTTTAGTAATAGTAATAGTATTACTATGACCATGTTTCCCATTTTCAGGTTCTATGACCTGCTCATGATTCCCTCCATACACTGTATTTCCCACTTCTGTGCCTTTGCTCACACCATTCCTTCTTTTTGGAAAGATTTTTCTTTTGCCTACTTTAGCTACCCTGTTCTCCAGAAAGTCTTCCTTGACATCTACTCACTCTGCATATGTGCCACCCCCACACACTGGGCTCATTGTCTTCCATGTGCTTTTATTATACACTGAAATAATGTTCACGAGTGTTGTCTTCAAAACCAACTCCTCCCTCTTCCGTCCCCAGGCTTCCCAGCATTTTAAGTAACCTAAAGTCAGGAACTGTTCTTATAATTTCACTGTCTTTCCAGAGTCTGATATCAACAATAAATGACTGCTACAGGAGATTAAACTGAAAGCTCTTTCCCATCCATTTCCCCATTTTTATTACTCGGATGTCATGTCTCAGCAGGAACTTCTGTAAATAGTTCACAAGCCCTGCGTTGCTACAAATGGTTCCCAGGATTTAGATGAGGAGTCTAAAGCTCTGAAAGTAGTGAGCAGTCTTGGAGGCTGTCTGGGATGAATGTGTGAGTTACTTCATCTCTGGAGCTTTGTTACCTCATCTGTTTCCTGGGTGTGTGCCGTGCTTATCAAGCCAACAATATATTAGCTAAAAATTCATTGAGCATTTATTATTTATTGTTTTTATCAGATCTTCACAATACATTTTGATATTTGCAGGGCAAGTAGTATCATCCTCATTTTATAGATGAAGTTATTGAGTCTCAAAGTTGCTTAAGATAAAGTGCCAGTAAGGGTAGGCTCTGGGGACTGGAATTTGGAGTTTCTGATTTTTGTCCATTTTTCTTTCCATAACTATATGACATCTTCTGCATATGTGCCACAAATGATGGCTTTAATGATGAGCTTGAATCATCAAGGAAATATTACAGACAATATATCATGTTTAAGAAGGCAGGACAATAGATTATAACTTTTAGAAAAGGTTCTATCCAAAAGTTCAAATAAAACCAAGAAAATGTGGTTCTGAAGGGACTAAGATTTGCATACGTAAAAAATAAATTTATTTGGACATCATATCCCCTGGTTTATAAGTCAAGCATTATATTAGCTAAATTTTCGTATCAAGGGATAGAGTTTCCTTGAGATGTATCCTAGAGTATTCCCCTATGTTTGCTTAAAGCCATGTTTTTCCTAGTCCACAACAATAAAGGATAAATTTTAAAGATACTTCTTTAAAAGCCACCTTAAAATATCCTCTTACTTTTCTAGAATTGCTACTGAAGATCTAGGAACAATCTTCCATAAACACCTAAAACCTCTTTTCTCTTATTTCTCTTCTTAAATCAGAAGTAACTTGGTTCCTTTATTTGTCTTGAATCGCTAGGTCTTCTTCCATATTACAGATGACTTCTGTTTTGTTTTGCTTTTTTGTTTGCAAGGAGAAAAACAAGTGAATTGATTCCTAGGGCATTTAAAATCTTTGTTTCATTAAAAGTATTTGATTGTTTGAAGATGGACCTCTTGGAGTCTTAATCTGAAGTCTGGTCTGAAAAGAAGTGGAAGTGTTAGTTAGTCATGTTCAACCCATTCCCTTCTCTAGGGTATCTACCCAACCTAGGGATCAAATCCAGGTCTCCTGTATTGCAGACAGATTCTTTACCGTCCAAGCCACCAGGGAAGCCACAGGTCTGGTCTACTCGGTGTAATCTTTGGAAATATTTATTGCTTTAATCTGGCTCAGATGGTAAAGAATCACCTGTGATGCAGGAGACCCAGGTTCAAACTCTGGGTTGAGAAGATCCCCTGGAGAAGGAAATAGCAACCTACGCCAGTATTCCTGCCTGGGAAATTCCATGGACAGAGGAGGCTGGCAGACTGAAGTCCAAGGAGTCACATAGAGTTGGACAAGACCGAGTGACTAACACTCACTTTTCTGGACTTGATATGCAACACTGCCTAGATCCATGAGTCATATATGTATCCTGAGGCCAATAATGCTTTTTTCAGTGTTATGAATCTGTCTGTCTTCTATCTTCTCCATGTTACATTGGGGGTGGGGTGGGAGTGGGTACCTGTTACGATGCAGATTACTGGGCATCACTCCTGCCCTCTGGAATAATAATCTCTAGAGGGAGGGGTGTGGTGCCCAGGAATATGCATTTTAACAAACTTTCCAGGTGATTCTTCTAATATTACTCTTTGAGCATCCATGATCCAGGTGGTCCTTTGAACCTCAGTGAAGGCTCAGCAGTCAGTTCAAATTTTTTTCCTACAGACAAAACAAAGTGGCCATGAAATTAAAAGACATTTGCTTTTTGGAAGAAAAGTTTGACAAACCTAGACAGTGTATTAAAAAGCGGAGACATCACTTTGCCGGCAAAGGTCCGTCTAGTCAAAGCTATGGTCTTTCCAGTAGTCATGTACAGATGTGAGTTGGACCATAAAGCTGAGTACCGAAGAATTGATGCTTTTGAACTGTGGTGTTGGCAAAGACTCTTGAGAGTCCCTTGGACTGCAAGAAGATCAAATAAGTCGATCCTAAAGGAAGTCAACCCTGAATATTCATTGGAAGAACTGATGCTGAAGCTCCAATACTTTGGCCACCTGATGCAAAGAGCTGACTCACTGGAAAAGACCCTGATGGTGGGAAAGATTGAAGGTAGGAGGAGAAGGGGATGACAAAGAATGAGATGGTTGGATGACATCACCGACTCAATGGACATGGGTGTGAGCAAAGGCCGGGAGATGGTGAAGGACAGGGAAGCCTGGCGAGCTGCAGTTCATGGGGTTGCGAAGAGTTGGACACGACTGAGTGATTGAACAACAACAAAAGCAAAGCAACTACCCTATTACAAAAGCACTGCTTTCTAAGGCTTGAGACCAGTGCTACTTTTCTACTCTTGCTTGGTGTTCTGTATTCAAGCCAATTTCAGTGCTTAACTGCTCAGTATATTGATTTAAAATGGGCTCAGCCATACTGTGAATTGTGAGTGAGAATTAAAGCCAGCGTTTTGTTTTAAAGAAGGTGTGAACTTGACTGCGAGCTATCAGTAATGACAATGCACCTCAGGAGAGCCTTCTGTTACCTGGAGCTACACAGAGAAGCCTACTGATCTTTATCTTAGAAAGACAGAAATCAAAGTGCAACGTGTTCCTTCACTACATGGTTTTCCTATTTATCATGCAAGCTTTGATTTTAACGTTTAGTCCCATATGTGCCATGAGTTTATGTGCAGTGGAAAGTGAAATGGTTTTGGCATCCAAATAATGAATTCTCTTAAGGGAAGTGCCTGCATGGGATTCCAACCGCCTGACAGGAAGGAGAGTTTGTGTGTTACATTATCCTTTTATCATTTGAAACTTCTGGGTTCTGTAGGTTAAATGCTGTCAGCTGCTCTTCAAGGAAATTTTACTAGCTCTCCGCTCTTAGTTCTTACGTAGTTTGCACTTTTTATGCATTTGGTTCTTCCCCTCTGCCTAAATTATAGAGGATGAAACATCAGATGATATGCCTAAAATGGCTGTCATCTCAGAGAAGGGAAAAGGAGACTGCCTTTTTTCAGTTGGTGGCCTATTGACTAGATTATGTTTTTTATAATAAAAATGCCCTTCCAGTCAACAGTGAAAGGTGAATTCATTTTGATCTTATAATAATGTCATGGAGTTGAATGAATCTGCTGCTGCTGCTGCTAAGTCGCTTCAGTCGTGTCCGACTCTGTGTGACCCCATAGACAGCAGCCCACCAGGCCCCGCCATCCCTGGGATCCTCTAGGCAAGAACACTGGAGTGGGTTGCCATTTCCTTCTCCAATGCATGAAAGTGAAAAGTGAAAGTGAAGTCACTCAGTTGTGTCTGCCTCTTAGCGACCCCATGGACTGCAGCCCACCAGGCTCCTCCGTCCATGGGATTTTCCAGGCAAGAGTACTGGAGTGGGGTGCCATGAATCTAGGCGTTATTTATGCAATTGCCATAGAATTGGTGTTTAGTAATAAAAGACAGAATTGGTTGAACAACAGAACTTAGAACATGAGATAGATGAGAAGAATCTATATGAGAGGCATTGAGAATCATAGATCTGAAGAGGCTATTTACATTATTTAAATTACTAGGTGTTTCCTTTTTTAAAGTAATCTTATTACAATTTCTCAATATGTCAGCAAAATAGTCTTTCTCAAGGCAGAAAAGAAATCTGAATGGTAAAACTCCTTTTTTGCTTTTTATCATTATTTTTATTTGACATTTATTATGCATTTATTCTCCAATTATAATTTCTTGGGGTCTTTTAAAATTGTCCCTCTGTCATTATATAGTGGAGGTCTATTTTGGTTGTAACAGGGTAACTGATTATATTTACATGATCCTGAAATAACAACATGTGTTCCTTGTAAAAAAAATGCAAAAATTTACCAAAACTTATGAATAAAATATAAATTCACATGAAAATCTACAACTCAGGGGTAACGTCTATCAGTCTGTATAACTCTTTTATCAGACATTTCTCCAAGTATATATACAAATGAACAGATAGTTTAAACTTTAATGCAAATGTGATCAAACTCAACATGTTGTTCTAACCTTTTATTTCCCCCATTAGGACACATATCATCAACATCTTTTCATAATTATAGGATTATGTCATTATGTGGTTTCCCACTCTGTAATTCCGTAATTTATTTACTCGTCTCTATAAATGAACTTTTTTCCGCTATTTTGAAACGTACTTCCAGACTCATAGCACCAATCTCTATATATCAGGTAGCTGAAAAAATAATTTCAATGCTATTAAGAACTCTGCATCAGATTAGCAAACCGAGTCTCAGAAAGGCTAAGTTACAAAAAAGGCACAGAGTAAATGGAAATGCCTATACAAAAAAAAAAAAAAAAAGAACTCTGCATCAGATTTAGATGTAAGCCTTAACCAGCAGTTACAGTAACATTAAGCACTATGACACATGCTATCTCTTCAGCTATTTTTAATAGTCTTCTACTTTCAGCCTTGATAAATAAGGTTGTAAATTTGTGTTGAACCAGACTTAAACTATCATTATCCCATTATTTTTCATCTGAGTGAAATTACTGAGGCAGATATTTTGAGGAGATGAAGAAGGCTGGTATCTTTCAGAGTGCAAAGTGTTTTTGGAATGTAAAGAATTTCCTTGAGTTGAGTTTCACTGAAGTTTGTAACTTACCCATGTTCCTGAACTATGAAACTATGAATATCTGGGCTAAGGAATAGTTTCTCTTGATAAACAAACAATTAAGAAACACTGTAGACACAAATCTTCTTAAATTTACAGGGTTAATGTCCTACAATAGAGCCTTGGATATGGAATTCCTGGCCCCAAGATTATGGGTAATTGACATAATGATACATATAATTCCAGAAAAGTCAAAGCAATATTTATTAATACAAACAGTGCACGAATGTATCTGTTTCCCCACTCTCACTGACATAAGGTTTAGAGAATTTATAATTTGTCAATATGCTAGATCAAAAAAATTTTGATGTAATTTGTATTTTTTAATGATGATAAACATCTCTTCATATTTAATAAGCATTGGTATATATTTTGCCTTTTCTGGGTTGCCTTGTTGCCTGTTTTGCTATTGGACTTCTCATCTTTCTTCTCTGAAAGAGTTTCCTCACTTCATTTTATGACCTCTCTGTATAATAAAGGTATGAAATTATATGTCACACTTATTATAAATATTTTCTTAATTTGTCTTGCATGTTTAAATCCTCCTTATAGTGTCTTTTAATTTTCTATATCAGAAAGGAACTTATTTTTGTAACAGTAGTAATTTTTTAATAACACAAAGAAGATTTTGATTTTCTACAACCTGAAATTCTGTTTTTGTTATATGGAATATAAGATTTATAAACTTCAAACAACTCTGTGATATATAAACACTTTGCATTTATTTTGGCTCTATTATTTTAGTACTATTTCTATTTGCATTATATTCTTGTGAATAAAAGCATCAACTTACAATGAATGGATTTGCTATTCTCCATTACAGATGTATTTTCCTCTGAGTCTAGGTTAACACTAAAAACTCAAAAATTGGCTAATTTGAGAAAATCTTAAAATTTAGAAATTTAAAATGAAAAATTAATTTCATTTATCTACTTACTGTGAAACCTTGTTTAGCAAACTGTAATTTACAGAAACATTTTTACATGTTTAATTTTATTTGCTTCTCAGAATTACCCTGTGAGTTGGGTATCATTGTGTCTGTTTTATATATGTGGAATACTGAGGTGTTGGGAACTTACATAAGATCATTTTCTGACATAAGGTCATAGAACTAACGAGCGTATGAAATGACCAGAGCTTCAGTTCAGGTCTTTCGAGTACAGAATATGTACTATTCTTTTTAATTCTCCTCTAGTCTAACTTTACTTTTCTACTATAATAAAAATGAAAAACAGGTGTTTAATGACAAGCTTGTCCAATCATCTGTAGATAAGTGACTTCTTTAAAATGAATAATGTGACACAAAGATATTTTCATTGCATCCACAGAGGGATTGATCTGACAACCTGAGGTTTGATATAGTCTGAGCATTTAGTGAGGAGTAGAAGAACACATTATATTTTCATTCTGGCTTTAGAAATTTTAGCCAAAGAAATCAGGGCAGTTCCTGACAGTCCCTTTTCATAGTTGCTGAAAACCTGCCTCATATCCCTGATGAATTCTCCTGGGGAGCTAATTACCTGGAGGAAGGAAGGAGGCAAAGATGAGCATCCCCTGTGGACTCTTCTCTTGCAATACTCATTTTCTCCTCAACCCACCACAGTACCAGAAACTGGCATTTTCTCATAGAGGTCATGTCACCTGTAATATTAATTGAGGGCCAACAGATTAAAGAAACAAATATCTGGTAGAAATAAAACTATCAGCAGAGACCAGAATCCACACAGCAGACCTAGAGAGGTGAAATGAAATTCTTCTGCCTGTTACCTGAAGATGCATGTGCTTATCAAGGGGGTATATTTTTATGTGAGTTTTTTTGGTTGTTTGTTTTGGGGGCATGCCATGCGCCATGCAAGATCCTAGTTCCCCAACCAGGGATCGAATCCATGTCCCTGCTTTGGAAGCTCAGAAAGTCTCAACTACCGGACCACCAGGAAGTCCCAAATGTGTATGTCTTGCTGCTGACCTATCTATCAAGGAGTTCCTGCTCATCGTCCCCCTCTTGCCATGATCCCTCTCTCTGACGGCAGCTCAGGCAGTGGGCACCCATTCCTCAAAACACCCCCCCAAACTCATTCTCCTCAGTTAATCTATTTAGACTCCCAAAAGGAGACAGCACAACAGGATTTTTACCTGATGTTCTATCAGTTCTTTCTCCTTCCCCCCCTGCCCCAATGGGAATCCCTTGGTTCTCTGTCTCAGCTACATTAACTGTAGTGTAATTTGCCTTAAAGCACTTTCTGAGAGAAAAATTTACACAACCACAACCATTTCTGCTCCAGAAAATAAGAATTCTTTTAGGGCAGAGAAGGAACAACTCAAGGGTGATATGTTTTGTGCATAATATAAAAGGATTTTTTTTTTTGCTGTCATAATACTTTAATTTTGTTAAACAGGTATCAAAACAGCTTTAAGTTAGAGGCATCTGCAGCTACATATTTCCCTGTCCTGGTCCTATCAATGTCAATATATCATTGACATTTACTTACCGCAAGTTCCTTCCTCTGTCTATTTGTGACTGCGTTTCACAGTGTGCCTTTAAGAATCTCACCATTTAGCTTTTAACACCCAGGAGGTCACTTCTCTCCTGAACGATTATGGTACTTGAGAAGAAGAGGAATACTCCTGAGACAAGTGTTGCCAGATTTAGCAAATAAAAATACAAGCTGTCCACTTAAATATGAATTTCAGATAGACAACAAATATTGTTTGGTATACATATGTTCCAGATACTTATTTATGGAACATACTAGTCTATGTGTAATGTCATAATACAAATTATAAAAATTTATGCTAAAAATTATTCATTACGTATCTGAAAATTTAATGAGGTATTTTTATATTTTATCTGGCAATCCTATGTGAGACCAGTTTTTAGATTCTATAGAGACCAGAGGTGGACCATGTCAGAGTAAGCAGCACATTTTTTGACTTTCTGAATAAGTAGGGGGTAGAATAGTAGTCTTTTCCCACTAGAAATGGCATAGGAAGGGGTACCCCTCAGGATTGATCCATTCTGCCACCTCAGAATCAGGGTGGATGATAAGATATATCTGCTTGATAGTGTTTTATAAATCATTGCTTGAAGCTATCCTTGGCTTCTTTTGCATTTAAATTAATTATTATGCTTTCATACTTCCTCCCTGAGGTGATGTTTTAAAACTTAGACTCTATAATAATCAGTAAATTCCTAGGTCTATTTGTATGTAGATACTTAAAATTTTTTGAGGATTGGTAAAATTTAGTGAGATTTAGAATGATACAAGAGAAATGAAATGTAATTGTCAATGGTGTCTATTAAAAAAAAAAAGCTTCTCTAGAGTTGAACTAAAACACAGTTTCTTCAAAATATGTCTGAGGGTCCAACCAGTGGTGAGAATTCGAAAGAGTCATATTGAAAATAGGCTTCCCTTGTGGCTCAGCGGGTAAAGAATCTGCCTGCAATGCCGGAGACCTGGGTTTGATCCCTGGGTTGGATAGATCGCCTGGAGAAGGGAAAGGCTACCCACTCCAGTATTCTGGACTGGAGAATTCCAGGGACTGTATAGTCCATGTAATAGTAAAGAGTCCGACACAACTGAGCAACTTTCATTTTCACTTTCAAATTGTGAATGTAAAACTGGAATCTTAATAGACATTAACACTGACCTGATTATAAGTCAATTTTCAAACACTGGAGTAACTCTTTGATAGAGGAAGTCTGTTGCCACATTTCAGAGCTGCACAGTCATCCACTGGCCTTAATATCTTAGAAATGAGAATTTAGCTCCTACTTCAACCCCTGTTTTTCTCAACTTAAAAAACTGATATAATCTGGACTTAAGATGGAGGAAAACAGAATCTATAATAGCCACAACGTGGCATTAGTGGTAAAGAATCCACCAATACAGAAGGCACAAGAGATGCGGTTTCAATCCCTGGGTTGGGAAGATCCCTTGGTAGGAAGTGGCAACCCATTCCAGTACTCTTGCCTGGAAAATTTCATGGACAGAGGAGCCTGGCGGGCTACAGTCCATGGGGCCGCAGAGAGTTGGACATGACTGAGCACAATAGCTATAAAGCTACTACCAGTTCAGTTCAGTTCAGTCGCTCAGTTGTGTCCGACTCTTTGTGACCCCATGAACTGCAGCATGCCAGGCCTCCCTGTCCATCACCAACTCCCTGAGTTTACCCAAACTCATGTCCATTGAGTCGGTGACGCCATCTAACCATCGCATCCTCTGTCGTCCCCTTCTCCTCCTGCCTTCAATCTTTCCCAACATCAGGGTCTTTTCAAATGAGTCAGCTCTTCGCGTCAGGTGGCCAAAGTATTGGAGTTTCAGCTTCAACATCAGTCCTTCCAATGAACACCCAGGACTGATTTCCTTTAGGAGGGACTGGTTGGATCACCATGCTACTACCACTTCCCTCAAAATTCTATAACAGATTAGTAGATTAAAGATGGCCAAAAATTCTTTTCTCAAAGTGAATAATCTCCTTCTCTTTGAATCTAGATTGATCTCAGGGACTTGCTTGATCAATAGAATACAGCATAAGTGACATGCTGGGAGTTTTGAGACAATTTTATAAGAAGTCTTTTGACTTCCACCTAGAACTTCTTCAAATGCTCTCTCTGGGAGCCCTGAATTACTAGATAACTACCTGAGACCACTTAGCTGGGAAGACCACCCAAAGGCCCTTGAACTGTTCCAGTAGAGTCTAGCTTCCCAGTCCCTCCATCTAGGCAGACATACAAGCAAAGCTGTTTTGGCCTCCTACCAGCCAAATACTATCCAGGGATCTTTTATTGAGGACTCAGGAACAGAACAGCCCAGCCGAGCCTTGATAGAATTACTGGCCCCCGAGACTGTGATACGATAAAATGGTTTTATCTTAAGCTACTATGTATTAGAGCAGCTAATTAAGCAGATAACCAGAAAAAACCAGGATGTATTGCTCTTTACACTTAAAAACGGAATGAAGTGGAAGAAAAGAGGGGTTGGCTGATTAGAGAAGGTCAAAGGGGAGAGTGGAATCAGTTCCTCTAAAAGGAGATCATTATTGTGTTGGACTTGAATAAAAGATGAGTTTGGGATTTAGAAGACTCAGGGAATGTTTAAAAACTATGTCAACATTTTTGGCAGGCTGCTACTGTGATTTTGGGTCACACTTACAACTCTGGTCCAACTTCTTAGAGATTCAGAGGGAAAACAGCAGTAAAGTCTCACTTCATGCAGATGCTGTGAACAGTAATGAATAAACATGACAAATAAATATGCTGAAAATAAGAAGTGAAAATGCTAAATACGTTAGAAGCAATCTTTACACCTACTGAAAATCCTTCATCAGATGAGTTCAAATTGGAGGTGTCTCAGGAGAAAATAACTTTGAAAATAAACAGATTTTATTTTTTGTACTTTTATTGAAAAGGTACATTTAAAAAAATACACAGACATTTTACCATTTACAGATTGCAGATATAGATGCTCTAAAAGAGTTCATTTTATTTTGCTGTCTTATACCTCTTGCCCCTGATATCACAAACATTCCAGTCTTGTTGATATCAGCTTAGAAACGGGGGCATGGGAGCATAACCTGCAACAGATTCAGTGAACAGAAAGACAGATTGTTCAATTATAAATTTTTTTTTTATCTTCTGTACATTATTGCATTAGGGAGCCACAAAATTATGTAGCATCATTACAAATGAAAACAGGTTAAAAATGAAGATAATGACATAGAAATACATAGATTTATTGTCTTCTTGCAGAGTGCACGAGAGGTGCAAAAATGTGCAATTTAGGAAGCTCTTTTTCTGTTTGTATACATTTGCTTAGCAACTCAAAACTGGTGAGGAAGCTCCAAAATAAGTTAAACAAAAATAGCGGACAGGTAGTAATCAGAGCTATGTTATATGGCTTTCTATTTTGTTTAAATATCACCAAATAAAATGTAAAACAAAGAAAATACATTATCTTTTGTTCTCTCAAAGAGAAAATTCAAAGCTACTTTGCCTCCTAACATTTACACAGCAACTAAAAGTGTTAATTCAGACAAGAAATACAGATCTAGTACTACACAGGATACAACAGCACTTGGGTCTAAAACAGTACACGATCCCTGTCAACAAGAGTACACCAGAAGGAAAACGCGGTGATCCGTTGGTAAGATGGTATCCACAAGCAAGCACTTGTGTTCATCTAGTTTTGTTCCACACTAGAATGTGCCCAGTTGGATTCCAGGATTATTTACAGACGTGTGAGGAAGACCCTAGTTTTCAAGTCTGTCAGGAAAATATTCCATATTGTTTCTAAGCCAGATCACACCCATGGAGAAATTGTCAGAGAATGATATATACGCACATATATATTTTTTTCTGACAAACACATTTGCAAGAAACTCAGTATTTCAAATACACAAATTGAATGGGTTAGGGCAAGGGGAGGAAAGAGAGAGACAAAGCTTGTGCTGCTCAGATTCCGAAATTACAGGAGCGCCCCCCAAAAAAACACTTTTGAATCTCAGTGACTTTCTCTTTGGAGTCAGATGCTGCATTCTGCAGCTGGGTGCGGCACTGCAACTCAAAATGCTCGAATTGCTGAATCCTTTTTTGGCTTTCCTGCTCTACTTCCCTACTGCCTCAACCGTCTGGGGGCTTGCGGAACATCAGTACGGGGCGAAGAGGATGGAGGCGGGGGTCGCGCGGATGGGGCCGTGGCCCGGCCTCAGCAGAGCGGGAGGGATGGCTGCAGCCTGGAAGAGCGAGGCCGACGGCCGGGGCGGCAGAGACAGCGCAGAGGACACGGCCGCCGCCGCCGCCAGGGGCGAGGACAGGAAGGCCGGGGCCAGGGGCTTCATCATATCCTTCTGGAATGCAAGTTTTGCCTAGGAGAGGGAGAAAACCAGGAGTGGGGTGGGGAGAGAGTTTTGAATGGTGGCAGCGCTGATATGTTTTCGTAAGTAAAAACCAACATTCAGAAGTCAAAATTTAAAAATCTTGACCTGTCTAGATTATTTTCACAAAGCTGGTTTCAAAGTCTCTTGGCATACCTTAACTATAATTTGTTTCCATTTCAACTCTTGTCTGGTGGTCCTTGCCCCTGGGCACTAGGTTCAGGGGAAAGCCTCTATGAATAGATACTGAAGCTATTTTATGCTGCTGCTCACAAGGAAAAACCAAATATACCCAGAAGGTTTCCTGTGTAGAGTGTGGAGGAGCTCCATTCAAAATTCTGGCTTATCTTAAGCCACAATGAGGCTTTTAAGAGAATGTGCCTTACCCTTCACCTCACATTAAAAAAGCTGCACTGGGTTGAGGTAACTGGAGTTCGGGACACTGGGGACCCATGAGGAGTCAAGAAGATATAGTCAGTTTATGCCTCTCTGGCTACTTAAAAACTATTCCCTGAAAATCTGCAGCTAACTCAGAGTTGTCATTGGTAATGATTGTAAGTGGGCTAGAAACTATCTCTATTTAAAAGGAATCCCAGGTGGACTCTTCCTGTGAAGTAAGAAATCAATCCTTAATCCCTCTCTTTTGCAATCAGGAGGAGCTTTGCAAGCTGGATTTGCTTAATGCTCGTAACACCTGCTTGCAGCATCCATGGAGCTTCGGAAAAGCTGGGGGTAATGTCAGTATCACCTCCAGCTGGCCAATCCCAGCTTTCAGCCTCAGACAGACCACCACATTGGGCTAAGTCCCAGGGAGACTAGGAAATCCTTCCATCTGGGTATTTATATGACATCTGTTGGTGGAACCCATTGATATTTTTGCAAAGAAACTAAAAATAGCACATACTGAGAGCAGGTAAGACAGGCTGACTCTCAACATGCCTGCTAGACAGGGAAAGAGAGAGGAATATACACAACCCATGTGCTTTCTGGAAAAAGAGAAAAACACCCCAGAAAGGAGGAGGATATTAAATAGATGCACTTCGTTTTTGGAAAGCAGTCCCTTTTCCCTAAAATGCTCCAAGATTCCTCCGGCATCACTGCCCTTCTTCCCAAGACTTGACTTTTCTTTATATGCTAACGAAGGGAATCTTCAGAAAAGGTCCTGTGAACAGTAAGGTACTGGCCCTTACAGAGGTTCAGTTTCTTTCTTCTAAACAATCTATCTTCAAGGTGTCCTATAGAAGGGACTGAGTTCCTTCTAAATTTCCTCTCTATGAGGGCTATTTAAAGTCAAAATGCTTTCAGAACCAATTAGTCCCTAGACCCTCCTTACCCACAGTCTCTGCCCCAGCCAGCAAGGCTGCCCCACAAGACAGGTGAGCAGGCAAGGTGAACTTACTGCTAAAATGCTTGGGCTCCGCTGGAGTTTGTTATAAGGGCTGTATTTCGGCTTTAATGGCTTCCCAGCAACTCGATCCTTATGCCTTCGGCTAGAAATGTGCTGAAAAAAGTTTGATGCGTTAGCTGAATGGATGTGTGAGTCTTATGCTATGTAAAATGTATTTCTTAGACAGAAAAATATGTCTGGTTCCTGGAAATAGGACATACTGAGATCAGGTGAAGAGCTGGTTCCTCCACTCCCAGTTCCAGGTCCCTGGTTCTGTGGTGGTGTGGGTAAGATCACCACTCTCTCTGAATTAAGATTTGCTCCGCATTATATTGCAACACCTCTCTCCCTTCCCTTTCTCTGTGGCACTCCTTGAACTTTGCCTGGTATTAACACTGTGACTAGGGGTTTCCCAGATGGCACTAGTGGTAAAGAATATGCCTGCCAATGTAGGTGATGTAAGAGACACAGGTTTGATCCCTGGGTTGGGAAGATCCCCTGGAGGAGGACATGGCAACCCACTCCAGTGTTCTTGCCTGGAGAATCCCATGGACAGAGGAGCCTGGCGGGATACAGTCCAAAGGGTAGCAAAGAGTCGGATGGGACTGAACAGGCATGCATGCACCACAGTGACTGATGAATCTGTCTCCCTAAGCAGACTTTGGGTCCTTGGAAGACAGACTGAACCTCTCCTATCTTAGAAGTCCCTGTTCAGCTGTAAGTTCCAAGTGACCGCAGTGCTCCTTGGTCTCTAACACCAAGCCTGGAATCTGACATGTGGTAATAGTAAGTGAAAAGTAAAGCATTAGTTGCTCAGTCATGTCCGACTCTTTGTGACCCCATGGACTGTAACCCACCAGGCTCCTCTGTCCACAGGATTCTCCTGGCAAGAATGCTGGAATGGGTTGCCATGCCCTCCTCCAGGGGATCTTCCCAACAGAGAGATCAAACTCAGGTCCCCCTCATTGCAGACAGATTCTTTACCATCTGAGCCACAGGGAAGCCTGTAGTATTAGTAGGCACAGATATTTAGTACTAACTTTTTCTTCCACATAGCACTTCCATGTTGTATATCATAGGCATCCTATAAGGTCAGGAAATTTAACTGTGAGCACAGTGAGAACCATTAATATAGACCAGGGATACAGTCAAAAGGATACCCAAGCAACAGTGACTACTAATTCAGGGTACGTTACCTGTTTGAGTTGAATTTCTGAATTAACGTGAACATCACAGATTTCACAATGAAATGTCTTGTTCTGTAGTCCTGACCCCTTACTGCCATTCTGCATCTTTAATCTTGATCCAGGTCTTGGATAGGACTTAATTGGACCAGCTCCATTACGAGCTTCAACCATAGTCTTGTGTTTTGATCCTAAGACAGAAAGAAACATATAGTAAATAGCTATTTAAGAACTATATGAAGCTCTTGAAAAGTTTATCTTTAGGTTGCATTTCCCAAAACTTTTTGAAATGACTTTTTTAATGCTAATCTGGTGCTTCCCAGGTGGCGCTAGTGGTAAAGAAACTGCCTGCCAATGCAGGAGCTGCAGGAGACTCAGGTTCCATCCCTGGGTTGGGAAGATCCCCTGGAGGAGGGCATGGCAACCCATTCGAGGATTCTTGCCTGGAGAATCCCATGGACAGAGAAGCCTCATGGGCTAGGTCCCCACGGTCGCAAAGAGTTGGACACAGCTGAAGCGACTTGGCATTCACATAGATTTAACATATTTTCATTGAAAAAAAAAAAGGAAACCATGAGTATATAATAAAGAGAATATGAAAATATAGAGAAGCATAAGAAAATAAACATTACCTCTATTTTCACCACCCAGAGATAACCACTGTTATAATTTTAGTGTATTTCTTTTCCGTTTCTTTTCTTAGTATACTAAAAAAATATGTTTTCAAAATTGGGATCATGCAAATTAAATATCCTAAAAATTTCACACATCAAATCATATTTTCTTGTAATTTTACTGTAATGGCTGAGTGATATATTCTATCATCCTGGGTTACTATAATTCGTTCAACATTTCCCTGCTGAGGGACTTTTAGGTTGCTTCCATTTTTTTTCTCTTAGGAGTGTGTTGCAGTGAACCTTGTGCATAGAGAGAGATTTGTCTTCATTTCTGTCATTTCATCATAATGAGTTTGGGGAAGTACTAGATGCTTTTGAGAAAATAAAGAAGAGAACAAATTTTATCTCCAAGCTGCTTCTGCCTTGCTGTTTCTAAAGTTGTTATACCATACTTTCTTAAAATCACTCCTTTGAATCAAAAAAGTAGAGAAGACCGAACAAACCTAATGTCTGAACAACAAAGGATAAGGTATTCTGATGGGAAAAGATGGATCTTGTTAAGAACATTATTTAAATTCAAACAGTAGCTGCTAACCTGTGTTGTGTGCCTCTAGCTGTGACAGGGAGTTCACAGCCACTTTGCATAGTGAACAATAAAGCAGTTTTTTGGCTTTTTCTTCTTCTGATTCTGAAACAGTACCAGGCGCTCCATTCGTGCTCTTGGAGGGAGAAGTGGCTGCTGCAGGTGGCAGGGCTGCTGTGCCAGGCTTGGGAAGAAATAAGCCACCTTCAGAGCTTGATACTTGATTGGAAATGCTGCCTTTTAACTTCCCTTTTTCTTCTAAGAGAGACACACAGAGACAATGTTAAGGCCTCATATACCATAAGGACAGACAAATTGACATAAAGGAATTAAAAATAAAAATCTGATTTATGCATGTAGTTTTTGAAAAAATTTTATTTTATATTGGAGTATAGTTGATTTACAATGTTGTTTTAGTTTCAAGTATACAGCAAGTGGCACCCCGCTCCAGTACTCTTGCCTGGAAAATCCCATGGATGGAGAAGCCTGGTGGGCCGCAGTCCATGGGGTTGCTGAGGGTCGGACATGACGGAGTGACTTCACTTTCAGTTTTCACTTTCATACATTGGAGAAGGAAATGGCAACCCACTCCAGTGTTCTTGCCTGGAGAATCCCAGGGACGGGGGAGCCTGGTGGGCTGCCATCTCTGGGGTTGCACAGAGTCGGACAAGACTGAAGTGACTTAGCAGCAGCAGCAGCATACAGCAAAGTGATTCAGTTATACATATATCCATCCTTTTTCAGGTTCTTTTCCATATAGGTTATTACAGAATACTGAGTAGAGTTTCCTGTGCCATACAGTAGATCCTTGTTGTTTATCTCTTTTATCTATGGTAGTTTGTGTATATGTTAATCCCAAACTCCTAATTTATTCTTCCCTACCCCCCACCTTTCCCTCTGGCAGGCAGAAGTTTGTTTTCTATATGTAGTTCGTGTGTGTGTGTGTGTGTGTGTGTGTGTGTGGTGCAGATTTTCGTTGAGATTGATTGAAGAAAGAACTCCATGGCTTCAGTTCCCATATCAGATCACTGCAAGGTCATGATGACTCCTGAAACATGACTTTGTTCTCCCACTTGCAGCAGGTAACTTTCTGTCTGATACCCCTGAGTTATAAATTTTGTCCCTTTAATATATAGGGAAACCAGCTACCTTCCAATCTGATTAAATGATATGATGGTAACAGGAAATAAGACATGCAATGGCAGTTTCATTTGACTACTCATGTTTTAATTATGACATGGAGAACATAAAGTTAAAATTCAATTTTTATACCAAGTTAAAATTTTAACCTTAGGGAATAGGGCAGAGGGGAGGGAAGAAACATAGTTAATTTTGGTTATGATTGGTTAAGTTTTTGCTGCTCTTTGAATAGCAATGCAGTTTACCCCAAATAAAAGATTCAAAGATTCTACTCATTATACTTATTAACTACTGCCAGTCTGAATCATAAGTTTTAAATAATGACATTAACCAGAAGCACAGTATGAGGATTAGCCAAATCATTTATAGATGTCTTGGAATTTTGATCATGTAGGTACTTAATGTTTATAATCCTCAAGGCCCATGTGCAGGCTATAAGAGGGGTCAAAGTGACTTTAACAGAGTCTAACACTTTGGGGTTCATTTGTTATTCAAGACAGACTCTATTCAGTGGCTCCTTTGAGAAAGAAGGTGGAGCTTCTAAGGCAAGTACAAAATTCGTCACAAGTTTAATCCTAGTAGAGCCTTGCTCTTAGAAAATGTCTGTAGGTATGCTGATAAACTCTCATTAAGAGAGAAAGGGAATTAAAACTGAAAATTTATGTAATTGCCCTAACCATGTACCACGGACTTGGATGACCAAGAAGGAAGGAAGGAAGGATGAAGGAATGATAAGGTTCTGGGTGTCTCTTCTGTATTTGGGGCAAACCAACACTTCCACACACATCAAAAATGAGGGGAGATGGTATTTCTGCTTAATTGATTTAGGGATCAGCAGTTGATTTCCATCTCTTTTCCCGAGTTGGATTCATCAAGGTCAAGACTAGACACAGCAGGGATACTGTAGATACATTTCAACACCTGGGTGGTGTTTGGAATAAAGGAATGCTCAGATCCCTTTTAATCCTTGGTTTCCACAATCTCTAGTCCTTTTTAGAGAGTTTATTAAAACTTCAGGATACCATGAAGTATGATGGAAAAGATCTCAGGCTTTTACTAAACTGACCTCAAATAGTATGAGTGAAGGAAGTAAATCAGTCTTCCTAAATGGTAATAGTAAGTAAGTTAGATTGAAGATTACTTCAAGTCTGGTATTCTCTTGTCTATAAGGATCCCTCAGATTGAATTTGCAATTTTCTAGAACTCACAAAGCAGATATGCAGATAATAATGGCAGAAAGCGAAGAGGAACTAAAGAGGCTCTTGATGAAAGTGAAAGAGAATGAAAAAGCTGGCTTAAAAAGCAACATTCAAAAAACTAAGATCATAGCATCCAGTCCCATCACTTCATGGCAAATGGATGGGGAAACAGTGACAGACTTTATTTTCCTGGACTCCAAAATCAATGTGGATGGTTACTGAAGCCATGAAATTAAAAGATGCTTGCTCTTTGGAAGAAAAGCTATGACAAACCTTGACAGCATATGAAAAAGCAGAGACATTACTTTGCCAACAAAGGTCCATAGAGTCAAAGCTATGCTTTTTCCAGTAGTCATGTATCAATGTGAGAGTTGGGGCATAAAGAAGGCTGAGTGCCAAAGAATCAATGCTTTTGAACTGTGGTATTGAAGAAGATTCTTGAGAGTCCCTTGGACAGCAAGGAGATCAGCCAGTCAATCCTAAAGGAAATCAGGACTAAAATATTCACTAGAAGGACTGATGCTGAAGCTCCAATACTTTGGTCACCTGATGTGAAGAGCAGAGTCATTGGAAAAGACACTGATGCTGGGAAAGATTGAAGGTAGGAGGAGAAGGGGGCAACAAAGGATGAGATGGTTGGCTGGCTTCATTAACTCAATGGACATGAGCTGGAGCAAACTCCAGGAGATAGTGAAGGACGGGGAAGCCTGGTGTGCTGCAGTCCATGGGGCTGCATAGAGTCAGACATGACTTAGTGACTGAATGATACAAAGCAGTGAAATAATTCAGTAATCTTTTAAGATTTGTTCCTACGGTATTACTCAGTTTCTTGTGATGGGAGCTTAAGTTATTGCGTGTAGCAAAATCCTTCTTGGCTTCAAGCAATTCATAAAATATTTATATAAATTCCTAAAGAATCTGACGTGTTTTAGTCATTTAGTCGTCACTCATTCTGTCTTTTATCCATATTATTTTAATTTCCCTTATGTTGACTTCCCTCCTATATTCTTACATAGAACTTTATAATTTACTAAGTACAATCACTTACATTATCTTTTAATCTCTTACAACAAACTTGTGAAAAACGTAAGGCTAAAGATTATTTCTACCTTAAAAATGTGGCAATGGGGGCTCATTAATATTCGAAAATGCCCCACAGATTAGTAGGTAGCATCAATGAGCATGATCTTTTCTGTAACTATTCACCATGTAATGTATTAATCTTCCTGCACAGAGAGGACTTCACGTGGCATTAACATTATAAGAGGCATACATTAGTCACCTGGAGATGTGAAAAAGCTGTTTCTTTGTTTTACAATTATAGGTTAGTTTTAAAGCATGTTTGCCTTAAAAATATTTATGGTATTCAACAATCATCTGATTCAAGCTACATTGAGAAGATGGACAAAACTATATCTTTTTCCTCTGTGTCCCTATTTCTTTAAGAAAAAAGTACACAGATTTCCTTTTTACATCTCCTTTTCAAAAGAGGTCATTTACTCATTAACAAGTGCGTATTTATAATATGCTAACTGCTGACAGTGTGCTAGTTACTGAAGAGCATAGTTCTGATAAATAAAGTAGGTACAGACTTTAAAAAGGGCTTCCCTGGTAGCTCAGCTGGTAAAGAATCTGCCTACAATGCAGGAGACCCTGGTTTGATTCCTGGGTCGGGAAGATCCACTGGAGAAGGGAGAGGCTACCCACTTTAGTGTTCTTGGGCTTTGCTGGTGGCTCAGATGATAAAGAATCTGCCTGCAATGCAGGAGACCTGGGTTTGATCCCTGGGTTGGGAAGATTCCCTGGAGGAGGTCATGGCAACCCACTCCAGTATTCTTGCCTGGAGAATCCCCCTGAACAGAGGAGCCTGGTGGGCTACAGTCCATGGAGTCACAAAGAGTCGGACCTGACTGAGCAACTTAACTTCAAGCATAGCACAGACTTTAAAAAAGTAATAGCTTAGCAGCGGATATAAGAAATTCACTCAGAGATCTCTAATTTATGACACAAACTGGCAAGAGGCATGGGAATCTAGAATTGAAAGTAATTATGTTTGGTTAATTGGAGAAGGAAATGGCAACCCACTCCAGTGTTCTTGCCTGAAGAATCCCGGGGACGGGGGAGCCTGGTGGGCTGCCGTCTATGGGGTCGCACAGAGTCGGACACGGCTGAAGTGACTTAACAGCAGCAGCATGTTTGGTTAGGAAGGAATTTTTCATTAAGGAAGTGACATTCTGTCTAGGTTTTGAAGATGAGTTTTGAAGATCAGATTTAGATAAGCATGGAATGGAGTGGAAAGGAGCAGGGAGTGAATGGTTAGAAGTGGAAATGTGAGGGAATGTTTAGCTGTTGGAAAGCGTGGAGTTTCCTGGTGAGTACCTGGTAGGTCAGCACAGAAAAGGGCAACAGGTGTAATGGGAGATATAAGGATGGATTGAGTCAGAAGGCAGAGAATATTTTAAAACTATTAAAGTAGATACTGCTGCTAAGTCGCGTCAGTCGTCTCCGACTCTGTGCAACCCCATAGACGGCAGCCCACCAGGCTCCCCTGTCCCTGGGATTCTCCAGGCAAGAACACTGGAGTGGGTTGCCATTTCCCTCTCCAATGCATGAAAGTGGAAAGTCAAGTCGCTCAGTCGGGTCCGACTCTTAGCGACCCCATGGACTGCAGCCCACCAGGCCCCTCCGTCCATGGGATTCTCCAGGCAAGAGTACTGGAGTGGGGTGCCATCGCCTTCTCCGAAAGTAGATACTATGAATAGCTGTTTCCCTTTTAAAAAGTTATAGAGTGTTTAAGATTTACACGGTTCACATTTAGATAATTTATGTTTTAGTTTGCATGCCCTAGATAGACTAGAGTCTTAAACTTTGAGAATATTAGGAACATATTGACTTTGGAAATGTGTAAATGGTGTCATCATATTCAGGGGATTCTGCGGCAGGAAAGTCTCTGAGCAATAGTTTAAATTCTGACTTTGTTTTTGGATATGTATACTTATAAGCATCAAAGCCTAATTTTATTATTCTCATTTTAATTGTTAGATATTTTTATCAAAGTGTGTTATTTCTCTTCCCTTACTGACATTTTTACAGCCTTCTTATTTTGTGTATTTGAAAGTTTAATTAATGAACTGTTTACTTCTGTTTCTTTTAATAAAGATGCATGTCATCTGGAACTTCTGGTTAATATGAGTTCCAGTTTCAAGTATTCCCTCACCTAATGTTAATTAGCAGGTTTTCTGACTGTCTTAATTATTTCCTGATTACTCAAACTCCTTTCTTAAGGTTTTATCCTGCAGGATTTTGAAGTAAAATTTGCTGAGCTGCATCAGAATTGCCCTTTATAACAAATATCCATAATTTATGCATCCAAATGAATTTAGTTTTTCAAAGTAGCTTTCTTGAAAGGTCCCACTCTGATTCACTTATTTTCCAAAGCTCAAAACATTTTGAAAATCTCTCTTTTTGGAATGTTTTAATCTCCAGTTGATAAACCAGGTGAAAGAAATCAGTTTTCAATACTTATGTTTCACTATTTTTTTTACTCCAAAAATTTTACTCGAATTGACCCAGCTTAACACTATTTTACTTATATACAGCCTCAGAGCACAAATACTCTGACATGGAAGATGAAAAGAACGTGTAAGAATTCTGAAATCAGTTTTCAGAAACTAATACTGTTGGTAATTAGAAGAGTCATGTCCATTTACAGGTCTTGATTTTCAAAACAAATTAATATTCTAACTATAGCATAAACCTTATTTGAAGTAGAACTTTGGAAGCTATAATCAACTTTTGGTTTACACAAGGTTTACTCTTGAGTTTAATGTTATAAATAAAAGTTTTTTTCTAATCAGGTGTCAATGGCTTCAATAACAGATAACAGATATCAATAACAGATACATGCAGTATTTTATATGATAAATGCTTGATATAGAAAATAAAGTTAGACAAACATTTAAAAAAATTAAAATCGCCCATGATTCTATTATCTAAAATAAAAGTCAACAAACTTTTTTCTGTAAAGCACCGGATAATAAACATAGTGAGCTTTTAAGCCACACAGTCTCTGTTTCAACTTGTGCTAAACTTTGCTGTAATAGCAGGAAAGTAGCCACCTGCACATGTGATTATGGCAACCCACTCCAGTGTTCTTGCCTGGAGAATCCCAGGGACAGGGGAGCCTGGTGGGCTGCCGTCTGTGGGGTCGCATAGAGTCAGACACGACTGACGTGACTTAGCGGCAGCAGCACGTGTGATTGAACAAACTCAGATAAAGAGGCAGCAGGCTAGATTTAGCCTGCAGGTAGCAGTTTGCTGATCCTTGACTTGGACGCTTATGCTTCGATATCTATTACTCCATATTATTGTATATAATAGTGTATATGAATAGACAGTGGAGAAGGCAATGGCACCCCACTCCAGTACTCTTGCCTGGAAAATCCCATGGATGGAGGAGCCTGGTAGGCTGCAGTCCATGGGGTCGCTAAGAGTCGGACACGACTGAGCGACTTCACTTTCACTTTTCACTTTCATGCATTGGAGAAGGAAATGGCAACCCACTCCAGTGTTCTTGCCTGGAGAATCCCAGGGATGAGGGAGCTTGGTGAGATGCCGTCTATGGGGTCACACAGAGTCGGACACAACTGAAGCGACTCAGCAGCAGCAGCATGAATAGACAGAAACATAATGTTCTATTATTAACATTTGTTGCTTAGCAATGTGTCAAGAATATCTTTCCATTTCAATAAATATAGATAGAATTGGATCATAATTTATAACACCAAATGATGTATACTTACATGGATATACTATATTTAACAAATCTTTTGATATTTAGGTTATTTCTGGTTTGCACTTTTACTATTGTTAAAAAGATAGAGTAGGAATTCTTTTACCTGGGAATGAAGCCCACAACCCCAAACTGAAAGCAATTGGTATCAGGTAATTCAGTACCTTAGAAAAGGTCCTCAAAGAACCCCCAGACACATACTGGTAGCATTTAAAAAAAAGATAGTAGACTTATCCTGTTACCAACACCCTATCACCTACCACTTGGACTGTATAAGGATTGGAGGACTTGCTGGCATTGTAAGTTTCTTTTCTGGTTGGAGGCTTCTGAATCCAGACAAATAAGTAAAGCTAGATATGCATGTAACAAGGGGACACTGGTATTTCATTCCCCCATCAAACGACTTTAGGCCTTGGGATCTGTCTCTCATGCCAGGTGAGGTAGAGGAAAGGAAGGCTGGACAGAGATGAAGCTGAGAAAAGGTGGCCAGGCTTGAGCCTTGCTATTGGTATAAACACAAGAGGGCTGATCATCAGGACCCTGGCAGTAAGCCTGAGGAGTAGATCTTTAGTGGTCAGGACTGAGGAAGAATTGAACCACGTGGAGACCTTACTCATGGTCTTTGAGAAGCATCTGGATACCTACCATGCAGAAGGCATCAATAGTTGTCCTTAAGTACCAAAGTATTTGCCCTCCCTTCCATTCCTTCTCCCATCCCTAAAGATTGGAAAGGGTAAGAATCAGAAATGATATAATGGGGAAGAAGGAAAGGGCAAGCTATGCCTCTTCCCGTGGTCCAATCTGAGCCAGGATGAAGGCAGTGTTCAGTTGGATAAGAGCCTAAAGTTGCAGATAAGACCAGACTTTCTTCTGATATCTGACAGTGCCTTTGAGGAATGAGAAAGGAAGATTCAACAGAGTATATAGGCAATCATGTTTGTATGCCACTGAATTCGCATATACTCAATAAACAGCACTGTGTACAGACAGCTCTGTATACTTGTATTATAGTTTCCTCAGGACCTAAACTTTGAAGAGAAATTGTTGAGACAAAAAGCTTGTGATGCACATTGCCAAATTGCCCTCCAGATGGTTATACAAATTAATACTCTTAGAGCTTTGTAAGAAATTGCTGGCTTCCCTGTACCTTTACCAGCCTAAGCATCCATTGTTTTTTGCCAATATGACAGATGTAATACAGTACCTCATTGTCAATTTGATTTTCATTTCTTTTTATACTAAACAGGTTGAATATGTTTTCATGCATTTCAAAGTAATTTTTAAAAAAATTCTTAATTCTAAAAGGGAACAAAACTCTTGAGCTAAATGCATTTTTAGGAGTTAAAATTTTTACACTAAATAAGTAAACTTTACCATAATAACAAGCCTCCTTTTATATACAACCAATATATATACATATCTGTGTGCTCAGTCGCTGATTCATGTCTAACTTTTTGCAACACTATGGACTATAGCCTGCCAGGTCCCGCTGTCCTGGAATTTTCCAGGCAAGAATACTGAAGTGGGTTGTCATTTCCTACTCCAGGGGATCTTCCTGACCCAGGGATCAAACCCAGGTCTCCTAGGTCTCCTGCACTGGCAGGCAGATTCTTTTACCTCTGGGTAGCCTATATATATATATATATATATATATATATATATATATATATATGTTAATTATATATATAATTAATATATATTTATATATATTAATTGAAGCTTGTTGATTTACAAGGTTGTGTTAGTTTCAGGTGTATAGCAAAGTGATTTAGTTATACTTACATATATATATCTATTCTTTTTCAGATTCTTTTCCCTTATAGGATATTACAAAATATTGAGCATAGTTCCCTGTGTTAGACAGTAGGTCCTTGTTGGTTGTCTATTTTACATGTAGTAGTGTGTATATGTTAATCTCAAACTCCTCACTTATCCCCCCACCTTTCTTAACACTTTGGTAGCCATTAGTTTGTTTCCTATGTCTGTATACGTAACTAATACTGTTAAGTTGGTTGGAGCAGTGTTCTTAGAAGCTGAATTCAGAGGCTCAATCCTTATTTCAAGAAGTTTACTTTTATGTAAAACAAACAAAAAGTGATCTAGTAGATGTTCCTGGCAGTTATAGCTTAGAGTGATAGCAAAAGCAGCCATAATAATCACAAATTAATAGCCAATACTAGTTGAATACTCTCTATAGACCAAGCAGTATGGTAAGAACTTATGTTCATTATCTCGTTTATTTTTCATATCCTCTAATGCAGTACTGGTAACTATCTGTACCTATTTATTTCTTTTTTATTGAGATATAACTTATATACTGTAAAGTACACAAAGTTTAATGAATTTATACCTATGTATACATTTGTGTCCCCTTCATGGATCACAGCCTTGTCGTGGTGAAGGGGCTTGCATAACTCAATGAAGCTATGAGCCATGCTGTGCAGGGCCACCTAAGACGCATGGGTCATGGTGGAGAGTTCTGACAAAACATGGTCCACTGGGGAAGGGAATGGAAAACCACTCTGGTTTTCTTGCCGTGAGAACCCCATCAACTGTATAAAAAAGCAAAAAGATATGACACAGAAAGATGAGCCCTCGGGTTGGCAGGTGTCCAATATACTATGGCGGAAGAGCAGAGGAGAGTTACTAATAGCTCCAGAAAGAGTAAAAGAAGAGGGTGGCAGAGGATGAGATGGTTGGATAGCACCACCGACTCAATGGACATGAATCTGGGCAAACCTGGGGAGTTAGTACAGGGAGGCCTGGTGTGCTGCAGTCCATGGGGTCACACTGTTGGATATGACTTAGTGACTGAACAACAAGAACAAATACATTTATGTTAACCTAAGATATACATAAGATATAAAATATTAATATATAAGATATAGAGATATAGAATGTTTCCACCACCCTGGAAAGGTCCACTGAATCCCCAATTAGTTGATACTCCCCTTCCCTTCAAAGATAACCACCATTCTCATCTCTATCAACTTAGATCTGTTTTGCCTGTTTTCGAACTTCATATAAATGGAATTGCCCAATATATATTATTTTATACTTGTCTTCTTTCATACAACATTATGTCTGAGATTCATCCATATTGTTGCACATATTATAGAAGTTTGTACTCTTCCTGATAGTTGGATAGTATTCATTGTATGACTATGCCATAGTTTATTTATCTACGTTAGTATTAATGAGTATTTGAAATGTTTCAATTTTTGGCTATTTTGAGTAATGCTACAATAAACATTCTTAGACATGTTTTTGATAGCCATAAATACTCATTTATGTTTTCTGTCTATCTCTCTACATATATATTTATCTTTGGTAGATTCTTAAGAGTTTTCCAAAATGGCAGTACTGATTTATATTTCTACCAGCAATGTATGAGAATTCCAATAGTTCTACATTCTCTCTAACAATAGTATCACTGTTTTCAGTCCTTTTGACTTTAGCTGTACTGGTGGGTGACTAATGATGTGGAACATCTTTGCATATTATAGGCTAACTGTATATCTTCTTTTGTGAATTGCTTGGTCAAATATTTCCCTCATTAAAAAAAATAGATTGTAAGCTTTTTTCTTAATGATTTATAGGAACAGGAGTCCTTTTTCAGATACATATATTATAGATTATCTCCCCAGAGAGTGGTATGCTTCCCTCTCTCTAATGTTGTGTTATAATTACAATTGTTCATAAATAAAAAATAACCAAGTCTTAGACAGACTAAATAACTTCCCACATTCATCCAGTTACTAAAATGGTAGAGCATGGATTCAACTACAGGCTTCTGAATCCTAAGCCAGTGCTTCTTATTGCTCTTCTGTTTTGAGGGAGTACAGAATAAGAATGTTCAGTCTCAGTAATACTTTTGTGAAGGCCTGACATTGTTGAATAAAGGTAAGTGAGTGGATGGAAATATCTTTGTATATCTTAGTTACATGGTGCCATATAAACATAGCACATTATAGGCAAAATTTGCTGAGAACCAGACAAATAAGTCTGTTTTAATAAAGTTTCTTTAAGGTTGCAAATTTGCATGAAACCTAGGAAACCTTCTTAAAGGCATATCTTTTGCTTCTGTGTTTTCTTCTCTGAGTTCTCACTTGACTAATTTCCCAGAAGGGTTAATGAAGGTTATGATACCCTATGGGAAGTAAAAATGTCCTTGCATTTTTGTTTTTGATAACACATGTGTTGGTTTATAAAGTTGTACAAATAACAACTAAAAATATTTTCTGCCACTGAGAAATGGCAAAGATTTAAAGCTTATCAGAGATGGAAAGATAAGATATAGTACCTGCTTGACTGAAATGTGGAGCAGCAGAACCATTCTGAGACATACGTGAAGTTCACACCACTCTACAAGTAAGTCCCACCTAAGAATACATCATAAGGAAATAACCATCTACCCATCCAACTAATTTAATAATTATTGACTACCTGTGACATTATCCTAGGCACTAAAGTTAGAGGTGAAAAGACCAGATCTTTGAATCAATAAAATTAATTATCTAGTGGTGGAGCCAGAAAAGTATATATATATATATATATTTATACAAATACACATATACTTTTATTACATGTGTATATATTTATAAAATGTATGTTAAATACATATAAGCAGGTATATAGTGTGTTTATATTATATATATATAAGCATATATAAAAATGTATATAATATATACATATATATACATGCATATATATGTATAATGTGTGTGTATATATATATATATAGTCTCATAGTATGACGTGTACTAAGAAAAATAAAGCATGGCATGGTAATAGAGTCATTTCAAGGCTGTCTAAAGAGGTAATATTGACAGACCCTTGAATAAAATAGCAGGAATTCTGGGAAGAAGAGCATTCCAGGAAGAAAGAATAGCAAGTACAAAAACCTTGAAATGAGCAAGATCAAGGTGAATGAGAAGAGTGAATGCAGGCTGTGAGGTGAAGGAGCTGATCAGAGGCCATATAGTCTGATAGAGCATGAGAGAAATTTGGATGTGATCTAAGTGTGATTTCTGAGTCTCCTGAGGGGTGATCCGAGCCATGTTTTCCTAGGATCATTCTCACTGGTATGTGGAGAAGAATTTATGAAATGATAACACAGGGAGGTGAGTTAGGAGACTACTGTAGTTGTCCAAAAGGGAGCCGACGGTTGCTTGGACCAGGGTGGTAGTAGAGAATTGAGCAGTATATTTAGGATATATTTATGGGTAGAAACAACCAGACTTACTGGCTGATTAGATGTAGGGTACCAGAGAAAGGAATCAAGGATTACTACCAAGATTTCAGCATGAACACTTGGTGAATGGTGGGTAGTATCATTCACTGAGATTAGAGATAATGGTATTTAGGAGGGTGACCAAACTTCCTGGTCTCTCAGCCAGGAAAACTTGGGTATTTTTAGTTCTGTTTACTGATGAATAAACCTAAAGCAAGTGACTTAAGTGATTGGTGCCTTAATCTGAACATGTGCAAAATACCATCATTTTCTCCTTGGGCTCTAAGAAACAATAAGATTGTAAAGGTAAGGCAAGGGCTTCAGGCGGAAGACACGATGAAAAGTTAATAGTTTTGGGGCCTATGCTCAAGTGATTCACAGTTAATGAGATCAAGGTCATGTTCTGTTTCACATTTAAAGGCTGTGGATATCTAAATCTGTGTCTTGTGTTGAGTACCGAAAAAAATGAGTACTGAAAAAAAATGTGAACCAGTCTTTAGAAGTAAATCACTGCAAGTGGACAATGCCAGCTCACACCCCAGGCCCCAAAGCAGTGAGTTTTTAGGAGCAATAATATTCATTCAGTTACATAGTATTTTTATCATTATGGCTTCAAAAGACTTAAATTTTGGATAGAATTTTAATATATGAATTTTGCTTTCAGTGAAAATGCAACAGGTTCTCTGTTTATTGTGCTGTCATTTACCATTTGTCAGAGCCTTGCTCACTCACACCTACCAATGTCTTTCCAAGCCAAGCTTTCCAGAATAGCAAAGGAGTTCCAAATTCAGAAAAGTGCTCATGAAAAGAAGACTACAATTTCAATAGAATCGTACTTTGTGCTTTCTGACGTCACTGAAGGATACTGCTTGTCAGTTTTTACAATAATTTCCCTTTTTACACTTGATTCTGCACAAAAAAGATTAGGCACCAGAAGCATGCAGTGAAAGGATGGCTGGTCATACTGTTACCTGTTTTCACAAGTGCCTTGTCCAACATCTCATTTTTATTTCAAAAAAAACACAAAAGAAATGCCCGGATTATAGCTTAACACTCATGAAAGCAAATTAGTTCACTTTGAAACAGAATTCTGAAATCATTCTCTTCATTTTATCCATTTCTCAATGATGAGAAATGAATGGGTGTCAGTCAGAGGACCTACTTTTTTCGTGTGGTCTTGTGAGGAATGAAACTGAAAAGCCCATGGGACTCTGTACCAGACAAAGAAACATGGCGGACCTGTATGTATGTCAACTCATGTGCTGCAGAAGACTTCTTAAGCCTCTGCCCCACTTGTCCACTTCTTATCTATGCTCTGACACAGTACAAATGATAGAAACCACCAACTGATGACACGTTTTAAAGTTTAAGATAGAATTCCATTAAGACAGTTAATGGATGTATGAGGGAGGGGAGGAAGCAGCAGCATATGAACTGCAAGATGAAGAAGCCAATTTGTTACCTTGGAGTTCTTTGCAAAACAAAATGTAATTAGAGATGTACAGATGCTGGAGCATCATCACTGTATCGGTAGATGCACAAAGAAATGAGGATTCATTTGTAGTCTAACAGGACTGCAGCTGTTAAAAGAGCAGGAAGAGAAGACCTACATTGTAGATAATGTTTGGATATAACAGATTGCCTCTCTTTATTTATTAGATGTTTTCTTTTTTTTTTTTAATTAGCATAATCTTTATTTTTTTTATATTTATTAAGTATTCTTGTCCATGGATACTAACTATAGATATAGTTATAAATATAGATATAAATATAGATGTTTTCTTAGAAGGTGACGTGCAAAAAGATCTTGGAAAATCTAGTAATAATTTGAATGCACTATTTAAAAGATTTTTTTTTTTGAAAGTAGAGCTCTTTTGGTAATGGAATAACCACACACACATTTTTAATTTCTGTAAACTTACATATTGCTGCTGCTGCTAAGTTGCTTCAGTCGTGTCTGACTCTGTGCAACACCATAGACGGCAGCCCACCAGGCTCCGCCATCCCTGGGATTCTCCAGGCAAGAACACTGGAGTGGGTTGCCATTTCCTTTTCCAATGCATGAAAGTGAAAAGTGAAAATGAAGTCGCTCAGTCGTGTCCGACTAGTAGTGACCCCATGGACTGCAGCCTACCAAGCTCCTCCGTCCATGAGATTTTCTAGGCTAGAGTACTGGAGTGACTTGCCATTGCCTTCTCCAAACTTACAGATTAGATTTGCTTAATTAGAAACATATATAGTAGAAAAGTTATATACCTGGAGAACATGTCAATAAATCAGACAAGTGGGAAAACAAGTGATTCTACAAAGGAAATATACACAACCAGTCAGCTTGCCCAAGGCAGCTTTAGCCTTTTTCTTAAGTCCTCTATTGATACTGCAAATCTCTCATGAGCAAATGTCTGGCTTTCCATTCCTGAGAAAAATGGCCCAGCTGGATGAATTTACCACTGATGTTACAGTTTCTTCCTTCTGCACCTATTTTGTTTGCATCTCTGAGGAAAGGTGAGTGCTTTCCACCTGGACTATCTATCTTTTAAATCTCTTCTCTCTTTCCTATAGCTCTATTTTGTTTCTATTAGGTTCTTTCTGTTTACAAAATGCTAACATTTTCATGTTCCAAAGCCATTTTCTGACTTGGTTCACTCATGGAGCTTTCCATTTATCTTTTCTTTGGCACTGAACTTGAAGTGGTCCTGTGCAGTGGCTCTTTCCCGTTCCTCTCTCCCTGTCCATCCTTCAGATCAGATCAGATCAGTTGCTCAGTCGTGTCCAACTCTTTGAGACCCCATGAATTGCAGCACGCCAGGCTTCCCTGTCCATCACCAACCCCCGGAGTTCACCGAGACTCATGTCCATCGAGTCAGCGATGCCATCCAGCCATCTCATCCTCTGTCGTCCCTTTTCCTCCTGCCCCCAATCCCTCCCAGCATCAGAGTCTTTTCCAATGAGTCAACTCTTCACATGAGGTGGCCAAAGTACTGGAGTTTCAGCTTTAGCATCAGTCCTTCCAAAGAAATCCCATCCTTACCCACCTGCAAAAGCCAATGGTCTCTCTGTAGCATTCTCTTGCAATGGGTATACAACTTCCTTCCTGAAAAGCTCTACCCACTTGATGTCAACTACCCTGCCCTTGCCTGGTTCTCCTTCAGCCTCAATAAAAGCTCATTCCAGGACTTGTTCATCAGTTCCTCTTCTTCTGCCTGCCTCTAAGTGTTGGCATCCCTCAAGGTCATTTATTGTCCTCTTTGTGCATTATGTAATCTAATTCACTCCAATGACTTCCTCTACCACACTGACAGAGATTCCTAAGGTGAAAGTTCTACAGGTTCATGAACTGCCCCCCTTCTCTTTCCCTAATAGTCTGTGGACATATATTTCTGGGTATTTCCAACTCAACATGCCAGATACTGAATGAATGAGCTGCTCCACAAAGGGACCCTTCCAAGAAGTGCCCACGTCCACTGATGACCTTACGGTTGTATATTAGAATTGTCAGCAAAGACTCCTGAATTCTTCCCTCTTTTATCCTCTACATTTAATGAATGACCAAAATTTATTGATACTACCTCCTAAATACCTCTTCTGTCAGCCTTATTCACCTTTTCATCCCATAGACATTTATTCAGCATCTACCATCTGCCACTGCCTCATTTCAGGCCCCCATTTATCCTCCTTGGATCATCATAAAACTTCTTTAGAGATATTGTTCAGATCAGATCAGATCAGTCGCTCAGTTGTGTCCGACTCTTTGCGACCCCATGAATCGCAGCACTCCAGGCCTCCCTATCCATCACCAACTCCCGAAGTTAACTCAGACTCACGTCCATCGAGTTGGTGATGCCATCCAGCCATCTCATCCTCTGTCGTCCCCTTCTCCTCCTGCCCCCAATCCCTCCCAGCATCAGAGTCTTTTCCAATGAGTCAAATCTTCACATGAGGTGGCCAAAGTACTGGAGTTTCAGCTTTAGCATCATTCCTTCCAAAGAAATCCCAGGGCTGATCTCCTTCAGAATGGACTGGTTGGATCTCCTTGCAGTCCAAGGGACTCTTAAGAGTCTTCTCCAACACCACAGTTCAAAAGCATCAATTCTTCGGCGCTCAGCCTTCTTCACAATCCAACTCTCACATCCATGCATGACCACAGGAAAAACCATAGCCTTGACTAGCCGGACCTTTGCTGGCAAAGTAATGTCTCTGCTTTTGAATATGCTATCTAGGTTGGTCAAGGAGTAAGCGTCTTTTAATTTCATGGCTGCAGTCACCATCTGTAGTGATTTTGGAGCCCAGAAAAATAAAGTCTGACACTGTTTCCCCATCTATTTCCCATGAAGTGGTGGGACCGGATGCCATGATATTGTTACTTCCAGTCTACTCTCCAAGTTTTTCCCTCTCAACCACTGCTCTATGTTCTCATAATCCTCTTCATATAATTATATTTTGATCTCACACTAACTGCAATGTTTCACACTTAAATTTATTACCGGGATAGAGATATTCTTATGCTCTAGAACAATGTTTTAATTAATCTTTGTGTCCGATATTCAGAAAACCATAGGTGGACAATAAGTTTGTTGAGGTAAGGAATATTTAACTCATTGCAGTGTTTTCTAATCTCACAAGTAAAAATACTAGAAAAATCCACTGTTAACAGCCAAATCATAACTAGTGAAATGAATATAGATAGAATGGATAAATACATTTTAGCCATTGATTATGTAAAGTACTTGAATAATTATTTCCAAAGGTTTTATATATGTATATATATATGTTTATATATGCATATCAAATATCAATGCATATATATTTTTAGGAATCCTACACAAACTTACATATAAATAATAAGCATGTACCTTTGCCAGAAAATCTAAAGTACATGTGAAAACACAAATATCACAAAAATATAGCCAGACCTCTTTGCAACTTAACTGGTGTCTGGGTCTCAGGAAGGTTTCTCATGGGCTCTTTGTGTTTGGAAACTCATCAGAGGTTTGTAGCCCAACAACCCACCTGACCAATCAGTAACCGTAAGGAGTCAGTAACAAACTACATCATACTATACTCATCTAACTCAATAGAGGAACTAAAAAGCCTCTTGATGAAAGTAAAAGTGGAGAGTGAAAAAGTTGGCTTAAAGCTCAACATTCAGAAAACGAAGATCATGGCATCTGGTCCCACCACTTCATGGGAAATAGATGGGGAAACAGTGGAAACAGTGTCAGACTTTATTTTTGGGGGCTCCAAAATCACTGCAGATTTTGATTGCAGCCATGAAATTAAAAAACACTTACTCCTTGGAAGGAAAGTTATGACCAACCTAGATAGCATATTCAAAAGCAGAGACATTACTTTGCCAACAAAGGTCCGTCTAGTCAAGGCTATGGTTTTTCCTGTGGTCATGTATGGATGTGAGAGCTGGACTGTGAAGAGAGTTGAGCACCAAAGAATTGATGCTTTTGAGCTGTGGTGTTGGAGAAGACTCTTGAGAGTTCCTGGACTGCAAGGAGATCCAACCAGTCCATTCTAAAGGAATCAGTCCTGGGTGTTCATTGGAAAGACTGATGTTGAAGCTGAAACTCCAATACTTTGGCCACCTTATGCGAACCCATTTGAAAAGATCCTGGTGCTGGGAAAGATTGAGGGCAGGAGGAGAAGGGGACGACAGAGGATGAGATGGCATCACTGACTCAATGGACATGAGTTTGGGTGGACTCCGGGAGTTGGTGATGGACAAGGAGGCCTGGCGTGCTGCGATTCATGGGTTCACAGAGTCTGACATGACTGAGTGACTGAACTGAACTGATACTCATCTGAGTTATCAACAATTACATGATTGATAAACTTACGCAACAATGCTCTTTAAGAAATTCCAAGTACTATGTCTTGTGGTATTATTTAACTTTCCTCACCCTTTTAGATATCAGATGCAGGTTTTGTATCCTAGTGAGGATACCACTCATGACCAACCCAAACCCCTAAGACACATCATCTTTAGCAGGTGGCCTGAGACTGACCCAGTATATTCTGAGTCCTATAGTCGCCCATTTAGGCCTCCTCCACCTAGGAGCCTCATTTGGACTTGATCTAATTCCAAATGTCCAGAAGGGTCACAATACCTGCCAGTTAGCTCACCTGCTTTGACAGTCACAAGACTTCTCGTTGGAAAATGTTGATCTCAGTGCCCCACTTGAGAGTGAATCGCTGGACTGCTTTGAAAGTGGAAAGAATAAGCCATATAGAATTCTCCATATGGCTTATGATATGTAAAACGAAGTAAAGGACTTGCATGACAAGCTCAGAAACACCAAAAAGCTAAGTACCAACGTGGAAATGAAAGCTAGTTTATGAAATTCTTATAGCACTAAAGTATTATACAGTGGGTCAATATGATGCTTGCGGGCCCTTTCCACCTAATGCCATGTTACCACGGCTCTAGCTAAATTCCAGAAATCCTGTCTCTTCAAGCATGGTTTATCACTGTGACGCTTGCTAATTCCTAATTAACTGTGTTTATGTCTAATTTTCATATCTTGGCCTTTAGACTAATCCTGGAAGCACGGGAAATTATCTATAAATAAAAGTGACTCTACTGAATTGGAATGTGCATGCACTTACGATTAAAAAACAAAAAAGCGTATTTAAGTAACTTAGGACCCATCAGTCAGGTGGCTAATTTTATAAATTCAAAACAGGTCCTGTGATGTAATTTTCTGCCAGGCTCAATAGTGACTGAGGACATCCCTGCCCTTTCCATTTGAAAGCCTGTGCCAATCAGGTTCTGGCCAGTGGGCTACACCCCCCTCAGTGATTTTGTGACCCAGTGAAATGATAGTCACTGCCCTCCTTGTCTGAGCACCACATGACACCTGCTCCATCGTCCCTTGTGCCACTTTGTTTGAGAGCAGAAGCTGCCAGTCTCGCACTCAGATAAAACAGTGGCATCTCCAAATACCTCCATGTTGGCAGCTGGCAGCTTACACTCTGTATCAGTGAGCTGGCACTGATGTAGTGAACTTGTCACTTCTAAGTGAGCACAAAACAGGTCTTATTTGCTAGACCTTGAATCTAATGAACAGCTTTCTCCTATTTTGTACAGTTTTCCAGTCATTTGACTTATACAATAGAGAAATCATATTTCGACTTCTTCAGGTTGAAAAATTGCCCCTTTTCTGATTTGTCACCAAGAGATGTGACACAGTTATTTCTGAGGCAGCTTTATTATGGAAAACAGAATAAGTAACTCATGTCACTCAAATCAAATCCCTCGGGGAGTAGGTCCAGTAGCGATTCAAAAGCCAGGAGTAAGATTAAAAACTAATTTTCTAGGTGGAATGAGGAACAGGTTCTTTTTCTTCTAAACTAATGGCCCTTCACAGAGGAAACATTCACAAGGTACAAGGGGGACATTTGAATTCTCCTCCCCCCACCTTCTTCCTTTCTAGACGCAGACTTTAGGCTTAGCTTTGAGGCTCCAGGCAGGGTGAGGAGCACGCCGATGATGGAAAGGTCAGCCTGAGAGGTACTGAGGAAACTGAGTCCTCACCTAAAATGTATATCTTTACCTAATAGAGAATGTATAAAACATTGTCAGCCAACAAGTTTATTGCCTTAGGCTGTTCCAAGAGATAGGTACAGGCTTTTACTCTTCATGGACTTAACTGGGTACTGCCTGCCCTAAGGAGACTGTGTAGACTTTTAGGGGCTGGACTGCCCAGGTATAACCACCAACCCCTTAAAAATACATCGCTAAAAGGCAATCATACTTCTCCATTTCAAATCTAGCATTTGTACCTAAATTCAATCTGCTGCTTTATTGCAAAGTTGTCAAAGCCAGCTTTATATTTAAGACATACAGGTTGCAGGAAGAAGTCTGTCGACCAGAGAAAGTCTCCTTTAAAAAGGTGAGATTGATTTAAGAAGCCTGATCTCTAAAGGGGTTTGTCTAGGGTGTCTCATCATGCTTAGGGGTACTGCAACATAGGGGCTTATGACTGTGACCATGATGAAATTGAGCAAGAAAGAGATACGACATTGTACTACAGACTGTGAGCTTCCCAACTATAATACAAAACAAATGGCTAAGAGTTTCTTTCTTGCCCAGCTTTGCCCCAAGGTATACAAACCTCATTAAGTCATTGGTTGTGGTGGTGGTTTAGCTCTAAGTTGCATCCTACTCTTGTGACCCCATGGACTGTAGTCCACCAGACTCCTCTGTCCATGGGATTTCCCAAGAAAGAATAGTGGAATGGATTGCCATTTCCTTCTCCAGGGGCTCTTCCCCATCCAGGGTTTGAACCAGCATCTTAAACCCGCGTCTCCTGCACTGCAGGCAGATTCTTTACTACTGAGCCACCAAGGACGCTCCATCAACTCATTAGAAGAAATTCCTTTGCAAGTAATATGGTATGTGGAGAATAGAGAGAGGAAAAAGAAAACCCACAATCGTCTTAAACACTAAACAGGAGTTTTTAACCTGGGGTCTGTGGACTTCCAAGGGGTCCATGAGTTCTCAGGATCCATGAAGTTGGATGATAAAAAGATACAGATATTTTCATTTATCTCTAACTGAAATTCACCGTATACTTCAATTATAAATGAAGGCAGTCTTGGTAATACATTTACCTTTGTCACCCATACACGTCAGATATTTTTAAATGAGATATTACAGTTGTCATAGAAAGGTTAAATACTGTTTAGCAACACTTCAAAATTATGGCAGATATGAGACCAGCTGTTAGATCTTATTTAATGCATTTTTGGTATACTACTGTATCATAACAAACATTGACAATGGTATTTTAATACAATTGGTTTCCTTTGTAAAACTATCAATTTCATTTTATGGATTTATTTTTTTTTACTTTTTAACTTTACAATACTGTATTGGTTTTGCCATATATCAAAATGAATCTGCCACAGGTATACACGTATTCCCCATCCTGAACCCTCCTCCCTCCTCCCTCCCCGTACCATCCCTCTGGGTCGTCCCAGTGCACCAGCTCCAAGCATCCAGTATCATGCATCGAACCTGGACAGGCGACTCGTTTCATATATGATATTATACATGTTTCAATGCCGTTCTCCCAAATCATCCCACCCTCTCCCTCTCCCACAGAGTCCAAAAGACTGTTGTATACATCAGTGAAACATCATTCAGAGAACAGGCTTCACTAGTCAGCCACAGGAATACAGTGGCTAAGACTCTGCACTCCCAATGCAGGGAGCCCGGGTTCAGTCCCTGATAAGGGAACTAGATCCCACAAGCTACAACTAAGAGTTTGCATACTGCAACTAAAGATCCCGCATGCCACAACTAAGCCTGAAAGCAGCCAAATAAATAAGTTAATAATAAAATAAAAAATTAAAAGATTAGAAAAAGAACCATTGTGTCTAGGCCCATCACTTCATTATGCCCATACCACCTTCATTTCTGTCCCTAGCCATCATTGCAACTACTCTCTCACCAACATCCTGAGTTCCTTCTCTTGTCCCCAGGTGTTCTTTCATTGTCTCAGATGTTTGAATAGGGCAGTCTTTCACATCTTCCATTGTACGCAGTACTGGTCATTTTTCTGAGAATCCTCTTCCCTCCACCTCTAACCAGAGCCTCTGTGTCTCTCCCAACAGACAGAGACAGCTTCAGCCTCCTGCTTAAGCTCTTCCTTCATTCCCAGACTAGGTCAGCATCCCTTTCTTTCTATCAACCTTGTCATCATCTGTTTAGTATTACCCTTCCAGCTGATATGCTCTAATGAGGGCAAAGCCCACATTGGCCTGGTTCACTATCATGTATCCAGTGTGTAGTGTCAGGCTGGGTACCTATGGAAGCTCAATAAATATGTGTAAATACATGTCCCCCAAAACCATTCTCTAACTTATGCTTTAATATATTTTATAACTTTTTGATTTAATGTATTGTACTCTTGTTTCATGTTGTTACTTTTATTTAAAGTGGCATAATATTCTATGGGGTATAAGTACTTTTTAAAAATAATTTCCCTAAAAATATTTAAAGCGGCATAATATTCTATGGGGTATAAGTACTTTTTAAAAATAATTTCCATCTTGTTTTCAGTTTTTACTAATGCTGTGATGAATGTCTTCATGTATATCATTTTATTTTTCTTGCTTTGTATGTAGGATTATTTCCTTAGTAAAAATTACAGGAAGAGGAGTTAATTCATCTATTGGAATTAACATTTTTATGGTTCTTGATTTATTCTATGACATTGCTTTCCAAAAGGATTCTCTCAATTTAAAATCCCATAAATAACATAAATAGAACATCTGCTAATGATTTTTCAAAGTACTTAAAATAACATTTGCTAGATTGTCATCATTGGATTGGTTAATAATGGGGTAAAATTTTTGTTGAAAAGGATAACATAAAAAACTTTAACTCAAAATGTAGTACACTAATTTCCACATTGAGGAAAATATTTTATTTGTTAACAGAGAAATAAGGACAAAGATATTGTGCTAGGGAAGACAAATTGTTTTACCTTAGACATGGTCATTTTGTTAGTTAAATGGGCAAAATTCATTGAAGACTCTATCTGAAGTTCAAATATTTGAAAGCAAGGAATAAAATAATCTCTATTATGTTATTTCATATTGAAAAGAAAAAGAACATAATTTCTAGAGGCTTAGTAATTAGTATATTAATAGCATACAAGAAACAAAAAATTAAATACTAAGAATTTTTTGCAAGCTGTTTGTTAGAAATAAAACGTATGGACTTACAAATTTCTCCTTATTTACGGACATACATGCCAGCAGGGACTTGTCAGGCAGGGCCGTGTTTCTCCTTCTGATTACACGTTCCCTCCTACTCCTGTCGTCTCAGTAGCCAACCTGGGCTTCAGGCTGGGCTGCTTCTTCACGAGTAGTACCCAATTTCTCCCTCAATAAATGAAGTTGTTTTGGGTTGTCCCTTGTTTTAATACCCTAGCTACACACAGAACAGACTGTTGACTTAGGAGGTGGGGCATCCGTCTTATTGAATATGAAGAGAAAGAGCTAACCAGTGTCTTGCTGCCCTGTTCATATTCTAGGGAGGGTACCAGAGCTTACCCCATTAAATTCTTCTTAATGATAGTAGTCTAATATATGCTAACTATGTGACTGCTGTGTGCAGGATGCAATGCCAGCATCTGCAGGGAACATAATGGATGATACGTTAACCAGTGGGAGACAAGTAGAAAGACATTTCCTGCATTATACAAATATGCACAGGAGAACAAGAAGGGTCCTTCCACATCTTTAAATGTCCCACTGGGAGAGTTCAGGTTCATCAGACCCTAATGTCCTGGAATGAAGACAAAAATGCAAATAATTGAACTGAGCTAATAAATCAAGTGCTTCGCTGAGGCTTAGTGGTAAAGAATCTGCCTGCAGTGAGACTCGGGTTTGATCCCTGGGTTGGGAAGATCCCCTGGAGAAGGAAATGGTAACCCACTCCAGTATTCTTGCTTGGGAAATCCCATGGACAGAGGAGCCTGGTGGGCTACAGTCCATGGGGCTGCAAAAGAGTCAGACTAAACAATAACAACAATAAAAGAAGCACATGAAGGGATGTAAGTGTAGGTCACTGTTGCATGGCGTGAAATGGTCATAAACTCAAAAGGACAGTGTCTTCAGTGAGCCAGGCACATTTATTGACTCAGTACTCCTGATGACAATCATGGGAGGTAGATATCAGCTCCCCCATTTTATAGATGGGGAAAGAGAAGGTCAATGAACATTACTTAGAGTTAAACATTCAGTGAGAGGTGGAAATGATCAAGCTTATGCTCTTTCTACTACATGCTAGGTAGGTAAAGGTACTCAACAATCATACCTTGGTTAATATATCTTTATCCAAAGCTACTCAAAAATTGATTTTTAAAAAACAGTTGTAAAATGGAATGGGGAAAGAAAGAACACACATTTCTGAGATGTCAGACCCAGTGAAAAAGGATCTCAAACAGTCTTCAAAAAGCATGTACAGTAAAGTTTATGAATCTTCATCTAAAGGCAGTGTATCATGGTAGCGAATTTGAGGGATCACCTGGGTGAGACCTTGAAACTACTTTTCATCTGAATGACTCTGAGCCATTATTTTCCCTCTCTAGGTCTCATGTTCTAGTATCCCTCAAAGGATTTTTATAATTAAATAAGATAATCTATATAAAATGTTTAGACATTGGTACTTTGTGCAGATCACAACAAACTGTGGAAAATTCTTAAAGAGATGAAAAAGTTGGCTTAAAACTCAACATTCAGAAAACTAAGATTATGGCATCTGGTCCCATCACTTCATGGCAAATAGATGGGGAAGCACTGTAGATGGTGACTGCAGCCATGAAATTAAAAGATGCTTGCTCCTTGGAAGAAAAGCTATGACCAACCTAGACAGCATATTAAAAAGCAGAGACACTACTCTGCCGACCAAGGCCCATCTAGTCAAAGCTATGGTTTTTCCAGTAATCATGTATGGATGTGAGAGTTGGACTACAAAGAAAGCTGAGCGCCGAAGAATTGATGCTTTTGAACTTTGGTGTTGAAGATTCTTGAGAGTCCCTGTACAGCAAGGAGATCCAATCAGTCAATCCTAAAGCAAGTTAGTCCTGAAGATTCATTGGAAGGACTGAAGCTAAAGCTGAAACACCAATATTTTGGCCACCTGATGTAAAGAACTGACTCATTGGAAAAGACCCTAATGCTGGGAAAGATTGAGGGCGGGAGAAGGGAACGACAAAGGATGAGATTGTTGGATGGCATCACCGAATCAATGGACATGAGTTTAGCAGGCTTTGGGAGTTGGTGATGGACAGAGAAGCCTGGTGTGCTGTAGTCCATGGGGTTGCAAAGAGTCAGACACGACTGAGCGACTGAACTGAATTGAACCAGGCATATAATGATATACTTTAATTATCAGTTGTACTGCTGTTAAAGTTATTTTTTGCATATAAGTCTAATAAGCTTGGATCTGTTTTATCTGTTTTCTAGAATATACTATATTAGGTGCAGCATAATAAAAGATAATGATAGCTGACTACCACAAGGGGCAGCTGTCTCATTGAAAGTAGCTGAGATAAGACCCCACAGGAGGACCAAAAACAAACAACCTCTCCAAAACTGTAAGAACACCAATAACAGTTGTTTTAATTATGCTTTACACTTTGCAAAGTCTTTCTGCAATCATTTCATTTGATTCAGACAACGTTACTGATTGTAGGGAGGGCACTGCTCCCACTTTACCAATGAGAAAAGAGGGTCTCAGAGAATGGAATGCCTTCTCTAGAATCAGAGCTAGTCAAAAGAGCAAAGAGTACCACAGTCTATAGATGTGCTGTGCAATAGGGTAGCCATATGTGGCTACTTAAATAAAATCAAATATGCGGCTCCTCAGGAGCACAAACCACATTCCAAGAGCTGAATAGTTCATGGCACTCATGTTGGACAACCCAGATTACAGACCATTTTCTTCACCATAGAAGGTTTTATTGAGTTATGCTGGCCTATAGAAACGAGAGCACCAAACCATTACTGCGTAATACTATGCCCAGTGTCCATGACAGTGATCCTGATTCTCAGAGAAAGATGTCAGGGAAAAGGAAAATACTTTAGAAATGTTTTTATGAAAAACACTAAACTTTTAACTCTAGAGTTAAATTTGTGTGGCACTAGGCTATAAGCAGGAGAAGGCAATGGCACCCCACTCCAGTACTTTTGCCTGGAAAATCCCGTGGATGGAGGAGCCTGGTAGGCTGTAGTCCATGGGGTCGCAAAGAGTCTGACACGACTGAGCGACTTCACTTCCCTTTTCATTTTCACGCACTGGAGAAGGAAATGGGAACCCACTCCAGTGTTCTTGCCTGGAGAATCCCAGGGATGGGGGAGCCTGGTGGGCTGCCGTCTATGGGGTCGCACAGAGTCGGACACGACTGAAGCGACTTAGCAGCAGCAGCAGCAGCAGGCTATAAGCATCATCAGAACTGCCCAGAATCCCCCAAAGTACCTAGAACCAGTGCTCTGCACACAGAATCTACAAATAGTTATTTAGTAGTTCTATTTCATGATTGACTCATTTCAGGAAAATATGTCAGTGTAAGAGAATTCTTCCCGAAGCAAATAAATTGAATGTCATAAAAATGTAATCTTTGTTAAAATCTCGAGGGAATTTATGTTTGTACATTTATAAAATTTAGTGTCCATACAAAGTCATTTTATATTTCAATATCTATTTGATGCAGAAAAGTTGTAAATAAATGTAATCAAAAGAGATGAATGCCAGTTAAAATAAATGTCTGAAGATGAGAAAAATTTTTAATAATGATATAAGCCTTAAAATAATGGTTTATAACATATCCCCAGTAAGTCATAAGTTAACAGATCCTCAGTAAATCATAAGTTGGTCTTAACTTTTGGTTCATTTTCTTAGAGCAACACTAGGAAATAACTTTCAGAAGTGGAGAGCCTGACAATAAGTGCTCAGTATTACTTCAAAGCAATATAAAATGCTCAGAAGTTTCAGAAGTTAGTTTCCAGAGGATGACAAATACTTGACTACACAAGAGTCATCGGCCTTGCCTGGCAGGATGGTGCTGTCAAATTCAAGGTGCACGGACAAAGATGGAGGCAGTTTCATTTTTTAAATCGACTTTGAACGTCTTAATGATATATGTACGTTTCATGGAAATATGAGCTTTAGTATAATGGTCTGTTCTCTTTAGACAGATGGGACTCAATTTATGTTGTACATGATTGTATCCCAGAATTTCAGCCTTAAGATGTTTGTCATAATATAGTTAATCTATTATTTTATGAGGGCTACTAAATCTTGGCCTCCTGAATTTGGGTAGATGCATGCCAAATTTATGATGGCGCTTGTCTAAAAATGACAGATGCTGCCAAAGCAGAAAACTATCATTTTCTTCTACTCAACAGCACAAGGTCTTGGTGTGAGAGACAGAAATGGGGGAAAGAGGCATTTACAAAGACCTTGCTGGCTAATCAATGGAGTCCTGCAGCAGTCTGTGGAAATGAGAAGCTGTCAGTTGGGAAACTTAGCCCCATTTGTAACAACACATAAAAATTGTGAAACACACAGGGGAACCCATAAAAACGATGAGGCGAGGGTCTCCATTTGTATCTTTGGCAGCAAAACTCTTCAGCAAAATTGAAAAATGCAGTTTCATGAGGTAATAGGATGACCATAAAAAGCTGAACTGTAGCCTTTCCAGGCAAATCGTACTGATGTACTAGTTGATAACTGCTCTGGGTTCACACGTGAGGAATTCCCACCATGCAAAAGCACATTATACTGGAAACTAAAACAGGTTTTGAGATGTCCTCACTTCTTTCCTTCCTTCTTAGGTATTTTCTGGTACTGTCATCTCTATCTCCATGTTATGGTCATGGGTATGGTTAAACAGGGCTTCCCAGGTGCTGCTGGTGGTAAGGAATCTGCCTGCCAATGCAGGAGACACAAGAGACATGGGTTCAGTCCCTGGGTTGGGAAGATCCCATGGAGGAGGGCATGGCAACCCACTCCACTATTCTTGCCTGGAGAACCCCATGGACAGAGGAGGCTGGTGGGCTATGGTCCATAGGATTGCAAAGAGTCAGACAGGACTGAAGTGACTTGCACACACGCATACACATAGGGGATAAACAAAAGAGTGTTTCTGTGCCCAGTAGAAATCTTTTAGAGGGGTGATCCAAATGCTACTGAAATTGTGGACAACATCCAGGAAAATCCCCTGGACCCCTGAGGAGGCAGCCAAGGCTCTGCCATATTGGTGATGCTCTTGCCCTCTGCTGACCTCTATCTAAAGGAGTGTGTCTGCCTCCAGTTACATAAAGTCAACATCTGTCAAGCAGGAGCTTTGAGAACACTTGTCATTTACGTGAAATGAGTGTTTCCATTCAAACTTGTCCTTGAAAAAATCTCTAACTCCTAAAGCTTTGGTCTCTTGCAGTTAAATGAAACAGACAACATATTGCACAGAAACGAAAGATTATCAATAAAACAAAGCCTTAATGGCCCTTTCACTGCCACATCTCCTACTGAAAAATACCGAGAGATAGCAAACAATTTAAAAGTAATACATAATCCTACTCAATAGTCTTTTAAAAAGTGGGTTAGTGGTTTCTGACTTTGCCCATTGGGACACTTGTATTAATTTTTCCGAGTTAGGAAAGTTTAGAAATAATGGGAACAGTGGAATCTGCATGGGACCAGAAGCCCCAAGTTCCTGCTCCGACTCTACTGGGATATGAGTGGTGCAAGCTCACAAAGCATTTCATTTCTCTAAGACCCAGGTACTTCAGTGTTGCCATATTTTGGGGAGCAGCTTGAAGGTGGCTACTGTATGTTATTTTTCTCTGTAGTCCTAAGAGACAATATAGGAAAACGAACAAAACCCCACTACTTTGGAAGCTCCTTGGGAGCAAGAAAGTGTCTTTCTGTTCATTGCTGTACCCTAGAAATGGCAAATGTTATAGATGCACTACACTACTTAGCACAGATAATAAATACTTGCTGAGTGAATAAATGGATATAGAGTTTATTGTGTGCATGTATGAAAGAGGGATACTAGTCTCAGCCTGACCAGTCACAGGGTTGTTGCGGGGGTCATACGAAAATAGTTATGTGACTGGATTTTACAAACTGAACAAACCCAAGGTATTCCTATTGTTATATTTTAAGCAGAACATGTTGGTTCCATCATCTTTTGCTCTTAATTGCATTTATAAATATATCTATAGCATTTTGAATCATTCCATCTGCTATCATCTTTTTAGACAGCAACTGATTAAAAGCTGTTTAGCTTTAAATAGCTTTATATACTTTGAGCTAGACGTGTATTTTCCCCATCTTGATACCTAATTAATTAAAAAAATCTTGTGCTAAAGACTAGACATATGGACCATTAGGTTGAATTATCACAATATTTATCTCTAGGTTGATTATCAAAATATTTCATTATTTTCTCGAAATAAGGTTTTCCAAAGGCTCTGCTATGAGTGGTTAAATGCTGTCACAAAGAGCATTCAACTTGATGTAAGGGGCATATTATCACAGGGAAGTGTACTGTCATATGGCATTATGACACTTGAACTCCAGGGAGAAATTTGGGTAGAATGTCTGGCCAATATGTTCTAGCCATCTTCCTGAAGCTGCCTAATGCTTGCTGTGTCTTGACCTCAATTTTCCCAAAGCACATTTATCCTCCCTCCTGCAAAGTTTTGAACTCCCACTGATACATCATGAAAAGTGGGGATAGATCCTAGAAGACTAGAAAGCTATTTCTTTGGATTTTATGTTTAATTCTATTCTAACTTCTAAAAAGTGAATAGGACAGCTATCCTTGCCTGAAATAAAACATATTTAGTTTTTTTCAATCATGTGGTCAAAGCTTCTTACAATAAATGAAATTCCTGTTACTGTAGTTTAAACTCATTTTCTTTACAGATTTGAAAGAAAAAAAAAAAAAAAGAGAGAGAGAGAGAGAAAGCTTCCAATAATACCCTGAACTTTTTATATCTGATAGTTTCATTATAACAAATCTCAGATCCAGACACAACATGATCAAATTATGTCTCCAAATGCATCATAAAAAATGGCTGCCCCAGTTGTTAAAATAGCAGGTAAAAAGGCTTTTCTAGCTCTTAGAAGATTGTTAGGTCACTTCTTAGAATAAATAATCTGTGTTCTCAGGGAGTAAAGTGAGATCATCTGTCAGTCCCGTACTTGTCAGATTCTTTGAAACGACATTTTTCTCTCAACTGATTTTCAGTGAATCCCCAGATGCTGTACTCCCAGAAGCTCCCTCCCTTAAAAGTTGGCTATTTCCTCTTCCTCAGGATTTGCCCTCATTGGACAATACTCTATTGCTAAGTTATTGCTGCTAAAATATGAGAAAGGAAATTGAATTACTAAATCTTTTGGATGCTCTGAATGCCCGGATTTTGAAATGATAGCTGAGACACCATGTTACTAGCATATTCCCTTTTTACTCAAATATCTCAGAATCACATAGATACTGCTTAAACTCACTTGATAGGAACTCTTCATTCAAAACAAAAAGATCAGTGCTAGTGAATTTCAGTCTTGTAAGAATTATCAGTCAACCATGACTTCTCACTGTGACTGTTACTCTACTTTTTGGCTGACTCCTTAGAGGCAGCGTTGTCTGAAATAAAACACTTCAGTTAATTAAGTACCACACTCCTTCCTATTCCCTCCCCCTTCCCTCTGTGACCCACCTAGACTGTTTATGAAGGTGTGGTCCCTGGGTCTCCTATTCTCTTAAAGTGGGGTTTTAAACAAAATCAAAACCAGTTACCAAAATGTCATGACCGTCTCTCATAATAATGTTATGACAAAAGGAACTTTTTAAGGATTTAGAAATAGGTGGTCAACAATAGGTTTTGTATTACATTATTTAGACCAGATTTCCCATCTGGGCAAACTTTCTAATTTTCTAACTTGAAAATTGTACAAAACACATGTGTAAATTATTGCTTAGAAGCCAACATTTAGTTGAAGGTGGAAAAAAAAAAAAACCATATATCTATTTAGCAAATATAACCTTTATTTTTAAATAGTGCCATTTTCCAACAGCTTTGGTATTGCTTTTATAGATATAATAGGACAAATTAAATGTTTCACTAGTATCAATATTTAAAACATGGAGAAACAAAAAAGTAATCTGAATGACCTAACCAATGACTTGCCTACTAATTTATGAAGATTTTGAGTATGAAGAACATGGAAAAGTGAGGTAACCCTCAAATACATATAGCTTCCATGATTTCTAATCCAAGTCTGGACAATGACATGGTGAGTGAGGTCAATACTGCTGGACCACAGGTATTTTGGGGGGGTACATAGGGGAGTGGCAGAAGCAGCAGAGGATGTAGGATTAAAGACAACCACATAGCTACTGGAGAAGAGACTCTGGGCTTGAGATTTGTTTTTCTCTCCCCACTGTCATCTCTTAGGGTTCTTCTAGATCTCAATTCTCTTTCCTTGTTTATACCACTACTGTGCTTGATCTTGGTGTGTTCCTATTACCCGCTAGGCAAACATGATTATTTGTAAAGTCTTAAATAAGCTGAAGGAATGGAGTGACAATAACCTCCACTGTTTTTTATCATTTGCTTATAAGGACTTCTGTGCATAAGTAGCACAAGTCAGGTAAGAAAACCTTTCTCAGAATATTATTTCATAGAGGCAACAATATCCTGTAGAAAATGAAATCAGGCAGGAAGTCAGAGATGATGGATCCTAGTCTTCCAAACACTGGGTAACATTGGGCAGATAGCGGATGCAATGTGGACCTCACCGTGGCTTGCTGATTTATAAACTGGAGATAATATTTGACTCTAATAACTGATAAGTCTGGGTTAAAGATTAACTTGCTAATATGCAGAAAAAGGTTTTGTTCTTTAGAAGGGGAGAAGTGTGATGTAATAATTTAGTATTTATTATCTGTTCATCAGGTATCACGATTTAGTGATCCTATCACACAGAGAACAAAAGTCTTTTATCACCAAATTTGAATCAGCTCATTCATTCCAGGCTTCAGAGCTTTGGGCACCAGCATCTATGGGACCTCACCAATAATGGTCACATTTTACATAGTCTCTTTGTCCGATGAGGGTTTTCTGAATCCTCCTTTTACAAATGGATTTGTTTTTCTCCCAAGCCCCTGGGCAACCACAGGAAAGCATTCTTAAGTCTCGTCCTCAAATTCTATAATGATTTGGAGAGGAGAAGAAAATCAGAAGAGCAGCGTGTGTCTGTGTGCTTCCAACAACAGAGAGGTACCTAAAGAGAGAGTCGAACAAAGGAGAAAAGGACCACTCTCTCAGTTTTCCTTCATAGATGGTCACTGCAACAGGGAGACTCCTCCATCTTGGGTGCTGACAGGTGGCTGTGAATGTGTGGAAGCCTATTAAACATCCAATTTCATGGCATACCCACTAGAAATACAATTTTTTTTTCTTCTTCCTGAGTCATTCAGTTTGAACCTACTCAGAAAAACTGCTGATTCACTGGGACTATGAAATAGAGACTCTTCTTAAGAGGCCCTTCCATGAGTAGCCCATTTCCGATTATATAAAGTTCTTTTAGTCAGCTCATAACTGTGAAAAGTTCCTTTAAAATCTTTGAGTTCATTTATAACTCTGAGGGGAAGTCTACAAAGACCTTAAAAAATCAATAGCTTTTATTATTGGACACATTTCTAGATTCACTTAATAGTGTTACTCTCTCAAAAAACTTTACTCTGTTGCCCTTCAACTCCTCTTCACTGGGGTAAGAAAATATAAAAATGTCTGTTAATAAACAAGTTTAAGAATTCCTTGACTGAAAGGTCCATTGCAAAAACCAAACATAAAAAGAATAGAGGGGAATAATAAACTCAGTATTTTAGACCCATTTCTTGATTTTTGTCTAAACACAATGTGACCAAGAAGCTTCCACTTATTTTCATGCATATATTTTATATATATATATATTTATACACACACATATATACTTAAAGGTATATATTTAACAACATGGAATGGTAACATATCAAATGCTTAGATTCCGTGCAAACACATAACCTTTCCTGTGAAGGAAATATACTCATATTATAAAAACGAATCATGGAGAGTAACATGCAACAGTGGAGGGGAAGAGAACGAGGTAGGGACAGGACCAGGAGGAACACAGAGAATGTAAAGAACAAAAAGTGTCATTGACCTGATTTGTCAGAGTTGTTGCCTGTGATTGGAGTGATGGAGCAGCTGGGATTAGCCTTTGCGCTGTCCTTGGAAGAAACCATTTTGGGTTTATTTTTCGTTGCCTCTAGTGCTTTGACCTTCTTGGCATGTTTACTTCCTTTGTAGTGGGCCTCGGCCTGGCTCTACAAAGGAGAACAAATCAGGCTCATTGTTTTGCTACTTACAAACACCACAATGGATGATCATGCAGGAAAAAATACATTCAGTCATAGGCACCACAGACATTTATAGCTCAGCACTCAACTACGTTTTTGGCATTTAATGAGTAGCAGACCAGTATCTAAGAGATTTCTGCATACTGAGACCTTTTTTTATACAACACAGAGGACCTGTGTTTTTCAAAACCAGACATTATACAAGTGGACAGAAGGGTTAGGGCAAAACTGGGATGAAGGTGAACTTTGTCATTAATGTCTTCCCACCACTGCCCATCTGGGTTACTTGTCGAATGTTTGGCCGGCAACAAGCACCTTGAGTGTCCTACCTGGGTAAGACCTTACACGACCACTTCATTTAGTTTCCTTTTAGCTACAAATCTGTCTTCCCTGCACCTATATTTCTCTTGGCTCTGCTCTGAGAGCAAGTGATGTGATAAAGCAACCAGCTAGAGAGTGGAAATGGCACTGCATTGTGGAGTCATCTCTATGTGCTTAACGCGTCATTCTGATGACTCCAATTCTAAGAACAGACAATAGAAGCCACAAAGGAAATAGGGACAATGCTTGCTTCTGATCTCAGATGTGATTCTGAAGTCAAAGCAGTTAGTACTACATTCACGTATACTCAAAGCATAGGTGAAACTGTGACTTCAATACTAGATCAAAAAAAAAAAAAAAAGAGTGATCAAGGCAAGTGATTTTTAAAAATTTTCAAAAGACAAAAAACAAGTTATGGAAAAACAAGAAAACATTTAGTCAATTTGCTGATTTTTGGAAAATTTTCCTCTACCTAAAGAACAAGGATTTTACCTTTTTGGCTTCTAGTATAATGCACATGTTAACTGAAGAATTAAGTATATTTGCTCCAATTTCAGAGAAGGCAATGGCACCCCACTCCAGTACTCTTCTTGCCTGGAAAATCCCATGGACGGAGGAGCCTGGTGGGCTGCAGTCCACAGGATTGCTAGGAGTTGGACACGACTGAGCGACTTCACTTTCCCTTTTCACTTTTATGCATTGGAGAAGGAAATGGCAACCCACTCCAATGTTCTTGCCTGGAGAATCCCAGGGACAGCGGAGCCTGGTGGGCTGCCGTCTATGGGGTCGCACAGAGTTGGATATGACTGACGCGACTTAGCAGCAGCGGCTCTAATTTCATTTAAAACAGACCCCCAAAATATAAACAAACTAAAACATATATGGTGTATTAGCTTGGTTAGAAAGGTAAAGATGCTGATAAACCTGTTATATAAAATAAGAAGCGAAAGCGAAAGTTTCTGTTCGAAGATTCCTAAAATAATAACTTTTTTAACTTCAGTTTTCCTTATATACACTTGTGTGTGTTTGAAGATGGTAATACTCATATTTTCATCCATTTTCCTCAGCAAGCAGAATATAGGTTGTGTGTGTGTGTGTGTGTGTATGTGTGTGTGTGTGTAGGTAGATGTGGCAATGGACAGGAGTCAGATTTTACTTCTACATTTCAACTAAATATATGTGATTTTCCTAGCACATAACCTGGATCCCCCAAGGTCAACAGATTTGAATTGACTATACTTAGTCCCTAACTTTCTGAATATGTTTTCATAAATATTATTTTAGACTATCATTGACTTATCATTGTTCTTAGTTGGTTTGCTCAAGGACTTCTCATGCTGTTCTCTGTCAAGTTGAAAAAAATCCAATCCTAAAGGAGGAAAAAGTGTAATATTAAGTTTTATTAACATCTGAGAATGGTTAAATCCAGCAAATACTGTTGGGTAGGCATAAATTAAGAAAATACACAAATAAAACTAAAAATTGATAACATGAAGAAATAACAACAATGACCAATATTATTGAGCCTCTGCCAAGAACATTTCTAAATGAATTATGTGTATTTGCTCATATAATTATCATAATACCCTGTAAGGTAGGTACAATTATTGGTCAACACTTTACAAATAGAACACTGGGCACGAGAAGTTAAATACTTTATCAGAAGTCACACAGGTTGGTGTAGAAGGCACTTTGTGGATCTGAAATGCGTCCACGTGTACCCCTATTTAACTATACATTATTGTTGTTGCTTCAGTCACTGAGTCTTGTTCAACTCTTTTGCCCACGAGGCTCCTCTGCCATGGGATTTGCCAGGCAAGAATACTGGAATGGGTTGCCATTTTCTTCTCCAGGGGATCTTCCTGACCCAGGGATCAAACCCACATCTCCTGGTTGGCAGGTAGATTCTTTAATGGTGAGCCACCAAAGGAGCCCAAATAACTATGTATCCTCATTTTAAACATACACATACACTAAATTAACAATATAATTTTATTAGAAGTAAAAAAATTACATACAAAGCCCACTGCTTTTAATGACTAAGTGAAGGATTATACTTTAGTAGAAGTTTCTATGAGTAGGGACTATCTTCTTAATTCATGGAAATAAATTTATTGGATTGAAAAAGTTCCAATTGAAAATTGGACTTTTATGTATGATGCTATGGAAAAACTCAAACGAACTTTCTGGCCAAACCAACACTAACATAGTATGTTAGGCCTGAACCTTCTGTTGAGTAGCTAAGAAAGGCCCGCTTGTTTGGTATATAACAATTTCTACAAGACATCAGGAGACCGCCTAGTTAATTCATCTTTCCAAGTATACTAAATAGTGAGATGTTACTTTAGTGTCCTTTGGCTAAAGAAACATCAAGTTCTCTAAATAAAACCTCCTAGCACAAGATAAGTGGAGTGTCACTTCCTCATTATTATTTCCTGGCACCCTTGCAGAAAGCTAACAGCATCAATTAGCACTTGGGATTAAAGAGCCAGCTAAGTGACACCTCACTGGATGCCAAGATAGAAAGAGCTCTCTTGAGCCGTGATTCACCTTCCTTTTGAGTTCTGGGGCCTTGAGAAAAGTGAAACAAGCTTTCTTAGCCTCTGCTCGCTGCTGTTTGTGAAAGATCCCGAGTTAAGACAGTGGCAGACCCCACTCACTCATGCTTGGCATCTTTCCAATTCCCTGTGATATTCTTGGTTAGTAGCACTTTGCTGTCCTCAGTACTGTATCTGAGGTGTCAACAGCTTCTAAATCCTGGGCAAATCTTCAAGTGAAACTGAGACATTGTTAAATAGCAACACGATTAACCTGACTTCATTATCTGGGAATCTCCTTAATTGAGGAATGAAAGCAACAAGGACAAGAGCCAGAGAACCTATGAATGAGGCAAGACGATTAAGCCTGATCAGCGATGGTTCTTGTATCCTTTCTGAGAAACTTGGCTAACCAAATGAACTTATTTTATACCTCAGCGAGTAATCAGCAACCTATTTGTCTAGCACTAATGGCTTGCTTTCTGATTCCCTTCCAAAAGTACTTCTATACACCCTAAAGTGGCAGTAATCAAATAAACCCCTTGCCAAGAATTGTCAAAATCAGAGAGTTACCCAAAGCATCATACTGACTTTCACACAGGAATTCATTGATATCTAGGCTCTTACAGAGGTCACTCCAGTAGCTACCTGACCACCCAATGGTAGAGGAATAGCTTGGACAGGAGATGACATCCTGGGATGTTTTTTTCCTTCCATTCATCTCTATCTTTATTACTAAGGCCCCTCACTTTCTGAAATCTCCACTTCTCTTAGGACCCTACTGGTCCAAAGAAAAAAGATAAATAATGAGACAATGCATTACTTTACAAATAAAAATGCTATAATGAGAAATTCGATAATTCGCTGAGCTCCCATATCTGTTTTTTACCTTATTTCTAGTTTGGACTTCAGAGAGGTAGATAGGATCTTGAAAGAAGACACTGAACTATGTTTTCTTTGGGCAGAACGAACAGCCCAAACACAAACTGGCAGGTGGCTGGAGCAAAGTAAAGTCACTGGAGGAAGTCCTCAACTATTTATTTACTAAGAAACCCAATTGTTTTGCATCTTAAAATGTAATTGGAACTGTTCCCTTAATTACAGAAAGTGTATCATTAAAACTGTTGGCACTGATTTTTCTGAGACCTTAGATTTCAATGCCTCAAGCAGTGTTAGTTGGGAAGTAGCAGAGGCCAGTTACTTTTCAGAAAAAAAATGTATATACTCTATATACGAAAATGCCAAATAAAACAGATGTCAAACAAACTACCATAAACCAGCCTAAACTAACAAGGGGAAAAAGACCCCTGATTATTCCACAGGGAATTACACCTGCCATTTGTTAGACATTGTGAAAGATTAAAAACAAAGGCCCCTTGCTCACAAGAACACCAATACAGTATACTAATGCATATATATGGAATTTAGAAAGATGGTAACAATAACCCTGTGTACGAGACAGCAAAAGAGACACTGATGTATAGAACAGTCTTATGGACTCTGTGGGAGAGGGAGAGGGTGGGAAGATTTGGGAGAATGGCATTGAAACATGTAAAATATCATGTATGAAATGAGATGCCAGTCCAGGTTCGATGCACGATACTGGATGCTTGGGGCTAGTGCACTGGGATGACCCAGAGGGATGGTATGGGGAGGGAGGAGGGAGGAGGGTTCAGGATGGGGAACACATGTATACCTGTGGCGGATTCATTTTGATATTTGGCAAAACTAATAGAATTATGTAAAGTTTAAAAAAAAAAAAAAAAGAATGGTAGTTGGAAGAAAAGACGGACGTATAAAAAACTATAACCCAAACAGAGAGTGAAACTATAAAATGGAAGATAAACTGGAACAAAGAAATCTGGGAGTCAGAGGAGAGGTAAATCTCTTTGGATTGGAGGAGGACCGTGGGGGCTTCAAGGAAAAGGAATATCAGAGCTGTGCCCTACTTCTAGGGTGGAGTTCTGAAGAGGCAGTGTGGAGGCAGAGGCATTTCAGGTAGAGGGACCAGCATGTGCTGGGCAAGTGAAGTCCTGTGAATTGTGCAGTGTTTCCCGGGCATAGCTGCTTTTCAGTATCACTAGAACACAGACATATAAAAGGAACAACAGGGAAAGGCTGCCACATCCAACATTATTATCCAGTGTAAAACAGAAAATATCTCATAGTGTTCTACAAGTAAAAAACAATGTTCTACTTGTAGGCATCTTTTATATAGATGGCTATAAGAACGTTGTTGCTTTTAAATCACAGATTTTATCCTCTGCTGCAAACTATAATCCCAAAGCACAACTAAATTATTTATATAGAAGATTTAATAATTTGAGATAAAAGCATGACACTTAAAATACCATAGTTAGATATATTAGAGTTTACTGAACAGTAGCTACATAATTCGGAGAAGGCAATAGCACCCCACTCCAGTACTTTTGCCTGGAAAATCCCATGGACGGAGGAGCCTGGTAGGCTGCAGCCCATGTGGTCGCTAAAAGTAGGACACGACTGAGAGACTTCACTTTCACGCATTGGAGAAGGAAATGGCAACCCACTCCTGTTCTTGCCTGGAGAATCCCAGGGACAGGGGAGCCTTGTGGGCTTCCGTTGGTGGGGTTGCACAGAGTCAGACACGACTGAAGCGACTTAGCAGCAGGAGCAGCTAGATAATTACTTGAATCTTTGCTTTAACATAAGGCTACATTCAACTCTAAACATGCTTTATTTTTTTGCACATTTGTTGCATTGATAAGATCACATCCTCTCAGAGACAATGCTACAACATAAGAAACATAAAATACACCCAAGAGAAAGGCTTACTTAATCCAAAGATAAGTCTTTCTGCTGATATTTGCAATTTTAAGGCCTGCAATATCAGTAATGATGTACTACTGGCTTTGATATTCACTTTGTTTAGTCCTCATCTACTGGGATCTGTTGAAAACAAAGTCCAAACACAATTATAACCGTTAGGAGATTTTCAGCTTAAAAAGATGCAATGACTTTTCTAATTCATATGTTACAGCTAAGTGAAACACTCCAGGGGGCTATAGCCTGTCCAGGGTGGCCACGCTGTGCACTGTGTGTGCTGGGGGGGTGAGGGGGACTACCGTCACACAGACTTTAATGTGAATAGGGTCCTCTGGATTCCTTCAAGGCCAGAACTCTGGCTATGGTGTTTCATATTTACTGGCTTTGTAGTATATATGTATAAAGGCCATCAACTTCAAATATTTCTATATTATTAAAGAGAAAAGTGGTTACTCCAGGAAGAAAATAATGTATGCTCTAGATTGCTGATTCCCTTTGGGCCTAATTCAGATTCTATCAAAATATCACGAAACAGAAGTAGAGATGCTGGATTACAGCTGCTTTTAAAATGCCACTATGTGAATATATGAGCATTACACATGTATGTGTTTATGTTTTCCAAACTTTTCCATGTAGGTAAATTAAGCCATTTCTTAAAAATGCTAAGATTTTTGGTGGGCTTCAAGGTAGTTTTTCAAATGTACTCTCTTAGCTAAGAGTACTGATGTTCAGGCTTCTGGTGCATAATTCACTGGTAGAATTACTTTACACATTGAAATATGGAGAAGCTATAAATGGACCTAACAGCCACAACAGAATTTACATGATGAATTAAAAAAAAAATTGCAGTTTGAGTTTAAAATTACCTAGAATATAGCGAAAAGTGGCTTTTTAAAGAAGGGGCTTTAATCTTTTAAATAAAATTGTTTATGTACAATTCCAAGTGAACAAAAATTGGCCTCATCTTTCCAGTGAGTTTTATATTTCAACTATGTGAAGGCAGATTATTACGTTTAGATGATTCCCACAATCCAAAGTTCTGCCCCTGATTATCCAACTATACTCTATATTTCCAGTTTAGAGTTGAGGAGAATGGGGCATAAAAGAGACAGTTATTGGAGACTGACTATATCAGTTGTGATCTAAGCTCCAAATCCTTTCATTTGCTGAATTCTGCTCTCCCTTCCTGTTATTTCCTTTCTTTCAAAGTAGGCCAAAATTAAAAATAATCTCCTTTTGAAAACAAATTAATCATATATATGGGTCAAGGTAAAGTTCATCCCAGAAAATTAATTTCTTAATTCTATCATGAATACTGTAAATTATAGAGACTATATTTTTTAAATGAGGCCACCATCACCCTAATACCAAAACCTGACAAAGATGCCACAAAAAAAGAAAACTATAGGCCAATATCACTGATGAACATAGATGCAAAATCCTTAACAAAATTCTAGCAATCAGAATCCAGCAACACATTAAAAAGATCATACACCATGACCAAGTGGGCTTTATCCTAGGGATGCAAGGATTCTTCAATATCTGCAAATCAATCAATGTGATACACCACATTAACAAACTGAAAAATAAAAACCATATGATTATCTCAATAGATGCAGAGAAAGCCTTTGACAAAATTCAACATCCATTTATGATTAAAACTCTCCAGAAAGCAGGAACAGAAGGAACATACCTCAACATAATAAAAGCTATATATGACAAACCCACAGCAAACATTATCCTCAATGGTGAAAAATTGAAAGCATTTCCTCTAAAGTCAGGAACAAGACAAGGGTGCCCACTTTCACCATTACTATTCAACATAGTTCTGGAAGTTTTGGCCACAGCAATCAGAGCAGAAAAAGAAATAAAAGGAATCCAAATTGGAAAAGAAGAAGTAAAACTCTCTCTGTTTGCAGATGACATGATCCTCTACATAGAAAACCCTAAAGACTCTACCAGAAAATTACTAGAACTAATCAATGATTATAGTAAAGTTGCAGAATATAAAATCAAGACACAGAAATCCCTTGTATTCCTATACACTAATAATGAGAAAATAGAAAGAGAAATTAAGGAAACAATTTCATTCACCGTTGCAATGAAAAGAATAAAATACTTAGGAATATATCTACCTAAAGAAATTAAAGACCTATATAGAGAAAACTATAAAACATTGGTGAAAGAAATCAAAGAGGAAACTAATAGATGGAGAAATATACCATGTTCATGGATTGGAAGAATCAATATAGTGAAAATGAGTATACTACCCAAAGCAATTTATAGATTCAATGCAATCCCTATCAAGCTACCAACAGTATTCTTCACAGAGCTAGAACAAATAATTTCACAATTTGTATGGAAATACAAAAAACCCCAAATAGCCAAAGCTATCTTGAGAAAGAAGAATGGAACTGGAGGAATCAACCTGCCTAACTTCAGGCTCTACTACAAAGCCACAGTTATCAAGACAGTATGGTACTGGCACAAAAACAGAAATATAGATCAATGGAATAAAATAGAAAGCCCAGAGATAAATCCACGCACATATGGACACCTTATCTTTGACAAAGGAGGCAAGAATATACAATGCATTAAAGACAATCTCTTTAAAAAGTGGTGCTGGGAAAACTGGTCAACCACTTGTAAAAGAATGAAACTAGAGCACTTTCTAACACCATACACAAAAATAAACTCAAAATGGATTAAAGATCTCAACATAAGACCAGAAACTATAAAACTCCTAGAGGAGAACATAGGCAAAACACTGTCTGACATACATCACAGCAGGATCCTCTATGACCCACCTCCCAGAATATTGGAAATAAAAGCAAAAATAAACAAATGGGACCTAATTAACCTTAAAAGCTTCTGCACATCAAAGGAAACTATTAGCAAGGTGAAAAGACAGCCTTCAGAATGGGAGAAAATAATAGCAAATGAAGCAACTGACAAACAACTAATCTCAAATACATACAAGCAACTCCTACAGCTCAATTCCAGAAAAATAAATGACCCAATCAAAAAATGGGCCAAAGAACTAGACATTTCTCCAAAGAAGACATACAGATGGCTAACAAACACATGAAAAGATGCTCAACATCACTCATTATCAGAGAAATGCAAATCAAAACCATTATGAGGTAACATTTCACGCCAGTCAGAATGGCTGCGATCCAAAAGTCTACAAATAATAAATGCTGGAGAGGGTGTGGAGAAAAGGGAACCCTCTTACACTGTTGGTGGGAATGCAAACTAGTACAGCCACTATGGAGAACAGTGTGGAGATTCCTTAAAAAACTGGAAATAGAACTGCCTTATGATCCAGCAATCCCCCTGCTGGGCATACACACTAAGGAAACCAGAAGGGAAAGAGACACGTGTACCCCAATGTTCATCGCAGCACTGTTTATAATAGCCAGGACATGGAAGCAACCTAGATGTCCATCAGCAGATGAATGGATAAGACAGCTGTGGTACATATACACAATGGAGTATTACTCAGCCATTAAAAAGAATACATGTGAATCAGTTCTAATGAGATGGATGAAACTGGAACCTATTATACAGAGTGAAGTAAGCCAGAAAGAAAAACACCAATACAGTATACTAACGCATATATATGGAATTTAGAAAGATGGTAACAATACCCCTGTATACGAGACAGCAAAAGAGACACTGATGTATAGAACAGTCTTTTGGACTCTGTGGGAGAGGGAGAGGGTGGGATGATTTGGGAGAATGGCACTGAAATATGTATAATATCATATATGAAATGAGTCACCAGTCCAGGTTCGATGCACGATACTGGATGCTTGGGGCTGGTGCACTGGGATGACCCAGAGGGATGGTATGGGGAGGGAGGAGGGAGGAGGGTTCAGGATGGGGAACACATGTACACCTGTGGCAGATTCATTTTGATATATGGCAAGACCAATATAATATTGTAAAGTTAAATAAAATAAAATTAAAAAAAACAAAAAAAAAACCAAAAAAAAATAAATTTATTTATTTAATTGGAGGCTAATTACTTTATAATATTGTGGTGGTTTTTGCCATACATTCACATGAATCGGTCATGGGTGTATATGTGTTCCCCATCCTGAACCCCCATCCTACCTCCCTCCCCATCCCATCCCTCTGGGTCATCCCAGTGCACCAGCCCTGAGCACCCTGTCTCATGCATCAAACCTGGACTGGCAATCTATTTTACATATGATAATATACATGTTTCAATGCTATTCTCTCAAATCATCCCACCCTCACCTTCTCCCACAGAGTCCAAAAGTCTGTTCTTTATATCTGTGTCTCTTTCACTGTCTCACATATAGGGTCATCATTACCATCTTTCTAAATTCCATATATATGCGTTAGTATACTGTATTGGTATATTTCTTTTTGACTTACTTCGCTCTGTATAATAGGCTCCAGTTTCATCCACTTCATTAGAATTGATTCAAATGCATTCTTTTTAACAGCTGAGTAATATTTCTGCTTTATTGACTATGCCAAAGCCTTTGACTGTGTGGGTCACAATAAACTGTGGAAAATTCTGAAAGAGATGGGAATACCAGACTACCTGACCTGCCTCTTGAGAAACCTATATGCAGGTCAGGAAGCAACAGTTAGAACTGGACATGGAAAACAGACTGGTTCCAAATAGGAAAAGGAGGACTTCAAGGCTGTATATTGTCACTCTGCTTATTTAACTTATATGCAGAGTACATCATGAGAAACTCTGGGCTAGAAGAAGCACAAGCTGGAATCAAGATTGCCAGGAGAAATATCAATAACCTCACATATGCAGATGACACCACCCTTATGGCAGAAAGTGAAGAGGAACTCAAAAGCCTCTTGATGAAAGTGAAAGAGGAGAGTGAAAAAGTTGGCTTAAAGCTCAACATTTAGAAAACGAAGGTCATGGCATCTGATCCCATCACTTCATGGGAAATAGATGGGGAAACAGTGGAAACAGTGTCAGATTTTATTTTTGGGGGGCTCCAAAATCACTGCAGATGGTGACTGCAGCCATGAAATTAAAATACGCTTATTCCTTGGAAGGAAAGTTATGACCAACCTAGACAGCATATTCAAAAGCAGAGACATTACTTTGCCAACAAAGGTCCATCTGGTCAAGCCTATGGTTTTTCCAGTGGTCATGTATGGATGTGAAACTTGGACTATGAAGAAAGCTGAGTGCTGAAGAATTGATGCTTTTGAACTGTGGTGTTAGAGAAGACTCTTGAGAGTCCCTTGGACTGCAAGGAGATCCAACCAGTCCCTCCTAAAGGAGATCAGTCCTGGGTGTTCTTTGGAAGGACTGATGCTAAAGCTGAAACTGCAATCCTTTGGCCACCTCATGTGAAGAGCTGACTCATTGGAAAAGACTCTGATGCTGGTAGGGATTGGGGGCAGGAGGAGAAGGGGACGACAGAGGATGAGATGTTTGGATGGCATTGTCGACTCGATGGACATGAGTTTGGATGAACTCCAGGAGCTGGTGATGGATAGGGAGGCCTGGCGTGCTGCAGTTCATGGGGTCGCAAAGAATCGGACACGACTGTGCTACTCAACTGAACTGAACTGAATACTCCATTGTGTATATGCACCACAGCTTTCTTATCCATTTGTCTTATGATGGATGAATCAGGTTGCTTCCTGTCCTGGCTATTGTAAACAGTGCTGCAGTGAACACTGGGGTACACTTGTAGAGACTGTATTTTGAAAAAGATTTTTTTCCCTCCATCAACCTAATGGAAATAGGTTTTAAATGAAAATGAAAGTGTTAGTTGCTCAGTTGTGTCTGACTCTTTGTGACCCCAATGGACTGTAGTCTGCCAGGCTCCTCTGTCCATGGGATTCTCCAGGCAATAATACTGGACTGGGTTGCCGTTTCCTTCTCATGGGATCTTCCGAACCTAGGGATTGAACCCAGGTCTCCTGCATTGCAGGTGGATTTTTTACTGTCTGAGATACCAGGAAGCCCTGGAAATAGGTTTAGGTAATTTTTTTCAATATAGATAATGGATAATAAAATGAGTCTTATTTAATGTCACGATTTCTTTAACATCATCACAATTCAGTTAAGAATTAAGCAAAAAGTATCTGAGATGCTTACCCTAAGAAAATAAGGCTGCTTACCTCTCTGATTCATTTACAATTTTTGAAAGGTTTATTTACTTTGTATTTTGGGCTGGGGGTCAACATTTGAGTCAATTTAATGATAAGGTGTGTGCCAACTCCTAGTATCCACTAGGGTTTAACTAAGGCAAGATGGAAGTAAATGAACACAGGGAAAATATGCCTTTAACCTCTCTTCTAAATCATAAGGGGAGTAAATCATGAACTTCACACAGAATACTGATGAAGCATATTCTATAAGTTATTATACTCAAATGAGAAAATTAGCTCTCTGTATATGAACATAATCTTGAATATGTAATAACGGGAACATTTATAATTTATGAAAATACCTAATTGTCTCAGACTTTTGCATAGAGGACCTCATCTGTTAGAACTTCTAAATCTTAGAATTTTTATGAAATACATGGATATCATCTTCTATCTTTATAATATGATATAAAACATTAAGGATTTACTAATAATTACTTACTATTCTTGAGTATCTTATTTTGTGATTTACCCCAAAGCTCTCAAAATTATCCACTTCTCTCAAACTAATTTCAAATTCTATATTAAACTGACACATTTTAGTTAATAATTTTCTACTACCTTGAAATATAAAGAAGAGTTTACAGTGATTTCAGAGTTACATCCCAAGTTCCTAAAGGGTTTGAGAGTGCTGCTATCTTTCAGTGGAGAAATGGATTGCCATTGTGTGCTTTCTAAGAGTGATTTTTGTTACTCAGTGATAAGTAATGCAATATAATTCAAGTCTCCGCATTAAAGCTGTGACTCTACAGCTAACTAATTCAAGTCTTCTGATGGTCCTTTAAATTAGGCTCCCAGGCTTCCATACATTAATTTTTAATCAGTCTAGAAGGTATTACATTTACTTCCATTTACATATTAAAGAAATTTACATAAATGATACAAAATAAATCTAAAATTTGGATTTGCAATGTGTTTCCTTATATTTGGTATATAATATCCTTAATGTAGACAAAAGTGGGAAAATAAGTTTGAAAGTGCTATGCTTGGAAAATTGGCTGAAGAATGGCTTTAGTGATGTTTTATAATATGTTTCATATATTATTTATTTAGCAAGCATTAGTCATTGAAAACCTCTTTTACAAAATAGGTTTTTGTAAAACCCCTACCCCAAAGCATTAAACCAATTTTTAAAGCCCAGTAGACATTTTATAATTTAAAATTAAGTAAAATATGTAAATATTAAGATTAATACCATACCATTTTCAAAACATACAAATACAAGTAAGAGAAAATAATAAAACTGTACATCTTTAGTAGTCACTTAGCTAACCTGAGTCATGTTAATGCTATTTTTACATTAAAGTATCAGATTGAGCTAGAAGTTGCTACTCCAGATTAAGCTGGTCAACCTTCCTCACATATAAGAAACTAGTTTGCCAGAGCAAAAACTAAAATAAAAATGCCCATACTTTTGATTCATTGATAAATACCAAAATATTTCAATATAATCAATGAATGCTAAGTGGCCTTTCATTTTTGATGTCATGCAATATTGTTTTAAAAGTTCTGCTCACCAATAAGAATCACAACAAAAGTCGTTCATATATGATAAGATCAACGTGAACCATGTCTTACTCATCTTTGAATCTTCTGAAGCACCTATTACATGATATCAGTTCAGTTCAGTTCAGTCACTCAGTCGTATCCAACTCTTTGCGACCCCATGAACCACAGCACACCAGGCCTCCCTGTCTATCACCAACTCTCGGAGTCCACCCAAACCCATGTCCATTGAGTTGGTGATGCCATCCAACCATCTCATCCTCTGTCATCCCCTTCTCCTCCTGCCCTCAATCTTTCCCTGCATCAGGGTCTTTTCAAATGAGTCAGCTCTTTGCATCAGGTGGCCAAAATATTGGAGTTTCAGCTTCAACATCAGTCCTTCCAATGAACACCAAGGACTGATTTCCCTTACGATGGACTGGTTGGATCTCCTTGCAGTCCAAGGGACTCTCAAGAGTCTTCTCCAACACCACAGTTCAAAAGTATCAATTCTTCTGCTCTCAGCCCTCTTTATAGTCCAACTCTCACATCCATACATAACCACTGGAAAAACAATAGCCTTGACTAGATGGACTTTTGTTGACAAAGTAATGTCTCTGCTTTTGAATATGCTGTCTACATAGTATAGACTCAATAAAAAGTTCTGAATTGAATATTATATATATATATAGTATCAGAAAGGCTTTAAAAGGATGATTTTCTATTCTTTTCAATCAATAGTTACAATATTTTGGAATATCTGCATTCTTTGAACTTGAATCAGCCATGATTTCTACTGAATTTCATTTTTGTCCAATTAGCTATTACTTTATTTTTTTAAATTTAAATTGTATCTATTTTTTATCCAAGTAGTATAATCACACAGTTTCAAAGTATAAAACAAAAGAACCTACACAGTGAAAAGTCTACCTTTCAGACTTAGCAATTAATTGCTGTCACTTTGTGTATCCTGCCAGAGATAACTGACATGCCTATCAAGAAAATATATATGTATGTATTTTTCCTTTCTTCTATTTCTAGACAAATGCCTACACACCACATATGTTGTTTTGCATTTTGTTTTTTCTATTTAGCAATATATCTTAGAGATTTTTTAAAAAGTCATTAATTAGAAAGTTTTCTAATTTTTAAAATAAGTGTGTATATTTACCCCATTATATGAATGAACCATAATATATCTCAACTGATATTTGGCCTTCCCTTTCTTTGGGATTGGGAGGAAAACTGACCTTTCCCAGTCCTATGGCCACTGTTGAGTTTTCTAAATTTGCTGGTATATTGAGTGCAGCACTTTCACAGCATCGTCTTCTAGGATTTGACATAGCTCAGCTGGAATTCCATCACCTCCACTAGCTTTGTCCGTAGTGATGCTTCCTAAGCCCCACTTGACTTCTCATTCCAGGATGTCTGTCTCTAAGGGAGTTATCACACCACTGTGGTTATCTGGGTCATGAAGATCTTTTTTGTATAGTTCTTCTGTTTATTCTTGCCACCTCTTCTTAATAACCCTGCTTCTGGTAGGTCCATACCATTTCTGTCCTTCATTGTGCCCATCTTTGCATGAAATGTTCCCTTGGAATCATTAATTTTCTTGAAGAGATCTCTAGTCTATCTCATTCTATTGTTTTCCTCTATTTCTTTGCATTGATCACTGAGGAAGTCTTTCTTATCTCTCCTGGCTATTCTTTGGAACTCTGCATTCAGATGGGTATATCTTTCCTTTTTTCCTTTGCCTTTCGCTTCTCTTTTTTCCACAGCTATTTGTAAGGCCTCCTCAGACAACCATTTTGCCTTTTTGCATTTCTTTATCTTGGGGATGGTCTTGATCACTTCCTCTTGAGCAAAGTCAAGAATCTCTGTCCATAATTCTTCAGTCATTCTATCAGATCTAATCCCTTGAATCTACTTGTCACTTCCACTGTACAATTGTAGGGGATTTGATTTAGGTCATACAAGAATGGTCTTGTGGTTTTCCCCACTTTCTTCAATTTAAGTCTGAATTTGGCAATAAGAAGTTCATGATCTGAGCCACAGTCAGCTCCTGGTCTTGTTTTTGCTGACTGTATAGAGCTTCTCCATCTTTGGCTGCAAAGAATATAATCAATCTGATTTCAGTGTTGACCATCTGGTGATGTCCATGTGTAGAGTCTTCGCTTGTGTTGTTGCAACAGGGTGTTTGCTACGACCAGTGCATTCTCTTGGCAAAACTCTGTTAGGCTTTGCCATGCTTCATTTTGTACTCCAAGGCAAAATTTGCCTGTTACTCCAGGTATCTCTTGATTTCCTACTTTTGAATTCTGGTCCCCTATAATGAAAAGGACATCTTTTTTGGGTATTAGTTCTAGAAGGTCTGTAGGTCTTCAAGAATTGTTCAGCTTCTTTGGCATTAGTCGTTGGGGAATAGACTTGGATTAGGGGATGACAAGAGGATGAGATGGCTGGATGGCATCACCGACTTGATGGACATGAGTTTGAGTAAACTCCGGGAGTTGGTGACAGACAGGGAGGCCTGGAATGCCGTGATTCATAGGGTCACAAAGAGTCGGACACGACTGAGTGACTGAACGGAACTGAACTGAACTGTGATACTGAATGGCTTGCTTTGGAAATGAACAAAGATCATTCTGTTGTTTTTGCGACTGCACGCAAGTATTGCATTTTGGACTCTCTTGTTGACTATGAGGGCTACTCCATTTCTTCTAAGGGATTCCTGCCACAGTAGTAGACATAATGGTCATCTGAGTTAAATTCACCCATGCCAGTTCATTTTAGTTTACAATTCCCAAAGAAAGGCAATGCCAAAGAATGTTCAAACTACCGCACAATTGCATTCATCTCACATGCTAGCAAAGTAATACTCAAAATTCTCCAAGCCAGGCTTCAACAGTACATGAATCATGAACTTCCAGATGTTCAAGCTGGATTTAGAAAAGGCAGAGGAACCAGAGAGCAAATTGCCAACATGGGTTGGATCATCAAAAAAGCAAGAGAGTTCCAAAAAAACATCTACTTCTGCTTTATTGACTACACCAAGGCCTTTGACTGTGTAGATCACAACAAACTGTGGGAAGTGATAGGAATACCAGACCACCTTACCTGCCTCCTGAGAAATCTGTATGTGGGTCAAGAAGCAACAGTTAGAACTGGACATAGAACAACAGACTGGTTCCAAATCAGGAAAGGAGTACGTCAAGCCTGTATATTGTCACCCTACTTATTTAACTTATATGCAGAGTATATCATGTGAAATGTTGGGCTGGATGAAGCACAAGCTGGAATCAAGACTGCCAGGAGAAATATCAGTAACCTCAGATATGCAGATGACCCCACCCTTTTGACAGAAAGTGAAGAGAGACTAAAGAGCCTCTTGATGAAAGTGAAAGAAGAGAGTGAAAAAGCTGGCTAAAGCTCAACATTCAGAAAACTAAAATCATGGCATCTGGTCCTGTCACTTTATGGCAAATATATGGGGACACAATGGAAACAGTGACAAACTTTATGTTTTGGGGTTCCAAAATCACTGCAGATGGTGACTGTAGCCATGAAATTAAAAGACACTTGCTCCTTGGAAGAAAAGTTATGATCAACCTAGACAGTATATTAAAAAGCAGAGACATTACTTTGCTGACAAAGGTCCATCTAGTCAAGGCTATGGTTTTTCCAGTAGTCATGTATGGATGTGACAGTTGGACTATAAAGAAAGCTGAGCACTGAAGAATTGATGCTTTTGAACTGTGGTGTTGGACAAGACTCTTGAGAGTACCTTGGACTGCAAGGAGATCCAGCCAGTCCATTCTAAAGGAAACCAGTCCTGAATATTCATTGGAAGGACTGATGCTGAAGCTGAAACTCCAATACTTTGGCCAGGTGCTGCAAAGAACTGACTCACTGGAAAAGACCCCAATGCTCAGAAAGATTGAGGGCAGGAGGGGAAGGGGACGATAGAGGATGAGATGGCTAGATGGCATCACTGACTTGATGGACGAGTTTGAGCAAGTTTCATGAGTTGGTGATGGACAGAGAAGCCTGGGTTGCTGCAGTCCACAGGTCTCAAAGAGTCGGACACCACTGAGTGAGTGTACTGAATTGATATCTCAACTGTACCTTATTTACAGATATATAGGTTGCTTTTCAAAGTTGTCCTGTCACTCATGATGCAAAAATAGGCATTAGATGCTTCAAAAGATTATTTTTCTTCTTTTTATAACTAGAAATGATTTTAAAATGCTTTAATTGAATCAAACCAGACATTTAAAAATTTCCTAATTATTTTCCATACCCTAATTTGTCATTATGGATATATTATAATTATCTGTTTTCCTAAACCTATTTCTGGGAATCAGGCAACAAAATGTGTACATACCTTTTCCTGGGGCTTAATAAAATGGTATGAAAATTTGCAAAAAGAAAGAGTTTTGAAATGGGCCTTCAATAATGGAAAGAATTCCCAAGACAAGAGATATATACTACTACTAATAAAGCTATAAGGAAAGAAATATATGGAAAAATCAATTTTTGTTTAGGGAAATGTGAATAATTCAGTTTGAGTGCAATGTGTGTGGAACAGGAATGGAAAATTATTAGAAGGACAAGTGCCTTATTATTTGGGTGTTAAATACTAGATAGTAGGAAGGTAGCTAACAAATACCATACTTAATTAGGTAGCTAATGAGAAGCCATTGAGGACTTTTGTTCTAGCACAATCTGATCCAGCTAAGACCTAGGAAAAGAAAAAAAAAAAAAAAGACAGTAGAGTAACTAGAAGGTTCTTATCACAGCAAGTCAAAGACAAATGGGGTTCCTAAACACACAGATTTCAAATCTCAGGAGGTTCTATAAACCAACAGTCAGAGCTTTAATAGAGAAGGAGCTATTCCTCCTATCAAGGCAAGTCTCTGTCTATATATTCTGTTTCCTTTTGCCTTCCTCAATGTCTATCACCCCTTCTCCTTTTTAACATTTATACTGGACTCCCCCTTCCCAAACCAAATCTTTATTTTTAAACAAGGCCTGATCTCTCCAACCCAGAAGAGACTGTCCCTCAACCGACTTTCAACATGAGCTTTTCAAACTTTTGGCTTCCTTTTGCAGACAAATCTGTTCAATTAATTGTAGGTGCATCTCCAATTTCTCTTCTCTAATCTAGTCCACCTCAATCCACTGAAACAGACATCACGAAGACACCAGTGCCCTGAGTCCTAAACCAAGAACATTGTTTATTCCTCATCTGGCTTGATCAACCAGTGATCCATGACCCTCCTGATCTCTCACTTCTGGAAGGCACTTTTGACTTAGCTCTTTCTTTGTTTGGTGTTCCCTCATCTACATTTCAGAACGATTTGCAGGCTCATCTTCCCCTGTCCAGTCATTCAATTGTTATTATACCCCAAAGCTCAGTTTTAAGCCTTCTTGTCTTCTCATTCCAAACTTTACTGTCTAATTCCATTCAGTTTTACCCACACAACTTTCCCAGGCACCTAGATCTACACCAATAATTTCCTGGTTTCTACCTTTCTGGTCCAGATTGCTCTCCTGAGCTCTAGATTCATCATATCCACCTGGATATCTCAAAGCACCTTAGACATAAGTTCAAAATCAAACTCCTTGTATCATTTGTTTCTGCTTTATTGCCAAAATCACCTACTCCTTCTAGCATTCCTTTTCTGCTAATGGCACCACTCTACATGTTTTGTAGGAGCCAAACCTAGGGTTCATTCTCATTGTCACACTCTATCTCCACTCCATGTTTAATCACTAAGTCCTATAGATTTTACCTCTTCAATACTTGTCTAATCAAGACAATTCTTAATATGTCAAATACAATCACGCCACAACTTGGTAGAAAAGCAATGACAAGCCTATGAAGTATATTAAAAACCAGAGACATTACTTTGCCTACAAAAGTCCATATAATCAAAGCTATGGTTTTTCCAGTAGTCATGTATGGATGTAAGAGTTGGACAATAACAAAGGCTGAGCACCAAAGAACTGATGCTTTTGAACTGTGGTGTTGGAGAAGACTCTTGAGAGTCCCTTGGACTGCAAGGAGATCAAACCAGTCCATTCTAAAGGAAATCAGTCCTGAATATTCATTGGAAGGACTGATGCTGAAGCTGAAGTTGCAATACTTTGGCTACCTGATGCAAAGAGCAAACTCATAGAAAAAGACCCTGAAGCTGGAAAAGGCTGAAGGCAAGAGGAGAAGGGGGCAACAGAGGATGAGATGGTTGGATGGCATCACCTACCCAATGGACATGAGATTGAGCAAATTCCGAGAGATGTGAAGGACAGGGAAGCCTGGCATGCTGCAGTCCATGGGGTCGCAAAGAGTTAGACATGACTGAGTGACTGAACAAGGACAACCACCTTGGTCCCAACTGCCATTATCTTTTATCTGGACTACTGCAACGGCCTCTTTAGTGATCGCCCAAAGGCCCCTTCCTGCTCACTTATGATCTATTCTCCACATAGTGGCCAAAGTGATATTTTAAAAATGCAAATTAGGGTCGCCAGTCCAGGTTCGATGCACGATACTGGATGCTTGGGGCTGGTGCACTGGGACAACCCAGAGGGATGGTATGGGGAGGGAGGAGGGAGGAGGGTTCAGGATGGGGAACACATGTATACCTGTGGCAGATTCATTTCAATATTTGGCAAAACTAATACAATATTTTAAAGTTTAAAAATAAAATAAAATAATTACGAATAAAAAAATAAATAAAAAGGGTATTATGCAAACATCAAAAAAATGCAAATCTTAACATATCATTCCTCTGTTTAAAATTCTTGACATCTTTTCACTGTTCTTGGTTTAAAATCTAAAATCATCACATTCAAGACCTCTATGTCTTACTCCCTACCTACCTCTAGTTTCATTTGGTAGCTGGCTCTTTGTTTTTCTCGGAGGGACTGAAAGAGAGTGTGGCTGGAGTAGAAGCATAGTGCTGTCTTTTTGCACATGCCTATAATCCTATCTCTTTTCCTAGTTAATCCCTATTTACCTTGAAGAACACAGCCCAAATACTATATTCTTAAGGAGCCTTCCATGATCCCCCAGATTAGGTCACATCTTAACTTTCTGGATGCTTTTCTCTATAGTACTGCTCACAACTTAAACATTATTAAATTTTATAATAATTGTTTTCCACAACTAGACAATAACTTTCATTAATGTTAGGCCAAAAGGAAGGGTGAAGAAGTAGCTTTGCAGCTTTATCAAAATGAAAGAAAGCCATTGTGGCTGAAGGCTGGCCAACAATGGGGTGAGTAATAAAAGCTGGACTAAAGAGGTGAATACTGGTTAGAAACCTGAATTCTGAGAATGTTAAGTGACTAAGAGAGTAAAGATTTTTGGTATCAGGAGTGGTCATAATCAAATAAGTATCTCCTACATACTTCAGTTAAAACTGAACATTCAGAAAATTAAGATCATGGCATCTGGTCCCACCACTTCATGGCAAATAGATGAGGAAACAATGGAACCAGTGACAGACTTTATTTTTTTGAACTCCAAAATCACTGCAGATGGTGACTGCAGCCATGAAATTAAAAGACGCTTGCTTCTTAGAAGAAAAGCTATGACCAACCTAGATAGCATATTAAAAAGCAGAGACATTACTTTGCCATAAAAGGTCCGTCTAGTCAAGGCTATGGTTTTTTCCAGTGGTCATGTATGGATGCGAGAGTTGGACTATAAAGAAAGCTGAACGCCGAAGAGTTGATGCTTTTGAACTGTGGTGTTGAAGAAGACTCTTGAGAGTCCCTTGGACTGCAAGGAGATCCAGCCAGTTCAAGCTAAAGGAAATCAGTCCTGAATATTCATTGGAAGGACTGATGCTGAAGCTGAAACTACAATCCTTTGGCCACCTGATGTGAAGAACTGACTCATTGGTAAAGACCCTGATGCTGGGAAAGATTGAAGGCGGGAGGAGAAGGGGACAACAGAGGATGAGATGGTTGGATGGCATCACCGAATCAATGGACATGAGTTTAGCAGGCTCTGGGAGTTGGTGTTGGACAGGGAGGCCTGGTGTGCTGCCGTATATGGGGTTGCAAAGAGTTGGACACGACTGAGTGGCTGAACTGAACCGAACTTATTTCAAATTCCTGACTGACTTCTGCCTATGGTGAGAAACCGTGGACTGAAGCAGGGGTTACCAGTTGGTATGATTTTTGGGATCTGGCTGCTTGATCCACCTCATTGTGGGATGAACAGATTCCAAACAGACTAATTCCACAATTATTGGAAAGACAATTCTTATATACAGTGGCTCTCTCACTTGTCTATCAAGATTGCCCCAGGTCAGAACACAAAATCAGTGACTTATGGATCATTCATTCAATTTGATCAGTGCAGGTAACTAAATTGGATAAGTCATCCTTCAAAACAATGCTTGTTTGGTCTGAACTATAAAACCTAGATACCCTGTAAGTTCAAACACTTGACTCAAAAGAGTTCCTGGGAAAATACTAACCAAGTCATAGAAATATCATTTGCTTTTAAAAAAAGAGAATGGGATTAGGTATTACTAGATGATTATAATTTTGGAAAAACCTCAACAATGTGGAATAATCTGGGTAAAGGGCATAATGAATGGTAAAAAAAAATTGAAAAGTTGAACATTTTGGAAGAAATGCTGTTAGCTATCAGAGATTCTTAGGTGATGTGTTAAAGTATATAAGAATTATTTTAAATTATATCATTGTTTGCATTTTAATCAGTGCCCTTAAAGTGCTTACATAATCACAGAAGAATTGGTTCTATTGGTATTCTAAATCTCTATGCTTCATCCTTCTTTGTAATACTCATTTGCATTATCTTTGAAGAACAAATTTAGACCAAACAAAAGTACAATTTAGCCCGTACCTGAATTATCACAAATCCCTAATTAGTGTTGTCCAAATTAATAAGAATTTACTGCATTTATAAAAATGGAAATTTATGCAAAAAACAATTATTCAATGTCTAGATCTTCAGAAAACTACCTTGAAAAGAATGCCTTTCAGATATTCAAATTTTGTATTTTTTAATCTATATCTGCACATTCAGTAATTCTTTTTGACATTGTACAAATAGAGACATCCATCATTTCCCAAACATTTACAGATGTTAGTGAATACCCCTTTCTATGACCATCTGTGTAAATGTATAAATTAGATCTTTAAAAGAGATTGTTGGTATTTTTAGTTTAAAAGTGCATATAGGGTATTTTTTTGGCATACATGATTTAATTTACAAAACTAATGAATAACCTAAGTCTCCTTTAATAAATCTATTCTTTCCCATTCCTCTCAAATGGTATAAAAAAAAAGCCAAAAATTCATGATATGAACAAATAAATCATCACAAAAAAAGGATTCCATACGTGTCTCTCAAATAATATAGAATGTTATTTCTTTCCAGAGCAAAAACCAGGTCACCTCAAGTTCACAGGTCAGAGATAATGAAAGCTACATTTCAGAGAATATGCAGTGGGCACTGTTAAAGATAAAAAAGGAAACTATTTGGAGATTACAAGTATAAATTAGCACAACTTTATCTCCAGGCTAAGTTTAACTAGAGTCTGTGCTTCCCAGGTGGCGCTAGCGGTAAAGAATCCGCCTGCCAATGCAGGAGACATAAAAGACACTGGTTTGATCCCTGGGTTGGGCATGGCAACCCGCTCCATATTCTTGCCTGGAGAATCCCATGGACAGAGGAGCCTGGTGGCTATGGTCCTAGGGTGCAAAAAGTCAGACATGACTGAAACAACTTAGCACACATGCCATACATGGTATACTGGAGGGGAGAGGGGAGATGTCCACTTCAGCACAGGAAACAAGGAGTTGCACTGCGTGTAGATAATTTGAAAACAGTAATAAAACTAACTGAAAACAGGTCTGCTTTTTATTATCATTACAGGTGGTAATTCTAAACAGTAATAGAATACTCTACCCTGAAAAATAAAAAAGTGTTGGTCTGTTTTAAACAATTGTGATTATAGCTGAATTATAGTAATATGTATGTAAACTTAAAAGTAGCACTACATGGAGTTAATATACAGAACTTGTAGTTATATTATCAAATACCCAATTCACAATGGCTCTGCTATACTTACTCATTTTGAAAGTAAATTCCTAATGCTTAGGAATTAAGTTTGCAAGCTCTGTGCCACTCATATTTTAGCATTTCAATAACTGATTTTGAAGTAAACAATGATAGCACAGTGATTACTAAAGATAAAGAAAACATAACTTGAAATTCTTCAATTCTCTCATTTTCCATGACTGATTAGCATTTTTATTTGTGTTTAAACTTTAAGGATGAGACAGTGCTAACTATGACATGTACTACTGTTGTTTGGTAAATAAAAATTTTTGCTTATATGTGATGGATTTTACTGACTTTTGTTAATATCTTTGAAATAAAAATTTATGCTTCTTTTTAGGTTCTTCTGTGCTTTAAAACTAAGGAATGAAGAAGAAAATATCAGTGGTACAAGTCAGTGGGTACATAAATTGTACTTTTTATATAATTTTTATTTTATTAAAATTTACTTGTTACTGTAATGTTATGATCATTTCTGTGATAGAATAATATATAGGCTTATGTTTCTCTCATTTAAAAACACATGAATATACTTAAAAAGGATCAATCCTTTACTTTTCTTCCCTTTTTATACTGTTATATTTGTGGTATAATAATATATTGAAACTTTAATAAAAAGCCTCTGCGTTTCTTTCCTGGTTTTTCTTACTATTCATGTAATTTCACAATTATTTCTGAAAATGACTTTGTCCTACAGAGGAGATGTTAAAAATGATCTGCTCTTGGTGTCAGAAATATTAGGTATGCCACTGATAAGAGCTGAAATACATTATACCTGAAGGAAATACACATAAATAAAAGCTGAATCATATTCTCAGTCCCCCCAAATCAGAACCTAAACAGAAAGAAGAATTATTGGGAGCTCTTGTTCATGAGATCTATTTTCTGAGTAGTGAATACCACATTTGTTTCCCATGCGCCCTAGAAGACAGAACGAAAGTGAGGGGGGAAAAAGACCACGGTTCTTTTTCTCTTTCTTTTTTTTTTTTTTTTTAAATAAAGATTTAGGTAAGACGAAATACTAAAAATGATTAAATACTAGAACATGTTGCCAAAGGAAGCTGTGGAACATTTCTCTCAGGAAATGGAAGATTCAATCACTTCAACATCTTTCTAAGTGATTACGGTTTCAGATACACAGACAGACAAAATTGTGCATAATTTTACACAGTTCATGGACCCCCTGCAGCCTATCCGTAGACCACATCCTCAAGAAGCCCTATTTGTTTCAGCTCTACTACTTAATAATTCTTCAATTCTCTCCTTGTCAAATGCTGACCATCTCTCAAGCCTTTCACAGTTTCATTTCCTCCTTGAACCTCACTCAGTACAAATACAGAAATAATATATGTGGAAAGAATCTAATATAGAGCCTGGTGGAAGAAGAGGCATCTGTCAAATGCTAGCTTTCTGCCCATGATACTTCTAGCCTATGTGCTGTCTGCTTTCCCAAATTTATATTAATATCACCTTACAGCAGTTAACACCACACAGTTCAACAAGGTTTCTATGTATATTTGTTTTGTTTCCCTAGCTAATCAGGTCTATGAGGGTAGGGAACCTGTCTTATATTTCTTGAATTTTCCTTTTTAGGCATGAACTATTTTGACCCTCTTCTTCTGTCTCTGGCTAATTTGACAGCTTCTTTACTCTCCTTGAAGAACTAAATTGAGCAGCAACACTATTTTTTCAACAAAAATTCCTAGCTTGAAATCTTAGACATTGGCTAGAGCAATATTTCTTCATATGCTATCTTCTCCCCAGCGACTAGCCATACCTCATAAAGCTCCTTATAGCTGGTCAGGCACTCCTGCCTACCCCACCCCCCACCCTCCAAAAAATTATCTTAATGCTGACCTATCATATCTAAAGGGCTTCCCTTGTGACTCAGCTGGTAAAGAACCCGCCTGTGATGCGGAACACCTGGGTTTGATCCTTGGTCGCGAAGATACCCTGGAGAAGGGAAAGGCTACCCACTCCAGTATTCTGGCCTGGAGAATTCCATGGACTGTACATCTATGGGGTCACAGAGTTGGACACGACTAAGCGACTTTCACTTTCACCATATCTAAAATTCTCTAGCCTTCAGGGCAAATGTTGTCACTTTATTTAAAAAGTTGCTTGAGAAGTAAAAGTGGTTAAAAGTTATCCCTTTCGTACAATGTTTTGAATTGTATTAATTCATCCACTTGCTTGAAAGCAATAGAGTAGGCAAGATTATTTCTTGTTGCATCCAGCTTTTCTGCTTCTGTCTTACATAAGTAATGCTTTTTTTCCTTGTTGTAAAGACTGTGAAAATTATAGCCAATTGCCCACTCAAGCATACAAATGATAAGCTATGGGAAATCAAACACATACTAAATAACACCTGAATATAAACTTTAAACCAGGAACTAAATCATTCAGGAACCCTACAGGTATTCAGCCAAGAAATTCTATCTGATTTCCAATTGTATGCTGCATGTATTTTTTAGCTTAAGAATCTAAACAACAGAGACTACAGAACTTACTCATGGCTGAACTCCAACTGGATGTGAAGAAGCCCTCAGGTGAACATAAACAAGGAGACTCAAATCAACAGTTGCCAACTGACCCAGGTGATAACGCCAAACCTGCTGACACCTGCCCAGAGCTGGTACTTAAAGTCAGAATTCAGAGCCACAAAGAAAATGACTTCATTGAAGTTGAACTGGATAGACAAGAGTTGAGTTACCAAAATCTACTACAAGTAAGCTGCTATGAACTGGGGATTAACCCAGAGCAAGTGGAGAAGATCAGAAAGCTACCAAACACATTGCTCAGAAAGGACAAAGACATTCTAAGACTACAGGACTTTCAGGAAGTAGAACTCATTTTAATGAAAAATGGAAGCTCTGAACTGACAGAATATACAGAACATACACCATCTCTGTTAGAGAAGCCCTGCTACAACAGCAATGCGACAAAAATGACGTATTAGATCGCAGAAATGAAAAACTGGAATCAAAATTTTGTAAATAATGAAGTCTGGATGCATCCAACAGTTTGCTAATTTCATATATGTACTTATTTCCTTGTTGTGCAACTTCTCTAGGCTTGGGAGTAGAGTACGTTTAAAGTACTTTAAAAATTTAAGTATACTTATGAACACAAGTTTAGTTTGTAAAGTTGTACCCCAATCCTGATCAGGCACGGGTATGTACTCCTGATACTCACGACAAATGTTCACAACAACTGTTCACAACAACTCCATTAAGGGCAGGGTGAGCTAACTGGAGCTAGGAAAGCCAGGACCCACTTGACACTCTGGTTTAAAGATCCTAGCTTCTAAAACCATCTCTTACCATCATTTCCATTTTACAACTTTGAAATCTACAAAATGGTGACAGGGTAACAGGCAGGAAGGCTAGGGGTCCCCAAGCGTCAGACTTTTTTTCCTCTCTTAAACGACAGGAGGAAACAACTGTCAGATATAATTTTTTCCCTTCTCTATACAAAATTAAAAGGTTTCTTTAAAAATTCTATGTTGTCATGACACCTGGTTCCACCTGAACTTTTCTCAAACCTTGAGCTAACCAATGTGTTTTTCTTACGGAAATGCTTAAGCTATGTTAATGAACCATGTATTTACCTAAACTCTTTCTTCAGGTCAGTTCCACCTAAGACTCAGAAACAATAATGGCTCAACAAACCAGTTTTACTCATGGAAATGTTCTCTTAAGCTATGTAAATAAAACTATGTATTTGTTCAGAAAAAAAAAAAAAAAGAATCTAAACAACAAAAATTGAGTGAAACATTATCTTATTGTTAAGGATTCCACACCCAATCTTAACTAAAGAAATCTGTACCAAAAAAAGAGAAAAATACACAAGCCTTCAAAGTTTTCCCCAACCCCAAAGTGGGAAGATTGGACAAAAACCAGCAATAAAATGCTTTGGAAATTGTTTCAGAAATCTTTTACTTTTGTCAAAATAGTTATTAACACAGGAATTTTACACAGGGAAGAAAGAAGACCCATAATATTTTTTAAAAGGTGTTATCAATGTTTGATCAGCTAAGCAACATTTAATGAATCCCTTAGAAGAAATGGAGTAGCCCTCAAACTCAACAAAAGAGTCCAAAATGGAGCACTGGGTACAATTTCTAAAATGGCAGAATGATCTCTGTTCGTTTCCAAGGCAAGCCATTCAGTATCACAGTAATACAAGTCTATGCCCTAACCACTAATGCCAAAGAAGGTAAAGTTGAACACTTCCAAGAAGACCTACAGGATCTTCTAGAACTAATGCCAAAAAAAGATGTCCTTTTCATCACAGGGGACTGGAATGCAAAAGTAGGAAATCAAGAGATACCTGGAGTCCAGGAAAGTCTGGCCTTGGAGTACAAAATGAAGCAGGGCAAAGACTCACAGAGTTTTGCCAAGAGAACGCACTGGTCATAGCAAACACCCTCTTCCAACAATGCAAGAGAAGACTCTACACATGGACATCACCAGATGGTCAATACCATCTGAAATCAGATCGATTATATTCTTTGCAGCCAAAGATGGAGAAACTCCACATAGTCAGCAAAAACAAGACCGGGAGCTGACTGTGGCTTAGATCATGAACTTATTGCAAAGTTCAGACTTAAATTGAAGAAAGTAGGGAAAATGACTAGGCCATTCAGGTATAACCTGAATTAAATCCCTTAAAATTATACAGTAGAAGTAATAAATAAATTCAAGGGATTAGATCTGATAGAGTGCTTGAAGAACTATAACAGAGGTTTGTAATATTGTACAGGAGGTGGTGATCAAAACCATCCCCAAGAAAAAAAATGCAAAAAGGCAAAATGGTTATCTGAGGAGGGCTAAGAACAGAAGTGAAAGGCAAAGGAGAAAAGGAAAGATATACACATCTGAATGCATATTTCCAAAGAATAGCAAAGAGCTAAGAAAGCCTTCCTAAATGATCAATGCAAAGAAATAGAGGAAAACAATAAAATGGGAAAGACAAGAGATCTCTTCAATAAAATCAGAGATACCAAGGGAACATTTCATGCAAAGACAGGCACAATAAAGGATAGAAATGGTATAGACCTAACAGAAGCAGGGTTATTAAGAAGAGGTGGCAAGAATACACAGAAGAACTATACAAAAAAGATCTTCATGACCCAGATAACCATGATGGTGTGATCACTCACCTAGAGACAGACATCCTGGAATGCAAAGTCAAGTGGGCCTTAGGAAGCATCACTATGAACAAAGCTAGTGGAGGTGTGGAGGTGATGGAATTCCAGCTGAGCTATGTCAAATCCTAAAAGATGATGCTGTGAAAGTGCTGCACTCAATATGCCAGAAAATTTGGAAAACTCAGCAATGGCCACAGGACTGGAAAACGTCAGTTTTCATTCCAATCCCAAAGAAGGGAAACGCTAAAAAATGTGCAAACTACTGTACAATTGCACTCATTTCACATGCTAGCAAAGTAATGCTCAAAATTCTCTAAGCTAGGCTTCAGTAGTACGTGAACCGAGAATTTGCAGATGTTCAAACTGGATTTAGAAAAGGCAGAGGAACCAGAGATCAAATTGCCAACATCCATTGGATCATAGAAAAAGAAAGAGAATTCCAGAAAAACTTCTACTTCTGCTTCATTGACTACATTAAAGCCTTTGGCTGTGTGGATCACAACAAACTGTGGAAAATTCTTAAAGAGATGAGAATACCAGACTACTTTATCTGCCTCCTGAGAAACCCATATGCTGGTCAAGAAGCAACAGTTAGAACCAGACATGGAACAATGAACTGGTTCCAAATTGGGAAAGGAGTATGTCAAGGCTGTATATTGTCACTCTGCTCATTTAACTTATATGCAAAATACATCATGCAAAATGCCAGGCTGGATGAAGCACAAGCTGGAATCAAGATTGTCAGGAGAAATATTAATAACCTCAGATATGCAGATAATTAACTTATATGCAGAGTACATCATGAGAAACACTGGACTGGAAGAAACACAAACTGGAATCAAGATTGCCGGGAGAAATATCAATAACCTCAGATATGCAGATGACACCACCCTTATGGCAGAAAGTGAAGACGAACTAAAGAGCCTCTTGATGAAAGTGAAAGTGGATAGTGAAAAAGTTGGCTTAAAACTCAACATTCAGAAAACGAAGATCATGGCATCCGGTCCAGTCACTTCATGGGAAATAGATGGGGAAACAGTGGAAACAGTGGCAGACTTTATTTTGGGGGGCTCCATAATCACTGCAGATGGTGACTACAGCCATGAAATTAAAAAGACGCTTACTCCTTGGAAGGAAAGTTAGGACCAACCTAGACAGCATATTCAAAAGCAGAGACATTACTTTGCCAACAAAGGTTCATCTAGTCAAGGCTTTTCCTGTGGTCATGTATGGATGTGAGAGTTGGACTGTGAAGAAGGCTGAGCACTGAAGAATTGATGCTTTTGAACTGTGGGGTTGGAGAAGACTCTTGAGAGTCCCTTGGACTGCAAAGAGATCCAACCAGTCCATTCTGAAGGAGATCAGCCCTGGGATTTCTTTGGAGGAAATGATGCTAAAGCTGAAATTCCAATACTTTGGCCACCTCATGTGAAGAGTTGACTCATTGGAAAAGACCCTGATGCTGGGAGGGATTGGGGGCAGGAGGGGAAGGGGATGACAGAGGATGAGATGGCTGGATGGCATCACTGACTCGATGGACGTGAGTCTGAGTGAAGTCCGGGAGTTGGTGATGGACAGGGAGGCCTGGTGTGCTGCAATTCATGGGGTCGCAAAGAGTCGGACATGACTGAGTGACTGATCTGATCTGATGGCAGAAAATGAAGAGGAACTAAAGAGCCTCTTGATGAAAGTGAAAGAGGAGAGTGAAAAAGCTGGCTTAAAATTCAGCATTCAGAAGACTAAGATCATGACATCTGGTCTCATCACTTCATGGCAAATAGACGGGGAAACAATGGAAACAGTGACAGATTTTACTTTCTTGTTTTCCAAAATCACTGCAGATGGTGACTGTAGCCATGAAATTAAAAGATGCTTGCTCCCTGGAAGAAAAGCTATGATAAACCTAGACAGTATTCAAAAAATAGAGACATACTTTTCCGGCAAAGGTCCATACAGTCAAAACTGGTTTTTCCAGTAGTCATGTATGGATGTGAGAGTTGGACCATGAAAAAGGCTGAGTGCTGAAGAATTGAAGATTTTGAGCTTTGATGCTGGAGAAGACTCTTGAGAGTTCCTTGGACAGCATGAGATTAAACTAGTCAGTCCTAAAGGAAATCAACCCTGATTTTTCACTGGAAGGTATAATGCTGAAACTGAAGCTCCAATACTTTGGTCCATCTGATGTGAAGAGCCGACTCATGGGAAAAGACCCTGATTCTGGGAAAGATTGAAGGCAGGATAAGGGGATGACAGAGGATGAGATGATTGCATGGCATCACCGACTCAATGGACATGAGTTTGAGCAATCTCCAGGAGATGGTGAAGGACAGGGAAGCCTGGCATGTTGCAGTCCATGGGGTTGCAAAGAGTTGGACACAATGGAGAGACTGAACAACACAACCAAAGCTTGAAGGAATTAAGAACAGAAGCTTAATGTTTTTCTGTTGAAAACTTATTCTTATATGGGACAGTGAGTTTTGGTACTTTCCTTGTCCAAACTTTCATATTTTCTGTTCTTCATATCATATTAAGTAGGTCATCAGAACTTTGAATATTATTAAACACATACAAATCTCTAAAGTAACATGTCATACAAGGCACCTATGTGTTCTTAGAGCACCCCAAATGATTGAATTATTTGTTGTATAATTTCCCCATTAGTTAAATATATGTTTTGATGAGTCTTTATAAGTCATAATGCTCACTTAATGGAGTATTACTCAGCCATTAAAAAGAATACATTTCAATCAGTTCTAATGAGGTGGATGAAACTGGAGCCTATTATACAGAGTGAAGTAAGCCAGAAAGAAAAACACCAATACAGTATACTAACACATATATATGGAATTTAGAAAGATGATAATGAAAACCCTGTATGCAAGATAGCAAAAGAGACACAGATGTATAGAACAGTCTTTTGGACTCTGTGGGAGAGGGAGAGGGTGGGATGATTTGGGAGAATGGCATTGAAACATGTATAATATCATATAGGAAATGCATCACCAGTCCAGGTTTGATGCACGATACAGGATGCTTGGGGCTGGTACACTGAGATGACCCAGAGGGATGGTACGGGGAGGGAGGTGGGAGGGGGGTTCAGGATGGGGAACATGTGTATACCCGTGGTGGATTCATGTTGATGTATGGCAAAACCAATACAATATTGTAAAGTAATTAGCCTCCAATTAAAATAAATAAATTTATAATAATAAAAAAAAAAACAGAAAAAAAAATAAAAGATTCTCTTTATCCTGATCTTCCTTTTATTTTCAGTGATGAATTTAAAATCAATTCTAAATGATCAAATGCCCATTTATAATAAGGTAGTTCTGAGAAAGGCTATAACATTTGGTAATGTTACAGGGCTAATTTAAGGCAATTAAAAAAATGCATAAGTAACTACTATATGCCTCCAAAAGGCTGACTAAATTTCTTAAAGAGCTTTCTTAAGCAGCAGCTATTGAAGCAAACTTTTAGTTCACTATGTTCCTTCTCCCTGTAACCACACTATATTTCTGTCATGTTGAAGCAAAAAATGTTCATCATTTTGGCAGCTCTGCCTGCAAAGCGAGAATTACCTTCCCAAGCTCCTGAGATTTATGCTTTTAATTACCTACTATCTGCTTCACTACCCTCCACACCTTAGAATCAATAATAAATAGTCTTATTTATGGGAAAAATGTAAAATGTTTGACAAAAGCAGGCTATCATTTTCTAGACTTCCATTTGATGCTATCGATTCTTTGCATCGTCAGTACCTTCTTTCTTGACAGAATCACTTGGTTTTTCAAACTTATACAATTATTCATTTATCTAATAATTTGTACTGTTTAGCAGCAGATGTAAACTTTACAACTAGCTTTCACTTTCCAACCCAGTAATGAGATTATCATTTCTTTATTTAATGACCAACTGCAGAGTTTAGTTTGAGTGTGACTTTCTCCAAATCCCTTCATCATAAACTCACTTTTTATGAGGACCAACTTCCATGGCTTATTTAATTTCTGAAGGGAAGGCCATTATTAGCATAGGTGAAACTTAGCAGGCTAAGTTCCAGTATTCTTAAAACTCTGCTGCTCACATTTTATCAGCATTGATTCTTAAAAGCACAATTAATGCCAAATGTATAGGAGTAAAGAGGGAGTTAGGAAGTCATCCAAAAAGCATTTTGAGGCAGAACAAGGATCACATTGGCTCTCCGTTCCACAAGCCAAAGTTATAGTGCACATAGCTCAGTAATGTTTTAAAAGAAAAATAAAACAAAACAAAACAAGAAAAGCTATACAGTCCTCACGTTTCTTCCTTTAGAGAGAAGCCAATTTCTCTTAATATTTGGGACAATTCTATAATCGATGAACTTTATGTTGAATTTATGTCTTTTGGCATTTGACATCTTGAATTGTAATAGTAATAACTTCAAATAAAGTTGCTTCAAACAGCAAAAAAAAAAAAATGCAACAAGTTACACATATATACTTATATATAATTGTGTATACTCAGTTTATATGTGACTATATAAATATAGTATAAATTAATAGACTAAAGGAGCTGTTGTCCATCTCAAGGGCTTCAAGAGCGATGGAGTAGGTGTGCATGGGGAGCAGGCAGTGACCGTATACGTATGTCTGAGAGCGGGGAAGAGTTCAGTTGATCTGTGGACCTAACATATGCAGATATTTGTTGGACATGTCTGATGGTGGTGATGTGTATGCTACTTGCTCAGTTGTGTCTGACTCTGTGACCTCATGGACTGTAGCCTGCCAGGCTACTCTGTCCATGAAATTCTCCAGGCAAGAATACTGGAGTGGGTAGTCATTCCCTTCTCCAGGGGATCTTTCCAACCCAGGGATTGAACCCAGGTCTCCTGTACTGTAGGCGGATTCTTTACTGTCTGAGCTATCGAGGAAGGCCAGTGGTGATAAAGAGGGCCAAATATTAGAAAATGACTGTTCAAGGTTTTCCTTGACATATCAGTTATCAAAGGGCCTGAAAGTTCAGGAAATATAGGAAAAATTGTTTTAAACACTACACTGGTTGGAATTTAAATACTATGTTCAATACACTTTAAACAAAACTATCTTCTAGGCAGAAATGAACACAATTCTGTAAAGCAATTATCCTTTAATTAAAAAATAAATTAAAAAATATCTTTTAGGGGCTTTCCAAGTGAAAAGTGCCTCAGAATTTAAAGCAGTGAATCCAGTTATTAAACTTGAAAAAGCTTAATAAAGACATTATGTCCAGGAGAGAAGGAAAGAAGAGTGCACTTGTACCTTTGTGCCAGAGAAGAGCTAGAGGAGAGGGAGAAAGGAAGAGAAGAGAGAATCCAGGAAGGAGGGACATGATGCAAAGAGAACACGTTGTGATGAGGAAAGACAAACACGAATGACTGCGGACAGAATTTCTAGAGTTAAAACCAGAGCTAGGCAGCCAAGAGTGAAATGCAAGTTCCCTAGAAGAGCATTTTTCAAACAAAAAGCTTGATCCTTCAGAAAATTTAAGCAGGTGCCCTTGCAGTTGGGTGCTTATTCCGCTGTTGCTTCAAGAAAGGTCTTCCAAGAAGGTGTGTAAGGGGTTCCTATCTCCCTGCTGCTCTGACCTCCCAGGGAAGGAACCACAGCTGCTGTAGGGACTTGCTGCCTCCTGGCAGCTGGTGGAGAGATGCAGTAAGGCCTGGGGGCCAAAGGAGATGGAGGGTCAGCTAAGAGCACATGGAAAGGGCATTTATATGGGACCCAAAATTGTTGTTTTCTCCCTAATCTCATGACTGCTGAGATCCCTGCTGGATGACAGGGAATGCCAGGGCCTCCAGCAGAAAACACACTAAAGCCTCTTGAGTGGCAGATGGTGGATGGGGGCTGTTTGTTTATACAAGACAGAGAATTTGTACTGTATTATATAAACTGCTAAAGAAATCAGGAAGTGGGCATAAGATTAAAATTTCAAAAAGAGATACAGGCAGAAAGGCCCAGGAGAGCATATTTAAATAACCTTGTCCAAATGAAAACTGCAAAATTGACAAAGATGCAAAATGCAGAGCAAAGAAGCATTACAGATGTATCAATTACACATGAACCAAGGGTGATTGTTGGATGATTGCATTTCCTGAAACCTCAGAGATATTTATAGTAAAGAATAAGAGAGTCAGGTCACTTACAGAAATGTTCACACGAACAGTTGGTCACCTTGCCATTTTAACTTTTGAGCAAATCCTTAACTTTCTGTCCATTTGTACCGTATCAGTCTAATGTAAATTAATGAAATGGCATAAGGTCATCTATCTCCTTATGACTTAAGACATGAGGAAAAAGAACGTAGCAAGGGAAAAGAGCCGTGGGCTAGAATGAGAGAGAGGAGATACTAGGTAATCAAAATCCGAAACAAAGACAAAAGCAACACAAGTAAAAAATTAGAGGAGCCACAGGTAAAATTTGTATAAAAGTGCATGATAGATGATTTGATTTAGAATTCTATTCAAAAAGTAATGCTGTAAATTTAAAAAGTCAAATAGTTTGCTTCAAATGAGTGGGGTTAGCAGTTAGGGACCCTGCATCTCATGCTTAATCAATTGTGATGTTAATGCTGAGTACCAAAATTTCAGGGTCAGTTCCTGAATAAAACTTGATTAAAAAGACCATTATGCTCTCATTTTGATTTGCCCATGAAGTATAAAGGGCTCAGTCACATGTTTAGGGTATTTATGATTAACTCTGCTCTGAGATAACAACAATAAAAGAAGATCATCTCTATTTTTAAGCATTCAAGAGTATTAAGTTGCCTTGATTTTATGTAAAAATCTCTTTAAGGGTCAGTTTTCTTTATCCTTCTGCTACTATTCTCTAAGAAGTTAAAATTAATATGAAAATTAGAAATTATTTGGGATCTGCCAGCTTTCAACCTAGCCAAAATAGAAATGTCGGCCTCAAAAATATTTTAAAAGCTTTTGTTGAAAGTTCTAGTTTCTTGCTTTTCGTATGAAAACCGAAAATCCAATAATTTTGAGAGTCTTTTTAAAAACTGACTATGGAACATATGGAAGACCTATTTCCCTGGCAAGACTTAACTCTAGAAACATATTTCCCAGCTAATGGGAATGATTCAGATTTAAGCTTATCAATTTATAGCCACACTAGAGTTGCAGTGTACTTGTTCACCGGAGAAGAAGGGAGCATTCAAGCCCAGGACGATTTCATTCAGTGCTCAGCCTAAACCATGTTACACAGGGAAAAGGTGGTCAAGAAGAAACAGGGATGTGGGTGACGTACACATTTGAGCCAACGTCTAGGACTCAGTTGGAAAGACATATTATTCCTGGACTGCAACACCTGCCCCTTGGCAAAGTTAATGGCGTCAATTTGCAAAGGTTCACTTGGGAAATGTTTGTGATTAATGCTTGTTCATCTGCATAATGCTGTATCGTGTCAATAAAGCTGTAGCACTTTGTTTTCCAACAGTGGAGTTCTACCGAGATGATAAAAGCTGAACAAAGGGGGTTACTGGACACTTAAACTAGGTCACATTGAATTTTTATGCATGAAGTCTGCCCTGCTACAGTTTATATGGGTAACGGAGAATGGCAGAATGCAGTCTGTTTAACTGTGCAAATCTGCCTTCCAGATTTTTCAATAAACATATTTTCTACACTGAAGAGGAAAGCCAATTCAGTCTTAGGCTGATTTAGAAATGTTATTAAAGAAAATAAGGACGAGCATCTTCTTAATTCTTACATTAAAATGTAAATAGGGTAATTATAAAATAATAAACTCTCCCCCAAATAAAGAACGCTCAGTTTCAGAGCTCAGTTATGCAGATTATAGCACCATTACTAAACACTGAGAACATGTATATGTCACACTTGTGAATTTGCCATCCAGACTTTGTGGCTTTCCTGCCCAGAGTCTAAGCATGACTCAGAAATTTACTTTCATTCTCCATTATCAACAGAGCTTTAGTGATGACAAGAAAGCCAGTGGTCACGTGCTCATGAGTACATCTGTCCATGTCTCTGTTAGTAAATACAAAGAAAATTACTGACATTGAGTGAAGGTCATGTCAAAGACGAATCTGCTCCCAGAGCAATTCTAGGCTGTAGAAAGAAGACTGACATACCTCCCCTCACTCAACCCATGACACAAATAACAAATAAAGTGCATAGTCATTCTTTCTAGGTCTTAGCCATTCCACCTGTAAGATGGAAGTGTTTAAATCCCATCCTTCTAAAGAAATACCATGAAATGATTTTCAATCATTGTGCTGGAATGATCCTCTCAAAGACCATGTAGTCCATTTTAGGTTATGTTACAGAGGAGGAAACTGAGGCACACAGTGGTGAAATGGTTTATCAAAGTTCAAAGTTAGGGGTTAAATCACATTCAAAGACTCTTAATTCCATGTTTTACACTGTGCAGCCTTTCTATGTATAGAATAATGAACATATAGAGCTGAAAACTCAGAACATGTTCTGAGAGGATCCAATAAGGTTAATCCTTGAAAGCTTTCATGCACCCTGTTTACTAGTAAAAGTTGCTGTTGGATTCTGGAGTCTAGTATGTATGCTGTGCTGTGCTTAGTCACGTCTGACTCTTTGCGACCCCACTGACTGGCCCACCAGGCTCCTCTGTCCATGGGGATTCTCCAGGTAAGAATACTGGAGTGGATAGCCGTATCCTCCTCCAGGGATTCTTCCCAACCCAGGGATCGAACCCAGGTCTCCCGCATTGCAGGCAATTCTTTACCATCTGAGTCACCAGGGAAGCCCAAGAATACTGTATGGGGTAGCCTATCCCTTATCCAGGGGATCTTCCCAACCCAGGAGTCAAACTGGGATCTCCTGAATCACAGCCGGATTCTTTACCAGCTGAGCTACGAGGGAAGCCCCTAGTATGTATAGTGTTTGGCGTAAAATAAAATAGGAGCACAGTAAGTGCTAAGAAAATGAGTTAATTTTTAAGGCAACATAAGATAATGGGAGAGTTGTGGACTTATAGGCAAGATACCCAAATTTGTATACTAGCATGCTACGCTAAATCGCTTCAGTTGTGTCCAACTCTTTGTGTCCCCATGGACAGTAGTCTGCCAGGCTCCTCTGTCCATGAGATTCTCCAGGCAAGAAAACTGGACTGTGTTGCCATTTTCTTCTTCAGGGTATCTTCCTGACCCAGGGATCGAACCCACGTCTCTTTTGAAGATCTGCCATTTATTGGTTATGAAAATCTATGTTAACTCCAAAGATAAGAAAAAACCTAAGTGTCCACCAGGAAGGGACTAGTTAAAGAAACCATGGAACATCTACACATAGACTACTGTGTCAGTATTCTGTCGCTCTTATAGAGAATTACCACAAACTCAGTGACTTAAACAACACACATTTATTATCTTACAGTTCTTGAGGTTGGAAGTCCAACATGGGTTTCATTGGGCTGAAACCAAGGTGTCAGCAGGACTGCATTCTCTTTTGGAGGCTCTGAGTCAATTTCCTTGACTTTTCACTTCTAGAAACTTTCCACATTCCTTGGCATGTGGTCCCTTTTTTCACCTTCAAACAAACAATGGCCACTCAATTTGTTCTTATATCGTGTCACTCTAACCTTTTATTTTGCCTCCCTCTTCTACCTTTAAGGGCCTTTGGGCCTGTGGGATAATCCAGGACAGTTATTTTCAGGTCAGCTGATTAGTGCTCTTAATTCCATTTACTACCTCAATTCCCCTTTGCCTTACAAAGTAATATAGTAAGAGAGTCCAGAGACTAGGATGTGGACATCTTTGCCTATCACACCTACGAAAAAACAGTGAGGGGGCTTGCTAGGTTCTGATAGGGAAAATTCTCTAGGATATATTGTTATGTTAAAAAAAATGCAAGGTAAAAGTAAAGCATAAATAGTATACTATCTTGTATGTATAAAAGGAAGGAGATTGAGTATATATTCATATTTGGTTATATCTGCATAAACAAACCCAGGAAAGATAGGCAAGAAATATTAATGTAGTTATGATAGACAGAGAGAGAAAGGCATGGAGAGTGGGAGGATGGGAATAGGATGAAACAATATTCTTCAATGATTCTTTTAAAATTTCTTTTCTTTTTGGACCACATAAATAAATGTTTTCTTTTTTTTAATTCAAGGGATTCATAATTGCAAAAGTTTTTACTATTCGCTTGATAGTTAAAACATTTTACTTTGAGCAGCCTATCATCAACCTTTTAATTTTTCTCTTGTTAAATTAATACTTCTAACAGGCAGATCCTCATTTGTCAGTGACTTTGTATCAAACAGTTCTCCAACATGACAATCATGAGTTCATGAAAATCTGAATCTTTTGCAAGATTTTTGCAATTTTACTTTACAATCTCTTTGCTTTGTATTATGAGATGCTTCAACATCTGGCATCACTGCAGTGGGAATGCTAGAATTAAATATGGAGCATGTCTTCACCTGGGCATTCATTTTGTCAGTGGCCAGTTAAGTAGTGAACATTTTCATTTTATATTTGTAAAGTTACAAAGATGTTAATTTCCCTACATGGCTACATAAATTTGGATAATAACTGGGCAAAAATGTTAAATATACTTGGATCTATTTTCAGTATTTCTTATTCCATCTTTTCTTTAAAAAATTCTTTTAATTATTATACCTTAAATCTAGTAGCAATATTGTAGTTTAATATATCTAGTAGGTATGTTTCTATAGTTAGTCTTCAATTTACAAAATATTTCATGACTCCTATCACATTGATTTTGTTCTCCTAGTCAGGTTTGCTGAGGTATACTTTACATACAGTAAAATTCTTTTTAGGTATTGAGTTCTATGAGTTTTGAAGAAAAAAACAAAACAAAACAAAACAGTTTTGTAATGACCACAGCAACGAAGATTTAGAGTATTTCCATCACCCAAAAAAATTCTCTCATGCCCCTTGGTGATGAATTTCTCAACCCCAACTTCAGTCCCTATTAATTATGGGTCGGATTTCTGTCCCCACAGTTTTGTCTTTTGCAAAAGTTATATAAGTGTAACCATACAGTGTATCGTTTTTGTGTGTAACTTATTTTATTTAGCATACTGCCTTTGAAATTCATCCACACTGTGGGAGGCATTGGTATATAACTTCTTTCACTGCTGAGTCCATTGTAGGGCTATATTTTAGTTTATTTCATCATCAGTTGATAGACATTAGGATCAATTTCAGTTTGGGGCAATTATGAATAAAGCTCCTATGAAGTGAAGTCGCTCAGTCGTGTCCAACTCTTTGCGACCCCATGGACTGTAGCCTACCAGGCTCCATCCCTGAGATTTTCCAGGCAAGAATACTGGAGCCTGGAGTTGCCATTTCCTTCTCCAGAGGATCTTTCCGACCCAGGGATCGAACCCGGGTCTCCCACATTGCAGGCAGACTTACCATCTGAGCCACCTGTTTTCATTTCTCTTGGATAAATTCCTCGAAGTGGGATTGATGGGCTGTATGAGAAATGTATCTATCACTTTATAAAAATTCTTATAAATAGCCATCAAACTGTTTTCTAAAGGATCTGCACTATCTTTTATTTCCAACAACAGTTAATGAGAGTTCCAGTTGGTCCTCATTTTTGCATTTGGTAATATCAATTGGTTTAATTTTTATCATTTTAATAAGTATAGTGGTATCTGATTGTGGTCTGCTTCCCTAACAGCTAATGATGTTGAGAATTGTTTTGCATATTTATCTGTCATGGTAAAGTGCTTATTTAAATCTTTTGCCCATTTATTATTTATTATTGAATTGTAAGTTATTTAAATATCTGCATACAAGACATGTGTCTTACAAATATTGTCTCTCAGTCTGTAGTTTTTCTTTTCAATTTCTTAACAGTTTAATAGTGTCATTTGAAGAGGAGACATTTTTAATTTTGATGAAGTCCAATAATGAGCATTTTTATAATTCACATTTTTTATTTCATATTTTTTTAGACAAAGAAATCTTTGTCTAACTCAAGGTCACATAAGTTTTCTCATTTTTTTTCTAGAAGTTTTATAGTTTTAAGTTTATAGTTATGCATATGATCTATTTGAATTAATTTTTGTATTTTGTGGGAAATAGCACACAAGGTTCTTTTTTAAAAATTTACATGTAGATATCCAATTGCACTATTTGTTGCAAAGACTGACCTTTCTCCATTGAACTATCTTTGCAACTTTGTTGAAGATCAACTGTACAGGTGTGGGTCTATTTTGTTCTATTGATCAATGTGTCTACTACTCTTTCACCAATAATATGATCTTGATTACTATAGATTTTATGGTAAGTATTAAAATCAAAAAGTATAAGTACTCAAACTTTGCTCTTTCCTAAAAAACATTTTGACTATCATAGGCCTTTTCTGTTACATTTAAGAAATGTCTTCGTATTTTCTACGAAAAAAGCCTTCTAGGATTTTTATCGAAGTTGTGTTAGGTGTATGGATCAATAGGGGAAGACATGACATCTTAACAATACCGAGATTTTCTAGTGAATTGGTACTATATATCTCTCAATTTATTTGGGAACATTTTAATTCTTGAATATGGAATTTGAGAAAGATTTTATCAGGTGCCAAAAAAATTCATTGGATTTTTGGTTGAAATTTCATTAAATATACTTTTATAAGTCATGATAGGCATATCTCCTCTTTTCCAATGACTATAATTTTCATTATGTTTCCTAAATAGAATTATGAAAATATCATTTACTGGTACATGCAAAGAAAGGTATTTACTACTTTAGTATTTTTGAAACTCATGAATCTGATAACATACTCTTTGCAAAATAACTTTGATGGTAAAATATCTTGGGAAAAACCACATATAATATATAGTTGCCAGATTCAGATTTGCATTGGTCATTGGCTTACTTGATAATTGAATATTATAAACATTCTAATATTATTTATTGTGATATTGTTATTTTATTTCTACATTCTAAAATTGACTTTCAAAAAATATTAATGTGTATCTTTTTATCATCTTTTTTTTAAACAGGATGGTTATGCTTGCCAGATAAGATAATTTACAAAGCTCTCCCTGTATTTCTATCTTCCCAGAAAATATAAACTGTGCAATAAATTATTCTTTCCGGTGTTTAATATGATTTGGCACACACACTTAAATGTGATACTTGCTATCAAGAATAATAACAATGGTTTTCTTCAACATTCATTGCAGTTTTTCATATTTTCATTGCATTTTAAACTTTTAAAAAATATTTTCTGCTACTCAAGTATTTCTGAAAAGTAAATATAACTGGTAGAATTAAGTATAAAATGATACAGATGAGACTGATTGCATAGAGAAATCCTTGATTTTTGATATTAGCCACTCTGTGGTTCAAGTTTCTAATGTTGAATCTGAATCCCTTTAAAATCGAGCACACTGAAATAAATGGGCCACCGACAGCCCACAATAAATGTGCTTCTAGAGAATACATAATATGAAGAGATGTACATGTTCAGAACAATCAGACTCCAAGCTGACAGACTACAGAGAGCAATGAAAAGGTGATACTCACATCCGAGTTAAAGCGAAGCTGACAGACATTACAAGAAATAACTTGTTTCTTCTTTGGGGGAATGGACACTCCAAATGTGTGGTTAATGACTGCTTTTTGCACAGGATCCATCTGAGGAGCAAATGACAAAACAGTCAATTTATAGCTTCAAAGGACAGACAATAGTGTGTACAAGTAAAAGTAGCTGTATTATTCCTTGAGGTTTTTATCTTTTAGTTCCCAAACAAGGATCATAAAGAATCTCATTCATTAGTAATATGCTTATTTCCAAGAATTAAAAGCAAAAAAAATTTTTTTTTTCAAATAAAAACACACATAAAACAATCACAGGAGAATCACATTTCAAGATATCTTATATTTATATAAGAAACCTTGAAAAATCTTAAAAGATTAATAGAACGAGAAAACTTAAGATCCAAATATCAGGGTTAAAATTAACTTGTTAATGTTTTCTCTATGTGAGGTAATAATACTTAAGATGGTCTGAAATGACCTCAGTGATGACTGTTACAGATATATTTAAATTTCTTAATTTTCTATCTGTGGTAAAGTCATAAATGATAGACATATTACAGACAATTAGACAAATGGAATTTTAAAATAATTTATTATTGTTTATGGACTCTAGATATTCATTTTACTGGAAATGCATGCTACTCAAATGTCCATAACAGAATGGTTAAGATGCAACACTTGTTTAAATATTCAAGGAAAGTTTTGACTTACAGCTTGTGACTTTGCTCTCTTTGGCTTGCATGTACCATACACAGATAGAGAAATATGCAATGATAGTGTAGAAAAAGCATGGCACAAAGCCATGAAAATACTTGGAAAAAGAAAGAACACTATCTGCAGAGCCTATAAAAAGAAATGCAGCAGTGATTCTCCTGTGTACTCCAGATAATAATCCAGCATTAACGTCAGACAACTGGCAGTTCAAAAAACAATGCGGATGATGAACAAAGCATAACTTATCAACAGATGTAATGTGAACAAAGACAGATCTACTGATACCATCGTCTAGGAAATCTCCAGAGGTTAGAGCTTAGGCCTGGATTAGTTGATGATATTTGGTAGAAAGGAAAAATGAATGCTATCCCTGATGAGGACCATAAATCAACCAAGTGTACAATTAGCAATTAGAAGAACTTAAATTCATTAGAAAGGAGAGTGGAACACAGATTTATTGAACAGTACAGCAAAGTAGGTTTTTTTTTTTTTTTTTGCTACAAGTTTAGGATAATATATTCCTACTATAAAGATAAGTTATATGGTTTGAAACACTTACAAATTCAAAGAAGAGAGTAATAGAATTATTTTATACCTTGACTGAAGTGATGGTTACACAAACTTATACATGTATGGAAATTTACAGGACTGTGGGCATTCTCCAAAAGTCAATTTTATTTATGATAACTTAAAAAGTGAAAGAGGAAAAAAAAACTGTTAAGAGTATTACATTTAACTATTTAATGTAAAATATCATTACTGGAAAATCTGGAGATTTGTTTCGCTCAAGGTTGTAGCAAAATTGATTGTATTAAAATTCATTTAACAAGAATTAAAAAAAAAACCTTCTATAGGCAAAAATCTCAAAATATCAGAAAACTAAACCCTAGTCCACTTCCTTAGTATACTCACAGTATAAATACTTAAGTCTCATCAATTTGCAAAACATGAACCTGTAACTTTCTGATTATTACTGCTGCCGCTGCTAAGTCGCTGCAGTTGTGTCTGACTCTGTGAGACTCCATAGAGGGCCTCCTACCAGGCTCCTCTGTCCCTGGGATTCTCCAGGCAAGAACACTGGACTGGGTTGCCATTTCCTTCTCCAATGCATGAAAGTGGAAAGTGAAAGGGAAGTCGCTCAGTCGTGTTGGACTTCTCGCAACCACATGGACTGCAGCCTATCAGGCTCCTCCGTCCATGGGATTTTCCAGGCAAGAGTACTGGAGTGGGGTGCCATTGCCTTTTCTGGGCAAAACAGTTTTAGACAGGCTTAAAAATAAAACAGCCGATCTTTATTGGCAGGATGGAAAACTTTGCACTATTTTGCAAAGCTAAAACAATAAGATAATTTTATTGAGATATTTTCTGTTCTAAGGTTCTAAAAAATACATCTAGTGACATGTAAACTATCTAGAATAAAACAATATGAATATTTCCTAAACACATTTTCCTTTCATCATTTTGTAATATGCCTATACTATTATATATATTATTATTCTAACATTTTTCTTTAAATCATATTAAAATAGACTTTTTAAGAATGCAGCAATGATACTTATGAAATCATAGTTTCACTTCAAAAAATATATTGAAAGTTAAAAATTAAAACTTCCATCATCTAAAATAAATCTGCACATCCTAGTGGTTCCCATACTTCAATATAGAAACATAGACAAAAGATACATCTACAAAAACCTAGTTTCAAATTTTTAGTAAAACAAGATATCTGTTGAGATTTCCAATACAACCTTGGATATAAACATTCCCTTTCAATTTTTGAAACTGTTAGCTGCCTACATAATTTTTCAAGTAACTCCTAATACAAGTGCATTCTACTCAAATTTCATATTTATACCCTAAACCTGAAAATACCGTTTATGTTCCCAAGGCTGAGTGCTCTCTTCCTGAAAGGTGAGTTGTGGCTAAGCATCCCCATATAAAGGCAGGTGAGCTTCCACCCATCTGTTTCATGAGAAGCAAACTAAAGAGGTTCCTTCAAGAAATTCTTAGCTAGAATCGACTTCTCTACTTTATACATGGAATTTGCTCGATTCCTTTGCATCTGTCATTAACTCTGGCTTTCTTGTCATCCTTTGAATGGCTTAACTGCTAATCACATGAAAATTTTAACTTTCATATTTCTCACTTGGAACAAATTTTCTCTATTTTCCACTTGATTCTCTATTTTGTTATAGGTATTTCAAGAAAAGGTCCACTTTTTTTTTTTCTGTCTCAATCTTGTTTCTTTCCCCCTGTTTATCACAGAATTCTATAATTATATTTCTTATTCATATGTCACTTGGGAGGACACAATTTAGTTGAAAGAAGACTTTAAACCGTATAAGAAAGAAGCTTGCCAATTCATCCGATATTTTGAAACAGACACTGCTTATCTGATATTTTCAGTATTTGCCATTTGAAGGGCTATCGGTTGTGCTAGTAGTAAAGAATCTGTCTGCCAATGCAGGAGATGTAAGAGATTCAGGTTTGATCCCTGAGTAGAGAAGATCCCCTGGAGAAGGAAATGGCAACCCACTCCAGCATTCTTGCCTGTAAAATCCCAGAGAGGAGTGTGGCGGGCTACAGTCCATGGGGTTGCAAAGAGTCAGACACAGCTGAAGTGACTTAGCACGCAGTAACTACAAATATCTGGGTCATTTCAGCAGGATCCAGACTTAGCAACAACATAGAAAACGCTTTTACAACTTTCTCTTTCTTTAAAGTATAGAGTAGTAAAATCCTGAATTTTTTCTTGTAGTATTCCTAAAATACTTTAAAATTTAGGTAAAAATAATAACTATAATGTTAATTTATATCAACTTAAATGTTTTCTTCCCCTAATGCAAATTCATTTCTCTCTAATCATAGTGATTTGTCCTTAGTCTCAGTCATGTTCGACTCTTTGTGACCCCATGGACCGTAGCCCAACAGGCTCCTCTGTCCTCGGGGATTCTCCAGGCAAGAATACTGGAGTGGGTTGCCATGCCCTCCTCCAGGGGATCTTCCCAACCCAGGGATACAACCCAGATCTCCCGCATTGCAGGTGGATTCTTAACTGTCTTAGCCACCAGAGATATTTCATATTTCATAAAGAGATATGTATAACTAAATCAATGGCAAGTCTTTTATCCAATCAATTTTCAAGATGAATAAAACAATCAGGCTGAATAAAAACATTCTCATAAATCATAAAATATGATAAATGAAAATGATTCAATTTAGTATAGTCAATACCATATATCTATATCATAATCATTTCATATGTAGAGTACTCAAGAAAATTATTTAAGGTACTGAAATTATAAAACAAACTCTTATTTTTAAAGATTCAATTGGATTTCATACACATTTGATTATTAAAAATGCACAAATGTTTTCAAACACCTTTATTAAAATGTTTACATCACTTTTAAATGAACAAATGCCTTGTTAAATACTCATTAAATTAGCTCATGTTAGTTCACTTTGCACAAGAAAACTGTCTGTGAATTGAGAAGACTGATTCACTGGTAAACAGTACTAAAAAGAGCTTTTCTAGAGAAAAAAAACAACAACAACTACCACATAGCTCTAGCTCCCAATATTCCTTACCTGGCAGAATTTATTGGTCCCAAATAAGCCTCTTCTTTTCTAAAAGAGTAAAAGTCAGAAGTAGTCATCTGGAATTTTGAGGCTAGCAAGCATATTCACATGAAATTTAAAAAAAAATCCATTTGCTTTGCTCATCTCTGATTAAAAAGTCTGAAATATGTACTAACTAAAAAGCAGCAAGAGTTAACACTTGCCACTTTTTATAATGAAAGTCATGCAGAAATGAAAAGTAAAACCTATTAGTGCAATTAACTGGTAGGCAATAAAAATGAAAAATTGGGTTGTGGCTGTTGCCAGGAATTGAGGAGATAACTGGAGGGTATGTATGGACAAATTAACCATTTTATTACAGTACTTATAAAAGGAATTCATGAAGCTAGTCTTATCATACCATCTATTATATTTTCAATATCAAAATAAGAATAAACAGGCATCTTTGGGGGTATTCACAAAGTTTATGGAACTACAAATCTGTATTTGTATGAGTTCTTTTTTAAAAGATCATTACTTTCACTGATTATTCCAAAAAGTAATTTATATCCACACAGTGTAAGCAATCATATAAAAACACATGCAGTTGCAAATAAAACCTAGCCAAGGGGAAAAAAACACACCACAGCACTTCACTAAAGGCAGGATGAAGTCTAGGGGAGGGCAAAGAAGCCAGGGTAGGGAAGACATGAACAAATAACTTAGTACTAAGATGACATTTACATTCGAGATAATTTTCCTGGGTGGAATTTTAGGCAAATAAAATAAAATTACAAACCTTTCACCTATCTCAATAATTTTCAAGGGGATGAAGTTCAAATTGTATGAACTTACAATGAGTCTTACAATGACTTCACCGGCCATCACATGGGGCTGGGTAGGGAAGCAAACCAAGCACTACTTAATTAAATAGCAAAAAAGACTGCTCAAGAATTATACCAGGGTTTCTCATATGTGGCTGGGTATCCATACTATTCTTGAAGATGAGGACATTTCATCTTAAACGTAGCTAACTGCTTTAACCTATGTTCTATGAAGCATTTGGTAACCATTTATACAGTCTAGCAGGTAGTACTAGCTTTCCTACTAAACAGGAGCAGAAATCAGGTTTTTGACTTTAAAAAGTTAAAGATCAGTCATTCAACAAACATTCTGGAGGTCTAATATGTTCCAGATGTTGTCCCAAATTAGATGGGGTAGGATGAGTCAAACCCAAGAAAGGACATTGTAAAAATGAAAAAGGGTGATGATTAAGCAAATCAACGAGGCAAGAGAAGGCCCATGAAGGTCTGTCCCCTCTTGCTCCACCCTGACTTTGAACTTTTTCCCCCTTTTCTGATTTTCTCACACTTTAAGCATCCAGGATCCTCCCTTTAACAGTGACATAAATGTGTTTATACTCCTGCTCTATTTGCCTTTTAATTTTTTTCTCTAAGCTGTTATCCTGGAGAAGGGAATGGCAGCCCACTTCAATATTCTTGCCTGTAGAATCCCATGGATAGAGGAGCCTGGCGGGCTTCAGTCCATGAGGTCACAAAGAGTCGGACACGACTGCATGACTAATACTTTAAGCTGTAATAATAATAATAAACATCTTAATAAGAGCAGGTTAGATTTACAGAACTCTTAGCATGTGCCAGGAACTCTACTGAGGGATTATCTCGTGCAGTCACCACCATCATGTGAGACAGATATCACTGTTACCCTCCTTTTACAAATGAGGAATCTGAAGCTTTGAGAAGCTTAATAACTGGTCGCCCTTGAGTTTGTAGGTCTGAAGTCAGGATTCAAACTCAGGCAGGAGTCTCTCCCGCTACTCTTCCCCGCTAACGGACCACCAAGCAGGGTTATGGATATCGTGTGTAGCACTGCTCTAGGAGGTAAGATTTGCGAAGAAAGGAGGAGTGTTTCTAGAATTCCCTGCAGCCCAGACAAGCTACACAGAAGGCCTGCTTGGTGTTCAAGTAAGTTTCCTGGAGAAGTGAGTCTCAGTCTTTTTCTTTCTGACCAATATATGCCTTTCTAAGGATGAGCCCATTTCTTCTTGGGCTACTTCAGGAAATCCATAAATGAAAATTGGGGCTGCCCTGTTCTCTTTCCCCATTGTAACTGTTGGGCTTGCATACAGAAAAAAAAAAATAAAGTTCCAGAAATACTTAGAGATTACACAGAGCAGGTGATGGCCATCCTTTGCACCTGTCCTTGATTTACTACAAAGCAGACCTCAGCTACTAAATCCTTGTGAGTTACAGCTTTCCAGAAGTTTGGCAAAGATCAGTTTTTTCATCGCAATATTGTCAAATTACAGGAGCACAAAAAGAATGACTATTTTTCATCCTTTCCCTTTCCATTATTGGATTTATGGAAAAGAATGAGACAATAGGGTCTCATTAGAGCTTCAAATATTCAGGAACTGACACTTCTAAAAGAAATAGCTTATGTCACTGAAGAGCAATTTATTTCTATGAAGTTACTACAAAAAAGGTTTTGCCTTTTATATTTAAATACTCTGACCATATGCCTTTATTATTACTGTTTTACTTGTTTCAAATCCTTAAAAACTTAAATAGAAACAAAGCAGACACAACTACTGCAAGACAAATTCCTTTTCTCAAAGATCAGGAAATACAAACACATCATTGGCAGCCTTGTTTCAACCCCACAACTCAGTACTGCTTTGGATTTCAAATCAGAAGTCTCAGTAAAAATAAGCCCCATGGCACGGCATGCTGTGAGACCTGCATTTTTGCCTGGGGGATGTGTAACAGTTGAGACTTGCCGTCCTGTCACTGCTTCTCCTGCCCAGAGCATCCTGACGGGTCCACCTGAATGCCATCAGTGTCACTGGGAGGAACACAAATAGCACACCGCACTCTCCCCAGACTGTTGATTCAACCCAGTGCCATATTTAGCTCTTTGCTAAAACCACACACTGTGACTGGCAAACAAAATCAGCTGTGCTCTTGTACCACAGGCATACCATTACTCCACCAGAAAGTCAGCCAGAATTGGTATAAAGGCTAACATAACACACTTACGAAAATAATAGGTCACACTGATCTAAGTCTCAGACCCACTAAAGCTATTACTATGACTACTAGTACTACTACTACTATTTTTATCAAAACGTTGTAGACCTTTGCAGTTTTTGAGACTGGTTGACAATTAGCAGTATTTTGATAGCTGCAGAAATTAAGGGCCCTTTCCACAGCCTTCCTAGTGGTGGTCAACATTCCTTGTAGAAAATGTGGAGCCAGTCCAGAGACTGGAAGCAACCAAACAGAGTATAGACCAGAATACATTTTTTTTTCTTTCCTTTCCTTTTCCCCTTAAAATGAATTTAGACAGTCTGACATCTTTCACTTGAATTCCATATTGTTAGGCCCTCTTTGAAAAGCTCTGGAATTCATCAAATAAGAATTATCTATTCCATAACACAGTTTGCTTTTGAACTATGGTGCTGGAGAAGACTCTTGAGGGTGCCTTGGACCACAAGGAGATCAAACCAGTCAATCCTAAAGGAAATCAGTCCTGAATATTCATTAGGACTGATGCTGAAGCTCCAATACTTTGGCCACCTGATGCAAAGAGTTGACTCATTAGAAAAGACTCTGATGCTGGGAAAGACTGAGGGCAAGAGGAGAAGGAGGCGCAGAAGATAAGATGGTTGGATGGCATCACTGACTCAATGGACATGAGTTTGAGCAAACTCAGGGAGACAGTGACCCCCAGACAGTTCATGGGGTCACAAAGAGTCAGTCACGACTGAGTGATTGAACAACAACATTCCATGACAAAAAGGATGGCTAGAGTAAGGAAAAAACACCCTGGGATCTATTTTGAAAGTAAACTAAACTGCATTTTAAGAGTAGTGTTTTTTTTTTTGTTTTTTTTTTTTGAGAAATTCCACCTTGGTTTCATTTCTAAAAGAACAAAAAAAGAAACATATATAGAATGTTAGAGATGTCTATTTCTGCCATAAAATAATGTCCTCTTTCTAGAGCACTCTGATAACAAAAAAATGCAAACTTTTCAGATATTAAGTGTTTCACATCAACGTAGACATTTCTGTCCTTGGGAATTTTTGCTCCTTTCCAACACATCACACTTTTAAAAATGTATAATTTTTAGTTTGCACACACACACTGTATTTTCTTGAAAATTGATTCATTTAACAATAGTTTATTAAATGACCGTCATGCACTGTTTTGGGAGCTGGACATACAGCAGAGAAAGCCTTCAAAAATACAACATTCTAGCTAGGGAGGCCTATACAGGTACTCCCTGTTTTTGAAAGTTTGCTTTGCACCACTTGGTTTTAAGAAAGACCTGTATTAGTACCTGTTTTCACTAACTGAAAGAAATCCCAACAGGATTTTTGCTTTTATGATAAAATCTGAAAATTGAAAATAGTGTTTAGCATTTCTTTTGAAATGCTTTTATAGAGAGAGGCAGTGGGCATCTCAAGCAGGGACAGTAGCACCACTAAGCTCCTTCCCCAGGAACTACACTCAGCATCTCAGCGCTCAGCTGCCCAAGCTTTGACTTGTGTCTGGGCTTCTGTGCTTTATCTGGATTTATTTTGTGCATCCATTAACAAGATGTGTCCCTAAGGAAACTGCTTCTTCGCTTTACATTTCAACTTAGGGAAGATTTTATAGTAATTCTCTACTTTCAGATAGGGGAACAAGTATTTCTAAAGTTATAATTATGGTACTTTCAGAGTGTTTTACTATGAAAAAAATAAAACAGGAGAATGGGAAAGAAACACAATTTTACCATGGATAATTCCTAAATACATTTTCACTGCCTTGATACAACCGTGATTCTGATAATTTCACATGTAAAATCATACCAAATACGTAAGGATAAGGACATTATCCCATGATTTAGGGAAGTTCATATAGAATTCAGAATCATACAACTGGTGAAAATGGCAAAGCACATGTTCTTTGGCTTTCCCAGCCATCTGTGAGATCTCCACAGAGAATTTTCTTCAGCTCCCAAGTCCCAAGACAACAGTTGGATCTCAGAGCCACCACTGTCATCGTACCCTCAAAGAGAAAGGGAAACTACAGTGATCTGCTTTCAGAAGTTCTCTAAGGATGAGAGCTAAGTGATGGATGCATCTCACCTGGAAACCTTCCTCATGGGTTTCTGGTACAGTGTGGTTGGCTTGGTACTTTCCAGTGAATAACAAAATGACCACAAGTTACTCCTCATCACTGCAGATGGTGACTGCAGCCAGGAAATTAAAAGATGCCTGCTCCTTGGAAGAAAAGCTATGTCAAACCTAGACAGCATATTGAAAAGCAGAGACGTTACTTTGCCAACAAAGGTCCATCGAGTCCAGTAGTCATGTACAGATGTGAGAGATGGACCATAAAGAAAGTTGAATACCAAAGAATTGATGCTTTCAAACTGTAGTGTTGGAGAAGACTCTTGAGAGTTCCTTACAGCAAGGAGATCAAACCAGTCAATCCTAAAGGAAATTAGTCCTGAATATTCATTAGAAGGACTGATGCTGAAGCTGAAGCTCCAATTCTATAGCCACCTGATGGGAAGAACTGACTCCTTGGAAAAGACCCTGATGCTGGGAAGGATTGAAGGCAGGAGGAGAAGGGGATGAAAAACAGTGAGATGGTTGGATGGCATCACCGACTCAGTGGACATGAGTTTGAGCAATCTCTGGGAGATGGTGAAGGACAGGGAAGCCTGATGTGCTACAGTTGATGAGGTTGCAGAGTCGGACACAACTGAGTGACTGAACAACAACACATATTTTGGCTAAACTCTAACAGTTTTTTGTGAAGGTATTACAAAAAAATAATGTTTTACATTGTTAACACTTCTAGAACTTTGGAGTTTCCAAATGGTACAAGTGAAAAAGCTAAAAAGAAAGGAATGGGTGTTTTTACCATCTCCTTCTCTTTAGTGGTAAACCAGTTTAACACTCTGGTGGATAAGTTTTAAATGGTTCTAGGTTGAAGGAATAAATTTTGAGTTCTTTTCCAGACAGTAGTTATTTTGTTAATGGGAGATGCCCTAAGGCATCTCTGCACCTTACTGAAGCTGAATGTCTAACTCTGACAGTAGATCTTTGTATGCAATCATATGGTCAGTGCAAATGTAAAATGTTCCATTTTCCTGGCTGGCTCCACAGGCCTGGTGATTTTCCACACTGCCAGGGATCAAGAGAGTTGCAGCAAAGCTGTAGTTATGCTGCTGGGTAATTTAAGAAGCCTCTTCAAAGAGCATTTCAAAAGTTCAGTTTAACAAATAAGACTTTCAATTTACATCTGCAATGGGTATGAGATTTAATTGAAGGTTTACTCATACCTCATTGCATGGACACATACATGCCCAGCAATGCTTCAGGTGCTGACGTTTCTATTCAAACATTAGATGAGTAAACTTAAGAACTGAAATTCAATGGCGTATGTACCCATATTCAGATTAAAAATGCATTTTGGAAAGTCTAATTGGCTGATATGATGTATTAAGGAAGCCTGGACCATGCTCAATTCCAATTCAGCTGCTCCTTTCAATGTAGGGAAAAGGCATTTAGGTAATGATCTAAATTATGTCTCTTAAGGAAATCCAGTGTTTTTCTTTGTTTTCATTCTTGAACAAATGAATGGTTAGACATGACTGGAAACCATGAGAAGAGAGAGGTGTTTTTCCATCAAGACACAAAGAAAGTTCTTGAAAGGCTTTCATTTTATCCTTATTATCTCATGTTCCTATAACTAAAATAATTTTTGGCCAATGCATGCATACAGATTTGAAAGTTCAGTAACAACTGTCAAAGACAAGGTAACAAACAGTTTCCGTGAAATTATTAGATGCACTGTTGAGAGAACTTATGAGAAAAGTTATAAAATATTTAAGAAAAAGGAAAAACTACCACGTAGGGTATGAATAAGAATTTAGCTCTATTCTGAATTTTATAATAGCACAGAAGAAGAAATGAAATGATGACAAATGCCATTAATATTTTCTGTGGAAAAGTTACTACCTTCAAAGTATTATACTTTATATTTCTCAATAAGGTATATTCATATTTCAAACAATAACCACAAAAAGCCCAAGGTATACATAGTTGACAATGAACAATCTTATCCAAAGAAACACACTATTCAGAGTGATGGGAAGAGCAACTGGATTCACCAAGAGAAACTAAAAAATAAGTCACCTGTTAGCTATGTTTTATTTACTATTTTGTCTCCTCAGGGTGAAATACAACAAGAAATAAACCATTTCAGGAATCTGGGCTGAAGAATAGGTTTTCAATAGATGTTAAAGTACTAAACAAGATAGGGGTTCACTTGAGGATAGCTTATGAGAAGTGATTATTCTACAGGATATTGAAAGAAGCTACCCAGCTTTGTTTGGAAGAACAGGTTGGTATCCGAGATAGAAGATGGTCACCTGCCTTCCGGCCTTTCCCGCTTTTCTTTTTAAAAGAGTGGCTTGAGAACACTCCAAACTTGGCTCTAGGATTTAAGCTTCTATAACATAAAATTCCACAGAAGGCAATGGCACCCCACTCCAGTACTCTTGCCTGGAAAATCCCATGGACGGAGGAGCCTGGTAGGCTGCAGTCCATGGGGTCGCTAAGAGTCGGACATGACTGAGCGACTTCACTTTCACTTTTCACTTTCATGCATTGGAGATGGAAATGGCAACCCACTCCAGTGTTATTGCCTGGAGAATCCCAGGGACGGGGGAGCCTGGTGGGCTGCCATCTCTAGGATGGCACAGTCGGACACAACTGAAGCGACTTAGCAGCAGCAGCAACATAAAATTCAGAGCCAAAAATAAGTCTGAGAAATATCTTTTTTTTTTAATAGAACTTAAAAAAAACAAAGCAGAACTTTTTATTCTTATTAAAAAAAAGGCATACAAATAACTACACAATACTTGCTCATGATTATAAATGCAATTAAAAAAATTATTGGTGCTAAGTCGCTGAATCTAAATAATAGTGATATATTTGCCTATTTTTCTGGTAAATGGCCTAAAAAAACATCACAAGGCCTTTCTCAGTGACTAGTGATGTAATGAGCTTTCTTGATTTAAAAACCAATATCCCTCCTCAACAGCCAAACGCACTGACTGACATCCTTTCAAAACCTTTCTGTCAAAGCTAAGCTTGAAACGATATTCAGTAACTATCAGATACCTCCTGACACGGAGGCAAAACAGGTCCATGACACAAATTAAAAAGGCTTAAGATGAAAAGAAAACCCCACCAGGCTGGAAGAATTGCAAAATCAGAAATCTGGACCTGTCTGAATGTATTCTTCATTCTGTAAAGGAAAGTGGAAATGAAGTGCTTTTTCCCCCAAGTAGAGGACAACACATTCCTTACTCTTGCACTCAGAAGGAGCCTGACAGGCGAGGACTGCAAGGCTCAATGCAAGGCAGCATATCTGGAATGTTCCAATCCTAAGCATCATTGTGGGCTGTTCCATGTCACATTCTCACAGGACAGCAGTAAAATGTCAGGGAGCATCTATACTTTCAAACTTTTAATTTGCTTTGAGTTTCAGAACCTTCCCCCCACTTTACCCGCAAACAGAATCCTAACTGGAAACACAGTATAATAGAACATGGAAAACAGGTCTGGTTAAAGCATGTAGGTGAGGTCCCAGTCTCACCACTATTATTTTACTCCAACTTTCTCACTTGAAAATGAGAAAAGATTTGCAGAATTTTAGTAACTTGCTTGAACCTCTACAGCTAAGACCAGAACCCAGATCTCCTGCTCTGGTTACCAAGCTTGAAATAAAAATCCTTTTTTTAAAAATATAAATGATGTGCCAAATATTACATAGGATATTCTTATGTTAAAAATACTTCATTGTTTACCTGGAAATCAACTTTAACTGGGTATCTTGCATTTTATCCGTTCCCTTCTCGCATTCCCTTCCAAGGATGTCATGGCTATACCAATGTTGATTCTACTGGTCCTTCTTCATGCAGGCTTACCTGTCACACTTAACATTTTAGGACTTTAGTTAGGAAAGTGGTCCCTGAGTGGTTTTGTGGATGGGTGACATAAAAACTATTATATATTATATGGTCATCTTGCTAGTACCTTTTTGTATGAATGGATATGTATATACATATTTACTCTTCTCAGCAAAAAAAATTTTTGATTCAACTCTGCATTTATATAATACAAAATACACCATACCTGCAAACTAAAATAAATAATTTTAATAAAGTGCCTTCCTCTGCTCTCTGGGGTGATAATCACTTTATTAAATAAGGCTTTATTAAATAAGTACAGCTTGACATTAATATTTATTCATTTGATTTATAATTATTTTTATGAGATGCAAGGAGGCTACATTTCACACCAAAAGTAGTTTAAACTGAACTGCCTTCCTTTCTTTTGAATTTGTAAGGAAATGTAGTGTTTTGAATTTGTAACAAAGGAACATTTACTTCTACATAAAACTATTTTATCCACCAAATTTATTTCAAATATAAAGAAAGTTCTTTCTGTCCCCATGTGTTCAGAGTAAGAGCATCATATGTAAGAGAAAAATGAATATGCAAATAAAATAAAATCATCAGTTAAAAACGTGTCAGTTTCCTTACATTTTGACCATGGACATGGCATCAAGATTTCCTAATCAAGCAAAGGAGAAAGACCTATATGAATTACATAGCAAGTTGTCATGAATCACAAAATCCCTTAGTAATGTTCATGAAGAATCCTAATATGAAGCAAAAATCACTGGTTTTTTAATCTATCTCTGAAGACTTTCACAAACATTTCTGAATTATTCTGTTTTCCATTCTGAAATTCGGTCTTTCAGGATGCTGGCTTCAAAATCTTCACAATAGTAATTTGAAAATTTTTATTTACCCTTCTGTCTCCCTCAACTTCTAACACTTATTAAAATGGAAAAAAATAATGATATCCAATAGCATGAGAAGTTGATATGTCACTTTATTTAAAAGGATTCTTATAATTAGTCAGGAATCACTGAATCTCTGCCTCACATCAGAACCATATCACAGAAACAACCGTTGGCGGTTATCAAACCATTGCAGCCTGAGTGGCCTCCTGAAGCTGGGGTTAAAAGCTGGCCTCTGGAAATCAATTGTTCTCAGCAGAGAAGAATATTTCAGTGATATGGAAGCCGAAATGGAGACTATAATCTTGTGTTATTACCCTTGAGGCCGAAGCAAATACAAAAAGGAAAGTCTATGAATTGCTGATAATTTCCTGTGATGACTGATTCCCAGGAAATTCTGATATTACTCTTGCTTGTAACCAAAATGATGGTTCCCCAGAAAGTGTAGCTTCAAAGAACTCCACATCTGGCTGTCACAATTCTTCTTCAGAGGCTACTCATCCATTTAAGGGGCTGGTCTTGTGAAGTGGCAGCTCTCTCAGAAGACAATGGAGGGTCTGATTGCACAAGAAGTGATGAGCTATGTGCCACAGGCTCTTTCTAGAAAGTTCTTTTAGGAAGGAACTGATTTAAAATGTATCTGTTTTAATCCCTCCCTTCCTGCCCCAGAAGTCTACAGATTGATACATTTCTCTGCTATTCCTGATAGCTATGGAGCTAGAATATCTTGGCTTGTATACTTTTAAAGTTTTATTTAGGCTAATGTTTATATTCTAAGAAAGAACAGTTTTCATACATATGTACATATCTTTAAGGGCTATATAATATTTGGGAATAGAGTATAAACCTACTGGTCGTATTTGAGGAAGCTTTGAGTTTACAGGTAGATGTCACACTGAATTTACAATTAGGTATTACTGCACAGGTTGCATGGGTTCTTCTCGTATGACTGGCAAATTAAATTCAAATTAAATTGGCAAATTAAATAAAAAAAGAAGGCAGTATGGTGAAGAGAGTTCTGTAACGGTCAAAGATCCAAAGAATGTTTAGAATATACTTCCTTTATCAATACAAGAAGGATAAATGAACATGTGGACTATTTTGAGTTTAAAATATGTTTAATTTCCATTTTAACTAACACCAGTTTGATTAATAAATAATGTGAGAATAAAGGTTCTCTATTTGGAAGTCAACAGCAGTGTGAAAATATAACAGAAAACATCTTTGTGTCTTTGGTGTCAATGACCATGTGTCACGGTGCAAAGTTTTTGGGCTCAAAATATCTTTATGCGTGGCCTTTAAAATCTAAATATTATTGAAGATAAATGGAGAAAAAAGGAATCCAGCCAAACTAGTTGTGGTTATTCCCAACCTCCACTTAATATACCTTCTCCCCAGCACTGCTCAAAATTCATTATTCCTCTTCCTTGTTTTCAGGCCGTCAGATGATTCTGGTCTTTAAGTATGCACTACTTTTATAGCATTCGAGCTAACATAAATTGAGCACCTGCTTAGTGCCAGACATGACTTCTTCAAGATGACTGTAAATTTAAAACTCACAAATGAGGTCTTAGCCATATTCTTAGCATTGACCTTAGTTAGGATTGCTCTAACGCACAATTCTAGCCCCAGGGATAAACGTATCTTGATTTATTTAAGGTAACTGGCTAAGAAGATGAGATCAAAGAGATAGAAATATTAATAAAAATATTTATATTATTTATAAGAATACAGCTTTTCTGTTTGGGAATCACCTCATAAACATCTCATTTGAAATTGATGGGTATTTTAAATTACTAAAAATAGGATGGTGGTATGTTATATTGCTTCAGTTTTTTCACATCCACTAAATTCCAGAAATTTTCTCAATCGTCAGTCATATCCTCAATACTCCATAAATATAATAACTCAAATTTTCGTGATGTCATGATATAGACTAGGGAGGTATTAATCATCCCCTAGTTTTAGATTGAGGGAAAGTAGAACCAAGTTGCTTTTTTCAAGATCAAAGAAAACAAGTCCATTGCGGTGTTCTGACTCTTGTCAAGTGCTGCTTCCCTATGTAATGAAATAGCCCGCTCTTCCTTTTTCTCCCCTCCACTCTGGTTCCTGCTCCCCAGGGTGGCACAAAGTAGAGTCCAAGGCCAGGCAGGACTGTTAGAAGACTCACTTTGGAACATGTCAAGAAGCCTTATTTCTCAGATCAGAGGGGATGTTCCAAGTGGTTTTGGGGAGGAAGTGGGATATCAATGCTGACTGACTGACTGACTAAATGAATGAATGCCACTGTCTCCTTTACAAGGTAAGTACTTCAAAGTTGAAACTTAAGTATGTATCATGCGATAATGGCTCTTAGTAATCATTTTAGCATCTAATAGCTTCAGCTCATTTTGGAAATGGACATTTTGTGGATTTGATTATCATGACAATTAACCCTTTTACATACTATGGAAACTTGATGTCTACATAAGGAAAACAAAGAAATTAGACCCACATACAAGTTTTGAATTGTTGGAGACTTTCTGTATATATCTAATTATCTGTAAATCACAAGCCTGTGAAAGAGAACACATATATTTCCTGCTCTACCTCTCAGATCTTCACTTGGCTCTAGAAACTGTCCCTAATAAGAGAAAACAAGTATGAGACTGACAAGACAAATTCATCTTCTGAATAGAATATCCTGCAAAGCCCGATGTTAGGAGCCATGAGGATTTACTGGATACTTTAAATAGTATGCCCCATATGAACAACCTGTGAGAAATACACACATTTAAATTCAGGATACCGTAGGGTGGAAAACCAGCTCTTGCCTGTCTGATAGTTTTTACTTGCCCTCTTTTCATTGGCAGAGCTGTCTATAGGAAGAAATAAGAAGACTAGATTATATTCTACAACCTTCTGCTCTGCAAAAAGGGTACCACAAAGACACACGTAGTCTATTTTAAATATAGGTGTGTTAAAAAAATTTCATTCAATATTGTAAAGTTAAAAAAAAAATTCATTGTAGAATGCCTTTAAAATACACTAAAGCCCTCTGATACTAGAATTCCATGAAAATAAGGTATCATTCACATAATTTATGTTCTTTCATGTTGTCTCAAGCATCAGAATGTACAAAGGAAGGTAAGAAAACTTAAATTGACAGCTAAACCTGTGAAAAAAAAGTATTTTTCCAAGATCCCTACTGATCTCCGCAAAGATGTTGAAACTTCACAGATTGCTAAATAGCACTCCAATTCATCTTTAGTACCCTCAAAAGCCACTATAAAAAATACAGGGATTAGAATATTCTAAAACATGTTTTTCCCTTCCCCAAAGAGATTTGAGATCTAATTCTGAATATAAGAATCTAGAGAGAAGAAAAAAAAAGTCTGTGCTATTGGTGGGTCCCCAAGCTTTTGATAAAGGTTTCTCAAGGAACACCATCATCAATGATTGTTTAGAGAGTAACTGATTTAGAAATACTGCTTGTGGGCTGGAAGCAATGTTTTGTACAATAATATTCTGCCACATTTTGTATTTATTAAGCTCTCCTACTTTACCACAGGTATTAAAAAGGCTTGGTCACTGCAAGAACCTAGGAACAAGGTTGTTGTTGGTTTCTTCTTTTATTTAGCTGGAGATTAGTTAAGAATAAGACACATTTTTTAAAAAGAGGGCCTGACACAGACACTTTTGCCAAGTTGACTCTACTCTAAAAAATGCTGACCTGGGACAGCTCCAAGACTGAAGATCTGTCTTGCCAGAAAATCTGATGTGCCCTCCAAGTACACATAATCCTTGAAACTCTAGCACTGAAGATGAGGCTCCAGAGCCATGTGAGGTTGAGGCTAGGATAATGAAAGGGACACGAAAGAGGACACAGCATGGTGGAACTATGGGTCCCTCTTTTCACATGCTCCTGAAACCTTGTGATTCCTGACCCTGTAAAGGTCCATCAAGGTCTTAACCTGATGTTTCTGGCAGCTTTTATCAACTGACTTCACTATTCATTATAAGCAGAATCCTCTGTTATCTGATGACAAATTAAACAAGAGGAAGAAGTAGTATCTACCAGACAGTGAAAGCAGCTTCTGTCTTATTCACTATTACTCCTCCTTAGCACAAAGACTGGCACATGTAGACATTCTACAACTGGTTGTGAATGCATGTTTTTTTCCTTGGATGCCTTGGACAAGTAATTTCATTAAGGACAGAGCACATATATGGCCACACATTATGTAAGCATACATGGATATACACATACCATATCAATAATATCTATATATTCTAAAAGGATTCCAAGAGTGAAAAGAGAAATGGGATATTTGAACACAATCTAAGGACTTCATTAAATTGATATAGATTTTAAAGGCAGGTTAAAAATGGAATGTTCTAGCTTACTTCAGGTTTCCTTACAGTAACATCTCATGAGAAGCATGGCATGAATTCACAGCAAAGTGAATGTGAGTTTGATTCCTGATTTATTTTGGACCTCCTTGATAAATATATGATTATTTCTACTAAAAGAAATAAAAATTTTAAATAGTCATTGAAATCACAAACTATGAATGATCCAGAATCTCAAAGAATTTAGAACGATAAAATAAATGGTAAACACATTTCTCATTCCACAACTTGTTATGGATGGTTCAAAGAATCATATAGCAATTTGGGACTTTATATAATAGAAATAATCTTTATTCTTCTCCGCATGTTTGTTCATGAGTCAGGAAAAAAATAAATTCAAGGTAGGTAATAAAAATCCATTTTTTTTTCACAAAAATAAGATCACTGAGCCTCTTGCAATAAAGTATCAGTGACCCTCATTGTGCATATCCTTTCCTGGAGGAGATGCAAAAACATGGCAGGACTCACAAAGACATTTGAAATAAACAGGCATGGAAAACATTGCCAATCAGCAGAGAAACTGACAGACGACTCTGGTCTTACGGGGGCTCTTGATTATAGCTATAGCTCTGGAGCATCACACAAATATATCTGTGCATATATCTAATATGTGACTGTCAAAAAGAAACTTGAAAAAGTTGGACATGATTTAGCAAATGAATAACAACAAAAACAAAAACAATATATAGACTGCATATGTGTCTTAGTCTGCTTGAGCTGCCATAACAAAATACCATGGACTGGGTGGCTGAAACAACAGAAATAAATTTCTCAAAATCTTGGAGGCTAAAAGCCCAAGATCAAGGCCACCAGCGAGCTGTCTTTCTGCTTGCAGATGGCTTCCTTTTCACCATGTTCTCACATGGTAGATAAAGGAATAGCTTTCTGGTGTCTCTACTTAAAAGGGCATTAATCACATTATGAGGGCACCACCCTCAAGACCTCATCTAACTAATCATCTCTCAAAGGCCCAATTTCTAAGTATTATCAGGTGTTAGAGCTTCAGTATGTGAATTTGGGGAGGAGGACATATTCAGTCGATAACAGCATGTATATAGGTATGCCTACAAAATGGACCTATTTTATCATATTAAGTTGACATGATCCATCATGGTAAGTATGCAACTTATTTAAAATTTGAAGATGTCTCTTATTAAGGATAACCATGTATTATCCAGATATAGAATACCAAGTATTAAATACCAAGTATTAATCCAGGTAAGAGGAAGATTAAAATGGAATCCACAATAAATAATTGGGAGATTCTGATTCTAATAGGAAGAAATAATTATATACATTTGGCAGCTAAAAAAAATCATGCTCAAAAATTAAAGGATGGCCATGAAGTACTTTGCAAATTGAAGTAAAGTGAATAACAAAGAAAATAGTTCTATTAGGATGCAAAAATTCATTCTTTCTGGCCTTTCTTGAACAATATAAAGTTCAGTAACTATTTTAACTTTATCTATTTTGGGGGGGTTATTATATTATCTTGGAGAAGGCAACGGCACCCCACTCCAGTACTCTTGCCTGGAAAATCCCATGGATGGAGGAACCTGGTGGGCTATAGTCCATGGGGTCGCTAAGAGTCAGACATGACTGAGCGACTTCACTTTCACTTTTCCCTTTCATGCATTGGAGAAGGAAATGGCAACCAACTCCAGTGTTCTTGCCTGGAGAATCCCAGGGACGGGGGAGCCTCGTGGGCTGCTGTCTATGGGGTCGCACAGAGTTGGACACAACTGAAGTGACTTAGCAGCAGCAGCAGCATTATATTTTCTTGCCTTTTCTTACTTATTAATTCTATTTCTTATAAGTTTCTTGGGCACTATGGTACTCTTGTTTTAATTTTTTGTTTATCTCCTTCCCCAAACCCAGTACTCTTTAGTTCATATATTATGTTTTAATATGGAATGTTAATTCTATAACTAATGATCTTGATTTTAAACTAAATGCTCCTAAGACTAGGACCTAGGACAAAGAATGCAGTTGATATTTGTAGAGTTTCCATAACATCCACACAGAGAAAGCCAGAACTATAGCTAGAGAAAAGTTTATATCCAATTACTCCTTTTCAACTAAAAAAGGATGAAAATTCTCAGGAAAATAAAAGTAAACACCTACTCTTATCACCTTGTCTTTAAGGCTCAGAAATGCTGAAATTGCCTTTGCTAGATGGGGTACCAGGGACACTGAAAACTGAGAAACTAGAGCCCTTTCCTCTATCCTTCCTTCAAAAAGTTTTATTGAGCAGCTGTGCCAGACACCAAGCATACAAAGATAAACAAAATATAGCCCCTGTTCTCAAGAGTCTGACATTCCAGTGAAGATTGATGGTTAATCAGGGAGAAGATGGTGCAATTGGGAGTTCCTTTGGGAATACAGAGGATGGGCACTTAAGTCAGACTGGAAGAGTCATAGAAAGTCTCCCGTGAAGGAGGTGCTATCTGTGTTGGCCCCCGAATGACAAATAAACGAAGGCTGGGTAGCATGGCGGAAGTGAGCCTCAGTGACTTGCCTGGCAGGAAAGCCTATCAAGCTTTAGATAAAAAGGTCAAGACCTTTAAAAATTTACATTTTGGTTTGCTCAGTCTTTCACCCGTCAGAGGCTCAAACAGTCCCTCTGTGAAGTCCAACTCCTGAAGAGCAGAGTTAACGTCCTTATTCTCCAGACACGTACCTTTGACATACAGTCCACCACAAAACATCAGTGAGCCAAACCCCATTTTCCCTAGCATGTCTCCTCAGAACTCCCCTTCAAAAGTGTTCTTGAATTTTTTTGCTTATTCTCACCAATAAACACTGAGAGAGATTTTGTCAGTTGTAAGGGAAGATGGCCACTAAACGAATCCTGTGAAGCATGTATCTCCTTTGCATACAATTTAGCATAGAATAGCCACCTATTCTGCTTTCAGATATGACAGAATCCCATTTCATTCTTGCTGTGTTTATTGTGTAACAGTATCATACTCCACTATAAAAACAGGAGGAAATCATTACTTCACATATGTATTTTAAATCCACTTAGAGAAAATAGCAAAACTTGGAATTTAAAAAGCTTTCAGCCATGGTCTCAGAGTACAGTGTTCATTCTTCTGATAATAGTTATGGGTTAAAATATATTTCTTATATTTACTAATATTATTCTTGATTTAAAAATGAAGTGATTATGGTAGCATTCATGTTGGTTCTCAAAGAGCGCATAGACTACTGAGTAGAATATACTTTTAAAATTTGCTAATAAGAAATTATAACTTTTTAAAATACATCCCGCTTCATAGATATTGTTTGCAGAGGTCTATTTTACACATTCAAAAAAAATCCTTTCCTCTTTCTGCTGAAAATTGTCTACCAAGATGCCAAAAAGAGCACAGAAGATTTCTGATTGAGCATTGTTCACACTGAATGAGGTGGGAGGTGACGTGGACCAAAAGAATCCAGGACACTGAAGAGCCAGAACATCAATTTTGAAGTTAGAAGATTGTAATTCAACACTCAGTTCTTCCTTCACTAATGCCTTTGCCTCATGTAGACAATAGGAATAATAATCATGGTCGATTAAAATGTTCTAAGGTCTGAGTCCTTTGAAGAATGTAAAACACCTCAAAATACAATAATCCAGTATAATTATTAGTAGTGATGTAAAACTATTTTCCTAGGAAAGTGTGGACAGTGACTTCTGTGAAATTGCCCTGGGAAGTCTGTTGGGTGAATTAGACATTGGAATGGAAGAGACGATTGGAAAAGGATTAGAGTAATTGAAACTTCAAATCAGTGAAAAATCATAGGTAACCCAATGATCCCATAAATTCAATTTTTTTTGCAAGATGATAGAGGGTCTCAATTAAAAATTAAATGACTTAATTTTTAATACATTACCAGAAGAACTCTCTATCCAATAAATGCCTTGGATATAATATAGAGAGAATAAAATGATCATATCAGGCAGTTCTTTGCTATATTCTTCACTTTCGGGAAAAAATATTTTCATTTGAAAGTTGGAGAAGGAAATGGCAACCCACTCCAGTGTGATTGCCTTGAGAATCCCAGGGACGGGGGACCATGGTGGGCTGCCATCTATGGGGTTGCACAGAGTCAGACACGACTGAAGCGACTTAGCAGCAGTAGCGGCAGCAAGAAGAAAAAACAATGAAATTCTACTAGTACAATTATTCCTTGGATTTTCTCAAATATTAATATGCTGCTGCTAAGTCACTTCAGTCGTGTCCGACTCTGTGCGACCCATGGACTGCAGCCTACCAGGCTCCTTCGTCCATGGGATTTTGCAGGCAATAGTACTGGAGTGGGGTGCCATTGCCTCCTCCCAAATATTAACATATCATATGGTTAATTGCTGTGGTGGCTCAGACAGTAAAGAATCTGCCTGCAATGCAGGAGACCTGGATTCGATCCCTGGGTCAGGAAGATTCTCCTGTATTCTTGCCTGGAGAATCCCATGGACAGAGAAGCCTGGTGGGATCTATGGGGCTGCAAAGAGCTGGGCATGACTGTGACTAACATCAGTGCATCTGTAAGCCCTACACAACATTAACAAGCCACTATAAGGCTGTTTTTTTTTTTTAACTTATAAAATATTCTTTCCACTGTTGCTTTACAGCCATTAAAAACAGAGAAGTATATGTAAGACATTTAGAAGTTCTCTAAAAGTGACTTAGAGAACAGCACTAATCAGATGGTAGGTTCCTGTTATATATGTACATAACATACTTCTAGAAGGGGCTGGAAGAATGCATGCCAGCCGCAGAGAGCACTTTTCTCTAGTGAAGGGAGTGTGTCTACAGCAATAAGGAATGGTGACTTTGACATTTTGCTTTGAACGTTAATGTTTTATTTGAATTTTTGAAATAATTACTACTTGTGTTAAAAAAAAAAAATACAGAGAGGTAAACCACCGTAGGAGACATTTATGCTTACTCACATTTTCAATTCTGCTTTCTGACAGTGACTGGACTTCTGCAGTGGTTATAAATGCTGTCTTTCAAAAATACAGTAATCAAAACATGAATATCTAATAAACGTTTTCAGAAGTACAGCTTAATTCAATTATGCCTGGAATGCATCACCCATGTTTAGACAGAGGATAGAACAGGCGTGCTTCAGTTCATTCGCTGAAATGGCACAACATGTTGCTTTGGCATGGTCACTCCTGATGGATTAATGTGAGCAGGCCAGGTGTGATTTATCTTACTGAGCTGCTCCACTTCACCAGAAACAGTGTTCACCATTTTAGGCCTTTAAAAAAAATTGTGTGACTTGTGTCTGAAAAACCCCAAGAAGATGAAAACATTCAACCATTTACTTGCTAAGTCAAGGCCGGTGCTCTTTAAAAAGCTGGCTGACTAATGACCCTTTAATTACGTTAGCAGGCCTAAGTTACGACAGAAGGCCTGTCAGCAGATTTTATTTACAATCCTTGAGGAAAAGTCCTGTTGCTGTTTTCACTTCATACAGAAGATAAATCTGCAGAAGGAAATATTTGGCAGTGCTTCAGATGTCCCCTGTCTGGTGATACTGATAATGCAGTTCTTTTTCTTGATGATGGTAGCTTCTATTCTATAATGCTGGATCATTCATGTAGACCATCATGCCCCAACCCACTGTATTCATTGACTGAACAGACATAATTTATGCAATTATCTGAATTGGTTAACCTTTTCTTTTACTGTAAGCTTAGAAGTTGGCTATGGGCAGATTTTGGGCAGAATTCTATTGTTGAAGGGTGTCATGCTCCACGTGGCATATCTATAAAAACTGTCTTTCATTCAGATAAAAGGCTAGCTGCCCTGAATAAAGAACATTGGCAATTACAGGTAATTCACTAATATTTATCATGTTTTAAAAGGAATGTTAAAGTATCATGTGGACAACTAACATGTAGATATAAAGTGAATTTTTTCTTTTTACTAATAGCATCAGATTCACATAATCTTTGATAGCTTCCAAATAAAATTTTTGTTTGTGTAAGAGTCTTTATCTAAAAAAATCTTCCAAATAAAAATGTCCCCAGAGAGCTGAAACATACACTTTTTTTTCCCTTCTACTAGCAAGGAAAAATCAATATGACTTGAGATCTCTAAATTGTGCTCCTGAGCATGGGAACAGCATCCCCAAAATAACATAGGTTCTGAAGTCCCTGAAAAGTCTATCAAAATTGCCCAAAGCAACAGGTGAAAGTTGCCTGAATAAATATTTGTAAAGTAAATATGCTGGCTTTGTTTGGACTAATTCTCATGGGTGAAGCATTATCTTGCATAATACAGCTGAGTTGTATAACCAATATATGGTATAAAATTATACACTTGGGCACAGGTCCCATCTACTGCTTATTCACAACTGTAATGAAAGAGATTGAGGAGAAGATTAATAAAATAAAAATGCATGTACTCACTGTGTTAAAATTTGGAAAGAGCCCAACAGCAGAATTACTGTCCACTGGAAATGACATAAACGGTTTGATATCCAGTGAAGGCTGCATCATCAGGGTAGGTGTGCGCACAAGAGCAGGAAGGGTAGTAGTATGGCATGTACTGCCTGCCAAGAACAAAACAAAAATGAATGTAACCTCTTGCTCACATCCATCTCCCTCCCCAACTTAAAGCACAAAAAGAAGACCGCTGAGCTGCAACCTGCAAGCAAGAGCTATGCTAAGTCACTGGACATGACTTAGCAACTAAACCACCACAGAGTTATGCTGGCAGTCAGCAAATGGCACAGGAGGAGAAAATACTGTTAAAAAGGGTCTTCTTGCTCAATGTCTAAGACAGTGATACACGATGCTTCCCTATGGTAAAGGCCAGGGCTGCTAAGACTCTGCTGAAATACACAGTACACAGACCCTGCTGGCATGTGAGGCAGAATATCATCCTCTTGTTCAACTCTTGCCTCCAACTGGCCAAAAAATGTAGGCGAGAGGAGGGGAGGAGCCTCCTGAAGCCAGATGCTCTTTATTGTTCATAATTATTGACTGGCCAGTGGGAGCATTTTATGCAAATCAGAGATAGGCATAGGGTTTTCACCCAAGGAAGAAACCCTGGACTCATAGTTATGGTCTACTTCCAAGAAAGTTATCACTTGGACAATTTGTTCTCTAAAAACACAATTAGAAGGTTGTCCTTAGTCTAGACACTGGAGAGTTAGAGAATCCAAACAGGGTGATGATGTGGCAAGGTTTTGGAGGGACACAGAGGAGTTGGAACCAAATTTTTTATTTCACCTTTTATTTCTAATAAGCCTTGTATTATTTTAGTAACTATCCCTTTAACAATTCTATTAGTTGTCTTTATATAGCTGGTATAACCTGTCTGTAGGAGACTTAAAACACTCCTTTCCACCATTAACACATGTTTTTCTTTAGTCTGTAGTCTCTACATACTGTAGATCAGTAACTGCTGGTGCAGGTGGCTCTCTGGGAGACAGGCTCTGATATGCCCTTTTTAAACAAAATATGACAGGCATGTGAAGATAAAATTCACACACTTAGAGTGCACAATTTAATGATTTTCAGATATTCAGAGTCCTGTGCAACCAGGACCATAATCAATATTAGATTTTCATGATCCCTAAAAGAAACTCCATATTTATCAGCAGTCACTCTCACTTTCTCCCAATGCCTCCAGCTCTTGGTAGCCACTGATCTACTTTCTGTCTCTACAGATCTGTCTTTTCTGGACATTTCACATAAATGAAATCATATGATATGAGGTTTTTTGTGACTGTTTTCTTTTACTTGGCATGCTTTTAAGATGCATTCATGTTGTAGCATGTATCAGAATGTCATTCCTTTTTAATGATTAATAATATTCTATTGTAGATGTACCATTTTTTATTATTTAGTCATCAGTTGATGGATATTTGGGCTGTTTCCACTTTGGGGCCATTATGAATAATGCTGATATGAACGTTTGTTTATAAATTTTTGTGTGACAATGTTTTTAGTTCACTTAGATACACACCTAAGAGTGGAACCGGAGATTGTTGGGTCATATGATAGTCAAATGGTTTAACCTTTGGAGAACTTTCAGGCTGTCTTGCAAAATGGCCAAACCATTTTATACTACCACTAGCAGTGTATGGGAGAAGGCGATGGCACCCCACTCCAGTACTCTTGCCTGGAAAATCCCATGGACGGAGGAGCCTGGTAGGCTGCAGTCCATGGGGTCACCAGGAGTCGGACACGACTGAGTGACTTCACTTTCACTTTTCACTTTCATGCATTGGAGAAGGAAATAGCAACCCACTCCAGTGTTCTTGCCTGGAGAATCCCAGGGACGGGGGAGCCTGGTGGGCTACTGTCTATGGGGTCGCACAGAGTCGGACACGACTGAAGCAACTTAGCAGCAGCAGCAGCAGTGTATGAAGGTTCCAGTTTTCTCTGACATGCTGATAATGTGCTGTGCTTAGTCACTCAGTCATGTCTGACTCTTTGGAACTCCATGGACTGTAGCCTACCAGGCTCCTCTGTCCATGGAGATTCTCCAGGCAAGAACACTGGGTGGGTTGCCATGCCCTCTTTCAGGGACTCTTCCCAACCCAGGGATTGAACCTAGGTATCTCGCATTGTGGGCAGATTCTTTACCATCTGAGCCACCAGGGAAGCCCAAGAATACTGGTCTGGATAGCCTATTCCTTCTCCAGGGCATATTCCCAACCCAGGAATTGAACTGGTGTCTCCTGCATTGCAGGCAGATTCTTTATCAGCTGAGCTACCAGGGAAGTCCTGCTGCTGCTGCTGCTGCTAAGTTGCTTCAGTCGTGTCCGACTCTGTGCGACCCCATAGACAGTAGCCCACCAGGCTCCCCCATTACTGGGATTCTCCAGGCAAGAACACTGGAGTAGGTTGCCATTTCCTTCTCCAATGCATGAAAGTGAAAAGTGAAAGGGAAGTCGCTCAGTCGTGTCCGACTCTTAGAGACCCCATGGACTGTAGCCCACCAGACTTCCCCATCCATGGGATTTTCCAGGCAAGAGTACTGGAGTGGGGTGCCATTGCCTTCTCCGAGGGAAGTCCTATAGGACCACAAATAATTACATGCCTAAAATTGCCCGTTGACTTCAAGGAGAAATGAACAACATGGGAAAATGCTCTGACTATTAAAATTTCCATCAGTCTTTTTTCATAGTGTCTCAGAATAGCTAAAATTTTTATTTCAGTGATTTTTTTTTTTTGGTAATGAATTTCCTTAATAAACTCTGCATCATTTTTCAAATCATTCCAGAACACTATTGGCAATAGTGTTAAAAGACTGTCATTCCTTATTTACATTGATCCTAAAAACAGGAAAAATGAGAAGGGCGTCTAAAGCATTTATCCCTAATGGCAAGTCTTTAGGTCAATCCATGCATTAGGGAATATAGAGTAGGACTCAGCAAACAGAGAATCAGCTAAAAGTATAGATCAAACAGAGATGTTCTTTTTTTCCCTAACGTCAAAGTAAATACTCTATATATTTTTTTCACTTAAAAAAGTTCCTTCTTTATTTGATATATCTTTGACTGTCTGTGATGTGCAAGGCCCTACAAAGTAAATACTTCGATCTCAACCGGGCATTCACATAACCACCTGCATTTAATTACACATCATTCTTCTGATTAGGTAATGTTACATTCCTTGCTAACTTCAGAGCTTGTAGATCCAAGATGATGTATTATATCAATGTGTCAAATGCAACAGAGGCATTTACTAAAATATTTATCTTAAAAGCTTTGCTTCAAAATCTTAGCTAAGTTGAAAGACAGATATTTCTTATATTAGATCAATGGCCTTTTACAATTTATAGCTATTATAGTTGTCAAAAGCCTAAAGTATAAAAGTATACAGTGTACTTATAGCTGCCTGTTAAAAAAGAAAAGACCTAAAATGGAGTCACTTGTGCTAGTACCTAACCTAACTGCAGTTACAACCTAGGAATGTAAACCTACCCAAGAATGTAATCCTAACCAGTTACGGTGGGATCTTCTGGTGAGCACCAGTGAGGCAACTGGTCACATGGGCCCTCTCCATCAACTAAAGGAAGATGCGGTAATCTTTCACACAGACCCCTTCTGTCCCCCATAGATAGGTTATTTAGGTTTGAAATAATCCCTTTTGTTTATGCTTTTCTTGCCATGCCTTTAAAAATCATCAACTACAAATTGTCATTTGCCGTTGGCACTTGCCATCCTCCTCTACAAGGATTAAATCAGGTGCTGGCTGTCGGTGCTAACTTGCAGCATCCCCCTGAAAGAAGCTCAGAGTAGAGAGTAGAAGTGACGTGCTCTGTGCTCTGAGAAAATCTGCCAGAACAGGTCTTCAGACAGACATTTTCAGGACCTGATTTTCTATAAGGCCAATTCTTGCATCTCCTCATAACTAGAAAAGCACTAAAATCCTTCATGGTGATGTTGATTCCTCATGACTAGCAGAAACCTTCTGCAAAAAATATTTATGTGACTGCATGCACTCCCCCTTCACCAAAAGGACATATGCACTGACTTTCCCCCATACCTCTTGGAAGTAGTTTCTCAGAGCTATCTGAATTGCTGTCTCCGGGGCTATAGTCTTCATTTTGCCCCAAATAAAAGTTAACTCACAACTCTCACATTGTGTGTTATTTTTAGGTTAGCAAAATCTTCCCGTTCTTTTGCCTGTTCACTGCGGGGATGCTGTCTGATGCATGAATCGTTCAATAAAACCAATTAGATCTTCAACATTTACTCAGTCGACTTCTGTCTTTTAACATGCCCAATGAACAAATGTATAATTATTTTGCCACTGTGGGTCTCACAAAGGGAAGCAAAATTCTTTCTCTAAGCCCACAATGGTGGCTCTGATAACACAGTAATACATGGCCCCCGAGAGCCTGCAAGAGTCACTTTGTACTAACAAACTCAAATCAAATAGACTGCAGCATGGAACTTGACAAACAGATTGCTGCATCAACAAAGGTCAGAATGCACAATGATCCCCCTTATCCAATCAAATCTCTCTGCTAATAAAGACAGGGCTTGAGAACTACTTAGCTGCCACCATTCATTAGCATAAAAAACTTAGCAGTTGTTTACCATTTCATTAGCATTTTAATGACAGACAATTTGCCATGTTAAACACAGATTGTTTTAAAGTACTGGTAGATCTTCGGAATAAATATTAACTATGCTTTCATCAATTCCCTCACCTCAACCTTGCTGTATTCACTTTTAAAACCTGCTCTTCAATATCACTTTACCAAAATTGATTGCTTCAAAGGATGTTTCTGCAAATGCAAAATGAGTAGAATAAACTGTACATTTTACACAAGTTAGTTTGAGTTTTGACCCCTCTGTCATCTTATTCCAGATTTTGCTGCTGCTGCTGTTGCTGGGAAACATTTCTCCTCACCTCAGGATGTCCAAAAGTCAGTGGGAGACACAAGCGGCAATTGGACCAAAATGCATTGCACCCTGCAAGAAAGTGCTTAATTTTTCTAAAACTCAAGAACTCACTGAGGAACAAAAAGATTGAAAATATAATGAGCAGGTATTTCAACACAAAGGGTGGTATAAAATGTTCCTATTATGATGCTATTCTCATGGGACAGAGCCAATACTGTCTTTTATACCAACAATTTGGCATTTATGTAAAATACTTCCTATGTGTATTTCTGTATCAAAGCTTAGTATATAATCTTACATACATCATAATAAATCGAGTCATAATAGGGATCCACCTTATTTGAAAATAAGGCTTTTTATATCACACTATAAATATACATTTATTTATATCAAATTCCTTTGAACACCTCAAAGATCTAACAGTCACCACTCTCACTGTAGAAATTACACACATCCATATATTCTCCCATAAGAATGCAGTTAGCTCTCTCTCAAAAATTTCATTTTGATGGTAAAAGCCAAGTTGTATTCATTGTACTGTGAAACCAATAATATGTGAAAATCAACTCACTACTGCCTCTGTAACATAATAGGTGCCTTATTATGTCAATGGATTATGCTATAATCCAGCACAATAAAACCTCAGTTGAGGACCTGGTAATACTGGAAATATCTGCTGTAGTCTTTGACCTTTAGAAACAGACCTCTGAAGGTCTATTCAGGTTTTAGCTAGAGGTTCTTCTTTATAGAACAAAATACAAACAAACCAAACACCTAATTTTTAGAGGGTATGCCAGAGACAAAGAAAATCTGCTTGGAGAAGCATTCACAGAATGAAATAAAATCTACGTCTGTAACCTGTAGCAGGAGTTCCCTCTGATGCCATTATTACAATATGTATGCTTGCTTTAGTGAGTACTGAAATAAAAGAGTTCACGTACTATAAAAATCTATTAGGTGGAGACAATGTGGATTATAGAATTCACAAAGATTTCTTTAAAGAAATTAAAAGGAGCGGCATTTCAGATTTTCCACTAAACTCAGATTTTTGTTTCATCTCCTTTCTAGCTTTGGTGCCCCTTATGTTGAGTAATTTTCCCTTTTGCCAGGACAATCACCAATCAACAGCTCCTCCTCTCCTTTCCTCATCATTTCCATTGTTTTATCATTCTGCCGTGTAAGAAAAACAAGAAACAAAGGGTGGAGGAGGGAACAACGTGAATAGTGTATGTGACTGATAAATGATTATGCTTCTGAAAAGGCCACACGGCGTAGTAACAGGGATCACATTTTTATAGTGTCTGTACTAGGCACTATCCTTAGCACATTACATATGTGTTTTACATATAAGTGTATACCATATCCATATATACTCATTTACATATAAAATTATGTATTTATATCATATCACATATCACTCATATATTATTATTAAATATATACTTAATGCATATTAAATGAATATATGCACAATTATGTTCACAAAGGTACTTACAATAATCCCATGAACAAACTACTGTTACTAAGCCCTATTTTATAGATGGGAAACTGAGGTACAAAGAGGTTAAGACCAATCACACATAGTTTGTACAAAAAGGAGCCAGGATTCAGACCCAGGAAAGTTGACTACTTAATTCTGTTTTTACTACTATGCTATGGTAACAGAATTGAATATCTGAGGATATCTCAGTTGTATAGACACTATCTCTAGTTGTAGATAGAAACATCAGCAAACTATGAGATTTAAAATCTAGGATTTCCTTTGCATCTAGGAACTATTTAAAACTTTTATTTGAGCTCAATGTAGTATTAATACTGAAATAACTAAAATATGTAAGATTTTTTAATGCTCTATCAGTTCACTTCAGTCACTAAATCGTGTCCAATTCTTTGCAACCCCATGGATTGCAGCATGCTAGGCTTCCCTGTCCATCACACATTTATCTAAAAATAACCTTCCCCAAATAACAGCATTATTTAATTCAGTAAATACTTATAGAAGATCAACTGTACAGGCATAATGCTGATAGGAAGTATAAATTGAGCCAGAATTTAATTGCAAAGAGATAATAAAAAAAATAATAACTACCATTTAATGAGATTCTACTCTATGCTGGGTACTGTGCTAGTGATTTGTGGTCCTTATTTTATGAAATTATAACACAACTCTATGAGGTTGGCATTATTATCTCCATTATACAGTTGAGAAAGGTAAGGCTTAGAGTGATTAAGATCATTAAATATGTGGTAGGGCCAGAGTCCAAACTCTTGTTTGTTTAACTCTAAAGCCCATGCCATTATTCCAAAGAGTAGGCTATTTATAAAGTTATGTGGAAAAGATTCTTGTCATCAAATACATAGAGAAGATGCTGGTTTCAACAAAATCTGAAATGGTTCTTTGCTAGAAAACATTTTGGAGTTTTTAATACACCAATAGGTACTATGAATGTCTAGGGAGATATAGCTTCTCCCCTCAATTTGAGAATGAATCAACCCTTTTTATTTTCACAGGGGTCTGGGATAACCACGATACTATGGCAAATCCTTTAGGCAACGCTGTTTTGCATACACTAAAAGCACCTATTCAGGAGAACACTGATGACTTTCAGGACTACCATTTTCTTGCTATATGACCTTAGACAAGTGATTTTACTTCTGTAGACCCCTATACCTGCATTGAAGGACTAGTAGGAGAACTAATGGAGATCCTTCTATACAAGGGACTTAACCCTGTGCCTAACACCTATCAAGTGTTCATTAAGCTTCAGTTACTGTAGTTAGGAACCATTCCTATCCCTCTGACACTATGCCATATCTCTGGAGAGCATAAACAGTTAAATCCATCAATACTTATAAAAGGTGAGATATGTCAGTGGTCATATATTATTAACAAAATTTTAAGGAGGCTCCAGTGAGAAAGAAATTAGATCTGGTTAGGAGCTGGGTTCATAAATATTTCCATAGATGAACTATCTCATAAGATAAACCTGAGGAATGGTTAATATTTTGAGAGGTGGGTATGGGAGAATGGTGAAAGGGACCGCATAAACAAAAAGCATAGAAATATGTGTTAAAATTTAAAACTTGCTTAGGCACTCAGGAATTCTTACTGTTTCTGGATCAGAAGGTCAACAGTAAAGAGAAAAGCAGAACATCTTTGTGACCTTGGAGTAAGCAAAAGTTTCTTAAACAGTAAACAAAAAAGTGATAATTATGAATGAAAAACATAAGTATAGTTTATTAAGAATAAGAATGTAAGGATAAGACACAATCAAGGGAATGGGAAGACCATTCAGAGAGTGTGAGATAATATTGACAATATACACATTTTGACAAAAGACTTGAATCTAGAATAAAGAACTCCTACAGATCAGTAAGAAAAAGAACACAGTTGGAAAGCTGGGCATAAGACTTGAATGGACAGTTCACAAAAGTAGACACTAAAACAGCCTATAAACATATAAAAAGCACCTGACTTTATTAGTCATTCAGTTCAGTTCACTTCAGTCGCTCAGTCGTGTCCAACTCTTTGCAACCCCATGAATCACAGCACGCCAGGCCTCCCTGTCCATCACCAACTCCCAGAGTTCATTCAGACTCACGTTCATCGAGTCAGTGATGCCATCCAGCCATCTCATCTTCTGTCATCCCCTTCTCCTCCTGCCCCTAATCCCTCCCAGCATCAGAGTCTTTTCCAATGAGTCAACTCTTTGCATGAGGTGGCCAAAGTACTGGAGTTTCAGCTTTAGCATCATTCCTTCCAAAGAACACCCAGGGCTGATTCCTTTAGAATGGACTGGTTGGATCTCCTTGCAGTCCGAGGGACTCTCAAGAGTCTTCTCCAACACCACAGTTCAAAAGCATCAATTCTTCGGTGATCATCTTTCTTCACAGTCCAACTCTCATATCCATACCTGACCACTGGAAAAACCATAGCCTTGACTAGACAAACCTTTGTTGGCAAAGTAATGTCTCTGCTTTTTAATATGCTCTCTAGGTTGGTCATAACTTTCCTTCCAAGGAGTAAGCGTCTTTTAATTTCATGGCTGCAATCACCATCTGCAGTGATTTTGGAGCCCCCAAAAATAAAGTCTGACACTGTTTCCACTGTTTCCCCATCTATTTCCCATGAAGTGATGGGACCAGATGCCATGATCTTCGTTTTCGGAATGTTGAGCTTTAAGCCAACTTTTTCACTGTCCTCTTTCACTTTCATCAAGAGGCTTTTGAGTTTCTCTTCACTTTCTGCCATAAGGGTGGTGTCATCTGCATATCTGAGGTTATTGATATTTCTCCCAGCAATCTTAATTCCAGCTTGTGCTTCTTCCAGCTCAGCGTTTCTCATGATGTACTCTGCATAGAAGTTAAATAAGCAGGGTGACAATATACAGCCTTGACGTCCTCCTTTTCCTATTTGGAACCAGTCTGTTGTTCCATGTTCAGTTCTAACTGTTGCTTCCTGACCTTAGGGATATTCATTAAACTATGAGATATTTATTCATACCTCATTGTAACCATTGTTACAATGTTTGTTGTAACCATTGTTTCAATGGTTACAATGAAGAAAGAAGATTATCAAGTTCTGAGGAGGATATGGTACAACTAGAACTCTTATTTGTTGTGTAAATTTTTATAATTATGTTGAAAAATGATTTAGCAATGTCTACTAAAACTGAATACACGCTTACGCTATGACTCAGCAATTCTAAGTATATACCTAATAGAAATGATCTGTATAAGAATATTCATAGCAATACTGTATATAATAGTCCCAAACTGAAAATTCACAATTAACCCATTAACAATAAAAAGAATGATTCTGGTATCTTCACATAACCTAACATTCACATAATGGAATATAGCAATAAGAAAAAATGGTACATGGTGATATGAAACAACAAATAAACCTTGTAAATGTCATGCTGAGAAAAAGAACTAAAATAAAGAAGCATATCAACATGCTGTATGGTAGTGTTTATTTAAAGTACACAATCAGGCAACACTAGCCTATGCTGTTTGTTAGAGTCCTGGGTATTCTTGTAGGAAGAGTAGGACGAGGTTAGGGTGTGGTGACTGGACAGGAGTATGAAAGGGTCTTCCGGGATGCTGGGGATGTTCCGTTTAGTTCTGTTTCCCAGGCGTGCATGTCTGTGTACATTCATTCAACTGTACATTTACAGTATGTGCACTTTTCTATATGTTACATTTCAATAGACATTTTAAAAAAGTAATGTGTTCGATGTTATTAATTTTAGTAAACTACTTTGATACATACAGGAAAAATTCCTCCATAAGAACATCTTCAAATACTGTCAAGTCTGCATACTTTTAGGATAAATAAGTTTTTTTAAGTTATTTTTTTCTACCACCAGCTTGATTTTGCTCAAAATAATTTGTGAGAAAATAAAAGTTCCCTTTAATATTGATGCTTCCTTGATGAATTTCATAAGTGGATAGAGGAGACTGACATAGAATCCAGTGATGCCAAAGAGAAAAAACGTGTATCTTAGAACGCTGGGTCTTTAAAATCCTGACAGTTGGCAGTTTTCTGCCTGAATCTCCCCTGGGGCCGCTCAGGCTTCCCTCCAAAGTGCTTCAATAGTAGCAGCATCCTGGCAGAACGGTGAGTTTAAAAATAAATCCTTCTGAGTACCACCTTGAAGTTTATAAGCAATAATGAAGTGCTGCATCACAGAACAGCAGTGAAGCCACATCATGATAGATTTTAAGCCACAGTGTCCTCTGGGTTTAGCAGTAATATGCCAGCTTCTACACAAGATGATGAATCTTGTACTAAGATGCAACGGATGACTTTTTGGATGTGTAGCAAAACAGTACGTACAGCTCAGGGGTGGTTCATTTATATCTGAGTATTTTGTCCATGCACTGAACATCTTATATTTAAACACTGAAAAAATATCAGGAAGATTTATGTACTACAGAGTACAAAATATAATTTGATTAAACGCGTGACATACTTCATTAGCTGCAATCCTTTTTCAAAGCAGCATCAAAAAATCTGAGAATTACAGAATTTAAGTAAAGAAGACAACTAATTCACAAAAAAGTCTTAAAAAGCAATTGTCTTCTTAAGCTAATTTAAATAAGTTTTTCCTGGGTTACAGTGCTCTTCCAATGTAACCCACTATGATTAGCCTGACCACACTAAAAAGGAAACACAAAGGAAAACAGAGCTCTGACAGGTGCTTTGTCAAGGTTTTTGAAATAGTTTTTAATACACCTGACTTATCAAAAGGGAATGTCATATGCTTCATTCCTAAATTACTAAGTCTTTAGAGAGGCCAAAATTATCTCCAGACAGGGCTTTACTAAAATTGTCTGAGGTCGAGACTGGATTGGGAGGTCAGTAGCCTGACGAAATTTTCTGGCAAAAAAAGACGTAGAGAGATGGTCCTGAGCTCCGTTTGCCCAGTGACTCCTGTCTATGGCGTCAAGATGCTTTCATGAGGTCTGACGCCTTTTTCGGTTACAGGATACCAAGGAACTCCTTGCTCTCCCTTTATGGCATGCTAGGGACCTACTGGCAATATGACTTATTTTAGAAACTTTCCTAAAAATACAGACTTTCCTAGGAAAGACAACTTATGTTTCTCAAACTGCTGAATATTTCTAGAGGAACTATATTCCATAAATTCTTAGCAGGAAACAATTTAGGAGTCTATCCTTCATCTTATATGAGGAAAATGGGATTAGGAGAAATTAATCCAGCATGGTAACTGTTTAATGGTAGAATTTAGAGCTCATTGCCCAGAGACACTGTTTTGAATATTTGTCTGTACAAAGATGTACAGGAATCATATACTGAAGTCTTTACATTTTTTACAAATTAGAATAGATTAGTATTCAGGCTGTTTTGTTTTTGTATATAGACTGAAATGTAGAAGCACTCATTTTTCAATGAGATTTTAATTTTAATGGCTTTATTAGTATGAATAATGGAAGAAATTAAGTAAAAGAGAAAAGCCAGTGTGGCCAAGAGCCAACATTTCTTCCCCTTTTAAAGAGCAGCAGAAGATTGGTTACAACACCTAATTTTAAATAATTATTTTAATATTCCCAATGAGTGGGAAAGAAGCGAACAACAAAACCCATTCAAACTATGCTTTAAATCATATTGCTTGGATCAATATAACTAATTAAAATAGCTGCATATAGGAGGTACACACATTTCTGCTGGTAGTTTTTATACTGCATTTCTAGCAGAATTGCTACAAAAATTCTATCTGAAAAGACACATTTTTCCAAAGAGTGGCAACTAACCTTCTATTGGAACAGATCAAAGCAGCGGGGCCTTGCGGCCTCTGGCTCTATCGTTAGGCCTCTCCTCTGCAGCTCACAGGATGGGCCCGCCTGAAGGGGCTGCAAACAGCAACTCAGGAGGTCCACACGCCGAGCTGCTGGTACAAATTCTATAGCTCCAGGACACAAAATGTTTTGCCCTCCAGTTTCAGAGAATTTCAGTCCTTGCATTCAGTGTTTAGGCCAAAGAGGGGAAAAGAAAAGAATAATGATTTACTTAATTGCCCTTTTTAAAAGATATTTTTCTCCCAGAAGCTTGCTTGATTTAAAGAAACAGAGTTAATATTTGTTCTGCCAGTGTTCTCTACTTCCACCTTGGTAGGAAAAAAAAAAAAGGTTTCCTTAGCTTAACTATTAACCAAACATTTCAAAGCTATTCAAAACCCGGTGCCCATACTAAAAAAAAAAGTTAACAGGCCCCTAGAAAACACAATTTGGGAATAAAGAGAACAGTAAAAACTGCACTAAAATCTTGTTCCCTTTTTGCATGCATATGTCATGGCTGCCATAATTATAATACACTGAAGAGAATTCAGAAAAAAAATTCTAGCGGAGGATTATAATCATGGTGACCATCATGGACGAGGCCCCTCTTGGTCCTCTATCAGCCGGAAGCCATTTTTATCCAGGCGCAGAAGAGATGGCTTCTACCTGGCGGTATAAGTATTCCACCTGTGTAAGCAGTTATGAAAGCCACCGTTCTATCCCTGTGGAAACCGGTACGGGGTGACTAAACCTGGCCGTGCAAGGGATAGGGTGAGCAGAAACAGGGCAATGTGGCAACAATGAGGTTAGCATAGGGAAAAGGATGAGGGGGATTTGGACCGGGAAGGAAGAGTGGTAAGTCTGGCTGAATTTTGCCAAGTGGACTAGAATTGGCACCAATGCCCTATTTGGAATTTCCCAACATCTCACTCCTAAAATGATTTACTTCTTTGTCATCTTCAATTATTTGGCAGAAATCTGTATAGAATGAAGGAGATCGAGGCCAAAACTGAGTGAGCAGGAACAACCTAGTTAAGCAGGGCATCTAAGTCCTTCAAACAAAGGAGCTGGGCAACTGGGAGACACCCTTATCCCGAGAAACACAGGGAATCCTCTGACCCAGGGGACGCTCGCTCTCCAAAGCATCTCTAGTACTGAGCAGAATGGCAAACCCCTGGCCTGATTTCTTGGAACTGTGCCACTGTCCGGACATCCTAGAGATTGATGCTACTTGCTTCAGTCATGCAGGCAGCTTCTGGGGCACAAGTGATATGCAAAACAGCATCAGATAAGGTCCTCTGGTGAGAGCCCAAGGAGTTTCTGCACTGGCAGTGATGCACTGTAAATGACTCTGACTGTCCCTGGGTATTATGTTTATCCTGTACCTTTATACTGCTTTCATTCTTTGGAATTTCTTTCTGGCTTCCCAAAGGACTCCTTCTCACTCCCCCAGTGAACACCGGAAGTCAAAGACATAACGCTCTTTTAATAAGGGGCCACACGGAAAGTAGGGAATTTAATTACAGCACTCATCACTTTCCTTTTCAATGATTTGCTTTCTAAGGCAACAAAGGAATGGAAATATTTTCTTTTAGAAGAATATTTGTTTTGACTCTTGGTCGCTTCTGAACTTCAAACAGCCTTTTAAAGCTCCCTTTGCTTTAAAGGACACAAATGGAAAGTAAACATTCCTAAAAATGGATCTGGTGCTCCATGCATTCAATATGACAAAGCATGTTGAAGTTTTAGTTAAAGAAAATGCAAAAGAATCCAAAGTTCCCAAATTGCACAATCTCTATTTCCAAACCTTGACTGACTTGAGTCTCTTTTTTTCCCTAACACCCACTTCCTCTGTTGTTCTCTTCTCTGACTTTGCTCTGTCTCTCTAGTCACCCCCATCCCATCTGTTTATCTTTTCTGCCTCTCACATCATCTCTCTTAGCTCTCTAATGTCTCTGAAATTTTCTGTCTCTGTCTCTGTGTATGTATGTGCCTCTCTCTCTCTTTCATATCTGTCTCTCTCTCTCTCTCTCACTGCAATACTGCCAGAAAACTAGAAACTACTGTCATTTGCCTTATTTTGCAGCTGAAGCACATTTATTTCATTTTCAATATTTGCTTCTATAAATCAAAAGATTAATAGCAAGATGTTGCCAATATCAGGATGAATTTGTCCCCATAACAAGACAAAACAATTAAGGCTGTATCTCCAACTATGTCAAAAGCCGTCGTGTCCGTTGCAACAACTGAGGATCTTTTTACATGTGCTCACACGATATTATCTGCCACCCACATGACAGAATGGCGCAAGTTGAGAACTTAAATCTAACACAGAATTTAACGATACATTTTTACAGAAATTCACCATGTGCCTTGGGTTATACAAATACTATAACTTTTCATTGAGAGGGACAAAGTACTTTTAAGTATATCAAGTAGACTTATAAACTGTTACATGGATTACAATTATCCCATGTTTTCCTGATGAAAAAATGATCCTCAGGGATAAATGATTCCATGACAAAGCAAATATACAAAACAAAGCCAATTATGGACCGAGAGCTAGAAAAAATTTTCTTGCCAAATCAGGTACTAACATAATAGCAAAAGGGACACTGAGCAATAGTATCTACTAAGAGTTCCCATAACACTGGGTCTCTAGGACCTTGGAAAGATTAATACATGTTGGTCTTAATCCACTCATTTTTTAGCAAGAGTCTATCGAACCCTCAGTGTTTATACCCCTAATCTACCAGTGAGGTAGAATAAAAGAAGCTGACGCTCTTTTACTTCCCAAACCACTTGAAATCCCGCTGGGGACAATGAGATAAAAACACCTTCCTCCCACCAAGAGGTTCTAAGCTCTTTCCTAATAGTAGTATTAATTCATGTTTAAAACATGACAAAACTGAAAGAAAAAGGATTTTTTAGGTGAGGCGGACTGAAGTGGTAATACTAAAACAAAAAGGAGAATTTCACAAATGTCTATTGTATCCATACAAAATACATTTATTCTCATGACAGACAACAGTGCCTCTTGAGGAGTTAAACTTACCTGGTTTCCAGAGAGATTGCTATGCTCAATGGTCTAAATAAGCATGAAGCCATTGAGTTTATATTTAAACGAGATGGAACATTAAAAGTTTGAAATGTGCCTATCATAAAAATCTTGTGACAACATACAAATCACCCACGTTACTCAATTTTATTACAGGCTACCAGACACTATTCTATCAATCTCAATGTGAATTCTTGAGCATGTACAATCATCTGCTTAAATATACTTCTTGAAGATAATAGGAAAGAGAGAGAGAAAGGGTTCTAACATAATATGGATCATATTTTTACCTAGTAAAAATGTGAAACCAACATCAAAAGAAAAAGAAAGCATAGTTCATCAGCATAAAGGAAGTGTGGGAAGTCCGTCACATCTTCATTTTACTTATCAAAGTGACCCCGTACAACAATGTAAATAAAACAAGTTAGATATGCCAGGGTGATGTTGGTTGGGGGAGTCACAAATTAGCACATTACTCTGATACATTTTTCCTTTTCTAAACTTGGTTTTAACTGTTTTACATTTTTTGGTCATATTTTTCATGAAAAAGTTCCCAAAGGTGTAAAGGCAGATCAGTCGGCAATGCTTACCTTGGTTTTTAAGATTACAATTCACGTTCACTTCTGCACTCGAGCACTGTACGAGGTAGTAGACTGAGAGATAAATAATTTCATCATTTCAACCTGTGCTCCCATGAAATATGGTGCTAGGAAACAGCCAACACAGTGCGTCTGGACAAATCATACGTCCTGCAATTGCCGCTTAGCTCTAATTACTATTGAGGTTTGCAACTTGATTCCAGGGAGAGGGCAGACTATCTTCTGACGACACTGAACCAAATATATCCTAAAAGACTGACACTTACTTTCTTTCCTGTAATTTTTCTGAGTATCTCCCAGCTACTCAGTAACTACCACTCTGCTATGCTAAAAATTAAACCAAATCATCTGACACCCACCTATCCTTTCCAACAAAGCAATTTAATTCTCTTAGAATATGTACTTATTGCAACAATTTGGAATTTTTAGTATCACTCTGACTTGAAAGGACTGTTTTTGTTTTTTTTTTCTTTTCTAGGTGGGCAACTAGATCTTTATTTTGAAATTGCTTTTTATTTAAAAAAGGAAAATGTTCTCAAAATATGAACTTGACTTATATTCTGCCAGTCCTGAATAATTTATTTGCATATCATTAGATCCAGAAAATTTGTTTTCTTTTCTGTGGAATTTTAGGTTTAAACTAAATATTCACAATGTATAATTTAAAAAGACTAAAGCAGATAATTTGATGTGGATGCCATTAATAGGGATATTTATGCATTTCAACTCAAAAATCTAATTTCACTTATATGGGAGAATTATCATAATGAAACTAACAGTTGTGTAGGCTTGAAACTAAAATGATATATTTATTCATATATCTAACTAATTCTACTCTCCCTCTAGTGACCTCTAACCATACGATCAGAAGAATAAGGCTTCTGATATGTCAGGTTACCCAGTGTGGCTATGACCAAATGGTTATTTTGCTTTGGCACCCTACTCCAGTACTCTTGCCTGGAAAATCCCATGGACAGTGGAGCCTGGTAGGCTGCAGTCCATGGGGTCGCTAAGAGTTGGACACGACTGAGCAACTTCACTTTGACTTTTCACTTCTATGCATTGGAGAAGGAAATGGCAACCCACTCCAGTATTCTTGCCTAGAGAATCCCAGGGATGGGGTCACACAGAGTCGGACACGACTGAAGCGACTTAGCAGCAGCAGCAAGGTGATGGTCACTGATACTGTTTCATTAGCTTAGTGAGTGTTTGGCTGAATGAAAGAAACTAAAAATGACTGATGTTTGCAAACGTCAGGAAGGATTTTGCACCTTTCATTGTGCAACTTGTAGCACATTTGCCAACCATGGCGAATACTTTAGTAATGATGTACAGGACAAATTACACCTACCCAAATTCAGAGATTTGGTGTATCTACTTAAGTCAGATCTGCACGGTAACGATCAGGGACAGGTAAACCCAAGGGAATAATTAGACGCAGCAATCAAGTTGGTATAAAACCAGCTCTTGGAAATGGCACATATCTCTTGGCCTCAGTTGTTATGAATAACAACAACATAGGACTCTAAATGGAACACAGTATGTTAGCCCTATACTTACTTTCCCCTAAATAATAATTGTGGACTTCTTACTCAGATAATACTTAGTTCTTTAGGATTAAAATAAAATTATAGTCACTGCTGTGGTTTTCACTTTATTTTTTATTTTATGATATACCTCTCCTAAGAAAACTCTTTACTTGTAGCAATTATGTTATTTTTCTTTCATGAAGCTAGACAAAACATTTCATTCTTTTTCTGCCTAATCTTAAATCATGCCTGACAGTGTATTCAAAAGCAGAGACAATCGCTTTGCCAACAAAGGCCCCTATAGCCAAAGCTAGGGTTTTTCCAGCAGTCAGGTACGGATGTGAGAGTTGGACCATGAAGAAGGCTGAGCATTGAAGAATTGATACTTTTCAACTGTGGTGCTGGAGAAGACTCTTGAGAGTCCCTTGGACTGCAAGGAGATCAAACCAGTCAATCCTAAAGGAAGTCAACCCTGAATATTCACTGGAAGGACTGACGCTGAAGCTGAAGCTCCAATACTTTGATGGAATAAAGTATTGGGGCATTCCATAAAAAATTGATGGAAGCTCCAATACCTGATGCAAAGAGCTGACCCACTGGAAAAGACTCTGATGCTGGGGAATATTGAGGGCAGAAGGAGAAGGGGGTGACAGAGGATGAAATAGTTGAATAGTATTATTGACTCAATGGACATGAGTTTGAGCAAACTCCAGGAGATAGTGAAGAACAAGGAAGCCTGTCATGCTACAGTCCATGGGGGTCACAAAGAGTTACACACGACTGAGTGACTGAACAACAACAACCAATCATACCTGAAGAGTATTTTTCTAGAACATTTCCAGATCTTGCACACTAGTCCACTGTAAGGTTCCCCAAATTCTTTATTTGTACCTCTCATAGGTCCTTAATTTAGTTCAGTAGTAGTAATATAAAATGTGGTCCCTAGATCAGCAACATCAGTATCATCTGAGAATTTGTAAACAGAGCAAATCCTGACTTCATCCCAGATCTGCAGAGTCACAAATGCTTGGGGTGGGATCCAGCAATCTGTGTTCTAACTGGCCCTCCAAGAGATCTGGAAGCACTCTGATGTTTGAGATCCACTGATCCATGCACGTAGGTACCAAAGGCAACAGGAGAAAGAGATAAGGAACATCTAAGCCTCTGTAGGGAAAACTATAGGAGAGATTGTTGTTTAGTCACTGAGTAGTGTCCAACTCTTTTGTGACCCCTTGGACTGTAGCCTGCCAGGCTCCTCTGTCCATGGAAATCTCCCAGGTGAGAATACTTTGAGAGGCTGCCGTTTCCTTTTCCAGGGGATTGTCTCAGCCCAGGGATCAAACACATATCTCGTGCTTGGCAGGCGGATTCTTTACCACCAAGCCACCAGGAAAGCCCATGGGAGACATACAGACTTATTTATTAACACAGAGATAGTGTTTCAGTGGTGATCTAAAGGATTGGAAGAGTCTGGATGAATCTGAAGGAGGCACCAAGGATCCCTCATCTGCTAACCCATTGTTTGTGCCCTTGAGTTAATGCAGCTGCAGCGATTCCAAGATCTTAGTTCATCAGTCACCATTTTTCTTTAGTCATTCCATTCTTTAGGAAAACAAAGACGTTCCTCATTCTTGTTAGCTGCTTAGTCTACTAACTACTCTCTTTCCCCTTAATTTTTAACTTCTTTTAGAGCAGCCTACACTTCCATTTTCACTTTTTCTTTTTCTTACTATTCCTTCACTTCGCAAATCCCCACTACTTCCCCAAGAGACTTCTCTCCTTTGGTGGTCTTTATTTCACTGCCTGGCACCATGAGTCTTCCAGATACCACAGATGCTAAAACTTGAGGCTCTATTTGACTGTTTCCTCTTCACTGCTCCTGAATTAAGTAGTTACTTTTATGAGCTCTCTCACTTCCTTCCCCTTTTTATACCCATTACTTAATACCTCCATTTAGGTTCTCATAAGCTATTCACTACAATCCTTTAATCATTGTGGTCCCACTGAGTCAACTGAATTCTTAAGAAGGGTAGTTCAAATCAATCATTTTTCTATTCAAATATCTTCCATGACTCAATTCAGTGAGTTATGGGCTTTGAAATCCAATACACCTGTTCAAATCCCTACTCTGATACTTACCAGCTGGCAACATTAAAGGAATTAACTGGCTAAGCCCCAGTTTTCTCAGCTGACAAGTAGGAATAAAAGAGTAATCATATCTCATGAGGAGACCAGAAGGAAATAATGCATGTAAATTCTTAAAGTGCAAAGAACCCTGAAGGACTTAGTGAATAATAAGCATTATTATCATCATCCCCAAAGCCATTGCTGCAGAATACAACCCCAGCACCTCAGTTCAGCATTCAGCGGCATCCTCAAGCTTAACTGAAAACCAATTCCTTACTCACACTTTTAATGTTAAACTGAATTATTCTTTAAGGACAAACACTAAGTCTCAGTTTTCTGTCTCTGGCTCCTCAGGCAGTGTCTTATACCTGGTAATCGCTCCAGAAGTGTCCACTGCATGAAGCACGGGCCTTGTACAAACACACTTTCTTAGTTCCGTTGCTTTGTTTATGCTGCCATGCTTCCCCGGATGCCCTTTCTTCACTGTCCCCTTTCAAATCCTCTCCATTTTCAAGTGGCATTTTAAATACTCTCTTTCAGGAAGTCTTCCCACTTCCATACGAAGGAAATATCTTGCTCTCCTCTGAACCTGCAATACGTTTCATCTACACTTTCCTAATGGTATTTAAGACATTCTACATTCTACATTTAAGATGCATTGTACATGCGTCTTCTTCCCCAAGGAGCTATAAGCTCTTCTTGGTTAGAGAGCAGACTTGACTCACTGCTGTTTGCCTATAGTTCCTTGTCCACAGAAGCACTCAATAAATGTGTTAAATGAATGAATGAGGTATAAGAAATATCTACATTCTCATTATAAGAACTGTGCTACTATATACCACCTGATTAAGTTTTCTTTCTCATTGATAATTATGATGGTCTCCAAAGAGTAAATGGATTATGAAAATTACAGAAATAAGAGGACTCCTAATAACTGGGGTGTGTTCCTGACCTTGGGTTTAAAGTTAGTATTCTAGAACTCAGAAGCATTTTTCACAGAAACAAAGTGATAGATGGTCACTGGATTCCTGGGATAGTTCTCAAAAGGTTGATTAACCCACAAAGGTGTTAGAATATTACCCCAGCAATAGCAACTCAATGCCATCAATATTATAAGGAGTCTTGAAAAACAGTCATTATCCTGTGTTTATGAAAATGCTCATTCTTCCATACAAAACAGAAAACCATGAATTTTGTTTCATTCTTACACTCAGAAAGCTGTAACCAAAAGCCTGTTTTCTTGTGTATTCAAATGATTAACCTTCATTGCTAGAATGAATGTGATCTGGTTAGAGACAAATTTTAACTGTCAATTATAAACTGTAAATTTAGAAAATGGAAGTCCTCTCTATAAATCCGTCTATACGCTTGAATTTTTAGAAATCATAACTTATTTTCTTTTTTACTTACAGCTCTAAATTTCAGCTCCTTTGTCTTCATTTCACATAATTTAAAATTGACTATGGCCCCTGATACTCTAGCTTCAGTTCCTTTACCACATCTCCTAACAAATACATAATGACCTGTTAACAAACTTTTAATTACATTCATTACGGGAAGTCAGTTATTTTAAATTAACTCTTGAGTGAGTAAATAATTCCTTTTTAATGGAAAAATGATTGCATTTCCAATTATCTGAATGGCAATTTTGGATTCCCACAAATTTATTTAAAGTAGGCAGCTTATAAACAAGAAGTTGCCTATGAAAAAAGACATTTTCACTCTTCCTTTTTGCTGCCTCCAGCACTGAGCTAGACGTTCTTGGGGCCCCTGGTTCTTAAGAAGTTGACCATCTATTTGGAAAGCAAAAATAATGTATCTGAAATAATTAGACTAATGCAAAGACACAAAACATTTTGTGTTAATTACAAGCGCTGATAGAGAAGTACAGAAGAGATACAGGGCACGGGTCTTTGTTCTGTTTACAAGGAGATCAAACTGGTCAATCCTAAAGGAAGTCAACCCTGAATATTCATTGGAACGACTGATGGTGAAGGTGAAGTTCCAATATTTTGGTCACCTGATGTGAAGAGCTGACTCACTGGGAAGGACAATGATGCTGGGAAAGACTGAAGGTAAAAGGAGAAGGGGCAGCAGAAGAAGAAATGGTTAGATAGCATCACCGACTCAATAGACAGGAGTTTGAGCAAACTCCAGGAGATAGTGAAGGACAGGGAAGACGTGTGTGCTGCGGTCCATGGGATCGCAAAGAGTTGGACAGGACTTAGTGACTGAACAACAATGTATCCTAAGCACCTGGAGCTGATTATGAGCTCAAAAAAACAACTGTGATACAGAAAGGAGAGACAAACAGGGGTTAGAATGGCTGCAGACAGTTCATTGTGAAGACAGGACATTAGCAAGACCTTAAAATATAGCTGTCTCTTGGTACCTGCTCTGCTTGATACCAAAATCCATGGGTACTCTTTATAATGCTGTACTATTTTCATATAACCTGCGTGTACACCCTCCTGTAAACTTTGAATCATCTCTGCTGCTGCTCCTGCTAAGTTGCTTTAGTCGTGTGTGACTCTGTGCGACCCCATGGACAGCAGCCCACCAGGCTCCCCTGTCCCTGGGATTCTCCAGGCAAAAATACTGGAGTGGGTTGCCATTTCCTTCTCCAATGCATGAAAGTGAAAAGTCAAAGTGAAGTCACTCAGTCGTGTCTGACTCTTAGTGACCCCATGGACTGCAGCCTACCAGACCCCTCCGTCCAAGGGGTTTTCCAGGCAAGAGTACTGGAGTGGGGTGCCATTGCCTTCTCCGTTGAATCATCTCTAGATTACTTATAAAATCTAAAACAATGTAAATGCTATGTAAATAGTTGACAGCCCACAACAAATCCAAATTCTGCTTTTTGGAACTTACTGTAATTTTTTTTTTTTAAGAATATTTCTGATCAGTGGTTGGTTGAATCCACAGATGTGGAACCCAGGGATATGGAGGGCTGACTGCATTTGATTTCTTGGTTCTTCCTTTCACTCAATAACTACATCCAAACTATTAACAAGTTTTGTTACTCCTACCTCCAGCATGTACTGCAAGTCTTTCTACATGTTGCTGCCTCATTCTCGTCCAAGTCATCAACATTTATCTGGACTACAACTAAGGGCTCTTAACAGATCTTTCTGAGACAACTGAGGTACACCGATACTTGGTTCTCTACGCAACAGCCAAACAAATATTTAAAACTACAAATTGTGTTACCTAGTGCATAATGGTTCCTCACTGCACTTTGAATAAAATAAACACCTTACCATGGCCTGTAGTTACTGTACGATTAAGCCCCTGTTTATTTCTAAAACCAACCTGTATCACCTCTCTTTACCACCCCTCTCCCCCATCTCTAAACTTCCGTTCTCTTTCCCAGATGTGGCAAACTCATTCTTATCTCAAAGCTTCTACCTCTTCTGTTCTCTCAGTGTGGAGCTCTCTTCTCCCAACTCAGTTGTGTCTCAGTGCAGCAGAGACACGACTGAGGACTTCAGCAAGGACTTCCCTCAGTTACGCTGTTCTGTTCTATTTACTCCATTCACATATGTCTCTAAGATAATCTCATCCTATTTGGGTTCTGGTTCAGTGTCTCCTTTCACTAGAATATGGGCTCCGTGAGAGCAACAACTGTATTCTAGGTGCTCTATTCCCAGCTTCTAGAGCAGTGCCAGGCCTGTGGTAGGCATTCAAAACATATCTTAAATGAATGAATGGCTATATTTCTCCAGCCTTTTTAAACATGATCACACTTTTCAAGAACCAAATGGTTTGAAGAACTCCTCACATATCATTACCACATTTTCCCCTTAGTATTCATTGATTATATGCAATACTATCATGAAGTCAGTAACATTCGAATAAAGGCACAGACGTTCTTCAGAGATACAGCAGGTTGAGCTCCAGGCTACCACAATAAAGCAAATTTCTCAATAAAGTGAGTCACATGATTTTTTTTTGGTTCCCCAATGCATATACAAGTTATGTTCACACTATATTTAGTCTATTAAGTGTGAAAGTCTTATGTCTAAAGAAACAATGTATATACCTTAATTAAAAATACTTTATTCCTAAAAAATGCAAACCATCACCTGGGTCTTCAGTGAGTCGTGGTGACATCAAAGATCACTGATCACAGGTCATCATAATAAATCATAATAATAATTTAAGAAGATTGAAATATTGTGCAAGTACCAACATGTGGCACAGAGACACAAAGTAAGCAAATGCTATTGGGAAAATGGCCTGGACAGACTTGCTTGACACAGGGTTGCCACAAACCTTCAATTTGTGAAAACAATATTATGTTTTAAGCACAATAAAGCCAAGTGCAATAGAACAAGGTCTGCCCATATTTCATTATCACCACAGGGCTGATATATATTTGGCAAGAGTATGTTGGATATGCACGAGCCATGGCATTTATTTAATCTACCAAATACTTGGTACACCTTCCATTTATTGGGACACAAGGATCTTCAGTCCACAAAAATTAGGGGACCCACTGATTGATATGGAGATGATGTTGAGAGAGAAGAATGGTAGCCATCCTAGTTAAAGTGTCTCGCTTAAGGTCACAAAGCAGGTGAGCAGCATAGCTGGGACTCAGACCCTCTGAGTCTGGTTCCAGAGTTGCTATTTTAACCACTAAGCTATGCTGCCTCACTGATGTAAAGAGGAGGTACCTTCTTTACACTAGTAGAAAACCTCTTGTACCATACATACCAAGTCAGAAAAATAACATATTAGATGTCAGCTACTTCTAACTATGCCCATTTCACTCCCAAACATTTTAAAGTATAGTTTTTTTTTTTTCTCATTACTACCAAATAAAGTTCTGAAATGCTTAGCAGCAAGTGATTTCATGAAGCAATTCCATATCATGTGGAAAATCATAAGGAAAATCTAAATCAAATACCAAATCTCATTGTGCTTCTAGTATCACTATGAAAACAGCGTGATTTTCTAGGACATACTGTGAAGTCAGAGGTGATAAGACAGCCTATCTTAAAATGACTTGAAACCAAAAATGGATTTGCCAGTGTGCTTTTCACCTTACCAAGAATGTTCCATTTTGACAGGTTAGAAATGAGGATACAGATCTCACCCTGATACATAAAGATTTTAAGTGTACAAATCTCAGTGATTTCTGTACAGTGTAGGGTCAGGCTGTTTATGAAGAAAGTTCAACACCAGGTTATAGAACCAAGGCAGGATTCCAATAAGCCTCAGGTTGTTTTGGCATTCATATAAGGCCTTTCATTTATTCTGCCATCTAGTCCCTCTGCTTTAAAGAGATTAATTAGCTATCTTGTGAAATGTGAATGAATCAAGGAGTTGAGTCTCCTGAGCACAGCACATGTTTTGCAACATGACCCTTATGTAATAAATCTCTTGGAAAGCAGCTCTTCTTTTCCAAATGGGGCCTGTCTTCACTTTTCTCATGTGAGACTTGGCAAGTGGGACATTTTGAGTCTGACAGGCCACTTCTCTGCTCTTGGGCTGACAACTCTTTTACAGGATGTCAGCTGAAACCTTTGCTGGGGCACGTAGGGGATCAGAACTTTTGAGTCACATCCAGTCAAGAGAATGCTCAGCTCTTCACAGGCCCCACCTCTTCTCAATAGCAGCTCAGCACTCCTGCAAGTCAGGCCAGCTCCAGTGAGCCAGCACAGAAGCATGGGAGAGGGAAGAATTGGCTGTCAACATGGAGCTGTTTTAGGGCATTCCCTTCTAACAAGTTCACCAAGGAAGACAAATCTCTGCATTTTTGTGATTTTCTCTTTCACAAAGATTTAGGAGCTTGGGGAGAGATGTGAAGGAATTTAGGGCCTTTATCATGGTGCTGGGCTTCCCTGATAGCTCAGTGGGTCAAGAATCCACGTGCAATGCACTGACACAGGAGAAACAGGTTCGATCTCTGGGCTGGGATGATCCCCTGGAGGACAGCATAGCAACCCACTCCAGTATTCTTGTCAGGAAAATCCCATGGACAGCGGAGCCTGGCAGGCTACAGTCCATGGAGTTGCAAAGAGTCAGACACGACTGAAGCGAATGAGCATGCACAGTAGCTTTAGAGTCAGACTCCAGTTTAGATTTTGCTTCTGCTACTTACTAGCAACGTGACTTTGGAGAACTGCATACTATCTGAACCTCAGTTTTCTCATCAGAAATAATACCTATCTTTTTTACACCTGGAAAGGGAAGAACAACACAACACACATAAAATTCTTAGCACAGTGTCTGTCATGGAGGATGCCTTCATAAATGTTAGTCCTCTCTTGCTCTCATCCTGGAAAGGGCCAGGTGTCTTTAGGTCCAATTTCAAAAATGCCTCCAATGTCCTTAGCACATTCCATTTTGTTCTTATTTTGGCTTTATGCCAGAGATTCTTAAATTAGGATCCATGGACCACCCCCCCCCCAAAAATTATATGCAAATATTTGCAACCATGCTCCTTTTTGGGAGAATTGAATCAGAGCTAATCAATTCTCAAAGGCTTATGTGATTCAAAGAGATTTAAAATATCTGCATATGTTCCTGAAAAGTTGCAGGCAAACTCAATGTCTTTTGTAAATCAAATGTGATTTTTAATGTACTAGAAGAGCCAGTGAATAAAGGAATGCTACAATGAATCACAAGTACTTGTTTCATAAACTATACACTGAATCCAGGGTTTTGCAGATTTTACAAAAGATTCACATTTTCAATATCAGACTATTTAAAATAGCTTATATCGTGATATTATATGCAGAGTAGATAGCATCTGTTAACAATTTACAATGTAGCCTGGAGGTCAAGTTCAGGTTTAATGTAAACTGAAGAAGAAAGAACTCCAAAACGTCCCTTGTCTTAACTAGACAGAACCTTAGGTATCCTCCGCTCCAAAGACCTCATTTTATGTATGAAGAAATTGAGGTTCTGAGGTTACATGACTTGCCCAAGGTCATCTCAATAGTTATACACTGTAAGAAATAACAGCTGTAAAAATAATGACAGTGATTATGACGATGATGACAGCACTGTGATCTATTGAGCACTTACTTGATCTAGGCCTTTTAAAGACTTTAACCTCATGTACTTTCACTACGATCCTAGAGGAAGATTTTATTACCTCTACTCAGCAGATGAAGCATTCTGCCCAGGGCTCCACACCAGGAAAGGGACAACACAGGATTCAAACCAAGGCACAACTCAGAGCCTTGTTTTAGCTTGAAAGACTATGCTCTTAGGCACTAAACTGCTTCCCAGAATATAACAGAACAGAGAGTCACGTGGTCTTGTATAGACAATTACAAGGTTACGTAGGAAATATATATCTATGACCTTTAAAGTATGTTTATATACTTGAACGGAGTTTTAAGAATACAGTATTAGATACTTTGCCAATGCTACCCCTCACAGATGTATACAGCAGGAGTATACGTACTGGAATAAATCCAGGTCATCCCCTGCTTACGTCAGCTTCAGACACAACCTCCCCGGCCATGCTTCTCCCAAGCCTGTGGGGCAAGGAGATGAGCCCAGATGGAGCCTACACTCTCCCACTGCCTCTTCTAGGCCACACGGTGGGCACCTGGGATTCCTTATGTCCACGCTCTGGCCTCGGAGTGACTTGCCACCATGTCTCTCTCTGTCATGGACAACAATATCCGGGCCCCATGAGGTGGCCTCTGGATGGCTGCTTTCAGGACATGTAGATTCATTTTCAGGAAATGTAGATGGAGCTTGGCCATGGGGACTGTGGCGTGAACACTCCAGATCCACTTTGTGCTCCCATGTTCTGGTACAGAACTTTGACACGTCGGAAATTCTAAAATAATACCTGGTCTTCTCAGGTTTTTATGCATTTACATTTGTAAAGGCAGGAGGACAGAATATACTTCATTTAGCAGCACAGTGGCTTGATCTTTAACTTTATGATAGATATAGGTGGGCTTCAATCTATATTTTTGTCCGAGGCCTCATGAATGGTAGGCCAGGGCAGGCTTGCCTGATCCCCTCCTTGCCGCTGCTGCTCTCTCTCAGCTTTCCTGGTCCTTCTTTCCCCTTTTCCTGTCTTTACTGGTGATCTGGTATGACCTATCTGAACATCGTCTGGTATCCAATTATGGCATGAAAAAGGAGATTCTTGAATGAGGCTCTCATTTATATTTCCTCTGTCAAAGATAATCATTTGTTTAAAATAGTCAGCCATCATAAAAGTTCCCAGGACAACTCAGTAATGACAATGTGTCTGAATTTCTATAATTATATTTGATTTGGGGTTGTCTCAAATATCACGGCAAGGATTTAGATTTAGTCAATATTTCAAGGTTTTGCCCTCAAACATTGATGTTAACCCAGTAAGTGTTGATCCTCTATAGACAAAGAAAATGAGACAATGACTAATTCATATCCTTTCCTAATATATCTTCTCAGACTTTACACATGCAACTTATAGTATATCTACACCAGAAATTAATCCTTATCACTATATTTGAGTTAAAGTCTTTTCTCAATCTTCAAGTTTTTAATGGGCTATCAATACCAGAAGTAAACATTTTAAGCAATAGCACTCAGATAAAAAATGTAATTTTTATTTTTATTTTTTGCAAGGATAAATGTCAAGTTGATATGCCAACCTTTGTCAAGGTAGCAGCTATCAGGAGAAATATAAACAAAACTAAACAACCTCTAAATGATGGGTTCAGTTCTTAAAAAAAAAAAAAGAAAACTTAAAAGTAAATTATATCAGTTTTCTCAGTACTAATGGATATTACTCTTCATTACTCATTAGCTATATCATATGCCATATAGCTGGGTCTTTTTTAAAAATCTAAAATTTAGGTTTAAAGTCAAATTTAAGAAAGCTAATTTTGAACTTTTTAACAACTGTGCTGTGTGAATTTTTGAAGTTACAAAAATAGAACTCAATACTATGTAAGGGAAAAAAGAAAAACAAATGAGAAAGCGTTCAAGGGCTCCATCAATATTTTAAATAAGCTTGGAGGAAAACCAAGTTGTGGCAGCAGTACCAAGGTCACTCAGAGCTAATGTCTATATAACTTTGGATAAAATATTTAATTTCTTTATGTTTCAGTTTCTTCAGACAGAAAAGAAACAATCAAAACAAACTCACCAAACGCCATAGAAAAGGAAGTTTATAGTGAAATCTAACATTCACTTGATAAAAAGTATAGCATTCTTATCAGATCCATCTTACTTACTTTTTACTCCTATCTGTGTCCTTGTAAACCAAAAGGAATGATTTTAAAAATCACTTCTTTACTTTAATGATCTTTAAGATTGATCACAAAGCCTTTCCCCAGGATATATGTACAAATTTGTTGTTTAGCTGCTCAGTTGTGTCTGACTCTTTTGTGACCTCAAGGACTGAGCCCACCAGGCTCCTCTGTCCATGGGATTCTCCCTTCAAGAATACTGAAGTGGGTTGCCATTTTCTTCTCCAGGGGATCTTCCTGACCCAGGGATTGAACCTGCCTCTCCTGCACTGGTAGGGCTTCCCTGGTGGCTCAGACGGCAAAGCGTCTGTCTACAATGCAGGAAACCCGGGTTCGATCCCTGGGTTAAGAAGATCTGCTGGAGAAGGAAATGGCAGCCCACTCCAGTATTCTTGCCTGGAAAATCCCATGGATGGAGGAGCTTGGTTGGCTACTGTCCATGAGGTCGCAAAGAGTCGGACACGACTGAGTGACTCACTATCACTATCTCCTGCACTGGCAGGCAGATTCTTTACCACTGCACCACCAGGGGAGCCCCAAAGGCACAAATACAAATTAATAAAACGAAGGTCCTTTATAGAAATACTACCCTTGCCTAGGTTAAGGGGTTTGAATCCTACATATAAACTGTATTAGGCAGTGGATGGAACATAGCTACACCACAATCTACTCAGGGAAAAACCACTGCACCTTTTTGTGGATAAAATAAAGACCAAAACTGATGCAAATTGGACATGCAGCATTGTCCTTGTTCAGAATGCAGTACAATAAAATGAACTTCTGTTTATCTTTCTCAAAATTGTTAGGAGTTCTCTTAGTGCAAACAACAAAGCAGAAAGTTCATAGAAGCAGAATCTAAACTGTTTCTATTTGGCTCTGAGCAATGTATTTATCTGTTTCATCCTGCACAAGGAGCAGAGTGGACTGAAAAATATCCCTTAGTAAACAAGGGTAAAATCTGCTGGATAACCACAAAAATAAGAACCATTGCAACACTCGCATTAGAGTTAAATTAATTATATAGCTAACTTACAGGAAAATACCATTAAAAGCCACAAAACCTATAAACAAAATAGATGGAAGTGATACTAAAAGGAGCTAATATAGAGTTATACTTGCACATGGTGGAAATTTTCTTTTCACATGGCAGAAATCATTAACACATATGCACAGCAACAAAGAACCATCATCTCCTCTTATGGTGCAGAAGAGCTGGGTAAGAATGGAGGATGGTGCAGGAAGCAGGTTAAGGAGGCAGGTTGATAAGAGAGAGAAATGCCTTTTGCCCAGAGCTCTTTGCTTCTCTTGCTCTCTCCCTCTTTCCTTCTTTAACTTCTCTTTAGCTCTGCTTTCTGGGACATGACTCTCCTGGCCTCCTCTGGTCTCTCTATTCAAGTTGCCCTTTCTCTGAGGCTTCCTCTTCCTCTTCTGATTCTGTGGATGTGGATGTTTGTGTTCTACCATTGGTTTTCTGCTGGTGGCCCTCTACACCCTCTTACTGGGTCATCCTCGCCTCTCAGGGCACTGTCTCTGCCAGTAACTGCTACTCAGAGCCCCTCTGCCCAAGCCTCAGCTCTTTATATCCAGATATCCATTGGCTATTGCCAACTGGATGCCCCTTAGCCATGTCTAGAACCAAACTTATTTGGGCTGAGAGAGATTACTCTGAAATGGGAGAGGATGAAGTTACTCATCCTAAAGGAATGTGCACGTGTATGCTCAGTCTGGTCCGACTCTTGGCGACCCCGTGGACTGCAGCTCACCAGGCTCCTCTGTCCATGGGATTTTCCAGGCAAGAATACTGGAGTGGATTGCCATTTCTTCCTCCAGGGGATCTTCCCGACCCAGGGATTGAACCCGCGTCTCTTATGCCTTCTGCATTCGCAGGCAGGTTCTTTAACACTAGCGCCACCTGGGAAGCCCCCTGAAGGAATATCCTGAGATAATAAAAGACCTGTTTAGAAGAGGAAGAGAGCTAGTGCCAAAGAGTAAGAAAAAAAACCATGAATATTTCTTACAAACCTTCACTGAACAAGAATTATATATTTTAAGAATACCTTTAACCATCTGAGTACAAGTTAAACTTAACGTTATTTGAACTTTAAGTTCAAATGAAGGATGATTCTTTGTTCTGGTGAGTTTGTTTCACTCCTCATCAAATGTTAAAATCCGACTGAGAGACAGAAATAGAAATGGTGTTCATTTGGAATTTTCCCTGGCCTCCAAGCATTGCTCCTTTTCTATGCAAAGTGGAGAAGTTTTCAAAGGCCACTTGTCTGGGAGCGAGGCTCCAAGGTGGCAGCTGATTCCGCCCCCATCTCCTATGGGGTCAACCCAGGGGAATAATGCCAAACAAAAACAGCAGAAAAAAAGAGGACAGAATTAACACATTTCTCTACCAGAATTTCTGTGTGGAAAATAAGTAGCAATTAGTTATATAAAAATGTTTTGGTGTCATTAAAATAAAAAAGAAAATTTTAAAGGTGAAGTGTTCATGTTTTCAGATTATGTTCTCCATCTAATGCTAATGTAATGTCCACAGGATATTTAAAAATGTTTAAGTGCTACAAGATTTTCATTGAAAACATGTAAGAATTTCATCTTGGGTTCATTTTTAAAGTAAAAGTTGAAACTGAATTATGATAGGTTTTCAGAAGAACTTGAACTTGATTCTTCCCCTAGACAACTCCTCTCCTTATATTCTTCAAGTTAAATGATGGCATCTCTATGGTAACACTTGCCTCTTATCTCTCTTTTTCTTCTCACAGCCACACAACCACCAGCTCCTAGGTGTTCAGCCCTCCAATACGAATCCACCAAATTCATCTCTGACTCTAGTTCAGACTCTCACCTCTTCCCATCATTACTAGTCACCTTCATTCCACTTTTATTCTTCTTAGATCCGTCTCCCAGGCTGCTGCCAGAACAATATAAATTGAAACACACAACTCTTCTGCTTAAAATCTTTATAAGTTCATCTATTTAAGAAATACTTGCTGAGGACCAGGACCTGTGTGTCAGAACAATGAACAATGTTGGGACTGCGGCATGAACAATACCAACGGGTCTCTAAGCCCATAGACCTTTGCCTTCACATGTGATTTACACTAATAGGGCTTAAATGGTCCTCCATGGTGAGACTTCTATCATCTGAGCTTCATCTTGTACCATGCCTGTCTCAAACATTACATCAACAATACACGTCTGTTTCTCATCCTTTGTATCCATCATGCTAAATATTTCTCACCTGTGTGATTGTCTCCCGCTGACCCTTTGCTCTCTTTCTCCGCTTTAATCTGCGTATTTCTATCCATTTTTAGAAAGGGAATCCCTCTTTGAACAGGAAAGGCTGGATGAAGTATCCTTCCACTGTGTTCCTGTAACACTTCATTCCACATCACCGTACCTACCTCTATCTGTCCTCTAACATGCCTCTATCTATCTGTCCATCCACAATCGTGGTAGGTACAACCTAGCTCTGTACAAATATTTATTTAACAACCACCAAACTCAAATATAATGATTTCATAGACAATCAGTGACAAAGAAATGTTAGTAATAGAGAGTTATAATTTGGAGAAGAGGACAGGAGGCAGAAGGTGTTTGGATCTCAGCTCCAATCCTGTATCCATGATGGGTTAAAAAACTCTGGCAGTTCAACAAATACAGATTAAATCCAACTGACTGGATCCAGTAATCTCCTCTATACTAGCATGTTTGCCTTCCTGATGGAGGTATTAAGACTTAAGCTTGTGGTAATAAAGACTTGTCCTTTTGCCAGAGAAAAAGAAATTGAGGAAGAACTCTTTAACAGATGACTTCAAGCATTCTTCATATGGGATATAAGAAGTCCATATGAAAATATATTGAGGCAGTAGAAACTAATCATTACCTATAAATGCACAAATATGACATGCAGAAGTCTTATACCATTGGGCTACTAAAATAAAATTAAGATTTTGAGGCCTTCAGAACACTCCATGAGACAATGAGCAAGCTATTCACTCCCTGTTGGATTAAAGGGATTCTGTTTTTTAAGGTCAGGATTAGTAAGCCAAAGCTCTCTCTTCAGATGAGATATTAGAATATTTTTTTTTCCATTTAAGCTACTTCTAGTTCTAATTTGAGTAGATAATATAAAGTTAATTCTATATAAGACACACAATTTCACAGTGAAACATAGAGTTTCTCTAATAATATACCACAAAGTATACATGAATATAGCTCTTTTTCCATCTGTAAGACCTACAACTGTGAATGTCTAATTACACAGAGCTGGTGTCTACTTTAAATAGTCTCTCTGCCCATGCTATGTCAGTATATTTCTAGTATAAAATGTGGCAACTAGACCTGTATTCATTTATAATACTAATCTTGAGGGATGGGAATCAGGCTAATTTAAGAGTTTATTAAATCCTTATAAGTTTTATAACTTCATATCAGAAAAAAGCCATAATTGATTTTTAACAAATGTGTGGATAATTAGATTTCACTATTTCTCATAAATTACTAAAATGAATAGTATTTCTGTCCACAGTAAGGGAAACAGTAAACAAAATAATTCCTTTGTGGTTTGAACTAAGTCTGTCTTTGTTCCAAAAACACCCTCAAAACTTGTGCCATGAATAAATATGTCAGTGGGCTTGAATTTCTGTCAACGTTCTTGGGATGATATATTTAACACTCATAATGTTTTTCAATTGACATATGTCTATTGCTATCACATTAAGAAACTAGCAAGTTCAAATTTTTTTCCTGCTTCATTATTTAATTACATATTGATAGGTTGTAATTGCTGGCTAAACACCTTAGATATTAATTGCTTAACTAGTGATAATTCTTTGAATATGGTATAAGTTTGTGCATGTATACACATCCATACACACTGATATATTCTTCATTTTATGTTTTTATTTATGTATGTTGCAAATTTAAGGACCACAACTTCCATTCACAAGCTCAAAGCCATTTATACATCTACTATGAAACAGGCTGTGTGTTCATCCTGAGTAAGACATGGTCTCTGCTCTCAAGAAGCTAGTAGGGAAAGTACAATGAGCATATGTTACAAGGGCAATGAGTGAGTTACATACATCCTTTCTGGGTACATACCACAGATTAAACCATATCTTAAAACTGTGACAATTGAACACACAAACAAGCTGATGTCATAGGTTTATCTATCTTGCTTTCTCAAATCAAAACCATGGGGGAATGTGTGGCTGTCTGTGTGTGTACAGTCACTCTGAGGTCATCTATGAGGCAAAGAAAGAAAATAATTTCATGCTCTCATCCACCTTACTCATCCATGTATTCATAGTTGCCCTGACCAGAACTGAGACCCATTTAGGAACAACTCAAGCATCAGGATTATTAATTCTCAATCAAGATGATTCAGAACTGACTAACCTTTGTACCCAAGGCGAAGCAGTTCTTTTACATTTCAAAGTCATTTATTCTGTTCCTGAAGCCTGAAAGTCACACTGGCCCTTCACTGTTTGTTCAGCTGATCACAAATCAGAGGTAATGACATTTACATTGTTAATTGACTTTGCCCCAACTGTTAACTGTGTTAACTCCTGGTTTGGTGTACTTTCTTCTACTTGAGAAAAGCTTATTTGACCTTCTGCATGAAACTTTAACTAGAACTAATTATCTGAACAAGAACATTCCCATACTCATACAACCACAAACATGCATACATATTAAATAGAGAAATGTAGGAAATTCTCTAATTACCTATTCTGTATTCCTAATCCATGAGAAACAGAACTAATGGGCAAAACAAATTAAAGTTTGTGTTATTAATTTACCCATATATAGACATTAAATTACTTGAAAAATCGGGGCATATTAGAGGAGTACCTTTCAGGCAATATGGTTGACCTAAGTCGATGTGATGATGACCTCTTACCTTAGGCTTGTAGAATCAAGACAAATAGAAAAAAGTATACATTTCAATGGATGAAATCCTGAATAATGTGGAGAATAGTCACAAATAATCTGACTTTCCTGTACAGCAAATTTCAAGCAACTAAATCTTTGCTTCTTGAATGTTTCTCTGATCACAGTTATTAGACTATATTGACTATTACTGGTGTGAAATGAAAAATGAGAATTCCAAACTCAGTTTCCTTTATTAATGAGCACTAAATGACCTGAAACCAAAGTCAGATAACTAAAAACATCCCACTGGTTTGCTTAAAGTATAACTGGTAGAGTTTAAAATATCTGCTAATTGTTAACTGTTTTAATCTGTTGCTTGACCAGTCAAGAATAAGTATCAGTTCAGGTCAGTTGCTCAGTCGTGTCCGACCCTTTGTGACCCCATGGACCGCAGCATGCCAGGTTTCCCTGTCCATCACCAGCTCCTGGAGCTTGCTCAAACTCATGTCCATCCAGCTGGTGATGCCACCCACCCATCTCCTCCCCTGTCGTCCCCTTACACACAGATATTGAGGTCACAATTCAGATGCTCACATCTCAATAAAATCCTTACTATGAATTTTAACACTTATAAGTTTGTAAAGTGTTTCGAGATTAGTCAATAGCCTACATAGTTTGAATAACATTTTATTCTAAAGTCTAGTAAAATGTATAAATCGGGTTTGAGTTAAATTCAATGCAATAGGATTTAATGTGTGCTTAAAAATAATAATCAACAATTTGGAATAATTTTCTATGCAGCAGGTGCTGTGCTAAGTGATTTCTGGGCATTATATAATTTAATTTTCATTAGAACCCTATGAGGTGGACTCTCTTATTTCCATGTCACAGAGAAGATTGAGGTATTCTAGTGAGTTAAGTAACTTGCCAACTTAATGTTATTAAGTGACAAATCTTGGATTGAAACCAAATCTAAGTGACTCTAGAGCCAAATTCAAACTTTTATTTGGCCTACTGTGGACTATAAATGAGAAGGCCTGGAATAAAGTCTCAGTGTCAATTAATTATTAGCTCTGAGACCTTAGGAAAAATCACTGAACTTCCCCAAACTTCTGTTTTCTAGTACATAAGACAGAGTCAATAAAATGTTCCAACCATTCTCACAGAGTTACTATGACGATTAAAGAACTAATGTAAGCAAGAAATTTGTGCCTTGTAGAGTGCTTTGTAAATATTTTATTACATTGCAATATCTTAACATTTTATAACTCCTAAAGCATTTTGTGGTGCCAGTCTGATATTAAAATGGTTATCTCATTAGAGAGAGAGACTTAAGGAAGCCACTGGAATAATCTTTATTCTGCCATAGGAAATTTTAGGTAGATAACTTAGGATGACACAAGACAAGTATTTGAAAAAACATTCACCCTTTGTATGTGTCATGATAAATGAAAGAGAGATCTGTGTTATGGACTGATACTTGTATTCTCCCAAAATTCATATGTTGAAGCTTTATTTCTCAGTGTGACTATAGTTGGAGACAGGGCCTATGGAGAGGTGATAGTTAAATGAGGGCATAAAGGTGGGGCCATAATCCAATAGGGCTCATGCCCTTATGCGTGCTGTGCTAAGTTGCTTCAGTTGTGTCCGACTCTTTGTGACCCCATGGACTGTAGCCCACCAGGCTCCTCTGTCCATGGGGATTCTCCAGGCAAGAATACTGGAGGGGGTTGCCACACCCTCCTCCAGAGGATCCTCCCGAGCAGGGATTGAACCCAAGTGTCTCCGTGTCTCCTGCACTGGCAGGCAGGTTCTTTCCCACTAGTGCCATAGGAAGCCCCGATCCCCTTTTAACAAAGGGTAAACACCAGAGCACTATCTATCTGCCTTGGAAGGACACACAGAGAAGGCAACTACTCACAAGCCAGGAAGAGAGTTCTCACCAGAAACAGAATCTGTGGGAACCTTGACCTTGGACTTTCTAGTCTGCAAAACCGTGGGAAATAAATGGCTGTTGTTTAAGTGGCTATAGCATCTTCTCATAGCAACCCAAGCTCATTAACACCATCAGTATCATGCTCATCCTTCATACTGCTGATGTCAACTCAAGGGCAGGGCCAACCAAGCTGTGTCCAGCTACCAAGTGGAGAGCAGTGTGGTCTGAGAGATCACATGAGGGTCTGACAACATGCACTTTGAACTCATGAATGTAAGAATGTCCTAGGTAAGCTTAGCATGAATGGGGCTCTGTATAAACTGCTTTGCCTGGAACCAAACTGTCCAAGTTCAGCATGTTAAAGTAAATATCCTTAGGAAACCAATCAAACTAAATCAATAGAAAAATGGAAAAAAAGTTCCTAAAGATGCAGTCCCACATCTGTAAGTATAAATTATTGTTAAAAGTTTAAAAGTGAACCCATGCTAAAAGTAGAATGTAGAATTCCAATTAACAAAATTACAACTGAACAAATAAAATAATTTCTATATAAAAACAAGTAACATAATTCTACTTTGTATCTTTCTTTTTCCACCGGGACACTGTTCCTAAATTAATCTATCAGTTTCCTGAGCTAGAGGAAAAGCTAGCTGAGACCATTGCATATAAAACAAGTACACTTTGAAATAATTCTGCCACTTATTTTCCTTAGGATGAATATAAATCATTTCTTGGGAGCTGTGTCTTAATTTGAAGAAGATAAACAAATTTTCAAATGCAAACATAGCTTCCCAGAAAGGTCCATCCTAAATCCTGACTAATGGCAAAAGTCATAGTTGATAAAATGTTGCCACCTACCTTATCTTTTTACTCTCCTCCTCTTTCAGATGAGTTAAAGAGAATGTCATTTAGAGAGCATTCATTCCATGCAAGGCACTACTCCAAGTGCTTATGGCAGGCCCTGCTAATTTTCTTGTCAGTCTCCACAATACCAAAATACTAGTTTGGCCAAATTGCTTCCCAGCTAAAAGAAAACATTTCCCAGCTTCCATTACAGTTAGCTGGGGCCACATAACTAGGTTCTACCCAATGAGACGTAAGTGGAAGTGATAACTTCCGGGTCACACCCTTGGAAGGAAAGATGTGTTTCCTTCAGTTTCTCCTTCCTGTGACCTGGAATGTGGAAGTGAGGGCGAGTTGAACACGTGGGGAGAAAAAAAATGGAATGCAGATCAGAGGTGGCTAAGCAACAAGATGGGGTAGCCTGAGTTTCCGAAAAGCTGTTATTCCATTCATGGGTTGTTAGGTAAGAAGAAATAAGCCTCTGGTTTGTGAGAGTCACTGTATTCTTGAGCATTTGTTATAGTAATCTATCTTGTATTTTCATTAGTAAAGGATTGTACATATACTTTGTGAGGTACATTACCTCACTTTTACTAGAGATTGAGGGTTAGAGAGATTTTAAAACTTTCTTATAATCACATATGTAGGAAGTGGTGAGACCAGGATTTTAATCATGTGCCTTACCCATTAGACATTTTTTTATAGTAATAGAGATAAAATGATGAATCTATAGAAGATTAGTACTGGCCACTTTCTAACACCTGATCTATTAATCTCATAGGATTATAAAAAGGCTTCAGTTTTCTTGAATTAGAATCTGTGGCACAAATCTCTATTTTTCTAATAAAGAACCTGACAGTTACCAATCCCTCCAGGATCTTTCTCTCTTATTTTCCTAATGGAACAAACTATTCCTGGACTGTGCAGTGGAGGGCTAATCAGAATGCCCTAATAATTTACAAAATAATACATTGGGAAATCACAATGACTCAGAAACAGATGAGAGGGATTTTTGATGTGCATTTTCTTCCCTAGTGTTATCCTTAGGTTAACACATAAATTTGTTCTCAGAAGGTAATATGCTTGTATTCATTCAACATTTAACAAGCATTTATTGAGTGCCTACTCTATGTCAGGTATTTTAGATATTGGGGAGACATCAGAAAACAAACTAGACAAAGTCTATGCAAGCTTGGAAAATATACTCGATCAAATATACTGGGAACAATGTCCTATACATGTGAGTATGACAGCCTTTCAATATGTGTCAGAAATTTGTATTTTTAAAATAAACTATATTTTGGAATAAATTTGACTTTATAAAAAAATTATGAAGTTAATACAGAGAGTTCCTGTATATTCCTCACCCAACTTCCTCTAATATGAACACCTTATTACATGGTACATTTGTCAAAACTGAGAAATAAATATTGGTACATTTCTATTAACAGAAGTCCAGACTTCATTTATATTTCACTAATATTCTTTCTGCATCCAGAATACAATCCCCAAATACCACGTTACCTTTACTTATCAAGCTTCCTTAGTCTCCTCTAGTCCCTGACAGTTTTCTTAGTTCTTTTTTATCTTGAACTTGAAAAGTTTGAGAAGTACTGGTATTTTGTACATTTCCCTCAATTTGGGTTTGTTCACATGTTTTTTTCATGGTTGATCTGGAGTTATGAGTTTCTTGAAAGAATACCACAGAGGTAAAGTGTCCTTTTCATCACTTCATATCAACGAATAGATGACAGTGATGACTTATTCCTGGTGATGTTAACGCTGATCTCCAAGGACGCCTACTTCTGTTTCCTAGAGAAGGTATTTAGAAATTCAGCTCTGGACACTAGGTGTGCTCAGTGCTACTAAGGTATCACTGTTTCTACCCTTTTCTTAGTAAACAATATGATTATAAAAAATTAAATACATTTTGAATGTCAGAACTAATGATCTCCATTTCTAAATGTCTGCATCAAAACTAGTAAACTTATTTGGGAATACATTCATATGTATGTACACATACTAATTTGGAAGTGGTAAAATAATGTTATAGAATGATAAATTAACTCTTTAAATGCTACATTTCTGTCCTTTAAATTCTAAGATACTAGGTCTTAAGGGAATTTACACAAGAACACACTTACTGTTAGCAGAAATGTGTTTTGGAAGGCTCCTTAAAAGAAAGAGGGCATGACTTTCTTCACCCTACCCTCTAGACTGCTGCCTGGAGAACAGAAGTGGTGAGTGGAGCTCTAGCAGACATTCTAAGTACCAGGGCCATATTTAGGACTGGCAAAATGTTGAGCTAAAAGAGCTGGGTTTCCTTAATGAATTTTTGGAGGCATAATACAAATATTGGATTGTAGACCTCCAGACTTCTTTTGTGTGGGAGAAAAATAAACTACCTTCATAAGCCATTACTATCAGAGTCAAGTGCAATTCATAACTAATACAGGTAGTTTTTAGAAGAGGCAGAAGGAAATGTTTTCCATAACAAGGACTTTAGTCCATGAGATTATCAAAACAACACTATGCTTATAACTGAGAAAATGACACTATTACACTTGCTTAGGTATATAAAACTCAGTATTGAAACTAAGCCAGAATTTAAACCAAGCCCTATTCGCCCATCACAACATGCTAAAACATCTTGCTTACAGTAGGTACCTAGAACTATATCAGTTGCTAGTAATGGGTACAAACATATACATTTTTATATCTCACTCAACTAGTAGTATAGCACAATATTTAAATAAGTAAAATCAAATCTATTTAAATATGCAACAAGACAGAAACATGAATCCATAGTTTGAGCCCTCCTACTGCTCTCCATGATCAGACTTCAAACAGTAGAAGTGGCATCAAGGCTATTTTAGAAGTATAACCTCAGAACCTATTGCCCTCTGTCCACATATGTAGTTTTTCTCTCTGGGTCTGAATGTGACACCATTCAAACCATCCATCAATCTTTCCCACCTGCTTATGCACTTACGTTTACTGAGCATTTACCATTTGCCAAGCAGCTTTTACTTCCTGCATATAGCTGTTAGCTATTGTATGTACAATGTCAGATAAAACACAATTCCTCTTCTCCAAACCTTATAGTTTAGTGAGAGAAATAGAAAAAGAAATAGTATGCAATTACAATACAATGGGTTTTCTCATCCTCAGCTAGTGACATTTAGTACTGAATGATTCTTTGTTGTAGGGGCTTTACATTGTAGGCTATTTAGCAGCATCCTGGCTTCTACTCACCAGGTGCTGGGAGCACCCCAATGCTTTATTACAACCAAGTATCTCTAGACATTGTCAAATGTCCCCAAAGGACAAAAATTACCCTCCTACCTCCCACTCCCACCCTTCTCCCTCCCACCCTAACTGAGAACTGCTATAATAGAGTATAATCCACCATAAAACTACAAAAGATGGGTATTTAATAATGGAGGCCTGAGGTCAAAAATTTTTCTGGAGGAAGTCAGTCTTGCACAGAGGTTTGAATGTTCAGTAAAACTCAGACAGGTAAAGTAAATGATTGCATGTATATATTTATTCTTATGTGTAACAAGAAGGTCTTCTAAGCACGTGCAAAGACTCAGAATTTATAGAGTACAATATATCTGTGAGAAAAAATGAGATTTAACCTGCTTAGCGTGGCAAGCAGGTTAAACGCAAGCAGATGAATGCAGAGATGTAGTCATGACAAGATGAGAGATTGTAATCAGAAAAAGCAAACATTTGAGGAAGGAGGAGTTCACTTTGGGATGTGTTAAATTTGAGTTGCCTGAGGGACAGACAGGTGAAGATGTTTAGTATACAGTTAGATTTTTGTTTCTGGAACATAAGGACATGACCAGGCCCTAGAAGAGACACTAGCTAACACACAGAGGTTGTATGTGTGGATGAATGGCCCAGGGAGAGTAGAGTTCCAGGAAGGAGGAGCCCATGACCCGACAGTGGCAAAGTGGACAGAGGTGAGGGACAACAAGGGTGATCATGATGTCACAGAGGGAAAATGAGAGCATTTCATAATCACGACATAAAGATCAAGTAGGCTGAGGAGGGAGACACTCGACTGGAGCTGGCAACGGAGAAGACACGGTAGCCTTTGTGAGAACCAAGGTGTGTTCTTACAGTGGGCTGGAGTGAATGGGGTGGAATCAAGGAGAGATACCCTCAAGACATTTGCTAAGTGACAAACAGTGAAAAACAAAAGCAAATGGAAGGTGGGTGGGGATGGGTAGGAGGAATTTTCAGCATGAATTCTGACTTCAGGTCAGCTGTGGCTGCTGCTTACAGGCTCTGCTCTTGTTTCTGGCTTTCTGAGTCTCCTGGGTATTCATATTAAGCTATCTCATAGAATTTCTGAATGTGAGCACTTAACCGGACTGTTTTTGCCTCTTCACAATATGCTACATGATTCAGGGTGACTTAACAGTGCCCATTTACTTGTCTATGGTATGTCTTCCGAATAAAGAATCAATTTTTTATACCCTACTCATTCGGCACCAATATTATTAAGTTCCCTTCAAAAACACAGTGATTCTAATAGTTTAAAAGCAAGACAATAAGCCATTTTATCAAGCTCTAAAATATATTTACATTAAGTATGTTTATGAAAATCTTCTTTTGAATTAAGAGGTTTTGACCTAGCAGTCTTGAATAACTGACTCATAGGAGGCAAAAGCTAACAGGATTATAGAGACCTTCATCTTCTTTATTCATCCTTCATCCATTCAGTGATTTTAGACAAATCCCTTTCCTCATGTCTTAGTTTTTTCTCTTCCACTCCATAGCCACTACTCTCTTTCATCACCTCTCCCTGTGCCTCTGTCATAACCTTCTAAGTGGATTTCTTGCATCTAATCTTTTTCATATTTGAATAGAGTGGTCTTCCTAGAACACATTTATGAACAGCTGACAAACTCTACTTGAAACTATCATGGCTTCTCATAAAAATCCAAACTTTTGTGTCAAGTAAAGCCTTTTCCACTTGTTCTAGCTATTTCTTGCATGTTTTATCTCATGCTTGCATTCTACCCACACAGGCTCTCTGTAGGTTTTGAGGCTTTATGCTGACTTAGTCCTATAGTCCTGTGCTCTTATACCTTCTATATCTTGTTCATTTGGTGAATAACATCCAAATTCAGTTCAAATTTATATTATTTATTATTCAGGCCAAATAATATTCAAATTTAAGTTCAGTTCCGTTCTTCTCTGTAGAGTCTTTGTCAATCTCCTTTCTTTCCCCTAAACCCAGACAGAACTAACTATTCTTCTTTTGGTAACCCACCCCAAGACCAAAAACTTGTACCTTACATAAATATCTGTTATTACTATCAAAACCACTTTACTGCAAGATACAGAAAAAGTATTTGGTAAAATTCAACATCCATTCATGATAAAAGTTCTTACCAAAGTAGGCATAGTGGGAACATATTTCAACTTTATGACAAACCTCTAGCCTACATAATACTCAATGATAAAAAGCTGTAAGCCTCCCCACTAAAATCTGGAATAAGACAAGGATATTCATTCTCACCGCGTCTATCAATATAGTATTGGAAATCCTAGCCACAGCAGTCAGACAAGAAACAGAAATAAAGGGTATTCAAATTGGAAGAGAAGAGGTGGAACTTCTACCATATAGAGATGACATGATACTACATAGAGAAAACCTTAAAGACTTCAACAAAAGCTGCTAAAACTGATAAACTAATCCAGCAAGTTAGCAGGATACAAGATTAATGTGCAGAAATCTGTTGCATTTCTTTACTTTAAAAGTGAAATATATGTTCATGGATTGGAAGAATCAATATAGTGAAAATGAGTATACTACCCAAAGCAATTTATAGATTCAATGCAATCCCTATCAAGCTACCAACAGTATTCTTCACAGAGCTAGAACAAATAATTTCACAATTTGTATGGAAATACAAAAAACCTCGAATAGCCAAAGCGATCTTGAGAAAGAAGAATGGAACTGGAGGAATCAACCTACCTGACTTCAGGCTCTACTACAAAGCCACAGTTATCAAGACAGTATGGTACTGGCACAAAGACAGAAATATTGATCAATGGAATAAAATAGAAAGCCCAGAGATAAATCCACGCACATATGGACACCTTATCTTTGACAAAGGAGGTAAGAATATACAATGCATTAAAGACAATCTCTTTAAAAAGTGGTGCTGGGAAAACTGGTCAACCACTTGTAAAAGAATGAAACTAGAGCACTTTCTAACACCATACACAAAAATAAACTCAAAATGGATTAAAGATCTAAACGTAAGACCAGAAACTATAAAACTCCTAGAGGAGAACATAGGCAAAACACTCTCCGACATAGATCACAGCAGGATCCTCTATGATCCACCTCCCAGAATATTGGTAATAAAAGCAAAAATAAACAAGTGGGACCTAATTAACCTTAAAAGCTTCTCCATATCAAAGGAAACTATTAGCAAGGTGAAAAGACAGCCTTCAGAATGGGAGAAAATAATAGCAAATGAAGCAACTGACAAACAACTAATCTCAAAAATATACAAGCAACTCCTACAGCTCAACTCCAGAAAAATAAACGACCCAATCAAAAAATGGGTCAAAGAACTAAATAGACATTTCTCCAAAGAAGACATACAGATGGCTAACAAACACATGAAAAGATGCTCAACATCACTCATTATCAGAGAAATGCAAATCAAAACCACTATGAGGTACCATTTCACACCAGTCAGAATGGCTGCGATCCAAAAGTCTACAAATAATAAATGCTGGAGAGGGTGTGGAGAAAAGGGAACCCTCTTACACTGTTGGTGGGAATGCAAACTAGTACAGCCACTATGGAGAACAGTGTGGAGATTCCTTAAAAAACTGGAAATAGAACTGCCTTATGATCCAGCAATCCCACTGCTGGGCATACACACTGAGGAAACCAGAAGGGAAAGAGACACGTGTACCCCAATGTTCATCACAGCACTGTTTATAATAGCCAGGACATGGAAGCAACCTAGATGTCCATCAGCAGATGAATGGATAAGAAAGCTGTGGTACATATACACAATGGAGTATTACTCAGCCATTAAAAAGAATACATTTGAATCAGTTCTAATGAGGTGGATGAAACTGGAGCCTATTATACAGAGTGAAGTAAGCCAGAAGGAAAAACATCAATACAGTATACTAACGCATATATATGGAATTTAGAAAGATGGTAACAATAACCCAGTGTACGAGACAGCAAAAGAGACACTGATGTATAGAATAGTCTTATGGACTCTGTGGGAGAGGGAGAGGGTGGGAAGATTTGGGAGAATGGCATTGAAACATGTAAAATATCATGTAAGAAACGAGTTGCCAATCCAGGTTCGATGCACGATACTGGATGCTTGGGGCTAGTGCACTGGGACGACCCAGAGGGATGGTATGGGGAGGGAGGAGGGAGGAGGGTTCAGGATGGGGAACACATGTATACCTGTGGCGGATTCATTTTGATATTTGGCAAAACTAATACAATTATGTAAAGTTTAAAAATAAAAGAAAAGAAAAGAAAAAAAAAAGTGAAATATAAAGAAGGAACGTAAAAAAAAAAAAAATCCCTTAAAAATTACATAAAAATACTTAGGAATAAATCTAACCAAGGAGGTGAAAGACTTCTATGCTGAGAACTATGAAACACTAATAAAGGAAATTGAAAATGATCAAAGATATCCCATGCTCTTGGATCGGAAGAATCAATGTTATTAAAATGGCCATACTAAGCAAAGCACTTCCAGATGTACAAGCTGGATTTAGAAAAGGCATAGGAGCCAGAGATCAAATTGCCAACATCCTCTGGATCATAGAAAAAGCAATAGAATTCCAGAAAAACATTTACTTCTTCATTGACTACGCTAAAGCCTTTGACTGTGTGGATCAGAGCAAACTGTGGAAAATTCTTAAAGAAATAGGAATTCCAGACCATCTTACCTGCCCCCTGAGAAATCTGTATGCAGGTCAAGAAGCAAGTTAGAACAGGACATGGAACAACAGACTGGTTCCAAATCGGGAAAGGGGTAGGTCAAGGCTGTATATTGTCACTCTGCTTATTTAACCTATATGCAGAGCACATCATGCAAAATGCCAGGCTGGATGAAGCACAAGCTGAAATAAAGACTGCCAGGAGAAATATCAATGTATACCTGTGGTGGATTCATTTTGATATTTGGCAAAACTAATACAATTATGTAAAGTTAAAAATAAAATAAAATAAAAAAAAATATCAATAACTTCAGCTATGCAGATGATGCCACCCTTATGGTAGAAAGCAAAGAAGAATTAAAGAGCCTCTTGATGAAGGTGAAAGAGGAGAGTGAAAAGTTGGCCTAAAACTCAACATTCAAAAAATGAAGATCATGGCATCTGGTCCCATCACTTCATGGCAAATAGATGGGGAAGCAATGGAAAGAGTGACAGACTTCCTTTGGCTCCAAAATCACTGTGGACAGTGACTGCAGCCATGAAATTAAAAGGCACTCACTCCTTGGAAGAAAAGCAACGTCAAATCTTGACAGCATATTAAAAAGCAGAGATATTACTTTGCCAACGAAGCTCCATCTAGTCAAAACTATGGTTTTTCCAGTAGTCATGTATGGATGTGAGAGCTCGACAATAAAAAAGGCTGAGCACCAAAGAATTGATGCCTTCAAACTCTGGTGCTGGAGAAGACACTTGAGAGTTCCTTGGACAGCAAGGAGATCAAACCAGTCAATCATAAAGGAAATCAACCCTGAATATTCACTGGAAGGACTGATGCTGAGGCTGAAACGCCAATACTTTGGCCACCTCATGTGAAGAGTTGACTCATTGGAAAAGACCCTGATGCTGGGAGGGATTGGGGGCCGGAGGAGAAGGGGACGACAGAGGATGAGATGGCTGGATGGCATCACCGATTCAATGCACATGAGTTTGGGTGAACTCAGGGAGTTGGTGATGGACAGGGAGGCCTGGCATTCTGTGATTCATAGGGTCGCAGAGTCGGACACGACTGAGCGAGTGAACTGAACTGAACTGAAACTAGAGCTCTCAGCATTATACTGGGACACCATCTCATCTGTTTAAAAAGTAGGTACCCAGGGCCCAACTTTATAGGTTTCTACCTTTACTGAACCATGTTTTAATACCAAATATTTGAGTAATTATTTGATGAGAAAATGGTACTTTCAGATTGAGGGAGGAAAGTGAGACAATTTAAAAGTGATGTATTCTTTCTCATTTTCTTTCCTACTCTCTGCCCCTTCTACCTGGTTGATCAGTTAACATCATTTACGTATTTTTAAAGCGTTCAGAATCCCTAAGTACATACCAGCTGAATAAAAATTAAGGATTACCCTCATTCTTCTTATTGACAGAAGAAGAATTTGTCTTAGATTAAGAATTTTCTGTAAGTACTTCATACTAAAATAATCGAGTAGTTTGAAATTGTTTTGTTTGTATTCACTAAATAAATTCTAGACTTCCTTGGAATTATATGATTACATTTCCTTATATGAGGAAACTAAGTTTGTATTAGATGACAACTTTTTTCTAAGTGGCCATGAAAATAACTAGCTTGTCCTTTTCATTCATGATCACAAACAAAACAGAACATTTAACTGGTGAATATGTTTTATTTGGAATGCTTTAATAGTTTCTTAGTATGTAACATTAATATGTAAAGGCCCTAAAGAGCCCATTAAAACTCTGCACAACAAGCTGCATTTTAATAATGCAGAGATGATGTGAGATGAAAGCCAATTTCTGCCATTTAGGTAACATTAGCAAAAAACAATTTCCTGAAAGAGCTGAAGCTTATAAGTAAGACACTTAAAATGAACATGTTCTACAGATGGCAGAACTTAACATTGGCCCCAAAAGCACAGGAAAAAGAGAAGATTAAAAAAGATTCCTTCCAAACCCAGCTTTTCTTTCAAGTCTTCTGCTCAGAAGAGGATCAAGGGTACTAATGAATATTCAATGTCTAGTTTCTTCTAATAATAAATTCCATTTCTAAATCTATTAATATGAAGTAAAGCAAACTTGCCCTATATTTAGTTTCTCTCAAAAGATAAAGTGGTCTTGCATATCCCTTTGGGAGCTGGTAGGGCTTGAACACGATAAGACTTGACTTTCTGGTGGTGGTGGTTTAGTTGCTAAGCTGTGTCCAAGTCTTGCTACCCCATGGACAGTAGCCTGCCAGGCTCCTCTGTCCATGGGATTCTCCAGGCAAGAATACTGGAGTAGGTTGCCATTTCCTTCTCTAGGGGATCTTCCTGAACCAAGAATCGAAACTGGGTCTCCTGCATTGCAGGCAGATTCTTCACCAACTGAGCTGTGAGGGAAGCCCTGACTTTCTGGGGTGAGGTCAAAAGCTGGGTGCCATTTTCTCAATGCCCATCTCTAACCACCATTGGAAAGGTGAGCACTTTGCAGCCCCTTTTCTTTGGATCCACAATGCTTCTGATTTAAATCAGAAATCTTGTTCTGTTTGAGCAAATTTTCATTTCAAAGAGGCAGAATGAATAAGGAAGATGGTTTTTCTCATCTCTGTATTGAACATCCCACAAGTTGAGACCCAGTCCTGCCATCATTCCTCATGCATGTAGAGATAAGAGGTGGGATCTGAGTTCTGTCAGACTTACCCACCATGATTCCTAAAATCATCTTCCAATTTAGTCTCTCTCTCTTGGGAAGGAGCCTGAGGGCATGAAAACCACTCATTCATCACCTGCCACACCAGTGAGTCTTTGAGCAGACATCCTGGGCTGGCATAATTTGCTTGACAGCTCTGAGTTCAACATGCCTAGTGCCTGAAGCCTCTTTTCTTTTCCATATAAATGTTATAGCGCACTGTCCTTTCTGTACATGGATGATGTTCCTGACCCACCATCAATGGTGGTGAATCTGAACAGCAAAATGTGATGATACAGTAGGGCTGAGCTTGAGGGGTAGACAAAGAAGGAAAACGTCACAAAATGACAGAAACTCTTGAAAAACCCTACCTAGCATCTCAGAGAAAGCTCTGCATTAGTCTGCACTTCAGGATTTTAGAACTCCCCACTTTCAGCCACTCTGGTATATTTTTCGTATTTTGGATTAGCTTTCAGGCAAACTCCTATTATCTAAAACAATTTCATATGTTGACTGGCACACCCTATATTTAAGGGACAAAGTAGCATTAAATAATAATCATACTCAAACACTTTGGGGAAAATTAAGGAAGACATGTCAGCTCTAATTTTGAATTTTCTTGTTACTTGTTAGTTTGCTCTTCAGTCTTAATGCCAGGAGGGAATAAAAAACTATCATTACTCTCGAATTGCTCAATGGCTTACACGAAGTGAACAGTGGGCTTGAGTCTGCTCTAACTGTGTTAATTTCTACTTGTATTAGCAGACAGCCCAGCACTGAATGACCCAGCTTCCAGTTCATTCTTCCATCAAATCCAAAGAAGTCAGAGTTGCCCAAATACACACATTCCACAGGGAAAAGAGACCAGTAAAGAAGAGAAGATGAAAGAGAGAGAGAGCATGTGTACATTTCTAAAGTGGGCTAAATGGGAGGCGGTATTGGCACTTCTTTAATCCATAGCAATTTCCTGCACTCCAGAAAAGGGGAGAGAAATAGCAGTTCTCTTCCACCCCAATTAAAGTCCAGATTACATGTCTATTTCCTATCTGTTTATTTCCACTGAAACTGAATCTGATACATGAAGAATGTTTTCTATAGGGTCCAAGAATTTAGAAATAATTGACCAAGCCTTACTCTACCTTACTAGCTCCATGAACACACAGGAAAATGTCACTGAGACATCATCAGTTTAATCACTGGAATACAAGCAAGTTTAGAAGTGTGAGACTGTCCTATGTCAGTGATAGGAATTGATTCCTATGGAAACCTATGTAACAGGCCAATTTGGGAAAAAACAACAAAAAAATAGATGTTACTGTGATATAAATATTTATTGCTAGTGTTGATCTGCTGATTTTTCTTTTGGGAGGCAGATAAAATATAGTCAGATATCGAATTCAAGATTCATTAAACTTTCACCATAAGGACAAAAGTTCTAAAAAGGGGAAATGTAGACTAGTATAGCAGAAAGCACCTGTTTAAAAAGGGCTGGGTTAACTTCCTTGCTATAGAATCTGTGTGTGACCCTAGAGAAGTCACCTAAACTTCCTCTAAACAGGGAAACTAATATCTACATCAGTAGTTGATGCCATATTCCAGGGTTGTCAGAACTGAGTGAGAGAGGGAACAGACTCTGAGGACAGACAGCTGGGGTTTGAACACAAGCTTCACAGCCTCAGGAGAGTCTGGCAAATGAATGAATCTGTGTTTCAGGTCTCTCATTTGTAAGATGGGGATTATGTTAGGATTTATTAATATTTCATGATATAATATGAGACAATGTATCCATGGGTGTTTAGCGCAAAGCCTGGCATCTGAGACTTCTACCTGCATCCATTTACTTGTTTTATCTGTGACTGTTGTTGCTATTATTATCACAATTATTTTTCCATCCAGAATGTGGTAGTGCTCAATAAATAGTAGCTTTATTTCTCCTTTTAAAATCCTCTTTCTGGCCCCTTTGAAGAATTTTACATGGTTACCACTACATAAATATCATTTGATGGTTTCAGCTTTCACTTTAGACACATGCTTTACCAGACACACACACTTGTGATGACTGATGGTAACCACAAACCTAGAAAGTAAAGGTTTACTGAGACTTTGGAGAGTTTCTAATTATCCAGCTACTTATTGCAAAGATAAAACATCTCAGTCCCAAAGTGGCTCATTCCTCACAAGAAACAATCTATGAATATATACTTTATATATTTAATATTTCAATATAAATTATACCTATATATACAAACACATATATATCTATATATATTCAAGCTCTTAGAAACTCTTTTTGTAATCATATGAATTTTTTATGCTAGTATTTTTTTATTCTTTTCACTGTATATTTCCTATTTGTTCCATATAATTAAAACTGCTCACTCAGTCCTTTCTGTATTATCTGTATAGTGTAGCTCTAAAATGAAATTTCTTCAGCTTCCCTGTGGTTCTTGGATTAAGGAAAAATGAGAACATTTCTATTAGAAGATGTTTTACTTTGAGTAGAACATACTTTTGTTGTCTAGGAAAATACAGACTACAATTAAAGTGCTTAGAGGGACATGGCTCTCAAGCAAGCAAATAGAACCCGGTGGGATTCAGGGGATTGGGCTGGCTAATGCTTTTCCTACAAACCTTCTTAAAAGACTTTGTATAATGATCATCCCTAGAAAGTTGCTCCCCTAGTGAACCTTTAACTTAATCCCTTCTAAGCTGGGTTAATTTCTTAGAAGCACCTCAAGACTGTTCCACCCAATGGTGACCTCAGCACCTGCTATGGCTTCAGAGTAGAGAATAAAAGCAACTGGCCCTTCTCCTTCTGCTGTGACTTGTCCGTTGTTCTGTATACTTTACACTAGGAACGTGTTCTCCTTGGGGTTAACATAGATTCTCTCTTGTCCTCGTAAATTGGACATGATGGAATGCGTTGATTGTCCTTAATAGATAAACTGAGGCACAGGCAAAGCCTTTCAGTGATTTATCAAGCATCAGAGCTGTTCGGCTGAAGCTGAGGGTCTTCCTCCAAGTCTATTCCATAAGGCCACTTGGACCCCAAGGTCCCTTCCGCTCCAGCGACTCTAAGTGTCATACAGCTTCTTTTCTTTATCCTCAGTGGAAAACAAGTCCAAGAGCCTATCTCATGCTTCATAATGAGAAAATGTAGTCATGTTAGCAGTAGTGTGGTTAGTTATTTTGAGATCACAAATTGTGTAGGAACAGTATCTTTTCAAAAATTAAATCACTGAAATCTGAGCACACTCCATTTATGAAGAATAAACAGTTATGAATGCTCTCAAAAATGAGGCAAATCTGAGGCTGGCAGATCTCTCTTTCTTTACCTGCTCTTCCCCCCTTTTTCATTTTTTTTTTTTTTTCTGGAAAACACATAGACCTTCCAGCAGTGATGTAGTTAAGAGCGCTCTACATTCTCTAGTTGTTCACACAGGCAAACATAATGTCTACTTAGAAAAAAAAAAAAAACAACCTGTTTCCTTAAATAACTGCCACTTTATTAACTCATAAGTATAGTACTGGACACTGTAATTTAATAGTCTCAGTAAGTTGGACGGCTAAAATACACAATTCAATCATAACAATCATTACACCATCTCCACATTTTTATAGGACGCTTTATTTTGGCAATAAGTATACCTCATTAAAAAAGTGAGCATGGAAGTATGACATTGCGATTAACTCCCTGTTACGCTTACAGCAGCAGCAGAACCCCACAGCAAGTTTCATCCTGGAAAAGTGCTACTATTTGGTAACTGGGGAAAAAAATACTGAATGAAAGTACACTGTAAGATTGTTGGATACTTTTTTCACATACAAAATATAAAATTCTTTGGAATTATGTTTTATTATTTCATGGTCCAGATGGGGTTGTTGCATGACATTAACAAGGTAACAAAATGTTAAACTGAAAGTATGTTGGCTCTAACTGAAAGCTGTATGTCTAAACAGCTTATGGAAGGGTTTTGGCAGTCTAATCACCAGATATTTTACTCTGCTATGTCTTCATTTTTGTTGGTAGCAGACTCTACTGCCATCTCAAAACTCCCTAAAACCTTATACTAAGTATATTGTAAGTAAACATTGTGAATCTTCAAATGGGAATACTGTCTGTTGCAACTTACATGGGGATCCTAAAATCAATTCTTTGCAGTAAGCTTTATTTATTCAACTCACCATAAATAGTTATAATTAGATGGAAAGACAAAGGAAATAACTTGTCTGGGTTCAATTAAATTTCTCCAAAATGTTACTATAAATTATGATAAAAAATGAGTTATTTGCTATTAGTAGGAATGAAAGCCCTGTCTGGGATAAGAAACATTTTCTTTAAACTATAATAAACACTGAAACATAACAAAAATAGCCTTCAAATATTATATATGACAAAGAATATTAAACTACCTGAAAAAGACACCACTCTATTAATTTTATTCTATTTGCTGTAGCATTTTAAATATTTTGCATTTAAACACTTTTTCTTCACTCCAAATTATCAGCAACAATAGTGTCCTCTAAATTTTTTTCAAATCCATGATTTCATTTTATTAAAATTCCATTTATATTTCTAAAATATAATTTCAATAAGAATTTTTGTTAGGAATATTTTTTAAAATTATTGAAAGGAAAAATATCCTCTCATTTATTATAATTCTATAAGAACCTGGGTAGTTCAATTTTCTTGCATATAAACAAGAAAAAAGTGCTTAAATACTTGAAAACACTCCTAAAAGATGACAAAGTTCTGTAGAGTACACAGAGACCCCAGTGCCAAGGAAGGCAACTCCGTCCTTGCTGTTATTAATAACTTGGTTCTACCAAAATTTCAACTATTAAGTTCATACATTTTTATATACCATCATTTAGCCCAGCTTAGTTACAGCTAGGGTGACTATGTAATTTACCATTTAAACCAGGAGAGTTTTGAGAATGAAAGGAGAGGCTATTAATAGGCATAGACTGGGACTGTCCTAAGCGAACTGGGATAAATGATCACCTTAGTTATAGCAATCTTCCTTCAAAATCTTTCTAATATTATTAAGTTAAAGAGCACATGTGTAGTTGTCATATTCTCCAAATATAATTTCCACTACCAGGTCATATAAGTGATGATGGGAAAGGGAGGGGTGGAAGTAAAACAACCAGATGTATTTCAACTTTGAAAAGAAAAAGCTGGCAAAAAGGGACAAAAAGACCAAAGAAAATAAGACCATTTACTAGAAGAAAGTAAAGGTTAAAAAAAGTCACTTTGTTGCTTGAGAGACTTACTTATTTTCTTTTGAGCCCTTTGCCTACTAGTATAGGTTAGTAATTTGTTTAATTTATTATTGTTATTAAGCAATTCTAATTTCAACTTCGTTTGGCAGTAGCACAGATAAATCTGAATAAATATTAGACTAAGAGGTGGTTAATTGTCAGGTTTAATTAATGAACAGAGCTCAAAGCTATTGTAAAGGGTCCGCCACTCTCCAATGGCAGCTCTGCTCACTTAGTCATTGTTATCTCATCAACATACACGTTATCATACCTACTTTTTTTGTATATGGTACAGCAGGGAAGAGATTGTTCACCACCACTGGCTTCTAAGTCTTCTTTGTGACTGCCCACATCTAAGCCCCAATGTTCTGAGTGTAAGTCACAGAAGATAATATCCTAAAATATGACTTGAGCCAGCTACTGGCACTTGGCCTACGGTTGATTCAGTTACTAAAACTACCATCATTGCTGCAAGCCCATTGTAAGCTGATGTTATTTTTGACATTAGTATTTTTTGATGTTATTTTTGACATTACTATTTTTGACATTACTATTTTTGACATTATTTTGAGCTAGTTCAGATAAAGAGGAGGTGCGATGCCAAAACATGCTTGTTAAGTAGCACTCTCATCTCAGGACAACAATATTTTATTCAAACCGTGAATCAAAGCCCTTGTCTGAAGTGATAAAGGTGAACTCTTACTATAAGTTAGAAATGACTCACAGACTGCAGATTTATGATATCACAATAAAACAAATTTTATACAAGCATAAAATAAATGTCAATGAAAAATAATAACCTGATTTTTACCTTCATTTAGCGTTAATCACTAAACAGAGAACTTATACTGTAAAAGTAAAAACTATCATTTAAAAAAATTTAAATCTGAAATTAGGACAGTTCAAAGGAAAAATCATCCTTTAACTATCTGATCTATGTTACTACTTTCAATCTGAAATTAGGACAGTTCAAAGGAAAAATCATCCTTTAACTATCTGATCTATGTTACTACTTTCAAAACAAAGAATTTGGCTTTTTTAAGTAAAAAAGCTTTCCTCGGCCTTTTTAGTTTAAATAGTTAAGCCTCTGTGTGGGAAACTGTGGGCTGTGTAAACTTCCTTTATTCCGTCCTAGAAAGCTTAAAAACTGCATTTCTATAGAAACCATATAGATAGTACAGCATTTAAAAGACATTTCCAGAGCAAATCTTTTGTAAACAGTTTAGGAGTATACATAAAATCTCTAGGAACCATTTTTCCTCTCTTTTGAACTATATGAGCTAAACTCTTTAGAATTTTTTAGAGAATCTAGTGATTAATATCTGTATTAGTTTCTATTGCTACATACCAAATTATCAACAAACTTATGGGCTTAGAACAACACTTATTTATTATCTCATGGTTCCACAGGTAAGAAGTTTGCATGAGCTTGACTGGATTCTGTGCTTGGGATCTGACAAGGCCAGAATCAAGATGTAGTTTCTTATCTAGAAGCTCTTATCTAGAAGCTCTCAGTTCTGGTACCTGGATTACTGGTTCTGCCCTCTGAGTCATCCTGCCTTTTTCATGAACAGTAGCATATGTGTGCAACTGTAGTCTAATGAACCTACTTCCTATAGGTAGAAATTTGGAGTCCAATAGCCTCTTTTCATTTTGTACTCTCTTGTTTCTTTCCATGCAAATTGGTAGTGTCTCTGCTGATATAATTTTCTTAAGAAAGTTGTGGATTTCTTGTGGATGGCACAGCAATACTCTCCATTAGAAAGAAGCTACATTCACAACATTTTTTTGAGATAATCCTTTCTCTATCTTTGGCTCTTGTTGAGATGACTGAGGGCCAAAGAGATTTCTAGAAGATCTCTAATTTAACTGATATATAATGTTAATCTCTTATGACTGAACACTCTGATCTCTTAATCTTTCAAAGGTTACAGCAAAGATGGTTGTATATGGTGGTAGAGCCATACCTTTGGCCTTTTTTTTTTTTAAATATGCCATACTTTCAGAGGTAATCTCTTAATTTTAGTATTTTTTTTTTTCATCTGAATAGGATGAGAAGATCCCAAATTATCATACCCTGGTTCCTTTTTAAGTTCTTCTTTCAACTTATATCTCTCTTCTTGCATTTTGCTTTAATCAGCAAGAAGCAGGGCACATCTTCAACATTTTGCTCAGAATTCTCCTTAATAAGATATACCTACTCACCTTTTACAAGTTTTTAATATAACTGAAGGGCACAATTCCATTGAGCTTTGCCATTATATATCAAAGGTCTCCTGTCTTCTAGTTTCCAATAATATGTTCTCACTTCCTACTGTACCCCCACTAGCAACATGTTCAAAGTCCGTATTTCTAAGAGTCTGTTCAAGGCAATCTAAGATTTTTCTACCATGTTCCTCAAAATTCTTCCAACCTCCAGCCACTTCCTTATTCCAATTCCATTTCTACATTTTCATTTAATTGTAATGGCAGTACCCCATTTCCAGGTATCTAATCTATCCCTTTGTACTAAGTCGCTTCAGTCGTGTCTGACTCTTTGCAACCCTATGGACTGTAGCCTGCCAGGTTCCTCTGTCCATGGGATTCTCCAGGCAAGAACACTGGAGTGGATTTTTATACCCTCTTCCAGGGGATATTCCTGACCCAGGAATTGAACTCACATCTCTTAGGTCTCCTGCATTGGCAGGCAGGTTCTTTATCACTAGAGCCACCCAGGAAAACCTAATCTATCCTTTCAGAAAGATCCTATTTCCCTTGGTTTTTGTTCTTGACTTTTCTTGGTTCTTGTGTTTTTAACCACATCTGGTACTTAGTATTTTTATTGTGGGTTCAGTGCATCATCTTATCTTAAACACACAGCAACACTAACATGGTTCAGTAGTAGTATCTATAAAGTATGTACTACTATGCTTGTATTTTACAGATAAAATGTATACATTAGCACCTATGTTGGATATGGGCATGGCTTAATATGATGCTGATGACAGAAAATGCAACATCGATCTGTATCCTTCACAGTTATCTCGCAAAAGTCAGTACAATACTCTTGAAAATAAGCTTCTATTAGCCTTTCATGTTCCCTCCATTACTTTTCCTTTGGCCACATCATCTCAGCTTATCACACAACTAATATAAAGCTATTTTTGTGCCAGTCTTTCATGGGTCCTCTTGATAAAATCTAAATTTCAACAGCTTGGGCACACTGAAATTTTTCATTAAAAAAATCTTTGTTTTTTTTTTAAATAAATTTTTAAAAATATTATGTTTGTGTCTTACAGTTAGGGGAAAAACTAGATAACATTATTGCTTCATAAGCCTTTTAAAATATTTATGCATTTATTTGGCGTGCTAGGTGTTAGTTGCGGCACTAAGGATCTTCATTGCAGCCTGTGGGAGCTGCAGTTGTGGCATGCGAACCCCAAGTTGCAGCATGTACAACCCAGTTCCTGGACCAGGGATTGAACCTGAGCCTCCTGCATTGGGAGCCTGGAATCTTAGCCACTAGACTATCAGGGAAGTCCCCCATGAGCCTTTGTTTCTTGATTTGACCAGCAAGTTCTAAATTTAAGTATCCTGATACAAAGAATTCAACAAGTACAAAACCCTTTGAAAAAATTAATTCAACTTTTCACAGTGTGAAAAGGTAAAAATCATCTTCACTAGAGCTCAAGCACTGAAAATGTCAGTACGAAGAGAGAATCTTAAAAAAAGATCCAAGTTAGTAAAAGAAAGAGTTCTAATGTAGTTGCCATGGTAACTGCAGTATTACCCTGTTGCAAACTAGTATGTGGTTAGTAAAGTGCTTCTGTATTAGACTGTATTAGATTCTTTGGGATGGAAGGTATTCTATAAATCTAAATTATAAGAACTCAAAATAATATCAGTAAATCTTAAAATGTTTTCAAGAAGATATCTTAAAAATATAACAAAATCTAAAATCCATTACCATGAGCTTGTTTTCTTGACATGCCTGCAACTAACTCAACTGCCTCCTCTGCCATGACTGACTCACCTGTTCCTGGTGATGCCACCCTGGGTACAGTACTGGCTGATTTTTTTCATGAGAGATGCCAACAGTTGTTATACTATGGAGCGCATGATATTACACATTACCATAGTTTTGAATTTGGTTTGTAAAAATAGCTTCAAGTTGTAATAAACGCCATAATGAATTCCATGTACTTAAGGCTCTGTCTGCATAATAACTGGTATCTTCTAATATTGAGCTGTTTGGCACTTTGAAAAACTAGGCTTAGAATTAGTGTTCATCCTTCTAAAAAGAGTTTATTAATTCTTATGGTTCACAATGTTTATTTTGAAAAAAAAAAAAAGACATAGATATAAGCAGGGCTTCCCTGATGGCTTAGCAATAAAGAATCTGCTGGCGATGCAGGAGATAGAAGATACACAGGTTTGATCCCTGGGTAGTAATGATCCCCTGGAGGAGGAAATGGCAACTCCTCCGATATTCTTGCCTGGAAAATTCCATGGATAGAGAAACTTGGAGGGCTATAGTCCAAAGGGTTGCAAAGAGACAAGAATCAGTGAGTGAGCACACATTGCTATAAGGAACAGATTTTTATGTTAAATGCCTTTAGTATTTAGAATGTAAAGAAGGAAATGATTCCTGAGGATACTGTTGTGAAGAATTCTAAAAGATATGAGGAATCATTGTTTATCTGGATTATGGGGAAGCACATTATTTGACAAAAGGTAGAAAGTAAATGAGTAAAAGAATGTTTTAATAATTGTATTAGCAACTACTGTGCATGTGTGTGTTGACAGATAACAAAACACCTCCAAAGGAATGAACAGGTATTTAGACCTTTTGAGTAACAGATGGTATTTGACTTTTCCAACCAACCGCCTAGCTATTACATGTCTATCTTCTATAGAATCTCTTGAGTGATCTAATTACTGGTAAACTGGTTTGTGGTTCAAAAATACTCACTTTATAAATTGAGAAACTGAGCTCCAGAAAGGTTAAGGGATTCGCTCAAAACTATGCTATTTCAAAGCTGAGACTAAACTCAGATTTTCTGATTTAAAAAAACCTAAGGTATTCACTCCTTCATATATCTTAGTGCCAAGTACATGTGGATGGAAAGTATTTAAAATAACAAAAATTAATAGCAATGAAATGAGAATTCCTGATAAGCTTATATTACATGCTGTCATATCAAAGACAGAACATCCAGATGTTTGATTTCAACTAATAGGTAAAATTTCTTAGTCGCAGCTAAACAAATGGGCAGAACTCAGAGCAATTCTTTTTAAACTTCTCTACCTAGTATTTTCCCCAAATAATTAAAAAATAGGAATACTTTTTATAGTTTTGTATGGAACTGTTTCCTACCTAAACTTTCTTTTCTGTTAAAATACCTCCATTAAAGGAGATTCTATATTATTTAAATATTATGGCATTACATGTCAGTATAGTATTTTCTCCAAACTGGGTATCCAATAACTACTTTGGATGATAAAATCAACTCCGTTATTAAACCACAAACTACTATCCAGGTAGTGATTAAATCAACCACAGGATTCAGCAAAGTGGCCTCTTTGGAAATTTAAATACCATTCTGAAGACTGATAGCAGCTGTTTGATGACTCAGTAAAAAAAAAAGAGTAAATGATGGTGATTCAGGAAGAAATTCCTGCTATCATCACAGATAAACACCCTTCTCCTAGCCTCACAGCCTGTGAGAGAAGTTCTGACCTGGTCTGTCTAAGCAGATTCCTCATGGTATGTGGACTGCCTGACCTCTTTGAATAATGGGAAGCATCAGAAAATGTCTCCGCTGACCTGTATCTCAGTCTCACGTTTGTTGTGCTGTTTGCTGGTTCATTAGAAACCTTAAGTGAAAACAATTCTAAACAGAATCTGTCTTCATTTGTGCCAATCTTCCAGCCTAGAGCAGATTTATTGCAAGACCCAGCCACTGTCACTAATGAATGCCTTCCAACCTAAGGGTCAAGAAATAACAGATCCAGTCTGAACTCTAATACTGATCTCAAGAAAGAAACTAACTCCACATCTCAGAAACCAAACACAGCACTTGAAAACTAAGTGGCATTTCTTTAAAATACTATTTTAATATGAAATTAAAGAAAAGTCAATCAGAGGACATTTTAAAATGTTCTAATCAAAGAAGTACTGCATAGCTTCCTTAGGTAGCTACTCCGAATGAGAAAAATATTTATCTGAATATGGGAGTCTGGTGAATTATGTATCTATTTCTATATCTTTTAGATCAAACATTTCCTCTCTCAAATCTTTGCCCAGGAATACTCCTTTAAATTGAAAGCATCAGTAACATAATTTTTTATGTTGGTTCTACAAAGGGGCTACTGCTGCTGCTGCTAAGTCGCTTCAGTCGTGTCCGACTCTGTGCGACCCCATAGATGGCAGCCCACCAGGCTCCCCCGTCCCTGGGATTCTCCAGGCGAGAACACTGGAGTGGGTTGCCATTTCCTTCTCCAATGCATGAAAGTGAAAAGTGAAAGGGAAGTCACTCAGTTGTGTCCGACTGTTCTCGACCCCATGGACTGTGGCCCACCAGGCTCCTCCGTCCATGGGATTTTCCAGGCAAGAGTGCTGGAGTGGGGTGCCATCGCCTTCTCCTACAAAGGGGCAGAGCCATTTAAATTGCTTAACTAAAGTGACTATCTTGCATTTCTTGTTTTGTAGGATGCTGCTTGTTTTTATAGCAATCTTGACGACTACACCAGGAGATACTTTAAGGCAAGAACCAATCTTGTATTATTTCTTTTTCTTCCTCCATCACTGAAACCAGCATGTGGAGAATGCCCAACAAAAGTTTTCAGAATTATACCACTCTCATAGAAAAGACCCATATTCCATTTAGGGAAAATGTTTCCAACTTTCACTTTCCCTACATAATAACAGCAGTTAAACTCCCATTGGAGAAGGAAATGGTGAAGTGCAGCTAAGTTTCTCAAAAGATTCATGACGGTATGTGGATAGAAAGAAAAAAAAATAAATGACAAGGTGAAGGTAAATTATAAACATAGCCATTCTTGGATGAACGAAGGCATATAACCCACTTGGGTATTCCAGTCAGCACCATTTTCTTTGAATACACAAGATAAAATGGCACAGTGTTACGGTCCTTTGAGAGCATTAGAGATTCTGGGCATAATCCTTTGGCAACATTTAGAAACTACATTTAAGTTTGGGGATGCTGCCAGCTCATTTGATAACTGTGTGCTGAGGAAGGGTTAGGTTTCAGTCTGGATAAAGCAAGAAAAAGATTTTGAAGTTCACTAAGTAAATTCTGAAACTATCCCAAAGCAATAATAAAATATTCATTTCATGTATAAAATTCTTGGTTATTATCTAGGATGGCCATTTTTAAGCCTTTATGAAACTAGATAACAGGTATGGAATAAACAATTTTCTGACTTCTAACATAAGTTGTACACAAAGTTTCTAAATCTATGTATGACAACAGTTTTATATTGTTGATTCTGTTTTTTTAAAAGCTCTGGCATTATGTAAAAAAAAGAATCTGATGTAGAAATGTAATTTTGCCTTGTGTCTAAGTGAGTTGAAGAATCTTCTTTCAAACTCACATTCACCATTTGAATTTATGACATAGTTATGACAGATGTGCATAATTCTGAGTTACTTGAAATGTTGTATTAATTGAAATACATCCATTACGAATGTTTCTTGGGATCAGTTGCTACAAGGTCCCTTAGAATCAACAGAGCCATCAATATTGTTATACTAAAATGTCAAAATCAAAAGAAAAAAGTTTTAAAATATCTTTTCTCCCAAATATGCTATTAGGACAATTTGCTTTTTCATTATCTATTTCTCCATTTAAAGCTGTGAACTGCTATATCTGTTATGATGACAAGATCCAAGGAGTCAATAAGAAACAGATTGCTGGGCAGGATCAAAATGATTCCCATTTTTACCACTTTCTTTTTTACCTACAATTCTCATCACATTGATGAGAGGTATACATAAAGTCTATAGCAACAAATAAAACTAAATGTCTCTTTACAGTAAGTTCTAAAACAAAGAAGAAATATAACACAAATATTGTATATAAGGATTTATAGGATTACTGACCACTGACATACTGCCTAGGCTCACTTTAGTAGTACTTATTTTATTTTGTAAACTGTCTGAAACTTCATTAGGAAACATCCTGAGAAGATATTTATGCAATACTTAAAAGTGTCCACTAATAAAATGAGCAATTAGGATCACGCCATTTTTATGTGTTTATTTTTAAGACATTGAAGAATTATGTATTCAGTCTCATTAGCCAAAATAAAACATGCAAGCTTTTTAATATTTTTTAAAAGTGTTACAATAATTATAAATATTCTACTTAGCAAATCACCTGGCTACCAACTTGGACTTGCAATTTTAAATGTTAGAATACATTTCTCTTTTAGCCCACCTAGTTGTAAATTAAATTTTTTGCCTTCTCTATAATGGTAACTACTCTGCAATTTTTCAAGAGAAAATATCATACATATTGCCAATATATGAGAGTCTGGAAAACCAGAATTATTTTTCAACTGGAGTATCATTATTTTCTTAATGGAAGTTATCATAATTCAAATGTTATATTAGAGAACAAAATCTTGATATTATGACATAAATTACATATTTGGAAAATTCATGTATTGCTAATAGGAATGTCTTAAGCAATAACTCATTAAATAAGTTTATTTTGCTATTTAATTTTCCTCATTATTTTTAAAATTCTTTATTTTAAAGATGCCAAAATTTTCCTTAACTACCTCTAAAGATCCATGTGATTCCTTCAGTTCAGTTCAGTCGCTCAGTCGTGTCCAACTCTTTGCGACCCCATGAATCGCAGCACGCCAGGCCTCCCTGTCCATCACCAACTCCCGGAGTTCATTGAGACTCACGTCCATCGAGTCCATGATGCCATCCAGCCATCTCATCCTCTGTCGTCCCCTTCTCCTCCTGCCCCCAATCCTTCCCAGCATCAGAGTCTTTTCCAATGAGTCAACTCTTTGCATGAGGTGGCCAAAGGACTGGAGTTTCAGCTTTAGCATCATTCCTTCCAAAGAAATCCCAGGGCTGATCTTCAGAATTCCTTAGGTATCTTCAAATTAATTTGATATTAAATAATATAATTCTTACTATTTAATTTACTTCCTCATGGATTTGGATTGCTAGAAAATTGATTGGGCTTTAGCTAATAGCATTGCCAGGCCAAAAAAGAACAAATGAGCATTGGTTCAGGAGTAAAACAATTGTGGATTCAGGTTTGGTTCTGCACCTTTTGATCTGTATAGCCTTAGACACATGAGTCTATCTAAGCTACAATTTCCTCACCTACACATTGAATTCAATAATACTGCCCACCTTTATCGGGCGGTATTGAGGATTAAATGAGACAATGTGCCCTAAACTGTCAACCCAGGGCTTAAGAGAGTGCTCTTAAGCACATACTCTGTATGTGTTAGCTGATGTTAGTACAATCTTCCAAAGCAACCTCCTAAAACAATCTGGGTATGCTGCAGTCTAGTTCAAAGTTTGTTGTTGTTTAGTAGCTAAGTCGGAGAAGGCAATGGCAACCCACTCCAGTATTCTTGCCTGGAGAATCCTGTGGACAGAGGAGCCTGGTGGGCTGCTGTCCATGGGGTCACACAGAGTCAGACACAACTGAAGCGACTTAGCATGCATGCATGCATGCATTGGAGAAGGAAATGGCAACCCACTCCAGTATTCTTGCCTGGAGAATCCTGTGGACAGAGGAGCCTGGTGGGCTGCTGTCCATGGGGTCACACAGAGTCAGACACAACTGAAGCGACTTAGCATGCATGCATGCATGCATTGGAGAAGGAAATGGCAACCCACTCCAGTATTCTTGCTTGGAGAATCCTAGGGACAGAGGAGCCTGGCGGGCTGCTGTCTATGGGGTTGCACAGAGTCGGACATGACTGAAGTGACGCAGCAGCAGCAGCAGCAGCAGTAGCTAAGTCGTGTCCAGCTCTTTTGCAACCCCATGGACTACAGCTCACCAGGCTCCTCTGTCCACGGGATTTTCCAGGCAAGAATACTGGAGTGGGGTGCCTTTTTCTTCTTCAAGGGATCTTCCTGACCCAAGGATCAAACCTGTGTCTCCTACATTGGCAGGTGAATTCTTTACCACTGAGCCACCAGGGAAGCCCACAGATCAAAGTATAAGCATTGGTAAATCCTATATCTTTTATTTAAAAAAAATTTTTTCTAGGGTCTCAATTTTTCTAAAGAAAAAGATTTTTTCCATTCCAACATAATGCAATGGCCAAGGACCTTAGAACAACAATATTATTTTATAATGTTCAGTGTGCCATGGTTAAGACATAGTGTAATAATACTGCCTATTTTTATGGCACTTTTTAGTACTCAACGTGTTATCTCATACATTATCTCATGTGACTGTAAGCAACAATCCCATGAAGGAGGCCAAGTAAAGGCGGGGTGACAGCAATTGGTTACTTGGGAAAGCACACAGGACTATTTTCTGATGGAGCCTACTGGAGTTCAGTTCTTCTTAGTCTGGTACTTCTTCCTTACTCCCTCCCTACCTGAACTACAACAACTCTCTTTTAAAAATTCTACAATATACACCAATATTTATCAGAAGTTAAATGCAAGTCTTTCTTTAGAAAATACCTCTTTGGTAATTTGTGATCCATTTTAAAGCTGAGTCCATTCAGAACTCTTTTATTGAAAGCTTTCTCTAAGGACTGGCACTGTGGGAGATATCAATGTGAACTCACAGAGACTTTTAAGTTTAAAAATTAAAAAAAAAAATCCTAAAGGTGTAGGGCAGATTATAAAAATATAAATTAAAAAAGTGGATTTCTAAGAAGGGGTTAATTATGACTAGGAAAAAGATGTAATCTAAATAAATGGTAGAACTGAAAGAAATAATAAAAGTAATTCTATCCCAATAAAAGAACTGCCGTATTAGCTAGAAATTTTTAATTAATTGACAAGAAATAACTAGTTAGAATCCACTTCCATCAACTCTTCCTATAACTAAAAAGTATTTATGTTGGTAATAATTTTTGAATTCTGTTCATCATATAAATTCAAATGCAAATAATAAACCAGCTGTTGTTGTTGTTCAGTCACTCAGTTGTGTCCACCTCTTTGTGACCCCAGGGACGGCAGTACACCAGGCTTCCTTGTCTTTAACTATCTCCCAGAGTTTGCTCAAACTCATGTCCACTGAGTCAGTGATGACATCCAACCATCTAATCCTCTGTTGCCTGCTTCTCCTACAGTAAGTCATAGTATCCAGAGAGTTTTTACAAAGCAAACATTATTATATGTGGTAACAATTTATTACTACAACTATTCTATATGAATATGAATTTTCTATATGAAAAATATATAACTATACTATAGGGTTTATTCTATACATACTTTAATTTGTTGCAAAGTAAAACAGCAAGATTGTTTTTGAGGAAACTTTTGTCTGCTCTCCTTGTCAAAGTGGTTACTGGAGGGAATGTCTCAAAATTTCCAAAGAGTATTCTAACATTTAAAATTGTAAAATGTCACTGAGCCTGTACACATTTTAAAACTCAATTCAAAACAGTTTATACTCTGCAGCAAAAGGGAAATAATATTTTCTTCTTGGACAAGGTACATAATTGTGAAGTGATTTGTTTTCTACATTGCATATTTTAAGAAGTAATCATATTCTGTTTCCAGCTCCATGTCTGTTGAAACAGTGCTCTTTATATCTTTTACATAACAAAGTCCCTTCCCCGTGGCAAGTGCCTGATAGAAGTATGTTTAAAGCACACAGTATGATTTTTTAAAAAATACAATCTATTTTGACATGTTCAGTTCAGTTTGACATGTTAGACATAGTTATTTCAAATATGTAAATCTTTTAATTCCAGCACATACTATTTTATTTACCACTCTTAGGCAGGCTAGAAATACTTTATGATTCTTAATTCTTCAGTGTCCACTTTCCTTTTATTTTTCCTTTTAATTCTGGTTAAAATAGGACATCAAGACAGACTCTGCCTGTGCTTTTTCATCTGTCATAGTGCTTTGGTTTATAAAACAATTTAAGTTAACTACCTATTGAAGAGATATTTTCTAAACATGAAACAACTGAAAATGTCATTAGAATCACCAATTGTTAGTGCTGTGCAGTTGCTAAGTAGTGTCTGACTTTTTATGAGCTCATGGACTGCAGTGTACCAGGCTTCCCTGTCCTTCAGCATCTCCTAGAGCTTGCTCAAACTCATGTCCATTGAGTCAGTGATGCCAACCAACCATCTCATCTTCTGTCATCCCCTTCTCCTGCCTTCAATCTTTCCCAGTATCAGGGTCTTTTCCAATGAGTCGGCTCTTTGCATCAACTGGCAAGAGTATTGGAGCTTCAGCTTCAGCATCAGTCCTTCCAATGAATATTCAGGGTTGATTTCCTTTAGGATTAACTGATCTAATTTTCTTGCATTTCAAGGGACTCTCAAGAGTCTTCTCCAGCACAACAGTTCAAAAGAATCAATTCTTTGGCTCTCAACCATCTTTATGATCCAAATTTCACATCCATACATGACTATTGGAAAAACCATAGCACTAACTAGATGGACCTCAGTTGGCAAAAAATGTCTCTGCTTTTTAATATGCTGTCTAGGTTTGACATTCCTTTTCTTCCAAGGAGCAAGCATCTTTTAATTTCATGGCTGCAGTCACCAACTGCAGTGATTTTGGAGCCCAAGAAAATAAAATCTGTCACTGTTTCCATTGTTTCCCCATCTATTTGCCATGAAGTGATGGGACTGGATGCCATGATCTAAGTTTTCTGAATGTTGAATTTTAAGCCAACTTTTTCACTCTCCACTTTCACCTTCATCAAGAGGCTCTTTAGCTTTTTAGTTCCTCTTCACTTTCTCCCATTAGGGTGGTATCATCTGCATATCTGAAGTTATTGATATTTCCCCCAGCACTCTTTATTCCAGCTTGAGCTTCATCCAGCCTGGCATTTCATATGATGTAGTCTGCATATAAGTTAAATAAGCAGGGTGACAATATACAGCCTTGATGTACTCCTTTACCAATTTGGAACCAGTCTGTTGTTCTATGTCCGGTTCTAACTACTGCTTCTTGACCTGCATACAGATTTCTCAGGAGGCAGGTCAGGTGGTCTGGTATTCTCATCTCTCAGAATTTTCCACAGTTTGTTGTGATCCACACAGTCAAAGGCTTTTGCATAGTCAATGAAGCAGATGTTTTTCTGGAATTCTATTGCTTTTTCTATGATCCAGAGGATGTTGGCAATTTGATCTCTGGTTCCTCTGACTTTTCTAAGTCCAGCTTGTACATTGGAAGTTCTTGGTTCATGTATTGTTAAAGCCTACCTTGAAGAATTTTGAGCATTTCCTTGCTAGTATGTGAAATGAGTGCAATCGCTTGGTAGTTTGAATATTCTTTGGCATTGCCTTTCTTTGGAATTGGAATGAAAACTGACCTTTTCCAGTCCTGTGACCAGTGCTGAGTTTTCCAAATGTGTTGGCATATTGAGTGCAGCACTTTTCACAGCATCATCTTTCAGGATTTGAAATAGCTCAGTTAGAATCCCATCTTCTCCACTAGCCTGGTTCGTAGTGATCCTTCTTAAGGCCCACTTGACTTCAGATTCCAGAATGTCTGGCACTAGGTAAGTGATCACACCATTGTGGTTATCCAGGTCATTAGGATCTTTTTTGCATAGATCTTCTGTGTATTCTTGCCCCCTCTTCTTAACATCTTCTGCTACTGTTAGGTCCCTACCATTTCTGTCCTTTATTGAGCCCATCTTTGCATGAAATGTCCCCTTCGTGCCTCTAATTTTCTTGAAGAGATCTCTAGTCCTTCCCATTCTATTGTTTTCCTGTTTCTTTGCATTGTTCACTTAGGAAGATCTCTCCTTGCTATTCTTTGGAACTCTGCCTTCAGATGAGTATATCTCTCCTTTTCTCCTTTGTCTTCACTTTTCAGCTATTTATAAGGCCTCCTCAACCAATTGTTAGTAAGTAGCTTCTTTTTCCCCCCCAAATGGAAGAGACCAAGAAATGGTCTTGGATTTGAAGTGTATTTATGGGCAGTCAGGCATGAGGGTGGGATATCATACTCCATTTTTTAACCAGGGTGACAGCTGGTCCCAATGCTTAAAAAATCTGTGCACTGGCAAGTACCTGTATAAATACTTATTGAGTGATTTGGTTCAATGTGAAAAATCAGGAATCTACTCCTTATCCCTTAAGATGCATTTATTTTCATACATTATTAAATAAGCTTAATTATTATAGGGAGTACAAGTGGCCGTTACAAATTTATGTCCTTAAGTATAGTATTCTCAAGAGGAATAACTGTTTATACCTAGTAAACATCAACAGTATTAGAGGCCCTAAGCCTCTAGTGTCCCAGTGAACAAGGGCAGCAAAACAGTGAGAAAGCCAACTTTTCCTTCTTCACAGGAATTTCAGCTCAAGATCTGTGAAATCTTCTAAAGAGAACATTGATATTTGGGTCAGGAGGCTTTTTAGTACCAATGAATTTTGAACTGATTTGTAAATCCCCTTTACAAAATAAGGATCTATTATTTTGTAAGTCTGAGTAGAGATGATAGTTTTTTTGTAATAGCATAAGAAGTATAAATAGTAGCTGGGAGTCAATAAATTCTTAGAAATAAACTAATATATCTGTTAAGGGCTTTGCTGATGACATAGTTGGTAAAGAATCTGCCTGCATTGTGGGAGACATGGGTTTGATCCTCAGATTGGGAAGAGCCCCTGGAGAAGGAAATGGCAACTCCCTCCAGTAGACTTGCCTGGAAAATCCCATGGACAGGGGAGCCTGGTGCATTGCAGTCCATGGGGTTGCAAAGAGTTGGATACTACTGAGTAATTAAGCACAATCATATTTGTTTACATTTATACAAAATTACTTCTGATGTGATCAAAACTGATCCAGTGTTCAACTAGTAGAAAGCATACTTCAGCTAATTGTGGAGCCTATAAGTTGAAGTTAAAGTGTGAAGCAGAAATTTGATAAGGACTCTTCTTGCTCAAAAAGAAACACAAAAAACAAAAAACAAATAAAACGGTTAAGAGTATCCTGTGACACTGGGCACCTCCTTAAAAGGTGTTTGGACTTTAGTGCTGCCCACCATCACACCCTGACTCTTTTTTAAGGCTCTTCTCCTTACTGTAGGACTGGGCGGTATTTTCACCAGTACATGAGAGTCACAGACATTTAAGAAATGCTCCATTAGTTCAGTATTGCCTTTAGAAAGGACAATTTCTGCTCTCTGAGTCTTCATCTATTTCTTCTTTTTTGTGGTGAGAAAAAGACATTCCTCCTTTGGATTTTGAGAGCTGTGGAATCTAGATTGCTTTAAACTCTAGACTGGACTTTAGGAGATTTACTGAATGTCTATAAAATATGCAAATAATTTAAAATTTAATGGCTGCTGTGTCATTCTGGTTTTTTGTTAATCTGTTCTTAGAAGAGTTGCCTTGACAAAACAGATTAATTTATAAAAATAATTGAAGAGTTTCTTTCTTATTATAACAGCAATACAACTTTATCAGAGAAAATTTGAAAAGCATAAGAAATGATAAAAATGAAAACTTATATTTCCATTATTTGGGGATAACTACCTATGGCATTTAGGTACTGGCCACGTTTTCACAGTCTCTATAGGTTGCAGACGGAGTAGAATCCGGTTGACCTGGATGAAAGCTTCCCATACTGGGAGCACTCATGGAAGGCACACACCTATCAGAGCATGTACACCAGGCACCTGGGTGTCTCATGGGTCTTGGGCCTGTCTTACTCTGGGGTCTGTGGTTTCTCCTTTGATACCTATTCTAGATTTACTGGCCCAGATTATTTGGTTCTATTTAGACTTGGTTTATAGCTTGTTCAAGGATGAGGATATGGGCACAATGATATCAAACAGACATATATGTGGTGTGGGCCAATATGCCAGATGAGAAGTAATAGACCTGAATATTTGAGACCCAGAAGGTATTGATAAACAAACCACAAGGATCAATAAAAGTGAAGAAGAGTGACCAAAAATCCAGGGAGAGGAAGGAACTAATAAAATAATAGGTATGTGGAGATCCTGAGTGCTGCCAGAGCAATAGAAGGCCATAAAACATGGAAGCAGAGAGTGACTAGGAAACATTAAAAAAGACTTCAGTAACTGTTACTCATGATGACAAAATCTGACATTCAAACTTCCAACATTCAAGTTTCTGTGTTTCTCCTGACTGACAATGTCACTTCTATTCTCTTCTATTACTGAATTTTCTAAATGCATTGTCTTAAGACACGAACTTCATGTCTTATTAAAACTCAACCGCTCCTTTCTTTTTTCTCTTTCTTGGTCTGTGCCCATGCCTCCACTTTCAGGCTTGTACACTGTAACCAAGAAGTACCTGCCAGGGGTGCATGCACGCTAAATCACTTCAGTCATGTCTGAATCTTTGGGACCCTATGGACCATAGCCCACCAGACTCCTCTGTCCATGGGATTCTCCAGGCAAGAACACTGGAGTGGGTTGTGATGCCCTCCTTTAGGGGATCTTCCCGTTGCGGGAAGGTGGGTCCCTTACCACTAGCACCACCTGGGAAGCCCAGTAGCCTGAACCTCAATCAGAAGTGAGCAAGAGTCAGGAGGGATCCTGGTGTGAATCTTTCTGGAGAAGAAGTTCCATGTGCACATGCCAAGTAAGCCTATAATACCTGCTGACCGGGCTGATGTGCCCCTTCCAGACTCAGCAGCCAGCCCAGCACCCCACAGCTTTGCAGCCACCCTTGCCTGTCTTCCCTTTCCCCTTACTTGTGCTCCCCTGGGCTTGAACTCTCAAATGAAATCAGAACTTTAATCCTTGCCTCAGGCTCTGTTTTCTAAAGCAGTGATTCTCAAATTTTAACGTGGATACAAATCACCTGGGGATCTTGTAAAATAAAATACAGATTCTGTGTTGGGAGATTTGGGGTGTAGACTGGGAAGCAGGGTTTCTCAGCACTTCTCAAGTGCCACCTGCACTGCTAGTCCTTGACACAGCAAGTCTTCTAGAAGACACGCTGCTGCTGCTGCTAAGTCGCTTCAGTCGTGTCCGACTCTGTGCGACCCCATAGATGGTAGCCCACCAGGCTCCCCCGTCCCTGGGGTTCTCCAGGCAAGAACACTGGAGTGGGTTGCTATTTCCTTCTCCCATGCATGAAAGTGAAAAGTGAAAGGGAAGTCGCTCAGTCGTGTCTGACTCCTAGCGACCCCATGGACTGCAGCCTACCACACTCCTCCGTCCATGGGATTTTCCAGGCAAGAGTACTGGAGTGGGGTGCCATCGCCTTCTCCGCTAGAAGACATAGAGTAAGACAAAACTCATCACAACTGTAAAGGACACTCCTTGATGGTCAAAGCTGTGTCTCTCTGTCTCTCTCTTTTCATTGTTTTATCCCCTGAACCTATGACAATGCCTGGGATATCGGAAGTGCTCAATAGGTATCTATTGACTGAGTAATAAATGAATGAATTCTCCCAGGTGACTTTAGTAATTCCCAGTTATGGTAAAAATTTCTAATTTTAACATGCAAAATTCTAGGGTAGATTACATTGTCTGGTTGTGGTTTTCTGTATTTCTTGTTACTGACAAATGAATTTTTATATACCCTGGAATGCAGGTAATAGTGTTAGGAGATGGGGCCTTTGGGAGGTGACTAGGTCATGAGGGTAAAGCCCTCATGAATGGAATTAGTACCCTTATCAAAGGGACCCCAGGGACATTCCTTGCTCCTTCAACCATGTGAGATTATAGCAAAAAGACAGCCACGTAGGATACGGCTCTTACCAGACACCAAATCTGCAAGCACCTTGATCCTGAACTTCCTGGCTTCTAGAACTGTGAGAAATAAATTTGTCTTACTGCTAAAAGTTACATGGTGTTCTGTGGTATTTTAACAGCTCAAATGGACCAAGACAATGTTGAATGCCAAATACAGATATACACTTATACTGTCCCAGCATCAAGGAGTTACAGCTAAAAGCCATGAAATCTACAAGGTATGTGTCAGAAACTGGTTGCTGATTTGGAAGCCTGGATAGACCGTGCTGAGGTATCCAGTTCAGGAAAGCTGCTATTGGGTTCCCAAAGGCCAGCCTTCCTTTTAAAGCCTGATTGTCTTCTCTCAGGTGCTAGAGTGCAAAGAGAAGTGTGCTTAAGATCCATTATATTGGCTGCTTCTCATGGTTACTCACCCAGCACTTCACTTTTCATACAATGCCTTCTATTAGAGAGGGTAAATGGCAGTTTTCCACCGAATTTTAAAATGGTGCATCATGTATAATTCATAAAAAGTGCCAGTAGCATCAACATCCTCCTCTGGTATTTGTCCTACTTAAGAAATGTCAGACATTAGCCTTCAGTGATAGGTGCGATGCCTATTATTGGATGTAACTGTCCTTGTCCGACTGTTCCTTCTGTGGCTACCAACGGTCATTTAGACATTTGAGATTTTTTAGCTGACGACCTCAGCAATTATTATTTTCATGTTACAGTTTTACTGTTGTCATAGAGGCACAGAAACAGCTGAATAGTTTTCATATATGGAATTCCTGATAGGGTGATACTAAGCAGGCTACTATATGTCACTGAATTTATTTCTAAACAGGCAAGGTTAGATGTTTGCCCTTGAATTTTAAGGAATTTCTAGAGGCCACGAGAGTTTGTTTTTTTTTAACCAGGAACTCTTGTTTGGAAGTACTCTCTATTACAGTAGTTCTCAAAGTGTGGTCCTGAACCAGTGGCATTTGCATCACGCTTGAATTTGTTAGAAAATTCTGGAGCCCTGTAATGTTTCACCAGCCCAGTCAGCTGGCAAAACATTATTTTGAGGTGTATCTGTGAGCGTGTTTCCGCAAGAGATTAGCATTTGAATCAGCAGACTGAGTAAAGAAAATCTGCCTTCACCAATATGGGCAGGCATCATCCAATCTGCTGAGAGCCTGCACAGAACAAAAGCTGGAGGAAGGGAGCATTCTCTCTCTCTTCCTGAGCCGGGACATTCATCCTCTCCTACCCTCGGACACTAGAGCTCCTGGTTCTCAGGTTCTCAGACTTGGACTGAATTATATCACCAGCTGTCCTGGTTTTCTAGCTTGAAGATGGCAGACTGTGGGACTTCTTAGTCTCCATAACTCTGTGAGCCAATTCCTATAATAAATCTCCTCAAATAGATTCATATATATCCTATTGGTTTTATTTTTGGGGGAGAACCCTGAGTAATAGAAGCCCCATCCCAGGACCATTACATCAGAAACTCTGTGTTTTAACAAATACTTCAGGTGTTTACAATGCATGCTGAAGTTTGAGAACCATTTCTCTACTAGCTATCTTCCTGTCTCTAAAAGATAGTTTTGATGAGAAATACAAAAGCACTCAAGAATTCAGAGGTAAACAGAATGAATGATGTTCTACTTAGGGGTATTTTAAAATCAAAGGTATAGAATAGTATTTTTAGAAGTGAGATTATATTATATACAATACCATGGGAGAGGATTTCTTAAAAATAGGCAAGTCTTAACCCTACCCAGATCTAGTGAATCAGAGTGTCTGGGTCAGAGCTCACTGCCTTTTACAGGGCCCTCCAGCTAGTTCTTTGGCTCCAGGCATGATAAACACAAGAATCAAGTGTAGCTTATGCTAACATCAGTAATCTCTAGGTGATGGGACCAACACTAATATATATTTTCAAATACTTTTTAAAGTTTTTGAGTTGGATGCAATGATTATATTTTACTTTTATAATCATAAAATTGCAAGACAATTATTTAAAAAGGATGGACGCAAACAGGCTAGCACCGAGTCATCTTGAAGACCCAAGAACGTGGGGAATGTATGCATTTTCCTTGTATTACACATATCAGAGTAGTAAAGAGCTCAGATTCTGAATTAGAACTTTCCGAGTTCAAATCCTAGAGGCTTAGTTATTAGCCGTGCAACTTTGGCCCAAAGCCTTAGCTTCCTCACCTCTTGTGATGAGATAGTAATAGCAGTGTCTCTTTCCTAGGATTGTTGTGAAAATCAAATGAGAATACTTAGTACAGTGCTTAGCACATAATGAAAGCTCCAACCGTTAGCTATTAGTAATGCAAGGATGTCTATGTTTCATAGTTACTCTTAGCTCTATTTTCCCTTTTTTTTGATATTTTATTTTATTTTTTTTTCTTTTTATTATTTTTTTTACTTTACAATATTGTATTGGTTTTGCTCTGAGTCACATGTTAATCAATCAATTAATCCGTTTTTATTATAATGCTTAAATTAAAAAACTGACCATGACTTCAAGTGGAAGATGCTCTCTTCATGGATAGTAACTCCTCTGCCTCACCCTGGCCTCCCCCTCCTCTCATCTGACTCTTGTCACTGCCATGACTCTCATCTCTCACGCTCCATCCTCTTGACAAAAAGCTGTATCTTAGCTCTTCTCCCATCCAGTGCCAAACATCTTCATGTTTTTATTTTTCCCTTTTCAGCACGGTGTCTGTTACCTTTACCATCAAATTTATTTGACCCTTAAAGGTTGTAATTGCCAGTTATCTCTATGCATTTAATAAATGTTTACTAAATTTTATTAAAGTTCTGCATCACTAGTTTTTTTTTTTTTTTTCATTCTGTACATAACGATTTGGGTGTCTGAAATTCTGTCAGATAGAACGTTTCTGAGCCTTGGATTAAGAATTGATTTTTAAAAAATCATTCCTGAGTGTGTACGTCCAGGGCAGGGGCTGATGTGGTGCCGATGCAGCCCAGCTGGGTGCTCCTGCGGCTGCCATTCTGTAAGGTCAAAGCCACACTTCTCTTTTTCAAACACAGATTTGAATGTGTCAAAGGCATAGCACCTGTTGGGACAGTTTCTCCCAGAGCTCATCAGAGAATTGTAAATCATTGAGAAAGGGGGTTTAGGAGAGAAATCCACCAACCTTCTCCTTCCTGGAGTTCTTTTCATATTCAAAACAAATACTTTAAGGCAGTAGTTTCCAAACTTTGGAGAATCACCTGCTGCTGCTGCTGCTGCTGCTCAGTCGCTTCAGTCGTGTCCGACTCTGTGCGACCCCAGAGATGGCAGCCCACCAGGCTCTGCCGTCCCTGGGATTCTCCAGGCAAGAACACTGGAGTGGGTTGCCATTTCCTTCTCCAATGCATGAAAGTGAAAAGTGAAAGTGAAGTCGCTCAGTTGTGCCCAACCCTCAGCGACCCCATGGACTGCAGCCTACCAGGCTCCTCCATCCATGGGATTTTCCAGAGAAGAGTACTGGAGTGAGGTGCCATTGCCTTCTCCGGGAGAATCATCTGGAGGTTTGCTATATATGAGATGGTGTGTCCTCCCTTGCCCCAAATTCATACTTTGAAATCTTAGCCTCTAAGGTGAGGGTGTAAGGAGGTAGGGCCTTTGGGCGGTTAGGTCATGAAGACAGAGCCCTCCTAACTGGGATCAGTGCCCTTATAAGAGAGACCCCCACTCCCGAAGCTCCCCAGTCCTTTCTGCTTTGTGAGGCTCCAGTCTGTGAGGAAGTGAACCCTCCCCAGTCACTGAGTCCACCAGGGATCCTGGACTTCTCAGCCTCCAGAATTATGAGAAATAAATTCCTCTTGTTTAAAAGCCACCTAACTAATGGTGCTTTTGTTATAGAGGACCTAATGGACTGAGACAAGGACTTAATAAAACATTTTTCTCTTTCTCTTTTTCTTTTCTTCCTCCCATTGTGCATGTCAGCCACTCAGCCATGTCCAACTCTTTGTGATCCCATGGACTGTAGCCTGCCAGGCTCCTCTGTCTATGGGATTCTCCAGGCAAGAATACTGGAGTGGATTGCCATTCCCTTCTCCAGGGGATCTTCCTGACCCAAGGATCAAACCCAGGTCTCCTGCATAGCAGGCAGATTCTTTATTGTCTGAGCCACCAGGAATAGCCACCGTATTTCTTCCTCTTGCTTACTGAATATTCCTCAGATTTAGCCACTCCAACCTGCAAAAGTGAGCAGTCCTATCGATACTCAGTAAATTCCAGAGAACCTTATCAAAGAAAAATCATAGAAATTTTTAACCTTTGCCTTAGAAAGCTGATACCAGTTTCAGTAAGTATAAATGTTAGTCGCTCAGTCAAGTCCAACTCTTTGCCACACCATGCACTGTAGCCTCTGTGCATGGAATTCTCCAGGTAAGGATACTGGAGTGGGTAGCCATTTCTGTCGCCAGGGGATCTTTCTGACCCAGGGATCAAACCCAGTTCTGCTGCACTGAAGTTGGATTCTTTATTGTCTGAGCCACTGGGGAAGCAAAGTGACTTTTTGTTTCAGGTGTGCGCATGCTTACTTATGTCTGATTTTTTTGTGATCCTTTGGACTGTAACCCACCAAGCTCCTCTGTCTGTGGGATTTTTCAGGCAAGAATACCAGAGTGGGTTGCTCTTTTCCTCCTCCAGAGGATCTTCCCAACCCAGAGATCAAACCTGAATCTCCTGTGTCTCCTGCATCGCACATAAATTCTTTACCCGCTGAGCCATCTGGGAAGCCTGATACCAGCTTACCAACGATTATAATTTTAATAGCAAAATTTAAAATTTAGCTCTCCTGATTCCAACTTCTGTACCTTTTCCTACATATTTATCATCTGAGCATACCTTTCTATAGTCAATATCTGTGGTTCATTCCTACCTTAAGCTTTTGTACATGGAGCTTCCACTGACCTGAGTGTCACGTCATTTCCTGTCTCTCCATGTCCACAACTTCTTTTAAACCAGTTCCCTAAGATTCAATGCCACCAAAATACCTTTCTTTAGAAATTTTGACTCACGCAAATAATTCACTTGCTTTCCAGGGGATAAATACAGTTCATAGCTCCTATATGTATTTTCTATTATTTTCCAGTATCTTCTGGCCAATTTGTCTCCTTATTTTTTATTTTGCTATCTTCCTCTGACCATGGCACTCTTCCCCTAAACCCAGGAGATGACATGGAATCAAAACTAATGATAGTATCTCCTTTCATTGCCTGAGCTGCTCTACAAATGGCTCAGGGGGCAGGGGACGCCCAGGTTATGCTGGAATGGGAGAGGGGTGGGTGGGGCACAGGAAAGCTCTGGACTTGGGTTTCTTGCCTCTAAGTCACAATGTCCACACTCCCACTGCCAGCCATGACAAGGCCCCTAAATATGTTGGCTTCATTGGTCCCCAGACCCTAAAAGTAACCTGCTCATTCTTCGCTCCCACTCAGAGCAGTCACAATAACCATGCTCATGAAGGCCGGGCAGCCAGAAGGGCGACGGCTTTTGTTTTATGCTTAATTTGTACTTCACTGTTCAGAGAATATATCATGCAGCTACTGTGAAACAGCACCTGGTCTGTTTATCAACAAGATATTCTGAAAGTAAAACATCATTTAAAAAAGAAAAAAAAAGAAGAACTGAATGGCTGGGCCCCAGGACAAAACTCAACCACAAATTATCACATCACACTCGTAATTACCACAATGATCTGAGCGTGGAATAGATGCCAAATGATTCAGGCCGGCTAGGTTAGGTTCCCCTGCTTCGCCAGCAACGTATCAGGTACATCTTAACAGTGCATTGCTGTGAGTCTGAAAAGCACAGCGAGGGGCCCAGGAAGCCGGCAACAGCCAGTAAACTCAGAGACCCATAGGTTTCCAGGAGCAGCATATATTTAGCGTTTGTTTTAGAGAAGCAATTTATTCTATTAGGTCAGTTGGTTTTCACATTTTAACTATGTTCTTTAGTGACCTTTACTCTGATGTTCAATGTGTGTAACCCAAAGGGAACTCTGGCAGAAGCTGGGTAACCAAGCTTTACCTCATTTCTGTCCTGACCGTCAATCCAGCCAAGAACTCTGTGAGGCTCTTGAAGCACCTCCTTCAAACTGTTATGGCCCGACAAAGCAGAAGTGAAGAAACAACAGTGATAACCTCATTGATTCACAGCAAGTGAAAGTGTCAGTCACTCAGTCATATCTGACTCTTTGAGACCCCATGGACTATAGTCCACCAGGCTCCTCTGTCCATGGGATTTTCCAGGCAAGAATCATTGAGTAGGTTGCCATTCCCTTCTCCAGGGGATCTTTCCAACCCAGGGATCAAAACTGGGTCTCCCGCACTGCAGGCAGATTTTTTACCATCTGAGCCACCAGACATAATCTCAAATTTTTCTCTACTCATTCACTTGAAAGGTAGATTTATTTATAGGGAAGGAGGCACACTCTTATTATGAATCACTTTGAACAGATTTTTATCAATTCTAAACATTTAGACCTGGTTCTTTGAAGGCTATTCTCTACAGATTTTAAATAGTATGAATGAAAATATAGAAAAAAGTGAAAGTTCCATTAACCTTAGAAATTACTATTAAAGCATTTATTGAGCACAATGTGTATTGCAGCATAATAAAAGGAAAGTCAAAAGAAAGCTATGGAATGAAGTTCTGGTTCTTTATTTACCAGATATGTAGCCTTGGCAAGTCACTCAATCTCTCTGAATGTCAGTTTTGATTTTTTAAAAAGAATTTAAAAAATGCTGATAATAGTGTATTTCAGGGTAGTAAACTATGAGGTTTTGGCTAGTCAATTTCTTGTTCTACATCTTATGAATGATTAGCTAAGATTAGAGTTGCTTTCCCCTAGACTCTGGCTAGACACAGAGAAAAACATTTCCCATTCCTCTAAGATTCTGAGATTTTCCCTGGCTGCAGATCCCAATGGTCTGTCCCCTCATCTCTAACTAGTCTATTCCTTCCTATAAAGACTAAGTGAAAACCCCTCTGCAGAGACATATTCTGATCTGGAGTCCTCTCCATACTGCAGTAGCCTGAATAAAATCAGTTTTCTTACTTTTCTGGTTTTTGTCTTTGATGATATCATACATGTTAAAGTGCCAGACATGTAACTGGTCCTCAGTAATTGGCAGTTTTTACTAAGGACCTTCTATAAACAGCGCTCTGCATATAACCTATGGAGGGCACACAGATAACCAGAATGCATCTTCTGCGTTGGCATCTGCTAAATCTAGTAACAATTCCATACATCTATGTCACTAAAATCTTATTTTTAAGTTTTCCTGACTCCCATGACAGTAAGCTAATTTTGGCAGATCGGTAAACAAAATGAACTAACTTACAAATTACTTTGGTGTGAATGTTATAGTCATCTGCTCATAAAAGCTATAAATAGAGCTGAGATTTAAAATGCATATCAGTTCTTCAAGACATGGTTAAAAAAGTCTCTGTCTCCATGAAGCCTTCTCTAATTTCTGTAGTCAGAAATAATCTGTAGTCTCTGTGGTCTGGCTTGCATTTTTCTTTGCTTTTTCTAATATCATCTTTAACATTATTCTCTACATTAGTCTCAACTGTGTGTGTGTGTGTGTATACATACACACACATATATATATATATCTGATTTTCTTCCTAGATTTTATATGTTTGAATCTAGGTACTGTGCCTTATTTTCTCTGACAATGTCTAAGACATCTGTGATGTCTTAGGCAAAGGAGATATTCAATTAGTGATTGTTAATTGAGTCTATAATACTCTTTGCTTGGATCATACTAACTAGGCACTGTGCATCTGAATACTTCATTACATTTCTATGCTGAGAAGACTAAATAATCAAGGCAGGATAATAGAAAATAGAGTAAAAAAAGATGAGTAGGTGTGAAGAGATAACTTACAATGCATTGAGAAATTCAATGAGGTAAAAACATAGGAAACAGATCCATCCTAACTAATTTTAAATGGAACACTTTATTCCAGTCCTACGTATCTCTAGTGCACAGAGGTCTGGGTAAGACAGACTATAGTCAAGGTTGTTAGAAATATCAGGTACACAGACAAGTCAGAATCAGGAAGTGATCATAATAGTAAGGTTGAGATGAATAATGTTCCCTTCAACAGCAGGTCACCAGAGGAAAGCTAGCAAATGTTAACAAGCTATTCTTGGGGGAGACAGAGCCCTGATTGGTAGCATTGCCAGTTTCTCGGGTTTAAATATCCCCACCATGGCTGATTTTAAGCTATCAACATATTACTTTAATGTAAGTGTGGGAAGAGATGCACACAATTGGCTCTTCCAAGCGAGTGAGAGCTGGTGCCGTCACACTACTGCCAGCTCCCTTTCTCTTCCCCTTCCTTCTTTTACTTCCTTCTAATGATGAGGAAAAGAAGTTACAACAGATGTAGTGGGAAGGACAGCCAAGGAACAGAGCTCCACATGGAGTTTAGCTCCTTGGTTTCCTCTTTGGGATTCTGTTTTGTATCACCTCCAATTCATACCCTCCATCTCACTTTTCAGTGGAACCTGGAATTCCAAGAATCTCTTCAGAAATAAAATGAAAACCTACCATCTTATTTTAGGCCATAGATGAAAATGTTAGAAAGACTTGCTTCATGACAAATGTTACTCTCAATTTGACAAAATGTGTATTTAGTTTCTCTTACAGAAGCTATAAAATTATACATGAAAAAGATTTAAATCACTGAATTATCCGTTTTTTTGCTTCTCCACTTACACTAAGCTGTAACTTTCTAGCTACAAGCTACAGCTCATCAGTTGAGCCAACATTTGCTTATCAAAAATCTATGTGCTTGTTTTCTCTTAACACACACACACACAAAATGCTGAAATAAAATTAGCATGGTTCTGAGCACATATGCAAATAAGTAGAAGCTCAAAGACCCACGGATAGGAATGAATCAGATCTCAAGATGTGCAACTACTAATGAAAATGTAATATAAAACCCTTCGTGGAACTTATTCAGGGTCATCACTATCAGATGTATCATCACCCGGACATCTTTCAGCCTAGCTTGGGCTGATGGAAACAATAAGCCCACAGAGTTTCCTGGATTTATCTTCAAGGATATGCAGAGGAAATCCAGCTTTTTGCAGCATATACTTTGTGGCATTAATGATGCTGAAACATCCCTTAAAAAAAAAAAAATCCTGGAATAACTGAGAGGCACCAAAGTCAAATATAAGTCTTACTTTCTAAAGTTAGGCTAGAAAGACTTGGGAGGGCATGCTCCTAAGAAGGAATAAAGAAGTTATTTTGGCCCCAACCCCATATTATAGAATTTTACAGGAGTTATTTATGTTCTTATTCTGCATTTTCAGAACCTTGTATCACTTTAAACTTATACAGGACTTATACAGGACATTTTAAACTTATATGTACAGTTTATACATATAAAATGTATAAACGTATACATTTTAAACATATACAGGAATAAGAATTTTTGAAAACAACTGGTTGGATAATCTTTCCATGTCCTTGCTTGTGCAACTGTCATACCAGAGTGTGGCCTGGCATGATTGTCTGTAACTAGCATGTCAACTAACAGGAGACAGAAGGAAGACTGGTCTAGAAGAGCAGCAGTACAAAGGACTGGGTGGCTGGCAGAGCACCCATGAAGAGCCATCTGCCTATGTAGTTGGCACCTACAAGGGCCATTTTACATGCTAGCGTCACTGTCGAGGCTTCCCTGGGAGTCCGCAGATGGGCATACACATGGGAAACCCCCAAACATCTAGATTTATTTTCAACTATTCCATTTAAAATACAGTCACCAGCAACAGAAGGAATTTGATGTCAAAATTTAAAACATTGGCACTCAACACCAAGAAGTTGTGATGCATGAGGCTTAACTAGATCCTCAAATTGGCAATGTTCTGGGAAGGTCTGAATCTCATCTTTTAAATTGGACCACAAAATCAAGACTCATTGGGTTGCCTTTTCTAGAGTGACCTGAAGAATTTAGCTTTAAAAACCATTCCAGAACTCAAGAATATATGAGGGTTTGAAAGATTTAGTACAGTTGTCTTCTCTAGGGGAATAAGGGAGCCCAGAATCTAAACCTTATGTCTCTTTGAGGAGTTCACACCTTACTAGTCTTGGCTGGAAGCAAAGTTTGCTCTTCCCTATAAGCACTTGCTATGGATTGAATGTTTATGTCACTCCAAAAGTCATATGTTGAAACTGTACCATTTAATGCAATGGTATCAATAGGTATCATATCATCAAATGTCCGTATAGTCAAAGCTATAGTTTTTCTAGTAGTCACATATGGATGTGAGAGCTGGACCATAAAGAAAGCTGAGCACTAAAGAATTGATGCTTTTGAACTGTGGTGTTGGAGAAGACTTTTGAGAGTCCCTTGGACTGCGAGATCAAACCAGTCGATCCTAAAGGAAATCAGTCCTGAATATTCATTGGAAGGACTGATGTTGAAGCTGAAACTCCAATACTTTGGCCACCTGATGCAAGGAACTGACTCATTGGAAAAGACCCTGATGCTGGGAAAGATTGAAGGCAGGAGGAGAAGGGGACGATAGAGGAGAGATGGTTGGATGCATCACCAACTTGATGAACATGAGTTTGAGCAAGCTCTAAGAATTGCTGATGGACTTGGAAGCCTGGTGTGCTGCAGTCCATGGGGTCGCAAAGAGTCAGACAGGATGAGCAACTGAACTGAACTGAACTGATCATTAGGTAAGATCTTTGGGAAATAATTAGGATTAGATGAAGTCATGGCAGTAGTTCATGGCAGTAGTCCTCATGAACAGGTCTGGAGGTTTTATAAGAGTCACAGGAAAGCTTGCTTCCTCTCTCTGGTCTCTGCCATGTGAAGATACAAGGAGAAATCTGCAGTCTGCAGCCCAGAAGAGGTCTCTCACCAGAGTCTTACTATGCTTGTACTCTGATCTCAGACTTCCAGCCTATAGAACTTTGAGAAAGGAGTGTCTGCAGTATTTCTGTTATGGTAGCCCAAATGGACTAAGAGCCCAAAAGGCCAGATTTTCATTTTCTTAGCCTTCCTTGAGGCTAAGACCAGGTAGATTCCACGGCATGAAACTAAGCTGTTTCTGCTGCTTCCATTTGTCCTGAACCTGGTTCTGCAGACTGTGGCAAGCCTGTGAGCTCCACGATGCTTTTCCAATAGGTTTCTTTTCTGCTGTAAACAGTCAGTTTCATGACGAGCAACTAAGCCCCCTGATTATTATAAAACAAATTAGAGTCAAAAACTTAATTTTTCAAAACAGTTGTCTGTTAGACTTCTCCTCCCCCATACACAATTAAACAACTTTTATTTCCTTCCAAATGATTCACATGCAGCCATATTTAAAAAATAAAATGGCAGTCTGGTAGCTGTTTCATGTTTTCCTGAAAATGACCTTTCCTTAGGTTCAGTAGAACTAGCCCAAAGATATTCTATTTCATCGTCTCTTCCTTACTCTTCCCACCTCTCATTTTTAAGAGCCTACTTTCCCTCCAAGTAAATGAGGAGTAACATTTACCTGATCATTCCTAGACAACTTCTTTCATTCATATTTGCCATTCTTTTGCTTTCCCAAACTGCTCGGAAGCCCTAGTCTAACTCCCTCTATTCCATCCTCTGTGTTTAATCACAGGTTTCATATGAGTCCTCCCAGAGCTGCCTGAACTCTTCCTTGTTACTCCCATGTTTGCAGCCCACCTGCACTTAAGATAATGTTTATTATGGACTTTAAGTTGTAGAAATGATTCTTCTACCACTGTATGAAGTAGATGATTCATAAATATCTGAACATTCTAACAATCCTATTTGGTGCCCCCAAACACTAGGTCCTTGGTGTTTCAAATTCATTTCCAGATTTCTTGTCCACTTTAGTATGAAAACTAACAGGACTCTGTGACATACACAAAGCTTAACAAAATAATATTACTACTAGATTGAACAAAAGCTGGTGATTAGCAGTGCCATAAAGAAAAAACAAGCAAAGCATAGACAAAAACTATTCCCACATATTTTGAAACTGCTTTGGAATGATACTGTGGATTTCAGCCTTGAAAACATTGCACAGAACAGCCCATTATTGTGTGGAGATGAAGTGCCTGACTTGAGATAAGAACCTTGGTAAAGTTACCAATTTCCATCAGGGAATATTGATTTGATCTCTTAATCATAACTTTTTCTAAAGCAGATGGATTTTTTCCAGCCAACAACCCTAATTGCCTATGAGCTCCATGTTTGCCAGAAAATGTAATTGTACACTCTCTACAATCCCATCTAGTTAAAAAAATCTGTCTGGGGTAAATGCTACTCAGGGAGACTGCTTAAATAATCTTCTTATAAATAAATATTCTAAGTATCTTTAGAACAGAAAAAAGATTAACTTATTGGACCACACTTTCCCATCTTTTTACAGATTTAACTTTTGCTGGGTTTTATCACTGAGCCCTTCATCTTTATGGTGGAGCAGAAGTAACAGAAATAAAGTCTATTACCACAGTTTCTTTAGGAGTGGTGGTGCGGATATTTTCTCCTATATGAAACTTCATGTGAGAAATGCCTTTTAGTCATGTTCTTGTGTATACAAAGAAACCTTTGTCTCCTCTGAGGGTGTCTCTTTTTCTTTAGCAATAAAAATTAAGTAACTGACATGGTGCTTCCCGGGTTGCACAGAGGTAAAGAATCTGCCTGACAATGCAGGTTTGATACCTGGGTTGAGAAGATGCCCTGGAGGGGGAAATGGCAACCTACTCCAGTATCCTCACCTGGAGAATCCCATGGACAGAGGAGCCTGGCAGGCTACAGTCCATGAGGTCACAGAGTCAGACACAACTGAGCATGCCTGCAACTGACATACATTCTTTTTCACTTCACCAACCGGGTAGTTCAGATGCAAGAATGAGGCTCAAAGAGAAAATTATGAAGGAACCCAGAGAGTCTGATTATTTACATTTTTCTTCTGACTTTATTTTTATTTATGATAATAAGAATGCATATGTATGTGTGTGTATAAATATGTATTTACAAATGTGTATATGGTATATGATTTTTAATTTATAATTCAGCCACTATTTTTCTGTTCATGCCATAAATTACAGTACATTTTGTGGAAGATACAACATGAATAAATATATAAACATATAAATAAATATGGTCAAATACCATGTTAGGATGTACTTTAGCCATTTAGTCGTGTCTGACTCTGTGTGACCCCATAGATGGCAGCCCACCAGGCTCCCCCATCCCTGGGATTCTCCAGGCAAGAACACTGGAGGGTGTTGCCATTTCCTTCTCCAATGCATGAAAGTGAAAAGTGAAAGGGAAGTTGCTCAGTCGTGTCCGACCCTCAGCGACTCTATGGACTGCAGCCTTCCAGGCTCCTCCATCCATGGGATTTTCCAGGCAAGAGTACTGGAGTGGGGTGCCATTGCCTTCTCCGTCCACTATTAACAGTAATTACTTAAGAAGCATCTGCTACTGTGTGTGCAAGACACATGCTGGGTGAGAAGATAAAGAAAGCTTAAGGCAAAACTCCTTACCTCATAAGTCTTGAAATCTAATTGAGATAATAGGTCTGGTACACAAGACTATAATATAATAAATGCACTCTACTCTAGTAAATTACATATACATATATACATGTGTGTGTGTGCATATATGGACAGGCCAAGTAATAGTATCCTTCCTGCTTAAGAGAGAAAGAAATGAAAGCGGACAGAAGGTTCATCTCCATAAGCACTCCCCCACAAGAGCGCAACTCCCCTCTCCTTACTGACCTGTGTTGTTACCAGTAAGACCCAGGCAGAACCGGGAGACTCACAACTGCTCCAGACCCCACCAAGTCCAGGGTGATTCTATTTAAAGCAACAATAACATTCCAAAAAGATCTGTTAATCTAGATAAATTTTGATATATACTATAAGAGGAAGAGTTATTTTATTTTCAGGATTTTTTTATTGTACATTTTAAAACATTTAAAAATGTTCTCTTTTTGAGGACACTAATAGATGGAGAAATATACCATGTTCATGGATTGGAAGAATCAATATAGTGAAAATGAGTATACTACCCAAAGCAATCTATAGATTCAATGCAATCCCTATCAAGCTACCAACAGTATTCTTCACAGAGCTAGAATAAATAATTTCACAATTTGCATGGAAATACAAAAAACCTCGAATAGCCAAAGCGATCTTGAGAAAGAAGAATGGAACTGGAGGAATCAACCTACCTGACTTCAGGCTCTACTACAAAGCCACAGTTATCAAGACAGTATGGTACTGGCACAAAGACAGAAATATAGATCAATGGAACAAAATAGAAAGCCCAGAGATAAATCCATGCACATATGGACACCTTATCTTTGACAAAGGAGGCAAGAATATACAATGGATTAAAGACAATCTCTTTAACAAGTGGTGCTGGGAAATCTGGTCAACCACTTGTAAAAGAATGAAACTAGAGCACTTTCTAACACCATACACAAAAATAAACTCAAAATGGATTAAAGATCTCAACATAAGACCAGAAACTATAAAAATCCTAGAGGAGAACATAGGCAAAACACTCTCTGACATACATCACAGCAGGATCCTCTATGACCCACCTCCCAGAATATTGGAAATAAAAGCAAAAATAAACAAATGGGACCTAATTAACCTTAAAAGCTTCTGCACATCAAAGGAAACTATTAGCAAGGTGAAAAGGCAGCCTTCAGAATGGGAGAAAATAATAGCAAATGAAGCAACTGACAAACAACTAATCTCAAAAATATACAAGCAACTCCTACAGCTCAACTCCAGAAAAATAAATGACCCAATCAAAAAATGGGCCAAAGATCTAAATAGACATTTCTCCAAAGAAGACATACAGATGGCTAACAAACACATGAAAAGCTGCTCAACATCACTCATTATCAGAGAAATGCAAATCAAAACCACTATGAGGTACCATTTCACGCCAGTCAGAATGGCTGCGATCCAAAAGTCTACAAATAATAAATGCTGGAGAGGGTGTGGAGAAAAGGGAACCCTCTTACACTGTTGGTGGGAATGCAAACTAGTACAGCCACTATGGAAAACAGTGTGGAGATTCCTTAAAAAACTGGAAATAGAACTGCCTTATGATCCAGCAATCCCACTGCTGGTCATACACACCAAGGAAACCAGAAGGGAAAGAGACACGTGCACCCCAATGTTCATCGCAGCACTGTTTACAATAGCCAGGACATGGAAGCAACCTAGATGTCCATCAGCAGATGAATGGATAAGAAAGCTGTGGTACATATACACAATGGAGTATTACTCAGCCATTAAAAAGAATACATTTGAATCAGTTCTAATGAGGTGGATGAAACCGGTGCCTATTATACAGAGTGAAGTAAGCCAGAAAGAAAAACACCAATACAGTATACTAACGCATATATATGGAATTTAGAAAGATGGTAACAATAACCCGGTGTACGAGACAGCAAAAGAGACACTGATGTATAGAATAGTCTTACGGACTCTGTGGGAGAGGGAGAGGGTGGGAAGATTTGGGAGAATGGCATTGAAACATGTAAAATATCATGTAAGAAACGAGTTGCCAATCCAGGTTCGATGCACAATACTGGATGCTTGGGGCTAGTGCACTGGGATGACCCAGAGGGATGGTATGGGGAGGGAGGAGGGAGGAGGGTTCAGGATGGGGAACACATGTATACCTGTGGGGGATTCATATTGATATTTGGCAAAACTAATACAATTATGTAAAGTTTAAAAATAAAATAAAATAAAATGTTTTCTTTTTTACCGCAGCTCACTGAAAAAGAAATTTTACTTCATGACTTAGAATTTAAGAACACATACATATACAATGGAATCCTCAGTTTCAGAAAACACTATTCACACACTATTTTCTACTCTATTTTGTTTCATTTTATTTCTAAAAGCATTCTTATTATGATCTATTAAATTAAATTTAGTATAAATAGCGTTATTTTAAACAAAGAGAAGTTCAAATTTCCAAGGGGCAAAGGTTTTAATTTACTAGAAGAAAACTATTCTTTTAAAGATCAAAGGAGATTGAGTTCATTTCAGATGGATAATACAGCATACTGCTTCTTATCTCATAAGTATTTGCTCAGAAATCTGAAAAATGCAAAGTTATGATTCATGCAACTCTCCTTCAGAGGGAAAAACATACCCCCAAGTTGTATTTCCATTAGAAACACATCACTCTACCCACATAAATCTCATTTCAAACGCCTTTGGTATTCTTGTCTCCACATTCTAAATATGGGCTTGATTCATAATTCAGTTTCTCTCTAGCCTTTGTTATAATGAACTCAAAAAAGATTTTTATATATGCATATAATTCACTAGTTCTGAAAACTGCATCATTACTGTCTAATGAGTGATGACCTTAACTTTAGGTCTCTACACACAAAAAATTAGGATTTCAGGAAACAATGGAAAAATTCCTCTTTCAGTAACTGATACCATGGTTAATCACCAATTTAAATGAAGATTTTGGAAAGTAAAATGCTACTATTATTAATAACAAACAGTCATCAAAATTGTGAATGGAAACATTTCCAATTTGCCAACATAACCCTTATGCTTATTCATGCCAAAGCATCTCAGGATGTCTTAACATTCCCTAAGAGAAGATTAAGCAGGTTATAGACCTTTTACCATGCCAGTTCTAAGATAATACTTAATTCTTCCCATGGATCTGCAGTGCCAGATTACAGTGGACAGAACTACCTGTAACAGATAGTTCTATTCTAGTCACGATTGTGTCACATCAACTTGCCAGCCTACCTAATAATATTCAACCAAATTAGAGCTTGGTGAACTTCTGGCAGTTTTGTGACACTGCACCTGAAATCTGCAATTTTAACTAATTATAGAAATTCTGGGCAGGAAGCCCTCTGAAAAGATGATCCGCTTCATTCCTTTCTTTGGAAACTGTGAAACTACCCCATGTCAGGAGTCCTCTGTTCTATTTTAGCTTGAAGAGAAGAAAGGATAATAACACGAAGGATGTCTCACTGTGTAACTGGAACCACACCAGATTCATTACATGTGTGATCTCTTTTCTGAATGCAGCAGGAATTACCACCTTCATTTAACAAAGGGGAAACCAAGGCTCCAATAGACTAGTAAGATGACCACAGACAGTGCATGTTCGTGTTGGCACCTGACCGAGAGTCTGACTCCAGAAACTAATGCTTTTCTGGCATCTATCCTAGTAGTGGGAGGCACGCAGCTGGCCATAGAGACAACTTATCTCTTTCAAAGTCCACATTCAATGATGTTACACAATAGCTTGAAATCAGCCACGATGGGCAGATTTACACTGTGCAAACTGGCAAACACTACAAATCAGGGTTTTCTTCTTTAGAAGAAAGCCATTTACCAGCACACCACTACCTGTATGTAACACATTTCATACTTCACAAATGTCATTCTATTGGTCAGTTTTTTCATTTTCTGAAACAGTTAATAAGAGTATAGGTATAATATCTTCCATTATGTATTTCCCACATTTATTTCCTGTGTACATTTTCCTACCATTAAGGAAAAACTTCAGGGAAAGGTTTAAAAAATGTCCACATCCAGATTTAACAACAATCAACATATACCAACTTTATCTCATTTATACTCTCCACTTTTTCCTCCCCAGCTATATTATTTTTAAATAAATCTAAGATATTATATACTTTTAAAATTTATTTATTTTAATTGAAGGGTAATTGCTTTACAATATTGTAGTGGTTTTTGCCATACATTGACATGAGTCAGCCATGGGTGTACATGTGTTCTGCATCCTGACCCTCCCCCCCACCTCCCTCACCATCCCATGCCTCTGGGTCATCCCAGTGCATCAGCCCTTAGCACCCAGTCTCATGCATCAAACCTAGATGGGTGATCTATTTCACATATGATAATATACATGTTTCAATGTTATTCTCTCAAATCATCCCACTCTCACTTTCTTCCAGAGTCTAAAAGTCTGTTCTTTACATCTGTGTCTCTTTTGCTGTCTCATATATAGGGCCATCATTACCATTTTTCTAAATTCCATATATATGCGTTAATATACTGTATTAACTGTGTTTTTCTTTCTGACTTATTTCACTCTGTATAATAGGCTTCAGTGTCATCCACCTCATTATAACTGATTCAAATGCATTCTTTTTAATAGCTGGGAAATATTCCATTGTGTATATGTACCACAGCTTTCTTATCCAATCGTCTGCCGATGGACATCTAGGTTGCTTCTATGTCCTGGCTATTGTAAACAGTGCTGTAATGAACACTGGGGTACATGTGTCTCTTTCAATTCTGCTTTCCTCGGTGTATATGCCCAGCAGTGGGATTGCTGGGCCATATATTTATAAACACATCATTTGTATCTCTGAGAAATAAGTTCATTTTAATAATACCATGCTCATACATTAAAATTGTCCATAATTCCTTACTATCATCTAATACTCTTGTCTACATTCAAGTTTCTCCAATTGCCTCAAAGCTGTATTTTACAAAGTTGCTTTGTTCAAATCAAGAACCGAAGTTGACATATTACATATGGATGAAATGTCTCCCAAATATTAAGTCATCACCATATGTTTAATTTTTATAGTTTTACCTGCCTTTTTTCTCTTGATGTTTGTTTATAATAAAAATTGAGTCATGTGTTCTATAGAATATCTTACATTTTGGAATTTGCTCATTGATTCCATGGTTTCATACAACATGTTCCTCTTCTATATTTCTTAAAAATTGGTAGTTAGGTTTAAAGGCTTGAACAGATCAATTTTCTACATTTTGGCAAGTATATTTCATGGGTAGGATAGTGCACTTCCTATGTACCATTAGAAGGTACATAATATCCACTATCTCTATTTTTATAATCAGTGGCTTTTGGTGTTCCCAGTCTAATCCATCTCAGAGGAACCAGAGAACAAATTGCCAACATCTGCTGGATCATGGAAAAAGCAAGAGAGTTCCAGAAAAACATCTATTTCTGCTTTATTGACTATACCAAAGCCTCTGACTATGTGGATCACAATAAACTGTGGAAAATTCTGAAAGAGATAGGAATACCAGACCACCTGACCTGCCTCTGGAGAAATCTTTATGCAGGTCAGGAAGCAACATTAGAACCGGACATGGAACAACAGACTGGCTCCAAATAGGAAAAGGAGTACGTCAAGGCTGTATATTGTCACCCTGCTTATTTAACTTATACGCAGAGTACATCATGAGAAATGCTGGGCTGGAAGAAGCAAGCTGGAATCAAGATTGCCGGGAGAAATCTCAATAACCTCAGATATGCAGATGACACCACCCTTATGGCAGAAAGTAAAGAGGAACTAAAAAGCCTGTTGATGAAAGTGAAAGTGGAGAGTGAAAAAGTTGGCTTAAAGCTCAACATTCAGAAAACGAAGATCATGGCATCCGGTCCCATCACTTCATGGGAAATAGATGTGGAAACAGTGTCAGACTTTATTTTTCTGGGCTCCAAAATCACTGCAGATGATGACTGCAGCCATGGAATTAAAAGATGCTTACTCCTTGGAAGGAAAGTTATGACCAACCTAGACAGCATATTGAAAATCAGAGACATTACTTTGCCAACAAAGGTCTGTCTAGTCAAGGCTATGGTTTTTCCAGTGGTCATGTATGGATGTGAGAGTGGACTGTGAAGAAGGCTGAGAGCTGAAGAATTAATGCTTTTGAACTGTGGTGTTGGATAAGACTCTTGAGATTCCCTTGGACTGCAAGGAGATCCAACCAGTCCATTCTGAAGGAGATCAGCCCTGGGATTTCTTTGGAAGGAATGATGTTAAAGCTGAAACTCCAGTACTTTGGCCACCTCATGCGAAGAGTTGACTCATTGGAAAAGACTCTGATGCTGGGAGGGATTGGGGGCAGGAGGAGAAGGGGACGACAGAGGATGAGATGGCTGGAGGGCATCACTGACTCAATGGACATGAGTCTGAATGAACTCCAGGAGTTGATGATGGACAGGGAGGCCTGGCATGATGTGATTCATGGGGTCTCAAAGAGTTGGACACAACTGAGCGACTGATCTGATCTGATCCAATCTGTTTTTAACTGTTCTGTATACAGCTACTCTAAACATACTCTTAACATTTTCTAAATTGAAGTATGATTGATTTATAATGTTCTGATTCTCTGACATTTTTGATGTAAATATAAACTAGTTATGTGGGGAATACAACTTGAAGTGGAACTGCTTGCTCAAAAAGATGTAAAACATAGTTAGACATAGTTAAAAACGTTTCCTGATGGGGCTGTACTCAGTACCTGAGCACCCCCAAGTGCCCCACAATTTTGCCAACACTTAGTGTTGTCAATGTATTTCATTTTAGTTATTCTAATGACTTTGTACTGGCAATCCTTTCTAGTTTGAATTTTCATCTTCCTAATGAATAATAATTTGAGCACATATTCATTCATACCATTAGAGGTTTATTTTAATGAGCTGTTTTTTTCTCTATTGATTGCAGCATTTTGTTCTCAGATATATGCATTGTGAATATTTTCTTCATCTGTGAATTTCCTTTTCACTTTTATCTTTTTCAGTAAGTAAATTGGTTTTTGTTTTGATGAAGTTTTGTTTTGTTTTGTTTTGGAATTCACTTGTGTGCTGAGAAATTTTTTCCTTTCCTCAAGTTCATGACAATGTTATCCCATATAATTTTTTTTTAGAATCTTTATAGTTTCAGCTTTCAAATTTAGGTTTATATTATATTGCAAATAAAGATATTTTACACTGTGGTAAGAAAAAAAAAAAAAAAAAAAAAAGAAAGATCCTCTATCAACCCTTCACCAAATGTTTTAGGCAGTGTTGATGATCATTCCCTAGATTCATTATTTCAGTAGGGGTTGTAAAACAGTGATGGCTTACTTCTTTATTTCCTTCTGCATTTATTGACTGAAATGCATCTATAAAGCAGACATTTTTCTCATCAACTATTCAGTTCAGCTCAGTTCAGTCAATCGTGTACAACTGTTTGTGACCCCATTAACTGCAGCAAGCCAGGCCTCCCTGTCCATCACCAATTCCCGGAGTTCACCCAAACCCATGTCCATTGAGTTGGTGATGCCATCCACCCATCTCATCCTCTGTCGTCCCCTTCTCCTCCTGCCCTCAGTCTTTCCCAGAATCAGGGTCTTTTCAAATGAGTCAGCTCTTCACATCAGGTGGCCAAAGTATTGGAGTTTCAGCTTCAGCATCAGTCCTTCCAATGAACACCCAGGACTGATCTCCTTTAGGATGGACTGGTTGGATCTCCTTGCAGTTCAAGGGACTCTCAAGAGTCTTCTCCAACACCACAGTTCAAAAGCATCAATTCTTCGGCACTCAGCTTTCTTTATATTCCAACTCTCACATCCATACATGACCACTGGAAAAACCATAGCCTTGACTAGATGGACCTTTGTTGCCAAAGTAACATCTCTGATTTTTAATATGCTGTCTAGGTTGGTCATAACTTTCCTTCCAAGGAGTAAGCGTCTTTTAATTTCATGGCTGCAGTCACCATCTGCAGTGATTTTGGAGCCCCCCAAAATAAAGTCAGCCACTGTTTCCACTCTTTACCCATCTATTTCCCATGAAGTGATGGGACCGGATGCCATGATCTTCGTTTTCTGAATGTTGAGCTTTAAGCCTACTTTTTCACTCTCCTCTTTCACTTTCATCAAGAGGCTCTTTAGTCCTTCTTCACTTTCTGCCATAAGGGTGGTGTCATCTGCATATCTGAGGTTACTGATATTTCTCCCAGCAATCTTGATTCCAGCTTGTGCTTCTTCCAGCCCAGCGTTTCTCATGATGTACTCTGCATATAAGTTAAATAAGCAGGGTGACAACATACAGCCTTGACGAACTCCTTTTCCTATTTGGAACAGTCTGTTGTTCCATGTCCAGTTCTAACTGTTGCTTCCTGACCTGCATACAGATTTCTCAAGAGGCAGGTCAGGTGGTCTGGTATTCCCATCTCTTTCAGAATTTTCCACAGGTTATTGTGATCCACACAGTCAAAGGCTTTGATAGTCAATAAAGCAGAAATAGATATTTTTCTGGAACTCTCTTGCTTTTTCCATGATCCAGCTGATGTTGGCAATTTGATCTCTGGTTCCTCTGCCTTTTCTAAAACCAGCTTGAACATCTGGAAATTCACGGGTCACATATTGCTAAAGCCTGGCTTGGAGAATTTTGAGCATTACTGACATGTGAGATGACTGCAATTGTGAGGTAGTTTGAGCATTCTTGGCATTGCCTTTCTTTGGGATTGGAATGAAACCTGACCTCTTCCAGTCCTGTGGCCACTGCTGAGTTTTCCAAATTTGCTGGCATATTGAGTACAGCACTTTCACAGCATCATCTTTCAGGATTTGAAATAGCTTAACTGGAAATCCATCACTACTACTACTACTACTGCTATTCCTACTAAGTCGCTTCAGTCGTGTCCGACTCTGTGTGACCCCACAGACCGCAGCCCACCAGGCTCCACCGTCCCTGGGATTCTCCAGGCAAGAACACTGGAGTGGGTTGCCATTTCCTTCTCCAATGCATGAAAGTGAAAAGTGAAAGTGAAGTCACTCAGTCATGTCCAACTCTTCGCGACCCCATGGACTGCAGCCTACCAGGCTCCTCTGTCCATGGGATTTTCCAGGCAAAAGTACTGGAGTGGGGTGCCATTGCCTTCTCCAAATCCATCACTATGGATTTCCTAAGTCTGCTAGCTTTGTTCATAGTGATGCTAGTCTGAATTACAGTTTGTCAGGAAAGGTAGGATAGTTTGTTTCTTTCTCTTTATCAACCAATGTTTAGAATGAGTTTGTGCCCTCACACCCTTCAAAAGTGATCACACTTTTTGGATTTTACTTTTTCCTATCGTTAATGTACTCACGGATTTTAATATATTTTACGTGTTATAATAATTTCAGTCAACTTTAAAAAATCCGTCCAAATTAGCTATTAAATCTTTTTTTAAATATAACCCCATAGATTTTTGATTGCTTCCTTGCTTTCTGGTATATTCCAGGCTCTTGTACATTTCCTGCACCAGTCGTAGAAACAGACGTTTTTCTGAGGGGCTTGATTATTTATTGTGGGAAATGGTTCTGCCTGCCGTATAAACTGATTATGTCTCATTCAAGAGAAATTCTCAATCAGAATACTCTGAGTACTCATGGGATACAGAAGAAGTACCAAAACTGGCAGACATCATAAAAAATTTTACTTCTTAGAGAAAAAGTTGCCACATTATTATAGGATCTATTAGGTAAATGTATACAATTTTATCTTTACTGTAACCTAATCATTGATTGAATAATGAGTTAAGAATGTGAATGAGAATATTTATAAGATTGCACTTTATTTAGGGCTTCCCTGGTGGCTCAGTAGGTAAAGAATCTGCTTTCAGTGCAGGAGACTCGAGTTCAATTCCTGGGTTGAGAAGATCTCTTGGAGAAGGGAATGGCAACCCACTCTAGTATTCTTGCCTGGAGAATTTCATGGACAGAGGAGCCTGGCGAGCTACAGTTCATGGAATCACAAGAGTCAGACATCACTTAGTAACTAAACCACCACCATCACACTATATATTAGTAGAGAAATGGGCAGATCAGCTTTTGTAGAACCTGAAGTCTAAACAATCAGGAGGGATCTCTCTTTTAGAAAATGAGTATGAAATTACAGAAACAAAATTAGATGAGAACGTGAACATTTATCATTTTTGTCTTATCCAAACTCTTCACTGGTGGAATCAGTAGTTTATACAAATCTTTAGTTTATAAGAAGCTGTTTGCAGATTAAAAATACAGGTCATTTACAGAAATATATCTAGCCCCTGTTGGCAGTAACCAAGAGTACTACAAGTGAAATGTAAGAAGTCATAACAAATGATTTCTAGTTATTATTTTGGTTCCTACTACAGTGTACCTACTAGCAAGAGTAGAAATGATGCACTTGCTTTAGTTACAGTATGCGGCACTTCTCAAGCCAGGGAGTTGCCTGCAGGCATTTCATAAAAATTTCCAGAGCTATTATTAGATATTATACAGAAGACTTTCCTCCTAGTTTTCAGCCCTGAGTTCTCTGGCAGATGCCTTGGTGATTATAGTGACAGTAATGCTTGGCATCCCGACAGACATTCTGCCCCAGGACTAGCAGCAGCAACTGACCAGGGTTTTGCAGGAGGAATTTTTATTTTTATTTTTCAGATACTTCAAAACAAGGACAAGGTCATTCCCAATGCCAGAACTTCTAGCTAAGTCATAACTTCTCCTTGTGTGTCAAAACTACTGAGAGAAAGGAATAAAATACCAAAAAAAAAAAAAGAAAAGAAAACCCATTACCAAGAACATAAGCCTTTAAATATAGTATTAGGAACTCTGGATATCCAGAATACACTGTTTCAAACTGAACACCAGCATCACCATCAGCACCAGAAAAATCATAGGTAATATTCATTTTTGCACTGTTCATCAGGCTCTGAGCTAAGTGCCTTGTATTACACTTGGCAGAATCCTGATTTTATACAAGACAGGGAAAGAACCTGGTTGTAAGTGTGGGGTGGGGACCAAGATTTGTCCATAGACAATCTAATTCCGGAGACAATTTCTTAATCCTGCTCAATACTGCCTTGCAGTTTCCTCTACTTGAAAAACACTTTTCTTGATCCTGAACTTTTAGACGTAATAAAAATTTAAATCTTATTATTACAAAAAAGAAGAATATTAATGCTTTTCCTCTTTTAGTTTCTAAACTGATCTTATATATGATGACCGAATTTTGCATATCGTTAGTAACATTTGGATTTAGTGTTTAAAACACCAGCTTCTGTATAGTCAAAAATGCATTAACAACACTGGAAAATAAATTCTTAAATCTATTATATTAACAAAAAGAAGTAAACCTAAACTTCTATTGACTTTTAAAAGTTTTATCAACTTTTATCAAATTGATAAGAGAAGAAAAAATAAAACTAATTTACATAAAAGCTGATTTGTAAAAATACTCTGACTATATAGAGAGACATATATTATAAGAACAAAAAGAGCTGTAGGGAATTTTGAACATGCCACAGGAAGTTTGTTGTTGGTTAGAGGTACTGATGCAGCAGATCTGAAACAATTTTGTGCATTGTGAGGCTGAAGAAAGAAGTACATAAATACACTGGTATTGTGGGGTGTGAGGATTCTCACTTGGGAAAAGAGAAACAGAAAAATACAATGGGGGAAGGAGAGGAAGACCCCAATGATGTTGGAATGGAATTAATGGTAGTAGTAGTGGAGAAGGAAATGGCAACCCACTCCAGTGTTCTTGCCTGGAGAATCCCAGGGACACTGGAGCCTGGTGGGCTGCCGTCTATGGGGTCGCACAGAGTCGGACACGACTGGGGCGACTTAGCAGCAGCAGCAGTAGTAGTATAGCAGTATTATACTGCATAGCTCTGGCAGTACCCTATACATATAAGGGTGTGTGTGTGTGTGTGTGTGTGTGAACATGAGCATGGATGTGAAAGTTGGTAAACATTCTAGCATCTACTGAAAAGGCCTAGAAGTAGGGATACTCCTGCACTGATGAGGAAACCTAATGTCCAGATCTAGGGTTTCGAGCTAGATCTAGTTCTAAAAAGAAATAAGACTCTCAGAACAGGAAAATACAATCCTGAAGCATCTGGATGTGCCACTGAGAATGAGTTCATAGTGATGAGGACACATCAAAAAGAAACAGCACCCAACTCTGAAGAGCTCCCATTAGTCAAATTTGGAACAATCTGAGTATCAAAGGAATGATAAGAAGAATAGATTATAATAATACTGAACTGAAAGAATATGTTCATAAGTACATAGTGATGCCTAAAATTTTTTTAATGCAAAGGAGGAGAAGAAAAAGAAAATCAACTTATAAATGTAAAAGTATTGATAGAAATGGAAAACCAGAATTTCACAACCATATAGCAATAATGAATTCAGGTAACAATCATCAGTGGATACGAAAACCAGTAGGTTCAAAAGTCGGTAGTGAACTATTCATGCAATCTCAAAGTATCCCTGTGCAGACTATATTTGGATTAAAAAGGGGAAAAGTTGCTTTATAATAGAAAAATCATGCAGACACTACCTTTACCTTAACATAGGCAGTAATAGAGTACATTGAGATCCTAGTTCTTCTGGGGACACTGGGAAGGACACCTAGGAAGATAGTCTTCCAAAACTCTTAATCTGAATCTAATCACAAGGAAACAATCAAATCCAAAATGTAGGGCATTCTGTAAAACATCTAGACTGACTGAACTTTTCCAAAACATCAACACAATGTAGAACAGCAAACGCCACCAAATAAAGCTGGATATCTGTTTTGTTTAAAGAAGAAAAAGGAGATAGGAACACTAACACAGTGTATAATCCTGGATTGGAACTTAGATTGAAAAACAAAGAAAATGACTATAAATGATACTAGCAGGACAACTGAGGAAATGTGAATGGACTGTGTGTGATATAATACTGCTCTGCTAGCCCTGCCAGGTATTTTGCAGGGAATGTTCTGGTTCTTCGCAGTTGGTGAGCCAAATGAAGGCCAAGACTTTCATCCCAGGAGCCACAGGTAGAATGGATAGTGATCAGAGGCCATCCTTGCCTTAGATGCTTTTAACATAGGTGAGAAAAGGCCTAACTGTCAATGACTACTGGCCTCCATTCATCCTGGGCATAAGCATGAGCAACATCTGGCTCGCTTAGCAGCACTGACAGTCTTAAAGAATTTGATTCGATTCTAACCTGCAAGTTACTAAGAACAGCATCTTGCAAAAAGCTCTCTAAGAAACCACACAAAACTGAAGACTGATTTAGAATGAAATTGAGTTTTCAGAGGTATGAAAAACTTTAGTCTGAAAAAAGCTACACATTCTTTGGGACCACGAAATCATAACATTTAATTTGGAGGAACATCAAGAAATCATTTGATCTGGCCATCCACCTTCAGATATGTGAAATCAGAGAAGTTGTAAGAGAGAAAATAGGATTGTGTTCTGAAGATCTCTAGGGCATGAGACCCATTATCCTCCCTTCCAAAGGTCAGTAAGTTTCTTCCCTTTCACCCATGTCTTTTTGTGCCTAAGCCAATCCTATCCCTCTTTTTTTCTCCTCACAGAAACTGTATTCCATAATGACCTCAGTTATTCTTCTTTGAACCAGTATGAAGTATAATTTAACTGGCAACTCTCTAAGCGTGGTCTATAGACACTATGGGTCCCAAAATACATTTGGGGGTCTGTAAGGTCAGAACTGTTTTCATAATAACATTAAGAGTTTTTTTTCCCTGCCTTTTTCACTTCACTGACGTTTGTACTGATGGTACTTCAGCAAATAGTGTGTAAATTTGCCGATGAGTAAAGACAGTGACACCAAACTCTACCAGGGGTGCTTATCTTCATGAGCATACATTCAAAGTTTAAAAAATGAAAGAAAGAAAAAGAAAAAAATTATCTTGAGAATGTCTTTGATAAAGCAGTAAAAATTAGTTAATTTTATTAGATCTCAACCCTTTGGTTAAGATTTTGAATAGCTTGTGTGACAAAATGAAAAGTATGCATAGAATCACCTCTGGGTGATTGAGTTGCAAGCTGAACTGGCCACTTTTTTCATTTGAAAGAGTGACTGGCAGATAAACTATAGTTATTCACACTTGGCCATCTAGCAGACATTTTCTTAATAACAAATGAAGTGAACTTATTACTTCAAGGAAAATTGATAGAATTTTTTTGCCAATTATAAAATTCACGATTTCAAGTAAAAAAGTAAGATTTTTTTGAAAACTAGTATTTACTAGTGTGAGCTTGACAGCTTTCTAATACTTAGACTTCTGATGGAATTTATAATGATATTAACAAATGTGATTTTTGAAGTATTATATAAAGACATGTATCTACATTTGAAGGATCTACACATCTCAGGAAACCAATATTCTTCAAATGACTAATGCAGATGTTACCAAAACCATTCATAGTTAAAAGACCCACTGAAATTACAGACGAATCAATGTATTTCTCACAACAGCATGAAAATCAAAACTACAATTGTACAGTTTATTAGAGAAATGCAAATCAAAAATACAATGATGTGGTTTTGATTTGCATTTCTCTAATAATTGGCAATGAGCTTCTCTTCATGTGCCTATTGACCTTCTGTATGTCTTCTTGGGAAAATTATCTATGTAGGTCTTCTGCCCATTTTTTGATTGGGTTGTTTGGAATTTTTATTACTGAGTTGTATGAGCTGTTTGCATATTTTGGAAATTAAATCCTTGTTAGTCTCATCATTTGCATATTTTCTCCCAGTCTTTGTTTTGTTTATGGTTTTCTCTACTGTACAGAAACTTGTAGGTGATAATTAGGGAGTCTGAGGTGGACAAGTACACGCTGCTATGTTTAAAACGGATAACCAACAAGGAACGACCGTGTAATGCAGGGAACGCTGCTCAGTGTTACGTGACAGCCTGGAGGGGTGGGCAGAATGGAGAGATATATGTATGGCTAAGCCCCTTTGCTGGTCACCTGAAACTGTCACATCATTGTTAATCGGCTATACCCCAATACAAAATAAAAAGTAAAAAAAACTACAATGAGGAATGACCTCACACTTGTCAGAATGGCCATCATTAAACAGTCTATACACAATGAGTGTTGGAGAGGGTATGGAGAAAAGGGAACTCTCTTACACTGTTGATGGGAATGTAAATTGGTACAGCCATTATGAAAAACAGTATGGAGTGTCTTCAAAAATCTAAAAATAGAGTTGCCATATGATCTATCAATCCTACTCTTGGGCATATATAACAAACTATAATTTGAAAAGATACACGCACCCCTATGTTCAGCGCAGCACTATTTACATGAGCCAAGACATGGAAACAACCTAAATGTCCTTGACAGGTGAACAGATAAAGATGTGGTTTGGAATCACAATGGAGTATTACCCATAAAAAGAATAAAATAATTCCATTTGCAGCAACATGGATGGGCCTAGAGGTTATCATACTAAACGAAGGAAGTCAGAAAGAGAAAGACAAATACCGTATGATATCACTTATACATGGAATCTAAACTACAACACAAATAAACATATCTAAAAAATAGAAACAGACCCACAGACACAGAGAACATTCCTGTGACTGCCAAGGGGAAAAGGGGATGGAAAAAGAAAGAATTGGGAGTTTGGATTAACATATCCAAATCAGTATACATAGGATGAATAAACAGTATCCTACTGTATAGCACAGGGGACTATATTCAATATTATATGATAAGCCATAGTGGAAAAGAATATGAAAAATAACATTATATGTATAACAATGTTGCTTTTCTATATAGCAGAAATTAAACATTATAAATCAACTCTACCTAAATAAAAGAAAACAGTGCAATACTCAAAAAAACGGAAGAAAAAATCTTACGGCACAAGCAATGTTAGTTCACAGAACACAATAAATGTTAGCCTTATATATTTATAAAACTCAAAATCCTGAAACACTTTCAATCTGCTTATATAATTTGATTCTTTGAAAAGATTCTACACCCCCAAATATTTCTCCTGACGATACTCATGCTCTTATGAAAATAACATGAAAGCCAAAATCCTGGAGCTTGCTCCCAGTTCTCCTTCTAATTATAGATCTTCCTTGACTTATAATGAAGTTATGTCCCAATAAAACCTTTATAAGTTGAATTTATTGTATGTTGAAATGCATTTAATTCACCTCACCTACTGAATATCATAGCTTGGCCTAGCCTAACTTAAACGTGTTCAGAACACTTATACTAGCCCAAGGTTGGGCAAAATCATCTAACACAAAGCCTGTTTTATAGTAAAGAATTGAATAGCTCATGTAATTTGTGGACTGATGAACTGAAAGTGAAGAACAGAATGGCTGTATGGGTACAGAGTGGCAGTAAGTGAATTGCTAGTGTGCCCTTGGGACTGTGTAGCTGATGGGGAGCTGGGGCTTGCTGCTGCTGCCTGGCATCACAAGAGAACACTGTGTCACATATCACTGGCCTGGGAAAAGATCAAAATTCAAAGTACAGTTTCTACTGAATGTCTACTGCTTTTGCACCCTCATAAAGTCAAAATCATAAATTGAACCATAGTAAGTCAGGGACCATCTGTATAGGAAAGGAGACACAATCCGTTCTTTTACCACTGCCCTAGATACTATGAAGCTCTATTTGCTAGTGTTGCCAACATTGGATTAAGGTAACAATAACTGTTAACTTTTATTGAGTGATTGCTATCTTCAGGACCTGTGTAGAGATTTATACTCAGTTCTCTCACTTAAATCTCAGAACAGTCTTACTAGTTAGGCAGTATCGTTGCATGATCATGGAGCTCACAGTCAGATCACAAAATGCAGACGTGGCTGCTGTGCAGAGGAAACTCTACATCTAAGTTATCAAGGCCCAATATTTACCAAATAGGCATGTAACAGGAAAGCTGCCATTTTCCCTATATCCTAAAAGCCATAAATGTTTCAAAACTTAAGAGAGATTTCTATTCCAAATAATTTCTGGAGAAAGATTTACTTCCATTATGAAAATTCAAATCAAGATGCCAAATTATCCAAAGACGTTTTGGCAACTTTGTATGCCTATCATTTCCTGGATTATGAGTGACAGGGTTGGAAAACTGGACTAAAATAAAACATGAAGAAAGCCCAAGCCCATCATATGATCAAACAAATTCACTCATTACTAATGGACTCCACCATCCTCTACATTTCTTGTCTTATTTTCCTAAAAGTTATCCCTTTTGGCATCTTTCTCATAATGTATTTGAAATGGTAATTTAGAACCTCACTATCTAAACTTACTGACTTAAAGTCTCAATTTGTATCAACTTTTACAGCTTATATAGACCACAGATTTTTTAATGCAATTAAAAAAAAATGTAATAGATATAGTATGATTTCCCATCATTATTTACTGTCAAGAGAATGGTTTCATCTGAAACAGTGTCATCTTTCTGTATAACTACTATCAGAGAATAAGATGTCATAATTTTAATGGTTGAGAAGTTTGTGAAAAATTTTACAACACTATGGGATGCATTCCACATTATTACTTTATTAAATCTACAAAAAGCAAAGGAGAAAAGGAAAGATATATGCATTTGAATGCAGAGTTCCAAAGAATAGCAAGGAGAGATAAGAAAGCTTTCCTCAGTGATCAAAGCAAAGAAATAGAGGAAAACAATAGAATGGGAAAGACTAGAGATCTTGTCAAGAAAATTAGAGATACCAAAGGAACAGTTCATGCAAAGATAGGCTCAATAAAGGACAGAAATGGTAGGGACCTAACAGAAGCAGAAGATATTCAGAAGAGGTGGCAAGAATACACAGAAGAGCTATACAAAAACGATCTTCACAAGCCAGATAATCATGACGGTATAATCACCCACCTAGAGCCAAACATCCTGGAATGTGAAGTCAAGTGGGCCTTAGGAAGTATCACTACGAACAAAGTTAGTAGAGGTGATGGAATTCCAGTTGAGCTATTTCAAATCCTGAAAGATGATGCTGTGAAAGTGCTGCACTCAATATGCCAGCAGATTTGGAAAACTCAGCACTGGCCACGGGACTGGAAAAGGTCAGTTTTCATTCCAACCCCAAAGGCAATGCCAAAGAATGTTCAACCTACCACACAATTGCACTCATCTCACACGCTAGTAAAGTAATGATCAAAATTCTCCAAGACGGGTTTCAGCAATACATGAACTGTGAGCTTCCATATATTTAAGCTGGTTTTAGAAAATACAGAGGAACCAGAGATCAAATTGCCAACACCTGTTGGATCATCGAAAAAGCAAGAGAGTTCCAGGAAAACATCTACTTCTGCTTTCTTGACTATGCCAAAGCCTTTGACTCTGTGTATCACCACAAACTGTGGAAAATTCTGAAAGAGATGGGAATACCAGACCACCTGACCTGCCTCCTGAGAAATCTGTATACAGGTCAGGAAGCAACAGTTAGAACTGGACATGGAACAACATATTGGTTCCAATTTGGGAAAAGACGTCAAGGCTGTAGATTGTCACCCTGCTTATTTAACTTATATGCAGAGTACATTGTGAGAAACACTGGGCTGGATGAAGCACAAGCTGGAATCAATAATGTCAGATATGCAGATGACCTCATCCTATGGCAGAAAGTGAAAAACAACTAAAGAGCCTCTTGATGAAAGTGAAAGGAGTGTTTAAAAGTTGGCTTAAAGCTCAACATTCAGAAAACTAAGATTATGGCATCTGGTCCCATCACTTCATGGCAAATAGATGGAGAAACAGTGGAAACTGGCTGACTTTATTTTGGGGGGCTCCATAATCACTGCAGATGGTGACTGCAGACACGAAATTAAAAGATGCTTACTTCTTGGAAGAAAAGTTATGACCAAACTAGACAGCATATTAAAAAGCAGAGATATTACTTTGCCAACAAAGGTCCATCTAGTCAAAGCTATGGTTTTTCCAGTAGTCATGTATGGATATGAGAGTTGGACTATAAAGAAAGCTGAGTGCCAAAGAATTGATTCTTTCAAACTGTGGTGTTGGAGAAGACTCTTGAGAGTCCCTTGAACTGCAAGGAGATCCAACCAGCCCATCCTAAAGGAGATCATTCCTGAATATTCATTGGAATGACTGATGCTGAAGCCAAAACTCCAATATTTTGAACACCTGATGCAAAGAACTGGCTCATTCGAAAAGACCCTGATGCTGGGAAAGATTGATGGTGGGAGAAGAAGGGGAAGACAGAGGATAAGACGGTTGAATGGCATCACCAACTCAATGGGCATGAGTCTGAGTAAACTCCGGGAGTTGGTGATGGACAGGGAGGCCTGGCGTGCTGCAGTCCATGGGGTCGCAAAGAATCGGACACGACTGTGTGACTGAACTGAACAGAACTAAAATCTACAAAATAAATGGGAGGATTCTCCAATTTTAATGTGGCTCAGCATGGCAGCTCTAATGACTTCTGCTTCTAGGAGATGTGTACTGTGACATCTAATCTTTCTATGGAAAAACTGACAGCGTGAGAAATGCTACTTTTTAAAGGTGGCTCTTAAACAGATTTTAGTTCTAAATCTTACACTGGTGATACCAGTGAGCTATCCTACCAAATGACCCTCTAACAATCTGGGGAAACCTTAACACATCTCATTGTCTTTTATGTATTCTGTTGTACTTAATAATAGTTAACAACTTATATTGACTGAGGTCTATGTATCAAACAGGCAAAATGCTAAGGGTTTCATAAGCATCATCTGTTGTGTATTTGTTTACTGTGATTTCAAATCCACTTCTTTTTTTTCATTTTGACCTAAGAATGACACTGTTTTGTTCTAAGAGTGAAGTTGTTTACCTTGAGGAAGCTGTGTCAGAATGTTGTTATTAGCATCTATTGTTGTAGACAAGCAATCAGAGGCTCAAGAGAGAGGGGATAGATAAATATATATATATATATAATTATGGTTGATCTGAGTTGCTGTACAGCAGAAACCAACACAACATTGTAAAGCAATTGCTCTCCAATTAAAAATAAATTTATAAAAAGCTCAGCTATTGGCAAGTACTGCTGGGGGCTTATCGATAAGAATGGGTGATGGAAGGACCCTCCTCGGGGGTCAGGGGACTTTTAAGCTTTCAACACCAAGAGGTTTGACCTGCACCTCAAGAGTGTTTGGTCTGGGCAAGGTGGCTCTTAGCCCAGCAGTTGTAGAAACCATAGTAGCTCCAAGAAGGAAATACTTTGCCTGCCAGTGTCTTTGTTCCCCAGTAATGTGCTGTAGCAACCACAGACTTTCATTTTCTTGCTAGGCTGCTGGACATTAGCTCAGGGTTAGCTAAGCCCACTCTTCTGAAAATGAACTTGTAGAAATATCTACTTCCAGTAAATTTGGATTTTATTCTGTTAAAAAGAAAAACCACAGGCCCAAAATGGTGTCACTTGTGCTAAAGCCCATGACACCAAACCTAGATTTAATACCTAACCTACTTGCAGTTTTGACCTTCACTAGAAATGCAATCTTAATCAACCAGTCTGAAATTTTCTGGTCAGCACCAATGAGGGTCCTCTCCATCCCCCAGGAAGAAGAGGCTGTCTGCATGATAAAACCCTTGCTGCACCCAGTCCTCCCAAGAGAAAATGTCCTGACCTAAAAGTAATCCTTTCTTTTCTTGGATAATAGTTCGTTCGCCCAGTTCTTCTTCCTACAAAACCCTCCCATCTTGTACAACCCCTCAAAGCATAATTCTAGTTGCTAGATGGATATGGCCCAATTCATGAATCAGCTGTTATAGGGAATTAGATCTTTACATTCACTTGACTAAATTTTGTTTTTCTCACTATTCCTTTCATCTTCCCCTTGCCTGGAACAATAATGTGATTAATCTCTTACTGTTTTGGAGTATGTTAATTCTTTATTGATTTCTTCAGAGACATTATCCTGCATGTTATTGGCTTGTGAAATTACAATTCCCACAGTGAACCTGTGCTAAATAAATTATTGGCAAAGACAATCTGAGTCTCTGAGCATAATTTGCCCCCAAACAGAACATCATGACATAAGAGGAAGAGTTTTAAGATAGCTCCTGAGTACTAGTCACTCTTGAGACTCAAGTCTTAATAGTTACCCAAACACAGTTCATGAAGACCCATTAAATGCTAAAAGCCTGGAGACTGTTTATGCCATCTGCTTATTCCCCACCCTCACCTGTTGAAACTCCCTCTTCCTTTCAGATCATAACAAATCACAATATTATGTGACTATATTGATCATCCAGATGACCAAAATATATTTCTCACATATTAGGTTGGCCAAAAAGTTTGATCATTTTTTTCCATAACATTCTACAAACTTTTTGGCAAACCCATATTTGGTCTTTATCCACTGTTTGATTCACAGCTCTCAAATTGCACAGAATTTCCTGAGCTATGAGAACAAGAGGAACATCTTTGCATAACAATGATTTGGGAGAATGGCATTGAAACATGTATATTATCATATGTGAAATGAATTGCCAGTCTAGGTTCAATGCATGAGACAGGATGCTCAGGGCTGGTACACTGGGATGAACCTGAGGGATGGGATGGGGAGGGAGGTGGGAGGGGGGTTCAGGATGGGGAACACATGTATACCCGTGGCGGATCCATGTCAATGTGTGGCTCGATTGCATGCAGTACCAACGGCATTATATGTCCACTTATCTATTGGGAAGAGCAAACCTGTATTGGACATCATGCATGAATTGATACCATCAAATTAATAAAGCTCTGTAAATTAAAAAAAAAAAATTGCTCTCGTGTCCTTTGAAAATACTTCAGAGCCCATAAAGGTGAAATGGGTGTCTGTGATTAATTCCTAATAAGCTCGTTTCCAGTGTAACTGGGTTGTTGTTAAGAAGGTGATCTTTGATAGCACCAATAGGTGGGGGCCAGGTGCCAGGGGAATCAGTCACGTAGTTCAGTTCAGTTGCTCAGTCGTGTCTGACTCTTTGTGACCCCATGGACTGCAGCACACCAGGCCTCCCTGTACATCAGCAACTCCCAGAGTTTACTCAAACTCATTAAGTCAGTGATGCCATCCAACCATCTCATCCTCAGGCATCCCCTTCTCTTCCCACCTTCAATCTTTCCCAGCATCAGTTCAGTTCAGTTCAGTTGAGTCACTCAGTCGTGTCCAACTCTTTGCGACCCCATGAATCATAGCATGCCAGGCCTCCCTGTCCATCACCAACTCCCAGGGTTCACTGAGACTCACGTCCATTGAGTCAGTGATGCCATCAAGCCATCTCATCCTCTGTCGTCCCCTTCTCCTCCTGCCCCCAATCCCTCCCTGCATCAGAGTCTTTTCCAATGAGTCAACTATTCACATGAGGTGCCCAAAGTACTGGAGTTTCAGCTTTAGCATCATTCCTTCCAAAGAAATCCCAGGGCTGATCTCCTTCAGAATGGACTGGTTGGATTTCCTTGCATTCCAAGGGACTCTCAAGAGTCTTCTCCAACACCACAGTTCAAAAGCATCAATTCTTCGGCGCTCAGCCTTCTTCACAGTCCAACTCTCACATCCATACATGACCACTGGAAAAACCATAGCCTTGACTAGATGGACCTTTGTTGGCAAAGTAATGTCTGTGCTTTTGAATATGCTATCTAGGTTGGTCATAACTTTCCTTCCAAGGAGTAAGCGTCTTTTAATTTCATGGCTGCAGTCACCATCTGCAGTGATTTTTGAGCCCCCCAAAATAAAGTCTGATACTGTTTCCACTGTTTCCCCATCTATTTCCCATGAAGTGATGGGACTGGATGCCATGATCTTCGTTTTCTGAATGTTGAGCTTTAAGCCAACTTTTTCACTCTTCACTTTCACTTTCATCAAGAGGCTTTTTCATTCCTCTTCACTTTCTGCCATAAGGGTGGTGTCATCTGCATATCTGAGGTTATTGATATTTCTCCCAGCAATCTTGATTCCAGCTTGTGTTTCTTCCAGTCCAGCATTTCTCATGATGTTTTTCAAATGAGTCAGTTCTTCACATCACGTGGCCAAAGTATTGGAGTTTCAGCTTCAGCATCAGTCATTCCAACGAATATTCAGGACTGATTTCCTTTAGGATTGATTGGTTTGATCTCCTTGCAGTCCAAGGGACTCTCAAGAGTCTTCTCCAACACCACAATTCAAAGAATCAATTCTTTGGTGCTCAGCTTTCTTTATAGTCCAACTCTCACATCCATACATAACTAATGGAAAAACCATAGCCTTGACTAGACAGACATTTGTTTTCAAAGCAATGTCTCTGCTTTTTAATGTGCCATCTAAGTTGGTCATAACTTTTCTTCCAAGGAGCAAGTGTCTTTTAATTTCATGGTTACAGTCACTATCTGCAGTGATTTTGGAGCCCCCAAAATAAATTCTGTCACCGTTTTCATTTTTTCCCCATCTATTTGCCATGAACTAATGGGACCAGATGCCATGATCTTAGTTTTCTGAATGTTGAGTTTTAAGCCAACTTTTTTACTCTCCTCTTTCACTTTCATCCAGAGCGTCTTTAGTTCTTCTTTGCTTTCTGCCATAAGGGTGGTGTCATCGGTATATCTGGTTTTTGATATTTCTCCTGGCAATCTTGATTCCAGCTTGTGCTTCATCCAGTCCAGCGTTTCTCATGATGTACTCTGCATATAAGTTAAATAAGCAGGGTGACAATATACAGCTTTGATGTCCTCCTTTCCTGATTTGAAATCAGTCTGTTGTTCCATGTCCAGTTCTAACTGTTGCTTCCTGGCCTACATACAGATTTCTCAAGAGGTAGGTCAGGTTGTCTGGTATTCCCATTTTTTAAAGAATTTTCCACAGTTTGTGGTGATACCCAAAGTCAAAGGCTTTGGCATAGTCAGTTAAGCAGAAGTAGATGCTTTTTTGGACCTCTCTTGCTTTTTCGATGATCCAGCGGATGTTGGCTATTTGATCTCTGGTTCCTCTGTATTTTCTAAAACCAGCTTGAACACATGGAAGTTCACAGTTCACATACTGTTAAAGCCTGGCCTGGAGAATTTTGAGCATTACTTTACTAGCGTGTGAGATGAGTGCGATTGTGCGGTAGTTTGACCATTCTTTGGCATTGCTTTTCTTTGGGATTGGAATGAAAAATGCCTTTTTCCAGTCCTGTGGCCAGTGCTGAGTTTTCCAAATTTGCTGGCCTATTGAGTGCAGCACTTTCGCAGCATCATCTTTCAGGATTTGAAATAGCTCAACTGGAATTCCGTCACCTCCACTAGCTTTGTTCATAGTGATGCTTCCTAAGGCCCACTTGACTTCACATTCCAGGATGTCTGGCTCTAGGTGAGTGATCATACCATCGTGATTATCTGGGTCATGAAGATCTTTTTTGGATAGCTCTTCTGGGTATTCTTGCCACCTTTTCTTAATATCTTCTGCTTCTGTTAGGTCCCTACCATTTCTGTCCTTTATTGAGCCTATCTTTGCATGAACTGTTCCCTTGGTATCTCTAATTTTTCTTGAAGAGATCTCTAGTTTTTCCCATTCTGTTGTTTTCCTCTATTTCTTTACACTGATCACTGAGGAAAGCTGTCTTATCTCTCCTTGGTATTCTTTGGAACTCTGCATTCAGATGCTTATATCTTTCCTTTTCTCCTTTGCTTTCTGCTTCTCTTCTATTCACAGCTATTTGTAAGTCCTCCTCAGACAGACATTTTACTTTTTGCATTTCTCATGTACAAGGTCATGAACCTCTGCCCATAGTTCTTCAGGCACTCTGTCTATCAAATCTAATCCCTCAAATCTATTTCTGACTTCCACTTTATAATCTTATGGGTTTGACTTAGGCCATACCTGAATTGTCTAGTAGTTTTCCCTACTTTCTTCAATCATGTGGTTAGAGGTTTGGAACTTTCAGTCCCACCCCTTGATTTTTGGAGAAGGGAAAGCGTCTAGAGGTTGAATCTATCACCAGTGGCCAATGAGTTAATCTTTTTTTTTTTTAATTTAATTTTATTTTAAATTTTACAATATTGTATTGGTTTTGCCAAATATCGAAATGAATCTGCCACAGGTATACGTGTTCCCCATCCTGAACCCTCCTCCCTCCTAAAAGATCATACACCATGACCAAGCGGGCTTTATCCCAGGGATGCAAGGATTCTTCAATATCCACAAAGCAATCAATGTAATACACCACATTAACAAATTGAAAAATAAAAACCATATGATTATCTCAATAGATGCAGAGAAAGCCTTTGACAAAATTCAACACCCATTTATGATAAAAACTCTCCAGAAAGCAGGAATAGAAGGAACATACCTCAACATAATAAAAGCTATATATGACAAACCCACAGCAAACATTATCCTCAATGGTGAAAAATTGAAAGCATTTCCTCTAAAGTCAGGAACAAGACAAGGGTGCCCACTTTCACCATTACTGTTCAACATAGTTTTGGAAGTTTTGGCCACAGCAATCAGAGCAGAAAAAGAAATAAAAGGAATCCAAATTGGAAAAGAAGAAGTAAAACTCTCTCTGTTTGCAGAGACATGATCCTCTACATAGAAAACCCTGAAGACTCCACCAGAAAATGACTAGAACTAATCAATGATTATAGTAAAGTTGCAGGATATAAAATCAACACACAGAAATCCCTTGCATTCCTATACACTAATAATGAGAAAACAGAAAGAGAAATTAAGGAAACAATTCCATTCACCATTGCAATGGAAAGAATAAAATACTTAGGAATATATCTATCTAAAGAAACTAAAGACCTATATATAGAAAACCAATGAGTTAATCTTGCCTGTGTTATGAAACCTCCATGAAAATCCAAAAGGAGGAGCTTCTAGGTTGGGGAACCAGAATGCTTCCACATGCCAAACTCCACAAGCTCCTTGAGCACGCAACCACTTTGTTTGGGACCTTGTCCTATATCTCAGTCTGTGGGGTCTGGGTCCTGGTGCGTACAAGCTTTGTTTGAGCCTGCTAAGCCTCTCTGGAGGGTATGGGGTTTGATTCTAAATCAATTTCACCTGTCCTACTGTCTTGCCGGGGCTTCTCCTTTGCCCTTGGACGTGGGGTATCTCCTCAAAGTCACTCCAGCACAACACAGCCGCTGCTCCAGCAAATCTGGAAAACTTAGCAGTGGCCACAGGACTGGAAAAGGTCAGTTTTCATTCCAATCCCAAAGAAAGGCAATGTCAAAGAATGCTCAAACTACCGCATAATTGCTCAAAATTCTCCAAGCCAGGCTTCAACAGTATGTGAACTGTAAACTTCCAGATGTTCAAGCTGGTTTTAGAAAAGGCAGAGGAACCAGAGATCAAATCGCCAACATCCGCTGGATCATCGAAAAAGCAAGAGATTGCGAGAAAAGCATCTACTTCTGTTTAACTGACTATGCCAAAGCCTTTGACTTTGGGTATCACCATAAACTGTGAAAAATTCTTTAAAAGATTCTTTTTAAGACTTAAAAAGAATATCAGACAACCTGACCTACCTCTTGAGAAATCTGTATGCAGGCCAGGAAGCAACAGTTAGAACTGGACATGGAACAACTGACTGGTTCCAAATCAGGAAAGGAGGACTTGAAGGCTGCATATTGTCATCATGCTTATTTAACTTATATGCAGAGTACATCACGAGAAACACTGGGCTGGATGAAGCACAAGCTGGAATCAAGATTGCAGGGAGAAATATCAAAAACCAGATATACCGATGACACCACCCTTATGGCAGAAAGCAAAGAAGAACTAAAGACGCTCTGGATGAAAGTGAAAGAGGAGAGTGAAAAAGTTGGCTTAAAACTCAACATTCAGAAAACTAAGATCATGGCATCTGGACTCATCAGTTCATGGCAAATAGATGGGGAAAAAGTGAAAACAATGACAGAATTTATTTTGGGGGCTCCAAAGTCATTGCAGATGGTGACTGTAGTCATGAAATTAAAAGACACTTGCTCCTTGGAAGAAAAGTTATGACCAACCTCAACAGCATATTGAAAAGCAGAGACGTTACTTTGCCAACAAATGTCTGTCTAGTCAAAGCTATGGTTTTCCAGTAGTCATGTATAGATGTGAGCATTGGAATATAGAGAAAGCTGAGTGCCAAAGAATTGATTCCTCTGAACTGTGGCATTGGAGAAGACTTTGAGATTCTCTTGGACTGCAAGGAGATCAAACTAGTCCATCCTAAAGGAAATCAGTCCTGAATATTCATTGGAAGGACTGATGCTGAAGCTGAAACTCCGATACTTTGGCCACCTGATGTGAAGAACTGACTCATTTGAAAAGACCCTGATCCTGGGAAAGATTGAAGGTGTGAGGAGAAGGGGATGACAGAGGATGAGATGGATGGATGGATGGCATCACAGACATGAGTTTGAATCAGCTCCGGGAGTTGGTGATGGCTAGGGAGGCCTGGCATGCTGCAGTCCATGGAGTTGCAAAGAGTCAGTCACCACTGAGCGACTGAACTGAACAGAACTGAACTTGTCCTATGTGTCTCTTCACCTGGATTTTGATTTACATCCTTTAATATTTTTTTGTAATACATTGGTAATCTAGTGAATAAACGAGTTTTCTGAGTTATGTCAGCCATTCTACCATATTAATCATACCCAAAGAGGGGACTGTGGGAACCTCCAGTTTATAGTGAGCTGGTCAGAAGTACAGGTAACAACCTAGGTTTGTGATTAGTATCTGAAGTGGAGGGTGGTCTTGTGGGACTGAGCCCTTAACCAGTGGGATCTGATGCTATCTCTGGGTAGACAGTGTCAGAATGAGGTGTCCTGAATTAAGTTACAGGACATTCTGCTAGTGTCTTTGAATTGTTTGTGAGGCACGCCTCCATGCACACACTTTGGAATTGGGTTCAGGAGCCCAAATTGGGTTCAGCCCCTTGCTGAAGATCCTTAGAGCAGGAGTGTTGCACAAGTATCTCCTGAGAACTCTAAGGCCCCAGGCCTGCAGCCCGCCTTCCTGAAGACCACGTGACAGACCTTGTGAAACTGTATTCACGCCCACGTACATTCCTCTCTATGAAGAACAGCAAAGGTTTTCATTTATTGATAAAGGGATCCCAGTTCTGAGACGTTTAAGAACTACATTGGGTCTCATCCCTCCCTCTTTCCACCGCACTGCCTCCACCTCATGTCAGCACCTTCCCACTGGTTACTTGTGGTTTTCTCTGGTCTGCTTTCCTGCCTTGTTCTTCCTGTCCTGTATTCCATCTCCCACAAAGCTGCCAGCAATCTTAAAACATAAACCTGTGATGTATAGATCAGTCTTATGGACTCTGTGGGAGAGGAAGAGGGTGGGGAGATTTGGGAGAATGGCACTGAAACGTGTATAATATCATGTATGAAACGAGTCGCCAGTCCAGGTTGGATGCACGATACTGGATGCTTGGGGCTGGTGCACTGAGACGACCCAGAGGGAGGGTATGGGGAGGGAGGAGGGAGGGTTCAGGATGGGGAACACAGGTATACCTGTGGTGGATTCATTTCGATATTTGGCAAAACTAATACAATATTGTAAAGTTTAAAAATAAAATAAAATTAAAAAAAATAAAAATAAATTAAAAAACAAAAACATAAACCTGATGTCATATTCAACTTTGTATCTGTTGGGGAAACACACTGACTGAAACTGCCTGCTCTGGCTAGGCACCATAGTAACTATTTGCAGGACTAATTTTACAACAGGAGGTCATAGTAAGGAACATAGAACTAACAAGCCACCAACAACCAGAAGAATTTGGGAAAGGTCAAAAAGAGATACTATGTGTCCTAGTACCTCCCAGAATCCTTCTGACTGGCTTCCATCTTGGCTGAGCAATGCATGAGCCACCAGGAAGGACTCTGAGTCAGAATGATTGGCCAAAGACAGCCTGGACTCCCATCACTATAAAATCTGAGACTGCGAGCCATGTGGCAGAACAGTTCTCCTGGGTTCCCTTACCCTACTGCTCTCCGCCCGGGTGCCCCTTCCCAGTAAAGGCTCTTGCTTTGTCAGCTCATGCGTCTCCTCACACAATTCATTTCCAAGTGTTAGACAAAAGCCCAGACCCTGGAAAAGGGGTTCCACTTCCTGTAACATATCCTTTTAAATACACTTAACAGTAGGTTGAATACAGGAGGTGTTCAATAAATATCCATTAAATAAATGCATTGATAAATGAGCTCCTGCTGACAGCCCACATCCTCATCCTAGGACCCCAAAATAAACCCCGACTTGCTTCATGCAACACCCTAGGACCTTTGAGCCTAAGGGTCTGGCACTGTATTAGGTATAATAAAACATACTCTAACATGCGAAATTAAAATCACAATCTCCAATTTGTGAAATGAGTACATTACAAAAATATGCTCTTGACTCACAGTCATGTGAATAGATATGTGTAGGTGTATGAGCTCTAAATCAACAAGAGGTGATCAAAGAGGACTATAATCTACTTTAGTGGCTGTGGTACTGAAGTGAGGTTTTCTTTCAATATACCAGAGACAAGAAAGAACATGTGATTGAGGAGATGCCAGGGATGGAGGAAACCAGAAGAAGATATTCAGGTATATGAATGTTTGTATCAAGCTTGTAAGTTAAGGACTACCTACATTAAAGAGACAAAATATGGGATAAGAGCATCAGTAATCACAGATGTGGTGGGGAGGAGCAAGGATAGCCTCGGAGAAGAGAGGTGACATAGTCTATAATATTAACCAAAATATTTAGTGCTCACATCTTTTATTCCTCCTTTATAGTTATTTAAGTTTAAATATTGGCAGATAATTTTTTAAAAATTTACTCTTCCACCTTCTTGAATAATTTTTTTTGAACTTTATTAGATGGGGCAGGGCAAGGTAGATGCTGCATCAGAGTGGGACTGGGGGAAATTTGCAACTCAGAACAGGGTGTCAGAACAGAACAGGTGAGCAAGGCTCCTGCGGCTGGGGATTATCCAGTATGGGAAGTCAAGCCCCAGTAGGGTAATGAAGGTTCCCACATGGCAGCATCCCAGGACCAAGTGTGGTAGCCTGAGTGGGCGAGGATGGTATCTACACTGGTGCATGAACCCAGCCTGCTGGGGGTAGAGGTCGGGTCACGGGGAGTGACGGGGGTGAGGAGGACTTTCACATGGGCAGGAAGCGTAGGGGTGGGATGATTGGCAGCCCCCTGTGGTAGGTCAGAGCCCAGGTGGGTTGAGGAAGGCATCTGCATGAGGGAAAGGTGGACGCAGCAACGAGAGAGGGATTACACACAGAGGAAGTGATCAGATATGTAAATAGAGCAAGAACGATGAGAGCCAATTTCTCACTGGAGACGTGAGCTACAAATAGGAAAGGGGAGAGATAAACATAAATGGAAATGTATGTGTGTGTACATTTATATGGTCCTTAGAACTGTCCGCTGAGAGGGCTTGATAGAAGAAACATCCCCAAAGGCAGTGCTCATTTAGTACCCAGATCTGGGTTTCTAATACCAATCTCCACTGGAAAGGAACAGAACTCCTTGAGAAAAGACTAACATAAGGGATAGAGTAAGGAATATAAGATGAGCCCAAAATATTTTACTATACCAGGGAGCAAGGAGGTGTTAAAAAAATGACAAATCTCCTAAGTCAAAAGGACACAGGAGTCAGCTTGAAAGAGCACCTCTGGCCTGATTTGGGATAATCTGAGCATCAAAATAAATGATTGTAAGGGCTGTAACTCACTAGATAAAATAGGAAACCATGACCTATATGGATACCTAAGAGTACATGGAGAATCTGATAAGAAATGAACTTTTTATGGTTTTTAAGCACCTGCCCACAAAAGGCTTGTTAGTTGGAAAAGGTAAAAGAGTACTTTATGGTAGGAAAGCCTGGACAGAACCAATTTTATCAAGAACATCATCACTGATGCAAGAAATTAAAATTATCTGAGACTTGACGGGACATGATTAGAGGAAGACAGCATTGATTTCATGATATTCCTTTACAAGACCTAGAACCTGAAGTTAATCAAGAGGAAGCATCAGAAAATCCAAAGTGGCCAATAATCTTCAAAAGAATCAGATCTTGAAAATTAAAAATAAAATAAAATAAAATAAAACACTGAGCAACTATTTCAGAAAGTGAAAGTAAGGTTGCTCAGTCACGCTTGACTCTGCGACCCCATGGACTGTAGCCCACCAGGTTCCTTTGTCCATGGGATTCTCCAGGCAAGAATACTGGCGTGGTTTGCCATTTCCTTCTCCAGGGAATCTTCCCGACCCAGGGATTGAACCCAGGTCTCCCGCATTGCAGGCAGACACTTTAACCTCTGAGCCACCAGGGAAGCCCTCCAACTATTTCAGACAGGAGACCAAATCTTCATGGCAACTAAATTAAGTGAAAAAGGTTGAAACAGAGCACAATATTAGGACAACTGCCAAAACCTGAATGGTATATGAAGAGTAGACACAGGAGTACATCTATTTGAGTTTCCCAGTCACTCAGTCATGCCTGACTATTTGTGATGCTATGGACTGTATGTGGCTTGCCAAGTTTCTCTGTCCACGAAATTCTCTAGGCAAGAATACTGGAGTCGGTAGTCATTCCCTTCTCCAGGGGATCTTCCAAAACCAGCGTTTGAACCTGGTTTCAATCCACCTCCTGCATTGCAGGTGGATTCTTTACCATCTGAGCCACCAGAGAAGCCAATATAGTAGTAGTATTTTACAGTAAATAAACAGTAAGATATTCTAGGGAAATCAGATAAAAAAATGTTCTTGGTACTATATTGTAAATTTTTGTAAATTTGATTTTGTTTAAAAATTTAAAAACTGTCTTTAAAGAAAGAAAGAGGTAAATATATAAATTCTTCTATGGAAAAACCACAAGACATACTAGATATAACACTAAGTAAAAGTATTAAGGTATAGAATGTGTCATATGATACTATTTGTGTTCATGCAGACATATATGTATACATAAACGTATATATGTTTGTGTGTGTGCATGTTTTGTTTTAGTTTTTTGCTTTGTTTTACTCTGAAACAAAGCACAAAATCCCTTAGCAAAGTTTGTTTGAAGGAACAGGATTAGGGGTTTGGGGAATTTTTTTTTTTTCAACTTTTTATTGCATACTTTTCTATATTCTTGTTTTGCCATGTAATGTTTTACTTTAAAAAATCTCAGTGTTCAGCTTAATTAAGTAAAATCAGTACCAAATAAATTTAAAAACATAATTCTAATCATAATACCTGTTTGCATTTCCAGATACCAGTATCCTTTCTTTCCATTTTGCAAGGCTAAGAGAAAAGAAATGGCACCACTGGAGACTTGGTATGTAGCACAAATCCTGGTCCCTAGCAGACAATTATTAGCATGTGTGTGTGTGTCAGTCACTCGGTCATGTCTGACTCTGTGACCCCATGAACTGTATGTAGTCCACCAGGCTCCTCTGTCCAAGGGATTCTCCTTGGACAAGAGTACTGGAGTCAAGAGTAACTGGAGTGGGTTGCCATTTCCTTCTCCAAATTATTAGCATATTGCTGAATAAATGCATGAGGCAGAAACTCAAATACATAGGCATTTCACTAATAGATGATTTCATCATTTTTTGAGGTATAGAAGGTCTGCGTTTACTGTTATGTCTGTAATATGTAGACTACGCTTAGAGTAACAAAGTTCCTCTTTATGAAGACTCAGAAAACTAAAGAAGCCGCAGAGAAATCTTACTCAGAGAGATTATGTGTATGTAATATGTTTTGGAAAAAAGGAGTATATTTTAAGTATTAGAAAAGAGATAAATTCTGATTCATATTTTGCTCCATTAATCCAAAGTTCCAAGTTCAGGACACTTGTCTTTAGAGAAGTTTTGCTTGACAAAGAGCAAAACATACTCAGGGGCACTCACAAAGAATAACATATATGAGAGAAGGTGACATACGTTATTCAAAATAAGGGATGCTTGAAGACGAATGAAAGCCCAACTACTAGATACTGCTAAATGCTGAAAGCATAACATGCTATCCTTCCTGCTTGAGCTTGGTGCAAAGGCTTTGGGGTTTTGTTGTTGAAAGAGGAATCCTGTAACAAGCTGTCATTTTGAGAGTGACATTGTGCTTCTTTCAGTCTTTTGGCTCTATCAGTAACTCACATTTATTCCACACACGATAGCTATTTCACTGCCTTTATCAGAAGTAGAAGAAAAACAAATCAATAAAGTAGAGAGGTGAGAAATCAAGACACAAAAAACTCTGTGGTTATCTATATAACATTACGAATTTTCTTTGACTTAATCTGTCATCACAGCACAAGACTTGCCTGACTGATAGTTAAACCTTTCCCTGTCTTACTAGAGAGTTAAGAGGCATTAAATCCACTGGACAACTGATAAAGTCATACCTAGAAACAAGAATTGATTAAAGCAAAATAGCAGCATAACAGTGATCTTCAGCATCAAAATGGCAAACATTTGGAAACAATGCCTACTGATTACCCTTTGCCACTGACATTACTCAAGGATGAAAACACAATATACACACAGTGATTTAGCTGCATAATATCCAACAAAGACACAGACTTGCTTAAATTACTTTGACTTTAGTATCTTCAGAGTACATGTTTTATCATAAGATTTTTTTTTACCATTTCAGGAAAATCTGGCAAAAGGGTCAAATTATACAGTTTTTCTGCAAAGTTAGGTAACTAACACAGGATACAATTATTAACTATTATTATTAATTTTATTGCAATATAATTGACATATATCATTTTAGTTTTCAGTATACAACATAATGATTTAATATTTTTAAGTATCAACTTTTAAAAAATATTATGTAAGTTATATTTTGAAACACTATGTTCATTAATGTGTTTTTTGGTGAAGGACCTCCATCTGTTAATAAATGTAAAGCAATGCAATGGTTAATCTTTAAAAAATAAAAAAGCTACTCAACAAACACACTAACAAAAGTCCAAAAAAGTTTATAAACATAGAGAAAATAAAATATTTGTACTTTTTTAGATGAATAATTGGGCATATTGCTTTCCATTATAGGTACATTGCCTTAAATGTGGCTGAAGAGAAGTGCACAGAGTGTAATATTTTTAAAGGTAGCTAATGTATACTATAAAATTAAGTTTATACTCTTTCCTAAACTCATGGACACACTATATTATACAGTCCACATAAACCATGATCTTTAAATCTATAGGCTAATAAAGGAAGATGTGAATGCTGCTCTGTAGGGGCCACCGAGGTCTTTAAGTGAGAAAGCATCAGCAGGGTCCCACACAGGCTGCTGTTAGAGGAGGAACTGAGACATGAACCCACCCTGTGAATACTGTGGGGAACCTGAAGACTGTCCTCCTCGTGGGAAGTGGCTAACACTGGTTTCTCTTCTCTTTATCGGGGACATTTTAAAAAAATGTGGGAAAAGAGAGTTAGGAAACAACAAAAAACGTTTCATAGGAGTGTTCCTTTCAATCATTTAGAAAAAAAGGAAGAGCCTCATTGGGCATGCCAAAACTGTACTGCCAGGAAAAAGTTTCAGTCTTAGATTAAAACTAGAATTCTGAGCTTCTATTTTTCAGCATGTTAGAGGATCAGCTAACCTTGGCTTAGACCGAGCATTTTAAGGTATAGATTTGGAAACATGACAAAGGCTATGACCAATATTGCTAGAGAGTCCAAGGTTAAACTGGTAAAATAGAAAAATAAAGCCAACCATTATTAGGGCATTTTTTAAAAATTATGTGGTTTCATTTTTCAATTTCAATGAGTATTTTTCCAGAGTACAGGTATAAGCTATTCATATAAAATACATGTTCAGTGATCTCTAAAACTGTACTTTCTACCAAGCCTCCTAATTCAGAGTCACGTGGTTTATCCTAAAACAGTGTTAACACTGTGCCTGGACCTGTTTCATGTGTGTTTCAAAGAGTTGAACAGTTTGTGCCCATGGATTCTGGGAAATGCTGCTTTTACAAGTCAGTGCTATGGGACTTCTATAAATAAAAACACAAGTTACTAACAGAGAGGCTTTAAAGGACTTGCCTGAGCAGCCAGGAAACTAGACGTTATGGTTATTATGGCAACTCTCATAGACACTCTCATCCAAAACAGTGGAATTGTTTGCTAGGCCCACAGCCCTTGACACGGTGCCATTTGCAGGTATTTGCATATTTGCTTCCCACTAGATGAGCAGTACTCTGAACACTGAGATATTTTCTTAATTTCTCAATTGCTACATATACTAGCATATAGTAGATACGCAGATTTATTCTTTAAATGTATGAACACCACCACTAAATAGTGTACCATAAACACCTCACTTATTTACTTGGTAAACTCAACAGTTCAGAGTTCAGCAAAGCACCAGAAACTGTCTCCCATTACCACCTCCAAAAGCATCAGAAGATTAACAATTCTTAAGAGAATTCCTAAGGTCTCAAATAGTTAGTTTAGAAAAATAACCGAGGCATACACTCCTTAAGGGCAGGAACCTTTTTTCCTTTGCTTATCCTGATATTCTCAGGGCCTTTAAGGAGCATAATAAATGCTCAATAAAAATGTATTGGGTGAATGGCTACAGTAATGGTTATCTCTTTCCTAAATGCACAGAAGAATGAAAATAATAGAATTCAGAACAAGGATCTGGAGCTGCTATGAACGTGCACTGCTGTGATACATGCCTCCTGACACTATAGAATACCAGTAGGCCATAAAAAAGCATGATTAGGAATGCAAAAGCATGACAAGTTGGCATTATTTCTTTTTAGGGGCAAACAGATCTCAGTCCCTCCCTAGCCCTGTGCACCACTGCTGCACAGCACAATAATTTACATGTGCATTAAGGATCCCAAGTTAACATAAAAATTCAAAAGCCAATCAATGTCTAGAACATTAAAGAAAGCACAGAGGAATATGATACAGTAAAGGAAAATTCCCATAAATTGCTGTTTAAATTAAATACTGGGTGGGGAAGATGTTCTGAAATGAGTTCAGAAGACCATGTGTACCGCTTGTTCTGTGCTTGCAGATCTTTTCTCTATTTGTTGCCCATTCTGTGTGGGAAAAACAGAGTCAGACATTGGAGACACTGGAGTATTCCTTCCTTGCGTGCTTTCTAGCAGCAGCTTCCTTCTATGCTAACCACTCTCACTGAACAGTCTCCCTTTCTGTCTCCAACTTGGCCCACCAAATTTAGATACCTCCATTACCTCCCCTTCCTCTTCAAGAATGCAGACACTTACAGCTGGTCAGCAGGAACCCTGACATCTATTGTTGACTCCTTAAACCTTTACCACTCCTGTTCAAACAGGTCCCTTGCTCAATTCTTTTTGAAAATACCAACTGATTACACTTTCAGTGTTCAATCAGAATTTCTTGATTGATACACTATAGTCCATCTTCCTTTGCATGAGACTTAGATCAAATATATTAGGCACAAGTCAATTATCAAAGCAAATTGTCCCTATTTCCACCTACCCCATTAAAGTACCCCAAAAGGCTCAAAACACAGCATGTGATCAGCAAGGCAAGCATTATCTAATTTCAACAATATCCCTGCTAGTGAACAAATCCAGACTGGCCTGTGTGACTTCCTCACATTGGCCAAGGCCACTTTAACCTTCCTGAAGGGATGGAAAATAATTGATGATGATTCTCCAAGTTATTTTGAAATATTTCCATGGAAAGAAACAGAGAAATGAACATGAGTAAGAAGAAACAAGACAGTTTTAACAGAGAAATATAATGGATCTGGTTCAGCTAAATTTCAAGCAGATTACAGAGGAAGACCTTGTTCTTTTCTTTTCCTCTTCATTTTTTTTCATAATTAAAAAGAATAAAAGCTACAACAAATAACCATATTTGACTTCAGTTCAGTTCAGTCGCTCAGTCGTGTCTGACTTTTTGCGACCCCATGAATCACAGCACGCCAGGCCTCCCTGTCCATCACCAACACCCGGAGTTCACTCAGACTCATGTCCATCGAGTCAGTGATGCCATCCAGCCATCTCATCCTCTGTCGTCCCCTTCTTCTCCTGCCCCCAATCCCTCCCAGCATCAGAGTTTTTTCCAAGGAGTCAACTCTTCGCATGAAGTGGCCAAAGTACTGGAGTTTCAGCTTTAGTATCATTCCTTCCAAAGAAATCCCAGGGCTGATCTCCTTCAGAATGGACTGGTTGGATCTTCTTGCAGTCCAAGGGACTCTCAAGAGTCTTCTCCAACACCACCATTCAAAAGCATCAATTCTTCAGCACTCAGCCTTCTTCACAGTCCAACTCTCACATCCATACATGACCGCTGGAAAAACCATAGCCTTGACTAGATGGACCTTTGTTGGCAAAGTAATGTCTCTGCTTTTGAATATACTATCTAGGTTGGTCATAACTTTCCTTCCAAGGAGTAAGTGTCTTTTCATTTCATGGCTGCAGTCACCACTGCAGTGATTTTGGAGCCCAGAAAAATAAAGTCTGACATTGTTTCCACTGTTTCCCCATCTATTTCCAATGAAGTGATGGGACCAGATGCCATGATGTTCGTCTTCTGAATGTTGAGTTTTAAGCCAACTTTTTTACTCTCCTCTTTCACCTTCATCAAGAGGCTCTTTAGCTCCTCTTCACTCTCTGCCATAAGGGTGGTGTCATCTGCATATCTGAAGTTATTGAGATTTCTCCCGGCAATCTTGATTCCAGCTTGTGCTTCTTCCAGCCCAGCGTTTCTCATGATGTACTCTGCATATAAGTTAAATAAGCAGGGTGACAATATACAGCCTTGACATACTCCTTTTCCTGTTTGGAACCAGTCTGTTGTTCCATGTCCAGTTCTAACTGTTGCTTCCTGACCTGCATACAAATTTCTCAAGAGGCAGGTCAGGTGGTCTTGTATTTCCATCTCTTTCAGAATTTTCCACAGTTTATTGTGATCCACACAGTCAAAGGCTTTGGCGTACTCAATAAAGCAGAAATAGATGTTTTTCTGGAACTCTCATATTTGACTTACTAGAACATAAATACTAGTTTCAAATATAAGTACTAAGCCAGACTTTGCCGACAAAGGTCTGTATAGTCAAAGCTATGATTTTTCTACTAGTCATGTACGGGTGTGAGAGCTGGACCATAAAGAAGCTGGTCATTGAAGAATTGACGCTTTTGAACTGTGGTGTTGGAAAAGACTCTTGAGAGTCCCTTGAACTGCAAGGAGATCCAACCAGTTAATCCTAAAGAAAATCAATCCTGAATATTCATTGGAAGGCCTGAGGCTGAAGCTGAAGCTCCAATACTTTGACCACTTGACACAAAAAGCTGAGTCATTAGAAAAGACTCTGATGCTGGACAAGATTGAAGGCGGGAAGAGAAGGGGACGACAGAGGATGAGATGACTGGATGGCATCACCGACTCCATGGGCATGAGTTTGAGCAAGCTCTGAGAGTTGGTGTTGGACAGGGAAGCCTGGAGTGCTGTAGTCCATGGGGTTGCAAAGAGTGGAATACGACTGAGCAACTAAACTGAACTAAGCCAGACATAAGTTACACTATACTAAAAAAAAAAAAAAGAAAAAAGAAAAAAAACAATACAGTAAAATTCACACTCTACAGGCTTATGGAGTCCTTTGAGATCTTCACCTAGAGCACTGTTTTTCAAGACTTTTTTTTTTTTTTCCATTTTGCCCTTGTTTAATGAGTTTTCTTTACAATGTTATCTTTAATGGGGTGCTCCATGAAATTTTAATGCCACAGATATACTGCATGTCTGTTTATGTACTATATTAATACTTCATAAAAGTAGTACAATTTTTTTTTTTTTTTTTTACTTTTTTGCTTCTGAGAATGAATTTTTGCCCCTTGGCGAGCAGTGAGAATGGCTAATCTAGAGGTTATATCTGTTTATCCCAAACCTTTCAACCCACTAGTTATTACTTAGCATTGCATGGGGTTAGGGTTTAAAATTTTTAGCTTGAAGTTTTTCAGTGAGTTAAAATACAAACTCATAGACTATGTTGAGCCATTTATACCTTAATGTGAGTAGAAGAACAGAAAGCCAAAATATACAATGGAGAAAAGACAATCCCTTTAACAAGTGTTGTTGGGAAAACTGGTCAACCATCTGGAAAAGAATGAAACTAGAAAACTTTCTAATACCATACACAAAAACAAACTCAAAATGGATTAAAGGTCTAAATGTTAAGACCAGAAACTATAAAACTTAGAGGAAAACATACGCAAAATACTCTCTGATATAAATAACAGCAAGATTCTCTATGACCCACCTCCCAGAATAATGTTGAACTAAACACAAAAATATACAAACGGGACCTAATTAAACTTAAAACCTTTTGCACAATGCAGGAAGGTATAAAGCAAGGTGTAAAGGCAGCCTTCAGAATGGGAGAAAATAATAGCAAATGAAACAACTGACAAAGAATTAATCTCCAAAATACACAAGCAGCAGCTCAATACAAGAAAAATAAATGACCCAATCAAAGAAATGGGCTGAAGAACTAAACAGACATTTCTCCAAAGAAGACATACAGATGGCCAACAAACATGAAAAGATGCTCAACATTGTTCATTAACAAAGAAATGCAAATCAAAACCACAATGAGGTACCATCTCACGCAGGTCAGAATGGCCACCATCAAAAAGTCTACAAACAATAAATGCTGGAGAGGGTGTGAAGAAAAGGGAACCCTCCTACACTGCTGGTGGGAATGCAAACTAGTACAGCCACTATGGAGAACAGTGTGGAGATTCCTTAAAAAACCTGAAATATTTCTCCATCTATTAGTGTCCTCTTTGATTTCTTTCACCAGTGTTTTATAGTTTTCTATATATAGGTCTTTAGTTTCTTTAGGTAGATATATTCCTAAGTATTTTATTCTTTTCGTTGCAATGGTGAATGGAATTGTTTCCTTAATTTCTCTTTCTGTTTTCTCATTATTAGTGTATAGGAATGCAAGGGATTTCTGTGTGTTGATTTTATATCCTGCAACTTTACTATAATCATTGATTAGTTCTAGTCATTTTCTGGTGCAGTCTTTAGGGTTTTCTATGTAGAGGATCATGTCATCTGCAAACAGAGAGAGTTTTACTTCTTCTTTTCCAATTTGGATTCCTTTTATTTCTTTTTCTGCTCTGATTGCTGTGGCCAAAACTTCCAAAACTATGTTGAATAGTAATGGTGAAAGTGGGCACCCTTGTCTTGTTCCTGACTTTAGAGGAAATGCTTTCAATTTTTCACCATTGAGGATAATGTTTGCTGTGGGTTTGTCATATATAGCTTTTATTATGTTGAGGTATGTTCCTTCTATTCCTGCTTTCTGGAGAGTTTTTATCATAAATGGGTGTTGAATTTTGTCAAAGGCTTTCTCTGCATCTATTGAGATAATCATATGGTTTTTATTTTTCAATTTGTTAATGTGGTGTATTACATTGATTGCTTTGCGGATATTGAAGAATCCTTGCATCCCTGGGATAAAGCCCACTTGGTCATGGTGTATGATCTTTTTAATGTGTTGTTGGATTCTGATTGCTAGAATTTTGTTTAGGATTTTTGCATCTATGTTCATCAGTGATATTGGCCTGTAGTTTTCTTTTTTTGTGGGATCTTTGTCAGGTTTTGGTATTAGGGTGATGGTGGCCTCATAGAATGAGTTTGGAAGTTTACCTTCCTCTGCAATTTTCTGGAAGAGTTTGAGCAGGATAGGTGTTAGCTCTTCTCTAAATTTTTGGTAGAATTCAGCTGTGAAGCCGTCTGGACCTGGGCTTTTGTTTGATGGAAGATTTTTTATTACAGTTTCAATTTCCGTGCTTGTGATGGGTCTGTTAAGGTTTTCTATTTCTTCCTGGTCGAGTTTTGGAAAGTTGTACTTTTCTAAGAATAGATGGAGAAATATACCATGTTCATGGATTGGAAGAATCAATATAGTGAAAATGAGTATACTACCCAAAGCAATTTATAGATTCAATGCAATCCCTATCAAGCTACCAACAGTATTCTTCACAGAGCTAGAACAAATAATTTCACAATTTGTATGGAAATACAAAAAACCTCGAATAGCCAAAGCGATCTTGAGAAAGAAAAATGGAACTGGAGGAATCAACCTACCTGACTTCAGGCTCTACTACAAAGCCACAGTTATCAAGACAGTATGGTACTGGCACAAAGACAGAAATATTGATCAATGGAACAAAATAGAAAGCCCAGAGATAAATCCACACACATATGGACACCTTATCTTTGACAAAGGAGGCAAGAATATACAATGGATTAAAGACAATCTCTTTAACAAGTGGTGCTGGGAAATCTGGTCAACCACTTGTAAAAGAATGAAACTAGAACACTTTCTAACACCATATACAAAAATAAACTCAAAATGGATTAAAGATCTCAACGTAAGACCAGAAACTATAAAACTCCTACAGGAGAACATAGGCAAAACACTCTCTGACATACATCACAGCAGGATCCTCTATGACCCACCTCCCAGAATATTGGAAATAAAAGCAAAAATAAACAAATGGGACCTAATTAAACTTAAAAGCTTCTGCACATCAAAGGAAACTATTAGCAAGGTGAAAAGACAGCCTTCAGAATGGGAGAAAATAATAGCAAATGAAGCAACCAACAAACAGCTAATCTCAAAAATATACAAGCAAATCCTACAGCTCAACTCTAGAAAAATAAATGACCCAATCAAAAAATGGGCCAAAGATCTAAATAGACATTTCTCCAAAGAAGACATACAGATGGCTAACAAACACATGAAAAGATGCTCAACATCACTCATTATCAGAGAAATGCAAATCAAAACCACTATGAGATACCATTTCACACCAGTCAGAATGGCTGCGATCCAAAAGTCTACAAATAATAAATGCTGGAGAGGGTGTGGAGAAAAGGGAACCCTCTTACACTGTTGGTGGGAATGCAAACTAGTACAGCCACTATGGAGAACAGTGTGGAGATTCCTTAAAAAACTGGAAATAGAACTGCCTTATGATCCAGCAATCCCACTGCTGGGCATACACACTGAGGAAACCAGAAGGGAAAGAGACACGTGTACCCCAATGTTCATCGCAGCACTGTTTATAATAGCCAGGACATGGAAACAACCTAGATGTCCATCAGCAGATGAATGGATAAGAAAGCAGTGGTACATATACACAATGGAGTATTACTCAGCCATTAAAAAGAATACATTTGAATCAGTTCTAATGAGGTGGATGAAACTGGAGCCTATTATACAGAGTGAAGTAAGCCAGAAGGACAAACACCAATACAGTATACTAACGCATATATATGGAATTTAGAAAGATGGTAACGATAACCCTGTATACGAGACAGCAAAAGAGACACTGATGTATAGAACAGTCTTATGGACTCTGTGGGAGAGGGAGAGGGTGGGAAGATTTGGGAGAATGGCATTGAAACATGTGAAATGTCATGTATGAAACGAGATGCCAGTCCAGGTTCAATGCACGATACTGGATGCTTGGGGCTGGTGCACTGGTCCGACCCAGAGGGATGGTATGGGGAGGGAGGAGGAAGGAGGGTAAGAAAAAATAAAATAAAATAAAATAAAATAAAGAAGTTGACGGGGTTGGAGACTGGATGGATGACTAAGAGTCTAGACAGGAGTCTAGCCAAGGATAGCGAGTGAGAAGTGGGCAGTGGGGGTGTGGGGTGCGTGTCCTGGAGTTCCTTTTTCAGGTATCCCCATGCACATTCCCAGGACAGCATGGGGACCTTGGAACAGGAGATCGTGAACAACTGTTGTCTGTCTTCAACAGTCCCATTGACTGAGGGCAGAAATTTTTTGAAAAATGTTAGATGAAGGGATGATTCCCTGGAGATAAATCCTGAAAAGAAGGGGGCTGAATTCTCTGTGGGCATGGGGGTGGAATCCAAGGCTTTCAAAGCAAAAGCTAATGTTCAGGTACAAAATGTTTCTGAAGAAACAGATCATAACAGTTGCTTCTATGGAGGGGAAGTTGGTGGCCGGGAATGGGAAGTGAACAAGTCTTGTCTTAGAATAACTTTTTGTACATTATGAATTTTGAATAAAGTGAACTTAGCATCTGTTCAAAATAAAAATTTTTTAAAAAGAAAAAAAAATAAACAAGGGATCTAATGATATCCAGTTTATTTTATGACCATGTAATTGAGGGACACCTATTTCTTATGCAACAACAAAGACAATGAATTTTGAGATTTAAAAAGCACTTTATGCTATTAAATGATTACTTTTTGAAAAAAAAAAAAAAAAACCTGAAATAGACTGCCATACAACCCAGTAATCCCACTTCTGGGCATACACACTGAGGAAACCGGAATTGAAAGAGACACGTGTACCCCCATGTTCGCTGCAGCACGGTTTACAATAGCCAGGACATGGAAGCAACCTAGATGTCCACCAGCAGATGAATGGATAAGGAAGTTGTGGTAAATACACACAATGGAATATTACTCAACTATTAAAAAGAACACATTTGAGTCAGTTCTAATGAGGTAGATGAAACTGAAGCCTATTATATAGAGAGGAGTAAGCCAGAAAGAGAAACACCAATGCAGTGTATCAACACATATATATGGAATTTAGAAAGACGGTAATGATGACCTTACATGCAAGACAACAAAAGAGACACAGATGTAAAGAACAGACTTTTGGACTATGTGGGAAAAGGCAAGAGTGGGACGATATGAGAGAATAGCATTGAAACATGTATATTACTGTATGTAAAATGGATGACCCGTGCAGGTTCGATGCATGAAGCAGGCCACTCAAAGCTGATGGCTCTGGGACAACCCAGAGGGATGGGCTAGGGAGGGTTGTGGGTGGGGTGTTCAGTATTGGGGGACACCTGTACACCCGTGGCTGATTCATGTCAATGCATGGTGAAAACCAACACCATATTATAAAGTAATTAGCCTTCAACTAAAAAAAAACTGAAAAAAAAAAAGAAAAGCAGAAAGCCAGTCTGATAGGTGAATGTAAGGGTCCTCCCTTACTGGAGCAGGGGGGCAGGGGTGTGGAGTCGGGGAGAGGAGGGGAGATAGAGAGCCTCTGGTGCCAGAATGCCTGTGTCACCACTGAGCTTCAGTGCAGTCCTGTTGAACATGTTGATGTGAAATAAGGACTGTAAGAAGAGATGCGAGCTTCCATTCATGATGAACAAGAAATCTTAGTCATAGCCACCTTAGTGACTGTCACCTTATTGATTAATGTGTAAACATTAGGTTTCCTGCCTGACAAGAATTTTCTCTTTGGTCCCATTCAGGCCTGTTTGCATATTTCCCAACTGCTACGTGGCCAGGAACAAGAAAGTTTGTGTAACGTTCCAAGGAAACCTCTTGACACCATGGCTCATTTTAACCCAGGTATGAATAGCAGACAGAGATGAATTCACAAATACTTCTTTCAGATGCACTGTCAAATATAACTTTTCACTCCCAGAGGCCAAAATGGTCTTAACCATTGAAGTAATTATAGCTCACAACTATAATTTAGAGTGAGGTCTGGTTGACTCTACATTCACACAGGAAAATAATTCACTCGTCTTGTTGGAGCACTGCAGTAAATAACTATATAAAACCTATATAGTTTCAGCAACCCTAGACAGTATGGTGAATCTAAATAGAAATCAATGGTTGATAGTTTAATAAGACAACAATAATAATTATCTACCATCTACTGGTTGCCAACTTCAATGCTAAAATGCTATACTCAATCCTTTATAAACACTACTGATTTAATTCCTCCAGCAATCCTATGAGATAAACATTTGTATTGTCATTTTCAGAGGAAATGAGTTCAGAAAGGATGGATGATTTTCCTTGAACCATTTACCAAGTGAGGGAAGAAGTCAAACTTCTGCCATCTGAAGCTCATGTTTTGCTACTTTAGTCACAGTGAAATTATCTCAGTGAAATGACAGAAAGATTCATGTCTGCAAACTTAATATCCAATCAAATGGAGGAATCTTGGGCAAGTGAAGAGGTAATAAATATGCTGTATAGTATGTTTTGAGATTTTGCATGTGAGAAGCTACTCGTGCAGATGATTTCAAATGAAGTATCATTTTTAAAAAAATAAATGTCTTTAAGACAGGTATTGGTTAGAATTTTCTGACTTTGAGGGTTGTAAAACATATACTTGTGTATATGTTTACCCTTGTAAATGACAAACAAAACGGCGGCTATTTCACAGGAGCACAGGTACACTTCCCAGAGGCTGGGACTATTGTCCTAAATTGTCTGTATCACCCATTCCCTATTCATGGCATGGGACCTTATGATTTGAAAGGACTGGCCATGTGAAAGGATGGTCCTTGTTTAAAATTTCCAGCATACTTTACATTTTGTATTAGAGTCTCTGACAAGACAGGATAATGAAAACTAGAAAGGCAGAAGTGGAATTGCAAAAAAACAGTCAGGCTCTAAGAAATCATTTTATGAAGGAGGATACACAGTGGTTAGGAGCCATGTTAATGAGCCAGAACTCAAACTTAGGTCTCCTAATTCCTAGACCAGTAATTTTTCATAACAGTACAATGTTACCAAGTAGAATAATAAATAGGCTTGAAATTATAGCAAAAATTGACCTAAATATACACCATCAATTATAAGCTTCTCCATGCAGACTGACCTAATTAAATATTTTAAACAAATGAACAACAAAGGAGAAATATAATTTATCTTTTAAACTACTAACATGATTATGCTTACTATGTACCAAATGGATAATCAAACATCCCTATATAGTGATAGTATGAGTAGCTCCAAAATAAAGGCTGAAATTGTTCTCACATGTGAAGTAATGTGTGCAACTGGTCAAAGTATAACCACTGCAATAAAAGATGTTTTCACTTAATTTCCTGGAGATTTCAGATGTTTGTTTAGCCTTTATTAACTGGAAAATTCCTCTACTCATTGTACACTTACTGACATATTCTATTAGGAAAATGTTTGTTTTCCAAAGAAATAATCCAAGCCACAAAATTCAGCCAGTATTTCACAATATTAACTTGACAATAAAGTATTTTATCAATAAAACATTTTTTAAATGTTTATGTAGCCACCAATGAAATTCTTACTAATTTAGAGTTTAGAAATTCTTACTAACTTAATTATGCTCCTCTGAGAAAGCTTCCTATATCAGATCTTTGAAAGATTTTACTAGATTTCCCTTAAGACTAATGCATGCAAATGTTATATTTTAAAATATACTGTATAAGATATAATTATGAACATTACTAAACAGATGCAGCATACAAACTTTACCTTTTCAATGTTCTATTACTTAAAACTAATTTTATAGCTGAGAATCTAGGCATTTTCTATATATTTTAAACATTAATAAAATAATCATGTAGAATCATCCCTTTCTAGAAGACTCATCATAGCATTTTAACAACATATGGAAGTCCAGTATATTTTTAAACCAGAAGTCATGTTAGCACTTAGTTCATGAAGATTCTGTTGTCTATAACAACTACTGATTAAACCCCCAAATGTTGTGCTTATCTTAATAGAAGGAAAAACATACAGTTACGTGAGTCGTGAGTGCCTCCTTAACTTAGACACACATTTACAACACTATTCTAAATTGCCAAACCTCATCATCCCAAATCCTAGGATGACAGATAATACTATCATGGCATTGCTCAGCACTGTATGAAATCTGTACCAATCTGGAAAATTACAGCTAAAACCAAGTATACTTCCATACGTATTGCCTATCACTTTCAAACAAAAACACCATTTGTAAGTCTTGTTACTTACCTAGAAGCATGTTTCTCAGCAGTAGTCAATTCAGCCAGTCTGCAAACTCTGTATAATAAAGGTATCAAGAGCTGAGCAGTATGTTAATCTGCCACAGGTTTTATTACAGTGAGAGTGGGAGCCCTCACAAACTCTTCCTTGTATCCTAAGCCTGCTGGAGTACTGGACTGACTCCACTCACTCGCCGTGGACCTTGGTGGAAACTTAACAAACAATGCAGAGACTGTCAGTAGATGCTGCGTCCTCAGCCCACAGAGCCAAAAAAAATTATGGAAAAGTAGGTTATTTCACTGGAGTTGGAGATATAAATTTTGAATTGATCATGCTGTTTCTTTAAAATTCTGAGGAGCATTTTCTACTAAATTAACAAAACAAGTGAAACTCATGCAAACAAGCTTATAAAATCATATTTAAAAAATCGAACTACCCAATTTTCCCCCGATGCTTTTTTTTAATTTAAAATACATTTAACTCTAAACTAAAAAGAAATTCAGAAGGCAAAATAAGCTCTGTATAATATACATGTTTTTAGGGAAGACTGTGTATTCACTCATCAAGAATCAGAGAATGCAAATATTTTTATTATTTGGTGTTATGAGCTTGAGCCTCCAATGAGATTTCAGTTTCACAAAGGATTGTTTGTTTGATTCCAATACAAAGATAATTATTTCTGAAATAGGTTTCTCTTGAGAGAACAAATCTTACAGTTTTAAAGCAATAAGGATATTGCAGTGCATATTTAACAAAGGAATATCTTATTTCTTTGCATGTTTCTACTGGCTGTGAATTAACAATTTAAAAGGAGAAAAATCTATGTGACCTCAAAGGAAGAATACATTGCACTCCAGCTAACACTAAAGCCAGTAAGTTGAATGTGATTTCTGAGACTATGCTTTTTGAAGTAGAAAATAAAATGATACATCCAAATATTACACATTTTAGCAATTATTTTTAAATTATCCTGCAGCAGATATTTCTTTTTACATATTATAATGACAGTGGACAGAAATTAAATTATGTATACCTTCCTGGGATCCAGATCCTTGAGCAGTAAAGTTTTCCTGGTATTCATTCATGTTTCTGTATTTCCCTATTAAAGATAATTTTGGGATTCAACTTTTACATGATCAGCTACTTTTATTTTGATTAAAATAGGCTGAAAAGTTTAAGAAAAATGAGCGTCAGATAAAGAGATAAATAGGAAACAAATCTAGGAACAAAGAGAACAAAAGGAGAGGTGGTCAAGGATGATGATGACACAACAGACCAACATCTGGGGTTCTTCGGTCATTGTAGAATGTAGGCCTTGCATATATCAAATATATATATTTGGATGTAGTGACCTGAAGGATTATGCATAGAAATTCTCATATGGGGTAAACCAAGTTTCAAAAGGGACATGTGTACGCATGTGTGTATGTTTATACTAATAAATGTTTTTCTGTAAATGTGGAAGGAAGCCTCTCTCCCTGCCCTTGACACCCCATTCACTTTTACCGAGTGGCTGTCACGCTTGAGCGACATCAGAATCCCCTGAAGGGCTTGTTAAAACAGACTGCTTGGCCCAAGCCCTAGAATTTCTGATTCAGTCTGTCTAGGGTGGGGCCTGAGAATTTATATTATAGCACATTCTCAGGCGATGCTGAAGTTTCTGGTCCTGGGACCACACTTTGAGAACCATTGCTTTAGCTCATTATGTTATCCTATAATCTAGCATGAAGACATTTCCAGTGTGAATTGCTTATTACTATATTACATAGATTCCAAGGGCTTCTTCACCCGCACATTTTCACAGCTCTGAATCAGGATGTGTCTATAATTAATCACAACTTACAGAAGCTATGCAGAGGGCAGCACCCACAACACGCAGTGTCAGTGTCTGCACGGACTTGGTCACAGCTGTTCATACTGTCTCTTCAGTTGAGTGATATCATTTTTGAATGATATCAAATGTTGAGTTTGCCATTTAAAAATAATTTTTTAAACCAATGCTTTAAAAAGCACACTGTAATTTTAAAAATAAGTCACTGCATACAAAGATGAAATACAAACAGGTGTGGTGTGTGTATTTGTTGTTGGTGAAGCAGATGTTAATTACTGGAGAAATGACAGCAACTTCAGACTTTCTTGGAAAGTAGCATTTATTCCATTAGAGGATATAAGAATGGTAATCACTAGTGGAAGAAACTATGGTACATGTGAAGTTTTGCCTATCACAGGCCCAGAAATGCAGCTGAAGCTAGACGGAATCACCAAATCCCTCTGAACAGAAATTTAAATGTGATTTGCTAGTGTGAATAATTCACAGGTCCAGAGGGAATCTCTTTAAAGCTCTGCATCATAGTTTATTGACAGGTGCTGTTGCTGGGGGCTCCCATGGGACCAAGCTATGGAAGCTGATCCTCTCAGATGAGCTGAAGCCCGCTCACCAAAAGAGGGAGTGGCCCTCCTTGAGCCCAGTCTCTGACACAGGGCTGTCTCCCTCTAAAAGGACCCACCAGCGCTCTAAGTCAGATGCCACCACCAGCATAAATCTCAGCAGCAACCTGAAACGAACAGCCAGCCACCCTAAAGTGGAGAATGAGGATGAGGAGCTCTCCTCCAGCATCGAGAGTATTGATAATTCATTCAGTTCCCCCATCAGACTGGCTCCTGAGCGAGAATTCATCAAGTCCCTGATGGTGATTGGCAAGTGGAGGGCCACGCTCCCCACCAAGGAGCAGAAGACACAGCAGAGGATCTCAGAGCTCTCCCTGCTCAACCACAAGCTCCCCGCCCGAGTCTGGCTGCCCACTGCTGGCTTTGACCACCACATGGTCTGCGTGCCCCACACCCAGGCTGTCGTCCTCAACTCTAAGGACAAGGCTCCCCTCCTGATCTATGTGGAGGTCCTCGAATGTGAAAACTTCGACACCACAGATCTAGGGTCCCCGCCCAGATCCCCGAGAACCGAATTCGAAGCACCCAATCTGTAGAGAACCTGCCCAAATGAGGCATCACCCACGAGCAGTGGGCAGGCAGCTTCAGCACTGTGCCCAACTATGACAACGATGACGAGGTCTGGCCGGTGGATGACATAGGTGAGCTTCAGGTGGAGCTCCCTGAAGTGCACACCAACAGCTGTGACATCTCCCAGTTCTCCGTGGACAGCATCACCAGCCAGGAAAGCAAGGAGTCTGTGTTCATTGCAGCAGGTAAAATCCGACGGCGCCTGTGGGAGCAGCTGGCTCACACCCCCACAGCCTTCAAACGAGACCCAGAAGACCGTTCTGCAGTTGCTCTCAAAGAGCCCTGGCAGGAGAAAGTGTGGTGCATTAGAGAGGGTTCCCCCTATGGCCTTCTCCCCAACTGGAGGCTCCTGTCAGTCATTGTCAAGTGTGGGGATGACCTTCGGCAGGAGCTGTTGGCCTTCCAGGTGTTAAAAGCAACTGCAGTCCATTTGGGAACAGGAGCGAGTAGCCCTGTGGATCAAGCCATATAAGATTCTTGTGATTTTGGCCGACAGCAGCATGACTGAACCAGTGGGTCAAGGCTGCATCCATACACCAGGTGAGGAAGCAGTCACAGCTCTCCCTGACTGATTACTTCTTCCAGGAGCATGGCAGTTACACCACAGAGGCATTCCTCAGATCCCAGCACAATTCTGTGCAGAGTTGGACTGGCTACTGTTTGGTCTGCTACCTGCTACAGGTCAAGGACAGACAAAATGGGAACATCCTGTTGGATGCAGAAGGCCACATCATCCACGTCGACTTTGGCTTCATCCTATCCAGCTCACTCTGAAACCTGGGCTTTGAGACATCGGCCTTTAAGCTGACCACAGGGTTTGTGGATGTGATGGGCGGCCTGGATGGCAACATGTTCAACCATTACAAGATGTTGATGCTGCAGGGGCTGATCGCAGCTCGGAAACACAGGGCTAAGGTGGTGCAGATCGTAGAGATCATGCAGCAAGGTTCTCAGCTTCCTTGCTTCCATGGTTTCAGCACCATCCGCAACCTCAAGGAGAGGTTCCACGTGAGCATGACTGAGGAGCAGCTCCAGCTGCTGGTGGAGCAGATGCTGGACGGCGGCATGCGGTCTATTACCACCAAACTCTATGACAGCTTCCAGTGCCTCATCAATGGCATCATGTGACATCCTCCTCCTCAGGCTCCAGCGTGAATAGGGGTGGGGGGTTCAGGGGACCCTCCCTGGGAAGGCCCTTGGAGAAACCCTAAGCCAGGAAGGCCCACCCACCTGGCCATCCACCAAGGGAAATGGAAGGCAAGACATACAAAGGCTCATGTGGTAACAGTAGAGCTTGCCGGGGCGGGTGGGGAGAGCCAGCTGTGGGGTCCAGACTGACTGGGGCTTCCTTGCCACCACCCAAGCTGTGTCAGTATTACCACCTGATGGACTCCAGGACTCACTGCCCTCGAGAGGACAGAAGTGATAAATGTGGGGGACGCTGGGGCCTCGCTTCTCCCCACCAGGGTCCGAGAGGATCTTTCCACAGGCCATCTCTGCATGTAATCTGGGTCCCAGGAAGGAGAAGAGAGTAGGTTCTTGGTACTTAGGACTTGATCCTGTGGCTGGCCTTTGGCCATGCTGCTGCCTGACTGTCCCCTCCAAGGGACTGAGCCCTAGCCCGAGTTCTCCTGGGTAGGTGGGCTTTGGCATAGGGTCCTGCACTTGCTGAGGTCCCCAGCAAGTGAGGAAGGGAATGATTATGGCCCCTCTAGTCTGAGAGTACTGGCCTAGCCTCGGGGAATCCCTTGTCCTGATCCCTTCCCCACAACCAGGGAGATAGCTCTCAATTTTTTATTTTTAATTCTTGTTTGAAATAAAGTCCTTAGTTATTAAAAAAATTTTTTTTCTTTCCTAGTGATGTGTAAAGTAATGATGTGAATGGACAATCTGGACTTGCGTGGTGGTCCAGTGGGTAAGACTCCATGCTTCCACTGCAGGAGACACGGGTTCCATTTGCAGTTGGGGCAATTCCACAGGCCAAGGAGTACAGTCAAAAAAAATTAAGAAAATCTGAGGTTTGATAACATGTGATATTATTTGGAAATAAAACAATTACTCTTGGGAGAAGCTATGTACAAATTAATGACAAATAAGTTGATTTAAAGCAGGTTTTTGTTGTTGTTATTCAAAATGTGGTGTGGAAAAACCTAAAGAACCACCCAGGATGTCTGCTAAAAACACATATATCTGGGACTACCAGAGATCCACTGACTCAAATATCTTTGGTCTGAAGACTGACCATTTCACCTCTAAGTAAACAGCAATTTAATAAGAATAGCAATACTGGAGGACTCTTAAATGTTTGTGGTAATAATGTATTTCTGAAAAGCAAGCAAGCTACCTTTGATTCTAAATCAATTACAATAAACCTTGGGTATTGCCTAAATGAGTAAAGCTACGTATGGATGCCTCTGTGACAGTTTATCCCCACAGGAACTTTTAAAAACTGAAACACTAAACTGCATACGTATCTCAATGGTCCTTTGTGAAGGCAGAAGAGAAAAAGCCAGAAGCAAAGGTGCATGCTCATCTGACCAGACACAAAGCAAGTAATGCTTGATAGGAGGGCAAGATACCAAGAAGGATGAATATGCAGCAGTAGCACATCCCCAATAAGACTCCAACCTCTGGCCCAGTACTGAGTGGGGTATCTCTATAAGCCTCCAGTGGTGTGAAGCATTTGAAAGAAATGATAAAATAACCAGGATGAAAATGACCAGCTGTTGCATTGCCAGTTTTAAAGCTGGTCACTAGTTGTAAAACTAGTCACTGTAAAGTGACCAGTTGTAAAGATAGTGGAGGTGATGGAATCACAGTTGAGCTATATCAAATTCTCATGCTGTGAAAGTGCTGCACTCAATATGCCAGCAAATTTGGAAAACTCAGCAATGGTCTCAGGACTGGAAAAGGTCAGTTTTCATTCCAATCTCAAAAAAAGGCAATGCCAAAGAATGTTCAAACTACTGTACAATTGCACTAATCTCACATGCTAATAAAGTAAAGCTCAAAATTCTCCAAGTCAGGCTTCAGTAGTTCATGAACAGAGAACCTCCAGATGTTTAAGCTGGATTAAGAGAAGGCAGAGGAGCCAGAGATCAATTTGCCAACATCTGATGGATCATTGAAAAAGCAAGAGAGTTCAGAAAAATGTCTATTTCTTATTTATTGATTAGGCCAAAGCCTTTGTGTGGATCACAAAAAACTGGAAAATTCTTAAAGAGATGGGAATACCAGACCACCTTACCCGCCTCCTAAGAAATCTGTATGCAGGTCAAGAAGCAACAGTTAGAGCCTGACATGGAACAACAGACTGGTTCCAAATTGGGAAGGATACATCAAGGATGTATGTTGTCACCCTGCTTATTTAACTTATATGCAGAGTACATCATGAGAAATGCCAGGCTAGATGAAGCAAAAGCTGGAATCAAGATTGCTGGGAGAAATATTAATAACCTCAGATATGCAGATGACACCACTTTTACAGCAGAAAGCAAAGAGGAACTAAAGAGCCTCTTGATGGTGAAACAGGAGAGTGAAAAAGTTGGCTTAAAACTCAACATTCAGAAAACCAAGGTCATGGCATCTGGTCCCATCACTTCATGGCAAATAGATGGGGAAACAATGGAAATGGTGAGAGACTTTATTTTGGGGGGCTCCAAAATCACTGCAGATGGTGACTATAGTCATGAAATTAAAAGACGCTTGCTCTTTGGAAGAAAAGCTAGGACCAACCTAGACAGCATATTAAAAAGCAGAGACATTACTTTGCTGACAAAGGTCCATCTAGTCAAAGCTATGGTTTTTTCAGTAGTCATGTATGGATGTGAGAGTTTGACTATAAAGAAAGCTGAGCACTAAAGAAAAGATGTTTTTGAACTGTGTTGTTGGAGAAGACTCTTGAGAGGCCCTTGGACTGCAAGAAGATCCAACCAGTCCATCCTAAAGGAAATCAGTCCTGAATATTCACTGGAAGGACTGATGCTGAGGCTGAAAGTCCAATATTTTGGCCACCTTATACAAAGAACTGACTCATTGCAGAAGACCCTGATGCTGGGAAAGATTTAAGACAGGAGGAGAAGGGGACGACAGAGGATGAGATGGTTGGATGGCATCACCGACTCGATGGATGTGAGTTTGAGCAAGCTCCAGGAGTTGGTGATGGACAGGGCAGCCTGTCATGCTGCAGTCCATGCAGTCACAATGAGCTGGACATGACTGAGCAACTGAACTGAACTGAACTGAAAGTTGCCCAATATCAGTGAGTCTGTTTCCTTAATAAAAGAATAAAGGTAAGGTTAGAATAGATTTCTATGGTCCATCCTAGCTCTAAAATTACATAACATTCAAAAGCATTTAAAAGGGTGTGGCTCTTTCATAGTTTTATTAGGAAAAAACCTTATAAAAGTGAATGACTGATGAACCCAAGATAAAAGACATTGTGATGGTTTGAATTATGTCTCTTCCCAGTCCTCCATTCATATTTGAAGATACTAATGCCCAATTTCTCAAAATGTGATCTTATTTGAAGGTAGATTCTTTCCAGAGGTAATCAAATTAAGATGAGGTTGCTAGGGTGGGTGTTCATCCAATATGTCAGGTGTATTTATAAAAACTGAGAAATTTGGATGCAGACTGGTACGGAGGGAGACTTTGTAGAGACACAGGGAAAAGACAGCCGTCTGCCAGGCAAGGAGAGGCGCCTGAAACAGATACTTTCCTCTGAGCTCTCAGAAGGGAACCCACCCTTCTGACACCTTGAATTCAGAATTCTAGCCTCCAAGACTGTGACAGGATAAATTTTTGTTGTTTAAGCCATCTGGTTTGTAGTACTTTATTACAGCAGGTTTAGCAAAACAAATTGGCACTGTTACTAGGTCCTTGTTACTAGGTACTTAGCATGTTACCTGTTACTAGGTACTTAGCATGTTACCTGTTACTAGGTACTTAGCATGCTAAGTACATGCTAACTTTTCAGAAGTCTGAGTAGTAGTTGGGGTGCTATTTTTTGAAAGTTAGAACTCAGATGTTTTATATTTGTTCTTGTTTAATGTTTCTTTAATCAGGTTGGTTGTGCATTTGTCTATTTAAGTAGATTTTAAGTGGCTGTTTTGTCTTTTTTAATATATACTTGCTTTACTCTATTCCACCAATATTTGCTTCTGTTTTTATTAATGTCTGCTTCCTAACATCTTTTGACTAATTTTGATACATGTTTTCTAGGTTTTAAGATGTATACATGCCTCATTTATTTTCAATTTTTGTTTTTTAATATGAAGTCCCATTTAGGAGTGCGATTTTTAATATTTTCCCTTCCATTAACTTTTAGATAATCTATCACGTTTAGTTTAGATTTTTCTCTTCTCTCTTTACTTGATGGTTAATAGGACCGAGAGATAGAAATAACATGTTATCTTTTATTCTAGCTTTATTATTAATTAATTTAGCTTGGCCTTGGGCCAGTCACTCACCTTCCATGGGCTTCTGTGATATTGCCTGTGTGAGAATCAAACTAACTAAATATGATAATATTTGAAACCATAAATTGCTATACAAATTTAAGTCATTTAAGTCCATGTTTTAATTATTTTTTACCAACTCACTATTCACAAATAAATTAGGATAACCCTGGGGATATCAGAATTGCTTAACTTTATAGTTTTAACTTCATTTCTGTTTGTTGTATTAGTAATCATCTCTCAAATTGCCTGTAAGTTTATAATTTTATGGAAAAATAGCAAGAATTCACCTACTAGCTCAGTTTTATTTATTTTTTTATATATTAGTTGATGAAGTTATTTGAAGGAGAGAAACCATTTTAAAAACTCACCTTCTGAAATAATCTGTCATTATCATTTAAGAGTGGGAACAAAACGAACTAGCATTATCTAAATTCAGTAATGTGTCAAGCACTTTTTTAGGTGTTTTGCATTCAATTCTTTAAACAACCATTGCACAGATGAAGATACTAGGAAAGCATAAGCAAACTGCCCAAAGTTATAAATCTTCTGATCCAGCCCTTCCCAGCTCCCTCCCTATAAAATGAGTCAATAAAGATAGCAGGGTTAAAGTTTTTATCTAACAATTTTCAGAGAATGTAAACTAGTTCTTTTTTTAAAATTGAAAATATAAATCATGATTAACTAAAAGTAAATGTGATTTTAAAAGGCAGTGGTCCTTTTGTTTCTCTTTGAATCTCTTTTCTTCAGAAGAGACTTTTATTTTTCCTTTTTGTTTCCTTTAGGGGAGAATGAAAGTATCTGAGAGCAATCATTTACTTTGAACTACACCATTACTTCAGAATTTTCTATCATGCTAAATATTAAGTTCATCTTATGTATTAATTCAAGAGTTCTTATATGTAGTATCTAAAATACATGTAAAATTCTTCAGTAGCATTCATTTGTAATATTTAGTTTTTTGCTTAAAACTACCTAAAGGCATTAACTACTATTATTTCTGATGAAATTATACATAACTGAGGAAAAATTGTAGCCTAATCAGCTTTGCAATTTTCTACAAGTACAGTTCTCTGTAGATAAAAGATCATTACTACTAACTAGACTGGCACTGATTTGAAAAGAGGAAACATTTACAGAATTATATGAGTTCTGAGTATCAGAACCCAGAATGTTCCCAGAAAAGAGAAATAGAGAATAAGAAGAAATGATTAAAATTGCTGTATTAATGAAGATGTTCATTACATTATATATAAGCACAAACATATAGAAACAGTCTTAAAGCTCAATAGCAGAGGAGTGGTTGTGTTGATAGTGGGAAATATTACAAAATATATTCAGTGACATAGGAAAATGTTCACTATATAACAAGTGGGAGAAAATATGTAGAACTGGATGTACAGTAGATGTCACACATGTAAATAAAAAAGCATATTGCACATGCATATGAATGTATATGTGCATATCTACAGAAACACGTCTAGAAGAAAATACCCCAAAATATGTTAAATACTGCAGGTTTATTGAAAATTTTACTTTTTTTTTTCTGTATTGTTACATTTTTGTACTAAACTGAAAGAAAAAAAAAAAAAAACCCTTCATCTTAAACATTACAGTGGGAGGGATTTCACTACAAAAAAGAAAATGTATATAATTTCTAAAAATAGGGAGGCAGAACTAGCTAATTTAGATAATCTCTCTTTAAAAATTTATAGTAAGTTAATGTCAAGAACTAGTTACGTTCTCAAGTTCCTTTTGGGTCTTAATGATCCTCTGATTCAACTGGAGTAAGGGCAAGCACAGGACTAAACACAGGCAGGAGGCTCTCCTTGATCACTGTAACAGTGCAAATGCATAGTAATTGGAGTGAAATAAGCAAGAGAAAAGGGAATGAGGGTAATGGTAATACAATATTTATAAGAGGCTTGAGCCATCAATTCCCAGAACTCCCCAGTGATTTAATCTCTTGGTCTGTAGTATCTGCATCCATATAGATGAGTGTCAAGAGCCTGCAGAGAGGTGATGGCAGGAATCCAGCCCACGGATAGTATGTAAGAATCACTTACGTACATGATTTCTTCCAAGGCATTAAATCTTTTTAACTACTATAGTAGCATTGCTATTTTTACTCCAGTGTTTAACTTATATGAAGGGAATGATTTATATGCCCTTAGATAACATGGCTCTCATTAAACTATTTATTCTCTATCAATGTCAACAGAAGACTTCCATGACAATATAGTGACATATAATAGTTAACATGGTTCAGACATATCAGATCTCTGCACAACTGGAAACATCAAAAGAACTATGATATCATCAATGATGCTACCAGATAGAGCACCTGCTCCCCTCTCACATTAGACAGCAGATGTTCAAATAATACCACATAGATTTTCTTAAGCTGTATCCTGAGATCTGTCAAGGTTTTCACCATGGTTAAATCAGAAATGTCACAACTTTTTCTTTTCATTAAAAAAAATTCTCTACCTACCTAATAGGTGCCTAATAGGTAAAGGCAGCTTGTCCTCTTAGAGGTGGGGTTTGCCTGCTGCTGCTGCTGCTGCTAAGTCGCTTCAGTTGTGTCCAACTCTATGTGACCCCACAGATGGCAGCCCACCAGGCTCTGCCATCCCTGGGATTCTCCAGGCAAGAACACTGGAGTGGGTTGCCATTTCCTTCTCCAATGCATGAAAGTGAAAAGTGAAAGTGAAGACGCTCAAGTGAAAAGTGAAAGTGAAGACGCTCAGTTGTATCCGACTCTTCGCGACCCCATGGACTTCAGCCTACCAAGCTCCTCCATCCAGGGGGTTTGCCTAGGGCAACAAAATGCTCTGTGACTGTTGAGCCCATGTGAGTGATCACTAGCTGGGAACAATGCACTTTTTCTAGTGTACCTACAGCATATATTTGGAAAGAGATGGACAAGACCATAAAACTTTGGACAAGTTGGACAATTTTGAAATGAGACGACTGTTCAGCAAACAAAAAATGTTTGGGTACATCTAACTTCAGGAGATGAAACCCAAAGGGATTTTAAGGTCTGTTCTCCATAAACATAGAATATAAATACATAAATATCACCAATGTGCTTTGCTCTCTTTCAAGAGTTGCTTACAGTTAGTGTTTGGAAGAAAGTGAAGTCGCTCAGTGAAAGAAAGTGAAGTCGCTCAGTTGTGTCTGACTCTTTGCGACCCCATGGACTGTAGCCTACGAGGCTCCTCAGTCCATGGAATTTTCCAGGCAAGAGTACTGGAGTGGGTTGCCATTTCCTTCTCCAGGGGATCTTCCCAACCCAGGGATCAAACCCGGGTCTCCCGTGCTGCAGGCAGACGTAAATTACCGTCTGAGCCTCCAGGGAAGCCCTTGGAAACAAGATTGAAAACCACTTAGAACATTCTATAAAAGGTGAATTCACTGAAATCAAAATGGCTAAAATATAGTTCTAGAGACAAATGAGTATGGCTTCCCCACATCTGATCTGTTATTAAATTAGCTGTAGAAATATTTTTATCAGTAATATACTTTTCCAATATCATTTACATATATAGACTCTAAACCATTTTAATGAGGAAAAGATAAAGGATTCTGCTTTGTCCAAGGGCTGAGTCCACTTGCTTTAAAATAGAAAACAGTATGGAGGTTCCTCAGATCAATTACCATATGATCCAGTAATCTCATTCCTGAGCATATACCCAGACAAAACTATAATTCAAAAACATACATGCACCTCTGTGTTCAAAGCAGCACTAGGTCACAATAGCCAAGACAGGGAGACAACCTAAACGTCCATCAGCAGATGAACTGATAAAGAAGAGGTGATGCATACATACACTGGAATACTACTCAGCAATGAAAAAGAATGAGATACTGCCATTTACAGCAACATGGATGAAACTAGATATTATCATCCTGAATGAATTAAGTCAAAAAGAGAAAGACAAACGTTACATCATATCTCTTACATGTGGAATCTGAAATATGACACAAACAAATCTATCTATGAGGCAAAAACAGACTCAAAGACACAGAAAAGAGGCTTGTGATTGTCAAAGGGGAAGGAGGATGAGAGAGGGAATGGACTGGGAATTTGGGGTTAGTAGATGCAAACTATTACATATAGAATGGATGGACAATAAGGTCCTATTGCATAGCACAGGGAATTATATTCAGTGTCCTGGGATAAACCATAATGGAAAAGAATATAAAAAAGAATGTATACATGTGTATAACCGAGTCACTTTGCTATACAATAGAAATCAACACAACATGTAAATCAACTATACTTTGATTTTGAAAAGTAAAAAAATATAAAAGCAGTTTTAGGAGGAAAAATAAAATGCAGTTTTAAGGAAAGATTTAACAAATGTCTAGAAATTTTGAATACAGGTCAGATAGCTTGTGGAGAGAAAATCATAAGAATATTTATTCATCCTCCAAACCTTTGTTGAGTACCGTTCTGCCCAAAGCACTGTTCTGAGTGCAGAGGCTATAGGAGCCCTGCTCTCAGGGAACTTACGTTAGACTAATGTTCCTGATCCTGATCTCAAAGCTCTTTTTCATTTGATCACATATTTCTCTCACCAAACAGGCTAATCTATACAATTTACAAAGAGACTCCCATGTCTGATAAAAATGTCTGGTTTTTTTCCCCACCTAGATTCATCTATCATATATAATCTTTCTTAAAGATTTATCCACATTAAACCTTTATTCATATTACAAAGAAAACCAGCAGATCTTTTTGTGTCTTTCAGTGGGCAACTTGCATAATAAGATTTGTTTTATGTTTTTTTATTGTATAAATATAACATATTTGAGATATAATTGCATAATATAACTGGCAGTATTTCAATTTTTTTCCTTGGGTCCTCCAGAAAGAGAAAAATTCTGAGATTCAGAGATGATACACTATTTCTTTTTCAATTTAATTTTAGGCATTTCTATTAACATTCAGCATTTATCATATTATGATTCAAGTGAATGATTTAGAAAAATACCTATATAATTTCAAACAATCTTGTATTAGTCTACAACTACAGGGTAAATCAGGAAGAATTCTAACTTCTCATTTTATCCAGTAGGAGTCTGCAGAAATCATGTTCTGCACATGTACTACAACCTTTAGCAGGAAAAGCCTTAGGTAACCCATTTCGTAATTAAGGCCGAATACAAAACATGTTTCCATGTTTCCAAAGCATGCTTGCCAGAGTCCAGCCTCTTCTGCCTAATACGAACCCCCTTAGTGTCACATGACTGTATCCTATTCCAGCCACAGCTGGACAAACCAGGACCAGATAACTGATTTAGGGGCAGCTAATCATCAAAGACATTCTTGGAGGTCTGGTTCAAAACATGACAAGCCATCATCAGGAGTTGGGAAGATGAGAGGTGACGTAAGTGTGGAGACCAGGTTCGCTGGGGTCATACTCAAGCCTAAGTTTGTGATGAAGGACGGAGCACTAAAGAGAAAAAAAAAGACAGCATAAAGGGCTGAAAAGGCAGAGCCAGTGGGACGTAGAGATTGCCTCTGAGAGAAAAGATGGTTCCCCATCTTTTCCAGTTGACACCAGTTTCCATGAGCTCCAGCTTGTTCCAATGATTGGCTTTGTGTTTCCTGAGACTGGCTGTTGTACCCTCACAACAAATCTCCTCTTTCTTAAGTTAGCTTGAGTCTTGCTTGCAACCAAATAAATCCTGGCCGAGAGAAATAGCCTTTCATGGATCTGCACTGAGTTTTTACCACAACAGGAAAAGAGCACAAGTCAGTCACAGGTGACAGATTCAATTCCACTTAGATCTCTGAAGGATCATCTAACTGTAAGTCAATTTGGGGCACTGGTTCCTATGTCATTAATTTTTAATGACATGGTGGTATTTAATAATTTCTACAACCTTCTAAATATAAAATCATATGAGGGTTAACATAGTACTGAACTGATCTTTTCCAATTTTCAACTTCCAGATAGTTTTTGATGATGCTCATAGTGTCTACTTACGTCACCTCTTCCCTGTTCTCTATCAAAGACATTGGAAAAAAACACCCAAGGAAACCACAGTAAGAATAGTCTGGTTTGCCATGGTTCTGATACTCTTCTGTATCAAAATGTTGCTTTCTGGCTGTTTTTCCTAATGCATTTTGCTCCTAAAGTAGCATATTCAGGAGGACTTTTTCCTTTATTCTCCATCTAATTAGTCATTGATTCTCCTTAAACTGAATGGATGAGAAAACATATTTTGTCCTGTGTTTTACTTTTAAAGATTTGATCAAAGTATTTTTCACTACTTGTTCATCTTTATCACACAGTTCCTATAGCAAATACAAGTCTTTTCTTCTGTATTTGTTCTGTTCTTGTTGGGAATGGGGTCTATAAAAATTATTGTTACCACCTCAAAGCTTTATTCTTTATAATGTAAAGAAAACATCATTTTCAGCCAACACAAATGCTTTAATTCAAAAGATTTATTAACATGACAAAGCAGCTATTGTTCAGCTATGGCTTTGAGCCATCTAAAGGACTTTACTTTGTCTGAGATTTGCCAATCTCAGGAAAAATGAAAAATTTTGGACAGTTAGAAGGGGAAATATTAATATGATTAAAAGCTAGAGAAGAATAGAAAAAAGTATAGAAGAAAGAAAATCAAAATACAGCCTTCAAGTATTCGGTTGGTCAATAAGTTCATTTGGGTTTTTCCATAGGCTGTAACTTCCCAGGTGGCTCAGAATGCAACCTTCCCAGTGGGTAAAGAATCCACTTGCAATGCAGGAGACATAGGTGATATGGGCTTAATCCCTGGGTCAGGAAGACCCCTGGAGGAGGAAATGGCAACCCACTCCAGTATTCTTGCCTGGAGAATCCCATGGACAGAGGAGCCTGCCCGGCTAGGGCCTGCTGCTGCTAAGTCACTTCAGTCGTGTCCGACTCTGTGCGACACGATAGATGGCAGCCCACCAGGCTTCCCCGTCCCTGGGATTCTCCAGGCAAGAGCACTGGAGTGGGTTGCCATTTCCTTCTCCAATGCATGAAAGTGAAAAGTGAAAGTGAAGTCGCTCAGTCATGTCCTACTCTAGCGACCCCATGGACTGCAGCCTGCCAGGCTCCTCCATCCGGGCCAATGGGGTCGCAAAGAGTTGGACACAGCTGAAGCAACTGAGCAAGCATGCATGTAATGGAAAAACCCAAATAAGCTTTTTGGTCAACCCAATATATAAAAGGCTATACATTACCAAGCATGGAAATGACCAATAGAACTACTAAGAAAGTGTTCTTTGTAGGAACAATACCAGCCACAAACATTTCAGTGCCACATCCTTTTCTAAATGTTTACCTGCATTTACTAATATAATATTACTCTAATTTTATACAAGATGGAATTGAGGCATGGAGACAGAAAGTCACTTATCTGAGGTTACACAGCTGGGACATTGAAGAGAGGGAATTTGAAAGTGGCTCTGGCCCTGCAGCCAGAACCCATGATCACAGGCAGTTTGCTCTCTCTGTAAATATTCTGACCAGGTTTTAAATTTGTTGTACGTTACAACCATCTCAAGAACATCTCAAAGCATAGCAACACCTAGGCTCTACCCCTGGAGATTCTCACATGATAGTTCTGTGTGGTAGACATTTTTAAAATGTATTTAAAGTGCCTAGGTGATTTCAGATGCAGAGAGGCAAGATCACTAAGCCCCGGTCACCTTTTTAGTGGTTGAGACAGGAGCGGAATCCAAGTGTCTTGACTTTTTCCTGTATGTTACAGTAGCTCCTATCTACAGCAAATTGAGGGAGAAAATCGGTTTTTACTCTGGAGTGACAAATTTGAATTTGATAAACCAAAAACCATTGGTTCAGTGGAGATCATGAAACACAAGGATGGTATTTCTTTTAGTGGTTATTAAAATGAAGATGGATTCTCAAATTTCTGAAATAATAAATATGTTAATGAGAAACTGATGAACATTTTCAAAGTCCCTTTATTAGGTATTGCAGCACTAACATAATTTAGACACCAGAGATCTTTGCTATACAATTTAAACTCTAAATATAATACAGAGTCTTCCTCAAAATCAACTCAAGGTAAAAATGTTTTTAAAGAAATGATAAAGGGGATGGTGTAGTAAATGCTAAATAACTAGATCTCTGGGGAAGAAAGCTTTATTTGTAGTGTTTACCAAATCATGATGCCAACAACCCACCATTGCTACTTTCAAGCTGCCAATGTGATGGGCATTACTGAATGTAGAACTGGGAAGAATACTCAGCAGCACACCATTATATAGCACTTCCTTCATATACACACACAGATGTAAAAACCCTCAAGAGCACAGGTAATAGGAAAATGTAGTTTAAAAATTATAAAGTAGTGTGAGTTTTGAGTATTTATTACCTTTGTCTTAAATAGAATTCATTTGGTGTATGTTTCTATGATTTAAATGTTAACAATGCTGTATTTAATAACTGGCTTGCCAAATACCTGAAAATGTAATAACCACCTCTTGCAAGCATATCACCGAAAAGGCATCCATTCACTCACACATTTTTCTTGGAGAAAGGCAATATTTAATTTGATAAATTGAATAAAGGGAAGAAAACACACATTCTTAATTTATTCAGCTTTCTTAGGAATGAAAACTTCTGATCACTCCTCCAGCATAAATCTGACCTTCATTTTGAGCAACAGAACACAGGGGTTAAGAATGTGGGCCCTCCTGGAGAAGGGAATGGCAACCTATGCCAGTATTCTCACCTCAGAAATCCCAAGGAGAGAAGGAGCCAGTCCATGGGGACTGTAATTAGTTGCTATACTCATTGAAAAATTCAAAGTTTAGGAAAAGAATAGCCTTGGTGTCTGCTGTTAGTTGAATATCATTTGTATAATAAAGGAAGCTACGTGACTATAAAGACTCTTTTTCTTCTAAGAGTAGATGTGGAATTTTATTTAAATTATCAATTATCTTATATAGGCAAGTGGAATGATGAAGGAAGAAACGAAGAAAGAAAGGGACAGAGGGAGTGCAGAAGAGAAAAGGAAAAAAGGAAAGGAGGGAGGGCTGGGAAATTCTTTTCTTTTTTTGAGGAACCATATCTTTAAATATAGAATTATAATTGACATTGGTCTTAGCTCTGTTTTTGTGGATGTGCCCCAAAGGCAAGGGAAACAAAAGGAAAAGTAAACAAATGAACGTATACCAAACTAATACAACAAAGGAAAACATCATCAGAAGAAAAAAGCAACCTGCTGAATGAGAGACCATATTTGCAAATCGTATATCCAATAAGGCGTTAATATCCAAAAAGTACAAAGCACTCATACAAATCAACAACAACAAAAACAACCCAATTAGAAAATAAGCAGAGGACTTTCTAGCAGTGAAGGAGATGAAGAGCAGTGGTCCTCAGCTGGGCATGATTTTGCTCCTCAGCGGCTATTTAGCAATGTCTAGACATTTTTAGATGTTCAAACTGGTTTTTGAAAAGGCAGAGGAACCAGAGATCAAATTGCCAACATCAGCTAGATCATCGAAAAAGCAAGAGAGTTCCAGAAAAACATCTATTTCTGCTTTATTGACTATGCCAAAGCCTTTGACTGTGTGGATCACAATAAACTGGAAAATTCTTCGAGATGGGAATACCAGAGTACCTAACCTGCCTCTTAAGAAACCTATATGCAGGTCAGGAAGCAACAGTTAGAACTGGACATGGAACAACAGACTGGCTCCAAATAGGAAAAGGAGTACGTCAAGGCTGTATATTGTCACCCTGCTTATTTAACTTAGATGCAGAGTACATCATGAGAAACGCTGGGCTGGAAGAAGCACAAGCTAGAATCAAGATTGCCAGGAGAAATCTCAATAACCTCACATAGGCAGATGACACCACCCTTATGGAAGAAAGTGAAGAGGAACTAAAAAACCTCTTGATGAAAGGGGAAGAGGAGAGTGAAAAAGTTGGCTTAAAGCTCAACATTCAGAAAACCAAGATCATGGCATCTGGTCCCATCACTTCATGGGAAATAGATGGGGAAACAGTGGAAACAGTGTCAGCCTTTATTTTGGGGGGCTCCAAAATCACTGCAGATGGTGACTGCAGCCATGAAATTAAAAGACGCTTACTCCTTGGAAGGAAAGTTATGACCAACCTAGATAGCATATTCAAAAGTAGAGACATTACTTTGCCAACAAAGGTTCGTCTAGTCAAGGCTATGGTTTTTCCAGTGGTCATGTATGGATGTGAGAGTTCGACTGTGAAGAAAGCTGAGTGCCGAAGAATTGATGCTTTTGAACTGCCGTGTTGGAGAAGACTCTTGAGAGTCCCTTGGACTGCAAGGAGATCCAACCAGTCCATCCCAAAGGAGATCAGTCCTGGGTGTTCTTTGGAAGGAATGATGCTAAAGCTGAAACTCCAGTACTTTGGCCACCTCATGCGAAGAGCTGACTCATTGGAAAAGACTCTGATGCTGGGAGGGATTGGGGGCAGGAGGAAAAGGGGACGACAGAGGATGAGATGGCTGGATGGCATCATCGACTCGATGGACGTGAGTTTGGGTGAATTCTGGGAGTTGGTGATAGACAGGGAGGCCTGGCGTGCTGCAGTTCATGGGGTCACAAAGAGTCAGACACGACTGAGCGACTGAACTGAACTGAGACATTTTTAGTTGTCACAGCTGGGATGGAGGAAAGAACTACCAGCATGTAATGTGTACAGGTCAGAGACGCTGCTGAACATCCTAGGATGTACAGGATAGCCCCCCATAAGAGAATTATCTGACTCAAAATTCTAATGGTGTCCAGGCTGAGAAACTATAGACTACAGAAATATTTAGGGAGCAACATGGACTTCACTTTAGATATTAACTTTAAGGTCAATGCCAGATTTATTCAAATAAAATGACATGCCCACCAGAAAAGCAACATAACTGCTTTAGAGATCACAAAATTGAAATAAACAGGTGCAAATCAAAGCAGTCTTTAAATATTTATGTATATTTACTAAAGTGTTTAGAAGGGATGAGAGCTGTAAACTACATTCCCAGCTTGACAGAAATACACGGTGACTAAATCTAGCATTGTCTGCAAAAGAGGTATGCACTTCACTTCGGTAATAGTCAGCAGGATCTAAATTTAGGTTATACTCTTAGTGTATTAAAATAGCATCAAGAAGCTCAGGAAGTCTAAAACCATCACACTCCAAGTTTCTGTCTATACGGTTAATAGCTACTTGCCAGAGATCCCTGTTGCCTGTTTGATTACAGTCTATTAAAAACATATTCTTTGCAAACTTCTCCCATAAACCAGGAAATGGAGTTAAAAGACTGATTCTACATAAAATAATTAGAACACAAATATCATGATGTAAAGCATTCATAGAGAATATACCTTAACTTCCATAGTTTTGTGAGAAACTTTATGAGGCTTTTATACTGGTTACCATGAAAGTAAAAATGCTTTCTTTCAGAGTTCCAGTGTCACAATGGTAAATGAGTGAAGCAAACGAACATTTTTAGTTGAACAGAAGATCTATAATATTAACTGCCTGTAATCTGACTTGGATAAAAGTTGAACTGGGGAAAGGCTGAGACAAGCCTACTATTAAGTGATTAAGATTGTGTCTTGGTACCTTAATTTATCTGTTTACTCTCTCTTCTATTGAAACAAACAAAAACCAGATGGACTAACTCAAGGATATTTCTTTTTTTTTCACTCCACTTTAGAGGCCCTTCTAAAATGTAGTTTGCTATTTTTAAAAAATTGCTTCATTTTCTAAAATTGTAGCTCAAAATATATTCCTTGTAGTAAAGCACTCTCAACTGTTGCAATCTAGAATCACCTAAGCAGATGCATACCAGGAGAAGAACAAACCTAGAAAGTGTTCAGAATTAATGTCCTACAGCAAGGATGATGAAGGCTTTTTTTCTTCTAAGGGGCTATGACTCAAGAATAAAAAGAAATCAGCTGTTTCACAAAGTAAAATTAAATAATGCTAGATTTCTCTGTTAAGCAACGTATATATAATGCCCCCTCTTGTGGCAGGTTCTTTTCCTGTGTTAGATACATGAGATACAAAACATATCTGCTTGAATCACTCTCCTCACACTATGCTACCCTCTTCATGCTTACGCACTCATCCCTATGACTATATAAACTTTTTAAGCTAAGTACATGGCTACCTGGAAAAAAAGTCTACCTTCCCTAGCCTCTCTTGCAGCTAGGTGTGGCCATGGGACAAAAAGCCAGACCAAGTGAGATTTCTGGGTATTTCCATAATGGGAGAGGAAGTCACTCTGCTCCTCTCTTCCGCTGTCTGGGACATAAGATATATTGACTGATGCCCCAGTGGTCACAGAGGACATCAAGGTGAAAGCTGTGTGTTGGGATGTCAGCATAAAAGAAAGGAGGAGCCCAGTTCCTTGACACCACGGATACTGTACCAGACATGGATGACCTACAAGCTATATTTAAGTTATCAAGAAATATATTTCTATTTTTCTTTAACCACTGCTATTTTGTCTAAAACATGATTTTAATTCAAACTAATACAGTATTTTCAAAACCCTTCTTTTCTGACCAGCTGTATTCTCTCTCTTAAAGTAGTTTAGGGTATGTGTTTTTAAGGAACACTTTCAATTGCACATTCTTATAGAAACTACTCTCTACATTAAACTAAGACTTGTCCACACATTTCCATGTGATCTTGAGCTTTAATAATATTGCATATAAAAAGTTACTAATTTGAATATACCCTACACCCCCACAACTATATGATAAATTATTTAAGATTAGAAATTGTTCTTTTTATTCTCAAAACTTTGAAAGATTTAATAGATGCTAACATATCGATCTTCTGTAGTTAAATATATAGAACATGGAAGAAATGGAACAAAAAGACAGGAAAGGAAGCAGACAGAAAAGGAGAAAGGGAGAGCGAGGACCAAAAACAGAGAAGGTATTTTCTTTCACCAAAACCATACGAAACTAGAAATCAATCACAGAAAGAAAAACAGGAAAAGAACAAACACATGGAGACCGAGCAACACTCTACTGAAAACCCAACAAGTAACAATGAAATCAAATAAAGATATCAGAGAATAACTTGAGACAAATTAAAATGAAAGGACAACCTTTCAAAATCTATGGTATGCAGCAAAAATGATTCTAAAAGGGAAATTCACAGTGATGAAGTCCTTCTACAAGAAACAAGAAAATCTCACAGAATCTAAACTACCATCTAAAAGAATTAGAAAAAAGAAGAAGGATGGAAACAATAAAGACCAGAGAGGAGATAATTGAAATAGAGATAGAAAACAATAGAAAAGATCAATAAAACCAAGAGCTGCTTTTTTGAAAAGATAAACAAAACTGGGCCAAGCCTCACCAAGAAATTTAGAGAAGGGCCCAAATAAACAAAATAAGAAATGAAAGAGGAGAAATAACCACTGATATCACAGAAATACAAAAAATTACAAGAGAATACTATGAACAGATATACGCCAACAAACTGGACAACCTAGAAGATATGGACAAGTTTCTAGAAGCATTCAGGCTGCCAAAACTGAATCAAGAAGAAACAGAACATTTGAACAGACTGATGACTGGAAGTGAAATAGAATCTGTAAAAAACCTCCCTGCAAACAAAAGTTCATGACTGACTAACAGCTTCACTGGTGAATTCTTTCAAACATACAAATAACATATTTATTCCAAAAACCTGAAGAGGAGGGAACTCTCAAATTTATTCTATGAAGCTACCATCACCTTGATACCAAAATCAAAGACACAACCAAAATAAATTATAGGTCAAGATCTTTGATAAATGTAGATGCAAAAATCCTCAACAAAACCTTAGTGAACTGAATCCAACAATACATAAAAAGGATCATATACCATGATCAAGTTGGGAGTCATTCCAGGGTCACACAAGGATGGTTCAACATACGTAAATCAATCATTGTGATACATCACATTAACAAAAGGAAAGACAAAACCGCATGGACATCTCAGGAGATGCAGAAAAGTACATTTGACAAAATTCAATGTCCATTCATGATAAAAACTCTCATCAAAGTGGATATAGAGGGAACATATCTCAACATAATAAAAGTCATGTACAATAAATCTATAGCCAATATAATATTCATATAAGGATTTGAAAAAATAAAACATCCATTCTTGACAAGAAATCTTAGTAAACTATAGATAGATGAAAGTTCCTTAACTTGAAAAAAGATTATAATTAAAACAGTATGGTACTAGCATAAAAAGACACACACAGACCAATAAACCATAGTAGAAAGACCAGAAATAAAACCACACATATAAAGGTAAAGAATCTATGACAAAGGCACCAAGAATACACAATGCGAAAAGAATAGCCTCTTTAATAAACAGTATTAAGAAAACAAAATATCCACATGTGCAAAAAATTAAGCTGGACCTTTACACTGTATATAAAAATCAACTCAAAAAGAATTAAAGATTTAAACATAAGACTTAAAACCACAAAACTCCAAGAAGAAAATGAAAAGTTACTTGACATAGGCCTTGACAATGATTTTTCTGGATGACATCAAGAGCATCGGCACCAAAAGTTAAAATAAGTAAGTGGGACTATATCAAAATGAAAAGCTACTTACTGCACAGCAAAGAAAATAATCAACAAAATAGAAAAGGGAACCTACAGAATGGAAGAAAATATTTGCAAACCATATATCCAATAAGAGGTTAATATTAAAAATATTTAGGGAACTTCTATGACTCAATAGCCAAGAAACAAATAACCTGAATTAAACATAAGTAAAGAGTTGAATAGATATTAAAAAAAAAACATACAAATGGCCAACAGGTACATGAAAAGGAGCTCAACAGCATCAACCATCAGGGAAATGCAAATTAAAACCACAACGATATTAGCTAATATGTTAGGATGGTTATTTTCAAAAAGATAAGAAGTAAATATTGGTGAGGATGTGGAGAAACAGGAACCCTGGTACGCTGGTGGTGGGAAGGTAAGCTGGTATAACCATTATGGAAATTAACTTAGAGATTTCTCAAAAAGTTAAAACATGATTCAGCACTCCCATTTCTGGGTGTATAACCAAAGGAAATTAAACCAGTAAAGTGAGTATCTTAAAGAGACATTTGTACTCTCATTTTATTTCAGCATTATTCACAAAAGCCAAGATATAGAAACTACTTAAGTGCCCATCAATGGCTGGATGGATAAAGAAAAGTATGTGTGTGTGCTAAGTCGCTTCAGTCATGTCTGACTCTTTGCGACCTGATGGACTGTAGCCTACCATGCTCCCTTGTCCATGGGATTCTCCAGGCAATAATACTGGAGTGGGTTGCCATGCCCTCCTCCAGGGGATCTTCCTGACCCAGGGATCGAACCCACATTTCTTAAGTCTCCTGCATTAGCAGGTGGGTTCTTTACCACTAGTACCACCTAGGAAACCCCATATGTATATATATACATATACCCAATGGAAAATCATTCAACAACAACAAAAAAAGGAAATGTGACAACATGGATGAACCTGGAGGACATGTTGCTAAGTGAAATCAACAGAGAATGCAAATACAGCATGATTTCATTTATACATGGAATCTAAAAAAGTCTATCTTATAGAACCAGAGAATAGAATCATGATTATCAAGGGTTGGGGAGTGGGAAAAATAGGGATACATTGGTCAAAATATATAAACTTTCAGTAATAAGATGAATAAGTTCTGGCAATCTAATATATAATGTGGTGACCAGCATGCTATATAAAAGTCTAGCAGTACCAACTGTTGGTAAGGATGTAGAAAAACTAGGATTCTCAAACACTAAATTGTTTGATTTGGAAAAACTTCTGAGGAAATCTTGTATTGCTGAACACATGCATACCTTTTGATCAAGTAATTCTACTCTGAGGGTACATGCATGTATTAAGGTATTAGTCTGTGTGTACATATGCATGTGTATATATCAGTCTAACAGAGACTTTTTTTCTTTATAGTAGTATTATTTGTAATAGTTTCAAACTGGAAACAACTCAAACATTTCTCAATAGATAAATTTTGGTATATATGGAATGTGGAATACTCTTTCAGAAACAAAGATGACTCAATTATAACTATATACAACATCTCAAAAAAGTCTGATATTAAAAATATGATTCTATTTATAAAATTTAAAAACAGGCATCACTGAGCTATATTATTAGAAGTCAAATGACAGTTATCTTTGGGAAGGAGGGGGTGGTTATTGTTTCAAGATGAGCACAAGGAAACCTTCTGGGTGCTGATAACCTTCTATTTCTTGGTCTGGGGAGCAGTTACTTAAGTGTATTAGCTGTTGTAATTCATTAAGATAAACACTTTTTGAACTCTTCTGAGCTATGTGATACCTCAATAATTTTTCTTGAAATATTCATCTTTTGTTAATATTCTTCCTTTGTTTCCCTTCATCTATCCTGCTTTTTACTTTAGAGTGTTAAAACGTTAGGTCTTGAGGTCCTGAGAGAAGACAAACTGCTATAATTATTAAAAGTAGTAAGTAATGTTACAAGTATGTAGCAGTACACACATTTTCATATCTAGTATCTCAACAATCATCACAACCCTATGAGAGATAAGAAGCAATAAATGTTTTTTTTTTTTAATTGATAGATAAACTGTGACTCAGAGGTGGTTAAATTTTGTTCCCTAGTTCATATATTTAGAAGGTGGCAGAGTTCAGTGTAAGACTTTGGTTCTTAATCACAAGATTGTTGCTCTTTCTACTCCACATGTAGTCATTTAAAATAATATATAACATGAATAAATAATTATGATTCAAATAACTGTATTTTTTATTTGAATCTCACTAGACTCATTTTAAGTATTCAAAACTACCATTGCTATTCTCTCCCATACCTCTTTTTTTGTTTTTTTTTTTTTAAATGCATTTTTTGAGGTCAATAACAGAAGGATAACATCTTCTACTTATTTATATTTTTCCACATCAATTAATGTACATGAAATATGTCATACCTTCTTAAATATAGAAATTTCAAATGTGGATAGGATTGTTTTAGATACTCTTTTAAAACTAACCTGTAGTAATATGCCTGATCTGTTCAGGGGCTCCATGTTCTAAAGTTCTCTACTTGATTTTTCTAGTCTTCAGGAAAGGAAGAACTACTAGCCTCCTATCTAGTGGTTATACAATTAGAAGAATGAAAGACAAAGAAATATTTTAGATATGGTTAGAGAAGTAGATTAGAATATTTTACTAACACAACAATGAGTATGATCACTCTGTATAGTTTAAATATTCTTTGATCACCACATAATACTGCTCTAACTTCTAGCAGGTATTTTAAAATTGCATACCTTTGATCAAAATGAGAATCAGGGAAACAAGTTCATACGACTTAATTGAATTCATATACACTATTGGAAAACACATAATCAGGAGGTTTATAAAACTGATGATGTGTTAAGAGTCGCACCCTTGAATATGGGAAATGGTTGCAGTTCCACTTTTGTTGGTAGTGTACATTGCTACAAACTTTATGGAAGAAAGTTTGGCAAGTGGTATTAACAGCCTAACATGGACATTCCCTAAGGCCTTAACTCAATTTACAGTAGTTATACAAGGAAAGTAACTAGTGACACTCAAAGCTTTACCTATGAGGATATTTGCTGTAGCATAATTTATAATGGTGAAAAATTTGCTGTAACATAAATGTCAAATAATAACAGAATATTAAATCACTCATAGTATATTAACAAAATGGCACACTCTGGAGCCATTAAAAATAACACTGTAAATGAAGAACTGTTGTGAAATGATACTTGGCTGGGCAAATTAGTAATATTCAAATGCTGACCTCAACCAGTCACCTTTTACCTGTGATGCTATCAAAGGACATAGATGCATATAAGGTCAAACAAAGGCATCATGGTAAAGTTCCTGGAACTGTTAGTACTTCAATGACAGCAGAAAAGGCTCTGACATATTTTTCCTGCACTAGCAGGAGCTGACTTGACCCCCCTCTCTTCCCTCTTGTGACCCCAACTCCCTATAAGCAGATTCAGAACAGAATTTCTCAATGTCTGCCCCACTTTATTGGATGATTTTTTCCCTCTATTTCCACGTACAAGGCTAATATGATTTGTTAGATCTTTGTGTCCTTCTCCTGGTTTCTTTCTATTTCCTACTATTCTTGTAACTACAAAGAAAACATCCTTTATTTTTTAAAAACGGATCTCTTTTATCCCTTACTTCTGAATCCTTGTGTTCTGATTCCAAATCAAGCAATAGTTTTCATGTTCCTTTACCACATTCTGAAGCATTCCTGCTTTCTCACTGTCGTTTAACTCTATGTCTGAACAAGCCTATTTACTGGAATTTAGATGGATTACAGAACAGATCTGTACAGTCTCTTTTTTAGTCCTTAAGATTTGTGATAATTTCAGAGTTTTTATTCCTCCTCAACTCAAGAAGAAAATATACCCACATTTGGAAGAGGTCCCCAATCCTATTACCTATTTTTTTTTATATCATTAACTCTACTGCCCCCATGAGGTTGAATCAATGCTTTGGGTCTCTGAAGTTCATAGCCAAGGTCAGAGCTCATGTGCTGGAGGCTATGGGCCCGTGATCAGGAAGGAAAAGTCCTCCCTACAGTGGTAGAGAGTAACCAGCTGCTGGAGAAGCAGGCTTCAGTGCAGCATCTCAGCTGCCTTCTCGCTCATTCTCTCTTTTTCAATGTCTTTCAATGACTTAAAATGTAAAACAAAAAATGACAAATAATTGAGACTAAAAGTACCTTCCAAATAGTAAGTACAAAAATATCCCATTTTCATCTTAAAAAAAAAAATGTCACCCACAGCCACACACAGAATGAGATGGGAAGCACCAGAGGCTAATGGCAGCCACCTGTGAGCGGTGGAAGCCACATGGCTGGAGTACTTGCTTCAGTTTAATTTTTCTTATCTTTTCATTGCTCTATTTCTCACATGATTTGTAAAAAAAAAAACAAAAACAAAAACAAAAAAAACCACACAAATAGTTATTACTTTACCATTAAAGAATAGTAATGTTCATTTCTTTTTTTAATGTGGCTACCTTATCCTGAATGCCCTGAATAAACCATGTTAAGGGTCTAAGTGCTTTATCGGTTTCCGGTTTTCCCTGATTCCCCAACTTCTTCATCTTCTACTGTCATTCTCATATGACATTTCTTATTTTTAATTTAAAAACAAGAAATGTTATAGATTTTAGAGTAGCATTGATATATATATATCATATATATATATATGAGTGATATATATATATATATATATATATATATATATATATATATATATGAGTGAGTGAGTGAAGTCACTCAGTCGTGTCCGACTCTTTGTGACCCCATGGACTATAGCCTAACCAGGTTCCTCCGTCCATGGGATTTTCTAGGCAAGAATACTGGAGTGGGTTGCCATTTCCTTCTCCAGGAGGTCTTCCCGACTCAGGGATAGAACCCAGGTCTCCTGCATTGTAGGCAGACGCTTTACCATCTGAGCCACCAGGGAAGATCATATATATATACATACACACACACACACACGCTACTGTGTGTGAAATAGCTAGCTAGCAGAAGCTGCTGTATAGCACAGGGAACTCATGTCGGGGCTCTGTGGTGACCTAGAAGGGTGGGATGGGGGGTTTGGGGGGGGAGCCTCAAGAGGGAGGGGATATACGTATACTTATAGCTGGGTCACATTGTTGTACAGCAGAAACCAACACAATATTGTAAAGCAGTTATCCACCAATTACAAATAGAAAATAAATAAATGTTCGAGATTTTAGAAAGAATAGTTTTTCATGTTTCATGAGGCAGGACCTTATGACCGTCTAACAATAATGATAAGGCACGTATACTCTGGTTTTCAAGCCATTCACTTTCACTGTCTGCTAACAGAAGTCCCCATTAGGGTCAGGAGCCGCGTTAGGCATTACTGACAAAATGGAGGCACGGCCCCTGCCCCCTCCCCTCATTCCGCAGGCACGGACCCAGGATGAAGGAGTTAGGCCTTCTAATTCTTACTTGTCTTTTCCTCTCCTCGGCTGAGTTGACTGAAAAGGAATATTAAGGTGCTTATTGTTCTTGAGAGGAACATGAGAAGGCACAAAGCCTTCTGCAGCTGTGCTCAGAAAATAATTCATAAAGTATATCACTGACATTTGTTCAAGGACTTTTACAAAAGAGTGTTCCAGGATGAGCACATAGGCCGTAGCTAGAGGCCATGGGAGGGATTGCTATCTGAAGCCTATTTGTAAGGAGAATGTTTATGGCAAAGGAATTTATGGAATTTAGGGCTTAGAAATAATTAAAACAGAAGTTAAAGATGTAAGGAATGTTGTAAAGTTAGCATATTTTACTATAGCTTAAAGAAGTTAGGAATTTTTAGAGACACTATAGCTAGAAGCCTTTTTAAGAGATAGTGAGCGCGGGCGGCTGCGACGGCACGCAGTGCACGACCAAGAAGAGCTACCCCACTTCCGAGGTCAGGGGTGGCGGCCTAGAGTGCCAGGCTGCAATAGTGCATGAATGGCCAAGAGGAGCTACTCCCGCCTGAGGCCAGGGGCAGCGGCCGGGAGGAGCAACCCCATGTTCAAGGAGCCGTGGCTGCGCAGGCGCAGGAGGGCCTAGAGGAGTTATTCCATGTTCAAGGTCGGGAGGGGCGGTGGTGAAGAGACAGCCCTCTCCATGGTAAGGAGCAGTGGCTGCGCTTTACTGGAGCAACCGTGAAGAGACACCCCACGTCCAAGGTAAGAGAAACCCAAGTAAGATGGTAGGTGTTGCAAGAGGGCATCAGAGGGCAGACACACTGAAACCATAATCACAGAAAACTAGTCAATCTAATCACACGGACCACAGCCTTGTCTAACTCAATGAAACTAAACCATGCCATGTGGGGCCACCCAAGACAGGCGGGTCATGGTGGAGAGGTCTGACAGAAAGTGGTCCACTGGAGAAGGGAATGGCAAACCACTTCAGTATTCTTGCCTTGAGAACCACATGAACAGTATGAAAAGGCAAAATGATAGGATACTGAAAGAGGAACTCCCCAGGTCAGTAGGTGCCCAATATGCTACTGGAGATCAGTGGAGAAATAACTCCAGAAAGTAGAAGGGATGGAGCCAAAGCAAAAACAATACCCAGTTGTGGATGTGACTGGTGATACAAGCAAGGTCCGATGCTGTAAGAAACCTGGAATGTCAGGTCCATGAATCAAGGTAAATTGGAAGTGGTCAAACAGGAGATGGCAAGAGTGAATGTTGACATTCTAGGAATCAGTGAACTGAAATGGACTGGAATGGGTGAATTTAACTCAGATGACCATTATATCTATTACTGTGGGCAGGAATCCCTCAGAAGAAATGGAGTAGCCATCATGGTCAACAAGAGAGTCTGAAATGCAGTACTTGGATGCAATCTCAAAAACGACAGAATGATCTCTGTTCGTTTCCAAGGCAAACCATTCAATATCACAGTAATCGAAGTCTATGCCCCAACCAGTAATGCTGAAGAAGCTGAAGTTGAATGGTTCTATGAAGACCTACAAGACCTTTTAGAACTAACATCCAAAAAAGATGTCCTTTTCATTATAGGGGACTGGAATGCAAAAGTAGGAAGTCAAGAAACACCTGGAGTAACAGGCAAATTTGGCCTTGGAATACGGAATGAAGCAGGGTAAAGACTAATAGAGTTTTGCCAAGAAAATGCACTGGTCATAGGAAACACCCTCTTCCAACAACACAAGAGAAGACTCTACACATGGACATCACCAGATGGTCAACACCGAAATCAGATTGATTATATTCTTTGCAGCCAAAGATGGAGAAGCTCTATACAGTCAATAAAAACAAGACCGGGAGCTGACTGTGGCTCAGATCATGAACTCCTTATTGCCAAATTCAGACTTAAATTGAAGAAAGTAGGGAAAACCACTAGACCATTCAGGTATGACCTAATTCAAATCCCTTATGATTCTACAGTGGAAGTGAGAAATAGATTTAAGGGACTAGATCTGATAGACAGAGTGCCTGATGAACTATGGAATGAGGTTCTGACACTGTTCAGGAGACAGGGATCAAGACCATTCCCATGGAAAAGAAATGCAAAAAAGCAAAATGGCTGTCTGGGGAGGCCTTACAAATAGCTGTGAAAAGAAGAGAAGCGAAAAGCAAAGGAGAAAAGGAAAGATATAAGCATCTGAATGCAGAGTTCCAAAGAATAGTAAGAAGAGATAAGAAAGCCTTCCTCAGCAATCAATGCAAAGAAATAGAGGAAAACTATAGAATGGGAAAAACTAGAGATCTCTTCAAGAAAATTAGAGGCATGAAGGGGACATTTCATGCAAAGATGGGCTCAATAAAGGACAGAAATGGTAGGGACCTAGCAGAAGCAGAAAATATTAAAAAGAGGTGGTAAGAATACACAGAAGAACTGTACAAAAAAGATCTTCTTGACCAAGATAATCACGATGGTGTGATCACTGACCTAGAGCCAGACATCCTGGAATGTGAAGTCAAGTGGGCCTTAGAAAGCATCACTAAGAACAAAGCTAGTGGAGGTAATGGAATTCCAGTGGAGCTTTTCCAAATCCTGAAAGATGATGCTGTGAAAGTGCTGAACTCAATATGCCAGCAAATTTGGAAAATGCAGCAGTGGCCACAGGACTGGAAAAGGTCAGTTTTCATTCCAATCCCAAAGAAATGCAATGCCAAAGAATGCTCAAACTACTGCACAATTGCACTTTTCTCACACGCTAGTAAAGTAATGCTCAAAATTCTCCAAGCCAGGCTTCAGCAATATGTGAACCGTGAACTTCCTGACATTCAAGCTGGTTTTAGAAAAGGCAGAGGAACCAGAAATCAAATTGCCAACATCCGATGGATCATCAAAATATCAAGAGAGTTCCAGAAAAACATCTATTTCTGCTTTATGGACTATGCCAAAGCCTTTGACTGTGTGGATCACAATAAACTGTTGAAAATTCTGAAAGAGATGGAAATACCAGACCACCTGACCTGCCTCTTGAGAAATCTTTATGCAGTTCAGGAAGCAACATTAGGACCGGACATGGAACAACAGACTGGTTCCAAATAGGAAAAGGAGTACGTCAAGGCTGTATATTGTCACCCTGCTTATTTAACTTAGATGCAGAGTACATCATGAGAAATGCTGGGCTGGAAGAAGCACAAGCTGGAATCAAGATTGCTGGGAGAAATATCAGTAACCTCAGATATGCAGATGACACCACCCTTATGGCAGAAAGTGAAGAGGAACTCAAAAGCCTCTTGATAAAAGTGAAAGTGGAGAGTGAAAAAGTTGGCTTAAAGCTCAACATTCAGAAAACTAAGATCATGGCATCTGGTCCCATCACTTCATGGGAAATAGATGGGGAAACAGTGGAAACAGTGTCAGACTTTATTTTTCTGGGCTCCAAAATCACTGCAGATGGTGACTGCAGCCATGAAATTAAAAGACACTTACTCCTTGGAAGGAATGTTATGACCAACCTAGATGGCATATTCAAAAGCAGAGACATTATTTTGCCAACAAGGGTCTGTCTAGTCAAGGCTATGGTTTTTCCTGTGGTCATGTATGGATGTGAGAGTTGGACCATGAAGAAAGCTGAGCACCGAAGAATTGATGGTTTTGAACTGTGGTGTTGGAGAAGACTCTTGAGAGTCCCATGGACTGCAAGGAGATCCAACCAGTCCATTCTTAAGGAAATCAGCCCTGGGATTTCTTTGGAAGGAATGATGCTAAAGCTGAAACTCCAGTACTTTGGCTACCTCATGCAAAAAGTTGACTCATTGGAAAAGACTCTTGATGCTGGGAGGGATTGGGGGCAGGAGGAGAAGGGGACGACAGAGGATGAGATGGCTGGATGGCATCACTGACTTGATGGACGAGAGTCTGAGTGAACTCTGGGAATTGGTGATGGACAGGGAGGCCTGGCGTGCTGCAATTTATGGGGTCGCAAAGAGTCAGACACGTCTTAGCAGCTGAATTGAACTGAACTGAGTCAGGATGTTAGGGGCAAACAGGATTTAGGAATATAAGTAGTAAACTGAGGAATGTAGCATGAGTTACAATGTCATCACAAACTATAGGACACATTAGAGGAGGTAGATAATAGATGATAAGGCTGATTTGGTGAGAATCACTGAAGCAGGAACTCTGTTTGAAGAGCAACAATGATTTGTGGAGATAATAAATCTGGGAGAGGGGGAACTGAAAATGTCAAACCTCTGGACTAATGTTTTGGTAAAAGTATAAAAGAGAATCTTAAACTTGAAATAAACAGGCAGTCCAAGAAAACTGAGACACTGTCTCATTGGCCGACACCGTTCACCTCTTCAGGCTGAATCCCTGGCTGCTGGAGCTGGACTCCGGCACATTAGCAGATTGAAACCATACACAGGGCCAGGGACTATTTCTAACCATCCCAACTGCTCTGTATCACCTTTGTGCTCAGACTAGAGATAAGTCCTGGACAGATACGTACTCAGAGTTCAGCAAGTTGGTGGACTATGGTTGAAGAGCTGCTTCCATTTACCCTGTTGAGGTAAACAGTTACATCTTCACTCTCTGCTTAGCAGAAAATCACAAGAAACACTAGGCCACAAACAAATGGGAGTCTGAGGTCACTTCAATTCACCTTCTAAGCTTCTCCCACTTTAAAATGGTAAAATAAAATATTCATGTGTTACCATTATGTGGTTGAACAAAGAAGGAGGCATTTCCTCTTACTTAAATTAATCCATGACTGCCTACAGGCTATACCAAGTCAATCGTTTATACTTACATCTACCCCATATATGAATGAGGAAGGCAGAAAAAAATAACGGCCATGCAAACAATGCTTGTCAAATCACATTAGAATCAACAAGTGAGACAACTAATCGATCTTCCTAACAGCATGGACAAATAGACTGAATCACATTTCAAAGATTCAATGGCGATTTGAACAAAAAACACACTACCTACTTCAACACAGAATGATCTATTTTTCCAAAGGATGTCCAAGGATGCCCAGGGCAACCTATCCTATCCTCCCTGAGAATTCAGAAAACATAAATGAATACTGGATGCAAGTTTATTTTCTGAATTAAAATTTCAAGCACTGTAAATGGAATGGTAATACTGGAAGTAATTTAAAATCTTTTAAGACAATTCAAAGTGCTTAACTCATTTAATATGATTATCTCTTAACATTGTGATATAGTCTCTATTTTCCCAGTGCTCTTTAGAAAGGACAAAATATTCTTCCTTTTACCATAATTTCCTCCTTGTCTATATCTAATTGAAGAGCTTTCTATCAGAAAACTTGAAAAATGGATAATTACTGCTCTGGGGCCTCTCATCAACTATGAACTTGGGAATTAGAGTTTTTGGCCTTGCTTAATGAAAAGTGGCTGAATTAAATTTTCCTCATCTAACAAGTATCTTTCTTTTTCCTTTTGGTAAAAAGTTTCCCAGAGAATCTCTCTTAATAGCTACTGGCCAAGCCCATAATTCTACAATTGAAACAATGAGATCTATTTTCCAGATCATCAATCTTCATTCTCCAGACAGATACAATTGTTTGAAGAGTTGCAATTACATTATCCCTTGGTGCTTCTTCAGCCTCCACATTTGACTGATTCCACAGTTAACAATTAAAAGGCCAAAGGAATTCAGGATTAATTTTTATCTCTAATAATAAAAAGTTCATTGCATTGAATTTCTTGGTATCAGCATCATTGCCTTCCTAATTAAAAGTGCAATGGTTATATAATCCTGCAAAAGGAGAAATGGAAGTCAATACCCATTCATTGACGATATACTTCAAGTGAAGTAACTGCAATCATCCTGACTGTGTGGACAGCACAATCTTTCACTACCTACAAATGAGTCAATTTAAAGCGCTAGGCTTAGCCTATATTGCTTACATTTCATCTATCATCTGATGTTAAACATAACACGTTTTTGAGTAGCAGTCTGTATTTATCAAGAAATAGATCTGGTAGATAACAAACCAAAAGTAGATAACCAGTAGGACCTGCACACAGCATCATCGTGTGTATTGCTAAGCTATTTGTCATCAGAGGTCAACAGGATGCAGCGCCTAGTTGCCTTCTAGTAATCGGAAAGGGAGCAGAGCGTTCTTCCTCCTCACATTCCCTTCTCCTCCTCTTCAGCACTACTGTTTCCACCTCTCACTGTGTTACCATCGGTTCTGCTCATGTTGGCGTTTCCTTCAGTGGCTCCAGTGAGAGACGCCTCTCCTCCCCTGCCAGACTCAGAGGTTTCCGATCCCACAGGCCCCCTCTGGGACCAAGGAAGCTGAACTTTTCACCCGTAGCCAGAGCACCAATAAGGTATGGTCTTAGGGTGAAACACTGCCCCACACTGTGAGCTTCTAGGGTACTTCATGGTCTCTGGGTTCTGAGTGGTTGACATGGAACCTCAGATGTGATAAAAATTCATGATAACACTGAAGAAATGTTAGCCTGGAAAAAGCAGGGTTTATATTAGAAACTAACTTGGGGAAAGGCTCAAGATTTGGTTCCTGTTAAGTTCCCTTTTACACACTTCTATCCCTGAGTCTCAACTTTTTCACCTGTAGAGTCTGGCTGTAGGAGAAGAGGCGGTTGGTACGCAGGACAATATTTTGAATGTATAATGTAGGACAACTTTCTTTGATCTCAAAAGCACAATCTCCCCAATTTGCCCTCCCCTAAAAACAGGAAAGAAAAAAATATTCCACTAAATCATATCAGAATTCACCCAACAGATAGAACATCTATATTTTAACATTAAAACTCATCTTAATTTGCTAAAAACTGGATGGCTTTCACCCAACACAATTGATATTTTGTTTGAAAACATATGACACAAAAAATTACCTGAAGCCTGTAGAACAGTTATTCTGTGGGCTTCTGAGAATTACTTCACAACTGTTTATTGCCGATTTTCGTGAGACAACTAGTCATGCCAAAATTTGTATAATTTTATCAAAACATCTCCACATTTTTATTCATTTCAGATGAATCAACACAAAAACTATCCAAGCCCTATTTTAAACTAGTTCCAGTACACTTCCTTCATTTCCCATTCCAATATAATTTGGCATAATTAAGAGCTATCAAGAATATCCATTATTGCTTGAGTCCTACAATAAGTGGGAACCAATCACAGAGGAGACAGTCCAAACCACTGGGACTCCCTTCAGGAAAGATGACTATTACAGGATTACCTTTTAAGGGCTAACTAATACACATCAATTTAAGACATCTGAGTACTGCAATCTGTCCCTTGGTTCCTGTTTCATAGGATCAGTCGCTATTTGTATTCTCGAGACTCACCTCATGAACTCCAGATTTCTCTATTTCAAGCTGACTGGCATGCACTGCACTGCTGCACCCCAGCATTCAGTGACTGCCCTGCACTGCTTCAGGCCATATCCCAGCAGGTCCTGCCAAGTTGATTCTTTCTCCCCTCTTAGAAATATCATCCCCTCTTTCCACCTAACTCTCCAGAAATTTGCTAAGAAGCTATTATATTAATATAGAAGATGTTCCTGTCATACAATGTTATAAAACGGGCATCATGGGACTATAGACCAGTGATAAAAAGAACACATCTGGAGTCTGATGCACCTGGATTCAAATCGTGACTCTGATGAATACTAGCTGTGACAACAATAAGGTGCCTTAGCCTCTCTGACCCTCATTCATTGCTTTCGTTTACTCACTAAGTTGTGTCCGACTCTTTTGTGACTCCACGGACTGTAGCCTGCTGGGCTCCTCTGTCCATGCGATTTCCCAGGTGAGGATACGGGAGCAGGTTGCCATTTCCTTCTCCAGGGGATCTTCCCAACACAGGGATCAAACCCATGTCTCCTGCATTGCAGGTGGATTCTTCACCACTGAGCTAGCGGGGAAGCCTGTCCTCATCCATAGAGCAGCACTAACAACACTACTACTCACCAGGTGTATGTGAAGATTGAAAACGCTGCGTGTATCATAGTACAGGACTGGCGGAAGTAGCTGTCCAACGGCTGGGTGCTTAGCACGATTATTAATGAAAAGGATACATGCTTTAGAGTCATTAGTTCAGATCACAGCTCTGCATTTCAGCTTCATTTGTAAAGTGGGGCTGATACCGACTCGCTTACAGATTTGGTATGAACATTACAGATAAATATATTAAAATCCTTGGTAAAATGCCTGGTGAAGAGCAAGTGTTCCATGGATGGCAGCCACTGCAAAAACTACACGTAGAAAGTGACTTTGGTTGTGAGACATATGCCGCAAGTATCAAGTTGTTAAAAGTTTAAAAGACTTTTGACACCTTTCAGTGCCGCTGTTCTCACTCCAACACGATCTGAGAGCTGCGGAAGAGAATTTAGTCAAGAGTGCATGCAGCCTCTCTCATCCTCTATCTTCTAACAAGGCTCTGCCTCTATCAGCTCAGTTCTCTTTCCTTCTCTGTCTCAGAGCAGGGTTCTGTTGCCAGGCAAGTTCTCGGGGACTTTTGTAGTCTCGAAATGAAAGAAGGAAGATGCGTGAGTTAGAGTTGGGGGAGGGGTCTGGGGAAGACTTTGAGAAAACATACTGGAGGAGCTGAGGGATGGTGGGGAAGGAGATGAAGTGGGGAGAGAATTTCCTGAAATAATGTTTTATGTATCATCTTCTGAATACTCAAGGAAAGTAACCACCTAATTTAAAAAAGAAGAAGAATGGGAAGAATAAGAAGGAGAAAAGAAGACTCTCCCATCATTGGATCATGCCCTTTGAGGACCAGTGCTCTGAGGCTGGGCCAAATGAGTTGTGGCTTCTGTGTGCATGCAGGCTAGGCCCCTTCAGTCGTGTCTGACTCTTTGTGTCCCCCTGGACTGTAGCCCACCAGGCTCCTCTGTCCATGGGATTCTCCACTCTCTGGAGTGGGCTGCCATGCTCTCCTCCATGGGATCTTCCAAACCCAGGGATGGAACCCGTGTCTCCTGTGGCTCCTGCACGGCAGCCAAATTCTTTACTGCTGAGTCATGGGCTTCTACTGGGCAATAAATACTAGGGACTGAAAACTTCCCCTGCTCCTAAGGGCAGAAATGCCAGAGGAAATCAAGCTCAGCATAGAGACAGGGGCTACTTGATCTCCTAAGTGGGTGGCCATTTGAAGAAAATAACTTTAGAACTCAACACTCGAGAGCAACCAGAGGCAGACAACTAGTTTACCAATGGGTGTGACAAGGAAGAAAGGCCTCCCAAGTAAAATCAGAAAACCAAAGAATCAGGTAACCAGGAAGGGACCTTTTAGTGGGTTGGGCCTCAGAATACATGTCCCTTGGTGCACCTGGAGACAGACTTGGGGAGCACCGGGAGCTTCATGGCTACTGGACCCAGTGCCAGGATAACATGAGCTGAGTACAGGAAGTACAGGAAGTAACTAGCTGCCCCACTGCAGAGCAGTGCACGGAGTGGGTGACTGCAGGAGACAGAACTTGGGAGAGCAAAGGAAGCGATGTGGAAAACAAGAGTGCAGGAGAAGGGAAGTTAGCTTACTGAGCTGTGTCACCAAGGCAGGAAAGGGCTGTGCAATGGATATTTTCCATCTGCCCTTCCAGAGCCAACATGCTCCATTCTCCACCCTGCTCTGTGTCCTGGGAGTCTGTGGGCTACATCGGTGGCTCTCTTGTCCTCAGGCTTCTGGTTGAGTTGAGTTAATGCTGGCAACCAGCAAGAGCTTGGGCTGCAAGAAGAGAGGGAGAGTGGCGTTTTGCTCCTTTGTCTATTCTGACCTTAGACTATGTTTGGTTTTGCTCCCCTCTGGTGGCAACAGGTTGGCTGTGTCCTTCCTGGAAGACAGCAGCACCTTACCTGTTGGCTGTCCCCTTCCTGCAGCTGCTTCTGGTACCTGCTGCCTTCCCTGCTGCTTCAGGGCCCAGGGACAGAAAGTGACTCTAGTTGTTGCTGTTTCCTGGTCCTTCATGCTCTCCCGTTTGTTTTCTTAAGCCTGCCCATACATTTGAAGATACACCCTTAATTAAACCCTCTTCAATTATTTGGCTAGAGTATACCATCTGCTCCCTTCCCAGACTCCATCTGACAGATGCAGGTAAGATAATAACTGCACAGTGAGAAAATGCAGAGGGAGTGTATCAACCTCCTGCAGAAGGCAGAGCAGGAGAGAAAAATATGAAAGCAGAAGTGAAACACTGGACCAGTGACCTTGGGTTAGAGGGTGTTTATTAACTTCATGTTAATACAATTAGATCAGATCAGATCAGTCATTCAGCCATGTCCAACTCTTTGTGAGCCCATGAATCGCAGCACGCCAGGCCTCCCTGTCCATCACCAACTCCCAGAGTTCACTCAGACTCACATCCATCGAGTCAGTGATGCCATCCAGCCATCTCATCCTCTGTCGTCTCCTTCTCCTCCTGCCCCCAATCCCTTCCAGCATCAGAGTCTTTTCCAATGAGTCAACTCTTCGCATGAGGTGGCCAAAGTACTGGAGTTTCAGCTTTAGCATCATTCCTTCCAAAGAAATGCCACGGCTGATCTCCTTCAGAATGGACTGGTTGGATCTCCTTGCAGTCCAAGGGACTCTCAAGAGTCTTCTCCAACACCACAGTTCAAAACCATCAATTCTTCGGCACTCAGCTTTCTTTACAGTCCAACTCTCACATCCATACATGACCACTGGAAAAACCATAGCCTTGACTAGACGGACCTTTGTTGGCAAAGTAATGTCTCTGCTTTTTAATATGCTCTCTAGGTTGGTCATAACTTTCCTTCCAAGGAGTAAGCGTCTTTTAATTTCATGGCTGCAGTCACCATCTGCAGTGATTTTGGAGCCCCCCAAAATAAAGTCTGACACTGTTTCCACTGTTTCCCCATCTATTTCCCATGAAGTGGTGGGACCGGATGCCATGATCTTCGTTTTCTGAATGTTGAGCTTTAAGCCAACTTTTTCACTCTTCACTTTCACTTTCATCAAGAGGCTTTTTCATTCCTCTTCACTTTCTGCCATAAGGGTGGTGTCATCTGCATATCTGAGGTTATTGATATTTCTCCTGGCAATCTTGATTCCAGCTTGTGTTTCTTCCAGTCCAGCGTTTCTCATGATGTACTCTGCATATAAGTTAAATAAACAGGGTGACAATATACAGCCTTGACGAACTCCTTTTCCTATTTGGAACCAGTCTGTTGTTCCATGTCCAGTTCTAACTGTTGGTTCCTGACCTGCATACAAATTTGTCAAGAGGCAGATCAGGTGGTCTGGTATTCCCATCTCTTTCAGAATTTTCCACAATTTATTGTGATCCACACAATCAAAGGCTTTAGCATAGTCAATAAAGCAGAAATAGATGTTTTTCTGGAACTCTCTTGCTTTTTCTATGATCCAGCGGATGTTGGCAATTTGATCTCTGGTTCCTCTGCCTTTTCTAAAACCAGCTTGAACATCAGGAAGTTCACAGTTCACATATTGCTGAAGCCTGGCTTGGAGAATTTTGAGCATTACTTTACTGTTAATTCAGATGTGAATGTTAATACAATTAGAGTCATGATAATAAGATCTATTTGTAATTATTGTCAGTGATGAATTTTTCTTTTGTAAAATAAGCCAGTATAATAGTTCACAAGAATCTTCATTCTTCGAATGAGTTGATATGCATGATCACATCAAAGAGAGAGACTTAGGTTCAAACCCCTTTCACCACTTATTATGCTAAGTTACTTTACTTTTCTATGCCTCAATTTTCACATCTGAAAAATGGGGGTCATAATATCTTCTTCATAGTAAATTATTTTTATTTTTAGATTAATTAATTTTAATTGGAGAAAAACTACTTTACAATAGTTTGATGGTTTTGCCATACATCAACATGAATCGACCGCAGGTATACATGTGCCCCCCCCATCCTGAACCCTCCTAACACTCTCCCCACCCTCTCTCTCTGGGTTGTCACAGAGCACCAGCTTTGGGTCCCCAGTGTCATGCATTGAACTTGCACTGGTCATATTTTAGATATGGTAATGTACATGTTTCAGGGGTGTTCTCTCAAATCATCCCACCCTCGCCTTCTCCTGCTGAGTCCAAAGTCTGTTCTTTACATCTGTGTCTCCTTTGCTGCCCTGCATGTAGGATGATCACCAGCATCTTTCTAAATTCTATATATATATGTATTAATATATAGTATCTGTCTTTCTAACTTCACTCTGAATAATAGGTTCCAACAAATGACAGTTGTTCTTCTTACTGTTATACTTCATCATTTCCTTTTCTACTTCAAGTCTCAGTTGAAGAAATCTAACAAGATTGTGGTTTGATCAAAGGTGCTTAAATCTGGGCAAACCTGATCAGTCCCTTCCGCTCTGATTTAGACCTAGATGAAGATGATTCTGCTCAACTCCACCTGCACCCACACTGCTGGCACAGATGCTGTGGCTGAGATCCAGCAATCAGTGCCTCCGTCACACTTCTCTTTGGAGAAAAATGCTCTTCAAAGTATTTATTTTTTTCAGAAATACATTCCAAATCAGATCCATTTATGTCACACCCCACACTTTAAATTTTTAAATTAATCAAAGTCCTGGGAATTACTCTCGAAAATTCTAATAAACTAGTGATACAGAACTTTCAAACCCTAATATGACTCAAAAATTGTTTCACAATCTTATCTTTCTTTCGTACCATGTTTTCCATAGTGAACATTCTTGAGACATTTGCTCAAGATCTGCTCTGCTGGAAAAGTGAAATGTTGGCCACAGAGAATATCTTAATCTGAGTTATGTTCTTTTGTGAAACATCCTACAAGCCACAATATTTGGAACATTCCCATACTTCTATTCACTCATTCAATAAATACTTGCTGAGTGCTATGCACTGACCTAGTCTCTGGGGAATCTCCAGGAAATAAAACACACAGAAACTCACACTCTGATGAAGTGTATACTCTAAACACAAGACTGATATAATTTCCTCATCTTTCCTATATCTCTGTTTACCAAAATGTACTGAATTTTCAATGAATCTTGTGTTTCCAGATAAAATATAGGATATCCACTTAACTTTGGATATCAGATCAACAACAATTTTTTTTTTTGTAAGAATGTCACAAATATTACACCTGACCTAAGGTACTCTTTGGACATATTTATACGAAAAATTATTTTGTTGATCTGAAATCTAAATTTAGCTGAGTCTGGCAGCCCCCAAAGGGCCTCTGCTCTGCTTACTAAGTGACTTTTGTGCACTTCTGTTTCTAGACCTAGGTTTGCTCATATATTAAATGAAGGAGCTGATCCAAGGGACATTTAAGGTCCCCTTCAACTCCCTGACTCCAGTTCTTCTCTAAGCAAGAGATATTGTTATCACATACAACCACCCCCTCTCCTCCATTCATCCACTTTAAAATTGCTGTCCATTCTCTGGTGCTACCACAACAATGTCTTCTTTCCTCAGTACCCCTTGAAATCCCCAGCTCCATGCTGGTTGACTCAACTAAGAATTAATGCCAAATGCCCTAACATTTCACATTGCACAAAGTATTTTCACACATAGTACTGTATTTTTGATAAACCAATTTCTCTCCTACATCCCATCCAAAAAGTTTTGCTAAAGTTGTCTTTCATGCCGCTGTATATATAATCTTTCTTATCCACCTCTGCAGGCATTAGCAACCTTCTGAGGGACTTTCTCTCAAATAAGTCTGCTTCACCTTTGAAGATCTTTCCAGGGCTCCTGGCTGTATCAGCGCTGTATGCTCAGTGCCTCTCCCTTGGCGGTCACTGGAGCTTCCTCTCTAGCTCTTTCTGTTCACAGGAGGGACTTCTTGCCTCCTCCCATGACAGGCCCTGTTCTTTCTCCTTCAACTCCAGTCCCCTGAGGGGCCACTGTAAGCCTGGACCACCGAGGCCCTGGCCACTCAGAGGGGTTCCTGCATCAGCAGCATCCCGATTCCTGTGAGCTTGTTAGCAAACACACCCTTGGACCCTGCCTGAGAGTACTGAAGCGGAATTTGCCTTTTTAGGTTTGAGAAGCACTGAATCAGAACACCTCTAGTCAGGCGTGATCTTTCCATATCTTCCGGGGAGATCTGAAGAAGATAATTTGGTCTCTATTTATTAGACTGAACCAAGAGAAATAGTTCCTAACCTTGTTTCTGCCAAGGTATATCCACAGAATGTCACAAACTGCCAGAAAGAAGAGAGGCTCACCTATGCAGTGATTCTCATCCTGCCCACCCCACACATGTCTTTTGCAAGTCACGCTTTAGCATCAGCTACTATGTACACAGAATGACTGCTGTGGGGTGGCAGGAAGAAACAACCCCTCCAGTCTCAGTAACTATAACACTGTCGCCTATGTACACGCACAATAGGAACAGATGAATTATGATCTTCCATCCTTTACAGGCTGCAGATATGACCAAATAAATTGACTCATTTTGAAAATGGGGAGAGTAATGCAGTAATGAATTATTTCTGATACAGAGATGCTTAATGAATAATTTAAAAGCACTTTACAACTTCAGAGTCCTCAGAGCTTGATAACTAATAAAAATGATCCAGAGTTCCAATGGCTTTTTTTTTTACAGTCGTGTTCTGCTCTGCAGAGCTATTCTTGGAACTGATAAACATATAATGTGATTCCAAATACTTTTTATGAAATAATCACAAGGTACAGAAAGATAGACAGGACCAACACAGCAGTAACTGCCCGTCTTGGTAAACAGACATTTGGTCATTACAGCTTCTTCTACTACAAGGAACAAAGCCAACCAAATGTAGAGAAACCAGGTTTTTATCTGACTATAGTATTAGTCTTGGAGTGAAGAGGAACTAAAAAGCCTCTTGATGAAGGTGAAAGAGGAGAGTGAAAAAGTTGGCTTAAAGCTCAACATTCAGAAAACGAAGATCATGGCATCCGGTCGCATCACTTCATGGGAAATAGATGGGGAAACAGTGGAAACAGTGTCAGACTTTATTTTTCTGGGCTCCAAAATCACTGCAGATGGTGACTGCAGCCATGAAATTAAAAGACGCTTACTCCTTGGAAGGAAAGTTATGACTAACCTAGAGAGCATATTAAAAAGCAGAGACATTACTTTGCCAGCAAAGGTCCGTCTAGTCAAGGCTATGGTTTTTCCTGTGGTCATGTATGGATGTGAGAGTTGGACTGTGAAGAAGGCTGAGTGCCGAAGAATTGATGCTTTTGAACTGTGGTGTTGGAGAAGACTCTTGAGAGTCCCTTGGACTGCAAGGAGATCCAACCAGTCCATTCTGAAGGAGATCAGCCTGGAATTTCTTTGGAAGGAATGATGCTAAAGCTGAAACTCTAGTACTTTGGCCACCTCATGCGAAGAGTTGACTCATTGGAAAAGACTCTGATGCTGGGAGGGATTGAGGGCAAGAGGAGAAGGGGACAACAGAGAATGAGGTGGCTGGATGGCATCACTGATTCCATGGACATGAGTCTGAGTGAACTCTGGGAGTTGGTGATGGACAGGGAGGCCTGGCGTGCTGCGATTCATGGGGTCACAAAGAGTCGGACACGACTGAGTGACTGATCTGATCTGATCTGAATAAGATACTAAAAGGCAGAAAAAGAATTCTTCCACATGCTGAATTCTCAAATAACTCAATTTTATGGAATCAGAAGTTAAAATACATTAGGTTTTTTCCCTATAAGAGCAATGTCAAGAAAAGAAATATCAGTGGCCCAAGTATATATGGGAGCTAAAAAATCAAGATAATGATTAATAGACACATTTACATTAAAATATAGAAGTTGAGTGTTACACTCAAGGATTGAAACTCAAAGAAATAGCCAATTGTTAAGAGAGATACAAGAGAAAATAATTTCTTAAGGTTCAAATTCAGTATTATTATTATTAAATTTTACAGAAGAGTTTACTATGAATCTTTGTGAACTCATAGCCATGCAGATCTTTTATCAGGTTTAAAGCGCATTACTCTCAGGATGATTAAAGTGGTATCCTTAAAATGACAAACCTATGACAAACCTAGACAGCATATTAAAAAGCAAAGACATCACTTTGCTAACAGAGGTGCATCTAGTCAAAGCTATGGCCTTTCCAGGAGTCATGTATGGATGTGCCCATTGGACCATAAAGAAGGCAGAGCACTGAAGAATCGATGCTTTCAAGCTGTAGTGCTGGAGAAGACTCTTGAGAGTCCCTTGGACAGCAAGGAGATCAAATCAGTCCATCCTAAAGGAAATCAACCCTGAATACTCAATGGAAGGAGTGATGCTGAAGATGAAGCACCAATAGTTTGGCCACCTGATGCTAAGAGCCGGCTCACTGAAAAAGACCCTGATGCTGGGCAAGATTGAAGGTAAAAGTAGAAGAGGGCGAAAGAGCAAGAGATGGTTGGATGGTATCACCGATTCAATGAACATAAACTTGGGCAGATTCCAGGAGATAGTGAGGGACAGGGAGGCCTGGCATGCTGCAGTCCTTGGAGTTGCAAAGAGTCAGACATGACTTAGCCACTGAACAACAACAAACTGGTAAAGGGATGACAGATTCATTGCTGGACTATAAAGAAAGTGGAACAGCCCTCAGCTTAGTTTCAGTAACGCTTTTTTTAAAACCCTGGATTTATATCACTGAAGTCGCTGTGCAAATACTAGTCACCAATTCCAGTAAGTTATAAAATTCACTTGTAAAATATGTATTTAATTTAAGAGAAAATACAAAATTGCCCATGAATTGATATTTTAAAGTTAAGAGACACCCTACTGAGCATGTTGGCATATAGCCACAGTGTTTCCACAGCAGGAATTGAATAAAATATTTTAGGAATGGAAAAGAGATTGGAGTTCAGAGTTTTTAAAGTACAGTAGTTATAGACTTTTGAAAGAAGACATTTGTGAGCTTTAGCTTATCTTCTTACCCCTTGACTCATTCTATCTTTTTTAAAAAATTGCATTTTTTCTGTATTTTTTGAAGGCCATATGATTCTTGCTTTTGTATGTGGACAATCTGGGTTGGCTGACTGTGCTAGGGAATGATGAGATCACAGCTAGAGTGACAATATTCTCATAGGACAGGGAGCTTTACTCTGTTTCACTGACTACACCTCTGACTAGGGTGATCATATAATTTACCATCCAACTAGGGACATTTTGGCGTGCTGCGATTCATGGGGTCACAAAGAGTTGGACATGACTGAGCGACTGATCTGATCTGATCTGAGGGACATTTTGAGAGTGGAAGGAAGTGCAATTAATAGTTGAATTGGCAAAACTTTTTAAAAAAAAAACTATTAAAAGAAAACATAAGAGTAAGTCTTCATGATTTTGAGTTTGGTCACCTACCTCTCATCTCACCAACTTATCTGACCAACTCACTTTCCAGCAAAGGACTGGTAAAATAATATGATCAGTTTCACACTTACACTGACACTGTTTGAAAATACAAGTCAAAAATTATATCCTAATAATAAAGTGGTTGCTGCTGCTACTGCTAAGTAGCTTCAGTCATGTCCGACCCTGTGTGATCCCATAGACGGCAGCCCAGTAGGCTCCTCTGTCCCTGGGATTCTCCAGGCAAGAACACTGGAGTGGGTTGCCATTTCCCTTTCCAGTGCATGAAAGTGAAAAGTGAAAGTGAAGTTGCTCAGTCGCGTCCGACTCTTAGCGACCCCATGGACTACAGTCTACCAGGCTCCTCCATCCATGGGATTGTCCAGGCAAGAGTACTGGAGTGGGGTGCCATTGCTTCTACCCATTTCCCTTGTTCTTTACAGAACTGGTCTAGTTGTAGAACAGTATTATACTTAAGAGACCCTCCAACTGGCCACCGTTCACCATCCTCCAATGGATACTGTGGCCATGCAGCATCACACAAGACCAGGTGTGTCTCCTTTAAGCCCTGGGGATCAAATCTATCCCAGATTTTCAGGATACAGTTCAAAGGAGTGAGGCTGGAATTGTTAGCTCCCATCTGAAAGAGAGAAAAAAAGCAACCAGCGCCATTTTTCTACCGGAGGCGTCCCTCCCTGCTCTAGATGGGGGTGTAGACAGACGTTACACCAAAAGCTTTTCCTTCCTGGTCGGACTTAGTGTGTCCCTTACTGACGCAGGCGCCGTACTCGTCCCTCCCGGTTCTACCACCGAGATGGGGTGGGGATGTACCAGGGGTAGACTTGATAGCATCCCTACTTGACGTCCAGCTCTTCACCCTTAACCTTGCTTGCCTCTGAAGCCACCCGGGGTGCAATCAGAGTAACCTTCTGGAATGCCTCCCAAGCTAAGGCCACTGGGGAAAACATTTGTCACCTGAGTGCCTGTAAACCCATTGCAGTCCCAATCTGAGTAACCTTTAACCTCAGAGATGTTCTTGGAGCTAGAGCTCCATCTAGCTTCTGAACTTTCAATTCCTAGCGAGGCTAGGCGCTTTCTTGACTACCAATCCAAGTTTGGGACCTAAACCACAGTACACAGTAACAGTCTAGATCACAAGTCCCTTGAAAGTCTATGAAGTGGTTAGGAAAGAATTTCCAGACAATTAGAAAAAAAATTGACTCATTTAGAAATATTATGCATAATGGTTTCTGTACTTTTCAATAAGCCTGAATCATCAATACTGTGTTTTATAGCAGGTTAAGCATACGCTTAGGGCACACACAAATCCAGGGCCCTCCCTTTAAATAAGTTCAGCTATAGTGAAACTTTCAAGAACTTTCAATTTAGAAAATATAGAAAGAAGCTATTTTCATTACAACACACAAACTATGCATATAAAGCCTGAAATCCAATGGAATTCAATATCTACATACAGGCTTTGAAAGTTCAGTGTGACTTTTATTAGGAATGATAATATTCTCAGTGCTGGAACTATCTACAGGTCCTAATATAACCTCAGAGAGACAAAACTGTGGCCAGCAATAGTCAAAGAACAATGTAAAGTTCCATTGATCTACATACAGATAACCAAGAGGCACATGAAAAGATGCTCATCATTAATTATTCAGTTCAGTTCAGTCGCTCAGTCATGTCTGACTCTTTGCGACCTCATGAATTGCACCATGCCAGGCCTCCCTGTCCATCACCGACTCCCGGAGTTCACCCAAACTCATATCCATTGAGTCGGTGATGCCATCCAGCCATCTCATGCTCTGTCATCCCTTTCTCCTGCCCCCAATCCCTCCCAGCAATAGAGTCTTTTCCAAGGAGTCAACTCTTCGCATGAGGTGGCCAAAGTATACTGGAGTTACTTCCAAAGAAATCCCAGGGCTGATCTCCTTCAGAATGGACTGGTTGGATCTCCTTGCAGTCCAAGGGACTCCCAAGAGTCTTCTCCAATACCACAGTTCAAAAGCATCAATTCTTCGGCACTCAGCTTTCTTCACAGTCCAACTCTCACATCCATACATGACCACTGGAAAAGCCATAGCCTTGACTAGGTGGACCTTTGTTGGCAAAGTAATGTCTCTGCTTTTGAATATGCTATCTAGGTTGGTCATAACTTTCCTTCCAAGGAGTAAGTGTCTTTTCATTTCATGGCTGCAATCACCATCTGCAGTGATTTTGGAGCCCCCCCAAAATAAATTCTGACACTGTTTCCCCATCTATTTCCCATGAAGTGATGGGACTAGATGTCATGATCTTCGTTTTCTGAATGTTGAGCTTTAAGCCAACTTTTTCACTCTCCACTTTCACTTTCATCAAGAGGCTTTTTAGTTCCTCTTCACTTTCTGCCATAAGGGTGGTATCATCTGCATATCTGAGGTTATTGATATTTCTCCCGGCAATCTTGATTCCAGCTTGTGCTTCTTCCAGCCCAGCGTTTCTCATGATGTACTCTGCATCTAAGTTAAATAAGCAGGGTGACAATATACAGCCTTGGCATACTCCTTTTCCTATTTGGAACCAGTCTGCTGTTCCATGTCCAGTTCTAACTGTTGCTTCCTGACCTGCATATAGATTTCTCAAGAGGTAGGTCAGGTGGTCTGGTATTCCCATCTCTTTCAGAATTTTCCAACTATTAAATGAGTAGTTTAATGTAAAACTCTTAGGACAGCTCCTAGCATATTTATTTTATTTAACTTTACAATATTGTATTGGTTTTGCCATATATCAAAATGAATCTGCCACAGGTATACATGTGTTCCCCATCCTGAGCCCTCCTCCCTCCCCATACCATCCCTCTGGGTCGTCCCATTGCACCAGCCCCAAGCATCCAGTATCGTGCATCAAACCTGGACTGGCAACTCGTTTCATATATGATATTATACATATTTCAATGCCATAAACTTTAAAAAAATGTTAACTGTTATTATTTCTAAGCATGTAATGGAACTCTTGAGTTTACATATAAATTGCATATGAAGAGATGAAAAAAATAATTCCAGGGGAATCTTTACTCTGGCTCTTATTCAGTTCAGTTCAGTCGCTCAGTCGTGTCCGACTCTGCGACCCCATGAATCGCAGCACGCCAGGCCTCCCTGTCCATCACCATCACCCGGAGTTTACTCAAACTCATATCCATCAAGTCGGTGATGCCATCCAGCCATCTCATCCTCTGTCATCCCCTTCTCCTCCAGCCCCCAATCCCTCCCAGCGTCAGAGTCTTTTTCAATGAGCCAACTCTTTGCATGAGGTGGCCAAAGTACTGGAGTTTCAGCTTCAGCATCATTCCTTCCAAAGAACACCCAGGGCTGATCTCCTTTAGGATGGACTGGTTGGATCTCTTTTCAGTCCAAGGGACTCTCAAGAGTCTTCTCCAACACCACAGTACTGTTATTTTCATCAATGAGTGAGTAAAATTCTTGTCAGAAGTCAAATGGGGAGAATTTCTAAACTGCATGTGAGATTTTCAAAGGGTTTGAGCCATACAATCTTGTCAGTATTAGTAACATATTCAAAAGGGAAGAAAGTGGCCAGTGTTGCAATTATTTTTAGTTATGATAAATGAGAAACATAACACACTATCAGATGATGACAAGAGAAACAATTCATGATGACCATGAAAACCCACCCGGGCCACACTGTCTGCTTTCCCAGCCCCACCATCCTTCACAAGGATGAATTTATTTAGCATCCCATGAAAACTGATTGCTATTTACCATTATCACTGAGAGTTTCTGAATTTTATAGGCACTGTTATATAAATATAACCTGAAGGTCAAGAGCTCACACTAGAAAAGAGCAGAATTTGCATGGGGACAGGGAGTTTGTGGCCTGCGGCATATTGATGTGGCAGTTTGAATTTGAAAGTAAAGATGAAAAAGCCAGGGTGAATGAGTATAGTAACCTCAGGCATAAAAATGTTTTGGTGGAAAGGGATCTATAACATGCCAGCAATGGAATGTGGATTGGGTGGAACAAATATGGCCTGTAAGGATGCAGTCAGCAAGTATCTGTTTATTATACAAAGCTACATTTTATAGACATGGGCTGTAGAACTTGAAGAGTAAGTGAAAACAGAGAAGGGTCGCTTACAGCAGACAGTTATATGCTTCCTTCCAGTTTGGTCAGGTCATCAGAATCAGGGGCCTTTTCAAAGTTTCTTTGCATAAAATGGTAACTTTTTGTGTATGTGAGATCTAGTTTATTTTCTACTTATTGACTTTTTTCTTTCATTTTTAAAAATTAAATTTATTTATTTTTTAACTGACGCATAATCGCTTTACAGAATGTTGTTGTTTTCTGTCAAACCTCAACATGAATCAGCTATATGAAGTGAAGTGAAGTCGCTCAGTCGTGTCCGACTCTTTGCAACCCCATGGACTGTAGTCTACCACACTCCTCCATCCATGGGATTTTCCAGGCAAGGGTACTGGAGTGGGTTGCCATTTCCTTCTCCAGAGGATCTTTCCAACCCAGGGATCGAACCCATGTTCAAACCTCAACATGAATCAGCTATAGGTATACATATATCCCCTTCCTTCTGAACTTCCCTCTCCCTCCCCATGCCACCCTTCTAGGTTGATTCAGAGCCCCTGTTTGGGTTTCCTGAGACATACAGCAAATTCCCATTGGCTGTCTATTCCCATTGGCTATCTATTTTACATATGGTAATGTAAGTTTCCATGTTGCTTTCTCCATACATCTCACCGTCTACTCCCCTCTCCCCATGTCCATAAGTCTGTTGTCTATGTTTCTCCATTGCTGCCCTGGAAATAAATTCTTCAGTACCATTTTTCTAGATTCTGTATATATGCGTAAGAATACAATATTTATCTTTCTCTTTCTGACTTACTTCACTCTGTATAATAGGCTCTAGGTTCATCCACCTCATTAGAACTGACTCAAATGCATTCCTTTTTATGGCTGAGTAATATTCCATTGTGTATATGCACCACACTTCTTTATCCATTCATCTGTCGATGGACATCTAGGTTGCTTCCATGTTCTAACTATTGGAAATAGTGCTGCAATGAGCAATGGGATACATGTGTCTTTTTCAATTTTGGTTTCCTCAGGATATAGGCCTAGGACTCATTGACTTTTAAAAGCAATTCTTTCTACCTTATTTATTTTTAAGTTAATTTCAATGCTAATTCTAGAATTTCTCAACTTACACACCATTTTATGTATCTCCCTGTTCACAAAAGTGTGTCATCACCTGCCCATAGAGGATATAGTATATGAAAGCACTGAAGGATCCTTATAAATCCATAGCCATCCTTAGGACAATTCACAAAACACTTCCCTGTTAAGTAGATCAGGGTTATCATGTGGGTATATAAATGCAACATGCTGTTTGATATTCGTGTTTCCTGTATGTATTCTGAATCTTTTAAAAGCAGGAATTATTCAATCATGTAAGAACTTACTATTCTATAACATTTGTAGTCTTTCCACTGATGTTTTAAAATAATTGCATAGCCCAAGTCCAAAATATATGACTCTTATATAACATCAACCAATGTGTCTGTAATAGCATAGGTACTAATGCCAGCCATATTCCAACAGATGACAGTGTTCAGTTGTTTCTAAAGAGTGGGACATAATCTCAGTCAGTTCAGTTCAGCTGAGTCGCTCAGTCATGTCCGACTCTTTGCAACCCCATGAATTGCAGCACACCAGGCCTCCCTGTCCATCACCATCTCCCGGAGTTCACTCAGACTCACGTCCATCAAGTCAGTGATGCCATCCAGCCATCTCATCCTCTGTTGTCCCCTTCTCCTCCCGCCCCCAACCCCTCCCAACATCAGAGTCTTTTCCAATGAGTCAACTCTTCTCCAAATTTGCTGGCATATTGAGTGCAACACTTTCATAGCATCATCTTTCAGGATTTGAAATAGCTCAACTGGAATTCCATCACCTCCACTAGCTTTGTTCGTAGTGATTCTTTCTAAGGCCCACTTGACTTCACATTCCAGGATGTCTGGTTCTAGGTGAGTGAACACACCATCGTTATTATCTTGGTCGTGAAGATATTTTTTGTACAGTTCTTCTGTGTATTCTTGCCACCTCTTCTTAATATCTTCTGCTTCTGTTAGGTCCATACCATTTCTGTTCTTTATCGTGCTCATCTTTGCGTGAAATGTTCCCTTGGTATCTCTAATTTTCTTAAAGAGATCTCTAGTCTTTCCCATTCTATTGTTTTCCTCTATTTCTTTGCATTGATCGCTGAAGGCGGCTTTCTTATCTCTTCTTGCTATTCTTTGGAACTCTGCATTCAGATGCTTGACATAATCTAGAGCTTTTTAATTGAAGTCTCTGCTTAAGAGTGTAAGTCCAACTTGAAAATGTATGTTTTTGAAAAACATATTATTTAAAATTGTTTGCTCCATAGAGGGGTAAGGGAAATAGAAGTTTAATGGATACTGAGTTTCAGTTTGGGAAGATAAACAACTTCTAAAGAGTGATGGTAGTGATGATTGTACAACAGTGTGAATGTACTCAATGCCACTGAACTATACATTTTAAAATGGTAACTTTTATGTTTACTTACCACATTAAAAGTTTTTAAAGGTGTCTTTTCCAAAACTAAAGGGCTTTCCAGCATATTTATAATGTTGCTTGATAACATTATTTTCCTTAAAATAACTCTAAAATGAATATGAACATGCAAGTAAAAATGCATGAACATGAGACATTTATCAACTTCAATATGGTAAAATTATTTAAATCAACTGGTTTTGGGGTGGAGAAGAAGAACATTAAAGCATTAGCTTGCAGACAGCATAAGGATGATCTTGATTTTATTCTAATCTTTATGACCTTGTAGTTTAGTGGAATGGTTTCTAGCTTCAATGAAAAGTTTAAAGATGACTTTTTATTGACTTTAGTCAAAGGAAAAGAAGATTATTCAGTGAAGACCATAAACATTAAACTTCTGGTATTTGGAAATTGTAGTAGATTGAATTTCAGGTATTATGTGCAGAATAAAGTGTGTTTATTATGATCACTCCTCTTTTCAACTCTATTTCCAGTTTAATGGCATAATAATAGTGTGACTGGGATTTACCAGCCAGAGTTATAAATATGTAACATTCATTTCTAGATAATATATGACACTATTATTTTATGAAGAGGTAGTTGCCCTTGATGTAAAAATGGATATTTGATTTGAATAAATGATCCTGGAATTTATGTGTTACTCTAAGTTATCCTGTCCTCTCAGATGGGGAATTGCTTTTCTGCAATGCCAAAGTTGGATAAATAATAATTGCCTTCAAGAATTTTTAATATATATTATGGCTATTTTAATATCCAGTTTAAAATCTTTGTGACATAAATAATTTTTACCATATCTATCGCCATAGCCATGATTTATTAAAAGATATCTATGTCTCCTAATAACTATGTTTCCTTATTAAAATATTAACAGAAAGCTCTCTTCACATATATAAATTGTTTCTAGTTAGCAAGTTCTTTTTAATGATTTAATTTCTTACAGAATTCAGCTGTACAAGTCACACACAAATATTGTTTCAATTTACTGAAAAAGGAAAAGAGCACATAAATTTTTGTGATTAGCATCATCTTAAAACCTTAGCACTGGTAGAGATCTTGCATTGTAATCACCAGCTGGACTGTAGAGAAGCCAAAGGCTTAACTCACAGTTGTTAACGGACACAGGTAGTGAAGTGAGTTTGACATTTACCCTACAAAATCAGTTGTGCAAAAAAAAAAAAAAAGTGGCATATATGTTTATTTTTGTAAGCAAAATTAAATCTCATTCCAAGATAGTGGCACATTTAATCTCAGTTAATTGGGCACCCCCCACCCCAAGGGTCATCTCACAATATGAAGCTCTTTCATGACCGGAACGGTGAGGGATGGGGGTGCTGCTTTGGTCTTTGTTTCCACTGGTCCTTGCTGTAGCCCTCCTGTCTGTGGCTATGTTAAGCTTGGATGTTGTTCTTTAAAAAAATTTTTTTTTATATTGGAGCATAGTTGATTAACAATGTTACATTAGTTTCAAGTGGATAGCGAAGTGATTCATTTATACATATGTCTATTCTTTTTCCAAATTCTTTTCCCATTTAGGTTATTACAGAATATTGAGCAGAGGTCCCTGCATTATACAGTAGGTCCTTGTTGGTTATTTATTTTAAATATAGCAGTGTATGCATGTCAACCCCAAACTCCCTCTGTATCCTTCCCTCTCCCTCTTTCCCTCTGGTAACTTTATGGTTGATTCTCTAAGACTATGAGCCTTATTCTGGTTTGTAAATAAGTTCATCTGTTTCATTTCTTTTAGATTCCCCATGTAAGCAATATCATATGATATTTGTCTCTCTCTGTCTGACTTACTTCACTTATTATGATAATATCCAGGTCCATCCATGGTGCTACAAATGGCATTATTTCATTCTTTTTAATGGCTGAGTCATAGTCCCTTATACATGTACCACATTTTCTTTATCCATTCATCTGTTGATGGACATTTAGGTTGATCCATGTCTTAGCTATTGTAAATATTGCTGTAATGAGCACTGGGATGTATGTATCCTTTTGAACTAAGTTTTCTCCAGATACATGCCCAAGTGTGGAATTGCTGGATCATATGGTAACTCTGTTCTTAGTTTTTAAATTAACCTTTATATTGTTATCCATAGTGGTTTTACCAATTTGCATTCCTAGGTTCCCTTTTCTCTACACCTTCTCCAGCATCTATTGTAGACTTTTTAATGATGGCAGTTCTGATTGGTGTTTGGTGATGTCTCATTGTAGTTTTGATTTGCATTTCTCTAAAAAAAAAAAAATTCTGAAAGACATGGGAATACCAGATTACCTGACCTGCCTCTTGAGAAAGCTATATGCAGGTCAGGAAGCAACAGTTAGAACTGGACATGGAACAACAGACTGGCTCCAAATAGGAAAAGGAGGACATCAAGGCTGTATATCGTCACCTTGCTTATTTAACTTACATGCAGAGTACATCATGAGAAACGCTGGGCTGGAAGAAGCACAAGCTGGAATCAAGACTGCTGGGAGAAATATCAATAACCTCAGATATGCAGATGACACCACCCTTACGGCAGAAAGTGAAGAAGAACTAAAAAGCCTCTTGATGAAAGTGAAAGGGGAGAGTGAAAAAGTTGGCTTAAAGCTCAACATTCAGAAAACTAAGATCATGGCCTCCAGTCCCATCACTTCATGGGAAATAGATGGGGAAACAGTGGAAACAGTGTCAGACTTTACCTTTGGGGGCTCCAAAATCACTGCAGATGGTGATTGCAGCCATGAAATTAAAAGACGCTTACTCCTTGGAAGAAAAGTTATGACCAACCTAGATAGCATATTCAAAAGCAGAGACATTACTTTGCCAACAAAGATCTGTCTAGTCAAGGCTATGGTTTTTCCAGTAGTCATGTATGGATGTGAGAGTTGGACTGTGAAGAAGGCTGAGTGCCGAAGAATTGATGCTTTTGAACTGTGGTGTTGGAGAAGACTCTTGAGAATCCCTTGGACTGCAAGGAGATCCAACCAGTCCATTCTAAAGGAGATCAGTCCTGGGTGGTCTTTGGAAGGAATGATGCTAAAGCTGAAGCTCCAGTACTTTGGCCACCTTATGCGAAGAGTTGACTCATTGGAAAAGTCTCTGATGCTGGGAGGGACTGGGGCAGGAGGAAAAGGGGACGACAGAGGATGAGATGGCTGGATGGCATCACCGACTTGATGGACGTGGGTTTGGGTGAACTCCGGGAGTTGGTGATGGATAGGAAGGCCTGGAGTGCTGCGATTCATGGGGTTGCAAAGAGTCAGATATGACTGAGCGACTAAACTGAACTGAACTGATTCATTTAATCCTCATAGCAATTGTATCAGGTAGCAACAAATTATTATCCCCATTTGATACACTGTGCAAAGAAAGTAAAACAGTGATTAAGAAATTTGGCCAAAGCCACTCCGATCTCACGCAAGTTCACTGGAGATGCCAGATCATACTTAACCACCAGTTTTAGATGCCAATATTGTTTTTCCACATGTAACTTATCTTCATTTTCTAGTTTTATCTATTCATAAAAAGATTTTAGAGGTAAAAGGCAGTGCACAGTGCTTCTGTCCAAGCTCTGGCATTTGTTAGACATGTCTGAGATTTCTGCCATCTTAGGGCAATGGCCTCTGCTGGGCACTGTGGACATTTCCATTGAGTAACTAGCAACTTAATAATTTTTTAGCATACATTTTTATAAGAAATTCACTACTGAATTTCATATAAGGGTTTCTTAACTTGTATAGTTGCTAAGTCACAGTCCTACCTAAATGACTTCTCAAGGTTGAAACCCAAAACTGAGAACAACTGGAAAAATACAAGGTAGGTATTCTATCACCTAGAAAATGGGTGTATGTTTTACTCCTCCATGTATTGTTATAAAAGTATCCCACGGAAAGGAACAGGCACTGCTCCAAATACAAACAGATTCTTTCGACAACTAGTTCTTGTACATCCATTGACAGGAGGATGTCGGAACCTACCAAAAAAAGGTACCCCATGTCCAAAGACAAAGAACAAGCTACAGCAAGACAGCAGGAAGCGCATAATCATGATAAAATCAAATCCCATACCCACTGGGTGGGTGACCCACAGGCTGGAGAATAATACCAAAGAAGTCTCGCACTGTTGCGAAGGCTCTGAATCCCTCATCAGGCTTCCCAGACTGGGGATCTGACAAAGGGAATAGGAATCCTCAGGGAATCTGACCTTGAAGGCCAGTGGGATTTGATGATAAGACTTCCAAAAGACTAGGGGAAACAGAGACTCCAGTCTTGGAGGGCACAAACAAAACTTTGCATGCACCAAGACTCAGAGGAAAGGTGCAGTGACTCCACAGGAAACTGAACCAAAACTACCTGCTAGTCTTGGAGGGTTTCCTGTAGAGGCATGGGTCAGCAGGGGTCACCACAGGGACAGGGGGACTGGCAGGAGCTGTCTGGGAAGGTCCCCTTCAGGTAAACCCTCTTGGAGGTCGCCCTTAACCAGACCACAGACCCCAGGGCTGGGTCGCCTCAGGCCAAAAAACTGCCAGGGAGTGCAACCCCACCCATCAGCAGTTAATTAAAGCTTTACTGAGCAAGGCCCTACCCACCATAGTAAGACCCAGGTTTTCCCATTACTAGTGCCTCCCATCAGGAAGCTTATACAAGCCTCTTAGCTTCCTCCATCAGAGGGCAGACAGAAGAAGCAAGAAGAACCACAACCCCACAGCAAGTAAAACAAAACTTTCATTACAGAAAGTTAATTGGCATGAAAAAGCAGAAAGTTACATCCCAGATGAAGGGATAAGATAAAACCCCAGGAAAACAACTAAATGAAGTGGAGATAGGCAATCTCCAGAAAAAGAATTCAGAATAATGATAGTGAAGATGATTCAGGAAAAAGAATGGAGACAAGGACTGAGAAGATGCAGGAAATGTTTACAAAAGACCTACAAGGACTAAAGAACAAACAGAGATGAATAATACACTAGGAGGAATCCGTAGCAGAATAACTGAAGCAGAAGCATTGATAAATGACCTGAAGGACAGAATGTTGGAAATGATTGTCACAGAAAAGAATATAGAAAAAAGAAAATATATATGAAATATATAATATTTAATGAATATAGAAATTTAAAATATAGAAATATAAATATATAATGAATATAGAAAAAAGAAATATATATGAAGAGAAATGACAGCCTAAGAGACCTCTGTGACAACATTAAATGCATGACCATTCACATTATAGGGGTCCCAGAAGGAGAAGATAGAGAGAAAGGACCTGAGAAAACATTTGAAGAGATAATAAATGAAAACTTCCCTAACATGGGAAAGGAAATAATCAACCAAGTCCAGGAAGCACATAGTCCCAGGCAGGATAAATTCAAGGAGAAACACACTCAGACACATAGTAATCAAACAGACAAAAATTAAAGACAGATAAAATATTAAAAGCAACAAAGGAAAAATGACAAATAACATACAAGGAAACTCCCATCAGGTTATCAGCTGATTTCTCAAGAGAACCTCTACAAGCCAGAAGGGAATGGCATGGTATATTTAAAGTGATGAAAGGGAAGAACCCATAACGAAGAATACTCTACCCAGCAAGACTCTCCTTGAGATTTGATGGAGAAAGCAAAAGCTTTCCAGACAAGCAAAAGTTAAGAGAATTCAGCACCGCCAAATCAGCCTTACAACAAATGCAAAAGGAACTTCTGAAGGCAACAAACACAAAAGGAAAAGAACTACACAAAGTAAACTCAAAACAATTAAGAAAACAGTAATAGTATCATGTGCTGTGTTTAGTCAGTCGTGTCCGACTCTTTGCGACCCCATAGGCTGTAGCCAGCCAGGCTCCTCAGTCCATGGGGATTCTCCAGGCAACAATACTGGAGTGGGTTGCCATACCCTTCTCCAGGGGATCTTCCCAACCCAGGAATTAAGCTCAGGTCTCTGCACTGCAGGCAGATTCTTTACCATCTGAGCCACCAAGGAAGCCCAATAGGATCATCAGTTCAGTTCAGTGGCTCAGTCATGTCCGACTCTTTGGGACCCCATGAATTGCAGGACGCCAGGCCTCCCTGTCCATCACCAAATTCCAGAGTTCACTCAAACTCATGTCCATCATGTTGGTGATGCCATCCAGCCATCTCATCCTCTGCCGTCCCCTTCTCCTCCTGCCTTCAATCCCTCCCAGCATCAGTCTTTTCCAAAGAGTCAATTCTTCACATGAGGTGGCCAAAGTACTGGACTTTCAGCTTTAGCATCAATCCTTCCAAAGAACACCCAGGACTGATCTCCTTTAGGATGGACTGGTTGGATCTCCTTGCAGTCCAAGGGACTCTCAAGAGTCTTCTCCAACACCACAGTTCAAAAGCATCAACTCTTCGGTGCTCAGCTTTCTTTATAGTCCAACTCTCACATCCATACATGACCACTGGAAAAGCCATAGCCTTGACTAGACGGACCTTTGTTGGCAAAGTAATGTCTCTGCTTTTGAATATGCTATCTAGATTGGTCATAACTTTCCCTCCAAGGAGTAAGTGTCTTTTCATTTCATGGCTGCAATCACCATCTGCAGTGATTTTGGAGCCCCCCAAAATAAATTCTGACACTGTTTACACTGTTTCCCCATCTATTTCTCATGAAGTGATGGGACCAGATGCCATGATCTTAGTTTTCTGAGTGTCGAGCTTTAAGCCAACTTTTTCACTCTCCTCTTTCACCTTCATCAAGAGGCTTTTGAGTTCCTCTTCACTTTCTGCCATAAGGGTGGTGTCATCTGCATATCTGAGGTTATTGATATTTCTCCTGGCAATCTTGATTCCAGCTTGTGCTTCTTCCAGCCCAGCGTTTCTCATGATGTACTCTGCATCTAAGTTAAATAAGCAGGGTGACAATATACAGCCTTGACGTCCTCCTTTTCCTATTTGGAACCAGTCTGTTGTTCCATGTCCAGTTCTAACTGTTGCTTCCTGACCTAGGTTTCTCAAGAGGCAGGTCAGGTGCTGTGGTATTCCTATCTCTTTCAGAATTTTCCACAGTTATTTGTGATCCACACAGTCAAAGGCTTTGGCATAGTCAATAAAGCAGAAATAGATGTTTTTCTGGAACTCTCTTCCTTTTTCCATGATCCAGCGGATGTTGGCAATTTGATCTCTGGTTCCTCTGCCTTTTCTAAAACCAGCTTGAACATCTGGAAGTTCACGGTTCACGTATTGCTGAAGCCTGGCATGGAGAATTTTGATCATCACTTTACTAACATATGAGATGAGTGCAATTGTGCGGTAGTTTGAGCATTCTTTGGCATTGCCTTTCTTTGGGATTGGAATGAAAACTGACCTTTTCCAGTCCTGTGGCCACTGCTGAGTTTTCCAAATTTGCTGGCATATTGAGTGCAGCACTTCCACAGCATCATCTTCCAGGATTTGAAACAGTGCAGCAGAAGCATGCCAGCTGCGATGGATCGTGCAGCAGAAGTGTGGCCGAGAGGAGCTACCCCATGTCCGAGGTCAGGGGCGGCGGCCGGGAGGAGGTACCCCACGTCCGAGGTCAGGAGTGGCGGCTGGGAGGAGCTACCCCACGCCCAAGGTCAAGGGCGGTGGCCCGGAGGAGCAAACCCACGTCTAAGGAGCAGTGGCTGCGCGGGCGCAGGAGGGCCTAGAGGAGCTACTCCATGTTCAAGGTCAGGAGGGGTGGCGGTGAGGAGATACTCCTCGTCCAAGGTAAGGAGCAGTGGCTGCGCTTTGCTGGAGCAGCCATGAAGAGATACCCCACGTCCAAGGTAAGAGAAACCCAAGTAAAAGGGTAGGTGTTGGGAGAGGCATCAGAGGGCAGACACACAAACCATAATCACAGAAAACTAGTCAATCTAATCACACGGACCACAGCCTTGTCTAACTCAATGAAACTAAGCCATGCCATGTGGGGCCACCCAAGATGGGCGGGTCATGGTGGAGAGGTCTGACAGAATGTGGTCCAGTGGAGAAGGGAATGGCAAACCACTTCAGTATTCTTGCCTTGAGAACCACATGAACAGTATGAAAAGGCAAAATGATAGGATACTGAAAGAGGAACTCCCCAGGCGGGAGGTGCCCAATATGCTACTGGAGATCAGTGGAGAAATAACTCCAGAAAGAATGAAGGGATGGAGCCAAAGCAAAAACCATAGGATCATACATACTGATTTAATTACCATAAATGCAATGGATTAAATGCACCAACCCAAAGACAACTGGCTGAGCAGATGAAAGCATGTGCATGTATACACTTCCACTTACCACATCAGTCTGCTTGACCCCCCAAATTGTATGTAATTATTTTAAATTCTTAGGTTAATCATATTCCCATTATTGCTTGTAATTGTAATTATCATTTTCTGTGGTCTGGCTATTGATTGTGAACAGTGATCAACATCTTTCACTACTGTGATGATGTAATTATTACTCAATACCACTGTATAAGGATTGGTCAACAGAAAAATTATAGAATTCTGTATCACCAAAACTACCATTTAATAGAAAAATCTGTAATCATTTTTTAAATCCATTAAGCATATCAAAATTATCTTGGAATTTTTAAAAAATACAAATGTCTTGGTATTGCTTTTTTTTTTTTTTTTTGCCAGAGCTCCAGATATATTTCTTGGAGAAGGAAATGACAACCCACTCCAGTATTCTTGTCTGGAGAATCCCATGGACAGAGGAGCCTGTCAGGCCTCAGTACAGGGGGTCGCAAAAGAGTCGGACATGACTAAGCGACTAACACACACACCAGATATATTTCTAGTGAGCAAGCTATGTTTAAAAACAACTGGACTATATGAGGATCTTTTACTATTATCTAGTTTGTTTCATTTTTTCTATTTCATATTCAGTGCTCCCATCTCATTTAATTTATGCTTTCCAATTTCTCCATCTCTTTTTTTTCTATTTGATGTTCTTTCTCAAGCCTTTATTAAGCATAGAAAAGCTTTTGTATACATATGTATACATAGTATATATATTTTAGAAAACTTATGAATTTTTACCTAACTAAAAAATTCATGACAGTTTGATTCCACTTGTTTGACTTAGTATGAATAGAATGCTAGATTTTTAATTTAAAAAATAGATATGCAATAAGAAACAAAGGTTTACTGTATAGCACAGGGAATGATAGTCAATATCTTATAATAACCTATAATGGAAAATAATTTTAAAAATAATATGTGTATTTGTATAAATCAATCACACATACAAAAAAGAATTCTACTTTTTGAAATTTAGTAATGTTTATCTTTTTGTCAGTTTTTCTAAATGTCCTATGGACATCTACTAACAATGTATGGATACAAAATTTTAAAAATATCTGTGTAGGATATGATTAATGAATTAAAATAAAATCTATTATAAATTATTAATGACATCATTCAAGATGCTCCTATCCTTATTTTTTCTGCACTTGATAAAATATTCTCAGAGAAATATTAACATGTCTCACTGTGATTATATATTTTTTCTTTTCTATTTCTTCTGATTTTTGCTTTATTAATCTTTGCTTCTTTGTTGTTAATGTGTCTAATGGTTTATGATGTTTATCTTCTTTGTGAATTGTACCTTTTATCATTAAAAATATTCATCTTTGTTTCATTTAAAATAAATAAATAAAAAGAAGTTAGGCAGATTAAAAAAAAATAGATTCTTTCATCAGCCTCCTAGAGATGCATTCTTAGCTTATAAACGAGAGCAGAAAGGATCAAATTCCAGGTGTATCTAACAGTCTCAAAGAGACCAGTCTTCTGCTTCAAGAGACTTTTTACATTTTTTACATTTTTATGAAAAAAGTGATGCTCCCTGTATTAATAGACTTTTGTCATTATTTTGTACATATATCATATTCAAATATTTAAAAATTCATGCTAGTGCAAATCAACTGATAATAATATATTAAGATTTGTAACTCTGTGACTGCTTTGAATAATTAAATCAAAATAGAAAACAATTGATTTATTGTAAGTACTTTACTGCCATTTATAGCTATTAACAAGGTCACTAGAAAATCTGTGAGTAAAAGGCAGGATTGCTTTATTTATTAATTCATTTAGAGTCATCTGGACTCATTTACCGAAGAGTGATCCAGGTGCTAAGAAAATGCATTTGCAAAATTCAGGGAAATTTTATTACTAGAGCACCATGCTCCAAGAAATTTTATGATCAATATTACAACTGGATTTGGGTATTGTATGTGATGTGCTTATTAAATTATGAGACTGGTTCCTGTAAACACACATATACAAATGAGTCTCCTTAATTTATAGTGACACCATGTAAATAAACACAAAAATGTTCACATACAGAGAACTCTCTGAGACAATTTCAGTTAAACATAGCTAGGATGAGTTAAGTGTGAGTCTGAAATTAGGCCAATGGGACAAAATCAAATTTGCTGGGTCAATAGAATAGAATTTTTGTTGGTTTCATGTTTTGAGAGATTGAAAATCTTGGTGTTATCTGTGATCGTGCTCTTTCTCGCACATTCCATATCTTGTCCATGAGCAAACCACATTCAAAAGAAATCCACAATTTCATCACTTACTGTTAAATGCTCACTGCCACCATTCTATCTAAACAACAATTTGTCTGAATTATTGCAGGAGCCACCTAATGTCCCCCTTCAGCCTGTTTTCAACACAGGAGGCAGAAAGCAAAACAAATCGTATTACAAAGCCCTCCCACTCCCCCCACCCCATGGCTGCTTCTCTTTTCATTCAGGGCAAATTCCGAAGTTGAGACAATGCCATGACCATCTGCTTTGCTATTCCCACTCTTACCTCATCTATTTCCCTCTAGTTCTTCCTGACAGAATCACTGGCCTCCTTGCTCTTCCTCAGATATGTCTGGTGGGTTCTTGCCTCAGAGCCTTTGCACTTGCTCCTTCCTTAGCTTAGAAGGCTCCTTCCCCCAGTAACAGTGTTGACTAGCTCCCTCCCTTCTTAAGGAGACAGGTTCTCCCTCCCATCTAACCAATATCAATACTCATCCTCACCATCCACAACATCCACACACTTCAAAAACCCCTCCCCTAGGTTATTTTTTCTTCTTAGCACTTACCACTCTAACACAGCATAGAATTGACTTATTTACCCTATTTTTTGTGTGTTTCCTCATTGTAATGTAAATGCCAGGAGGTTTTGTTTACTACTTCCCATCACCTATAAGAGTAACTGGCATACAGCAGGCATTCAGTCAGCTTTTGTGAAATGGAATGGATGAATCAATGTTTTTCAAGATCAATAGAAATACAAACTTTAACAAAGAAAAGAGAATACTCATGAAAATACTTACAGTGAAGAGGAATGAAAAGGAAGAAAGGAAATACACAAGCATGCTAGTCATTTAGTCTTTCAGGCAAACAAACAAGTATTGACTGCATACATTAACTCTACCCAGAGGGCAAAGCACACAGTGCCTCATGGAGTTTACGCAACTGGGAAGATGAACAAGTCAATAACACATTAATAATACACTGTGATGGAGATATTTTGTGGGCACTCAGGCCGGGCTGTATTGAAAAATCAGGATGGAGGGCAAGTTGGCTTAAACCAGATTAAAAATGACCCTCTTTTGTCATGCTAAACATTTGGATTTAATCCTAAAGGTCATAGGATGGAGAACTTCCAGCACAAAATTATGACATGATAAGATTTTTGTTTTATGAAAGCCACTCATGTAAGGATGTTCATTACATTGTTATACATAGTAACAAACAAATAGAAACCCTATCCAACAATATGGAATTGGATAATAAATCAGAGAAAATCCATATAACAGAATACTAAGTCTGCACTAAAAAATGACTTAGATAAGAATTTGATAGAAAAGTTCCAAGATATATTGTTAGAAAGTAATATATTTTAAGAGAACACATATTACATGGCCTCACTAAATTAAAAGTGTATCTGTGTAGAGAAAGTCTGTGAAGACATATAGCAATATGTTAATAGTAGTAATCTTTTAGGTTGTAGATTTAAGATAATTTTACATTCTTTATTATGCCTTCTATGTTATCTGAATTAATGTTACAGTGAGTATGTATGGCTTTTTTATGAGAAAAAAGAAAAAACTTTAAAACATTTTGAAGGAATGAAAAAAGGAGACAACTCTGGGGGACCAGATTGAAGGAGAGAGCCTACCAGACTAGACGGCAAACATCCAGGGGAATGCGAGAAAGGAATGGAGAGAAGTACAGAAGATAGAATGCAGATGACCTCCAGGTTCTAGCTTCTTGAGCACCAAGAAGCCTTGACTTGGTACAGTCATTGACTAATAAGCAGATGCCAGGGTCCAAAGGTACTCTGAGGAAGCCTGAAATCTCTTATCCACCAGGGCCTGTAGTCAATTTGTAACACTTGGTTGGAATACTGGGCATTAACTAAAACCATGGCCTGTGAGCTCATCTGGCTGGAATTTCAACATGGGGCCATCATTCCCGGTATTATTGAATACGGTATTTTCAGAGGAGCATTCTGTTCCTCTCTATCCACCAGATGACACTTGGTGCCAATTATTTAAAATACTGATGGCCACCTAAGCCCTGTTTACTCTACAAAGGAAACGCCTCCTGCCACCTGTTCTTTCCTTCACTCTCATTCCTGTACTACTGCTTTCCCCTTTTCTCTGACCTGAATCTATAGAGTTTATTTGCCTCGCTCTTCAATCATTCTATTATTCTATTTTTCCTTCCAGAATTTTCATTCCATAGTTAGGAAGGGGGAGAGAGAGAGAGAGAGAGAGAGAGAAGGGGAGGGAGGGAGGAAAGAAGGAAGTTTGCTGACCCCTGAAATGGATCATCATTCTCTTGTCTTTCTCATTTCCTTTTCTTCCTGTTTTTTTGTTGGTGCCTAATCCTCCTTTTAGTCCCTAATTTCACCATTCTTTCATTAGGGCTTCCCTGATAGCTCAGTTGGTAAAGAATATGCCTGCAATGCAGGAGACCCTAGTTTGATTCCTGGGTCGGGAAGATCTGCTGGAGAAGGAATAGGCTACCCACTCCAGTATTCTTGGCTTCCCTGTGGCTCAGCTGGTAAAGAATCCTCCCACAATGCGGGAGACCTGGGTTCAATCCCTGGGTTGAAAAGATCCCCTGGAGAAGGGAAACATTACCCACTTCAATATTCTGGCCTGGAGAATTCCATGGACTCTATAGTCCATGGGGTCGCAAAGTATTGAACACGACTGAGTGACCTTAACTTCACTTCATTAACATTGACACTTCCATTGATATACTGTTTCAGTTGTCTTTGCCAGAAAAACTCTAATCTTAGATTAATTCAACTATCTGCATTCCCTACTCCTGGGTTGCTAAATGATTACAGAGAAAATCATTCTTCCTCCCGCTGATAATTAAAACCATAATTCTAAGTCTTCAATCCCCAACTTTCACACTTCCTAGTAAACTTTTACATTTGCTTAATAAGTTTTCTCTTTTATTCTCTCCATTAGCAACTTTAAGACTATTTTACTCTTCTCAAGAAATCTACCCCACTAGCATCCTAGTTTCTGGCATATATCATTTATTTTAACTCATAAAGAAAAGAGAACATGTCAAAAGAAAACTCAGACATTTCCCTCTCCCACCTGCAAATGTTCAGTTCAGTTCAGTTGCTTGGTCGTGTCCGACTCTTTGCGACACTGTGGTCTGCAGGATGCGAGGCTTCCCTGTCCATCAGCAACTCCTGGAGCTTGCTCAAACTCATGTCCATCAAGCTGGTGATGTCATCCAACAATCTCATCCGCTGCCATCCTCTTCGCCTCCTGCCTTCAATCTTGCCGAGCATCAGGGTCTGTTCCAATGAGTCAGTTCTTCACATCAGGTGGCCAGAGTATTGGAGTTTCAACATCAGTCTTTCCAATGAATATTCAGGGTTGATTTCCTTTAGGATTGACTGCTTTGATCTCCTTACAGTCCTAGGGATTTTCAAGAGTCTTCTCCAACACCACAGTTCAAGCATCAATTCTTCAGTGCTCAACTTTCTTTACGGCCTAACTCTCACATCCATACATGACTACTGAAAAAACCAAAGCTCTGACAAGAAAGACTTTTCTTGGCAAAGTAATGTCTCTGCTTTTTAATATGCTCTCTAGGATGGTCATAGCTTTTCTTCCAAGGAGCAAGCATCTTTTAATTTCATGGCTACAGTCACCATCTGCAGTGATTTTGGAGCCCAGAAAAATAAAGTCTGTTACTATTTCCATTATTTCCCTATCTATTTGCCATGAAGCGATGGGACCAGATACCATGATCTTAGTTTTCTGAATGTTGAGTTTTAAGGCAGGTTTTTCATTCTCCTCTTTCACTTTTATCAAGAGGCTCTTCAGTTCCTCTTCACTTTCTGCTGTAAGGGTGGTATCATCTACACATCTGAGGTTATTGATATTTCTCCCAGCAATCTTGATTCCAATTTGTGCTTCATCTAGCCCAGCATTTTGCATGGTGTAATCTGCATATAAGTAAAATAATCAACGTGACAATATACAGCCTTGATGCACTTCTTTTCCAATTTGGAACCAGTCTGTTGTTCCATGTCCAATTTTAACTGTTGTATGCTTCTTGACCTGCATACAGGTTTCTCAGCAGGCAGGTAACGTGTCTGGTATTCCCATCTCTTTAAGAATTTTCCACAGATTGTTGTGATTCACACATTCAAAGGCTTTAGCCTAGTCAATGAAGCAAAACTAGATGTTTTTCTGGAACTCTCTTGCTGTTTTCTGTGATCCATTGGATGTTGGCAATTTGATCTCTGGCTCCTCTGCCTTTTCTAAACCCAGCTTGAACATCTGTAAGTTCATGGTTCACATACTGTTTAAGCCTGGCTTGGAGAATTTTGAGCATTTCTTTGCTGGTGTATGAGATGAGCAATTGTGCAGTAGTTTGAACATTCTTTGGCATTGCCTTTCTTTGGGATTGGAATGAAAACTGACCTTTTCCAGTCCTGAGGCCACTGCTGAGTTTTCCAAATTTTCTGGCATCTTGAGTGCAGCATTTTCACAGCATCATGTTTTCGGATTTGAAATAGCTCAACTGGAATTCTATCACCTCCACTAGCTTTGCTCGTAGTGATACTTCCTAAGGCCCACTTGACTTCACATTCCAGGATGTCTGGCTCTAGGTGAGTGACCACACCATTGTGGTTATCTGGGTCATTAAGATATTTTTGTACAGTTCTTCTGTGTATTCTTGCCACCTCTTAATATCTTATTATCTTCCATATCATTTCTGTCCTTTATTGTGCCATCTTTGCATGAAATATTCCCTTGGTATCTCTAATTTTCTTGAAGAGGTCTCTAGTCTTTCCCATTTTATTGTCTTCTCTATGTCTTTGCATTGATCACTGAGGAAGGCTTTCTTATCTCTCCTGCTATTTTTTTCGAACTCTGCGTTCCAATGGGTATATCTTTCCTTTTCCCCTTTGCCTTTAGCCTCTCTTCTTTTCTCAGCTATTTGTAAGGCCTCCTCAGACAAACATTTTCTCTTTTTGCATTTCTTTTCCTTGGGGATGGTCTTGATCACTGTCTCCTGTACAAGGTCATGAACCTCTGTCCATAGTTCTTCAGGCACTCTATCAGATCTCATTCCTTGAATTTATTCGTCACTTCCACTGTATAATTGTAAGGGATTTGACTTAGGTCACACCTGTATGGTCTAGTGGTTTTCCCTACTTTCTTCAATTTAAGTACAAATGTACTGTCATCCAAACCTATATTTCCTTCCTTCCTGTCTTACTGGAAGTTGTTTGTTTCCTTCTACTTCCACCTCCAGCTCCCTCCCATGCATCTGCTTTCTTCTTTGTCTTTTTGGCTACTTCCACCAGCATTTTAATGCTTAATGTTAATCAGATTTCTCAGAAAAGATCAGATCTTGATAGGTGGGTGAACCAAAGTTTTATGAAACAGGATTATATCACATTAATACATGTATTATACTTAATATCACCTATTCTATTTCATTTTTTTCCTATATGTTGGCCAAGACTCCCTCTATTGATTTCACACTTAATTAACGCATCTACCTGAAAAAACAAAGTTCATATGGGCAAAAGGAGACATGCATAAGAATTCATATTGCCAGATTCGCTGCAGTAGCAAAAAGGAGAATAATTTAAATTGTCATCAACACAAGAATGGATATATAAATTATTGTGTGCACCTCATATGAAATACTACATAGCAAATAATAACTGCTGTTACCTGTACAAGCGTGGTTACACCTCAAAGACAAAATACTGGTTGATTAAAAAAAAATTACAGAAGTAAAACTATAATATTGTGTTAATACCTCCCAAAGGCCCTACTTCCAAATACCATTACATTAGGAGTTAAGGGCTTCAGTATATGAATTTTGAGGGTACACATTCAATCTATAACATTTTTCCCTGGTCTCCTTCAGATACATGTCCTTCTTTCATGTGAAATACAGTCATTCCACCCCAATAGAACCAAGAGTTTTAACTAGTTTCAGCATCAATGCTGAAGCCTAAGTCCAAAGTCTCATCTAAATACCACTGAAATCAGATATGGGTGAGACTGGAGGGATGATTCACCCCCTTGGAAATTTCCTCTCCAGCTCTGAACCTGTGAAACTAGACAAGTAAAGTGTTTCCTAAATACAGTGATGGGACAGGCCTATAATAGGCATTCACATTCCAAGTGTGAGAAACAGGAAAGAAAGAAGTGGTGATAGACCACAAGTAAGTCTAAAACTGTTCAAGGTAAATGCCATCAGATCTTAATGCTCAAGAATAAACCTCTTTGGTTTGATGTTCTGCCTTTTAGACTTAATGGGGCAGCAGCTCTGCCTTCAGGACCCACTACAGTGGGATCTGCACTGCACTCATGGCTCCTGCTGGCAGGGACTGTGCTCCCTGGGGGCTTGGCCAAGTGGCCCCTGCCTGGCCTGTTGTAACCAACGTGACAGCTTCTGTTTTGAAACTGAAGAGGGAGCTCTGATGATCTCTAAATTGCCTTTGGCATCATTTTCCCCTTGTCTTGAAGACTAGTGAATGTTCACAACCAAGAGTTCCGTGATTTGGTCCTATAGGATCTAAATTGACAGGCTTCCTTATGTTCATCGTGCTTTCTCTGCCCCTTTTAGTTCAAACTGGCAGTGTCTTTGCTGATAATTTATTTTCTATTCCTGGTCATGGTGGAAATGACTGATTAGGCCATATTTCACACCCATGCTAATATCCTTATAAAAGGGTCACTCAGCCACAGCCTTGGTGTTCTCTTCCAAACACACTTTCTCATTTTTTGCAATATGCGCAGGGTAAGAATTTTCCAGATCTTTAAATTCTGATTCCTTTTTGCGTAGCAATTTCTTCTTCTGTACATTTCTCTCTTCCCCCAGCAGTTAGGAGGAATCAAGCTGCTCCTTCAATACTTTTCTCAGGAATCTTCTCAGCTAAATAACCAATTTCATCACTTGCCTGTTCTCTGTACACAAACATGTGTACACCTGCACGTTCTCTGTAGACTACTAACATGATTCAGACAAGTTCTTTGCCAGTTTATAGCAAGTATCACCTTTTTTCCACTGTCCAATAACATGTTTCTGGTTTCCATCTGAGACTTCAACAGAAGAAGTCAGACTTCATCACTGAATTTTCTAACAACATTCTGTTCATGGTTATGTAGGTATTTTCTAAGAAGATGTCTTCAGTTCTTTCTTTCTGAACTCTTTATTCTGAGCTCTTACCAGAATTGCCTTTTGCAGTCCCTTCATGGCAACTTCTGTTTTTCCTAGCATGCACCTGAAAAGTCTTCCAGCCTCTATCCATTACCCAGTTTCAAAGCTGTTTCCACATTTTTTGGAATTTGTTACAGCAGCACCTCAAGTGTCTCAGACAGCTCAGGCTGACTATACATAATACCATAGAGTGGGAGGCTTAAACAACATTTATGTCTCACAATTCTGGAGGCAAGGAAGACCAAGATCAAGGTACTACAGATTGAATTCTTGATGACTGTCCCATTCCTGGCTTGTAGCTGGCTGCCATCTTGCTGTGTGCATGCCCTCTTCTTTGCATTCTCTCAGTCTTCTTTTAAGGATACTAATTCCATTATAGCAGCTCTGCCCTCATGATCTCATCTAAAAATAAATGCCTTCCCCAAAGCCCCACCTCCTGTTACTATCACATTAGGGGTTAGAGCTTCAACATAAATTTGGGGTGGGAGGTGGGGGGCATACAAATATTCAATCCATGATGAATAACATTTATAAAATTTGACAACATGCAAAGCAATGCTATATATTTCATGGTTGCATGGACAGATGGAGATACACGCATATCTCAAGTATAAAAATATACATAAAAGTAACAAATAACAAATTCAAGATAGTGTCTGCCTCCAGGGTGAGGTCTACCAGTGGTGTCTTATTTCTTGAATATATGAATAAATATGGTGAATATTAATACACAGAAAAGCTGTGTGGTAGGTACATGGTGTTATTACATTATTCTATGTTATTTTAAACATTTAAACTATTTCATGAAGAATATGCTAATGGTGTAGGAGATAAATATATTAAACTACTTAGTAAATGTTCATGCTCTTAAAAGCTCACATCCATGGCCCCTAATTTTTTTCACTCTATATCCCCTTCCTAGGAGATCTTCATACAGGGTTTAATTTGTCATCTATGTGTTGGTGACTCAAGTTTGTATTTCCAGTCCAGATCTCTTCACTGAGCTATAGAGTCACTTCTAGGTGACTTTTCCATGTGGAAGTTTCTAAAGCGCCTGAGCTTCAAAGTGCCAAAGCAAAACTCCAGCTTGATACTCCTCCAAGGTCTTTGTAGTTATTAACTAAATGGCTATCCACTCCAGTACTCCAGTATTCCTGCCTGGAGAATCCCATGGACAGAGGAGCCTGGCAGGCTACAGTCCATGGGGTCACAAAGAGTTGGACACAACTGAAGCAACTTAGCATGCAAGCATATATATATGTGTGTGTGTGTGTGTATATATATATGCAGTGATTAGCAATATATGTACATATATATATATATAGATAGATAGATTAAAATACACACACACACACACACACACACATATGTATATATATTTTTTATCTAGGTCCTTACTACTCAAAGATTTCTGAACAAGAAGCACCAGCATCCCTGGGAGTGTATTAGAAACGCATTCTCAACCCCAACCGGAAATAATGCATCAGATTGCATTTTAACAAGACCTCTCCAGGGGTTTACATGAACGTTAACATTTGGGAAACATTGTATTCCTAATGATCTCCCTATAAACTCTTATTGCCCTCCTAATCCATTATATTTTCGGAAGTGGGAAACAGAACGACAGGGTTGGAAGGAAGAGAACTAGCTCTTCAACTTTATCTACCTCTTCAACATGCTTTCTAATTCCTGTGACACCTCCTCTTGGCTCTAGCATCAGTGGGCTTCTTTTAGCTCTTCAAATGCATCATTACACTCTCTGCCTTTGTTTAAAATGCTCATTTCCTTCTTTAACCAGTTAACTCCTATTTAATTTTCCATCTCAGCCAGCTTCTTCTCTGATCACCATAACTGCTCCCCCACCCCCAATTAGAACCATCCTTCCTGCCATTTACTCTTATTTTTCCTTAAGCATTTCCTCCACAGTGAAAAAGTAAATGTTACTATTTAACTAATACTGATCTTACCCATTTCACTGTAAGCTCTATGAGGACAGAGTCCAAATTTGCTTATCAGGTAATTCAGTGCCTAACACAGAGAGCTTGACACAGAATAGGTGCTTGGTAAATATTAAATTACTGTCTAACTGAATAAATAAATATTATAAAAGGAATGCCCCCATTTGGGTGAGGGATGGGACTAGATGAGCTCTGTTGCTGCTGCTGCTTAGTTGCTTCAGTCGTGTCCAACTCTGTGTGACTCTGTGGACTGCAGCCCACCAGGCTCCTCTGTCCTTGGGATTCTCTAAGCAAGAATACTGGAGAGGGTTGCCATGCCCTCTCTAAGGGTTACTAAAATCCTGAGCTGTGTGGTTCTGTTTCTTATTTGATTCATAAATGTTCACATTGGCCCACTCAACATATAAGAATCTTTTAAAATTCTAGTCGTTCCTATGTTAGGTAAGATTAAAACGTATTAATTTTCTTGACAATCTAGCCTCCAGAATAGACATTATAAAAACAACACACTTTGAGAAATATTTGTAATGTCAGGAAAGGTTCTAAGTCACAGGAACAGAGTGATAAATACATTGGTTGGTTGGTTGGTTGGGTTTAGTCGCTAAGTCGTGTCTGACTCTTGCGACCCCATGGACTGTTTCTGCCAAGTTCCTCTGTCCATGGGATTTTCCAGACAAGAATACTGAAGTGCGTTGCCATTTTCTTCTCCAGGGGATCTTCCCAACCTAGGAATTGAACCTGGGTCTCCTACATTGCAGGCAGATGATTTACTGAATGAGCTAAACATGGAAAATCAAGTGAAATGGCAAGTCAGTTTACTCTGGCCTGCATGGAGCCATGGCTAGTCAAGCAAACCTGATGAGGATTAAACTTAGAAAGAATAAGGCAAAGGAGAGGCTGGAGGCATCAGGGAGGAAGTGAGTGGCTAAAGTAACAATAATAACAGTGATCATAATTAACATTTATTAAGCACATGTGCCAATGCGTGTTACTTTAGTAACAGTATCTCAGCTGATTCCATGACAAGGTCATAAAGTAAAGACTATTTTACATTTTCCATATTAGCTACATATAAAAAGTGTTCTAATTTTATGTATAAGGAAACTGAAGCAAAGACCTTTTATGTCACTTACTCAAGGATGTCCAATAAGTAGATGATGGATCAGGGCTTTGAACACAGCAATTTATTTTATTCTCAACCATGCAATAATGCCTCTTTAACAAGGAGGTAAAGTGTTTGCAGAGGGACTGTAGATGGCTCTAAACAGAGGGAATTTCTAAGAACACATTAGGACCAAAATCACATTTATAGCTGGTTCCTTGAGTTAAGAATGAAAACTAATGTATTCCTGGCACCTAGAACTCTCTGAAATAATTTAGTTCAGAGTCTTTCACAGTTGCACATCATAAAAGCTAGAACACAGAAACAAAATTTCTCTGTTCTGCATGATAATGCACTAAATTGATGTTGATATATGCAAAATCTCCTTTTAGTTTATGATGGGTAAATAATGAGTTAATTATTACTGTTCCGCTTTTGTCTTGGCTTCACTAAAAATGTTGCAGTGGTGTGCACATTTAAATAATTTATGCCCATATTTTGTCTGGGTTTCCCAGGTGGTGCTAGTGGTAAAGAACCCATCTGCCAGTGCAGGTAGATATAAGAGTCTTAGGTTCGATCCCTAGGTGGGGAAGATCCCCTGGAGGAGGGCACGACAACCCACTCTGGTATTCTTACCTGGAGAATCCCATGGACAGAGAAGCCTGGTAGGCTGCAGTCCATATGGTTGCACAGAGTCGACACAACTGAGCGACTGGCACACACACATTATGTCTGCTTTTCAATATTGTTGAATTCTGTGCCCTATACTTTATGATGCAATGCAAGGCCTAAGAATCAACTCAGATACTTTGTCTGACACACTGCTCCATCAATCCTAATTACCCATGATTTTGCTAAGTTCAGTGGGTAATGTTTGTGATGTATAGTTTAGTTCAGTTCAGTTGCTCAGGCGTATCCAACTGTTTGTGACCCCATGGACTGCAGTACGCCAGGCTTTCCTGTCCATCACCAACTCCCAGAGCTTACTCAAATTCATGTCCATTGAGTTGGTGATGCCATCCAACCATTTCATCCTCTGTCATCCCCTTCTCCTTCCGTCTTCAATCTTTCCCAGCATCAGGGTCTTTTCCAGTGAGTCAGTTCTTCGCATCAGGTGGCCAAAGTATTGGAGTTTCAGCTTCAGCACCAGTCCTTCCAATGAATATTTAGGACTGATCTCCTTTAAGATGGACTGGTTGAATCTCCCTGCAGTTCAAGGGACTATCAAGAGTCTTCTCCAACACCACAGTTTAAAAGCATCAATTCTTTGATGCTCAGCTTTCTTTATAGTCATTTGGGAAGAAAAGTCACAATTTTATCTCTACAGAATTAATATAAAGAACTGCCCAGTCAGTGTTCCAGTGACAACATACAAATAGGGAAGGTTTAGGTTTGGGGACAGGCGTTCTGAAAGTATCATTTGGGCTTGAATAATGGTCTTAATAATTAAATAGGTCATATTTTTCCATTTGTAAAATCTCAGTTATGAAGAAATATGTCTTCAATAAATCTCACATGCTTATAAAGCTACATGTAATCCTTGATTGTTTTTCCATTTTATGTCATAATATAGTTCTATTGCAAGGTCATCTGGACAGTCTCCATATTTTGTCGAGAAAATGGGAGCATTAAAAATCCTTGAGTTAGACTATGCTTAAAATACTGCCTACAAATTATATATCTGATTTATATAAAAATGCATAGCAAATCACGTATTCCAAAGATGTCTTTACTTCCATATGCTCTTCTAGGAACTTCCCATTCCCCCATCAAAAGCTAGAGCCTAATTCCCTTCCTTCCGATTCTGGGTGAGTTTGTGACTTGCTTTTAACCAACAGAACATAACAAGTGACAATGAATGCCTAGGTCATAAAAGGTGATACAGCTGAGATAAAAACTAAAACACTTAGACTTGGCCCCCTAAACCACAGCATAAACAATGAGATTCCCCTAAGGCTGCCATGCAGTGAGGAAGCCCAAACTAGTCCTCCTGAAGAGACCACGCCGAGAATCCTTGAGACTACACTGATGGACACATAAAGATGCTCAGCCCATGTCCAGTTGCTCCAGTTCCAGTTACTGCCTAACTGCAACCACATGAGAGTCTATGAGGCCAAACTGCCCAGCCAAGCTTTTCCCAAATTACTGAACCATAAAAATTCTGTGAAGTGAAAGTTGCTCAGTCGTGTCCAACTCTTTGCGACCCCATGGACTATACAGCCAGAATACTGGAGTGGGTAGGCTTTCCCTTCTCCAGGGGATCTTCCCAACCCAGGGATTGAACCAACATTTCCCACATTGCAGGCGGATTGTTTACCACCTGAGCCACAAGGGAAGCCCAAGAATACTGGAGTGGGTAGCCTGCCCCTTCTCCAGCGGATCTTCCCGACTCAGGAATCGAAATGGGGTCTCCTGAGTTGCAGGCAGACTCTTTACCAACTGAGCTATAAGGGAAGCCCTTAAAAACTCTGAGACAGAACTAAAATGACTACTGTATATTAAGCTACTAAGTTTTGGGGTGATTTGTTATGCAACACAGTAATAGGTACAAACTGTTAAAAATTTTTAGGCTCTCAATATTAAAAAAATAGACAAAGCATTAATATTTATATACAATTAGAAAAGATTACTTCCAAGTGATCTTTCACCTATTTCCTCAAAGCAGTTTCCATTTTTGTCTCCATGAAAGTGAATGGAATTAAAGAAATATTTACAAAATTTAAAACTTTTGAGGGGATAATTACCAATTTTCTTTAGATTTTCCTTAAATATTATCCTTTGCCTAAGAACATCACTTTTATCTTATTCTGCCAAGACAAAGAAATAGATGGATTAGATGATGGGAAGGGGTGGGTATTGAGAGAAGTGGGGAGAATAGGTAGGGAAATGACATAACTGATACAAATTTGAAAGGAATTGCATTATCTACCATGTCATGAAAAGGTTGTCTGCTTCACTTTTACTGAATCATTTCCTAATTCTCATTATGCTTACAAAAATAATTTTGAGAGTAGGAAAGAGACAAGCATGGGACATTATGTATCTGTTGTGTTTTTTAATGCTTTATAATTTCAAATCATACCCTCTATGGTGGAGTGCTGTAGCTATGATTGCAATCCAAGTTTTATGGAGACAGAAACTTACACAAAGTTGGAGATTCTCTTTAAGAAAAGGAATATAAAATTAAAAATATAAAATTAACTATGGAAATAAGTATTAGACTGAGAAGAGAAATTACAACAAAAACCAAATTTTGAAAAGCTAACAAATTCTACCATCACCAATATTCACACAAAAAATGTATTTATATTAATTAACCACCTGACACATATCTGTAATACTTCTAAACTATATTTGGGGGTTGTATTTATTCACTGATTACTTCAAATGACAATGATTACATTTTACAAATTAAAAAAAAAAGTCATTCCTCTAGCATGATTTGTTGAAATGAATATTTTAATTATCAATAGCTTATAAGTTGTATGATACAGTTAAAATCATATAGGCTGTATTATTGAATATATACATATATGTTATGTGTGTGTATGTATGTATACACTAAGAACCAAATTCTCCATTTGAAAGCTGCACTTCAGATGACTGAAGATTGTTCTACCAACCAGCTTCTACCTTTATACATTTAAAACTTAACCTTCTATTCTACATACAACATGTTGCTTTAAGAGATATTCATAGTGTAATACTGCTCCACCAAACAATTTGGCCCAGTATGCAATATGAGTATTTTTAGAAGTCATTGCTATACCACAATAGCTAATTTATTTAAATCAATAATTTAGTTATGCAAGGAGGTGACTAAGAAACACATAAATATATCCCCCTAAACTATAACGTATCCCCAACTCAACTTCTCCTTACCTAGATCCCAAACATGCTGTGTGGCCACTCCTGGGCCACCTATCATAAGGGAAGATGGAAGGGAAGTTAAGAGATGAAGAAAACAGTGTTCTTAACTGACTGTGGTTAAAATATCCATAAAATATATGCTCATGTGACCATACTGAAAGGCTGTCCCAGAGTTTTGGAAGGAGTCCATGCACATAAAAGGCTTTAAAGCTGAGGCTTCACTGGGTTCATAGCAAATCTACCTTACCTATGAGTCTATATATTTTTCCACCTCCACTGGAGTATCTTAAGGTCCCTTAGGGGATTTCCCCATTCTAGGCCAAGTCACAAGGGCTGTCATTCATGCCTGGCTATCCCTAAGAGAAGATCTAATCAATGTTACTACTCAGAGTTACTGATGCTCAGATCTTATGTAACCCATGAAAGGCCAATGGAACCCAGAAAAGATCACATAATTCAAGAGGGGCCAATGAGAATTTCCTAGGATTTATATATGGCTGTTAAGGGAAAGAAATCTTCTTTCTACTGGGGCTGCTAAACAGAAAAGGAGTTTGAGGCTGCTGCGATCAGCTTTTTCCTACATGAAAAGACCTTGTTTGAGAATCAAACCAGCATTTAAAAACATTCCTGGGAGATAGAGGCTAAAAACATTATTTGATCCTCTTGAGCCAGCTGTGCACCCTGCCTAACTCCTCCCTGTTGTTAGATAATAAATTCCCTTCTTACTTACTGAATTGAATCTTAGCATTTAGGGACCCAAACAGACTTGAGTGATACATTCTTTCTTTTGCTACATTAGAGTGTTTGCTTCAGATTTTATGTAGCAACTATACAAAATGTAAATTTTAATAACAATGAATTCATAAACATCTCTATCATTTTGACAATTTCTCAGATCTGATAACATAATCAATATGAAAATACCCTGCACTCAGGAGAGGGGGAAAACACACACACAAAAAAAACTAGTAATTGTGTTAAACTAATAAGTTTTAAATAAGACAAAATACAAAGAATAATTCATACTAAAATAGGCCTGGCAGAATAAAATACAAATCTTATTAACTGCAAATCATTTCTATAGGGTATCTGTATTCTCTAATCCAACAAAAAATATCATAATTTTTGTGATATGTGAAATTATGTGAAATATCATATGTGACTATCATATGTGAATTATGTGAAAATATCATAATTTTCAAATGCATAATACCAGCTATCAGACAAAATATCAAAGAAAAATAGTTGGAAGTTCCCCAAATAGAATCAAAAATATAAAATTATATGGTAGAGGAAGTATTTAAGATCAATGAGAAAACCAAAGATTACTTGAACAATTGTGCTGAAAAGAGAAACCAAACTCATAGCCAAAGTAAAATTAAATTCCTTGTGATTTAAAGCTTTACATGTAAAAAATAATGACTAGAAGAAAATATAGAGAGATATTTATGTGGTCATTGAGTGGTTAAATATAACACCAGATATAGAATTTCATAAATGAAAAAATAGAATTCAATTTCATATATCTTATATGAATTTTGAATCATATATCAAAGCATAAATTTAAAATAAAATATATAAGACAGAAATATAAAATCAGAATGCAAATGACAAGCTGAAAGGTTATATTTTATATATGATTGACAGAGTAAAGATAATATATAAAGAACTCTTGCAAATCAATAAGGAAAAAAAGTCAGTCCTCAAGTACAGAAGTAGATAAAAAGTTTGAGACCCCTGCTCCAATACTAGAGAAGACACATGACATGCATCAGCATGTTGACAACAGCTAGATCTGAACAGTAGAATTACAGGAAATTTTTATTTACTATTTTGTGTTTTTCAAGATGGAGCATGTGTTCCTTCTGTAATTAGAAAAAGTAAGCAATGGCTATGTAACCTAAAACATTAAACTTTAGAGGAAAAATAATCTATAGAAAATTTACTGCAGAGGGTAAGGCCCAATCCTAACCAGGATGTCACTTTCCATGAAACCATTTGTTTCTAGCTCACATTGTGCTTTAGAAACAAAACTGAATGGATAAGACAGCTGTGGTACATATACACAATGGAGTATTACTCAGCCATTCAAAAGAATACATTTGAATCAGTTCTAATGAGGTGGATGAAACTGGAGCCTATTATACAGAGTGAAGTAAGCCAGAAAGAAAAACACCAATACAGTATACTAATGCATATATATGGAATTTAGAAAGATGGTAACAATAACCCTGTATACGAGACAGCAAAAGAGACACTGATGTATAGAACAGTCTTTTGGACTCTGTGGGAGAGGGAGAGGGTGGGATGATTTGGGAGAGTGGCATTGAAACATGTATAATATCATATATGAAACGAGTCGCCAGTCCAGGTTCGATGAATGATACTGGATGCTTGGGGCTGGTGCACTGGGACGACCCAGAGGGATGGTATGGGGAGGGAGGAGGGAGGAGGGTTCAGGATGGGGAACACGTGTATACCTGTGGTGGATGCATGCTGATACATGGCAAAACCAATACAATATTGTAAAGTTAAAAATAAAATAAAATATTAAAAAAAAGAAACAAAACTAATCAATCATAAAACCCTTTATAATCTAAGTACTTTATTACATGCACCTAAGTCCTTTATCTGTGGTGTCACGGACTCCAGTCTGGACCATCATCTTAGCACTCCACACTGGGTTCAGATTATCAGTGTTGCCAACTATCATTTCCCCCTATGAAGGTCGGTTGGTGCCTCAAAAGGGCATATTTTATCTCTATAGGCCCAGGCCCTAGATCGGGGCCCAATCACAGAAGTGCTCAATAGTTTATTAGTCCAACAGAATTAAACTATGCTGCTCTGACTGTGAACCCTGATCCAGCAAGAGATGGTAAATCAGAGTCAATTAGTCACTGTGTGGCCCTTTACATGGTTAAGTATTTCATGAAAGTTCATTTATTAATTTACTTTGAGTCACTTATGTTTCCCCATTAATTTTCATTTGGTTCACATACCCAAAAAAGAAACAAGCAAACTGTGAGATTTTAGTCATTTAATGGATGACTGCAGCCCACCAGGCTCCTCTGTCTATGGGATTCTCCAGGCAAGAATACTGGAGTGGGTTGCCATTTCCTACTCCAGGGGATCTTCCTGATCTAGGGATCAAACCCTCATTTCTTATGTCTCCTGCACTGGCAGGCTGGTTCTTTACCACTAGTGCCACCTGGGAAGCCCAATGTATGGAAACATATGATGTTTATGAAAAAAATTAGAAATTTTCTCAGATAGTTAATATAAAACCATGGTCAAGACTAATTTGTGCATGCTAAGTCGCTTTAGTCATGTCCGACTCTGCAATCCCATGGACTGTAGCCCTCTAGGCTCCTCTGTCCATGGACTTCTCCAGGCAAGAATACTAGGGTGGGTTGCCATTTCCATGACTGATTCAGACTAAAGGAATGTCCAAGTGAAACCAGTACTATCAAGAGAAGTTTGCATGCATGCTCGGTCATGTCCAACTCATTGCAACTCCACAGACTGTAGCCCACCAGGCTCCTCTGTCCATGGGACTCTCCAAAGCAAGAACATCGGAGTAGGTTGCCATTTTCTACTCCAGAGGATCTTCCTGACCCAGGAATCGAACCCACGTCTTTTGTGTCTCCTGCATTGGCAGGCAGATTCTTTTTCACTGAGCCTGGGAAGCAGTACTACCAAATCTTTGATTATATTAAATTAGAAACTTTCACAACTATTCATAACTTCCAGTTAAAGCACTGTTCCTAAAAGGACATTTACTGAATATGCTTTTAAATGTCTAATTTATCACGAGTTATTTGCATACATGTATCAAAATCCTTGAAAGCAACTTTTCATCACACAGATTAATACTGTCATCTGAAGACTTATTTTTGCTATTAAATTACTTGGCAAATAGGTTTCTTGATAGGTAGCCTAATGTTTATGCTAGGCTAAGCCAGTGACATTCATAATGTCTTAATTAGTAAAGGCTGAATTAATGAGACTTCATTATTATAGCAATATTTTAAGTATAACATGATAGGAAGTGCAAGCATTTCTAAAGAACAATCTTTACTAACACAAAAGGTATTGTTTTTTAATGCAGAATGCATCTATCTAAATTTTTATTTATGCACAGCATGTTAACTCTGAAATAATAAGACTTTTAGCTTCACTTGTTTTGAACAGTAGATTTTAAAAGTGTGTCCCTGACTTTATGATCAAAAAATATATATTTCTTCTGTTATAGAACAATTTCAACATCTGTACTTTTGAGTTATACTTAAGTGTACTTTTGCATTTCATTACACACTAAATCATCAAAATAAACACTGAGGATTATGAATTTCTAACTCTTAAATAACTGTTTTGGTATGTTGTTTCTTTATAAATCACTGTTTTCATTTTAAAGATAATCAATCATAGAATCATATAGTAACAGAACCAGGAGATGATTCTGTTACAAATTTAGGAAGGTTACAAATTTACTTACACTTTGCAACTCAATGTGTTTTAAAAACTGTACCTTTTTAAAAACTGGTCTAATATTCTTCAAGCATCTTCTTCACTGAGCAGCTTACCATGAACTTCCAGGAACTCCTGGCTGCATGGCTCTCACACGTAACCACTTCTACTTTCTTGGGCTTCTACATGTTGCCTACATACAGTGTAGTCAAGTGGGTCTCCTCTTCCTGTTTCCATCCATGATCTGACCCCATGTTTCAAAGGAAATCAAAGATAAAGGACCCTTGTTTTGACTTTGCCATTTACATATTTGAACACTATGACTCTGATTCCATGAGTCAACCAAGATGAGAAAGAGGCAACCATTATGTTCACAAACCTCTGACCTCCTCTAACTCTGCCTGTCTCTTCCAGTCCTTGTGTGCATGTGCTACTCTTTGGATTGTAGCTCACCAGGCTCTTTAGTTCATGGGATTCTCCAGGCAAGAATACTGGAGTGGGTTACCATGCCATTCTCCAGGGGATCTTCCCAATCCAGGAACTGAACCCATGTCTCTGTCTTCTGTATTGCAGGCAGATTCTTTAACCCACTGAGCCATCAGGGAAGCCTCTTGCCAACCCTTACTGTACCCAAATAAAAGAGGCAGGCTTTCCTCCTCCTTTTTCATTATATATCCATTATAAATATTTCACATCCTTTTCCTTAAGGTGTCATGTTGTACTGCCTTTTCTCCAGAGGTCATAATGGTGGATGAAATACAATGTTATCTTACTGCCGTCTGAGCATCAAGAAGAAGGGATGAGCCAAGCTACTGATAAATGGGTTGCAATGCCAACTCTGTATGATCAGCTTGGGTTTAGACTGATGTTCACACTTACAGGACATAAAAGTCTTTAATACCACCAGGTTTACTTAGAAAGATACAGCAGAGGAAATACAGCATGTCCACATGATAGCATCAAATACATCTCCAGCAGAAGTTCTTAAAGCTGACCAGGCACTCCCTCCCAGATCCCATTAAGATTATGCTTAACAGTTGTACAGAAGGCCAAATGGCCAAGACAGATATAATTCCTGAAGAAGAAAAGTAAGGAGGGATTTTTGGCAGCTGTAAATACATTTTAGAAGTCTGTAGATTTTAAGATAGTGCAGGATAGGGGTAAGGACAGACAAACTAACTTGATTTTTTAACACAATCGATATTAAAAACTAGTGGGGAAAAGAAAATATTCACTGAGAACTCTGAAACAATTGGTCCTCTATATAGAAGAAAGAAAACTGCATAAAGTTGATTGTGTAAAAGCAATTCCAGGTAGATAAATGATTTAAAGCTAAATGTACATTTGCAGAAGATTAATATGTTTACAACCTATATGACCTTGGGGTAGGGAAAAATTTTAAAAGCACAAATCATAAAAGCAAAGAAACATATGATTATATTAAACTTAAGGATTTTTTCAAGAGATAAAACCAGTGAAAACTCAAGCTATAAACTGAAACGATATCTGCAACATATAAAACTGAAAAGGAATTAGTATCTGTGTGTGTATGTTAGTCGCTCAGTTGTGTCTGACTCTTTGTGACCCCACAGACTGTAGCCCACCAGACTTCTCTGTCCATGGAATTCTCCAGGCAAGAATACTTGAGTGGATTGCCATTCCCTTCTCCAGAAGAACTTCCCAACCCAGGGATTGAACCCTGGTCTCCTGCATCGCAGGCAGATTCTTTACTGTTGAGCTACAGGGAGTCCTAGTATCTATACCACATGAATAACTATAACAAATGAGTATTTAAATAACTCAAATGGTCATTGAATATTAATAGGTATTTCACAAAAGAGTCAACATAAATGGTCAATAAACATGAATAGATGTTCAACCTCATTAGTTATGAGGGATATGCAAATTAAATCCCCAATGAGACAGCATTTCATAACCACCAGATTGTAAACAATTTTAAAAAGTCAGTCTCAAGTGTTGCCAAGGATGCGATGCAATAGAATGCTCATTTTCTCTTGACTAGAGTATAAATTGATATCTCAACTTAGGGAATTACTTTGGCATTCATTCATTCATTTAATGTATGGTAATTGACTACTATGCATGTGGTACTATTATTGTGCTTCAGCATGAAAAAAAAAAAACATAGAAATGATCATTTTAAGTTGAGCATGCAAACCTCATATAACCTAAATTCCACTTCCTGGAGAGAACATACCGTACAGAAGATAAATATATAACCTAGACAAATCTGTATATTTGTATATATGTAAATGTTCAAAACAGTACTGCTTTCTAAGTGAACTGAGAAAGATGGTAACCAAACGTGCATCGTCAGTTGAATGGATAAACAAATTGGAGTGCTGAATATAAAAGAAGACAAAAAAAAAGCACTGAAGGTGAATTAACTATGGATACATATCAAAACAATATGAAATTCAGAAACTATGTTAGTGGAAGATTACGTAACAATAGATAAAAAATAAGCATCTTCTGAAGTCATATACATATTTAGTAGTAAATTATAAAGAAAAGCAAGGTAACAGTTAATACACAGTTCCAGAGAAGAATTACCTCTGGGAAGTAAGAAAAAAGTAGGGGGCTTCTGAGGTAGGGCTTTACTTTTGAAATAGGTGATAGGTATATGGGAGTATTTTTTTAAAACTACATCTATGTTTTACATATATTTTGAAGATATTTTATATTTATAAATACTCTATGTCCTTAATTTATTAATTAAGCTAAGTTTCTTTGCTTAGTTATCAATTTAGACCAAAACAATAAAGTAGTAAAATCAAGGACTCACAAATGTCACTGCTTATACATTATGTGAAAAATAAGTATACTCTATGACCATTAGTTGGAGAAGGAAATGGCCACCCACTCCAGTGTTCTTGCCTGGAGAATCCCAGGGACGGGGGAGCCTGGTGGGCTGCTGTCTATGGGGTCGCACAGAGTCGGACACGACTGAAGCGACTTAGCAGCAGCAGCAGCAGCAGCATGACCATTAGTTGGAGAAGGCAATGGCACCCCACTCCAGTACTCTTGCCTGGAAAATTCCATGGACAGAGGAGCCTTTTAGGCTTTAGCCCATGGGGTCGCTAAGAGTTGGGCACGACTCAGCGACTTCACTTTCACTTTTCACTTCTCTGCATTGGAGAAGGAAATGGCAACCCACTCCACTATTCTTGCCTGGAGAATCCCAGGGACAGAGGAACCTAGTGGGCTGCCGTCTATGGGGTTGCACAGAGTTGGACACGACTGAAGTGACTTAGCAGCAGCATGACTATTAGTATAATCTTGTCTCAGTGAAAGTTAAAAATGCAACTTTAAGTCATGAGAAAACTGAACAAATATATATATTAATTTAGTTATCATGAGATAAATTATATAATATTATAAAGTTTTTTGAAGGCTCAATTGAATTAGCACTCAAAAATATTTATATATCTAAATTACTTCATAGAAATACCTACCACAGTAGAATCACTCTATAATTTTCTCCATTAAGCAATAAGCCTTGAAAATAGTTAACAAATATAGAAAATAATGTGTAAGACTTTATAAAATAGAAACGCATTCATATAAATTGACTCATCATAATATTTATAATATTAGAGATCATACTTAATGAACATTATTCAAACATATTTCAGCTTAAGACTAGCAGATGAGGCTAAGGCAATGCTTTTCCAAACAGAAATATCAAAGTGAAGGCTGTTTCTTAAAGGCCAATAATTATTTTGACCCTTTAAGCCAAATTCTAATAAATAACTCTTCTTAGACACAACTGGGATGTTAAGGGAGGAAGGGACGGTATCTATTGTCCTTAACACACAGAACAGTGCTTGTGCATAAAAATGTATTATTTTTACAGAAAATTCTTAACCTGAGATTTTTGTACTCTAAATCATTAAAAAATTTAATATCTTTAACAGTCAACATATGTCTTAAAAATGAATTCAAAATTTATGTCACTATTTGTAGGCATATATACATATATGAGGAAATTTTTACAATATATGTAAGTAAATGAATATTACAATGAATTAATATTGTTTTTAATAATGTTAAATTTTAATAATTAATGATATTAATATTAATGAATTCATATCACTACTGTATACAGTAAACTATGCAACATTAATCAAACTTAAAGAATGAGTATTTAATTTTACCTATCATCACAAACTATACAAACATATTTTTCAAAATTTCGGTATGGTAAGGAAAAAAGGTTTCTGTGACTAAAGGTTCAGTGCATACTGTTCACTCAAATAATCTAATTTCTAAACACCTAAGTATTTAGAAATGTCAAATGAAATTACTCTAGAGTTGTCAATTTTCAGTGAAAAGGTTACTCATAAATGAAAGACTGCTTTAACTACATTTTCCTAGGACATACTTTAGGTAGTCCATATCAAAAGATTCAGTTACCTTAAAATTACCCACCATATACGTGAATGTCTGTGTGTATGTGTGTTTATGTATATGTGTACATATATGTATGTAAGCATATATACGTTTCCATTTTCCTTTGAGATACACATACATAAGAAGATGATTTTAAACATTTTTCCTCCCCTGGTTGCTGTAAATTAGGGTGTTGGCTTTTTACACAATGTATTTTTGGTATGTAGTCATAATGTTCTCCATTTCTTTAGCTCTGTCAGTTTCACACTGCTCTACAGTGTGAAATTGACAAGAAATGGTGCAAAACAGACAACCGGGAGCACAGAAATTTAACACGAAATTACTGTGAACATTCTTTGAAAAAGGCTAAAACAAAATTTGATAGCAAGAGCTATAATATGTTTCAACTTAACCAGATGTTTCAGATAAAGAACTCTAGATTTTTCTAAATGTATAAGTTTTTATATACATACAAATGTTTGAAAATGAACGAATAATCTAGACAATAGCATACTACCTATAGGCAAAGATGTATCATGTTCTTAAAATGAAATCTGATAGTCATAATGCCTGCTTGTCTCCCTAGAATTAAATTGTAATTCCCACTTTTGTATTCTTGTGGATAAGGCTATGGTCATTTCAAACTCTCTCTCCACAGCAATCTTTTCAACATTTTTTTACAACAAGCATGAAATAAGTTAAAGAAATGGTATTGAAAGTCAGCTTAAAATAATGTTCTATATCTTTCCTTTATTAAAATATTTTGTCTGTTCATTGCCCCAGTGTTAGTTACCATCATTTGGGTTCTAAGACGTAGAATACTATCTCTTTTCACTTCTTAAAAGATGCATTACACTCCTGCATATCAGAAAATTATGGGCTACATTTCTATTTAATAATTGACTTGCAATTATGATTAGAAGGAAGAACAAATAATATTAGTAAAATATTGTTTTGTGCTTTATAAATGTCTTTCACAGACATCATTTTATGTAATAAACATAGCATCTCTGGGAGCTTTGTAAAGCAGATGTCATTTTTATCACTTGAAGGGTGAAAAATTAAACCACAGAGAGGTTGAATAAGTCAACTGAACATTGAACACTGAGACAGTCAATACAAAATAAAGACCAGAACATGCCCATGTATCCCACAATGTGTGATTTAAACAAGCATGCCATTCTACTTTGAAATATTAATCTTCTGGTGGCCATAAAGTTTCATGTGTATGTTTCATGGAACACTCAGGCTATAGTGATCAGTGCAAGTGAAATGAACAAATGTTCAACATTAAAAACAGATCACAGCTGTAAGATGGTGAGTATAGAACAAAAGAAATTTTTCAGGTAATCCTTCAATTTCTATGACTTTACTTTTATAAATTCAAAATATATTAAACTCTAACTTGAATTATCCTACTTAATATATTCACCCCTATTATCCTTCCAAAATTAACATTCCAAACAATGTAAAACACAAATGATTTATTTTCTGGTCCACAGAACTTTCAAGGAAAGTTGTGTTAGCTAAGCAATATTAGGATCCTATGGAATGAACCATTTTATAATAAAACTCTTGGGAAAGGTCCTATATAATTGGGAAAATAATATCTGAAAATATATGACTGCTACAGTTTTAAATAATTACTTCTGGCCTTTTAAGGATTAATCATTTGTTGTTCAGTCACTCAGTTGGTTCCAACTCTTTGCAGCCCCATGGACTGCAGCATGCCAGGCTTCCACGTCCTTTACCATCTCCCGGAGTTTGCTCAAATTCATGTCCACTGAGTGATGTCATCCAACCATCTCATCCTCTGCCATACCCTTCTGCTCCTGCCTTCAATCTTCCCCAACATCAGGGACTTTTCTAATGAGTCAGCTTTTTGCATCAGGTGGCCAAAGGATTGGAGTTTCAGCTTCAGCATCAGTCCTTCCAATGAATATTCAGGACTGATCTCCTTTAGGATGGACTGGTTGGATCTCCTTGCAGTCCAAGGGACTTTCAAGAGCCTTCCCCAGCACCACAATTTAAAAGCATCAATTCTTCGATGCTCAGCTTTCTTTATAGTCCAACTCTCACATCCATTCATGACTACTGGAAAAACCATAGCTTTGACTAGATGGACGTTTGTCAGCAGAGTAATGCTAACTAATGATCTCAGTTTGTTTCCAAGGCAAACCATTCAATATCACGGTAATCCAAGTCTAAGCCCCAATACTAAGGCTGAAGAAGCTGAAGTTGAATGCTTCTATGATGACCTACAAGACCTTCTAGAACTAACACCAAAAATAGATGTCTTTTTCATCATAGGGGACTGAAATGCAAAAACAGGAAGTCAAGAGATATCTGAAGTAACAAGCAAGTTTGGCCTTACAGTACAAAATGAAGCAGGGCAAAGGCTAACAAAGTTTTGCCAAGAGAACACACTGGTCATAGCAAGCACCCTCTTCCAACAACACAAGAGATGACTCTACACAAGGACATTACCAAATGGTCAATAACGAAATTAGACTGATTATATTCTTTGTAGATGAAGATGGAGAAGCTCTATACAGTCAACAAAAACAAGACTGGGAGCTGACTGTGGCTCAGATCAAGAACTTTTTATTGCAAAATTCAGACTTAAATTAAAGAAAGTAGGGAAAACCACTTCGCCATTCAGGTATGACCCAAATCAAATCACTTACGATTTTACAGTGGAAGTGACAGATAGATTCAAGGGATTAGATCTGATAGACAGAGTGCCTGAAGAACTATGGACAGAGGTTCATAACATTGTACAGGAGGTGGTGGTCAGAACCATCCCCAAGAGAAAGAAATGGGAAAAGGGAAAATGGTTGTCTGAGGAGGCCTTACAAATAGCTGAGAAAAGAAGAAAAGCAAGAGGTCAAGGAGAAAAGGAAAGATATACTCATCTGAAAGTGGAGTTCCAAAGAATAACAAGGAGAGATAAGAAAGCCTTTATAAGGGAACAATACAAAGAAATAAAGGAAAACAATAGAATGGGGAAGACTAGAGATCTCAAGAAAATTAGTGATACCAAGGGAACATTTCATGCAAAGATGGGCACAATAAAGGACAGAAACAATATGGACCTAACAGAGGCAGAAGGATTAATCATACTCACCACTCAAAAATATTTATACTCTACCTAAGTAGGGGGGTCGCAAAGAGTCAGACACAACTGAGCGACTGATCTAATCTGATCTGATCTGAAGTAGACTATCATCATGTAGTCTTTCTGCATAGATATATTGTTTACATAAATTTATAATTACATGCAGAACAAGGATAAATTGGGAATTATATGATTAAAAATGTAACCAATGAACACATCTAAATAAAAATTTCTTTGAATAACCACCATGGAAAAACATCATGTCACACCTAAATGAACGTATTTAAGCCATATGGAACATATCAGAGCTACCATAAAGTGACTAAAAAGATTTATTTTGAACACTGAGGAAATCTTACTTGTGAGCAGATGCTTAGTCTAGCTTAGAGGCAGCAGGTTTTCACTGGGTGACTGATCACATCACTGGGACATTTTTTATGAAGTCTAGAATAGGATATTTAGTAGTAAGATGCCTGCATATTGATGACAACATACAATACAGGCACTTCCAGATACTTCTGAAGGACATCGCAATCACAATAAATGCTCTAGGTCTTAAAACAAAGACTGTTTATCCCCATTTCTCAGAGAGCAAATGTTCTTTTGTCATGCTTAACTCTTTCAGAAAAAAATCAGTGAGATATTTGCCTGAACAAAATGCACATGATTAAACTCTTGCAACTTAGTTCCCTAATAATCTTTCACTTAATTATTCATATTTTTAGAGCAGCTAGACATATTGTGAGGAGAAGGCAATGGCAACCCACTCCAGTAGGACACGACTGAGTGACTTCACTTTCACTTTTCACTTTCATGCATTGAAGGAATGGCAACCCACTCCAGTGTTCTTGTCTGGAGAATCCCAGGGACAGTGGAGCCTAGTGGGCTGCCATCTATGGGGTCGCACAAAATTGGACACGACTGATGCAACTTAGCAGCAGCAGCAGCAGCAGCAGCAGACATACTGTGTGTATGTGTGTGAGTCATTCAGTCATGTCAGACTCTTTGTGATCCCACAGACTATAGCTCGCCAGACTCCTCTGTCCATGGAATTCTCCAGGCAAGAATACTGGAGTGGGTCATCATTTCCTTCTCCAGGGAATCTTCCCAACAAAGGGATTGAATCCTGGTCTCCTGCATTGCAGGCGGATGCTTTACCATCTGAGCTATTAGGGCAGCCCATTAGAGAAACTGACAACACATTACACATTTTCTTCTCTTTTTTAAAACTACGAATGCAGTCAATCTTTAGAAATCTATGTGAAGCGTAAAAAAAATGGCAATGAAATGTTACATGAAACATATCCTTAGGCTTTTCCAGCTTAAGTTCTTGTGTGTGTGTGTGTGTGTGTGTGTGTGTGTGTGTGTGCTCCATCACGTCTGACTCTTTGACACCCCATGGATTATAGTACACCAGGCTCCCCTGTCCACGGAATTTTCCAGGCAAGAATACTGGAGTGGGTTGTCATTTCCTCCTGCAGGGGATCTTATCAAACCAGGGATCAAACCCACATCTCCTCTATCTCCCGCGTTGGCAGGAGGATTCTTTATCACTGAGCCAAAGGATATTAAAAATGTAGCCTGAACTTCTCATTGTTGAGAGAAGAACTTAGGAGCCCAGAGAGTTATACGACTTACCCAAGGTCTCACAGACAAGTGGTAGCAGCCTCGAGATAAGGTTCCAAAAAACTCAACACTCATCTGTTTTTTTCTCAGCACATGATGACCTCTTTCATACAGAAGGGAGCAGTCAGTGTGAAAGAGCCACATTTATAAATTTTTCTTAAGACTAAAAATTTATCTTTATTACAGTCAATCATTTTTTTTTGCCCAAAACAAAATAGCATTATTGCATGTATAAATACTTTTTAAAATAATTTTGTTTTAAGTCTACTGTTACCTGGTCTCAAAATGTCATACTTTCTTCTCCCAAAACTGATGTCATCAGAAATCCTTATTACTGGTTAGCAAATTGCAAAAGACAACATCTGTAAACTCAATTGGAAAGACTTTGGGGCAACAACAACAAAAAAATCAACGATAATTTATTGCAAGACTGAAAGAAATCAATTGATATATACTCTTCAAAAATGGGCTTCCCCCATGGCTCAGCAAGCAAAGAATTCGCCTCCAATGCAGAAGACACAGGAGATGTGGGTTAGAGCCCTGAGTCAGGAAGATGCTTTGGAGAAGGAAATGGCAACCCACTCTAGTATTCTTGCCTGGAAAATTCCATGGACAAAGGAGCCTGGTAGTCTACAGTCCATGGGGTCGCAAAGAGTCAGACACACTGAGTGACTAAACATGCATGCTTCAAAAACAGTCATATCATTTATGTATTTATATCTTTAAAACCCACTTACAAATTCCTGATAAAAGATCAAGTTAGAAAATTATTGAAGATCATTAAAACAAGGGTAGCACAAATAGTTTTCAAATTTTTCTTAAATCTAACCCTCAATGTCTTCTGAAAAGATTCAGGTAGTTAACACTTTCAAGTATCAGACAGAGAATAGACTAAATCCTAAAAAACACTGTGGAGTTAAAACATGTCTTCAAAAAGTGTAGTTCATTTAAATATATACACTGCGGTCAAAATTAGATTCAAGAAAACTAATGAGAATATTCTTCTCTACTAAAAAAAAAAAAAAAAAAAAAAGGAAAATAACCTTCTTTTCAGTTCAAATTCACTGAAAACCCCAAAGGAAACATTTAATTTTCTAGGACATGCTGAAAGACATAGGTAAAAAGGCAACACAGCTAGAACTGAATTAATCAAGCAAACATCATTGACAATCAATAGAACTTTCCTGGTGATTAAACTCAGTTTGAGATAGCTGGAGGTAGACCAAATCTAGTTGGAAATTCCATGGGAAAAACATCTTAAAAGTGAAAAATGGTCTCAAAAAATGAAATATGTCAACAGTTGTAAACCTTTCAGCATTTTTCAAGACTATAGGGACAACATTTGAATAAAAACCAAGAGGATAAGCCTTGTGTTTTCAAGTTAAGAGATATTAACCAGTACATATCCTTACCCAACTTCATTCTTATTTTTCAAGTTGCATTGTGTTTATATGAAAACTTGTCTTCTCTAATCTCCCAAATTATTCTCCTAAAGGGTCACATAACTATTAGCAATCAGGAAGGCAGGAGATTGAATACTGAAGTGTTTCAAGGTTAAGACTGCTTAAATTGTTAATTCTAAATTGTTAAATCTAACTACATCTGGATTCTTGTTTCATCTATTGAAAATTGTACTGGGAAAATTCTAAGTTTGGCCACACTCTTATGAGAATGACCACACATCCCAGTATGAGGCAACCCAAGTTTATGCCTGGGTTCTGGCTTAATCATTAATAACTCTTAAAAGGGTTCTGTTTTGATGATATATCATATAAATATCACCTATAAAAATTTTAAACAGCTTCTTCTCTTAGTTTCCTAGGCTCCAAGAGGACTTTCTTCCGTGCAAACTCAAGGTTAGAAAAGCAGTTAAATACTGATCTTGCTATAACAGAAACCTTAAAGTATACACCTTGACTTTTGGGACCCTACCTTCTGTCCCTCTTCCTTACTACTTTCTATTCCTAGTTTAAATTTCACTTCTTCCTATGCACATCATGTGTTATTCTTCTGATAATCTCCTCTCCCCTCTCACCCACTTAGTGCTTAGCTGACTTGCAAGCATAGACCTAATTTGAAATATTAAATCTAATAAAAAATACTTCAAAGCTACTAATTAACTTACAAATCAATTATTGCAACCCAGTTCATTTGTCAGTTGGATACACCCCTTTTGCTGATAAAAGAATTTAGGTCAAAATTTATGCTTAAAAAATTCTATTGAATAAACACTTGAATGAGTAAATGAATGTTTAAGAAAGTCATTTATAGACAAGATGTTTGGTATGAAGTAATAGAAACAATTTTATGCTACAAAAAGAAAGAGGATGATAACAAGATAAAAGGGAAGCAAATAAATTCAAATGTGTAATTATGTTTGAAAGAATCCCTGCCACCCCATGGTTTCCCACAACAATCAGCATGTCCTAAGGCACCAATATTTATAACTCAGTCTACTGGATCATTTCTCTTCTTTTTACTGTAAAAATGTAACTGGGACTTTAGGATGGAAGTCATTACTATTTAAAATAAATTTTTAGAAATACATTTAGGAAATCAAAATACATCCATTTCTTCAAGAAAACATGCATCCATTTGCTTTCAACCTGTAACGTTCGGACCTGGCTAACGCTGTTCCCATTTTGTACAAAAGAGGTAGTCAAGAGTGAAAACTTAGAAAGGTATAGCCCTGCTTTTATTTGTTCCACAATTACCACGTTTTCAAGCATTGTGCCAGGCTCTGAAGCATTAGTGACTTCATTTGACCATTAACTCCTGCCCGATGAGGTACACTTTATAGATACAAAAACTGACTTTATACAGGTTATAGAACATTCCCACATAACTAATGAGAGTCAAGACTCGAGGTTTGAACCTATGACAGCTTGATGCCAAATCACAAACTCTAAATATTCCCTTCACATTTAACTCATTTGTGGTCGTTGTTTAAAGACTGCATTACCTGCACAGTCAAGCACAAACCCCATTAACGACTGATTCTCACAGCTTTAGAAAAACAAACTGAAGAGCTTTTAAAAACACCCCCATGCCAGTGATTCTGATTTAATCAAGGCAGAGCCTGGGGATTGGTACTATTTAAAAGCTCCCCAACTGATTCTTAGGGATGCATGGAAACCTGGACACCTGGCCCTCTGCAAATAGCTTGCTTGATTTCCAAAATGCTATTTCCTGAAAGTTATTCACAGCCACCCTAACCTCCAGACACCACAAGCAGGCCACCATTAGGCACTAATATTTACATAAGGAGATAATGCGGAGATAATGCCTATTGAGGAATGAAACTTACTTATTTGGATTAAGATCTCTCTTTCCTTGTAAAAATCCTCAGCTTTTGTGGTTTGGGTATTCTCATCCCCGTGCTGATTCTTGGATATGTCTTTAAATTTCTTAAAACTGTCTAATGTGGAGTTTGGAACTCATCTTTCCTTTCTCTGTATCTGCTGTAATTTTTATGAGACAGAGAAAGATGAAAATTCATAGAATATTAGCATAGGTCAACTAGGATTGTGTCTAGCTACTTCAGCCAATTAGAGCATGGACTAATGAGACAAATATCATGGCCTTCCTGTTGTCTAATTGGCTCTAATATAGATTCACAAACACAAACTTTACCCTTAATCTTGGGTAGGCAATGCATAAATGCCAGTCATTATCTGTGGATCATTATATATATATATGATCAACATATTACAGCTCTGTGAAAATCCTGTAGTATCATCTTCAAATGAAAACAAGAGTATATTTTATTTTTTTAAGAGTATATTTTAGCAAGTAGCAGTACAGCCAAATTTAGGCCAACTAGAAGACAGAAGGAAAAATGTCTAATCAATAGTCAGCTGATCACAATATTAATCAAGTCATGCCACATTTCTGCAAGCTGATAGTGAATATAAGATAAAATCACTCCCACTTTAGCTCAGCTGGGATTTTGAAAATGTGTTAAATTAACATTCAAATTCAGCATTAAACCCCTAGAAGCAAGGGAATTCATAATAAACTGCCTATCATTTTATCATGACTTTGTACTCAATGCCAAAGGTAAGATCACCCAGAGTTGTGAGTTTCTCAGAGAACAAAACGTATGACATTTAAAAACCAACCCATTACAAAACAGAGTTAGCTCAGTGCAGCACTGAATACTGTTATTTGGGGATTTAAGGCATGCCTTACTAATATTTTAAAGTAGTCTTTCTCTCTCTTCCATTCCTTTTAATATGGTAGTGTGACTTGCATTGAGATATTTTTGAAGTTTTCATTTCACAAAGCTGAAATCCCCTAAGGCCCTGGTGTTGTAAATGAACACTCGGAAGTAAGATGTGTGGAAGGATCTTATGAGAGGGACACTCAAGTGATTTGTGTTCAAAGAATGAATCCTTGAGAAGTGTATTCTAGCAAGTTATGGAAGGAAAAACAAACCGTCAGGCAGGCACTAGGAATAATCATAGAGTCAATGCAATACCTGCTCAGAACTTGACCAAACACCAATTTTTCACCTTGACTGGGGGTTAAGGGGAAGGGCAACATACTGGATCATCATCCAATTACTTGGTGAAATGGCTCCTGTTTTACATCTTTTCCCACACAATAACTGTAGCTAGAAACCATGAAGTCATCATCTTGCAGCCCTATAAGCTTCTACTGTGATAATTTCTGATCATATCATATCCCTTCCATTTCCCCTTCACTTCTACCATCTTTTATTTTTATATGAATAGATCTCTTATTCTCAAAAGTAAACTATATATATGTTAAACAGTTCAAATGTACAAAAGGGTATAATAAAGTCTACTTCAAACCATACAAAAGGGACTATTGTTAAAAGTAATTCCACTTTGAATTCAGTCTGCAGTCTCTCTATGCAATCATTTATCTCATGAAATCATTTATCTCATCTTTCTTTTCTCTCTTCCTCTTTTTCCTCCTTTCCTCCTCCTTGCTCTATCCTCCCACTCTCTGTAAGTATATGTATGTATGTGTGTGCTCAGTCATTCAGTCATGCCTGACTCTTCTTTGTGATCCCATGAAAAATAGCCCACCAGACTCCTCTCTCCATGGAATTTTCCAGGCAAGGATACTGGAGTGGGTCTGCCATTTCATTCTTCTCTTCCTGACTCAGGGATCAAACTGGTGCCTTTTGCATCTCCTTCCCTGGCAGGCAGAGTCTTTACCACTAGTGTCATCTGGGAAGCACACATATATCTTTCACACATATTGTTTGTTTTACTTATAATTGTACACTGCTGCTGCCGCTAAGTTGCTTCAGTCGTGTCCAACTCTGTGCGACCCCATAGACGGTGGCCCACCAGGCTCCCCCGTCCCTGGGATTCTCCAGGCAAGAACACTGGAGTGGGTTGCCATTTCCTTCTCCACTGTATGAAAGGGAAAAGTGAAAGTGAAGTCACTCAGTCATGTCTGACTCTTCGCGACCCCATGGTCTGCAGCCTACCAGGCTCCTCTGTCCATGGGATTTTCCAGGCAAGAGTACTGGAGTGGGGTGCCACTGTCGTCTCCAATATTTGTACACTATTCAATATCAATAATTATTTTACTATGTACTTTATTCTATTCATTTAATTTTTAAAAATTGAAGTGCAGTTGATTTACAAATGCTAATTTCTGCTGTATAGAAAAGTGACTCTGTTATGCACACATACACATTCTTTTCCATTATGTTTTATCCCAGGAGATTAGATATAGTTCCCTATGCTATACAGTAGGTAGAGGTGCCTTATTTTAAATTACTACACAATATCTGCTAAGCTTTGAATGTTTGTGTGATTCCAAAATTCATATGCTGAAATCCTAACACCTAGTGTGATGGTATTCAAAGGTGAAACCTTTGGGAGGTGCTTAGGTCATGAGGGTAGAGTCCTCATGAATGGGATTCATGTTCTTATAAAAGAATCGGGGATCTCACCTTTTTGCCATGTGAAGACACAATGAGAAATCTGGGATCTGGAAGAGGGCCCTCACTCAATCTTGTTGGCACCCTCTTCTCAGACTTTGGGACTCTAAAACTGTGAGAAATAAATTTCTGTTTTTTATAAGCTAGCCAGTCTATATGGTACCCAGGCTAAGACAATATCAAACAACATGGATGAACCATAATTATCATCACCTACCACTGTTTTTTTTTTTTTTTTCTGGATTTTCTTATTATAAATAATGTTACAACAAAATCTTGTATTTGTATACAGATACATGCAAAAAAATATATTGCTGTATGTATCTCTGTATGCATATGCAAGCATATATGCTGAACAGATCTGGGTAGTAGAACTGATAGGTCAAAGATACGTATATTTTAAGTTTCAGCAGTTATGGCCACATGGCCCTGCAAATACAGGGCCACAGGCCCTGCAAATCACCAATGCATGAGAATGCTCCCATGTCCTCATACTTGCTAATTCACTGTGATATTATAAGGTTTGATTTTGCCCATCTGAGAGGTAAGAAAAATAGTATCTCACTGTAATTTTAATTCAAGAATGAATATTTTTATGAGCAGCAATATCAAGTAATTTATAGAGTTCACCACAAGAATTCACCGATTCCGTATTCAATTATCCTATCCTTTAATCAGTGTTGAAAGGATATTATTTACTATGTGCCAATTGTTGCTCTGAGAGTCATTACTTAAATTAGGACAGTTCCTATCCCCAAGGCAGTCCAGCAGAGGAGGAAGACATTAAAATAATAATTAATATACACTGTGGTAAGTACAACAGTAGAACATGTATACTGTTTGGATTAAAATAATAATATACATTGTGGTAAGTACAACAATAGAACACGTTTACTGTTTGGATTAAAATAATAATTAATACACATTGTAGTAAGAACATTAATAGAACATGTATATTGTTTGGATATAGAAATGCTTAACTCTGGGTAAAGAGCTTGTTTCTGAAATGTACCTTAACTATTTTTGCATTTTATAAACATATTCAATTGTGCTAAGAATAATAAACATAACACCTTAGTCAGCAAGAAGCATAACTGTGGCAATTACAGCTAATAATTAAAGGTTCTGATTAGTTAAAAAATTATTTTAACTGGCACATCTATGCTTATAATCTACATACTGAAATAAGAGTATGCAGAATAATTTATAAAATTTTGTCTTGCTTGATACAACAATGTTTTGGGGACTTACAACGTTGTCTAAAAAATAAGTCAGCATATTTTCTCTCTGTCCATTTTGCAGACATTGTTTAGCTCTTTTGAAATCAAAGCACAAACTTTAGTCTGCTACCTTTTCTCCTCTCTCAACTCATTGAACTATTAAACGTTTAATACATGGTGATTTCTATTAACTGTTGGATTTGTTATACCATGCTAAAGATGCTCACCTTTTAGTATGAGGTGTGTTAAGGATAGTTAATTATATTACACAGAAAGTCCTTTAAGTATTCAGTTCCCATAAAATGTGATAATAATGTTAACATCATTGACTGGTAAAGCTACTACTTGAGTTTTTAATTATCATTCTAACCTTTAGAAGCTGTCTTCCAATCAACAGAAAAGCTTTAAAACTTTATCTCTGGACTAAATTCAACTCACTGATCACATTCCCTTAATTTCCAAACCTCAACACATTGGTTATAGTCAACTGGTAAGTTCTCACTGAAATGCAAACCTTCAGGCTGGGCTGCACACAGAACTAGATAGAAGGAGTTGGTGTGGTGCACAGAAGCTGTGGAGTGAAGGTCTATGTCTGACTTTCAATTCTGTTCTCTTATCAAGCTATTTATCCTTTTGTTGATTCTGATTTATTATTAGTACGATGAGCAAATACTACTTCTACTATCTACTTCCCAGAGTTACAGTAATGATCAAATGAAACAATGGATGGAAACAGATGAGGAGTCATCAACAATAAGGTTCTCTGATTCCCTTTAAAAATAACCCTTTCTTTCACACTCAATCTCAATTCTTCATGTAGCATCTACCTACCCAAAACCTTCTATGTTGTGCTACTCCATCTGGATCTCTCTACTCTCATCACTGTCTCCCACCAATATTCACCTTCTTTAGGTTTTATCTCTCAGACCCTAATTTTTACTAGAAGACAGCTATAACACAGGAAAGAATAATTGGTAAATAATAATGTACATTTATTAAAGTACTTGCCACATGCCAATCATAAAGTCATCACTAGGCAACCTTTCAGCTTTTCCTACAATAACTTCGGATTATCTCATATTTCTCCTATTTTCCTTCAACTTGTCATGCAAAGACCTCTATATACATTATTCTCACTCAATCTGTACTACAAATCCATGTAGTGGAGTTTATCATTATTCTTGTTTTAAAGATCAGGAAACCGAGGCTTGGAAAGTGAAGTAATTTACCCACAGTCATGCAGCTAAGCTGTGGTGAAACTGGGCTTTGAACCTCACAGGAATTCCTTCCATTATCACTGGGCTCTGCCGCTCTTCTTAGATGCAGAACTAATGCAATCAACCAATGGTCACTCATATATATTAATTTAAACATGGTCATTGAACTATACAGCCTGAATTTGGAAGCTCATCTAAATTAACCATCCATCCAATCCTTATCCTCATTTATCACACACCTGAGTCACATTCTGTGTTTTTTGCTTCAATATCACCAATGAGGAATGTATTCTATATACCCAAAAGGAATCCCTTCATATTCAGACAGCTCTATTGTAAAGTCCTTTATATCAAGTGAAAATCTTCCTTCCTGAAAAGTCCATTTGTGAAAATCTTCCTTCCTGAAAAGTCCATTTCACTGATCTTAATTTTACCTGAAAGCTTCACTTAAAAACTATAATTCATATGTTGTAATACAGTAAATCCTCTAATGATCTCTTCTCCCTGATAAAGTATTCAGTGCACCTTGGCCATGGTGGGCCCTCTCAAATGAAAGCACCTAAACTCTTTGCATTGCTCTCAAACTCCAGGCATGCTCTGGCCAGGTGAGTAAACTTCATGGTTATAGATACTCTAGTTCCTCTAGTCCCCCCCAAGACACCCTTAAGATTGGGTGGGGGTAATCCTATCATGGTTTTGACTTTTGTATGAGTTTACATCTCCTACATCTTTTTTCACTCCCTTTTCCATGTACTGTAGTTGAAACTGATCATGCTGGAGTTGGTTCATCTTTCTAAAACAATGGTTCTAAGTAGGTCTGCACATTGTTATAGAGTCACCTTAGGAGCTTTAAAAATACTGATTTCTGGGTTGCGGTCAGAGATTCTAATGTATATAGTATGGGACATGGCCTCCATATCAAGATTTATATTAACTGCATTTTCCTATGTTTTTATTATTATCAGTTTTATATCATCCATAAATTTAAAGACATGGTAACCAATGTTCTCACCAAGTCATTGCAGAGTCCTGGAGCTTTACTTTAAGTTAATATTGGCCAGGTTCACAGACAGAGTTGCCTGACAGGCTACAGTCCATAGGGTCTCAAAGAGTCAGACATGACTGAGCGACTAAGCACAGCACACTTGGGTACAGGCATTCAAGCAGTTATAAATCCACTAAAGTACACTATCATTCAGACAACAGCTTTCTATTTTGTTCACAAAATGACATCAAGAAAGATTTTGTTAAATATCTTATAGAAAAGCTAGTCTAGGACATGGTTAAAAGCATGGATTCTAGAGTCCAGCTTCCTGGGTTCAAATTCCAGCTGAGTTATTTCCATGACTTTGGGCAGATAACCTAACCTCTCCATACTTCAGTTTCTGTAGTTGTAAATAGGTATAATAGTACTTACTTAGAGGGTTGCTATACAGATTAAAAGAGTATAAACATGTAAAGGTTCTGAAGCAAGAAATAGGTGTTAGAGATAATTTTCAAGCCATTCATGTTTCTCCTTACCCCAATTAAAGCATGATTCACAACCCAATACAAGGTTTCTAACTATTGGGTACACATGACATCCACTGCTTGTTCTCCTTATTTGCATAAAGATGACTGTGTACCTCATACCAGTTCATCGCTCAGTCGTGTCCGACTCTTTGAGACCCCATGAATCGCAGCACGCCAAGCCTCCCTGTCCATCACCAACTCCTGGAGTTCACTGAGACTCACGTCCATCGAGTCAATGATGCCACCCAGCCATCTCATCCTCTGTCGTCCCCTTCTCCTCCTGTCCCCAATCCCTCCCAGCATCAGTCTTTTCCAATGAGTCAGCTCTTGGCATGAGGTGGCCAAAGTACTAGAGTTTCAGCTTTAGCATCCTTCCTTCCAACCTCATACCAAGGAAATAATTTTAATGAGCCCTGACTCTCCCATCTTCCCATACATAGAAAAGCACTAAATTCCTTGAGATGCTTCCTCCTAGGTTTGAGGTCCAATATTTCTAAGTCTACAGATGTAAAGTAGACACTTTCCAAATAGGAACAAAGGAAAAGAAATCTCAACATTTGGAACACTGCCACCAACAGAAGGCACTCCCAGAAAGAGTCATCCGATGAAGCAGTTAGATGAACCAGTTGTCACCACAAGATTGTGACTTAGACACTGACAGCAGGAATTGTTGCATCATTGTTGCGCATGCGTGCTCTGTCCTGTGTGACTCTCTTGTACTCCATGGGCTTCTCCAGAGGATCTTCCTGACCCTGACTGAACTTGGGTCTACTGAATTGGTGGTGGGCTCTTTACACACTGAGCCACCAGGGAAGCCCAAGTGAAAAACATTAGCTTGCAAATATCTCCTGGAATGACCAACCTCAGGGAGGGAATGTGTTAATCTCTTCAGGCAGAGGGGCAAGGTTCCCTGAGGCAGGTCACCATGCATCACTATAATAACAAAAGTGAAGTGAAGTGAAGTGTCTCAGTCATATCCGACTCTTTGCGACCCCATGGACTGTAGCCTCTGTCCATGGGATTTTCCAGGCAAGAATACTGGAGTGGGTTGACATTTCCTTCTCCAGGGGAAAACAAAGGTTAAAGTCAAAGAAACAGATCTATGAGTCAGAATTGGCTCATGCCTGCAACAATTCCCCAACAGTGGTGCTGGTGGTGCAATGGTAAAGAATCTGCCTGCCAATGCAGGAGACACAGAGATGCACTTTGTATCCCTGTGTTGGGAGGATCCCCTGGAATAAGAAATGGCACCTCACTCTAGTATTCTTGCCTAGATAATTTCATGGACAAAAGGAGCCTGGTGGGCTACAGCCAATAGGGTCACAAGAGTCAGACACCAGACACGATACTTCCTCAACTCTTCTCCTTCTCTATAAAAGAACTTGACATCCTGACCCCAATAAGATGGGTTTTTTTGACATATTAGTCTACCATCTTCTTGGCCAATTGGATTTCTGAATAAAGTAATATTCCTTGCCTCAAAAAAAAAAAAAAGTGTACCTAAAGTGTACAAAATCCAAAAGCTCCAGTTAAGCAAGAGTTAACTAATTTATTATGGATGCAGTATTATCCATTGTACAATAATAGAAGTACATAAAATGCACACAGCTATCGGAAAAAGAAGCCCCCATGGATTCATTTCTGAATTTGCTACCTCTTGAATATTTTGAAATTACTCAAAACTCAGGCTCCCTTTCCCAGTATCTCCCGCACCAAAAAAAAAAAAAAAAACAACTTGAGTGAAGAAACACCACTTTAACTTACTGAAATAAACACAACATTTCTAGATATAAAGTCATTTCCTCTATCATCTTGTAAAAAACCAACACTACCAAAGAATGAATCAGAGAAAAAAATAGAACTAGAATTACCATAGAGCTCCAAGTGAAATTCACACGCCAGTTCTGAAATGTCAGCAAAATGATGTTCAGCTAAATGCCCCAGTGGTATTGCAGACTCCCTGGATGAAATAAGACAGAAGTCTCCTCACTCTGACAGAATAGGCATTCCCTGTGGGAGGCATGTATTTATTATTCAACTGCCCTGTGCCAAGAAAATATAGCTATTGGATAATATCATCTTTTAGGAAATTAATAGATATGGAGTCTGCCAAACTACTGGCAACTTTTACTTAACCACCAGTGCCTTTTCTAATAATTTGAGAACAATTGCATAGGAAAAAAAAAGTTTTTTGATGGTATTTAGTGATAGGAATTTAGATTACTGATTCACATTGGCATCTGGTCAACAAAAGCACCACACAGCCAAACAGGACTGACGTAAGTAGGAGGACACTGGAGCTGATATGGAGCCGAGAACAGAATGATATTTAAGGTGAGGAGGAATCAGAATCTTTTCCCAAATGGTACAGTTTAGATGCCAGAAAAGGCCACCAATATTATTCTAAACAATTAGAAGTAATGTGTAACATTGCAGTAACATTTGCAACTAGGCAAAAGTAGAAAAGAGATCGATGACGGGAGGCCAAAAATACTATCTTCTGATATCCAAAATAACAAAATTGAAATAGTCGTATACCATTAATAGGCATGAAAAATTGGAAGTCAAATATAATTTGTCCTAGGACAACAGACATTGAGAAATTAACTAGATCATGGGGGTGAGGGGGTTACCATTGAACTGAAAGAAGATATGATTTACTGAGCAGTTCCTTATTGGGCTGGTAGTGTTAATCCATTTCTAAACCTGCGTTAATTGCTCTCAGACTCAACTGATCCATCTGGGCTCAAAACAGGCTTCCTGGTCTGACATGTCACATGACTATAGAACTGAGGTGGCAGCTTAGACTGGGTATAAAAAGTGTAGCTTGAAGAAATTACTCTGAACATTTGCCTCTACATTACTGACTAAGCAACTGGAAGATATTCTAACACAAAATTCTGTTACAGTATATAGGACTCAGTTCTCCATATATTTTCTCTCATTTTGAGAATCAAATTAGATACTGATGTCTAGTCACTCCTGTTGGGGATATTTACAAAAATAGTGGTAGGGGAAGGGAGATATTAAGAAGTGAAAAGAGAGAAGAAACGTAATGGAAAAGGCTAAGTGAACAAAGAGAATTTTGCAATACAGTCTTAGGTGAGATCTAGCAAGATGAGCCTTTATTCTCCTCTAGGGAGGTTGCCCAGCTATATAAGAGTGACATTCAGAGCTGAGATAGAGTAACTCTAGGCTGGGAGTAGGATTTTTGATAAATAATTCAGCATCTGTACAATGGATAGTGCACTAATATAAAGTTGTAATAAGAATTCAATAAAACCTGCCTATAAATATTTTGATATTGTACAAGGCATATAGTAGGTACACAATAAATATTATGTTTATTCTATTTTACTCAGCTTTGGTACATTGAATAATCCAAGGATCCTTCTAAGTCAAGTTTTCAAGATACACTGCTTCCCTGAGAAACCTAGGAAATAGCAGTCCAAAATATGAGCCTTAAAATCAAAAGGACAATTAATACAGAAAAAAAATTCAGATTGAGGGTGGAAGGGCCTTGAAGGGGGGACCTCTCATTATGCAACAAAATAAAATTAATTTATAAGTATCTCAAACCTGTTGAGTGAGAAAAATCCTGAAAACGTCCTAGTTGGCAAAGGATTTCAACAATCAGAAATTAATTGTACAATTCTCGTGATTTATTTAAAATCTTACTGACAGCTATTATTCAATGTGCTATCTTTATTATTTTATCTCAGTAATGACAAGCTTTCATAGCCTTACTCATGATTTTTGCTCCAACAATCCTATTTTTTATACCATTTGAAGTTTCTCAAACAGAAACTTTATTATAGGAGTTTCCTGGCATAAACTCTAACTGTAGAAACTGATTGCTTTTACAGAAAAGAGAAACCTCCACTTGAGCTTTGGTAGACCCAGTTTTCCAGGTAATAATTAGAAACTCAACTTCTTATATAGAACCAGGTAGGGTTCCCACATTAAATACAGGGCTGCTGCTGCTAAGTCGCTTCAGTCGCGTCCAACTCCGTGCAACCCCATAGACGGCAGCCCGCCAGGCTCCTCTGTCCCTGAGATTCTCCAGGCAAGAATACTGGAGTGGGTTGCCATTTCCTTCTCCAATGAATGCATGCATGCAATGTCGCTTCAGTCGTGTCTGACTCTGTGTGACCCTAAGGACAGCAGCCCACCAGGATCCTCCGTCCACAGGATTCTCTAGACAAGAATACTGGAGTGGGTTGCCATTTCCTTCTCCAATAAATACAGGGCAGTAACTCAAATTTGCATTTCAGCTAAACAACAAATAATTTGTAGCACATGTATGTCCTAAATATTTTATGGGACATACTTATATTAAAAATTATTCATCACCACAGCAACATACCTCAAAATAAACAACAGAGTATATAGATTTGTTGTTTAGTTGCTAAGTCATGTCTAACTCTTTTGTGACCCCATGGACTGTGGCCCACCCGGCTCCTCCTCCATCTATGGGATTTCCCAAACAAGAATACTGGGGTAGGTTGCCATTTCCTCCTCCAGGGGCTCTTCCCTGACCCAGGGATTGAACCCACATCTCCTGCATTGGCAGGTGGATTCTTTACCACTGAGCCACCAGGGAAATCAGAGTATATAGATAGTCCAAACTAATTACTGAATGTATACAACAGGAAAACTCAATGAACTTGAAGAGCACTTTGATTCTGTTTCTCAACTAACACAGGCTGACTTCATCTGCTGTATTTCATAACTAATCATTTTTAAAACCTGCTAAAGGAAATCCCAGATTGCTATCTCTTGATAGAAAAGTGAAAAGATGCAGGTACATCACTGAGATTCATCATAACTCATCATAACTTTCTAAATCCTTCTTGTGAAGAGAAATTGCTACTAAGACTCCAGGCAGATATGCTAAATTATCCTTCACTTCCTCTAATGAATTTTCCATGATCTGTGTAATATGACAAATTTCACTATTCTAAGAGAATTCTGACGTTCTAAAACTTCTTTAAAGGTTTCGTGTACTAAACACATTACATCATCAGGAATTTCAGAGAAAAAAATCTCAATGCCCTTTTAACCTTCCAATTCTCAACTCACAAACCCAATTTGTTTCATGGGCTTTGGGGAAGTGAGAAATATAAGACTTATTTGTAAGTCAAAATCTAAAATAAAATACCCTTGACTATCTGATGATGACTTGTGACATGACATTCCCAAAAGGACAGAAGAAAAACAGTTTAAAATTAGGCTTCATCTAAAAACAGAAAATCTAATTGTAATGGCACATAATACATCCCTGCATTTCAATAAATAACATTTTATCTTGAATCCTTAATCATGTGAGATCGCTTAACCTAGGCAATGATCCAAGGATTAACAAAAGAAAATCAGGAAGTGCAAGATTTTAAAAGCATTTGCAGTTCCATGGTCAAAATCAAATGAAAGAAAAAGTATAATAGCTCCATTTCAATGTATCCAAATTTACCTGTTTAGCTTTATTTCTACCATGCAAAGAATAAACCCAAGAATAAACATTTTATTAAATGTCTTAGTAGTTAATTTTGATCACCTCTGTTTCTAAATGCATTATTACCAGCAAAACTTTCAACAAGGGTTATTTTCTGATGGAAAGAAAATGCTAAGGAAATCATTCTCACAATATTTGCTTATACATTTCATCTTTTATCACTCTGTGAGAACAAAAACTATTTTTAATATTTCTATAATTTTACCATCTGAGAACTTTTGCTGTTTAAGATGAGGCAGTTGTATGAAAGAAGATATATTTTTTTAACATTTTAATGTATCTTCAGACAATGTAATTTTGTTCCTTAACTAAACCTCTTCATAGCACATATATGTATAATGAAGTATGGGTAGTTTATATCAACTATAAAATATATAAAAGCCTTACCCTCTCCCACAGTGCTCTAGCATGTGTTAACAAAGAAGCAGATAAGCCTAATGATGAATGACACGATATAGTCAACACTAATAGAGTGGTTTTCTACAAATGCATTGAGAAAAGATGAACAAATACTTTACATTTCGGAACATGGCCATTTTGATGTCACATGTCAAGTAAGGTACAAAGTGGTAAATGTTAGCAACTTTAAATCTGTAGGTCCTGGATCAAACAGCATAAAGGAACTTTGGAGGAATGACAATGCATTCTAGAAGGTAGACTGGGTTGAAGGTAAGAGTCTCTTCTTGAGAGTCTAATGAGGTCTTCCCCTCCCTCTGCTTCACAAAAATTTATCTCCTAGAGACACCTTAGCAGAAGCTATCAGCTTTGACAGAACACCGAAATCCTGGCAGTGAACCATAAATTGACCATTACCATAAAAAGAGCTGCTAAATGAGAAACCATGTGCTCAGTATAAAACTAATTTCATGCTTTCAAAAGCACACAGTGGCTTCAAGCAAGATAGTGGCCCTGGGACTTGCTGAGACAGATTGGCGAACACAAACAGTTTGCTCCTGATGTGTGTGCTTAGCCAAGCTTTACATGTACTGGCAGTAAATGGGGTTCTCGAATCTTCCGTCAAACAAATACACACTTATCTATAACTTTAGAGCTGAAAGCTATAAAACAGCTGCCTTGAATAAATTTAGCAGGAACACACACACACACATACATATACATACCCCATGGGCCATGCTAGCTTCCAATCAAATAAAAATAGATTTCTCTGCAGACCTAACATACTAAACAGGCACTTAATAAGCATACTGCTATTGAATACATCATAACTGTCACAGTCCTTTCTTCTTTAGAAACAGCTTCTCATCATGTAGGAATTAGAGTTTAGAAGAGCCTAAGCAAGAGGACTCCATTTACTTGGAAGCTAACTTTGAGTTTGCCCTTATCAGGCTGGTGTTCAAATACTCTATACTGATAAAGCCACATCAGACCTGTCTCGGCGTGATTATCTACTCATTTAACTCCTCACATGAGTGTCAGTCCTTTATTTACATTTAAATGATAAAATCTGCTACATTTAAAATGTCACATCTAATTAAAACATGCTTTATGAAGAAATGCTGCTAATTTTCTCCTCTCATTGAATATAACATCCCTGAAAATCAATTACTTTAGATTGTCCAGTGCATGACAGGTCATAACTTTTAATTATTAATAATGTCAAGCTTAACAAGGTGTCAACTCCAGCATGCAATCTATTTCACTTACTTTCTTAGTTATCTCATAAATATCCAGTGTTTCCTGCTATACATTTTTCACATCAAAGATTCTACAAAGTACATTTAGTTCATAGCCTTATTATATACACCTGAAGTACATAATAACACTGCTAATTGCCTACTTTTAGTAATGACAGCAAATAACATAATATCACTGACTTGTTCCGAACGTTTAAAATGCAAAGGAAGTCACCTACGGGTAAGATGTCCTCGGCAAACAGCTAGCACAGAATAAAAAGAACACTGTTACATCCATTTAAGGAGTTACTCCCCCCAAAATTATAGAATCATATATACGGCTCTTCACTGCTACCCCTTCAGATCTGTCAGCACGACATGATAAACAATTGGCAACTCCACAGGATTCAACACAGCATTCAAAAGAATCTGCTACTGACACCCCAGAGCCCCACGTCCAAGTTTTAGAATAAAAATGCTCACCTCTGCTAGGAAGTCCACTCCACATCTTGGCAGGGCTTTCACCAGCTTCAAGAACCACCAAGCTGGATAAACAAAACTTCCAGGATGTGCCCAGTGTAACACGGGGCTACGGAGACTTGGCTCCAGCTCTGATGATCTGTGTGACAGCACCGCGCTATATCAGTGCAGCTCCAAACCTTCCCAGATGCTGGCTTATTGCACTGCTCATTGAAAATCCTTTACACGCTGGCAACATTTTAGGGAAGGACAAGCACACTCTGAGTCATTTGTAAAGAAAACAGAGCAATTTCAATTCTATATCTCCATGCGTGCTGAAACCAGAAGCACTGTCAACCTACAAGTCTGAGGTGGGTTTATGCCGAGAAACAGGCAACCTAAGCCTTCATTATCAATGCATGAAATCAGCCACTGTGATCAAATTCAAGCAAACCACGAAAAGGATATGATTATGAAAGGCTCCACAGATTTAGCACCAAACCTTGTGGAATGAAGAAATCGTCTATTGAAATTGTGTAAATGTTAAAAATAGCTCCGGCTTTTCAACAATGAGCAAAATACAGAGAAGAAATCAGTAGTCTATAGTATAAGGACCTATCATAAAAGCTACAAAAAAACAAAATAGCTGTAGATCCCTGGGACTTTTCTACAGACAAATGAAATCACTAGAGGCTATTACAACTGTAACAAAAAAATTTTTTTAATATATTTGACACAGATGTCGTTAAAAAGCAAGTTAAATATCCATTAACCCCCGAGTGCCTGTCCTTAAATTAAAATAATAATAGTAAAAATGTGTAGGGTTATGCCAGGGCAAAATACTATCAATTTTACTCCAAGATGAATTTTTAAACAATAAACATTTAAATATATTTAGTCTGTGTAATGAGAAAATATACGTACAAGGTAGAGAATATTTTTAACCCCATAGTCTCTCATTGCTTATTACATTTTTTAAATCTACAGCTCATTAAATCCATACATCCCCAATCCAGCCACCCTCAAATTTATACCTTTACCTTTCACAAGCCTTCCTCTTTTATTAGTAAAATATAAGATGCAAGAGCCAGTTGACATAGTTTTAAAAAGGCACAAGGTGGCTAAATCCCAGAAAATAGCAGCAATGATTTGCAATAACAAAATATAGAGCTTTGACACGTGCATTCAAAGTGCAAAGTAAAAGGACATAAAACATCTATCAAAAAAATCATAAAAATGACTGGGAGAAATTCCTAGTAGCAGCATTGACAAAGCACATATTTAAGGTTCTATTCAAATTTTTAAAAATGAATTTTAGGTTCTCATTGAGACTCTAAGGCAGAGCAAATCAGGATTTAGTAAGTGCAATTCCTGATTTGCAGATCTTCTATAGATAACTGTATTTAATTGTTATAATACTCACAGCTCTTAGGTATAGATATATTTAGTAGTATCTAATCTAAAACATCTGTATAAAAATAAAAACTACGCCACAGCACATATTTACAGAACACAACTACTGGAGCAACATTAAACATTAAACTCCCATGAGTAGCCTCATGTCCCTAGTGTGGAATTGACTCCTGACAGGACACCAGCTGCATGTTCTTCCTTGAAGATAGTTACAGACATATATGAGTGGAGATGCACGTGTGTGTTGAAGGGGGAGAGAATGTACTAAATCTTTATGATCACTTTTGCCGCTTGAATTCCATTCATTTTGTGCCTCATGAATCCCCTAGGACAACAACTGAATGGACTATGAGAAATGGCATCAGATATCACTGATTCAGAAATTATTTCATGTCATCTCTCTCTGGTCTTCTGTACTTTTCTTGTCTTAGAAGATAGTCTATGAGATATTGTGTCCCTAGAACTCATATTATTATTATAATACATGCAACTCCCTGGTAATAAGAAAATAGCTTAAAATAAAAACCAAAATATTTAATTATAGGTCCTCAATCCCTTATCTAAAACCCCTAGTGCCAGATGCATTTCAGAATTCAAATGCTTTCAGATTTTATAAAGATAACACGCTGCTTTACTGTGAATTATATAATACTTCCAGTAGAGTAGAGGGCAACAGTCTATAATCAGACATAATAACAATTCTGCAGCACAATATGTGCATATTAATACTAGACAGGATAAATAAAGACTACTGTTAACCTCACATCAGTTCAGGTCAGGATTTGCCATCAGTATAAATTACAAAACCTTCTAATTTTCAGAGTTTCTTAGTTTTGGGGAACTGCAGGTAAGAGATTATGGATGTGTACAAATGTTCACCTAAAGTACTAGAAGGTTATGGGTTGGAAAGTGGTACCTCAGCAGTGTTCTCTGGCTCAGGCAAGAGATTTGGAGATGAGGACTGCTTTAACAGGATAAGGAAAAAATACGAGAAGGTGCTATTAAGACTGAGACACAAAGGGGAGCAAAGATGTCGCTATAATGCAAGACAACAAAACTAGAACGTGGGAACAGAAGGCAAGAAGAAGCCATTCAGAATTACTGTGCCAAGAAATTATGAACTAAAACGATGATAACCAACCACTCATTGATTACCTACTCTAACTCAGTAATGTGAAAGGGACTTGACATAATACTTTATAATTTTCAAAAGGAAATTTTAAAAGGAAAATGTGTTTTCAGAATGAAGCATAAAATGTTGGTTTATCTCACCCTTTTCTCAGTGTACCCCAAAACAAAACATCCACAATATTAAACATCACATGTGAGAATGTCAGAAAAAACAAACAAAAAAATAAGCTTTATCTTCTGAAGTAAAGGTCCATATTTTATTTTATACACTATTTGGGATAGGAGTTCCTTAAAATCACTTACAGAAAAAAAGTAACACTCTACAATCTATACTCAAAGTGCATAACATTAAAGCCCATTTAAAAAATATATTCCTAAGACACATGAATATTATGTTGTGTTTACTTGGAGTTTTCCTATGAGTCTATTTCTCAAATAGATACTTTTTTATACTAAGTAAACTGAAGAGTATTAACACAGCAAAGCATTGACACTGGACTTAAGACTTTAGACCTACAGAATATTCACCATCTTCTATGAGACCTCTTCAAAAAATAAAAAGTTGCAGTTATAACACATAGGAAGGACAAGTCTAGAGCTCTAATGTACAGCATGATGATGAAAACAATACTGTATTGAACACAACTGATCCTTGAACATTGCCAGGGAGAGGGGTCTGACCCTCCTCATAGTGGAAAACCCGAATATAATTTATATAGTCAGTCTTCCTTATCCGAAGCTCCTCCATATTTGAGGCTCCTCATATTCAGTTTCTCTGTATCCACAGACTCAACTAATTGCAGATTGTCTAGTTCTGTAGGGTTTACTAGCAAAAAGAACCTGCGTATAAGTGGACTGCAAGGAGATCAAACCAGTCAATCCTAAAGGAAATCAATCCTGAATATTCATTGGAAGGCCTAATGCTGAAGCTGAAGCTCCAATAATTTGGCCACCTGATGTGAAGAGCTGACTCACTGGAAAAGACCCTGATGCTAAGATCGAAAGCAGGAGGAGAAGGGGACGACAGAGGTTGAGATGGATGGATGGCATCACCGACTCAATGGTCATGAGTTTGAGCAAGCTCTGGGAGTTGGTGATGGACAGGGAAGCCTGGGGTGCTGCAGTCCATGGGGTCACAAAGTCAGACATGACTGAGCAACTGAACAACATCAGTGGGCCTATGCAGTTCAGACCTATAGTGTTCAAGGGTCAAATGAACTGGAAATTTGCTGAAAGCTAGATTTCAGGTGCTGCCGCTACACACAAAAGAAGCGATATACGAAGAGACAAATATATTTAATTAGCTTGACTGTAGTAATTACTTCACTATGTGTTTATCCAATCATTATGTTGAACACCTTAAATATATACAACTTTTATTTTAAAAAAATTTACAACTATAGGTGTGTGCCGCTAAGTCGCTTCAGTTGTGTCTTGACTCTTTGTGACCATTTGGACTGTAGCCCTCCAGGCTCCTCTGTCCATAGGAGTCTCAAGGCAAGAATAATGGAGTGGGTCACCATACCCTCCTCCAGGGGATCTTCCTGACCCAGGGATCAAGCCCATGTCTCTTATGTCTCCTGTACTGGTAGGCAGGTTTTTTACCACTAGCACCATCTGGGAAGTCCTCCAAAACTATAGTTACCCCCTCAAATAAAGGCTTTTCCTGAGTGCCTTTTTGGGAACCAGACTTGCAGTGGGGAGGAATCCTAAGGGTTTTTGGGAGAAAAATGGTCTTCCTATTCACTGTACGAAGTATAATGGAATATGTGGCTCTAATGTTAGTATCTAGAATACAATCCCAAGTCATGTTCCTGTAAAGAAAGGCAATAGCATTTATTCATTTCTGACAGTACCACATAATTTGGCCAAATCTTTCTTTAGCAACCAAAACAGTGCCCTGGTGGTATGATGAAATCCTTGCAATTTCTAAAAGTAACTGATTATTTGGAGCCAGTAACTGCCCAGGAATAAAATCAACATCTCTTTACATCATGTCCACATAAGAAAAGGAAAACTTTAAGAATCTGTGGGCCAACATCTCTGAGCGTGCAGGACAGGCTCACCAGAGACAATCTCTTGAAATGAAGGGGGCCAACGTGATGGAAAATGCCATCATATGCAGCCCCTAGAAAATACTATACCCAGACCACCCAGTTCCTCCAGACTCCTCATGTGATCAGGAAAAGTGCAAACATGTTTCTCAACTTGCCTTAAGAACTGGATCTAGAAAGCCTGTGATGACCGAGGAGGAACAGCACCCCCATGGTCAGTGGTACCATTGTACAAGGTTGTCTAACTTGGAACAATGTCCAACAGCCTCCTTGGCTGTGATGCCAACAAGCTATGAAAGGAGAACATCTGTGTGAAGAAAGGCGGTCAGTCAGGGTGACTATACACTCATCCCCCGGTGAGAATCTGAACTCAATAATTTTATTTCCTATTGAGCCAGCTACTGAAAGCCTTTCTCCTCAGATAAGCTAAAATAGATCATAAATGTATTCTATTGTGAGATACCCATATTTAGGGTGCCTTTGATGATTCAGATCACTCAGCCACCCAGACTTAGCATGACAGTCTTTAAATTTCAAAATCTAAAAATTTTAAATCTTAATTATTTAAAGACTGAAACCCAAGATAATGTAAAACAAGTTGTCTGTTAATAAATATGATACATGTAAAAGTTCATAGTCCAAAGTATTCTTAAAGCAAAAGACTGTCCTTCACTAAAATAGGGCCAATCACTCCTATTAATTCTTTTTTTAAAAAAGTTCCACTCAAACTCCTTTACATATCAATTCCTTAGGGCTCTGTACTTATATAATTGACATCCTTCTTTAACATTTTTTATACCACATGTACAGAATATAGAACTGTTTTATAAGGACTTTTAAAGGTAACCTGAGGTATAGTTCTAGATTTCTGACACAATCTATAATGGCTAGGCTCTATCTCAAAACATTTTGGAGGTCTGGAATTATACCTTGAGCCTTCATCCTATTCCAAATTGCTGTACTCTCACTCATAAGCAATTTCTACCTCAATAAGCCCTGCAATATAAAACTCAATTGAATTTACCTGGGGGAGTACAGATATGGGCCACTAACTCTATTCTTGTTTGGAAGAATTACAATTTTGCAAAATGCTTAGAAACTTATACTGATCAATACTGGATAAGACAAAGAGTTAGAAAAATAGATAAATATTCTCTGATAAATGTCATCATTGGGTCTGAATTACTCTAAGAGATAATTCCTGTACTCTCTCATAAGGATCTGGGATTTATACCAAAGAAATCATATGCTCTATTTTTAATGATCTCATTTGTGATATTTTGACCAAGACTTTTTCCCCTTCCAAGTCTGTCCCTTCCTGCAAAACTACAGAAATTACATGGGCTCTATTTAATAAATGAGTTACACAGTAATTCCTCCATGAAAAGATTTTATGGACTTATAACTAAGAGGTCTAAGGAAATAGGTGCATTGAAAATAATTAGCCCACCTACCTACATACCAAAATGCTTTATCTGCCTAGTGCATTTACCGACAGAAACTCACTGATACTCACGGACACACTGATAATTTGATATACATTCACTACGGCACTTACATTTTGCAAAAGATTTCATAGTTAAGTTATAAATGGCACACTGATTCATCAAAAATGAAGAAAAGGAACGTATTCAAAACCATATGTTTCTACTGCAAAAGTAAAAGATATTATCATATTGATGAATCTAATCCTATCTCTGCATCTATCACACAACACTTTGTTTGTAGTTAATATCTTTTAAAATAGACTGCAATTTTTTACAGACAAAGAGATTAAGATACTTAAGTAGTCTGTTTAATTTCTGAAAATTGGATAAAAATCTCCCCTACCCCTTCCTCCATTTTTCTCTCTCTCACACACACACACCCTGATTCCTCCTACAGATTCTACCTAAAGCACAGAAGATGCTCAAAAAAAAAAAATGTCTGTCCAATGAGCATGTCCCGACCCACGTACACCCTCATCTCTTTGTACTTCGCTTTCCATATTCATTGATAAGTTCCAGCAAATATGCTGGGATGAGGAATAAGGCAAATATCTTATTTTCAGTATACTTGTGGCACCATCTTGTGGTAATTCTAGAGTGTTACAGATTAGAGTTTAATTTCCAAAGTTGAACAACGTCTGAGAAAATGCTTTTGAGGATAAATTTTATATTTTAAATATGTATCCGCTTCAGTGTAAGAAATGTGACTTATGTACTTTAAAAGCCCACACACACATAGCAACAGTCATGATACCTATCCCAGTGCACTGACCCTAGAAGCTGTTTCTTGAATGTAGACAGGAATGAGAGTAAGGGATCATCAATAACAAGCACACAGGGCCTACGTTTTACACATTCTTTGTTTAGTCATTCTTATATTTTATGGCTAAAATAACTTCCTCTTAGATTAAAAATAAATTCTCTTTGGAAAAAAAGAAGGAAAGAAAAAAAAAAAAAAAAAACCCAATCAAAGCTCCTGGAGGCATCAAAGAGAAGCACAGAATATGGCAGCAAAGAAAAGAACACAGTACAAAATGCTCCAGCTGGCAACCCATTTTCAGATCTTGCCCTCCATTTCCACCTCCAAACCATTACCTCCACGTCCTGTTATAAAATCCATCCTGACTTTCTCCCCTCGGCCCCCACAGCGTCCTCAACTTAAAATCTACTCAGTTCAGCCAGACGAAAGATGCCACCTCTCAGACCAAGAGGCAGAGTCTCCTTTCTACCAGTTGAATCTGCTGTGGCCTTGTGACTGGTTTTGACCAAAAGAACCGTGTGGTTGCAGCTTCCACTCTAGCTATCCGGCAGTGTGACTCTGAGACCCACGTGTGATGAAGCCTAGCCTAACCTCCAAGAGAAGGGTCGCTGATGAGAGGGACCCAGCCTGCAGCCAGCATCAACTGCTAGACATGTGCTGAGGCCATTTGAGACCACCAAACCCAGGTGGTGTGTCAGCTCTTGCAGCCTCCAGTGAGTCCCGGATGAGAACCACCGAGCCAAACCAGCCCCGGTCTCTGGCCCACAGAATCATGATTAAAGTTTTTAAATGTAAAAATAATAATAATAATAATAATGATAAAGCCTTCTTCCATCTTCCCCAAATCTCTGACCTTTCTTTCTAATCCTAACACTCAATTTCAGGAACATCTCAGCTTTTTATACATGTCAAGCTTTTTCTCAATTTATGATTCTAAACATTCTCTTTACTCCCTTTGAATCACTTCTCCCCACTCTCTTTGCTTGACTAACTCCTGTCTAGTCTTTAAAGCTTAACCTTAAATGAGAGTAGAACTTCTTTGGGACTTAACTGAAGGTGGGAGAGAAAATGGGCATTTTAGTTAGTAAACAACAGGCGGAAAGTAAACACTGATGATAAGAAAATAGTGCTGAATTCTTTTCATTTTTAGTTTCTGAAAAATTTGCTGTAAAAAAATTATGAGAGGTAATGTAGAGAGAGAGACAGATCTTAGAGTTTGAATCTTTTTGTGTGGCCTTAGGAAAAGGCTCCAGATCTCTCTCCCTCTGGATTTACTTATGTGTAACATGAGGATGTGGTCTGACAGAATGTGGTCCACTGGAGAAGGAAATGGCCACTTCAGTATTCTTGCCTTGAGAACCCCATGAACAGTATGAAAAGGCAAAATGATAGGATACTGAAAGAGGAACTCCCCAGGTTGGTAGGTGCCCAATATGCTACTGGAGATCAGTGGAGAAATAACTCCAGAAAGAATGAAGGGATGGAGCCAAAGCAAAAATAATACCCAGTTGTGGATGTGACTGGTGATAGAAGCAAGGTCTAATGCTGTAAAGAGCAATATTGCATAGGAAACTGTAATGTTAGGTCCATGAATCAAGGCAAATTAGAAGTTCTCAAACATGAGATGGCAAGAGTGAACGTCAACATTCTAGGAATCAGCAAACTAAAATGGACTGAAATGGGTGAATTTAACATAGATGACCATTATATCTACTACTGTGGGCAGGAATCCCTTAGAAGAAATGGAGTAGTCATCATAGTCAACAAAAGAGTCCGAAATGCAGTACTTGGATGCGATCTCAAAAACGGCAGAATGATCTCTGTTCGTTTCCAAGGCAAACCATTCTATATCACAGTAATCCAAGCCTTTGCCCCAACCATTAATGCTGAAGAAGCTGAAATTGAATGGTTCTATGAAGACTTACAAGACCTTTTAGAACTAACATTCAAAAAGATGTCCTTTTTATTATAGGGGACTGGAATGCAAAAGTAGAAGTCAAGAAACACCTGGAGTAACAGGCAAATTTGACCGTGGAGTACAGAATGAAGCGGGGCAAAGGCTAATAGAGTTTTGCCAAGAGAATGCACTGGTCGTAGCAAACACCCTCTTCCAACAACACAAGAGAAGACTCTACACATGGACATCACCAGATGGCCAACACTGAAATCAGATGATTATATTCTTTGCAGCCAAAGATGGAGAAGCTCTATACAGTCAGCAAAAACAAGACTGGGAGCTGACTGTGGCTCAGATCATGAACCCCTTATTGCCAAATGCAGACTTAAATTGAAGAAAGTAGGGAAAACCAGTAGACCATTCAGGTAAGACCTAAATCAAATCCCTTATGACCATACAGTAGAAGCGAGAAACAGATTTAAGGGACTAGATCTGATAGACAGAGTGCAAGATGAACTATGGATGGAGGTTAGTGACATTGTACAGGAGACAGGGATCAAGACCATCCCCATGGAAAAGAAACACAAAAAAGCAAAATGGCTGTCTGAGCAGGCCTTACAAATAGCTGTGAAAAGAAGGGAAGTAAAAATCAAAGGACAAAAGGAAAGATATAAGCATCCGAATGCAGAGTTCCAAAGAATAGCAAGGAGAGATAAGAAAGTCTTCCTCAGCAATCAATGCAAAGAAATAGAGGAAAACAACAGAATGGGAAAGACTAGAGATCTCTTCAAGAAAATTAGAGATACCAAGGGAATATTTCATGCAACGATGGGCTCGATGAAGGATAGAAATGGTATGGACCTAACAGAAGCAGAAGATATTAAGAAGAGGTGGCAAGAATACACAGAACTGTACAAAAAAGATCTTCATGACCCACTCACCTAGAGCCAGATATCCTGGAATGTGAAGTCAAGTAGGCCTTGGAAATCATCACTACGAACAAAGCTAGTAGAGGTGATGGAATTCCAGTTGAGCTATTTCACATCCTGAAAGATGATGCTGTGAAAATGCTGCACTTAATGTGCCAGCAAGTGTGGAAAACTCAGCAGTGGCTACAGGACTGGAAAAGGTCAGTTTTCATTCCAACCCCAAAGAAAGGCAATGCCAAAGAATGCTCAAACTACCACACAGTTGCACTCATCTCACACACTAGTAAAGTATGGCTTAAAATTCTCCAAGCCAGGCTTCAGCAATACATGAACTGTGAACTTCCAGATGTTCAAGCTGGTTTTAGAAAAGGCAGAGGAACCAGAGATCAAATTGCCAACATCCACTGGGTCACCGAAAAAGCAACAGAGTTCCAGAAAAGCATCTATTTCTGCTTTATTGACTATGCCAAAGCCTTTGACTGTGTGGATCACAATAAACTGTGGAAAATTCTGAAAGAGATGGGAATACAAGACCACCTGACCTGCCTCTTGAGAAACCTATATGCAGGTCAGGCAGCAACAGTTAGAACTGGACATGGAACAACAGACTGGTTCCAAATAGGAAAAGGAGTACATCAAGGCTGTATATTGTCATCCTGCTTATTTAACTTATATGCAGAGTACATCATGAGAAATGCTGGGCTGGAAGAAGCACAAGCTGGAATTAAGATTTCCAGGACAAATATCAATAACCTCAGATATGCAGATGGCACCACCCTTATGGCAGAAAATGAAGAGGAACTAAAATGTCTCTTGATAATAGTGAAAGAGGAGAGTAAAAAAATTGGCTCTAAGCTCAACATTCAGAAAACGAAGATCATGGCATCTGGTCCCATCACTTCATGGGAAACAGGTGGGGAAACAGTGTCAGACTTTATTTTTGGGGGCTCCAAAATCACTGCCAATGGTGATTGCAGCCATGAAATTAAAAGACACTTGCTTCTTGGAAGGAAAGTTATGACCAACCTAGATAGCATATTAAAAAGCAGAGACATTACTTTGCCAACAAAGGTCCATCTAGTCAAGGCTATGGTTTTTCCAGTCGTCATATGGATGCAAGAGTTGGACAATAAAGAAAGCTGAGCGCCGAAGAATTGATGCATTTGAACTGTGGTGCTGGAGAAGACTCTTGAGAGTCCCTTGGACTGCAGGGAGACCCAACCAGTCCATCCTAAAGGAGATTAGTCCTGGGTGTTCATTGGAAGGACTGATGCTGAACCTGAAACTCCAATACTTTAGCCACCTCATGCGAAGAGGAGACTCATTTGAAAAGACCCTGACGCTCGGAGGGATTGGGGCAGGAGGAGAAGGGGACAACAGAAGATAAGATGGTTGGATGGCATCACTGACTTGATGGACATGAGTTTGGGTAAACTCTGGTAGTTGGTGATGGACTGGGAGGCCTGGCGTGCTGTGGTTCATGGGGTCGCAAAGAGGCAGACATGATTGAGTGACTGAACTGACTGAACATGAGGATGTTCATATTTGTCTTGTTGGTTGTGAGGCCTAAAGCCATTATTTCAATCTTCTCATGATAACTCTATCTCCAGTGCACCTCAGATCTAGTACTGGTGTGTCTCTCTTCCCACAATTCAGCAGAACCTCCGTGTTCTTGGCCTGATCTCACAGGTACCATCCATTGTCAAAGGTAGGATCACAGGTCACCCCCTAAGAGAGAATCCCTTGCCATTCTGAGGAAATATGGATCCTTAAAGCCCCAGAATGAAATCAATCCTCCCCAACATAATCTTTGGGGCAACTGGATTCTCCATGACAGACACATACCCTCCCCACGGACACAAGGAGAACAGAATGTGAAGTTAACATTTATTACTCTATCTGGTGATTTACTTGCTTCTAATTTGCAAATGGAGATGAGATTATTGGATGGTATCACCAACTCAGTGGACATGAAATTGCGGAAACTCCGGGAGATGGTGAAGGAAAGCCAGGCATGCTGCAGTCCATGAGGTCACCATGAGTCGGACACAACTTAGTGACCAAACAACAACTGGAAAGGGGAGAGTGTCAGAGTCTCATGTATCAGTGAATGAGAAGTGGGGGAAGTCCTCTGAACAGTGAAACCCAGCCTTACCACACAGACAGGATGCAGCCAGAGAGAACATAGGGCCCCTATTTTCTGACTGAACTTGCACATCAGGTAAATTCTCTGAGCAGGAGTAACCTATAAGCACATGCTAGGCTAATTCTGCCCAGTTCAGCTGGAGAAGGCAATGGCACCCCACTCCAGTACTCTTGCCTGGAAAATCCCATGGATGGAGGAGCCTGGTGGGCTGCAGTCCATGGGGTCGCTAAGAGTCGGACACGACTGAGCGACTTCACTTTCACTTTTCACTTTCATGCATTGGAGAAGGAAATGGCAACCCACTCCAGTGTTCTTGCCTGGAGAATCCCAGGGACGGGGGAGCCTGGTGGGCTGTCATCTATGGGGTCGCACAGAGTTGGACACGACTGAAGCGACTTAGCAGCAGCAGCGGCAGCAGCTGATCTCCATAGATGAGAGGCAGTAACACCATGGTGAAGAATCAGGCTGCAGAATCAGGCTGTCTTGTTCCAAGTTCCAGCCTTGCCTCTTTTGGCTACTACCCAACCTCTTTATTCCTCGTTTGCATTGTCCATTATAATAAGTGTCTTCCTTGAAAATCTGTTGAGAGGCTTCAACTGACATAACCTCCTTAGCACAGTATCTGGCATAAGTATCTGACATAGCTGCATTCGCCCACCTAACTGCAGTCTTTCAGGCTGCCATCACTGTTTTTATGATACTGGAGGAGGCACAGAGTTACTCAGACAACTCCCAGTGAAGGGTGGAGATTGGTTGAGGGGTTGGTGGGGTACGTCACTCTATTTCCATGACATCATCCCTCTTTTTCCCATGGGTGAGTGGATGCCCCAGAGAAAGACAAGGAACAAAGAGGCCACCTTTCTCTTTCCTGACCATTTCCCAATTACAAATTTATTTAAAGTAAGAAGCTGCGTTTCTGGGTGTAAATCCTCCTTGTTGGGTTAGTGTTCTCAGAATGTGATTTTGGACAAGTAGCTTCTGTATCATCTGGGAACTTGTTAGAAATGCAAGTTCTCAGGCTCCATCCCCAGCCTACTGAATCAGGAACTCTACAGATGGAGCCCAGCATCTCGCATTAGAACACACTGTCCAGGTGATTCTGATGCATGCTAAAATTCGAGAATCACTGGGTTAAACGATCAGCTATCAATGCATCAACATACTTATATTTCTTAAGTTCAGATTCACCTCAGAGGATGAGAATGGTGACTGGAATAGAGATGGTAGAGGAAATATTACAGCGATGGGCATTCAGGATGAAGAACAGGTCTCAGTCTTTGACAGCAGAGGGCAGGATGAGGGTCACTAGCCACTCTGGACAGGAAACAAAGGTGGTCAATTTTGTCTGACATTGGGAAGGTGTCTGTGCATTCAGCAGGTCCTGGGGAAATGACACCTAAGCTAGGATATCTGAACTTGTTGGGAAAGCTTCCGGTTGATGTAAACCAGAGTGGGATAAAAAGAGAACTCAGAAAAGCTCTGAATTCCACCAGTTGTCCCTGATTTCTTTACGTGTGTGTTTGGGCAACTATGTTTTTCCTATGCCTCTGACCCACGCGACAAGGATGACTCTTCTCCCTGTTTCAACTCTTTTATATTTTGCCAGATGGATGTTCCTTCCTTCCCCCTACACATACTTCATTCCAATAATAAAAAACTATTTATAGCTCACCCAATATGCACTCACATTGCTGCCCTCTCTACCTGGAATGCTGTTTTTCCTTGAATAAACTGAAACTCATTTTATAAAATTTACTGCAAATATCACATCTTCTAGGAAGCCTTCTCTCATTGTTACAAAGTTGACCATTCCTTTCTCTGTGCCACATTTACATTATCTGTAGATCGTCATTGTTCTCAGCATATCACATTGTCATTCCCTTATCTGACCTCTCTTGACACTTAAGGGATTGTATTTTATTAATCTCTGTAGCTACTTGATAATTTTTAAAAATAAAAACCCCAAAATCTGTGTTCATTATTATATCTGATGATACTACTAGAATTGTAATATCTTTATTACAATTTTTAACTGAAATTTTTATTGAGATAATTAAAGATTCATAGGCAGTTATATGAAATAATACAGGGAGTTCCTTTGAGCACTTTGTCTCACTACCACTGAATGTAAAATTTTATAAAACTATAGAATAACATCACAATCAGGATGCTGACATGGATACAATCTACCAATCCTATGCAGATTTCCCCAGTTTTACTTCAAGTAAAAATAGTTCAAAATTTGGAAAGGCTATATATTGTCACTCTGCTTATTTAACTTACATGCAGAGTACATCATGTGAAAGGCCAAGCTGGATGAAGCAGAAGCTGGAATCAAGATTGCTGGGAGAAATATCAATAACTTCAGATATGCAGAAGACACCACCCTCACGGCAGAAAGCAAAGAGGAACTAAATAGCCTCTTGATGAAAGTGAAAGAGGAGAATGAATAAGCCAGCTTAAAACTCAACATTCAAAAAATGAAGATCATGGCATCCAGTCCCATCACTTCATGGCAAATAGATGGGGAAACAATGGAAAGAGTGAGAAACTTTATTTTGGGGGTCTCCAAAATCACTGCACATGGTGACTAGAGCCATGAAATTAAAAGACGCTTGCTCCTTGGAAGAAAAGCTATGACCAACCTAGACAGAATATTAAAAAGAAGAGACATTACTTTGCCAACAAAGGTCTGTCTAATCAAAGCTATTATTTTTCCAGTAGTCATGTATGGATATGAGAATTGGACCATTAAGAAGGCTGAGTGCTGAAGAATTAATGCTTTCGAAGTGTGGTGTTGGAGAAGACTCTTGAGAGTCCCTTGGACTGCAAGGAGATCCAATCAGTCCATTCTAAAGGAGATCAGTCCTGGGTGTTCATTGGAAGGACTGATGCTAAAGCTGAAACTCTAATACTTTGACCACCTGATGCAAAGACTGACTCATTGGAAAAGACCCTGATGCTGGGAAATATGGAAGGCAGGAGAAGGGGACAACAGAGGATGAGATAGTTGGGTGTCATCACCAACTCAATGGACATGAGTTTGAGCAAGCTCCAGGAGATGATAAAGGACAAGGAAGCCAGGCGTGCTGCAGTCCTTGGTGTCTCAAAGAGTCAGACATGACTGAGGGACTGAGCAACAACAATTTGTATTCATGTGTATGTGTGTATGTATATGTGTGTGTTTATCACCTGTGTAGATTCCTGAATCCACCACCACAGGATCCCTCACGTTGACCTTTTATAATCATATCCATTTCCCTCCATCAGGGAAGGGAAGCCATAACACTCAGGAAGCACTAATTATCCTTTAAACTTTTGTCATGTCAAGAATGTTATACAAATAAATGCATTTATAGTATGTACTGATAAATTTGTGCGATTGATTTTTTTCACTAGCGTAATTCCCTAGAGATTCATCCAAGTTGTTGCAAGTATCAATAGTTTATTTTTCATCTAGAGTTTTATTTTCACACTTCCATTGATGACTAATGCTGTTGAACAGCTTTTCACGCACTTATTTCTATCTATTAATCTTCAGTGGACTTTGTCTTCCTATCTTTTGCCCATTTTCTTATTGAATTGCCTCCCCCCCGCCCCCCTCCCACTGTTGTGTTTTGAGAGTTCTTCATGTGACTAGATCCTTTGTTGGATGTGCAGTTTGTGAATATTTTCTACCATCTGTAGCTTATATTTTCACTATCTTCCCATGGGATTTTACCAAGCAGAAGTTCTTAATTCTGAATGAAGTCTAATTTATCAATTTCCCTTTTTTGGATCATGCTTTTGGTGTCAAGTCACAACTCTTTGACTAACCCTAGGTCCCAGAGAACTTCTTCCATTTTATCTGTAAAAGTTTTGATATTTTTATGCTTTACTTTAAATCTATGACCCATTTTGGTTAATTTTTATATATGGTGTAAATGTTTGTCTTAGGGGTTGTTTTTGTTTTGTTTATAGATGTGCTATTGCTCCAGCATCATTTGTTGAAAAGACTATTTTTCCTTCACTGAATTGACTTTGAATTGTCAAGAGTCAGTCAAGCACATCTGTGTTGATCTACAGTTCTGGGTTCTGTACTTTTGTTTTTTCCATTGATCTACGTGTCTATAACTCCACAGTATGTGTATGTGTTAGTCACTCCGTCATATCCGACTCTCTGCAACCCCCTGGACTGTAGTCCACCAGGCTCCTCTGTCCTGGGAATTCTCCAAGCAAGTATACTGGAGTGCTCTGTCATTTACTTCTCCAGGGGAACTTCCTGACCCAGGGATCGAACCTGGGTCTCCTGCATCATAGGCATATTCTTTACCATTTGAGCCACTAGGAAAGACCCTATTCCTCCACAAAACAAAGCAAACAACCAAAAAAAACCCCACCACTCTTTTGATTACTTCAGCTATACAGTAAGCCTTGATATTGGACAGAGGTTTTTTCCTACTTTATTTCTTTGTCAAGATTGTTTTAGCTGTACAGCTGTGCTTTGCTATATTATTTTAGGTAAACTCTCCTGTGTCTACAATAAATCCTGCTGGGTTCTGATAGAAATTGCATGAAACATATAGATCAACTTAGGGAGAACTGCCATTTTAACTATGGTGAGTTTTCCAATCCATGAACATGGTATATTTCTCTACTCATTTAGGTCTTTGATTTCTTTTCCTAATATTTTGTGATTTTCAGCACATGGATTCTGTACATGTTTTTTTTTTTTTAAAGTATATATCTAAGTACTTTATTTGGGGGTGATTATAAATGATACTGTACTTTTAAGTTTTTATATGTTCATTTTAAGTGATATACAAAGACATGCAACTGGTTTTTATTAGTTGTCTATCATGTAAACTTTCATAGATTCTTTGGGATTTATATATAGACCATCATGTCATCTGCAAAGAGAAAATTTTATTTCTTCCTTTCCAATCTGTATGCCTTTTATTTATTTTTTTCTTGCCTTACTATGGTGCCCAGAATTTCAGGTACTAAGGTGAATAAAAGAAAGGTAAGTGGACATCATTACCTTGCTCTTGATCTCAGGAAAAAAACCATCTTTCACAATAAAAATGATGTTAGCTGAGACTTTTTGTAAATGTTTATTATTAAATTGAGGCAATTCCCCTCTGTTCTTAACTTGCTGAGAGTTTTTATCAAAAATGAGTTGGGTTTTCTCAAATGCTTTTACTGCAACAATCAATATAACCACATGATTTTCTTATTTAGCTGTTGATATGGTATTTCATATTTGTTGAGTTTCAAATGTTGAACCAGTCATGCACATGTAGAATAATCTCACTTGGTCATGGTAAACAATTATATTTATGCATTGATGGATTCAGTTTGTTTATATTTTGTTGAGAATTTTTCAGTCTAAGTTCATCAGAGATACTAGTCTGTAGTTTTCTTTTTCTATATTTTATTTGTCTGGTTTTGATATCAGGGTAATTCTGCTCATAAAATAAATTGGGAAGTGTTTATTCCTCTTCTATTTTCTGAAAGAAACTGTGCATAATTGGTGTTCTTTTATTTAAAGGTAGGATTTTAGTATGATTTTCCAGTAAAACCATGCGGATCTAGAACTTTCCTTTGGGGAGCTTTGTAATTATGAATCCTACAGCTGCAGATTCTGTAGTAATATCATCTATTCTGTGTTTTCTTTCATTTTCATCTTTGTCAGTCTTATTGCTGCTGCTGCTAAGTCGCTTCAGTCGTGTCCAACTCTGTGAGACCCCATAGAGGGCAGACCATCAGGCTCCCCCGTCCCTGGGATTCTCCAGGCAAGAACACTGGAGTGGGTTGCCATTTCCTTCTCCAATGCATGAAAGTGAAAAGTGAAAGTGAAGTCGCTCAGTCGTGTCTGACTCTTAGCGACCCCATGGACTGCAGCCCACCAGGCTCCTCCGTCCGTGGGATTTTCCAAGCAAGAGCGCTGGAGTGGGGTACCATCGCCTTCTCCCGTCAGTCTTATTAGAGGCTTGTAAACTTCACTGATCTTTTTCAAAGAGCCAATTTTTTGTTTTATTGATTTTTCTCTGACGCTCTCTTATTTTCACTTCAGAGGTTTCTGCTCTTGATTTTTATCATTTCTTTCTACTTGCTTTGGGATATATTTTCTCTTCTTTTCTTCCTTACAATAGGGGCTTACTTATTGGAGCCCTTCTCTCATTTTCTAAAATAAGCATTGAGCACTATAAATTTCCCTCTCAATGCTACTTTATTAACATTCTAATATTTTTGATATTTAAAAATGTTTTTCATTTTCAAAAAATTTTATTAAATATTTTTAAATTATTTTAAATAATTTTATTTCCTTTGGGTCTTATTCTTTCACTCATGAATTACTTAAGAAATATGTTGTTTAATTTTCCTGTTGGTTTTCTATTATAGATTTCCAGTTTAATTTCATTATGGTCAGGGAACATACTGTGGATGATTACAATTCTTTTCAATATGTTAAGGTTTGTCTTATGGCCCAGAATATGGTGTCTCTTGGTGAATATTCCATGGGAATTTGAGATTTAAAAAATGTATTCTATTATTGTTGGGAACTGAACTGAGAGTGCTATATAGAGTTAGATGCTGTTGGTTGGTCGAGTTGTTCAGATCTTGTATACCCTTGATGATTTTCTCTCTAGTAATTCTATCAGTTGTTGTGAGAGAGGTGTTGAAGTCTTCAATTGAGGATTTATGCATTTCTTCTTTCAGCTCTATAAGTTTTTGTTTCAAGTATTTTTAAAACTTGTGTTTGGTATATGAACATTTAGAATCATTATGTCTTCCTAGCAGATTGAACCTTTTATCACAATGTAATATCAACCTTTGTGGCTAGTAATTTTCTTTGCTCTAAAGTCTACCTTATCACATATTAATATAGGTAATTCTGCCTTTTAAAAATTACTGTTTGCATGGCATATTCTTTTCCATTATTTTACTTTCAGCCTACTTACATCATTGGCTGTAAAGTGAGTTTCTTGTAGCAGCATATAGCTGGGTTTAAAGTAATTATTCATGTTGATGTATGGCAAAACCAATACAATATTGTAAAGTAATTAGCCTCTAATTAAAATAAATAAATTAAAAAAAATAATAAAGTAATTATTCATATGTTAGTGCGAAGTCTGACATCTTATTATTTATTTTCTATTCATGTCCTCTGGTTCTCATTTATGTTCCTTGTTTTTTTTTTTTTTTTTGGTTATCCTGTGGGTTATTTGAACATTTTTTAGGACTCCACCTTAATTTATTTATATTCTCTCTGACTGCTGACTGTATTGCTTTCTAAAATTTTCATAGTGGTTGATTATATTACAACCCATCATAAGTATGGGTATTTTAATACCTGTAATTATGACAATCTATCAATATCACCATTTAACTACTTCAAATGAAAGTATAGAAACTTTACTTCCATTAGGCTCCTTTAATTTACCCACTTTTAATTATTAATTTATTGAGCATCATCAGTTTTGTTTCAGTCATCAAACATGATTTAAGAAGCTTATGAGAAAAACAATAATGTGAGGATTAATTTTATGTGACTGGGTCACAGTATGCCCAGATATTGGGTCAAACGTTATTCTGGGTGTTTCTGTGAGTTTGTCTTTGGATGAATTTCACATTGTGTGTTAGGTAAGATGTAGATTTCATTCTGGAAGCAATGAAGAACACTGAAGCATTCTGAACCAGAACTATATGAATGAACTTGCATAACAGACTGTACTTCCTTGCATTGTGCAGTTAGTGTTTACCACGATGACAGAGGACTCACAGTTAGAGTAATAAAGAGGGCTCATGAAGTATGTTGGAAAAAGCTAGCAAATAAGAAATTTCCATTATAGGAATGTCTTTAGTTAGGATGAACATATATACACTCATATGTGTATGCATATGTAACTGTATAAATTCTTATTGATTTGTTATATAAATGATTTAATAATACTATATCTACCCAATTCCATCATGATTTCAAACCTTCAGTAAAATATACTACCCACAAATCTGTTGATTGATGAATTTTGAAGGATTATTAAACAAGTCCACATTTGCATTAATTTTAAGCAGAGAAAAGAGAACATAGGGAGTAGCTTAGAAAAAAAATAATTCCCCAAATTAAAAAAAACAACAACATGGAATTAGACTGAGATTTATCCAATGGATTCCCTTCGGGAACTTATGGAAAGACCTAGAATTATGAAAAAAATTTGAAAGTATTCTCCATGACTTCTTTTTGTCTAAAAAAGTTAAGGTGATCTCAAAATGTTGGAGAAATAAACACAAGAAACTTGAGGCCAGCCATATTTTTTTAAAAGAATCAATTACTTTAAAATTAAGGCTTTACTGAATATAATTTAAAAAATTTTTTATTACAGTATAGCTGATTCCAATATCATGTAAATTTCAGGTGTCATGTAACAGCACAATTACCTGAAACTTTTAGATTGCCTCCATGCCTTGGCTGCTATAAACAAGGCTGCAATGAACACTGAGGTGCATGTATCTTTTCAAATTATGGTTTTCTCCAGATATATGTCCATGAGTGAGACTGCAGTATCACATGGTAGCTTTGTTTTTAGTTTTTTAAGGAACCTCCATAATGTTCTCCATCATGGTTGTACTAATTCGCATTTCCACCAACAGTATAGGAGGGTTCCTTTCTCTCCACGTCTTCTCTGATATTTATTATTTGCAAACTTTTTGATGATGGCCATCCTGACTGGTGTGAGGTAGCTTTGATTTACATTTCTCTAATAATCAGTGAGGTTTAGCATCTCTTCATGTGTCTTTTGGTCATCTGTATGTTTTCTTTAAGAAATGTCTATTTAGGTCTTCTGCCCATGTTTTGATTGGGTTATTTGTTTTAATTGAGCTGTATGAGCTATTTATATATTTTGGAAATTAATCCCTTAACAGTCACATCATTTGCAACCCATTCTGTAGGTTGTCTTTTCATTTTATTTATGGTTTTCTTTGCTATGCAAAAGCTTTTAAGTTTAATTAGGTCCCATTTATTTTTGTTTTTATTTCCACTACTCTAGGAGATAGATCTAAAATGATATTACTACAATTCACGTTGAATTTCACATTTGAATCTACAGACTGAGTAAAACAAATTCCTCCTTCTTTATGGATGCGTCTCATCCAGTCAGTTGTAGGCCTGAATAGGACAAAAGGCTGACCTTCCCCTGAGTAAGAGGGAATTCCTCCTACCTGACTGCCTTCAAGCTAGGCTATCAATTTTTTCTTGCCTTCCAACTTAAACTGAAACAGCAGTTTTTCCTGATCTCAAGCCTGCCAGTTTTTGGACTGAAACTACACCATCAGACCTATTGGGTCTCTTGCTTTTTGATTGCGGATCTTGGGACTTGTCAGCCTCCATGATCACTTGAGCCATGAAACTAGCCTCAAGTTTCTTGTGTTTATTTCTCCAACATTTTGAGATCATCTTAACTTTTTTAGACAAAAAGAAGTCATGGAGAACTACTTTCACATTTTTTTCATAATTCTAGAATAATTAAAGAATATTTAATAAATATTCTTATATATGTATGTGTGCACATGTGCACGTGCGCACGCGCACACACACACACACACCCTATTGATGCTGCTTCTCTGGAGAACCCTTACTGATACAGTTATTGTATGCACCTATATTTTTGCTTTTTCTCTGTTTAATTTTTATTGAAGTATAATTGCTTTACGATGTTTATTTCTGCTTTTTCAGTCGTTTCTTCCTTCCTGAAGCTCTAAGGTTTATTCTTTTATCATGTCCTTTCTATTTTAAAAACTTCCTTTGGTCAACCTTTAAAGGTAAACCTGCTAATGATAAATTCCCTGGTGGCTCAGATGGTAAAGCATCTGCTTACAATGCAGGAGACCCAGGTTCGATCCCTGGGTTGGGAAGATCTTCTGGAGAAGGAAATGGCAACCCACTCCAGTACTCTTGGCTGGAAAATCCCACGGATAGAGGAGCCTGGTAGGCTACCGTCCATGGGGTTTTTACTTTCTTACAAAACTTATCACATGTGGTAACAGAAACTGGCTCTCAGGCAGTATGGGGTACCTCTTTCCCGGAAGTTACATCTCGATTTGGAGTCAGGAACAGAGGGTGCTTACAGGATTACATAGTGCCAAGGCTCAGACAGGAGAGGTTATGGCCTGGTTGTCACTTCTGCACACAGGCATCTGCTGAGAGATTTTGCTTTCTGTCTGGTATTTATCTTCTGGCCCTGTGAGGGTGTTCCCTTGTTAACAACTATGAGGGACCTTCAGGTAGGCCTGCACTTTGCTCATGGTACGTGGGAAACATTCCATTGCCACTGCTCCAATCCCAGACGCTGGAAAAGCTGCTTCCTTGCTCCTCTCAGGAGCTCCTCTGTGGTTCCCAGGCTCATCCAGCAGCCTCTGGGCTCACTAGGCTCACAGGCAGTCAGAAGACTGCTTCTGGTCCACCTGCCCACCTTGCTAGGGACCAGGAACACCAGTCTTTGTGGACCGTTCGAGGGATAGAAGCCTGCAACTCTTTTGTCCAAAACCAAGAGTTATCTGTGGTTCTCTGTTATTTCCACCTCTCCTTGGTTCTGGAAGGGGAAAGGCATAGGGATCCTTCTCACACAAAGTTATTTAAGCTCTTTTGCTTCCCCTCTAATTCTTCCTTCTGTAGCCCAGAGTATTCTAAAATAGTTTTAGGTACACTCTAGGCATCTTCTGTTCTTCCAAAAGGAACAGACTAAATTCTATATTTAGTGAGAGAACTGCCAGTGGTTGAGGGTCAGTCACCTCTTATTCAGAAAAATGGCTCAAGTCCCAGCTAGCCACCCTGTGCACCCCACACATAACCTGCCAACCCCCAAACCATAACAAGACCAACAGAGAGAAGAGGAAGCTCCCTCTGAAGTTAACAGTTGTTGGAAGGCTATGTCTACAACTCTCCTCTAGGGAGGAGACATGCTTCTATTTTCCTCCCTGTGTTAATCTGCTTGGGCTGTTTTAACAAAGTACCACAGACTGGGTGGCTTAACAATACAGATTTATCATCTCACAGTTCTGGAGGCCAGGAATCTAAAATGAAGGTACTGCAGGATGGGTTCTTGTTGACGGAAGGGCCAGTTCCAGGCCCCTCAGTGTGAAGATGATTCCCTTCTCCCTGTGTTTTCACATCATCTTCCCTATGTATGCACCTGTCTCTCAACCCAGATTTCCCCTTTTTATAAGGACATCAGTCATACTGGATTAGAGTCAACACTAATGACCTTGTTTTAATTTAATTTTCTTTGTAAAGATTTCTATCTCCAAATAAGGTCACATCCTGAAGTACTAGGGATTAGGACTCCAGTGTATCTTTTGCTTTTGAGGTATAAGTGTAAGTCCCTAAAGCCAAGAGACAAGGACAAAGGGGAGCTTGGCATTTTGTTCCCTGATGAAGTACCTGATTTGTCAGTGGAATTGCCAGCCTCCCCTGTGCTACCTGAGCAGGTAAGAGAAATGTGGAGGGAAGCCCCCACCTTCAGCTACTCCACCTCTACCTGCCTGGGCCCCAGTAGCTCTAGGTTTTCAAGAAGAATGTTAGTTGTCAGGTAGATTCTGCACACGACCTCAAGCCCCAAGAACTGGCACACAGATGAGAGAGGAGGATACAACCTTGCCAGGGATAACTCAGTGTGGGAGAAAGAGGCACACACAGAGGGGGAATAGTCTTTTGCTACCAACTTAGGGTAAGCTGGAAGATAACAGCTAAATCTCAGGGACTGCCCATGTCTATGGGACCGAAGGGAGCTCTTCACCCACAGGTTCTGCTAGGAGCATCTGTGACCCACAACCAGAATAGCAATTACCTAAATGAGTAGCCTGGAGGGCTGCAGTCCATGTGGTCGCAAAGAGTCAGACACGACTGAGCAACTATGCATGCACGCATGCGTGCACCAGGAATAGCCCACAACTTTGTCAAGGCTGTAGGGCAAGGCCACGTGCCCCACACCTCCATAATTCCAGTGGGAAATAGATAGTCAACTGGTCAAAGCTGAGGAAAGGGCCTATAAATCAAACCATGCCAGGCTTGCTCTTCATTGAGTTGAGACTCTAAACAATAATGTGCACACACAGCAGCACTAAGGTATATTCCACCCTAGGGCCTGTTGTTTCACTTGGCAGGAGACCATGGGCAGTTTCCCCTTCCACTGCTGCTAAGTCACTTCAGTCGTGTCCGACTCTGTGCGACCCCATAGACGTCAGCCCACCAGGCTCCCCCGTCCCTGGGATTCTCCAGGCAAGAACATTGGAGTGGGTTGCCATTTCCTTCTCCGATGCAGGAAAGTGGAAAGTGAAAAGTGAAAGTGAAGTCGCTCAGTCGTGTCTCTTAGCGACCCCATGGACTGCAGCCCACCAGGCTCCTCCATACATGGGATTCTCCAGGCAAGAGTACCGGAGTGGGGTGCCATTGCCTTCTCCTCCCCTTTCACTGGGTTACATTAAATATGACTTTTAGTGACTATGGCCTGTATCAATCATCTTGTAATAATATGTATTTAACTTTTCTATTGGACATTCAGGATACAGTTTATATTTTTAAATTATAGATCATCATAATCATCTTTGTACATACATCTATGTCCAATTTCTATTTCAAAGAGGAGACATTATTATCCTCACTTTTTTTCAGATGGGAGGATTAATACTAACCAATTTCAGATGTTAAAGTGACTTGCCTTCATCACATGCTAAACCCAAATCTTCTGAATAAATGACTATATTATCAGTAAATGAAAACACTCCTTTCTGCCTAATATAAAACTTGAAAAGCTATCTCATTTTCTCACCCATTTTACTATATATTAATATACTGTGTTATACTAGATAATGAGCTATGTTTTATTTATAGAATGTTATCCATAATCTGTATACGTCTTAACTAAATGTATTTTATATCAGCTGGATAATTTCATTAGCATGAGAGAAAGATGGAAAAATTCATGAATTGGAGCTTTAAATATCTGTTTTCAAAACCCATTAGAGAGGTAGTTTACCATCATAGTAACCATTTGTGACCACAAATATATTACAGCACATGGGTCTGAATTTAATCTGAGTTTATCACATGGTAGAAGACAGCAGCAAAGTAGTGATGAAGAATTATGGCCTCACTATGCCTTAAATATGGTTGGAACTCTAATCTACCATTTCCATGCTGTAAAACCCTGAATACATTTTATCTCTGCACCTCTGTTCCTATTCTATAAGTTAGGAATCATCTTAGTACCTACCTCAGGGTTCATGAGAAGATTAAATGAGAAAATTCCTATAAGGTTCTTAGGGACAAAATATACTCCACAGAAAATGTTCCATGAATGTTATCTACTAATATTACTTCTTTTAGAAACCACAGGTTAATCTCCATTCAAACATAGATATTGGATTCAGGGTTATTTACCCTCTGATTTAGATACAAGAGAGTCATCAGTTTTTACCCTCAGTTCAGTTCAGTTCAGTCGCTCAGTCATGTCCAACTCTTTGCCCCATGAACCGCAGCACGCCAGGCCTCCCTGTCCAACACCAACTCCTGGAGTTTACTCAAACTCACGTCCGTTGAGTCAGTGATGCCATCTAACCTTCTCATCCTCTGTTGTCCCCTTCTCCTCCTGCCCTCAATCTTTTCTAGCATCAGGGTCTTTTCCAATGAGTCAGCTCTTCGCTTCAGGTGGCCAAAGTATTGGAGTTTCAGCTTCAACAATACCAACTATGTTTTTAATACGTAAATACAGATACATTAATGCATCTGCAAATATTTATAAAAATTATCATCATAATAAGTAAATAGAAAACAGAAAAGTAATCTTTCCCAATTATAATAAGGGGCTTCCCTGGTGGCTCAGATGGTAAAGGTTCCACCTGCAGTATGGGAGACCTGGATTTGATCCCTGGGTTGGGAAGATCCCCGGGAGGAGGGCATGGCAACCCACTCTAATATTCTTGCCTGGAGAATCCCCATGGACAGAGGAGCCTGGTGGGCTACAGTTCATGGGGTCACAAAGAGTCAGACACGACTGAGCAACTAAGCACAGCACATTATAATAACTGTGTAATCCTGTAAGTTCCTTAAGTTCTTTCCCAATATGATAAATATTGACTGAGGAAAATAATGAAATTAAATCATATACTGGGTAAACAGCAGTTAGGTTTAGCTCGAAATACAAAACTGATTACTTTACAGCAAACACACACAAGCCATTTTTGCTGGAGCTCAATGTGGATCATGATATAACTTCATGAAATCAAACACTATATAACGGCACCAAGTGAAATTTCAACAAAGGGCAGTACCCCAGCACCTCTCTTCAAGTTGAAGCCTCATGACCAAAGCAAACACTTGCTAGAGAGGAATTTGGAGCTTTCTCCCACTTTTAGGAGGAGGATTATTCTGGCCTCCCAGGTAATCCTGTGGAGGGTACCTACTTTCTGTAGAAATCTTCACCATGGAAAACAGTACACTTCACATTTTCTTTAGCTGTGTCACACATGAGGCTACCCAAAGACCAGCAATGGGGAGGAGGCAGCCTTGTCTGAGGACAAAGGATTTGTAAGACTGTGAAGAAATCTGGGCAGATTCAGGAATGAGAAAATCCCTAAGCCTCCACCTCTGCCCAGCCCACAGGAAAGGGTGAGAGGCAAGAGGAGGGAAAGAGCTTGCCATGGCACTGGGCCTCAGAGGTAAGCCTTGTTGGTTTTGGCAATGCCTGTTCCCATTGTTAGAACACAGCCAGCATGCTGCTGCCAACTCCCAAAAAGAATATAAGGCTTGTAGCACACAAGATGAATGTTCCTTTCCTGCATCGCAGGGTGTTATAAATAAAGCTGGAGCTTTTTATATACAATCTAATAGTATGCTACTCAATGGAAAGCAGAGGAAGGAGACGAAAGAAAGCCTCATTTTGCAGAGAGGAGAAAAAATGGACATCACCATCCATTTGAAACACATTTCAAAATATGTCAAGGAACGTTTTCATACTATGGAGATATAGAATTAAGCCTACAATCCAACATACAAATTGAGTGTGTGTGTGTATATATTTGTGTGTATGTGTGTGTATATATATATTATATATTTGTGCCTAGTATAATATAGATTAATAGCAATTTTAAAATGTATTCTGAGAAGTAACAAACAGCTCTTGGATTTTACCTGTAGGAAGAAGAATATACATTGTGGCAGTAGTTTTAAGGTGAAAGATAAGCCATGCTCTTAATCCTTCATTTTCTAGAGTGGAAGCATTTCTCCCAGCAGGAAATGGGGCCCCAAGCCCCTACCTACCTGTGCTGGTGTGGGTACTGGGGCTGGCTGGGGGTGGCGGCCCGGAGCCCTGGGCTGGGGATGAGGGCTGTCCATCACTCAGCTGCTTGACTCGCTTGCGGTGAGATTTGCCATTGTAATGGACCTGGGCCTGGGCTGCAGAGTTTAGCTGGATGTTGCACACCTCACAGAAGGAGAAGAGAATTTTCTTTTTCTCTTTACTCAGCTGGTCCTCAGGCCTATCGTTCTTTATCCCTTTTTCTTCAAAGCCCCTTAGAAAAGTTGCCATATTCATAATTCCATCTTCAGAGTAGTTGTCAGGGCTTAAGGAATACTTCATACCTTAAAAAAAAGTACAAATGCTTGTAAAATATATGCCTTCTTATTTTCTAGCATGATTATGATTAGTTTTCATGGTATGGTTTAAGCTAAAGTCTCCCAGCTACTCATTAGTCATCCTTGGAAAAAATCACCCAAAGTAGTTAACTGAGCAGACATGATCTTTGCACATGTGCTCCCTCTGTCTGGAGCATTCTCCTCTCCATCCTTGTCTCCTTCTCCCATCACCTCTCAATTCTTTTGCCCTTTTAACTCCTGCCTACCCAGAGACCTTAGCTGATGCATTACTCTCTCGGGAAAGTTATCTGACCCCGGAAATAAGCAGATTCCTGTCTACATGTGCTATGTGAGCTCCCTGCAGAATACCTCTCACCCTGTGCACTTCATATATATGTGTGCACTTATTTGGTTTAAGTTTGTTTCCCCAACAGAGTGTGAACTCTGGGGGCAGCGGGGCATAAACCTCATTTCTGGATATCCCTTGGGCCTAGAACTGCACCTTTCATATAACAGACATTCAAATACCTGTTTAAGGAAAGGATAAAGGATGCTATGAATCCATACTGTCAGAAAGGATATGTGTAGACACAGAGGCATATATAGTACACGCACACCCCCCACACCTGCCAACAAATCCATGCTCTAACTTGGGGAGGAGGGGAACAACAGAGACTAACACACATTATGTCTGAAACTTACATTGGGTTGTATTCCAAAAGCCCCTTTATAAGTCAGCCAGTGAGAAGTTGAACATATTTTCTTATAGATGAAGTGAAACAAATTGTTTTTAGGTGTCCAGATTAGCCCATAAACATCAATTTAGTCTTTGATGAGGCTGAAATGCAGAACATCTGAAATACAAAATAATAGAAATATGATATATGGTAATCCAATAATTGAAAAACAGAAAAAAGTAAAACAGACTAAGATAAAATTTGGTTTAAGTGCTGATTTTCATTTATCTAGATAAGGATAAAATGATAAATTATAATCTAAGTAAAGATTTTAAAGGAGCCTTTCCCATACCTGAAGAACCTTGGGTAATGAAGATAGCCTTTGCTTTTTATTTTGTTCAGTTCCACTTTAACATATGCAATTTTTTCATTTTAGTTAATACCAATATTACTCGTGTTTTGTACATATCAGTGTGACTATTACAATGTTTTCGGTTCTCAACTAAAATAAAGAAAAAGATACTCTCATAGAGGAAAGAGAAGAATGATATTCAAGAATATTTGGGCAAAAACTAAGGGAAAGGGGTATCCATGAAAAAGAAATGGCTGAGGTGGACCTTAGCATGCTATGAGGGATGAAGTGTTCAGACAAAGGGAGGATCGTAGCTCGTGAGGGAGTCTGCCTGTGAGAAAAACTCCCAAGATACTGGTCTAAGCAGCTGATGGATCCAATTTGGCTTGCAGCTCTAGGGAGAAGCAACTAAAAATTAGTCCATGTTTCGCCAGTTAAATGTTTAAAATTCAGAAAATAAATTATAGTTCAAAGTATGACCATAGAGATATTGATTTCATGTATACAGTATGCCAAGAACTTCTTTACACTCACACACCTTTCAGATACGACTGAGCGACTTCACTTTGACTTTTCACTTTCATGCATTGGAGAAGGAAATGGCAACCCACTCCAGTGTTCTTGCCTGGAGAATCCCAGGGACGGGGGAGCCTGGTGGGCTGCCATCTCTGGGGTCACACAGAGTCAGACACGACTGAGCGACTTCACTTTCGCTTTTCACTTTCATGCATTGGAGAAGGAAATGGCAACCCACTCCAGTGTTCTTGCCTGGAGAATCCCAGGGACGGGGGAGCCTGGTGGGCTGCCGTCTCTGGGGTCGCACAGAGTCGGACACGACTGAAGTGACTTAGCAGCATATGCATTATACCATGTGCCAAACCATAACCTTCAGAGAACTGTTAGAATGTTACTAATTTTGATGTGTCAAACCTCTTTGGTTCATAAATACTTTACCCTGATGCCACCAATTTAAGGAACTCTATTTCACAGAACTTTCCAAATGAATCTATTCCTTTCAGCTCTCCAAATAGACCATTTTCTTCCTTAAAATCTATTCAGACTACACAAAAATCAGGTTTAAGCAATTCCTATAACTGAGTTACAAAAAATAATTCCGTTATAATTGAAATGTGATTTGAATTGCCCATATATCAATATTTTTTGCTTTAGTCCTTAAATCAAAAATGCTATGGTGTCACAAAGCCGTTTTCCACATAAAACTTTAGAAAATATTAGTGCCATATAAAAGTTATGTTCAAACATATTACTTTGTACCCTATCCTATAATATTAAAATTTATCATAAGAATTACTGAACTAAATGATAAAAAAAATAATTTTGAAAATACACTTGTCATTAAAATATTATGCCTTGCTTAGAAAACTAATCTATTGTAAAACATAAGGAAAACCAATAACTTTTTAACTTTGCAAAGTGAGGTCAGGCATCATTTCATTGAATCATTGAAATCTAAATGTTAAATTTTACCTCAAGCAATGAATATATTTGAGTCAGCTGGGGAATGATGACACTTACATCTGAAAGTTTAACTTATCTGGAGGTCGGTGGACTTGCCCATGTTCCTAATTAATGCATGGTATTTCACAGAAACAGGACATACATCATATGCTCCCTTTTAAATCTGAAATCTAAAAAATGACTTCTTTGTATTATAAAAGATACCAATGCTTTCTGATTGTCATTTGTCCAAGAAATAAGTTGTGCTTTAGATTTATTTACATATGTTTTAAGTGGCAAGAAAGGTACCTTTAAAATGAAATAAATGGCTGTTCTAGAATTCCCTTGTAACCTCTGCATAATGCCAGAACACTGTATAACTTTGATCCCTACTTTACTTTCTCATTTACAGACCATCTCCCCAGCCTCCAACACTGTGTCTGTGGACCGCTCTAGGGAGGACACAATGCCTGGGGGTAGGGTGTGCATTCTGTCCATCAAGTCCCAGTTGATCAGTCCTGTGCTGGCTTCACCACACTTCTTCCCTCTTAGGAGAAAAATAAGTTCAGCCCCTGTTAACAGCCACTTGCAACCAGAATATATTTAATTCCAGAGGTTTGGGGAAAAGGACCTAGAGGGAGTATTGAAGCAAGATATCAGAGTCTCAGCATCTACTTTTGGTCTGAGATGATATAATTTCTAAGCTACGTGTGGTGAAAACACTTATAATGTCATCTTTTGGACTAAGGGGAAGGTAATAGTTTAAGTAAAAGAAAAGAAAAAAAAAAACCCACTTTCTATTTTAAAGTGTTTTTATCAGACTATCTTAAATTACATGCTTCACTTGCATAGGGGAGAAGGACCTTGAGAGCTATCCAATTTTAAACAGCTGTGGGCAGTGCTCTGCTCTGGATAGTCTGGCGGGCTTACTCGGAAGGTGAGAGAGGTCAAGACAATCAGACCAAGTATTCTATGTCTTTTTTGTACTATTTTATCAGGTTAGATGGCCAAGCATTTAACATTCATGACAGAGTAAGATATTTTGGTACAGGAGAAGGAATAAGAAAGTTGTTCTTGAGTTACTGCTTTGGGGGAAAAGACAGGATGGGATAGTCACGTGTGCATGATCAGTCGCTTTGGTCGTGTCCGACTCTTTGCAACTTTATGGACTGTAGCCCACCAGGCTCCTCTGTCCATGGAATTTCCAAGCAAGAATACTGGAGTGGGTTGTCATTTCTTCCTCCAGGGGATCTTCTCAACCCAGGGATCAAACCCATGCCGCATCCTGCATCTCCTCCACTGCAGGCAGATTCTTTGCTGCTGAGCCATCGTGGAAGCCCTGATGGGATAGTCAGTGACTATCTAAAAGTGAAGTTAAGTCGCTCAGTCGTGTCCGACTCTTTGCGAGCCCATGGACTGTAGCCTACCAGGCTCCTCTGTCCATGGGATTTTCCAGGCAATAGTACTGGAGTGGGTTGCAATTAAAGAGTGATTTTTAAATAACCAAGATGCAGCATGTCAGGAAATTTTATACTTAACAACTTTCTCTAAAACTGGCCCTAACCTGTGTAGCTATCCAATTGTCTTTTGTAATACATTTAAACAAAAAGCAGCTGATTCGGAGGTAAAGACTGGAGGCCACAGGAAGAATGTAAATACATCTTACCTTAGAAACGAGAATGGCCTGAGATCGCTGAATTTCAAATTGTACTATACTGTTACACTATACCAAACTGGGGATCATCTCAGGTTCATAAACTCATCTTTAGGGAAAGTACTGCTTACTGCTCTTGTCATGAATATTTTATGGAGAGACCACACTTCTTTGAAGGGTAGGATTACCACAAAAGGGAAATATTGTTCCACTGTGAGTCTTACTACAAGATTGCTGGGAGCAGGAAGTAGATACAGCCTGTGACTGCCTCTGGGCCTGGGGAACAGGGGACCTGTATGCAGGGATGAGAAACTTGTTCCAGATATTCCATTTGTGGGGAGGTAAACTGATTCCTGAGACAGAGACAAGCCTGAGACTAGGCAGAGAATGCGGAACAAGAGAGAATGCCTATGGAGGGCTTTGGTCTGTGAACTCAGAGAATTTTAATATCCAGGAACAACTGTCAAATTCTCTGTGTTGCCTTTTTTTAAAAAAATTCTGAAGTCATCAGTGAAATCATGCAAACATCACAGCTGATGAGGAAATTGTGTGAGAGTCTGAAATGACACCTGAGGTTAAAGACATCCATGGGAGAACAGCAGCAAGGGGCTTAAGGATGTCAGTGACCGGCAAAAGAATGATGCATGGTCTAGAACCAGACAGCTAGTTAAGATGTCAATTAACCACTAGCTTGGGATATCTCAGGAATTCAAAAAAAATCATGCAAGAAGGGCAAGCTGGTAAAATACTGGAATTCTTACCCCAAGTAGAGTAGAGATTTGAACTATTTTGGATAAGCTAATGTGAAGGGTAAATAGACTGGGGCATTTGAGTTACCTAAAGATAAGTAAAACAAGGTTAGTTTATGCTCATTCATTATTGCTGTATCTTAAACCAGCTAGAAGCCTAGCACTTAGAAGATGCTCCATAAACCTTTAGTAAAATGAAAGAGTTGCTATGATTAATTCAGCTGAAGTACAGCTTCAAACAAGACCTGCTAGTTAAACTGGTCTTGGCTTTTAGAAGACCCAATAGTTGTATGTCTATGTAGATCAATATCTTTGCTGACATCACTAATCTTCTGAGATGTTCAAGTTACCATTATGCACAAGTAGTATCACAATGTCAATAATGAGAACAAGGATTGTGTTTTACTCTTAGTGCCAGAAGATCAATTCCAAATATATATATTTGCATTTCAAATGAAACTAGAATTGAAAATATCCTTATATGCTTAATACACTGAGATTCTATCAGAAGTAAAAAATGCATGTTTCTTATTGCAAGAATAAAAAGTTACAATAATTAGTGTTAATAATGAAACTGTTAATTTTGTACAAAAATAATTACTGAAATATTTCAATCAGTTAAATAGAGAAATTGACAACTAAATCCAGCACTAGTTCTATAAAAATATAGAATATGTACAATAAGAATATGAACAATAAGAACAATATGAACAATAAGAATATGTACTTATTTGGAGGTATAAATATTTATTATCTGATAAATCAAATAATGATAGAAATTAGATTATATCATGATTCTAAACTTTGTAGATATGTGCTGTATTTGCTTTCATGATGTAAAACTAATCATCTTTAAGCACAATATTTAGCTTTTATTTATTTAATTCCATTAGGGAATGAATCATTTTGGGGAAAAAATCCTACTTTGGATTCTTCTCACTTTCTGAGAATAAAGCAAAAGGCCAGCATTGTTACCTCAAAACTATTACCTCAAGGAGATAATAATTAAATAATATTTAAATTTATTATATGATGGGCTTCCCTGATAGCTCAGCTGGGAAAGAATTTACCCGCAATGCAGAAGAATCTGGTTCAACTCCTGGGTTGGGAAGATCTGCTGGAGAAGGGATAGGCTACCCACTCCAGTATTCTTGGGCTTCCCTTGTGGCTCAGCTGGCAAAGACCTGCCTGCAATGCAGGAGACGTGAGTTCAAACTCTAGGTTGGAGAGATCAAAATTATTACCTCAAAGAGATAGTAGTTCAATAATACTTAAATTTATTATGTGATACAATTTTCTGCTTCCATATCTCAAAAGTCATTTTGAATGACGGTATTGGGCTTTAACCTTAGGGAAAGACTGACATTTTAACATTTGGTTTTTGGTGATGCACCAACACAAGAGGAGACTCTACAAATGGACATCACCAGATGGCCAACACTAAAATCAGATTGATTACGTTCTTTGCAGCCAAAGATGGAGAAGCTCTATACAGTCAGCAAAAACAAGACCGGGAGCTGACTATGGCTCAGATCATGAACTCCTTATTGCCAAATTCAGACTTAATTGAATAAAGTGGGGAAAACCACTAGACCATTCAGGAATGACCTAAATCAAATCCCTTATGATTATACAGTGGAAGTGAGAAATAGATTTAAGGGACTAGATCTGATAGAGTGCCTGATGAACTATGGATGGAGGTTCATGACACTGTACAGGAGACAGGGATCAAGAACATCCCCCAAAAAAAAGAAATGAAAAAAGGCAAAATGGCTATCTGAGGAGGCCTTACAAATACCTGTGAAAAGAAGAGAAGCAAAAAGCAAAGGAGAAAAGGAAAGATATAACCATCTGAATGCAGAGTTCCAAAGAATAGCAAGGAGAGATAAAAAGCCTTCCTCAGAGATCAATGCAAAGAAATAGAGGAAAACAATAGAATGGGAAAGACTAGAGATCTCTTCAAGAAAATTAGAGATACCAAGGGAATATTTCATGCAAAGATGGGCTCGATAAAGGACAGAAATGGTATGGACCTAACAGAAGCAGAAGATATTAAGAAGAGGTGGCAAGAATACACAGAACTGTATAAAAAAGATCTTCACAACCCAGATAATCATGATGGTGTGATCACTGACCTAGAGCCAGACATCCTGGAATGTGAAGTCAAGTGGGCCTTAGAAGGCATCACTACGAACAAAGCTAGTGGAGGTGATGGAATTCCAGTTGAGCTATTTCAAATCCTGAAAGATGATGCTATGAAAGTGCTGCACTCAGTATATCAGCAAAATTAGAAAACTCAGCAGGGGCCAGACGACTGGAAAAGGTAAGTTTTCATTCCAATCCCAAAGAAAGGCAATGCCAAAGAATGCTCAAGCTACCACACAATTGCACTCATCTCAGACACTAGTAGAGTAATGCTCAAAATTCTCCAAGCCAGGCTTCAGCAATACATGAACTATGAACTTCCAGATGTTCAAGCTGGTTTTAGAAAACGCAGAGGAACCAGAGATCAAATAGTCAAAATCCGCTGGATCGTCGAAAAAGCAGAAGAGTTCCAGAAAAACATCTATTTCTGCTTTACTGACTATGCCAAAGCCTTTGACTGTGTGGATCACAATAAACTGTGGAAAATTCTGAAAGAGATGGGAATACCAGACCACCTGACATGCCTCTTGAGAAATCTGTATGCAGCTCAAGAAGCAACAGTTAGAACTAGACATGGAACAACAGACTGTTCCAAATAGGGAAAGCAGTTCGTCAAGGCTGTATATTGTCACCCTGCTTATTTAACTTATTTGCAGAGTACATCATTAGAAACACTGGGCTGGAGGAAGCACAAGATGCAATCAAGATTGCCAGGAGAAATATCAATAATCTCAGATATGCAGATGACACCACCCTTATGGTGCAAAGTGAAGAACTAAAGAGGCTCTGGATGAAAGTGAAAGAGGATAGTGAGAAAGTTGGCTTAAAGCTCAAGAAAACTAAGTTTAAAGTTCAGAAAACTAAGATCATGGCATCTGGTCCCATCACTTCATGGCAAATAGATGGGGAAACAGTGGCTGACTTTATTTTCCTGGGCTCCAAAATCACTGGAGATGGTGATTGCAGCCATTAAATTAAAAGATGCTTACTCCTTGGAAGGAAAGTTATGACCAACCTAGACAGTATATTAAAAAGAAGAGACATTGCTTTGCCAACAAACGTCCGTCTAGTCAAGGCTATGGTTTTTCCAGTAGTCATATATGGATATGAGAGCTGGACTATAAAGAAAGCTGAGTGCTGAAGAATTGATGCTTTTGAACTGTGGTGTTGGAGAAGACTCTTGAGAGTCCCTTGGACTGCAAGGAGATCCAACCAGTCCATCCTAAAGGAGATCAACCCTGGGTGTTCATTGGAAGGACTGATGTTGAAGCTGAAACTCCAATACTTTGGCCACCTCATGCGAAGCGTTGACTCATTGGAAAAGACCCTGATGCTGGGAGGGATTGGGGGCAGGAGGAGAAGGGCACGACAGAGGATGAGATGGTTGGATGGCATCACCAACTCAATGGACATGGGTTTGGGTGAACTCCGGTAGTTGGTGATGGACAGGGAGGCCTAGCGTGCTGCGGTTCACGGGGTCGCAAAGAGTCGAACCCGACTGAGTGACTGAACTGAACTGAACTGAACTGATGCACGAAAAGGTATACATTTCAAGCTCTAGAGAGAGAAGTACTTATTGACTTGGCTACACAGTCTTTATAGTGAGAAAGCCTGGATTGCATTCTCCTTCTGCCTGGCTTGAGACAGCAACAGAACTCAGGAGAGGGAACTTCAAATCACAATGACCTGGGCAAAAGCAGACATTGCAGCCCCATTCCTCCCCTGGCATTGCCAGGGCAGGAATGCTACCTTAAACATTTTCCTGAGCAGTCCTTGGAATCATTCCAGCAGCTCAACATCTGAGTCTGTGCATGAAGCTGGAAGCAGCTCTCCTGGCTCCTCGAGATTCTTGCCAACACACCATCCAGAAATGGAAGGGAATGCAAGCAATTCAAGAGATGACCCCGCATGAGTCAGACCTGCCCATCATGAAAGAAATATCTCCATTCATTGAACTCTCAGGTCATCTTAAAAAGCTTACAAGCTAGAATGGTGTAAGGGTTGGGAGGGTGTAGAGTAACACTAAAGGGACCACATAACACACGGCAGTTCCTTTCCAGTCATAATCTCTATACGTACTATCTAGACAGTTTTAAACTTACTGCACTTTTCACCCATTAAAAGTAAGTTACATCAGTTCTAAAAATTTTGGAAAAAACAAAGATCAGAAAAGACTGGGAGAAAATCTTCCACATTCCTATCATTCAAGGTGAACTACCTTTGTTGTTTATTTCTAGCCTTTTAAAATGCATATATTGGTTTCAAAGAGCTATGGTTGGATAACAGACACTTATTCAAATATGTAAATATGTTAAAAGCTGAGCTCTTAGATTGACTATATTTACATACATATTGATTAACAAAGAGTTGAATTTCCCCCCTCTGGTACAGAGAAGAGAAACAGTGCAGTTAACATCTTTAATAGGGAACTGCCCTGGTCCATGCAGTCTCAGAGGAGGTAACGTCTGAGGTAAGAACTAAAAGACGAACAGGAATAAATGGAAGAACATTCCAGATAAAGGAGATCGCAAGTGCAAAGGTCCAGAAGAAGGAGGAAATATGGCAGGTGTGACAAACTGAAGCGGCTCAGTCCATCTAGAGCAGAAAGAGCCAGGGGGGATGAAATGAGCTAAGCTCGGGCCAGGTAATGAGAATCCTTGCACAGCAAACAGAGGTGCTGGTCTAGGGAAGGGGCAGAGCATTTTAAACTAGAGGACTGGGATGAACAGATTTGCCTTGTGAAAAGATCACTTGGCCTTTAGAGCGGATAAAAGATGTGGTGCAAAGTAAGGAGGTGGTCACATGAATATGGTTACATTGAGAAATCATTCAAGCAAGAGAAAATGGTTGGTGGATACTGATGGTGACCCCAGAAGGGAAAAGTGGATAGATTCAAAAACCTTGAGGAAAAAAATCAAGACGACCTGGTGATTGCTTGAATGGGACTGGGGAACGAGAGACTGATTGGTGCCAAGGATAACTCCATGGTTCTAAACCCTGATCTGTATTAAAAATATCTGGTTCAAAATCACCTTCAGTTTACTTCAGTCACTCAGTTGTGTCCAACTCTTTGATACCCCATGGATTACAGCACACTGGCTTCCCTGTCCATCACCAACTCCCAGAGCTTGCTCAGACTCATGTCCATCAAGTCAGTGATGCCATCCCAACATCTCATCCTCTGTTGTCCCCTTCTCCTCCTGCCTTCAATCTTTCCCAGCATCAGGGTCTTTTCCAATGAGTCAGTACTTTGCATCAGGAGGCCAAAGTATTAGTTTCAGCTTCAGCATCAGTACTTCTAATGAATATTCAAGACTTATTTCCTTTAGAATTGACTGGTTGGATGTCCAAGGGACTCTCAAGAGTCTTCTCCAACACCACAGTTCAAAAGCATCAATTCTTCAGCGCTCAGCTTTCTTTATAGTCCAACTCTCACATCCATACATGACTACTGGAAAGACCATAGCTTCGACTAGATGGACCTTTGTTGGCAAAGTAATGTCTCTGCTTTTTAATATGCTGTGTAGGTTGGTCATAACTTTTCTTCCAAGGAGCAAGTGTCTTTTAATTTCAGGGCTGCAGTCATCATCTGCAGTGATTTTGGAGCCCTAGAAAATAAAGTTTCTCACTGTTTCTGTTATTTCCCCATCTATTTGTCATGAAGTGATGGGACCAGATGCCATTATGTTAGTTTTCTGAATGTTGAATTTTAAGCCAACATTTTTCACTCTCTTTCACTTTCACCAAGAGGATCTTTAGTTCTTCTTCACTTTCTCCCATACAGGTGGTGTCATCTGCATATCTAAAGTTATTGATATTTCTCCTGGCAATGTTGATTCCAACTTGTGCTTCATCCAGCCCATCATTCTGCATGATGTACTCTGCACATAAGTTAAATAAGCAGGATGACAATATACAGCCTTGACGAACTCCTTTCCCTATTTGGAACCAGTCCATTGTTCCATGTCCAGTTCTAACTGTTGCTTCTTGACCTGCATACAGATTTCTCAGGAGGCAGGTCAGGTGGTCTGGTATTCACACCTCTTGAAGAATTTTCCACAGTTTTTGTGATCCACACAGTCAAAGGCTTTGGCGTAGTCAATAAAGCAGAAGTAGATATTTTTTTAGAACACTCCTGCTTTTTCTATGATCCAACAGATGTTGACAATTTGATATCTGGTTCCTCTGCCTTTTCTAAATACAGCTTGACCATCTGGAAGTTCACGGTTCATGTACTGTTGAAGCCTGGCTTGGAGAATTTTGAGCATTACTTTGCTATTGCTAGCATGTGAGACGAGTGCAATTGTGTGGTAGTTTGAACATTCTTTGGCATTGCCTTTCTTTGGGATTGGAATGAAAATTGACTTTTTCCAGTCCTGTGGCCACTGCTGAGTCTTCCAAAATTGCTGGCATATTGAGTGCAGCACTTAATAACATCATCTTTTAGGAAGATCCTTAACTTACTTCTCCTATGGACAAACTGCATCTATAGCTACATATGGGACAATTCCCTCTGAAAATAATCTCATCAGCAGAGCAACCCCTTCACATGGGGCAAACAAGATGAAAAGGACAACAAATCGAGTAGAAATGGTAGAGACTCAATCTCGTCACAGGCAGGTACAGCAACGTATGATGAAGAGTGAACTCAAAACACAGAGCTCGGAGTTAAAGATTCATACCCCATATCAGGCACTCCAACTTTTAAGATCACCATTTGGTAGACAAGCCTCCAAAGCATCTGGCTTTGAAGACCAATGGGGCTCACACCCAAGAGACCTGAGGAGCTATGGCAAACTGAGGAACTTCTCCTAAAGGGCTCCCACACAGGCTAGTACAACTACTTTGGAAAACTGCTAGTATCTACTAAAGCTGGGCATAAGCATAGTCTGCTGCTGCTGCTAAGTCGCTTCAGTCGTGTCCGACTCTGTGCGATCCCATAGACGGCCTCTTACCAGGCTCCCCTGTCCCTGGGATTCTCCAGGCAAGAACACTGGAGTGGGTTGCCATTTCCTTCTCCAACGCATGAAAGTGAAAAGTGAAAGTCAAGTCGCTCAGTTGTGTCCGACTCTTAGCGACCCCTAAGATCCAGCAATTCTACTTGTAGGTATATATGCAAAAGAAATATACAGATATGTTCACCAAATGTACAATATTCATTAAAATGTTCCTAGAACCACTATTTATAATAGGTCCAAACTTAAAAAGTATACAAATGCTCATCAAGAGTAAAATGAGTAAATACACTGTATTACATTAATTCCCATGAAGGAATGTGCTGCGCTTAGTCACTCAGTCATGTCTGACTCTTTGCAACCCCATGGACTGTAGCCCACCAGCCTCCTCCACCCGTGGGAATTCTCCAGGCAAGAATACTGGAGTGGGTTTCCATGCCCTCCTCCTCCAAGAGATCTTCCCAACCCAGGGATGGGACCCATGTCTCCCTCATTGCAGGTGGATTCTTTATCATCTGAGCCACCAGGGAAGCTTGGAGAACATATTAATTCCCACAAAGGAATAACATATGGCAATGAGAATTAATGATTTGCAACTACATGCAACAAGAAGGATGTATCTCAATATGATAATGAGCAAAGGAAGCCAGATCAAAAGTCTAACTAGTATGATTTCATCTCTCTATACGAAGTACAAAACCACGTAGAACTAATCCATGCTGTTAGAAGTCAAGGTAGTCATCACTTTGGAGGTGTTAGTGGTGGTGAGGAAAGAGGTGAAGGCCTTAAAGTGAATACAAAATGGACCAACGGTGTTCTATGTCTTTAGCTCAGTACTGGTTACACAGGTGTGTAACCAGTTGTATATATAAATTCATCAAGCTGTACATTTATAATATGTTCTGAGTTGTATATCTATTTCAATTAATGTTTTTAAAGGTAATGTGATCAACACAGAATTTTTGAGAAATATCATAAGAAGAAGAAAAATTAAAGTTCCCTCACACCCACCACCAGAGATTTGCATTTTAGAGTACACTAGATTTTTTTAAATGTATCTAAATATTTAGAAAAACGTGATTACTGTACACAATTTATAACTTGCTTCTCCATTTAATAGATCATGAACATTTTTCTCTGCATTAAACATTTTTCTTTAATATCAGGCCTAATGACAGCAAAATATTCCCCCTACAGAGATAATTTAGCCAAACTGGAGTCTCATTCCTGGGATATAAGGACAAGAGTATGACCAGGGAATCTAAAGAACCCCTAAGGCCTTTGTAGCCATTTCTTGCAAACACTTTCAAATTCTAGGGAATTAAGGATCACTGGAACCATTTCATTTCCCCTGGAACCTATGGATGGTGGTATGACAGTGTTTTTTTCACTTTTTTTTTAAACTATGTTAAACGTGCCTTTTAAAAATCTGTGTCTTTATGCATATCCATGGTTATTTCCTTAGGATAAATTCTAGGAAGCAGAGTTCCCAAGTCCATTTTTTATTCAGTTCAGTTCAGTTCAGTTCAGTCACTCAGTCGTGTCCGACTGTTTGTGACCCCATGAATTGCAGCACGCCAGGCCTCCCTATCCATCACCAACAATCAGAGTTCACTCAAACTCATGTCCATTGAGTCGGTGATGCCATCCAGCCATCTCATCTTCTGTCGTCCCCTTCTCCTCCTGCCTCTAATCCCTCCCAGCATCAGGGTCTTTTCCAATGAGTCAACCCTTCACATCAGTTGGCCAAAGTATTGGAGTTTCAGCTTTAGCATCAGTCCTTCCAAAGAACACCCAGGACTGATCTCCTTTAGAATGGACTGGTTGGATCTCCTCGCGGTCCAAGGGACTCTCAAGAGTCTTCTCCAACACCACAGTTCAAAAGCATCAATTATTCAGCGCTCAGCTTTCTTCACAGTCCAACTCTCACATCCATACATGACCACAGGAAAAACCATACCTTGACTAGACGGACCTTTGTTGGCAAAGTAATGCCTAAGCTTTTGAATTTGCTATCTAGGTTGGTCATAACTTTCCTTCCAAGGAGTAAGCGTCTTTTAATTTCATTGCTGCAGTCACCATCTGCTGTGAATTTGGAGCCCCCAAAATTAGTCTGCCACTGTTTCCACTGTTTCCCCATCTATTTCCCATGAAATGATGGGACTAGATCCCATGATCTTAGTTTTCTGAATGTTGAGCTTTAAGCCAACTTTTTCACTCTCCTCTTTCACTTTCATCAAGAGGCTTTTGAGTTCCTCTTCACTTTCTGCCATAAGGGTGGTGTCATCTGCATATCTGAGGTTATTGATATTTCTCCCGGCAATCTTGATTCCAGCTTGTGCTTCTTCCAGTCCAGAGTTTCTCATGATGTCCTCTGCATAGAAATTAAATAAGCAGGGTGACAATATACATCCTTGACATACTCCTTTTCCTATTTGGAACCAGTCTGTTGTTCCACGTCCAGTTCTAACTGTTGCTTTCTGACCTGCATACAAGTTTCTCAAGAGGCAGGTCAGGTGGTCTGGTATTCCCATTTCTTTCAGAGTTTTCCACAGTTTATTGTGATCCACACTGTCAAAGGCTTTGGCACAGTCAATAAAGCAGAAATAGATGATTTTCTGGAACTCTCTTGCTTTTTTGAGGATCCAACAGATGTTAGCAATTTGATCTCTGGTTCCTCTGCCTTTTCTAAAACCAGCTTGAACATCTGGAAGTTCATGGTTCATGTATTCCTGAAGCCTGGCTTGGAGAATTTTGAGCATTACTTTACTAGTGTCTGAGATGAGTGCAATTGTGTGGTAGCTTGAGCATTCTTTGGCATTGCCTTTCTTTGGGATTGGAATGAAACTGAACTTTTCCAGTCCTGTGGCCACTGCTGAGTTTTCCAAATTTGCTGGAATATTGAGTGCAGCACTTTCACAGCATCATCTTTTAGGATTTGAAATAGCTCAACTGGAATTCCATCACCTCCACTAGCTTTGTTTGTGGTGATGCTTTCTAGGGCCCACTTGCCTTCACATTCTAGGATATCTGGCTCAAGGTGAGCGATCACACCATCGTGACTATCTTGGTCATGATGATCTTTTTTGTACAGTTCTTCTGTGTATTCTTGCCACCTCTTCTTAATACCTTCTGCTTCTGTTAGGTCCATACCATTTCTGTCCTTTATTGTGCCCATCTTTGCATGAAATGTTCCCTTCGTATCTCTAATTTTCTTGAAGAGATCGCTAGTCTTTCCCATTCTGTTGTTTTCCTCTATTTCTTTGCATTGATCTCTGAGGAAGGCTTTCTTATCTCTTCTTGCTATTCTTTGGAACTCTGCATTCAGATGGTTATATCTTTCCTTTTCTCCTTTGCTTTTTGCTTCTCTTCTTTTCACGGCTATTTGTAAGGCCTCCCCAGACCGCCATTTCGCTTTTTTGCATTTCTTTTCCATGGGGATGGTCTTGATCCCTGTCTCCTGTACAATGTCATGAACCTCAGTCCATAGTTCATCAGGCACTCTATCAGATCTAGTCCCTTAAATCTATTTATCATTTCCACTGTATAATCATAAGGGATTTGATTTAGGTCATTCCTGAATGGTCTACTGGTTTTCCCTACTTTCTTCAATTTAAGTTTGAATTTGGCAATAAGGAGTTCATGATCTGAGCCACAGTCAGCTCCAGGTCTTGTTTTTACTGACTGTATAGAGCTTCTCCATCTTTGGCTGCAAAGAATATAATCAATCTGACTTCAGTGTTGACCATCTGGTGATGTCCATGTGTAGAGTCTTCTCTTGTGTTGTTGGAAGAGGGTGTTTGCTATGACCAGTGCATTCTCTTGGCAAAACTCTATTAGCCTTTGCCCTGCTTCATTCCATATTCCAAATTTGCCTGTTACCCCAGATGTTTCTTGACTTCCTACTTTTGCATTCCAGTTCCCTATAATGAAAAGGACATTTTTTGGGGGGTGTTAGTTCTAAAAGGTCTTGTAGATCTTCATTAGAACCGTTCAATTTCAGCTTCTTCAGCATTACTGGTTGGGGCATAGACTTGGATTACTGTGATATTGAATGGTTTTCCTTGGAAACGAACAGAGATCATTTTGTCATTTTTGAGATTGCATCCAAGTACTGCATTTTGGATTCTTTTGTTGACCATGATGGCTATTCCATTTCTTCTGAGGGATTCCTGCCCGCAGTAGTAGATATAATGGTCAACTGAGTTAAATTCACTCATTCCAGTCCATTTTAGTTTGCTGATTCCTAGAATGTTGACGTTCACTCTTGCTGTCTCCTGTTTGATCACTTCCAATTTGCCTTGATTTAGGAACCTAACATTCCAGGTTCCTATGCAATATTGCTCTTTACAGCATCAGACCTTGTTTCTATCACCAGTCACATCCACAACTGGGTATTGTTTTTGCTTTGGCTCCATCCTTTCATTCTTTCTGGAATTATTTCTCCACTGATCTCCAGTAGCATACTGGGCACCTCCCGACCTGGGGAGTTCCTCTTTCAGTATCCTATCATTTTGCCTTTTCATACTGTTCATGGTGTTCTCAAGTGAAGAATACTGAAGTGGTTTGCCATTCCCTTCTCCAGTGGACCACATTCTGTCAGACCTCTCCACCATGACCCACCCATCTTGGGTGGCCCCACAGGGCATGGCTTAGTTTCATTGAGTTAGACAAGGCTGTGGTCCTAGTGTGATTAGATTGACTAGTTTTCTGTGATTATGGTTTCAGTGTGTCTTCCCTCTGATGCCCTCTTGCAACACCTACTGTCTTACTTGGGTTTCTCTTACCTTGGACGTAGGGTATCTCTTCACGGCTGCTCCAGCAAAGCGCAGCCACTGCTCCTTACTTTGGACGAGGGGGTATCTCCTCGCTGGCCGCCCCTCCTGACCTCGAAAGTGGAGTAGCTCCTCTCGGCCCTCCTGCGCCCACGCAGCCACCGCTCCTTGGACATGGGGCTGCTTCTCTTGGCCGCCGCCCCTGACCTCGGACACGGGGTAGCTTCTCTTGGCAGCTCCTGCACCGTCACAGCCTGGCACTCTTGGCCACCGCCCCTGACCTCGGACGTGGGGTAACTCCTCCCGGCCGCCACCCCGACTTTGGACGAGGGGTAGCTCCTCTCAGCCATGCTTCTGCGCGGTCCGTCGCAGCTGGTGCGCTTCTATGTATTGCCAATTTGACTTCTAAATAAGCTTTACCAATTCAAACTTCTCTCAGTAGTGCATGACAATGTCTATTTCCCTGCACCCTTAACAGCACTGAGAAAGCTGTTTAAACAACTCTTAGTCCATTTGATAAGCACAGCATGTTCTCAAATGCACTTATGTGATTACTAGCATAATTGGGCAGTATTTCATACACATATTAACCATGTATTATAGCTTTTATTTGTAAATTTCCTTTACAGTGACCTTTCCTTTTTTCTTTTTCAATGGAAGTTCACTGATTTTAAAAGATATTCTTGTATATTAAACAAACTAACTGAAAGGTTGTTGTTGAATCACACGAAAACACCGGGATTCTTGGCCCCCAGAGGAGAAGAATTCAATCCAGGGCCAGAGATGAGGCTTGATCGCTCAGAGCTTTTGTGTAATAAAGTTTTATTAAAGTATAAAGGAGATAGAGAAAGCTTCTGACATAGGCATCAGAAGGGGGCAGAAAGAGTACCCGCTTGCTAGTGTTAACAATGAAGTTATATACTCTCCAATGAATCCAAAGAATGTCTGGAGGTTGTAAAGACCTCACCAGACCTACTCCCATAATTTGCATTTTAAGACAACAGAATTAGCTAGAAGGTTTAATCCAGAGACTGTCCTCAGGCAGGATACATCCTTGTAAAGACCAGGTCTACTCCCATAATTTACATTTTAAGATAACAGAAGGTTTAATCCAGAGACTGTCCTCAGGCAGGATACATTATTGTTATATAATCCTAAGGAATGTAGAGAAGGAAAAAAAAAGTTTGTCCTTTCTTCCTCCTTGAGAATTCCAGACCCCTCTCTCCTTGGGGATCCCTAGACTCCCTATCAACCTGCCTAGGAAATGACTCTCTCATAACCCTCTCTCTCATATATTGCAAATACTTTTCCATTTACCTTATCTTTTCATTGGGTCTATGATGATTTTCAAATGTGCTTAAGCTTTTATTTCTCATGTCATCAAATCTACTCATCTTTTCATTTATGATCATTGTCTTTTGCTTAGAAAAATCCTTCCCAGGCCAACATTACAGAAGATTTTAATTTTTAAAAATGATTTTGTAGGTGTCATCATTTTAAGCAGGATACATAAAAGAAGAAAGAACAAAAGCAGCCTAAAAACCAGTACAATTTCTCTTAATATAGGTAAGGGCATATGTGACAATTGTGTCAATGGCTGTGGCCGCTATTAGGTGGTTACATTGAAAGTCAAGGAAGAGGAGGAGGTAAAGCAAGAAAGGTTCTTTCTAAACATCAGTAAAACATTTGTTCTAAAGACCTTGGTGATGAACCATCCTTCTCTTCAACTTGTTGAGAGGGACTGGGCTGTGTTTTGGAGGCCACTCCAGTGTAATCTTGCCAGAGACAGGAGGACAGAGCTGCCCAGCTTCCCTTTCTTTCTCTAGAGAAGTAGAACACACATCCAGTAAACAACCTCCATCGAGCTTTACCAAACAATTCTCTTTTCAACTACAAAATCTGGATACTAGAGATGTGTTCCAATGACTGTTCTGAAAGCCAAAAGATGAACTGCTGTGAAACCCTGAACAACTGTCAGATAAAGGAATGCTGCTATAATTAATGCACTGAGCAAAGCTTAGGTATCATTTTTAATTTCAAAAAGTCAAAGAAGTTGTATTAATTGTGTAGCAGATGCAGCTTTCACATCTGTGAGTACTCAAAATTAGAGACAATATAAACTTTAAGATTCCGACCCTGATGATTGCTTTTCAACATCAGAAAATATAACTTGTGACAATAATGTGATTTTAATTTTTATCTTCTGATATAATATTTTAAAATTCAGTCTGGAATATTTGAAAATTCAATTCTCTATGTGTGTATATACATACACACATACACACATTAGTAATAATTAATATGGAGACACTGGTGAGTTTAAAGCTAGTACTTTCCCTGAGTAATTGTATCTGGTCTTTTGACAGGTTCTTATCTTGCCCTTGTAGCTAACCTATTACAAGCTACCGCCACTAATAGGGAACAAAGATAGATTTAGACAAGGGATTGTGTTGTATCAGGACAAAGCACACAGCAAACATAACAGACTTAAGAGCAACATGAAAAGAAAATAGCAATCCCAAAGCTCCATTAAGAACTTAGAACACCAGATCAAGATCCAAAGCTGATGGCTTCGGTGGGTGTGATATGGCTGCCAGGAAATGACCTTGCATGCCCTGCTGGAGAAATTAATCCCAAAGGTACCATAGGAAGAAGATGACCCAATTACTGAGAAGAAAGTCAGGTTTATAAAAGACCATGATGAGAAGAACAGACCACAAAGACTCAAATATCAGAGCAATCAAGATTGTCAGATTTTGATTGTGAGAGTCAAAGCCAGAAACTACTCATAAGTGAAAAGGAAAAAATGTCCTGTTGAAAAATCAGTGTCCTGATGTTGCTGGGAGCAAGACCAACTCTTCAGGTTTTAAATGGAGTAGGAATGTCCAGGTTCATAATGTTATCACCCCATTGCTAGTTGGAATTGATATAAAACAGAGAAGGCAGGTAAAGATGACCTAGAAAAGAAATGTGCAGAATAACATTCTGATGGCAAGAAAGTTGATTTTGCTTGAACTTTTAATCTATTGTTACTTCTGACTACCTGTTCTTTCCATATTGATTTTCTTTTAAATGGTCTTTTGCCCTTTTAAAATTGATTTTTTACAGTGTTTCTTTGCCAAATATCTCCACTGCTTCTTATGTTACATTTGATGACATTTAAAATCTTTATATTCTCCCTTTCCCCCTGAAATAAAGGGTAGCTTTGACTTAATTCTATTCTAAGGAAAAACTAGAAAAATAGTGAAAACCAAATTTATTAGTTGCCCCCAAGAGTAATTGCTAATTTTACTCTATAAAATGTTCATGCAGTACATTCCCCAAACTATTTTTAGATGGAGTTTTTAAATTGAAGGATAATTGCTTTACAATATTGTGTTGGTTTCCACCATACATCAACATGAATCAGGCAAGAGTATACACATGCCCCTCCTCTTGAACCTCCCTCCCATCTCCCACCCCATCCCACCCCTCTAGGTTGTCACAGAGTACTGGCTTCAGCTTCCTAAGTCATGTAACAAATTCCCACTGAGTATCTATTTTACATATGGTAGTGTGTATGTTTCCAGGCTACTCTCTCCACTCACCCCACTCTCTTCTTCCCCTTTTCGTGTCCACAAGCCTGTTCTCTATGTCTGTGTCTCCATTGCTGCTGTTGCTGCTGCTAAGTCGCTCCAGTCGTGTCTGACTTTGTGCGACCCCGGAGACAGCAGCCCACCAGGCTCCCCCGTCCCTGGGATTCTCCAGGCAAGAACACTGGAGTGGGGTGCCATTTCCTTCTCCAATGCGTGAAAGGGAAAAGTGAAAGTGAAGTCGCTCAGTCGTGTCCGACTCCCAGCGACCCCATGGACTGCAGACCACCAGGCTCCTCCACCCATGGGATGCTCCAGGTGAGAGTACTGGAGTGGGTTGCCATTGCTTTCTCCATGTGTCTCCATTGCTATCCTCCAAACAGGCTCATTAGTACCATCTTTCTAGATTATGTACATATGTTTCAAATATGATGATTGTTTTTCTTTTTCTGACTTACTTCACTCTGTATAATAGGTTCTAGGTTCATCCACCTCATCAAGTGCATTGCTTTTTACGGTTGAGTAATATTCCATTGTATACATATACCAAAGCTTCTTTTTCCATTCATCTGTCAATGGACATCTAGGTGGCTTCCATGTCCTAGCTATTGTAAATAGTTCTGCAGTGGACAGTGGGGTACATGTGTCTTTTTCAATTACAGTTTCCCTCAGGGTATATGCCCAATAGTGGGAATGTGGGGTCACATGGTAGATTTATTCCTAGTTTTTAAGGACTCTCCATACAGTTCTCCATAGTGGCTGTATCAATTTACATTCCCACCAACAGTGCAAGAGGGTTCTCTTTTCTCCACACCCTCTCCAGCATTTATTGTTTGTAGGTTTTGGATGATGGTCATCCTGACTGGTGTGAGGTGGTATCTCATTGTAGTTTGGATTTACATTTCTCTAATAATGAGCGATGTTAAATCATCTTTTCATGTGTTTGTTAGCCATCTGTATGTCTTCTTTGGAGAAATGTCTGTTTAGGTCTTCTGTCCACTTTTTTTTTTTTTTATCTTCTTTGAGAATTGTCTACTCTCTTCTCCTTTTTCTATTTTTATTTTTTTTTTTTAGGTTATGAATATACTTTCTTTTTATTTTTTTAATTTATTTTATTTTTAAACTTTACAATATTGTATTAGTTTTGCCAAATATCAAAATGAATCCGCCACAGGTAAACCCGCGTTCCCCATCCTGAACCCTCCTCCCTCCTCCCTCCACTACCTTCCCTCTTGGTCGTCCCAGTGCACCAGCCCCAAGCATCCAGTACCGTGCATCGAACCTGGACTGGCGACTCGTTTCATACATGATATTATACATGTTTCAATGCCATTCTCCCAAATCTCCCCACCCTCTCCCTCTCCCACAGAGTCCATAAGACTGATCTATACATCGGTGTCTCTTTTGCTGTCTCGTACACAGGGTTATTGTTATCATCTTTCTAAATTCCATATATATGCGTTAGTATACTGTATTGGTGTTTTTCTTTCTGGCTTACTTCACTCTGTATAATAGGTTCCAGTTTCATCCATCTCATTAGAACTGATTCAAATGTATTCTTTTGAATGGCTGAGTAATACTCCATTGTGTATATGTACCACAGCTTTCTTATCCATTCATCTGCTGATGGGCTTCTAGGTTGCTTCCATGTCCTGGCTATTATAAACAGTGCTGCGATGAACATTGGGGTACACATGTCTCTTTCCCTTCTGGTATTGAGTCGCATGAGCTGCTTACGTATTTTGGAAATTATTCCTTTGTCAGTTGTTCCATTTGATATTATTTTCTCTCATTCTAAGGATTGTCTTTTCACCTTGTTTATAGTTTCCTTTGCTGTGCAAAACTTTTAAATTTAATTAGGTCCCACTTGTTTATTTTTGTTTTCATCTCCATTATTCTAGAAGGTGGGTCATAGAGGATCTTCCTGTGATTCATGTCATGAAGTGTTCTGCTTATGTTTTCCTCTAAGAGTTCTATAGTTCTGGTCTATAGTTCCTACATTTAGGTCTTTAATCCATTTTGAGTTTATCTTTGTGCATGGTGTTAAGAAGTGTTCTAATTTTATTCTTTCACATGTAGCTGTCTAGTTTTCCCAGCACCCCTTATTTAAGAGAATATCTTTTCTTTATTGTATATTCTTGCCTCCTTTGTCAAAGATATGATGCCCATAGGTGCGTGGATTTATCTCTGAGCTTTATGTCTTGTTTCATTGATCTATAGTTTTTTTTCTGTGCCAGTATGACACTGTCTTGATGATTGTTGCAGGATGGATTCTTAATTTCAAAGTTATGAACTTGTTAAAATCACTCTGATTGACAACCATGAAAGACTCAAAAAAGAACAGCCAGCATACAATTTGTATAGCCACTCAAATACACTTTTATTTACTGGTGACTACATCAGGATGTAGACCAACTTCATGTTTTCAAACTACATACATGAGTACTAGGTATTTTTGATTCATAAGTATCTGGCAATCTGGGGCAATGCAGGGGAGGAACCAACCACCTAGGCTAGATGAGAACTGCTCATGTGAATTCTTGGAGCACTATGTTCGCATCAAAAGTGAAACTCATATGGTATTACACACAGAAGTCATATTAAGGGAGGGTATAAATATTTTGAAAGGCAGCATCCAATAATCCTCATAAATGTCTGTCTGTTGAAAGATTTATTGGAGCATCTAATAAGCTCTTCTTTCTTTCTTTATTCTCTCACCTCAATGGCCCAGTTGAGGAATGTAAGATATACTAAAACAGAAAGCTATATATTCATAGTATGGTGGAACAGTTTTAAAAGGACTCAGGCCAAACACAGAAGAATGTATGCCTTTTTGGTGACAGGAAGAGGGGAAATGGAAACAAAAGAAATAAATACAAGAAAGGAGCCTCTCAGGATCCAGAAATAAATATTATATGCTGTGACTTGAGGGTGATTAATTCAACTCTCTACATCTGAGTTTGGAATAAAGATAAAAACTAATTTTTTTTCTTGAAACCACTCCATGACAATAAATAAAGTAGTATTATGCTTCATGACAATAAGATCATATAAATAAGATTCTCAAGTAGCTCGAAGTGGGGCATTCAGAAGCTTAGTCTGATTATGAACAGAGAAAGAAAATTCCTTGTAGGACTGCTAATAATGGATCTAAGCTCCTCCCATTCTTACACTGACTGAACAAAATTGAAAAGTCAATATTTGCTTTTGAAGAATTCCCCTCTTTTGCCTTTTACAAACTGTTTTCTAGGACTCTTATGCTTCATTTTGCATCCTCATTAAGCCTTCCCTTGAATTAATTCTAAGTTGCTATTGGATGATAAAGATATATTTGTCAAAAAGAAATGAATCTCTAATACCACTATGTTTAATGCAGCCTAACATCAAAAACACCTGGGGAGTGTGTTTCAAAATCCTTGTGTCCAAGCTCTACCCCTATAGATTCTAATTCAATAAATTTGGCATTTGTATAATTGGAAGAATGGGGAATAAAGAAATAAAGTATTTCTTGGAATACTAAGAAACTTACATGTTCAGCTGGTCCTGAGCATTTATACAAGGATGTCTCCCCCACTTCAGAGTCCCATGACATCAGGTGTAAAGCCCTGTTTTTTTAATAACTGTCTTTTATTTTGGTGGGGGGTTGGCTTTTTCCTTTTTCTAATTTATTTTTTTTTAGATTTTTTAAATTTTAATTGGAGGCTAATTACTTTACAATATTGTATTGGTTTTGCCATACATCAACATGAACCTGCCTTGGGTGTATACATGTTCCCAGTCCTGAACCCGCCTCCTACCTCCCTCCCCATACCATCTTTCTGGGTCATCCCAGTGCACCAGCCCCAAGCATTCTGTATCCTGCATTGAACCTGGACTGGCAATTCATTTCTTATATGATATTATACATGTTTCAATGCCATTCTCCCAAATCATCCCCCCCACACAGAGTCCAAAAGACTGTTCTATACATCTGTGTCTCTTTTGCTGTCTCGCATACAGGGTTATTGTTACCATCTTTCTAAATTCCATATATATGTGTTAGTATACTGTATTGGTGTTTTTCTTTCTGGATTACTTAATTGGAGTATAACTGCTTTACAAGGTTGTGTTAATTTCTGCTGTACAGTAATGTGAATCAGCTATCAGTTCAGTTCAGTCGCTCAGTCGTGTCCAACTATTTGCGACCCCATGAACCACAGCACGCCAGGCCTCCCTGTCCATCACCAACTCCCAGAGTTTACCCAAACTCATGTTCATCGAGTCAGTGATGCCATCCAACCATCTCATTCTCTGTCGTCCCCTTCTCCTCCTGCCCCCAATCCCTCCCAGCATCAGGGTCTTTTCCAATGAGTCAACTCTTCACATGAGGTAGCCAAAGTACTGGAGTTTCAGCTTCAGCATCAGTCCTTCCAAAGAACACCCAGGACTGATCTCCTTTAGGATGGACTGGTTGGATCTCCTTGAAGTCCAACCACTCTCAAGAGTCTTCTCAACACCACAGTTCAAAAGCATCATTTCTTCAGTGCTCAGCTTTCTTCACAGTCCAACTCTCACATCCATACATGACCACTGGAAAAACCATAGCCTTGACTAGATGGACCTTTCTTGGCAAAGTAATGTCTCTGCTTTTGAATATGCTATCTAGGTTGGTCATAACTTTCCTTCCAAAGAGTAAGCATCTTAATTTCACGGCTGCAATCACCATCGGCAGTGATTTTGGAGCCCAAAAAAATAAAGTCTGACACTGTTTCCACTGTTTCCCATCTATTTCCCATGAAGTGATGGGACCAGATGCCATAATCTTAGTTTTCTGAATGTTGAGCTTTAAGCCAACTTTTTCACTCTCCTCTTTCACTTTCATCAAGAGGCTTTTGAGTTCCTCTTCACTTTCTGCCATAAGGGTGGTGTCATCTGCATATCTGAGGTTGTTGATAGTTCTCCCAGCAATCTTGATTCCAGCTTGTGCTTCTTCCAGTCCAGCGTTTCTCGTGATGTACTCTGCATGTAAGTTAAATAAGCAGCATACAGTATATAGCTTTGACGTACTCCTTTTCCTATTTGGAACCAGTCTGTTGTTCCATGTCCAGTTCTAACTGTTGCTTCCTGACCTGCTATAAGTATACATGTATCCCCTCCCTCTTGAGCCTTGCTCCCACTCCACCCCACATCCTACCCCTGTAGGTCATCACAGAACATGGAGTTGAACTCCCTGTGTGACAGCAGCTTCCCACTATCTATTTTGCACATGGTAGTGTTACTCTGTTAATTCGTCACTCTCTCTCCTTCCACTCTTCCCCTATCAATTTCTAAGCCACTAATGTACAAGGAACAGGAGACCAGTACCACTTTCTGTTGCACCATTCCCCTGCTTCTCAACCTAACAATTGCTCCAGCATCGTGTGGAAGAAAGTGACAGCTCCATCAGTCACTTGATAGTTGAGTAACCTTGAGAAGCCACTCATCTGCCTGGGCATCAGATTCCTCTTCTGTAAAGGGAGGAGAATGAACTCGATGACCTCTAAAATTTCTCCCTCTTCTAAAATCCAGAACTTTACACAACTTCATCTTGGCTACTGCTATTTATTCTTCTTAAAATGGGAAATTATAATGTCCAACTGAATTTACTGGCAATACTGTACTGCCTTGGGAAAAATGATGTGCTCTGACCCTTCCAACCTGCAGCTCACCCTTCATAGAGAAGCCAAGTGCGGCTCTCAGTTCTGGGTTTCACAGACTATTCCCACTCTTCTCACTTGGTGATTGAGTGGGAGGCAGCCGGCAATATTTCAAAATGCAAACTGACATTTAATTATACAAAAATCCCCTTTCACAATCCCTTGTTTTGCCAGGCCAACTCTGATGTATTTGAACGTTTTTCCCTTTTTGTTGACTCCTAGTTTTCTAGTGTTCATGTGAAGAACAAATGAGCCTCAAACACTAGATTTATAGTCTTGTTAATTCTTCTTCTACCTCTTAGAATCTTTAGGTGACACTGTTATTTACAAAATGAAGTTTCTTTCTGAGACTTACCTGAATCCCTGACACCTATAATGACATTTTCAAAATCTGGACATTTCCCAATATTTGTATCAACAATAGAGTATTTGTAAAAATGTCACTTAAAAGTTTAAATGGAGATTCTTGCAGAAAGTAGATAAAAATGGACTTTTCTGTTTTAATTAATTAAACATTGAAACGGCTCAGCTTAGAGATAAGCCAGGGCCAGGACCACAGTGAGGTGGAATGAGGCACTTGCCTCAGATGTTGAATTTAAGAAGGCATAAAAAAACTGAGTAATCAACATAAACAATGTTTTAATGCAATATTTTAGGTCAGTAACATTGCCATGGCAAGCCATATAGACCCAAATGCAAAAGGAAATATCATGATACTGATCTTTATTTAAAATTTTGGTATTTTGTTAACTGTGTATTTTTTAATTACTTTGATTTTTTTGAAATGTTGAAATAAAATATTTATCTTGACTGCTGAACTTCTGGGTCCCCTTAAAACTTAAAGTCTGCATCCAAGGCAAGTGTCTTCACTTTACCTTAGTCCTGCCCTAGAATAACTTACCTTCTGTTATAAGCCATACACCAACATTACTGCATCTGGTTCTTAATAAAGAGGGAGTTCTGCAACTCTAATTATTTCTATCATAGTTACTATTTGTGTGTCTGTCTTTACCAAGTGGTTAATGCCATTTTGATAATTTATTCTAAGCAGTGAATGGAGAAGTAGGCAACTTTCTTTTTACGTAAGAGAAAAATGAAACCCTGAAAGGTGCAAATAACCTGAAAAGGGATATAATGCAATTAATAGCTGAAAAATTTTACACCATATGCACACTGTCTTGTTAAATGAGATGGTGGGGGGAGGGGAGTAAAATAATAAAAGAGGAAGAAATATAGGAAAGAAGATAGGAAGATGAAAACATATCCCAGAAAGTTTCAAATTTCAGTTTCTGTAAGACTCATCTGGCATATTTGCTTAAAATGTAGATTCTCCGGCTGATTCTCATTGACATAAATCAAATAAGGCCTGGGGCATGTCCCAGAATCTGCATTTTTAAGTGATTCTGATGCAGGTGTTCTAAGGACTGCGTGTTGAGAAACACTGATTGGGAGCTCCCGTTTTAGCAGAAACTAGGTTTGTATCCAGAGAAGGCAATGGCACCCCACTCCAGTACTCTTGCCTGGAAAATCCCATGGATGGAGGAGCCTGGTAGGCTGCAGTCCATGGGGTTGCAAAGAGTCAGACATGACTGAGCGACTTCCCTTTCACTTTTCACTTTCATGCATTGGAGAAGGAAATGGCAACCCACTCCAGGATTCTTGCCTGGAGAATCCCAGGGACGGGGGAGCCTGGTGGGCTGCCGTCTATGGGGTCGCACAGAGGCAGACACAACTGAAGCGACTTAGCAGCAGCAGCAGGCTATGTATCTGAAACACATTTTCTCAACTCCAACCCTCCTCCTCCACCAATAACGAACAACCCAGGGACACTGAACTGTACCAAGGAATCCAGCTACAGCATAAGAGTTGGTGGTCAATAGCCACAATGGCAGCCAACTGGGGTGGATGATAAGGTGAAAAGAAAGGGTGGTGGAAATGTTGGGGGTGGGGAGTGAGGGAGAACAATTCAGAAAATAGGAAGAAAGTAGTGTTTTGCACATGTGATGGTTTTACTTTCCATTTTAAAACTCAAAATGAGAAGTGTAACCATTATGTCAATGCTAGCTATCATACAAGCAAATCACATAATATATTTATAGATACAACAATAACTTAGTTTGATGAGGGAAGAACCAAATCTTGGATTGAACCTGTTTCCTAGTTTAAACCTACATCTCTGGATTTATCTCCACTCTGCCTTTCTGCGCCTTCTGTCTCTGATCCTGAACTCAAGCTGTTCTTACTGGGCCAGTCTTCAGTTTGTGTAATTGTAAGTCAGAAGAAACTTGAAATCGTCTCCCCAGAGAAATCACTCTGGTTAACTCAATCATTGTTGTCAGTCGCTGAGTTGTGTCTGACTCTTTGTCACCCCATGGACAGCAGCAAGCCAGGCTTCCCTGATCTTCATCATTTTCTGGAGCTTGCTCAACTCAATGCCATCCTGTAAGTGACATCTCACCATCATGCCCACCCAATCTTCACTTGTGTTTATACAGTTAACTAGACAATACTTACTATTTATGCATCCATGCCTGTGTTGTTTAGGTCTAAAAATGTATCTAGGCCATGGCTCAATTTGTAAACAGATTTTCAATTTCTGGAGGTGTCTAAAATTTATAAAACCTTATTACAAAAACTGTATTACCTAATAAAATGCTGTATACCATGAAAAGGGTCAATGAGCATATAATGAAGAGATTGCTAATAAAATAGTTGCATATTCGTAGGTCAATAGCTCTGAAATGCTGTCATTCACTTGCCACTGAAGTGAGTTTTCCTCCCCTAAAGAATACACCTCTAATTTTTAATATCTATTAGACTCTCAGTATTTCTCTAGATCTGTTGGGAGTAGGGGTGGAGGAGAGAAGTATAAGCCATAGTCTTAAGAAATTTAAAATTGTATGGAGGTGAAAATCCAATACACTTTGTCTACAATTTTAGGCCAAGATATTAATATTTTGAATCTGAAACCAGAATAGAGGAAAGAAGGATCAAGCTGACTTGGAGTTTTCTTGGATGACATGGAAATGCTACTAGTCAGGATCCGATCAGAGGTAAAGGAGAAAAAAATGGCATAAAACACAGAGAGAAGTGAAGGGTAAAGATACAGCCAAGGTAAGAGTCATGAAAGCATGTAATGGAAAGATTACATGTGGAGAGGGCTTTTAAAAAGAAAACGAATGAGAGAATAAAGAATAAGAGGGAATAGTTTTACATCTCACATCAAAAGATTCTGAGAGAGGAGGAGGCCATTAGGGGCAATTGAAATCTGTTTTGTAGAAAGAAGAAACTTGAATGACTTTTAAGATAGAATACAACGAACCTATAGTTTAAAAAGAGAAAGGTAACTATGGCAGTGAGTTCCTAGGAGGAGGAGGTAGAGATGGGATGTAGAATACAGTGGATGAGAAAGGTACGCTTGCCTGCTCAGTTGCGCAGTCATGTCTGACTCTTTGTGACCCCATGGACTGTAGGTTGCCAAGCTCCTCTGTCCATGGGATTCTCAGGCAAGAGTACTGGAGTGGGTTGCCATGCCCTTCTCCAGAGAAAGCTATAGAGGGAAGAAAAGCCCTTTGAAGGAAGATGTGGATACAGAGAACTTCTGGAAAATGTCGGAGGCACAGGAGGGACTTCACCCTGGATGGTTTCCATCATTTTTCAATATGTGGAAGGTAAGATCCAGTTCCTACAGGCAAAAATGGAGTTGGGGTAGATAAGAACGTTGTGATTAACTGTGGTGGTGAGTTTTATAAGGTGTTGGTGTATTTTCACTCTCTATGGTTGCACAATGGTGTGTGTGCTAAACCTTATGTAGAGTATTCACATATAGAGAAAGTATAAATCTTGTATAAAGCTACAGCTTCTCTCTCAAGATTATAAAGTGCAACTAATTTTACAAGTTGAGATATGTTTAAATATCTAGAAGAAAATTTCAGTTTTTCTTCTTTTATCATTTTTTATATCCTATGAGTCAACCAATTTCAATTTGTTTCTAATTTGGATTGTTATTACATAATGTTTTGAAATGAAAGAGCAGTGGTGATAGCAACTTGGATTGACAGAGTAAGTGACACACAAATTTTGTAAATAATATCAAAAGAGCTAACATTAACTTCCAGTTAAAAATAACTATAAAATGTGGGGCAATTCCTAATTTAACTGAAAATATCTATCTATGACCTTCCATATATGAGGAAGCTATTCAACAACTATATAGTAAAGTCAGAAGTGTCTCCAGGGGTAAAAGTAAATTTTAAATTTGAATCAAATAACAGACTACTATAGACCATGCTGACTTATTTCCCTGTTTTCCCCATGAAACCGAAGCTAGGAAGGGTCTAACTTAGCTATCCTTCCTGGTCGTATAAGGTCATCCACTCACAAAAAAGCAGGGGGGACTAATTTTAAGTTTTGAAGGGCATGTACTCTTATACCAATCTTAAGGTAATTTGTAGTAAATTTCTAAATATTTATTGGTCAACTAGGAATCGAATTTCCTAGTATCTTTTTACCATCCTTAAAGGATTGCTTTACTACATATTTCCTATGTATTATGAGCTTCAGGAATAACGTCTAAGCTGCCTCTATTTCAGTGAAGTGAGAGATAAAAGCTGCCTTGCTCATTATGTTTGGAATTAGTCATTGATCTGCTTGAAGCATAAAAACTTATTTTGTCATTTTATAATTGCTCCAAGAAATGGAGAGGATTTTACTCACTTGAGGTTTTTAATTTACTCATCAATAGATGACTTATGCAAAACCTTCTGACAGTCTAGAGATGACCTGAGCATTCACCTTTTAAAAAGATTTTAAAAGCTCCCCTGGATCCTAGATGAGGGAGCCATTGCCCTGGTGAAATCAGAGTTTTATCCAGGGGCTATTTTCATTTCTTAGTACTGAAAATGCCATGTTTTCTCTGCCGTTGGTCCCCTCTCCTTTGCATACATGCATGATAATGAGGTCTCACCTTTGGGCACACTGCACCATCCTTCCCTTTCCTAACAGCAGCATACCGTTCATACCCCCACACCAGGGAAAACTGCCTTGGAGCAACTAAGAATATTAAGCCAAAATTGTGCTTATTCCCATCTTGTGGGGAAGGGGAACAGCTTGCCTCAATAATTGAATTAATTGAAGATTCATTTATTAATTAAAGATCCAAATTGTGGCTAGGACTGCCTTTGAGCAGGCTGACTAGCTTTTGAGTCTCTTATTTAGCCAAAATGCAAAAGATTTGAAATTGGGCTTAAAAAAAAAAAAATGCTGATCTAGAAAATGGAAAAAAAGATAACAGCAGACACAGTCATTCAAAATCTCCATTCCTGTTATCTGCTCAGACTGAACAGAGTAGGGGGAGCATGCTGATATAGAAAGCCAAAAGGGATGCATTGCAAGTCTGGCTCTTTCCTCTACCAGCTGTGTCTTGGCTTAAAATATTTGATCTCTTAGCATGATCTGAAAAATGAAGACAGCAGAATTTCCTCATAAAATTCTGGTAAATATGGAGCAAAAAAAAAAAAAAAATACATACAAACTGACTGGAACAGCTGTCTGTCACATAACTTGGTATTTAGGTTCATGGGGTCGCAAAGAGTCAGACACAACTGAAGCAACTTAGCACAGCACCGCCTAAGTACATCCTATCATGTGAATGTATGTACCTTTTGGAGAATGGGGTAAAAAAATATCCCTAATCTGAGGCCCTTCTTACTAATCATTTCACAGGAATGAGCACTTATTACAACAATATGATCTCTGAGATTGATCGTAAGTGACATTCCTTTTTTATCTTATTGTTAAAAAAATTTTAAGCATACACAAAAGTAGAGAGAATGTTATAGTTCACCCTCAGTTTTGACAATTATCATCTTGCATTTCATCTGTACTCACTGCCATTTCTCCCCCTCCCAGATTATTTTGAAGCAAATCTCTAAAATAATATTTCATCCATAAATATTTCAGTATGTCTCTAAAAAATGTGGATTAGAAAATATAACCACAATACTGTTATCACACTTTTAAAATTAATAATTCTGTAATATCATCAAATATCCAGCCAACATTCAGAGTTCCCCAATTGCCATATGCATGTTTTTTTTTCCCCAACAGGTTTTTGCTGTTGTTGTTGAATCTGTATCTGAATAAGATACATACACTGCAATGGATTCTGAATTAAATTTCCCCATTCCAGTCCATTTTAGTTCATTAAGTCTAGTTCACTGATTCCTAAAATGTCGATGTTCACTCTCTCCATCTCCTGTTTGACCACTTCCAATTTACCTTGAATCATGGACCTAACACTCCTGGTTCCTATGAAATATTCTTTACAGCACCAAACTTTAATTCCATCACCACTCATATCCACAACTGGTAATTGTTTTTGCTTTGGCTCTGTCTCTTCATTCTTTCTGGAGTTATTTCTCCACTCTCCTCCAGTAGCATATTGGGAACCTACCAAACTGGGGAGTTCATCTTTCAGTGTCATATCTTTTTGCCTTTTGATAATGTTCATGAGGTTCTCAAGGCAAGAATGCTGAAGTGCTTTGCCATTTCCTTCTCCAGTGGACCACGTTCTGTCAGAACTCTCCACCATGACCCGTCTGTCTTAGGTGGCACTACACGGCATGGCTCATAGTTTCATTGAGTTAGACAAGGCTGTGGTCCATGTGATTAGTTTGAGTCATTTTTTGTGACTGTGGTTTTCATTCTGTCTGCCCTCTGCTGAATAAGGATAAGAGGCTTATGGAAGCTTCCAGATAGAAGACATTGACTGTGGGGCAAACTGGGTCTTGTTCTGATGGGCAGGGCTGTGCTCAGTAAATCTTTAATCCAATTTTCTGTTGATGGGAAGGGCTGTGCTCCCTCCCTATTGTTTGACCTGAGATCAAACTATGGTGGAGCTAATGAAGATAATGGCGACCTCCTTCAAAAGGGCCTGTGTACTCACTGCTACACTCAGTGCCCCCGACCCTGCAGCAGGCCATTGCCAACCCACACCTCTGCAGGAGACTCCTGAACACTCACAGGCAAGTCTGGGCCAGTCTCTCATGGGGTCACTGCTCCTTTCTCCTGGGTCCTTGTGTGCACAAAGTTTTGTTTGCGCCCTCCAAGAGTCTGTTTCACTAGTCCTGTGTAAGTTCTATAATCAAAACCCACTGGCCTCCAAAGTTAAATTCCCTGGGGGTTCTCAGTGCTCTTGCCAGATCTCCAGGTTGGGAAATCTGTTTTGGGTCCTAGAACTTTCTTAACAGTGCAAGAATTTATTTATTATAATTGTTCTGCAGTTTGTGGGCCATGTGTTCAGTGGATCTATGGTAGGGTTAATGGTGACCTCCTCCAAGAGGGCTTATGCCACATGCTGTGTAACCCAGGTCTGCTGAATGCAGAGTTCCTGCCCCTGTGGAAGGCCACTGCTGACCTGTACCTCCACAGGAGACACTCAAACACTCAAAGGCAGGTATTGCTCAGTCTCTGTGGGGTCTCTGGGTCCTGGTGAGCACAAGCTTTGTTTGAGGGCTCTGAGCGTCTCTGGCAGGCATAGGGTTTGATTCTACATGTGATTTCACCCCTTCTAAATCAGAAAAACATCTATTTCTGCTTGATTGACTATGTCAAAGCCTTTGACTGTGTGGATCACAATAAACTGTGGAAAATTCTGAAAGAGATGGGAATACCAGGCCACCTGACCTGCCTCTTGAGAAACCTATATGCAAGTCAGGAGGCAACAGTTAGAACTGGACATGGAACAACAGACTGGTTCCAAATAGGAAAAGGAGTAGCTCAAAGCCATATATTGTCACCCTGCTTCTTTAACTTCTATGCAGAGTACATCATGAGAAACGCTGGGCTGGAAGAAGCACAAGCTGGAATCAAGATTGCCAGGAGAAATATCAATAACCTCAGATATGCAGATGACACCACCCTTATAGCAGAAAATGAAGAGGAACTAAAGAGCCTCTTGATGAAAATGAAAGAGAAGAGTGAAAAAGTTGGCTTAAAGCTCAACATTCAGAAAACGAAGATTATGGCATCTGGTCCCATCACTTCATGGGAAACAGATGGGGAAACACTGGAAACAGTGTCAGACTATTTTTTTGGGCTCCCAAATCACTGCAGATGGTGATTGCAGCCATGAAATTAAAAGATGCTTACTCCTTGGAAGGAAAGTTATGACCAACCTAGATAGCATACTAAAAAGCAGAGACATTACTTTGCCAACAAAGGTCCGTCTAGTCAAGGCTATGGTTTTACCAGTGGTCATGTATGGATGTGAGAGTTGGACTGTGAAGAAAGCTGAGTGCCAAAGAATTGATGCTTTTGAACTGTGGTGTTGGAGAAGACTCTTGAGAGTCCCTTGGACTTCAAGGAGATCCAACCAGTCCATTCTAAAGGAGATCAGTTCTGGGTGTTCATTGGAGGGACTGATGCTGAAGCTGAAACTCCAATACTTTGGCCACCTCATGCAAAGAGTTGACTCATTGGAAAAGACCCTGATGCTGGGAGGGATTGGGGGCAGGAGGAGAAGGGGACGACAGAGATGGCTGGATGGCATCACCAATTCAATGGACATGAATTTAAGTAAACTCTGGGAGATGGTGATGGACAGGGAGGCCTGGCGTGCTGCGGTTCATGGGGTCACAAAGAGTTGGACATGACTGAGCGACTGAACTGACCTGAACTGAAATCAGTAAACTAAAATGGACTGGAATGGGCTAATTTAATTAAGATGATCATTATATATACTACTCTGGGCAAGAATCCCTTAGAGGTAATGGAGTAGCCTTCATAGTCAACAAAAGAGTCTGAAATGCAGTACTTGGGTGCAATCTCAAAAATGACAAAATGATCTCTGTTCGTTTCCAAGGCAAACCATTCAGTTTCACAGTAATCCAAGTCAATTCCCCAGCTACTAATGCTTAAGAAGCTGACATTGAACGGTTCTATGAAGACCTACAAGACCTTCTAGAACTAACACCAAAAAAAAGATGTCTTTTTCATCATAGGGGACTGGAATGCAAAAGTCGGAATTCAAGAGACACCTGGAGTGATAGGCAAATTTGGCCTTGGAGTACAAAATGAAGCAGGGCAAAAGATAACAGAGTTTTGCCAAGAGAATGCACTGGTCATAGCAAATACCCTCTTCCAACAACACAAGAGATGACTCTACACATGGACATCACCAGATGGTCAATACCAAAATCAGACTGATTATATACTTTGCAGCTAAAGATGGAGAAGCTCTACACAGTCAGTAAAAACAAGACTGGGAGTCCACTGTGGCTCAGATCATGAACTCCTGATTGCCAAATTCAGACTTAAATTGAATAAAGTAGAGAAATCCACTAGACCATTCAGGTATGACCTAAATCAAATCCCTTACAATTATACAGTGGAAGTGACAAATATAGTCAAGGGATTAGATCTGATAGACAGTGCCTGAAGAACTATGGATGGAGGTTTGTGACACTGTACAGGAAGCAGGGATCAAGAGCATCCCCAAGAAAAAGAAATGCAAAAAGGCAAAATGGTTGGCAAGGAGGCCTTACAAATATCTGAGAAAAGAAGAGAAGCAAAAGGCAAAGGAGAAAAGGAAAGATGTACCCATTAGAATGCAAGTTCCAATGTACAGCATGAAGAGATAAGAAAGCCTTTCTCAGTGATCAATGCAAAGAAATAGAGGAAAACAACAGAATGTGAAAGACTAGAGATCTCATCAAAAAAATTAGGCATACCAAGGGAACATTTCATGCAAAGATGGGCACAATAAAGGACAGAAACGGTATGGATTTAACAGAAGTAGAAGATATTAAGAAGAGCTGGCAAAAATACACAGAAGAACTATACAAAAAAGATCATCATGACCCAGATAACCATGATGGTGTGATCACTCATCTAGAACCAGACATCCTGGAATGCGAAGTCAAGTGGGCCTTAGGAAGCATCACTACAAATAAAGATACTGGAGGTAATGGAATTCCAGTTGAACTATTTCAAATCCTAAAAGACAATGCTATTAAAATGCTGTACCCAATAAGCCAGCAATTTTGGAAAACTCAGCAGTGGCCACAGGACTGGAAGAGGTCAGTTTTCATTCCAATCCCAAAGAAAGACAATGCCAAAGAATGCTCAAATTACCACACAATTGCACTCATCTCACACACTAGCAAACTAATGCTCAAAATTCTCCCAGCCAGGCTTCAACAGTATGTGAGCTATAAACTTCCAGATGTTCAAGCTGGATTTAGAAAAGGCAGAGGAACCAGAAATCAAATTGCCAACATCCGCTGGATCATTGAAAAAGCAAGAGCGTTCCAGAAAAACATCTGCTTCTGCTTTATTGACTATGCGAAAGCCTTTGACGGTGTGCATCACAATAAACTGTGGAAAATTCTTCAAGAGATGTGAATACCAGACCACCTGACCTGCCTCCTGAGAAATCTGTATGCAGGTCAAGAAGCACCAGTTAGAACTGGACATGGAACAACAGACTGGTTTCAAATTGGGAAAGGAGTATGTTAAGGGTGTATACTATCACCCTGCTTATTTAACTTATATGCGGAGTACATCATGCGAAATGTTGGGGTGGATGAAGCACAAGATGGAATTAAGACTGCCGAGAGAAAGATCAATAACCTCAGATATGCAGATGACACCAACCTTATGGCAGAAAGCAAAGAAGAACTGAAGGTTCTCTTGATGAAAGTGAAAGAGAGTGAAAAAGTTGGCTTAAAACTCAACATACAGAAAAGTAAAATTATGGCATTTGTTCCTATCACTTCATAGTATATAGATAGGGAAACAATGGAAACAGTGAGATACATTTTTGACCTCCAAAATCACTGCAGATGGTGACTGCAGCCATGAAATTAAAAGATGCTTCCTCCTTGGAAGAAAAGCTATGACCAACCTAGACAGCGTGTTAAAAAGCAGAGACATCACTTTGCCAACAAAGGTCCATCTAGTCAAAGCTATGGTTTTTCCAGTGGTCATGTATGGATGTGAGTTTTGGACTATAAAGAAAGCTGAGCACCGAAGAACTGATGCTTTTGAACTGTGGTTGTTGGAGAAGACTCTTCGAGAGTCTCTTGGACTGCAAGGAGATCTAACCAGTCCATCCTAAAGGAGATCAGTCCTGGGTGTTCATTGGAAGGACTGATGAAGCTGAAACTCCAATAGTTTGGCCACCTGATGTGAAGAACTGACTCATTTGAAAAGACCCTGTGGAAAAAGATTGAGGCAGGAGGAGAAGGGGACAACAGAGGATGATAATGTTGGATGGCATCACTGACTCGATGAACATGAGTTTGATCAGACTTTGGGAGTTGGCAATGAACAGGGAAGCCTGGCATGCTGCAGTTCATGGACTTGCAAAGAGTCGGACACAACTGAGCAATTGAACTGAACTGAGCAATATATTCACAATAAATAATTTCTGCATGTATTTTGTTATTAAAATATGTATCTATAGGTATATATAGTAAAATTACTGTGGTTTAAAGTTTTAGGAAGTTCTTCTATGTGGCTATGCCACAAATGTGTTACAATTAGGGTATTTCACTTTGCTTTTGACTTCTAGGGATTATTTCTTACATTTAATTGTGTTTTATAATTATTGAAAATACTTATATCGTTCCAAGATCATATCTATAAAAAATGTATATTCAGGAAATTTTAACCTATATACTTGTCCCCTTCTTCCTTTACAGTAATATTTTATATTTAATAATGTCTCCATTCTATTTTTAATATAAGCAAATATGTTAGTCACACATAGTGTCCAACTCTCTGTGACCCCATGGACTGCAAACTGCCAGGCGGTCCTGTCCACGGAATTCTCCAGGCAAGAATACTGGAGTGGGTTGTCATTTCCTTCTCCAATAAGCAAATATATCTCTCTCTTAGAAGAATGATAATGGTGCTATACTCTGTGTGCGTGTACTCCATCGTGTCCAACTTTTTGTGACCGCCATGGACTGCAGCCCACCAGACTCCTCTCTCCATGAAATTTTCCAGGCAAGAATACTGGAGTGGGTTGTCATTTCCTACTCCAGACACTGTGTATACATCTACCATCTTTATTTCACTCAACAGCTCCTACTACTACTGCTAAGTCACGTCAGTCGTGTTCGACTCTGTCGACCCCATAGATGGCAGCCCATCAGGCTCCCCTGTCTCTGGGATTCTCCAGGCAAGAACACTGGAGTGGGTTGCCATTTCCTTCTCCAATGCATGAAAGTGAAAAGTGAAACTGAAGTCACTCAGTCTGTCTGACTCTTAGCGACCCCATGGACTGCAGCCTACCAGGCTCCTCTGTCCATGGGATTTTCCAGGCAAGAGTACTGGAGTGGGGTGCCATTGCCTTCTTCGACAGCTCCTGCATCTTATCATTTTCCTAACTTATGAGATTTAAACAACTGCATATGCTGCCTAAAAATAATGTTTATCAGATGTTACTGTCACACACAAGATTCAGCATGGTAGTCTAGTGAAAAGACATCCTGTTTCATGTTTAAAAGTAAGATCAGTCTTATAAGCATACCTTATATCCTCACTTAAGGTGTCAATATTAAAAAGGAATAATTATAAAGCTATTTCTCTTAAAAGCTGGCTGTTACTGTTTGAGCCAGTGTTGTATTTCTTCGTATAAAAATCTGCTAAAAATTAGTACATCAATTTGCTTCACTCCTCTTGGCATTTGTAAAAAGACATATCCCATTAATAAAATCTTGAAGTATTTATAAGGAGCTCTAGAATCCATGTAAGTTATTTTTTTAACCAGATTCTTGTTTGTAGACATTTAGAACAGGGATTTTATAATGGAAAAATTTGGAACCAGAAAAAAATGCATAGAAGTTTTATTTAAGCTGTTAACTAGCTGGATGACTTAGGACAAGTCACTTCACCACTTAGAATTTCAATAGTATTATCAGTCAAGCGGAAATAGTAGCATCAGTGTGGTAATGTTGTTGTGTGAAAGAAATAATTATTTCAATGCAATATATAAACCACACAGCACTCTGCAAATGTAAAAGCATAATAAAACAGGAAATTAAATGCCTGGTTTACTAAAATTCAATCTTAAAGCTTTAATTTGTTTGTTTAAAATGATCACAACATCCAATTGTGAATAAGAGCTTTATAAGCATCCATGTTGCAGCCTGAAAACTGACTTTTTGCCTGAACAGAACGCTGTTATAAATATCTGTCTTTGGATTTGACATTCAATTCTGAGAGGAATCAAACATGATTCAGAATTTTAATCTGACACCCAAGAGCTGAAACTCTGAAAGCAGATAAAATATTTTTTAAAAAGGCAATCTGTTAATCTCAAGTGACTGTTAATTCCAACTCTGATTATTCAATATAGGAAATACATCTTCAGATAGAAATTTATTTCTGAAAATTCATCTTCAAAGCTTTTACATTATCTAAGTTGGAAAGGAAATATATGTACATTTTGTGTTAAGGGAAAATAAAACACTAAAATGAATCAGTTTTTCTCTTAAACTTGTAAAACTTTTCTCATTAAATAGAGAAAATTATATGGTTTAACCTTTTGAATGTTATTCAGCAAATGATAAAGCAACAGGAATAAATAGGAGATTGTGATACTATATTAAAAATCAGCTATGTTTGCAGTTGCCTTTTTTGGTCATTACAAATCATACTCACTGAAATCATTCATTCCTGTCAATGAACTCTGAGGATGGTTCCTATTTATAATTGAAGTGGAAGAAATCTGCCTCTCTCCTTTCAAACAGCAATCTACCTTATGGGGTGCTCATTGAAGGGTTATGCCTAAGTTAATATGTTAACATTTTTAAAAACAATATTGTATATAATTTTTTTTAGCTCTAAACTTCCAGGTTAGACATTATTTTCCTCCTTTCACTTAAATCCTGCATGCTGCCAATCATGTCTAAACAATGAAGAGCTGATTGGGGGAAAGAGGACAGTGGAATTAGTTATGAAATTTCCAAACATACACCAAAGCAGTGGTAGTAGGTCAATGAGCCTCCACATTTCCATCAACCAGATTTAACAACATCAAGAACCTGCTATATTTATCGACTTCCCTGGTAGCTCAGATGGTAAAGCGTCTACCTACAACGCGGGAGACTCGGGTTCAATCCCTGAGTCAGGAAGATCCTCTGGAGAAGGAAATGGCAACCCATTCCAGTACTCTTGCCTGGAAAATCCCATGGATGGAGGAGTGTAGTAGGCTACAGTCCATGGGGTCACTATATTTATAGCACTCCCCCTTCAGTTCTTTGTGGAATCTATTTAAAGCAAATCTCACTTCAGCATACATCTCTAAAAAGGATGGACATCTCACATAACCACAGTAGCACTTTCACCCCAGCAAAACTGCCAGGAAGCATTTTGATTTTATATGCTACCTGGTTCTTAATCAACATTTTTCCTATTGCTTCATAATATTATCTTAGAGTTGCTATGTTTAAATTAGGATCAAGTAAAATCTACAGATTACATCTGGTTGTTACATCTCCAAAGCCTGTATTAATTGAGAAATGTGCTCCCTCTACTTTTCCCCCATACCACTGAAAATGGGTTTCTCTTATTGAAGAAACTCATTAAATATACATTTCTTAAGTGCCTAGTTTTGCTAGATGCTTTTGCATTTATCACCTAATTTAATCTCAAAATATCTTCGGGAAGTAAAGCAACAGACACAGGTACTAGTCTCCCCAAATTTGGACTTTCTCCCGCATGGTTAATACCTAGGAAGCAGCTGCCAACAGAGGAGTGATCACTTATCAAAGGAGTGGCCATTTGATCCCTGCAGATCAGGGCTGGTCTGTCAATTTCCCAGTGACACACGCCCCAGTAACTTCCCCTCAAGATTCTCCCTGCAATGTGCCTTACAGGTATATCTGTTGATAGACACATCTTCCCAAGGCAGAGCTCTTAACTCCTTTCTCTGTGTCAAGTTTCTGTTATGTCACTTCTTGAATTTTAATTGGAGTTATGTCTGTCTTCAACCCCCTACACAGTAAATCCCAACAGGATAGAAATTATGCCTCAATCAACTTTGAACCTCCAGGATTCATACATAACAATTTGTGGAATAAAAAAAAAAATGAGCATTGGTTACACATCCCACTTTCAGAAGGTATTTAGGAGGTAGGTATATCATTTATTCGAGAGGAAGCCATCTAACGCAGTCACAACAAAATCACAGCACTGAATAGAAACTAAGGCATGGAAATGGTGATACACAAAATTATAGAGCATGTGAAAAATACAAAAGGTAAGAGTGGTGGGGGAAAAGAGTCCAAGAGAAGATTGCATGCTTGAAGCAAGAAACTTCTCTGAAAGGCTAAAACACAAAGCAAACAATGTTGCAGCTAATAAGAAGTCCTGGATCCACACTTTGTCTTTGCACGGGAACATCTCTGCATGATTAGCAGTTAAGCCATTTTTCAGTATTACCAGCGTTGAGATAACACAATTCAGGTCAACATTTAACAATCGTTAGAAAACGTTGTTTAGAAAGTCAAACCAAAATCCCTTACATTTCAGCTTAAGCACATTTCTCCTTTCCTTTCATGAGAGGTGAGCAGCTGGCTGCCATGCTAAGCAGATCTCTTTATATACTCCAAGACCCTCCAAATATGTACTGCTTATTCCAGTCTCTAAAATATGCAGCTCTCTTCACACCCTTCCTTATGCATCCTGTTGGGAATGTTTCTTTATGTAATTCATCCTTTTAAATCATCCATTTTTTCTTTCATGCTACATTCCATAACTTCACCTCTCCCTAAGCCCTTCTGTTAATGTCTCTAGTTCAATTTACTACATTAATTCCTTCCCCTCTCAAATTGGCATTCTGCTTTCTACATCTTAACAGAAGGACTTATTTTAGTTTATTTACCTTACATTTCTCTCCTCCTTTTGAAGTGGCCAATGATAAAATTAAAACAGTCCCAATCAGAATCATGAAACCAATCTTAAAACAGTCTCCATATGTCTTGGGAGGATTTGCCTTCCTGGAGATGTGTTGATGAATTTTTAGCACAAATTAAACCTCACAAAATCAGTCCTCAAGTATTTCCACAACTCTTCCCTAGCGTGTTTTGCCATCATGTCACCTCTGACACTTTGGAAAGTAGAGCCGTTGTGAAGCTGAATCATATGGATTCAAACTACCCTGCTTACAACTTGCAAATCTGACAAATGACTGGTCCCAGGCAAAGAGGCCAGAAATAGTGTTCTCTACTATACAACACTGCTTATTAGGAGGTTTGTGATTCTGCTTTTATTACTGCCACCCAAAAGTTCTGACAGATCAACCTACTATAAAAGAGAGCTAAAATGAAAAAGCCTTTTTTAGCCTTAAAAACTAAGAGTGAATAACAAAACAACAACACAGTATCTAAGTCTTATGATCATGTGCTGGTACTGATATAAGTACCTCACATGTATTAACTTATTCAATTTTAGGAATATTCTTGTGAGGGAGATACTTTTATCATCCTCATTTTAAGATGAAGAAATTGTGGTCACAAGAGTTTAAGTGACTTTCCCAAAGCCATGCATGATTTTCCTAGGATTTAAATTCAGGGTATCTGGACCCAGAGTTTGTGTTGTTAATCAGGATCTATGATGTTCAGAATATCCATCTTTGTGACACAGGACATTGTCAGCTGAGGTAATACATACTTAGTAAGAATGAACATTTTTGAAATAATGTTTTATCTTACTTAACAAAAAATAGAAAAAATAATCAACATGCTATTAATGTAGTTTCAAAGTGGCTAGTCTTTCCACCCACAGTGGTGATAGGCTGTCAAGAACATTCCACCAGTACATGAATGTGTCTGCCTGATACTTAAAGATCTCCCTAAATATAAAAAAAGATAAAACATCAGCTGTTTATATGATATTCTTTTTAAAACTCAAATTGTGTTAGAACAAATGCTTTGTTCTAATGAATGGAGCAGTTCAGAGAGGGAAGCATAAATCTCACAAGTTTTATAAACTGTATATGATAATTTAGAGATCATCATGACCCCATGAACAACAAACATATTCAAAACCCCAATGGACAGAAAAAAGGAACAAGTATCAACTTTTTAGCATTTAATGAGTGCAAAGCTTTGGGCTAGATACTGTATAAAGGACAGTCCTGATGTAAATAGAGTCAGTCTCTATCCTCAAAAAAATAACCAGTAACAGGGCATCTGATAAAAACTAAATACTCATGTTCAGATCAGATCAGATCAGATCAGTCGCTCAGTCGTGTCTGACTCTTTGCGACCCCGTGAATCGCAGCACACCAGGCCTCCCTGACCATCACCAACTCCCGGAGTTCACTGAGACTCACGTCCAACGAGTCAGTGATGCCATCCAGCCATCTCATCCTCTGTCGTTCCCTTCTCCTCTTGCCCCCAATCCCTCCCAGCATCAGAGTCTTTTCCAATGAGTCAACTCTTCACATGAGGTGGCCAAAGTACTGCAATTTCAGCTTTAGCATCATTCCTTCCAAAGAAATCCCAGGGCTGATGTCCTTCATAATGGACTGGTTGGATCTCCTTGCAGTCCAAGGGACTCTCAAGAGTCTTCTCCAACACCACAGTTCAAAAGCATCAATTCTTCAGCGCTCAGCCTTCTTCACAGTCCAACTCTCACATCCATACATGACCACAGGAAAAACCATAGCCTTGACTAGACAAACCTTTGTTGGCAAAGTAATGTCTCTGCTTTTGAATATACTATCTAAGTTGGTCATAACTTTTCTTCCAAGGAGTAAGCGTCTTTTAATTTCATGGCTGCAGTCATCATCTGCAGTGATTTTGGAGCCCCCCCAAAAATAAAGTCTGACACTGTTTCCACTGTTTCCCCATCTATTTTCCATGAAGTGATGGGACTGGATGCCATGATCTTCGTTTTCTGAATGTTGAGCTTTAAGCCAAGGTTTTCACTCTCCTCTTTCACTTTCATCAAGAGGCTTTTGAGTTCTTCTTCACTTTCTGCTATAAGGGTGGTGTCATCTGCATATCTGAGGTTATTGATATTTCTCCCGGCAATCTTGATTCCAGCTTGTGCTTCTTCCAGCCCAGCGTTTCTCACGATGTACTCTGCATATAAGTTAAATAAACAGGGTGACAATATACAGCCTTGACGAACTCCTTTTCCTATTTGGAACCAGTCTGTTGTTCCATGTCCAGTTCTAACTGTTGCTTTCTGACCTGCATACAAATTTCTCAAGAGGCAGATCAGGTGGTCTGGTATTCCCATCTCTTTCAGAATTTTCCACAGTTCCTTGTGATCCACACAGTCAAAGGCTTTGGCATAGTCAATAAAGCAGAAATAGATGTTTTTCTGGAACTCTCTTGCTTTTTCCATGATCCAGCAGATGTTGGCAATTTGATCTGTGGTTTCTCTGCCTTTTCTAAAACCAGCTTGAACATCAGGAAGTTCACGGTTCACATATTGCTGAAGCCTGGCTTGGAGAATTTTGAGCATTACTTTACTAGCATGTGAGATGAGTGCAATTGTGCAGTAGTTTGACCATTCTTTGGCATTGCCTTTCTTTGGGATTGGAATGAAAACTGACCTTTTCCAGTCCTGTGGCCACTGCTGCGTTTTCCAAATTTGCTGGCATATTGAGTGCAGCACTTTCACAGCATCATCTTTCAGGATTTGGAATAGCTCAACTGGAATTCCATCACCTCCACTAGCTTTGTTCGTAGTGATGCTTTCTAAGGCCCACTTGCCTTCACATTCCAGGATGTCTGGCTCTAGGTCAGTGATCACACCATCGTGATTATCTGGGTCGTGAAGATCTTTTTTGTACAGTTCTTCTGTGTATTCTTGCCATCTCTTCTTAATATCTTCTGTTTCTGTTAGGTCCATACCATTTCTGTCCTTTATCAAGCCCATCTTTGCATGAAATTTTCCTTTGGTATCTCTGATTTTCTTGAAGAGATCCCTAGTCTTTCCCATTCTGTTGTTTTCCTCTATTTCTTTGCATTGATCACTGAAGAAGGCTTTCTTATCTCTTCTTGCTATTTTTTGGAACTCTGCATTCAGATGTTTATATCTTTCCTTTTCTCCTTTGCTTTTCGCTTCTCTTCTTTACACAGCTATTTGTAAGGCCTCCCCAGACAGCCATTTTGCTTTTTTGCATTTCTTTTCCATGGGGATGGTCTTGATCCCCGTCTCCTGTACAATGTCATGAACCTCATTCCATAGTTCATCAGGCACTCTATCTATCAGATCTAGGCCCTTAAATCTATTTCTCACTTCCACTGTATAATCATAAGGGATTTGATTTAGGTCATACCTGAATGGTCTAGTGGTGTTAGTTGGGCTCTTTTGATTATAAGAATAGAGGTTCACTTGGGTTATGTCACGTAATAGGGATTGATTATAAGCTGTATTCAGAAATTAGGAAGATAGGTGTTTTCCCACCATTCAGTTGAACGGTACAGAAACCTAGGAACCATTCAGCTCAAGCTTCATTTCAGTTTAGTCACTCAGTCATGTCCAACTCTTTGTGACCCCCATGGACTACAGCACACCAGGCCTCCCTGTCCATCACCAATTCCCGGAGCCTTCCCAAACTCATGTCCATTGAGTCAGTGATGCCATCCAGCCATTACATCCTCTGTCATCCCCTTCTCCTCCTGCCTTCAGTCTTTCCCAGCATCAGGGTCTTTTCCAATGAGTCAGTTCTTCATGTTCAGGTGGTCAAAGTATTGGAGTTTCACTTCAGCATCAGTCCTTCCAATGAATATTCAGGAATGATGTCCACGCTCAAGCTTGGAGGGACAAAAATTATTTCAAAACTGGAAAGTCATCTGGGATTCAAAAGAGCAATGAAAACAAGATAATCACCCTGAGTCTGCTAATCCTTACTCCACTTATTGCCATCTCTGTTTCTCTCTGCCATTGGGTCTCTTTCTGTTTCCAACTTCTTCCTTCTGTCTGTGAATTTCATTCAAAGACTTCAAGGCTCTGACCATCGAGCGTGTCACCACTGCTTCGCTGGGCTCAGCTTTCCCACCAAGACCACCTTTGGTATTACCAAAAGATACACCTGAGATGAGAGAAGGCCTCTCTGCTTGACCTAGAACTCCTGAAACCATGAAGCCACTATCAACATCTGAGGGACTCCTAGACTCAACTGCTTCTGAGACATCTGGACCAGTGTTAGAAATACAGCAATTTAAATACCAGTGGGATCACACTCAGGTTTCTTACTTATAACCCAATTCTCTTAATATGATATATACAATCTATGGGAAACAACATATAATACGTCACACACATTTTAAAAAGTAATTTACAGGTATGGTGGTTGAGAGGGTAATCTCTAATGACACCACCTGTGTTTAAATTTAGCTCTAACATTTACAGGATATATGACAATGTGCAAGCTATCTTAAAATTAAGGTAGTAGTACTCCTGACTTCATAGGGTTGTCATGAGGATAAATAAGTCATTCAAAGATCCTTGAGATGTGCCTGGCATACCATAACCTCTTCATGAATTTTAGTTATTATTTTCTTATTTCTAACACACCTTACCAATTTTATCCCTTATAACTCCACAGCACAAAAATTCTATCCATACATACTCTTTCATGTCTCTACTCTTACCTTCTGTTGATTTTCTTCCTCTAATTCTCCCTGGTAAAGGCTCCCTCCTCCCTAAAAATTCAGCATAAATTTCCTTTTCTGAGCAAGGCCTCTCTGGTTGATAGTCTCCAGAGGGGGCCTCTGACAATTCCTCTAGCTGTGTATGCTTATGCAACTTCCCACATTAAGGGTGGCTGATTCAATGCCCTACTTTTGAGTCTGCGTTTACCCTAGGACTGGCTTGGAATCTAGAATATGGTAGAAGAACATACTGGAGCTCTCAAACCCAGGCCTTTTCCTCCTGCTCTGGGAACGCTGCCACCATGCTATGAGAAGCCCATGCCACACGGAGATGTTGCAGAGGGGGACCAAGACACGCTGTTTAGTATCCCAGCTTAGCTCCCAGCTGATGCCAGGTGAACCCTCAGCTATGAATGAGCCATGTTAGGTGGTCCAGCCCATTCAAGCCCCAGAAAACTGAAGGCCTAGGCCTCACCATGTTCCCAGCTGAGCTTAGTAAGCCCAGGGAAACATAAGAAATCATAAAATAACAAATTGTAGTGGCTTGAAAGGATAATAAAGTGGTTTCAAGCCCCTGTGTTTTTGTTTTATTATACCAATAATACAGGTTGTGTATTACAGAAACATCAAAACATCATTCACTAAACTCCTAGACAGCTATTTCTTGGGTTAAGCTCTCATAATTCTATTCTGTAATTTGACAAATTTTCAAATTGTATTGTAATCATTTATTTTTATGTTGGTTTCCTCTATTGAGAGTCTCAAGACTAGTAACTATGGCCTTAAGGAAAAATCTTTTTTTTTTTTTTTTCAGAAAAAATTCCAAGAAAAGTAACAATTTACAATCGCTAAAACAAAGGTGTAAATTCAAAAGTCAACCCCAGCCTGTCATCTTGGCTATCTCTAACTCTTTGTGATTTGAAGTAAGTTATAGAAAGGTAGCTTTATAATTTTGGTACCCTCAAAATAATGATCAGATGATTTACTATTATAATTTCTACCTAGAACCCTGTGTATATACCATATTCTTCTGATAATTGAAAGAAAAAGAAAATAAAAACAAAGGAAACAGAGAGAGTGGCCAAAGTCAGCCAAGACTTCGCTTGTTTATTTTTTAAGAACAAGGAGGAGAGGGAACTTGTTTTATCAGCCAACATGGTGCTTTGGAAGCTGGGCAAGAAGGTGGTTATAAATATGGAGTCAGAAGCAGGTGGCCTGGGTTTTAATTTCAGCTTCAGTGGGTTTGAATTCCACCTACACATTTTTGTGGCAAGTCACTTAACTTGTCTGTGCCTCAGTTTCCTTAAAGATAAAATGGAGATCATGACATGCAAAGCACATAGAATGGTAAGACTGGTTAACTGAGGCCACTGTTCCTCCTGCTCTTCTTCCTGCTCCTCCTCCTCTTATTTCCACTATTATAAATACATAGTAACCAAGAGACTATCATTTTAGGTCATGGCCAGACAAAGAGACCACTGAAACTAGACATAAACAGTGACTGATGATTAGCTTTCCAACTTTTACTAGACACAAAAATAAGTTGCAGAGAGAATTTTGTTATGAAGGACAAAACCTTCATAACAGAAGAAAATACAGGAGAATGTCCTTAACAACTGTTTATGGAGGGAAAAACCTCAAACTAGCTATAAAAGTGAAAGTGAAGTCGCTCAGTCGTGTCCAACTCTTTGCGACACCATGGACTGTAGCCTGTCAGGCTCCTCCGTCCATAGGATTTTCCAGGCAAGAGTGCTGGAGTGGATTGCCATTTCCTTCTCCAGGGGATCTTCCAGACCCAGGAATCGAACCCGGGTCTCCTGCATTGCAGGCAGACACTTTACCGTCTGAGAAAAATATAAATCATTATGGAAATAATTGCTCCATTTAATCACACCAAATCTTTAAAAATCTGTGTAAACAAATAAAAAATATAAAGTTGACAGACAAATCAGAGATTGGGAAAAGAAATTTGTCAGAATTAGTGTTCAAAATATAAAGAACTACTAATTAATCAGAAAAAGCAAATAACTCAATACAACATGGGAAAGATAATAAAGCAGCCTGCATAAGGGAAACACAAATGGTCAACTACATAATCCAATAAAACTCCAAGATAACGCATCCATCACTTTTTTAAAAAATTGGATGTTACATGCTTGGTAATTGGCTCCTTATCCTCCATCTGGATTCTGAGCTAATGTTATCTCCTGAAGAGGAAGAGGATAGTGTGAGTGAATCAAGAAGATGAAGAGAAGGGGATGTCCCCCAAACTCCAGAATTTTTCCATTCCAATCTTTCCATAATCAGGCTGATTAGAGCCATTAACCTTTCAATTATGCAATCTGACATTTAATGTAATCAAATTCTTTCAAATTACACTTATCACGTCTCCATGATGTTTTATTTCAACATCATCATCCTTATTTAGGCTGGACACAGCTGTGAGAGATTCTCACGTATCAATTCAGAACAACCCCATGATATGGATATGATTATTATCCCAATTGTACCAATAAGACACAAAATGGTAATGAGCCCAAGGTCACCCAGAAGAGTTAGGACCCAAATCCAAGTCATCTGGACCTAACTTCCAGCTCTTAACCATGTTATTATTGCCCCTAAATATATGACATATGAAAAGGTGCTCAATCCATCTTGCTGGTCATCAGGGCCATACAAACTTGCAACATACCATTTCACACTATATGCAGAATAGCAACTATTTAAAAGTCTGACAACAATAAGCACTATGAGAATATGGAGCAGTAGTGACTTAATCTTCTAGAGGGCTTACAAATTGCTGCAAACACTTTCAGGGCATTTGCCAATATCTACTAAAATGGAAGATGTGTATTTTCTATGATATAGCAGTTTCACTTCTAGATATGTATGGTAGAGAAAATATTTGCCAAGGAAGTAAGTAGGGAAATGTCCATTTCAATCATGTTTGTAATAGCAAATATATACACAGATAGATTTATCTCCATCCATAAAATTTGGGATAGTCATAAAATGAAATACTGTTCAGCACTTGAGAGGAATAAATTAGAAGTACTAGCTTCATAAGAGAAAATCTGAAGATAATATTAAATTTAAAACGAAGCTAAAGAATGATGTGGTGAACTGCTTTCATATAAATCATGGTGGAGAGTTCTGGCAAAATGTGGTCCACTGTAGAAGGGCAAGGCAAACCAGTTCAGTATTCTTGCCTTGAGAACCCCATGAACTATATGAAAAAGCAAAAAGATAGGACACTGAAAGATGAATTCCCCAGGTCAGTAGGTGCCCAATATGATACTGGAGAAGAGTGGAGAAACAGCTCCAGAAAGTATGAAGAGGCTAAGCCAAAGTGAAAACAACATCCAATTGTGGATGTGACTGGTGACAGAAGTAAAGCTCGATGCTGTAAAGAGCAATATTGCCTAGGAACCTGGAATGTTAGGTCCGTGAATAAAGGTAAAATCAAAGTGGTCAGATAGGAGATGGCAAGAGTGAACACTGACATTCTAGGAATCAGCAAACTAAAATGGACCGGAATGGGTGAATTTAACTCAGATGACCATTATATCTACTACTGTGGGCAAGAATCTCTTACAAGAAATGGAGTAGCCCCCAGAGTCAACAAAAGAGTCCGAAATGTAGTACTTGGGTGCAATCCCCAAAATGACAGAATGATCTCTGTTCGTTTCCAAGGAAAACCATTCAATATCACAGTAATCCAAGTCATTGCCCCAACCACTAATACTGATGAAGCTTAAGTTGAATGGTTCTATGAAGACCTACAAACCTTCTAAAGCTAACACCAAAAAAGATATCCTTTTCATCATAGGGAACTGAAATGCAAAAGTAGGTAGTTAAGAGATACCTGGAGTATCAAGCAAGTTTGACCTTGGAGTACAAAATGAAGCAGGGCAAAGGCTTAACAGAGTTTTCCCAGAATGCACTGGTCATAGCAAACATCCTCTTCCACAACACAAGAGATGACTCTACACATGGACATGACCAGATGATCAATAGTGAAATCAGATTGATTATATGGTTTGCAGCTGAAGATGGAGAAGCTCTATATGGTCAACAAAAACAAGACCAGGAGCTGACCATGACTCAAATCATGAACTACTTATTGCATAATTCAGACTTAAATTGAAGAAAGTAGGGAAAACCATTAGACCAGTCAGGTATGACCTAAATCAAATTGGAAAATTCAGCAATGGCCACAGGACTGGAAGAGGTCAGTTTTCATTCCAATCCCAAAGAAAGGCAATGCCAAAGAATGCTCAAACTACCACACAATTGCATTCATCTCACATGCTAGCAAAGTAATGCTCAAAATTCTCCCAGCAATGATTCAACAGTATGTGAACCAAGAACTTCCAGATGTTCAAGCTGGATTTCGAAAAGGCAGAAGAACCAGAGGACAAATTGCAAACATCCACTGGATCACAGAAAAAGCAAAGGAATTCCAGAAAAACATCTGCTTCACTGACTACACTAAAGCCTTTGACTGTGTGGATCACAACAAACTGTGGAAAATTCTTCAAGAGATGGGAATACTAGACCACCTTACCTGCCTCCTGAGAAACCTGAATGCAGGTCAAGAAGCAACAGTTAAAATACCAGACGTGGAACAACGGACTGGTTCCAAATTGGGAAAGGAGTGCATCAAGGCTGTATATTGTCACCCAGCTTATTTAACTTATATGCAGAGTACATCATGAGAAATGCCAGACTGGATGAAGCAGAAGGTGGAATCAAGATTGCTGGGAGAAACATCAATAACCTTAGATATGCATATGACACCACCCTTATGGCAGAAAGCAAAGAGGAACTAAAGAGCCTCTTGATGAAAGTGAGAGGAGAGTGAAAAAGTTGGTTTAAAACTCAACATTCAGAAAACTAAGATCATGGCATCCGGTCCCATCCTTCATGGCAAATAGATGGGGAAACAATGGAAACAGTGGCAGACTTTATCTTCTTGGGCTCCAAAATCGCTGCATATGGTGACTGCAGCCATGAAATTAAAAGACGCTTGCTCCTTGAAGAAAAGGTATAGCAAATCTAGACAGCGTATTAAAAAGCAGAGACATTACTTTGCCAACAAAGGTCCGTCTAGTCAAAGCTATGGTTTTTCCAGTAGTCATGTGTGGATGTGAAAGTTGGACCATAAAGAAAGCTGAGCACTGAAGAATTGATGCTTTTGAACTGTGGTGTTGGAGAAGACTCTTGAGAGTCCCTTGGACTGCAAGGAGATGAAACCAGTCAATCCTAAAGGAAATCAATCCTGAATATTCATTGGAAGGACTGATGCTAAAGCTGAAGCTCCAATACTTTTGGCTACCTTGTGGGAAGAACTGACTCATTGGAAAAGACCCTGATGCTGGGAAAGATTGAAGGCAGGTGGAGAAGGGGTTGACAGTGGATGAGATGGTTGAATGGCATCACTGACTCAATGCACGTGAGTTTGAGCAAGTTCTGGGAGTTGGTGATGAACAGGAAATCCTGGCATGGTGCAGTCCATGGGGTCACAAGGAGTCAGACACAACCAAGAGACTGAACTGAACTGAACATGAAGAATATCATATATGTTCTTGAATGAGGTATGAGTATTTAGTAAAGTACACAATGATGAATGGAGATGACCAATGCTAAATTCCAAGGCATGGTTACCTCTGGGGAGAAAGGGATGAGTCAAGGGCACACAGTAATTTCAACTGTATCTGTAATGTAATGCTGGCTTTAAAAAAACTAAGGCAAATGTGTTTAGATTTAATAAAATTGGTGGCAGGTGCAGGGTGGTAAACTAGTTTGTATACTTGTTTCTACATTTAAAGTATCACATAATAAAAATACACAGACAAATGAAATGTGGCATAACAGAGACCATTCCAAAAGTAAATAACAAAACAGGTGATTCACATATATTCCATCAAAGTCCTTTTTTGAGAAATGCGTTGCTTAACAGGAGCAACTGTGGATCTGAGTCTAGGTCCTTAAACTTTCCTGGGTCCTGCCTCCCTTTAGACATTTAACAAAATAAAGTGTTTCTACTATAGAAATAACATAGTTTTACACAAAACAACAAAGTAAGATATGTATTATAATTAACAAGAAAATAAAATGAGTGGCAAAATGCTTATGAAAATATTAGCAATGTCTTTGTCCTCACCGGGCAAAATATGACAGGACAGATAATAGCAGGTGAAATACTTACAAGAATAAAATATGTTTCACCATCTTTTTATGGTGTTGGTAGCTTTTCTTCCACACAGAAGAGAAAACATTTAGGGTTAATAATTTGAATCAAATAGATCAACTGTCAAACTATGTATTAAGGCCTCTGGAACACCAAAAGCTAAACAGCTCGGGGATTAAAAAAAAAAAAAAAAAGAAGGCACTTGTGTTTAGCTATGAGTTTACTGGCCTGTTACTCTGCGCATTTCGTTCCTATCATCTAAATTCTAGAATACACAGCGATCTAGTTACAAATTCTGAGATCAACAGATTTAAAAATATGACACACAAGCAGATTTGTCTCAGGAAGATAACTCAAGATTTCAGAAAAACTCTTTTCTATCTTTGTATTTCTTGTCTCTGAGGTATCCCCATGCAAACACTGTAACACCACACTTACCAGCCATTAAAATCTCATGAAAACATGGTCAAGGAAGGAAACATACATTAAAAAGTCCAAGAGTAAGAAAATACAAAGCAAAGAGGTCATTTAGTCTTATTATCCTCAAGAGTGCCAAAAAAAATTAATCATATGAAATCCCAAACTGCTACAGATGGGAGCTGTTTAAAAAGGCATAGATAAAACATCTGGAAGTTTTATTAAAATGTGGGGGGAAAATAAAAATTTGTCATAGAAATTTTAGAAAACCTAATAATCAAGAGCTACTTACAACATGAGCAAAGACTCAATCATGAAGGCTACAGTATTTATGATGATTCAGAGTCATGGCTTTGAATTTTCAAAAAGTCATTTATTAAGTATACATTTGATTAAAAAGCATGTGGAAATGAATTTTAGGCTCCTAGTATGTAGAGAATAAGCTTATAGTTACTAAGGGAGGGAGTGGAACATGGCATGCATGGGGTGGGAGATTGGGATTGTAATATACTATTGATACCATGTATAAAATAGATAACTAATGAGAATCTACTGTAGAGCACAGGGAACTCTACTCAGTGCTCTGTGGTGACCTAAATGGGAAGGAAACCTAAAAAAGAGTGGATTGATGTATATTTATAACTGATTCACTTTGCTGTACAGCAGAAAACTAACAACATTGGAAAGCAACTATACTTCAATAAAAATTTTTTTAAGATATAAAATACTAAGGGAAAAGAAAACAAAATAAAATAATCTGGTAAAACACGTATGTAAGAATGTTCTAGACAAAAGTAGCAAGATGTGTCCTATCTGTATTAAGACACAGTGAATGTAACAAAATAATAATTAAAAGAGTGAGATAATATCACAAGAACAGACAGTCAGATTAATGGATCAGAACTATCTCCAAATAGATAACATGGAATAGAAGTTAGTGATCTTTGATTAGGGGAGCATCAGCAAAATCAATAATTACCTAATACACGGTACTAAAACAGTTACTCAGCTATTTAGAATACTGGCTACTTAGAAGGATTTATAGTGTCACTCCAATATATTAAATAAATTTCAGACAGCAAAAGTTAAAAAAAATACTTCAAAGAAAGGTCACTATTTATTTAAATTAAAAACAAAGTATAGAGAAAAATGACGAAAAACAGAAGGGCAGATTTTTTCCAAAATGTAAATATCTTTATTTTATAATCATAAAAGTAATATGTGGGAAATTCAGAAATACAAAAATACATGAAAAAGATAAACAAGAAAGCTTGTTGATTCTCCTCATTATCCAGGGAAAATGCTGCTACATTTTAGAGAATGTTTTTTATATTTTTAGTGAGATTCTATATTTTTATGTGAGACTTTCTTTTTTACTACTGTACAAGTGGGATCACAGCTGTTTTGTAATTTAAAGTTTTTCATTTTTGTATTGAACAGAACTTTCTGTGCCAATATTGATGCTTATTGTCATCCATTTGAAATGGTTTTAATATATCTCATTCCATTAAAAGGAAACTTTTTGGAATTAAAAACAAACAAAATGTTCCTCTTTCAACTATCTGGCTTCAAACACATGTATACCTGTGGCGAATTCATTTTGATATATGGTAAAACCAATACAATATTGTAAAGTTAAAAAATAAAATAAAAAAAAAGAAAACAACAAAAAAAGCCAACTTTGGAAATCTTTTTTTCTTCTACTGTTTTTAATGATGTAAAAATTCTTTTGATTAATAGATGACTCTGGCTCAGAGGGTAACTCATATTCTGGAAGTATTAGAAAGCAAACTAAATTTATATATTTTCAAATAGTATATCTATGCATTTATTTTACTTTCCTTGAAAATTAGTGAAGTTGAATTTTTTTTTAATGTATCAGTCATGGTTTATCAGTATTTCTTCTTTTCTAAGTTATCCCTTTATGTTCTTTGATCAAGGTCCTACCTGAAATATTTCTATTGATTTGTTAACGGAGCACTCCAAAAATATTTTAAAAATTAATAGTTTCAATATATGTTATATATAATTTTGCCTGTTTGTCATTTGTATTTTATCTTTGTTAATTTTTTTTTTGCCAAGTGCCAGACCCATCACAAGCATGGAAATTGAAACTGTAATCAAAAATCTTCCAGCAAACAAAAGCCCAGGACCAGACAGCTTCACAGCTGAATTCTACCAAAAATTTAGAGAAGAGCTAACACCTATCCTGCTCAAACTCTTCCAGAAAATTGCAGAGGAAGGTAAACTTCCAAACTCATTCTATGAGGCCACCATCACCCTAATACCAAAACCTGACAAAGATGCCACAAAAAAAGAAAACTATAGGCCAATATCACTGATGAACATAGATGCAAAAATCCTAAACAAAATTCTAGCAATCAGAATCCAACAACACATTAAAAAGATCATACACCATGACCAAGTGGGCTTTATCCCAGGGATGCAAGGATTCTTCAATATCCGCAAATCAATCAATGTTATACACCACATTAACAAATTGAAAAACAAAAACCATATGATTATCTCAATAGATGCAGAGAAAGCCTTTGACAAAATTCAACATCCATTTATGATAAGAACTCTCCAGAAAGCAGGAATAGAAGGAACATACCTCAACATAATAAAAGCTATATATGACAAACCCACAGCAAACATTATCCTCAATGGTGAAAAATTGAAAGCATTTCCTCTAAAGTCAGGAACAAGACAAGGGTGCCCACTTTCACCATTACTATTCAACGTAGTTTTGGAAGTTTTGGCCACAGCAATCAGAGCAGAAAAAGAAATAAAAGGAATCCAAATTGGAAAAGAAGAAGTAAAACTCTCACTGTTTGCAGATGACATGATCCTTTACATAGAAAACCCTAAAGACTCCACCAGAAAATTACTAGAGCTAATCAAATTAGTCACATTTTAAAATATTTACCCTACTGGTTTCTACCTTTATTGTCATGCTTACATGGATCATCACTACTTCATGATTATATAAATTTCAACTTTCACATGATCCTATGTCTTTTTTGCATGTTTTTAATTTTTGAATCTGTAGGTTACATGAAATTTATGAAGTACGAGAAAAATTCCAACAATGTTTACCACCAAATTTAGATGTTTATTCCCTATGAATTAAATACCTTGAACATAAACCAAATTCTTAAATCTACTTGGGTCTGTTTGGCTCTTATCTTCTGCCATTTATTTAACTAAATTAATTATGTAATTTAATTAAATGATTTAATTATACATTTATTTTGCATAAATTATGATTTAATCTATGCACTTGAATAAAAGCATACAAGTAAAAGGCAACAAATTAGAAAAAAATACTGCAGCAAATATGATAGATAATTTATAGCATCAGTATGATAAGTCATAAGATTCAACAAAAAACTGCCAAAATTCCAAGGTTGGGAATGGAAATTAAGCAAAGAATATGAAAGAAAATGTCATAGAAGAAAAAAAAATCACTAATGTAAACATTAAAAAGTGATTTTCACCTCACTAGTATTCAAAGTTTAAGAAATGAGATAACATTTATTAAGTTACTCAATTAGCAAAGACTGTTTCACAAATAAGTTGTTCAAATGTCCTGAAAGTTGAAAAGAATCTAAGGACACAGGCACTTAAACTTCCCAGTAGGCATATAAATGGACAGAATCATTTTTTAAAAACAATTTGGCAATATCAAACAAGAGTCATAAAACCGAGTATATCCTTTGATGCCCCAGTTTCTTTTACACTCCAGCCTAGAATATAATTTGAAATGCAGTACAAAATTTATGCACAAAGATATTCACCTTTTATTTATATCAAAAATAGAAACTAGGTTAAAAAATCCAAGAAAATAATGAATATATAAATCACAACATAAACATAGTATTGAATAGTCTAGCTACTTAAAGTAGTTATCTCTCAAACTGGCTTAATGGCATGTAGAAAGTCTTAGAATACATCATTGGGCAAATAAAAAGGAAGATTTTATATATTTTTTTGGATTCTAATCAGCAAAAACACATATAGAAAAACAGAATGTAAACACACATGATGATCTCCTCTGAGAAGTCAGATTACCAGTGATTATTATTTTCTTCATTTCCTTATTTCCAAAATACTTTATAACACATCTCCTGTTTTTATCAAGCTAGGTGAAACCATAAACTTGACAATGCCCAGTATTTTTGAGATGGAAAAACTATGAACAAAGATTTATGAGCTGTAAGAAGTAGTAGAGAGAAGGAGAGAATGAAGGTCTAAAAGAAGGGGATGGATGCTATAAGGATCCATATAGGGAGGGACCTATCCCTGGGTTGGAAGATCTCCTGGAGAAGGAAATGGCAACCCACTCCAGTACTCTTGCCTGGAGAATCCCATGGACAGAAGAGCCTGGCGGGCTACAGTCCACAGGGTCGCAAATAGTCGGACATGACTGAGCGACTTCACTATAGATGAAGAGAATTATCTAAGAGGAGCATCTTTGTACTGATGCTTGTCAGGAAGAATTACCCGACTGGAGCAAAGACAAAAGGACTTACAAGCAGGGAACAGGGTAAGAACATTCAGGAACTGTGACCACATAAGTCAAGCACAAGGCAAGCTCATAAACTGAAACTGAAATGGATGGAAGGTGGTTAGGGAACTTGAGATGAATGATGCATGCATGCATGCATGCTAAGTCACTTCAGTCATGTCCAATTCTTTTCAACCCAATGGACCAGGCTTCTCTGTCCATGGGATTCTCCAGGCAAGAATACTGCCATGGGTTGCCATGCCTCCTTGAGAAGAATGATAAGGGTTATGAAAGCACAAGGGGAGAGAGAGCTAATTAAAAATAGTGAAAAGAACTGCCCTGGTATTTCTGTGAATACCTAAAAACATGCTGTGATCATCAAATTATTTAGTTCTATTTGTTCATCAGAGTAAAAGATCTATTAACGGAGGAGCCTGGTAGGCTGCAGTCCATGGGGTCGCTAAGAGTCAGACACGACTGAGCTACTTCACTTTCACTTTTCACTTCCATGCGTTGGAGAAGGAAATGGCAACCCACTCCAGTGTTCTTGCCTGGAGAATCCCAGGGACGGGGGATCCCGCCTGGTGGGCTGCCATCTCTGGGGTCGCACAGCGTCGGACATGACTGAAGCGACTTAGCAGCAGCACCAGCAGCATGCTATGTCTTCACTGATTAATTCTGATTTTGTTACCCATTTAATATCACTCAAAACTTAACATTCAAAAAACTAAGATTATGGCATCTGGTCCCATCACTTCATGGCAAACAGAGGGGAAGAAGTAGAAACAGTGATAGATTTTCTTTTCTTGGGCTCCAAAATCACTGCAGACAGTGACTGCAGTCATGAAATTAAAAGACACTTGCTCCTTGGAAGGAAAGCTGTGAAAAACCTAGACTGAGTATTAAAAAGCAGAGACATCACTTTTCCAACAAAGGTCCATATAGTCAAAGTAATCATTTTTCCAGTAGTCATGTACAGATGTGAGAGCTTGACCATAAAGAAGGCTGAGCACCGAAGAAGTGATGCTTTTGAACTGTGGTGCTGGAGAAGACTCGAAAGTCCCTTGAACAGTAAGGAAATCAGCCCTGAATATTCGCGGAAGGACTGATGCTGAAGCTGAAGTTCCAGTACTTTGGCCACCTGATGTGAGCAAAGATGGAGGGCAGGAAGAGAAGAGGGCAACAGAAGATGAGATGGTTAGGTAGCATCACCGACTCAACGGACAGAAGTTTGAGCAAACTCCAGGAAATAGTGAAGGACAGAGAAGCCCGGCGTGCTGCAGTCCATAGGGTCATAAAGAGTCAGACGCGACTGAGCAACTGAACAACAATAAGCCCTTAACCAAGCAAATCACGAATGCCCTGCACGTTTGCAAATTCAGTCATCAATTCACAGTCCTCAGGTTGTTTGACATTTTATCAGTTTATGACACATTCAGGGCTTCCCTGGTAGCTCAGCTGGTAAAGAGCCCACCTGTAATGCAGGAGACCCCAGTTTGATTCCTGGGTCAGGAAGATCTGCTGGAGAAGGGATAGGCTACCCACTCCAGTATTCTTGGGCTTTCCAGGTAGCTCAGACCTTAAAGAATCCACCTGTAATGTAGGAGACCTGGGTTCAATCCCTGGGTTGGAAAGATCCCCTGAAGAAGGGAACAGCTACTGACTCCAGTATTCTGGCCTGGAGAATTGCATGGACAGAGGACCCTGGGAGGCTACAGTCCATGGGGTTGCAAAGTGTTAGTCAGTCGTGTTTGACTCTTTGTGATGCTATGAACTATATAGCCCACTAGGCTCCTCTGTCCAAGCAATTCTCCAGGCAAAAATACTGGCGTGGGTAGCCATTCTCTTCTCCAGGGGATCTTCCCGACCCAGGGATTATCACTGACTCGATGGACGTGAGTCTGAGTGAACTCCGGGAGTTGGTGATGGACAGGGAGGCCTGGCGTGCTGCGATTCATGGGGTTGCAAAGAGTCGGACGTGACTGTGTGACTGAACTGAACTGAACTGAACAATAAAAATGAAAGGAATATGAAAAGAAACCGACTGTGAAGAATGAAGGACTTAAGAATTAGAATTCTGACAAACCGCAACCCTTCAACTTTTCAGTTTACACGTTTTCCTATTGTTCAATAATATTAAATAATGACTTTATGATTCAAGACACTGATTTTTTAAATTTTAATACAGTTATATTTAGCTTAAACACCTTATTAAAAGTTAATGGCTTTCAAAATAATAAATGGTGAGTGAAGATTTTAAAATCTCAAAAAAAAAAAAAATAAAAATAAAACCAGGTCTCCCGCATTGCAGGCAGATTCTTTACTATCTGAGCACCAGGGAAGCCTATGACACATTTAGGAAATCCTCATTCTTAAAAATTATAATTCATTGGCTTGTAGGACACCACATTCCCTTATTTCTATTGTAAGGGTTAACCTTTCATAGACTTCTTTGAAAATATTCAAGTGCTCCAAGGCTCAAACTTTGTGCCTCTTCCCTTTATGCACTCATTTGCAGGATGATCCCATGCATGTTCTTAGCTTTAAGTACTTTTCATACACCAACAACTTACCTATATATTAAATTACACACACACACAAGCAGTTTCAATCATTTACCTGAACTTCAAACTCATGCAGAACTGCTTATACTACATAAACCTCTAACAAGTTGTCCACAAGCAAATTCCAAATTACTCTTTATCCCCAATTACTTGCCTATTTAACTAAATGTAAATTCCATTCATCTAGTTGTTCAAGCTAAAAACTTACGAGTCATCATTAGGGTCTCCATTTCTTTTTGCCTTCTACTAATAGACCTACAAATCCTACTTACTCTATTTTCAAATCATTCCAGGATCTGGTCATCTCACCACCTTCATTCTAGTTCAAGCAGGTCTCTCACCTGGAATGCCTTGGTTTCCCAAGGAACATTCTCTCTCATCTCCTAATCCCCTCAGTCTGTTCTCCCCATAGTAACCAGAGTGATTCTTTAAAACACGAAAATCAGATCATACCTCTCCTCTGCTCACAATTCTCTGATGATTCCCCGTTTCTTTCAAAGTAAAAACTAAAATCCTTATGACTAAGGCCATAAAGTCCAAGGTCTACCAAACCCCTGCAATGTCTACAGACCTTCAATCTTCCACATTTCTCTCCTTCACTCAACATGCCAAGCATCTTTCTGCTATTCAGCCTCTGAGTATTTGCATCTGCTATTCATTCTATTTGGAGTCCTCTTTTCCCAGGTCCTCCCAGGAGTTCCCACATCAGCCTCTGAGAAGGAAGGCCTCCTCAGAGAGGTCTTCCATGACTGCCCTATAGAAAAGCCTAGCAACCCATCCCTCATCCTGCTTTATTTACTTTAATGTATTTTTTCCATAGCACACATACCCACCTAATATGCATTTGAGTATTTGTCCATTTTCACACCCAAATAAAAGCCTCAGAGCCAAATATATTTGTTTTATTTACTATGATAATCTCAAGGCCTATTATGTAGTAGGTGTTACAAATATCTGAATATTTAGATGAAGCAGTGAATAAAGTATTTTTTAATACCAACTATGTGCCAGGTTACTGTACTGGGTGCTGAAATAGGAAATTAAGTATTTCACTCTGAAATTTTCTATGTAACTCAGGGTTCTTAGTTGTAAATAACAGGAATCAAACTGCTGTATCTTTTTTTGCTAAGTCACTTTAGTCATGTCCGACTCTGTGCGACCCCATAGACGGCAGCCCACCAGGCTCCCCCGTCCCTGGGATTCTCCAGGCAAGAACACTGGAGTGGGTTGAAAGGAAGTTATTGGCATGGTCAAGGAGAGTTTGCCAGTCTGAATGGGGAAAGAGAGGCAGAGAGCAAGAGGTACTTCCCTCTGCTTAGGTTTCTATATGGGAGATGAATAATTTCTCAAAAGACCATACTAAGTAAGAGCGTCCCCAAATACAAGTTCAATGTCTGTCCAAGGCACATTTTCCCAAATGTCTTATCTAACTAGCAATACCAAGAAAGTGACCAAACAAAATATTAATACATATCTAAATAAAAGTTCATACTTTTTAAATATGAAATTTCAGAAATACTGATACCTTCCAGATATATGTGCTGTGCAGTGCTTAGTCACTTAGTCATGTCCAGCTCTTTGTGACCCCATGGATTGCAGCCTGCTAGGCTCCTCTGTCCATGAGGATTCTCCAGGCCAGAATACTGGAGTGGGTTGCCATGCCTTCCTCCAGGGGATCTTCCAAACCCAGGGATGAACCCAGGTCTCCTGCACTGCAGGCAGATTCTTTACCACCTTAGCCACCAGGGAAGCCCACATATAATATATTATACTCTATATGTCATTCTCTCATTTCCATTTTTACAAGAAATGGACCAGGTATAATTTATGGAAGATTTTCTTTTCCTTTCTCTTCTTCATTAGTAACAAAATCTCAGAAGTATAATTTCCAGATTCTCTTGGAGAAACATGAACATATGATGTGTCCCAGATGGCACTTTCCAATCTTTTACGCACAAAAATGAAGCCTTCGCTGTGAAGAACAGTGGGCATTTCCAACTCTGTTGAAAGCAGAATGACACATATCTGTCCTTCTAGATTCACAAACAGAAAGCTCTCAATGTCAAAATGACAAGTCAACTGCCCACCTTTCCATTCAGTTTTCCATCAAAATACTAATTTTTTTTCCTATTTGGTTGTACAATATTTCATAATTGGTCAACTTACACAATCGCTAAAAGTAATAAAAAGCAGCACAAAGTGCACAGAACATTTCCCTTCAACACAGCAAAATAAAAAGCTGTTTCTTGAATTTCATGATATATTCTTTACCAACTTCTCATCTGACCCTGTCGACTCAAGAAATATGTATGAAAAAAAAGAAATATGTATGAAAGGCAATTTTCTCATCTACTTACATAATCTCAATATTCACTTTTGCATGTGAAATCACAGTAAGTTCATCAAGTGCCTTCTCTTAAACTTACATGCAAATAATAAAAATGAGCCCATATCAAAATCATCAGTCTCACTCCAAATGCAATTATGTGAAGTAATTGGTCTGAGTCACCCACATCTAAGTCAAAGATCAAGAGAATATAAAGTGAAGACAGAAAAGTTAGACATTAGCAGTGGAGAAAAAGAGAATGAGAGCTTAACTATATATACACACAAGCCTTACCCTGTATTTGTGTATGCATATATGTGCATGTGAATTTGAATGGGTCCATATGTCAGATGGTGACTGCAGCCATGAAATTAAAAGATGCTTACTCCTTGTAAGGAAAGTTATGACCAACCTAGACAGCATACTGAAAAGCAGAGACATTACTGTGTCAACAAAGGTCCATCTAGTTAAAGCTATGGTTTTTCCAGTGGTCATGTATGGATGTGAGAGTTGGACTATAAAGAAAGCTGAGTACCAAAGAAATGATGCTTTTGAACTGTGGTGTTGGAGAAGACTCTTGAGAGTCACTTGGACTGCAAGGAGATCCAACCAGTCCATCCTAAAGGAGATCAGTCCTGGGTGTTCTTTGGAAGGACTGATGTTGAAGCTGAAACTCCAATACTTTGGCCTCCTGATGCGAAGAGCTGACTCATTGGAAATGATCCTGATGCTGGGAAAAATTGAGGGCAGGAGGAGAAGGGGACAACAGAGGATGAGATGGTTGGATGGCATCACCGACTCAATGGACATGAGCTTGGGTAAACTCCGGGAGTTGGTGATGGACAGGGAGGCCTGGCGTGCTGTGGTTCATGGGGTCACAAGGAGTCAGACACGACTGAGTGACTGAACTGAACTGATATGTCTGTGTGTCTTTTGGCCTGAGCGAAAAAAGGAGACTATGTATACATGTGTCCACCAAGCAAGAGAAAGAAAAGGTATGTGTTTATCTACCTGAACATGAATGTCTGTTTGTGCCCGAGGAAGCAAATGTATATGGGAGGCAGGGAGAGAATGGTATACATGTGTGGCAGAATAAATGAGTATGTATGAGTATGTGAGTGTGTGTGATAGGCAGGAAGAACTAGAATCTTTTCATTTCCTTATATACTGTGTAATAGAAATGTTTTCCAAAAATCATGAAAGCACAGATAGTTTTATTAAAACTTTTTTACATAAGGGCAGGTACCTTCAAATGTCTAAATTAAACTCAATAGAAATTAGATGTGAAAAATATCCTAAAACAATCTAGTGGAAAGACATGAAAAATTCAGTCATTTTAAACATTACCACTTTATAAGCTAACAGAGTGCTATTTTTCTTTCAGTTTAAAATAACCCGATATAATGAACTAATTTTTCCTTCACTTAATGGCTCTTTAAATCCATATTACAATTGATTAATGTCTCTTGATTAAACATCACTTTATTTTAAATTAGGGTTTAACAGATAAATTATTTCTGAATGGTCACAATTAAATCCCTTGGTAGTATGTTAGCGTTTTATACATAAATATAAAATACACCCTTGCCAGAAATATTCCAACGTTTGAAACTGGGTACATGTAGCACTGACACAGTACGCTGGATTATAGCTGAATTTTGATTAGCACAGCATGCTTCAGGTCAGTTCACTCTGCCTTGCTCCCCAGGGCTGACTAGAAGGGGACATACACACACAGGCCAATGGAAAAGATGGAAATGAAGGACAGGCTGTGGCTTTCATTTTATGTGCACACTATTGAGATGCTGGTGTCTAAACTATAGACTTTCCTGTAGCTCTGTAGGTAAAGAATCTGCCTGCAATGCAGGAGACCACGGTTCTATCCCTGGGTTGGGAAGTTCCTCTGGAGAAGGGAATGGCAACCCACTCTAGTATTCTTGCCTAGAGAATTCCATGGACAGAGAAGCCTAGTGGGCTTCAGTCCATGGGGTTGCAAAGAGTTGGCCACAACTGAGTGACTAACACACGCACATAAATCTCAAAGACAAAGGTAGGTGAGCTGCACTCCCTCCATGCCAGTGTAGATCCTGGCATCTCTAAGTGCCTAAAACACAATGGCCTCCCTCGTGATACCACTTCCCCCTCCACCACATCATCTAGCCATCACCCAGAGAGGTCTTATCACCTCCGAGGATTTCCCCCCTGGGAGCAAGAGTGGACCCCTGTCACTTTCCTTTCTGCTTTATAACCCATAACTCTAAGGTGGGACCCTTCAGATTCTTTCAAGTCTCAAAACCTCATTCTCTCTTGGGCAACCTAACTTAATGCTCTATCTGAGGGTAAAATCCAAAGGTTCTTTAGTAGTCCCCCTGGAAAGGAGAAATATGAGATGCTCAGACGCTTTTCAAAAAATAATTTTGGCCTCTCCTTCCTGGGAAAAAATGGAAAATAGGAATGTTTTGTCAACAGCAGCCCAAATTTCTGAGATTCTATTAATATACTATTTTTGCCTGTGTTTACAGATGTATGGATAGTAGTATACTATCTGTAGTATACTAATTGTACTGTTTTCAAATTAACAATTAGACATGTTGCTTCAGGTACTTACCCTGAAAATGTATCTAGAGGTTAAGGAAAAACGTACTGAAAATATTTTTTTTAAGTGTAACTAGCATATTGTTGAAAACAAGTTTACTTCATGTCTCTAGACTTTTCAAACATCCTGGGAGAATAAATACCTATATATGTATGTGAATTATATGTATGTGAATGTGTGTAAGTATGTTTATATATCACTCAAAATTTTCCACTAATGTGTTTTCCTGAGGTGCAAGAGCTATGTTATAAAAACTTTGATATTTTTCTATAATATTTACTTAAAGTATCTTTTCCATTTTACTATGTAGCTTTGATTTTGTTAATGAGAATTAACATGCAGAAAGCTTCACCAAGATTTTCAAGTATATCTGTATAAAGTTATACAGGGTATTGGCATAACTCTTAATCTCTTTGGACTGTAGTCACTGTCTTTTCATTATTCTTAAATGTATTTATTTGTGTTTTTCTCACTCACTCCTTTTTAGTCCATTGACTAAACATTTATTTCTTTATTTGATTTTAAGTCTTAGATTCACCAATGCTACTATTTCCCTGTTTTCTAACATTAAATTCTATGTTTGTCTTTATTAGTAATTTATTTTTATTTAATAATTTCAGTTTATTGTTGTCTCTGCTTCAGGACATTTTTCCCTCCCAAATATCTATAGTTTCACTCATTTATTTTCAAAATCTCTTAGGTTTTATGAAATTATCTATAAATATGTTTTTGACTCACAGCATAACTGATGCACAATTTTCTTTTTTAATTACTTTCTTAGAAGTCTGTAGTTGTGTTTTTTTTTTTTTTTTTTTTGATATAGGGGAATGTTTTCTTATTCTGTGAATATTTTAAGTTTGGAAAAGAGTTTTGTGAATTGAGGGGGGGGGTCTCCATCTAAAATATTAAAACCTTAGTGATATGATTAGCCATTGATAAGTCTCAATTTATTACCCCATGTCTCTTTTCCATATTTCTAACCTAGAAATTGGGCTTCCCACATGGTGTTAGTGGTAAAGAACCTCCTGTCAATGCAGGAGATATGAGAGACTTGGGTTTGATCACTGGGTCGGGAAGATTCCCCTGGAGGAGGGAATGGCAACCCACTCCACCAGGCTCCTCTGGGTGGCAAAGAGTCAGACACGACTGAAGCAACTTAGCAGGCACGCAACCTAGAAATAAATACAAAATTTCCTATTTGTGCACTTCAGTCCAATCTATCAAAACAAATAGATTTTAAACAGAACTTTTAGCACAAGATTTCTACATTTTTTTTTTCTTTTTCACTCAAAGTACTTATTGAATGAAAGACTGTTCATCTTTGCTGGATGCTCCTGCATGGTGCCATAACTGGCGAGTAGATCCAACTCCAGCTCGTCAGAGCATAGCATTCTCTCTCCCTCTGGAACACCCTCCTTCTCTTTTCATCTATCGTTTAAAGCAATGACCACAAGCTGAGTCATTTGGGGTAACTAATAAGATCCTCATGGGATAATTGGGGTAATTAATAAGACTAATAAAATTTGGGATAATTTAATGCCATTTAATATGAGAAATCTTCATGTTAATCATTTAAAATATCCTGTTAGGTTTTTGGGTTTCCTCCACCAAAGAAGAATGGGAAGTTTAGGGGGGTGAACAGGGTCAGGACCGCTGAGAAAATAAGCAGAAGTCTCCAATTCAGTGGCCAGTTATTGTTACATCTTATACCCCTTGACTTAAAAACCACTCTAAAAACAATACTCTTGTCAAATGACTTCTACTTTTTGTGAGAACATGTCACAGCTTCAGACATGATTCTTCAGTCCCCTGACAGAGATAGAAGTAAAGAGCAATTTTAAGATGTCATTCCTTAACCAGGAATTTTATTAAGATATACTTTAGCTGAGATAGACTAAATGACAACTTGTTTTCCCCCTGGGTATGTGTCAGATAAGCTAGCCTTCTCAGTTCAGCCATAACTACAGTTCTTATAGGATATGATTAATGATATATTCCAAGCAGAAGTCCCCAAGGAAAACATCTTCTCTTAATTCTTACTATCCTAATGAAATGGCATAGTTCGTAATTCATTAGTCTGACGGGAGTGACAAAACAGACTGCAAGGAAAAAACAGTGCCTCTATTGTGTCCAAAGAGATGAAGCTGAGATAATTCATCACTGATAACATATGCTCAAAATTCACTACGTTCTGCTGAATAATCCAGGTTTCCTGTAGAAGAATAACAGCAGTACACACATTAAATTCCTCTTTTTGAGGAAAATGGTCACCTCCAAAGAAGCCTATATGATTCTATTAAGTAATTAATAGTCTGGGTTGCCATGAAAGAAAATTTCCTAAACAATGGATTTATGAAATGCATATTATATGCTTTCCCAATGACTAAGCAGTAAAGAACCCACCGGCAATGCAGGAAATGTGGGCTCCATCCTTGAGTCGAGAAGATCCCCTGTAAAAAGGAAGTGGCAACCCACTCCAATACTCTTGCCTGGATAATCCCATGGACAGAGGAGCCTGAGGGCTATAATCCATGGGGTCACAAAAGAGCTGGAGATGACTGAGTAAACAACAACAAATGAGTTAAATAAAAATTGACCGAGCACAGTGATTCACTAAGGACAGTGTAGGACGGTGGGTCAATATGATTTTGTCCTTCTCCATCTTTCTTATGTCCCTTCTTGAAAGAGGATTGCCTGTCACTCCTATTAATCATGTATCTTCCAAGTGTGAGGCCATTGCATGATTTATAGTTATTAAATTAATGGAGATTTGGATACCAGTTTATTCAAAACTAGCTTTTTAATAAAGGCAACAGACTACCATGTAAAACCACTTTCTTTTGGCACTGTACTTTAAAGTCCAAAAACAGCATAAAGATATTGATGGAAATCAAAATATTCTGTCTCATTCAGGCAGACATATAGAACAGACTGACAGACATGGTGGGGAGCAGGGAGGAAGGAGAGGGAGGAATAAATGGATAGAGTGGCATGGAAACATATTCTGTCTCATTAGTGTAATCCTAATTAGCAGCAGCAGCAACACAGACATTGGTGGAGTCCTGTACTCATGGAAGGTACCATTGTTAAGTCACAAAGGATATTTGTGTTCTGAATGTCATTTCTACCTACTGAACCCAACTTTCGTAGATTTTTTAACTTTAATCAATAACTGAAGCTCACAAGTGAATACCACATGGCTATTAAAATAGAACAGAGTGCTAGACACCTCCTGAAGTAAGAGCCCAAAGATCCCAAATCATTAATCCTTAAAAAGATCAGGTCATTGGAATACATTTTCCATTCTAAATAATTATTCTCTTGCACACAAAAATGAACACATCAAAACAGGAAGTCTAGACTTCTAGGAGCAAATCATCTATTATCTATAAAGCATGACACCAATCTTAGACTTTTGGTAAAAAGTTTCTGAGAAAAGGACTGTGAAGTTTTGTGGTTACATAATGTTAGAAGTTGCAAGAGGAAAAAGCAAGTTCTAGCCTGTTTATGGAAAATTTCCTCTACAGATGGGTTCTCTCCATTTGGGAAGGGGAAAAAAAAAAAAGACAATAAAAATAATCTAGTGTTCAAGAGCTCAAAATTCACAGTGAACCAAAAGATAACTGTGCACTGGTCATAAAGCCCTAGCCAAAGAAGTATTTCAATTTACTAACCTTGACTTCATAAGAGAGATAAAGTAGTTGAGGTAATGAGAGTAAAACCCATTCTTCTGCCTGGATCTTGTCCCCACAAATCAAATTATTCAGTTACCATAGAATACTGGATGCAACTGCAATGCTCCATTGCACAGCTGCAGGGCAAGCCTCACAAATAGGTGAATTTTAATTACAGATAAAAAGGGGCTTCTCTGGTAGCTCCGTCTGTAAAGAATCTGCCTGCAGTGCAGGAGACCCAGGTTTGATCCCTTGGTTGGGAGGATCCCCTGGAGAAGGAAATGGCAAACCATTCCAGTATCCTTGCATGGAAAATCCCATGAACAGAGGATCCTGGTGGGCTGCAGTCCATGGGGTCCCAAAGAGTCGGGCATGACTGAGCAACTAACACTTCACAATTACAGATAAAAAGATGAGGGTACTTGCTATGACTAGACCTTTTATATCTGGCTATCTTGTCTAGGCCACCCAAAGCCGCAAAGGTGAGTTCAATTTTTAACTTCTTAGCTTTTTGTCAAAATTGGTTCACTATCAAGTATGTCTGTAACATTTTTCTTAACACTCCTTTCTCCTTGTAACATGCCTTTCTCTTTGTTCCCATTGTTTCTCTTCGTACTGAATTATCCTGACTAGGGAAATTTTTCTTGCAGTTTTCACTGTTCATCTTGTCTCTTCTTCCCGAAACCAATATGCAGACTCAAAGACCTTCCTATATCAATCACAAAAATAGCCTGCCAGTCCTCTTCTCAAATAATGGTTCCAAATATTTGCAAATTAAATGGTTTTCAATTATTTTTAAATCTAGTATTAGTTAAGAAGCCTTTGGTTGCAAGTAACTGAAACTCCAACTCCAACTTCTTAAGCAACGGAAGTTATTAATAAAAGTTACTGCAGCAAGAATTATTTTCTACAAAGAAAAGTTATTGCTTTCTGGAACCAAAAACCCCAGGGACAGAATTTGGCTTTATCCAGAAGCTGAACAATATCACCAATACTGTGTTTACACCAGCACTTTAGGGTGTTGTACTCACTCTAAGGCTTGATCTGATATTCAGAGGATCTGCAGTACCTCCTAAAGCTACAGCTTCAATTACTTCCAGTAGGAAAGTCAGAGTCTGTTTCCAGTAGCTCAGTTAAAATGCCAGTACCCAATCTAGTTGTTCATGCCTGCACCATGAGAGGATCACTAATAAAAATAATGTTAACAATGTGGCTAATGGGATGGGAAACACTGATTGTTTAAGCTAATCAAGGCCCTTTGGAATCTGAAGTAGAGCTCTACTTTGGTCTATGTTAATCAAACTTTATGGTTAGGGAACTAGGGGAACTGTGTTTGGAAGACAGAAGAGTCAACCAACAAATTTTGACTCTAAAATTAAATCTTTCATAGTTATCAAGCTCTTATTATCCTACACAGAACAGCATGACATTCTCTGTCAGTTCAGTTCAATTCAGTTGCTCAGTCATGTCCGACTCTGCGACCCTATGGACTGCAGCACATCAGGCCTCCCTGTCCATTACCAATTCCCGGAGCTTACTCAAACTCATGTCCATTGAGTCGGTGATACCATCCAACCATCTCATCCTCTGTCATCCCCTTCTCCTCCTGTCTTCAATCTTTCCCAGTATCAAGGTCTTTTCAAATGAGTCAGCTCTTTGCATCAGGTGGCCAAAGAATTGGAGTTTCAGCTTCAGCATCAGTCCTTCCAATGAATATTCAGGACTGATTTCCTTTAGGATGGACTGGTTGTATCTCCTCACAGTCCAAGGGACTCTCAAAGTCTTTTCCAACATCACAGTCCAAAAGCATCAATTCTTCAGCACTCAGATTTCTTTATAGTCCAATTCTCACATCTATACATGACTACTGGAAAAACCATAGCCTTGACTAGACGGACTTTTGTTGGCAAAGTAATGTCTCTGCTTTTTAATATGCTGTCTAGGTTGGTCATAACTTTCCTTCCAAGGGACAAGCATCTTTTAATTTCATGGCTGCAGTCACTATCTGCAGCGATTTTGGAGCCCCCAAAAATAAAGTCTGTCACTGTTTCCCCATCTATTTCCCATGAAGTGATGGGACCGGATGCCATGATCTTCATTTTCTGAATGCTGAGCTTTAAGCCAACATTTTCACTCTCCTCTTCCACTTTCATCTTTAGTTCTTCTTCACTTTCTGCCATAAGGGTGGTGTCATCTGCATATCTAAGGTTATTGATAGTTCTCCTTGATTCCAGTTTGTGCTTCATCCAGCCCAGCATTTCTCATGATGTAGTCTGCATATAAGTTAAATAAGCAGGGTGACAATATACAGCCTTGACGTACTCCTTTCCCTATTTGGAACCAGTCTGTTGTACCATAGACAGTCTCTGTACCATAGGTGAAATATGAATAGTAATATCAGTGAAACACAAACATACAGAGTATAAATGATGAGTACGTGCTTGCTAAACAATACACTTGAGAATCACAAGGTGAGAAGAAAATACAGTTTATGCATCAGATTTAAGCAAGTTTCACATTTAGAGAACTGATTGTGACCACAGACCCATATTTTGCTTTCTGTTATTGTTTTTATATTCTTTTTTTTCACTACTAAAGAACCATACATTTTGAATGACATTTGGAAAGGACATTTGGTTCTCTAATACCCTAATTGTGATTTTACAATTTTATTGGAGGATATAAAATAAAAGTTAAAAATATGACTTTTAAGTAGGGTGGTCATCCATGCTGGTTTACCCAGAAGAATCCTGGTTTATGCCTTTTCCCTGGGTAACTATTAATAATACCCACTTTTATCCTCCGTATGTCCTGCTCTGGATAATAAATTATATAGTCAGTTGAATTTTAAATAAAAGTCAAACATCTATATTATATTCTAAAGAAATCTGGGACAAGAAAACTACCTAATTAAATAACAGTAAAGTTAAATAGGCATTCTTTGTGGGAGTTAAAAAAAAAAAAAGACTTCAATTTATCATGTTGTTAGAAATACAGCATCACGTCTAAAGTCTGAAAGGAAACTCATTTTCAGCCACAACTGCTGTGCTTTAGGGATCTGGATTAAAACTCATCATTATCTTTCTATTAATACCCTTCCCCAGACCAATCAGTGGTCATATGGTATTTACAGACGCTGGACACTGAGCTGTCTTGAATGGCCTTTGTATTGCAATACAATCAGATTATGCTTAATCTAAATGCTGTGTGTCCTTTATAGGACAGACAAATCCTAATCCCCCATTTACAAAAGCAAAGCCAGTCCAGTCTCTGATGGTTAGCTATTCATTTTTTCCTCTTTAAAAAAAAAAAAACTTGAAGTGATGAAAGTTAAAATAAATTTTAAATTCACTAGTTTAAATTAGTCTAAAAATAAGTATTTGGAAGTTTTGAGAATTAGTTCAAGCGCTGTTTTGCTAGCCTAACATATGTTATTTCAAAAATACAATTCTTTTCCTTCTAAAGAATGTAGATTAAAAAAATAAACTACTCCTACTATTCTAAAACAATAAAGAAAGCTTAAAAAGCATCTTATTTCCTCTTCTAAATCACATGAGAGTTAATCTTGAAGCTCAGATTAGTTAGCCATACTTTATCAGTTAAGGGGTAATGATATTTTAAAGCAGAAGTGCCCATAAGATGACTCACCAAACCATTCTGAAATGAGCCCTTTGCCATTTTATTACACTCTAGTCAAGTTCTGCCTTCCCATGAGCCTTTTGAGATTTGCTGTCATTTTCAAGGAAGTGCAGGGGAGTGGGGGATAAAGTGCAATTGAAGGCAACATTCCGTCCCTTCCTTAACGCATGGCTTTCACCATCTGCCAGCCCAACTTTCTTTTTTTTCACTGTCATCCCCTTCCTCCCAGGATCCCAGAATTCACTGTCAAAATCCTGATGCCATCTCCTCTCACAGCTTTGTGAGACTTCAGTGAGACTAAATTTGGGGGAATGTTCCTTTCTAAATTTTACCTTGTCTCTGTGAGTCAGTCACATGACCTGGAAATGAGAGCCTAAAGTTAGTAAAGGATAGGTAGATAAAGAAGTAACTGAAGTACAAAAACCAGCTATCCAAATGGTAGCTACCACCCTCACATATGACAGAATTTGGAGTTTGGAATTGTCTCACAGGAATAGAGTTCAATGTTTAAATTAATATGGAATAATTTTTTCTAAAGGCATTAGGAAGGGAAAGAGTGTTTCCATCAAGGCTGATAGCACACTATCTCTTAATGCAATTCTGTGAAGCCACAAATATAACAACAAAACAGGCAAGGGCTTTGATGTACTCATGGGTTTTCTTCAGGGTTGGATGTGAAAGACAGGCTTGCTAACAACAACAAAAAGATGGCATTTCAACTCTAACTTGATGACTGATTTCACTCCTGCTAAAATACTCAGACATCCATTCCCCAGCCCCATCCATCTCTACGAGGCAAAGGTTCTATGGAGAGCTCTGCTGAAAAGCAAAAACACTCTTGCAAGGTGCCTTTAGAATATGCAGCACCCTTTCTTAAAACAGGGGATCAGCTGCAAAATATTTCTCCAATGCAAACAAGAGATCCGTATCTAAAATAAGCTGATGGTTAGTTTTTTGTTTTAATCCACTTTAAAAATTATTGAGAATAAAATCTCTGCCTTGATTCCTCTCACTGCCTAGCACCTACTCAAAAATTGTATACTAAAAAAAATATCAACTGCTCTTGTATCTATAAATAATGCAATAAGAAAGGTAAATTTTGAAGTTAGAAATTCATCAGATATACATCAAAGAAAATTTTAGTTGACTTCTGGTTTATGGATCAATTCAAAACGTTCAAATCCTTCAACTATTCAACACTTATTATGTTCCCCTCATGTTCTAAGCACTACAGCGGACAAGACAAATTGGAAACTCACTCTACCTTTATTGATATTAAAACCTAATAGAGAGACATCTAATTAAGGTGATAAAATGATACAGTATACTGTAAGTGGGGCTTCCCAGGTGGCTCAGTGATAAAGAACCCGCCGGCCAATGCAGGAAATGCAGTCTGACTCTAGTGTTGGGAAGATCCCCTGGGAAGGAAATGGCAACCTATTCCAGGATTCTTGCCTGGAGAACTCCAAAGATAGAGGCGTCTAGAGGACTAGAGTCCATGGGGTTGCAGAGTTGAACACAGCCAAGCAGGCATGCATACTCTGAGAGCCTGATAAATGCTTTAAGCCACCCTTAATTTATTAACAGCCTGTTAGATGTGCCTGTTTTTAAGCTTCCTAAAAGTGAAATTATGCAGTATTTATTCTTTTCTGAGTTTTGTTGATTTTGTTGTGTGTATGTATAAATCATTCATTTCTATTGATCTATGGTATTCTATGAATACCTCACAGCTTATTTATCTAGTCTACTATAAATTGAAATTTGAGTACTTTTCAGTTCACTCTACTACAAATGATGCTACAATGAACACCCTATGTACTGGAGACAAAGGTACATATACTTGTGGAATTGCCAGGTCTGACTTATATACTTATTGTTTGTAACACAGATGCTTTCAAACAAAGCAGATTTAAGATAGGACTAGGTAGGAAATCACAAAAGAACAGAGTAAAAATACATCCTATAAGGAACAGCTGGACCAAATGCAAACATTATTTATTAAATTGATTATTAATTCTTTCACTGTGAGTACATCATACCATCATACCACATACCATTTAGCAACAAAGGCCTTCTCACTAAAAACTCTTTATTAAAAGAAATAAACCTATTTCTACTTTGCAGTTTAAGTAAAATTTTAAAAAGAATAAACTCTTTATTTAATTTTATCTTTCAGATGATTTGCTTTAACATTAAGCAAACCATCATACTGTGAGTGGCTACAGTAATGCTAAAAAGAAGGTAGAAAAGAACCTAAGAGGAAACGTTTGGAGAAGAAATGGCTCTTAGTTTTCATGAAGTCTGAGAGTTTTAAAAACACATCAAGTACTTGAAAACCTGTCCTTTAAATGGGCCTACATAACCAAATCACTGGCAACTGTATTTCTGAAAATGTTTCACAAAGCTTGCATGATTTGAAATATATGGGTTTTGTGGATTGTCTGGACTCTGTGCCTGGAGTTTTTCCCAGTGATCATCTCACGTTTTTATTCCTAGGATCAATAATGTCAGATGATGTTAAGGCGTGTTAGCCGAGTGCAGTGACTTAGAAGGAAAGAAAGAGAAAAGAGGGGGAAGAGGGAGAAAGGGAAGGTGAGAGCAGGAAGGAAAGAAGAAAAGGGAGGGAGGGAGGCATTTCAACAATCCCCAAAACCAGTAACTCAAAGGATAAACAGATTAAAAAAAGAAGAAATTGCAAAAGAGTGAAAGCACTTAAACAATAACTATACAAAACATTCTATTGAATAACTAGGTTTTAGTTAAGAAATACAACCAGCTTTAAATCATATGCACCATTCCACTGTCCTTCCAAAGCATCCTAAAATATAATAAAAGACCAAATACCAAAACACTTCGCTGATAAACAATTCTATATTGTTGATAATATTGCTCCAGATAGGTTAAGAGACTGTTTGCTGAAAAGGAATAAAATATTCTTCCTGGTTTTCAGTGATTAAAGTATCTTTCTTAGGAATAATGGTAATTTACTTACTAGAGAAAAATTAAATGAACTAGCAACTGGAAATCCACATTAAAAAAATAAATCTAGATAATACCTTTCACAAAAATTAACTCAAAAGGTATCATATATGTAACTGTAAATCACAGAACAATGAGACTTCTAGAAGATAAGAGAAAATCTCAGTGATCACGGATTTGACGGTAGTTTTTAGATGCGGCCCCAGAAGCATGATCCATGAGGAAAAAACCTGATAAGTGGAACTTCACTGAGCTGAAAAAAAAGTCTTCTCTGTGAAAATACTGTTAAGGGAATAAAAAACAAGTCACGGATTGGGGGGAAATATTTGCAATACACTTATCTAATAAAGATTTGGAAGTTTTGGCCACAGCAATCAGAGCAGAAAAAGAAATAAAAGGAATCCAAATTGGAAAAGAAGAAGTAAAACTCTCACTATTTGCAGATGACATGATCCTCTACATAGAAAACCCTAAAGAGTCCACCAGAAAATTACTAGAACTAATCAATGACTATAGTAAAGTTGCAGGATATAAAATCAACACACAGAAATCCCTTGCATTCCTATACACTAATAATGAGAAAACAGAAAGAGAAATTAAGGAAACAATTCCATTCACCATTGCAACGGAAAGAATAAAATACTTAGGAATATATCTACCTAAAGAAACTAAAGACCTATATATAGAAAACTATAAAACACTGGTGAAAGAAATCAAAGAGGACACTAATAGATGGAGAAATATACCATGTTCATGGATTGGAAGAATCAATATAGTGAAAATGAGTATACTACCCAAAGCAATTTATAGATTCAATGCAATCCCTATCAAGCTACCAACGGTATTCTTCACAGAGCTAGAACAAATAATTTCACAATTTGTATGGAAATACAAAAAACCTCGAATAGCCAAAGCAATCTTGAGAAAGAAGAATGGAACTGGAGGAATCAACCTACCTGACTTCAGGCTCTACTACAAAGCCACAGTTATCAAGACAGTATGGTACTGGCACAAAGACAGAAATATAGATCAATGGAACAAAATAGAAAGCCCAGAGATAAATCCACGCACATATGGACACCTTATCTTTGACAAAGGAGGCAAGAATATGCAATGGATTAAAGACAATCTCTTTAACAAGTGGTGCTGGGAAAGCTGGTCAACCACTTGTAAAAGAATGAAACTAGAACACTTTCTAACACCATACACAAAAATAAACTCAAAATGGATTAAAGATCTAAACATAAGACCAGAAACTATAAAACTCCTAGAGGAGAACATAGGCAAAACACTCTCTGACATACATCATAGCAGGATCCTCTATGACCCACCTCCCAGAATATTGGAAATAAAAGCAAAAATAAACAAATGGGACCTAATTAACCTTAAAAGCTTCTGCACATCAAAGGAAACTATTAGCAAGGTGAAAAGACAGCCTTCAGAATGGGAGAAAATAATAGCAAATGAAGCAACTGACAAACAACTAATCTCAAAAATATACAAGCAACTCCTACAGCTCAATTCCAGAAAAATAAATGACCCAATCAAAAAATGGGCCAAAGAACTAAATAGACATCTCTCCAAAGAAGACATATAGATGGCTAACAAACACATGAAAAGATGTTCAACATCACTCATTATCAGAGAAATGCAAATCAAAACCACTATGAGGTACCATTTCACACCAGTCAGAATGGCTGCGATCCAAAAGTCTACAAATAATAAATGCTGGAGAGGGTGTGGAGAAAAGGGAACCCTCTTACACTCTTGGTGGGAATGCAAACTAGTACAGCCACTATGGAGAACAGTGTGGAGATTCCTTAAAAAACTGGAAATAGAACTGCCTTATGATCCAGCAATCCCACTGCTGGGCATACACACTGAGGAAACTAGGAGGGAAAGAGACACATGTACCCCAATGTTCATCGCAGCACTGTTTATAATAGCCAGGACATGGAAGCAACCTAGATGTCCATCAGCAGATGAATGGATAAGAAAGCTGGGGTACATATACACAATGGAGTATTACTCAGCCATTAAAAAGAATACATTTGAATCAGTTCTAATGAGGTGGATGAAACTGGAGCCTATTATACAGAGTGAAGTAAGCCAGAAGGAAAAACACCAATACAGTATATTAACACATATATATGGAATTTAGAAAGATGGTAACAATAACCCTGTGTACGAGACAGCAAAAGAGACACTGATGTATAGAACAGTCTTATGGACTCTGTGGGAGAGGGAGAGGGTGGGAAGATTTGGGAGAATGACATTGAAACATGTGAAATATCATGTAAGAAACGAGTTGCCAGTCCAGGTTCGATGCATGATACTGGATGCTTGGGGCTGGTGCACTGGGACGACCCAGAGGGATGGTATGGGGAGGGAGGAGGGTTCAGGATGGGGAACACATGTATACCTGTGATGGATTCATTTTGATATTTGGCAAAATTAATACAATTATGTAAAGTTTAAAAATAAAATTAAATTTAAAAAATAATAAAAAATAAATAAATAATATAAAAATGATATATAAAAAAAAAAGAATTTGTATCTAAAATGTACTAAAAACTCTCTTAAAACTCAACAATAAGAAACAACACAATTTAAAAAAGGGCAAAAGATCTGAATAGACACTCTCAACCAAGAAGATATACGGATGGCAAATACGAATATGAAATGATGCTCCACAGCATATGTAACCAGGGAATTGCAAATTAAAACTACAAGATACCTATTAGAATGGCCAAATCTGGAACACTGACAATACCAAATGCTGGTGAGGATGCGGAACGATAGCAACTCTCATTCATTGCCAGTGGGCATATAAAATGGTAAGCTACTGAAAAACACAGACAGTTCTCACACAGTTAAACACAGTCTCACCATATGATGCAGTATTTGTGCTTCTGGGTATTGGCCCAAATAAGTTGAAAACTTATGTTCACCCCCAAAACCTGTATATAGATGATTATAGCAGCTTTATGCATAATTGCCAAAACTTGGAAGCAACTAAGATGTCTTTCAATTAGTGAATGGATAAAGAAACTGGGGCATAGCCACACAATGGAGTATTATTTGGCAACAAAAAGAAATGCGCTACTAAGCCACAAAAAGACATGCAGGAATTTTAAATGAATATTGTTAAATGAAAAAAAAAAAAACAGTCTGAAAAGGCCACATACTCTATGACTCCAACTATAAGATATTCTAGAAAAGGCAAAACTATGGAAACAGTAAAAAAAAAAATCAGTGGTTTTCAGTGGTTGGGAAGGGGAGAGAGAGATGAATTGGTAGAGCACAGAAGATTTTTAGGTCAGTGTAACTATTATATTTGATATTGCAAAGGTGGATAACAATATGCATTTGGCAAAACCCATAGAACAGTACAGTACAAACTGTCAACCCTAATGTATACTATGAACCTTAGTTAATAGTAATGTTGGCTTATCAATTGTAAGAAATATACCATACAAATGCAAGGTGTTAAGAATGGGGAAACTGAGGAGTGCAAGTATATTTAGGGAACTCTAATTTCTCCTTGATTTTTCTATAAGCCTAAAACTTTATAAAAATAGTCTGTTGATAGAAGAAAATTAAATAAACTGATTTAAGCTTTAATGCAGTTAAAATATCTGAAAATATAGTATGACATGATGAAATGGAAAACAAGAGAATAGCACTTGAGTCCTGAATTTAAGAGGCCTGGTCTGTATAGACTTTCTTTTCCAGACACTGTCAATAATAATAATAATAATGACAATGATGACGATGATGGTGGCGGTAGTGAATAACAGTTATTTTACATTTACAAAGTGCCAGGCATTATGCTATACATTTTACGCATTTTCTAATGTAATCCTCACATAACCTGATGAGATATGTACTGTTACCCTGGTTTTTCAAATAAGGAAACAGGAGCTTTTCCAGTTCACACAGCTAGTAAACGGTGAGCAGGTACACACCCCACTGCGCACTCTTAACCACAGTGCTACTTCACATTTTACTGCAAAGGGAAGATGCAATGAAATTATATGAACATGCACCCAAGTTTCCAAATTTATCAGATTAGGTCATGTGAAAAAACACAGGGTAAAATAATGGGCTTATCATCTAAATTGTATTTTTTTTAAAAAAACCTGTGACCTACATATACTTAACCATACTTGCATAAAATGAAACTATGATCTCTAATTTTCTACAAGTAGTCTTTCTTGAAAGCAGATACCAATGCTTTCATGGCCCAGAAATTTGCTCAACTGTTCAAGAGAAAAAGAGAGGTCAGTTCAGTTACAGTAAATCACAGGTGTGTGGGCAAGGGAGTAAGCCCTGGGCTGAGAGGGGAGAGACCTGAATTGTGGTCCAAGCCCTGTCATTCCTGTGCCAAACATGTCTGTCTCCTGGGAACTGGACTTAAAGAGACTAATAATTAAAATCTCTGGGTACCTTCTAGTGCTCTGATTCATGTACAAGTGACCTTGAAGATTATTAATTCTTCTGATAGAAAAACTCAGTCATAAGGCATGAAGAAATTATGGTAGACCGGGGAGCCTGGTGGGCTGCCGTCTACGGGGTCGCACAGAGTTGGACACGACTGAAGTGACTTAGCAGTTAGCATAGAGTTTCACCTCAATTTAGGCAAGCCTGCCTTAGTGTTGCAGCATCCAGAGGTGGATCTGAGGTTCAGTGGAATAGCCTCTTTCCATAGGCAAATCTCAAAGGAGCAGAATAGTCAGATTAATAACACTGTGTCAGTAGTAGGAAGATCAGTTCCTGCTGGATTCTGGATAACCAGGGCCCTGTGCAAAACTGAAAAATAGAAAAAAAAATTCTGGCCTGTGCTATGTTTACAAAGGACTCTCCCTCCTCGTAACAATGCACTCTACCCCTCCACTGCCAAATCCCTGCCCCTCTTCACTTCCACACCTCACGGGGCCTTCCTCCCAGGATGGTCCTTGAAGTTCCCTAGGTGCTACAAGATATTCACCTCTTCTTCTAGAACTGCAGTCTTGCTGCAGCTCCTCTAGGATTTAGAAGGAAAATAAACAGATTAAAATGAATCAGACTACAGTATAAATGGCTGAAAGGAGCTTAACCCTTCCAGAGTCAGTATTCGAATCTTTTAATATACATAAACCTTTCAAAAGTGAAATTTGGATAAGAGGAAGTTTTGTGGGCTTTTAAAATTGATTAATTTTTAGGAGAGGAAATCATGCTATGCTGGGACCTCCTGTCTTTATCACCAATTTGACTTTAGATTAGCAAATTAGAAAAACAAAAGGAGACCCCAAGCAACCCAGCACTCCACTTCTGAAAGACTGCTAATTCAAACCCAATCCACTCCACAAGATGCCAGGAAGTACATGTTCTGTGGGCTAACACTGAAATTGCTCACCTAAATTGTCAAATATACATTTTATGATAACCATCTCACTCAACACTAATAATCAAAGCATCCAAGAATTACAGATATGCTGAGAGAAAATATTCAAGACATAATTGCAATTAATTTTGGTTTCATGAGTAAACAAACCATGCCAAGAGAAGTGATTTTGCTGCCATTACCTTCAACAAGAAACTTTTTATTCATTTGAAGTTTCTCTGGCTTGGGCCCCAAATAACGATGTTATATAAAAAGTTTTTTGAAGTTACTATATGGCTTCTCTAAAGTCTGTACAATCCATTATTTCACATTTCTCTAAGTATATCACGCTGGACAAAAAACTGAAATATACATGTATATTTACATATATGTACAAAATATTAAACAACCAGACACTTTGTGTAATTTTAACTAATTTAGACCCAATTGAACATACCCTTTTCACTTTTTCACCCTTTTGTTTCCCCAAATGTGCTCATATTTTAACTATTTCAGGAGAACACAAAGGAGAATCATATAAATAAAATGATCTTTTTCTTTCTCTTTGAAACTATTTTAGACCTCACAAATAAGACACACGAAAACCACTGCTCTATAGAAGATGACTACCAAAAAAAATCAATGAAAACACACACATCAATATTCTCTCTCTCTCTCTCATACACACACACAGACACACACACGGTATCCTGATAAAAATATATACATAAAATTCTCAGCTATAAAGGTAGAAGATTAACAAGAGGGGAAAGTACTAATGCTAGAATCAAAGCAAGAAGAATTCTTATTGCATGGTCCTTTAGAGTTCTATGAGTGTATCGACACCCATTATGTCACATTGATGAAGCTGCCCTATTTACTACTGGTAAGTACCTACCCTGCTGTCTCATTAGAGCTTAAAGTTAAAGATGACTAATGGTGTTTTTAAAGCTTGGAAGTACTGAATACGTCTTTCTATACAGTTTTGACTTTTAAACCATGTTAATGCTTTATATATTAATAATTTAAATTTAAATAAGGATGGAAGAAACTGAATTTGGTTTGAAACACAAATAAATCTAATTGTATGTCAGACAGACAAGATAACCATATGGAAGAATGGAGGTAACTTCTGAATGCAGTATATGACTTACATCCTCAATGAAATATTTTCTATGGGCAAAAAGAAGAGTGGCATGATCTTGGACTTAATGAATTTATTGCTGGTACTGGGATTGATATCACAATTTTAAAATTTGGGGGAAGGGGTTAATGTAACTACAAATTAGTAAATATTAATATATTGATATTGTTGGGAACCAGGAATTTCTCTGTGGGAGAAAGAAGATACAGAAACAGAATGGGAGAAGGAGAAAATATGCTATCATGTTGGATTGGAATTCAAGGTATTAGTAAGAACTTACGATTCTCTGCATGTATCTACTAGCTCTGTCCACTGAATGCTTCCAGAAGGAAAAACACCCTCCCTCTGAAAACAATGATACGCTGGTAGCAATAAACACGTCTAGTTCCAAGATACTGGTTTCTAAATATCATTCTCCACTAAAATAAACCAGGACATTTGGGAGAAATCACTGATTCTTAGTCTAGGGAAGAAAAAGCACAAAGTATTGCCTAAAATCTGTTTCTATACTGGAGAAAAAAGAAAGTACTCAAAAATGGATCAAAATTGTTAGCTTGAAGGGGTGATCACTAGTTAAATTTGGGACAATTATAGCATCAAGATGTCTAATGACATGACTGGATTATAATGTGATTTAAAAAATAAAAATCCTGGAATCCATACTGATTTTTTTTTTTAAGTGGGGATAGGAGGAGGAAAAGTTTTCTTTACAGAAGCCAACTAATGACTATAGAATGAACAAGAGAAAGTCATCATTTTCACAATCACCATAGTAACAACCAGTTCGAGAAAGATGCATCTTAAGATGCTAATATCATTAAGTGAAAAGCAATTAGGAAACAAGATAGTCATGGAGTCTCAAAGTATCTTGCCACAGATTACTTATTGATTGCAAAGGGAAAAGATACCCTTACAGTGCAGAAATCTGGCAGAGACACCTTTACCAGTGATTGAGTTTAATGTCATCAACATTAGGACAAACCACCATCATGAGCCACTTGATACACACCTATGGAGCATTCTTGACAAATATATTTAACCTGAATCTAATCATGAGGAAACACCAGACAAATCCAATTGAGAGAGATTCTGAAGAACTGGCTTATACTCTTCAAAAATATCGATACTGTTCTAAAAATCAGCTACAAAGGCCATGATTGGAACAATCTGAAAATTTTCAATATAGGCTACATAGTAGGTAAAAGTATTATACTGTTAAATTTCTTGGACATCATCAGATAGATGCTGAAGTATTTAAGTTCATGGGAAAAGTTATAATGTCTGCAACAAACATTGAAATGCTTCAGCAAAACCAAACAAAACCCAAGTGTGCACACAAAGAGAAAGGGATAAAGTGAAAGTGACAAATTACTGCCAACTGGTGACCCTACATGAGTGGTTTTGCAACTTTTCTGCATATTGCAATTTTTCAAAATAAAAAATTGTTGGGAGAGGGTGGGAATCCTTAATGTATTTAATGGGACACTTTCCTACATGCTTTGACCCCAGAAGTCTATACTCTGTTATTCAAGTAGGACCACGTCTTCTTGGGGTATGCAGAAATAACAGGGGCACGACAGTGCCTGTGGGGTGCTGGTGAGCACAGAGGCTGGGAGAACCTCAGGAAAGCCTTCGGAGTGTGACACTTGCTGGAACACAGGGCCTTCCTTACTGTGCCCTGCCGGGCCCTGCACCACCTGCCCCCTTCAGTTCTCAGCTCCTACCTCTCCTGCTCGTGTACATATTCCTCATCCCTACTTCCCTTTTTCTATTCCTCATGACCACCGAGCTCCCTCCTCCTTGGACTTGTGTTCTCCGTGCCCCCTGCTCAGGAGCGCTGCCTCCAGACCCTCATGCGCTGTAAACGTCGTATCATGCAGGTCTTGGCCGGAGCATCCTTCCCGCCATCACCAGCTCTAGTGTGACCCTGCACTCCCTGCATGCACCCTGAGAGCATCTTTTTCAAGTTGCTCTGCATTCACTCACCCCATGGCACAAGTTAGAAATGACCATACTTCTGCATTTATTTATTGGTTTGCTAGCCATCCTCCCATGAAGCAGCCTCATCTCTCCTGGCCACTGCTGTAACCCAGGGCCTCGATCAGTACCTAGTGTACTCCACAAACACTTAGGGACTTAATGGACCGGTGGTGCTAACACACTGCACAACCCTGTGGATTAAACACTGTATTGCCTTCCCCACAGTATCTGCATTTAGAGCAATAAAATAAAAATGCAAAATCAGAATTTGAGTCGATAGCCTCTCTCATATTTCTCTTAAGACTAATTCAAGATACCTGAATCAATGCTCTTGTTTTCTAATGAAACATAAAAATATTTGCAAACAATCACGTATCATAGCAGAAATGAATCTTCCAGTCCTTGCAAGGATAAATGAATAAGGGGATGTAACTGCTGCTTCATCTGTCCACAGCACTCTAGTCACCAGCCAGAGGAGATCATTAAACAATTGAAGGTGGGAATCTATTCTGCCTTTTCACTTCATTAAATCATACATCATTTTTATATGTGAGCCACCAGGCTATAAATCATGTAAGACAGAATGAGAGCTAATTAAAGGGTCAGCTGAGCATATAGTTTTGCATTCCTAGGTACCCAAAAACTGAGATTGACAATAAATATAATGAAACCCTGCACCATTTGCTAAGTAATAAAGCAAGGATTTTCAAGCTGCCAACTTCCTATAACAAATTTTCATATTTAAAAAACTCCACATTGAATGTAAGTCTTATATAGTAATGAACTTTCATTTATCTGGAGTATTTCATTAAAATATACTTAGATTTATTTTATTTTTATTTTTTTGGTAAGGATTACAAGGTCAAAAAATATCAGTGAATTGCATTCTCATTTCAGATTGAAGTTCACTCGAGATAAGCAATATTATTGTTAATTGGTATTTATACAACATCTTTCCTCCAAAGTATGTTCAGGGAAAGCAGGTTAGTATAAAGAAATTCCATGTGTCAAGGGGGAAAATGAAAATGGAGTTAGACCACGATGGCCAAGGTCACTAAACAAGTCAGAAGCCATTCTGAGAGTAGAACCTGAAGAGACACGTGGCTTACAGTGGTTTTCCCTCCTCCAAATACACTGCTTCACCTAAACGGTGAGGGTGTTCAAGTTTTATGCATTTTACATTTGCATTCCTTACAACAGAGAAGTTTCACATTAGAAAAAATCTCACTATCTTACTTAACCACTGTGATAAACATCAAGATTATTTTCCTACTTTTAAAGATCTTCATGGTTATAAAATAGAGCTTGAGCTCTAACACACTGAGACAGCACAGTCAGGTATAAATAGTAGGCGACAGGTTTTAAAAGAAGAAAGGTACTAACCTTCTATCAGTACTGTAATTTAAAACCTAAAAAAATAGGGTACTTTTTGACTGTCTTGCATTATGATTAGGACTTTGCCAGCTTTTAAGTCTACTTCAGAATCACAGCTAAAAGAAACTAAAATGTTAAATAGACCAACAGTTTATTTACTAATTCTTTAAAAATATAAATCTCCAATATTTCCTATTCAAGTCCCAGAGTAGAAAAAAAGTTTCCCTCTGTGAAACAAAAGGCAAATAAGGTGGGAACTGATGAGGTATACAGTTCGAGGTTTCACAGCTGTACCTGTTTTTCAATCCTCTTTCCAAATAACATGATACACATTTCTCTCTGTGATCAAATAAGCACCAAAAAGGAAGAAAGAAAAATGTAGCTTGGACAACATATTTAAAAGATTACTTGGATCTTTTCTAATCTTATGCTCCACCATGAACCACTAATTACAACAACATTGGTATTTCAGTATGTACAAAACAAGAAAAACTTCACAGCAAACCCTGCTTGCACAATAGTGCATTTTTTTTACCTCAGTCTTCAAGTATATGGAGTACCTCACTCCTGATCCCATGGAAAGTGTGGCAAGTATTCTTTGCTACACCTCACCCCAGCATCACTGTTATAATTCAAAAGGTCCCATCCCCTCCGCAACTACAAAGGAAATGCTTATTGCTCTGCTGTTTCCAAAAGAAGATTCCTCAGGAAAAGAAAAGCACATGCCTCCATGGGATGTAAAGCTATATATAGATAGATGTATAAATATCTATATGGCTAGATCTACAAGCAAAAAATAGCAAACAAGAATACTGGGAGCTTCAAGATATCTCCAGTCTATCACATTTGAGCACTATTCACTCTTTCCTAACAAAGAATCAGTAATTTGATTTTTTTTTTCATGGCTAAATTATGGAAAGTAAAATTAACTTATATAAACCTACCTTTAAAGTATATATATACATATATAAACACACACATATTTATGTATACATGTTTTTGTTTCAAAGAATATTAACCAAAAAGAAACAGACTGAGCTAAATATCAGTTATTATTGTAAATAGAAAAAATAGCATTTTGCTGTTCTTTGCAAATTTCACATTGAAGTCCTTTTTAGCTTCAGTGCAACATATTCTTTCCTAATTTAAAGAACACAGTGTACTATAAACCAACTGGAGGAGGAAGGCTATCTAGAAATGACATTTCTACCTGCATTCTTCATGGAGAATTCCTCTCCTAGAGAAGATTCTCCCCTGACTCTAGAAGAGAACTGCTTACCTTGCAGTCAGTTAAAAGATTGTTTTACTTGAAAATTTGGGGGGTGTGGGTGGGCTCATTAAAGACCAGCTGCAAAAGCTATAGTCACTGAGCCATCTAAAGATTCTTACCTCTGTTGCCATCATTAACCTTTCAACACACCTAACCCCATGGACCTCACCAGAGAGAACTGTGTGTAGATGGAGTTTTTCCCACCACCCAAACCAACTCAAAGCTCTTGTCCATTAACTTTCATGGAAAATCATTAGCCAATGAAATGGAATTTTTTTCCAGACAATAAGTCACAAAAGAAATGGCCTTTCTTGAGGAAGTCTGAAGATGGGAGGTTCAAAAAGGAATGAAACAATAATAGCTTCAGAAAAATCGCTGTCTTTGAGGAGAGCAGGGAATGAGGCAGGAAAAGTCTTCAACTAGATCAAGCCCTGAGCCTTTGGAGTGGGAGCACTGACTCCAAGAGCTTAGACTACCAGAGAACTAACCCCAGGGAGTATCAAATATGAGAACTCACACAAAAGAAACCACTTGAATACAAGACCCAGAAAAACAAACAAACAAACGAAAACTCAGCACAAATCTCACCCTATAGGAAGCTCACACAAACCACTGGACCAACCTGAGGAGGGCAGAAACCAAAAGGAAGAAAGATTTCAACCTTCTTCAAGGAAAGAATTCAACTTTCCTTGAAGCCTGGGAAAAGGAGACTTCAAATAATAAGCTAAAAAAAAAATGAAAAGGCAGAGAAATACTGCACAAATGAAGGAACAAATGAGAAACACAGAAGTCCAAATAAATGAAGAGGAAATAGGCAAACTACCTGCAAAAGAGTTCACCATAATGACAGTAAAGATGATCAAAAACATTGAAAACAAAATGGAGGAAATGCAAGAATCAATTAACAAAGATCACGAAGAGTTAAAGAATAAACATATAGAAGCAAAAAACACAATTACTGAAATTAAAAATACTCTAGAAGGAATCAATAGCAGAATATCTGAAGCAGAAGAAAGAATCAGTGAGCAGGAAGATAAAATGTTAGAAATAACTTCTGAAGAGCAGAAGTACTTTTTACTTTTTGTAAAAAGAATGAAAAGAACTGAGGACAGTCTCAGGGACCTCTGGGACCATATCAAACACACCAACATTCGAATTATAGGGGTCCCAGAAGAATAAGAGAAAAAGAAAGGGTATGAGAAAATTTTTGAAGAGATTATAGGTGAAAATTTCCCCAACGTGGAAAAGGAAATAGTCAATCAAGTCCAAGAGGCACAGAGTCCCATACAGGATAAACCCAAGGAGAAACACACCAAGACATATACTAATCAAACTAACAAAGACTAAACCAGTCCATCCTAAAGAAAATCAGTTCTGAATATTCACTGGAAGGACTGATGCTGAAGCTGAAACTCCAATACTTTGGCCACCTGATGTGAAGACTGGACTCACTTGAAAAGACCCTTATGCAGGGAAAGATTGAAGGCAGGAGGAGAAGGGGACGACAGGGAACGAGATGGTTGGATGGCATCACCGACTCAATGGACATGAGTTTGAGTAAACTCTAGGAGTTGTTGATGGACAGGGAAGCCTGGCGTGCTGCAGTCTATGCGGTCACAAAGAGTCAGACACGACTGAGCAACTGAACTGAAATGAACTGAAACACTAAGAAAGATTGTTAAAAGCAGCAAGGGAGAAACAACAAGTGACATACAAGGAAAACCTCACACACTTAACAGCTGATCTTTCAGCAGAAACTCTGCAGGCCAGAAGGGAATGGCAGGATATATTTAAAGTATGGAAAGCGAAAAATCGACAACCAAGATTACTGTACCCTGGAAGGATCTCATTCAACACAAAGCAAAAGTTAAGAGAATTCAGTACCACCAAATCAGCTTTACAACAAATGTTAAAGGGACTTATATAGTCAAGAAATACAAGAGAATAAAACAGATCTACAAAATCAATCCCAAACAATTAAGAAAATGGCAATAGGAACACATATATCAATAATTACTTTAAATGTAAATAGATTAAATGCTCCAACCAAAAGACACAGACTGGCTGAATGGCTACAAAAACAAGACCCATATATATGCTGTCTACAAGAAACCCACTTCAGACCTCAAGACACATACAAACTGAAAGTGAGAGGATGGAAAAATATATTCCATGCAAATGGGAAGCAAAAGAAAGCTGGAGTAGCAATCCTCATGTCAGACAAGAGAGACCTTAAAGAAGTTAGAAGAGATAAGAAGGACACTCCACAATGATCAAGGGATCAACCCAAGAGGAAGACATAACAATTGTAAATATCTATCCACCCAACATAGGAGCACATCAATACATAAGACAAACACTAACAGACATAAAAGGAGAAATTGACAGAAAAACAATAATAAGAGGAGACTTTAACACCCCACTCACGCCAATGGACAGATCATCAAAACAGAAAAGTAATAAGGAAACACAAGTCTTAAATGATACATGAGATGAGATGGATCTCATTGATATCTTCAGAACATTCCATCCAAATGCAGAAGAATACACCTTCTTCTCAAGTGCACATGGAACATTCTCCAGGACAGACCACATCTTGGGTCACAAATCAAACCTCAGTAAACTTAAGAAAACTGAAATCATATCAAGCATCTTCTCTGACCATAATGCTATGAAACTAGATATCAATTATAAGAAAAAAAGTGTAAGAAACACAAATACATGGAGACTGAACAACACGTTTCTAAATAACAGGTCACTGAAGAAATCAAAAGGGAAATCAAAAAATTTCTAGAGACAAATGACAATGAAAAAAAATGAAAACTCAAAACCTATGGGATGCAGCAAAAGCAGTTCTAAGATGGAAGTTTATAGAAATACAATCCTACCTCAAGAAACAAGAAAAACATTGAATAGACAACCTAATTTTACACCTAAAACAACTGGAAAAAGAAGAACAGAAAAACCCCAAAATCAGTAGAAGGAAAGAAATCATAAAGATCTGAGCAGAAATAAATGAAAAAGAAATGAAAGAAACAATAGTAAAGATTAAAAAACTAAAAGCTGGTTCTTGGAGAAGATAAACAAAATTGACAAACCTTTAGCCAGACTCATCAAGAAAAAGAGAGAGAAGAATCAAATCAACAAAATTAGAAATGAAAAAGGGGAGGTTACAACAGACAATGCAGAAATACAAAGGATTATGAGACTATTATGAACAACTATATGGCAATAAAATGGATAGCCTGGAAGAAATGGACAGATTCTTAGAAAAGTTCACTCTTCAAAACTTAACCAGGAAGAAATAAAAATTATGAACAACCCAATTACAAGCACTGAAATTGAAGCTGTGATAAAAAATCTCCGAAAAAAAGAAAAGCCCTGGACCAGATGGCTTCACAGAAGAATTCTATCAAACATTTAGAGAAGAGCTAAGTCCTATCCTTCTAAAATGTTTTCAAAAGATTTCAGAGGAAGGAACACTTCAAAACTCATTCTATGAGGCCACCATCACCTTGTCGCCAAAACCAGACAGAGACAACACAAAAAAAGAAAACTACAGGCCAATATCACTGATGAACATAGATGCAAAAATCCTCAACAAAATTTTAGCAAACAGAATTCAACAACATATCAAAAAGCACATACACCATGATCAAGTGGGTTTATTCCACAGATGCAAGGATTCTTCAATATACAGAAATCAATCAATGTGATACACCATATTAACAAATCAAAAGATTTAAAACCATATAATAATCTCAATAGATGCAGAAAAAGCCTTTGACAAAATTCAGCACCCATTTATGATTAAAACTTCAAAAAATGGGCATAGAAGGAACCTACCTCAAAATAGTAAAGGCCATATATGATAAGCCTACAGCAAACATTTGGAGAAGGAAATGGCAACCCACTCTAGTATTCTTGCCTGGAGAATTCCATGGACAGAGGAGCCTAGCAGGCTATATAGTCCATGGGGTCACAAAGAGTCGAACATGACCGAGAGACTATCACACACACACACACACAGCAAACATTCTTCTCAATGGTGAAAAACTGAAAGCATTCCCTCTAAGATCAGAAATAAGATGAGGGTGTCCATTTTCACCACTATTATTCAACATAGTTCTGGAAGTCCTAGCTGCAGCAATCAGAGAAGAAAAAGAAATAAAAGGAATCTAGATTGGAAAAGAAGAAGTAAAGCTCTCACTGTTTACATATGACATGATACTGTACATAGAAAACCCTAAAGATAGTATCAGAAAATTACTAGAACTAATCAGTGAATTTCACAAAGTTGCAGGATACAAAATCAATAGGCAGAAATCACTTGCATTTCTATATACTAACAATGAAAAATTAGAAAGGGAAATTAAGGAATCAATCCCATTCAACATTGCAACAAAAAAGAATTAAATATCTAGGAATTAACTTACCTAAGGAGACAAAAGAACTGTATACTGAAAAGTATAAGACTCTAATGAAAGAAATCAAAGATGTAAACAGATGGAGAGATATTCCATGTTCCTGGGTAGGAAGAATCAATATTGTGAAAATGACTATACTACCAAATGCAATCTACGGATTCAGTGTGATCCCTATCAAATTACCCATGGCCTTTTTCACAGAACTAGAACAAAAAATTTCACAATTCATACACAAAAGACCCCAAATAGCCAAAGCAGTCTTGAAAAAGAAGAATGGAGCTGGAGGAATCAACCTTCCTGACTTCAGATTATACTACAAAGCTACAGTCATCAAGACAGTATGGTACTGGCACAAAAACAGAAATATAGACCAATGGAACAAGATAGAAAGCCCAGAAATAAACCCATGCACCTGAGTACCTTATTTTTGAGAAAGGAGGCAAGAATATACAATGGGGCAAAGACAGCCTCTTCAATAAATGGTGCTGGGAAAACTGGACAGCTACATGTAAAAGAATGAAATTAGAACAGCTCCTAACCCCATACACAAAGATAAACTCAAAATCAATTAAAGACCTAACTGGAAGACCAGAAACTATAAAACTCTTAGAGGGAAACACAGGCAGAACACTCGATGACATAAATCAAAGCAAGATCCTGTATAACCCACCTCCTAGAGTAACGGAAATAAAAACAAAAGTAAATTTCAAGTGGGACCTGATTAAACTTAAAGCTTTTGCACAGCAAAGAAAACTATAAGCAAGGTAAAAAGACAACCCTCAGGATGGGAGAAAATAATAGCAAATGAAACAACTGACAAAGCATTAATTTCCAAAATATACAAGCAGCATATACAACTCAATACCAGAAAAACAAACAACCCAATCAAAAAGTGGGAAAAAGACCTAAACAGACATTTCTCCAAAGAAGACATACAGATGGCTAACAAACACATGAAAGATGCTCAACATCATTCATTATCAGAGAAATGCAAAGCAAAACCACAATGAGATATCACCTCACACTGGTCAGAATGGTCAAAAAGTCTACAAACAATAAATGCTGGGGATGGTGTGGAGAAAAGGGAATGCTCTTGCACTGTCAGTGGGAACATAAATTGATACAGCCACTATGGAAGATAGTCTGGAGATTTCTTAAAAAACTAAGAATAAAACTACCATATGACCCAGCAATCCCACTCCTAGGCATATACCCTGAGGAAACCAAAATTGAAAATGACACATGGATCCCATTGTTCATTGCAGCTCTCTTTACAATAGCTAGAACATGGAAGCAACCTAGATGTCCATTGACAGATGAATAGATAAAGAAGATGTATACATATACACAATGGAATATTACTCAGCCACAAAAAGGAATGCATTTGAGTCAGAGGTGGATGAATCTAGAACCTATTATACAGAGTGAAGTGAGTCAGAAAGAGAAAGATAAACACTGTATTCTAATGCATATATACAGAATCTAGAAAAATGGAACTGAAGAATTTATTTACAGGGCAATAACGGAGAAACAGACATAGAAAGTAGACTCATGGACGTGGGGAGAGGGTAAGATGTATGGAAAAAGTAACACGGAAACTTACATTACCATGTGTAAAATAGATAGCCAATGGGAATTTGCTGTATGGCTCAGGAAACTCAAACAGGGGCTTTGTATCAACCTAGAGGGGTGGGATGGGGAGGGAGTTGGGAGAGAATTTCAAAGGGAGGGGATATATGTATACCTATGGCTGATTCATGTTGAGGTTTGACAGAAAACAGCAAAATTCTGTAAAGCAATTATCCTTCAATAAAAAAATAAATTAATTAAAAAAAGAAATGGCCTTTCTTGACCAGAAAATGAATATTATCCTTATTCAAAGTTACTTTTAAATTTAATATTCCATTTTATAATTATGGTACCATTTGAAATGATGAGGTAAAATACAAAAAATGGACACTTTATGATGTGTCTTTGTGTAATTCGTTACCATGTAAATCTTTACCATTCACAGACACTCAAAAATCTAAGTGTTTCAGATGGTCAACTGCACCAGTTAGGGTCCCAGTGGGAAAGAAATGCACCTTTCAGTTTGGGAAAATATTTGAAGAAGATTCACTTTTAATGGACTACTTATAAGTATATAATCTGGGCATAGTGGAACCTTAAGGAGGATATGCAGGAAGCAGGAGTTAAAGCAGAAGGGATGTTACCCCCACCAGGGAGAGAGCAGTTACCCCAGCCTGGAGAGGAAGACCATGGGGGAGACCGCCTGGAGAGAAGCACTGGCCAGCACAGCACACAGCCAGACTGTGGGGCCCTTGAGAGAGGGATCCAGGGGATGTGCACTCTGACATCACTCTACTCCCTCTCTCCTGTCTCCTGTTGGGATTTTCCACTAACCAAGCCCAACTGTAAGACAGAGGCTGAGGGATACCATAGATTCAGTCCACTCAGGTCAGCCTCCCAGTGTAGAGAAACAAGTGAATAAGGGCAAAAGTGGATCTGGAGGGACGAAGAGAAGACCCCTACATGGGCAGAGACGGGAACACACATGCTCCCACTCTAAGATTAAATTATGATACATTTATAGGGCTTCCCTGATACCTCAGTTGGTAAAGAATCCACCTGCAATGCAGGAAACCTGGGTGCGATCTCTGGGTTGGGACGATCCCCTGGAAAAGGAAAGGCTACCCACTCCAGTATTCTGGCCTGGAGAATTCCATGGACTGTAGAGTCCATGGGGTCGCAAAGAGTCAGACACGACTGAACGACTTTCACTTTTCATGATAGATGTATAAAACATACAGAAGTGAGGCATCCACATGAGGCAGGAGCAGATGCAAGGGCCCCAGGACAGCTTGCCTTGTCCCCCAGACAGAGTCCCCAAAAGCACACGGCACATAGGTACTGGCTGTGCAAGGCAAGATCTGTTTAATCAGAGCTGCTGCTCATTTCTCACCACCCCATGGTAAATCCATATTCAAGAAGATTTTAACAAGGGCCTCTGAACACTATGAAAAGGAATCTGGGTTGTCTCTGTGCAAAACTGAGTCATAGAGGTTTTTTGATCAGAGCAATGCCATGATTACATCTGTGTTTAGAAAGGCTCCTTTGGTCACTTTGTGATGTTGAGATTAGAAGATGCACTGAAGGAAATGTAGGGGACCATTTAGAAAGCCATTACAGTAATTCAGGAGGGAGATAAGTCCAGGACTGTCATTTTGTGATTTGCACTTTTTAAAATCTCTGGTGCCTAGTACTTGGCGATATATAAAGAATGATACAAAATTTGTTCCTTCAATCTTGAAATTTCTATCATTCTCTCAATGATTTCTCCTGCTTCTTTACCTCCAAGGACCATTCATTTATCAAGCCTTGCTGAGTCTAACTTCTAACATCTCTAGGACTGTCCTCTCTTCTCCATCAATGCTTTGAGATAAAGGTCACACTTAACACACAGACTAGCATTTCTCAAAATTATGTACAAGCCGTTCTTAGGGACTTCATAAAAAAGAAAAGCTTTCTGGTCAAATGCTTTGTGGAAGTTGTGGAATAAACAAATGTAAATGGTTTGTTTATACCCACGTATGGATTCTTAGAGAGGAGGGAATACATGCATTAGTTCTTCCTTTTCATAAAACATCTAGTGACTTCTCCAGGCACAGTGGGATACCTCAGAATATAGACTGCAAAATGCTGACATGGACAAACGAAGGTTTTCCTTGCGTTTCTGTAAAATTTCGTTCAGCCTGCTGACTTTTCTGTATTTATTGCCCCCAGGACAGAGATCATACAGCATAAAGCAGAGGAAAAGGTAATCAATTCTTACAGTTTGTTTCAAATGTTAGGGGAACTCATGGGCAACAGATTTGGAAAAATATGATGAATAAAAGCAAAACTTCTTACATTCAGACTAGATAAAAGGAAGGGAGAGGGAAACAGCCAAAAGGTAAGCAGAGTGTTTCAACTTAAGTGGGTACCTGAAAAGGGGGCCACGTCCCAGCCCACTTAACAGCCCCAAACTGAGCCATGGTGGAGGGGAAAGTCACAACACACACAGAAGGTTTGGAGGACCTAAGAACCAAGGGAGTCTATGCCTTCCTGGGAAGATGGAGGGCTGGGAATAAAGCATGACTTTAAATGAAATGGCTGAAATGTAATTTCACGTCTATGCTGCAGTTTCCCAACCTTGGCACTGTGAACATTTTGTCCCCACTAATTCTTTGTTGTGGGGACTGTCCTGTGTATGGTGGGATGTTTATTGGCATCCCTGGCCTCTACCCACTAGATTCCAGGAATGTAATCCCCACCCTCAGTGTGGGCAACCAACAACATTTCCAGGCCCTGCCAAATGTCCCTGGGGGCAAAACTGCAGTTGAGACCTCTGCTCTCGGTGGATGCAGTCCTAGACAGCCTCAGAGAGTTTCTTACAAGTGTGGTACAGATTGTGAATAGCTGAATGAATCCTTCCGGAAGATCCAGAGCAACGTGCATGAATGATGTCCGAGAACCAGATGGGATGAAGGAAAAAAATGCAACGGCAAGAGTTGCCAGAGAGGACTGATCATACTCAAGGACAAAATGGCACCCTCCCCATGGATGCTTCCACATCATAACTTCACTGGTTAAGAACAAAGATACTGGCACATACTAGGAGGCAGGCTGTCTAGGTTCCCATCCTAGCTCTAATCATTAAGAGCTATTTGACTCTGGCAAAGTGCTCAATTTTACAGACCTAATACATAAGATAGAGATAATAATGGTACAGGTTATACAGGATTACTACAGTAATTAAATGCGTGAAATGATTAAAAGTCCTGCTCTCTCCATAATTAAGCATTGAGTAAGAAGTCGTTTTTATTATGTATAAAAACACTCCCCTGAAATTTGATCTAATTCAGAGTAGGAGAGTAACCATGAATTAAAACTAAATTTCAACCATCAAACCAAATAAGGTGCACAATAAAAGCTGAAATTCATAGGTAAATGAACCTATTTTTACATTTCCAATTTGTTTTTTTTTTTTTAATTTATTTGTTTGGCTGTGCCAGGTCTCAGTTGCAGCATGTGGGATGTAATTCCCTGACAAAGGATCAAACCCTGGCCCCCTGCTTCAGGAGCACAGAGTCTTAACCACTGGACCTACCGATTTGTATTCACAAATTTCTTCTCACTACCTTGGTCTCTTTGCATCCAGTCTGACATTCTCCATCTCTACCGCTCAATGCATATTCATACCACCATTATGGTCATCATTTTAAATCCCAAATGTGATCAGATACTGGGTTCCCAATTATCCATAGTCACGGTCACACAGAGACACCTCAAGAGTTCAAGGCTATGTAGGGGAGGGCATGGCATGAGAGTTCATGGTTTCTGTGCAAGATTTGTATTATTTTAAAAATTATGTATGCTCCTAAGAAAACATTTGAAAACACTGGCCTATGGAGACTCCACCAGATGGCAGTCAAGACCATCCCTGAAGGCCCTCGCCCATCCCTCCAGCTGCTCAACAACCTTGCTATCCAGATGAAGAAAGTCACCTGTGCAGAGTACATGTGTCATCAACCTCATAGTTTTACACAGGCAATTTTGACTGCCTGGAATACTTTTCTGCATCTCTTACAGACAGGAAGTCACTGAAGGAACTTTTTTCTGGAAACGTACTTATATTTGCATTTTTGAAAGAAGTCTCATGGACTCTGGTGCTGGGGGACCTGCTTCACATACTGCAGGATTCCTTATAAGGCTGGTAAGGAAAATACCTTGGGCTTCCCTGGTGGCTCAGGCAGTAAAGAATTTGCCTGCAATGCAAAAGACCTGGGTTTGATCCCCGGGTTGGGAAGATCCCTTGGAGGAGAGCATGGCAACCCACTTCAGTATTCTTGCCTGGAGAATCCCCATGGACAGAGAGGCCTGGCAGGCTACAGTCTAAGGGGTCTCAAAGAGTTGGACATGAGTGAGCAACTAAATACAGCACACAGCAAGGAAAATACTTAGCTTCCCTATGATCAAATTCCACTACAAAGTCATGGAGTGCTCAAAAAAAAAAAACAAAAAAAAACAGAGCATTGAATCCACTAACCTTAGAAGTCAACCTCTCTTTTTCTGTTCTTTTACATTGTCCTGCTTATCCTTTCCCAAGGTCCCTACACTCTTCCCTTAGAGGATCTAGTCCCTTCTAAGAGCTTTTAAAACACTGGAGCCAGTCTCTCCTCTAGTTTGGGCAACTTCTGCTTTCATCTCTACTGTACAACTGTGCCCTGAGGCAAAGACAGCACAGAGGTCTGGAAAGGGAAGGGAAATGTATGTTTAGAGTAAAACAAGTGATCCACCAAGGGATCAAGTGAACCACCATTCCATCTAGATGTGCGTCTCAGTGAATCGTAACTTCTTTCCTCATACTTTTCTTGAATCAGTTTCGTTTTGTGGTCAGAAAAATATACTGTTAAAAACAAGTCCAACTGGGACACACATCTATGCTGAAGACCCTTCTACAAGTTAAATCATGATCTAGAAAGCAATACCTTACCCAGTAGCTATCTTTTCCCTTTTCCAAACCTTCAAGATGGTTCCTTCAGTAGTGAAAAATATCACTCTTTCCTCAGGAGGGTCACCATTCATTGCCTTCATTTGTGCATCAATGTTCTACACTTTCAGTTTAATGCCACAACCCATCAGATCACTGCCTCCTCTGTCCCATTTGGCAGCCAGTCTCAGGACTGCTGCTGGTTTTCCATCTGTCAAACTCAATCTACCTTCAACCTAGAGGCAGGGCATGGAGAGTGGACTGAGCAAAGAACAACGAAGGCATACTGGTTTGCTCCTGGATTTGCTCTGCTTTGAATGGAGAAGCGCACGCTAAGTCGTGTCAGTCATGTCCGACTGCTCGAGACCCCATGGACGGTAACCTGCCAGGCTCCTCTGTCCATGGGATTCTCCAGGCATGAATTCTAGAGTGGGTTGCCATTTCCTCCTCCAGGGGATCTTTCCAACCCAGGGATCAAATTGGCGTCCCATTATGTCTCCTGTATTGGCAGGAAGGTTCGTTAGCACTAGCACCACCTAGGAAGCCCAGAATGGAGAAGCGGGGTTCCTAATAACATAGAATATTCCTTAGTGGGGACTTGCTTCCTGACTTTGAGGGAATCTGGCTAGAAAGAGGCTTACAGCCTAGAAGACAACATAAACAGTGATACTATTTATGTATCTTCCCAGCTATAAGGACTCCTCTTAACCCGCAGCAAGAGGAGCATGAGGGAGCAGCCACATTGAACCATTCTGATCAAGGAGAATCATACTCCTTGCTACCATGCATTGGTCCAGAGAGGACGTGGTCCAAGCTATCCTATCAGATAGAGTGGAATATGCTTACATAGCCTTCTTGAAAATGGACACCAACTGAAGCTGCCTCTTTCACTTGCTAGCTGTATGACCTAGTGTGGGGCATGTAACCTCTCTTGACCTATTTCTTCATCTGTGAAAAGAATAATTTGAACTAGATGATGTTTCGATTTCCTTTCTGCTCTTGCATTATGGTTGTCATAAAGAAGGTAGATTCTAGAGTCATTGAGGCCTGGATTCAAGACCATGTTCTATCAGTCATGAGCCGTATGACCTAGAAAAGTTCCTGGAATTCTAAGCATGAGTTTCATCATCTGTAAAATGGGGATGATGCTAGTGCCTTTCTTGGTGTTAAGCAAAATAGTGCATGTAAAGTGCTTAAACGCTATCACACAAAGTAAAGCAGACTACAGCCTCTGGTTACTATAGCTATTGTTATTTCTACATGGAATCATAAAGTGAATTTCTTTTATAAAAAAAAAAGGAGGGAAAGAAGAAAAAGGAAGCAAACCAATGTGAAAATATCATAATTATTCAGTTAAAGGAATGGTTTGAATAAGAAGATCAAACTATATGGCTTAATATCAGTGCAAAGAGGAGAAGGAAACAGCAACCCACTCCAGTATTCATGCCTGGAGAATCCCATGGACAGAGGATCCTGGTAGGCTATAGTCCATGGGGGTCACAAAGAGTCGGACACGACTAAAGTGACTTAGCAGCAGCAGTGCAAAGAAGTGAGGGGAGAAAGGACAAAGAATCAATATGACTTCACAGGCATGTAAACATGTACAGCCCTGGAGGAGGGCATGGCAACCCACTCCAGTAATTTTGCCTGGAGAATCCCATGGACAGAAGAGCCTGGCAGGCTAAGGTCCATAGGGTTGCAAAGAGTCAGACACGACTGAAGCGACTTAGCATGCAAACATGTACAGGATGTTCAATTATGGTCTTAAAGAATGTAACACTATTTATGCCAAGCCTTATCACTCTCAGAATTTAAATAAAAATGTGATAACAAAGAATACTCCAAATACAAACAGCATTGGGTAAAATTATAACTCTCACGAATGACAGAGTCTGTAAACTATTCAACTTGAAGAACCGTATTGAAGACATATATTCCACAGTCTTTCTTTATAACCTTCTTTTAGTGACATGTACAATATCTATACACCTGAGATATTCCTTTTTTATGTCAAAAGTATACTAACTACTCCAACACCACACATGATTAATTATCTCCACTCTGATTATCTCAATCTAGAAACCACCCTAACACCCTTAAAGGTGGTAATATTTTGAAACTCTCAAGGAATAAACTAGGATGTCTATTATAGAATATTTTTGTCTACGTGAACGGTATGATCTGGCGGCCACTGACTGACATAGAGTCTATTTCTTTGGGGAGTCACATTATCTGACTGGGTACCATGCAATCTAAAGAACGATGAGAGAGAATATAAGACAGGTAAGAGAGAAAAACAAAAATAATAAAGGAACCAGGGCTGCATACTGTGGCATAATATAATGCCAGCCTCAAGAGATAGGAAATCTCAGCAGGGGAGGGGCTGCAGTCAGCGAAGGCTGTCAACCCAGCATACTCCAGCCAAAACAACAATGTCATTCTACCTGTAAAGCTGAGAGCAAGTGCCACAAAAAATGACAGGGACAGGAATCAAAGATAAAGCCATCACACAAAGGGCATGTCACATCTGCCTCTCACATAAAAGAACTATATGGATCACACACACTATATCTTTCACATTAGATTTGTAAAGATTTACAGCCCTGTTCCATTTCCTAGGCTTCCATGAATGATGTAACATGTGCACAAGTGACCCTTTCAGATGGTCACACTAGGGAACTGGCAAGAGTTTCCCTGGGGGGGGGGATCCTAGAGACCTCCTGAGGAACGCAAGAACTGAAGCATCCATTATCCCATATTTATGACGGTGCCCCAGAATTCAAAAAATGTTAAGGTGGTTGGTCCTGGATATCTCAGAACAAATGACTCACTCTCATCTGTCCCATTCAATTATCTTGGCACTACCAAGAGTTGTCATGTCGTGTGCCTGGCAGGACATTTTCAAAGTCAGCGGTTCTTTTGCAAGATGGTGAAAGACAAAGAGAACAGCTCAAAGATTTTCCTCTTAGATAGTATCTTCTCCATTCACCACACCTGCACTCAGTTGAAACTAAATACATTTTTTTATTTGACTGTGGAAAGTCATCTTCTTGGATGAGTTAATGCCTTGCTGACTACCAAAACAGTAATGAGAACATGTTTATTTCCCAGATTTGGTGTTAATCGGTTACTCTGATGATTGCACTTTAAAGCCATATTCTTGTAAAACATCTAGAATGGCTATTTCCAGAATTTGGAAACTAGGCAGTCTAACAGCTTTAGAATCCTATAGTCATTTTAGAGACAGAGATACAAGATTTAACTTAAATCACTCTAATCACTCAGATGTCTAAGCAGATATGCTGCTTACTTGTCCTGTTATATTTACATACTTTCACATGGGCCTCTGCAGATATAAGGTATTAGAAGGGAGTTTGCTCAGGGACCAACTTAGAAAGCCTTAAACTGAAATATAAGTATTTCATATCCTGCTTATCTATTTATATTTGTCTAAATAAGCCCTCAAAATGACGGTGAGGGCTAAATACCTCTATTTTACTTCACATATAAAATCCAGGAAGCTGTCCCATGGCACCTTGGGCATGCTTCTCCCTTTATCGATTGGCTTCTCCATGAACCCAGAGGGCCTGCGCCGGGTTCAGAAGCGTGGAGCTAAAAAAGAACTTTCGGTAGACGGGAAGATTACACTTCATGACTATCCTTCTCCGACTTTAATGTGCAAATGCAGCGAACCAGAGGTTTAAGACGGAGATTCAGGTTCAGCAGATCTGAGTAACACTGCTGGTCCACAGCCCAACCTGAAGCTGCTGGGAGCCCTGTCCTTGCTGACTGTCCTATGCTGCTCCTCCTCTACAGGGCGGGACCACTCTGGGTTTTTCTCAGGGCTTCAGCTTCCTCCCCTATGAAGCTAGACAAGGAGAGGGAGAGGGTGGGATGATTTGGGACAATGGCATTGAAACATGTATAATATCATATATGAAACTAGTCGCCAGTCCAGGTTCAATGCACCATACTGGATGCTTGGGGCTGGTGCACTGGGATGACCCAGAGGGATGGTATGGGGAGGGAGGAGGGAGGAGGGTTCAGGATGGGGAATACGTGTATACCTGTGGCGGATTCATTTTGATATATGGCAAACCCAATACAATATTGTAAAGTTAAAAAATAAAAAAAACAAAAAGAAATAGATAAACAACAGAATTTACTGTATAACACAAGGAACAGTGTTCAATATCTTATAATAACCTATAATGGAAAATAACCTGGATATATATATATATATATGTATATATATATGTTTGTAACTGAAAAAAAGAAAGAAATAGAGGCTATTAGCAAATTCAAGAGTTGAAGAGAAGGTGAATGAATACATTCAGGTTGAAAGCATTCTGAAAAAAAAGTTTAAGGAGCTCCTTAATGAACTATCTTTAAAAATCACTGAAGGACATGAAGATAACTCTTCCCCTAAAACTAACAAACTGGATGCCATTGACGTCGCCAGTTTCCTGTCCCGCAGAGCATTCGCTTTTTGTATTCTGCATCAAACTGCTACTCTAGATCCCTGCTCCTTGTCCAGGCTGTTACAACTGTTAACCAGCCTTCTATACAACCTCACTTATGAGTGACGCTCAACTTACATCCTGCGGGGAGGCATAACACCCTTGATAACTCTTCTCCCAAAGCCCCAGGTCCGTTAACATAATCTTGTGACAGTAAGTTGTTAAATTGTAGGGAGGAAGAGAAGACAATTTTCCATGTCTGTATAATTTATAATTCATAGGATTTTCTCTCCTAAAAGGTGCCATTGCTACTGCTTGTTTTATACATGACAAAAGTGAGGGCCAATGAAAATAAATCCCTTGGTCAGTATCACAAAAATAATTAAGAGTGGAATCAGGACTGGAAATGATGTGTTTAATTCCCAGTTCAATCTGATGACTTCAACTCCACCTTGGAGGAAATTTTCCAACACATTTTTTTTTTTTCCCAAGCTCCTTAAAAGTTATCTGCAGCCATTCTTGGTTTTGCAGCAGCATTCGATGGTGGTGCCACTGAACCAATACAATGCTGAGGTGAAGGAAAGAGAGACAGCCTGGGAGTGATGGAGAGGCATTCCTCATAGATGAGGTGGAAGGGACCGGAATAAAGAAACCAGCTGTGTTAGTGGCGGCTCCTCCGTCCCCTCGGAGAAGACTCAGGAAAGCCCAACTCAAATACTCACTGAACCTATCTCTGAGGTGTCCTCAGAGATGCTGTTATCTATTTTAATCTATTTTAAACAGAATATCTTTTTGAAAGTATATTGCAGCAGGGCTTCCCTGGTGGCTCAGTGGTAAAGAATCTGGCTAACAATGCAGGAGACACAGGTTTGATCCCTGATCTGGGAAGAGCCCACACACTACGGAGCAACTAAGCCCATGTGCCTGAGCTGACCAACTACTGAGCCTGTAGGACCCAGGAGTCACAATTACTGAACCCATGTGCCACAGCTACTGAAGCCCTCGCACCCTAGAGCTCATGCTTTGCAACAAGAGAAGTCGCTCTACTGAGAAGCCCACATAAAGCAACTAGACGGTAGCCCTTGCTTGCTACAACTAGAGAAAAGTCCAACAGCGATGAAGACCCAGCACAGCCAAAAACACTAGAAGAATAAAATAAAAAAGTATACTGTAAACAAATATGCCACCTTATAGCCAGAGCATGATTAGGAACATGGAGAGCACACGGTTCTCGAAAAACACCCAGAAGTGGTACAGCATGCCGAGAGAGAGATGCAGTCTGGATCGAGAAGGAGATACTGGACTTGAGGTGGCGCTAGTGGTACAGAACCCACCTCCAGTTCAGGAGATGTAAGAGATAGTCGGAAAGATCCCCTGGAGGAGGACATGGCAACCCGCTCCAGTATTCTTGCCTGGAGAATCCCAGGGACAGAGGAGCCTGGGGAGCTACAGTTCGTGGAGTCACAAAGAATCGGACACAACTGAGCGGCAGCATGCACGCACCTTGCACTTGAGAGAAGCCAGCCTGAATACAGACTGATTAGCCGTGAAAAAGTGGTCATGGGTACCAAGCAGAGAATGAATTATGGGGCTGTGTGGAGAGAAATGGGCTCAGGGCAGATTTATTGCACTCCATTTCCACTCTGCTAGCAGGCTGCACAGAGCCTCTGAGGTACAGATTTACTCAGGATTGAAATTTTACATCCTGGGACACTATCTCAAATAATCTAATTTGGTGAGATGAGAAAATCATATCTCATAAAACTATCATCCCTTTTCAAAAGCCCATATAAAAGTTTACAGGCTGTTGAGGTATCTAGCCATGGCACAAGCTTCTATTATAGGCAACATGAAGACAACAAACTTAAAATTATTTTAATAAGAAATGCTACTGCTTGCTGTGCGTGGTTTGTTTTTTACGACCTGAACTTCATACATTTTCATAAGGTGTCTTTATTGTCAGACTTGGGGAGCTGCCGTGTCACTGTTGCTCAGTCAAAGCTTTTTAAAATAAAAGAGTCTCAACCTGAGTGTGATATTATACCTGATATTATGATAGCTGACCCCACACCTACTTCCAGCAACATTCTTGTCTTCTATGCAAATGTCAAAATAAATATATCCCCCTTCACTGTGAAATGGGTTATCTGTTTGGCCATTATACATGTAGGAGCAGGCTGCCCCAGTAGGAAGGGACCTTGACTGTCCTCTACTAATTCTAGATGGAAGAGAAATGATGCTCAGGACTACACACACACACAAAGAAAACCTATGCCCAGTAACTTCTTTAGGACTTGTGTGTGGGTATCTTTCAGGGGTTGGACAGAAGAGGAAGAAAGAGAGGTGGCTACTTCCGAATAAGAACTACTATCATCTTCTAAGAGCTCATTATGTTTGTGGTATAGAATCAGCACTTCATATTCATTATTTCACTGAGTCCTGCAATCCTAGGAAATGTAGAATAGCATGCCTATTTTACAGGACATGAATCTTCAGCTTGGAGATGATTATCATTTGCCCAAAGTCATACAGCAGGGACTCAATTTAGATGTGTCAGATCACAAACACAGCTTTATTCCAATGTCACCTCTCAATATTGTTTCTCATCAATATCATTCAGTATTCTTGATTATTCAGGAGAATACTATGAAGAGGAAAAGAACTTCAGAAAACCTTGGAAGGGAAAAGACATTTTACAGTGTATTGGAGCGGAATAGGGGCTTCCCAGGTGGCAGTAGTGGTCGAGAACCCGCCTGCAATGCAGGAGACAGGGGTTCGATTCCTGGGTCGGGAAGATCCCCTGGAGGACAGCATGGCAGCCCACTCCAGCATTCTTGCCTGGAGAATCCCACGGACAGTGGAGCCTGGCGGGCTACAGGCCACTGGGTCTCAGAGAGTCAGACCACAACTGAAGCAACTTTGTATGCACGCATGGACCAGAATGAGCCCCTGAAAACTGCCTGGGCAAACTCTTCATTTTACTGAGAAAAAATGGCAAGGTGGTCACAGGACTAGTGCTGGGTCACACAGCTGGTTAACATCAGGAGCAGGATTTTCTCCTCATCATACCTACCACCAGTGCTGCTGAAGGCAACACACATAGCTGAGTTGATAAAGGAGTTACACAAAAAGGGACTTTCCCCGTCTCTAATACTGGGCACTTTTTTCTACCTCATCCTCTTTAGCACCTTCTGCTCTTCCCCTGGAATAGAATGAATATGATAGGTACTTAGGATGTGATTAGAACCGGAAAGGCAAGGCCAGGAGAATAAAGAGTATTCCAGTATTTTTCCTCTTAGGTCCTTAACTTGAGGATAAAATTCCTCCTAGATATTTCTCTTGGGAACAGGATGAAATAAGAGGAGTAATCAAATACTCAGTCAACAGATACTGCTGCTGCTGCTGCTAAGTCGCTTCAGTCGTGTCCGACTCTGTGCGACCCCACAGACAGCAGCTCACCAGGCTCCTCTGTCCCTGGGATTCTCCAGGCAAGAACACTGGAGTGGGTTGCCATTTCCTTCTCCAATGCATGAAAGTGAAAAGTGAAAGTGAAGTTGCTCAGTCGTGTCTGACTCTTAGCGACCCCATGGACTGCAGCCTTACCAGGCTCCTCTGTCACGGGATTTTCCAGGCAGGTGTACTGGAGTGGGTCGCCATTGCCTTGTCCGCAACAGATACTAGAATTCACTATTTCTAGATAATCAGTCATTAATTGGATGACTAAGGATCTGCTTTCAAAGAGCTTATGTCTAGTGAGGAAAAAATCAACACAATCAGTACAAACTAACTGTTAAAATCTAATGTTGCAAGCACCATGAGAGACACAAAAAATACGATATGAGAACATGAAAAGATCATCAAGGAGTTTAGTTCAGATATGATGAGTACTCAGGAAAGCCTATGGGAAGTCACTGAGGATGAGCACAGGGCTTGACCTTCATGTGAGGGGCAGAAAAACAACTGCAGAATTCTGGCTAAGAGGGGACACACAGGGATCTTGGGCCTTTTGGCTCTTAAATGATATAGTGTTCTGGCACATAGTGAGAGTGAAAGTCTCTCAGTCGAGTCGGACTCTTTGTGACCCCATGGACTACACAGCCCATGGAATTCTCCAAGCCAGACTACTGAAGCACGTAGCTGTTCCCTTCTCCAGAGGATCTTCCCAACCCAGGGGTCGAATGAAGGTCTCCAGCATTGCAGGTGGATTCTTTACCAGCTGAGCCACCAGGGAAGCCCTGGCACATAGCAGATGCTCAATACAAGTAATGTGCTTAATAATCTGGGGCAAAAAGACATCGTAACTATCCTTTCACATCTCTTCTACCTTTTTTCTTATATGTCCCCCTCCACTGCCTATAGTTAAATGGTTTATCAATAGTGCCAAGAAGGGCACTGATGGCAGTGATCAACCCATTCCAGTTTCCGTGCAGTGCCAGATCTCCTTTACTGCTGTTTCTTTCTTTTTTAAAATGCTACTTGCAGCTACCCTTAGGTATGTTTTTTATTTACTTATTTGGCTGTGCTGGGTCTTAGCCGCAGCACATGAAATCTTCAATGTTCATAATGGCAACTGGGGTCCTTAGCTGCAGCACGTGGGATCTTTTTACTTGTAACATATGAACTCTTAGTTGAGACATGTGAGACCTAGTTCCTTGACTAGGAATCGAACCCATGCCCCCTGCACCGGGAGCACAGAGTCTTAGCCACTGGACCACCAAAGACGTTCCCATTTTTTTGTTGTTGTTGTTTCTGGTGGCTGGTCTTCTCACCCACTGCACACTGACAGCTGGAGCGAGCATGACACTTCAAGGCCATTACGGGACAGTTGGAATCCTTAGAAAGTTCTTCCCGTGTTGATTTCAAACCTGCCTCCTTACCATCCTGCCCACTGAATCTGGTCGTGGCTGCTGGAACTTTGGAAAAATGAATCTACTCTGTGCACGTCATCCCTTCAAGTGTTTGCAGACAGCCGCCACCTCTGTTAAAAGCCGCCTATTCTGGCGCCAGCCGGCACTAAAGGAGGTTGGGAAACAGCCGTCATGGGGGTGGGGCGAGGGGCTCACAGAGATTCTGCTCCGTGCCTTTCTTCATGCTGGGCTGCTGCGAGTGGCTTCACCAGTGCTGAAATCGTGCTCCTAGTGTCATCATAAGAACCTGACAGAAAGAACTGGGCTAGTCTGAGAGGCCTCCGGTGCGGCACCACCTTCCCAACTAAGCACGCGCCCCAGAGACAGTTAAAACTCCATCCTGCGGAGGGAGGGCCTCTCCAACAACCACCCCGATTAGCCAGACAGAACAGTTCAGAGGTTGCCTTTTAATTTTTTCCCCTAGTGTTAGAAAATAAACTGCCACAAGACCAATAATTACCTCTGGAGAAGACCTATAACACTGCCATCTCCCATATGCATAATTCCCTTTCTCATCTAATTTGGTGATATCATTTTCCAGGTAGGTATATCTTTTCGCCACTCACTCACCTTCAACAAACCTTGCTGCCTTAAGTTACCAGTGAGCTTTTCTTATCGTTGAGGAAGGAAGTGGTCATCTAGGAGGGCTGCGTCAGGCTGGATGCAGGGCTCCACCATAACACGATCTTGCAATAAGATGTTAAACCTAACCCTCAATCACTCCCTGGGGTTCTATAGATTTTGTTTTTCTAAAAAAAAAAAAAAAACAGGTTATTTGGGACTTCCCTGGTGGTCCAGCGATTAAGAATATGCCTGCCAGTGCAGAGGAGGTGGTTTGATCCAGGTAGATCCCACAGGCTGAGGAGCAACGAAGCCTGTGTGCTGCAGCTACAGAGCCCATGTGCCACAACCACTGAAGCCCCAGAGCCCAGAGCTCACGTCCCACAGTAAGAGAACTTGTTGTGGAACTACAATGAGGACCCCAAACTGCACAAGGAGTAGCCCCTGCTCGCTGCAAATAGAGAAAGTCTGAAGTAACGAAGACCCAGCACAGCCAAAAATTACATAAATAAAATTAAAATTCAAAAGCTATTTAGCAAGACAGAACACTATTGGTGGCTTTTAAAATAATCAGCAATAGAGTTGTTCATCATCTTTAATGTCACTTTCTAAAAATTTATTTATTTTTAATTAGAGGATAGTTGCTTTGCAATATGGTGCTGGTTTCTGTCATACAGCAATATGAATTAGCCATACATATGCCCCCTCCCTCTTTTCACTATTTTATACAGTTTCTTTATTATTTTATACAGCAACATTAAAACATTCTATAATTTGCATTTTTAAATGGGTCTATTAAAGTACACACACTGAAGACTCAAAACTACTACCCAAGCACAGTAAACATTTTTCTGGCTTTAATTCTTGATAATTCAGAAACATTTCAAGAAATCAGGTATTTCTAAAGACCAGATTGCCTATTCCCCTGCCAGCCAAGGGTACATTATACTGTTCCTTTGCCAATGCAGTGTAAGAAGACAGTAGATCCGAGAGCCTGTGAACTTCTCAACAAATTCAAACCTTGCTTAGGCAAGGAGGCAAGAAAGACTTCAAGGGTATGAAGGGCTTACAGGGGTCCTTCTGCCAGGACAGTGGTAGTTTGAACATGTGCCATCACGTCTGCATACTTGGCATAGTCATCTGGCCTCTACCTGGCAGTTGTGGAAGAGGGTGGTGGACAAGAAGAGACCAGAGAGAAGGAGCCTGTGTTTCCCACCAGAAAACCACAAGGACAGGGGAAGCGGCATTCCCAGGAGGCAAAGAAGGGAGAGGGCTGGAGCTGTGCAAGGGGAGAGACACTGCTGACATTCAGCAGTCGTGGTGGTCTCTGTATCGACCACACGGTCACCACACTCCAGGTGGTTACCACAGCCCCTGGGGTTGTCTGGAGCACCATAGAGACCTGGCTAGAGAACTCCGCCAAAGCACGACTGTCATCTGGGGAACAGGGGAGAAATTCTGGCTCCAACACCTTACCTCCCATCATTTCTTTTTGGACTTTGGAGGGTTACGTTTGGACCCTGGAATCTGAGTATTACAAGTGAGCTCACAGGGATACTGAGGTGGTGGCCAGTGGTCCATATCACCATGGAGAATCACAGTGGATGAAAACCTGTGGGTAAAGGCCAGTGGGTAGCCAATGAGAGAACACAGCCTGGTTCTCTAGAATTCACACATGACAGACTCCACACGGATGGCTCACAGCAGTGGTTAATGCAGCGTGGAGGGACAGAGCTGAGCATATTTCACTGGACTTCACTTAGAGCCACAGTAATTCTGATATGCATCCCAGGTTGAAACTAGTGCTCCTCTAGAAAATTAGTACTGATTTCCAAGTGTGGTCTGTGAATCAACTGTGATTCTTATAAAATATTTGGATAAAAAGTTTAGATTCCAGAGTTTGGGATTAATATATACACACTATTGTATATAAAACAGGTAAACAATAAGGATCTACTGTATAGCATAGGGAACTATATTCAATATCTTATATAAGAATCTGAAAAAAATATATATGTGTGTGTGTATATATATATATAAACTGAATTGCTTTGATATATACTTGAAATTAATATAACATTATAAATTAACTGCACTTCAATTTAAAAAAAAATATTTGTATTCCTGGATCCTACCCTCAGACTTCTGAGTCAGAAACTTCAAGGATGAATTCCAGGAATCTGCATTTTTTGCAAGCTCTCCAGGCTTTCTCTCATGCTAAAAGTCCAAGAGTCACTGCAATAGAGAGGTCTTAGGACCAGCCTGGTGACTACATGTTGGGGACACAAGAAGAAGGCTACACAAAAGAGAAACAAGACTAAGATTTTACCTTCCACACTCTGAGTCTTGACACTTATTTCTGTGGAAGTGAGACTGAGCATGAAGAATCATACATGTAGTAATTAGATATATACAGACTTAAACTCTTTGGTAAGTTCACCAATTGTAGTTCACCAATTATGTTTTTTTCTTGCTAATTATTTTGTTGTCTAAATTCCAATACAGAAAATCCAATTCAGGTCTTAAAATAAATGTCTGTGAACCCAGGAGGATCCAGGTGACTATTCAACTACAACTTGGGTGCCTGAGAAGAGACTGTCCTTGAATGAGTCCGCCCTGGTTACACAGACACTGGTTATATAACCTGGCTCCTGTACCTGGATCTCGCTCTGATTTGGGTCACTTCCAAACATTCCAGGTTTACACATGCATACAGGGTTCACAAAGCACATTCATGCAGAAGCAACGTTTTAAGTCACTTGGTCTTTCCAAAAATCTAAAACCCAAGTTATATATTTTGTTGTTAAAAAATCTGCCTGCATTTCACACGGTTACATGTTTTCAAGAGTTCCTGTAGTGCTTACAATTCCACCTCTGTTCTCCCTTCCATTTCATTGTTCTCCTAAAGTCAACAAGGAAAAATAGACAAGTGAACAAAGGCATATTTAATTTTAAAAATAAGAAGTCAGTTTCAAACCAAAGGCTCAAAAATCAGAGTTGCAGAAATTCTCTTGGCAAAGAAATTAGTGTATCTATGAAGTAGTTGATATTAGTTATTAAACTGTATAATTTATAATAATGGCTAGCTTTGTGAGTGCTGTAGAACTTCATGTAGTTCTGTAGCAAAGAACTTTGCTAAGTGTGTTATGTGTATTATCTCATTTTTACCTGACAACAATCCCTTTAAAGTTTCCTTTATTGTCTCCTAGACTTGGGAAACTAAAGCACAGATACGTTGATTAACTTGGTCAAAAATCACACAGCTAATGACTGGAGAAGCTGGAATTTGTGTTCACAAAGTCTGACTACAGAAGCTGAACTTAACCATTAGGCTATACTACTTCCCACCTTCAATAGTGTAACAAGTGTGGGAAGTTTTGTTTAATCATCAGCATCTCCAAATATTATTAAAGACCATGCATAACAACCAACTGATTAAGGTAAAATCATCTCATATATAAATAATCAAAATATACTGCTGCTTATATACAGGTATGTTTAGGTATACACAACCAATAGCATTTTATGCTATTCCTATTCTTAGTATCATAATTTTCATGACATACAAGGTAATACCTCTCCCTAAGACTGCAAGGGAGCTTTCCCACCTCTAAAGTATCAAATAACATTCTATTCTGCCCTCCAAGAGGAGGAACAGGTAAGGATTATCCTACCTGACGCTTATTTAACTTATATTCTACCTGATGCTTATTTAACTTATATGCAGAGTACATCATGAGAAATGCTGGGCTGGATGAAGCACAGGCTGGAATCAAGATTGCTGGGAGAAATATCAATAACCTCAGATATGCAGATGATACCACCTTTATGGCAGAAAGTGAAGAACAAAAGAGCCTCTTGATGAAAGTGAAAGAGGAGAGTGAACAAGTTGGCTTAAAGCTCAACGTTCAGAAAACTAAGATCATGGCGTCTGGTCCCTTCACTTCATGCCAAATAGATAGGGAAACAATGGAAACAGTGAGAGACTTTCTTTTTTTGGGCTCCAAAATTACTGCAGCTGGTGACTGCAGCCCTGAAATTAAAAGACACTTGCTCCTTGGAAGAAAAGCTATGACCAACCTAGACAGCATATTAAAAAGCAGAGACATTACTTTGCCAACAAAGGTCTGTCTAGTCAAAGCTATGGTTTTTCCAGTAGTCGTGCATGGATGTGAGAGTTGGACTAGAAAGAAACCTGAGTGCCAAATAATTGATGCTTTTGAACTGTGGTGTTGGAGAAGACTCTTGAGAGTCCCTTGGACTGCAAGGAGATCCAACCACTCCATCCTAAAGGAAATCCTGAATATTCATTGGAAGGACTGATGCTAAAGCTGAAACTCCAATACTTTGGCCACCTGATGTGAAGAACTGACTCATTAGAAAAGACCCTGATTCTGGGAAAGATTGAAGGCAGGAAGAGAAGGGGATGACAAAGGATGAGATGGTTGGATGGCATCACTGACTCGATGGACATGAGTTTAAGTAGGCACCAGGAGTTGGTGATGGACAGAGAAGCCTGGTGTGCTGCAGTCCATGGGGTCGCTCAGGGTTGGACACGACTAAGCAACTGAACTGAAAGTATCAAATGGAAGGACATCATAGAGTCCACACAATTTCTGGGTGAAATTTAAATTCCAGTGTTAATATCAGCAGAAGTTTTCTACCTTTATTTGTAACCTTTATCTTTCCTAGGCTCAGATTTGAAATTTCCTAGATTCTATACAGGTCTCACTTCTCTAATTTATCAAGGATAAATATTGCAAAAAAAAAATTCCTTTTAACCCAAGACACACAATAATTTTCTCTGACTAAATAGTAGTCATTTCCACATCCCTAACTAATATTTCACAGAACTAGCAATGTATTGAGCCTGAGATGAATTAGAATCTGAACTCTAATGATTAGTGAACAGTTTAAGTTGACTGAGTCCAGGTCCATAGATTCTGAATACCATATGTAATAGACCAAATACTTTAACACACATCAAAAATCACAACTCTATGTAGAATTTTATACAATTTTAACATGAGTATATTGAAACAAACATTTAAAAGAATTAGCTAATCATTTCTCACAATGGTCCTTTCCCTAGAGGGACTCAAAAGTTCTTTTAAAAATTTCATAGTATCTTCTAACTTGTGTTATTTTCTAAAGTACAACGACAATATGGAGAATAAACATTAGTGAAGATTTCATTGAAAAATACTCTTACTGATCAAAAAGCAAAAAATGCAGAGATAAAACATTCTATTCCAAGAGAAAAAGATGAAAAATAGTACCCATCTGCATCTCTTTCAAACCCAAAGTCCATTAGCCTAACCACTCCTGATATTCATGACTGAGTCCCTATGCCAGGCCCACTGGAACTAGTGAATACCCCCATTTATTTTCAGATGTGTCCAGGAAAAAAGGGGGATATAGGTTCTCAATTAATATTGGTTATGTCCAATTTTGATTGGCTGATGATGTTAACAGTATATTCTGGCTATTTCAGAATCTCAGCCAAAAAGAGAAGAAAAAGTTGACTAGCTTTAGCTTGCATAAGACAGGCTCTCTCTGTGTGTGCTTTTATTTTTAAATTTCATTTTGCATTATAAACTTAGACATGTAAATGTTTAACACATTCATATTTATTTCTAAAATAAAATGCTCTCTAAGACTCATGATATTCAATCCTTTCTATTTGTTGATGATAGAACTGTCTTTATTAAAGGGCTAAGTCATTTTTCAGGAAGTATGTATGAAAGCCTGGTCATCTTTTTGTATCAGTTTGTATGTATTTTAATTCATCTCTACTATTTATGAGATCATACAGTTGATGTGGCATACCAAATGCATCAAATATAAAAAAGTGGTTGGTTTTATTAATATGTACGCCTTCTGCTATATTTTTTCCACTTCTGAAAAATATGCTCATAAATTTCCTTTCAAAGTGACTATACTGTGCTGAATATCTTAAAGTTGAGCAGAGGGTGAGAGTATTAACTGTTAAGGCAAGATGACTGACCCTTAGTGATTCAACAGATATAAAATGCAATAGAATAATTGTCATGATAAGCTACCACAATGCACACAGTACTGCACCTCTGGCTCTCACATATTCCTCACAACAACCAAGTCAACCCACTTCACAGATCAAGCAATCAAGGACCTGAGTTTAAGTAACATTCCCAAGCTCTCAAAGCTGTGAGGAACAAAGCCAGGGTTTGACTCAGCACGAGGCTATGTTCTTGCGCGCCACTCCTCACTTGCCCTCAGATCCTGTAGTTCTCCACCCAGGCTGCAGATTAGAATCACTTGGGGAGACTTAAAAAAAATACTGATAAATTAAATCATTCCCTTGAGGTAGGCTAAGAATGCCAGTATTTTTTTTTTTTCAAGGACTCCTCAGTTTAGCATGAAGCCACAGTTGAAAACAACTGGATTAGCAAAGGCCAAAGAATAGTTATTTTCTTAATATGAGTCTTTCTCTGAGTAGTGAGAGAACAACACAAGTTCACATTGTTTATCTGGAACAGAAACACTGGCTGGGAGCAGGCACCAGCACCAGCATCACCAGAATATCCTTATTTCCTCCCTCAACCTGCACTTCTGCCCCACGTGAGGATCCCACATGGCATCGGGTGCTGAAGCAGACCTAGGAAGCCGTGTAACCCACACAGTCCATCCACAGGGAGGAGTCCAGAAAGAAACCGCTTTGCCAACGTCTCGTGTGAGCAGTAAAGGCAGACGGAGAGCTGGAATCTGCCCCTCTTGTCAGTGCTCCTTTCATAGAAAAAAAAAAAAAAAAAATTGGAAGCAGTTGGAAAACAGTTGGGGCAGGGAGTCAGCCAAGGCATCCAAAGAGAATTTCAAGAACCAGGGAGAGCAAAGGAACAACAACAATAAAAAGCATAGCGGAATGAGAAAGGAGAACAGGCATAATCTGAAAACAATGGGATGAGAAGAAATATATAACAAAGCAAAGGAACTGGCCAGAAAAAATAAAATAGGGAGAACTAGCCACCGTGACATTTTATCAACACAATAAGGGGGAAATACAAGGGAATAGTGGCACCTTCCATTCAGCTATGAGAAGCATGGCGAGACCTAAAGTATTTTCAAAATCACCTAATATCAAAGCAAACAGTAGCTGTAGCAAAATCACTTGGCAGGGAGGGAGGGCCAGAAACCCCCAAACTCAGGAAGCATGAACTACTACCTTGCTACTCAAAGTGTGGTTTGAGGATCAGCTCTTTCAATATCATCTCAGAAATGTGTCGATATGCAGCCTCTCAGCCCTGCCAGATCTGCTGAACCAAAAGCTGCATTTTAATTAGATCCCCTCATGATTTAGACGCATATTCAAGTTTGCAAAGCACTGGCTCTAGTGTAAAAAACAAACAAGTGTTACAGGCAGAAGGTGGACTAAAGAACTAAGTAGCCAAGTAGACATCAATCTGACTAAATTATTTGTTGCAGCCCCATGAGAAGCCAGGCCCTGAGCTGGGTTTTTCTGGAAATGAAGGATTGAGGCCAGGTATGGTTAGCCTGATGCCCTTAGGGCAGAAAACAAAAAGGCTTGCGCCTAAGGAAGACTAGGACTTGTGCTCCAAGGGGAGACCAAGCAAAGTGTAACCAGGTTTGGAAGAGCAGAAGCTGAAGTTTAGAGGGAGATCAGGAACCATGTAAGCAATTGCACGGACTCTCTGACAGATGGAAATGGTAATGGGGAAGCGGAAAGGTTTGTTCCAGGCAGAAAAACAGCACAAGCAAAGATGCAGAACTCACAAGACTGCTGTGTACTGAGGGAACACTGCCTTCATCTAGACAGGGATTCTCCAATTACTTCACAGAGACTCACGAGTCTGTGATGATGCCTCAGAGACTAAGGGAAGGGAGGCCAGTGGGATTACCGGGGTCCCTTATCAACCACGTAAGATATTCTTACAGTGGACCCCACCAGTGAAAAATAAAATCTGAAGCATATCACTGAGCAATATACAAGGTATACTGTATTGCTTCTAAAATTATTACCTATAGCTCTGCCTGGCATGTAGTCAGTACTCAAATATCTACTGAATAAATTAAATAATGAATGAATCTATGAGATCAAAGTAAAAAATGTGGAGCTACTCTGGGGCTAGACTGCAAATGACCTGAAATGTCAGACAAGAGAGAGGTTTATATATCACTTGGTAGAGCACCGAGAAGAAGTTTATTAGCCAGTGACTGAGCTTGGCTCTGCTTTAAGGAGCTTATTCTGTAAAACGAGTGTAAAATGGATTGAAAATGAGAGAGGCTGGAGACGGGAAACTAGTCAGGAAGACATCCTGGTAGTCTCTAGAAGGAGATAAGTGGAGTCTGAACAAAGACAGTCACAATGGCAATAAAAAGGTAGAGAAGTTGGCATTGCGAGGCATCGTGGAGACAGCATTTGTCTGTGAATTATGTGTGGGAAGAAAATAAATTGGAAAGGTTCTAGGTGACTGAGAAGTATAGAAATTGACAGAGTCACCCTTGTTCATGTAAGGAGAACCATGTTCATTAGAGCTACACCTGTTAGATGTGAAGCACCTGAGAATAATATAAAGGCCCCTCCTGGGTGGTTCAAATGTCAATATGAAATTTAGGAGAGAAAGTGGAAATAACCTAGCACTAATAAGAGGACACCACTGAATAAAAAGTCACATGCAAAAGAGTAAAAAGAGGTCATCTATATGGAAAAGAAGATCCAGAAAAATCTGCAGAAGAAAAAAACAGAAAAAGGAGGATAAAAAGTCTGTATGAGACGCTCAGGAACAGAGATGGAGTCGGGAAGGTGGTAAGATATAGTGAAATGGTGGGGTGGTGGGGTCCCAATAAAAACTCAGAAGCAAATAAAAATCAGTGGGACAAACTCTCCTCGCTCTTTAGCTCTTCGAAGACATGGGATTTTATAGGCACAGCAGAAAGCCAATTTTGCTCTTTGTTTCTGTGAACAAAGATTTTCACAAATAAAGCAGTCACTCCAGTGAGAAGTAAACTCATTGCTCGTTTTTTTTAAACATAAATTGTTCCTATTTAAAACTGAGCAATGATATCTTCAAACTCAGCTGGAAGAAAAAAAAAATCTAAAGCTGGGGAGGTAGTCCATGGATTTTATATTCTTCCATGGTGGGAGGTCCACAAAGCGTTATCTATGTAGACATTTCACCTTTTGGAATTGTGTTTGTTTTGGAGGATTTTTTTTTGGTTTTCTTGTCTCTGAGCCAGGTCACCAGAATGAGAAAAAAAAAGTGCTGAGAACACCTGATATACTTTAATGAATCCTCACATAATAGTTGCACTTTATAAAGTTACCCTCCAACTGCTGACAGGTCTCACTAATTGGCCATGTTTGGGTGACAAGTACTAACGACAGTTCCTTCTCTGGTTTGACTGTAGAGGAGACACCTCCCTTGATTGCCTCAATTCAAGAGGACACATAAAATTCACTGTTTTTTTTGTTTTTTGTTTTTGCTATGTGAATCTATATATTGGTAAAATACTGCAAAATATCAACATTATTTAAATATAGATGCTACTTAATGGTTATTAAATTTCTTTAAAGAGATCACTTACATAATGTAAAACAATACAATGCAAATGGAATACATAAGGAATTATACTGCAAAACATTTATATTATGAGGATGACTCCAGAGAGAACAGTAATTTTTCCTTTATTAGGAGAATTCACCTTCTCAAACGTGTTTTTACTACAAATGTACCCAAGGGAGGTCAAGCAGATCTATAAGAACAGCTTTTTGACTTGTGGTTTTCATTCCAAGCTTCCTCAAATCACTTCTGGAAACGAGTAGGAGTGTAAATTATAAATCTACAAATACGTGATTTATAAGAATATAAAATTTGAACTACAGCCAACACTTTAGTCAAATATTTTTTATACCTTAAGAACCTAAGGTAACAACGTAACTTTCAATGCCTATTTGCATGCTAAGGGCATTTATCTGTTACAGGGAAGAGAAGAGGTCGCACATACACTCACTGCACATATGGCATCAAAATAAGATGAAAGGACTCTGAAAACCCGAGAAATTGGGCCCTGAAATACTCAAGGGAGTTCTTTCCAGCCAAATCCTTTATCTAACACATAGTTTACTTTGTGAAAAACCCTTCTTTTTAATTTGACAAATGCATTTTTTTTTTTTTTTTTTTTACAGCTTCTTGCACTATTCTGTAGCTGCCAGTTTCTAAGCTTTAAGCTGGGCCCTGCAACACAAATGTTTTATTTCTTCTGTTTGAGCATCTTTTGCCACATCTTAACTAAGTTTGCATTCACCTTGGTGAGATGCTCTTGAGCAAAGCCAAACCAAAGAGAACTGCAAACCACATTTCTGCATGAAAATGAAGAAAATGAAGACGCGTTCCCTAATCCAGGAACTTTTGAGGGCATTCCAAAACTGTTTATTTTGCACTTATGCGCGTAGGGGCTTGAAGGCAATTTATTTTCCTTGAAGGACCACAGCATCCCCGCCCCCACCTCCCCCCCCCCCCCCCCCGCCACCCACCAGGTTCATCATAAAAACTGTGTGTCCTCCAGAGCTTGTGGAAGAAGTCAGGGAATCAGCGTCCTGCCAGCTCTCCTTCTCCCCACGGGCCCCCGCAAACAACCGTGGCAAAGCAGATGGTCCTCCCCCTCCCCTTCTCCTTGTCCCTTCCGCAGTCCCATCCCGTGCTGACACCTTCACCTACAGCTTGGTAACCGAACCTCCCCACCCCCACCCTTCCTAGGGCTCCCAGCAAGTACAAACTTTGGAGACCTTCTGCTTCGCCGCCCCCATTTCACCTTCATTCATCTGGAGAACTCTTTCTGGATCCCAAGCTTCAATTGCTATCTTCCTCCCACACCTCTGTCCCCAAACTACCCATTTCCCTGTACTAAAGGGAGAGGCGTCCAGCCCAGGTGGCGGAGGCACTGCGGCTAACCACAGAGGGGTGCTCTCCTCTGCCCTGCTCCATCCTCCTTCCGTCTGGGTGCACTGGAGCCCAAGATCCCACACTGGGGACGCCTCCACTCCTCTGGCTTCCACGACCCAGTCCTAACTCCAGAAGCTCACTGGAGCCTCAGCCTACAGCCCGGGCAGGCGGCGGCTGGGCATCCTCCTCTACAAGTGGGACCGCGGGACAAAGTGCAAACTCCATCGGGAGGGGGGCTCCCGGCGGCCCTTCCCTCGGGCGGCGCGCCCAGGTGCCGGCTCGCCCAGTGGAGGCGGGCGGGGGCCCGTGGGAAGGCGGCGCGCGTTCGGGGGGCGCCCGGCCCGGCTGGGCTGGGCGCCCGGAGCTTACCTTCGCGCGCGGGCCGCTGGTGCGTGGGGGCAGTGGCTCTTCCAGCCCAGAAGCTGTTGCTCGCTCTCGGGCGGCGGCGGCGGTCCCGCCGGGGCTGCGCTGGGGCTTCGCGCAGACGCTCTCCCGCGGTCTGCGGCAGCCCAGGCGGCGGCGGCGACAGCTCGGCCGGGTGCGGCCCCGGAACTGTCCAACTCGGGCGGGCGCGGGGCTGAGGCTCCCGCCGCGGCCCCCGCGCTGAGCGCCTGCGCGCCCTGCCTCGCCCAGGTGAGGGGCGTGTGCCCGGAGCCCGCGGGACGCGCCGGGCCGGGGCTGGGCTCGGGCCTGGCTCGGCAGACGCCCGGCGTCCGGCCTGGCCGCGGACCCCCGGGGTCGGACCCGCCAACGCCTCTCCCGCGCACCGGAGCTCGCGACGGCTCACCAGGCGGGGACTTGCGAGGCACACACCCTGGGGCGAATAAGGCGGGACCATTCGGGGGTTCGTTGACACTGCAGAGTCTCCCGCAGCATCGCCGCCTTTAAATCCCGCCTTTCCAGGCGTGCGCGCACCGCGAGGGAGAGGAGTCTTGGTCCCGATGAGGGGGGTCCTCGCGGTCTTCGACCTCGGGGCCCTGGTCCCTGAAAAAAATTTCTTGACAACTGCAGAGGTCCCAAAACCGGGGCATCCAGCGGCGCGGGGGGAGTGGGGGGGCGGGATCTTTCAAATACTACCAGAGTGAAACTCTTCTTGGAGATCATCAGAACAACTATTTGTTTTTCCTCTTTGACCTGCTCTCGGCTGTAAGACACACCGAGCAGCCTCCGCGTTTTTGGCGGAGCCGAGAAGGCCCGCAGCGCTAAAGGCATCGCAGGCTCGCCGCGGATCTAAAGGGCTCTTTTCTTAAAAGGGGGGCTCTTGCTCCTCTGTATTTCTCTTCCGTGCTAGAGTTATCAAAACTATACCGTATCATCGGTTCCCCTGATGTAGGGCATCTTGCGAAAATAATGCGAACATAGCAAGTGCTGGGTTTTGAAAGGGAGAGCGCTCGGACAGAAAACGTTTAAGGGGATAGGAAAAATAATTTTAGAAGAGCGGTTTTCTGAGATTAATCCTTTGGCTGGAGAAGTTCAAGAGGAATAAATGACAAGAGAGTTGTGTTTTACAACAGATTTTTTTTTTCTTTTTTGGACCAGATGATTTTAAAATATTATTCTTTAATTCTCTTCTCAGATGATTGACACTAACTCCATCAATAATTAAGCCAGCAGCTGTTAATGCCCTGGCGTAACAGCACAGGGTAAATATGTGAACGTCCAGTCAAACCAGTGCTATTCTCCAGGGTGGGTTTGGGATTTGACAAGCACACATGCGCATCATCTTCGAGCTTTAAAGGAGCGGTTTATTCCTGCCTCGGAATTAAGGGTTATTGCAGGCACCTGAGGTACCAGTGCGAGAAGGAGCATGATCTGACAGAAGTTTTTCTATTTTTAGAATTCTAAATATCTTCACGTCCAGGTAGGCATTCTCACTTCCTCATTACTAAGAGCAGGCACTTATTTGGTATGTTTATTCTGAAAATTTTACCCTATTTGAAATTGCAACCGGAAGCCAGCACCAAAATTAAACCATTGTAACCCAGAAGTCGGTGAGCTATGCTAATTCCTTAAACTGATTCTTACAAAATCATGGTTGTAAGGTCTCTCCTTGTGTGAAGGATATATAGAAAACGAGTCTTTCATGAGTCCCTGAAGGTCGGTAAGGTGGGGTTCTGGCAAACTGGGACTGGCAGGAAATTCCAGAGGCAAAAGCCTTCCATGAGGAAAACACCCAGTTTCCAACGCCCTGCACTTGAGAGCCGGGAACAGTGTGGTTTCTACTGAGCCTAGATAAGTATTGGTTTCTCCAGGGACCTCAAGCATAGGGCAAGGGGGAGGGGGCCTTTGAAACCTTAAGCCAACACCTGAGATTGCACTTGGAGGCAAATGAGTAACCTCTGCAGAGTGGAACACCTGTGAGAAGTGTTCCCTGCGGTTTGTGCAATTTAGCAGCATGTGCCTTTTTTATGTCCTGCAAACTGCAAGGATATCCTTCTCTTCTCCCTGTCTATTTTTAATCACCTAGAGCAAAGACTTATGGTGGAGAACAGTTTGAGGACTGCATTTCCTAACAACAGCTGAAAGAAGCATAAAATATGTGCAGATAACTCTCCATTTTTCACCTGTGACATAACTAAAAGCTGTGCCTTAATGTCCTTAGCCAGAGCAGGATTTAGGCCTCTGGCCTAAATAATTGCAATGCCTCCTTTCGAAATGTACTTCAACTGGAAACAACAGTAAACTAAAAAAACACAAGATTTAAATACATAAAAACAGCAGCTCTCTAGAGATTTTCTGACTGCTTGTTTGTGCCTACTGCATATCTTGGCATTGCCTATGCCTTTCCAGTGAGATCTGATGTAGGGCGTCCTGCTATCCTCAAACTCTCTCACCATCATTTTCCTAGAACCGTTATTGCTCATTCCTGGCAGCAGTGAAGTAAACCAACTCAGAGAGTGTTAGCCCTAGGATAGCTGCAACACAGAGGGATTGTGCAGCAAGAAGTGGTCCCTAAACCTTGAGAAGAAACATAGCAGAAAGGGATTAATTTGAACCTGTTTCTACTGTTTGTGTCAATGAGGTGTGTGATGCATTGCTTCCTATACATTGATGAACTTATGCAGACAAACTCCTTTTAACTGTTTATAAACCTATACTTTCCAGTGGATACAGAACTTGGTATTAGCAAGAAAAGTATCAACACATTTGAAGACTTCATCAATCACATAGTTTTACTTTCTAAGAAATGAATAGAGCCTATACATAAGAAATGGATAAATAAGATGTTATAAAACAAGGACCTATAGACATTTTATTTAGATTGCTTTGCAGCCATCAGCAATTTTCTGGTCTCAGAACTGGGGACCATATTTTGAAAACCACATGATGGACACACAAGAAAACTGAAGGAAGAGTGTGTGTGTCTGCTAGTCGCTCAGTCATGTCCGACTCTTTGCGACCCCATGGACTATAGCCCCCCAGGCTCCTCTGTCCATGGAATTCTCCAGGCAAGAATACTGGAGTGGGTTGCCATTCCCTTTTCCAAGAGATCTTCCCAACCCAGGGATTGAAGCCGGGTCTCCCATATCATGGGCAGATTTTTTACCATCTGAGCCACCAGGGAAGCCCAGAAGTTTCAAATTCCAAATTCAGCTCTCACTTTCAAACCTAGAAACCTTAGTTTCTTCATCCATAAGACAGGGCTTCCCAGGTGGTGCTAGTGGTAAAAAAGCTACCTGCCAATGCAGGAGATGTGGGTCTAATCCCTGGGTCAGGAAGACACCCTGGAGTAGGAGATGGCAATCTGCTCCAATATTCTTTTTTTCTTCTTTAATAATGTTAGCTCTTTATTTTGGCTGTGCTGGGTCTTCCCTGCTGCTCGGACCTTTCTCTGGTGCAGGGAGTAGGGGCTCCTCTTTCTTGCAGCGCCTTTCCTGTTGCAGAGCATAGGCTACAGCTGTGTGGGCTTCAGGAGCTGGAGCACATGGGCTCGGTAGTTGTGGCTTTCAGGCTTTAGAGCATAGGCTCAGTAGATGTGGCACCTGGGCTTAGTTGTTCTGTGGCATGTAGGACCTTCCTGGATCAGGATCGAACCCGTAGGTCCTGCATCAACAGGCAGATTCTTTACCACTGACCACCAGGGAAGCCTCTGCTCCAGGATTCTTGCCTGGAAAATTCCATGAATAGAGGAGCCTGGTGAGCTACCATCCATGGGGCTGCAAAGAGTCAGACATGATTGAGCACACAGGACAGGGCTAGTTATAACAGCCTTGTCTCAATGGGTTGCTGCAAAGATGTAATGTATACGAAACACTCTGAAAACTACACGGGTACCATTGGTTGAGAACTGTCTTCTTCATAGTTTGCTTTTCCTCTACTGCTTTTGAGGTGTTCTGCAAACTTTCCTTCAAAGTGCCTAATAACTCCTGTTGAGCTCTTCACTAATCTCCACTATGAATCTTTCCTGATAACTCTACTTGAAGGTGGCTCCAGGGTCATATAACGGAGATAGCGCAAGTTCTAGTGCTAAATGAGTATGACTTAAGCTCTGGCTTAGTACTGACCCACTAGCTGCCTGATGTTCTTCATTCCTTCTAACCTTCCATTTCCTCATCTGTAACGTGGGAAAATAAATATATCTTCATCATAGGAGTTATCCTGAGGATCAAAGCAAACAGGAAGGTATTTTTCAAACTATAAAAACACCTGACAAATGTTCATTGTGATTTATTTTAACCGCTATTTGGGAAGTAAATAGATTTATCTCCATATTAGGCAATAAGATCTAAAATGTCTTAGAAATACCAGAAAAATTGTATATTTTTTTGTGTATATATATATATATATATGGGATTTTCAGAGCAACTTACAACTAGATTGAAGATTATGCAATGTTTTTAAAAAAATAGGCTGCTAAATAATATTTATATACAAAGATACATGAATATTGCAAAAACCATAAAATCTTTCCACTTCCACATATTATCAGAAATTAATGGAATGAATGTGACATTTGTTCTTAAAAGCTCCAACTCAAGTTCAACAAAAAATTCTGTTTTTGTTCAAAACCACTGATGTTACTTATCTTAAGATGTCTGCCTACTCAAGATAGATAACAGTGAGTTGAAACACAAAATGTTGAGTTTTTTTTTTATCAGATAATTTTCATTCTCATTTTCTCAAACGTTTGATGAAACATATGAGATGGGACAGATAGCTCTTTAAGGCTAATGAATTGGTTTCATGCAGAAATTCCAAATTTGACCCAGACATTTATATCTTAAAAAATGAGTATAAAAAAGTGGAGGAAGTTGTTTTAAATGAAAATCTTAAGGCTATTTCTGAATTGTCAATTTGTGTTTTACATTTATCCCATTTCTAAACCTAACTGTATTATCTTTTAAATCTAATTGAAGTATCTGCCTTTAGAGGAAGGGATATAAAACTCATTGCTAAATCTCAGACATCCTTGAGGAGATATGCTAGCCTTTTTTTCTCCCTTTTCTAGGGAATTGTTTTATGTTCTATTTCTAGTGTTCTATTCTGTGAGAAAGAATTGTCTTTTTAGCCTACAATTATTTTTTAATTAAAGATTGAGTTCCCTTTCATCTTTCTTTTCTACCTGAATATTCTTAGCAGTGAATAGCCATGTATTGAAATTCCTTTCTCACTAATATGCATCCTCCCTTTTCACATTGAGCACATTATGATTTATCTTGATATTTTAAAATTAATTATTTTTCCTATGTGTGACCAAGATCTGTTTTTACCTTTTCCTCATAAAAGCTTATTTTCTTGAAATCTAGTGGGATTGGTGCTTTGCTGTGGCACTGTGCCCCCTTCTCTGAGGAAATACCATTTTTATGTCCAGAAGTGATCGATACTGTAAAAGTGTTCCTCCTGCACCCTAACCCCAGATTTGAGGAAGTAACTGTGACTCTTCTTATGCATCTGTCCCTCTGAAACTTAATCCAGCACTGCCCTGGGACCCGAGATAAAGGTTGCATGACTTCACGTTACTCCCAAATCCTTCCCTGATGACGTTGCAAGATTATTACCTCAGTTAGCACGTATTCCCCTTTGACTCTTTTCTCAGAAATGGATATAAAATAATTCATCTTCTTTGGACTGCATTTGCAATTATAATTTCCCTCCACTTTTTGTAAATTTGAAGATGTGATACTCCTTTCAAAAACGTTGATCTATTTCTTAGTTTTAGCTTTTCATCCGTGCCCTTGTGCGTTTAACTCATAACCACCTGATAACTGGGGAAGCTCCCTGATGATTACAACTTTTTGATTTAAAGTTGAATGGTTTCACAAGTTTCTCACTTTAACCTATGTCATAATTTTAGATAAATTATGAGTGTTGAACTTACTGTGTAGAATAATTTTCAAAAGCCTTCAGTGTCTAAATAGCCAACACAGAGCTTACTGAGGAATACTGTGTCCCATGTACTATAAATGCATTGTCCCATTTATTGTAGTAAGAATTCCATAAGGGGGAAATATTGATGTCATTTTACAGATGGGAAAAGCAATAAACCATACATTTGCAATATACACAAGGTCACACATTGGCAGAGCTAAAGTTCTAGTTCAAGTTCTTCTTATCTTTAAAAAGCTCTTTATATGCTGCTTCTTGAGGTTAATCAAAAGTATTGATTAGACTGTAAGCTCCACTGGGAGTAGAAATCATATCCTCCTTGCTCTATAGTCCTGTATAAGACCTAACATATAGTTCCTTACAAAGAGAAGCTCAAAATCTGTGTGCAGAGTAAACGGTTTCTCATTTCTGCTTTTCACTGACTACAACTGCCATCTCTCCATCTTCTGAAGCAATTTTCAGCTTAGGAAACTTAAGGCAGAAAAATTTTCAGGAAAGGAATTGAGAGAGCTGAGGAGAAATACCCTATTTCTTCCCAAATTCCAAACACATTGTAGTCTTTGAGCTCTCAATATCCTTCTGGTTTGGACAACCATCTGAACCTCTCTAAACAAACTCCTTGCAAATGGTTGCTGTCTCTTATCTTTTCAATACTATTGTCTGATTCTTAGAGCCCAAAACTGTTTCTGATATTTTGCATTCACCCCTCCCCCACCCCAACCTGCAGTGCCTAGGACTGAATCAAACCAGTTGTAGGCACTCTGTGCAAGCTTGAATGCAGCCAGTGATTTTCCATTCTTATTCTCACATTCACAGTGCAAAGAGCAAGACCTGACTCTCTGCTGCACAGAGGAAGTGATGCTCAAGAAGCCAGATTAACACTTTCACTCAATCATTTCAGTAAGTGAAGGTGAAAGTCACTCAGTCGTGTCGGACTCTTTGTGACCCCATGGACTGTACAGCCCATGGAATTCTCCTGGCCAGAATACTGGAGTGGGTAGCCTTTCCCTTCTCCAGGGGATCTTCCCAACACAGGAGTCAAACCCAGGTCTCCCACATTGCAGGCAGATTCAGGGGGCGGGGGGTGGGGCGTGGACATTATGAGTAGGAGTGGAAAGATTCGAATTCTTTCAAGTACCTCAACTATGCTTTAGCTTGAAAAAAAAAAAAGACTTGAACTCTATTAAAGTCCCAGTTACTTGGAAAGCAAGCTTGGGCAGTTGAATCAAATTCCCTGAGCTGCTTCTGTTTCCCTATCTGTTCTGCTTTAGCACTACCTTGAAATCTTCTAAATTGACCTCCATGAGCCTATTAACACTTTGCTCTCTAGCCTGAACTCATTGCACTTACTTCATATTTTTGAGTGAAGGTTTCTCACTTTAGATACAAACATCTGAACTTCCAAAACAGATCAACTAAATAGGCAGTTTACTACATTATTGAACATTTATTTGCTAAAAATAAGATTCTTCAGAAGGTTTGATTTTTTCCCAGTTGTATGATTCACAGTGTCTGGAGACATTTTTCGTTGTTATGAGTTAGAGGGTTGCGGGCATCTAGTATGTAGAGGACAGGAATGTTGCTAGTGTGTGCTTAGTCGCTCAGTCGTGTCTGACTCTTTGCAGCCCAACAGACTGTAGCCTGCCAGGCTCCTCTGTCCATAGAATTTCCCAGATAAGAATACTGAAACAGATTGTCATTTCCTATTTCAGGGAATGTTCCCAACCCAGGGATCGGACACATGTCTCTTGCATCTCCTGCATTGACAGAAAGTGGGTTCTTTATCACTAATGCCACCTGGGAGTCCTGGAATGCTGCTGAATAATCTGTAATTCACAGGTCATAGCTCACAGCAAAGGTTTATCCAACAATAACCAAGTTTGGTAAATTAAGGGACAATTTTTGTGTGGACAAAGGGCAGGGATATGCAACGTTCATGCTCACTAAAAATTAAAAACATTTATTTAAAACAGCATCCCATAACATCAGATTACTTGTTTTTCAGAGGTTATACAAAGGTAAAGCAATATGGCAAAGGTATGTTGAAATGGATGTCTTATTCATTGGTGCAACTTTTTCTACAAGCAGTGTTTTGTCATATTTATCAAACTCTTAAAATGATTATTCCTGTTGGTTTGGTAATTTTAATCTAGAACTATAGTTTAATGAAATAATGCTAAATGTGGAGAAAATGAGCCACAAAAAAAAAAAAAAATGTTTATCAGGGCCTTACTAATGATAAGAAGAACTGAAGACAACCTAAAGGGAGTAGTTAAACATATCCCATTAAAGGAATATTATGCAGTTATTTTTAATGATATTTGTTAGGACTTTGTGTTAGTAACGTGAGAAATTATTGATTGTGATATAAAGAGGAAAGGAGAAAATAAATGTAACATAGCATGATCACAACTAAGCAAGATAAGTCAATGCATGGCAAGATTGAAGGAAAAGCAAAACCCATCCGTATCAATTGATTTACAAAAGTTATGGTTGATGCAACAGGTCAAGCACATTATATGTCACACAATATATACTTGGATATATCATCATCATTGTATTTTGCGGTTTGTACCATCTGATTTTCCTTTCAATGTGTTAAGTTTTCCTTGTTTAGAAGCCTGAGACGAAGAGTTTGCTTTTGATTCTCTACATCATACTAAAGATGTGGTTACATGTTATATGAGACTATCAAACAGCCATGCTTGCTCTCATGCACTATTGATGGTACTGTAAGTTGATATAACCTCTCAGGAAGTTACCTGATTCATGTGCTCATCCTTCAACACAGAGGTCCCTCATTATCCTAGAGGCATATCCAAGCAAAGCAGCATGTACAAAGATGTTTGTTACATTGTACTTTGAATAAGAAAAAATTGGAAATGGCAACCCACTCCAGTATTCTTGCCTGGGAAATCCCATGGATGGAGGAGCCTGGCAGGCTGCAGTGCATGGAGTCACAAAGAATCAGACATGACTGAGTAATCAAAACTAATAACAGAGGAATCTAAAATAAATTGCCTTATTATACATTAGCTAAACATTTTATAAACATAAAGTATTCACATATTAACTCTTACTATAAAAGTAATAAATGCTTTTCAAAAATTAGTTGGCTGGGCATGAAGTAGCATACATTCATTTTTAGCAGTGATAATGCTCAAGAATGCCATCCAAGCTTATCCCAAGAATCATGAAGTTAAATTTCATTTGTTTTAATCCAATCACTGCATCCTTTGACCTAGATGAGCTTCTGTACTGCTGGGAACTCGTTCTCAAAACAACCCTGCCACCTCTAGAGGTCCAATTATGAAATATTTCTTCTTCAGCACAATTCTAAATTTATGTATACATTTTCCTCATTTCTATTTCAAAAGCTTACTTCTAAGCAAGTTTTAAGTTGCATACAGGTTTCCTGCTTATCTTCTTCCATTGAAAGAAAAAAAATAATGTTCGGGTTGGTCATCCAAGGTGAAAATTGGGCAAGGCACCAGCATACCGCTCTTGCCCTGCATATACACCAATAATAACAACTAAATATCCAGTCACTAAGCCCTCCCGGTCCATTTTTGCTAACCTGTAATTCACACTCAGTCTTCCTTTTCATCACTCCTGATATACTGATACCCTTACACCAGGTCCTTTTCAACTATCCATTACTTATCTCATACTAAATTCTTACGGAACATTCAACCATTTCAAAACCCACTCTCTTATCCAGAAGGAGAAGCTTAACTCTTGCATTCCTGGATGGGAGAAACCCTCCGACTTGAGCGTGTCAACTTTCTTCCTCACCACAAGGAACACTTCAGAATTTCTCTAAATTTATCTCTCTGGGGTAAGGCCTCCTCTATGCACACTTGATGCCAATTTCTCTTCCTTTCTTCAGTGCGATCCCCTCTAGAGTCTTCATCTCATTTCCTTTCGCCTGTCTCCATCACTGGAGATAATATTTGATCTTTCCTACTTTATTCACACTGCCCTCTTAAAATTAATGTATTCATGGGGTTCCTGTTTTCAAAATAAAAAGAACTAAAAAACAGAAAGGTTACTTTTCTTGACTTTGTTTCACCTAAAGCTATTGTCTTCTTTCATTTTTACTTTTTCATCAGCATATATTTAATAATTTAAGTGACTATGTGTACAAGATCCCCTGCTACTTAGCTCTGTTTAGAGTTGCTATTGCTAAGTCACTTCAGTCGTGTCCGACTCTGTGTGACCCCATCCCTGGGATTCTCCAGGCAAGAACACTGGAGTGGGTTGCCATTTCCTTCTCCAATGCATGAAAGTGAAAAGTGAAAGTGAAGTCACTCAGTCATGTCTGACTCTTAGCGACCCCATGGATTGCAGCCCACCTGGCTCCTCCGCCCATGGGATTTTCCAGGCAAGAGTACTGGAGTGGGGTGCCATTGCCTTCTCCACTGTTTAGAGTTAGGGATATAGAAGTAAATAAGATACAAATCTCTGATTTCAAAGTCTAATCTATTTCAGGAGGCAAATACCCAAAAACCTCCTTGGAAAACATAGAGTCCAGTTGCTGTTTAAACTTTCTTACCTTCTCCTCAGTCAGATCCATTATCTCCTCAAAGTTCCACTTCCAATAAAATCAGTGGTTTATCGATTCCCAGATCTCAAGGATTTCCAGTTCTCATGCACTTCAATTTTTCTCATTTAAGATGATGCTAATGATTGCAAACATATTTTCACAGGCATGTTCAAAGTTAATTCTCACAATAACCCTATAAGAGAGATATTCCATCACAACCCCAAACTCCCACCCTCATTCATCAGATGAGGCTCAGGAAGAGAAAGCCACCAGTCCAGGATCACCCAGCAAGTACATGACAGAGCCTGGACTTGACCCCATATTGTTAGATTCTAAAGCTGGCATGCTTCTTTAACCCCGTACCTTCTGTGGATGACTAAATGGTTGACTGGAAGCATCTATATTAATCAACTGTGTGCCGTAGAGAATGCAGAATGTTTGAAAACCTTTTTCTTTCTCTGTCTTAACTTGACAGCTTGTCATGCAGCTCTAGGCATAGAATTACTGCCCAGTAATTGTTGCTGTCTAGGTTTCAACACAAAATACATGCTGACCTTAGGTACCTGGATGGGAAAGACGTTGCCTAGTTTTACTGAAGTGCTGTCCTCAGGATTCCTGTCACGGAAGTGCCTTATACGTGAACCAGTTTGGCAATAAGATCTTTTGGTGCCTAACTCAACAGCCCTAGGCTTAAGAGCAGATGAACTCCCCTTTTATTATATTTCACTACTAAAAGATAATGCTTTAGTAAAGTTTCAATTTACAAATAATCACCTTCATTCAAATATTTTCAAGTAATCAAAGAAATTGGAACATCTTAAACTAATTTCATTGTTGATTTCTCAACCTATAAAGTGTTAGTTAGTCATGTCACTCTTCTCAACTTCATGGACTGTAAACTTCCAAGCTCCTCTGTCCATGGAATTCTTCCCCAGGCAAGAATACTAGAGTGGGTTGCCATTTCCTTCTCCAGGGGATCTTCCTGACCCAGGGATCGAACCCCATTCTCTTGCGTTGCAGGCAGATACTTTACCGCCTGCCACCAGGGAAGCCCCCTTCTCAACCTATATGATCTTTAATTAATGGATTCATTCCCACATTGTTATATTCTAATCATTCTGAAACTGTTATGATCCTGGTACCGCCTAAAAATATCTAAATGAATGATTCGTCACTTTCTTCTTTTCTTATAAAAAATTATGAACACAGCTGAACACAGCCTATCTAGAATTGCTGTCTCATCTAATTTGTTTGCAGGTAACTTTTTTTAAACTGCCTACATCTGTTGTCCCAGGGGAAAAAAGTGTTGTCTGATAAAGGTAGCTCTCCACCTGCTTTTTCTAAAGTAAGAGATATAAACACATCTGGGTTTTTATCTTCTGAACAATCACTTGCTTATAGTCCTAATTAGCCTAGTCATTTACTTTTATCTGTTGCTATCCTATTTGAATGTTTATTTGCTATTCGAAGTGTTTTCTGAAACTTGCTGCTTATTTTCTTTCTCTACTCCAATATGTAATTTTTCCTTAATTTGGCTTGCTTACATTGTTTTATTCCTCCTTCACAATTTTTTCGTAAATGGGTATTTTAAGATCTCTTCCATATGTCTCTATAACTGGTTTAAGATCCCTGTTAGGCTTTTATTTGTGTGAACTGCTGTCTTTTCTTTTTATTTCCTTGGATAAAACCACCTTTTGTTCTTTTTTTGGAAGGACTTATGATGAAATTGAGTAAAATCTTTATGTTTTCAATCAGCCAGCCACTTGCTGGGTACCCATCACGTGCACAGCACTGTGCTAAGCTGTGGGATGGAAAAGCCAGGCAGAAGGAAGGCCATGAAGGGTGGAAGACAAGAGTTCTTAAATTCAGGGAAAGTATAAAGGTATAAACTTTAACAGGATGAAAGGACCTCAAAAAATCAGGATCCAAAAAGATACATTTAAGTATGGCAACCAAGTATCAATGGACTCTATGAATTCTGAAGGAATAAGCGATGGTGAGCTGGAATCATCAAGGAAGGTTCTTGGGAATGATGGACTTTGCTCAGGGAAGTGTATTGGCTGTCAGTGGTCCAGCTGGTGGCGGCCACATTCCAGCTGAAGGAAATGGCACTGTGGTAGAAATGAATAACTCATTCAGACCACATCTAGTTGTTGCTGGCTGGATGAGGGAATCAGAGTCAGGGGAAAATGAGATATCAGTGGAAAGCTGGAAAGACTAGAAGGAAAGGGGCATGTTTATCAATTTTAATTAGAAGGACTGCTTCACATGATTTTGATTTTGATCTTTGTCAGTTATGTGAGCTGCAAATATCTCCACCCCGTTCCCTAGCTTGTCTTCTGTCTTTTTTAAAGATGATCTGATGAGCACATGTTCTTAATTTTAGAGTAGTCAAATTTATCAGTCTCCTCCTTTATGGTTATTACATCTATATCTTGTTTAAATATACTTTTGTACCTGAGGTTAGAAAAATACCCACCTATGTTTTCTTCAAAAAGTTTTAAGTTGGCTTTTAATATTTAAGTTCTTAATCCATGTGCAGTTAATACTGGTGATGCATATTTTTTCCTAGCTCAATTGATTCAACTGTCTTTCCTTTCCCCAGTGATCCACCATATCCTTTCTGACATACACAAAAAGTTGTGCTAGTCTATTTCAGTTTTTCTGCTCTATTCCTCTGATCAGTTAACAAGTAATTTCCCTTACCATAGACATTTTAAAATGCTGCCTCAATTACAATAACTTTGCAATTGATGTTTTATATTTGGTACAAATATTCAGTCTATAGTTCAACTGGGATATGGTAAGTAGATAGATGGATGAATCTTCAATGGGCCAATGATGACAGTTTTCATGAACCCAGAATTATGATTAACTCTATGCACTTGAGGTCCAAAGGTTGCCTTTGGTGGGGAGTAAATGAGATGCCACTAATTGCATTTTTGGTTTTGTTTTTTTTTTAAGTTAAGGAGGAACTAAAAAGCCTCTTGATGAAAGTGAAAGTAGAGAGTGAAAAAGTTGGCTTAAAGGTCAACATTCAGAAAAAGAAGATCATGGCATCCGGTCCCATCACTTCATGGAAAATAGATGGGGAAACAGTGGAAACAGTGTCAGACTTTATTTTTCTGGGCTCCAAAATCACTACAAATGGTGACTGCAGCCATGAAATTAAAAGATGCTTACTCCTTGGAAGGAAAGTTATGACCAACCTAGACAGCATATTCAAAAGCAGAGACATTACTTTGCCAACAAAGGTTTGTCTAGTCAAGGCTATGGTTTTTCCAGTGGTCATGTATGGATGTGAGAGTTGGACTGTGAAGAAGGCTGAGTGCTGAAGAATTGATGCTTTTGAACTGTGGTGTTGGAGAAGACTCTTGAGAGTCCCTCGGACTGCAAGGAGATCCAACCAGTCCATTCTGAAGGAGATCAGCCCTGGGATTTCTTTGGAAGGAATGACGCTAAAGCTGAAACTCCAGTACTTTGGCCACCTCATGCGAAGAGTTGACTCATTGGAGGGGACTCTGATGCTGGGAGGGATTGGGGGCAGGAGGAGAAGGGGATGACAGAGGATGAGATGGCAGGATGGCATCACTGACTCGATGGACGTGAGTCTGAGTGAACTCTGGGAGTTGGTGATGGACAGGGAGGCCTGGCATGCTGCGATTCATGGGGTCGCAAAGAGTTGGACACAACTGAGCGACTGATCTGATCTGATCTGATAGATTGTATGATGAATGACACTGAAGAAAACAAAGTATACCTAAGAACTCTGGATCAGTCAAATCAAAATTACACAATTTGACTATTGGTTTAGAGAAATCCATTATCTTTCTTATGTGTGTGAGCGTGCATACGCGTGTGTGTGCTCACTCAGTCATGTCAGACTCTTGGCGATCCCATGGACTGTAGTCTGCCAGACTCCTCTGTCCGTGGGATTCTCCAGGCAAGAATACTGGAGGGGGTTGTTAGTCCCAATCCAGGAAATCTTCCTGACCCAGGAATCAAACCCGCATTTCCTGTGTCTTCTGCATTGGCCAAGTGGATTCTTTACCACTCAGCTAGCTGGGAAGCCCTATCTTTCTTATAGCCCACATTTTTTGAGGGCATGGACTATGTACATCCAGAACCTAAAATAATGTCTTACAAATAGTAGCCAGTTGATAAATGTTTGAGGCATGGATGGATAAACAAATGAATAGTGGAGAGTGTCATAAAGTTTATACATTTTTCATTCCAAATTTTATTGAGATATAATTGAAATACTGTGTAAGTTTAAGGTATACAGCATTATTTGACTGACATCCAAGAAATGAATTGCACACACAAAGTGAATACCACAATTACCACAATAAATTTAGTGAACATCCATCATATAGATACAAATTCAGAGAAAAAAAAAACATATTTTTCCTTGTGATGAAAACTAGCATTTATCCTCTTAATCTTCCTATATAACATACAACAATGTTAATTATATTTTTAATTTGAATCTTTAGTTCAACCAGTTTTATAGAGTATAACTCTTCAGTTAGGAACAAAAGCCTACATTTACAATTCCATGCAGCTAATCAAATTCTATCCCTCCTCCATTGTCCTGCCATTGTATTAACAGTCAGCAACATTCCAGCCAGTGAAATGGACACACCAGACTAGATATTGGCACGAGCTGTGGAAGGAGATGCATGAGTCAAGCTGTTACGGCCCCTGTTGTATGAGTTTTTATTCAAGCTGAGAATACAAAATGAACCAAAGAGAAAAAGTCAGAATGCTTAGAGTAATATGTGTAAATTAACTCTGTGCAAACTGTGTGCATTGGTGTTGAGAGAATGCAGGCAAAGCAGCGAGTGCCCCTCTGGAAGGTGAGAGACACTGGAGCTCACATGAGCTCTTTCTCCTATTACAGAAGGATTAAATGTCACTGTGGCCACAGACTCCCAGTGAGTTATGATTCACATTTATTTAAACAGAAAACAGACATATCTGTATTTATCTCTACATAGATAGATAATACATACCTTTGATTTATTTATAGTTTATAGATAGATTTCTTTATTACCTCTGGACAAATAGAAGAGAATAATTTCATAAAGCTATACTTTCAAAAAGAATAATTTCAAGTAGAGTACGTCCATGGCATATGCTGAAAATAGAAAATAAGTGTCAGCTTATTAAACTTCTATTTCAATGACCCTTATGGTTTTATATGTGTAGGTGAGTGTGTGTTTGTGTATGTGTGTGCAAGTGCTCAGTTGCTTCAGTTGTGTCCTATCCTTTGGGACCGTATAGACTGTAGCCTGCCAGGATCCTCAGTCCATGGGATTTTTCAGGCAAGAATACTGGAGTGGGCTGCCATTCCCTTCTCTAGAGGATCTTCCCAACCCAGGGATCAAACCCACATCTCCCATATCTGCTGCACTGAAGGTAGATTCTTTTACTGCTGAGCCACCAGGGAAGCCCATGTAGGTGAGTGCTGGGTCATAATTTTTTACCCAGAAAATGGATCAGCAAAAGTGTCTGTGCAGCCAGCTGAAAAGCCAGTTTAAGAAAAACCACTGGCTTTTGTCCTGTCCACACACAGTAATGACTCTTCAAGGCCAGGCACTAGTCACTCATTCTATGATAGGCATAAATTTTGTTACGTTGTCTTCTCAGATTTGCAGCCAGGCAGCAATCTTTGTTTAAAAGAACTTACCCCATTTCTTACAGTTACTTGCAAGGCTGGGAATCCTGGTAGTGCTTCCCTGATATTTATAGCTTTGCCATCAGTTTAGAGAGTCTTCCCAGTGGCTCAGAGGTAAAGAATTGCCTGCCAATGCAAGAGGCATAGGAGACATGTGTTTGATCCCTGGATTGGGAAAATCGCCTGGAGGAGGAACTGGCAATCTACTCCAGTATTCTTGCCTGGAGGATCCCATGGACAGAGGAGCCTGTGGGCTACAGTCCATGCGGTTGCAAACAGCTGGACACAACTTAGTAACTGAGCACACGTGCATTGGTTTAGAAGTTGTCACATCTTCCAAATCTTTATCTACCTAGGCAACAGGGCAATGCTCTTCAGCAGTAATGTGGGGATCCTATTGCTCCAGCCAGTTCATTTATCCCCAGTCTAGCAGAGCAGTGTCACGATGAGCCTACAGACAAGTGAATCTCACACTGTAAGTTCCAAACAGCATATGGTTTGCCTTAACTATATTATATAGAAGGAGTTAATATTCATTTAATGTAATGCACGGGCAATTTGCTATCCTTTTTCTAAGAGTAAATCTGTAATCATGTAATTATTCTGTAACAACTGCCTTGCATCATTTATTTTCCAGATAAGCTCTATAAGTTTTTGAAACTGAGAAAATAACATTTGAACTAATAAAGTTGAAATCGTCAGCACTTTTCCTCTAGCACTCATTTGTCAGAAGTTCTTGAAACAATGAAAACTACATCTTGAAAGCAACAGGATAAATGGATTCTATCTATGGAGACCAATTGTGTGAGCTTTTTGTTTTGTTTTTTTAGTGTCATTTTTTTTTCGAGACAATCCAGGAATGAAGAAAAGGTCAGTTTTACAGCTCAATTCTGAATACATCAAATGAGCACATAACAGGAACCTACCGAGTGAAGAATAGCCTAGAAAAGAATCAGAGTTAGAAAACAGCCAACAAAAAGTAGGAGGCCAATAGGTTAGAGACTGAGTACCCAATTTTTGCTATTGTTGAATGTCTTCTAACTTCACTGTGAATTTTAAGTACCAACAGATTTCATGTGCTCCCATACGAGAGAAAAACTGTGCCTGTAGGTGATAAGCACAACTTGAAGCTGCAGCATGTCACTTATCTGCTATAGTAACAATGCCAGAAGTAAACAGAACAAAAGATAATGGCTCTTAACTAAGGCTAATATTCCTGAGTAGCAAAAATGTGCTTTTCAATTTGACTTGTTTTTCATAGAAAGAAACGGAAAAAACCAGGAGGCTCTGAAAATATTATATTTATTTTAGCCAAGCCAAATGGATTCACTGCATCGAAAGGTAACATTTTGAAGTTCAAAACAGAGACTGCTTCTTTCTAAACATACATTTCATCCATGGAGGTTGGGTCCTGTCCTTTCCTTCGGTGGGTGAAGCTTATGAACATTCACGACAGAAGGTATTTCATAATTCTTTTTTATTGTTTTCCATGCTCATCAGACATTTCATCATACTGTGATTTTCAAAGAGAGGTGCCCCTGGAAGTCCTCCAAATTGCCTTGGGATGGTCTCAAAATACCAATATTTGTAACTACATTTACACTTTCATTTCTGGAGAAATTTAACTTGTCAGCAATCTCTCAAAGGACATACCCCCTGAGCCTTTTATTATGTTAAGACACACTGTGGCCCATCTGAATTTGAGAAGTGTGGGATGCCTAGCAAAAACGCAAATTCAGTTCTCCACAAAATGAAGTAGGTTTGGTAAATTTGTTATTGGCACTAAATGTATAATGGCTTAAAGAAAGGACAACCTTCCCTATATGTGCTTTGTTGGTTTTGCAGAGTATCTTCTCTTATTATGTAGAGATTATTGTATAGTTAAGAATTAAAATTATGTGATGTTATAAAATATGCCTTATCTCCTTCAGTCTACCTTATACCCTTTTCTCTGAAGCTTTTGAATTCCATGATGATGTTTCAGAGGAAACACAAGCTGTCCTAATTTGGGATTTACCATATTAAGTACATAAAGATGTAAAGAAATGTTAATACCTGGCATGAAAAAATTGGTCTGGTGTTGCTATTAGTGCTGGAGAGTGTCATGACCTCTGCGCTCCGAATCCAAAGGCGAAAGGAGCAGTGCCTACCAGGGCAGTTTTAGAAATAAACTGGCAACTAACAGGCAGGTTAGCTTCTCGTTAATTAAGAGCCACTCAAGAACGGGTCCTTCACTTTCTGTAGAGTGTTGTAAATCTTCCTTATTTAGAGTGCAGGGTTGTTATTTTTAAAGAAAACACACATCTGTGTTTATACCAGATGGCACGTAGACATTTCCTATTATTATTCACTCTTCTGTCCATTGCTACAGATGTTACAAGTATCTTTTACATGTCTCCCTTAAGGCTAAAAATGGAAACTAGCATTAAACATAACAGTAAATAAAGAGGCAAAGAAAAGCTGAAACGAAAACCAGGTGCATAATTAGATTTATTTTGTTCTCGGTCACCTCAACTTCCATAAATTAGACTTTATATGATAATGTATGCATACAGAATTGCCCTTGGGTTAAAAATACTAGTTGTAGACATCAAACCTCTTTGTCTAGTTCTAACTTAATTCTTTTTACAGCTTAACACCTGTACTAACCTTGTAATGAACAAACATTTGACATATTTCTGAAGCCACAACATACAATCTTTACTTAAATTACATTATTTGGAGTCAAGTCAAAGGGTGCATATGCTGTTACCAGAGAATACACTGATGATATGCTATACAGAAATAAGCTTTAACAAACTACCCTGTGTTAATCTAGCCACACAATGGTTCTAATCAGGACATATTGTGGCCTTACCTGAGTATCCCCTGCCCCTTAACCATCCTCTTCTTTCTGGGGATAGGATGAGGACAGAGAGCGTGTCCCATCCTCAACTCCACCGATTCACCAAACAGTATTTATGGAAGGTCTACCATATACATAGTTTCTCCTAAGAACTTTAATATCTTGAGGACTTTATTGTAAGCATCCCTTTCTTTAGATAGCCTTAAGATTCTGAAGAACTTAAAAAAAATTTTTTTCATCACCAAAAAATTCGAGTAACCTAGATATGAGAATATGTCTTAATCCATTCTCAAGAAAATCCTTTACAATAAAAAGGGACTTCTGTTTCTCTCTAGTCAGTAGGCCAAACCTAGAGATTCCTGAGGAACATAGGAGCCAAGTTGACTTTTGTTGAGCTGAGCTTTCATCTGCTTGGCCAGTGGAAAAGTAAAGATTAATTTTAAAATGATTTTATGTAACTAACATTTTCCGAGTTTACTCTAAGAGGAGGAAAGGCAAATGACAGCACGTCAGATCACAGAATAAAGGACTTGTGTCATTGAGGGACTGTTCTTGGGAAATTAATAGGTTCCAAAAATCAAGCAAGATGATTAATACTGGCTTTCATTTGATCTATAAACCCACAATGACAAGCACAGCATGACCCTGACTTAGCCTGGCATTGTGATTTAATGAAAAGAGAAAGCTTAGAAGAAGACTATGAAGGAAAAAATAAAGCCTTCTGCACTGGGTCAGAAACTTCTTGATTGATATACCCATCTTCTGATTTCTAAATTTTGATCATAGGGTTTCTGTATATGTTAGATACTTTCTTTATCAAGAGAGCCAGGTAAAAAGTACTAGCTTCTTAAACACAAATAACAATTTTATAGAAAGAAAGTGATACAGCCTCATACTTTCATAAAGGAAATGCCATTTGCAAAGCTATAGTGCAGAGGAAAGTCAGGGCAAGTAAATGTGCTAATTGTGGCTGTGCTTTTATAATAAAATCGTCATGAAATTTTGGTTAGATAAAATCAGTTTTGGAGGACTGCAAAACTGAATTAGAAGATGGTCGAGGCCACAGAGTAAACTGGTTGGAGAGAATGTGCCAACCAGGCTCTATCGGGTCACAGTGATTTCAACTGGGGTTGAAGAACACCTGTGTAGCTGAGAAAGACGGCATATCCAAAGCCCCATGCAAAAGCCGGAAGCCACTGTGAACCTGGGGCTGTCAGAACACCAACCTGGAGCCACTCTCACTGTTTTTCCTAAGACTCTGACCCTAGATGTTGCTTCCCATAACTCAGCACTCTGCTTCAAGATGGTCTGTGTTCGCCACATCCCTGAACTTTCATCCCCTGTCACTCTGGCTCCTGTAATGACCCTGCCCCGCTCTGTTACCTGGGCACGTCTGTCTGCACTTGATCCGAAGCAGCTTACATTCTTCATGTAATTAAGCAGCTTCATGACTGCTTAATTTTGCTTCCAGAGATATCTTTAGAGACTTCTTTCCTACCCTGCTCATCACTCTCCGGAGGATTTCTTAAATAAAATTTCTTGAATAATAACAAATACATCTTCACAGAGAAATTCTTTATTCTGTGATTGGCTATTCACATCTGCCTTACTAAGCTGGTCTTAGTGTTTTTGTATTTCCTTTCATTCACTCGTTGTTCTCCACATTTATTGAGCATCTGCTATATGCCCCAGGCCTCATCTCTGAGTTAAAGACATAATCCTCATTCCCCCTGCAGAGTTTAACCTGGTGAAGAGAACAGTCAATTTATAAATAGATTATGGTACACAGATGACAAGTGTTTTGATAGATGTAAACACAAGGGCTACTGGGCCACTTAAACCAGCTTGCCTGACTGGTTTGGCTGCTTGATCTTTGGGAAGTGTCTGGGGTGTCTAAAAACAGTAAGGAAGCCCTTGTGGCTTGAGATTAGAGAATGGATTAGTGAGGAATGCCTCTCCCTTTAAAGAAGAGAAGATGAACCCGCTCCCCAGCCCAGTTTCAGGACTTCATGAAAAGACGCAGCACTTGGAGGAGTAAACTGATTCTCAAGGACATCCGTGTGGGACATCAGAGTCCTGTTTCCCAGGCCTGGAGTCACCCTTGTGATCTTCAGTCCTCATCACGCCTTGCTCTCACTAGAGCATTTGATGTCACATTTCTTCCAGGGAAGATAAATGCGGGCAGTAATCTTAATGGACAAGAATGAACTCAATCACCTCAGGTATATTTAAGGAAAGGTGCAAAAGTCATGGTGCAGCCCGAGTATTTAGTTTTCTTCCTCCCCATGTGGATCTGCCCCCACTCCACACGGCCACCTCCCGCCAAGGACCTTTCTCAACCTGACATCATCTGACACAGACAGTCACTGTTAAATTCTAATGGAAAAACTTTCTATAAGACCTAAATAAATTACAGTTAAGAGTTGGATCTCCAGAGATCTTTCAACCCCAAATTGGCTCACCATCTAGGAAAACATCATAGAAACTATCTGGCCTCAGAAAATTCAATATCAAAACACCCACACACCCAGCAAAAGACAAGTCAAAATTCTAGACAAAACAAAGAAATAATACCTTCATGACCGCCTCTGAAACAGTGCTTCTTAACCTTTCATCAATTATGGATTTTGTAGAATTGGATGAAAGATATAGTCTGTCTCAGGAAAATGGATACACATTCAATGGTAAGGGGGGAAAGCCTATCCATGGATGACTCTATAAAGTTGGGATTCAGAATATCTGCTTTGAAAGGAAAAATTCTTTCTTTCTCGAAAAACATTTCGCATCTTTAGATTCATTAACATTCCTTAAAACTTGAGAGTTCCGGCTCCACCATCTCCATTTACTATGAACGCACTGTAGTTTGCATGTCAGTAATCAGAATCTAATCTCCCTCTTGACAAGAGAGCAGACATAAGACTGGAGCTGGGAAACACAGCTAGCAACAGAATTCAGTATTAGGGAGAGGGTTCATTCCGTTCAACCATCTGCCTTTGGAGATGCCACAAGCAGCTGCAGGGGGCATCCTCTGGGCACGGGCTCCATGACCCCACGGCAGCCTCTCTGTGACCCAGCAATGCGCTCTAGCTCCCGGAGAAGCACTGAGTTATACAAACAGATTTAGCAATGTTGGAAAGAAGGGTTTTTTCCGCCCCACCTTTGTATCAGTGGGTGTTCCTCTGTTCTACCATTTATTCACTGCACTCACCTGGAATGGCCTCTCAAATCTCTTTGTAAGCACGAAGGTCTGTTCCAGCATATAAAGAAGGATATTAAGGAGAGAGGAGGAGAAATATTCTGCTTGCTGATATTTTTCTCATCTGTATACCTGCGAACCTACCAACAGCCCTATGAATTTGAGCATAATCACTGAGGTTAAAGAAAAACAAAACTATGAAATGATGCATCTTTGCTGCTAGGAAATGGTCCAGAAGAAGGAAGAGTTTAAGCAGGCATATATGCATTGCTTTTTGTTTTTGTATGAAAAAAAGAGGTGCTGAGATCTTTATTTTAATAAAGTGTAAAATGCTTCTCCCACTCTTTTCCTGTTCCCACACACTCCTCTCTAACTCGATTGGTTTGTGAACTTGTTGTTCTCACCCAAGGAGTTAGCTCAGAAAGAACTGGATAATTTGTGGAGGATGACTGAAATCAACACCGCTTTAAGAAAGCCACATCCCTAACCCTAACTCATTCAGCATGAGACACGTTTGTAACCCATGGCACCGGGGGCGTGGGGACACTGTGCCTTCTTGGAGGGAAGTGTCATCAGCAGCAGCCCCTGCAAATCAGAGGCAGCCCCTGCGAATCAGAGGCTAGGCTCTTAGGCAAAAAGAAGTCTACCTCTCCTTTAATTGGGAGCCAGGGCTCAGCCTTGGAGAAAAGTGCTCGCCAGTGGCGAGAGAGCAGGGGATCCTCTGAGAAGGGCAACCAGGGCTCCAGTCTTCCCTACTCCCCAGCTCTGTGGAGAATCTTCTTGTATTTAATAAGGGCATCTTCATTCAGAGAAATTCTAAGCACACTACAAGAAAATGCAGCAGCCAAGCGACCAGGATAGGAACTTGTTAAGTTCTGTACTGTGCATACGGAGAGGGCCTGGCCTTGCTGCAGACCTCTGTAAGGTGCAGCCCAGGTACTGTGCCTGAGGATGGGATAAGAGCAGACACTATAGATTGTACAGTCAGCCCCTGCCCTCAGAATGATCACACTAGAGCAGTGGGTCTGGAGTGGGGGCCATGTGTGGAGCCAGTTTGCATTAGTATGACTCCGATAGGGGGTGCATCTAGAGGTAGAGGCCAGGAATGCCACTAAACATCCTCTAACGCTCAGGACAGCCCCACCCCCCACCTCACCCCCAACAGAGACTGACTTGGCCCGAGGCGTCGGTCCACAGTGCCGAGGCTGAGAAACACTGCTAGTGAGAATGAGGGTGGGCTGCTTTGGGAGACAGGAGAGGTGAACGCAGCAGAGGGCCCTATAGGTAGCAGAAACTTGGACTTCTCAAGCGAACCTCAAAGGCTTTCAAAACTTCAAAATAGGATGGAATGTTTTTGGCTGGATATTTCACTTCGGAGTCAGACAAGAGTATCAAATAGGAGTATTCTTCTGCTTGAAGTTAACAACCTCACCCTCCTGGTGAAGCCTTCCTTTTCTGTGTGTATGCATGTGTGTAAGGAGCAGGACAATACAGACGCAGACACGCACACCTAGAAGGAGGCAGGAGGCGTGAATGCCACCTAGGTCCTTTGTGCTTCTCTTCTTTGCATCTGATACATTATTGACAACCGTGGGCTTCAGATAAATGAGCTGTCTCCTGTCCCTCAAGACTGAAAACACTGGACCTGAAAAAATGCCTCAAGGATTTCTCAGGAGTGACTTTTCAAAGATGGGTGCAGGTCCATGTAAAGCTCTCTCACCTCTATGAACACACACTTACGTTGTGGTCATACTGTGGCTGTTGTAAATAATGCTGCAATGAGCATGACAATGCAGATATCTCTCCAAGTGATTTTATTTCTTTTGTATGTATACCCAAAGGTTGGATTGCTGGATCATATGGTAGTTATATTTTTAACTTTTTGAGGAACCTCCATACTATTTTCCACAATGACTGTACCAATTTACATCTCTACTAACAGTCTATAAGGTTTTCCTTTTCTCTACATCCTTACCAAAAATAATATTCTCTGGTACATATATACAGAGAAGATTATTGATGCTTTTGAACTATGGTGATGGAGAAGACTTTTGAGAGTCCCTTGGATTGCAAGCAGATTAAACCAATCAATCCTAAAGGAAATCAATCCTGAATGTTCATTGGAAGGATGGATGCTGAAGCTGAAGCTCCAATACTTTGGCCACCTGATACGAAGAGCTGGCTCATTAGAAAAGATCCAGTGGGTCTGATCCTGGAAAAAATTGAAGATAGGAGAAGGGGATGACAGAGGAGGAGATGGCTGGATGGCTAGGAGATGGTGAAGGGCAGGGAAACCTGGTGTGCTGTAGTCCATAGGGTTGCAAAGAGTCAGACATGACTGAGCTACAGAACAATAACAACAACATATATACAAGAAAAAATTATCTACCCTTAAGAAAGAAGGAAATCATGTCATTTGGTGACAACATGGATGAACCTGGAGGACATTATACTAACTGAAATATGCTTAACAAAAATAGACAAATATTTTGTGATCTCACTTATATGTGAAATATAGACAAATCAAACTTAGAGAGTAGAGGAGTGGTTAATTGGGGGGGGGTGAAGAAATGAAAAATTGCCCCCAGTCAAAGGATATAGACTTTCAGTTATAGGATGAATAAGGTCTACAGACCTAATGGACAGGGTAGTGACTGTGGTTAATAATACAGTGAGTACTTGAAACTTGCTGAGAGAATACACCTTTAGTATTCCCATCATACACACACAGAAAAGTAATTACGTGAGCTAACGGACATGTTAAGTAGCTTGACTGTAATCATTTCACAACATATCCATATATCAAAACATCATGTTGTACACCTGAAACATATATACAATTTTTGTTAATCAGACTTTGATGAAGCTGGGAAAAAATAAGATAAAATACAAATATAAAGAGAAGAGCTCCCTCTTCTCCTGACGAGACTATCACCCTGGGAAAATTTACTGGGGACAGAGGGCCAGCAGTGTGTGAGCATGTGGGTGAGTGAGTGTGTGTGTGTGTGTGTGCACGCCTTTGAATCAGTACTGAGCGTGTCACCTCCCCTTTGGACCTCAGCTTCCTTACAAAGAGAGTTGGATTCAGTGATCTCTAAGGCCCGTTTCCAGCTCTAACATTTCTGGATTCTGTGTCAACATTCATTCCATGCCTGCAGAAGGCTGCCAAATGCCTGCATCCTCTGCTGTCTTCAGCGGCCTTGTGCGAACTCATTACCACAGCAGGCTGCTCTGTGGGTGGCGAGCCCTGAGTGCCCTGGACATTCATTCCTCACCTCGCGTTCTTGCTCTCAAGAAACGCTTTATATTCTTCCTCGAGATTATGTGAGAGGGACTTTAATGGGGCTGATTTTATGTGAGGATCCAATGATAGAAAAACAGATTCTAGTCAGTGCTGTACTCAGAGGATCATTCCACAGAAGCTGAGCTGTTTCTAAAATAGTCCCCAAAGTAGCTTAAAAAATAATAGCAATTCTAAAACCAGATCGTTTCCTGATGAAAACTCTAGGCCTGTTCAATTTTTAATCCTTTCTGAAATCAGCATGGTTTTTCTTTTTCTCAGAAAGGTGTTTGGAATGAAGTTCTTGAATCTGCCCCTTGGACACATTTACATGCTGTGTCTAATTTCTTAATTCTTTTTTTTTTTAATTTCTTAATTCTTTTAATCAAGGCTTTCCTAGTTTTAAATTGTAGCTAAGTGTTTTGGGGGGAATTGGAGTGCTTACTCCTATTTGCCTGACAAATATACAGCATCAAATATTCATCATTTAAATGCAATTAAAATACAGAATCACAAAAACGTCAGTGCAATGATTTAAATTGCTCCAGTTTTAATTACAGGATTAAGGCAATTTGGGATTAGAAACGTAATACAATACACAATCAAGAGGTCATATTCCTATAGGTTTTAAATAATTTAAAACTCTTATGACTTTAAAGAGGAGAAGTATGTGGATGTATTTGCCAACAGTGAGTAATAATGACACTGGAGAAGAATAGGAAGATGTGCGTTAAAAATAAGAAAACTCAGCTGTGCTGAGAAATTTTAAAATCTGCCTGGTAAAATGTTCAACAGTCCTGAATTCTTCCAGGTTAAAAGCAGTAAGTCCAAATAAAACTTCATGTGTAAGTAGAACGTGTAATTCAGTAAAGTTCTTAGGAACCATATCTTCATTAAAAGAAATTCTTACATTTTATATTCCTATTTCAGTAGGATCATCTTAATTTCTTTATTGCTGTGGGACTTGTGGGACCATCTTAATCTGAATTCTTGGAATTGATCTAAAATGCGGTCTATGGATGATAAAACCTAGACACGTGGTTGAAAACTTTAAAATTAATTGACATTCTCATTATTCAGCTGGCCTCCAAAATGACTCCATATAAATTATATTGCCATATATAAATCGTTTGAACTTTAGCTGCCACATTTTCCTTATAAACCAACAGCAGCTATAAACAGTGTGAACTGAAGCGAGAAGTGGTTTCCCTATGGAGGCAGGAAATGTGAAGCCTCTCATGATTTTTAGCCTCGTATGCTTTCATAATCAACATTTTGTCACGTTTTTAATTAAAGTGGTATCAGTGTTTAATGCAATACCCAAGCTTGTTGGCTACCGAGGCATAGACACAGACCTCACATTCCAAGGCAGTAAGCTTTTTAGTTCCCACTTGGACAGACCTCAAATTGCTGATGGGACTTGAGCATCCATGTACTGGTTCCAATGGGCACTTGGACCTTTGGAAATTTTATGAACAAAAACACTTGGAAAAGCACTTGGTCCAACATCTGACTTCAGGCAGAAAAGTAATGAAGCTATCTGTGTAAGATAGTGATCTGGATCCCTATAGCCCAATAAAAATATAATAAAAGGCATCCATGGAACTTAAATTTTTCTAATAGCCACATTTTTAAAAGTAAAAGAAGGCAAAATTAATTCTAATAGTGTATTTCATTCAGTCAAAATCATATTTCAACAAGTAATATAAAATTATTGAAATATTGTAAATTATTTTTTCATGCCAAATCTTTGAAATTTCATATGTATTTTACACATACAGCACGTCTCAATTTGTCAGTCAGTTCAGTCACTCAGTCGTGTCTGACACTTTGCGACCCCAAGGACTGCAACATGCCAGGCTTCCCTGTCCATCACCAACTTCCAGAGTTTGCTTAAACTCATGTCCATTGAGTCAGTGATGCCATCCAACCATCTCATCCTCTGTCACCCCTTTCTCCTCCTGCCTTCACTCTTTCCCAGCATCAGGGTCTTTTTCAATGAGTCAGTTCTTCACACCAGGTGGCCAAAGTATTGGAGCTTTTCCAATATTCAGGACTGATTTCCTTTAGGATTGACTGGTTTGATCTCCGTGTAGTCCAAGGGACTCTCAAGAGTCTTCTCTAACACCACAGTTCAAAAGCATCAATTCTTTGGCACTCAGCTTTCTTTACGGTCCAACTTGACTACTGGAAAAAACATGACTACTGGAAAAAACCATAGCTTTGACTAGATAGAATTTTGTCAGCAAAGTAATGTCTCTGCTTTTTAATATGTTGTCTAGGTTGGTCATAGCTTTTCTTCCAAGGAGCAAGCATCTTTTAATTTCATGACTGCAGTCACCATCTGCAGTAATTTGGGAGCCCAAGAAAATAAAGTTAGCCACTGTTTCCATTGTTTCTCCATCTATTTGCCATGATGTGATGGGACTGGATGTCATGATCTTAGTTTTTGAATGTTGATATTTAAGCCAGCTTTTTCACTCTCCTCTTTCACTTTCATCAAGAGGCTCTTTAGTTCTTCTTCACTTTCTGCCATAAGGGTGGTGTCATCTGCATATCTGAGGTTATTGATATTTCTTCCAGCAATTTTGATTCTAGCTTGTGCTTCTTCCAACCCAACATTTCATATGATGGACTGTGCATATATGTTAAATAAGCAGGGTGACAGTGTACAGCCTTGACATACTCCTTTCCCAATTAGTTCCATGTCCAGTTCTAAATGTTGCTTCTTGACCTGCATACAGATTTCTTAGGAGGCAGGTAAGGGGGTCTGGTATTCCCATCTCTTTCAGAATTTCCTACGATTTGTTGTGATCCACACAGACAAAGGCTTTAGCATAGTCAATGAAGGACAAGTAGATGTTTTTCTCAATTTGTACCAGCTACATTTCAAATATTCAGTAGTCACATGTCCGCTAGGAGCTACTGTGTTAACAGCATAGCTCTGTGCTATCAAAGTGGGCCAGGATGGCTTTTTGGCATTGAAGGGATGCAAAGCCTGGGAAAAGGTAGCCTCTCCCTTCAGAAAGCACTGTTTGGCCCCAGTTTTTGTTGTTGTGCAGTTGCTAAGTCCTGTATCACTCTTTGTGACCCCATGGACTGCAACTTGTCAGGCTCCTCTGTTCTCCCTGCTTCTCCTTTTCCCTTCAATCTTTCCCAGCATCAGAGTCTTTTCTAATGAGTTGGCTCTTTGCATCAGGTGGCCAAAGTACTGGACCTTCAGCATCAGTCCTTCCAAAGAACATTCAGGGTTGATTTCCTTTGGGACTGACTAGCTTGATCTCCTTGCTGTCCAAGGGACTCTCAAGAGTGTTCTCCAGCACCATAGTTTGAAAGCATCAGTTCTTTGGCACTCAGTCTTCTTTATGGTCCAGCTCTCACATCCGTACATAACTACTGGCCCTAGAGATTCAGACAAAGCAATGGAAGTTAGATTTTTACCAGTTATAGTAACAGTGCTTCCAAAAGAATTATGCGCAAGTTGTGAAATATTCATACGATGGAATGCTATGCAATAAGAATGAAAGGCTTACAAATACATGCAACAGTAAGGAAGAATCATACAAATAAAACATATAGTAAAAGAAACCAGATACAAAAGTTATAGAGCTATGCATCCAGTTACATATACTACAAAAAAGCAGGAAAACCCAAGGAGTACAAAGTTAAGAAATGAGGATCCTTGATAGACAGCAGTGACTGGAAAAGGAGGCAGAGGAATCTTCTGAGCACTGGCTTTGTTCTGTTTCTTTACCTGCTTGTGTTCCACTTTATCAAAACTCTGTAAAGTGTGGTGCCTGGAGTAGGCCAAAGGGGGAGAAATGAAATGAACAACATCTGACTCCTCTTTAGAGGAATAGTGGAAAGGAAGGCTGGGAACAAGCATATGTTGGCAATTTGTCAACACAGTGTTGATATCAGATTAGCCTCATCTTAGACTGGATTCCTGGAGAAAGAGACTCTAAGGCAGAGATGTGACTGGAAGAGGTTTACTGAGGAGAGCTCTTTGGAAGAACCCCTGTTAGAGAAGAAGGAAAGCAGGGTAACAGAACAGTGAGAAGCAATGTGAATGGAGGCCCCCTGTTGTCCTCCAATGGAGCTTTGAAAGTGTGATGGTCCTTCAGAGTTGTCCTGAGTCGGGACCAGGAGCCCAGGCCTTTGTACCCACTAACCGACAGTCAGTAGATAGAGGTTGCTCCAGGAAGGGAGCATGACCTGGAGAAAGACAGCTTTCTTAGCAGAAGGTTAGGTAATCAGCTATAAGCTAACAGCAGCCAGTGTCCCACACAGCTGAGGAGAACACCTCAGCCCTGAAGAGGGCATCAAGGTGGCAAATAGTAGTATCCACTGCAAGTATGGTATGAAAAGCATTGTATGAAAGTTTTTATATCAGGTAACAGGAAATATCTGTCTTCCTGTGGCTTTCTATGATCATCATTCTTTTCATTATGATCTTTGGGACATCTTGTTCCTAATTATTGTTTTGGAAGGCCTCATATGAAATGAGTTTCTTTAGTCTGTTGTTTCAAACCAGGTAATGGCAATCCCTTACATGGAAATCATTCTGTCAAATGTCTTTGGGAAGTTCTTTATGCTCAAAGCCTCCTCCTATAAATGTTTCCCTTTAGCTTTTTGCACAGCAGTTCAGATATCTTTTTGCCATTTACCCTCTCCACATTTTCAAGCCAAAAACAGTTCATTTTCAGCAGTAAAACTGCAGTGTCATTATGCAAGTTTGATGTTGGTGATGGTAAGTAGCTGGCACAAATGAAACAGCTCTAGAATTTAACTGCTCAATACTATATGCCAAAGTCTCCAGGGCCTTTAGAAAATTTGGTTTTTAGCACATCTCCAATCTGGCTTGAATTTCCCTGGTTATGTTGATGCCAATCCTGTTTCCAAGCCATAGATTTGTTTGATTCTATTTTCTCCTTCCCAATCTATTTAGCATGTAGTTTGACTGGGATAGCAAAAATGTATTTTAGTTTCAGTTGAAATACTTATTTTACTTGTCCATGGTACATACCACGGACTATAACCCCAATTTCCTTCAGCCTGATATTCATTTAGCAGTGAGTCCATGCTTGTCCTAATATGTATTAACTTCCAGCATATAGGTATGAACATAAAGGAGTCCTAAATTGCTTCCCAGCTAATGATTGAAAGAACCATGAATGCTAACTTAGATCTTCTCACTGAATGTCTGGAACTTTATTTAGCAACCCTGACATGACAACCCACATTATCTTATCATATTTTAAAGGGCCTGTTTGAAATTTTCTGGTGAACAAACCTATTTTAGTAGCTGTTAGAATTACCTGAATGCCACTGGATAACCTCTCTGGTCAACCATAACACTAGGCATTGCCTGTGGTCAGTGGGTATTGCATCATGGCAAGTTCTTTTCTTACTGTGCAGGCACATTCTAGTCAGTGGGAGGGATGTCAAAGTGTGAAACTCCAGGCCCATTGATTGCAGTGGGTCACTGAGTCAGGCTGAACAGCTAGAACTGAGAGAAACGACGCAGTTAGGTCCTGGCACAAGAATAAGTAGGATCAGAAGTTCAAACCCAACCATGAATTTGAGGCTTAGAGGAATGAGAGGTCAGGGAATAGGGAGTTTCTGGGGGTCAAATCAAGCTGAGGGAGGAAGTGGAAGCAAGGAGACTTTTTGGCACGTCGTAAACTCCTTTTCAGTGTCTCAACGTCATTGGCTCATTTAAGTTTGACTTCTACAACCAACCTTATTCCAAATCCCTCCAGTGGTTTACCTTTTGTATAAGGAGTTACAAAGAACAGTCACTCTGTACAATTCAAGGATATAAGAACTAATCTTTTTTTTCTTTTTGCCATCACAGAGAGCTTTTAAAACTGACTAATTAAGCTTCACAGTATCTGTCAGTTAAGTAATAGCTTAAAAGAAAGTACAGCCCCCTACTGAAATAAAGTCCCATTTGGAACAGCAGCTTTTTTGTTTTTTGAACTATAACTAGACAGCAGGTTCAGACAGAGTGCCGAGGACAACATATGGGACAGAAATCCAAATGGATGGAAGTGTGAAAATCGGCCAGGAAGCTAAAACAGATGCGTACCCTATTTCTTTAGTATAAATAGCCTTGTCTGTAGTCTCAGGTGTATGATTCACAATTGTTAATGAAGTCATTTCCGGTATTGCAAATGGAAATATCATTTGCAGCAGGTCCATGGATTCTTTTATAAAAGTGGGGAGGGTCTCGAAAAGATTTGAAAACGCTTGAAACAAATTCTAGTTTTTTTTTTTATTTGTTTACAATTATTGTAAACAAATAAAGAAAATTTCCATTTGTTTACAATTAGCGTCCAAAATCTTCTAAAGTAAATAAACTTCTACCCACCTAGACAGTACGCTTTTTGATTGCTGACGGAAGACAATCTCAGTAAGGGTGGGTACAAAATACCACAAACCTCTTGGCCTCATTACAAGCTCATGACCGCCACACTCACCAGGGCACCCATAGGTCTGCCCGTGGTCTACTCCTGCAGGATAAATCCTGTTCCCACTTACAGTGAAACTTCTCCCCTTCTTTAGCCCTCAGCCCCCTCATTCTCAACATGATACCTCACTATCTAACTTGAATTGGTCCCATTTCCTTCCCATTCATGTCAAACTTTAATTTTACCCATCCTTTCCTCAACTCTTTCTACCTCAAAAAAGCAATGTCTTCCTTCACTTCCAAGATCAATTCTTCCACTTGATCCTGTCTCCTTTCATCTTCTTTAGGGCCTTATTCCATCTCTCAAACCTCTCTAACATTAAGGGGGAAAAAAAAGCCACCTGTTCCAGTCATCTATTGTTGCATAATAATCACTCACAAACTTTAGTGGCTTAAAATAGCCAGTCATTTACTTACGCACAAGTCTAGTTTGAGCAGAGCAGGGGTGCTCAGTGATCCTTGTGGCGTCTTCCGGGGCAGGAAATCCCCACATGGCTTCTACACTTACGTCTGGTGCCTCAGCTGGCTGGACATCTCTCTCTGCCCTTTTGACATTTTCATGTGGATAGTGTGAGCTTCCCGCCCAGCAGGATGGTTTCAGGTTCAGACCTCTTACACAGCAGGCTGGCTTCTCCAGTGTCTAAAAGCAGAAGCTGCCAGGTCTCCTTAATTCCTGGACTTGGAAGCCTGTCCAAGGACATTACATTCTGTTGGTCATGAGGCCATCCCAGATTTGAGGAGAAGAGACCACACAAGGACATGAATGCTGAGAGACATAGCTCACTGGGGCTCACCGATTCTCCTTAGAATCAGCTTTCCTTATTCTAATACAATTTCCTTTCCAATCTTATTCTCCTCAAAGAGATACTCCTCTCCCCTTTACACTTCATCACCTCTTCTCAAAAAATAATTCTCTAATCTTGTTTCCTCCAAGGTAACAACTCTCCTTTATTGGTTTCCAATTTCATCACCTTAATAAAAACTAACAGCAAATTTCTGATTGTTAAATCAACATACTTCTTCATCTCAGCCTTAACTGTATTTCCCTGAATCATTTGTTTCTGTTGCCCTCCTTCTTGAAATCCTCTCCTCATCTGGTTTCTGAGATACTGTGGAGCTTTCCTCCAAACTTGCTTCTTATCGTTTTTCTTTCTCTTCCTCTGCATAAATGTGGGAGGTTTCTGCATCACCCCTACTTCCCTGCTACCCCGTCTGTCACTAGGTTATCACAATCCTACCCTGGTAAAATCTAGAAACCACCCTCTCTTTCCATTCCCATTGCTCCTACACAATTCAGAGCCTCATTTGCTTCTCATTAGGCAAGTGCAAGAGTCTTCTGTTTGATCTCCAACACTCCAGTTTCTGTCCCTTCTAATCCCACAAATTGGTCTAAGAGTTACCTTCCTTAAACAGAACCATCTACGTTCAAAACCTTTCCCCAGCTATCACAGCCAATTAGGAAGGTTCAGTTTGTCTTATGTTGCCAAACCCTATAATTCTGGTCCCAGATCATATTTCCAAATACCATATTCCCATAGCCTAGGTTTTAGTCCCACAGGACATTTCACAATTCTCCAAGGACGTCTTGTGTTTTCCTCTCTCTGTATTCTTTCTTCAGAAAATTAACCCCCAACATTTTTGCCTATTGAAAAACCTCCTCATCCTTTAAGGCTAGCCTTAAAAGCTACATTTTCTACAGAGACTTCTCAGAGCAAATCACTCTACTTGCTTTATACCCATGGAATTTTGTTTAGACATTACTTTTAGAGTATATCACATTATAAGTTATATTATTTCAGTGTTCCTCACTAGATCATAAACTCCATGAAACTAGAGACTCAGTAATCTCTGTATCTAGCAGAGATGCTAAGAACTCAATATTTTTGAGTTGAATTGAATAAGCATTATGAAGTAGTTACTGGCTTTCAACCTTTAGCCAAAGAATCGTGTAAAATAAGAGAGGCTTCCTTCTTGTGGTCGTGTATGGATGTGACAGTTGGACTGTAAAGAAGGCTGAGCGCCGAAGAATTGATGCTTTTGAACTGTGGTATTGGGGAAGACTCTTGAGAGTCCCTTGGACTGCAAGGAGATCCAACCAGTCCATTCTGAAGGAGATCAGCCCTGGGATTTCTTTGGAAGGAATAATGCTGAAGCTGAAACTCCAGTCCTTGGCCACCTCATGCGAAGAGTTGACTCATTGGAAAAGACTCTGATGCTGGGAGGGATTGGGGGCAGGAGGAGAAGGCGACGACAGAGGATGAGATGGCTGGATGGCATCACTGACTCAATGGACGTGAGTCTCAGTGAACTCCGGGAGTTGGTGACGGACAGGGAAGCCTGGCGTGCTGCGATTCACGGGGTCGCAAAGAGTCGGACACAACTGAGCGACTGATCTGATCTGATCCTTCAATACATGTGATTTAATTGCCAGTTTAGAACAAAAGCAGTCATGGATAGGGTTGCTAAAATTCAGCCTCACTCCAATTACTCAGTGGTATAAATCTTAAATTAAATTCTAGAGGGACATTTAAAAAATATCTAGAAGCATTAAGTGAAGTAAGTCTGTGCATTTTCCCAAACTACCTAGATAATTGCCTTACTTCACCATCATATTTTATGTTATGGCTATAAGATTTATCATTAACTGAAGCTCATTAAAGTTTAAAAACTCTCTGGGATATATATGACAGTGACACTGCATTTTCATAAGCAACGTGCAGATGTATAAACATTTCAATTAAGTATGTCAAATAGTATGCAGATAAATCCATAGACTGGAATAAGGAAACAATGGTAAGTATTTCCATTGTTGGAAGGAGGACACACTTGATTACCCCCTGTAACAACACAACAAAATTATACTATGTGCGTGGTGAGGAGCAGTTAAGGCTCTATCTCACTTTCATAAATAGACTTATTCCTACAATGTATAGATCAATAAATCAATTCTGTTTTCCTATCTCCCTATAATTTATTTAACATTCATTTCTCATCTATCTTTGTCTAACGATTTCCAACTTTTGTACATTAGGCTGCTTAACCCACCCATAGATTCTCTGTCAAGTAGTTAATGGTCTGGAAACAAACAGTAAAAAAGTTCCTATTTTAAAGGAATCCTAGAGTAAATGCTTCTGCAAACTGAGTCACTGGATGCTAATTTGTACTTTGAAAAACAGCTCATGAGATAGTTGATAGTTTGAAAGGCAGTGTGAAAATTAATAAAAAATTAGAATAAAATCTTATCCTCTAATCATTTTAGTTAAATTCTCCAAAACCATACTTTTGAACTCTGATGCTGGTGACCTGTAGCACATTAGCACCATTCATAAGTAGTTCAATTTCAGGATTCTGGTGCCAGAGAGCACAGAATGTCACAGAAAGAAAGAGAACGAACAGTTTCTTCTTTCACTCCTAGTTCAAAGCACTATTTCAAACCTGCAAACTTTGTTATGAGTACTCTTTCACATCTAATTTTCTTTTTTTTTCTTATCTATTTCTATCCTCAGGGTCTTGCTCTAAGGTTTTCTTTTTGTAGTCTCTTGCTTGAATGGCATTAAAATGCATATTTCAGGTTTCAACATGACAGACTCATCATATCTCTTCCAAATTGCTCCCAATCCAGGTGAACCAAAAATGTAGGAAGAAGGCATGATGGTGGGGAGAAGAGAGAGAGTGGCAGTCTCATGAGGCCCATTTATACCAGGCCTAAAGGTGACAGAAGTGATTTGCATTTAAAAAAACAGTATCCGGACATTCCTTGACAGCTTCCTTTAAAACATAGTGAGACAAACATGAGAAGGAAATGGGGAGAAGAGATCATGTCACAGCCCTTGCAGAGAAAGGAATGGCGTAGATCTACCAGCAGCCATGAGTAAGAAGGAAAAGCAGGCGTCATGGGAGGACTCTTTAGTCAAGTCAGACAGATAGAAGAGCTATTTGTATGCCAGAGACAGTCACTGGTGAAAACTTTGTGACTTTTAAGAGATCCTCCTATTGGCAGCAAAAGCAAAGAAACCACCAGATCAATATTTTTCAATTTTTCAAATATATTAGGGGTAAATATTATAAATACCCAGCTTGGAAATTAAGAGAAAAATATTGAGGAACAAACAATTTTAAAACTTTGAGAGTTAAGTATTTTTCTTTAGAGTTTGAAATAATTGTTAACAATCTATGGAATATCCCCAAAGTTTAGTGTATTGCTAGTCAAATATCTTGTGATTTCTTGATTGTGGAAGTAATTTATAGAAAAACAAAAGTGTTCAACATATTTGTTGATCAAGGAAATGACTAACTGAATTTTATACCTTTGAGTGTAGAATTTATAAGTGCGAAATGTGGCACTTAACCCAGAATCGTGAAGGCAGAGTTTTATTTTCTAATCATCCATATGGCTCCTACATTTTCACAGAATTTGCTTTGCCTAATGCACCATCACAATGAATTACGTGTTCCACTCAAAAACCAACCTTTCCACCTACCCCATCCCTTCTTACCTACTCAGTGATCGTGCTTCTACAGTTGTCTCCTCTAATCTGCATTATTCCCATTCATGTACAAATGAACTTCAATATGTCAAATTTAAAATAAAAATTCTTCCCTTTGAAGAAATGGCTGATTCCAATGTAAGTTAGGAACTGTACAAGATGAGCCTAGAATACCACGTTATACCAGGAAATAGGGAACTGTAAGACAAGGAACAGATAAAACCAGCGGGGTGAGGCAGAAGGACTCCAGGGACAACGGAAGAACCTCCCCTTGGGCACAAATGGCAATGATCTGAGCATCAATAGGGATAAAAAGTACAACGTATTGAAATGCATTAAATATATTTAAATCCATGAGTTCATATTATTAAAAAATTTTTCACTGTTAGAGGTTACTAGATAAATAACTTATTTTTAAAAACTATTAAACAGAAAGAATCAAACATATATTCTTTCTTTCCTAGACAAATTGTAACAGTAGGTAACCAAATAAGGAATGAGGAATGCATTCCATCCAATAAATGTAGAAACAAGGATAGAAGCAGAATGCTACCATTTTTGCAATCTGTGAGTTAAAAATTCTAGGTAGAGAGTGCCAATTGATGTTAACATCACAAAAAGAGGCAACAAAGGATTATATTCTTCTTTATGGATCACCACACTATGAAATAATCTTGCCAAAAAATTTAAACCTGAATCTGATAAATCTTTTGGATCTAACTCTCAGTTTTTACAAAATACAAAAGAAGAACATGTTCAACAAAACTACAGAAGTTCAGTCGAACTGTAGGAAACTCTACAGGACAAACAACCCAGTTTCTTTGAAAATAAATAACAAGAGGGATAAAAGATGGAGAGGGAATGTTTATTTTTTGTAATGGTATTTTTTTAATTGCACATAATTGCTTTATAATGTTGTGTTAAGTTTCTGCTCTACAACAAAGTGAATGAGCTATATGTATACATTTATCCCCTCCCTCTTGGAGAGAATTAAAGATATAAAAATGCTGAACCAAAAGAAATTGTAAAGTGTGAATATTGTTTGTAAATTAATTCAAACAAATTATTCAAAAATATGTCACTCATGACATAATTAGAACTTTGGACACTGGATATTTGATATTAAGGGATAAGGACCAGTTTTTTTAGGTTTCATAAAGATATTTTGATTATATTTCTTTGCAAACAGTCCTTATCTTTTAGAGCTACACTCTCAAATATTATAGATGAAATAATGATATCTAGAATTTGCTTACAAACAATACGGGATAGATAAGTACATAGCAGTACATATGAACAAGATTTAGTTCAGTTCAGTTCAGTCGCTCAGTCATGTCCGACTCTTTGCAACCCCATGAATTGCAGCACGCCAGGCCTCCCTGTCCATTGCCAACTCCTGGAGTTTACCCAAACTCATGTCCATCGAGTCGGTGATGCCATCCAGCCATCTCATCCTCTGTCATCCCCTTCTCCTCCTGCCCCCAATCCCTCCCAGCATCAGAGTCTTTTCCAATGAGGCAACTCTTCGCATGAGATGGCCAAAGTATTGGAATTTCAGCTTCAGCATCAGTCCTTTCAATGAACACCCAGGACTGATCTCCTTTAGGATGGACTGGTTGGATCTCCTTGCAGTCCAACCACTCTTCTCCAACACCACAGTTCAAAAGCATCAATTCTTCGGTGCTCAGCTTTCTTCACAGTCCAACTCTCACATCCATACATGACCACTGGCAAAACCATAGCCTTGACTAGATGGCATTCATTAGTAAAGTAATGTCTGCTTTTTAATATGCTGTCTAGGTTGGTCATAACTTTCCTTCCAAGGAGTAAGTGTCTTTTAATTTCATGGCTGCAATCACCATCTGTATTGATTTTGGAGCCCCCCAAAATAAAGTCTGACACTGTTTCCACTGTTTCCCCATCTATTTCCCATGAAGTGATGGGACCAGATGCCATGATGTTAGTTTTCCGAATGTTGAGCTTTAATCCAACTTTTTCCCTCTCCTTGTTCACTTTCATCAAGAGGCTCTTTAGTTCTTCACTTTCTGCCATAAAGGTGGTGTCATTTGCATATCTGAGGTTATTGATATTTCTCCTGGCAATCTTGATTCCAGCTTGTGCTTCATCCAGCCCAGCGTTTCTCATGATGTACTCTGCATAGAAGTTAAATAACAAGATTGCTAATTCTTAAAGCAGTTGATGGGTACTGGAAGTCTATCATACTGTTGGGTCTACCATTTTATGTTTTAAAAATCATAAAAATATTTTTAAAAGTTGTCTCTTGAGGTTGCCAGGGGGAAGGGATAGCTAGGGAGTTTGGGATTGACTTGTATGCACTGCTATATTCAAAATAGATAACCAATAAGATATAGCACATAGAACTCTGCTCAATGTTATGTGACCTGGATGGGGGGGAGGGTGGAGTCTGGAGGAGAATGGATACACATATATGTATAGCTGAGTCCCTTCACTGTTCACTTGAAACTATCACAACATTGTTAACTGGCTATACCCCAATACAAAATAAAAAGTTAAAAAAAAAGTCTCTGAGCCTGCATCTCTCTGTAAGTCCATACTCATTCTTCTGCTCCTAATTCGAGCAAAATTCCACATAAGACTCATCTTTACTTTTTTACCTCTCATTCTCTTCTTTAGCCTTTTATCTTTTTACTTTCTACTACTTTACTGAAACTCCTGTCATCTAGATGCCCTATGACCTCCATCCACTGATCCAACCTTCAACCTCTGTTTTCATCTCACTTAACCTTTTGGCAGCACTTGGCAGTAACCTGACCATTCCAGAAGGTGCTCTCCTTGTCAGTTTCTCTGTCTTTGATTCTTCTCAGACTGTTGCAATGCATCCAGGCTCCCACCAACAGATTTTGCTACATCATCTCACTCCATTCCACAGCTTTCAACCCAATATAAATGCTGGTGACATCCAACTTAGCATTTCCATCCCTGGGCCCCAACTTGGATGTCCAACTCTATCGCAATGTCTAACAGGCAGAAATCTTAAAATGAGTAAGTATACAGTGAAATCCTGATCCTTCTTCCTCCGTCTCATGTACTTTCCTGACCCCACTCTTCTTCTCAGCTTACGTAATATATCACCATTCTCCCAGTCACTCAGGCAAAGAGCTTCAGTGTTATCTTTGATCTTTTTCCCTCTACTCTGTACATTCAACTTCTCAGGAAGTCCTGTATGCTCCAATTTAAACTGATCTTAAACCTGATCATAGTCAGCTTGGGATGCCATAACAAAATACTATAGACTAAGTGACTTAAATGACAGAAATTTATCTTTTCATAAACCTGGAGGCTGGAAAGATCAAGGTGCTGCCCAGTTTGGTTTCTGATGAGAACTCTTTTCCCAGATTATGGAAAACCACCTTCTCACATAGCTGGGAAAGAGACAGAACACATTAGGACACTAATCCCAGCCTACTGGGGCCTCCCCGTATGAGTTCACTTAAACCTAACTACCTCTTTGTAGGCATTGTCCCCAAATTTAGACACATGGAGGGTTCAGTTCAGTTCAGCTGCTCAGTCATGTCTGACTCTTTGCGACCCCATGAATTGCAGCACGCTAGGCCTCCCTGTCTATCACCAACTCCCGGAGTTCACTCAAACTCATGTCCATCGAGTCGGTGATGACATCCTGCCATCTCATCCTCTGTCGTCCCCTTCTCCTCCTGCCCCCAATCCCTCCCAGCATCAGAGTCTTTTCAAATGAGTCAACTCTTTGCATGAGGTGGCCATAGTACTGGAGTTTCAGCTTTAGCATCAGCCCTTCCAATGAACACCTGGGGCTGATCTCCTTTAGAATAGACTGGTTGGATCTCTTGCAGTCCAAGGGACTCTCAAGAGTCTTTTCCAGCACCACAGTTCAAAAGCATCAATTCTTCAGCACTCAGCTTTCTTTATAGTCCAACTCTCACATCCATACATGACCACTGGAAAAACCACAGCCTTGACTAGACGGACCTTTGTGACAAAGTAATGTCTCTGCTTTTTAATAAGCTATCTAGGTTAGGGCTACAAATATGAATTGAGGGGAGGGAGGGAATACAATTCTGTCCACATCATCTGACCACACAATTTGGGGGCTCTTACATTTTTCCTTCTGCCTAGAATGTTCTTCTCTCCAGTCTTCTCAGGGCTAGCACTTTCCAAGAAGTCCTTCTCTCCCTAAAATACTCATTTTTCCCTCCCTTTCTTAATGACTGTATAACTTTCAGCTTTCCAGATCTCAATGATTCTAAAGATGATTTTTAAAGTAAGTAAACTTATATTAAAAGAAAACATACATCCCAGGGATGGCGGAGCCTGGTGGGCTGCTGTCTATGGGGTCGCACAGAGTCGGACATGACTGAAGCGACTTAGCAGCAGCAGCAGCAGCAGCATTCTAATAATCACTATATCAAGTTAAGCCATATCCTCTGAATTATTTCTATTTCTCTATTTAAAAAGTGTAAGTTTAACAAAATAAAAATTGCGGGGAGTTTCACTATCCAAATCTTATACTGCTTTTCATCTTTATACTTATACTCTTACACACACACACACACACACACATATACTTACACCCATATATATATAAACACCCACTTTTTCCCAATAAAAACGGGATTATTCTATATACATATTGCTTCATAACTAATTTTGTCACATAGAAATATACCCTGACCATCCTCTGGGCTATGTAGATCTAGTTTGTTCTTTTTAAAAGTTGCATTATATGCCATTGTCTGAACCACAGTTTCCTTATTCATGCTTCTACAGATGGCATTGAGATTGTTTAAAATTATTCATTAATACAAAGTTCTTTGTGCAAGTGTACTTACAGATTTGTGCAATCATTTTTGTAGGCTGCTGCTGCTAAGTCACTTCAGTTGTGTCCGACTCTGTGCGACCCCACAGACGGCAGCCATCAGGCTCCGCCGTCCCAGGGATTCTCCAGGCAAGAACACAGGAGTGGGCTGCCATTACCTTCTCCAATGCATGAAAGAGAAAAATGAAAGTGAAATCGCTCAGTCATGTCTGACTCTTCGTGACCCCATGGACCACAGCCCACCAGGCTCCTCCATCCATGGGATTTTCCAGGCAAGAGTACTGGAGTGGGGTGCCAGGGCCTTCTCTGATTTTTGTAGGCTAGATTCCCAATATTGAGATGACTCTCTTAAGTGAAATGAACATTTTAATTCTTGAATTCATATGCCTATTTCGATTCTCATCAACAATGTATGCCATTGCTCTCATCAGCTCAAAATGCTCAAAATGTTATCAGACTTTTACATGTATGCCAAACAGACAAAATTATCTTACAGTTTTAATTTGCATTTATTTAATCATCAATGAGATAGAACATCTTTACATGTATCTATTGGCCTTTTGTACACTACAACTTTTATATTCATGTGGTTTTGTGTGTATATAACACAAATACCCTACTAAGGTTTGAGAATGCTTACAATAAAACACAAACAGAACTATTAGAAATGGATAAAATGAAATTTTGGGGGAGATTAAACTTATGTGTTAAAATAAATAAATAAATAAATAAACTTATGTGTTGCATATAAGGGACAAACCCACTTTGCATATGTCCATTTCAATAAACGGTTGTGGGATACTTACTATGAAGCAGGCACTCCTCTAAGCACTTGGAAGCAAAGATTAATATGATCTTCCCCTGAACTTGTACTACTTCTGTATAATTAACCAAACATCCTAACAGGTGAAACTAAAATTAAACATGACCAGTTTAGACATTTCAATTACAAAATTGTAAATTTACAAATCCTTTAGGATACAGACCCACAAATTAGATCATCAATAGATATGCTAAGGGAAAACTTCTAAAGAGGAAAAAATATATACTGCAAAGTTTTCATCACCATGGGTAAACTGACTGCAGATTAGCATTAAACACATATTAGGTCTATATTATAAACATGTGCTGAGGTTTCAGGAGCAAAGAAATTTAATTTCCTTGGCAGTCAGAGAATATGCATGAAGAGTTGATGAAATGCTTCTCTCACTTCTTAAAACCTCCGCCTGTAGAATCCCTGACAGTTTTACAAATGGCTGCGTCCACTGGGAGCCTGCGTTTGGATTCTCAGATGTATTCACTCATAAAGGAGTCTTAGCTTGTAATAAAATCATTCCAGTCATTAAAAGAAAATGAGTGAGAACAATGAGTACAATTCTCTGTAAAGCTGAGAAACAAAATGCTCTCTCTTAAGACACCTTATCAAAGGAGTCAAAACTGAAGATAATTCAGCTCAGGGTTTTACACTCAGCATACCAGATGCCCATGCAGTTGAAAAAGCGGGGCTGCCCTGATTCTGGCATGTTGTAGAGGTATTTATGAGTCGAAATGTAAATTCCTTCCCCCCAAACTGCTGAAAGATTATACAGGGTCTGGAGGGATGGACCTTTAGGGATCAATCTTTCTGATCCAAACAGGACAGTAAATTAGCTGAAGAGTGAGACAGTCTGGTAAGGAGCCCTCCCATCTTACCACAGGCCCCAGCCTGTTCTATGAGAAGGAGGTTTATTTTGTTATTGTCATTTCCTTTCCAAGAAGAGTCAAAATCATCATGGGGGCAGTGTGGACACCAAAGATTTGATGAGGCAAGTTTGAGTAAGGAGACAGGAAGAGATCCAAGGAGACTTGGATCTCTAACTGGGAGGCAGTAAATGCTATCAGTACAGCTGCTCCCAGGGACTGGTGCTTTCTGCCCCAGACACTTCCATCCTAGAGCAGCCTCAATGCCTTATTGCTCTGGAAGGTTCTTTTATCATGGGAGAGAAAATGGGCATGTGCTCTACTCTGGACGTTCCTGTGGTATCTTGCAGGGTCTTGGCACTATTTCATTAGCATCTGAAAGTGAAAGTGAAAGTTAGTCACACAGTCGTGTCCAACTCTTTGCGATCCCATGGACTGTAGCCCACCAGGCTCCTCTGTTCATGAAATCTCCAGACAAGAGTACTGGAGTAGGTTGCCATTTCTAGGCAGCCTCAAATCTACCTTAAGGACTACACTTTGTTCCAGAGACCCTTCAGTTCAGTTCAGTTCAGTCGCTCAGTCATGTCTGACTCTTTGCGACTCCATGAATTGCAGCACGCCAGGCATCCCTGTCCATCACCAACTCCTGGATTTCACCCAAACTCATGTCCATCGAGTCAGTGATGCCATCCAGCCATCTCATCCTCTGTCGTCCCTTTTTCCTCCTGCCCCCAGTCCCTCCCAGCATCAGGGTCCTTTCCAATGAATCAACTTTTCACATGAGGTGGCCAAAGTATTGGAGTTTCAGCCTCAGCATCAGTCCTTTCAATGAACACCCAGGACTGGTCTCCTTTAGGATGGACTGGTTGGATCTCCTTGCAGTCCAAGGGACTCACAAGAGTCTTCTCCAACACCACAGTTCAAAAGCATCAATTCTTTGGCACTCAGCTTTCTTCACAGTCCAACTCTCACATCCATACATGACCACTGGAAAAACCATAGCCTTGACTAGACGGACCTTTGTTGGCAAAGTAATATCTCTGCTTTTTAATATTCTGTTTAGGTTGGTCATAGCTTTCCTTCCAAGGAGTAAGCATCTTTTAATTTCATGGCTGCAATCACCATCTGCAGTGATTTTGGAGCCCAAAAAATAAAGTCTGACACTGTTTCCACTGTTTCACCATCTATTTCCCATGAAGTGATGGATTTTTTCACCAGAGACCCTTACAGACAGATTATAAAGTCAGGCAGCCTCCTTGGCCTGAGGCAAGGATTAGGTGGCCACACTGGTAATCTGATTCCAGTTCTAGCCTTGATCCTAACAGATTGAGTTTTGGCATATGCTGAACTTATTTAACTTTTATGCAGAGTATATCATGAGAAATGCTGGGCTGGAGGAAGCATAAGCTGGAATCAAGATTGCCGGGAGAAATATCAATAACCTCAGATATGCAGATGACACCACCCTTATGGCAGAAAGTAAAGAAGAAATAAAGAGCCTCTTGATGAAAGTGAAAGAGGAGAGTGAAAAAGTTGGCTTAAGGCTCAACATTCAGAAAACTAAGATCATGGAAACCGGTCCCATCACTTCATGGCAAATAGATGGGGAAACAGTGGAAACAGTGGCTGACTTTATTTTTCTGGGCTCCAAAATCACTGCGGATGGTGAATACAGCCATGAAACTAAAAGACACTTGCTCCTTGGAAGGAAAGTTATGACCAACCTACACAGCATATTAAAAAGCAGAGACATTACTTTGCCAACAAAGGTCTGTCTAGTCAAGGCTATGGTTTTTCCAGTGGTCATATATGGATGTGAGAGTTGGACTATAAAGAAAGCTGAGCACCAAAAAACTGATGCTTTTGAACTGTGGTGTTAGACAAGACTCTTGAGAGTCCCTTGGACTGCAAGGAGATCCAACCAGTCCATCCTAAAGGAGATCAGTCCTGGGTGTTCATTGGAAGGACTGATGTTGAAGTTGAAACTCCAATACTTTGGCCACCTGATGTGAAGAGCTGACTCATTTGAAAATATCCTGATGTTGGGAAAGACTGGGGGCAGGAGGAGAGTGGGACGACAGAGGATGAGATGGTTGGATGGAATCACCGACTCAATGGACGTGGGTTTGGGTGAACTCCAGGAGTTGGTGATGGACAGGGAGGCCTGGCGTGCTGTGGTTCATGGGGTTGCAAACAGCTGGACACAACTGAGCGACTGAACTGAACTGAACTGAACTGAACTCTTGACTCAATGGAATTGATTACAATTAGAAGAGAAACAGAAAACTCCTTGTAATGTGATATCTGTGCCTCTGCCTGCCTTCCCATGCATGCTGTGTCGCTTTAGTTGTGTCCAACTCTTTGTGACCCTATGGGCTATAGCCTGGCAGGCTCCTCTGTCCATGGCATTTTCCAGGCAAGAATACTGGAGTGGATTGCTGTGCCCTCCTCCAGGAGATCTTTCCAACCCAGGGATCAAAACTGCATCTCCTGTGTCTCCTACATTGGCAGGCAGGTTCTTTACCACTGGCACCACTTAAGAAGCCCGGCTACCTTCACAACCCCTGCCAAATATGTCCAACTCCTAACTCTAGGTAGCTGTGACTGTGACCTTATTTGAAAAAAGCATATTTGCAGTTATAAAAAAGTTATTCTCAAGTTAAAATTATCCTGGATTCTGGGCAGGCCTGAAATCAAATGACCAGTATACTTATAGGAGACAGAAGAGAAGACACAAAGACCAGAGGGAAAAGCCAGGTGAAGATGGATGCAGAGACTGGAGCGATGAGCCAAGGAATGCCAAGTGTTGCCAGCTGCCACCAGAAACGAAAAGAGGGCCATGGAAGGAGTTCTCAGAGTCTCCCGGACGAGCCAACTCTGCAAATGCCTTGATTTTAGATCTCTGTCCTCTAGAAATGTGAGAAACTAAATTTCTATTGTTTTAAGCCATACAGTATGGTAATTTGTTATGGTAGCCCTGGAAACTAATATATCACACACTCCACATCCAGTGAGTTAGTGTGATCTGTTCTGGCAGACTGCATTGGGAATCCTGTGTCATCCTTTAGGGCACAGTTGGGATACAGTGGACAGAACACAGGGTTTGGAGTTGGACAGACCTTTGTTAATTACCACTGTGTGTACTTGGCAAGTCCCTCTAGGCTTTTGTATCTTCATGTGAGATCAGGAAGGCAGCCTGGGAATATGAGACAGAAGTCAGGTAGCATAAGCCAAGAACATATTGGAGGTTATCAACACTGACTGCATGCTAATATCGCCTGGGGAAGTTCTAAAAAATATTGTTTACAAGGCCTCACCTCACTTAAATCAGAGTCTCTAGGACTGACCCATAGGATAAATTTTTAAAACTCCCTGCTGCTGCTACTGCTAAGTTGCTTCAGTCGTGTCCAACTCTGTGTGACCCCATAGACGGCAGCCCACCAGGCTCCCCTGTCCCTGGGATTCTCCAGGCAAGAACACTGGAGTGGGTTGCCATTTCCTTCTCCAATGTGTGAAAGTGAAGTCGCTCAGTCGTGTCTGACTCTCTGCGACCCCATGGACTGCAGCCCACTAGGCTCCTCCGTCCATGGGATTTTTCCAAGCAAGAGCACTGGAATGGGTTGCCATTGCCTTCTCCAAAACTCCCTGGGCACCACTTTATATCCGCTACCATAACTATTGTCAAAAAAAAACCCAGAAAATAACATACGTTGGCAAGGATAAGGAGAAACTGGAACCCTTGTGCATTGCTGGTGGCAATGTAAAATGATGCAGCTGCTGTGTGAGAGAGTATGGCACTTCTTAAATCTACAACACAGAATTACCACATGACCCAGTGATTCTACTTCTAGCTACGGACACAAAGGATCGAAAGCAGGAACTCAGAAAGATATCTGCACAGCCACATACACAGCCACGTCATTTACAACAGCCAAAAAGTGCAAACAAGGCAAATGTCCCTCAGTGGGTAAGTGGATAAGCAAAGTGTGATGTATACATAGAATGGAATATTTGCTTTGCTTTGCTTTGCTTAGTCACTTCAGTTGTGTCCAACCCTTTGTGACCCCATGGACCATAGCCCGCCAGGCCCCTCTGTTCCTGGGATTCTCCAGGCAAGAATACTGGAGTGGGTTGCCATTTCCTTCTCTAATGATAAAGAAAGAAGTGAGTGAAGTGAAGTCGCTCAGTTGTATCCAACTCTATTATTCAGCCTAAAAAAAGGAGATGCTGACACATGCTACAACATGGACAGAACCTGAAGACATTATGCTAAGTAACAGAACACCAGGCACAAAAGGGCGAATATCCTATGACTCCACTTCTATGAAGCACCTACAGTAATCACATACATAGAGACAGAAAAGAGAGTGGTTTCCAGGGGCTGGGGAGAGGAGAGAAGGAAGAGTCTGTGTTTAGTGGGCACAGAATTTCAGTTTAGGAAGATGAAAAAGCTCTGGAGATAGATGCTAGTGGTGGTCACACAACACTGTATTTGATGCCACTGAATTGTACACTTAAAAGTGGTTAAAATGGTAAATCTTACATTATGTATACTGTCATCATAAAAAAAACAAACAAAAAGAATGTTAATTACACCTACTGTGGTAAGTCATTTCACAATGTATGTAAATCAAGCCACCCATGCTGCACACCTTAAATTTATACAGTGATATACGTCAATTCTTTCTCAATAAAACGGGGAAAAGTATAAAAAGAACAAAAGCAAAAGCCCTTCCTGGGCAATGTTGATGAGCAACAGAGCTGAGAAACAGGATAAGCAACGCCCAAGTTCAAGAGGCTGAGGCAGGTGGGCAAGTCTCAGAAGAGATCACCTGGTCAGCGGCCAGGTAGGAGAACTGGGACAGAGCCTACAGCACAGAATCCCCTGGGCTCTAACTCCAGGAGACCTGGGACAGAGACTCGCAGCTAGGACTGAGATGCTGAGACTCCGTGGCAGGATCGCAGTCACTGCAAGCCTGGCTCACCAAACTCAGCTAAGGACCAACAGCCTCGGGGCTTCCCTTGTGGCTCAGCGGTAAAGAACCTGACTGCCGATGCAGGAGTCACGGGTTCAGCCCCTGTTCTGGGAAGATCCCGTATGCCGTGGCGCAACCAAGTCTGTGCGCCACACTGCTGAGCCCATGCTCTAGAGTCTGTGCTCTACGACAGGAGAGGCCAGCGCAATGGGAAGCCCGCACCCTGCAACGAAGAGCAGCCCCCGCTCACCACAGCACGGCAACAAAGATGCAGCACGGCCAAAAAATAATAAAGAAATACAATGTTTTTGGAAAGGACCAACAGCGTCAGAGACGTGGTACTGAATCAGCATTATTTAAACGGGGTTCCTCCCCAACATTCTATATAGGACAAAAGGGGATTCACCTGTGGGACAAAGCTTGTGGGGGGCTGGGGGGGGGGGCTGGGGGGGCTGGGGGGGCTGGGGCGGGGAACAGACCTCACCGGGAACTCAGGAAACGGAAAACCCAAAGGCTGTTACAGACCCAAACCTGCTTTGTTTTGTTAAGACCTCAACCCCACACATTTTCTTCGTGCATAGAGAAACCCTGTGAAACCTCAACTCTTAACCCCTTGGGCAAACTCCCACTCTGCACATCAGTCTGAGAGCGGTTTGAGCGCCTGTCAGCCTTGCCTAAGCCTGACAGAGCAGTCTATCGATCTATTTCCAGCACAGAGTGGGCTGCAGGTAAGAGTTGAGCAAGGGTGCGTGGGTGCGGGGTGAGGGCGTGTGTGAATAGATGTTGATTCTATTCAGTTCAGTCTCAGAGGCAGCCGCTTCTGACCGGGTCTCTAGGTCTGGGCACGTGCTGTCTTAGCACTGCTTCGGGGCACTCTTCTTTCAAAAAGTGATAATAATACTGTCAAAACCAAATTTCAGCCCTTTCATTGGAAACATGTTCCAGTCTTGTTAGCACTGAAAGAAAACCCAGAGCTTTGGTTTTAGCTGTTGTACCATTAACTGTAACCTGGGCCCGCTTCTTGCCAGCATAATGGCTGCGTTTGTGTTCTCTCTGGCTTTGTCTCTGCTCAGCTGTGCTGCCTCTGTGAGGAGATGTAGCCCTTAGCACACCTCAGGAAGAAAGTGTATGAGTGGGAAGTGGGGTTTCACCTGTCAAATGCCATCCCTGCAAGCTGCTAACAGTAGCTCCTGTGTAGAAGGAAAGTACTCCACCTCTTCTCTATTTTAATGGAGTTATGCAGCACAACTCTAAACACTTTCTTCAAATAAGAGAAAACAAAAGGATAATATGTAGCCTTCCATGTTTCCAAGAACCTTTATAGTTCTGTTTGAACATCAGTTCAGTTCAGTTGCTCAGTCGTGTCCGACTCTTTGTGACCCCATGAATCACAGCACGCCAGGCCTCCCTGTCCGTCACCAACTCCCAGAGTTCACTCAGACTCACGTCCATCAAGTCAGTGATGCCATCAAGCCATCTCATCCTCTGTCGTCCCCTTCTCCTCCTGCCCCCAATCCCTCCCAGCATCAGAGTCTTTTCCAGTGAGTCAACTCTTCTCATAAGGTAGCCAAAGTATTGGAGTTTCAGCTTTAGCATCAGTCCTTCCAATAAACACCCAGGACTGATCTCCTTTAGAATGAACTGGTTGGATCTCCTTGCAGTCCAACCACTCTCAAGAGTCTTCTCCAACACCACAGTTTAAAAGCATCAATTCTTTGGCACTCAGCTTTCTTCACAGTCCAACTCTTACATCCATACATGACCACTGGAAAAACCATAGCCTTGACTAGATGGAATTTTGTTGGCAAAGTAATGTCTCTGCTTTTCAATATGCTATCTAGGTTGGTCATAACTTTTCTTCCAAGGAGTAAGTGTCTTTTAATTTCATGGCTGCAGTCACCATCTGCAGTGATTTTGGAGCCCAAAAAATGAAGTCTGACACTGTTTCCATTGTTTCCCCATCTATTTCCCATGAAGTGATGGGACCAGATGCCATGATGTTAGTTTTCTGAATGTTGAGCTTTAAGCCAACTTTTTCACTCTCCTCTTTCACTTTCATCAAGAGGCTTTTTAATTCTTCACTTTCTGCCATAAGGGTGGTGTCATCAGCATATATGAGGTTATTGATATTTAAATGGGTTTAATTTAGCTAGTGCTGTGCTCAGGGGTGGGGGGAGGGCAGGCCTCAACAGCTGGTGCAGGATCGAGGGCCGGGGGAAGGCTGACTCAGGCCCCAGTAAGACTGCTTTCCCCTTGTTCTAATAAGCAAACAGAATGGGCATGATGAAGGATACACAATGGTGTGAGTAGATTTGGCTCCCACGGCTCCTTTGTTTACATGTTCCCAAAATTTGGAGTCCTGGCAGTCACTCAGAGAGAAATCCACCAGGTCCGAAGATCCCATAGGTGTGCTCACTGCCTTTTATACTTTTATAAAAGGGGATGGCTGTGTGGGCGCTGCAGGGCCTAGCAGCCTTCAGCACTCAGGCCTCCAATCCAGGCTCCAGGTTCAGGATTTCCAGATGTGCTGCAACTGCCTTATGGCAGTTATGCCACAACTTTGCTTCTTTGCTTCTTGTTGAACCATAGGGTTACTTGGGACTTCAGTACAACTGGCCTGGCCACGGGCTAAGCTTGTGAAGAACAAATGATATGATAAATAACTGACTCCAAATTCTTTGCCATTTCCACCAAAGACATTCTAAGGTGAAGAATAGCAATATGTCACAGGAAACATGCTGTGTCCCCCGTGACAACATTCAGAGGCAAGACTTGTTTGGTGAATTCAGAGATGGAATTCAGAGATCTGATTTGATCATCTAAACTCTCTGGGTGTTCTGCAGTTTATTTCATCTACCCACTCCCTCATTTATAGCACAAGGTGGATTTTGTGAGTGACTGGAATAATCATGTCTGCCAGGGGGAGCCTGGGCTAGCCTGGATGACACCTACAATTCTAACTATCCACCTTACCTTCTTTTCTAGATTCAGTGCAGAACCTAGCTCACTTCTGTAGCTTCTCACATTCTCCTGAATCAAGACTTCACCCTGTGGTTTTGATATTTTAAATTTATCTTTTGGATCATATTCATTCAAATATTCACTAATTCACTTCTTCAAGAAACACATATGAAATGTTTATAATTTTCCAAGCAGTGATCTAGGTATTGAAGAAAACAACACAGGAAGAAAAGACACCATTTTTACCCTACAGGTATCCACATTAACTAGTTGGGAAGGTAGACAAAGAAATCCCTGATAGATAACTACAAATGAGTCCAAAACCAACTATGCTGAACATAATTTTTATTTTAAAATTATTTTTTGAATCTCATATCTGTGTATCACCTGATTTTTCAGATTGTTATATATTATTTTAAAATCATCCTCATTGTGGGTAGTCTTGTCTCAGTCTCCAAGATGATTTCCAATGTCCTCACCTCCCGATCTCTATCCTCTTATAAGGCTCCTTCCCACATTAAATGAGTGCCAGAATTGAAAGAGACACATGTACCCCAATGTTCATCGCAGCACTGTTTATAATAGCCAGGACATGGAAGCAACCTAGCTGTCCATCAGCAGATGAACGGATAAGAAAGCTGTGGTACATATACACAATGGAGTATTACTCAGCCATTAAAAAGAATACATTTGAATCAGTTCTAATGAGATGGATGAAACTGGAGCCTATTATACAGAGTGAAGTAAGCCAGAAAGAAAAACACCAATATAGTATACTAATGCATATATATGGAATTTAGAAAGATGGTAACAATAACCCTGTATACGAGACAGCAAAAGAGACACTGATGTATAGAACAGTCTTTTGGACTCTGTGGGAGAAGGAGAGGGTGGGATGATTTGGGAGAATGGCATTGAAACATGTATAATATCATATATGAAATGAGTCACCAGTCCAGGTTCGATGTGCGATACTGGATGCTTGGGGCTGCTGCACTGGGACGACCCAGAGGGATGGTATGGGGAGGGAGGAGGGAGGAAGGTTCAGGATGGGGAACACATGTATACCTGTGGTGGATTCATTTTGATATATGGCAAAACCAATACAATATTGTAAAGTTAAAAAATAAAATAAAAAAAATAAATATTAAAAAAAAATTTGCTTTGCAAGCCAAAAAAATAAATAAATAAATGAGTGCTAGTCTGTGTGGCCAATAAAATACAGCAGAGTGACTTCTGAGGTTAGAAACGTTATTACTGCTTCCACTTTGGTCTCTTGGATTTCTCACTAAATAGCCACACAGTACGAGGACACTCAAGTGGCCCATGGAAAGACTACTTGATATATGAAAACCTTAGTCAAACCTTCAGGTGAGTGCAACCCTGGTCAGGATGTGAATACAACCTTACGAGAGATCCCAAAGCAGAACCAGCCAGCCGAGCCAGTCCCAATTTCTTCATCCATAAATACCATGAGATATAACAAATGATTTCAATAGTTTTAAGCAAGTAAATTATGGGGAGATTTGTTACACAGCGTTAGATGACTAACACAGACAGGCTATACTTGTGTCTTTTGTTCTGAGCTTTCCTTCTCTGTGGATTCGCTTTGTACATGTTCTCCCATTGCAGCTTCCTTACCTTTTAAGGCACAACACAAATATCACTTATTCTAATGCTTTTCTTAGTTGTATCCATCTCAGTCTGTCCAGTTACTTTGTACATTGCAAGCATTATGACTACTTGTCTACTTTTCATAATTACTCCTAGGTTATGAGCAATGTAAGGCCAGGCTGTGGTATATTCAAAGCTTACAACATCATAGCACTATCCTAGGGTCTTATGTATCTATTGTACCACAGCTATTTGTTAAATGAATGATGGAGTGTGGTACATACACAAAATGTGCTACATTAATTTTTACATTTTAATGTTTCATTTCAAGAGTTCTTTTGTCTTTTACATTTATTTTTCCTGTATTGAAATTAGACCAGGGAATGAACCTCATCTATTATATCTTTTCTGCCTGTCTACAACATCTAATATAGTGCTGGATACTCAATGTGTGCTCAATAAAGGTTGACTGACTAAGCATTTAATACCTTAAAACAGAAATTCAATAAATGTAGTCGCAGTGACCTGAAAGAGTAATGTTTCTCCTTGTGTGTCTAATGGATTACCAAGGAGTATCTTAGAGCTATGATTTTAGAAACAATTGTCAATGCCAAACTCAAGGATACAACTATTACTGGAAAGGACCTGCCTCAGAGATAGATAATTCCCAAAGAATAATAAAAAGTTAAGAAATCAGCCTGTACTTGGTCCATAGAAACTGTTTCCTTAGATGTAAAAGATTTCCTCTGACTTTTACACCCGCACAGAAATCAAAGATTTCCTTTTAGGAGAGTGAATATCCCATCCTGTGTGCTGTGCTAAGTCGCTTCAGTCCTGTCTGACTCTCTGTGACCCTATGGACTGTAGCCCGCAAGGCTTCTCTGCCTATGGGATTCTCTAGGCAAGAATGCTGGAGTGGGTTGCCATGCCTCCTCCATGGTCAGCCTAAAAGTCAGCATTAATGATGAGGCTACCTAAGAAATATCTGGACTGCCACAGTGAAAGGGGAGATCTCCACTGTGAATTCCTGTCAAAGCAGCACCTACAGGGCCCAGTTATGGTGGCCAGTGTGGACTCTGCTCACTAAGACGGCTCCTTGCATTCTGCTCCTTGTCTGCACGATGTCCTGAAGAGTCACCTTTACTCTCTAGCACACAAAGCTCTTAGCTCCAGTCCTGCCCACGACTGACTTAATTTTCTTCATTTTCCTTTACCTATGCTGTGTCTTAACCCTGACTGATTGGTTTCTGTCTCCTGGATGAATTTCCTTTCATTCACATAAGTACCACTAATGAACTTGTGATTAATTAATTACTTCTCAGTTTCCCAAGTTTTATTAGTAGGAAAGTAAACACTGATGTTATCCAAACTTTTAAAAGAGTAATCCAGACTTTTTTTTTTTTTAAAGAAAGGAGCTAAAGTTCTGATGATAAAATTATTCTTTAAAATGGCTTCTTTATGATATTAGGTACAGCCGGGGTTATGGAAATGATAATATTTTTTCTCAAATGAGAGAAAAATCCCAAAGTGGAAGGAATATAATGAATATTCAAGCCTTATATTATACTAATATTTACCATTGGATTTTCACTAATTTAATAGAACACCAATGAAGGTTTTATTATTCAACATATTTGCCTATGGATTATCCATCAGAGATGTAAATACCTCTAATTCAATCATGTTTATCTTGTAGGCATATTAATAACTGCATGTTGATGGCTTTTGTGTTTTGTATTCAACTGTGTAGGTGTTATTATGAGAACAATAAATATAATTTTAGAAAAAAGACAAAATTATATAAAGTAGAATTATATCTAAAGGGAAAGGAATAAAGTAAAAACTATTAATAGAAACAGAGCTTTAGGAAATACATTGATTTAAAAATTAACACTATGGTACAGAAGGTTTTTAAAAATTTGTGTACCCTACAAAGAATGAAAATGATTCATGGATGGCTTTTGGTTCTGAAACTTATTTAAAAATTCAATCATTTAGCCCTAAAAACCATTGGCATTCTATTAAAAAGTTCAAAAAGAATAACAAAGTATGATCATCACAATCTTTATTAAACTCCCGTTTTCTTCTTTGAAAATCACACTGAGTACATAAATAACAAAATAGGGGCTCCTTAAAGATTGACCTTTCTGGAGCTGCTACGTTCATTCTCTTTAACGGTTTTCATTTACAACATTTTCTATATCACCACCACATGCATAAAGCACCCAGCACAGGCCAAGAACTGCACTCATCATTCTAATGCACAGTCTTGCTACACATTCCAGACAGCTCTATGGCTACTCCTCCTCATGGCACAGACTGGGGAACTGAGGAATGAAGAAGCTAAATAATTTGTTAGATGTGGCAGAGCCAGAATTCAAATCATTCCTATTTGACACTAAAGCCTCAGCTCTTCTCATTAACAGTAACAGTTGAGTTATTAAGAGTGTTAAATCTCCTTCAAAAGACCTGCCTACTTCTCCAGCCCACACAAATTTCACTCCCTTTTCTAAATCAGAGCTTTTCCCACGTATATCATGTTTAATTATATACTGCTTTATATTGTCAAGTACATGCTTAAAGTGTGTAAAACTTGTTCTTCAACTAGACTGTAAACTTCACGAAGGTAGGCTTATGACTAGTATCTCTCATATTAGAATCAAAAAACAAAAGATAACAAGTTACCAGTGAGGATATATAGAGAAGAGAACTCTTATACAGTGTTGGTGGGGATAAAAATGGGGGAAGCTTTTAAGGAAAAAGTATGGAAGTTCTCTAAGAAACTAAATATAGATCGGTCAAAAGATTCAGCAATCCTTTCTCTGGGTATACAGGAAATGAAATCAAATAAAGGAAATGAAATCAATGCCTCAAAGAGATATCTGCACTCCCATGTTCATTGCAGCATAAGTCACATAGGCAAGATATGGAAACAACTCAAGTGTCCAGCAGTGAATGAATGGATAAAAAATTTGAGATTATCTGTGTATCTCCTACCTACTTAATGAATAGTACCCAGCTTAAAAAAAGAGAGCGAGCCTGCCATTCGCAACGAACCTGGAAAATTTTATGCTAAGTGAAATAAGCCAGACATTTACTAATATGCACTCTTAAAAAGTCAAATATACAGAAGCAGCAAATAGGATGGTGTTTATAGGGACTGTGGAATGGAGAAATAGGGGGATGCTAGTCTGTGAGTACAGAGTTGTAGTTATTTAGAATAGACATGTTTAGAGCTCTAATGTACAACTTGATGAGGATAGTTAATAATAATATACTGAGCAACGGCAATTTGCTAAGACAGTAGATTTCAGGTACTCTCATGACACACACACAAAAGAATAACTATGTGAGGAAAATGCATGTTAATTAGCTTGACTATAGTAATCATTTCACTATATATATATATGTATATCATCCTGTTGTAAATCTTAAGTGTATACAACTTTTATTAAAAATAAATATATTAAAAATGTGCCCTATACTCTTCTAGTTTACCAAACCACTATCTCATAACTAAGCACTCAGTAAGTACTAGGTAAATTCAGTTGAGTGTGACCATTTAAAATAGACGCTGATGGTTAATAAGGTATTTAGCACATTTATCTTAGTATTGTACTAGGTACTTTACATATGTTATCTCATTTAATCCTGAAGGTAACCTGGAAAGTAGAGTTCATCATGTCCATCTTACAAACAAAGAAATGGAAGAAATAATCAAATAATTTGGCCAAGGTCACAAAGATATCTAGTGACAGTGTAGTATTCAAATCTAAATCATCTTAAGAAAAATCTACGTTCTTATCATCTACCGCAATGTTACATCAGGACTTGGCTAGTGAGAGTGATATTAACAAATTATTTTTGCTTTTGGATAAAGGGTGAACAAGAATTGACTGAATAGACTATATATATCACTTACATATTATGGGAGAAGGCAATGGCACCCCACTCCAGTACTCTTGCCTAGAGAATCCCATGGACGGAGAAGCCTGGTAGGCTGCAGTCCATGGGGTCGCTAAGAGTCAGGCACAACTGAGTGACTTCACTTTCACTTTTCACTTTCATGCATTGGAGAAGGAAATGGCAACCCACTCCAGTATCCTTGCCTGGAGAATCCCAGGGACAGAGGAGCCTGGTGGACTGCTGTCAATGGGGTCGCACAGAGTTGGACACGACTGAAGTGACTTAGCAGCAGCAGCATATATATTATGTGTCTGAGTACACAGGGTTGAATATCAGCAATATGACTGACTAATATTTAATACTTACTATGGAATAGGGGAGAAAGAGTTGGGTAGAAGAAAGCTTTTCTAGGTATCTCATTCACTTTGGAGAATGGAAAACTGAATTTAGTCAAAAACATTATCTGCAATCCTTCTAGAACTAAAGTATGACATTTAATAGCTTCTGATTTTATATGAGATTGCTAACTATGTCTATCAGAGAAGTGAGGCTGCTTTTGTTTTCACAACTTGATTTTTTAGATGAATTAGCTTTAATACCCCAACTCCAGTACTCTTGCCTGGAAAATCCCATGGACAGAGGAGCCTGGTAGGCTGAAGTCCATGGGGTCGCTAAGAGTCAGACACGACTGAGCGACTTCACTTTCACTTTTCACTTTTCACTTTCATGCATTGGAGGAGGAAATGGCAACCCACTCCAGTGTTCTTGCCTGGAGAATCCCATGGACAGAGGAGCCTGGTGGGCTGCCATCTATGGGGTCGCACAGAGTCGGACACGACTGAAGTGACTTAGCAGCAGCAGCAGCAGCTTTAATACAAAATATATTCCAAAATCCATTATTATTGAGTTATTAAAAATAACAGTCTCGAATGTCCTTTTGACCACAGATCTCTTGGGAAATACGACCTACTCTTCCTACTTCAAGTTTGTGTTATATTAACTATTTTGTTTTCTTTCCAGGGGTCAATATGGAATCATTCCTTCACTTCCTCCTGCTTTGTCCTTTCCTGGTAGGTGATTTACCCCAAAAGAGAATCAGTGAAAACAAGTATCAGGGCAGCAGGAGAAATGAAGAGTGTTTAGTAAACAAGGACTGACCTGCATTGTAATTTCTCATAAAGGGATGACTCACCTCTTTTGTGGACACTGGCATCACTGGCTGCTTCTGCTCTGCTGTCTCTGTACCTTTGCCAAACTGGCCACAATAGGCTGGCGATAGTTTTATTTGCTGAGAAGGAATACTTTTGATAGTTTACAAGGTGGCCATATCAATAGTTAATAGCACCATCAATATCCAGGAGCAAAACTGATTTTAGTGAACATAGAAATGGAAAAGATTTAGCAGATTTTTCCTTCAGCCTTCTAAAAAACTGCATTTAACTATATATTCCTTCATGGTACCATTTTTTTTAATGGTTAATATGTTTGGCTGACAAAGCAAAAATACAGATCTATAAGGAATTATTAATGATGAAGAATTAGAGATACAGCAGGAAAAAGTGAGCTGCTGCAGAATGAGGCGAGGCTGAGGAAGGCAGAAATAAGAAAAGAGAAAAATGGTCTAATATGACAGAGGAAGAATGTCTCAATTCCAAGATGGAAAAAAAATGCATTGCCTAGTGGAAAATGGAACTGACCAAAAGCACACTTCTTACTTTCCCTTCAGTGGTATTTATACTGGTAAAGACTTAGAAACAACATAAATCACCTGCCATTATGGTTCGCTCTCATGTGAGAGAACACTATGCAGTCATAAAAATGGGTTGCAGAGATATATTTAATGACACAAAATTCATTAAGTATTATAAAGAAATAAAAATGAGCTTATAAAATGGTAGATACAGCATGATGGAAATTAGACAGAAATAAACAGAGGTATGCACATGTACATTCATCATACAGGGACAGGAAAGATAAGTACCAAAAAGTACTTAGCTCTGGATGATGAACATGTGGATGGTTTTAATATTTTTTTCCACACTTTTGCTTACTATTCAAATTCTCGATAATTAACATGTATTATCTTTACAATTTCAGAATAAAAACAATACATCATATTTTTAAAACGGAATTAAACAGAATTTTATTTTTGGCAATAAAGCTGAACATGTACCCTAAATATCCCTTTTATTGAAAAGAAATTATGGGCTAAAATAAAAATAAAACCTCTCCTTTTAAAACACACTGCCAAACATGGAACTCTGCTCAATGTTTTGTGGCAGCCTGGATGGGAGGGGAGTCTGGAGGGAATGGGTACATGTATATTTATGGCTGAGTGCATTTACTATTCACCTGAAAGTATCACAACCTTGTTAATCAGCTATATTCCAACACAAAATAAACAGTTATATAAACAAAACATATTGCCAAGCTGGTAGAGACACACAGAAGCCTAAAACAAATTCAAAGAACTCCAAGGAGGTAAGTAATTACTCAAATGTCTTCCACTTTGAGGGATATGCCAAACACTGGTGAACGGAGCTTGTTTTCAGAGCCATGTAGCAGTGGAGTGATGCCGCTGGCTACTATGCAACTTCAATAATTCCAACTTGGTAACTTGAAATCAGCTGTGAGAGTATTTATAATACAGAAACCAGGAAATGCTACAAATCAAGGAACTCTTTCTCAGAGAGCCAGTTCCTAGGAAGTTCCCAACACATTGCTGCTGCTGCTGCTGCTAAGTCACTTCTCTTGTGTCCGACTCTGTGCGACCCCATAGACGTCAGCCCACCAGGCTCCCCCATCCCTGGGATTCTCCAGGCAAGAACACTGGAGTGGGTTGCCATTTCCTTCTCCAATGCATGAAAGTGAAAAGTGAAAGTGAAGTGGCTCAGTCGTGTCTGACTCTTAGCGACCTCATGGACTGCAGCCCACCAGGCTCCTCCATCCATGGGATTTTCCAGGCAAGAGTACTGGAGTGGGGTGCCATTGCCTTCTCCATCCCAACACATTACTGAGCATAAAGTTTAGGAGACAAATCCTAGTGTCTATAGGACATAGGGAGTCTAATTTTAGACCCTCTGTAAAGCTGAGTTCCAGAGAACAGCATATTTAGTGTAAAAGAGAAGCAGAAATAAGCCTATTCCACAGGAGGAATCATCAAGAAAACAAACTGGGGACTTCTCTGGTGGACATGTGGTTAGGAATTCACCTGCCAGTGCAGGAGATACAGGTTCAATCCCTGGTCCAGAAGATTCCACTGTTGCTGGGCCACTAAGCCCAAATGCCACAACTACTGAAGCCCGCACGACTTAAGAGCTGGTGCTCCAACAAGAGCAGCCACCGTAATGAGCCCTCCACTCGCTGAAACTAGAGAAAGCCATCACACAGCAACGAAGACCCAGTGAAACCAAAAACAAACAAGATATGTAAAATTCTTTAAAAAAGACAGAAAACAAACTTGATGCTAGGTGGGGGATAAAATATCTTCCCTGAAAATTTAACTGCAAGCTTACCCTCATGAAAATGTTAGGACCTGAAACTCATACTACCTATTTTGAACTGAAATTCAAAAGTGGCCCCAGTTGGTAGTATTCCCAGACTTTTGGTTGATTCAAATACAAACCCTTTCTGTAGAAATACACTTACAACTAAGACTCAAAAATTAGCACAAGGAAAAAAAAATATTAGCCTACATTTTAAACATCCAAGAAAATGAGACAGTAAATAACAACAGCAAAAAAAACAGATTTGCAAAAATTTCAAATATATAAATTGGGCACAAAATAGAAAACTAATTTAATATATTTAAAGACATTAAATGGGGAACTATAAATATGAGAACAGAGTGAAGGTCTATTAAAATAGAAGAAAGAAGCAGATTTGAGGAAAACAAATAGTATTTCTATAAATTAAAAAATCAAGTAATGGAAATGAAAAACCCATTGAACAAGTTAAATAGAATATTAGACAGCTGAAGAAAGCATTAGAAAAATCAAAAGGCAGATCTAAAGAAAGTATCAAGTTTGCAGCAAGAAGTGTCAGAAGGAGTGGCAAATATGTGAGAGAGGTTGAGTAGTATGGTAGAATGTTGGGGAGGGGGAGACACACACGTGGTGAATCCATAAATAAAAACAGGGGAATAAGAAATATTAAATTCAGAATAATGGTTATCGGAGGGATGGAGAGGAGCACTGGCTCATGTGGGGCACTTAGGTCTTCATTTTGATGTTTGGCAAAACTAATACAATTACGTAAAGTTTAAAAATAAAATAAAATTAAAATTAAAATAAAAATACAGTTGATCCTTGAACAATGGGAGCTTAATCCATAGTAGTCTACCCTCCATATCCAGAGTTCCTTTGCATCCAGAGATACGACCAACCACCAACTTGTGTATAAGTGGATTCCATGCAGTTTAAACCCATGTTGTTCATGGGATAATTGTACTAGTAACATTCTATTTCTTAATGTTGGCAGTGGATACACAGGTATTCCTTTCTATTGTTATTCTTTATGCCTTAAAATACATTTTAAGTGTTCCTTTTTATATTGTCAATATTTAATAAAATATTTTATTAATCTATTTTTAAAGTAGCCTAAAAAGAAATACTGCATAGTGTTAACTATAGTTGCATTTGGATCATGCAACTATAAGTATTTTTATTTTCCCATATTTTCTGACACTTTCACTTTTTTTCTTGAAACTATATTAAATTTATAGTAAAACTATAATGATGAACATACTTAATACAGGAAAAGAAGCATATGGTTTCACAACATGATGAATCTCTTTGCATACAATACCAAACTCAGAGAATCCTATTACCTAGAATTTTCTCTCTTATTTATAGATAAATAGACAAAGTTCTAAAATATTACAGAGTGGGAAGACTCCTTTGAGTTCTGTTTTTTCTTTGGTGAATAAAAATATAATATCAAATTTCCAATGGATTAAGGAAGCTTTTAAATTACTCTTTGGAACTTATGAAGATTCTTAAACTGAATTACTTCAGTTTTTAATTATATTTAATGAAAAATTAACTAGAGATCTGGGACTGATAAAATTATAAGACTGCTGAGAATTAAACTTGCTGCAAACAGAGTCTGTGGCAGAAATAAGATTGATTTAACTTTGAATTAATGTGTTTATAGAAAGAAAAGATTAGAATATGGCTCATTGGTAAGAGAAACACTGACAGTGGTATGTTTTTAGATAGAGAATTTTTAATAACTAGTTGAATAATCAAATCCTAAAGAGAAGGGAAAAAGACTTCTTTAATGTGCTGAATTCAACTTACTATAAAAATTGGTCTTCCCTTGTGGCTCAGCTGGTAAAGAATCTGCTTGCAATGTGGAAGACCTAGGTTTGATCCCTGGCTTGGGAAGATCCTCTGGAGAAGGGAAAGGCTATCCACTCCAGCATTCTAACCTGGAGAATTCCATGGACTGTACAGTCCATGGGGTCGCAAAGAGTCAGACACCAATGAATGACTTTTCACTTCATAAAAATTACAGTTTGCAAAATCATGCAAGGAGACAATGAGATTTTAAAAATCTCTTTGAAAGGTGCTTCAGTTTTTCTAACATTAAAACAATAAGCTAACTTATCCTTAAGGGTGAATACTGTTTCCTATTTGAAGATTTTAATTTAGCTTGCAATTTTTAGGTGGCCTAAATTGCTTCTAAGTTTTCTTTTAATTTGCAGTCATATTTATTAAAGTATAATCATATACAATGAAATGCACAGATATTGAATATACACTTCAATCCAATCTAACAAATGAATATGCCTGAGTAACCCAAACACCTATAAAGCTATAGACTACTATCATTAGCTGAGAACTTTCCTTTGTGCCCAGACCTTCTCAACTTGTAACCTCATGCAACCACTGCCCTGATTTCTATTATCATTGATTGGATTTTAATTTTCAAGAGTCATTCTTTTGTGTCTGGCTTCTCTTGTTCAGCAAAATTAAAAACTGGTTCATGCTTTTTGTTCTATTGAATACCACGGACTGTTCATCCATATTCTTATTGGCCACCTGAGCTGTTTCCAGACTTTAGTTATTACTGTTCAAATAAAGCTGCTATGAATACTTTTGTATAAGGTATTGGTGAACAACATGTTTTAATTTCTTTTAGATTAAACACTTAGATGTGGGACAACTAGATTACAAAGTAAATGTATATTTTTTGTTTTTAACTGCCAAAGAGTTCTTCAAAGTACCATTTTATACTCCCACCATGAATGTAAGAGAATTTTGTTTGATCTACTCTTTAACAACATTGGTGTGGTCAGTCACTTTCATTTTAGCCATTTTAGTGAGTGTGGACTGGAATAGTCTTGTCTGGTCTTGATTGATATTAGAGATATCTGGCCTTATAAAACAAGATGGGAAGTGTTTCCTCTTTCTGTATTTTCTGAAACTTTGGGAATTTTCATACAGAGGTTTTGAGTTCTTTAACAGAAGTAAGCTTATCAAGATTTTCTACATATTGTTATGTTAGTTTTTGTAATTTGTATCTATATTGAATTTGCTTGTTTTATCTAAGTTTTAACTTACTGGCATAAGGTTGTTTGTAATATCCCTTTTCATCTTTAATATATGCAGAATTTGTAATGCTATCCCCTCCATCATTCCTAGTATTGGCTATTTGCGCTTTCTCTCTTTTCTTGATCAGTTTTGTTAGATATTTAACAGTTTTTATTAATCTTTTCAAAGAACCAAATTCTGAAATCATCCTTTTTTTTTTTGTTTTTGTCCATTTCTATTTCACTGATTTCAACTCCTATTAGATCTTTTACTTACACTGGGCTAAATTTGCTCTGATTTTTCAAGTTCCTTATTAAGTTAAAAACATAGGTCACTTAATCTACATTGCACAATTGCACTCATCTCACACGCTAGTAAAGTAATGCTTAAAATTCTCCAAGCCAGGCTTCAGCAGTACGTGAACCGTGAACTTCCAGATGTTCAAGCTGGTTTTAGAAAAGGCAGAGGAACCAGAGATCAAATTGTCAACATCCCCTGGATCATGGAAAAAGCAAGAGAGTTCCAGAAAAACATCTATTTCTGCTTTATTAACTATGCCAAAGCCTTTGACTGTGGATCACAATAAACTGTGGAAAATTCTTCAAGAGATGGGAATACCAGACCATCTGACCTGCCTCCTGAGAAATCTGTATACAGGAAGAAACAGTTAGAACTGGACATGGAACAACAGACTGGTTCCAAATAGGAAAAGGAGTACGTCAAGGCTGTATATTGTCACCCTGCTTATTTAACTTATATGCAGAGTACATCATGAGAAACTCTGGGCTGGAGGAAGCACAAGCGGGAATCAAGATTGTCGGGAGAAATATCAATAACCTCCGATATGCAGATGACACCACCCTTATGGCAGAAAGTGAAGAGGAACTAAAGAGCCTCTTGATGAAAGTGAAAGAGGAGAGGGGAAAAGTTGGATTAAAGCTCCACATTCAGAAAACTAAGATCATGGCATCTGGTCCCATCACTTCATGGGAAATAGATGGGCAAACAGTGGAAACAGTGTCAGACTTTATTTTGGGGGGCTCCAAAATCACTGCAGATGGTGATTGCAGCCATGAAATTAAAAGACGCTTACTCTTGGAAGGAAAGTTATGACCAACCTAGACAGCATTATTAAAAAGCAGAGACACTACTTTGCCAAACAAAGGTCCATCTAGTCAAGGCTATGGTTTTTCCAGTGGTCATGTATGGATGTAGGAGTTGGACTGTGAAGAAAGCTGAGCGCAGAAGAACTGATGCTTTTGAACTGTGATGTTGGAGAAGACTCTTGAGAGTCCCTTGGAATGCGAGGAGATCCAACCAGTCCATCCTAAAGGAGATCAGTCCTGGGTGTTCATTGGAAGGACGAATGTTGAAGCTGAAACTCCAATACTTTGGCCACCTGATTCAAAGAACTGACTCATTTGAAAAGACCCTGATGTTGGGAAAGATTGGGGGCAGGAGGAGAAGGGGACAACAGAGGATGAGATGGTTGGATGGCATCACCAACTCAATGGACACAGGTTTGGGTGGACTCCAGGAGTTGGTGATGGACAGCGAGGCCTGGCATGCTGTGGTTCATGGGGTTGCAAAGAGTCGGACACGACTGAGCGACTGAACTGAACTGAAATCTACATCTTTTTTCCCTAATATAACTTTTAGTGAAGCTTATATTATCAGAGAAGGCAATGGCACCCCACTCCAGTACTCTTGCTTGGAAAATCCCATGGACGGAGGAGCCTGGTAGGCTGCAGTCCTTGAGGTTGCTAAGAATCGGACATGACTGAGCGACTTCACTATCACTTTTCACTTTCATGCACTGGAGAAGGAAATGGCAACCCACTACTAAAATATAAAAAGTATTCTTTTTAATGGCTGAGTAATACTCCATTGTGTATATGTACCACTGCTTTCTTATCCATTCATCTGCTGATGGACATCTAGGTTGCTTCCATGTCCTGGCTATTATAAACAGTGCTGCGATGAACATTGGGGTACACGTGTCTCTTTCCCTTCTGGTTTCCTCAGTGTGTATGCCCAGCAGTGGGATTGCTGGATCATAAGGCAGTTCTATTTCCAGTTTTTTAAGGAATCTCCACACTGTTCTCCATAGTGGCTGTACTAGTTTGCATTCCCACCAACAGTGTAAAAGGGTTCCCTTTTCTCCACACCCTCTCCAGCATTTACTATTTGTAGACTTTTGGATCGCAGCCATTCTGACTGGTGTGAAATGGTACCTCATAGTGGTTTTGATTTGCATTTCTCTGATAATGAGTGATGTTGAGCATCTTTTCATGTGTTTGTTAGCCATCTGTATGTCTTCTTTGGAGAAATGTCTATTTAGTTCTTTGGCCCATTTTTTGATTGGGTCATTTATTTTTCTGGAGTTGAGCTGTAGGAGTTGCTTGTATATTTTTGAGATTAGTTGTTTGTCGGTTGCTTCATTTGCTATTATTTTCTCCCATTCTGAAGGCTGTCTTTTCACCTTGCTAATAGTTTCCTTTGATGTGCAGAAGCTTTTAAGTTTAATTAGGTCCCATTTGTTTATTTTTGCTTTTATTTCCAATATTCTGGGAGGTGGGTCATAGAGGATCCTGCTGTGATGTATGTCAGAGAGTGTTTTGCCTATGTTCTCCTCTAGGAGTTTTATAGTTTCTGGTCTTACGTTGAGATCTTTAATCCATTTTGAGTTTATTTTTGTATATGGTGTTAGAAAGTGTTCTAGTTTCATTCTTTTACAAGTGGTTGACCAGATTTCCCAGCACCACTTGTTAAAGAGATTGTCTTTAATCCATTGTATATTCTTGCCTCCTTTGTCAAAGATAAGGTGTCCATATGTGCGTGGATTTGTCTCTGGGCTTTCTATTTTGTTCCATTGATCTATATTTCTGTCTTTGTGCCGGTACCATACTGTCTTGATAACTGTGGCTTTGTAGTAGAGCCTGAAGTCAGGTAGGTTGATTCCTCCAGTTCCATTTTTCTTTCTCAAGATCGCTTTGGCTATTCGAGGTTTTTTGTATTTCCATACAAATTGTGAAATTATTTGTTCTAGCTCTGTGAAGAATACTGTTGGTAGCTTGATAGGGATTGCATTGAATCTATAAATTGCTTTGGGTAGTATACTCATTTTCACTGAAATGAAACGAGATGCCAGTCCAGGTTCAATGCACGATGCTGGATGCTTGGGGCTGGTGCACTGGGACGACCCAGAGGGATGGTATGGGGAGGGAGGAGGGAGGAGGGTTCAGGATGGGGAACACATGAGAAATAAAGGAATAAAAAATTAAAAAAAAATAATTAGTGAACTATACAGCAAAACTTTTTCTAGTTCTACTTCTTTGCAAATTCTCTTAAAAATATTTTCTTTAGGTTTCGTATTAGTATCTATTACCATCATAGTATTGCATAGTAAATACCAAAGAAACTCAGTGGAAAAAAAAATATAAAAAGTAAAGAAATAAAATGCAAGCTTATAATATAAATAAGGTTTTTTATAAATTATTTTTTCCAGTATAAACATTTCTATTTGAAATAGAAATTGACCTCTAGGCATAGCTTTAGCTGCATGCCACATATTTTATTTTTTTACTTCACTTGTGATTTCTTCCTTGGTCCATAAGTTACTTAGAAATAAGTTGTTTATTTTCCAAACATTTAAGGATTTTCTAGACATCTTAATGTTAATAATTTCTAATTTAATTCTATTGTGAAATAATAAATGTTAGCAAGAATATAAAGAAAAGGGAACCCTTGAAATGTTGATGGAAATGTAAATTGGCACAGCTACTGTGGAAAACAGTATGGAGGTTCCTTAAAAAGCTAAAAATAGAGCTACCAAAAATTCTACTCCTCAGTATATATCTGAAAAAAAAAAAACATTAATTCAAAAAAATACATGAACCCCTATTTTCATAGCAACATTATTTATAATAGCCAGGTTATGGAAGCAAACTAGGCGTCCAACAAGATATGAGTGGATATAGAATATGTGGTGTATATACACAATGGAATACTACTCAGCCATAAAAAATGATATTCTGCCATTTGCAACAACACGGATGCACCTAGAGGGTATTATATTAAGTAAACTACGTCAGACAGAGAAAGTCAAATATTCTGTCATCACTCCTATGTGGAATCTAAAAAAAAAATAAAACATATTAAAAAAAGATAAACAGACAGACATAGAGAGTGATTATCAGTGGGGAAAATGGAGAGGGGCAAGATGGCACAAACTACTATGTATAAAATAAATAAGCAAAGAAGACATATTACACAGCACTGGGAAATATAGGTATTATTTTATAATAATTTTAAATGGAATATATTATCTATAAAAATATTAAATCACTATATTCTACACCTGAAACTAATACAATATTGTAAATCAACTATACTTTAATAATAAAAAAAAATACTATTGTGGTCAGAAAATATACTCCAAAGATTTCAATCTTTGGAATTATTGAGACTTGCCTTAGAGTATATATACAGTCTCTCTTGACAAATTTCCCATATGCAATTGAAAAGAATTTGCATTCTCTTGTTTTCGGTGGTAATATTTTGAAAGGGATGTGTAAATCCATTTAGTTGATACCATTTTTTCCAATCTTCTATATCTTTACTGATCTTTTCTTCTACTTGCTCTGTCATTTAGTAAGGTGCTAAAATCTCTCACTAAATTTGTCTCCTATCATACTAATAACTTCAAGCACTTAAGAGCTTAATTAGGTGCCTACGTATTGTTTATTGGTTTATTATTATTAAATGTCCCACTTCCGTCTATAAATACTCTTTATCCTGAAGAATTGGATATTTTAAACAGTCTCACTCTGATGGGTGAGAGCAAATTGTCTTTGTGTATGAAATCTCAGGGTTTTTGAATCATCACACTGGGCTTTACTCAGACTTTTAAGATGTGTTAAAAAACTCAACCATCCTCTTCTTACACACTTTTGTATCAGCTTCCTCCTCCTCCAGCTATTCCACCAAGAATGGGGCATCTGTGGATCTCCTCTCTCATTGTAGTTTATTAGGTTCTTTGCATCCTCAGGTCTCTTCTTTGCCCTCCAAACAAAAAAACTATGAATCTGTACATTATCCAGATTGTTCTTGTTCTATAGGACTTTCTATTGCCTACATCATAACTAGATGTGAAAGGCCAGCACCAGTCTTTAAATAAGACTCGTAAATCCTGGGCTTCCCAGGTGGCACTAGCAGTAAAGAACCTGCCTGCCAAAGCAGGAGACATAAGAGACTCAGGTTGGATCCCTGGGTTGGGAAGATTCCCTGGAGGAGGGCATGGTAACCCACTCAAGTCTTATCATTAATTTTTTTAGATTTGCAATTAAGGGTTTATTATAAATAACACACATAGGTGAGGACTGAGGGGAGGGGGGAGGCAGAGCTCCCATGCATTTTCCCCATGGTGTCAGGGAGCTTCACCTTTCTGGGATGTCAATGTACTCACCAACCAGGAGGCCCTTGGTGGGTACTCACTAACACCAAGCCTCATGTCCAGAGTTTTTACTAGGGTTTCATTACCTAGATATGATTCATGAAGTCACTGGCCACATGACTGAACTCAATCTCCAGCTCCCTCCCCTGTACCAACGTTGGGCTTGGTAATTTTAATTAATTTATTTTAATTGGAGAATAATTCAGTTCAGTTGCTCAGTCGTGTCTGACTCTTTGCCACCCCATGGACTGCAGCACGCCAGTCTCCCCTGTCCATCATCAACTCCCGGAGCTTACTCAAACTCATGTCCATAGACTCGGTGATGCCATCCAACCATCTCATCCTCTGTTGTTCCCTTCTCCTGCCTTCAATCTTTCCCAGCATCAGGGTCTTTTCCAATGAGTCAGTTCTTCGCATCAGGTGGCCAAAGTATTGGAGTTTCAGCTTCAGCATCAGTCCTTCCAATGAATATTCAGGACTTATTTCCTTTAGGATGGACTGGTTGGATCTCCTCGCAGTCCAAGAGACTCTTAAGAGTCTTCTCCAACACCACAGTTCAAAAGCATCGATTCTTTGGCACTCAGCTTTCTTTATAGTCCAACTTCCACCTCCAACACATGACTATGGAAAAGCCATAGCTTTGACTAGACAGACCTTTGTTGGCAAAATAATGTCTCTGTTTTTTAATATGCTGTCTAGGTTGGTCATAAATTTACAATAATTATTGTACAATATTGTGATGGTTTTTGCCATATGTCAACATGAATCGGCCACAGGTGTACATGTGTCCTCCTATGCTGAACCGCCCTCTCACCTCCCTCCCCACCCCATCCCCCAGGGTTGTCCCAGAGCACCAGATTTGGGTGCCTTGCTTCCTGCGTTGAACTTGCACTGGTCAGTTATTTTACATATGGTAATGTACTTGCTTCAGTGGTGTTCTCTCAAACCATCCCACCCTTGCCTTCTCCTGCTGAGTACAAAGTCTGTTCTTTACATGTGACTCCTTTGCTGCCCTGCATGTTGGATCATTGGTATTGTCTTTCTAAATTCCACATATATGTGTTAATATACAGTATTTGTCTTTCTCTTTCTGACTTACTTCACTGTGTATAATAGGCTCCAGGTTCATCCACCTCATTAGAACTGATTCAAATGCATTTCTTTCTAAAACTGAGTAATATCCCTTTGTGTGCATGTACCACAACTCCCTTATCCATTCATCTGCCAATGAACATCTAGGTTGCTTTCATGTCCTACAATGAACATTGGGGTACATGTGTCTCTTTCAATTCTGGTTTCCTCAGGGTGTATGTTCAGCAGTGGGTTTGCTGGGTCATACGGTAGTTCTATATTCCAGTTTTTAAAGGAATCTCCACACTGTTCTCCATAGCCACTCCAGGATTCTTGCCTGGAGAAGCCCATGGACAGAGGAGCCTGGTGGGCTACAGTTCATAGGGTTGCAAAGAGTCAGACATGACTGAAGTGACTTAGCACTAGCACCCTCTTAAATCTTATACAATATTAAGTTATTGGAATAAGTTTTTACTTCCCCTTTCCCCAGGCAGGACCATGATCACATTAACTTAGACTTTAACCCAGAGGCCCTCAATCTTTTCTTGTATGACGTTACTTTCACTATAATTGAAGTTTCATGTACCATCATGGAGATTATATCTAATACAAGTGAACCTTTCCCTAATCAAGTCTCTCAACAATGGAGTCTCCTCTTCTGGTGCCTCTCCACCATCCTACTTGGTCACCAAAGCTCATTCCTCTAATCTTGCTTGTTCTCCAGGGCACTGTGTGCACTGCTGAGAGATAATTCCTAAAACACAAGAGCTGATTCTGTAGCCAACTTTGAAGCTCTTCAATGGCTCCCACAGCACAGATGACAATGCTCCTTATGATCTGGTGCTGCATGATACCTACGGCCTCATTTCACATCACAAGATGTGCAGTTTTATTCTCATCTAACAACCCTCAGTTTTGAACTCTATTTTATTTAGTGACAGAAAAGTTAACATAGCCAATTTAGGGTAAATCCAATGAAGTCATGGTTTTCTTGCTCCCCATTTTCTCCCCTGGATTGAGTCTCTTATTCTTTATGGATCCATCTTGGAACACTGTAGTGACCACCACTCTTCTACACTGGCAAATCTTGTGATGTCTCAGTGCTCATATACCTTCTACTGCAAATTTCACACTAAATATGCTGCTCTGCCTTCTCCCTCTTATGAGGCCCCAAATGACAAGTCCACAGGTTCTCAGTGTCATATTCACAGAAAAATACAGTAAAGAATATGCCTGCAATGCAAGAGACCCGGGTTCGATCCCTGGGTCAGGAAGATCCCCTGGAAAAGGAAATGGCTACACACTCCAGTATTCTTGACTGGAAAACTCCATGAACAGAGGAGCCTCGAGGGGTACAGTCCATTCCACAGAGTCTCAGAGTCGGACACAACTGAGCAACTAACACTTCACTTTCACTTCACTTTGCAGGTTGAGTTTCATGAGGAATCTGTAAGGCTTCCTAAGATTCTTTTGTCTCTTCATTGTATTTAGATATTTCTAATGTATTCTCCAGTGCTATGATGATACAAAGAATTCTTCAGGGTTTGTGACCTTCCCAGGAAACCCAAAAGGGCAGCAGGTTACAGGACTCTTTCACTCAGAATTTCAAATTTACATGGTGTTGTCTATTCTCCCTTCAAATTCAGAGAATCTTTATCTTAGAAGGGAGTGATAAAAAGTTAAGTCTTCCTCATCTTCCTCTTCCTCATCATGAATTCTTCCAAATGTCTTGGCTTTTCTCTTTTGAAACTCAAAAGCCAAGACCTGACATCTTTGTTCTCTGATTCTACTGTGGCAACTCCCATTGAGGACAATAGGTCACCTGCCTAATGATTTAAACGCTGAAAAGGATAAACTGGGTAACAGAAAGTGATGGGAGGGAGATGAGAGCGAAAACATACCAGTTAATATTTCAAAACATCTGCCACATAGACTTGTTAGAAACATCAAGAATAGAGATAGAATTCTCTGCAATACTCCCTAATAGCTGTTTAATGATGGTGCTATTGAGCCTCTCTCAGTAGAACATATACTTGGGTGAGTTTCTTATCGTAGCCATACAATCGTGTTATTCACCAGAGTCTCCCTCATCCCGCACCTCTGAGTAGCAATACACATCAGAAAGATAGCAGCTAAGAGATAGGGACTACCACACACAGCTAAGAGAAATCATTTATTATATAGAAGTCTCCTAGTACCCAAATTATAAGCAACAAGTCTCAGAGTTAGGACCATTATAAAAATTATTGGCAGTCCCACTACATTGCAGAGATACAAGCCAACTTTCCTGGGCTTGCTTCTTTATGTTGCATTTGTGGCGTAAACTAAAATCAGGAGGTTAGAAAGGATCAAAAGATTACCTTTAGATACATCCCAAAAGGAGAGAAGTCTTTCCTTCAAAAGTCTACGGTAGATCCCACAACCCTCCATAGAAAATTTGTCCAACATTTCTCTGACAGGAAATACACTCCTTAAAAAAAAAGTCATCCAGTTGCTGAAAAATAGCTTTGATTATTATTTTCTAAACAGATAGAAAACAGTGATTAGCATGGTTTGGGGAAAAAAACCTTACCATATATGAAGATCATTCCTGGAGATTTCAAGAAGGCTGGTCTAGTAAAACAAAACAAAATAATGATAAAAACAATGCAATAGGCATTTAAAATATTTTAACATTTCTAAAGCTAAACATTGGGAGGTTTATGTTGTAAAACCGACCACTTAGGAGAAAGGCTAGAAGAACAAGAGGAAACTGTCCTCATTACTAGAACATCTGTTGAGTATGTAATAGTATGTGAAATGTATTTATTATACTAGTTGCTGAGCAAAAAGTTCAGATCATTGTTGTATGTATCTGTTTGCTTTTGTTGCAAAGCAAAATACTCTGAAACCAGTGTTTAAAAGAACAAACATTTATTAGTTCTTAAAGTTCTGAGGGGTTGCTGGGTGGTTCTGGTCTGTGACAGCCAGGGCAGGGCTCACTGGAGGCTAGGGGTGTGGTCATGGCCTCTCATTACCCAGCAAACTAGCCTGGACTCATGTACTTGGTGGAAAAAGGATTTCCAGCATCATGAGACTCTAAGCCCCAGTGATAAGACTTTTCATGACTCCCATTCACTTGCCAAAGCAAATCACATCCCTAGATTCAAACCTCTTGCAGAAGGGTAAATTATATAATCTTGTTGTAAAAAGGCTGAAATTCTAACTAGGGTTCAGACAAACACACAGGTTCAGTATCGGGTATCTCCTTGGACCCAACAATGGAGTAATAGAGTATAATGCAGTGATAAAGGGTGTGAAAAGAGATTAGACAAATTTGTGGCCGTGATCTACTCTCCTACCTCATGCATCTTTGCTTATAGTAAATATGAGGTAATAATTCAAGTTGTATTTGAGTTGGAAGGAAGGTCAAAAGCAGCTGTAGGAGATTTTACACATCTGTATATGTTTTCTTTTTGCTTTTGCTACTGAACAGAAAGTATAAAAATAATTATTATTTTCAGCATACAAGTATTGTGCATATTTTGTCATATGTATCCCTATTTCTTACATTTTGATGTGTTATAAATGGAACTTCTTTAAAGTTTCAATTTCGAATTTTTTTGGTTTTTTTTTTTTATTATTTTATTTTTTTTTCCTTTTTTTTTTCTTTTCTCTCTTTTTCTTTTTTTTGTTTTTGTTTTTTTTTATTTTTTTACATGTGTTCCCCATCCTGACCCTCCTCCCTCCTCCCTCCCCATACCATCCCTCTGGGTCATATTGCTGAGAGAAATTAAAGATTGAAATAAATACAAAAAAAAAAAAAAAAAAGTATAAAAATACTAAGCCTGTTCAAGTCAATGCCTTAGCACAAATGAAGACACTTTTGTAACACCGATGTCTAGAAATAAAACTATACCAGTACCCCAATAGTCCCATTTCTCTCTTCTCCCCACATTGTCCTACTCTCCTCCCCAAAGGTAACCACTATTCTGTTATTGAACATAGCTGCGGTTTTATCATTTTCATTTCTGTATAGCATTCCACTGTATGAATAAACCACACATTTGTTTATCCATTCTACTGTTGATGAATGTTCGGATTGTTTCCAATTTTTGGCTATTATGAATGTGGATATTCTGAATATTCTTGTACATGTCGTTTGGTGTACATACATTTCTGCTAAGAAAGGAGACTGAAATGTTTGAGTGTTCTTACTGTTCAAGTACCTAAGTACTTAGCAGGCAGTGTTTGTTTTTTTTTTAATTCTCCTGCAGTTTTGAGATATAATTGATAAATAAAATTGTAAGATATTTAAAGTGTACAGTGTACACTGTGAAAAAATACCACTCCTCCCCCACCCCGATGAGTTAATTAACACAACTCTCATGTCACACACAATCTTTTTTTGTTGTTGTTTGGTTTTTGATGAGAATACTTAAGTTCTATACTCTTAGCAAATTTTATTTATACAATAGTGTTATCAGCTACAGTCACCATGTTATACATTATATCCTCAGACCTTATTTATCTTATAACTGAAAGGCTGTACCCTTTTACCAACCACCCCCGATTCAACATGCAGTGCTCCACTCTCCTATTAAGTACATAGGAGTAAAACTGCTGGCTTACAGAGAACATGTATGCTCAAATTTAGCTGATACTATCAAACAATTTTCTAAACTGATTTTACTCATTTACACTCCCACTACTTTTATATATACATTTTAGGGTTTTAAGCTAATGCATTCTTACCTTCTACTTTCTCTTGCTCTACCAAATGAAATACTTACATTTGGACTCCAATTAGGTTAACAGTAGCTGATCTTGCATTTAAAATTTCTTAAAAACCTAAGAATCCCAAAGTATATCAAATCATTCTGCCAAGCAGTAAGTCAAAATAATCTGCCCATTCACTCATCAAATGCCTATTGATAAGAGATAGATTTGATATATATATAATATAGTTATAATACATAGAGAGACCGGGGGTTACAAAGGAATGTAAAAGTGAACTTCTGACCTCCAAGAAGTGTCTACACTAGTAGAAGACTCTCATTCATTAGTTCTTGTTCTTCTCCAGCGCCTCCCACCTCTCCTACAGACTCTCCAATACTTGTCTCCAGCCCAGGTGAGCAATACAGCACCTTTCATTAACCACAAACCCCTCCTCTCTTTCCCCTCTTTGGACAACTATCCTTAAGAATTTCACTTCCTCATTTTTGGACAGAAAATAATATTAAGGACATAAGCAAAATTGTTCTCAAACTTGAGGAATGGAAATCTTTATTTTCTACATTTTTTCCTGTATTTTGAGGAAGTGTATCTGCATGTACTTGTGTATAATGGGATTCTCAGGCTGCATTTATATTGTGTGAGAAGACTGCAAACCTTTGAAGTCTTTACTATTTTGAAAAGTATTTCATTTTGTAAAATGATCGGGAGAATACATTAGTTGTAAAGGTGATATGCTCAAGTATCTTTGTGGTTTAAAGGAGGCATTACAGCTCCCAAAATAGCTGCAGTTAGTCCTTTTCACTAGTAATATGAAACCAATTTTCATTTGTGAATTGAGTTGTTACATCTGTGCAATACATTTCAAAGCCCAAGATGAGTGCCATAGCAAAAGTGAGGTTGTGTTATAAAAATAGAGCACTAGTAATAAAATTAATGTCATTTAAAATTAACCTCATTTAAAATCACTCATTTAGATATTTCCGTAAAGGTCCTTTGTTATATTTTTTCCACAGGTTATCTTTATTGAGTGTATATTTATTTCCATCTATACTCAGAAGGAGAGGATATGAAGCAGAAGTATGTAAGCAAAAGTATAGCGGGAAGAGCTGTCCTTATTAAGCCTGCCCATCAACAGCAGTCAACCTGAATTAATACAGATGCTTTTAGTGCAGGTGGAGCTAGTGGTAAAGAACCCACCTGCAATGCAGGAGACGTAAGAGACAAAGGTTCAATCCCTGGTTCGGAAAGATGCCCTGGAGGAGAGCACAGCAATCCACTCCAGTATTCTCGCCTGGAGAATCCCTAGGCCAGAGGAGCCTGGCAGGTCCACAGGGTCGCAGAGAGTCGGACACGACCGAAGTGACTTGGCACACTTTTAATGCAAGTGGTACAATTCTAAATCAGAGTAGCTAAAGTAGAAAGGGGAATTTCTTGGCTCATGTAACTGGGAGGTCTTGTGCCAGCCACAGTTACATTTAAGGACTCAAACTTGTTCGGACTCCTCTTCCGTCTGTGCACTGCTTGTTTTGAGCTGTACTCGTCCTCTATTGCAGGGTGGCTTTTTCCATAGAGCAGTGGATGCTCTAGCTTCAATAAACACCTTCCTTGCTGTGTGCCCTTCCAAGTTGAAAAACCACTGGAGAAGGCTCTGAGTGGCCCAGCTTATGTGACATATTCACTTGTGAACCAGTGGTGTTGCCCAGGGGTTCAGGTATTCTGTATGACCGGGCCAGGGAGTTCTTTCATTGGCAGTTCACCAGAACGATCTGATCAGAGAGAAGGAATAACCCTTGTACAGCAGCAAATGTTCAGCAGAGCCCTCAAAGGGGCTTTTCACGTATCGGCCATGAAGAGTGTTTGAGAAGGGCGCATCTCTGACTGAGCAAACAGGCTGCTGTGTAAATTATGGGACTCAAAAGGACTAATTCATAGCAAGTTTCCTCATTGCAGGATTTTTTCTAGGAAGGAAGCTAATGCACAGGAGATTCAACCCCAACTTGCCCAATATTTTAGGTCTTATACTGCATGAAATGACTGATTAAATTACTTGTTAATTCACTTTAAACACATTTGACTGTCACTGAAATGTCTGATCAAAAATTAAGGTGTTTGGATATTGGATAAGCTTCCCAGGTTGTGCTAGTGGTAAAGAACCCACCTGCCAAAGCAGGAGGCGTAAGAGTCGCAGGTTTGATCCCCGGGTCAGGAAGATCCCCTGGAGGAAGTCACAGCAATCGACTCCAGTATTGCCTAGAGAATCCCAAGGACTTGGGAGCTTGGCGGGCTATGGTCCAAAGGGTCACAAAGAGTCAGACACAACTGAAGCAACTTAGCATGCACGATTCTCTAATATGGGATAAGAAATAATACAATAATAACAGCTGATTGCTTTCCATTCCTAAAATGTGTTGGTTAATAATAAATAGCTACAGTGAGATGTAAGAATCTATATGAGATAATTATATTAACAGGCTAATCATGCTTCCATTTGCAGAAAATCTACCTTTTAAAATGTCAACCAGAATGTGTTCTCTAGAATGAGATATCAGAATATTTTGCCAAACAAAAACAGGATATTGCTGCCTACCACTTTATTAAAGTGGTGAGTTCCCCATTTAAAACAAATCTTGCCCTCATAAAAATAAGAGGGCAGTATAAGTACACACAGCTTTGTATAAGAGGAAGATAGTCAGGTTCCCAGAATACGGACTAATATTATGATCCACTGAAGACTGGGTGGATCACAATAAACTGTGGAAAATTCTTCAAGAGATGGGAATACCAGACCACCTGACCTGCCTCTTGAGAAACCCATATGCAGGTCAAGAAGCAACAGTTAAAACATGGAACAACAGACTGGTTCCAGATAGGAAAAGGAGTACGTCAAGGCTGTATATTGTCACCCTGCTTATTTAACTCATATGCAGAGTACATCATGAGAAACGCTGGGCTGGAGGAAGCACAAGCTGGAATCAAGATTGCCCGGAGAAATATCAATAACCTCAGATATGCAGATGACACCACCCTTATGGCAGAAAGTGAAGAAGAACTAAAGAGCCTCTTGATGAAAGTGAAAGAGGAGAGTAAAAAAGTTGGCTTAAAGCTCAACATTCAAAAAACTAAGATCATGGCATCCAGTCCCATCACTTCATGGCAAATAGATGGGGAAACAGTGGCTGACTCTATTTTTCTGGGCTCCAAAATCACTGCAGATGGTTATTGCAGCCATGAAATTAAAAGACACTTGCTCCTTGGAAGCAAAGTTATGACCAACCTAAACAGCATATTAAAAAGCAGAGACATTACTTTGTCAACAAAGGTCCATCTAGTCAAGGCTATGGTTTTTCCAGTGGTCATGTATGGATGTGAGAGTTGGACTGTGAAGAAAGCTGAGAGCTGAAGAATTGATGCTTTTGAACTGTGGTGTTGGAGAAGACTCTTTTTAGACTGCAAGATCTAACCAGACCATCCTAAAGGAGATCAGTCCTGGGTGTTTATTGGAAGGACTGATGTTGAAGCTGAAACTTCAATACTTGGGCCACCTGATGTGAAGAACTGACTCATTTGAAAAGACCCTGATGTTGGGAAATATTGAAGGCAGAAGAAGGGGATGACAGAGGATGAGATAGTTGGATGGCATCACCGACTCAATGGACACAGGTTTCGGTGGACTCCGGGAGTTGGTGACGGACAGGGAGGCCTGGCGTGCTGCAGTTCATGGGGTTACAAAGAGTCGAACACAACTGAGTGACTGAATTGAACTGAACTGAAGAGTATTTTCTTAAGTGATATGTCTATGGCAGTGTAGTCAGCTAGAGATGATCTTGCCTCCAAGGGCTTATTTGGCAATGTCTGAAAATATTTTTCACTGTCAGGGCTGGGAGTTTGTGTTTCTGGAATCTAACAGATAAGGCCAGGATGAGGCTAAATGCTTTACAATGTACCAGACAGGCCCCCACAACAAAGAATTAACTAACCCAAAATGCCAATAGTACTGAGGTTAAGAAACACTGGTCTATAGCAATGTTCAGGCAAAAAGGCAATGCTTAAGACAAAATTTCTGTCACTGACAAATGTACAATCTACTTAGGTGGGATAAGACAAAAAATAAAAATGATCTCATTCTGTAATACATAAATGCTAATTATAAGACCTTTACCATGTGTGCCTGAATTGCATCAGGCTGTCCAGAAGGAAAAGCCATTGTTGGGTTCTCTATCAGAGCAACCTTCGTGTTAGTAGCGAGGTAGATGTACGTTGAATCTTGAAAAATTTGAATGGGCTAACAGGGATAATTTAGGTGGAGGGTAGGAGGGAGGCAGAAGTCTAGAGAGGAGAAAGGGTAGTATTTTTAAATAACCAGCTTGGCTACAGCAGGGTTTTTGTGGGTGGGTAACCTTAAGGAAATAATTATTTCACCTGGTGTGTGTGATCACGTGGTGGATGGAGTCCTGGCTTTGTGATGTCTTAGCCGAGTGTGTGAACTCTAAAACTGCCATAGCCTTACCTTATGGTTGTCAAAATTAGGCCTGCCACATGGTAGTGCTCAAACGATGGTCAGCTCCTAAAGCGAACGTTGAGGAAGACTGATCTGTTCCGAAATACTAGAAGAGTCATTGGACTTTAGGGTCTAAGGGGAGGACAGGACAAAAATAATGCTTTAGATTAATCTGAATCTAGGTGGTGGTATATAAGTGGTCACTGTATTATTCTTCTGACTTTTCTTAATAGCTAACAGTTTTCTAAGCACAAGTCTCTACTTTTAAACTTTATCTTTGGTTTCTGTTGCAAGAATTTAGGCTCAATTGAAAACAGCTCCCGTTTGTTTGCTTTTCACTATATCCTCAGGACAGAGGAGTCTGTAGGTTACCATCCATGGGGGTAGAGTTGGATATGACCTAGAGACCAAACAAAAACAAATATCCTCAGAATAGTACCTGGCACACAGTAGATGATCAGTAAACTATTTTCCAAGTTCAGCCACAAAGTTAAAAGGGCCAGGACTAGAGTGGTGGCAGTTTGGCTGGGATATTGGCAAAGATTTCCAAAAGCAATATTGATAAATTTTTGGTGATTTGAGGATAGGAGAACAGCTTTGAAAATGTAAAGGTGATGGGAGATGGGTGGAATCATTTGCAGTTAAGTTAGAAAAGATATAGATCTGAGGAAAAATGAATTGTATTTTGGATCCATGACATTATGGGCAATAGGCCAGTGATGCGCAGAACTGAAACTTAACAAAAATTTTAGAGTAATTTATCTAGAGGGGATTGCTAGCAAAGTAGATGAGGTTTCTCAAGAAAGATGAAGGGCCTATTCTCCCAACATTATTGAGAGCAAAAACTGAAACAATGATCTTTTTTGTACAGTAAGTAGTGTCTTTCCAAAATTAAGTAACAGATTGTTATTGAGGGACTACAGTGGAATCACAAACCAGATACTCAAAAGCTTTGTTTGGACTTTCAAAACTCTGGGCTATTTTAAATTTACATGAGGTCATCATCAACATTTAACAGTCAAAAGCTACATACAAAATTCTTATTCTCTTCAAAACCAGGGAGATGTGTCAATCTTGGTCTTCTTTTCCATTGGCACAGTGAAGCTAAGCACCTGCTGTGCCTTTAAATGACTCGTTTCCCACATTTGATTGTGACCCACCTGGCCCTGTAGGTACTTGATTTTGCAGTTTCTGGTCAACTGCTACCATGTCAGCTTTAGTGACAATAACAATACAAACAGTAACAATTAGCACTTAGTTCCAGGTCCTATTCTAAGTATGCCACAGAGATCATTCACTGTTTGAGGGAGTTACTCTTACGAATCCATTTTACAGATGAGAAAACTGAGACACAGAGGTTAAAGGATTTGTCTGAAAGTCAACAACCAGCAAGTGGCAGAGGTGAATTAAAAGTCAGATTTAAATTCGCCAAAGAGGACTTAATTTAAATGGTAATAAATTACTCTTTATGAACCGGAATCTTTTCCTAAAGCAAGCCTGTGCTCTTCTGTACATACACAACAGACAGGCACACCCTGTATGACTTTGGGCAGCTATTTCCTTTCTTCTTCTACCTGTGTAAAGCTGGCCAAAGGTGAACTAAGTTTCATCTCACACCACAAAGCGCGGTAAGGAGGGTAAGTCATAGTGGTAGAGAGAGGTCCTCACATTTATCTCTAGAAAACACACAATGCGCAGGTAGGACTATCTTCAAGAAATCATGTTCTAAATGGAGATATGCAATGTACTCAAAAGTTTTAAAGGACATTTAAACAGAAACATGAGGGTGGGTATAAATGGAAGTTGTAGAGCATATCCAGGGACAAGAGGCTGGGATAGGGGACACAAGAGATGAGAATAAGGAGAGCCAGGAAAACCATTTGAAGTATTTCAGTGAATCGACAGTGGTTTCCTAAAGGTCTCACAGGCACTCTGGGTTCTCTCCTAAAATATCATCCAACATTAAAGTTTGCCTGACTTAAGAAACATTCAGTGGAATAAATACGGAACAGAATGAAACAATCTGAAAGATGAGAAAGAACATCTGATGATTCCACTTGAAAAAGTGAGAAAAGGATTAGAAAAAAAAACAGGATTCTTAAAGATCTTGGTGCATGAAAGCATACAATTATAAGGTAGACATGAATTAGGGGAAAAATACATTAGTTGAGTAAAAATGACAAAGTGACAATGGCATAAACAAAGTATTGAAATCAAGAACAAAAAATTCATTCATTAAAAAAAAAACAAAAAAATCACTTGTAATTACCCAGAGATAACCAAAACTTTCCCCCCTCTTTCTGACATGTTTGGGAAATGCGAAATCAGGGGTATTAGAAGCTGGTTGCTTAAATTAAAACAATATATACATCTGGGAAAGAAGTACTACAGTGGGAATAAAGTGACAGAAAATTACTCTTTGCTGTGCTTTGACTCTAGAAAAATCCATTAATTTTCTGTTTGGCTATTCTAACACAACCCTTCCTCCTTTTTTTACAGCTGCCCTGGAGGCTCAGACGGTAAAGAATTCGCCTGCAAAGCGGGAGACCTTGGTTTGATCCCTGGGTTGGGAAGATTCCCCTGGAGGGCATGCATCCCGCTCCAGTATTCTTTTTTTTTTTTTTCTCTAATTTTATTTTTAAACTTTACATAATTGTATTAGTTTTGCCAAATATCAAAATGAATCCGCCACAGGTATACATGTGTTCCCCATCCCGAACCCTCCTCCCTCCTCCCTCCCCATACCATCCCTCTGGGCCGTCCCAGTGCACCAGCCCCAAGCATCCAGCATCGTGCATCGAACCTGGACTGGCAACTCATTTCCTACATGATATTTTACAGGTTTCATTGCCATTCTCCCAAATCTTCCCACCCTCTCCCTCTCCCACAGAGTCCATAAGACTGTTCTATACATCAGTGTCTCTTTTGCTGTCTCGTACACCGGGTTATTGTTACCATCTTTCTAAATTCCATATATATGAGTTAGTATACTGTATTTATGTTTTTCCTTCTGGCTTACTTCACTCTGTATAATAGGCTCCAGTTTCATCCACCTCATTAGAACTGATTCAAATGTATTCTTTTTAATGGCTGAGTAATACTCCATTGTGTATATGTACCACAGCTTTCTTATCCATTCATCTGCTGATGGACATCTAGGTTGCTTCCATGTCTTGGCTATTATAAACAGTGCTGCGATGAACATTGGGGTACACGTGTCTCTTTCCCTTCTGGTTTCCTCAGTGTAAGCTTCTGCACATCAAAGGAAACTATTAGCAAGGTGAAAAGACAGCCTTCAGAATGGGAGAAAATAATAGCAAATGAAACAACAGACAAACAACTAATCTCAAAAATATACAAGCAACTCCTACAGCTCAACTCCAGAAAAATAAACGACCCAATCAAAAAATGGGCCAAAGAACTAAATAGACATTTCTCCAAAGAAGACATACAGATGGCTAACAAACACATGAAAAGATGCTCAACATCACTCATTATCAGAGAAATGCAAATCAAAACCACTATGAGGTACCATTTCACACCAGTCAGAATGGCTGCGATCCAAAAGTCTACAAATTATAAATGCTGGAGAGGGTGTGGAGAAAAGGGAACCCTCTTACACTGTTGGTGGGAATGCAAACTAGTACCGCTCCAGTATTCTTGACCAGAGAATCCTGGCGGACTACAGTCCATGGGGTCGCAAAGAGTCAGACACAACTGAGCAACTAACCACACACATTACAGTGATATAATAGAGCAATCACGAGTCAATCAATGAACCTTAATTTTCTCCTAAGTCTCTGCTAGATGCTGGGGAAAAAGAAAACCGGTATTCGTTGAATGCCCACTTTGCGCTATATATTACTATATAACTTTGACTGCTTATTTCATTTAATTATGACTACAACTGTATAACATGGGCACAATAAACATTTTAAAGATGAATGTGAAGGTTAGAGAGATGAAATAACTTGCCCAAGTCCACACAGCTGTTAGGTGGCAGAGCTGGTACTCAAACACTTCTTTCAAACTAGAATGAAGCTGATCTGGGTTAAAATCTGGTCTGCCACTTCCTAGCTTTCTGCCTCGAACCTAATTAACCTCTCTGGACTTCACTCTTCTCTTTTGTAATATGGGGAGACAAAACCAATTCTCATAGGGTTATTTTGTGAAAACTGGTTTATTCATTACTTCATCCATCAAATGATGGACTACAGAACAAGGAAGTGAAGAAATGAGGGAGTGGGATAACACGACACCAAAGTCAATAACTCTAATGTTGTGATAAAGTGAAAAGATTGCTAGGAGAGCAGCATTAAAGCAGAGGAGCTGGATGGGCAGTGGTCAAAGTGTGATGCTTGAAGGAGATGTTTCAGAGGTTACATGGATTTTGAAGTCAACATGAAGAAGATGACCATGGGAGTGGGTAGCTAGGGATGTGAAAGGCAGGGATGGATGAGAAGCAAGGAAGCTGAGAAACTGAAAAACAATGAGCAATGCATGTAAAATATCTGTAACTCAGCTGGTCCTTACAAAATACTAATCCTAAGAAATAAAAAATTAGGAATAAATAACAAATAAATTTCTCATCTGCATATTAAAAAGGATGAAAGTGAGAAATCTGCCTCAGTGGCAGGCGGTGGATGGGAACAAATATCTGATGCTTCAGAAATGCATCCAGAAGGCAGAAAGTGTATTCTTCACCTAGGCTCTTATTTATTATGTCCTGATATGACTCCCTTACTCTTAAAAACCTCTGCCTGAAGGCACTTAGGTGTTCCATTAATTGCTTTTCTAAGAGTAAATATTAATAAAATACTGAGCAGCAAAGAAAGCTGAACTAAGTAGAACAGGAAATGTTAACAAAAATTTCCAGGCAATATTTATTATAAATAAACATTTATGCCTCAGCAGTTCCTTCTGCTTCAGTTAAATGCCACCTTATGAGAGTCTTCTCCAAGCTTCCTAGGTAGAATCATCACCCTCTGTCCTCCTCCATTATCACACTCTCTCCTTTCCTTTCTTCTTCATAGCATTTATTACCACTGGGTACACTTACATTTCTTTGTTCATTGTCTTTTGCCGGTCTCTTTCCCAACGATACTATCTAAGAGTTGAGACTTTGTTTTCTTCATGGCTTTATCTTTAATTCCTAGAATAGACTTGGCAACGTAGAAGTTCAATAAAAGTTACATTAAAAAAAAAATCTACTTTAAAAACTCTTTAACATCTTAAGCACTCAATAAAAAGAATGGTTTCCCATTTTTACATTTAGAAAATTATGAAATAATGTTGAGAAAATAAAATTTCTAGTACATTTTCCTTGTTAACGCCTCTAAAGATGAATGTTAGATAATAATTAGATAATAAAGTTAAAAGAATTAACTCATTTATTTCCCTTAGGGCTTACAACCTGTATGTTACTTAAATCCGATTTGCTGAGCTTCACAGTTCTGTGAAATGTACTACATCTGTGATGGTCCTTTCTAATCACAACTTACCACCTTCTAACCAACACAGGTACTTTTTCCAAACTGCCATATTCAATTAATACTCGGGCGACAGGGGGAGAAGAGAAAGAGAACATAGTATGCCTTTATCGACATGGACTTTATTATACTTATGCTCAAGTTCTTTTTTAATATATAATTTTATTCATTTTGGCTGTGCTGGGTCTTGGATGCTGCAAGGCTCTTTAGTCGTGGTGCGTGGGCTGCTAATTGCAGAGGCTCTGAGCATTGTGGCGCACAGGCTCTAGGCACTAGGCTTCAGTAGCTGCAGCACGTGGGCTCAGTCGTTGCCACCCTTTGGCTCCACATCACAGGCTCAATAGTTGTGGGCTCTAGAACACGGGCTTAACTGCTCCGTGGCATGTCCTGGACCAGGGACCTAACCGTATCTTCTGCATTGGCAGGTGGATTCTTTACCACTGAGCCACCAGGGAAGCCCCTATACTCAAGTTCTTAAATAAATCGGAGTATGCCCAAAAGCCAAACTTTAAAATAGTTTGATTTTTTAAAATGGTTTAAGATTATTCTTGAATCTGGACACTGGCTAAAATGGATTTTATGTACTCTTAAGGTGAGCAAGTACAAATAGCTTATTTACTAAATGCGGTTTAATGTCAGCAAATCTAAAATTTCAGAGGCAATATTTTATTTCAAAAGTAATAAATAATATGGTCACACAGTAACTGCTGAGAGTTACAAGGATAGCAACCCTTAAAATTCTTATAAAAAAACTAAAATTATTTCACTGTTGGTCTTGCCTATATTTCTCATGACTGCGTGTTTTCCAATAACCTATTAATCCACATTAAAGCTTAAATACATAGTAACTTACCAACAGTGACAGAACTTCAAGGCTGAGAAAAAGCACTCATCACAAAGAATTTCAATTAAAAGTTAACCTAACAGTCCAGAAAGAAATGTTATCAATGAGAAAAGTCCTAATTTTTAAATAAGACAGCTATGTATCTGTTTAAAGACTAACACACACCTAGCTTCACTGAAACACTTCTGAAAAAAAATTATACATACATATTTTGTTAAAGACATAAAATAAAACTTAAAATAATTCCTCTACTTTAAAAAAAGCAAGACTCCTAAGAAAAGTTTATAGTATCTCATTAACAAAGCAAAAACCTTAAAAAGGTTCATCTATTTTGGTCTTCAGTTACAAATAAAAAGTCACTAACAATTCATTATAATAATTCAATAAACAATTAGAAACATTATCAGAAAAAAAATTGTTGATAAAAAAATCATCAATTCAATGAGCATTTGATTGTTTTATTAACAAAATATAGGCAAGAATTATAACCCTCTCTGGTGAAACTTCTCAAATAATTTTTTGTAGAAGGCCTTGAGACATATCAATTATAAAACATATTAAAATGAAAACATTTTTAAATGTACAAATACAAACCAGTACTTTATACAATAATTCTCTACAAAGTTTGTCAATCGATGTAAAAAATACTTTGTTGCAACTGAATATAAGGCATGTTCAGTTTCTGTGATTTTGCAGAATTATTTTTTTTGCTTTGTTGGAGACTTTTCTCTTCGCCGGTCCTGACTTTTCTTTGATTCTCCGGATTGTTCAGAGTATCGGCTAGGTTTTTCCCATTGCCTCTCAGCACCGTTCTGATACCTATCGTCCTCGCTTCTAGAACCTGAATGTTTTTTATTTTTTTCTCTTGACTTGGATCTATCCCTCCTTCTAAAATTCTCACTGTCCCTGTTTCGATGTCTGTGCTCATTTTCAGAGAAAGAATTTCTCCTCTCCCTTTTCTTTTCGGGATCTCCATGATTACGTGCCAAATCCACGCGTGCTTCTTGGTCTCGGTCATGCACGGCTCTGCTGCAGCTGTTTCTCGCAGAAGGAATCCCTCTGTCTGAAGTGTATGTTGTTCCAGAGCCTCTTGAGTCCCTCTCTCTGGGTTTCTCTGACCTCCTTTCTCTCTCAGTCCTTGTCTCCTGGTGCCGATGCTCTGGCCTCCTTTCTTCTTGTTTTCTGTCATTTATTTCTTGTTTCCTGATCAATTTATCTACTTCTTTACTTCTGTGGTTCCCATGCCCCTTCTTTCTTACATTTTTAGCTGCATGTGTAAAATGAAATATAGTTAGTTAGCTTATATTTTAATCTTAATTTCACAATTGAAAAAAAATATTTATTTATACATTATAGGTTTGTTTACTAATTCAGACAAACTGGAAGAAGAATCAAATTAACTGAATGCAAAATCTGATGACAGAACAGTATACAAAAAATATAATTTTTAAGAATATACAATATAATACATTAGTTACCGAAGTAACTGCTTTGATCCTTAAACAAATGTTTTAAATAAGGTATATAGGAAATGTAAAAGTTTTAATGATGTGACTAAAGTGGTACATTTGCACTTACAAATTTTATCCAAAACATAAATTTCAGCCCATATGCATTATGTCATATGAAATATAATGTCAGATATGATACATAATTAAAATACAATGATCCTACATGCCAGCAACATCACTTCCTAAAAGGTGGGTTGAATGGGATGACTGGGTTTGTGTAAAAACAGGAATACATATTTTTCAAATACAAACCTCTGCCTACAAAAATAACAGTCCTGCTACCAGAGAAGTAGTAACTATGCAAAGAGAAGCTATGATGGAATCTAAGCATAGGCTTTATGAGAGCCACAAAGGCTTGATTGCTAAGAAAACTCTTCCAAGGCTTTGAAACTTTTCTTTTATTGGTTTGTCCACAAATATAAGTATTAATTAAAATGAAATATCTTACCCATTTTAAGTTATAAAACACACTTAGCCACTTTGTGTTATCTGCTTTGGGTACATATCAAAAGTACTGAGAAGACCACAATTTCTGTCAAAGGTGGAAAGTTGCCTATCTTTGTCCTACCTCCACTCAAATGTACCAGCGTCTATTTCTCCTGCCAAATGCCTACCCGTGGCAAACCATGGGTCCTGGTTTGCCACAAAGGACCAGTTTCTCTGGTTCCTATCAAGCAGTTCAGCTGAACTACAGCTACCCAAGCAGAAACCATCTGGCTCTGTGCAGAATCAACGCCTCTCTCTGACCCTCTGTATCCCACCCCTGGTGCTTCTTGACACCAAAACCTGAGCCCTACAGTAATATGCATTTTCCTCTCTGGTGTTTGCTTTACAATTTTCTAATTTGGTATATGTTCATATTGCTTTTATGCTATTTAATATGTTATTAATAAAACTGAAAGCTCTCTACTGAAATTGTATGATGAGGCAAATTAATTTTGAATCAGCAAGCTTCCTTACTGCAGCAGTTCATGCTGTGTTATCATCTGTTCTCAAAACAGATACCATGAAATAACAAATTCTTTAGAGGTGAATGGTAAATGAACAATGTTAGTATATTTCAACTTAAGAATAAAACTTCCTGTGAGTAAATGGAGTCTTGCTCTAACAATATAAATCACCGAGTCCCCTAATTCTGGATGCCACATAGTATGTAAAACACTCTGAAGAGAAACAAGTGTGTAAAGACTAGCCTGACTAACCTACTAATAAGGCTGTGAGGACAAGTGCTGCGTCTCTGAAATACACACTAAAAAAACAAGAAATGACATGCATTTTGGGCAATCAGACTCTCTCTTATTTAAATTAAGATACTATGGTGAAAGAAAGCAGAGTTGGCCCTGGGGAAAACAACATAGACCTTTTTAGAAAATGGCATATTTGAAAAAATACTTTACTACAGCACTTTCTCTTCCAAGGAAGATGAAGAAGATTGTGAAAGACTAGTAATGTTGCTGAAAACAACTAGAAATGCCCGATAAAAGCTTAAAATCTGCTATTTAATGGCATTAAAGATCTGAAACAACTTGAGATGCTATAAGGAAGTAAGCGCTCAAGAAAAAAAGGATGGGTGTGTGTCAAAAGAACACAGAAGTCAACTTGAAGGAACTTCTAATTGCCAAAGCTGAAATGATATGAACAAGAAAATAAATGACGGCACTGGACTTTAACTCACAGAATAAGATAAATATCCGTGAGTCTACACTGATATATGTAACACGATTAATAAATAAATGCAGGGGGCACAACTCTTTCTTACAAGAGAAATTTCATTATTAAATGCAGAAAAACAGAGACAAATAGAAAAACCACCATTTGGCAAACATTATAGTAACAAGTGTTGCAGATAAGATCCAAAGATGGGCGCAAAAATAGAAGACTAAGAGGAGAAAGAGATCTGCATCGTACTGAATTATCTTCCTATAACAGTAATTTATAGAGAAAAACGGTTTCCATGAAAAATACAGCAGATATCACCATAACCAAGTGATTAAAGTTAGTATCACCTATAAGACATATTAGTATCACCTATAAGACATATCAATATTATCAACTTCTCAGTAAGGCAAAGTAAGAATAACACATCATCTCTATGGTATCCTGGCCAAAAATGAATAATCTCCTTCTAATCATGAGAAAACATCAGACAGATATTCACACTGAGTGAGATTGTGCACAGTAAGTGACCAAAGGACTTAAAAAGGGTCAAAGCCATTCAAACCAACGAAAGCCTGAGAGAAGCTATCATGGGTTATATAGAAGGCTAAAGAGAAATACAATTAAAGGCCAATAAGGATCCTGGAACAAGAAAAGGGACATCAGTGGAAAAACTGGTGAAATTCAGACTTTTCCCAATGTTAATTTCCTGATTTTGATAACTAAACTATAATTATGGAAGATACTACTAACATTAGGGAAAGTTGGGTGAAAGCTATATGGAAATTCTCTGTACTATTTTTGTAACCTTCTTATAAGTCAAAATTATTTTAAAATAAAAAGTAAAGAAGACACCAGTGAGCTGGATTAGAAGGGCCAAGATTCAAGAGAAGGCAGAACCACAGAGAAGTGAGCTGATGTCACCTTCTTCCTGCAAGCATCTGCTGATTCAGGGCTGCTGCCGAGGGAAGAAACCAGCAGAGCTCTGGTTGCCTCACAGGGCTTAAGAGACAGGAACAGGGCTAGTTATTTGCAATACATACATGTGACAAAAGAGACATATCCAAAATACATAAATGCACTTATAAATAAACAGAAAAGACAACATAATTTAAAAAGGGTAGGGGGAGGCAAAAAGCTTAGAACAGCCACTTAACAAAAAGAAAAGATTCAAATGGCCAATAATACACAAAATGATGCTCAGCCTCACTAGTGATCAAGGAAATGCAAATTAAAATCACAATGCAATACCACCACATACCCACCAAAATGGCTAAAATGAAAATGATGGTTAAAACATTAGTGAAGATGGGAGCTACTGCAACTCTCACACATGGCTGCCTGGATGTTAAGTTGCTTCAATCATGTCCGAGTCTTTGTGACCCTATGGACTGTAACCTGCCAGGCTCCTCTGTCCATGGCATTCTCCAGGCAAGAATCCTGGAGTGGGTTGCCATGTCCTCCTCCAGGGGATCCTCCCAAACCAGGGATCAGACCCACCTCTTCTGCAGCTCCTGCACTGCATGCAAATTCTTTACTGCTGAGCCACTGGGGAAGCCCCATCCATGGCTGGTGGGAGTGTAAACTGGAATAACCACTTGGAAAGCTGTTCAGCAGTATCTACACACACCCTACAAACCAGGGATTCCACCTCTAGGAACATATCCAACAGAAATGTGTATACACATACGCACATATGTCACCAAAAGATGTGTATCATAGCATTCATGGAAACACTATTTATAAATTTAAATTTCCATTGAGTAAAAAGGATAAATGTTAAATATACTATGAAACACTTGTACATACTGAAAAACTATACAGCAATGAGAATGAATGAAAAATAACTAAATGCCATAGTATGGCTGCATCTGACAAACATAAAGTTGAAAGATAAACCAGACATAAAGGAGTTCATAATACATAATTCCAAAGTTAAAAACAGGCAAAACTAATTTAGAGAACTGCAAATCAGAACAGGAGTTGCCATGAGCCAATGGATGGGAGGAGTGGTACTAAGCAGGGGAGAGAACAAGGGAAGGCTTCTGGGGTACTGACTGCTCTTGTTCTGGGTCCTGGCTACATGGATATGGTTTATGAAAATTTACACAGCTGTTCATTTATAAGACATGCACTGAATATGTGGTATGTGTCAATTACTAACATAAGGGCTTCACTGTTAATACTAAAAAAATTAAAATTTCTTTAAAATACAACCATCAGGAGAGCTCCTGCAAAGCAGATGACAGATATTACGAAAGGCATTTCAGTCAGCACTCAGACAAATATTTGCCAACGGAGTATCTTCATTTTGATGAAAAGGATTCCAAAAGATAATCCTAACATTATAAATATTGAATTCAGTATAGACTGCAACAGTGATAGATGATCATTTATATTATTAATCGTGGCTTTTAAACAAGTGAACTCTAAAATAAATAAGCAATCAAATTTTCTCTTCCCTTGTAAACAGAACCAGCAACATACTTGTTAGAAAAGAGCACGATCAATTATAAATGACTTTCAGTACCTGAGGCTGAGCTCTGACTACTGGTGGATGAAGAATCGCTTTCTTCACTAGAAGACTCTGAACTGCTGTCACTGCTGTCCGAATCAGAGGCAGAGGAGTCAGACTCTGAGGAGGAGGACTCGGAAGAGCTTGAAGAGGAGGAGGATTTATCTGGCTCAACATCCGGTTTTTGTGCCACAATGACCTTTGGTGTATTTTTGAGATGCTCACGCAGTTCATCCCTAATTAAAAACATAACCCACTGTTAGATTCTGCCTCGAAGGAACTGTGAGGTAAGTTTGAGATAAGTAAGTTGAATAAAACTCTGATAATAATGCTTACGTTAAACCTCCAAGACCAATAGAAGTAAAGAAGTTGATGGCAAATCGAGTGTTTCTTGGGTTATCTCGGGGTAATAATCCTTCAAAGAATGGCTGTAGAGTTCTGAAAAAGAAAATGAACAAAAGAGAACAGAATGCTTGGAGATAAAAAGGCAAAATCCTCATACATTTTTCAGAATTTCTATACATTAAATTAGTAAATGAAATATAAGTAAGTGATTTAAAAATCACCGATTAGGTCAGGCTGCATGCTATCTAATGACATGAGTAGGGGCAAGTGACAGTTCACTAAAATTGACTTCCAGGAATTCCCGACGGTCCACTGGTTAGGACTCAGTGCTTTCACTGCCAGGGGCCCCGGTTCATTCCTGATAGTGGAACTAAGATCACGCAAGTCACGAGGTGCGGCACAAAATAAAGAAATTAAATTGATTTCTATAATTATATGAGAGGAGGTTTTTTAAAAAAAACTTTCATATATAGTCAGAATAGATATACGTATATAACACATATAAATCTATGGATACATATGTGTATTTATATTTGAGTGTATGTACAGAAAAGTAAAAAAAAAAAAGCCCTCTTCTGTTGTACACACACACACGCATGTCTACACAGTACTGTGCAAGGCACGCGGAAGGGGAAAAGTCAGGAGAAATCAAGGGTGAAGACTATGGAATCGCTGTTTCTCAGAAGGGGAACAAACAGAAAAACAGCAATGTCACGTGGTTTTGAGTGACACACTCAGTGGACTAAGCAGCAGAGTTAGGAAAAACCATCTTTCATAGGAAAAGGTAACAATATAAGAAGAATGATTAAGAGTTTGCTGGACAGAACAAGAGAAGGAATTCCCAGCTCTGGAAACAGAGGTAAGGGAGCATGAATCAGCTTACTATTATGTTTAATAAGCTGTGCAATGTTTGAGTGGCCAGAATACATCTTGCTGGAGAAGGAGTCCCAGAGCCTGGCAAGTAGACAAGGACCAGTAAGTAAGTATATGAAGCTAAGAGAAGCAAATGGATTGGCCAAGAGCATGTAGAATTCAGGACAGACCTCTGGCGAACATAAGCGAGGCAGGCCAAAGAAGAGAGACTGGCAGGAGCAAGGCAGAATGAGAATAAAGTAAGGTGTCAGTGAGCAAGTGGTCAATAGTGTAAGTGAGACCAAGAGGTCAAGAGGCATGAGGACTGTACAGGACTGGGGGATTTGGCAGATGATCACTGAGAAAACTTTGAAAGGATTTCAGGAGTATGAATGGAGTAGACGTCAATGTAAGTGGTAATGGGCAATCTGAATACCTGCCAAGAAAGAGAGCTGGGATAGGGATTACAAAGTAGTCCTGGAACAAAGCCTGAGTTCACCATAATAATCTAAACAATTATACGACTTATAGGACTGACCTTCACCAGTATATGTTTACAATTATCCACTGATAATAAAACATTATCATTCTAAGCCTCAACCTTAGGGTAAAAATGAAATAAAACTACAAATACTCATTACTGGAAAATTCCAATCAGTATGGAAAAATAATTTTGCATGTTCTAACTAAATTAAAAGAGGCATGATATCTGCATTTTCTCTACTTGAACTAAATGACCATTAAAAGTTTCATGTTGTCCCCTGTCACACAGAACATGAGAGTCAGAGTAGTGACAGAATGTCCTAAGGACTTATTTTTACAACTAAGAGTAGACTTACGGTTGCTAAAGTAGGAGAATAAAAGTAAGAATAAAAAGTGCTTAATTTAAAATTTAATAATAAACTTACTCATCCTTTAATCTTGCATTAAGTTTAGGAAGACCCATGTATTCACACAGTTCTTGGAAAAATATTTTCACAAAAATTCTACTGGATGACGTAGTGGTTTCTTCACTCAGTTTTATACATTCAAGAACCTGAAAATGAGAATTAAAAAAAGACATTATTATTTTGGTATTCAAATGGTAAGACACAGTGACCAATATCTCTAACTTTCAGTGTCCCCTGAAATTATAATTTGTTATCTTCAATAAGAATTATCTATAAATATCTTCCATTACGCTGATAGTACCTGGGAAAGTTTAAGACTGCTTTTCTATACAAATTTTCAAAATGTTAAGATGCTACAGAAGTAAAGTTCATTCTCTTTCCTGAGTACTGTGCTTTTTATAGCAGGGAGGAATATTGGCTTTAGCATATAATGCTAAGATTACTAGCTCCTAAAACCTAGTTATCTGGACGGATGTTATCACATTGTATGTCCAGTGCATACAGTACATGAGAAGGGTAAAGACCAAGAATGACGGCTTGTTCTGAATAGTAAGACTAGGGCTTCAAAACTGAAGCTCATAGAGAGAGATTTCAGGGTGAAAAAAAGTAAAAGCAACCTCCAGTTTTTAATGGATCGTGTGTTCCAGAAGCTTACTATTCCAATTGTTTTAAAACTTCCCTTTCATTTTCCCAGAGAAGGAAGAAAAAAACAAAGTAAAAAAGTTTAACAGCCTGCAGGGTTAGGACACACTTAGTACTTAAAGTATTACAAAATGTGTCCAACGTTTATAAGCTCAACAATGTTGTTTCATTCTACCATTGGGCTGTGGTATTCTACAATATGATCCTCTTTCTTCTTGGATATAATTTCTTTCGAATTTTTCAATTCCTTCAGCCTAATCTACCACTTGTATTCTGTATTACTACCATGGGCATCTTACCTCTTCTGTTATATGGTATTTAACTCCTTGAAAGCAGGGACCATATATAATTCATTTTGGAAGCCCAGTGTCTCTTTCTGGGCACAGAGTTGGTGACTAAACAAATGGTTGTTGAATGAACAGCAGTTGTACAATTAAGTGGCAGCTTAGGGAATGCAGTTCAAATTCCAACCCAGTGTACATTTCCCCATCGAGAGTATCTTTCCCTGTTCTATGACTATAGGAACTCCTCCCAAACACTTATCCAACTTCAGTGTTGGCTAAGAAAAATACATCCTGCCAGAACAGTCATTTCTCTCTTGCCCTTACCAGAGGAACTTCTGACAGTTACTCCATCAGGAAACAGGCAGTAACTCAAAGGATCATGTGCCACCAAACTCTGCCGTACATGGATCGGAGCATGCACACACACGAATGCTCACGGATAAGATAAAAAACTATGTTTTTTCTGAAAACATTCCTAGGTATCGCCTTCAAAAAGCATTGTAACGTTTAGACTATTAATATCATTCAAAATGTTATTTCTTACATTCAAACACTGTTAGTTTTTTGATCCCACGTTACATGAATATAACCTCAAAGAGTGCCATTATAGTAGATGTTTGCTCCACATGTCATTTTAAAGTACACTGCCTACATTGGAAAAGTATGGCTATGTTATACTTAATAATATTTATTTCGGAATAACAGGGGATTAGGAAAGAAGTACAAATATTGACTCATCTACTTACGCTCCATGGAAGTGAATCAGTGTATAAAAGGTGAGCAAACATCTTAGCAACATTTCTCAATTTGTTTGTTTCCAAGCGATGGATGGTATCATACTGTTCTTTGAATATACTTTCAAAGGATTCCATGTATTCTTTTTTTAGCATGCAAAACCGCTAATAAATTAAAAATAAAAATGTCAACACCATATTAAATCCTAATTTTATTCAATCAAAAGTTAATAAATATTTGTATATAATATCAATCTTATTTGTTGTATAATGGGATGCTTAAAAAAGCAGTTAATTTATACCACTATCTACCTGGGATTTATATGCTAAAACAAAGCTATACACATGGCTGACCACAGATACACACATTTATATAAGATAAATAAATATACTTCTCCATGGGTTAAGTTTGGATTCAAAAAATTATTTTAGCTCATGCTTTATATATGTTGCCTGAACATGTACTTGACCAGAAACTGCTGTGAAATTTTGAAAAGACAGCATTTAATTGTTCTCTTTGGGAAACTGTTACAAAGTATGTGGAATGCCTCAAATTTCTGGAAGAATGATATGTAATATCAAAGAACTACAAACAGGAAGTGGGAAGGGAGGAAGCTACAGAGATGGGGAAAAACTGTGGAAGGAAAGAACGATTTGTTTTCAGCAAAGATATGTTAGTATATTAGACCAGGCAACAAAGCAGACCCATTAATTCACAATACTCATGTTCAGAATTACCCTTGTGATTTCATCAAAATCCAACATGAAAAATGAGGTCGGAACTCACCCCAGCTAATAAGCCAAAAAATTTCTCATATGTCCTTTGTTGGGCACAGCAATCAAGTATCATGTTGCAGAGTTCTTTCTGTTTGGAAAAAAAGTACATTAATGATTCAAAACACAATGAATCCATGCTGTGTGATAATTTATCAGTATGACAAAGATAGCCTGAATTTTTAAATAAGGTTTTAAAAACATAAAACTTTGTGAAGTTGAGTTATGAAAACAAAACAAAAAATTCAATCTATGTCAAGACTATAGTTCTTTAAAGTCTTCTGTTTGGCTAACAGAAATTCCATGTCATTTATGCCAATCAGACTGCTTAAAAAATTCTAAACTCATATAAGTATGAGCCACTTCAAGAAAACCTAGTAAAGGAAACAGATACATCAACAAAAAGAAACTAAATATATCACATTCTAAAAGATTCTATACAGAAATCTTTTAAATACAGACCAATACAACATTTAAACCGAGTTATCAAGAATATATTTTGTTAATATGGAAAAGGCAAAACATGGTGAATCTTTACAGAGGATAAAATAGGCACAACGTCAATGCTAACATAATGACCGCCTTGTTGATAAGAAAATATATTTAAAAGAACAACAACAAAAAAGACCTTTGTGGCTAAGATTTTTAGCCTCAAAATAAATGTTACGCATATAGATCTGTCCACAGATGAATCTAAATAAATAGATGGAATCATTCCATAACTGCTCTTTCCACACACTGTCCAAGCACTTATTTTTGTGTCTTGAAAACTCCTTTGTGAAAATTCTGTTGAACTACGAAATGCAAGAGTTAATCCAAGATCGGGAAATACCAACATCACAAATTACTTATAATGAATAAATATTATTTAATTCCTGAAATAACCCTAATTAAATATGTATCAATTACAGCAATTTCATAGATGAAGAAACTCAGGAAATATGGACAAATCAATGGAGACAAAGTGAAAAAGAGAATAACCCTAACCCTAACTTTGAGTACTGCTAAACTGACTAAAGATCTTTTTCTACAAAACATTTCTTATCAGAAAGTTTAAAAGTAACTTTTTATAAATACATTAACTGTAATGTATTTGTGTTCTATAAACAGAAACCAAGCCTATAAAATATACTATATACTCTTTCAGTTCACTTTTATTTTTTACCTTTATACTTCAATTAGGAATTCTGACATTTTTGTCCTCTGATAAAATGAGATACAATCTATTAATATGTAATTATTATATATATTTTTAAAAATTAGGTCAATATGCATTTACTAGAAATCTCCATGTGCACCACCAGATTACACTATCCAGATGACATCCAGATGGCACCACCCTTATGGTGAAATCGATGAACTAAAGAGCCTCTTGATGAAAGTGAAAGACGAGAGTGAAAAAGTTGGCTTAAAACTCAACATTCAGAAAACTAAGATCATGGCATCTGGTCCCATCACTTCATGGGAAATAGATGGGGAAACAATGGGAACAGTGACAGACTTCATTTTCTTGGGCTCCAAAATCACTGCAGACAGTGACTGCAGCCATGAAATTAAAAGACGCTTGCTCCTTGGAAGAAAAGCTATGATCAACCTAGACAGCATATTAAGAAGCAGAGACATTACTTTTCCGACAAAGGTCCATCTAGTCGAAGCTATGGTTTTTCCAGTAGTCATGTTTGGATGTGAGAGTTGAACTATAAAGAAAGCTGAGTGCTGAAGAACTGATGCTTTTGAACTGTGGTATGGGAGAAGACTCTTGAGAGTCCCTTGGACTGCAAGGAGATCCAACGAGTCAGTCCTGAAGGAAATCAGTCCTGAATATTCAATGCAAGGACTGATGCTGAAGCTGAAACTCCAATACTTTGGCCACCTGATGCAAAGAACTGACTCTTTGGAGAAAGACCCTGATGCTGGGAAAGATTGAAGGCAGGAGGAGAAGGGGACAACAGAGGATTAGATGGTTGAATGGCATCACCGACATGATGGACATGAGTTTGAGCAAGCTCCGGGAGTTGGTGATGGACCAGGAAGCCTGGCACACTGCAATCCATGGTGTCGCAAAGAGTCGGACACTACTGAGTGACTCAATTGAACTGAACTGACTGATCCATGAGCAAGAAGGAAGGGGGACCCTGAAGAGGCATGGAACACTTTACAACTGTGCTGGCCAATGTGATGGCCAGCAATACATAGCCATTTAAATTTAAATTATTCAACATTATGTAAAATTCAAATTTTAGTTTCTTAGTCATACATCACATTTTAAATACTCAGAAGCCACATGTGACCAGTATAGTGGCCACTGTACTAAAAAGGGAAGAATATGAATATTTTCATCAATGCAAAATGTTCTATTGGGCAGTATTATTCGAGAAGCTGATAATCTACTTATAAAACTATCTAATGAAAGGTTTCTCTTTACAATATAAGGTTATTTTTAGATGTAATTATACTGCTAGATTATTATTTTTTTTAAAGGTTAGTCACAAGTTGCCTCAATTAAAATGTTTATAAATGTTTAAGTTCTGAAGAGATGTACTTTGTCAAAATTTAATATAGTACCAAAAAACCTAAATAACCTTTTCTGAGTTCTGCCACACAACACTAATTCAATATATTAAAATGCATTTTCAACTTCTACCAACACTGTATCTTACAATAACGTAACACTTAATCAGGTTTTAAGCAATATAACATGGTAATACGCTGATAGCATTGCTAATAAAGTCAGCACAACCTGCAAAACAAATGAGTTTCTCTCTGAGACTAAATGCAATTATAAGAGTTATTCCCTGTGGCATAAAATAATTAAATGTTTTAATATTTTAATTAAATATCATAGTGATTTTAGGAGATTCTTTTGAGTGCATGAAAAGAGATGCACTAAGATAGTCTTCCAAATGTTATCAAACTATGTTGAAGTTCTCAGCACAAATGCTACAGGCCAGAAGACAGTGAAAAGCCATATTCGACATGAAGTAAAAAAAAAAAAATTTCTAGCAAGAATGATCTTATCTAGCAAATAATCCTTCAGATATGAGGGAAAAATAAATATTCTGGTCTGTGGTTTCAAGGAAAAAAACAGTGAAGTTAAGTTCTAGAACAACTATCCTCCACATTAATAACATTTTTAATAACAATTATATTCAGCAAATAATGTGACAAGATCATACCATAACTTTAGTTTCACTGATAATTTTAAAGGTTAATTCACTAATTTATTCCCTTCTAATGACAATACATCAAGTATACCCATAATACATATAAGGACACTATTATTAGTATATCAATAAATAAATTTTAAGAGGGAAAAAATAAATTTTTTAATTTGCAAAAAATAATCTCTTCTCAAAATTCCATACCATGGCATTTCAAGAACTAATCTACATTCTTAAACAAGGATTGGGACGCTTTTTCCGGAAAAGACCAGACAGCAAATATTTCAGGCTGTTAGTGGCCGTATATTCTCTGCTGCAACTAGCCAATTCTGCTGCTATAGGGCAAAATCAATCACACATAATACACCAACCAATGGGTAAGGCTGCACTCCAATAAAACTTTATTAACAAAAATGGGCAGTGGGCCTGTGCCACAGTATGCCAATCTCTGTAACAGAACATATTTAAGGCCTTAAGTCAAAGGACTTCCATGTAATGTTAACTTAGTTCAGACAGTCACGATCTTTTAGAACCAGAAATCAAATAGCCTATTAGAGCTGATACATTCACTCTGGACCTGTGCTGAGTCTACTACATGTAAATCAAGATGTGAAAAACCAAACCCTAAAAGCCTTTGCTTCAAATTTCAAGCATCCAAAATATAGATGGGCAGGGAGCAATATACATAAGGAAAGAATTAGGAAAAAAAAACCAAAAACTAAGATAATCTTTTCAATCTAACCTTTATTACCCTTGGTATTAGGGTTCCATGATATTTTGAACAGTTAAGTGTATGTACTGAGTTATAAGGGTACGAGTCCCATGGGCTAAGAGGGGGCTAAAATGTACTTTATGGATAGCTGAATCCCTGACACCTTACAGAAAGCCTGACATATAGTATATGTTGAATGTGCTCAGTTGCTAAGTCATGTCCGACTCTTTGCAACCCCATGGATTGTAGCCCACCAGGCTCAGACTCTGTCAATGGGATTTCCTAGGCAAGAATACACAGTGGGTTGCCATTTCCTTCTCTATATATGCTGAATACGTTTTGTTAAATGAATTAATGAATGAAAAAAAATGGAACAGGTTCTTCTATATCCAATTCAAGTAATGTAACAACAAGTATGGTGACCTTTGCTTCTATGACAAAAGAATGCTTTAGTGCATAAAGTAGATGGACCAGGTACTTCACTAAAGAACAAACTTCCTATTGTATTTAAGGCACAATTTGATTTATAGGCAACCACTCAGAAACCTATGTAAAGTGTGGTGGTTCAGAGAAACTTTCTCCTTTTCTCACAGCTCAAACAAGCAGTTCATTTAAATCACTGCAATGAGCAGTGTATATGAAGCACTGAGTTACTGATTCATTTCATGAAACCTATTAACTATCTTAAACATTTTTATAACATACATATATATATTTTATAACATATATATATATATTTCCTAATAGAAAAAAAGTACTAACTTACTGTCTGACTCTCAGGAAACTCCATTTTTAGCAACTTGTGAGCACATTCTTCAAAATCTAAACTGTAGAGATAAAATGGTCACAATAGTTAGGTTAAAAATAGCAGCATATTTAAGTTGTAGCACTCTTTCATATATAAGAATCTTACCCTAATAATTGTCTAAAAATTTTCTTCTATATTTTCATATTACTATATTGTATATATAAAAAAGATAAGGTTTTTAACTCTACAAAGAATTAAGTACTGATACATACTATCACATGGGGGACCTTGACTGATGCTAAGTGAAAGAAGTCAGACGTAAAGACCACATATAGCATAGTTCCATTTATATAAAAAGTCCAGAATGTACAAATTCATAGACATGGAAAGCAGACAAATCTTTTATACTGCTAAATATTTCCATTTCTCCCTGATCCAAGTTAGGAAGAGGTAAAAGATGTTTCAAGAGCCCAGCATGACATCCAGAGCTTAATCACCACACTTACAAGTTATCTTGATTCATACCCAAACATAGGGCTTTTATATACTATATAAAAAGTTATTATAAAATAATAAATAACTAAAATCACTTACAAAGAAAAGAATTTGTTTTTGTACAACATTCATATAAATTGCATGAAAAATATCTTCAATATGCTTTGCTTAGAGAATTATCAAACTCAGTGTGAATTTGATTCAGGAATAATGCCAGTATCTTTTGATAACAGCAATATAAAATAATCACCCACTGAAAAATAATGATAATGAATTTAGTTTTATAGTTCTTCAGTAATCCTCAGCTTCTATTACTTATTGGGTTTCACAAGCACAAAAGGGTAATAATTCAGGATTGTAGAATGGAATTAAAAAAAAAATGAAAAAAAAAAATCTATCAAGAAGAGCTTTCATAACATGTAATATTAAATAATAACTAGAACTAAGATTAAAATAGCTAACTGTAGTTGATGAACTTCAATAATATAGCAATACCAAAAAGTATTTTAAAAAATGTGTCATTTTCTAGTTTTTATTTTTTAAAAAACAGTATTTGGGAAAAAAATCCTATAATTTCTGAAAAACAAGTCAAGTAGTTCATGGAAAATTTTTACAACTTTCCTTTTGTCTAATAAGTGAAGAATCAAAGAGAAAGTATGACAGTATTTTCCTTGTTCTTGTTTTATTTGAAAAGTATTTGGTGACTCCCTACCATAATTGTTTTGAAGTTGCACTAAATGTAAATATTAAAGAAATTATTAACTTTGCTTGCTATTTTAAACCAAACATATTCTAGAATTAACAGTGACTGAGGGAAGGGTAAAGAAAATAGATTTTATATAATGCCAGTTTTCAATGGTTTGTTGATGTCTCCAATTAAGAAACTTCAAATTGTTAAGGATATTACTCCAGTAATACAACATCAGACTGGAACATCACTTAAAACCAAGAACAACCCGGAATGTCCAACCTTTAATAGCAAAGTTAACTATGTAGTTCAATGTTTGCATAAATAAAAGAAGACTGTTTAAGGAGCCAGAACAGTAAAAAGATCAGAGTATTGGTGAGGTCAGTCAACAAGTATAAAAGGAAAGAAAATTTAAATAATAAAATCCCCAAATAGTTCAGTCACCAGAACTTGGTTTTGTTCACAAGATTTCCAAAAGTGAACAGTTTATATAAATAATCTAACCTCCTCTCAAAATAATCACTGTTGATATGTTAGTGTATTATTTCTAGAACCTGCACACATACTTATACAATTAAGACAATGCTATCAGCATGATGCCATATATTCTGTATTATTATCCCCAACTAACATTAAATCAGACCACTTGCCCAGTAATTCTCCATTAACCTAATTTTTAATAGTGGCATTAAACATGAAAACACTTTGATTATTCATATTGAGCAATACGATTTTTCTCTCTCTTTTGCACTGAATAATGCTCTATATAATTCTCTGCCAATATGTATTTCTTTAAGAAATATAATGAAAAAGAAGGGTCAAATGGCAATCAACTAAGCCATTGATTCATGCTACCAAAAGGCTTTCCAAAAGGAATGCACCAATTTAAATTTCCACCAAAAATCTTTCTGTGTATCTAATTGAAATCATCATTACTACTGAGTACTGTTGCTTTAAAAAAAATAAACCACTTCAGCTGTTTTAATGACCAATAGTACTTATGCATCTAGAATATTTGTTTGATAACATTTTTATGTTTTACTTATAATCCCATTACCTGAGTCTCCCAACCATGTTCTTTAAATACCTTTTTATCAAAGTTGTCTTTACTTCCTAAAATTATTTTTACTAGGCATTTAGGGGCTGAGAACATTTGACAAATAACATATAAGACAGTATTTATTGTACTATTACTAAAATTGGTAGAACTTCTATCAGTGTCGGTCACTTGTCTAGTGTTTTAGTTTTTCTAACATTTTTGTGTGATTCAGAGGTTATTGTTATCAAGGTTAGATCACCTAAAAAATAAAGTTTCTTTATAATAATCATGCAAAGAGCTCCACTGTGACTCTTCAAAGTTAATGTTAACAGCAAAATTAAAACAATGAATCTGCTCTTTACAACTGATTAGCATTGAATTTCTTTAAAAAGGACAAACAAAAGGTCAAACTCTAAAACTCTAAGAATAGCTACTTATAACAAAAATTTCTCATTATCCACTTTTAAGTTTGTATAAGAAAATATTAATTAGTTTTTTTCTTTCATGTGAAAGGCCAAGAAACACATAAGGGTAAAGCAAAAAAATTTCTAACTAACGTTTTGCTGTTTAACATTTCTCTTTTTGAAGATGAATCTAAGCCAAAAACTTTTCAGACAGACTGAAAACAAGATGACTCCTACTTATGAATCATTTTTGCTATTACATCATAGTAAATGGAAATATAAAAAACTTAGTAACAAAACAAAACAGGGAAAATATTCCTTCTCCACTGTAAAATAAAAACATGGTGCCCACTAAATCAGTAGGTTGATTCCCACTGAAAACAGATGTACTCAGCATTTAATATTTTCATTTATTTCTGTTTAAAACTAACCTCACAGCCTTCAAAGGGAAAAGGTTGTTTTCATGACATCATAGCAGTTCTTGCTTAATATTACTTCAAAGAGTCCTTAAAACCTTCCTAAGTCTACTTCCTACCTCCATTCACATTCATTTCCATCTGCACAACAAATCAGTGTCCAAATATCACAAGAGTTTCTCTGCTTAGAGCCAGAGTTAGAAAGCAAATTAGAAAAAAATAAAACATTAAACTTCCACTACACAATACTGTGCGAACTCTGTAATACAGAAATGTTTTCAGATTGTTGGTAATATTTAATTATACTAAATGACATAACTTAAAAAAATTTTAATTAGGAAACAGTTAAAAGTAAAGACAAATTGCTCCTGTAGATTCCTAAAAACAGTAGGAATCTACACTCTGGGACTTGGGATGGTGGAGGAGAGGCAAGCAGTTGGAGAATCCCTGCAACAGTATCCAGTTTTCTGTCACCGGATTCTAACAATCCCATCTTCTTGCCCATCCCCTGTCAAAAATTAGAATCAACTGAGCTACTGTATCTTACCTTGATTGAATAGCGAGATAAATGGTACGACGAAATGAGACTAGATTAATTTCAGTTTTGTCATGAATAGTCACCTTTTGTCCTGAAATTAAACATAACAAAATTATAAAACTATAAAAATAAATGAAGAACTGAAAATGTATCCCTTTATAGTAATGTTTTCATAATCTTTTTAGAATTTATGAGTTTAATATAATATTCTCTTCTATAGTGTAAGTTAGTATTGATATTTATAGAATTCAACATAACTATTTCTAGTCTTTTGCCATATCTTAGAGTATTTTAATTGGAGAAGGCAATGGCACCCCACTCCAGTACTCTCGCCTGGAAAATCCCATGGACGGAGGAGCCTGGTAGGCTGCAGTCCATGGGGTCGCTAAGAGTCAGACATGACTGAGCGACTTCACTTTCACTTTTCCTTTCATGCATTGGAGAAGGAAATGGCAACCCACTCCAGTGTTCTTGCCTGGAGAATCCCAGGGACGGGGGAGCCTGGTGGGCTGCTGTCTATGGGGTCGCACAGAGTCGGACACGACTGAAGCAACTTAGCAGCAGCAGCAGAGTATTTTAATAAGTTTTTTGTCAGCTCAAAGAAGTCCAGAGCCAAACCAAGAAAACTATTTTTGTTTCTGGGTTACCTGCTCATTTAGACATGATAAAAGGCCACACTTAAGCTGTTGTTAGGGAAAACATTATTTCTATGTTTATAAACAATTATCTTGATTTGGAAGAACTATAAATTATGGACAGAAATTCAGGTTCAGAGAACATTAGATCATCATGACAGGTTGGATGGGTCTAATACAAATATGAATATTTGTTAAAGTTTTATCTTATCTAATGCTTGAAAACTTTATAAACATTTAATAGTTTTTATTTGAATTGTATTTCCACATAAGACAAATTCTATAGTTAAATGTTAACTTGGTTAAGAGACATTTTAAATGAAAAAGACACTGGAAAAAATTAAACATATTTTTATAAATTATGTTGTAGAAGATCTACTATACTCTAAGACAGAACTAAAATACATTATGCCCTAGAAGGGAGAGTTATACTTTTAATATTTTCTGTCAGTAATGCCTAACACGGCTCTGGACATCAAAAATGTAACATAAGCAAATAGTGACCAGTGTATATATATTCTGGTGTTTTAATGGAGACTTAACCGAAGTAAAGTTCTGAGCTTATTTTCCTATGAAATAATATAATCAAAGCTGAAAAGGAAGGACATCATGCCTGCTTCTGTACAAATATAGCTTTTGGCTTCCCCAACCTATTTTTCCAAAATGAAGAGCAAATATCTAGTCACTCGCATCTGTCACATTCACGCCATAGTAACATAAATCACATGTACTCAACATGAATGCACCTTTTTCATAGTTCAAAATCAAAGTCATAAAACATCAAATTTAAATTATGCTGGTATTAAAAAATGAATTTCCTTGTTTCATACTTTTAAAGCAGGCTCTTTCAACCTTGCCAATGCTGATATTTTGGGCTGGATAATACTTTGCTGTGAGGGGCAATCTTGTGACTCATAGGATGTTTATGAGTCCTTGCTTTCACCCACTAGTAACAGTAGCATCTCTCCCAATACTCCACAGATTAAGAATCACTGTTTAGAGGATCACATTAGATTATTCTGGGAGTATATTTTACAATTTTATTTGCAGCTACACTTTTACCTTCTTCATCTTCTTCTCCCTCTTCCTCCTCTTCTTCCTCCTCCTCTTCACTACTTCCAGCATCTTGGTCTGTGTTTGAGTCACTATCTCCTTCATCAAGAATTTCTAAAAGAACAAAGTTAAGTTTAGGAAAACATGAATGAGCAAGGGATATAAATGTACCGCATTCTGGGGAGATAATTCTCAGTTCACTACAACCCACAGTGGTGTAAGAGTTTGTCAGCCAACAAAGATGATCACACAGGTCTCATGTTACTACCTAGGTATTCAGAGGGCATTATAACTAATTAGACTAGAGAAAACCATAAGTATAATTCTTCTGCCAGATAGAAAGCAGCCATGAAATAAGCAAGGGATGAGAAGAACAAAGAAAAAGTAGATGAAGGTTTTCCAAAAGAGCAGGAGCACTGGAATGATAAATTAGGAAGAGAAATTAGCATAATGGAGAATGTAGTCAAAATATTACTAGTTCATCACCAAGAAGATAAGTCTATTATAAAAACCTAAGATGAGCAATAGAAAACAAGAATATAGCCTAAGAAAGTTTTCTGAAAGACAAAAAAGACCGAAGGAAAAAAAAAGCATAATTTAGTATTCACTCCCTGATGGCTAAGATGGTAAAGAATCTGCCTGCAATGAGAGAGACCTAGGTTCAATCCCTGGGTCGGGAAGATTCCCTAAAGAAGGTAATGGCAACCCACTCTAGTATTCTTGCCTGGAGAATCTCATGGACAGAGGAGCCTGGAGGGCTACAGTCCATAGGGTCATAAAGAGCCGGACACGACTGAGTGACTAACATATTTAGGTAGTGAATGAAATTTAAATAGTAGTGAGACTTTTATTAAAATGTATACCTATTAAGTAGAACATTATAATTAATTGATAGAATTTTCATATGTGCAATAGAAATGGAAGTCTAAAGACCTTTAAAAAAACCCGGAAAGATAAGCACTTCATTGGACTGTCATTTCTTAAAATACAACTCACATTCAGAACTATTCAAAACTGTGATGTAAAAGACTACATGAGGTCTATCATCATGTTAACAGTAATAAATGACAAAAACTAGAATCATATTTTGCCCAATGGTATGTGTTCCGTAAGTCTGACAAAAGATTTTACAAACCTGGCCAACAATCCCTCTTTGCATTTTTATTATAATCAGACAGATTTTAATACAGTTTTGGGCCAACTAATTTTTAGGAAAATTCTAATTTCCTTATATTTAACTAAATAGTATAAATCAGGAGTCACACGTAAAGTTAGCATAAACCCACATACTAGAGAAACAAGTCATTTTACAAAAGTGGAGAGTTGTCATTCAGCCCTTAGCTGACATACAAATCTCTTCAAGAATATTTCTAACCAATGTGACTGCAAGAAATGATCTGCAGTGTCTAGTTTATTATTACATAATGTGGTTCAGACAGACCTTTAAAAGGGGAAACTATTTAGTATTCAACAGGAGGAAGACCGGCACTCCTGCTGTTTTCCCAAATGCTGTAAGACCTAAAACACAAGTACACCTAGGTCACTCTAAGGTGCTAATTACTAAAGCTGTGCCCACTTCCTGCCGCGGTCATTTTTTTTAATGCCGACTCTAGAAGAACACTTTATGAAAGAATGAAGGTCAAATGGATTGTCTAGCTGTTTACATCATCCTCTCTTATCCCTTCACTTTAGAATCTACTTACTAAAATCATTTAGGCAATGACAACTGGATTTTATTAACTAAATAAAGCAGTGGTTTCCAAGTATGGTCTGTGAATCCTGGAGGAAACCACTGAGACCTGCGAGGTGGTCTGTGAAAGTGAAAGTGAAGTTGCTCAGTCGTGTCCGACTCTTTGCGACCCCATGGACTGTAGCCTATGAGGCTCCTCCGTCCATGGGATTTTCCAGGCAAGAGTGCTGGAATGGATTGCCATTTCCTTCTCCAGGGGATCTTCCCGACCCAGGAATCGAACCCGGGTCTCTGGCATTGCAGGCAGACGCTTTACCGTCTGAGCCGTCTGTAGGTCAAACTATTTTCATAGTAACACCGAAATATTATCTGCCTTTTCACTGTGCTGACATCTGAAATAAAGACGCAAAGGCAACAGGAGTTAAAACCTGCTGCATCCTGAGCACAATCAAGGTATCAAGCTGCACAAGCACTCATTGTACTTTTTACTGCCACACTAATGTAGTAGGAAAAAAGTTTCATTTAAGAACGCCCTTGAAGAAAAAATATAAAATTATTAATTTCGTTAAGTCTTAGCCCTTGAGTATTGGCATTTATAGTAGTTTGAGCAAGAAAATACGAAGTTTATATATAGCACTTCTGTTAAAAGACAAATGCACAATGGTGATGGTTATCTCAAGGAAAAACTCGTGTGACAGAGGTGCAAGATGAATTACTTATATTTTTCATTTTTACTTTAAAAAATGGCAAACAAACTAGAGTTATTAGGTATTTACCAGATATTTTCTAAAATATAAACAAAGTAATACTGTTATTTCAAGGAAAACAACCAACAGTTATTTTCAGATATTTGCCACAATCATCAAATGAGTCTTCAAGAGAATATCAGAATTCTGGAAAACACGTATCTATTCCTATGAGCTTGACAGCTTCCCAAAACATTAAGATTTTTCTGATAAAGACAGGTGGTAATATGAATAAATGTGATTTTTTGAGAATATATTAATGTGTCAATTTAATTTGGATAATGTTAACCCGTTAATACTTGGAAGATGTGAATAACTTAGTGCATCAGTATTTTCCAAATGACTGAGGAGACATGTTACAAAATCATGCTTGGGTAAAAGATCCATTCAAAGTGACAGACCAACAGATTTTAATGTTAACAAAATAGGAACATTAATGGATGTAATTTCAGGTTTCACAGTGCAATTAAATCATTAGAAACTACTAGCTATTAAATATTTAATTGGAATAGTGTTAAACAGAAATATACACAATTATAATTCTGAAAAGGCTATACTCTTCCCTTTCCAACTACATGTCTATGGTGAGGTTAAATTTCCTTCATATGTTTCAATCAAAACAACCTACTGCAACAGAGTAAAATCAGAAGCAATATGAGAATTCAATTTTCCCATTAAGCCAGACACTAAATTGCACAAAATATTTAAAACATACCATTCTTTTTCTTAAATTTCTTTGTTCATAATTATTTTTATAAAAACATGTAACTTTTGCAAATATGTACTAGGTTTATTATTGTTATTTTGAAATGACCTAGTATTTTTTATAGTCTCCCTTTAAATTTCTAGTAAGTAAATGTCAATAGATATAGCCCACATAAACAAAAGCTCTTTGGAATTCTCAATACTTTTTAAGAGTATAAAGGGATCTTGAGACCACAGAGTTTAAGGAATGCTATAGGAAAGAAAAATACTACTTTCTTGGCCAACTGCCAAGAACCTAATAAAGAAATGGATGGGGAATTCCCAAGTATAAAAAAAGGAAGAAAAAAAAAAAACAAACCTCTATACCAGGTATAATAAGAATTCTACAAAATTATTGGTATCGTTTAGGGAGACTATGGAGAAGGAAATGACAACCCACTCCAGTATTCTTGCCTGGAGAATCCTGTGGACGGGGGAGCCTGGTGGGCTGCTGCACAGAGTCGGACACAACTGAAGCGACTTAGCATGCTTGCATAGCAGGGAGACTATAGAAAAAGAAATTCATACGAAAAGAACAAAATAGATTGAAGGGGTTTCTCTATGTTTGGAAACTAAATTTATTAGAGAAAAAGGAATCTGGCATGTCCCTATTGTACCAGATTTTAGGATAATGTATAAAATGGGAAGCTTCTTACACTTTTACTTCCCCTTCAACATTCTCCTTCTAAGAATGATTAAAGCACAGAATGCAGCAACGACAGAGTTCTACATCTCTGCTCTCTCTTCCGAGGAGCTTTCAGAGCTGTAAGTATTTGTTAGGTAAAATCACAACTCAAGGAAAATAAACTTATAAGATTATTACAGAATTATAATATGTAAAATAATATAAATAATTATATATTAGAATGGTGTAAGTAGCTCTGAATATTAGCTTTAGTAGAAAAATAATGACACACATTAAAAAAAAACAGTACAGTGTCTAAATACATGCTCTGTGGTAAGACAAAGTACTGTATTTTATTTATCTTTACACAAACATTTACTCCTGTATCAAAAAAGTAACTTACTCTAGGTGACTTAGCTAGTAATGGCAGAAACAAAATACAAACCATTATCTAAACAAACAGTGCTTATGGTATACTAATGATGTTCAAATGATAATAATCAATTTATCCATGAAGTATATTAAGCTACTGTGATTGATTTTATCAGAAAGATATAAATCTGCCCTCAAGAAATAATGAAGTATAGAACTTTATAACACAGTATAGCACTTAATCAAATACTAAATTGGTGGCAATTTAAGCAGCAACTCTTAACTGGAAGTGAGGTTAAATAACGGCCATTGTAATACATGGATATTTCTTAAGAGGGATGAAGCTGAAGAGTTACATAATTAAATAGAGAAAGAGGAGAAGGAAAATGAGTTAAATAATTTAAAAGTAATACCATGGGTAGGACTTCCCTGGTGGGCTATAGTCCTAGGGTTGCAAAAGATTCTGACATGACTTAGAGACTAAACAACAGCAACACCACCACCATGGATAAGCACTAGAAAGAAAAATAATGCACGAGCAAACGGTGAAAAGAGAATGGCTTCACAGAGCAAAGATTCCAGTAGGCAGGGGTCAGAGTGATCTATACCATTCTATCAGTATCACACAATTAAGTAAACTTCTTCTTTTAAAAGGAAATTATTTTTTAAAGTTCTACATACCCTTCTTAATAGCTCTGTACTTCTCTTCATTCTCCATAAAATTAGGATCCATCTTGAAAACATCTCAAAAATAAATAAACACAAGTTAAGTTAGTGTTTATTTTCGATACTGACATTTGTTTGTATGCCACTTCCCAATGCCCACCCCTGACTTACTAAGAACATCTTCTGGATTATAGTCGTCTTCCAGAGGAAGCATATGGGTGAACTGATCATCTTCTTCCACTAAATCAAGTCCTTCTAGGATAACAGGGTGGTCCTTGAATCCATCCTTCCTTACAGCAAACATCACTTCAATCATATATTGAACCCTTTTGTCAATTTCAGACTCATGGAGAATGTTTCGAAGCCGTTCAAATATAGCTAAAGTTAAACACAAAGAAAATAAAAATAAACACAAAGCACTACATATAATAATACTCAAACTAAAGCTCAATCTCAAACCAAGGATATATATTTACCATTGATCCCTCTTGGTGACACTTGTGTTAATTTGAGACCACATTCCTTAAGAAAACCAATAGCTACTTCAACACTGTCATCTGTTGGTCTTTCCAGAAGCAAAGTGAGCATTTCTAAGCATAAAACTTCATGAGCCTTGAATAGAAAGAAGACATACAAAATGCTTTCACCTGTATTAATCTACTACTGATGGTAATTTTAAAAATTAGTAAGTCTAGTTTTTACAGTGATGGTATTGTACATATGATGAGCAAAGTTTCATAATGTACATAAAAATACTCCAAATATGGGATACAATTTTTCTTTCATTTCCGTTATGCATCTGCAAAGAATTTCCTGATGATTTTTCCAAAAATCTTAATTTACTACACTGGATACTGGATTACTACATCTAGTTCTACTGGATAGAACTAGATGATTTATCTCTAGCAGAAATATTCCTCTTATACTCTCTATAATAGAAAGATACATTATCTTTAAGAAATGTCATAATTAACCTCAAAATAGAAGTTAAAGTCATTTATTAATTTTTAATCTGAGATATTTTCATAACTACTATATGAAAAAAAGTAACATGATTCTTTTTATAATATCCTTCTCCATGATCACAACTCTATATCCATTTCGCAATTCATTCTCTCAGCAATTCTGTTAGCAAACAGTTCTTAAATTACATGAATACTAGTTTTCTCAGAAAATTTCTTTCTATAGTTTATAGCATACAATGACAGTTTTGAATACTTCTATTTTTATTTAAATCAAACTCTACACTGGCCATGGTCAAAGTTTAGAATTTTATAAACACCACCAAGTAGAGAGGGAATAAAAGTATATCGAGAAGCTTTGCTGTAAAAGAAAATGGACTTAGGAAGCGTGTTTAAAAGACCATACATATGCCTTTTAAAAACTAGACTCTTACTTGAGATGGAGAGACAACTTAGGAAAATATCCTCTTCATATCTAGCACAATATCAAAAATAAACATTGAATTTATTTTGGGAAGACAGGCAAGATTGAACAGTCTTACATTAGGGACAAGAAAATACTGCCCTGTACCGCAGTTTGGAAGATGCAAAATACTTATCATTTTAACTGGTTTATGTGAATGCCAAAAATATCTCCAAGTATAATATATATTCAAAAAGTGAAACATATCTGTGCTGTTATAGTCTGTGAAATTAGGTTTACAGACATGTAAAATTATGTTTCTGTGATCTTAAGTAGAAAATTATCATTGTAATATGACTAGGTTAAAATCTAAAAGGTTTCTTAAAGTGAGTACCAGAATTTCATGTAGCAAAGAATTAAAATATTATTAAATGTTAGAGAAATAAGATTAAGTCTGTCTTCAAAATTCTTCCTCTTATTTATAGATATAATTTTTAAAAATAATACATATCTGAAGGAAAACTGTGAGTATGGACAAGAGCAATTTTACTGTTTTCATTTTTAAAATGTGGCTCAGCTGGTAAAGAATCCACCTGCAATGCAGGAGACCTGGGTTCAATCCCTGGGTTGTGAAGATCCCCTGGAGAAGAGAAAGGCTACCCACTCCAGTATTCTGGCCTGGAGAATTCCATGGACTGTACAGTCCACAGGATCACAAAGAGTCAGACACGATGAGCGACTTTTACTTCCCCCTGGAGAATGGAATGTCAACCCACTCCAACATTCTTGCCTGGAGAATCCCAGGGACAGAGGAGCCTGGGGGGCTACAGTCCATGGGATTGCAAAGAGTCAGACAGTAGTGAGCGACTGACACATAACCTAACTTAAGATAACAAATCAAAACTCTCAGTGGATAAATAAAAAAATAAACACAAAAACTAAATAATAAAATGATAAATTTTTGCATTTAAAACAGATTAAAAGTATTTAGTACACAATATTTTATAAAATGATCCTAAGAATATATGAGTATTTACATATACCATGTAGTTATACATATGAATATACATATATATATGCAGTTGTGGGGAACAGCATTTTTTAAAGAATATCAGCTGTTAGGCTTTCTTGAACACTAGGTACAGGGAAAAGAGAAGAAATAGTACCTTTTAAAATAAAAACACATTATAGTCTTTGAAGGAAAACTATGCAGTTAAGTAACCACGTAGAGTATTAAGAGTTTGATTAATTTACTAACACTTGTCCTGGGTTCCTCTTTACATTAAAAATGCATTTATTATAGTTCTAAAATTAAAATATCATTCAAGATACTTTTCTGAAGGACTGTAAGTCAAAACAAAGTTCTCACTGAAGTGGCATCAAGCCTGTGGTCTAATGGCACTGAATGGCACCAAATTTTGAAAATGATTACTTACCACATTTTGATTAATAAGATGTGCCACAAATTTTGAAGCTGTCAGACAAAGTGGCTGGAAAGGGAAATTAGAGACAGTTAATCTATAAACTAAAACAAATTTTCATTTATCTATAGAGTCTACAGTTTACTTACACACTCTACTTAAAATATGTAACATGCAAGGTAATTTTAATGTGTTATAAAATAAAAATTAGTATATGTGAAAACATGACATTTCTGGAACAACAGAAATCAACATCGCTTACTAAGGTTGATTCTTAATTACTATGGTTGATACGGTTTATTAGTCTGTTATCTGTAGCAGTCTACCTACAAGTCGATTACATATACCTTATCATTTCTCCGATAGCCTTTTCGAAAATTAAGAATTAATCTTTTGAGGATTAACTCTCCAATTTGTGGAAATTTCGAGTTGATAATTGCCACTAATGCTGCATAAACATGGGTGAAGATTGGAGAAGCACTCTGTGCTTGCAAAACAGATCTGGATAGCAGGCCTCTGGTTAAAAGAGAAAAGAAAAGGAGTCAACAATACTCACTGATTTCATTAGAAGGAAAAAAATTCACCTAAAATCCAGCTATATTCAGTTCAGTTCAGTTGTTTAGTCGTGTCCGACTCTTTGCGACCCCATGAATCGCAGCACGCGAGGCCTCCCTGTCTGTCACCAACTCCCGGAGTTCATCCAAACTCATGTGTGTCAAGTCAGTGATGCCATCCAGCCATCTCATCCTCTACTGTCCCCTTCTCCTCCTGCCCCCAATCCCTCCCAGCATCAGGGTCCTTTCCAATGAGTCAACTCTTCGCATGATGTGGCCAAAGTATTGGAATTTCAGCCTCAGCATCAGTCCTTGCAAAGAACACCCAGGACTTATCTCCTTTAGGATGGACTGGTTGGATCTCCTTGCAGTCCAAGGGACTCTCAAGAGTTTTCTCCAGCACCATAGTTCAAAAGCATCAATTCTTCCACGCTCAGCTTTCTTCACAGTCCAACTCTCACATACCATACATGACCACTGGAAAAACTATAGCCTTGACTAGACGGACCTTTGTTGCGAAAGTAATGTCTCTGCTTTTGAATATGCTATCTAGGTCGGTCATAACTTTCCTTCGTCTTTTAATTTCATGGCTGCAATCACCATCTGCAGTGATTTTGGAACCCCAAAAAATAAAGTCTGACACTGTTTCCCGATCTATTTCCCATGAAGTGATAGGGCCAGATGCCATGATCTTAGTTTTCTGAATGTTGAGATTTAAGCCAACTTTTTCACTCTCCTCTTTCACTTTCATCAAGAGGCTTTTTAGTTCCTCTTCACTTTCTGCCATAAGTGTGGTGTCATCTGCATTTCTGAGGTTATTGATATTTCTCCCAGCAATCTTGATTCCAGCTATATTACTTCTCTGTAAATCATCATAAGAGCTAAATCAGAACTAAAATTTCACTACCTTTATCTAGAGGAAGAAACTGTCTTACTAATAAATTAAAACTGATTTTGAGGAAATAAAATTTCAATCTGTACTTATATAAAATAGATTTAATATAACTTTTTTCAAAATTTTTTCTCTCTAAATATAAATCTTCTTTTCCAGTTGCTGTTCATTACATCTATTCATGAATTTAAGTTCTTAACTTCTTATATTAATTCACTTAACAGTATCAAAAGTGAAGGGAGAAAAGACCTGCTTCAAAAGTACTGAACTTTGACTTAAAGTAAAATTTCCACTATGAAATTTTATATGAAATTCATATAAATTAATTCTGTGATGAAAGACAAATTGGGGTGGTTTCCATCTAAAAGACAGGCTTAAGTCTACTGTTCATGAAAATAAAAGTGAAAACAATATTCCTGAGAGATAAAGAAAGCACTGAAGAAATAATGCTAAAACAAGGACAGGAATATAAAAGGTCCTACCTTCTAACTCATTTTGAAATGCACATGTTTCTATCAATGTATACATTTGATAAGAAGAGAGATACAAAATGGGCTAACTGAAGAGTTATTTTTAGCAATGTAATAACAAACAATATTTGATTGTCAAAAGGCAGAAAAACTATCATCTGTCATACCTAAACCTCGTTATCAGGTTTAGGTATGACATCTGAATCACTAGAGTAGAAACTGAAAAAAGATAACTCAGTTTATAAACAGTAACATCTTAAATTACTCTTGTAACTTTTGAGTCTGCTGCTTTCTGAATAAAATGAGAGTGCTTTCCCGTGGCTGCCTCCCGGTCACCTTACTGACCCCCACCACGTGCTACACCTTACTTTATATATATATATATATCCCAAAGTTTTGCACTGATGATCTGGGTCATATGGGAAAATAGTCCTCAGATTTTAAAATAAATAGAACATAGAATATTTCTATTTCCTGATGAGTTAAAATATCACAACTACTTAGAAACCACACAGAAAATGGTTGTTATTCCCTTCTGCTTTTCTAAAATTTATTACTTATCTTTCTCATTTCTTTCACATTCCCACTTTGCTTTCATTAGAAATTAAACTGGTGTGAGGAGCACTTTGCGTATATATAAAGAAATTAAATATTTATTTTTATTCATGCGTTTAAATTATTGGAAGTATTCAGTCAATAAATAACTGTGCCAAAATTATTATATGACATCAAAGCTTCTCAAACAGTAAAAACCCCACACAAGCTCTAATAGTTGAGTTTAAGTTATTTGTTAGTAGCTTACGTATTTATAACAACTGCATTTTAAATACTCCTTGAAATTTTCTTTGAAATGAAGTAGCATAATAAATGAATGATTACTTTTCATGTAGATATTACTTTCCATTGAAAAAGCGCTATGAAATACTACAAATAAAACAGCCAATGCTTACCTTCCTCTGACTATATTTTCTTGAAGAAGTTCTTGAATAATAATACCGATATTGGAAATGTTGACTTTGTTGATCAGGCCATTGATAGATTTCTTCAGGGCTTCCCAGCTCATCCTCTGATATGCCAAGCTAAAAAGAATTGATTTTAATAAAGATGAAAATTCAGTCAACAATTACAACAAGAGGTTATAAGAACACAAAAAATACTTAGTGTTCCTTTATTTCTGAAATAATTTTCACAAAATGACCCAAAAGAACAATAAAATATATGAACACGTGGATACAGAAATTATACCTAAACCATATCTTATTCTCCATATATGTTATACTCATTTACAAATTCCTTTTAATAACATAATAAAATAATACAAGGATGTGTAAGGATAACATTGTTCTTATGTCCATATATGTGTGTATTAGTAGCTTGGTCGTGTCCGACTCTTTGCAACCCCATAGACTGTAGCCCACCAGGCTCCTCCATTCATGGAATTTTCCAGGCAAGAGTATGAATGGGTTGCCATTTCCTTCTCCAAAAGGAACTATAAAAAGAAAGGAAGTGAAGTTGCTTAGTCATGTCTGACTCTTTGCGACCCCATGGACTGTGGCCTACCAGGCTCCTCCATTCATGGAATTTTCCAGGCAAGAGTACTCGAGTGGGTTGCCATTTCCTTCTCCAGTCCATATATATTGCAATTTATAACATTTATTAGTTAGATTCAGTACATGCTTATTTTATAACACTTAATTTACTAAACTTGCCTTTAAAAGAAATGTTTTAAAGTAAAAGCAACTATTTTTTATTTAAATTACAATATATAATACCTAAATATAAGCTGTAAAAAGGAAATTTGGTATTATGTTCCTTCTCATAAAAGCATGACAGAAGAAAAAAATTAAGTGTTAAACCATAAAGAAATAGTATTAATCATAGAAAAAGGGAAAGTCATACAAAATCATGGAACTGAAAGACTGTACTAAGTATATTAAAGAACATCTGTATATTTAAGCAGTAGTCCCACAGGCTTATTAGCTGAATGCTAGATGGCTACACTGTTTTTTTTTTTAACTTCGAGCATAGGTAAATTATTTAGTCTAAATGGGTTTCTTTAGGTTGAACTTGGTACTATCTAAGGTCTTTTAAAGCTCAAATTCTACAGTTTTTATAATTATTTCTCTGTGGAATATGATTTCAGGTGCAAAAAGTCTCAACCTTTCCTTATATTTCTCTGGCAGTCTGGTGAAGGTGATGAACTTCTTAGAATAATGTGTAAAAATATATAGGATAACAAAGGATACCAATCATATTGAAATAGAGCTTTCAAAGGATGAAATCAACAAAAGTTTGATAGTCTATGTGCTTCTTAACACATTATATAGCAAGAACTGGTAGTAGGCATAATAGCTTCTTTAATTCAAGTAGCATAAACGGTATTTTGAGGTATTTGTAACAAACAGTCTGTTAATACTATGGTCTGCTGCCTACATTCCTGATAGAAATGTTAAACTACATCAATTTTAATAGATGCAATTATTTCCAATTCACATTCATGGACTGCCTGAATTTTATCCAATGACCTCTTGAAAGTCTATAGGTTAAGATTCCCTGTTTTGAACTTTCCTACACTGTTGATGATTGACTATGCCAAAGCCTTTGACTGTGTGGATCACAATAAACTGTGGAAAATTCTGAAAGAGATGGGAATACCAGACCACCTGACCTGCCTCTTGAGAAACCTATATGCAGGTCTGGAAGCAACAGTTAGAATAGGACATGGAACGACGACTGGTTCCAAATAGGAAAAGGAGTGCGTCAAGGCTGTAGATTGTCACCCTGCTTATTTAACTTATATGCAGAATACATCATGAGAAACGCTGGGCTGGAAGAAGCACAAGCTGGAATCAAAATTGCCAGGAGAAATATCAATAACCTCAGATATGTAGATGACACCACCCTTATGGCAGAAAGTGAAGAGGAACTAAAGAGCCTCTTGATGAAAGTGAAAGAGGAGAGGGAAAAAGTTGGCTTAAAGCTCAACATTCAGAAAACTAAAATCATGGCATCTGGTCCCATCACTTCATGGAAAATAGATGGGGAAACAGTGGAAACAGTGGCAGACTTTATCTTTTTGGGCTCCAAAATCACTGCAGATGGTGACTGCAGCCATGAAATTAAAAGACGAAGGAAGTTATGACCAACCTAGATAGCATATTCAAAAGCAGAGACATTACTTTGCCAACAAAGGTCTATCTAGTCAAGGCTATGGTTTTTCCAGTGGTCATGCATGGATGTGGGAGTTGGACTGTGAAGAAAGCTGAGCCCCGAAGAATTGATGCTTTTGAACTGTAGTGCTGGAGAAGACTCTTGAGAGTCCCTTGGACTGCAAAGAGATCCAACCAGTCCATCCTAAAGGAGACCAGTCCTGGGTGTTCATTGGAAGGACTGATGCTGAAGCTGAAACTCCAATACTTTGGCCACCTCATACGAAGAGTTGACTCATTGGAAAGGACCCTGATGCTGGGAGGGATTGGGGGCAGGAGGAGAAGGGGACGACAGAGGATGAGATGGCTGGATGGCATCACCGACTCGATGGACATGAGTTTGGGTAAACTCCAGGAGTTGATGGAGAGGGAGGCCTGGCGTGCTGCGATTCATGGGGTCGCCAAGAGTTGGACACGACTGAGCAACTAAATTGACTGACTGACTGACTGACTGTTGATGGGAATGTAAACTTGAGCAGCCACTATAACGAACAGTATGGCGGTTCCTTAAATAGAATTACAATATGATCCAGCAAACCTACTTCTAGACATACCTCCAGAAAAGACAAAAACTCTAATTTGAAAAGATACATGCACCCCAATGTTCACAGTGGCACTATTTATTAACACAATAGTTAAGACATGGAAGCAACCTAAGTGTCCATCAACAGATGAACATATAAAAAAGATGTAGTATGTCTACACCATGGAATATTACTCATCCATAAAAAAGAACGGAATACTGCCATTTGCAGCAACACGCATGAACCAAGAGATTATTATACTAAGTGAAGTAAGTCAGAGAAAGACAAATATTCTATCGCTTACACATGAAATATAAAAAAATAATACAAATAAACTTATCTACAAGAGAAACATTCACAGACACAGAAAACATCTATGGTTACCAAGTGGAAGGCAAGGGAGGGATAAATTAAGATTATGGGATTAACTGATACACATAAACAACAAGAATTTACTTTGTAGCACAGGGAACTATATTCAATATCTTATAATAAATAAAAGAATCTGAAAAAGAATATGTAACTGGGTCACTTTGCTATATACCTGAAACTAACACAATATTATAAATTAACTATGGTGGTGGTGGTGTAGTCGTTAAATTGTGTCCGACTCTTACGACCCCATGTCTGTAGGCTGCCAGGCTCCTCTGTCCATGGAATTCTCCAGGCAAGAATACTGGAGTGGGTTGCCATTTTCTTTTCCAGGGGATCTTCCCAACCCAGCAATCAAACCTAGATCTCCTGCATTGCAGGCAGACTCTTTACCAACTGAACTACAAGGAAGTTCCCAAATACTTTAATGAAATAAAAAAAAAAAAGAACTCCTGTTTTAGAGTGCTATACCAGGTATATCAAGGAGGTGGTGGTGAGAGCTGTCTATACTGGTAAGAAACCGCATTTTATCACCGACACTGTCATCAGCAAACACTGAAGATAAAAAGCAGACGGCAGTTAATTTCATCACTGTTTCTAAATTCTCTATAGATTGCACATTCCCTTTCTGCCTGCATCTGAGGTGGAACTCTTCCTGCCCTCAATCCAACCCTTTGGTATGTTACTATACAGAGTAGTAAGCTTTATAGATTAACAACTAGCCTGATCAACAAGATACTGCTGATACATAATCACAAACTCTTCCATTAAACTTTGGTCAACAGACAATAATCAAGTACAACTGTACTTCTTAATTAGGAAACCTACAATTAACCTGATTTAGTATCTGCTGAGGAAAGACTACACTTCTGTTTCCTTTATAGCCTATAGGCAGAGTTCAACTGTATATAAAATTATCTTCTAAGAATCTACTTAAAATTGCATATATTATGGATTCTGCCCGCATTAAAAAGACTCAGAGATTAATGACAATGCTTTCAATCTTTGACAGTTAGGATTGCTTTGAATGGGGTCAGAGACAGTACATATTTTTCACTAATACTTCCACTACTGCCTGCTATAACAGCAGCATGCCTGCATGATCATGAAGCTCCCAAAACCCACACAAGCAACTTTCAAATCCCTTCTCTACATAACACTGCAGGCATCACTACCAAGTGCTAGTCTATGAAACATAAAGAAAAACTTAGTGTTTTAATGTCATTTAAACGTCCCCTTCTAGCTCATAAATTTTTATACTTTATTTCAAATATTTATAACTTATTTTATAAAAATGACATTTCTACCTCAAGCTAATTCTTACAACAAATTTATATTTCATTTATATAAGGTTCTCAAGTACTCTCAAGTTGCCATGAAAATACACAACAAAGATGTAGAAGACCTTCTTGACTCAGCTGGAATTGTTTTTCTTAGAAGTATACCTACCTTCTATCCCAATCTTTTTCTTGACTACCTGGCAACTGAGTGATCATTTCAATCTTAGGCCATAGTTTTCCTGGTTATTATCTCACTTCACTAGAGAAAAAGGCCTTGAAAACAGCTGCACTTTTCTACATAGTTTCTCATCATTTCAATTATTTTGAAAAGGGAAGGAAAGGTACTTAGAGAGAATGGTCACATATGAATTTTGATTATTTGCCTCAGTGTGGCAAAAAACTGTAAGATGTTATGGTCTAAAAAAAGTAGGGAAAAGAGAAAACTGTCAACTGCTTCACAGGTTAGTACAAGGGCTGACAAACTACACCCAAGAGCCAAATTTAGCCTACAGCCTGTTTTTGCAAATAAAGCTTTATTGGAACACAGCCATTCTCATTTGTGTGCATGTTTTATCTATGGCTATATCCAATAAAATAGTGAAGCACGCATCCTCAAGTTACGTCCAGCTCTTTGAGATCCCATGAACTGTAGCCGGCCAGGCTCCTCTGTCCTTAGCATTTCCCAGACAAGAATACTAGAGTGGGTTGCCCTTTCCTCCTCCAGGAAATCTTCCCGACCCAGGGGCTGAACCCACGTCTCTTACATCTCCTGCACTGGCAGGTGGATTCTTTACCACTGTGCCACCTGGGAAGCCCTATAATGGTGAAGGGGAGTAGCTACAACAGACAGGATAATGCACAAAGCCTAAAATAGTTACTATCTGTCCTTTTATAGAAAAAGTTTGCCGACTCCTGGTTTGGTATAATTAGAAAGATCCATTTTAGTTCTAAAATAGTACTCTTGATTATCAATGAAAAATGGACACCACTAATAAGCATACAACTACAAAAGGAATGGTTTGAAAACAGTAAAAGAAAAAAAAAAAAAAAAAGATAAGTGACCTTTCCTCAGACTTTTCCACTTATTCATGCAGAAAGTAAAGACGTTAAGAGCTGCTGTCCGGGAAAATATTAAGCAGAGCTCCAGTGGAGCTTCTGAAGGCAGGAAGGAAAGAAGTATAATTTGAGGTCTCTATCATTATGGACTCTGCATGTAAATTCTCAACAGTCAAGGTTAATTGGAACATAGATGACTTTTTTCAGTGAGAGTGTCACCGCCTTATATACTTAGTGGTATTGACATGCCTGTTTTTATCTGTAATCTGTTCCTGCATCATTCTGAGTTTTGCAGGAGGAATATACGCTCCACCAGTGCGAGTAAGAAGAGGATCCAGCTCCTCTTTCTTCTTCTTTGCAGTAGGTTCATCCTGAGCAGAGGAACTCTGGGTTACCGATGGTTCTGGGCTTCTTCTCCCAGGAGATGGTGATTTCCGGGACCTCTTCCGATCCACATCTCTTTCTCTGCGTTTCTCTCGGTCTCTACTTCTGTAATACATGTTTTTGATGGAGAAAAGATGACACAAAATACATTCTTAAATGAACTGCATACCAAATGAGTGAGACCATTTGGGGGCCACAGATTCAGATAAGGAAAAGGGGTTTGGTAGTGCCTCACAGAGAAAATGTAACTTAAACTAGGTCATCAAGGCTCGAGAGGATTTACATTGCGGGCAAGGTGGTGAGGGGGTGGGGGGTGGGGAGGGGAGGGAGGATGGCATTCTGCAACTAGTAGAAGACAGAAGAACTACTAAAAAATGGAGCAAGGTTATTTAGGCCAGAATAAGTCGAAACAATAAAGAATAATGTATAACAGCAGTTGGAAAGATGAGTTCGACTCAGAATATGAAATCTTAAAAGACAAGCAACAGACTAAGTTTTTTTATCCTGCAAGTGATAAGAAATCATTAATAATTTGAGTGGGATAGTAACATGAAAATAGTATTTTCCAAAGACAAATTGGCCTGTGATGTATGTGATAAGTTGCATAAAGGAGAAACCAGAGTTAACCTCCAATAATAGCAATTTAGGAGTGAGACTGTTATCATAAATTGTAATTTGAAATTGTTTCCTGATAGGACTGGCAATTTATTATAAATCTCAAAATATCAGAACCTTCTGATTATTTTAGACAATGTGAAAAAATAAACCATTTTCTAGCCACAAAAACTCTTCCCTACTAATGCAGGTGCTACCCTTTGTAAAATGATTATATAATATTTTCAAACTATCAAGAAATAGCAAGAAAGAATGAATCTTTGCTGTCTGCTCTCTTTCCCCAGTGAGAGTTTGTCCACTTGGCTGCTTGCTACATACATCTGCCTAGAAGCTCAGATTATTCTGTTCATGCTTTGTGTGACCACGAGTTATATGAATAACTATCACTGTACTACCAGGAAAGCACTTAGTAGATTTTACCTAAATCTAGAGGGTATGTTTGAAATAATATGTCTTAATACATGGAAAAGAGTGCTTCTAGTCACCTACCCAGGTAGCTGTGGACAAACTGTTTTCCAACTGAAGCACAGAGACCTGAGTGACCGCCCCATGAAGACACAGCCTGTACCTACCAACACAATGTGAACAGTGGTAGCGGGAAAGTGGTTCCAAATAAAAACCCCAATTAGTCAAAGGCAGGTGCTCTGAACTCTAGCCACTGCTTTGTAACTGAGTTGAACATTTTACATCTACAGGAAAAAGCAACTCATTTTATATCTATTCTCTGTAGAGAATAGCTACAGAAGGAATTTACTGACACTGGTTATGATTCTTCTGAGAAACACCAGGTAAAACTGCTTGTTGGCTGGTAAAATTGTGTCCTTATACACTTATAGTGTTTCTCCTTCAGAGTGCAGAAGTAATAGTCTTCTCAGTCTAAACAGAAATATTTCTCAAGTGTTTTTCTACTGTTAGCCTTTATAGTCTACATAATAAACAATGTGCTTACTTCACAGTGTGTGTGGATCAAATCAAACTTTGTATACAAACACTGGACTAGACAAGGAATTATAGTGAAGTAATACAGTCAGGGACGGATATAAACATAGGCTCTGGAGTCAGAATTGAGCTCAAATCTCAGTTTCATTATCTACTAGACAGATAACAGCAACCTGAGGTAATAATCAGTTCTAACCCACTTCCTTATATGTAAATTGTGAGGTACAGTACCTAGTATATAGGAGTTTTGACAGCATTTGAGAAGGTCTGAGAATGCCTAGCTCACCAATTATGGTGGTAGCAGCTGCTCTTATTAAAGTGTCATTAAGGTGACAGCAGATAAACCTGTCTTTTGGAGGTTAATTTAATCTGACGTTTATACAGACAGGTTACATGTTAGAAAGTAAGCAGTGAAAAGGAAATTTTGGCTGCAGATATCAAATAATGTACTTGGTTCCAAACCATGGAGAAATCAGATTAAAATTCTAGTGTGGTATAGTCTAGGTAGTCATGGAATAGATGATATGAGAGAGACATCAAAAAGGATATAGAACTATGTGAACAAAAGTACATGCTAGGCAAGTTTTGGAAACCAGATGACTAATAAAGTGGGCAGTCAAGTTCTCTAAGACTCAAGTAAGAATAATTTATACTTAAAAAATGGTAACTTCATTCTCAATGTCCCTCTGCCATTATGTAAATTAAGATCATTCAATATCATAAATGACTTTCATTCAGTAAACAATCTCTGAAACTCATATAAGCCAATTCCTCATATAGCACAGTATAATGAATAAAAGCTTGAGACCTAGAGTCAGACAGACGAGGACTTGTCACTGACACACTTTTAAAACATGAACAAATGACTTAACTTCTCTAAGCTTCATTTTCTTCATCTATAAAAGGTATATATTTACTGCAATAAGAAGCTAATTCACATTAAGTCCTTATTAGAAAGCCTGGCACCTAAAAACATCCACTTAATGCTAGCTGTGACTATTATTATGCATAAAGAAAATTTAAACAAGTATGTTTCTATAGTTAAAATATGCAATACTAACCGTGACTCCATGCTACTATCATAAGAACGTTCTCTCCTTGAACGCTCATAGTCTGACCTGCTGGAATCAAAGTAACCTCTATCCCGAGGAGATCTTTCTTGTTCTATGTATCTAACACATAAAATAAGAAAACCAAAGTTACAAGTTGAAAACAATGATGTTATACTTAGAAAAGTCATATATTGGTAATGGTGATGTAACTCTATGACTGTACAAAGTCCTATCAAGTAGATCTTAACAAACAGATTATTTTGTTGACATCTATTTACTTAGTCATGATTATAAAAGCTTTCCACTGGTATGCAAAAAAACAACTCCTGGAATTCACTTAACCAAGCCTGACATCCTGGACATACTGTCCTTAGCAGAAGATACATATTTGCATATCATATACAGCTTAGTGGGGACAAAGCTATCCTCTGCTGTCTAGCTGGCTCATTCTATCAAAGTACTGAACAGTGTCACTGGCTGGCCTCCACTGGTTGGCAACCACTAGTGTCATTGGTTGGCCTCCATAAAATCCAGTTATTCCACTCCAAAAGGCTATTTTTCTCAGCTCCTATTCTTAAAGTCATATTGTTAGATATCTGTGAGAATGGATTGAATGATCAGCAAACAGGGATAGTTAGTATAAAATCTGCCTTTTGAATCTCAAAAGTCAATAAAGTCAGAGAACCTTAAGAGAAGTCAATACATACACACATGATAAATATACACAGTAATATAATCTATGTTTCATATGCATATCTACAATTTATTTGCATACACACATATGTGTGTATATGTCTATAGAGAGAGTTTCTAAAAAATATATATAGGGAGGAGGTGATCCATGAAAGACAATAAGTAGATGCAGAACACAGTAATTAACTCGTGTATAAAGCAAAGGTTTTTTGAGACAGCAGAATGGAATATGAACAAAGTACACAGGGAATAAGAGATCAGACAACTGGAAGAAAATCTAGAGGATGCTTCTCCTTTCATAAATTCTTTTTCAAGGTTATAGCTTACTAAGTGAAATAACTGAAGTCATACTATGAAGGCATGATGAACATTAATGGTAACATTTCTGGGCCTTCGAACTTAAAACAGAATTATGGTAAGATACATATAAAAACATTTGAGGACTATAAAGAGCCATGTAAATATAAAGCATTAGTATTAAGAGTAAAAGCACTTCAAAATAATGTGATTTCAACTAAACTTTCCATTTTATAAACTTCTATGCAGTATTTGACATATTAAAATTATTCTCCTTCACCTAAAAATTTTCATAAAAATCTAGAATTATTTACTAGAAATTCCTAGAACAGTCATTCAAGGATGATCTGTTCTCAACCCCACTCAAGTAATATTTCCTATAAAACCATCAAAAAAAGTTAGTAAACCTAAAATTAGAAATCTAAGAGCTAAATAATTTCTTAAACTTGTCAATAAAATTTTAAATGGTATTTAGAACACATAAAATTGTTTACCTGTCTTCTGGAGAGGAGGTCCTTTGATATGAATTATAATTTTCCCATCTGTCATGACCAGAAGAATGCTTTCAATGGAAAAAAAGAGGGGGAAGGGAAATTTTAAAATTGTTAAAAAAACAAACAATGACACATGTATCTTGGAAAACTGGAAGTGCTTTAAAAATTAATTCAAAATATGTTTTTAAACATAAAATAATTTATACTACCTAAATAGTATATAAGGTAAAACAAAATTTTCAGGCCATCCCAGGTAAATGTCTGGCAGTTATGTTTGCTATAGATCAAATACTGTCTTTAAACAACAACAACAGCAAAAAAACCCCTCAAGGTTTACTAGAAGAAAATAATTCTTAAATTTTCGATGCCACTTAGCTAATATTTTATTCCTATGTAATGAGATTAAGATAGTAAAGAATCTGCCTGCAATCCGGGAGACCCAGGTTCAATGCCTGGGTTGGGAAAATCCCCTAAAGAAGGGAATGGCTACCCACTCCAGTATTCTTGTCTGGAGAATTCCATGGACAGAGGAGCCTGGCAGGCTACAGTCCATAGGTCGCAAAGAGTCAGACACCACTGAGCTACTAACACTTTTACTTTCAATAAGATTTAAATTTATAGAACACCATTTTTTTTTTTTTTGAGCTTTAATCAGTTATATTTTATTATTTTTTTTTATATTTTATTTTTTTTTATTCTTCCAATTTTATTTTATTTTTAAACTTTACATAATTGTATTAGTTTTGCCAAATATCAAAATGAATCCGCCACAGGTATACATGTGTTCCCCATCCCGAACCCTCCTCCCTCCTCCCTCCCCATACCATCCCTCTGGGCCGTCCCAGTGCACCAGCCCCAAGCATCCAGCATCATGCATCGAACCTGGACTGGCAACTCGTTTCCTACATGATATTTTACATGTTTCATTGCCATTCTCCCAAATCTTCCCACCCTCTCCCTCTCCCACAGAGTCGCCCAGAGATAAATCCATGCACATATGGACACCTTATCTTCGACAAAGGAGGCAAGAATATACAATGGATTAAAGACAATCTCTTTAACAAGTGGTGCTGGGAAATCTGGTCAACCACTTGTAAAAGAATGAAACTGGACCACTTTCTAACACCATACACAAAAATAAACTCAAAATGGATTAAAGATCTAAACATAAGACCAGAAACTATAAAACTCCTAGAGGAGAACATAGGCAAAACACTCTCCGACATACATCACAGCAGGATCCTCTAGAACACCATTTTTATAAAGGCCTTTCCTGGCGAATACCACGACCAAAGGACGGAGGTTTTCTGTGGTTATGCCCAAGTCTTCTATAACGTTGCACTTACGTTCTTATCTCCTTTGGCTTAAGAAAACCATAACATTAGTCCAGGTTACCAAATCTGGACAAAACAAAAGAAACGGACTAACGTATTTATGAAAATTCAATTTTGTTTTCAGCAAACATTATTTAAGTGTCTGATACAGCCTGTATGACACTATGGTAGGCTGTAAAGATTTAAAAAATATGACTTGTAAAATATAGCTCCTAAGCCAAATCCTTTGAAGAATAACATACAAAAAGGAAACTTCAATGTAATATGAGGCTGAAGATACATGTCACAATGAGAGAGAGCTATGAATTATCCAGTTTAAGAACATTTCCTAATTTAAAAATCCATATAAGATGCCAAAATATTTATAAACAGGTAAATTTTAAAACCACCTATAAAAATGTTCATATTGACAAGCTTATTTTTAAGAATTAAAATGATTTTAATTAACTGAACAGATTTTAATTAACTGAAAGGAAATATAGTATGTTTTCAAAGAATCTTAATCTTGAAATCTAAGAAAAAAATAACTCAAATGATGAGTAATTTGTTCCACATACTGACATGCTTGCCTCCTTAATGGGAAAAAAATACATTCAAAAATTGAAAATTATACTGCAAAGAAATGTAAACAAGCTCCAACGTCGTCTTATGTTACTGCTGTCAGTGCCTCAGTCACGTCCAACTCTTTGACCCCACTGACTGTGGCCAAGCTTCTCTGTCCAGTCAAGAATACTGGTTGCCATTCCCTTCTCCAGCGGATCTTCCTGACCCAGGGACTGAACCTGGGTCTCCTGCATTGCAGGTGGATTCTTTACCGTCCAAGTCACCAGGGCAGCCTCGCTCTTATGCTATGACTAATTAGCAACAGTTTGAGTCTATTATCACAAGTAAATTAATTGCTAATACAATCTCCTTAAGTATTGAATTTTTTGAATGCCGCTGCTGCTGCTAAGTCACTTCAGTTGTGTCCGACTGTGCGACCCCATAGACGGCAGCCCACCAGGCTCCCCCATCCCTGGGACTCTCAAGGCAAGAACACTGAAGTGGGTTGCCATTTCCTTCTCCAATGCAAGAAAGTGAAAAGTGAAAGTGAAGTCGCTCAGTTGTCTCCGACTCTAAGCGACCCCATGGACTTGCAGCCTACCAGGTTCCTCTGCCCATGGGATTTTCCAGGCAAGAGTACTGGAGTGGGGTGCCACTGCCTTCTCCGTGAATTTTTTGAATAATATACGATAATTAGACTAATGTGTGCTGGTGAATAAACATGTGATCAAAATTTATAATTTAAGGTAGTCAGTCTGGCTGTATTTTATACTGAGTGCAAACATCTTAAAAGTCCGGTTTCTAATATCTACAACTTTTAAAAATTCTTTCACTGGGCAGGCAGCATAATTAAGTAGAATTGTTCTGCACAACATCTGTTGTGAGCAGTTGTTCAATATGACATAGGCTTCCATAAAACTTGACATCAAGATCCTAAACAAATATGGAGAACAAGATTCATGCAATTCATGGTAACATCAAACACAGTATTTACTTATTTTTTATACGACACACCCGTTCCTCCAGCCTAGACACTCTGGGGGATACAAAAGATAGGAAAAACCTTCAAGGAGATTAGGATCTTAGAGGAGAGATGATTATAAAGATTTCCACAGTTAAAAACATCAGATTATATGTGAGACAGATAAAGAATAGGGAGGAGAAGGGGAAGGAGTGGGGAGAGAAAGAAAACAATAAAACTGCATTCTCTACTTTTCTTTTACAAGACATGACAATTATTTTGATTACATTAGGGAGAAGGCCTCAATTCTGTGCTAATGATTTTTAACACATCTCCACAACATCTGTTGTGAGCAAGAGGGAGAAATCAAAAATACTGAAGTCGTGACTCAGAATTTCATAAATGCGATCAAGTTAACAAATGACTGGCACATATAGTCAGTGCTAATAGGAGATCTTAAGTAGGACCAAGCACTGGGGTACACAGTACCAAGAGTGACAGTGAGTAAAGGGGAACTTGAACTGGGTTTCAGAACATTTTACTTAGTGAAAAATAAATTAAAAGTTTGATCCAAATAATAAGAACCTGAATTTCCCTCTTTCCCTTATCACAGAGGTTGGATTCGAAGTCAGAGCAGTAGTTGATGGTAATATATTGTTGAAATTACCTTTAAAAATTCTCTAAATCTTTCTTTAAGCAAAGCAAATACGGTACACTGAGCAGTCACCTGTAGTCTCTTACAATGTAGACAGCAGTGCGAGGAGGTGATAGGAGCAGGAAGCCTGTGTCCAGAGGCTCTGAGCATCCCTTAGGCTCAGGGAACAAGTCTTTAGAACAAAAAGAGAGGAGAGGCTGGAAGAGTTAGGGAACTTGCCTCTAACCGACTAAGGAAGCTACGTAAAGTCAATGGAAAAATAAGGAATCGTCAGCTGAAGCCTCCTGAACCTTAGAGATGAGGCCTCAGAACATCAAGAGAGGATCTGAGGTAAGAATGGACCCAACCCAGCTAGTGGCCAACAAGATGGAGAGACGAAGGCAAATGAAACTGAGAACTGGCTGAAGAGGGTTGAGCCACTAACAGTGAACAGCTTGCTGGGGACATTTCCCAGAAGATCCATGTGGACAACAAAAGGAGCATGTGGAGAGGCCCCGTCGAGAGAAACAGGAAGAGGACTCTGAGAAAGACTGAACACTTTTCGCTCTGTGTAAAAGGCAGAGACTGAACTGAGTGCTCTTGTCTAACATGGCTCAGTCAAGAGCCAGTTCTGCACAAGGTCTCCTTTCTCCTTAGGTCCCCAGCTCCTACCACAGTCTGCCATCTACTAGGCCCACAATTAAGTGTTTAACTGTCAGTGGACCAATGAATACAAGTTCCAAAGAGGCAGTATTCAGAACGCAATATGAAGAAGGTATCTACTGACAGATGGCGCCAGCTTCTGGGACAGCGAACGCCCTGTCAAAGGAAATATGTAAGCACAGGCTGGATGTCTACCTAGGAGGGAGGACTGGACAGTGTCTTCTCATACTCAAAAGAAGTTTGAAGAGATGGCCACAGAGCCTGTCTCGGTCCCTAAGCATACCAATTCATTTTGTTAAGCATTTATGACACCTCAAGCCTGGTACCTAGTGCCTGCTGTTAAGGAGCTCCTATCTCACACTAAAGTAGGTTTAGGGGTGCAGAGGTGGTGGAGGAGCGGAAAGGAGAAGTGTCTGTCTTTATAATCAAATAAAAATCCACCTTCCCCTTTACTGACTCCAAGATACAGGAAGTAATGTGCCTGCTTGTAGATCTATGAACTACACACATTGGCAAGTAGATCTGTGCAGCTGAAACGAAAAGGAAGGAGAATGGTTTGCTCTTCCACAAAGTCCACAGAGTCAGAGGAACAGGTCTGAAGCAGATGGAGTTACAGTTCTTGTGACCACTCTGACTACCTCTACTATTCTACTATTCTCAGAACCTACTCGAGCCACACTGGACTCGTCAGTTTTGCCTCTGCTGTTCCCTTTGCCTAGCACACTCCTCTCCTAGACATCTACTGGGCTAACTGCCTCATTTCCTTCAAATGTGTGCTCACAAAAGCCCCCTTGCACTGGGCCCTCCCTATTGAAAGCTGCATCATCCAATTGCTACTGATCAACCTTACCCTATTTCTTTTCTCCATAGCACAATCTAGCATTTAACACTGTGAAAACACTATATAATCCACTTACATATTAAGTTTATGATCTATTTGCTTTCTCCACCACTAGAATGCAAACTCCACAAGACCAAGGAGTCCTGTTTTATTCACCATTTTATCCAAAGTGCTCAAAACAATCACTGGGACATAGTAAGAATTCAGTGAATATTTGGTGAATAAACGAATGTATAATGTCTAAACTACAGCACAAAATAAGTAGCCCATTTATGCATCTGCAATATGCAACAAGAGGTTCACTTGTAGACAGACATGCAAAAACTGTGACCAACTGAGAAAGCAGACAATCATCTTCCATTTTATACTCATGCAGGAAATAATGCTCTTTAAGAAGAATGGCGGAATTTCCTGCTGTTTGTTATTTTTCTTTTATACATACATGCTCACTCATATATACTTTCTTGATTTACACACACATGCACACACTCATACACACGCACGCACACACACACACACACACACACACACACACACACACACACACACACCCTCCTCCACCCCTGTATGTTCTCTCAACCAACCACTTGACCATCTGGCCAAATATCTAGAGTTGAAATTGTGTTAAGTTCAATGTGTGTACAACACAACTCTACCGTCTGATTCTACTGTCCTAATTACAGAAATGCATTTTTGTTTAAAGGGTAGATGAATGACTACAAATTTATGTTCTTTATTATAAGTTTCAAACACTTACCTTTATTTGTGCCACACTGCTTTTCATTTTCTTTTGCCAGTTGATCTGATATGTCAAAGACTCCTTAAGCCGGCCCAAATAAATACCAAACAGGATGAATTCCTTGACAGTTTACCTTTCTGTCTGCAAATGTCACCTGTAAAATATACCAAAATAAGCCTTTGTTAACATTAATAAGTGTGTAAAATAATGACGTCATTATTTCGGTAATTTTTGAAAAATGCTGAACTCAAAGTTATGTTCATACACAACTGCCATTCACGTATTTTATAAGAATTGCATATCAATAGTTTATAATTTAACCCACTCCAGTGTTCTCGCCTGGAGAATCCCAGGGACGGGGGAGCCTGGTGGGCTGCCGTCTATGGGGTCGCACAGAGTCGGATACGACTGAAGTGACTTAGCAGCAGCAGTTTATAATTTATGGTATGGTGTAAGGTAATGAAATCACAAAAGTCAAATAGAAAAAAACATTAAAAGAGGTAGAGAATATAGAGTAAAAACTGTGCTCAGCACTAAAATAACTGAAAACAATTTTAAATAAATCTAATTTGAATTGGAGAAAGGATGATACAGATTATCTCGTCCAATTCTTCATTTTAAGGATAAGAACACTGTCAGATAAGTCATTTCAATGTTCTAAGTTATAACAATGTTCTAAGCTATAAAACAAGCTAGCAGCAGACTAGAAACCTAGCTTAAGGACACCTGACTAGGTATTCTTTTCACTGGACCACATACACAAATAATCTAGGCACTATAAAGTACAGTGATACAGAGTTGCCATCACAATGCAGTTGAGGAGGTATATAAATCACTAAGAAAAGTCTCCTTTACCATGGTTATCATGCTATCTAGATTAGTAAAAACAAAATATAGCTGATTCTTCACAAATGTATCTATCTACAAAGTATAACTGCAATCTAAAGCATATTATTGCTCAGGGACTCCCAGAGCAGAGAAAGCTAGAGAAGGGAAGTCCCATGTGCTCAATATACTCTCCCAAATTTCTGACTACACCTGCACCCATACACATACTAAACCCACACACATACTGAACAGAGTCCCGCTCAGGATCACAGAACTGAACAGAGATGTGAACAACTCAAGAGACAGATGGGTTCAAGAGATAGAATTTGCAACTTAAGCCTTATCAAATAATCGCCTAAAGGGTCCCCATTCCTCAGGGGAATACACCAGAATCCAAAGTCTTAACAGAATAGTAAAACGTCCACCATATAATTAAAAAACAACTTATCAGATAACTGTGGCCCAATCTTGAGAAAAAAGACAATCAAAGAAAACCAATACTGAGACACCAACCCAGATGCTGAAATTAGCATAAGAGGTTTTCAAAGCGTAGTCAAAAGTGAAAAGGAAAACATGCTTGTAAGGAATAAAAATATAGAAAATTTCAGGGGAAAAAAAAAAACCCAAAACAAAAAATGAACCAAAGTGAAATCCAAGGACTGAAAAATACATGAAGCAAAAAAATTCACTGGACATACTTAAGAGCAAAATGGAGATAAAGGAAAGCCAATGAGTTTGATGTAAAATCATTAGAAATTATCCAATCTAAAGAATAGAAATTTTAATGAACTGTATCAGGGATATGTGGGACAATATAAATGGGCATTGTGTAATTAAAGTACAAGAAGGAAAGAGAGAAAGAATGGGATAGAAGAAATATTTCAAGAAATAACAGCCAAGATATCCCCAAATTTGATGAAAGACACAAATTTACAGATTCAAGAAGCTTGAGCACTCCCCAACAGGATTAAGAAAACCACATTTACACAAATAGTTATATATAGTAGTCGTAATCAAACTGCTGAAAACTAAAGATAAAGAGAAAATCCTGAGAGCAGCAAGAAGAAAAAAGAACACATTATATATGGGGAATAATTCAAATTATTTCTGACTTTTCTTTAGAAACTAAGGAGACCAAAAGACAGCAGAATAATCTTTAAAGTGCTAAAAGATTAAGAAACTGTTAACTTTCAGCAAAAATAATCTTAAGAATGAAGATGAAATAAAGGATTTTTTCTGACTGAACAAAGCAAACAAAAACAACTAAGAGACACTAAGAGAATGCATCACCAGCAGACCTGCACTGCAAGGAATGCTAAGGGAAATAATACCAGATAGAAGTATGGCTTTTCAAAAGGGAAAGCATAACACTGGAAATGGTAACTCTCTCAAGAAACATAAAAGACTACTTTTTCCTTTATCTAAAATACACAGATCTGTTTAAAGCAGAAACTGTGTTGGAGAAGACTCTTAAGAGTCCCTTGGACAGCAAGGAGATCCAACCAGTCCATCGTAAAGGAGATCAGTCCTGAATATTCATTGGAAGGACTGATGCTGAAGTTGAAACTCCAATACTTTGGCCACCTGATGCAAAGAACTGACTCATTTGAAAAGACCCTGATGCTGGGAAAGACTGAAGGCGGGAGGAGAAGGGGATGACAGAGGATGAGATGGTTGGATGGCATCACAGACTTAATGGACATGAGTTTGAGTAAACTCCTGGAGTTGGTGATGGACAGGGAGGCCTGGAGTGCTGCAGTCCAGAGTCGCAAAGAGTCGGACACGACTGAGCGACTGAGTGTATGTATGCAGATATATGTGGACTAAAATGGACCTACATGAGGCAAGGTTTCTGATTTTTTTCTGAGGCAGTACAATATGAACTCTAAGAAGCCTGTGAAAAGTTAAGGACAGACATGATATTCTCTAAAGAAATGACAAAAAATGCAAATAAATATAACTAAAATGTCTACAGATAAATTAAAATCGAATTAAAAAAATAATTTATAAATGCAGGAGAGAAGGAACAGAACAAAAAACAGAGGACAAAAAGAAAAAAATAAGATGGCAAACTTAACTAACTCTATGAATTATGTCAAGTATTAATGAACAAACATTTCTAATTAAAAAACAGAAGCTACTCCTCCCTCACCTCAGGTGATACAGCCCTGAAGGTATTATAACCTAGTCTTGGCTGGATTTTAGGTCCCACTTGCCTCCTCAAAATGACTTACACAATGTGTATTTGCCATACACAAATCACGATTCTTTTCAAAGATTCTGTTTTTACGGCTATAAATGTATAGAGGTATAAAACTCAAAAAATTTTATTCAACAAACTTTTGCCCAAAGGTAATGGTATTTTTTTTTAACCTCTACATCATTATATCCTAGTATATCCTTATCATCCAGTATTATTTATACATACATTTATTCAATAACAACAAACATTTATTGTACTTGTATTTTGCCAGGCATCCTTCTAAGAACTGGGTAGATAGCAACGAACAATCCTAACACATGAAGCTTACTTATGAATTTATTTATAGATTAACTTATAAAAAGTAAAGTTAATTTATTTACAAAAAGTAAATCTATAATGATAAGCAAAGCACTCAGCTACTAATAAAGCAAAGTGGCTGGATGGGGTTTTTTTACACATGTCACTTCAGATTATTACTTAATACTGTAAAACAAGATCCCAAAGTTACTATGTTAACAAAAAAAAAAGTGGAATATGAAAACCTGCATGGCTGGAGAATTACTTGTACATATATTGGGACCCACCTTACTTACTTAGAAGATCTGAATACAGGGGTGGAGGTGGGGTGGGGGCGGGATACCTAGGCACACTGGTTTTACAAAGGCATCCCCAAGGTAATTCCAATATACAACTCTTCCTCAAGATTTCTCAGCTTTCCAATTCTGGAGGAGAAACTGGTTATCAATTTGTCTTAAATCATGAGTCAAATACAAGACTCCACAGCTTATCTACTTTGTAGTGAAGAATTTAGGACATAAACCATTTGAAAAGGGAAACATAAATTTCAAATATTAATCCTTAACTCACTGATAAAAAGCACATACATGTATGTAAAAAACAAAAAGCAGTATCAGTGCTTTTTAAATCTGAGAAATTCTGGGCACAATTATAGGGAGAAAATTCTTACTCATAATGCACTGATGGCCAGAGTACAGGCTTTTTGGAGCTTAGGACATCAGCCATGATAATTAAAGTAACAGTATTTACTATAATGGGCTTCCCAGGTGGTGCTTTTGGTAAAGAACTTGCTGCCAATTCAGGAGATATAAGAGATGGGGGGTTCGATCCATGAGTCAGGAAGATCAACCCACTCCAGTATTCAGAATCCCATGGACAGAGGAGCCTGACAGGCTGCAGTCCATAGCATCGCAGAGTCGGACATGATTGAAATGACTTTAGCATGCATGTATCTGCTATAACATGATCACAAACACAAATTTAAGCACTGAACTGGAGTCATGCAGATGACAAAATATGTTCATGAAATACTTTTATTATCCTTAAAATGAAAATAAAACATGAAAAATTGATAGGGCAAGAAAAGAAAAAACCTGCATCAGAATTCAGTCTTCCTATGTAAACTAGATATGTATCTGATAACAGTAATTGTTTCAATGATTATGTACTTTTCAAGTTAAAAAATGCATATACATAGACTGGCATAAACAGTAAAAATTTTCTTGCCCGTAGGCTTAAATATCCTATTAACTGTGAGATCTGGAACATATTTTATGTAAAAATTAAAAGCCTAGAGAACTGTTAATGTCCTTACTATTCATAATTTGTCCCTACTCCTGGGATGATACTATACAATACCTCAATAGAGGATTCCATTCTCTTCTATTTTAATAATGTTGTTATACAAATTAATTGGGGCTTCCCCGGTGGCACAGTGGTAAAGAATCTGCCTGCCAATGTAGGAGACACAAGAGACATGAATTGGATCGCTAGGTCAGGAAGATCCCCTGGAGTAGGAAATGGCAACCCACTCCAGTACTCTTGCCTGGAAAATTCCATGGACAGAGGAGCCTGGAGAATGACAGTCCACGGGGTACGACTGAGCACGCACGCACAAACACACCCCGCTGGCACCACGGATTAACTGAGTCACTTTTTGTCCACAGGAGCTTCTGCCCCTTCCTTACATTCACCAAGACTCCCTCTGTGAACTAGGCTCAAGAACTGAATTGTCCAAAATGAACCTCAAAAGAATCTAATCTAAGTAAAAGACTCTGCCTGGTACTCTTTACTTTTTGCAGGGAATATGCTGGTGGATACTGCTGCCATCAATCACCTGTGACTCATTTTCAGGACTTCTCTGATCCAGAAGGGGAAAACACAGAAGACAGAACAAGGCCCTCCTTCAACAGACGCTAGACACCAGTCACTGCCACAGACTCATTTGCATTATTTTTGTCCTTGATCCTCTTATTTTTTTTTCCCCTCTCTGCTAGCTGACACTTCTAAATCAGCACTATACAAAAGAACTTTCTGCACTAATGGAAAGGTTCTTTTTCTGTACTGTCAGTAGCCACTATACCAATACAATAGTCACTGGCCACATGTGGCTATTGAGAACTTCAAATATACCTAGTGGAAATGAGAAAATTTATTTTATATGATTTTAATTAAGTTTATATTTAAACATTAATAGCTACATGTGGCTACTGGTTACCATACTATACAACACAATTCTAAACGATTAGTAGACACTAGAGGCTTTTAGTCAGGGCATTCTGAATCCTTGTTTTGACAGTCTCCAGATACGATATGCAAATTTCTCCAAGCCAGGCTTCAATAATACATGAGTCGTGAACTTCCAGATGTTCAAGCTGGTTTTAGAAAAGCCAGAGGAACCCGAGATCAAATTGCCAACATCCGCCGGATCATGGAAAAAGCAAGACAGTTCCAGAGAAACATCTGTTTCTGCTTTATTGACTATGCCAAAGCCTTTGACTGTGTGGATGACAACACACTGTGGAAAATCCTGAAAGAGATGGGAATACCAGACACCTGACCTGCCTCTTGAGAAATCTGTATGAAGGTCTGGAAGCAACAGTTTGAACTGGACATGGAACAACAGACTGGTTCCAAATAGGAAAGGAGTACATCAAGGCTGTATATTGTCACCCTGCTTATTTAACTTATATGCAGAGTACATCATGAGAAACGCTGGGCTGGAAGAAGCACAAGCTGGAATCAAGATTGCTGGGAGAAATATCAGTAACCTCAGATATGCAGATAACACCCCCTGTATGGCAGAAAGTCAAGAACTAAAGAACCTCTTGATGAAAGTGAAAGACGAGAGTGGAAAAGTTGGCTTAAAATTCAACGTTCAGAAAACTAAGATCATGGCTTCCAGTCCTATCACTTCATGGCAAATATATGGGAAAACAGTGGAAACAGTGGTTGACTTTATTTTTGGTGGCTCTAAAGTCACTGCAGATGGTGACTGCAGCCATGGAATTAAAAGACACTTCCTCCTTGGAAGAAAAGCTATGACCAACCTAGACAGAATATTAAAAAGCAGAGACATGACTTTGCCAACAAAGATCCGTCTAGTCAAGGCTATGGTTTTTCCAGTAGTCATGTATGGATGTGAGAGTTGGACTATAAAGAAAGCTGAGCACCAAAGAATTGAGGCTTTTGAACTATGATGTTGGAGAAGACTTGAGAGTCCCTTGAACTGCAAGGAGATCCAACCAGTTCATACTAAAGAAAATCAGTCCTGAGTGTTCATTGGAATAACTGATGTTGAAGCTGAAACTCCAATACTTTGGCCACTTGATGTGAACAACTGACTTATTTGAAAAGACCCTGATGTTGGGAAAGATTGAGGGCAGGAGGAGAAGGGGACGACAGAGGATGAGATGGTTGGATGGCATCACTGACTCAATGGATGTGAGTTTGAGCAAACTCCTGGAGTTGGTGATGGACAGGGAGGCTTGGCATGCTGCAGTCCATGGGGTCACAAAGAGTTGGACACAACTGAAAGACTAAACTGAACTGAAGATATGATACTAATTAATTCTTCAGATACTGTCAAAAGTTAAAAAAAAAAAAAAACAACTCATAACCAATTATGGGAAAAGTCATTTGGTTATTTTCCATGACAGATTCAGATTATGAGAAATAAGGAATATAATAATCCTCACCGTAGAGTTTGTCTATGTTTTAATCATCAATGTGTGATCCCCACAGTCTGCTATGATGATAAATAATCATTTTACATAAACAACAAGAAAAGCCTAGTATTAGAAGTATTATTACCATCACAAACTTCATATACAATCCTGGGCCACTGAACAACAGTGCAGATAGTGATTGACCACATCTCCAGAAGATAAATGATCTATCCTTTAGCTTAGACTGAGTAACCAGAAGGGGTACTGATAAAATGGAAAAAAAGAAAAACAAACCCTGCTGACAGCCAAGAATTGACACCGACACAGAAACCACAACTTTTAGAATGGATTTCCACTAATTTGCAAAAGAGAAAAACAAGCTGCAGCCCATGGGGTCACAATGAGTTGGACACGACTGAGTGACTCAACTGAACTGAAGTCATCATATGGAACATGGATTATCTGAGGTCAATTCTGTTCAGTCCCATCTGACCCATACAGAATGATGTGGGCATGCACTCATGTGTTCTTAAGATACGCCCACTTACTGTTCCACCAACTCTTTAGTTTACAAATTCTCTCTTGTGTACAAATGCCTGCCAAGACCAGATACCTGGTGAGCACTAAGTACATTATTGGGGATTTTTTTATTGATGGGCTTTAACATACAAGACAAATGAAGCACTTTCTTCAACAATTCGATGACATGGGGGACAAAAAAAGAAAGAAATGGGTGGTACAACTGTTATAAGAGGCTTAACAGACTTAACACATGTAATATGTGGACTGTGTTTAGATCCAAAGTTGAACAATTTGCCCTACTCTATGATGGGGTGTGTTTATATAGTAGGATCCATGCTAACTTGAAATGAGCACTAACTCAGTTGACCAACATCCTCTATGCAGTCTTCCTTCCAAATAAAGGAGGCAGACTGGAGGTCTCTTCCCTTAATGGGGGACAAAATAATGGAAGAGCACATTTTCTAGTCCAGTTTAATAGTATGAACTTGCTGAAAAGCATTATATGCACATCATGGTTTTCTGGGTAGAAGAATGAGAACAGGGTGGGATCTGGACTTTCAGAAATACTTAAATCCATACAGATAAACGTATTTTCAACCCAAGAGAACTTACCTTAGCATGTACCTAAAATAAAATGTATTTCAAAATCAGCCTTTACTTATATCGTCCGACTCTTTGCGACCCCATGGACTGTATGTAGCCTACCGGGCTCCTCCGCCATGGGATTTTCCGGGCAAAGGTACTGGAGTGGGGTGCCATTTCCTCCTCCATATACCTATATAGTGTATACTGTATACCTATAGAGCCTTTACCTATATAGTGTGCCCAAATTGATAATAAAGGAGATAGTCTAAACTCTAGTACCAATAATTTATAAACATTCAAAAAGCATTTTTCTCAACTGTAAAACATGTTTTCCAATGAGGTAAGTCATTTTAAAATAATGTGATGGTTAGTGACCCTTGGCTGACAGGAATGATACAACGGTGAACACAGCTTGCCCAATGCTGTGCAGAACCAGCCAAAGGGAAGAATGCCAATGTGTATAGTAGCTCCACAACACACTAATTTGCCATCTACACTAACAATTCTACAGCACATTACAATGATGTTTCTGAGATATATGAGATGAACTAATTACATACATTTCTTGTGTCAGAAGTCAGAAACATCTAATTTAGAGTCAGATAACAATAGCAGCAACAACAAATATATAAAACTGTTATAGTCACAAAGACACTATACCAGGTACTTCATTTCTATATTCTTATTCAACCTTCATGGTTACCCTGCTTGTGTGACTTTTTTAAACCTTATTTTTCAATGGGAAAACTGAGGTACAGAGAGTTGAAGCGATGGGTACAAATAAATCACTGCTAGTAAGTGACAGAGCTAAAATTCAAGAAAGTTTATCTGATGCCAAACCATCTGATACTGCATCCCAAGGAAAATAGCAACATTAGTAAGCTGATGCCAAATTGGTAAACTATAAAATGTAAAAAGACACAATCTATATATACTATGCATAAAATTTTCCTAAACTGATCCATTCAAAGTTCCAGATAGTAAAGGTTTTGATGTTAATATAATGAGGCCCTACTATTTTTTTTAACATGAATAATAATGTTAAGGATCCCTTTATTTAATTTGCGTATCAAGAATTCACTGTGACCAGGTACAATATGAGCAAATAAATCACTTGACTATTGTACAATATCTAGTATTGTCCTTGACAATCCCTCTAGGGTCTAAAACCCAGTTTCTCTTCTCATCCCACACACACACACACACACACACACACACACACACACACACACAACCTGGTTTCTCTTCTCATCCTACACTCACACACACCTGGCAATTTTTAATGCCTTTAATTTGAAATTATCTCACCCATTTAAGTTTACTGAGTTTTCTTTCTGATCAGTGTCATCTTTCACCTTTCTACCCTTCAACCGTCATCACCAAATACTTTTCTGGCAATCAAGTACAATCTGTTACATTTCTATGTCCCAAAACATAAGAGTGAAATTGATAATACTATAGACTGCTATCCCAGTTCTAACAAAATATGCATAAAGTACTATCATCGTCCAGATTTATACAGAATATGCCTGCAGGGAAATTCTGAGAGTTCAATATGTGCATGCTTGATACGTAGACTAATTGGAAATTCCTGCAATGAGAGTAATTTATCTAGAGTTTATAGTTCTCACTGCTCTTCTTAGCATCACTGTGTGGATTTCATGATGAATTATTAAATTTCTCTCTCCTTGTCACAAGTAAGTCACTCAGCAAAACCACACCTGCTCTCCTGAGCAAGGAGAATATTTTATAATAAGATGTTGTTTCAGCAAGCATCAGAAAGCAAAATACTTAATAAGATTTGTAAGAAGACTGCTTTAGTAACTGGAAACTATAAAATTATACATTCTGCAATTATCTCAAAAGTTCAAAAAACAGGAAAATATTCAATTAATTAAGGCATTACTTTCTCAATTATTTCAAAATAAAACATCTACTACTGTCCCTTAGGTATCTTCAACCCATGTTCGAGGAACTTGTGGAAATATACTATCATAAAATTGTTAAAAGAAAGTCGATTTCCTTTAGTTTGCTCTTCTGCATTCTACATAGGAACAGTAAGCATGGCAAACTCCAAACATTATAAGAGAGTTTAAAACAAAAAACAAAATAAGAAAATGGAATAGTAAATAGCATTCAAATTGAAAGCTAGTGCAAATCTGTTCTTAATACAAAAATGTAATGGAAAGGTGGTGTTGATGGAATCCTTGGAAAAATTTCCAAATAGGACACAAACCGATGACCCTTCCAAATACTCATTTTCCTTTTCAAGGAACAGATAGGAATAACAGATTGGCCACAGTTCTTAAGCATGAATGACAAGATTGCCATGGCCAGTCCCTATTTGTACTAGAGGAAAAAAAAATTGTTTAAGAAAACTGCTTCCTTCTTTTTTCTTGCTATTTTTTGGAATACATACATATTAGCAAGAAATTTGCCCCATGATATGCCACATAAGAAAAATATTTGATACTGTAATTCAATTTCAGCACAGGTTCATAATACCAAGAAAATAAAAGGGTCAAAACTTTTCAAGAAAAGTCACAAGAGTGACAGTCCCTTACCTGCTATTCTGAAATCCGAAATGTCCTAAAAATACAGATTTTTGGTAAACTCATTTGACAGCAAAATTTGACATGCACTAACTCAAGACTTTATGTGACTCTTCACATGATGTACTATAGAAATATTACATGTATTTGAGTAGATGATGTTGCCCTGGGATCCCAAAAGGGGGATTACTTAATAAATATATCTGCACTGTATTCTCTCTGTAGAAATCTGAACAAATTCTGAATGTCAAATCAGAATTATCAATACAAATGCAGAAATGCAGATCTGTCCTCCCTGCCTGCTTTCTGGTACACTACAGTACACCAGGTGTGTGCTTGGACGCATAACCATCTGAATGACTGAAGGTTACCACGTAGAAGTGACAGGCTTAGAAGCTGTGCAGATAGTATTAGATATTGTTTGGGTTTTTAAACAATGAGGAATAAACAACATAAACACTTCTGACTGGTCTTTGACTCTATGTAGGGAAGACAGCACCAACTTGGGGACTTCTTAAGACAGTGAGACTCAGATGAGTAAAAAAAAAAGACAAAATCTAAAAGTCTTGTCATTTTTTAAGAACTCAGTGACACCAACGCGTGTTGTGTGTTAAGTCGCTTCCGTCATGTCTGACTCTTTGCGACACCACAGAATGTAGCCCCCCAGGCTCCTCTGTCCATGGAATTCTCCAGGCAAAAATACTGGAGGGGACTGCCATTTCCTTTTCCAAGACCAATATTCATACCAAAAATCACTCATTATAAACTGAAAGTGTTAACCCCCATTCACTTCCCACACCATGAAGCCAATCCATATTAGTCTGTGTTTAAGTTACCAAAGAAATTAAAATGATAATGATCATATGAATATGCTACCTAAACTTTTTTTAAGTCTTTTCTGGTACATAGGAAGATCCAGCCTTTTCACTAGAATGCAGGCTCTATGAGAGCAGGAAGTTGTTGATTTTTGTTTCAAAATCTCTATCAGCTACTTCTGGATTTACAGTATTGATTTCCAAATGAGTTAGTTTTAAAGAAAAATTCTATATGTTGAACTTATTTACTGATTCATTTAAATATAATTATGACATATATGGGGCAAATTCCCTTTATGCTGCCCCCTCTCTAATTCCATTCTCTTTCTCTACACAACCAAGCTTTTTCTGGTAGATGAGTTCACATAAAGCACCTCTAATTCTTAATCTCCCATTAACCCCTTTTACCAGTCTGGTTTCCACTCTTGGGATTCCACAGTATGTATCAAGGTTACCTAATGACTTTCTTGTTGCTAAATCTAGGGGCCACTTCCTTCTTCTATAACACTGTGTCTAGCACTTGGTACTGCTAACCACATTCTTGAAGTTCTCATTTCTCATCTTACACCAAAGACACCAAGTTCACTGGTTTTGCTTTTGTCTCTTCTTCTGTCCACCCCTCTAACATTTTACCATTCCACAGAGTTTAATCTTTGCTCAGGGATTTTGTCTGTTTTGTTCATTATTATAATCCCAAAAGTTTCTCAATACTTGTTAAATGAACAAATGAATAGTCCTTAACTTTCCTTTCTCCACATTCTCTCTGGAAGACCATCTCCACTTCCACATCTTAGGCTAATATTCATAAGAACGATTTTACTTCATCCAATCTTTTCTACAGTGTTCCAAAGCTTTATCTCCAAATGCCTATAGAAACCTCCGTGTGGATGCACCAAAAGCCCGCTGAACTAGACGCCCAAGTTGGAACTCATTTCCTCCTCTCCTCAAACCAGCACTTCCTCTAAAATATTACCTGTAAAACTAGCCACGTGACAATTTCCTCATTCTGTGTCAGTCATCAAATCTAACTGATCCTACTTTCTCAGTTAACAGGAGACAGAATCAAATCTGCCCATTTCCCACCACCGCCCCCCCATTCTCTCTGCCATTGTATACAGGAAAAAATTAAGGGGAAGGTTCCATTTAGGGAAGATCCTATAAGATAATCCCTAGTTTCATTTTAGAAGAAGGCAAAATAGTTTTGACCTCTCTAATAAGATTTCTCATAGGTCTTCTTTATCTCCAGACTACAAGGACTTTCCCAACTTGCCACTAAAAAACATAGGGCGCCACTGCATTCTACCCACACAGAGCAAAAGGATTCTGTAAATACCTGCAATGCTGCCTGGAGAGAAATCCAGGCCTTAAATTAAAAGCACATCCCACTACAATATAACTGTATTATTTCACACTTTGGAAATTTCCTTCTAAATTTTTAAAATGAAAATTCTGTCTCAATGCTTACTGTATCTACCATCAGTCTCCTTATATTATTCTTTAATAGAAAAGAGTTTTTGGTAGCAGTTCTTCTTGTTAACTCAATAAAAATAAATCTTAAGGGATGTCTCTGGGGCTTCCCAGGTGGTGCAGTGGTAAGGAATCCGCCTGCCAATACAGGCGACGCAAGAGATATGAGTTTGATCCCTGGGTCAAGAAGGTACTCCTAGAGCAGAAATGGCAACCCCACTCCAGTATTCTTACCTGGAAATTCCATGGACAGAAGAGCCTGGTGGACTACAGTCCAGGGGGTCACAAACTGTCAGACACGACCGAGCACACACAAGGGACATCTCCACTGCTGCTAGGCCTTTAACCACCTGACCTCAAACCCTGTTAAGCCCACCTCATCTTGCCTTCTAGTTCCCTACACTTCACTTGGTTCACAGCTCAAGTGGCCAGCAGCAGAATTCAACTTTCCTCACTAATCCCAGCACCTGATTCACTGAACAAATATTATCAGTATGGGTTTTACTGATCTGTGATTAAGTTAAATTTATACCCATTGTAACGACAACAAAGAAGAGACAAAAAACCTTACATGTAAAACCTACATAACCCTCACCACTTAATATATACCTTGTCTGGCAAAGAAGTATCTCCAGCGCTTCTAACCACCCACTGAACAGTACTTTTTTCATTTTGTCTTTAAAGTTTGCGTTTGTGAGGAAAGTCTCCTTTGTGAGGTTTTTTATAACTGAAAAAAATTTTTATGGGAGAAACAGGAAAACAGAATGAAAAGAACTGATATTTATATTAAAAAGTGGTTCAGAAAAGCACTTAGAGAAAGTAAACGGTTGAGAAAAAGCAGGATGGTCATGGTCTTTTTCTTTTTACTTTACCCCCAATTCTCTGGAAGCAAGTTAAGAATAGAGGGTCAAAGGCAGTGTCTGTATCTTGTGAGGGGAGACATGTTAAGCTGCACACAAGGCACTGAGGGCTGAGACAGAGTTCCTATTATCAGGCAGAGCAGAGAGATCTAAGTGCTACAGCAATGTTATAAACACAATACTACTAGAAAAATGGAAGGGCAAGTAAGTGGGTCTGGGGAACAAAGAAAGAAATCGGTCTAGAAGCTGCATTGTGAAGGACAAGTAGGTCATTCAGGCAATGAGACAGCACGTATAAGGACTCAGAGGCGTGAAAGACCGCGTAGAACACTGGATCCCTGAAATACTTGGTCACTGTTATATATCCAGAACTTAGGACTGTGTGCGCTACTTAATAGGTTCCAATTCTAAAATCAAAGATAAAAGGCAGTGTGTAAGCTTTTGATGATTGTTCCTAATTCTTCCTATGAAGAACTCCCTATAATGATATCTGACAACTTCTTTACCATGGAATACCACAACAGTCTTGTCCCACATATCAACCCCTACTTCTAGGAATGGCCAAGCTGTTGTCATCAACAGTATCAAGACAGTACCATGAGGAGCCAAACCTTACCTGTCTTTACCGCCACCCTCCCTCGGTTAACCTGGAGAGTAGCTTTAATATCCTTCCCTATTGAGATGAAAAAAGTATCAGTTCCTTTCCTACCAGTTCCAATCCAAGAGGAAATCTGACCCTCAAGGTGTAGTGACTTCAAGTTACTAAAACAGGTCTAATTGCCGAGAACGTTGCATGCCTTCATTCATACCACTTTGTTCCCCCCTCCCCAAAAAACATTCATCAGCTTGCCTTACTTAAGTATAAGGGCCAGATATGTTCTCTCAACTCTCACAGTACAGCTTTGAAGGTGGGCTTGCTGATGATTAAATGATAGAGCCACTTAGTAAATCATATTCTAAATTTTAAAGACAATTTGAGGGGGTGGCCTCTACAGAGATGTTTATAAAGTAGCCCCTAAATACAGCACTACATTCTAGACCAGAGGCTCCTGTCATCATGTCTAGAATAAACCTATCCTGATAAACTAATTCAGGAAAGGACTCACAGGGTAGCTTTCAAGGTGAAAGTACTGAACTCTTGTCTGATCCATTTATGAGTTGGTGTGATCACTCACCTAGAGCTAGACATCCTGAAATGTGAAGTCAAGTGGTCCTTACGAAGCAACACTACAAACAAAGCTAGTGGAGGTAATGGAATTCCAGCCGAGCTATTTCAAGTCCTAAATATGATGCTGTTAAAGTGCTGTATTCAATATGCCAACAAATTTGGAAAACTCGGCAGTGGCCACAGGACTGGAAAAGGTCAGTTTTCATTCCAATCCCAAAGAAAGGCAATGCCAAATAATGCTCAAACTACCACACAATTGCACTCATTTCACATGATAGCAAAATAATGCTCAAAATTCTCTAAGCCAGGTTTCAACAGTACATGAACTGAGAACTTCAAGATGTTCAAGCTGGATTAGAAAAGGTAGAGGAACCAGAGATCAAATTGCTGGATGATAGATAAAGCAAGAGAGTTCCAGATAAACATCTACTTCTGCTTTACTGACGATGCCAAAGCCTTTGACAGTGTGGATCACAACAAATTGGAAAATTCTTCGAGATGGGAATACCAGACCACCTTACCTGCCTCCTGAGTAATCTGTAGGCAGGTCAAGAAGCAAGTTAGAACCAGACATGGAACAACAGACTGGTTCCAAATTGGGAAAGGAGTATCTCAAGGCTATATACTGTCACTCTGATTATTCAACTTATATGCAGAGTGCATCATGCTAAATGCAGGGCTGGATGAAACACAGCTGAAATCAAGACTGCTGGGAGAAATATCAATAACCTCAGATATGCAGATGACACCACCCTCATGGCAGAAAGTGAAGAACTAAAGAGCCTCTTGATGAAAGTGAAATAGTGAAAAAGTTGGCTTAAAACTCAACGTTTAAAAACCAGATCATGGCATCCAGTCCCATCACTTCATGGCAAATAGATGGTAGAACAAAGGAACTACTGACACATTTTATTTTGGGGGGCTCCAAAATGACTGCAGCTGGTGACCGCAGCCATGAACTTAAAAGATGCTTGCTTCTTAGAAAAAAAGCTATGAAAAACCTAGACTGCATATTTAAAGCAGAGACATTACTTTGGTGACAAAGGTCAGTCTAGTCAAAGCTATGGTTTTTCTAGTAGTCATGTATGGATGTGAGAACTGGACCATTAAGAAAGCTGAGTGCCAAAGAATTGATGTTTCTGAACTGTGGTGTTGGAGAAGACTTTTGAGAATCCCTTGGACAGCAGAGAGATCCAACCAGTCAATCCTAAAGGAAATCAGTCCTGAATATTCATTGGTAGGACTGACCTTGAAGCTGAAACTCTAATATTTTGGCCACCTGATGCGAAGACAGGACTCAATGTAAAAGACCCTAATGCTGGGAAAGATTGAAATCAGGAGAAGGGAACGAGAGGACGAGATGGTTGGATGGCATCACTGACTCAATGGACACCAGTCTGAACAAACTCCGGGAGATGGTGAAGGACAGGGCAGCCTGGTGTGCTGCAGTCCATCGGGTCGCAAAGAGTAGGACACGACGGAACGACTGAAAAACAATTTATGTAGGGATAAAGGATAACAGAGGAAGAACACACGTAATAATGAACGAACAGTCCTCAGAACTACGTGGTAAATGATGAAAAAGAAACGACTCATGATATTTTGAAGAAGCAGTCACAAAAATACTTCGCCGGAAAGAGGAATTAGAGGAGAACTTCCACAGCTTTTTAATAAGCCAGGGTTTATTAATCTCACACCTATGGTTCGGGGCCCAGGCACTAAGAAAGGGGCCTGCGGCCCCGAACCAAGGACTCGAGAGGCTCCAAGTGATCCGCGCCCAAAACACACCTCACACGAAAGGAAAGGGTACCCGCGCTGGTGCTGGATTTCACAGTAAAAGCCAACGCGGAGAGTGAGTTCCAGGAACCTCCCCTGTCCCCGCAGGCACTCTCCATCCCACCGCGCAGTCTCCATCCCACCGCGCAGTCCCCATCCCACTCGCTGGGGTTCTTCCGCCCGACCGACACTCACAGTCCAACCTCGCGGGCCACCGCGCGGCGGGAGACCCAAGCGCACCCGAAAACCGCCCACGGCCGTACCAGCGAGCCCGCACCTACTCCTGGGCCCCCTTCATTTCCCACCCGGCCTGGCAACCTGGAACCCCAACTCCAACTCGCTGCCTGCAGCGAGTCTACGGACTTCGGTAATTACCTGGAGCTCCACCGCGCCGCCATTACACCGGAAGCACGTCACTTCCCTTTCCCGGGCCCCGCAGTAGGAAGAAGGCGGAACGTGAAATACATACTAACCTGAGGCTAAACTGACTCTGATGCGTTATTGTATTAACTTATTTTAAACATTGTTTTGTAATACCAGATTCAGAGCCGTCGATCCGGCCACACTTTTCCCTTCCCAAGACAGCGACAAAAGAAACACAAACTACAAAACCCATAATCCACCGCCAATGCAGGCGGAAATGAGGCGCTCAGTTGTAGGCTGAGAAGGCAGCAATGCACGACGGGAATTATAGTTCTTCTGGATAAGGAGCATAGAGTTCGCTCTGGGAGCTCACGGGCCACCTAGTTCTGTCTTAAGATTTTTTAAAGTTTACTGTAAACTTAATTCTCTGCAGTTGACAAAAAAGGAGACCTTAGTGTAGCCACTTTTCTGTGAAAATCTTAAGGAAACAAGACACCTTTTTAGACTTTTTACAATAGTTAAACCAAGAACCAAAACAAAAATGTTACCAACTGTAACAAATGTTAAGTGCCTACCAGGTTACAAGATTGCAAGCCTAAGTCAATAGGAAAATATTGGACCACCAACGGAGTGAAGTAATGAGGAAGAAATTAACTTTGCAGATAAGATGATGCCTCTATTTTAGGTAAAGGTACCAACCAGCTGGCGAGACACAGGAGAAAATTTTCGGACTGACTTGGAAATAGAAGTCTGAGGTGATCAGTAGAAGCATTTTCTTAATCTTGACTTTTCAAAAGTTACAAAACATAAATGTTAAACTACTTGTTACTGTTTTGGAAACTTCAGTTCAGTCAGTCCTGTCCGACTCTTTTTGACCCCAAGGACTGCGGCTCGCCAGGCCTCTCTGTCCACCTCCAACTCCTGGAGTTTACTCAAACTCATGTCCATTGAGTCGGTGATGCCATCCAACCATCTTATCCTCTGTCGTCCCCTTCTCCTCCCACCTTCAGTTTTTCCCAACATCAGGGTCTTTTCCAATGAGTCAGTTCTTCGCATCAGAGGGCCAAAGTATTGGAGTTTCAGCTTCAATATCAGTCTTTCCAATGAACACTCAGGGCTGATTTCCTTTAGGATGGACTGGTTGGATCTCCTTGCAGTCCAAGGGACTCTCAAGAGTCTTCTCCAACACCACACTTCAATTCTTTGGCGCTCAGCTCTTTTTATAGTCCAACTCTTATACCCATATATGACTATTGGAAAAACCATAGCCTTGACTAGACGACATCTGCTTTTTAATATGCTGTCTAGGTTGGTCATAACTTTCCTTCCAAGGAGTAAGTATCTTATAATTTCATGGCTGCAATCACCATCTGCAGTGACTTTAGAGCCACCAAAAATAAAGTCAACCACTGTTTCCACTGTTTCCCCATCTAATTGCCATGAAGTGATGGGACTGGATGTCATGATCTTAGTTTTCTAAATGTTGAGATTTAAGCCAACTTTTTCACTCTCCTCTTTCACTTTCATTAAGAGGCTTTTGAGTTCCTCTTCACTTTCTGCCATAAGGGTGGTGTCATCTGCATATCTGAGGTTACTGATATTTCTCCCGGCAATCTTGATTCCAGCTTGTGCTTCTTCCAGCCCAGCGTTTCTCATGATGTACTCTGCATAGAAGTCAAATAAGCAGGGTAACAATATACAGCCTTGACGTACTCCTTTTCCTATTTGGAACCAGTCTGTTGTTCCATGTCCAGTTCTAACTGTTGCTTCCTGACCTGCATACAGATTTCTCAAGAGGCAGGTCAGGTGGTCTGGTATTCCCATCTCTTTCAGGATTTTCCACAGTTTATTGTGATCTACACAGCCAAAGGCTTTGGCATAGTCAATAAAGCAGAAATAGATGTTTTTCTGGAATTCTTTTGCTTTTTCAATGATCCAGTGGATGCTGGCAATTTGATCTCTGGTTCCTCTGCCTTTTCTAAAACCAGCTTGAATATCTGGAAGTTCACAATTCACGTATTGCTGAAGCCTGCCTTGGAGATTTTTGAGCATTACTTTACTAGCGTGTGAGATGAGGGGAATTGTGCAGTAGTTTGAGCGTTCTTTGGCATTGCCTTTCTTAGGGATTGGAATGAAAACTGACCTTTTCCAGTCCTGTGGCCACTGCTGAGTTTTCCAAAATCTGCTGATGTATTGAGTGAATCACTTTCACAGCATCATTTTTGGGGATTTGAAATAGCTCAACTGGAATTCCATCACCTCCACTAGCTTTGTTCGTAGTGATGCTTTCTAAGGCCCATTGACTTCACATTCCAGGACATCTGGCTCTAGGTGAGTAATCACACCATCATGATTATCTGGGTCGTGAAGATCTTTTTTGTACAGTTCTTCTGTGTATTCTTGCCACCTCTTCTTAATATCTTCTGCTTCTGTTAGGCCCGTACCATTTCTGTCCTTTATTGAGCCCATCTTTGCATAAAATCTTCCCTTGATATCTCTAATTTTCTTGAAGAGATCTCTAGTCTTTCGCATTCTATTATTTTCCTCTATTTCTTTGCACTGATCACTGAAGAAGGCTTTCTTATCTCTCCTTGCTATTCTTTGGAACTCTGCATTCAAATGGATATAGCTTTCCTTTTCTCCTTTGCTTTTCACTTCTCTTCTTTTCACAGCTATTTGTAAGGCCTCCTCAGACAGCCATTTTGCTTTTTTACATTTTTTTTTTTTTGAGGGGGGAGGCGGGGGGGAAACTTACCTTTCTTAAAACAACTGTATCTTAAAAAAACAAACAAACAAACAAAAAACTGTATCTTAAGTTCCTCAACCATGTATAAGCCAAGCCTGGTTTCTCCAAGACTGAACTATTATAATTTTAAAGTTCTGGTACTCCTCAAGCCTTTCTAGAAATACAAAAGTAAAATGATTATGGATGAAGACACAGGAGCAGAATAGCTTATGTTTAAATCACAAATCAATTGATATACTCATGGATGATTGCCCTTAGGCAGGTTAATTCGCACTGTGGGACCATTTCCTGATCAGTTAGATTGGAATGAAAATAGTCCCCACCCCCTAGAATAGTTTTAAGGATAGTATTAATTGATACCTTTGATGCATTTGTGATAATTCCTACTATATAATAGTATTGTCTATCCTTTTTTATATTTAAGATATTCGGCATAGTTTAAGGTACATTTTCGCAAAGGTACATTTTGATGTCTTAAAATATTTAAGTGGATAGATTTCAGTTCTACTAATATGTGGTATAGGAGATGAATGGTAAACATTTGTATCCATATCTGAAAAAAGCACAATACCACCCCTACAATTATTGATCGAAATAGGAAAGAACCAAGGGGAGCTGAATGGAACTGGGAAAGACTAGGTTTATCATTTGTGTCCTCAAGGAAGCAAACAGTGATAGAATTAAGAATGTAAAAAAAAAAAAAAAAAAGGTAAAAGGAGAAAACTATCAATAGATGGGATAGAGGTAAGTCAGAGCAAAGATGAAGAGTCCTTCCTTGGAATAAAAATGGCAAGGCCTTTGCAGCACAGTCTTGCTTAGTCTTTGGCTGGAGTCTCCCCAAGAAGCCTGTGACCTCAACTCAAAATCTGAGGCTGTCATTCAGCCACATTTTTTGTAAACAGGCAAAAGGCCTTTTATTGAAGAGATATCTGAGCAGCACATTTCTGCATTTGTCACATTCTACCCCTTGCATGTAGATTCACTCTCCATACACGTTCACAGAACTGTTTTCTTCCTGAACAGAAACTTCAAAGACAGAAATTTGTGGGACAAACTACAGTTTCCATCTTTGCAGTTGGTCTGTGCAGGAGCCACAACTGAACTCATTACTTAATTCTCTTCACTATTTATTCTAAATTTTCCTCTCTTTTATCTACCACCTCCGCTGGTCTCGATAATTAAATTGCTAACGTGAAAACCTTAAGTGCTGAGAAACTTGAGCCTCGGGTAACAATCCCTTTCTCAGGCAGATGTTGTTGTTCTTGTCCATTTACAGTCACTGTTGGGCAAAGTAGAGGTTCCCAAGTGGGTCACCTTGAAAAGTGAAAGTGAAGTCGCTCAGTCGTGTCACCTTGGTATCACACATATTCTTACTTGCCCCAGTTGAAGCCTACTTACTGCTGTTGATCAGAATTAGCTTCTTCTGCCAGGGTGTTGACTCTTCTTCCTGCCTACTTGTCCCTGAACTCAAAAAGGCCAAAGTTCCCAGACAGGAGATGAAGCTTAGTTCAGTGGGGCCTTTGCTCTGCCCCCTAGCAGGAAGACGCCACCTCTGGTGACTAGGACTTCTAATTCCACAAATTTAAAACTACAGAAATGGGAAACACTATGTCCATTAGTGGATAATTGGGAGGATGATAAACGGGGCTCTTCCTGTTTTAATCCATTGCTTTCTGGCCCCATGTATTGTTTCTTTTTGGGACCCTGAGCCATATCAAGGTCTACTGCATCCTGTGGGACAGCATCTCATCTTTCCAGACTATTGTCTCTTAGCAACTGCTTGAACTTCACTCTCAGCAGGCCATTCAGTGTTTTATTAGGCCACCAGCTTCTGGGACATGCAGCATGTGGTGCAACCAGTGGAGCTGTGGTCACAGGCACCCTCCTACACCAAATGTAATACTTCATCGGATGATGAATTGTGACTGGGTCTCCAGAATTTATGACATAGTATGTTCAGCAAGATATATTTCACTTTGTACCAGTAAGTATCTCAGTGAGGTTCCCCAATGGCTCAGTGGGTAAAGAATCTGCCTGCAATGAAGGAGACAACAGGAGATGCAAGAGTTGCAAAAAGTTGAACACGACTGAGTGACTAAGCACAGTGCAAGTGTCATGGTCAAGTACTCCCTCTTTAGCATAGCATCCCAGGACTTATTTTTCAAAGGTTGTACAACCTTGATCCAGAACCCCAGAAACCTGAACCATGATTTTCCTTCTAAGGTTCCTATAAACTTCATAGTGCATCTTTTCTGGAAACTGACAATTCTAATGCCATAGGATCTGCCAATTCCTTTAGTCAAATTTAGGCTACTTGCACTAGAACTCATAAGAACTCACTAGCCCTTTCTTGTGCCAAGTTGCACCAGGTATTATGGGCCAGGAATGTAGTCCGAGGTCTGGACTACCTTGTTTACAGAACCCAAAGCAGCCTCTTAGGTCTTGTGCTTTCTTCTTTATTGTAGGGGATGCAAGAGATGTTAGTTTGTGTTTTACTTTGAAAAGGATGTTCTAGCACTTCTCAGAATACTGCACTCTTAAAACCTCTAATAAGTAAGAGGTTTAAGCAAATAAATAAGGACAAGGCCCTGATTCTTCATAGGGTTCATTTCCTACTCTCTATAGCACAAACCTCCAGCACACTAGCCACCTCTCGCTCAGTCTGTTATATCAGCATTATTTCATTGTTATAATGGATCTTAAGGACCTTATCCAGAATCTCCAGATGACCTAGATCTCTTTGGACTGTATATGAAAAAGGAGAGTTAATAGGGCTAGACTGTCAATACACGCGATTGTCAGTTTATTTCATGTGGACATTAATAATTAGCTATTTCATATGGACAATTATTTCTAGTTGTCTTTCTTGATCAAGGTAGAAAAGAAAGCCTTCTCCAAATCAGTGGCCACATACCGTGTGAAAGTGGAAGTCTCTCAACTGTGTCTCTGTTCGAGCCTATGGACTATAAAGTCCATGGAGTTCTCCAGGCCAGAAAACTGGAGTGGGTAGCCTTTCCCTTCTCCAGGGGATCCTCCCAACCCAGAGATCGAACCCAGGTCTCCTGCATTGTGGGCGAATTCTTCACCAGCTGAGCCACAAGGGAAGCCCACATACCCTGTGAAGTCTACCTAATTATCCTGCTTTAGCAGTACTACTATGCTTGGCATGGCAGTTGCAACTGGGGCTGCTACTTGGTTGAACTTATGGTAGTCTACAGTTATTTTGCTAGTTCATCTGTTTTCTGAAGGTGCCAGATTGTCAAGTGAAATGGAGATGTGATGGAAGCTATTATGCCTGTATCTTTTATTTTATTTTATTTTATTTTTAAACTTTACAATATTGTATTGGTTTTGCCAAATATCAAAATGAATCCACCACAGGTATACATGTGTTCCCCATCCTGAACCCTCCTCCTTCTTCCCTCCCCATACCATCCCTCTGGGTCGTCCCAGTGCACCAGCCCCAAGCATCCAGTATCGTGCATCGAACCTGGACTGGCAACTCGTTTCATATATGATATTATACGTATTTCAATCTATGCCTGTGTCTTTTATTGCCACCATACCCTAGCATTGTGATTTATTGTTTTAGATTTACTCTCTTGGACAGAAGAGGCAGTTTTGAAGACTTATACTTGACTTTTCCCAAATATGATAGCTCTTACTCCACAGGTCAAGAACAATATATGAAAATTACTCCAAAGTATATAATTGGGGTTGAAGAGACATGATGTTGCTTCAAATCTTCAGGTATCAGTGTTAACTCTCACTTGTATCTAATAGTCCTCAAAATATATGGGTATTCCCTTTACCTGTGTACAGTTATTCAAATAAGTGCAAGTGAGTCCCTTTGAGAAAAGGAGGTCAAAGGAGTCTCTACAATATATACCTGATATGGTGTTGCAGGGTGCTTCTTCATGAGACCCAGCTAAGTCTTCCACCAGTGATTTGAAAACTGGTACAGGTACAGGAACTTGGCAAGAAAGTGTGACTGTTTATTGGGACAACCACCCTCAGCCTCCTGCTCATCCATTCCTTCTTTTAATCATGTGTGCGATCAACACTCGCATTGGCTGCCCAAATATTTTGCCCCTCGTGGTGGTGGTTTTGTTGCTAAATTGTGTCTGACTGTTTTGACCGCCTGGACTGTAGCCCACCAGGGTCCTCTATCCATGAGATTTCCCAAGCAAGAATACTGGACTGGGTTTCCATTTCCTTCTCTAGGGGATCTTCCCAACCCAGAAATTGAACCTGCCATCTCAAACCCATGTCTCCTGCATTGCAGCCAGATTCTTTACCACTGAGTCACCAGGGAAGCCCATATTTTGCCCTTACTATAACCATATTCTATTAACCATATTCACAATTCCCTCTTGGCTGCTTTCTTTACATTCTTGTCACTATAATTATGACTTCCTAGCTTCTGAGGGTTAAGTGTTGCTCATCCTCTATTGCTTCAGGGCCCCGTTATCCTCACTGCTACTAATTAACCAAGTTCCATGGAAGGCTCTCCTATAGGCAACCCTGCACTGTAAATAGAAGTCAGCTTCGGATGTCTTTCTTTGTAATGCTGGTGTCTCTCTTACTAGCACAGTCCTGTTGGCCTTTCAGAATGACGTGTCCTCTGGGTCCTTCTGTGCAAAATGATTTTCTGGTAGGTTTTCTGGCCTCACATAATATATTCACTCCAGCATTTCCACTTCCCTGAGTTTTTTATGTCTTTTCTCCAGAGTCAGCTCCGGCAGGTCAGGCATTTCCTTTTCTCTCCATGAGCCATTACTTTCTCCAGCTGTCTGGGAGTCATCCTAGCCGCACATTTGCTTCACCCATTCAGAATAGAGTGTGTAATTCTGTATTTCAAGAGGATGTCCCAAAGTCCACAAACTCTCCCCATCTAGTATTATATCCCAGTGCTCTCTACCAGTGAAAAGTTTTAGCTCTCACACTGCCATATTGTGCCAAGTACTAATTGTTTCCCATATACCACCTGGAATGGCCTCTTTTTTTTTTTTTTTTTTTTTTTGCCAATCAGGAAGTGAGAGGTCTGGTTTCAAAATCTCAACTTACCACTTGCTTTTTTGGGTCCTTCCTGCTACTAATGTGCCAGTTGGGTCCTCTAAGAAGTGGAAAGGAGAATAAAAGGGGTGTTGGGGGAGTAACACCTGTGAAAAGAAAGAGCAGGAAAAAAGACTGAACAGAAGAGTCAACAGATCACAATACAGATCTGACAAAGTCTCTGAAAGCCCAACAGTAAGATCCAAAGTGAAGATTAGCTCTTAGAAGAGTGTTGCATTGGGTGAAAGTCTAGGCCTTTATAGCACATTTTGCTTGGTCATTGGCTGAGACCACCCAAAGAAGGGCATGACGTGAGCTCAAAAGCTGAGGCCAAACCCGAAGGAGTTAATAGCTAGAGGCTATTTTGTTTGGTGTGTTCTGTATTTCTGTATTTCTTAATTAGCTCACCGCTATTGTAAAAACTGGGGCTTCCCAGGTGGCTTGGTGGTAAAGAATCTGCCTACCAAAACAGGAGATGCAGGAGACACAGGTTTGATCTCTGGGTCAGGAAGACCCCCTGGAGGAGGAAATGGAAACCTATTCCAGTATTCTTGCTTAAAAAACCCCTTGGACAGAGGGGCCTGGTGGGCTACAGTCCAGGGGTTGCAGAGTTGGACACACCTGAGCAACTGAGCACAGCACTGTAAGTACTGCATTGGAAGAACTGACAGATCGGAAGAGGGCTCATCCTTCCCTGGGTTAAGTTCATACAAGAATTTCAGAGATTGTAAGGAAAAACCTGGAAATTTGTCATTGCCCTCACATCCATAATAGATTCATGGGAAACATTGACTAAACTCATATGAAATATCTAATAGAGAATTTTCTCTCTCTTTCGTTTTGATGTTATTGGTACTATAGTGAATTCAGTCTCATTATTAAACAAGTTTCTGCTTCTCTCTGAAGTTTGCCTGAAACTCTGTTTTAGACAACAGGCTAGTGATTATGTCATTAACAAATAGTAATCTCAGTGAAAAGCATTGCACTAAGTAGTCTGAACTACGGGTATTTCAAAGGAGAGTCTTGGGCACACTCTTCCAAGGTAAAATGGCTTAGGAAACTTTTGGACTGTACCAGTGTACCAAGTCAGGATTCCCAGGACTCTTTTCTGTCCAAAAGCAGACATATTTCATCAAAGCTAACTACTTGATCCAAGGCCCAACAAAATATGAGTTATTTCAGAAGACTTAATAAATTATTGAGGGAAATATTAATTTAGTAATTAATTCACAATATTTTGGCATTATTTTAGCATTTTATTTTTTGTAGATATATGAAAGAGCCATTTCCTTTTCTTCTGAAACCATTTCAAATCTTCAGTATAGTAAACTCTGCCTTTGGGATTTGATTCCTACTGATACATAAGCATTGAGAAAGAGATATTTTTACTGAGGCTCCTTACTTTCAATTTTTCTTTTTTTTTTCAGTAAGAGTATTTCCTCCTTTTTACCTGAGTATAATTGGGCAAGTCAGCTGTGCAACCATGTCATACTTGAAGTGTTACGTTTGAGAATAATTCTCATTTAATTGTGAGTCGGGGTTTACTTTACCAGGTTAAAGTTACCAGGGTTAACTTTAAAAGCAGTGAAGGCCAACCAGCTGAGTAATAAACATTGCCATGGAGACCAGAGGACCTGGGAACACTGTACTGATCTGAGGACCTTTGCTAGTCCCTTTTTCGGTAAAGCCCAGATGCCATCTTGGAGAGGAGGGTTGGGAAGGGATAGATCTAGCATGTTAAAAAAGTAAGTAAAAAGTTTTAGTCACTCAGTCACGTCCAACTGTTTGTGACTACATGGATTGTAGTCCTCTGGGCTCCTCTGTCCATGGGATTCTCCAGGCAAGAATACTGAAATGGGTTGCCATGCCCTCCTCCAGGGGATCTTCCTGACCCAGGGATCAAACTCTGGTCCCCTGCATTGCAGGCAAATCCTTTACTGTCTGAGTCACCAGGGAAGGTTTACCTAAGTACCTGAGCATACTTAGGTTGCTTTTTTTTTTTTTTTAGGGGAGTGGGAAGTACTAACCTTCAAGAGGGTGTTTAGAACTATGTAAGGGCAGTGAGGGTTGTCATCATGCTAATGAAAGCTACTGGCATTTTATGGAGGTGGAGGTGAGGAGGGGCAGGGGTGCTAAATGTCTGTAGAGCTCTAGGAAGCACTATCTCCTTAGCACACCACTTGAATCATCATGAGAAACACAGAAATGGGGGTGTTTAAATCCATCTGTTTGGGTTTACAGAAGTGTCTTAATAGTTTTTGGGGTTTTTTTTGTTGTTGTTTCCCCACACAACCCAGTGGGGAGGACCCTTGAGGAAGGTAAGATTAGTTTAAATCAAATAAAGAATTACTTTTTCTTCCCCTAACCAGTCTGTAATGTGATTGGTCCTGTTACAGCTATCCTTAAAAACAGTTAATCTAAATGCAAAGTAATTATAGCAATATTTTGAAAAGCTAGGAGTACAGATTCTTGGCAGGAACAAAAGAGATTCTTTAATTGATTTTCTTTAAGATATGTTTTTGTCCAGAATGCCTGATTCTCAGATGATCCTGTTAGTCACACTGGAAAGCCAAAGCTTTGACCGACTGTTGTGTGACTCAATTCATATCATATTTTGAACATTTAAAAAAGCTGCCTGTGCTTATGTAACCCACATGTAATAACTTAAAAGTGCTCTTGGAACTATTTCTGACAGTTTCTATGAAAACATTTTAATTGGGGTGGCCAACAGCTTTTAACTGCCATTGGGGATGTTTTGATACGGGAAGTGGGGAGGAACAGAAACCCACTGAAGAAGAGGGTTTGCCCAAGAGGGTTTGCCCACCCCCTCCACCTGTGTTTTTTTTTCCTGACGATGTTTCCAGAAAGCTGTCCTTTTCAGACAAATATTCAAGTTTCCAGAAGTTACATAGTGGCTTTTTCTGTAAAGGAAAGCAGAGGCAGGAGAAAACCATTTACAGGAGAAAGTGGAGATGAAAAGAAAAATGGGGTCTAATAGCAAAGAAAAGCAAAAAAGAAGCACAGAAGCACTAAAAAAACGGAAAGTAGAGAACACAGAGAATAAATGAAATGGTAACAAGAGCAGGTATTTCTGAGTCATAATCCAACAGGAGGGATGGATAATGACCTAGTGGTACAAGCGAGCAGACAGGAACTTTAGTGCAAGAGAAGGAGATGGTCTGTGCTGTCTTCTGGAACCTCAGCACTACCTGGGCCATTGGGAAGCAGGAGGGAGAGTGCTGAGCTTGGTTGCAAATGCTGGCCTTTGAGAGGAGAGGCTGAGGGAATGGTCCCAAGTACCAGGGAGCAGTAGAACACACTGGCTGGACCACGATGCCCAGAGCCAGCCTGTCTCAGTTTAAATTTACCACATATATAATTTGTCACATAACAAATACTCTAAAGCCAATGCTTAAAACTGCATTTATTATCTCACATTTTCTGGGAGTCAGGACTCAAGTCCAGCTTAGCCTTGTCCCAGGGTTCAGGGTCCCTTACAAGGCTGCAGTCAAGGTGCTAGCTGGGGCTGCAGTCATCTCAGAGCCCACTGAGAGAAGATGCACTTCCACGATTCCTCACATGGCTGTTGGCAGCCTCAGGTCCTTGCTGCCCATTATGGAGACATTAGTTCCTTGCCACTGATGTGGGCCTCTCCACTGAGCAGCTCACAGTATGACTGTTGGCTTCCATCAGGGTGAACAATTGAGAAAGCATCAGAGAAGGCACAGTCTAATCTTGAAGGTGACATCTCATCATCTTGTCTATCGCTTTTGTTAAAATCAAGTCACTAGGATATGGAATGATGGTGTGAAGACCAGAAGGTCATCTGAGAAGCTTGTTTATCATACCCACTAAGTAACCCAGTCTGCCTTCACATTCCTTCACTCTAAAATGAAGATGAATAATAGCATTTACAACATTAAACAATAAAATAAAGACTTTTTTTGGTACATGTTGTTTGAGGACAAACTAAAATAATCTATGTAAAATGCCAAACAAGGTGCCTTACACACTTACTTTTGAAATAGTGACCATTTTTTTTCCTCCCAGGGAATTTCCCTTTCTTTTCTCCCATACAAGAGAAAGTTTCCTTTGCTTATTCTTCAGGAGAGATATATGGCTGAATGGGAAGTTGAAGGCCTGCTGGTCTTCCCAGTTTGGTTTCCAAAAGCCTAGAACCTCTTGGAACAGAAAGTTTAGGAATGGATATCAAATAAATGGGGAAATCACTAGGGAAAGAGCAGGTCCTGGGAAGGAATAGTGGATCCAGTGCTGAGCTTTTCCCTTCTTCATTCAGGCACCACATATTAGAAATATCTTTGTTTTCTATTTCTTTTGAATAAGCAATTTGATGAGAATTAAAGACATTTGAGTAAGCAATTCAGTGAAGGAAAATGACCAGACTACATTATGCAGAGGGAAGATCTCTACAGTCTTATTGAACCCTGGAGCTTGTGTTCTGTAATCCTTGGATTAAGTAAAATGATAGGATCTTGAAAAAGCAATAAAGGGGATTTCACCTCCTAGAGTTTAGGTTTAGATTTAGTTAGTATTTAATATCATTTGGTAGTATTTTAGAAATTGTGTATCTGAAATCAGCAAATTAGTTAACATTGTCTTTGAATACTATTAGGATTCTATCATACGATCAAAGCTGTGCTAAGAAAATTTCTGACTGGATGGCTTAAAAGTCAATGATCAACATATTGAGACATTTAGGGATAAAAAGAAATGAAGGACATTTCTCATATTTATGTGTTTGATCAGTAAATAGGAAATATTACCAAGCACAGGTCATAATAAGAAGTATATGAGGAATATGAAGTTTATGAAATATGTTCTCTACTTTCAAACTTTCTATCTAGTTAAGAGCTTTTGTCAAAGCTGATTTTTTAAAATCTAAGTAAGAGCGTCTGCAAACAGCCTTACATACAGTGTCTTTTATCAGGTTTCCCATCTGACTTCCGAAAATCTCCAGGGAACAGGTCATTGATCCACAAACCTGTCACAAGAGACAGGATATTATAGTGCTTAAAGTGACTGGCCCTGAAGCAAAAGTGACTGCCAGGATTTGTACCTTGGCTCTGCCACTTAGTAGCTGTTTGATCTTGATCAAGTTACTTAAGAATCTCTGTATCTCAGTTTTCCTACCCATAAAGCAGTGATAATATGACTCATGTCATATGGTTATCATGAAAACAAAAAGAGATAATCCACAAAAATACTTAGAACATGTTAGTTCAGGTGTGTCTGGCTCAATAAACATGAGCATATTTTTACTATTAATAGCTGATTGTTGATTATGTTTTTCTTTTAAATAACTGCTTCAGGATTTTCTGCTCACCGGCTATTGTCATCTTACAAGCACTTCATCTAGCTGCTATTTTTTTCCCCTTCTAGTTATGCCCCAAAGACATTAGGCATGGCTCCTAATCTTTAATTGCTCAAAGCACAGCTGTGGCATTTTGTAAAACTTTACTAATGCATACATGAATAGCATTATCTAAAGGAAAACCTAAGACAAAACATTAGGTGCCGTTTCTCCTGGAATCCATTAGTCATGCCCTTCCAAAGGGGCTCCATGGCAGGTCAGTTCTGTCCTTTACTCTGACTTGATATCATGATCTGAGGCTTGACTCATATTCTCCAGGTGGATATCCCCTCCCCCCGTCCTTCTTCTCAGGGTCCAGAGCCCACACCCCACTTTATCTCTGCTGCGTCGCTTCAGTTGTGTCCGATCGTGTCCGACTCTTAGCGATTCTGTGGACTGTAGCCTACCAGGCTCCTCCATCCATGGGATTTTCCAGGCAACAGTACTGGAGTGGGGTGCCATTGCTTTATCTCTAGCTGTCTCAAAAGAAAGCAAAAACCAGCTACACCATCATAATCTGTTCAGAGAGAACGCATGCCCACAAAAAAAAATAAAATAAAATAGAGTTGATCCTTCTCGTTGTCTTGAGTATGTCCCTTCTCATTTTCTCCTTTGCTTTGTAAAACTCGAAGTCTATAAAAATGCATGTAACCGAAGACCTGCCTTTTCCCAAATACAAATTTTCTGCCACCCCTAGAACAAAAGGCACAAATTTCAATATGATTTCACCTACACCAAACTTCATCCAAAAAAAACCTGTTTAGAATCCCACAATTCCCGAATTAATGTTTTCAGGAAAGGGAAAAATATTGAATCAAAATGATAAGTTGTTAGGGTGGGCAATTGTAGCTCATTTCTGCTGGAGACCCTTTAGTAAACTGTATACAGTGTTGTCCAACAGAAATGTAATGCAAACCACATATGTAATTTTAAATTTTCTAATAAGTAAAGTTTTAAAAATTAAGTAAAATTAATTTCGATGTTATATTTTACTTAGCAAAATATGCCCAAAATATTATAATTATAATTATATAAGCAATAAATACATTAATGAGATAATGTATCTTTTTTTCATACTATGATTTTGAAGTCCAGTGCATATTTTACATGTGAGTTGCATATCTGTTTGGAACAGCTACTTTCAAGTGGTCAAGTTACCTTTGCTAGTAATCATATTGGACTGCATGGAGAACATACCTCAGAATTGCCCCTAACAGGACAGTGGCCCTTCATGCTCTTGCAGCCAGAGAAAGTGTTCAGGTAAAGAATTCTATGCTGAAGAACCATTAGGGCAACTGTCCATCAAGCTGCAGGTGACCTCTGCAGAGGCTACGGGAGAATCAAACCCAGGTCTCACACATTGCAGGCGGATTCTTTACTGTCTGAGCCGCCAGGGAAGTCCAAGGATACTGGAGTAGGTAGCCTATCCTTCTGCAGGGGAATTCCTAACCCAGGAATTGAACTGGGGTCTCCTGCATTGCAGGTGGATTCTGTACCAGCTGAGCTGCCAGGGAAGACCACAGTGCTGACCACAACCACCTAAAGCAGTAGCTGGTACCATTCCATTCCCGAGCTAAAAAAAAATGACCAACTAGTTATGAAATTAGGGTATTGTACTAGGAAAATTACTAATGTTCCTTTTTTCTCTTCAAAAGAGATTCTTCTCTTGTGAATATGAAATTATGTCTCATTTGTTTTTTTCCCCCTATACCTTCCATTGATATTTCCTCCATTGCAAGCCTGCAGTTATTAATAGATAGAGACCACTCTTGCCTCAGGGAAGATTTGTGATACGTCTGAAAATAGAAACGACTTACTCCCAGCCTTCCCTGGCTTTTGTCTTCTGAAGTCAGGCACCTCTGGAGGGGGGTATATTGTAGTGGAAGGGAAGAAAGACTCATTTGGTGAGAGAGACTAACAGAGCTGGGTAAGTCTACAAGTAGGGGGAACTTGGACCTCATTCAATGGTAGTACCTTAGCATGGGGTGAGGGGCGGTAAAATGGAAAAAAATGACTACCCAAGGTGGTGGGACCCCAGAAAAAGTTTAGCTGAAATTTCTTTGACCTGAAGCCTGGCATGGAAGTGGTGGTCATTGTAAGTCATGCACCAATGGGCATCTTGGCGGTGATCAGTGTGGACCAAAGATTTGATGGGGCCTCCCTGGAGAAACACTCTGGGAGAGACTCTTCCACTTCTGCAGGGCCCAGAGTGCTAGCACATTTGCAGGGTGTTTTTTGCTTTTTGGGGGGTTGATTTCTTAAAAGTGTCAACATTATCTCTAAAGAGTTTTCAGTTGATTTTCTGGAAGAATGGGCAGACTTTTTTTAAAATTTCAGATTTCATGAAATGAGCACAAAATTTTCACTTTTCACACGGTAGGATTGTGTTTATGTATCTGTTTTTCTGGCTTCCTGAAAAAACAAAGAACATTTATATCTTAAATAGTTGATTTTCTTCTTACATGCACATATTTATGATCGTGCATTCCAAAAATAAGAATTAAACCTTGAGACAGTAGCCAAAAAACGGCATATGTATTTTAAGCAAATTGAGTGAATATTTTAGTAGAAACATCCTCATTTTTGCTGCTATTTATAGATTCTGAAATTTTATTTTAGTTTAATTTTAAGTAAATATACTTTGAAGCTTACAGAAAAATTATAAGAATAGCACAATGAATTTTATACCTTTAAGCAAGATTTCCTGAATTTAATGTTTTACCACATCTGCTTTATCATTTTCTCTCTTTCTCTCTCTTTGTCTCTGTCTCTCGTCTTCTCCCTCCATTCCCCTCCCACATACACTCTCATATACACACACATACATACAAGTTTGTAAGGAAGTTGTAAAAATGTCTCTTTACCTTTAAACATTTTAGTACTTATTTTCTAAAAACAAAGACATTCTCTTACATAACCACAACACAGTTAAAATCAGGAAATTATCATTGACAGAATACTGTGACCTAATCTACAGACCTTATGCAAATTTTGCCGATTTACCAGTCCTCAGTGGCAAGATGAAATCCTAGATCGCACATGGCTTTCAGTTGTCATGTCTCTTTCGTTTCCTTTACTCTGAAACAGTTCCTCAATGTTTTTGTTGTTTGGTCTTTTATTACGCCGACATTTTTGAAGCGTATGGGTCAGTTATTTTGTAGAATGCTCTTTGATTTGGATTTGTCTGATGTTTTGTTCTGATTAGATTCAAATCGTACGTGCATATTTGGTAGGAATACCACAAAAGTGGTGATGTGCTGTTTTCTCAAGGTACCTTTTCAGGAGACACAAGATGTCAATTTCATTGAGAAAGTCTTATGAAATAAATATCAGCTGAACTCAGCAGTCTACTCAGGGATCCAGTTGGTTTATGTTATGGTATAAGTATATTTTTATATTGTCATTAGTTGATAACAAGCAATTCATGCAGTGACACTTTCAGTAGCAACCTTACAGTGTACATTTGTTGACTATATTCCCGGTGTTCATTTCTCAAATTGTCCCCTTCACAACAGCCTTTAATCTTCACTTTAAGGTTGCACCTCAACCTGGGGAAATCAACTTCAGCCCCTCCCTCTACCAGAGCAGCATGTGATCAATGTTAAGCCAATAAAAGCATTGCATCTCTCTGGATTCAGTATTGTTTCAGGATGGGATGTGACCAAAACAGTCTAATTACAGTGGGATCTGGGGACTTTTGATGGGAATACTAGGGTAAGGATTCTGTTTCCTTCTGGAAAGTGTTCTGGGAATGTGAAATCTGGAACTGCTGGAGCCATTGTTTCTATAGGGGCCAATCTGAGACCAGAGCTGGCTGGTGGAGGAAGCAGTGGGACAAACTGAAGGGAACAGATGCGGTATTGACTTTATAAATGTCTAGATTAAGCCTGACCTGACATTTACTTTTGAGCTGTGTAGCTGCAGTTCTAAACCAAGATTTGTACCATCCACTGTGGTACAAGAAACAGATGATATTGTCATTAGGTTGTAAGAGATGATATTGTTAGTAGGCTATGACTAAGGCATTTAGTCCCTAAAGCCAAGGGTGATAAACATTTTGTGAGATAAAGAATAGTTGATAATAATAATAATGAGGAATTGTCCCAGCCAAAATGCCAATAGCAGTGCCATCTCTCCAACTGAGAAACATTTTTAGTTTTTTAGGTTTGGATAGAAATGTTCACTTATTTTGAACTGAAGATATTCTGCCTTGAAGGGGTACTATTAAGGGGTATGCACGGGTACCTCTGATCAGTGTGTCTATAACTACATCTGTTTTGAGTGTCAGGGCTCATTCCTTCCTAGCCATTAAATGTTTTTCATATTACTCTTGCTACTTGACCCAGAATTCTCTGCACTAAGTCTGCTATGTCTGGAGTGAGCCTTACTGCTGAGCTACAGTACTTTTCAACGTCTTCATCTCCTAATTGTATCTGCAAAGTCCACATGAGGAGACTTCTATCTTGATTTTTTGGTTTTGTATTCTAGCTTCTCTTCTTTCTGCATTGAACTCTATCCCCTTGGCTGGGAATCCTAGGCTCTTCCTAAGCCGACAAGGCAATACCTTCTTCCCAGAAACTGAAGTCCACTTACCAACAGGAAGCCAATAATTGGAGAACTGTTTTGACCAGGCCTCTCATGAGTACTGCATTTTGCCTGTCTCTCAAAAATGTTCACAGAAGACATTGCTGTAGCTATGCCAAACCACCAGCAGAGCTCCCTTGGGTAATGATGCCATCCTTGACTTACTGAGAGCTTGTCAACTCCTCTGAGTACTGGGATTTGGCCTCAAGCAGGAGGGCTGGCATCAACAACTCAGAGGACATGAGTCTGAGAAAACTCTGGGAGATAGTGAAGGACAGGGAAGCCTGGTGTTCTGCAGTCCATGGGGTTGCAGGGAGTTGGACACGAATTAGCGACTGAACAACAGGAGAGCTACCTCCCACCAGGAAGCCCAGCCCAGCAGCACATTTTATTCCTTTTCAGTTCAATTTCATCCTGCTTCTTCCATCTCTGTTCCACCATGCCTCATGTCTAAACCTCAAGGGTGATGACCAGTTTCTTGAGGAATTAACTAGGGCTTTCCACCTGCTCTAAGCCATACTCATCCTTCCTCAGAGAGAAGAGAAGCAGAGAGATTCTTGAGTGGTAAGGGATAGTGATAGTATATTAAACTATAGAATGGAGATTAAGATAGTTATCCAGGTAGAGAAATTTTTACTCAAAAACTGAGAGAAAAAAAAGAAATGATGCTTACTTGGTTGCCTATTACTACAATGAGCTTCTTATGTTGCTTTTGTCACTGAATGAAGGGTTGCTCAATATTTGGTAAGGAAGGATTGCTTTTAGTCTAAATTTTTTTCAACTTTATTGAGGTATAATTGACAAAATTATAAGATATTTCAGTTCAGTTCAGTTCAGTCGCTCAGTCGTGTCCAACTCCCCGCGACCCCATGAATCGCAGCACGCCAGACCTCCCTGTCCATCACCAACTCCCGGAGTTCGCTCAGACTCACATCCATTGAGTCAGTGATGCCATCCAGCCATCTCATCCTCTGTCATCTCCTTCTCCTCCTGTCCCCAATCCCTCCCAGCATCAGAGTCTTTTCCAATGAGTCAACTCTTTAGATGAGGTGGCCAAAGTACTGGAGTTTCAGCTTTAGCGTCATTCCTTCCAAAGAAATCCCAGGGCTGATCTCCTTCAGAATGGACTGGTTGGATCTCCTTGCAGTCCAAGGGACTCTCAAGAGTCTTCTCCAACACCACAGTTCAAAAGCATCAATTCTTCGGCTCTCAGCCTTCTTCACAGTCCAACTCTCACATCCATACATGACCACAGGAAAAACCATAGCCTTGACTAGACGGACCTTTGTTGGCAAAGTAAAGTCTCTGCTTTTGAATATGCTATCTAGGTTGGTCATAACTTTCCTTCCAAGGAGTAAGTGTCTTTTAATTTCATGGCTGCAGTCACCATCTGCAGTGATTTTGGAGCCCAGAAAAATAAAGCCTGCCACTGTTTCCACTGTTTCCCCATCTATTTCCCATGAAGTGATGGGACCAGATGCCATGATCTTAGTTTTCTGAATGTTGAGCTTTAAGCCAACTTTTTCACTCTCCTCTTTCACTTTCATCAAGAGGCTTTTGAGTTCCTCTTCACTTTCTGCCCTAAGGGTGGTGTCATCTGCATATCTGAGGTTACTGATATTTCTCCCAGCAATCTTGATTCCAGCTTGGGCTTCTTCCAGTCCAGCGTTTCTCATGATGTACTCTGCATAGAAGTTAAATAAGCAGAGTGACAATATACAGCCTTGACGTACTTCTTTTCCTATTTGGAACCAGTCATGTTTAGCATATACTATTTGATAATTTGATATAAATATACACTTATCAAAGGATTTCTCCCATCAAATTTATTAATATAACCATCACCTCATTTTTTTTTGGTGATATCATTTAAATTATACTCATAGAAAATTTCAGTTGTATACTGTAGTGTTAAACATAGGCACCGTTTTTCACTTTAGAACCTCAGATTTTGTTTGTTTGTTTGTTTGTTTAGTACCTCAGGTTTTATTCACCTTGTAACTCAAAGTTTGTACTTTTTGCCAACCTCTATTTCTTCCATTTCTTCCAGTAGTACCCCTTCAAGGGGTACTATTCAACTTTTCTACTTTGTTTTGATGACTTTTTTTTAAATTTCCACTTGTAAGTGAAACTATGTCTTTCTCTGCAATGTTTCACTTAGTATAATGCCCTTCAGGTTCATCTATGTTATTGCAAGTGACAGGATCTACTTTTAAGGCTATATAATATTCTATTGTATACCTATGCCACATTTTCCTTATCCATTCATCCGTCAATGGGTAGTTTGGTTGTTTCCATAACTTGGCTATTGTAAATAATGCTGTAATGAACACTGGAATAAAGCTTTTTAGATAATGTTTTTTTTTTTTTTTTTTTTCCTTTGGGTGTATACCCAAGGATGGAATTACTGGGTCATATGGTGATTCTGTTTTTAGCTTATTCAGGAAACCCCACACTGTTCCCACAGTGGCAATATTTTCCCACCAACAATGTACAAGGTTTCCCTTTTTATCATATCCCCACTTGCATTTGTTATCTCTTATCTTTTTCATAATAGCCACCCTGACAAGTATGAAATAATAGCTCACTGTGGTTTTGATTTGCATTTCCCTAATGATTAGTGATGTTCAGCACAATTTCATGTACCTGTTGGGCATTTGTATGTGTTTTTTGAAAAACAAATGTCTGTTCAGGTCACTTTTAAATTGTTTGTTTGTTTATTTATTTTGCTGTTAGGTTGTATGACTTCCTTGTATATTTTGGATATCAATTATTTATCAGGTATATGGTTTATAGATATTTTCTTCCATCTCATGCTGCTGCTACTGCTAAGTCGCTTCAGTCGTGTCTGACTCTCTGCGACCCCATAGATGGCAGCCCACTAGGCTCCCGTCCCTGGGATTCTCCAGGCAAGAGTACTGGAGTGGGTTGCCATTGCCTTCTCCATTCTCCTAAATTAATTGACCATATATGTGACATTTATTTTTAGATTCCCTGTTCTGTTCCATTGATCTTTGTGTTGGTTTTTATGCCAGTACCATCCTGTTTTGATTACTACAGTTTCGTAATATAGTTTGAAATCAGTAAGTGTGATGCTGGAGGCATTTTTTTTTTTCCAAAGGTATTTTGTCTACTCAGGGATTTTTGTGGTTCCAAAACAAATTTTACGATTTTTTTTTCTACTGCTATGAAAAAATGTCATTAACATTTTTATAGGGATTGCATTGATCCTCTGGATTGCTTTGGGTAATATCAACATTTTAACACTCTTAATCCTTCCAATCAGAGACATAAAATATCTTTCCAATTTTGTATGATTTCTTCAATATCTTTCATCAAAGTCTTAGAGTTTTTGGTGTATAGATCTTTTACCTCCTTAGTTAAATTTGTTCCTAAATATTTTATTCTTTTTGATGCTATTATTAATGGGATTTTAAAAAAATTTCTCTTTTTGATAGTTCGTTATTGGTGTACAGAAAAAAACATTTTTATATTGATTTTGTAGCCTGAAATTTTATTGAGTTTTTAAATTTTCTCTGGAGTCTTTGGGATTTTCTATACATAATATGATATTGGAGAAGGCAATGGCACCCCACTCCAGTACTCTTGCCTGGAAAATCCCATGGACGGAGGAGCCTGGCAGGCTGCAGTCCGTGGGGTCACTGGGAGTTGGACACGACTGGGCAACTTCATTTTTATTTTTCATTTTCATGCATTGGAGAAGGAAATGGCAACCCACTCCAGGGTTCTTGCCTGGAGAATCCCAGGGACAGGGGAGCCTGGTGGGCTGCCATCTATGGGGTCGCAGAGAGTCAGACACGACTGAAGCGACTTAGCAGCAGTAGCAGCAATATGATATCATCTGCAAATAGAGATAATTTTATATCTTCCTTTCCAATTTGTTTTTGTTTTTTCTTGCTTAAATTGTTCTGGCTAGTACTTCCACTACTGTTGAATAAAAATGGTGGAAGTGGACATCCTTGTTTTTTTCCTGATCTTAGAGGAAAAGCTTTCAGCCTTTCTCTGTTGAATATAATGTTAACTGTGGGCTTGTCATATAGGCTTTTATCATACTGACATATGATCCCTCTGCTGCTGCTGCTAAGTCACTTCAGTCGTGTCCAACTCTGTCCGAAGCCACAGACGGCAGCCCACCAGGCTCCTCAGTCCTTGGGATTCTCAAGGCAAGAATACTGGAGTATGATCCCTCTATATCCAGTTTATTGAGAATTTTTATCAGAAAAGTATTTGAATTTTATCAAATGAGTTTTCTGCATTTATTGAGATAATTGCATATATATCCAAGGAGACAATGGGGTAGTTCTGTGCCCATTAAGAACTATTTCTTTGTTTGCTAGTGTGGAACTTGTGAATATAAGCTCCACTGGCTATGAGAGCCAAGCAATCTGGAGGCATGTCTCCCTGGTGGCAGATGCAAAAGCTTGGGTTTCTTATGTATATATAAGCTCTTTCCAGGGCCATACTAGCAACTTGGTTTTATTGTCAGAGCAGAATGGAAGGAGAAGGCTAGAGATGTCTGCCAGTTTCCTCAGTCTCTGAGGATGATGCAGCCAAGCCTAAGATCTGTACTAAAGTTAGAAGCCTGACTCGCAGGCATCTGCTTTTAAGTTATGTGAGTAAATCCCTTTCAGGGAAAGACGGGAGATGAGCTGAGTTACTTCCTTTTCAATCCGGATGTCTTTTATTTATTTATTTTTTGCCTAATCATCTGGGCTTAAACCTCTACTATAATCTTGAATGTTCTAGAAGTTGTGAAAGAGGCCGTTTTTGTCTAATTCCTGATCTTAGGGGGAAAGATCTAGTCTTTTACCATTATGTGAAATGGCACAAGCTGAATGATCTTCACTGATAAGGTCTGACTGTCTCAACAGTTATACATTTATTTTTGTGAAGATTATTTGGGACCGAAACCTCTGGATTTCCAGTAATCTAATTTCCAGTGGTCAAACATTGTTGGGAGAGCTGAATTCTGGCTGCCAAAACAAGGGAGGTAGAAAGTTGTTTTAGCTCATCTAAAAAACTAAAATAAGGAGAAATTTAATTTGTGAACTGGGGGTACAAAGAGAGGCTGATTTCTTGCTTAGGTATTCCGTGTGAAAGCAACAAAATAAGAAAGGAGTAAAAAATAGTTACAGAACAATGTAATTTATTGTTGGAGAAAAAATTGGGTAATTCACTCAAAAACCTTATTTGCTTCCATCAAACTCGCATAATTTCTAGTCACTATTGCTGTAGTTAGATTCTCAAGAGATACAATAATGAAGACAGTTATGGTTGAATGCAACCTTTATTCCTAGCCAGAGCTTCCATCTGAAATCTTCTCCCACTTTTCTCCCAGGATGAGAGATATAGGTGTCTCTTTTATGAGAATCCTTTAAAATTACCACAAGAACTGAGTCTTGGCATCTAGAGTAGTCTTCTCTGTCTTTGGGGTAGAACCCTGGTCCCCTTAGCTAATAATAGAGGTACCCTGAAATAAAAGGCTGGATCACCAAAAGTTTCCCAAAAGAGAAGAAAACAATGCAAGATGTAATATTATTTTTCTATGATCCTTTAATTTCATCCATAAAATGTTCTATCTGTTTATACTGACAAAAAACAGGTGAATTCAAAAGATCATTTTGTGGTGGCCTTACTGTTTACTCTTATCATGGCATCATGCCTTGACTCATGACAGAAGCTTTGAGGCATTTGAAGTAGGGATACTGCTGAAGACTGCTTTGACACTAATTCTCGAAAAGGCGTGTGCTTAGTCGCCTAGTCGTGTCGGACTCTTTGTGACCCCATGGACCATAGCCCACCAGGCTCCTTTGTCCATGGAATTTTCCAGGCAAGAACCCTGGAGTGGTTGCCATTTTCTACTCCAAATTCTTGCAAAGCGTTTTGTGAAAAAATAATGCAGATTTTATTAATTTACTTTTAATATATTAATACTTAATAATGTAACCAGATCTAATAACTAATGATACCTAATGGACTTTAACTTCTTAGTAATAAACAGTTTTTAAAGCTAAAGGAATGTACTAAGAGTAGAATATATGACAAGCTAAGCTTTGATTAAAAGCTAGTGTGAAGTAAGGACCTCATTAATGAGGCCCTGCTTGGGGTGGGCCGGTCAGGGAGGACACTGCGTGGGAGTACCCAGCCCACCGGGAGACACTGAGGGCAATTTGAGTGCTGAGGGGCCTTCATAAGAGACAGAGTGCAGAGTGAAAAATGATATTTGGAGGGTGCCAAAGAAAACTTTCACTTTTTCATAAATTTGCCTACAGCTAAGTCTGCCCTGTTGACATCAAACTGGGCATCACCAATTTCTGAATCTTAAAACATATAAAAGTCAAAATGTTATGTATTAGCTAATTAATTTTTAAATAACACCATTTATTATTTTGGGACACTTTCTCAGATTGCATCAACCTATTACAGCAAGAAATGGTGAGCATTTATCACTTTTAATGATCCAAATGAGCACTCCCTGTACTTCCTATACTGGTCCACAGAGTTATTCAGAATAAGTGCTTGGGAATGAGATATTCTAAGGAACCCTCACTTTAAGTTGTTCATAGAACATCTTGGTTTGAGAAATAAGCCTTTAGAAATGTGGGATCTTTATAAAACAATTTCAGTGCCAATTATTATAAAACAATAATTCCTGGAGGTAGTATATTTTGGGGGCTTTAAGTGCATCAAAGAAGTGATATTGATCATGGAGGTAAACATAATCCTTAGAGCTCTATTCCTGAAGCCCCAAACTCTAACTGGATCAGGTTGTCATATATCTGAAGGCCCCAAAGAGTGAAAGACCAGGCTCCTGAGCATTGCCCCCAAAGTCTGAACTTACATTAAGACTGAAGGAGTTAAATATGATCACAGGAAATATATGTGGAAATGTAGTACTGTATGTGTATATGATTTGGAAGCAAGGAGGGAAGAAAAATGCAAAAAATTCCAGGTCTTGCATGACTTCAGAGCTTGAATGTTTTTTTTAAATCAAGTTAGAGCCATATCTTCAACCTATATTTCTCACATGCCCTTTGAGTCACTTGGGATCATGCCTAGGACATCAAGAACAAGTCATGGCAAATTTTCAACCACTGTACGTGATTGTCCTTCATTCCTATTTCCCCATACCCAAGATCAGAGGGTTATTTTTGTGCTACATTAAGATGAAGGATTGAGCCTGAGCTTTCCTCCATCTCCCACCCTCAGACTTCCCATTGTCATTCTTGATTTTGTTCCTCCAGGGGCAGTAAAGAGAGACCTGATTCACCTGGCTTGATTTATAATCCTTTGTTTCTCCTTCTCCTTGTAAAGGTCGAATGGAGGGGACAGAACTTGGGTTCTCTTTAAAAATCATACCTTTCCCCTCTCTCAACCCTCCTTTCCCTCCCAGCCCTTCCCCACAGTGATGGCAGTGTTGAATACTGGAAGGATTTGATTTTGGCACTGATCCGTAGATGCTCTTTCCCTTCTTAGACTAAGAAGGCTTCAAGACAAGCTCAGCAAGGCCATATCTCTATTACCATAGAAACTGGGAGGAGAAAACTGTTTCAGAAATTGAAACAGCAATTTTGGGGTGATATATTTTCCCTGAATTACGATTTCAGCAAGTCATAGTAGTCTTATGCTTTACAGGTGAGAAAATTGGAGTCTTGGCCAGGTTAAGAGACGTGCTTGAGGTCTCAAAACGGCATAGCTCAGGCTTCCTGACTGGATTAGTTCGCTTTCCACTATGCCATGGCTGCTACTTAGCAGTTTATTATTTCATGCCTTATTTATTTTTTCAAAAGGTTGTGACTAAGAGAATTTCCCCACCATAATTTATGAAGTTAGCTTGATTCAGGTTAAATATATGAAGTCTTGGAAACATTTCTCAACAGAAAAAGAAAAAAGAAAGAAAAAAAAGTGTAGATTAAGTATTATATATCAAAGACTATTTACAGTATTCAATAGATGCCACATGGTTGTTTTTATTAAATATAGGTTCAATTTAAAGATCTATAGGGATTTACTAAAAGAAAGGTGCTGTCTATCATTGGATTAGAAAAGAGCACTCCCACAAATACACAGTGAAATTTTGTATTCAGTTTATTTTGATCTTATCTTGGTTTGTCAAGTATAATACCTAAATGAACCACTTCCAGTAAATGCCTTGCAAAGAGTAACTCAGTCGTGTCCGACTCTCTGTGACCCCATGGACTATAGCCTACCACGCTCCTCCATCCATGAGATTTTCCAGGCAAGATACTGGAGTGGGTTGCCATTTCCTTCTCCAGAGGATCTTCCCAGCCCAGGGAAGGAACCCAGGTCTTCTGCATTGTAGGCAGATGCCTTACCATCTGAGCCACCAGGGAAGCCTTTCAAAGAGTAGAGTGTAACAAATGAAGGTGATGATTTAAAAAGTCCTCAGTGAGGTGGTTTTTGTACATGGCACCTGTGTATTTTGCCTCTCTTTACTCCTACAACTCACTTCTGCCTTCACTTACAGTTGCTTTCCGGAGAAGCAGAACCAATAAATATTCCCACTAATTGGTTTGTGTGTACCACTTTCTTTCCTCTCTTACCAACACTGTACCACCAATTCCTTTACAAAATTTTGCCACCCTAATAAGGCAAAATAAAATCTTATTTCAATTTGTGGCTTCCCAATTACTAACAGTGTGAGTTTATTTCTTGATAATAGTAATAATAGCCAATACTTATAAAGTATATACACCATGGTAATTATTTGCTAAATCACTTAAGTGAATTCTCTTCTGTGCTCCTGACAGTATCCCTGTGAGGTATGTTATCTGATTATATTTACAGATGAAACTAAGGCATAGATCGGTGACTTGGCCAAGGTCACATCTAGGAATAACAGTCTAGACTTAAATGTAGGTAACCTTAGTCTAGAGCCCCATGCTCTTTAGGGCTATGGGTTAAGCTGTCTTTTTTCCATATGTTTATTGTCCATTTGCACCTCTTCTTATGTGAGTAATCTACACATTTCTTTTTGTTTCTTTTATTTACATAGCTACTTGATGCAATTTTGTTTAATTTAAATCAGATTGATGTTTCTTGCTTGTTTCTACTGACTTGGACTTGCAGCAGATCAAAAGACCAACTTATAGTAGATCAACAGAAATAGCTTTAATGACTCAGAAATTCTCAGGCTTATGAAAGTATTATGTAACAAAATATTACTATTTAATATGTTTCATGCTTTGATAATGGAGAAATTTCTGGGTCTTCATTCTCAACATCCCCAAATAGTAATTTAGAAAATAATTATGATATTTAAAAAATGAATATTTAGTGGCAAGCCCTTCTTAAAACATTCTTAAATTAAGAACTTAAAAAACCCAACTATTTTTTTTCCAAGAAGATGTCATTGCTGAGAATATTTCAATCTCTGAGAATATTGCACAACTTTAATTGGCAAAAACCATTTGTACCAACCAAGTTAAACATCGTAAGAGAGACTTCCAAGCAGAATTGTCAATTAGTGATGCTGACTTCTTTTTTCTGTGTTGAAATAGTGAAGGTCACAGGTTCCAGTTAATATGATTTTGTTGTTTTACAAAGATGAATGCTAGAGACCAACTTCTACCCTCTCTTTCTCTTCTTTTTTTCTAGATTCATTTGTTTATTGGTTAGCAGAGTTTGCCTTTTAGCTAATCATTTTTTTTTTTTTAAAGAACACAGAGAAGTTCTCCTCTTGATTTCAGTAACATAAACCAACCAGAAATCACACACACACACCCCCACAACCTTGTATTTGAAACCAAGTGAGTATTTAAAATATTTTCTCAGTTGTTTGAGTCTAGTATTACATGACACTGATATTATGCTACAAAGGCAAGAAGTAGGATAAAACAATCATTAAAATAGTGGCTAACAATGGATATTTCTTTGGGAGTTCTTAGTTCACATCACTGCTATGATATTTCCAGAGTAACCTCCATGGATACAGGTGATATACCATGGAGTTGCTTGGCTGACATTTGGCCCCAACAGGTGATGGATCTCCCTTTCATCAGAATGATCATGCAGACATAGTTCCCTGGCCTCAGGCTGCACCCTTCCTTTTATCTATTCCAGCCTAGGATCTTCTCACCAGTGTGCTTCCTTTACTCTTGCTTCCTCAAAACCTTCTAATCCATTGCTCACTCTTTCACCATCTTTTAATACAGATTCTTTGGGAATAGGAGGGTAAAGATTGAAGAGAGGTGGAGAGAGTAAGGCTATACGCTTCAGAGGCAGCTGCTCTTCTCCTTCCTACCCTTGTCATCTCTCAGCTTCAGGGCTTATCTCAGATTGTTTGAATATTTCCCACCATTTCCCCAAACATACCCCTTCTTTTGTTCAGCTTCCTACCAAAAGACTGTGCCCCATAGGCTCTTATGAAATGCTTCAGAGTTCTTTTGAATACAGTGCAAATTTTACTACATAAATCTGCCTCTATCACTTATATCATCTTTATCTTTTCTTTTTTCTAAAATTTATTTTATTGAAGTATAGTTGCTTTAAAATGTTGTATTAATTTCTGCTGTACAGCAAAGTGATTCAGCTATGTGTGCACATGCACACACTTTTTTCTCATATTCTTGATCCAACCAGTCCATTCTAGAGGAGATCGGTCCTGGGTGTTCATTGGAAGGACTGATGCTAATGCTGAAACTCCAATACTTTGTCCACCTCATTCGAAGAGTTGACTCATTGGAAAAGACCCTGATGCTGGGAGGGATTGGGGGCAGGAGGAGAAGGGGACAACAGAGGATGAGATGGCTGGATGGCATCATCGACTCGATGGATGTGAGTCTGAGCGAACTCTGGGAGTTGGTGATGGACAGGGAGGCCTGGCGTGCTGTGATTCATGGGGTCACAGAGTCAGACACGACTGAGTGACTGAACTGACTGACTGACTTTTTTACTATGGTTTATAACAGGATGTTGAATAGAGTTCCCTGTGCGATATAGTAGGACCTTGTTTATCCATTCTATATATAATATTTTGCAACTGCTGATCCCAAACTCTCAATGCATTCCTCCCCCACCCCCACCCTGGCAACCACAAGTCTGTCCCCCATGTCTGTGAGTCTGTTTCTGTTTCATAGATCAGTTCATTTCTGTCATGTTTGAGACTCTGCATGTAAGTGACGTCATATGCGATTTGTCTTTATCTCTCTGACTTCGTGTTTCAGTGTTTCAGCTTTCTCTTTACATTGGAAGGCTTTCAGATGGAATCTTTCGTCTGTCACTCTTGCCACCACTCCTTGTTACTAAATGCACACACTTTCAGTTATTCATATGGCTACTCAAGCTTGAAGTCACTTATGATCCTGATTACAATTCCAGAGCTGGAAATGGAGTATGCAGAGGTGTGTTCTTACTTCTCCCCAGGACTTATGGCCTTCTTAGGGCCTTTTATGGCCAGATCTTGGGTTGCTCTGAAGCTCTGTAATGGTTTTGTTTATTTGTTTTGTTTTTAATTTTTTTAAACTTCACTTTTAAAGCTAGCCCTGTAGACTTGCCTTCCCCACCACTGTTTACCTTCTTTCACACATAAGCCTCCATTCTGCTCTGTACTGACAGTGTTCATGCTGAAATACTGAACAGTTCCCTACAGCAATATAAATGTATGTGTATATATTCTTTGTTCTCTTGACAAATCAATAACAACAAAATAGAGCAAAATTCTGATACATGTATCCATATACCCTTGACTTTGGTAATTTTTCTCTCCAGCAATAATAGCTCAATTGAGAAGAAATTCATTTGTTGAAAGTTATTGTTTTAAATTTAATTTAAATGAAAAGATAATATTTATTAATTAGGAACCAGATACATATGGCTTATCTTAATGCATAGCCAATAATTTTTGATACAATGAGATAGTGAAGTATTGTTGTAAGGAATTTCAAACCTTAACCTCATTCTTGTAACTGGCAATGAAATCCATTTTCTTTTTACTGCTGGTTTTTACTGGTAGGTTCTGTGGGTAGTTTGACTCTCTTGCTATAAAGAATCAAAAACTGAAAGAAAAAAAAAGAACTTAGAAAAGTTTAAAAAGAACTTTCTTCTTTCTTTGTAATTTCCCTGCAGAATCAACCAAGCAGGGAGCTGTCTTAACTTCATCTCCAGGGAGGAGTGGGGAAGAGCTGGACACAGTGTGAAGAAAAATGTCAGATAAAAATATATCAACAGGTTTTTTATTTGAGGTGAAAATGAAATCTAATGGAAAAATAGTGTATTTTTTAATACCTGTGAGTGGTGTCCTATAATGGGGTCTTTACCACTGCACCACCTGTGCAGCCATAGTAAGAATTGTAAGAAGCCAACAGAAAGAACTGAAAAATGGTCAAGACAGTAAATTTTACATTATTGTCTTCTACTGCAATAAAAAAATAGCGGAAGAAAAAAAAGGAATCAGTTAAAAAAAAAAAAAAGTGCGACAAGCCAGGAATTGTGATTTGATAAGAGAGTTTTAATTTCAGAAGATCACAAAGTCAGTATGAGAGGATATTCAAATAAAGAAGCTAATTAGTATGTGTTTAAGTTCTTCAATGTCAACTGTGAATAAGTTTGGATTTTACCCCTTTAGACCATGATAGCTTAATTAAAACAGCAGGAAGAGTCAAGCAAAGGAAAAAAAACCATAGAACTTGTGGCAGAGAATATTCTTGGAAACTGACACCCTCCACTGGCATCCTGTGCAATTTGAACAAATGTTTTAATTGGATGAAAATCAATTAAATATCCATTAACAAGTTGTCTTAGAATGTTGTATCATTAAGTAATAGAAGTTGCTGATTTTACTTAACCCCAAGTGGGATATGTGAGGAAGAAATTGGAGTAAAGAGGACATTTTGTAATGCTGTAGCTGACTTATAAAACTGCTCTGAAGTAGTTATAATTCTATCTGGTTCATTCATTGTACTTTTCAGGATTTCAGTGACACTCATCAGTAGGGGGCAGAAAGAAACTAAAACTATGAGGGACCAGGACAGGAAGAATGGGCTGCTCTTCTGCATGGTGGATATTAAACTTCTGGGCTATGGATCCTTTGAAACTTTGAAGAAAATTCATTTGCATATATCCAAAGCTATCTATACATGAAACTAGTGTTGAGGGTTCATAGACTGTCAGAACCTCATCCATGTGTTACCCAGAGTTCTATGGACATGGAGATAAGGGCCTTGTCTCTAAGGTTTTCCTTCAAGTTGGGTAATTAGCAGTAATGCCCAGAATCAACTTTGGCCTGATGGTGGCCGTCTGGAAGATGGTAGGTAGAAGTAAGGTAATTTAGGCAAGACTGACATGCAAAGCTAGGGTAACAAATTCTCCAGATCATCACATTACTCCAAATCAGACTCCAGACTACAAATGAGACTACAGGAGAGAGGGCTCCATCTCTCCATATATGAGCAGTTTCAAATAATTAACAAGGATCATAATCCTTATTAAATAAAACAGCCATAATTTCAGACTAGAGTACTGAACAAGAAATTGAGGCATATCTGGAGAAGACTCTTGAGAGTCCCTTGGATAACAAGGAGATCAAACTAGTCAATTTTAAAGCAAATCAACCCTGAATATTCATTGGAAGGATTGATGCTGAAGTTGAAGCTCCAATACTTTGGTCACTTGATGCGAAGAGCTGACTCATTGGAAAAGACCTGGATGCTGTGAAAGATTGAGGGCTGGAGGAGAAGGGGGCGACAGAGGATGAGATGGTTAGATGGCATCATTAATTCAGTGGACATGAGTTTGAGCAAACTCTAGGAGATAATGAAGGACAAGGAAGCCTAGTGTACTGCAGTTTAACGTGCTACAAAGACTCAGCAACTGAACAACAACTTCTAGCCTGGGCTAGCTATCCCAGTAGGGGTTTGGAGAGTATATGCTACTCGGAGGGCCTACTGGAGCTAAGAGCTCATGCTTGCCAAACACCATACCTTTAGCATCAGACTAAATTTATAACCATCAAGGAGATTCTTTTTTTGTAGTTAATACCCTGGCTATAACTGTCTTAGAAACTTCTGAACACAAACTTGTGTATAAAGAGACTGTAGTTAGGTATGGCTAAAAATGTGGAGAGTTATCTGTGCCTGTACATTTTATTTCTGGACATGGATTTAGACAGAAGTATGTAGAAGGTATGGCAGTAGCAGTTGCCCTTTATACAGTGGAGAAGGAAATGGCAACCCTTTATTCAGAAGACCACACAAAAGCCTCTTCATATAGAAACGATACCTGAAGCACTGCTGTTCTCCTTCAGTGAAGGGCAGATTAGAACTCATTATGCTGTTTCCTAGTGGACCTTCTGTGTCAACCCAGTTCTTAAGCATTATTTTATTTTCTCCCTTCTAAATCAGTAACTGAGGTTCTGCTTTAAGGAGAACATACTTATTATTTGGTATTTCTTCCTCCCTCTAAATAGTTTGCATCATCAGACTCATTCCCCTGAGCACAGTCTGACTCAGTGTGTCATCTGGCCTATTCACACCTGCCACATTTCAGCCCTGCTCTGTCATGCATAAAAATCCAAGCAACATGCTGGTTAAATGGAGCCATGCTGACAGTTTCCGTTCATTCAAATAATGTCTGTGGGATTTGCATGGATTAACATTCAGAGGACAGAATTCTAATTCTTATTCAAATAAAGAGATAGGATTGGTTTATTGAGGCTGAGCACCAAAGAATTAATGCTTTCAAATTGTGGTAATGGAGAAGACTCTTGAGAGTCCCTCAGATAGCAAGAAGATCAAACCAGTCAATCCTAAAAGAAATCAACCTTGAATATTCACTCAAAGGACTGATGCTGAAGCTCCAGTACTTCGGCTACCTGACGTGAAGAGCTGACTCATTGGAAAAGACTGATGCTGGGAAAGATTGAGGGCAAGAGAAGAAGGGGGCGACAGAGGATGAGATGGTTGGATGACATCACCGACTCAAGGGACATGAGTTTGAGCAAACTCAGTGAGTTAGTGAAAGACAGGGAAGCCTGGTGTGCTGCAGTTCATGGGGTTGCAAAAAGTTAGACATGACTTGGTGACTGAGCAACAACAGTTTTAACCGTGAGCAGGCGCTAGAGAAGATTCACATCTCATTGGAATGAATCAGTGACTTATTTTACCAAAGACTTTCCATCTAACCTGCCATATGTTCAGGCCAGGGTCCTGGTACCTTTATAAGGAAAACATCCCTGGACATGCAAATTATACTGTTTCTTATTATTGGAATAATAATGAAAAACTTCAGTAAGTGTCTCCTCTGCTCTCTGCACTGGAAAAATCTCTTTGAAAATCGCTGTTTGCCCAAATTCATCCACATAGCTGCTTCATTCCTCAAGAGATGTAAAAGATTATGTAGGTTAGAATGACAGACATCCTTCAGGGATTAATTCTGGTCAGTCAGATAACTATTAGGTGCTCTGTGACTTGAATGAGACTGAGGAGGATGATGGGAGGAGTGGTGGGGAATTGGGATATCCAACACAGGGGTTCCTATAGATTCTGTCTATTGTGGGAGCTGATGCCCTTATCTCCATGTTGGAGTCCTAATGCTTTGCAACGAGCTGCCCATCAGCAAGTATAGACTTAAGGACAGTTTATAGAACACAAGTTGTAAGGAAGATGGCTTTATGTAAGCTTCTTATTTGTGTATCATAGGCTAGGTTACCTTAAAGAGTAAAGAATTGCCTTTTTATTATTGTAAATGCTGAATCATAAATATAAGCCTGGACATAGCACTGGAATCTAGAGTTTCTTGAACTCTTTTCTCAGGTCATCACTAGAACACATTGGAAGGTAGAGTAGATTTAGTGTCTGATACCTTCCTATTCTCGGTTTCCACCCCTAATGCCCTCTTCCCCTCAGACACTCCCTCAGGTCACTTTTCTTTCTTATACCCATCGAAGTCTGGATCTTGATTTTAAAAAGGTCAGAATCATACTCACCTTCACACTAAACTTTATTTTCAAAAATTTTAAATTTGTTTATTTTAATTGGAGGCTAATTATTTTACAATATTGTATTGGTTTTGCCATACATCAACATGAACCCAACACGGGTGTACACGTGTTCCCAATCCTGAACCCCCCTCCCACCTCCCTCCCCATACCATCCCTCTGGTTCATCCCAGTGCACCAGCCCTGAGCATCCTGTAGCCTGCATCGAACCTGGACTGGTGATTCGTTTCACATATGATATTATACATGTTTCAATGCCATTCTCCCAAATCATCCCATCCTCTCCCTCTCCCACAGAATCCAAAAGACTGTTCTATACATCTGTGTCTCTTTTGTTCTCTCGCATACAGGGTTATCATTACCGTCTTTCTAAAAAAAAAAAAAACCAAACCTGAATATTGACTTTTGCTTTGCCTGAAACAAACAAAAAACTGGACAAATACACGAAACAATAGTTTTCAAAATATCAGACAATGAAGGACACTAATCCTTGAGAAACAGGGAATAAATGAGATGAGCCCTGCTATGGCCCCAGCTGACTATATTGAGAGAGCTCCCAGACCATGGTGTGCTGGCAGGGGGAACCCAAGAGTAGCCTGGTGGACTGCCTAAGCTGAGAAAAATGAGGATGCTTTTATTGTCTCTATGGGCTTCCCTAGTGGCTCAGTGGTGAAGAATCTGTCTGCAATGCAGGAGATGCAGGTTCAATCCCTGGGTTGGGCAGATCCTCTGGAAAAGGAAATAGCAACCCACCCCAGTATTCTTGCCTAAAAAATTCCATGGACAGAGGAACGTGGTGGGCTACAGACAATGGGGTCACAATAGAGTTGGACACGATTTAGTGACAAAATAACAACAAACGACTGGGGATACTGTAGAAATCTAAAGGACAGCAGTTGATGAGAAATTCCTGAAGAACAAAGAATCTTCCCAGTCAATTTGTGCAAGTGGCATTGAGGAGAAATATTGGTGGATGATCTCTGCCAAGAATGGGTGAGGGAATATTCATGACTCTCTACCGGAAGGACACTGGAAGGCTGATGATACAACAATTCCTGAAAACATGAGCAGCAGAAAATCAATTCTTTTTACACTTTTAATTTTTATTTATTTATTTATATTAATTCTTTAAGGATTATTTGGAGAAGAAAATATTATAACATGGTATGTATTTCAACCTGTCTGAAGGCTTCAGAGAGAGTTTTCTTTGTTTAGGATGTTGTAAAAACTCATGATCCTGAAGAATCCTTTCATTAGTCATACATTCTGATCTCCTTTGAATTTCAGTATTATCCTGGCATAGCCTTTGGTGAACAGTCATCTTTAAATAAAGAAACATATGGTTTTTATGTGGCTTCATGGACCGAAAGTCTCATTACTGCAGATGAAATGGCACTTCAGGCAAAGTGCTGGCTGCCCACTTCAGAACATCAATTATAAGGAAACATCTTGCCCTCTTGGTGAGAAATGGAAAGAATCAACTCTTCCTATTTAATGACTATATTCATTGTGAAAGCAAAACATAATTATGCTGGAAAAACAAATCTTTGGTTTCAAAGGATAATATTTTGTCTCAGAGCTTGCAGGAAGAAATCATAGGTAGAAATGAATGCTTGTGTGTTAATGGATGATTGATATATTCAACAAAATTACTTTTATAAATGCTGTAGCTTGCCTTTGCTGAGGAGAGGTGGAGATAACTATTGACTGATGTGTTTCCCATTCTTCCCTAGATCAGTGCTCCTGGAGAGGGCTCCTGAGGGTGCTGAGACACAGGTGAACAGGACAGACACTGCCTTGGTGCTATTGCTTCTTTAAGTTGCTGTCAGTTCATGAAAGTGAAGGGGTTGGGGCTGGAGAGGGTGCTTCTCAAGTGGGTTTGGAGTAGAAAGGATGTAGGGAAAGAATTACTCTGGAGGAGAGGAGGAAACAGCTCTGGCACCAAAACACGACCCTGAGCAAATCATATGAGCCACCGGGCATCATTTTCTTCTGTGGAATGATGGTATTCCTCTCTCATTGCAAAGGTTTATTTTTTTTTTTCAGCTTTAATTTGTAAATGAAGGAGATCTGCTCTTTTCCCTAAGGGATGAGTTTTCCTCCCCCAAAAAAGTTTCTGTGCCAAGCAGAGATCTTACTTGATCCTCCCCTGGTAATTCTCTCCCTGCTACAACCCAGTTGTACAGAGCAAGATGACAGAGTGATTGAAATCACAGAGCATTCATTCTTTTCTCATGACCTTTCTTTTCCTTAGGTGAGAATCATGGTTGTCTCAGATCCCTTAGGAGACTTTTCAGAAGGCCGAAGGCTTTTCAATTCCAATGATTATTTATTCAGTGCAATGCATGGGCAGGCCCAATGTTTTTACATATGTAATTCATCTTAATAACCTCAGACAATCTGTCCTGCCCTATCTTGATACATGTGTAGTTTTGTTGGCTATCTTTCCTGTTATTCTGGTTTAGCATTGATGCCCTATATTATTACTGTAAAAGCTTCGAAAGTTACTTTCAGATTTTCATCTGGAAATGTGAAGAATAATGGCATGATTTATTTGTCATGGCAAAACTTTAAGCGATGCCTAAGACACTGTAAGCATTTAATAAATGATAACTGCTATTCTTTTTCTGATTATTAAAGTCTAGAGATGCTTTAGTGTTTGGTAGGACAAGTATCCCCTCATTTTGAAAGTGAAAGCGAAGCCGCTCAGTCATGTCTGACTCTTTGCGACCCCATGGACTGTAGCCTATTAGGCTCCTCAGTCCTTGGGATTTTCCAGGCAAGAGTACTGGAGTGAATTGCCATTTCCTTCTCCAGGGGATCTTCTCGGCCCAGGAATCGAACCCTGGTCTCCTGCATTGCAGGCAGACGCTTTACCATCTGAGCCACCTTTGTGATCCATCCCCTCATTTTAGTTTTTAAAAAATTATCCATTATCCCTGAATATTCACGAAGATGACCTTAATATGCGTTTGTTAAGGCCCAAAGGGGATGAGGAAAAGAGAATAACACCATCATCTTTACAGTATAAACCCCCCTCTGTTTGTTACCTGTTGCTGTGCAAACACGTGTGCCCAGTCACTCAGCTGTGTCTGACTCTTTGGGACCCCATCGACTGTAGCCTGCCAGGCTCCCCTATCCCTGGGATTTTTCCAGCAAGAATACTGGAGTGGGTTGCCATATCCTCCTCCAGGGGATCTTCCTGACCCAGGGATCAGACACATATCTCCTGAATCTCCTGCCTTGGCTGGAGCCACCTGGGAATCCCACTGAGCCACCTGGGAATCCCACTGCTGTGCAACAAGCTTCCATAAAACTTGACGTTTGAAACAGAAACAGTTAATTATTTCTCACAATTCGGTAGGTCAATTAGGTTGAGTTGGACTGTTTTTCTGCTCCATGTAGTATTGGTTGAGGTTGCTTATGTCATCCTATTCAACTAGCAGTTCTGTGGCAACTGGGCTAGAAAGTCTGAGAAGGTCTCTCATATGTTTGAAACCTTAGCGCTCATTGTTGTCTGGGTGCCTCAGGTCTTCTCCTTGTAGCCTTTCTCTCCAGGTAGAAAGCTGGGACTTCTTTCCAGCATGGAAGCATGCTTCTAAGACTGCAGAGGTGGAAGCCACCTCCACTGCATTCTGTTAGTCAATTCACAAGTCTAGCCTAGTGTCAAGAAACAAATTCCACCTTTTGATGGAAGGGGCAACATGTACACCCAGGGAGGGGAGGATTTGGGTGTCTGATAATGGGCTAGAACCAGTGTTGGTTAGCATGGTTAGCAGTCAGGAAAAAGTGCTAGACATGGAGCAAAAGAGGAGGACAAACTGGAACTTGTTTACCCTCTGGATCTGTCACTGAAAACTTGAAGAGGATATATTGATACCAATATGAGTTCTATTCATTCAATTCATTCAACAGTTACAGGAAGCCTCCTATATGCAATGTAGGTAACTTGATTTCTCCTTGAGTGTTTATAATTTTGACTGTTGAAATTTCAATTCATTTTCACTCTTTATCCTTTTCTTCTGAATTTGAGGAGAATTTCTTGAGCTGTTCTCATTCACATTTGTGATGTTTCTGCAGTATGCAGTCTGCTATTTGTTATCAACTTAATGTTTGTAATTCATCTCCTTCCTTTCACATAAAGGCAGTATTTCCTGCTAGCAGGTGGTTTTCTGTCTTTATAAATACAATGTTCTCTTAAAGATCTTTGACAATATAGGTTTATATTTTAGTTATTAAAAAAAATCTATCTCTTAGGACATTTGTTTTATCCCTCATTCATTCACCAAGTATTAACTGAATGCCCTCTATGCAACAGGCCTTGTTCTGGGCACTGGGCATATGTTAGTGAGCTAAAGAGGTTTTATATATATAAATGATACATCAGTGAGCTAAAGGGATTTTTAAATCCCTGGCCTTGGGGAGCTTACATTCTAGGGGGAGGAAATATGATCAACAACAAACATAATATTTTGAAGGTCACATGATCATTCACGTTTGGTGACTTGCTGGGAATACTCATTGGACTCAGAGGAGTTTGTACTCACAGGTCTGGCCACACATCAGGATCTGCAGGGAAAAGACTCCTCAGGCAGAGTCTGGAGGGCTTCCAGGCACAGCCTTTGAAGTTCTCTCATTCCAGGGGTTGGCACATTGCAGAGAACTTGCTGCTTCTACCAGTGATCAAATGAAGCAACATGTGTGCAATGCCATGGATTCTGCCCAGGGAAGTCCACTTGAGACTTCATCCAGAGTTATAACTAGGGGCCAGTCACATAGGCATTCTGTGCCTGTGAAACCAGCATCGTATTACCAAATTCCATACTCCCAGAAGGAAAGCAGGTGTTCATTGTAAATCACGCTGTTTTTCACAAATACAGGCAGACCTTGTTTAATTGTGCTGCACTTTATTGCTCTTTGCAGATATCGTGTTTTACAGATTGAAGATATGTGGCAACCTTGTGTGGAATAAGACTGTTAGCCTCATTTCTTCAACAGTGATTTGCTTGGTTCATGTCTCTGTATCACATTTTGGTAATGATCCAATATTTCAAACTTTTTCATTATTATATTTATTATGGTGATCTGTGGTCAGTAATCTTTGATGCTTTTATCACAAAAAGATTATAACTTGCTTGAAGGCTTAGGGAATGGTTAGCATTTTTAGCAATAAGGAATTTTTGAGGTATGTACTTTTCTTTAGACAATGCTATTACACACATAATTTGACCACAGTATAGTGTAAACACAACTTTTATATTCACTGAGAAACCAAAATATTTTTGTAACTCACTGTTTTGGTAATACTTACTTTATTATTGTGGCCTGGAAATGACTTGGCAATATCTCTGAGGTTTGCCTGTAGCCTTGGCAACCAACCTTATTAGTAAGTAAAATAGGGAAGATTCTAAACATCTCAGGCCCAGCCAAGGACTGCCCCCTAAGCAGGCCCCTTTAAAGACCAACATCAGACCTTCTATGTGAACAATTTCTTGTACAAGAGTAAACAAATAAACCTCATAGTTTAATATAACATGATAAATACCATTAACAAATAGATTAGCATAAGGGGGATCGTGGATGCCAGGTGGGGAAGCAATTGGCAAATAGATTACAATTTTAAATAGCTTCTTCTTCGAGAAGGTGATATATTTGAGCAAAAGCAGAAAGGAGGTGAGGCAGTGGGCTATGTGAATAGCTGGAGAGAGAGTTGGCTTAAGAGGAACACTCAGAATGCAAAGGCCTCTGGCAAGAAGGTTTCTATTATTTTCAAAGAACAACAAGGAGAACAATGTTGCTGGAGCAAACAGTATGGAGGAAAGATTAAGAGAGATGATCAAAACGGCAATAGTTGGATTTTCATTTACTGAAGATTTTCATACGCTATTTTGTTCTTTGCTTATGCTTATGTGGAGATTTCTATTAGTGGGAATTGCAATTGGTTTTGCAAAAATTTCATGGCTTTCTAATCAAAATTTTAGTCCCAAAGAAGAACTTTTACATTTTTAACATTTTTATATTGATGGATTAAAGTTTTTCTTGCCTGTAAAGTAGGATGGAATTAGGGTAGGTGGTAACTGTTTTCAACGCATTGCCTACTTTTTATGGCAAATGAGATTTTTCTTTGCCTTCCACAAGTGGGGTCGCTGCTTCCTGTAATGGCTCCCCATGTGCTCACTGGAATTTGTTCTAAGGTTGATCTTTGCCCCCACCCATCCAAAGTTGCCCCAGGATCAGTCTTCACGTCAAAGACCTCTTACTCTTAATTGGCAACAGAATTGATTGGAATCTACCACAGCAATTCCCTTTTGAATTTAGATATTTGAATTTTAAGAGAACTTTTTTAGCTGGGACCAGTAAGTAGGTGGTACCTGGAGACAGTCTCTAGAAGAGGGGTGTGCCTGCCAGCCTCCTTCAGTACGTGGGCTGTAATGCTGTTTTTGGGAAACACCCAAACGTGCTGGAGAGATATTCTGATTGACAATTGCGGCCTGGTGGCTCAGATGGTAAAGAATCCTCCTGCAATGCAGGAGACCTGGATTTGATCCCCGGATCAGGAAGGTCCCCTGGTGGAGGGCATGGCAACCCACTCTGGTGTTCTTGCCTGAAGAATCCCCATGGATAGAGGAGCCTGGCAGGCTACAGTCCATGGGGTCACAAAGAGTCAGACATGACTGAATGACTAAGTGCAACACATCACATAAGAGAAACAAGTAGGCACACATCTTGGGGTATCTCTGCTCTGTATCTGGTGAAAGAATGATTATGACTGCAGTTGCAAGAACTGTTAAAAGCAAATAAAGGAGCTCTTTAGGGAACTTGAAAGAAACCTATTCTGGTACCTTCAAGTGGTACCACAGAGTCAAAATTACATGTAATCTCCACATTTGTGTAGCTCCAGCAGCAGCACAAGCCTTCTTGCAGTTAGTCTGGAAAGTCTAGGTTTCTTATAACTGGATCCTGCCATCCTGTAATTGGGGAAGAGGTCCAAAATGTGCTATTAAAGAATAGCACCATGCTCAGAGAGATGCTGTTTCATGTGGGAATGTAAGACATCTAGTTATTGTCATCAAAGACCAGAAGCATGGCAGGGATTTGTCCGAGTTACCTATATTTACAAGGCACTTGGGAAAAGTTTGGGTTAGAAAGAGAAATGGGACCAGATTTTTATGGAAACCCAAGTAAGTGTTTGGCTCTTAAGTAACTCTATAAATGCCCTAAGTCTTCAGCCCTTTAAAGGCAGGGGCTCTCAGTTCCCACCCATGGCCTCCATAGGCCCTCACTATACATTTGTTGAATGGTCAGCTCTTGCCTGCCAATCCTGTGTCTTCTAAACTTCAAATTAATCACTGAGTTCAAGTATTTTTCCACATAAAGAGATTAGAAGCATGCTATGGAAAGATTGTTGCTCCCAAGTCAGTCGCTTTGTGCACATTGATAAATAACATAGTATCATTATTTTCAAGTCTGAAGGCCCTTAGCTGAATTCTCTGGAAAATAATGTATTCCTTCCAGAGAAGTTATGAGGGTTAAATTAGATAATTCACAGTTTCTAAAGGCATTTTACTTTAACATAATAAATGGTAGTTTCCTTTTCTCCTTTCAAACATGGCAACTTAAAAAATATAATAATAATCTACAGATTGAGAATAAGGTAATAAACTTCAAAATTGCTTTTGAAGTTTATTAAAGTTGAGTACTCTTGACTGGATATAGTTTTGGGTGTTTTTTTTTTGTTGTTGTTTAAATGTAGCTTAAATCAATCTAATAATCAATCCAAACAACTTTTAAAATTAACTTTGGCATAGGTAGAGCTGGTTTGCTCATTATGTTATTACTGTCTGGATTCCTGTTTTCTAGTTTAGTCTGTTTATGACTCTGGAAGAAGTTTTTTGGTTTGATCTAATGTGCCTTTTGAGAATTATTAGATTTGAGTGGATTTCAAGGAAGAATTCTATAAAAGTTTGGACTATTATTTTAGTTCTCTATTACTCTGAAAAATACACTGATATATATGTAGGTCTTTAAGATAATTAGAATTATGTTCACTATCCCTAACATTTGTAGGATTATCACAAGATTATAATGGTAATGATATATATGATATATGCTCAGTTTTTATGTTATAGATACCATGCTAACTTGCTTCATTCCAGGTAGGAAAATACAAAATAGGCTGAATGGCAAAACTTTTTTTTTTTTTTGCAAAATATCAAGTAGAGTTAATTCATACAACTGTAAAGTATTATGGAAAAATTCTAAAAAAAATTTAAAAGAAAACAGCAAGATGGGCAAACTATATATGACAAATGTTATGAGCAAAATGTTGGTGGTAGGCAAGAAATAAAAGTAATATGATAGTGAGATATCATTTCTCATCTATCTGATTAGAAAAAAGTATTTTTTAATTATAATAACTAATGTGAATGGCGAATTTCTATCAGCAATGCGTAGCCTCTGAAATAATAATTTCAGTCCTTCAGATTATCAGGAACTGAGTTCCTGATTTGTGTAGGTACTAGATAACAAGAAATGAATTATTAAAAAAAGAAGTGTTCTTCAGCTTTTGTTGTTCGGTCACTAAGTGATGTCTGACTCTTTGAGATCCTATGGACTGCAGCACACCAGGCTTCCCTGTCACTCACCATCTCATGTCCAGAGTCAGTGATGCCATCCAACCAGCTCATCCTCTGCCATCTGCTTCTCCTCCTGCCCTCAATCTTTCCCAGCAGTGGAGTCTTTTCCAGTGAGTGGCTCTTCACGTCATGTGGCGAAAGTATTGGAGTTTCAGCATCAGTCCCTCCAATAAATATTCAGGGTTGATTTCCTTCAGGATTGACTGGCTTGATCTCCTTGCAGTCGAAGGTACTCTAAAGAGTCTTCTCCAGCACCACAATTTGAAAGTATCCGTGCTTTGATGTTTAGTCTTTATGGTCCAACTCTCACATCTGTACATGACTACTGAACAACCTCACTTTGACTAGATAGATCTTTGTTGGCAAAATGATGTCTCTGCTTTTTAATATGCTGTCTAGGTTGGTCATAGCTTTTCTTCCCAGGAGCAAGCATTTTATAATTTCATGGCTTCAGTCTCTGTCCACAGTGATTTTGGAGCCCAAGAAAATAAAATCTGTCACTGCTTCCACTTTTTCTCATCTATTTGCCATGATCTTAGTTTTTTGAATGTTGAATTTTAAGCCAGCTCTTTCACTCTCCTCTTTCACCATCATCGAGAGCCTCTTTAGTTCCTCTTCACTTTTGACCATTGGGATGGTATCATCTGCATATCTGAGGTTATTGATATTTCTCCCAGCAGTCTTGATTCCAGCTTGTGACTCATCCAGCTCAGCATTTCGCATGGTGTTCTCTGCATATAGGTCTTCCCAAGTGGCACAGTGGTAAAGAATCTGTCAGCCAATGCAAGAGATGCAAGCCCATCAAGGAGATGCAAGAGACATGGGTTTGATTCCTGGGTGGGGTAGATCCCCTGGAGTAGGAAATGGCAACCCACTCCAGTATTATTGCTTGGGAAATTCCATGGACAGAGGAGTCTGGTGGGCTACAGTCCATGGGGTTGCAAAGACTTGGACACGACTGAGCACACACACAAAACACCCTGCATGTAAGTTAAATAAGCAGGGTGACAATATACAGCCTTGATGTATTCTTTTTCCAATTTTGAACCAGCTCATTGTTCCATGTTCAGTTCTGTTACTTCTTGACCCGCATACAGGTTTCTCAGGAGGCAGATAAGGTGGTCTGGTATTTCCATCTCTTTCAGAATTTCCCACAGTTTGTTGTGATCCACACAGTCAGCTTTAATGAAGCTTATTCTCAAATTTATAGCTGTCTCCATATCACTTACCTTATGGGAGAAAAGGCCAGAATTAATTCATGAATCAGGAATTATAAAATCTCAAGGATGATATTGCTATTTAATAAATAGAATACTAAGTACAATGCATTTTAAATTTGATTAGAAAACTACTTTCTGAATTTTTTAGCTTCTGGCATTTTTTTTTCAAATCTGAAAATTTAGCAGTTTTGATATTTAGTTGAATTCTAAATTTTTTATATTTAAAAATAATATCTTTTTTTCCCCAATAAGTCTCTGGCAAAACCACCCTGAGAATACAGCAGAAATAAATTGACTTCATGTCTGAAAATTTCAAAGTATTTAAAATGCTCACAGCCAAAATGCTTTAAAAGAAGTATTTCCTTCAGTGTATAAGAATGGCCAGTTTGAAATTATGCTTTTAAGAAATGATTTTAATATTCATGATGAATGTGAAACAGTATAATTGAATGCTAAATTGATATTCTATCAGAATATCTAAAGACCTCTTAGAATGATTGTAAGATTACCTAATAGGACCTTGGTGTCTTGCATTAAATTTCTGGGAATACTAATGAAAAGTTCAGCAATTGCAGTCAGAGGATTTTTAAAGCTCATATGATTTCTGTTATGTTATGCTTAGCTTCTCAAAGCTGTCACATTGCTTAATTCTCAGTGGAAGGATTATAGCCAGGTATAGTTGGTGTTTTGAAGTATAGTGGGTGAAATTCATATTTATTGTCCAGAACTTCCATATTCAGTGTCCTTTTTATATTCTTGAGGTGAATACCCCTCAATTGTCATTTAATTATAGTGTTCATATATAGTACACTGTTCACATATAGCCTTTTGTGTCAAAACTTGTTTATAGAAAAAGAGTAGATAAGAGATAGCCATAAGCTTTTATAGACAAGTAAACTGATGACTGACTGACTGTATGCTTTTGAATGAAAAATTAGGAAAACAAATTTTCTTTGCTGCTATCAAAAACCACAGAAGGCAGGCCAATGCAGGAAATGCAAGAAACATGGGTTTGATTCCTGGGTGGGGTAGATCCCCTGGAGTAGGAAATGGCAACCCACTCCAGTATTATTGCCTGGAAAATTCCATGGAGAGAGGAGCCCGGTGGGCTACAGTCCTTGGGGTTGCAAAGAGTCAGACATGACTGAGCACACACACACACAACACCCTGCATATAAGTTAAATAGGCAGGGTGACAATATACAGCCTTGACGGACTCCTTTTCCAATTTTGAACCAGTTCATTGTTCCACGTCCAGTTCTGTTGCTTCTTGACCTGCACGTAGGTTTCTAAAAATATAAGATCTCACATTTTGGATCAACTTAATAGCTGCTTTCATAATACCATCATGAATTATGAGTCGAAGAAAAACCTTGTGCATTACCTAGTCCAGTTCCTTTATTTATGGAGGTGATGGTAGTGGGTGGTTGGTGGGCTGGGATGAAGTGAGGCCCAGAAATGATGCAGTTTTCCCAGCATCACAGGTGTAGTGTCAGTGGAAGATTGAAGTCCAGGCTGCCTGAATGCTAGTGCAGAACTCAGCCTGGCGAAAAGCAGTGTATCATGCGTTGATTAAGTGCACAGGCTCTGGAGTAAGTCCCTCTGGGTTTAATCTTGGCTGCAGCCCAGCCCTTGCTATTTACTTAACCTCTGTACCAGTACCCATCTCAAACAGTGTTGATTAGAAGATTAAATAAATTAACTGAAGTTTGAGATAGCCTGGCTTGTGAATACTCCACAGATATTATTAACACCTCTGGCCTATAGGAGGCTGGTCTCCTCTGCCACGTGACCTATATTTAGAATTATTGCAGCCATTAGGAGTTTCAGCCCATGTTGTAGTGTTATGTTTTACTTTTTCAGACCATTAGGGAGGTTATTCCTGTTGACCTTTGACTTGACCCATGAGTAAAAAGCCATTCGAGCCACAGTAAAAAGAAGCACTGGACTGTATATCCTTGGTAGTTTGTATATATTAAACTGAAGTTCATATAAGTCAACCCTTTAAGCACAGGGTAGAGAATTCTTTGGGATGATTCTTGCTGTCTGTTTCCAGGGAAACAGCCATTTCATTTATTTGATCTTTCCCAAATGCACACTGTTGGAGGGGAAAAGTAACTTTACTTTGTTTCTCTTGCACCTACTAATTGCTGCTACTGCCAGAACAGCAGTGTGACCCCTGATCTGCTTCTAGTATGAAGGCAGTTTGAGTGACTGGGATTGGAATGCAGTATCTGTTCTTTCTACTCTGGTTGGCAGACACTTCATCTCTACATCTGTTAAGCCATGAGGTTTTGATTTAAGAATTATTCAAGTATTTCCAGAAATGTAATACTATGATGTTTTCCCCAATGGCTATGAGTTACAATTGACATGGATGCTAAATTATTTTAATCTTGACGCATTTTTACAAGATATTCCATTGCACCACCTCAGTGAATTATAAATTATTCATTTGACAAAGGGATTTTTTTAAAGATATACTGCCCCCTTGTGTTGTAATATGGTACAACAGTAATTTTAGGAAGAAAATCTTGTAAATTCTCTGAACTGTCTTTAAACATAACAGATCCTATTTAGAGACAACACAAAATAGTATAGATTCTGTATAATACTTTTATTTACACATTAGCAAGTGTTAACAGAAAAAACAAAGAGTATTACTATTTCTTTCATATAGTATTGCAAGGAGCAACACAAATGCTGCATTTTAGAAAGATTTTAGTCTGTCTTTAGTGAAAAGTTCTTTGTGTCTTTGTTTTGGTCTTTGCACAACATTTACCTGGAAGAAATGCTGCTATAATATTAATAGATCCATGGTTGTGCTTTAAAGATGACCGTGGGACTTCATTCAGTCCTTAGATTAACTGTGTAAGAAGAGGTATTACTGTTATTCTTCCCATTTTCTAGAAGAAAAAAAATGAATGTAAGAAATATTGAGTAACTTACCCAAGTTAATACAATTAGAAAGTACAATTGGTAAGAACATAAAGAAAGCTAAGTAATGTACGCAAAAACTCATACAATTAAACTCTTCTGAGCTTAAATGCTGAGCCCTTTCTACTATATAGTACTGACTAGCAAGATGTTCAAAAGTCAGTACAGCAGTCACACTACCAAAATTGTAGAACTAGAATTTTCAAATCAGTAATCAAACTGGGCTTTGTGGCAACTTCATAGATCCATTTTCTATATTTATGTCTTTGTTTTATGAAACACGTTCAGTTCAGTTCATTTCAGTCACTCAGTCGTGTCCGATTCTTTGCGACCCCATGAATCGCAGCACGCCAGGCCTCCCCGTCCATCACCAACTCCCGGAGTTCACCCAAACTCACGTCATTGAGTCGGTGATGCCATCCAGCCATCTCATCCTCTTTCGTCCCCTTCTCCTCCTGCCCTCAATCTTTCCCAGCATCAGGGTCTTTTCCAATGAGTCAGCTCTTCGCATCAGGTGGCCAAAGTATTGGAGTTTCAGCTTCAACATCAGTCCTTCCAATGAACATCCAGGACTGATCTCTTTTAGGATGGACTGGTTGGATCTCCTTGCAGTCCAAGGGACTCTCTCCAACACCACAGTTCAAAAGCATCAATTCTTCGGCGCTCAGCTTTCTTTACAATCCAACTCTCACATCCATACATGACCAATGGAAAAACCATAGCCTTGACTAGACGGATCTTTGTTGGCAAAGTAATGTCTCTGCTTTTCAATATGCTATCTAGGTTAGTCATAACTTTCCTTCCAAGGAGTAAGCATCTTTTAATTTCATGGCTGCAATCACCATCTGCAGTGATTTTGGAGCCCCCCAAAATAAAGTCAGCCACTGTTTCCACTGTTTCCCCATCTGTTTCCCATGAAACACGTTTGATTGATATTCATTTAAGTTGGTAAATTTAATTTGTGAGTTAGAATTGTGCATGTGTGCTAAGTTGCTTCAGTTGTATCCAACTCTTTGTGACCCTGTTGACTGTAGACCTCCAGGCTCCTCTGTTCCTGGGATTTTCCAGGCAACAATACTGGAGTGGGTTGCCGTGCTCTCCTTCAGGGGATCTTCCCAACCTAGGGATCAAACCCAAGTCTCTCACATCTCCTGCAGTGGCAGGTGGCTTCTTTACCATTGGGGTCACCTGGGAAGCATTGTGCAAGAGTCCCCAAAAGAAAAATGTCAAGTGAGTTTTCTTGCACTCTGTACTTGGAAGTTCATGAGCTGAAGAAGTTACTCAGAGGGAAATGTAAGTATAAAATATGCTAAATATGACACAAATCAAGCGTTACATACTTAAGATTTTTTTTTTTTAACTTGAGCAGTAAATAAATAAATTACCATCATTAAATTTTTCAACAGTGTGAGGAATTAAGAGATTAGAGGTATTTTCCCCAGATCAAATCCCATTTTCTCCCCAGAAATAAACAGTTAGCAGTATGTTATATATACATTTTTATTCTATTTTCTATCCATTTACACATATTTGTATGCATATGGACCAATAGCTTGTTTTTGGAGATCATTAGAAGATTCCATTTGTAAGTATTCTGTTGACTGCTTTTTTTCACTTAAAAGTATACTGGAAATCTTTCCAGACAAGTGTGTATAGATTTTCCTTACATCTCTTTAGTTGTTGCAAAGCCACTCATGATATTATTTAATACTATGATTTAATTCTTGCATTATTGGTGTTCCTTTAGGATACTTCTTTTTCACTGTTACAATAGATACAAGGATGATTTATTTCTACATAACTCTTATAGCACATTTATGACTATTTTGTCTAAGATAGGTGCCTAAAATTTGGAATCACTGTATGAAAAGGTATGCATATATATAGCATTGGTAGATGCAATTTACATCACCTCCTAAAAGCTGTTACATGTTTGTATTTTGACAAAGCATGTCCATTCCCAATACTCTCCTCAAAGTTAAATCATATTAATATTCTACTTCATGCCAATTTTTGGATGAAAAATTTTATTTCCTTGTAGTTTTAATTTATATTTTCCTGATTACTGGAGAGGTACAGAAACTTAACATCTAATTATCTTTTATGTTTTTTCCTCTACAAATTGCTTATTCCTATAGCTTTGTCCCTTTATATATTGAGCTTTTTTTGTCTTTTATTTTTGATTTGTAGGAATTCTTTTTATACTTAGATTTTAATTTTTTGTGTTTTATATATAGTAAATATTTTCTTTGTCTACTTAAAAAAGTTTTTTGTGGTTTTTATTAGACAGAAGTTACATATTTTTATATTTAAAAATGTTAATCTTTCTTTTTATTAAAGCTGTCTTCCTCAAAGAAGTCCTCCCCATTCCATTGCTATAGAATTATTATCCAGTGTTTTTATATTCTATGGTTTCATTTGCTTCCTCTCCCCTCTAATGAAAGGCTAATGAGCCAAATATTTGCTAAATAGCTTACCTTTCCCACATTGACTTGAATATGGTACCATTATCTCAAGATCTAAATTATCATAGTTTTAAAATAGATTTTTATATCGGGCACATCTGTATTAGCTGTTCTTTTTCAAAAGTTTATTATATTTTCAAAAGCTTATTACCTTTTTCTTTCAACATAAATCTTGCATTTAGACTATTTGGTTTTATAAAGTACCTTATTGAAATTTTACTGCTGTTCTGTCAACTGTTATATCAGTGAGACATTACATATTTAAGACATTATGAGTTGTTCCATTTAAAAAATTTGCATATATCAATCCATTTATGTTTCTGATGTAACTGAATATCCAGTTGTAAAGAAATGTTAGGTGTTAATCTCATATCACACTAAAAATTAAATTTTAGATATAATAGAGAAGTAAATATAAATGTGATGTAATGTGTCTTTGTGTTTCTTATTAGAACCTTTTTAGATACCTTATTTTCGTATTTGTCTTATTATTAGTGGAATCTACTTTTCTATGTTATTTTATAACTGATAATTTTTGTGTTTAGAGATCTATTAGTGTTTGTATTTTGATTTTATATTGACCCCCTATGCTATGCTAAGTCACTTTAGTCGTGTCCAACTCTGTGTGACCCCATAGACGGCAGCCCAACAGGCTCCCCCGTCCATGGGATTCTCCAGGCAAGAACACTGGAGTGGGTTGCCATTGCCTTCTCCAATGCATGAAAGTGAAAAGTCAAAGTGAAGTCGCTCAGTTGTCTCCGACTCTAAGCGACCCCATGGACTGCAGTCTACCAGGCTCCTCCGTCCATGGGATTTTCCAGGCAAGAGTACTGGAGTGGGGTGCCATTGCCTTCTCCATATTGACCCCCTACAGACCTCTTATTAATGCTAATTATTTCTCAGTTGATCTTCTGAGAATCAATTATTTCTTCCATAAACAATGATGCTTGTCTCTTTTTCACAATGTCTTTTTTTAAAAAAATTATTGCATTGACAACTTCCACTACAGTCTATAAAGCAGGATTGCTAGATGACATTCATGCATTATTCTTGACTTTAATAAGAATGCTTCTAATGATTATCATTACATTTCCATGTATATACATATATATTATATATAATATATTCATATGTAATTCACCTTGTTAAGGACTTTCAATTTATATTTTACTAAGAGTTTTTACAGGCTTCCCTGGTTGCCCAGTGGTAATGAAGCTGCCTGCCAATGCAAGAGACTCAGATTAGATCCCAGGGTCAGGAGGACCTCCTGGAAAAGGAAATGGCAAGCCACTCCAGTATTCTTGCTGGGAAAATTCCATGGACAGAGGAGCCTGGTGGGCTAAGTCCATGGGGTCTCAAAAGAGCTGGACATGAATTAGAGACTGGGCAACAGCAAGAGTTTTCCTGAGACTTTTTGTTTAGGTCTTTCCTTGAGATGATTACAAGATTCATGATTACATTTTGGATCCTTTAATATGATAACATAAAGGATTGCAATAATATACTTGTTAAGTTGAATCACCCTAGCATTAAGGAATAAAACCCAAATGATCAAGATTAAATTTTTTTAATCTATATTTTCGGATTTATTTTGCTAATAATTTATCACATTTGCAGTGAGGTCAATTAAAGTAGTTTCTCTTTTTCTATCTTGTTCAATCTTAGCATCATGGTAATTGTTCCTTTGTTGTTGTTCAGTCTCTCAGTTGTGACTGACCCTTTGCAACCCCATGGACTGCAGCATGTCAGCTTCCTTGTCCTTCACAATCTCCTGGAATTGTTCAAACTGATGTCCATTGAATCAGTGATGCCATCCAACCACCTCATCCTCTGTCATCCCCTTCTCCTCCTGCCCTCAATCTTTCCCAGCATCAGGGTCTTTTTCAATGAGTCAGCTCTTCGCATCAGGTGGCCAAAGTATTGGAGTTTCAGCTTCAACATCAGTCCTTCCAATGAACACCCAGGACTGATCTCCTTTAGAATGGACTGGTTGGATCTCCTTGCAGTCCAAGGGACTCTCAAGAGTCTCCTCCAACACCACAGTTCAAAAGCATCAATTCTTCTGCACTCAGCTTTCTTTATAGTCCAACTCTCACATTCATACGTGACTACTGGAAAGACTATAGCTTTGACTAGATGGACCTTTGTCAGCAAAGTAATGTCTCTGCTTTTTAATATGCTGTCTAGGTTGGTCTTAGCTTTTCTTCCAAGGAGCAAGTGTCTTTTAATTTCATGGCTGCAATCACCATCTGCAGTGATTTCGGAGGCCAAGAGAAAAAGAGTCTGTCACTGTTTTCATTGTTTCCCCATCTATTTGCCACAAAGTGATGGAATCTGATGCCATAATCTTAGATTTTTTAATGTTGAGTTTTAAGCCAGCTTTTTCACTCTCCTCTTTCACTTTCATCAAGAGGCTCTTTTCTTCCTCTTTGCTTTCTGCTGTAGGGTGGTGTCATCTGCATATCTGAAGTTATTGATGTTTCTCCTGACAATCTTGATTCCAGCTTGTGCTTCATTTATTCTTGCGTTTTGCATGATGTACTCTGCATATAAGTGAAATAAGTAGAGTGACAATATACAGTCTTGGCATACTCCTTTCCCAATTTGGAACCAGTCCATTGTTCCATGTCTGGTTCTAAGTGTTGCTTCTTGATCGGCATACAAGTTTCTCAGGAGGCAAGTAAGGTGGTCTGGTATTCCCATCTCTTGAAGAATTTTCCACAGTTGTGATCCACACAGTCAAAGGCTTTAGCATAGTCAATGAAACAGAAGTAGATATTTTTCTGGAATTCTCTTGCTTTTTCTCTGATCCAGCATATGTTGGCAATTTGATCTCTGGTTCCTCTACCTTTTCCAAATCCACCTTGAACATCTGGGAGTTCTCAGTTCACATACTGTTGAAGCCTAGCTTGGAGAATTTTGAGCATGATCTTTCTAGCATGTGAAATGAGTGCAATTGTGTGGTAGTTTGAGCATTCTTTCGTGTTGTCTTTCTTTGGGATTGGAATGAAAACTGACCTTTTCCAGTCCTGTGGCCATTGCTGAGTTTTGCAAATTTGCTGGCATATTGAGTACAACACTTTCACAGCATCATATTTTAGGATTTGAAATAGCTGAACTGGAATTCCATCACCTCCACTAGCTTTGTTCATAGTGATGCCTCCTAAAGCCCACTTGACTTCCCACTCCAAGATGGCTGGCTCTAGGAGAGTGATCACATCATTATGGTGATTTGGATCATGAAGATCTTTTTTGTATAGTTCTTCTGTGTATTCTTGCCACCTCCTCTTAGTATCTTCTGCTTCTGTTAGGTCCATACCATTTCTGTCCTTTATTGAGCCCATCTTTGCATGAAATGTTCCCTTGGTATCTCTAATTTTCCTGAAGAGATCTCTAGTCTTTCCCATTCTATTGTTTTCCTCTATTTCTTTGCATTGTTATTTAGGAAGGGTTTCTTTTTTTAATATAAATTTATTTATTTTAATTGGAGGCTAATTACTTTACAATAGTGTATTGGTTTTGTCATACTTCAACATGAATCTGCCATGGGTTAGGAAGGCTTTCTTATTTCTCCTTGCTTTTCTTTGGAACTCTGCATTCAGATGGGTGTATCTTTCCTTTTCTCCTTGCCTTTCACTTCTCTTCTTTTCACAGCCATTTGTAAGGCCTCTTATAACCATTTTGCCTTTTTACATTTCTTTTTCTTGAAGATAGTTTTGATCACCACCTCCTATACAATGTCATGAACCTCCATCCATGGTTCTTCAGGCACTCTATCAGATCTAATCCCTTGAATCTATTTGTCACTTCCACTGTATAATAGTAAGGGATTTGATTTAGGTCATACCTGAATGGCCTAGTGGTTTCCCCTACATTCTTCAATTTAAATCTGAATTTTGCAACAAGGAGTTCAATATTTTAGCCACAGTCAGCTCACAGTCTTGTTTTTGCTGACTGTGTAGAGCTCCTTCATCTTCAGCTGCAAAGAACATAATCAATCTGATGTCGGTATTAACCATCTGGTGATGTCCATGTGTAGAATCGTCTCTTGTGTTGTTGGAGGAGGGTGTTTGCTATGACCAGTGCGTTCTCTTGGCAAAACTCGGTTAGCATTTGCCCTGCTTCATTTTCTACTCCAAGGCCAAACTTGCCTGTTACTCCAGGTATCTCTTGACTTCCTACTTTTCCGTTTCAGTCCCCTATGATGAAAAAAGCATTTTTTTTGGTGTTAGTTCTAGAAGGTCTTGTAGGTCTTCATAGAACCGTTTAATTTCAGTTTCTTTGGCATTAGTGGTTGGGGCATAGACTTGGATTATTGTGATATTGAATGGTTTTGCTTTGAAAACAAATTGAGATCATTCTGTTGCTTTTAAGCTGTACCCAAATACTGCATTTCAGACTCTTTTATTCACTATGTGAGCTACTCCATTTCTTCTAAGGGATTCTTACCCACAGTAGTATATATAATGGTCATCTGAATTAAATTTGTCCATTCCAGTCCATTTTAGTTCACTGATTCCTAAAATGCCAATGTTTATTCTTGCCATTTCCTGTTTAACCACTGCCAATTAGCTATTGGAATTTTAATCTTAATTCACAGTTTTTGTTTTCTTGAATTCCCATAAGTACAATTAATTATCTCCTCATATTATTATTTTTCCTTACATCTCACAGATTTTGATATGCAGTGCTCTTATTTTCCTTCATTTCTAAATAATTTGTGATTTCTATTTCCTTCCTTCTTCTCTCCATACTCCCTCCCTTTCTCTGTCTCTTTCTTTTCCTCTCTTCCTCTTCTCTTCCCTCCCTTTCTTTCATCCTTCCTTCCCTCCTTCTTCCCTTAGAGTGAAGGGTGCTCATTAGCGAGCACCCTTGGGTCCATCACCTACAGGGGAGGGAGGGAAAGGAAACAGGAAGGCCTAGAGGGATTGGGAGCTCAATGGCCTGCCAGGATTGTCCCAGGTCTGTCCAAAATGGCTAAGCCTCTATATCCCTGCCTAGGCTTACCAGCAGATGTGGGCTGCTCTTTAACCTTGAATAAGGTGCTTCTGGGCTTCCCTCATAGCTCAGTTGGTAAAGAATCTGCCTGCTATGCAGGAGACCCTGGTTTGATTCCTGGATTGGGAAGACCTCCTGGAGAAGGGTTAGGTTACCCACTCTAGTATTCTGGCCTGGAGAATTCCATGGACTGTATAGTCCATGGGGTCGCAAAGAGTCGGACATGACTGAGCACCTTTTGCTTTCACTTTCACTAAGGTGCTTCTCTTAAATTGGGGCCCTTCTTGGAGGCGCCAATAGATGAAGGATATCTGCTGACAGCTCTCCAGCTAATGGAGCAACAAGCCCTTTTCTGAAAGAGACTGTGTAGTTGTTCACCATGTTCATCACATTCTCCACACACTCAGCACTTCCTCGGCTCACCATTTCTTTCATACCTTCTTCAGGGAACACTTTTCTTCTGGAAGTGCATCTTTTTAAAATTTTCTTCAGTAAAGGTATGCTAATTTCTCGGAGAAGGCAATGGCATCCCACTCGAGCACTCTCGCCTGAAAAATCCCATAGATGGAGGAGCCTGCTAGGCTGCAGTCCATGGGATCATGAAGAGTCGGACACGACTGAGCGACTTCATTTTCACTTTTCACTTTCATGCACTGGAGAAGGACATGGCAACCCACTCCAGTGTTCTTGCCTGGAGAATCCCAGGGACGGGGGAGCCTGGTGGGCTGCCGTCTATGGGGTCGCACAGAGTCGGACTCGACTGAAGCGACTTAGCAGCAGCAGAAGCAGTGTTTTATGGCTTTTTTTTTTTTCTTCCAACACTTTGAAGATATGACTTCATTATCTCTGACTTCGATTGCTACTGTTTAGTAAACTTCTGTCAGTTTAATTGCCATTCCTTTCTGTATAATTGCTTTTCTTTCTGGCTGCTTTTAAGACTTTTGTCTTTAGTATTCTGCTGTTTTCCTCTAATATGTCAAGTGGATTTCTTTTTATTTATCTTGCTTACATTGTCCTTCTTGCATCAGTATCTTCTGCATTAAAAAAAAAAAATTCTGACCTGAGCTACATCTTTTCTTTCTATTGTTTATGCCTCTGTTTCTTCTCCCCGTGTCTCTTTTATCTCTCTCTGTTGCTTATTCTCTCTCAATAACTTTACATTCTGATATAAATTCAAATTTCTAGAAAGTTGCAAAAACAGTAAAAATCACTCCCGTATATGCTTTAGAAGGGTTCATTAATACTTTAGATTTAAACCCATTTGCTTTATCATTAGTATTTTATTTTTATGGAGATCTGAATATATTACTATAGCTACATAATACATTCCCCCCCCCCAAATTTAGTGGCATTGAAAACACGATTTATTATACAAATGGGTTCCCTGGATCAGGAATTTGGATAGGGCACAGTGGACATACTTGCGTCAGCTCATGGTGTCTGGAGGACTCAAAGGCTAGATGCTGGAAACGTGTGCAGGCTTTTTCATTCATGTGTCTGCCCGTTGATGTCGATTAAAGATGCGTGGAGAGTCAGTTCCTGTTTATACGGGCCTCCCCACATGGTCTCTCTCTCTTCTTCTAAGGAATTGAGTTCTTTCCTCTAGGACTTATTAATGTTATCTTATTTTATGTATTCGATTTTCTTTTTTCCTTTTTATTTCTCTGTCTGCCTTTTGTGGATTAATTGTGTTTTAATTACACCTTTTAGAAAAGTTTCCTCTAGCTATTTGAAAGTTACTTGCTGCATTTATTTTCTTATGGAAGTTATCCTAAATTTTTTTTCATACACATAAGATCAATGCATAAGCTGATGATCTTCTAACAAAGTCTAAAATTAATTTTAAGAAAAATACAAGCACTTACACTTTCCTGTTTTCTCTCTTACTTACTAAGGTTAAGATCACCTATTATTATAGACCAGGTTATAAATAATTCTATTTATATTATGCTTAAAGAATCATCTTCACTAGGTTAGGTACATGTATCGCAAGTAATTTTAGAAGGATAAGTAAAATAGACAAGCAGCCTGAAATCCAAAACAGAGTTCTCAGTAGTCATTTCTGAGCTTGAGGTACCCTAGTGAGTTAATGTCCTTCATGGATGAGATCCTGAGGGATGAAGCAGGAATTAGAACTCTTCCCAGTTTCCTAAAAGCAGTGCTTCAGTGCTCCAGCCTCCTATTTTCCTCTCAGATACCTCTGTGGACAATGTTCTATTTAATAGAACATACAGTCTTTCATTCACAATGGTGAATGTTCTATTTAATAGAACATACAGTCTTTCATTCACAATGGTAAGTGCCAATAGCTCTCATATTTCTATATCCTCTGATAAATTTGCCTTATTTCATAGAGAAACACACATGTTCTTTTTTTTAGTGTTCTTGCTTTTTAAAATTTATTTATATTAGTTGAAGGATAATCGCTTTACACAGTTTTGTTGTGAGAGAAATTTCCTTTGTAAACAGTTGATTTAAAGTAGAAAACTGCACCAGTAATAGAAACTAAAAGTTATTTTATTAACAGTATGATAAGAGCTCAATTCATTTATGCCTGCATCTTCAATACTATCTTAAGAAAACATACTAAAATCTATTACGCTTAGTTTTCTTATAGGTAAAGTTGGAAAGCAAACAAACAAAAAACAATAAACCCTAGCTCTCAGGGTTGCTATAAAGATTAGAAATAATATTAAGTACAAAGCATGAGACAGAGTAGATGTTCAATAAATGCTATTTTTTTTTATCATTTTCTTTTTTCTAGCACCATTTTGCTCCCATGAAGTTCTTAGGGTTCTCTACTGTTCACACTTAGATAACTCTTTGAGAGTCCATTTGTTGAAAGAACACTGGCCTATGAAATATGTATATATGTGTATATAATTTTGAATCCCTTGGTTTAGAGAAGAGCTGCTCTTCTATAGCCTGAGAATTCAAAAAAAAAAAAATCATAGAATGGTAAGATAGACTATGAATTCAAGAGAATTACAGCAAAATATCAGATGTTTAATCTTATGTCTTTTCATTATCAGTCATTTTAATGCCGTCTTCATGATTTTTGCTTTCTATACCCACCTAACATTTATATTATTATGTAGTAATTTTTTAAATTGACTTTAATTCATCTCACTTATTTTATGTCACTTTATCTTAATCAATGGTATATATAGTTGATTATAAATCATATAGTAATATAGTCAATAATAGAAAATACTTTTTATTTTAATAGCTGTTATGTATTATAATTGTTAATAAATGATTCCTTTGTATATCAACTAAAATCACACTGCAGCATATTTGATCAGCACTATACTTATTTGGGGCTTCCCTGGTAGCTCAGCAGGAGACTGAAGGCAGGAGGAGTAGGGAAAGACAGGATGAGATGGTTGGATGGCATCACTAACTGAATGGACATGAGTTTGAGCAAGCTTCTGGAGTTGGTGATTGACAGGGAAGCCTGGCATGCAGCAGAACAAGGGGTTGCAGAGTCAGGCATGACTGAGTGACTGAACTGAACTGGTAGCTTAGCAGTAAAGAATCCACCTGCCAATGCAGGAGGTGTGGGTTTGATCCCTGGATCATGAAGATCCCTGGGTCAGGAAAATCCCCTGGAGAAGGAAATGGTTACCCACTCCAGTACTCTTGCCTGGAGAGTCCCATGGACAGGGAAGCCTGTCCCCTGTAGACCCCACGGCTACAGTCCATGGGGTCTCAAAGACTGGAACAGACTTAGTGATTAAACAACAATAACAATACTTATTTGAGAAAGTTCTGTTCTAATGAGTGCAATGCACACACTCTCTATTCTGTGATTTGTCATAGGCTTGAGGATTCAACCAAGCAACTAGCTGACTTCCTCCCTTCTTTCCCTCTTGCTGTTCATTTGACCATCCATTTCTCCATTTATTTACAATTTAGTGCCATGGACTGTACTTGGCATATGGTAGGTACCCCATGAATGTTTGTTTAATAAGAAACTTTAAAAAATGATTTGAGGCATCTAATTTTATTAAATTTGTCCTTTTCATTGTAATTTACATTTTTTTCCAGTATTTAAAAATATGTCAAACAATTAGAGATCACAGTTGTGCCTCGTACACAATATATTCAGTTTATCTGAAAATAATAATAAAATTCCTGGATATGACAAAACTCAATCATATTATTTTTTTTTAATAGCTGAGAACCTTGTGTCTCAAAGATGTGAAATTATTTTTCCAGAGACCTCAGAGTGAATAGCCCTAGAGATGATTTTGAACTGAGGCTAGCTGACTGTTGAGTCAACTTCAAAACTCTTAGGTATATTTCCCAACCACAGCTTAGAGATTAGAGAAGCAAAGTTTTATTTTCTGTTGTCCATTAGCCATTCTCTCTCCTTTTCTCTCCTCAGCACAATTCTCCCTCCATGTTATACCCATATCAACATATTTTCTTCATCACTCTTTGGGAATAGAAACTATATTTGTAATTACACTATGATTTAGAATATGCAAAAAAAAAGTATACTATTGCTTATTTTTCTAATTTATGGTGAAAGTACATTGGATTATTTTGCAGTTTAGTGGGAAGGCCATATATTTTGTACTTGTGTTGTTTGTGTCACAGAAACATGGCATCCGTGAAGACTACAGTGAGCAAGTTGGGTCTCATAAGCAAATAAGGATTGCATTAAGACCTCCGGGGGGTGGGGGGCGGAAACTCATTCACTTTGTATTCAAAAGCTCTTTTATGTAAGATAATTTGTATCTGGCAAAGATGTGAGATTCTGATTGAAAAGCAATCAGATGAGAGCAGTATGCAGTTCGTAATACTGCGTAATCTGATAAGCTGCTCCCAGTTCACCCTCGCTGAGCACAGTGGACAGGAATACAGTTCTCCCAGGAAGAGATGAGCTGTAATGTATTCTAATGCCAAGGACAAATTCATGCTGCATTTTCCAGTACAGAGAATTTAACAAAAAGAACCATCTTTATTTATTTATTTATTTATTTTGTTTGTTTGTCAATGTGCTTTTTATTTCAGGAGAGTTTTTAGACATAAAGTTGCAAGGATAATACAGAGAATCCCCATATATCCACTATTGTTAAGATCTTACTAACATGGTCCTTTCATCACAGCTAAGGAACCAACACTGATACATTGTCATTAACATAAGTCTAAGGTCCGCCTGGTCAAGGATATGGTTTTTCCAGTGGTCATGTATGGATGTGAGAGTTGGACTGTGAAGAAAGCTGAGCACCAAAGAATTGATGCTTTTGAACTGTGGTATTGGAGAAGACTCTTGAGAGTCCCTTGGACTGCAAGGAGATCCAACCAGTCCATTCTGAAGGAGATCAGCCCTGGGATTTCTTTGGAAGGAATGATGCTAAAGCTGAAACTCCAGTACTTTGGCCACCTCATGCGAAGAGTTGACTCATTGGAAAAGACTCTGATTCTGGGAGGGATTGAGGGCAGGAGGAGAAGGGGACGACAGAGGATGAGATGGCTGGATGGCATCACTGACTCGATGGACGCGAGTCTGAGTGAACTCGGGGAGTTAGTGATGGACAGGGAGGCCTGGCATGCTGCGATTCACAGGGTCGCAAAGAGTCAGACACAACTGAGCGACTGAACTGAACTGAACTGAACTGATACTTTATTCAGGCTTCTTGTATTTTTCCTCCATGTCTTCTTTCTGTTCAGGCTTCCACCAAGATGCTAAAAAATAAAAGATTATTATTATTATTTTTTCATGTCAAGTTTTATGTTTCATGGCTTTCCATGGAACATAAGTTGAAAATTTTTTATTTTTATTATTATTATTTTTTAGGTTATTATTATTATTATTTTTCACTTTACAATATTGTATTGGTTTTGTCATACATCAACATGAATCGTCTTTAAAAAAATTATGTGAAATTCCCTCTTTCCTTTCATTGATTAATGTTATGCTCTTTTAGTTTTCACAAATATCTCCAACCACTGGAATTTAACTCTGTAAAAATTATGGCTTAGGGCTTTTCTCCAGAATATTCATGACAGATGCACAGAATAAACTATTTCTGAAATTAAGAATCAGGGTCACCCCTCTGTAAAACAGACATTTGTCTTTTGCTGCTTTTGTTGCAGGCAATCACGGATCTTCTCCCTGTGTCTCTCCATTTCTGTCACCCTTGTACGGCTTGTGTGTGCACTCCCTCATTCTCTATCCCTTCCTCCTCCTTCTTTCCAGGTTATTGGTCCTTAGTCTTTGTTTTAGGTCCTTTCTGGGACCTGCCACTTAGAGCCCATACAGATCAGTGGTAATCTTTGGACAACCCAAGACTTTTGTGTAACAAGTCCCTTTCTCTAGAGTTCTGTGTTTTGGTTAAGCACATACTTTAATTATAGATTTATTTTGTAGTTCAGCTAAGAGTAGGTGCTTTCACTGGCAACTAATGGCAATTAGCTGATCTTCTAAAGGCATTTGCCTTTGACATGTCAAGGGTAAAAAGCTGGAAGTGTATAACTTATTATTGGATATATGTGGACTTTTGTACATGACTTTAATTTCTGGAAATGGGCCATGTTAAGCAGAAAGGGAAAGGCTCAAGTAAGAGGTTACTTTGAACATTTGCAGGGTCTGATAATATTCCTCAAAACACGTGTTATATACATATAACATCTGGTAACTGTGGGATGTATTGCACTGCCTACATTAAAATTTCCCTAAGACATTGGGTTAAACATTCTTAAGGAGTCTCCTCTCCTCTTCTTCCTTTGCCCCTCTTTTCCTCCCCCCATCCCAACTCTCATTCTTGCGCAAACTGGTGCTTTTTCTTCTGTATCATTGTTTTTGAGGAAAATTTTGTGTTTGTGAATAAAAAGAACCCAGGGGCCTCAATTTTCTTTCTTTCCACTGGTCTCTCAGCTCTCTGTCATTCTCAGTGGGCTGCATTGGAATGATGCTGCCAAAGAAGAAATTAAAAAAGGAAGTTTTATGCTGATGTAGAAATAACTCATAAAGCCTGGGGTAAAGATGTTAACCTCTGCATACAAGATTCCCTTCTGATTAACAGATGACTATGGATCCTACATCCCCAGAAGATTGGCTCCTACCATGGACAGAGGAGCCTGGTAGGCTGCAGTCCATGGGGTCGCTAAGAGTTGGGGACGACTGAGCGACTTCACTTTCACTTTTCACTTTGATGCATTGGAGAAGGAAATGGCAACCCACTCCAGTGTTCTTGCCTGGAGAATCCCAGGGATGGGGAAGCCTGGTGGGCTGTCGTCTATGGGGTCACACAGAGTCGGACACGACTGAAGCGACTTAGCAGCAGCAGCAGCATGGGAGATGTAAAACCATCACTGCTCTGGGTGCCTCTCTATAAAGTTCAGGTCTTAAGTTTGCTGTTCCCCTAAAATAAATCCTGTGGGTGCTCAGTTTCCATGAGAGGATGGAATGAGCTCTTGTATTACAAAGAATGTTTTGAATTATTTTAAAAATATAGTTTCCTTGAACAGTATGTTTGTTCCCTGTGAGATTTTTACTGGGAGATGTTAGATACATTTTAAAAGGCTTGCAAGGTAACTGTAAATTAGAACTTGTGAGGTAAATTTTTTATTTTCACAATGGTAGTTCTCTTCAAATAGCATTAACTGTCAATACACTTTTTTTGTAATCTTTCCTATAACCAGACTTTCATACACACAAACACAAAAGATATAAAATATAGTTCTATGAAATTTCAAGCTTTACTAGTAATTTTCTAGATATATTTTTCTGTCTCCTTCCATACATACGCATAATTCTTATGACAAATAATAAAACACTACTAAGGAATATTTATGTGATAGGATTTACCAGCTGAGACCAAGCTGAGTCTCTCATAGAGCCTTATGAGGATTGTATCCCAGAGGTTTTCAGGATTTTCTGGACCAGAAATCTTGAATATGAGGATGTTTGAAGACCCTGAAATAGACAACTAGTCTCATTCCTGATTTTCATAGGGGTTCAGGAGCTTTATATGAACAAACCTGGATCCTGGTCAAGAAAGAGATCCAGTAATCCACAGGCATGTCCCATGGAAGAGGCTAAGAGAACAGAAAGCAGATTGCAGGGAAGGGCAAAGGAAACTTTGAAAGAAAAATCTTACACCTGGGTCTAAGGAGACTGCTCAAGCTTTATAAGTTCTGAGGGTTAAGAGGCAGGTCTAATTCAGGGTAAATTGTGAAGCTGCTCTTGTGGTTTCTCTGACTCCAGCCCCCGTGATTGCCTATTGAAAGCCTCTGAGTATCCTATGGAATGTGCTAGATGACACAAAGGGGAAAGTGTGTTCTTAGAGGCACCCTGCAAGAGCTGGGCTTTAGGAAGGGAGGGTTGGAGAGGGGTCACCTTCTGTGCTGCAGAAGGTGGGTCTTTTTTGTTGTTTTTTGGCATGTGGGATCATAGTTCCCCTACCAGGGATTGAACCCAAGCTCCCCCGCAGTGGAAGTGTGGAGTCTTAACTGCTGGACTGCCAAGGAAGTTCCAGAAGGTGGGGGTTTAGATCAGCAGAAATGGAGAAGGGAAAATGCGGAGGGGACCCTTGAGACCAAGCTTGGGTTAGGACCATACTGAGGGTATCTGTTAGTCCACAAGACTGCCGTAACAAAAACCCACGGACTGGTTGACATAAACAACTGAACTGTATTTCTCATGATTCTGGAGGTTGGGCATCCTAGACCAAGGTGTGAGCTGACTTGTCTCCTGGCTCACAGATGATTGTCTTCTCCCTGTGTCTTTCCTCTTTGTGCCTTCAGTGTCTGTATCCTAATCTCTACTTTTTTATAAGGACACCAGTCATATTAGGGTTTGCTCATATGACCTCATTTTAGCTTAATGACCTCTTTAAAGGCTCTGTTTTCAAAATAGTCACATTCTGAGGTACCAATGGTTAGGACCTCAACTCATGAATTTGAGAGGGATGCAACTGAGCACATGACAGCAACCTTGGTATGACATCAGCAACCGTATGTAGCCAGAGGTTTAGAATGGCAGTATGAATAGTACTGCAGAGGCAGGAAGAGTTGATAACTCCCTTTCAGCTCTCCTAGGAAGACACAGGAGGGAGAGCTATAGTTCTGCTTTGAGACAGATAGAAAAAATGACCCAACAATTTGGAGGCAAACTGTGAAAATGACCCTTCTCAGCATCTGCAATGGATGTGCTCTAAGGTTATTTGGATTACATATAAAATATCAATTATAAAATATTTAAATACGTAAATTTAACATCAGAATAAATGCAGCAAATGTAATGAAATTTTAAAAGTCAAATCATTTTAACATTACTCCTATTTGCATTGATTCTGAGTTGAAAATAGCTTTAGAAGACATTCTTTTCAATTTTCATAAGGGTTTTCTTATACTTCATTTCCTTCTAAATAGTCTATGGGGAAGACAGAACAAGCATTCTCAGTTTTAAACAGATAAAAAAATTGAATCTGGAAAAAGTTAAGATGACTCATTCATGGTCCTAAAACCAGGAGACAAAAGAGCTGAGACTCAAAGGGGAATGTTTTGAAACAGTACAATATACAAATACATCTTAGTTCAGGCTGTCATACAAAATACCATAGACTGGGTGACTTAAACAACAGAAATGTCTTTTATCACAGTTTTGGAGGCCAAACATACAAGATTAGAGTGCCAGCATGGTCAAGTTCTGGTGAGGACCCTTCTTGGTTTGCAGATGGCTGCCTTGAAACTAATCCTCACATGCGGGGTTGGCAAAGGGAGAGAAAGACAGAGAGTGCATGTGAGCAGGCTACTTGGTGTCTTCTTCTTATAGGGGCACTAATGTCATCATGAGAGCCCCACCCTTCTTAACCTACTTCCCAAAGACTCCATTTGCGACCATTATACTGAGTGTTAGGGTTTCAACATATGAATTTGTGTGTGTGTGTGTGTGTTGGGGTGGAGGGTGGGGACACAATTCAGTCTAAAGCACAAAAGTAAAATAAACAAAAGGGAAAAGAAAATAATCATAAGCAACTATAGAATACTATCTAGCCTTTAAACTATTTTAGAATAATTCTGTTTGCTTTGCATTTATAAAATGCAAGTCATCAATTTTGGTAAAACAATACATGTATTTTTAAATGAAAATTCTATATAAATGTGATATTGGTGAATACTGTAAGATGCTTTCTTCTCTCCTTTTTTATTCAGATCAGCAGGGAATGTATATTGTTGAGAGGTAGTTTTGGCTTACTCTGTTTGTGTGTTTTATTATTTATCATGGATTTTCCCCAGACTTTGAAGGGCCTGGTAGGTGGTGCTTTACAAATAAGGTGGCTTATTTGTAAGCCAAATTATGGTTCCATGCACAGATGATCAGCGGGAGCAATTAATTCAGCAGGAGACTCCATTGTGATGAATCTTGAAAAAGGCTTTTGTCCCCAACTTGAGGACTTGGACTAAATGAATTTCTTAGAGTTGTGCTAAGCCCTGTGTTTCAGAGGGAAATACTTAAGGTAGTTTAGGATATTTGCTAACTATGAATGAAGAGTAAGTAGAGTGTTTGGAAAGAAATCTTATTGTATTAGATTTGTTATGATATGAAGTAGTAAGAAGACATTAATATAAATAGAGGAGGTTTTAAAACTTTTATTGTGAATGTCTTATTCTCAATTTACATGCTTTATTAAAGTAGTCACAGCAAAGGGATCAGCAGTTTTATTTACTTATTTATTTAATATATATTGTACTTATATAGCACTTACTCTTTGCTAGGTGCCTTTTTAAGCTATAGCAATCCTATGAAGCAAGAGCTATAATCCATGCTATACAGTTGATGAAGTATCTTGCCAAGGTCATACTTAGCACTCGTATCTCACAAACCAAATGCAAAAACATTGTATAGAATTAGAATAATTGTGCTTAAGAGAAAGGACAGATAATCTTTCCAATAATAACGTATTCCCACCTATCTTGAAAAACTCTCAGGATGTCCTTGAGAAGAGGATTTTACTCCATGTTCAAATATTGTAGTCTCACACACATTTAGTTAATGTTAACTCAAACCATGTGTGACGGGCTTCCCAGGTGGCTCAGTGGTAAAGAATTCACTTGCCAACTCAGGAGACTCAGGTTCCATCCCTGGGTCAGGAAGATCCCCCGGAGAAGGGAATGGCAACCTACTCCAGTATTCTTGCCCGGAAAATCCCATCAACAGAGAAGCCTGGCAGGCTACAGTTCATGGAGTCCAAGGAGTTGGACACTTAACAACTGAGCATGTGTACAAACCATATGTGCTAAGCTGGAGATTATTCAGAGTGAGTACCTTATGTGAACTGCTAATCTGCTGTTCCTTCCTTCTAACCCAGTTTCTCCAGGCATCTTGCCTTGACAGTATCATTCTAATATCTAAAATTATGAATTTTTCATATACCATAATTCTTCACATAGTGGCCAATACATTCATCAGGTGCTCAGTTGAAGAAAGAACAATATGTTCCAATACTAGGAAAAAAAACCTGACTTAGATTTAGAGAAGGCAGATGGGTCTTCAATGTTTCACCATTTTAAAGGATTTTTAAGGGTAATTTTTAACAAAATGCGATTTTTCTGATATAAACATTTTAAAAGCCATCACCTCCCCCCCCCTTTTTTTTTGGCCACACTGCATGGTACGTTGGATTTTACTTCCCACACCAGGAATCAGGGATGGAATCTGTGCCCCTGCAGCGGAAGCACAGAGCCCTAACCACTGGACCGCTAGGGAATTCCATAGCTAGCTATTTTATAAAGTTTTGGGGTCCATTTTCTCGTAATGAGTTGTGCCTTTGTATTATTGATTTAAATGAAGAGATACAGATTTAAGTATGGATACTGATATAGATTGACACTTTGGAAACAGTTTCTTCGTTAGAAATATGTATGGCAATTAATTCACCCTTCTGTGATTTGCCCTTTCATTCTCTTTTTGGTGTCCTAAGTGGAATGGAAGATTTATATTTTAATGTATAGAACTGTATCATGTTTTCACTCTATAGTTATCATTTTGGGGACCTGTTTAAGAAGTTTTTGCCCACTCTAAGTTTATGAAGAATTTCTTCTAGACTTTATTCCAGAAGTTTTATAGCTTACCTTTCACATTTAAATCTAGAATTCTTCTTTAGATTTTTGGATGTGGTGTGAGCAAGATATCGAATTCCTTTTTTTTGGAAGTACAGATGTAAAACTGTCCTAGTATCATTTTTGATGCAATTCTTATAGCAGAATTTCAAAGTTTTACCTTTTTTATGTTGTGGTTGGCGTATATAAAAATACAGTTGTTTTAAACAGTGACCTTATATTCTTGGACTTGAAAAATTAATTTATTCAATTCTCAAAGTTGGTAGAAATTTATGGATTTTTAAAGTGCACAATTATAACATTTTCAAATGACAATGATTTTTCTTCATTTTCAAACCTTATTTATCTTCTATTGCAGTTTTTAGAACCTCTAGGATAAAAGTTAGGAGAAGTAGGGATAGGATTGCCTACTTCTCATTCTTGATCGTAGAGAAAAATTTTTCAATAATTCACCAACAAAAGCCATGTTTGTTATAGGGTTTTTGAAGAGGCTTATTAGCATATTAAAGAGCTTCTCTCCTATAAAACATTTTTGTACATTTATTTGTTTATTTTTATTGCTGATTGCAGTGAAAACATTGCATTTGATGATGCTTTTTAGTTACTAAGCCATGTCTGACTCTTTGCAACCCTGTGTGGTGTAGCCCTCCAGGCTTCTCTTCTCATGGGATTCTCCAGACAAGAATACTGGAGTGTGTTGCCATTCCCTTCTCCAGGGGATCTTTCCAACCCAGGGATTGAACATGCATCTCCTGCATTGGCAGGTGATTCTTTTGCCACTGAGGCACTGAGGAAAACCTTTATGCATTTACTGAACCACTTGTATTCTTCTCCTTTATTTTGTTATTGTGGAAAATTATACTGATTGATTTTCAAATGTGAAATCAATCTCATCTTTCTGATGAGAGTCATGATATGTATTATCCTTTATATATATTTATATAATATATAATTTATAATATTTATAATTTATATAAATATATAATTTATATAATATTATATATTACCCTTTATTGCTAAGTTAGATTTGACTTATTATTATATTATATAATTTATATTATATAATAATATATATTATATAATTTATATAATATTATATATTACCCTTTATTTATTGCTAAGTTAGATTTGCTTATGGAACTTGCATCGAAGCTCAGTAGAGATTAGCTTTCCTAACTTGTATTGCCCATTAAATTTTGCTTTATAGCAAGTGACCTAAATAAATGAGTTGAGAAGAGTTTCCTTTTTTTTAACTGTTGGAAGATATCACTTTGCTGACAAAGGCCCATGCAGTTAAAGCTATGGTTTTTCCGGGAATTATGTGTAAATGTGAGAGTTGGACCATAATGAAGGCTGAACACCAAAGAATTGATGTCTTCGAATTGTGGTGTTAGAGAAGACTCTTGAGAGTCCCTTGGACTGCAAGGAGATCAAACCAGTCAATTCTAAAGGAAATCAACCCTGAATATTCACTGGAAGGACTGTTGCTAAAGCTGAAGGGCCAACATTTTGGCCACGTGATACTAAGAGCTGACTCGTTGGAAAAGACTCTGATGCTGGGAAAGACTGAAACAAACAGAGAAGAGGGTGGCAGAGGAAGAGATGATTAGATAGTATCACTGACTCAATGGACATGAATTTGAGCAAACTCCTGGAGATAGGGAAGGACAGAAGAGCCTGGTGTGCTACAGTCCATGGGTTGCAAGAGAATTGGACATGACTTCACGATTGAGCAACAACAAGTAGAAATGATGTGCTCAGTCATGTATTTGTTCATTTAAAAATGCACTGGCTGTTTAATCTTGCCAGATAATATTCCTTATTAGGTAAGTTAATGATGGATGAGACAAATGAGGTTTCTTAAATTCATATTCTTTTGGAAATGGTTTGACTAGAGATAGACACAAGTAGTGCATGTGGAACATATAGTAATGGGATCATTAACAGAATTATAAATACCATGAAAAAACAAAAGAAGGGGATGGGATACCTAGAGACTGGGACTGGGATGAGTCAGGCAGTTGTAGACTGAGTACTATATAGTTAGGAACATTTCTGCAGAGGTCATATTTGAGCTGAAAAATAAATGAAAACAACTGGCCTTCTACAAACTTAGAAACAGAAAATTCCTATAAGATCAGCAAATAAAAGGCCCTAAGATAGAAATTATCTTGGTATATTCAAGGGACATACAAAAATCTAGAGTGACTTAAACATAGAGAATTAGGGGCCAAGAGATATGGCTCAGATCATGTGTGGACTTGTGGACTATGATTAGGGGGTTGAATTTTATTCTAATGCAATAGAAATCCATTAGAGGGTTTAATATAAGGAAACACATATTATGTTTTAAAAGGTCATTCTGGCTGTAGTACTGAGAATGATTTACAGAACACTGGAGAGAAGTAGGGAGATCAAGTAAGGGGGATTGTAGTATTACTTTCCAGCTAAATATCATAGATTTTACACTTATGTTTACCTTTTTTCCCTCCTGTAACTCCGTTAAAATGATAGAGAAGGAACAAAAAGCAGTAAATTCAGAAAAACAACAATAACAGCAATCATGGAATAAGAGAGGACTTTAGCTACACTATAAGTATTGAGCAGGAGAATGGACGCTTATTCTCTGGAGCTTTGAGTGTCATCTTGAAGAACAGTGAGACTAAATGAAAATGGTTTTTTTTTTTTTTGAATGGTAAAGCTTCCAGCTCTCTTCCTTCCTCCCTCATCTGAGATTACTCCTAGACAGGCTTATTCTCTCCATGCAGGAAATTGGAGCATTCATCTCTCAGGAAATTTAGCAGCTCAAGATTTTGTGTTGATTAGATTTTAGTGAGAGACACCATTTAGCATCTTCTTACACTTTTTATCTAATTGAAAGAATTTACTGGGTGACCTGAGAACATTTAAACTACTCAGAGGCTTTGCTAATGGTTATTACAACTATATTCTCACTTTAATCCTTGCTTAAATTGAATTTCAATGAGCTTTCCTTATTTTAAGACTTTCTCAATTTTATATTTGTCTATGTTTGACAATCAGTTATCTCTCCTAATGTAACATGTCTTCACATTTCTGGACTCATTTTCTTTTATCTGTTTCATTCCTACTTGAAAGCTGGACAGTTCTCTTCTGATCTCAACTGTTTCATGCAATAACTTGTCAAATACTGCTCACAGAAGTCTATCACAAAATTCAATTCTCTTTTTTCTACTGCTGCCTTTGGAACTACAGGCAAAGGTAGGAAAAATATTATCAGTGATAATACAATCTGTCTCCCAGTTCGTAGTTGTACAAATATTTGCAACTACATGGCAAGAATCATCTTTATTGCCTCTGAGATCAACTTCTTCTCTACCTGCTATCCAACCACTAAGCCAACATACCATATTAGATGTTCATTGTTATAGCAGTGCCCCACTTGTGGTACCAAATATATGCATTGTGGTAACAACCAATCCCCATATCTGGGTGCCTAAATACAACTAAGCTTTTTTTTATGCTCATGTAATATCTGCTGCAGGCCCACACTTTTCCCCAGGGTAGCTATTTTCTATTTATTGGCCTACTATTTCAAGCTGCTTTGGTCTTCATATCAGTCCTTGCTGCCACTACCAATACACATTCTACCATAATAAGGAAGAGAGGCTAGAGATTTGATCATGTTATTTAAATACTTTCATCTAGAAATGATGAGTCATTTTCTCCCAAGTTATTTGTCAAAGTAAGACCTACAGCTTGCTAACTTCAAGGGGCAGGAAAGAGCAGTCTTGTGTCTGCAACAAGGGAGGAATCAAGTATCACTCGACTAGTAATGACTGCCACAAAAGATATTTCATCTCTTCAAAAAGAAAGGGATACTAGAAATAAAAGTATATTTGGAGAATAAAAAAGAGACCTTGGAAAAGAAGTTGGAACAGAAGATTTTAAAAATTACTATGAGTATTAGAAAGATTGAGAAATTTCTGGAAAGTAGAGCAAAAACAGAGACAGGACATTTCTTGGAATTCTCTGTTCAGTTAAACTATCAATCAACTGTGAAGGTAGAATAAAGATATTTCTGAAGGTAGGATCTCAAAATGGAGAAGGCAATGGCACTCCACTCCAGTACTCTTGCCTGGAAAATCCATGGACGGAGGAGCCTGCTGGGCTGCAGTCCATGGGGTCGCTACGAGTTGGAGACGACTGAGCAACTTCACTTTCACTGTTCACTTTCATGCATTGGAGAAGGAAATGGCAACCCACTCCAGTGTTCTTGCCTGGGGAATCCCATGGACGGGGGAGCCTGGTGGGCTGCCGTCTCTGGGGTCGCACAGAGTCGGACACGACTGAAGCGACTTAGTAGCAGCAGCAGGATCTCAAAAAAAAAAAAAAATGCCTCTGATGCAGTCTTTCTTAGAAATTTGCAAGGAAAATTTCACCCAAACAAACAAAGGTGTAAACCAGAAAGATGACATGGGTCCTGGAAACAAGGGTTCCAACATTGATAAGAAGCTAAAAGAATTCCCTGAATGAAAGTCATAGAAAACCAGTGCTGCCAGCCTAGAGAACAACCGGTCTGGGTAAGTGCTAAGCAAAAGGCTTCAGGAGTAATCTCTCTAAGAAAGACAGGAGGAAATGCAGAGACCGCCTGATCACCGCATTTGAATTTGTTGAAGGGAAATTCACATTTTGGGTTGTGAGTTTAGAGGTTAATTAGTGCAGATATCCACTGATGAAGATGAGTAAACTTGTTCAGGATAAACAAAGTATTCATGAAAAGACACATCATCATAATTTACAATATTGCCAGTTATGGATAAGGTTTATAAAATCACAGTAGCATAAACACAGTATTTGTTTGTACCCCAAATTATATATACATACACACATGTATATAAATGTATATATAATGTGGCACAGGGAATAGAAATATGTAGTATTATAAAGGATTAAAATAATTTTCTTCTAGCAAGTAGATATCTAAAGCTGACAAAGAAGAAGTACATCGTTTTAAAATGTGGCAACAAATACCAGAAGGAAAAATTGGAAGGACCAAAAGCAATTGACTCTCTGGTATGGCAGTTAATAATTGGAAGAGTAGATTTCTAGTTTTTATTGTGAGTCTAACCTAACATTTAAAAATGTGTACTATTAGGAGGATCATCAGTAATCAAGAAAAGATATTGGCTTGGATTGGAATGATAATAATCAAGGTAGTAAAAAAAAAAAGCATGTCCCAGATTCTGGATATATTTTGAAAGTAAATGACAGTTTACTGTCAGTTTGGATGGCAAAGAGTTAAGGAGAGGAGCTAGTTTTCAAGGGAGTAGGAGTTCAGTATTGAATGTGGAGAGTTTGGGGTGCCTGAACTTCTAAGTGTGGAGGATGGGTAGAGAGATGACTATATGAGGGGCATTTTCAGGGGAGAGGTCTGGACAGGAGATTTACATTTAGGAGGCATCGGGTGTTAAAACTATGAGACTTAGGGAGTTAGGAAGCAGTCAAGGATTGAGTCCTGGGGTACTGTGAAGGTTAGGAAGCAGAGGAGGGCACAGTAAAGGAGTATGAGACAAGGCAGCCAGGGAAGTAAGAGGAAAATCAGGAAGACTTTGGTGGAAATCAAATGAGAAATATTTCAAGGAAGAATGAGGGTCAAATGCTAACAGATCAAATAAGATGAAACCTGAGAATTGACCACTGGATTTGACAATATTCGTGAAGTGGTTAAGTGATGGTGATATAAAAGTGCTCATCCAGTGCTAAATCTATATTTCATAATGTATAGTAGATTTAGATAATAAATATAAAGTCTATTAAACAATATATGTTCATGATATAAATTTTAAAAATAGAGTTCATTTAAATATAAAAAAGTTCATTAAATATAAAAAAGAAAATATAAACACCAACAAATAAGGAGGAAAAAAAATGTGAAAAGAAGCACTGTTATTAGTCCAGTATGATAGTAACTGGAAATAGGGAAGAGGCAGTGGAGATGGGGAGAAATGGGTACAGGTGATATGGACATAGGCAGAGAGCAGGCTTGCTGATGATTGGCTGATAGGTGTGTGAGGAGGTTATTGAGATTGACTCAAAGATGAGCTGTGTGAGTCTTTTTACTCAGCACCTCTCAGAAATAACTCAAGAGTATTCTCCGTGCATATTTTTCAATGAAAAGTTTAATTTTTCTTAATTAAGGATAATAGTTAAAATATATTTGTTTTGAAAACAGGTTTACCACCAAAATGGCTGTCTTAAACATTTGTATCGTTTGTATGCATGAAAATGGGTTGCTCTTATCCATTCTTCCTCTTGGTGATTACACTTTCCATGGTGTAATTCTTGTTTTCTTTTTCTAGCATATTTCATTGCTTAGCCAATTATTCAGAAAACTTCAATGTATCTTGGAGTTTTTAAAAGAAGGGGAAACTTATTTGCCATTATACAAAAACTAAGATATCCTAGCAATCTTTTGCCATCTTATTCTAATCTTTAGAATAATAACAATGTAGTAAAATATTTATTTTAAAAAGGTAATTCTTAAAACTCTTTCATTTAAATATCAAGGTCCTAGGTAAGGGGAAAAGGGACATATAGCAGAAACTTATTAGCTTAATTCTATTTTAAATAATTTGAAATTGGCTTTAACAGTACTCTAGAATTTTTTTTTAAGTGTCATAATGAGTCAAATTTTATAAAATAAAAGTAGAACCTTTCTTTTTTGGTAATCTTTTATATGTTGTTCAGTGAGGGTGAATGCAAGAAATAAGGCCCATATTCTGATACTAACCAGAAAATTAAGCAAACATGTTTGAAGCTTGGTATATTGATACTGTGTTTTGCAGACAGGGGCACTTCAGTAATAAGAAGGCTGTCTCATAAACAGGCTATGGACTTCCTAATCCATACTTGTTGAAAGGTCTCCAGCACTAATAAATTAGAAAACAGTCAAGGCTAACTTTCTTCTGTTTATTCATTTTCGGATTAGTTGTTTGTGTTTAAGAATGGGGAAACTGACATTTGTTCTCTCAGGACTTCAGAGTGAAATCCTGTCATTCCAGTGAACAAGCTGACCCTCATTCCTTACCTGTTTGCCACGAGTTGGTATGCGGGTCACAACAGTGAGTAGGAAGGAATCTGAAGCCAATCGATTTCTCAGTTCTGCTGGGCTGTGGTTGTGTTTCCTTTAAGAAGAAAATCAATATATTTTGGTTGAATGTCTCTCTCAAGGAAGATACTGAGGTTGATGAGACATGTAAGACATAGTGTAGTTCTCAGATAAATGTATAATCTTTGTATAAGTAAAGATAAGTCAAGTGTGCATAAAAAACAGCCAGCAATGTAGAAAGTGATGGGACAGTAACTGCTATAAGAATTCACATCCAGGAACAATTGTGATGAGTTAGCACGGTCAGGAAAATGCCCTGGGTTGGAACAGGCTATACCCTAAGTAACAGGAAATTTCAGGGATTAAGAGTAAGGAAGAGATGGCATGAATAAAGACCCCAGAGTGGTAATGGAAACAATAGTAGTGGTAATAAGTGAAGTGAAGTGAAGTGAAAGTTGCTCAGTCATGTCCGACTCTGCGATCCCATGAACTATCCAGTCCATGGAATTCTCCAAGCCAGAATACTGGAGTGGGTGGCCTTTCCCTTCTCCAGGGGATCTTCCCAACACAGGGGTTGAAGCCAGGTCTCCCTCATTGCAGGTGGATGCTTTACCAGCTGAGCCACAGGGGAAGCCAATAGTAATAATAAAACCACAGTAATAATTGTAATCAAAACTTAATAATTGTTAGCTAATCAGGACCCATTTCCTATCCTTGTCCCTAACCCTATATCCTACCATACAGGATATTTGCTGGCAGAATATTAGGAAATTTTTATAGTTCTTAGCATTCCTCAAGCCGCAAGAATCAAGCATTGTCTTAAAAAGATCTCTCTCAGAGAGAAAAACATTCCCAAGGATCGTACAAATTGCAAATTTCAATTACTTCCCAAGTACTCACAGGTCCTTTTATCTCCCAGTACACCACAGAATCACCCATAACGCTGACAAGCACACTCGGACTAGGGATGGAGAGACCGTTATCAGTAGGACTTGCAACCTTAAATCTCAATATAGAAGGTCTCTGATCTCACTTTGTGAGCCCTTACCTCTTTTGATCTTCAACAGTGAATTCTGGCAGCATAGCACATACGTTTAAAACTTTGACTTTGACATCAGATTGAGTTAAAATTCTGATTCCATAGACACCAGCTGTATGAATTTGGGCAAATTACTAAGTGCTCTAAGCTTCATTTTCTTCATATGGAAAAAAAGGATAATAATAGTCACTCTTCATTGTTTTCTGGAGATTTAGTGAGATAGTTCATAAAAAGCAGTGTTAATCACAAAGAAATACTTTGTCCCTGTTGACTATTTTTGACTTCGGTCTGATAAAATGTTTAAATCAGATAGATGGTGGGTGAAGTATTTGGCATAGAGCCAAGGTCCTTAGCGCACACTCCACAGATAGTAACTGTTTTGCTTATTGTACTGTGGAAGTGTTCTTATCTGACTTATATTTAATACATTTGTCAGATTGACCAATGCCCTCTATTTCCTTTGCAGAACATTTTGACTGATGATCATGAGATTCCATGGCTATGCCAAATCAGATCAGCTCTCACCAGGGGTCCTGATGTGTTGCATGCTTCTAAAAGATGAAATGTCTTGTTTTCAAACCTGTTTCTCAGTTATATTTGTTATTATTATCATGTAATCTAAGTGAGTTATTTTGTAAACCAATGAATCATGAATGTGGAAAGAAAGAGAAACTTCTGCATGAATCTAATTGAATACTTTGGGTACATTTGATAAAGGCAAGTTGTTAAAAATTGTGTCAAATTAGTTGTGGGCAAGCAAGTGTAAAAAATAAAAAAAAATCTTATAAAAACTTAAAAATTATTCTACACTCACATTTCTTCCCAAGAGGTTTATAATTATTGGTTCACTTTAAAGACACATTGTATTGTGGTATACTTTATGATATGAAACTGGGGTAAATGTGGAATTTATCTGGTTCTCCTATAAAAATAAAGAGATTGCTGTTCTTGTTTATTTAAAAATTGCTATGATATACATCCTACATATTCTGTATTTGGCTTGAATTTCTGAAAATAGGAAACAAGAGATGGGATACTGTGCTTTTCTTTATGATAGTGACCTTTTTGTAAAGTGTTCCAGTCAGCTCCTGAAAGGAGATGAATGCACTGTGGTTATATAGAGTCTTCTATTCAATGCAGGGCTTCAAATTTAGAACTTTTCTGGTTTAGAAACTATAAATTATTTATGGCGTATCAAGCTTTTTAAACCCCGTTTATGACAGGTTGGGATTTTTGCCAATCTCCGTTGAAACAGTCTAAATAATTTATCTTGTGTTCCTTCAACCTACAATACATCCTGAAGCTCAAGAAATGTTAAATAAGTTTTATTTTCTTCTCCGCTATGCTGAGGTCAGGGAGGTTAAGCGCTTAGACATTCTTTGAACAATTTTTGGTCCCTTGTCTTTTCTCAGCGTGCTAGATTTCTTTTTTTATTCTCATATCTTGCCTTTCTTTTATATGACATTTCCACTTCATTGAACTTTTTTTAAAAAAGAGTCTTTTATCTCCCATTAATTATCCATACTGAGTTTCTGTACATTGTACTTCTAGTTATAAATAAGAGAATATCTTTGCAAGCAAAGAATTCAATTAGTTTTAAATCCCAGTATGTTCTGAGAGTATGAACAGTGCATTAATCTGATTTGATTTTGCTGAAATGTATGAAACATTAATGATAAACATCAAAAGAGTTCAAGGTTTAGTTAAATCCCTACAAATAGGGCATTTATTTGAATCTATTTTCAACATGTTAAGTATGAGATAATGCAAATATAGATAGCTCTTGTTTTTTTTTTTTTTGATATCTTCATTCAACAGTGTTTTCAAGATTTATTCATGATATAAAAATAGATTCTTTTTTAATTTCAAAATCTATGTAATGAATATGCCACAATCTGTGTATTCTGTGGTTAGTGGATATTTATACTGTTTTCAATTTTTTGCCCAAAGTAACCATGGGCATCCTTATTTATTATTAGCAATTCTCTTAGGTATACTCATATAAATGGAACAGCTGAGGCAGACTGTGTTTTCTTAAATTCTAATTTTTATTAAGGAATAATTGACATATGACATTATATTAGTTTCAAGTGTGTAATATAATGATTTGATATTTGTATATATTGCAAAATGATTAGCACAATAAGTCTAGTTAACATCTGTCACCATAGATGGTTGCATTTTTTTCTTGTGATAAGAGCCTTTAAGATTGATCTCTCTTGTGCTGTGATACACTTATTCACTCAGTCGTGTCCAACTCTTTGTGACTCCATGGACTGTAGCCTACCGGGCTCCTCTGTCCTTGGGAATTCTCCAGGCAAGAATACTGGAGTGGTTTGCCATGCCTTCACTCGAAGGATCTTCCCATCCCAGGGATTGAACCCAAGTCTCCCGCATTCCAGATAGATTCTTTTACCATCTGAGCCACCAGGGAAGCCCTATCTACTCTCTTAACAACTTTCAAATATGCAGTACTGTATTATTAACTGTAGTCAACATGCTGTACATTATATCCTTAAGACTTACTTACTTTTAGCTATAAGTTTATCTTTTGATCTCCTTCATCCATTTTGTCTACTTCCCATCCCTACTACTGACAGCCCTTAATCTGTTCTCTATATCTATGAGCTTGTTTTCATTTGTTTGTTCATTTTTTATCTTTCTAAGATTCTGCATACAAGTGAGATCATATGGTATTCATCTTTATCTATTTGACTTACTAACTTATTTTACTTAGCATAACACTGTCAAGATCCATCCGTGTTATCACAAAAGATTTCATTATTTTTAATGGCTGAATAGTATTTTCTTGTGAATGTATACATGTGTGTGTGTGTGTGTATCATGGTTTCTTTATCCATTCGTCCATTGGTAGACACTTTCCATGTCTTGGCTATTCTAAATAATACTTCAGTGAACATGGATGTGCATATACCTTCTTGAATGAGTGTTTTCTTTTTCTTTGGATATATACCCAGGAGTGGAATTGCTGGTCATAGGATAGTTTGAGTTCCAATTTTTGTGAAGCCTCCATACTGTTTTCCATGGTAGCTGCACCAAATTACATTTCCATCAACAGTGAAGTTCCCTTTTCTCTCTATCCTTGCCAACACTTGTTTCTTGTCTTTTTGATAATAGCCGTTATAACAAGTATGAGGTAATATCTCACTGTAGTTTTGATTTTCATTTCCCTGATGATTAGTGATGTGCACATATAGTTTTACTTCATGATGAACCCTAATAACTTGAAACTACCAGTTTCCAGTAACTGTATAATTTTTATTAATTTTTAAAATACAGAGACTTGAGAAAAAGGAATAGGCATTTACCAGTATTTGATTTTGACAGCAAGTTCTATCAATTTTAATAGCCCTGTTTTATTAAAAAAAGAGGAAGAATTAAAAGGATGGACATTAAACATGTAAATGTGAAGTTCTTATATTCAGTAAAATACACATATGATATTCCTAGCACCATTTATTCTTTTTCTGCCATTTATTCAGCTGTTTTAGGTAATACTCTATTTTTAAACTTGGGATCCACACATCACTCATTCTCAGGAAGTGGGGTTGGTGGAGGGTTAGGGGTAAGCTGTGAGTCAGGTGTGGCTGATCAGGTCCCACTCTTCCCTTCCCTCACTGATTAGTTCAGGGATGCCCGGGTGATGCCATCAGGGCCAAATTCTTGAGAATTTCTGGAGACTCTTGAGATAGAGGGATAGAGCTAAGATTATGTAAATTTCTGGTATCCTCCATGCTCTAGCTTTTATAACAGAGGAACTTGTCTGCAGATAGACCAGGAAGTAGAGATGGAAATTTCCGAGGTCTTGGTGACATGCTTTGAGCTTCTGCATCAAGATAAACCTATCCCTACAAGTTCCAATTTCATTATCATTAAACTCTCTTTTGCTTAAGGCCTTTTGAATTAGATTTTCTTTTCCTTGCCAGGAAAAAGTTCTAACTGATAAAAAATTGTCAGGAAGCATTTAACAGGAGGGTTTCTGTGTACTGTTTTGGATCTATCAGGAATTCTCTGTTCCTTATTAACTAGGAATTAAGAGGAGAGGCAAGCCTCTCCAGGGGGCTGAGGAATCCAGGCATTTCCTTCATTAGTTTTTCTATACAGTGATAAGTACCCTTTTCCTTCTTGTGAACCACACGGTAAAAGTGATTGTTTACAACTCTCTCTCTCTTTAATATGGATCGCCTATGTTTTGTAAGTCTGGAATTTTAATCTTTGTCTTTGCTGAGAATAACTACTTTGTAAGACAGTATATACACCCACACAATGTTGATTAAAACACCTTTGCTCCATCAGAGCTCTGGTCCCCCTGTCTTTCTTTCTCTTTCTTTCTCTCTCTCTCTCAGGCTATTTCTTTGGAGCGCAGAGGCCCTCTGAGTGCACTTTCCTGCCTGGGCTTCTAAGACCCTCTCGAGAAGGCGCTCTGCACCTTCACCCCATCGAGAGGGTGCCTCAGGCCTTCGTGAACAGAGCAAGCCCCTTGCAGGGGCTTTATTGACTTTCTGTGTAAACCAAGGAATATCAGCCTCTTTCTCTCTCCTTTACTTTCTCATCAGTCGACTCCGGACCACCAGGTTCCAGTCCATTAAAGGACCTCAACAAAAAATATATTCAAAGAACAAGAACATATTGTGGAATGCATTGTGGGTGCACTATGCTTTCATTTACGGATTGCTGATTAATAAATATGAAACTTTATGTCTACTTTCAAACCTAAAGCAATTCCATTTACACACACCTATTAATTAAATGGAAGCAATAGTTTTAACAGTATCTGTGTCATATTAAATTTAATACTAATGCTTATTCTTTTTAAAAATGAACTGCTTTTGTGTGCCTAGGGTATTAATTTTTTATTTCATATTGTATTTATTAGTTCCCAATGTCATTTTTATGAGAGATTGGGGTCATTTGTCAGTCTTGTGAAAAATTGATGAGAACTATGCACTCAATACTGAGAAAAATGCTCATAAACACATGATAGTGTCAAGAGCTGCATAGATTTTCCGAAGCCCATACATAGATTCCTGAATTAAGGCCTTCAGGCTTACGGTCAGAAAATGAGCCCTTGACTTTTTTATTTCTGGGACTTTCTTGAAGTTTTCTTTGTTATCTTCTATATGATCAAATTTTAGTATGTTCAAAGGATGCTTGAGAATAACATATATTTGTTTTCTTTGTATGAGATTTTTTTTTTTCTTCTTAAGTTGCTAAGTCATGTCTGACTTTTTTGGGACCCCATGAACTGACTGAAGCCCTCCAGGTGCCTCGGTGCATGGGATTTCCCAGGCAGGAATACTGGAGTTGTTGCCATTTCCTTCTCCAGGGGATCTTCCTGACCCAGGGATCCAACCCACATCTCCTGCATTGCAGGTGGATTCTTTACCACTCAGCTGCCAGAGAAGTCCCTTATATAGGTTATTGTATCCTAAATAAATCAGTTTTATTCATAGTTCAATAATTTATAAATATCTGTTCTTTTATTTTTGTGTATTTGTAATACTATTTATATATTTTGATGATGTTAATAAGTATTCATAACAGTTTTATATTTATTATTGACTTATCTTCTCTAAAAAATAAAGAGACTACTTAAAGTTTGGGTCTTTAGTTATATAATAATAATGCAATCCCTGATTTCTTTTTGTTTCTACTTACCTAGTAGTTTTTTGACTATTTTATTCTGTACAATTCTCTATTGTATCATTTTAGATATGTTTCTTGTTAGCCACATATAGTTAGATTTTGTTTTAGCCTAATGAGAGTATTTGCCTTTTACCTGAGGGATTTAACTCATTTATTTTTTATGTAATGAATGATATGCTTGATATTCTGTCATCTTGTTTTTGTCTTCTTTTTGACTTTATTTACTCTCTTTATAATGACTATGATTTTCTTTCCTTTATCTCCTGAAGTAGGTATACTGTTATATTTTTTTTAGCATTAGGACAATAGTATTATGATATACAATATATTATATAACAGTATAACAGTAGTATTACAAATACACGAAAATAAAAGAACAGATATTTATAAATTATTGAACTATAAATTGAACTATGAATAAAAATGATTTATTTAGGATACAATAACCTATATAAGGGACTTCTCTGGCAGCTGAGTGGTAAAGAATCCACCTGCAATGCAGGAGATGTGGGTTGGATCCCTGGATCAGGAAGATCCCCTGGAGAAGGAAATGGCAACTACTCCAGTATTCCTGCCTGGGAAATCCCATACACAGAGGAGCCTGGGGGGCTACAGTTTTTGTTTAACAAACCAGCTTAAAATTAAATGTCTCAAAACAATATTTATTTAACTCAGAGTCAGTGAGTCATCAATGTAGAGTGAACTTCAGTGGCTCCACAGGACTCCTTCACATATTCATAAGATAGCTCTTTTTCTGGGGATTTTCTGGCTGTCACCTGTGGGGACAAGAGACTTCTAGACCAAATGTCATCAAGGAAGCTTATACTCATGGTGATGTGGCAGGATTAAAAAGAAAAGACATCTAGAGGCTAGAGTCATGGGTCATTTATTGAGAAACTACTTTCAAGGATCAGATTTGTGCCTTAATCAAGGAAGCTTTCTCTGAGTGGGGGGACCTAGAAATATTTGTTTTGCTGCATTTCAGAATTTCTGTGGACCATGACTATGGTGTGCACCTTTTATCTTTCTCTTTTTTGAGTGGGAATATCTGTTGTGTGAAACCCTGGTATGTTTCACTATTGTGATCGGGTTTTTGGAGATAGATAATTTAGCTTTTTAGATTGGAGATCTCTAGGTCAAAAGGAATGGCATTCAGATCAGATGGCTATGTCAAGATTCTGAACTTAGAGCATTATGCAGTAATTAGACTTTGGGATGTCTCAGGAAAAGTGAGTATATTTTGCCTGTGAGAGGGTTGTTAATAAGTATGGCCAGATATCAGGCTATGGTAGACTGTTGCAGAATTGGTAATAATTATTTCTCTCTCATCTCCATTCTCTTAGCAGTGTAATTTTGCAAAATTTGCCATTAGGAGTTAGAGTCAAATTTTCCATCCCTCAAGTCTAGGCTGAACTTGTAATTTTCTTTGACTAAAAAAAAATGCAGTGGAAGTGTAATCATGTTCTGGGACTGGACCTCAAGGGGCCTTTCATACTTGGAATTGTTCTCTTAGAAACTTCCTCTTGTTTCCACGTGAAAAACCCTAGGCTTTCATGTTGGCACAAGCATGATGACATGGAGAAAAGATGAGCTGTCCCAGCAGAGACCAGAGACTATCCTAAACTAGTTAGTTTCCAGTCCACCTGGCAGCTTAACTTGGATGAATCAGTGAGGCCAGTTGAGAACAGAACAACTGCCTGGCTGAACACAACCTAAACTGCTTATCCACAGAATCATGAGCTAAATAAATGGTGGGGGCTTTAGCCCAGTAGGCATTAGGGTGGTTTGTTATACAGTAAAATTTAATTGATAAACTCTTCTATTGGTTGCTTTTCACTTTCCTAAAAGGTTCTAAACTATATCATGTATTCATCTAATTTATTAAACTTTAAATCACTTTTGAACCTTACTATGAATAATAAAGTATCAGATACATATTATCATGTTTTTATTTAGATTTTATTCCACATATTTAACTGATACCAGTGTTTTCCCATAGACCTCTTGTATCCTAGTTTTCTTAACAAGTATTTTTATTGATCATTCAATTGTGTAGAGTTTATCTCTGCATATTGGCTTTTGAGAAAAGCTGATGGGTTATTGTGATAGCTTTTTAATGCCTCAGGATGCCTTTCAGTGTCTTTTGTGCATAAACAACCTTAGAACACAATCAGTTTTCTTCAAAACTTTATAGACAGCTTCACGCTTCTGGTGGCCAGTGTCTTGGAGGAGAAAGAGTTTATAAACTTTCCTCGAACACTGGAAAACTTTTGCCTCTCTGCCTCCCTGAAATTATTTTATCCAGGTGATTTCTAAGCATGAGGCTCCATTCATCAATGTTGTATGCAACACACTGAGCCCTTTTTATAGTTTGGGAAAATGTTATTCTCTTTGTTAATTGTTACTTTGACTTCATTTGTTCTAATTTGTCCTGAAAGATACCTATTTCCTTAACTTGGACTTTTTTTTTTTTTATCTATTGTGTTTGCAATAATACTTTCCTTACTTTTGCACATGTTCTTTTCATTCCTGGACATCTTTGGTTTTCATTCTAAATCAATGAGTTAATTTTTAGTACATTGATCTTACAATCATTTGGTGATGTCCAGGTGTAAAGTTATCTCTTGTATTGTTGTAAAAGGGTATTTGTTATGACCAATGCATTCTCTTGGAAGAATTCAGTTAGCCTTTGCCCTGAAAGGCTATTTTGTTCTCCAAGGTCAAACTTGTCTGTAACTCCAGGTATCTCTTGACTTCTTATTTTTGCATTCCAATCCCCAATGATTAATAAAATATCTTTTTTGGTGTTAGTTCTAAGAGGTCTTTTAGGTCTTCATAGAACTGATCAACTTCATCATCTTGGCATTGCTGGTAGAGGCATAGACTTGGATTGCTGTGATGTTGAATGGCTTGCCTTGAAAATGAACCGAGATCCTTCTGTCATTTTTGAGGTTGCACATGAGTACTGCACTTTGGATTCTTTTGTTGATAATGAGGGCTACTCCATTTCTTCTATGGTATTCTTGCCCACAGTAGTAGATATAATGGTCATCTGAATTAAATTTGCCCATTCATACCCATTTTAGTTCACTTATTCCTAAGATGTCAATGTTTATTCTTACCATTTTCTACTTGACCAGGTCCAATTTACCTTGATTCATGGACTAAACATTCTAGATTCCTACGCAATACTATTCTTTGCAGCATCGGATTCTTTGCAGCATTGGATTTTACTTTCATCATCAGACACATCCACAGCTAAGTGTCATTTCTGCTTTGGCCTAGCTGCTTCCTTCTTTCTGTGGCTATTAGTAGTTCTCTGCTCTTCCCCAGTAGCATATTGGACACCTTCAGACCTGGGGGACTCATCTTTGGTGTCATATCTTTTTATCCTTTTAAAGAGGTCATGAGGTTCTCACAGCAAGTATACTGGGGTAGTTTGCCATTTCCTCCTCCAGTGACTCACGTTTTGTCAGAACTCTCTGCTATGACGCACCCATCTTGGGTGGCCCTACATGGCTTGGCTCATAGCATCATTGAGATATGCAAGCCCCTTCATCAGGACAAGGCAGTGATACATGAAGTAGTGACAGATTTCCTCTTCTTGGGCTCTAAAATAACAGCAGATGGTGTCTGCAGTCGTGAAATCAGAAGACATTTGCTTCTTGACAGAAAAGCTATGACAAAACTAGACAGTTCATTTCAGTCGCTCAATTATGTCTGACTCTTTGTGACCCATGGACTGCAGCACGCCATACCTCCCTGTCCATCACCAACTCCCGGAGTTTACTCAAACTCATGTCCATTGAGTCGGTGATGCCATCCAACCATCTCATCCTCTGTCAGCCCCTTCTCTTTCCGCCTTCAATCTTTCCCAACATCAGGGTCTTTTCAAATGAGTCAGTTCTTCACTTCAGGTGGCCAAAGTACTGGAATTTCAGCTTCAGCATCAGTCCTTCCAATGAATATTCAGGACTGATTTCCTTTAGGATGGACTGGTTGGATCTGTTTGCAGTCCAAGGGACTCTCAAGAGTTTTCTCCAACACCACAGTGCAAAAGCATCAATTCTTCAGAGCTCAGCTTTCTTTACACTCCAACTCTCACATCCATACATGACTACTGGAAAAACCATAGCCTTGACTAGATGGACCTTTGTTGGCAAAGTAATGTCTCTGCTTTTTAATATGCTGTCTAGTTTGGTCATAACTTTTATTTCAAGGAGTAAACATCTTTTAATTTCATGGCTGCAGTCACCATCTGCAGTGACTTTGGAGCCCCCCAAAATAAAGTCTGTCACTGTTTCCACTGTTTCCCTATCTATTTCCCATGAAGTGATGGGACCAGATGCCATGATCTTAGTTTTCTGAATGTTGAGCTTTAAGCCAACTTTTTCACTTTCACCAAGAGGCTCTTTAGTTCTTCTTTGCTTTCTGCCATAAGGGTGGTATCACCTGCATATCTGAGTTTATTGATATTTTTCCTGGGAATCTTGATTCCAGCTTGTGCTTCATCCAGCTCAGAATTTCTCATGATGTACCCTGTATATACGTTAAATAAGCAGGGTGACAACATACAGCCTTGACATACTCCTTTCTAGATTTGAAACTAGTCTGTTGTTCCATGTCCAGTTCTAACTGTTGCTTCCTTCCTGATTTCTCAAGAGGCAGGCAGTGTGTTGAAAAGTAGAGACATTACTCTGCTGACAAAGGTCTGAATAGTCAAGGCTATTGTATTCCCATTGGTCATGTATGGCTGTGAGAGCTGGACTGTAAAGAAGGCAGAGGACTGAAGAATTGATGTCTTTGATCTATGGTGCTGGAGAAGACTCCTGAGAGGAGATGTGATGGACAGAGAAGACTGGCATGCTGCAGTCCATGGGGTCACAAAGTGTCAAACATGACTGGGTGACTGAACAAAAACAACAACAATCTTACAGTGGGTCAGAAATTCAGGCATGGCTTATCTAAGTCCTCCATCTCAGAGACTTGTTGTTCAGTTGCTAAGTTGTGTCCAACTGTTTGCGACCCCAAGGACTACTGCATGCCGAGCTTCCCTGTACTTCACCATCTCCTGGAGTTTGCTAAAACTATGTCCATTGAGTCACTGATGCCATCCAACCATCTCATCCTCTGCCGCCCCCTTTTCCCCCTGCCCTCAATCTTTCCTAGCATCGAGGTCTTTTCTAATGAGTCGGCTCTTCACTTCAGGTGGCCAAAATTTTGGAGCTTCAGCTTCAGCCTCAGTCCTTCCAATGAATATTTAGGGTTGATTTACTTTAGGATTGACTGGTTTGATCTCCTTGTTGTCCAAGTGACTCTCAAGAGTCTTCTCCAGAACCACAATTCAGAGCATCAGTTGTTTGGTGCTCAGCTTTTTTATGGTCCAATTCTCACATCTGTACATGACTACTAGAAAAACCATAGCTTTAACAACATGGATCATCAGTTTGATCATCAAAGTGATGTCTCAGCTTTTTACTACACTCTCTGGGTTTGTCAGCTTTTCTTCCAAGGAGCAGGAGGACTTCTTATGCAATTGCAATCAAGGTGTCAGGTGGAACCTGAACTCTCAACTGAAGGATGATCTGTTTCCAAGCTCACTCACTTTGTTGTTGATAGGATTCAGTTCCTCAGCTAGAGGCCACCATACTTTCCTTGTAATGTCAGCAACCACCAAGTGGCAACTGTTTTTCCTCAGAACAAGTGAAAGTGGGTCCCCTCAATGGAGCCAAAGTCTCTTTGTAACCAAATCTAAGAAGTAATATCTTATCACTTTGTTGTATTCTAATTTGTTAGAAGTGAATCACTAGGCCCAGCCTACATCTTGGGATGGGATTACACAGAGGACTGTAGTAGTGGGAGGCAGGGATCAGTGGGGGCCATCTTGGAAGCTGTCTGCCTCAGTAATTTTGTCAGGCACACAGTATTATCCTGCCCCTGTCTTTTCTGCCTCTCAATTTAGTCAGACATAAACTTATTTCTAGGGTTTCTCTTGGTTACTATTAACTACTTTAAATAATATTCTCAAAATTTATTATCCTAAAACAGTTTATCTTCCCTCTATGCCATTTAGTGTGAAGACAGCAGGGTTTTCATACTTTCATCAGATCTCTTTTCCTGTTTTCACCTCCCAAACCATCAGCATTAAATCCCAATGTACATATTGTCAAGGCTCATAAGATCTATGCTCAATTCTATAATTAAAATGGTATCTTCTGATACTGTCCATGGGTTGATTCTGTGAAATAAGAACCAATAAACTTGAGAGTCCCTTGGACTGCAAGGAGATCCAACCAGTCCATTCTAAAGGAGATCAGTCCTGGGTGTTCATTGGAAGGACTGATGCTAAAGCTGAAACTCCAATACTTTGGCCACCTTGTGTGAAGAGTTGACTCATTGGAAAAGACTCTGATGCTGGGAGGGATTGGGGGCAGGAGGAGAAGGGGATGACAGAAGATGAGATGACTGGATGGCATCACTGACTTGATGCACAAGGGTTTGGGTGAACTCCGGGAATTGGTGATGGACAGGGAGGCCTGGCGTGCTGCAATTCATGGGGTCATAAAGAGTCAGACATGACTGAGTGACTAAACTGAACTGAATTGAAACAGATTACCTATCATAAAATAAATATGTAAATGTTATTCACTGCAGAAACTACCTTAGGGAATTTTACTATTTCTTTGATAAATTTCATTCCTCTATTTTTTCTTCTCTTCTCTTCTCTTCCTTCCCCTTTCCTTGTCTTCTCGCTCTGTCTTCCTGTCTCTCTCTCTATTATTATTAGTTGGTGCAAATGTAATTATCATTTCAGACCATGAATTTTAAATCATTATAGCTAGGCTCAAACACATCATTAGTAGTCAAAATAGGAACCATTACAGTCAACAAGTCACATTTTTGCCAACAAGAAGTAAGTCTGTTTATTTCTGTAGCATAAAAATCTTTGCTTCAGGATTTGACAAACTCTTGAAAAGCATTTATTTTCTGCCTCCAGGTGGTTGTGGAAGCGTTTTCCCTGAAAAAAGCTGTTGACATGCTTGAAGAAGTGGTAGAGGTTGGTGAGGGTTGTGTGATGTGTGGTTGGGTGCTGTTCTGGGGGAAAATTGCACTCTTTCTGTTGACCAATGCTGGCTGCAGGCATTGCATTTTTTGGTGCATCTCATCAACTTTCTGAGCATACATCTCAGATGTACTGGTTTTTCTGGGATTCAGAAAGAAAGCTATAGTGGATCAGACAGGCAGTGGGCCACCAAACAGTGACCATGACCTATTTTTTGGTGCAAGTTTGGCTTTGGGAACTGTTTTGGAGCTTCTTCTTGGTCCAGCCACTGAACTTGTCATTACCAGATGTTGTATAAAATCCACTTTTCATCTCAGGTCAAAATCTGATCAAGCAATGGTTCATTGTTGTTGCATTTAATATGCTATGCTATGCGTAGTTGTTTAGTTGTGTCTGACTCTTTGCGACCCCGTGGACTGCAGCCTGCCAGGATGCTCTGTCCATGGGGATTCTTCAGGCAAGAATACTGGAGTGGGTTGCCATGCCCTCCTTCAGAGGATCTTCCCAACCCAGGGATGGAACCCTGATCTCCCACATTGCAGACAGTTGGGAAGACAACACTTCAAAGTGACATTGCTTTTTTTTTGGATATCTGGTCAGCTCATGAGGCACCCACTTATTAAGTTTTTTCACCTTTCCAATTTGCTTCAAATGCTTATTGACCACTGAGTGGTCAAAGCCGAATTCTCCAGCAACCTCTCATGTAGTTGTAAGAGGATCAGCTTTGATGATGACTTTCAGTTGGTCAAGGCTCTCAGTCTCCTTTGCAAAACTTCTTGAACAACCACTGCGTTGTACATTTGTTAGCAGTTCCTAGACCAAATGCATTGTTGATGCTGAGAGTTGTCTCTGATGCTTTATAACCCACTCTGAACTCAAATAAGAAAATTGCTCAAATTAATTTTTTAATTAATTTGATTTAATTAATTAATTTTTTAATATCATTTCCGTACTACTACTACTACTACTAAGTTGCTTCAGTTGTGTCCAACTCTGTGCGACCCCATAGATGGCAGCCCACCAGGCTTCCCCGTCCCTGGGATTCTCCAGGCAAGAACACTGGAGTGGGTTGCCATTTCCTTCTCCAATGCATGAAAGTGAAAACTGAAAGGGAAGTCGCTCAGTCGTATCCGAATTTTCCCAACCCCATGGACTGCAGCCTACCAGGTTCCTCTGCCCATGGGATTTTCCAGGCAAGAGTACTGGAGAGGGGTGCCACTGCCTTCTCTGATCATTTCCCTAGTCTAAAATAAAAATAAAATAAAGACTAAGTAATGTCATTAGCAAAAAAACCCCATAAAATTAGAAATTTGTATTGAAATGATGTACAACATAACCACATTTATTTAGAATGTGTTCCAATATCAAATAGCATATATCAACAAATGCAAATAATCACAATTACTTTTGCACCAACCTAATATTTGGATGTTGGATCTCCTGGGACTCCTTTATATCTCCCATCGTTTCTCTCTTATTGCCTACCTTTGGGGTTTTTTTTTTTTTTCTTTTGTGACCCAAGATGTGGCCAAGATATTCTGGAGAATATTCCATGCGGACTTGAGAAGAAGGTGTATTCTGCATTTGGATGCAATGTCCTGAAGATATCAATGAGATCCATCTCATCTAATGTATCATTTAAGATTTGTGTTTCCTTATTACTTTTCTGTTTTGATGATCTGTCCATTGGTGTGATTGGGGTGTTAAAGTCTCCTACTATTTTTGTATTACTATCAATTTCTCCTTTTATGTCTGTTAGTATTTGTCTTATGTATTGAGGTGCTCCTATGTTGGGTGTACACATATTTACAATTGTTATGTCTTCCTCTTGGATTGCTCCCTTGATCATTATGTAGTGTTCTTCCTTATCTCTTGTAATATTCTTTATTTTAAGATCTATTTAGTCTGATATAAAAATTGCTACTCCAGCTTTGTTTTGCTTTCCATTTGCATGGAATATATTTTCTGACCCTCTCACTTTCAGTCTATATGTGTCTTTAGGCCTGAAGTGGGTTTCTTGTAGACAGCATATATATATAGATATAGATATATCTATATATCTATATCTATCTATATCTATCTATATATATATATATATATATGAGTCTTGTTTTTGTATCCATTCAGCCAGTCTGTGTCTTTTGGTTGGAGTACATTTAATCCATTTACATTAAAGTAATTATTGATATATATGTTCCTCTTGCCATTTTCTTAATTGTTTGGGGTTGATTTTGTAGATCTTTTTCCTTCTCTTGTATTTCTTGACTACATAAGTTCCTTTAACATTTGTTGTAAAGCTGGTTTGGTAGTACTGAATTCTCTTAACTTTTGCTTGTCTGAAAAGTTTTTGATTTCTCCATCAATTTTGAATGAGATCCTTGCTGGATACAATGATCTTGGTTGTAGATTTTTCCCTTTCAGTACTTTAAATATATCTTGCCATTTCCTTCTGGCCTGCAGAGTTTCTGCTGAAAGATCAGTTGTTAAATATATGGGGTTTCCCTTGTATGTTACTTGTTGCTTCTCCCTTGCTGCTTTTAATATTCTTTCTTTGTGTTTGGTCTTTGTTAGTTTGATTAGTATGTGTCTTAGTGTGTTTCTCCTTGGGTTTATCTGGTATTGGACTCTTTTCACCTCTTGGGCTTGACTATTTCCTTTTCCATGTTGGGAAAATTTTCAACTTTATAGTTCTCTTCAAAACTCTTCTCGTACTCTTTCTTTTTCTCTTCTTCTTCTGGGACCCCTATAATTTGAATGTTGGTGCATTTGATATTGTCCCAGAGGTCTCTGAGAATATCCTCAGTTCTTTTCATTCTTTTTATTTTATCATGCTCTTCAGAAGTTATTTCCACCATTTTATCTTCCAGCTCACTGATTCGTTCTTCTGCTTCAGATATTCTGCTATTGATTCCTTACAGAATATTTTTAATTTCAGTAATTGTGTTGTTTGTCTCTGTATGTTTATTCTTTAATTCTTCTAGATCTTTGTTAATTAATTCTTGCATTTTCTCCATTTTGTTTTCAAGGTTTTTGATCATCTTTACTATCATTATTCTGAATTCTTTTTCAGGCAGTTTGCCTATTTCCTCTTCATTTATTTGGACTTCTGTGTTTTTAATTTGTTCCTTCGTTTGTGTAGTATTTCTCTGTCTTTTCATTATTATTATTTTTTAATTTATTGTGTTTGAAGTCTCCTTTTCCCAGGCTTCAGGGTTGAATTCTTTCCTCCTTTTGGTTTCTGCCCTCCTAAGGTTGGTCCAGTGGTTTGTGTAAGCTTCGTATAGGGCGAAATTTGTGCTGAGTTTTTTGTTTGTTTATTTGTTTTTCCTCTGATGGGCAAGGCTGAGTGAGGTGGTAATCTTGTCTGCTAATGACTGGGTTTGTATTTTTGTTGTTGTTGTTTAAATGAGGCATCTTGCACAGGGTGCTACTGGTGGTTGAGTGATGCTGGGTCTTGTATTCAAGTGTTTTCCTTGTGTGAGTTCTCACTATTTGATACCCCCAAGGGTTAGTTCTCCAGTAGTCTAGGGTCTTGGAGTCAGTGCTCCCACTCTAAAGGTTCAGGGCTTGATCTCTGGTCAGGAACAAAGATTCCAAAAGTGATTTGTTATGGCATTAAGTGAGATTAAAACAAATACCCAAAAACAAAAACCAAAGATGAACCTCAGACAAATGGCAGTTACAAAATCAGGCAAATAATAATTAAAATAATGGAATATACACATATACATATACATCCATGCTGCTAAGTCGCTTCAGTCGTGTCCGACTCTGTGCGACCCCATAGATGGCAGCCCACCAGGCTTCCCCGTCCCTGGGATTCTCCAGGCAAGAACACTGGAGTGGGTTGCTATTTCCTTCTCCAATGCATGAAAGTGAAAAGTGAAAGTGAAGTCACTCAGTTGTGTCTGACTCTTAGCGACCCCATGGACTGCAGCCCACCAGGCTCCTCTGTCCATGGGATTCTTCAGGCAAGAGTACTGGAGTGGGGTGCCACTGCCTTCTCCATAAGTAAAGTCAAAACAGTCCAACAAAAATAAAGTACAGTAGATTGACCTGGCAAACAAAGGAAATCAAAAATTATATTTACCAGTTAAGAACAAAACTATCTAAAGCACAAAGCAGAAAACAAAACTAAAGCAAGGCACCAAGTGGGGAATAAAGTAATGAAAACAAAACAAATATGTTGAGAAGAAAGGAAAGAAAGAAAAGAAAACAAGAATTGATATTCAAAGTTAAAATAGAGGTAGATGAAGAAGATTTATATATGTTAAAGATTGGGATTTTTCTGTTTTGTTTTGTTTTTTATTCTGGGAAAATTTTTTTTTCCAACCTTATCTTTCAGCCTTTGCCATATATTTCAGCAATCCACATTTTCATTTCTTTAAAAAAAGTAATCTTAGTTATTTATTTTTGGCTGCCTTGGGTCTTTGTTACCATTCAGGCTTTCTCTAGTTGCAGAGAGAGAGGGCTACTCTCTAGCTGAGGTGCATGGGCTTCTCACTGCAGTGGCTTTTCTTGTCATGGAGCATGGACTCTAGGGCGTGTAAGCTTCAGTTGTTGCAGCATGCAGGCTCAGTGGGTGAGGCTCCCGGGCTCCAGAGCACAGGCTCAATAGTTGTGGCACATGGGCTTAGTTGCTCTGAGGCATGTGGATCTTCCTGGATCAGGAAGTGACTCCTCTCTCCTGCATTGGTTAGTGGTTTCTTTACCACTGAGCCACCAGGAAAGCCCTCACATTTTCATTTTTGAGACCTCTTTATTCCATGTACCTCTGATCTTTCCTGGTGGCTCAGACGATAAAAGCGTCTGCCTACAATGCCTACCATGTGGGAGACCCAGGTTCAATCCCTGGGTCAGGAAGATCTCCTGGAGAAGGAAATGGCAACCCACTCCAGTATTCTTGCCTGGAAAATCCCACGGATGGTGGAATCTGGTAGGCTACAGTCCATGGGGTCACAAAGAGTCGGACACGACTGAGCAACTTCACTTCACTTCACATATAATAGCTGAAAAGGTATTGGCATACTACATTTTTATAATTTATTTAACTTAATCAAATAATGAAAAACACAATTAGCATCATAATCTCTTTAATATTTTAAATACCAAGCTTACTTTTATGTTCTATAGAAGTAATTCAGAGCTTTTACCTATGTGCTTTTCTCTTCACATTCACTCTCAGCTTAAATGATCACCTTCATTCTAGTGACTACTGAACGAATCTATGTACTGTGCTGTGCTTTGTCGCTCAGTTGTTTCCGACTCTTTGTGATCCCAAGGACTGTAGCCCCCCAGGATCCTCTGTCCATGGGGATTCTCCAGGCAAGAATACTGGAGTGGATGGCCATGCTCTCCTCCAGGGGATCCTCCCAACCCAAGGATCAAATCCAGGTTTCCCTCATTGCAGGCAGATTCTTTACCATCTGAGTTACCAGGGAAACCCAAGAATATTGGAGTGGGTAGCCTGTCCCTATAGGCTTCCCGGATTTTCTTTATTTTACTATAATGAAAATGTAATCATATTTTCAACTCAAGCATCATTCTTCCTCAAAGTAACAAAACAACCCAATCAATTTTAAGAAAACTCAATTACTTTGATGATTTAATTATTAAATTCCATCAAAATCAGTGCTTTCCCATTCATATTTAGTATATACATATGGTGCTAGTGGTAAAGAACCTACCTGCCAATGCAGGAGACATAAAAGATGTGGGTTCCATCCCTGGGTCTGGAAGATCCTCTGGAGAAGGGAATGACTACCCACTCCAATATTCTTGCCTGGAAAATCCCATAGGCAGAGGAGCCTGGTGGGCTATAGTCCATGGGGTTGCAGAGACAGACATGACTGAAATGACTTAGCATGCATGCACATTTACATTATATATATGTTTATTTATTGTATTATATCCTTGATATTTTCTTATTTTTCTCTTTACTGCAGAGGTGTATTGTTGGTGGGAGGGATCTCTGTCTCAGTCTTGCTTTGTCCCCTACTGCCATTAGCTGACATGGATAATCCTGCCATCATCAGTGGGCATCAATATAAATTCTTACTTTTGCTGAGATATCTTTGGCCACCACCATGGTGTACAAATTTAGGTATTGGGTTCAGCTGGTAAAGAATCTGCCTGCAATGCGGGAGACCTGGGTTTGATCCCTGGGTTGGGAAGATCCCCTGGAGAAGGGAAAGGCTACCTACTCCAATATTCTGGCCTAGAGAATTCCATCAACTGTATAGTCCATGGGGTCACAAAGGGTTGGACACAACTGAGCGACATTCACTTTCACTTTTCTGCTGCCGTAACTCTTCATCATCACATCTGACATCTCTTCAGGCCAACGACTTTCAGGTAACTTGAATTGCTCTTCAGGTCTGCTCTCCAGAGATATAGGGCCAATCATTAAGACGTGCACACCTGAGACATCCCAAGCCCAATATCATTGTGGTGGGGAAAAAAGGAGGATAGTCTCCCACGATATCTTTGGATCCTCAAGGATAAAGGAAGGTTGTGATTCTTCTGATTCTTTTTGATCCATAAGACAGAAATGTGGAAGAGGCAGAGGAATGTGAGATGACAGTGTTCAAAGTTCTTACTCTAAGTGTCTAAGCTCTCTTCTTCCCATCTAATTATAGTCTTCCTTTCCAGGGAGAGTTTGCATGGAGGGAGGGCAGAGAAAAAGCTTTTTAAGCAATTTTCCTTTAAAATAGTCTGTGCTATATACATAATGTAGGATTATTATTTTTAATTAAATATTAATTTAAAGCAAACACCTTAGTGTCATTTTTCTTTTATCCCTCTTTGACATCCCATATAGAGCAAAAGCTGCTTTGTGTCCTCTAGCCCAGCTGAAGGTGGGTCAGGGGGTTAACGTACATGTGGAGAAAACACATCAGTTAATACTTCCTATTGCCTCTTAAGTTTGGAGTTATCTTTAACACCTTCCTCTTTTTGAATTCTATATCCAAGATCCCAGACCTTTCTTTCTTTAAAATACCTTTACTTATTTGTGCCTTCCTTTCAATTCTGACAGCTACTGCTCTAGTGAAGACCTTATCAAGTACCAGGATTACTGAAATGGCCTCTTGGCAGAGCTCTGTGACTCCAGTCTCTTACAATTTGAATCTGTCGTCTTTATTGTTGCTGGAATACTTTTCTTTAAGCACTACTTTTATCATTTCACGCCTCTATTCAAAAATCTACAGTGGTTGCCCACTGGGTCAAGTTCAAAAATTTTGCTTGACTTCTGGACTGACTGTAATAAGAATTCACTTTTTCTATAAAACCATATTTTTCACTTAGCAAGACCTTTTCAAGTTGGTTTCTTTATTTTCTTTTATTAGTCGTGCAAATTTTTGACTTTGAATTTATGTTGCGTTTCTTGACAGCGATGTCTGTCTCTTATTTTTTGTTACCTCGATTTTAACCATCTTGCAAGGCCAGTTCAGCCTCACCCCTCTTCCTGATGTCTCTTCATCATTGAAAACAATTCACACTGGTCTTTCTTCCCTTGGATCCGTGGTTTCCAAACTTTCCTGAATATTAGAATCACCTGGAGGTGGGCTTGGCTTTAAAACATTCCAGTGCGCGGGTTATACTCCAAACCGAGTAAGTCAGAGTGCCCAGGGTTGGCAGCAATATAGTTTTGATCCTCAGGGTATTTGGATGTGCAGTAGAGTTTTGGAAGCTGCTGCTTTTGGTTTACTATAATGTGTGTAGGCTTACCGTAACTTCACACTTGGCTATCTTTGATCTAATATTGGTCTCTAATTATCTTTCTGTTACTTACCTAGAATGTAAGAAAACCAAGTTGGAAGCACTGGAGCTCCGACCAGATCCCCTGTATCCCCTTCACTCATCTGTTTGTCCCTCCTGTAGTTTTGGCATGGTTTTGATTCCAGTGGCCAGCACTTGTGAACCTTCATCACCAGGCTAGTCTCAGGCTCCTTATCTCATGAGCAATGTGCTTGGGAGTATGAAAGCCCAGTTCCCTTGCTTCCAGTTTGGATAAATATCAGAGTTCCCTGTAGCGTGAGATCAAGTCCACTTTCTGTGGGACTTAGTCTGAAACACATCCTTGCATGGGTTTCCTCCATGTTCTGCTTTCCCCACTCCCTTGCTGATTTCTCCTGGGAGCAGCTTCTTAATAAATCACTTGCTCATGAATCCTCATCTCAGAGGCTGCCTCTTGGGAACCCAGCCGAAGATACTTATCCTTCCTTCAAAGCAGAGTGCTGAGGACATATAAAATTCAATGAAGATTTATTAGATGAGGGATTCTTGATATGAGAAATAGAAATACAATTTAATAAAAACTTAGTTGAAGGTACTGAAATGTAATATATTCAGGATTTCTCTGTAGAATTAGAAATACTTTCTTATACGTAATTTAAAAATCCTGGACATATTGAAATCTCACGTAGGATAGGAATTACAGGCTAGGTAAAATTTTCTCAACAATATTTATAAAAATATCTGAGGAATAGTGTGAGACTGAGCGGTGTGCAGTATCAAGTCAACTGCATTGATACCACAATCGAATAACAGAATGAGAGACCCTGCACTTCATCCCAAATGACAGCTGTTCAGAGTGACTTTTCCTCTAGACTAGGGCCTGAGAAGTTGCATTTTAAACAAGTTCCAAGGTTGGCCTCATGATCTTGGAGTCAGAGGAGGAGGGTCAGGCTAGACCCCTGTGGGTCACTAGTTTCAATAGCCTGGGCTTGGTGAAACTTTATGATTTTTATGAATCATGATCATCAGACATCAGTAGAGTCTGCCTGGGATATTGCAAGCAGTAAAGAGGCAGTCCATCAGTCAGGTTTGGAACAGTGCTTAGAAAAATAAAATTGCTTCTTGCAAATGTTCAGCAAATGGTTATCTTTAAACTATCAGCTCACCTAGAACTGAGTTTGCACATAACATTTTGTGGAAAGTGAAGCAGTTTTTTAAAATCTTGAATTGCTTCCTTTCTGACCCATTCTCAGGGCTGGTAGCAGTGATTTTGTACCTCTAGTTTCTTCCTTACTCTGTCTTTCCTTGAGGTCCATGTTAGGGAAGAGAGAATTCAACTTATTCTACTGTTTTGTTTATAAGGACATGTAGTTATATGGCTCATTGTATATTTATACAGAACATGAGCTTTTTCCTTTTCATATAATTATTTATCAGTTATCATGAGGAGGTTTGATAATACTTTGCTCTCATTTCTCATTTTCAGTACCTATTCTTACCAGACTACTCTGAGGAGGCTATTTGTACATACTTCTCTGTGTATGCAGTACCTCAGCTAATAGCTTTGCTCTATTTTCAAACAATATATTATGTATGATTGCAATAATGTCTTTGCCGAAGCCACAATTTACTGTTTTTGTTTACTTGCCCTTTTGGATTGTATCACAATTAGCAAATGATGCGGCCCTCTTCTGTAAAAAGCAAATCAGTACCTCCCTTAGTCTTTTCCCTACAAGAGAACACTCTACACATGGACATCATCAGATAGTCAACACTGAAATCAGATTGATTATATTCTTTGCAGCAAAAGATGGAGAAGCTCTATACAGTCAGCAAAAGCAAGACTGGGAACTGACTGTGGCTCAGATCATGAACTCCTTATTGGCAAATTCAGACTTAAATTGAAGAAAGTAGGGAAAACCATTAGACCATTCAGGTATGACCTAAATCAAATCCTTTACAATTATACAGTGGAAGTGATAAATAGATTCAAGGGATTAGATCTGATAGACAGAGTGCCTGAAGAACTGTGGACGGAGGTTTGTGACATTGTATAAGAGGCAGTGATCAAGACCATCTCCAAGAAAAAGAAGTGCAAAAAGGCAAAATGGTTGTCTTAGGAGGCCTTACAAATATCTTTGAAAAGAAGAGAAGTGAAAGGCAAGGAGTAAAGGAAAGATATACCCATCTGAATGCAGAGTTCCAAAGGATAGCAACAGAGATAAGAAAGCCTTCCTCAGTCATCAATGCAAAGAAATAGAGGAAAATAATAGAGTGGGAATGACTAAAGATCTCTTCAAGAAATTAGAGATACCAAGGGAACATTTCATGCAAAGATGGGCACAATAAAGGACAGAAATGGTATGGACCTAACAGAAGCACAAGATATTAAGAAGAGGTGGCAAGAATACACAGAAGAACTTTGCAAAAGAGATCTTGATGACCCAGATAACCATGATGGTATGATCATTCACCTAGAGCCAGACATCCTAGAATGCGAAGTCAAGTGGGCCTTAGGAAGCATCACTGTGAACAAAGCTAGTGGAGGTGATGGAATTCCAGTTGAGCTATTTCAAATCCTGAAAGATGGTGCTGCAAAAGTGCTGCACTCAATATGCCAACATATTTGGAAAACTCAGCAGTGGCCACAGGACTGGAAAAGGTCAGTTTTCATTCCAATCCCAAAGAAAGGCAATGCCAAAGAATGTTCAAACTACCACACAATTGCACTCATCTCACACACTAGCAAAGTAATGCTCAAAATTCTCCAAGCCAGGCTTCAACAGTACATGAACCGTGAACTTCCAGATGTTCAAGTTGGTTTTTAAAAAGGCAGAGGAACCAGAGATCAAATTGCCAACATCCGCTGGATCATCAAAAAAGCAAGAAAGTTCCAGAAAAACATCTATTTCTGCTTTATTGACTATGCCAAAGCCTTTGACTGTGTGGATCACAACAAACTATGGAAAATTCTGAAAGAGATAAGAATACCAGACCACCTGACCTACCTCCCGAGAAATCTTATGTAGATCAAGAAGCAAGAGTTACAACTGTACATGGAACAAACGACTGGTTCCAAATCAGGAAAGGAGTATGTCAAGGCTGTATATTGTCACCCTGCTTATTTAACTTATATGCAGAGTACATCATGCGAAATGCCGGGCTGGATGGAGCACAAGCTGGTATTAAGATCCCTGGGAGAAATATCAATAACTTCAGATATGCAGATGAAACCACCTTTATGGCAGAAAGTGAAGAACTAAAGAGCCTTTTGATGAAAGTGAAAGAGGAGAGTGAAAAAGTTGGCTTAAAACTCAACATTCAGAAAACTAAGATCATGGCATCCAGTCCCATCACTTCATGGCAAATTGATGGGGATACAGTGGTAACAGTAAGAAACTTTATTTTCTTGGGCTTCAAAATCACTGTAGATGTTGACCGCAGCCAAGAACTTAAAAGACGCTTGCTACTTGGAAGAAAAGCCATGACCAACCTAGACAGCATATTAAAAAGCTGAGACATTACTTTTCCAACAAAGGTCCATCTAGTCAAAGCTATTGCCAACAAAGGTCCGTCTAGTCAAAGTTATGATTTTTCCAGTAGTCATGTATGGATGTGAGAGTTGGACTATAAAGAAAGCTGAGCACTGAAGAATTGATGCTTTTGTACTGTGGTATTGGAGAAGATTCTTGAGAGTCTCTTGGATTGCAAGGAGATCCAACCAGTATATCCTAAAGGAAATCAGTCCTGAATATTCATTGGAGGGACTGATGCTGAAGCTGAAACTCCAATCCTTTGGCCACCCAATGCAAAGAACTGACTCATTGGAAAAGACCTTGAAGCTGGGAAAGACTGAAGGCTGGAGGAGAAGGGGACGACAGAGGATGAGATGATTGGATGGCATCACTGACTCGATGCACAGGAGTTTGAATAAGCTCTGGAAGTTGGTGATGGACAGGGAAGCCTGGCGTGCTGCAGTCCATGGGGTCGCAGAGTTGGATTGAACTGAACTGAACCTCCCTTTTAGTATTAGGTAAGATGGTCGCTAAGAGTCAGACACGACTGAGCGACTTCCCTTTCACTTTTCACTTTCATGCGTTGGAGAAGGAAATGGCAACCCACTCCAGTGTTCTTGCCTGGAGAATCCCAGGGACGGGAGAGCCTGGTGGGCTGCCGTCTATGGGGTCGCACAGAGTCGGACACGACTGAAGCGACTTAGCAGCAGTAGCAGCAGCAGCATAAAAGAAAAATCCACTAGATGGCGGTATTGGAATGCAGTCTAATACGTCTGGTCATCTTATGTCTGTATAACATCCTCAGTTTGAAGTCTATCGTAGCTTGTCAATTTGGCTTTCAAATCAGATCTGCTCCCCCCCTGAACTAAATGGATTGGTATGATTTGGTATCTAGGTAGTAGACCACAAATATTTTCAGAGACCCCCACGGGACAGTGGGCAAAAACAATGGAGAGACATTTTTTGTCCAATTCTCATTTAGATCACTTCTTTGCAGGTATTTTTGGTTACTTACGCTATGCCACTGATATTTAGGAACAGTCTCTTAGTGACACCCTCTTTTGACCCTGGTCGCTGCTCTAGGTTATGGATACTTCACCCAGTTTTGTTTCCTCAGCAGACTGATGGTTTTATTAGATTACTAACTGTTAAGAATTAAGAGATCTTTACCAGTTTGTCCAATGCTTCTTCAAGGATGGTCACCGGACCAACAGTATCACTTGGGAATTTGTTAGGAAGGCAGAATCTCGGTGTGCTGTGTGCTAAGTTGCTTCAGTCTTGTCCGGCTCTTTGCAACCCTATGGACTGAAGCCAGTCAGGCTTCTCTGTCCATCGGATGCTCCAGGCAGGAATGCTGGAATAGGTTGCTGTTCCCTTCTCCAGGGGATCTTCCCAACACAGGGATCAAATCTGAATCTCCTAGGTCTCCTGTATTGGCAGGTGGGTTCTTTACCACTAGCACCACCTGGGAAGCAGAGATTCTCAAGGCCAAAGCCAAATCTGCTGAATGGGATACTCAGCAGGGCCCAAAGATTTGGACTTTTACAAGCCCTGCAGGTAATTCTAATGCACACTGAGCTTGAGAAACGCTGGGCTAGATTCTTCTTGGTAAGAAAACTCTTTCTCCATTTGGGCTAACCTCTTTCCTGAAAGTCCGTAAAGAACTTTTGAAGGCAGACAGGTGGATGAAGGGAAATTTTGAAGGCGAGCCTGTGTTTCATTTGGCTTGCAGAAAGGGCTAGTTCTGCCGTCGCTTCGGGTTTTGCCTGTCAGTACAGAGCCCTTCCACCGCAGTAATATTTAAGCCCGTGTCTAGCTTGTCATTGATGTGGGAAAGTAGGATTCGTATTTTTGAGAGACGCCGTACTAAGCCCAGGATGACCGCCAGATGGCAGCCTCGTTCCTACTCTGTCTGTGTTTCCGGAAGGCAGGCTCTGGCTCTTTAGTCAAAGAAAGGCGATACGGTGGCAGCGGTCGTTTATTGGCGAGGCTGTTTGTCTCTTTCTCTATTGCAGCTGAAGTCAGAGCCCGCGCGGCGGGGCGGAGCGGGCGGTAGGAGGGTGGAGAGGAATTGTGCAGCGTGTCACGGAGCTACTACGTGAGACTGCGATCCACCATTGTCCCCATTTCACTGAGTAAATGCGGGGAAGGCTGTGAAGGTTCCGCAGGAGGTGAACCGTCGGGTGAAGCTGGGTCTCAGACGAGCGCAGTCAGCTCAGACGGGTGTCTGGAACAGCAATGTCTTCTGTCCTTTGACGAACGCTGGGTACCTGCATATCCAAAGGACCCAGGGGGAGCTTTACATAGACTGATGCTCAGGCTGCACCCCAGACCAGTCCTGTGCCAAGCTCGGGGTAGCTCCCTGCCTTCAGTACAGTTTAAACCTTCCCGGATGATTCAATGTGTATCTAGGCCTGGGATCACTGTATTAAAGACACTGAGCTTAAATTTGTGGCAAAGTTGTTTCAATGGAGAAACCTTGGTTGTTGTCTCCTGTCCTAGTATGAATTTAACAGTGGAGGGTTATTTTGTCTTTATGCTTTGTTATTCAAATGGAAAGATGTTGTTATACAACAGAAAGGCATCACTCCGTGCCCCACCCCCACCCCCGCCCCAATTTCTATTCCCTTTCCCCTTCCTTCTCCGGCTGAAAATCCATGCTTGTGGCTACAAGTTAGGGCCTATTACCGCTACATAAAAGGAAAATTTTTACCAAAGTTCTATAACCAGTGTTCTGAGTTTAAAATATTCTCATTTCCTTTTGCCGTTGGCCACAGTTCTTAGGCGCCCTCAGGCTACAGTCCTTATTTTAAAGCCAATGATAGTAAAAAAAAAAAATTTACATCAGACTTGATTAAAGGCTGCTATTTTTATCTCATTAGCTAGTACTGAATAGATGGAATGAAGATATCCTATAATAATTGCTTGCAAAACTCTGTAGAACTACTCGAGTATCAAACGCCTCTCGTTCTGAACAAGGTGAGCTTTGTGAAACTGTGTGAATATTTCTATTCTATTGTTGACTTAAAAAATATTCACAACCTAACATTTGAGAATTCTGTTTTATTTGGTGGGAATTTTTTGGACTTCAAACCCTGCAGGCAGCATCTTAAGTGACCCCAAGAGAACTGCTCTGAAGAGGAGAGGGGAAAGGCCAGGTTATATAGAAATTTTATAACAAAGGGCAGGTAATCTGACCATCAAAAGATTATTGTTAATTACCAGTCAATCCTAAAGGAGATCAACCCTGAATATTCACTGGAAGGACTGATGTTGAAGCTGAAGCTCCAACCAATACTTTTGCCACCTGATGTGAAGAGCAAGCTCAGTGAATAAGACTCTGATGCTGGGAAAGATTGAAGGCAAAAAGGAGAAGGGGGTGGGCAGAAAGTGAGATGGTTAGATAGCTTCACTGACTCAGGGGACATGAATTTGAGCAAATTCCATGAGACAGTGAAGGACAGAGAAGACTGGCAGCTACAGTCCATGCAGGCACAAAGAATTGGACTGAACAGCAAACAGCAGCCACAAATCAAGCCGTATTTTGCAAGTTAAGGACTTTAGAGCTTTATTTATGAGAAGATGCAAGAGTCTGGTCTCACTGAAATCATTCCTTTTAAATATATCTCAGCTATCTGGGGCCTGTATCCCGTGTTTTTCACATCCTAAGGGTGGTGACCCAAGGACAAAAGAGGAGATAAAACCAAGGAGGGTCTTGGAATGCAGGAACAGAAAAACCAGACCCTTATCATCCTTTCCTCCCCCATGTTGTAGCTATTAATGGATTTCGGGTCCTCCTGAGCAGTATAACTCAGGAAGAATGTATTTGCCTTACTCTTCCCCATCCAGTATACGTGACTCATCCAATCAGCAAGTGACCAGCAAGACCCCTATCCCGTTCCTTGTACCCTGGCTATAAAAGTGGACTAAGGACCTCTGTTCAACGTCGATTCTCCCTTGAGCTGGCCTGCTGTTCTAACAGTGTCTCCCATTCTAATAACCTTTATTTCCCGCTCATTCTGTCTCGTGTCTGGAAATTCTTTTCCAACCCGTGCCTGGACCAAGACATTGAGCTCCCTTGGGGCTCACTGAAGGGAGTGGGTGCAGTCTGATATCTGCTAGATTACAGGTATTTTTCTCCTTCCTGAGTGTCCTTAGGGCTCACCAGTTCGCATTGGAGGGCTGCAGTGGCTGATGACCGTGACATCCTTGTTTACTGATATGGCAGGAAATATTTCATTTCTAACTTTTATGCTGGAAAATCTTGTGTGTTCCCATTCAAAACTCTTAATAATATTAATGCTGCTGCTGCTGCTGCTAAGTCACTTGAGTCGTGTCCCACTCTGTGCGACCCCATAGACGACAACCTACCAGGCTCCCCCATCCCTGGTAGGTAGAGGGAACTTTGAAAGTTGTGGCCTGTGAAGTAGGAAATACGGTTTAACTTGGTATGAAAGTGTAAAGGAAGCTAAGCTAAGTTGTTCGCCCCAAGGGGGACCTAAAAAGCATCTCCAGAAATTCCACTGTTAATGATACACTGTGATTCCCTGGGCATCACCTTTAGAAATGTACACATTTACCAGAAGAAATAGCTTGTTAGGTTCTTCCTTGGCACAGGCTTATTGAGTTGTTCTCTATGAATAGAGATTAAATGAGGATATTGGGAGGCTCAGAAAAAGGGAACTTAATGAAACAGAAGAAAAGATTGGGAAGAAAGCAGAACACATTAAAGGATGAGAAGTGAGGGGGTTTATTTTCTGTTTTGATTTGAGAAAAGGTCAGACCATCACTATGGAAATTTTGAAGTGGTTCATTGCCGGACTAACGCTCTGACTTTTTCAAAGTGACTTTTCCCAAGTGATAGTTCTTTGGTTTGTTTGTACCTTAGAGAACAAATAATTCTATGGCCTTTATAGTAAGGTGTCTTGCATTCCAGACGGAGGCTTTCTGGATCTAGACACCTCTCCTATAGGCAATGTGACTTATTAATAATTTTTTTTGACTTATTAATAATTTAAGCAGTCTCTGCATTTGGATCAACATAAGTTAGGAAATGATGAACATTTGAAATCATTATTTAGATTCAGTTTACATTTAAAATTAACACACACGGGCTCTCTGATAGATGGATGTTAAGCACTTTTGTCTATGAGGGATTGGGAGACTCTTTGGTTTTGAACCTATTTTGCTGTTTAATTGGAAAACTTCTATTCCTCTGGTACTACACAAATTTTAGGCATCAGTGCTTTTCTGTCTAAAGACATAAACATATTCAATTAACGGAGAGCCAGATCATTTGTTTCAATAGCTGCTTTTATTTTCTGTTGTTGATATGTTAAAATAGTTAAACACTTGCATTCATCTCATCCTATTAAAGGAACTCCATCAGGGAACAATGAGGTAACATGTTTGGTGACAGCAGGCTTAGTCACCCTGCTGTGAGAAGGAGATGAATAATGTTTTTGAATCTTACGTCTATTGACTTTCTCCTTTTCAAATGTATACACCGTTACTGAAGAGGCTACCACAGACTATATTTTGTTAACAGTTTATCTTTTCCATACCTTCATTATTAAATCAAATGGTACATTTACTTCCATAGTTCTACATAAAATGAAATTGCTGCATGACATTTCTTATTGTTTATAATTCCCATTTAGAAAGATTGAGTCATGCATCCTTGAAATTCTATAAAAGCTTTCAATCTTTATACTCGTAGTTTTCATTTTCCTTTCCTGGCTATTTGGCTGCCAAATCCTCTCCCATTTTTAAGCATTATCTTGCTTGTGTTTTCTGATTTACCTGCTGTTTGTCAAAACAATTTTTAGAATGATATTTTCTAGTTTCCCATTAGAGCACAGCATGAGGAAGAATTGGATATAAAATACCGTATTGGTGAATATTTTCAACCAAAGTCATTTTTTTGTGAAAATTTAGAATTTCAACAAAAGCAATTTGAGAAAATCAGTTACTTCATGAATTTAAGAAGAACAAATATTAGTCTAAGATATTACTATTTGGAAGCATATTATTTGCTTCAGAAAGACTATATCTAAAGTGTAATTTCTTGTTTATCCAGGCTAATTTCTTTTAGATCTTGTGGGTAATGATTAATATATGACTCATGCAAGTCAGAATTATTTCATTCTAGAATATTCAATGATTTTTCTTGACACTGGTGTAGTCTTTGATAATCCATAGTGTTACAAGAACATTCTTGCTAAATAGTGGTTTACTAGATATTGCATTTACTCTTATTATTTCCTTGGTAGAAAAAGAGAAGATTTGACCAACTTTGTTATAACTCTCCTGAAAGTGAAAGTCACTCAGTTGTGTCTCTCTGTGACCCATGGACTATAGAGTCCATGGCATTCCCTTCTCCAAGGGATCTTCCCAACCCAGGGATCAAACCCAGGCCTCCTGCATTGAAGGCAGATTCTTTACCAGCTGAGCCACCAGGGAAGTCCAAGAATACTGGAGTGAGTAGCCTATCCCTTCTCCAGGGGATCTTCCTGATCCAGGAATCAAACTGGGGTCTCCTGCATTGCAGGTGGATTCTTTACCAGCTGAGCTACCAGGGAAACCCTGAATACTAGTAAATGTTCATTGATTCAGACTGATAATTCCTCCACTTTAAAATCTCTGAAATTGGGATATATATTAATAATCAAATACTTATTACAGTTATAATTAGAAACATTTTGTTCTTTCTTAGTGACATAGGATAACATTGCATTACACAACTGATGGCATCATAGATTTAAATTACATAGAGTTAAATTAAATTTAGAATTGACAGTGATTTAACAGTTTAATGTTTCCAAGGGGATTTTAAAGCTTTTGCTTTTAAGTTTTATTGTGCAGCCAAAATTCTTATGTCATTTTTTACACACCAAAAGCCCCCAAAATTCCAAGCTTGAGGAAATAGAACTGTATAGTAGAATTTCATAATAGTTTGAACCAACCTAGGTGAACTGCTGCAGATATTGACTCTTTTTGGCTCTCACCTAATTTGTTTTGAACAAGGTTCTCAAGTTACTTTCTATTACTTGAACCTTAATTTTCTATAACCATGAGGTTATAATTTGGTGTTCTATTCCTGGAGATCTATTTTTTAAACCATTAAAAATTAAAAATGATTATGAAATACATGAAGAAATTTTTCATATATATATGTAGGCTCTTACAGATTTGTATTGAGTATTAAATCTATTTTATAAATGACTTTGGGCTAGTTACTTAACATAGGGCTAGAATGGTAACTGAAACATGATATTACTTCAGCATGCACACATATGTACATACATATGCCATTGAAGGGGAATTTTTCTGTAAGGGCAGATTGCCTGAAGCTTTGGCAAAGTGAAGTCCAGACTAAATCTTCTTTTCCTTGTAGTATACATAGGCATTCATCATTGTTCCAAATACCTCTAAACTTCTTTCAAAATGAGGATCATTTCTTTTTCATTTTTTTCTAATGATTTTTATTAGATACCTGTGAAAATCTTTTATTATAAATGATGGGGAAGGAGCATTTGTAGCTTGATTTCTTCAGTACTTCCTTACCCTTTCATCCCAATAAGAAATTAAAATCTAATTTTGTTTCTGATCTCTATGAGCTTCTTATGAGCGGCTTCTATGTGCAAAGGTCATGATGGTTGTAATTGATTGATCCATTTGTTCAATAATACTGAATGCATCCTAGGTGTCAGGCATTTCTTTGGGAGTGAGGATACAGCAGAGAAAAACAGACAAAATCTTTGTCCTATGGAACTTACTTTCTAGTAGAATGAGGTCAACCCTAAGTTGAATATGTGTGTGTGTGTGTATGTGTGTGTGTGTTATAAGTACTGTGCAGAAAGCAAAACAGCATAAGAGGGACAGGAAGTGTTGGGTGATAAAGGATCTAAATGTAAATGGGATCGGTGGGTAGACCTTACTGAAACTGGAGGCTTCCAGCAAAAAGACTTGAACTCTGAGTGAGGGTTTCATGACAAAGGAGCAGTGAGTGTGGTATGAAAGCCAAGGCAAGAGAGGGCTGCAAGTACTCAAAGAGGGGCATAGAGGGCCAGGGAGGTAAAAGATACCAGACTTTACATGGATATGGGCTTTTACCCTGAAGAAAATTGAGGGGGCAATGTAGGATTTTAGCTGAGGAATTACACGATCAACTGACCTTTGAAAAGCATCACTCTAGCTGTAGCTGAGAACATGAGTTTTTTTTTTGCCATTTTAGCAGTATTATTTATGACAAATAAAGATTGCATTAGTGGAGGGGTCATAAGTTAGGTCAGCATTGTTTAATGAAACACACACAAAGCATTGTGGGATGAAATGTTCTGATCTTTGGTACACAAAATATTTTTACCCACTGACAGCCATCCTGCTTCAAGAAATATATTAATCTCCTTAGGAGAGTGACTGTGAGTTCATTTTTTATTGTAGCCTTACACATCACGCCTGAGTGTGCTCAGTGATGGGCACTGTGTGCCTCTTTGCAGATTCACTCTGGCGAAGATAAGCCAACTCTTTGCATGAGGTGGCCAAAGTACTGGAGTTTCAGCTTTAGCATCATTCCTTCCAAAGAAATCCCAGGGCTGATCTCCTTCAGAATGGACTGGTTGGATCTCCTTGCAGTCCAAGGGACTCTCAAGAGTCTTCTCCAACACCGCAGTTCAAAAGCATCAATTCTTCAGCGCTGGGAGGGATTGGGGGCAGGAGGAGAAGGGGACGACAGAGGATGAGATGGCTCGATGGCATCATTGACTCGATGGACGTGAGTCTGAGTGAACTCTGAGAGTTGGTGATGGACAGGGAGGCCTGGCATGCTGCGATTCATGGGGTCGCAAAGAGTCGGACACGACTGAGCGACTGATCTGAACTGAACTGAAGATAAGCCAAGGTCCTGTGTGTACAATGGCATATTTGTCAAGGCCGAATCATCTCTCAAATTTAGTTGCTAAATAACTCAGCAAAATTATTCAACCCCTATATTGGATCCAATGCTCAGGGATGGGAATATAAAAATGAATGACTTCTTCATCAATGAGCTCATGACCTGAGGATGACGTCAGAGAGTTCTATGTTGGGATTTTTGCTGTTCTTGCTAGATAGGGAACAGAAATAAAACTTTGCTCCATTAAATTTTCTTCAGAATCTTTTTTTCTCTTGACTTCTGTTTCTTTTTATCTTTTTAAGTGGGTGTTTCATTTAAGACAAAATACTAATAGAATTTTCCTGAAGGAAATCAGGAAGTGTCTTCTGCTGAAAGTCTTCTCATAAATATGCTCCATCTATCTAAATGGCTAAATGTGTAAGTAGTAAAGTTAAGTTATTTAATATTTACATGGCCCCATTCCACCACTTTACGGCAAATAGAAGGAGAAAAAATGGAAACAGTGACAGATTTTATTTTCCTGGGCTCCAAAATCACTGTGAATGGTGACTGCAGCCATGAAATTAAAAGACACGTGCTCCTTGGAAGAAAACCTATGACAAACCTAGACAGCTTATTAAAAAGCAGAGACATCACTTTGCTGACAAATCTCCATATAGTCAAAGCTCTGGTATTTCCAGTAGTCATGTTCAGATGTGAGAGTTGGAGCATAAGGAAGGCTGAGTGCTGAAGAAATGAAGCTTTCAAAATGTGGTGCTGGAGAAGACTCTCAAGAGTCCCTTCAACAGCAAGGAGATCAAGTCAGTCAATGATAAATGAAATTAACCCTGAATATTCATTGGAAGAACTGAGGTTGAAACTGAAGCTCCAGTACTTTGGGCTACCTGATGCAAAGAACCAACTCATTGGAAATGACTCTGATGCTGGGAAAGATTGAGGGCAGGAGGAGAAGGGGGTACACAGGATTAGATGGTTGGATGGCATCATCAACTCAATGGACCTGAGACTGAGCAAACTCCGGGAGACAGTGAAGGACAGGGAAGCCTGGTGTGCCGCAGTCCATGGGGTTGCAAAACGTCAGACAGGACTTAGTGACTGAACAAGAACGACATTCCCTAGGAAGGCTAGACATTTGCTGTGCAGTCTGAGACTGATATCCCTCACTGTACCCCAGTGAAGTATAGTGTTTTATCTTCAAATAATTTCTTTGATTTTTGGTAGAGTTGACTGAGAAATCAGTTTGTTTCCTAAAAATAAAAATGGGAACCATTAGAGTTTCTGCATGAGGATTATTTGGAAAACAATGGGAAAACTTGTTTTCAGGCAATTAACCCTGCTCTGAATTGATTTCTTAGCTCTGTTACTGTCTTCAGTTCTGCCTAGGGTAACACAATATTTTTGCCACCTGGTAACCATTTAGTGGCTTGCTGTCTGTCAAATTGGAATCATTAATCTAAGATCCACAAAACACACTGACCTCATCAAGGACTATCAGCCACATTAATCACATGGTGAGCAGTAATTAATACCCTTGCCGTACATCTCAGCAGATGCCAAGTGGTAACCATGCCCGGATACAGAGCCATTTGGTGGGTGGTCTGAAGGGGGTATTCTTTTAGAATGAATTGAGACGTGTTGGTAGGAAACTTGCTGCCCAAGTGAAAGAGAAAATCAAGGACTCCCTTTCCTTATTTGTCTAGCAATATTGACTCCAGCATACACAATGGTTGTACAGAATTCCTTGATGGCTCTAGGTAAAGCTAGTTATCTTACTCTGTGCTATCAGAGTGCTTTTGTCATATTTCCCCCAACACGGTTATTATAGAGATTTCCCATTATGCATTTTCTATCCCTTCTACTAGTCTATGAGCACCAAGGAGGCTGAAAATATTTTGTATTTATATTTCTAACTCTGGAATATATGTTCATATTTCTATCACAGTTCCTAGCACCTTATATCATTATTGAGGTTTAGTTGGTAAGTCATGTCTGACTCTTTGTGACCCCATGGACTATAGCCCGCCAGATTTCTTTGTCCATGGGATTTCCCAGGCAAGGCTACTGGAGTGGGTAGCCATTTCCTTCCCCAGGAATCTTCCTGACCCAGGGATTAAACCCACATCTCTGAGCCACCAGGGAAGCCCATACTATATCATTCAGTTCAGTTCAGTCGCTCAGTCATGTCCGACTCTTTGCGATCCCATGAATTGCAACACGCCAGGCCTCCCTGTCCATCACCAACTCCTGGAGTTCACTCAGACTCATGTCCATTGAGTCGGTGATGCCATCCAGCCATCTCATCCTCTGTCCTTCCCTTCTCCTCCTGCCCCCAATCCCTCCCAGCATCAGGGTCTTTTCCAATGAGTCAACTCTTCGAGTGAGGTGGCCAAAGGACTGGAGTTTCAGCTTTAGCATCATTCCTTCCAAAGAAATCCCAGGGCTGATCTCCTTCAGAATGGACTGGTTGGATCTCCTTGCAGTCCAAGGGACTCTCAAGAGTCTTCTCCAACACCACAGTTCAAAAGCATCAATTCTTTGGTGCTCAGCCTTCTTCACAGTCCAACTCTTACATCCATACATGACCACTGGAAAAACCATAGCCTTGACTAGATAGACCTCTGTTGGCAAAGTAATGTCTCTGCTTTTGAATATGCTCAGGTACCTCTTAATGAATAATTGAATATGTGTATGAATATGCAATATATAAAAATTATGATAAAAGCATGTTCTTCACAGGAATAGGCTAATTGGTGTCATATTTATATACCCATTGTCTAGCCATTTCTGGGTACAGAGAAGGTGCTCAATAAATGCTTATTGAATGTGTGTACTTTTTGGCAAGACTTCAGTAGGACACCTCTGCCCTTGGAATACTGCAGCTAAGATGAATAGGATCAGCTGCCAATGAATTTTTTAAATATATTTTTTATTGTAGTATAACTGATTTATAGTGTCTCAGTTATACAGCAAAGTGATTTAGTTATACATATGAATACATACAAATAGATTATTTTTTAGGTTCTTTTCCTTTATACATTGTTATAAGATATTGAATATAGTCTCCTATGTTATACAGTAGGTTCTTGTTGTTTATCTATTTTATCTACAGTACTGTGTGTCTCTTAATCCTCAAATTCACCGTCCCCCACTTTCCCTTTTGTAACCATAAATTTGTCTCCTATGCCAGATGAATTTTTAAAAGGCATATTTATCTTAAAGTAAAAGAATTTTGTAGGAGGCTAGAAATCACACTTATGTAAATTCAACTAAAGGGAAGAATCAGTATAGTTTCCAGATATGTTTTCAGAGTTCTCTGAAGACTTCTGAAAAAAGGAAGTACAGAGGATCCAAAATAGACTTCTTTCTCCAAAACAATTAAAAATCACACATGCACCCTTGACTCAGAAAGGTTTATTAGATGTTACAATCTCATCTTTACTGTAACCAATGAGGATATCAAAGCAAGCATTATGCTTTAGCTAAACAATGAGAAATAAATATAAAATTTTTATGTTAAAGGACTAATCAATTATATATTAAATACTTATTGATGAGTAAATGAATGTATTAAATAACAAAATGGAATTTCCCTTTTAGTTCTCAGAATGTACCGCCTACAAGGAAACTTTGAAATTCCCTTGTGATTTTACTGAGCTTTATTCTCAGCAGGACAAGTGTTCAGCATCGACCAGCATATATCTGGGGCTATGAGAGTGATAATCGATGAAGAAAATACCTCTAATTTAACCTACTGATTTAAAGCTTTCTAAAAATTCTAAACAAAAATGGCAGGTAACTGTGGTGAGAAACAAAGGAGGCAGATTTATCATTCAGAACGTGTCTTTCTCACTTAGAGTCATGTGTCTTCTGAACCACCGCTTAACTCGCTTGCTATTCTTATCAATTATTCAAGCGGTTGGTCTCAGTCTGGCCCTCAATCTGACCATCCCATCGTACAGTCAGCCTGTTGGCTGTCTCTCTAGAGCCCCTGGTCTCTTCTCCCTTTTCACACCTGCGAGAGGCCTGCTGCTTTAAAAAATTACCCAATTTAGGAAGAAAAAGCATTACCCTTCCCCCATCATTTCCATGTCATTTGTTTCCATTTTGAGATGGAAGTATATCTGAAATAATTACACGACATGATTTAATTTTGGCATTAAAATAGATACATTCAAAGCAGGTTAAAACCAACCATTTCATCAATTTTCAAATATTCTTTCACAACTTCCATTCCACCATTTTTAACCTGTTTCTCTACACTCAAAGTTGTCACCTCTGGCTTGTAACTCAAAGTACCCATGATATGGGCTGATTTTATTCCTTCATTGACTTTAACCAGCTTTAAAAAGAGTGAAAGTAACAGCATTGCAACTCATATAATCAGCGTACAGAGCAGTTATTCATACCTGTGCCTTTGTCATGCGCCTAAGCGTTTTAATGTCAGAAAGCTTGCATTATTTGTATTTGCCTTTAAAAAACATGCTGGAGACACTTAGCATACCCATTTATTAAACAGAAATAATTTAATGATTCCAATCTTCAGAAGATGCTGTATCATAGCACATGTATCTGAGAAATTTATCTTGGGTTCATGGTAAAGAAAATTTAAAATGATGAAGCCTGTGGTTTATTTTTCAAGGGTTCTGATAAATGGTTTTGGCAAATACAGTTTCTCAAGTTATGTTTCAGCCTCCTGCCATTTCTTTGCCTAGTTTGAAACCTATCAATTTGAAATGTATTGGCAGTATCACATGAAATGAGGTTTAGAGGATATTTGAGAAATGAGACCTAAAATTCAGTAGGGAAAATTGAGAGGATTATATCGAGTAAAGTCTACTAAACGATAATAGTTGAACTAAGCTAATAGACAATGGAACAAGAAGCTGTAAGCCTGAACAAATTACTATATAAAAGGTCATAAAAATGCTGAGTTAGCGGAATTTGGTGCTGATAATATGTGAAGCAGCTGAAGAAAAAAAAATGAGTACATTTTTGCGTATGATTTTCCTAGTGTTTCTCTAGGCTGGGTATAAGGTATTTTAATAACTGATCCAGTGCATTATAGGCACATAATTAAACTCTACTGGCACTAATGCAAAAATTCAAAGCAACTCATCAGATGGTAAAATAAGCACTGCGTAGCTGCAGAGAGTTGTGAGTTTGTACATAAAAGAAGTCAAATCTGAAATGGATTATCTTTTTAAGATAGAAAGCAAAATAATTTATTCTGATTCCCTTTTACTCAGCATTGCCAGGGCTTTGGCTTCAAGCTCCCAAGACAGTTGAGTGAAAAAAGCTAAAATGCGTAGCACAATATTATGTCATGTTGTAGACAGAGAAATATAAGCATACCATTAAAAAAAAACAAACTGCATGGACATAGAACTTTTTGATTTTGTTGTTCTTAGCATAAAACCTCTGAAGGACAAGATCATGTTTTATGTCTTGTTCAGTCATTAGAGTAAACCACATAAAACAGATTGTGAAAGATTTAAAAGAAAAACAAATATTGAAAATAATTTTTCTGCAAGTACAGCAGCAGTTTGAATACCAGCTGCAGCTTTAGCAAAATAAGCAGGAGCATTTGACCTTTGTCCCATAGTAGTTGTGGAAAAAACAATTTTGAAAGGAGGACAGGAAAAGGTGATGAATAGAGGATGTGTGTGTGTGTGTGTGTGTGTGTGTGTGTGTGAATACTTGAGTGTGTATCTTGGGAAGGGTGGAAACTAGGAAGATAGGGAGTAGAAGAAATACTTTCAGAGGTACTTCCCTTGACTGCTATGCTTTATGTCTAGATTCTTCAGGCAGGCTAAATAACCTCCAGCTTGCTGAAAAGAGAAGGAACAGAGAAATCTGTGGAAACTGAAGGTCAAGAAACCCCCTCCAAAGGGAAAAACAAACTCAAAAGCATGAGCAGACCAGCAAACTGTGAAGCTTGAGCGGGTGATATAGCTACTGGTGGTCCCAAAGTTCAGGAAAATATGGCCAGTCTCATGCCATGGAGACAAATGCCCTCTTGAGACAGGAGAGCTACTTGGATCAATTTAAAGTGCAATCCATAGAAGTGTCTGCAGACAGCAACTGAAGAGACCTAGAGGGAGTAAAGAATGGGTCAAACAGTCCTCTCAGCCCGGTTGGATACTCTGTACCAAGTGCAAATTGTAATGTATAAATGCAGAGTTTGTTTTTTGTGACTGGTTAGACAGTTTCTCTTGTACAGCGGTGCAGAATAATGCATGGATATGGAGACAGATGAATGATAAGGTAGGATTAGCAACAGTTGAGGCTTTGTTCACTAGAAACTGTATTTATGTAAGTACAGATAGAATCCAAGAAAATTTACAGCTTGTTTTATTTAGAGTTTTCACCTCTCTCAGTAGAAGACCACCTTGATAAAAGTTGTTCAGTTGCTAACTTGTGTCTAACTCTTTGCAGCCCTATGGACTGCAGTATGCCAGGCTGCCCTGGTCCCCCACTGTCTCCTAGAGTTTGTCCAAGTTCATGTCCCTTGAGTCGGTGATGGTATCCAACCAGCTCATCCTCTGCTGCTCTCTTCTTTTGCCTTCAATCTTTCCCAGCATCAGGGTCTTATCCAATGAGTCAGCTGTTCGCATCAGGTGGCCAAAGTATTTGAGCTTCAGCATTAGCATCAGTCTTTCCAATGAATAATCAGGGTAGATTTCCTTTAGGATTGATGATTTGATTTCCTTGGACTCCAAGGGACTCTCAAGGGTCTTCTCTAACACCACAATTCAAAAGCATCAATTCTTTGGCTCTCAGCCTTCTTTATGGTTCAACTCTCATATCCATACATGACTACTAGAAATACCATAGCTTTGACTATATGGACCTTTGTCAGCAAAGTGATGTCTTTGTTTTTGATAAAAGTAAGAAAGATAAAAACAGAACTAGTACTAGTACTAGGACTTTGTATGAAGAAAGACTGTTGATTAAAAGAGAATACCACTTGAGAAATGTGTTTTCATTAATTATGTACATGCCTACATGGATCATTTTAGAAAATTCCCACATATTTTACCCTTTGTATATTTTTTTCTCTCAAAGTGTATTATTTCTTTTCTGTTACAATTTTAATTTATGCCCCAAATCCCAAGTTGGAAAAGTCCACTAAATTATCAGGCAAAAATAACCGAATGTGAGTGAATTCAAGCTGATCACATTATCAGTTGTCTATTCCATTCATTTATTCATCCATCCATCCATTTACCCAGCCATCAAATAGTTATTGTAAACGCACAGTGTACCTGACACTGAGATACAGGTATTAGCAAGATATCCTGCCTGCCCAGGGGTTACAATCTGTGGGTAAGAAAATACAATTATTTAAAGCAGAGAAATAAGTGTCTCAAGAGAAGCCCCCCTAGGGTGCTTCCCCCACAGGGAAATCACAAAGGGCTCCTGAGTTTGTATACTGAGACCCAAAATGAATGAAATAATTTTTCTCATACCTGACATTCTGGGAACAGAATTGCAGGGCTGCTATAGTGGTTCCATAATATCAAAGCTCTAGATTCCTTCTATCTGGTTGCTTTGCCATCTTCAATGTGTTGCTTCATCCACACGGTCCACTATGGTCCCCACTCACATCCTTACTCTGGCCATTAGGAAAGGGAAAGAGGAGGAGTTGAAGTCACTGAGAATTCTCTTAAGGGCACAGCTCAGATGAGGAACATATCCTTTCAGCTCACCTATCACTAGCCAGAAATTAATTTTATGCTCATATTTAACTTAAAGGGAAGTCAAAAGTGGAAATGTATTCTTTATTGGGGGTGGTCATGCCTTCAACTAAAAATTGAGAGCTTTGTTGCTTTCAGTTCAGTTCAGTTCAGTCGCTCAGTTGTGTCCGACTCTTTGCGACCCCATGAATCGCAGCACGTCAGGCCTCCCTGTCCATCACCAACCCCCGGAGTTCACTGAGACTCACGTCCATCGAGTCAGTAATGCCATCCAGCCATCTCATCCTCTGTCGTCCCTTCTCCTCCTGCCCCCAATCCCTCCCAGCATCAGGGTCTTTTTCAATGAGTCAACTTGTCACTTGAGGTGGCCAAAGGACTGGAGTTTCAGCTTCAGCATCATTCCCTCCAAAGAAATCCGAGGGCTGATCTTCAGAATGGACTGGTTGGAAACAAGCAAATCATGGCCTTAGGAAAGGGTAACCAGCAGTCTCTGCCAGAGAACCCGTGTCAGTGTGTGAGTTAACAGAAAGCTCCAAGAGTGAGTGGGAGTTGGCCAGGCCAACTGTATGGGAAATGGTGCTCCTAATGATTGATTAAACCACCACGTACCTAGATCTGAGCATACCAGATCTGAGCATACCAGCATTCCTGGTACCAGTTATTTGTACACTTGGGCCCTTTCAGATGGCTGAATATGAACCAGCCCTGATTGGGACAAAATGGTACTGAAACAGAGACTCTTCCTCTTTTTGGTAAATGTAATATTACTCTTCACTAAAGGAGAAAAATTATTGCAGGATACATATATATATAGTCTTTGAGCCTATCTCTATTCTTTAAGCAGAATTTTTGTTGTCATGGCCAAGTTATTGGGCTTCTGATATACCATATTAGGACGGTAGGTAGAAATGCAGCATAAAGAATTCTGCTCATGTCAGAAAATGCTTCACTTGGAGGTCAATAATGGAACAGAAGGCTGGGGGTGCTTTTGGAAACACAAAGATGAAAAATTTAGTGGATTGATTGCTTCTATTCATGAGAGTTAAGAGAAAAATCTATCCAAAAAAGATAATTGAAAACATTTCTTTGTATTGTATGTCATACTCCGGGTCCCCCTTTTTGCAGCCTCTTCAAGACATTTCAGTAAACTCATATATTATTCTTTGGTACTTTGGGTCATCTGACTTATTTCTTTTGGATGAAACAACTCTACTGAGATAAGATTTGAGACCAGCACAAGAAGATCCCACTTTATTTAAGGACTTAGGATTTTCCTCATGTGCAACTGTTCTTTTACCTTTTAAAAATCAATAAGCTGAGTAACTGGCTGCCCATATAATGAAACCTTGAGTTCTAGAAAAAAAAAAAAAAAATTCACCAAACTCTTTCCTTTGCCCAGTTTCCTAGAATCTATGTTTTTATATTCTACCTTTTGTATTAAATGGTGATTCATAATTCTCCAAAGATGTACCTGTTCCTCAGTGGAGTGAATTATTTCACCTCTAACATTTTAGTGTATATTTATTTAAATTTCAGTTGTCTGATGACTGGAGAAGTTAGGACCTCAGGACAGAGAGGAGAAAATGCCTAGCTGAGGGAAGATATTTGAAGTGTGAGTGGAGTAAAAGTTTTGAAGTAGGAAAAGACAAATTTCATCTACTAATTTTTTGCCTAAGGCTGACTCAGCCACATAAATTTAAAAATGCAAATAAAAATGTGTATTTCTTAAGGAATTCGTGCTTTATAGAAGTAAAAAGCAGCATTTCTGACCAGAAAGACCCTTTTTTTTTTTTTTTTTTCCATGGACTATTACTTCTTAAGGCAGAGTTTTCTCTGGAATAAAAAAAAAGACATTTGACTGTGTTTTCTCTAGGTATATGTCTAAGCCTTTCAACAAACACGAGAAAAGCTAGAAAAGGAATCTTCTTTCCATAAAAACCTATTTTTGTAGGATGGGATTTAAAAATTCATCATGTTTGTCAAAATATGACAATTATTTATCAAACTTGGTAGTCTTCAGGGCTGTTTGATGAACTTATTTCTTTATTTTCTGTAAGCGATCCCTCTTCTTCTTTTGACAAATGAATACAAACAACATTTACATTCCAACATATTTTTCCCTGAGCAATCATGATTGGATTTCATGATCACCAGTGATGACTTTTTTTCTCTTCTTTAGCTCTAATTCCAGACAATAATGGAACACAAAAGCAAGTTTATGTGGCAAGCCCTATTTGAAGGATAGGTATGGTTTCAAAGCCCCAGGGAAATGTCTTGTTTATAAAGCTCTTTCTTCCATTAACACTACCTGACCTTCAGAGTGGTCTCACATAGCCCTCCACAGATAATAGGCCTTAGGATGACTAAGACTATATATGTCACAAATGCTTGATAGTAGAAAGCCCAAATTATCTTGTCACCATGTCACACAAGTAAGATAGAAGCCCAAGGTGAGGACAATGACTGTTCTCCACAAGATGGCAGTGGTCTTTGTGCAAAGAACAGAAGCATAGCATTCCCTGGGTCTACACCCACTGTCACAAAATTTTGCCCTTGTGAATTAATACCTGTGAAAGCCATGTCATGGTTGTTTTCTCTACCACAGGCTGAGTTCTCAGGAACAATTAACCTTATTTTCATAGAGAGAAAAAAGATTCTGCATATATAATATAATGTCTTATATAATGTCTTTTTCTATGGAGCCAAAAGTGTTTTGCAGCTGTTATTTAATTAACCTCACACTATGCCTCTGAGTCAGGAAAAAGGAATTACTGTGTATCCTATTTATCACAGTGAATTTAAATAATTTACTGATAGCATTCAGAGGGGGAAATGGTGGCAGAGGGAATAAAGCATGTACTGAGTTCTAATGCATAGCCCTAATCATTAAGCCAAGCTGATTTTCTATAGAAGCAACGTTATATAGGGAAGAGGTCCTATTTAATGCATCTTGAAAAAATAAATTTTTCACAAATGCAGATTCCAAAACAGTGGTTTTCCCATTTTACTTTCAGTGCTTAAGTACATTAGCTTGTGAGTTTATTGGTTAAGAATAATGCTGAGCTTTTAAAATGCTAAATCTGAGTTCTGTCCCCAGACGTTTTGCTTTCATAGAACGGGGATGGGGCTTAGTAATTTGCATGTTTAAAATATAACTCAGGTGATTCTGAGACCTGTATTCTTGCCCAAACTTTGAGACACTGCTCTATGAGCCTCGAGTGGTATACTGGTAAGATACAGAAATTGACCTGGTTTTCTGAAATTAAAAGAATCTAATTTCTTTGGAGAAAAATGTTCTGTTTTACATAAAAACTCGAAATATAACATTTCTCTCAATTTGAAGGGTAAATCCATAAGTGAAATTAGTATGCGTTATTCATAAGTTTTATTTAAAAATCAGTTAACAAAATTTTAAGCATAATTATTTTTAAACCATACTGTCAGAAGAGTAACTATAATGATAAAAAAAATTAACACATTCTTTACCTTTCTCTTGAGTTGGATGGTCACATTTGAGTAGGTTTTAGGTAACTGGGTCTAGTCTACTTAGAATCTTATACTTTTAGAACTAGAAAGGACTGTAAAAATATTAGGATGCCCGGTATGATACAAAAATTAACCCACTCTGGCAACATGAATCTCTTCTTCTTCTGAGTTAGAAATCAGCACAAATATTTTTTACTTAGTTATATCTGCTCATTTATGGGACTTATATAAGCATTTGCAATATTTAATAAAGTGGTAAATTTGATTGAATCACCAATTCCACAGATGCCACATTCCTAGGGTATGGGTCCCTGATGTGTGATTTTCAAAGGAGATGGTAGGAGGCTGCATGGCAATGATTGTGTGACCTTCCCTGACATGGAGGCTGCAAATAGGTCACACGTTGGAGTTTGAAGACAGGCTTCTCAGCAGGATATAGGTGTCCTGTGGCTCTCACTCTCTCACACTGTTTCAGTCTTCCTTCAAGTCAAACGGGAAGTGGTTTAAAGAGAAAGCGATGACTTAATTTGGGTTCCAGGTGGTTTGGTGAATGTAATGATGGATGTGTATTTCCTACCTGGAAAGTCTTATGGGAAGAAAAGGGCTGTCAGGCTTCTTTGACAGCTAGGTTGCTCTCAGAATAGCTGCATTCTTAAGTTATCATATTCCTGCCAGTTCTTGGCAGTGCCTGGCTTCCTAATGTTTGCCAGTTTATTAAAGGTAAGGGGATATCTTATTTTTGTTTTAATTTGCATTTTTCTGATAACCAGTGAACCTATACATCTCATTAAATGCTGTTACATTTTGATATTTTTTCTTTACATTGCTTATTCATATTCTTTGTCCATTTTCCCATTGGCATTGCTATTTTTTTCTCTTGATTTGTATAGGTTCTGGGTAGATTTTAGTATATATTTATGTGTATTGGGTTGAATAGCATATAATTTTTAGATGCTTCAGAAATAATACCTATATTCTCCCATTCTGTCAATTGTCTATTAATTTTGAGTCAGGTATCCTTCATCAAATAGATTTCTTTAATTTGGATGCAACTAAGTTCATTCCTTTTTCTTTTTTTTTGTCTTTATGATTTTGTTTAAGCAAACCTATCTTGCTTAGGATACGAAGATGTTTGCCCATACTTTTCCTATTGGTTACAAGTTAATCACCCTCTGAGCTTTGCTGGTGGCTCAGATGGTAAAGAGTCTGCCTGCATTGCGGAGACCCCGCTTCATCCCTGGGTGAGGAAGATCCCCTGGAGAAGGAAATGGCAACCAACTCCAGTATTCTTGCCTTGAAAATCACATGGATGGAGGAGCCTGGCAGGCCATGGGATCACAGAGTCGGACATGACTGAGCAACTTCACTCTCACTAATTACCATCTCTATATGCTTGTATTTATGCAGAGATGGACAAATTATTATTTTTATTCTGCTTAGTCAAGAAAATAATTAAGATAATCTATAATAAAATAATTTTATAATAAATCTACAGCTATAAAATAGATACATTTGAAGTATCAAAAAGAGGTGAGGCAATTTAAAACTGAACTAATATTTCTCAATGTGAGTTCTGTGAGCAATTTGCATCATAATTATTTTGGATACTCATTAAATAGGCAGATTTGAGGCCCTTATCCCAGACCTACTTACTAAGGAGCTCTTGGTGTAGATCCAGAAATTTTTATTCTTTGTTTAACTTTTGAGATAAGATCTGCTTAATACCACTAGTCTAAAAGTACCAAGTTTGAGGTTTAAATTAATATCTAAGCTTTTAGGCTGCACTGACTATGAGGAAAATATTATAAAATAGAAATCATAACTATATAACAAAAACTGAATTCATAAATTCTTTAGGAGAAATAAACTTCTTCCTGATTCTGAATTCTGAAAGCATATATCTCCATCCATGCTGAATCAGCATGAATCCTTTTTCAGAGGGCCCTAAACAATATAAGACAATCTCTGTATAAAGGTTTTTAAAGAATATTCAGTAATGTTTTTCACCTGGTCTTTGGTTTATTTAATCTTCAAGAGAAACCAAGAGCAAAACAGTAGAGTAACTGCATGAATATATTTTCATAACTGAGTCTGAATTTAATTTGACTCTGTAATGAGGTTAAGAATGACTAGTTCAAATTATATTTCATTGTGAGGAATATTTAGGGGGAAAGAGGGCAACGTAATGACACTCAGTTATCGCAGGACTCCCACTTAAGGACATTCTGGTTCAAAATGTTTACTCAAGATGTAGTGTTGATATGAACATTGGAAAAGTATTAATGTTGAGCTGAGGGTCATTGAAAGGCAGATTCTTTAATGTCTGAGCCACCAAGGAAGCCCTTTGAGGGTCAGAGAGGTTGTTACATAACGGGAGGTGTATGGGAAAAGCGGTTGACTGCTGGAAGCTGAGTTGTTCAGAGCCCTAAAGTGCTCTTTCCTTCTACTCCAAAGCTTTCCAATGCTGATCAAGAGATGGAAGCTGGAGGAGTCCACGGTATTGACCTTGCTGTTAGGTATACTACTTGAGGACTCACTTTTGATTATGTGTCCGTTACTATAATTTGATTAAAAATACTTAGTACTGGTTTATTGTACCAATAATTATATTTTAGAGTTAGAAAGAAACTTAAAAGTTGTCTAACTCAATTCCTCATTTCTATGAGAAAATTGAGGCCCAAAGAAGGAAGGCTTAGATTATTTATTTTTTGGCAAAGTTGAGAGTAGAATTCAAGACTTCTGGGCCAAAATTGCAACAGAAAATTGAGGACAGATATTTATTCTGGAGAAAACTGGACTTGGAACAGTTTCTGCATTAGATATTCTCCATGTTTGCCAACTTCTAGAGAAGTACAAAGGTAGCTTAGGAGAGCATTTTAGATGCATTTAAAAATTTTGAGATAATTGTTGATTATCTCAACACCATCATAAGAAACAATATAGAGAGTTACCTTCAATTAATGAAATAAAAGTACTATAAAAATAAGGCCATTTTGAGATGACAGCCATATTAAATTCTTAAACTTTGGTTAGAATTTGGATATTAAATAGGTATTTACAAAAAATACACATAAAATATTTAATTGTAAGAATGTGATAAGAAAATATGGGGATATGAATTTGATCAACACAATTTTAGTTAGAATTCTTGCAGGTACTTGACATCAATTGTTATTTTATAGGGAGTTCCTAAGCAATAGGCATAAAGATTCAGCTAAGCAAGATGAATAAGCTCTAGAGTCCTCTATACAACTAATTGTACTGTTAGTCAACAGTGATATATTGTTCCCTTAATTAGATCTCAAATGGAGTCTTCTCAATACAATAAAAGACACTGTGCTTTAGACAAGGCTAGCAAACTATGTACAAAAGACAAACAAAATTTTGAACAACAATGTGAGACACCAAGCAATTCTTGTTGATAAAAATGAAGGGAATATTTCATTTATTAGAAATTTCAGTTAAAATTTCAATTTTTAATAGAAAAATATGGAAAATAACATTTCCAGAGGATGACAAATTAATTGCATCTAGATTTATCAGGATATTTTCAGTGAAGATATAGAGAAATTAAAATTTATGATTACCCATAATTGACAGTTAACAGGTATGAGACAGTTCTTTCTAGAATTCCCGTAGAGCCAAAAATAACAGAAATATCCACAGGGCCAATTCCATGTCTTGAATAGTTTTTATTAGTAGTGATAACTCAGGATAGCTCTTCTTAACTAAGTTAAGGAAAGTATCAGCAGACCAAAAGTATGTAATTTTTGAGTCAGATTTAGAGTGAAAGAGACCCATTCTTATTTTTATACAAGCAAACAAACAAATCAATAAGCGAAATACTCTTTTAATGGATTCTGGTGGAGGACCAGGTCTGACCTTGCCCAGGATAAGGCTATCTTTTCACATGTCATTATTTTATTGCTTGCTCCACTGCCTGACATCAAGGTTACTGGCAGCTTAATCCTAATTTCTAAAGCACTGTCAACAGCTATTTCTTTTCCTTCAAAATGGGATTGAAGTTCTGTGAAATGATTTAAAGTTATAAAAAAAATGTTGTTATAAAACCAAACAAAAACTAAGAAATAAAATCTTTCCATCTTTCTTTGGCAATCTTAGAATGGTATAAATTTATTATTAGCCACATTAAACATTCAGGAAATATCCAGGGATGTTATAGAATTGGAATCTCACACAGCTCAGTGAATTTTTGCTAACCAAAGATTTTGGAAAAACATATTTTTTATTGATTTAGTCTTTTCCAGTTTTCTGACAATCAAGAATAGTAGTTGTTCATTTTCTGATTGCCTATACTGGGTATTTTAAATCCTACCCTCCAAACACACAAAACCTTCAATATTTCACATGTTCGTTACTCTCACTTTGTCATTGGTTAGGAATAAAGGCTGAACCATCAAAACTTCATTAATTGCATAAAAAATTTAGCTCTAGTCATTGAATTATTAATCAGAAAATCAAAGTGACAGATAAGTTGTTCAAGTTAGAACTACTCCCTGGGGGGCCAGGATGGAGAACTATTTAGATGGGTTAAGCAAATCCTGCGTATGTGAGATAGCAGGACATTGACCCAGACATTCATTGCCTTAGACAATAAAGAGCAGCAGGCACAGGTAAGATTAGGAAGCTGATGAAGCAGAGGTTTAACTGTTATGACACACGACACATGACAACCTGGACCTTGAGAAGGTGAGGTTGCCAGAAAACATTAGTATTTTTAAAATGAAACCCTTGACCTGTGTATAATTAGGTAATCAGCCAGAAATCATAAAATACTATATTTTTCAAGTAAAGTGGTTTGAAAGTGTACCCTTATTAGGGTAATTCCATGTTTCATAATCCCCTTAATTGATAAGCCAAACTAAATTTGTTTTTTTTTAAATTATAGTCGATTTACAATGTTGAATTACTTTCAGGTGTACAATATAGTGATTTAATATTTTTATAGATTATACTACATCTAAAGTTATTTTAAACTATTGGCTATATTCCCAGTGCTGTAAAATATGTCCTTGAAACTTATTTATCTGATACATTGTAGCTTGTGTCTCTTAATCCCCCATTCCTCTCTTGCCCCTCTGCTTTCCCTGCTCACCACGGGTAACCACAAGTTTCTTCTCTGTACCTATGATTCTGTTTCTGTTTTATTATATTCATCTGTTTTATTTTTTAGATTCCTGATACAAGTGATAGCAGAGTTTTTGTCTTTCTCCTCCTGACTTCACTTAGTGTAATAATCTCTAGATTGACCCGTATTGTTGCAAATGACATAATTTCATTCTTTTTTATGGTTGAGTGATATTTCACTGTATAAATATATACCACATCTTCTTTATCCATTCATCTATTGATGGATGTGTCCATATACTGACTATTATAAATATTGCTACTATGAACACTGGGGTGCATGTATCTTTTTGAAGTAGCGTTTTTCAGGGTTTTTTTTCCCCACTTCTGGATGTATACCCAGGAGTGAAATTGTTGGATCATATGGTACTCCTATTTTAGCCTTTTGAGAAACCTCCATACTGTTTTCCAATTTGCATGCCCACCAACAGCACACTAGTGTTCTTTTTGCTCCATATCCTTGCCAGCATTTGTTATTTGTAGACTTTTTAACTATAGCCAAAATCACTGCAGATGGTGACTGCAGCCATGAAATTAAAAGATGCTTACTCCTTGGAAGGAAAGTTACGACCCAACTAGATAGCATATTCAAAAGCAGAGACATTACTTTGCCAACAAAGGTCCGTCTAGCCAAAGCTATGGTTTTTCCTGTGGTCATGTATGGATGTGAGAGTTGGACTGTGAAGAAGGCTGAGCGCTGAAGAATTGATGCTTTTGAACTGTGGTGTTGGAGAAGACTCTTGAGAGTCCCCTGGACTGCAAGGAGATCCAACCAGTCCATTCTGAAGGAGATCAGCCCTGGGTGTTCTTTGGAAGGAATGATGCTAAAGCTGAAACTCCAGTCCTTTGGCCACCTCATGCGAAGAGTTGACTCATTGGAAGACTGATGCTGGGAGGGATTGGGGGCAGGAGGAGAAGGGGACGACAGAGGATGAGATGGCTGGATGGCATCACTGACTCGATGGACGTGAGTCTGAGTGAACTCTGGGAGTTGGTGATGGACAGGGAGGCCTGGCGTGCTGCGATTCATGGGGTCGCAAAGAGTCGGACATGACTGAGCGACTGAACTGAACTGAACTGAACTGAACTAACTATAGCCATTCTCTCTGACAATTTGCCATGTTAAGCATCTTTTCACATGTCTATTGGCTATCTGTGTATCTTCTTTGGAAAAATGTCTGTTCAGTTCCTCTGCCCATTTTTAAAATCAACTTGTTTGCTTTTTAAATAGAAACTAAATTTTCTTATGAAGGCTAAGAGTTTCTCAGCTACTCTTTTTTCCCCAGAGGTAATACTCATCTAAAGTAAGACAATACAATCTGTTCACTGATGTGAATCACCTGTTCTGCCATTATGTGAGCCCAGGGGCTTGTCTTTGAGAAGTGGACTGCTTCTCCAGATCAAGGTTACCAACACTGAATTATTCTTCTATTTTAGCTTTTTTCTCTGGGGGAATAATAATAATAATTGAATATCTATGTTTTGCCTTGGGAGGAAAGATAACATGTTTAAATTTACTTTCCTTTCATTAACTGTTCATAATTGTACTTTCTGAATTTGTACACACATAAACACATACCCTCATGTAATCCTAGGTTGTGTTTCTCTTATAGTCTGTGAATAGAAACCTTTAAAATTCTGTATCCATAATTTAGGGACTTAAATTTGTTATTCAAAACTTTTCACCACCTCTTTTGACTATTTTAGCTTATTGCCATGGTAGCCATATGCTCTAAATGTTAACCTGAAAATAATACAAATTAAGAAGATATATTTTACCTCCTTTTCTACTATATCACTGTCTGGTTGATCAGTGGTGGAAGTATAAGGCCAGATTACAGACTCTCTGTTATTTAATATTAAACACGTGGATTTGAGAAATTAAGTAGATTTTCCACCTTTTTCCACCTGGTGCCTTGGCTACCAAGAAACTATGTGAAGGTAGTTTGAAGAACAAAGGGAATTTTGAAGCAAGAAATCACTCTTTAGTTCTCAATAACTTATCTCTGAGTGAAATGTAATTTTACACAGAAGTTATATGAGGATCATCAATTGCACAGTGTAAATGGTTCTTGTTGCCTTCTCTTGTTATTCCAATTGGGGTCATGAAAGATAATTTTAAAATGCATCTAATATGCACCTATAACTAATTCATTATAGACGCATTCAGGCAATGGATCTATTGTTTCAATAGAATGACAATGTAATTCTGGTCCCTTTTCAATCTATATCATTTATAAAATTTGCCTGATGTTGTGAATGACCCATTTAGAATATGATGGTTCAAATCTAGTCATGACTTACTGTGACTTCTTGATGATTCAGAAAAAAATAATAGCTTTACTCTCAGTTGAGAGTGCAAGTTTGAAGCTATTTCATAGGTAAATTGTTCCCCAATTTTTTTGTAGAGTTCTTCTTAGGTTGGACAAGTGAGCCTGTGACCTACCTACTCTATATGTCCATACTTTTGGTAAGGAAAACCAAAAATGCTTTGTAGTTTCAAAGCATGCGTGTGCTTCCTTTCATGTACTAGGTTTTTATCTGCTTTAGAGCCAGAAAGATGGATAATTCTGCATTTGAGCTATAACTCCTATTAATCTTAAACTCTAAAATCTATTGATTGGAAAGGTATAGCTCATAAGTACCGTTAACATTATGGGGTTAGTGAAAGTGGAGAGTGAAAAAGTTGGCTTAAAGCTCAACATTCAGAAAACGAAGATCACGGCATCTGGTCCCATCACTTCATGGGAAATAGATGGGGAAACAGTGGAAACAGTGTCAGACTATTTTTGGGGGGCTCCAAAATCACTGCAGATGGTGACTGCAGCCATGAAATTAAAAGACGCTTACTCCTTGGAAGGAAAGTTATGACCAAACTAGATAGCATATTCAAAAGCAGAGACATTACTTTGCCAACAAAGGTCCGTCTAGTCAAGGCTATGGTTTTTTCCAGTGGTCATGTATGGATGTGAGAGTTGGACTGTGAAGAAGGCTGAGCACCGAAGAATTGATGCTTTTGAACTGTGGTATTGGAGAAGACTCTTGAGAGTCCCTTGGACGGCAAGGAGATCCAACCAGTCCATTCTGAAGGAGATCAGCCCTGGGTGTTCTTTGGAAGGAATGATGCTAAAGCTGAGACTCCAGTCCTTTGGCCACCTCATGCAAAGAGTTGACTCATTGGAAAAGACTCTGATGCTGGCAGGGATTGGGGGCAGGAGGAGAAGGGGACGACAGAGGATGAGATGGCTGGATGGCATCACTGACTCAATGGACGTGAGTCTGGGTGAACTCTGGGAGTTGGTGATGGACAGGGAGGCCTGGCGTGCTGCGATTCATGGGGCCGCAAAGAGTCGGACACGACTGAGCGACTGAACTGAACTGAACTGAACTGAATAACTCTAGACAAACTTAATTGAAGATAGGCTAACACTAATTTCAAATTGAGAAGCAGGAATGACAGTGACTAAAAATCTTAAGTGAATTAAAATGAATGATGCATGGAAAAGATAATCTATCTGAAAATAGTGGGCAGTCCAGCCATATATTTGTATGCAAGCATATCGGAAAATTGAGTTTGGCCATTGCCTGGCAGCTAGGAAGTTCCAGATGTAGGATAGGGCAGGGGAGGTCTTTCCTATCTCCCAGCATCCTATTGTGTGATTTCATGCTGAATTTCTTTTTCCTTGCTTGTTACATCACTCCTGAAGCTTGCTGTTTGACTTCTGCCTGACTTTGCCAAAGAGTTACTGTGATTCTCTTATATTCCCCAATACTTCACTTATATAAAGTACACTTTAATTGAAGATTTGAAATCATGGTGGCTGTCTATAGCATAGCAGACAACAGAGAATAATCTAAAACCACTGTTCTTACAACTCCTTGCCATCTCTACCTTGAGGATTCCTTGTTTATGTCTTTCCTTGACCTGGAAGTATTAACAGAATCTCCCTTACTCTCAAAACCATTCCTTCCAATTACATTCAAAATTTTGCAAAGGTCTTAAAATAAGGTTCAAAATTATATTTCATCACCATATTCTAGTTCAAATTCTTAGGCAGTCCTTGATCTCTCACTAACCAAAGAAAAATCTAAGCACTTCCCCCTTTTTTCCCTCTCTGTTATATATAAGTAAAAATGAAAATTACGGAATTACTTGGCAGTGACCCATGACATCAGAGAAACAACTTTATTTTTGGTGTGTTCTTGGCAGTTCATCAGAAGAATTTTGTGTGTACTCCTGACTATTCTTTGTTAATAATTATTCTTGTATCTGTTATTTATATATTATTCAAGAGTAGTCAATACTATCTGTGCAAATTCAAACTATTTTCATCTGTATATAAATATCACTTTGGTGTCATGGGATAGTCCTATTAAAATGTACTTTAGATTATATTTGAATGTAGAATTTCATAGCCAATGAGTATCATTCTCTAATTTTTACTTCTAGAAATTCCAAATTTTCAGTGTTTTAATGGAGCAGTAAAAATAGGATAATTTTTTATCTTGATGGTAGTGAAGGCCTGTTTATTTTTCTTGTGGATTCAGATTTCCTGCTACAGTCTGATAAGTTTTTCTAAGGAAGGAAACCTTTATAATAGTATATAATTTAAAGAAATATATAAATTTTTTGAAATTCTATAGGACTTAATGAAATAAGAGAGAGTTGTAGTTTAAGCTTAAGAGTTTTAAAACGATGATCAAATTAATGCTCTTCGAACCTCTTCCATTTTATTAAAGAAGTACTAAGAAATTTTAATACTGCTTTTCCTTTGAAGGCAAAGTCTCTTTCTCCCATGCTTTATTCCTTTCTGATCCTCTCTGATTTTTACTCCTGTCCTGCCTTCTTGACTTTCTTCTCCAAAGAATATGTGCCTATAAGTATATGTTCAGGCTCAGTTAACCTGGATATTTATTTAAGCCAATGTTAAGACCCTTTGATATCATTCCTATATACAAGTTATGTCTAATCTTTTTTCTCAAATTGGGAACGTCAAGGTCCCAAAGTTTGTTTTGCTTATTTATTTATATATGTATTCTTTGGTTAAGAAATGTCTTTGTATCACAAAAATTTAAGGTTTGTATGCTATTATCTGGGGCTTCTCAGATAGTGCTAGTGGTGAAGAAGTTGCCTGCCAATGCTGGAGACATAAGAGATGTGTGTTTGATCCCTGGGTCAGGAAGATCCTTTGGAGGAGGGCATGGCAACCCACTCCAGTATTCTTGCCTGGAGAATCCTCATGGACAGAGGAGGCTGGTGGTCTGTAGTCCATGGGATCGTAGAGTCAGACATGATTGAAGCGACTGAGCATACACACACACACACACACACACACACACAGGCTATAATCCACCCAATCTTAGCTGTTGTGTTTAATAGGTTTCAGTGCCACCTCCTTGGCTACGTGCTGTTGTGTCTATCAGACAGCTTCTAGTAAAGCATTATGGATGACTATGCCTAAACCTAAAATTGCATTGAACAGCCACTGTAAATCTCTTTCTTGTTTAATGCTGTGCCAATATCAATAGCAATAGTAACAGCTAAAGCTGCTGCTCTTGAAGATATCTGTCAAACACATGATGATTAATCCCACTTTTCTCCCTCTGAGTTTGGATTCAGTAAAAAACAGTATATATGATTTGTATACAGAAGCATGATACTAGTTTGATTTTTTTTCTGGTAAATCTGGACTGTAGACCTACTACTATAATCAGATTTCTTGAGACTTGCCCTTCTAGCATATTTGGGGTGGCCATTTAACAAGAGACTTAAAGCAGACATGTGGCTAAATGCACGGGGAATCAACATACCTTATTTTCCAAAGGAAGAGGTAGGCTTCTGGTTTAATTTCTAGAAAGCAAACCATGAGCTATGATCTCACTGTACTTTTTATAGAGCAGGGGAAAGAATGTATTTCTCCTTCCTGATGACAGGGTATTGCAAAAGGGAAATCTTGACAGAGTGAGTCCTTCTTGACTACTGATTTTCCAAACCTTACCAATGAGATAAATCACTCTTCTCATCGAATGGAAGGAAGTGAGGAGATGAGGCGAGGGAAGAGAAAGGAAAAGAAAGGCTGAGAGAGGAAAATGCCTTCTCATTATTTCTGAACTCAAAAGGTAGTCATTCTTGGAAATTCCATGGTGATCTGGTGGTTCAGATTCCGTGTTTCCACTGCAAGGGGCATGGGTTCATCCCTGGCTGTGGAACTAAGATCCCACATGCTGCATGGCATGGGCAAAAAGAAGTATTCTTACTTCACAGGCAAAAGTGGGAACATTTGGAATGGAAGAGAGAGTCCCCATCTTAATAACTAACGTTAAAAATGACCACTTCTTATGTACCAGGTACTGTGCTAAATACTTTGCATTTGTAGTCTTATTTAAAGCTTCATAGTAAACCAATAAGATACCTACTCAATGTCTAGCATTCCTATCTTCTGCTAATAACTCTGTTTCCTTAGGAGAACTGATCTTACATGATCAATAGATTTCTAGTAGAGATTCTGAATATGTACACACCAGAATAAGACATGTCCCATTGGACAGAAACACAGATACATTCATGAAGGGTTGATAGGTTATTTGATAGATGGTTTAGCTATTCCCTGGAGGCTCAGCTGGTAAAGAATCTGCCTGCAATGTGGGAGACCTGGGTTCAACCCCTGGGTTGGGAGAATCCCCTAGAGAAGGGAATGGCTACTTTAACTCCAGTATTCTGGCCTGGAGAATTCCATGGGCAAAGGAGACTGGCAGACTACAGTCCATAGTGTTGCAAAGAGTCAGAAACGATTGAGCGACTTTCACTTTCACTTAGCTATTGTATGTGGAAATTAGTTATGACTGTAAAAGTGTGCTATAAACCTATTAATAAGAATAGAAACTCTCTTGAAAATCTTGGTCAAAGATTTTTCAGTTGCAAAGATGTTATGTTTTTACCTGAAGATGTAATGTTTCTTTATATTTAAATACTTTATTTCATTTTAATCATCATTGTCACTGTTACCACAGTTTAACATATGTTTCTGGAAACCCTTAGTTCCTCTTTCTGATGATCCACCCATGTTCTGTTCTTTTATTTAATTCCCATTGCATTACTCTTTACATTCAAACCATTAAAACTATATAAATGTGGCAGGCCTGGAATTTTATTTGCCTTTCAGTTCAGTCGCTCAGTCTTGTCTGACTCTTTGCAACCCCATGAACTGCAGCATGCCAGGCCTCCCTGTCCATCACCAACTCCTAGAGCTCACTCAAACTCATGTCCATCAAGTTGGTGATGCCATCCAGCCATCTCATCCTCTGTCGTCCCCTTCTCCTGCCCCCAATCCCTCCCAGCATCAGAGTCTTTTCCAATGAGTCAAACTCTTTGCATGAGGTGGCCAAAGTACTGGAGTTTCAGCTTCAGCATCAGTCCTCCAAGAACACCCAGGACTGATCTCCTTTAGGATGCACTGGTTGGATCTCCTTACAGTCCAAGGGACTCTCAAGAGTCTTCTCCAACACCACAGTTCAAAAGCATCAATTCTTCGGTGCTCAGCCTTCTTCACAGTCCAACTCTCACATCCATACATGACCACTGGAAAAACCATAGCCTTGACTAGATGGACCTTTGTTAGCAAAGTAATGTCTCTGCTTTTGAATATGCTTTCTAGGTTGGTTATAACTTTCCTTCCAAGGAGTAAGCGTCTTTTAATTCATGGTTGCAATCACCATCTGCAGTGATTTTGGAGCCCCCCAAAGTAAACTCTGACATTGTTTCCACTGTTTCCCCATCTATTTGCCATGAAGTGATGGGACCAGAGGCCATGATCTTCGTTTTCTGAATGTTGAGCTTTAAGCCAACTTTTTCACTCTCCTCTTTCACTTTCATCAAGAGGCTTTTGAGTTCCTCTTCACTTTCTGCCATAAGGGTGGTGTCATCTGCATATCTGAGGTTATTGATGTTTCTCCTGGCAATCTTGATTCCAGCTTGTGCTTCTTCCAGCCCAGCGTTTCTCATGATGTACTCTGCATAGAAGTTAAATAAGCAGGGTGACAGTATACAGCCTTGACGTACTCTTTTTCCTATTTGGAACCAGTCTGTTGTTCCATGTCCAGTTCTAACTGTTGCTTCCTGACCTGCATACAGGTTTCTCAAGAGGCAGGTCAGGTGGTCTGGTATTCCCCTCTCTTTCAGAATTGTCCACAGTTTATTGTGATCCACACAGTCAAAGGCTTTGGCATAGTCAATAAAGCAGAAATAGATGTTTTTCTGGAACTCTCTTGCTTTTTCCATGATCCAGCAGATGTTGGCAATTTGATCTCTGGTTCCTCTGCCTTTTCTAAAACCAGCTTGGAAATCTGGAAGTTCACGGTTCATGTACTGCTGAAGCCTGGCTTGGAGAATTTTGAGCATTACTTTACTAGCGTATGAGATGAGTGCAATTGTGTGGTAGTTTGAGCATTGTTTGGCATTGCCTTTCTTTGGGATTGGAATGAAAAACTGACATTTTCCAGTCCTGCGGCCACTGCCTTTAGCATTTAGCCTTCTTGTTTTTTTTCTCCTTTTAATCTCTCAGGTTTATTGAAATATAATTGACTAATGACATTGGGTAAACTAAGGTGCACAATGTGACCTGCATTCTTACCATCACTCCTCCACTGTCAGTCTTCAGTAAGTTTATGGACACTTCATATCAGCCAATTTATTAGAGATCTATTATCTCCATAGAGTAACTATAAATACATATAAAATTTACACTGGAAAATAATGCTATCTTAATACAATTTACATGGAATATTTCATCTCAGAATTTAGAGTGTAGATGGAAAAGATAATCTTTTCATATCTTGGCATCCCCATAAAACTTGGCAACTAGCATCATTTTTATTTTATGGAGGTGGGAAAGGGGTTGAGAACTAGATACCAATTAATTTACCTGAAGTTACATGGACTTTATCTGTACTTGAGTGAGAGAGACACAAATACGTGGCTCTTCTGCTCCCTGTATCATCTTCTTGATTTATCTCGACTCGAGATATAATAGTATATCCAGGACCTTCAGAGGTTAGTCATAGGTAAGTGCCCATTACACAGTCATGTGTTTGATCTGTGTAGAATATTTTTTATAAAATCTTATGCTATTTTATTAACCACAATCTACTGGCATGTGATCCTGGATATCAAGATAGAATGCCTTATAGACGGAGTGTACATTGTACAAAATAATTGTGCAGAATTCCTTTGGCTAACGGCTTCTGCCTTAACACTGCAACCACTGTGCCTAAATGGCCTTGAGTTTAAGAGAATTAGGAGCTGTACCCTCCAATGTTCATTGCAGTACTGTTTACAATAGCCAAGACGTGGAAGCAACCTAAGTGCCCGTAGACGGAGGAATGGATAAAGAAGATATGGTACTTATGTGCAATGGAATATTGCTCAGCCATTAAAAAGAATGAAATACTGCCATTTGCTGCAACATGGATGGACCTAGAGAGTGCCATATTGAGTGAAGTAAGTCAGACAGAGAAGAAGAAATATCATATGTCATCTCTTATATGTGGAATCTAAAAAGAAATGATGCAAATGAACTTACAAAACAGAGAGACTCACAGACTTAGGAAACGAACTTATGGCTGCTAGGAGAAAGGGATAGTTAGGGAGTTTGAGGAGGTCATGTACACACAGTATATTCAAAATGGATAACCAGCAGTATAGCACATGGAACTCTACTCAATGTCGTGTGGCAGCCTGGATGGGAGGGGGGATTTGGGGGAGAGTGGATACATGTATATGCATGGCTGAGTCCCTTTGCTGTTTACCTGAAACTACCACACATTGTTAATTGGCTATACCCCAATACAAATAAAGTTTAAAGTTTGAAAAAAAATATTTTTAATAACAAAAAAAGAAAATTAGGAGCTGTAGTTATTAGTTTGTGGGCCTCACATCTCATTAAGAGGTTCTATTAAAACTGTGAAAAACAAATACAATGTCAGTCTCTGTACTTAGAAATCCTGGTCTCTCTTCACTTAATTATACGGCTAGGCTGTCATAACATTTTCAGAAAAGAAAAAAAAAAACTTTGTGAGCAAATCTGTCTTCAGGTTGTTGGTCAATATTTTTATTTCAAAGGGATAAATGCTCTCTGTAATCATTGTGTGATCTCTGCCCATATTAAACAAGTTTCTTCTTTCTTTTAAGTAAGAACACTCTTGTTTTATTGAGTTTTCTATATACTAAATGATACAATGTCTTGGAAAGCACCTCATTGATTTTTGTTGAATGAGGTTGCTGGTTTAAACTTTGGAATGTAAGATGATTGCTAATGCTTACATGTTGGAATAGTCACTGTGAGACAAGTTGAGGACAATTAAATAAAATTGCAATTGAAATCAGGATGAATTGATATTTGCACAAGATATCAGTAATTCAGAGAAAAATGTAACAAAACATTTGTATCCTGATTTTTTTCTTCAGTCATATTGAAAACAAGCATTTGCAATAGGAAGGCATTGATTTTTGTCCCCAAAGAGCTCTTCCCCAAATCATAGCAACTGCAAGATAAAAAAGAAAAAAAAAAAAACCTTAAAGTATTTTTCATTAAGGGAACAAGTTTTCTTTTTTAGGTATCCAACTCCAACAGAATTAGATTATATGTAAAGATGTCAAAGAATTTTCCAGGTGTAAGATATTTTATATAGCTATAAAGCAGTAAAGTGGAAAATGAAAAATGAGACAAAATGAATTTATATATAAAATAGTTTATCATCAGTTATGTTAGCTGATATCTTGAAAATAGTGTTTGAAGTAATATTATATGATTTAGCTGCAGGTATGTGTGGCAATAAATTCAAGTCTAGAGTTATCCTTCAGTCATATAAAATATTGAACACAGCATATCATTTTAAAATGATGTGTAGTGCACCATGTAGAGAGCAAAATGACAATCAACGATAATACTTTCTGACCCCGGCTCTCTGACAAAGCCACAGTTTAACTGGTTTATTGACAGGGTAGATTATTATAGATTAGAGTGGTTCACAAAAGATGGCAGCTCCTATTCTTCTGTAATAGTCCAACTGAGCTGTTCTTGAAAACCCTTCATCCAAGGAGCTCAAAACATTACTAGAAGGTACTCTTATGTCTAAACATTTGTCTTTTAACTTTTTATTTGTGAGGAATTTGGAATCTTAATTAGTATTCATCAGTTATTCCTATGAGACATTCTAGCATATTCAGATCATTTAAAAATGAGTCTCTAAGGCCTAGGAACTCTGATTAACCCCTCTAGAGAAACACTGTTAGAACACTTGGCCTTCAAAGCTCAACTCTGTCATTGCACAATTGATGCATATTTATGTCTAAAATAAGGGGAACACATCAGTTAGCCTTTTCCCAGAGCCATTTACTTTGTGAAGCTACCTTCATTAATTTTTCTCCTTACATGATTATAAGTAAGAATATCACTGATTTTCATCATTCCACTTGCTTTACAGAAGGCTTGATCTAATTAATGTATTATTTTTTTTTAGAAAAGATCTATGTATATCAAAGATAATTAAGCACTTCTTTGTTATAAACACTTTGAAGAAAGGGTTTCATTGTGCTTACAGGATATTATATTTTCTTAGAAACCCAAACCTTTTGAATTCTCTTCATATGTTTCTGTGGAATATTTAGAAACTGAAATCTCCTTTATTTTAAGTGTCATGAACAACAGATGGTGACCCTAAAAAGACTACTTTCATATTCAAGTCATTTTGCAATAGCAACTGCCTTGAATTGTACTCAAAGTAAACTTAGTGCTTGTGAGTATAGATCAGAAATCCAAATGCATCAGAAGATAGGAATGGAAGATAATAAATAGTTCTTTTACATTTAAATGACTTCATTTTTCTGAAATATCAAAACCTGGTCAAAATTATAGTGGTGGAATTTTGATATCTGTAAATTCATCTCCTGTCCATAAACTTTGAGACTTGAATGAAAGCTTCCTTTGTGACTTAAGGTAGATATGTCTTTATGATCCTTGTGTGAATTTCCCTTAACTGTGCCCACACTGCAGATTTTGGACTTGCCAGCATCCACAAAATTCTGAGCCAATTCCTAATAATAAATTTCTTTCTATATATGAATACATCCTATTGATTCTGTTTCTTGGGAAAACCCCAATTAAGACAAATTGATTCCCGGTTTGACTACAGAATATGATGGATTATGAAATGTACAAAGTGGGGAGTAGCAAAAATGTAGTGAGGAGATTGTGGCTTTACTTTAGATCTGCAGCTAACCCACCTGTGTGATTCTAGATGAGTCTCAACAAACTTAAAGCTTTTCCTGTATCAAAATGAGAAGGTTCAAATAGATAAACTCTTACATCCTTTCCAGTTTTAATATTGATGACTACATCCCGTATGATCTTGGCCTTGGAAAAGCCTATAGTTTCTCTGATATTTCTTTCATCACTACCATGGTATTAAGAATTATGGGAAAAAATGTAGAAAATGGCATTTACTGAATATAAAGGAATGATTATCTACTATTAATGAATTAATGTAAAATGGCAATGCCCATTCATCATGCCCTGTACTCAATCAAAATCAAAGTAATCAAGTAATCCATTCTCAAAACAATCAAATTCTTATTCCAAGCAATTTCTTGCCCATGATAGACATTTGTTTTAATACCATTGATAGAGTTTAATAATTCTGAAAGAAAAAAGGACAAGACAAGAGGCAAACCAACCTTCAAGAATGATGTCTCCCAGGAATGTGAGCTGAGGCTCCCTGAGGCATCAGATAGAATGTTAATGGAAAATGTGGGTCTAATTGCTGTTGTATCAGTGCCTTAGGCATTTCCTGGTTCTTATTTCATGTTTTACTGAATGGTTTTGTTAAGTGATTTCTTTCTTTGCTTCCTTTTGGATTTTGCTTTTAAAAATCTGATAATTTTTTTTCTGTTAACTATTCTTCTTTTGTTCTCCTTGTTGCTAGATACTCTTTAATAATGAAATGGAAAAATTTTCACTTAGCTATGCATACTTTTTATCTACATATCATTCATTGTCATCAACACTATCATTTCCATTACCTTTACAGATTTTTGTGCATTTGCCATGTGCTATTCTTGTAGACACCAAATAGTTTATGGAGAAGATGTAACTTATGAGTATTTTAAGATGAATATAGAGAAGAAATAAATGAAGAATTATAGTAAAATGAAGCAGGTCTTCCAGTTAGTAAAATAGTATGTTGTTCCTTTATCATAGTTGTGCCTGAGTTCAAGTTTCAAACACTGAAAATGCAAATTTAAAAACCTCTGCTACGTTTTATGAATTATCATTAAAATATTCTCAGACTATTGGCTGTAAACTGTGCTGCTTGGTCTAAAGGAATGTCATTTGGTGATCCAAATTGGTATAGTAAGCTCTGTCCCAGTCCTTTCACAGTTTTAAGCATTTGCTTCTACCACCAGCTACGCAAATCTCTGTCTAGAGTAACTGTCCATTCCTGTAGGACCCAATTCATAGCCTCTCAGCATCACCAGTAGCGGTTTCACGTGGTCTTCTTGTCAGCTCTATTCGGGGTTTTTCCTCCCAGAGAAATTCTACAGTCGTCTGTGATTGTTCAGTAGAGAGATGGGTCTTGCATCAGTTCAAACATGCTTCTCCATTCTGCAACATACAAAACCAAAAAACTGCCCCTAAGTTTCTCACTCTCATTATCAATTTAGTAAATGTTTTTCAGGAAGCTGATGACATTGATTCATAAAATGAGACAATAACTCCTTCATATTATACTTTCTGATTTCAGTAGTCTTTTGTCCATCTCCCCCAACTATCTTTTTGGTAACCAGAGGTTGTGTGTGTGTGTGTGTGCTCAGTCATGCTCGATTCTTGAGGCCCCATGGACTGTAGCCCACCTGGCTCCTCTGTCCATGGAATTTTCCAGGCAAGAATACTGGAGTGGGTTGCCATTTCCTTCTCCAGGGGATCTTCCAGGGATCAAACCAGTGCCTCTTGCATCTCCTGCTTGGGCAGGCACATTCTTTACCACTAGTGCCACCTGGAAAGTCCAACTAGATGTTATAGAAGCTCTATTTGCTTTTCCAGCACAAATTTTTCCTTTTGGTCATGGCCCTAAGGCTAGAGACTAAAATCTGTAGCACCAGAATTTACCTCAATACTTTGCTTTACTTTGATTTTAGCTATTGCAGACAAAGATAACCAAAAGGACTGTATATTTAGCTTGTCATGACTTTGCATTTTTTTAATGTATTTAGGGAGCCAAGTCCTTGGGTATGGGGTCTGCTATTTCTGAATGGAATTCTTTACCTCCAGTAACTGGTGGTGCGACTGCTATCTCAAGTTGCAGGTAACTTGTTAGCTAACTCAGTGTTAAAGGTTCATCAGTCCTTGTCCCCTCACCCTTTTCAGGATTGTTCTAGAGAATCCCACTTCTGATGCCAATTAAATTATCTAAATTGATGCAAAAAAATGTGACAAAATTCAACCTCCGTTTATAATAAAATGCTGCTGCTGCTAAGTCGCTTCAGTCGTGTTCAACTCTGTGCGACCCCATAGACGGCAGCCCACCAGGCTCCCCCGTCCCTGGGATTCTCCAGGCAAGAACACTGGAGTGGGTTGCCATTTCCTTCTCCAGTGCATGAAAGTGAAAAGTGAAAGTGAAGTCGCTCAGTCGTGTGTCTGACTCTTAGCGACCTCATGGACTGCAGCCTACCAGGCTCCTCTGTCCATGGGATTTTCCAGGCAAGAGTACTGGAGTGGGATGCCATTGCCTTCTCCGTATAATAAAATGAACCCCCAACAAACCCAAAAGGATATTTCTTCAATGTTAAGACATCTAAAAAGAAAGAAAAAAAACAAAACAAAACTTTGTCCTTCCTCTCCTCCAACCTTGCAATTAGCTTCGTGTTGTTGTTGTTCAGTCCGAGTCATGTCCAACTCTTTGTGAGCCCATGCGCTATAGTCCACTAGGATCCTCTGTCCATGGGATTTCCCAGGCAAGAACACTGGAGTACTCCTTCTCCAGGGGATCTTCTGATTAGGGATTGGACGCATCTCTTGCATTGGCAAGCAGACTCTTGATTGCTGAGCCACCAGAGAAGCCCCAATTAATGTGTGTGCTTGTCACTCAGTTGTGTCGACTCTTTGTGACCCCAGGGACTGTAACCCACCAGACTCCTTTGTCCATGGGGATTCTCCAGGCAAGAATACCGGAGTGGGTTGCCATGCCTAATGGTTACTTCATTAACTTCATGAATGTTCTTCCTCTAAGATCAAGAATAAAATGAGGATGTTTACTGTGATATATATCTAGTCAAACTTTCTGCTACTGTATTTTACATTTCTAGCACCCCTTTTGGCTTGCAACTCAAGGCTGAAATTCTGTCTTCGTGCACGTTGTCCACATTTCCCTTGGATCTGTTAATATTTTTATTAGATATGAAAGTCTCTGTCTAATAATTCCAACCTTTGAGCAGTCTCTGGGTCTCCTGTAGATCTTTTCTATCTTGATCGCAGGCTACATTTTCATGCTTTTTTGGTGTGTCTCTGAATGTTTAATTGCGTAGAAGGCATTGTGCATAAAAGGATACTAGACACTGAAGTTAACTTACCTCCTAAATGAGCATGATACTTCTTTGGCCATATTGCTAGAGTGGCACCAAAGTAAGTGTGGTCTTTCGTTGTTGTTGAGCTAATCTGTTACTAATGAATTTTTTTAGTTTTTGATTGATTCAGTTCACCAGTGGCTTCAACATCTTAGAGTAGGATCAAGACTTTCCTTTCAAAAATGTTTGGAGATGAAGCACTGGCAAGAAATTTAGTGCTTTATGGGTGAGCCACCAGTTTTCCAAACTCTTGATGATTTTTCTCTCCTTTATATTCTGAGTACCAGCTTTCTGAATTGCTGGGGAATTGTTTTTGTATCAAGAGAAGAACTGTGGGAAAAGGTTGGCATATGGGTTTAGAGAGACCCTGTGGCAGAGGTTCCTTTGCATTCTAGTGTATTCCATGTGGAATTCCTCCTTACACATCAATGGCACGTCTGTCCTCATTGTTGCCACTATGCATGAGATAAAAGTGGCTGTGGTCTCCTTTCTCCTGTGCAGAGCTTTTTCATTTCTTAACTTATTTAGGTATCTTTATATCCTTAGATTTCTGATTGGCTTAAAAATTTTGATTTTTTTTTAGCTTATGTGGTTTGTTTTGGTTGTTAGGGTGAGAGGATGGACTCTTTCAACTTTCTATAGTCTAACCAGACCTATTTTACTTATGTTCTCTTTCATCTTTCTCTCTGGAATTGAATACTTTGGTTATTAAGTTTTAATATTTCCTATTTAATAATGAAATCATTTAAGACCATAGATTGACATCTGAGTTAAATTTTTCTGTACCGTCCATGTTTTTTATATGCAATGCTTTCATTGCCACTAATTTATAGATATTATTAATTGCAGTTTTGATTTCAGTTCTTCTCTGCTGCTGCTGCTAAGTCGCTTCAGTCGTGTCTGACTCTGTGTGACCCCATAAAAGGCAGCCTACCAGGCTCCCCCGTCCCTGGGATTCTCCAGGCAAGAATACTGGAGTGGGTTGCCATTTCCTTCTCCAATGCATAAGGTGAAAAGTCAAAGTGAAGTCGCTCAGTAGTATCCGACTCTTAGCGACCTCATGGACTACAGCCTACCAGGCTCCTCTGTCCATGGGATTTTCCAGGCAGGAGTACTGGAGTGGGGTGCCATTGCCTTCTCTGTCAGTTCTTCTCAGGAGTATTTAAAAAATGGTGTGTGTGTGTGTGTGTGTGTGTGTGTATTTAATTATAGTTTTGTTACATTGTGATCAGAGAGTGTAGTAAAAACGACTGTTGCTTTGGGGGAGTCCTGGAGTCCTTTTTATGACCAACACAATGGTATTGTCTTTGGCTCAGGGTACTAGGGTTATCTTGCACATAAATTATAATTAGTACTTGTTGAATGAATAAAAAATCTTTTTCTGCTGGTAAATGTTAACTGTATAGCTAAAAAAACTATTTGTGGATCCAAAGTTTGATCTATATTATTGTTCTGTTCAGATTTATTTTTTTCTAATTGATCAATTGAAGACTAAGTTTGATTGATGGTTGAACAATCTAATGGTATGTTGGTTGAACAACTTATGGTATGTTGCATGTGTGTGTGTGCTCAGTTGTGTCTGACTTTTTGTGACCCTATGGACTGTAGCCCTCCAGACTCCTCTGTCCATGGAATTCACTCCTCTGTCCATGGAATTCTCCAGGCAAGATTACTGGAGTGGATTGCCATTTCCTCCTCCTGGGGATCTTCCCAGCCCAGGGATAGAACATGGTCTCTTGCATCTCCTGCATTGACAGGCAGATTCTTTACCACTGAGCCACCTGGGAAGCCAAGAATTATATACCACCTCCCATTTGATTGTGATTTTGTCAATTTCTCCTTGTATTTTCTAAAAAAAAAAAAAAAATTACTCTTGTGTTACTGAACCAAACGTGGGTCCTGTCTCCCATTCAGAATAACGCCAATCTTTGACATGTGTTATGAAGGAAAATGCAGCATTTACTGTAGGTGTCAAACAAGGAATGCAGGCATGAATGCAGAAAAACCACATACTCTGCAGTGGGTTTCAGGGAAGTTTTTAAGGGCAAGATGAGGGAGGAGACCATGGGGTATGTGATCAGCCTTGCGCAAAATTCTCTGCTTGGCTGATGGTAAGGTAACAGGGCAGTGTCATGTGTTAACTTTATCAGTCCTCAGGCTTCAGCTGATCTGGGGTCTATGTGTTCATGGTCACCATATGGTTAACTTCTTCCACTTGTAAAATCACTCAGGAATGTGTGTCAGACACTGTTATTTGTGTATTTCAAGGAGAAATTAAAGATTCTGTGACTGCTATATGGCTGATTTACTACTTAAATTGTTACCAGTTCTCCCCACTGTTACTTTTGTTCACATCTTTTCAGTAATTAATTCTTGAGTCAAATTTTGTGATTCAGGGGAGGCCTGGGAGACTAGTTTTTCTACCAAAAAAAGGTAGGCAGAAAACTTGGGGTAGGGGTCTGTCCTGGGAAGGCCACATAGGGTCTTGCTCAGTTACACTTGTTCTTTTTCTTGCATTTAAACGATGCATAATGGTTCATGATATAATTTTTTCTTGTTTCTTAATATATCATCTCATTTGCTGATGATCTTTGTATTTGTATCACTTTGATATTAATTTTGTATCCTTTTGTATTTGTTTGATAAACATTTCCATATATGTCTAAAATTTTTATGTCACATTTTCTTAAGTGTGATTCTTATAAGCAATGTGTAGTTGTATTTTGTTTAAGGTTTAATACTGGAGACTTCGTTTTTAACCCATTTTTATTTATTGCCATAATTGAGTTTTTTACTTGCCTGTTCTTCCCATATTGCTTTACATTTTCTGTTTTTGGTTCACTTTTTCTCTCCATCCCACCACTCCTCTTTCTCCTTCTTTCTCTCCTTTTCCAACTACCTTTTGCTGTGTGGACTTTTTTGTTGTTTCTACTTCTGTTCTCTTTGAATTATTTTCATACTTTGCATTGTCTTACACTTTACTAGTTTTTAACCTTTAATTTTAAAATATGCCTGACCCTATATTTTTATAATTGTTTAAGGTAAAAAAAACGAAGCACCGTTGCTTGACTGCTATGAATAATGAACATATGCATATGACTTGGCCACAAGACTTAGCCATTTGATCTCAATAGTTCTTGTAATTAGTGCCAAATTTTTTCAGTTCCTACAGCAGTTTGGCCTATAGTCTTAATTTTCAGCATTGTTAAGACTGTTCATCTTTTTCTGAATTTTTGTTATCTGTTTCCTTTGGAAGCTGCACAAGGCTGATTCATGTGTTATTAGCCAGGTGTCATCTCTCTGATTTTGCTTCTGTTAAAATGTCTAATGGTGGCTGACAAAATATAGAAAAGCTATTGGTTTTTATTTATCTTTTATTTAGCTAATTTACTGAACTGCTTTATTAATTAAAATGAGTTTCAATTGATTATAACTATCTGATTACACAATTATATCATCTGGAAATAATGAAAAATTTGTATTCAATTTTCCAGTTTTATTATTTCTAAATTATCTCTTCTGTCTTGTTTCACTGTTAGGTATGATTTGGCTGTTGGTTCAAAATATTACAATTGCTTTAGCAGTCACTGCATTGTTTATAGTGTTCACAAACTAACTTTATAATAATCAGTTATTGAGTATTTAAATATCCACATCTGTAGCTTCTGTATTCTTTCCTTTTTCTCTGATTGAACATTACCATTTCTAGCCACCTGGATTCTTTCTCTTTCAAGATTTCTCTAAATCACTAACCTGGCTCTGAGACAATTTTAACATTTCTTAGTACCTCAAGAATTATTATGAATCTGGTATTTTATACTCATGTAGGGTAGCTACACGCTCCCTTCTACTACAGTCTCCCCTGACATGTTTCTGTATTCTTTCCAAATTACTTGTCCTACCCTTCTGTTCTAGAGGCTGAAGCATATGAAGTTCTCCTTATATGAAAAAGGGCGTCTATGGAGAATCTCCCTTAACCTACACGTAAGGGTTAATCTAATATAAACAGTCCTAATACATGGGCTTTTAAAAGTGATTTCGTGTATTGTGGGTACAACTGACAAATAAATAACTAGCAGAATCAACACTGGTCCCAGGGCATGATATTCTTTTGTGTTGGGCATTCTCCCTCGCATGGAGTCAGCTGGCATTAAATGTGATAGTGGTGATGCTATTTGGATAATGGTTTGCTTGAGACCCAGTCTCAGAAGAAGCCCAAAGCATCCACTGGGTTCTACACCACTGTAACAGTCACACCCATGATCAGGGTTTAGTTCTCTTTCAGTTTTGCCCACGCCATCCCTCCGCTCCACAAGTTCCCTTCATTGGTTTATTAGTACCAATATTGCTCTGCTAAAAACTTGGATTTATTTTATCATTCCTACACCTAATTCCTTAGGAGATACTGTTACTTATGTCTAGCTTTCCTCTCCCTCCCTGATAGGAGCTAATAGTTGCTTTCTAATGAAAGTCTCTTCTCTCACCAGCTTGTTCTTTCCTGTTGGTGAGAAAGCACTGTGATAGAGTCCGCTCTCACAGGAAGTCAACTTTCATTTTCTAATTCCAACTCTACTTCTCATATTTTGTCAACCTTTGACAAAAGCCAGCAGAAGATAAGATGGAGTAATAAAGTATGTTATAGAGCGATACCTGGGGAAATCAAGGACATAATCATTGAGCACTTAAGTGAGTATAAAAGGATAAATGTAAGTGGCCAAGTGGAGGAAAGGAACTCTTATTCTTTCCACAGATCACAAATTCAATGTTAATTTAGGGAATTCAAGTATTTGGATTTCTGTTTAATCACCTCAGTTAAATAGCACCTAGTGCTAAATTCTTTATTTCTTTATTCGATTGTATAATTTTTCAGAAGTCAGAGTTAGAAACTCGGAAGCTACTACTCTGAGACTAATTCTAGGCCATGAAGAAGAATTGGCTGTTGGATTGGATTGTTCTGGGACTTGGGGCAGAAGGAATGCTGCCATCCAAGTCCTTGTGCAGTCCTGGAAAGGGCACTGTGGACCGAAGCATGTGTCTTGTTGGTTTTAGGGGGACAGATTCCAAACAAGAGATAATGATGACAATACTCTTATAGCCTGAAAATATAGAAAGCAAAAAATCTTCAAAGCTTGAGTGCTATCAAAAACAACTTTCAAAATATGAAAGAAAAAGATTCATGCAAGTTAAAAAAGATGGAAACAAATGAAAATGATGCTAGTGTTTTCAGAATCTTCTGATGAGATTTGAAATAGGTATAAAATGAGAGAGATACATAAGTAAAGACTAATATAAAAATCAGTATGGTCCCATTAGAAAATGATTAGGAAGGCTAGTAGCTGAAATTTGCAAACAGGGGAAAGAGGGTCAGAGGGCAAAGGGTCAGGGCTCAGTTTTCTTTGTAAACATGCCCAGTATGTTGTCAGCTCCTGTGCCATGGATGAGAGCTGTCCAAAGAATGTAAAGACCACTGGGTTATGTGCAAGCATCTCGGGGCATCACTCTAGGTCTCGCGCTTTCTTTTTCTGAATCTGTTTTCTCTGCCTATTTTTTGTGGCTTAGTTGGATTCTGTCCTTCTAGTGTAAACCCTTATATCAGTGCTCTGGTAAAGCTGCTATATGGCTTTCCCCTCCTTTGCCCAGAAAGACTTTTTTGTTTGTTCTTTTCAAAAAGCATTGTGTGTTAAATTTTTCAATAATACAGAAAAGTTGAATTAATACACATATAACTACTACTTGCATATAAATATAATATTGTTTCCTCTCTTATATAAAGCAAGGGCTAAACTGGTTTAAAGTAAATTATAGATCTGGAAGAATTTACCTAAACATTGTAGTATATGTTTCTAAATTTAAATAAAGCACATTCTCATACATAACCACATATTCAAATTTCCCTCATTTTCTCCCAGAATATCTAGTTGTATCTTAAAAATCAAGATATAATTAAGGACTAAACATTGCCTGTAAATCTCTTAAATTATATCTCTTCAACGCCTTTTATTCTAAAATAGTTCTCTTCCTCCCCTCCACCCTGCCCCAATATTGTCTTTTCCATGAGAGTCCAATTTCTTATTGAAAACTTTATATTCTGATTTTGTCAGACTTTTTCTCTTCATTATTCTCTCTTTCCTGTGTTTCTTCATAACTGAAAATTAGATGTTAAAAGTTTGCTTAGGGTTAGTTTAAACATTTTTGGCCGTGGTAAGTGCATCGTATCAGGAGGCGCTTGACGTGTGGTTATCCCACCTGGGCATTGTTTTCTTGAAATCTCTTGACTCCTGGAGATTTTCTGTAGTTCGAGTTCTGTAGCTTGGGGTCACTTCTGCTTATCCCTGTCCAGGCCCCAGCTACTGGAGCTCAGAGCCAGGTGTGATCCCATGAGACGATCACGTTCTATCCCCGGCCTGTCACTCTTCTTGGGTAATCACATCCACTCTTAGGCACTCAATAGCCAACTCTGAAAAGCTGTTGAATGATTGATTTTCTATAGAAGATAAAATCAGAATGTCATTCAGGATAGATTAAATTCAGTCTAGTTTAGAGATGAGAGACTGCATTTTTTGTGTCTAAGCTGCTGTGCTTGTGTCGTTTACCTTATGATTAGATATGCCTTTTAGATGGGGAATGCAGGCTAAAGTTTCTTGCTGGCATCTATTTCTATAGTTAAAGAGAAATGTATACAGTCCCATGTTCCACCCTCCTTAGTCCCTGGTTAAAACTATAGTTTGTGGTTGAGTTACCTGTCAGCACATTGATCCTCTGCTAGTAATAGCCTAAAGAACAATAGAAGCTATGCTGCAAGGAGCACATGGCTTTTGAATAATTTACAGTGTGGTATTAAATAAATAAAAGAGTAAAATGGAAAAAACACCCTCAGCTTTATTCTCTCTGAACTTTCATATCTGTGGCACACACACATTCATGAAAAATCTTATTATGGCCTCTGATTTGTAACCATGGAAAATTGACTTATAGTTATTGAAGATGTATGTTGGCGTTTGCAGCTTTATATTAGCAGAGTGTCATAGATGTGCAGGGCAAATATTCCAGCATCTTAGCTATAAAATCAGGAAAGAAAACTTTTATATTCTGTCAACCAAAAAAAAAAAAAAATGCAGAAGACTGCAAATAAGAAAAAGAGTTTCATTTAGTCTTAAGAACTGTAATTCAAAAGACACAGATTCAAGTAAAACTGAAAATGTCCTGAGAAAGAAAGAGTCAGCGACTTGTGAAGGCAAAACCATGAGCTTGTACTCTGAAACAAGAGGAGAAACGTTGGTGCTTAAGTGATGGTTATCATGAGCTGTTTTAGGCTAAGGGTCGGATAATTATCTCAAGTTTCTGTCAGTTGTTCTGGATGCTTCATTTGAACAACAGTAGTCAAAAGGTCAAATTCCATCTATGGAATGGATGGAATATCCATGGATATGATCTATGGAATCTGCTATGTGCAGAAGTCACACTTCTGAGATGGCCTCCTGACTCCATCCTAGGACACTCTCTTAGCAATATCAATTCCATTTCGATTTTCCTTTCACAACTTCCATTAGTTTACTAAAACGTTGACAAACATCCTTATCAGCATTATAATGGATTCTGAGTGACCCTTTGTGTTTTATACTAAGAATAAAAACTGCACCTATCATCCCCATACTCTTACTCTGATCCTCATTTAGTCTCAATCAGGGCTGGTCAACTTCTGCAAAAAGTCAGATAGTAAAATATTCTAAGTGGTGTGGGTCACATGGTTTCTGACACAACTGCTTGACTTTGTTGTTGTAGCACTAAAGCAGCCGTAGGCAAGTTGTAAATGAATGAACTTGGCTGTGCTTCAATAAAGCTTTATTTATAAACATTAAAATTTTAATTTCTCTAACACGTCATTAAACATTATCTTTATATTTTCAAAAAATATTTTAAAATGCAAAAATCATTCTTAGCTCACAGGCCATACAAAAATATAAAAACAGGCAGACTGATTCGGTCTATATAGTTTGCCAACTCTTGGACCAAATCATTTTAATCTTTACATATTTCTCTCCTCACTTTTCTTTCCCTCCCTTCTTTTTCTCACAGAAATATACAATGTTGAGCAATTAATATCATGATTTACAGTAGCAAATGTGTGGTTAGTCTTCCTTTGTTCCCTGGCACATAGCTCCTATGGAATTTCTTACATGTCAAGAGTTGTCTTTTTTAAGGTTGATGAGGTGACTTTTGGAAGCCCCTAGGTAACCTAATGATGTGGGCTGATTGCCAGGGAAACCAACCATATAACTACAGGCTTATGACTTGCAGTGCCACCCGCTCACTCCTGGGAGCCAAGAGGGACTGGGGATTGAATTAATCATCAGTGGCTAATGTAATGTAAGCCTCCATAACAATCCCAAAAGGTCAGGGTTCAGAGAGCATCCAGAGAGCACATGGAGATTTGGGGAGAGTGGCACTCAAGGAGAGGGCATGGAAGCTCTGAGCTTTTCCCCATACCTTGCCCTATGTATGTCTCTTCTACCCAGCTGTTCTGGCATCACATTCTTTTACAATTAAAGGTAATCTAGGAAGCAAAAGGGAGAAGGCAATGGCAGCCCACTCCAGTACTCTTGCTTGGAAAATCCCATGGACGGAGGAGTCTGGTGGGTTGCAGTCCATGAGGTGTCGAAGAGTCAAACACTTGACTGAGCGACTTCACTTTCACTTTTCACTTTCAGGCATTGGAGAAGGAAATGGCAACCCACTCCAGTGTTCTTGCCTGGAGAATCCCAGGGATGGGGGAGCCTGGTGGGCTGCCGTCTATGGGGTTACACAGAGTTGGACACGACTGAAGCGACTTAGCAGCAGCAGCAGCAGTAGCAAATTAATCAAATCTGAGGAGGAAATCATTGGAACCTCTGATCTATAGCCAGTAGGTCAGAAGCTCAGGTGAAAACTTGGACTTGAGACTGGCATCTGAAGTGGGGTGAGAGTGAGGGTGTGTATAGGAGAAGCACAGGCTTGTAGAAGTGAACCCTTATTCTGTGGGAAATGATGCTATCTCTAGGTAGATAGTGTCAGAAATTAGTTGAATTGTAGAACACCCAGCTCCTGTCCTATCATTTCACTTGCTTAGTGGTATCTGGAAAAAAAAAAAAAAGACAAAGTGGAATTGGGTGCAAATTGTAAATGACAACTCATCAAGATATTCATTTCCCCTCAGAAACACAAATACAACCTGCTAGCATAAAAAAAATGATAAGTAAATGTAGTAATTGTCACTAATCTCTATACTAATGCAAATTTTACTGTTACTGATTTTATATTTCAATGTTGATTATAAAGATTTGACTCAAGGTTAAGTTGTGTCTTCCATGATAAAAGTTTTTCTACATGCATGCATATAAGTTCAGTTCAGTTCAGTTTAGTCGCTCAGTCGTGTCCAACTCTTTGCAACCCCATAAATCCCAGCACGCCAGGCCTCCCTGTCCATCACCGACTCCCGGAGTCTACCCAAACCTGTATCCATCGAATCGGTGATGCCATCCAACCATCTCATCCTCTGTCCTTCCCTTCTTCTCCTGCCCTCAATCTTTCCCAGCATCAGGGTCTTTTCAAATGAGTCAGCTCTTCATTATCAGGTAGCCCAAGTATTGGAGTTTCAGCTTCAACATCAGTCCTTCCAGTGAACACTCAGGGCTGATCTCCTTTAGGATGGACTGGTTGGATCTCCTTGCAGTCCAAGGGACTCGCAAGAGTTTTCTCCAACACCACAGTTCAAAAGCATCAATTCTTTGGCGCTCAGCTTTCTTTATAGTCCAACACTCACATCCATACATGACCCCAGGAAAAACCATAGCCTTGACTAGATGGACCTTTGTTGGCAAAGTAATGTCTCTGCTTTTTAATATGCTGTCTAGATTGGTCATAACTTTCCTTCCAAGAAGTAAGCGCCTTCTAATTTCATGGCTGCAATCACCATCTGCAGTGATTTTGGAGCCCAGACAAATAAAGTCAGCCACTGTTTCCTCATCTACTTGCCATGAAGTGATGGGACCAGATGCCATGATCTTCGTTTTCTGAATGTTGAGCTTTAAGCCAACTTTTTCACTCTCCTCTTTCACTTTCATCAAGAGGCTTTTTAGTTCCTCTTCACTTTCTGCCATAAGGGTGGTGTCATCTGCATATTTGAGGTAATTGATATTTCTCCCGGCAATCTTGATTCCAGCTTGTGCTTCCTCCCCAGCATTTCTCATGATGTACTCTGCATATAAGTTAAATAAGCAGGGTGACAATATACTGCCTTGATGTACCTCTTTCCCGATTTGGAACCAGTCTGTTGTTCCGTGTCCAGTTCTAACTGTTGTTTTTTGACCTGGATACAGATTTCTCAGGAGGCAGGTCAGGTGGTCTGGTATTCTCTTTGAGAATTTTCCACAGTTTGTAGTGATCCACACAATCAGTCAAAGGCTTTGGCGTAGTCAATAAAGCAGAAGTAGATGTTTTTCTGGAACTCTCTTGCTGTTTCAACAATCCAATGAATATTGGCAATTTGATTTCTGGTTCCTCTGCCTTTTCTAAATCCAGCTCGAACCTCTGGAAGTTTGTGTTTCACACACTGTTGAAGCCTGGCTTGGAGAATTTTTTTTATTAAAAATTATAAATTTATAAAATATAATATAAAAATTTATAAATATTATGAAATTTATAAAAAAATTTTATAAGTCAACAATTATGAAATGGCTTACCTGGGGTGGATTAGCTTGGTGTCTCTTATGGGGTTACAGTCCAAGTGTCAGCAGGGCTGTCAATCATTTGAATTCTGCTTGGGCTGAAGGATTTAGTTGTGAGGTCACTCATGTGGTTGTTAGCAGAAAACCTCAGCTCTTTACCATGTGGACATCTCATGACCTGGCAGCTTCTCCAGAGCAAGTGATCCCAGACAGACAGGCAGATCCATAATATTCCTGTGACCTAATCTGGGAGGTGCATATCTGTTGTATTCTGTTGGTCACACAGAGCAATCCTCATACAGTAAGAGCAGAGACTACACGGTGGCAAGAGTGCCAGGCAGGGAGGCTCACTGGGGGCCATCTCGGAGACTGGCTACTGCGGAGGTCACACTGTAACAGGACACTCTCAGTACCTGTGGATATCTCCAAAACATTGTGCTACCCCCTGTGCAAAACTTCATCTTTAAAAGTTGGGGCATGTACGAAATTCCCTGGCAGGCCAGTGGTAAGGACTCTTGTGCTCTCACTGCTAGAGTTTGGTCCCTGGTCTCGGAAATGAGCTAAGGTCTTGTAAGCCGAGCAGTGCAGCCAATAACTAACTAAACAAAAATGTAAGGGAAAGTTGGGATGTAAAAGTTAGCTGAAAATAAATAATTTGGGGTTTTGAAGGTGAATTGCTAAAAGGGATTTTTAAAAGATTAGTTATGTCACTTTCCCCCCCTCTTCTCTATTCATAGGGAAGTAAACTACTACAGAACAAATTAATCTACTCACTCTTTAATTATATAAGTAGTGAGTAAGGGCTTTTGTTAAATTGTTAATGATTGGCCTATTTCCCTAGAGTTAGTGTCATTTAGAACTTCTTGTGAAAGTTCTATCAAACATACTATGCAGTGTGTCTAACTAAGATTGACCCACATTTTAGAGGAGGGCATAGAAGACTTGAAAGTGGATAAGACTTTTAGTAGCCAAATTTTTGTCAGTACTCCATACCAGTTATGTTTTCTTGTGTAATTTACCCAAACTCTTTGAGACTCCTGTGCCACAACTGTAAAATGGGGGAAAAAAACTAAACTGTAGCCTTGTTGTAAAGATTAAATATGAAACCTAATAATCCTTCTACAAATATTGGTTCCATTTTCCCATTAAGAAGATACAGAAATGGGTTTCCAGGGATTGGAACGAAAAGAGAGAACTGTACAAGTGCAGGCCTTTATTAACGATAGATACTAGCCTGGAAACTCTCTTCTTGCTATTACAGAATATTTGATTATAGAATAGTTTGCCAAGAGGAATATTGTCCTTTTGACCTGAAAGATTTTGCTGTTAAGTAGCTGATTTGAGACAATTTCTTTGATACAGTAATATGCTCTGGCCAATCACATCTATAAATTGACTAAAGTTTAACCAGAAAGTTAATTGAATTTTCATCTTAGCTCCACTGTTGGTTATTCCTTTGCCTCCGGTCTTGCCATTTGCAAATCCATCCTATACTCTGCACCGTATTAACCTTCTCAGGACACCACTTACAGGCACTCTGTTCCTAAATGTACAACTTTTAGAAGTCTTCCATTGTGTGCAGGATTAAATTATTTAGCACATAATTAAATGTCTTCCATAGTCTGACCCCATTTTACCTTTCAGCTTATTTTCAACTTCTCCTTTATACAAATTTTCCCTTTAGTTGTCTTACCTCCTTATTCTTCTATTTTTTTCTCTTACTATTAATATTCTCATAATCTACTTTGCCTACCCAAACTCAACCCACTGTTAACACCCTTTCTAAATTTACTTTAATACAGTCTTCTCTAGAAAATATTTTATTAGCACACTGGCCCAAACTGTGACCATATGTATACACATAACTATCTGGAAAAAAGAATGTGATTCCACATTTTATGCCACCAGCATAGTTTAAACTGCTAGGGTGAGAAGAGGGAGAAACCACTTCCAGCCTGGGGTTGGAGAAAGGATTCCCTGAAGGAATGAACATTGAAAGAGTCCTTGAGAAATGGCTTAGAATTTCCCAGGAGATAAGGTGAGGTCACCCTTGGAAGGGGAAATAGTATAAAAAATGAATCAAAGTTTGGAAAACATAGAGTATCCTCAAGGAATAATGAAAAATTCAACTTGGACAAAGCATGCAATACATATAGAAATATTTTGGGGTACTTCGTGGATTGGAATCTGACTTACAAGACATTACCACATTAAGAAATCTGCACTTGAATTCTATTTCAAAAACACTAAACCAGCAGAAGAACTTCAGATAAAACAAGGAGGATGGTGTGCAGAGTGGAGTTGAGTAGACTGGTTAGGAGACAATGGCAATCAATTAAAGGAATTTAATTAGGGCTGATTTTAGGATACCCAATAAAAGTATATAAAGGAAAATAGAGATGTGAAATGAAAAAACAAATATGAAAGAGGCAGAATCAACATCAAACACTGAATGAAGGGAAGAACAGACGTATGAATGCTATACTTTGATGGGCATTAAATGCTTATTATGAGCATGAGCCTTGAATCAGCTTGGGTTTACATATTGACCATTTTCAGGCTGAAAGACGTAGGGAAGTTTCTTAAATTCTGTTTCATTTTCCTCATTTGTTTAATGGAAATAAAAGTATGAGAATTTAACGCTAATATCTGTAAAATACTCAGAACAATACCTGGCATTTGTTAAGCTCTGTAAATGTGTGTGCTATTATTGCAATGTGGACTGAAATAGGAGGCCGCTTAGTAGTTGGGGTAGTGAGAGCCTGAACCAGGGTAGCTGCAGCGTAGGCAAGAGATGGGGTTAGAAAGTCTTTTTGGAAGTGCCAAGGCCAGAGTTTTCATGTCTTACTCATAGAAGCAGCATAATAAATATGTGATGATTTAATTATTACTGAATATTTTGGGAGCAAATAATTTTTACTTAAATAAAAATAATATTCTTCTTTAATGGATACCTAAAACTATTGAAAGCATCTAAAATTTTCCAGGAGAGAGAAGTGTATAACATTTATTAAATGCATACTGTGGCCTAGGCCTGTTAACTGTATCATACTTTTAATCTCAGGACAACTATATGAGGGAAGTGTTTTAAAATTAATTTTAAGCTTATAGAATCTGAGAATCAAAAGTTAGAATTTATCCATTCTCCTTTTCCTTCCTGGAGTTAGGATTTTATTTAGTGTTTTATAGAAGCACAAAGTAATGCAATTAAACAGGAAAATAAAGTAAATACTGAAAAGGAGACAAATATTATTATTTGTGGATGATGTGATTGTGGCTTGAATCACTTAAGAGAATCACCATAGAAACTATTATAAAATACAAAATTCAGCCAAGTGGTCACTCACAAAATCAGTATTTTCAAATCAATAAATGTTCAATCAACTAACTTTAATAAGAACAAATTGACAAAAAATATTTCAACTTATAATGCCAGTTAAAAATAATCACAAAGTATTTAGAAATAAATCTAAGAAGAAATAAGTACTATCTTAAGAAAAATAATTTGGAGGGAAATTAAAAGATTTTTATATAGAGTAGAATAATTTTTCTTGTATAGAAGATTTGGTTTGGTAAGGATATTCCAGTTTTCCAACAATGTATATATCGACATATGTATCGTGCTCATGCTCAGTCGTGTCTGACTCTTTAGCAACCCCATGGACAGTAGCCCACTAGCATCCTCTGTCCATGGTCTTCCTGGCAAGAATACTGGTATGGGTTGCCATTTCTTCCTCCAGGGGATCTTCCTAATCCAGGGATCAAACCTGGGTCTCTTGTGTCTCCTGCATTGCAGCTAGATTCTTTCCTGCTGAGACATTGGGGAATAATTTATACAAATTTAGTGTGAACTCAATCATAATTGAAATGCTATTTTTTTTAAATTAAAGAGGGAGATGAGACGGGAAAGGGAAAATTGATCAGTTGATTTTTAAGTTTATTTGCAATAATACACATATAAAATGTCTGAATATTATTTATCATAGCTATAATGAAGAATGATGAATTCTATAATTATAAAGACAAAATGAATTAGAAATAAGAGTTCAGTTCAGTTCAGTCACTCAGTAGTGTCCAACTCTTTGCGACCTCATGAATCGCAGCATGCCAGGCCTCCCTATCCATCACCAACTCCCGGAGTTTACTCAAACTCATGCCCATTGAGTTGGTGATGCCATCCAGCCATCTCATCCTCTGTCGTCCCCTTCTTCTCCTGCCCCCAATCCCTCCCAGCATCAGGGTCTTTTCCAATGAGTCAACTCTTCACATGAGGTGGCCAAAGTATTGGAGTTTCAGCCTCAGCATCAGTCCTTCCAAAGAACACCCAGGACTGATCTCCTTTAGGATGGACTGGTTGGATCTCCTTGCAGTCCAAGGGACTCTCAAGAGTCTTCTCCAACACCACAGTTCAAAAGCATCAATTCTTCGGCGCTCAGCTTTCTTCACAGTTCAACTTTCACATCCATACACGACCACTGGAAAAACCATAGCCTTGACTAGACGGTCTTTTGTTGAGAAAGTAATATCTCTGCTTTTCAGTATGCTATCTAGGTTGGTCATAACTTTCCTTCCAAGGAGTAAGCATTTAATTTCATGGCTGCAATCACCTGCAGTGATTTTGGAGCCCCCAAAAATAAAGTCTGACACTGTTTCCACTGTTTCCCCATCTATTTCCCATGAAGTGATGGGACCAGATGCCATGATCTTCATTTTCTGAATGTTGAGCTTTAAGGCAACTTTTTCACTCTCCTCTTTCACTTTCATCAAGAGGCTCTTTATTTCCTCTTCACTTTCTGCCATAAGGGTGGTATCATCTGTGTATCTGAGGTTATTGATATTTCTCCTGGCAATCTTGATTCCAGCTTGTGCTTCTTCCAGCCCAGAGTTTCTCATGATGTACTCTGCATAGAAGTTAAATAAGCAGCATGACAATATACAGCCTTGATGTACTCCTTTCCTATTTGGAACCAGTCTGTTGTTCCATGTCCAGTTCTAACTGTTGCTTCCTGACCTGCATATAGGTTTCTCAAGAGGCAGGTCAGGTGGTCTAATAGACAGATTCAAATTTAAAAAAAAAACAGAAATTGACCCAAATATTCATCATATTTGGTTTTGTTTAAAAATCATTAGAGAAACAATAGTTTATACATCAAATAGTATCGAGATCTGGATAACCATTAAGCAGTAGTAAACAGATCTGATACTTCACTTACATTATGAAACACTTTTTGATAAAACGGTTTCACTGAATATATAAGTCAAAATTTAAATGTAAAAACTAGAACTGTAAAAGATGTTTGTGTTTACTTTCAATTTAAAAGTACAAAGACATCTCCAAATAAGACACAGACTCCAAAAGCCTTATAGGAAAGGTTTGACTAATTTGGCTATGTAATTACGTAAAATATTATAATGATATAAAAGAATTAGTATAAAGAGCTTTCATGAAATTAAAAGACAAATTAGAATCTGGGAATATATTTGCAACATATATAACAAACTGACCATTTCTTTTGTTTACAACAGTGTGTACAAATCAATAATAAAAATGCATAATTCAATACAAAAATAGGCATAGAATATGAAGAAATTCTATGCCTATTGAAGCTTAGGCCAAAAAAAAGGGAAAATTATGAAGGACCAGTAATAATATAATCAGATGCTCAAGTTCACTCATAAAACAAATGTCAATCAAAACAATAACCTACTATATTACATATAATTTTTGTCCTTTTACTAGTCTACCTTTTATAGCATATAATTATTCAAGCAAATTATTATCAACACTTGTTGCATGCAAAATACTACACTAGGGTGTTGGGAGAGACATAAAAATGGAAAAGCTTGAGGGTAAGTGAAGAGAAAGTATAAATTAGGGGCAAATAAAAAATTAGACCCAGACCACCTTACCTGTCTCCTGAGAAACTTCTATGAAGGACAAGAAGCAACAGTTAGAATCAGACATGGAACAACAGACTGGTTCAAAATTGGGAAAGGAGTACATCAAGGCTGTATATTGTCACCTTGTTTATTTAACTTCTATGCAGAGTACATTATGAAAATGCCAGGCCAGATGAATCAAGATTGATGGGAGAAATATCAACAACCTAAGATATGCAGATGATAGCACTCCTCTGAAGAGGAAATAGACAGCTTCTTGATGAGGGTGACAGAGGAGAGTGAAAATGCTGGCTTAAAACTCAACAAGCAATAGTAAAGTTGCAGCATATAAAATTAACACACATAAATCCCTTGCATTCCTATACACTAACAATGAGAAAACAGAAAAAGAAATTAAGGAAACAATTCCATTCACAATTGTGACAAAAAGAATAAAATACTTAGGAATATATCTACCTAAAGAAACAAAAGACCTATATATGGAAAACACTGATGAAAGAAATCGAAGAGGACACAAATAGATGGAGAAATATACCATGTTCATGAATTGGAAGAATCAATATAGTGAAAATGAATATACTACCCAAAGCAATATATAGATTCAATGCAATCCCTTTCAAGTTACCAATGATATTTTTCACAGAACTAGAACAAATAATTTCATAATTTGTATGGAAATACAAAAAACTTCTAATACCCAAAGCAATCTTGAGAAAGAAGAATGGAACTGGAGGAATCAACCTGCCTGACTTCAGGCTCTACTACAAAGCTACAGTCATCAAGACAGTATGGTACTGGCACAAAGACAGAAATATAGATCAATGGAACAAAATAGAAAGCCCAGAGATAAATCCACCTTATCTTTGACAAAGGAGGGAAGAATATACAATGGATTAAAAATAATCTCTTTAACAAGTGGTGCTGGGAAAACTGGTCAACCACTTGTAAAAGAATGAAACTAGAACACTTTCTAACACCATACACAAAAATAAACTCAAAATGGATTAAAGACCTAAACATAAGATCAGAAACTATAAAACTCCTAGAGGAAAACATAGGGAAACACTCTCCGACATAAATCACAGCAGGATCCTCTATGACCCACCTCCCAGAGTAATGGAAATACAAGCAAAAATAAACAAACGGGACCTAATTAAACTTAAAAGCTTTTGCACAACAAAGGAAACTATAAGAAAGGTGAATAGACAGCCTTCAGAATGGGAGAAAATAATAGCAAACAAAGAAACTGACAAAGAATTAATCTCAAAAATATACAAGCAACTCCTACAGCTCAATTCCAGAAAAATAAACTACCCAATCAAAAAATGGGCCAAAGAACTAAACAGGCATTTCTCTAAGGAAGACATACAGATGGCTAACAAACACATGAAAAGATGCTCAACATCACTCATTATCAGAGAAATGAAAATCAAAACCACAATGAGGTACCATCTCACACTGGTCAGAATGGCTGTGATCCAAAAGTCTACAAGCAATAAATGCTGCAGAGGATGTGGAGAAAAGGGAACCCTCTTACACTGTTGGTGGGAATGCAAACTAGTACAGCCACTATGGAGAACAGTGTGGAGATTCCTTAAAAAACTGGGAATAGAACTGCCTTGTGATCCAGCAATCCCACTGCTGGGCATACACACTGAGGAAACCAGAATTGAAAGAGACACGTGTACCCCAGTGTTCATCGCAGCACTGTTTATAATAGCCAGGACATGGAAGCAACCTAGATGTCCATCAACAGACAAATGGATAAGAAAGCTGTGGTACATATACACAATGCAATATTACTCAGCCATTAAAAATAGTACATTTGAATCAGTTCTAATGAGGTGGATGAAACTGGAGCCTATTATACAGAGTGAAATAAGTCAGAAAGAAAAACACCAATACAATATACTAAGGCATATATATGGAATTTAGAAAGATGTTAACGATAACCCTATATGCAGCACAGCGGAGTCACAGGTGTATAGAACAGTCTATTGGACTCTGTGGGAGAAGGCAAGGGTGGGATGATCTGAGAGAATAGCACCGAAACATGTATATTATCATATGTGAAACAGATAGCCAGTCCAGGTTCGATGCATGAGACAGGGTGCTCAGAGCTGGTGCACTGGGATGATGCAGAGGGATGGGATGGGGAGAGAGGTGGGAGCGGGGTTCAGGATGGGGAACACATGTACACCCATGGCTGATTCATGTCAATGTATGGCAAAAATCACTACAATATTGTAAAGTAATTAGCCTCCAATTGAAATAATAAATGAATAATTTAAAAAATAATATAAAAAATCAATTAACATTCAAAAAAAAAAAAAAAACTCAACATTCAAAAAATGAAGATCATGGCATCCAGTCCCATCACTTCATGGCAAATAGATGGGGTAAAAGTGGAAAGGGTGACAGATTTTATTTTCTTGGGCTCCAAAATTACTGTGGATGGTGACAGCACTGAAGAAATCAAAAGACACTTGCTCCTTGGAAGGGAAGCTATGATAAAACTAGACAGTGTATTAAAAAGCAGAGACATCACTTTGCCAACAAAGGCCCTTTTTCCAGTAGTCTTGTACAGATGTGAGAGTTGGACCATAAAAAAGCTGAGCGCCAAAGAATTGATGCTTCGAATTGTGGAGCTGGAGAAGACTGCTGCGAGTTCCTTGAAAAGCAAGGAGATCAAAGCAGTCAATAGGTAATCAACCTGAATATTCATTGGAAGGACTGATGCTGAAGTTCCAATACTTTGGCTACATGATGCCAAGACCCAACTCTGGAAATGACCCTGATGCTGGGAAAAATTGAGAGCAGGAGGAGAAGGGGAGGACAGAGAATGAGATGGTTAGATGGCATCGTTGACACGATGGACATGAGTTTGAACAGACTCTGGAAGAAAGTGAAGAATAGGGAAGCCTGTTGTGCTGCAGTTCATGGGGTTGCATCAGAGATGACTTAGTGATTGAACAACAACCAAGATTTATTACGTAAAAATGCAAATCAACAACATGATAATTGTTTTGTATAATTCTTCAGTTGAAACATTTTTAAAGATTGGTGTAGCTGATATGTCGATTATTTTAGAGGATGGGCAGGAAACTGTTAACACTGTTCACCTCTGCAAAAAGAGTTTAGAGATGGGAATGAGGAGACTTTTAGTTTTATACCTTTCAGTGGTATTTGAAATTTCTTCCTATTTGCATGTATTATTCATCTTTTTTTTTCTGTTTTAAATATCACCAGAGTTTATGTGTATTATGGGATTGTGAACAATTTTATTTTTCTTTTCATATTTTCTGTATTAAAAAGGAATTGCTGCTACTGCTACTGCTAAGTCGCTTCAGTCGTGTCTGACTCTGTGTGACCCCAGAGACGGCAGCCCACCAGGCTCCCCTGTCCCTGGGATTCTCCAGGCAAGAACACTGGAGTGAGTTGCCATTTCCTCCTCCAATGCATGAAAGTGAAAAGTGAAAGTGAAGTCGCTCAGTAGTGTCCAACTCTTAGCGACCCCATGGACTGCAGCCCACCAGGCTCCTCCGTCCATGGGATTTTCCAGGCAAGAATACTGGAGTGGGGTGCCATTGCCTTCTCCAAAAAGGAATTAATGGAAATTATTTAAAAATTTCTATTTACTTATTCATTTTTAAATTAATTAAGTTTTAATTGGAGGATAATTGCTTTACAATATGGTGCTGGCTTCTGCTATGCATCAATATGAATCAGCCATAGGTATACATATGTCCCCTCCCTCTTGAACCTCCTTCCCACCTCCCACCCCATCCCACCCCTCTCAGTTGTCACAGAGCACTGGGTTGAGCGCCCTGCCATCATACAGCAAATTCCTACTGGTTATCTATTTTACATTTGGTAATGTATATGTTTCTATGCTATTCTCTCAGTTCATCTCATCATCTCTTTCCTGTACTAAGTCCCTAAGTCTGTTCTCTGTATCTGCATCTCCACTGCTTCCTACCCTGCAAATAGGTTCATGAGTACCACCTTTCTAGATTCCATATTATGCATTAATACATGATATTCATTTTTCTCTTTCTGACTGACTTCACTCTGTATATTAGGCTCTAGGTTCACCCACTTCATTAGAACAGACTCAAAATTCCAAAAGGAACGAATGAATGTTAAATCAAAATATAAAGGACTCCCCTCAACATACCACATGAGATAGATTTTTTTTCCTTGGGGAGAATTTTCTATGGAGCCACATTCCCAAAGAAAGTTTAACACTTCCTGGAGAGTTATATCCCATTGTTTATGGATGTGTGGCTCCATGACTATATTACTTCATTTTTAAGTATGGAAGAGGTAGGATTCTAGACACCTTCAGAACTCTATCCAGAAAACTACAGTTAGAAAGAGCAACGCATATTACTTTTAGGGAAGCTGAAAAACAAGAAAACAATTGCATTTATTTTAGGATGAAGTCCAAAGACTAAACAACTGCAGTAATTTTTTTTAAAAGGTGCTTTCTTTTTCCAGAGGTTATATAGCCTGTTGTAGGATCTGCTTTTATTCGCTGTGACCTGGCAGAGTCAACTCATTTAGTCAACTTCTTCTGGGGAAAACTGTTCATACGATCAGTCAGTTCATTTATTTCCTGGATATGTTACTAAGGCTAGTTCAGACACAAGTGTTTTCTCTATTAACACACTGGAGGAATTATTTTAAAGTAGCTTTACATTTTGAATAATTTTAATATAATTGTGCCAAGCTCGTCTGAATTAAAATTAAAGAATGCAAAATATATGAAGTGTTTGGAAGTAGGCCAAGAGCCTATCTGCAAGGAACAGAAAAACGCTTTTACCCAGTAATTTGCCTTTACCAGCATTCCTGGAGGTTACCAAGTTGAAAATCACTGGCACTTTGTGAAATCACCTGGGGGGTTTTCTGTTTGTCATAGGTCTCTTCATGTAATAGAGGATTTCATCATTCAAATAGCTTCCAACCTAAGCTTGCTGCTGCTAAGTCGCTTCAGTCGTGTCCGACTCCATTTGACCCCATAGGCAGCAGCCCACCAGGCTCCCCCGTCCTTGGGATTCTCCAGGCAAGAATACTGGAGTGGGTTGCCATTTCCTTCTCCAATGCATGAAAGTGAAAAGTGAAAGTGAAGTCCCTCAGTTGTGTCTGACTCTGTGCTACCCCATGGACTGCAGCCTATTAGGCTCCTCTGTTCATGGGATTTTCCAGGCAAGAGTACTGGAGTGGGGTGCCATTGCCTTCTCCCAACCTAAGCTTACATCATGTTATATTTGAAGACTCATGTTTTCTTTTAGCATGGAGAATTTGGAAGTTTTTGATTCATTTTTGGTTAGGTGGGTACAATACGATTTGTTCCTTAAGCAGCCAGGTTTTTCAAATCTGTCAAAGCCATTTTCTTGCACAGTCAGGTAATTCTGAACCAGCTGTGTGGTCCAAGGGGGCCTGCGCAGGTGAAGTTTTGAAAAAGTGCATCTCATATAGTATCACTTTTGTTGAGCTTGTAATTTAATTTGCTTAAAATAGACCCATGGGATAAGGACTTTTATGTTCTTCCTATTTCTAAACATCTGAAAAACACTTGGTTAAATGCAAGATGGGTAAAAACTAGTGATGTCCTTTTCTGTAAACAGCAGTTCCCATCATTGGTTAATCTCCTCATCCTCCCACCTCCTTGTTTTTATTTTTGTTAATTGGCACCACCAGCATCACCGTTTAATATACTTGTCTTCAAAACTTTCAAACTTGCCTCCTTTCCCCCTTACCTCTAATAAGTTTCAACCTCCCACAAGTTTTGTACATTTTATTTTTATAATGTTTTTTAAAATGATTTCTCCTTCCTCTGCAATTCGATAGTGCTTTATTAGTTCTCTTCCTGTAATGATCATAGTCACTATTACAGAGCAGATTCTTGGACCTTGACACTGAGTCACATCATGTACATGTTACTTCATTTAGCACCATAACAATTATAAATGGTGTACACTGTTACACTCATTCTATAGCAAAAAGGAAATTAAACCAAATTGTTTAAGTAACTTGTCAAGAGTCACATTGGCAGAGCTGAAAATCAGATCCAGTGTTGGTTGACTTTAATGGCAATACTTCTTTTGTATATCATCCTGCTTCATCTTTTTACATTCATCATCTTTAACTTTATAGTATGCATGAGTGTGTGTGCATATCTTATTTCTGCTTGTAGGCTATAGGTCCATGCATGACTATTCCCATTTCTCCCCTTCTTTCCCCTCATCTCTTATCTCTTAGGGCCGTATATTTATAAACTACCTAGAAACATTTGGTAATATTTTACAATCAAATGAAAATCTTTGCTGGGTAACTTGTGAAACAAAATAAAGGCCTTTATCTTTACAAGCCATCTCTTTTGTAAGAATTAACAAATGAGGATAGATTTGTGATCCGTTTTATTCTCTAAAAACATAAAAAGAATCTGTGAACACATAGCATTCATCTCTTCAAACACATGAAATTCAAATGCAAGTGACTTGGCATTAAGTATTTGAATTTATATGCAAGATGTCATAGTTATTTAATTTTTCTGTCAGAAATGGTTGGATATGCTCACTGACTTTTCAAATCCCCTCATGTATAAGTAGATGTACTTGTAGGGGCAAATATACTTCTAATATATGGAAAACTTTATTAGTTTATTTTGAACAGAAAAATTACCTTCCTGTATTTGGGCCATATATAGGAGAATGAATGTTGTATTACCCAAATAGAGATGTAGAACAACTTGGAATAAGTTGGCCGGTGATCATAGTAGTTTTTTCTTCAAGATTCCAAGCTTATATTCCAGGATTTACAGTGTATCATAATAATGATGGAAATTACAAATCCAATGCCGGCAACATCTGTTTTAATCTTCCTTTTAATCTGAAATAAAATTGTAATTGCTGCAATTGATAAGGATTTCAAACCCTGCTCTTATCTGGGCTGATTTTTTTCTGTCTAATGTTGCTTCATAAAATTCCAAAATTATTAGTTCTCGTCAGACTATTTTGGTCCCTCCCTTGGTCTCATACTATGCTCATAGAGGATCTATTAGATCCTATCCATCTTGTAGTGCCTATTTTAAGCCATTTATTCCACAAGGCACTTTCTCTTATTCCTATAACTTATGTCTCATGTGCACCTTATATATTTCTCTTTGATCCATTGCTTGAAATAGTTTGTTATTCTACAATTTCTAGGCTGTTTCTTTCTATTTGCAAGTGGCTGTAATGGCTGGATGGAGCTTGGGTCACTCCATCTGAAAGCATCTGAACTCACTTCCTATGTGTTTCCCTCGTGTTCCTTCTACTACTTGCAGATTTTATTGGGCAAGCCAAGTTGTTGAACATAAAATACGAATGTTTAGTAAATTGTCCCAAAGATTTTGCAAATGAATTAATTTAGTTCAGAAAATCAGAAAGGAAGGAAGGAAAAAGGGAAACAAGGAAGGAGGAAGGGAAGTCTTAGAGGCATTCATTTTTCTCAGTTTCTAAGAATGACATGAAAATATAATTTTATGCATTAGGACACATTAGTTGAACACAAGGGTTTGGATTGATCAGAATCCATCACTAAATGTTGCCTGTCTCACCACTTGTGGCTTATAATATTCCCAACATGTTTTGGGTGGTAGTCTGCTTCAAGAATGAGAAATAGTGCAAATAAGCCCACAGATCCCTTTAACATCTCCAGTTACCATGCAGTTATTAAGTCATGGCTCTCTTTTCTCCCCTAGATTTTAAGGGTCTGGAACAAGGTTTCCTATTGTAGGAGAATCCATTCAATCTCTTTTGGATTTGATAAGTCTTCTTCCTGTCTTCAGGGAGAAGGGTAAGTCACACTGTTGATTTGATAGCAGCTACACAGAAAGTAAATAACTGGAACACCTTTTCTTGTCCAATCAGGGAATATCAGTTTGGGGACTTCAAATACCAAAGATATTTTTCTTAATTGGAACTACACTACTTGAACAGAAGTACAGAAACCTTAACTTTTTCTTCTTCTTCTTTTTAAATTGATACTTGTGTTCCTTACAAGAATAGCCTAAAGATAAATATGACAAAATCTTCAGTAGATTTAAGGCAGGAGAAAGGCAAGGTATAAATATTAATATTCATGTTTCTTTTGCCACAGCTTGCCTACCAACCCAAATCGCTGTTATCAGCACAATGTGAATGAGTGACTGCTGGCCTTTCTCCCTACGGCTCTGTGCCTGAAGTCACAGTGAGCATATGTGGAAATAGCCAGATTTAATACTAGCACAAATGTTTGCTCTAGCTGTGCCTAAGACTTGTTATAACAATCTTTGAAAAGTGAATTGTTTTGCCAAGTAAAGACTTAAACTGTAAACTGATAATTAATAATTCAGGCATGTTAGGTTTTCTTTCTTTCTTTTTAAAATCTTAGCTGTGACACTTCATATTTGATAACCAAGTGAGTTTCCTTAAAGTAAACAAATTAAGCTATGAATTTTGATGTTCTGAATATGCCAGGGGCTTTGGAAGGTCTGTATGTGTGAGCTCAGACTAGATCATTCCCTTTCTGTGCTGACAGTCATGCCTGGATTATGGAAAATGGCACAAACGCAGCTCTGAGAAATGGAACGCGGGGGACAAAGCACTCTTTATTTTTATTGCTTTTCGAGGGCGCGCGTCACTCTTGCCAACTTTACTGCAGTTGTCACCAGGTGCACTCATTGCGTGTACATCTTCTGTGGTCTCAGGCAGACACACAAGGTTAAACACGAGTTAGTTTCCCTGTCTACTCTGAGTTTAAGTTCTGAACCATGTGATGGTCTTGTGGATTTGAGTTTGATAAGTAGAATTTACAAATAAATAATGGGGCAAAAATTGGGGTGACTAGTGAACAGAAAACTGTTAGAAAGATGTTAACTTCTAGTTATGTCTTCCTGAAGTTTAGAGGTACTTTGTGTAAGAGATGAATTCTGGCAGTGTTCAGGATATTCACAGAGTGTACAAAATAGTTTCTGCTATGTTGGATTCAAATCACATATATATGAAATTATGTGTGAAAAATATATGAAATACATATAAAACATATTTACTGAATTTAAGGATTATGTTCTATGAGTAGGCAACATCATTAAAATGTATGCTTTTCTGTGTTTCTTAATATCGCTTTTGTTCTTTTAAAGAATCCAGTTCTAAAGTCAGTTATTCACTCAATTCAACTGCCTCCAAATACAAAATATTTCTTATTAAAAAATATAAAGAACACTTGCATAGAAAATGTCCCTTAGAAATAGATTTATAAAAGTTCAGAAACATAATTTGGAGTTATAGTCACATGTTATGTTACATTTACACAATGATGTTTTTCTGTTATGTATACTATTTGTGTGTGGTACTGTGACTCAGCTGGTAAAGAATCCGCCTGCAATGCGGGAGACCTGGGTTTGATCCCTGGGTTGGGAAGATCCCCTGGAGAACGGAAAGGCTACCCACTCCAGTGTTCTGGCCTGGATAATTCTGGGGTTGCAGAGTCAGACATGACTGAGTGACTTTCACTTTCACTTTTCTTTCATTGTGTAAAGTTTTGGAAATACAAAAAAATTAAAAGTAGCAAATTTAGAAAAAAAATCACCTGTAATCCCACCATCCAGCATGGATGGAAAATATTGATATATTTTCTTCCTGTTTCTTGTGTGTGTGTTACGCTCAAATACAGATACATAAGCTGTACAAAGCTAAAAACATACACAGTGTCTTCTATAAATGGAAATCTTTAGAATAGGGATGTTAATGGGGCTACATAACTAAAATCCCCCTTTCGCACTCATCAAGATTCAACAGCACAGCTGCTGAAGCTGTGCTCTCATGGCTTCTCGGGTGGTGCTAGTGGTAAAGAACCCGCTGGCCAATGCAGGAGACGTAAGAAGCATGGTTTTGATCCCTGGGTTGGGAAGGGAGGAGGAGGGCATAGCAACCCACTCTAGTACTCTTTCCTGGAGCATCTCAGGGACAGAGGAGCCTGAAGGGCTACAGTCCACGGGGTTGCAAAGAGTTGGACACGAGTGAAGAGACTTAGCACGCACACACTGCACTCTCGTTCAACAATTTCCTATCATAATAATGCTTCTGCTGGACGTAATCTCTTATGTTTCCAGAAGACAACATCCTTTCTTAACTCTGGGTCTATGCACAATTCTATTCCCTCTGCCTGAAACACTGTTCTCCCGGCCCTAAAAACTTTTGTTTAACACACTATGCTCATCTTTTCTGATCCCCCAGCCCTGGAGTAGAGAACCCTATTGTATGCTCCCATGGGACTTCATATTGCTTCTAAAATACATCACACTAAATGTAACTACTTGCATGTCTGTATTTACCATTAGACAGGAGGCTCTGTGAAAGCAGAGATTGCATCTTTTTTATTTTACATTGTGAAGTCGCTCAGTCATGTCCAACTCTTTGCAACCCCATGGACTGTAGCCTTCTGTCCATGGGATTTTCCAGGCAAGAATACTGGAGTGGGTTGCCATTTCCTTCTCCAGGAGATCTTCCCGACCCAGGGATCGAACCCAGGTCTCCCGCATTATAGCAGACGCTTTACCATCTGAGCCACGAGGAAAGTCATTTTACGTTGTATACCCAGCCAAAGCTGGCACAGAAGTGCTCAGTAAATATGTATTGAATTAATCAGTAAACCAAACCCTCCAGGTATCATTCATATCCTGTGGAAGCTGACCACCTCACTTTGTAGTAACCTACAGAGGACTTTTCTGTGTGAAATTTTTGTCTTTCGAATCTCTGATCTGCAGATGAGAAAACTGTGCCTGAAATCATTCTTTAATTTAGAAACCTTTTATTGTTAAATGTCCTTATGTCCATCCAGCAGTTTTATTTGGTTTAATCTCACGTGAGGGTACTGAAAGCATTATAAATGGAAACTTTGATGAGAGGTCATATTGGCTCATATTACTAAAGATTCAAGAAAACAAAACCAGAGACCTCAAGCAGTATTTTATGCTTTCCTAGCTTTCTGAAACCTTGAAAAAGAGATCATATATTTTTATAGTCCCAATGGCTAGCATATTTTAGGACCTTGATCAGTGTTTTTATACAAAAGAACTAGGTCGACTCTCTTTGATTTATTTGTAAAAAATATTTTGTGTTTGCACTTATTAAACACTTATTAAATATAAAGTTACCTCTTAGTTACTCTTGTCAATTGGGAACATGATTGGTGTGGATAATTGAAAACTGGAGCTACTTTGAGTGAGATAGAGAGAAACACAGCCTGGCAACTTCTCAAGCTATGCAAAGCTCAGAGCTTTGACCTTCTGGATGGTTGATTGGTTTTGACTAGATTGAGTAGATCATACATGTAAACAAATTATAAATTTGCCTTCAATTTTCATTTTCTGCTTGGTTTCAAATTGTATTCCAGGGGAAAATGTTAACTGAAGAAGAAAAGGCTAGTGAAAATTGGAAGCAAAGTGAGGGAAAGACAATAATTTTGAAATAAGAGGATTAATTTCAGTGTTAAAATTAGTAGATGTCCATTAAATATCACAGGCAGATTAATACTTGAATTTTTAACATATAGTGTTACATGAGCTTTAGACAGATGAATATTTTGGAAAAACCAATTATGGTCTAGTAGTGACTCAGGTGGTAAAGAATCTGCCTGCAGTGAGGGAGACCTGGATTCAAATCCTGAGTTGGGAAGATCTCCTGGAGAAGGAAATGCCTACCCACTCGAGTATTCTTGCCTGGGGAATTTCAAGGACAGAGGAGCCTGGTGGGTGACAGTCTATGGGATCGAAAAGAGTTGGACATGACTGAGCAACTAACACCACTGCCACATTGATAATAAAGAAGTCTGAGAGTACTTCTGGTCTAATTTTTAAAATAGACTCTTGAAATCTGAATTTCAGTAGGTGCGCTAGATAGTCCCCCTGCCTTTCTTCTATATTCATGTTGTTCTGCTAACCAAGAGGTAGAGTCTATTCCTCTTGAATTTGAGCTGGGCTTGTGACTTCCTTTGCCCAATAGAATGAGCTCTAGTGATGCTATGCCAACGATAGGACTAGTACTTAAGGAGACTGGCATCTTCCACTTTATACCTCTTGAAGCCAGCTGCTATGCAAAAGTCTGATTATCCTGAGACCACCGTGTTCTGAGGAAGTCCAAGCTAGACATGTGGAACAACCACAGAGAGAGCATCAAAGTGCCAGACTTATGAGTAAAATCTTTCTTGGATCTTTCAGTCAAGCTCAGTCCTCAGCTGAACGCAGCTGAATGAGTGAACCCAGCCAATGCTACACAAAGCAGAAGAATGTCCCAGCTGCATCTGGTCAATTGAGAGACTTTAAAAAGAATAAACTGTTGTTTTAAACTGCTAAGTTTTGAATGGATTATTTTGTTTTAATGGATAATAGAACAGTAGATGACTCATTGCTCCTAATATTGACTTTAAAACTCTATTTTTTTATAGTTGAAATTTTCTAAGACAGTAGAACTTATTCTCTCACACACATGGAGATTAACATGTGAGGTGACGGATATGCTGATTTACTAGGTGGAAGGAATCTTTTCTTAATGTATATGTAAATCACATAATGTACACTTTAAATACCTTACAATTTTATTTGTCAGTCAAACCTCAGTAAAACTGAAGAAAAGGAAACCTGGAAAAATTCTATTACCATAGTGTATATATATATGAATATTGTATCTAAGTAGTTACAGTAGTGAAAGTCGCTCGGTTGTGTCCGACTCTTTGCGACCCCATGGACTATACAGTCCATGGAATTCTCCAGGCCAGAATACTGGAGTGGGTAGCCTTTCCCTTCTCCAGGGGATCTGCCCAACCTAGGGATTGAACCCAGGTCTCCTGCATTGCCAGCGGAGTCTTTACCAGCTGAGCCACAAGGGAAGCCCCAAGTAGTTACATGTATAAATCTTTATGTGTTAATATGCACAGATAAACCAGTTTAAAGTACACAGTTTGTCTTTTAGCATCAGTTATGACTAATTATAAAAATGATCAATATCCACGCATTTTCTAGGCTATGTATTTCTTTTGACTTTTATCACGATCAGGTGGCACTAGTGGTAAAGAACCCGCCCACCGACGCAGGTAGATGTAAGAGGATGGGTTCGATCCTTGGGTAGGGAAGATCCCCTGGAGCAGGGCATGGCACCCACTTCAGCATTCTTGCCTGGAGGATCCCGTGGACAGAGGAGCCTGGCAGGTTGCAGTCCATAGAGTCACACAGAATCGGATACGACTGGAGTGACTTAGCATGCATGCACGTGTTGACCAAAATATGCTTCTGATTTAAATTTGCCTATAATTTTTTCTCAGTAGTTTGAAATATATGGATAAAAATTTCAGCAAATTCCATCAAGAAATAACAAAATTCAAACTGATGCCAATTTCAGACTTGAAATTCTAAATCATCATTTGTTTTTAGAAGTGTGTTCTAAGATTAAACTAAGATGTGAGCTTAGTTGAACATCAATGGAGGAAAAGAGAAAGAGTAAAATTTGAGATATGCAATTAATGCTTGCACTGTTCTAAAGCTTTCATCAAGTGATGACTAGCTTCAAATAATGGTAAAACATCAGCACTCCACTAAGCTCATGGACCTCAAATCAAATTCAGGAATGAAAATCAAATAACAGCACTTTGTCCACTAATTTTGTTAGCTTCAAGCCCAGACATAGCAGGGACCCTCGAGGATTTCCAAGAGGTTATTGCTTGCTGGCATCTGAATCTCTGGTGAAGATTCAGTGAGAAAACAGATGTTATACCAGAGCTTTGCTTCGTGAAGAATAACAGATGAATAGATAGAGGCTTTCAATCTGAGAGCAAAACACAGGGTGATCAGAATTCCAATCACTCTGGAGAAGATGATAAAATAGAGCAGTGGAAGGATGAATTAAGATGACACGCTGTGTTTTATCAATAAAAGTAAAGGCAAGAAATATATTTCTTACAATTATTTAAACAGGAGAAAGCTCCCGAGAATGATACATTTTGCTTATAAAGCAGTGTGAAGTGGGATAGATCACACTGTCAATTTAATGGCTCAGTTTGCTGCATTTGTATTAGCAGCAAGATTATTTTTTGTATTCATTCAAAATGAATGAAAACATAAGAAACTGATTCTGACTATAAATCCGTTCCCGTTGGAAACCTTTTGTCATCTTATGCTGTCCTTATTTACTAGGCTGGAGCAGGTCAGACAATTGGACAAATGACTCTTTGTATTGGAGAGGCTGTGGTCTTATCCCCTATAGATCAGCTTAAGCATGTAGAGTGGTTTTCCTCTAGAAATGAAAAGCACAGCTTCCATTTTGAATGAAGGATGTGACACCTACTAGGTAATAACATTACAACTCAGTTTAGGGTAATGTGAATGACAGTTCAGTGTGATAATATTCTGTGAAGGAAAGTTTTTAAAATTATTTATTCCCTTATAAGTGATGTCATGCACAGTGCATTTACTGATCACTAGCACCAAAGTAAGAACACAAACTTCATTCATCAATAATCAGTGGGCAAATGCATTGCTACAAGTGTCAAATCTGCAAATGTATGTTTGCCTTGCACAAAATCAAATTAGAATTTTCTTCTTCTTCAAAATGTGAACTCCCTCATAAATAGACATAAAAGAATATTCAAGGGTAAATGAGAACAGTTTTTATCTTTTAGATGATAACTGTGTGACTATGTAGTATGTCACAATTGGGAACACTGGGACCTGCAATTATGGGCAGAGCCTGACTGCCTAGGTTCAAATCCCAGCTCTGCAACTCACTGTTGTATGACAAAGACACATTCTCTGACTGTGCCTAATTGCATCAACTTTAAAATTGAGATAATTATAGTATTTACTACACAGATTTTAAAATGAGGATTAAATAAGCTAATAGATAAAACATGTAAGGATGATAGATTGTATTTCCTTAATCAATATTAATTATTATTTTAATACAACATATTCTAGGTATTGAGTAGGATGAGGATGAAGACATGCATAGTAATATTTCTTTAGAATGTAAGCTATCTTCCCCTCTTTAAAATGAAGGATAATTTTTATTTTCAAGACCTTCATAAAGATATCTTTTCATCTACCTTTCAAAACTACTCCATTCCTGTTAGGAAATTCTTCAGGATATTTGCCCCAATCTTCCTCTATTCTTAGAGAGTGTATTTATTTATTTATCTTCTTTTCCACCATTCAAGAGCATTGGTGATGTTCAACATCTTTTTAAAATAAAAATAATGTCATTCCCCAGTCCTCCCCCGTCAACTCTCTTACAGGGTTTGTAGGCATGGTCTGTGCCCTCCTTTGCTTCCTTCCCCACCTTCCTCTCCATCTTCTCCCCAAAAAACATACATTCAGTACACTTCAACTATTACAAGCTTTCCTCAGTTTCCCTAATAGGTCATGTTTTTTCTTTCCTCCTGGTCTACTCCTCTCTGCTTCCCTGGAGGTCTGACCTTAGACATTCTTTTCTGCAAAGTGCCATTTTTGATCCCTAAACTCTAGGACATATACCCATCTCATGCGTTCTCATAAAAGCCCTTATTATGTCAGCCATAACACTTTTTATAATTTCTTATTTACCTATTTTTTGAAGCAAAATGCTCTACAGGTAGGGACCATGTTTTAATCATCCACAGTTTCATCCCTATCACCTAGCAAAGTACATGTCACATAGTAAGCATTCAAAATTATGCTGAGTGACACATCAGATATATTAATGAATGATTCTATTTCCACTGCCAGATAAATAAAAGTTTACCAGAAGGGTCATCTCTATTTAAATCACATTTCCTGTGCTTTTAAAAACACAAAAAGGAAAAAACTTAATTTAAAGGAGGTAATATAAAGGAGGGGCTTGCTCTCAGCTAGTTACAGAGCTAGAGGGGAACTTCATAATCATTGAACTAAATTTCACTTGTATGTCATTAATGTAGCCTAGAGAAGCATTTCTTTTTGTTGTTGTTGTTCTATTGGAAGAAATGAAACACATTTATCTAGGATATAAGTAGTGAATTCTAAACTATTTCAAATGAAAAATTGCCTTGAAACTGATGATATATTAAAGGCTTAATATAAATGATGACTATATGTGTAGTTCATAGCTAAAGAACATGCTTGTGCTCATTACTCCATATTATTGTGTCAATTTAGTAGCTTTATGATACCTTTTTATTGAACATTGATGATAGTTTTGAATACTTAATAAATTCAATGGGAAAATTACAATAAAGTCAATTTTCTTCCAAAAAAATCCAAGTGCTTTCCTAGAAACTTTGCTAATTCTTTTTAAAGTGCTATATTTTAAATCTGAAGTTTTTTCTTTATCTTAGGTTAACTGGGTTTTAATGTGTCAGTAAAATAATAAACACCCACAGATAGCCTTGCCTAACATGTAAACAGTTTTCACCAACTACGAACTTCAAGCAGCTCCATCTCAAACCTGATTTATGGCCTATGTGCTCTTTAACCTCAAGATAAATCTGACAGCCTGTCTTCAGATGAAATATTCATGAAGTTTCATAACATTCATTACCATTTTATGATTCTTTTAGTTGGTATAACAACAATCCTTTCTAGCACTCTATTAAATCAGGAAGCAAGTTCGTAAATCACTAGACCAAGTGCATGAAACCATCACTTGTTAATATCTTAGCTGTGCTGCAAAACGTGCTCAAGCATAGGGGCAATTCATGCTGCCATTTACATCATCCTCCAACATGCTAATTTGTTTGGGAAAATTCCTGTCTGATCTCTTCCAGCTCTGGGTTTTCTGAACCTGACAACTAAGTGAGAAGTCTCTGAAAGCCTTGGATAAAAATATGTTACTTTATGCAAAATATGTGGCAGCACAAAGCCTCTTCTGCAGGTTACCAGCAGATCGTGTTTCCCAGGCAGGCAGGATAGGACTTTAAGGAGTAAGCTGGAAGGGGGAAAGTAAGCATCTTTTCTCAAATCCTACCTCACTTTACTCTTTACTTTCAGCACAACTGCTCAGACTTTGCTTCCAGCCCTTTGGAAAACTTTGATCTATTATTGAACTGGAAATTGACAGAAGTCTTAGTCAATGGTACTGTTTATATATCTAGGTAAATGTAGATATTATAATAAATACCTTTGAATAATTTTAAAGAGATCAAAGGTATAATTCCTGGTCTAAAGGAGCTATGTCTTTTCAGTTTCAAGAATCAAAACTTTCTTCTGTGTTTTGTTGTTTAAAACTATCCTAATAAAATACCTAAAGTTTATCATATAAAGATTAAGCCCAGAAACTTAAAAGCCAGTGATTCATATTATGTTGTTTTAAAAGTATTACTCTATTTTTTGGAATCAAGCCTTAGTCATTTTCAAAAGAGAATAATATATATAACTGGGCATGTAGTAGATTTTAATGGATTTTGTGGTTTGTCATGACTGGGGATGTTGTGTTTAGGACAAAAGGAAAATCCAAGTCCAGAAATCTGGAAGAATCATGGTGGGAAAGGGAGATTGAGAAATAAAGAAATAATCAAGGCATCAGACAATTTTTATCATGATGGGAAATGCGCTGACAAAGAATCAGCAATCCTTCCATTACCTGATATATCTTTATCATGGGATAGTTCAGAAACTAATGGGAAAACCATTTTAAACCTCTTAATTGCTTGTTGCTTTTATATCTATCTTACTCAGAGGGTGCTACATGCAAGCCAGATGGCTGCAAATGTTATTCTGGTTAACAAGCATGGAGATTTTTGTATCACTGCCAAAGCCATTGTCAAAATGTCCTATATCAAAACAAAACAAAAAATAAAATTCTCTGTTTTCCAAACTTCTGAAAATTCTACAATAGCAGTGAAATACCAACCTCTTGCCCTGTGGGTTTTGGCAGCCAAGAGGAAAAATTATCCATCCCTAAGCAGCTTGTTGTCTGAACGAACCCAGCAATGGGGCAGCCAAAAAAGGAACTGCATCATTGAGAACCTCATGAATTTTCAAACAAGCAGCCTTTGGAATTTAGAACCTCTCATAAGGGTCCAAGCCGAATGAGCTTGGCACAGAAATCAGCCGCTCGGAAGGGTCGCATGATGACTAGAGGGGTTTTGGAAAATGTTAACTATATTCACCCTCAGGCAAAGGGGAGGCGGCGCCTGTGCATGGTTTTGGATCTACATAAGGTGCTGCAGTCCATGGGGTCACTGAGGGTCGGACACGACTGAGCGACTTCACTTTCACTTTTCACTCTCATGCATTGGAGAAGGAAATGGCAACCCACTCCAGTGTTCTTGCCTGGAGAATCCCAGGGACGGGGGAGCCTGGTGGGCTGCCGCCTATGGGGTCACACAGAGTCGGACACAACTGAAGTGACTTAGTGAGTGAGTGAGTGAAGGTGTCTCCCAGATATTAGATACATTGGTTCAAAGAAAGTTTTACCTTAAATAATATAGGGAAATATCACAATGAGGGGTGTAAATAAATGATTGCTAACAGAAGCTAACAGAAGGTGGTACAAACCAGTGGCAGAAATATTACCAAGTTCATTGTATCTTAGAAGTGAAAAAGGTCCACTCTATTCTAAAATTGTTTTAAAACTGAAAGGCATTTAGTTGAAAGTAAATTTTTGACAAATGAATGTTGCTAATATAAGGATATCAGGATGGTGTTCTTATAAACTCTATGAGACAGTAAGTTTAGTTTTCCTATGTCCTGATTCAGAACGTAAATCATATTTTGATCATCTCCAGAACTGATGGGTTTTCATTTTTTTTAGAACTTAAAAAAAAGGTTTATTTATTTATTTGATTTTTGACTGCACCAGGCCTTTGTCGCTGTGTAAACTTTCTGTGGTTGCTGTGGAGGGTTGCTCTCTGATTGCGATTCATGGGCTTCTCCTGTTGCAAAGCACGCACGGTAGGGTCCTCAGGCTTTGCTAGTTGGGACATACAGGCTTAGTTGCTTTGCTGTGTGTGGAATCTTCCTAGACTAGGGATCCAACTAGTGTCACCTGCATTGGCAGGCAGATTCTTAACCAGAGGACCACCAGAGAGGTCCTGTTTTTTTTTGTTTTTTGTTTTTGTAAAAGAATTATCAACCGAAAGGAAGATTTTCCAGAGTGTGAGTTAGAAGAAAGTTTTGGCTCAAAGTCTTAAGAAAGCAAAGTAGCTTTCTTATATTATTAGCGGATGTTGAGAATGCAGAATACAATGAGGACTCTTAAGTGTTACTAGCATGGTTTCAGTGGTAGGTAAGTCTCTCATGTATAATATACTGCTCTCTGAGTAACACTCATGTATGTTGTACTTCACTTTCTACCTCTTCAACTTTCTTAATCTTGACATTTCTATTAGCTGAGAATGTTGGAGGTTATTATTATTGGAGTCTCCAGAAGTAGATATTGAGATCATGTGTGGAGACACATGATGATTATTAGAGATCAATGCTGATGAAGGAGAAAGAGGAGGGAGAAGAATTGGATAGAGGGAGAATTTGGCTTGTGATATATGCTTGACAACACCTTGGCCAATCTACAGGGAGTATGGAGCAAGAACTGCTCCTTAGTGGGTCCATCATTGGGCCATCATGAAGTACCTGCTGTCTCACGGAAGCCTGTTACCCTGGGCAGATGGTCCTTTGCAGCTGAAGCAGTCCCTGCTGGGGTTGGGAGTGGAGACTGCCTATTGCCTGCACTTGTCACAGCTGGTCAACAAGTATTCTGAGAAGGGGTATCTGTGTGATACATCTCTATATTTATCATTGCTGTTCAGTCTTCCAGTCATGTCCAACTCTTTGTGACCCCCACAGACTGCAGCACACCAGGCTTCTCTGTCCCTCACCATCTCCTGAAGTTTGCCCAAGGTCATGTCCATTGCATCGGTGGTGCCATCCAGCTATCTCATCCTCTGACGCCCTCTTCTGCTCGCAATTTTTTCCAACATCAGGGACTTTTCCAATCAGTCAGGTGTTCACATCAGATGACCAAAATACTGGAGTTTCAGCTTCAGCTTCAGTTCTTCCAACAAGTATTCAGGATTGATTTCCCTTGAGATTGACTGGTTTAACCTCCTTGCTGTCCAAGGGACTCTGGGGAGTTTTCTGCAGCACCATCATTCAAAGGCACCAATTCTTTGGCCCTCCACCTTCTTTATGGTCCAGCTCTCACAATCACAGATACCACTGGGAAGACCATAGCCTTGACTATATGGATGTTTTCAGCAGAGTAATGTCTGCTTTTCAACACACTGCATAGGTTTGTCTAGCTTTCCTGCCAAGAAGCAAACGTCTTCTGATTTCATGCCTACAGTCACCATCTGCAGTGATTTTAGAGCCCAAGAAGAGGAAATATGTTAATACTTCCACCTTTTTGTCCTCTATTTGCCATGAAGTAATGGGGACAGTAAAGAAAGCTGAGCACAAAAGAATTGATGCTTTTGAACTGTGGTGTTGGAGAAGACTCTTGAGAGTCCCTTGGACTGCAAGGAGATCCAACCAGTCCATTCTAGGGTGTTCTTTGGAAGGAATGATGCTAAAGCTGAAACTCCAGTACTTTGGCCACCTCATGTGAAGAGTTGACTCATTGGAAAAGACTCTGATGCTGGGAGGGATTGGGGGCAGGAGGAGAAGGGGATGTCAGAGGATGAGATAGCTGAATGGCATCACCAACTCTATGGATGTGAGTTTGAGTGAACTCCGGGAGTTGGTGATGGACAGGGAGGCCTGGCGTGCTGCGATTCATGGGGTCGCAAAGAGTCGGACACGACTGAGCGACTGAACTGAACTGAACTGAATGGGGACAGAGGCCATGATCTTAGGTTTTTTAAATATTTAGTTTTAAGCCAGCTCTTTCACTCTCCTCCTTCACCCTCATCATGAGGCTCTTTAGTTCCTCTTCACTTTCTGCCATTAGGGTGGAATCATCCACATATCTGAGGTTGTTGATGTTTCTCCTGCCTATCTTGATTACAGCTTGTAAATCATCCAGCCTGGCATGTCTCATAATGTGCTCAGTGTATAGATCAAACAAATAGGATGACACAGACAGCCTTGTCATACTCCTTTCTCAATCTTGAACCAATCAGTTTTTCCATACAGGGTTCTAGACTGTTGCTTTTTGACCCACATACAGGTTTCTCAGGAGACAGGTAAGATGGTCTGTTATTTCCATCTCTTTAAGAACTTTCCACAGTTTATTATGATCCACACAAAGACTGCGATAGTCAATGAAACAGAGGTAGATGTTTTGCTAGAATTCCCTAGCTTTCTCTGTGATCCAGCGAATGTTGGCAATTTGATCTCTGGTTCTTCTTCCTTTTCTAAACCCAGCTTGGACATCTGGAAGTTCTTGATTCACATAATGCTGAAGCCTAGCATGCAAGATTTTAAGCATGACCTTACTAGCACAGGAGATGAGTTCGATGGTTAGAACATTCTTTAGTACTACCCTTCTTGGGGATTGGGATGAGGATTGACCTTTTCCAGTCCTGTGGCCACTGCTGGGTCTTCTAGATTTGCTGACATATTGATGCAACATCTTGACGTCATCATCCTTTAGGGTTTAGGGTTTTGAATAGTTCTATTGGAATTCCATTGCATCCACTAGCTTGTATTAACAGCAGTGCTTCCTAAGGCCCACTTTGCTCTCCAGAATGTTTGGTTCTGGGTGGCTGACCACACCATCATAGCAATCCAATTCATCTGGATCTTTTTTATACAGTTCTTCTGTGCATCCTTTCCATCTCTTCTTGATCTCTTCAGGGACTGCTGCTGCTGCTAAGTTGCTTCAGTCATGTCTGACTCTGTGTGACCCCACAGACGGCAGCCCACAAGGCTCCTCTGTCCCTGGGATTCTCCAGGCAAGAACACTGGAGTAGGTTGCCATTTCCTTTTCCAATGCATGAGAGTGAAAAGTGAAAGTGAAGTCGCTCAGTTGTGTCCAACTCTTAGCGACCCCATGGACTGCAGCCCACCAGGCTCTTCCGTCCGTGGGATTTTCCAGGCAAGAGTACTGGAGGTCTCTACCATTTATGTCCATTTATTATCCTTTAATTACCATCTTTGGGCAAAATGTTCACTTGATATTTCCAATTTTCCTGAAGAGATCTCTAGTCTTTGCCCTTCTGTTGTTTTCTTCTTGTTTTATACACAGTTCATTGGAGAAGGCCTTCTTGTCTTTCCATGTTCTTTGGAAATCTGCATTTAGTTGGATATATCTTTCCATTTCTCCCTTGCTTTTTGCTTCTCTTCTTTTTTAGCTATTTGTAAGGCCTCCTCTGATAACCACTTTGCCTTCCTGCTTTTCTTTTTCTTCAGGATGGTTTTGTTCACTGCCTCCTATAGAATATTACGACTTCCATCCATAGTTCTTCAGGCACTCTGCCTACCAGATCTAATCCCTTGAATCTATTTGTTACCTCCACTGCATATTCATAGGTAATCTGATCTGAGTTGTACCTGGCTGGCCTAGTGGTTTTCCTTTCTTTCTTTAGTTTAAGCATGAGTTTTGCTATGAGAAACTGATGATCTGAGCCACAGTCAATTCCAGGTCTCATTTTTTTTCTGACTGTATACAGCTTGTCCATCTTTGGCTACAAAGAATGTAATCAATTTGATTTTGGTATTGGTCATTTGGTGATGTCCATGTGTAATGTTGTCCCTCATGTTGTTGAAAAAGAATGTTTGCTATAACCAATGCATTCTCTTGGCAGAATTCAGTTAGCCTTTGTCCTGCTTCATTTTGTTCTCCAAGGCCAAAGTTGCCTATTATTCCAGGTATCTCTTGACTTCCTATTTTTGCATTCCAATCCCCAATGATGAATAGAACATCTTTATTTGGTGTTAGTTCTAGAGGTCTTTTAGGTCTTCATAAAACTGATCAACTTCAGCATGTTCGGCATCAGTGGTAGGGGCATAGACTTGGATTACTGTGATGTTGAATGGCTTGCCTTGGAAATGAACCAAGATCATTCTGTTGTTGTTGAGGTTGCACCCAAGTACTGCATTTCAGATTCTTTTGTTGATTATGATGGCTATTCCATTTCTTTTATGGGATTCTTGCCCACAGTAGTAGATATAATGGTCATCTGAATTAAATTCTCCCATTCGGTCCATTTCAGTTCACTGATTCCTAAGATGTTGATGTTTATTCTTACCATCTCCTGCTTGACCATGTCCAATTTACCTTGATTCATGGACCTAACATTCCAGGTTCCTATGCAATACTGTTTTTGCAACATCAGATTTTACTTTCATCACCAGAGACATCCACAACTGAGTGTCATTTCCGCTTTGGGCTAGCAACTTCATTCTTTCTGGGGCTATTAGTAGTTCTCTGCTCTTCCCCAGTAGCATATCAGACACCTTCAGACCTGGGAGACTCATCTTTTGGTGTCATATATTTTTGTCCTTTTATACAGTTCATGAGGTTCTCAGGGCAAATATACTGGGGTGGCTTTCCATTCCCCACTCCAGTGGATCACATTTTGTTAGAACTCTCCACTATGACCCGTCTGTTTTGGGTGGCCCTACACGACATGGCTCATAGCTTCATCGGGTTATGCAAGCCCCTTCACCACAACAAGAAAGTGATTCATGAGGGGATCTATATCACATAGGTCAGTATTTGGAAAATCAGCTAAGATTCTAGGGACAAACTGAGAGTATGAGTGAGCATAGTCAAAAAACCTAGAGAGCAAGGAGATTAGAAAGCAAGGACTAAAAAGCATCACTAGGAGACCAGGGAGTCTGAGTCAGAGTCAGGGGCCATGGTCAAGGTCATGTTGCCAGGAAAAGCTTCAGATCCAGGAATGAGTTTGCCTAACTGACATATGCACTAAACAGCAGGAGAGAATTTTGATACTGAACCAAGTTCTGGAGACAATTTTGATACTGTAGGAATATTCTAGTTCCCATATCTTTGCACCAGAGAGTGGATAACTAGTCTGAGAGCAAAAGTGGATTTGTTATCCTAGATGAAGGCAATTAAAAAATGCTCTCCAAGTTGTCCATTCACTTGCTAACTCAAATTTAACCTGGAACCTTACAGCTTACCTATAAGCTTTGAGTATTGAAGGTCTTCCATAAATCTTTTGGGGGAGAGAGGTGGGGGTAAAGAAGTCAATGAGTTTGAAATCAGAGCGTGAAGTTTTTGATTATTCAGTAATTGTGAATTACAAATGCTTTGTTAACAATATGTTTTTTTCTTCAATAAAGAGCCAATTTACCACAATCAATTTATTCAACAAATTTAATGGAGTGTCTACCACACATATGCCAGGCACTGTTTTAGGTAATTAGTTCAGTTCAGTCACCCAGTCGTGTCCAACTTTTTGCAGCCCCATGGATTGCAGCACCCCAGGCTTCCCTCTCCATCACCAACTCCCGGAGCTTACTCAAAATCATGTCCATTGAGTTGGTGATGCCATCCAACCAGCTCATCCTCTGTCATCCCCTTCTCCTTCCACCTCAGTCTTTCCCAGCATCAGGGTTTATTCAAATGATTCAGTTCTTTGCATCAGGTGGCCAAAGTATTGGAGCTTCAGCTTCAGCATCAGTCCTTCCAATGAATATTCAGGACTGATTTCCTTTAAGATGGACTTGTTGGATCTCCTTGCTGTCCAAGGGACTCTCAAGAGTCTTCTCCAACACCACAGTTCAAAAGCATCAGTTCTTCAGCACTCAGCTTTCTGTATAGTCTAACTCTCACATCTATACATGACTACTGGAAAAACCATACCTTTGACTAGACAGAACTTTTTTGGCAAAGTAATGGCTCTGCTTTTAAGTATGCTGTCTAGGATGGTCAAAACTTTTCTTCCAAGGAGCAAGTGTCTTTTAATTTTATGGCTGCAGTCACCATCTGCAGTGATTTTGAAGTCCAAGAAAATAAAGTCTGTCACTGTTTCCATTGTTTCCCCATCTATTTCCCATGAAGTGATGGGACCAGATGCCATGATCTTAGTTTTCTGAATGTTGAGCTTCAAGCCTGCATTTGGCCACCTCTTGCCATCTCCTGTTTGTTCACTTCCAATTTGCCTTGATTCATGAACTTAGCATTCCAGGTTCTTATGCAATATTGTTCTTTATAGTATCAGACTTTACTTCCATCACCAGTCACACCCACAACTGGGTGTTGTTTTTGCTTTGGCTCTGTCTGTTCTTTCTGGAGTTATTTCTCCACTGGTCTCCAGTAGCATATTGGACACCTAGTGACCTGGTGAGTTCATCTTTCAGTGTCCTATCTTTTTGCCTTTTCATACTGCTCATGGGGTTCTAAAGGCAAGAATATTGAAGTGGTTTGCCATTCCCTTCTTCAATGGACCACATTTCATCAGAACTCTCCACCATGACCCGTCCATCTTGGGTGGCCCTGCATGGCATAGCTTATAGTTTCATTGAGGTAGACAAGGCTGTTGTCTATGTCATCAATTTGATTAGTTTTCTGTGATTGTGGTTTTCATTCTGTTGGCTCTCTTGGATAAGGATAAAAGCTTATGGAAGATTCCTAATGGGAGAGACTGACTGAGGGGGAAACTGGGTCTTGTTCTGATGGGAGGGGCTGTGCTCAGTAAATCTTTAATCCAATTTTCTGTTGATGGGTGGGGCTGTGTTCCCTCTCTGTTGTTTGACCTGAGGCCAAACGATGGTAGAGTTAATGAAGATAATGGCGACCTCCTTCAAAAGGTCCCATGCATGCACTGCTGCACTGAGTGCCTCTGACCCTGCAACAGGCCACTGCCGACCCACACCTCCACCAGAGACTCCTGGACACTCACGTTAAGTCTGGGTCAGTCTCTTTTGCGGTCACTGCTCCTTTCTCCTGGGGCCTTGTGAGTACAAGGTTTTGTTTGTGTCCTCCAAGAGTCTGTTTCCCACATCCTGTATACTTTCTGGTGGCTCTATGGTGGGGTTAATGGTAACCTCCTCCAAGAGGGCTTATGCCATACCTTGGTCTGCTGCACCCAGAGTCCCTGTCCCTGTGGTAGGCCACTGCTGACCCATACCTCTGTAGGAGACACTCACACACAGTTCTGTCTCAGTCTCTGTGGGGTCTCTGGGTCCTAGTACACACAAGGTTTGTTTGAGCCCTCCGAATGTCTCTGGCAGGTATGGGGTTTGATTCTAAACATGATTTTACTCCTCTTGCCATCTTGCTGGGGTTTCTCCTTTGCCCTTGGATGTGGGGTATCTTTTTTGTTGGGATCCAACATTCTCCTATCAATGGTTGTTCAGCAGCAAGCTGTAATTTTGGATTTCTTGCAGGAGAAAATGAGCGCATGTCCTTCTACTCTGCCATTTATAATAAGCCTCTTAGGTAATTCAGTTCAGTCGCTCAGTCCGACTCTTTGTGACCCCATGAATCACAGCACGCCAGGCCTCCCTGTCTATCACCAGCTCCTGGAGTTCACTCAGACTCACGTCCATCGAGTCAGTGATGCCATCCAGCCATCTCATCCTCTGTCATCCCCTTCTCCTCCTGCCCCCAATCCCTCCCAGCATCAAAGTCTTTTCCAATGAGTCAACTCTTCGCATGAGGTGGCCAAAGTACTGGAGTTTCAGCTTTAGCATCATTCCTTCCAAAGAACACCCAGGGCTGATCTCCTTTAGAATGGACTGGTTGGATCTCCTTGCAGTCCAAGGGACTCTCAAGAGTCTTCTCCAACACCACAGTTTAAAAGAATCAATCCTTTGGCACTCAGCTTTCTTCGCAGTCCAACACTCATATCCATACATGACCACTGGAAAAACCATAGCCTTGACTAGACGGACCTTTGTTGGCCAAGTAATGTCTCTGCTTTTCAATATGCTATTTAGGTTGGTCATAACTTTCCTTCCAACTTAGGTAATTAAGTGGGTGAATAAAACAAAGACCCCTGCCTTTGTAGCCCTCCATTGTAAACAGATAGTATCCAAATGACATAATTAATGATATGGACAAATGAAAATTAGATTAGGATTAAAGGAGTTGGAGGTACAGTAGAAAAAAGAATTTTGATCTGTTATAGCTTGCTTGAAGCAGGTCTCTCTGAGATGTTAATATATGAGCAATCTTGAAAGTGATGTCTATGAGAAAGTGATTACGGCAGAGGAGCCTCTGTTGCAGATGCCCCAGTACTAGAGACTACCTGGAGTTTTCAAGGAACAGCAGAGAGACTGTTGAGGCTTTAGTAGGGTGGGGAGTTTTGAGGGGGTAATAAATGAGGTCAGCACAGTGTTGATACCATTTGAGGGTCAGAACTGTTGAATTTGGAGTGGAACATTCTGATGTTTTTTAAAGGCTCCACTTTGGCTGCTCTTGGAGAATAAACTGGAAGGGATGAGAGAAGCAAGGGCAGAAGTTGGGAACCAGTAAGAGGTTGGTCCAGTAATCCAGGTAAACAAGACATTGCTTTCTTTTGGCTATAGATTGAAAAAAATAAAAAGGCAAAGTAATACCTTGCTACTGCTTTAACTGGACTTAGATCTAACTTAGATCTAAGTAATACCTTGTAACCCTCAGAGTCAGCAAAAGAGCTGCATTTTGAGAGAAATTGTCTGCTGTTTGGTAACCTTTGTTCTTTTAGGACTAGAAGGTGACATAAAATAGCAGAGAGCATGTCTGTCTTCTTTGTACTGCTCTGTGGCATTTCAGGATCTACGAAGGCTGTCCTAGCATTGAGGTTTATGTACTGTCATGCCCAGAATTCTGGTCAACCATTTTCTATGCAAGTTGTGTCCTCAGAACTGATGTTTGAAGCAAAAATACACAGTAGGACATGGACCTTTTTTGTTTTTCTGTTAAAAAAAAAAAATGCTTTCATGAAAGCCAAATAACTCCTCCGTCAACGGAGAAGAAAGTAAGGGATGTGTCACATTTGGAGGAATAGGCAGGCAAAAGAATGCACTGAGTGTGCAGAAGTTAGATGGAGGTAAAGAAATAATTTAAAGGAAATAAAGCTTCCTGGCTGGGAAGGTAGAACACATCTAGGTCAGATCAGGAAACAGTAAAGTGAAAACCAGGAGGCGTTGAGAAGTCAGGAGCCCTGCCAGGGCACATGCCCACAGCACCATAACTTAGCACCTTTCACTCTTGGTGCCTGGGCATTTCTGAAACTAGTTTTTGATTCTGGGACTCTTTCTTTCTGTGGAACTAGACATTTTTAAAAGCATTTTTTTTTAAATTTTATTTTATTTTTAAACTTTACATAATTGTATTAGTTTTGCCAAATAAAAGCATTTTTTTAAATGAAACTTCTTTAGACCCCAGTTGTGCTAAACTTTATTTTTTACCACCTGTTTTAAAAGGTACTATATTTGATTGTCAAAAACCTTATATATGGCTCCTTAAATTTTTTTATTTTATTTGATACAAGCAAAGGAGTCATGTGTGTATGGAGGGGTTCTTCTTTGCATAAAGTTGTCTGAATTCTGGTAATTTAATGTTCTTTAAATACAAAATTATTTTTACAACTCAGAGTATTAGTGTCTGATGGGTAAATGGAAAGTTGAAGATTCTATATGCTTGAGGATTCTTTTCTCTGTTGTCAAATGCACTTGCTATGTTTTTGGTTAATCAACATGAGTTGTAGAAACCCAACATCTGCCATAGGACCCCTACTGTAGATATTATGGATACTGACTAATACCATAACATCTACATGAATTTGAAAGAAAGGAAAGGAATAAATATGAGGCATTTTCCACATGTGTTGGTTGATAAATCCCATCTAAGTTTCCTTATAATGCACATTCCTACCAAGGCCACAGTTACATAAGATGTGATGTGTGGAACACAGAAAGATTTTGCCTCATTGTTTTTTTTAATTTCTTTTTGACATTCAAAACAGTGAATGAAATGTTCAATCACTGCCTGTTGGGGAGCTCCTGAAGACTTGGGGAAACAGAAATGGAATTAAAAATTGAAGAGGGAGAGGTCAGCTGAGAGGCTGGGAGGTTGTGGTAATGCTGATGGTAAGTCTGTAGAGCATAGGACTGAATAAATTTTCTGGCTCCCTTGTTCTAACTTTTCTTTTTGGCCGGGAATATGTTCAGTTATATTATTTGATACAGGACCTTGTGAACTAACTATTTTTGAGCACATACTGTATAATCCAAACTTTGGCAAGCAATACAGAGGACAGAAACAGGAAATCTAAGACTTGATGCTTTCTTTCAAGAAGGTTCCTATCATATCAGGAGAAAAGACATATGTTCACAAATTAATTTAAACAATGAGACATATAATTGTATCTGTGAATATGTGGTAAAGATGATGTATTCTGCAATACAACTAGAACTTTCATAAATGTCCTCCTCCCCTCAGAAATGGGCCATCATATTCAGGACTTAACAGAAAGGCACTGGTCTAATGACTACCTTAATATCAAACTCAAACTGTAGCAAATGAGGTATTTGCTCAAGGTATTTTTATGGAAACAGCAATCTATGATGAGATATAAATGTAAGGTTTTTGGAAATTGAAATGCAAAGATATAATGATAGAATTAATTCTATATGATGACTCATTTTAAAGTACCAAAATTAAAAAATAATAGAATAAGTTCTAGGTAAGTTTTATTTGGACTACAGTTTTAAAGTTCATAGTATTTGTACATCAAAAGCAAACTAGTAAAGATATTTTGATTATTGGGAGATTTCATTAAGAAAGCCAGATTCTCGGCTTCTTTTGAAACTTCTGAAGACCTAGCTCCTCCAGGCCAGCATTCTCATAAGCAACCATCTTCCAGAGCTGAGGGGCAGGAGTGCTTTGGTTTTCCATAGCCTCATCCTTCTTATTCTTTCTTTTTTCCCTCACCATGCTTTAGTAGTTGATGTTTGTTACCTAGGTAGCTCCCTGTTGGCATTTCAATTTGTGACTCCCTGATGAGGCCCAGCCTCCACCAAATGCGGTCATGCCATTCTTCCTCCTTAAATTTGTCACCTTTAATTTCACTTCTCCAGGCAACCCATTCCAATATTGGACACCCATTTGTTTACTGCAGAAAAGCTCTCTCCCTGCACTAAGCCTTAATCTGTATTCTTCTAACCCTTATAATTTCCCCTAGTTTTATCCTTTAAAGTAGGAGTCCCAACCTCCAGGCTGAGGACTAGTACCTTCTGTCAAATTAGTAGCAACATTAGATTATAAACAAAGTGCGCAATAAATGTAATGCACTTGTACCCTTCTGGAACCATCCCCCACCCCTGGTCCATGGAAAATGTCTTCCACCAAATCAGTCCCTGGTACCAAAAAGATTTGAGACCACTGCCAGTTTAAAGCAAACATCTTTTCTTCCTCCTTCATAGGATATACCTTCAAATGCATATAACTATCAAACAATGCCAAGAAACTCCATTTCAAGAAAATTCCTTGTTGTCCACCCTGACCCTAAACATTCCTTATGCTACTCTTTTTTTTTTTAAGTTCTGTGATTCTTTTCAATTCAGTTTACTATATTGAGCTGATTGTAAATTCACATGAAATTGTAAGAAATAAAACATAATGACCCAATGTACCCCTGACCCAGTTTCCCTCAATGGTAATATCTCGTAAAACCACAGTATGATATCAAAACCAGGATATTGATATCAATACTGTCAAAACACAGAGTATTTTCAGCACACAAGGATATATCATATTTCCTTTTTATAATCACACCGATACCTGTTTCTTTCCTTTTCTGTCACTCTCTAGTGTATTTTCTAATTCTATAGTTTTGTGATTTCAAGAATGTCATATAAATGGAATTATATATTATATAGCCTTTTAGGATTTGTATTTTTCACTTAACGTATTATCTGGAGATTCATCTATGTGGTTATGTGTATTAATAATTCTTTATTATCATTGAGTAGTATTTTGTGGTATGTATATACCAGAGAATTTAAGTATTTACCATTGAAGGACATTGGATTGTTTCCAGTTTTTTTACTACTGTGAATAAAATTATACACATTCATGTACAGATTTGTCTGTGAATTTAACTCTTCATTTCTTTGGGATAAATGCCCTAGACTGCAACTGCTGATACTATGGTAATACAATATTTAGCCTTTTAAGAAATTGCCAAGTTATTTACCAGAGTGACTATGTTATTTACATTGCCATGAGCAATGTGTGAGTGATCCAGGTATTTCTTATTCTTGGTCTAGTCAAGGCTATGGTTTTTCTTGTGGTCATATATGGATGTGAGAGTTGGACTGTGAAGAAGGCTGAGTGCCGAAGAATTGATGCTTTTGAACTGTGGTGTTGGAGAAGACTCTTGAGAGTCCCTTGGACTGCAAGGAGATCCAACCAGTCCATTCTGAAGGAGATCAGTCCTGGGATTTCTTTGGAAGGAATGATGCTAAAGCTGAAACTCCAGTCCTTTGGCCACCTCATGCGAAGAGTTGGCTCATTGGAAAAGACTCTGATGCTGGGAGGGATTGGGGGCAAGAGGAGAAGGGGACGACAGAGGATGAGATGGCTGGATGGCATCACTGACTCGATGGACGTGAGTCTGAGTGAACTCCAGGAGTTGGTGATGGACAGGGAGGCCTGGCGTGCTGCGATTCATGGGGTTGCAAAGAGTTGGACACGACTGAGCGACTGAACTGAACTGACTGACCAGTTTTATTTATTTTAATTATTTTCATATGTGTAGTGATATCTCACTACAGTTTTAATTTGCAACCCTCTAATGGGTAATGATGTTGAACATCTTTTCATGTGTTTACTGACATCTGTATATTTTCTTTGGTGAAATGTCTCAATGTCTCTTGTATGTTCTCTAATTGGATTGTTTGCTTTTTTACTGTTGAAACTTGAGAGATTTTAAAAATATTCTAGATGGAGGCATAACTTGGAGATATTGCAGGTTTGGTTCCAAATCACTGCAGAAAAGCAAATATTGCAATAAAGCTAGTCACATGAATTTGTTTGGTTTTGTGGTACATATAAAAGTAATGTTCATACGATACTGTAGTCTATGAAGGGTGTAAAAAGCATTACGTCTAAAAATACATCTTAAAATACTTTTAACTTCATTAAAAGTACTTTATTGCTAAAAATGCTAACCATCATCTGAACCTTTGGTGAGTTGTAATCTTTTTGCTGGTGGAGGGTCTTGGCTTGATGCTGATGGCTGCTAATTAATCAGGGTGGTGATTGCCGAAGGTTGGGATGACTGTGACAATTTTTTAAAATGAGACAACAATGAAATTTGCCATAAATCTGTTGGGCATGTTTGTGTGGGATTTATTTCTGCCTTCTCTACTTTGTTTTATTGATCTTTTGTCTATCCTTCCACCTATACCACCTAGTCTTGATCACTGGATAAACTAATTTCTGGTACTTCATCTTTCTTTTACAAAATTATTGTAGCTAATCCAGTTCCTTTGTCTTTACAAATGAATTTTAGAATAATCTTGTCAGTATCTACAAAAAAATCCTGTTGAGATTTTGACGGATGATGTGACAAGTTTGTAAATCAATTTGGGGAAAAGAGACAAATTTACTATGCTGAATCTTTCAAGACATAAACATGGTATGTCTTTTCATTTATTTATATCTTCTTTGATTTTTTCATTAGTGTTGTGTAGATAAAGCATGTACGTTCTGCATATGTTTTGTTAGATTTACAGTTAAGTATTTTACCTTTTGAGTATTGTCTTTTACATTCTGGTGTCCATTTTTAGTATATAAATATATAATTGAATTTTGTATGTTTATCCTGAATTCTACAACCTTGCTGAACTCACTTAGTTCTGTGTGTTTCTTCCTTCCTTCTTTTCTTTTTTGTTGATTCCTTGGGATTTTAAATGTTGTCAATAAGGCCATCTGTAATTAGGGACAGTTGTATTTTTTCCTTTCATATCTGTGTGCCTTTAACTTTTTTTTTTTTTTTTTTTGCCTTAATGCACTGGCAAGAACTTCCAGCACTATGTTGATAAGAGTTGTGAGAGCTGACTTCCTTACCTTGTCCCCAGTCTTGTGGGGGAAGTATTCAGCTTTTCACAGTCAAGTATAATGTCTTTCCCTGTGGTTCAGATGGTAAAGAATCTGCCTGCAAAGTAGGAGATCCAGGTTTGATTACTGGGTTAGGAAGATCCCTTGGAGAAGAGAATGGCTACTCAGTCCAGTATTCTTACCTGGAGAATTCCATCGACAGAGGAGACTGGCAGGCTATGGTCCACGGGGGTCACAGAAAGCTGGACATGACTGGGCGACTAACACTTCCTTACAATGTCAGCTGCGGGGTTTTTGATAGATCTTTATCAAGGTGTGGAAGTTTCTTTCTATTCCTATTTTTCTTAGAGCTTTTATAGTTAATGAGTGTTTAATTTTATCAAATGATTTTTCTGCACCATTTATATGATCATGGGATTTTTATTCTTTAGCTCCTTAGCATGGTGGATTACACTGGGTTTCAAAGATTGCACTTTTACAAGCCTGAAATAAACTCCATTGGTCATGGTGTATAATTTTTTAAAAATATATTTCTGAATTCAATTTGCTAAGAATTGTTCTATTCTTCCTTCCTTCTTCTCTCTCCCCTTGCTTTGTTCTTATATTCCTTCTTTAATTTCTTCCTATTTTCTTTTTTGCACTGTTTTTGTCTTTGGTATCAGCTTCATAAAATGAGTTGGGAACTATTTCCACCTCTTATTTCTTTTTTTTTTTTTTCTCTTATTTCCTGAAAGAGATACTGTAGAATTGTGACAATGATGTCTTCAGAAAATGTGGGGCCTAGAAATTCCTTTTTTGGAAGTTTTAAAAATACAAATTCAATTTCCTTGATATCAGTTCAGTTCAGTTCAGTCGCTCAGTCATGTCCGACTCTGCAACCCCATGAATCGCAGTGTGCCAGGCTTCCCTGTCCATCACACTCCCCAAGTTTACCCAAACTCATGTGCATCAAGTTGGTGATGTCATCCAGCCATCTCATCCTCTGTTGTTCCTCCTGCCCCCAATCCCTCCCAGCATCAGAGTCTTTTCCAATGAGTCAACTCTTTGCATGAGGTGGCCAAAGTATTGGAGTTCTGGTCTCCTTTAGGATGGACTAGTTGGATCTCCTTGCAGTCCAAGGGACTCTCAAGAGTCTTCTCCAACACCATAGTTCAAAGGCATCAATACTTCAGTGCTCAGCTTTCTTCACTGTCCAACTCTCACATCCATATGTGACCACCAGAAAAACCATAGCCTTGACTAAATGGACCTTTGTTGGCAAAGTAATATCTCTGCTTTTCAATATACTATCTAGGTCGGTCATAAATTTCCTTCCAAGGAGTAAGCATCTTTTAATTTCGTGGCTGCAATCAGCATCTGCAGTGATTTTGGAGCCCCCCAAAATAAAGTCTGACACTGTTTCCACTGTTTCCCCATCTATTTCCCATGAAGTGATGGGACCAGATCCCATGATCTCAGTTTTCTGATGTTGAGCTTTAAGCCAACTTTTTCACTCTCCTCTTTCACTTTCATCAAGAGGCTTTTTAGTTCCTCTTCACTTTCTGCCATAAGGGTGGTGTCATCTGCATATCTGAGGTTATTGATATTTCTCCCAGCAATCTTGATTCTAGCTTGTGCTTCTTCCAGCCCAGTGTTTCTCATGATGTACTCTGCATATAAGTTAAATAAGCAGAGGACTACTTAAATTATTTCTTTCATATTGGATAAGTTGTAGCAGTTTGTGTTTTTCACAAATGGAATTGGCCTAGTTCATCTAAGTTGTCAAACTACGGTATCAAGTTGTTTGTTTTATATCCTTATGGTCATTTTGTCTACAAAGTCTGCAGTGACTTCCTATTTCATCCCTGATACTGATTGTTTCTGTCATGTCTTTCTCTTTTTGTTCTTTGTTAGTCTCGCTAGAGGTTTGGATATTTTCATATTACAAGGCTCTGGATCCTATTTGAACCTAATTTTACTGGATTTCTCTAACATTGCCCTGGCTGGGAAGGGAGGAAAGGACACTGCTTCATTACTGCCAAGAGGAGATAGGAGTCCAATTCCCCATTTTGTCTGTGTTGATACTGAGGTGAAGGTTACCAATTACTTCTAGGTGTTGAGGGGATTTCTGGTCCCCACATGGTCTCCACTGTACTGTGTGGAGGCCTTGATACCACTGAGGAATCATGAATGTCCTGACTCTCCACTAGGCCTCTGTTGATACCACCCCGGAAACAATGTGGAAAGGTACCTCAGAACTTCCAGATGGAGGCGGAAGTGCTGGTTTCCATAGACTCTCCACCTGCACTGTGGGAAAGTTACCTGCTTGAGGTAATAATGGTCCCAGATCTCCGTTTGGCCTCTCTTACACCACTCAGATAGGGGTCTGGGGACACCTCATTATAGTTTCATGAAGATAGAAGTCCAAACTTCCCACTTGGCCTCTAGAGCTCTGAATATGAAGGTAGGGGTGTAGTTTTTTTCTGTGGTGTTTGTCTAGATTAGATAAGTTATTGTTTAAAAGTCTTATCACTTGGTAAACTTGCTCTTTATTTGGCTAGACACAGGAGGTTTTACTAAGGATTTTTCTTTCCTTTTTCCTGTGCACACTGGTATTTCTAGATTGTCAACTTCTTAAGTTCCTAGTCAGGAATATATGAGGCAAAAAGAAAACTCAGGGAACTCACCACCATGATATTCTTTGGGTCCTTAAGTCTGTAGCTGATCAGATAAATAAATGACCCAATTAAAAAATGGGCCAAACAACTAAATAGACATTTCTCCAAAGAAGACATACAGATGGCTAACAAACACATGAAAAGATGCTCAACATCACTCATTATCAGAGAAATGCAAATCAAAACCACTATGAGGTACCATTTCATGCCAGTCAGAATGGCTGTGATCCAAAAGTCTACAAGCAATAAATGCTGCAGAGGATGTGGAGAAAAGGGAACCCTCTTACACTGTTGGTGGGAATGCAAACTAGTACAGCCACTATGGAGAACAGTGTGGAGATTCCTTAAAAAACTGGAAATAGAACTGCCTTATGATCCAGCAATCCCACTGCTGGGCATACACACTGAGGAAACCAGAAGGGAAAGAGACACGTGTACCCCAATGTTCATCGCAGCACTGTTTATAATAGCCAGGACATGGAAGCAACCTAGATGTCCATCAGCAGATGAATGGATAAGAAAGCTGTGGTACATATACACAATGGAGTATTACTCAGCCATTAAAAAGAATGCATTTGAATCAGTTCTAATGAGGTGGATGAAACTGGAGCCTATTATACAGAGTGAAGTAAGCCAGAAAGAAAAACACCAATACAGTATACTAATGCATATATATGGAATTTAGAAAGATGGTAACACTAACCCTGTATACGAGACAGCAAAAGAGACACTGATGTATAGAACAGTCTTTTGGACTCTGTGGGAGAGGGAGAGGGTGGGATGATTTGGGAGAATGGCATTGAAATATGTATAATATCATATATGAAACGAGTCACCGGTCCAGGTTCGATGCCCGATACTGGATGCTTGGGGCTGGTGCACTGGGATGACCCAGAGGGATGGTATGGGGAGGGAGGAGGGAGGAGGGTTCAGGATGGGGAACACATGTATACCTGTGGCATATTCATTTTGATATATGGCAAAACCAATACAATATTGTAAAGTTAAATAAAATAAAATTTAAAAAATCATAAAAAATAAAAATAAAAAGAACAAATAAAAAAGATATTCAGTTCCTTTGTTGTTCTTGTCATATTTCAAGTGCTCAAAAGTCACATGTGGATAGGCTACCTTTTGGGTAGTGAATGGTGGAATTCTCCATTGCTGCAGAAAATTCTTTTGGACACTTTGGCTAGAGAATATTCTATTTTTCTTACTTCTTGCTCTCGTCTTGCCTTCTAGGCCTTTGACTTTTTGGATGTAATATTTTTTATTTTACAGTTTTCCTATTTGATGCTGAAGATCCATCCCATTCACCTTTCATTCTTGACTCTGATACTGCCATCAGCCTTAGTTGAATAATTCCTGACAATCCTCACCAAAGAATTGACCTCTGACATCTTTTGATTTGGGTTTGGGATTCATCACTTAATACATAATGGCCTCAACCTGCTTACACCTGAGCTAAGACAGTTACCCTCCCCTGACTTGGCATTAGCAACTAGTTTGTCTCCTAGCAAATAATACTCTGAGTGAAGTAACCCTAGAATATTAGTCCATAGCTTTCCTATTCTGTCTTTAACTCACTGATCCTCAGAGTACTGCTCTTACCTTTCATAATCTGAAATTGTAGGTAGTAAGGTTTTATTACTCTGCTGTAATAGGACTTCATTTTAGAGTCATTATTGTGAAAAAAAGTTTTCAAAATGTGGTTAATGCTAAATGAACAATATTTTTTGATATTGCAAGAGAGAAAATCGAAGCGGAGGCTTGCACTAACAGTTACTTGGAAGAAAGTTGGAACATAAATTCCAGATAGATGATAAATTTGTGAAGCTATTTGTACTATACTCAGAGCAATGATGCATGCAATTGGAAACCATCAACTGCTCTGCACTATTGCCCTAAATGCTAACTGGCAGTGTTTCCATCCACAGAAACATTTCTTAACTAAAAAGCAGTAAATTCAGCTTCATATATATATTTTTTTAAATTCTAAGTTCTACAATTAACTCCTTTTAAAGCCTCCTGTGTGTGAGTCACTCAGTTGTGTCCAACTGTTTGAGACTCCATGGACTGGAGCACTTGAAATATGACAGGCCAGAATACTGGAGTGGGTTGCCATTTCCTTCTCTAGAGGTCTTCGCAACCCAGGGATTGAACCTAGTCTCCTGCATTGGAGACAGAATCTTTACCATCTGAGCCACCAGGGAAGCCATTTAAAGAAACAAGACCAATTAAACATAACTTGTGATTAATTATGTATAAAAATGTTAAGATTTTTTCCTTGATGTTAACTTGTCATGCACAGAGAAAGATTGCTAAGGGAGGAATTTTGCAATAAAGTGAAGATAGAGGCAAAGGAGAACAAATTAAGGTTGGCAAATTATTAGGAAATGTAATCAATCTTCAAGTATCTAAGGATTTACTAGTTTGTCTATGTATTTCTTCATCTGTTAGGGAATTGCAGGAAAAAAGAATAAAGTGGAAGCTTAATCATTGATTAAAACCAGTCTAAAACTTAGTTGCATCACTAAGTATAGTCCTTTTCACAAAATGGGCACTTGATAAAACCATGGAATTGCAGATAAAGGAAAGATGGACCACCACAAATTAAAATCAGTGAATTTAAAAGGTCTTCTATGAGGAAAGTACACTACTAAGAATTCCACAGAGAAGAGAAAATAATTCATAGATTCTAAGTGATGAGAAATGTATCTGTCATGAATGAAAAACAGTGCCTATGACATTTTCATATAATTTTGTAAGATAGTCTATATAGTATTATATATGTATATGTTTTTATAGTTGAATATTAGAAATATATCCCAAAGGCATATTTATATTAGAAATTTTGATTTTTTTAATTAATAACTAATATTTTATGAGACATACTTTGCCAACAAAGATCCGTCTAGTCAAGGCTATGGTTTTTCCAGTGGTCATGTATGGATGTGAGAGTTGGACTGTGAAGAAAGCTGAGCACTGAAGAATTGATGATTTTGAACTATGGTGTTGGAGAAGACTCTTGAGAGTCCCTTGGACTGCAAGCAGATCCAACTAGTCCATCCTAAAGGAGACCAGTCTTGGGTGTTCATTGGAAGGACTGATGCTGAGGCTGAAACTCCAATACTTTGGCCACCTCATGCAAAGAGTTGACTCATTGGAAAAGACTCTGATGCTGGGAGGGATTGGGGGCAGGAGGTGAAGGGAACAACAGAAGATGAGATGGCTGGATGGCATCACCGACTTGATGCACATGAGTTTGGGTAAACTCGGGGAGTGTGATGGACAGGGAGGCCTGGCACACTGTGAATCATGGGGTCACAAAGAGTCGGACACGACTGAGCAACTGAACTTAACTGAACTGAATATTTTATGAGTACATCTAATAAAACTCAATTTAAAATAAATCATATTAAACTATTGTCTTTTTGTTTGACCACAATAGAAATCCTACTGTAAGGATACCATGAAAGTACTTATCAGACACCTCTCCTTTTGAAAATATGTATGTTAAAACTGTTCTAAGTTTAGTTGTATTATTTAAAAAACCATTGTTGTGTTAAAAAACCAACATAGATTTTAAAGCATTGTTAAACATGTTTCTTCAACTTACAATAATCTAAAATGAATTATTTTATTTTCTCCTGTTTAAAAAGTAGAAGAAAAATTGAGCAAGTAAATTGGGGAAGTCTCTTTATTTTTTGTATTTGGGCAGATCCCATATGCCACCATAAAAATGTTCTCTTTTTACTCACTTGAACTTTAATTATATAGACTAAAGCCTGCATTTTATTGTTTCTGTTGCCCTTTTTGTAGTTGGAGGTAGCTGTACACTTTGGTGTTTTTTTTCTCTACCAAACTTTCTCTCCTTTAAAATTATCTTTCATGTGGGCCCATGCCACAGTTGATGTGCTTTGGGATGGAGACCTGAACCAAGAGCTAACAATCCACAGCTGATGCAACTGGGACTCATGTTCATTCAGTGATAGGTTGTTAATTGGCTATGTTGTTTAGTTGCTCAGTCTTGTCCAACTCTTTTGAGACCTCACAAACAAGCTGCCAGGCTCTTCTGTCCTTGGGGTTTCCTAGGCAAGAATATTGGAGTGGGTTGCCATTTCATTCTCCAGGGGATCTTCCCAACCCCCAATACAAAATAAAACTTTTTTTTTTTTTTTAAAGATTCTACCTCCAAAAAAAAAAAGAAAGAAAAGAACAGCCTGAGACGGGAGCTGGGATAACACAGCCAAGTTGGTCATGCCCATGCCTAGGAAGCTGGTCACAGGGAGAGCAGAGACCTGGGTGATATCTGAGAGTGACAGATGGTAAGCCAAGCCTTAATTATACGTTTTTAGTTCCATTTCTGAAATGGTTGTGGTCTGCTGCTGCTGCTGCATCGCTTCAGTTGTGTCCGACTCTGAGCAACCCCATAGACGGCAGCCCACCAGGCTCCCCCGTCCCTGGGATTCTCCAGGCAAGAACACTGGAGTGGGTTGCCATTTCCTTCTCCAATGCATGAAAGTGAAAAGTGAAAGTGAAGTCGCTCAGTCGTGTCAGACTCTTCGCGACCCCATGGACTGCAGACCACCAGGCTCCTCCGTCCATGGGATTTTCCAGGCAAGAGTACTGGAGTGGGGTGCCACTGCCTTCTCCATCTAGTTGTTCTTTATTCCTCTCTTTGAATGCCCATGACATATGCATATTTACCTTTAAGTCCTGTTTTCATTAAGCTAGGTTAAGAGAACTTCTGTTGCTTGTAACCAAATATAATATGCTTTTACTAAACATAGTTTTTTACATTCTTCCCTGAATATTTTTCTTAACATATCTCCTTCTTTTATTTAACCTACAATTCTTCCTTAATCCTGTTGGATATTATTGTTTTTATTAATTTATACCAAATTAAAATTAATACAACTATAACTTTATCATTTAGTAGTTACCTTAGGAGTTTTAAACTATATTTTGAAACAATATATAAATTCTATTATATTCTTTTAAATACTTTTTCTGTATGAATAATATAAAACAATATGAAACAAAGGCATTTTCTGATTCTGAAGCTTTTAAGTGTCACAGGTCATAATTTTGATAAATCTAATCAGCAGGTTTTATTAGATGCTGGGAGCCAGCGTGAGGAACTCCGCCCGTGGCAAAGGTCATGAAGAAGGAGGCTCGGCATACACAAAGGCGGGATTGAGCCTCAGGAGTCCCCCTGGAAATTCTTGAGCATCTACCCCCCAAACCAGAGTCTGCCTACTTTACTGCTTTGTGCTGTCACCTACACCTCTGACTTTACAGGGGGCTGTCCCCCACCACCTCTCTCTGAAAAAGAGTTAAATTACAGCTCCAGATGATAAAGTTCCTGGGCGTGACAAGAGTGTTTCACCCTACAAACTTCTTTGGAAGTTCTCTAGCCTGCCTGAACAGGTTCTTCCGGCCACATGTGATTGTTCACAGCTTCCCAACCATGAGAGGCATGAGATGTTCTAAACTGTCTAAATACAGATTCCTTTGAGCAGTTAAAAGATTGATTAGAAATTGTATTGGTGAAGGGTTTTTCACTTGTTGGGCCAATGTTTGCTGCTGTTTCCACATCCCTTACCTACTGTGTCCCTGGGAGTGTATTGATTAACATAATTGGTGTATAGGAGTATAAGTAGTAGCTTTAATGTTTGTAACCTTGGACCCTTGAGTTAATTCTTTTCTTGTTATAGCCCACCACACCTTTGCCCTATAGGAATGCAACTTTATCTAATGCTTTTGGAGGGTGGTGCCTGACTTTAGAATAATCACCTTTAGAGAAAAATAAGTTTTCTGAAGAAAGGGTCATAAAATGTTAACAGGCCTCCTGGCTAGAAGATGATGTAAATCACTTAAAATTTTGCATATGATAAGTTTGCAGGAAGAAAGCCTGGCTTACTGCATGACTCTACCCCTTCCCCCATTATCCTCTATCCATAACTTAAGGTATAAAAACTACTTTGGAAAATAAAGTGCAGGCCTTGTTCACCGAAGCTTGGTCTCCCCATGCCGTTCTTTCTCTAACCTTCTGGCTGAATTCCCATGTGGAGCGTGGAGGCTCGTCAAGCCTACTAATTATTACTGGGCTTCTAAGATCTGACCGTGGAGGCCTTAGTGTCTCCTCTCCTTCGGGAGAACGGGAGGACTCCTGTGGCCTACGTAGGTGGTGCCAATTCCTTGCCTTGGAATTTTATTGGCTTTCCACGTAAACCAAGTTATTCAGCCTCTTTTCTCTGCTGAATTTTCCTATTGAGCTATCCTTATTCTATTACTCTTTATATCTCTAATTAATATTTAATTAAAGCTATTGTATCCAGTTCACTGATGCCGTCCCTGCTTCGAATTCCCTGGATCCACCGGGGCTGGACCCCAGCAATTAGTGTTGCTGACACTTTATTATATGAGCCAGAATTAATGTCTGTATTCCATCAATGCAACAATCAGTAACAACTGTCAGTTTCATGTCATACAGATATGTAATTAATTCATTTTCTGCTCCTCTTTACCCGATTTAGTGTAAGGTAAAGATAGCTGTTTTCTATTTAGCCATTACCTTCCAGATTAAAGGTTCAGTTCAGTTCAGTTGCTCAGTCATGTCTGACTCTTTGCGCCTCCATGGACTGCAGCACGTCAAGCCTCCCTGTACATCACCAAATCCTGGAGTTTATTCAAACTCACATCCGTTGAGTCGGTGATGCCATCCAACCATCTCATCCTCTGTTTTCCCCTTCTCCCACCTTCAGTCTTTCTCAGCATCACGGTCTTTTCCAATGAGTCAGTTCTTTGCATCAGGTGGCCACAGTTTTGGAATTTCAGCTTCAACATCAGGCCTTCCAATGAACACCCAGGACTGATCTCCTTTAGGATGGACTGGTTGGATCTCCTTGCAGTCCAAGGGACTCTAAGAGTCTTCTCCAACACCACACTTCAAAAGCATCAATTCTTTGGCACTCAGCTTTTTTTCATAGTCCAAGTCTCACGTCTATACATGAACTACTGGAAAAACCATAGCCTTGACTAGACGGACCTTTGTTGGCAAAGTAATGTCTCTGCTTTTTAATATGCTATCTAGATTAGCCATAGCTTTTCTTCCAAAGAGTAAGCATCTTTTAATTTCATGGCTTCAGTCACCAGCTGCAGTGATTTTAGAGCCCCCCCCCTCCCCAAATAGAGTCAACCACTGTTTCCACTGTTTCCCATCTATTTGCCATGAAATAATGGGACCGGATGTCATGATCTTAGTTTTCTGAATGTTGAGCTTTAATCCAACTTTTCACTCTCCTTTTTCACTTTCATTAAGAGGCTCTTTAGTTCTTCTTCGTTTTCTGCCATAAGGGTGGTGTCATCTGCATATCTGAGGTTATTAATATTTCTCCTGGCAATCTTGATTCCAGCTTGTGCTTCATCCAGTCCAGTGTTTCTCACGATGTACCCTGCGTATAAGTTAAATAAGCAGGGTGACAATATACAGCCTTGATATACTCCTTTCCCCATATGGAACCAGTCTGTCGTTCCATGTCCAGTTCTAACTGTTGCTTTCTGAACTGCATACAGATTTCTTAGGAGGCAGGTCATGAAGTCTGGTATTCCCTTCTCTTTCAGAACTTTCCACAGTTCATTGTGATCCACACAGTCAAAGGCTTTGGCATAGTCAATAAAACAGAAATAGATGTTTTTCTGGAACCCTCTTTCTTTTTCGATGATCCAACAAATGTTGGCAATTTGATCTCTGGTTCCTCTGCCTTTTTAAAAAACCAACTTGAACATCTGGAATTTCATAGTTCATGTACTATTGAAGGCTGGCTTGGAGAATTTTGAGCATTACTTTGCTAGCGTGTGAGATGAATGCAATTGTGTGGTAGTCTGAGCATTGTTTGGCATTGCCTTTTTTGGGGATTGGAATGAAAACTGACCTTTTCCAGTCCTGTGGCCACTGCTGAGTTTTCCAAATTTGCTGGCATATTGAGTGCAATACTTTCACAGCATTTTGAAATTTCACATCACTTTTCAGGATTTGGAATAGCTCAACTGGAATTCCATCACTTCCACTAGCTTTGTTTGTGGTGATTCCTAAGGCTACATGATTTCGCATTCCAGGATGTCTGGCTCTAGGTGAGTGATCACATCTTCATGGTTATCTGGGTCATGATGATCTTTTTTTGTATAATTCTTCTGTGTATTCTTGCTACCTCTTAATATCTTCTGCTTCTGTTAGGTCCATACCATTTCTGTCCTTTATTGAGCCCATCTTTGCATGAAATGTTTCTTTGGTATCTCTGATTTTCTTGATGACATCTCTAGTCTTTCCCTTTCTATTGTTTTCCTCTATTTCTTGGCAGTGATCACTGAAGAAGGCTTTCTTATCTCTCCTTGCTATTCTTTGGAACTCTGCATTCACATGGGTATATCTTCCCTTTTCTCTTTTGCTTTTCACTTCTCTTCCTTCCTCAGATATTTGTAAGACCTCTTCAGACAGCCATTTTGCTTTTTTGCATTTCTTTTTCTTGGTGATGGTCTTGATCACTGACTCCTGTACGATGTTATGAACTTCTGTCTATAGTTCATCAGGCATTCTGTCTGTCAGATCTAGTCTCTTATATCCATTTTTCACTTCCACTGTATAATCATAAGGGATTTGGTTTAGGTCATACCAGAATGGTCTAGTGGTTTTCCCTACTTTATTCAATTTAAGTCTGAATTTGGCAATAAGGAGTTCATGATCTGAGCCACAGTCAGCTCCTGGTCTTTTTTTTTTTTTTTTTGCTGACTGTATAGAGCTTCTCCATCTTTTGCTGCAAAGATATAATCAATCTGATTTTGGTATTGACCATCTGGTGATGGCCATGTGTAGAATCTTCTCTTGTGTTGTTGGAAGAGGGTGTTTGCTATGACCAGTGCATTCTCTTGGCAAAACTCTATTAGTGTTTGTCCTGCTTCATTCTGTACTCCAAGGCCAAATTTGCCTGTTACTCCAGGTGTTTCTTGGAGAACGCAATGGCACCCCGCTCCAGTACACTTGCCTGGAAAATCCCATGGGCGGAGGAGCCTGGTAGGCTGCAGTCCATGTGGTCGTGAAGAGTCGGACATGACTGAAGCAACTTAGCAGCAGCAGCAGCAGCAGCCAGGGGTTTCTTGCCTTCCTACTTTTGCATTCCAGTCCCCTATAATGAAAAGGACACCTTTTTTGGGTGTTAGTTCTGGAAGGTCTTGTAGATCTTCATAGAACCATTTAACTTCAGCTTCTTCAGCATTATTGATTGTGGCATGGACTTGGATTCCTGTGGTATTGAATGGTTTGCCTTGGAAATGAACAGAGATCATTCCGTCGTTTTTGAGATTGCATCCAAGTACTACATTTTGGACTCTTTGTTGACAATGATGGCTACTCCATTTCTTCTAAGGCATTCTTGCCCACAGTAGTGGATATAGTGGTCATCTGAGTTAAATTCACCCATTCCAGTCCATTTTAGATCACTGATTCCTAGAATGTCAATGTTCACTCTTACCATCTCCTGTTTGACCACTTCCAATTTGCTTCGATTCATGGACCTAACATTCCAGGTTCCTATGCAATATTGCTCTTTACAGCATCAGACTTTGCTTCTGTCATCGGTCACATCCACAGGTGGGAGTTGTTTTTGCTTTGGCTCCATCCCTTCATTCTTTCGGGAATTATTTCTTCACTGATCTCTAGTAGCATATTGGGCACCTACCAACCTGCCGAGTTCATCCTTCAGTGTCCTATCTTTTTGCCTTTCCTACTGTTCATGGAGTTCTCAAGGCAAGAATACTGAAGTGGTTTGCCATTCCCTTCTTCAGTGGACCACATTTTGTCAGAACTCTCCACCATGACCCGTCTGTCTTGGGTGGTCCTACACAGCATGGCTCATAGTTTCATGGAGTTAGACAAGGCTGTGGTAGATTAAAGGTAAATTGAGTTAATTAAGTATGTGATGTTTTGCCTTGCATGCTTGTGGGTGCTCAGTCACTTCAGTTATGTCTGAATCTTGGCGACCCCATGGACTGTAATCTGCCAGGCTCCTCTGTCCATGGGATTCTCCAGGCAAGAATACTGGAGAGGGTTGCCATGGCCTCCTCAAGGGACTCTTCCTGACCCAGGGGTCAAACACATGTCCCTTGAGTCTCCTGCATTGGCAGGTGGTTTCTTTACCACTAATGCCACCTGGGAGGCCTGATGCTTTACCAGACATAACATAAAATACTGTCATATACACTAAGGCTGACCACAAGTGGTGTATTCTGACCATAAGATATAGAACCCAAAGCCGAAGTAGCATGGATCATTGTTATTAAAATATAAGCACAATTATTTTTACTTTTTAAACATTTATGATAAGAAATGGATTTTTTTCATGTGTCAACATTCTGTGTAAATGGGACATGAACAATAACTCAACTCTAACCTTAGAGATTTCATTTAAGCTATGTGAATGTATCCCTTATTTTAGAACTAGGTCAGGAATTTCACACCGGAAATGGTAGTACTCAGGAGAGTGACAAACCTTTCCAGCTTAGGTTGAATTTAAATTAAACCTAGACTTTGCAGAGACGGTCTTTTGGATGACAATAAGGCCAAGAAAATAACCAAAATAATTATTTTTATGTAGAGGTTCATCAAAGATTTGCAGTCATGAAAAATTAATAGAATTTATAGGAAAGAACTTTTTGCTGGGGGATGCATAGTGTTTATAGGTAGATGAACATTTTTGGAAGCTTGTGAATGTAAGAGGGTTGACCTGTGTATCAGAGAGCTGAGGACTTAAGTACTGAGCTTTCTTTCTTACTGTGTGATCTTGAGTGAATCAGTTAAGTGTCTCAACTCCAATTTCTTGCATCTGTGAAATGTAGGTAGTAATAGTTTTTCTTTTCTAAGGTTATGAGGGTTAAATGAGGTAAATGTAGCACTTAGCAAAGTGTCTAACACAGAGTAAGCTCTTAGTGATATTAGCTATTACTACTACCGCTGCTGCTACTACCATTACAGGAAATAGCATGTAACACTGTGATTTCTATTATGGAGGTTTTAAGGACCAAAAGTAAAGTTGATGCACTGTATTACATTATGTTTCTTGAAACAGCTATGCTTTTTTTTTTTTGTAACATATTTTCAGGTATAAGCCAGATTTCATCATTTTCATTGAAGCTTGGCAACGGACCATTTAGCTATGAGATTGTAGTGTGACTATTAAAGATTAGATTATGTTCTAATGTTTTTCTTAATTACTCTTTTTTCCTTTTCTTTCTTTGGAAATCAGCTTGGCCATTATAAAAATAATCAAATTGGTGATGAATTTAGATAATTTCCCAACTAATGTATTGCGGTGATATGTTATATATACTCTTTTCTCCATCCCCCCAATTCTGTAAGAGTCACTTTCTGTTCCATGCAGTTACTCAAGAATTCTTTCCCTCCATCTTTCTTTGTGTCTAGGAGCCAGACAATAATGGCGGCAGCAGGGTTGAGAGCATCTCTGTCGGCATCATCCTTCTAATCTTGCAATAGAGTGCAGCTGTGCACAGCCCTTAGCATTCAGCTTTTTGTGCCTATGTTTTCCCCATACCTTGCTACCAGACAACGTTTTGTAGAGACCAATAATCGTTGCATGGATCCCTCCCCCAAGCAGGCAACTGTCATTGAGTAACCATTAGTGATCCTGCTCAGCCATTGGTAAGCACCACAGTGGGCCCCTTCCCCAAGCATGCAACCCGTTCTCCGGCACATTCAGCCAAAGGTGTCTGAGCGGTGGTGCTGTGAAGCAGAAGGTGAGGTAAGAGGCAGATCCTGCCCTGACTGCCCTACTCCACCCCTTCCAGTTCACTTGGCTTCAGGCCAGTGGGTGAACCAGGGTCCCAGGAAAATGCTGGGGGCTGTGTCCTTCAGGCTCCAGAGCCCTTGCCAAGGTTGCCCACTGGTGGGGCCCAGGACATGAGGCAGGAGTGAGCCCTTTCCCCCATCCCTGCCTCTGAGACTTAGTAGCAGTGGCAGTCCACCTGGGTCACAGTCTGCGGGATCTGATCTGCTGTGTTTGGGTGGCCTGAGGAGTCTGAGGGCCTGTTAGGTCTTGGGTACCTGGCTCCTTCATTGATGACAGCTAGGCAGGGCCTGGGGTCCCAACCCTGAGCAAGCTCAGCTGAGATTTGTGCCCTTTTAGTCAGGACTGGACCTCAGAGGGGAAAAGTTGTGCCTGGGGACCTGGCCCTTTCTTGTCAGAACACAGAATAACTCTCCTTTGGTGGAGGTTTATAGGAGCATCATTACCTGACTGTGACCTGACCTCGAGAACAAAGGATGTCTGACACCTAGAAGCTTACAATTCACCAAGCCCCTCACTCACCTGTCCTAGAAAAGGACTTTGCTGAAAGCTTTTGGGGAGTTTCGGATTTTTAAGGCATGATCCACCCCATCTCCTTGCATGGCCCTCATTAAACCTTTCTCTGTCCCAAACTCTGAAGTTTTGGTATCATTTGGCCTCACTGTGCAATGGACACATAGACTTGCATTTCGGTAACAATCTTAATTTAGATTCAGCCGGGACATACCTCTATATAAGTAAGGCATATTTCTTTTTAATATTTGATTTTTTGTTGATTATTTATTAGCTTTGGTCATTGGAAAAAAGCTTTCAGTGGGGGTAGGTGTATGTTGGGAGAGGAGAGAAAAAAGAAACTATACTTCTTTCTCTATCAGAACTTTTTGACATCTCTGTTCTTGGTCTTCTGTCTCTCCCTATTGGCAGGGGATATGGGGACCTCTCATTTTTAAAGTACATTCTATGATTTTGAACTGTGGTGCTGGAGAAGACTCTTGAGAGTCCCTTGGACTGCAAGGAGATCCAAGCAGTCCATCCTAAAGGAGATCAGTCCTGGGTGTTCATTGGAAGGACTGATGTTGAAGCTGAAACTCCAATACTTTGGCCACCTAATGCGAAGAGCTGACTCATTTGAAAAGACCCTGATGCTGGGAAAGATTGAAGGTGGGAGGAGAAGAGGACAACAGAGGATGAGATGGCTGGATGGCATCACTGACTCGATGGACGTGTCTGAGTGAACTCCAGGAGTTGGTGATGGACAGGGAGGCCTGGCGTGCTGCGATTCATGGGGTTGCAAAGAGTCGGATATGACTGAGTGACTAAACTGAACTGAACCGAACTGATCCTTATGCTCTTCATTCCAGCCTTTCATCTTTACTGACCAATCTTGTTTTTTTTTCTCCTTTGTCAATTTGACATCATTCTTGGGTTCTGTAAATGTGTTCAGATTCCTCCATTTCAGAAAAATCTTCTAAGAACTTTATTGCTCTCAGATTGCTGTCCTATCTTCTCCTCAATCTACAGTTTAACTTCTTAGGATGCTCTTTGCTCTGTTTTCTTACCATCTAGTCCTGATTTTCACTTTTGTTCTGTTGTTGTTGTTTTTAACAAGGATGTTAGACCTTTTATTTTAAGAAGCATTTTATGGCCTCTTACTCCCCCTTGCAGTTTGCTTTCTCCTCTGACCAGTGATAGGTGTAGCAAGTAAATGGACTCTGTAGAGGAGAGTAATGTAACTTCAATCCAAGCCTTTTGTCCTGTGCCTTGTTATAAAATAAAGGACTCCTTTTAAATAGGATTATTGGGAGAGTGAAAAAGGGAACATCTTGACTTTTATAAGAGATAACTTTTATATTCCTGGCAGTTTTAAAATAACTAGCACATGGCTATTTTCCTTTCTTTAAAATAATTAACACTTAAAAACAAAAAAGACAGGAGGGAGGGTTTGGGGGAGAATGGATACCTGTATATATGTGGCCAAGTCCCTTTGCTGTTCACCTGAAACTGTCATAACGTCATTTATCAGCTATACCCTAATACAAAATAAAGAGTTTAAAGTTTGGGGAAATAAAGTATATTGACTACAAAGTGAAAAGCAAAAACAAAAAAGAAACAGTAAACATCACTACTGCTCACTTGTCTAAGTTTTCTAACATACCATGTTTCCTAACATAACACAGCTACCTGCAACTGAAAACGTGCTAACTCTGTATCCTCTCCCCAAAGAGGACACTAAGACTCTATCTCTGGGTGATGTTTACTCTTTTTCTAGCTGAGTCATACTTCCTCTTTGGTATGTTAAATGCTATTAACACATGTTATAGAGTAGGGAAATAGAAAAATAATAAATAAAAAGATTGATTAACATATCTATTTACCTAAACATATGGATATATATGGGCTTCCTTGGTGGCTCAGCTGGTAAAGAAATCTACCTGCAATGCTGGAGACCTGGGTTCAATCACCTGGAGAAGGGAACAACTACCCGCTCCAGTATTCTAGCCTGGAGAATTCCATGGACTGTATAGTCCATGGGGTTGCAAAGAATCAGACACGACTGAGTGACTTTCACTTCACTTCACTTCATGTATATACATGGGACTTCCCTGGTGACTCAGACAGTAAAGAATCTGCCTGCAATGCAGGAGACTGGGTAAAATCCCTGGGTTGGTAAGATCCCCTGGAGAAGGGAATGGCTACCCATTTAGCCTGGAGAATTCCATGGATAGAGGAGCCTGGCAGGCTATAGTCCATGGGGTCTCAAAGAGTCAAACAGGACTGAGCAACTAACACTTTAGAATAATGGTGGTTATGGATATACATGCACAAATACATTCATATCAGAGGAGGAAATACTCATAACTACTACAGTCTTAAGTTTGTACATGGTTGCAGCTGGCATTTATAACTTCCTTCTTCTAATACACATTCCATATTCCCTTTGCCCTTAAAAGCAGCTTAGCTGATCATAGTTTTTGTATTTTTTAACTGGTGGGATATACCAAATCTGTACTCCTGAAAGGTCTATGCCATTAGCAGTTCTGATTATTTTAAATATTTGTACTTTTTCAGACTGAGCTACTTGACTTTCACTTTTCACTTTTATGCATTAGAGAAGGAAATGGCAACCCACTCCAGTGTTCTTGCCTGGAGAATCCCAGGGACGGGGGAGCCTGGTGGGCTGCTGTCTATGGGGTCGCACAGAGTCGGACATGACTGAAGCGACTTAGCAGCAGCAGCAGTAAGTTTTTATTGGAAGAATATGTGAGTCCTAAGAGGTGGCCTAGGCTTCCCAGATAGCTCAGTGATAAAGAACCCGCCAATGCAGGAGATGCAAGAGACGTTTGATCCCTGAGTCAGGAAGATTTTCTGAACTAGGAAATGGTATCCCACTCCAGAATTCTTGCTTGGGGAATCCCATGGACAGAGGAGACTGGCAGTCTACAGTCTATAGGATCACAAAGAGTCAGATACAATTGAAGTGACTTTGGAGAAGGAAATGGCACCCCACTTCAGTACTCTTGCCTGGAAAACCCCATGGACAGAGGAGCCGGGAAGGCTGCACTCCATGGGGTTGCTGAAGGTCAGACATGACTGAGCAACTTGACTTTCACTTTTCACTTTCATGCATTGGAGAAGGAAAAGGCAACCCACTCCAGTGTTCTTGCCTGGAGAATCCCAGGGACAGGGGAGCCTGGTGGTCTGCCATCTATGGAGTTGCACAGAGTCAGACACGACTGAAGTGACTTAGCAGCAGCAGCAGCAGCACAAGAGGTTAACCTATGCCACCTATGACATAGGTGGAGGATCATCTGTGTCACAGACTGCCTCTTCCCCTGTTGTAAGGAAGCAACACAAATGCATTAGATTTCTATTGTTGCAAACCAAGTTATAAAAATTCAGCGATTTAATATAATACACATTTATTATCTCAGAATTTCTTTGAGTCAGGAGTATAGGTATAGTTTAACTGGGTCCTCTGCTCAGGGTCTCCTCAGGTTGAAACCAAGTGGTCAGTTGCGACTTTGATCTCATCTGATACTTGGGGTTATTTACTAAGTTGGCAGAATTCCATTCCCAGTGATTTTAGGACTGAGATCCCAGTTACTCTCTGTGTGTTGGCAGAAGGAGAGAGTCACTTTCAGGTCTTAAGAGCCTCTTTTAGATCCTTAACACATGACAGCTTCATTCTTCAAATCCAGCAGGAGAAACTGAATCTTAGATAATGTAATCTAATCAAGAAGTGTCTATCTGACCATATTCACAGGTCTTGGGCACATTCAGGGGAGGAAATTATATTAGCATATATGCTAGGGAGTGGGAATTTGGGGAGCCGTCTTAGAATTCTGTCAATCACACAATTTCCCTTGGTAGTCATTGGTTATTCTTTTCACCACAATTAGTTCCTTCTCTGGCATCTGAGTCATTGCTATGAGAAGTGACCAGGTGGCAATTTCAACTTCAGTTTTTGGGAACTATGGTTGTGTTCCCCCATTAGAAGCATCCCTTCCTCTGGAGCAAAGATCTCTATAATAGTAGATCCTAAATTAGTGGAGACAGGAAGCCAAAATTTGCTAACAGATCATTAGGAGTAACAGGGGCAAGAGCTATTCCATATTCTATTCCTTGTTTCTCCAACCAATGAAGCTTGGCTGTGGAGAAGAAAAACCCAGAATCATATATTGGGCATTGATTCAGAGCATGTACTAAATGCTTAGGGACATTACATCAACTCCCATAAGTGATCATCTAGTTGTCACCGTATCAGAGTCTTTGAAAGACCATTTCATTGCTTCTGGGGAATATGGAGAGATGGGTGAATTCACTAAACAAAAGCCCATTTCTGTTCTTACTGTAAAATAAATTCCTGGAACAGAAGCAATGCAGTATGGAACACAATGCTGGTAGGTAAGGCATTCTATAAGTTTATCATAAGTTTGGTTAAAGACTTGTGGGCTAGGATTGCAAATCTGTATCCAAAATAAGTGTCTTCTCAAGTGAGAAAAAAATTGATGTCCCTTTCATGAAGGAAATGACTCAAAAAGTAATCAACCTGCCTTAAGATGTCTGGTTTCCCTGGGAAATATTGTACAATGTTGGAACTTAGTGTTAATCTGTTGTTCTCAGGTTGAGTACTCAGCAGTTGATAGAATGGAAGCCCATGTTGCTCAGATCATAAGTAATTTTCCCCCTTACTACTATAGCCACTTGATATTTCAGCTGTTGGAGCAAAGTCAAGAGAGGCTGACTGGCATCTATAGAGAGTAATCTTTTCCACCTGATTATTGAAACCTCTTCTGCTGGTGTTGCTATTTCGTGGGCATTGATATAGGATGCAAATATCTTCATATTCTGTTCTTATTTTCAGAGATCCACTCATACACTTCCCTAGAACGCCTCTTCACCAAATCCAGTCATGTTCCTTCCCAAGTCCCTGACCATCCAACAAACAAATTATCAGCCCTTGGCTAAAAACCAAGGCATCCATATACTTAGTAGTAATATACCAGGAAGCATGTTAATTTACTTTAGTAAAGAAATCACATCTGGAACTGCAGCTGCAATAGGAGTTGCCACCTGCTTAAGTTTACAGTAATCCACTGTCAATATCTTCAGATCCATCTGTCCTTTGCACAGGAAAAATAGGCAAGTCGAATAGAAATGGGGTAGAAATCACCACATCTGTATCTTTCAAGTAATTAATATTGATACTTAGAACTGCAGTATCTCCAGGAATGAAGCACTGACTTTACTGTATTATTTTGGTGTGTAAAAGTGGTTCTGGAGGTTTCTAGTTGCTCTTGCTCACTATACTAGCCTTTACTCCATTAGTCAAAAAACTGAGGTGGAGTTTCTACAGGCTTCCTATCTTGTCTTTTCCAGTAATGCTCTCTAAAAGTGGGGAAAGAACCATGAGTTGATTTTGGGGACACACTGGAATTATTATGAGATAGACCATGTCAACATTTCATTAATTACCTAACTTCTAAAAGCCTGGACTAGCTAGTGGTCCACAGTGGTGTTTTGTTTTTCAAAAATTATCTCAATCCAGAGCCAGTGTCCAATAATTCCCTTAAAATTGGGTAATACTTTCCTCTCCAATGCATGGTTACCTGGTAAAATGCCACATGTCCCTTAGGAAAGGATAAGAAAAATATTTATAATATATTATTTGGTAATGTATTATGATCCTTCCTCAAGGGACTCAGCCTTCCTTTCATCCACATGGCTCTGAGTATTGGCTTGAACTAGTTCAAGTCTTGAAATTGGTTAAGGAATTATGACTATTTTAATGATTCAAGTTAGACATTCCTTCTGTTTCAAGGTAATTTCTGCTTCCACAAATTAAATAAGAGTTTAGTTGTCCTTCCTAGGTACACTGTGATAAATTGTCAAATGCTAAGGATCACTGTTGATCAAATCATTTTAACTACTACTTTGGCTCTGCTGCCTATTACAATAGGCTAAGTCGCTTCAGTCGTGTCCGACTCTGTGCGACCCCATAGATGGCAGCCCACCAGGCTCCCCCATCCATGAGATTTTCCAGGCAAGAGTACTGGAGTGGGTTGCCATTGCCTTCTCCAACAGTAGCAGCTATGAGTCCCAATTGCACTTACCATATCGACAAATTCAGCACAATCGTCATGTCCCATTTACCACAATTCAACATTCTTTCGAGCCATTGTCATACAAGTGAAAAAAGCCTTGCAAATATTTTGGGAGTATGGTATGTATTTTGAACCTGACCACTTGGAACTTGCCAGGACTTAGGTCTGGTTGTAAGTCTAGAAGCAAGGTGAGTTAGTGGAGCTGGTATTGATCAGGTAGATCCCTTCAAGATTACTACCTCAGAGGAGGCCATCTCTATATTTGGACAAGGCTGCTCTAGGGAGTCAGGGTTCTATACTTTACTGGAATCTTCCCAAAATATGTTTTAGGGCCCCATTCTTTCTCACTACCTTTCACTATGAGGTTGGGAATTGGGGTTGTTATTCAGCCAAACAGGGCATTGGACTTCAAGCTTTGTTCTCAGAAATCTTGACGTACAACTAAAGAAGTGTGGGTAACTTTTTGGAGCAGGCAGAGAAACTTTGTTTCTTTAACCATCATTGAGGTGGGAATTTAACATCCTGAGTCCATCAAATTCATGTTTTCTAGTGTACTTAGAACAAACAGCCAATCTGTTATACTTTTATTTATTTTAAAATTTCTTATAAGAGCAAACGCATGATCACCTAAAGCCCTGCCTTCTATCTGGGTATAGGAAACAATTTAAGTGACATTTTTGCCCCTGTATTTTGCAGAACATCAGACTTCCCTTTACTGCTGGCAACAGGATCATTAACACCTGTATTACTCTTTAGTCAGTGAACTCTTTTTCATCCTTAAATTTCTGTTCCCCTGGAACCGCCTTGGTACCAATCATTGTAGCAGGTCAATGTAGCAGTAAGTAAGTCAGAAAAGTAGAACCACTATGAGTATTGTGGATCAAGGGTTTTATTTTGGATAAGAATTTACAAAATTGTAGGAGAAGGAAAAATAAGAGTGTAAAACGGCAATTGGCAGATCATTGAAAAACCATAAAGTAGTACTGCTGAAGCACTGACACAGGCGGATAAATTGGTGCTTGTCAGGGAATTTGTGAATCAGATGTGTCTACCCACTAGCATGGGACTGTGAAGAAAAACAACTAAGGAAATCTACAGAGGGTTATTGCCTCTGTGACTGGTGGGGAGATGGAAATTACTGTTGATGAGAGAGACTGGTGATAGAAGAAGCTGAAATCTTCTGCACCACTGCATTTGTCACTGTGGAAAGAGCAAAGACAAGGTGGAATCTGCTGATAGCTCTCCGTCTGTCTCTCACTGTATCTGGCCCATGATGACTTTCAGAGTATAACCACTACTATTTCACTTCTGCCTTCCAAATTTTGGACTATTCTTAATGTTGGCCACTTCTAATTGGGAAACTTAAAGGGGAAGGCTCTTCTGGGAAAAATAGTTTCAGGTTGGCCAGATTCATACAGTAAAGCACCATACCCATTGTGCAATCTCTCAGCTTCTTTTCATTTCCCCAGTGGGGAGCATACAGACCACATATTGAAACAGTGGTACCATAAGATCAAAGCTGCTTGGATTGCTGAGTGACTGCAGAGTGGACACGTGCCGTAGGGAGTCACACAAGTGACAAAAGACTGTAAGGGAAAGATAAAGTTTAATTAATTCATTTAGATTTGGGAGTTACTACATCAGCCTAGCCTATGTTGAGTAATACACATCTTCCTTAAAGCAAGATGGTTCTTGTCTGGAGGTTGATAGAAGGTGCATTTTGGCAATAAAAAGAACTTTTGCTTTTTGAAGTGGACAGTCATTAGGAGGCCTCAGTGGAAGAAAACCTCTACCTGTGACCAGTGTGCTTATTTGGGGTGCAGTGTTTTGGGAAAGAAGCAACATCTTGGCATCCCTTTTACCATCAAGTAAAAGGGGTCACCTCTTTATTGTATGTGTGACTCCAGGAAGAAAAGTGGTGTTTTAATGTTTATTGTCATTTTGATATCCTACTGAAACATTTGATTCAGGACCTTTAAGCCAAACTCATTAATTTCTAATACATTTTCTTCTTCCTCATTTTGATTTTCCTGTTTATCTATAGTTACTCTATGTGACTAGTCAATCAGGCTAGAAATCCTTCTTTAAAAAAAATTTATTATAGTTGATTTATGGTGTAGTGTTTATTTCTGCTGTACAGCAGTGTGGTTCAGTTATGCATATATATTGTTTTTCATATTCTTTTCCATTATGGCTTATTACAGGATATTGATTATAACTTCCTTGCCAAACAAGCTACCTTGCTGTTTATCCATTCTATGTAAAATAGTTTGCATTTGCTAATCCAAACTCCCAATCCATTTTTCCCCCACCCTGAAACCTTTTTTTGACCTCTCATAATCAACTAATCATATTCTATAAAGTTTCTGTCATTTATCTTTAATTCTTTAAATCTCTCTGAACAAGAGGTAGGCCAGTGAAAATGCTATGACCTTTTAATATATTTGTGCATTTTTATTGACTTACACATCTAATTGAAACATAATTAAAGCTAAATATTACTACTTCTGTATTGTAATACTATATATGTTTGCCATTCTGCCCTCAAACACAGCATGCTTAATCTTTTCTTTAGTAGCTATATATAAGAACAAACAAGACAGATTTAGAATATTTTTATGAATGAATGCTGACAGTTGAGTATATATCTATTAAAAGAGAAAATTTAAAGTGCAAACAAATTTATGAGTCATTAATAAATAGATTTTTGTCTTTATTGAACAAACCTGGATAACCTATTAAGTGTAGCAATAAAATTGAATGGTAATTGTGTAATCTGTTTGTTTATATCTGGAAAATTGGGGAGGGGATTATAGCTTGATTTCAAAACTGTACTCCTGTAAGGATTTTTAAGACATAGTAATATTTAATACAGAAAGTTATAGAATCACAGTTATAAGGTTGTGATATATTTTGAAATAATGGAAGATGCATTTACAATTCCATAAGGCCTATGAATAATAATACTAGCAGTATTTCATTGAGTTTTACTCCTTTATGAATCCAACTCTGGCTCAGAGAAATTCACTCTTAATGATACATAAAAGGACTCCAGTTACTTGTCAGAACTTGCAAATTTGACTTGAGAGATGCCCTGTTGCAACTGCTTCTCCTCTGTCTTTCAATCCTTGTTAGCTTTTCTGTCCTATTAATGCCTGCTTCATTCAGCTTGATGAAAAATTTAATTTTGGACATATGGCATTATGTGAGGTTTTTCTCAGAGTAGAATTTACAGTGATCAGATTTTCAAAGGGACCATTGCCTAGAACTTAACACCTATACCTACCATCAGTTTCTTACATTTATTCCTTCACATTCATTTTCTCAGCAACTTCTGTGCTTAATAATTGGCTAGGTTCTTGGAAGATTAGACCAACTAAACCAGTGTGCTTACATTCAAAGTGTTAATAATGAATAGAGTGGATATATTATAAATCAAGTACTCCAGTGCAATGTGTTAAATGTTAGAAGTAGGGGCACAGAGCAGAGACAGCACATGGCACACAAGTATTTAAAACATTTTATTATTTAACAAATTATTAATAATTATTAAGTAGATACTTATATTGAATAGATTAATGGATGAATGGGTCCACAAAATCATGGTTATAATTTGACTATGAATTGAAAGAGGACTCATGGCATGTGTCCTACAATAGAGGAGGCTTAAAATGATTTTCAAAGAATGAAAGTGTCAGGAACAAAAGAGGCACAGTATACTGAAGGCAGAACAGGTGTGAAATACACAGAAATTCTAAAAATCACGTGTGTGCATGCTAAGTCGCTTAAGTTATGTCCGGCTCTTTGCAACCCACTCCTCCCCGCCATGGACCATAGCCCACCAGGCTCCTCTGCCCATGGGATTCTTCTGGCAAGAATACTGGAATGGGTTGTCATGCCCTCCTCATGTCATGTCAGGGCATCTTCCTGACCCAGGGATCCAACCCCTGTCTCTTAGTCTCCTTCATTGACAGGTGGGTTCTTTACCACTAGCGTCCCCACACATAAAAGTAAGCTATTTCAAAAGGATTGAACAAACAATTCATATTGGGCTGTGGTTGGAAATGTGCAACCAATATTTCTAAAATTGAAGTGTGAACTCTTAAAACTGTTCTTCCTTGTGATCCTCTTGAAAAATACTACTACCAACTAAAGAAAAGAATCTGGCTATCATCTCCCCTCCAATCTCCTACCTCAGTTTAATTACTCACCCTTCCTGCTGATTGACCAACTTATTATCTCTGAGTCTGTCTTCCTTCTTCACTTTCCTCAACACATCCTTCAGTCAGGGTTCATATTCTCACACCTTCACACTTTCATTCACCAATATTTACTGGGTGCCCATTATATTCATCTACATTGCTATCAAGGTGTTATTTCAAATCTGTAAATTTGATCATGTCTCCACTCATTTATTTATGGAGTTGGTGATGGACAGGGAAGCCTGGTGGGCTGCAGTCTGTGGGTCACAAAGAGTTGGACACGACTGAGTGACTGAACTGAACTGACCAGGAACTAGATTCTGAAGAGTTTCACAGACCAAACTAAGTAGTTTTTTAACTCTGAAAGTTAAAGGAATCCATTGAAAAAATTTTAAGTGCTGGAGTGACATGTCTCCACTTGCATTTTAGAAAGATCACTCTGAAAGCACCAATGATAACACACTGGAGAACACACTGAAGGGATGTGTGGAAGGAGGGAGCTGGTGAAAGACGATAAGGAGTAGACAGAGAGATGGGAGAAATATTTGAAGAGAATGACATCACAATAGCTAAGGGAAGATGGTATTTTACAAAAAAGGGAATTTACAAAAAGACTTTTATATTAACTCTCCCCAAAAGAAGGTAGACTCTCACGCATATTTGTCAATCTTTTAGTTGGGAGCAGTGCTCAAAATTCTCCAAGCCAGGCTTCAGCAATACGTGAACCATGAACTTTCAGAAAATGGAGAGATCACAACAGACAACACAGTAATACAAAGGATCATAAGAGACTACTATCAGCAGTTATATGCCAATAAAATGGACAACATGGAAGAAATGGACAAATTCTTAGAAAAGTACAACTTTCCAAAACTGGACCAGGAAGAAATAGAAAATCTTAACAGACCCATCACAAGCACGGAAATTGAAACTGTAATCAGAAATCTTCCAGCAAACAAAAGCCCAGGTCCAGACGGCTTCACAGCTGAATTCTACCAAAAATTTAGAGAAGAGCTAACACCTATCCTACTCAAACTCTTCCAGAAAATTGCAGAGGAAGGTAAACTTCCAAACTCATTCTATGAGGCCACCATCACCCTAATACCAAAACCTGACAAAGAACCCACAAAAAAAAGAGAACTACAGGTCAATATCACTGATGAGCATAGATGCAAAAATCCTTAACAAAATTCTAGCAATCAGAATCCAACAACACATTAAAAAGATCATACACCATGACCAAGTGGGCTTTATCCCAGGGATGCAAGGATTCTTCAATATCCGCAAATCAATCAATGTAATTCACCACATTAACAAATTGAAAAATAAAAACCATATGATTATCTCAATAGATGCAGAGAAAGCCTTTGATAAAATTCAACATCCATTTATGTTAAAAACTCTCCAGAAAGCAGGAATAGAAGAAACATACCTCAACATAATAAAAGCTATATATGACAAACCCACAGCAAACATTATCCTCAATGGTGAAAAATTGAACGCATTTCCTCTAAAGTCAGGAACAAGACAAGGGTGCCCACTTTCACCATTACTATTCAACAGAGGTTTGGAAGTTTTGGCCACAGCAATCAGAGCAGAAAAAGAAATAAAAGGAATCCAAATTGGAAAAGAAGAAGTAAAACTCTCACTGTTTGCAGATGACATGATCATCTACATAGAAAACCCTAAAGACTCCACCAGAAAATTACTAGAACTAATCAACGATTATAGTAAAGTTGCAGGATATAAAATCAACACACAGAAATCCCTTGCATTCCTATACACTAATAATGAGAAAACAGAAAGAGAAATTAAGGAAACAATTCCATTCACCATTTCAATGGAAAGAATAAAATACTTAGGAATATATCTACCTAAAGAAACTAAAGACCTATATATAGAAAACTATAAAACACTGGTGAAAGAAATCAAAGAGGACACTAATAGATGGAGAAATATACCATGTTCATGGATTGGAAGAATCAATATAGTGAAAATGAGTATACTACCCAAAGCAATTTATAGATTCAATGCAATCCCTATCAAGCTACCAACGGTATTCTTCACAGAGCTAGAACAAATAATTTCACAATTTGTATGGAAATACAAAAAACCTCGAATAGCCAAAGCTATCTTGAGAAAGAAGAATGGAACTGGAGGAATCAACCTACCTGACTTCAGGCTCTACTACAAAGCCACAGTCATCAAGAGAGTATGGTACTGGCACAAAGACAGAAATATAGATCAATGGAACAAAATAGAAAGCCCAGAGATAAATCCACGCACATATGGACTCCTTATCTTGGACAAAGGAGGCAAGAATATACAATGGATTAAAAACAATCTCTTTAACAAGTGGTGCTGGGAAAACAGGTCAACCACTTGTAAAAGAATGAAACTAGAGCATTTCTAACACCATACACAAAAATAAACTCAAAATGGATTAAAGATCTCAACATAAGACCAGAAACTATAAAACTCCTAGAGGAGAACATAGGCAAAACACTCTCCGACATACATCACAGCAGGATCCTCTATGACCCACCTCCCAGAATATTGGAAATAAAAGCAAAAATAAACAAATGGGACCTAATTAAACTTAAATGCTTCTGCACAACAAAGGAAACTATAAGCAAGATGAAAAGACAGCCTTCAGAATGGGAGAAAATAATAGCAAATGAAGCAACTGACAAACAACTAATCTCAAAAATATACAAGCAACTCCTACAGCTCAATTCCAGAAAAATAAATGACCCAATCAAAAAATGGCCCAAAGAACTAAATAGATATTTCTCCGAAGAAGACATACAGATAGCTAACAAACACATGAAAAGATGCTCAACATCACTCATTATCAGAGAAATGCAAATCAAAACCACTATGAGGTACCATTTCATGCCAGTCAGAATGGCTGCGATCCAAAAGTCTACAAGCAATAAATGCTGGAGAGGGTGTGGAGAAAAGGGAACTCTCTTACACTGTTGGTGGGAATGCAAACTAGTACAGCCACTATGGAGAACAGTGTGGAGATTCCTTAAAAAACTGGGAATAGAACTGCCTTGTGATCCAGCAATCCCACTGCTGGGCATACACACTGAGGAAACCAGAAGGGAAAGAGACACGTGCACCCCAATGTTCATCGCAGCACTGTTTATAATAGCCAGGACATGGAAGCAACCTAGATGTCCATCAGCAGACGAATGGATAAGAAAGCAGTAGTACATATACACAATGGAGTACTACTCAGCCATTAAAAAGAATACATTTGAATCAGTTCTAATGAGGTGGATGAAACTGGAGCCTATTATACAGAGTGAAGTAAGCCAGAAAGAAAAACACCAATATAGTATACTAATGCATATATATGGAATTTAGAAAGATGGTAACACTAACCCTGTATACGAGACAGCAAAAGAGACACTGATGTATAGAACAGTCTTTTGGACTCTGTGGGAGAGGGAGAGGGTGGGATGATTTGGGAGAATGGCATTGAAATATGTATAATATCATATATGAAACGAGTCGCCGGTCCAGGTTCGATGCCCGATACTGGATGCTTGGGGCTGGTGCACTGGGATGACCCAGAGGGATGGTATGGGGAGGGAGGAGGGAGGAGGGTTCAGGATGGGGAACACATGTATACCTGTGGCAGATTCATTTTGTTATTTGGCAAAACCAATACAATATTGTAAAGTTTAAAAATAAAATAAAATTAATAAAAAAAGAAAGGCAGAGGAACCAGAGATCAAATTGCCAACATCCGCTGGATCATAGAAAAAGCAAGAGAGTTCCAGAAAAACATCTATTTCTGCTTTATTGACTATGCCAAAGCCTTTGACTGTGTGGATCACAATAAACTGTGGAAAATTCTTAAAGAGATGGGAATACCAGACCACCTGACCTGCCTCTTGAGAAACCTGTACACAGGTCAGGAAGCAACAGTTAGAACTGGACATGGAACAACAGACTGGTTCCAAATAGGAAAAGGCATACATCAAGGCTGCATATTGTCACCCTGCTTATTTAACTTCTGTGCAGAGTACATCATGAGAAACACTGGGCTGGAAGAAGCACAAGCTTAAATCAAGATTGCTGGGAGAAATATCAATAACCTCAGATATGCAGAGGACACCACACTTAGGGCAGAAAGTGAAGAGGAACTAAAAAGCCCCTTGATGAAAGTGAAAGTGGAGAGTGAAAAAGTTAGCTTAAAGCTCAGCATTCAGAAAACTGAGATCATGGCATCTAGTCCCATCACTTCATGGCAAATAGATGGGGAAACAGTGGAAACAGTGGCAGACTTTATTTTTTTGGGCTCCAAAATCACTGCAGATGGTGATTGCAGCCATGAAATTAAAAGACGCTTACTCCTTGGAAGAAAAGTTATGACCAACCTAGACAGCATATTGAAAAGCAGAGACATTACTTTGCCAATAAAGGTCCGCCTAGTCAAGACTATGGTTTTTCCTGTGGTCATTTATGGATGTGAGAGTTGGACTGTGAAGAAAGCTGAGCACTGAAGAATTGATGCTTTTGAACTGTGGTGTTGGAGAAGACTCTTGAGAGTCCCTTGGACTGCAAGGAGATCCAACCAGTCCATCCTAAAGGAGATCAGTCCTGGGTGTTCATTGGAAGGACTGATGCTAAAGCTGAAACTCAAATACTTTGGCTACCTCATGCGAAGAGTTGGCTCATTTAAAACACCCTGATGCTGGGAGGGATTGGGGGCAGGAGGAGAAGGGGACGACAGAGGATGAGATAGCTGGATGGCATCCCTGACTCTATGGACATGAGTTTGAGTAAACTCCAGGAGTTGGTGATGGACAGGGAGGCCTGGCGTGCTGCGATTCATGGGGTTGCAAAGAGTTGGACATGACTGAGCGAACTGAACTGAACTGAGTGAATGAAGAGATTGGAGAGTGTGGGAGTTCCCATGTTAGGAGTTAAAACTGGAATATAATCAGTATCAGAGAATGATTTTCTTACATTCCACACTTACATTCTTGACACTTTGGCTTGATCAAATCTTTAAGAAATTTAAATCAAACCTTTAAGAAATTTAGTATGCAGGATAGAACAGCAATGTTTAAGGTCAGTCTTGCTCCCATCTTTGTGAAGTTGCTCCTGTCATCATTCACCACTCCTTGCTGTCCTCTTTGAACCATGGTGAGCAATTCAGATTTTGCCCCAGAATCACCTGAAATGGGTAAAGATTACATTTAATAATCTATCTACTATGCTGAATTATAAATATATTCCCTATTCTCTTATCCATCTCAAATTGTATTGATTTATATAATTCACCAGGAGTTACATATTCAGTCAAATTACAATATAAAAATGTTCCAGATAACACAATGCCAGCAGTAGAAACATGGCTCAAATTTATGCAATCAGAACACCCTCTAATTATTACATTGCTGAGAAAAAATTAAAGCCCAGAATAAATTTGCTTCTGAATTAAATTCCCAAAGAATTAAAATCCAAAATTTAACTCTCCATTATGTTTTATTTGGCTCAGCTGGTAAAGAATCTGCCTGCAATGCGGGAGACCTGGGTTCCATCCCTGCGTTGGGAAGATCCCCTGGAGAAGAGAACAGCTACCCACTCCAGTATTCTGGCCTGGAGAATTCCGTGGACTGTATAGTCGATGGGGTTGCAAAGAGTTGGACATGACTGAGCGGCTTTCACTTTCACTATACTTCTCATGTTTTATTTTGCTGGTTTTTTTCATCTGAGTTGGGGTTTTAAGTCAGTGAGGGTTCCTTCAGCTATAACCTGTAGTGGTTTTCACTGCTTCCTGTAAAGCAACCTGAGAACCCAGGACACACTGGGTCATTGTAATACTACTTCCTTACTCATATGATTGAGAAAGAATAAATCTGCAGGCCCATGGCAGCAATCTAACAAAATAATATAACCAGAGTTTAGAATAAAATACCGTCCAGACTCTCACTGCAGAAGTCAGCCAAGAATCATACACTTAGTGGTATCTGGAGAAGAAGGAAAAAGTGGTGGAAATGGTATAAATATTTTTGGTTTAACTTTTCCATGGTCAGTCAATTGGTTATCAATAGTTTCTACTTCTGCAAGTCCAAAGCTTTCATAGCTTTAAGAAAAAAGTCCAATGAAAGCCTATAACAGATGCTACATGCTTCTTCAAAATAAACTTTTCTATTGCTAGTGCTAAGTCACTTTAGTTCTGTCTGACTCTTTGCGACTCCATAGAGTATAGGCTACCAAGCTCCTCTGTCCATGGGATTTTCCAGGCAAAGATACAGTGTGGGTTGCCCTTTCCACCTCCAGGGGATCTTCCCAGCCCAGGGATCCAACCTACCTCTCACTGGGAGGCAGGTTCTTTACCACTAGCGCCACCTGGGAAGCCCCCCAAAACTTTTCTGTTGTTCAGCTTTAATTCCCTTGTTTTGAAACAATGTTTACGATTCCAGTGGCCCCATCTCCACCACTTAAGTTCATCTTTATCAGGACTAGAGTTTTTTCCCCCATTATGGTTCATTTAGCAGAGCTAAGAAGCAGGATAGAGGTGGGAGCAAACAGATTTAGGTTTCTTCTACCAATGTTCAGGACTCTCAAAATTGCAACTCCTACAGATTGAGAAATTTACTCCAGCCCTGTACTTCATATTCCAGGCTGAGTACATGCATGAAAGTCTGCCCATTTCATAAGAGGCTATTCTGGTTCTTACTCACTCTGTGTGAGACCCAGTCCCAGGAGAAGCAACGGTGCATCTCCAGTTTAAATTCCAAAGAGTATCTCCTGATCTCAGGAAAGAACACTGTATTTGCGCTCATAACCAGAATTCTGCTTGTTCTGTTTGACGTCTCTGAAATGCCATCATGACTGCTAAGATGAATCTCTTTTCTGCTTAAGCCTAAGTGTGGGTCTCAGCTCAAGCCCACCAGTTAAAGTGTTGTTTGAACCTCAAATTGGTTGTTTGCTCACTTATACTAAAGTCTAGCCACATAGCCAAAGCCTGTTAACACTAGCCACACTCAGGTAGACTCCAGCCACAGATAGCTTCTGCTGACTTCAAAGAACTGAGAAGCCTCCCTGTGTTAAAGATGTTCATTTTGGCCACATGAGAGTGTTCAATCTGTCCATGTCAGATTTTGACCCAAAATTGTTGGTCCTATATCGATTCTCAGTTTTTCACCCAATACATCTTGTGTTGGGGATTTAGGATGATAATTGGCCACACTTCTCACCTGGTTTCATGGATTCTGAATTGAAAAAATATCTGTAAGAGCCAGATAAAGATATTTGCATTATTTGTTGATGAAAATTTGGCTTAGATTTGAAGCCAAGATGGACCCCTTCTTTTTTCCTACTTGAATGAGTCTATTCTTCCCAGTAGCAGGCAAAATAGCTAGAAGACTGCAGGTTTTCACCTCCCCACACTGCCCTACTCAATTTTGTGCGTAGAAGAAGGAGCAAAAAGGAAGGACATACAGTAAAACTTACAAGCAGACAACTTGAAAACAAATAAAGTATAGAACATGAGAACAGGTTTTTTTTTTTTCCAACTTCATTAATTTTGCTTGTTATCAGTCAGTTGCCCACCAGTATTGGGGAGGTTTGGGATATGGTGAGTAGAGACACAGGCTGCAGTTTCCTTCCTAATATTTTCAAAAGGATTGATTATTCTTGCTTTATGACCTGAGACAGGAGTATGGGAGGACAGAGAGGCTGATTCCCTTTGCGGAAAATATCACAAATGTCGAAGGGAATATAAACATCTCAAGGTCAAGAAAGATGAGGACAGAAGAGTGTTCACAGAATCTAGAATGGTGAGTTTCATTGGTAAACTTAGACGTTTCTATTTCTGTAGTACAGTGATTCTCAAACTTTACTATGGTTCAGAATCAACCTAGAAGACTTGCTAAAACATAGATTGCTAAGCCCTAATTTCTTACTTTTTGATTCAGCATGTCTTGGATAAGGCCAATTGAATTTGCATCTCCAACCAGTTCTCAGATGTTCCTGATGCTGCTGGTCTGGGGACCATCTCTGGAAAATCACTGTTGCAGAGTGTTGGGGATGAAAGTCAAATTGCAAGCGTGTGGTGAATGGATTATGACGGAGTAGAAGCAGGCTATGTTAACTATTCCTTTAAGACACTTAGCTATGAAGAAAAGTAGAGATAAATGTTGGGACTAGAGGTAATATGGATTTGAGGAGATTTTCTTTAAGTTATACAGGTACCTTTATTTCCATGCCATTTACTGTAATGGGATTTATTCTGTCATATTTACAACTGAAAACTATTACGATCTATCTTTCTGTAGGGGTTGTATATGCTGGATATCGTCTCGATCTTCCAGAACAGTATCTTTTATGATGCCCTAGGAGTTCCTTGTGGAGAAGGCAATGGCACCCCACTCCAGTATTCTGGCCTGGAAAATCCCATGGACGGAGGAGCCTGGAAGGCTGCAGTCCATGGGGTCGCTGAGGGTCGGGCACGACTGAGCGACTTCACTTTCACTTTTCAATGTCATGCATTGGAGAAGGAAATGGCAACCCACTCCAGTGTTCTTGCCTGGAGAATCCCAGGGATGGGGGAGCCTGGTGGGCTGCCATCTATGGGGTCTCACAGAGTCAGACATGACTGAAGTGACTTAGCAGCAGCAGCAGCAGCAGCAGGAGCTCCTTGGGCACCATCTGGCTTCCTGTTCACTTTGGCCAATAGGGATCTCTGGCCGAGATCAGAGAGAGAGAGAGGAGACTAGAGCTGGGGTACATGTTCCCCTGACTTCTTGCCTGACAAGTTGTCTTCTGCTGGCTCCGTTCTTGACCAAAGACCCCTGCTTCTCTCAAAGAAGTCTTCTCTGAAAGCTTCTCTTCTCCCAGATTCTATTACTGTTTCCCCTTGTTCCTACTTCCTGTGGTTTTTTCTTTTTCTTTTCTATACCATGCCCATATCTTTATTTAGTTAATATTCTTTGTCAAACCTTCCTTGAGTTATTTTGAATATTCCATCTGAATTCCTGAATGATATAGGAATATGTGTGTGTGATCCTGTATGCACACTAGTGAGCATATTTTCATGTATGTGTGTCTGAGATTTTCTATGTTCTAATTTCAGTAGAAAGACTTCTTTCTTTCAGACTTTCTACTTTCAGTCCTTTGGATTCAGATAGGAACAAGTGTACTCTTCTCAGATCCAGTAGTCATCAATTACCTGGGTGTATTGATATATTCCCTGGCAATGTTTCAGCTCAGAGGAGAGCATTTGAACTTATTTGATTCCGTGAAATACAGCTCCTACACTGGATATATTTGAAAGAGGTGCTCTCTTTCTTCTGTGATTGCTAAGCTGGTACTCTGAAAGCACAGATCTTCTTGTGCTCTATCAACACTTAAGCAGTCTTGGCCAGGAATGAAGGTCTACAAAGGAAAATGGAGAGGAAAAAGAAAGAGAAACAGATGCCTAATGACATTTTTCAAAAACATGGATTCAATTGAAAGTGGATACTTACAAGAATTAATATTTATTTTGCTCTAGCATTTTGAGTTGAGTTCTGCAATTTGTTCTGACATTGTTTTGACTGATAAATTCCTTACTCCTCCCTTATTCCATGTGAGTTCCAACTTCTACCTTTTGTCTACCTACATAATGTTTCTTTGAACTTTCTCTAATTCTCTCAGTTCAGTTGAGTCGCTCAGTCGTGTCCGACTCTTTGCCACCCCATGAACCGCAGCATGCCAGGCCTCCCTGTCCATCACCAACTCCAGGAGTTTACCCAAACTCATATCCATTGAGTCGGTGATGCCATTCAACCATCTCATCCTCTGTCGTCCCCTTCTCCTCCTGCCCTCAATCTGTTCCAGTATCAGGGTCTTTTCAAATGAGTCAGCTCTTTGCATCAGGTGGCCAAAGTATTGGAGTTTCAGGTTTAGCATCAGACCTTCCAAAGAACACCCAGTACTGATCTTTAGGATGGACTGGTTGGATCTCCTTGCAGTCCAAGGACTCTCAAGAGTCTTCTCCAACACCGCAGTTCAAAAGCATCAATTCTCTAGTTTCCTCCTAAATCTTTCTCTTCTCCAAAGGTATATTTGTATGTATGTGTTCTCTCCTGGACAATCTCATAAAAAGTGTATCAGAAATGTTTTACCCTGAGGGAGCGAAAAATGATCTCAAAAATACATTGTTGGTAGAATTAAAATACTATATTTGCAAATAAGGCTTTAGGATAGAAAAGATTCAATCAGTGTCATTTTAAATCTATAGACCTTGAACCATAAAGTACATGAAATCATTGTGAGATTACTTCAAAACTATCCTTTGTTTATGCTTTTTACTACAAGTCTTTGGTTAACCTACCATGCCATGAACTAAAAAGATATTAAGGAAAAATGTGATAAACTCAGGTGATAAGACATTGAAAATATAAAAACCTAAGAGTAGGAAAGTAAGGATGTGATCATGAGGGCAAAAGATAAAAGTTAAGTGCTAAAATAAGCATAGGACGTGGTGCCTTCTGGATTGTGAAGCTTACTCCCTCCCACAGCTTAGCAACATTCTCCTCCAGGTGCCAGAGAAATTGGAATATGTGTCTGAAACCCTAGAATCTGTTAACACCTTTAAATGTACTTCAATTCACTAAAAAAACATTTTAAAAATATGTAAACTGCTACTGTTTGAAATGAAGGAAAAATTCATTCATGTAAAGTAGCTTAAAAAAAGCCCTTCGGTGTTTATAAAACCTGAGTACAGAGAAGAAAATTCATTAGTGCCTACATTGTATTTTTTAAAGAAGAAACAGTGGATAAGCTAGGCCTGTGGCTCTGAAATATAGTATTTCAATACAATTAAAAAAAATGCTGGATATTTGTTTCCAAGGAAATGGAACATTGTGAATAGCTTCTTGTCAAAGTGTGTCCTCCTTAATTAGTGACTTCATGTGCAGATGCGTATTTGCAGTTGTTTCACAAACATGAACCCTTTTGCGTTCCATCCACCACTATTAATTCTGGGAGTGATCTTGGGGCCTCTCAAGTGGCCTGCTATAGATGCACTCCCCTGCTCCTCCCTTCACTGCACACTGGTGGCAGCTGATATCAGCAGCTGTTATGATCTTGGCAGAGGTTAATTAATTCGTGTCTTGGGACAGCTGCTTGGGGTGGCAAGTGTTTCCTTGGGCGGCTGCAAAGAGGACAGGCTCTACCTACAGCTGCTGCAGAGATCTAGATGTTCACTAGCTATAGGGGAGTGTAGAGATGCAACAGGCTCTTGTTTCTAAGTCTGTCACTCAGGCTTGAGCTGCAATTCATTGATAGCACACGGCACTGTCACCAGCTGTCAGGGAGCTCAGGCAGTGAATTCATACAGGAAAATGTGCTGCGTCTATTACTTCTCTTTGGAAAAGAATGACATTGCCTACTAAAAGTTTTGTGTAATTCAAAGTGATGGGAGGAATCACATGCTCAGTCTCCCTGCTTAGCCCAGGGGCTCTCAGGCTTGGCTAGTTGTGGGAATCATCAAGAACTTAAAACAGTATGGATGCCCAGAGCCCACTCTCATAGATTCTGATTTCCATGACGGGAGAGGCAGCCTCAGCTGAGAGACTGTGTTAGTCCAACTTCTCTGAAATTGTTCTCAGAACTACACTGTTTTCTCAGTTAAATCCAGAACATCCTCCTTTGTCTTACTGAAATCCTGCTTTACACCAGTTTGGTTCATATCCAAACACATAAATTGTCACCTGACAGTTCTTATCACCTGATACTGTCTCCTCTCCCTATTAGTACTTCATTTTTTAACCATCCTATTAAGACCTCACTTCTTTTTTTTTTTTTTTTTGTCTACTGTTTATCAGATATCTGTAAGAAGCTAATAATTCCTAAAATCTTCAAAATAAATGCTAATTTTATTTTCCCTTCCTTTTGATCTTCCTTTTTTAAAATACATATTCTTATTATGGTTTGCCCTCCCAAGGTGAAAGCCCTCAAGGAAATGAGGAACTCAGGCAAACATTTGCTTAGATATTATATTCATTTTAAGATCTACTCTGGTAGGTAATAATTCTCAGAAAAAAAATGTAAGGCTTAAGTAATTAAAAATACCCTTCAGTAAAAATAGAGCAGGGAGGATGGGTCCCAGAGGATGCCTTGTGCTCACCTGTAATTTTGAAATATTAAGCAATACTTGTCTGATCTTATGAAGGAAACGCAAAGTTTAATAAACAAAAACAGCTAGTAATTAGGAGTTAGTAAAAAGTAATTATGGGCAATGTTCTCTACTTTTCTGTGATCTCCTTGGGCTCTGAAAATAAAGCCATAAATACATGAAACAAGAATGATTTTATTTTAATGTCAGTCTGACCTCTTGTGTTTCCTTGATTAGTCATCAACAGTGGCTAGTATTCCCTGACAGTGGGCCTGAAGATTTAGTAGAAATAGCTTTCTGTATTGCCAAAGTGAAATGGAGGGTTCATCCTAGGATCCTGGAAGTGAAATATCTTTTCCATCGCCACCCAAAAAAAGGAACAAAACAGGTGTGACAAGTGTTTCTAGGGTTAAAATGACTTAGATTACTTTCCTACACGTTTGTTTCACAGTATAATAATTTAACTCATCTACTTCATTGTGCTTTGTGTGTTAGAGTCAGAAAATCACAAAAGTAAGCACTGATTATACACTCGGAAAGCTTTGGGAGAATATTCCCTCTAGTTCTAATAAAGTGTTCATGTGGTAGGATAATTGAACACATCTTGCAGATAAAAAAACTGAGCCCATGGAAATTAAATAATTTGTCCACAGTCATTTGAAGGAAAGTGGTCTCACAGACATTTAAATCTAGAATGGCCTGAACCTAAGTCATGCGAGGTTTTCTGGTTCAAGAACCAAATCGTGGTTTCCAGGTTTGAGGTGTTACTCTTTGGTGATAAAAGCTGTAGATATAGCTTTGTGCCTAAGAGATTGAACTTTAGAGCCAATTCAGAATGTGAATTCTAGGTTCCCTAAAAGACTCTCTGAGTCAGCTTTTTCATCTAAAGAATTGAATTCTCACTACCTATTTTGAGGATTCAATGGGGTGAAAGTGAAAAATGAAGTGAAAGTGAAACTCACTCAGTTGTGTCTGACTCTTTGCAATCCCATGGACAGTCCATGGAATTCTTCAGGTGACCCCATGGGTAGTCCATGGAATTCTCCAAGCCAGAATACTGGAGTGGGTAGCTGTTCTCTTCTCCAGGGGATCTTCCCAACCCAGGGATCGAACCCAGGTCTCTGGCATTGCAGGCAGATTCTTTACCAGCTAAGCTACCAGGAAAGCTACATTCAATGAGGTATTATGAATAAAACACTCAACTTGGGCTGGCAAAAAGTGAATATTCACAAATGGTAATAATTAACAAATGTTGTTGTTATTGATATTATTTTGTATTTAATGCCTAGAATACATTAACTACATTTTTTGATACTTCAGTTGTTTGATAGTCTTAATTTGGTGCTTTAGCTCAGTTCAGTTCAGTTGCTCAGTCGTGTCCGACTCTTTGTGACCCCATGAAGGAGTCCATCACCAACTCCCGGAGTTTACCCAAACTCATGTCTGTTGAGTCAGTGATGCCATCCAACCATCTCATTCTCTGTCATCCCCTTCTCCTCCTGCCTTCAATCTTTCCCAGCATCAGGGTCTTTTCAAATGAATCAGCTCTTTGCATCAGGTGTCCAAAGTATTGGAGTTTCAGCTTCAACATCAGTCCCTCCAATGAACACCCAGGACTGATCTCCTTTAGGATGGACTGGTTGGATCTCCTTGCAGTCCAAGGGACTCTCAAGAGTCTTCCCCAACACCACAGTTCAAAAGCATCAATTCTTCAGTGCTCAGTTTTCTTTATAGTCCAACTGTCACATCCATATATGACTACTGGAAAAACCATAGCCTTCACTAGATGGACCTTTGTTGCTTTAGCTGGTCATTCATTATTCAGCATATATTAATTGAGTACTTACATTGGGCCAGTTTTCAGCACTGAAAGTACATTAGTGAATAGAACAGATAAAAGTATTTTTTTTTTGTGGACCGTATATTTGTGAGCTAATAATCTTGCCTTTCTATTAGCAACAAGACTCAACTATTAGGGAATTAGCTACTTAAAATAAAGTCCAGCTTTTCTATTCTTGATATCAAATATTTCAAAGGGATTTCTTAATTTTAGCCATAGATAAAGTATGCATTTCAGGCATGAATAGATTAAGTGCTACTTACAGCTATTCCAAATTAACCCATTTAAATTTCTCTGGCTTAGAATAGGTACTAAAAACCAATTAGTACCATATAACAGGGCCTGCATAACTATCTTATTCAGTTTCTGGATCTTTCACTTGAAACCATCATGTTTTAAAATAGAGAGTTAATTGATTAAGCGTGGTATTCGCACCTTGATATCTGCATTTGGAATGTGCTCTAGTACTTTAGCCAGGAACAAGACAAAATGAGGCTCTTGAAAGCCAACTGCAATAGTTAATGAACTTCAGATGGTTTCTTGTTCTATTATCAGAGCAGCAAAGGACAGAAGGAAAGTTGGATGGGTGTAGCTTAGAAACTGGGGTTTCACTGATAGCTCAGTTGGTAAAAAAATCTGCCTACAATGCAGGAAACCCCAGTTCAATTCCTGAGACTGGAAGATCCGCTGGAGAAGGGATAGGCTACCCACTCCGGTATCCCTGGGCTTCCCTTGTGGCTCAGCTGGTAAAGAATCTGCCTGCAATGAGGGAGACCTGGGTTCAATCCCTGGGTTGGGAAGATCCCCTGGAGAAGTAAGGGAAAGGCTACCCATTCCAGTAATCTGCCCTGGAGAATTCCATGGACTGTATAGTCCATGGGGGTCACAAAGAGTTGGACATGATTGAGTGAATTTCACTTTTCTTTCAGATTCGAAACTAAAAATCTGAAGATACCTTCAAATTTTACTTGTTTTTTCTGTGATTTATACATACCTTTCTGCCTTTTCCCCTCCATCTCCTCATGCTGCAGGAATCAGAGTCTAGAAAAATCTCAACTATTCTAAAGAATGCTAGGGGATCTTGTAAAAAAATTGGAACAAAACCCAGGGAGGCAAAATGAGAATATTGGTCTGTGTAGGTTAGAATTATTTAATTTTTTTAAAGGCTTTGAAAAACATTTCAAAATATAAATTCTCTGAAATAGCTTAATCAAACTAAGCTATTTGTTCCTTCACCAAACTGCATTTCTCACAATTCAACTTGATGGAGGTTTTCTATCCAACATGTACAGTGAAGGCACTGGGTTCCCCTTTCTTATCCCGTATCTGTGTGCTTAACCATTGTCAATGGTTACTAACATGTCACTAACTGCTCAGACTGAAAAAACAAAAGTTACTACCTGAAGGAAACAGTCAATGTTGTATATGCTTTGAGAGGAAGAGAAAGGGAAAGAGAACAACTCTTTATTTTACTGAATTAAAAGTAGCAATCTTTTGTTTTGCTTGAAAATGCGTGTGTTTTTTTATTTATAATGAAATGACAGAGAAAATGGTTTTAATCAGTGAGTGTATTGATTGTGCTAGATTTGCACATGCAAACCAACTCTGCCCCATTCCCCTCACTCTGCCACAGGAGACTCTGCTGTGTGAACTGTTTGCCTGCTGACTTCCAGGTAAGGTTGGCCAATGGGAAACTTCAACAAAAGAACGAGGTCAAGGTGATTTTCTGGCTCCTTAATAGTGGGATTGCCTTGGGCTAGCTTTTAAAGACTTCAGGGGGTGTGGGGCTATCAATAGAACCTCTTCCTTCTGCTTTTGGTACCCACTCTCCTCTCACCCTTCAAGCCCGAGCACCCTCCTGTGGTTTTCCTAGACTCTCTTAAAACAGGCCCTCTGGTTTCAGAAATATTCATTCTCTGCCCTTTGTCTTACCTTTTCTTGCCTTCCCCTCTTTATTCCCTTCTAGGAGATCGCCAGGTTTATTTCAGCATTCACCTTCCTCTCTGCTTAGGAAAGGTACAACTCATAATGCCTTGGGGCATAAATCACAATTTGTCTTGCAAACCATTTTCTTTCTATTCATCTTCTTAGTGATTGCTTTATTCATGTACCTGTGACCTAGATGTAGCCAGTGAGGCCTGAGGGGAAGACTGCCACCAGAGAGTTCTGGGGAGACTTTTCCTTTCCGATGAAGAGAGGCTTTATAAAAGAAGCCTTCCTCTCCTAGGATAGGTACTGATATGACTGTGTTTGACACTCAGAGCTGCTATCACCACCTTGCAACCAGGAGGGTGACATCTCTGACATCCTGTGTGTTCAGTTCACTTCAGTTCAGTCACTCAGTCGTGTCTGACTCTTTGTGACCCCATGGACTGCAGCACGCCAGGTCTCCCTGTCCATCACCAACTCCCGGAGTTTACTCAAACTCATGTCCATTGAGTCGGTGATGCCATCCAACAATTTCATCCTCTGTCGTCCCCTTCTCCTCCCGCCTTCAATCTTTCCCAGCATCAGGGTCTTTTCCCATGAGTCAGTTCTTTGCATCAGGTGGCCTAAGTATTGGAGCTTCAGCTTCAGCATCAGTCCTTCCAGTGAATACTCAGGACTGATTTCCTTTAGGATGGACTGGTTGGGCAGAAAGATGGGGAGCACCCAGACCCTTACTAGGATCACCGTACCTATAAACTTTCAATTCTGGAACCACCTGCCTTGCTGTGTACAATTGTACACCCATTATTGATTAAATGACTTAGAATTACTTTTATGTCATTTGCAGCTCAAAGCATTCCAACCAAGAGAATTATTTTTCTTAATAAAAGTGATCTAGAACAAAATTTTGACTTGACAAATATCACTTCAGTTGCTTATAAACACTGCAGGTGGTCCACTAACCTAGGCAGGTAATCAGGAATTAGGGTTTGTGTGTTGTGTGTATACACGTATGATGTAGATGTAGTTAAAAAAAATATTCAATTCCTTGAAAAAATTATTTTAGATTAAATTAGTAAAACTTTAGCATGAAGGAGTTCTAGTATTTAAATGATAACAATAAGAATTATCCTGCAGTGTAGTTGTCAATTAAAGTTAAAGCTCATCTTGTCTTAAAGTATTTAATTTCACATGTTACTGGCAAGAAAAAAAATTGAAATTGAGATATTTTGCAAGTGGAAACAATCTTTTCTATGGGAGAGAAAAAATTGAGTTAGTCCTTACAGATAGGTTTAGCTACTTCCTGTAATTATAAAGAATCATTCTCAACTTCTGGACTTTGAGTATTCTTTTCTTCTTGTCTAGAAACCCTGTTTCATCCTCTTGATCTGTCCTATTAGTCCTTCATGATCATTCTTGGAGTATACCTGCTCTAATAAACTGTTTTTGGACTGTGTTTTCCTGCTCTTGCAAGTTATGGCACTAATTTATTACTTCCTCAGGTTCTGGCACTTAGATTTAGGGTCCTGGAGGAATGTTCAACCTTCTTGCTTTAGGATAAAATTCAATATTAAAAAAAAAATGCCCTCAAGTCCTTCACCAGCCTCATCATGTCTTAGGGTGAGTGATTTAGCCACACTGGCCTTCCTTCAATTCTTTGGACACCCCTCTGCTTTTGCCAGGGGTGCACTTGGTGGGCTCCCCTTCACCTTGATAAACTCCACTCAGTCTTCAAAACCCTTGGGAATTAAGTTTCTCCATTCTTTGTTTTCTTAGTCTCTGCCGCTTTCTCTGGGAACACCCACCACAATTGTAATTTTGTGTGTGTGTTTGTATCCTAAATGCCATTTTCATCCTTTTGAGAATCTCCTTCCTCTGATATGTTTGGGGGAAAGGAGTGTTTGGCTCCTGGCCATTTTGAATTCACTCACTTGGCATCTACTTTTCCACATCAAGGGCTCCTCTTTCTCCTCTCAGCAATGCTGTAAATATTATTTGCTTTGCCTCCCTCTGTGGGACTTTGGGTCCACTGACTTTTTCAGCATTTGCTTCCAGCCTCAGCAGGAGGTGATGTGGGAAAGGCCACAGTTCTCTTCCCTGAACTATTACCCACAATCCAACTAACAAAAGGCTTTCCATGTGTGGCACAGTTGACTGAAGGGTTAGATTACCAGAGGAAATCATAGTGCAGGAGAAAAACATCTTGAAACTATGCGAAATACCACTGATCCAAAAGTTCAAGGGCAAGAATCTCACGTGGGCTCTCCTTACAGGCAATCTTAGTTTCTAACTACTTTCCCCAGTCTCTAGGTATGTCCTCTTTCACATCTTAAAGAGTAAGATCTTCTCTTCAGACTACCTGGGGTAAATTGTGATTTGTTTGTTCAGCGCCCTACTCAGAAGTGTTGATCATGCTTTATAATTCATGCTCTCTATTTTTAAGGTTTAGCAAAGGCCTGAAATTTACCACAATGCAATATTTCTTAAAATCTGAGTTCTAAGATAAAACAATGAAGGCATTCTGTAAGACCACTTAGACAGGGTTTTTAATTTCAAGGTAGCTAACCTTAGCAAACTTTCTACTCCTATGAAGTGAAGGTATGTTTCCTCTTTCTTTCTTAAATCTCTTGGTAGAAATTGCTAAAACAATTTACATACATACCCTCCAGGGAAAACAATAATTCTCATAGACTTAGCTTAGATCCTTATTGAGTAATGAAAACTTCTTCTAAATCTAACTTAATCTGTACAGTTTATACTCTCCTTAGTGGAGATGAGAGATGACAGTTCATGCAGATGGAATTTATTTTGTTTTGTTGAGCTTTACTGCTTATAGACTGTGGTCAGAGCTTATTAGTCCATAATGAGGACTTAAGAAGCAGGACCCATTACTGTGCCTTTTCAAACAGCAAAGCCATCTACTTTTTAGGAAAACAAACAAGTAAGCAAAACAACTAACAATGGATGCTTTGAAATGACAATATTCACTGTACCTTGAACCATTTGAAATTCCTGGGAAAGATGTTCTGTTTCTCTGGTCTCTAATAGGATTTGGAAAAACCCCCAATTTGTCTTCTTCCCCATCTGGGACATACTCTGATCAAGGGTCTGGGAGAGAGAACATTCCATCAGTATGTGAGATAAATTACTTAATGTCTATTTCCTGGTGCTCAGATTTAGTTCCTAAAGGCATAAAGGTCTGTCTTATTCATAGTTCAGTCCTTGGGGCCAGCATAGTACCATGCATAAAATAGGCTCTCAATAAATATGTGTGGGATGAAGAAATGGAGAAATGAAGAAGGTTAAACCTAGGAGTAACAATAGAGATCCTTCCAAAAGAAGACTCAGAAGAAGTTAAGCAACTTGATTGAAATCACACGTGTAAGGATGGAAAGCATTGGAAGTGGAGCATGTGTTTCACACACACCACTGTCACCACACTTTGGCCAAGACATTATCTAATCCAGTGCCTCAATAAGGGTACATGGGGCCACTTTGCCCCCAAGAAGAGCCTTAAGAATCTACTCTGAGAGCTATTTCAGGGACAGTAAAGGGAGATCACAGTAAAGGGAGATAGCACCAGAAAAGCAGGTGGAGTTCCAAGCTATCACTCAGGTATAGGAGGAAAAACTCTGGCAGCAGCATACTACCAGGTTGGGGCAGAGGAGTTTTCAAGAGGCTAGAATCTGGGTATGACCAATGATCAGAGTGTGGAGAAGAGGGATCTAGGAAACTAAGTAAAAGATGCTGAGAAGAAAACATGCTTGACATAGCCAAGGCCCAGCCAGGAGCCAGTATAGACAGAGTGGAGTCAACAAGTGGTGTGAACCGAGCCTACAGAAGTAGGTGGGCCTAGCATCTGCTGGGAATCCATAGGTCCTGGCACCGTGTCTGACTCTAGGGTGATGAGGGGTGAGAGGATTTCAAAAAGCCAAAGAAAAGGAAGAACTATGATCTGATTTTACATTTTACAATCAGCCTGGCCACAATGTAAGTTAGGAGAGGCTGTCAGGGGAAAGCGAGAAAGTAAGACAATTGCAAAGTGATGCTGTTACCAAAAGGTGGGGGGTCTGGTTGCTTGCTGCTCAAAAGCCAATAATCAGGCCAGTTGGTAGACTTCAGATCTGCTTTATTTCAGATGTGGGCAACTGGGTGGGGTGTAGGGTGGACATCTGTCCAAAGGCTGACTCCCTCTCCACCCCCCAGCCCCAAGCAGCAGGTGAGGGGTTTTACGGAGAGGGGGCTACATGCAGAAACAGCACAGTCAGCTCTGACAGTCATCTCCAAACTGGTCATCAGTGGTCTGACCAGCATCATCTTGGTTGTTTTGGGTACAGTTTGTCTTTAGGTCCAGGGTCAGTTTGTTTCCATTTCTTTGAGGCCAGCTCATGTCATGGCTACAGTCTGGTCCTCATGTAGTTAACTTCTCTACCTGGTGAAAGTTTCAGTATCTATAAGAGAACTCATAAGATATGGCTCAGAATATTATCTATATAGCCCCTTGCTGCTGCTGTTGCTGTCACTTCAGTCGTGTCCGACTCTGTATGACCCCACAGACGGCAGCCCACCAGGCTCTTCTGTCCTTGGGATTCTCCAGGCAAGAACACTGGAGTGGGTTGTCATTTCCTTCTCCAACGCATGAAAGTGAAAAGTGAAAATGAAGACTCTCAGTCGTATCCGACCCTCAGCAACCCCATGGACTGCAGCCTTCCTAAATCCATGGGATTTTCCAAGCAAGAGTACCAGAGTGGGGTGCCATTGCCTTCTCCAATATAACCCCTTAGGAGGAACTATAAATAAAGGTCCTTGCCTGTGCTTAATGAGAACATTATTATTGTTTGGTCTCCCTTGACCTTTTTTCTTTGTTTCTGCATGTTCTCACTTCTCTGATTGAACTTACTCTTTAACTAAACTTTTCTACAAACAAAAGGCAGGTAGATGACATGGGCAGAAGGACCATAGGGTTTTGCTCTGCTTCAATGGCAGGAGACCACTTGAGCCCCAAGAGTGGTCTTGGACTAGGGAGGTGTTGTCTTCATCCATGTCACCCACAACCCCCTCCCCAAAATACTTTCTGCTGTGTGTTCCCATGCTCCTTTTACCATTCAGCCTCTTACATGATCACATGTCTGTACATCTTACATCATCAATAAGATTACAGGTTCCTGCTGACCTTTGAACCTAATGTAGAAACCAGAACAAGGCCTTGCTCAGACCACGTGCTTAGTCAAATTTTACTTGAATACGGAGTAGCTATTTTAGTAGACATTCTGAGGCAAAAATTGAATTTCATGGACTACACTTTTCAGTTTTTGCCTGTGAGATTTTGTTATGTGTTGGCCACAGCACTTAATATTTTCTGTCTTATATAACGTCTATTTGTACACATAGCTTATTGCCCCATTAGGTAATAAGCTGAAAGTGAAAGTGTTCATCGCTCACTCATGGCTGACTCTTTGCGACCCTGTGGACTGTAGCCCACCAGACTCCTCTATCTGTGGGATTCTCCAGGCAGGAATACTGGAGTGGGCTGCTATTCCCTTCTTCAGAGGATCTTTCTGACCCAGGGGTTGAACTCAGGTCTCTTGCATGGCAGGTGGATTCTTTATCATTTGAGTCACCAGGAAAGCTCAGATAATAAGCTACTTGAAGGCTGTATTTTATTATTTCATACTTCAGTGCATTTGCTGCTGTCACTTCAGTTGTGTCCGCCTCTGTGCGACCCCATAGATGGCAGCCCACCAGGCTTCCCCATCCCTGGGATTCTCCAGGCAAGAACACTGGAGTGGGGTGCCGTTGCCTTCTCAGTGCATTTAATAGTTATTAAATATGTTTTTATTGGACAGGAGCTTCCTAGGTTATTCAGTAGGTAAAGAATCTGCCTGCCAATGCAGGAGATGCAGAAGACACAGATTTGACCCCTGGATTGAGAAGATTTCCTGGAGAAGATTTCCCCTGGAGTAGGAAATGGCAATTCCTGCAATGTTCTTGCCTAGAAAATTCCATGGACAGAGGAGCCTGGTGGGCTACAGTTCCTGGAGTCACCAAGAAACAGCTGCAACTGAGCACAGCAGTGGACACATTGAACAAGTTAGATGTAGGGAAATCATTTTCAATTAATGGTGGTTACAAATGGGAATTGTATGCTGCTCTTTTAATGATCAGAGCATCTATTTGGCTTCCTGATAAATCTCTCAGATATTTCCATGGCTAATACAAAAAGAGGGTCACAGAGTAGAGAACACTGGAAACTTGAGGAAGGCCTGTATTGGAAGCTGCTTTTTCAATTGCTATTAATCTTACATACCCTTAGCTTGATTTCTCTTAGCTCTGATTCTTCCTAATTTGTGGCTTGTTCCCTGTGACAGTAATAATAAATGGGAAACTAAAACTAGCATGTTTCGTTTGTAATCTTGTTCACTACAGTAAGGTTCAGGAGATATATGGGGAGTCTATGCAATAGTAGGGGACAGAGGGATATGAACTGGAACAAAAGATCTGAAGTTCTCATTGATGAGATGCTCAACTAGATATGAGTAAACGCAAGAACAGGACTGGTCTTCCCTCCCTGGCTTTGGTTCTCTATGTTCCTTGCCCCACTAGATAGGGCATGGAGGTGATGAAGAAGCTACTGAGTTGGTGACAGAGGAGTAAAATTATAACTAACACTTGCTGAGTGCCTACTGAGGGCTGGGGTTATTTTAAGCGTTTTTAGTGTATAATCTCATTAAATCCTCAGAAGAATCTTAGGAAAGAGATTTCTGTGATCATCTTCACTTTGCAAATGAGGAAACTGAGGCCCAGAGGTAACTTACTAATGAAACTTACCCAAGGTCAAGGTATATTGAAAGGGAATTTCAAGAGATGTGATCTAGATTTGTCTATGTTTATGTAAAGTAGGATGAAGACTTTAGATTCCAAAAGAGTACCTGAAAATTTGTTTCCTTTTCCTCTATCTCTTCCCTAAACGAAGTCAGTCACTGAACATTGAAACCACTCTATAGTTTTTGTGGGAATGAAAAATGCTTTGGGTAGCAGTATTTCTATTCTACTCCATAATTTACTCAGGTTCTTTCTGAAGAAGCCTGTTTAAACATGTTGACTTACCCTTCTTGTAAAACGTTTATAGATAGGATTTGCCAAGGGAACTATTTTAAAGACTCTAGGCACTGTTGTGGACAATTATAGCAGCCTCCTATAAATCCATTACTGCTGCTGCTGCTACTGCTAAGTTGCTTCAGTTGTGTCCGACTCTGCGACCCCATAGACGGCAGCCCACCAGGCTCCCCCATCCCTGGGATTCTCCAGGCAAGAACACTGGAGTGGGTTGCCATTTCCTTCTCCAATGCATGAAAGTGAAAAGGGAAAGTGAAGTCGCTCAGTTGTGTCCGACTCTTCACGACCCCATGTACTGCAGCCCATCAGGCTGCTCCATCCATGGGATTTTCCAGGCAAGAGTACTGGAGTGGGGTGCCATCGCCTTCTCCAAAATCCATTACTAGGGGCATGCAAATTAGAGATTTTGAGGGTCAGGGTACAATTATCACCAAAAACTAGAAGAAGATAAGCCATAAGAAAGTAAGACAAAAAAAATCCAAGTATTTAAATTGCAAATTTGACAGGATACAGGACACTTATATGACAGCCTAAGAAAAACTGTCATGGGATAGAGTAAGAATTTATTATAACTGAACTAGGCCAAATGCAAACATATTCTTGTCTTAAAAAAATTAAAAAAACTAACTCAAATAACAATGAAGGAAGACAAATATGCACACAGGAAAGACATACAACTCAGCTATGTTGGTATTCCTGCTTTGTAAAAGCTGTTAAGGCACAGATTTAACAAGCTAAGGTGAATTGGGGCTCTAAATTCACACATATCCTAGATTTTTAGTATAATAGCTGTCTAAATGTTAAGTATCATTTAAAGATGCAAAATGAAAGAAAAAAAAATCCTAGAGGGCAACGATCTGTTCACTTCTTTAGCATGGTTTAAAAAGAAAAGAATTCAATTTAAAAATATAAATTCACAGGGATTAATGAATTGCATGTCCATTGTTTGAAAAAAAAAAAAAAAAACAGCATTCAAAATTGACCTGCAGGTTGAGGATATGAGTGAGATGAAAACAAACATTTATTTTTCCCTCCAAATTTTAAACTTTTTATTTTGTACTGGGGTACAGCTGATTAACAATGTGGTAATTTCCGGTCAACAGTGAAGGGACTCAGTCATACATATATGAAAACAAACATTTCTTGATCTTGAGCGCTTACTTTTAGATAAGCATTATGAACCGCATTTTAAGGTTTAGAAAATTAAGACTCAGATGTTCAAAAAGAAAGAGAGAAACTTGCTTGAAATCATACAGTTGTATAAGCTAGTCACACTGATAGCTAGATCAGTATAGTTTTTTCTACTACACACTTTTTTCTTTAATGGCTTACAGGTCAATCTGTTGAAGTTCGGGTTACTGATGGAGGTCAGATCCTTACAGAAATGCAAGATCCCAACTCAGCAGTGTAAAAATAGGGGATTTTTTCCCCTATGGTCACTAATAACACATCCTGGCTGGCATATACCAGTGGATAAGGAAGATAATATAAAATTGACAGCAAGTGGTATAATCATTTGTGGTTACTTTGGGGAGCAAATGCTATATTTATTTCAATGGTTGTTGAAAATTCTTCAAAATCCCAGCATTCAGCTCACACTTGACTTCCAAGGAGAGTAAAAATTCTTTTCAGCTGAAGGGAATGTAGTGTGTTTCCTCTTCTTCCTCCAGTTTTATATTCCACATGCTGGGCCTGTTTATCCCAAATGTGTGTGTGTGTGTGTGTGTGTGTGTATGTGTGTGTGTGTGTGTGTGTGTGTTGAGGTGGGTGGTGAGGAGTACAGAAGGGGGGGTTCTGCCTGTTGGAAAGTGGTGGTGAATTTGTTGACCCCCTCATCTGAGGATTATTGCTCCTTCATCCAGCGGTGGCTCTGCAGTCGACTATCAAACACTGATTTTCTCCGATAGCAACTTTATTGTTCTCAGGGTCTCCGCAGGGGATTTCCCTCTGTGCAGTTTTTTGGGTAAATGGTCAAACTGGGACATCTGCCCTCCCACTCCACAGTAAGGATTTTTCCTCTCTAGCTCCACAGAGAACCATTTACCCTTCACTGTTCTGCTTTGGGGTGGGGTCTCATTTCAGTGAGCTGCCTTTTGACTAAAGGTCTCAAGAGAGCTTATGCTTTGGCAGTCATACATGGTACAACTATAAACTTACATAGTTTTGCTACTTTGAATGTTGGAAATGTCTCCTCATTAAAACAGAGAGGACAATAACCTGATGACTTCAGTTATTGTTACAATCACATTTTCATATTACCATGCTGGTAATTAAAAGCATTATGTTGGTATTATCCTTGGAAGAATTTAATAGAAAATTCCATATTGTAGCCATCATGTGATTTTTCAAGATGGTCCTTAAAATGAGAGTGTTTTGTTAATCATTTGTACCAATTATCTCTCTAATTCACCCACTTATTAATTGTTGGGCACATTCTCTTCTTTTTCCCTTCCCTTTGGAACTTAAAGGGTACTTTTAGAGAGAGGAATCAAAGCCTGTATAATCAATATTCCCTAATATGAAGCAGTGGGTTATGAAGATCTCTGTTCCTGTTGTGTTAGGTCTGGGACTTGGATTTAAGTACATTTTGAACTCAGCCCCTGAAATATTGAATATTGGAGGGGACAAGACACAGTCAGGTGGATGCATTCGTTGTTACTACCAATGCATAATCATTGTGGTGTTGGAGAAGACTCTTGAGAGTCTCTTGGACTGCAAGGAGATCCAACCAGTCCATTCTGAAGGAGATCAGCCCTGGGATTTCTTTGGAAGGAATGATGCTAAAGCTGAAACTCCAGTACTTTGGCCACCTCATGCGAAGAGTTGACTCATTGGAAAAGACCCTGATGCTGGGAGGGATTGGGGGCAGGAGGAGAAGGGGATGACAGAGGATGAGATGGCTGGATGGCATCACTGACTTGATGGACATGAGTTTGGGTGAACTCTGGGAATTGGTGATGGACAGGGAGGCCTGGTGTGCTGCGATTCATGGGGTCGCAAAGAGTCGGACACGACTGAGTGACTGAACTGAACTGAACTTACTATTTAAGCAATATTTTAGGGGGGGTTACCTGAAGGAAATGGGTCTATCTTCTTTTTTAGATACTCTAGAATCTATCCCAAGATGAAACCAGACTATAGAAAACCTGAGTACACATACTGCCATGTTGTTTTGGCAACCTACATTGCTGCTTGTTTCTAAATGATTAGGTTTGTTTTAAAGTTATAAGATTTAAATACGTATCAAATATTTGGGAGTTTCTAGAGACATCTCTTTGCGCTTGATCCATATCATTTCCATTTTGGTCAAACTAAATTCTGTATAATGTCAGTTTTCTTCAATATATTAAGACTTTTTATGCACAAAAAATGACAGTATTCAATTATACTGAATGATAGATAATGTATTTTCCTTCTGAAAATTGGTGTTGGAATTCTTGGAAGATGTTATTGAGAATTTTGTCTTCTTTACAAGGACATGTGGAAAAACCTACTCTGATATGTCAAAATTAGTCATCTCAGTAGTTTGACTTACACATAGTAAAACTGTCCCCCACTTGCTCAGCCTTAGCAGGTACCTTAGAAACCTTCCATTGCATCTCCTGCTCCTGCTTACACATGCTGCTACTGATCCACCATAAGGAGGAGGCTGTCTTGGGTCAAGCGTCCCAGAAGCTTACCCCAAGACAAGAACTCAAGAACAAGTGATTTATTAAGGTGTTTTCAAGGAGAAACTGGTGAGGAAGTGGGAGAAGCAAGACCAGAAAGGAGAGGAAGCCAAGCAAAGGGACAATTTTCAGCAAAGTAGGAAGGATCATTTCAGCTTGATCCCACAGGAAAACTCTGGCATATAAATTAAGCTCTAGAGTTTTCCTAATGAGGTGAGGGAGATCTTCATATATCTGCACCAGCCATGGACTGGCTAAGGCTGTCTCTGTGAGAACATAAGCCTGCAGGTATTTCTAGGTGGCTCCACTGGCTCAAGGGCAATCTTCTAAAGAGAGTTGCAGGTTCCAAGCATTACAAGCAAAACATGAAGAGGCTGGGGGTAGGACACTAGAAGTAGGAGGAGGGATGCCAGAGGCCCTGGGCAGAGCACTCCCCAAGCACCAGCAGGAGGGTTGTCCATCTTCCTCTAAAGACATCAAGACACAGCTCATCATGTGTTCCATCTGCCTCTCACAGGTTATTCTTGGAACTCTTTTCATCAGCGTATTCTCTGTAATCTCCGAAGATAACTCAAACTTGTCTCCTTTCTCAGCTACTCTATGCCCTTCCACTGTACCTCTGAAATTTAGCAAACATCCTCTTATCCCCAACCTCATTCTTAAATGTTCCCTTTACTGCATTCCTCTAATTTACAGTTATTCCTCATAATTAAATCTGTCACATGTGAAGGTTCCAGATTCCTGAAAATCTTTCCAGTGGGAACTATTATTTTCTTTAGACTCGGAGGTAGAATGGGGTTCTTGCTCCCCATTGTCAATTTAAACCATATTTTTCCCTTTCTCCACTCCTGGAAAACCATTGATTCTTTAAATGAAATTCCATCAGATTTGATCTCCTTCAAAACCTCCTTGCTATAGTGTTCTTCTGATCTCTACATTTAGAGATTTTCAGATTTGACATACTGGAGAACTTTTAAAAAGAGTGATGCTTAGGTCTCACCCAGAAATTCTGATGTGGCCAGCCCTGAGTGTTAGGACTCACAGAAGCTTCCCAGGTGATCTGAAGGTGCAGCAAAGTTTCAGAGCCATGGTCCTAGTCATTCCTTCTCATTTTTCCCACCAGACTCTGTCTACCAGTTAGCTGTTATCATTCTCATTGATTTCAGTGTCCATGTTTATCAGTTATTCTTAACTATCAGACCCACTACCTCCCTCACAACAAATATTTATATGCTTTACAATGTAAATTGTTATGCTCCTTTTTGCTATTTTGAAATAAATTTCAATGATTTTATCATCTGTCAATATACACAATATTTAAAAATCAATATAATTGCCTAATGGTAATATGAGAAAAAAATAACATATGTTCTTTAATATATGATTGCTCTAACACAACTATACTAGAAGATATAAATAGTAATCTGCTTGTGGTAAATGTAGAATTACCGACTGAAGTGATTGTTATGATGGAGAATTAAATACCATGCTGTCATAACATAATTTTTCTGAAATGATGAATTACTTTTGTAAATTTCCAAATAAATCCATACAACCTCCCTTTGATTTACATGGTGTTTGCATTTATTGAAAATGGAAAATATGTATTAAAACTCTGCAAAAATATGTTATGTTGAAATAAAGTCTAAGATCAGATCAAACCTTCCCCCCCTCCCCACTTTTAAGAATGTTCAACCAGGTATTTCAAAACCTACCAGGACATGAGGCAATTGTTTGATAGTTGGGACCATGCAGAATATAGGAGGACCTCAAGTTTGATAACTGGGACCATCTAGAATATAGGAGGACCTCAAGCTCCCTAGTTCCTGCCTACTAAATACCAGTAGCACCCTCACAATTATTATTGAGAGCAAAAAACACCCCACAAGTGTATAAAACCCCTCTTAGGAGAAGGTATTACCAAACTGAGTATCACTGAGTTTGATGATTCACAACTCCCCTGGCTTCCCAGTTCCTGAACTTCCTTGCTCCTTTCCACCTCACTGCCCTTCCTTGGACCCTCCTGCTCTTCCCAAGCTATTGTTAGCTTTATCATATTTGACCTGGGAGAGTTTAACTTAGGGGCTATTTAGACAGGTTAGTGGCAGCAGGACTTTGCTGTGTAAAGACTATGAAGCACCTGGGGGTTAGCATCAGCAGGAAGCTATTACCACCCTCGGGCCCAGATGTACAGGGGGATAGGGCATGGCAATGGAGCTTGGAAAAAGGCCTTTGGTTCCTGAAAAAGGCATGCTCCATGGGAGTGAAATCCACCATTTTTTTTTTTTTTTTTCCAGGGAGGTGGAGGTGGACAGAAATAAATATCCATGCCTTTCATCCCACCTTCAAATCTGCTGATGCCTCCCATTTGGTGAATCCTAGAAAGACAGAGGGAAGGGAGCTGGGGTGATGGCAGTCTGTTGAGGTCAGCTTCCTGGGGCATAGCGCAGGGAAGAAAGAGTGAAAATGGATGGATTGATGGTTTAGGGTGACCATCTCATCTAATTTGCCTGAGACTTTCTGGCTTTGGTACTCAGAATCCTACAACCTGGGAAAGCCTTCAATCTTGAGCAAACTGAAATGATTGATCACCTTAGAGGGGATGGTTGCAAAGAGAAAATAACTCACCAACCTCTGAGTGTTGAAATGCCTATAGGACTTAGTACTTAGGTACGGCCTCTTTATTTACATTCTCTTCTTCCTAGGAATCTTATCTAGTCCTATCTAAAATTTAAATTAATATTTAAATTCTATCATAAGACTTATGTCATCAGTCTGGACTCCTTCTTCAGATGTGTGCTTTTCAAGCATCTTCATTTTAGATATCTGATAGGCATATCAAAATTAATGTCTTGATTTTGCTTCTTAAACCTGCTCTACCCAGGCATCTTCCTTTCAGTAAATAGGTCCACCATTCATTTGATCAATATAAAAACTTAGGGGTCTTCCTAGATGTTGCTGTTTTCTTCACACTCCATGTCTGGTTCATATTGCAAGCTCCCTTCACAATACATTCAAAATCCAACTATTCATCACCTTCACTGCTGTCACGCTTATCTAGGCCATTATGTTATCTGTTGGAATAACCTCCTAACTTATCTCCCTACTTTGTCTCTTGTCAGCCCGCAATCTGTTCTTCATGCAAAAGCTAGAGAAATCCTTTTATAAGGATATAAATTAGATCATATCATTCCTTGCTTAAAATCTTCAGTGGCTTCCTGCCAAATTCAGAATGAAATCAACTTCTGTCATGTCTGCTCAAATATTACCTCCTCAAAGATGCTTTTCTTGGCTACTTAATCTAAAATAACTATACCTGCTGTTTTAGTCACTCTTTAACTTATATGCAGAGTACTTCATGAGAAATGCTAGGCGGGAGGAAGCAAAAGCTGGAATCAAGATTGCCGGGAGAAATATCAATAACCACAGATATGCAGATCACACCACCCTTATGGCAGAAAGTGAAGAAGAACTAAAGAGCCTCGTGATGAAAATGAAAGAGGAGAGTGAAAAAGTTGGCTTAAAGCTCAACATTCAGAAAACTAAGATCATGGCATCCAGTCCCATCACTTCATGGCAAATAGATGGGGAAACAGTGGAAACAGTGTCAGACTTTATTTTTCTGGACTCCAAAATCAGTGCAGATGGTGATTGCAGCCATGAAATTAAAAGACGCTTACTCCTTGGAAGGAAAGTTATGACCGACCTAGACAGCATATTAAAAAGCAGAGACAGTACTTTGTCAAGAAAGGTCTGTCTAGTCAAGGCTATGGTTTTTCCAGTGGTCATGTATGGATGTGAGAGTTGGACTATAAAGAAAGCTGAGCACCAAAGAATTGATGCTTTTGAACTGTGATGTTGGAGACTCTTGAGAGTCCCTTGGACTGCAAGGAGATCCAACCAGTCCATCCTGAAGGAGATCAGTCCTGGGTGTTCATTGGAGGGACTGATATTGAAGCTGAAGCTCCAATACTTTGGCCACTTGATGCGAAGAGCTGACTCATTGCAAAAGACCCTGATGCTGGGAGGGGTTGAGGGCACGAGGAGAAAGGGACGACAGAGGATGAGATGGCTGGATGGCATCACTGACTCAATGGACATGATTTTGAGTGAACTCCGGGAGTTGGTGATGGACAGGGAGGCCTGGCATGCTGTGGCTCATGGGGTTGCAGGGAGTTGGACACGACTGAGCTACTGAACTGAACTGAACTGATTTCATACCTTAATTTCCCTCCTTCAATTTTTCACTACCTGATCTTGTAGTATATATTTGTGTATTATCTGTCTCTCACATGCAAATTCTAAGAGGCAAATATTTTGGGCATCATGTTGGTAGCTCATAGAACTGTGCTTTCACCTTATATAGATAATCAACAAATATTTGAATAAATGACAAAGTGTTATTTTAAAAATTATAATTCTAATTTCTTAAACATATTGGCTTTTCTTCTTTCTTTAGGATGCTAAAAACATACACAGATGAATTTTTGGCATTTTTTCAACAAAGATAAGTAACTCTGAAGAGTGATTTTATACATTAACATTATCATTCAGTTTATTATATCTTTCCTACCTTCATTTTACATTTCATCTATTTTTCTCTTAGAGTTTTTACAATCTAAATTTATAATGTTGTCTGTATTATTGTAAACTGTCTTAATTCCTTTTTAGATTAAGGTCTGCCATAAGTTAATATCTATTGAGTATTTTGAATATTCATGAGATGATATATATATAAACTTGATAATGAAACACTGGTACATTATTGGTACCTTTCCATTCAATTTATCCTTAATCCAATTGTAAGGTTAATATTACCAAGAAATCATATATCTGTTTTATTTGTTACCCTCCCAACATGTGCTTTAAAAGCCTTTGGTTCCTTTTACTCTCAAAATAAATCCAGACACCCAGTTTAGTGTTGAGAATATGCACTACAGTCCATGTTCATCTATATTAATTTTCTCATCAGAGGCGAGCTATGCAGATTTTGTTGTCCAATAATGGGCATGCAGTCTCAACTGAGCACAGGTGCACAGTAATTTTTCCTAATTCTGGAGGCAGTATCATAGCGAGGTAGCAGGAGGCAGAAACCCTTGAAATGGGTCTTATTTGGATATTGAAAACGTAAAGAATGCCAGGGCAAAACTTAAACTGTGAATCTGAGAAAACAGATAGGTGTTAGAGAAATCACCAGTGTTAGGTCTCAGAATAGCTGAGATGAAGTCCATTAAAACTCTTCCTTGAGAATCTAAGAGGTTACCCATCTTAAAAATGTAGGTCAGACTCTGACAGTAAAAAAAATGAAAACTAACTTATATTCATATGAAACTTTAATGCATTTGTATTACATCCACATACTTGAACGTATTTGATTTTTATAGCACAGCTGTGAGGAAGGCAGAGTAGATATTATTAATTTCCATTTTATAATCTGAAAACACACATTCAAAGATGTTAAGCAGTCAGCCATGGATCTCATAAACTAGAGAGGGATAGATCCTAGGCTGCTGATGCTTCTCCATTCCTTCCACTCCATCCCTCAGTATTCCTCCCTACAGACCACATTTCAGCCCTGCAGATCTGACCATGTCCTAACATTTTAGCTTCCATATCATTGTTCACACTGGAATGTTAACCAAGTCCATCTTCTCCATTATGTGAAGACATCACTGGTTACTAAATCCAATTTGATCTTTCTGTCACCTGAAATATAGCTTTTGTTAATGTGTAATTTATTAATATTGTTGTTGTTTAGTTGCTAAGTCGTTATCTGACTCATGACCCTTTTTGACCCCAGGGACTGTATCCCACCAGGCTTCTCTGTCCATGGGATTTTCTAGGCAAGAATACGGGATATGATCTTGGGTGGCTTGGCCTGCAAGAGCTTGGAGCAGGGCTTGGGTTTCCAGCCAGATGCTGGGCTGGGTTGAAAGCACCAGATTCTAGCCACTAGACTAGTAGTCAGTGACAAGGACCCTGGCTTTTGGCTTTGCAGAAAAGAATTTCCACAAAGATGGAAAGTACTGAAACAAGTAAAGCATTTATTAGAGGAAAAGAGTATAGTACTTGAGGATAGACACATGAGTGGACTCAGAGAGAGAGAGAGTCACCGAGTTTCACCCTTGTGGCAGTGTGAATTCCTTTTATAGGGCACTGCCCCCAGCTTTCCTTTGGCCAGTCATTTGATCTACCTGGTTCACATTTAGTGCCTGGTTCGTATTTAGTATATCTCAGGATCCTCCCATGTGTGTGCACTCATCGCTTAGCCAAGATAGATTTTACCCGAAGAGGCATCTGGATAGCCTAGTATTATTTAGCCTCACTCCCTTTTTACCTTCAAGGAGTCTTATCTGTGCATGTGCGGGCAGGAAGGTCTCCTGACTTCAAGAACAAGAAATACATGGTCTGGGCAGGCCCAGCCTCCTCGCCTTAATTGCCCTGCCATTCTCGTTTCTTGAAGTTTCGATCCACAGAGAACAAATCTCCAATCACTTTACCCTGCGGGATCCATGTGGGTTGCCACATACTTCTCCTGGGGAATCTTCCTGACCCAGGGATTGAACCCAACCAAGTCTCCTGCATTGCAGGTAGATTCTTTACCACTGGAGGAGCCCAACTTATTAACATAGTTCCTAAAATATAACCAAGAACACTTGAGCTTCTGAAATTCCTTTCTAGCCAATTAAAAAAAATTTTTTTTAACTTTATATGAATAAAACTCTGTTTACCTAGTTATTGAGATTCTTCCAGAATGAATTCTTACATATCTTTAAATTCCTCTAGGAACTCTTTGAAAGTGAAAGTGAAAGTGAAGTCACTCAGTCGTGTCTGACTCTTTGCAACCCCATGGGCTGTAGCCTACCAGGCCTCTTTGTCCATGGGATTTTCCAGGCAAAAATACTGGAGTGGGTCGCCATTTCCTTCTCCAGGGGATTTTCCCAACCCAGGGATCGAACCCTGGGTCTCTTGCGTTGCGGGCAGACGCTTTACCATCTGAGCCCCCAGGGAAGCCCTTTAGGGACTCTTTAGTGGCATGTATATAAGCGGTACTCAATAAATAGCTGGTAAATAAATATCTGAATGTTGGACATCAATTACGGAATAGTTTTTATATTACTCCCACTTAAAAGGTGTTTGTCTAAACAATAGAACTGGTTTTGCCAGTTGATGTTCCCTGCATAACAAAAACACTATATAGCAGTCTCAGACCTAACATACTGATATCTGCTTAAGCTTGTTTGTGTACAGATGTCAGAGAACCAATCTGGGTTAAAATTTTAAGGTATATGATGTTGTTCTTGAGATAGTTATATGTCATTATTGGTATCAAAGCCTTCATTTGACCCAGATATGCTACTTTTCATTCTGGATCCACATGTAAATTCTCAGACTCTTAATAAGGTGCTAATGGTTGATCTCCAAAATATACAGATGTCATTTTGTTAAATGTCTTTAGGAGCTTCTCTGCCCCTTGAGAATTTCTGTAAACTTGGTTTCAAGCCCGAAAGTATGACCAAAATGCTTCCCATAATCTCTGCAAGTTCTCAGCAGAGAATGTTGCCTCATCTCCTCCCCTTGTTGCTGATGTGCAGAACTTCAACTTTTCTGTTTTGTTTTGCTTTACTTTGCATTGTTGTTTTTTAAAATCTGCTGGCAGCAAGCACTTTGTGATTTTTGTAGGTTCCATTGCAGACATGGGTGCTCTCTGCAGAAATCCCATCACACATTTCACAGCCTTTCCTCTTGCTTCACCTCCACTGTTCATTTATTTCTATCTCTCTTTTCATTTTTCTTTTCTTTTCCTTTTTTTTTTGTAAAGCAAATAGTCTGTAGTCTTGTCTTAAGAAGAACAGTTTTACCCATATTTAAGCCCCATTATTTCTCATCTTCTGTTCCAAATAAGATTATTGCTGCATTGTTTTAACAAAGGGTTTCTCTCTTTCTAGGAAGAATTCTTATACCAACTAAAACTTTTATTTCTTCTTGTTATACATAAATCTCTAAGCTGGCTAAATTTATTATGTCTAAAAACCAAAGCTTGACAAAAGCTGAAAAGATGGCAGAAAGGCACCCCTCCCCACAAATAAGGTGAGAAGGCCATAGAATATCCAGATTATTTGCTAATTTAAGATTGGTTTATCAGTGCATTATGGCAATCCCCTAAATTTTCTTAGAACATTGCATTTACTGCAAAGTTCTCTTCCACTGAATAGCTTGAAATTTATAGACGGATGTTACATGCATCTGTAAAAAGTCCCTTCTCTTCATATAACAAAGACGCTGAGGCACAGCGAAGTGAGCAATCCAAAACCACACAGTTGACTTGAGATGGAATTTAGAATGGATTTGTAGTTTATCATCTACCTGTTGGAGTTTATCATCTACCTGTCGAAGGAGAACTAAAGAGCCTCTGGATGAAAGTGAAAGAGGAGAGTGTAAAAGTTGACATAAAACTCAACATTCAGAAAACTGAGATCATGGCATCTGGTCCCATCACTTCATGGCAAATAGATGAGAATACAGTGGAAACAGTGTCAGACTTTATTTTTCGGACTCCGAAATCACTGCAGATGATGACTGTAGCCATGAAATTAAAAGACGCTTACTCCTTGAAAGGAAAGTTATGACCAACTTAGATAGCATATTGAAAAGCAGAGACTACTTTGTCAACAAAGGTTCATCTAGTCAAGGCTATGGTTTTTCCTGTGGTCATGTATGGATGTGAGAGTTGGACCATAAGGAAAGCTGAGCACTGAAGAATTGATGCTTTTGAACTGTGGTGCTAGAGAAGACTCTTGAGAGTCCCTTGGACTGCAAGGAGATCCAACCAGTCCATTCTAAAGGAGATCAGCCCTGGGTGTTCTTTGGAAGGAATGATGCTAAAGCTGAAACTCCAGTACTTTGGCCACCTGATGTGAAGAACTGACTCATTTGAAAAGACCCTGATGCTGGGAGGGATTGGAGGCAGGAGGAGAAGGGGACAACAGAGGATGAGATGGCTGGATGGCATCACCGACTCGATGGACATTAGTTTGAATAAACTCCAGGAGTTGGTGATGGACAGGGAGGCCTGGCGTGCTGCAATTCATGGGATCGCAAAGAGTCAGACACGACTGAGCTACTGAACTGAACTAAATGACAAAATCCCCAAAATAATGGGCCAGGGAATCAGCCACATACTGGGAGGAAGTTACTAGTTATAATAACGTGGCCTGTGTGGAAAGGGAGACTGTAAATGTGAGAAGATGTTAGCATAAATCCCTCACCAAGGCAACCTGTGATCTCAGTTTTCCTTTTCTGTTGCATAAACACTATTAATATTGATGAAAAATTATAGCTATGTTTCAGTAAAGTAGTGGCCCTGTTTTTTGGTTGTGTCAATTGTTTTATAGAAGTCTTTGCTAACACTGCCTGAGGCTGTGTTTTCCAAACTTGCTGAATCATATCATATTTTCTTAAATGATGATTCTTATGATCTCTAAGAGGCTTCCCATGTGGCTCTAGTGGTAAAAAAAAAAAAAAAAAAAAAAAAAGAACAAACCCACCTGCCAATGCAAGAGAGGTAAGAGACACCGGTTCCACCCCTGAATCAGGAAGGTCCCATGGAAGAGGGCATCACAAGCCACACCAGCATTCTTGCCTGGAGAATCCCATGGACAGAGGAGCCTGGTGGGCTACAGTCCATGCATGCTTGGTCGCTTCAGTCATGTCCGACTCTTTGTGACCCTACGGACTGTAGCCTGCTAGTGTCCTCTGTCCATGAGATTCTCCAGGCAAGAATACTGGAGTGGGTTGCAATTTCCTGCTCCAGGGGATCTTTCTGACTCAGGGGCTGAACCTGTGTCTCCTGCGTTGTAGGCAGATTCTTTACCTCTAAGCCACTGGGGAAGCCCCAGCTATTATCTTAGAGTAGCAAAGAGTCAGACACGACTGAGGCAACTTAGCACGCCTGTGTTATCTGTAAACTCTTGGAATCACTGGTCTACAGCTATGTTTCTCAGCTTATTTTTTGCCTAAAAATCATCTTGGGGAGGGAGAGCAGTTAAAAATGTAGATTCCTGTCTCACACTAGAGATGCTAATTCAGAAAATATGGAATGGAGTTTAGGCATGTTCCCCTTACAGGTTTCCCAAGTAATTCTAAAGGAGGTCACTTAAAAACTTACATTTGCAGAAATGCTAGTCTATGGGCTCTATCAAAGTAAATGATTAGTGCTTGGTTTGGATTAAAATGCATGTTTGTAAATGAAACTTTCTCCAGGGACTCACAGTAAATCATTTCCTTAGATCTGTGTTACTCCCCCAATTATTCTGAAAGCATTAACCTTAAATAGTAATTTTATTTTCTTCCTTCATTGCAATATATTTCCCTTTATTTGATGTTGTTTAAATTAACAATAGCTAGATATACTTTTTGTAACAATTAAATAGGATGAGTAGAGGAAAGGTTATTATCACAAACCTGTTTATTATGCCCACCTTACTGCATGCACCTCTCTGTCACCCATTTTCAAGCCTCTGGGGTTAAGATTCATAGCTTGGTATCATCATTCTATATCCTTCTCTTTGTTCATTCAAAAACATACGAAAATAATACCCATACACTCAAAATTTTGTTTTTCTCCACATAAAATTATCATTTGATGTTCCCATATATCAGATGTAAATCTAATTTTGTTTTTTGAAGTTATTAATTCATGCATCCATAGAATCATATATATTTATTTATACCTGTAATTGTACATAAAAGAGATAAGTTTCTTACATATTAACTGAAATCAGTGCAGTTTTCCTTTTTGAGTGGTCTCATCCTTTCTTTTTCTATGTCATCTGCACACTTTCCTACCTCCTTCCAACCCTATTGGATATCTAATAACCTTGCTTTTATCTTATGTTTTCCTCTATAGACTTACAGGCTTTTGTACAGACATATAGGATTTTATCTATATCTATCTAATCATCATATTAAATGACTTTTTCTTCAGTCAGTAATACCTTATGGAAATGTTATCATGTCAACTGGTATAAAACTATTAATAATTCATTCCATTCTAATTGTTGTATAATATTTCATGATGAGTATTATTCTGACATTTCTCTTTATGAATGAGTATTAATTTTTCTTCTAACATTTTTGCCTTTATGAGCAAAAGTACAAGGAATATTCTGTACTGGTGATGTATTCCCAGGAACAGGATTGCTAAGAGGAAAAAAAAAAAGCAGATATTGTGTTACTGTTTTCCAAAAAGATTGCAATAATTTACATTTCTACCAGCAATGTCTGATCATAACTAAATAACATCCTAAACAGCAACATATGTCATTTGTTTTCATTTTTGATAGTCTAATAAATACAGTGATTTCATTGTTATATTAATCTATATTTTCTGAATTTATAAGTTTAAACTCTTTTCATTTTGTTTTTGTCATTTAGTTTGCTCATTAGTGAACTACTTATATCCTTTGTTCATTTTTCCACTGAATTGTTTTTATTGTGAATTTTAAAGAGCTCTTTGTATTTTATTGCACATATGTGCACTGAAATATTTTTAGTATTTTTCTTATATAAACCATTTATTATTTTTATCAAAATATGTCTCCTTTCTTGTTTATAGATTCAGGGCTTTCCTGTCTTGTTAAGAAAAGTTTCCACACTTAAATTAAAAAAATTTCTTTGTAATTTTAAAAGATATTTGGGTCTTCTATCTTTCTGTAATTTGTTGTTGTTTATGGTATGAGATAGGGGTTCAATATTGTGTTCTCTTACTTAGAGAAATGCTTTCTGTTCAGCAGTCAAAAACTTTCTTTTTAAACATCATACAATAAATTATACTGGAATCTGTTTTTATATACTTTATCATACTCTAGTCTGTTTACTAATATGATCATAGTGGTTTTATAGTATATTTTGGTATTTAGTATGAGTGTCCTTACTTATCTCTCATTCCTTTTTTCTTAGTTATCCTTGAACACTAATTTTTCCATACAATGTTCAAGATCATTTTATTCAATTCTAGAACCATACTTTGGGGATTCTAATTGGAATCACATCAGTTTACATGATACTTTTAAAGATAATTAATATTTTCTGCTTTTAAGCCATGATCTAAGAACATGGTTTTTTCCCTTTTATTCACACCTTGTTTGAGGCTTTCAATTAATTTTTTTAAGTTAGATTTGTTGATTGTATAATTCATATTCAATAAAATTCCTCTTTTTGAGATGTGCTGTTTGATGAGTTAGACCAAGTATGCAGTTATGTAGCCACCATTATAATCAAGACAAGACAATTTTTCACCTCTTTGTGTACCTTGTTGACTGTTTCCCTACCTCCAGCCTCGGCAACCACTGAGCTCTTCTTCAGTTCGTTTTGCCTTTTCCAGAATAGTATATAAGTGAAAGCCTATAGAATGTGGCCTTTGGTGTCAACTTTTTTTCATTTAGCATAATACATTTAAAATGTGTATAAATTGTTGAAAGTATTAGTAGTTCAAATTTTCATCATGGAGTGAATATTCTATTGAATAGTCACAGTTTTTCCATTTACCAGGTTATAGACATTTTGTGATGATTATTAATAAAGCTGCTTGACTCTTTGTGACCCTATGGACTGTTTTAGCCCTCCAGGCTTGTCTATCCACGACATTCTCCAGGCAAGAATACTGGAGTGGGTAGCCATTCTCTTCTCCAGGGGATCTTCCTTGACCCAGGGATTGAACCTGGGTCTCCCACATTGCAGGCAGATTCTTCACCATCTGAGCCACTGGTGGATAGGGTTTTATTGTGGATATAGGTTTTAGTGTGGATGGAGAAGGAAATGGCAACCCACTTCAGATTCTTGCCTGAAGAATCCCATGGACGGAGGAGCCTGGTGGGCTACATACAGTCCACGGGATAGCAAAGAGTTGTTAACAACTGAACGACTTCACTTGCACTTTTTAGTGTGGAAACATATGTCTTCATTTCTCTTGTCTACATAACTAAGAGTGAGATTGCCGGGTTGTGCAATAAGTTATGTTTAATCTAAAGAACGCCATCACACTGTTTTTCCAAAGTGGTTGTACTATTTGAATCCTACCGGGAGTCTATCAGTTCCAGCGGCTCCAAGTCCTGGCCAGAATATAACATTGTTAGAGATTTTTTTCATTGTTGCTGTTGTTGCTATTTGTTTTTAAAAGTGGAATTTAAAAGAGTGTGTAAACATACATTCTTAAATGTGTGTTCAGTTCAGTTCAGTTCAGTTCGGTTGCTCAGTGGTGTCCGACTCTTAAATGTGTGTAGTGTCAATTAAATTTTATAAAGTTTTTCATGTGCTTTTTGGCCCCTGGGAGGTTCAGTTCTATCTATTTCATTACTATTGTTTTTTTTTTTTTTTTTTCCATTTATGTTTCTTGATGTAGAGTCATATACTAAGTTAAAACTGTTGATCGTGTATATTTGTTTACCCATTCACGTTATAAATCTCTTCTGTAAAATTTAGTAATTTTTAAGTTAGAATGTCTTTGGTATTCTGAGTATACAGCGGCATTATCAGCAAATGACTGCTTTATCCCTTTTAAAATAGGAGTTATTTCTTTTTTAAAATAAAATTTTCTGGAACATCTAAAATAAGAATAAAAAATAACGACAGTATTGAACACCTGAGTTCCAAACTATAAATCATCATTTTAGTGTTTTAACTCTGTGTGATATTTGCTATTGAACTTTGAGTAGATTTATTTATATTTAAATAGATTTTTTTTCCTATTTAAGAGCTTCCCTGATAGCTGAGTTGGTAAAGAATCCACCTGTAATGCAGGAGACCCTGGCTTCGATCCTTGGGTTGGGAAGAACCCCTGGAGAAGGGAAAGGCTCTCCACTCTAGTATCCTGGCCTGAGAATTCCATGGACTGTATAGTCCCTGGGGTTGCAAAGAGTTGGACACAACTGAGTGACTTTCTGTTTTCCTATTAGATTTTTAGTAGGTGCGTCTGCTAAATATTATCAAATAACTTCTCAGCATCTAATAATAGCTGTGGTTATTCGGGGTTTATTTTTTGTGTGATTCCACTGAAATTTTATAATTTTTAGTTTTATTTTTGTTAAAAAAGCATTAGGATTTTGATAGAGATTGCATTGAATCTATAGATTGTTTTAGGTAATATGAACATTAAACAATATTGATTCATCCATTCCATTCATATAGAAATTCTTTCCATTTTTATGTATCTTCAATTTCTCTCAACATCTTATAGTTTTCAGTGCACAGGTCTTTCACCTCTTTGGTTAAATTTACCCCTAGGTATTTTATTTTTTCTGTTGTAAACATGGTTGTTTTCTTGAATTCTCTTTTTGTGAGTTCATTGTGAGTGTATAAAAATGCAATAAATTTTTTTCTGTTGACATGTGCTCTGCAACTTTACTGTATTCAATGAATGTTTCTAATAGTTTTTGATGGAGTCTTTAGGGTTTTCTACGTATAAAACTTTTATTGACAAAGAGTGACAGTTTGACTTTGTTTTCAATTTGGGTGTCTTTTATTATCTTTCTCTTTGCTAAGTCTTCTGGCTAGGACTGTGATAGTATGTTGAATAAGAAGGGCAAGAATTGACACCTTTGTCTTGTTCCTGACCTTAGATGGATCACTTTGACGTTTTCATCATTGAGTGTGATGTTAACTGTGGTTTTGTCATATATAGCCTTTATTATTTTTAAGTGTGTCCCTTCTATACATATTTTATCGAGTTTTTAAAAGTCATAAATGGGTATTCAATCTTATCAAATTCTTTTTCTGCATCTGTTGAGATGATCATATGATTTTTATTCTTCATTTTGTTAATGTGGTATATCACATTGGTTTGTGAATATTGAATCATCCTTGCATCCCTGGAATCAATCCCAGCTGAGTGTGGTATGTGATCCTTTTGATGTACTGTTGGATTAAGTTTGCCTGATTTTGTTGACAATTTTTGCATTTAGTTCTAGTTCGGCAGAGATGTTGGCCTGTAATTTTCTTGTAGTTGTCTTGGTCTGGTTTTGTTATCTGGGTAATGATGACTTCATTGAATGAATTAGGAGGCATTCCCTCCTCTTTAACGTTTTGGAAGAGTTTGAGAAGGATAAATAATTTAGTAGAATTCAGCTATGAAGCTGTCTGGTCCTGGAATTTTTTTTTTTTTTTTTATCTGGGTCTTCTCTCTTTTTTTGTTAGTGAGTCTTGCTAAACGTGTGTTAATCTTATCTTTTTAAGAATCCAGCTCTTAATTTCACCAATCTTTTCTATTGTCTCTGTAGTCTTTATTTTGTTTATTTCTGACATATTTTTATTACTTCTCTCCTTCTGCTGACTTTGGGCTTTGTTCATTTTATTTTTTTAGCTCCTTTAAGTGTAAGGTTAGATTGAGATTTTTCTTGTTTCTTAAGGGAGTATGTTCCTATAAACTTTCTTCTTAGTACCACTTTTGCTGCATCCTATAGATTTTGGCGTGTCTTATTTTCATTTGTCTATGGGTATTTTTTATTTGTCCTTTGGTTTTTCTTGTTGTTGATCTAAGGGTTGTTTAGTGGCACGCTGTTTAGTCTCCACATATTTGTGTTTTTTCTAGCTTCTTCTAGTTGACATCTTGTTTCATATTATTGTGGTTAGAAAAAATGCTCAGTGTGATTTGTCTTAAGTTTATTGAGGCTTGTTTTGTGTTTTAACATATGGTCCATCATTGACAGTATTTCAAGTGCACTTGAGAATAATGTATATTCTGCACTTGGATAGAATGTTTTATATAAATCTACTGAGTTCATCTGGTCTAATGTTTCAATTAGGGCTGATATTTCCTTGTTGATTTTCTGTCTGGATAATTATCCACTGATGTAAGTTCGATGTTAAAGTTGTCTATAGTTATTTTGTTGCTTTCAATCTCTCCTTTATGTCTATTAATAATTGCTTTATATATTTTGGTGCCTCTATATTAGGTGCATGTATAGTAGTGTCTACTTTTGTCTCTTACTATCTTTTTTCCTTGAAATCTGTTTTGTATGATATGAGTATGGTTACCCCTACTTTTTTTGGGCTGCCATATGCTTAGAGAATCATCTTTCTTTCCTTCACTTTGACCTGGAATGAGTTTGTCTTTAGAGCTTAAATGAGTCTTCTGGAATCAGCCTATAGTTGGGTCTTGTTTTCTAAATATACTCAGCCATTCAGTCTTTTTTTTTTTTTTTTCATTTTTTTATTGACATCCAGGGTGTTTATGGACTGACAAGGACCAAATACTGTTGTTTTGTTTTCTGGTTGCTCCATATCTCTGTTATTTCTCTTTTCTTGTGTTTCTGTCTGCTGTTTTAATTTGGTTTTCAATGATGTTTTTCTCAGTTTTCTCTTAAGTTTTGTGTCTCTGTTCTAGATTAATAATATGTGGTTAATATAAGGTTTGCATAAAACATAGATAGCATGGTAGTCCTTTTTCTGCTGATAGAATCTTATCTTTACTTATGCAGATCCCATCTTTTCCTCTTTTCCTCTTATGTTTTTGAAATCTCAAATTATCCATTTTATGTTGTGAGTTAGTTACCAAGTTGCTGCCTTTTTCCCCTTTAATCTTTATGCTGTAACTTCATGTTTAACCTCCTATTCTGATATGAAGTTGGAACTACTTTCTGATTCTATTTATCATCTTAAAGGTTTGTGTACTGTTGCCTTTTTGTTTAAGGTAAAAGAAATCCTTTAAACATTTCTTGCAAAGCGTGTCTAATGATGATAAACTTCCTCAGCCTTTGTCTGGGGATGCATTTATTTCTCCTTCATATTTGAAAAACAACTTTGCTGGATAGTGTAGTCTTAACTGACAGTTTTTATTTTTTAATATTTTGTGTAATTCATTCCACTTTTTTCTGACTGATAGAGTTTTTTTGCTGAGAAGTCTGCTGAATAGCCTGATGGGGGTTCCTTTGTAGGTTACTATCTTTTTCCCTGTTTGCCTTTAAAATTTATTCTTCATCACTGACTTTTGATGGTTTTCTTATAATGTCTTAGAGAAGGTCTTTTTGCATGGAGATAATTAGGTATTCTCTTAGGTTCATGGACTTGTATATCCAGTTTCTTCTTCAGATTCAGGAAGTTCTCAGCTATTATTTCTTTAGGTAAACCCTCTGCTCCCTCCTCCCTCTCTTCTGCTTTAGGGACACCCATTGCCCTTATCTTGCCTTTCCTGATGGAGTCAGATAGTTCTTGTAGAATTTCTTCATTAAAAAAAAAAAAAATGTTCTCTCTCTCCTTTTCTACCCGAATTGTTTCTAGATTTCTAACTCTGAGCTCATTAATTCTTTATCCCATATGGTCTGCTCTGTTTCCAATGTTTTCGATTGAACTCTTCATCTCATTTATTGAGTTCTTTAGCACCAGAATTTCTGTTTAGTTCTTTCTTAGTTCAGTCATTCTGGTAAAGTATTCATTCCATCTGTTCATTAATTTTATTCCTGAGCTCACTGAACTGCCTGAGTTTTTTGGTAGCTTGTTGGCAGCTATTTGAAATTCTCTATTTCAGTTAGATTGCAGAATTCTGTGAATTTAAGTTTGGTTTCTGAAGAACTGTCCTTTTTTTTTGTAATATCATGTTATCATGGTTTTTCATGGTTCTTCAGCCAGTATATTTGAAGTAGCAAATGTCTCTCTTATTTAGGTAAGCTTTAAAAGTTTTGGTTGCCAAGGGGGAAGGATGTGGGAAAGGATAGTCAGGGAGTTTGGGACTGACATGTACACTGTTCTATTTAAAATGGATTTTCAACAAGGTCCTACCATATAGCACAGGGCACTCTGCTCAGTGTTATGTGGCAGCCTGGGTGGGAGGGGAGGTTGGGGGAGAGTGGATATGTGTATACGTGTGATTGAGTCCCTTTGATGTCCACTTGAAACTGTTATAGCATTCTTAATTGGCTACACTCCAATATAAAATAAAAATTTACAAGAAAACCAAAAAATTTTACTCAAAACAATTCAATTTATTGGCAATTAGAGGCCTTTATTTTATTTTTCAGTAGGTGGAATACCTAATTTTTTTTTTTTTTTTTAGCCTGAGCTGCCTCTGGCTATATTTGAGAATGGGCATTTTCTACCCTTTACTGTCTCTGCTGGAGGTGCTGCTGGTACCTGCGTCATAGCTCTGTGTGCTTTTGGAGTTGCTGGTGCCTTGCTGCGGTCACTGGTGCCACTATTGGGGCACCAGAATGGCAGGTGCCTCTGCCATGTCATGCCCCACCTGGGTCATGGACACCATTGCTGCGGTGGACATAGGAGAAGTGTAAGCTGGGGCCACAGGTGCCCCCACTGCCCCCAGGGTCATTGGGTTTGTGGGCACTGTGGCCGCTGCTAGGGATGGGGGGCCACCGTTGTGGGCACCGCTGCAGCTGGAAGAATAGTGTATGTAGTGCATGGGCCCTGCTGCCTCTGCTGCCTGGTTCCCTGTGGTCGTGGGTGCCTCTGCTGGTGGGAAGGCAGAGTTGTGTGCACAACCTCCCCATCTCTGACGAGGTTCTCTGGGGTGCAGACTTAGCTGCTGCAGCCAGAGAGCTGAAATCTCAGGCACCACCTTCACTGTTTCCCTGGTTCTGCCTTCTGTTTATGTTTCAATCCACTCATTTTCAGGTCTATAAATGAGAGGATCTCTCTAGCATCCTACTGTGTTGGATAGGGCATCCTATGTTAAATCATAAAAGTTCTGTTTTACTAGTTGTAGATGGAAGGAGAGAGGTGAAGGGAGCACATTACAACACCGTGATGTTGATTATTACTATACCTCTCGTTGGTCATTTTTTTCCCCTAAGGTTTACTTCTACATCCCAGGTGAAATCTTTGAAAACTCTTGCTCTGGCTTTGCCCCACCTTGCTCCAAATTCTAGTAGAGAAATTTTAGTACCAAGTGAATATTAGGATTTCCATTGTAGTGTCTCTTTTGTATTTTAAGAAACTTAAATTTATCACATATATGACACATTCCCATAATCTGACATTGTTTATTTGGATTTAGCAATGTGAATTTTAAGATTTACTGCCCATCACAATTTTCTATCCTATTAGTCTTCTCGTATTAATTAAGAAGCTTCTTATGAAAAGTAACATAATGGATTTTAAGGTAGTTGAAAATAAAGAGAATATATGAAAAATTATTTTATTTTAATTGATAGTTTAGAAGTTGGGTTGATATTCTATTGATTCAGGGGCTTAACAGTGTCTTCATGAACTCAGTTTCTTTCCATCATCTTGAATTACAATGATCATTGTTGATAACTCATTTGCTGATTGAAGCCAAACAAAAGTCTGGGGGAAGATTCTTGGTTTTCTGGATTTATTTGGCTCCATTGTCTGCATCTTCCTCTATTTAGTTATAGATTTTTTTTTAAATTTACTTATTTATTTGGCAGGTGGGAGGAAAGGGCATGACAGAGGATGATGATGGTTGGATGGCATCAATGACTCAATGGACATGAGTTTGAGTAAACTCTGGGAGTTGGTGATGGACAGGGAGGCCTGGCGTGCTGCAGTCCATGGGGTTGCAAATAGTTGGACTGAACTGATTTATTTGGCTGCACCACATAGCATGTGGAATCTGTTTTCTGAGCAGGATCAAGCACATGTCCTCTGCATTGGAAGCTCAGAGTCTTGACCACTTTACCGCTGGGAAAGTCCCTTCCTCTATTATTCAAGGATGAGGAAATCTAGGTATACTCTTGAGGCCATGTCAGCTTTTTCCTCAAGGATCCATGGATTTCTCTCAAGACTCCAGCTGCAAACCTATCATCATCCTAGGCTCTCCAACACTGAAAGTTCATCAGTGTTTCTCTGAGTTGGAATGTTACCTACATGGGTTCATTTCCTTGTTTTATCCTATGAAATCTTTCTTGAATTGAAAGAGATCTAGGCAAACCCAATATGCCACTGGACAAGATATGTTCATTTGCTTTGATCCTCTTTATTGTATATCTCTGTGCTGCCAGATTCTGATTCTTCGACTACACAGTAGAGCAAAAGTTGATCGTCGCAGTTACTAGTGAAATTTCTATTTTATAAAATCTTTTTTTTTAACTACTCCTTTGACATAGGGAAAGAGTTATTTTTATTTGATTGCCTACCTATTCTCTGTAACATGAATAGGTGTCTTTATTCCTGAACAGTGTGCTAGAAGAAAGTTTTAGCCACTTGTTAACACTGAAGATTCCTGTGGTGTTTCCTGTCTCAGTCCTATTAAAGTGAAACCTCAGGTTGTACTCTGTTACAGCCTGTGCTCTTTATTCTGTCTGTATCACATTGCTAGGAGATGTAGCTTCATTAATGGATATAAGGAGAAAGTTACAGATAGATGGCAGAAGTATGGAAGGAAGAACCAATTTGACTCTCTCAAGGAATGTGTGTTTGTGTGCTTAGTCATTTCAGTCATGTCCGACTTTGCAATCCTGTGGACTGTAGCCCACCAGACTCCTCTGTCCATAGGATTCTCCAGGAAAGAATACTGGAGTGGGTTGCCATGCCCTCCTCCAGGGGATCTTCTTGACCCAGAGATTGAATGTGCATCTCCTGCATTGCAAGTGGATTCTTTACCCACTGAACCACCAAGAACTTCTAAGAATATATCTCATATGAAAGGGAGATCAGTGGTTTTGGCATCATTTCTCTTACATTAAGGCCTCCCTGAAAGAGAGTGGAAACTTCCTTTAATGTAATCTCTCTCTAGAGAGATTTTGTTGGGCCAAACATCGAAACCAGCATTCTTAGAAATATTCCAGTCACATAATGTAATTTAAAATTTTCTAGTGACTGCATTTCAAAAACTAAATGAAAGCAATTTTTATAATATGTTGCAGTCAGCCCAATATTTAAAATATTGTTTAAACAAGTAACCAATAGAAAAATTGCTTATGAAGTAATTACATTCTTATTTTTGTTGAACATCTTTGATAGTTAACATGGAATTTAAATTTCCAGCATGTTCCCATTTGGAATAGTCACATTTCAAGCACTTATTAGCTACATGTGACTAGTGGCTATCCTATCACACAGCCTAGTTATGGACATTGATCATTTCTTAATCACTTCGTCTATGCAGTTTTATAAGGGAATTTGCCTCCCACAATTTAGTAAACTTTTATAAGTAACTTTGGCTTCTACTACTGTTAAAACTTTATGTCTCTGTAAGAATTTTAATGAAAATTTCTGTGAGACGCGTGACTGAAAATTGAACTAGCTATTACCACCTTGTGGAAGAGCCTGTTACTTAAAAATATTTAAGAATAATAATTAACTTTATTTCCTTGTTTTGAATATTAAATCTAGACTATTGTTTAATGACTGTGCAACCCCTCAGTTACTTGCCTTACTATGATTAAAAAAAAAAAAAACTGACAACAATTTCTTAATTGCTTTTGCTCCAATATGTTTAATATCCACATAATTTGTTGATTTTAAACTTACTTCAATAACATTTATAAGAAATCTTTGAAAAGTGTTACTTCTGTCTCTCAAAATCTAAATATTCCTATATCCTGCACCAATGGCTGAAAAAAATTTGAACTTTTTTCTCCTTCCAGGACATCAGCTTCTTTAACCCTAAGCTTTCTGTGTATAGCCATTATTCCCATGTTCACAAAAGTGAGATAAAGGATTAGGGGGAAAAATAAAGGATTATCACATCTGACACTATGTGGAATCCCTTTAGATTTTCATCTGAGTCCTTATGCCTTCTTGGCTTTTAAGAACATATCCTTGTTCTTCTTGCAGAGAGAATATAGCTGGATAAACCAGCTCTGCCAAGATAATCAGTAGCCGTTATCTTAGGAGAAGTTGTATCAAGTTTGGAATATACTTCAGGCTGTGACCTTCTAATATTAGAAGCCATTGTCATACTTGCCTGAATTAAATGTGCAGTGTTTATAGATTCTTTCATAGACCAACTCATCAATTTTTTTCCACTGATACTTTCTTCATTTTAATTGTAAATATTCTTGATAGGATAAATAAGAATATTACCGAAAAATATTCTTACAATGACCTTGTTGGGGAATATAGAATGAACATCAGTAAACACCCAGAATTATCTGAGACTCTTGCAACATATTTGATAATCTGTCTGGCTCAAGTTCACGTTATAAAAATGTGATAAGATTAGCTGTGATATGATGGATTCTGCCAGGAAAAGATGATTTGGGGTTGCTTGTGATACACTTAACTGGTGACTATTCCATTGTAGCATAATATATTCAATTAAAAAAAAACTCTGAAAAGTAAGCATTTAGGTGTAATTAAGAAAACTTTCGGGGATAACTAGCTGCCCTTTCTGGTATGATCTTCATAGAGGTCACCCATGCTAAAATGAAAACAAAAAATGGGTCCATATCAGTCCATATCATTTACTTTTGGCACTGACTCAGTGTTTTTCCCCAGAGAAGGGGAGAAATATCAGTAGTTTGATTCCTCTTTATCACAGACTCCTTCAGCCTCAACCTTATTGTATTTGTTTGCTTTAAAAAAGCCTGTGAGGACAGATGTGAACACAATGTGAAGGCAGTTTTCCTTTGAGATTCATTTCCCAGTGAAATCTGGTCCTTTATAACTAGCTTAAGCAGAATGTCCCCTGACACTTGTTTGCTTCTTATGAAAACATTTCATCAAAACCATGTTCACACTGAAATGGTGGATGTGGAATTAATTTGTGAAAATTTGGGGAGATTATATATTTATTCGGTATTGGTTTCCCTTTTTGTGCTATATTTAGTGGCCCCAACTTAATAATTCAAATTAGAGCATGGATAACTTTTGACAAAACAGGTGGTTTCCAAAAAGAATTTTTTTGGTCCGGACACTTTTCTTATTGCAACGAGATGGACTATCTTCCCTGAAGGGTGTACAGTCAGTGCATATCTTGGGCCACAGAAGAAACGAGATGATGGTATGGCCTGCCTTTTCTAAATCCATCTTGTACATCTGGAAGTTCTTACTACTGAAGCCTAGCTAGGAGGATTTTGAGCATAACCTTACTAGCATGGGAAATGAGCATAATTGTATGGTAGTTTGAAATTTTGGGGCACAGCTCTTATTTGGAATTGGACTGAAAATTGACATTTTCCAGTCCTGTGGCCACTGCTGAGTTTTCCAAATTTGCTGACATACTGATTGCAGCACTTTAAGAGCATCATCTTTTAGGATTTGAAATAGCTCAGCTGGAATTCCATCACCTCCACTAGTTTTGTTTGCAATAATGCTTCCTAAGCCCACTTGACTTCATGCTCCAGGATGTCTGGCTCTAGGTGAGTGAACACACCATTGTGGTTATCTAGGTCATTAAGACCTTTTGTATACAATTCTTCTGTGTATTCTTGCTACCTCTTAATCTCTTCTGCTTCTGTTAGGTAGGTCCTTACTGTTTCTGTCCTTTATTGAACCATCCTTGCAAAAAGTGTTCCCTTGATATCTCCAATTTTCTTGAAGAGATCTCTAGTCTTTCCCATTCTATTGTTTTCCTCTATTTCTTTGCATTGTTCATATAAGAAGGCTTTCTTATCTCTCCTTGCTGTTCTCTGGAACTCTGCATTCAGTTGGGTATATGCTTCTCTTCTCCCTTGCTTTCGCTTTTCTTCTTTTGTAACCCCTCCTTAGACAACCACTCTGCCTTCTTGCATTCCTTTTTCTTTGGGATGGTTTTGATCACTGCCTCTTGGACAATGTTAGAAATTTTTATCCATAGTTCTTCAGGTACTCTGTCTACCAGATCTAATCCCTTGAATCCATTCATCACCTCCAGTGTATAGTCATAAGAGGTTTAATTTAGGTCATACTTGAATGGCCTAGTGGTTGTCCCTACTTTCTTCAATTTAAGTCTGAATTTTGCAACAAGGAATTCATGATATGAGCCACAGTCAGCTCCTGGTTTTGTTTTTGCTGACTGTATAGAGCTTTTCCATCTTTGGCTGAAAAGAATATCATTGATCTGATTTTGATATTTACCATCTGGTGATGTCCATGTGTAGAGTCGTCTCTTGTGTTGTTGGAAAAGGGTGTTTCCTATGATGAGTGCATTCTCTTGGCAAAACTCTGTTAGCCTTTGCCCTGCTTCATGTTATACTTCAAGGCCAAACTTGCCTGTTACTCCCAGTATCTCTTGACTTCCTACTTTTGCATTCCAGTCCCCCATGATGAAAATGACACCTTTTTTGAGTATTAGTTCTTGAAGGTCTTGTATGTCTTCATAGAATCATTCAACTTCATCTTCTTTGGCATTAGTAGTTGGGACATAGACTTGAATTACTCTGATGTTGAATGGTTTGCCTTGGAAATGAACTGAGATTATTCTGTCATTTTTGAGATTGCATCCAAGTGCTGCACTTCAGACACTTTTGTAGACTATGAGGGCTACTCCATTTCTTCTAAGAGATTCGTGCCTACTGTACTTAATGCTCATCTGAATTAAATTCACCCATTCTGGTCCACTTTAATTCACTGATTCCTAAGATGTCGATGGTCACTCTTGCCATCTCCTTTTTGATCACATCCAATTTACCTTGATTCATGGACTTAACATTCCAGATTTCTATGCAACATTGTTCTTTACAGCATTGGACTTTCACCACCAGACACATCCGCAACTGAGCATCATCTCGGCTTTGGCCCAGCTGCTTCATTCTTTCTGAAGCTGTAAGTAATTGCCTTCTGCTCTTCCCCAGGAGCGTATTGGACACCTTTCACCTGAGAGACTCATATTCCAGTGTCATATCTTCTTGTCTTTTCATACTGTTCATGTGGTTCTCACAGCAAGAGTATTGGAGTGGTTTGCCATTCCCTCCTCCAGTGGACAACATTTTGTCAGAACTCTTCACTATGACACGTCTGTCTTAGATGACCCTGCATGGCTTGACTCAGTTTCACTGAGTTATGCAAGCTCCTTCACCACAACAAGGCTGTAGGTACTAACTATATGCTGGTTTTTTGCCCTGTGTATATGGTCTAAAAAGTTTTGTTATTTAATAAACTTCTGCTACTTACCTATTTTTAAATTATTATCAGTTGATTGATAACCAAAAATAGAGAAAAGATAGGGTTATAGTTTTCTAGCTCAAAAAGTCTTAGAAATGTTTGATAGAAAAATGAAGCATGAGGGAATATTACTATTCACCTGTGATTTTGACAGCTTTAATTTTATTATAAAATAATTCTTAAAGTTCATATCTAAAGAAAAATAAAATATAGGTTACTTCTGATTTAAAAAGTAACTTTCTTTGATAGAAGCCTATTATATTATGCTTTGCTGATTTTGGTTCATAAAATTATAGTGTGTGTAAGACTGGACTTTAGTGAAAATCTGATAGTGCAAATTTTTGTTTCTTCCTTTTTTTTTGTCTCTCCTGAAGACATTCACAAATAACTCCTATTGTACATCACACTTGAAGAAGTGTGGTGTACAAAAGTGAAGATAAAATGAAGTATATTTTACCTGGGGAATAGACGTTTCATTGAATAAATTGATGCGTGCTAGTAAATTCAATGTGGTACATTCTTTTCTTGATATAGTAGCAATTCAAGTGAAAGCATGTTAAATTTAGGGTCCTTTTAAATAACTATTTCTTGGCACTCTTTCTGAGTGATGAATACTCATTTCAAAAATTTATCTGAGGAATTTTATAGACTGGGAAGAGAAGGTTATTTTAGCTTTTATTTTTTAAGTTTTGTGCCCAGATCTCTTCTTTATTGTTATTTCCAGTTGGTTTAAAGAACTTTTTGGTAACAGTTTCTATCGTAGAGTATGTCATTTAGAAAGAATTTAAAGAATGAATAAAAAATAGAGGAAGATTTTGTTTCAAAATTGTGCATTTTCATTGGTACCATCTTTAATTGAGAGGCACTTTGAAAGGTTCTGCAGCAGTTCAGAAATGGCTGGCAGTTTCTTGCATCTCATCTGTCTTTACCCACAAATGCAACAGGAGTGGAGTGACACATGGCTGATCAAGATCCACAGGAGAACTGAACAAGCGGAACAGGACTCTTGTTCTGATTGCTATTTAAGAGATCATTCATATCCCATTCAACAATAATTCTTTTGACTATAATAATCTTTTCTAATCCATCTTGGAAACCAGTCCTACTAGATTTTCTTTAATTTTTGTTTGTCTAAGGAGTTTTTTTCCTCCAACTTGATCCACAGGATACTACTCTGTGCAAAGTATAATTAGGCTAATTTTTATATCTATTTAGTATTTTTTCTAGGATAACTTGTTTGTCACTTAATGGAATAGAAATTTAATCATTTATTTTTATCTGTAGAAAACCAGGCTAAGTTAGTGATGAAGCTGTCTATGTTAGAAAGCAAGAGCTCAAGTAGGAGCTTAGCCTGTAAGAATATTTGATAATGCTACAAATAGCCAGTGCTAACTTTGTATTCTGGGGGAAAAGATTTTAATTTGGAAGGACAAATATGAAAGTTGTGAGCTCGGATAAAGTCATCTTGATAATTAATAGGTATGTGTATATCCACAGGGGCTCTTCTTATGTTTAAAACTGAATAGAGTGTGTTTGTGAGACAGTGTATGTATATGTGTGAATGTGTGCACATTGCAAGAAATCCAAAGAGAGATTACATGAATCTTGGAAAAATCTTTGAAAAAGTGATTTTGGATGCAGATCCTGTGGTATGTATATGTTTTAGGAGAACAAATGCAGATGATCTATGATGTTGTGACAACTTGAGTGGGTGTTCTACTTTTGGCTCATCTGGGTTTCTGAGTGATACATCTGCCACAAGATCTATATGAATAGATCATTGTTAAACTCTAGAGGAAAAATATGTCTCCAGTAAGAGGCCAGTTGATAATAGCCCCTCAAATGCATTACTCACATTACAGTCATCCAATGTCACATATGGTGGATAAGCTAGATCGACTGACTCAACATTTATTCCACCTTCCTTAATGTTCTTTCTGTATGGCAGAGACTAAGGAGCTTAAAAGTACATTTTTCAGACTTCCTTTTGAGCAGAAGCTCCAGAAGTAATTTAAGTTCAATCAATCAAATGCTTTCATGAGAGTCTTGAATGCAGAGCAGAGTGAAGTAGAGACAGGGGGGCCTGGAAGGGTCATGCATTTTTCTCCTTGCAGGGCCTGCTACTTCCAGCAGCAGCTTCCTGATACTTGGAGCAGATGTGAGGCACTGTCTTCTTGCTTCCCAGTTTCCTGTCTGTAGTCAAGGTAGCGGTTTATTCCAGTTATGCAGTGATGATCTGGGAATTGCTCCTAGAGGCCCAGCCCAGAGCACTTGTAAACTATCCAGCAATTGTGTATAAACCTCATTCTCAGTATTAAATTTCTTTGCTTTGCTATAGCCCCAATGTCTTCTGTTGTCTACATGGAACACTAAATGATACACAGATTCTTGATAATTCTTTTCTCTTCTTATGACTCTTTCCCTCTTCACATTAACTTTTGAATGTCTATTTTAATCAGTGCCTATGTTAAACAATGTCTACATAAGGCCCAAATTAACAAACACTAATAATATATAGATTCACTTCGGAGACACCGTTAATTGAAAATCAATCCTAGAGGTTTTGAGAGGAAGTTGGTATGAGAATAGTTTCTCTCTTGGCTTTCCTGGGGACTGACTTTCAAACTTAACACAACATCCAATATGAATAATCTATTTCCAAGATTAATTAAGGTCCCTCTTTAGACTAGTAACACTTACCTAAAATGGTCATTTTGTTGGTAAGTTTATTGACTTTAGTATATATGAAAGCTTTGTTAAATTTTATAGGAACAAATGGCTTATGAAAACTTGGTTGTCATTTCTGATCTTCTTACAAAGCTCTACAGGTGTTATAAGAAACAGGAGGATAATCTTTTGGCCAAAGGGAAAAGCTGCATTTGGGGTTTCTTTTTGCTGATATAATGTGTTTTTCTGATTTAAGATGTGTCATTTTAAGTTGATTTATACAGAGCTGGCAGTGCAAAGATAAATTTGCCTTTTTTTCTTTTAGCATTTAATAAACTTTATTTTTTAAAACAATTTTAGATTTACAGAAAATTTGTGAAGATGGGCCTAAGAATTCCCATATACCTCTTACTCAATTTCCCCTATTATTAACACTTTACATAATTATAGTGTAAGAATTACAATTAGCAAAACAATGCTAATACATTATTATTAACTAATGTTTATACTTTCTTTCATTTTCTTTTATCTTTGTCTGATGGTCTCTTTCTAATCCAGGACCCATCCACAATATCACATTTACATGTAGTCATTCTGTTTCTTTATGCTCTTATTTAGACATGACAATTTCTCAGATTTTCCTTGTTTTTAATAACAAAACCTTGATAGTTTTGAGCAGTACTTGTCAGGTATTTTGTAAATGTCTTCATTTGAAAATTGCCTGATGATCTAATCTTGAGTGACTGGGATTTTGGGTTTGGGAGAAAGACCACAAAGATGAAGAGCCATTTTCATCACATTGAATCAAGGATACATTCTGTCATACATTCTTTTGACATTCTGTCAACATCACTGTTGCTGTTGACCTTGATCACTTAGCTGATGTAGTGTTAGGATTCTTGATTATGAAGTTACTCTTCTTCCTCTTTTCACACTGGATGAAGGGAAATCACTATGCACAGCTCACACTAAGGAGTAAGGAATTATACTCCTCTACTTAAAAGTGGAATATCTACATAAATTATTTGGATTCTTCTGCATGGGAGATTTATCTCTTCTTACTGTTGATTCGACTGTTTATATCAGTATTTTGTTGCTGTTCAGTTGCCAAGTTTTGTCCAAGTGGAGGTGATGAAATTCCAACATAACTATTTAAAATCCTAAAAGATGATGCTCTTAAAGTGCTGCACTCAATATATCAGCAAATTTGGATAACCCAGCAGTGGTTAAATCAGTATAGGCTCATGGATTTTTTTTTTTTTTTTTACTTAGGGTTATAACTAATATTACTATTTATTTGTTGCTCAAATTGTTCCAGCCTTGGCCACTGAGAGCTCTTTCAGTTGACCCTGTGTCCCTTTGACATTCCACCATTATTATAGTTTTGTGTTTTTTAGCATATCCTTATTTTTTGACACTATAAGATACTCTAGCCTCTACTCATATATTTCTTGTCCCAGTCTTAGAACCAACTATTTCTTCTAGGAACTCTGGTTCATTTTAATGATGTAGAGTATTCAGAAACCAAGATCTGGGTGCTAGATGTGCTTGTTGCTACTTGTTGAAGTAGCAACACACACTTGTTGAAGTGTGCTTGCTTCTAGGCCCTTTCAACTGATAGATTAATATACATACATGTATTTTTTTGCTCTGTATATTTACACATATCTATAGCTTCCCTGATAGCTCAGTTGGTAAAGAATCTGCCAGCAATGCAGAAGACCTGGGTTCGATTCCTGGGTCAGAAAGATCTGCTAGAGAAGGGATACGTTATCCATTCCAGTATTCTTGGGCTTCCCTTGTGACTCATCTGGTAAAGAATCCGCCTGCAACGCAGGAGATCTGGGTTCCATCCCTCGGTTGGAAAGATCCCCTGGAGAAGTAAGAGAAAGGCTACCCACTCCAGTATTCTGGCCTGGAGAATTCCAGGGACTATATAGTCCATGGGGTTGCAAAGAGTTGGACACGACTGACTTTAACTTTCACATAAATATTTCTGTAAGAAATGAAATAAACTGTGTCTATATAAAGCTAAACCTGAGTTTATATTAATGTCTCCAACTCATAATCTATTACTGCATAGATCTTTCTAGCTTTCTTTTGCTTACTTATATAACCTTACACTCTAACAGTGCGAAATCCAACTCCCACCATTAGTCATCCATATACTTAACTGTTCACTTCTAGTGTACATATATAACGGTATCAGAATTCTTAACCTGTAGTCCCATGAGAGATAGCTTTCTCGACTAGAGAAGAGTGTTTATGTACAGTTTGTTTTATCTTTAGTCTTAGAGATTCCATTCATTTCTCCAGTTACTTAGATCAGCACCTAAATTTTCACAAATATATGGTGTCACGTTTCTACAACTACACTATTGCATGGAAAAGTTTAACTACTCTGAAAAAACCTCCAGTGCTTCTCCTGATCAGCGCTTCCTTTCTCCTGATCCCTCGGTCTTATCATTGCTATAGTCTTGCCTTTTTCAGAATGTGCTGCAATCGGAATCATGGAGTATATAGGATTTTAAGATGTAGAAATACTCATTTAAGATTCCTCCATGTATTTTCATGGTTGATAGCTCATTTATTTTTATCTCAGAATATTATTTTACTGTATGTGTGTATCAGTCTGCTTATCCATTCACCTATTTAAAGGCATCATTGTTGTTTCCTGTTTCTGACTATTGTGAATAAGCTGCTATAGATATTCACATGTAGGTTTTAGTGTGAATTTTCAAATTAACTGGGTAAATGCCTGGAAGCCTGTTTTTTGGATCATATGGTAATACTATGTTTAGCTGAATAATAGGTTATCAAACCTTCTTTCAAAGTGGTTATAGAATTTTGTGTTCCCAATAGCATTTAATGAATTTCTGTTTTTCTCCATCCTCACTAGCATTTGGTATTATCAAGACTTGGATTTTAGTCATTCTAATAAGTGTGTATTTCATTGTTTTAAGCATAAGGCATGTGAAAGATACCACTGTTTGCCATTAGGGAATTGCAAATTACAGTAACGATGAATGGCTTATTAGAATGGCAAAAATCCAACCCAATTCCTCCTTCGATTGTTTCTTTACTTACTGTTGAGCTTCAACAGTATTTTGTATACTTTGGATGTAAGTTCTTTATCAGATACATATTTTTCAAATATTTTGCCCAGTCTGTGGCTTGAATTTTGATTCTATTAAGTGTATTTTGTAGAGCAGAAGCTTTTAATTTTAATAAAGTCTAATTTACTAATTTTGTCTTTCACAAAGGCATTTTTGATGGTATATCTAAAAGTTCATTGTATAATTCAAGCCTAGAATTTATTCCTTTAGCCTCTAGAAGTTTCATAGTATATTTTATATTTTAGATCTATGATTCCTTTTAGTTTTTGTGAAAGGTCTGTGTTTGGATTTATTTTTTTGCTTATGGATATCCGACTGTCTATTGAAGAGATTATCCTTTTTCTTTCAATCATTTTTGTTCTTTTATCAGGGTTCAATTGACTATATTTGTTTGGGTCTATTTCTGGTTTCCATGTTCTGTTGCATTGATCTATATGCCTGTTCTCTCACCAAAACCACACAGAATTGATTACTGTCACTGTATGGTAAGTTTTGAAGTTGAGTCTCCTACTTTATTCTTTGTCAGTACTGTGTTGGCTATTCTGAGATTTTGTTTCCTTGTAAATTTTAGAATCAGTTTTTCAATATCCACAAAATACTTTGCTGTAATTTTGATTGGAATTGCATTGAAACTATAGATCAAGTTGGAAAGAACTAATTGACATCTTAACAATATTTTTCCATCAGAAATTTAGTTTTCCTCATTCAGATTCTAGAGATCATTTATTAGATTTATACCTAATTAACTTTCTAGTGGTAAGTATTTTTTAAATTTAATATTATCATTTTTTTTACTGCTTATATATAGTAAACAACTGACTTTTGTATATTAACCTTGTATCCCACAATCTTGATAAATCACTTATTTGTTTCAGAGTTTTTTTGTTTATTTTCATTCATTCTATGATTTTTTTTCTATAAATATGTCCATATCATATGCAAACAAAGGTAGTTTTATTTCTTTCTTTCCAATCTTTTATATCTTTTTCTTAGTGTGCTAGCCAGGACTTCCAGCATGATGTTGAATAAGAGTGGTGAGAAGGAACATCCTTTTTTATTCTCCATCTTAAGGGAAGCATCCACTTTCTCATCATTAAGTATGATTTTGACTGTAATTTTTGTAAATGACCTTTATCAAGTTGAAGAAATTCCTCTCTATTCCTAGCTTGTTGAGAGTTTTTATCATGAATAAGTGTTGAGTTTTGTCAAATATTTTTCCTCCATTAATTTATATAATCATACGATTTTTCTTATTTAGCCTGTTGATGTAATAAGTTACCTTAATTGGTTTTTCAAATGTTGGACAAGTTTTGCACAGGTGGAATAAATTCTACTTGGTTCTAGTGTACAATTATTCGAATTTGACTTGGTAGCCCTTTGAGAATTTTTGCGTCTGTATTCTCGAGAGAGATTGGTCTGTATATAGTGTCTTTGTCTTTGGTGTTAGAATAACACTGGCCTTGTTATTTCCCTGCTACTATTTTCTGGGAGAGTTTGTGCAGAATTGATATCATTCTTCTTTAAATGTTTAGTATTTACCATTAAAGCCATCAGGTTAAGCATTATAAATCTTAATGCTTTATATTTTTGAAAATATTTATAGATTTCATTTCTTTAATATATGTGACTAGTTGCTCAGTAATGTCTGACTCTTTCTGATCCTTTGTACTGTAGCCTGCCAGGCTCATCTGTCCATGGGATTTTTCCGGCAAGAATGTTTTCATATATATGTAAGCCAATCAAAGTATCTGTTTTCCTTTGTATGAATTTTGGTAGTGTTAGTCTTTAATGGAAATAGTTTTTAATATAACTTTTCTAATCCATGGGCATATAATTGTTCACAGTGTTCTTTTATTATCATTTCAATGTCCACGGGATCAGTAATGGTGATTCATATTTTATTTTGATTTACTACCTGTATTTTATTGGTCTTATACATGGTTAGCTTGATTATAGGTTTATCTGTTTTGTTGATTTTTTAAAAATGAGAGGTTGTTTTCATTGATTTTTTTCCTCTGTTGTTTTCTTATTTAAATGTTGTTGATTTATATTCTAATATTTATTATTTTAGTTTCCTTATTAGGATTAAATTGCTTTCTTTTTCTAGTTTACTAAAGTAGGAGGTTATATTATTGATATCAGACCTTTTTTCTTTTCTGAAATGTGCAGTGAATGCTATAAAATTCCCTCTAGGCCCAGCTTTCAATGTATCTCATAAATTTAATTAATTACATTTGATTTTCATTGACTTCAAAATATTTTAGAGTTTCTCTTGATACTTCCTTGACTATTTTGCTATTGAGAAATAATTTGTATTTTTATTGCCATATTCAGACTTAAATTGAAGAAAGTAGGGAAAGCCACTAGATGATTCAGGTATGACCTAAATCAAATCCTTTATAATTAAACAGTGAAAGTGAGAAATAGTTCTAAGGGACTAGATCTGATAGACTGAGTACCTGATGAACAATGGACAGAGGTTCATGACATTATGAACATCAAGGGACTAGATCTGATAGACTGAGTACCTGATGAACAATGGACAGAGGTTCATGACATTATGAACATCATGACAGGAGACAGGGATCAAGACCATCCCCAAGAAAAAGAAATGCAAAAAAGCAAACTGGCTGTCTGAGGAGGCCTTACAAATAGCTCTGGAAAGAAAAGCAAAAAGCAACAGAGAAAAGGAAAAATACACCCATTTGAATGCAGAGTTCCAAAGAATAGCAAGGAAAGCCTTCCTCAGCAATCAATGCAAAGAAATAGAGGAAAACAACAGAATGGGAAAGACTAGAGATCACTTCAAAAAATTAGAGATACCAAGGGAACATTTCATGCAAAGATGGGTTCAATAAAGGACAGAAATGGTATAGACCTAACAGAAGCAGAAGATACTAAGAAGAGGTGGCAAGAATACACAGAAGAACTGTTCAAAAAAGATCTTCATGACCCAGATAATCACAATGGTGTGATCACTCACCTAGAGCCAGACATCCTGGAATGTGAAGTCAAGTGGGCCTTAGGAAGCTTCACTACAAAGCAAGCTAGTGGAGGTGACGGAATTCCAGTTGAGCTATTTCAAAACCTAAGAGATGATGCTGTGAAAGTGCTGCACTCAATATACCACCAAATTTGGAAAACTCAGCAGTGGCCACAGGACTGGAAAAGGTCAGTTTTCATTCCAACCCCAAAGAAAGGCATTGCCAAAGAATGCTCAAACTACTGCACATTTGCACTCATCTCACACAGTAGTAGAGTAATGCTCAAAATTCTCCAAGCCAGGCTTCAACAGTGGTGAACTATAAACTTCCAGATGTTCAAGCTGGTTTTAGAAAAGGCAGAGGAACCAGAGATCAAATTGCCAACATCTGCTGGATCATCAAAAAAGCAAGAGAGTTCCAGAAAAACATCTGTTTCTGCTTTATTGACTATGCCAAAGCCTTTGACTGTGTGGATCACAATAAACTGTGGACAATTCTGAAAGAGATGGGGATACCAGACCACCTGACCTGCCTCTTGAGAAACCTATATGCAGGTCAGGAAGCAACAGTTAGAACTGGACATGGAAAAACAGACTGGTTCCAAATAGGAACCAGTACATCAAGGCTGTATATTGTCACCCTGCTTATTTAACTTCTATGCAGAGTACATCATAAGAAACGCTGGGCTGGATGAAGCACAAGCTGGAATCAAGATTGCCGGGAGAAATATCAATAACCTCAGATTTGCAGATGACACTACCCTTATGGCAGAAAGTGAAGATGAAGTAAAAAGCCTCTTGATGAAAGTGAAAGTGGAGAATGAAAAAGTTGGCTTAAAGTTCAGCATTCAGAAAACTAAGATCATGGCATCCAGTCCCATCACTTCATGGGAAATAGATGGGGAAACAGTGGAAACAGTGTCAGACTTTATTTTTCTGGGCTCCAAAATCACTGCAGATGGTGACTGCAGCCATGAAATAAAAAGACGCTTACTCCTTGGAAGGAAAGTTATGACCAACCTAGACAGCATATTCAAAAGCAGAGACATTACTTTGCCAACAAAGGTTCGTCTAGTCAAGGCTATGGTTTTTCCTGTGGTCATGTATGGATGTGAGATTTGGACTGTGAAGAAGGCTGAGCGTTGAAGAATTGATGCTTTTGAACTGTGGTGTTGGAGAAGACTCTTGAGAGTCCCTTGGACTGCAAGGAGATCCAACCAGTCCATTCTGAAGGAGATCAGCCCTGGGGTTTCTCTGAAAGGAATGATGCTAAAGCTGAAACTCCAATACTTTGGCCACCTCATGGGAAGAGTTGACTCATTGGAAAAGACTCTGATGCTGGGAGGGATTGGGGGCAAGAGGAGAAGGGGGTGACAGAGGATGAGATGGCTGGATGGCATCACTGACTCGATGGATGTGGGTCTGGGTGAACTCCGGGAGTTGGTGATGGACAGGGAGGCCTGGTGTGGTGTGATTCATGGGGTCGCAAAGAGTAGGACATGACTGAGCGACTGATCTGATCTGATATGATATGATGGTTAACCATGGTTAACATGTTTGTTTTTTAAGTTCCACATATAAGTGAAATCATATAGTATTTGTCTTTCTCTGTCTGACTTATTTTACTTAGTATATTATTGTCTAGGTCCATCTGTGTTTTCACAAGTGGCTACATTTCATCTTTTTTTATGGCTACTATTCCATTATATTTATGTCACTTCTCATCTATTCATGCTTGCTTCAAGTTTTTATTTTATTGAATAATACCCAGGTGTGGTATTTTTGGATCATATGGTAGCTTTGTTTTTGATTTTTGAGCAATCTCCATACTTTTTTCCTTTTAATTTATGATTTCATTGATTTGAGCCCTCTTTTTTTTTCTTGATAAGCCTGGCTAAAGGCTTATCAATTTCATTTCTCTTTGTCAAGAGCCAGCTCTTAGTTTCTTTGATGCTTTCTAGAGTTTTTTAGTTTCTATTTCATTTATTCCGGCTCTAATGTTTATGATTTATTTCCTTCTACTACTTTCAGTCATTTGTTCATCTTTCTTTAGTTCTTTTAGGTATAAGATTATTATTTTATAATAATAAAAGTTATTTGAGATTTTTTTCTTGTTTACTGAGGCTTGCATTTCTGTGCTTTTCTAGAACTGTTACTGCTGTGTCCCATAGATTTTAGATCATTGTGTTTTCATCTTCATTTGTCTACAGGTATTTTTTGGTTTCTTTGATTTCTTTAGTGATCTGCTGTTGTTGAGTATTATGTTGTTTGTGGATTTCTGCTGTATGTATTTGTGGTTTTCTGCATTTTTTCCCCCTTGTAGTTGATTACTAATCTGATCTAATGTGTCATCTAAGGCTGATGTTTCCTTATAGATTTTCTGTCTGGATAATCTGTCTATTTATAAGTGGGGTGTTAAAGTTCCCTGCTATTACTGTGTTATTGTCAGCTTCTTCCCTTATGTCTATCAATATTTGCTTTATGTATTTATTTGCATCTATGTTGGGTGCATATATATGACAACTGTCATCTTTTTCATGGGTTGCCTTTGCTCATTATATAATGCCCATCCTTGTCTTTTAAAGGCTATTTTGCCTGATAAAAGCATGTCTACTTTGGATTTCTTTTAATTTTTGTTTACATGGAATACTTTTTTCCATGTCCTCACTTTCAATCCATATGTATGTCTTTAGATCTGAAGTGTATCTCTTATACACAGCAAATACATGGGCCCTGTCTTTGTATCCATTTAGCTATTACATGCCTTTTTGATTGGAGCATTTAGTCCATTTACATTTAATTATTGATAGATATGTACTTTTTTGCCATTTTAAAAATTGTTTTGGATTTTTTTTGTAGTTCTTTCTTTTTTCATTCTTTTGCCCTCTTCCCTTCTGAATTGATGGTTGCCTTTAATACTATTTTTCGATTCATTTACCTTCTTTTGTGTATCTATTATATTACAGATTTTTGGCTTATGGTTACCATGAGGTTTATATATAGCGATCTATATTTATACCTGTATCTCTATACATCAATCGCTCTCTCTCTATTGTGTGTGTGATTATTTTAAAGTGCTGATCTCTCAAGTTCAAATGCATTTTAACAACCCTATATTTTTATTGCCCCCTGCCCATTGACTGTGTTTGATATCATATTTTACATGTTTTATTTTGTGAATCTCTTAACTACTTATTGTGGACATAGATGATTTTATTCCTTTTAATCTTTTAACCTTCCTACTAGCTTTATACATGATTGATTAACTACCTTTACTGAATATTTGCTTTACCAATGATATTTTTCATTTCACAACTTTCATTTTTCCTGTTCTGACCTTTTTTTCCCCTACTTCGAGAAGTCCTTTTAATATTTATTGTAAAGCTGATTTGTTGGTGCTAAACTCTTAGATTTTGCTTGTCTGTGAAACTTTTGATCTCACCATCAAATCTAAATGACAGCCTTGCCAGCTAGACTATTCTTGGTTGTAGTTTTTCCCTTTTATCTCTTTGGATTATATTGTGCCACTCTTTCTGTCTGGCAGAGTTTCTGCTGAAAAGTCAACTGATAACTTTATGAGGGTTTCCTTGGATATAACTTGTTGCTTTCTCTTTGCCACATTAATATTCTCTCTTTATTTATTTATTGCCATTTTACTTACAGTGTGTCTTGGTCCTTTTTAGGTTGATTCTATTTGGGACTCTGTGTATCCTGGACTTGGGTGTCTGCTCCTTTCCCTATTTAGGGAAGTTTTCAGCTATTATGTCTTCAACTATATTTTCTGTGCTTCTCTCTGTTCTCCTTCTAGGACCTTTATAATGTAAATTAGCACACTTAATATTGTCTCACACATATCTTGCTGCTGCTGCTAAGTCCCATCAGTCGTGTCTGACTCTGTGTGACCCCATAGACGGCAGCCCACCAGGTTCGCCCGTCCCTGGGATTCTCCAGGCAAGAACACTGGAGTGGGTTGCCATTTCCTTCTCCCATGCATGAAAGTGAAAAGTGAAAGTGAAGTCACTCAGTCGTGTCCGACTTTTAGTGACCCCACGGACTGCAGCCTACGGGGTCCTCCGTCCATTGGATTTCCCAGGCAAGAGTGCTGTAGTGGGGTGCTATTGTCTTCTCTGCACAGGTATCTTACAGAATCCTAATTTATTTTTATTTTTTTCTTCTTTATGTTCAACTTCAATGCTTTCCACTAATTTGTTTTCTATCTCACTGATCCTCTGTATTGTCTAATATAGTTTTGATTCCTTCTAATTTATTTTTAATTTCAGTTATTCTTCATTTCTAGTTGGTTCTTTTTTATATTTTCTGTTTGCTAAAATATTTTAGCTTCTCACTCTGCTCATCAAATCTTTTCCCAAGTTCTTTGAACATCTTTGTGATCATTACTTTTATGAACTCTTTATTAGATAGATTGCATATCTCCACTTCACTTAGTTCTTTCTCTGTAGTTTTATCTTTATTCTTTGTTTTGAAAAAATGCTTCTGCTGCCTCATTTTGCCTAATTTTCTATTTTTATTTCTATGTACTTGATGAGTTGTTTACATTTCCCACTTTTGCAATGGCCTTTTGTAGGTGATGTTCTGTGCATTACAGCAGCACACTCCCCTCTGGTCACCAGAGCTATATGTTCTAGGGGTTCTTCCTATGTGGGCTGCATGGGTCCTTCTATTGTGGCAGGCTAATTACTGCAGGCAGTCTGGTAGGTGTAGCTGGCCCCCGGTCCAGTTGGTAGTCAGCCTTTGCTTTTTGTGGAGGTTGCTGGCTGCTTGCAGGAAGAGTCAGGTCATGAGATAGCTGGTTGCTGAGACCCAAGGGGTCCCAAGTCTAGTCTTGGCCCACTAGTGGATAAAGCCAGGTCCCAAGATCTCTGGTTGCCCAACCCTGGGGGGTCCCAATGATGGTGTTGACTTGATGCAGAGTCATTATCTGACACAGCTGTCAGGAGGACTCAGGGTGTCCCAAAGCTTGTGTTGGACTGATGGTATGTGGAGCTAGATCCTGGCATTAATAAGTCAGAGGAAGGATGCCAAAGTGGCGCTTGCCAGCACCGTTCTCATTTAGAACACGCTCCCCCAAATGGCTATGACTACTGTCAGTGTCCCCAGGGACAGCTGCTATTGCCTTTTGTCTCTCCAGGAGGCTCTCCAAGATCAGTAAGTGGTTCTGACCCAGAAATCCTTGCAAATTGCTGTCGTCTGCCCGGTCCCAGAGCACATGAGATTTTATGTGCAGCCTTTAATGTGGAGTTTCTATTTCCCACAGCCATATCTGAAAGTAAGTCTTGCTGGCCTTCAAAGACACGCATTCTGAATGTTCATCTTCCCAGTGCAGGAACTGAGGCCAGGGGACTTGATGTAGGGCTCATCCCTTGCACCTTGAGGAGAATCTCAGCAACGGTAATTATCCTTGCATTTATGGGTCACCTGCCCAGAGGTATGGTTTCTTAACTATACTGTTTTTCTGTCCTTCCTACACATATTGTTGTGGTTCCTTCTTTATATCTTTAGTTCAATAAGTTTTTTTTTTTAATAGTCTTCTGATCTTTCTCATCAATAGTTGCTCTATAAATATTTCTAATTTTGGTATGAGTGGGTGGAGGTGAGCTCAAGATTTTACTACTCTGCCATCTTGGCCACCCTTTGGAAGAAACATTAAGAGTACTATGTACTTTAAAGATATTATGATTAGAGACCATAAAGGCCTTTAGGAGAAAAATAAAACATGATTTCAACATTTTAAATTGAAATGGAGAAATAAAAAAATTAAAATGACCTCCAAGTTCATATTCTGGAATAAGTAAAGAAATGTGAAATCTTAAGAAAGTACAGAAGTACAAAGAAATAAAATTGTGATTATATTGATAAAAAACATGAATGATTTAGAAGACCATACATTCTAATGGTAAGATTGTCGTAAGGAGAAAATAGAATATATGGAAACATATGTTGGTCATGCTTCCTGAAAACAACAGAATTCCCTCTGCCTAGCTAAAGTAAGAGGATTTATTAAAATGTATTTGGCGGAATATTTGTGGTATGGCTAGGAAGCTAGCCTATGAATCTATGGAGATAAACATAGTACCCAAGGAAAACTTGGGGACTTCTCTAGCAAAAATGTGACTGATTCACCACTTCCACCTTTGCCACTCATGACCATTTTCTGAAGCTCCACAGCTAAGAATGGTGCTTAAGCACAGAGGCGTTTTTATGGTGCAGATGGCACCAGCACCACTATTTAAGGAAAGGAATAAAAGATTCTCTGCCCTACTATGCCCTGAGAATGCTACGTCTCTAATACCATGCCTGCCGGAATATCAGCTCCTTCTCTGACTATTTTGATTTCTAACTTGGAGGGTGGAAGGCACACTGTGGAAAATTACCAAAATTTATTGACAGTATTATAAGATGTTGCTGCTGCTAAGTCGATTCAGTCGTGTCCGACTCTGTGCGACCCCATAGACGACAGCCCACCAGGCTCCCCCGTCCCTGGGATTCTCCAGGCAAGAACACTGGAGTGAGTTGCCATTTCCTTCTCCAATGCATGAAAGTGAAAAGTGAAAGTGAAGTCGCTCAGTCATCTCCGACTCTTAGCGATCCCATGGACTGCAGCCTACCAGGCTCCTCCGTCCATGGGATTTTCCAGGCAAGAGTACTGGAGTGGGGTGCCATTGCCCTCTCTGTATAAGATGTTAAATAGCTACAAGTCACCAATATCTACTGGAAGGTACAATAATACAAAAAATGATAAAATTTGAGACTACAAGAAATTTTAGATTGAAGGTGCATGCCTTGAAGGTGCATGCCACATCCCAGAAAGTATTAACTCAAAAGATATGGATATAACCATCGCTGTTGTTCAGTCATATCTGACTCTTAGCAACCCTATAGACTGTAGTACACCAGACTTCCCTGTCCTTCACTATCTCCCAGAGTTTGGACTGTAGACTGTCAGGCTCCTCTGTCCATTGAATTCTCCAGGCAAGAATCCTGGAGTGGTTAGCTGTTCCCTTCTCCAAGGGATCTTCCCAATCTAGGGTTCGAACCTAGGTCTCCCTCATTGCAGGTGGATTCTTTACCATCTGAGCCACCTGGGAAGATCATTAAAAGGTGTTAAATAGCTACAAGTGACTGATATCTACTGGAAGGTACAATATTATGAAAAATGGTAAAACTTATTTGGGACTCAAAGAAATTTTAGATTGAGGGTACATGCCACATCCTAGAAAGTATTAATTTAAAAGACATAGACACAACCAACATTGTTGTTCAGTTGTTCAGTCGTGTTCAACTATTTGTGACCCTATGCCAGGCTTCCCTGTCCTTCACCATCTTCTAGTGTTTGCTCAAACTTATGTCCATTGAGTCAGTGATGCAATCCAACCATCTCATCCTCTATTGTCCTCTTCTCTGCCTGTTCTCAATCTTTCCCAGCATTAAGGTCTTTTCCAATGAGTTGGCTCTTCATATCAAGTAGCCAAAGATTTCGAGATTTAGCTTCATCATCAGTCTTTCTAATGAATATTTATGATTGATTTCCTTTAGGATTGACACAGCCATCAGTTCAGTTCAGTCGCTCAGTCGTGTCCAACTCTTTGCAACCCCATGAACCACAGCACGCCAGGCCTTCCTTTCCATTACCAACTCCTAGAGCTTACCCAAACTCGTGCCCATTGAGTTGGTGAAACCATCTAACCATCTCATCCCCTGTTGTCCCCTTCTCCTCCTGCCTTCAATCTTTGGAACATCAGGATCTTTTCAAATGAGTCAGCTAATTGCATCAGGTGGCCAAAATATTGGAGTTTCAGCTTCAATATCAGTCCTTCCAATGAACACCCAGGACTGATCTCCTTTAGGATGGACTGGTTGGATCTCCTTATAGTCCAGGGGACTCTCAAGAGTCTTCTCCAACACCACAGTTCAAAAGCATCAATTCTTTAGTGCTCAGCTTTCTTTATAGTCCAACTCTCACATCCATACATGACCACTGGAAAAACCATAGCCTTGACTAGACAGACCTTTGTTGACAAAGTAATGTCTCTGCTTTTATAATGCTGTCTATATTGGTCATAACTTTCCTTCCAAGGAGTATACGTCTTTTAATTTCATGGCTGTGATCTCCATCTGCAGTGATTTTGGAGCCCCCCAAAATAAACTCTGATACTGTTTCCCCATCTTTTTGCCATGAAGTGATGGGACTGGATGCCATGATCTTAGGTTTCTGAATGTTGAACTTTAAGCCAACTTTTTCACTCTCCTCTTTCACTTTCATCAAGAGGCTTTTGAGTTCCTCTTCACTTTCTGCCACAAGGGTGGTGTCATCTGCATATCTGACGTTATTGATATTTCTCCCAGCAATCTTAATTCCAGCTTGTGCTTCCTCCAGCCCAGAGTTTCTCATGATGTACTCTGCATATAAGTTAAATAAGCAGGGTGACAATACAGAGCCTTGACATAATACACCTTTTCCTATTTGGAACCACTTTGTTGTTCCACGTCCAGTTCTAACTGCTGCTTCCTGACCTGCATGCAGGTTTCTCAAGAGGCAAATCAGGTGGTCTGGTATTCCCATCTCTTTCAGAAATTTCCACAGTTTATTGTGATCCACACAGTCAAAGGCTTTGGCATAGTCAAGAAAGCAGAAATATATGTTTTTCTGGAAATCTCTTGCTTTTTTGATGATCCAGAAGATGTTGGCAATTTGATCTCTGGTTCCTCTGCCTTTTCTAAAACCAGCTTGAACATCTGGAAGTTCACAGTTCACGTATTGCTGAAGCCTGGCTTGGAGAATTTTGAGCATTACTTTACTAGCGTGTGAGGTGAGTGAATTGTGCAATAGTTTGAGCATTCTTTGGCATTGCCTTTCTTTGGGATCGGAATGAAAACTGACCTTTTCCAGTCCTGTGGCCACTGCTGAGTTTTCCAAATTTGGTGGCATATTGAGTGCAGCACTTTCACAGCATCATCTCTTAGGTTTTGAAATAGCTCAACTGGAATTCCATCACCTCCACTAGCTTTGTTTGAGGTGATACTTCCTAAGGCCCACTTGACTTCACATTCCAGCTATGCTGCTGCTGCTGCTGCTAAGTCGCTTCAGTCTTGTCTGACTCTGTGAGACCCCATAGATGGCAGCCCACCAGGCTCCCCCATCCTTGGGGTTCTCCAGGCAAGAACACTGGAGTGGGTTGCCATTTCCTTCTCCAATGCATGAAAGTGAAAAGTGAAAGTGAAGTTGCTCAGTCGTGTCTGACTCTTAATGACCCCATGGACTGCAGCCTACCAGCTCCTCTGTCCATGGGATTCTCCAGGCAAGAGTACTGGAGTGGGGTGCCATTGCCTTCTCCCATTCCAGCCAGACAGAGATGTAATTCTTTTCTTGGTTTTCAGTTGTATCATTCCCTGTTAGTTGAAAGTGAGTGTAGGATCATAAAATCCTTTTTGCAGACCCATAAATCAGATCAGATCAGATCAGTCGCTCAGTCGTGTCCGACTCTTTGCGACCCCATGAATCACAGCACACCAGGCCTCCCTGTCCATCACCAACTCCCGGAGTTCACCCAGACCCACATCCATTGAGTCAGTGATGCCATCCAGCCATCTCATCCTCTGTTGTCCCCTTCTCCTCTTGCCCCCAATCCCTCCCAGCATCAGAGTCTTTTCCAATGAGTCAACTCTTCGCATGAGGTGGCCAAAGGACTGGAGTCTCAGCTTCAGCATCATTCCTTCCAAAGAAATCCCAGGGCTGATCTCCTTCAGAATGGACTGGTTGGATCTCCTTGCAGTCCAAGGGACTCTCAAGAGTCTTCTCCAACACCACAGTTCAAAAGCATCAATTCTTCGGTGCTCAGCCTTCTTCACAGTCCAACTCTCACATCCATACATGACCACAGGAAAAACCATACCCATAAATATTCCCCCTCATTTTTTTCCCTCACTTTTGCTCATCTTTCTCTTTCTCTCTCTCTCTGACTTGTAGGTTATGAGTTACCACTTTCTCTGGGTCACTTTCCAGACATTTGCTCATTTTTCAGAGTGTGACTTCTACTCTGTCTTGGTGAACAAAATGTAGCCATTCATTTTATATATTCATTAAAATTACTTTTGATCTCATGGCCCCATTCTCAATCTTTTTTTTTCTGTTGTTAGTTTATACTTATTCCTTTACTATTGTTTCAGTGAGTTCTCAGGAGATAAGATATATGTCAGGAGGTAAGATTTTATATATATCATATATATGTTACTCAGGAGGTAAGATTATATCAGGAGGATATAAATCTGTTTTTAAGTTTGCTATCTTAACCTGTAAATCTCCTATAAGTGTTTTGTAAAAATTATCTTGTCATTATGGTATCATCGTTGTATTAAAAATCCATGTGAAATCATTTACTATTCTTTTTCTTGCATCAAATTAAAAATGATAATCTGTCCTTTTTTAGATGATAACGAAGCATATCCAGTAAAGTGTTTAACACCTGGCACTTTCTCTGTGTAATCTCATTTAGCATTTCATTCATTTCCTTGGTTCTTGTTGTCATCTGAAATGGAAAATAGCTAGCCTCCCATTGAAAAAGGATGCGAGTTATAAAAGGTTTGGTTTATAATTTTAGTGGTTTCATACCTTTAAAAGCGGTCCCTGAGCCAAGCAAGTGCAGATAGTGTGGAAAAGGACCAGCCCACTGGGCTCTCCGCTTTCAGCTGGGCTCACCTGCAACAAATCAGAGCCATTCACGTGTGTATTTCAGTCACCACCTATTCACTCCATTGTTAGACGGAGTCCAGCCCCAGGGTTATGCGGAAAGCCCTACATGTGACACCCAACATCGGGCAGATGAGATCACAGCAGTTTTCTGGTCACATGTACCCATAGCCTGGGGAGAGGACATGGCACACGGTGCTGGGCCACAGGAGGGTTGTCCTTGGGGACAGGGTGAACAGCCAGGAGCTGTGGTCGGCAGCGTTCATGATAACATTAGTGAGGGTGCTGCCTGATTCCCAGAGGCTGTGATTACCTTGTTTGGATAATTCTGCAGGCTGAAAGGGAACTGAAACTGCTACTCAGGGATAAGAAAGGACTACTTGATCTACTTGATAAGGAAGATTGTTTGGGTAGGGGGACTTGTGCTTGGCAGAAGAGTGAGGAGGATGACCTGCCTGTAGTAGGCGTTATGAAGCCCTGCCAATGTCACCAGGCATCAAGGCAGCATATAATATTAAACCTTAATTTTAGGCCTTGAAACATAGTGTGCTCCATATGTGGATAAAGCTTTCTTAGCTGAGAACACTGAGTATAATATTGGTTATTCACTCCCTTCCCCTACCCCATACTTAAATTTATTAGATTTGTTTTCTAGGTTAGGCATATTCTACATATTTTTGAGAAGTTCAATTTGTAGTTGTTTGATCCTGTGAAGAGGTAAAGTTTCCTAAACTCTCTATCAAAGGTTTTCCAAACTGAATGACTTGCCTCAGGGTCGACCATATATAAAATTCATTTCTGGAGTTAAACAGATTAAGTGGTGCAAGTGAACTATCTTGACTACTCTTTCAAGTGAAATCAGAGTAATTGAACTCAAAATCTTTGAGAAATAATTTCCAATTTGCCTTAAGGAGATAATTGTTGATAGAAATCTCACATACTTCCTTGGTTGCTTATTGATGGCTTAGTTATGCACTAATAAAGTTTGGAAACTGTCTATTATAAGTAACTTGGAGTTCTGTTCTTTCGGAAGGGGGATTAGTTAGGTAAATGCAAAATAGTTTAAACAGAATAATATTGGGCTTAAGCCTCAATCAACTATTTTAATGATTAATGGAAACACTTCTGAATGAATAGTCTGTTTGAGCTGTGGAAAAGTAAATTCAGCTGCAAGCTTAGGGACTATCATTCAGGAAAGGAAAATCAACAAGAGAGGAAAACTGGCATAGTGGAAAAGGTTGGACTGTGAGTCAAGAGGTCCAAGAACTTGTTTTGAGATCTGACTTTGAATAAGTTTCTGAACTTCTCTTTTTCTTGGTTCCTTTCCACACCTGTAAAATGAGCAATAAGTAAAAACAACCTCATAGATACAATCCAACTCAAATTTTGTAATCTAAGAAATCTCTGGACTCACATTTTATGGTGTCAGAGGCAGCATTTCCACAGTACTCAGGGCGTCTGCAGCCTATTAAAATACTTAGTTTCCTTTGCCATTCACATTATCTGTTTGTACGAAACCGTCCTCCCAATCATTATCCCTTTTTGAAATTAAATAGAAGTCTAACAGGAGTGCCAAAGCATAAACACACTAATAAACATTTTAATGTAGTCACCTTGTTAATTTTCAGAGAACACCATAAAGAGGTCATAAAATATACTCCTCAGCTAAGAATACCATGAGCTGCTGGCTGGGACACTTCTAACATAATGGGAAGTAACTCCTTACCAGCAGCTGAAAAAAGAATGCATTATTCTTGTAATGATATTTAATAAAAAAGGAATGCAAGACATCTTGGCATATTAAGAAACAACATGGGGGAAAGCCATTTTTCTAGTTAGCCGACTAGCCAACTAAATGGTTGCAAAAATGATTTGAGTTGTACTATCAATAGCCTTTCCCTCAGTGCCACAAAATTACCAAATATTTGTTTGCCCTTTGATCAGGAATAATAATAGCAATAGTACTGATAGCTAATGTGTACCAAGTGTTTGATATTTAAAATGCTTCATATGTATTAAGTCATTTACTCTTCATAACTCTAGGGTTGTGAGTTTGTTTATGCTTTGGCATAAATTCTAGAGTTATGAGCTTGATTATACTTTGGTACTCCTGTCAATATTATCATATTTATTTTACATGTAAGAAGTATGGAACAAAGAGTGTTTAAGAACTACTCAAAGTCTCAGAACTAAGGGTTAAGTGGTAAGGCTATGATTTGAAGCTAACCATAAGATCATATCAGATATTTATTTTTAATTTGGTAAGCTTCAATAGTATTCTGTTATGGAATTTTTAAATTTCATCTAAATTTTATAGCTCATTGATGTAAAGTTTTATGTAATACTCCCTTACTATCCTCTTAATGCCCATATTATATATACTCATGATCCTCCTGTTACCCCTGATATTAGTAATTTGTGTATCCTCTCTCCGTCTCTCTCTATTATCAGTCTGGCAAGAGGTTGATTAAATGTATTAATCTTTTCAAGGATGAATTTTAGATTTTATTGATTTTGTTTATTGTCTTTCTATTTTATTTCTTCCCATATTTTTGTTCTCTTCTTTCTATTTATTTTGAATTTAATTTACCACTCCTTTTCCAATTTGGTAGATTGAAACTTTTATACTGAATTTGAGAGCTTTCTTGTTTTCTAATAATCAATTGATGCTTTAAATACCTTTAAGTACATACAACTTTAGTTACATCCCACAAATTTTGGTATGTGGTACTTTAGATGACATTTCATTCAAAATATTTTCCAATATTCTTAATTTTTTGATCCATTGCTTAAAGAGGTGAATTATTTTCTGTATAATCGGTGTTTTTGTTTTTGTGGAATTCTAGTTTGTAGTGGTCAGAGAATATTCTCTGTAAAGTTTTAGTCTTTTGAAATCTATAGAGACTTGCTTATAGTCCTGCTATTGTCTGTCTTGGTATTCATTCCCTGTACATGTGAAATGAATGTGTATTCTGCAGTTGTTAACTGGTAATAGTCTATAAATGTCAAATAGATTAAAGTGGTTGACAGTATAATTCTGAGATACTCTACCCTACTGATTCTATTTCTCTAGTTTTGTATCAATTATTAAAATAGATATGCTAAATATTCTAGCTGTGATTGTGCATTTGTCTATTTCTCCCTTTCTCTAAGTTTTTGTTTCATATATTTTGAAGCTCTGTTCTTATGTGTATACAAATTAATATGTCCTCTTGATTATTATGTCCTCTTGATTCATTTAATTTTTATGAATATTTTTTAAAATGAATATTTTTATGAATCTTTATCCCTGGAAATATTCTTTGCTCTGAAAATTACTTTGCTTTATATTGAGTCCCTCCAGCTTTATGTTGTTAGCATGGTATGTCTTTTCCCATCATTCTATTTTGAACCAATCTGTGTCCTTATATTTAAAATAAGATTCTTGTAGGCAGCATGTAGTTGGGTATTGCTTTATTTTTAAACCAGTTTGAGATTTTTTGCCTTTTATTTTGTGTCTTTAGATTATTTACATTTAATGTAATTATTATCCCTTCCAATACTTTGGGCTTCCCTGGTGGCTCAGATGGTAAGGAATCTGCCTTCAATGTGGGAGACCTTGGTTCAGTCCCTGGGTCTGGAAGATCCTCTGGAGAAAGGAATGGCAAACCACTCCAGTATTCTTGCCTCTAGAATCCCATGGGCAGAGAAGCCTGAGGGCAATGGTCCTTGGGGTCGCAAGGAGTCAGACATGACTGAGTTGACTAACACTTTCTAATATTTCAGGTGATTTCTACCCCAGACTTGGGTAGTTTTATCATGTATATGCACTGATCATTAATCAAATGAAGACCCAAGGAGGTACTGAATAGATTTCTTGACTTCCCATTCTGTGGGATGCTTTTTCATTCTGATACCGTGCTCTGCAAATGAAGTGTCTTGGTCTGCCTAGGCTTTTAGCTCCATCTCAAATCAGATAACCCACTGAGTTCTACCTGGATTATCCTTTCCTGTGCTGAAGTCTAAAAGCTGCTGCTGCTGCTGCTGCTGCTGCTAAGTCGCGTCAGTCGTGTCCGACTCTGTCCGACCCCATAGACGGCAGCCCACCAGGCTCCCCCGTCCCTGGGATTCTCCAGGCAAGAACACTGGAGTGGGTTGCCATTTCCTTCTCCAATGCATGAAAGTGAAAAGTGAAAGCAAAGACGCTCAGTCGTCTCCGACTCTTAGCGACCGCATGGACTGCAGCCTACCACGCTCCTCTTGTCCGTGGGATTCACCAGGCCAGAGTACTGGAGTGGGTCGCCAGTGCCTTCTCCGAGTCTAAAAGCGCTAGTCAGTAATATGGAAAATTGCAGGCTTGCTTCTTTGGCTTCTGAAATTTTGGGACGCAGTGTATTATACTAAATAATGTCCATATTTTGTCTGGACTTTTGATTGTTTCAGGTGAGTGGGTAAATCTAGTCTTTGTTACTCCATCTGAGTCAGAAGTGGAAGTCCCACAGAGTAAATTTAAGAGGTAAAAACTATACATATGCAAGCTAATTTCCAGACATGTCATTAATATTTTAAAATTTATTTACAGCAGTGACCCAAATTATTACATATTTTGAACTGTTGTTAAAGTCATGTCCAACTCTTTGCAACCTCATGGACTGCAGCATGCCAGATTTCCTTCTCCTTCACTATCTCCTGGAATTTGCTCAAACTCTTATCTGTTGAGTTGGTCATGCCATCCAACTATCTTATCCTCTGTCACCATCTTCTCCTCCTGCCCTCAATCTTTCCCAGCATCAGGGTCTTTTCCAATAAGTTGGCTCTTCACATCAAGTAGGCAAATTATTAGAGCTTTAGCTTCAGCATCAGTCCTTTCAATGACTATTCAGAGTTGATTTCCTTTAGGATGGACTAATTTGATCTTGCTGTCCAAGGGACTCTCAAAAGTCTTCTCCAGCATCACAGTTTGAAAGCATCAATTCTTCAGTGGTCAGCCGTCTTTAGGTCCAACTCTCACACCCATACATGACTACAGGAAAACCATAGCTTTGACTATATTGACTGTTGGCAAAGTGACGTCTCTGCTGTTTAATATGCTGTCTAGGTTGGTCATAGCTTTTCTTCCAAGGAGCAAGTATCTTTTAATTTTACAGCTGCAGTCACCATCTACAGTGATTTTGGAGCCCTAGAAAATAAAAATCTGCCACTCTTTCCATTTTTCCCTCATCTATTTGCCATGAAGTAATGGGGCCAGATGACATGATCTTAGTTTTTTGAATGTTGAGTTTTAAGCTAGCTTTTTTACTGTCCTCTTTCAACTTCTTAAGAGGCTCTTTAGTTCCTCTTCACTTTCTGCCATTTGGGTGGTATCATCTGTATATCTGATGTTGATATTTCTCCTGGCAATCTTGATTCCACCTCGAAATTCATGCAGCCCAGCATTTTTCATGATGTATTCTACATACAAGCTAAATAAGCAGGGTGACAATATACAGCCTTAACATACTTCTTTCCCAATTTTGAACCAGTCTGTTCTTCCATGTCTGGTTCTAACAATTACTTCTTGATCTGCATACAGGTTTCTCAGGAGGCAGGTAAGGTGGTCTGCTATTCCCATCTCTTTAAGAATTTTCCACAAAGAGAATTTTGAACTGAATGATTTCCAAAGAAAGGTTTTTAAATATAACTTATGCATGCTATAATGGTAACTTATATAAACTTAGATAATAAAATGAATACCTTATTAATACTTTGGGCTAATCTTTGCTGATCACTTACTAGGTACTGTTAGGTTAAAGATGTTTAATCTTCATAACAGTCTTCAGAAGTAGAAAATATTATTGTATATGATTTATGATATAGCTGAGATTTAGGCTGAGATTACTTGCTGTAGATTACACTGTTGCTAGAATTGGAATTCAAGTTGGTCTGACTTCAGTGCCTAAGCTTTCTTTATCAAAGCAGAATTACTGACAGGTACTGCTGAGTAGACGAAGAACAGATAATTTGTATGTATTACTGAACTTTCCTGATTATTAGCCAATTCTATTATTATGATTTTGATAACTATGTTGGTACTTTTAAATATAGAACATCATAATTCAAACTCATATTTCAGCAATGGGATTGTGTCAGTAAAAATTTTATATACTTCACAAAGCAGTTCTTTTTAGTGGTTCAGAGACTGTGATACATTGATGCTAGTCTTATGATAGCATTTGTCCATCTTCTGTCAGGCCATATTGGTCTAAATCAATCTTGATTAAGACATTTTCAGGCAGCATGACACCCACAATAAATCCCTCTTTTTTTTTTTTTTTTCATCTTTTATTTATTTATTTATTTTTTTATTCTTCCAATTTTATTTTATTTTTAAACTTTACATAATTGTATTAGTTTTGCCAAATATCAAAATGAATCCGCCACAGGTATACATGTGTTCCCCATCCCGAACCCTCCTCCCTCCTCCCTCCCCATACCATCCCTCTGGGCCGTCCCAGTGCACCAGCCCCAAGCATCCAGCATCATGCATCGAACCTGGACTGGCAACTCGTTTCCTACATGATATTTTACATGTTTCATTGCCATTCTCCCAAATCTTCCCACCCTCTCCCTCTCCCACAGAGTCCATAAGACTGTTCTATACATCAGTGTCTCTTTTGCTGTCTCGTACACCGGGTTATTGTTACCATCTTTCTAAATTCCATATATGTGCGTTAGTATACTGTATTTATGTTTTTCCTTCTGGCTTACTTCACTCTGTATAATAGGCTCCAGTTTCATCCACCTCATTAGAACTGATTCAAATGTATTCTTTTTAATGGCTGAGTAATACTCCATTGTGTATATGTACCACAGCTGTCTTATCCATTCATCTGCTGATGGACATCTAGGTTGCTTCCATGTCTTGGCTATTATAAACAGTGCTGCGATGAACATTGGGGTACACGTGTCTCTTTCCCTTCTGGTTTCCTCAGTGTGTATGCCCAGCAGTGGGGTTGCTGGATCATAAGGCAGTTCTATTTCCAGTTTTTTAAGGAATCTCCACACTGTTCTCCATAGTGGCTGTAGTAGTTTGCATTCCCACCAACAGTGTAAGAGGGTTCCCTTTTCTCCACACCCTCTCCAGCATTTATTATTTGTAGACTTTTGGATCGCAGCCATTCTGACTGGTGTGAAATGGTACCTCATAGTGGTTTTGATTTGCATTTCTCTGATAATGAGTGATGTTGAGCATCTTTTCATGTGTTTGTTAGCCATCTGTATGTCTTTTTTGGAGAAATGTCTATTTAGTTCTTTGGCCCATTTTTTGATTGGGTCGTTTATTTTTCTGGAGTTGAGCTGTAGGAGTTGCTTGTATATTTTTGAGATTAGTTGTTTGTCGGTTGCTTCATCTGCTATTATTTTCTCCCATTCTGAAGGCTGTCTTTTCACCTTGCTAATAGTTTCCTTTGATGTGCAGAAGCTTTTAAGGTTAATTAGGTCCCATTTGTTTATTTTTGCTTTTATTTCCAATATTCTGGGAGGTGGGTCATAGAGGATCCTGCTGTGATGTATGTCGGAGAGGGTTTTGCCTATGTTCTCCTCTAGGAGTTTTATAGTTTCTGGTCTTACGTTTAGATCTTTAATCCATTTTGAGTTTATTTTTGTGTATGGTGTTAGAAAGTGGTCCAGTTTCATTCTTTTACAAGTGGTTGACCAGATTTCCCAGCACCACTTGTTAAAGAGATTGTCTTTAATCCATTGTATATTCCTGCCTCCTTTGTCGAAGATAAGGTGTCCATATGTGCGTGGATTTATCTCTGGGCTTTCTATTTTATTCCATTGATCAATATTTCTGTCTTTGTGCCAGTACCATACTGTCTTGATAACTGTGGCTTTGTAGTAGAGCCTGAAGTCAGGTAGGTTGATTCCTCCAGTTCCATTCTTCTTTCTCAAGATCGCTTTGGCTATTCGAGGTTTTTTGTATTTCCATACAAATTGTGAAATTATTTGTTCTAGCTCTGTGAAGAATACTGTTGGTAGCTTGATAGGGATTGCGTTGAATCTATAAATTGCTTTGGGTAGTATACTCATTTTCACTATATTGATTCTTCCAATCCATGAACATGGTATATTTCTCCATCTATTAGTGTCCTCTTTGATTTCTTTCACCAGTGTTTTATAGTTTTCTATATATAGGTCTTTAGTTTCTTTAGGTAGATATATTCCTAAGTATTTTATTCTTTCCGTTGCAATGGTGAATGGAATTGTTTCCTTAATTTCTCTTTCTGTTTTCTCATTATTAGTGTATAGGAATGCCAGGGATTTCTGTGTGTTGATTTTATATCCTGCAACTTTACTGTAGTCATTGATTATTTCTAGTAATTTTCTGGTGGACTCTTTAGGGTTTTCTATGTAGAGGATCATGTCATCTGCAAATAGTGAGAGTTTTACTTCTTCTTTTCCAATTTGGATTCCTTTTATTTCTTTTTCTGCTCTGATTGCTGTGGCCAAAACTTCCAAAACTATGTTGAATAGTAATGGTGAAAGTGGGCACCCTTGTCTTGTTCCTGACTTTAGAGGAAATGCTTTCAATTTTTCACCATTGAGGATAATGTTTGCAGTGGGTTTGTCATATATAGCTTTTATTATGTTGAGGTATGTTCCTTCTATTCCTGCTTTCTGGAGAGTTTTTATCATAAATGGATGTTGAATTTTGTCAAAGGCTTTCTCTGCATCTATTGAGATAATCATATGGTTTTTATTTTTCAATTTGTTAATGTGGTGTATTACATTGATTGATTTGCGGATATTGAAGAATCCTTGCATCCCTGGGATAAAGCCCACTTGATCATGGTGTATGATCTTTTTAATGTGTTGTTGGATTCTGATTGCTAGAATTTTGTTAAGGATTTTTGCATCTATGTTCATCAGTGATATTGGCCTGTAGTTTTCTTTTTTTGTGGGATCTTTGTCAGGTTTTGGTATTAGGGTGATGGTGGCCTCATAGAATGAGTTTGGAAGTTTACCTTCCTCTGCAATTTTCTGGAAGAGTTTGAGCAGGATAGGTGTTAGCTCTTCTCTAAATTTTTGGTAGAATTCAGCTGTGAAGCCGTCTGGACCGGGGCTTTTGTTTGCTGGAAGATTTTTGATTACAGTTTCAATTTCCATGCTTGTGATGGGTCTGTTAAGATTTTCTATTTCTTCCTGGTCCAGTTTTGGAAAGTTGTACTTTTCTAAGAATTTGTCCATTTCTTCCACGTTGTCCATTTTATTGGCATATAATTGTTGATAGTAGTCTCTTATGATCCTTTGTATTTCTGTGTTGTCTGTTGTGATCTCTCCATTTTCGTTTCTAATTTTGTTGATTTGATTTTTCTCCCTTTGTTTCTTGATGAGTCTGGCTAATGGTTTGTCAATTTTATTTATCCTTTCAAAGAACCAGCTTTTGGTTTTGTTGATTTTTGCTATGGTCTCTTTTGTTTCTTTTGCATTTATTTCTGCTCTAATTTTTAAGATTTCTTTCCTTCTACTAACCCTGGGGTTCTTCATTTCTTCCTTTTCTAGTTGCTTTAGGTGTAGAGTTAGGTTATTTATTTGACTTTTTTCTTGTTTCTTGAGGTGTGCCTGTATTGCTATGAACTTTCCCCTTAGGACTGCTTTTACCGTGTCCCACAGGTTTTGGGTTGTTGTGTTTTCATTTTCATTCGTTTCTATGCAAATTTTGATTTCTTTTTTGATTTCTTCTGTGATTTGTTGGTTATTCAGCAGCGTGTTGTTCAGCCTCCATATGTTGGAATTTTTAATAGTTTTTCTCCTGTAATTGAGATCTAATCTTACTGCATTGTGGTCAGAAAAAATGCTTGGAATGATTTCTATTTTTTTGAATTTACCAAGGCTAGCTTTATGGCCCAGGATGTGATCTATCCTGGAGAAGGTTCCATGTGCGCTTGAGAAAAAGGTGAAATTCATTGTTTTGGGATGAAATGACCTATAGATATCAATTAGGTCTAACTGGTCTATTGTATCATTTAAAGTTTGTGTTTCCTTGTTAATTTTCTGTTTAGTTGATCTATCCATAGGTGTAAGTGGGGTATTAAAGTCTCCCACTATTATTGTGTTATTGTTAATTTCTCCTTTCATACTTGTTAGCATTTGTCTTACGTACTGTGGTGCTCCCGTGTTGGGTGCATATATATTTATAATTGTTATATCTTCTTCTTGGATTGATCCTTTGATCATTATGTAGTGACCTTCTTTGTCTCTTTTCACAGCCTTTGTTTTAAAGTCTATTTTATCTGATATGAGTATTGCTACTCCTGCTTTCTTTTGGTCCCTATTTGCATGGAAAATCTTTTTCCAGCCCTTCACTTTCAGTCTGTATGTGTCCCCTGTTTTGAGGTGGGTCTCTTGTAGACAACATATGTAGGGGTCTTGTTTTTGTATCCATTCAGCCAGTCTTTGTCTTTTGGTTGGGGCATTCAACCCATTTACATTTAAGGTAATTACTGATAAGTATGTTCCCGTTGCCATTTACTTTATTGTTTTGGGTTCGAGTTTATACACCGTTTTTGTGTTTCCTGTCTAGAGAATATCCTTTAGTATTTGTTGGAGAGCTGGTTTGGTGGTGCAGAATTCTCTCAGCTTTTGCTTGTCTGAAAAGCTTTTGATTTCTCCTTCATACTTGAATGAGATCCTTGCTGGGTACAATAATCTGGGCTGTAGGTTATTTTCTTTCATCATTTTAAGTATGTCTTGCCATTCCCTCCTGGCTTGAAGAGTTTCTATTGAAAGATCAGCTGTTATCCTTATGGGAATTCCCTTGTGTGTTATTTGTTGTTTTTCCCTTGCTGCTTTTAATATTTGTTCTTTGTGTTTGATCTTTGTTAATTTGATTAATATGTGTCTTGGGGTGTTTCTCCTTGGGTTTATCCTGTTTGGGACTCTCTGGGTTTCTTGGACTTGGGTGATTATTTCCTTCCCCATTTTAGGGAAGTTTTCCACTATTATCTCCTCAAGTATTTTCTCATGGTCTTTCTTTTTGTCTTCTTCTTCTGGAACCCCTATGATTCGAATGTTGTAGCGTTTAATATTGTCCTGGAGGTCTCTGAGATTGTCCTCATTTCTTTTAATTCGTTTTTCTTTTATCCTCTCTGATTCATTTATTTCTACCATTCTATCTTCTAATTCACTAATCCTGTCTTCTGCCTCTGTTATTCTACTATTTGTTGCCTCCAGAGTGTTTTTAATTTCACTTATTGCATTATTCATTATATATTGACTCTTTTTTATTTCTTCTAGGTCCTTGTTAAACCTTTCTTGCATCTTCTCAATCCTTGTCTCCAGGCTATTTATCTGTGATTCCATTTTAGTTTCAAGATTTTGGATCAATTTCACTATCATTATTCGGAATTCTTTATCAGGTAGATTCCCTATCTCTTCCTCTTTTGTTTGGTTTGGTGGGCATTTATCCTGTTCCTTTATCTGCTGGCTATTCCTCTGTCTCTTCATCTTGTTTAAATTGCTGAGTTTGGGGTGTCCTTTCTGTATTCTGGCAGTTTGTGGAGTTCTCTTTATTATGGCATTTCCTCACTGTGTGTGGGTTTGTACAGGTGGCTTGTCAAGGTTTCCTGGTTAGGGAAGCTTGTGTCGGTGTTCTGGTGGGTGGAGCTGTATTTCTTCTCTCTGGAGTGCAATGAAATGTCCAGTAATGAGTTATGAGATGTCTATAGTTTTGGGGTGACTTTGGGCAGCCTGTATCTTGAAGCTCAGGGCTGTGTTCCTTTGTTGCTGGAGAATTTGCTTGGTATGTCTTGCCCTGAACTTATTGGCCCTTGTGTGGTGCTTGGTTTCAGTGTCGGTATGGAGGCATTTGATGAGCTCCTGTCAATGAATGTTCCTTGGAGTCAGGAGTTCCCTGGAGTCAGGGTTTGGACTTAAGTCTCCTGCTTCCGATTATCGGTCTTATTTTTACAGTAGTTTCAAAACTTCTCCTTCTATACAGCACCATTGATAAAACATCTACATTAAAGATGATAAGTTTCTCTACAGTGAGGGTCACTCAGAGAGGTTCACAGGGTTACATGGAGAAGAGAAGAGGGAGGAGGGAGTTAGAGGTGACCCAAATGAGATGAGGTGAATCAACAGTGGAGAGAGTGGGCTAGCCAGTAGTCACTTCCTTATGTGCACTCCACAACTGGACCACTCAGAGATGTTCACGGGGTTATACAGAGAAGAGAAGAAGGAGGAAGGTAACAGAGGTGGCCAGAAGGATAAAAGGGGGGAATGAAAAGGAGGGAGACAGATCCAGCCAGTAATCAGTTCCCTAAGTGTTCTCCACCATCTGGAACACACAGAAATTCACAGAGTTGGGTAGAGTAGAGAGGGGTTAGGGAGGAGACACAGGCGACCTGGTGGAGAAAAAGGAGGGTCCAAAGGGAGAGAGAGCAGTCAAGCCAGTAATCTCACTCCCTAGTGAAAAATGGGTCCTGAAGATTGGGTCCTTAAAGGTACAAAATTGGTAACAAATACATAAAAGCAAAAATCAAAAATCTAGAGTAGAGTTTGGAATTTCAAAAATACGATGTTAAAGAAAAGAAGAAGGAAAAGAAAGAGAGAAAGAACGAACAAACAAAAACAAACAAGGTCGCGAAAATTATAAAGAAAGTACAGGTACAAAATTGATAACTAATACCAGAAAGCGAAAATTAAAAATCTAGAGTAGAGTTTGGAATTTCAAAAATACGATGTTAAAGAAAAGAAGAAGGAAAAGAAAGAGAGAAAAAACGAACAAACAAAAACAAACAAGGTCGCGAAAATTATAAAGAAAGTACAGGTACAAAATTGATAACTAATACCAGAAAGCAAAAATTAAAAATCTAGAGTAGAGTTTGGAATTTCAAAAATACAATGTTAAAAAAAAAAAAAGAAGAAGAAAAATAAAGAGAGAAAACAAACAAACAAATACGAACAATGTCACAAAAATTATAAAGAAAATACAGGTACAAAATTGATATCAAATACCAAAAAGCATAAATTAAAAATCTAGAGTAAAGTTTGGAATTTCAGATATACAATGTTATATAAAAGAAGAAGAGAAAGAAACAGAGAAGAAGAAAAAAAAAAAGTCACAGAAATTATATAAAAAAAAACTATAGGTACAAAATTGATAACATATACCAAAAAGCGAAAATTAAAAATCTAGAGTAGAGTTTGGAATTTCAAAAATACAATGTTAAAGAAAAGAAGAAAAAAACAAAAACAAAAACAAACAAAAAAAAAACAAGGTCAAAAAATTATAAAATATATATATGTGAAGTTTGCTGAAGAAGAAAAAAATAGGGTCTTTTTTTTTTGCAAAGTAATAGGTTATAAAAGTGAAAATTAAAGGAACAATAGAGGACTTAAAATTTTTTTTTTTTTTTTTAGTTAAAAAAAAAAAGAAAGAAAGAATGATCGTAAAAATAATAAAAATATATCTAGGACTTTTTTTTTTTTTTTTTTTGTGGGTGTTGTGGGTTCAGTTCATTTTTGGCTAGTTCCTTGGTCAGATTTATATTTCTCAAGATCTATAGGCCCCTTCCTATGTAGTCCGTAGTAACCACAGGGTTTTGATCTATTGCCTGTAGCTTCCAAGGCGTTTCCCTCTGTTATATCTTCTTCTGTTTGCTAGTCTCTTCAGTATCTGGTTTCCGCCCTGACTCAAAGGGCACGGTGGAGGACACTTTTTTTTTTTTTTTTTTTTTTTTAGGCTTACTTGTTCAGTCGCGCTGTGGGGATGGAGGGAGGGATGCTGCAAACAAATAACACTGGCGTGGGCTCGCAGTGCCTCAGCCACCCTGGGTCTGCCCCCGCTCACGGCGCGTGTAGCCTCCCTGTCCACACTGCTCGGACTCTAGGTTGTTCTGCCGGGAACAATCCGAGGCTGGCCCTGGGCTGCATGCACCTCCCAGGTCCAAGCCGCTCAGGTTCAGGCACTCGGGTAGTCCTCAGAGGCGCAGACTCAGTTGGGCCTGCGTTTTGTGCTCTTCCCAGGTCCGAGCGCCAATTTGCTCTTCCCAGGCGAGCGCCAATGCTGCGACTTATCGCCTCCCCGCCACTCGGTTATCTGGATGTAAAACCGGCGCACCTTCTCAGGCAGATGTTGACCGTCCAGACCCCCAAGAAGTTTTAGTTAGCAAAGAAGCCTGCTTACAATTTTATAGATAATGTCTCTCTGGGGCTGCGATTGCCCCCTTCTGGCTCTGGCTGCCTGTCACCGGAGGGGGAAGGTCTGCAGCCGGCTATCTCTGTTCAGTCCTTTGTTCTGTGTGCGGGCCTGGCGGTCTTAGGTTAGGGCTGGCTTTTCACGTGGTAGGTATCCCACAGTCTGGTTTGCTAGCCCAAATTATTTCGCTCAGATAGCGCTCAGGGTATTCAGGCCAGATTCTTACTCTCAGCGATGCAGCCCACGCCGCGCCTCCCTGCCCAGCCCCGGTTTGCTAATGGCGGATGCAGGCGTCTGCGCTGCTTCTCTGCTGGGGGAGTTACCGTAGGGCTCGCAATCTGCGAGTTTTAAATTGTTTATTTATTTTTTCTCCCTGTTATGTTGCCCTCTGTGCTTCCAAAGCTCGGCACAGATTCGGCAGTGAGAAGGTTTCCTGATGTTTGGAAACTTCTCTCTTTTTAAGATTCCCTTCCCGGGACGGAACTCCGTCCCTCCCTCTTTTGTCTCTTTTTGTTTGTTTGTTTTTAATGTTTTTTCCTACCTCCTTTCGAAGAGTTGGGTTGCTTTTCTGGGTGCCTGATGTCCTCTGCCGGCATTCAGAAGTTGTTTTGTGGAATTTACTCGACGTTTAAATGCTCTTTTGATGAATTTGTGGGGGAGAAAGTGTTCTCCCCGTCCTACTCCTCCGCCATCTTGGCTCCTCCCCCTCCAATAAATCCCTCTTAACCACATGATTTTTTATGAGGAAAAAGCAACAAACCAATTTTATACTTCAAAGATTTTTTAGTTTTATAAAATTTACTAATTTCAGTTTCTCTTCTGAAAGCCATTTAATTGTGGTCTTGTTCTGTCAATTCAATCATTAGTTTATTTTAACAATAATATAATTACCATGAAGGACAGATAGCAAGATGAGTACACACTCATTTCCTGTGACACTAGGAACATGATGATTATGGAAATAGCAAATGAAGCTCTTAAGATGCAGGAAGTTCATTACTAGGATGTAGTTCATAAAGGCATTTATTTCAACTGCACTTGTTAGTCAAAATGCCTCTTTCAGCATTTAAGCATATGTTTCCCAAGTTATGGCTAGGCCATTTGAGCCTTTTCTAAAGCAAGGCTTACATTACAAGTGCCTAAGCTGACCTTGAAAAATAGACTCACACAAACAAATGCAATACAAGTTGATTTTGAACTTTAAGCCAAGAATATATGATTAACATTTCTGTGGATTTAGTAAGGGAATAATTTAAGATCATCAATGAATGTGGCACTGATCAAGCAATAGAACTGCACATAGTTGGGTATGGATATAATGTGAATTTAGCAAGTGAATATAAATTTGAATGAAATAATAGTATTTCAGTTGGTTTCAAGGAACTTTTCTTCCAAAGGGAGATAAAAGAGGTAATGAAGAGGAGGTAAAGAAGTTGGATATGGTGGGAAGAATCCTAGAAATGCAGAAGAGGGTGATATGAACCAGGGGAGGGTGATTTGAGTACTTTTTTCTCTGTCTCCTAGCACTTTGTAGCCCTCAGCATGTTACAAACTCTGACATCTAGTTTTCACATCCACTAAAGGAAGAGGTTATAGTAAACGAGGCCAAAGTCCATCTGGTTCTGATCTAGCGATTGAGTGACTGACTTCCCTACTTACTGGGAGCACATTTCAGAGCTGTTGCCATTAGGGAAAAAAAGAACATGTCTTATTCTTGAGTCCATGAGAAAAATACGTAGGCTTACCTACACATGAGGCTAGAGAGAGAAAATCCTTTTAACTGTATCTTTGCATCAGACTGAGTTACTCAAACTACATTTCCAGTTTGAATCGGACAGTAGGGTCTTTTACTACCTGGTTCACTTGTAAATTAGAGTTGCAAAATTTCTTAGAACCATTTTGCTACTCATCTTGTGGAAAATAGTCCTAATCTTATTTAAAAGTCTCTAAGTAAGCTATTTCTGGTCATTTTGTGAGAAATCTATGTTTAATAAAGATTATAAGAATTTTAAAAAACAATAGTTTTCACCACATTAACAAAATGAAGGATAAAAATCATATGATCATTTCAATAAAAGCAAAAAAAAAAAAAAAAAAGCTTTTGACAAAATTCAGCATCATTTTGCCATAAAAGCATCAATAAAATAGCTATGAAGGGAATGTACCTCAATATAATACAGGCTACATATGACAAACACAGAGCTAACCTCATACTCAATGGTGAAAGGCTGAAAGCATTTCCTTTAAGATCAGGAAAAAGACAAGGATGTCCATTCTCACCAATTTTTCAAGATAGTCCTGGGAGTCCTAGCCAGAAGAAGGCATGAAAAAGAAAAAAGGCATCCAAATTGGAAAATAGGCAGTAAAATTGTCACTATTTGCAGATGATGTGATATTATATAACCTTAAATACTCCATCAAAAAAGTGTTCAAACTAATAAATTCAGTAAAGTCATGGGATTCAAAATCAATACACAAAAATCTGTTATGGTTTGATACACTAATAACAAATGATCAGAAAAAGAAATTAAGAAAACAATCCCATTTACCACAGCATAAAAATGAATACAATACCTAGGAATAAATTTAACCAGCAAATGAAAGACATGTATTTTGAAAAATATGACATTAATAATGAAAGAAATTGAAGACAACACAAATGGAAAGTAATTCTATGCTCATGGGTTGGACAAATCAATATTGTAAGTATCCATACTACCCCAAGCAATTCCAAGATTTATGAAATTTCTATCAAATTTCTAACGGTAATTATCACAGAAGTAGAACAAATAATCCTAAAATCTGTAGGGAACCATGAAAGACCCCAAATAGTTAAAGTAATCTTGAGAAAGAAAAACTAAGCTAGAGATACCATGCCTCTGATTTTAAACAGTATTAGAAAGCTATGGTAATTAAAATAGTATGCTCTTGGTATAAAAACAGACCCATAGATGATTGCAACAAAATGTAAAGCTCAGAAATAAACCCATATGTATATGGTCAAAGGGCTTTCCAGGTGGTGCTATTGCTAAAGAACACACCTGCCAATGCAGGAGATAAAAGAATCACAGCCTTGATCCCTGGGTTGGGAAGATCCCCTGGAAAAAAAAGTAGCAACCCACTACAGTAGTCTCTCTCTCTTTTTTCTTTTTTGTAATTTATTTAACTTGAGGCTAATTACGTTACAGTATTGGGGTGCTTTTTGCAATAAATCAACATGAATCAGCCACGGGTGTACATGTGTCCCACCATCCTGAAACCCCTCCCACCTCCTTCTCCACCCCATTCTTCTGGGTTGTCCCAGAGCACCAGCTTTGAGTGCCCTGCTTCATGCATCAAACTTGCACTGGTCATCTATTTTACATCTGGTAATATACTGAAAGAGATGGGAATACCAGACCATATGATCTGCCTCTTGAGAAATCTGTATGCAGGTCAGGAAGCAACAGTTAGAACTGGACATGGAACAACAGACTGGTTCCAAATAGGAAAAGGAGCACGTCAAGGCTGTGTATTGTCACCCTGTTTATTTAACTTCTATGCAGAGTACATCATGAGAAATGCTGGACTGGAAGAAACACAAGCTGGAATCAAGATTGCCAGGAGAAATATCAATAACCTCAGGTTTGCAGATGACACCACCCTTATGGCAGAAAGTGAAGAGGAACTCAAAAGCCTCTTGATGAAAGTGAAAGTGGAGAGTGAAAAAGTTGGCTTAAAGCTCAACATTCCGAAAATGAAGATCATGGCATTTGGTCCCATCACTTCATGGGAAATAGATGGGGAAACAGTGGAAACAGTGTCAGACTTTATTTTTTTTGGCTCCAAAACCACTGCAGATGGTAATTGCAGCCATGAAATTAAAAGACGCTTACTCCTTGGAAGGAAAGTTATGACCAACCTAGATAGCATATTCAAAAGCAGAGACATTACTTTGCCAACAAAGGTCCATCCTGTCAAGGCTATGGTTTTTCCTGTGGTCATGTATGGATGTGAGAGTTGGACTGTGAAGAAGGCTGAGCGCCAAAGAATTGATGCTTTTGAACTGTGGTGTTGGAGAAGACTCTTGAGAGTCCCTTGGACTGCAAGGAGATTCAACCAGTCCATTCTGAAGGAGATCAGCCCCAGGATTTCTTTGGAGGGAATGATGCTGAAGCTGAAACTCCAGTACTTTGGCCACCTCATGCGAAGAGCTGACTCATTGGAAAAATGTCTGATGCTGGGAGGGATTGAGGGCAGGAGGAGAAGGGGATGACAGAGGATGAGATGGCTGGACGGCATCACTGACTCAATGGACTTGAGTCTGAGTGAACTCCGGGAGTTGGTGATGGACAGGGAGGTCTGGCGTGCTGCGATTCATGGGGTCGCAAAGAATCAGACACAACTGAGCGACTGAACTGAACTGAACTGAATATACATATTTCAATGCTTTTCTTTCAAATTGTCCCACCCTCACCTTCTCCCACATAGTCCAAAAGTTTGTTCTTTACATCTGTGTCTCTTTTGCTGTTTTGCATATAGTGTCATTACCATCTTTCTAAATTCCATATATATGTGCTAATATACTATATTGGTATTTCTCTTTTTGACTTACTTCACTTACTTCACTCTGTGTAATAGGCTCCAGTTTCATCCACCTCATTAGAAGTGACTCAAATGTGTTCTTTTTTATAGCTGAGTAATATTCCATTGTGTATATATACCACAATTTCTTCATCCATTCCTCTGCTGATGGACATCTAGGTTGCTTCCACATCCTGGCTATTGTAAACAGTGCTGCAATGAACACTGGGGTACACATGGCTCTTTCAATTCTGGTTTCCTCGTTGTATGCACAGCGTGGGATTGCTGGGTCATATGGCAGTTCTATTTTCAGTTTTTTAAGGACTCTCCACACTGTTCTCCATAGTGGCTATACTAGTTTGCATTCCTGCCAACAGTGTAAGAGGGTTCCCTTTTCTCCACACCCTCTTCAGCATTTATTTATTTATTTATTGTAGACTTTTTGATGGCAGCCATTCTGACTGGTGAGAGAAGGCAATGGCACCCCACTCCAGTACGGTTGCCCAGAAAATCCCATGGATGGAGGAGCCTGGTAGGGTGCAGTCCATGGGGTCGTTAAGAGTTGGACATGACTAAGCAACTTCACTTTCACTTTCCACTTTCATGCATTGGAGAAGGAAATGGCAACCCACTCCAGTGTTCTTGCCTGGAGAATCCCATGGACAGAGAAGCCTGGTAGGCTGCAGTCCATGGGGTCGCACAGAGTCGGACATGACTGAAGCAACTTAGTAGTAGTAGTAGAGTAGTATTCTGACTGGTATGAGACAGTACCTCATTGTGGCTTTGATATGCATTTCTCTGATAATAAGTGATATTGAGCTTTTTTATCATTTGTTTGTTAGCCATCTGTATGTCTTCTTTGGAGAAATGTCTGTTTAGTTCTTTGGCCCACTTTTTGATTGGGTCATTTATATTTCTGATATTGAACTGCCTGAGCTGCTTGTATAATTTGGAGATTAACTCTTTGTCCGTTGTTTCATTTTCTATTATTTTCTCTCATTCTGAAGGCTGCCTTTTCACCTTGCTTATAGTTTCCTTCATTGTGCAAAATCTTTCAAGATTAATTAGGTCCCATTTGTTTATTTTTGTTTTATTTCCATTACTCTGGGAGGTGGGTCATAGAGAATCTTCCTGTGATTTATGTCAGAGCCACTCCAGTATTCTTGCCTGGAGAATTCCATTGATAGAGAAGCCTAACAGGTTACAGTCCATATGATCGCAAAGAATCAGACTTGACTGAAGCAACTTAGGATGTATGCATATGGCCAAAGTTAATTTACTTTAAAGGTTCCAAGAATATACAATGGGAAAAGGACAATCTCTTTAATAATGGTGCTGGGAAAACTGGGACAGCCACTTGCAAAAGAATAAAATTTGACCATTGTCTTGTACCATACATAAAATTAACTCAAAATTGATTAAAGCCTTGAATGTGAGATATGAAGCCATGAAAGTCCTAGAAGAAAATATAGGTTGTAAAATGCCTGGCATAGGTTTTGGCAATGATTTTTTTGAATCTGACACCAAAAGCAAAAACAACAAAAGCAAAAATAAGAAAGTGGGACCACATCAAACTGAAAAGCTCCTGCACAGCAAAGAAAACCAGCAAAATGAAAAGGTACCTCCTGAATGGGAGAAAATCTTTGCAAGTCATCTATCTGATAAGGGGCTAACATCCAAAATACATGAAAAATTCACAACTCAATTGCAAAAACAATTAAAAATGGGCTGAAGCTCTGAATAGACATTTTTCTGAAGAAGACATACAGATGGCCAACAGGTACACGAAAAGACGTTCAACATCATTAATCATCAAGGAAGCACAAGTCAAAAACTGCACTAAGATACAGCCTCACACCTGTCAGAATGGTTATTAATCAAAAGATAAAAAGTGAGTGTTGGCAAGGATGTGGAAAAAGGGAACACTTGTGCATTGTTGGTGGGAATGTGAATTGGTGCAACCACTATGGGAAACAGTATGGAGATTCCTCAGAAAATTAAAAATAAAACTACCTTGTGATCCAGCAATTCCACTTTGGAGTATTTATCTAAAGAAATGAAAACAGTAACTCCAAGTGATATATGAACCCCTATGTTCACTGCAGCATTATTAACAATGACTAAGATATGGAAACAACTGAGGTGTCCACCTATGGATGAATGAATAAAGAAATGTGGTATATATACACAGTGGAATATAATTAAGCCATAGAAAGAATGAAGTCTTGCTATTTGTGATAAAATGGATGAACCTCAAGGGTATCATGCTAAGTAAAGTAAGTCAGATAGAGAAAAACAAATTGCATATTATCTCACTTATATGGGAAACCTAAAGAATGAACAAATAACTTTAAAAAATAAACTAAAACCAACCTGCTAGGTACAGAAAACAGATTGGTGGTGGAGGATAAGGTTGAGAGAAGTGGATGAAGGGGTCAAAAGACAAAATGAAAAAAACCTTGAAGTATAGTTAGTCCAGAGACTATCAGGTCCTGAGAAAATTGATCTATGGAGCTAAAGCTCATGGTAGCTCAGGGTCTACTGGTAGTAACAGTAAGTTCTGGTGCAGTGTAATGGTAATATTTTCAGAGTGCCATTGACATACATTCCTGTGATCTGACTCACATGATCCTTCTATCAGGAAATACATATGACATATTTTATTCTGACTTAATGAAAACTAGTCAATCTAATCACATGGACCACAGTCTTGTCTAATTCTATGAAACTAAGCCATGCCATGTGGGGCCACCCAAGATGGACGGGTCATGGTGGAGAGGTCTGACAGAATGTGGTCCACTGGAGAACAGAATGGCAAACCACTTCAGTATTCTTGCCTTGAGAACCCCATGAACAGTATGAAAAGGCACAATGATAGGATACTGAAAGAGGAACTCCCCAGGTCAGTAGGGGCCCAATATGCTACTGGAGATCAGTGGAGAAATAACTCCAGAAAGAATGAAGGGATGGAGCCAAAGCAAAAAGAATACCCCGTTGTGGATGTGACTGGTGATGGAAGCGAGGTCTGATGCTGTAAAGAGCAATATTGCATAGGAACCTGGAATGTCAGGTCCATGAATCAAGGCAAATTGGAAGTGGTCAAACAGGAGATGGCAAGAGTGAACGTTGACATTCTAGGAATCAGCGAACTAAAATGGACTGGAATGGGTGAATTTAACTCAGATGACCATTATATCTACTACTGTGGGCAGGAATCCCTCAGAAGAAATGGAATAGCCATCCTGGTCAACAAAAAAGTCCAAAATGCAGTACTTGGATGCAATCTCAAAAACGACAGAATGATCTCTGTTCGTTTCCAAGGCAAACCATTCAATATCACAGTAATCCAAGTCTATGCCCCAAACAGTAACGCTGAAGAAGCTGAAGTTGAACGGTTCTATGAAGACCTACAAGATCTTTTAGAACTAACACCTAAAAAAGATGTCCTTTTCATTATAGGGGCTGCTGCTGCTGCGTCGCTTCAGTCGTGTCCGACTCTGTGTGACCCCATAGATGGCAGCCCACCAGGCTCCCCTGTCCTTGCGATTCTCCAGGCAAGAATACTGGAGTGGGTTGCCATTTCCTTCTCCAATGCATGAAAGTGAAAAGTGAAAGTGAAGTTGCTCGGTCGTGTCCGACTGTTCGCGATCTCATGGACTGCAGCCTACCAGGCTCCTCCGCCCATGGGATTTTCCAGGGAAGAGTACTGGAGTGGGTTGCCATTGCCTTCTCCCATTGTAGGGGACTGGAATGCAAAAGTAGGAAGTCAAGAAACACCTGCAGTAACAGGCAAATTTGGCCTTGGAATACAGAATGAAGCAGGTCAAAGGCTAATAGAGTTTTGCCAAGAGAATGCATTGGTCATAGCAAACACCCTCTTCCAACAACACAAGAGAAGACTCTATACATGGACATCACCAGATGGTCAAGACCAAAATCAGACTGATTATATTCTTTGCAGGCAAAGATGGAGACGCTCTATACAGTCAACAAAATCAAGACTGGGAGCTGACTGTGGCTCAGATCATGAACTCCTTATTGTCAAATTCAGACTTAAATTGAAGAAAGTAGGGAAAACCACTAGACCATTCAGATCAGATCAGATCAGATCAGATCAGTCACTCAGTCGTGTCTGACTCTGTGACCCCATGAATCGCAGCATGCCAGGCTTCCCTGTCCATCCCTAACACCCGGAGTTCACTGAGACTCATGTCCATCGAGTCAGTGATGCCATCCAGCCATCTCATCCTCTGTCGTCCTGTTCTCCTCTTGCCCCCAATCCCTCCCAGCATCAGAGTCTTTTCCAATGAGTCAACTCTTCGCATGACATGGCCAAAGTACTGGAGTTTCAGCTTGAGCATCATTCCTTCCAAAGAAATCCCAGGGCTGATCTCCTTCAGAATGGACTGGTTGGATCTCCTTGCTGTCCATGGGACTCTCAAGAGTCTTCTCCAACACCACAGTTCAAAAGCATCAATTCTTCAACGCTCAGCCTTCTTCACAGTCCAACTCTCACATCCATACATGACCACAGGAAAAACCATAGCCTTGACTAGACGAACCTTTGTCGGCAAAGTAATGTCTCTGCTTTTGAATATGCTATCTAGGTTGGTCATAACTTTCCTTCCAAGGAGTAAGTGTCTTTTTATTTCATGGCTGCAGTCACCATCTGCAGTGGTTTTGGAGCCCCCAAAAATAAAGTCTGACACTGTTTCCACTGTTTCCCCATCTATTTCCCATGAAGTGATGGGACCAGATGCCATGATCTTCGTTTTCTGAATGTTGAGCTTTAAGCCAACTTTTTCACTCTCCACTTTCACTTTCATCAAGAGGCTTTTGAGTTCCTCTTCACTTTCTGCCATAAGGGTGGTATCATCTGCATATCTGAGGTTATTGATATTTCTCCTGGCAATCTTGATTCCAGCTTGTGTTTCTTCTAGTCCAGCATTTCTCACGATGTACTCTGCATATAAGTTAAATAAACAGGGTGACAATATACAGCCTTGACGTGCTCCTTTTCCTATTTGGAACCAGTCTGTTGTTCCATGTCCAGTTCTAACTGTTGCTTCCTGTCACATGCTAGTAAAGTAATGCTTAAAATTCTCCAAGCCAGGCTTCAGCAATATGTGAACCGTGAACATCCTAATCTTCAACCTGGTTTTAGAAAAGGCAGAGGAATCAGAGATCAAATTGCCAACATCTGCTGGATCATGGAAAAAGCAAGAGAGTTCCAGGAAAACATCTATTTCTGCTTTATTGACTATGCTAAAGCCTTTGACTTGTGGATCACAATAAACTGTGGACAATTCTGAAAGAGATGGGAATACCAGACCACCTAATCTGCCTCTTGAGAAATTTGTATGCAGGCATGACCTAAATCAAATCCCTTATTACTATACAGTGGAAGTGAGAAATAGATTTAAAGGACTAGATCTATTAGACAGAGTGCCTGATGAACTACGGACGGAGGTTCATGACATTGTACAGGAGACAGGGATCAAGACCATCCTGATGGAAAACGAATGCAAAAAAGCACAATGTCTATCTGGGGAGGCCTTACAAATAGCTGTGAAAAGAAGCAAAAAGCAAAGGAGAAAAGAAAAGATGTAAGCATCTGAATGCAGAGTTCCAAAGAATAGCAAAGAGAGATAAAGCCTTCCTCAGCAATCAATGCAAAGAAATAGAGGAAAACAGCAGAATGGGAAAGACTAGAGATCTCTTCAAGTAAATTAGAGATACCCAGGGAATATTTCATGCAAAGATGGGCTCGATAAAGGACAGAAATTGTGTGGACATAACAGAAACAGAAGATATTAAGAAGAGGTGGTAATAATACACAGAAGAATTATACAAAAAAGATCTTCATGACCAAGATAATCATGATGGTGTGATCAGTCACCTAGAGCCAGACATCTTGGAATGTGAAGTCAAGTGGGCTTTAGAAAGCATCACTACGAACAAAGCTAGTGGAGGTGATGGAATTCCAGTTGAGCTATTTCAAATCCTGAAAGGTGATGCTGTGAAAGTGCTGCACTCAATATGCCAGCAAATTTGGAAAACTCAGCACTGGCCACAGGACTGGAAAAAGTCAGTTTTCATTCCAACCCCAAAGAAAGGCAATGCCAAAGAATGCTCAAACTACCACACAATTGCACTCATATCACATGCTAGTAAAGTAATGCTCAAAATTCTCCAAGCCAGGCTTCAGCAATATGTGAACTGTGAACTTCCTGATGTTCAATCTGGTTTTAGAAAAGGCAGAGGAACCAGAGATCAAATTGCCAACATCTGCTGGATCATGGAAAAAGCAAGAGAGTTCCAGGAAAACATCTATTTCTGCTTTCTTGACTATGCCAAAGCCTTTGACTGTGTGGATCACAATAAACTGTGGACAATTCTGAAAGAGATGGGAATACCAGACCAACTGGCCTGCCTCTTGAGAAACCTGTATGCAGGTCAGGAAGCAACAATTAGAACTGGACATGGAACAACAGACTGGCTCCAAATAGGAAAAGGAGCATGTCAAGGCTGTATATTGTCACCCTGCTTTTTAAATTTATATGCCGAGTACATCACGAGAAACGCCGGGCTGGAAGAAGCACAAGCTGGAATCAAGATTGCCAGGAGAAATATCAATAACCTCAGATATGCAGATGACACCACCCTTATGGCAGAAAGTGAAGAGGAACTAAAAAGCCTCTTGATGAAAGTGAAAGAGGAGAGTGAAAAATTTGGCTTAAAGCTCAACATTCAGAAAACGAAGATCATGGCATCTGGTCCAATCACTTCATGGGAAATAGATGGGTCAGACTTTATTTTTGGGGGTTCCAAATTCACAGATGGGCAGATGGTGATTGCAGCCATGAAATTAAAAGAGGCTTATTCCTTGGAAGGAAAGTTATGACCAACCTAGATACCATATTGAAAAGTAGAGACATTACTTTGCCAACAAAGGTCCGTGTAGTCAAGGCTATGGTTTCTCTAGTAGTCATGTATGGACGTGAGAGTTGGACTGTGAAGAAAGCTGAATGCTGAAGAATTGATGCTTTTGAATTGTGGTGTTGGAGAAGACTCTTGAGAGTCCCTTGGACTGCAAGGAGATCCAACCAGTCCATCCTAAAGGAGATCAGTCCTGGGTGTTCTTTGGAAGGAATGATGCTCAAGCTGAAACTCTAGTACTTTGGCCACCTCATACAAAGAGTTGACTTACTGGAAAAGACTCTGATGCTGAGAGGGATTGGGGGCAGGAGGAGAAGGGGACGACAGAGGATGAGATGGCTGGATGGCATCACCGGCTAGACGGACATGATTTTGAGTGAACTCCAGGAGTTGGTGATGGACAGGGAGGCCTGGCATGCTGCAATTCATAAGGTCACAAAGAGTCGGACACGACTGAGTGACTGAACTGAACTGAATGTTATTAATAGATTTGTATATTCTTTGAGTATTTTTCCCAATACTATTTTTGTCAAGGCAATTTTTGCTATGATTAGTGATTTTACTTGGCAGTTGTTTTCCATGATATTGCATTGTGTTGTCAGTTATTTGGAGAGATTCCAAGTTATTTTTTTAAAAACTCTTAAATGCCATTTGTGCCTAAGAGGCCTGAATCTGCCAAAGCTTCTTGAGCAGTTTTATTATTGGTATGCATGCACCACACTGTTCTTAAAACAGGGTGAAAAAGTAACAGTTTTTTTTTAGTGAATCTGAGGTATACTGAAATTAAAATAATTTTTCTATGAGAAGAGTTTCTTTTTATTTATGTACTTTCACTCATTTTAATCAAAATGGCAGATATACTTCATTCATTAACTAATGGAATATTTATTGAGAACCAACTATGGGTTAAGTGTTATTCCTCCCTGGTGGCTCAGATGGTCAAGAATCTGCCTGCAATTCAGGAGACTGGCGTTCAATCCCTGGCTTGGGAATATCCTCTGGTGAAGGTAATAACTACCTATTCCAGTACTTTTGCCTGGAGAATTCCATGGACAGAGAAGCCTAGCAGGCTATAGTCCATGAGATCGCAGTCAGACACAACAGAGCCTCTGATGTACAAGCAATGTTCTAGGGACAGAGAATACAGCAGTGAACCATCGTAGACAAGGTTTCAGCCCTCATAAAGCATATACGATAGTGTGGTCCAGGTGATTTATATAAAGAGATATTTATATCATACTCTCAAATAGTGATAAGTACAAAGAATAGGCAGTTTCTAAATCAGCATGTTGGCTGTCTCATATAAGAGCAGTTAGAGGAGGATTCTCTGAGGAGGTGACTATGAACTGAGATCTGAGTGAAAGAAAGTCAGCTAAGGCAAAGTCAAGGGTAAAGACATTCAAGCAGAGGATACAGCAAGCAGAGAGACCGTGGGGAAAGCCTGAGGTGTGAGAGAAGGTGAAGACTGCAAGACTATCAGGGGCAAGGGGGCATAGCTCTCTGAACCTTAGTTTCCTGAGCATAAAACAAAGATTATAACAGCTCCCTCTTAAGAGAGACAGGAGCACACCTACTGTGCGGTTAAGAGAATGGGAGTATACCTACTGTGTGCCAATGCGAGTGATGTGAACTATAAATGCATGCTCTTTTTTGGTGCATGCAAAAAAGACCTGACTCATGCTCAGTATATAATTTTCATAATCATGATATTTTACTCTTTAATAGATGAACAGTTTATTTTTTAAATTAATTAATTTTAATTGGAGGCTAATTACTTTATAATATTGTGGTGGTTTTTGCCACACATTGACATGGATCAGCCATGGATGTACATGTGTCCTACAAGCCTGAACCCTACCTCCCACCTCCCTCACCACCTTGTCCTTCTGGGTTGTCCCAGAGCACCAGCTCTGAGTGCCCTGATTAATGCATTGAACTTGCACTGGTCATCTGCTTTACATATGGTAATATACATGTTTCGATGCTATTCTTTCAAATCATCCCACCTTTGCCTTCTACACAGTCCAAAAGTCTGTTCTTTACATCTGTGTCTCTTTTGCTGTCTTGCATATAGGGTCATCATTACCGTCTTTCTAAATTCCATATATATGCATTAATATACTATACTGGTATTTCTCTTTTTGACTTACTTCAGTCTGTATAATAGGCTACAGTTTCATTCACCTCATTAGAACTGACTGAAATGTTTTCTTTTTACAGCTGAGCAATATTCCATTGCATAAATATACCACAACTTCCTTATCCATTAGTCTGCTAATGGACATCTAAGTTGCTACCTTGTCCTAGCAATTGTAAACAGTGCTGCAGTGAACATTGGGATACATGTGTCTCTTTCAATTCGGGTTTCCTTGGTGTGTCTATCCATCAGTGGGATTTCTGGGTCATATGGAAGTTCTATTTCCAGTTTTTTAAGGATAGATGAACAGTTTATAGTTAACACTTTGCAAAACATTTCCATGTATCTTATACAATATATTAGATTTTGGAATCAGTGTGCAGCATTCCTGGTGAGAATTTTATGTATCTGGTCATTTGCCAGTGAGCATACCATTATCTCTTTATGGCTCATCCTGAATTAGAAGGTAATTACTGTTGAGACAGGTTGTAAAAACCAAAGGCAGCTGTTCAGAATCTGAAGTAGACTTGTCATAGGAAGTTATTATTTAGGAATAGTCTTTCTGGAAAATTTCAACTATATATGCATAAGTATTTGAAGAATTGAGGTATATCCTCAGTCTATAGTGAGATAGTTTTATCCTGGGCAGTACATCCTAAAGCTATACTGAAATAGAGTTAAATCCTAAGAATCTACATCCTTGTAGAGCATGTTATTTCAATACATTTGGAAGCACATTATATAAACCTAGACTCATAATGGCTTAGAGGGAGAAGGCACTTTCAAAATTATCTAGTCTATTAATTTTTTACATCACAAACTATACTTCAAAGAATATTTCATTGGATATTAACAAGCATTACACAGACACACACAGTTGAAAAATAGGATTTTAGGAGAAATTTTGTGGCTTTCTTTTCTGTAGGACTTAGAGCTTTTGCATGTTAATACATAGTGAATTCTCAAAACAAGAATATAATTTATAGCATATTTAAAACATATATAACCAATGACCATATCCTCATTTCCAACTCATGGGTCAGTTTTCAATATCTCATTTCACCAACATTTCATGGAATGCAATATAGAAAAGATGACCTACTCTTTCTACACAACGCAGGAATATTCTCTTTAGCATCTATTATTTGTGACTGTTTAATTTTGGTTTGAAAAAATTCTTGTAATGTAGATCTACCAATCCCTTATGTCCAGATATTTCTTTGTACCTAGTACTCAGTCCTTTAGTTCAGCTTCCTACAGATATCATGACAATAATGAATACCTATGGAGAAATTATTATTGCTAGAAACTTTTTTAACCCTTTATATCTCTGAGTTCATTGAATATGTATAACCTATATATGGTTTAGTCACTAAGTTGTGTCTGACTCTTGTGACCTCATGAACTGTAGTCTGCCAGTCTCCTCTGCTCATGGAATATTCCAGGCAAGAATACTGGAGTGGGTTGCCATTTTCTTCTCCAGAGGATCTTCCTGACCCAGGAGTTGAATCCTAGTCTCCTGTATTGCAGGCAGATTCTTTACCGACTGAACTATGAGGGAAGTCCATAACCTATATGGTGGGGTACTATTTTAATCCCCATTTAGGAGCCTGGTGGGCTACAGTCCCTGGGGTCACAAAGAGTCAGACACAACTGAGTGACTAAGCTCAGTCAAGAAATCAGAGCCAAAAAAAAAAAAAGAAAGAAATCTGGGCACACATAAAAAGAAACACATCTGAGTCAGTTCTAATGAGGTGGATGAACCTAGAACCTACTGCACAGAGTGAAGTAAGTCAGAAAGAGAAAAACAAATATCGTATGTTAACGCATATATATGGAATCTAGAAAGATGGGACTGATGAACCTATCTGCCGGGCAGCAGTGCAGATGCAGCCACTGAGAACAGACTTATGGACAAGGCCAGGGGGGAGAGGAAAGAAAGGGTGCCAAGAATGGAGAGAGCAGCATGGAAGTACATACACTAACACATATAAAATAGATAGCCAATGGAAATTTGCTCTGTGACTCAAGGAACTCAAACCAGGGCTCTGTAACAACCTAGAGGGGTGGAAAAGCATGGGAGGTGGGGGGGGGGAGTTCAAGAGGGAGGGGACATATGTACATCTATGGCTAATTCATGTTGATGTATGACAGAAATTGAAAGAATAATGTAAAGCAATCTTCATCAATTAAAACTAAATAAATATAATTAAGAAAAAGAAATCCTGGCACAGAGAAGTTAAATATTTTGCCCAAGGACATAGCTTGTGATTTGTGGGGCCAGTATTCAAATAGAGGCACTCTGGCTCCAGAGCCCAAGTTGTTAACAACCTTAGGGGAAAAAATCCAGTCATCCAGCCTAGTCTAGAGCCTTCTGCAGTTTTTTCAACAATGCAATTCAAACACCTTAAATCTATATTGCTTGTATGACTTTTTCTTTTCTAACTTTCATATGCCAGGCCCAGCCCTCTTCCACATGAGAATATCATCATATCTTCTCGAAGTCTTCTTTCTTTCAAGTTCAGTTCAGTTCAGTCTCTCAGTCGTGTCCAACTCTTTGCGACTCCATGAATTGCAGCACGCCAGGCCTCCCTGTCCATCACCAACTCCAGGAGTTCACTCAAACTTATGTCCATCGAGTTGGTGATGCCATCCAGCCATCTCATCCTCTGTCATCCCCTTCTCCTCCTGCCCCCAATCCCTCCCAGCATCAGAGTCTTTTCCAATTAGTCAACTCTTTGCATGAGGTGGCCAAAGTACTGGAGTTTCAGCTTTAGCATCATTCCTTCCAAAGAACACCCAGGGCTGATCTCCTTTAGAATGGACTGGTCGGATCTCCTTGCAGTCCAGGGGACTCTCAAGAGTCTTCTCCAACACCACAGTTCAAAAGCATCAATTCTTTGGCGCTCAGCTTTCTTCACAGTCAAACTCTCACATCCATACATAACTAGAGTTAATTAACCCCAATTCTTTCAATTCTTCTTCAGAATAATCTGTTTCCTAGTTTATTAATCCAGTTTGACAAATTTTCTCCTAAAATTCTCTTTCTGATATTTTGAATTTTTAAAAAAAATAGTGTAACAAGCTTTGGAATCTGAGCTAGATGTAGATGATGGCCTACTACTTCATTGACTTGTATGGACAGAGTTCAGGTTTCCTTCCTCGTGAAACTAGGAATATAATATGTATTTTATGTACTGACTGTGAGAATTAAGTGGGATGATATATATTTAGGGCATATTTATTTGGTCTGGCATAGGGTAGGCAGCACAATAAACATTAATTCTTTCCTTGTTTTCTTTGATGGTACCAGTCTGGTCCATACATGTGGGCTCTTTCCTGCCAGGTTACATTTTTACTTTACATCTATCTGTAAATCATTTTCAGTTCACTGTCTTTCTTGGAAAATGAATGCATTTTCTTATCCTTTGTTCAGAGATTCCTTCCTCTTATAATTAACTTTGTTTTCATCTTTCCCCTGAAAGATGGGAGGGGGCGCAAATTCTGACTGTGTGTAGGCCAAATAATGACTCCGCAAAGATTTCCACATCCTAATCTTCAGATCTTGTGAAAATATTACCTTATAGGACAAAAGAGACTTGCATATGATTAAATTTTCCATCTTGAGATAGAGATTATCCTGGATTATTTCAGTTGGTTTAGTGTAATCACAAGGGTTAATAAAAGAGGACAGCAGTAAAGTTAGAGTCTGAGAGAATATAATGGAAGCAGAGCACAAAAATTAGATTGACATGCATGGAAGATGGAGAAAGGGGCCATGAGCTAAGCAATGTAGCCTCCAGAAGCTGGAAAAGGGAAGAAAACAGACTTTCCCGAAAGCCTCTAGGAAGAATGCAGCCCAGTAGACACATTTTTGGAGAAGGCAATGGTGCCCCACTCCAGTACTCTTGCCTGGAAAATCACATGGACGGAAGGGCCTGGTAGGCTGCAGTCCATGGGGTTGCTAAGAGTCGGACACGACTGAGCGACTTCACTTTCACTTTTCACTTTCATGCGTTGGAGAAGGAAATGGCAACCCACTCCAGTGTTCTTGCCTGGAGAATCCCAGGGACGGGGGAGCCTGGTGGGCTGCCGTCTATGGAGTCGCACAGATTCGGACACGACTGAAGCGACTTAGCAGCAGCAGACACATTTTAGACTTCTGGCCTTCAGAGGTGTGAGACAATAAAGTGTATTAATCCACTCTCTGGTAATTGTTTACAGTAAGAAACTTCAATGCTATATGACCCTGTGACAAACCTTCTGAGGCTCAATTTCCTATTGGGACTGTTGTATATAATACATGTGAGATTTCTTGACAAAATTCCTAGAACATAATAAAGACTAAGTGTTAGAAGCAGTAATAGAGGAAACAGTTTTAAACACTTTTACTATTTAACTGGACCCTGTATGTAAACCCACTATGACCAAAATTAAACATATTATTTGTTATGTCTTTGCTTAAAACACTCTGATAGCTTTTTCTTCTTATTTAAAATAATATTTGAACATGTGATATGGTTCACAGGGTATTATTACAAAATTCCACATGCAGTATAAAAAGCTCTGCTGCTGCTGCTAAGTCACTTCAGTCGTGTCCAACTCTGTGTGACCCCATAGACAGCCTCCCACCAGGCTCCTCTGTCCCTGGGATTCTCTAGGCAAGAACACTGGTGACAGTGTAATTCCAAACCCTCCCTTTGATCCTTTTTGCTATTATTGTATATGTTTTACTTTTACTTATTTTATAAAACCCACAATAGAATATTAATAATATTACTTTATAGAGTTAATTATTTTGTAGCAATTAAAAATAAGGAAAAAATTATTTACCTCTGTTGCTCTGTTTCATGGGTCATCCTTATATGTGTAGATCCAAGTTTTGATCTCATATTATTTTCTTTCTGCCTATAGAACATCTTTTAATGTTTTTTAGTGTCTCTTGGCAATGAGACATCTCTAAAAATTTGTTTTTTCTGAAATGTTTATTTTTGCTTTCATTGTTGGGAAGATATTTTCACTGATTTTAGGATTTTAGGTTGACATATTTTTCTTTTAGTGTTTTAAAGATGTCACTCCATTGTTTTATGCTTTGCATGGTTGCTGACAAGAAGTCTGCTCTAACTTATTTTTTTCTTTTTGTTTATAGTATGTAATATGTCCTTTTCTTTCTTAGTTGTCTTCAAGATTTTCTCTTTATGGTTTACTGCAATTTGACTATTGTGTGATTGTGTCTGTTGTTTTGTTTTATTTTTATTTTGTTTTGTTTGAATTTGGTCCTTCTTACAGTTCTAAGTTTCCTGGATTTGTGGTTGGATGTATTTAACAGTTTAAAATTTATTTGAATTTAAAACAAAATATAAAATTGAGATAAATATTATAAATATTATTTACACCCAGAAAGAGACTCTTCTTAGGTCATTGGTGTGGGAAATTGAGTCAATCTAGTTAGGAGTTGTGCTAAACTTAGTGTCTTTGTCTATTCAGGCTGTTATACCAGAAATACCACAGAACTGGGGGCTTAGAAACACCAGAAATGTATTTATTGCAGTTCTGGAGGCTGGGAAATCTAACATCAAAGAGCTAGCAGATTTTGTGTCTGTGTCTGCGGAGAACCCATTTCCTGGTTCATAAGGAGTGTATTTTTTTCACTGTATCCTCACATGACAGAAGGGGCAAAAGATCTTTCTGGGGTCTCTTTCATAAAGGCACTAATCCCATTCAGGTGGGCCCTGCACTCATGGTCTAATAACCTCCTGAAGGCTCTACCTCCAAATATCATCATATCAGGGAGTAGGATTTCAGCATATGGGTTTTAGGAGGAAACAAACATTCAGTTCACAGCCCCTAGGTTTTGTTTTTCAACACCTCTTTGAATTCCACAAGTGGTGGGCAGTCATTCCTGTACTTAAAGGGAGGGCTGTGATGCTGAAGAACATTCTGAGGCTTTGTATTCTACTCCCAGAGGCACCATTTTGGCATGCTTACCTGGAATTCTTGTCCATACAGTGATTCCTCACCCAGTGTAGACTGAGCTGTTTGTCACTCACCGAGGGGATGGCAGTGGGTTTCTATTGTCCTGGTCTTAGTCTGGCCCTGTGCCCCGGGCCTTGGGTTTTCTCGGTATTCTGGCCTCTTGTTCTCATAGCAGTCAAACTCTGCTCTGTTTCTGTGGTTAATCTTGGGCAAACATTTCTTGCCCTTTCCTTATCACCTCTGCTTGATGCTGGGATAGGATCCTTGGGATTGGATACTTCTCTGCTCTTCCTCCAAGCATAAAGAGAGTTGTTTGTTTTTTTTTTTTTTTTTCTACTTTCGCTTCAAACACAGTAGGATCTTTTCTGTTTCTTAAAGACCATGGATTTTACATCCCCTTTCCTTCCTTAGTAGCTTCAAGGCTTTGCTGAAGTGAGAGAAAGGGCCAGGCATCTGCGAATCACTCCCAGGTCTGTTATGCCCATGGATTCCCTCTCTGAACTATTCTGCTTCATTCTTTCTTTCGAGTACACAGAGGAGGTTCATCAGGAGGAAAAAAGGAGAAACACCCACAAAACAAACAAGCAAACAAAAAATCCCTAAATCTGCTAGTGAGTAAAATAGGAAATTAACAATATTTGAAGTCATCAGCTCTTCCAGAGAGAGGCATTAGCTGATACTGGACCACAATTTCTGAAATTGTAGCTGATTTCCTCTAACCTCACTGAGGTGTGGTGGACTGCTCCTAGCTTTCATGGTTTATCACAAATGAAGTAGGTTACATGTTCTCTTTAGAGAAGGTTGTTCCTATTTGGAATTCAGTCAATTTGTTGGCCCAGCCTATCAACTCTTTGGTCAATTAAAGTTAGGATTTTGTGGCTTCTACCTTAGCCTTGTTAGCGGGTGAAGATCCCTTTTTCCAGGTTTCTGCATATCTAGCAGAAGTGGGGAAACATGGCTAGTATTAAGACTAATTCTACCATCATGGAAATAAATCCTCCTCATTCATGGTTATGGCTTCTTTTTCTCGGAGGCTTTTTCTAGATCTTATGTATCATGTCAGCTACTTTCACAGCTGAAAACTCCTATTCTAAAGAGATAGGCCTCATTGATCAGCTCACAAGAGTGTAGTTTCCATGTGAAGGATGCCTCCAGCTTGCAGCTGGCAGGGTAGAGATAGCTTAGTATTTAGGCTTTGCAATATGCTTCTTTCTTCTTCAGACTTCCTTTCCTGATTCATCATTCTGAAGTTCAGAGTGGTTTTCATAATAATGTCATCACAGATTCAACAGAATAAAATATTCTGTTAGAAGAAAAAAAAAATCCACATACCGTAAAAGATAACAGATAAGACTCTTCAGATCAGATCAGATCAGTCGCTCAGTCGTGTCCGACTCTTTGTGACCCCGTGAATTGCAGCACGCCAGGCCTCCCTGTCCATCACCAATTCCCGGAGTTCACTCAGACTCACGTCCATGGAGTCAGTGATACCATCCAGCCATCTCATCCTCTGTTGTCCCCTTCTCCTCCTGCCCCCAATCCCTCCCAGCATCAGAGGGACTCTTAGTGAGGGATAAAGGCGGGGGGGCTTCATAACAAAATATAGTAATTTTAATGGTGATTTTTATAAGATTGGTCATGATTACATGATTTTTAAAGTAGTTTTAAAATCATTAATTTTGTCTTTTAGACCAGGAATTAGTACCCAGTAGTCAGAGCCACATTTAGGAAAAATGTAAGCCAGGAGGTTACATGTGTCTATTGCGGGCAGAGTCACTGTAAGTCCAGAGGTGGCAGGTAAAGATAAATCTAATATATCTCAGATAAATCTAATACATCTCACAAGGGATAGATTTTTAATATAATAATTTAAAAGCATTAATCAGAAAAACAGGCTTTCTTTGACTAGGCAGGAATTAAAAGAAGGCAAAGACCACAAATGAATACTGCTTTTATTGCAAAAGTACACAGAGATAAACTCATCCCTTGAGGGATATTCCCCAACTGGATGAAGGGATTGTATGCAACAAAAGAGTCTTAATAATAATGAGCAATAATCGGCTCTTACAGCTGACCTTTCCCATAAAATCCCCTAAGGACTTATTGTACATTGAATATTATACCAATCTGAAATAGCAAAGAGGATTGTTAGGCATAAAAAGTATTTCAGATACTAGCAGAAGCCATAAACTCTAACAGAGAATTGTTAAAGGCTATCCAGGGATTACAAAGCAAAGTCATACCTCTAAGTACTGGGTAGGTAACAAATGGGTGAAACTAGCCTGCTGTAAGACAATAGGAAGTGGTGAGCTTTGAGTGCCTTGTGTAAAGACTTTTCAAATATAAATTAAAAAAAAAAAAAAGTTCAGGCAAATTAAATGGACCTGTGGGCTCCAGGTCCTCCTTCACCACCAGGCCCATGTCCATGACATTTTACCAGTAAGGTAACCAAAACGGTAGGTTTCATTACTTACACCTATGTATCTTACTATGTCATATAATCAATTCTTATATGACATATTTACTTGCCAGCTAGAAATTGAGTCTCAGTCCTAAGATCTTGCTAAACATGTTTTGCAGCTAAGATTACAGCAGTGCCCAAAAATCTCTTGTGGATTTAATAAATTATCAGGCAGTACTCCCCAAATCAGAACAGTGTTCGTCATCTAAAGGATGCTTACTTCTCTGGATTACACCAAATTTATGAACTAGGCAAAGAGTTCCCTTCTGCAAAGCTAAGTGAGGTAGTTAAGAGGAAAGGTGAGTGAAGCCAGGATGTCTTTTTCCCTCTTCTTGTTATTTGGAAAACCCTGGCCCAAGAAAACATGTTTTATCTAATAAGTATTAACACACTGTAGAGTGATGGAGAATTTGACTTGTCTACTCATCTGGAAGACAGCTGGGTGCATTCCTGTCTATAGGAAGAAAAGCAGCTAACATCAAGTAAATAAGGTGAGGAGAAGAAAATGTTTACAAGTAGACAAGCTGGTCAATTCTATGACTTGTAGGAATATATTATTTTGTGCTGTTTTCTGGGAGACTAAACACAATTTCTGTATTTGGGTAGATGTATTAGACTGAAAAGGGCTTCCCAGGTGGTGCTAGCAGTAAAGATAGTGATAGTGAAGTCGCTCAGTCGTGTCCGACTCTTTGCGACCCCATGGACAGTAGCCAACCAGGCTCCTCTGTCCACGGGATTTTCCAGGCAAGAATACTAGAGTGGGTTGCCATTTCCTTCCTGCCTGCAAATGTAGGAGACGTAAGAGATGCAGGTTCGATCCCTGGGTTGGGAAGATCCCCTGGAGGAAGGCATGGCAAGCCACTCCAGTATTCTTGCCTGGAGAATCCTATGGACAGAGGAGCCTGGTGGGCTTCAGTCCATGGGATAGCAAAGAGTCAGACACAACCAAAGCAATTAGCATGCAGTTCAGTTCAGTTCAGTCGCTCAGTCATGTCCGACTCTTTGCGACCCCATGGACTGCAGCACGCCAGGCCTCCCTGTCCATCACCAACTCCCAGAGTTTACTCAAACTCATGTCCATTGAGTCCATGATGTCATCCAACTGTCTCATCCTCTGTCGTCCCCTTCCCCTCGCGCCTTCAATCTTTCCCAGCATCAGGGTCTTTTCCAATGAGTCAGCTCTTCACATCAGGTGGCCAAAGTATTGGAGTTTCAGCATCAGTCCCTCCATTGAATTTTCAGCACACATGAAACCAAAAGCTGTGTTAAATAAAATCACACTTCTGGTAGATGCGCTGAAGGAAGATGAAACACTTGCCTCATTTGTTTGACAAGGATCTGAGAAGGCAAAGCTCATAAGCTGCTTTATTATCTACAGAGTAAACACAGTATTGCTTCCTGGGACTTCACTGCATGAATTCCAATAGATTAGAGGTAAATAATAGTGGGAAATATTTCACATTTTCTAATATTTTTCTTAAGTAAGATCTATGATTAATGTAGCACTTTGATTTAGTCCCTTGGGGTGAGCTGATTTTCTTTTTCTTTTTTTTTTTTACAGTCTTGAAAAGGTAATTCTGTTATTAGATATGGTTGAATCTAAAAGTTTCTTATTATTTGTACTGCTTTCAAAAACCCTCCTTCAAATATGTGTGTGTGTGTGTGCTTAGTCTCTCAGATGTTACTGGCTCTTGTGACCCCTTAGACTGTACCCCACCAAGTTCCTCTGTCAATGGGATTCTCCAGGCAAGAATACTGGAGTGGGTTGCCATTCCTTTCTTCAGGAGATCTTCCTGACCCAGGAATTGGGAAGTTGGTAAATTGTCTGCCTGCAATGCAGCTTCCCTGAGCTACACGGGAAGCACCCCACAAATATGTATAGAACTCTGTATTGACTTAACTTGGTTTTAACATAATGTTAATTAATTATGTCTAAACATAACATAAAATCCCAAATGCTAACAGCTCTTATATAAACATGAAATCCAAGTAAATATACTAATTCAAGATAAAAACTGTAAACATAATAAAATTTAAACAAAAATATAATAAAGTAAATGATGCTGCTTTGATGACAAGGCATTTCTGGTTAAAATGTGAATAAAGTACTGATTATATCATAGTCCATCATCTTTATCCTACTGAGTATGCTGTGTTGACTCAATATCCCACAGCTCTTCTGATCCCAAACTAAAGTTTATCCTAGAGCACTTCACAGAGTCCTCAGCATCTGTTCATACTCTACAGTTTGAAAAAAATCTGGTACATAGGCTATGGTACTTGCTCAATGCTGTACACTAATTGTGACACATTTTAAAAGACCCCGTGTAAATAAATGAAGAGAGAAAAATAAAGCAAATATAAATATGGCTTGTACTTCTAAAAAAGGAAAACATAACAAAAGTGCTGAAGGAAACTTTTTTTAATATAGAATTTTCTCATGGGGGTCAAACTATTGAAATGATTGCTAGTACCCCCTCTCCACTAGTCATTATTTTTTCTTGTAAACATTTCACTAGTTCTTAGAGAATGATCTCATGGGAAGCCAGCTCTGAAGTGCTTTTTCAATCACCTGAGTCTGTGACCAGTGGTGAGTTGCTGGCACTCATTTTGGTGAAAGATCAATCCATAGTTAAGAAGGCTGAGGCTAGTGAGTGAGTTCTAAACCTATATTGATTGCTCAATCTGAGAAAGATTATTCAGGGAAATTACTTCTATATTTTGGGAGTTAGGAAGAAAATCACTTTGAGATAATGCTTTAATTTACCACCTCCTGTTACTCCAGCTTCAGCTGATATTACAACCTGATGGGAATTAAAGACTGTTTACTCTTAAGTTGAGCTTCCCTGGTGGCTCAGATGGTGAAGAATCTGCCTTCAGTGCAGGAGACCTGAGTTTGATCCCCTGGAGAAGGGAACGGCTACCCACTGCAGTGTTTTTTGCCTGGGGAATGCTATGGACAGAGGAGCCTGGTGGGTTACAGTCCATTGGGGTCACAAAGAGTCGGACACAAATGAGCAACTAGCACTTTCACACTCTTAACTTATAATGTTTCCCAAGAATTGGAATGAAGGATTATACATTTAGCAATTTTACTCTCTCTTTTGTGGAGAGGATTTTTTAGAAGGCAGCCCCGCCCAAAGTTGAGCTTTGTGTTGTGTTGTGACCATTAATCAGGAAATTGAGGCTGATTCTGACTGATGCCTACTTCTTTGGCTTTTGGCTCAATATCTTTCCCAAGAACCCCTATAGACTGAATATTTTTACATCATTTCTTAAATAATGTTAAATGCCTTCCAGAATATACAATATAGTAGATTTATTTCCTAGATTTATTTATTTTCTTTCTGACAGCTTTATGGTACTTGGCAAATAAGGAGAATGATGATCTCTGGCCCTTAATATCTGTATGTTTTGATACATATCTAGAAGTCATAATTATGCAACCCACAAATTTTAGGATGAACTTAAATTTAAATGTTTATCTTCTATAACATATAGTTAAGTGGAAACGTAAAAATGTCAATATTAGTTTTATCATTACCATTGTTACCATCTATTAAAATGCACACATTACACAAACTTACATTTGCCAGGAGGAGGATGGGGTGAAGGGATAGGGATTTGGGGATGAATATGTACACACTGCTATGTTTAAAATGGATAACTGACAAGGACCTACTGTATAGGACATGGAACTCTGCCCAATGTTATGTGGCAATCTAGAAGGGAGGGAAGTTGGGGAGAATGGATACATGTATATATATGACTAAGTCTCTTAGCTGTTCACCTAAAGCTGTCAGGACATTGTTAATTGGCTACACCCTAATACAAAATAAAAAGTTACATTTTTCTAAATTCCATATATATGCGTTCGTATACTGTATTTATGTTTTTCCTTCTGGCTTACTTCACTCTGTATAATAGGCTCCAGTTTCATCCACCTCATTAGAACTGATTCAAATGTATTCTTTTTAATGGCTGAGTAATACTCCATTGTGTATATGTACCACAGCTTTCTTATCCATTCATCTGCTGATGGACATCTAGGTTGCTATTATAAACAGTGCTGTGATGAACATTGGGGTACACGTGTCTCTTTCCCTTCTGGTTTCCTCAGTGTGTATGCCCAGCAGTGGGATTGCTGGATCATAAGGCAGTTCTATTTCCAGTTTCTGTGATGAACATTGGGGTACACGTGTCTCTTTCCCTTCTGGTTTCCTCAGTGTGTATGCCCAGCAGTGGGATTGCTGGATCATAAGGCAGTTCTATTTCCAGTTTTTTAAGGAATCTCCACACTGTTCTCCATAGTGGCTGTACTAGTTTGCATTCCCACCAACAGTGTAAGAGGGTTCCCTTTTCTCCACACCCTCTCCAGCATGTATTATTTGTAGACTTTTGGATCGCAGCCAACCCGGTGTACGAGACAGCAAAAGAGACACTGATGTATAGAACAGTCTTATGGAGTCTGTGGGAGAGGGAGAGGGTGGGAAGATTTGGGAGAATGACATTGAAACATGTAAAATATCATGTAAGAAACGAGTTGCCAGTCCAGGTTCGATGCACGATACTGGATGCTTGGGGCTAGTGCCCTGGGACGACCCAGAGGGATGGTATGGGGAGGGAGGAGGGAGGAGGGTTCAGGATGGGGAACACATGTATACCTGTGGCGGATTCATTTTGATATTTGGCAAAACTAATACAATTATGTAAAGTTTAAAAAAAAAAAGTTACATTTTAAAAAATGCCCATGTTAAATCCACTAGGAAGAAAGATACATGTTTCTTCAAATATAAAGCTATTGGAAGAGAGAAAATACTGAATTTTGTACAGCAGTTTCCACAGATATTCCTCTCCTTATATATAACTTGTGAAAGACTTCTTAATAACCATTCTTCTCTAAATCCCTTTTCAAAGAAGAACTAGCTATTTTTTATTTTTATTTTTTTAAATTATTTTATTTTTAAACTTTACATAATTGTATTAGTTTTGCCAAATATCAAAATGAATCTGCCACAGGTATACATGTGTTCCAACCCTACAAAGTTGTTTTATTTTAAAATTTATTGTCTTAGAATGAAGAACAAAAATCTATAAACCTTAAATTCAAGAAATTTTTTGGATAATATGATTTTTTTTAAGATTTTTTTTTTAATGTGGACCATTTTTAAAGCCTTTATTGAATCTGTTACAATATTGATTCTGTTTTATGTTTTGGTTTTTTGGCTGTGAGTCATGTGGAATCTTAGCTTCCCTGACCAGGGATCTAAACCACAAGCCCTGCATTGGAAGGCAAGGTCCCAAACACTGGACCCCCAGGTAGTCCATGGTGAAAATGAAAGTCACTCAATCATGTCCAACTCTTTGCGACCTCATGAACTATAGCCTGCCAGGCTCCTTTGTCCATGGAATTCTCCAGACCAGAATACTAGAATCGGTAGCTGTTCCCTTAAACCCAGCAGTCAAACCCAGGTCTCCTGCATTGAAGGCAAATTTTTTACCATCTAAGCCACCAGGGAAGCCCATTCCATGGATATCAGGATTTTTAATATAATCACTGCGTGGACTGAAACAATATAGATACCTGAACTAAATTATTAGCATCCCTAGAATGTCTAAAAATACTGCTGTTTTATTGCTGCCTTTATCAACTAGGATTAGCCTCATTGTTCTAAATCACCTTTTGTTAGTAAAGAGAAACCTAATTATAAGATCTGCTAAGTTAAAGAGGATGTGTACATGTCAGATTGTATCTGAAGGTGTTGCTGGGAGTAAACCCACTGCCAATGTAAATTAAATAAAAACACTTACGATGCAAAAAAAGGACAATGATATAATAAGTTTTTGTTTATTTATCATACTTCAGACTCACTCTCAAGTGAGATTTTCTTTAAAAGTTGCATTAATGAGCAAGAACCATATGGCTTGAGATGGAGATATTGCAAGAGTGGCATAAATCCAGCTGTCCATTTCCAGCACATAAGCATATTTTATTTGCTGTTTAATTGTTTCTAGTAAAAGAATTTGCTTATGTGCTAAGTATACACAAAATATTTTATTTTCTTCTTATATTGTTAATAATGGATATTCCATCACCCTTATTATTTCACGTTTACACAGCACCTTTTGTTTGAGTAATTTGTGTAATTTATAACCAAATCATGAGACCATTTATGTAAATATTTTGTTTGCCTATTTAGCAACCTTGAAGCTTGCCATGTGTTCATATTTGTGGAGTCGCAAATAATTTATAAGAGGCCAGTTATAATGAAAGGGATTTTATTAATTTCATTTTATGTTTATTCAAGTTGTAGAATTGGGAAGTGGAGGCAAAGGGGGCTAAGTAAGGGAGAAACATGTAACACGTCAACCTCATTTTTCTGCTAATTGTATGAAATATATTTGTTGGGGAGGGGAGGAAAACAAAGAGAATCTATGAAATATTTTAATGTGCTCTGAATAAAAATAATGAGTTAATGTGATACCTTTATTACTTTTAAAATCCCCAAATATTAAAAAAATTTTTTTTCAGCTACCTTTTATTCCAGTGTTTTCCTTTGTGTGAGTTCTCACTATCTGATACACCCTAGGGTTAGTTCTCTGGTAGTCTAGGGTCTTGGAGTCAGTGCTCCCACTCCAAAGGCTCAGGGTTTGATCTAGACATTTCCTGTACTGTCACAGCTGGTAAGAACATCTTCAACATTCAAAGATCCTCTATTATGCCTTAAGAAAATCCTGTATTCAGGATAGAAGATGCTTGCATATTGGACCCAGGCACCAGCTTCCTCTTCAGTTTCCCTTTTTCTGACATGTTTCTGAAAACAAATTAAATGATTCAAATCTTCTTACAGATATATGTCATAGATAGTCATACAGGTGTTTTTGTTTCAGAATCCTACTGGTGGGCAAGAAGAAAAGTCCCTCAGATACAGACTAATGTCTAGGAAAGAATCTTCTACTTCAACCGGAGTTTCCCAATATTCTCAGCTACCTTTTAAACTGAGATATTAATAATATTGTGCCCTGTTCTGTACATGTGCAAAAATCCTTTATTGAGGTCCACTGTAAGAGAGTTCCAGAAAAACATCTATTTCTGCTTTATTGACTATGCCAAAGCCTTTGACTGTGTGGCTCACAATAAACTGTGGAAAATTCTGAAAGAGATGGGAATACCAGACCACCTGACCTCCCTCTTGAGAAATCTGTATGCAGGTCAGGAAGCAACAGTTAGAACTGGACATGGAACAACAGACTGGTTCCAAATAGGAAAAGGAGTATGTCAAGGCTGTATATTGTCACCCTGCTTATTTAACTTATATGCAGAGTACATCATGAGAAACGCTGGACTGAAAGAAACACAAGCTGCAATCAAGATTGCCGGGAGAAATATCAATAACCTCAGATATGCAGATGACACCACCCTTATGGCAGAAAGTGAAGAGGAACTCAAAAGCCTCTTGATGAAAGTGAAAGTGGAGAGTGAAAAAGTTGGCTTAAAGCTCAACATTCAGAAAACGAAGATCATGGCATCCGGTCCCACAACTTCATGGGAAATAGATGGGGAAACAGTGTCAGACTTTATTTTTTTTGGCTCCAAAATCACTGCAGATGGTAATTGCAGCCATGAAATTAAAAGAGGCTTACTCCTTGGAAGGAAAGTTATGACCAACCTAGATAGCATATTCAAAAGCAGAGACATTACTTTGCCAACAAAGGTTGGTCTAGTCAAGGCTATGGTTTTTCCTGTGGTCATGTATGGATGTGAGAGTTGGACTGTGAAGAAGGCTGAGCATTGAAGAATTGATGCTTTTGAACTGTGGTGTTGGAGAAGACTCTTGAGAGTCCCTTGGACTGCAAGGAGATCCAACCAGTCCATTCTGAAGGAGATCAGCCCTGAGATTTCTTTGGAAGGAATGATGCTAAAGCTGAAACTCCAATACTTTGGCCACCTCATGCGAAGAGTTGACTCATTGGAAAAGACTCTGATGCTGGGAGGGATTGGGGGCAGGAGGAGAAGGGGACGACAGAGGATGAGATGGCTGGATGGCATCACTGACTCGATGGACGTGAGTCTGAGTGAACTCTGGGAATTGGTGATAGACAGGGAGGCCTGGCGTGCTGCGATTCATGGGGTCGCAAAGAGTCGGACACGACTGAGCGACTGAACTGAACTGAACTGAACTGTGTCTCAGATCTTTATTAGACACTAGAATTTGCTCTTAGAACAAGTGTTAGTTCAGGAATCACAAGCTTTTAGTCCACAAATAGTGTGAATCATATATGTATAGTTTGATTTGCAGAGTATTACACAATTTTTTTAAAAAAAATTTTATTGGAGGATACTTGCTTTACAATGTTGTGTTGGGTTTCTGCCATATGTCAACATGAATCAGCCACAGGTATACATATGTTCCCTCCCTCCTGAATCCCTCTTCCACATCCCAGCCCATCCTACCCCTCTAGATTGTCACAGAGCACTGTTGAGCTCCCTGAGTCATACTGCAAATGCCCACTGGCTATCTGTTTTAAATATGGCAGCGTCTATGTTTCTATGCTATTCTCTCCATTCGTCCCACCCTCTCCTCCCCCTCCCCCCACTGTGTCCCCAAGTCTGGTCTCTGTCCACTGCTGCCCTGCAAGTAGCTTCCTCAGTACTATCTTTCTAGATTCCATGTATATGTGTTTAACATGTGATATTTGGTTTTCTGACTTGCTTCACCTTGTATAGTAGGCTCTAGGTTTGTCCAGCTCATTAGAACTGAGTCAAATGCATTCCTTTTCATAGCTGAGTAATATTCCATTGTGATTATGTACCACAACTTCTTTATCCATTCATCTGTCAAGGGACATCTATGCATGTCCTAGCTATTGTAAATAGTGCTACAATGAACATTAGAGTACATGTGTCTTTTAGAATTGTGGTTTTCTCAGAATATATGCCCAGTAGTGGGATTGCTGGGCCATATGGTAGTTTTATTCCTAGCTTTTTTAAGGAATATCCATAATGTTCTCCATAGTAGCTGTATCTATTTGCATTCTCACCAACAGTGCAAGAGAGTTCCCTTTTCTCCACACAGTTTCCAGCATTTATTTTTTGTAGACTTTTTGATGACGGCCATTCTGACTGGTTTGAGATGATACCTTGTTCTAGTTTTGATTTGCATTTATCTGATAATGAGGTATATTGGGCATCTTTTCATGTGTTTATAAGCCATCTGTATGTCTTCTTTGGAGTAATGTTTCTTTAGGTCTTTTTCCCAGTGTTTGATTGGGTTGTTTATTTCTCTGCTATTGAATTGCATGAGCTGCTTGTATATTTTGGAGTTTAATCTTTTGTCAGCTGTTTCATTTGCTTTTATTTTCTTCCATTCTGAGGGTTGTCTTTTTACCTTGTTCTTTGTTTCCTTTGCTATGAAAAGCTTTTAAGTTTATTTAGGTTCCATTTATTTATTTTTGTTTTTATTTCCATTACTCTAGGAGGTGGGTCATAGAGGATCTTGCTGTGATTTATGTCATGGAGTGTGCTGCTTATGTTTTCCTCTAAGAGTTTTAAAGTTTCTGGTCTTACATTTAAGTCTTTAATCTATTTTGAGTTTATCTTTGTGTATGCTATTAGAAAGTGTTCTAATTTCATTCTTTTTCATGTAACTGTCCAGTTTTCTCTGCACCACTTATTGAAGAGGCTATCTTTTCTCTATTATATATTCTTGACTTCTTTGGCAAAGATAAGGTATCCATAGGTATGTGGGTTTATCTCTGGGCTTTCTATCATGTTCCATTGGTCTATATTCCTGTTTTTGTGCCAGTACCATACTGTATTGATGACTGTAGCTGTGTATTATAGTCTGAAGTTAGGAAGATTGATTCTTCCAGCTCCATTCTTCTTTCTCAAGATTGCTTTGGCTATTCAGGGCCTTTTGTGTTTCCATATGAATTGTGAAATTTTTTGTTCAAGTTCTGTGAAAAACCGCCATTGGTAATTTGATAGGGATTGTATTTAATTTGTAGATTGCCTTTGGCAGTATAATCATTTTCACAATACTGATTCTTCTAACCCAGGAACATGAACTATTTCTCCATCTGTTTATGTCATCTTTGATTTCTTTCATCAGTGTCTTATAGTTTCCTGTATACAGCTCTTTTGTCTCCTTACGTAGGTTTATTCCTAGGTATTTTATTCATTTTATTGCAATGGTAAATGGGACTGATTCCTTAATATCTCTTTCTGATTTTTCATTGTTAATGTATAGGAATGCAAGTGATTTTTGTGTATTGATTTTGTATCTTGAGACTTTATTAAATTCATTAATTACCTCTAGTAATTTTCTGATAGTATCTTTAGGGTTTTCTATATATAATATCCTAAAGATACTATCAGAAAATTACTAGGAAACCCTAAAGATACTATCAGAAAATTACTAGAGGTAATTAATGAATTTAATAAAGTCTCAAGATCTGGAGAAGGTAATGGCAACCCACTCCAGTATTCTTGCCTAGAGAATCCTGTGGACAGAGGAGCCTGGTGGGCTTCTGTCCACAGGGTCGCCCAGAGTTGGACACGGCTGAAGTGATTTAGCATCCATGCAAGCACTGGAGAAGGAAATGGCAACCCACTCCAGTATTCTTGTCTGGAGAATCCCAGGGATAGAGCCTGGTGGGCTACCGTCTATGGGGTCACACAGAGTTGGACATGACTGAAGCTTAGCAGCAGCAGCATATATAATATCACATTGTCTGCAAGCAGAAGAGTTTTACTTTTTTTCCAATCCAGATTCCTTTTATTTTTTTTTTTTCCTTCTCTGATTGCCATGACTAGGACTTCCAAAACTATGTTGAGTAATACTGATGAGAGTGGGAACCCTTGTCTTGTTGCTGATCTTGGTTCCATTACATGAAGGTTTTAGTGCTTTACTCCTAGTGTTGGTCAAATCTTCTGACTCCCATTCCTGGTGTATTGCTTCCATATATATTTTGTCATTTTGGATTTTGAACATATGTTAGATGAAACTTCACTGTTGGTATTCTACAAGTTTGGGGCTGATCTTGTATCATTCACAAGGATCTTATGTTTGATTTTGCTCAATATCAAGAGGTTTTACCAGGCTGTGACTACTTTTTTACATTAGTAGCAAGGCTTGGGGCTCATTACCCCTGTGGGTAGTACATAGTTTACCCAACTAACCTATCATTCAAGAGGGAAGGTTAAATTACATTATCAAACACAGAGAAACCAGATATTCAAAAAGTTTGTCACTGAAGAAAAGAAGAATCTGGATAGGAACAAGAATGCAGGGTCTGAGAATAAATATTAAGATTGGACAAACTTGATAAAGTTGATAAATGAATGAAAGGAAGGAGATAGTCAAGTCACCAGTAACAGAAAAGGCAAAGGAGAGAGAGAGAAGCGTTGTTAGAAGAATGTGGAAAGGTTATGAGGCAGGATGGAGTCAAGATTGTGAGAGAGTTAGGATGGATGAATACATGAGTATGTGGGAGAGGCAAAAGCAACTTTGAGAAACTGAGGGGAACAGGAAAGTAGACAGAGCTGACCAAAACCCAGTAAAATAACAGATAAAGAACGCTGAGAGCCCAGTTAAAGTCTTAAATAATGAATTACTTACAGCGTGACTCTTACCTTTTCTACTTTTGAAATAAAGAAGAATTAGATTTCTAAAACACAGCACTATATTAATTTAAGTGAAAACTAAAAGTCTCTGATGAGATTTTTAGCCATTCAGTCTTCATACTCATGGATTTAGAAACCTAAAATCAGTGATTCCAAAAGAAATTTGGAATGTTTGGGTTTCAAAAGAAGGAAGGAATGTTTGGAGTATTAAACGATTTATTCAGCTATCTAAAATATTACTTACTTTCATAGTTGGCAGATATTACAATATTAACTTATTTTTGCTTTATTTGGTAGGGCTTACAGACTGGCTGGGATGCTGGGCCTTGAGAAATAAGCACATAGGTAGGGAACACTCAAGGTGGTTTGTGGAGAATGTGGGCCCAAAGACTAGGATGGGAGGTCGAAATTCAAAAGAGAGATGGCTTGGGGGCAGTGATATGTTATATTTAGTTTTAAAATTTACTTTACAGTCCTGTATCTAATTGTCAATCTACTTGTGCTTGGGAAACCAAAGCAAGTGATCAGTGTGTAGTCGCTGGGACCAAGGAGAACTAAAGAGAGCAGTAGCATCATTGAGAAGCAATTATGGAATGGCCAGAGGTGATGGGGCTGAGGGTTTCCCAAAGCATTGATCTGGAGCAAGACATCTGATGAGGATGGCTTTGGGGAGAAAGTTCAGCTCAGTTCATTTGCTCAATTGTGTCCAACTGTTTGCAAACCCATGGACTGCAGCATGCCAGACCTTCCTATCTATTTACCAGTTCCTGGAACTTGCTCAAACTCATGTCCATCGCGTCGGTGATGCCATCCAAACATTTCATCCTCTGTCGTCCCCTTCTCCTCCTGCCTTCAATCTTAGCATCAGGGTCTTTTCCAATGAGTCAGTTCTTTGCCTCAGGTGGCCAGAGTATTGGAACTTCAGCTTCAGCAACAGTCCTTCCAATGTATATTCAGGACTGATTTTCTTTAGGATTAACTGGTTTGATCTCCTTGCAGTTCAGGGGGCTCTCAAGAGATTTCTCCAACACCACAGTTCAAAAACATCAGTTCTTCAGCTCTCAGCTTTCTTTATAGTCCTACTCTCATATCCATACATGACTACTGGAAAAACCATAGCTTTGACTAGATGGACCTTTACTTCCTATTCAACAGAGCTCAATATGAATTATAGCTGATCTGGAAATTGGAGAAAAAGATGACCTTAGAAAACTAGATACTTGATATCAGAGATTTCAGAATTATCTTTAAAACTGTTTCCATTTATATTAAAAATAATTTTTTCACATCCAGAAGACTTAGAACACATAGCATACTCTATGTAGTACCTTTTTTTGATACTTAATGAACTCCTTTAAATTATACTTAATTGTGTCTTCTCAAATCCTTTCATCATTCCTCTGAGTGTGTGTGTAAATCACTCAGTTGTGTCCAGCTCTTTGTGACCCCATAGACTGTAGCCTGCCAGGCTTTTCTGTCTGTGGAATTCTCCAGGCAAGAATACTGGAGTGGGTAGCCATTCCCTTCTCCAGGAAATCTTCCTGACCCAGAGATCAAACCTGGGTCTCCTGCATTGCAGGTGGATTTTTTACCATCCTAGTTACCAGGGAAGCCCCTCATCACTCCAAGATTAAGCTCTAAAAGGAGAGAAATACATTTTACTTACCTTTTATTAACCTTTACTGTCAATGACAATATTACCAATACCAGAGTTCAACTCTTGAATCAGAGTCTGCTTTTCACATTATATGTTATTTCTTTTCAATTGATTTGTTTTCAAAAACTCCCAAGTCTGCTTCCAACTCATTTAGGTCATGTGATCTCTAGTCAAATCAAAGTATTTCAGCCACAGAAACCCTTACTCCCTTGAGCAGTGTCTCTCATTTTTCCTCTAACACCATCTACTCATTTCTACCTTGGTATTCCACTCCTGCTTTTCTTGTGTCTGGAATTCTCTCCCTGATTATTTGAGTCCTACATTCACTTACAACTTAATTCCCATGTCTTTCTCACCTACTGAATATTATATATCTGCAATCTTGGGCCTTAGTGGGGAGAAATATCTTAGTGCTTTCTGTGCATTTATTACCATACTGGTACTTACTAAGACCCCCGATGTACTTAACACTTAATTACTATTTGTTGAATTGAATCCAAATAATGTCCACCCAGGCAATTCCATGTTAATAAGGAAAGGATAGCATAGGAAAATACTAATATAGCATGAATAAGCTATAGTATTCATATCTCTAATTTTAGCCATTGGCACTGCAACTACTAGATCAGTATTCTTTTTTATTCTAAATCCTCATGGGCTTGACTAAAGAAGTTTAAATTACACCAGTGGATGTCAGTGGAATCACACAACAGGACTGAAACAATGAAATTAAATTTTGCATAATAGACTTCTTTGTTCCACATTATCTTTCAAGAGTTGTTTCAGTTCAAGTAGTTAAAATGGCCACTGAGTACAGTAACTGTGAGTTTTATTAGGATTTCTGTGTATTTCTCTCTCTCTCTCTCTCTCTTTCTCTCTCTCTCTCTATATATATATCAGATCAGATCAGATCAGTCGCTCAGTCATGTCCGACTCTTTGCGACCCCATGACTCGCAGCACGCCAGGCCTCCCTGTCCATCACCAACTCCCAGAGTTCACTCAGACTACTCACATCCATCGAGTCAGTGATGCCATCCAGCTATCTCATCCTCTGTTGTCCCCTTCTCCTCCTGCCCCCAATCCCTCCCAGCATCAGAGTCTTGGGCTACGGTTCATAGGGTCACAAAGAGTTGGACTCGACTGAGCAACTAACACTATATATTATATAATATATATAATACACACACACATACACATACACACATGTATATGGTTTGTGTGTTTATCCAATGCCTACTTACCTGGTGTATCATCTTTAGCAATAACTTACTATTAGACTGTTTTTTCCTTATGAAAGTGAAGTGAAAGTGTTAGTTGCTCAGTCGAGTCCGACTCTTTGTGACCCCATGAACTGTAGCCCGCCAGGCTCCTCTGTCCATGGAGTTCTCCAAGTAAGAATACTGGAGCAGGTTGCCATTTCCTGCTCCAGGGGATCTTTAGAACCAGCAATCAAACTAGAGTTTCCCACATTACAGGCAGATTCTTTATCTCCTGTACCAGGAGGGACCAGGAAGTCCCTCATAAATCATATTTACAATCCCTCTGCCCAGTATCCTTCTTAAGCTACATTTCTAATACTCTTGGTTTAGTCCCATCGCTTCAAAATCTTCCCAATTTCAAGTCTCAACTTAATTCTTTCCTTCTCCATCAAGTCCATAGTACTACCTTCCACTCCCCCATATTTATCACTCACTGATCCTACATCCTGTAGTAGGAATCACACAATTCAGTGCTGAACTGCGTAGTGTTTTCCATAGCTTTTTACTTGCTATGAGTATTTCTGTTTTGTTTTTATTATCTTATACATTGTCAGTACTTCTAAAACTTAGCTTTTTATCCCTCATTTTTTTCAATCTGAATGAAAAGAATGCATGCAATTAAATTCCTGTTGGCTGATTATTAATTAGTACTTTCTTAGCTAATAAAAATAAAGTTTACCAAAGTTGAAAATAAATAGGAATGTAGTGATGCTGCTAGGAAACAAAAAAGATGTCATCATTCTGTTATTATTATAGTGCATTATGTAAATTATAGCATTTATTTGGAAAGAAAAACAATTGGTGATGATACTACCCGAAATTTCTATTATTCATTGTGTATTTTTTCTTATATAACCACTAGTATTTAACTTATTTATTAACGGTCAGCTTTTATTTTATTAAAAAAACCCTCTATTGATGTGAGTTATAGTATTGATTTCTGCAAATAGACTAATCATCTATTTGAATTATGGAAGACTGCACTGATCTTGTCTTGTTCTGTTTACAAGCTTCTTTTAAATCAATCTTTCAGATACTCAGCAGTCATATTATTACCAATCTCACTTTAAAAGGATTTACACTCTTCTATGCCAATTTACATTCAGGTGTAAAATGTCAAAGACAAATTTGAGTAGAGAAATTGGTGGAAGCAATTCAATATTACTGTGTTTAAAAAGAGATTACTGGTTGTATTCATATTCATTGTATTTCAGCAGGATTCTGACTTGAAAATCAGAACATTAGTCAATTCTATAATGACATAGTACCTAGAGGACTATAAAGACAAATTCAGGGCAGATCAATAGTATTATGTAAACAACAAATTTCATTAATAATATAAATATAATATTTGGAAAACATTATCAAATCAAAGGTATTCCATGTTTCCGCTAGAGCACTAAAAGTATAATTAGAATTAAAAGTTTGATAAATGAATATTATGAGCATTGCATCCAATAGATTGGGAAAGAAGTGTATTTTTGAGCCTTATTAGATCCATCTGTGGAGAAGGAAATGGCAACCCACTCCAGTATTCTTGCCTAGAGGATCCTGTGGACAGAGGAGCCTGGTGGGTTGCTGTCCATGGGGTCACACAGAGTCGGACATGACTGAAGCAACTTAGCATGCATGCATGCATTGGAGAAGGCAATGGCAATCCACTCCAGTATTCCTGCCTGGAGAATCCCAGGGACAGAGGAGCCTGGTGGGCTGCCATCTATGGGGTTGCACAGAGTTGGACACGACTGAAGCGACTTAGCAGCAGCAGATACTTCTAAGATATAAATAAAGACTCTTAAGATAAAATTTAACTCTAGTCTATACCATCAAGTTATATCTGTGCCATTTAGAAAAACATTAATGTATAAAGAGGGTCAATGGTCATTTGAAAGGAATCATCACTAGGAAACCGAAATTGTCAACACAGAGCAACATGCTAGTCAAATATTCTTGACCTCAATAGAAGATTTTATGCAACTTGCTATTCATATTTGGACCATCTGTAAAGTAAGGTACAAATTAGAGTTGTTTTAAAGCTGCCAAGATTTTTATTACAGAAAATGTTTGTGATAAGTTTCAATAGCAGCCCTGCTTTATGACAGAAACTGAGGGAAGCAAAGGGAACTCTATATCCAAGGTCTGTATGTAGGTCTTGCTAGAGGGAAAAACATACCCTTGGCAGAGTGGTGGGCTATTAGGGATCTCTCAGTAATAACAGAAACTTGGATGAGGTGGTCTATAATGGCATTTTCTTCAAGTTTTAATGCTTTATGTGGTGTCCTTTATAAGTCATCCCATGAGCTTAGTGCCTGGCATGGATCTAATCTCGGAAGTCAAGTTTCTATGCAATTATTCTTTTTTGAATAACGTATTTGTGGAGATAGTCTAGGGTTTATATTTACATGAAATATGGTAAAGGCTACATTGTATTTCAAGTGCTCTAGCATGTGTCTTCCTTAGGATATTATTTTACTCAGTACATAAGCTAACTGATCACTGGGGACTTTGTTTCCTCTGAGTAGTTGTTGCTTGGCAAAGAGACATATGGTTGCATGCATTTAAATTCTTCATTAAAAATGTTTACAGGAGGGAAAAAGTAATATTCTCCAAAATGGCAAACATTATAGACGGTTGCAGAACTCAGCTTCAAAGAGTTTTATATCATTATACTACTACTTAGAAATAAACATTATGCCTAAACAAGTTGTTTATACAAACAGCAAGTAACTCACTTCCCTGAATAAATATTTAGGTTGAAAGTATTCCCCAAGCATTCCATTACTCTAATTTACATGGGGTAGAAGGAGAGAGTGTATTTAATCATACAATTATACAGAATCTTAAGGAAGAGAGGATGTTTTATTGGTGTTTTACTGTTTTAGTTGAAAAGCTATAGATTATTTTGTTAGTTCTGTGGTTAAATGTGACTGTATTTGTTTTCAGCAATTAAATAATTTGATTTAGAGTTTGATCTTAGTTAATGTGCTGTCCACTTCAGCAGTCATAGTTGGCAACACAGTTTTCATTCTGAGGTTGGTATGAGTAATTGAAGTGTTCCTCCTACCATCTTCTGCTGGTCAGCTCCTGTTCATACAAAAGAAGTCAGAATGCTAAGAATGAGTGACAAAGCTAGACCAATAAATAGGCCAATACAACAGCTCTTGGGGATGCTGAAACCCTGTCTTGTATAAAAAAATATACTTTAAAAGGAGCCAGTTTGTCTAGAGAACAATAAAAAGTAGTGGTTGAAATATTTGTGAAAGAAGGAGGTGGTATTACTCTTTTTTATCTCAAAAAAAAAAAAAAAAAAGAAGAAGAAGAAGAACTTCAGGTAAAGTCCCAGGCACGAAGCTAGATAAGCATTTGAATGAAGCACAGAGGGTGCTGGACACTGGAATACCAGAGGGAGCTCTAATCTGGTTAAGGGTCTAACTGACGTTCACATTAGCAGTGGAATCATAGCAGTAAGTTTCTTTCCTTTTGAAATTTATGGTCCAGTGAAGATACCAAATAGAGAAACATCTCCTAATAGTCAGGGACAGAAATTTAATCAAGAGTGTGCCATCAGTTGAACTCCAGTTTTTCCACTTAGATTGCCTATCCGCCTGCTTTAAAAATAATGGTACACACATTACCCTAGGCATGGTTCCTTTTTTTAGACTTCTTCGGCTTAATAAATACCTGTCAAATTTACTTCAGTCCCCAGATAAAGCTCAGAAGTCATGCCATGAGTTCTGATGTTATAGTTTAGAATATAGGTCATTACCAACTCAGCTCCTGATTTCTAAATATCTGCTTAGCATGGCATTCAAGGCCATTTATGACCTTTGAAATAAGACAAAACAAAACACCAGAGTATCTCTAATCTCAATTCCAATTACTCTCATTAATGTTTGCTACAATCCTGCCAAATAAGTGACTCAACTTTTTTCATTTTCAAGCTTTATATGAAGGTTATACAAGTCAATATTTTAAAAGGTAGGGAAAATGATCTGGAAATATATTATAAATAAATAGAAAATTAACAAGAGAATTCCCCATACTCTGCTCCAACACATATACACATACACACCTTTCCTTTAAATAAAATAGACAACAGAGAACAATAAATTCCCGTTATGTGGGAAAAGACTTTAAAGTTAAAATTAAACAGATACAAATCAAAACATTAGGGCTGTATTTTCACTTCAGATAGAAAATATTTTTATTATTTTCTATTGTTAACCAGGACATTAATTGCAACACAAGGAGACATTCTCACACTATTAATAGAAATGCAGTGGGGTATTTATTTGGTCAGCCACTTTGGGGGTATATTTTTAATCTTTAAAATTACCCTACGCCCAGTTTATATGCAGAGTACATCATGAGAAACGCTGGACTGGAAGAAACACAAGCTGGAATCAAGATTGCCGGGAGAAATATCAGTAACCTCAGAAATGCAGATGACACCACCCTTATTGCAGAAAGTGAAGAGGAACTAAAAAGCTTCTTGATGAAAGTGAAAGTGGAGAGTGAAAAATTTGGCTTAAAGCTCAACATTCAGAAAACGAAGATCATGGCATCTGGTCCCATCACTTCATGGCAAATAGATGGGGAAACAGTGGAAACAGTGTCAGACTTTATTTTTATGGGCTCCAAAATCACTGCAGATGGTGACTGCAGCCATGAAATGAAAAGACGCTTACTCCTTGGAAGGAACGTTATGACCAACCTAGATAGCATATTCAAAAGCAGAGACATTACTTTGCCAACAAAGGTCCGTCTAGTCAAGGCTATGGTTTTTCCTGTGGTCATGTATGGATGTGAGAGTTGGACTGTGAAGAAGGCTGAGCATTGAAGAATTGATGCTTTTGAACTGTGGTGTTGGAGAAGACTCTTGAGAGTCCCTTGGACTGCAAGGAGATCCAACCAGTCCATTCTGAAGGAGATCAGCCCTGGGATTTCTTTGGAAGGAATGATGCTAAAGCTGAAACTCCAGTACTTTGGCCACTTCATGTGAAGAGTTGACTCATTGGAAAAGACTCTGATGCTGGGAGGGATTGAGGGCAAGAGGAGAAGGGGATGACAGAGGATGAGATAGCTGGATGGCATCACTGACTGGATGGATGTGAGTCTGAGTGAACTCCGGGAGTTGGTGATGGACAGGGAGGCCTGGCGTGCTGCGATTCATGGGGTTGCAAAGAGTCAGACATGACTGAGTGACTGAACTGAACTGACACCCAGTTTGACGTTTGTGTATGTAGAATTCTATGAATTATAACTTGTATGTTGGTTCTTAAACATAGCATCATATTCAGGGAAAAAATTAGTTCTAATTCTCTTCCCAAACTCCTTTATGCTATCATTTACAATTACTCCTTTCCCCACTCATAACTCTGGGAAACATCAGCAGTTCTAGAATGTCATATAAATGGAATCATACAATATGTAACCTTTGAGATGGGCTTCCTTCACTTAGCATAATGTCTTTAAAATTCAACCAAATGTATATGACAATGCTACTCAGCAGTACTCTTTTGAAGAATGAGTTGTCAATTTTTATGAAGTCCAATTTATCAGTTGTTTTTAATGTTTCATAATTTAAATTTTCGAAGGAATTTTGTGTGTACTTCAAGAAAGCAATAATTTCCCCCATGTTTTCTTTTAAAGTTTTGTACTTTTAGATTTTGGTCTTTAATTCATTTTGAGTTAAGTTTTGTGTGTTGTGTGCCTTGTGTTCGCCACATCCTCCTGCCCTCACCATTTGGATACCCTGTTTATTTAGGGTTATTTTTTTCCCAAAAGAGTCTCCTTTCTCTATTTTAATTGCCTTGATTCTTTTGTCACAACTCAGTTGAACATACATGTGTTGATGTGTTTCTTGACTCTATTCTGTTGCACTGATCTATGGAACAGAATTTTAAGAATTCCAAACTGTCTTGGTTACATGATAGCTTTATAATAAGTCTTGAAATCAGGTATTCTAAACCTTTAAACTCAGTTGTATTCTAAGATTTCTATTTTTACTTTTAGCTGTTCCTTTTCTCCAGGAAATCCTCCCAAACCAGGGATCCACCCTGGGTCTCCTGCATTGCAGGCAGATTCTTTACTATCTGAGCAACCAGGGAAGCCCCTTGTTTACTTTTGAAGCTTTTAAAAAACATTTTAGCAACTGTATTTTTCAGTTTTAAAATTCTGACTCTGTTTTTAATTTCAGTTTTTTTGATTTGAACACTTATCTTACAATTCTATTGGAGAAGCAAATGGCAACCCATTCCAGTATTCTTGGCTAGGAAATCCCATGGACAGAGTCTGAGCCTGGTGGCTACAGTCTGTGGGGTCACAGAGAGCCAGACATGACTTAGCAACTGAGCACACATATACAATATAAACTCAATTATATATATAGATAGTATATATATGATCATTTTCTTTATCTACTCATCCATTGATGGACACTTAGACTGCTTCCAAATCTTGACTATTTTGAATAATACTATTATGAATATTGGAGTGAAATACCTCTTTGAGACTTTCTGGATTGGCAGGGCTTTTTTCAGTATTTTGAATACTGCATGTCACTCCCATCTGTCATTCAAAGTCTCTGCTGAAAACTCTTCTCATGATCTTATGGGGGTTCCCTTGTCATGTGACAAGTTGTTTTTAATTTTTCATAGTTTTAATTGTGTGTCTTGGTGTGGGTCTCCTTGGGTTCTTATTTGGAACATATAGGACTTTCTGGATTTGTATATCTGTGTTTTTCCCAGATTAGGGAAGTTTCCAGACATTATTTCTTTGAATAAACTTTCTGCCCATTCCTCTCTCTCTCTTATTCTGGAATTGATATAATGCAAATGTTGATCTGCTGGCTGATATACCATGATTTTCTTAAGCTGTCTTCACCCTTTTTTGCTGTTTTTTCTTTTACTCTTCTGACTGGATGAATTAAACTGCCCTGTCTGAGTTTGCTCATCGTTTCTTCCACTTCATGTAGTCTGCCATTGAATCCCTCTATTGAATTTTTCAGTTCAGTTATTGTATTATTCAACTGTGTGACTTATGTTTGATTCTTTCTTACATTTCCTACTTCTTTGTTGAAATTCTCACTTAGTTCATGCATTGTTCTCTGATCATGGTGAGCACATTTATGACCATTATTTTGAACTCTTTATTAGGTAAATTATGTGTCTCCATTTCATTAAACTCTGTTTCTGGAGTTTTATCTTATTCTTTTGTTTGGAAAATTTTCTCTCTTCTTCATTATCCTTGTTGCTCTTGGTTGGTTTCTGGCCTTAGATAAAACAGTCACCTTTCCCAGTCTTACTGGAGTCTTCCTGTGTAGAGATGAACTCTATTATTTAGCCTAGTCTGAGCTCTAGGCTGTCTCTCAAATCATCTCATTGTGTAAACTGCCTTTTTCTATTGTTGTTTTAGTGGCTCCCAGTAGTGGAAGGTGTGTCAAAACCTGTCATTGTCTTAAAATAGAGGATATCAGTCAGAACTGAAATGCAGGTTGATTGTAAAAGAGACCCTTAGGCAGCAGCTTTTAAAGTATTCAGTTCAGTTCAGTCTCTCAGTCATGTCCGACTCTTTGCTACCCTATGAATCGCAGCACGCCAGGCCTCCCTGTCCATCAGAACTCCTGGAGTTCACTCAAACTCACGTCCATCGAGTCGGTGATGCCATCCAGCCATCTCATCCTCTGTCGTCCCCTTCTCCTCCTGCCCCCAATCCCTCCCAGCATCAGAGTCTTTTCCAATGAGTCAACTCTTCGCATGAGGTGGCCAAAGTACTGGAGTTCCAGCTTTAGCGTCATTCCTTCCAAAGAATACCCAGGACTGATCTCCTTTAGGATGGACTGGTTGGATCTCCTTGCAGTCCAAGGGACTCTCAAGAGTCTTCTCCAAAACCACAGTTAAAAAGCATCAATTCTTCGGCACTCAGCTTTCTTCACGGTCCAACTCTCACATCCATACATGACTACTGGAAAAACCATAGCCTTGACTAGAAGGACTTTGTTGGCAAAGTAATGTCTCTGCTTTTTAATATGCTATCTAGGTTGGTCATAACTTTTCTTCCAAGGAGTAAGCGTCTTTTAATTTCATGGCTGCAGTCACCATCTGCAATGATTTTGGAGCCCCAAAAATAAAGTCCAACACTGTTTCCTATTTCAGGGAAAGACTTGAAAATGGCCAGTTCTGTCTATTCCCTCTGCGTTGAGCCCTGGGAGATAGATGGTTAGTAACCATTTGTTATAGTCGTGTGGGACTATACTGAACACAGTTCTGCTTTGAGTGGGCCAGAGGGAGAATGTGGAGATGGCAACCTGCTGCCCATGGAGAAGCTGAGAACTCTGTGTCCTCTTCCGAATGTCATTACACTGGGTGTGGGGTTTTTGGTAAGTGTGTCTCAGCCTTTCCTATCCATATTGATGTAGATTTGTTTTCTTTTGCCCAATGTGTAGGAGTCTCTTGGCTATCTTCTGGATTTCTTTCAGAGGAATTTGTTCCACATGTAGCTGTAGCTGTTGATTTCTTGTGTCCATGGGAAGAGGTAATTTCAAGAGCTTCCCATGTTACCATATTGGATCATAACTCCATATTTTCTGTTTTTAATGTCTATTATTCTGTTGAGGAGACTTCTTTTTTATTCACTTTAAATATTTTTCATTTATCTAATGAGACTCAGTTATAATGGACTATAAAGACTTTGACTAGTAGTTTTAACATCTGGGATATCTCAGGGTTTTTATCTCTTGATTATCTTTTCGCTTGAGATTTCCCTTGACATTTTCTGCTTCTTTTTATGTCACATGATTTTGGATTGTGTCTTGGATGTTGTTCAGACTCAGAGTCCTGTTGTAGGTCTCAGAATATGTTGTTTGCGTGTTAACAGGCCATCAAGCTGTCTAGGGTTGACTATACATCTGTTTGTGTCTTCTGTGGGCAGTCAGTCAGATTTCAGTTAAAATCTCTTAAGTCTTCTATATCATGGCTTAGGTCCATCTTGTAAATGCGTTATTGAGGGTTTAGGCTGAGCCTTGTAAGGATTCATATTGAGAATTAGGCAGTCTCCTGGAGATTTCTCTCTTTCAGACTTCTTAACACCCCCGCCCCAAACTATCTGTTCATAGAGCTCTTTTCCTGATTCAGTTCAGTTCAGTCACTCAGTCATGTCCGACTCTTTGCGATCCCATGGACTGCAGCACGCCAGGCCTCCCTGTCTATCACCAACTCCTGGAGTCCACCCAAACCTATGTCCATCAAGTCAGTGATGCCATCCAACCATCTCATCCTCTGTCGTCCCCTTCTTCTCCTGCCCTCAATCTTTCCCAGCATCAGGGTCTTTTCCAATGAGTCAGCTCTTCACATCAGGTAGCTAAAGTATTGGAGTTTCAGCTTCAACATCAGTCCTTCCAATGAACACCCAGGACTGATCTCCTTTAGGATGGACTGGTTGGATCTCCTTGCAGTCCAAAGGAGTCTTTTCCAATACCACAGTTCAAAAGCATCAATTCTTCAGCACTCAGCTTTCTTTGTAGTCCAACTCTCACATCCATACATGACTACTGGAAAAACCGTAGCTTTGACTAGACGGACCTTTGTCAGCAAAGTAATGTCTCTGCTTTTTAATATGTGGTCTAGGTTGGTCAAAACTTTTCTTCCAAGGAGTAAGTGTCTTTTAATTTCATGGCTGCAGTCACCATCTGCCATGATTAAAAAATAAAGTCTGTCACTGTTTCCACTGTTTCCCTATCTCTTTGCCATGAAGTGATGGGACCAGATACCATGATCTTAGTTTTCTGAATGTCGAATTTTAAGCCAACTTTTTCACTCTCCTCTTTCACTTTGAGCAAGAGGCTCTTTAGTTCTTCTTCACTTTCTGCCATAAGGGTAGTGTCATCTGCATATCTGAGGTTATTGATATTTCTCCTGGCAATCTTGATTCCAGCTTGTGCTTCCTCCAGCCAGCATTTCTCATGATGTACTCTGCATATAAGTTATATAAGCAGGGTGACAATATACAGCCTTGACATACTCCTTTCCCAATTTGGAACCAGTCTGTTGTTCCATGTCCAGTTCTAACTGTTGCTTTCTGACCTGCATACAGATTTCTCAGGAGGCAGGTCAGGTGGTCTGGTATTCCCATCTCTTTCAGAATTTTCCAGAGTTTGTTGTGGTCCACACAGTCAAAGGCTTTGGCACAGTCAATAAAGCACAAGTAGATGTTTTTCTGGAACTCTCTTGCTTTTTTGATGATCCAACAGATATTGGCAATTTGATGATCTCTGGTTCCTCTGCCTTTTCTAAATCCAGCTTGAACTTCTGGAAGTTCAGGTTTTTTAAAGCCCACAATGACACATTACTCTGCGACTGGGACCTTTCTTAAGGAGTTACCTAGTCATGCTCACTTTGCTTGCCACATGATAAGTCAGTGAATCCAAGATGCGGTATTGGGAAGAGAAAGGGACTTAATTTGGGAGCCAGCTGACTGAGAAGATAGCAGTCTCGTGCTTCAAAATAACCATCTTGTCAGGGCCTGGATGCCAGATTCTTTTAATGATCAGACATGGGGGGAGGTGAGGAAACAAAGTAAAAAGTTCATTGGATTTCTGCAAATGTCTCCTAGAATGGCAAGCCTCGGATAGAGGATGTATTAGTTTCACTTCCTTACAGTCATTTCATGGGTGATGTGAAATGGAATACCTCCTGTTATATCAACAAACACAGATGTCACATTTATCTGTGATTCTGGCCTCCCCACAAGTGAATGTATGGGCCATGCTGGTAAGTAGCAGAAGAGAAATGCCGGGCATTGTGTCATTTGCCACACAAAGAATTCAAGAGAGTCACGGTCCTTCACAGGGCTTCCCAGATGGCACTAGTGGTGAAGAAAAAGTGAAAGTGAAAGTAGCTCAGTTGTGTTTGACTCTTTGTGACCTAATGGACTATACAGTCCATGGAAATCTCTAGCCCAAAATACTGCAGTGGCTAGCCTTTGTCTTCTCTAGGAGATCTTCCCAACCCAGGGATCGGATCCTGGTCTCCCATGTTGCAGGTGGATTCTTTACCAGCTGAGCCACAAGGGGAGCCCACCTGCCAATGCAGGATATGTAAGAGATGTCGGTTCAATCCATGAGTCAGGAAGATCCCCTGGAGGAGGGCATGGCAACCCACTCCAGTATTCTTGCCTGGAGAATCCCATTGACAGAGGAGCCTCGTGGGCTACAATCCATAGGGTCGAACAGAACCTGAAGGAGGGCATGGCAGCCTACTCCAGTATTCTTGCCTGGAGAATCCCATGGAAACTGGTGGGCTACAGTCCATAGGGTAGCACAGAGTGGGACATAACTGAAGCAATTTAGCATGCACGTACACACAGTCCTTCACAGGTGGGCAGGGTCAGGTTATCTCCCTGAGGCAGGTCACTATGTATGCTTATAATAACAAAAGTGGAAAGATGGGGTTAAAGTCACAGAAGCAGATCCCGCATAAATTCAAAATTAACCCTTCCCAGTTACAAAGGTAAAGCTGGGAAAGAAAATAACAGATTGGTCATTTCTCTAAGGTTTTCATTCTCCTGAATGATCTCCCTCTGTTTATTGTAGAATTTTCAACCAGGTAGTTGACTAGGTAGCGACCCCATGGACTATACAGTCCATGGAATTCTCTAGGCCAGAATACTGAAGTGGGTAGGTGCTACCTTTTCCAGGGGTTCTTCCCAACCCAGGGATCGAATCCAGGTCTCCTGCATTGCAGGCGGATTCTTTACCAGCTGGGCCATCAGGGAAGCCCAACTAGGTAGTTAGATGTTGATTTTTGTGTTTTATACAGAATTTTTAGTTTCAATAAGAGGAAAGGATGGGCATTAGGGTGCTTTGCCATCCTACTAGAACCAACTCCTTCCTCTTTGGATAATTATTTTTTAAAATAAATGATAAAAAATGTTTCTACAATTGAACCATTTAATTAAGGATACATCAGTTGAAATCTAGATGTATAGATTGTAAATCTATTTATTTTTCTGAAATGGCCACCTTTTTTTTTTTTTCTGTTTTAACCTGGATTTTAAATTTGGGGGAAAGTCAGAGCTATTTCAAAGCCCCTAAATGCATATTTCTGTGCAATTTCCTAATCTTTAAATGTCAAGTTATCAAGCTGCTCTCTGATGAGGCTTTTGCTAATTCTTAATTCAGATTTGCTCTCTAGTGATTTACTGAGTACTAAATAGGAAAGATTCTACTAGTGTTTTGAACAAGGATTGCCTTTTTGCATTGTCTGCTATTTGCTCTGACTTTGACTTTAGTTACAGCCAGTTCACTAGTAGGGTCTGCCTCCTGTTCCTTCACACTTGATTGTGTTTATTGCCACTTACTGTGGGGTGTTCTTTCATTAAATCCTTGGTAGTATATTGATAGCTTACCTCCTCACAACCAAAACCTACCGTAAATGCTTCATCAGTTTTTCAGATACTTACATTCTGCCTTATAGCTTTTCAGTCCACCTTTTTGCTGTGGCTGTTACTGACTGCCCCAAATGTAACCTGATTAGCCCCCTATTTTCCCAAGCCCTTCAAGTGAGGAACAGCAGCTTCCTCAGCCTTTCTAGAAGTGAGCTGCTTCCCTTTGCTTGGAGACCTACAAACTATCCTGGAGTGATAGCTACCTCACAAATGATGCTTATTGGCAACATTGTCCCTTCCCCCAACAATTGACTCAATATCATTAATTAAAATCAGAGGATAGCACAGACCAGGAAACAATATACTGACCCAAAGGACTATAAGGTTTGGCTAATGTGTTCCAGCTGGAACTATGGTAACATATGTGGGAGACGATGTTGAGGGAATTGGACCAGAGCAGGGAGATACAAGGCTTGGAAGGGAGGACTGTATTGGCAGAATTCTTCTATGACTCATGGTCTAATATTCTGGCAAGGGCACTTGGAGTTGGCCCTAATATGCTGCTGGGACGGCTCCTTGAGGCATGGACACAATGGTGTGCAGTTAACTGGAGAGAGATGCTAGCACTGCCTTGGCAGAATATTAAGAAAGGGATTTGAAGGCTTGAGAAGGGAAGATTTTAGACTAGGTTTACTATATGAGAAGGGAGTACCCTCTAGCTGACTAGATTCCTCACCAGGGCCAGGGAGAAACTTCCTTCATTAAGACATCAAGAAATAAAGACCTGGTGAGTGTTTGCATTTCTGAAAAGCTTACAGGGGGTTGTTATCTCCTACTGTCAAGCCAGTGTTGACAGTAGGGGTCATTGCCATTTAACTAGGCTCTTCAGTGTTAGTTGAATAAATAGCCTTCTAAAATAGAAAAGGATCAAATGACAGAATTTATTTAAGGGCAGCAAGATGTAAAATAGGCAGTAAAGTCAGAGTAGCAACCAGGATGCCTTGACTTGAGAGAAACTGTGTCGATGACTAATAGACCATTATGTTCTTAGAAATGAAATAGCAGCTGACTAGAGAAGGCAATGGCACCCCACTCCAGTACTCCTGCCTGGAAAATCCCATGGACGGAGGAGCCTGGTGGGCTGCAGTCCATGGGGTCACTAAGAGTCGGACACGACTGAGCGACTTCACTTTCACTTTTCACTTTCATGCTTTGGGGAAGGAAATGGCAACCCACTCCAGTGTTCTTACCTGGAGAATCCCAGGGACAGGGGAGCCTGGTGGGCTGCCATCTATGGGGTCACACAGAGTCAGACACGACTGAAGCGACTTAGCAACAGCAGCAGCAGCAGAGCTTTGCCTGAAATGTTTACCTAAAAATAATAATAATAAAAATCCAGGGCCAAAAAACAGAAGGATGATGTCAACCACTGCAATGGAAAAATCTTATCAATTACCAACTTCTAGAAATAACTGAGTTCTCATAGTCACAGCACATTGATTGAAGCAATGGCAAGTCCCTCATGACTGGCAATTAAAGTGAAATAAAATGAGGTATGACTGTCTAATGAAGGTTAAGTTATGGGGTCAGAATGACTACATGGCTTTTGACAAGATTTGATAGGTAAATTAAGGAAATAATGTTGAGATGAACTAAGTTCAGGTGTAAGAATTTGTCACTAAAATGCTCCATACTTCAAGTTAAACGTGGGATTTCTTTTATAGAGTTAAGCATACTATTTATTTGTAACATAAAAACATTACCTCTGTACTTAGAATTTAATCACATTCTTTTTCATTTGATATTTATGTTTTGTTTATTCCTAGAAAAAACAACTCTTCAAAGTTGAAGAGTAAGGTATATTATGATTTCTGTGCTTATGTAGGGGGAGGAACAAGCTATCAGATATCTCCAGATTTCTCTCTCCTTTTACTGAGTTTAATCTCTTACAACTTACTTGCAAAGATAATAACCAACTAAAAATATAATGGCAAAAATTAATCATTATAGAAATGACATCAACAATAGTTTTGACAATATTTCAGAATAAACGTAACAAAAGTGGCCAGGGCCTATGTGAAAATGGTTATAGAACTTGAGGCATGAAAGAAAACTTTCCTTCATACAAAAGCCTCAATATTTCAAACACTTAAATCATCCCCAAATTATGCATTAAGTACATCTCATTCAAGACCCCAGGTTCTTTTTTTTTTTTCCCCAAAGAAAACCTAATATTATAATAATTTTGCCTAAAAAAATAGTGTAATCATGGCTTCCCTGGTGACTCAGACAGTAAAAAAATCTGTCTGCAAGGCAGGAGACATGAGTTCAATCCTTGGGTCAGGAAGATTCCCTGGAGAAGGGAATGGCTATCCACTCCAGTATTTTTGCCTGAAGAATCCCATGGACAGAAGAACCTGGCAGGCTACAGTCCACGGGGTCACAAAGGGTCAGACACAACCGAGCAACTATCACTCACTCATGTATATTGTGGCTAAAAAACCAAGTATTTTACAGAACTTGTGCTCTTCCTCTGACTTGGCCCCTTCACCTCATCCTGTCTAGCAAGCATTACGTTTTCCATTCCTCATTTAGAGTTTTCCTGAGAGATCAATGACTTTTACTTCAATCCCAATGTAGCAGTCCTCCCCTGAGCCTCTGACCCCTGTCAGCACTTCTGTTTCTATGTGCAATTTTAGATCAACCCTGATAGAACAAATGGGTTCACGATTCTACCCCACAGAGGTGAGAGCTATCCCCATTCAGGTCTCGCCAGGCATACCATCAAAAGGTTAAAGTGGTGTTTTGAAAGATATACATCAGATTGAAAGCTAATGTGGTTATTTGAAAGATATATGCCAGAAACCATGCTTTATGATGAATATACTAATTAAAAAGGAGTGATCAGGAGCTTACTTATAACTAGAAATTGTTTCACAAGAATTTAGATCCACAACATCCATTACAGTTTTCTATTTGTGCAATATTTATTTGACTTTTTTGCTCTGAAGATTGTCACATCTTCAAAAAAGTTAGCATTTGGCTATATTTGCTTTATCTTTTTTCCTTTCTTGCTTCCTATTTCTTTTCCCTAGAATCTATCCCTGATTACTTTAGGGTACGTGTCCTAAGTATAAAGGCATTTTTGCACATAATTTTCAGTATTGTATCACACCTAAGAAAATAACGTCAGTCAGCATTTAGTGCAATCCAAACTTTCCCAATTTTGGGAAACATTGTTTTTCCTTCTCAAAAACTTTTGTTCAGAGAAACATGGGGAGGAAATAACATTTTTATCTTGGTGTTACCTTCTGATGTTGTCTGGAGCAGATCTCTTTACTTCTCTCTGGTGGTTTTAATTTCTTATTTCTACACAGAGGTAGGACTAGATGACTAGAAGACAGCCATGATGTGCGTTTGCCATCTTTTGTATAGGAATATCTCTGTGTGTTAACGATCTGTGTAGGGAGACTTGAGAAAATGATGCATGATGCCTGTCCTCTGACTCAAAAAAGAGGAAAGAATCTGATTTTTATTCCTAGTGCTCTGGGCAGATTTGAGTACTTATTTCAGATTTACCTTGATATAACAAATTGGTTACGCAATACCTCTCCACGGACTTTGAATCTCATCAAACTGCCAACAATAAACATTTTATATCTGGAGACACTTTGGACATTTGTGGCGTTTTTCTTTATATAAATTGAGTAATATACAGCTTAACTCCTTCCCATGGCTGACTGCAATGTCTTTAAAGCTTATGTTATTTTTTTGCATCATTTTTTAGTTCAATTCTTACTTTTGAAAGTGTCATTTTCCCCCATACCTTTCTTTCCAGATGCTTTTTAGAAAGGGTGCATTTCCTCCTTGCTAGAATATTTTCCTGAAAATGATATTGATGTCTACTTTTGTGATATGTGAATTTTTATTTTCTATGTCTTTTAAAAGATTTTGGAATTAAAAAAAAACACAAAGAAGGAGAATAATTGCTAATTTTAGAATAGAATCATTTGGAGAAGTGTCAAGGTTAATTTGCAGGAGAAATTAATGGTGAGACCATTGGACTGTGAAAATAAAAGGAGAAAATTTGACTTGGTTAAATATTCAGCTATGACCTTGTAGAATAGCCTTTCAATTTGGCACCTAAAAGACAGATCAGTGACCCAAATTGGACTCTTCTTATAAAAATTTTCTTAGGACTAGTGGAGTTAAATTATGATTTTCCTGAGAACCATCCTTTCCAACTTAAGGGCAATTATGTGATTTTTAAGTACGCTCAGCTTTGGCTCGTGCAGCAACTGAGCCTCAAATTGAACTTTATACTTTGAGTATGGTAATAGGATTAAGTGGGAAGCTCTTAAGAGAAGCAAATAGTAACAGCAAACATAAGCTTGAAATATAATGATGCACATTACATTTTAATACAATACTTTAATGATATTTGAGCTTTGGCAAATGTATTATAGCATTTCAGCATCTGAATGGATTGTTTGTTCTCGAGTGCTGTGTTTGTTACACAAAATCTTTATAAACCTTTATTAACTTTAATACTATAACTCGGAGTTCTACTAGAAAAAAGTACCTAATTTACACATGTAGAAAATGTGCTTCGCATTTCAAAAGATCATGGCAGGACTGCAATTTGTCTTGTTGTTCATGAATTCGAGATTCTACAAGCCAACGAGTGGCATCCAGCTTCACCTAAGCGTACTGTTCTATGGCCTTCTAGGGATGATGTCATTCTTCTCCCATGGCATCCGCTCCACAGAAACTACACACCATTCATTGAAACCTTTGAAGTTCTTTGCACAACATGGACTAAGGGCTTTAGCATTTTTCTATTTTATTCAGTAAGCAGAGGTGAAGCATCTCTCTTCCTAGGTAGGGGGATAAGGAATAAAACCTCCATTATCCTCCTACTCTGCCCTTGGCATAATTGGGCACCAAAATATGTGTAATCTTAATGCATATACACAATTATAAAAGCTGGCTAATTATAGAGATTATAATGTACACTAGAATGTTCCACTCGAACATCCAGTGGCCAGCTGGCAGTTCCTTTGTGCAGCAGCTGGTTTCTGATGTCCCTTTCTCCTAGATCACTGAGTTCTCTACCTTGACTGATGCTTAAAGGATAAGCCTCTCTTGTCTATAAAAAAATTTTCATTACACTAATATTTCCCTAGTAGAGGGCAACATATGGGCATGGAGGTAGAACTTTTGCTGTGCCTGCTGCTTAGATAGAAAACTTAACCACCTTGAGCTGCTAGTCTTGCATCTGAGATTATAAATCCATTTAAACTGGCATTTGCCTGTTGCTTCAATTCTTATTTCTTGAGATTGCAGGGTGGTCTGGGATTGCATTCCCTATCTGGGAATGTTGCTGGGAACCCACTAAATAAGGCTTCTCAGGTTGTGTGCTCTTATTTACATTCCCAGACCAGTGTTCTCTCCATGCAAGCACCAATCTTCCGTTGTGCTAAAGATGGGAACCTTTGCTTTCTCTAATAATAGGTTTTAAATCAGGAGTAAGAGAACTTTAACTCAGTCGGTGTGGAGGGCAGAGCAAACGGTGCAGTGAATAAATAAAGACCTAGAAGGCTTTTGTCAGCCTAAAATACTCCCTGCAATTGTTTGATAAAATAATAATAATTACAGAGACGGCTGACGCTTGTTACTGAAAACCTGTAATTTCTAACAGCTGTAGCGCGACCATGACAGCCACCAGCACATGTAAAATAAAATGTGCATTTCTCTGAACTGAGATTGCCCATATATGCAAATACCCTTCTTATTGTACCTGCTTTATTAAACTAGTGATGTACCTGAAACACCATCAAGCTTTATACATTTTCAAAACTTTTATCTTTTGAGCTCTGAAGAAATTATGAAGCCAATGAATTATTTTAAGTAAATAAATTAATTTGGCTTGTCATAATATAGTTAAATGATATTGGTTATTTCATGGTTCAAATTATACAGACACTGCAAACCTATTATTAACAGTTATTCAATAGGCAGAACTTTTCCCTTTCCCCCAGCATTAGTACTATTAAGTCATGATAGAAGGAGAGGGGGGTTGCATAGGTAATTTTCATAATAACCAACTAGTACATTGCCAACTTTGCATTTCAACTGCCATTACAGTTTGTTAACGGAAAGAGGAGAACATCCACAGTTCACTTGTTAAATTTTGACAGATTTTATATTATTTAACATCATGTGCTAAATAAAAACATACTAAGTGCAAGGAAGACTTGGGGAAAGTAAAATCAATCAGGTACCTACCACAAGGAACATTAACTTATTACATGTTAACTTGAAATAAGAACTTTGAGACTGGAATAAACATATAACTATAGGCATTCAGAGATGACAGTTTTCCCTTTGAGATAGGAAAAGCTTCCAAAGGAAGAACCTGGGACTTGTGTGATTGCAAGTGATGACAGAAATAAACCCAGGTTAGTTTAAAACAAGAAATGTGATTTGTTTTGAGGGAGTTGTTTAGATATTTGGGGGTCAGAGTGAGGAGGAGGACAGAGCTTGGATAGAAAGTGAGCAGTATTCCTCAGAATTACAAGGAGGTGTTCAGGGCAGATAAGCCCATGGGTGGGCATAGCAGACCTTGTATTTAGCTGGTTCTGGCTGATTTTAAGAGGCAGAAATACAGAGGGAGGGAGGGAATCTGGGCGAAAGAGTGGTAGGGGCAAGAGTGTGGACTTGGGAGGCTTTAGGTGAGAATACGTGTTGTTCACTTGGGTGAGGCAATTACATGCATATTCTCAACATTCTCCAGTTTAGGGAAGAATGTGAATCTGGAGACAAAAGTAGTTCATAGGTAAGTTTATATCAGAATATGGTTGTATTCCTTTAATTCTTTTTCCTCCAGGAGGTTTTGATATTATTATATATGTAAATGTAAAATTGAGGACATCAGTGAATTGAATTAAATCATTCCTAGGTTGGTGTGAAATCATAAATATGTTTGAAAACAATACTACATGCTGATTTTTTTCATAAACAATTTGATATCCCTTCATAACTGGGATGGAGCTACTTAGCTCAACAGGGAGGAAGAGAAAAAGCACAATGTTGTGGTCTCTGGTCCTGAGAAAAAATAGTGGTTGATTAAATGCCAGTTGGTTGTAAATGATAACCCGCATAAACAATGGGAAGTCATTATGCTTAAGCAGTGAATTCTAATTTAATTTTATGGCTTTTGGAATAAAATCCCCTTGGCCAGTCAGTAGAAGCTAAGGAATGGTGACTGAGCTGACTGTTTGGAGGGCTGTTTCTGGTGGCCAACTCTGATGTGACCTACCCCTGCAGCAAGTAACTGTCTATCCAGATTCTTTCCTCATTCTCCTGATGGAGTAATTTTCCTGTGTAATCATCAATGTATAGATCCTAAATTCATATAAAAGCCACACCACCAAATTTGTGTTTGATGTCCATGTGTTTCAGTTATCTACTGTGTTGCTGTACAGAAAAATTCTTCAAAACATAGTACCTTTATATATAAGAAGTTTGTATGTCAGGATTCTATCACGGCTTAGCTGTCTGATTCTTCTGCTTCATATGGTATTATGTGGGGTCCCCTGGTGGTACCCAGTTGCTGTCTTGGACATTCTGAAGGAATCAAGACTTCTTTACTCACAGGTTTGGTGTTTTGATGGTAGCAGTTGAAAGTCTGGGCTCAGCTGGGCTCCTCTTTTTCTCCATGTAGTTGTAGGACCTCTTCATGTAGTCTCTTCAGTGGGATTTCAAACCTCTTACAAGGAGGCTCGGGTCTCCAAGAGATCAATGTGGGAACTGCCAGTCGTCCTAAAGATGAGGTCTAAGGCTGGAATAGCGTGACTTCCACTGTGCACTTTTGGTTAAAATAGTCATAAGCCAGCCCAGATTGAAAAGGAAGGTAAATATAATTTATCTCTTGATGAGGATTTCCAAGCATCTGGCTCCTTTCAAGTACAAACAGAATATACTAAGGAAAGGAATCTTCCCAAAATCCCAAACTGTGAATATGTGTAGTTACATGACCTTTTCAGGTCACTGGAAAATTATTACTTATGGTCAAACTGTTCTTTCACCTCAGTGAACAAGTGCAGTCCTGCTGAACAAGCGCCGTCTAGAGAAGATTACTACTGGGTCAAATAACATTTTAAAAAGTAAGAGATCATTATAGATTTCTCCCTATGAAAATCTGATATACTGAACTGCTATTTCACTGGTACCTTGACCTCTGTTCCTTTTGTGAGCACTTGGATTGTGCTTGCCTTCTAAGGCAATTCCTCAACTATTTGCTTGATATTCATGTTCTTGGCTTTTCTCAAACACTAAATTCTATAGTTTATTTGTTGAATGTTGTAGATGTGTATCCCAGGCAACAGATGCAATATACCCTGTTGTCCTGGCAGCACACAAACTTTAAGTACTTCAGTGCTTCTCCTAACCCTGTTAAGATGTTTTTTTTGGCACTTACTGACAGTAAGTGCAGTAACATGAAAGATGCCTTTTGGCATTGATTTGGCTTTACAGTCAGAAGACCAAAAGAGACTACCTTTCAACATTGTGTGCTGGGATTGTTGATCTAATCTGATCTATACAGGGGCTCATATAATGATGCAAGTTGTGTTAGGCAGGCATCTGGAACTGTCTGGCTGAATGAAAGTTATTGGAAATCAGAACACATCAGGCAAAATTAGCATAGCAGTTAAATGGCGCCAATACAGGTGCAATATTGGCTGACTGCTAGAATATGTCCCATGGCCACACAATCACACTCAGTAAAAGAATAAAAAGTTACATAGGAATGGTGTGAGAACAGGAAATGTCATAGACTACTGATGAAGTAGCCATGATAGGGTGGAATTTATTCCAGCACTTACAAAACCTACCAAGATACATTTCTAGGTATTTTGAAACATTTTGGGTCAGAAGAGGAAAGACAGAATGAGAAGTGAATGTAGTTTCTAAATTTTACTTTGGAATTTCTTTCTCTGCTTCTGTACTTCAATTCAATAAGCATTTACTGGGAACCTTTCTACACTGCTAATGGGAACATAAATTGGTACAGCTGCTATGGAAAACAGTATGGAGGTTCCTTAAAAACTAAAAATAGAACAGTCACATGATCCAGCGATTCATATCTGGAGAATATCATATTTTGAAAAGATACACGCACTCCCAATGTTCCCTGTAGCACTATTCACGATAGCCAATGCATGGAAGCAGCCTAAATGTCTATCAACAGATGAATGGGTAGAGAACATTGGTACATGTAGACAGTGGAATATTACTCAACCATGAAAAACAATGAAATAATGCCATTTGCAGCAACATGGATGGACCTAGAGGTTACCACACTAAGTGAAGTAAATCAAAGACAAATATCATATGATATTACTTATGTATGAAATCTAAAAAACTGATACAAAGGAACTTATTTACAAAACAGAAACAGACACACAGAGTTTGAAAACAAACTTCTGGTTACCAAGGGAAAAGTGGGGGAAAGGGAAAAGTAAGAGGTTGGGATTAACATACACATACTACTATATATACAACATACAATCAACAGGGACCTACTGTATTATTATACAGTAGGAACTCTACTCAATACCTTGTAATCATCTATGTGGGAAAAGACACTGAAAAAGAATATATATATATATATATATATACACACACACACACACATACATATATGTATAACTGAATCACTTTGTACACCATCAACTAACACAACATTGTTATAGTTCAGTTCAGTTCAGTTCAGTTCAGTCGCTCAGTCATGTCTGACTCTTTGGGACCCCGTGAATTGCAGCACCCCAGGCCTCCCTGTCCATCACCAACTCCCAGAGTTCACTCAGACTCACGTCCATCCAGTCAGTGATGCCATCCAGTCATCTCATCCTCTGTTGTCCCCTTCTCCTCCTGCCCCCAATCCCTCCCAGAATCAGAGTCTTTTCCAATGAGTCAACTCTTCGCATGAGGTGGCCAAAGTACTGGAGTTTCAGCTTTAGCATCATTCCTTCCAAAGAAATCCCAGGGCTGATCTCCTTTAGAATGGACTGGTTGGATCTCCTTTCAGTCCAAGGGACTCTCAAGAGTCTTCTCCAACACCAAAGTTCAAAAGCATCAGTTCTTCTGCTCTCAGCTTTCTTCACAGTCCAACTCTCACATCCATACATGACCATAGGAAAAACCATAGCCGTGACTAGACGGACCTTTGTTGGCAAAGTAATGTCTCTGCTTTTGAATATGCTATCTAGGTTGGTCATAACTTTCCTTCCAAGGAGTAAGTGTCTTTTAATTTCATGGCTGCAGTCACCATCTGCAGTGATTTTGGAGCCCCCAAAAATAGTCTGACACTGTTTCCCCATCAATTTCCCATGAAGTGATGGGACTGGATGCCATGATCTTCGTTTCTGAATGTTGAGCTTTAAGCCAACTTTTTCACTCTCCACTTTCACTTTCATCAAGAGGCTTTTTAGTTTCTCTTCACTTTCTGCCATAAGGGTGGTGTCGTCTGCATATCTGAGGTTATTGATATTTCTCTCGGCAATCTTGATTCCAGCTTTTGCTTCTTCCAGCCCAGCGTTTCTCATGATGTACTCTGCATATAAGTTAAATAAGCAGGGTGACAATATACAGCCTTGACGTACTCCTTTTCCTATTTGGAATCAGTCTGTTGTTCCATGTCCAGTTCTAACTGTTGCTTCTGGACCTGCATATAGGTTTCTCAAGAAGCAGGTCAGGTGGTCTGGTATTCCCATCTCTTTCAGAAATTTCCACAGTTTATTGTGATCCACACAGTCAAAGGCTTTGGCATAGGCAATAAAGCAGAAATCCATGTTTTTCTGGAGCTCTCTTGCTTTTTCCATGATCCAGCGGATGTTGGCAATTTGATCTCTGGTTCCTCTGCCTTTTCTAAAACCAGCTTGAACATCTGAAAGTTCACAGTTCACGTATTACTGAAGCCTGGCTTGGAGAATTTTGAGCATTACTTTACTAGTGTGTGAGATGAGTGCAATTGTGTGGTAGTTTGAGCATTATTTGGCATTGCCTTTCTTTGGGAGTTAACACAATAAAAAACAAAAAATTAAAATAAGAAACAAGCATTTATTAACTTACACCAGTTGAACATGTTTTCCGTTATTTGTACATTCCATGGGATTTACTGAGACACTGCTACATATGAGGCACAGGGCCAGGAGCTAGACACTTGCTGGTGAGCAAAAGTAGGCACAGTTTCAGGCTCAAGGGAGCTTTTAGACTACTTAGGGAGATAAGTAAATAAATAGTATATAATTGCAATTGAGATAAGTGTTAGTAATATTAATGGGTACCTAAATGCTCATATTTTAAAATCTCCACATTTCAGAGTGTTTACATGATAAAAAGTTGGTTTCTTACTCATTCTATAGCTCAGCATGGTTGTTCCTGTATTACGCAGCAATCTAGGTAGCTCTTTATGGGCAACAACTCAGGAACAGAAGTACCATTCATCTTACAACTCAGCTCTTTTCCAGAACTTAACTTCAGTTCACATTCTGTTGTTCACAATTTGGTCACATGATCAAGGTGGGGGTGGGGACAGAAAATAGAATTTAGTTGTGTGTGCCAAGGAGGAGAATAACTTTTAACCATCTACCAAATTCTGTGAATGAAAAGAACATGTGCTTTCAGATGTGATAAAGAAAACAAGTATAAGACAATATCATCATGAAACTTACAGTTTTGTTGGTGAAATATGCTAATGAAATATTTAAATAATACTGCAAGGCAATCTGCATTGGAATGAAATAGAGTATCAGAGGAGAAATATTTTGCCATTTTTGAATATAATCCCATTCTTTACGTTAAAAAAAAAATGGAAGTCCAAGCTTTTGTGATCCAGGAACATGGGATATCTTTCCATTTGTTTGCATCTTTAATTTTTTAAAAATCAACGTCTTATAGTTTTTATTGTATAGATTTTTCACTTCCTTGGGTAAATTTATTCTTAAGTATTTTATTGTCTTTTTTGCTTTTTAGAGTGAGATTATTTTCTTTGTCAGATATTTCATTGCTAGTTTATAGAACTATAATTGATTTCTGTATATTGATTTTATATTATGCAACTCAGCTGAGTTTATTAATTCCAACAGTTTTCTAGTAGAGTCTTTAGGATCTTCTATATATAAGAGCATATCATCTTCAAACAAAGGCAACTTTACTTCTTCCTTTCTGATTTGATTGCCTTTATTTTCTTGCTTTATGTCTCTAGCTAGGACTTCCAGTACAATGTTTAATAAGAGGAGTGATAGTGGGCACTCTTGTAAAAGTATTAAGTTGATGCAAAAGTAATAGTGGTTTCAGATCCTGAATTTTAAATCATTATAACTAGGCTTAAACACATCTTTATTAATCAAAATAGGAACCATTACAATCAACACATTTCTGCCAATGAGAACTAAGTTTGTTTATTTGTGTAGCATAAAAATCCTTGTTTTGAGATTCTTGGAAAGCATTTTTCTGTGACCTGATGGTTGTGAAAACATTTTCCCTGCAAAAATGCTGTTGAGATGCTTGAAGAAGTGGTAGCTGGTTCGAGAGAGGTCAGGTGCATATGGTAGATGAGGCAAAACTTTGTAGTCCAATCCATTAAACTTTCGAAGCATTGGTTGTGTGATGTGCGGTCGGGCATTGCCATGGAGAAGTGGACCCTTTCTGTTGACCAATGCTTGCTGCAGGCATTGCAGTTTTTAGTGCATCTCATCTTCTTACTGAGCATTCCTCTCAGATATAATGCTTTCACCAGGATTCAGAAAACTGTAGTGGCTCAGGCTGGCTGCAGACCACCAACAGTGACCATGACCCTTTTCTTGGTGAAAGTTTGGCTTTCGGAAGTGCTTTGGAGCTTCTTCTTGGTCCAGCCTCTGAGCTGATCATTGCTGGTTGTCATATAATATCCACTTTTCATCACACATCACAATCTGATTGAGAAATGGTCCATTGTTGTTGCGTAGAGTAAGATTACACTTCACAAAGATGATTTTTTTTCTTTGATTTCCAGTCAGCTCATGAGGCCCCTACTTACTGAGCCTTTTCACCTTTCTAACTTGCTTCAAATGCCAAATGACTATAAAATGATTAATGCTGAGTTCTTGGGCAACTTCTTGTTTAGTTGTAGGAGGATCAGCTTCAATGATGCTCTTGGCTGTTGTCAACTTCCAATGGCTGGTCACTGCACTCCTCATCTTCAAGACTCTCATCTCCTTTGCAAAGCTTCTTGAACCACCCCTGTGCTGTACGTTCATTAGCCTTTCCTGGGCCAAATGCATTGCTGATATTACAAATTGTCTCCGTGGCTTTATGACCATTCTGAACTTGAATAAGAAAATCACTTGAATTTGCTTTTTGTCTAATATCATTTCCATAAATACATAGAAAATAAACAGCAAGTAATAAGGCCATTAGCAAAAACCATAAACAAAGAAATGCACATTAAAATGGTGTATAGCACAACCACATTTATTTAAGAATGTATTCCAATATAAAATGGCAGATTTCAACAACGTAAAACCACAATTGCTTTTACGCCAACCTAGGCAATGGCACCCCACTCCAGTGTTTTTGCCTGGAAAATCTCATGGATGGAGGAGCCTGGTAGGCTGCAGTCCATGGGGTCGCTAACAGTCGGACACGACTGAGCGACTTCACTTTCACTTTTCACTTTCATGCATTGGAGAAGGAAATGGCAACCCACTCCAGTGTTCTTGCCTGGAGAATCCCAGGGACGGGGGAGCCTGGTGGGCTGCTCTCTATGGGGTCGCACAGAGTTGGACACGACTGAAGCGACTTAGCAGCAGCAGCAGCAATACTTGAGTAGGTAAAATGGCTAGTATCACAACTGGGTTACATATTTTTCAGAGAAATTTGTAATGCTCAGTGTTCATGTCCTTACCTACAAAATTGGTTCTTTTTTCTATTTACCAGCAGATAAGCCCACATTTCCACTTAGAGGTACTTATTACCAATTCCCAGTGCTGAAACTTCTTTTGAGAAAGTCAATCAAACGGGCCTGGATACTCCATCAAATTTCACTGTCCACAGCTGGTGAATACTATGTGCCAGACAAACTCATGCATTAAGTCTGACCTTGCTCTATTGGTCTTTTAGTTTAGGGCCAAAACTCTTACAAATACATTTTAGACCTATCTTTCTTGGATGCTTGGCAATGTGTCATTTGGCCATGGAGGCTGACAGAATTGAGCAGCTTGCACCATCAGGTATGCTGGGAGCTGAAGCTGGGCTAGCTTTAAAGTCACTCATTTAGGAGAGAGTAGTAACCTTCATTGTGTATCTCTATACATTATTAAAAATCTCTTATACTAAAAAAAGTCAAAGTTTGGCCAATTTTTTGGAGACAGTTTCTGAGATGAGAGAAGGAGTTGGAGGTAATCTAGTAGAGACTGTCATCACTAGACAATTTGGTACCTATGTGTTGTCCAGTCTTTATATTATGTTTTCTGAAAGTGATATGAATAGTATGTAATTTGCAAATCAGGTGGTTGGAGAATTGAGGGTGGGCACAGTTTTAATATGAGTAACACTTAGTGGATTGATAGGATTAGGTAGTGCCTCTCAAAATATACATTGTAGATGTTTTGTTTCCTAATCCCCTAGAAAGTCTAATGAAACGAAGATTCCTGGGCCACTTCTAGATTAAGACTGAAACTTGGGTTTTTGACCTCTGAACCTGCATGTTAAACAGAATTCCCTTTATTTTAAAGAATGACTGCTTGAGAAGGATGGAGAAAAAGTTAAACAATGGTATTGGAATATAAAGCATCAAATTACTCTTGTACATTTCTTGTGCATATTAATTTACCAAGTAAAAATTTACTTAATAATTCCAGATTTGGATCTAATAAAACGCTGTCTCTATATATGATCAGATCAAATATATTATTTATTCTTGCTTCTTTCAGACAAGTAGTCAAAAAAAATTATTTGTCTGCTCTGATTGCTGTTTGCTAGAATCAGCTGTCATGGATTATGTTAGGCATGTCAGAGGCCTTGTGAGAATCAGCTGTCAGGCATGAAATAGAATTGTACAGTTGCTATGGGTCAAAGAAGAGAGCGTTTTTGCTCTTGGAATTTTGACATTGTGTCAAGGGTTGTATAACTAGTTATATTTAACAAAGTGAGGTTCCCAGAAAGTCTCACAAAAAATTCTAAAGCACTGAAATATCTCTTGATTATGAAATACTCATATTATGAGTCTAATATTCCTTATGGTAATTAGGAGATACTAAGTAAACATTTTTCATGCTAAATCCTGATCCTAAGATTTTTATGAAGGCTTTTAGAAGGACTCATACTTGAAACTGTGAATTGGACTTTCTTGAAATTATTATATATTCTAAGTAGATGCTACTGTTAATTATGTTGACTTTTTAACTGATAGTATTAAAAACTATAGAAAGAGTTCAGTAAGTTCTTTTGGAATTAATGCTCAGTTAAGAATCCAGAAAGAAAAGTGAAAGTAAAAGTTGCTCTGCTATTGCTACTGCTAAGTCGTTTCAGTCGTGTCCTACTCTGTGCTACCCCATAGACAGCAGCCCAGCAGGCTCCCTCGTCCCTGGGATTCTCCAGGTAAGAACACTGGAGTGGGTTGCCATTTCCTTCCCCAATGCATGAAAGTGAAAAGTGAAAGTGAAGTCGCTCAGTCATGTCCGACTATTAGCGACCCCATGGACTGCAGCCTACCAGGCTCCTCTGTCCATGGGATTTTCCAGGTAAGAGTACTGGAGTGGGGTGCCATTGCCTTCTCCCAAAAGTCACTCAGTCATGTCCAACTCTTTGCGACCCCATGGACTATACAGTCCATGGAATTATCCAGGCCAAAATACTGGAGTGGGTAGCCTTTCCCTTCTCCAGGGGATCTTCCCAACCTAGGGATTGAACCCAGGTCTCCCGCATTGCAAATGGATTTTTTACTAGCTAGGTCACCAGGGAAGCCCAAGAATACTGGAGTGGTTAGCCTATCCCTTTTCCAGCAGATCTTCCGGATCCAGAGTCTCCTGCATTACAGGCAGATTTTTCAACAGTGGAGCTACCAGGGAAGTCCTAGAATTCTTGGTTAATAAATGCCAAATTATGAAATTACCAATCTTGGCATGCGATCAGTAGTGGGGCATGCTAACGATGCTAAGGCTCTCATTTCCTTCTCTTAGCTTCTACCTATTCAGAGGTCACATGTTAGCCACACAGAATACATTTGGCTTGTGGATATATCTAATTTGGAAAACAGAGCTCGTTAACTTTTTTAATTAAATGAAACAATATGAAAATTGGACGATTCCACATAAAAACTCAGCTTTCTGGATTCTCATGAAAAATCAGTTATAAGCCACGTTCCCCTGTGGCAGAGGTCAAGAATTGCCCTGAGTGGATGCACAAGTGCTCTCCAGCATGAACCTGTTTACTCATTTATACTACCTGCTTCTGAGTTTGTGAAACTTCAAAGGCTTGAGGCTCTTTCTTGTTAAAGTGATCTGTCCATCCTTTTAAATTTCCAGTATGCTTCACTTAGGATCCTCTCAAGGGGACAACTTACTCTGTAAGGAAAAACAAGCCTCTTGATTACATTTAGTAAAGATGCATGTATATAAGAAATACACAAAAGTGCACAGAGGCACACAAAATCCGTCTAGATTTATTAAGCTTAAAAGATGTATTCCTTTTTTCTGTTGGGATAAGAACCAGAGTCAGTAAAATGAAATATAATAGGGAGATATGTGAACTCCTAGATTTACTTAGGTATGGATACACAAATTCAAATGCATATGTACAAAGTCAATTAAGAAATGCAAAGCCATGGATATATACTTTGGCAGTATTTTTATGAAGATAGTATCAGTAAGTGAAAAGTTCAATGTGCATCAGTAGAGTGATATGACTACTTTTAAAAGGTTGCAAAAAGAGGCGTTTTAAGAGAAATGTACAAGGGATGGAAACTGTGGTCTTTGGACTCTGTATTTGGAAACTGGATATGGAGGGATATTTTCTCTGAAGTATTCAAAAGACATTGACCACAGAGTTTCAGGAAATGTGAGAACAGGTGACTGAGATGGAGAAGGGTCTAGCATTATGTCATATAAGGAATGATTGACAAAGCCATAGGTTTTAATCAGAGAAGATGGAAACAGGTTAGGGAAAATAGACAAGGCCTTTAAATATTTGAAGAGCTGTTATACATCTGAGGGTGTACACTTATACTCTATGACTCCAAGGAAGAGAAAATGAGAAAGACTCATGTAGTTTTTAAACTGTGGGAGAAGGCAAACTGCAGATTGTTCAGACAAGTAACACTGAAGACTGTGTATTGAGAACTAAAAAATCCATGTTAACAGATGGATTCAGACCACTTGGTAAAGACATCATGATACAAGGGCCAAGACAGACAAAGCAGAGTGTTGAAAGGTAACTTTGTCTTTTATTAGAATTGTAGAAGTTCCTAAAAGTTACAAAGACATCAGACAGAAAAAAGCCTAATTAAAACTACTTTGAGTCCTATCATTTAGATAAAGACTATTAACAATTTTGGTTATAGGCTTTCAAATTCCTTATAAGACATTATACATAAAAACTTCTTTATCAAAATTGAGATTCTACTATAGAAATTTTCCTGTAATGTTTCTTTTGTTTTTTGAAGATGTTATTTATTTATTTGGCCACACAACATGTGGGATCTTAGTTTCCACACTGGAGATTGAACCCACCCCCTCAGCAGTGGAAGGGTGAGCCTTAACCACAGGATTGCCAGGGAAGTCCCAAGTGGTGTTTCTTTTTCCACTTCAAAATACATAAATGCCTTCTTCTTTCACATTTAAGTGTGTGTTTAAATTATCAGTAGCATGTTTTATTATACTATATTTCTATATAGTAATTAAAAGTTAAAAATTAATTTGTCATTGGAAATCTATACTGTTTCCTATTGTGAGAAATTACGAAAAATGATGAAATATATAATTATGTCTATAGGATATATTTCTCAAGTGGGATGATAGTGTCAAAGTACACATTCTTTTTAGGGACTGTGACATATATTACAAGTATTCCTACAAAAAATGTTTCACAATTTATACTCCTACCAGCTGGTAATGATGGAGACATTTTCTGAACATTTATATTAAATTCAATATTATCATTGAATTTAAAAGTTTTTTCCAAGTTTAAATTTTTCTGCACTTATATATATATTTATTTATTATTAAAATTTTGTATATATTTAGCATGTTACATTTATATTTACTTTTTAAATAAATGTATATTCATATGTTTAGCCGATATTTTTAGATATTCATCTTTTTCTTATTTTCAGAAGTTTTTTTTTAGGCTATTAGCCCATTGTCTTCATATGGTTAAATAGGTCTTCTTGTTTATCATTTATATTTCAAGCTTATTTGCAATATATACCCATATATCAATAACGGATGAATCTAAGATTTTATCGTACTTGGAAGCTAATGAGTTAGCTTGTCACAATTTCATGGACACTGGCAAAAGACACAAGACTTCTGGATCAGAGAAAATGTATAGTTGAATACTTAAAGCAATAGTAGTCGACAGAATGTCAGCAGTTTTCTTAAGCTGATTTTACAAGCCCCAGTTCCCACAGGGCAACATGACAAGGGCCAGGTGATATTTGCACATGTAACATCCTTATTTTACAGGATAGTAACCCCAAACTTGGAGAAGGCAATGGCACTCCATTGCAGTATTCTTGCCTGGAAAATCCCATGGATGGAGGAGCCTGGTGGGCTGCAGTCCATGGGGTCACTGAGAGTCGGACACGACTGAGTGACTTCACTTTCACTTTTCACTTTCATGCATTGGAGAAGGAAATGGCAACCCTCTCCAGTGTTTCTGCCTGGAGAATCCCAGGGACGGGGGAGCCTAGTGGGCTGCCATCTATGGGGTCGCACAGAGTCGGACATGACTGAAGCGACTTAGCAGCAACCCCAAGTTTAGAAAACCCCAATATTTTATAATAGAAAGAATTTTGATCAGTATTTGCCCTAGAGGGAGACATGCATGTTGGAGAGCAGACAAACATACCCATATCTCTATTTCCCAAGGCTGTTGCTGAATAAACATTCTTGAAAAGCTAATTCAGAAAAGCTTTTCAGTGTCTTGGTTCCCAAAACATGCAAGAATATTAGGGACTAATGGAGAACTGTATTCTGACAATATGTGCCACAAGTAATTCCAAAACTATACAGTAGAATTTATCACTCTTAAATAGTTCCTTTTATTATTAGACTGAAAAGGTTTCCCCCTTTTTTGAGATTGTTATTAAACTGCTGTCAGAGAATTCCCACTCTAGTACTTATCAGAAGTTACTACTAATGTGTTCCGACAGAAGAGATCTGCTTCATGAAGGGATTTCCAGGTCCCCCATTTTGTCTTGAATATTCAAACAAATGATTTTTTATATTATTAATAATAAACTATTTGTTTTACTATATAAATAACTCCCCAATTCACGTATAATTCATACAGGAAGATACGCCTTGTTCATCCTTTAGCTTTGATAATTCTGCCACACCACATTCCTTATAAAAATTTACTAATATATATTTAGTACCAACTGCCTGTCAGTAATTGTTCCAATTACTTCACAATTAGTTCATTTTGTTCTTGCAATAATCTGAGATAGGTACTATTCTCCCAGTTTCACAAATGCATAACTGAGACTCAGAGGCAACAAGAAATTTATTCAAGATCAAATTCTTGAACTTGAGAATTATAATCAGAGTTCATCTGATTTCAACAAGGAATTTTTCTATTGTCTCATGTCCTTGGAAGTAAAGGACAAATTTAGGTATACAATTCATCAGAGGTGATCCTATACAATGTTGACTTTTTGTGTATCTGTAACCCATCTAATAAAAGTTACAAACCACAAGGGAGAAGAAATGCTTTCTCACACACACACAGACACACACACAGACACACACAGTGTATTGCATGTACTTTCAGTATTATTTTAAATGACATATTTGATATTAATTTATAGTGGTATAGGATGAGCTATATGCATTTTATGTTCAGTCATTTACTGTGTTTTTCTTTATCCTTTAGTTCTTTAAATCTTCTGGCAACAGATATTTTTTAAAGTTAACTTATCATCAAATGCTTAGGGAAAATGCTCAGTGAGATAAAATTAGAGCATCTATAGTTGAATCACACTTGGGAGATGGGATTATTTGGCCTTACCTTTATCCATTAATGTGGAACCAGAATGGAATCTGCTTACAATGATGGACTGTGGAATCAGAGAGCTGGATTCCAAATCCTGGCTCCACACAATAGTTATTTTATAAATATTTAGCAACTGGTAATGAGGGCATTGTCCAGTCAGAATGGATGGAGGCCGTGAAGACCTGAGATAGCTGCACCAGCTTGTAACCAACTCTGGCTCTGTCGCTCCGCTAGCCATGCTTTTATCTGTAAAATGAGCAGGAGCAGTCGTCATTATCTCACAGGGTGTTTATGAGTATTAGATGTGATAATATAAATAAAGTACTTAGGACAATGTTTGGTAGAAAGAGGTACTCACTGTCTACCATCAGTAGTAGAAGCAGCAGCATTATGACTAATAGTTGAAGAGCTCTGGAGGAACTTCAGAATTTTAGTTAAAATGTTTAAAACTCTCTGCCTAAGGGAAGACGGGGAAGACCTTGTTAAATTTGTGAATGGTGCAAGTCTCTAAAGAATATCATTTGGATTGAAGAATTAAGGATCAGAGAGATGTTGAAAAACCAGCAAGAAAGGAAGGAACTAATACAATGATATTCAGTAGGGATAAATACCAAGTTCTGCCTTTTAGTTATTCTATTAAAAAAAAACCTACCTGTTTATAGAAATGGGGGAAAACAAGAATGAAGGGGATTCTAGTGAAAAATACTCCAGGATTTTAGCTAAACAGTCAATAGGAAATGTGTTATTGCCCCTAACTATGGTTGATAGGATTTCTGACACAGTGGCCACGTTAGTGCTATCACTCCCAGTGGACATATCACACCTGAAACATATTCAGTACCAGGCACTAGGCTGTAGATAGACACATGGATGTATCAGATTTATTCAGAAAACTGTGAAGGAGGGTGAATACTGAAGATTCTCGAAACCAGGAAGGGTAACCAGGCATGTTTTGCTGAGTCAAGCAGAGACCTAAGGGAGAGCTGATGGTGATTTTCTAATGTTTGGCTAGCTTTCACATGGATGAGTTGACTGTGCTCTGTCAGGAAGGAATAGAACCAATCAGTGAAATTCATAGAAAGGCAAAGTTCAGCTCTACATAAAACATGCCTAAAATAGATCTCCCTGCTTACAGATGGGGGAACTTATTCTTTTTAAGTTGTGTTCAAAACCAGAGGGTGTAGCAGTTGGGTGAAGAATGCTGTAAAGGGAATGTTGTCATTGGTGAGAAGTTAGTAATCTCTTTATTTCCCTTCTAAAACTCTTTAAATGTATAATTTCAAGTTATGATCCAAGTTGTCTATGAATAATGAATGGAAAAATGAAGAAAGAGTATAAAAGGAGAATAAAAATATTTTAGTTATCCCAGAAAGAAGATTTTATCTCAACATAAGAATTTTCTAACAACTAGAATTGTGGAAGTACACAATAGGCAGCTTTCTGACAAAGTGAGTTTCTATCTTTGGAACTTTTACTGGATGATGTAGTTATTTATTCTTGGCAAGTGATGGGTACTTGGAAAATTTCATTCCCTTGAATGAATTATCTCCTGTCAGGAATGTTGTTTGAAGGATTCTTGAAATTTTGGAAGATGTACTAGGTGAAATTTCTAAGGTTTCCAGTTCTAAAGTTTATTTGTATTGTGTCTGTCTTGTATCCAAGTGTATTTTATCTTATTTGTTCCATATTGAATTCTCTCAATGCCCACCTGAGAAATCACTCTGTTTACTAAAACCAAATCAATATTATATGAACCAAACATGATTGCTGTTCCAGAAGTTCTTTATTGCTTTTACAGAGTGGCTTAGTTTACTTTGATTTTATTATAAATACATTTTAGTGATGTTTGTTCATTCTTAGATTTCTTTGCTTATCCCCAAATCTTGTAAATGTAGAAGATAGTATTGGGGCTTCAGATACTCATTAGTATTATAGAGTATGTTTGAAGACAGATTTTTCTCTGCAAAATATATGGATTAGAACTTTCAGTTCAAAAGAATGTATAATTATCAGTTATTAGATATTTAATTATTAGGTCACAATATATCTTTGACTTTTATTATTATGAAAGTTATATTAATTTATAAAATAGAATAAAAACCATACACATGAAGAGGAAAATAAATATCACTTACTGTTTTAGTTTCCCAGGGCTGCCTGAACACATGACCTCAAATTTGGTGACTTAAAACAACAAAACAATGTGTTCTCTCACAGTTCTGTAGACAAGAAATCCAAAATCAAGGTGTCAACAAGGCTGTACTTCCTCTGAACACTCTGGGGAAGAGTCCTGCCTTGCTTCTTCCTAGCTTCTGGAAGCTCCCAGCAATCATTGGCGTTCCTTTGTGACTGTATCATCCCAATCTGCCTTTGTCTTCACATGGCCTTCTTCTGCTTTGTCTTTGTGTATCATCTCTTTTTATAAGGGCACTAGTCGTTGGATTTAAAGCCCACCCTAATCCAGTCTGGCCTCATCTTAGCTAATTACATATGCGTGAGTGCTTAGTCACTTCAGTAGAGTCTGACTCTCTGCAACCCTATGGATCACGGCCTGCCAGGCTCCTCTCTCCATAGGATTCTCCAGGCAAGAATACCGGACTGGGTTGCCATTTCCTTCTCCAATAATACATGCAAAGGCTCTATTTCCAAATAAAGCCACATTCTGTGGTTTCACATGTATATGACTTTTGAGGGGACTCTATTCAATCCACTATACCTAAAATCTAATTTTAGGTATATAAAGTATTTTGATACACATGCTTTCATTTTTATTTCTTTCAGGTCTATTATGAAACTGGGATCTTGGTACACATACTGCTTTGGACCTGCTTACTTCATTTGATATTGTGAATTGGTACTGTGGCATTAATTAATTATCTACACTTCACATTTCCAGTGTACCAAGTATCAACCAATACTCTATTGATGAATTAGGTGGTATATTGCCCCCTCCTTTTTGTTATTATAAATAAGGTTATGAGAACTTCCTTGTATATAAATCTTTGGATAAATCAGTGATTGTTTCTTGTGATATGAAGTTCTATGCTACATGTACAATTGTTTGGTTCAAGAGTGTATATTTTTTCCAAGACATTTTAATAATATTCAGCTTATACCATCTGATATTCTGAATGGCAGGTCAGTAGACTGTGTTTATGTCTTTTTTAAAAGAACTTAGTTCTGGGAAAAATTTTATTAAAGTTCCAGCACGTCATCTTGTCAATGTTTACGTCAATATTTAATATATTAATGCTGTGAGTAGTTTATGTTCCAGGTTAGATCTTGAAATAGGTAGTTTTGACTTTGGGCAAATACTGTATATGACTAATGTCAGACTTTATTTTTTGGGGCTCCAAAATCACTACAGATGGTGACTGCAGCCATGAAATTAAAAGATGCTTACTCCTTGGAAGATAAGTTATGACCAACCTAGATAGCATATTGAAAAGCAGAGATATTACTTTGCCAACAAAAGTTTGTCTAGTCAAGGCTATGGTCTTTCCTGTGGTCATGTATGGATGTGAGAGTTGGACTGTGAAGAAAGCTGAGCGCTGAAGAATTGATGCTTTTGAACTGTGGGTGTTGGAGAAGACTCTTGAGAGTCCCTTGGACTGCAAGGAGATCCAACCAGTCCATTCTGAAGGAGATCAGCCCTGGGATTTCTTTGGAAGGACTGATGCTAAAGCTGAAACTCCAGTACTTTGGCTACCTCATGTGAAGAGTTGACTCATTGGAAAAGACTCTGATGCTGGGAGGGATTGGGGGCAAGAGGAGAAGGGAATGACAGAGGATGAGATGGCTGAATGGCATCACTGACTCGATGGACGTGAGTCTGAGTGAACTCGGGGAGTTGGTGATGGACAGGGAGGCCTGGCATGCTGCGATTCATGAGATCGCAAAGAGTTGGCCACAACTGAGTGACTGAACTGAACTCAATCTGAAAGGACTGCTTCCCTTTCTGTCTTCTCTAACCCCAGTCATTTCCATGTGTGTTTTGTCATCAGTCATAGTATGGATTCTAGAGATGGTTTTTAGCAAGCAGATAGTACAATGTACCTAAGGCTTTAAGGCTTCCTTTCCACTGTGCTTTGAAAGCTAGACGTATGACCAGAAATGTGTACAGTACTTCTAAAAAGTGATCAGAATCATTTTTTATGTCAAAATAAATGCATTGAAGATATACTTTTAGGATTTTAAACTTTTTGAAACCAAATTATTTGTTTATTCTTTTAATAGAAACATTATTTCTATTTTGGTAGGCGAGGCATAAATTTAGATGCTTAGAGGTATAGGTCACATGAATCAGGAAAGCTAAGAAATTATGAATGCTGTAAATCCTATAAACAGACTGAAAACAATTCTTCTGATGTTGTTGCTGTTCAGTTGCAAGTCGTGTCTGACTCTCTGAGACCCCATGGACTGCAGCAAGCCAGGCCTCCCTATCGCCCACCATCTCCTGGAGTTCACCCAAGTTCATGTCCTTTGAATTAGAGATGCTTCTGATGTGCCCACATCTAAAAAAGCATGTTTTACTCATTTCTATTTTCTTGCTATGTGTGAAAAATGGGACTGTAGTTGCCAGGTAGGAATTTTTTAAGCAAAATCCAGATATTCAAAAATTTTTGTTAAAATCCCAATTTTTAATCATAGATAAAATTGTGGAAAAATTTTATAGGAAAAAAACCATACTTTTGTGGATAATATTTGCCTTTATTGTTCTAAATTTTGACTTTTGTTTATTGAAGTGTTCACTTTTCTGATGAGTTTATTGTTGCATTTTTTTTAAAGCCAGAGTTTTAGTTTGACACCCCTCACCCTTAATTAACTAAAAGGCACTGCGCATAGGGGAAAAAGATATTCAGATTGTTGTGGTATACTTTCCAAGCATGCTAGCATGCAGCTGGTCAACCTTAAAATTGTAAAGTCAACTTAAATCCCTTTTTTGGCAGTCAATTATTTTTGTCTTTCAAACACCTCAAAGGGTCAAAAAAGGAATTTTACTCTTCATACACAAAAGCCCTCAGTCTTAGTTATTGGAAAAAGATAGGAGTCTCAATAATTAGACATGGAGGAAATCAGGATATCCAACTAATAAGCCAATTGATTTCATTTACAATGAATGATATAGATGAACTATATTTAAAGGTATTGACTTACATAGTGGATTGTATATTGAAATTAAGGTCATCAGATCAGATCAGTCACTCAGTCATGTCCAACTCTTTGCAACCCCAAGAATCGCAGCACGCCAGGCCTCCCTGTCCATCACCAACTCCAGGACTTCACTGAGACTCACGTCCATTGAGTCAGTGATGCCATTCAGCCATCTCATCCTCTGTCGTTCCCTTCTCCTCCTGCCCCCAATCCCTCCCAGCCTCGGAGTTTTTTCCAATGAGTCAACTCTTCACATGAGGTAGCCAAAGTATTGGAGTTTCAGCTTGACCATCATTCCTTCCAAAGAAATCCCAGGGCTGATCTCCTTCAGAATGGACTGGTTGGATCTCCTTGCAGTCCAAGGGACTCTCAAGAGTCTTCTCCAACACCACAGTTCAAAAGCATCAATTCTTCGGTGCTCAGCCTTCTTCACAGTCCAACTCTCACATCCATACATGACCACTGGAAAAACCACAGCCTTGACTAGACAGACCTTTGTTGGCAAAGTAATGTCTCTGCTTTTGAATATGCTATCTAGGTTGGTCATAACTTATCTTCCAAGGAGTAAGCGTCTCTTCATTTCATGGCTGCAGTCACCACCTGCAGTGATTTTGAGGCCCCCCAAAAACAAAGTCTGACACTGTTTCCCCATCTATTTCCCATGAAGTGATGGGACCAGATGCCATGATCTTCGTTTCTGAATGTTGAGCTTTAAGCCAACTTTTTCACTCTCCACTTTCACTTTCATCAAGAAGCTTTTTAGTTTCTCTTCACTTTCTGCCATAAGGGTAATGTCATCTGCATATCTGAGGTTATTGATATTTCTCCCAGCAATCTTGATTCCAGCTTGTGCTTCTTCCAGCCCAGCGTTTCTCATGATGTATCCTGCATATAAGTTAAATAAACAGGGTGACAATATACAGCCTTGACGTACTCCTTTTCCTATTTGGAACCAGTCTGTTGTTCCATGTCCAGTTCTAACTGCTGCTTCCTGACCTGCATACAGATTTCTCAAGAGGCAGATCAGGTGGTCTGGTATCCCCATCTCTTTCAGAATTTTCCACAGTTTACTGTGATCCACACAGTCAAAGGCTTTGTCATAGTCAATAAAGCAGAAATAGATGTTTTTTTGAAACTCTCTTGGTTTATCCATGATCCAGAGGATGTTGACAATTTGATCTCTGGTTCCTCTGCCTTTTCTAAAACCAGCTTGAACATCAGGAAGTTCACAGTTCACATATTGCTGAAGCCTGACTTGGAGAATTTTGAGCATTACTTTACTAGCGTGTGAGATGAGTGCAATTGTGCGGTAGTTTGAGCATTGTTTGGCATTGCCTTTCTTTGGGATTGGAATGAAAACTGACCTTTTCCAGTCCTGTGGCCACTGCTGAGTTTTCCAAATTTGCTGGCATATTGAGTGCAGCACTTTCACAGCATCACCTTTCAGGATTTGGAATAGCTCAACTGGAATTCCATCACCTCCACTAGCTTTGTTCGTAGTGATGCTTTCCAAGGCCCACTTGACTTCACATTCCAGGATGTCTTGCTCTGGATCAGTAATCACACCATCGTGATTATCTGGGTCATGAACATCTTTTTTGTACAGTTCTTCTGTGTATTCTTGCCATCTCTTCTTAATATCTTCTGCTTCTCTTAGGTCCATACCATTTCTGTCCTTTATCGAGCCCATCTTTGCATGAAATGTTCCTTTGGTATCTCTGATTTTCTTGAAGAGATCTCTAGTCTTTCCCATTCTGTTGTTTTCCTCTATTTCTTTGCATTGATTGCTGAAGAAGGCTTTCTTATCTCTTCTTGCTATTCTTTGGAACTCTGCATTCAGATGTTTATATCTTTCCTTTGCTCCTTTGCTTTTCGCTTCTCTTCTTTTCACAGCTATTTGTAAGGCCTCCCCAGACAGCCATTTTGCTTTTTTGCATTTCTTTTCCATGGGGATGGTCTTGATCCCTGTCTCCTGTACAATGTAACGAACCTTGTTCCATAGTTCATCAGGCACTCTAACTATCAGATCTAGGCCCTTAAATCTATTTCTCACTTCTACTGTATAATCATAAGGGATTTGATTTAGGTCATACCTGAATGGTCTAGTGGTTTTCCCTACTTTCTTCAATTTAAGTCTGAATTTGGCAATAAGGAGTTCATGGTCTGAGCCACAGTCAGTTCCTGGTCTTGTTTTTGCTGACTGTAAAGAGCTTCTCCATCTTTGGCTGCTAAGAATATAATCAATCTGATTTCAGTGTTGACCATCTGGTGATGTCCATGTGTAGAGTCTTCTCTTGTGTTGTTGGAAGAGGGTGTTTGTTATGACCAGTGCATTTTCCTGGCAAAACTCTATTAGACTTTGCCCTGCTTCATTTCGTATTCCAAGGCCAAATTTGCCTGTTACTCCAGGTGTTTCTTGACTTCTTACTTTTGCATTCCAGTCCCCTATAATGAAAAGGACATCTTTTTTGGGTGTTAGTTCTAAAAGGTCTTGTAGGTCTTCATAGAACTATTCAACTTCAGCTTCTTCAGCGTTACTGGTTGGGACATAGACTTGGATTACTGTGATATTTATAATTTTAGTATTTTACTTTCCTTTTATAAAGGGTTAGCTAATGATACTATCCCTAAATGTATTTACTTTTATAATAATCCTATTCATAAAAACTTTATATATAAAAATTTCCCAAAGTGATCTTTATTATAATAAAGTTTATGATTTGCCACTCATATAATGATGACAAGTCTTAATATTATGGAACATGATTGAAGTACTAGAATAAAGTTGATAGTTTATTCTAACACCTATAATAGTTCTTTAGAGTTAATATTAAAATATTTTAAATTATTCCGCTATACATTGCTGATTATATGACAGCATCACAAGATCCTAAATATTTTAATTAGTTGTGTACTATTTTCTTGTACGAAACTGACAATTTAATTTGTTGTCTTCAGTATGTACTATGTCAATCCCAGTATTTACCAGCTAGTTTTCTTCCACTAGTTTTATTGTCAAGTAAAACAAACTGGTATATTTCTGACTATAATTGACTCTTTTGTCAATGGCCAGTCATGACTTGATTATCCTTACAGGGTCTCCTTATTTCTTGGTTCAGTCAAAAGCTACAAAAAGCTATTGACTAGAAAATGACTTGAACTCCAAGTGGTAATTGAACAAGGGAAAATTTAAAAGAAAATATGGACAGAAAGAGGTGTTAGAAAATTCACACATCTGTTGCTCATTTCATACTAGTGGTTTCTCAGAGAGAGCCTGTGTGAAATAGATAAGAAATTTGTAGAAGAGAAAAATAAGCATGACCTATAAAAGTGGATGAATTTACTGCTCGGCAGAAGTGATAATGCTGTCCAGATTGAGTTAATTTGGGGGGAAGGAATAACAGTGCAAATATTTTAATTTCAGCTTTTTTCACCTCTCATAGCTATATAACTAGTGGCATATGTTAAATGATATAAAGATATGCTTTTGGCTGACAAAATTTAAATACTTAAAATTTTCATAAAATGGCATTGAGCTAATAGCAGACCACCTTACCTGCCTCCTGAGAAACCTACATGCAGGTCGAGAAGCAACAGTTAGAACCATACATGGAACGACGTGTGTTAGTCGTTCAGTCGTAGCCAACTTTTTGCAACCCCATGGACTGTAGCCCACCATGCTCCTCTGTCCATGGGATTTCCCAGGCAAGAACACTGGAGTGGGTTGCCATTTCCTTCTTCAGCAGATCTTCCCAACCCAGGGATTGAACTCGGGTCTCCAATATTGTAGGCAAACTTTACCATCTGATCACCAGGGATGCCCTACATGGAACAATGGACTGGTTCAAAAGGGGGAAAAGAGTAAATCAAACCTGTATATTGACACCCTGCTTATTTAACTTATATGCAAAGTACATTATGCAAAATGCCAAACTTGATATAGCTCAAGGTAGAATCAAGATTGCTGGAAGAAATGTCAGTAACCACAGACATGCAGATGATACCACCCTAATGGCAGAAAGTGAAGAAGAACTAAAGAGCCTTTTGATGAAGGTGAAAAAGGAGAGTGAAAAAGTTGGCTTAAAGCTCAACATTCAGAAAACTAAGATCATGTCATCTGGTCCCATCACTTCATAGCAAATAGATGGGAAAAAAATGGAAATAATCACAGACTTTATTTCCCTGGGCTCCAAAATCACTTCAGATGGTGACTGCAGCCATGAAACTAAAAGACGCTGGCATCTTGGAAGAAAAGCTATGACTAACCTAGACAGTATATTAAAAAGCAGAGATGTTATGTTGCCAACAAATGTCCATCTAGTCAAAGCTAAGGTTTTTCCAGTAGTCATGTATGGATGTGAGAGTCGGACCGTAAAGAAGGTTGAGCACCAAAGAATTGATGCTTTCTAACTGTGTGGATCACAATAAACTATGGAAAATTCTGAAAGAGATGGGAATACCAGACCACCTGACCTGCCTCTTGAGAAATCTGTATGCAGGTCAGGGAGCAACAGTTAGAACTGGACATGGAACAACAGACTAGTTCCAAATAGGAAAAGGAGTATGTCAAGGCTGTATATTGTCACCCTGCTTATTTAACTTCTATGCAGAGTACATCATGAGAAATGCTGGGCTGGAAGAAGCACAAGCTGGAATCAAGATTGCTGGGAGAAATATCAATAACCTCAGATATGCAGATGACACCACCCTTATGGCAGAAAATGATGAGGAACTAAAAAGCTTCTTGATGAAAGTGAAAGAGGAGAGTGAAAAAGTTGGCTTAAAGCTCAACATTCAGAAAATGAAGATCATGACATCTGGTCCCATCACTTCATGGCAAATAGATGGGGAAACAGTGGAAACAGTGTCAGACTTTATTTTTTGGGGCTCCAAAATTACAGATGGGCAGATGGTGATTGCAGCCATGAAATTAAAGGACGCTTACTCCTTGGAAGGAAAGTTATGACCAACCTAGACAGCATATTGAAAAGCAGAGATATTACTTTGCTAACAAAGGTCCATCTAGTCAAGGCTATGGTTTTTCCAATGGTCATGTATGGATGTGAGAGTTGGACTGCGAAGAAAGGTGAGCACCGAAGAATTGATACTTTCGAACTGTGGAGCTGGAGAAGACTCTTGAGAGTCCCTTGGACTGCAAGGAGGTCCAACCAGTCCATCCTAAAGGAGATCAGTCCTGGGTGTTCATTGGAAGGAATGATGCTGAAGCTGAAACTCCAATACTTTGGCCACCTCATGCAAAGAGTTGACTCATTGGAAAAGACTCTGATGCTGGGAGGGATTGGGGACAGGAGGAGAAGGGGACGACAGAGGATGAGATGGCTGGATGGCATCACTGACTCTATGGACATGAGTTTGAGTGAACTCTGGGAGTTGCTGATGGACAGGGAGGCCTGGCATGCTGTGATTCATGAGGTCACAAAGAGTCGGACACAACTGAGAGACTGAACTGAATTGTGGTGCTGGAGAAGACTCTTGAGAGTCCCTTGGGCCACAAGGAGATGAAATCAGTCAATCCTAAAGGAAATCAGTCCTGAATAGTAAAGCTCCAAAACTTTGACTACCTAATGTTAAGAGCTGACTCTTTGGGAAAAACCCTTTTGCTGGTAAAGATTGAGGACAGGAGGAGAAGGGGGCAACAGAAGATGAGATGGTTGCATGACATCATCAACTCAATAAACATGAGTCTGGGCAAACTTTGGGGAACAGTGAAGGGCAGGGAAGCCTGATGTGCTGCAGTCCATGGGGTCACAAAGAGTTGGATATGACTGAGCCACTGAACAAGAACCTTGGCCTAATAAAATTCAATATAACTTATTAATGTCATCTTAGTTTTGAAGGTATAGGAAGCCTTTCCAGGAATGATCCATATGCATGAGAGTATGTTGGATGAATACCAGAAATAGTCAAATAAGTTTTATGACAGTCCAGGGATCCATAGATGCACACAGAAATGACTGGCTGATTTTTAACACCAGAATATTTTTTTCATCAATTAGGAAAAGTCAGATATCCACATTTCCAAATCTTCATAAACCATGAACTTGGGTGTTCATGTATTTGTGTGGTTACAAGTGAAAATGTCCATTTTTTTAACAGAGTATACCTGAAATGAAAGATGATTCATTATCAGAGAAATGCAAATCAAAACCACTATGAGGTACCATTTCACACCAGTGAGAATGGCTGTGATCCAAAAGTCTACAAGCAATAAATGCTGGAGAGGGTGTGGAGAAAAGGGAACCCTCTTACACTGTTGGTGGGAATGCAAACTAGTACAGCCACTATGGAGAACAGTGTTAAGATTCCCTAAAAAACTGGAAATAGAACTGCTTTATGATCCAGCAATCTCACTGCTGGGCATACACACTGAGGAAACCAGAAGGGAAAGAGACACGTGTACCCCAATGTTCATCGCAGCACTGTTTATAATAGCCAGGACATGGAAGCAACCTAGATGTCCATCAGCAGGTGAATGGATAAGAAAGCAGTGGTACATATACACAATGGAGTATTACTCAGCCATTAAAAAGAATACATTTGAATCAGTTCTAATGAGGTGGATGAAACTGGAGCCTATTATACAGAGTGAAGTAAGCCAGAAGGAAAAACACCAATACAGTATAATAACACATATATATGGAATTTAGAAAGATGGTAACAATAACCCTGTATACGAGACAGCAAAAGAGACACTGATGTATAGAACAGTCTTATGGACTCTATGGGAGAGGGAAAGGGTGGGAAGAGTTGGGAGAATGGCATTGAAACATGTAAAATATCATGTATGGAATGAGATGCAGTCCAGGTTCGATGCATGATACTGGATGCTTGGGGCTGGTGCACTGGGACGACCCAGAGGGATGGTATGGGGAGGGAGGAGGGAGGAGGGTTCAGGATGGGGAACACATGTATACCTGTGGCAGATTCATTTTGATATTTGGCAAAACTAATACAATTATGTAAATTTTAAAAATAAAATAAAATTAAAAAAAAAAGTTAAAAAAAAAAGATGACTCAGACTGCTTTCCATAATAATAGCTTTATTGAAATATAATTCTCATACCATAAAATTCATGTTTTTGAAGCATGTAACTCAGATATTCACAGAGTTGAACAACCATTGCCACTAACTTTAAAACATTTAATCACCCTAAAAAAGAACTCGTGTATCCATTAACAATAACACATTACTTGTTTATCCCAGGCCCTGGCAAAAGCTATTCTATTTTCTATTTCTGTGTATTTGTCTATTCTGAAATTTCATATAAATGGAATCATAGGCGTATGCCCATTTCTGTCTGACTTTTTTCATTTAGCACATTTTAAAAGTTTATCTACATTATGGCATGTATACCAGAACTTCATTTATTTTTATGACTGAATGATACTGTGTTTATGTATATACAATTTTGTTTATCCATTCACCAATTGGTAGACATTTGGATTGCTACCACCTTTTGGCTCTTGGGAATAATGTTGCTATGAACCTTCATGTATAAATTTTTGTGTAGAGGTATTTTTCTGTTTTCCCGTTCTCTTGGAATTGCTAGATAATAAGTAACTTTTTGTTCAGTATTTTAAGTAACCACCAAACTTGTTGTACCATTTTACATTATAGAGATTTATTGAGGGTTCCAATTTCTCCATATCCTTGCCAACACTGGATATTCTCTATCTTTTGTATGTTAGTCATTTTACTGATTGTGACCTTGTATCTCATTATATTTCTTTTTGTATTTCCTAACAGTGGAAACACTGTCAGATTTTGTTTTTTGGGGCTCCAAAATCACTGCAGATGGTGATTGCAGCCATGAAATCAAAAGACGTTTACTCCTTGGAAGGAAAGCTATGACCAACCTAGATAGCATATTAAAAAGCAGAGATATTACTTTGCCAACAAAGTCTGTCTAGTTAAGGCTATGGTTTTTCCTGTGGTCATGTATGGATGTGAGAGTTGGACCGTGAAGAAAGCTGAGTGCCAAAGAATTGATGCTTTTAAACTGTGGTTTTGGAGAAGACTCTTGAGAGTCCCTTGGACTACAAGGAGATCCAACCAGTCCATCCTAAAGGAGATCAGTCCTGGGTATTCTTTGGAAGAAATGACGCTAAAGCTGGAACTCCAGTACTTTGGCCACCTCATGTGAAGAGTTGACTCATGGGAAAAGACTCTGATGCTGGGAGGGATTGGGGGCAAGAGGAGAAGGGGACGACAGAGGATGAGATGGCTGGATGGCATCACTCACTCGATAGACATGAGTCTGAGTGAACTCAGGGAGTTGGTGATGGACAGGGAGGCCTGGCGTGCTGTGATTCATGGGGTTGCAAAGAGTTGGACATGACTGAGCGACTGAAATGAACTGAACTGAAGTGATAAATGATGAACATTTGTTCATATGCTCATTGGCCATTTATATGTCTACTTTGGAGAAATGTTAGTGTAAACCTTTTGCCTATGTTAATTAGGCTGTCTTTTTTAGTGTTTTAAGAGTCCTCTGTATTTTATGGATACAAACTGCTTTACAAGATATGACTTATATGATGTCCTTTATCAGATATAGTTTTTATCATTTACTTGAAGTTATTTTAATTTTTTATTTTTTTTAATTTTATTTTATTTAACTTTACAATATTGTATTGGTTTTGCCATATATCAAAATGAATCCGCCACAGGTATACCTGTGTTCCCCATCCTGAACCCTCCTCCCTCCTCCCTCCCCATACCATCCCTCTGGGTCGTCCCAGTGCACCAGCCCCAAGCAACCAGTATCGTGCATCGAACCTGGACTGGCAACTCGTTTCATATATGATATTATACGTATTTCAATGCCATTCTCCCAAATCATCCCACCCTCTCCCTCTCCCACAGAGTCCAAAAGACTGTTCTATACATCAGTGTCTCTTTTGCTGTCTCGTATACAGGGTTATTGTTACCATCTTTCTAAATTCCATATATATGCATTAGTATACTGTATTGGTGTTTTTCTTTCTGGCTTACTTCACTCTGTATAATAGGCTCCAGTTTCATCCACCTCATTAGAACTGATTCAAATGTATTCTTTTTAATGGCCAAGTAATACTCCATTGTTTATATGTACCACAGATTTCTTATCAGTTCATCTACTGATGGACATCTAGGTTGTTTCCATGTCCTGGCTATTATAAACAGTGCTGTGATGAACACTGGGGTACACGTGTCTCTTTCCCTTCTGGTTTCCTCAGTGTGTATGCCCAGCAGTGAGATTGCTGGATCATAAGGCAGTTCTATTTCCAGTTTTTTAAGGAATCTCCACACTGTTCTCCATAGTGGCTGTACTAGTTTGCATTCCCACCAAAGTGTAAGAGGGTTCCCTTTTCTCCACACCCTCTCCAGCATTTATTGCTTGTAGACTTTGGATTGCAGCCATTCTGACTGGCATGAAATGGTACCTCATAGTGGTTTTGATTTGCATTTCTCTGATAATGAGTGATGTTGAGCATCTTTTCATGTGTTTGTTAGCCATCTGAAGTTATTTTTTGAAACCCAAAAGTTTTTTTTTGTTTGTTTTAAACCATGATTCATTGTCTTTAATACTCTGAGAGGCAAGTCAAAAGCAGTAGTGTTTTTTTAAATTAAAAAAGTTATTGAGGTGTAGCTGATGTACAATATTACATAAGCTTCAGGTGTACAACCTAGTGATTCACAATTTTTAAAGGTTATGTACTCCAGTTATAGTTACTAGAGAGTATTGACTGTATTCCCTATGCTGTACAATATATCCCTGTAGCTCATTTGTTTTATACATAATATTGGGTTGGCCAAGAAGTTCATTCAGCTTTTCCTACAATGCTATGAAAAGCCTGAGTGGACTTGTTGGCCAATCCACTAGTTTGTACCTCTTAATTCTCTAGCCTTGTCTTACATCTGCCCTTTTCCTTCTCCCTACTGGTAACCACACTCTGTTCTTTATATCTGTGAGTCTCTCTCCCTCTCTCTCTCTTTTTTTTTTTTTTTATTATATTCACTAGTTTGTCTTTTAGATTCCACATATAAGTGGTATCATACAGTACTTGTCTTTCTCTGACTTATTTCTCTTGGCATCAGTTCAGTTCAGTTCACTCAGGTGTGTCCAACTCTTTGCCGCCCCATGAACTGCAGCACACCAGGCCTCCCTATTCATCACCAACTCCCGGAGTCCACCCAAACTCATGTCCATTGAGTTGGTGATGTCATAATACCCTTCAAATCAATCCATGTTGTTACAAATGACAAAATTCATTCTTTTTATGATTGAGTGATATTCCGTTATATGGAATATATGCTATAAATATACCACATTTTTTATCCATTCATCTGTTGATGGCTGGATGGCATCACTGACTCGATGGACATGAGTTTGGGTGAACTCTGGGAATTGTGATGGACAGGGAGGCCTGGTGTGCTGCAATTCATGGGGTCGCAAAGAGTTGGACACGACTGAGTGACTGAACTGAACTGAGGTCCCATTTGTTTATTTTTTTTTTTCCTTTAGAAAGTAGTAATGGATTTTTAAAAGGACCACATCTAACAATACTCAGAGTAGGGAATGAGAGAAGTCAGGTAGCTAGCAGTAGTGCCATGTACATAGTAAGCACTACATTTGTTAAACTGAAATGACTTGCAATTCAGGATCATATTATATCTAGGACTGGATGAAAATTAGGTTAAACTTTGCTAAGCTTAACTTTTAACTGACTTCTATTAGTTGACCTTGTTCCCTCTGATTAGCACCTCTATATTTTAAAATACCTCTTCTCTTCTATTCACGTAGCTTTCTTTGATATATTTGGTCATTTTGAAATAATTTCAAAATAAATCACATTAAATTAGAGCTTTTCTTTCTGTTTTTTAAAAAATTTAGCAAATGTTTGTATTATGCTAGTTTCAAGTATACAGCTTCAGATTCTTTTCCATTAGAGGTTATCCCATTATAGGTTATCATATTGATCAAACTCTAAATTCTTGCTGATTATCTATTTTCTTTATAATGGTTTGTATCTGTTAACCTCAAACTCCTAGTTTATCTCTCTGCCTTTGGTAATCATAAATTTGTTTTCTAGTAAGTCTGTTTCTGTTTTGTAAATAAGTTGATTTGTATAACTTTTTTTAGATTCTACATGTAAGTGATATCATATTTGTCTTTGTCTGACTTACTTAATAATCTCTAGGTTCATCCGTGTTGCTGCAAGTGGCAATTTTTCATTCTCTGTATTATTTTTATTTGAAATATTAATATAGCTGGGAGATTGAAATTAGACAGTCACATAATGAAAAAAACCTCAAGTGGACATAGGTCAGCTTCTGACAGACCTGCTGAAGCTTTGAGCATATTTCAAAAAAGACCAATTTAAGATAGGTAAATACTCTCTTTGTTCCTCTCTTTTTAAGAAGAAACAGCATTATTGTGGAGAATCCTTAACTTAGGGTTGTATATGGACATTTTGTCCTCAAGAAGGAGACTGTGCACTGCAGACCTGCCATTCTCAAGAACCTTTTCCATATGAAGGTACAGATATAAAATCCATTAATGCTCAGCAAGGAGTGTGGAATGCTTTTACAGGTCACTGAACTAGGTTCTCCCAATAGGTAAACTACTTTGGACATCTCTGCGTTAAGCCTGTACTCTTTCAGATCACTAGAGTTTAGTGTAAGAACTGGTATAAGAACTGGAATTTCTAAAATAAGTTCTATATCTTGAAAAATATCCCAAATCACAGGCCATTTATTTAATTTAACACATTAATCTGTTTGACATGCATTTATTTAATCTTTACTATATGCCAGGTTCTGCTAACATACCCTAAAAGTCTCATTTAATCCTCACATATTGTTCAATAATATATTATTAAATGTATTTTGCAGATGAAAAATCTAAGCCTCTGAGAGGTTAAGTGACTTGCCTCAGGGCAAGTTTTTGAGAATTGGAACTTGAGTAGGGGGAGGGGGCACTTCTAATACTCACTTTTTCTTTCAAATCATGCTGTCTCCTGTTATGAGAAGGAGTTAACACATTTGCAGAAGTACCTGAATTATTCCCAAAAAGTAAACAATGAGGATCGAATCTAGAGGTTTGCTTCTTCACTCCTGGAAACATTAGTTCCATTCTTACTTAATGTTGCTCAGTCTAATAGTGTCTGTGATGATTCTAGTAGTTTTAACTGCTAGTTGATTACTTCCATTGTCTGTGTTTTCCTCTGTCAGTGGTTAATTACAACTATTTCTCATGTTGGGAGTTTCCATATATTTCAGAAAAGTTCTAAGAGCCAGAGTTAAATGGCTAGTAGCTGTTCACACTATTTCACAATTTTCACTCAAAAGTGTCTTGCTGTTTTTCTTTCTTTTCTTTTCCCAAAGAGTTAAAAAGTTCTCATCACAAAAAAAATAATTTTAAGATTTATTCCCTTTGAAACTTTCAAATATACGGAAGAGAATTGTCAGCTATAGTCACCATGATATCTATTACATTCCCAGGACATGTTTATCTTATAACTGGAAGTTTGGATCTTTTGATCCCCTTTACTCATTTTGCCCACCCCTACGTCTACCTGTGTCAGCCACCAATCTGCTGTCTCTAAGTGAGTTTGATTTCTTTTTTCAGAGTGCATGTATAAGTGGTATAATACAGTATTTGCTTTTCTATATCTGGCTTCATCTGTTTGAATGGCTGTAATCAAAAAGATATAACATGTGTTGGCAGGTGTACTTCCTCTCAGTATTTGATTTGTCTTCTCATTCTTTCAGTTTTTTTTTAACGGAGAAAGAAGTTTAGTTTTAATGAAGACCAGCTTATAAATTAGTTTTTTTTTTTCCATGCAAAGTATCTTTTTTTGTATAATAAAACAAAGTTCATCCAGATTTCCTCCTATGTTGTCATCTGAGGGTTTTTTTAGGTTAGAATTTTACATTTAGGTATATGATCCATTCTGAATTAATTTTTGTGAAGGCAGTAATATCTGTCTCTATATTCACATACAAAATATGAATGCTAGCATAATTTGTTGAAGAGACTATCATTATTTCATTTTATCACATTTGCTCTTTTGTCAAATATCAATAGATTGCATTTATAGGGTATATTTCTGGACTCTTTTAAATTCTTTTTCCACTGATACATTTGTCCTTTCACCAGTGCCAAACTGTCTTCATTACTGTAGCTTTATAATGTGTCTTGAAATTGGGTAGTGTCAGTTCTCTAACTTTGTTCTTTTCTTTCCAGACTGCATTGGTTCTGAGTTTTTTTTTTTTGCCTCCACACTGAAACTTTAAATTTGGTGTGTCATTATTTATAAAATTACTTGCTGGGATTTTTATTGGGATTTCACTGAATTTATAGACAAGTTGGGTACAACCAACATCTTGACCATATTGATTCTTCCTATCCATGAACATGGAATGTCTTACCAATTAATTCTTCTTTGATTTCATTCATTAGAGTTTTGTAATTTTCCTCATATAAATCACACATATATATTTATATTTATATCTAAGTACTTTATTCTGGGTGCTAATATAAATGATATTGTTTTAAATTCAATTTCTGCTTGTTTTTTGGTGCATAGCAACTGATTTCTCTATATTAACCTTGTATCCTGCAGTCTTGCTATAACTGCTTATCCGTTCCAAGGGTTTTTTGTCAGTTATTTTGTGTTTTCTATCTATGCCATCTGTGAAATAAGACAGTTTGTGTCTTCTTTCTCTATCTGTATACCTTTTATTTCCTTTTCTTACATCATTGCATTAGTAAAAACTTCTGGTTCAATGTTAAAAGGAGCCATGAAAGGAGACCTCCTTGTCCTGTACCCTATCATAATGGGAAGACTTCTAGTCTTTCACCATTGATACGATGTTAGCTGTAGGATTTTTGTAGATGGTTTTTATCAAATTGAGAAAATTCTCCTCTATTCCTTGTTAATTTGGAGGTTTTTTTTTTAATCATTAATGGGTGTTAGATTTTGTTGATTGTTTTTCCACATCTATTAATAAGATCATATGGTTTTCAGTTTTTAGTCTGTTGATGTGATGAATTACATTAATTGATTTTTTAATGTTGAAAGTAAACTTGCTTCAAATACTCCTTTTCTCTCTTCTTCTCTGGTCATCCCATTAAAAATTATGTCACACTTTTTGTTAGACATTCCACCGTCCCATAGTCCATGGACAATCTATTGTGGGTTTTCTTTTTTCCTGCTTTTTCTTTTTTCTTTGAGGATCCTATTGATATATACTTTTTAGTTGAGAGAGTCTTTCTTTAGTCATGTGCAGAGTACTAATCCATTATAGACATTCTTCTTTTCTGCTGCAGTTTTTTGTTTGTTTGTTTTTCTTTTCAATCACTAGACTTTCTTTTTGGTGTGTACTTAGTGTCTTCATTCTCTCTGCTTACATTGCCCATATTTTCTTGCCTTCTGTATACATTATCCACTAGGGTCTTTAGTATATTAATCACAGTTGTTTAAAATTCCAGTTTGATCATTCCACCAGCCCTGCAATGCCTGGTTCTAGTGCTTGCCACTGTTACTGAGTCTAGGCTTGTACCACTCACTGCATGACATGCCAATAAATCAAGAGATTCGTTGCTGGGGCAAGGAAGAACAACTTAATTCTGAAAGCTAGTAGACAGAGAAGATGGTAGACCAGGGTCCCAAAGAACCATCTTACCTGAGTTACAATTCAGGCTTTTCTTTAATAGTAAGAGAGGATGGGTGCAATTGGTTGTTGCAAACTTCTTTGTTCCAGAATCCTTCATTCTTGCCTCTGTCCATGTAGGTCCAGTCACAATGTTCCTATAAACCTCCAAGACAAACGTTATTCCCTGTTATGAAACTTTTTGTGTCTATTTGAATGGGATCATGTTATATCTTTAAGGGTCAGAGCTTTGGCTATCCTATATATTTCAGGCTATAGGCAACATTCTTATTGTTCAGTCACTCAGTTGTGTCTGACTCTTTGCAACTCCATGGACTGTAGTACACCAGGATTCCCTGTTATTCATTATTTTCTGGAGTTTGCTCAAACTTATGTCCATTGAGTCAATGATGCCATCCAACCATCTCATCCTGTCATCCTCTTTGCCTCCTGCCCTCAATCTTTCCCAGCATCAGGGTCTTTTCCAATGAGTTGGGTTTTCACATCAGGTAGCCAAAGTATGGGAGAAGGCGATGGCACCCCACTCCAGTACTCTTGCCTGGAAAATCCCATGGACCGAGGAGCCTGGTAGGCTACAGTCCATGGGATTGCTAAGAGTCGGACACAACTGAATGTCTTAACTTTCACTTTTCTCTTTCATGCACTGGAGAAGGAAATAGCAACCCACTCCAGTGTTCTTGCCTGGAGAGTCCCAGGGACGGGGGAGCCTGGTGGGCTGCCGTCTATGGGGTCGCACAGGGTCGGACACGACTGAAGTGACTTAGCAGCAGCAGCAACAACAGCCAAAGTATTGGAGCTTAAGTATCAGCATCGGTCCTTCCAATGAATATTCAAGGTTTATTTCCTTTAGGATTGACTGGTTTAATTTCCTTGCAGTCCAAGAGACTCTTAAGAGTCTTCTGCAGTACCAGTTCAAAAGCATCAATTCTTCAGTTTCTCTACTGGAAAAACCTTATCTTTGACTATAGGGACCTTTGGCAGCAAAATGATGTCTCTGCTTTTTAATACCCTGTCTAGGTTTTTCATAGCTTTTCTTCTAAGGAGCAATCCTCTTTTAATTTCAAGGCTGCAGTCATCATCTGCAGTGATTTTGGAGCCCAAGAAAATAAAATCTATCATTGTTTCCTTTTTTTCCCTGTCTACTTGCCATGAAGTTATGGGACTGTTTGCCATGATCTTGTTTTTTTGAATGTCGAGTTTTAAGCCAGCTGTTTCACTCTCCTCTCTCCCATTCATCAAGAGGTTCTTTAGTTGCTCTTCACTTTCTGCCATTAGGGTGGTATCATCTACATATCTGAGGTTATTGATATTTCTCCCAACAATCTTGATTCCACCTTGTGCTTCATCCAGCCTGGCCTTTCCTATAATGAACTCTGCATATACATTAAATAAGCAGGATGACAATATACAGGCTTGAAGTACTCCTTTCCCAATTTTCAACCAGTATATTGTTCCATGTCTGGTTCTAACTGTTGCTTCTTACAGGTTTCTGTTCTAACTGTTGCTTCTAACCTGCTTGCAGGTTTCTCAGGAGGCAAGTAAGGTGGTCTGGTATTCCTATCTCTTTAAGAATTTTCACAGTTTGTTGTGATCTACACAGTCAAAGGCTTTAGTGTAGTCAATGAAGCAGAAGTAGATGGTTTTTCGGAATTCCCTTGCTTTTTCTATGATCCAGTGGATGTTGGCAATTTGATCTCTGCTATCTCTTCCCTTTCTAATTTCAGCTTGTACATCTGGAGGTTGTCAGTTTGCATACTGTGTTGGAGCCTAGCCTAAAGGATCTTGAGCATTACCTTGCTAGCATGTGAAGTGAGAGCAGTTGTGTGGTACTTTGAACATTCTTTGACATTTTGCCCTTCTTTGGGATTGGAATAAAAACTGACTTTTTCCAGTTCAGTGGCCACTGCTGAGTTTTCCAAATTTCCTTACATATTGAGGCAACATTTTTAACTTGCACCAAAAGCAATAGAATACAAAGGTTAAAGTAAAAGAAACATCCATGATGGGGTCAGATTTGTTCTTCTCTATGACACTGTCTCTTTAAATTATTTTTTCTTGTTGTTGTTTGCCTTTCGGTGTGTCTTAAAATTGTTTCTGAGTAGCGAGGCAGTGGCACCCCACTCCAGTACTCCTGCCTGGAAAATCCCATGGACGGAGGAGCCTGGTAGGCCGCAGTCCATGGGGTCGCTAGGAGTCGGACACGACTGAGTGACTTCACTTTCATGCATTGGAGAAGGAAATGGCAACCCACTCCAGTGTTCTTGCCTGGAGAATCCCAGGGGCAGGGGAGCCTGGTGGGCTGCCGTCTATGGGGTCACACAGAGTCGGACATGACTGAAGCGACTTAGCAGCAGCAGCAGCAGCTAGGCAAGGTGCCATTGCCTTCTCCAAGCTAGGCATTATGTACTGGGTAAAAGAAACCTCTCTAAATAAGCCTTTACTAATATGGTGGTGAGATATGGGAATAGGGAAAACATTCTCTAGTCTTTGAGTAGGTCAGTCTTTTAATGTCTGTGCCTTTGAACTGTGAATTTAACATGTGTTTCTCAATTTCTTTTCACAGCTTAGATGGGACAGGACAGCAATAGTGAGTGTAAGTTGGGTGTTTTCCTTTCCTGGTTCAGTTAGACTCTGATAAAACCCCAGTAATATAGACTTTGGTTAAGTAGTTTTCCCTGAAGGCAGGCCTTGTTAAGAACAGCACAGTGCTTTGGCCTGTTTAAAAATATTTCCCTTTTTCCCTCACCCTTCCAGAAGCAAGACAGAATACTTTTTTTTCTCTTATATTTATTGTGGGTATCTGGTTGATTTACTGAAGATAAACCTCATCATATCGTGGAGCACCCGCATCTCTCCCCATGACTCTCTGCTTCTGGAGTTTTTAACTCTGAGACTTCTTCACTTGTTCAAGCAATTCGTAAGTTATCATTCAGCTTGTCCTACCCCAGCACTGGTTCCTGTGGTAGTTATTACTCATCAGATTCTGTTCTAACAAGCCACAATCTCTGTACTTCCCTGTTCATCTCTCCTGTCTTGAGAGCAGCCGTTGTGTCCTGCCCTTTCTTATAGATCATAGGAGAGTTACTGATTTTTCATTCTGGTTCGCATTTTACTCATTAGCATTGAATGGTGACTTCAAGTTCTTTACATGCAGAACCAAAAACTGGAAGTTATTCTAGAGTCAGGTTTGAAATCAGGATATGTGATTTCTCCATTTTTTTTCTATTTTTCAAGATGGTTTTGGCTACCTTTGACCCTTGAATTTCTATGTGAATTTTAGGATCAACTTGTCAATGTCTATAAATAAGCCAGGTGGAATTTTGGGGGGGGGGATTGTGTTGAATCGGAGAAGGCACTGGTGACCCACTCCAGTACTCTTACCTGGAAACTTCCATGGACGGAGGAGCCTGGTAGGCTGCAGTCCATGGGGTCGATAGGAGTCAGACATGACTGAGCGGCTTCACTTTCACTTTTCACTTTGATGCATTGGAGAAGGAAATGGCAACCCACTCCAATGTTCTTGCCTGGAGAATCCCAGGGATGGGGGAGCCTGGTGGGCTGCCGTCTATGGGATCTCACAGAGTCGGACACGACTGATATGACTTAGCAGTGTGTTGAATCTGTATTTGGCAGGTATTGCCTTCTTTGGAGAAGGCAATGGCACCCCACTCCAGTACTCTTGCCTGGAAAATCCCATGGACGGAGGAGCCTGGTAGGCCGTAGTCCATGGGGTCACTAAGAGTCAGAGACAACTGAGCAACTTCACTTTCAGTTTTTACTTTCATGCATTGGAGGAGGAAATGGCAACCCACTCCAGTGTTCTTGCCTGGAGAATCCCAGGGACGGGGGAGCCTGGTGGGCTGCCGTCTATGGGGTCCCACAGAGTCAGACACGACTGAAGCAACTTAGCAGCAGCAGCAGCAGCAGCAGCCTTCTTTGCAGTATTAATTCTGATCTGTGAAAATGGGATATCTTACCATTTATTTAGATCTTGAATACTTATTGGTATGTTTTCTACTAACTGAAATTATCATATACTTTTGTCTTTTAGTCTTTTGCCGTGGTGACTTACATTAATAGTTCTTGAATGTCAGCCCAATGTTGCCTCCCAAGGATAAATCCCATTAGGTCATCATGTATAATCTTTTTCATGTGTCTGAATTCAGTTTGTTAGTATTTTGAGAATTGTTGCATCTATAACAGATACTGGTCTATAGTTTTCTTGTTATGTCTTTGTTTTTGTTGTTGTAGTACTGGCCTTATAAAAGGGAATTGTGGCGTAGTCCCTTTTTTTCTACTTTTGAGAAGAATTTATGAAGGATTCATTTTAGTTATTGCTTACACGTTTGGTAGTCATTGCTAAAGCCATCTGGGCTCAGGCTTTCTTTGTGATATTTAATCTCTTTACTTGTTAATACATCAATTGAGGTTTCCTCTTTCCTCTTGAATCTGTCGGTAGCTATTTCTTAATGAGAACTTCTACATTTCATTTGTTATGTAATGTGTTAACTGTTAATTTTGATTTTTCAAAGAAGAAATTTTTGGTTTTGGTGATCTTTCTCTGTTATTTCATTATTGTCTATTTTGTTTATCTCTGCTCTAAGTTTTATTGCCTCATTCCTTCTGCTTGCTTTGGATTTTGTTTCCTCTGCCTTTTCTAGATTCTTAAGATGTAAATTTAGGTTATTGATTTAAGGTTTTTCTTCTTTTCTTTGATAGATGCAACACAGTTATATCTATTAGAGAAATTTCTAGTATATCTGGGATGGTATTATTTAAGTAAATAGAAAATAGTTCACCTTTTGTAATACACTTATGTATGAAAAACACAAAATGCAAGCATGGATGATTCTAAATCAACTATCCAAGTGATAGTTGGCTGGTCACATCTGCCTCCCCACTGCTCCTTTAGGTAACACAAACACAACCGGAACTTCCTGGTTTCTCCTTTATGATTCTCCCTTTATTATTCATAGTATTGGCACTTTAATACCAAAGCTACAGAAAAGAATGGCTTTTAAAAATTTATTACTCTAGTATATTAAGTCAGCCATGTGAATTGGTAAGCTAGTAAAGTTTCAATGCCCTTGAGCACTGATGATAAAACCCTTGGTCTTCTTGCTGCTTTATCACAGCCGGCTTTTTCCTTCCTATAAAAAATAAATCAATTTTTATAGAATCAGAATATACAAAATTGTACAAGTGTATAAACCTGAATATTTTTTCCTCCACATATTCATCATGGCAATATATATAGTAACTGTGACTGATACAGGAGTAGAATTGATTCTTGCATCACCTATGACCATAAAAGACCTCATGTAAGTACACAAATTTTTAACATTAAATAACTGAAAGTGTGCTAATTTTAATCTGCTAAATGGGGTTTGGAAAACAGCTTATATTATTGAAAGAATGAAATACAATTTCTCAGGTATGATTATTCACCATGTCAAAGTATTTGAGAATCAAACTGAAATATCAATTAAGTAGGTAGAGAAGACAAATCTCAATATTTGCAGTGAAATAGAATGGGAGGATACTATACATATATTTCAAATAAATAGTCTTGATTTAAATTTTAAGACAGCTAACCAAAAGGGTTCTTATGAGTGTAGTGCAGTAAATAAAAAGTGGTCATCCCTATAGGCATGCTTACAATTATACAACAGCAAAATGCACCTCATACATGTGTCAGTTTTGCTTTTAAAAATTCATTTAAAATTTTTTATTCTTCTTCTAAATTTTGAGCAGTGAAGCTAGCTAGCACTTGCATATGAAATTATTGAATTATAACATGATCACAAACATTCATGATAAAAAAAATTGATCTGATGAGTCTATGCTTTATTCAGGAACTAGTACAAGAGTTTGGAGAAGGCAGTAGCACCCCACTCCAGTACTCTTGCCTGGAAAATCCCATGGACGGAGAAGCCTGGTAGGCTGCAGTCTATGGGGTCGCTGAGTCGGACACAATTGAGTGACTTTCCTTTCACTTTTCACTTTCATGCATTGGAGAAGGAAATGGCAACCCACTCCAGTGTTCTTGCCTGGAGAATCCTGGGGACGGGGGAGCCTGGTGGGCTGCCGTCTATGGGGTCACATAGAGTCGAACACAACTGAAGCGACTTAGCAGCAGCAGCAGCTGTTAACTCTTGTACTGCTGCTGCTGTCACTTCAGTAATGTCCAACTCTTGTGTGACCCCATAGACGGCAGCCCACCAGACTCCCCCGTCCCTGGGATTCTCCAGGCAAGAACACTGGAGTGGGTTGCCATTTCCTTCTCCAATGCAAGAAAGTGAAAAGTGAAAGGGAAGTCGCTCAGTCGTGTCCAACTCTAGTGACCCCATGGACTGCAGCCCACCAGGCTCCTCCATCCATGGGATTCTCCAGGCAAAAGTACTGGAGTGGGGTGCCATTGCCTTCTCTGAGAGTTAACAGAGTTAATCACAATTGCTGGTACTCTCTCAAATGAAGGGTCAATAACTGAAATGAAGTCAGATTTATGAAGAACAATGAATTTGGTTTATAAATCCTTGACAAATAACAGAAACTGAAGGACTATACAATGTATATACTTTGTTTTACACCTTTCTTATTTTTAAATATGACTATTACAGCTGTAAGTTTTCCACTAAATGCTGCTTTCACAATCTGCTCTTAATTTAGTATGTTATGTTTTTGTTTTCAATCATACCTACATAGTTTCTAATTGTGTTTCTCTCTTTGACCCACTGAGTGTTAATTTTCAAATATTTGTGACTTTTCTAAGTTCTCATTGGATAATGATTTCTAGTTTGATTCTATTTTTGTAGTCAGATATTAAATAACATATTTTGAATAATTCTCAGCAGTTTACATTTATTATGGCTTTTTTATGGCCTCATAAACATTCTTTACTGGAGTATAGCCATGTGGGCTTGAGAAAAATGTGTACTGTTTTGTAGTTATGTGGAATATTTTAAATACATATATACCTGTTAAGTTTAGTTGATTTGTGGTGTTGTTCAAGTTTTATATTCCTTATTTCTTCTGATATAATCATGTAGTAGAAGACTTACTTGAAGTGGAGTCTTGAATTCTCTATTCCTGTCGAATTGTCTATTTCTCTTATTAAATTCATACATTTTTGTTAACATATTTTGAGTTTCTGTTGTCTGATATATATTGGTTATAATTATGCCTTCCTAATGTATTGACTATCTTATTATAAAATATCTTCCTTTTTTTGTAGTAACAACTTTTGTCTTTAAGTTTTTTTTGTTTGATATTAACATAGCCATGATACCTCTTTTGCTATTTGCATGGTATATATTTTTCCATCCTTTTAATTTTCATAATTTTAACTTGTCTTTTAAAGTGTGTTTCTTTTAAACAGCATGTAGCTGGAGATTGTTTCTTATCCACTTTGCTAACTTGTTTTTTGAGTTTTTATATGTCATTTGTATGTTTTTTCTCCCTTCTCTCATCCATTCTTTTGTGTTAAATATTTTCTAATATTTCATTTTCATTCCCTCATTTATTTTATGGACAGAGAAGCCTGTTAGGCTACAGTCGATGGGGTCACAAAGAGTAAGGACATGACTGAGTGACTTCACTTCACTTCATTTATTTTAATATATTTTTGATTATATGTAATCCCCAAGTACCCCTGAGTGTTACAATCAAACATGTTGACACCAATGATCTAGTTCAAATTCATACCTGCTTAAATTCAATTGAAGGCAGGAATTTTGCACCAACATATCTATATTTCCTCTCCTTCATTTATGCTATTATTATAATCTTTATACATTAGTATTTTTATATTACATATTTGTGCATTACAAGCATCAATATAGTTGTATAATTATTGCTTTATTCAACTGTTGTTAAACAAGGTAAGAGAATATAAAAGATACTTAGTCTCTTTTATCTATATCTATATAGTTAACTTCTCTTTTCTTATTTTTGTGGATTCAAATTTCTTGCTGCTGCTGCGAAGTAGCTTCAGTCGTGTCCGACTCTGTTCGACCCCATAAACGGCAGCCCACTTGGCTCCTCTGTCCTTGGGATTCTCCAGGCAAGAATACTGGAGTGGGTTGCCATTTCCTTCTCCGATGCATGAAAGTGAAAAGTGAAAGTGAAGTCGCTTAGTTGTGCCCGACTCTTAGCAACTCCATGGACTGCAGCCTACCAGACTCCTCAGTCCATGGGATTTTCCAGGCAAGAGTACTGGAGTGGGTTGCCATTGCCTTCTCCGAATTTCTTGCTAGTGTCCTTTTATTTCAGTTTGAAATACTTCTTGGGTTAATTCTTGTGGGACACATCTGTTATCAATTAATTCTGTTTTTATTTGTCCATAATATATCTTAACGTCTTCATTCTTGAAGAATAGTTTTGCTGAGTATGGAATTATTGATTTCCGCACTTTGAAAATGTCATCACACTGCCTTTTGGACTTCATAGCTGAAGATGAAAAATCATCTGTTAATTTTATTGATTGTCCCTTGTACATGTTTGGTCATGTCTTTCTTGCTACACTGAAAATTATTGTCTTAGGCTTCCAAAATGTTTACTGTTATGTGTGCAGCTGTGGATCTCTTTGAGTTTATTACTTGGAATTTATTGAGCTTCTTGGATAGGTAGATGAATATTTTTTATCATTTCAGGAGTTTTATGTCATTGATTCTTCACATATTCTTTCTGCCCCTTTCTTTCTCTTCACTCCTTCAGAACTCTCATTTTTTATGTGTTATCCCACAAGTCTGAGTTTCTGCTCATTTTTCTTCATTCTTTTTTATTTTCGATGCCTCAGACTACATATTCTTAACTGATCTATCTTCAGGTTTGCTAATTTTTCCTTTGTTCAGCTCATAGCTGCTGTTGATACTTTCTGGTACTTTTTTTTTCTCACTTAAATTGTTTGACTTTAATGCCAGTATTTCTATTTCACTCTTAAAAAAAAATTACATCTCTTTTTTTGTTATTTTCTATTTGGGACATCTTTCCTCTTATATCCATTCATTTTTCAGACATTGTTTCCTTTAGTTCTTTCAACATATTTATAATGAATGGTTTAATATCTTTTTCTATTAAGTAACATCTGGGCTTCTTTAGGGACAGTTTCTATTAATCTCTCCTGCATATGCAATATACTTTAGTGTTTCATTTCATGTCTCATGATTTTTTATTGAAAACTGGACATCTTTAGTAATATGTGGTTGCTCTGGAAATCACATCCCACCCACTCTTGTCATCTTCACAAAGAATTGTCTTTCTGTTTGAACTGAACCAATTCTGTACTCTTTGTCACTTGTAGCCTCTGATGTCTCTGTTCAGTTACCTCAGTGGTCAGCTGATGATTGGATAGAGATTTCCTCAAATATAATGAATCAATAATTCTCCCAGTGTTTTCTAAGGGGGTTTGTGTGCATGTTTGGACACAAATGCTCTGGCAATTTACACTATGTCTCAACTTTCACTTCCTGATTATGCAGAGCTATCAGTAAGAGCTTAGGACTTTTTTGAGGCTTTCCTCAGTACTTACACAGTCCTGAATACAGTCTTTCCTGAGTGCAGCCCTGCATATATGAGTGGCCTTCTTTTCCAAGAAAATGTCAGAACTTTTAAAAGCCCCATATGGACATCTAATTTCTAGTGTTTCCTTTTATATTTTCTGGTAAGCCTCTTGATTTCTCCAACTGTTATCACTACTTCAGGCAGCTGCAGTCTTAAACAATTGCCCCTAATCATTTTAGACAAATACCACCCCTCCCAAAGGGCTTTTCTCATTGAGTAAGTTCTGAATCAGGTGAAATAAATACAAGTCCTTTAAGTGGTGGTTTTCAGGCAGCTGTCAGGCAGATCAACTAACAGTAATTCTCTGACTTGTGGGGAGCCCTGAATTCATTCTGCTCCACCAAGTGACTGCTAAACTGAAGATTTTCACAGTAGACTGCAAAGCTGTTGGTTTTCAAAGATATCACAGAGGTAGTAAGAGCAGATGGGGACAGGGCAAGTTAAGACACCACAAAGCTCACTGCTTTTTACCAAAATTGAGCCAATTTTATTGAATGAATGTTCCTTGGATTATTACAGACCATTGGTTAATTTTTAAGTTTTGAAGGAACTGATTTTGGGGGGTTTTCCTATTGTTCTAATTGACTTTATGGAAAAATTTTATGCCATGGATATATTTTATATCTTTGTCCATGTTAAAAGGCACAAAAATGATCTTACATTCAGTATAATCTGTAGAACTGCCAATAAGTGGCTTTGTGGTTTATATTGCAAATTGGCCTCAAGTAGAAGACACAAAGAATTATTTTATCTCACTCCCCTCACCTGTTATTAATGATAAAAATGGGGAAATTGGGGCTCAAGGCCATACTACTTCTTAGGGGGTGACCAAAAATTAGAAGCCTGTTCCTCTTTCCTCCCAACCCTGTGTTTTAATATATTGCATTAAGTATGTTTATTTACCTTTGTAATGTGAAATAAGAAGTGTCAGAATCTTTATTCTCAACAAGATTGAGGCAAGCAGCTCTTCACTCCTTCATTGGAAGTTTGACAATTAATCTAAGTCTGCTCAGGAACAGTGGGAACATCAATCTCTTTATCTCTGCAGGTTATGACTCGATACCATTATTCAGATTTTTTTTTTTTAGGTTACACAATTAGGCTACTTTTCAAGTACATGTTTCATTTGTCACTAAGAAAGCAAAGTTTTAGTATTGTTAGCTCATCGAACTTCAAATCCTAGATGTCAGGGAACACATCAAAACCTAATTCAGGAAACACAGACATTGATTCTTGTATCAAATATCTAAGACCAGCCACAAGATATACTACAATTCTCTTTGACAGTGAAAGTGTCAGTCCTGTCCAATTGTTTGTGATTGTAGCCCACCAGGCTCCTCTGTCCATGGAATTGTCCAAGCAAGAATACTAGGTGGGTTCCCATGCCCTCCTTTTTGAAGAGCTCAAATTGCACCCATCTCTAGAATGGAATCTTGGGTCATCTTGTTTCATCCCTTAAATATATAAACTTCTAATATATATAAATATAATTTTTCCTAATTACTAAATATATTTTTCCTAATTACTAAAATTATTAAAAATTAGATTATTTAAAATAATGTGATTGTCTTGGTAATTATTTTAATCACTTATTTGTACTTAATTGATGTGCTGTGGAATGTTGTATTCACTGTATCATATATTGTTTGATTTCCACCTCAGGGTAAGATGTGCCCAAATATAGAAAGTATTACAAATGAATGCTTATTTCCAGTTACCTATAAACAACATAGGGTTAGTATACTGCTTCCAAAAGTATAAGCTTGGTAAATAAGAGAAATGAACAAAGTTTACAAAAGTTAGGAAAGCGTGTACCAGGTGCTATCTCGCTGAATATGGAGACTAGTTCATTCAGTAGTTAAATGAATATTTGAGTGCCCAAGATACTCCAAGGACAGTTCTTAGCTCTAGGGATAGAGTTGCTATGCTATGCTAAGTCACTTCAGTCGTGTCCGACTCTGTGTGACCCCATAGACGGCAGCCACCAGGCTCCCCCGTCCCTGAGATCCTCCAGGCAAGAACACTGGAGTGGGTTGCCATTTCCTTCTCCAGGGATAGAGTTGAGAACAAAACAAAAATCCTGTGGCTATGGCATTTATATAATAGTGGAATAAACAGTAAATATACAAACAAGTAAATTAGAATGCAAATCAGGTGGTGATAAATGCTAGAAAAAATTATAACAAGGTATGGAGAAGGCAATGGCACCCCACTCCAGTACTCTTGCTTGGAAAATCCCATGGACGGAGGAGCCTGGTAGGCTGAAATCCATAGGGTCGCTAAGAGTCGGACACGACTTCACTTTCACTTTCACTTTTCACTTTCATGCATTGGAGAAGGAAATGGCAACCCACTCCAGTGTTCTTGCCTGGAGAATCCCAGGGACGGGGGAGCCTGGTGGGCTGCTGTCTGTGGGGTCGCACAGAGTCCGACATGACTGAAGTGACTTAGCATAGCATAGCATAGCATGGGGTTAGAGAAGAGTTGATATTAAGAGGGTTGTCTCTTAGGAAATGATATTTGGGTAGTACATGAACATAGTAAGGAATGAGCCATGTGATTTCCTGGAGAAAAATTGTTTCAGGAAGTAGTTACAGTGATTATAAAGATTCTGAGGTAAAAAGGTGAAACTTGAAAAAAGGCCGACAGAGTGTCATGAGCAAGGAGAAAATGACAGGAAATGGAAGTGAGAATTTAAATTGAGCCTGATAAGGTAAAGACTATGATTTTATTCTGAATGTTGGAAAACTACCACACAGTGTTCAGGAGCTGGGTTCAGTTCAGCCGCTTAGTCGTGTCCAACTCTTTGCAACCCCATGAACCTCAGCATGCCGGTCTTTCCTGTCCATCACCAGCTCCCAAAGCTTGCTCAAACTCATGTCCATCGAGTCAGTGATGCCATCAACCATCTCACCCTCTGTTGTCCCCTTCTTCTCCTGCCTTCAATCTTTCCCAGCATCAGGGTCTTTTCCAATGAGCCAATTCTTCACATGAGGTAGCCAAAGTATTGGAGTTTCAGCTTTAGCATCAGTCCCTCCAATGAACACCCAGGACTGATCTCCTTTAGAATGGTTGGACCTCCTTGCAGTCCAAGGGACCCTCAAGAGTCTTCTCCAACACCACAGTTCAAAAGCATCAATTCTTCAGCGCTCAGCTTTCTTCTCAGTCCAACTCTCACATCCATACATGACTACTGGAAAAACCATAACTTTGACTAGATGGATCTTTGTTGGTAAAGTAACGTCTCTGCTTTTTAATATGCTGTCTAGGTTGGCCACAACTTTTCTTTCAAGGAGCAAGCGTCTTTTAAATTCATGGCTGCAGTCACCATCTGCAGTGATTTTGGAGCCCAAGAAAATAAAGTCTGTCACTGTTTCCATTGTTTCCCCATCTATTTGCCATGAAGTGATGGGACTGGATGCCATGATCTTCGTTTCTGACTGTTGAGTTTTAAGCCAACTTTTTTACTCTCCTCTTTCACTTTCATCAAGAGGCTCTTTATTTATTCTTTGTGTTCTGTCATAAGGACTTGGGTGATGTGATATAATTTTCATTTAAAAATATTTTTCTCTGGCTACTATGGGGAGAACTGGCTGTTGATTTACCAGAGCAGAGACTTCTTGGAGTACCAGGTGATGAACCCAAGAGAGAGACATTAGGTTAGGGCAGGCTACTATTCAAATCTAATTCTATCAATATTCATTTGATGGGTTTGAAGAAAAGTTATGACACCAGATTTTTGACATAAGATGCTTTATGGCAGTAACTACTGTGATAAGAATCTCTAGAGGAAAAACATGTTTGGCAAGCGGTAGGGAGGTGAATCAAGGGCCCAGTTTCAGATTTGCAAGGATTGAAACGCCCATTAGACATCCTAGTACAAAGTATTACAATTCAGAGGAAAGATTCATTCTGGAAATAGAAATCTGAGGGTCATCAGCACATAGAATGTGTTGAAGGCCATTGGAGTGGATAGGATCATCTAAGAGTAAGGGGTCTATAGCATTTCAAGGTTGGGGAGATGAAGTTCCAGCAGAGAAGACTGAGAAGTAGCAACCATATAGGTAAGAAAAAAATCAGAAATATATGGTGTACAAAATTCCAAGTTAAAAATATATATATATATTTTAAGGAGGAGACAGAGATGATCTGTATCAAAGGACACTGATAGTTTGAGCTAAGAGGGTGAAAGGAGATCAGAAGGAGGTGTGGGTATAGAGATGAGACTGAGACTTATAGATAGTACAGAATGCTTTTATGATGATATCAGTGATACAGAAAAGAGGAGCGAAACATGATGTAATGAGAGAAAAGAGAAAGGAGATAATTACCTGAGGAAAGTCATTGATTAGACAGAGGTGGGACCCAGTGTGTGAGAGAAGTTGGTCTATGTAGAACATGGACAGTGAATCCACTGTCACCGCACAGGCAGAGCATACAGTTTTAGAGATGCTGGTGGGTTGGAAGATTTGGTGGCAGAAGATGAAGAACGACTCTTCTGAGTCATCTTTTTGATGGAACAGGAATGTCATCTGCTCTGAGAACAGTTTATATTTCTCTCTCCCTCAGCAGACTCTTTGTCAAAGTTAGAGATTTTGTTTTCTCTCATATCATTAGCATCTGACCCAGCACCCAGCACACATTAAATACCTCATGAATGACTGTAAAATGCAAGTGAATTAAAGTGGGCTTCATCTTTACTTCGTAGGCAATTTAAATGTGTTTAATGTCTATTTTATTGTAGTAGAGTTAAAGATAGTGTTTATAGAAGGCTGATTTTGAATATCTTACCTGCAAGTCAGATTCTCATGTGCTGACATTTGTTTTATTTTATTTTTGTTCTATTTGTTTGTTTTGTTTTAGAAGTCAAGGGCAAATGATTCTCTCAGACCAGTTGGAGACTATGTACAGACAAAACATTCAACAGAATATGTCCAAAGAACCAGAATTTTCCCCTTTTCCACTGAGATAAACATGTAAGTAGCTTATAACATTGTCAGTGATGATCCTAACTTGTAAAAATATGTTTTAACAATTTTCCAGGCGAAAGGTGACATGGAATGTGAAAATTTTGCCTGTTTTGAAAGGAATCTCAAGGAAGAGTGAGTAGCAAGTAAATCATTGTACACATTTTTCTATATTGACTTGAGGTTTTCTAACAAAGTTTTCTTAGCCTCAACACTTGACAGTTTAGTCTGGATAATTCTTTAATTCTTTGTTGTAGGGATGAAAGGGGAAGGTGGGGCAACATTCTGGGCATTGCAGGATGTTTGTGTGTTGGCGTCTGTCCACAAAAGACAGTGGCGCCCCTCTCAAGTGTAGGCACTATTAGTGTCTCTGCCTGCCAAGTCACTTCAGTCGTGTCCGACTCTATGCGACCCCATGGACTGCAGCCTACCAGGCTTCTCTGTCCATGGGATTCTCCAGGCAAGAACACTGGAGTGGGTTGCCATTTCCTTCTCCAATTAGTGTCTCTAGACATTGTCAAATGTTCCCTATTGTCAGAGTGGGAGGTGGGGGAGAAAACTGCCCTGGTTTGAGAACCACTATTGAAACAACGACAGCTCAGCTAGCAAATCTGCCTGCAATGCAGGAGACACAGAGATGCAGGTTTGATCACTGGGTCAGGAGGATTCCCTGGAGGAGGGCATGACAATCCACTCCAGTATTCTTGCCTGGAGAATTCCATGGACAGAGGAGCCTGGTGGGTTACAGTCCACGCGGTGGCAAAGATTCGGACATGACTAAAGTGATTGAGCATGCACACATTGAACAGCACAAACAAAAACTTTTCTGAGGACAGTTTTGTTGGAGTTTTTATCTAATGAGGGCATGGTTAGGAATATATATAATCATAGGGATGGCAATTGAGACAATTCTCATTTCACGTGCACAGAATACATTATAAAACATGCAAAGCTAAAGACTTATCAGTTAGAATATAGCCATAGCTGTCATGTGGAAGAGGAACTCAATTACCTGAAGTATATTACCAGAAGGCAGACCTATGAGCAATGGTGCTAATTATAGAGAGATATAGTTTGATATGTGATAAGGACCATGGTTTTGATGATTAGCAGTGTTTAAAAAGAGAGAAGTGCCCCAGAGTTCCCTTTCAATTGCCAATCAAGCCAAAATCACATGGTAACATTTTAGGAATGTCACAGAGGGACAGAATATCACTGAGCGTAGGTTGGATTTGAGATTCCATTCAATCTAGTGAGTCCAGAAAGCACAGGAGGACCATGGGAACATCCAAATGAAGTTGTATCTGTCAAAAGAGGGAGAGAATGAAAGCAAAGGAGCCATAATGGGAAACAGCAAAGTCAAATTGGTGTCGCAAAGAGTAAGGCATTAATCTTCAGCAAGCATAGCTCATTCAAATGTGAGTATCTCCACTTTGGAATTCTCTGTGACTCTGGTCATGTAATTTGAGGCAATTCCTTGAACTGTTTGATGGTGGCTAAGGATCCTTCCTTCAATCCATCCTCACTCCTTGATGGCAGCCTTTGCCACTTTTCAGGTGTTGGTGCAAAAGTTGTAAAAATTCACTGGGATGCTTGTCAGCCATGCATGTTTGTGAGACCCATATGCAGAGTTTGCATTTCCTTAAGTGTCTGTGAGCTGGTGATTTTTTCATTTTAAACCAGCACCCTTAGAAGTTCCGATACAGGTGAACCTCGGGTCATCCCTTTGAAGAACATTGTTTCAGTGGAAGGGGGTGTGTAGTTTCGGTTGCTCTCTGACTCCTACCTGAACCCTGTAAAGTTTTGTAGTTTTCCCAGGAAAGATTATTTTAAGAAGAGCAGTTAGACTACCCACACTAAGTATTGGGCCTCTAGTCTAAACTTCACTACTGGAATCCCCTTCCCAGATTTGACATTAAACTCAAAGAGCATGGCGATGTTTTTCTGGAAATGTAGGGTGTTTTTTGGCAGGGGAGGGTGGTTAGGGAAGATTGCTTACTTTTTGGTAATAAAAAGATTCTCTCTGATGGTGCCAACCCTAACCCTCCATACCCAGTGACTGTAAATTCCCAAGCTCAAAAATGTCTGATAGTCCTAAAAGAAAATGTTTAGAAATTCTTAACATAAGTCAGTGCCATTACTAATAGACCCATATAAGCACTAATTTCCTCAGCTGAATTACTCATTCAGAGTAACGCATCTGAAAGAAACTCCTCTGAAAACCACTAGAGTGTCAACCAAATCAGGGTGATTAGAGATGTATGTCACTGTTTAACCGCTTAGACTAACACCTTCTCTTTCATATTCTGGGAGTGGACAAGTTCTTATATTGAATGCCTTTGGCTGTATCCAGGTGTTACCAGAAAACTAGGTTTCAATGGAGAGGGCATCTCTGGGTGTAGTGGCTTCTGTGGTTTCATTTGGTAATCCTGAACACTGATACTCATTTTCATATTCCCATCTCTTTCATCTGTTACTTCCTACCTCTTCATTAGAATCTCAACTCTGTCATCCTATTTTCCTGCTAAAGTTTCTTTTTTGTATCTGCTTGATTTCACACCCTAATCCTTGCTCAAGCCTGAAGAAGTATAATTTGACTATCACTAATCTACACCTGACATTATTCTCCTGTGATACTCATGAAAAAGGCCAACAAAGTGGTATTTGTTCCTTGGTTTCATACATCATTGATTCAGAGACAGACTTACTATGAGGCTAATTGATCTTAAGCTCAGAGCCCTCTTTTGCTTGGGTTGCTTCCAAGGACCAAGATGACATTAGCAGTGTATTCATATGGCATATGGTTTTTAAATATTTGCAGACAAAGGCATTTTGACTATTCTCAGTGAAGAATTCTATCTCCTACTAGGATCCTAAATCTATCCTGTCCTGTATGACAAGATTTGTGTGACTATAGAAATTTTGAGGATGTAGACACGGGAAGTAAACTCAGGGATACATTTAGTTTTGGTGGACATATTTCTGTTTGTAGTTTAGGAGATATATTTATGAAGTATGCTATCACATCTGTGAATCAAAGTAGGGCTTGCTTCTAGAAGTTTTCCACCGTACTACCTCACCTGATGTCTTCTCAGAAATGTGCAGGACTGGAGGTCATATTTTGATATGAACTCATCCCAGAGATCCTGTTGTGGGATATATGTGGGAAGACAAGAGAAACAAGGGTAGAAATGTACAGGGTCAGAGTTATCTGTAGTAAATCCTTCCAAAAAGCTGATGTGTGCAATTGTAAGCAGAAGATACAGCTCGTACTGATATCAGGTCTAAATAGAAGCTTCTCTCCCATTATAAATATTTTCAATAATGAGTATCAATAATTACAAACGTACTATGCATATTGGCCTTCCCAGGTGGCTTTAGAGATAAAGAATCCACCTGCCAATGCAAGAGACATAAGTGGTATAGCTTTGATCCTTTGATTGGGAAGGTCCCCTGGAGGTAGGCATGGCAACCCATTCCAGTATTCTTGCCTGAAGAATCCCATGGACAGAAGAGCCTGGTGGGCTATAGTCCATGGAGTCACAAAGAGTTGGACACAACTAAAGCAACTTAGCGTGCACATACATGCCATGCATATAATATTTTAAAGAGACCATTAAATTTATTAGAATTGCTAGTATGGAAAGCACAAACCTGAGATATCAAAAAAGGTACATGTAAATGTGAAGATAAGATAATCACGATGGTGTGATCACTCACCTAGAGCCAGACATCCTGGAATGTGAAGTCAAGTGGGCCTTAGAAAGCATCACTACGAACAAAGCTAGTGGAGGTGATGGAATTCCACTTGAGCTATTTCAAATCCTGAAAGATGATGCTGTGAAAGTGCTGCACTGAATATGCCAGCAAATTTGGAAAACTCAGTAGTGGCCAAAGGACTGGAAAAGGTCAGTTTTCATTCCAATCCCAAAGAAAGGCAATGCCAAAGAATGCTCAAACTATCGCATAATTGCGCTCATCTCACATGCTAGTAAAGTAATGCTCAAAATTCTTCAAGCCAGGCTTCAGCAACACATGAACCGTGCACTTCCAGATGTTCAAGCTGGATTTAGAAAAGGCAGAGGAACCAGAGCTCAAATTGCCAACATCTGCTGGATCATCGAAAAAGTAAGAGAGTTCCAGAAAAACATCTATTTCTGCTTTATTGACTATGCCAAAGCCATTGACTGTGTGGATCACAATAAACTGTGGACAATTCTGAAAGAGATGGGAATACCAGACCACCTGACCTGTCTCTTGGGAAACCTATATGCAGGTCAGGCAGCAACAGTTAGAACTGGACATGGAACAACAGACTGGTTCCAAATAGGAAAAGGAGTACGTCAAGGCTGTATATTGTCACCCTACTTATTTAACTTCTATGCAGAGTACATCATGAGAAATGCTGGACTGGAAGAAGCACAAACGGGAATCAAGAATCCTGGGAGAAATATCAACAACCTCAGATATGCAGATGACACCACCCTTATGGCAGAAAGCAAAGAAGAACTAAATAGCCTCTTGATGAAAGTGAAAGAGGAGAGTGAAAAAGTTGGCTTAAAGTTCAGCATTCAGAAAACTAAGATCGTGGCATCTGGTCCCATTACATCATGGGAAATAGATGGGGAAACAGTGGAAAGAGTGTCAGACTTTATTTTTTTGGGCTCCAAAATCACTGCAGATAGTGATTGCAGCCATGAAATTAAAAGTCGCTTACTCGTTGGAAGGAAAGTTATGACCAACCTAGATAGCATATTCAAAAGCAGAGACATTACTTTGCCAACAAAGGTCCGTCTAGTCAAGGCTATGGTTTTTCCAATGGTCATGTATGGATGTGAGAGTTGGACTGTGAAGAAAGCTGAGCGCTGAAGAATTGATGCTTTTGAACTGTGGTGTTGGAGAAGACTCTTGAGAGTCCCTTGAACTGCAAGGAGATCCAACAAGTCCATTCTGAAGGAGATCAGTCCTGGGTGTTCATTGGAAGGACTGATGCTAAAGCTGAAACTCCAGTACTTTGGCCACCTCATGTGAAGAGTTGACTCATTTGAAAAGACCCTGATGCTGGGAGGGATAGGGGGCAGGAGGAGAAGGGGACGACAGAGGATGAGATGGCTGGATGGCATCTCTGACTCAATGGACATGAGTTTGAGCGAACTCCGGAAGTTGGTGGTGGATGGGGAGGCCTGGCGTGCTGTGACTCATGGGGTCACAAAGAGTAGGACACGACTGAGCGACTGAACTGAACTGAACTGAACTGTGAAGAACCATATTTTATACATTTCAATTTTCAATAATTAAAAAAAATAGTTTTCAATCTATTATATTAAAAACTAAATTGTCATTTTGCTTTCTCTGTGGAAAATGGTATCACAAAATTATGGTTATATGAAAAGGTAATAAAAGTATAAACTGAAAATTTTATGAAAAATCTCTTTAGATTGCATGTTATATGTTTATTAAATATTTATTATTATCCTAGAATTTGTATTTTTGAGCTATTTGTCAGTCTTTTAAAATTTGTGATTGTTTCTTTCCTTATTCTAAGTGCATGTTCATTCTTTTCTGCCAAATTATGTATTTATGATTTTTTTATTTTTCCCATAAAACACATTAAACTGTAAGCATTAGGTCAGATAAAACCTGTGTGTGTCCTTTGGATATATTTTCTAACAGTTTTCAGACTTAGTTTCTTGTGAGGGAAAACTGCTTGCTGGCCCCTGGATGGTCATCGTGCGGTTGGTAAATAGGGGCTGGGTCATAGAGAAGATCTGGATGCCTCAGGCATTACAGCCATTTCTAATATCCTTCTCCAAAGTTCACCAACACCAGAATTCAAGTGCCATAGGAAATTATGGAATCTTTTGTAATAATAGTATAAGAGCTTTCATTTATATATGCCTTTGCAGTTTATGGATATTAATATTTACTTTGCTACACTATATATTCAAAACACTTCTGCAGGATATCACAAACTCAGTAATATAGAGACCACTCCTAGAATCCTGATTTCTAGCCTAAGTGATTATTCCCACCACATTATCTGGTAAGGGGCACAGTGAAATTTTGAACAAATGTACCAGTTTTAGTTGCAAAATATTAAATCCTTTCTAAATTATTTCAGGTAGACCTACTTCTCAGTGTGTGATCTACTTTCCTGGCACAAAAACAAATTACTGTGAACCCTTGACTCACATTCTATCTCTAATTATAACTGAATCTGTTGATATTTTGTAGGCAAAATCAAAATTACACAATTCTGCCTTAAAGAACTGAGAGGTATGAAAAATGCATGAAAAGATATACTTCATAGGGATATGAGAGCTTGTCACGGTGGTAAAGAATCCCCCTGTCAACACACAATATGTAAGAGACACAAATTTGATCGCTGGGTTGGGAAAATCCCCTGGAGGAGCAAATGGCACCCTACTCCAGGATTCTTGCTGGGAGAATCCAATGGACAGAGGAGCCTAGAGGGCTACAGTCCATGGGGTTGCAAAAGAGCTGAACATGACTGAGCTTCTGAGCACATATGGGAATATGGCGTTGAATAATATTTCATGCTAAATTATCTTTCCAGTTGAATCCATCACTTCTAAGTAAGAATGACTATGAAAATAAGAGCAAGATGGAAGTGAAAGTAGGGGATCAAGAAATTCATAGTTGATATGAAACCCCTCAGTAAACCATGCTCCCTACCAAGGTCTCTGTCTTTAATACCCTGCTATCTTCCCAAACCTCATGGTAATTCTGCAGCCTTTTGACTCTCTTTGGGCATGAAGATACTGCACAGCATCACCACCTGACATCAACCACCTCATCATTCTCTCCGCATTTGTGATTTTTTCCCCTTACTCTCTGGGGAGCTATCCCTTGGTGCTCTTTACACACACACACACACACACACACACATGGAGGTAGTTAGTGGTAACTTTGTTTGCATGTTTTGTCACTTGTACTTCCTTATTTTGATATTTTAAGGAAGTTGCATATCCCTTAAAATTAATTGACTTTCCTTTGCTTTGGTGAAATTGTACAGTGTCTATGAGTTTATGGGGCTTTAATCCACCTGCTATTATAAAGAAAGCTGAGTGCCGAAGAATTGGTGCTTTTGAACTGTAGTGTTGGAGAAGACTCTTGAGAGTCCCTTGGACTGCAAGGAGATCCAACCAGTCCATCCTAAAGGAGATCAGTTCTGGGTGTTCATTGGAAAGACTGATGTTGAAGCTGAAACTCCAATACTTTGGCCACCTGATGCAAAGAGCTGACTCATTTGAAAAGACCCTGATGCTGGGAAAGATTGAGGGCAGGAGGAGAAGGGACGACAGAGGATGAGGTGGTTGGACGGCGTCACTGACTCAATGAACATGGGTTTGGGTGGACTCTGGGAGTTGGTGATGGACAGGGAGGACTGGCGTGCTGCGGTTCAGGGGGTCACAAAGAGTCAGACACGACTGAGCAACTGAACTGAACTGAACTATCAAAGCTAAGTAAGCTAGCAGACACACTTGACATGTGAAGTCACAGAAGGGGGGAGAGAGAGCACTAGGGCAGTGGTTAATATAATACGGTAAAAAAAAAAAAGAGAGAGAGAATGTGTAAGTCAACATGATAACATCCTACAAATAAAATAATTTGCCCTTTCGGATCTCAAAGCTGCAAGATTCCCAGAAATTTGTCATCTTCTTTCTCCCTGGACCTCTCATTTCTGTCATGACATTAAATCCTGTAAGGAGATCTGAAAGTGACGTTTTCACCTCCATACCTAACAGGATGCTTTGTGTACTCTATTGAAGTCCTAACCTGGCCTCAAAGTACTTTCCCATCTCTTTCCCTTATTCTACATACTTCTTTCAGGGTAACTTCCCAACATTACTTCTCTGTTCAGTCTATTCCCCTGAAGAATGTCTCCTCATTGACTATACTGCCTTAATGTTTTTACACTTGGCAGGAGTGCAAAGATCTCAGTGATGTCATGCCACCACTTTTCTTGCTCACTCTCTTTAATTTTCCTGTATCTTCCAAGTAAAGTTGGACTACTTTCTGTTTCTGGCAAGTTTCTGTTCTCCAGGGCTTTGCCCTTTCAATTTGCCTGGAACACTTTCCCTGTGTCTACAATGTAGGCAACCTCATTGTTCAGGTATCACCTTAAATGCTACTCCCTCTAAGAAACATTTCTACTTTAAACTTAAATAACTGTCTATTGCTCTCTCATGCCACTAGGCATAGTCTAACCAATACTGGAGATATCTGTGTACTAGTTTTATTTCTATAAGTGAAGTGAAATGAAAGTCACTCAGTTGTATCTGACTCTTTGTTACCAGTCAAGTGGGCCTTAGAAAGTATCACTACGAACAAAGCTAGTGGAGGTGATGGAATTCCACTTGAGCTATTCCAAATCCTGAAAGATGATGCTGTGAAAGTGCTGCAGTCAATATGCCAACAAATTTGGAAAACTTAGTGGCCACAGGACTGGAAGAGGTCAGTTTTCATTCCAATCCCAAAGAAAGGCAATGCCAAACAATGCTCAAACTACCGCACAATTGCACTCATCTCACACGTTAGTAAAGTAATGCTCAAAATTCTCCAAGCCAGGCTTCAGCAATATGTGAACCGTGAACTTCCTGATGTTCAAGCTGGTTTTAGAAAAGGCAGAGAAACCAGAGATCAAATTGCCAACATGCACTGGATCATGGAAAAAGCAAGAGAGTTCCAGAAAAACATCTATTTCTGCTTTATTGCCTATGCCAAAGCCATTGACTGTGTGGATCACAATAAACTGTGGAAAATTCTGAAAGAGATGGGAATACCAGACCACCTGACCTGCCTCTTGAGAAATCTGTATGCAGGTCAGGGAGCAGCAGTTAGAACTGGACATGGAACAACAGACTGGTTCCAAATAGGAAAAGGAGTTCATCAAGGCTGTATATTGTCACCCTGCTTATTTAATTTATATGCAGAGTACATCATGAGAAACGCTGGGCTGGAAGAAGCACAAGCTGGAATCAATATTGCCAGGAGAAATATCAATAACCTCAAATATGCAGATGATACCACCCTTATGGCAGAAAGTGAAGAGGAACTCAAAAGCCTCTTGATGAAAGTGAAAGAGGAGAGTGAAAAAGTTGGCTTAAAGCTCAACATTCAGAAAACGAAGATCATGGCATCCGGTCCCATCACTTCATGGGAAATAGATGGGGAAACAGTGGAAACAGTGTCAGACTTTATTTTTGGAGGCTCCAAAATCACTACAGATGGGGACTGCAGCTATGAGATTAAAAGACGCTTACTCCTTGGAAGGAAAGTTATGACCAACCTACATAGCATATTCAAAAGCAGAGACATTACTTTGCCAACAAAGGTTCATCTAGTCAAGGCTATGGTTTTTCCTGTGGTCGTGTATGGATGTGAGAGTTGGACTATGAAGAAAGCTGAGCGCCAAAGAATTGATGCTTTTGAACTGTGGTGTTGGAGAAGACTCTTGAGAGTCCCTTGGACTGCAAGGAGATCCAACCAGTCCATTCTGAAGGAGATAAGCCCTGGGATTTCTTTGGAAGGAGTGATGATAAAGCTGAAACTCCAGCACTTTGGCCACCTCATGCGACAAGTTTACTCATTGGAAAAGACTGATGCTGGGAGGGATTGGGGGCAGGAGGAGAAGGGGACAACAGAGGATGAGATGGCTGGATGGCATCACTGACTCGATGGACATGAGTCTGAGTGAACTCTGGGAGTTGGTGATGGACAGGGAGGCCTGGCATGCTGCGATTCATGGGGTCACAAAGAGTCGGGCACGACTGAGCAACTGAACTGAACTGAACTGAACTATATAGACCATGGAATTCTCCAGGCCAGGATACTGGAGTAGGTATCCATTCCCTTCTCCAGAAGATCTTTCCAACCCAGGGATTGAACCCAGGTCTCCTGCATTGCAGATGGATTCTTTCCCAACTGAGCCACCATGGAAGCCCTTATTTCTATAAGAAGACTGTAAGCTTTATAAAACTTGGGCATGCATGCTAAGTTGCTTTAGTCATGTCTGACCCTGTGCAACTCTATGGACTGTAGCCAGTCAGGTTCCTCTGTCCATGGGATTCTCCAGGCAAGAATACTGAAGTGGGTTGCCATTGGGAGTGTTATAATAATTTTTATGTGTTTATGGTTTATAGAATACTATGTACATATTAGGCATTCAACCAATATTATTTATGTTTTACAGCTAACTGTAAAACATGAACCAAGTGACTGGAGCAACTCAGAGAAAAAGAGACAGCTAGGCGAATTGTTGTTGTATTAAGATATATACATATACATATACATATACACACACACACACACATATATATATATATATATATATGTATGTATGGAAACATAAAGACATACAGGAAGAACTAAGCTTGTCTGAAAATACTTCATCCCAGTTCACTTCATGCACATTCCTAAAGGTCACTCCGTATATTCTGGTACTTCTGAAACTCTCTGCTTGCCTTCCAAATCCATTTAGCACAGCTTTTAGCACACTTACAAACTGTTGAGAGGTCACAGGACGGCACCTGTAGGATGAAATGCTTTAGGATCCACTCCTGTCCCCCCTGCCCCCCAGCACTAAGGTAATCCTGCTGGATCTGATGTGATTATTTTGCACCCAGTGAATATACTCCACAAAACCTCATTCACCGTGGACTGAAGTTCACCATAATATGAGGGCAGAAAGGGCAGAGACTGTGGAAAGTTTTCTATGAGGGATCAAAGCTATATACTTAGCTGAGTCATAAAGCAGTACTATGGCCCAGAAAAGCAAAAACTTCATCTTGTGATTGGTTTCAACTTTCTTTTTCATATCTTTTACCAGATAGAGCAGATTTACTGTGAATCTGAACGAGATTGGCCTAACACTTCAAAACTTCACATTTGTACAGGCCAGAGTGATGTATTTGTAATTTTGTGTTTTCGTACTTCAAATACCACTTCAAGTGTCACAAAACATTGATCTGCTTCAGTATCTATTTCTTCTTCTGTGCATGATTCTAATATTGCTAATCGTTTGAATTTGTGGCAGTTTAGTTGATAGAAAGGAGTTAGTAACCTTAAGTCCTTATTTTGATGGGGCAGAAGTCCACATGGGCTTCCCTTTCTATGCCTTTTATTTCACATTTATCAGTACAAAAACAGAAATAACGGACATGTAAATTGGCAGCTTTCATAAAGTGGCAATTAGAAAATAACCTGTTTTCATTTAAACCAGGAAGAAAGCAATAATTTGTACCAAAATTAGGGATATCGTTTCAATATGCAGATGACACCACCTTAATGGCAGAAAGTGAAGAGGAGCTAAAGAGCCTCCTGATGAAGGTGAAAGAGGAGAGTATAAAAGCTGACTTAAAAGTCAACATTCAAAAAACCAAAATTATGGTATCAGGTCCCATCACTTCATGGCAAATAGATGGGGAAACAATGGAAACAGTGACAGACTTTATATTCTTGGGCTTCAAAATCACTGTGGATGGTAATGGTAGCCATGAAATTAAAAGACATTTGCTCCTTGAAAGAAAGCTATGACAAACCTAGACAGGGTATTAAAAAGCAGAGACATTGCTTTGCTGACAAAGGTCCATATAATCAAAGCTATGGTTTTTCCAGTAGTCATCTATGGATGTGAGTTGGACCATAAAGACGGCTAAGTGCTAAAGAATTGATGCTTTTGAATCGTGGTGTTGAGAAGACTCTTGAGAATCTTCTCCCTTTGACTGCAATGAGATCCAACCAGTCAATCCTAAAGGAAATCAACCCTGAATATTCATTGGAAGGATTGATGGTGAAGCTGCATCTTCAATACTTTGGCCACCTGATGCAAAGAGCTGACTCATTGGAAAAGACTCTGATGCTGGGAAACATAGGCAGGAAGAGAAGGGGACAGCAGAGGATGAGATGGTTAGATGGCATTACTGACCCAATGTTCATGAGTTTGAGCAAACTCTGGGAGATGATGAAGGACATAAAGCCTGGTGTGCTGCAGTCCATGGGGTTGCAAAGATTTGGACACAACTGAGTGACAGAACAAGAACAACACTTCTAAATCTAACATGAAAATAGTATGCATAGCAGACCAACGACCACAGGAAGGAGGAGAGACATCGACAAAATACAAATGCTATTATAGGTAGTGATTGAGACAAAAAGTGTGCAATATACTTGATCAAAGGCTGATTTCACTAATAGCTGGGAGCCTATTTTCCTTGGGTCTTTTGTGTTTCTGCCAGTCTTATGAACGAGGCATTAACTGTGTTTTGTTCAGGACTAATTTTTTCAAAGATGTATGACTAGCAAATATCCTTGGAAGATATAGTGTCTCCCTCCAAGGCAAAGAACAGGCATGCTTATGGCTGGGTTTCTTTCCTGTAGTACAACCCACTGTATGTGCAGGCATCATCTGGCACCCTGAAGGGATTTGGAGGCAGGGGACTGACACAAATATGCTGACACTCATGAGGCCTCCTGTGATATGAGAAACAGTGCCCTTTGTCTCTGATCCAAGTATCTTGTGTCTTCTTCCAGCATCCACAGAACTACAGTAGACTACCTGTTTGCTTGTAAATAGGACAAAATCTCAGATCTTCACAGCCCTTAACAGTACCACACTGTGAGTTTATACAAATCTTAACAAAAACACAGCTGAATAGAAAACTGGACAACTTTATAATGAAGACGTAGTAGAAAATAGTAAAATGTAACTATACTTTAATATCTTTGTGTGCTCAGTTTGTCAGTTGATTCTTTGCGACCCCATAGACTGTAGCCCACCAGGCTCCTCTGTGCATGTGATTCCCCAGGCAAGAATATTGGAGTGGATTGCCATTATCTCCTCCAGTGGATTTTCCTGACCTAGGGATCAAACCTGCCTCTCCTGCGTTGACAGGAGGATTCTTTATCACAGAGCCACCTGGGAACATCTTGACTAATCAGGAAATATAAAAATAATATTGAAGTCACTTTTTAACAACCAGATTGTCAAAACCCCAAAATAGGAATAAGTCAGATATAGAGAAGGAATGGAGAAACATACATGCATTTATGATGGATATAAAACGTAATTAAACAGTTCAGAAAAAATTGTACCTATTTGGCCAGTCATTCTACATTTGGAAGCTATCAATGGGAATACAGTCTCAAATGTATTTGTCTATGTGTGTATGCATACACACACACACACACAAACACATATACATATAAATAAATAAAAATATATGTATGTATGTGTCTGTGTGTGTGTGTGTGTATCTTGTATACACATATAGAGACTCTTTATACTAGCATTGTTTGTCAAAGTAAAATCTGGAAACAACCTGGATGCTGTCTAATAGAGGAATGTTCAGATGCAAATAGTTTATTCTACTACGAAGTGCAATAAAGTTATGAGAAAAATACGTGGATCAGTATGTGCTAACTTGAAAGAATGCACTGAAATGCTGTTATAAGAAGAAAAATTACATATGTAATATAAAAAGTGACCCCATTTTTATTAAAAAAAAATATATATATACACACACATACAGTTACTTTATTGTGAGCTGCCACAATAGGCAAGTAAGGTTTGGGTGTATTCAGTTCAGTTTAGTCACTCAGTCGTGTCCAACTCTGTGCAACCCCACAAGTGAAGCATGCCAGGATTCCTTGTCCATCACCAGTTTCTGGAGCTTGCTCAAATTCATGTCCATCTAGTCGATGATGCCATCCAACCACCTTATACTCTGTTGTCCCCTTCTCCTCCTGCCTTCAATCTTTCCCAGCATCAGGGTCTTTTACAATGAGTCAGTTCTTTGCATCAGGTGGCCAAACTATTGGAGTTTCAGCTTCAGCATCAGTCCTTCCAATGAATATTCAGGACTGATCTCCTTTAGGATGGACTGGTTGGATCTCCTTGCAGTCCAATGGACTCTTAACAGTCTTTTCCAACACCACATTTCAAAAGCAACTATTCTTTGGTGCTCAGCTTTCTTTATAGTCCTACTCTTACATCCATACATGACTAGGAAAAACCATAGCTTTGACTAGACGGACCTTTGTTGACAAAGTAATGTCTCTGCATTTTAATATGCTGACTAGATTGGTCATAGCATTTCTTCCAAGGAGCAAGCGTCTTTTAATTTATTGGCTACAGTTACCATCTGCAGTGATTTTGGATGCCCTAAAAGTAAAGTTAGTCACTGTTTCCACTGTTTCCCCATCTATTTAGCATGAAGTGATGGCACTGGATGCCATGTTCTTAGTTTTCTGAATGTTGAGCTTTAAGCCAACTTTTTCACTCTCCTCTTTCACTTTCATCATGAGGCTCTTTAGTTCTTCTTCACTTTCTGCCACAAGGGTGATGTCATCTGCATATCTGAGGTTATTGATATTTCTCCTGTCAATCTTGATTCCAGCCTATGCTCCATCCAGCCTGACATTTCACATGATGTACCCTGCATATAAATTAAATAAGCAGGGTGACAATATGTAGCCTTGACTTACTCCTTTCCCAATTTGGAACCAGTCTGTTGTTCCATGTCCAGTTCTAACTGTTGCTTCTTGACCTGCATACAGATTTCTCAGGAGGCAGGTCAGGTGGTCTGGTATTCCCATCTCTAGAATTTTCCACAGTTTGTTGTGATCCACACAGTTAAAGGCTTTGGTATAGGCAATAAAACAGAAATAGATGTTTTTCTGGAACTCTCGCTTTTTCGATGATCCAGTGGATGTTGGCAATTTGATCTCTGGTTTCTCTGCCTTCTCTAAGTCCAACCTGAACATCTGGAGTTTCACGGTTCATGTAATGTTGAATCCTAGCTTGGAGAATTTTGAGCATTACTTTGTGAGATGAGTGCAATCGTGCGGTAATTTGAGCATTCTTTGGCATTGCCTTTCTTTGGGATTGGAATGATAACTGACCTTTTACAGTCCTGGGTCCATTTTTGAGTTTTCCAAATTTGCTGGCATATTGAGTGCATCACTTTCACAGCACCATCTTTTAGGATTTGAAATAGCTTAACTGGAATTCCATCACCTCCACTAGCTTTGTTCATAGTGATGCTTCCTAAGGCCCACTTGACTTCGCATTCCTGGATGTCTGGCTCTAGGTCAGTGACCACACCATCATGGTTATCTGGATCATGAAGATATTTTTGTACAGTTCTTCTGTGTATTCTTGCCACCTCTACTTAATATCTTCTGCTTCTGTTAGGTCCGTACCATTTCTGTCCTTTACTGTGCCCATCTTTGCTTGAAGTGTTCCCTTGGTATCTCTAATTTTCTTGGATGTATTGGATCTCTAATTTTCTTGGGTGTATTATTTAACCCCAAAGTGACTGCAAATTGACTTTCTATGCTATGCAAGAAACTAACAAGTTATACTGAATTAGTATCTCATTGTCAATAGCAGCCTGATCCAGGTTAGAGTTTTGCTTTGGAATCAGACTGGAGTTCCCATTTTGTTTGGATCGCTGACTAGCTGAGTGAACTTAAATCATTTAGTCTTTCTTAGACTCAGTTTTTTTAATCTGTAAATGGAACCAACCATAGTACTTATTTCACGTATTTGTAAAAAGTGATTTTTGTAGAGTCTATAATGTAGTAGCACACTTCTGTTAGAGTCGGTAACAGTGTCAACAATGAAATCGCATACTTACTGAGCATTTACTATGTGTCTGGGCTCAGTACATGGCACCTGTTTGTTTGTTTGTTTGTTTTCCTTTTCTCTTGCCTTTTTAAAATAGCATTTTCCTCACCTAGTTGTCTGTAAAGGTACCTCAGATTTTTATATTATTTCTTCACACCAGTCTGGTCAAATAATAATGGAATCAGAGCCTTAGGGTGATCATAAAGTTGTGTGTATGTTGAGTTGCCCTACCTTCAGTGAGCGATATTAGAACTGCAGCCAGTAGATGACCTAACGTGTGAGGAGAACCTCTAACAGTGCAGCTAGGGAAACATTAGCTTGTTTACAATTTGACAGCTAACACAGTGGTTATATTTTAGGAATGAAAAAAAAATCACCCCACACCTTCCTTTGGTAAAAGCTACTGTTTCATATCAAACTGAATGCAACAAAGCCTTAAAAAAATTTTAAAAGGCAGTCAGCCAAGTCTTTATTGCAAGAACATCAGAGAAATGAACCAGCTGAGCTATTTACTGTCTGCTTAAATTTCTCAACTATCGATCCTTGCAGCAGAGAAGCTATGTATAGATCCTATGTCTCCTTTAAATTCTTACCTCATAGGAATCTAGCTAGACTGGGAAAAGCCCCATTTTGTTCAGGATTGTATAGTCTGCCTGAAGAACACAGTTTTGAATTAATCAGGAGTCTGATTACACTCCCTGCAACTATTCAAGCATTAATGGTTTCCATGTCAGCATTTAATGAGCATTTCCTTTGGATTGATAGTCTCCACTGCTTCATTCATTTACTTACAATTTTTGATCACCAGTTTAGGCCAAGATGTAGATATTTGTTTCCGAGGCCATTGGGATGACAGTTAGAGAGAACAATGGAACAATTAATGTGACTTAAAATTTGAGCTTGGGAAGCTGGCAGCCTAAAATATGAAAATAAATCTGCCCCTGGAAACGATGTGTGTCAGGGAGCTGAAATTGCTGTACAAACCAATTGAAATCCTGGAGAGCAGGGATGATACCATAGGCACTGTCTCTGTGCTTTTGGTACCCAGACCAATGCTGGGCTCCTAGTGCCAGGGGAGAAGAAGGAAAGAACAAAATGCCCAACCAAAATGTAGCAGAGTAAGACATTAATTAAAACATCCCTTTCATGTTGGAAACCAAGCTGTAGATTCGTTTAAGTGCCAGAGCTTTCTTTAAACTTTTTCTAAAACCAACACGTTTGATGCTTTATTTCATCTGAGATAGAATGTCACTGTCTGGGGATGGAATTAGTGCAAGTGTCCTTTCTGTTTTATTCAGAAGCCTTCTCAATCCCTCATCAAGTGACAACTTCAATAGCGACTGAAAGGAAAGTTGCATGTGCACAGAACTAGAACATTTCTTACAAGGAGCTGAGAAGGTCAGCAGGGATTTCAAGGTTAGATGTGCCTTCTCCCATTTTCTTAGGACCCTAGGGTAGAAAGTAATTTATAAACTATAACACTTCTCAATAAATTGCTTGGCTTTGGGAGTATATCACCTAAGCATTCTAAGGGAAAATATTTTAACTATTAAGGCCAGCTTTTAGATACTCTTTCAGATTGTCAAATACAGTAAGATAAAGTCTCAAGGCTTTTAATTTCAGGATAAATTGTTTAATTAGTTTATTTTTCAGTACATGAGGCTAACTATACAAGATGTCTAGGGAACCTAGAAATTTTGAGTGTTCTGGTCCTCTGCCTGGAAATACAGGCAGAGGAAGAGCAAGTGGGCAGAGAAATTAGGAAATGAAAAAGCATCACATGGCAGTTCAAATCCCAGACTCAACAGCAAGATGATACCATATGTCTGCTCTTTAAAAATTTCCCAGTCTCTCTAGGGCTTGATTTGCTCATTTATAAAATGTGGATAATAGTAGTATCTTCTTAGAGTTGTTTTTAGGATTAAGTTATTTACTTAACCAATGTAAAGCTGTTAAAAATATACCTCATACACATTAAATACATTGTAGCTATTATTGGAAGACATAAAAATGTTGGAAATAAAGACAAACATCAAAATGGCTGCTGCTGCTGCTAAATTGCTTCAGTCATGTCCAAGTCTGTGTGACCCCATAGATGGCAGCCCACCAGGCTCCCCCGCCCCTGGGATTCTCAAGGCAAGAACACTAGAGTGGGTTGCCATTTCCCACTCCAGTGCATGAAAGTGAAAAGTGAAAGCAAAGACGCTCAGTCGTGTCCAACTCTTAGCAACCCCATTGACTGCAGCCTACCAGATTCCTCTGCCCATGGGATTTTCCAGACAAGAGTATTGGAGTGGGGTGCCATTGCCTTCTCCGATCAAAATGGCTGTCACTTGTGAGATGTGATGAATTTGTGTTGCCTCTAAATTCACATAAACGAAAGACAGGTCTCCTGTAGCTCTTCCATTCAGGAAGACCCTAGTTGGGTAATTGCTAGTGCAGATTTAGGGACATCAGAAGGTCCAGGATGCAGAAATCATAGTCATCTCCAGGGCCTGCATGTTTCAGTTCAACAGGTAGTCATGCGAAATGCTTGCCCATTCCCAAGAGTCACCGGGCAAGCAGCAGAGATGGGCTCAACTGGGGAAGGAATGGAGCAGTAGCTCTTAATCCTTGTTTTGCGGCTGTTGCTTATCATCTCCCCTTTACAATTGTGTTTCCAAAATGACAGAGTGTAGCATGTCTTTGTGTTCAATCGATAATGGCTTTGGTCAACGTCTGCCGGAGTGAGGGTGGGACTGAGAGTACCCTATGACCTGGCAGAGAGCAGAGCTGATGTTTCCAGTTCAGAGGCATGGGTGGCAGCCCCACAGGGAGGTCAGCTAGTTGCTTGTACCTGGTCTTCTGAGGAAAGCGTAAAGGGGGCCAGTTTCAAACAGTGACAGAGCTGAAGAGCAGCATGGTGCTTTCATAAAGCATGTGAGACCTAGCTATCTGGTAGTTGTGATGGTTCATTGTGGTTGACTTCCTTGACTTTGGAAATTTTGAATCCCCCTCCAAAACATTTCCCCCTCATCCACACCCTCAACTGTAGTTCCTCAGAGGGCCAGGAACAGAGTTAGCAATCACCAGACTCCTTGCCAAGGCTGCAGGTGTGGTTTGTAGGTCACCAGGCAATCTTTGGGCTTCCCTGGTGGCTCAGCTGGTAAAGAATCTGCCTGCAATGCAGGAGACCTGGTTTGATCCCTCGGTTAGGAAGATTCCCCTAGAGAAGGGAATGGCTACCCACTCCAGTATTCTGGCCTGGAGAATTCCATGGGCTATATAGGGAATCTTTAGTATGCGAATGCAGTCTTTGTGCATGTAAACTGGCATATTTGTTATGTTTTGTGTCAAAACAACTATGAGCCCTTTCCCGATGTCTATTCTCTCCTCTAAATCATTTACAGAAGGGGTTGAAAAAAGGAAAATAATTATAAATTATTTTATTACTATAGAGATGTAGAGACTTGGAGATATAGAAGGGGTGGGAAGGTGAGCATTTTCCTAAAATTTTCACATGAAACTTTTGTCTTAAGTAATTACTGGTTAATAGATTACTCTTTTGTAACTGTACCTGTGCTCAACTGCTGAATTGCTATTAATTCTGATGGACTATGCCATTAATGGAAATTAATATCTTCACTTAGGAGCTATTTTCTTGAATGGTATTTATGGCAAGCATCCATTAGAAAAACCAGAGGCCTTGCACTTGCCATGATTTTGAAAAAAAAAAAAAATTTTTTTTTTGCTGAACATAATTACAGTTATTTTTTTCTTAAGTGGAAAGCTTAGTATTAAAATTTTTGTGAATGTTCCTGTATCTATTTATGTCTAAGAAATTCTATGAAGTGATTGATCTGTTTGATTAATATAAAACTGTGACTATATTGATAACTTGAAATATATACTCTGTGTGTGTGTGTGTGTGTATACATATATATATATATATGTGTATATATATATATCAGAAGTACTTAAAATGAAAAAAGGAGTTTTGTAGCAAACATAAGGACAGTAAGAATATATTTGCTGTTGATGTTTTCAGAGCAGAAAATGAAGAAGAGAGTAGGGCTTACTTAAGGCAACTGAAGCCTCAATCATGCTGGAAGACTCAGGCTCTTAGTCCTAACTTAGGAACTTAACTGAAAACTTAGCCATGTCTCTGAGCCTCATTAAATTTCAGACTTTACCTATGTAAGTGAGAATGCTATCTCATTCAATCATCCCACCAAGTGTCTGTGAGGGTTTAGCTATACAGTATATATGAAAGCACTCCATAAATACACGGCGTTGTTGATCTAACTGTGGCCTTTGCGGCCCTATTTTCTTCTTGATATCAATATTTAGGTTTCTCTGTTTTAAAATTTACTTTTTTATTACACAAGGAATATATGAATATATTATCATGGAAATCCAAGTATTATCATAATATATAGAAAAGAAAATGGAAGATCCTTGACTTACCTATCTCCAAATCTCCTTTTCTCTTTACTGGTGTCACTATTAACAGTTTGAATTTCCTTTCAGAAACTTTCTAAACATACACATACACATGTACACACACACACACGTATATGCATGCATATGGCATACAATTTTAGTTCACGTGATTTGGATCAAAAGTTTATTTCTAACTCACAAATTTACCTTATTAAAATAAAAGTTTTTTTCCCCCCTAACATAAAATGTGACATAATTAGCTCACAGTTGTTTCAGGTAGAAGATTTATTGTGGATGGTTAAAGGAGTACTTCAAAGGTGGAATGGGTTTGGTAACTGTAAATACAAAACCCATACACAAATGAATGTATTTCAGTTGTTGTCATGAAACCCCATTGTGTTAACAAATGGGAAATAACACTTCATGGCAGCCGATCTAAAATAATCTCTATGTGATGAGTAGCGCTGGCGGGTCTGCCAAGACGCACCGATTCTCAGTGTGATCACATAGATTTCATTGGTCACAAACAGAGAAAAGCACATGATTGCTCTGAAAACGATGACGGCTTTGCCAGCCCAGAAATCACAGCTCAGGCTCTGTGATAGCAGACTATCACACCTGCCAGTTGACAGGTGTGCACTAAAATTTATGAAAAGCTTTTCTAGCCAAGCCATCGGCTGCTGAAAAGAATGGTGGATGCCTTGAGCCTTGACATTTATTACAGCTTTGCCAGCATATCTGTCTTGTAGAGTGTGATTTGAAAAACGATATGTCTAAGCATGATCTTAATAAGCTCATTTGTTCTGGGATCTCATTGTACTTGTGCTTGCTGATAGAAGAGGAGAGGGCCAACAATATAAATAAGGGAGGCTTCCTCAGGAAGCAGCTCTAGCTATTTCAATATGGAGACAGTCTGATGTTGAACATTGCCAGCTCCCTGTACCTAAGGGAGGAATTACAATGCTGCTTTGAGATGAGAGGCTGCAGTTCTTTAATAACCTTGATTTCATTTAGCTTGGTCAAAAACAAATTAAAGCACATGATAAATTAAAGCACATGATAAATATTCTGGTCAAGATCCAAATATATTAATGTTAGCCAGGAAAGATACATCTTTAAATATATTTTTTTAAACAACTTTGCATTCTCTTATTAACCACCCATTTATACAAATTCAAAATACTTTGTATATTTCCTTCCTCATTGTCAAAATACCCTTGGAGGCTGAAGATGGGGCCAGGATCATCCCCTATTGGTACAGGATGAACAAGAAGAAGCTAAAATGCTTAAAACAGATTTCCCAGCTTTGTATCATGACCAGCCAACACATTTTTTGATTTTCAGTGTACTTTTTTCTGGACAAATATAAGCCTTAGTCCATATTGCCTATATTTGAAGATATTTTGTTTGATAAATATACTTGCCTATTAATATACAATAGTTATTTAAATGGGGATAATGCAATATTAAAAACATTATTATGTTACCAATACTGACAATATTTCTCATCCACAGAAAACCCAATCTTGTTTTTCTCTTACTACTAAAGAAGTATTTCATTTAATAAAAATACTATTTTTCTTTTTCAACAGAACACTGTTTACAATAGCTAGGACATGGAAGCAATCTAGATGACCATTAGCCGAAGAATGGATAAGAAAGTTGTGGTACATATACACAATGGAATATTCAGTTCAGTTTAGTCACTCAGTCATGTCTGACTGTGCGACCCCATGGACTGTAGCCTCCCTGTCCATCACCAACTCCCAGAGTTTACCCAAACTCATGTCCATTGAGTCAGTGATGCCATCCAACCATCTCATCATCTGTCGTCCCCTTCTCCTCCTGCCTTCAATCTTTCCCAGCATCAGGGTCTTTTCCAATGAATCATTTCTTACTCAGCTATTAAAAAGAACGCATTTGAATTAGTCCTAATGAGGTGGTGAAACTGGAGCCTATTATACAGAGTGGAGTAAGACAAAGAAAAACACCAATACAGTATACTAACACATATATATGGGATTTAGAAAGAATGTAATGACGACCTTATATGAAAGACAGCAAAAGAGACATAGATATAAAGAACAGACTTTTGGACTCTGTGGGAGAGGGGAGGGTGGGATGATTTGAGAGCATAGCATTGAAAATGTATATTACCATATGTGACTAGATGACCAGTCCAAGTTTGATGCATGAAACAGGGCGCTCAAAGCTGGCGCATTGGGACAACCCAGAGGGATGGGATGGGGAGGGAGTGGGGACGGGGGTTCTGAGAGAGTCATTTCCTAGGCAGGTTGATAGGGAGTCTAGGGGTCCCCAAGGAGAGAGGGATCTAGAATTCTCAAGGAGGAAGAAAGGACAAACTTTTCTTTCTTTCTCCACATTCCTTAGGATTATGTAACAATAATGTATCCTGCCTAAGGACAGTCTTTGGATTAAACCTTCTGTTATCTTAAAATGTAAATTATGGGAGTAGACCTGGTCTTTACAAGGATGTATCCTGCCTGAGGACAGTGTTATCTTAAAATGTAAATTATGGGAGTCGGTCTGATGAGGTCTTTACAACCTCCAGACATTCTTTGGATTATATAACCTCATTGTTAACACTAACAAGCGTGTACTCTTTCTACCCCCTTCTGATGCCTATGTCAGACGCTTTCTCTATCTCCTTTATACTTTAATAAAACTTTATTACACAAAAGCTCTGAGTGATCAATTCTTGTCTCTGGCCCCGGATTGAATTCTTCTCCTCCGGGGGCAAGAATCCCGGTGTCTTCGTGTGATTCAACAACAACCTTTCAGTTCGAGATGGGGGACACATGCACACCTGTGGCTGATTCATGTCAATGTATGGCAAAAACCACCACAATATTATAAAAGAATTACCCTCCAATTAAAATACATTAATTTTTAAAATGTTTTTCTTTTTGCTACCTCTAATGTCTTTATTACAATGCAATTAGCATATCCTTTCCTGCCCACATTTGTACCTTACAATCTCAGACATCTAGAAGACCAGCCCTTCTGGTGAAAATAGATAACTTTTTAAAAGACAATTGAGTCTTTTAAAATTTTAACAAAATTTTAACAAAATTAGAGAAAGAACAGAGTTACAGAGACAGAAAAGAAGTCTGTTAAAAGACTGCAAGGGGGAAGAAAACTAAAATTCTATGAAAATGAATTCTAAAATCTCAGTAATTTTCTATAGAATATTGATTACTGCAATGAGCTTAGAAAAAAATAAAAAACATGAACAGTGTTATTGGTGTGCCTGTAGCAATGGAGGAAACTGAAAACTCCATAAGAGTTTCCTAAAGGAAAATGGGTCCAAGCATGATGTGTTTATTAGGATCATTTCTTATTTTCCAAGGGACTATGATCCCCATGATAAATTCTTCCAGCGCATGGAAAATGATAGGGTGCTACATGATTTATGTTAACCTGATAGTAAAATTTGATAAAGATGGTACATAGAAAGAAAACCCCATCAGTTTCCTGGAATATATGTAAATCTGTACAGATGTTCAAAATAAAATACGAGTAAGTTGAATCCAGCATATTTTAAATTGTATTTTTCCTTACAGGGATATATACAGATGACTCACTAATAAGAAATTATTAAATAAGCTATATAAATTTGTCAAAACAGAAAAAAACATTATTTTAACCTCACTTAAATACTAAACAGGCATATAATATGTTTCAAAGTTCATTTTTAAGCCTAGTTGAAATGCTGCCTCTTTCAAAAAGTCGTGCTTGATTCCTTTGGCTGAAAGTAACTGCTGCTTTGAACTTTCATATCTGCATTTATTTCTTGCACTTTTCAGATATAATCCTGTATTACGGAAATTATGTATACATGGCTTACTCCATACTAACCACCTACTGGTAGAGATTCTATTTGTTCTTATTTCTCATTTCTCATAGAAACTGAGAGTAGCTTCCTTAAAAATGCTTGACAAATAAATAAATGTTTGAAATTAGGTACATCTTAGTTAAAGTTATAAATGCCAGGATGTATATAGATAAGAATAAAAATTACTTGTATAAGCATTTTCTTATGATATCGTATAATAATTGGGAACATCAGTATATACCCAAGGTCAGAATGTAGCTTTTCTAACTACTTTGTCTTTATGATACTTCTCAATACAAAGTGAAGTGAAAGTCGCTCAGTCGCTTCCGACTCTTTGTCACCCCATGGACTATACAGTCCATGGAATTCTCCTGACCAGAATACTGGAGTGGGTAGCCTGTCTTTTCTCCAGGGCATCTTCCCAACCCAGGGATTAAACCCAGGTCTCCCACATTGCAGGCAGATTCTTTACCAGCTGAGCCACAAGGGAAGCCCTCAATACAAAACCATGGTGTGTGTTACTCTGTGATGAGAGTTACAGCAATATTTACCCTGGGAAGATTATTTTTCTCTTTTTTCCATGTTTGTAAATTCTAGGCAATATGTTGCAAATTTTCTAAGCGTATGATAATGCAACAAGGGAAATTAATTTCTGTAAGTATTTGAAAATTATGGTTACAATAGTTATATTAGAAAATTCTATAGTAAATGGAAGTTCTCATTAAAATAATTACATTTCCTCTAAATAATTCAAAATGCTTTTATTGAAATTACATCATATGATTTTAGTTATACATGTACTCGGGCTTCTCTAGTGCCTCAGAGAGTAAAGAATCTTCCTACAATGTGGGAGACCCAGGTTCGATCAATGGGTTGCGAAGATCCCTTGGAGTAGGAAATGGCATCCCAGTCCTTACCTGGAGAATTCCATGAACAGAGGAGCCTGGCGGGCCACAGTCCATGAGGTTGCAAAGAGTCGGACATGACTTTGTGACTAACAGTTTCATTTTCACACAGGCACTCATTTTTTTATGGGTCTTTAGTAGGGAATTTTTGGAGAAGGAAATGGTAATCCACTCTAGTATTCTTGCCTGGAGAATTCCATGAACAGAGGAGCCAGGTGGGCTACAGTCCATGGGGTCGCAAAGAGTAGACTTGACTGAGTGAAAACATACACACATAGTAGGGAATTATACCTCAAGGATAAAATCCCAAACGACTTCATATTATATGGAATTTTCTCTATAACGTTCACAAGTATTGTGGTCCCGTATGCTCTAATCCCCAAATTGTAAATTATAGATATCTCTTCTGCATATTCAGTTTATTTCTATGTTGCTATTTCATAGAGAAGCCATTTGATTGTAGTCGAAAAAAACACAGAGTTTGGAACCAGATATGTGGTGTCTTATTACTGCTCTGGCATTTATACGGCTGAGTGAACTTGGGCAGATCAGATCAGATCAGTCACTGAGTTGTGTCCGACTCTTTGCGGCCCCATGAATTGCAGCACACCAGGCCTCCCTGTCCATCACCAACTCCCCGAGTTCACTCAGACTCACATCCATCGGGTGAGTGATGCCATCTAGCCATCTCATCCTCTGTCGCCCCCTTCTCCTCTTGGCCCCAGTCCCTCCCAGCATCAGAGTCTTTTCCAATGAGTCAACTCTTCGCATGAGGTGGCCAAAGTACTGGAGTTTCAGCTTTAGCATCATTCCTTCCAAAGAAATCCCAGGGCTGATCTCCTTCAGAATGGACTGGTTGGATCTCCTTCCCATCCAAGGGACTCTCAAGAGTCTTCTCCAACACCACAGTTCAAAAGCATCAATTCTTCGGCACTCAGCCTTCTTCACAGTCCAACTCTCACATCCATACATGACCACAGGAAAAACCATAGCCTTGACTAGACGAACCTTTGTTGGCAAAGTAATGTCTCTGCTTTTGAATATGCTATCTAGGTTGGTCATAACTTTCCTTTCAAGGTGTAAGCGTCTTTTAATTTCATGACTGCAGTCACCATCTGCAGTGATTTTGGAGCCCAGAAAAATAAAGTCTGACACTGTTTCCACTGTTTCCCCATCTATTCCCATGAAGTGATGGGACCAGATGCCATGATCTTAGTTTTCTGAATGTTGAGCTTTAAGCCAACTTTTTCACTCTCCACTTTTACTTTCATCGAGAGGCTTTTTAGTTCCTCTTCACTTTCTGCCATAAGGGTGGTGTCATCTGCATATCTGAGGTTGTTGATATTTCTCCCGGCAATCTTGATTCCAGCTTCTGCTTCTTCCAGTCCAGCATTTCTCATGATGTACTCTGCATATAAGTTAAATAAGCAGGGTGACAATATACAGCCTTGACGTACTCCTTTTCCTATTTGGAATCAGTCTGTTGTTCCATGTCCAGTTCTAACTGTTGCTTCCTGACCTGCATACAGATTTCTCAAGAGGCACATCAGGTGGTCTGGTATTCCCATCTCTTTCAGAATTTTCCATAGTTTATTGTGATCCACACAGTCAATGGCTTTGGCATAGTCAATAAAGCAGAAATAGATGTTTTTCTGAAACTCTCTTGCTTTTTCCATGATCCAGCAGATGTTGGCAATTTGATCTCTGGTTCCTCTGCCTTTTCTAAAACCAGCTTGAACATCAGGAAGTTCGCAGTTCACGTATTGCTGAAGCCTGGCTTGGAGAATTTTGAGCATTACTTTGCTAGCATGTGAGATGAGTGCAATTGTGCAGTAGTTTGAGCATTCTTTGGCATTGCCTTTCTTTGGGATTGGAATGAAAACTGACCTTTTCCAGTCCTGTGGCTACTGCTGAGTTTTCCAAATTTGCTGGGATATTGAGTGCAGCACTTTCACAGCATCATCTTTCAGGATTTGGAATAGCTCAACTGGAATTCCATCACCTCCACTAGCTTTGTTCGTAGTGATGCTTTCTAAGGCCCACTTTACTTCACATTCCAGGATATCTGGCTCTAGGTCAGCCATCACACCATCGTGATTATCTGGGTCGTGAAGATCTTTTTTGTACAGTTCTTCTGTGTATTCTTGCCATCTCTTCTTAATATCTTCTGCTTCTGTTAGGTCCATACCATTTCTGTCCTTTATCGAGCCCATCTTTGCATGAAATGTTCCTTTGGTATCTCTGATTTCTTGAAGAGGTCTCTAATCTTTCCCATTCTGTTGTTTTCCTCTATTTCTTTGCATTGATTGCTGAAGATGGCTTTCTTGTCTCTTCTTGCTATTCTTTGGAACTCTGCATTCAGATGTTTATATCTTTCCTTTGCTCCTTTGCTTTTCGCTTTTCTTCTTTTCACAGCTATTTGTAAGGCCTCCCCAGACAGCCATTTTGCTTTTTTGCATTTCTTTTCCATGGGGATGGTCTTGATCCCTGTCTCCTGTACAATGTCATGAACCTCATTCCATAGTTCATCAGGCACTCTATCTACCAGATCTAGGCCCTTAAATCTATTTCTCACTTCCACTGTATAATCATAAGGGATTTGATTTAGGTCATACCTGAATGGTCTAGTGGTTTTCCCTACTTTCTTCAATTTAAGTCTGAATTTGGCAATAAGGAGTTCATAGTCTGAGCCACAGTCAGTTCCTGGTCTTGTTTTTGCTGACTGTAAAGAGCTTCTCCATCTTTGGCTGCTAAGAATATAATCAATCTGATTTCAGTGTTGACCATCTGGTGATGTCCATGTGTAGAGTCTTCTCTTGTGTTGTTGGAAGAGGGTGTTTGTTATGACCAGTGCATTTTCTTGGCAAAACTCTATTAGTCTTTGCCCTGCTTCATTCTGTATTCCAAGGCCAAATTTGCCTGTTACTCCAGGTGTTTCTTGACTTCCTACTTTTGCATTCCAGTCGCCTATAATGAAAAGGACATCTTCTTTGGGTGTTAGTTCTAGAAGGTCTTGTAGGTCTTCATAGAACCGTTCAACTTCAGCTTCTTCAGCATTACTGGTTGGGGCATAGACTTGGATTACTGTGATATTGAATGGCTTGCCTTGGAAACGAAGATAGATCATTCTGTCGTTTTTGAGATTGCATCCAAGTACTGCATTTCGGACTCTTTTGTTGACCATGATGGCTACTCCATTTCTTCTGAGTGATTCCTGACCATAGTAGTAGATATAATGGTCATCTGAGTTAAATTCACCCATTCCAGTCCATTTTAGTTCGCTGATTCCTAGGATGTCGACATTCATTCTTGCCATCTCTTGTTTGACCACTTCCAATTTGCCTTGATTCATGGACCTGACATTCCAGGCTCCTATGCAAGATTGTTCTTTACAGCATCAGACCTTGCTTCTATCACCAGTCACATCCACACCTGGGTATTGTTTTTGCTTTGGCTCCATCCCTTCATTCTTTCTGGAGTTATTTCTCAACTGATCTCCAGTAGCATATTGGGCACCTACTGACCTTGGGAGTTTCTCTTTCAGTATCCTATCATTTTGCCTTTTCATACTGTTCATGGGGTTCTCAAGGCAAGAATACTGAAGTGGTTTGCCATTCTCTTCTCCAGTGGACCACATTCTGTCAGATCTCTCCACCATGACCCACCCATCTTGAGTTGCCCCACAGGCATGGCTTAGTTTCCTTGAGTTAGACAAGGCTGTGGTCCTAGTGTGATTAGATTGACTAGTTTTCTGTGAGTATGGGTTCAGTGTGTCTGCCCTTTGATGCCTTCTTGCAACACATACCATCTTACCTTGGGTGTCAGGTATCTCTTCACGGCTGCTCCAGCAAAGTGCAGCCATTGCTCCTTATCTTGGATAAGGGGTATCTCCTCACTGCCGCCTTTCCTGACCTTCAACGTGGGATAGCTCCTCTAGGCCCTCCTGAGCCTGTGCAGCCATGGCTCCTTGGACGTGGGGTTGGTCCTCCCAGCCACCGCCCTTGAACCTGGGCAAGTTACTTAATAATTCTGAGCCTCAATCTGTTCATTCCCTACATGGGAACAAATACTTATACACCAAAGATTAAATTATGCAGTGATCATAAAAATATCTAGTACATAGCAAGTACTTAGACATTCTTTCTTCTCTCACATGAAAGATCATCGATCCTAGAGATTTCTTTGCCCCTGTTAAGTGTCCTGAGAAATTTTTTCTTTTGAGCATCTCAAAGGAAAAAAAAAGTTTCAGGAGAACAGGAGGAGATGTGTTATGTCTCAGTGAATTAGCCAATGTTTGGTACACAAGATGTTCAATCATTTGAAGAAAAGAAAGTGAAAATATTTCTGAGGCTTTTTTCAATTTCTGACAACCAAAAGCTGATTTCTAAGAATCATGATATAAAATTCTTCATTGGCGATTTAAAATTGTTAAAATTCTTCACTCTTTTGACATCCTTGCCTATATCCTTATTATTCAAAAGGAAAAAAAAAAACACCCAAATTCATCTATATTCTTTTCTCTTTGGTCTTATAAAGTTATATTATTATTCTACATTTATTCCTCATAATAGGATAAACCTAAAAGGATATGAACATAATAATACTTGTTTAATCCTTTCCTCCAGTTGTTGTCCCAACAGGACCATGCAGATTTACCCGCTATCATCCCCCAAAGCTATCTCAGATGGATCCTATAACTCTGATCATTATTTAAAAAGTTATTTTTGGTTGAACCCAGTTTAAAAGCATCTACCTCATATTCAATTTCATTATCACCTCTTCCCAAGAATACCTGAGCTTCATCTTGAAGTAGGAAGGACGAACAGTCTTCTCCATTCATTTCCCCACTCTCCCTTCTAGATCAATATCTCTTTGAAGCTGGAGTCTGGTAAGAGGGAATATGAAAGGTGGAAAAGGACAAATGTCTCTTTCTTAGGTGGTGTTGTGGTCTTCTCTCTGCTATTGCTGCTCTTTGGAGAGTCCTGACTGGCCATTGATGTTGTTTTGCCAGCAGACACACAAACGCTATCACTTTCATTGAAGGCATGGTTGAGTTCTTCACTTGCCCTATGGAGATATCCTCATTCCTGCCAAGATTTTTTCACTTCTGCTTTTTCATATATACCCCAGCAGAGTACCCATAGCTACTTGTTACTGAGGTTGTTTTTCCAGCAGGTGATAATCTTGGATAAAGGTCAGGCTAACTTTCTTTGTATCTAATTGAGCCACAGACTAGACATGCCAAGTGATGGAAGTGAAGATTGCTACATGGTTGAACTCATCACTGCCCTGCTGTCTCTATTTCTTTTCTCTCTAGTTCAAATAAATGCAGAGAGAAGATCAGAAAATTTGATGCTTCAGAAGTATTCTAATAGAGGAATGAAATGCTAGTCTGCTTTATTCACTGGCATCCTCAGCTGTTATGAGTGATTCTTCAGGATCTCTTTGCCCTTGACTCTCTGTGGACTCTTCCTTTGAACACAATCAATGCCTTGGGACACTTGTGACTCCTCCTCTCTCACAACTCTCTCCTATTTAGTTTTAAATGTATATAGACTGGGGTTAGGAAGCTCAGGGATAAAAGTAGAAGGTAATAGAAATCATTTGTCTGTCTTCTAATGAATTCAGAAGTGTCTTTCTTTTTTCCTCCCCAATTTTGCTATCTTCAGAAAATCAGGTACTTGGCAAAGTTTTGTCCTCAACTCTGGATTTTAGTAATCAGTTCTGGTGAAATAGGAAAAAAAATGATTACCATTTTGTTAATTTCTAAAAAAATAGTGCTGTGTTTTTTCTTCAAAATTTCAAATCAAAATGATGAAATTTTAACTTATTGTACAGCTATTATTTTGTCTTTACTCTGCTGCTGCTGCTAAGTTGCTTCAGTCGTGTCTGACTCTGTGTGACCCCATAGACGGCAGCCCACCAGGCTCCCCCATCCCTGGGATTCTCCAGGCAAGAATACTGGAGTGGGTTGCCATTTCTTTCTCCAATGCATGAAAGTGAAAAGTGAAAGTGAAGTTGCTCAGTAAGTGTCTGACTCTTCATGACCCCATGGACTGCAGCGTACCGGGCTCCTCCGTCCATGGGATTTTCCAGGCAAGAGTACTGGAGTGGGGTGCCATTGGACAATTAAAAATTGCAGAAATAAAGGGAAGTCTAAGAGAAACTTCTAAAAGTTTCCTCCAATAAAAGACTACAATTATCAAAGAGTGGTGGGGAGGGCAGGGTAAGCAATATTTTTTGAAACTAATTGCTGAAGCAAGCAAAAAAAATCCCACTAATATTGCATTGTTAACTTTAATATGGCTAGGTAAATACAGGTGAAATCAGCTTAACTCCAGTTCTTCTTCCAGATACAGCCATGTGCTGTTGTGAGTAATAAGAAATGGAAATCTAAGCAAACTCTATACATGGAAAGGTGCATAGAGTCCATAGGAGGGATAAAAGCCCTCTAGTGTAAACCCTCATCCTGTCAAAAGTCCACAACAGCACTCAGATTTTTCAGTAGGAAAAGATTAAATACATGGCTAACCCAAATAGGAAGACTGTTAATGGTGGGCTTTTCTCCCTTTTTTTTTTTTTTCAATGGTTGGTTCACCTGAATACAGGAAAATGCTTCCTGAATCTAAAGGATCTCTCTCCAAAGAGTTGATGAAGGATGGGGAAGCCTAGTGTACTGTATTTCATGGGGTTGCAAAGAGTTGGGCACAACGTAGTCATGGAATAAGACTATATATATAAATATATATATACTCACATACACACATATGTATATACACAGATTGATATATATGGCAATTGCATGGCATAGATCTATTGATCTTACTGGATTTAATCAGAGCTTCAAACCTAACATTTCCCAACTTTTTCCTGAACACTGCCAGATGGTTTGGTAGACTAAGGCAATTGGTAAGCAACACTGCTATGACTCAGCAGTAGAGAATCCACCTGCCAAAGCAGGAGATACAGGTTCGATCCCTGGTTTGGGAAGATTCCCTGGGGATGGAAATTGCAACCCATTCCAGTATTCTTGCCTGGGAAATCTCAGGGACATAGAGGAGCCTGGCAGGGTACAGTTCATGAGATTGCAAAGAGCCAGACATGACTTAGTGACTAAAAAACAACAAGAGACTTATAAGTAGTTCATAGCAGAAAACAAGTCCAGAAGTTATTTCTATCACTCAGATATCAACAGTTTCAGCATATACTTTCAAACATGAAATAGATTAAGAACAAATTTCCATCATACTTTCAAAAGGGAAGGTTCTGAAAACCTTCCCCCTTCTCCCCCACGCCAAACAACAATCTTCATTACCTACTGAAATATTTTACTCCCATCAAAAAAGTGGGATTGAACCAAAAAGAGGAACCTAGGATCAGGAATCAGAGGGTGAGAGGTAAGAAGAATTCTCTTAGTGATAATTAAGGGAAATAAAAGGATGAAAGATGTGTGCTAGTGATGTATCAATACAGATTGGAGCCAACGTATATAGAGAGGTACTCTTGCCTGGCAAATCCCATGGACGGAGGAGCCTGGTGGGCTGCAGTCCATGGGGTCCCTAGGAGTTGGACACGACTGAGCGACTTCACTTTCACTTTTCATTTTCATGCATTGGAGAAGGCAATGGCAACCCACTCCAGTGTTTTTGCCTGGAGAATCCCAGGGACGGGAGAGCCTGGTGGGCTGCTGTCTCTGGGGTTGAACAGAGTCGCACACAACTGAAGCGACTTAGCAGCAACTGAAACTCCAGTACTTTGGCCACGTCATTCGAAGAGTTGACTCATTGGAAAAGACTCTGATGCTGGGAGGGATTGGGGGCAAGAGGAGAAGGGGACGACAGAGGATGAAATGGCTGGATGGCATCACTGACTCGATGGACGTAAGTCTGGGTGAACTCTGGGAGTTGGTGATGGACAGGGAGGCCTGGCGTGCTGCGATTCATGGGGTCGCAAAGAGTCGGACATGACTGAGTGACTGATCTGATCTGAAGAAGATTAAATTGAGAGAATGACTGACAACAGATAACATAGAGAAAAACTAGAAAACTAGTAAAACAAAACAATTAGTTGGGAGAAGTTGTAAAAGAAAAATGTAATCATTTTACACTACATGGCTCAGCTTTAAATATTTACCTATTCATAATTACATGAAAAATGAATGTTGATCTAACTAAGAATTATAATTCCTGATATACCTAAGCTGATAATTACTGATATAAGCTGATATAACTAAGAATAAACTGGGTCCTAGATGGATGGGAAATATGTGGTTGGGGAAAGTGGTGGTGAAAACACTAAATCCTTATCATTTATAGTATAAACAAACATTTTTTAAATGGCAGCATAAACCTAATGTTTTGTAAAAATATTTTTTTAATGTAATACTAAAAGATTTGATAGTGGTTGCCTCTAAGGAGGATATAGAGAGAATCCTTGGGACAGTAAAAAAAAAAAAATAATTTCTGGTACATTCTTCTATAACAAATATGAAAAACATGATATCTAGATCTATCCATGTTGCTGCAAATGGCATTATTTCATTCTTATTTATGGCTGAGTAATATTCTATTATGTATATATACCACAGTGTTTTTATCCATTCATCTATTGATGGACACTTAGGTTGCTTTCATGGAGAAGGCAATGGCACCCCACTCCAGTACTCTTGCCTGGAAAATCCCATGGATGGAGGATCCTGGTAGGTTGCAGTCCATGTGGTCGCTAAGAGTCAGGCAAGACTGAGCAACTTCACTTTCACTTTTCACTTGCGTGCATTGGAGAAGGAAATGGCAACCCACTCCAGTGTTCTTGCCTGGAGAATCCCAGGGACGGCAGAGCCTGGTGGGCTGCCATCTATGGGGTCGCACAGAGTCAGACACGACTGAAGTGACTTAGCAGCAGCAGGTTGCTTTCAAGTCTTGATTATCATAAATAGTGTTGCTACGGACATTGGTGTGCATGTATCTTTCCAAATTATAGTTTTCTCTAGCTAGATGCCATGAATGCTACTGCTGAATCATATGGTAAAAATAATTTAGTTTTTTAAGGAACCTCCATACTGTTCTCCAAAGTGGACATATCAGTTTACATTGCCACCAGCAGTTGAGGAGTATTCCTTTTTTAACACAGCCTCTCCAGCATTTTTTATTTGCAGACTTTTGATGATGGACATCCTGACTGGTGTGAGGTGACAACTTCACCTCATATTTGCCTTCCTCTAATTTGCCTCACCTCTCATTTGCCTTCCTCTAATAATTAGCAATGTTGAGCATCTTTCCATGTGCCTGTTGGCCATCTGTATTTCTTTGGAGAAATATCTATCTATATCTTCCCACTTTATCATCAGGTTGTTTCTTTTTTGATGTTGAATTATGAGTTTTTGATATATTTTGGAAATTAAGCTCTTGTAAGTTGCATTCTTTGCAAATATTTTCTCCCATTCCTTAAGCTGTCTTTTTGTTTCCTTTGCTGTGCAAAAACTTTAGAGATTATCTTATTAAGCGAAGAAAGTCAGACAGAGAAAGACAAATATTGTATATTATCCCTTATGTGGAATCTAAAAAAATGATACAAATAAACTTATTTACAAAACACAAATATACTCTCTGATATAGAAAACAAATTTATGGTTACCAAAGGAGAAGGGGGGAATGAATAAATTAGGAGTTTGGGATTAAAATATACACATTTCTGTATATAAAATAGGTAACCAAAGAGGACCTGCTTACAGCACAGGGAACCATATCAATATCTTGTAATACCTATAAAGGAAAAGAATCTAAACATATATATGACTGAATCATTTTACTCTATATCTGAATCTGTTAATAGCACAACATTGTAAATTAACTATTTCAATCAAAATGTATTAAACAAATACAAGACAGAAAAAAATTGATACCAATGAAAGGAAAAAATAAATTTTACAAAAGAATTGGAGGAGAGACATTGGGTACCTTACTATAGGGTCTACTAGTTGATCCCATATTTCTAAAAACCTCTTCCTCCATGGTAATGGAATTTTTAGCTCAGCTCATAGGAGGCTAGAATAAAAACCGTATTTATCAGCCTTCCGTGCAAGTAGGTATAGCTACGTGACATCTCTAGTCAATGAGATGTAAGCTTATAGTGTCCTACAAGCATCTCAAAACCTTCCTTAAGAAAAGCATTTATGTGCTCTTTGCTCTCTGCTTCATCTTTATCCCTTCCTTAGCCTTCATTTCTCTCCCTATCCTGCAGCTGGGAACATGGTTGCACCTATCCAGGACCATAAACTTCAGTCTACTCACAACTGAGTAATAAAGACAGGAGGCACCTGTTCCCTGACACAGAAAGCACCCTCTCCTAGACCACTAACCTTCCAGAATAGTTAAACAAGAGTCATTTGGGGTTTCTCATACTCATAGCTGAAGTTAATCCTAACTGATAAGCACATTTTGCAATATTAATATTAAACTTAAAATTCAAGATAAAAAAATGAAAAGAATCAGACATTAGAATGAGGAAGAGAATATTGTGTCTCTCTTTTTTTTTTTAATTTTTCTGAGGAATCTCTACACTGTTTTCTTTTTTTTTTAATTTTATTTTATTTTTAAACTTTACAATATTGTATTGGTTCTGCCATATATCGAAATGAATCCATCACAGGCATACATGTGTTCCCCATCCTGAACCCTCTTCCCTCCTCCCTCCCCATACCATCCCTCTGGGTCATCCCAGTGCACCAGCCCCAAGCATCCAGTATCGTGTATCGAATCTGGACTGGTGACTCGTTTCATATATGATATTATACATATTTCAATGCCATTCTCCCAAGTCATCCCACCCTCTCCCTCTCCCACAGAGTCCAAAAGACTGTTCTATACATCAGTGTCTCTTTTTGCTGTCTCGTATATTGTGTCTCTTTTAAAATCAGAATTCTGGAGCCACTATGATCAGAAAGGTTATTAAGATAAAATAAAAAGAAGTGTTCAAATATATATAGAAATATGATTAATAGTACATTTCAGATTAGTGTGTTAAAGAATGACCAATAGATTGTTATTAAATATATACATATACAAATATGTATATTAAATATAGAAAGACTAAAAGCTTTTCTGGGGCTGAAAGAATGAAAATCATCTTGTACAGAAAAAGAAATGCAGGTTTTCATGAGGGTTTTGGGTACAGACACAGGGAAAACCTATTCCAAAGTTGACAGGAACCACTGTTTCTTCTGAGGTGATACAGCAACTGAAAAGTGTCAAAACAGTACTCTGCGTAACTATCATTTTTGTACTAATGATGCCCCTGGACCACTTTGCTGCACTCATCTGTTACTGGGGATACACAATTTCTAAGCCATCCTTGTCTGGTGACAGCATCCAATCCAAATTAACCCAGCTTCTCCAGTCCCACCTCAGAAATAGTAACCAATTCATAACTGATCCCAGAGCCACTTACCTCCTCTTCATAATACTTATGTGAGAACTCAAAGCTTACAAAAGACATTTCTCTCCTCTCTCTCTGGTAAAAGGTAGCAATCCATGGTTCCTCTGGGGTGTCTCATCTCACTAGGTCAATAAATCTGATTCTGTTGAATTATAAGCTTGTTCCTGTGCTAGTCTCTGGCTGATTGGAGTTTAACAATATAATTATGTATGCAAAGTTGGAATTTTTTATATATAAAACAATTTTCTTTGAGATAAATTTCAGAGACTAAAAATGAAATATTTAATGAAGTGAAATCAGAAATGTACTAGAATAAAATTACATAATTATCAATGTAATATTTTAAGCAGGTGGATTTTTTTTTTATCACTGATATCAGAGCTCCCAAAGAAAAATGTTTCTAGGTTTGATTAAATAAGCTTTTTAACTTTTATGTAATAAAAGAGAAAAATAATCAGGAAAATTAAAGGGCAAATGACAAATGGGAAAACATTTACAACATTTAAAGTATAAAAAAACTAAAAGGTCTCATTTATGAAAAGATTTTTCCAGTAAACTTTTAAAAATGCAAAAGTCAGCAATGACCATACTGGAAAAGGTCAGTTTTCATTTCCGTCCCAAAGAAGGGCAATGCCAGAGAATGTTCAAACTACCGCACAATTGCACTCATCTCACACGCTAGCAAAGTAATGCTCAAAATTTTCCAAGCCAGGCTTCAACAGTACATGAACCGTGAAATTCCAGATGTTCAAGCTGGATTTAGAAAAGGCAAAGGAACCAGAGATCAAATTGCCAATATCCATTGGATCATCAAAAAGCAAGAGAATTGCTTTATTGATTATGCCAAAGCCTTTGATTGTGTGGATCACAACAAAGTGGAAAATTCTTCAAAAAATGGGAATACCAGACCACCTGACCTGCCTCCTGAGAAATCTGTATGCAGCTCAAGAAGCAACAGTTAGAACTGGACATGGAACAACAGACTGGTTCCAAATTAGGAAAGGAGCACATCAAAGCTGTATATTGTCATCCTGCTTATTTATATGCAGAGAATGTCATGTGAAATGCCGGTCTGGATGAAGCATAAGCTAGAATCAAGAATGTGGGGAGAAATATCAATAACCTCAGATATGCAGATGACACCACCCTTATGCCACAAAGTGAAGAGGAACTGTAATTCTCTGTAGAGCATCTTGATGAAGGTGAAAGAGGAGAGTGAAAATGCAGGCTTGAAGCTCAACATTCAGAAAACTAAGATCATGGCATCTGGTCCTATCACTTCATGCCAAGTAGATGGGGAAACAATGGAAACCGTGACAGACTTAATTTTCTTGGTCTCCAAAATCACTGCAGATGGTGACTGCATCTATGAAATTAAAAGACATTTGCTCCTTGGAAGAAAAGCTATGACAAACCTAGAGAGCATATTAAAAAGCACAGACATTACTTTGCTGACAAAGGTACTTCTAGTCAAAACTATGGTTCGTCCAGTAGTCATGTATGGATGTGAGAGTTGGATCATAAAGAAGGCTGAGCACTGAAGAATTGATGCTTTTGAACTATGGTATTGGAGAAGACTCTTGAGAGTCCCTTGGGCAACAAGGAGATCAAATCAGTCAATCCTAAAGGAAATCAGTCCTGAATACTCATTGGAAGGACAGATGCTGAAGCTGAAGCTCTGATACTTTGGCCACCTGATGGGATGAGCCAACTCATTAGAAAAGACCCTGATGCTGGGAAAGATTGAAGGAAGGAGGAGAAGGGGACAACAGAGAACAAAATGGTTGGATGGTATCACCAATTCAATGGACATGAGTTTGAGCAAACTCTAGATGGTAAAGGACAGGGATGCCTGGCATGTTGCAGTCCATGGAGGTCATAAAGAGTCAGACACAATTGAGAGACTGAATGACAACAACATGCAACTCAATATCAGAAAAACAAACAGCCCAATCAAAAATGGGCAGAAGACCCGAACAGACATTTTTGCAAAGAAGACATAAAGATAGCTAATAAACACATGAAACAATGCTCAATATTGTTTATTTTTAGAGAAATGCAAATCAAAACTACAGTGAGGGATCACCTCATCCCAGTCAGAATGGCCATCATTAAAAAATCTACAAAAAATAAATGCTGGAGAGAATGTGAAGAAAAGGGACTCCTCCTACACTGTCATGGGGATTGTACATTGATACAGCCACTATGGAGAACAGTATGAAGATTCCTTAAAAAAACTATGAATAAAATCACCATATGATCCAGCAATCCCACTACTGGGCATCAGTTCATTTCAGTTCAGTTTCTTAGTCGTGTCCAATTCTTTGCAACCTCATGAACCAGGCCTCCCTGTCCATCACCAACTCCAGGAGTTTACTCAAACTCATGTCCTTTGAGTCACTGATGCCATCCAACCATCTCATCCTCTGTCATTCCCTTCTCCTCCCACTTTCAATCTTTCCCAGCATCAGGGTCTTTTCAAATGAATCAGTTCTTCACATCAGGTGGCCAAAGTATTGAAGTTTCAGCTTCAACATCAGTTCTTCCAATGAACATTCAGGACTGATTTCCTTTAGGATGGACTGGTTGGATCCCCTTGCAGTCCAAGGGACTCTCAAGAGTCTTCTCTAACATCACAGTTCAAAAGCATCAATTCTTCGGTGCTCAGCTTTCTTTATAGTCCAACTCCCACATCCATACGTGACCACTGGAAAAACCATAGCCTTGACTAGAAGCACCTTTGTTGGCAAAGTAATGTCTCTGCTTTTTAATATGCTGTCTAGGTTGGTCATAACTTTTCTTCCAAAGAGTAATTGTCTTTTAATTTCATGACTGCAGTCACCATCTGCAGTGATTTTCGAGCCTAAGAAAATAAAGTCACCCACAGTTTCCACTGTTTCCCCATCTATTTGCCATGATGTGATGGGACCAGATGCCATGATCTTAGTTTTCTGAATATTGAGCTTTAAGCCAACTTTTTCACTCTCCTCTTTCACTTTCATCAAGAGGCTCTTTAGTTCTTCTTTGCTTTCTACCATAAGGGTGGTGTCACCTGCATATCTGAAGTTATTGATATTTCTCCCAGCAATCTTGATTCCAGATTGTGTTTCATCCAGCCCAATGTTTCTCATGATGTATTCTACATATAAATTAAATAAGCAGGGTGACAATATACTTGGTGTACTCCTTTCCCTATTTGGAACCAATCTGTTGTTCCAACTCCAGTTCTAACTGTTGCTTTCTGACTTGCATACAGATTTCTCAAGAGGCAGATTAGCTGGTCTGGTATTCCCAATTCTTAAAGAATTTTCCACTGTTTGTGGTGATCCCATAGTCAAAGATTTTGGCATAGTCAATAAAGCAGAAATAGATGTTTTTCTAGAATTCTCTCTCTCACTACTGGGCATATACCCTGAGAAAACCACAATTCTTAAAGGCCATGCACCCCAATGTTCATTGCAGCACTGTTTACAATAGACAGGACCTGGAAGCAACCTAGGTGTCCATTGATAGATGAATGGATAAAGAAGTGTGGTACATATGTAAAATGGAATATTACTCCACCATAAAAATGAACAAATTTGAGTCAGTTCTAGTGAGGTAGATGACCCTTGAGCCTGTTATACAGAGTAAAGTAAGTCAGAAAGAGAAAAAACAAATATCATATACTAACTTATATATATGGAAACTAGAAAAATGGTATTGATGAACGTATTTTCTGGCAGGACTAGAGACACAGATACAGAGAACAGACTTGCAGGTAGAGTGGGGGAAGAAGGGAGTGGGACGAAGTTAGAGAGTAGCATGGAACCATACACACTAACACATGTAAAATAGATAGCCAGTGGGAATTTGCTGTATGATGCAGAGCTCAGCCTGATGCTCTGTGATAACCTAGTAGGGTGGCAGGGCGTGGAATGTGGGAGAGAGAGAGGTTCAGGAAGGATGGGGCATATCTATACCTATGGAGGATTCATGTTGATGTGTGGCAGAAACCAATACAATATTGTAAAGCAATTATCCTCCAATTAAAAATAAATTTTTAAAGAGTCACAAAAATTTTAAAAGTTATATTTATTAATATGGAAATGATACATTTTTAGTAGAAAAAATATTCAGAGGTTTATCTATGAAATATTTGAAAAGATGCAATCCAAAGTGCTATTATAGTGGTTATTAGCTGTAAGATAGAATGCAATTATTTTTCTTTTGTTTTTCTTCTATGCATTTCCTCAGTTTGTAAAATAACAAATGTGCACCTTTTTATTACATTCCAATTATTGATTCATTATTTTAATGAAACAGTAGCTTAAATCATATGCTTTTCCTTTAGAGTCAATTTGAATTTTTTCATTTTTTTTCCAGTTAAGTTACTTTAGGCTAATTATGTTTTCTGTGGGGATATTAAGATTAAACCAAGTAAGTAAATGTGACCAATACATTGAACAAGCAGTTTTCACGTGGTATAATTGCAAAGCAATTTCATTTTGTCCCTCACAGTCTCTTTAAATCTGATCAGTGGGTATTACCCCTACCTTGACAACTGGATAATATATTTTCTGGTTACTCTTAGTTACTCTTAGAAATCACACACACATACACACACACACATGTGTGCACACACGCACCCACACACACGTCATATGTCAATTCAGTAATTAAGACAGTCCTGTCTCAGATAATAATCAAACTTTTGAGACTGACAGGCAGAACCTAAATACAGGAAAATTGATCTTTCCTCTCTCTTTCCATATTGTTATAGAGTTTCTATTTTCTCTCAGGTGGCTAATGGGAGAAATTTGCAGGTAGAAGAAAGAGAGAGGGGATGGGGCAGGAGGACAGGGAAGCTATTACCTAAGATCATTGGTGCTCTGTGAGCCTCCAGATTTTGAAGTTGCCCCTTTCTGGGAACACATTCAGGGTTTTCTCAGACACTAAGAAGATCCCCTTGTAGCTTCCTGGGATGCAGGCTACATTTCCCTCAGACTGAAGCTTTGCTACAGCTTTTCTTATGACCCTTGGGTTTTGGGGCAGAACACTCCTCAAAAAGTGTCTTTTGTTGGGGTCCCATTATCTCACATCATCTAACGGGTTCTAGGTCATGATGAGTAATACTCACCCAGGGATAGAGCATCCATTATCTTCTTGTTCAGCTGCAGGAAGCAGGAAGGATCTCATTCTGTCACATGTGGTTTTTATTTTTTCAACATATGTAAGTTGTTTATGAAGGGAGGTGATCTAGTTCATGGCTAATGGCAGATTGCCAGCTTGGGAATCATTGTCACTACCAATAATGTGAGAACATTTCACATTCTTTGTATTTTTAAACACTTTAGCCTGTGTTTCCCCCCACACTATGAAAAGTATCCTCAATTGAATTATCATTTATTTTATCTTTCTTCCAAATACCATTCTCACATTCTTTTCTTTAAATTGTAGACTCACGGATTTTGTAAATACTTATTTACCTTAATTCTTTCATGATACACCTCTCACTCCCCTTTCCAAAACTCACTTTGTATTTTCTTACAAAAAGCATAAGAAACAACGTCTTATACTTCCTAGGAGGAAGATGCTAAAGCAGTTGGCCAGGATCCATGGGATTCATGGTCTTCCTTCACCAAATGGGAAAAGAAGGCAGATGACCATTTTAGTCTCCTTGCCAAATGGACCTCTGGGTAAATAGACTAATATTATTTTGCTAGGAGGTATAGACCTTATTTTTTAAGTGACCATAGAGGGATATCTTTAAGGATTACATACAATAAATGAAACCCAGTAAAAATGACATGGCTCTTTGGAGAATGTCACATAGGGTACAGAAAGCTGCTGAGTATTAAATTGAGACATTTCATAATTTAAACATGGCCTGCTACATGAGGAATCCAAGAGCCACCCTCTCAGACTTTATCTGTTATCCTAGGCTGGAGGTGCACGTCTCCCATATGTTTCTTCGTGTGGGAAGAAAGGACCTAGGGAATCACTGTTAATGTCCTGGAACTCACTCTGCTTCATCTGAGCTTCTTGAATGCCTAATATTCTTACAATTATATAGTAAAAATTGATATTGAGTAAAACCTGAGTCCTATGAATCTAGTTTGACAATCTGATCCTGTGTATTGACTCATTTCTTTGACTTCTCTTTAAGAGGTTCATTTTAGATTGAACTAATAACAATGAACTCTTCCCAAGACTTTAGTGACTACCTCCAAAATAGGTCATACTGATATATTCTTGACCTTGATTTCAACTTATTCATGACTGGGATTATATTTCTATTTTGGGAAAGGCATCTATAGTTTCCACTTTTGTAGCTGCCTGATTATAAATGTTTCCAACATACATTTGATTTGTTATTCCTATAGTTGTTTAAACAATAAATGAGCTTCTCCTGATGGACTGTGTATGATATATCCATTTTTTTTTGCAGGTTTGTGTCATCATCTTATATCTTTAGAATCATTTTAATTCTATTTGTTTTAATTTTCCCTTCATGAGTTTTGAATTTTATTTGATTTTTCTGGTATGAAGTCCTATATGCAAGGTCCTTTCCAATTTTTGCTTCTGTCTCTAGTTCAAATCTTACACTGTGCTCTTGTCTAGAGACCCTATTATATTACCTAGTTGGTATCCATGGCTACATCACTTTATTCTTCTCTCTTTAGTCTTCTTTTACCTGCCCTTTTAAGATGCTAATAACTTGCCTTTCTTTACCTAGGGAAAAAAATCACAGAGCTAATTTAATACAATTGATATCAGTATCCCTAACAACCATGGCAAGGCCAAGTATATAAAGAATTGGCCTTCATTTTTTGGCTAGGTCTAATTATAAACAAATGCCCATTAGATATGAAGTAATTTCAAGAAACATCCGCAACACTGTTCAGGAAACTGGAAGGTACAGAGATGGTATTCTAATGGTTGTGATAAGGATTGTAGTGTGGTACAATGCCAAAGGGAGAAATGAGAGATGTAGAAAGACACTGTGGTTGGAGCAAAGAGGAATTAATTTCTTTTTAGTTGTAAAAAATAAGAAAGTTGTAATATAAGAAGAATCACTTCCATAATGAGTCTTGATACATGGGATTGAGTAGTATATTAATAGTCAGAGAAATACAACAAACTGGAGACAGATAAATAGGTAAGAATATTAAATGGGATTTTTTTTATAAGAAACTGACTCATGAAATTATTGAAACTGAGAAATCCCACATTGAAGCTGGAGACCCAAATAATTGGTGATATAAATTCTAGTTTGAGTCTGTAGGCCTGAGTACCAAGAGTGTAAAGTGCCAGTCCAAGAGCAGGAAGCCATTGTCTCAACTCAACAGTCATGCAGAGAGAGAATTCACTTGCATTCTCTTTTTTATTCCATTTGAGTACTCAGTGGCTTGGATGGTGCCCACCTCCTTTGGGGAGGTCAATCTACTTTCCTCAGTCCAGTAATCCAAGTACTAATCTCTTCCAGAAATACTCTACAGACACACCAAAAATAATGCTTGACTAAAATACCTGGGCATCTTCTGGGCCAGTCAAGTTAATACAAAAATTTAACCATTGTAAATAGAGTTCAAGGGTAGGATAGGGAAAGAGGAAGGGACAGAAAAAGCATGACAGATTAAGAGAGTAGCAGAAGCAGCTAGGAGAAAAAGACTGAATATTGAAGGGCTCTTGGGTCACTCTACTAAGGTTGTCCTAGGTTGTCACATGTATTGGTTCTTTTGAAACAGACTTCCCTGGTGGCTCTAATGGTAAAGCGTCTGCCTACAATGCGGGGACCCAGGTTTAATCCCTGGGTCGGGAAGATCTCTTGGAGAAGGAAATGGCAACCTACTTCAGTATTCTTGCCTGGAAAATCCCATAGACAGAAGAGCCTGGTAGGCTACAGTCCATGGGGTCGCAAAGAGTCAAACACGACTGACTGACTTCACTTTCACTTTTGTATATGACAAAGATTACAGAGTAAAGTAAAATGTTCTGAGTATTTGAAGTCCTCACTAAATGAAAAATTCTACCTGAGAAAGTGATCACTTCTCACCAGCTCTGCTGCCATCACTTTGCCAACAAAGTTCTGTATAGTCAAAGCTTTGGTTTTTCCAGGAGTTATGTATGGATGTGAGAGTTGGATCTTGAAGCAGGCTGAGTGCTGAAGAACTGATGCTTTTGAATTGTGGTGCCAGAAAAGATTCTTGAGAGTCCTTTGGACTGCAAGGAGGTTAAACCAGTCAATCCTAAAGCAGGTCCACCCTGAGTATTCATTGGAAGGACTGATGCTGAAGCTGAAACTCCAAAACTTTGGCTACCTGATGTGAAGAGCTGACTCATTGGAAAAAACCCTGATGCTGGGAAAGATGGAGGGCAGGAGGAGAAGGGAGACGACAGAAGATGAAATGGTTGGATGGCATCACCAACTCAATGGACATGTGTTTGAGCAAACTCTGGGAGATATGAAAGACAGGGAAGCCTGGTGTGCTGCCATTCATGGGGTGTCAAAGAGTCAGAAACAACTTATCAACTGAACAACAACAACTGACGCCATCATCCTGGACAAATCCCCATCACCTCCCTCCTTGGTGTAGCTCTGAACTTGGGTCCCCATTTCTAACTTTGCTTCATTTACGACTCCCCAGGACAGCTGGAGTAATTCTGTTAAAACTCAGTGAAATCCTGCCATGTCACCTGTGCTCAAAATTCTTCATCTTTCTCAGAGTAAAGCCCAAGTCTCCCTTGTGCCCCTCAGTACATACGTCTGCCCTCCCCATCTCAAACCTCATCCCTGGTATTATGCCCTCCTTCACTCTTCGATGGCAGTACTGGCCACCTTGCTGTTTCTTACTCACACCAGACTGAACCCTGCCTCAGGGATTTCGCAATTGCTGTCTCCATTTGTAGGCGTTCTTTCCCTAAGATGTGTGTGAGGCTCATCGCCTCACTTCCTTTAGGTCTTCACTCAAGTCAGTGTCTCAGTGGGGTCTTTCCTCAACACAGAATCTAAACTTTCAACTCTCATTCCCCACCCCTCAGTCACATTTCACATCACTCTTCTCTGCTTTTATTTTTATAACTTTTAACTAATTTAAAGTACTATGTATTTTATTTATTTACTTTACTCTGTGTCTCCTGGGGTAGAATGCAGACTCCATGAAGGCAGGGAATCTTGTCTGCTTCGGTTATTACTGTATCTGCCCAATACCTGGAACAGTTTCAGGCACAGTATGGATGCTAATAAATATGTCTTAGATGAATTAATGTTATTCTTTACAGAATCCCTATTGCTACATATTTTGTATGCTGAATTATGAATATAGTGTTTAAGTTTTCTATTCATTACACAGCATGGGAAATAATTATTCAAAAAAAATTCTAACTTTTGTATTTACAAGGTTTGCAGTGCTCCATGGTATTAAAAAATGTTTCAGAGCTGGAAACTATTTCTTGAAATTTAATTAAAATTTTAAAAATATTATAAGACAGCAGATATTAAATATTAAAAGGCAGCAGATTTTTTTCTCCATCTTGTCTTCTGACTGGGGTGCTGATGCTATAACAATTAAGAACTTCATTAGCAACCAGATGGCTGAATGATCTCACTATGGACCTTTGAATTAATTTGCATTTTCATTATAACTCTGCTTCTAAATTGTATGTATTACATTTGGTCTTTTATGTTCTCTCCAAAGAATTAAGAGACTTATTTCACTGAAGAATAACATATCTTGAGAGATGGAACCTAAGTAGTATGTACATTCTAAATTTTAAAAAATCCATTACTAATTTATTTACAAAAGTAAAAACAAAACTGAGTTGTTTGCTTTATTTCATTGCCTCCTGCCATTCTTCCACATATCTCAATGAGAGAACCTCTCATATGGTAACCATTATTTGTTTACTAAGTAGATTTGGTGAAATTTTTAAAAAAAAAAGTCATTTGAAAGTTAGTTTTGTCTCTAGCTTTAATTTCTAAGCAGATCTCTTAATTTAAGAAAATCCTCTGAGAACGTCTCCTAACTCCTCTACCATCTTTACAACCAAAACCATATGAAGTACAAGACCAGGTGGTAGCTGCTACCTTGGGAAAAATATATTACAAGACCATTATGGCTTAGGGGTGATTGGACTTTCCAGTCCACTGTGCTAGAGCCATGGTCAGTGGGGAGGAAGTAATGAATTAGAAAAGGAGACTTAGAGTTTCCTGGGAGGAAAACACTCAGGAAGAAGAAGAAAGGACATAATATCACCTTCTCCCACCATGCACACAAAGAAGATGAAGTTTGGAGTACAAAATGTTTATTAGGGATCAACTCTTAAGAGAGGAAGGAGGGGTAAGTAGGATTGGCCAGACGAAAAGTTTGAACTGTGATTCAGGCCTGACAGTGCCCAGGCCAGTCTGGCACAGAGCCTGGAGGTGTGTTGCCTGTCAACCACCCATGTTAAAGTGAAATGGTTGGGCCTTTTTGTTCTGTTCCTCATTCTGTCACCAAGTGTGGCTACCCCTGGGGTGATGGTCCTTCTCACACTTTCTCTTGAGCCACTCACCCTGGGGAAACCAGCTATCATGTTGTGAGATAGCCCTCTAGAAAGGGTCACTTGTAAGGTGCTGAAGGACCATGTCATTAAGCTTGGAAGTGACCCTCCAAATACCCCACATAGTAGAATCTTCAGACACAGGTGCAGCCCCAGCCAGCAGCTTGATACAACCTCATGAATGACCTTGAGCATGAGGCACCCAGCTAAGCCATATATGAATTGATAGCCTACAAGAATCTGAGATAAATTCTTAAGCTTCTAAGTTTGGTGGATAACTTGATAGCAGCAATAGATAACTCATACAACTGTAACAAATCCTGAAGGCAGCTAGTCCTTTCCTGAAGGAGAATCTGAGTAGCACATCTTAATATTCATTATAGCCCTCTCCCCTTTTGTCCTATGTATCTGCTGCTGCTGCTGCTAAGTTGATTCAGTCATGTCCAACTCTGTGCGACCCCACAGACGGCAGCCCACCAGGCTCCCCCATCCCTGGGATTCTCCAGGCAAGAACATTGGAGTGGATTGCCATTTCCTTCTCCAGTGCATAAAAGTGAAAAGTGAAAGTGAAGTCGCTCAGTCGTGTCCGACTCCTAGCGACCCCATGGACTACAGCCCACCAGGCTCCTCCGTCCATGGGATTTTCCAGGAAAGAGTACTGGAGTGGGGTGCCATTGCCTTCTCTGCCTATGTATCTACTTTTCTGTATATATTTAAGGGGCTGCTCCTCCAGGATTCTTGTGGGCCTGAAAATGGAGGTTAACAGAATTAATTCCAGCCCTGCTGCTGCAGTTGATCTTAGGGCCACAATTGCTTTCTTTCCCCTGTACTATTCTTTTTAGTTTTCTTGCACCATTACCACCACTTCTGCTGATTGTGGCTCATCTGGTAGCATTACCTAGAGTGTTGTTCTTCAGCCATCCAATCCCTTGGTCACCATGTTCTTCTTGTACCTGCATTGCTATATCTGTCTATTTACACTTAGCTTGGCAACAGAGTACCACAAGGTCCCAAACTGGGTCAGCTGGGTCCCATAGGTATCTCTTCTAGCCCCATTCTGTAACAGCAATTCTGTCTCTTCCTGATGATCTAATTCCTACCAAGATGATGATTCCTTTTCTTGCCCCAAATCCCTAGACAGACATCATAGCTTGTATGTTTTCCTCTGATAAAATTGTCACCCTTCTGTAGATAGGACTTTAAACCCTTCACAGTTGTAGGGACAAGGAGCACAAAGTTCTCATGGATCTTTGATCATGATTTTAAGTTGGGCAATGAAGACTCAGTTGCCAACTGAATGTGGATAAATGATGGTTGTCCCCACGTTAGGGAGTCCCCTTAAGGGCATTCCCTTCTTTTTCATGTAGAAAAAGGGGGGAAAAAAGGGAATCTGATAATTGGGATGCCTAAGTTCTTCATTCAGTTCTTCCCATAAAATTAGTCTGGGGTTGTTGCTGAGTAAAACATACAGAGGCTTGGCCATAAGAGAGAAATTTGGGATCCAATTTCAGCAACCACCAATTGGCCTCAGAAAACCTGGTAGCTGGTGCTAAATTTTGGGTTTGGGAACACTTAGAACACCATGAAGTCTATCAGGATCTAGGAATAATTCCTGTCCTAATATCTAATATCAGATGCCCTAAATATCAATCCTGAGTTTGGGAAAACAGCAATTTTGGGGGCAAACTTTTGTCCCTTTAAGGCTAAAGCCTTAGCAAGTAGATGCTTTCTTCCTGGGAGGAGGCTTGAGAAGAGGAGCAAAAAAGCAAATCATCCACATGTTATAACGAAGTAACACTCTAGGGAACTTTATGTCATCCAGTTCAGCCTTTAGAATTTGCAAAAAAAAATAAGGACTATCAACAGCTTTGAGGCATTATTGTCCAGGTGAATTGTTTTTCCTCCCAGGTGAAAATAAAAAGGTATTGGCTAGCTTCATCAGCTGAAATACTAAAAAACACACTGCATAAATCAATTATAGTAAAGAATTTACTTCTGGTGGGAATGGATGTTAGTAATGTATGAGGGCTAGGAACAGCAGGGTGTTGAGGGATAACAATGCTGTTTACTGTTTATCGTTCAGAGGGCTTGAGTAAATCATCACCCTTGGCCTTTAGGTTTTCTCACTGGTAAAATGAGAACGTTACAGGGGCCAGTAAAAGGAATCATGAAGACTTGAAACTTGTAATCTTTTATTATGAGTTTTATGCCTTGAAGGGCTTCTTCACTTATAGGATATGGATTAATTCTGGGGAGAGGTTTGTGGGGTGTTTTTGAATTTTAATGGGAAGTGCACTCTGAGTTTTGCCAACATCTGTTGGAGATTTTGCCCATAAGGAAGTGGTAGGTGATTTATTAAGGTCAAATGATTAGTCTTTCCAGAATCTGCTCTAGTACCATCAGAGATGAAATAAATAAAAGATGTTGAAATGTCTTTTAATTCACCTGATTGTTTTCTTTGATAACTACTGTCAAAATCTAGAATTACTTCCCCCTTTTGGGAGAATGCCAATATTTTCCTCCCTCTAAAAAATCTTGATGTAATAAATGGATAAAGGCAGAGGAACTAAGGAGAAAAGGGTGTATATCTCCCAAAGAGCCTTAAAAAAAAGGAAATACATTCTGAGACAGGAACCTCTTGATGTTCATCAGAAATCCCAATTATTTGAAATGAGTTAGTACTATGAAACAGAGGCTGTTTTATAGTAGTAGAGTTGAGTACCAAGGGTGTGGTTCTAGTCAATTATACATAGAGGAGATTCATCCCCAATCAGGAGAAATGTTTCTCTAAACTGTTAAGAAGAAGGATTAGAAAGAACCCCTGTATTTCCTCAGAGCCCTTTCATTAAAAATTGGGGAGGATACAGAAAAGGCTGGTTGGAGGGTTGAAGTTAACTAAAACTCTTAAATTTGTAACAATCTCTAACACCGTGGCTATTTGCTGTAATGGCATATACTAGGAGGATTTTGGTTTCATTTAGAAGCCTTCATTTACAGGAGTTGAAGATTAAGAATTTTATCTATCTTCCTTGGAGGTGGCACATTTAGAGTATTGTAGAATTGGCTTGCTCAATTAACTAAATCTGGAGTGGACATAATTTCCCATTTCATCCCAGTCCTTTTTATTAAAAGGGAAACATCCTGGTTGAGCCCATTAATAAAATGTTTGAAGCTACCCAGGTAGAATTAATGTCTTAAGGAAGATCAGAATTTTCATTAAAAACATTCTGAAATTGATTTTAATAATTATAGACAGATTAGTCAGATTTTTATGTGCAACATGAATTTTGTTCTAATCAACAGAATTTGGAAAGCCCCTAGAAATTGCTAGATGAAGTTGCCTAGAGATTGTCTAAGCCTAATCACATCATAATTGGATGGTTTCCCAGTTTTAATTCTAGATACCTTTCAGAATTTTCCCCATGCTGATCCTGGCCTTCATTGACAGTCATATGAACTAGCTGATATAAGTCAGAGGAACTAGATTGATAAGTGCAAATGACATATTGAACTACTTGGAAAATCTGTGAGAATCTTTGATTACTTTGGGAGAATCTTTGATGGTGGTTTGCAGTTCAACTTTAGTCCAGGGAATATAAGAATTTAAGAGTCTAGCTTCTGGATCATCAGTTCAGTTCAGTTCAGTCGCTCAGTCGTGAAAGACTCTTTGCGACCCCATGAACTGCAGCACGCCAGGCCTCCCTGTCCATCACCAACTCCCGGAGTTATCAGAAGGCTTAATTTTAAAGGAAGATATTCTGATAAGTTCAGAAGAAAAGAGAGTGGGGATAGTTTCAGTAAAAAGGGGAAACTTGGTGAAATAATTAGTGTGGGGACTTGAAGTTATAGTGGAGGCATGGGGGCAGAAGGGATGGAGAAGATGGAAAGGAGGGGAAGTCTTGCTATGATGAGCTGAGTAAGAGAGACAAGATGGCACCAGAGGTAGAACCCAAGGGGGAAAAAAAAGCCATGGAAGAAGAGCCTGGGGCTTAAGGGGTCATTTTATCATTTGTTTGCCTCAAACAGTTTTAAAATAGTGTTTTGCAGAGTGGTAGTCTTAGATTCCTGATGAGATTCAGTTCAGTTCAGTTCAGTTCAGTCACTCAGTCTTGTCCGACTCTTTGTGACCCCATGAACTGCAGCACACCAGGCCTCCCTGTCCATCACCAACTCCTGGAGTTCACTCAAACTCACGTCTATCGAGTCAGTGATGCCATCCAGCCATCTCATCCTCTGTCGTCCCCTTCTCCTCCTGCCCCCAATCCCTCCCAACATCAGAGTCTTTTCCAATGGGTCAACTCTTTGCATGAGGTAAGATTGAGAAACCTCCAATTACTATTTGAAATAAGCATTCCACTCAGTTCTGGAAATTTTTGAACTATATAATCCAATTCAGTTTTAAGGAAATTAAGCTCAAGGATTTCAGAAGTTCTCTATAATGGTATTCTAAACTGCCTTTGGTCAGGTTGGTCCATTTGGTTAGAAATGCACATAAGGAAGTATTGCAGTTATTAAACATAAAACAGGCTGCAGTCCATGTGCCGGGGGAGCCCTCATTATATTTAGATAATTGGGATCCCATTCCCTAGAGGCCTTTCCTCTACAGTAAAGAACAATTTTGAAACAATTTAAGCAGCTTACAGCACAGTCAGCTCAGTTCAAACAGCTTGCAAGCCTGAATACCAGTCAGTTCAAAGGAAACAGCTTAGTTCTGGAAGAGCTAGGTCAAAGGCTTTTTCAACTAGTTTCCAAAGAATAGCCTTTCCAAAAGAGGGGTTGAATTGGCACAGTTTCATTTAAAGTAGCCCCTTTCCAAAGGAGCTAGGCTGAAGGCATTTTCAGCCAGCTTTAGTTGAAACGATCTGATCAGACTGAAGTCTCAAACTGTTTCTCACATACAGAACAAGGCCTTAGTAAGAAAGATGAAAGTTTTAAATCTTGAATAAAACCTAGAGGGCTTCAAATACAAGGAGATCATGGGATCAATTCCAAGGAAAAACATCTCTTCAAATTTCAAGGTCAGAGATAAAAACAGTGAGCAACAATGGACTCAATTGGGGTACCACAACTGTTTGCTCACTAGCCCCAGAGCCACTGGGAGTCTTCTCCGGTCACACCAAAATCTTGACCTAAAACAACAGGTTGTCATATGTTACTCCAGGAAATATGCATGTATTCATGATCAGCAGAGAATTGCAGTTTGGGATCTGCAACCATGTTGAACCATATGCAAGTTCCCCCACAGCAAGGGAAGAAGAATGCTTTTTATAGAGAGGAAAAAGGAGTTAAGGAGCTGTAGAAAACAGTCTATGGCTTTTCACTGGCTGAGTCTTTCCCAGGAAAGAAGAGGATTCTTTCTTCTTCCTGTGCTGGACTCAGCTATCATCATGGAGCATGAGAGCTTCAAATTCTGGTCTTCTATATCTATTTAGTTGAGGTTTCTGTTTATTAATTATTTTTTTTAATAGGTTCCATACTTTGGCTCAAGCTTTTCACAATCTCTTATCTAGAGTGCTGGCTGAGGCCTTTGGACAAAAAAATAAAATAAAATCAAACCCATGCCTGGAATACATTGTTCTATTTAGTCCTATGAACATAAACGAATGGTCCCTCTCAGATGGAGATGGCTCGTGTAGTTAGATGCACTCCTTGAACAGTGCCATATCAGGGCTCCACACTCATGTCTACTGTTGACAGGTTGGAAATCCAGTAGCTCAACTGGCCTTGATAGGTGGGAGTCCATGGTGTTGGTGCATTCATGTTCTTTTCTGCCACTTCATTCATCTGTTCCTCAGGCCAACACTGAGTTGACTGATAACAGAGGCTGGCTGACATTAATTGGTTGAGTTATTTTGCCTACTTGGTTGATTACTGCATCTTCTATGGTAGATATTTTTTAGTGAATATTGACTCATGATACTTAGATCTTCATACTTTATGCCCATTTACATATGCCTATCTCGTAGATAATCCACATGCTTAATCCAGTCTCCTACTGAAACTTAGTCTTTTTCTTTCCATATCCCTGAAGAGTTAGTTGGGCTTTTACCATTGTCTATAATTCTGAGTGTGTTATAAACTCACTGATTTTATCCAAAATGAAAAAAAGGTACACTGAACCTAAACTGTCCATTTAGAGGATTTTCTTCCTCCTCTAGCTCATTATTTGAGATTCATCATACAGATGTAAGAATGAGCTGAGAAGGGACATGGTGTAACAGTGGTTGATTCCAATTCTGTTTGTGCTCTGTTGCAGATCTACAATTTTCACTTTATAAAGGATTGTTTCTGAGTTCACAGTACTTTATCATTGGTAAGTCTTATAGGACTCAACTCATGATGGACAGTTTAGCCATATGTTCATTTTGTGATTCATGGTCAGATATTCCATTTTTACTGAAGTCCAGTAACACACCAGGAATTATTTTTCAAAAGATGTATAATTTTATACTGCAAGTGGCAATACCTTGCCCTCAAACTTCAAGAGACCCACTTTATGAATCTTTAATTGGAACTTGCCATATGTTATGTCTTCCCACCAGTGGTACCTCCCACACCACAAGGTGGACCAGATCATATGGTCCAAGTGTGAGGGCTGCTTGTACTATAGCCAAGACCTACAGCAGAGCTCTTTCCTGCTTTGCGACTCACTTAAAGCTGACAGTCTTATCCTGGATATTGATGTGAAATGCACTGATTCCAAAGATGGAAGAAGCCCACCAGCACAGTGATTCTTTATCTAAATATTACATCGTGAGCATCATGATAAGATGTACTGCTGCTGCTGCTAAGTCGCTTCAGTCGTGTCCAACTCTGTGCCACCCCATAGACGGCAGCCCACCAGGCTCCCCTATCCCTGGGATTCTCTGTGCAAGAACACTGGAGTGGGTCGCCATTTCCTTCTCCAATGCAGGAAAGTGAAAAGTGAAAGGGAAGTCGCTCAGTCGTGTCCAACTCTTCGTGACCCCATGGACTGCAGCCCACCAGGCTCCTCCATCCATGGGATTTTCCAGGCAAGAGTGCTAGAGTGGGGTGCCATTGCCTTCTCCAGATAGGATGTACACAATGTGATAATTTGTTCTTTACTTTGAAGAGGGTGTCATGACAGACCTTGACCATTTAGCTACTAAAATTTTATGGTTATGATGGGTCCCTGAATCTTAATAAAGTTTATTTCCTTCCCTCTGGAGTACATGTGACTTACTGAGACCTCCAAAGTGCTGGTCATCTCTTCCTCATCTGGAAGGTCACCAGTAAAATGGATCAAGTAGTGGTTTGTATGATATCCAGATCATCCCACATGCATGAAAGGAGGCAAGAGAAATGACATAGATCTAGGGCAAAACTCACTCTTTTCTTACTCCCATTTTTTCTTTGTCTGTTAGAGGAGTTTCTTCCAATAAATCTCTCTCATTTCTATCCCAATTTAGCATCTATTTCTCAGAGCACCTGATCTGGCACAGTTCAGTTCAGTCACTCAGTCATATCTGATTTTACAACACCATGGGCTGCAGCATGCCAGGCTTACCTGTCCATCACCAACTCCCATAGCATGCTCAAAGTCATGTCCATTGAGTTGGTGACGCCATCTAACCATCTCATCCTCTGTCATCCCCTTCTCCTCCTGCCTTCAATATTTCCAAGCATCAGGGTCTTTGCCAATGACTCAGTTCTTTCCATTAGGTGGCCAAAGTATTGGAATTCAGCTTCCTCATTAGTCCGTTCAATGAATATTCAGGACTGATTTCCTTTCGGATTGACTGATATGATCTCCTTGCAGTCCAAGGGACTCTCAAGAGTCTTCCAAAGTTCAAAAGCATCAATTCTTTGGTTCTTACCTTTCCCGATAGTCCAACTCTCACATCCATATGTGACTACTGGAAAAACAATAGCTTTGACTAGATAGATCTTTGTCAGCAAAGTAATGTCTTGGCTTTCTAATATGATGTCTAGGTAAGTCAAAGCTTTTCATCCAAGGGACAAGTGTCTTTTAATTTCATGGATGCAGTCACCATCTGCAGTGATTTTGGAACACAAGAAAGTAAAGTATCTCACTATTTCCATTGTTTCCTCATCTATTTGTCATGAAGTAGTGGGACCAGATGCCATGATCTTCAGTTTTTGAATGTTCAGTTTTAAGCCAGCTTTTCCATTCACCTCTTTCACTTTCATCAAGGGGCTCTTTATTTCCTCTTCACTTTCTACCATAAGAGTGGTATCATCTGTGTATTTGAGGTTATTGATTTTTCTCCTGACAATCCTGATTCCAGCTTGTGCTTCATCCAACCTGGCATTTTGCATAATGTACTCTGGAAAGAAGTTAAATAATCAGGGTGACAATACACAGCCTTGACGTACTCCTTTCCCAATTTGGAACCAGTTTATTGTTCCATGTCCAGTTCTAATTGTTGCTTCTTGACCTGCATACAGATTTCTCAAGAGGCAGGTCAGGTGGTCTGGTATTCCCATCTCTTGAAGAGTTTTCCACAGTTTGTTGTGATTTACAAAGTCAAAGGCTTTGGCGTAATCAATAGAGCAGAAGTAGATGTTTTTCTGGAATTCTCTTGCCTTTTCTATTATCTAATGGATGTTGGCAATTTGATTTCTGGTTCCTCTGCCTTTTCTAAATCCAGTTTGAACTTCTGGAATTTCACAATTCATGTACTGTTGAAGCCTGGCTTGGAGAATTTTGAGCATTACTTTAGTGTGTGAGATGAATGCAACTGTGCAGTAGTTTGAAAAATCTTTGGTATTGCCTTTCTTTGAGACTGGAATGAAATCCAATCAAGGACTGGACTCAAGGACTGGACCTTTTACAGTCTTGTGGCCACTGATGAGTTTTCCAAATTTGCTGACATACTGAGTGTAGTACTTTCACAACATCATCATTCAGGATTTGAAATAGCTCAATTGGAATTCCATCACCTCCACTAGCTTTGTTCTGGTGATGCTTCCTAAGGCCCACATGACTTCACATTCCAGGATGTGTGACTCTAGGTGAGTGATCATACCATCGTGGTTATGTGGGTCATGAAGATTTTTTGGTACAGTTCTTCTGTGTATTCTTGGCACTTCTTTTTAATATGTTCTGCTTCTGTTTGGTCCATACCATCTGTCCTTTATTGTGCCCAACTTTGCATGAAATGTTCTCTTGGTATCACTAATTTTTTTGAAGAGATCTCTAGTCTTTCCCATTCTATTGTTTTTCCCTGTTTCTTTGCATTGATCACTGAGGAAGGCTTTCTTATCTCTCCTTGCTATTCTTTGGAATTCTGCCTGCAAATGGGTATATCTTTCCTTCTTTGCCTTTCACTTCTCTTCTTTTGTCAGTATTTGTAAGGCCTTTGTAATGCAAAAATTTGTAATGCAAAATTTGCCATTTTGCATTTCTTTTTCTTAGGGATGGTCTTGATCCCTGCCTCCTATCAATGTCACAAACTTCCATCCATAATTCTTCAGGCAATCTATCAGATTTAATCCCTTGCATCTATTTGTCACTTCCACTGTATAATCATAAGGGATTTGGTTTAGGTCATACCTGAATAGTCTAATGGTTTTCCCTACTTTCTTCAATTTCAGTCTGAATTTGGCAAAAAGCAGTTAATGATCTGATTGATCCACAGTCAGCTCCCAGTCTTGTTTTTGCTGACTGTATAGAGTTTCTCAATCTTTGGCTACAAAGAATATAATCAATCTGATTTCAGTATTGACCATCTGGTGAAGTCCACGTGTAGAGTCTTCTCTTGTGTTGTTGGAAGAGAGTGTTCGCTATGACCAGTGCATTTTCCTGGCAAAACTCTGTTATCCTTTACCCTGCTTCATTTTGTACTCCAAGGCCAAACTTGCCTGTTATTCCAAGTATCTGACCTCCTACCTTTGCATTCCAGTCCCCTATGATGATAAGGACATATTTTTTGGGGGGGGGTATTAGTTCTAGAAAGCCTTGTAGGTCTTCATAGAACCATTCAACTTCAGCTTCTTCAGCATTACTGATTGGGGCATAGACTTGGATTACTGTGATATTGAATGGTTTGCCTTGGAAATGAACAGAGATCTTTCTGTTGTTTTTGAGACTGCACCCAAGTACTGCATTTCAGACTCTTTTATTGAGTGTGAGGGCTACTCCATTTCTTCTAAGGGATTCTTGCCCACAGTGTAGATATAATGGTCTACATGTAGGTATAACATGTAGGTATAACTCATTATACCTACATTATATACCTATAATGTAGGTATAATGAGTTAAATTCATCCATTCCAGTCCATTTTACTTCACTGATTCCTAAAATGTCAATGTTCACTCTTGCCATCTCCTGTTTGACCACTTCTAATTTACGTTGAATTCGTGGATGTAACTTTCCTGGTTCCTATGCAATATTGCTCTTTACAGCATCAGACTTTACTTTCATCACCAGTCCCATCCACAACTGGGCATTGTTTTCACTGTGGCTCGATCTCTTCATTCTTTCTGGAATTAATTCTCTACTCTTATCCAGTAGCATTTTGGGCATCTACTGACCTGGGGAGTTTATCTTTCAGTGTCATATTTTTTGCCTTTTCATACTGTTTACTGCGCTTTCCAAGGCAGAAATACTGAAGTGGTTTGCCATTCCCGTCTCCAGTGGACCATGTTTGTGAGAACTCTCCACCATGGTCCGTCTGTCTTGGTGGCCCTACGCAGCATGGCTCATGGCATGATCTGATGCATGTCCCCACTATTCCAGAGATTCCTTGAGATTTAAGTTCTCCAGGTATGGATGTCAACTCTGACCTTTTGTGTGGCTGTCCTTAAAATGTCTGCATATATCTTATTTTCTACAAATGACAGTTGTCTGAGTAGATGATCATAGATTCTTATAGGGAAGGAGTGGAGGGATCATTATTGTGTAAACTTGATGTAGTTTGTAAGATCCTCCCCTCTAAGAAAGCAACCACGTCTTCAGTCATTGTGTTATGTGCCTAAGAAAGAGCTCAAGTCTGGAAAATGAGTTAAGAATTGTAACCTTTCACTGGGACAACAGTTTTCAGCCCTCTGATCATTCATGCTTGAGTTCCTCTGCTATTACAAGTTGAGAGACGTCCTTATTGGTACATACTCCTTTCATACTGGATTTCAACAGGCTGTCACTTACCCTTTGCTACACAATATCTTTCTTTAGAGCATCAGTGGCACTTAGAAACAGCCATCTAAATATGTTATAGCTACTATAATTTTAAGTGCAAGCATAATCTGGTAGCCCAGTCATTAAAACTTTGATTGGTAGTGAATTAGGTGGGTGAACCAGTGCACAGGGTACAGGCTATCAGGTATTTGAGACATACAGAATAAATAGTAGTTATAATACAATTGGATGACTACAATTAGATGACTGAGTGTCATAGCAGAGGGCCTGCTATTTTTGACAAAAAAGGTTTTCCTGCAATTGTAAGTATTAAAACAGATACAATAATTTATATACCAGGCTGGAAAGAGGATCAACCAAATACACGTACTTGTATGTTAATCTATTTAAAGAACTTTTTTGGTAAGATGTTTCTTTTCCAGAACAATTTCTAAGGACTTACTCTAAGCTCCTTGAAGGTAATGAGAACATTGACTGGTGCTTTAAGATTGTTGATTCAGTCTTTCAGTTGGCATTTATTCAAAAATTAATTTTGTGTCTCTACTAAATGGTGGACAAATTATGCTGGCCACTATGAATAGACAATTGATTGGGATAGTCCCTGCCTTCATAGAAGGGAAGATAATGAAAGCTTAAAGTTGTAATATATTTGATTGTACCGTTGTAGTAGATGCATGGGAACAAAAAGTAGAGTAAGACCTTTTTTGATATTTTGTTTAAATCACTTGTACTAATATTTGTACTTGCAAAAACTGAATTTGGTTTACAAAACTTGAATGGTTTCTTAACAGTATTTACTCTTCTTTTCCTTTTTCTTACTTGTTCTTTCCAGTTTCCTTCTGGATTCTTTTAGCTTTTCTTAAGAAACACAAAATCTGCTTATAGAGAAATACACTAACCTAGGTACACACTATCACAGAAACAATAAACTAAGTAACCAAATGGAGAGGATTTAGTAACTGCTTCTGATTTAACTATTCACTTGACTGTTGTGATCTTTAGGAGAATATGCATGCAAACATTTCAAGAGCTGGGTACATCTAGTGGGGAAGTGTTGTGATGGTGGGGAGGGGGCAGATTCTGTTTTCTGAGATGTGCCTGGAGGTATTGAGAATTAAAAAGTGTTCAAAAGAAATTGTACAGATATACCATCATTTGTAATCTAAGAAACACCCTCTTCCTAACTGAGGCTGAGGACTTATTGCATGGGACACAGTATTTGAAATGTGGAAGGGCAATGGCTCTACCATACATACACACTGGTGACCCTTGCACCCAGGTATAGAGATGCTATGATCCAGACTGACATCACAGCAGATGGCCAGGGCTAGCAGTGGAAGCAAGTCTTATTAGGGATTTTACAAAATGACTCTGACCTGGCCAAAACCAGAAATATCTAATTCCCATTTCAATGTGATTTGTGATCTAAAACTTTGCATAAAAATTGCATCAATTGCTTCCACACTAAGGAATTATTAATAGCTTTTTAGATATATGTTGAAGCACTCTTCTTGTGGAGTACACGTAGGATTTATTTCTTTTTTTCCTTATCAAATATGACCTGTATTTAATAAAATCTATTTCTCCTCCAGTCGTGGACCACAGATGCAATACTTGCATAATGCAGTGTAATGTGGCTGGCAGCTGCCAAGGGCCATAAATAATGCACCTCAGTAAAGCACTGTGATCAGGTTGCCTGTTGCATATGGCTTCTGGGAGCCAATCTGACACCAGCTGCAGGCTATTTCTACTCAATGGTTCAGCGTACTGAGAACAAGATGCCAAGGGTTCCTTGGGCAAACCACCAGGTCAAAGCTAGGCTCTGTCACCAAAAGTCATTATTTATTATGAAAGTGTAATGAACAACAACAAAAAAAAAAAAAATGAGAAGAGAACACTAGTTAACAAACATCATTTCAGAAATTAATATTATCCTAGTTACCAAAATTTTATGAAAGGATTTTATGTTCTGCTTTAAGATTTTGAAAATAGCTCTTGTCAATTGCCTTAGGTAGCGAGGGCAAAATTGGGTCCATATTTAACCCCTATCTGAATTCACAAAAATCCTAAGATAACTCATATAAGGGCAAAAAAAACAAAGTTTTTTTTTTCTTTTGTTATCATTATTATCAGATATTATTAGACATTATTATAAGAGCTAGTAATTGGTATTAGAAAGTACGCAATGTAAAAATATCACAACATATTGAGGACAGACTTTATGAAACCAATTCTTCTGGTATTTTGAGTCTTACCTTGGAGTCAACATAGTCATCAATTATAAGATTCATAGTTGTGAGGTATGATTTTCTCTCCTTTGTTTGATCACTTGGTTAACCTGGCTGGGGAAAAATCTGTTACGAAATGTAATGGTGACTTGACATTTTTGCAACATACTCCCTTTGGGAAGTAAATGAAGTAAGTGAAGTCGCTGAGTCGTGTCTGACTCTTTGCGACCCCATGGACTGTAGCCTACCAGGCTCCTCTGTCCATGGGATTTTCCAGGCAATAGTACTGGAGTGGATTGCCATTTCCTTCTCCAACTCCCTCTGGGAAAGATGGCTATATTTTTGTATGTGAACAGTGACTTCCTTTAAAATGATAATATTACGTTGAAGGAAGAAAATTCACACTTTTTCATAACTTTTAAATGATCACTCTCCTAAGCATTTAAGAAGTAGATTATTAAAAGCATTGTTACACAAATATGCTTTGCACACCTTTCTGGTTTACTGGAAGTATTTTTATTACATGAAGTATTTTCTGTTTCAGTTAATCATTAGAAGATGTAAAGAAGTTGTTTTGTCATGTGTTTTTATCTGGCTGGAACTTTAAAATATAAACATTATAAATGATGTGATAGGACTTCCACTATCTGAACTGTTCTGGACAGAGAGTAATCAAGGTATTAGTCTGGAATCCTTTAAACAATTTGTCATGATCTCACTTTTATGTTTCCACTTTCAATATATCTTCAACCTCTTCCATCAGACAAAGTCTTCTGTCTTGCTCTGGCTTCAGCCCCAATTTGTTTTGACTTCTGTCTCTCTCCCGCTGCCCTACATTCATTTCCCTTTGGCCTCAGCCCTAATTCCAACTCTATTCTTAACCCTTTGTCTTCTACCTCCCTGTCTGGCCTCAGTCACAATCCAAAAATTTTCAGGATTAAGCAGACATCAAAAATGCTGGACAACCAAGATTGAGAGTATCTCCTTTATCCTTGCTTTAAAATTAAGCTGGTAGAACTTGGGCAAAGGAAAAAGAACATTTATTTTTCGTCCAATGTGTATGCCATTTTTATCCATTTTCATGTCACCTTGCTCAAATATAGTGAAAAATTCATACTGCTCTTAGAAAAACAGCTGGGAAATACTGTTTCAATTTTTCTACCTGTTAAATTTGAAATCCAAGTTATTTGAGTTTCTACTGAAATGATAAAATAACCTCAAGCATACAATTATTTAGAAGTGAGTATTTTCTGGTTGTCATGTTGTTTGGAGGCTATTAACTGCAAATCATTCTTTGACTTTCTTGTAATATATTAGTGTACTGCTGCAATATGAACTAATTAAAACAATTTTGTTTTAAACTGTAATGTAGGTAAAATTTTAATTCTCACAAAAAAGACACAGTGGCAAATCAAATTTTTCCAGTATTAATTAAATATGAATTCCTCAAAAATGATAATAGGAGATCATTTTTCAAAAGATTATATGACCCAGTTGTTTAGAAACCTAGATATATATTTAGAGATAACTGTGATACTAGGAATTGAAGTAGTCATGTAGGGATGTGAGAGTTGGACTGTGAAGAAGGCTGAGCACCAAAGAATTGATGCTTTTGAACTGTGGTGTTGGAGAAGACTCTTGAGAATCCCTTGGACTGCAAGGAGATCCAACCAGGCCATTCTAAAGGAGATCAGCCCTGGGATTTCTTTGGAAGGAATGATGCTAAAGCTGGAACTCCAGTACTTTGGCCACCTCACGTGACGAGTTGACTCATTGGAAAAGACTCTGATGCTGGGAGGGATTGAGGGCAAGAGGAGAAGGGGACGACAGAGGATGAGATGGCTGGATGGCATCACTGACTCGATAGACGTAAGTCTGAGTGAACTCCAGGAGATGGTGATGAACAGGGAGGCCTGGCGTGCTGCAATTCGTGGGGTCGCAAAGAGTCGGACACGACTGAGCGACTGAACTGAACTGAACTGATGGTTAATTAAAAAACAAAACGTCAGTGTTGCCATAAAAATCTTAAGAATCAAAAGGTGAGGACTTTCATTTGAAAAATATTTACTATGAGGATTAATAGCTTTTATTTATCATTGTATGTTTCTAGGCTGTTTTTATAGATGGTATATTTATAGGCTTTGATGTGAATGAGGTAAAATGACACCCCAATTGTGGGCTAACCTTTTAGAATATGTATTACTTAATTCTTATTCTTAAATGTCACAACAGTTGATCATTTACCCTACTGACATTTTATTAACATTTACAGTCATTTATTTTAAAAAAGATTTTATTTTGTTGTTTTTTCAACTGCGAAGCGAAGATTTATTCTGACTGCTCTTTTTCTTTATCTTGAGTCCCATACATCAGGCCACAGTGTGGCTGAGGAGACTAGATAAATCCAGGTTTTCACTCTAATTTTTAGGTTCTTTTAAAACTCCTCCCACATCAGCTGCCTATTACTAAAATATTCAAACCATTCTTTGCATGATGGTCACTCAGAGTCCTGATTTAAGTTAAAGCCAAGCTTGTGTAATAATGGCAAAAATTAATATAAAGTATGTTAACAATATTCTGAATTTATCATAGAAATGGGACATACTAGCCAACCACTAACATATTTTTTCCTGAAGCATCATGCCTAAAGGGTCAAATTTGCATATGATAAAAGAACAGGAGGCTAGTTACAGAATCCATGATCTTTTGATTTTCTGGATCCTAAAATCACACCAATCTGGCAACTATTCATTCGGTAATGGGACCACAGGGGCACTGGAAAGTCTTGCATATGTGGTATGCATTTGTCATGCTCATGAGCACCTGTATCTTATGGCTGAAGGGTTCCATTGATGTTCCATTGCTTCTAATGAATGCAGGAAGAGTAGGAGAAACTGAGCAATGTGGGTAGACTCATGTTTTGGAGCCAGACAGAACAAGTTCTCTGGCTCTAATACCTTAGACATCAATTTTCTAGTCTTGATTTGATTAACTGTGAATTAGAAATAACCGCACCTTACAAGGCTAATACTAAATGAGATAATTCAGGGAAAGTACATAGTACAGTACTGTGCCTATAGTAAATATTAAGTAAATATGAATTGTTATTACTAGTAATATTATATTGATATAATATTATATATTTCTACTTTAACTATAGCATGAGTTTTCTTAGATAATAAGACTCCTAATTAAATTGTCTAGACTCCAGGTATGGAAACACACCTTCTTATCATCTCACAATAGGAATTCAGGGATATTTTTAAAAGTAACTATGATGCAGGTTTTAGGGCCAACTTGTTCAATATTTAGTTGGAAAATACACAAGAATATATATGTAGTTTCTTAATCATTATATAAAATCTATATAAGTATTTCATCTGTCAGATAGGAGTGGAGAGAGATTTCTTCAGTGATTTTCAAAGTGTGGTTTTGTTGCCAGCCAAAATCTTGGCCTTTTCTGCCCACTGAAGCTGAATGAAAAATACAGAGACAGAGTTTGGAGGAAATAGAAAGATGGCTTTTATTTTCAGATGGTGGAGAGGGGAACCCAGTGGGCTCATGCCTTAAGAACTGGATCTCCCCTTCATGAGGAGTCTAGGGGCTTATATAAGGCAAGGGCTCACAGTCAGGCGGAGAAGGCAATGGCACCCCACTCCAGTACTCTTGCCTGGAAAACCCCATGGATGGAGGGGCCTGGTTGGCTGCAGTCCGTGGGGTTGCAAAGAGTCAGACAGGACTGAGCGACTTCACTTTCATTTTTCACTTTCATGCATTGGAGAAGGAAATGGCAACCCACTCCAGTGTTCTTGCCTGGAGAATCCCAGGGATGGCGGAGCCTGGTGGGCTGCTGTTTATGGGGTGGCACAGAGTTGGACACGACTGAAGCGACTTAGCAGCAGCAGCAGCAGCACGGTCAGGAGTCGGTGATGAGGAACGAAAGTGATAGGAACTTGATTTCTTCCTCTTGGATTGTTTCAAAGACAGTAAAAAACTGGCGTCAGTAACCCAGTAATTGAGTCTGGCAGTTAGGTGGCTCTGCCTTCATTCTGATATGTAACTACAAGGGGAAGGGTGTTGTAAGGATAAACACCAGATAGCAGATGTATTTGGGCTTCCCTGGTAGCTCAGCTGGTAAAGAATCCACCTGCAATGCAGGAGACCCCAGTTAGATTCCTGGGTCAGGGAAGATCCCCCTGAGAAGGGCATGGCAACCCACTCCAGTCTTCTTGCCTGGAGAATCCTCATGGACAAAGAAGCCTGATAGGTTACAGTTCATGGGGTTGCAGAGTTGGACAGGACTGAGCAACTAAGCACAGAGGATGCATTTAGCACAGAGTCAAAGGAGAAAATGTGAACTGTAGCTCCTGCTGAGTTAGGGGGCAGAAAAGCAAACTTCAGTTACAGACATGCAATGTTAGGAACAGTTAAAGTAAAAAAAGAAAAACTAGAAATGTTCAGGCCTGCACACTGTTCCCTTTACCTTCTTGGTTCTCAGGAAAGAAGAAGAGAAAAACTCATTCCTGTTTTTTTCCTTCTCACTTCAACAGTTTCAAGATCAGCAGCAGCAATGGAATCTGGGAATTTGTTAGAACTTGGCCCTCACACTTGACCTCCTGAATCAGAAACTCTAGGGTGGAGCCCAGCGACCTGTATTTGAAGCTTTCCTCATGATTCCAGAACCCATGTTAAAAGTTTAGGATCCACTGCTTTAGTGTTTCTAGGAACAGGGGGCCAGAAATACTACTGGTTGTTATGTAGAAATTATATGAGGAAACTCCTATAAATTAATGAGATAATCCTTGCTGTATAGTCTTTTACTATGAGAATAAATTTGACAAGTGAGTGTTAATCTACAGGTGGGCCAAAGTGAAGAACCTGAGGGTGGGTAGATTTAGGAGAAAGAAAGGTGACGATTGGGACTTCCCTGGTGGTCCAGTGGTTAAGACTTTGCCTTCCAATGCAGGGGATATAGGTTCGATCCCTAGTCAGGGAGCTAAGATCTCACATGCCTTGTGGCCAAAAAGTCAAAGCATAAAATAGAAGCAATATTGTAACACATTCAATCAAGATTTAAAAAAATAGTCCACATCAAAAAAAAAAAGATGATGATGATTGCATCTGAAAGGGTTCAGTGTCTGTTTAAAGAACTTTTGCTATTGAAAGCTCCCCCTGGAATTATGTTAGATTAGCAAAAGAAACTCTTATGTTACATAAAACAGGACTAAAGTAGTTGGTTTCATTTCATAGGTCATATTCTTCATTTTCTTTAATTTTTTAAGGGATTATGGTCAATTTAAATTGTTTTAAAATCAAAATACAAATTAGAAACCTAAATGAGAAAATGAGCAGATAGTGGAAGTGCTAAAGAGGCTAAAGAATTTTCCTGCTCAAGGCTGAATAGAGACAGAAATTTCTATAATATGAGTCTAGGCACTGTTGAGTCCTCATTTCAGCCCTACCTAATTCAGTTACCTGTGCATTTTCTAAATGGAAGAATAATTGGCCTAAGAGGTCAGTGTGGTGTAATGAGAAAAGCCCATTCTTCAGAAACAAAATAGTCATAGGTCAGAATCTCACTCACTAGCTATTTACTTTAGGCAAATTATTCAGATTTCCATGAATCAGTTTTTAAATTTATAAAGTAAGGCAATGATTCCTACCCTTTAGGATGGTGGTTCTTCAAATGGGAAGCAGAATTTTCCCTTGGAGGGAGTTTTTTGTGGTCACAGGACTGGAAGAAACAGTAGCATTCAGTGGGCAGAGACTGGAAGAAACAGCATTCAGTGGCAGGGACCAGGGATACTAGGCTCCTGCAGTATCTGAGACAGTCCCAGCATGAAGGACTGTATCATGTCCTGCACAGATTTGCAGTGTCCCCAAGATGTTCATGTAAGTGAAAATCTTCGTAATTATCTAAGCCTAGAATCTAAATGTGTTTACACATAAACATTTTTGCATCATTTTAAAATACACTGAGTGTTCCAAGGAATGTAAATTACTGTCATGTAAATTGAGGGGAGATGATACATTGTTTAGTTCTTATTCCCTTATCAAAATTTGCTCATCCTTTTGGGAAAAAAAAATCACATAGCCAGCAGCAAATCTCTGCATAATATTTGATTTCTAGTAAAATGCCTTATCAGATTGTTTTTGAGGAGGATCACAATGCTATTACATATGGGTGTAAACAACTGACTATTTCATTGTGTCTTCTAATAATTATGCCTGGCAAGTCTTCATTCAAATAAACTAATTGAAATGCATTAGTGAAAAATAGTATTTTAATATAAATCACTTCTTTTTTTCTCCTTTCAGTTCAGTTCAGTAGCTCAGTCATGTCCAGCTCTTTGCAACCCCATGGACTGCAGCATACCAGGCTTCCCTGTCTATCACCAACTCCTGGAACTTGCTCAAACTCATGTCCATCAAGTTGATGATGCCATCCAACCATCCCATTCTCTGTCATCCCCTTCCCCTCCTGCCTTCAATCTTTTCCAGCATCAGGGTCTTTTCTAGTGAGTCAGTTCTTCACATCAGGTGGCCAAAGTATTGGAGTTTCAGCTTCAGCGTCAGTCCTTCCAATGAATACTCAGGAATGATTTCCTTTAGGATGGACTGGTTGGATCTCCTTGCAGTCCAAGGGATTCTCAAGGGTCTTTTCCAACACCACAGTGCAGAAGCATCAATACTTTAGTGCTCAGCTTTCTTTATAGTCCAACTCTCACATCCATGCATGACTACTGGAAAAACCATAGCTTTGACTAGACAGACCTTTGTTGGCAAAGTAGAATGTCTCTGCATTTTAATATGCTGTCTAGATTGGTCATAGCTTTTCTTCTAAGGAGCAAGCCTCTTTTAATTTCACGGCTGCAGTTACCATCTGCAGTTATTTTGGAGCCCCCCAAAATAAAGTCTGTCACTGTTTCCAATGTTTCCCCATCTATTTGTCATGAGCTAAAATATTACATTAATTTTTTAAAACTATGTGTGCAGGTAGGTTATATCAGCTATGAATTGTATTTCAAGATAGTAAATGTGGAATGATACAATATTGTTCTGAAAGGAGATGTTAGTTCTGAAGACTGGGTCTGCTTTAAACTTGAGAGGATTGGATGAGGCAGTGCTAGTAAGTGATTAACATAATATCTAGTACATGGTAAGTGCTCATGTATAGTAACTATTCTTACCATAAGTAAGGACTGGTTGGATTGGATACCAGTGTTAAGTCAAGGCAAATAGATGTTCTGAGACCAGTAAGTCTGTTTCTTACCTGGGAATGCAAATCTGGGCCAGCCCCATGCTTCAGGATGATGCATCCCATCTACTTCAGGATGATGGTGAGAGCAGCCTGGAAGTTCTGAACTTAACCTTGAAACCTTAAGAGAAGAGGGAGATGGAGGAGAAAGGAGCCAACCTGATCTGGGAATATTGGGAAGATTAGGAATTAGATTTAACACATTGCTTCTCAATCCACATTGGGTAAATAGTAGTGCAGTGGGTGTTTCTGTTGCTAACTACTATTACTCTTATTCTCTGAGTGTCTGGTTTAGCCATCTGGTTGCTGTGAAAATCCGTTAAATGTTTTAGTTCCTGTGTTACTAGAGTTCATTATTAAAGGAGAGGAAGCTTCAAGCAGCATTTAGAAAACAAGCTGACCTGTCCATTTGGGGGATGACTACAGTGGACCTGAAGTCTGTGCCATGTAACTGGTATATAACTGTAATGCACCAGAGCTGTTCAGCAGGAACCCTACCACTACACCCACTACCAAATTCCCATTTGGCTCTTGGGACTGCTTCTCGGGACTAATATATCAGCACTACTTTTGGCCAATGAAAGAAACAGGTGAATGCTTGAATAAGAATTCTGAGACATTTCATGGGCTAGATGGCATCCCGAGATATGGTGACTTTCTTCCCATACGCTAACCCCAGGTATTATAAAACAATTTCGTAAGAACTAGTTATGTACCAAGTGTAATAATAGACATATGTTTTGGTCAATGTAAGAAAAACATCTCTTTCTATACCCAATCTTGTTGCTGCTACTGCTGCTAAGTCGCTTCAGTCGTGTCTGACTCTGTGCGACCCTGTAGACAGCAGCCCACCAGGCTCCCCTGTCCCTGGGATTCTCCAGGGAAGAACACTGGAGTTAGAACATATTAAAACCCTCATTTAAGAAGTCTTCTGCGACTTTTTATTTCAAGGCAAGGCAACAATCTGGATGATATTTCTTTATATAATTGCCACCATTCACCCAGCTGTGGCCATTTGCTCTGTAATGTTAGCTAGTCAGAATAATATGTTAAAATATTAAGTTAGCATTTATGTAATTCTTGATGATAATGATAACTATACAAGTAATTAAATGCATGTGAGACAGTATTCTAGGTTATCATACTGAAATAACAATTGACTAGTGAATAGCATTAAACAATTTAGGGCCTAGATATTTCTATTTGAAATCCTTTAAAAATGTAACAGTGTAGAAATCAGTATGGACTAGAAGCATAGACTGGGACATCTGTGTCTTAGAATATGCAGGCCAGAAATGAAAGATGATCCTGTCCCAGAAGCCAATTTACCTCTGAGGTTTGTTTGAGTAGAACACTTCAAAAAAACTGAAATACACACTGTCATTTAGGAATGCATAAGCTTTCAAAATTCTGTCAATTCTGCCATAATATATTTATGTGGCAGAAATATTCTCTCCCTCTGTCTTTTCAATGCTATTTTGGTAAAAATAAAAAAGCTAGGAAATTTCTTTAAGGGTTATTCAGCTTCTTTCCTTTGACTCTTGACTTGTCATACAAAATATGTTCTTCCCTTTGTAAATGTGCATCTTTCCTAAAAGCTAATTCTGTGTAAAGCACATTCTGGATGGTACGATATCTAGTGTGTTACCAGCTCAGAAAGGAATAGACGATTCCAACTGGGACTCCAAATCTCTACACTCATAATTGAAATATATACTGTACATGGTTCCTTTGCCTTCAACATTAATATCCATCTGCCGAAATGGCAAGGTGCCTGCTCTCTAGCTGATTGGATGGATGCCCTGGAGCACAGGTGCCTGGCAATGATGGGTTTAGAGAAATCCCCGACATAACATTGTTCATGACATTTCCTCTGCAGGACCTCTCTCCTGGGTGTGTGTTACACAGAGGGCTCTCTCTTCCTGTCTGATGTCATAACTGCTACTGGACATCTTCAGAAATGTGTCTGTTCATAGTTAAAAGCAAAAGACAGAACAAGATGACATTTAAAAAGTAGAAATCACAATATTTTGATTCTTGAGGTCTAGCTTACGTTTTAAAAATATGTTCTTTCTTAGAACATCTTAAATGCCAAGTCTTTAAACTCAGAGTGTTCTTCCAGGTATCATTTATTCATTACTTACATTTTATGACCTATGACAGTTGGTGATATAAAGCCAAAAGTTATGCTGTAGTAGTATACATGTGGCAGTATTTTATGAGATGGATGTGTGAAGATTTCAAAGTAAAAGTCATCTTCTGATTATCTCCTTATAAAAGCTATTGGGGCAAAAGAATACCACAGAACCTTTTTTTAAAGCTAGTAACCAGTATTCTTTTTGTCCCTGCTGATTATTTCTTTTGGAAGAAAGTACCATATTGGAGTAGCTAATAGATTCTGTGTTTAATCACTCAAGGATTAGGCGCTACAGTATGGAAAAAAGAGAAACTCCATGCATTATCCTAACTGTGGTTTCTAAATTCTAAGCCTTTAGCAGAAGCAAGAGTTTGTAAAGATTAGAGAGATATTTGGGAAAAACAAGAAGAGTGTAGGGCCCTAAACCAAATTTACAGTCTAGGAAACAATTCCCTTAGGTAGAGAAAGGGAGAATTAGAGAAGAAGAAATGAGATATAAATGTGTTAATAGGCTGCCACTTAACAGTGAGCAGAGTTCCCTATGCTATACAGTAGGTCCTTATTGGTTTTCCATTTAAAATATAACAGTATGTACATGTCAATTTCAAACTCCCTAACTGTCCGTTCCCCTGACCCTCCCTTCTGGTTACCATAATTTCACCCTCTAAGTCTGTGAGTCTGTTTCTGTTTTGTAATTAAATTCATTTGCATCATTTCTTTTTGGATTCCTCATATAAAGGATATCATATGATAGTTCTCTATGTCTCACTTCACTCAGTACTCCAATGAAAAGTAAAAATTAAATTAAAAAAAAAAAGAAGAAGCCTTAGAGAAGAACATCATTTGCATCCATTCTTGGGTAGAGCCCAGTGGTATCATACTTATAATTATTATAAAATATTTTAGATTTCTTATTTCAGAGAAGAAATAACTGTGAGCTTCCTATAGGTGACTATGAGCCATAGAAAGCTTGCAGAGATACTCACACCTCAGGTTCACTGAGCTGAGGATTATCTCAAGGTTAGACCTTACCTTGTGCCCAAATGGCTCATGGATTCAAGAATTTGTTTCTCTCATTTCTTATGAATTAGAGACTTATAAACCCTCTAAAACTTTGATATAATCTTTAGAAGGAAGGGGACTTCCCTGATAGCTCAGTTGGTAAAGAATCCGCCCATGATGCAGGAGACCCCTGTTCATTTCCTGGGTCGGGAAGATCCACTGGAGAAGGGATAGGCTACCCACTCCAGTATTCTTGGGCTTCCCTTGTGGCTCAGCTGGTAAAGAATCTTGCTGCAATGTGGGAGACCTGGGTTCAATCCCTGGGTTGGGAGGATTCCTAGGAGAAGGGAAAGGTTACCTACTCCAGTATTCTGGCCTGGAGAATTCCATGGACTAAGTTCATGGGATTGCAAAGAGTCAGACACGACTGAGCAACTTTCACACTTGCCATTGCCTTCTCCATAAGAAGGAAGAATGAAACCCAAAACTCACTGAGTACATTTTTCTCTCTTGAGAGGCTTCCAGTTGATTTAAGTTGTTACAAAATATAAAGTTATACTTTTAGTTCATCTGAGCATGTATGCCGGTTTAGTCGCTAAGTTATATCTGACTCTTGGACTCTTGTGACCCCACTGACTGTAGCCTGCCAGGCTCCTCTGTCTATGGGGTTCTCTAGGCAATGGCACCCCACTCCAGTACTCTTGCCTGGAAAATCCCATGGACGGAGGAGCCTGGTAGGCTGCAGTCCATGGGGTCGCGAAGAGTCGGACACGACTGAGCGACTTCACTTTCACTTTTCACTTTCATGCATTGGAGAAGGAAATGGCAACCCACTCCAGTGTTCTTGCCTGGAGAATCCCAGGGATGGGGGAGCCTGGTGGCTGCCGTCTATGGGGTCACACAGAGTCGGACACGACTGAAGTGACTTAGCAGCAGCAGCAGCAGGCAAGACTACTAGAGTGGGTTGCCATTTCTTTCTCCAGGGCATCTTCCCAACCCAGGGATTGAAACCAGGTGTCCTGCATTGCAGGCAGATTCTTTACCAACTGAGCGATGAGGGAAGTCTCTGAGTATGTATACTAAGACTCATATTAACTAAAATTTATTTATATATTGTGAATTGTTCTAGAAAAGAGTTAAGGACTATTGAAAAATTTTAGAATTTTCTTTTCCATTTTTGAAACTTTTATTAAAGGTAGTGTTTATGAGATGTTCTCTATTCAGATGGAATACACATCACCTGAGTTGCCCATCCTGTTCACTAGAAACCTAACTCTACAGCCTGATATATTCAGTATTTTAGTTTCACTATCTATCTATAGGCATACCTACAGGAGATTTTAGGTTAGTATTTTGCAAAAGCAAAAGGATTTGTTTATAGTGACCAAAATATACTGTAATAACTCTATTTAATCTAGTGCATATATTTATATAGAGTTATTTGCAAAAGTTATGTATTGACTATCAACATCTATTTTCCACTTTCTCTTAGTTAGGAAAATGTAATAACCTTAAAAGTGTTATAAAGGAATATGGAATAATCTGAAATGTGTTTACAAAAGTTCTGATCAAGAGAGAATTCCCCTAGTGGGTGCCATGCTTCTCTTGTGCCATGACATCTGTACTCTAGTTTCAGGTCTTATGAATGACCTTGTTTTTATTTTTCATCCAACTTTGCTTACAGAATCACACCAAGGAAAACTTTAAGCAGTACATGTTCTTGGTAGATTTCCATGGCGAGATAATGCTTGTCCCCAGACTTCTTTATTTGCATTCTTAGTGTGAATGGCTTCCTGGTGTTGCTGCTCTACCTCTTTCAGTACAGAGTTTTTGTGTTTTCACTGAGTCTTCCTGCTGCCTGATCAGCATTCTGGGTGCCCCATTGGGGATCTGCAGTGAGAGGACACTTTAAATGCCTTTTGTGGGCAAAATTCACTTTATGTATGGTATAAAATAAAAACAGATTTCCCGCATTACTCAACATCATGAAGATAGTGGGTTAACACAATGTAGGATTCTCTTGCCATCTTTCTCTTTATTTAGTTCTGTCTTTTACTTGTTATGCAAAAGAGGATGGGCATTCTTGTATTCATGAATTTGGAGAAACATCAGTAAAACCTGATCCTTGCCTGTGGACCTTCGTTCCCTTTGCTTGTAATTGTGTTATTATATGAGTCAGCCTTTGCCTACCACCTTAGTATCAATATTTTTCAAAAGCTGGGTTTATCCCAAGGAGAAAAGCATTTTCTAATATGATCAAAATTGTTGTGATTTTTCTGAATTTCAAAAAACTCATAAGGGTTCTAAATGGTACTTTGGGGCCTTCTGTTGTATTCTACATTGAACTTGGGAAAAATAGAAAGAAACTCATGGGAATAATTCATAAGACATTTATATACCAAATAATCTAGTTGTATAAATCCATATAACAGGAGAATTCTTGGAAATAATTTCTTTGCTTAATCTTTATGTCAACTTGTTATTCTAAACAAGACCTTTAGCCTCTGATTCTTCCAGTTTAGTAATTATCAAAAAATTAATTATTTGGTAAGTACCAGTAAATTTCTTCTAGTTGTCTTTTCTCTAATGATTTCTTAAAAAATAGAATAGCACTTTGATATACAGTTTCTCTAGATAATCTGTTTCCCTCTTTGAATCTTTAAGTAGAGAAAGGAAACAGGATAATAGAGCATTAATATTTTCTTTTTTAGTATAACAAATGAGATATTTCCAAAATCTGTCCAGTTTATAACACTACATTGAGTATAGTATGTAGTGAATTAATTATATTGATATAGGAAGAGTATAAATAAAATTTAAAGTATTTTTTATGAAAATCTGCCAGTTTTCGGTTTAGAGGTTTAATGTAATAGACAATGCTTTTTATCTGATATTACTATAAAATTGTAAAAAAAGAAAGATTAGAAAAAATCTTTATGTTTATACAGTTTTACTCAATTAAAATGAAGAAGAAAATTAAGCCAGTTATGTGATAATTAAGAGTAAGTCACCTTCTTGAAATATATTATTACAGCAAATAATCTTTCAGGATTTCTTTTTTCTTTTTCATTTTATTCTGTTAACATGGATCTATCCTTTCTATGAGTTTCAGGGGGAAAAATAGCAACAGATAGGATCCAAATATAACAAATTAGAGTTATATTTATAACACAAATTCAGCATAGTCTATTTAGGCAAGACTGACATTGTACTAAAAGCCTGATACAGATTCCATATTTATTTACTTCAGAGCACTGAATCAAGCTCAATGAAAAGTGATTTGTAAATTGCTTATTCAGTGAACTTGAATAAATAACTCACAAATCAATGTCTTACAAGAATTTGGTAACCAGCCTATTTCATCTGAAACTGTAGTACAGCCTATCGATTCCCTTCTCTGGGTAACGGTGCACAGGAAAAATTCAAAAAGAAGCAGGCCATTCTACCTACTTGTTCAATTCCAAAAGAGGGGAAAAATGTGATTGGAGTTTTAAAAACAACTCTCTTTCCAGCTGTCACTACCACCCTTACAACTAAATAAGTGGGACCTTTCAGATGGACCCTGTGCTTTGGAAGACCTGGATCTGACTTCACTGCATTGCTCTTAATAGAACCAGTAGTCCACAGGGCAAGCAGATGAGTCCATACAGAGCTTATGTTCACTCCTTCTAGACTATGTTTCAAGAACCAGAGACCCTAAGCCCACCTTTAGGTCCCTCCTCCCAAGCATGCACCACATTGCACATTGGGTCGAAGATGTTGGCAAGTGAGGGCAATTCACAGAAGGTTTGGATAGGGCTTGGGCAGCCAGGCTGAGGTATCCTCACACAGAAGTATGGCATACTTCAAGGCCCAAAAGAGAAGGAGAAACTACAGGGATACAGACCTGAATAGGCCCTCTGCACGTGTCATTTTCTAGGGAACACCTCTGAGAAGTCCAAAACTTTCAAATTTGAACCTGGTTTTCTTGATTGTTTCAAAGACACATTTCTTAAAGTAGAAAGATAGTTTATTTAACATTGTGTCAGCTTAACTTATCAAATATTTAGACATATGGCCCATGGGCCATCATTTGTACTCTTGCCCCAGACTCATTAATGTTAAGGACAGTCTTACCAGCTATTACTCTCTACTCTTTTTCACAGCCAGACTTCTCAAAGTTTTCTTAACTTGCCACAGCCCATTTGTTCATCCCGTATTTATTTTTCTCCTCACCTGGTCTTGCTTTGGCACTTACGATTTCAACAAATCCCCTCTTGCTTTATTCAAGTGCTTGTGTGCATGCATGTCTTCTTGTTTAAAAAAAAAATCCAGTAAATATAATCTTCTGAACTAATCTTATTCTCTTAGCAATATTTAACAATATTGGAATCTGGCTAATCCAAAGTAAAGGCATCTGCAAATTCAGGGTCAGGTGAGTTCCCACTTTCTGGCTCCTAGATATGTTCTTATACAGTGGAGGGGGCAAGGAAGCTCTTAAATTTCTCTTTTGTAAGGGCACTAAGAAAGCCTTCTTAAGTGAACAATACAAAAAGAAAAGAAAACAATAAAATGGGAAAGACTACAGATCTCTTCAAGAAAATTAGAGATACCAAGTGTATTGCTGATCCTGTTCATGACACCAGCTGTCTTGCTCTTCACACTGCTCACACTGTTCGCTGAACCCAGGGTAGGCAAGGCACAAACTAAGAGGCTGGAAGAAGACTCGAGGAGCCATAAGAACTGCAGATACGTTTATTCTCTCCTGGCTGATGCAGCAGCCATAGCAGGAGACGCACTATATTCTCTGCTTTCGTGACTGACTCAATGGACACAGCTGTGCATCAGTAAATGCCTCCATTTTCTTGTGGAACTCACAGAGGCATGCTGCACACAACCTGTGACCAAACAAGTACCTTGTGAGGCACATGTGCAGTGCTACAAATGATCTCAGCTGTTCCATAGTCATTGTTCACACATATGGGCCAGAGGGCGTGAGAGCGTGGGGTGAGAGAGCCTGGCTGGTGCAATCTTATTAATTTCCCCACACAAAGGGAACATTCCATGCAAATACGAGCATAATAAAGTACAGAAATGGTATGGACCTAACAGAAGCAGACTCTATTAAGAAGAGATAGCAAGAATAAACAGAACTAAAGATCTTCATGACCCAGATGTGTGATCACTAGAACCAGATATCCTGGAGTGTGAAGTCAAGTGGGCCTTAGAAAGCATCACTACGAACAAAGCTAGTGGAGCTGATGGAATTCCAGTTGAGCTATTTCAAATCCTGAAAGATGATGCTGTGAAAGTGCTGCACTCAATATGCCAGCAAATTTGGAAAACTCAGCAGTGGCCACAGGACTGGAAAAGATAAGTTTTCATTCCAATCCCAAAAAAGAGCAATGCCAATGAATGTTCAAACTACTGCACAATTATGCTCATTTCACATGCTAGCAAGGTAATGCTCAAAGTCCTTGAAGCTAGGCTTCAACAATATGTAAATCAAGAACTTCCAGATGTTCAAGCTGGAATTAGAAAAGGCAGAGGAACCAGAGATCAAATTGCCAACATCCATTGGATCATAATTCAGAAAAAAAAATCTGCTTCTGTTTCATTGACTCTGCTAAAGCCTTTGACTGTGTGGATCACAGCAAATTTGGAAAACTCTTAGATGAGAATACCAGACCACCTTACCTGTCTCCTGCGAAACCTGTATGCAAGAAGCAACAAAACTGGACATGGAACAACAGACTGGTTCCAAATTGGGAAAGGAATATGACAAGGTTGTACATCATCACCCTACTTATTTAACTTATACGCATAGTACATCACGCAGAATGCTGTGCTGAATGAAGCTCAAACTAGAATCAAGATTGCTGGGAGAAATACCAATAACCTCAGAATGCATATGAGAACACACTAATGGGAGATAGCAAAGAGGAACTAAAGAGCCTCTTGATGAAGCTGAAAGAGGAGAGTAAAAAAGTTGGCTTGAAATTCAACATTCAAAAAGCTAAAATCATGGCATATAGTCCCATCACTTCATGGCAAATAGATGGGGAAAAATGGAAACAGTAACAGACTTTATTTTCTTGGGTTCCAAAATCACTGCAGATGGTGACTGCAGCCAAGAAATTAAAAGACGTTTGCTCCTTGGAAGAAAAGCTATGAAAAACCGAGATAGCATATTGAAAAGCAGAGACATTACTTTGACGATAGAGGTCCATCTAGTCAAAGCTATGCTTTTTCCAGTATTCTTGTACAGATGTGAAGCTTGGACCATCAAGAAGGCTGAGTACCGAAGAATTGATGCTTTCAAACTGTGACATTGGAGAAGATTCTTGGGAATCCCTTGGACAGCAAGGAGATCAAACCAGTCAATCCTAATGAAATCAATGCTGAATATTCATTGGAAGGACTGATGCTGAAGCTGAATCTCCAATACTTTGGCCACCTAATTCAAAGAGCTGATTTATAGGGAAAGACCCTGATGCTGGGAAAAATTGAGGGCAGGAGGAGAAGCGGGCAACAAGGATGAGATAGTGGGATGGCTTCATCCATTCAATGAACATGAGTTTGAGCAAACTCTGGAAGTTAGTGAAGGACAGGGAAGCCTGGAGTGCTGCAGCCCATGGGTTTGCAAAACATTGGTTAGAACTGAACAACAGCAATAACAGGGCACTAATCCCTTCCAAAGGCCCACATCTCCAGATATCATCACACTGTGATTAGATTTCAACATGTGAATTTTGAGGGGACACAGTCTACAGAAGCTCCACTCCAGACATGGTCCAAACCTACATGCCTAGCCTCATCCAGTGTTAGGTCAGTCTTGTACTTTCTCTTCTCTAGATCAGAATTTCTCAACTATTGTCACCATGTGGTAGATTTCCAGACCTAATTCCAAAGAAACCCGTATCTAAAACACACAATAAATACATTATCAAAACTTAAGAAGAAAATCTTAAAAGTAGCAATTTGTTACATCTTAGAAAACCCCCATAAGCCTACAAGCAGATTTTTCTGCAAAAATTTTGCAGGATAGAAGGGAGTGGCATGATATATATTCAAAGTGCTGAAATAAAAAAAAAAAATGTGCCAACAAAGACTACTCTACCAACAAAATTGTCCTTCAGAACTTAAGAAGAGCTGCAGAGTTTTTTGGACAAAAGCTGAAGGAGTTCACCACTAGATGGGCCTTACTAGAAATGTTAAAGGAAAATTTTTAGGCTGGAATTAAAAGACACTAACTAGTAACAGGAAAACATATGGAGGTATAAAATATAGTAATGGTAACTATATGGTTAAATTCAGAGCACTCCCTATATTGTAGTGGTAGTGGTTAAATCACTTGTAACTCCAGTATGAAGGTTAAAAGATAAGAATATTAAAAATAACTATCACCTCGGTAATTTTTAATTACTGATTTGTGACATCAAAAACATAAAATATAAATGGGATATAAAAATGTACAGCTTTTGAGTGCATTTGTAATTAAATTGTTATCAATCTCAAATAAACTATTATAAGATGTTTTATGTAAGTTTGGTATAACCATAAAGCAAAAAACTACGGTAGATAAACAAAAAATAAAAACAAAGGTAATCAAGCATGCCACTACAGAAAATATCGTATCACAAAGGAAGAGAGTAAGAGACAATGAAAGGAACAAATAAATTCCCAGAAAACCAGAGAACAGTTTTCAAAATGGCAGTCAAAAGTCCATATATTAGCAATTACTTTAAATGTAAATAGACAAATTCTCCAATCAAAATACATAAAGTGGCTAAATGAACAAAAAGAAAAAAGAACAAGACACAGCTCTATGTTTCCTATAACATTCATTACAGTATTAATGACTCACACAGAGTAAAGAGATGGAGAGAGATAAGGCATGAAAATGGAAGCCAAACGAAAGTTGGGATAACTAGACTCATGTCAGATATAATAGACTTTAAGCCAGAGACTGAATGAGGAACGAAGAAGGCATAATAAAATGATAAAATGGCCAAACTATCAGAGGGTATAACATTTGTAAATATTTATACCAACATCAGTTCAGTTCAGTCGCTCAGTCGTGTCTGACTCTTTGCGACCCCATGAATCACAGCACACCAGGCCTCCCTGTCCATCACCAACTCCCGGAGTTCACCCAGACTCACGTCCATCGAGTCAGTGATGCCATCCAGCCATCTCATCCTCTGTCGTCCCCTTCTCCTCCTGCCCCCAATCCCTCCCAGCATCAGAGTCTTTTCCAGTGAGTCAACTCTTAGCACGAGGTGGCCAAAGTATTGGAGTTTCAGCTTTAGCATCATTCCTTCCAAAGAAATCCCAGGGCTGATCTCCTTCAGAATGGACTGGTTGGATCTCCTTGCAGTCCAAGGGACTCTCAAGAGTCTTCTCCAACACCACAGTTCAAAAGCACCTAAATACATAAAGCAAATAGTAAAATATATAAAGGGAGAAATAGCAATGCAATAATATTAGGGACTTTAGTAACACACTTTGATCATTGGATAGTTCACACAGACAGAAAATCAGATGAAAGCATGTAGACTTAAACTATACGTTAGATCAGATTGACCTAATACTATTGGGTAGAATGTTCTGTATATGATAGAAATATATCTTTAATGGAAGTCAATATGTTGGTAAAGAATACTTCATCTCCTTTATTTAAAAATTTTATGCTTGATTTTATGTTTAAAAGATATCCAAATAAATATAGAAGTCTTAATTTCTACTATATATAATGCAAATAAGGTTTGCTATGTGATATATAATACCTACAAGAACAATTGTTTTCCTTATTTAAAGCTAAAAATAAAAACAATTTTTGCTGCTTTTGAAATTAGCATTCATTTTTACAAATTAAAAAAATTATAAAACACTATAAATTTCTTTTAAATAACTTGCTTTGAAACAAGATTGAACTTAATTTTTCTAATGATAGCCCTGTATATTTCATTTAAATAAAGGTTATATATTATTTTTTAAATTTTAAATGTATCTATTTTTTAATTGAAGGATAATTGCTTTACAGAATTGTGTTGGTTTCTGCCAAACGTCACATAAATTGGTTTTAACTACTGTTATTTCAACATGAAAATTTATTAACATTGAATTAGCCGTTAATAATTAGCAAAACCATTAGCTAAAACAATTTAATGAAAAATAGAGCTTAAGCATGATTTTATAATGACTTGGGAAAAATGTTTGCTTCCTGAGTCACATATCTGGATGAAATATTGGCCTCGGCTATTACGGAATTCTTATACACATGTATTATTTTCTTGATCTCTTTTATAAGTCTGTTTGTGAATAAACTAAAAGCAGAATGATATTCACCTCTTTTGCATGTGAAAAGTGCTTATTTTTCACTTCATAAATATGAAAAAATGAAGTTCTTAGACTGAGCATGAGAGGCAAAGAAAGGGCCGGTCACATGCCCAGATACTTCACTGAATGGGAAGGGAAAACTGCTGTTTTGTTCTTCAGTTTCTCCAGGTGGATTTCAGTAAGTCAAGAGATGGCTGATAATCTTCCTCACTCTCAAATCCAAGCAGCTTGGGAAATATTTCAAAGTTTCCTGTTGCAACATGATTTTTTCCCAATGATTCTGTTTCTTTTACAGCCAAACATCTTGTCACCTGAAGTCAAAATATTTTCTTCAGGGCCTTGCAGAGACTTGTCCAACTGGTTCAATGTGATGAAAAATGTTTGCTAAGCAGGTGAGTCTGCAGCTATTCTTTATCACCCAAGCACTTAATAAAATCTGGCCTCCTGTGTCCTTTCAAGTATTCCTGCAATTTACCTTTCAGCTCCCACATTTTATAGATCTACTCCTATGCAAAGTATGTGGGTTTCTGCAGGTAGCAGATTTATATTGTGTGGGTTTCTGAAAAATCCTTAAGTAATTGGTTTGACATCACTGAAATTTTCTTTTCTTTTTTTCCCACAATAAATGCAGAATCTTTTATATTGATCATTGATGGGACACCTATCAATGCAGGTATCAGTATTCCCCTAAGACTTTTGTTTTCAGATATGATGGCACCACGTTAACTAAGGTTTGGCCTTTGCTTGTTTGGGCAGGCTAGATGCAACAGAAAGTTTTCTCGAAATTCACCACCCTTTAGGAATCATACCAATGCTACAATGTGACATCTACCAATGAAATCTGTTGACTCATCAGTCTGTAATTGGAAGCTGTTGTTCTGTAGTTTATCATCCCAAAGCTCTCCAGCATCATCTGCTATGTCCTCAATATGACAACTTATCATACTGTGTTATACGGAATCTTTTCAATTTCTCATACTTGTCAGCATTTTCCTCACTATATAGTTATAGGCTGGTATTATTAGATCTTCACTAAGTGCATAATTTTTTTTAATTTTCTGGTTAATAAGTTCTATTACTAAATAACATGTTTCCTGAGTCTCTTCACTAAATGTTATTATTTTTTTTTGAAAATGTGATTTTTTTTTAACAAAAGTTTTACTTTAAAATAACCAACTGGTCACTTTTCAAATGGCTGTGATTTGTACTCACATGACTTTCAAATTTTCCTGTAGCCACAGGTTCATTTGCATAATGCAATACAATCACTTGGATATCCAAACCATTGATAACTGGTTTTTATTGTGAAAGTGAACTTATTTTATAGCTCTTCTCATATTAGGACAGGGAAGTGACTCAACAGTTTGCAATTCTTTGCACTAATCTTATCAGAACTATCCATAAACTTAGGCTTAGAATATTCCTCTTCTACTTCACTCTATCTTCAAAAATTGGAATACCAGACATGTTGGAAAACATAAACACTGATAAAGTATGACAGAATGACATTATAAATAATGATTGATAAAAAAATCACAAAAACATGTAACCACAACCAGTGCTAACCTACAAAACGATGTTTTCCAAAATTTATACAACACCAACATAGCCTGAGAGAAACTGAGTCATGACACACAAAAAATACCTCCTCTAGAATAAATATTTCCCTACAGTTTTGTATTTTACCAGTTGAACCAGGTCACTCCAATAAAGCAGTCATTGCACAAAAGAGGGGGACATGAGATGATTTGGGGTGGACAAGCTGATGCCATCGATCTACTGCCCTCTCTTTGGGGTACCACAGTGCCCACCAGTTATCAGTGACCTCCTATAGCTCGTGGAAAAGCTGAGGATGCATTCATTCCTACTGCACTCATTCCAGTGACACATTCCCACTGTACACGATCAGAGCTGCAAGGCGGCTGATGAAATTGTTATTGGGACCCCTCAATCACTCGGCGTCACTGCAAGTGCTAACACTGTGTGGTATGTGAAGTTTTATAAAGATGCCCCCTCTCCCCAAACTGGTAAAACCGCTAGTGACACCTTGGAGAATCCTAGCATTCCTGGGAAGCTCGGTTGCGAAACCTGCCTTGGTAGCCCTGATTTATTTGATTCCCTGGTTTGTGCCGTGTTCTCTCCACTCATGCTCTTCAATTATCGTTTCTTCCCCTGCAATGCCTCTATCCCCTTAACTCCCAGTTACTTAAGACTTCAGATTAGTTCACATTCCCCATTAGCCCCTTGGTGGTTCCCTATACTGCCACTCCTAGTACGGAATTGGAGTTATTCGTAATGCCACTATTACTAAAGGTGGGTTTGCCACTATTCTCTTCTATGCAGACTTAGTGACATAATGGCAGGGTCCATGTCTACTGTATTAAAGGATAAAATTTCACTCTTCACTACAATCAAAGGCTCCAGGCATTTAAGGTTGACCTTGGCTTTCATGTCTTGGATTTTACTGAGGGACTATATCAACAAATCAGTGAGTCAGTTGAAGCCACAGGATTCTAACAGGTGATGGGCATGAAAACTAGGGCAGTACAGTAGATTGCATTGCTGGCTCAAGATTTTCCATGAAGACTCTGCTAAGCAGGTATGCATTATGCAGACAGACAGGGAAGAGGCCCAAAGAAATGTCACAACCATATCAATTTTTGTTTTAAAAACTGTCTTTCAGGGCATAAATTGCAATAAAATATTGGGACTATAGTCAGAGTTCCAACTCTATGTGACACAAAGTACTCAATTTTCTGGCATGAAATTTGTAATGCCAATTGTGTGGATCAGCATTTGTCAGGCAGTGTTTTGTTTGTTTTTCCTTTCTCAAAATTCTAGAAATAAAATGACCTACTGAGCAAAGAGGGCAGTTGTCTTTCCAACAACACTGGCCTTGAAGGAGGACCTTGGCTATGTTTTGACTATGATTTGTATTATCCTTACAGAAATCATATGCCCTTTTCCTGGTAAATATGGATTGAGGAAATGAGACGAAGTAAACAAATGAGGCTCTGAATTCCAATGCTGCATGTATATTTTATTTAAATGATTACAGTGGGGAGTCTTTAAAATTGCTTTCACACAAAGGCATTCTCTGGCAGAAGGTAAAAACTTCAAGTAAGCAGTTATTAATCTCTTCCCAGAGACACTGTTCTTTAGTATGAAACACTGCCTCCGTACTTTCTAGATCTTGTGCCAAGTTAAGAAATGGATTTTGGAGTTAGAGACTAAATATAAGACTTCTAGATTTGTGATGAATAAGAAGTGTTTCCATTCAGTAGAGTGTAAAAAAGGAACACCTGTTCGTGGTTTAGATCAGGATTTTTGAATTCTGATTAGTCCAAATTCTATTCTCGGATTTCTCTTTTTTTAAGATTTTTTAGTTTAAAATATTTTTTCCTTTGAGACATAGTTGATTTATAATGGTGTACAGTAAAGTAATTCACAGTTTTTAAAGATAATACTCCATCATAGTTGTTATAAAATATTGACTATACTCCCTGTGCTTTACAATATATTCTTACGGCTTATTTATTTTAGACATAGTAGTTTAGACCTTTTAATCCCTTACCCCTATCTTGCCTCTCCCCCATCCCACTGGTAACCAATGGTTTATTTTTTGTACCTGTGAGTCTGGTTCTTTTTTGTTATATACACTCAATTAAGTTCAGTTACTCAGCCATGTCCCGACTTTTTGTGACGCATGGACCACAGCACGCCAGGCCTCCCGGTCTATTACCAATCCCAGAGTTTACCCAAACTCATGTCCATTGAGTCGGTGATGCCGTCCAACCATCTCACCCTCTGTCATCCCCTTTTCCTCCTGCCCTCGATCTTTCCCAGCATCAGGGTCTTTTAAAATGAGTCAGCTGTATACATCAGGTGGCCGAAGTATTGAAGTCTCAGCTTCAACATCAGTCCATCCAATGAACACTCAGGACGGGTCTCCTTTAGGATGGACTAGTTGGACCTCCTTGCAGTCCAAGGGACTGTAAAGAGTCTTCTCCAACACCACATTTCAAAAGCATCAATTCTTCAGCACTCAGCTTTTTTTATAGTCCATCTCTCACATCCATACATGACTACTGGAAAAACCATAGCTTTGACTAGATGGTTATTGGCAAAGTACTATCTCTGCTTTTTAATATGCTGCCTAGGTTGATAATAACTTTCCTCCCAAGGAGTATGTGTCTTTTATTTTCATGGCTGCAGTCACCATCTGCAGTGATTTTGGAGCCTAAAAAATGGTGTCAGCCACTGTTTCCATGGCTTCCCCATTTATTTGCCATGAAGTGATGGGACTGGAGGCCCTGATCTTAGTTTTCTGAATGTTGAGCTTTAAGCCAACTTTTACACCCTCCTTTCACTTTCATCAAGAGGCTCTTTAGTTCTTCACTTTCTGCCATAAGAGTGGTGTCCTCTGCATGTCTAAGGTTATTGATATTTTCCCCAGAAATCTTGATTACAGCTTGTGTTTCATCCAGCCCAGCATTTCTCATGATGTACTCTGCATGTAAGTTAAATAAGCAGTGTGACAATATATAGCCTTGACATACTCCTTTCCCAATTTGGAACCAGTCTGTTGTTCCATGTCCAGTTCTAACTGTTGCTTCCAGACCTGCATACAGATTTCTCAAGAGGCAGATCAGGTGGTCTGGTATTCCCATCTCTTTCAGAATTTTCCACAGTTTATTATGACCCACACAGTCAAAGGCTTTGGCTTAGGCAATAAAACAGAAATAGATGTTTTTCTGGAACTCTCTTGCTTTTTTGATGGTCCAACGGATGTTGGCAATTTGATCTCTGGTTCCTCTGCCTTTTCTAAAGCCAGCTTGAACATCTGGAAGTTCACGGTTCATGTATTGCTGAAGCCTGGCTTGGAGAATTTTGAGCATTACTTTACTAGTGTGTGAGATGAGTGCAATTGTGCAGTAGTTTGAGCATTCTTTGGCATTGCCTTTCTTTGGGATCGGAATGAAAACTGACCTTTTCCAGTCCTGTGGCCACTGATAAGTTTTCCAAATTTGTTGGCATATTGGGTGCAGCACTTTCACAGCATCATCTTTTAGGATTTGAAATAGCTCAATCGGAATTCCATCACCTCCCCTAGCTTTGTTCATAGTGATGCTTCCTAAGGCCCACTTGACTTCACATTCCTGAATAGCTGGCTCTAGGTGAGTGATCACACCATCGTGATTATCTGGATCATGAAGATCTTTTTTTTACAGTTCTTCTATGAATTCTTGCCACCTCTTCTTAATACCTTCTGCTTCTGTTAGTTCCATACCATTTCTGTCCTTTATTGAGCCCATCTTTGCATGAAATATTCCCTTAGTATCTCTAATCATCTTGATGAGATCTCTAGTCTTTTCCATTCTATTATTTTCCTCGATTTCTTTACAGTGATCACTGAGGAAGGCTTTCTTATCTCTCCTTGCTATTCTTTGGAATTCTGCATTCAGATGAGTATATCTTTCCTTTTCTCCTTTGCTTTTTGCTTCTCTTCTTTTCACAGCTATTTGTAAGGCCTCTTCAGACAGCCATTTTGCTTTTTTCCATTACTTTTTCTTGGGGATGGTCTTGATCCCTGTCTTCTGTACAACGTCGTAAACCTCCATCCATAGTTCATCAGGCACTCTATCAGATCTAGTCCCTTAAATCTATTTGTCACTTCCACTGTATAATCATAAGGGATTTGATTTAGGTCATACCTGAACAGTCTAGTGTTTTTCCCCACTTTCTTCAATTTAATACACTGGTTTGTTGTATTTTTTAGATTACACATGCAGTGATAACATACAGTATTTGTCTCTGTCTGACTTAGTAAAGTAAAAATAGAAGTACCATATGATTCAGATTTCTCTTTGACCTTGGTAATATCTTTTTATTCTATTTTGTAGCATTACAGAACTAGTTCCATTGAAAGGAAATATTAAAATATTTAAAAGGTATGTGAACTGTTAAGAGAGAAAATGTTTTCTATTTACTTGTGACTTTTTCAAGTAAAATTACAAAATACCTTTCTACAAAATACCTAAATTCTACAAAATACCTTTACTGTTTTTGCCCTTCTAATTTATCATTCAAACTCAGCAAAAATATCAGTATCCCCAAAAAACTAAGAAACCTTTATATCTCAAAAGAAAAATTGAAACAAGTCTGTCATAAGAAAAATAAACTTACATTTTCCTTCTTAAAAATTTAAAGTCTCAAAAGACCTTTTAAAACATGTATTCATATGTCAACAAGCTATTAACCAAAAATTGATTTTGGTGGACTATATATTGTGGAAACATTCCATTGTAAGAATGATTCAGTCAATGCAAAACCTGCTTTATTTTCCAGTGCCTGAGTCAGGCACTGTGTGAATATTCAGCTAATCAATGTGTGATTTTGATAGAAATGATTTCTCAAATTCTAGTATTTGGCTTGAGTGTATTGTGGGTTGCTTTGCATAGACAAAGAATTTGGTTCATTTCCAGATGATTGCTTTCATTTCTTCAAGTGTTGCTTGTGGAAATCAGCATTCCTGTTTAGTCGTGAATTCTCAGAATGTAAGCAATAAAGAGCTCTCTACCTAGAATAAATAATCCACAGTCTATGAAACTAGAATCAGCCAGAACAGAAATAGTCCTTAACGCTAACACAGATTTCCTTATTCTCCTAACAAATATGTTTCACTGGGATCATTTAATTAATAAATGTATTTCGAGAAAAAGCATTAAAAAACACTAGTCAAAGAGTAAATTAATCCAAGAATGTAAAGCATTCAGCACAGAAGATTATGTCCTGTGAGTAGAAGGAATTTTCCTTCTAACTCACTTCTAACTTCTCACTTCTTACAGAATATAAATGAAAAGAAACTGTGTTTCAACATTTTATGAAATGAAATAACTTTAGGTTCCATCCGATTTTTCCATTCCTTTATTGCTTTTTAGAATTTCAAGTTTAAAGACAGATAAAAACTGGAAGATACTAGAACTGTCTGTTTTTCTGTTGCCTGGAGAAAGAGAGCTAGTGGTGGAAGGACTATGAATACCTGTGTAAACACCTTGATAAACAAGAGGGTCTCATGGGACAATCAGAAAGCAACTCAATTTTTTTTTTTTTTACTGTTCAGACTTACTGCATGAGGATAACATTTACCCTGCTCCTTCATAAAATCTGGGACAAGCCTGTAACTTTTGGTCACTCAGAGATGATGAAAATTCCCCCAACAACTTCAAGGCCCAGATCACAGCCTCATTTCCATAATTAATATATCCAGCCTGATGTATTAATTAACACTCTAAATTTATAAGTTAATTGTGTCCCTCCTTGGACCCATCTGGCGGGCTTCCTGTAGTAGGAAATGATGGGAAGGTCTTGGTGAGATTCTCTCTCAGTCTAGAAGTTCTACCCTCTTTTTCATCTAATAGAGTTTTTGATCCTTCCATGGTTAGAATATGGATGAGGGCAGAGGAGGGAAAGTTTTACTTGAAGAAAGCTTTTAAGATTTGGCATCGACACTCTCGGGGCCTGGCGACAGTTTCTGTCATGTCACTTTCGTGAGCTGCCTGGAGGTGCCTCATCTTTGGGGATCACTCATCATCAGTGGGCCTGACAGAGCTAACACATCTTCTCAAACTACTTCCTTATAATGTCTTCTAGAGCTCCTTAGACTCTGGCACATTGCTTCCACTTTCTTTCCGCTCAACTTTTCTTAGCTCTCAAGGCAGGGTTTTAGTAAAGCTTCTGTTACCTATGTCCCAAGAGGCTGACATTGTGGAATGTATTCATATGTCAACAAACTATTAACCAAAAATTGATTTTGGTGGAGAATATGTTGCAGAAACATTCTACTGTAAGAATGATTCAGTCAATGCAAAACCTGCTTTATTCAGGAAGCACTAGGGAAAGCGCTCAGGAAAACCTAGTCCCCTTTGCCCTGGGAGACATGCAATGCAGGGCCGTCCCAGTGCAGCTACTTCCTCCCTGCTTCCTCCCCAGGCTTTGGCCGGTCCAGGGTTATGAGCCTTGATTTCTTAGGTGTGAAGCAGACAGCAACCCTCTGAGTCTTCCCAGACACTAGGGACACGCCCTTTGAGCGCTGCCTTAGAAGTACCACTTCCTGGGCATGAGATAAGCAAGAAAGCAATTCCAACTTCTCTAACTTGGGAGGGGATCTCTGAGAAAACCAGCTCTAAGAGTTCTTTTTTCTTCCACCTTCCCCTCAGACTCCCAAATGTTTTATGTGCTAAATGTGAGTAAGAGATGAGTAATCACAGAACTGGTCCTTGGCCTTCTCCTTTGAAATCTTGCATGTTTATCTTGTACCTCAATTAGAATGTGATATTAATTATTTGGAGGCTTCATTCCACTGCAACATCCTGTTACATCTGGTTCTTTTTAGAGATTACAGTTCGGCTTCCTTTGTAAATAATTAACAAATGCTAGGGTTTATGTTTAAATTTTTGCTTTCTTGTTGATGAAAGCTGAGGAAGAGTAGATCAACTCACCCCATAAACACCATTCTGAAGATGCTACAATTATCTTGGGTGTTATCAGCTTTTGTTTTCTAGGACTTCATTCTAATCTTTCCTATATTTCTACCCTTATTTTTATTTATTTCTCTTCTAAAACCTTTTACTTATAAAATCCACATTTCAGTCAGTTTAAAAATAAACCCATGGGTTCTGGAAACCAGCTTTTTCAAACTTCACTGGAACTATGGTGTGTCATTTATTTATGCTTTCTTCCATGTCTTAAATGACATCAACTTTGAAGGAGTCTCTCTACTGAGTTTGCAGACCCCTTTCGTCCCTCCCTCCCTCCATCTACCCCTTTTTCCTTCCCTTTCTCTCCTTTCTTTTTTTTCATGACTCTTATGTATTTATGTATTGAGTTTCTACTATGTGCTGGACATGATACCAAAATTTTAGGTATCTCCCATTTCATAAAAACAATACAACACGCACAGACACACAGCCCTTTCCTTGATCTTATGTGCTTTTTAGTTACCACCTTATCTCTCTCCTTTTCTTATTTGCATTCATGTGTCCTATATATTTCATAGCCCTCAATTTTCCTTTATTCGTTTCTTTTGGTTTATTGTTTCTTATGAGCAGCTTCATTTTGGGGCTTAGAGACAGCCTGTTGCTTTTCCATAATGGTTGTCTCCGTGTGCTGTGGTTACTCCCATATGGGTGATATGACCATGATCTCCATCAGCAACTTGAAGGTTTTGTTCACCTGATATGTTCAATGATCACAGAATCCACTTCTGAATCCTGATGTTTCTGCATTTTTAGGCACATGTAGCAAAGTTTCAGCACTCTTTTTGAGCTACTGACACCATTTCAAACTGTACTCTAGTTGGAGGATGCCAGCCAGCTACCCCTATATAGAATGCATGTGATATATTTAAGAACAAAATAAAACACTCCCTCAGCCCATAAACCTCTACACATATTGGCATGCCTCTCTGCTCTTTCACAGCCAAACTTCTTGTAAGTGTTATTCATACTCTACTTTCTCACCTCCCATTTACTCTTAAATGCTTTCTAATTTAGCCTTTGTACTCATCCCACTATTTAAATTGCTTTCATGCCAAGGTCCTTTTTGCTAAATGCATGGAGCCTTTTTTATTCTTTATTCTGTTTTACTTCTTGGCAGTGTTTGGCACTGTTGTCTGCTTCCTACTTGTAAAAAAAATGGTCCTTTCTTTTGCCATTCATTCCCCTACCCTCACCCCTGTTTATTCTTGTGTTCTTTCTCCATATTTTTGGAGAATTTTAAAATTCTGACCATCTTTAAAAATGTGGATTTTCTTAGGGGTCTTTCCACTTTTAAACCATTTACTTTGTCACCCTAAATTCTCAAATGGTACAAGTTTATCCTCTTCAGTCTTTAACTTGCGTCATTATCTAATAAACTCCCAATCTATTCTCTTAGGTGGCTCTTCTGAACTCTAATCTCTCCTACAGCTGCTGCTGCTGCTGCTGCTAAGTCGCTTCAGTCGTGTCCGACTCTGTGCGACCCCAGAGATGGCAGCCCACCAGGCTCCCCCATCCCTGGGATTCTCCAGGCAAGAACATTGCAGTGGGTTGCCATTTCCTTCTCCAATGCATGAAAGTGAAAAGTGAAAGTGAAGTCATTTAGTCGTGTCCGACCCTTAGCGACCCCATGGACTGCAGCCCACCAGGCTCCTCCGTCCACGGGATTTTCCAGGCAAGAGTACTGGAGTGGGGTGCCATTGCCTTCTCCGAGTCTCTCCTAACCAGCTACCAGTTGGGTATATCCACTTGGATTTCCCATGGAAACTTTAAATTTGTTGTCCAGTATTGAAACTCATCTTTTAAGCTTGTTATTCATTGTTTGTCTGTTCTCAGTGAAAGATAACATCCTCTCCACATGGTTCAAGCCAGAAATCTGGCTCCCTTTCTCTCACACCCACATGCAATCAGCCCCCAAGCCATAGTTCTCTCTTTACACTGTTGCTCTGATCTCTCTGCTTCTATAATCCTGCTCTCTCTCCAGCCCTGACCATTCTGCACCCTTTCTTAGCATACGGCAGCAGCTTCTCAACACCTCTCCAGGACTTCCATATTGCCTTCCCTTCTGGACATGGTCCAGACAGAGGGACCTTCCAGCATCAGCTTCCACAGCCCCTTCTGGAAATGTCTACCCCCAATCACATGATGGTGGACCTCTGAGGCCCTACGTTTATTACTTCTTCCTGATGATAACCCAATAGGATGGACACGTGAGTTAGTCAGATACTCTTCCATGGGAACTGGGGTTAATACTAAGAACTGTTAATGAAGTTTTATTATATATTTTGCCTTGAAGAACTAAACCATGTGGTAGTTATGAGGCAATATCTGCTGCCATGTGCTGTGCTGTGCTTAATTGCTCAGTCATGCCCAACTCTTTGCGACTCCATGGACCGTAGCCCACCATGTCCTTCTGCCCATGGGGATTCTCCAGGCAAGAATACTGGAGTGGGTTGCATGCCCTCCTCCAGGGGATCTTCCCAACCCAAGGATCTAACCCAGGTCTCCTGCACTGCAGGCAGATTCTTTACCATCTGAGCCACCAGGGAAGCCCAAGAATACTGAAGTAAGCAGCCTATCCCTTCTCAAGGGAAACTTCCTGACACAGGAATTGAACTGGGGTCTCCGGCATTGCAGGAGGATCCTTTACCAGCTGAGCTACCAGGGAAGCCCACCATGTGCACACGGAAGCAAAAAATTTAGCTCAAGGAGAAAGAAGGGAGTCTCTATACAGTAAGGAGCAGAGATAATACTCCATTGCCCCAGAAAGAAAGAGCAGCAAGGCTGACTTCTGATGGCTTTAGAGTTCCTAGCTCCAGCGCCTCATGAGGCTCATCCAGTCTTTCAGGTTCATGATTTATCCCTGAGTCTATTATTTCACAGAATGGATCTGAGCTCCCCAGCTGGTATGCTGAAGATCTGTACTTCGATATTCACTCCTCAAGCCCTTAGGGCAGCTGGAGTCCCCACGCTGATTGCCTCCTGCCAAAAGCAGCCTCATCTTTTGTCCCCAGGGTGCTATACAAATGTTATCATTTTCCTTCTGTGCCAGGATAAAAAAAAAAGGTGGAAAAGCACTATAGTATATAGTTAAGAAGTTTCTCCCTTTTGCTTAAGTCAGCTCAAGTGGGATTCTGTTCCCCCTCCCTCCCACCACCAAGAGCTTTGACTAAGACATCTTGCCAGAATGTAGGCTTGAGCTGATTTTTCTCCAATGTAAAACTGTACAGTGCTTCTCTAATATTTTGGGGGATTAGTTCGCATTCCTTGATATAACATATAAAGAAAGAAGGTACTATTTTCAGTGAAAAATATGCCAGACTTCCTATAATTGTGGGTTATTGCACATGTGTTGTAATACTTCCTCCACTCCTCTCTCTGCTTAGTTAAAACCTACTGATTTGTTATTTTTGTTCTTTTCAATCTAGATGTCATGTGCTTTGGAAAGTATTCCTCTGACTTGCAAATTTAAGGTTCAGTATCCCTCCTAAGCTATGCCTTCATAGAAGACTATGGAATAGGCTGTATTTCACTGAAAAGTAATTTCCCATTAGCTTACCTAATCCTTGCCTTGAAGGCAGAGTCAGTATCTATTTTGTTTATTATTGTACTCTCAGAAGCTAGCATGGGAGGTGAACAATAAATATTTATGGTGAGAGTGACACTACTGACAATTCTTGGTTTTTTCCTTATTCATTTGCTTCTTCCATTCCCTTTCAAAATCATTTGAAACTTTCCCCACTGTCTTCAAGCCCTCTTCTCACTCCCACCACTTACATGATCTCCTTTCCCACCTACTTGAGGACCCGAGGCTTCCACAGACACCCTTCCTCCACGCCCCATCCTTTCATGCACAGTCCCCTAATCTATGGTACAGTTTCCTCTATTTCCCCCAAATGAGGTGCTTTCCTTTCTGTTCACAAGCAACTCCATTTCCAAGTTCTTCAACCTACTTCATTCTTACCTTTTCCAAGACAACCATCATTCTTCTATATCTATCCTTAAAATCTTGACTCCTTCCCCTAAATCTATAAACATATGCAGTTTTTCCATCTTAAAAAATTAATGAGTTCTTTTCTCTGGGAGTACTGAGCTTAATTAAAGTTTTAAATATTCCCAATGCCTTCATATTATTTTGCTGTACAATCCCTTCTAAACAGAATTAGCAATTTTTCCTCTCCATTAAAATAAAATCTTAACCTTCAAGGTTGGCACCATTATATCCACAAAACTTTTCTTTGTCTTAACTGAATATAATCATTTCCTATATCTTTCTTGAGTCTTTTATTAAAATTTATCTCACATTGTAGTTTTTTAGCATATTTACCTCAACAACTAAGACTCCAGAGCAACAACTCAGTGCCTCAAAACTCTAATGTAAACTTATTGAAGGTAAAGACTATATCTTACTCATTTTTATATTTTAACAGTATCTGGTGTAAGTCAAAAGGTAAGAAAAATAGTATAATAACAGTGATAATAATATTTAATATCATTTACCATGTTCTAGGCAATTTTCACAAACTGTCTAATTTGCATGAAAACAATTGAAATGTACTAATATTATCCCATTATAAAAATAAGGCAAGCTACAAAAGGCATATATTTGTCATAATGGAGGTATAAGCTAGAATATTGATTCAACCACCCACTGGCAATTAGCTCTAGAAAGCTATTTAACCTTTGTACATCTTATCTGTGGTATCTCATAAGGTTGTTGTAAATATCTTCTTTGGTACATGAAGATACTCAATAAATACCTGTTGAAATAAGTTAAATATCTCTACATCTGGTTTTCATCACAGATAAGGATAAAGAATACATTGTTCCCATGTGCCTTGTAAATTGTTAATTGAGTCTTGAAATATGGTTTTGCCTGTCCTACCTCTGTAAGTGTATTGAGCCTACATAGAATATTTGGGGACATTGAAAGAATGGAGTGGATGACGTGGCCCTGTCTCATCATTTCTTTAAACAACCAAGAATGCACTAATGGCAGAAGCCGAGAGTAGAAAATGAAAACATTGGTGTTATTTCTAATATGATGATGTTTCAATATATATAATATATTATGCAAATATATTTTAGTAAAGGGCTTCTCAGGTGGCACAGTAGTAAAGAATCTCCCTGCAATACAGGAGACACGGGTTCTATCCCTGGGTCAGGAAGATCCCCTGGAGAAGGAAATGGCAACCCATTCCAGTATTCTTGCCTGGAAAATCCCTGGACAGAGGAGCCTGGTGGTCTACAGTCCATGGGGTAGCAAGAAAGTTGGACATGACTTAGAAACTAAACAGCAAAAATATTTGAGTAAAACAACCATTTATTAGCAGTGGATTATTAGAATTAAAATTTACAGCACAAAGAGAACAGCTTATCTTTGCTCCACAATGCCTGGGGCCTCAGTTGGGAGACTCAAGGCTTGGGGCTGGAATCATCTGGGGGCTCATAGCTGGCAGTTGTGACTAGATATCAGTAACAGAACTCCATTTTTCTCCATGTAGAACTGTCTATATAGTCTCCCATGTGGGCTAGTATGGGCTTGTTTACTGCGTGGTGGCTCAGTTCCCACAGTGACTGGGTCAGAGAGAGAGGGCAGAGAAAGAGAAAGGGATCTTGATCAAGCGTTGATATCCCATTACATGAAGAGTATGTCAGATGGGACATATATTGGTGCAACTGTCTTGGGAAAATACAATCAGCCATAGAAGAGATATATACATAGTTGGCATTTCTGCCATCACTAACATTATTAAATGTAAGCTTTAAGTTGTAAGCTTCAAGGTATAAGCATATAAAAATCAAGGTGATGTGTTTGAACATTTTTTATCTTAAGGTTGACATTTTAATAACATATCCAATATTTATTTGTTCCAAGTACAATAAAAATGGCAAGATTTCATTTTAGGTGGTAGGCAAAATGATAGGAGGAAAATACTCTGGTGCCTTTTGAGTTATTACAAATTAAATACTTTAACAGTTACATTGCCTGCTTTCCCAAGGATGTCTCCATTCCCAAATTTTCTTCCCCAAGAATATATTTTCTTTTTCCAGAATGTTTTCAAATATTAGATGAAATAGGGACTTCCCGGGTGGCTCAGTGGTAAAGAATCCACCTGCCAATGCAGGAGATGCAGGAGACACACATTTGAGGTTGGCAAGATCCCCTGGAGGAAGAAATGGCAACCCACTCCAGTATTCTTGCCTGAAAAATCCCATGGACCGAGGAGCCTGGCGAGCTACAGTCCATAGGGTACACAAAGAGTCAGACACGACTGAGAATGTGTACATGCAGATGAAATAGAAGAGTTGGAATGTTTTACTATTGGCGTTGGTTTGATGTCATTCTTCTTAACCCAAATATTATATTTTGTCTTTAAATTAAAATGTTAAAGATTTCATCCTTAATCTTTCAAGAACGCCTGTCAGAGGACCATAGTAGAGAAAACAACTCTTAGGGTCACAAAGTCAAATTTTGATCCAGATAAAGAACCAGCCAAATTAGTACTCCAGAAAGAAATTCAATGTTCTACCCTTTACTGTTTTCATCACAACCTTTTTATGCATTTTTCTTCCTCATTTGATCTGAAGTATCTTTAATAGTCTTTTATTCCAGAATTAGAGTTACCTGTTAAATATTAGAGCTGTTCAGTAAGGTAACTTAAATTTACAAAAGAATTTAACTGATATTTATAGTGCTCCTTCGTCAAAGCAGATTTTGGTTAGAGAATGATTGGGAAGCCACAGGTGCTGGCATGGAAGGGCTATACAGACTGAGGATGGGACACCTGAAGTCAAGCTTCATCCATTTCTGTCTCTTGCCTGGGCCCGTTTTGTACATAGCCTTAGCTTAGATGTAGAAGAGAATAATGAAGTGGAACAGAAACACGTAAAGTATTAAGCAATATGAGTGTATGGAACAGACATTCCAGGGTAACATAATTTCAAGAAGAGGAACTGAGCTATGGGATGGCGGAAGAATGGCAGCAGACCAGCTAACTTGGCAGATAGAGTTCAAAAGTTTATGCAAAAGTTTTGGCATGAAAAATTGATGTATATATAAGAGTCATGGGGCTTGGTCTATGGGAAGGACCAGCTGTTTTTCAGGTGAGACCTCAGATAGAGATGGGAAATAGAAAGTTACCTTTGAATGTTTTAGGCCAATGACAGTATCCCTACATTTCTGGAATTCTTAAGTCTCTATGATCCAAGAGAATGAGGAGCTTCTAAATGATCTTATGAAATATTTTGTCATGAAATTTATTGCATGATGTTCAGGATATTTATCTCCTTGCTTAGCTAAAAAACGTAAATATCCTATATATTTTTAAAGCTGAACACTTACATATATCTTGATACTATGATGAAAGAATAACTCCTGAGCTAACATTTTAGACAAAAGAGAAAATGATTGGAGAAATATGGTAAGTATGTAGATGGAAGAGGATGTACAAATTAACACAGATAAAGATCAAAGATATAAAATGTGTGAAAATGATCTTTTCAGCTATGAAGCACTGCTGCTGCTGTGCTAAGTCGCTTCAGTTGTGTCCAACTCTTGTGACCCCAGAGATGGCAGCCCACCAGGCTCCCCCATCCCTGGGATTCTCCAGGCAAGAACACTGGAGTGGGTTGCCATTTCCTTCTCCAATGCATGAAAGTGAAAAGTGAAAGAGAAGTCACTCAGTCGTGCCCGACTCTTAGCAACCCCATGGACTGCAGCCTACCAGGCTCCTCCATCCATGGGATTTTCCAGGCAAGAGTACTGGAGTGGGGTGTCATTGCCTTCTCCGTATGAAGCACTAAAGAAGTACAAATATAAAGGTAGTGGTATTGTAAAGAATATTGTAATTTGCAGGAAACTTTGGTTATAAGAACAAAGCTGAATAGAAGGCTCTGAATGATTCAAATAAATATTTTTTGAAATCAGTTTTTAAAAACTTCTTAAATAGTTTTTTGACTTATAAAGTTTTTCTACAAAGGAAATGCATACATTTTTAAAAGAATGAACAAGTGTTAATTTATTCTCCATTTACCTCCCTGTGTTGACTTTCAGAATCATTATTTTCCCACCATTCTTTTAATATAGACTTTAATCTTTTCTACTCCTAATCAGCTTTTCATAGAGCAATATAAAGACAGGATAACAGGGCACACGTATCACAGAAAAGAGTCTCTTTGTCCCACAGCAGTAGCTAGGTAGATGTTAGACAATTATGAATTAAAAAGCATAATAATCATTAAATGTAGTACATCAAGGAAATTATGTAGCAGAACTAATTACTGTTCAGGTATTTCATACTTTTATCAAATGATTGAAGTTTCAAATGATTACTGGTCTCTAGTGTAGTTGTTTAGCAGCTAAACTAGATTGGAAAATAATTGTTAAAACAAAACTGTAAAACACCAACTTGGTTCTTACAATATGTATTGGCTCTGCCCACCGTAACCCAGGCGGCTTCACTTCCAACAACAGGAAAAGAGGATGAAATAAAAGGAGGAGAGTTTAGAGGTGGAACTCTCTGGATTTAAGGCTGTGATTCCTGGTTCTGGGATCTCATAGCTCTCAGAATTTGGACAGGTGGCAAAATTTCTCTGAGCCTTATTTTTCTCATCTAGAAATAAGAAAACTTGTTATTTTTTACATTACAAAGTTTTGGAAAGGGTTAAATTGGTTCAACTATGTAAAAGGCAATATATTTTGTAAATAGAATTGTAGCCTCTAGCCCTTTGGATAGATCAGGGGCTATAACTCTGATATGCAAACTCCTTCTGATACTGTTTGATTTACTCAATTATCTCTCATTGGTAAAACTACTTCCACATTTTTCCCTTCCTCGGTATGTTGCACTAAGTTGGTACAAAAACACAAATCACTTTTATTCAACACATTAATATTAAATGAAATTTATGTTTCAGGGGAATAGAGCTCACATGACTATATGTAACATAAATAAGAATAATATTAACATAAAAGATATATGTAATATGAGAAATAAATGATAAATGTATAAGTTCATGTTTAATTCCATACACAATTGTCTTTATGCCCATGTTCTAGCTTTTAATAGGTTTCCCTGATATCCCTTGGGCCTTGGGGACAAGGACTGTGTCATCCCCAAGCCTGGTCTAATTTATTTAATCATATAAAATGCATGTTTTCATTTTCAAATGAGTAAAGTGCTGAGAAAATAGTGTTGGCCATGTTGCATATAACAAAAGTGTGGATGCTAAGAGCCAGTGTAATTTAAGCAAATGGCTGTGTTTACAGAGTAGCAAAACTAATGCTTTCTGACAGTTGCTCTGGCCTTTATCTTAACCTCTATTTTCCCAGTTACAAATAGAAAGTAGAATATTTAAGCTGCCCTGGAGGGATGCTAGAGATGTATTATGAGTATCAATCCCTGCAAGTGGAAAATCTCAAGTTCAATCTTGATAATAAATTTTGGTTTTCTTCGCTGTTGTCCATTTACAATATCATGTATGTGAAAGCCTTTGCATCTTCACTTACAGATAGAACAAGAAGTCGGTGATCTAAAACTGCATAGACCATTTTAGACTTTGAACGTACAAAATATAAATGTGAAATATATCATTCCATTAAAGTTCTGGCAATGTGATATATTGAAAGACAATATAAACAGCACTAAATGTGCCAGGGAGGACTTCGGGCTTTGTTTTGTCCTTTCCACTCACTGATCCAGTAAACTTGGATAATGTGTATCTCTAGTCCTTAGTCAAGTCTGATAAAACAAGAGATTATGTGAACATAGGTACTGCATCAGATGATTTTTATGGCCCTAAGATCTATGGTTATGATATTGTTAATGATTTTAACCAATGGCTCACGGGCTAGTGGGGTAAAATTCAACATCACAAGAATGCTTAATATCCTTCCATCAGAGACCACTAAAATATTATCCTGAGGTTATAATCTTCTGTGTGAGACTAATTCATTTAACAAGAACCTATTAACTATCTACTGTATGCTGAGTGTTCTCTGACACCCTGGGGGGAAAGGGAAGAGAGAAGATGAATTTGTAAGTCACAGTGCCTGCTCCAGGGGGTGTTTCCAATTAAGAGGGCAAATAAACAAACAATTAGGTACAGTGTGATGAGTATGATGATGGCCATTTGCCCAAGAGAGTTGAGTGAAAAATGGAAACTCTGGGATAAGGTTGTTAGACCAGTATAATAAACTTGTAGGTGATTCATACTGTGGGGTGGTATGATGGATGTGCCACTTAACAAGGAGCCAGAACATTAAGGCTTACACTTAGAATTCTTACCAAATTCACTTACTATCAACTCTGCCTACTCCTAAAGCAAATTACATTAGTCTTTCCATATGGAAAATGGAAGGGTTTATACTACACAGTTTCAAATTCTACTATAACTCTAAAACACAAGCACTCTCTGACAGGTATGCCGATTGATTTCTGATATTCATACTCTTTCTCAGAGTAGTTGTTGTTCAGTCACTCAATTGTGTCTAACTCTTTGTGACCCCACGGACTGCAGCATGCCAGGCTTCCCTGTCCGTCATCATCTCTGGAGCTTGCTCAAACTCATATTCATTGAGTTGGTGGTGATACTATCCAACCATCTCATCCTCTGTCGTTCCTTTCTCCTGCCCTGAAACTCTCCCAGAATCAAGATCTTTCCCAGCGAGTCAGTTCTTCGCATCAGGTGGCCAAAGTATTAGAGCTTCAGTTTCAACATCAGTCCTTCCAATGAATATTCAGGACTGATTTCCTTCAGGATTGACTGGTTTAACCTCCTTGCAGTCCAAGGCACTCTTAAGTGTCTTGCCCAACACCACAGTTCAAAAGCATCCATACTTTGGCGCTCAGCCTTCTTTATAGTCCAACTCTCACATCCATATATGACTACTGGAAAAACCAAAGCTTTGATTATACAACCTTTGTTGGCAAAGTAATATCTCTGCTTTTTAATACGCTGTCTAGGTTGGTCATAACTTTTCTTCCAAGGAGCAGGAGTCGTTTAAGTTCATGGCTGCAATCACTATCTGCTTTGATTTTGGAGCCCAAGAAAATAAAGTTTGTCACTGTTTCCATTGTTTCCCCATCTATTTGCCATGAAGTGGTGGGACTGGATGCCATGATCTTTTTTTGTTGTTTTTTTGAATGTTGAGTTTTAAGCCAACTCTTTCACTCTCCTCTTTTACTCTCATCAAGAGGGTCTTTAGTTCCTCTTCACTTTCTGTCATAAAGGTGGTGTCATCTGCATATCCGAAGTTCTTGATATTTTCCCCAGCAATCTTGATTCCAGCTTGTGCTTCATCCAGCCTGGCATTTCACATCATGTACTCTGCATATAAGTGAAGTAAGCAGGGTGACAATATACAGCCTTGACATACTCCTTTCCCAATTTGGAATCAGTCCATTGTTCCATGTCTGGTTCTAACTGTTGCTACTTGACCTGCATACAGATTTCTCAGGAGACAGGTAAGGTGATCTGGTATTCCCATCACTTTAAGAATTTTCCTGAGTTTGTTGTGATCCACACAGTCAAAGGCTTTCGTGTAGTCAATGAAGCAGAAGTAGATGTTTTTCTGAAACTCTTTTGCTTTTTTTGTGGTCCAAGGGATGTTGGCAATTTGATCTCTGGTTCCTCTGCCTTTTCTAAATCCAGCTTGAACACCTGGGAGTTCTCGGTTCACATACTGTTGAAGACAACTTGGAGAATTTTGAGCATTATTTTGCTAGGATGTGAGATGAGTGCAGTTGTGCGGTAGTTTGAGCATTCTTTGGCATTGTCCTTCTTTGGGATTGGAATGAAAACTGACCATTTCCAGTCCTGTGGCCACTGCTGAGTTTTCCAAATTTGCTAGCATACTGAGTGCAGCACTTTCACAGCATCATCTTTTAGGATTTGAAATAGCTTGGCTGAAGTTCCATCACCTCCACTAACTTTGTTTGTAGTGATGCTTCCTAAGGCCCAGTTGACTTTACACTTCAAGATATCTGGCTTTAGGTGAGTGATCACAGTGCCATGGTTATCTGGGTCATAGAACTTCAATTTTATTTGAGGTTACAGTATTCAGATAAGAACTTGATTCCCAGGTCTCTCTCTTAAAAAAAAAAAAAAAATAAGGATGACCTTGTAACACATTCGAGCCAGTGGAAACAAAATAGAATGCTTTGTTTTCCTGATATAGATGCTACCCTTTCTCCTTTTAACTTTCTTCTTCTTTCTGTCTAGAATACAACACAACGCAATGAAAGCAAATGTCGCTGTTAGGATGGAAGAGCAGGAAGCTATATAACGAGGCTACATTTCTAACAGATCTCTCTGACCCCAAAAGCCCTACTTCCAGACATGTTACCTAAGTAATATTTGTAATCTGTTTTTTTTTGTTACAAGCAGCTAAACTCAATCCTAACTTATATAGATCCTTAAACTTTAGGATCAAAAAATGGGATATTCTGAATTCAGAAACTGAGCTAGTTCTATGTATTAGTTATCTGAATATTTGTATGTATATGTGTATGAGCATCTGAGTGTATACACACACACACACACACACACACACATATATGAAGTGAAGTGAAGTGAAAGTCACTCAGTCGTGTCCAGCTTTTTGCGACCCCATGAACTCTATAGTCCATGAAATTCTCAAGGCCAGAATACTGGAGTGGGTAACCTTTCCCTCTCCAGGGGATCTTCCCAACACAGGGATCGAACCCAGGTCTCCCACATTACATGTGGAATCAGGGAAGCCCATATATATATATATATATATATATATATATATACATATATATATATATAAATGTCATATATAGATACTATATAAGTTATAAGTCAATAACTCCAAGATTTATATCCTCACTCAAAACTTCTCTTCTGACCTCTAAGCCAACTGCCATCTTAATATCTCTTCCTGGATGTCTTAGAACTCCCTCTAACAAAAGAAGTACCCAAATCTAACACTTAAAATACACAGGCACACTCCCAAACCTAAATGTTTATCCGGGCTTTGACATCTTCTTGTTAGCATTTCCATCCAACCAGATACTTGGGCCAGACAATTTGGAATTATCTGCGACAGTCTCTGTTCCTATGCAAGACAGAGCCCAAGTTTCTTATGTTTCTCTCTTGGTGTACTAGTTAGGTGATTTCTCTGGATCTCAGTTTTATATTTTGTAAAATAAATACGATAATAGTGAGGGCAGGAGGAGAAGGGGGTGACAGAGGATGGGATGGTTGGATGTCATCACTGACGCTATAGAAATGAGTTTGAGCAAACTCCAGGAAATGGTGAAGGACAGGGAAGCTTGGCATGCTGCAGTCCATGGGAGTAGGTTAATACTTAATGACTGAACAACAACAATCTATAGTTTGGATTGTTTAGAAGATTGCATTGGCCAACACATTTAAGTATTAGAACGATGCTTGACACATGCTAAAGTGTTCAAGAAAAATAGTAATTTTTAAAAATACAAGTAATATGGTAATTATAGTTGTCACAAATTTATGTCCCTTGATGAGTGAATATGGATAAATGTATAATTTTATTTTGATTTGTTTTAATATTCACTATGAATGTTGTGAGTCAGGTTCTGTATGTATACTTCAATATATACCTTGGAAGTAAACTGAAAAATTAATGGATTGAAACTATATGCAACAAATATTTAATGAGCACATTCTATGGCACTTTTCTCAGAACTGAATATACCATGGTGAAATGTGAAGTCCATATTATTACTTTGAAATTCCATGTCTGCTTCTTCATCAGTAAAATAAAATGATTGAATTGGAAGTAGATGATATCTAATTCCTTATGATAATAGAGTATCAGAATATATAATTATGTGAAGGACTATACTATCAGTGGAAAGGCATGAAACTGGAGCATAGAAACCCTTGGATGTTAGGCTAAGTGTGTGGCCACATTTGGATATGAGGTAGAGAAGCATTAAATATTTTAAACTGAGACAGTAAAAGTTATGCTTTAGGACATTTATTTGAGAAGTATTGTATAGGTCAGATTGAATTCAACATTTTCACAAATAGAAATATCATTCACCCAAGGATGGGAAACAGCAATCACTGTTAGCAGTGTGCCTGGAAGAGACAGGAACTCCAGGGAACTGTGCAAAAAAGGCTGTTCATGGTATAGCATGTGGCTGAAACAGGAAACCCCTCTAAATCTGGGCTTGTTTTGGTTGAAAAATATTTCTAAAGGCATAGTATAGGTGTGTATAAATGTGTGTAGTGTATGTGTATATAAATAAAAAGGTTTGTGTCTTAAATGATTTTCATGCCAGGAGCCCAACTAGAAGGTTGCATGGAGCCGCGAGACATCAGCATGAGACTGCCTAGTTTATGCCTTCATCTGGGTCCAGGCATGGAGGCAGGAAACACTTTATTTAGTAGGGCAAGAATTGTACCTGGATGCTGGCTCACCAAACATTGGGCTTAGTGTGTGCCCAAGCCACTGTACATTTGTCCCCAGGAAACATCTTCCCTTCCTGGACTGCGTTTGCTTGGGCTGACTGCCCAGGTTACACCAGCAATCCAGTGTAAGCAGCCACAGAGCAGCAGGCAGGAACATGACCCTTCCTCTGATAGAGTGTTCTTTCCTAGATTCTCTCCCTGAGTCGAAAGTAACTAATATGGAACCTCTGGATTAAGATGTCACTCCTGGGAGTCTGAAAGCAATTAGTACTGAAGGATTCTGAAAAATGGAATACAGTCTTTAAAAAAAAATGTAATTTGAATGGAAGAAATGTGACTTAATTTTGTCTCTCATGCTGGTAAGTGGGACATATTGACTGAATTAGAATGGAACTCTGAAGGTGATAATATCATAAAAGATTAGGATCAAGCAGTAGAAGTATCAGAGATGTCAAGATTTTTGGAGTGAAGCTTCACTTTTTGTGGTGTGAGAAATACTTTATACTCAAAGAACTGATTTATTTTATGTTTTAGTAATATGTGTTGTGTCGATTTTTAGCATCATGTCCGGTGTGCCTTTTTCAAACAGTGTACCATTTATTTAGAATTTTATCACATCTGCCCCCATGATCCATCTGGCAGAGACCCATTCATCTCTGAAAATCCAGCTCAGGTGTCACTTCCTTCAGGACTCTTTTATAGAACAGAAAGAATTAAGTCATCCTTCTTCTTTGATACTTTTATAAATGATGCACTCTTATTGTTGTCCTTGTCACACTGCATTTTATTTATTCCTCCTATTAGACTATGAGCTTCTTAGTTATATTCATGTCAGAATCCTCATTGTCATCAAAGTACCCATAGGATGTGTGTGATAAGTATTTGCTTAATGAATAAAAGTTCAACAAAAATATATTGATCACTAATTACATATTAGCACTGTGGCTGCAAGAGTAATCAATAGTGATTACAAAAGTTAATGATCTCTGTCCATAGAACTTGCAGTATATAATAAGGAGGGGAGTTATACGAATAAAGTGCCATTTTACAACATGGTTTGTGGGGCATGTATCTATATCTGTATCTATGGGGGCACACAGGATGAAAGTGCCTCTTGTCTCCAAATATTTGAATATTATATATTTTCATCTTAAAAGTAATGATATTACTCAGAATACAATAAATGTTAAAGCTAAAAGGGAAAAATGGCTAGAACTGTGAATGCCATGGAAATCTTAAGGTTAAGCTTTGTGTTTTTGAGTGTGTATCCTTTCAGTTATATTAATATTGAAAAATATTTTGAATCCAACTTTATAAAAATATGTATTTTTTAATGCGAACTGGGCAGATAACTCTTGGACAATATACAGTTGAGAGACTTAAGACATAATTGTTCTTATCATCTGTACTTAAGATGTACATTGTTTTTGTTCTGATACAGTAACTTAGAAAACACTTTAGAATGTTTACTTCTAGAGAATTTCATTCTAGGATAAAAGGTACGTTTTAAGGTACTTCAGTGACTTAGTAAAGATCGATGGTCATGTTACATGACAGAAAGCTTCTATTGCAACCTTTCCTCCCAATCAAGAAATTGTAGCACACTGCACTTGTTGTCCCGTTTACTAAAAGATGGATTCACATTCTGTGCAGTAGAAACATATTTCTTTATGACTGCATCAATACTTACATACGCATTTAAAAATTAGGGGTGTATAATTAGCTGTGCATATGTACATTTGTTGGAGAAGGCAATGGCACCCCACTCCAGTACTCTTGCCTGGAAAATCCCATGGATGGAGGAGCCTGGTGGGCTGCAGTCCATGGGGTCGCTAAGAGTCGGACACGACTGAGCCACTTCAATTTCACTTTTCACTTTCATGCATTGGAGAAGGAAATGGCAACCCACTCCAGTGTTCTTGCCTGAAGAATCCCAGGGACGGGGGAGCCTGGTGGGCTGCCGTCTGTGGGGTCACACGGAGTCGGACACGACTGAAGCAACTTAGCAGCATGTACGTATGTGCTTGTGTGTAATTTGTATGTTTCAACTATTTGCTATGGTTGCACATGAAATATAACTAGAATTCCTTCTAGTCAAAATTGTATCTGAGAGCACCTCTTAAGAGCAGGAATGAACATCTTGGCTTTTATCTTTTAACTAAGTCTACCTGACATAGTCTCTATTAAAGAGACTTTTTATTAAAGAGACTATTTATTAAGACTATTTTTATTAAAGAGACTATTTATTAAAAATTTTTTGACTTGTAAGTGGAAATGACGTTGCTAATGGCTAGGCTACTCCCAGTCAGTTATGTTCATCATGTAGGTTATTAGAGATGAAAACAATGTGCCTTGTTGTACATATGTTTGCAACATTTCAGAATAAGTTCTCAGGGTGAGGATAGCCAAGTATCAGTCATGAATACCATTATCTTTGTGTTGTTCTTTCTCCTATTTGTAGTATGTAGAGATTACTTTCAAAATTGGATGCTGCATTAAATTGTAAAGGTAAAAAACTTAAAGAACAATATTACAAGTTAGTGTTTGAATTCTAAAAAATGTAGCATAATACACTGAAATATGTCAACTGTAAAAAAACTTAAAAATTAAATATTTTAGTTTCTCAAGATTATGCTCTGTTTTTTATTTGTTTCAATTTAAACTGACTCTTGGACAAGTGTGTTGACATGGATTCTGATTACTTTTTAGACTATAAAAGAAATTTTCCAATTTAGATAAATTATTTCCTGATAAAAAGTGAATGTAGAGTAACACATTGCATGTAACTACATGCCATGAATTACTCACTGCTGTACCTTCTTATTTTATTTAATTTTCTATATAATGACATATTGATGAAATGCAAATAAAGTGGTAGAAAACCTAATGGCACCATATTACTTGGAAAACATGAGTCTCTTTTCACTGACAGAGACCACTGAAATAATGCAATTGTGGTTATAAAGAAATGTAACTGATTTTTTACAAATTTAATCACTTATTCTAATGAGGGATCTTCATATCAAAGGACTTACCTAGGATGGTTTCCATTGCTCAATTTTGAAATTAAAATTTTGAAGCTGTCTTCAAAGCCATTTTTTCTCCCTGGTATTAGTTATATAATATATAACTATATAATGCTAATGTTAATGCTAAGTCACTTCAGTCGTGTCCGACTCTGTGTGACCCCATAGACGGCAGCCCACCAGGCTCCCTCGTCCCTGGGATTCTCCAGGCAAGAATACTGGAGTGGGTTGCCATTTCCTTCTCCAATGCATGAAAGAGAAAAGTGAAAGTGAAGTCGCTCAGTCGTGTCCGACTCTTAACGACGCCATGGACTGCAGCCTACCAGGCTCCTCTGTCCATGGATTTTCCAGGCAAGAGTACTAGAGTGGGGTGCCATTGCCTTCTCTGAACTATATAATATGTAGTTATATAATAATTTTAATTATATAATTAATATTATATAATTTATTATATAAATAGTAATACCAACCCTTCTAATAGATAATTAAGTCTTCTTAAACCTTAGCATTCTGAAAAAGTAAAAATATTCAGAAGGACTAAAAGTCTATAGTACCCCATTAGGGTAAGGCAGTACTCAAGCACTCCATTCATGGAAACAACTTTACTATTACTCATCTAGAAATGCTTCTGTTGCCAATATGTTAAGAACTAGTTTAAAGAGACACCTGAATGTCATAAAAGTTCAAAAATTTTTGACATTTAGGGTTAAACAAGCTAGATTTAATTTGACTTAAGAAAGAAACAAGTCTGGCAATAAATAATGAGATACGTCATGTGTCTCATGAATTTTCAAGTAGAGGTTTTAAAATCATGTTTTGAATCCTGATTTTCCATCAGTAGGCCACACAAGAATTTTCAGGTAGGTAGGAGGTAATATAATTTAAAAATCATAGTCCTTATAAGAGCTAAATTTTATTTGGAAATGAAGGATCGCTATTGTTTTCATAAAAGAATGAGAGAAAATTTTGTTAAAATCCTCTTGCTAAGATCAAATATTCAGGAGATCAATTAAGAAATCATGTATCAGTGTTTTAATTATTTGAAGGTCTGACACATATTTGTTATTCATATATTGAACATATAAGGCAAATTTAAACTGCTTTTCATATTATATACCATGAATACAATACATTAGATTGAGACTGAACATGTATTTCATTTAAAAATAAATTTTGAAACTATTTACACTCCTGCTTAGAAATCTCAAAAGCATTGATTCCAACTGAAAAGTTAGAACAAGCTGAAAAACTTATAAAATCACATTTTTAAAATGCCCATCAGAAGTATGGTTTTGTAAAGAAAATTAGTGAACTGAAATTCAGAAAGTAATGAATCCCTCCTATGAAAGAAGAGACCCATAGCTCTATGCACCCTTGGCAGAGCAATGGAAAGGAGAGGAAATTACATGAGGGAAAGAAGAGAATAGATGACCTTGTGATGAATTTGTAAAGGCTGGTATGGGAAGGCATGCTCATTTAGAATACCCAGGATCCTTGAAGAAAATTGACTATCCACAACTCTTTTCCAAGGTTCTTCATCAAGTACTAATAAGAAAGATTGAAATTGGAGCTGGAAAATGGAAAGAAACCCTTTCTGAGGTGTATGAGCTTCCTGAAGTCGGAGAAAGAATTGAGGGACACCCAGTAGCCCACTCTAAGCCTTACACCGAGCCCTGATGGTGACTATCTATAGCTAGGGGTGAGAACAGAAGAGAAATTCTTCTGGGATGCAGGTGCACTGAACATGCCAAAGGGACAGGAAACCTAAGAGAAATGCTCAAGGCCCTAGACCCCAAGCTCTGATGAAGGAAAGATTTTCTCCTGCCATCATATCATTTGAATCCTGTGGTAAATGGAATCTAGGTAAATTAACAGCAAAGACTGAGTCATGACATTTGAAAGACTAGATTGATGCTGGTGGTCAGAGAGAAGGAGCTGTGTACCCTTTTTTATGCATTAATGTAATTTACTTCAGTCTACTATTCTTTAGCCACTATGCCTGTATTCAATTAAAACTTCTGAAAAGTAAATATATATATATATATATATATAGCTATTAATATGCTAAGAAAGAAGAGAAAATGTATGCATATCAAATGTTCAATTCAAACCAAGAAAGGCAGAAAAGGAGGGGAGACCTGTGCTAGGAGTCCCCATAAAGGTGTCCTATAATTCTTTTTATATAGAATAAAGTTACTGTAAAGTTTAACTTTACTCTTTAAAAAAGAAAAGAAAGCACAAGAGCAACACACAGAAAACAGGAACAGTGTAAATATATCAATAATCACCTTGAATATCAGTGGTTTAAATTTATCACTTAAAAGATGGAGATTATTAAAGTGTATCGAAAAACATAAGTTGTCAACTATATGTTGCCTACAAGAACCCTCCTTTAAATATAAAAAGCACATGGTATAAACGTGAATGGATGGAGAAAAAAATATACCACGTCAACATAATCAAAAGAAAGCAAGAGTAGCTATATTATATCAGAAAGAGCAGACTTCAAATAAGGAAAGTTAAAAGGCTAGAGAAGGGCATTACATAGTGAAGAGTTAATTTTTAAAACATAATTTTTAATGTGTATATGACCAACAAAAAATGATCAAATTACATGAAGCAAAAAAAAAAATGATAGAAAAGAGAAGGAAAAGATGAATGCACTATCAGAGCTGGATACTTAAATATTCCTAAGAAATAGAAAGATATAGTAGGCAGAAAATCAGTAAGGACATCATTGAATTGAACAACACCATCAATCAACTGGTTAGAATAACATCTATAGACTACTTCATCCGAGAACAGCAGAATACACATTTTACTCACGTCCACATGGGACATTTAGCAAAATAGATACATTCTGTGCCATAGAACACATTTTAACAAATCTAAAAGAATAGAAATCAGACAATATCTGCTCTCAGAACACAAAGAAATTAAACAAGAAATCAGTAACAAAGATAACTGGAAAATCTCCAAATACACAGAGATTTAATAACATATTTCTAAATACACATGGGCATAGAAGAAATCTACAGAATTTTAAGATATGTAAATTTTGAGCTAAATGGAAACTTAGGTCAGAATTTGCAGGATGCAGCAAAAGCAGTGCATAGAAGGAAAATTATAGCATTGAATATATATATATATATATATATGTAAAGATCAGTAAGATCTAAATTCAGTCATCTAAGTTCCTTCCTCAGGAAATTAGAAAAAAAGAGAAAATTAAAAAGAAATAATAAGAATTAGAGTAGAAGTCAATGAAATTGAAAGCAGAAATTTAATAAAGTTGAACAAGACCAGAAGGTGGTACTTTGAAGAGACTAAGAATATCATTAACCCTCTAGCCAGGCTAGCTAAGAAAAAAAATAAGGAGAGAAGACATATTGGTAATATCAGAGATGACATTACTATCGATCTCATTAAAATTAAAAGGATTAGAAAGTGAAAGTTGCTCAGTCCTGTCTGACTTTTTGTGACCCCATGGACTATACAGTCCATGGAATTCTCCAAGCCAGAATATTGAAGTGGGTACCCATTCCCTTCTCCAGGGGATCTTCCCAACCCAGGGACTGAACCCAAACCTCCAGCACTGCAGGCGGATTCTTTACCAGCTGAGCTACCAGGGAAGTCCAAGGATTAGAAAGGAATACTATAAATAACCCTTTGGCACAAATCTGACCTAGATGAAATGGATCAATTCATTGAAAGACACAATCTGACAAAATTCACATAAGAAGAACTAGATGATAAAAATAGGCCTATATATATATATGAAAGGAACTAAACCAATAATTAATGACCTTCTAAAACATAAAGCACCAGGCCTAGGTAGGTTCGCTGGTGAATTCTGTAAAATATTTAAGAAAGAAATTATACCAATTCTTTACATCTCTTTCTGAGGACAGAAGCAAAAAGAATACTTCCTAACTTCTCCTATGAGACCCATATTATCCTAACAGTAAAGTTAGACAAAGACATTATATGAAACTACAAACCAATATCTCTCATGAACATAGATGTAAAACTTCTCAACAATTTATTAGCAAATAAAATGCAAGGAAGTATAAAAGGAATTTTAAACCACAACCAAGTGTGATTTTTGTCAAGTATGCAAATCTTGCTCAATATTTGAAAAATCAAATTAAGTAATTCATCACAACAACAGACTAAAGTTAAAAATCACGTGATCATATTGGTAAACACAGAAAAAACAACCGAAAAAATTCATAGCTCATTCGTGATAAAAACTTCCAGTTCACTAGTAATAGAGGATAACTTTCTCAACTTAGTCAATATTATCTACCAAAAACCTACAACTAACATCAAGGATGTCCCCTATTACTACTCCTTTTCAACGTTATAATGTGAAAGGTAAAGAAAAGGAAATAAAAATTATACATATTGGGAATGAAGACCTATAACTGTTTTTGTTTACACATGATATGACTGTCTACATAGAAAATCCAAAAGATTTGACTAAAAAATTCCTGGAACGAATAAGCAATTCTAGCAAGATTGTAGGATATAGTTAATACACAAAAGTCAATTGTTCTCCTGTATTCCAGTAATGGAAAAGAAATGACATTAAGGATACAATATTATTACATTGTGTGTGTGTGTGTGTGTGAGCACATGTTAGCCGCTGAGTTGTGTCTGACTCCTTGCCACCCCTTGGACTGCAGCCCTCCAGGCTCCTCTGTTCATGGAATTCTCCAAGCAAGAGTACTGGAGTGGGTTGCCCAAATTGAAGGAGGATTCTTTACCATCTGAGCAGCTTCTGCTGCTGCTGCTGCTAAATCTCTTCAGTCGTGTCCAACTCTGTGCGACTCCATAGACGGCAGCCCACCAGGCTCCCCTGTTCCTGGGATTCTCCAGGCAAGACACTGGAGTGGGTTGTCATTTCCTAGTCCAATGCATGAAACTGAAAAGTGAAAGTGAAGTCGCTCAGTCCTGTCCGACTCTCAGCAACCCCATGGACTGCAGCCTACCAGGCTCCTCCACCCATGGGATTTTCCAGGCAAGAGTACTGGAGTGGGGTGCCATTGCCTTCTCCACTGAGCCACTAGGGAACACCATTATTTACATTCAGTTCAGTTCAGTTCAGTTCAGTCACTCAGTCATGTCCGACTCTGCAACCCCATGAATCACAGCATGCCAGGCCTCCCTGTCCATCACCAACTGCCGGAGTTCACCCAGACCCACATCCATCGAGTCAGTGATGCCATCCAGCCATCTCATCCTCTGTTGTCCCTTTCTCCTCCTGCCCCCAATCCCTCCCAGCATCAGAGTCTTTTCCAATGAGTCAACTCTTCGCATGAGGTGGCCAAAGTATTGGAGTTTCAGCTTTAGCATCATTCCTTCCAAAGAAATCCCAGGGCTGATCTCCTTCAGAATGGACTGGTTGGATCTCCTTGCAGTCCAAGGGACTCTCAAGAGTCTTCTCCAACACCACAGTTCAAAAGCATCAATTCTTCGGCACTCAGCCTTCTACAGTCCAACTCTCACATCCATACTTGACCACTGGAAAAACCATGGCCTTGACTAGATGGACCTTTGTTGGCAAAGTAATGTCTCTGATTTTCAATATGCTATCTAGGTTGGACATAACTTTCCTTCCAAGGAGTAAGCGTCTTTTAATTTCATGGCTGCAGTCACCATCTGTAGTGATTTTGGAGCCCAGAAAAATAAAGTCTGACACTGTTTCCCCATCTATTTCCCATGAAGTGATGGGACCAGATGCCATGATCTTCATTTTCTGAATGTTGAGCTTTAAGCCAACTTTTTCACTCTCCACTTTCACTTTCATCAAGAGGCTTTTTTGTTCCTCTTCACTTTCTGCCATAAGAGTGGTGTCATCTGCATATCTGAGGTTATTGATATTTCTCCTGGCAATCTTGATTCCAGCTTGTGTTTCTTCCAGTCCAGCGTTTCTCATGATGTGCTCTGCATATAGGTTAAATAAGCAGGGTGACAATATACAGCCTTGACGTACTCCTTTTCCTATTTGGAACCAGTCTGTTGTTCCATGTCCAGTTCTAACTATTGCTTCCTGACCTGCATACAAATTTCTCAAGAGGCAGGTCAGGTGGTCTGGTATTCCCATCTCTTTCAGAATTGTCCACAGTTTATTGTGATCCACACAGTCAAAGGCTTTGGCATAGTCAATAAAGCAGAAATCGATGTTTTTCTGGAACTCTCTTGCTTTTTCCATGATCCAGCGGATGTTGGCAATTTGATCTCTGGTTCCTCTGCCTTTTCTAAAACCAGCTTGAACATCAGGAAGTTCACGGTTCACATATTGCTGAAGCCTGGCTTGGAGAATTTTAAGCATTACTTTACTAGCGCGTGAGATGAGTGCAATTGTGTGGTAGTTTGAGCATTCTTTGGCATTGCCTTTCTTTGGGATTGGAATGAAAACTGACCTTTTCCAGGCCTGTGGCCACTGCTGAGTTTTCCAAATTTGCTGGCATATTGAGTGCAGCACTTTCACAGCATCATCGTTCAGGATTTGGAATAGCTCAACTGGAATTCCAGGAATTCCGTCACCTCCACTAGCTTTGTTCGTAGTGATGCTTTCTAAGGCCAACTTGACTTCACATTCCAGGATGTTTGGCTCTAGGTCAGTGATCACACCATCATGATTATCTGGGATGTGAAGATCTTTTTTGTACAGTTCTTCTGTGTATTCTTGCCATCTCTTCTTAATATCTTCTGCTTCTGTTAGGTCTGTACCATTTCTGTCCTTTTTCGAGCCCATCTTTGCATGAAATGTTCCTTTGGTATCTCTAATTTTCTTGAAGAGATCTCTAGTCTTTCCCATTCTGATTTTTTCCTCTATTTCTTTGCATTGATCACTGAAGAAGGCTTTCTTATCTCTTCTTGCTATTCTTTGGAACTCTGCATTCAGATGCTTATATCTTTCCTTTACTCCTTTGCTTTTCACTTCTCTTCTTTTCACAGCTATTTGTAAGGCCTCCCCAGACAGCCATTTTGCTTTTTTGCATTTCTTTTCCACGGGGATGGTCTTGATCCCTGTCTCCTGTACAGTGTCATGAACCTCATTCCATAGTTCATCAGGCACTCTATCGATCAGATCTAGGCCCTTAAATCTATTTCTCACTTCCACTGTATAATCATAAGGGATTTGATTTAGGTCATACCTGAATGGTCTAGAGGTTTTCCCTACTTTCTTCAATTTCAGTCTGAATTTGGCAATAAAGATTTCATGATCTGAGCCACAGTCAGCTCCTGGTCTTGTTTTTGCTGACTGTATAGAGCTTCTCCATCTTTGGCTGCAAAGAATATAATCAATCTGATTTTGGTGTTGACCTTCTGGTGATGTCCATGTGTAGAGTCTTCTCTTGTGTTGTTGGATGAGGGTGTTTGTTATGACCAGTGCATTTTCTTGGCAAAACTCTATTAGTCTTTGCCCTGCTTCATTCCGTATTCCAAGGCCAAATTTGCCTGTTTCTCCAGGTGTTTCTTGACTTCCTACTTTTGCATTCCAGTCCCCTATAATGAAAAAGACATCTTTTGGGTGTTAGTTCTAAAAGGTCTTGTAGATCTTCATAGAACTATTCAACTTCAGCTTCTTCAGCGTTACTGGTTGGGGCATAGACTTGGATTACTGTGATATTGAATGGTTTGCCTTGGAAACGAACAGAGATCATTCTGTCGTTTTTGAGATTGCATCCAAGCACTGCATTTATTTACGTTAGCACATTTCAAAAAGATTAAATACTTAGGTATAAATCTAACAAAATACAGACAAGATCTATATGAGGAAATCTACAAAACTCTGAATGAAATAAAAAAAAAAAAATGGGGAGCTAGGCCATATACATGGTGAGGATGACTCAGTATATTAAGAAGTCAGTTCTTCCTAATTTCATCTATGGATTAAATATAATCTCATTTAAAATCTAAGTAAATTATTTTACAGATATCAAGAAAGTGTTGTAAAGTTTATAGGGAGAGGTAAAAGACTTGTAATAGCTAGCACAATATTGAAGTAGAACAAAGTCAAAAAACAAATGTGACCCAAACTCAAGACTTATAAAGAAATCAAACAGCAAACAGTGTCACATTTGAGAAGGGGGTGGTGGGAAGGGAAGGACAGGGGAGAGAAAGAGAGAGGCAGGGAGAGTGGAGAGAGGGAACTAGAACAACAGAACAGAATTGAGAGCCCATAAATACTCACATAAATACAGTTATGTGATTTTCAACAAAGCAGCAAAGGCAAAACAAGAGCGGAAAAATGGTCTTTTCAACATGTGGTGCTGAAACTACTGGAAATCCATATGAAAAAAAGTGAATCTAAATATAGACCTTCATAAAAATTAGCTAAAAAATGTATCATTGACCTAAATATAAAATGTAAAACTATAAAACCCCAGAAGATAACAGGAGAGACCTAGATGACCTTGGATCATGTGTGAACACTACGTGGTCCATGAAAAAAAGTAATTGATAAACTGGACTTTGTTAAAAGTGAAAACTTCTCTGCTAAAAACATCAACAGAATTAGAACACAAGTCAGACTAGGATAAAATATTTTCAAAAGACATGTCTGATAAAGGATAATATCCAAACTATACAAAGAACTCTTAAAATTTAGTAGGAAATGAACAACTCAATTAAAAAATGGGCCAAAGACCTTTATAGACAACTCATCGAAGACATACATGTGGCAAATAGCATATGAAAAGATGGTCCTTATCACCTGTAATTAGGAAAATGCAAATTAAAACAATAATAGGATACCACTACCCACCTATTAGGATGACCTAAATCTGCAAAATCAAATGCTGATGAGAATATGTAGCAATAGGAACATTCATGCAATGCTAATGGGTATGCAAAATGGTACAGCCACTTTGGAAGAGAGTTTGGCAATTTCTTATAGAACTAAACATACATTTATATCAGATTAGATCAGATCAGTCATTCAGTCATATCTGACTCTTTGCGACCCCATGAATCGCAGCATGCCAAGCCTCCCTGTCCATCACCAACTCCCGGAGTTCACTGAGACTCACGTCCATCGAGTCAGTGATGCCATCCAGCCATCTCATCCTCTGTCGTCCCGTTCTCCTCCTGCCCCCAATCCCTCCCAGCATCAGAGTCTTTTCCAATGAGTCAACTCTTCGCATGAGGTGGCCAAAGTACTGGAGTTCCAGCTTTAGCATCATTCCTTCCAAAGAAATCCCAGGGCTGATCTCCTTCAGAATGGACTGGTTGGATCTCTTTGCAGTCCAAGGGACTCTCAAGAGTCTTCTCCAACTCCACAGTTCAAAAGCATCAATTCTTCGGCGCTCAGCTTTCTTCACAGTCCAACTCTCACATCCATACATGACCACAGGAAAAACCATAGCCTTGACTAGACGAACCTTTGTTGGCAAAGTAATGTCTCTGCTTTTGAATATGCTATCTAGGTTGGTCATAACTTTTCTTCCAAGGAGTAAGCGTCTTTTAATTTCATGGCTGCAGTCACCATCTGTAGTGATTTTGGAGCCCAGAAAAATAAAGTCTGACACTGTTTCCACTGTTTCCCCATCTATTTCACATGAAGTGGTGGGACCGGATGCCATGATCTTCGTTTTCTGAATGTTGAGCTTTAAGCCAACTTTTTCACTCTCCACTTTCACTTTCATCAAGAGGCTTTTGAGTTCCTCTTCACTTTCTGCCATAAGGGTGATGTCATCTGCATATCTGAGGTTATTGATATTTCTCCCGGCAATCTTGATTCCAGCTTGTGTTTCTTCCAGTCCAGTGTTTCTCATGATGTACTCTGCATATAAATTAAATAAACAGGGTGACAATATACAGCCTTGACGAATTCCTTTTCCTGTTTGGAACCAGTCTGTTGTTCCATGTCCAGTTCTAAGTATTGCTTTCTGACCTGCATACAAATTTCAAAAGAGGCAGATCAGGTGGTCTGGTATTCCCATCTCTTTCAGAATTGTCCACAGTTTATTGTGATCCACACAGTCAAAGGCTTTGGCATATCTAGCAATTGTGGTACTTGCTATTTACCCAAAGCAATTGAAAATGTATGTGCACACAAAATCTTGCACACACGATGTTTATAGAAACTTTATTTATAATTGTCAACATCTGGAAGCAACTAAAATGTCCTTCAGTAATCAAATAAATAAATGCTACATCCAGACAATGCAGTATTATTCAGCCCTTAAAGGAATTGAGCTATCAATCCATGAAAAGACATGGAGGAAAGTTTTAATGAATATGCCTGGAGAATCCCAGGGAAGGGAAGCCTGGTTGGCTGCCGTCTATGGGGTCACACAGAGTCGGACACGACTGAAGCGACGCAGCAGCAGCAGCAGCAAGTGAAAGAAACCAATCTGAGAAGGCTGAATGCTGTAACATTCCAACTATATGACATTTTGGAAATGGGAAACAATGGAGACAATAAAAAGATCAGTGATTGCCAACATGATGCTGGTAGAGATATAAACACACAAGAGTACAGAGGATTTTAAAGGCAGTGAAAATAGTGTGATATTATAATGATGGATACATACCATTATACATTTCTCTAAACCCATAGAATATACAACATCAAGAAGGGCTTAAGAGGTACAAACTTCCAATTAATAAATAAGTCATGGAGGTATAAACCATGAACTACAGCACAGGGAAGATATTCAACAATACTGCAATAACTATATGGTAGCAGAGGGCAACTAGACTTATGATGATCATTTCATAATGTATAAAAGTGTCAAATCTCTGTGTTATACACCTGAAATTCATGTAATATTGTAGGTCTATTATACTTCAGCTGCAAAAATGGAATAAAAGATTAACAATAAATCAATCTGAAAGGTTTAATAAAAACAGAGTGAACCCTCACGTAAACTATGGGCTTTGGGTGATTTTGATGTGTTAATGTAGATTCATCCTTGGTTAAACAAAAAAATTACCATTCTGGTGAGTGATGTTAGTAATGGAGGAGGTTATGTGGGGACAGAAAGTGTAAGTGAGTCTCTTTACCTTCTTCTCAATTTTGTTGTAAATGTAAAACTGATCCCCCTAAAAAAAAAACTGAAAAGAGACCCCAAAATAAGACAAACAACTAATTAATAGTGGTCAAGAAATTTGAATAGTCACATAAGTAAAGAAGATACATATATAGTCACTAACATATGAAGATGTGCTAAGTGTTAATCATCAGTTCAGTTCAGTCACTCAGTCACGTCTGACTCTTTGCGACCCCATGGGCTGCAGCAGGCCAGGCTGCCCTGTCCATCACCAACTCCTGGAGTTTGCTAAAACTCATGTCCATTGAGTCAGTGATGCCATCCAACCATCTCATCCTCTATCGTCCCCTTCTCCTCCTGCCTTCAATCTTTCCCAGTATCAGGGTGTTTTCCAATGAGTCAGCTCTTCGCATCAGGTGGCCAAAGTATTGGAGTTTCAGCTTCAACATCAGTCCTTCCAATGAATATTCAGGACTGATTTCCTTTAGGATGGACCAGTTGGAACTCCTTACAGTCCAAGGGACTATCAAGAGTCTTCTCCAACACCATAGTTCAAAAGCATCAATTCTTCGTTAATCACCAGGGAAATGCAATTTTATATCACCGTGAGATGCCACTACACATTCACTAGAATAGCTAAAATGAAAAAGGCAAGAGCAAATGTTGGGAAGGATGTGGACCAACCAAAATTCTCTTATATTTTTGCTGGGTGTGTACAAACTTTAGAAAACATTTTGAAGGTTATAAAAAAGTTAGACATACATCTTTCTTATTATCAATCAGTTCAACATCTAGGTACTTGTCAAAGAGAAATGAAAACATGTGTCCACAAAAAGCTTTCTACAAATGTATAGATAACATCACTATTCACAATAGTATGAAACTGAAAACAACCCATGTTCCATTATTAAGAGAATGAATAAACCAACTGTGCCTGCTAAGAAACTTGAGTCCTACTCAGCAATAAGAAGAAATAAGCTAGTGACACATGGGAAAACATGGATGGATTGCAAACAAAATTATGCTCAGTAAATGAAGCCAGATATAAAAGACTACATACATTCTTATGAAACTTTAAAACTGGCAACATTCATGTATGGTGATAGAGAACAGAACAGTGATTGCTTCTGGCAGTGGCGTAGTGGAGAGGGGCATGGTGAGATAGATTGGGAAGTGACACATGGCAACTTGCTGGCATGATGGAAATGTTTCATATTTTGATAGGGCGTTGGGTTTCACTGGTATATACCTTTGTCAAAACTAATCAAACTTTATATTAGGTCTGCTCTTCCACTGTATCTAAGTTATACTTTAATGTAAAAAGGCATACTTTATCTAATAACTAACACTGAATCTTAAAAAGTCCCTTATATGTTATGTTTCACCTGCTGCTTAAGGTAACATGTATCATCATAACAGAAATGAGATCACTATCAAAGCTGGGTCATTCGAAGTCATCCCCTAGTATCCTAACATGTAAGGGGTTACAGTCAGGGAGAGACAGGTAGATACAGAAAATAAATTTCAGCTGTTGAGTCTTAGACATCCCTAGGTGTCTAGAACATTTCATACCCATCAGTTAACAGACAGCTTTATTCATCTGCCAGTAAGACAGTGACAGCTTTTTGAAGATCTTTGCCTATGGAAAAAAAAATGATTGATTCAAATTTAGATTCATATATACTATAAAAGATAGTATGAAACTTTCTCAGCAAGTTTTATGTTTATAAACACTGGTATCATGTGACTTTCTGACTTGGATAAAAACCATAAAAACTTATTTTTAACTCTTTTACCGATGATTCTTTTTAGCAAGTGCAACTCATCAAAGTATATGAGCTTAAATGGTAATAAAATATACCAGCAATCTCTAGGGGCTATGAAAATTTAATATGGCCCTCGTGGTTGTTATGGGGGGAAAAGTGACTCCATTTGAGAAATTCTTGTGAAACTTTGTATTCTGAGTATTTTTCCAAAACATTACTTGGAGAGGAAATTGAAATGGTAATTTAGAATATTTTCTTATCTAAATATATACTCAAAATTGAACAGAAGATTTAAATAAGAATATTACATCGCCAGTTTCCCAAAGATCAAATTATTGTCCTTCTTCTCTATTGACTGTCATGAAGGAAATTTATGTTTAACCTTTACTTCTGCTCAATCTGTGCCTAAAACTCTGGGGGGAGAAATGTTCTTTTCCTAATGCTTGGAGCTCTTCACTGTTATTGAAGCTTCATGAACATTCTTCATTGTGGATATGTGGCAATGTGGCTGCAGCAGGGGATAGGATGAGCAGTGATCAGAAGAAGCAACATAATCTTGGTCCAACAACTGTTTTATGATTTGAGGGATGCACTAATTGTTCATCTTCAATCATTGACCTTCAAAACTATGTTCATCCTCTATGAAATAGGCTTAAATTCATCATCGAGGAACTCTGTAATGCAAAAATTCTGTTATCATTTAAAATCATATTATTTTATTCACATTATATGGATATGAATGCTGGCGAGGTTTTGAAAATATTGAGTTTCCATAGGGCTGACTCCAACACATATACTGCAAATATTTTCAACTTAATATAATTTTGGATATTACTGATTAGTAACAAAATTGTATTTTAAATTTCCCAGGTTGATAAAGTTCTCAAGAACCAGGGCCTTGAACATAATTTCATGGGGAAAAAAATCAACTGGCTTATCTCAAGGATGACTTGTAATCATTCTTATCAGTGATGCTTACACATTTTTTTCTAGATTTTTCTAGACACATTTTTAGGATATCAAGTATAGCTTCAAGAAAATTAGTTTGGAGAATTTGGGGCTGAAATCTTCTTTGAAACAAGTGAGGGGACTTCCGTGGATACTTATATATACTTGTGAAGCTTGGTTAGTTTGTATTTTTGTAGGAAAAAAAAAATCAAGGAAATGACTTGGTATTCGTACTTTGTCCTTCATACTACCTCACATAATGAGTTTGTGTTGCATGTGTGATATAGAGTATTGCTGTCTTAAGATATAAACACAGAGAATAAAACTGCTTAGTTTACTATTATTGTATGTATCTTTAGAAGTTATGACATCTGATGTCTTCAGGGTCAACAATGTTAAATTATTTTAAAAGTAACAGCATCCCATGCTTATGCTATTGCTGTTTCTATCTATCTTCTTACATATAGTAATATATACTTATAATCTGGGCTTCCCGGTGGCTCAGATGGTAAAGAATCTGCCTGCAATGCGGGATACCCATGTTAGATCCCTGGGTCAGGAAGATCCCCTGGAGAAGGGTATGGCAGCAAGACTCCCACTCCAGTAGTCTTGCCTGGAGAATCCCATGGGTAGAGGAGCCTGGAGGGCACAGTCCATGGGGTTGCAAAGAGTCTGACACAATTGAGTGACTACACTTTCACTATCATACTTATTTTTTAGGTAGGTAGTAGGTAGATGGCTAGATAGATAGATATTAGAACATTTAAAAAAACTATTTTCTTTCCTTCTCAAGCTAACAGAGCAGTAGAATGAGACTCTGTAGAGACTGCAGAGTAACTTTGAGAGGATTTAGGTGACATGCTCAAAGTCATTGAGTGGGTTAGAAAAAGAGGAAATGCGAGTCTGATTCCCTGATATCCAGACCTCAGTTATTGTTACCACATAACCAAGTTATCATTAAACACAGAGTCCAAATAATCTGTAATTTTCATTTTGAATTTCTTTAACTCTAGATACTTTTTATAGGAATGCCTTTGCATTCAGTGTTTATATCCTTTATTCTATCATTTTGTTGTTAATATTAAATTTTATCAGCCTTTGGTATAAAGGAAAAATTACCTAAGTAAATTGTACAGATCAAAATGTATTGTTGTATATTACCCAAAATATATATTAATGACTACTCATCCAGGCATGACTGTTGAAATTAGCATGTTAAATGTTACTCAGATTCTCCATATTCTTACTTTTTAAACTTGTTTGATTTGTATAGTTTATTGGCCCCATAATGTCCATTTCTATTTTTTCCCACTGGCTGGTTGTTTTTTTCCCTGGGGCAGTCCCCTCATTCCCATTCTCCTTCAAGCGTTTTGGATAAGACTGACCCTACCACTATCACCACAGGGAGATCATGGGTCCTGAAAAGCTCAGGCCTGTGAGGGACTGGACCCTGGGACTCATACAGCAGCTACTACAAGAGATCTCTGTCTGATGCTGGATGTTTGTGAAAAAAAGTCTGAGACCTATAGGTTTGTGGTTATTTCTGAAGGACCTGGAGCTGGGTGAGAGGGCCACCATTTGGAGCCTGAAGATGAAACATTAATCACCATGAAAGATTATATAGAAAAACAGAGAGAAGCATTCTGTTACCCAGTCTTGCTGCTTGATTTATTTATTTTTAAAATTTTCACCATCATGATTCTCATCTCAAAGATTTAATTACTTTTTTCAGAGCAACCTGTTTTTATTGTATGGATGTGATAGCTCTTTGAATTTCTTGGGGGATAGTAATATTGCTCATTTTAAAGTTCCCTTCTAACTTTTTGCATCAAAATGTTCATTTGGGATTTTGTTTAATTTTCCTCCAAAGCTTGGTGATCTAGGGTTTATTCATATTTACAATACTATTAACTGAATGCACTCTCCCTAGGACAAATGAAAACCTCTCTTCCCCTGGCAAGAAATGCTCACAAAAAAGTACTGGCTTCAGTTTGTGGGTGCAGAGAGTTTGTGGGTCCTTGGTATCCAGAGAGTTTGCTCTCTTGGCCCTTTATCTATTGTGGTGACTGGCTATGGGCTGCCCTGCTTTTTTCTTACTCCCATTTTAATAATGAGAATTTCCTTCAACAAATCTCACTTTATTTATGGAGCCTTAATAGTCCATGGGGTCGCTAAGAGTCGGACACGACTGAGTGACTTCACTTTCACTTTTCATTTTCATGCATTGGAGAAGGAAATGGCAACCCACTCCAGTGTTCTTGCCTGGATAATCCCAGGGACGAGGGAGCCTGGTGGGCTGCCGTCTATGGGGTTGCACAGAGTCGGACACGACTGAAGCGACTTAGCAGCAGCAGCCGCAGCAATAATAGTTTTTCCTTGAGGGCAAACATTGTAGCCAAAACCTGAGATTGGGAAGATGGGGACAAATATCCCACAGCCTTTAAATTAATTGTGATGCCTACTGGTGGGCAGCTTACTGCTATTCCAACACCCAGTCCTGATCCTGGGGTTATTCTTTGATTCTGTTGGGAAGATTTACTTTTGGGGAGAGATCCTCTCTTTCTCTTCAACTAAGTTGGATTTCATGTTTGTTCTCTTCTCAACTGTTGTCTACTTTTTAGAAATTTCTTAACTTCAGATCTGTTGACAGCATTTCTATAATACTACACATTTATTTTTATTTGTATATTTCTTCTTCCAAGTTCATGGGCTTTATCAAAAGAAGCAAGGTAAAGTTTTTTGTTTAGCCATTTTAGAAAGAGAAACCTTCCAGACAATCTGTTTACTACTACTGTTGCTAATCATTTGGATTCTATTTAATATTCTTTATAACTAGAAAAGAGTGATCTTAAATTCTGATTTGTAAATCTGTAAGATAATTTTTAAAATATACTGAATAATTTCCTAACAGTTTTCCAGCTCATTGCTAAATTGGGCCTGAATCTCTTGATTCTGCTGCTGCTGCTGCTAAGTCGCTTCAGTCGTGTCCGACTCTGTGTGACCCCATAGACAGCAGCCCACCAGGCTCTGCCATCCCTGGGATTCTCCAGGCAAGAACACAGGAGTGGGTTGCCATTTCCTTCTTCAGTGCATGAAAGTGAAAAGTGAAAGTGAAGTCGTTCAGTCATCTCCGACTCTTAGCGACCCCATGGACTGCAGCCTACCAGGCTCCTCCATCCATGGGATTTTCCAGCCAAGAGTACTGGAGTGGGGTGCCATCGCCTTCTCCGTAATCTCTTTATGGGTCTTTTGCTATTCAGTGACTTACAGGTAATACTTACTATACATATTTTTCCTTAGGTTCAATCTATATAGGTCAGTAAGGAAACCAGATATTTATTTTCAGGCTAACAATGGTTGTCAGTCTTCTTTCCCCAAAAGACTTCCTGACTTTATAACTGGGGTTCTAGGAAAGGATAGGAATCCAAACTGGCAATTGTTGGCTCACCTTCTGCATCCCTCCAAATTTCAACGAAACATAGAGAGAGTATTGTGACTGTGATTATGAATTGGAAATGATATATGAAATTCTTCTTCATTTCTCACTCATCGACCATCACCTTCTCTCAACTCACCACGTCATAACTGAGGGACACATTCATTCTCTTCTTATCATAAAAAGCTTGAACATCTCTATCTGAGAAATTACACTGGACAATATTTTATGCAGAAATCAGTCCCTCTCAAGGCTTGTCAATTTCAATTTCCTCTATCAATTAGGCTTTCTATCTCTAAGGATAAAAAGAAAGTAAATATTGCCTTACTGAAACAGGTAGAAGCTTGCACGTATAGTCAGATGATTAAGTGCCTGCATGACTAATAAATGTAATGTGGCAGACCTAATGCTGTTTTGGCTACGTTAGAACATTCCAGTTTATGAGGAGGAATAAAGCAGTATTAACTGACATTGTGTACCTACTGAATTCCAGGAATATCACTTTATAATAGGGACCAAGAGATAAATGAAATCTAGGTGCAGTAATGCATTCAAAATGATATTTTTTCTAACAGAGGCAGTGCTTTTATTAGATGACCACTACTGTAACCCTAAAGTTATATACCCTGGAATGGCATCCTATCTATTTGTGTTAATTTAATCATTGGAAAGAAGGTTAATTGAAGGTAGGGTTGTAATGGCATAATATCCCATTGTAGAATTTATTTTGCAAAAGAAAATTCACTGTCATAATAAACTGCCTCAAAACAAACAAAAAACAGCAACAGCCAGTGGCAGGAGAACTTGAGGGCTTAGTGTGGTGCAAAGAAGGAGGAATGTAACTGAAATGATTCTTCTCTACCAAGAGGAGGTAATTTTCCAGAACAGCACCATACGTGATGATAATTTTAAGAGGAAAAAATACTAAAGTTTGGTGGTTGTGGCTAGTTAGCTTAATTGCCTAAATTAAGGACAAGGACACAGAGTTGATTCTGAGGCAGGTTTGTTACTTTGTTCATGGTTTATGGTAACAAACTCTCATCATGCTCTAAATCCGTGTTCTCAGAAATGTGAGCCCATGATCACAAAGAACTCTGTGGTCTGAAGAACTTAACAACACAAACAACGAGAAGTGTGAAGGTTTGAGGGTATTAAAATACTGCAATATTTTGTTTTACCTAGGTCAATACATTAAATTCAGTTAGCTACATGGGGAAAGTTTCTGTATATACCCCCATATACATTATTGTGATGTCAGTATTTTAGAGAAAATGAAACAATGGTGTATGTTTAAGAAATTGCTGAACTGGATAGAAGTGGAGGTGATTGTCCACAGCGATTTGTTTTTTTAACAGATTTTGCTGCTTTCATTTATTGAGCAGTTAACTATATATCAACTAGTCCAGACCCCAAATTTATTAACTCTGTTCTTCTGAGAGAACTCACAATTTACCAGTGAAGAAAACATTGATGACAAAATATAAGGAAGAAAAAAGATTTAAATTGATACCATGACAGCCATTAGTGTCTAATAGAGATTGACAGAATTAAATAGCTTTCTCTGTTAGCCAAGTTCTCATTTATGACTCGTCAAGGTCACTTGACACTTCTGCTTTAGATGGGGGAGTAAATAGAGACCCGAGGAAGAAATGACAATGAGATCCAAGGAAAAGTGACACTTGTTTATGACAGAAAGTACTGAGCTGGGGAATATAATAATCACTGGAAAAGATATAGAGACCTTGCAGCCACTGACAAAGCCAGTCTAATTATTAATGCACAGAAAGAAGCTACTTTTTCCTGTTGCGTTATCCATCAGCTTATTTTATTCATCAATGTGTGTTTTAAATATATTTTTAACTTTTCAATTAAATATATTTGAAATAACACAGTCCTTCCCAACTCAATTCATTTTTCTTTCAGTTTTGTTCATATGTTAGTGTTTTAACAATTTCAATCATGTTTATACAAATTTTTATTCTTTCTTCAATTATTTCAATTATTTCCCGTATCTTTTTAGTTTATATTTTCAAAATGAATATCTTTAATGGTCGCACAGTTTTTGATCTGCTTAATGAGTAAAAATGGCAGCCATCTCCTTCCTATTGGACACTAACTTGTTTTCAGATCCTCACATAATGCTAGAGTGGGCACCTTTAAGTACTTCTGTTCTTCTTGAATTATTTCCTTATGATATATTTCTTGAAGTTTATTATGTTTGTAAGCAATTCTACCATTTAAGCTGATAACAAAATTTTCCTACCATTTGTTAGAAGTAATGCCTATTAACACACTCTAAGATGCTGTATTAAGTAGAGTTTAGTCCCCTGAATTAAAATTACTTCAATTACACATAATAAGAATGATTTCATTCTAAGAGTATTGATGGTACTGTGGGAAATACAAGTGTTATTCATGTATAAAGTTTGTTTCCAAGAATCTCACCACCTAAATTAATTAAAAAATTATGAAAACAAATAAACATAAAACACATGAATATGTAATGAGTCATAGAGTTATTAAACAAAGGACCATAAGAATTTAGATAAGAGAGATTACATTTTCAACTACCAACAGTCAGGGTTATATTTCTGAACAGGCACCATTTGAAGCGGAATTTGCAAAGTGAATTTAGCAGTATAAACATAAAATCTATTGAGTTCACCATAGATGGAGTGAGCACGAACTCTGTGTTCGTGTGCAGGAGGATGTGCAGGAGGACTTTTCACGTTGTCCCCGAAGTGCAGTAAAGACTCACAGTGAGAGCAAGAACCTCAGATTCTGAAGAAGTTCACCAACCAAATACTTCCTGCAGAGCTCTGTAGAACCATCCACAAACCTTCATCTCATCCCACTGCCTTTCTCCCTTTTCAGGCCACGGACATGCAGAATAAAGGAGGGAGTTGGCTGGGAATGAGAGATAGGCTACCTTCACAGCATGCAAAGGGGTGGCTTCCAGGTGAGTCACTCTGATGAGTCAGGGGCATATGCAAGAAGGGATGGTTCCTTGTCTCCTTTTAAACATACGCTTAGGAAAAGAGGTCCAGATCTGCTCCTCTGACTGCGCAATGTAACTTTTACTGAGATAAAATTGTCACATAACATTGTGTAAGTTTAAGGAGTATAATGTGTTGGTTTGATACAATTATATATTCCAATATGATTACTATTGTAGAATTAGCTAACAACTATATTATGTCACATAATATTATTTCTGTTTTGTGGTGAGAAAAAAGATCTAGTTTCTTAGCAATTTTTACATTTGTAATCATTTTTATTAAATAATAATTTTATTTATTGTTGACTATAATCACCATGCTGTGGATTAGATTTCCAGGACTTCTTTATCTACTAGCTGGAAATTTGACCTTTAAACAGCATTTCTCCAATCTATGTAATCTTGAAGAGAACTAAAAAGAGATGGTAGGGTGTAGAGACGAAATGAGAAATCATTTGCTGTCCATGTTTGGCTGTATGAATTTCCCCTTCATCAAGAAGCTACCAGAGTAGATAGCTAACCCAAGAAGGCTGTTTATCAGGCCTGAACATCCAGGCAGTAAGAGCCTGTGGTATCAGCCATGAATGACAAGAACCAAGTCAGGGGTTAGAGTGAAAGAGGTTCAGCCAAAGAAGGATTTTCCATGACAGTGAACCATTCAGTAGCAGGACACTTCAAAGAACTCAAACACATGCCTAATAAGAGAACATTTTGATGCCAGCCACACAGAAGTTACTGATGATCAGTGAGTGTTAGCCAGAGAAACAGCAACAACTCATACACAGAATGCTGTGGCCTCATTCAGTCGAGAAAAGGATATTTGTCCTTCTTTCCATCCGGCCACACCACCCCTCCCCCCCCAGTACTAAAGAAGCTAGAAGGCAGAGGAGGAGAGATGTATTAAGAACAGCTACACTTAACTCTCCCCTCTAATACCCTTCAATCAAATGTCTAAACCATGGTTGGGGGAAGAAGAGCCCTTTGAATTATATGTGAGATTTTATTTTTAAACTGGACTGAACTCTTTACAAAATAAAAGGGACAGAAAACTCTGAGTTCTGTTCATACATCTAGAGAAAGAAAACAAGAATCTGATATAATAGTGTTTTTTTTTTCCTTGCTTTTTTTTTTTTTTTTTTTTAAGCAACTACACTAAGGACTTCCCTCATAGCTCAGCTGGTAAAGAATCTGCCTTCAGTGCAAGAGACTGGGGTTCGACTCCTGGGTTGGGAATATCCCCTGGAGAAAGAATTGGCAACCCACTCCAGTATTCTTGCCTGGAGAATCCCACGAACAGAGAGATTCTGGACAGAGGCTACTGTCCATGGGGTCGTAAGAGTTGGATGCAACTTAGCGACTAAACCACTACCACCACACTTTCTAAAGCCCATGTTGATTTCCCAACAAGCATGATCCTTTGATTTACTCTTTGTGAAAAGAAATATAAAATATGTCACATTTCTAGAGATAAAAATGAAGTTAAAGAGAATGAATAAAATGAACTTCAAACCGCATGATGCTGATAATGAAAAAGAAGATGATGATACTAGTAATGACAATAGTTAACTCTATTGATTATCTATTAAATGCCAGGCACCATTCTAAAAGCTTTACATACATATATCTCTTTTAATCTTTAAAACAACCAGTGGTGGTGATTTAGTCATTAAGTTGTGTCTGACTCTTGCAACCTCACTGACTGTAGCCTGCCAGGTTCCTCTGTCCATGGGATTCTCCAGGTAAGAATAATGGAGTGGGTTGCCATTTCCTTCTCCAGGGGATCTTCCTGACCCAGGAACTGAACCTGGGTCTCCTGCATTGCAGGCAGATTCTTTACTGATTGAGCTATCAGGGAAGCCCCATTATTTTGTAGGCTACTGTAGCAAAAATCTGACAGAAAAAAAAATCCTTTAATCTTCAGTAAAAAATTAACTTTTCTTACTACCCATTCTGTTAGCAAAATTTAAATAGTGGGCATTGCTCTTGTTCAAACATTTAATACTTTTGTAAGTGTATTTTTCGAACTAATTTTATGCCTAATAGTCATTCTGCTTGAGTACCAATAACCCACGTCTCATGACATCCTTGCTCTGCTGGAAAGCGGCTGTCTCTAGAAGCAGTTGGCAAGTACCAAATTTATTCTGCCGCAAATTGTTTTCATAGCAGCCTGATGTTCTTCAATCTTTTCTTAAATTGAACATTGGTAAGATACAATGTAAACTGCCTTCTAGCTACATGGATTTGCCATGCTCGCTCTCCATACTTGGAATTAGATTGAGTTTCATTTTACACAAAGGGTATTTTAAATAGCTCCAAGTATATGCTCCATTCTGCACACATAGCATATTTCCTCATTATTTTAACAATTCTTCAGTTTCCTTCTTTTTAAAAAACCAGACAGCAATTCGATTACTCCCTTTGGTCAGGAGAACCACTCATATTTTCAATGAGCTCTCACGACAAGTTTTCATAGAGTATGAGTCAAGTTGCTGCTATGACAGGGATCCCTGTGAGCTCATTAGAGGGTAGTTAAATCACAGAGTCCACGTATGAATCTTTAAAAGATAACTTTAATTTATGGGTGTATTTTATCAAAATAAAAATATGCTGGAGGAGGGAAACTGTTCACAGAAATACTTTTTCTCTGAAACACTTTTTCAAGGCAGCAATTTCCTTAGCAGGGTTTGCCAATAATCATTAATTCCTCTCTTTAAGCACATAATTCAGTCTATTCAATGTTGTACTATGGCAGTGATGATTAGCTCTTAATTCTTCTCTATTTATTATATCAAATGTAGCAGTGACCTTAATGAAAGGTCAGTTAAGACAAAAACGTCAGTGCTGTACTTTTAAAGATGGACTCGAGTGGAGAATTTCAAAGGTCAACATGATATTTTGAAGTGGGTCATTCAAACATATATGAAGTGTTAAAAGAATATAACTGGAATTTCTTATAGTCAAATTAAAATAGGATATGCACGAATGGCTAAAGTTTAGAAAGTATTGACAGTGGTCTGATTTTACTTTTACTTAACTCTTGTGAATCCCGTAAAGGTATAAACTTCACCCTCTCATGCAAATAGTTATATCCTATTGATAGTATGCGAAGAAGGCGATGGCACCCCACTCCAGTACTCTTGCCTGGAGAATCCCATGGATGGAGGAGCCTGGTAGGATGCAGTCCATGGGGTCGCAAAGAGTTGGACACAACTGAGCAACTTCACTTTCACTATTGAAAGTATAGGTTGGAAGGTAAGAAATATTATCAATCATCTGACATTAGTCCTAATACAAATAATGTGAACTGATTTTAAGCTCTTTTTTGAGAATCACATTGTCTTAGAAAATGTAGTAATTTTCTAAGCTGTTGGTTTGATGAGTTTTGGACTGATGTAGCTGGATTGAATTAAATGGATACTTTTGAATTCTTTACATCATAGCAGTCTTAAGATGATGCAAATCATAAATTTAATGAATCATAAATCTTGAGAGGCTGTTACGTTCAGGGTTCTTTGTTAGGTGGGAAATAAGAAATTAAGAAATATTTAGAATATCCTATTCTTATCTTAAAGGGGTATACAATCCAGTAGGAGGAATAAGAGACCAAAAAAAGAAAAAAGAACATCTACTCTAACCTCTGACTCAATAATGAGATTATTCTCTATCATCCCAAACAAATGGCTCTCCATCACTGACCACTGCCAGCTAAGTGGCTACCGCACTGCAATCTATTCTGTAAGTTTGAAACATAATTAGAAAGTTCTTCATTGTACTGACCTAAAATCTGTTTCCTTGTGGTTTCTTTCCATTGATTTTTCTTCTGGTCTTTTGAATCAAGAACAATTTAATTTCTCTTTTGCAGGATAGTCTTTTAAATATGTGAAGACCCTTTGTCCCCATTTGGGTTCAATTTACTTCAACAAATGTCTTTATTTTCTTCCAACTAAACCCCACTACTTTCTTCTTTAAAAATTTTATGTAATGACATTTGAAGATACTTCTGCCCCTTCCCCCATCTTGTCCCGTTTATCTTTTCATTGGGAGAAAAAGCCCATGTGGTTTAAAGATAGAAACTTTCATTCAAAGCATGCTTTACACTAAGTATGAATTGGAGGTTAGATTGCACTGAGCACAAAATGCTCTAAGGATTTTTCTGGTGAGTCAAATCTTTCAAATGCTTAAAAAGTCTATCCTGTCAGTGCTCGCAGTCTGGATATACGGGTGTTGCTGATGCTGAAAAATGCAAAGCAGTGTTCTCTCTGCTGCAGACACACAAAGATTGCCCTTTCATTTTCATCTGCAGCTACCATCTAAGAATCTGTTTCGTTTCCTCACAGTCTGTTTGACACCTTTAGTCAAAAAGTCACTCCATCTGTGATACTCTTTGCCATACTGTTCTGTCTGCCAGGGACGCTTCCAATTCGTTCCCAGCTCTGCCATGCCACGTGATATTGGGCTGCAGTGTCTTGAGAAAGCTTGTCTGTTCCACCTGCTCTTCAGCTGCCATTTGGACTCCCACTGTTGTATGTTTAATCTGTATCCCTCATGGGCCAGAGGTACATAACCATATTGGCAGTTTTTTTTTAGACTGATGGCTTTAGGAGCCTCTTGGAGATCCCAGATTGTCTCATTTTAGGCTAATTTTGTCTGGCTGGTGACATTAATAAGTTTCAGAGAAACTGCTACGGCATCAAGGATATGTCAAAGGCATAGCAGGCATCTTGAAGATCAGGTACAACCACTGCACAGAGCCTCATTTGGGTCTCTCCCATGGGAAATGATTGTTAAATTCATTTTTTTTTTCTTGCCAATTAGCACAGGTCTACAAATCCAGTACAGACTGCAGAATCCAGTGGTAGTTTTCGACTCTCTATTGTTCAAGATAATCATGGGTCTGAGAAAATTATTTTTGTAGTTTCTTATTTTCCAGGTTTATCATAAATAACAGTACCCATAACAATGACATCAAATTCCCACTTAAAGTTGTGGGAATATGTTGTGCACAAGAACAGGACTTTTTGACCAACCCATGCTTTTCTTATCCTTCTTGAAGGAATTTTCACTCATGCAACAAGTTATCCCTGTCTTTCAGGATCTTTTCAGAACAGTATGTGCTGGTGAGGACGTAGGCTATAGGAAATCTCATAGCTCTCCAGATCCACAGAGATCTGGATTCCTATCCCAGCCCTATTGCTATCTATTGCAGGGAATTACAACCTCACATGTGAAACTAGGATAATACCACTGACTTCAGAGTTATGCCAAGGATTAATCACATGTAAAGTTGGGGCCAAGATGTATGCAGTCCTTGCTTTGCACTCCTAGATCAAATCATGTTGTACTTTACTAATGAGACTTTGTTCCGTCCTCTATTGAAGTCTTTCGTGTATTTGCTTAGCATCCTCGAGGTAAGTACTCTTTTCCTTTCACCCTTAAATGCTCAGCCATGAACGATACAATATTTTTCATAAAGTCTTCCATGTAGAAACTAGGGCTTTGCCTAAGCTATGAGGCTTCCATGTATGGTTTACCTCCCAAAGACAGAACCGGGCTTAGAACCAATAACAAAATATTAAAGTAGACACGGAATTATTTAATTGGCATTTCCCCTCTCCAACATCTCTGTTCCTCTTCTCTTGAAAAGCAACAAAAATTTGAATCTAGAATCAGTTCAGTTCAGTTGCTCAGTCATGTCCGAATCTTTGTAACCCCATGAATTGCAGCACGCCAGGCCTCCCTGTCCATCACCAACTCCTGGAGTTTAACTCAAACTCATGTCCATTGAGTCGGTGATGCCATCCAGCCATCTCATCCTCTGTCGTCCCCTTCTCCTCCTGCCCCCAATCCCTCCCAGAATCTAGAATAGGTCCTGGTAAATGTTTACCTTATTGTTTTCCCAAATGTGTGGCACATAGAACTAGCTCTGCCAGATGATAAATTTGAGTTGGTGAAAAAAAATGTTTACATGATCAAATAAGTTTGAAAAATTTGATTCAAGCAAGATTGAAAAGGTGTTTTGGTTATAGGACTACATGGCATTTCCAATATGTGTTTATGTATTTATAAACACAATTAATGGGGGAGAGAAAAAAAATGAGTTTTCAAAATAGAACTAACCCTGGATATTTATTAGAACTTCTTTTCATTATATAGCTAACTGCTACAACCACCATCACTTTTAGGGGCATCATTATTAAGTAGCTGACTTATTTTGGTATTTTATAATAAAATCTTCTCTTTTATAGATATGGCTATCTCTTTATAGAGTAGGCCTGTTTTCTTACAACTTGGAAACCAGATGAAACAGCAGTCTAGATTCTCTGAAACTCAGATCCTGATGCAGTATTCTTATAGCTGCTCTCTAGGGATGCTATGAGCTATCAGAAAGGATATTTATTCATGAAAGGGGGTGAGACATCAGGGGCTGTTAACTATTTGGGGGTAATCTCTCTGAGAACCTAAGAAAAGCTATGGACTCTTCCACTTAAAAAAATGGAAAATAATGTATTTCATGTATAATTACAGGTGTTCATAAGAAGTATATAACTAAAATCCTTATAATTCCAAAGTTCCCATGCTAAGAATCTGAGAAGAATGTATCACCTCTCCTCATTGATAATGCCTCTAGTGGGAATATAGAGTCATTTTCCATTCAAGAGAAGAGTAATTTTTAAATTACTGAACTGAGACAATCTCAGAAGAGATGAAGAAAGACTAAGTCTTTAGATTCTCTAGTGGGTCTACCCGAGGAAAGAGTCACCTGCTTTTCAATCATCTTGTCAAAAGAAACAGAAGGTAACTGGAGATGAGTTCAACTCATACATTGAGGGTATTTGTTCATACCCTGCTTCCAGCTTTGGTTCTTGAAACCAATATCTATTCAGTGGATTGCTTCCTGTTCAACATCAGTTTCCCCCTTTATCTTCTGATCATAACATCCTACCTTTCCTTTTGAGGATTCAGTCTTCTTTAACCCAGTTCATGTGATTCAAGTATGGCTAAAATCCTTCTTAGCTCCAGAGTCTGGCACAGAATGAAAAGCTGGCTTGTCAGTGTATTCTCTCTTTTGTCTGTAGAGTGACTGGTGCAGGGAAGGATCTGTGTGCCAATTTGGGGACTTATGTTCAATTCTCAGGGCAAAGAGACCGTCTTGGGGCTGGCCAGGCTGATAGGAGTTAGGCATAGAGCTACTGGTGTCTTTATGCTACTATGGGAGAAGCATACCTAGTGAAGACGGAGAATAAAAAGCTCTAGTGGATAGAGGCCTAGCTCTGAGGGTGTCATATCTAGGTATGCAGGACAAACTTCTGTTTTTATTTTCAAAACTACTCTCCACCTCTCTCCACTGGTTCCCCACCCTAGTGTCTGATCTGTAGGTACAAGTTTGAGTGCCTTCTGGCTTCCAGAGGGGTGGAGCACTGGGGAACGCTAGCAGAATATGGTGAGGTACTTTGACTTTCTCTGCAGAACTGTCTCAGGCTGGTTTGTCAAGATTCCTCCCAGGTTCTAGTAACTTCTCCCTCCTCTCATATCATTGGGCCTAGAGGTGGTAATAGCTATATTCCTACAAAACCTGGGTTAATGTACCAGCTCATTTTCATTCACCATTCCCACGATTTCATAATAGTTTTTGTGCAAATAAAACATTCTTGTTATTCTACTACAAGTGTGCCAGCTATTGTATTGAGACATCCAGTGATACACTAACCTTGCCTGCAATCAGCCCAAACCCTCGACATTTCACATGCATGAGCAGGAACATTCCAATCTGTGCTTAATAACTTTTGAGAAGTGTTTCTATCCCTTGCAACTGGAAAGAGTCTTGACTAATACAATCTCTCCTAACCTCCTTGGGCCACCTTGTGCATTCTACTTGGAAAATAATTGCTTTAGAAACATGGACAGACACATTGTGAGAGTTAAAACTCACACAGCTTGGAATGTAATTTTCAAACTAATCCATCATGTCACTCATGATCTATTAATCCTCATCCTATAGAATTAAAGCAACTCTACTGACCATGTTAAAAAATATGACCCCTACTGCCTGTAGAATTTTAACCAAATTCTTATTCACATAAGTTTCTAACACACACAAGTAAAAGTATGAATCAGACCAAAACATACTTCTTCCAATTAGAAGGTGTGAAAAGAGCAAAGAGAAATGGCCTTTTCTATTTACTCAACTCAGCAGCTGAGCAGTTCATTAGCAAATCCTTGAATGCTTGTAGGTCATAAGCTCCAGGAAAGTGAAAGCTGTTTTATAAAGCAATCTTAGAAAGGCAACCTTTAAGTCAAAAGTACTATTCCCTGGTGAGGTTTATTAATTGAATCATTTGTTTACAAAAGGTGAACGTGGCTCTAAGTGACAGTACTGTTTGCACAGTGGCACCAATATTAGGAAGCTTATGTGTAATGCATTAGTAATGTAGAAAAAGATGCCTCCTGAGTCAGGGGTATTTGTTTAACACTTTGAAATCCTTTAATTTTAGCAACTCCCTGAGCATGAATTGAGTTAGCTTATTAAGGTTAAAAATAGTCTTTAAAATATTGCTAATGAGTACCATGAGGTACATACTATCATTTCCATCCTTGCCAGAAACCTCTTTATGTGAATTCTATGTTGGTTATTGGATAGAAGAAAAGGGAAAAGAACAACAACAGCAAAAATGAGGAAGCAAAGTGTTTAGACCTCTATTTTTACTTCTATATTCTTTAACCAAGGTTAAATTCTACCAAAAGTGATTTTTAGAATGAAGACTTAATTTAATAATCTTTGTCAGTAAATATTTTCTCTTAGTTGAACCATAATTTTTTGCAGAGAATGTGATAGGAGGAATACATATACTGATTGAAGTTGTACCTTTTAAAAAAAATCTCATTTCACCTCATAGTACTTCATGATATACTTTAATTTTCTTCTGGAGTGAGTCAGTTCTGAAGTATTCCACTTTAGAAGTATTCAAAAGTTTATGTATTTTGATTAGTATCAAGTGACTATGATTATGTGAAGTTGCTTCCTGTATTTATAGAGATGGCTAGCTGCCCACCAAGACTTTTTTTCCCCCTTCTGTAGTATACAAGCGGAGCTGGGAAGTGACTTCTTGGCCAGGGAATGCCTGTGGCAAACCTTGCAGCTAGATGTGACCATGTGATTAATTCACAGTGGAAGGGATGTGGGCTCTTCTGCACTAAGGCTTTTAGAAGCAGGCATGCCTCCTTTATGCTTCATTTATCTTTAGAAAACTGGATACAGATGATAACAATGTCCAGAGCCTCAAAAAGAAAGGAATCTGGGTCACTCCCTGAATTGCCAAGTGGAGGAGAACTGCCCAACAGTTATATCCACCATGGACTGTTACATGAGTAAGAAATAAGATTTTTATTACATTTGAGCCATATACATTTGACCTCTGTATTTTTAAGCCCACTTAAACCTGTTTTAAAAGGTATATGATACAATATATCTTTTAAAACAGGTCACCCTGGGCTATCTGAATCTGACCCCACTGGGTAGATAAAACTCCAACATAATAGAGAAAATTTGACTGGATGAACTAGGCCCAGACATTGATGGTATAGGAAATACTTCTCTCCCTCTTTCCTTTTTCATGTCTGAATGTTAAATATGGGAGTATCTGTTTAGTAATTAAGGGGAGGGAGAGGAATTAGCCTTCTTTTTTGCAGGAGCCAGTAGGAGAATGAAAGGATCTGATTGTATGAGGTCTACTCCCTGTTTAAGCACAAAGGATCTGAACACTCAAATGAGGGAGTAGAGAAGACCAGAAAGAGATACCACAGTCCAGGAACTTGACAAGTTGGTGGACCCAGTTAATTTGTTTGGGGCCAAGGAGATAGGGCCTGACCACGAGTTTTAAAGAGAGAGTTAATCTTCCTGCCTCTGTCCAGATCTCAGCACTGAATAAGGGCAGCTGTGGAACACAGGGATACAGGATGCTGGGTCTAAACATTGGCATTCACAAGACACTCATCTTCAGCCTGGGCAGTGGTGGGGCTGAAACTGTCTCCTCTCCCCAGTACATGATAATAATGTTGTTTAGTCACTAAGTCATGTCTGACTCTTTGCAACTCCATGGACTGCAGCATGCCAGGCTTCTCTGTCCATCAGGTTTCCCAGGCAAGAATACTGGAGTGGGTTGCCATTTCCTTCTCTAAGGAATCTTTGCGGCCCAGGGATCCAACCCATCTCCTGCATTGGCAGGCAGATTCTTTACCACTAAGCCACCAGGGAAGTCCCATAGTAATAATGGCTAACACTTATTAATCATTTATCAGCTGTCAGACATTGTCCTACAAGTCATAAGACTATTATTAGTGATAATTACTAGGAGGGAAGAAGGTAGTATTATCCTTATTTTATAAATCAAGAAACACGCATACAGAGATAAAGTAACTTGCACGCTGTCATGCAGCTAGTAAATGGCAGTGTTAGAATTCAGATCCAGGCAGTCTGAATTCAGAGCCTGAGCTGGTAAATGCTACACTATGCTTTTTTTTTTTTTTCCAATCCATAGAGAATGAATTTCCTGGAAGTGAGTGAACCTGTTACCAAATTAAGCATTCCAGTCCCATGAGAACAATAAGCCCTTCCAGAAACAGTTAAGAACACTTGGAGTGGGGAGGTTACATGGAATTTCAGATAGGTAGAGGCTTCAAAGTATGATTTGGACAAAACATTAATACCACACTTTTTGATAGCTTTAGTCCAGTGAGTCCAAGGGACTTATGAATTTTATTAACTCATCATTTCCTCTGTAGGTCACAGTCAATGGAATTATGCTACAGATAGATGACAGATTCAAATACTAGATGATTAATTATAATGGAAGAAATTAGTATAGTTGATGCAGAGTATCAGGGCATATTTTTATTGTAAAATAAAACCTCTGCGTTACTTATATTTAACAGAATAGTAGAGCAAAAGAAGAAAATGTACATTTGACAGTGAAAGGCAAAATAGATTTCTACAGTGACCAATTATGTTACTCATTTCACTGTTCCTTTGGGGTTAAGGGTGACTTCCTCTCTGAATGTCTTATTTATGGGAACATAAATGACTCATGGGGCTAATCTGGCCACATATTTCCCAGAGGACGGGGTGGACCTGAGCCTGTTATTTCTGCTGATCCTATTTTACTCTCTTCTGCAGTTGAAAGATTGAAAACTACTATATTTCTTGTTACAATATTTTTCTTTTTCAGTACTGGGAAGGCTAATTCTGGATGTGTTACACACTAGGGGTCTCTTCTGAACTTTCAGAATGACTGTGATGATGGGCTGGGAGGTGATGGTGGGGCTGTGAGGTGTTGCCCCATGTTGGTCTGCTCTCACATTGACCTGGATGACTGGTGGATCTGGGCCTTCTCTCTGATATCTCAAATATTACCAAGGAGCTCTAGGTAATACCCCACCACTGGATGTGATTCTCCCTTGTAAGGCTCTGCCTCCTAGCTTCTCCACTTGCCCCCTTTCAGTCTGTTTTCCATCCAACAGTCAGGTGATCTTTTTTTGTAGAGTCCCATCCAGTCACTCTTCTTTCTACCAAAAACTCTCCAACAGCTTTCCAGCACACTGAAAAAGTATCCAATCATCTTACAAAACCAGGCCCTGGCTGTTTCTCTGGCATAATTGGCTAAAACTCACCGCTCACTCTTCAGGGCCTCCGTCCTCCTCAACACACCAAGCTCAATCTCTGCTTGGCCCGCCCAATAGTTTCATCTGGTGGCTCTTTCCCTGATGCCCTGTGGCTCACGCTCGTGTTCCACTTAGGGCTCCTCTCAAATGCCCTTCCGCAGAAAGGGCTTCCCTCACTGTCTCCTTCCAAACAGCATCTCAGACACTATGCAACATCTCACCTTGCTTCATTATTCTTCATAACTTGTATCACTACGAGGCTGGGTCAGGTGGGTCTTGTTCCCCATAGCAAAGACATCAGGGACTTTGAATGAAGTTATTTGCTCAACTTATCTGCTTATAACTTCATCTAAGTTATGACTTGAAAGGACCATGTTGGCTATTTTGTTGAAATACAAGAAGGCACAGGGTGAGAATTAGAAGCTAATATGTTAATTCAAGTGAGAGGTGATGGTGACTTGGACCAGGGTGGAGGAGGTGGAAAGAGGTCAGATTCTGGATGAAATTGGGAGCTAGAATTGACATTCAGTGTGTACTTTACTCATGGAAAAGTATTAGAGAGAAACACATTTGTGAATGCCTGCAACTTGCCTGATCCATAAGGCCATGTGGCCCTGTGGGCCTCATCAGAGTGACAGCTCATTAATAGCTCCTCATAAGCTCTTTTCTCCACCCACTTCCGATGATTCTGCTCCTATCTGAAAACTTTTCCCTTGCATTTACTTCTGTGGAACTAAGCTGTGTTTATGGTTAGTTCACTGAGAGTTACATGTTCCAGTTAGAAAACTCACCAGTAAGTCCCTTTTTGACTTTTTAAGGAATTAAAATTACTCTCTTTTTAAGAATTACAATTACTTCATATAGGTGAATTTGATCAAAATGGTGCTTGCTCTCCAGCTTTGCATTCTCAGTTGTTACCTCTACCTTTATTTCAGGAAAAAGGGTAATAACCAGGAGCCATGTGGACTCTATCATAAGGTTTAGAAAGGAGAAAGAGGCTCAGTGATAATTTCTATTTAAAAAATCCCTTTGAAAGATTACTATTATCATGCATTTGCTATACATTAGATTTAGGGATTTTTATTTTAATGACTTTCGGAGATACTTAATCTCACAGAACTAGATTACTAATTACTATACTGTGTTGCACTAGGAAAAACAGCAAATTACTCAAATTTTAATTATGATATTCAATTTTAAACAAGTGTATAATAATTGACTTTGTGTGCAATAATTGATTTGTCATTTAAGCAGTAATTTTTTATGCAAATAGAGTACTTTATATGTGTGAACCAGTTATTATAAAATTAATTACTGAATATAATATCTTGCAGAACTGACTATCAAGAGTTCCTCTAGCTGGTTTATCCATTCATGCAAAAATCTGGGTTTTTATGTACAGTGATGAGCTTTATAACCAAAGGAAACTAAACTACATTCTACATGCCTGGTAAATGTGCCTTTCATTGTAATTATCCTTTTCAAGTGCTTTATAAACACTTTTCCTCAAGGCTCTCCATTAATGAATCTTCAGAGTATCCCTAAAAGCTAGTTAAGCATTTTAAATCTTCCACATTTTGGAGATATGGGAATTCAATTCTATAGTTATAATTCACTTTGTGGTATCACTAAATTATATTTGCTGGCCTGAATTCCCTTCTACAAGGCACAAATTTTTTCTGTTTTTTTTTTTTTTTTTCCCCCTCTTAGAGAAATCAGAGAAAATTGAAGATAGTGAATGGGGCTGTTACTGAGGCACAGACTCAAGGAAGAAAGGAATCCAGAAGATCCATGAATATTTGTGTAGATCAACACAGCGCATGGCTTCATATGGTCATCGTAGCACAGCCAAGACAGAACTCTAGAAACTTCAGAGACTGTCTTTACATTTCCCAAGAAACTCCTCAGATGTTTCAGTCAACTTAAACTGGGTATTTATCCAAACCCATTTGACATCATTTTTTCCCAATTCCAATGCTTGGCCCTAAGCTTGCCACTAGGAAAAGTTGAACAGTCACTTCTAAAACAATTTTTAAAGCCAAAGATGGCTCATAATTGAGGCTCTGGAGTCTAATTAACTGCAATTGCAGATTGTTTTGGCCCTCAGATCTATTTACCTTCCCTAATACTACCAAGAATTTAGTGTTTCTTTGTATGGTTTAGCTTTTCACAGTTAGGAGGAATGCTTCGTAAGACAGGGATTATGGCTGTTTGTTTACCAGTATCCCCAACATCCAGAACAGTGTCTATCATACAATAGGTGCTTAATAAATACTGCTGAACAGGTAAGTAGTTATAACACATCTTCTTTAAAATTTTTAAGAACTAAAAATGCTATTGGTATTACGAATAATTAGAAATTTTATATTGAGTAGGTTTCCTTTCAAGGCCATTACTAAAAATATTGAGTATATTATAGGAAAGGAGTTAAAATTGACTTTCTTCTGAATACTTGTCAAGATCATACATAAAGTCATATTTCAAAGTTATTAAATTCAGCTAGCACTAATAATTTCTCATCAAAGGAAGTTACACTGAAGACAGTATTACAAAGTGGTTGGTGGTAAGTAGAGTAAAAATAATTTAGGTTCGAATCTCAGTCCTGTGATTTAGTTCCTGTTCAGTTTCCTTGATCTTCAGCCTTCCTCTGCTACCAGCCCTCTTATAGGGCAGGTTTTTCTATACCTGCTAACTCTTCTCCACGGAGATATCAACTGACAGTCCTCTCAGTCTCCTCATCTGTAATGTGGGCATAGCAATGTCCCAGAGCTGTTTAGTGAATAGTCTCAGTCATGTAGTTGAACACTACCATATGTTTCTAGGAACACGACTATCATTAAATAAATACTAGATATGATTACTATACATTTCATTAGAAGACATGAATACCACATATCGGACCCATGTCTGATCTTTATAAATGAGATCACTTTCCACATATGATTATAATTCTCAAATACAGATTATTGAAATCATCACATCAACATCCTAAATATAAAAAAAAATTGATAAAGGTGTTCATCAGGAAAAAGAAATCTTAAATTCAATGAATACGAAGTGTTTCCTCATATATGTTCATTTTAGGCCAATGACCTTACAGGTTGTGGATTTTAGATACATTTGGGGGAGATTTCCCAATAGAAGTAAGAGTTTTCTCATCTTGTTTTTCTTTAATTCATATAGAATAAATTGCTCCTAAATCTATTCACTGTGACTGAGCCATCCCTGGATATTATTGACCTTCTTTCTTGGGACCTCTGTCCAAAAACTATAAAATGTAAAATTAAAATTTTCTTCCCAGTAAAAATTCTGTCTATGGAACACAGGACATAGAAAATCATGAAGCAGGTGAAATTTAGACTTGAGAGTCTTCTCTTATCCAATCAGCCCATCCTGGTGTCGTTCACTGAAAACTGGTACCCATTATGCCAAATTCCTACACTGTTATCAGGTCATACCCGCTGAGGTGCTAACTGATAATCACTCAAGGAGTTCTCCAAAGGAATATTTGAGTGTAGCAGGGACTTTTGAATACTCAAAAAAAAAAAAAAAATCAGGACCCCCCAAATAAATCCCTAATTGTGTGCTTATAGGCCTCTGACACACCATAGGAAAGATGATAGGCATGTGGGCAGGGTTTCTTCAAGGTCCCCTTAAACATCCCTTGTACTTAACCTTTCAAATAATAAAGAATATCATTTTATATTTTACCATCTCAAAATATTTTGACATGCAGTATTTCATGTGATCTCACACCATTCAAGGATAGTAATTAGGGAAATGTTATCCTCATCTAACAAATAGAGTCTAAAATATAATGGAAGTAAGCCGTTTCCTCAAATTGACCTATTTAGTGACTAATTTTGTAAAGTCTTCCTTGGTGGCTCAGATGGTAAAGAATCTCCCTGTAACATGGGAGACCCAGATTCGATCCCTGGGTTGGGAAGATCCCCTGGAGAAGAGAATGGTTATTCACTCCAGTATTCTTGCCTGGAAAATTCCAGGGACAGAAGAGCTTGACGGGCTATAGTCCATGGGGTCACAGAGTTGGACATGACTAACACTTTCTTTCCCTTCTTTGTAAAATCTGGAAGCTTTTTACTTTATATTCTTATAGCTATCATTGACCCTTTTCTTTCTATCATGATACTACAAGACCTACCCATCAAAATATTGCCAGAACTCAAACATTTATTTTTGCCTCAACTGCTAACACCCTGCTCTAAGTCACTATCATTTTTCATCCAAATTGTGCATTAGTTCACCAACTGGCTTTATTGCCTCTGCTGTTATCCATTATTTCCCACACATCAGCCCAAAGGATTCTTTTAAAAAAATAAGTCAGGTCATCCCATTGATTTACTTAACATCTTCAATGACCTCCCATCTAACTCAGAGTAAAAACCAGCATCCCTATAATGATATTCAAGTCCTGGGGTGCTCCATGTATTTGATAAGCTCCACACTGCATATAGCTGCACCAGGCTGAAGTGGCTAATAGAAACTGAAATCCACTCATCAGATCACATGATGTGCACCTTTTCCTAGGTCTCATATAGGTGCCATATGGGCCAGCAGAAACCTTTCACCTGAATCTCCTAGATCTTACCAGGCATCACTGATGCCCACTCCATGCTCCCCGAGTGCCAATCACTCCTGCCCAGCCACATTGACCTCCTTGATCTTTCCTGAACATACTAACTGCCAAACATCATATGAGCAGTGTTCTTTGATTATACACATGTCGGGGAAGAATGTCGTGGAAAGTTCTATGACTTTATGAAGACTGCCATGTCCTGAGACCCATAGGCAAAATTTGTATCTTCTTGGGAGGGAATAGATCAATTTTCAAAAATGCACTACAAATATAGCTTCTGAAGGGAAAGGAACCAATTAGGAATACCTGTCCAGATAAAGCAAAGGGACCCCAACACAGGTCCAGTAACAAGAAAGGCAGTGCAGCCACTGAAACAAAATGATATTGAGGTTAATAAGGAGGACTGATTCCAGTACAACCTTTAAGACAGCCACTTTGGCATGGTGTGGTATTCAAGGGAAAAATTACTCAGCACGTGAATATGACATTAGGCAACTGTTGATCCTCAGAGGCCAAGCACCCCATTATGACCCTTGCAAGAACTTGAATCAGTTAGAAGACTGATACAAAATGAATAGAGTCTACAGTGCTGTGCAAGAATCAATTCCAACAGCAGAATCATGTGCTTCAGGGTGCAATTGCTTTAGTAGGCTAATTAGATACTCATGTAGCTATGGGAAGTATCTAGAAATAGACCCCTTTGTATTGAACAAAGTACAAAGAAATTATTATTTGAAAGTGCCTCAAAGACTTATACCTGGACTTTAATAGTAAGTTCTCTTAGGGACTTTGCTACTCAGAAGTTTAAGAACTTCTTAGACCACTAAGAGGGAAGAATATTGCACAGACCCAGAAGGTATATGTTTTTAAAACAATAATGATATGTTTATAAAAAGACTCCCTAAGTGTTGCTAGTAGTAAAGAACCCGCCTGGCCAATGCAGGAGATGTAAGAGACACAGGTTTCATCCCTAGGTTGGGAAGATCCCCTGGAGTAGGAAGTGGCAACCCACTTTAGTATTCTTGCCTGAAGAATCCCATGGACAGAGGAACCTGGTGGGTATGGTTTATAGATTTGCAAAAAGTTCAACACAACTGAAGCAACTTAGCACAGCACAGCACATATGTATATAAGCCTACATACATACACACACATATATATATACACACACACACATATATATACACTTTTGCTCGTGCACATGCTGTCATGTCCACATATAAACTATATAAACTATATAATATGTAGTTATATATAATATATAGTTATATAACTATAATCATATTGTATAAGCTGTATAATATATAGTTATATATAACACACTAAAAGAAGTTTATATCTGAATCTTCTTCTTGGTATAAGAAGGAACAGAACATTTCTAAGATTGTGCAGCATGCATATAAGATATTATGTTTTTCAAGGACTTTGTGTCTACTGGAAGCCCTGCTATAACACATGTGATGCCCACTAAGACATTCTGTGCTCTTCCCCTTGGGATATTTCTGTGCCTACGCACAGGGAAGGAGAGGATGCAATTTGATGATTTAAAGCAGTTGTTCCTGGTGTTCGGTGGTGAATAAGAGGATTGTCAAGCATATGATCCTATAGTTAAAGTAGTCCACAAGACCTTTGAAAAAGGTCTGCACAATATTACTTTCCGAAATCCACCAAATTAACAAAATAAGAATAAAACTTAATCTTCATGGAAACAGATGGAGAGCTCCAACTTTAAGTTACAGACCCCAAAGAGTACTTTCTGATACAGCACTGAAAGAAATTTAGTGAACTTGCCTAGTTTACACATTTTAACCATTTCCTACCTAAACTATACTTACTATTAATATCTTCCACCCTAAAATAATCTTATGACTGGCCCCAAAATATTTTAAGTACCTTTTTCTAATCTTCTACATATGATGTGCTACTGAGACGTTGTCAAGGCGGTGCCCTCCTTTGCTCAGCTATTTGATAGACCCAGCTTTGTGAAGTCAATATATATTCCCTGTCTCTGTATGTGGGCTCCAAAAAATTATCTTGGGATGGAGTTTGTCCTTTGTCTTAGTTTAGGCTGCTATAACAAAAATACAACTAACCAGGTAGCTTAAACAAGAGGCATTTATTTCTCACAGTTCTGGAGGTTTGGAAGTCCAAGACAAGGTTGGCAGACTTGGTGTCTAGTCACAGTCCATTTTCTGATTCACAGGAACCAGGTCCTCTTATTGTCTCTTCACATGCTGAAAGAGGGCTAGAGGGCCTCCTCCTAGGTCTCTTTTATAAGAACTCTAATCCCTGATAACCTGATTGTGTGTGTGTGCTCAGCTGTGTCCAACTCTTTGTGGCCCTGTGGACTGTAACCCACCAGGATCCTCTTTCCCTGGAATTTTCCAGAAAAGAATACTGGAGTGGGTTACCATTTCCTACTCCAAGGGATCTTCCTGACTCAAGTATCAAAACTGCATCTCTTGCAAATCCTGCATTTGCAGGCAGTCGTTATCACTAGTGCCACCTGGGAAGTCCTTAATAATTTAATTACCTCCTAACACTATCACATTGCGCGTTAGGATTCCAATATAGGATTGTAACATATATATTAGGGGGACACATTAAATCCATAACCATAACCATTTATATCTAAAAATTCATGCCTTCCTTAATTTCACAAAATTCCTGTTTTAATACATTTTAAAGTATTTTCCTTTTCTATTAAATTCATCAGGCACACCAGTAATATTTCTGAGTTGAGTGGTAATATCTTCATAAATGGCATCTTCTCACTACTTGCTCTTATTTTTGTCCATTTTTAAATTTTTACCATTAATTTCATTTTATCATGTTCTCCTTCCATGTATGGATATTTTGCAATGTTGATTCTGCTCTTTGCACTTTCTAAAGCACTCAGTTTAAAATTTTCTTCAATGCTTTGGAGAACATTTTTACCAAATGTGTGTTTTGACTGTCTTTTGCGTGCCATATTCTCTTTCCACCTTGTAGTTGAAGAAGTTTTTCATCCATAGCATACTAATTGTTTTTCTCTTCATTATTTTTAACCTATTCAGTCCTACATAAATTTCCTACTTCTGCCAAAAGAGTGTGAGTGGAAACTTTACTCTGCTCCATCTTTATCTGCTCTTTTATAAGTTTCTCCCTTAAAATTGAAGTTGAAAATTTGAATGTTGAATTTCTTTCTTCTCTGGTAGGACTTGGATGCCTGAGGAGAGTAGAGTGAAAGCTGGGGCCTTGAGTACTTAGTCTGGCAACTTTGTCCATATTCTTTCTCTTTAAATCTCTTTAAACCTCTTGTCTTCTAAGGTAGTTGTATGCTGTCTTCTGTGATGGGAATGGGAACATTCTTGAGATTTTGGCTTGATTTTATGCGTTGGTTCCAACAAGGCAGATTAACAAGAAGTCAGTTGAAAGTTTTAAGCCGCTAGATCTTTTCTTTGGTAAGTCAGTGCATTTTTCCCCTCAGATAACAGAGGTCTTTTGTAATTCAAAGTGGGTTGAAGGATATGGTTTTGTCTCTTTCCTTGTCCTCTTATAAGCTTTATTTTCAGCATGTGCTTAGCTGTTAGAAAGCCAAGTCAGTGAAAATGCCACTGGTCGTCCTGTTTCTACTTCAGTCCTGGCTGTTATTCCTATTTGACAGGAAAGACAGACAACACAGATGTAATGTTTTCTATTACTGTCTTGTCTTCAGGAGCACAAGTCATGCCCCATTACTATTCAGTTTGAGGTCTTCTCTCACAGCCTATGAGTTTGAATGAGCTAGGAATAAAACCATTTAACATATTGGTATTGCATACCAATATTAGGTTCATTTTATCTGTCTTGATACTCATAGTGTTTTCCATTCCATTTTCCTTTATAAAAGAAACAGTTACATTAAGGTATAATCTGAAAACCTTTTTAATTTAAGTATTTTACTGAAGAAGGGCTCTTACAAGCACCTGTAAGAAAGAAATGCATCACCTATAAAGGGGGAAAATTACAACTGTTTTTGAATGGGAGAAATGTGTGACTCCATAACCTCTCTAGCCAGAAAAGTTCATGAACATAAAGTTCATGAGTTAAGGAAATAAAATGCTACTTAAATATACAAAAAATTTATGAAATATTCAACTCAAGTATGCTTCTTAAAAGTGTCCATATCTTATATTCTAGACAGTTGAAAGATGAACCAAAAAAAAAAAAAACATGGGGAAGCTATGAAAGGGTAGGGAAAGAAAGAACTGCTGCAAGAAAGAGATGAAGAGAAAAATATGAGAGTGAGTGAGAGCAAGAGAGGAGAAAACCCAAATTAAGTGAATTGTTCCTTTTAAAATAGTTTGCTATCTTTAAATGGAATTTGGCAAAGGGATGATAACTTATAAAGTTCTTTGTTCAGGTCGGGAAAGAACTGATTAAACCATGAGCATTTACCTACTGAGGGATCACTAGAACCTGCTTTATGATCAGAATGTGAAAAAAAAATCTCCTGAAAATACATTTAGTCCCCTACAACCATAGTATCTGATTATGGAATTTTACCACTCAATTCATGAAACATCTCCCCAGTGGTGAATGACTGTTTTTACATCTCGTAGTAAACAGAAAAGAGGTACAAAATATGATGTCCCCAGACACCCTGCTGGCTTTATGCTTGTATAAAGTTCTCTTTTGCCTTCTTTGGCAACTGTATTTCTTTCCTGAAAGACACTGCTCCTGTCGGCTTGGTTCCCCTTTTTCCATTCCTCCTTGAAGTGTTAGGGGTACCGACCAGAGGAAAAGAAGGCCAACTAGAAAGTTCTCAAGTGTGAAATTGAACCCATAGCCAAACACTGAAAATACTCTTTGTGGCTCAGCAAAAGTTCCATTAACTTTTGTTTATTTCTGGGTGCCACAGTACTTCTTCTTGATTATATCCAGCCCCAGCTGTGGAAGTAATAGAAACGTCTTGTGAATCAATTAGTACATGTGAAACTGCTGTACTACAAAAAATTTACAAGCACCTGAGCTTGATAATGTTGGTCTCATTTGTACCTTAAATTATAGAAATTCAACCATCCTTACTGAAGACTAGCTTATATTTTTAGAACTTGTAGAAGTTAGGAATCAGAACTAAGGAGCTGAGATTTTGTTTCTATTTTCTCCTCCAAAACAAATTTTCTCATGGACTGGCATAGGAACAACTGTTCAAGGGAACTCTATTTCATTTACAAAGAACTTTCTGGTGTATTTATGCATCATTGTAAAATCCATGTCTCCCAGTACTATTTCTGTTTGCAATCCTAATTTTCAATACTTAAAACTGATCATAATCTTTAATATGGTGTTTCTAAGGTGAAAAATCTATCCTGGATAGGCAAATCATCGAGAAAGTGTTTGGCACAGTTACTGGTACATAGTTTATTAGTTTCTTTTATTTTTAGATTTTTTTTTTCACCTTAAAATATTTTCTCTCCTTTTTGACAAATGTGATCTCTAGTGCAGCTACTGTCCCCTTTTAAAACAGATTGCTCTACATCAACAACTCATAAAAACAATAGAGATATATGAGTATTTCACATATCAAAGAAAAGAAGGTTTGCTTTAGGGTGATTTACAGTTGGACAAAGAAAGCTTACCTCCTTTCCAGGCAGTCAGAATCTTCAATAAATTGCACTATAAGCAGTGGAGTATAATGTAAATGTTAATGTATCAAGAAAGATGAAACCTTGGTGGAAATGAAGTATGTAAACCAGTTATGACTAATGTTGTTCATCTGAGCTTTTGGGGTATGATCCATTCTCCCATACGCTGCATGACGCTGTGATAGAAGGACTCCAGACTCCTTTACGCATACCCAACTGTCTGTGCAGGGTGATATATAACACCTAGCATGCTGGTGGCCTTCACCTTCATTAAATATTAAATAATTATAATGCACATTTTATGTCACTTAAAAAGTAGATATTGCCTTATTTTAAAAGGTCTTAAGTTTTCATCTGTGCAAAAGACTATACCTTGAATTTTCAGTGCTATTTTAAATGATTTGCTTTATGGTGCTAGTTTTATAAATGAGCTAAATTGCCCAGATGTTCACTGCCATCCTAGAGCAGTGGTGGAAAAGCCGTCTTTTTGGAAAAGCATCAGTGGAAAAGCATCAGAGTCACAGGGGGAATTGCATAGGTGAGGCTTTTGGGACAGAGCTTACTACAGGTGATGATGATATGGCTTTTTCTTATTTTCTCCTGAGGTTGATAACTGCTGTCAGAAGATGAGTAGATTGATTTAATTGCCTTCCTTCCTCCCTCTGTGGTATCTAAGCATGAAAAAAATTAAAACTAAAAAAGTGATCTCACTTGTGGAAAGGTGTGCTCAAATTCCACACCAGGCTTCAATAGTCATAGGCCACTCAGACATACATCTCATCAGATGTCTTAAACTTTTTTTTTCTTTTTTTTGTAAGGGTACATTCATAGAGGTGATACACTGTTGTGTGTAATTCTTGATGTCTTACCTTTATCCTCACATTTTCTCTCCACCTTAAGAAAGTAAATATCATGACCCCAGGTGGTACTGACTCAGCATCCCCACCAATGCCTTCTGACATTGGGGACTTTTTCTCAGACCTCCTTTCCTGTCTGGCTTCAGTCTACATCACTGAAGAGAGGCACTAGTGGAAGACTGGGGAGGCAAAGGGAAAAATGAAGGAGAAGCCATTATCCCGGGAAGCCATGAGATGCAGCAGCAGAGAGACTTTCCCACAGGCTCCTGCTTTGCAGGCCTACCAGCCAGACGCGACGTAGTCAGGCTGACCACAAACTCAACTTTCCAGCCACTCCAGGGCTTTGAAATCAATACTGATTGTTTCTTCGATCAAGTGCCTGTAACTGCCCAGCTCCTGCCACATTTGTGCAAACCTTAATTTCTATATAGAACACTTATTCCTGAATAATTTCTAGAATAATTGGACTCTGTTTTTCTGACCAAACTCAGACTGACCAAACCCAGAAAGAGCCATATTATAGGTATAGGCTTATATCTTCTCTGATCTAAGAAGAAAAACAAATAATTCAATTAAGTTTCAGCATTTTATTATTAGCAAAAATACATGTAGTATGTTCCATGAAAGTATATGAAAAAAAAATCTGTGTTTTGACACTATGGTTATGGTTAAGAAACTCTAAAAACAAAAAAGAAACTCTTCCTCTATTATTATGATTATTATCACTCCTCTGCCATATTTTAGCTACAATAGTCCCCCTTATTTGTGGTGTCTCTTTCTGCAGTTTTAGTTACCAGTTTCGGTCCACAAAAGCCTGAAAATATTGAATGGAAAGTGCTGAAATAAACAATTCATAAGTTCTAAATTGTGTGCTGTTTTGAGTAGTGTGATGAAATCTCACACTGTCCTTATCCATCCCACCCTTTATCCAGTGTATCCTGCCAGTTGGTCACTTAGTAGCTATCTTGGTTATTAGATGGACTGTCATGTAAATCCCTCCTCATGGGACATACTGCACAATCCTTAGTTCTCCACTTATTTTTGAAATCCTAGCACTTGTGTTCAAGTCATGTTATTTTACAAAATAATAGCCCCAAGGGTAGTGTTTCAGTCAGTGTAGACCAAGGATTAGCTGCATCAAAATCTCAAAGGGGTGGGGCTGGATATCTGCATTTTAATAAGCATTCAAGATGATTTTTATGCCCAGGGAAGTTCTGGCAAGCAGCCTGACAGATGTTAAGTTAACATCTTACCTTTCCCATGAGTATTTTAAAAGAGGAACAAAAAACAAAACAATCATTCAATATGTGTTTATTCCGTATGTCTAATGCCTTTGCTAAACACTGTTTGCTCTTCCAGATTATATCCATCTACAGGGGAACAGATGGGAAGGTAGGGGAAGAGGGACAGAAAGATCTGCCCATAGGTCAAATAAGTGAATAGCTAATGCAACAGCTTTAGATATTCCTCTGCAGGTCAGTAGAAGAGATATTTTGTATAGTATGAGAGATAATTCCTCTCAGGAAGCCTTAAATCCTAATTCTTGGTTGAATGCTTGAAAGTGAAAGTGAAGTTGCTCAGTTGTGTCCAACTCTTTGGGACCCCATGGACTGTAGCCCACCAGGCTCCTCCATCCATAGAATTTTCCAGGCAAGTGTACAGGAGTGGGTTGCCATTTCCTTCTCCAGAAGATCTTCCTGACCCAGGGATTCAACCCAGGTCTCCTGCATCTCCCGAATGGCAGGCAGACGCTTTACCCTCTGAGCCACCAAGGATTGTTCCTACACACAAGCCCAATCTTTTCAGGAGAACTGGGTGCATAACTTTTTCTAGTTTTTTAAAGTAAATATGAGAGATTTCCCCTGCCTATTGTTAGAGCCACAAATAGGACCCAACCCAACCCTTCTATAAGCTTTTGTTTTCTTTGTATTTGCAATTGTAAATGGTTTTGTAGTGTTGTTATAGATACTCTAAACATAATTGATTTTAACAAGGAATTGGCAATAAAGCTCATTTCAGAGTCTTTTAGCTTTAAGTGGAAATTCATAAAAAGCAAACTAAGAGATGTAAAAAACTGATTGAATCTTATAAACCAATGTATGATCTAAAATAAAAATTCCACATCACAAAACAATTATCTCCAATGATCCAAAAAGGAAAATTTTAAAGTCTGATTGTTTCATTCTTAGCTAGATGGAGGAAAAGTTGAACACAATATACTGAGAGTATTTAAAACAGAAAGCCCATTCAACATCTGTTTAACCTCAATTGGAAGGAGATCTCCTTAACAGTACCTTTTATGCCTTTTAGATTGCTTCGTATTATCGAGGGACATCTTTTCTCCTTCTATGTAACTACCTATTTAATGTGATGAACAGCTTTACAGCAGAATTGAGCTGTAGTTGCAAATACAAAAAATTCAATAGATATAAAAACCTGGCTTAGTTTTCATTGCTATTGTAATAGAGTAATGCTAGATCATTTTAGGTTAATAGAGCAAAGTATTTTTAGAAATTACTGGACCTTACATAGATTCTAAAACAGCAGAAATAAGATTTGAGAACTTTTAAAAAATGGGGAAAGATTCGCATTTACAGCTTTGTCATAATGTGAAAGCAACCGTTAGAAAAAATTTTGGCTTATTATGATTTTTAAACAATAAATCTTTTATTGAATATAAAATGAGCTTTCCAAAGAAAAGTTATTTCAAGAGTAATAGCTGGTTTTCTGTAGCATTAATATGAGCATCCATGTCTAAGGCCCTCCCTCTCAGTTGACTAGTGAAATAAAAAATAGAATATAAGAATGGGGAAAGCTTTATCAAGTAGAAATTAGGAGAATGAGATACTCATGCCCAGAAACTTTGAGCAATTTCTGCAAGGTAAGTACAGATATGATATATCTAAGAATGGGGAGGACAGTCACCACCTATGAAGTTATGCCTTTCAGGGAAAGTAGTTACAAGAGATTCCAACATCCTCCTATCCCCACCCTACCCCAGTGCCACATGGTCATAACTATCTCACAGGGCAAAGGTTGGAGGTGAACCCCCAATTGGCTATGTCCATATTAGCTGGGGAAGCCTTGGTGATGTTCACTTCCCTACCCCTACCCCCCATACTAACACAGCTGATGTAGACTACCAAGGCAGGCAGAGAACTGGCATTTGGCTGTGATTGCCTCTTACTAGGAGGGAGTGGGCAAGGAAGAAGTATGAGAAATGAGATTGAAGCAGAAGACTCCAGCACATTTCTGACTGCCTCGACCATGAAGGGAAAGACACCTCATCCAAAGGTAGTTTTCTACCACTGTTGCCTCAGCCTCGGATGCTATCCATGCTGGTCCCAGAGAAGAGAGATTCTGAAACAGGAAGTTAACATTATAGCAACTCTAAATTTTCATTTTAGCCTTCTATCTAGATTGGTCAGATTAGAATAGGAACCCAAGTACTCTTACAAAACCAGTCTCAACTTCTGCCTAGTCAATAATAGACCTTCCTCCACAATGATGGGGCTCCCCAGATGGTGCAATGGTAAAGAATCCACTTGTTAATGCAAGAGAAGCAAGAGATGCAGGTTCAATCCCTGGGTTAGGAAGATCCCCTGGAAAAGGAAATGGCAACCCACTCCCGTATTCTTGCCTGGAAAATTCCATGGACAGAGTAATGATGATGATTCTTATGGTGACAAGAACAATGATTAGAATGGCAACTACCATTTATTATGCAATTACCACATGCATGATGCTCTGCTAAACTCTTTCTGGTATTAAATCAGTTAATCATAAGTGAATTTAATAATAAATGATCATATTTATTTTTAATGATCATAATCATAACATCAGTAGTCATGTACTATCAGTTCAGTTCAGTTGCTCAGTCGTGTCCAACTCTGCGACCCCATGAAACCCAGCATGCCAGGCCTCCCTGTCCCTCTATATAGTAGGTGCCATTATTAGGAATATTCTATAAAGGAGGACTCTGAGCTTAGACAGACTTACTACCTTGACCAAACTCATTTGTCTAGAGAGAAGCTGAGTTAGGATTTGAGTTTCACTTCAGTCCAGTTCAGTTGCTCAGTCGTATCCGACTGTGACCCCGTGAACTACAGCATCACCAACTCCCAGAGTCTACCCAAATTCATGTTCATTGAGTCGGTGATGCCATCCAACCATCTCATCCTCTGTCAACCCCTTCTCCTCCTGCCCTCAATCTTTTCAAGCATCAGGGTCTTTTCAAATGAGTCAGTTCTTCACATCAGGTGGCCAAAATATTGGAATTTCAGCTTCAGCATCAGTCCTTCCAATGAACACCCAGGACTGATCTCCTTCAGAACGGACTGGTTGGATCTCCTTGCAGTCCAAGGAACTCTCAAGAGTCTTCTCCAACACCACAGTTCAAAAGTATCAATTCTTTGGCGCTCAGCTTTCTTTATGGTCCAACTCTCACATCCATACATGACTATTGGAAAAACCATAGCCTTGACTAGATGGACCTTTGTTGACAAAGTAATGTCTCTGCTTTTTAATATGCTGTCTAGGTTGGTCATAACTTTCCTTTTTTGGATAAGAAAACAGAGAAACTTAATTAATTTAAGAGATGATCAGTATCTGGTCTGAGAAATCAGAGCAAATGAGAGAATGAAGAATACAGAGGTTTGAAAAGTCTTTAACCCATGTTCCTTAAGGGATAATAGATTTACAAAGTTAGGGGAAGTAAACATGAGATTGGCCTGAATGGCCAAAATGTAGTTTAAAAGAAATTAAAAAGATTGCTTTCACACAAATTTTAAAATTCTCTGTTCTAGTTCTGTGTAAAATGTCATTGGTAATTTCATAGGGGTTGCATTGAACCTGTAGATTGATTTGGGTAGTATAGTTCTTTTAACAATATTAATTCTTCCAGTCCAAGATTATAGTATATCTATCTTTTGTGTCATCTTCAGTTTCTTTCATCAGCATCTTAGTTTATAGAGTACAGGTCTTTTGCCTCCTTAGGTAAGTTTATTCTTAGGTATTTCATTGTTTTTGACGTGATAGTAAATGATATTGCTTCCTTAATTTCTCTTTCTGATATTTCATTGTTAATGTATAGACATGCAAGAGGTTTCTGTGTATAAACTTTACCAGATTCACTGGTGAACTCTCGTAGCTTTCTAGTAGCATCTATAGGATTTTCTGTGTATAATATCATGTCATCTGCAAACTGTGACAGTTTTTCTTCTCTGATTGCTATAGCTAGGACTTCCAAAACTATGGAAGTGGCAAGAGGGGACATCCTTGCCTTGTTCCTGATCTTAGAGGAAATGCTTTCAGCTTTTCACCGTTGAGTATGATTATTAGTTATGGATTTGTCATATATAGCTTCCCAGGTGACTCAGTGGTAAAGAATCTGCCTGTCAATGCAAGAGACACAAGAGACGTGGGTTCAATGCCTGGGTTGGAAATATCCCCTCGAGGGGAAAATGGAAACCCACTCCAGTATTCTTGCCTGGGAGATCCCATGGACAGAGGAGCCTGGCTGGCTATAGTCCATGGGATTGTGAAGAGTCAGACATGACTTAGCAACTAAACAATAACATGTTCTCTCTATGCCCACTTTCTGAAAGCTTTTTATCATAAATTGAGTGTTGAATTTTGTCAAAAGCTTTTCCTGCATCTGTTGAGATGATCATATGGCTTTTATTCTTATTTGTTGGTATAGTGTATCACATGGTTCACAGATATTGAAAAACCCTTACATCCCTGAGACAAATGCCACTTGATCATGGTGTATGATCTTTTTAATGTATTATTGGAGTCATTTGTTAGTATTTTGCTGAGGAATTTTGCATCTGTATTCATCAGTGATATTGCCTATAATTTTATTTTTTGGTTATGTCTTTGGTTTTGGTATCAGGATGATGGTGACCTCATAGAATGAGTTCAGGAATGCTTCTTCTCCTTTTTGGAATAGTTTCAGGATAGATGTTAACTCTTTTCTAAATGTTTAGTACAATACACCTGTGAGGCCATCTTGTCTTTGACTTTACCTTGGGGATTTTTAAGTACTGATTCAACTTCAGTGCTGGTAACTGATCTGTGCTTATTTTCTATTTCTTCCTGATCGTCTTAAGAGGTTGTAAATGAAAAAAAAGATTGCTAATTGAAAAAGAACAATGGAGGCAGGACACATTAGACTGACTAAAATTTAACCAATATTATAGAAAAAAAACAATGACTCTCCCAAAATTTAGAATAAGAAGTAAGATAATGAGAGAAAAGATAAGAGACAAAAAGAACAGATCTGGGAGATGTAACATACAAATAATAGAAATCAGAGTAAAGAACTGAACAGAGAAAACAAATAAATAATAAAAAGCTTTTTCTTAAAAAAGATTGCATCTTTAGGACAAAAGAATTAGGAAAATTGTAGACAGGAAACAATTATTTCCTACAACAACAACAAAAAAGGATAGTCTAGCAGAGAAAGGAGGAAAAGATAATTAATAACAGTATAGAAGGTAAAAGGAATAAAAGATTGTGACTTGAGAATTCTATATGGTCAAATTGCTGATTATGAACAGGATAACTGAAAGTTATTCTCATATATGGAGAAATCTAGAAAATCTTACAGATCGGCGCTTTGGAGTTGGGGCACCCTCAAATAGCCAGTCCTTTAGGCTAAGATTTTAATCCAAATGTGTAGCATACAAACAGAGAGCTAGTGATATTAAGAAAATTATCACTGAACAACAAAACCAATGGAACATAAATGCTATGATAACTGTAATGCATTGATTTTTCTACTGGTGTAACTAATCATCACAAACTTAGTAGCTTAAACAATACAATTTATTTTCTTACTGTTCTGCAGGTTAAAATTTTGACATGTGTCTTTTGGGGCTAATATCAAGGTGTCAGAAGTGCTGCATCGCTTTCAGAAGGCTCTAGGGGAAGTTTTGCTTCTGTCACGTGAGCATATGTTCCTCGGTTCTTTGTCTCATCACAAAAGATTTGGAGTGACGGACATTAAAGCCCCCTTGGCATGTCACAGCTCTCAGGTCTTGGATAGACCGTGGTATAGCTCTCAGGTCTCGAAAGGACCATGTTATAACTCTTAGACAAATCTGTTACAGCTCAGTGTTATAGCTCTATTTTATTTAGAAGATAGCAGGAAAATCCATCTTCGAGGCGTGAGGGCATGTTGACCCAAAGACACGAGGAGAAGAGTACCCCAGAGAGAGAGAGCTAGCTTTGGCTCTTCTTTTTATATGTTCATCTCTCCCTGGGCCAGCCAGGAGTGTTATTTGTTTTACCTGAGGTCCTCACTCCAGTCCTCGGACCTTCTTTTGTTCTATTTTCGAGGGCCTTTCCCTTCTTTGTCTTTTAGCCACTGCCATTTTGGACTCCTTTTCCCTATTCTACCTACGTAACACTTCCTTGACTTTTCCAGCATTTAGAGCTGTCAACAATCTTTAGCTCGTGGTCTCCTTCCACCATTGTTAAAGCTAGCAACATTGCATTTTGTGACCATTCTTCTATTGTCACATCCCCCTCTGACTCTCTTCTTCTTCATTTTAAGCACCCTTATGATTAAATTGGGCACAATATGATAATCCAGGAAAATCTTGCATCTCAAGCTCCTTAAGATAAATTACATATATAAAGTCCCTTTTGCCATGTAAGGTAACATATTCACAGTTTTCAGAAAGTAGAGCATCGGTTCAGTTCAGTTCAGTTCAGTAGCTCAGTCGTGTCTGACTCTTTGCAACCTCATGGACTGCAGCACACCAGGCCTCCCTATCCATCACCAATTCCCGGAGTTTATTCAAACTCATGTCCATTGAGTCAGTGATGCCATCCAACAGTCTCATCCTCTGCAACCCCTTCATCTCCCGCCTTCAAACTTTCCCAGCATCAGGGTCTTTTCAAATGAGTCAGTTTTTCGCATCAGGTGGCCAAAGTACTAGAGTTTCAGCTTCAGCATCAGTCCTTCCAACGAATATTCAGGACTGATTTCCAATAGGATGGACTGGTTGGATCTCCTTGCAGTCCAAGGGACTGTCAAGGGTCTTCTCCAGCACCACAGTTCAAAAGCATCAATTCTTCAGTGCTCAGCTTTCTTTATAGTCCAATTCTCACATCCATACATGACCACTAGAAAAACCATAGCTTTGACTAGAAAGACCTTTGTTGGCAAAGTTATGTCTCTGATTTTTAATATGCTGTCTAGGTTGGTATAACTTTTCTTCCAAGGAGTAAGTGTATCATGGCTACAGTCACCATCTACAGTGATTGTGGACCCCCCCCCCCAAAATAAAATCTGTCACTATTTCTCCTGTTTGCCCATCTATTTGCCATGAAGTGATGGGACCGGATGCCATGATCTTCATTTTCTGAATGTTGAGCTTTAAGCCAACTTTTTCACTCTCTTCTTTCGCTTTCATCAAGAAGCTCTTTAGTTCTTCTTCACTTTCTGCCATAAGGGTGGTGTCATCTGCATATCTGAAGTTACTGATATTTCTCCCAGCAATCTTGATTCCAGCTTGTGCTTCATTCAGCCCAGTGTTTCTCATGATGTACTCTGCATATAAATTAAATAAGCAGGGTGATAATATACAGCTTTGATGTATCCCCTTCCCTATTTGGAAACAGTCTGTTTTTCCATGTCCAGTTCTAACTGTTGCTTCCTGACCTGCATACAAATTTCTCAAGAGGCAGGTCAGGTGATCTGATATTCCCATCTCTTTCAGAATTTTCCCCAGTTTCTTGTGATCCACACAGTCAAAGGCTTTGGCATAGTCAATACAGCAGAAATAGATATTTTTCTGGAACTCTCTTGCTTTTTTGATGAACCAGCGGATGTTGGCAATTTGATCTCTGGTCCTCTGCCTTTTCTAAAACCAGCTTGAACATCAGGAAGTTCACAGTTCACATATTGCTGAAGCCTGGCTTGGAGAATTTTGAGCATTACTTTACTAACGTGTGATATGAGTGCAATTGTGCGGTAGTTTGAGCATTCTTTAGCATTGCCTTTCTTTGGGATTGGGATGAAAACTGACCTTTTCCAGTCCTGTGGCCACTGCTGAGTTTTCCAAATTTGCTGGCACATTGAGTGCAGCACTTTCACAGCATCATCTTTCAGGATTTGGAATAGCTCAACTGGAATTCCATCACTTCTGCTATCTTTGTTCGTAGTGATGCTTTCTAATGCCCACTTGACTTCACATCCCAGGATGCCTGGCTCTAGGTCAGCCATCACACCATCGTGATTATCTGGGTCGTGAAGAACTTTTTTGTACAGTTCTTCTGTGTATTCTTGCCATCTCTTCTTAATATCTTCTGCTTCTGTTAGGTCCATACCATTTCTGTCCTTTATCGAGCCCATCTTTGCATGAAATGTTCCTTTGGTATCTCTGATTTTCTTGAAGAGATCTCTAGTCTTTCCCATTCTGTTGTTTTCCTCTATTTCTTTGCATTGATAGCTGAAGATGGCTTTCTTATCTCTTCTTGCTATTCTTTGGAACTCTGCATTCAGATGTTTATATCTTTCCTTTTCTCCTTGGCTTTTCGCTTCTCTTCTTTTCACAGCTATTTGTAAGGTCTCCCCAGACAGCCATTTTGCTTTTTTGCATTTTTTTCCCATGGGGATGGTCTTGATCCCTGTCTCCTGTACAATGTAACGAACCTTGTTCCATAGTTCATCAGGCACTCTATCTATCAGATCTAGGCCCTTAAATCTATTTCTCACTTCTACTGTATAATCATAAGGGATTTGATTTAGGTCATACCTGAATGGTCTAGTGGTTTTCCCTACTTTCTTCAATTTAAGTCTGAATTTGGCAATAAGGAGTTCATGGTCTGAGCCACAGTCAGTTCCCGGTCTTGTTTTTGCTGACTGTATAGAGCTTCTCCATCTTTGGCTGCAAAGAATATAATCAATCTGATTTTGGTGTTGACCATCTGGTGATGTCCATATATAGAGTCTTCTCTTGTGTTGTTGGAAGAGGGTGTTTGTTATGATCAGTGCATTTTTTTGGCAAAACTCTATTAGTCTTTGCCCTGCTTCATTCCGTATTCCAAGGCCAAATTTGCCTGTTTCTCCAGGTGTTTCTTGACTTCCTACTTTTGCATTCCAGTATAAAAACCATTTTTAAATTATTGTAAATATTAGTATTTTAACTCTTGTTCTAAGGTTTCATGATTATGTGTTTTCCTTATATATTTCTTTTGACTCTGGCCTTAAATGTTGCTATTCTTGATTTTGCAAATTGACTTCTAAGTTCCTCTCTTAAGCTTTTGAATCCTGACACTGATTTTAGTTTCTTCTTCTGAGTTAGAGTGAGAATAGGACCACTCAAGAATGGGGATTATATAGTATTATATTCCTATGTAAAATCTACAGGTAGAGATAAAATTTAAATGCTTATTATCACTATTCCACCATTGGAGGAATTATGTGAAAGAAGGGAGATGGCAGTTGATATACTCACCAATAAATGAAGATATTCAGGAGAGCCAAACTTTAGAATATAGGGAGAGTAATACAAACTCATATCTAAAATATAAACTAAATATGAATTAGATGATTCTTAATTTTTTTTGGTTTGTCTACATTTAAAGCTTTAAGTCATCATTTTTAATACTATCTATAATTTAAAGTGATAGACAAAGTATATGCATATAAAATATAAATATATACATGTATGTTTACACATATGTGTATATAAATATAACATATCTATAAATGATCAAAAAAAATTAGGCTTCAGCTCAAAGACTGTTATTTGAAGCAAGTTTTATATGCTGTTGGGCAAAGGGTAAAACTTTATAGCATGTAAAAATACAAGCTACACTTGAAATCCTGCTTTGGCTAAAATCCTGAATTCTTTTTAACTAATGAAAGAAAAAATGGGATTACGGTAGATATTTCCAATCCAGTTTTTAAAAAAATAGTGTTAACTTCTGCCTGTCAAAGGAGATCATTATTTGTAACCTAAATCTGTTGATGTTTTTGTTGGACATTGATTCATTAAAAGAAAATTCATAGGCAAGCCATTCCTGCCAGTTGTCTGAAAAGCAAATTGAAATAAATTGGCAGGAGGGGTTTAGGCATGAATCAGAACTCTGCTTGCCTGCTTCTTTTCCAGCATGTATAGGGGAAAACTTGTGACATTATTTCCAAACTGGAAATTTTGATCAGATTATACCCGGGATTCTAAATTTTAAAAAGCAGCTATACAAGCAAAGTACTGGCAGGATTTTTAAGCTGTTAGATATATTTTAATGACATATATAACTAGAATTATTAAATTTAAAGCAACATTTTTAAAAGTGATATGAATGAACTCTCAGGTAGTATAATTGGGGTGGTGGGAACCATGCCAGGAAACAAATGAGTGAATGAATGGGAAAATTTTCACTTTAAAACAAAATAAACCTAAGAAGAATGTGTAGCAGACTTATTCTGTGCTGCTCTCTGGGTTAGGTACCTCCTAACAGCCACTTAGGACCCATCTCTATCTTTCTAGACCCTGGGGTCTATAATTCGTACAATTTCTATACTCACACTTTCAAGACCAAGGTTAACAAATGTTTTCTATAAAGATCCATATAGCAAATATTTAGGCTTTGTAGACCGAATGGCCTCTGTTACAAATATTTATCTCTGCTGCTGTAGCACAAAATCAGCTATAGGCTAACATTATATATTTTCAAAGGGCTGTGAGAAAAAAGAAAAAATCTGTGGACCTGTTCTAGACTGCAGTCTACAGTTCCCTGTAGGTACATAAGTCAGAGGGTATGTAGTTTGTAGACCACACACTTTGTGATACAAGGAGATCTTAGAAAATAGAATAGTTAAGGTGTGAGGAGAAAATATCACAAATAGAATGAAGATAGAGATCCCTTTTTTAAATTATATATATAAAAAAAAAACCTATCAGATCTATGAAAGGACTGGGTTCTCCAGAAAAAAACAGGAAATCATTCCAATGCATTACTTTTATGGCCCTCAGAATAGAAGCTTATTTATGAAATAAGGAAAAAAAAAAAAAAAAAACCTTGATTAGGAGTAGTATTATTGACAGCCCTCCAATTTCAAGGCTAAGGGACACGCCTGCTTCAGAATGAAGCTGGAGCAGGACAGCAGAGAACCCCTGTACCACTGCTGTCATAAGGTTAGAAAGCACTAAACGACAAGCAACAGACATCTGTCCCTGAGACAGAGGTAAGGAAACTGAGGTGTGAGCACAAAGGAAAGGCTGAGAGCTGACAGTGAGCAGTAACCTTGAGGAAAATCCTCTGGCTACCTATCTCCCAAGACTGGTACAAGATAACCTTGAAGCAAAACTCAAACCAGTTCAGAGACTGAGTAAAGTGATTCAACCTCTCATACTACTGGTCTAACAGAAAAGGCATCCCTATTCCCAGGCTTAAATGTTTTATATATATATTTGTGTCATATATATATGACACAAATAAGAAAAAAGAACCCACTGTCAAGAGACAAAGCAAGTAACAGAATCAGACTCAGAAATGACCCAAACATTGGAAATACCAGATATGGAATTTTAAATACCTATCATTAATAAGTAATAAATTATAAATATAGTGGAAAACATATTCAACATGCCTCAACAGCTATGAAATTTTACAAAGAAAAAAATAAATGATGTAAAAAAAAAAATAGTCAAGTACAAATGCTAGAAAATGCCTTCCCAAAATTAAATAGTTTTTGAGACTAAAGCATGAATGAATGATATAAAAATCAGAGAATATCAGCAGACCTACACCACAGGAAATTTGAAAAGCAATGCAAGATTTTAGGCAAAAGGAATATGATACTGGACAAAAACCTGGATCCACACAAATATGTATAAATGAAGAACACTAGAAATAAAGTGGAGGTAAATATAAAAGACATTCTTTCTCACTTTTATTTGCTCCAGAAAAGAATTGAATGTAAAGAAAAACTAGTAGCTATGCCTTAGGGTTTATACATATGTAAATGTAAAGTGGATGACATCATACATCATTGGCAATAAACTGTTATACGAATTACACTCTAAATAAAGCAGCATAATATTTGAAGTACACTGTTATTAATTAATCATGTATATTGAAAGACCTGGGCAACAACTATATTTTCTCAAAGAGGTATATATAATAAACTAATCATGGAAATAAAATGAATTGTATAAATTAATCAAAATTAAGCCATGAGAAAGAGACAAGAAAGAACAAAGAACAGATGGAACAAATGGAAAACAAATAGCAAGATGATAGATTTCAGTTAAACTATATCCGTATTTACTCTTTAAAAAAATGGCTTAATTTTTAACACTAGTCAAAAGGCAGAGACTGTCAGATTGGATAATGTCTCAGTCTGTTCAGGCTGCTACAATAAATACTATAGATTGAGTGACTTACATAATACAGACATTTCTCTCTCCCAGTTCTGGAAATTGGGAGTTCACGACCATGGCAGCTGGCAGCGTTGGTGTCTGGTGAGTCTACTTCCTGATGCATAGACAGCTGTCTTCTCACCGTGTCCACACATGAGAAAAGAGCCCTCATGACCTAATCACCTTGCAATTTCAGTATAAGAATCAGAGGAGGGAAAGTGGCATATTCAACTTACGGCAGATAAAAGGCAAGACGCAACTTTATTCTGTCTAGGATAAACTATTTAAATATAAAGAGAAATGTAGAGAAAAAGCAAAAGAATGAAAAAATATATGCTGTACCAATACTAATCGAAAGAAAGCTGGAGTGACAATATTAATAGCATACAAAATAGATCAAGGAATACTATCAGGAAAAAAAGAAGGACATTACATCATGATAAAAGGTGCAGTTAAATTATAAGACATAGAGATCCTAAATATGTACATATTTACAACAAAGCTTCAAATTACATGAAGCAAAATTGATAGAATTAAAAAGAGAAATGGACAAATGCACAATTAATTTTGGAACTTCAATGCTCTTCTCTCAAAAATCAATAGAACAAATAAACAAATCCTTCTGTAAGGATACAGAAGATTTGAAAAATGCTATCACCTAACTTCATCTAATTAATGTTTATAGAATGCTCTACCCAACACTAGCAGAGTACACATTTTTATTCAAGTACTCATGGAACATTCACCATATTTTGATAGAATAAATCAAATATTAATAATTTTAAAATAATTTAAATTATATACAATGTTCTCCATACCAGGAGTGAACCAGAAATCAATAGACTTTTGAAAAATATTCTAACATCTGGAAATTAGATAACACATTGTTTTAAACAATTCATGAGGGAAGAAGTCACAAAGGAAATCACAAAAATATTTTGAATTGAATAATAATCAAAACATCACATCAAATGTGTGGGATGTTACTCAAATAGTCCTTAGAGAAAAATCTAGAAATCAAATGCTTATACAAGGAAAGAGATCTTAAATCTATTATCTAGGTTTTTCTATGTTAAGAAATGTTGAAAAGAGCAAATTAAGCCTAAAAAAAACAGGGAAGGAAATTATGTTTAATCAGGAACAAAAAAAAAAAAACCAATAGAATGAAACAAAAAACTGGGGGGAAGTTGATAGATCAATAAAAATGATAAAACTCAAGCTAGGCTGATCAGGAAAAAAAGAGGACACAAGTAACCAACACATGGAATGAGTAAGGAACATCACTGTAGAACCTGCAGATATTAATAGGGCAATAACAGGCTGCCAGTGTCACGTCCTTAAATTTGACAGGTTGGAAGAAATGAACAAGTCCCTTACAAGACACAAACTACCAAAGCACACTGAAGAAGAAACAGATAATCTGATTAGTCTGATTTCTATTAAACGAATTAAATTTGTAGCTAAGAAGTTTCTAAATAAGGCCTTGATGTTCTCACTTATAAATTCTATCATACACTGAAGGAAGAAAGTATGACAATTCTACAAAACTTTTCAAAGATATAATAGTTAAAGTAATACTCTTGTTTTATGAGGCCAGTATTACCTTGATATCAAAACCAATTAGAGTATAAGAAAACTATAGAGTAGCATTCATGAATGTGTGTGTGTGTGCACGCGTGTGTGTGTGTGTATGTGTAGGTGACAGGACCAAGACCAAGTGAGACTTGTACCCAACAATGCAAACCTAATTCAACATTTCAAAGTGAATCAAAAAGGAAAAACTATATTGAAAAGCCAATCAGTGGTTGCTGGGGCCTGGCTGGAGCTTGGGGGAGAAAGTGTTGACAAAGAGGTCTGAAAGAATTTCTAGTAGAAATGAAACTTTATCTCTCCCGATGGTTGTGGCAGTTACATGAGTGCATACATTTGTCAAAAGTTATAGATCTATACACTTAAAAAGGTGAATGCTGTTAAACGTAAATAATATCTCAGTGAATCTGATCTCAAACAAAAAAACAAATTGTCACCCTACATTCAAGCAAAATAAATAACAAATTTACTTTCTCAAATATTTTTTGAATGTTTGCTACGTAAGTGACACTGTTTGAGGGCTACTATCTATATATACCTTTTTCTTTTTGTTTTAAGTATAATGTGAGTTATGTGTGACATACTGATTTTTTCCAGTAAATATTTTCATTTGTATAAGACAGCATCTTAATGGCTCAGTTAAAGTATTATTTAAGAAAGCTTTTTCTACTTAAAAAAAAAAAACATTCTGAATTCCTTTTCTTTTCATGACAAACTTGTAAGCAAATAGGTAAAATCATGAACATAAAACCATTTTATTTGTTTCAGAAACTATTTCAGAAATCCACAGTGAAGTAAATAATGTTTTGTTCTTGTTCTATTACTTGGTAAAGGACAGTTGTTAGTGTAACCATCATTTTAAAATTAGAGTAAATAAGGCTTTTTCTATACAAAGTTTTTGACAGTTAGCATGCCATTGTATGGAATGAGAAGGAGTAAAAGAGTATCAGAAATGATGTTGAGACTTTGAATTGCTTTTTCTTTCATGAAGTGTATTGATAAATCACTTATATCACACAATAACCCATAATCAATATGCTATAAGACTCATTACCATGAATTAGTAGTAAGAAATGTTACTTTATCCTTTAGCTGCTAAGACTGTAATACTTAGCATCATTTTAATGAGTTGCCTACTACTTATTCACCGTCTAGTATTAACTGGAAAAAAAAGACATTCCAATTAATACTGCACACTGAAATAGATGAAGGAGCACTTTTGGAAATCAAGCAAAACTTTCTGTAGAATTTTTTCTAGATACATATTTAGAGTACCAAATCATTGTATGAATTTAGAGTTCAAATGTATTTCTAAGAGAATGAAAGTGTTCTCATGTCTGAAGCTCTCTATGCTGTAAATTCTGGATGATGCAGACTGAAATCTGCTCAGAGGAAGGTAAGTACATTTAATATTGAGTAGTGTAACCTGGGCTATTTCACTATTTCATAGTATGTAACTAATTTCTTCATCCTATTTATAATATTCCTGTTCTACATGAATGGGAAGAAAACCTCTCCCCAAACTTTCACTTATTTTTATTTCTTATTATGCAAATATTTTATAAACTATAATTAAATGCCAAATAAAAGAACAGCATTTCTTCACAATCTTCTCACCTCAACAATTAAATTTAAAATTTTTCATTATCCTTTTGAAGCCTTGACAATATGTCTGTAAAATTTTTGACATAGTAGTAAACATAGTGATAAAATTGTTTACTCATTCATTCAGCAAATATTTACTAAGTGCTAACATGATTTTGATTAGGCTTCTTTCATAGTAAAGAATCTGCCTGCAATGCAGGAGACCCCTGTTGGATGCCTGGGTCAGGAAGCTCCCCTGGAGAAGGGATAGGCTACCCACTCCAGTATTGTTGGGCTTCCCTCATGGCTCAGCTGGTAAAGAATCCACATGCAATGTGGGAGACCTGGGTTTGATCCCTGAGTTGGGAAGATGCCCTGGAGAAGAGAAAGGCTACCCACTCCATTTTTCTGGTCTGGGGAATTCCATGGACTATACAGTCCATGGTATCACAAAGAGTCGGACACAACTGAGCAACTTTCACTTTCACCATGATTTTAGGAACTTTGGTTATAGCAGACTGCTGGGGTCCAGCCCCGGTGGATCCAGGGAATTTGAAGGGGAGACAGTGTCGGCGATCAGGAAACAATAGATTGATTAAGTATTAATTAGAGATATAAAGAGTGGTTAAATAGGGATAGCTCGGCGAAGAAATTCAGTGGAGAAAAGAGGCTGAATAACTTGGTTTACGTGGAAAACCAATAAAATTCCAAGACAAGGAATTTGCGCCACCTACATAGGCCACAGGCATCCTCCCGTTCTCCTGAAGGAGAGGAGACACTAAGGCCTCCCCACTGAGATCTTAGAAGCCCAGGCAAAATTAGTAGGCTTGGCGAGCCTCCACTTCCAGATGGGAATTCAGCCAGAAGGTGAGAGAAAGAACAACACGAGGAGACCAAGCTTCGGTGAGCAAGGCCTGCACTTTATTTTCCAAAGTAGTTTTTATACCTTAAGTTGTGCATAGAGGATAATGGGGGAAGGGGTAGAGTCATGCAAGGTCAGCAGTCCTTGATCCTTATCAAAGCCAGGCTTTCTTCCTGCAAACTTATCATATGCAAAAGTTTAGGTGATTTACATCATCTTCTGGCCAGGAGGCCTGCTAACATTTTATGACCCTTTCTTCAGAAAACTTATTTTTCTCTAAAGGTGATTATTCTAAAGTCAGGCACCACCCTCCAAAAGCATTAGATAAAGTTGCATTCCTATAGGGCAAAAGTGTGGTGGGCTGTAACAAGAAAAGAATTAACTCAAGGGTCCAAGGTTACAAACATTAAAGCTACTACTTACATTCCTATACACCAACTAATTAATCAATATACTCTCAGGGACACAGTAGGTAAGGGATATGGAAACTTAGCAGCAAACATTGGCCCAATAAATGAAAACCCTTCACCAGTATAATTTCTAATCAACCCACTATATTATACTAATAATCTTCTAACTGCTCAAAAGAATCTGTATTTAGAAAGTTTAGAACATCTCATGCCTCTCATGGTTGGGAGGCTGTGAACAATCACATGTGGCCGGAAGAACCTGTTCAGACAGGCTAGAGAACTTCCAAAGGAGTTTGTGAACTAAAACACTCTTGTCATGCCCAGGAACTTTATTAACTGGAGCTGTAAGTTAACTCTTTTTCAGAGAGAGGTGGTGGGGGACAGCCCCCTGTAGAGTCAGAGGTGTAGGTGAGAGCACAAAGCAGTGAAGTAGGCAGACTCTGGTTTTGGGGGTAGATGCTCGAGAATTTCCAGGGATACTCCTGAGGCTCAATCCCACCTTTGCGTATGCCGAGCCTCCTTCCTCATGACCTTTGCCACAGGCGGAGTTCCTCATGCTGGCTCCCGGCAGCAGACCAAAACCAATCTCTGCTTTCTTGAAGATTAAATTCCAGGGGATTGAAGATAGATGATTAAGAAAAGAAAAGAAGTACATTTTGTTGCTGTTAAAAGGTGATAAATACTTTGGTTAAAGAAAAGAAGATTATGGGGGTGTCAAGAGTGTCAGGGAGCAGGGAGGGGCATTGCACTGTTAAATACTAGTATAAGCAGAGCAGGTCTCCTTGAAAAGGCAACACTAGAGCAAAGACTCAAAGGAGGTGAAGTAGCTAGCCGTGTGGATGTCAAGGGAGAGTTCCAGACAGGCCCCAGAGCCAGGCTGAGGCCCTAGACAGGAACCGGACTGGACGCCAAGGTGGCTAGAGTCCAGGAAGCAATGTGGAAGATGGTAGGGGATGAAGAGAGAGAGCTGGTGGGGCAGGGGGAGGAGAGGGCTTTGTGAGGCCTTTTTAGTTCTTGGGCTGTAGAAGTGTGTTGTATTCTTGTTGCTTATTTTTTTCACCACCTACCATCGTATCAGAAGCATTTTCCATATCATTTCATCCTCTTCTATATCCAGTATATGGTAGGATAGAAAGTAATTCCCCCATTGATGTTAGCCTGAGCAATGGAGCAAAAACAACCTTCTGTGAAAAAGAAAACAGGGAAAGATACAAATCTGATACATTTTATTTTTGGATCCTCTCATTTATCTCAGCATTTGTTCTTTCTCATCCCCATTACCACACCTAAGTGCCTAAGGGAAAAAAAAAAACTGTTCTAATATTCATAGGTCTTAAAATTTTTCAGAGATTGATATTTTATTTTTTTGCTAACACTCTCCTGGATGTGGAAGAAGCAATGTTTAACACAAAAGGAAATTGCAAAGAAAGAATTTCAGACATTGGAATCTTCTCTCAAGATGTGTAGGGGAGACCTTGTCTCAGGGATGTCTAGGATGGTTGATATAACAGATAAGCCAATATGTTTACCCTTCTATGAATGTACGTGGCTAGAGCTGGAATTTGGCCCAAAGGTGACTGTTTAAAATCGTATGATTCTGAGGCACGTATTCCTCCTATTTTGAAGAACGTCTGCCTTTTCCCAGGAGATAGTGTTGGAATTGATGTGTCTCACACCCATGGTTCCTGTCACTACACTAGCTATTCTGCAAGCTTTACTCATTTTTCCAAAACTGTTGTCAGTGTCCTTTGTATATGCAATAAATAGAAACCAGAGCCTGCTCATTACTATGAAATGCTTTCATGATCTCACATTATTATTTCTTTTTAGATGCAGCCAGCTAAAATGTGTTCTTGAAATGTGGCAATTAAACAAAAGATTCAAATTTCCCTTTTTGCTTTCAAGTGACTAGTTAATTAGATGATTTACTGTTTAAATGCTACCCAACCTATGTGACTGTTCATTATATTTATTTCCAGTGTAAATATAAACTTAAAAACAAAAAAGCTTAAAATAAATATTGGTTATATAAAATTGAATGCACTCCTTTCATCCCATGTTATTTTGCCAGTTTCATATTAGATTTGTTCCTGGGTGGAAGCACATTGGTCAATCAAATTAATTTTCTCTCTCACATCTTCATCATTTATTCCTTACAGAAACAGTCATTCCTAAGATTTAAAATGAAATATTTCAAATGTTGTTTTGCTTGACTGCCATTTTATATTTAGGTAAGCATTCCTTTTTTAGTGCCGTCAAAGCTGTCTAATGTGATATGCTATAAGACTTTAGTTTCTCTAAGTCCACATTTATTCCATTGGCATAAATACATATGTTTCAGTAAATTTAAACTCCTATTTATAGGAGGCAGAATTATTTTTAGTTACGTAGAGTAGGTATCCTCCTTTTTCCTCATTTCTGTTTCTAAACCAATTCTCCTTCAGTAATGCCTGCTTCTTTGAAGTGCAGTTTATCCATTTTTTAAAAAATCAGATTTTCCTCTTCCTTTTTGTTATCATCTACCAATGCCAGGCAACTGTCTTCCCCACCTGGATATCAGTTACTAGTTACTTTAATATGTGGCTCACCATACTCTTCTTCATTCTAGTGATTTATTGTCTACATCTGTGACCTCTAAATCTGGCATCATAGTTCCTTAGCATGTCCCCTGAAAAGATCTTTTTTTCTCTTTAACTGCACCACCTTGAAAAATCTCAATTTCAAATATCTCCCTCTTGACCTCCAATCTTTTCAATTCTGTGTTTCGGTCCTTGCGTTTAACCACCTCAGGACCTCCGGTCAATTCAGTGCACTGTATTTCACCCTCTGTCACCACCATGTCCCCATGCCCTTCCTTACACAACTTTAGATTCTGAGTCCATCAGAATCAACATAGTCTTCCCCTCAACACCTTTGCATCTCTATACATCCCCTAATTCTCTTATTCTTTGCCTATAGCCATGAATCATAATGGCCACTTATATACTTTCATGTAATATTATACCTCTCAAATAAACTGCCTTCCCTAGTCTCTGAAATGAGTACCGCAAACCTGTTCCTAGCCTCTTTCAGGTTCTAACATATGTCCCTATATCCATGTTGGCCAATCACTGTTTCATATTGAGAGAGAAAATTAAAGCTACCAGATTAGAACTACTCCCCTTTCCTACAACCAAATGCACCAACCACCCTACATCTACATAACCACATTGCATTAAAATAGAAGAAAAAGCTCTCTCTCCCTCTCTAATGCTACTCCTCCACTAGTGTCCTGTACAGCCTCCATTCGCTAAGGTGCTGTGTGCCTTACTTTTCTCATCCATAACCTCAAAGTGAATGAAGAGAAATTAGTAGGAGCATCGTAACCCGATCAGAGCCTGGCATATCAAGTGCTTTACAGTGTAGCCTTTTTTATTTTTCCTCAGTATTTATTCTTGGAATTTCCCCCTTTATCTCCGGCATCAATTTCTCCCTCTCACCTAGATGATGCACACTGGCATATAAAGACGACTTAAAACTTTCTTTAGATACTAGGAAGGTCTGTATCTTCCTAGTATCTGTATACAACTACACCCTATATTCACTGTATATATTCACTGTCCATACTCACTGTATCTGCTTCCTCAGTTTCAGTTCTTTCTTCACCTCTCTTTAATCAAGCTTTCAAACCCATCACTGAAATAAATCTAATAAAGGTCATGATAGCCACAGTTGACATGGTTGACTTCTCCTTTTATCTTCAAACTCTTAATTTTATAGGATTTTCTTCCCCTACATTCAATAGTGACGTCCCTCATAGCTCAGTTAGTGAAAAAAACCACATTCAGTGCAGGAGTCTGTCTGCAAGGCAGGAGACTGGGGTTCAATTCCTGGGTTGGGAAGAACCCCTGAAGAAGGAAATGGCAACCCACTCCAGTATTCTTGCCTGGAAAATCTCATGGACAGAGGAGCCTGACAGGCTACAGTCCATGGGATCGCAAGAGTTGGACGTGACCGAGCCACTAAACCAGCACCATCACCACATTCAATAGTACTTACTACTAATTTACCCACTTCTTCTAATATACTTTTATTATTTACTTCTAGTTGGGAAACATTCTCCATGAATCTTTTGCTATTTTGTGCACATCTTGCAAGCAGAGGCACTGTCTTCAGTCCAAACTATCTTTTCAAGGATTTTGTGTAACACATAGCCTTGTAGGATATACATGGTGTCCTTCCCCAGTACCAAAGTAGATTTGTTCACTGCCCAGTATAACAAAATAATGTCTCCCCCTGGGGGAAAAGTGGAAAAGGTTAACTATTAGAAAGAGTCAAGTTTCCTAAGTTCACAGTCTTCAGTTAGGGCACAAATGAGCTGCATGTATGTACAGCATCTACTCGACCCTGCTGTGTTACCTATCATGGAACCTGGGATATAAACATGCTGATGCTGATTTTACCTGCTATGCTGGAAGCAATATAATTTTTTGCTTCTGACCTTAGAGCCTATCTTCTGCTAGGATTCATGAAACTTCAGCAAGCTGATTGGTTAGCTTGCAAGAAGGGCAAAATCTCAGAACTTTCACATTTCTTGATACTTCTTAGTAGCCAGTTCTTCTTCTATATGGTAAAAAATTTTTGAGCTTAGCCCTTGTAATGTTTTTTAATCTATCGGCATATTCTTCCTTGGTAGGCTTACGCAGTATCCTGCTAATTCCCAAATGTGTAATTGCAGCCCTGGTCTCTCCACCAAACTGCAGATTCTTAAATTCAATTTACCTTAAACTTTGACTTAGCTATCTGATAGCTATCCCAAATTTAATATTGTGAAAATTAAGTAATTAATATTCACCACTCCCTGCTCTGCCCCACATGTATTCATCCTCAAATATTTCTCCTACTAGTAAATAGCACTAGTATCTACCCAGTTGTTTAAACAGCTAGGTCCTGGTCATAATTAGCTTTAAATTATATTATAAATGCTATTACTTCTCATTACCTCACCCCATCACTCTGGTTTGAATCTCTTAAAGCTTATATCTGCATTATAGCAGTAGATTCCTAACGACTTTCTTAGCCTTAATAATTACCTATATATCAACCAAAGTGTTGTTTTAATCATAATCAAAAGGTGAGAGTACTTTCTTAAAAAATATTTTTCCCCTCAGGATAAAATCAATATTTATTACCATACTCATACATAATCTGAAAATCCAGAGGCAGATATGTTTATTATATTTCTTCCTAATCCTTTTAACAGTTAGATTTTCTTCTAATCTGGTTTGAATTCCCTTATGCCATTAAAATGCTTTATAGTTCATTTCTATAGCAGTATAATATTCCATCACATGAATGGATCATAAATTATGTAACTAATATTCTAGTCTTGGACATTTGATTTTCCTGAAGTCAAAGAATAGAATCTCAGTTTGACCTATTGATAGAAGTTACATGGAAACTATGAGAGAATATATTTTCTACCAGATTTAGGGAAGGAAAGTATGGTTTAAGAATAGGCCACACCTAGATAATTAGTTTCCAACTGAGGATTCTGTAGATAAAATAAAATTAGCCTGTTTTATGCACATAAGTATATTAATAGAGTTAAATAGCTTTTATTGCATTTAAAATAACAAATCGGAAAATAAATTTTGGAAGAGTTAATTTTATTTTTTTAATTTTATTTTATTTTTAAACTTTACATAATTGTATTAGTTTTGCCAAATATCAAAATGAATCCACCACAGGTATACATGTGTTCCCCATCCTGAACCCTCCTCCCTCCTCCCTCCCCATACCATCCCTCTGGGTCGTCCCAGTGCACTAGCCCCAAGCATCCAGTATCGTGCATCGAGCCTGGACTGGCATCTCGTTTCATACATGATATTTTACATGTTTCAATGCCATTCTCCCAAATCTTCCCACCCTCTCCCTCTCCCACAGAGTCCATAAGACTGTTCTATACATCAGTGTCTCTTTTGCTGTCTCGTACACAGGGTTATTGTTACCATCTTTCTAAATTCCATATATATGCGTTAGTATACTGTATTGGTGTTTTTCTTTCTGGCTTACTTCACTCTGTATAATAAACTCCAGTTTCATCCACCTCATTAGAACTGATTCAAATGTATTCTTTTTAATGACTGAGTAATACTCCATTGTGCATATGTACCATAGCTTTCTTATCCATTCATCTGCTGATGGACATCTAGGTTGCTTCCATGTCCTGGCTATTATAAACAGTGCTGTGATGAACATTGGGGTACACGTGTCTCTTTCCCTTCTGGTTTCCTCAGAGTGTATGCCCAGCAGTGGGATTGCTGGATCATAAGGCAGTTCTATTTCCAGTTTTTTAAGGAATCTCCACACTGTTCTCCATAGTGGCTGTACTAGTTTGCATTCCCACCAACAGTGTAAGAGGGTTCCCTTTTCTCCACACCCTCTCCAGCATTTATTATTTGTAGACTTTTGGATCGCAGCCATTCTGACTGGTGTGAAATGGTACCTCATTGTGGTTTTGATTTGCATTTCTCTGATAATGAGTGATGTTGAGCATCTTTTCATGTGTTTGTTAGCCCTCTGTATGTCTTCTTTGGAGAAATGTCTATTTAGTTCTTTGGCCCATTTTTTGATTGGGTCATTTATTTTTCTGGAGTTGAGCTGTAGGAGTTGCTTGTATATTTTTGAGATTAGTTGTTTGTCAGTTGCTTCATTTGCTATTATTTTCTCCCATTCTGAAGGCTGTCTTTTCACCTTGCTAATAGTTTCCTTTGATGTGCAGAAGCTTTTAAGTTTAATTAGGTCCCATTTGTTTATTTTTGCTTTTATTTCCAATATTCTGGGAGGTGGGTCATAGAGGATCCTGCTGTGATGTATGTCAGAGAGTGTTTTGCCTATGTTCTCCTCTAGGAGTTTTATAGTTTCTGGTCTTACGTTTAGATCTTTAATCCATTTTGAGTTTATTTTTGTGTATGGTTTTAGAAAGTGTTCTAGTTTCATTCTTTTACAAGTGGTTGACCAGATTTCCCAGCACCACTTGTTAAAGAGATTGTCTTTAATCCATTGTATATTCTTGCCTCCTTTGTCAAAGATAAGGTGTCCATATGTACGTGGCTTGACTGCTCTCTCTCCCTTTGGACTCTCCTTTTTCTCCACCAGGTTGCCTGTGTCTCCTCCCTAACCCCTCTCTACTCTACCCAACTCTGTGAATTTCTGTGTGTTCCAGACAGTGGAGAACACTTAGAGAACTGATTACTGGCTGGATCTGTCTCCCTCCTTTTCATTCCCCCCTTTTATCCTTCTGGCCACCTCTGTCTCCTTCTTCTTTCTTCTCTTCTCTGTATAACTCCGTGAACATCTCTGAGTGGTCCAGTTGTGGAGTGCACATAAGGAAGTGACTACTGGCTACCCCACTCTCTCCACTATTGATTCCACCTCATCTCATTTGGGTCACCTCTAACTCCCTCCTCCCTCTTCTCTTCTCCATGTAACGCTGTGAACCTCTCTGAGTGACCCTCACAGTAGAGAAACTTTTCATCTTTAATGTAGATGTTTTATCAGTGGTGCTGTATAGAAGGAGAAGTTTTGAAACTACTGTAAAAATTAGACCGATAACTGGAAGCAGGAGGCTTAAGTCCAAACCCTGACTCCAGGGAACTCCTGACTCCAAGGAACATTAATTGACAGGAGCTCATCAAACGCCTCCATACCGACACTGAAACCAAGCACCACACAAGGGCCAACAAGTCCCAGGGCAAAACATACCAAGCAAATTCTCCAGCAACAAAGGAACACAGCCCTGAGCTTCAAGATACAGGCTGCCCAAAGTCACCTCAAAACCATAGACATCTCATAACTCATTACTGGACATTTCATTGCACTCCAGAGAGAAGAAATACAGCTCCACCCACCAGAACACCGACACAAGCTTCCCTAACCAGGAAACCTTGACAAGCCACCTGTACAAACCCACACACAGCAAGGAAATGCCACAATAAAGAGAACTCCACAAACTGCCAGAATACAGAAAGGAGACCTTAAACCCAGCAATTTAAACAAGATGAAGAGACAGAGGAATACCCAGCAGATAAAGGAACAGGATAAATGCCCACCAAACCAAACAAAAGAGGAAGAGATAGGGAATCTACCTGATAAAGAATTCCGAATAATGATAGTGAAATTGATCCAAAATCTTGAAATTAAAATGGAATCACAGATAAATAGCCTGGAGACAAGGATTGAGAAGATGCAAGAAAGGTTTAACAAGGACCTAGAAGAAATAAAAAAGAGTCAATATATAATGAATAATGCAATAAATCAAATTAAAAACACTCTGGAGGCAACAAATAGTAGAATAACAGAGGCAGAAGATAAGATTAGTGAATTAGAAGATAGAATAGTAGAAACAAATGAATCAGAGAGGATAAAAGAAAAACGAATTAAAAGAAATGAGGACAATCTCAGAGACCTCCAGGACAATATTAAACACTACAACATTCGAATCATAGGGGTTCCATAAGAAGAAGACAAAAAGAAAGACCATGAGAAAATACTTGAGGAGATAATAGTTGAAAACTTCCCTAAAATGGGGAAGGAAATAATCACCCAAGTCCAAGAAACCCAGAGAGTCCCAAACAGGATAAACCCAAGGCAAAACACCCCAAGACACATATTAATCAAATTAACAAAGATCAAACACAAAGAACAAATATTAAAAGCAGCAAGGGAAAAACAACAAATAACACACAAGGGAATTCCCATAAGGATAACAGCTGATCTTTCAATAGAAATTCTTCAAGCCAGGAGGGAATGGCAAGACATACTTAAAATGATGAAAGAAAATAACCTACACCCCAGATTATTGTACCCAGCAAGGATCTCATTCAAGTATGAAGGAGAAATCAAAAACTTTTCAGACATGCAAAAGCTGAGAGAATTCAGCACCACCAAACCAGCTCTCCAACAAATACTAAAGGATATTCTCTAGACAGGAAACACAAAAACGGTGTATAAATTCGAACCCAAAACAATAAAGTAAATGGCAATGGGATCATACTTATCAGTAATTACCTTAAACGTAAATGGGTTGAATGCCCCAACCAAAAGACAAAGACTGGCTGAATGGATACAAAAACAAGACCCCTACATATGTTGTCTACAAGAGACTCACCTCAAAACAGGGGACACATACAGACTGAAAATGAAGGGCTGGAAAAAGATTTTCCATGCAAATAGGGACCAAAAGAAAGCAGGAGTAGCAATACTCGTATCAGATAAAATAGACTTTAAAACAAAGGCTGTGAAAAGAGACAAAGGTGGTCACTACATAATGATCAAAGATCAATCCAAGAAGAAGATATAACAATTATAAATATATACGCACCCAACATGGGAGCACCGCAGTATGTAAGACAAATGCTAACAAGTATGAAAGAAGAAATTAACAATAACACAATAATAGTGGGAGACTTTAATACCCCACTCACACCTATGGATAGATCAACTAAACAGAAAATCAACAAGGAAACACAAACATTAAACAATACAATAGACCAGTTAGACCTAATTGATATCTATAGGACATTTCATCCCAAAACAATGAATTTCACCTTTTTCTCAAGCACACATGGAACCTTCTCCAGGATAGATCACATCCTGGGCTATAAAGCTAGCCTTGGTAAATTCAAAAAAATAGAAATCATTCCAAGCATCTTTTCTGACCACAATGCAGTAAGATTAGATCTCAACTACAGGAGAAAAACTATTAAAAATTCCAACATATGGAGGCTGAACAACACACTGCTGAATAACCAACAAATCACAGCAGAAATCAAGAAAGAAATCAAAATTTGCATAGAAACGAATGAAAATGAAAACACAACAACCCAAAACCTGTGGGACATGGTAAAAGCAGTCCTAAGGGGAAAGTTCATAGCAATACAGGCACACCTCAAAAAACAAGAAAAAAGCCAAAGAAATAACCTAACTCTACACCTAAAGCAACTAGAAAAGGAAGAAATGAAGAACCCCAGGGTTAGTAGAAGGAAAGAAATCTTAAAAATTAGAGCAGAAATAAATGCAAAAGAAACAAAAGAGACCATAGCAAAAATCAACAAAACCAAAAGCTGGTTCTTTGAAAGGATAAATAAAATTGACAAACCATTAGCCAGACTCATCAAGAAACAAAGGGAGAAAAATCAAATCAATAAAATTAGAAATGAAAATGGAGAGATCACAACAGACAACACAGAAATACAAAGGATCATAAGAGACTACTATCAACAATTATATGCCAATAAAATGGACAACGTGGAAGAAATGGAAGAGTTAATTTTAAAAAGAGGTAAAGCAATAAGAGGGAGCTAGTTGGATCTATTTTTAAGGCATAACCAATATAAGACCGGAGAAGGCAATGGCACCCCACTCCAGTACTCTTGCCTGGAAAATCCCATGGACAGCGGAGCCTGGTAGGCTGCAGTCCATGGGGTCGCTTAGAGTCGGACACGACTGAGCAACTTCACTTTCACTTTTCACTTTCATGCATTGGAGAAGGAAATGGCAACCCACTCCAGTGTTCTTGCCTGGAGAATCCCAGGGACGGGGGAGTCTGGTGGGCTGCCATATATGAGGTCGCACAGAGTCGGACACGACTGAAGCAACTTAGCAGTAGCAGCAGATGGATCTATTTTTAAGGCATAACCAATATAAGACTGGAGAAAGCAATGGCACCCCACTCCAGTACTCTTGCTTGGAAAATCCCACGGACAGAGGAGCCTGGTAGGCTGCAGTACACGGGGTCGCTAAGAGTCGGACACGACTAAGGGACTTCCCTTTCTCTTTCCACAAGGAAATGGCAACGCACTCCAGTGTTCTTGCCTGGAGAATCCCAGGGACGGGGGATTCTCTATGGGGTCGCACAAGAGTCGGACATGACTGGAGCGACTTAGTGGCAATGTAAGACCTGGGGCTTCCCTGGTGGCTCAGAGGGTAAAGCGTCTGCCTGCAGTGCAGGAGTCCCGGGTTTGATCCTTGGGTCAGGAAGATCCCCTGAAGAAGGAAATGGCAACCCATTCCAGTACTCTTGCCTGGAAAATCCCACAGACAGAGGAGCATGGCAGGCTATGGTCCATGGGGTTGCAAAGAGTTGAACACAACTGAGCGACTTCAGTAATGTAAGACCTGAAGAGCTTTTGGCTTAGTTTCTGAAACAGCAGAGCCTGCTGTTACACTCAAATTAAATCATTGTCAAAACTGGGGTGATGTGGAGGGAATGGATTACCAAATATGTATGCTACAGGTAGTCTTCACAATAAAGAAGTATGGTTCAATAATATTGACAAGGAATAAATAGTTGCATTAGGATCATATATATCTAGCATTTACCAGTTATCAGTTTTAACAAGCAGTGGTACTATATTTTATCTAGGACAGAGATTTATTACCTTTTGGCAACATAGATTCTTTTACTTGTTTCTGATTAAAAAAAAAAATCCTCTCCAGGATATGCATGTATGTATATAAATATAATTTTATGTATACATTTGGACAATTTAGAGATGCTCTGAAAAAAATTGATATTTTTTCTAGCTTAAGAATCACCAAGAAGATGAGAATTAATAGAAAGTATTCAGAAGAATTCTCACTGACAGTATCAAGCAATGTAACTTCACTTTCACTTTTCACTTTCATGCATTGGAGAAGGAAATGGCAACCCACTCCAGTGTTCTTTGGACAATTTAGAGATGCTCTAAATTGCAGCAAACAAAGAGTTAAAAAATGAAAAACATTATAAAATATTCACAATATCTCAAAATACATGGGAATTTACTGCAGTGGCAAATGGCTCTATATATCTCATGTGAGAAATCCATAATTGTTTAATTGGATCTAAACAGAATGTTATGAAAGATGTTCATAGCACATTCCCTGAGCTACAAAGAATGGTTACTTCTTAGGAGTTTCTAAGAAGGCACCTAATTGTAAGAGTTTCATCAAAAAAAAAAAAAAAATAGTACTAGAAATTTAAAAGGTGATATGTCCAACAATTCCACTGAAGAGATCATATCATTCTCTAGCGATGCCAAATAAGTAAGTTGCTACTATAATAGTATCAGTCTTCCAACATTTTAGTTTTTCCCTCACATACTTGAAACTTTTCTTAGTTACTACATCACTTCAATTAAGAGGAGCATTCAGGGCATCATCATTTAAAATTTTAAGGTGTGAGGCTGGGCTGCTTCTGTGTTTAGTGGCCATCACTGTCTTATTGGCCATTGGAGTTGATGCCCGGTTACTGAAGCAGAAGTGCAGAGACCCACGGCTGATCTGGTTTCCTTCTCTCTAAGTGTGCACTCTTCCTTCAGCAATGGCATCTCTGCACTCCTGGGGAGCAGTACCACAGCAAGAAGGACTGCAGCAGGTTGCTGGCATGTGCTGGGGCCCCCTGGATGGTCCTGACAACTTAGTCACTGCCCCAGGCAGCTTTGAACCTGATGCCTCTGTACCTGCAATGTCCATTCAGATGCAATACCAGGTTTGAGGCAGCTCATTTCCTGAAGAGTGTACCTTCCTTTACCCTAGTGCAGAGCTCACTGGAGTAAGAGGGTCTAGTGCAGGTGCCTACTGTGTGCTAGGATACATGCTGAGGTGGTTACAGGAAATTGGCTAAAGCCCCAGGCTGTTTTCAGTTTTTTTTCTCCACCTGTTTCCAGGAGTAAGTAAGGGTATACGTGCAGTCTTCGGGAGTAGAGTCTAAGTTCTTTATAGCCCTCCGGTAAGTTCCACTGGTTTTCAAGCTAGCTAAGGGGACTCACCTTTCTGGTGTCAGACCCCAAGGCTGGGTTGCCCAATATATGGCTCGGACCCCTTACTCCCCAGGGAGCATCCGCAAGCCCTTGATATTCCCCTCCACAGTGTCTTCTGCTGGAGTTGTGGGTCCAGACCCAATCACTTCTCCTCCTGTTCTGTCCGATCCCATGTGGATCGTTCTTTACAGGCTTGATTGTAGAAGATGTTTAGTGTCAGTTTTCAGTTTGTTGACAGCAAGAGCTGCTTCACAGGTAAAAGTATTTTTGATGTGTTTGTGGGGGAGGTAGGGCTTCCCCAGTGTCTCAGTTGGTGAAGAATCTGCCTGCAATGCCAGAGACCCAGGTTTGAGCCCCGGGTAGGGAAGAGCCCCTGGAGAAGGAAATGGCAACCCACTCCAGTATCTTGCCTGGAGAAATCCATAAACAGAGGAGCTGGGCAGACTACAGTCTGTAGGATCACAAAGAGTCAGACACGACTGAGTGATGAAACTTTGGAGAAGGAGGTGAGCTCAGCCTTCTCCTATTTTGCCATCTTGATTTCCCTCTCCAAAGCTCTGTGACAGTCTCTCTCCTTTTTAATTTTTCTTTTTTTTTGGCCACACAGGGCAGCTCGTGGGATCTTAGTTCCCTGACTAGGAATTGAATCTGGGCCCTCGGCAGTTAAAGCACAGAATCCTAACCACAGGACCACCAGGGAATTCCCCATATTATTTTTTTTTTAATGTATCGAAGAGATATATTATGTTTTCATGATTGTTTGTTGCTTGAATCCACCAGTGAACCTTCTGCTAGAGTCCAGTGTTTTGTCCTGCCTTCTCCAACAGGGAGAGCAGCTAGGGGGCCTGGGTGCCCATGCTCAGAGACCTAGGGGGGCTTCACCTGGCCTTGAATATGCATGATGTTTAGCTAGGGATCACTTTCTCATAGTTAAGAAACCTTTGCAGTTTTGCTGAAGCTAACTTTTATAATATATTGACATAACTTAAAAGAACAGAACTCATCATTTAAAGAAATTCTATGGTGAAAGATTTATTTAGTGTGAATTTCTTTAAAACTCATTGACGTTACTACTTCATTCACATCAGAATGGCTGTAAGACAGACAATAAACAAATTTTGGTGAGGGTATGGAGAAACTGAAACTCTTGGGAATAAAAAATGTTACAGCTACTTTGGAAAATGGCTTTGCAGTTTCTTTGAAAGGTTAAACATAACGTTACCATATGACCTAGTATTTCTGCTCCTATGTATATGTCCAAGAGAGCTGAAAACAGATGTCCATATAAGACCATGTATGTGATTGTCCATAGCAGTCAAAACATGTTCATAATAGCCAAAAAAGTGGGAACAACCCAATGTTCATCAACTGGTTGATGTGTGAGCAAAATAGCTATATGTACACAGTGTAATATTCTTGAACCATAAAAAGATTGAAATATTGATTCATGTTACAACAAAGATACATTTCGAAAATATCATACTAAGTGAAAAAATTCATATACAAAAGGAGAAATATTACATGATTCCTTTTATATGATATACTCAGAATAGGCAAATGTATAAAGACAGAAAGTAGGCTAGTGGTTCCCAGGGCCTGGCAGGAGCAGGGAGTGGGGAGTGACTGCTATGAGGTACAGAGTGTCTTCAGGAGTGGTAAAAACATTCTGGAATTAGAAGTCAGAGCTGTACACTTTGTGAATAGACTACAAATTGCTGAACTTTACATTTTAAAAGGGTGAGTATTATACATGTGAGTTACATCTCAATAAAGAAGTCATCCTCATTATGAATTTGGATATTTTACACACCAGCTGTTGAAGTGAGCCACACTCTGTACTTCTTTTCCTGGTGTGTGACACTTCTGTAACTGAGCCCAAAGGAGGACAAATAAAGATGTAGCTCTAATTAAGCACAGTTATAAAAATAAAAGGGGCGGTGATTTTAAGGACTATATACATCAACAAAATTGTGGTCAATGAACAGTGACAGTGAAAGTTGCTCAGTCCTTTCCGACTCTTTGAGACTTCCTGGACTGTACAGTCCATGGAATTCTCCAGGCTGGAGAATACTGGAGTGGGTAGCCTTTCCCTTCTCCAGGGTACCTTCCTAACCCAGGAATTGAACCCAGGTCTTCCACATTGCAGGTGGATTCTTTACCAGTTGAGCCACCGGGTCAATGAATTGTTGGATCAAATATCTGAGATGAATAAAGACCCAATTATATCAGTGTCTCCTGTTCTCTCTCTCCCCTCCCCTTTCTTTTTCCGCCCTCTTCCCTTCACTCTACCAATTACAGACTCCTGAAGGGTATTTCAATTGTAAAGTAAACATCTTTTGCCAAGAAATTGTAAGAAGGAGCTGAGCACTTTCTCTGGTATTTTATTTCCTTACTGATTTATTCAGTTCAAATTAAGTATTTGATCATTTAGCCACAAAGCAAATGCAACCCAGCCTGGGGATGCTGAAATATGTTAATTAGGAAAATGACAGGGGGAAGGAGAAGAAATTTAGCAAATATGTGTATGCTTTATATGAAGGAAAGTAATAAACCTCTACATAAACATCTGTGGTTTATGAGAGCACCATATACTTTATAATTAAGCAAAAATCATGAAGCAGCAGCAGAATACACTAATGATGGCATATATTTGTGAGAACTAGATAAATTGCCTGAGAGTAGAAAGGTTACATTTGTTAATAATAATATCATAAGATTATTTTATTATTTTCCCTCAGGGAAGGATTTTTCAGTATTCTACTGAGTATGAAGGATTCCTTTTCTTCATTCACTGTTTCAAAGACCTAGTACATTTTTGTCTAATGGAAAAATAACACTCATTTAACAGCATAAACTATTCTATAGTTTCTATAGATGCTATAAATTTTCATTTCTATAAATGCTGAGGCTTTTTCCTCCTGGGCCTTAGCGTCTGAACCATATGTAATTTGTAGCCCTGTCATCAAACTACTGAGATTTCCTCTCTTAATTCTCAGCTGACATGAGTAGACACAGAATCATAGGGTTCTGGGTAATTATTACATTGAAATTTTGCTTCTTTCATAGACTATTTTATTATGACAGTATGCTGGGTCAGTGACCTACCTATTTATTTTGAGATTGTCCAGGAGGCATTTCCTTTTAGAAGAAAAATAGTCTCTTTGAATCCTTGCATTCGTAAAATTTTGATGGTTGCTTATAAAGATGGCAAACAAAATTCAGCAAGTTCTGTAACAAATGTTTGGTTTTCCGTTGTCTATAAGGACTGACATACTCAAGGCACTGAAATCACAATGCAAAACTAATTTCAAACAGTAGGAAGAATTTATTTCAGAATGTCACTAAACATTTCCATAATCAACAATTATGATATGTGGTCAGTGTTCCTAAAAAAGTATCACTGTAAAGGTTTTCTTCTCAAACTTTATTTCTGGCTATAAAAGTGGGAATGCAGAGAAATGTGTGAATTCATAGATAAAAAGTGCTTCTTAGTATGGAGGATTAATGGGATAAAGCAGGTCTCTGGAAGCAATCAGTAAAGTATCAGTTTTTTATGTTAATTCACACTAGTCATGTTCAAAGAGAGAATAAAATTGAGTTTACCAAATAATAAGGCTTGGCTCTAGAAAGGACAAAATAGGGAATCCTAATTTTGTATCATGGGAACTAGATACCATGGTAATAACAGATATGAGAACTTTTAACATGGGTGATCAGGGCATAGGTGGGATATGGAGATAATAGAACTATGTGTCATGTGAATATAAAGATTCCAGTATAGCACTTGATCCAATTTCTAAACTCTATCCATCATGACATGTTTTAAGTATTTCTTTTCAGTCTCCATGTCTCTTGTTTGAATCCTTTCCATTATCAGCATAGCTGCCTTAGGCTAGTTCTACCAGCCCAGTCTTACTCTTCATTATAAGAATATGACTACAAATCCTTCTGATGTTGGCAGTGAAGATTGGGCATCACTAGGTCTCACTTCATGGAACTGATGTAATAACTTAGGAAAAATAATGACAGTATAACATTTGTGTCAAATATTTTCTGAGCTACAGTCACAGTTCTTTGAGCACCTAGGAAATAAGAGGGTGTACTAACTCAAGACATGGGTAATGTTATTTATATCATCATTACTAAATATTAGGTGACTTCTCAGCACTTTCTGAAGTTTTATCTTTTTAGGTATGACCAGTTCTATTATCTTTTGACTTATGATGTTAATTTCACACCAAATATGTGATCCTTCAAATATAAGAAAGGATAAGTGAAATATTCAATAAAAATAGAACACTATATTGTATTATGGGAGATTTGAAGAAATTGTTTAACAGTTTTTTCCATATTAAGACATTTAAATCTATCCCAATTAAAAGTTTTGTTTTGGTTTCTATAATATTTTCTATTTAGTTCTATTCTTATATGCTAATTTGCTTTGAGCCTTAAAGATATATGAGTTTTATATTTTTAGGTTGATCTCACGTGCAGAGTTGTGTTACTCATACTTCTTAACTCTGCATCATTTGTCAGCATTCATTTCAGTCAATTCAAGACTTCAAACTTGGCTATTGTATTTTTTTTTTCCCCTTTGGGCATCCCCATCTCCCTTTCCTCTGGTGCTAATGGACATCACTCTCCAGTATTCTTGCCTGGAGAAACCCATGGACAGAGGAGCCTGGCGGGCTGCAGTCCATTGGGTCGCAGAGTAAGACACGACTGAAATGACTTAGCACACACGCATGCCCGTACTACCTGTGATAAAGGTCTTGAATATGCACATATCCCTGTAGTATTATTTCGTGGGAAGGTATTTTAAATTTATATGTAGGATATTTGGCTGTTAAGCTTGTCTGTGTTCTACTTTTCATACTTTAACACATTTGAAATCTCACTGTTTTGTGGTATGTACATGTACATTCACTTTCTTTTCTTTTTTTTTTTTCATTGTAGAAGGTTTTTTTCATTATTTGCATGGTTTACATCTTAGACATTCTTGATCAGCAGCAACTAGGTTGTTTTTAGTCTTCTACTATCACTAACAATGTTGCAGCTAACAGTGTTATACATATTTTTTTAGGAAGCTGTATGATAACTTCTCTGGACATATATCTAGGATTGGAACCCGTGAGTTATAAGGCAAATGGATAATTATCCCAGTATGCTGCTGCTGCTAAGTTGCTTCAGTCATGTCCGACTCTGTGTGACCCCATAGACCGGCAGCCCAACAGGCTCCACCATCCCTGGGATTCTCCAGGCAAGAACACTGGAGTGGGTTTCCATTTCCTTCTCCAATGCATGAAAGTGAAAAGGGAAACTGAATTCACTCAGTCGTGTCCGACTCTTAGCGACCCCATGGACTGCAGCCTACTAGGCTCCTCCATCCATGGGATTTTCTTTCAGAAATATCTATAGCACATTATAATATTCTTAACAGCAGTATGTGAGAGTTTCTTTTTCTCATCTTTGTCAACATTCATTATTAAATGCTTTTATTTTTGCCTTTCTGACTGCTGTAAAGTGATATCTCATTATTGTCTAATTTTGCCTTTTTCTGATTAATAGTAGCATTGAGCATTTGTTCACGATGTTCTTCTTGGCCATTGCATTTTTTGTCTATAGTTGCTTATTTATTGATCTTGCCCATTGTTTTCTATTGAAATTTCTGTCTTTTTCTTGTCAATTTATAAATACTTTCTTAGTATGCCATCTGTCTGTTGGCTTTTTTATGTTGTTCTTCATTAGATAGAAATATTTTTTTAATTTATTTAGAAATGCTTAATTTTAATGTAATAAAACCCATTTTTAATTTATTTATTCCCTGATTGTGTGTTTGGGGTTTTATTTAAGAAGTTTTTTCTATGCCTAGATCATAAAATTTTTTTTCAACATTTGTTAAAGTCTTTTTATTTTTAACACATTTTTAATCTATCTGTTGTCTATGCTATGATAACGTTTAAGCTTAGTTTTATTTTCCTTCATATAGTGAACCTATTTTCTGAATACCAATTATAAATCCTTTTCTCAGTTTCTGTGTAATGTTACATTTTACTTCCAATTTATATTCTCACCCATTTGTTTGCTTTTCATTTCTGGAGTTAATATTGTATTGAATTTTCTATCCCTATAGCTTTGGATCTGTCTTAATATCTACTAGGGAAAGTCCCTCTCCTCGCACACTTTTAAGCACCTTTTATTTTCTTTTCAAATCTGACTTAGCTATTTATGGACTTTTATTCTTCCATATAAATTTTAGTATGAGTTTTCCAAGTTCTTCTTCAGAAATATAATTTTAAATGTGTCTCTTAAGGACCATTATATGGCAGCATATAGCTACATTTTGATTGTTATTTAAAATAAAAAAGCTATTTCCTTAAACCTTTGGAAAATGTTATTCTACTCTATTCTACACTGAAGTATACTTTTATAAAGTCTGACTTTTTCCCTGTGTAGTGGTCCACTCCTCTCTAGAGACCAATTTTTTCTCTTTGTTTCTCTGTCCATACATTTTACCATAATGTTTCTCGGCCTCAAGTTTCTTATTTTTCATGCTTTATCATTCTGCAACCCTTTCAATCTGAAGTTTTCTATCCTCTTTCAGTTAGGGAAATTCTTGGGCATCATTGCTTGAAATAGCTCCTCTTCTGTGAAATGGCACCCCACTCCAGTACCCTTGCCTGGAAAATCCCATGAACGGAGGAGCCTGGTAGGCTACGGTCCATGGGGTCGCAGAGTCAAGACTGAGTGACTTCACTTTCACTTTCTGTGTCTATATACATTTTTTTCTCTCCAAATAGGACTTCTTTTTTATATGTATCAACATTTCTGTTGCTGATTCCATACCTCTTGACTTGTTTCCCATTTCTCTTTCTTCAAGTGTTGTTTTTTTGTTTTGTTTTGTTTTGTAAAATATCATAATGCCACTTTCTGATACCCTATTTCATTCTTATCCTGTATCCTTTTAGTTATTTATCCACTGCATTAATAATTCATTTAAACTCATATTTTCCATACCAAGTACACCTGCCTAGTTCTTGTTTATAAATGCTTGTTCTTCTTCATATTCCAACTTACTCTCTCTTAATTCATTGAAAATTTTCATTAGTTTTATTTTGAATAACATATAAGATAATAAGCAAGCAAATAAATAATAACTGGTTCACCTAGTATTTGCAGTTGGGTTTGTTGCCTTTGTTTAGTAGTGGTTACGCTCCTTGGATGTCTAGTTATTCTTGCCTTTGAACTTGTTTCTCTCTGGCTGGTTTTGCAAATAGGGAGACCCAGGTTCTAGCTTGTGCTGCTCTTGGGGACTGAGGATGGGTGGCAGGATGATGCTTCTGGGCAGAGAGCCCACGATGTTACTGTCTAGCTTGGCCATCCTTTGCTCTCTCCTCACCAGATGATCTTGACTGCTTGGTTGTCATTGGTTAATGCTGGGGATGGGTTTGGTGATGCTGTGGGGTTTGCCATAATCACCAGTCCTTTTGTTATCCATCTCTTGCGTAGCCTAGCTGTTATCTGCTGATCCAGTGACACTGGGTAGGCAGTGTTGGTTTTTTGGTTCCGTGAGTTATCATGTGACCAGCATAATTTTCAAAAAATACAGCTTAACAGACTCACAGATACAGAGAATACAAATTAGTGATTACCACTGGGACAAGGGAAGGGAGGAGGGGCAATATAGGGGTACAGGGTGGGAAGGGGTCATTATGGGATCATGTGTATGAAATTTTTGAAAATTGTAAAACACTATAGAATTTAAAGACCCTTTCACTCAATAAAAAAAAAGGATAAAAGTAAACAAAAATACAGCTTAAAAACCCTCCTCATCTTATTCCTCTACCGTAGTACCTTTAATTCAGCCTCATGTTTTCCATTTTTCAAGTGCTTCTCTCTGTCTTTGTCTATTTTTTTTTCTTTATATTCACTTTGTTTTACCTCTAACTTCTGGGAAAAGACGACAGCAGAATGTTAACATCTAGGCTAATGCTAAGTTTTGTTGAATCCCATCCATATTTGTTTTCAGGTTATGGATTTTCAAATAGTGCCAGCTTTGATTGAGTGTGCTCTATGTGCTATGCCTGTGGGAGTTGGTTTTCTATACAACATCTCATCTTCACAAACATTCTAGGAAGTAGCTGTTTTTATCATCTCCATTTAACAGATGAGAGAATTGAAGTCTAGATAAGATACTTCACATAGGCAATAACAGAGTCAATGTACAAATTTAGGTCATCAGACTCTAAAGTCTTTTATGCTGTATTGTAATTAAGCATTTTGGTTTAAATTATTTTGGTTTGTTCTTCATGGTGTCCAGGAACCTTCTCAAAGTGTGTAAAAAATCTTGTGTTTGTGCATACAAAATATTTTTTAATGAGGTACTGAGTCCATTGCTTTCTTTAGATTCTCAAAGGTATCCATGAACTCCCACAGGTGAAGAACCACTTTAAGTGAAGTCAAAATTTACATGAGGGCTTAGGTGCCCAAGTTAACCAGTAACACACAACAATGATGTTGAACAATTTACCTCTGAAATTTTCTTAAGTGACCCTCATATTACTTAGACTGAACCAACAAAAGCTCAAAAGCCAAGAATTAATATTTTTTATTTCTCTTCATGTTTGATGCTGATATTTCTTTTCTTGGAGCAGTGGAGAATATTAGTCTGAAAACATGATAGGAATGGAGAGATGAGGGTTAAATAAAAAATTTTCCTCTTGATAGTTTGTATAATTATGTTCATTTATTTTAGTGCTCAAATGATTGAAGTTGGAAATTGCAAATTGGAAAAAAAAAAAGTAAGACCATATCAAACTGTTATGAACAAAAGTAGCTAAGTGGCACTGTCTTCAGTGGCAGCTCTCTATGTCCTAACACCTGTGCAGCTGGGGAACAGCCCCAGCAGTGACCCTATTCATTCCCACCAGAATCTGGTGGCTTGTCCATTCATGGGTCCTCAGGAGGATGAGGCCTGTTGAACAAACTTCTAGCAATTCTTTCTGGCTTAATAGGATACTCTATGATAAGTCTCAGATAATAATCTTTCCAAGATGCCAAAGGCTCAACTTGGCTCAACTTTAGAGTTGACCAGACCTCTCAGGGCCCCTTTGTACCAGGGGCACCCCTATTAGATTTTTCCAAAACCCTTTTACAGCACCTAGATGATCCATGCTCCAGGAAAGCCTGTACTGAATTAGCCTCTGGAAACAAATAAATTGGGAAATTAGATAAACCTCTGCTCTTCTGGGGCTTCCCTGGTGGCTCAGATGATAACAAACCTGCCTGTAATGCAAAAGACTCAGGTTCAATCCCTGGGTCAGGAAGATCCCCTGGAAGACAGGAATGGCTACCTATTCCAGTATTCTTGCATGGAGAATTCCATGGTCAAAGTAGGCTGGTGGGCTGTAGTCCATGGGGTCGCAGAGTTGAACACAACTGAGTGACTAATACTTACTCACTTTGGTCTTCAGAAGTATGCTCTAAACCATAAAAATATTTCATAGAAAAAAATACTGGTATGGTAGACATATAAGGGAGAAGGCAATGGCATCCCACTCCAGTACTCCTGCCTGGAAAATCCCATGGACGGAGGAGCCTGGAAGGCTGCAGTCCACGGGGTCGCTGAGGGTCAGACATGACTAGTAACTTCACTTTCACTTTCATGCATTGGAGAAGGAAATGGCAACCCACTGCAGTGTTCTTGCCTGGAGAATCCCAGGGATGGGGGAGCCTGGTGGGCTGCCGTCTATGGGGTCACACAGAGTCGAACATGAATGAAGTGACTTAGCAGTAGCAGCAGACATATAAGACTTTAAAAATGTATATCTTATCAAAGTTAGAGTACAATATGCTTTCTAAGTAAAATGAGAGATGAGCTAATTTATGAATCTATTTCAGAAAATGAGAGAGTAGAAATTGTCAGAATTTGCCATATACACTACTCCAGATTCAATTATCCATTTAAAACAATTGTGATTTATAATACTGAAAAAATGTTAAATATCTCCATTTCAGACCTGAGATGTTTTTGTTCTCTAGAAAGAAAGTATCAATTTACTGCCTTTGGGTTTCTAGTCCCACATGGACCTTAAATAAAACCCCTCTGTGAGGTGTTAGCCAGTAGCTTGTAGAAAATGTTTTCTTGCCAAAGGCAGAGAGCGTGGATCTTGAGTTGTCCCAAAAGGAGTAACTGACTTTGAAGGTGTCAGGAGTAAAACGACTCCATTTTATAATCTCTCCTAAAGGCAAAAAGCTTCTCACTTCCAGAATAAATTGATGGCGAGATCCATTTTTTAGCTGGCAGGATGGTGATCAGCAAAGCTTTCACTCCAGCTTGCTGACAAGGGAAAAGGCCTGTCCCTGTTATGAGGTGTATGTGACTTGTGAAATGAAAGGCTGCATAACCCAGGCATGTGCTGTGGTTCCAATGAAAGTCTTTGTGTATTACAAGCACAATTGTTTGTCAATTGTACTCACATGGGGATGTACCATTTCCCTCTTATACACAGGAATTTGATTCTTCCTTGTTGCAGTTCCCCCATATGACACTCTCTCTGTTTGATAGCCCCTAAGGCAATGGCCACCCACTCCAGTACTCTTGCCTGGAAAATCCCATGGACAGAGGAGCCTGGTAGGCTGCAGTCCATGGGGTCGCAAAGAGTCAGACACGACTGAGCGACTTCACTTTCACTTTTCACTTTCATGCATTGGAGAAGGAAATGGCAATCCACTCCAGTGTTCTTGCCTGGAGAATCCCAGGGACGGGGGAGCCTGGTGGGCTGCTGTCTATGGCGTCACAGAGAGTCCAACAGGACTGAAGAGACTTAGCAGTAGCAGCAGCAATCATCTCATTGCTTTAAAACCCCAATCTGGTATTCTCAAATGTAAACCATAGTGCAGCCTTACATAAACTATAAAAGGCTTTCACATTTGTTTTCTATATCCATTTAACTCTGAGCAAATGTCACCATCGTATTTTATAGCTGAAAACTCAGAAAGACAAGACAGGAGGAGCACCTCCTACACAGTCTGGGCTCCCTATACTTCTACTGTTTTCACTGTTTTCCTTGGACTGGAATTCTCAAACTTCAGTGAGTATACGACTCATTTAGGTTGCTTACTAAAGGTAATAGGAACGATAGTTAATGCAGTATTTAATATATACCAGGAATTAAGCACCTCACATGTATCAACTGATCTTTTCCTCAGAACAACCCCAAAGTAAATATTATGGTTATGCCATTTCACAGGAAAGAATGTGGAACTACAAAGAGATTTTGTCAATTGCTCAAAGCTTAACACTTTGTAAAGCCTATAACTAGAATTCAGATGAAGCCATCCTGCTTCCAGGGTCTGTGCTTACCTGGAAGATCTGTGCTTCTAGGGTCTGCTGGTCCTTAGAAGATTCTTTTTTCCCTTTCCTTGAGATTTTGGCAGTGTCTGGGGTAGGGGCCAGGAATCCAAATTTTGAACATAAAATTCCCCCAATTCCCAGATGGCTCCAGTGCTAGAGTTTCTCAGCTCAGACTAAAAAGCATTGATTTTGGGATTCAAAGACATATGTCTTCAGCAGTCATATATTGCAATGAAAATTCCTCTACGGGATGTTATAAATTAACAGTTTATAATCAGTAGAGCAAAATATAGAGGAGATGTGACTTGACATAGTATTCAATGGTTAGAAAAGGTAAGAGGCATTAGAGGAGATAATTGATGGTTAAGAAAAGGCACAGGGAAAAAAACAACAGAGACATCATCTATCTTATAGCATTCCTTGGAGCTAGATTTGCATAAGACTGTTCAATACCAAATTTGAAAATTAGAATGTAAGTTTCTTTCTCAAGTGGTTTTGAGAGAAGTCAGTGGAAACAATGGCAGTGGCCTTGAGTTAGAGTTATTTACTAGATGATAACAATTCAAGTTTCCTAAATTGTAGGATCTGTAGCTACACTGTCCAAAATGGTAATCACTGCTCACAGTATTTAAATTAGTTAAAATTAATACAAAATTTAAAATGCTGTTTCTCAATCAACCTGGCCAACACCTCAATCTGGGTGTTTTATAGCCATAGTGACTACCGAACTGGACAGCACACAGAGCTAGAATCTTGGACAGTGTGACCGGTAGAACTTTCCCCAGCTATTCTTATTTTTTTTTTTCCTTCAGTTCAGCTCAGTTGAGTTCAGTCGCTCAGTCGTGTCTGACTCTTTGCAACCAAATGAACCGAAGCATGCAAGGCCTCCCTGTCCATCACCAACTGCCGGAGTTCACCCAAATTCATGTCTATTGAGTTGGTGATGCCATCCAACCATCTCATCCTCTGTCGTCCCCTTCTCCTCCTGCCCTCAATCTTTCTTAGCACCAGGGTCTTTTCAAATGAGTCAGTGCTTCGCATCAGGTGGCCAAAGTATTAGAGTCTCAGCTTCAACATCAGTCCTTCCAATGAACTCCCAGGACTGATCTCCTTTAGGATGGACTGGTTGGATCTCCTTGCAAACCAAGGGGCTCTCAAGAGTCTTCTCTAACACCACAGTTCAAAAGCATCAATTCTTCGGTGCTCAGCTTTCTTTATACTCCAAATCTCACATCCTTACATGACTACTGGAAAAATCATAGCTTTGTCTAGATGGACCTTTGTTGGCAAAGTAATGTCTCTGCTTTTTAACATGCTGGCTAGCTTGGTCATAACTTTCCTTCCAAGTAGTAAGCATCTTTTAATTTCATGGCTGCAATCACCATCTGCAGTGATTTTGGAGCCCCCAAAAATAAAGTCTGACACTGTTTCCACTGTTTCCCCGTCTATTTCCCATGAAGTGATGGGACCAGATGCCATGACCTTAGTTTTCTGAATGTTGAGCTTTAGGCCAACTTCTTCACTCTCCTCTTTCACTTTCATCAAGAGGCTCCTTAGTTCTTCTTCACTTTCTGCCATAAGGTTGGTGTCATCTGCATATCTGAGGTTATTGATATTTCTCCCGGCCGTCTTGATTCTAGCTTGTGCTTCCTCCAGCCGAGTGTTTCTCATAATGTACTCTGCATATAAGTTAAATACCCAAGGTGACAATATACAGCCCTGATGTACTCCTTTTCCTATTGGAGCCAGTCTGTTGTTCCACGTCCTTACTATCAGCAAAATCTTCTGTGTTAAAGTAATTACATGAAGGACAGTTAGCATTCACAGTTAAGATTTTTTCAAGAATAGCCAATGTTCTAATTTGTAATTTTGCTGTTCTGGTCATTTAGCATCACATCTCAATTTTGTTTGAGGTTTAAGGTTTGTTATTTTCCCACTGTTTTATATGGAGTTATGTGGGGTTGGAGGGAGGGTGGTCTGTGAAAATTATAAACTATGATAGTTTCTCCTCAAATGTCAGTAGGATATCTCCCATTCAGATATCACAAAGCATTCCAGATGAGCTGGTATCCTTAGCTAAATGCACCAGGAGGCCCAGGAACCATATCAACATCACAAATATAACCTCTTATATTTCATATTTAGCTTGGTTATGGTTTTTTACCCTCCATTACTATTATAACTCATGGATGGCAGTATTTTAAGACTTTCTGCCCTGATATAAGTCAGGAGTGATTTTATTAGATTTACATGCATAATGCATGGTCCCACAAACGAAAGCGTGACGAATACACCACGTGGGGGCTCAGTTGGTCTTCAAGAACTCCTGAGCAGCCAGTTGTCTGAGTTCTAGTCCCCTTTCTCCAGGAGGAGAATGCAATTTGGCCATGATTTATTCTCCCATAGATAGACTGCTCTGGCCTGTAACTGGACCCCAGAGCCGTGAAATTGTTACAGTGCTGGCCTGGAGTTTCAGGGTCAGATTCCTCAAGTTATTTTAGACATTTTCCTGGAAGTGTGGTTCAGCACACAGATATCCATTCCCTGGAGTGAGTTTTATGAGAGCCAGTTAGCTCTAATCAAGTAGACTCTGCTTAGTGATCTAAGCACCAAATAATCGGAATAGACTTTGGTAAAGAATAACTCTTAGCTGTTAGATAAGTCGGTTTAAAGTGGTTTTTCTTTCAGTTTCAAATAGCAATTATTCTACTATACATGTAATTATTAGCTATTATAAGTCATACTAACCCTCCCTCTCTCATACTAAATAGAACCATAAATAAAAAATCACTGAAACTTAAAACTGAAAGGGAGTTTTGAGATTACCTACTCTAACCTCTTTTTTGTTTTCTCCGTACAAGCAACTGTGTCTCAGAAAGGCTATGAAATTTACCCAAGATCTCCAAGCTAATTAAGGGAAATAGTACCTCCAACACATCCTAATTCCTTGTTCAGTACTGTTTCTACTGTGTCACCTTTTTCTGTAGGAGTAAAGACATGTATTGTCATATGATAGCATGAAAATATTTTCCTCCTACTGAGGGAAGACGCTTGGACTCCAGTTCTAGAAAAGGTACAACCTGACAATAGCTAATGCATATATGGTGTTAGTATATGCTAGGCATTACCCCAAGCCCTGATGACCTATGACCTCCTTTAGTGCTCATGGCAATGCTATGAGATCCTATTATTATTCCCATTTTACAGTAAGTGAGCTGAGTCACAGTGAGATTAAACTTGCCTGTGAGCACACAGCTAACACTTGGCAGAATCTCAACTCAACTTCAGGAAATACAGTTGCAGACTCCACACTCTCAACCACTGCTTTGCTACCTATAAAGCTCATACCTGGGGCCACCACCCAGGATGAGTTAAATGCATGAGAAGGATGTTGGAAAAACTTCTATGTCTGTAAAGTGCTTTAGTTCTGAGGCAACATTTTAGTAATACTTTCTAACTAACATTCATGAAAACTAAAGCTGTTATTTTCATTAGAGCATTCATTATTAAAGGCACTGTTTTTGTTGTTGCTGCTGTTTTCACTAAAATCTTTCAGTGATCTGAGTGAGTTCAGCAACCAAGTAGCAAGTAGGCATAGCAGTAAAACATGCTGCTGCGATGGCAATACCAAGCAGCCATTTCTCACTGGCAACAGCAGTGCTAGCAGACTAGCATCGTTCCCTGCTCTGTAGTGTGCAGCCCTTCTGAACAGGGACACGCCACTTAATCAGCAGGGATTTCCATTTGAAATGGTGAAATGGTCTGGGATTGTTAGTCTGAGAAACATTATTCTTGCTTTCTGTGGATAAGTGTTAATATAACAATTAAAAGGGAGTAAGTGTTCTAGTGAAAATAGACTCACTTATATTAACAGGAGAAGGCAATGGCACCCCACTCCAGTACTCTTACCTGGTAAATCCCATGGACAGACGAGCCTGGTGGGCTGCAGTCCATGGGTTCGCTCAGAGTTGGACACGACTGAGTGACTTCACTTTCACTTTTTACCTTCATGCATTGGAGAAGGAAATGCAACCCACTCCAGCGTTCTTGCCCGGAGAATCCCAGGGACAGTGCTGTCTTGGACACGACTGAAGCGACTTAGCAGCAGCAGCAGCAGCTGAGCCCATCAAATCTTTCCTGATGGCTCAGCAGTAAAGAATCTGCCTGCAGTGCAGGAGACACAGGAGACATAGATTCAATCCCTGGGTCAAGAAGATCCCCTGGAGGAGGAAATGGAAACCCACTCCAGTATTCTTGCCTCTAGAATCCCATGAACAGAGGAGACTGGTGGGTTACTGTCCATGGTGTCACAAAGAGTCGGACACGACTGAGTGAACACTGGACCCATCACAAAATACGTACTTGAGCAGTGGTTAAGGAAAAGTGATTCCCAGAAGGAACCCTCATGCAGTACGGGGTATATCATGTTCATAAGAGTGATAACATGACTACTTGGCATATTGAATTAAAAATATAAAACATGGGAAAGAGAGTCTCTCTAGAGTGTGAGCTCCTTGTTGGTAAGGATGCATGTCGTGTTTCTGTACTATTGCCTGGAGCCCTCACAGTCCTGAGCTTAGGCAGGAGAGATGGACACATGGGTAGGTGAATGGGATTGAAACCAGAGATGGAGACCCTGAGAGAAGAAGTCATAAGAAGGGTTCTTCCTGGCTCCATCTTGGCTATTAGTGCAGAAGGAAGCTTTGACTCATAGTCTCTTCACTGATTAGCTCACCAAGGTTTAGCCAGATATTAACTTCTTGGACTCCTTCATGGATCATAGTCTTGTGGTGAAAGGGCTTGTGTAACTCAATGAAGCTATGAGCCATGCCATGTAGGGCCACCCAAGACAGATGGGTCATAGTGAAGAGTTTTGACAAAACGTGGTCCACTGGAGAAGGAAAATGCAACCCACTTCAGTAATTTGCCTGGAGAACCCCACAGATAGTAAGAAAACGCAAAAAGATATGATGGTGAAAGATGAGCCGCACCCCACCACCACCAGGTTGGAGGCTGTCCAATATGCTGCTGGAGAAGAGAAGAGCACAATAATTAACAGCTCCAGTAAGATGGAAGCAGCTAGACCAAAGCAGTAACGATGCTTAGCCATGGATGTGCCTCGGTTGGAAAGTAAAGTCTGATGAATGTGAACTGAGAATTTCCAGATGTACAAGCTAGGTTTCAAAGAAACAGAGGAACAAGAGATTGAATTGTCAATGTTCATTAGACCATAGAGAAAGTGAGGGAGTCCCAGAAAAACATCTGTTTCCTTGAAGCTAAAGCTTTTGACTGTGTGGATCACAACAAACTGGGAAATCCTTAAAGAGATGGGAGTATCAGACCACATTACCTATCTCCTGAGAAACCTGTATGGGGTCAAGAAGAAGCAGAACAGGAGGTGGAACAACCGACTATTTCAAAATTGTGAAAGGAGTACAAGGCTGTATATTGTCACCCTTTTCATTTAACTTATATGCAGAATATATCATGTAAAATGCCAGGCTAGATGAATCACAAGCTAGAAACAAGATCCCCAGGAGAAATATCAACAGCCTCAGATATGCAGATGATACCACTCTAGTGGCAGAAAGTGAAGAGGAGCTAAAGAGCCTCTGGATGAGGGTGAAAGAGGTGAGTGAAAAAACTGACTTAAAACTCAACATTAAAAAATCTAAGATCATGATATCTGGTCTCATCACTTCATGGTGAATAGAGAGCGAAAGAATAGAAACAGTGACAGATTTTCTTTTCTTAGGCTCCAAAATCACTGTGGACAGTGACTGCAGTCATGAAATTAAAAGATGCTTGCTCCTTGGAAGAAAAGCTATGACAAAGATAGACAGAGTATTTAAAAACAGAGACATCACTTTGCTGACAAATTTCTGTATAGTCAAAGCTATGGTTTTTCCAGTAGTCATTTATGGGTTTGAGAGTTAGACCATAAGGAAGGCTGAGCACCAAGAATTGATGCTTTTGAACTGGGGTGCTGGAGAAGACTCTTCAGAGTCCCTTGGACTATAAGAAAAACAAACCAGTCATTCCTATAGGAAATCCACCCTGAATATTCAATGGAAGAACTGACACTGAAACTGAAGCTCCAATACTTCGGCCACCTGATGCTGGGAAAGATTGAAGGCAGAAGGGTGTGGCAGAAGATGAGATGGTTCGATAGCATCACTGACTCAATGGATATGAATTTGAGCAAACTCTGGGAAATATTGGAGGACAGAGGAGCCTGGCAAGCTATAGTCCATAGGGTTGCAAAAAGTCAGACACGAAATGATTAAGTAACTGAACAACAACAACTTCTCTAAATCACAGTAATCCTCATCATTATTGGGTAGTGGTAAAGGTAAAATTATTTATAAAATCTAAAGCTACATACAGATATAAGTTATACAAAAAATCCTTTCATAATAAGATAATCAGTGGTATAAAATTGACTAAAAAAAAACTGACTAAAAAAAATAACTGCCTCTTCACCCCATCATGATGTATCTATTTCATAGTACTTCCTATTTCCACTAGCAATGAGAATTACTATAGTCCAAGTTTCTTCTTCCTTACACTTGCCCCAGACTCCCCTCTGTCTACTCCATCCTCCAAATAAGTTATGTATGCTCTTCTAAAGGATATATGTTTTTTATCAAATATCACAGAGAATCCTGTTCACAATTCCCTGGAGTAACCAAGTGTCCATCGTTGAACTTGAGTCACTTACAGTTATAGCATCATTTATTGCCATTCAGAATATTTAAAAGAGGAATGATAATGCCTTGATAATATGGGTGAAAAAAGTCTCTGCAGAGTGAATTATCAGCCACACAAGGACTTGTGAAACTTTAATGCCCATACAAAGTCCCCAAGATCTTACTGAAAGGCAGATCCTGAATAAGCAAATCTGGGGTGAAGCCTGAGTTTCTGTACTGCCCCTGTGATGGCGACAGACACTGCTGCTCTGTGATGTATCCTTTGAGTGACTGGAGCCTACACTGTGATTCCTAATATTTCAAGTATGAGGATACTCTTAAAATTTTAAGTGTTGGTATTATTTTGATTATACATTTTAAAATGCCTATAAGCAAAAAAATTATCTTACCAACCAAAGATAACAAGCACAACTATTAATAATTGGTTTATAAGTGGTATATATAGATACCAAATCAAAGTGGGAGTCCTTCTATCCATATTGTTTTTTTCAAGTATAGTTGTTGTACCATCTGTCCATGTTATTTTAAAGTTGCCTTTAAATTAATTTTAAAACTATTCAAATAATACAAATTTTAGAAAATTCATGAAGTCAAAAAAACAAAAAGAAGATAAAAATCACCTGTAATTTTATAGTTAGATAGAAAGCACAAACCCTGTGAGCACATCAGTTTATTCTTTCCCATATGCCCACACCCAACCCCAACTCTGTTGCCACTGCCCTGTATATCTTCATCATGTGATATCAACATCAAGGTGACAAGACTGACAGAAAGATGCAGACACAGCTAGATGAAATTGCATGAAGTAAAAATTATTTTAAAATAAACTTAGGAAGTTTTAAATATTATGGAATGGGGGCATGCAGGCCTTCCCAAGGTTTTCAGCCACAAGAATACTGATTTACAGCCATAGCAGCCATGGAGAGTGGGTTCATCCATTTTTCTCTCTGGAATTTTGTACAAATTGGATGCTATAGTTCACTGTATTTAGTGATGTTGAAGCTTTCCTGGGAGCGGAGCATGTCCTGGATTTTAGGTTGCTTTTCCAATTCAGGGCAAGTTGATGGGTACATGCTACTGAGTTTTCTGACTTCAGATCTCACACATTTTCCCAGCACCATAGTTATATAGCAGTGTCAAGATAAAGAATCATACTTTTACAGAAAATAAATGGCAAAACTTACTGGAAGTGGTATCCTTGAGCTCAGTGGTTATTTGCTAACATAATCTGGCCTGCCAGAGGTCAATATGGGTTTCCCCTTTACCCCTTCCCAGAAGTACATGATAATTTTGAAAACTAGTAATAGGTATCACACTTAGACATTCTCTCACTAATTCAAATTACTTTAAATGGAGGTGAAACAGCCGTGTCTCTGCAGTTTTCCAGTCAAATCAATGTCAGTCAGGAAGCAGGAGGCCAGGAGGGCAGAATTTCCTGAGTGCTAACAGTTAAAATCACTCTCTACTTCCTCACATGAAATGATTATCTGTGATGCTTATTACTGCCAAGTTGCTCTGAACTGGAAATAGGGATTTGGTGGATGAGTGGAAGTGCGGATGTGTAAGTCAAATTCTTACAAATCACAAAAGACAGACACGCACACACCTATGGTCACACGTACATGCCCACTCTTGTTGGAGCCTTTCCTTGGCACCAGAGGTTTGTATGCAGCATAAGTGTTCACGTGATCAAAAGAAGGACAGAACAAAAAGATCTTTGAACTTGGACTCTAATGGACCAAGTTCTAGTCTCTCTTCGTTTTTTTCATTTAGTGCGTCACCATCAGTCAGTTCAGTCGCTCAGTCATGTCCAACTCTCTGCGACCCCATGAATCACAGCACGCAAGGCCTCCCTGTTCATCACCAACTCCTGGAGTTCACTCAGACTCACATCCATCAAGTCGGTGATGCCATCCAGCCATCTCATCCTCTGTTGTCCCCTTCTCCTCCTGCCCTCAATCCCTCCCAGCATCGGAGTCTTTTCCAATGAGTCAACTCTTCACATGAGGTAGCCAAAGTACTGGAGTTTCAGCTTTAGCATCATTCCTTCCAAAGAACACCCAGGACTGATATCCTTTAGTATGAACTGGTCGGATCTCCCAGCAGTCCAAGGGACTCTCAAGAGTCTTCTCCAACACCACAGTTCAAAAGCATCAATTCTTCGGGGCTCAGCTTTCTTCACAGTCCAACTCTCACATCCATACATGACCACAGGAAAAACCATAGCCTTGACTAGACAGACCTTTGTTGACAGAGTAATGTCTCTGCTTTTTAACATGCTGGCTAGCTTGGTCATAACTTTCCTTCCAAGGAGTAAGTGTCTTTTAATTTCATGGCTGCAGTCACCATCTGCAGTGATTTTGGAGCCCAAAAAATAAAGTCTGACACTGTTTCCACTGTTTCCCCATCTATTTCCCATGAAGTGATGGGACCAGATGCCGTGATCTTCGTTTTCTGAATGTTGAGCTTTAAGCCAACTTTTTCACTCTCCACTTTCACTTTCATCAAGAGGCTTTTTAGTTCCTCTTCACTTTCTGCCATAAGGGTGGTGTCATCTGCATATCTGAGGTTATTGATGTTTCTCCTGGCAATCTTGATTCCAGCTTGTGCTTCTTCCAGCCCAGCATTTCTCATGATGTACTCTGCATAGAAGTTAAATAAGCAGGCAGGGTGACAATATACAGCCTTGACGTACTCCTTTTCCTATTTGGAACCAATCTGTTGTCACCATAATAGTTTAAAATTTTTAAACAACATGCTCTGGGTCTCAAAGACTGCACTCAAAGTGTTGTCTGGGGCTGCAATTTCATTCCTTTAGGGTTCAGCTGAGGGAGTCCCCACTTCCTGTCTAACATGGTTGTTGGCAGCACTCAGTTCCTTGTAGGCTGGCAGACTGAGGGCCTCCGTTTCTTATTGGATCTAGGTCAAAGGTTGCCCTCACTTTTTTGCTAGGTGGGCTTTACTATCACAGCCATTTGCTTCCTCAAAGCCAGCAAGAGACTCTCAATAAGACTGTAATCTTATGTAATATAATAGTGTGCATGTATAACATATGGGCTTCTCTGGTGGCTCAGATAGAAAAGAATCAGCCTGCAATGCAGGAGACTTGGGTTCAATTCATGGGTTGTGAGGATCCCCTGGAGAAGGAAATGGCAACCCACTTCAGTATTCTTGCCTGGAGAATTTCATGGACAGAGGAGCCAGGTGGGCTACAGTCCATGGGGTCACAAAAAGAGTCAGACACAACTGAGCAAACAACATGTATAATATATACATATAATATGTATGTAATGACATATATACCATCACCTCTGTTAGCCATAAGTGTCAGATCCTGCTCACACTCAAGCAGACAGGGTCATATCAGGGTGAGAATGTGTGCGTGCTAAGTCACTTCAATTGGGTCCAATGCTTTGCAACCCTGTAAAGTTGTACCCTGCCACACTCCTCTGTCCATGAGATTCACCAGGCAAGAATACTAGAGTGGATTGCCATGCCCTCCTCCGGGGGATCTTCCAACCCAGGGATCAAACTTGTGTCTCTTATGTTTACCCCATTGGCAGGCAGGTTCTTTACCATTAGTGCTACCTGGGTGGCCCTAGGTGAGATTACCGTCTACATATACTGTGTGTGTGTGTGTGTGTGTGTGTGATTTATTTTAAGGAATTGCCTCATGAAATTGGTGAGGCTGGCAACAGGGTAAGCTGGCAACTCAGGCAGGGGTTGATGTATTATTTTTTTCTTCCAGTTTTATTGAGATATAATTTAACATACAGCATTGTGTAAGTTTAAGGTGTACATGAAAATGATTTGACTTATATGCATTATGGAATGATTATCACAAGTTCAGTTAACATTCATCACCTCATATTTTGTATCTACAAAGTTAAAAATGAGAGAAAAAAAATTATGTGATGAGAACTTTTAGGATTTACTCCTTTAGTTCAGCTCAGTTACTGAGTCATGTCTGACTCTTTGCGATCCCATGGACTGTAGCATGCCAGGCTTCCCTGTCCATCACCAACTCCCGGAGTTTACTCAAACTCATGTCCATCGAGTTGGTGATGTCATCCCATCATCTCATCCTCTGCTGTCCCCTTCTCCTCCTGCCCTCAATCTTTCCCAGCATAAGGGTCTTTTCCAATGAGTCCGTTCTTTGCATCAGGTGGCCAAAGTATTGGAGTTTCAGTTTCAGCATCAGTCCTTCCAATGAATACTCAGGACTGATTTCCTTTAGGAGGGACTAGTTGGATCTCCTTGCTGTCCAAGGGACTTTCAAGAGTCTTCCCCAACACCACAGTTCAAAAGGATCAATTCTTCGGCGCTCAGCTTTCTTTATAGTCCAACTCTCTTGTCCATACACGACTACTGGAACTTGACTAGACGGACTTTGTTGGCAGAAGTGTCTCCGCTTTTTAATGTGCTGTCTAGGTTGGCCATAGTTTTTCTTTCAAGAAGTAAGCGTCTTTTAATTTCATGGCTGCAGTCACCATCTGCAGTGATTTTGGAGCCCCTAAAAATAAAGTCTCTCACTGTTTTCATTGTTTCCCCATCTATTTGCCATGATGCGATGGGACAGGATGCCATGATCTTAGTTTTCTGAATGTTGAGCTTTAAGCCAGCTTTTTCACTCTCCTCTTTCACTTTCATCAAGAGGCTCTTTAGTTCTTCTTTGCTTTCTCCCATAAGGGTGCTGCCATCTGAGTATCTGAGGTTATTGATATTTCTCCTGGCAATCTTGATGCCAGCTTGTGCTTTATTCCCTTAACAGCCTTTATATATTACATACAACAGTATTAATTATATTTATCATGCTGTACATTGCATCCCTAATACTTATTTATCTTATAACTAGAAATTTGTAGTACCTTTTGACTTACTTTATCCAATTCCACCTCCCCTCCCCATGGCCTTTAGCTGGTGATCCTATGAGTTTGTTCATATGTTTGTTTTTGAAGTATAAGATGATACAGGTTTGAAACAGAATCTCTTCCTCTCTAGGAAACTTCTATTTTTACTCTTAAGGCATTCACTCATATTATTAAAGGAAATCTCCTTTTCTTAAAGTTGACTATTTATACAAAATACCTTCACAGCAACACTTAAATTAGTATGTGTCTAATAACTGGCACTATAATCCAACCAGGCTGACCATATTGGTTTCCTAGGGCTATTGTAATAAAGTTCACAACTAGATGACTTAATCAAAATTTATTCTTTCACAGTTCTGGAAGGTATAAGGCTGAAATCAGGATCTTGGCAGGGCCACGATCCTTCCAAAGCCTCTAGAGGAAGATCCTTCCTTGCCTCTTCCAGCTTCTGGTAGCCTCAGATATCCTTTGGCTTATGGTAATATTACTTCATTCTCTGCCTCCGTCTTCACATGGCGATCTTCCCTCTGTATCTTTTTGTGGCCAACTTTTCTTCTTATAAGGACACCAGTCAGGTTGGATTAAAGCCCACCCTTATCCAATATGACTTAATGTTAACCTGATTACACTTACAAAGACCCCATTTCCAAAAATACGGTCACATTCACAGGTACTGGGGGTTAGGACTTCAATGTATCTTTTGCAAGTCAACCCATGACACTGACCATAACAGACATTTATGCACCATCTCTTATTTTACTTTGATTGAGGACTGCTCCCAGGGCTGTTAACTCTCTAGAATTTTATCCTTGCTGGAGAGACAGCCAAGAATACTGAGGCCAGAGAAAACTCTCAGGCTGGGCTTGCTGAGACGGACCATGAGCATATGAGAGAATAAGAATAGAAGTGTTACTGGGGTGCAGGTAGGGTGTGAATGCCATCCCCCACACAGCATCAGCCAGGGGACATCCAGAGGTGACATCTCCCTAAAAATTCAAACTGTGTCCACAGTAAGTTCACCAGTCTCACAGAACTAAACAATGGTACAGAGTGTTGAACACCCTGAAACCCAAGGACTAGAGACAAGCTACAATTTCACACTTCTTTTCTGAAGTGATAAGCAGAATTCAACCTTGGAAAGAAAACTGTCCTTGTTTTTAATGCTGAGTAAAAGCTTCATAGGCCTCTTTCGTTACACAGAGGTAAAGCCAAACATTACCCTGTAATGGTGAGGTTCGAGACAATTTCTCTCATCATGATTAGAATTACATCTCAGCAGAATGTGTTTTGATCTTGACTGTGAAACAGACCTTATGCTAACTGCAGAGAAAGAATATTTTCTTTTAATCTTTTAATATTTCTTTTAATCTTTCAGAGGGATATGAGAAGGTTGCTTGCTGGGCCTAGGCAGCAGGTAAGGAGAGCTTAGCAATCTTTCTACAGAGAATTATGGGTTTATCTGCAGGTGATTTGGCTCTGCAGTGTGGCAATAGGCAGGGCCTAGGATGCAACAGGGAGGGGTTTAGTCTGAAGTTTGAAGGAGCCATTCTATACTTGGATTAGTTTACTAGGGCTGCTGTAACAAAGTACCACATGCCAAGTGGTTTAAACAAGAGAAGTTTATTGTCTCTCAATTCTGTATGCTAGAAGTTCAAAATCAGGTGTCAGCAGGGCCATGCTCCCTCTGAAAATGCTAGGGGAGGATATGTTCCAGGCCTCTCTCCTTGCTGTTGTTCAGCTGCTAAGTTGTGTCCTACTCTTTGCAACCCCATGGACTGCAGCATGCAGGCATCCTCTGCCCTTCACTATCTCCCGGAGTTTGCTCAGATTCGCATCCATTGAGTTGGTGATGCTATCTAACCATCTCATCCTCTGCCACCCTCTTCTCCTTTTGCCTTCAATCTTTCCTAGCATCAGGGTCTTTCCAATGAGTCAGCTCATCACATCAGGTGGCCACAGTATTGAAGCTTTAGCATCAATCCTTCCAATGAATATTCAGTGTTGATTTCCTTTAGGATTGATTGGTTTGATCTCCTTGCAGCCCAGGAAATTCTCAGGAGTCTTCTCCAGCCCCACAATTTGAAAACATCAGTTCTTCAGCGCTCAGCCTTCTTTATGGTCCGACTCTCACATCCATATATGATTACTAGAAAAAGCAGAGCTTTGACTATATGGACCTTTTCAGCAAAGTGATATTTCTGCTTTTTAATATGCTACCTGATTTGTCTTAGCTTTCCTTCCAAGAAGCAAGTATCTTTTGATTTCATGACTGCAGTCACTATCTACAGTAATTTTGGAGCCCAGAAAAATAGAATCTGTCACTGCTTCTATTTTTCCTACTTCTATCTGCCATGAAATGATGGGACAGGATGCCATGATCTTACTTTAATGTTGGGTTTTAAGCCAGCTTTTTTACTCTCGTCTCTCACCCTCATCCAGAGGATCTTTAGTTTCTTTTCACTTTCTGCCATTAGAGTTGTATCATCTGCACATCTGAGGTTCTTGATATTTCTCCTGGCAATCTTGACTCCAGGAGCTTGTGATTCATCCAGCCTGCCATTTCATGTGAAGTATTCTTCATATAAGTTAGATAAACAGGGTGACAATATGCAGTCTTAATATACTCCCTTCCCAGTTTGGAACTAGTCAGTTGTTCCATGTCCAATTCTAACTGTTGCCTCTTTACCTGCATACAGGTTTCTCAGGAGATGGGTAAGGTGGTCTGATACTCCCATCTCTTTAGAAATTTTCCAGTTTGTTGTGATGCACACAGTCAAAGGCTTTCATGTAGTCAATAAAGCAGAAGTAGATGTTTTCCTGGAATTCCCTTGCTTTCTATATGATACAACAAATGTTGGCAATTTGACCTCTAGTTCCTCTGCCTTTTCTAAACGCAGCTTGCACATTTTTGGTTCATGTACTGCTGGACTAGCTTGGAGGTTTTTGAGCATAACCTTACTAGCATGTGAAATGAGCGCAATTGTATGATAGTTTGAACATTTTTTGGCATTGCCCTTCTTTGGGATTGGAATGATAACTGACCTTTCCCAGTCCTGTGGTCCCTGCTGAGTTTTCCAAATTTGCTGACATATTGAGTGCAGCACTTTCATAGCATCATCTTTTAGGATTTTAAATAGCTCAGCTGGAATTCCATCACCTCCACTAGCTTTGTTCATAGTAATTCTTCCTATGGACCACTTGACTTCGCACTCCAAGAAGTCCAATTCTAGGTGAGGTGAGTGACCAACCAATATGATTATCTGGGTCATTAAGACCTTTATTGTATAGTTCTTCTGTGTATTCTTGCCACTTCTTCTTAATCTCATCTGCTTCTGTTAGGTTTTTGTAATTTCTCTTCTTTATCATGCCCATCTTTGCATGAAATGTTCCCTTAATAGTTCCCCAACTTACAGAACTCCAGTCTTCACTTGACATTCTACTTGTGTGTGCTTTCTGTCCAAAGTTCCCCTTTTTATAAGGAGACCAATCATGTTGGGTTAGATGCCCACCCTACTCATGTGTAACTTCATTTTAACTTAACTAATTACATCTACAACAACACTATTTCCAGATAAGATCACATGCTGAGTTACTAAGGTCTAGGTTTTCAACAACTTCTAACAATGCCTTCATCTCAAAGTTATACCTTTGACCAATTTTAAGAAATTTTTTGGTGGTTATTCTTTTTTCATAAGCCCACATCTTTAGTGAAGTAATCTAGGTTTGTTTTCAAACCTCTGCCAGATCTGCAGAGATGCTGTATAGGAAAACTACCAAAGCACAGTGCTGCTGGTTAAGGACATGCAAAAAGCAACTGGCAAAGAAATCTGCTGGTGGGGAGGAAGACAGCTGACAGAGACATTAAGTGACAATCAGTACAGGTTTTAGGACTTGCAGGTATTCCTAAAAAAGCAAGAAATATTCAGAGAGGTGAAAAGACATGATTTCCTACTAATCAAGTGGGATAGAGCCTGGAAATTTTGTGATTTACACTTTGAAAAGAAGAGTGAATCCCCAAACAAATGATGGATATAACAGAACAGAGACAGACTCATTGACATGAAGAAAAACTAGTGATTATCAATGATGCGAGAGGTGGGAGCAGGGGCAAAAATAGGAAAAATGGACTAAGAGTAACAAGCTACTAGGTGTAAAATAAATATAGTTGATATTTTATAATAACTTTAAATGGAGTATAATCCATAAAAATATCAAATCACTGTTATATACTTGAAACTAACATTGTAAACCAACTATATGCCAATAGAAATAAATTCACTGTAAAAAAAAAAAAGGCAATTTCCTATGGTTCAATCTAAAAATCGTTGAATCTAAAGTCCAGAATATTTGGGGATATTTGGTTTTAAACCTCACTTGCCAGAGTCTTTAGAAAAGATTCATTTTCCAGGGACAGACTCCCATTAATAAAGCTAAGTGAAATTGGTATATTTCAATTGCAATATCAATTAATTAATTAATTTAGAGTGAGAAATACAATTATTAGTTAAAATAGAACACTTGAATTGGCCAGTTGGTACATATACACCCTAAGGTCCATTTCTTATAGAAATTCCATCAGAATGCAGATTTACTTCTTTTTAATTAAAAAAGAAAAAAACATAAACCTTAGGCAAATTGGAAATTGACATCACCCTGTGAACCAAAGGCTACCCTGTGAAGTGCAGAATGAATCAGAACAAGGCAAATGAGTATTATCTCATTGCAACACTCTGGTGTGTCAGGCTCTAGGGATCTGGTTTGCCCGTTTCCACAGAGGGAAATACCTTTCTCCCATACTCCCAGACTCAGACCTTGGTGGATAATGAAATAATACATAATAATCTGTTCGGTCTTTCTTTTCTGTTTTTCAGGATGGCTGTGCATCCTCCGTTCACATTATCCTTATCCAAAAACAGTAAGTACACGTGTTTAGATCTCATCATACATAGACATTTTCACACTGCACTCTGGGCTCCTAAGTTGTAAGTGTTTCCAAGCCCTTTGATCACAGAGTTCCACGAATTTCCTCAGTTGACTCACTCAGGTGACTGGGTGAGACCATAGTGTGTGGATTTTACCTCCTTATCTACCAGAGAGTGTGATGTCCTTCGCCTTCAAGTTTTGTGGAAGGGAGCACTCCATGTGACTCACGCATTTTAGCAAAACTCTGTGCTGTGTGTGTGTGTGTGAGTGCTAAGTCACTTCAATTTTGTCCAATTCTCTTTGTGACCCTAGGAACTGTAGCACACCATGCTCCTCTGTCCATGGGATTCTCCAGAACAAGACACTAGTCACTGGAATTCTCTGACATATGCACAGGTTAAGAAAGATCTCGTACAGACTCCAAATGGTCCTGTGATCTTAACAGAACGCTCTAATTGTGTAAATAATGTCTTGGAAAAGCCCTGTGATATTCTCACATACACACAGGTAATGAGTGACAGATTGAAACAGAGTCTGGGCTTTCAGACTCTCATTTGCTGCCTCTGGCTGGTGGGTTTTCCAGGTTTTGGTTGCTTCCGCCATATGCCCAGCTGTGCTCACTGGTAATCATCTGTCCTCTTCCTTATTACTTTCTCCTTTTCCCCCTCACAGAGGGTGGAATGTCACAGAACCAAATCACTGATATGTAAAAACATTTAGAGGGTTTAGATTTATTTAGTTATTTTTCATTTCTTGTCGGGGGAAGAACGCACCTCTTTGCCATCAAGACAAAGTTGATTCTTTAAAAAAGTTGTTTTCAATAAGACTACTCTGTAGTGGGTATTAGGGCTCCCCTGGTAGTGGGTATTGGCCGCGACCTGCTAGAAAACGAATTGAGCCATTCAAACATGTTAGTAGCCTATTATGGAAAATTTATATTCTCATTCTAATGAAAGGCGATAGCTTATTCAATCAGAAACTTAGTCTGGTTTTACTTAAATATTGTATAACCATCATAGGATCTATTGTGCTGGGCTTCTGAAGAGACAGGCAAATAGTCCCTTACTGAGCTTGATTGGGTTTGATGTAGTATGACATACAGGGTAATTTTTTCTTGCATTAAGTCCAATTAAAGCAAAACAGTCCCCAGGACAGCAGAAGTTTTGATGGTCTATGTTTATATTAATTACAAAAATGACTTTTTCGGAAGGGAAATTTACTCTTCAATGGCCTATTCCACTGTTTGAGTTGAAAAAAACATTTTTCTTAGAAAATATACTGATGTATACCAGAAGCCAGTACCTATCTTTGAGTGAATCACAGCAACTTCAAGGCTGAATGTTCAGCCATCTTTTACTGTTCTACAGGCTTCATTTGTGAGAAGAGAATCCACATTCAGAGAAAGGGGGAGAGACAGGCTCTGGAGCTACCTCCTTTGTTTCTTAAGTCTGTGACCTGGGCAGGGTCCTTGACCTCTCCATATCTCCTCAATTTCCTCCTCTGTAAAATAAAGATGATGAGGGACAGTGTCTACTTTCTGAGTTGCTGTAAGAGTTGAATATTATAATATCCATATATCTAAGACTAGTCCTAGCCACTGATAAAACTGAATACATGTTAGCTAATTTAATAATTGGTATCACATGTCACACTTTAACAGATAACATTCAATATAGAGTCCAAAGTCTAAAATCACTCAGGATGGCTACATATAAATTATATATTTACCTTTATTGAAGCAACTTAAAATTGCTTCAGGTTTTTATTTATATCACCTGTGGATTCACATATGTGTCTTGGAGTCTTGTAGTTCAAGAGCTAAATCTTAGCTCTACTATTTATCATTTCAATAACCAAAGGATTAGTATTATCTTATATTCCTATCTACAGAATAGATTAATAATACTTACTTGTAGCTAATATTTATTGATAGTGTCAGTAAGCTGATACTTCCTACTCTTCGGGCCCTGATTTAAATACGTTAGATATTAAGAATTCATTTTGTCCTAACAACCACCCTCTGAGGACTTAGTCCTTGTCCCAGTTCATACAGTTAATGACCAGCCAAACTGGGATGAAAATCCGGGCATCTTGATTCCAAAGCCTAAGCTCTTCATTACTGTCTGTATAATGCATTCATTCATTCCTCAGATGTTCATTTCATGCTTCACACGTGTCCAGGTTGTTTGGATACAGCAGTGTATAAAACAAAGGAAACAAACGCCTCCTGACAAATTTAACTCTCTGTGATGATGTGTGAATTGATATAGAAGACAATATGGCCCATCTGAAATACAATTCGAGCCACAAATGCAAACCACCTGTACAATTTCAAACTTTCTAGTAGCCACATTATGAAAAGAAACAAGTAAAGTGAATTTTAATAGCATGTTTTATTTAACCCAAATCTCTAAAATACTATCGCTTCAACATGTAGCCAATATGAAAAATTATTAGCAAAGTCATTCTTTTTTTATATACTATATTTTCAAAATACAAAGTGTCTTTAACACAGCACAGCTTAATTCACACTAGCCACATTGTAAGTGTTCAATAGCATATGGGCTAGTGGCTACTGTACTGGACAGAACAATTCTACAGAATAAGCATGAGCCTTTAAGAAGAGCTCAGTGTGCAGCCTCTAAGTGGGAAAAGGGCTTGGTACTCCAGGGGATCTGAAGTAGAGTGAGGAGGAAGGAGAGAGGTCAAGATGAAGTTTGATAAGGATGTAGACCCCAGGTTTTTAGGCCATGATTGTAGGTGAGTCATCTGGAAAAGGGGCTTCCCAGGTGACTCAGTGGTAAAGAATCCTCCTGCCAAGTAGGAGACAGGAGACACAGGTTTGATCCCTGGGTCAGGAAGATCCCCTGGAGAAGGAAATGGCAACCCACTCCACTGTCCTTGGCTGGAGAATCCCATGGACAGAGGAGCCTGGCAGGGCTACAGTCCACAGGGTCACAAAGAGTTGTACATAGCTTTGTGACTAAACAACAACATCTGGGAAAAGACAGGGATTTCTTTGCCCTGTTACTTTAAAGCACAGCTCCCTTTATCTTTCAAAATCTGAGTCCTAATTCACTGACTGTATAATGAGTAACTAAGTCACCCCCAAATCTTGTTAGCAAAAAATTTCTTGTGTTAGTGATCTTTTCAGTGCAGCTTGTTTACTTTGTCAGAGCAAACTAATGCCTCTTGTCATGTGAGATATAAGTGGATGTAATACTAACTTCCAACACAGCTTTCATTGTGTGAGCCGATTGAATTTCACCTTTGCAAACAGCATACATGCATAATCAGCTTTGAGAGTTGATGTGAAATGGAGCATTTTCATCCAAGGTTGGTTTAGTTCATTTAAAGCTGGCTTTGATTTAAATTCCGAGTGATGCTTTTAGCTCACGCGACAGTTAAAAATTAAATGAAATTATCTCATTCCAAATTATCGTACCTTCTCTTCAGACACCTTAGAATCCAGAAGGTTTATGGCATCATGTCATACAAAGTATGACTGTTAGTACAAGAATGGCATGATTCATGTATGGTTTATCTTTTGAATTTATACAGCATGTTCAAGTTCAAGGGTGACTTTAAAATTCCAGAGTCTGGAAGCACAAGAGTCCACATAATCTTTTAACTCTAATAATGAGCATTAACTAACTGTTAGACACAATTGCGGGTACCTCTCCATAGATGGACAAGAAGGAGTCTTTCCAAGCTGTTTAAAATTTGAAAGATCCTTGCAACTGTCTTGTTACGGCATTGTGTCCTTCACAATCTACTACCAAGGTATCTTCCATCATAAATTTAGAAATATTTCCACATGGAAATATTATTTTGATCTTGGTAGATAAATTTAATGATGTTACATTATATATTGACAATACGCAAAGGGCTATTCTCTTATCTGAAAATGCTGACTCTTGGATTTCCCTACTTTAATAAAATTCATGCCCAACTCCTATTACACAGAGCAGAAGGCTTTGTATGTATGCTGCTGCTGAGTCACTTCAGTCGTGTCCGACTCTGTGCGACCCCATAGATGGCAGCCCACCAGGCTCCCCCATCCCTGGGATTCTCCAGGCAAGAACACTGGAGTGGGTTGCCATTTCCTTCTCCAATGCATGAAAGTGAAAAGTGAAGTCGCTCAGTCGCTCAGTCGTGTCTGACCCTTAGCAACCCCATGGACTGCAGCCTACCAGACTGAGTTCAAATGTGTATTCAACATGTGAAACTTTTGGAAATCTATTTTCTGCAAAATGAAAAGTTTTCTCTTTCTTACCCTCAGTCTTCCATTCTCAATGATACATTAATTATTTGTTCATTTATTTGATACACATTTATTGAACTTTTTATTTAAAACACAAAGCTAGGTGCTAAAGAGTGAATTTCTTTTTAACATAAGTAGCTCCTCATTGAAAAATGTTACATATGTGATTATAACATGAGTTAGAATGCGCTAAATGTCCCAAAAGCTATATACAAAGTGGTATGGCAATTTAGAGAAAGGAGGAACTACTGGTGAGTTTCAGATGTAGTTAATTATTGAGGTTGATTTTCAAAAATGTGTAGAATTTCAATAGGAAGATCTTTGATGGTGTAAGCATTTGAGAGAGGAAACTTGTTCAAAAGAATGATCATATTATTCTGTCCTTAAGTCAAAATTTTCAAAAATGAGCCAGAAGAGGGTAAAAATGGGAGGCAAGGCAAACTGAGGTCCAGTGCAAGAAAGCTTTGAGTGCCAGTCTGAGTATAAACCTTATTCTGTGGAAAATAGGAAAACTTTGAAATGTTTTCAGTAGAGAAACTATTATTCTTTAGACTTTTTTTTTTCCTGGCAAAACTTTTAGGACAAATTATAGGGGAAATGGGCAGAAAATAGGGAGACTAGTTGCAAAGTAATTGCAACAGTCCAGTGGTAAAATAATGGGGGTTGAAGGCACCAATCTTAGTGACATTTTGGAGTTTTAATCTCAAGGCCCAGATCTTTGAGAGAAGCAAGTGGAAAATGTTGATGATGACACTTAAATTTTAATTCTGGCCAGTGTGAGGAATATGAGGGTGAGTGAGCATCTGGTTTGTGGGAAGGGTGATATGTTTTAGGCAAGTTAAATTGGCACTCTATACCTTATCCTTTTTAGATGGCTGAACTAAAAACCAAGCTAAAGTGAAAAGCGGGACCAGAAAGGAGGGGCAGAGAAAGGACATTCTAAAGGTAAAATGGAAAGATCCATAACATTCAAGCCCTCTCTCTACATAAGACTAGACTGGTTCTAACAAAATTCCATACAGGCCAAGTTCAAATTGTAGCTACTGGTTTTCTTCTTTCTTGTGATACTGTGACTTATAATAAGAAATTTATATTTAGTCTTTGTCCTTGTTTCTGGCACAGAGATCCCCAGACCCTTGGAATTTCCTAAACATTGAGAGTGATAAAAGTACCTTTTGTTTTGTTAACAACACGAATTTTGAAGCAACTGAAGATAGGGGCTGTTGCCATTGGCGTCAACCCAGCTTAGAGGGTTGGAATTTTCAGTCCCACCCTGACACTGGGGAGGGAAAACGAGCTCAAGATGGAACTCAGTCACCAAAGGTCAGTTAACTAATCAGTCATGACTTTGTGATGAGGCTTCCACAAAACCCCAAAAGGACAGGTTTCAGAGAGTTTCTGGGTTGGTAAACAAGTGGAGAATTGTTTAAAAGATGGGAATACCAGACCACCTGACCTGCCTCTTGAGAAATCTGTATACAGGTCAGGAAACAATAGTTAGAACTGGATATGGAACAACAGACTGGTTCCAAATAGAGAAAGGAGTACATCAAGGCTGCATATCATCACCCTGCTTATTTAACTTACATGCAGAGTACATCATGAGAGACGCTGGGCTGGAAGAAGCACAAGCTGGAATCAAGATTGCCAGGAGAAATATCAATAACTGCAGATATGCAGATGACACCACACTTATTGTAGAAAGTGAAGAAGAACTAAAGAGCCTCTTGATGAAAGTGAAAGAGGAGAGTGAAAAGTTGGCTTAAAACTCAACATTCAGAAAACTAAGGTCATGGCATCTGGTCCCATCACTTCATGGCAAATAGATGGGGAAAGAGTGGAAGCAGTGACAGACTTTATGGGGCTCCAAAATCACTGCAGATGGTGACTGCAGCCATGAAATTAAAAGACGCTTACTCGTTGGAAGGAAAGTTATGACCAACCTAGATAGCATATTCAAAAGCAGAGACATTACTTTGCCAACAAAGGTCCATCTAGTCAAAGCTATGGTTTTTCCTGTAGTTATATATGGATGTGAGAGTTGGGCTATAAAGAAAGCTGAGCGCTGAAGAATTGACGCTTTTGCACTGTGGTGTTGAAGAGAGTCCCTTGGACTGCAAGGAGATCCAACCAGTCCATCCTAAAGGAAATCAGTCCTAAACATTCATGGGAAGGACTGATGCTAAAGCCGAAACCCCAAAACTTTACCACCTGATGCAAAGAACTGACTCATTGGAAAAGACCCTAATGCTGGGAAAGGTTGAAGGCAGGAGAAGAAGGGGATGACAGAGGATGAGATGGTTGGATATCATCATCGACTCAATGGACATGAGTTTGAGTAGGCTCCCGGAGTTGGCGATGGACAGGGAAGCCTGGCATGCTGCAGTCCATGGAGTCACAAGGAGTCAGACACAACTGAGCAACTGAACTGAATTGCACTGAAACAAGCAGAGATATGGGGAGAGTGGTGCACTCGCACAGCCTAGAAGCCCATACCCTTTCCCCATACCTTGCTCCATGCACCTCTTCTGTCTATCTATTCTGAGTTATATCCTTTTACAATAAACCAGTAATCTAGTAAGTAAGTTGCCTCTCTGAGTTCTCTAGCAAATTAATCAAACCCTAGGAGGGGACTGTGGAAATATCCGACATGTAAGTCAGTTGTTCAGAAGTACAGGTAAGTATGCCTGGACTGGTGGCATGCCACTAAGGTTTAAGGTGGGGGTCACTGGAACCCCTCAGTCTATAGCCAGTCAGTCAGAATCACTTTTGACTGGCATTTGAAGGTTGAGGGAGCAATCTCATAGGACTAAACTCTTAACAGGTAGAATCTGATTGTCACTATCCCTGATTATTGAGCTGACCTCTTGGACACCCTGTTGGTGTCTGATGCTTTGTAGTGAGTGGAGAAGACCCCCACCAACACACACACACACACACACACACACACATACACACTAGGATTGCTCTCAGAACACCAAAATACTTTCCTTACTAAACAGTGAAATCATAGTTTTATTGCTTCATGAAAAATTAATACACAATCTGATGTTTGTGGAAGATTCAGACGTTGAAATGCTTGACCTCAATTTTCTTCTTTAAGAGGGAATTTTTCTTAGTGACTAGAAAGATGTTGTGGGTGTTTGTCAAGAGAATGGGCAGTGCGCCTACTCTAGAAGAGAGAAAGACCCTAGGTTTCTTGGAAGTGATTTTAAGATTATCCCAGTGTTTTATCTATCCAAGTAAATAAATTACTTTCCACTACCTTTCCTCTTCCTCTCCAAAATCTATTCATCCATCCAAGTTATGTCTAAACACACCTCTTGCATGAAGCTTTCCCTTGTCTGCACTGATGCTTTCTGTTCTTTAAACTCCCTTAGCAATACATTTATATCCATTAATGACATCTAATTAGTGATGTGCAAGTGTCCCTGTTAGGGTGTAATCTTTGAAAACATAGACTGTCTCTCCTTTTTCTAACCTACGGATGCCTGGAACACAGAGAAAGGTTGATCAGTGATTGGGAAGTGAATGTATATGCAATCACTTAGTTTGCTGAGGACATTCTATATGTCAGGCAACACTCTAAGCACTTTACATATGCTATGTAATCTAATCTCTACCACGATCCAAGATAGAGACTGTTGCTTTGCCTAAGAGAAGGTGAGAGTAAGGACTTACTCACTGGCCACTTCAGTAGCAGAGGTAGGATATGAATGCAGGAGGCCTGGCTCCAGAGCCTATGGTCTTAGTTACTGTGTCTATTGACCCTTCCAGCTCCATGTCCTAATTTGGTTACCATATACATTAAGGAGGAAAAAGGAGCAAAAGTAAGCTTAGATCACTGCCTCTGTAATTATGGATACATGACTTTGTACAAATCATATGTAAATTTCTCAGATTCCTCACATAAAATGGATTACTAGCAGTATGTATTTTATGAAATTTTTATGGGTACTAAATGAGACAATGCGCATAAAATGCACATAGCAAAAACAAACTTTTGTGATGATGAGGAGGGAACTTCTAAGGTGTGTAACTTACATTATGTCCTTCTGGATCATAACGTTATCTTCCATCTGGGAGTGATATCTTGGCATCTGCCATTTTCGTGTTTGATGCTATGTTAGTTTTCCTGAGAGCAATGATTTCTAGCCAGTATAAAGCTATCCAATAACTGTTGTGAAAACACAGAAAATGTAGTGAGAATATGCAACAGGCAGAAAAGAAAAGGAAAGGCCTTATAACTTTAAAACCAAAAATTGAATCTTCCTCAAATATTAAGTTGCAGGCATTTCTTAGTGTTTTATTATACTTTACCCTGCGTGTAGCACACTTATGCACTTTTCTTTTTCAACCAACCTATTATGTTGTATGTTGTCTGTAGCACTTGGAGTTCATAGTTATATAAATGTATGGGTAGGAAAGAAAGATCACTTTTAAAAGATATTGTTTTAGTTTACTTATTTTTTTTTAATCTCTTTGAGTTCTTTGGGATTTTTCTGGAAAAGAAGTACTTAATCTCGCTATTATGGTAAGAAACAAAAAGATGTTGGGACTGCTCTGGTGGCCTGGTGGTTAAGACTTTCATTGAAGGCTTTCATTAAGGCTTTCAATGAAGTAGGCATGATCTCTGGTTAGGGAACTAAGATCCTGCATGCCCTGCAGCACGGCCAAAAAAGAGAGAAAAAAACTAGCAAAAAGATGCTAACTCCACTAAAGGAGAAGAGATAAAAAGTGGTTGAGGAGGAAATATATGCTCTAATTCTCTTTTATTCCTCAGATGAAATAATTCACCTAATGCTAATATATGAGCCAGGCAATGACAAGAGAAAATAATCATTTTATTGCAGAGGATCTTTGGGTAGAAAATTTAGGGACAGAAACCATTCTTATCCTTGAGGGGAGAAAGGTAAGTATCTGATTTACAATACTTACTTATCTCCTCAGAAGAATGTCTAGTATAACATCAGCAAGACTTCATGTAACATTAATAACTTGAGTGAGGATTTATCAAAAGGTCTGAGATTCATTTAGTTTTGTATAACTTTTACCTCTTTTGAATTATTGACATAGAAGTCCTTTTTTAAACTATTTGGTGGATCTGTCACTTTAAGCAGTAGCATTTGCTGTGTATGCCTTGAATTTGAGTATGTGTATATATGACAACTACAACCAAATAGCCTATATTATTCATTTCTTTATACCATATATGCTAGCATATAACATTTAAATTTTTTATAATAAAAAATATAAACTTTCCAGATATTAATTGAAACCCAGTAGGAAGTGAAGTAGTATATAAGAAGTCTAGTTTACTGTTTTGAATTGTGGTCTTAATAAATCTCACTCTGCTAAAATGATGACTCTTGTACTTTGCCTGCATTAAAATCATTTTAGGAGGTAATTGGTTTAGCTTATTGTAACGCTGCCTGATAATATTTCTTTTGCTTTTCAAGCAAAGAATAAGGTATCATTAAATTATTGTTGCACAGGGAAGTCATGTATTACAAATGTTATTGAATACAGAATATAAAATGGACTCAAGAAAAATAAATACACTTCACACAGGAGACTCACTACAGGTTTCACTGGATTATTTAATTCACTAAAATATGTTCCTATTTGATGGGCTAGAATTTCTTGGTTATTTTTTTAGTTACTTTTATTATTTTAAATTTACTAATAGAAAATATATACAAATACATAAAGTAAAGCGTTAAAAGGCATATTTTGGAATTTACTAGACTTTAGCATTAAATGAGATGGGGTGTCATTGTTTTGAACATTTAAAAAATAAGATGTATCAAAGTTTAATTTTCATTGTTGAACCTCCATTTAAAGAGGGATTGCCTAGATTTTTATAACTTTATTGTGATTTTTTGAGCATTAGAATTCCCATTAGAAAAATCAAACTTCTTTTAAAACAAAGATTCTCACAAATTATACATAAGCATCATATATAAATGTATACTTATATGTACATACATGTGTGCATGTGTATATGTATACATACATAATTGTTAAACATGCTTTTTAATTAAGTTGAGTATATTTTTAGCTAATTTATCCAATTAGTTAAATGCTTTCCTCGAATAAAGATTAAAAGAAAAAAATCAACAGCCTTTCGCTTTGCTTCCAGGCTGAGGTAAATTGGCTGAACTGACCTATCCTGGCGAAGCTGGTGGTTCATAAAGTTACAACCCAGGAGTGTGGTTTCCCTGGCATTCAGCTTGGCATCGTGTGTACCAGCTGTGTCCAGTCTTTTTAACAGTTCTAGCCCATGCTTTGCACTTCCTTAGCTTGATATTTCACCACAATACCGAATCATAGGTTGGGCACCTTGTGAACTATTGGCAAAGTCCCAGTCAGCTGCGTGTGCACAGTGTGTGAATACGTCAGAAGAGATCATGGACGCACTGATGGATGCTGTCTTTCAGCCTGCTGCAAGAAAGGACTGGAAAGTCCCGAGCAGGAAGACAGAAGTGGACTAACTGAAGCAAGGAGGCGGGGGGCTGGGCAGCAACCCTGGAGGCGGTTAATGGCCGGCTGTTCTATAGCTCCTAGGACATAAATCTAGGCAATTCACCAGCTGGAGATGCTTGAGAAGGCAAAGGAATAAAATTACTGTTCTTTTATTGCAACTTGGGTAAAATGAATGTTTAATTTCGAGAGCCAGTAGCACACTATTCTCTAACTACCAGCATCTGCTATAAGAAAATGATTTTATGTATAAATACATTATTCTTTGGTCGGTTGGTTGGCTGTCAGCTTATGGAATATGTGGGTTGAGTTTTTGGTTTGGATTTTGTTTTTTATTGAGATACAGTTGATATAGAGTATTACATAAGTTTTAGGGAGACACATAATGATTCACAATTTTCAGGTTATATTCCATTTATGGATATCATAAAATACTGGCTGTATTCCCAACGTTGTACAGTATATATTCTTGTAGCTTATTTATTTTATACATAGTAGTTTGTACCTCTTAATCCCCTACAGCTGTCTTGTCCCTCCTGCCTTCCCTCTCTTCACTGGTAACCCTAGTTTGTTCTCTGAATCTGTGAGTCTGTTTCTGTCTTGTTTGAAACTACTAGTTTGCTGTAGTCATTAGAGTCCCCAGATACGCAATATTATACAGTATTTGTTTTTTCTGTCTTACATTTTACTTTGCATAATATCCTCTAAATCCATCCATGTTGTTGCCAATGGCAAAATTTCATTCTTTTATTGCATGGTAATATTCCATGGTGTGTGTTTGTGTGTGTGTGTGTGTATATGTGTGCATATATATATCTTCTTTATCCTTTCATCTGTTGATAGACAGGTTGCTCCCATGTCTTGGCAATTGTAGATAATGCTACTATGAACATTGGGGTGCACGTATCTTTTCAAATTACCGTTTTATTTATTTATTTTTTTTCAGATATATACCCAGGAATGGAATTGTTGAGTCGTATGGTAGTCCTGTTTTTCGCTTTTTGAGATACTTCTGTATTGTTTGCCACAGTGGCTACACCACCTTACATTTCCACCAGAAGTGTACCATTGTTCCCCTTTCTCCACATCCTTGCCAACATTTGTTATTTGTGTTTTTTTTTTTTTTTTTTTGATGATAGCCATTCTGACAGGTATGAGTTGTTGACTCATTGTGGTTTTGATTTACATCTCCGATGATCTGATGATTAATATTGTTGAACATCTATTCATGTGCCTGTTGTTCATCTGTATATCTTGTTGGACTGGGTTTTATGAAATTAAGTGGACTTTAAGACTGAAGAAACTAAATATCTTAGTACATGGAAATTTCAAAGCTAATTCATTTGTGACATCACATAATCAATACCTCAATCAAGAACAAGAGGGAAATGTCAAAAACAACAAGAACAAAACCTGAAACATAAACAGGAGAAGCACGTGCAGATATAGTAAACTTTAAAGGAGTTGGCCAGTTCAGTTGATAGGAAAGATTATAGAAGTCATATCAGCTTAAAGCAAAAAGTTCAAGTACCAATTAAAATGGGCCTAATAGAAACTATTTGTCAGCTCTTGACTCTGCAGACATGGAAAGTCTATTTGCTATAGAGATTTGTTCATGGTTTTAACTATATTTAAGTAAGAATTTTTAATATATTCAGATTTCAGCTCAGCAGAAGTATTACAGGTTAGAAGAAAAAAATTGTTATCATTAAATTTAATGTATTATCTAGGCTTCTGATTTTTTTATTTCCACAGTTTTGGTTTTCTTTCTTCTTTAAGATTCAGTTATTTTTATCTGTTGAAATTGTTACATGCAGGAAATCCTGAATGCTATCTTTCTTAATTATTTAATCTAATGAATAGAAATAATGACAGTGATGTACATGGTTTTGATATATATCTTGTGTTGTTTTAGAAAATTTTCCTAATTTGGGGGCATACATAATACTACTATCTATAGCAAAAAATATTTAATTGCATATTGTATTTTGTTACCATCTCTCTCTTTACATGCATAATTAACTGACAATGAAAATTATAAAATACCATGTTGACCCTGACAGTTAAGTCCTTAACTGTATCCCAACTTTTCATATAGCTCCTTGTTTTGAACAAGGCATTTACTTCTCTGAGTCTCAGTTGCCTCATTCACAGAAATGAGGAATATCATTCTTGTTAATGTTGCTATGGGAAGCAAGTCAAATAAGGTATATTACTCTACTTTGATAAATATATGAATTAAAAATCAAGAGGCTACAGACAAATGAGCTTGGTCTCCATCTTAAACAAAATCCTAGGATAGAACAGACAGTAGAGTTTGCTTAGCCTAAGATGTATCTAACCTCTTTTGTTTCATGGAATTCTTTCAGTTCTTGGTCAGGAAAATATAAAAATTACATTGGATCTAAGCTTAAAGACATTCAATAGAATTTCTTTTGATCTTTTTGTAGATAAGTTTTATAAATACAGAGTGAATTCAAGAAAAATAAAAAGAGAACCATAACTAAAATTTCTGAGCATCTCTCTGTGGCAGTCACCATGCTTGACGTGAACGTACTTCATCTTGTTTAGTTCTCCTGACCTTGTAACCAGCCTCTGGGGAATACTATAACATGTTGGATGAAAGTATAAGCTCTGGAACTAGAGTTCTTACTTTAAATTCCAATTCCTTCACTTTCAAGCTGTGTGACCTCAAAGAAGCTATTTAACTTCAATGTGCCTTAGTTTTTTCACTTGATGCACGTTAAGGTTGTAAATAAAATAGTTTATACCTTCATAGGGTTATTCTGAGGGTTAAATGCAAAACCTCATAGAATACTGCCTGGCACATGGTTAGCAGTTAATAAATAATAATTGCTAGCAGTGTTTTAAAAAGCAATTATTAAATGTTAACTCAGAAAACTGCAGCTTGTTAAGAAATTTGTCCAAAGTGCCATAGGAATGGAAAAAATGGAGCAATTATTAAGGTCTGTTTGCATCAGACCCACTGCCCTTTATGGCTCCAAAACTTTAAACAACTCCATACTGTGCTGTATGGAGTATTGAACTCCGCTGAAGGTATGAGGTGATGGAGCAGGTGTATATCACAGCATTGCAAACAACTAATAATGCAGTATTTGATATTTCTGTGCTTAAAATTGCATCAGCCTCTCCAGCACTGAAAACTTCCCAGTGGACATGATTTTCTGCCAGCCTGACCTTCTGGCATATTTTGTACTATTTCTCTATCTCTTTCTTTTCTCTCTTCTTCTTCTTCTTACTATCTCTCCTCTCTTTTATGATCTCCCTAATCTTTACATTCTTGATAACTTCTAATTCAGAGTGGTTTAACTTCTGCTTGCTTGAGTGAGCGCTTAGTCACTCAGTCAAGTCAGATACATGTCTGACTCTGCAAATCTTTGCAGTCTTTTACAGGGGAAGAAGATAAAAATCGTCTCTGCCTTCAGGAGCATAACACTCTTTTCTTTCTTTTCTTACCTATATACTTGATTATAAAGGACTCTTTAACTTGTTTTTGTTCCCCTCCAATTGAAAGCTCAATGAAGGCAAAATCTCTTCCTGCCTGACTCACTACTGAATTCCCAGCCCATAGAAGAGTTTGATGTAGAATAAGTGTTCAACATTTCATTTGATGGTATTGTACTATAGCCATGAACGTGAAGGTTGGCTTGGCTACTGCAGGAGCTCCTTAAGGGCAATCACTGTATCTCTGGTCCTATCACATCTCTGTTGTTTAGTCACTAAGTTGTGTTTGACTCAGCAATACCTTGGACTCTAGCCCACCACGCTCTTCTGCCCATGGATTTTTCAGGCACGTCTCTGACACTAGTATTAATAGATAGGTAATACTTCTTAATAGAATTGAATTCAGTTTACTCAAACTGTTTACTCAATATATCTAAGTATATTGACCTAGTTATACTATTAATAGTAACTTGAAATCATGTCTCATAAAGAATTGTTGAAATAATTGAAAAATATTTAATGTGAAAAAGACAAGTCTTGGGAAGGACGTGCAATTGTCTTCAAATTTCATCCGACTCTTGGGAACCCATGGACTGTAGCCTGTCAGGCTCCTCTGTCCATGGGATTCTCCAGGCAAGAATACCAGAGTGGGTTGCAATTTCCTTATCCAGGGGATCTTCCCACCCCAGAAATCGAACCCAGGTCTCCTGCATTGCAGACAGATTCTTTACTGAACTACAAGGGAAGCCCCTCAAATATCATAGAGACCCCCAAAGAAGAGAGACACTTGTCTGTCCTTGAGTTAAAAGATATTTTAGTACTGAATTAGAGAGAACTATTAGATTTAGTATGTTATTGTCAGGAGCAATGAATTGCTCATCACTGCAAGTACTCAAGGGGCTTCCCCAGTGGCTCAGTGGTAAAGAATCTGCCAACCACGCAGGAGATTCAGGGGATACAGGTTCAATCCCTGGGTCAGGAAGATCCCCTGGAGGATGGCATGGCAACCCACTCCAGTATTCTTGCCTGGAGAATCTCATGGACAGAGGAGGCTGGAAGCCTGAGGTTTATGGGTTGCAAAGAGTTGAACATAAGTGAAGCAACTAAGCACAGCACAGCATTCACAGGAGGTGCCCAAGCAAAGTCTGGGGGTATGGGAGACAAAATTTAACAATAATATGTACAGTTGATATAAACCCCCAAGAACTGAGACTCTCTGAGTTTTCTAGATAAGTGCAAAGAAATACATTTCTTCAATCTCTTATAATTTTGCAAATAGTTTTCTGTAGGAAAATTAACCCTCCCTTTCTCACAAGGACATTGTATTTTCAATTAAGAGTTGGATTGCTTTATACCTTACAAATTGTTTTCATATAATCCTTGCGGAGGTCTACCTTTGAATAGATAGACCAAGTATTATTCATATTACTACCATTTTACATAAAGACAGTTGCTTATAGAGGTGTACTCATTTGCCAGAGGTCACATATGTAGTAATTGATGTAACTAGATCTTGAACTCAGGTCTTTGTGCCTTTTTTGCCAGAACTGCCTACCACATCATGCCACTTCTGTTATTACTGAGATGAGAAAGAGGAAAAACACAACCTCCTTTTAAAATACTAATGCAGATCCTCCCTTGCAGAAGAATGCTGCCAAGCACTCCGTAATTTATGCTTGAGAACAAATTTAAGTGGGGTGATCAAGAGCACACGGACAATGAGAAACAGGATCTGGTTCAGAAAGCAAGGCTCTGGTATCCCATGATGCTATCTGCCCCACAGAATCTGACTGCTTTTCCTGGGAAGGAATTATAATGATGCTTTTATGTTCTTGGCCAGGAAATGTTTATAAATCATCATGTACCATTTGCAAGTGATGCTACCTTATGAATATTAAAAGATTAGGAAATGACATTGGCTTTTGTTGAAAACCTTGAGTGACCCTGTAACGAACACAATAAATGATTGCTTTTATTGCAGTGCCCTCTAAATATTATTAAAACTCTTTATAGTAGGCAGTAAATAATAGCAAACGAATGCTTGATTTATAGCAATTACAGTACAGATGAGTCGGATTCATGTGCCGTACTGTAATGAAGATAATAGCTCAAAATACACGAGAAACAGTCACTCAGTGAAATATGAGCTGATTTGCATGATCCATGTCCCTTGAGTAACCTGTAATTGGCTATTATGAAATGGAATAAGAATGATTTGGTCTACAAATAAGAGAAGTAGTACAGAATTACCATATTATCTCTATGAAAATATTTTTATTTTCACCCCCAAACTACTTTTGTGGAACATAGGATGTGTGCTTCCGTATTTAACATATGTGAGTATTCATAAGTTAAGAAACATTCTTCTCTAATTCCTTTGAAAATTGGTATCATTCAACTTTATTCACAGTAAGCATACAAAATTGCTTTCTTTTAGCTTGAAGATATACGGCATTCTTTAATAGTCACCCTTTTAAGAATAGATTTTGTGGGTAAGGCTTGAAAAGCATTGAATCTCCAAACAAAGGAATTCAAGGTATATGTACAACCAATTTTATTCATCAAAGCAAATTTAGGTAATTCATATTAATATTTTAGATTTCCTGAAATTTCTAATGAAAACTTGGCTTTCTCAATTATTTAAATGTTTGCCTAGTCCCCTTTTGACTTCCCTCTATAGAAAACCATACCAAAGCAGTAACAATCCACATGAAATTTCTTTTTTTTTGCTGGAATAAGCTGCCATTTTTGAAAGGCAATGAAGGGAGCTGTGCCAATATGGTATTTCATGCCTAGACCGTCTGTCACATTCCTGAAATCTCATTCTTATTATCACACAAATAACCCAAGGGATAGAACTAATCCCACTGGCAAGGGGAATCATCAATGTTTATCCTAAAGTACTGTTACAGTGGCCATAATGGGAAAAGGTATACCATAATTAAGAGCTATAGTCAACTAATTAAGTCAAATTATATCTAATTATAGATCCAATAATCTATGCCAAAGCTAGTTGTTGATAACTAAGGGAAAAATAATGTTTTAATTAACCTCTATTATGAATCACTGTGTGAAGGTTTTTTATTAAAAATATTTTTGTAAGATAACTACTATAGCTCTCTTTTATCTAATATTTTGCTTCAGGAATAGACAATAAAAATACAAAGTTATTTTTATAAAACTTTGCCTTTAAAACATTTAACTTAATAATGTTAATTATTAAATAGTCCTACAAAATTTGAAGGGAAAATATGAGCTAATACTGGTGCTAAATAATTATTTAATGAACTGTAATAAAATATTCCTGAAACAAATTAAGAAGGATAAGTAAAAATGAAATGGTCAACAGTGGATTTATTAAATAATAAAATGGAGAATAAGGTGCACATAATGAGAAAATATGAAACTGTGTAATCTTCATGTAAGTTAACTAGGGACAAATTAATAACAGTCTCCAAATAATTGAAAAATGGAAATAAAGTGCTGACATGTAGTTTTGAATATTTACCATGAATTTGAGCAAAATTACATTAAAAACAGTAGCTTAACATAAGGAGCTTTCTAATCTTGAAGATGGTTAATATTATAAAATATCCTGTAGCAAGCTATGAAACTTTTATCTCTAGATATCTTTAAAAATAAGAGATATGTAAATAAAACATCAGCATGAACTATCTGGAGCCCCCAAGCAGGAATAATAGCTCTAAATGTCTCATTCCCTCTAGTGTTGCTTGACAATTTAAAGAAAATAAAAATCCAATTTTGGTCTATGGTATATTTATTTAGATATAAATCCAATCTGAAACATAAGTGCATGAACCTACCTTCTTCTAAATAACAAATGTGATAAGATAAATATAATATCACCACAGAAGTCTAAAAGAATGTGAAATACCTTTAAAGTTTGAAGGAAATGGCAACCCACTCCAGTGTTCTTGCGTGGAGAATCCCAGGGACGGCGGAGCCTGGTGGGCTGCCATCTCTGGGGATGCAAAGAGTCGGACACGACTGAAGTGACTTAGCAGCATTCCTAGGATATGATAAGGTTATTATCCCGGGACCCGGATTTCACAAATGATTTGTTACAACAGCCGATATCTGAGCTTAATGACAAATTAATCATTTATTAAATAAGCACTTTTCTACAATGTGTCAACCTTTGTGCTAGACAGATGTGTAGAATATAAAACACAAAAAGGACTTAGCTCTTGACCTCAGGGAAGATATGAAAGAGAAAGGTAAGAATTGTACATAAATTACTAAATTAAAAAAAAAAAAACAAGTATAATGACCAATACCAAGGAAGTATTGTTGTTGTAAGGACCAAGTAACCATTTCTTAGAAATGATATTTTAGGAGTTTCATAACAATTACAACATTTAATTATCATGAACAGTAGATAAGAGTTGGATGGGGAAAGAAGGTTGTTGGAGGTAATTCTCTGCAAACCAAATGACAATGATGAATTTTAAAGAGCTTTATGATTAGTAAGTGTTGTCTTTGTTGCTCAGTTCAATTACATATGCTGAATCACGTGCCAGGCTCTATAATAGAGGTTCATAGTGTTATCCTTATGTAAAATTAACCTTTATTAAATTACAAGTTTTGTACCAGTCAGCCTTTTTCTTAAAGAGTATAAGCATTTTCTCTCTTCACTCTCTCCTCTCTTCTGAGATGATTCAGTCCATACCCACGACTTTTATTATCATCCACATAGCTTGTAAATTTGTTTCTCCAACTGAGAGCTCTCTTCAGAGTTCTAGGCTATGTGTCAGCTTCCTATCTGATATCTCATGCAACAAACGAAAACTATAACAAAATTTGTAATCTTTCCCATCAAAACCGACCTTCCTCCTTTATTTCCTGTCTCAGTGGATGACACCAATATCCATCTAGTCTTGCAAACCTGAAACCTAGGGATCATCTTGAATGCCTACCTCTTATTACACACCATAATTTTACCAACAATTCCAATAATCCAACTTTACTATTAAAAATCTTACATTTATCCATTTCTTTTCATGTTACCTGACAATAATGGCAGTTCTCACTACCATTTTATTTCATATGGCCACTGCAATACATTCCTTTTTTGCATAAGTTTTTGCCTCTTTCCAATTTATTCCCCATACTGCAGTGGGAATGATTTATTTAGATGACATCATATAACTTCCTTGCATAAACTTTCAAAAGACCATCAGAATTAAGTCCACAGTGTCCAAAGTCTTTCATAATATGACGTCTGCCTAGGTCTGCAACTGGTCCCAAAGTAGATTTTCCTCGATGTCTTGTGTGAAGCTTTCCTTAAAGTTCTCAAATGTGTCATTCTCCATCTAGCTTTGTAAATTCCTTGCATATGCTTCTCCCTGGCCTGAATGGAGTGCTTTCTGCCATGTCCACTGCCTTACTCTCAACTGGCTTATTTTTGTTAATACTGATTTATCAGATCTCAGCTTAAATAACACTCCATTAAGAAAACTGTCCATCACCACCTGTATTTTTCCTTTGTGACCTTTTTCACCCACATACATATAATTCAATGGTGAAAAAAATCAAGTTAAATAACATGAAGATCGATTTGTAGTTTAACATGGTCAAAAGTAGGCTTTCCTGGCGATTCAGATGGTAAAGAATCTGCCTGCAATGCTGGAGAATTGGGTTTGTTCCCTGGATTGGGAAGATATCCTGAAGGAGGGCCTGCCCACCCACTCCAGTATACTTGCCTGGAGAATCCCCATGGACAAAGGAGCCTGGTGGGCTATAGTCCACAGGATCACAGAGTCAGACATGACTGAGTGACTAAGCAAAGCACATGGTGAAAAGCATATGCATGTATCTCTTCTCCAGCTCCAAAAACTTTCATTCAGAATATACAAACACAGAGAAACAAAGAAAATCAGACATAAATCAATAGTAGACTACAGAGTTAAACCAGTCAATTGGAGATTGAAAGTAAACTGGCTCTGTCTTCGTGGAGCAGGGATTTCCATCACCTAAAAGACCTTTGAGAGGAATACCAAAGAAACATAAGCCAATTTGTACCTATGGAAATCCAGAAAGTCTGAAGAGTGGAGGTACCAAGGATCATAGAAGCAGATGAGGATCTAAAAACAGTGGGATTATCAAAAGTCTGCATAAAAAGCTGTTGGACAACCCACCTAGATAACCCTTCTCTACCTAATACACATTGAATTAGATAATAAAGTCTCTCTCTACCTTCGGATGAAACTACATGGGTATTATCTAGATAAATCAAATCAGAAAGTCTCTAGGCTCAGCAATACCATATTTCTAATTAATAACTAATAACGCATGATGGAAGCCTTGCTGTGCCACAGTCTCATACTTCTATATTCTATTTCTTGTCCCCTACTAAGCCGGCATCTGGTTTGGTCATGGTCGTCCAAACAAATGAAGGCACAGCAACTCAATTAGCATCTCAAAAACACTCTTGGAAAGAAAAAGGAATTGAAATAAAATTTTCAAAGTTCCAAGGGAGATTGCTTTCTGATCTAGGTTTTATGTCCGATGTGACAGGCAATGAAGTGTAAGAATAGAAGAAAAAAGACACTTTCAGACCTGTAAGTAAAAGTCGCTCAGTCCAGTTGTGTCTGATTCTTTGCGACCCAAAGAACTATACAGTCCATGGAATTCTCCAGGCCAGAATACTGGAGTAGGTAGCCTTTCCCTTTTCCAGGAGATGTTCCCAACCCAGAGATCGAACCCAGGTCTCCTGCATTGTAGGTGGATTCTCTACCAGCTGAGCCACAAGGGAAGCCCAGACCTGTAAGTGCTCAAAAATTTGGCCTTATATGAACCCATTCTCAGGAAGCTGAATGATATACTCCATTAAGAAAAACAAGTTTTAGGATCTAAGTAACAAAGGTCCATACACAATAAAAACCAAAGGGATTTTCTAAGAAATGGCAAGGGAAAACCTCAATGTGCTTAGTCATTCAGTCGTGTCCAACTCTTTGCAACCCCATGGACTGTAGCCCACCTGGCTCCTCTGTCCCTGGGATTCTCCAGGCAAGAATACTGGAGCTGATTGTCATTTCCTACTCCAGAAAACCTCAATAGCAGTACATAGATTCAAGAATGAGGGCAGAAGGATCCAGGGTTAAAATAGGACTGAATTAATTATCTAACTGCTTTGGTCTTGCAGAAAACAATATAACTGAAAATAATAAAAAGACAGTTAATTTCAGAAAAAATAAAACACAACAAAGGAAATGTAATCATGTTATTTTGCTAAGTAGTCAATATTATTAATATTGTTGTAATATTATAAGCATTAGGATAATTGAACAAGAAGACGTAAAGTCTAAGAAAGCCAGATTTTCATCTTATAAAATATACATTTATCCTTTGACCTTGCAGTGTCAGTTCTAAGAATATATCTCAAAAATACTGCAAAGTTTTCAAAATTAGTTATACTCAATGTTATTTACTCTAACATTATTTATAATAGCAAAAAAAATGGATGTGATTCCATTGTTCTTCCATAGAAACCACATTCAATAAACTATGGTACATTATCACAATAAAATATAATGCACCAAATGAAACTGACTATGGATTAATTTCCAAAATATACAAGTAGCTCATAAAAGTCAATATCAGAAAAGCAAACAACCCAATCAAAATTGGGAAAAAGACCTAAACAGATGTTTCCCCAAAGAAGACATATAGATGGCCAATAAACACATGAAAAGATGTTCAACATAGCTTATTATTCAGTTCAGTTCAGTCGCTCAGTCGTGTCCGACTAATTGCGACCCCATGAATCACAGCACGCCAGGCCTCCCTGTCCATCACCAACTCCCGGAGTTCACCCAAACTCTTGTCCATCGAGTCGGTGATGCCATCCAGCCATCTCATCCTCTGTCGTCCCCTTCTCCTCCTGCCCCCAATCCCTCCCAGCATCAGAGTCTTTTCCAATGAGTCAACTCTTTGCATGAGGTGGCCAAAGTACTGGAGAGAAATGCAAATCAAAACTGCAATGGCCATCATCCAAAGTCTACAAACAATAAATGCTGGAAAGGGTGTGGAGAAAAGGAAACCCTCTTGCACTGTTGGTGGGGATATAAACTGATGCAGCCACTTTGGAAGACAGTATGGAGATTCCTTGAAAAACTAGGAATGAAACCACCATATGACCCAGCAATCCCACTACTAGGCATATATCCTGAGAAAAACAAAACTGAAAAAGACACATGTACCTCAATGTTCATTGCAGCACTATGTACAACAGCTAGGACATGGAAGCAACCTAGATGTCCATCAACAGAAGAATGGATAAAGACACTGTGGTACATAAATACAATGGAATATTACACAGACATAAAAAGGAATGCATTTGAGTCAGTTCTAATGAGGTGGATGAACTTGGAGCCTATTATACAGAGTAAAGTAAGTCAGAAAGAAAGAAACAAATAATGTATACTAATGCATATATATGGAATCTAGAAAGATGGTACTGATGAAATTATTTGTAGGGCAGCAATGGAGACAGAGGCATAGAGAACAGACTTATGGACATGGGAGGTTGGGGAGGAAGACTAGGGTGGGATGTATGGAGAGAGTAACATGGAAAGTTACTTTACTGTATTTAAAAAGATAGCCAATGGAAATGTGCTGTATGACTCAGGGAAATCAAACCAGGGCTCTGTAACAGACTATGGGAGTCGGATGGGGAGGAAGGTGGGAGGGAAGTTTAAGAGGGAGGGGACTTATGTATACCTATGACTGATTCATGTTGATGTTTGGCAGAAACCAACACAATTCTGTAAAGCAACTGTCCTTGACTTACAAAATAAATAAATATTTCTATTGCATATATATATATATATATATATATATATATATATTGCAGCTACTGAAAAGAAATAAGGACAATCTCCTGCTGCTGCTAAGTTGCATCAGTCCTGTTCGACTCTGTGTGACCCCACAGATGGCAGCCAACCAGGCTCCCCCATCCCTGGTATTCTCCAGGCAAGAACACTGGTGTGGGTTGCCATTTCCTTCTCCAATGCATGAAAGTGAAAAGTGAAAGTGAAGGCATTCAGTCGTGTCCGACCCTCAGCTACCCCATGGACTGCAGCCTACCAGGCTCCTCTGTCCATGGGATTTTTCAGGCAAGAGTACTGGAGTGGGTTGCCATTTCCTTCTCCAAGGACAATCTCCTAGACATTGTTAAATGACAGAAACCAAAGTAGAGTTATCATTATTTATAGAACAATTATGACTAAAAATACAAAGCAAATAAGTGAAGCACTATTTGATAATTCCTCAAGAAAAGAATTCAGACTAAAATCATCATTGCATGAAATCATTAGAATTAGATTTAATATTGAATTCTACAGTTGAAAGATCAGGGTATCATCCCCTGCATCCACTTTTCAATCATAGCATCTATTAATAGTGGGAGGACCATATTTTATCCAGATAATATATATTTCTGGAGGTCTGAAGAGAAAACTTAAGCCATCTTAAATTCAATTTTTAAACTTTTACTATTTATCTTAAAATTTTCATATAAATGGTACATTCTATACATTTTCTATATTCAGTTCAGTCACTCAGACTCTTTGTGACCCCATGAATTGCAGCACGCCAGGCCTCCCTGTCCATCACCAACTCCCGGAGTTCACTCAAACTCATGTCCATCAAGTCAGTGATGTCATCCAGCCATCTCATCCTCTTTCGTCCCCTTCTCCTCCTGCCTCCAATCCCTCCCAGCTTCAGAGTCTTTTCCAATGAGTCAACTCTTCACATGAGGTGGTCAAAGCATTGGAGTTTCAGCTTTAGCATCATTCTTTCCAAAGAACACCCAGGACTGATCTCCTTTAGAATGGACTGGTTGGACCTCTTTGCAGTCCAAGTGACTCTCAAGAGTCTTCTGTATTACATACCCTTTTAAATAGAGCCCTCTCACTGTTTTAATTATATGCAACTTAGAAAAATTGATACTCCAGAAATATGTACTTTATCTCTTTTGTATTTTTGCCTACATTCTGCCTTTCTAGTTTAAATAGAGTTTTTCTTCATAACCTCTTTAGCATGTGTGAGTAAGTGTGTGTGTGTGTGTGTGTGTGTGTGTGTGTGTGTATAAGCAGGAGAGAGAGAGAGAGAGGAAAAATCTGCCACTGTAGCTAGCATTTTTGAGATGCTTAGTGGAAAAACATAATTGATGAGAGAATCTTAGATGATACTAGGAATGCCTGCTTTGTTAGGTTGGTGAATTTTAAGATAAATAAGATAGAATTGTTAGCAAGTAAGAAAAGGTAAGGGGCAAAGTAGGGATGGAAGATGACAGAGAGCAAGAATGTTTAATCGAGCAGTACAAAAGAGGAAAGGAGAGAAATAGGAAAGAACACAGAAAAGGTTGCTGAAAATATAGTAGCTCAGTAAGCTGACTATGGAATATAAATATTTGGTCAAATTATCACCAAATCAAAATATGTGGGACTTGCTTCTATCTCCAACTCCTGAATTCTAATTTACCCTCTTGATTTATCTTTCTAGACTGTCTCAGTCTATTTTATTTTAATTTTACCTGTGTAAAAATGATAGTAGCTAACACTTATTTAGTGCTTACTCCATAACAGACATTGTTCTAAATATAAAGAATGTTAACAGAAATGCCCCTTGAGAAATATTGGATAGTATTTATATCTCTAAATCATAGATCAGATACTAAGACAGAAAGGTTAAGTAACTTGCACAAGTCAGACATCTAATAACTTGTAGAACCAGGATTGAAATACAGGCATTCTAACTTCAGAACTTGCATGCTTAATCAGTCCTAATTTGATCAGTTTGACTTGATACCTTATGATGTATCACTGTGAAAGCTTTACAGTACTATTCTCTTTTCTGACTTTTGACACATCTTTGAAACAACAGCAAATTGAAGAAACTTCAGTAGAATGAATGTACAGTGACTTGAAATAAAGTCATTTAAAAAAATATTTTAACTAATATTCTTAATGTAGAATATGCCATTCTTAATAGGAAAATAATACTATTCATGTGTGGTAATTTACTAATATAAATATAACTGGTTAATATCAGAGTTATGCAAGATGACTGGTCAAGGTCCTAAATGATCCGTAGAAAATTAGTTTCACATATAAATTCAATTGAGTTAATAGAGGTCATTATTCATTGTCAACAATGGCAAGTGGAACAAAATTGGTGACTTCTATTAATAAGTAAACAAAATTTGTATTTTCTATTACTGAACAAAGATTATGTTAAACATTAAACTGCAAAAGCCATTTTAGTTACAATATGCACAGTTTTTCATCTGATTAATATATAATTATAAAAGGGCTAATATTTATTACTAAATATGTGCTGGATATAGTAAATATACTGTTCTAAAAACATTATTCAAGAGAAATTATGTAATCACATTTTAGACATCTTCTTACTTGTAGAAGAAAAAAAAAATCTTCCTTTTTTTCTTAGTATACTTACTAAAACCTAACTTGATTGCTTGAAGAAAGCACAAGAGCTTACGATTTCTTAAGTAGAATAAAATGTTCGTATGTTCTATAATGGTGCTATCAACTAAATCTCTTAAGAATAATATAATTGAACTGACATTTAACTTGGCAATTAAGGAAATTATCTTAGCTTCATGTCCGGTTTATATAAGGAAGTTGATGTTTTGAGGTTAACTGAGAGTTGGTATTTTAAATGCTGGCAAATTTCTGAAATCAAATGGATTCTCTTGTGGAAGACTTCTACTTCAAGCTTGAATAGAATAGCTGGGAAAGACAATATGTATACCATAAATCACCAGAATATCCAACTTTATTCTACCTGTAAATATATATATATATATATATATATATATATATATATATATGTTTGAGGCATCGTATCGTTGCTGAAGAAACTAAGACCTGAAAAACAGATCCCAAAAGAAGGAGAACCACAGAAAATGAAACAATATTCTCTGAGTTACTTCTTCCCCATAAGCATTTGTGCATCTTGGCTCTGATTCAGAGACTGAATCCAGGCAGAAGGTCATGGTAAAAAGGTAGATATGCCAGCAGAACACAATCTCACAAGATTAGAGAGGCAAATGTCAGATCAGGACCCTCTGATTAGAGAGCCCGAGATCCAAGTGAGATGGGAAGCATAGAGCAAAACTCCAATTCTTGGTTCTATTCTCCTCTAGACACTTGTCCTATTTTTAAGCGTCTCAGAAAAAGTGGCTAAGAAACTAAGCATAAAACCACTGAAAAGCAAAACTGAGTTAGAAATAATAAAATTAGCAACTCACTGGTTATGAGGTTTATCAAAGAATCTGCCTGCAATGTGGGAAACCCACATTCATTCCCTGGGTCAGGAAGATCCCCGGGAGAAGGGAATGGCTACTCACTCGGGTATTCTTGCCTGGATAATTCCATGGACAGAGGAACCTGGTGATTGCAAAGCATTGGACAAAACTGAATGGCTAACATACACACACACACAGAGTGAATTCTTACATTATGCGGAGAATTATGCCCCTCTCAAATTCATATGTTGAAGTCCTAACCCCCAATACCTCAAAATGTGACTTTATTTGGAGATGGAGTCTTTAAGGGGTTATTGAGTTGAATTTCTGTCATTAAGATCAGTCTCCAGTTCAGTTCAGTTCAGTCACTCAGTCTTGTCTGACTCTCTGTGACCCCATGGACTGCAGCATACCAGGCCTCCCTGTCCATCACCAACTCCTGGAGCCTACTCAAACTCATGTCCATTGTGTCAGTGATGCCATCCAACCATCTCATCCTCTGTCACCCCCTTTTCTCCCCCGTCTTAATCCAATATAACTAGTTTCCTTATAAGAAGAGATTAGGACATAGAGACTCACAGAGGAAAGAATACGTAAAGACTAGTGAGAAGCTATCCAACTACAAGTCAAGGAGAGAAACCCCGGAAGAAACCAACCCTGTGACACTTTAGCATCATACACCTAGCCTCTAGAATTGTGAGAAAACGATTTTTGTTGTTGTTGAAGCCACCCAGTCTGTGCAACATTGCTATGGCATCCCTAGCAAACTAATACATTCTGTATGCCAGCAATAAATAAAAGTGTACATTTTCAAGCAATGACATTTCAATAACTGCCCCCATCCCCAAACTACTTAAACCATTATTTCTTATGTGTGAACTATATCTCCATTAGCCAAAAAATATTTCCTTGAACGCTGCTTTTTTAGGGGTATTTTATAATTCCAGAAGCATTCCTGCATCACACATCTGCCATCAATTCACTAGACGTTCATTAGTGCAGAAGTTCTGAGTCACAGAAAAGTGAAATTTTCCCCATAAAGGTCAGAGTTTTCAACTGAAATAATCATACAGTTCTCCAATGTTATTTTAATTGAAATAACCATTAACCAATGTGCAGTTCTTGACTGAAAAACAAAAATAATAAAAGTATTGAAAGAAAATACATGAAAAATATGTTCATAATTCTCATATAGGAACAATCTTCCTAAATGAAAAATGAAACACAAGCCATCATGGAAAATATTGACAGATTTGACATCATGAATGAAAATATAATCATACAGCAAGAAACACTCAAAGTTAAAAGACGTATGAAATAGCAAGAGAAAATATTTGCAATATATACAGAATTCCAGTGAATAAATAAGGAGACTCTTAGTTCTCTATTTCATACACAACTTCTCTAGACAAGGCATTAATATACAGAGAAGTAATGTGTTAGGCACTGGGAATAAAAAGAAAAATAAGACAGAATTATTGCCATCCAGAGGACCATGATCCAATGGTGGAATGCTTGAATAAGTAAACAGTTAGAAAACACAGTGAATTATTATAATGTAGTTGTGAACAGATTTTTTTGGCTATATAGAAATGGGAGGGCCAAATCTTAACAGGGATCAGTGGGATGTTATGTGGGAAAAAAATCAAAAGGTGAGGAATGATGTTGCCCAGAAAGGAAAATATCAGCCATCTCCCAAAGGTAGAGGAAGAAGAAACTGGGCAGACAAAAGTTGGAAGGAGTAAGGGGCAAAGCAGTGGAGTGAAGAAGACATTTCAAGCAGAGGGAATAACTTGTAAAGTACTATGTGCCTGGTGGTGTTTTGGAGGGAAATTAAGAAAAACTGCACAGATTTAAAAAAAATACCCTCTATCAGTGTGCTGCTGATAACATAACAGTTATCAGTTATGTTACAAAAACACAAAAACAGAAATATTGACCAATGGAATAAGATAAAAATCCCAGAGATAAACCCATGCACCTATGGACACCTTATCTTTGACAAAGGAGGCCAGAATATAGTGTAGAGAAAAGACAGTCTCTCCAGTAAGTGGTGCTGGGAAAACTTGACAGCAACATGTAAAATAATGAAATTAGAACACTTCCTAAGATAAACTCAAAATGAAGTAAAGATCTAAATGTAAGACCAAAAATTGTAAAACTCTTAGAAGAAAACACACAGGCAGGACACTCTTTGACATAAATCACAGCAAGATCCTCAATGACCCACCTCCTAGAGTAATGACAATAAAAACTAAACAAATGGGACCTAATTAAACTTAGAAACTTTTGCACAGTAAAGAAAACTATAAACAAGATGAAAAGACAGGCCTCAATTTGGGAGAAAATAATTGTAAATGAAGCAACTGACAAAGGATTCAGCTCCAAAATCATACAAGCAGCTCAGGCAGCTCAATATCAGAGAAACAAACAACCCCATCAAAAAGCGGGCAGAAGATCTAAACAGACATTTCTCCAAAGAAGACATACAGATGGCTAATAAACACATGAAAAGATGCCTAGCGTTCTTATTATTAGAGAAATGCAAATCAAAACTACTATAAGGTACACCTCATATTGGTCAGAATGGCCATCATCAAAAAATCTACAAATGGTAAATGCTGAAAAGGATGTGGAGAAAAGGAAATCCTCTTGCAATGTTGGTGGGAAAGTAAATTGATGTAGTCCCTGTGGAGAACAGTATGGAGATTTCTTTAAAAAAAAAAAAGGGGGGGCGGAATAAAGCTACCACATGACTCAGCAGTTCCATTACTGGGCATATACCCTGAGAAAACCACAGTTCTAAAAGACACATGTACCCTAATGTTCATTTCAGCAGTATTTACAACAGCTAAGGCATGAAAGCAACCTACATGTCCATCAGCAGATGAATGGATAAGGAAGCTGTGGTACATAAATCCAGTGGAATATTACTCAGCCATAAAAAGAAAGTTGAGTCAGTTCTCATGAGGTGGATGAACCTAGAGGCTGTTATCCAGAGTGAAGTAAGTTATGAAGAGAAAAACAAATATGGTATTTTAATACATATAGATGGAATCTAGAAAAATGGTGCTGATGAAACTATTTATAGGGCAGCAGTAGAGACACAGACATAGAGAACAGACTTATGGACCCAGTGGGGGAAGGAGAGGGTAGGATGAAATGAGAGCGTAGCATGGAGACATACACTACCATATGTAAAATAGATAGCCAGTTGGAATTTGCTGGGTGATGCAGTGAACTCAACCCCTTACTCTGTGACAACCTAGAGGGTAGGTTGGGGTGGGAGGTAAAAGGGAGGCTCAAGAGAGAGGGGACATGTGTATACCTATGGCTGATTCCTGTTGATGTGTGGCAGAAACCAACACAACATTGTAAAGCAATTACCCTTCAATTAAAAATAAAAAAATTTAAAAATATAATAGTATTAAAAAAAAAATTACCTTGATGAGAAAACAAAACAACTTTCCACAGTCAGGGTGTAGGACTCTGGGCATTCTTCATTGTACAGCCTCACTGATAGTAAGGAAATAGATTCTGGGTGCTAACTCAGAATATTCTGGGGTGGGCAGAGCCATGAAGGCTGTAAACTGGTAAGTATTAAGTTCTGACATGACTTCAGATTCATTAAATTGTTATGTCTAATGTTACATTTCTTTTTTTTCAAGTGCTAACACATTTCTTCTCTCCTTAAACCTTTAGTTCCAGCCCTGTTTTCAAAATTGTCTCAAATACTGTGCCACTTCCTATATATCTGGAATCTACATCCGTGGCAGAGTAGGTAATTCTTTTAATCATAGCAATTACTAGAGTATTTATGTAAATGTGTCTATATAAACTCAACAAGCTGTATTAGAAAACAAAAAGCATGGCAATTATAGAAGAAGCTTTCTTTCATTTTGTTTCAAAATTACTCAACCTATTTGATAAGTGTATCTCAGAGAAGGAGATTGGGTAATTGGTTACTATCCAATGGAGGCTATTAAATTACCATTCTCTGTTGACACAATGTTTGCTAAAATTAAATTTCATCATGATTGATTTCCAAACAATTCTTTATGATATCTACTCATAAGAACTTATCAATAGATAAACAGCTATTGCAGGCCTCCATAAGCATAGCTAAATTATGGCTTTTCCCAAATTTTTATTGGAATAAATTAGGATATTTCCTAAAGTTTGCATCTATATTCTATGCTATTTACAATTCCAAAAAGTTATAACATGGAGAAATGGGAATTGGAAAATTCTTATAAAAATCTAATAATAATGACCTAAATTATTAATGAAATGTGAAGCCCTAAAATTGATTTAGATAGCAATTATTTATTAGCTATATTCAATTCAGCTGTCATTGGAAAATAAATCCCCTAGAAGAGATACCTCCTTCAAAAAGGGTAAACAGTTTATATGCAGTTTCTAAAAAAAAAATAATCAATTTCCTAATAGAATATCTGTGAAGAGTTCAAATAGCCTAATTTTAACATGTGAAGATCAACTATATAAAAGAAAAATGATTCTAATATGGTTACATTTTTTATTCTTTCACTTTGATGTATAATCAAAATATTACATGTACTCAAGTATGTGTTATCTATAAAGAATACAGTGTACAATTAACATAAAGAAAATATGAATTGACCAAATATTAACATTATTCTACCTTTGTTTTGCATATGAAATTGAATATTACAAAATTAAAAGTATTATCAAATTGAAAATAATTTTACCATGATTAAAAGTAAAATGTGGCACACCCGTTTAGCTGATTATCACTGATCAAAAATGGTGACTTAGACAGTAAAGACTCTGCTGTCCAGTGCAGAAAACCCGGGTTCAGTCCCTGAGTTAGGAAGATCCCCTGGAGAAGGAAATGGCAACCCACTCCAGTATACTTGCCTGGAGATTCCATGGATAGAGGAACCTGGCAGGTTACCATCCACGGGATTGCAAAGAGTTGGACATGACTGAATAGCTAACACACACACACACAACTTATTTGCATAATGATTCATTTCATTTTTCTTAGTTTGTTCTATCCTGTGATTTTATGTTTACTAGAGTTATAAATTTTGTTAACTATCTAGATATGGACTTAGTAGTAACTTAACCTTTAACAAGTAAGTTTTTCAAATCAAATTAATTCCAACATATTGGAATATGTACATTCAAAGAATGTACATATTGACAAAAACAAAGGAATTTTCTTGCATCAAATTTATGTTTGTTGTTAGCATCAGTGAATTTAAACTCACATAAATACATGGTTAAATAAAAGCAAATTGCCTCATCACATAAATAAACAGATATTTATACAAGGTACTGTAAATACATTCATTAAGAGGATTTTGGACATTTAAAATTCATTTTCAAATTGAGTCAGTTGTCATTTTTGCCTGGGAAATGTACTCAAGTCTCTAGTGACATGTAGGTAAACAAGTCTGTTTCATTTGTGCCCAGAATAAATGGCAGAGCTGGTGTTTTCTAATCCATTTTGTTTATGTAGTTGTGAAGCAAAAAATTTTAGGATGGTCTACTTGACATCCTTACAAAATGAAGTAGATGTATTTTTCTATAAATTAATAATGATCAATCTCCAATGGGCCTTCAGTACTATTCAATCACTCTTTTGTCCTAGTCAACTTTCTGCCTTTTTTTTATAAGCTGTTTGAACTGATTGGCCTTTCCTCAAATATCCAGCCCCTCTCTCTGTCTCACCTTTCTCTATTATCTTAGCAAATACTTTCACCACTTCTTTTAGAAATACATATTGAGCCACTTGTTGGGTATTCATTCCTTCATTTTCAAACATACACTCTAATTATGTGCTTAGACACTCAGTCATGTCCAACTCTTTGTGATCCCATGAACTCTATGTAACCTATCCAGGCTCCTCTGTCCATGGGGATTCTCCAGGCAAGAATACTGGAGTGGTTACCACACCCTTCTCCACGGGTTCTTCCCAACCCAGGGATTGAACCATGTCTCCTGCATTGCAGGTGGATTCTTCACCATCTGAACCACAAGGGAAGAGCACTCTAACTGTATCAGCACCTATTTTATTTCCATTCCTCCTATTACAATTAAGGACATTTCCCTCTAGCCACCTAAGGCCAATGACTCTATCTGTGCTTATGGCTCTACCATTCTGCTTTTTCAAGAATCCACCCTATTAGTGTGCCCTTCCCTCTGTGGAATGTTCAAGCCCCACTCTCAATTCAATCCTTTCCTCCAAGTTTCTGGATATTATCCTATTAAAAAACAAAACTAAGCAAAATTAAAGTCTTCCTCAGACCCCACATCCCTTTCTCCCCCATCACAGTCAACTTTCCCAGGACAGTCTATGCTCACACCACTTCTTCCATTTCCCCCTACCCCACACCCTCCTTAACACCACTCCAGTTTGACTCCCTCATTGGCCTTCCTTCTAAAGAATAATCACAAAATTCACTCAGAACCTCATAGCTAAATCCAGAAGACACTTTTTGGTCCTCATCTTACTTTAACATGTGATACTTATTTATTAAGCACCTACTGTGTGCTCTAGGGACATTCTGAACACTTGGGCCATGTTAGAGAAGAAAATAAAGATCCTTGGGAGCTTACATTCTTAGACATGTCTCAGCAGCAATACTTCTCTTGACTACTCACTCCTATAGGAAGCACTTTTTTCCCTTTGTTTCTTTGGAAAACAATCAACCGTTTTTTCTTCTCTTCAGAACATTTCTCCTCTAGTTCATGCTATTTAAACTAATTATTAAAAGTGAAGTTTTCCAATCCTAAACTATCTTCTCATGATGCTCTCTTCTCTGAAATGTGGAACCATGTATCCAACTGTTTAACTGACATCTCCTCTTGGACTGTCAATAATACCTCATATTCAACAAATCTCAAACTGATGATATTTCTTCTCAAATCAGTGTTTCCTAGCTCAGAGAATGGCACTACCATTTATCTATTTATTATCTTTCTTTCTAATTCAATATCAAGTCCTGTCATTTTAATCGATATTTCTCAAATGTCTCTTTTTGTCCATTTCTATTGCCATCAGTCTAGTCCTCAGTTAGTGACTTTCATCTGGATTAATGTCTGTGATATTGTGATTTATAGCAAGAAATATATATATAAAAAGTGAAAGCGTTAGTTGCTCAGTCATGTATGATTCTTTGCAACCCCATAGACTATAGCCCATTAGGCTCCTCTGTCCATGGAGTTCTCCAGGCAAAAATATTGGAGTGGGTAGCCATTCTCTTCCCCAGAGTATCTTTCCGACCCAGGGACTGAACCCAGGTCCCCCCAATGCAGGCAGATTCTTTACCATCTGAGCCACCAGAGGAGCATATATATATATATATATATATATATATATATATATTTTCTGGCACAGAGCTCCTAAAATGTTATGTTTGGGATTTTTTAGGTGATAAAAACGATAAAGGTGTATTGATATTTGTAATAAATCCCTGTTGGCCACACCTGAGTTTATGTTGATGAGGTAACTCTTGTAAAGCACCTAAGGATGAGTGCTGGGTGTCAGGGAAACCAACCATGTGGTTCAAAGGTTGAAACTTTCATTGCCACCCTTTTGATGTTCCAGAAAGGGAAAGGGGCTAGGGACTGAGTCACTCGCCAATGGCCAATTATTTAATCGGTCATGCTACGTAATGAGGCCTCCATAAGGACTTAAACGGAGAGGGTTCAGAGAGCTTCCAGGTTGGTGAATACATGGAGATGTGGGAAGAGTGGTGTGCTCAGAGAAGGTGTGGAAGCTCTGTGTCCCATTCCACATTCCTTGCCCTTTGCATGTCTTTCCTTTGGCTATTCTTGAGTTATATCCTTTTATAATAAACCAGTAAGTAAAATGTTTAGTCTAGTAAGTAAAGTAGTCTAAAACGTTTAGTCTAGTAAGTAAAGTGTCTAGTAAGTAAAATGTTTCTTTGAGTTTTGTGAATTGTTCTAGTAAATTAATCAAACTGGAGGAAGAAATCATGGCAACCTCCAGTCTGTAGCCATTCAGTCAGAAGCTCAGGTGACAATGTGGACTTTCAATTGGTATCTGAAGTAGAGTAGGGGCAAAGAGGAGGTTCACTTTTATAGAATGGAGCCCTTACCCTATCGAATCTGATGCTGACTCCAGGTAGATAGCCTCAGGATAGAGCTAATTGTCTGGTGGTTTAAAACACATGGGCTTCCCTAGTGGCTCAGTGGTAAAGAGTCCACCTGCAATGCAGAAGATGCAGGTTCAATCCCTGGGTTAGGAAGATGCCCTGGAGGAGGGCATGGCAACCCACTCTAGTATTCTTGCCTGGAGAATCCCGTGGCCTGAGGAACGTAGTGGGTTATCGTGCATTGGGTCACAAAGAGTCAGATATGACTGAAGCAAGAGAGTACAGCATGCATGGAAATGCATATGCACCCAATAAAACTGATGTCAGAATTGGCATACCATACTATTACCTCAGGCCTTCTTGCATCCTCCCTTATATCCATTCCTACTGAAGTCAGAAAGATCATTTGTTAATTAATTTATTTATTTTAATTGGAGGCTAATTACTCTACAATATTGTGGTGGGTTTTGTCATATATTGACATAAATCAGCCACAGGTGTACATGTGCCCCCCATCCCGAACCCCGCTCCCACTCCCCTCCCCATCCCATACCTCTAGGTTGTCTGAATGAGCCAAATTTGAGTGCCCTGTTTCATGCATCAAACTTGGACTGGTCATCTATTTCACATATGGCAATATACATGTTTCAATGCTATTCTCTCAAATCATCCCACCCTCGCCTTCTCCCACAGAATTCAAAAGTCTGTTCTTTATATCTATGTCTCTTTTTTGTCTCGAATATAGGGTCATCATTAGCATCTTTCTAAATTCTATATATATGCGTTAGTATACTGTATTGGTGTTTTTCTTTCTGACTTACTTCACTCTGTATAATAGGCTCCAGTTTCATCCACCTCATTAGAGTCTGATTCAAATGCATTCTTTTTAATGGCTGAGGTCAGTTTTCATTCCAATCCCAAAGAAAAAAAGAATGCTCAAACTACTGCACAATTGCACTCATCTCACATGCTAGCAAAGTAATGCTCAAAATTCTCCAAGCCAGGCTTCAGCAATACGTGAACCATGAAATTCCAGATGTTCAAGCTGGTTTTAGAAAAGGCAGAGGAACCAGAGATCAAATTGCCAAGATCCGCTGGATCATGGAAAAAGCAAGAGAGTTCCAGAAAAACATCTATTTCTGCTTTATAGACTATGCCAAAGCCTTTGACTGTGTGGATCACAATAAACTGTGAAAAATTCTGAAAGAGATGGGAATACCAGATCACCTGACCTGCCTCTTTAGAAACCTGTATGCAGGTCAGGAAGCAACAGTTAGAACTGGACATGGAACAACAGACTTGTTCCAAATAGGAAAACGAGTACATCAAGGCTGTATACTGTCACCCGGCTTATTTAACTTCTATGCAGAGTACATCATGAGAAAAGCTGGCCTCGAAGAAGCACAAGCTGGAATCAAGATTGCCAAGAGAAATATTAATAACCTCAGATATGCAGATGACACCACCCTTATGGCAGAAAGTGAAGAGGAACTAAAAAGCCTCTTGATGAAAGTGAAAGAGGAGAGTGAAAAAGTTGGCTTAAAGCTCAACATTCAGAAAACGAAGATCATGGCATCTGGTCCCATCACTTCATGGGAAATAGATGGGGAAACAGTGGAAACAGTGGCAGACTTTATTTTTTGGGCTCCAAAATCACTGCAGATGGTGGCTGCAGCCATGAAATTAAAAGACGCTTACTCGTTGGAAGGAAAGTTATGACCAACCTAGATAGCATATTCAAAAGGAGAGACATTACTTTGCCAACAAAGGTCCATCTAGTCAAGGCTATGGTTTTTCCAGTGGTCATGTATGGATATGAGAGTTGGACTGTGAAGAAAGCTGAGCACCTAAGAATTGATGCTTTTGAACTGTGGTGTTGGAGAAGACTCTTGAGAGTCCCTTGGACTGCAAGGAGATACAACCAGTCCATTCGAAGGAGATCAGCCCTGGGTGTTCATTGGAAGGAATTATGCTAAAGCTGAAACTCCAGTACTTTGGCCACCTCATGTGAAGTGTTGACTCATTGGAAAAGACTCTGATGCTGGGAGGGATTGGGGGCAGGAAGAGAAGGGGACGACAGAGGATGAGATGGCTGGATGGCATCACTGACTTGATGGACATGAGTCTGAGTGAACTCCGGGAGTTGGTGAGGGACAGGGAGGCCTGGCATGCTGCAATGCATGGGGTCACAAAGAGTTGGACATGACTGAGCAACTGAACTGAACTGAACTGAATTGAATATTCCATTGTGTATATGTACCCCAGCTTTCTTATCCATTCGTCTGCTGATGGACATCTAGGTTGCTTCCATGTCCTGGCTATTATAAACAGTGCTGCGATGAACATTGGGGTACACGTGTCTCTTTCAATTCTGGTTTCCTCGGTGTGTATGCCCAGCAGTGGGATTGCTGGGTCGTATGGCAGTTCTATTTTGAATTTTTTGAGGTATCTCCACACTGTTCTCCATAGTGGCTGTACTAGTTTGCATTCCCACCAACAGTGTAAGAGGGTTCCCTTTTCTCCACACCCTCTCCAGCATTTATTGTTTGTAGACTTTTGGATAGCAGCCATTGTGACTGGCATGAAATAGTACCTCATTGTGGTTTTGATTTGCGTTTCTCTGATTATGAGTGATGTTGAGCATCATTTCATGTGTTTGTTAGCCATCTGTATCTCTTCTTTGGAGAAAGGTATATTTAGTTCTTTGGCCTATTTTTTGATTGGGTCATTTATTTTTCTGATATTGAGCTGCTTGTGTATTTTTGAGATTAGTTCTTGGTCAATCACTTCGTTTGCTATTATTTTCTCCCATTCTGAAGGCTATCTTTTCACCTTGCTTATAGTTTCCTTCATTGTGCAAAGGCTTTTAAGTTTAATTAGGTCCCATTTGTTTATTTTTGCTTTTATTTCCATTACTCTGGGAGGTGGGTCATAGAGGATCTTGCTATGATTTATGTCAGAGAGTGTTTTGCCTATGTTTTCCTCTAGGAGTAGAAAGATCATTTTGAAATGACAAATGATCATGTTTAATATCCCTTTTTAGGATGAAGTAACATACAAGGTTTTATGTTGTCTGCTCACCCCACCCTTTAAATCTCCAACATTATCTCACACCATCATCAACCTCATTCTCTCCCACATACACTGGCTTCTAGATAGGCTTTTGTGATCACTGTGTTTCCAATCATCACAAAGCATTTATAGATGCTTCTTTTTTAATCTGGAAAATATTTAGATGCTCATGGGTATTATCTCCATATAAGCCACTTTCTCAAGGAAACCACCCATGAATTTTCTGATTGTGTAAAATTCATCTCAATTAGGAGTCAGGGTTCTCCGTGTGTGTATATATATGTGTGTGTGTGTGTGTGTATAGGAGATATATATATAGGTATAGATATAGATACAGATATATCTTAATCCAATATGACTAGTGTCCACATAAAAAGCGAGCATGTGGACACAGAGCCATGCATTGTGAAGAGACATGGGGAGAAGATGTCCATCTGCAAGTTAAGCAGAGAGGTCTAGAACTTCCCTTAGAACTCTCAGAAAGAACCAATGCAGATGAAGCGAGAAATCTGGACTTCCAACCTGTAGAACTGTAAGATAATTAATTCCTGTTGGCTAAGCCACCCTGTCTGTATTACTTTGTTATAGCAGCCCTAGAAAACTAATATAAATAAATACTGTAGTTTTCAAACCATTGTGCATTTGTCCTCCTCAAGATTGAAATTGCAAATTTTTGTGCATATAAATGCATATGTGTACAAAAGATTTGAAACACCTTCTGGACTACTACTCTATTCACATTTTCAGTTCACTTCGGTTCAGTTGCTCAGTCATGTCCGACTCTTTGCAACCCCATGAATTGCAGCACGCCAGGCCTCCCTGTCCCTCACCAACTCCCGGAGTTCACTCAGACTCACGTCCATCGAGTTGGTGATGCCATCCAGCCATCTCATCCTCTGTTGTCCCCTTCTCCTCCTGCCCCCAATCCGTCCCAGCATCAGAGTCTTTTCCAATAAGTCAACTCTTCACATGAGGTGGCCAAAGTACTGGAGTTTCAGCTTTATCATCACTCCTTCCAAAGAAATCCCAGGGCTGATCTCCTTCAGAATGGACTGGTTGGATCTCCTTGCAGTCCAAGGGACTCTCAAGAGTCTTCTCCAACACCACAGTTCAAAAGCATCAATTCTTTGGTGCTCAGCCGTCTTCACAGTCGAACTCTCATATCCATACATGACCACAGGAAAAACCATAGCGTTGACTAGATGGACCTTTGTTGGCAAAGTAATGTCTCTGCTTTTGAATATGCTATCTAGGTTGGTCATAACTTTCCTTCCAACGAGTAAGCGTCTTTTAATTTCATGGCTGCAGTCACCATCTGCAGTGATTTTGGAGCCCAAAAAATAAAGTCTGCCACTGTTTCCACTGTTTCCCCATCTATTTCCCATGAAGTGATGGGACCGGATGCCATGATCTTCGTTTTCTGAATGTTGAGCTTTAAGCCAACGTTTTCACTCTCCTCTTTCACTTTCATCAAGAGGCTTTTTAGTTCCTCTTCACTTTCTGCCATAAGGGTGGTGTCATCTGCGTATCTGACTTTAAGAGCTACTTAATCCTTTTCTCCAATCCACATTATCTGGGCTTTCCTAATGACTATTCCAAATTTATAAATAAGCCCACTTCCATCTAATGTTTATTTTAAACTTCCTTGGGACAATTTATCTCTTACTCTGAAGTATAAGAAATATTTCACTATTCTGAAAGCTAGGCATATGAGTTGTCATTTAAGAAATTTAAATTTTATTTGGTGATGTTCTATCATCTTAAAATGTGACCATGTCACTACAGCCATCTATAGTCCTCTCAGCAAGAGAAAAAGGGCTGGACTGTTGAGCACCAGCAACTAAATGCTTTGGCCCTGAAGTGAAATATGTCATTTTTGCCCATGTTTCATTAGCCACAACTAGTCATGTAATCACATGGCTATATCTAACATTAAAGAGGTAGAGAATTGGACCTTGGTAAACACTAACAATGCCTACTACAAATCCCACTGGGAGAGTCAAAATTGGGAAAGCTGCTGGGAGATATGAAGCAGCCCTTACAAGTTCTGCTGCCAAGAAGGGGATTCGAGGTTAGCAGTGGGCTCAATACCAACTTAACAGGCCTGGGAAAGAAAACGGTTCTAACACTACAAAAAGGTTGGGATTTCCTCCCAATTTAGTTACCTTAGCCTTGTGATCTTTCTGTGAGACGGACACTCAAGTATATGAGAACAAGGTAAAAGAGCCTTGATCTTGGAGCACAAGCTTAGGGTGCCACTGTGCTGCCAGCAGGGACCTAGGCTGGCAACCACCTCACCACGAGTAGACCAGAACCCATCAGTTAGTCACTCAATAAATATCTGTTAATGGTGAGTACCTTCTCTCAGCCACCTACTTTCTGGATAATTGATACAACCACAGAAACAGTTCCAGAAACTTCACTCAAAACCTGGTTCACTGTCTAGACCTATAATGCCCCACACATCAAGAGGGTGTGTAAAGGTTTATTAGTCACTGTAATGTGGCTATCTGAAGGTTAACTCCTATCCACATGGGTTAACCCTTAATCCACATTGGGGGATTAGTATTTTCATGCATACACTAAGGCTGGGGCTTGCATAGCCTGAACTTCCCATGATGGCAAAGGAGTGAGCACTGGGCTTTCTCATAAGATTGTCCAGATGTGGGCCAAAAGGGTAAGGGAGAATTGTGGGGCTGGAAAAGTCTCAGTAAAACATCAAAAATGAAGTCAGCCTCTTTATTACAAAAGTTAAATGTTAAAAAATTATTACAACTATGCATAAATTAACAGGGGCATATCTAAAACAAGGATGAGTTTTTTTAAAAAAGTTGAGGAATGATATATACATAATGTGGTATTTCCAGAAAAATATTTTAATGCTTTTAAAAAACATGTTTTTAAGCATTAAAAACAATATTGCATATTATTTATGGCAATAGTAAAAATGTAAAAATCTATGAAGAAATGACAAACATGGGGAAAAGAGAAAGGAATGGAATTAGGGGTGGTTACAAAGGAGGCTTGAAATATCTGGGTAATGACTTAAGGAATGGTGCATCAAAATGCTGCACATGTTACTAGTTTGATAAATCTGGATGATGGGTAAACAGGCATTTATTATGCTTTTCTTCTCTGTGTCTGAAATATTTAATTTAAAAAATTAAGAAAGACGCTTTTCACATTTGTTAGAGTGGAGACTTTTATAGCCCATATAGAGTCTGATCCATGTACCATTGCTGCTTCTTGCCACCTGACCTTGCCCCAAAACCTGGTCCTGCTGGTGGACCGCCACAGTCACGTCCTGATGGTGCAGGCACCTGCATCGGCCTCTCCCACCAGAAACCACCTCATCTCCTTGTGCAATGCTCTGGGGTTAAATTTGCAAACTTCAGCTTGCATTTCTTTTGGTTCTCATACCCAGTCACTCTCATGGGCACCAGCTGGCTTCCGGAGCACTAACTAGGGAATTCTATTACCCTTCATCTCAAAGACCTAACACCATCATCCTTCTATTTCCCATGGGATCTACCTACGCCATATTTCCTTTTAAATCCTCAAAATACCTAGGCTCTTATGGTATTCCCTTCAATTCCTTCTAAAGTAAGTGACTTTCAGTAATTCTGGCAGCCCTCCCATCAACCCTCTGAGAGTATTTTCAATGGATCCAAAGAGATTTGCTTTCTGAGGCAAAGTCCCTAGGACATTTCAGGATCTCTAGACCTATCCATCTGGGAAAGGATATGGCAGTTGTTGACATTCATTCTAAGATGTCTGTCTTGCTGCAGAAGAGAAAAGAATACATATTTAATTACTAGCAGGGCCTAGTGACTCAGATGGTAAAGAATCTGCCTGCAACGCAGGGGATCCGAGTTCGATCCCTGGGTCATGGAGATCTCCTGGAGAAGGGAATGGCTATCCACTCCAGTATTCTTGCCTGAAGATTCCATGGACCAAGGAGCCTGATGGGTTGCAGTCCATGGGGTCACAAAGAGTCAGACAGGACTGGGTGACTAACACTTTCACTTCACAGGGCATTATAAAAACTATTTTAATAACCATGAAAGTAAAAGTCTATCTTTTCTGGGTAAAATGTATTTTAACTTATACTTTTCTTTAGTCTCATAGGGGCTCTTATTAAGAGTAAATGCATTTACCAAAATTGATACTACTTCAATTAAAATCTTTCTGTACCTCATCCCTAGCAAGGCAGGTTCTACCTGGCTTGACCAGTGATGGAAGTGTCTTTAATCCAGAGGTTCTAGAATTCCAAAATCAAGAATGTGTAATACTAAGATATGAGCATGAAGTCCAAGAAAGTATTGATAGTAATATGTCTCAAACTGAGATTATAGGTGAAAAAATTAAAATCTAGGCTAAAATTCCAAGAAGAAAGAAAGGTGCAGGAAGCACAGGCTAGAAGTAGGAAACACGGAGATGAGCAGGAAGAGAATTCTGAGGCACATTTTGGGACTATCTGCTGCTTGGATTTTAAATCCTTAACCTGTTGGGAGCAGTGGCTGGATGACCATATCCATCATGGTCAGGCTGAACTGTTAATTTGCAACTATGAGTCTTCTCTGGAAGATAAAACAGGGACACTGAGTGTCTGAGACTCTGAAGATTAAGACACACCAACTCCCAAATATCATCTTCCCATTTACTTGCTTGTATTATTAATAAATTAAACTGAGGCAGACACTTGTGACTAGTCAGAAAACCAGATAGCCTAGAGAAGGGCATCTCCAGGTACATAGAGCAACAATGTAACCACCACAACAAGATGTTAATTTGTTTGTTTATGATGATCTTCCTAGTACTAGATTATCAGCCCTGTTAGCTAGTTCTGAGTAGCAAGCTGCAGAGTTCTCAGCAAAAAAAAAAAAAAAAAAGATTTACAATCCAAAAGTCTCATGTGAACAGCTGCTTTAATATGAGGCCAGATGCTGACAGAAAAATATGCACAGGGACAGAAAGAAAGAAGATTAAAAAACATCAAAAATAAAACCTGTTTCTCTGCCTTCCAGAGGTAAAGGTGTTTTTTGTTTTGTTTTTTTAAGAATTGTTTTTCTTTCTAAATTCCATACATCTCTACTCCATTATCTCTTTTTAAGCTCTAGGATGAGGTGGGTTGCCTCTTTAAGTGTGGATCTTTTATGAGATTTTTTTAATATTCATACCTGTGATCTTTCTCAGGAAGTTTTGAGATTGCTGGTATCTCTCTGTGTTTTTCAGAGGTCTCGGGTCTCTGTCTCCTTCGACTCGGGCCACAGGCTTTCTGGATCTTACAACCCCTGTTACATTGCTGACTCCCTGCTGGCTGGGAATGGCTAATGCTGGAGCCCGAGCTCATGCTCTGACTGCTGGCACTGATGCCAGTGTTGGTCTCATCCTTCATTCTCATCACACAGTCTCCATAATAGGACTATTAGGTTCTTCTTTATATTCATTCTTTCTTTCTCCCTTGGCCTCTCTGTATCAAACTCCATCTCTGTCTCTATTTCTCTCTCACATAGGATTTGGAACAGACAACTGAAACAGTTTCCATCTTAATTTGTCAATGCAAACATACAAATTCCTTCTGTCTATAAATGTTCATGTCATTTTGTTGAGATGGTGTCCTCTATTAGGCACCTTGCTTCCAAAGCAATGTGTTCCCACGTCTGTTCAAACAAATTATTATTCTCATCTTAACTGACTCATGTGGCACAAAAATAAGCTTTCTTGCCAAACTACTGGCAGACTTAAATAAATCTATTGACTAAAAAGAAAAGGAGGAAAAAAAAATGACACGTATCGCTATGCTTACTATGGTGCTTCTTTTCTCATGTTTTTTTTTTTTTTTTTTACAATGCACGTAGACCTAATCTGACATTCTATTTAATGCACGCATGCCAGAGTACAATGTTATAAAGGCCAAGTGATGTCAGCCCCAATTACACAAACTATTAGAAATACAACGGGCAAGACACAGCAAAATGGGAAAGGATTGAGAAACATTTGGAAACTTGCAATTCTCATTCTCTGTGTACCACTTTACTCTCTTCTCCCTCAATCTCTATGTGGTATCTTTTTTTCAAAGGCCTTTCTCCCCCTTATTGTGCCTATAAACACCATATGCCATCACACGGCAGAATAGTATGATGGAATATTGATACCTTTGTTTGATCCCTCTCACAGTTCTTGAGGCCGTAAAGTCCCAGATCAAGTTGCTGGCAGTTTTGGTGTCTAGTGAGGATCTACTTCTGGTTCATGTGATTTAGTTGCTAAGTCATGTCCAACACTTGCAACCCTGTGGACTGTAGCCTGCCAGGCTCCTCTGTCCATGAGATTCTCCAGGCAAGAATAGTGGAGTGGGTTGCCATTCCTTCTCCATAGCAAGATACACTGGTGTGGTAAAAAAATTTATGATTTCCTGATCATGAAAACAGGATCTATATCTTCTAGCTCCAAGTCTTCGTAACTTTTGGGTTGAGTCAACATATCTTGGTAATCACCTTCAGAATGTGATCTGGTGAAGCAGCTTAGTGCAGAAACCTAACTAAAATCATTGCCATTCACATTATAAGTAAGCCCACAAACAGAGAATGAGAGAAAAATTTGCACACAATTCAGCATCATTTGAAGGATCACAATACTAGTTGTACAAGATTTAACCAGTGAATATCCACGAAACTCTGCTTCTGGTTCATAGATTAATGATTTCTCACTGTATCTTCACATGGAAGAAGGAACAGTTTTCTAGAAGCTCATTTATAAGGGCATTTATCCCACTCATATCTTCTTGCCTTTTCATACTGTTCATGGGGTTCTCAAGGCAAGAATACTGAAGTGTTTGTCATTCCCTTTTCCAGTGGACCACGTTTTGTCAGAACTCTCCACCATGACCCATTTGTCTTGGGTGACCCTACCTGGCATGGTAATAGTTTTATTGAGTTAGACAAGGCCATGGTCCATGTGATCAGTTTGATTAGTTTTCTGTGATTGTGGTTTTCATTCTGTCCTCCCTTGGAGGGATAAGGGTAAGAGGCTTACGGAAGTTTCCTGATGGGAGAGACTACTGTAGGGGAAACTGGGTCTTGTTCTCATGGGCGGGGCCATGCTCAGTAAATCTTTAATTCAAATTTCTGTTGATGGGGGAGAAGGGGACGTAGAGGATAAGATGGTTGGATGCATCACCGACTTAATGGACATGAGTTTGAGCAAGCTCCAGGAGTTGGTGATGGGCAAGGAAGCCTGGTGTGCTGCAGTCCATGGGGTCACAAAGAGTCAGACACGGCTGAGTGACTGAACTGAACTGATCCCAATCATAAGGGCTTCAGCCCCATGACCAAAGTGTTAGTCACTCAGTCATGTCTGACTCTTTGTGACCAAATGGACTGTAGCCCACAGGCTCCTCCCTCCATGGAATTCTCCAGGCAAGAATACCAGAGTGGGTAGCCATTCTATTCACCAGTGGATCTTCCCAACACAGGGATCAAACCCAGGTCTCCTGCATTGCAGGCAGATTCTTCAGCATCTGAGCCCCCAGGGTATCACCTCCCAAAGGTCCCAATTCCAAATACTATCACCTTGGACACTAGGATTTCAGCATGTAAACTTTAGTCCTTAGTGGTCGCTGTCATCTTCCCATTTCCCTTCCACATACAAAAGCAACTATTTGGTCTTGAATCAATTGCTTGTAGGGAGTGCTATGACCAGCAGGAGTCAGATATCCAAGAAGTTCTTCAGGCTAAGTCCAGAAAAAGAAGATTTAAGGAAAAGGCAAAAATATCTTGGTCAGAAGCAGAAGCAAAAGAGTGAGAGGGGATTTTTTTTCCTCCTCTTCCTCAAAAATAATAATAATAATAAAATAATAATGGTTATTAAAATCTCATGTATAAGAGAGGAGTGAAGACCAAAAGGTAAACTTCTTCTTAGTTTGAAGAAATTTGAAGGTAGAGATGAGACCCTTTCAAGTTTGCTACAAAAAAAAAGTGTAAAATTTTTATAGTAGTAGCAGTCATAGTAGTATTTTTTGGAAATTCTCTGTGTTCCTTTTACCTTGCCTACATCTCTTCCATACTGAGGGTATGAGCAAAAATCAGATGAATCATAGTTTCCACAGTTCAAAGTATTTATTTTTCTTTAATTATAATCTTACATGAAATAAGATCATCATGAACTATCAATGAATGTTCTGAGCTCTTCAAGCCACGAGGTATTATAATTAATTCAGTACCTAGATTTCAAAAGTTCTTTTTTTAATTGACATATTTTTAATTGGAGGATAATTGCTTTACAATGTGTTGGTTTCTGGCATATATCAACATGAATCAGCCATAGGTATACATACATATTGGAGAAGGCAATGGCAACCCACTCCAGTACTCTTGCCTGGAAAATCCCATGGACGGAGGAGCCTGGTGGGCCACAGTCCATGGGGTCGCTAGGAGTCAGACGGGACTGAGCGACTTCACTTTCACTGTTCACTTTCATGCTTTGGAGAAGGAAATGGCAACCCACTCCAGTGTTCTTGCCTGGAGAATCCCAGGGACGGGGAAGCCTGGTGGGCTGCCATCTGTGGGGTCCCACAGAGTCGGACACAACTGAAGTGACTTAGCAGCAGCAGCATACATACATATGTCCCCTCCCTCTTGAATTTCCCTCTCACCTCTCACTCCACCCCAACCCTCTAGGTGATCACAGAGCATCAGGTTGAGCTCTCTGTGTTATACAGAAAATTCCCACTAGTTATCTGTTTCACATATGGTAATGTATATGTTTCAATGCTGCTCTCTCAATTCATCCTTCCCTCTCCCTCCCCTACTGTGTCTACTCAAAAGTTCTACTTGTGTCACCAAATCATTCATTTTTAGAATGTAGCCTTCACTTTGTTTCATTAGACGTGATTTTTTCACAGCCTCCAAATGCTGCAATGTGCACCTGAGTAAAAGCAGTGTGCATGTGTCTCCTGAGTTTCTAATCAAACCAGATACTTCCAGATGGTTTGAGACATAGGAATAAACAATTAAGCATCTGAAAGACAGTGCAAATTATAGAGAAGCAGAAATTACTCAGATTACTTAGTGTGGCCTAAATTGTGGCAGAAAGTGAAGAGGAACTCAAAAGCCTCTTGATGAAAGTGAAAGTGGAGAGTGAAAAAGTTGGCTTAAAGCTCAACATTCAGAAAACGAAGATCATGGCATCCGGTCCCATCACTTCATGGGAAATAGATGGGGAAACAGTGGAAACAGTGGCAGACTTTATGTTTTTGGGCTCCAACATCACTGCAGATGGTAACTGCAGCCATGAAGTTAAAAGATGCTTACTCCTTGGAAGAAAAGTTATGACAAACCTATATGGCATATTGAAAGGCAGAGACATTACTTTGCCAACAAAGGTCCATCTAGTCAAGGCTATGGTTTTTCCAGTGGTCATGTAAGGATGTGAGAGTTGGACTGTGAAGAAAGCTGAGCGCCGAAGAATTGATGCTTTTGAACTGTGGTGTTGGAGAAGACTCTTGAGAGTCCCTTGGACTGCAAGGAAATCCAACCAGTCCATTCTGAAGGAGATCAGCCCTGGGATTTCTTTGGAAGGAGTGATGATAAAGCTGAAACTCTAGTACTTTGGCCACCTCATGCGAAGAGTTGACTCATTGGAAAAGACTCTGATGCTGGGAGGGATTGGCCGCAGGAAGAGAAGGGGATGACAGAGGATGAGATGGCTGGATGGCATCACTGACTTGATGGACTTGAGTCTGACTGAACTCCGGGAGTTGGTGATGGACAGGGAGGCCTGGCATGCTGCGACTTGTGGGGTTGCAAAGAGTCGAGCACGACTGAATGACTGAACTGAACTGAACTGAATAAACAACTGTCAAAAAGTCTTAAAGAGATGGGAATACCAGATCAGCTTACCTGCTTCCTGAGAAATCGGTACACAGGTCAAGAAGCAACAGTTAGAACTGGACATAGAAAAACAGACTGGTTCCAAATTGGGAAGGATTATATCAAGCCTGCATATTATTACCCTGCTTATTTAACTTATATGCAGAGGACATCATGTGAAATGCCAGGCTGGTTGAAACACAAGCTGGAATCAAGATTGCTGAGAAAAATATCAATAACCTCAGATATGCAGATGACACCACCCTCATGGTAGAAAGTGAAAAAGAACTAAAGAGCCTCGATGAAAGTGAAAGAGAAGAGTGAAAAAGATGGCTTAAAACTCAACATTCAGAAAAATAAGATCATGGCATCTGGTCCCATCACTCCATGGCAAATAGATGGGGAAACAATGTAAACAGTGAAAGACTTTATTTTGGGGGCTCCAAAATCACTGCAGATGGTAACTTCGGCCAAGAAATTAAAAGACACTTGCTTCTTGGAAGAAAAGCTATGATCAACCTAGACAGCATATTAAAAAGCAGATACATTACTTTGCCAATAAAGGTCCATCTAGTCAAAGCTATGGTTTTTCCAACAGTCATGTATGGATGTGAGAGTTGGACTACAAAGAAAGCAGAGCACTGAAGAATTGTTGCTTTTAAACTGTGGTGTTGGGGAAGATTCTTGAGAGTCCCTTGGACAGCAAGGAGATCACCAGTCAGTCCTAAAGGAAATCAATCCTGAATATTCACTGGAGGGACTGATGCTAAAACTGAAACTCCAAAACTCTGGCCACCTGATGTGAAGAACTGACTCATTGGAAAAGACCCTGATGCTGGCAAAGATTGAAGGCAGGAGGAGAAGGGGATGGCAGAGGATGAAATGGTTGGATGGCATCACTAACTCGATGGACATGAGTTTGAGTAAGCTCCAGGAGTGGGTGGTGGAAGCCTGGTGTGCTACATCCACAGGGTCACAAACAGTCAGACATGACTGAGCAACTGAACTGAACTGAATAAATACAGTCGTTTCTTTCATTTATTTTAGGTAGCTTCTTTATTAATACATAAGAACTTCACCTTTTTCTGTCAGAAAGCACATGCTGTAGTGAGCTGCTTCTCTTTTGGGGTTATAATGGTGTTTTCTCTGCACCCAAGTGAACTTACACACCTTCTCATACACATCCTGCCAGGATGATGCCTGACTTTGACATCTGTAAAATCACAGTAATTAATTGTACACATCTTGCAGAGAACCATTTTATTACCTACAGATAATTTATTCCCCAAGTTTTGTGAAATGTGGTTCTTCTCTCCATTCCTGAAATATACTTGCTCAAGACCCCATCAAAGACCACCTGACCTATTAAACCTGGTGATATAACAGCTCTATATCTATAAACCCATATATCTAGGTTCCTTTTCATTTTCCTATTGATTTATCATACATTTGAATATCTGGGCATCATTCTTTCTCAGTGATACAGGGATACAGTTTTGCAAGTATTGAATGAAACTGTTTTCATTTCTCCTGTATATCATATTCCCTTGTTGCCTTCTACTTCTCATGCTGGGCCATGATGGGCATTTCCACAGAGAGGGCACCAATGAGTATCTACAGAATAAAGAAGTTACTGTCAAATGTAGCAAGATGGTAGAATTGAAAAAGCCAAGGTTTATGAAATTAAAAAAGATATTTCTCAATTTCAAGGCTCTTCCTTCTACATCAGTCAGTCAGTTCAGTCGCTCAGTAGTGTCCGACTCTTTGCAACCCATTGAATCACAGCACGCCAGGCCTCCCTGTCCATCACCAACTCCCGAAGTCTACCCAAACTCATGTCCATCGAGTTGGTGATGCCATCTATCCATCTCACCCTCTGTCATCCCCTTCTCCTCCTGCCCCTTATCCCTCCCAGCGTCAGGGTCTTTTCCAATGAGTCAACTCATGGATGGACATGAGTTTGGGTGAACTCTGGGAGTTGGTGATGGACAGGGAAGCCTGGTGTGCTGCAATTCATGGGGTTGCAAAGAGTTGGACACGACTGAGCAACTGAACTGAACTGAATGGTCTAGTGGTTTTCCCTACTTACTTCAATTTCTGTCTGAATTTGGCAATAAAAAGTTCATGATCTAAGCCACAGTCAGCTCCTGGTCTTGTTTTTGCTAACTGTATAGAGCTTCTCCATCTTTGGCTGCAAAGAATATAATCAATCTGATTTTGGTGTTGAAGATCTGGTGATGTCCATGTGTAGAGTCTTCTCTTTGTTTTTGGAAGAGGGTGTTTGCTATGACAAGCACATTCTCTTGGCAAAACTCTATTAGCCTTTGCCCTGTCATTCTGTACTCCAAGGCCAAATTTGCCTGTTACTCCAGGTGTTTCTTGACTTCCTACTTTTGCATTCCAGTCCCCTATCACGAAAAGGACATCTTTTTGGGTGTTAGTTCTAAAAGGTATTGTAGGTCTTCATAGAACCGTTCAACTTCAGCTTCTTCAGAGTTACTGGTTGGGGCATAGGCTTGGATTACCGTGATATTGAATGGTTTGCCTTGGAAATGAACAGAGATCACTGTCATTTTTGAGATCGCATCCAAATACTGCATTTCAGACTTTTTGTTGACCATGATGGCTACTCCATTTCTTCTAAGGGATCCCTGCCCACAGTAGTAGATATAATGGTCATCTGAGTTAAATTCACCCGTTCCAGTCCATCTTAGTTCTCTGATTCCTAGAATGTTGATGTTCACTCTTGCCATCTCCTGTTTGACCACTTCCAATTTGCCTCGATTCATGGACCTAACATTCCAGGTTCCTATACAATATTGCTCTTTACAGCATCAGACCTTGCTTCCATCACCAGTCACATCCACAACTGGGTATTGTTTTTGCTTTGGCTGTATCCCTTGATTTTTTCTGGAGTTATTTCTCCACTGATCTCCAGTAGCATATTGGGCACTTACCAACCTGGGGAGTTCCTCTTTCAGTATCCTATCATTTTGCCTTTTCATACTGTTCATGGGGTTCTCAAGGCAAGAATACTGAAGTGGTTTGCCATTCGCTTCTCCAGTGGGCCACATTCTGTCAGACCTCTCCACCATGACCCATCCATCTTACATGGCCCCACATGGCATGGCTTAGTTTCACTGAGTTATACAAGGCTATGGTCCATGTGATCAGATTGGCTAGTTTCCTGTGACCAAGTGCTGAACCTGTAGGATTCGGTCATTAAGTTTTATCTAAGCAAAGGTCCAGCCATATCAGAAGGTGTGGAAGGCCTCCTTGTCTTTCTCTGATGGAAAGTAGAATGGAGTTTGCACAGATAATATATATCTGTGCTATATAAAGAGGGCAGCAGTGAGAACCCTTGCTTTTCTCTTATCTTTGAATAGAACTTTCTATATACATTGTGTGAAAAGTGAAAAAAGAAATGCCCGCTCTCTTCTTTTCCCTGCCCACACCACCCTGGAGGAAGGGGAGTAGCTAGCAGCACACCTTTTCGTATTTCCAGAGACAATCTACGGGTGAGCACTTACACTGTGGTGCAGGGAACAGTGTGGCAGCGGCCGCCGGAGTTGAGTGGACAGCACGCCTCAGGCGGCAGTTTAGAGTGTGCACGATGCACGCGGCACACATGGAACTCAGAAGCGCTTTAGGAAAGGCCTGCAAAGTGCTGAGAAGCTCAGTGGATTGCACAGGGACTGTGCACTGGAGATATTGCTCCGGACCCCTCAGTTCCTACTCCCACCGAGGTGGGCTCATGGTAATCCACTTGATCCACAGATATTGGAACTTGGAGACATAGCCTCCACCTCAGATCACTTGGCTCCTCGGCAAAGTGGGTATCTATCCCATCTTGCACTCATGCCAACACTCTAGGCTTCCAGCATGAAAGGAGTATGGGCGGGAGGAGGATGCCCTTCACTTCCCCAGAAAGACAAACCATGAATTTCTCATCCTATCTGAAGGCAGTAGGGCAATAATATGTTTTGGGGACTCAGATGGCTTTGAAGAACCACGAGCTTATCTAACAAATGCAGCCTTTTACCTTGTCTTAGCTCAGAGAGGAGGGCTAGTTAGACGGCCTTACAACCCATGAGACCTTCCCACATCAAGCAGCAAACCGGGTATATATGAAAAGGCTTTTTGTTAACAAAAAGCAGTTGTTAGTGACAATTGCTGACCTGTCTCCCTGAGTGGAAGCCCATAACCCAGCTTTCTTATGGAAATTCATTTTTGCTCCCTACACTATGGGCTTCTCTGGTGGCTCTCAGGTAAATAATCTTCCTGCCAATGCAGGAGACATATGTTCAATCCCTGGGTTGGGAAGATCCCCTGGAGAAGGAAATGGCAATGCACTCCAGTATTCTTGCCTGGAAGATCCCATGGACAAGGGAGCCTGGCAGGCTTCAGCCCATGGGGTCACAAAGTCAGAAACGACTTAGTACCTGAACAATAACAACACTAAGTATACCCCAGCTACTGCTTCTGATCCCACATAAATACATCCACTAACAGGTTATTCTAGACACAGAATCAGAAAGGCAGAATTTATGGCTCAGAAATGAAAGACCATAAGACCTGGGATCCAGAGCCTCAGTTCCTGCCCAAATATCTTTAATTCCTTTGGGAACCAGGAAGACTTCTTATGATATTTTTTTCCTGTCTCCCTCTTCTTGCTATTTCCATATGACTTAATCTTCAAAACTCAAGACAAATGTCACCTTCTCTAGGAATTCTTGTCCAGTAACCTATTCAAAGGGTGAATTAGGTGCCAACTTTTCTTCACTCTGTGCATCCTTCTATAATTGCACTTAATTATCAGTTCAGGTTAGTTGCTCAGCTGTGTCCGACTCTTTGCAACCCATGGGCTGCAGCACGCCAGGCTTCCCTGTCCATCACCAACTCCTGGAGCTTACTTAAACTCATGTCCATTGAGTCGGTAATGTCATCCACTATCTCATCCTCTGTCATCCCCTTCTCCTCCTGCCCTCAATCTTTTCCAACATCAGGGTCTTTTCCAATGACTAAGTTCTTCGCATCAGGTGGTCAAAGTATTGGAGTTTCAGCTTCAGCATCAGGCCTTCCAATGAATGTTCAGGACTGATTTCTTTTAGAATTGACTGGTTGGATCTCCTTGCAGTCCAAGGGACTCTCAAGAGTCTTCTCCAACACCACAGTTCAAAAGCATCAATTCTTCAGTGCTCAGCTTTCTTTATAGTCCAACTCTCACATCCATACATGACTACTGGAAAAATCATAGCTTTGACTAGACGGATCTTTGTTGGCAAAGTAATGTCTCTGCTTTTTAATATGCTGTCTAGGTTGGTCATAACTTTTCTTCAAAGGAGCAAGTGTTTTTTAAAGGAAAAAAAATGCAAAATGGTGGACACAATAAAGAATAGAAATGGTATGGACCTAACAGAAGCAGAACATATGAAGAAGAAGTGGCAAGAATACACAGAAGAACTATACAAAAAAGATCTTCATGACCCAGATAACCACAATGGTGTGATCACTCTAGGTGAGTGATCACTCCAGGCATCCTGGAATGTGAAGTCAAGTGGGCCTTAGGAAGCCTCACTATGAACAAAGCTAGTGGAGGTCATGGAATTCCAGTTGAGCTATTTAAAATCCTAAAAGATGATGCTGTGAAAGTGCTGCAATCAAAATGCCAGCAAATTTGGAAAATTCAGCAGTGGGCACAGGACTGGAAAAGATCAGTTTTCATTCCAATCCCAAATAAATAAATAAATGTCATCAACGTTATCTATATACCCTCAAGATTTAGAGAGAATGGATCTTTTATTTCTATATCTCTCTATATATGTGAGCATAGTACCTTAACATTGCTGGAATGTCTCAATGTATATTGTTATATGACTGAATGAATGATTACATAAATGAATGTGCAACAGTTCTGCCAATCCAAACAGCGGGATTTCAAATGCTATCTACATAAGTTTCAAAGAAGTTTTAAAGTATGAAAGAATGTGATCATGCAAAAGACTTTACTGTATACATTATTTTGCTTGAACAGAGTTTTAAGCAAAGCTGGAGATTTTAAAAAGAAATAAATAAAGCAAGCATGAATGAGCTTCAGATACATGGTAGTAATACAAAACATGTGGACTAAGACTGTATATATCTTGTTGGAACAAATCAAGGAGGTAATTTAATGGTCCACCGAGTTGTAAGTCCTCTTCCCCTGGTGAAGTCCCCTTTCTGGTGTCATTTCATTACCTTTATCTGTTCACTCTTTAATCAATTGTCACAGAGCTCCACGGCTCTATGGTGTGAATATAAAGCTATCAAACTGATTCTAGAGTCCTAACTTATCCAAGTAGACCCTTCTTAAACTGCTGTTAAGACCCAAAGCAACATGGCTTGGAAAAGGGGGAGCTTGGAGATGAGCAGGGAAGGTCACAATTATTATTTCAAAGACAATACAGGGAGAAGTCTCCTTATAAATCAGTAGATTATCTTGGTAACAGTTCATTATAAACGAAGCATTGTTTTAGTGTGTTTTTTAGCATATAACGGAGAAGGCAATGGCCCCCCCACTCCAGTACTCTTGCCTGGAAAATCCCATGGATGGAGCACCCTGGAAGGCTGCAGCCCATGGGGTCGCTAAGAGTCAGACACGACTGAACGACTTCACTTTCACTTTTCACTTTCATGCATTGGAGAAGGAAATGGCAACCCACTCCAGTGTTCTTGCCTGGAGAATCCCAGGGATGGGGGAGCCTGGTGGGCTGCCGTCTATGGGGTTGCACAGAGTTGGACACGACTGATGAGTCTTAGTAGCAGCAGTAGCAGTTAGCATATAAAGGCATGATGCTAACAAGAACACCTGGTGGAGACACCTTATATTATGAACTATATATATTGTATAGTTATGTGACTGTTGTATAGTATATAGTTATACTGTATATAGTTATACAGTATATATGCTGTATAGTTATGTGACTGTGGGTGAATAATTTCTATTTTAAGTTGTCCAAAAAACTTTTTAATTTTAACCTATTGTTATTTAAAAATTTAAGCCAATTCTACTTAAAATGTCAGGATAGCTAACTTTCATCCCCTCCTGATACACTATACATTTGATGTCTATTTTCTTCCTCCCCTGGAATTTTAGCTCTGTGATATTTTGTGCAGTGACTAGAAATAGTAATTTCTCAATAAGTGATAGTTGAGTATATAGTACTTTTAAAATAATACACATTAACCTCATCTTTCTCATTATGTCACTTTCTTCCTCTGATCCCTCTACTTTCCTTACATAGCTTTGCTTGTGTTTAGTTTTCAATCTTCCATTAATTTCCAGATTTTTCAGTTATGCCAATAAGTAACATGTTGCTAAATGATTTTTTTTTTTTTACTTAATACCGAAAAACTAGAAGAATGTTCACTTATCTTCTCCTGCGAGAACTCCAAAATTACAACTCACTGCTGAACAACCAATGACAGGAGAACGTTGGATCCCATCAAAAAAAGATATCCCTTGTCCAAGAGCAAATGAGAAGCCCCAGCAAGACTGTAGGAGGGGCAAAATCACGTATAAAATCAAACCCCACACCCACCAGAGACACTTGGAGGGCTCAAACAAAACCTTGTGTGCACCAGGACCCAGATACCCCGCAGAGATGGAGCCAGACCTGTGTTTGAGTCTCCTGCAGTGGTACGGGTCAGCAGTGGTCTGCTGCAGGGGCAGGGGCCCTGTGTGCAACTACTCGGGTCACACAGCCTGTGGCATAAGCCATCTTGGAGGAGGTCACCATTATACCACCAAAGAGCCGCCAAGCAGACGATCCACAAACTGCAGAACAATTATACCAAAGATATTCTTGCACTGCTAAGAAAATTCTAGGACCCACAATAGATTTCCCAACCTGGGGGTCTGGAAAAGGGACTGAGAACCCCCAGAGAATTTGACTTTGGAGGCCAGTCAGATTTGATTACAGAACTTACACAGGACTGGGGAAACAGACTCTTGGAGGGCACAGACAAAACCTTGGGTGCACCAGGACCCAGGAGAAAGGAGCAGTGACCCCACAAGAGACTGACCCAGACTTGCCTGTGAGTGTCCAGGAGTCTCCAGCGGAGGCGTGGGTCGGCAGTGCCCTGCTGCAGGGCTGGGGACACTGAGTGCAGTGTGGCAGTGTGTGCACAGGACTTTTTGAAGGAGGTCACCATTATCTTCATTACCTCTACCATAGTTTGGTCTCAGGTCAAAGAACAGGGAGGGAACACAGTCACACCCATCAATATAAAATTGGATTAAAGATTTATTAAGAATGGCCCAGCCATCAGAACAAGACCCAGCTTCCCCCACAGTCAGTCACTCTCATCAGGAAGCTTCCATAAGCCTCTTATCCTTATCCCTCAGAGGGCAGAGAGAATGAAAACCACAATCACAGAAAAACTAATGCAACTGATCACATGGACCACAGCCTCGTCTAACTCAATGAAACTATGAGCTATACTGTGTAGGGTCACCCAAGACAGAGGGGTCATGGTGGAGAGTTCTGAAAAAATGTGGTCCAGTGGAGAAGGGAATGGCAAACCACCTCAGTATTCTTGCCTTGAGAACCCCATGAACAGTTTAAAAGGCAAAAAGACATGACAGTAAAAGATGAATTCTCCAGGTCGGTAGGTGCCCCATATGAACTGGAGAAAAGTGGAGAAATAACTCAAGAAGAATGAAGAGATAGAACAAAGCAAAAACAATGCCCAGTTGTGGATGTGACTGGTGATGGAAATAAAGTCCGATGCTGTAAAGAATGCTATTGCACAGGAACTTGGAATGTTAGGTTCATGAATCAAGGTAAATTAAAAGTAGTCAAACAGGAGATGGCAAGAGTTAACATTGAAATTTAAGAATCAGTAAACTAAAATGGAATAGAATGGGGAAATTTAACTCAGATGACCACCATATCTACTACTATGGACAAGAATCCCTTAGAAAAAATGGAGTAGCCCTCATAGTCAACAAAAGAGTCCAAAATGAAGTACTTAAATGCAATCACAAAAACCACAGAATGATCTCTGTTCGTTTCCAAGGCAAACCATTCAGTATCACAGCAATCCAAGTCTATGCCCCAACCAGTAACGCTGAAGAAGCTGAAGTTGAACAGTGCTATGAAGACCTACAAGACCTTCTAGAACTAACACCAAAAAAAGATGTCCTTTTCATCATAGGGGACTGGAATGTAAAAGTAGGAAGTCAAGAGATACCTGGAGTAACAGGCAAGTTTGGCCTTATAGTACAGAATGAAGCAGGGCAAAGGTAACAGTTTTGCCAAGAGAATGAACTGGTCATAGCAAACATCCTCTTCCAGCAACTCAAGAGAAGACACTACACATGGACATCACCAGATGGTCAACACTGAAATCAGATTGATTATATTCTTTGCAGACAAACATGGAGAAGCTCTATACAGTCAGCAAAAAGAAGACCAGGAATGGACTGTGGCTCAGATCATGAACTCCTTATTGCCAAATTCAGACTTAAATCGAAGAAAGTAGGGAAAACCACTAGACCATTCAAGTATGACCTATATCAAATTCCTTATGATTATACAGTGGAAATGGCAAATAAATTCAAGGGATTAGATCTGATACACAGAATGCCTGAAAAACTATGGACAGGAGGCAAGGATTGAGACCATCCCCAAGAAAAAGAAATCCAAAAAAGCAAAATGGTTGTCTGAGGAGGCCTTACAAATAGCTGTGAAAAGAAGAGAAGTGAAAGACAAAGGAGAAAAGGAAAGATATATCCATTTGAATGCAGAGTTCCAAAGTTCAGCAAGGAGAGGTAAGAAAGCCTTAAGTGATCAACATAAAGAAATAGAGGAAAACAATAGAATGGGAGAGACTAGAAATCAATTTAAGAAAATTAGTGATAACAAGGAATTTTTCAAGCAAAGATGGGCACTATAAAGGACAGAAATGGTGTGGACCTAACAGAAGAAGAAGATATTAAGAGGTGGCAAGAATACACAAAACTGTACAAAAAAAGATCTTCATGACCCAGATAATCACGATGGTGTGATCACTCACCTAGAGCCAGACATGCTGGAATTCGAAGTCAAGTGGCTGTTAGGAAGAATCACTACAAACAAAGCTAGGAGAGGTGATGGATTTCCAGTTGAGCTATTTCAAATTCTAAAAGATGATGCTGTGAAAGTGCTGCACTCAATATGCCAGCAAATTTGGAAAACTCAGCAGTGGCTACAGGACTGGAAAAGTTCAGTTTTCCTTCCAATTTCAAAAAAGGGCAATGCCAGAGAATGTTCAAACTACCACACAATTACACTCATCTCACACACTAGCAGAGTAATGCTCAAAATTCTCCAAGCCAGGCTTCAACAGTACATGAACCTTGAATTTGCATATATTCAAGCTGGTTTTAAAAAAGGCAGAGGAACCAGAGATCAAATTGCCAACATCCACTGCATCATCAAAAAAGCAAGAGAATTCCAGAAAAACATTTATTTCTGCTTTATTTACTGTGCCAAAGCCTTTGACTGTGTAGATCACAACAAAATGTGGGAAATTCTTAAAGACATGGGAATACCATACCACCTGACCTGCCTCGTGAGAAATCTGTATGCAGGTCAAGAAGCAACAGTTAGAACTGGACATGGAACAACAGACTGGTTCCAAATTGGGAAAGGAGTACATCAAGGCTGCATATTGTCACCCTGCTCATTTAACTTGTATGCAGAGTACATCATGTGAAATGCTGGGCTGGAAGAAGCACAAGCTGGAATCAAGATTGCCATGAGAAATATCAATAACCTTAGATATGTAGATGACACCACCCTTATGGCAGAAAGTGAAGAGGAACTAAAAAGCCTCTTGATGAAAGTGAAAGAGGAGAGTGAAAAAGCTGGCTTAAGACTTAACGTTCAAAAAAAAAAAAAGACTTAACATTCAGAAAACTAAGATCATGGCATCTAGTCCCATCACTTCATGGCAAATAGATGGGGAAACAATGTAAACAGTGAAAGACTTTATTTTGGGGCGGCTCCAAAATCACTGGAAATGGTAACTGAAGCCATGAAATTAAAAGACACTTGCTCCGTGTAATAAAAGTTATGACCAACCTAGACAGCATACTAAAAAGCAGAGACATTACTTTGCCAACAAAGGTCCATCTAGTCAAAGGTCTGGTTTTTCCAGTAGTCATGTATGGATGTAAGAGCTGGACTATAAAGAAAGCTGAGCGCCAAAGAATTGATGCCTTTGAACTGTGGTGTTGAAGAAGACTCCTGAGAGTCCCTTGGATTGCAGGGAGATCCAACCAGTCCACCCTAAAGGAAGTCATTCCTGAATATTCATTGGAAGGACTGATGCTGAAGCTCCAATAATTTGGCCACCTAATGTGAAGAACTGACTCATTTGAAAAGAGCCTGTTGCTGGGAAAGATTGAAGGTGGGAAGAGAAGGGGACGACAGAGGATGAGATGGTTGGATGGCATCACTGACTCAATGGACACGAGTTTGAGCCAGCTCTGGGAGTTGGTGATGGACAGGGAATCCTGGCGTGCTGCAGTCCTTGGGGTTGCAAAGAGTCAGACACAACTGAGTGACTGAACTGAACTGACCAAAATACTAAATCCGAGGGTTTTTATGTATTGTAAGTATTCGATGTCAAACAGCCAGTCAATTTCATATGAAATAAATTGGATATATTGCATATGTAGAACAATTCTGCCTAGCTTAAGCACATATATGCATACATGCATACTCTCTTCCAATTTATTTGATTCTTTCACCTTTTTTAAACAAATTGTATTGGTCTTTGTACATAATGATTCATTCTATAAGCATTAGAAATTTGGTGTTCCTATCTAAGGAAATAGTTGGGACTTCTCACTTTTATCCAGTTAAGTCTTCTTTCAGTAAGATATTAGTGTTAGAATTTTAATACTTACAGTAGTACTTACAGAGGTGATGGCTTCTTGAACTCTCACCATTACCTAAATTCAAACAGTACAGCAAGGTAGGAACTAGTCCCCAGGACATACTAGATTCCTAGGCACTTGACACTTATAGCACTTGAAGATTTGACAGGGTATTTAAGCAGTTGGCACAAGCTGACATGAGGACTGCTTAACTTGCAGAGTATCTAGTGGAAAGTTGAAGTCTGCTGAATTGGATATCAGAAATCCAGAGAGCCAAGAATCCTATTTTAGTTCTGTTTCACATCATGACAAGCTGCATAGCCCTAGGCAAATTGGCAGCTTTCTTCCCCAATAGTAGAAATGATGCCCACTGGTCTCAGATGTGTAGAGATAATTAATATTTTGGAAATATCCTGAGATCTAGACATGTACAACATTTTCCCCTGCAAGATATTTTTATATGTTTATCAATCTAGGACTTTCAGTCAGAAACCTTTAAAGCAAATGTTTTCCTCTCCCTCTCCTTCATTTTTTTCCCCAATAGTCTTAATGTACTAATAGATAATAGACCTGTTGACTTTTTTTTTTTTTAACCAGCCAAGAAAATTCCTGGAAGATGTTCATTAGAATGAACAGGTCAGCATATCTTAATCCTGTGCTTAGTCTCTCAGTTGTGTCTGACTCTTTGCAACCCCATGGACTGCAGCCCACCAGGCTCCTCTTTCCATGGGGATTCTCCAGGCAAGAATATTGGAGTAGGTTGCTATGCCCTCCTCCAGGGGATCCTCCCAACCCAGGGATCAAACCCAGGCATATTCACATTGTAGGCATATTCTTTACTGATTGAGCCACAGGAAAGCCCTGGTTCACCACGGTTCATTGTTGTCTTTTCAGAAGACTTTAAAGTATTTACTATTTGACATGGGGTTTGGGAGTACCTATTCAACTGATAAGCATTTTGCATTTAAAATGAAGAGATATTCAGAAGAGAAGAGATCTATCAGCTCTTATACACTGAAATTTCTTGGGAACTGGATCTGTGCTTAGGTCATCTCTGTACACTACATGAGGCCAAGCAGAGAATTTTGCACTAGGATGATGCTTCAAATGTTTAGATTCACTTGATTTAAATGCATGCACTTAATTTGCTTTATTTTATGATACATTAAAAATGTCAATATGGTTTTGAAATTTTGGAAATCCTAGCACAGATTTTGAAGGAGTCTGGTTCTGTTTGTGCAACGTAGATGACTTTTCAACCACTGGAACTTATTTACGGGCCTCTTATGGACTTCCCTGGTGCTCAGATGGTAAAGAATCTGCCTGCAATGCCAGAGACCTGGGTTCAATCCTTGGGTCAGGAAGATCCCTTGGAGAAGGGAATGGCAACCTACTCCAGTATTCTTGCCTGGAAAATATCATGTACAGAGGAGCCTGGAGGGCTACAGTCCATGGTGTTGCAAAGAGTCGGACATGACTGAGAGATTGACACTTCCACTTTCACTTAAAGTCCTACACTTTTCAAAAAAAAGTTCCCAAAGTATGACAAATTTGATTGGGTATCCCAGACTCAGTGATTTGGGCAGCACTGACCTATAGGAACAGAGAAGGCAATGGCAACCCACTCCAGTACTCTTGCCTGGAAAATCCATGGACGGAGGAGCCTGGTAGGCTGCAGTCCATGGGGTCGCTAAGAGTCAGGCACGACTGAACGACTTCACTTTCACTTTTCACTTTCATGCACTGGAGAAGGAAATGGCAACCCACTCCAGTACTCTTGCCTGGAGAATCCCAGGGACAGAGGAGACTAGTGGGCTGCCATCTATGAGGTCGCACAGAGTCGAACATGACTGAAGCGACTTAGCAGCAGCAGCAGCAGCAGACCTATAGGAACTTGACTGGAGTATGCCACAGGAACCCATGAATTTAAACCTTGAAAGACCTGATAATCATCCATATGCATTCATACAGTCCCTCACTAGACTGCAACCAGCTAGAAGTCCCCTTTTCCCTATTTTTTCTTTACCCCCTAGGCCACACCTCTAGCCCTACCAAACTATTTTTAGTCCAGAAACATGCTAGCCTCTTTCCCAGCACCAAACATTCGCATGGCTTTTCCATTTACTTACATTGCTTCCTATGTTTTCTTCACATTCAAGTCCCACTGGTCTTTCAAGGACACTGGGCATAACCCCCCTAGAGAATCCTTACTTGACTTACCCAGTAGACTAGGTGCCTTTCTTATCCACATGCCCAACAGTTAATACCCTGTATGGTGAAGATTTATTTTCTTGTCTCCTTGAGAGAAGAAACTGTGCCATTTATCTTGCCTTTCATGGCATATAGTGATTAATCAGTAAGTATGTACTGAATGCCTTTCTGAATGAATGGATACCTTTTCATTTTAAGGCTGCCCTTGACATCCATTTTATCCAGAATTGATATTATCAACATGAATAGTATAAATAGTGGTGGTCACTCCTACCTTTTCACAGCTGGGGCAGTCAAGAGGTACATAGACAAATGATTATGGGTTCTTGTCCCTTGTCCGTTTAATTTTAGCCACTTACTTCATGTGACTATGACAATGCTTATTTCACAAACAAGTACTGAGTCTCTGATATTAGCCTGGCACTGAGGAAACTAATATAAAGATGTCTTTGTTTTCAAGGAGTTTAGAGCTGCGTTGAGACAACCATTATAACAAATGATCAGTGTTCTAATGCAAGACTGTTCAATGAGGATATGTCATGAAAGAACAGAAGAAGGAGCATTATTTTTTACCTTAGAGAGGTCAGGGAAAACTTTACCCAGAAGGTTACATTTAAGCTGGGTTTAATCAGAGAGAAGTGGTATTTCTAGCAATTTCTAGCAAAGAAAATATCATGTACAAAGACAGGAAAGAGTGAAATTGCTATCATGCTCATAGCTTGACTAAGATTCAACCTTTTTTTTTTTCCAGTTCAGGCAAATACCTTATAAAGCTGGAATAATAATTCCTTTTTTATAGCAGTGTTCTTCCAAGGGGCTGTTACTTAGAAGAGTAAATTGGATTTAGAGAAGATTCAATATTTTAATAGCAGAGCTTCAAAGACAAAATCTTCACTGTATTCAAAGGCAGAATCATGTTTTGGTAAGATGTTATTCTGCTCATTCATTGAGTATAGTACTGTTTGCTCTAAGGAGGAAGATGGAGCTAATGGCTACTAGGTCCTGCATCCTCCCATCTCCTATCCCCACTGTTCCACGACAAAACCTGAAATGGCATGACGACCATGGAGAAGGACTTGGTAGCTCTTCCCAACAGTGCTGTCAGTAAAAAAGAGTCTGTAAACAAAATGTAGTGCTTTTAGAAGGTAAGGAGGTGGCAAACCAAGATGCCTTGACACAGGGATAAATAATATTTATCTGTGTGCAAGTTGCACAGTGACCTTGATAAACAATTTTCAGGACCAAGCATGATATGTTGGTCATGTTAGAGTGCCTTTTGGGAACTCACAAAAAGCACTCTAACATCAAGGGTACTATATAAATTTTGTTAAATAAACATATCAAGGGTGCTGGGCCGAAAGGATTATAAAGGTGAAATTGGTTTAAGATAAAGTTTTTGCTCGATAAGTAACTTAGCTGTAGCTTGAAACCAGTAGGGAAGCAGAGTAGTGCAAAAATGATTCAGTAGTGTCACAAAACTGTTCTGTGACTTGTCCTGCAGTGCTGAGACTACCTCCTGGGATCATTGGGCTCCCTTGAAAGAGGAATAGCAGCATGTGTGAGCTTTCCTCCACTAGAGAACAGTATACACAAGAGTACATTATCAAGGGATTCCAACATGCCTCATGTATATTCTTTCTGCTGCTGCTGCTGCTGCTAAGTCACTTCAGTCGTGCCCAACTCTGTGCGACCCCATAGACGGCAGCCAACCAGGCTCCCCCGTTCCTGGGATTCTCCAGGCAAGAACACTGGAGTGGGTTGCCATTTCCTTCTCCAATGCAGGAAAGTGAAAAGTGAAAGTGAAGTCACTCAGTCGTGTTTGACTCTTAGCGACCCCATGGACTGCAGCCTACCAGGCTCCTCCATCCATGGGATTTTCCAGGCAAGAGTACTGGAGTGGGGTGCCATTGCCTTCTCCGATATTCTTTCTAGGTTTTTGAGATAACCATAACTAATTTTATGAACAAAACATGATTTTATGATTGCCCCCAGGTATATGATAAAGCCAAACATTACCATGACGAAACATCCACTTTATGTTTCCCTTCTCTGTGGAACCTTGCTTGCTTCTCTCTAATACCAGAGCTGCCCTGACCAATGATATGGCGCTGTATGAGTCAGGTAAAGCAGAGTCACCACACTGTCCCTGATTTGAAAACATGAACAGATTTTCCTCTTTGATTTATAAATTTCACAGGTTGTATTTGGGAAAGTGGCTGTCAGAGATTAAATTTGAAACATCAGATTATCGTTTTTGTCATTGTTGTTCTAGCTATAGACACACTAATTAGTGTGGTAACAGGTTGCATGGTGACAGGCTGCCAAAAATGGCCCACACTGCTTTGGTGGAAGAATTACGAAAGACAAGAGGTGTTAGGAAGATGAGCACAGTGTTCCTGATGATTTTTTGGTCCTAGATTTCTCCACATATTCCTTTTGGATAGAAGAATGCAGGGATTCACATTTGTACAAAACACCAGAATAAGATAATTTTATTTTATTTTTTAAAGGATCTGAATTTGCGGCCTGAGCAGCAGTTCATTCTTTCTGTTATTTCAGTTTCTTGTGCCTGCTCTAGCCCCTCTGAACATTTTCTCCGTCTTGATCTTTTCCTTTCCACTTACTCAAATTTTCTCCGATTACTCAATTACTATTTAGTATATCTTATTATTCTAGTTTGCACTGATTATTTTCTTCTTTTAGCAGCTGTTTTACTTCTTGCTTGTCATGTATAGTATTTAATCTGTAGTTGTATATTCTTAATTGGTTGAAGTGTTTTAAGTTCACCTTTTATAATTGAAAAATATAATAAAAATATTATATACATTTCATATCTTCCATAGTATCTAAAAATGTCTTGTTGATTTCAGTACATTTAGTTTAAACCAGATGAATCTTTAGCAATCAACAAATAGTATCTCTTACTTGTAAAATAATTTTTATACTTCAAAACACTTCCACATAAAAAACACTTCCACATATATAGTTTCATTTGATTCTTAAAGTAACTTTGTGATGTATGAAGACGACATAATTTAATTTTCATATAAAAATATACAAAGAAACTAATAGCAATGGAACCAATGGACCAAAGTTCCATAGTTTGCATATGGTAGAGGCAGGGCTAAGGGGTAGACCTTCTAATACATAATATTCAGGGAGAAATACATTTGCCTCAGTTTGTAGAATGGTTTATTGAGCCAATGTCAGCATGCTACCATTACATTTGACTTTGGGGCATTTAAAAGGACATTTCTTGACAAGGGAAAATGGGCGAGAAAGTATTATGTCGCTCTAAGAAGGAAATGGTATAGAAGTTCTTGCTCAGTCCTCCCAACTGGGAGAAACTTAAAAGCTAATTTGAACATAGTCCCAATTTGTCACATTATTTTTTCCCCAAGAAATTGAGGAAGGAACTCTATGTAATTGCCAGGTCAAAATAGCACCAGATGTGTGTGACTTACAACAGCAAATTGTAGCAGGGGCTTTCTAAGTACTGCATATAAGGACGTATGTCTTATTAAATCCATATTACCCAAGAAGGATTAGACATATATGGCACACAGTAAAGCTATTTTAAGGAGGAGACAAATGGGAAACAGATATCTGTTTTTTTATAGAGATTCACTGGAAAATGGCATTTAGGAAAGAAATCTGTGTTAATTTTCATTGATTTTTTAAAAATCATTTTATTATTTTGAGGTTATTTGAACTCCTAGTAGATTGTAGAAATTTTTCTATATAAAATTCAATACAATTATTGTCTGTAGTACTCACCAAAGAAAATGTGAAGTAATTCTCTATCCCAAATATTTTATTGACATTGAAATTATTCTTTGTGCAAAGAGAATGATGCCTTTTGTCTGCCTTTTGTCAGATTTGTCATATCTTAAACCTAAGAATGCAGCATCTTTAATCGCCTTTCTGGCAGTAAGTGGCAAAATCTCCTAATGTAGGTTCTATGGTTTCCATGCCCCATAGTGTCACTCAAATGAAGGGAGTAATTAGCAATTAGATTAGCTGCAAAGAGAGAAGGGATAGCAGTGGGTCCTGGAGAAATCACAAACCATGTACTCAGATTTCTAAATGTTTTAGTTGGAGTTATTTAATCATAAAATATATAACTCAAAAAGTCACTGAATATCATGAGTTCAAACTTCTCATTTTTGGATGAAGAGACAGAAAGAATAAGACTCTTGCTTAAAGACAGTTCTTTGAACAGTGTTTCTTAACAATGTCTCAACAGTTACTCAATCTCAGCTATACATTTAATTCACTTCTAGTACAGTATTTCATCTCCCTACCCTCCCTCCCTGCTGCCACAAAAACTTTCTCTGAAAAACGATCAGTGATCAGATTGTGTTTACAAATAGTACATTACCCTCCTTAGACATTCACAGTTCTCATTGGAATTTTATTACAAATTCTCATGCATTTCTCGTGTTAGCAAGTTTATATTTATTTATACCATCATTTGATAGATGGTCATCTCCCTTGAATGAACTGAAATTTACATGAGGACAAGCATTGTCCTCCTTAGACATTCACAGTTCTCACTGGAATTTTATTACAAATTCTCATGCATTTCTCATGTTAGCAAGTTTATATTTATTTATACCATCATTTGATAGATGGTCATCTCCCTTGAATGAACTGAAATTTACATGAGGACAAGCATTGTTTCCATTTTTTTCCACCATTGGATCCCTAATATGTAATACACTGATATGCTAACATATACCAATCAATAATCTCATAGCTTAACATATCAAAGAGATGTTCCCCTATGAGAACTTGTTCAATAAGGAAAATAATTGATTAACTTTAGCTCAAAATTTCCTGAAGCTATTTGGTCACACACTCATTTATTTCTTAATTTAGCACCTATCAATGTCTTGCTTTATCACAAATGAACTCAGCTCTTTGAGTTACATGGAAAACAGGAAATCTACATTTATAATGCATTTGAATGTTTTTTTTTTCATATATACCTTCTTAAACAAATGAAGATAAAGTTTAAATATAAAATAGAAATCCTTTTAAGACTGAGTCAGGGAACATCATTAACACCCCAATATTTGGTTGCTGTATGCCTAGTCTTTCAGTAGTGTCCAACTCTTTGTGATCCCATGGACTGTAGCCCTCCAGGCACCTCTACCCATAGGATTCTCCAGGAAAGTATACTGGAGTGGGTTGCCATACCCTCCTTCAGGGCATCTTCTCAACCCAGGGATGGAACCCATGTTTCCTGCATTGCAGATGGATTCTTTACCATTTGAGCCACCATTGAGTTGGTCTTAAAATTATTTTTTAATACATTAGGTGGATTGGATTGTTGTTATTCAGTCATTCTGTCATGTCTGACCCTTCGCAACACCATGGACTGCAGCATGCCAGACTTCCCTGCCCTTCACCATCTCCTGGAGTTTGCTCAAACTCATGCCCATTGAGTTTGCCCAAATACCTTGTTCTCTGCTTTCCCCATCTTCTGGATGCACTGGGTGGAATCACATTATTGGTAAATGCTAAATCTTACATTTTAATGTATTGGCCAATGCCATTTTGAGTTTCAACTGGAATGTTAAGTTTATATACCAAAGCATCTTCCCTTAGCCAGGGTTACCTATAAAGCAGGCTTCATGAGTGTTCTTGTTAGAGAGTGCAAATCCACAGGATAAAAGTGAGAGATACAATGGCAGTGAAACAGGGAGAGACCAGATTAGAAGGTGTCTAAACAGGCCAGCCAGATCACCTGATCCAAGAGATCTATTCCCCAAAGAGTCATATCAACTGTATCTCTGGACCTGTGCAATGGGGAGGGAGACAGATAAATAATTTTCTAGTCACTTCCATTTCCCACTTCTGAGTTGGGCATGCTTGGTTCTTTGCGGGCTCCCCCATCCTCAGCAGTGGGAAAGCCCCGGAGGCAGTAAGAGAAAGAGAGAGAGAACATGGGGTAACCTGCACAATGCTGTGAGCAGATTGTGCCTGTGTGGGGTTGGCTGGAGCCCACTCACAGCTGGGGCCTGCGGTGGTTCCAGAACAAGAGACAGTGGTGGCTGAGAGAGTGGAGAGGTATCGGTACAGACGGATGGCTGATACATCTGATAATGGTATAGTCAGAAGATAAAATGTAAAACTTCTTGTCTAGTCTCCCTGGATTTTTTGATGACTCATCTTTATTGCAATGCTAGACATGTTGATGAACACATTTTAGTAGGGATACTTGAAATGTCCTGTCAAGATGTAAAACCTTTAACAAAAATTACAAAGTGACATAAGCAATAGATATTCTTGATTCCTTTTATTATGTGTTTCTGACTCATACTATTATACGGCTTAGGAGTGAGGAGAGGCAGAGGGACATAGCACAAAGAGGAAGGCCAGGGCTCATTTAGAAACAGGAGGTAACAGCAGAGGAGGGGAAGCTAATGAACAAAGAGGAAGATGTGATATTCAAAGAGGAAACAAAGATAGGGGATTGTGTGGAAGTTGGGCACAGTATGATTGGCAGCACTTACTTCATCTTTTTTGATATCAAGGCAGTGAAAATGTGTCAAAATGTGATCATTTCCTTTAACAGCCAAGGAAAATATGTCTAATCAGCTGTATGTCTCTGGATAAGCTTTTTACTTTAATGGGCATTCCTTCACCTGGAAACCTAAGGATTTGGATCTCATCAGAGAATTTCTAAGGTCCTGTCTGACTATAGAAAAACAGGGTTGTAGCTGACATTAGTTGAGAGTTTCTGCTGAAGTACAAATTCTTTTAGTGATGTTTGTGGTTTAAACTCATTTAGTAATGCTTCCAGGGTAGGTAATGTTTGGAACACAGCCTTGCTGTCCCTCTATTCCTTGAGCCTGGGCCAGCGGCATTAACAGTCCCCAGCAGTGGGGGAATGTAACCCAGCTGCAGGCTGAGAAGCTCGACTCCAGAGACCTGTACTGCTTGTTATCTGTGGAGCTGTGTTTCCAGTTTTTTTGGGGGGTGGTGGCAGGGGGAAGGTGGCGGGGGGCCACACAGTGCAGCATGTGGAATCTTAGTTCCCTGACCATGGATCAAACCACACCGCCCTCATTGGAAACATGAAGTCTTAACATTGGACTGCCAGGGAAGTCCCTCCATTTTTTTTTTTTGCTCCAGAAGCTCATGGGAAAAGTCCTTTGGCTCCAATCCTTAAAACTTACTTGAACAAATTTCCCCTTGGAACAAAGATTTTTACCTCTTTTGTATCTTTCTTGTTGTTTGGGAAAAGAATTAGTTTATACTTACTTAAAACCTAAATCATATGACACAAAAAACTTAAGCAGAACCAAATGAAGTTATAGCAATGTCAAAGCACAGACCAATGTAGCAATTGTTAAAACAAAAAGTTCATTAAGAAAACCGCAAGTAAGTAATGTATCTATAAAATAGAGGTAATCAGATAAAATTGTCAGAATTAATCACAAGTATTGTTCTGCATGTTGATATCTACTCAATATTTGAGAGATTCTGTCTTGGATTCCCATAATGTGTTGCATGGTTAAAACTATTGTGCACAAAAAGATGATGATGTTCTTAAAGTAGCAGATGCTTTAAAATTCAATTAAATAGAAGATAAAACAGAGATGAAGCCCCAGCTGCATATACCAGTGTGAGGAGAGTTTTGGTTTCTCTTGTGGTACTAATAAGTCTTCAGTTTTCCTTGAACTCTTTACTGGTCAATGGCATGTACTTGCCTGGCTGGAGATCAGGGGAGATCTGTAACCAGAGCATGGTTTTCCTCTTATGTGGGTATCAGTCCTGGAACCTTGGCATTCTTCTTTGGCAAAAGTAACCAGTAGAACCCAATAGGAAATCCCTCAAGCTGTCACGATCCCTTACTATTACACAATGAAATATGTCCTTCAGGGGTCTACCTCCACTCCTAAATAAGGAGAAGTCTTGGTTGATTTTTGTGTCTCTGTTCCAAATGAATAAACATCCATATCCTTAGTATTTATTTGGCAGTATTCTGTGGAAGCTGTACTGCAAGTTTTTCAAGTGTGGAAAAAAGTACATAATCCAATATTTTAGACCACAGCCTTGGAAACAGCTGGGACTCTAGTGCAGTTGCACTAAAAATCACCTTAATTTAATTCTTACTAAGAAAAAAGATATCCTCTTTTGGATTTCCCTTGGATCCTTGTTCTCATGGTGCCTGAGTTCATCCACGGCATTAATCCCTGCACATTGTACACAGCCATGAATATATATTCATAAAATTCTCTCTTCTCTCCAAATAACTGCTTGGATTAAGGAAGTAACATTCTCCAAGCAATACCATTTTGTGCCCTTGCTATTTTGAGATGGTGCATGTGAAGGAACTTTTAAAAGTGTATAAGTGCCATGTGAACATACGGGAACATTATCATTACAAAGCTATCTGTTCATATTTTTAACTGAGAGAAGGCTTTGAAATCTCCATCTAAGAAGTTTGGGAAATGGATATAATATTCAGGTTGAAAGTGTTATATCCATTGTTGTATAAGGCAATGGTAATTCTTTAAATTTCTTATGGAAACAGCTGCAGGATCACCTGGGGATTCTTACTAAAATATTGATTCCTGGGCTATACACCTCAGAGCAGCTGCATCAGAACCTCTCAGGCTTGAATATCTATATTTTACATGACCCTGTGTTCCCTGAACAAACCAAAACCAGGGAATCACCACTCTGAGAGGAATCGTGCTCTTGGTTCTCTTTCTATTCACTCAAGGGCTAGAAATGCTGTTCATGTATTAGTTAAACCCCAGGACATTTTGTGGGCAGGTGATGGAATTCCCTGTAGCATTACAAGCTAATAGGGGTAAATATTTTTTAAAATGTTTTCCTCTGATGGGAGCAGCAAGAGGGCTCAGACTACTGTCTCTGAGGAGATCTGGGCCATCCTTCACCTCTTTCATGACTCCTTCCAGGAAGGTGGGACAATGGAAAGAGGGTTCGAAGCAAAAGCCCCAGCTAGTAATGCTGTCTGTGTCTCTGTCCTGCGATGTCCTCGGCACCAATCTCTTTCTCTCTGGAATCAGAAGAAATACGATGGATGTGAATGTCAGAATTGGGGCCTAATGCCATAGTCTCAGCTCAAAGGACTCTTACATTAGAAGGGATCATTAGTGTTTAGGGTATTGGTTCTCATACATCAGAAATCAGCTGCATGGTTTATTAAACACAGTTTGCTGGGCTCCACCTGCAAAGCTTCTGATACAGTAGGTCGGAGATGGGCCCAAGAATTTGTGTGACTGACAAGCATCTAGGTGATGCCACCGGTCCCTAAACTGTCCAGTTAGAACCACAGGTTTAGAATAAGCTTCCAATTGCCAGCACAGATGAAAGTGATCTTCCAGGCAAATTGAAAGAAATGCACAGTTCCCCACTAACTCAATGAAGCTTGCCCAAGCTTACACACAGCTGTATAATGTAAGTTTATCTTTGCTTTGGTTTTGCAATTCTAGCATCAAGCACTGGAAGTTATCAATATTACCCGGTTGGTTGCCCCAGATTCTGTTATTTTTTACCTTCCTCTGGACTCTTTTACCATCTTTGGTCAGAGACAACCATGCCAGATTCTCCTCAGAGGACTCCTGGGGATATTTTTCAGCCAATCTGAATCACTCCAACTATGTGCTCTCAATTTATTCATTATATAAATTTTCATCTGCAGAAGGTTGTGTGTAGGAGAGTTGAAGTAAAACTAAAAGACAAAATACTCGTGCATGCACACACACACACAGAGCCAGGGTCTTAGGTCACTTTCTTCCTGATCAAGGCCCTTGAGACTACTATGTAAATTCTTGATTGTTTTTGTGGACTTCTGAAACCTAGAGTGTGATAGAGTTAAATATTCAACAAATAAGAGGATAGAGCCCTTATTTTACTGAATATACACCATAAATCTGGGTGAAAATTAAAGTAGCTCTTAGTGGAATTATCTCATACTCAAAGATTTAGGAGGAAATAAAAAGATCCATGCCTGAAACACTTTTGACTCCAAGATCCAGGTTTGCACAAAAGCAGAGGGAGTAGCCCGGGGAAGGTGAAAAGCCTTCTGAATTTGTCATATGAACTGATAACTATTGTCGGGGCTTTGAAAGAAAAATCTCAAACTCAGTGAGGAATGAAATACGCTTAAAATTCAGTTTTTGATCTTTTAGTTAGAATAGGAATTCTAGAAAAAAGTAAGAAAAAAGAGCAGAAAAAGTAGCAGCTTTAACCCTTCATATGATAGAAAAGAAACGAACATTAGAAGCAGGCCAAGTTTTAAAAAAATCAGCAGACAGGAAAGAAGTAGAGACATACTGTAGAAACCTGTAGGGGAACATCAGACAACACAGTCTGTTCTGTTATGGGACTCTCCAGCTCAGCCCAGGGTGACTTTCTCCTGGCCCCAAGATGTTGGGGAGGAGGGACAGACATTTTTTTTTTTTTCTCTTTCCCAGGCATAGAAGTAAAGCTGTAGTTATCTTCCTCTTTCTCTTCTTCATGACCAGTCATCCTTGGCCTTGCTCTTGTCATATCAAAATGATTATACCTTAGACAAGACTTTGGAATGGGGGTATATAAAGCATTCCTGTTCTGGGTCAGTTGCAATGACCACTCTTGGGTAAAAGTCCTTCTCTGTTCATTGCACACACACACACCCATATGGTTCCGACCAGCACTCTGGCATTCCACATAGCAGTGTGGAATTTGTGCAACATTTCTCATCTAATATTAATTCCTTTACTTTGTTTTATTTTCAAATTGTATGTTTCATCCAAAACATTTGCAGGGATAATTGATTGATTAAGAACAAGATGTGGGTATTGGGGTGTCTACTGGCCTTTTGACTTTCCTAAATTCTCTTTGCTCAGATTCTCTAGGGTTGGAAAACTCTGGCACAGAAAGAATTAAAATAAAAATTACCATTTGCTCCACTCAGATGATTTCAGTCTTAATATGATTCCATCACTCACTTGATTCCATCACTTCTCTGCTAAAGCCGGGCACTATCAGGAAAATAACATTTTTCATTTAGGAATTATGCTAGTCCATTTTCTTCTGTTAGGAAAAATGTCAGGCCACTTTCTTCCAACTACCAGAATTTAAAGATAAATCTCTTCTTACACTTTCAGTTCAGTTCAATTCAGTCACTCAATTGTGTTCTACTCTTTGCGACCCGATGAATTGCAGCACACCAGGTCTCCCTGTCCATCACCATCTCCCAGAGTTCACTCAAACTCATATCCATCGAGTCGGTGATGCCATCCAGAGTACATCTTACACTTTAGCATATACAAATAAAAGAACCTCGGTTAAATGTGAATTCCAGAAAAATGACCAGTCATTTTTTTAGTGTATGTCCCATATAATATTTTGGGACATAGTATTGTGTTAAAAGATCATACATTGTTCATCCACTTCATTCGGAATGACTCAAATGTGTTTGTTTTGTAGCTGAGTAATATTCCCTAGAGCCTGTTATACACAGTGAAGTATGTCAGAAAGAGAAAGACAATGGAATCTAGAAAGATGGTGCTGATGAACCTGTTTGCAGGGCAGCAATGGGGACACAGACATAGAGAACAAACCTGTGGCAACAGTAGGGGAAGGAGGGGCGGGACAAATGGACAGAGTGTATGGACACATATGCATTACCATATGTAAAATAGAGAGCAAGTGGGAATTTGCATGTGACACAGGGAGCTCAACCCAGTGCTCTGTGGCATCCAAGAGAGGTAGGATGGGATGGGAGTTAGGAGTAGGGCTCAGGAGCGAGGGGACTTATGCGTACCTGTGGCTGATTCATGTTGATATATGACAGAAACCAACACAATATTGTAAAGCAATTATCCTCTGCTTAAAAGGAAAAGATTATAAAAAAGAAATTTAAAAAGAAATGATTATACATTGTTTATCAGAAATTCAAATTTAACCAGACATCCTGTTAACCAACCACTCTAGTATTACTTCTCCATGATCTACATCTGAAATCCTCAAGACTAACTTCACTTTAGATTCACTTGCATGTGTGTGCTCAGTCACTCAGTTGTGTCCAACTCTTTGTGACCCCATGGACTGTAGCCCACCAGGCTCCTCTGTCCATGATTTTTCAGGCAAGAATATTGGAGTGGGTTTTCCTCTCCAGGGGATCTTTCTAACCCAGGGATTAAACCTACATCTCCTGTGTCTCCTGCATTGCAGATGGATTCTTTACCCCCTGAGCTGTTAGGAAGTCCAGATTCACCTGAGACACTTAAATAAGACTTGCGCCCAGGGCCACCCCCAAACGAATTAAATCAGAAATGTTACAGGTGGAATGTGGGCAAAGGCATTTGTTTCAACATTCTCAGGTAATTCTATTGTGCATTGAGTTGAAACTACTGGTCTACAGACTTTGGCCCATTATTTTCTATTTGTTTTTGTCTGTTCTGGCTGTTGAATGTTTTACACGTCTTCCAACTTTCCTATATCTTTGGAAAATTTTTGGTTCTTTGAACAGTTAGAACCTGGATTGTAAATAATGTAATCCTAATTCTTGAAACAGCAAGAAAAAGTGTGTGTGAGAGTGTATACATTGACATATGGGCTGAGTAGAACCTAGATAGAGTAGGGAGCAAGCCCGTGTGCTGTGTTGTAGAGTTCCAAGGTAGTATCTTTGAGCAACATGATATTATATTTTTTAAACTGTACTAACAGCATAGAATTGCCCACATTTACATGGCAAAATGTGTGAATGTTTGAATATTTAGTGGAGAAGAACTATTAACAACTCCATTATTTAAGATTGAGTTTATAGTTCTAGCCAGAACTATCTTAATATACTAAGTACAATTGGAGTCTCCTTAGGTTATGGGTTATCCTATCCCACAGTAAGAGGTAACTTGTGTGAATTTCACACATATTTCATAGGAATCATTAGATTCAGTCCATATTTTCACATGACGCATCAGTGCAAAAGAATGTAGGATCTATCACAACAGGACTGTGACTAGGACCTTAATTTACTGATTGTGTTAATAATGCTTTTATAATTTTGGCAATTATTGGCAAATCATCTGCAAAGATTCACAACAGAGTTCTTATTGGATTTCTCCACCTAACCAACCACGCTTCATTTATATGAGAAACTTCAGAATTGAGACTCAGTGGCATTTAAGCTGGAGCCCTGCCTTCTGCATAAAGGAGAAAAACTTTCCTTAGATGTTAATGCTCTTGATACGCCAAGCCAAGGCAGGCCCTGGAATTAGAATAAGTTTTCCAAAAAGCAAGAAAGGATTTAACAGAGATGGAATGTTATGCACAATCGAAAGCCAAGACAAGACAAAAGCTCCTTAATCTCAGCTGTGTTGTGTGAAAAGACATCTGTATATTACAGAAGCTCTTTGGTTTGTGAGTTTATGTGATATTCAATGTATTTAAATGAATTATAAATCTTATAACATCTAGATCTCTTTTTATGTTGTTAGATTCATACTAAATAGATTTAATGGTTATATACAACTTCAAGTGTCTTATTTTTCCATCTCAGATAAAGCCTTACTTTACCTGTAGTTTAGACAGTTTGTTCTACTTAATTTTTAAAATCTTTTTAATTTTATAGTGTCTCATGATGCACATAAACTAGAAAAAATGAACATGCAATATTTCTCAATTGGACATGAGAAGAAGGATGGGGTATTTTCAGACATAAAAACTTCATTCCTCTAAATTATGACACCTGTACTTTAAGCTCCTCTGAAAAGACAACTGTCTTCTGGGAAAGATAGTTCATAGGAGGGAAACAGGACCTATCAGAAAAGCTGTTTACAATAAAACATTCTGACAGCTCGAGTAATTAAATGGGTTTCCCAGGTGCAAAGCAGTATCTTAAATGCCCCTCTGGCTATAATAGTACACAGATTTATCCTTCAAAAAAAATGTCTACTGTGAAAACAAGTTAATGAAAGGAAAGAAAACTAACTAAAATAATAATAAACTAAAGATATTAGCAATTTCATTATCAAGACCTATCTAAATAAAATGAACTGATATTTTGCTTACCTTAACACTGAAAAATCTAGTGTCTGTTTCTTTTGAAGCTTTTGAGACAGGAAAAAAGAGATGTCCGTTTAAATCACAGATTTCTTGCTAAGCATGCATATACTTGCCTATGTGCAGCCATAAATAATTTGCCAAGCCATTTCCTTCTTCCCCATAACTGAGTTTAGTATACTGACCATGGCACCTACATTAAAGGTAAGAGCTATAAAAGGATTAAAGAAGGTAGACTTCAACTACACATTGACAGTTGAATTGATTGGTTAAAATTCTATTGCATTTAGCCAAAGGCTACTGTATAGCTCATCTAGTAAAGGATTGTTGCTGGTTGTGCAACAGACATTCACTAATTGTGTAATAGACATTCTCTAATTGTGTAATGAATGAAGGAACAGAGCAAAAAATGTTAAGGATTCCCAAGGAATTGTGGTTTTCTTTGTATTCTCATGTTTCTCTGTTTCATTAATGGGGGATTTGTGAAAATAATCCCTTTACTCAGGCATGTCATATTTGAGAGACATGCTTTTGTGTTTCTAAAATATATTGTGCATGACAAGAATTATTCCTTCAACAAATGTTTACTAAATATATAGATTTAGATAGTGTACATGGTAATCCCTTTGATACTTGTGTCTTCTATTTCCATGTGTGTGCACCTATAGAGAAAGATAGAGTTTGGCCTATTTTATTTCACGATTAACCATAGATAATATTTGTAGAGCATATTGAGCATATGTAGGAAGCAGGCACCAGAGCAACCATTTTAAAAACACTGTCTCATCTAATCCTCCAGAAAATGCTATAAAAGGCTTTGTATAATTATCCTCTTTTTAAGATGAGAAAACTGAGGCTTAGAGAAAGAAAGATGCCCAAGGTGGCACTATACTGGCACTGGGATTTGTACCCAGATGTCCTGACTCCAGACAGCAGAATCTTCATCACCACAAGAGAGTGTGGCACAGAGGGCTTATTTAATGATAATAATGGCACAACAAATGTAGAGAAGTTTTATCATAATTATAATAGGTTTTAGAAGAAGACCAGGGAATCATAAGAGAGGCAAGTTGGGGAGCATAATAAAACTCAGATGATTACGATGGGGTTTAATTTTTGCACATTACCACAATAACTGCTACAGAAAACAATCTGCTAGTACCTAGAGCACAGGATTTTGTTTTCTTGATTTTTTAAAAAATTTATTTATTTTCATTGGAGGCTAATTACTTTACAATATTGTAGTGGTTGAAATAGCAAGTAATTGACCTGAATCTTAAAGTACATATTGTCTTTGTCAGCAGATAGCAGCAGTTTTTGCATTCTAATAGATCAGTGGAACAGGACAGGAAGTCCAGAGATAAATCTACACCTGTGATCACCTAATCTATGACCAAGGAGGTGAGAATATACAATCTGAGAAAAGACAGTCTCTTTCAATCAGTGATCCTGAGAAAACTGGACAGCTATATCTAAGAGAATGAAATGAGAATGTTCTCTAACACCATATACAAAAATAAACTCAAAATGGATTAAAGACCTAATGTAACACTGGATACTAAAAAACTCTTAGAGGAAAACATAAGCAGAACACTTTCTGGCATAAATTGCAGCAAAATCTTTTTTGATCCACCTTTTAGGATAATGAAAATAAAAACAAAAATTAGCAAATGGGAACTAATTAAACTTAAAAGTTTTTGTAAAGCAAAGGAAACCAGAAACAAAATGAAAAGACAACACACAGGATGGGAGTAAATATTTGGAAATGAAGCAACCAACAAAGGATTGACCTCCAAAATACACTGACAGTTCATGCTGCTCAATATAGAAAAAAGCATGATTAGATTGCTAATCAAAAAAATGGGTGGAAGATCTAGACAGACATTTCTCCAAAGAAGACAAACAGATGGCCAAGCAACACATGAATAGATGCTCAACATCACTATTTATTAGAGAAATGCAAATCAAAAATACAATAAGATATCACCACACACTTGTCAGAATGGCCATCATCAGAAAATTTACAAACAATAAATGCTGGAGAGGGTATAGAGTAAAGGGAATCCTCCTATACTGTTGGTGGGAATGTAAATTGGTGGAGCCTCTATTGAGAACAGTACGCTGCTGCTGCTGCTAAGTCACTTCAGTCGTGTCCGACTCTTTGCGACCCCGTAGACGGCAGCCCACCAGGCTCCTCCGTCCATGGGATTCTCCAGGCAAGAGTACTGGAGTGGGGTGCTATTGCCTTCTCCAGGGGATCTTCCCAACCCAAGGATCAAACCTGTGTCTCTTACATCTCCCTGCATTGATAGGCAGGTTCTTTACCACTAGTGCTACCTGGGAAGCTCACCTTAATATGTACATACCTCTGTATATAAAAAAAGATAACTATAATAATAAGAAACTACTGAATGGATATATGTATATGCATAAGTAATTTTCTTTGTTGTACACCTCAAAATGGACTTCCCAGGTGGTGCTAGTCATAAAAACCTGCCTGCCAATGCAGCAGACATAAGAGATGCGGATTAAATCCCTGGCTTGGGAAGATCCCCTGGAGGAGGGCATGCATGGCAACCCACTCCAGTGTTAATCCCTGGAGAATCCCCAGAGACAGAGGAGCCTGTCGGGCTACAGTCCATAGGGTTGCAAGGAGTCAGAAGTGACTTGCACACACACACACACGCACACACACACACACACACACCTGAAAACAACACAACATTGTAAATTAACTATACCCCAATAAAAATTAATTTTTTTTAAAAAAGAGCCAACTCTATGCAGTTGGAAATGACCTGAGTTGTTTTGACAACACAAGTCTGACATGCCCAACAGCAATGAGAGATGAGAAGGGAGAGAAAATCATGAAGGTGCTACAAGGTATGTTAAGAATTCTGGATTCTTCTAGCCAAACAGTAAATGAGATGATGGATGCAAAGGCTGTGAGATACAAGGGACCCATAAATCGAGCTATTGTTATCATCAATGTAGTTCTTATGATGAATGATAAGCACCTGGTGAAAAAAACTGAAAGGATTTTAAAAGAAGCAACAGCTAGAGGGACTAATGTCAACATAAAATTTCCAACAAAAAAGAATCAAAATAGAAACAGATGTGTATATTTTTTAAGTTGTCAACAAATGTATGCTGAACACCTACTGTGTGCCTTGCAATTTCTAAGTCCTTTACATGAATTAGCTGTTTCAGTGTTAGCTAGAATCTTATGAACAAAATACTATTAACATTTGCATTTACAGGTAGGGAAAAAGAGACAGAGAGTTCACACAACTGAGAAGGGAGAGAACCAGCGTTTGACTTCAGGTAGCCACTCCAGCTCTTTATGTTTAACAAGTGCCAGTTGCTGCCTTTCAAATATCTGTCTGTCTGAGGGCATAACATATGCAGTGGTTCAGAGAAAAGATTAAGTTGCAGATATGCCCCTGCTTGGATGTGTCTTCTACCTAAGCAGAATGCCCCCAAACTGAGAATACTCATAAAGCTCATGTCTACTTTTTCTAGTACATATTAGGTATCTTCCTTTGACCTCTTTGCTTTGCCTACTGTGAAATTAGGACTTTAGCCCATGAAATAAGATGTATTCTGGAAGAGGGCATTTCAACATTAGTATCTGTTTTTCATCTTCTAAGATATGTATTAACAAAACAAGAGGAAAATAGACCTAATTTTAAAATTATATTTACTTTTTACTAATAAAAAGAATCCTTTGAGTTTTGAGGAATATTTCCTGTAAGCCCTCCTGACCCTGGAATTATGATAAAATATCCAAACCCTCTTGACAGTGGAGCCTCAAATATCTGTCATCAAATTCCCTCTAGATCCTTTCAGCTGCTTATTTGATTGCCCAGCTGACCCAAAGTTCAACATTTTAAATCTCTTAAGTCTGTTTTTACCTAAGGGCATAGAGAAGGACTGCTTTAATATTCCTCTTCCTGCTACCACATCCCCATAGGATGCTCTCCTATCTGCACAGGATCATTTTATCTTCTCATTGAAAGTCAAGGAGGCTCCAAAGCCATTTTGCTTACCAGGAGCAGGTGGTACCAGGTGTCAGAATACATGACTTCATTACTTTAGAAGAAGATACAAATCACCCAGGAAATGTTCTTGGGTCCACAGAACAGCTGGGCTAATAAAGGATAGGGGTCTCAATAAGGGTAGCATTTTTTTTTTTAGAATAAATACTCTTTCTCACATACGTAGATTTCTCAAAGTATCTGTTGACATTATTAACTTTAAAGTCATGAAGAGGCTGGGGTTCTGTCACTTGCTTAATCATGCAGTTTAAAAAAAAAAAAAAAAGGTCTTTGACTCACGTTTAATATCCCTTGACCCAGATAACATAAGCTTCAAACACCATGAAGCTCACTATTTAAAGTTCACACTTATGTTTCTGATATATTTCAAGGAAAGGTAGTGGCTCCTAATTGTATGAAGTAGGAAGGCATGTAGGTTCCCATGACAAGTCTGGTATGAAAACGGCACTAATGAATGGGCAGTATTAACTTTAATAGCTACTAAAGAAGTAGCTCCACTGAGTCAGGTGATGCACACAAATGTGTTTTCTATAAACCTCCTGACACCCTTTATATCCTTGTTCATAGATAAGTAGATTGAGTTTCAGAGAAATTACCTGACAGGCAGTTAAGTCTAAGCCACAACATTCTGATTCCCAAGGTCTTGTTTGCATGTTGACTGCATGATATGCAGAAATTGCTCTAAGATATGCAGTAACACATAGCACTCAATAGTCTGCCTGTTCATGTGGAACAGAAGCTTTTATATTCTTAACGGAAGAGTTCTAGACCCTTAAGTCCCATGTTGGAGGATAAGTCTGCTTTCCATCCCACGACACAGAAAACTCCCTTCATAAACATTCAACATATTACCTGTTGATGATCCTTAGCTAGCAAAGTTAAATTCAAGAGAAGCAACAAACATAAGGAAAGGGAAACTAGTTTTGTATATAATTTGGTATAGTTAGTATGTATAGGGGACTATGCTGGCTTCAGGGACAGAGGAGGGCATAGGGTTATGGAAATGGTATATATTTATCACATGGGTGCTATTAAGATGCTGTTGGTTAGGAAATGGAAAGGAATTCAGGAAGAGAACACTGTATATTTGTTATCTTTTTATGGCTAAAACTGGTTCTTCCCATAGGAAGTTTACTTATGCTTTTCTTTTAATTTTATTTTTATTTGTTTGTTGGGATAGTTAATATATCACATACTTCAAGATTCAAAATACCATATAATGAAGCCCTCTTGCAATTCTTGTTTTATCTCCCAGTTCTCCTCTAAACACTTAACAAGCATTACCAATTTTAAAGAATTTTTAGAAATGACCTTCCAGAACTTTACACAATAACTTATGAGACTATAAGTCTAACCTCTCCACCTACTAACTCCATTCCATTAAAAAAAAAAAATAACAATAATAAGTTGATTTTGGTCTCTGTTCATCTTAAAGGGCTTCCTTGGTGGCTCAATGATAAAGAATCTGCCTGCCAAGGAAGGAGACTTAGAAAAGAAAAAATCTAAGGATACAGGGCAGCAGCCAAAGCTGGGGTTTTCCATCTCTTCAGAAGAAAACTAAGGCTATTAAAATCATTCTAGGACAATTTAATTTACTTTCAGGACTGAGTCCACAGTGTTGATTCCAAACTTTTACAGCATTCTCCCTGAACCTGACCCAAAAAAACCTGCCTTAATCTGTCTGCTCTCATCTTCCACCCAGTAGAAGCGGCATTGCCTTTGATCATGAAATTTCTTTGGCTATGGTCCAACTCCACTTACTCTAGGATGGTACACAGTGATTCTTATTCCACTCCTCAATTTAATAATGAGTCCTACTCCCAGGGAGGAGACAATGCTGGGAGCCAGCAGTCTCCCTCGATCCTATAAAATGGCAGGACTTTTCTTACTTGAGGATTACAGAAATGACTAGGTGATTCAGGTCGAGATTACACAACTAAAATCAGAGTTTTTTAACTAATGCCAAGCACACACACACCACACACACACACACACACACACACAAATACACATAGTCCTTTGGCTAAGCTTTATTTCTGAATGACTAAGAAACCTCCTCTAAAATATGGTGAGTTGAGATCATTGAGCTACCAATTCAACTTGTTGGGTGAATGAGCCTTTTTAAATACACCTGGAAGAGAACTGCTGGAGAAGGCAATGGCACCCCACTCCAGTACTCCTGCCTGGAAAATCCCATGGGCGGAGGAGCCTGGTGGGCTGCAGTCCATGGTGTCGCCAAGAGTCATATATGACTGAGCGACTTCACTTTCACTTTTCATTTTCATGCATTGGAGAAGGAAATGGCAACCCACTCCCATGTTCTTTCCTGGAGAATCCCAGGGATGGGGGACCCTGGTGGGCTGCCGTCCATGGGGTCGCACAGAGTCGGACACAACTGAAGCAACTTAGCAGCAGTAGCAGGAAGAGAACTGCATTCTAAATATTCATTTTCTTATGTTCAGGGTTACAGACTTGCTGTGGTAGCCCTAAAACAAAGATATTTTGGCTGAGAAATAGGTGAGTGGGCCACATCTTTTTCTGTCAGCCTTAGGGAAACCTGTTTCCAATTTCTTAGCTCATATAATAGGAATCTATTTCCTCTAGTTAGGATTGAACTAGAATCCCTACTGGGCTTCCCTGGTGGCTCATCTGATAAAGAATCCACCTGTAATGCGGGACACCTGGGTTCAATCCCTGGGTTGGGAAGATCCCCTGGAGAAGGGAACAGCTACCCACTCCAGTATTCTGGCCTGGAAAATTCCATGGACTGTATAGAATCCCTACTAAATTGGATGTGATTTCCCTTAACATGTCTATAACCTGCTGTCAAAAAGTGCACACTATCTGTTTGAATATCTGGTCACATTTTTTTGAAGATCTTTTAACCTTTATTCTATCAAATTAATTATTCCTGGGGAACTAAATGCCAAGATTGGCAGTGGTTCTGGTAGGACATGACTTGGAACTAGTGAGAAATAAAAGAATTGCTCTCCTCTAAGAATGAAATGTAGTACAAGAGTTGAATCTGGAGGAAACTTTATATATATTTCTATTGTGGAAAGTCAACACCATTGATTGAATAATAGTTTACCCTGCTACCTTAGGTTGTCTATCTTGAGCTTGGTAAAACATAATAATAATATTTTTTGTCAATTTCAGCCTTTAGCATAGACTTCCTGGAACTATTTTCACTCCTACCTCCTTTCTGACCTTAAGGATATAAAAGAAAATGAAAGGAAGGAAGAAAGCCTTCAAATCTTATTAAGAGCCTTTGGTTATCCAAGAATGTTTTATTATCTTTACAGTATATTCAAGTTTACTTTATTCAAGATATTCTGGTGAACGTTTGTTTTTATGTAAAAAGCTCATGTATTTATATAATTTGTTGCTTATATTTTTTAAATATAAATTTATTTATTTTAATTGGAGGCTAATTACTTTACAATATTGTATTGGTTTTGCCATACATCAACATGAATCTGCCATGGGTATACATGTGTTCCCCATCCTGAACCCCCTCCCACATCCCTCCCCATACCATCCCTCTGGGTCATCCCAGTGCACCAGCCCCGAGCATCCTGTATCATGCATCGAACCTGGACTGGCGATTCGTGTCACATATGATATTATACATGTTTCAATGCCATTCTCCCAAATCATCCCACCCTCGCCCTCTCCCACAGAGTCCGGGTTCCTGATGATACACATTCACAAATGAAAAATACACCTAGTAAAATTTGTTCATTTGGAATTACATTTTGTTTTATTTTGCTTATATTAACCACAAATGAATTACGACACAGAACTCCAATGTGTAACTTTATCCTGTAAAAGGAGAGGTGTCGGATAAGTTCAGCACCTATCCAGTGTTCCTTTCTTTGCTCCACGATCTTGGGGCACCCAGGATGGCAATTCTCTGCATCCTTCCTCAAAGACTCTGTGGAACACAAGTTTGAAGACCTTTGCCCCATATAAGTATATTACGATTCAATTTCCCCAAATCATTTCTGTGCAGGGTTATAGGAACACTTCTATTAGTGAAGTTAGAAAATTTGTACTGTTACATGTGAGTTGCAGTAACTCAATGAGCAAAAGGTGGTTCCAGAGTATATCATTTTTAAAGTTTGTCAGTTTTTGCATTTGTCACATTGCAAGCTAATGAAAACTGTGGATACTGTGGGAGAAATAATCAATGAGGAATGTTTATTACAATGACACAATGTAGGGAACACATTAAAGCAAGCTATTTCTTACATGTCTATTCTTTCAAAATACATTGCTTTATTGTGCATTTATTCTTGCTTCTAAAGAAAGTGATTTGTACTCGTAAAATAATAAATATTCATCTTATATGGATTTTTAAAGGTGACTGATTTGTAAAAATCAATTACTGTCTTTTGCCAACGCGTGGACTGACATGATTGCCTTCATTTTCAAACACAAAACGACTGCATTAAAATAACATTAAGAGAGAAACATTGGCTGACACAGGAAGAGAAATTCTTAAATGAAAACTGTTCCAGCCAGCTTTAATCAGTTCCTATCATGCTTTTTATTATAGTGCAAATGGGCTCTATTAAAAGGAAAGCCAATTCCAGATGATGATACAAATAATTATAGCTGCCTTTAGCCTCTAGTTAGTGTTATTAACTAATGGTTTCAAAATATGTGATTTATTTCAGAAAGAACATTTTCCTTTAACAATGAAACAGAAAATTGGACTTTGTCTAGCTAATGTCAGATATGCAGATAAAATAATTAGTCTAATTTTTGGATGTTTTTAAAAATTGGAATGATTAACTAAATTACTTCATATGGATAAACTTCAAGTTCATTAGTTCAGCAATTCCCAATCTAGTTTTTCTCCTGTATTCCATTAAGTGTAAGATGCTTGGGGCTGGTGCACTGGGACGACCCAGAGGGATGGTATGGGGAGGGAGGAAGGAGGAGGGTCCAGGAAGGGGAACACATGTATACCTGTGGCAGATTCATTTTGATATATGGCAAAACCAATACAATATTGTAAAGTTAAATTAAATAAAATTAAAAAAAAAAAAGAAATTCTATACATCCTGTTTACCTTGCCCCTTCCATCATTTGAGATTATAGTGTATATTTGCACATCAAAGTCCTTAAGAAATTTTGCAGAAAAGATCTATGTCTATCTTATTTATCCTATTTCTCCCTAATGAGTTTGAAAATGGGAAAAAAAATGTAATACACATAGGTTAATATTCTGTGTTACTACCACTCATGGAATTCCATTTTGAGAGATTCTGAATGAATTTATAATCCAAGGGTTTATTTTTTATCTAACTAAAGTATGTTAAGTTACACATCCAGCCCCTCAGTCAGAAAATTGCAATTATGGAATCAGAAGTTTTAACTAAGTCTTAAAAACAATAATTAAAAAATTTTTTAAATTGTGTTTAAAAATGCTGATCACAACATAACCCTTGAACTTCTTGATTTTTCACTCTTGGAAGTTCTAATGAGATGCAAATCGACTTGTGCTCAATGCTGTATTTCTTAGCACTGATTCATTAGTTTAACATATATAGTTCTATTATTTTATATGGCACAGAAACTGTACTCTGTATGTGTGTATACCTCTTTCTCCTCATGGGAGCTATGGAAGTTTGCTGCTCGGTCTTCCTTCCAGAAAACCTTATTCAGCTGTAAGGAGTGTAGTGATCTGACAGCCTCCAGCTGTTACACCTTCAGGATCTTCCTGCGCTTATAAGGAAGGCCATGTCTTTCCCAGGTAGCACCTAGTGATCTAGCTCTGCAGGGGTACTGGAGCCTGGCCATTTCTGCCAATGCAGGGCTCCTCTCACAAGCAGTGTTTGCTCTGCAGTGCCCTAGCGTGCTGACCAAGATTTTGCCATATCTGGGCAAAATCTTGAAAGTTCTCTCTGCCCAGTCCTCTTCCTCCTCCTCTTTTTATCACCCAGAGCTCTTCCTTCTAATAACTCTTTTCTGCTCCTAACTCTGTCTCAGCATCTGCTTTCAAACAAACCCTACTGACACTCCCCTATGAGTTTTCAAGATACTTTAGAGACAAGGTCATGTCTTTTTTTTTTTTTTTTTTTTCTTGTTTTTTGCCTGCATTTTTTTAGCTTTTAGATTCTTTAGAGACAAGGTCATGTCTTGTTTTTTTTTTTACTCATTTTTTGTCTGCATTTTTTTAGCTTTTTATTTTATATCAGTGTATAGCCAATTAGCAATGTTATGATAATTTCAAGTGGAAAGCAAAGGGACTCAACCATGCATGTCTTTACCACTGCATTTTAAATATTCATCATACAAGAGTTAAATAATAAACTTTCAGTACAACTTAGATTTAAAAAGAAGCATAAATATAGGTACAAGTCTGCCAGATGCCACATTTGAATCTTTTTTGTTATTTGGGTTGTATGTGCATGAGTGGATGCTGTGTAAAAATTAGTAGAACATTTATGTGAAAGAGTTACATTTATTATGGTTCAAGGTAATCTTTACCCCTATTTCTGCATGATCCCAACAGAGAAAACTTTGTCCCAATCCCATCTATGGATTCAGGTCATTAAAATATTATATCCCATCTGTACAACAGGAAATCATTTAGGAATCATTTAAATTCAAGAGACAAATTTTGAAAAGATATCATAGAAAGATTAATGCTTGTGTGCATAACAAATGAAAGAGACAAGACAAAAAGCAAATTCGTTCTAGGAGACATTTGCAGAAACCATTATTTTGCATTATCATTGTCAAACAGACACTGGCTGATGCCTATAACATGCAAGACATTTTATATACATTTACATGTTTAATTCTCAGAAAAAGCCTAAAGTATATGTATTAAGATTGAAGGAAGACAGGCTTGAAAGAAATTTTATCCTAGGTCAAGTTCTAGTTCACATTTCTCAAACTGCCTCATTTGTGGGGATATGGATTCTTTTAAGACTAGCATCATTTTAAGTTTCAGTTCAGTCATTCAGTCATGTCCAACTCTTTGCAACACCATGAACCACAGCACACCAGGCCTCCCTGTCCATCACCAACTCCTGGAGCTTGCTCAAACTCATGTCCATCGAGTCAGGGATGCCATCCAACCATCTCATCCTCTGTTGTTCCCTTCTTCCCTTGCCTTCAATCTTTCCCAACATCAGAGTCTTTACAAATGAGTCAGCTTTTTGCCTCAGGTGGCCAAAATATTGGAGTTTCCGCTTCAACATCAGTCCTTCCAAAGAACACCCAGGACTGATTTCCTTTAGGATGGACTGGTTGGATCTCCTTGCAGTCCAAGCGACTCTCAAGAGTCTTCTCCAACACCACAGTTCAAAACCATCAATTCTTCTATGCACAGCTTTCCTTATAGTCCAACTTTCATATCCACACATGACTACTGGAAAAAATAGCCTTGACTAAATGGACCTTTGTTGACAGAGTAATATCTCTGCTTTTCACTCTTCTGTCTAGGTTGGTCATAACTTTCCTCCCAAGGACTAAGCGTCTTTTAATTTCATGGCTGCAATCATCACCTGCAGTGATTTTGGAGACCCAAAAATAAAGTCTCTCATTGTTTCCCCATTTGCCATGAAGTGATGGGACCAGATGCCATGATCTTAGTTTTCTGAACGTTGAGCTTTAAGCCAACTTTTTCACTCTCCTCTTTCACTTTCATCAAGAGGCTCTTTAGTTCTTCTTCACTTTCTGCCATAAGGGTAGTGTCATCTGCATATCTGAGGTTATTGATGTTTCTCCTGGCAATCTTGATTCCAGCTTGTGCTTCAACCAGCTGAGCGTTTCTCATGATGTACTCTGCATATAAGTTAAATAAGCAGGGTGACAATATACAGCCTTGACGTACTCCTTTTCCTATTTGGAACCAGTCTGTTGTTCCATGTCCAGTTCTAACTGTTGCTTCCTGACCTGCAAACAGGTTTCTCAAGAGGCAAGTCAGGTGCTCTGGAATTCACATCTCTTTCACAATTTTCCGCAGTTTATTGTGATCCACACAGTCAAAGGCTTTGGCATAGTCAATAAAGCAGAAATAGATATTTTTCTGGAACGCTCTTGCTTTTTCAATGATCCAACAGATCTTGGCAATTTGATCTCTGGTTCCTCTGCCTTTTGTAAAACCAGCTTGAACATCTGAAAGTTCACCGTTCATGTATTGCTGAAGCCTGGCTTGGAGAATTTTAAGCATTACTTTACTAGCATGTGAAGCAAAGCGAAGCAAAGTGAAGTTGCTCAGTCGTGTCCGACTCTGCAACCCCATGGACTGTAGCCCACCAGGCTCCTCAATCCACGGAATTTTCCAGGCAAGAATATTGCAGTGGGTTGCCATTTCCTTCTCCAGGGATCTTCCCAACCCAGGAATAGAACCCAGGTCTCCCGCATTTCAGGCAGATGCTTTACCTTCTGAGTCACCAGGGAAGCGTGTGAGATGAGTGCAATTGTGCTGTAGTTTGAGCATTCTTTGGCATTGCCTTTCTTTGGGATTGAAATGGAAACTGACCTTTTCCAGTCCTGTGACTACTGCTGAGTTTCCCAAATTTGCTGGCATATTGAGTGCAGCACTTTCTCAGTATCATCTTTCAGAATTTGAAATAGCTCAGCTGGAATTCCATCATCTCCACTAGCTTTATTCATAGTGATACTTCCTAAGGCCCACTTGGCTTCACATTCCAGGATGTCTGGCTCTAGGTGAGTGATCACACCATTGTGATTGTCTGGGTTGGTAAGATCTTTTTTGTATAGTTCTTCTGTGTATTCTTTCCACCTCTTCTTAATATCTTCTGCTTCTGTTAGGTCCATACCATTTCTTTTCTTTACTGAGCCCATCTTTGCATGAAATGTTCCCTTGGTATCTCCAATTTTCTTGAAGAGATCTCTAGTCTTTCCTATTCTAAAAGGCAAAAAGATAGGACACTGAAAGATGAACTCCCCAGGTCAGTAGGTGCCCAATATACTACTGGAGATCAGTGGAGAAATAACTCCAGAAAGAATGAAGGGATGGAGTCAAAGCAAAAACAACACCCAGAGTGGATGTTGTTGGATAGAAGCAAGGTCTGATGCTGTAAAGAGCAATATTGCATAGGAACCTGGAATGTCAGGTCCATGAATCAAGGCAAATTGGAAGTGGTCAAACAGGAGATGGCAAGAGTGAACATCGACATTCTAGGAATCAGCAAACTAAGATGGACTGGAATGGGTAAAATTAACTCAAATGACCATTGTATCTACTACTGTGGGCAGGAATCCCTTAAAAGAAATGGAGTAGCCATTATGGTCAACAAAAGAGTCCGAAATGCAGTTCTTGGATGCAATCTTAAAAACAACAGAATGATCTCTGTTCATTTCCAAGGCAAACCATTCAATATCACAGTAATCCAAGTCTATGCCCCAACCAGTAACACTGAAGAAGCTGAAGTTGAATGGTTCTATGAAGACCTACAAGACCTTTTAGAACTAACACTCATAAAATATGTCCTTTTCATTTTAGGGGACTGCAATGCAAAAGTAGGAAGTAAAGGAATACCTGGAGTAACAGGCAAATTTGGCCTTGGAGTACAGAATGAGAATGCACTGGTCATAACAAAAACCCTTTTCCAAACACAAGAGAAGACTCTACACATGGACATCACCAGTTGGTCATTTTCAGTAACTCTAAGTAAAAAAATAAAGAAAAGAAAAGTGTGGCAGGTAATCATTGCTCTGTGGCTTATACTCCAAAACAGAAAGGTAAAGAAAGGCATGATCTGACAGGTAATATGACTGCAGGTGAGCGCAAGAGGTCAAGAAGTCCGGAAATCTAGAAGAATGAAAGTCCATATAAGGAGAGAAATCATGGTATTTGGTGAAGGCAACAGATGGGTAAAAACTGCCATAAATAAACTGAGTTCATAGAGACCCAAGCAATAATATACTAAGGAACCAAGTTCAGAGATCAAGTTCAGATATAAGATTAGTTTTCCAGAAGACTGTGGGCAAATTTTGACCATAGGCCAAATCTGACATGCTGCCTATTTTTGCAAATAAAATTTTACTGAAACACCATCACACTTATTGATTGTCATTGGCTGATTTTGGAGAAGGCAATGGCACCCCACTCCAGTACTCTTGCCTGGAAAATCCCATGGATGGAGGGGCCTGGTAGACTGCAGTCCATGGGATCGCTAGAGTAGAACATGACTGAGCGACTTCCCTTTCACTTTCCACTTTCATGCATTGGAGAAGGAAATGGCAACCCACTCCAGTGTTCTTGCCTGGAGAATCCCAGGGACGGGGGAGCCTGGTGGGCTACCGTCTATGGGGTCACACAGAGTCGGACACGACTGAAGCGACTTAGCAGCATGGCTGATTTTATATAACAGTACAATTGAGTAGTTAGTTGTAACAAAGATGATATGGCCCTGAAAACCTAAAATATTTACTCTTTGACCTTTTACAGAAAAAGTCTGTTGACACCTGTTATAGAAGGCTCTTATATTTGGGCTTGTGATCATAGATCTAAAGCAGGGGTTAGCCAAACATATTCTATAAAGGGCTGGGTAGTAAACAGTTTACACTTCAGGGTCACAAATGATCTCTGCTGCAGTATCTTCTTTTTGCTTGTTTTCTATCATTTAAAAATGTCAAGCTAGTCTTAGCTCACAAGCAGTACAAAACAGACTGCAGGCCAGATTTGTCCTGTTACCCATAGTTTGCTGATTTCTGATCTAAAAGAAGATTTCTAACTTCTGCCCCTATCTCATGCTTCATATTAAGCATAGGCAGAAAAAATAGTTGTGTTTTCAGTTAGAGAGAGACTGAGTTCAGCCAGTGTCTGTAGTTTCAAAATACAACTGAGGCAGTAGACTAAACCATTTGAGGGAAAAGAATTGCCATTACAAACCAAATCTGCTTTTATTTTGCTGGTCACATGAATTTATAATATGGCTTTCCTTGTAATTAGATTAATTTGAGTGTCTTGTTCTGACTTGAGGAATCAGGTATAAAAAGTGAGACTTTATCATCACGTATAATGTGTATCCTTTCACAGATTATTCCACTCTGTTTCATCTTTGAAACTCTAATGCTGCTTTAGTGGTATGGTTTAGAGAATGCAGGACCCTCAAAATGGGATGGGACTGCATCTTCTGGCAGTGATCAAGGTCATCCTGATTTTTGACTCACAGCCTATCCTTTAATCTCCTTGCAGCATTTAAGGGTCCTTCCCTGGTGGCTCAGAGGGTAAAGCATCTGCCTGCAATGCAGGAGACCTGGATTTAATCCCTGGGTCAGGAAGATCCCCTGGAGAAGGAAATGGCAATCCACTCCAGCACTCTTGCCTGGAAAATCCCATGGACAGAGAAGCCTGGTAGACTACAGTCCATGGGGTCACAAAGAGTCGGACACGACTGAGCAACATCACTTTCACTTTCACCCTGATATCTACTCACACCCTGCTCCTTGAACCTACTGGGGCACTTATGCTATCAAACAGTTTTTTTGGATCAAAACTCATTCATATAATAATTAGGGAAGCAGAAGGGCAAGAAAGTTCTTATTCCCCTGCCAATATCTGATCACTCTGCTTTTCTCTATGAGTCTAATCATAAACATATGTTTACTGTTGTATAGCCAGATTTTGAATTAGTAATACATCCTATAGTAATCATATAAGTAGCTAAAAGTTCTTGGGTGCTATGTGACAGCTATCTTGCTCTGTAATTTATTACCATATGGATTTAACAGAGACCTCGCATTAAAGAGATTTAGACAGACAGAGATAAAGCAACTAACTCAAAATCTAGCAGGTAAAGTGCTTAAATTTGGGCTCAAGTCTATATGACCCCAGAGGCAATACCATGTTGCATTTGTAATGAAGTACAATACTCCCTTTGTCACTTTGTTTGATTTCCTTCCTGAAGGGGTGTGTGATATTTTATAATGCCTTTCAAATACTATAAAAAAGTAATGATATTAAGAATTAGGCAAAAAATCTGGAATGTTTTAATGATTTGTCATAGTTTCAAAAATGGGAATTTATGAATTATCTGTCTGTTACATTACTGGAAATCTCTGGTTAGTTGGTCAATTGCATTTCAGAAATTAGAGAAATGTTCAAAGTATGTAGTATAGACATGAACTACTATTAGATTAAAATGTCCTTTATTATATCTTGAATAATGTTTCTCAGATTCTTTAATTCTAAAAATACAAGATGTTTTTCATGAAGTATTTTTACTTTGGTATATATATTATCTCCACAAAAGATAACAAAAATGTCAGATACCAAGTTATTTGAGAATTCAGACTAACACTGAGAAATAGCAAAGTAGTCTGAATTAAATGTGATGGAATTAATAAGAACAAATGCAAGGTTGTATACTTAGAACTGATTAATTCTCCTCACAAGTATAAAATGAGGATGTATTCTGAATAAAAGTATAGGAGAAAAGACTTGGGAGGGACAACAAACCATGTGCTAAATCACAATGTATTGAATCTTATGTAAACTCTTCCAGTGAGACTACATTGATAAAAGGAGAAATATTTTCCTATTCTTATGTGTTGGAAACTCTGTAGGAAGAAATTTGGTAATGAATGTAAAGCATAAATATAGCCTTACAGTATATAGAACATGTTGATTTATAGTTAATATACATTATCTCATTTGATTATCACAAAACCTTAGATTATCCTCATACCTGGAAAAGAGTAAACTGAAGCTTAAGAAATACATGGATATTTTGGCTAAAAATATAATTAACTAAAGGAACTGCATTGAAACCATAATGGTCTAGTATTCTTTAGTGATACTAGAGCATAAATTTAAAAAAAATTTTAATATAAATTTATTTATTTTAATTGGAGGCTAATTACTTTACAATATTGTATTGGTTTTGCCATACATCAACATGAATCCACCTCGGTGTACATGTGTTCCCCATCCTGAACCCCTCTCCCACCTCCCTCCCTGTACCATCCCTCTGGGTCATCCCAGTGCACCAGCCCCAAGCATCCAGTATCATGCATCGAACCTGGACTAGCAATTGATTTCATATATGATATTATACATGTTTCAATGTCATTCTCCCAAATCATCCCACCCTCTCCCTCTCCCACAGAGTTCAAAAGACTGTTCTATACATCTGTGTCTCTTTTGCTCTCTCGCTTACAGGGTTATTGTTACCATCTTTCTAAATTCCATATATATGCATTAGTATACTGTATTGGTGTTTTTCTTTCTGGCTTACTTCACTCTGTATAATCGGCTCCAGTTTCATCCACCTCATTAGAACTGATTCAAATGTATTCTTTTTAATGGCTAGTAATACTCCATTGTGTATATGTACCACAGCTTTCTTATCCATTCATCTGCTGATGGACATCTAAATAGAACTGTGTCAATATCTGTAATGAGCTATGTGGAAAAAAGAATCTAAAAAAGAGTTGGGTACATGTGTATGTATTCTGAAAGAATGATCTCTGTTTATTTCTAAGGTAAATCATTCAATATCACAGTAATCCAAGTCTAGTCCCCAACCAGTAATGCTGAAGAAACTGAAGTTGAATGGGTCTATGAAGACCTACAAGAACTTCCAGAACTAAAACCCAAAAACAATGTCCATTTCATTATAGGGGACTGGAATGCAAAAGTAGGAAATCAAGAGATACCTGGAATAACAGTCAAGTTTGGCCTCGGAGTACAAAATGAAGCAGGGCAAAGGCTAACAGAGTTTTGCCACAGAATACACTGGTCATAGGAAAAACTCACTTCAAACAACACAAAAGAAGACTCTACACATGGACATCACCAGATGGTCAATACCAAAATCAGATTGATTATATTCTTTGCAGCCAAAGATGGAGAAGCGCTACATAGTCAGCAAAAAAAAAAAAATACCGGGAGCTGACTGTGGTTTAGATCATGAACTCCTTATCGCCAAATTCAGATTTAAATTGAAGAAAGTAGGGAAAACCACTAGACCATTCAGGTATGACCTAAATCAAATCCCTTATGATTATGCAGTAGAAGTGACAATGAGATTCAAAGGATTAGATTTGATACACAGACTGCCTGAAGAACTATGGACAGAGGTTTGTGACATTGTATAGGAGGCAGTGATCAAGACCATCCCTAACAAAAAGAAATGTAAAAAGGCAAAATGGTTGTCTGAGGAGGCCTTACAAATAGCTGTGAAAGGAAGAGAAGTGAAAGGCAAAAAAAAAAAAAAAAAAGGAAAGATATACCCATTTGAATGCGGAGTTCCAAAGAATAGTAAGGAGAGATAAAAAAGTATTCATTAGTGATCAATGTAAAGAAATAGAGGAAAACAATAGAATGGGAAAGACTAGAGATCTCTTCAAGAAAGTTAGAGATACCAAGGGAACATTTCATGCAAAAATGGGCACAATAAAGGACAGAAATTGTATGAACATAACAGAAGCAGAAGATATTAAGAAGAGGTGGCAAGAATACATAGAACTGTACAAAAAGATCTTTATGACCTAGATAACCATGATGGTGTGATCACTCACCTACAGCCAGACATCCTGGAATGTGAAGTCAAGTGGGCCTTAGAAAGCATCACTACGAACAAAGATAGCAGAAGTGATGGAATTCCAGTTAAGCTCTTTCAAATTCTAAAAGATGATGCTGTGAAAGTACTGCATTCAATATGCCAGCAAATTTGGGAAACTCAGCAGTGGCCACAGGACTGGAAAAGGTCAGTGTTCATTCCAATCCCAAAGAAAGGCAATGTCAAAGAATGTTCAAAGTACTGCACAATTGCATTCATCTCACACACTAGTAAAGTAATGCTCAAAATCCTCCAAGTCAGGCTTCAACAGTACGTAAACCATAAAAGTCCAGATGTTCAAGCTGGTTTTAGAAAAGGCAGAGGAACCAGATATCAAATTGCCAAGATCTGTTGGATCATTTAAAAAGAAAGAGAATTCCAGAAAAACATCTACATCTGCTTTATTGGCTACGCCAAAGCCCTTGACTGTGTGGATCACAACAAACTGTGGAAAATTCTCAAAGAAATGGGAATACCAAACCACCTGACCTACCTCCTGAGAAATTTGTATGCAGGTCAAGAAGCAACAGTTAGAACTGGACATGGAACAACAACAACAACAGGAAAGGAGTGTGTCAAGGCTGTATGTTGTCACCCTGCTTATTTAACTTATATGCAGAGCACATCATGCAAAATGCCAGTCTGGGTGAAGCACAAGTTGGAATCAAAATTGCTGGGAGAAATATCAATAACCTCAGATACACAGATGACACCAAACTTATGGCAGAAAGCGAAGAAAAACTAAAAAAAGCTCTTGATCAAAGTGAAAGAGGAGAGTAAGAAAGTAGGCTTAAAACTCAACATTCAGAAAACGAAGATCATGGCATCCAATCCCATTACTCCATGGCAAATAGATGGAGAAACAATGGAAACAGTGAGAGACTTTGTTTTTTGGGGCTCCAAAATCACTGCAGATGCTGACTGCAGCCATGAAATTAAAAGATGCTTGCTCCTTGGAAGAAAAACTATGACCAACCTAGACAGCATATTAAAAAGCAGAGACATTACTTTGCCAACAAAGGTAGTCAAAGCTATAGTTTTTCCAGCAGTCGTGTATGGATGTGAGAGTTGGACTATAAAGAAAGCTGAGCCCTCGAGAATTGGTTCTTTTGAACTGTGTTGTTGGAAAAGACTTTTGAGAATCCTTTGGACTGTAAGGAGATCCAACCAGTCCATCCTAAAGGAATCAGTCCTGAATGTTCATTGGAAGGCCTGATGCTGAAGCTAAAACTCCGATGCTCAGACCATCTGATGCGAAGAACTGACTCATTTGAGAAGATCTGATGCTGGGAAAGATTGAAGGCAGAAAGAGAAGGGGATGACAGAGGATGAGATGGTAGGATGGCATCACCAATTCGATGAACATGAGTTTGAGTAAGCTCTGGGAGTTGGTGACGGACAGAGAAGCTTGGTGTGCTGCAGTCCATGGGGTCGCAAAGAGTCGAACACAACTGAGCGACTAAACTGAACTGATACGTTTGTATAACTGATTTACTCTGCTGTTCAGCAGAAGTAACACAACATTGTAAGTCAATGATACTCTGATAAAACTAAAAAAGTAATACAGGAGGGCTGTTAAAAAGATAAACTAAGGAATATTAAATATTTTGAGTTTATGTGAACAAAAATCAATTTGAATTGGGCAGTGCCAAATCAGAAATATTATAAGAGCTTCGTGGCCAGGAACTGGAGGCAAAACTTTTATAGAGAAGAGGTGGAAGCTAAGCAAGGAAATTATTTGATTGGCAATAGTTTGAGAGGTTGCCTTATTTGGGAAAGTCCAATTAGCAGTTTGTGATTGGTTGTCCTTAGGTTTTAGTTTCTTAACCCTGAGGCATTTCAGTCTTAGGTTTTAGTTTGCTAATGTGGGCAACAGAGTCATTAAAGCAACCTCAATCTAATGGCCTCCTTATTTAATTTAACACCTCTTACACAAATATAGAATGAACATATTAAAGACTCATTAAATCATTGAGGGAACCAATAAGATAGTAAAACATTTTAAGAAACCGACTACTTATAAGTATTTTTAAAAGAAATTTTAAAACAAGACTTCTAGGGTAGATATGAAGCTAGATAATGTCCTACAAAGCAATAAAAATATTATTTTTTTAAAAAGTATAATCTTTGGAATTAAATTTTCTACAAGGTAATTTATTTGCATCTCTACCAGACAATGTCTGCAAATCAACATGTAACTTTACTAAGCCTGAGCCCTTCAATAATAGTAAACAACAAAGTTAAACAAACGTACATATTCCCTGGGCACTTAAAGAATTTGGAGTTGTACAGGTTTACCACCTGTCCTGGTTTTCTAAGAACTGACGAGTTTCCCATACATTGGACTTTTAGAACTAATGCCAGGAAAGTCCTGGGCAACTCGGGACATTTGGTCCTACTAAGAAAGCCCCAGTGTGACATTGAAAGAATATGCTGCACCACCTTTACTATATGCCAAGAGAACTTTTCTTGACTGTGAGTTTGCAATAATTATTTTCTCTTGTTAGTGACTTTAAACCTTGATAAAACTTAAAATAGATCAATATTTTGGGTGGCTACTTTAATTTGCATTACACTCACAAAAAAATAAAGCTTTATTTTTAGTTATATAAGAAAAGGTTATAGGATAGCAAGGTATGTAAGAAGCACCATCATAGGTTTCTACCATAGCATGTGAGCATAGTCAGAACCTAGACACCAGTGAAGTTTGCAGGACACGACAGCGCTTCTTCTCACGCTTGATGTCCTCACACTTGATGTCCTTCTTCTCAGTCTTCTGACACAATTTAGCAATTGAACACCCATGCAAAGCTTTTGTGTTGTACAATTATCATCCGTGTTTTAGTTACTTTCCTGAGTTCCGAAGGAGAAATAGACACAAATTAAGCTTTGAGACTTTTCAGGGTTTTTTTTTTTTTTTCCTTCCTCTTCTTTTTTTAAAGGGTAAAGGAGGAAAGCCTAAGAGAAATTTTTTAAAGCCACCAAATTCTAGAATATTGCATATCCACAGTCACCAGAATCTACAGCCTCAATACATTTTCTCCCTTTGTGGTACATTCAAATGTGCTCAATATTGGGCTTCTCAGGGCATCGTCCAGGAGACTGCAAGTTTCCTAGGGAATCCTGAGCAGTAAATGAGGAATGACTGAGGGAGGTAACCAGGCAGATGGACCTGCTGAGAGCCACTCAAATTGCAGAACCCAAAGACCCAGGATGGTGTAGGAAATGCAGCTGAGAGTTTCTGAGACACTCAGGAAGATGGAAGTCTCTGTAAGGGCTGACAGCTGGCTGACTGTCAGAGCTCAGCCATGATGGCTCCCTCTCAGGTACAGAATTTCTTCTCTACTTTCCACCAAACTTGCACACCTCACAGGTTCTGTTAATGGTCCTGCCACTAACATAAACCAGCCCTGTTGGAGGGCCATCTGTGGTCAACTACTTTTAATTGGGCCTGCATATTCATTGCCATCTCACCTCCATATCCCCCATTGCTCATCAAATGTTTCTTCCAAATCCCCTCAACAATTTTTTGGAATGTGATTTGAGTAAGATAAATTTAGATCAAATGCAAAATTCAATCTAGATAAAACTACAGGATGACATCAATTCTTGACAGAGCAATGCAAGAAAGAAGAAAATAAGGGTAAGTGGAAGGTTCCAGGAAAGAAATCTTTCTAATATCCTTTAGTTGGAAAGTGGGGGTGGGGAAGGATGGCCTGAGTCCACTACTCCTTGGAGTTACTTTTCTAACCACAGAAAAGTAATATTAATGATATTAGGACTAGAGAAGGGGAACTACGATTGCTGTTACACAGCGATTTTTAAAAATTTAATTTAATTTTTTTTCTTATCTAGCACTAGCAGGAGGGAAAAGTAATAATCTCCTAAGAGCCATTATTATTGCTGAGGTTCAAGAACAACCAAAAAAGTTGTTTGTTCAGAAATAATAACCCCCGAAATAAGAATTCTGAGCCGTCTCTGCAACCCAAACTCTCACCAAGTCAGTAGTCTATTCCAAAGTCAGAGACACTATTGAAAATCTGAAAAGCACCCAGCTTATTTCCACCATCCAGATCTAGACTTCCTTTAGTGCCTAACACACCCTCCAGATCTCCAGATGTCTTCTCAGATATCACCATGCCATTATTTTTAATTTCTTCCATAGCCATTTAAATTATTTCACCTATACCATCTGATATGACACACACATGAGTACACATGCACAAAATTAACATCCCAAAATATGAAATATTTTCTGAAAAAGAAAGACATTCTTTGATTTACTTTACATTCCTAAAGTGAAGTATATTCCTTAAAACAATACATTCTTTTTTTTCTGTATTTGTGGATTAATATGTTCAAAATAAATACCCTTTCCAGATAAACTGAGTTTTCATTTCTTGGAATTTCCAAGTAAGAAAGATGGTTGAAAATAGAGAGACAAGAGGCATATCAGGGAGGTTACTTAATTGGACAGGATACTGCTTATTGACTAATTCCCCTTCTTTCTTCATTTGAAGGTCACCTTTACCTTAGGATTATTTGCTTGAGTTCATGGTTTTACTGTTAAAACAAAGTTGAGGAAATTCTTGGAGCTTGAACCCAGATTGCAATTTATAGATTTTCATTTGACCATGAGACCCACAGCAAGAGAGAAAAGTCAGAAGGAAGAACATGGAAGTGGAGGCAAGGAAGGCAGGATAAATAGTAGATGTTCTGCCTCGGCATTTTAAAAGAAACAGGAGGCAAGAAATTTACCATGGGAAAGAATAGACAGAGGGAGGAAACAATGGTATTAGAACCAGTTAAAGAAAAGAACAGATTTCACGTCATGTTAAAAGGTTGTTTTGCTAGATAGAAAAGAGAAATCAAAATAGATAATGGTTCAGCACAAGAAAAATGGGTGAATAAATTATTGTAAGCCATATATCAATCTGCTCTCTTGAGATTTCTCCTTGATAACTGAGTCTTGGCTTTCACTATTTCACTATTTTTTCTTACCTGCTGCTGCTACTGCTAAGTCACTTCAGTCGTGTCCGAGTCTGTGAGGCCCCGTAGACGGCAGCCCACCAGGGTCCCCCGTCCCTGGGATTCTCCAGGCAAGAACACTGGAGTGGGTTGCCATTTCCTTCTCCAATGCATGAAAGTGAAAAGTGAAAGTGAAGATGCTCAGTCATGTCTGACTCTTAGCGACCCCATGGACTGCAGCCTACCAGGCTCCTCCGTCCATGGGATTTTCCAGGCAAGAGTACTGGAGTGGTGTGCCATTGCCTTCTCCGTTCTCTTACCTAATAACTTCCAAAATCTCAGGGACAAATTCTAATCCTCTGTCTTCAAATCTCAAATAAAAACATAGCTATTCTGGATTTAGGAATCAGGATTTTAGAATTTTATTTCTGCAACTTGTAAATTGCTCATCTATAGATAATTCATTCAAATTATTTGAGCTTTAGTTTATTTTTTAAATAGGCATAATAACAGTGGCTAAAGTTGTTAGAATCTAACAAAATAACATGAGAAAATACCTTGAGATATAAATCTTTATCCACATATAAAGGTTTTTATTTACTTTTTATTTAATGTGTATATTTCCTTGTTACCTACAATTTCACAAGTCTGAAAGCATATTTAATAGCTTACCACCCAGAACTGGTTATTTTTCCTTGTGTTACATATACAAGTAGTTTTACATTACTGTCTTACTTAGCTATGATAAAAACTTAGGGTTATCTTAGAATCTTTCCCCTCTTTAAATATCACCCAAGTCCTGCCTATTCCTTCTTTGTAACATTGGAGTGGTAAGTCCCTTTCCATTTTTGCTGTTTCTGTGTCTCTGTTCCTCCAGGAAACTAAATGCCTTTGACACCAGGATTGGAGCCCACCACACACAGCAGTATTCAGCTCATCTACCTACACCACTGCTCTTGCCATCTTACCTCTTTTTGTAGATGTTTTCAGTAGTTCCCCCATTTAAAGTAAAATTCCTTGCTAGGTCTTATGACCAATCACAATCTTGCCCTTCCTTAATCTTTCAGAAAATGTTCCTAGTATGAATTCTCTAGGCCTCCCAAATATGTTCTTTCAGTCTTGAATAGCATGAACGTTAGTGATGGCAGTTTGGGTAATGATTGGGATTAGGCTATGAGGCAAATGAAATGATTACATTAGGAGTAGGTGTTGTTGTTTAGCCACTAAGTCGTGTCTGACTCTATGCGACCCAATGGACTGCAGCACACCGGGCTTCCCTGTCCTTCACTATCTGCCAAGTTTGCTCAAACTCATGTCCATTAAGTCAGTGATGGCATCCAACCATCTCATCCTCTGTCACCCCCTTCTCCTCCTGCCCTCAATCTTTCCTACCATCACGGTCTTTTCCAATAAGTCAGCTCTTCACCTCAGGTGGCCAAAGTATTGGAACTTCAGCATCAGTCCTTCCAGTGATTCAAGGTTGATTTCCTTTAGGATTGACTGGTTTGATCTCCTGTTGTCCAAGGAACTCTCAAGCATCTTCTCCAATACCACAATTCAAAAGTGAGAATTGTAAAGAAGGCTGGAGACCAAAGAATTGATGCTTTCGAATTTAGGAGTGGTTGAGATGGCAGTTGATAGATAAAATACTATGAGATCAGGGCTTCCTAAGGATACCTGTGCTTTTGCCTACTTTTACCATTTTGTTCATACATACAAATAATCTATATAATTTTCATTTCTTTTAAAAAGTAATTTCTAGCTAAAACAATAAACATGTCTAGAAATCATAGAGGTATGTCAATATGCAGGGTTAAACCTCATCCAAATCAAGTAATAACAGTTTTCAATACAAGAGTCCTTACACAAAACCAGCCCCTCAGACACACACACTTTTAACATTATCATTTTGTTTCTGAGTAATAGTGAGACTATGGCACCATTGTTGCAACACATTTAGTCTTAATTTTTACACTGCTAGCCAATACCAACGTGCACTGAAGGAAAAGACTTGTAGCTGATGAATTAAATAGATGGATGTAAATTTTTTATCACAAAACAATTTTAATCCATCTAATGCAATATTCATTTTTTTTGTCAAACACCTCACTGAACTCTATTGTTATGGGTCTGTGTACATTTTTTGTTAAAGTATATTGTCCTGCCATATATTGCAGACAGGTCATTGGTAAAGCTAGTCCAGTCTGATACTTTCTATTCCTTCCCTAATAGGCCCCCAAATTGTGTAAAGTCTCCCACATAGATGATTTAAGAATGATGGCTAGGTGTCTAAAATGTCTAGACACCAAAACAATGTCTCTAATGTATCAATAAGTTTCTCAGAAAATGGCACTACCCACTTGCTTGTGAAAAAGGTCTTAAAGGTTTGTGTAGGCAGGATGATTATTACCCGCTGGTCATTGTTACAGGATGATGATTTGAAAATTTTCAAATCAGAAATAATCAATAGCCCAAGAGAACCTAAAATTATCCTAAAATCTGCTCTATTGGTAAAGCCATAACCAGTATATAACATGTTTTTGTTAAAACTTGTGCTGTATTTAAAGGTCTTTCTGGTAGGAAGTTCTATTCTGAAAAGCTGTCTACACACCTGGCTTTTATGGAAGTGGCAGATACAGTCTATCCTTCACAGTGGAGACTACAAAAGATAGCTGCTTCTCTCAGTTGCCTCAGAATCGTACAGGAAGACTCAGAGCACAAGGTCTAAAAGGACATCAAAGTTATGTAATGTACCAATTGTGTGATATAGATAGCTAAGTGGTTGTGCATGGCCAACTACTGAGCAAATAGAAAACTGATCAAGGAGGGTTGCAGTATGACTCACCAGTCATGGGAGAGGGGGTGTTAGGGCTTTTATCTGATGCCAAAATGTAATTGAACGTTATTTATTATGACATATGAGATTAACCAAAACATTATCCTCAGGTTCTTTGCCTTTATGAATGACATTTAACTGGGTAAGAAAATACAAATCTCTTTCCCTCCCTTCCTCTCTCTTTCCTTCCTTCCTAAGTATGTGTAGAAGGGTACATTGGCCATAAGTTATTTGTAAAAATACATAGTTCCTGGATCATAGATTATTTATGGGTATTCACACAGCTTGTACTATTTAGCTTTAATCATTAGGCCCTTGGGAAGTGATACAACATAAGATGTCTGTATGAGACAGACATCCTTTTCTCCTCTGTTATTTTGTGTGTGTGTGGCTGTATTATTTATAAAAAGGATAGATTGCTTCTGTGTTTCAAGTCATCAGGTGTAGTGCTTGTAGGTATTTTATATAACATTTCAAAATGTGGGCCAATAGCCAAGCAAAGTATTCCCTATTATGATATTACTGCTTAACAGAAAACCGCTAACACTCTCCGAATCCCTGGGCAGCAGTAGGACTAAGTCAGCACACATGAGCTATGGGGAGTGCGTTTAGATGGAGTTGTATTGGATTTCAGCCCCTTGTTTCCTACTGACTCTAAGGGGAAGCAAATTGACGGCAAAGACATTGCTTTTCAGTGGATCATTTAAAGTCCCCAGGGTGGGCTTCCCCTCAACTGCATGAGGATATAAATTAGTCACAGGAGTGCCCCGAACCACCATTGGTTGGACTAGTTCCTTCTGCAGGAACCCTATGCTACCTGTGAGGCACAGGCTCCTGATTAGGCAGGCTGAAAGCTCCTGAGGAAAAAGAGAGGATATGTCTTTCCCCAATTCTATTATTCCTTAACTACTACAACGCTGTTCTGCATACAGTGACGGCCTGGGAAATGTACCTGTAATGATAACTGCTAGCTTTTCAAAAGATAGTTACCAGGACTATGTGACTTGTGCCTTTCTATATTTCTTTTCTGCCCTAAGAGTATTCGCTAACAAATCTCTCACCCAGTAAAAAGTCTGAATAGAAGTGTAGGAAACAGGGCTACCTGCTGGTGAAGAGATCTCAATGCACATTAGAAGCTTGGGAAGCTGCTAAGTCGCTTCAGTCGTGTCCGACTCTGTGCGACCCCATAGACGGCAGCCCGTCAGGCTCCCCCGTCCCTGGGATTCTCCAGGCAAGAACACTGAAGTGGGTTGCCATTTCCTTCTCCAATGCATGAAAGTGAAAACTGAAAGTGAAGTCGCTCAGTCATGTCCGACCCTCAGCGACCCCATGGACTGCAGCCTTCCAGGCTCCTCCGTCCATGAGATTTTCCAGGCAAGCGTACTGGAGTGGGGTGCCATTGCCTTCTCCGAGAAACTTGGGAAGACATCACCTCATTTCTGTTTCATTGTTATTGTTATTTACATATGGTTTATGACATGTAAAATTTTGTCTTAAATCCATTGGGCAATGTTGGTAGCATTTCTCTTGCATACTGTACATTCCTATGAACATTTCTTATCTAGCCATTTTTACTTTATACTACAGCAAATTGTTGAAACAGAAGAATGGTTTAATAATAGCACTGCTTTGGGCTCTAAGACCGTCAAATATTCTGTAATATATATATGTTCAATGTTGAGGAGAAAAGAATTTGGGGAATCAGAAAAAAAAGGGGATGACTAAAATTTTAGCAGAGGCCACCCAAGATGATTTGTTCATTGCAACACAGCAGGAGCTAGTTTCACCACAGTCTATAGAGCTGCCAAGGGAGACACAGGAATAGGTGAAAGCCTGAGTGTGGGAATCAAAAGCTCTCTGTCCTAGTCTCATAGTCTCACTGAGCAGTGCAATTTGGAGAAATTGTAGAACTTCTCTGTGCCTTCATGTTCTTTTAAAACACTTTAAAACTCTCGTAGTTTCAATACAACCATTTTCTGAGTATATTTTTATCTTCATAAAGCACTAAAATGTAAACTAGCTAAGCCATTTTCTGTGCACATCTTGGAACAAAAAAGTTCGGTTAACAGAGAATTCACCTTAATCTTTTGTTGTATTCATTTATGAGAAGACACATCTCAGAAACCTTAAAGTAGGAAGAAGGCAGAAAAATATAGCTGAGAAATCAACAGGTTATTTAGTTCATGGGAAAGGTGGCAAGCAAAGGCTAACACATTGTAAGTCTTCCAGAGTTTGCTGATTTGTATGAATATTAAAGCTCTTTATTTGATTTTTTAAATGAAACTTTCAATTTCAAGCTGCCAGTCAGAAGCATTTGTATACCAGACAAGTTAAAAGAGTATTAAATGACCTTATCTTGGCAGATTATGGGCTGTGATACACCGAGGAGAAACCTGATTCTTAAAGACATTGTTTCTGTTGCTGTGATCACCTCATTCTGGAGATGATGTAACACGACATGCTGCTGCTGCTGCTAAGTCACTTCAGTTGTGTCTGACTCTGTGCGACCCCATAGATGGCAGCCCACCAGGCTCCTCTGTCCATGGGATTTTCCAGGCAAGAGTACTGGAGTGGGAACATGACATGACTGAGCCTAAAATATAATATCTGGTTTATCACCCATATATTGTTGAGTTGTCTTGAAAGATATATATGCTTTCCCCATTTGAGTTCCTTGTCTTTGAGAATTACAATAAGTAATCTTCTTATGTAAAAACATCTTAAAAGTTCAGCCATTTTTAACCATTTTAACCATTGTGATGTGCAGAAGAACATCTTAATTGATATCAAAGTCAAATGTAATTTAACTCTCCTTTATTTCACAAAAAAAATGATAATCTCTGGACTAAGAAAAAGTATAGACAAATTCTAATAAATTTTTCACAGGTGTAAGTGTAAAATTATCAGGGCAATACTGATGACACCTATTTGGACTTCAGAAATAAAATGAATTTTCAAGACAATATACTTTTTCTAAATGCATTGTAAATAATGGTTTGGGTTAGATGAAGAATTTTTTTCTGTTTTCAATGTGTTCATCTTTTAAGACTTTTTTCCAAAATTGTATTGGCCCTGAAAATATGTTTATATTTTGTCAGAAACTATTGAGATTAAAGTTTGCAGCTATTAAAAAAATACGATGTTAGCATTATTCTTTGTTCACTGAACATCCGCAGCTCTCCCTGTGATAGACTGTCAAAAAATGTGTCTCCAAAAAGACAGGTTAGCTCTTCGAGATGATCAGTGATGCAGCTCTCGGTGATGTGCCGCACCCGCCAGAATGCCCCTGACTGTTCCTGTGTGCAGTGATGTGATGTCTGAACTATTTGTGTGCTCTGCCATAAGATAGCATTAGCAGATGTAATGGGAACAGATCACTCATTTGCAGAAATATTTATGGCAGTGCTTTCAAAGGACCGTTCAATCCACAGTTGCAGCTGATGAAGCATGTAGCAAGGACCATTTCTAAAACCATGTAAGCTAAAATGTCATCCTACAAGGCAGTTAAAATGTGTTAACTTAATATGTGTATGACCAGAGATTAGAAAACACTGGCTGTCATATTTGAGCAGAGTCAATGCACATGCATTTTCAGTAAAAGAGAAGTAAGAAGTCATATATATTGAAAGGGCCAGGTTAAATTGCTTTAATAGAAGAGGAAGGCTTCCCTACCACGTATTTTATACTGCCCAGCAAGGAACCTCTTCAAATTCAAACGCACCTCTTTCTAAAATTTTTTTGACAGGAAAAGCTTTTTTTTTTTTTTAACCATTATAGATACTATTTTCCGAGGAGTACTTAAAATCGCACTTCACAGCACTCAAATGCAGCACATTTTAATGTGAAACTGAACCACTCTTACTCTTTTAAGCTGCTGACAAATTTTCTGTCAGAAAACTATAGAAGATGAATTAATATAGCAGATGGACGTTAAGTGTGATGTTGGCCACAAACAAGAGCTTTCATCCCTCATAGGCATGAGGCAAGCACCTCACTGTGCTCTAATTATTGAATGTTTTTTAGTCCAAAATCTCCCTTGAAGTAGGTCATAAAATATTATGCCCAGCCAGTAGAAGCTGGCAAACCTTTGCCAAAACTTTGCCAAAGGTATTGAGAAATTCCTGAAAGGACAAGGAGAGAAAGCTAAATGCATTTAGCTAAAAGCTCAGGAATACCACAGGGATGTAACTTTTGAACATTTTTTAATGCTACCATTACTTTGGGCTACTTAGTGCAGTGATAATTTACTAAATAGGAGCAATTTACTAAAGAGACTCCAGAAATGTAAAAGAATTATTGCACCTCTGAAAAAAAGTACACAGCATTTGCTCTGAAAAGATGAGACCCAGCATTTCCAATAAAGTTGATTTACTACTTAATGCACATCTGAAACAGCCTAGTGTTGGTTCAGAGAACAGTTTGTAGCAATTTGATTTACACTAATCAAATGAAATGGTGCATTTTCCTGACGTATAAATGAAGAACACTTTTTTTTTTAATTACTTAAGAAAATAGCTATTCAAGATATTTGGTCATCATGATGGAAGCTAGCAGGCATTTCACACTTACATTAAAATGATGAAGCTTAGTAGTCTCTAATGATACATCTTTGTAACCATCCATCTTGTAAGTTTACTTTAAGAAATTAAAAGTTCATCCTTCCAATTTTATTTAGCTTTACATCAAAATATTTTAAATGTATAAGAGGCATGGAGGAGAGAATGAGAAAGTCCAGCCAAACACAAGTTCTAAAAGGAGAGAAAATATTATATAAGAAAAGATATCATTGGGCTTCCCAGGTGAAGCCAATGGTAAAGAACCCGCCTGCCAAGGCGGGAGATGTAAGAGACATGGGTTCAACCCCTGGGTTGGGAAGATCTCCTGGAGGATGGTGTGACAACCCACTCCAGTGTTCTTGTCTGGAGAGTCCCACAGATTGAGGAGCCTGGCAGGCTACAGTGCATAAGGTTGCAAAGAGTCAAACAACTGAAGCAACTTAGCATGCTGCACAATGCCATTAAATGTTTTCTTAAAAGATGGACTGGATGTTTGTCTTAGAGCAGAAATTTTATCAAGTTTATATTCCACACACAAGTACTGAGTACTTGCTATATGCCAAGCACAGTGCTAGGTGCCTGAAATGCAAAATCGCATACAACATGGTCCTTTAATTTAACAAATTCATATTTATTATTGGAGATAACTTGGCATTACAGAATCATCTCAGAGGGCATCCAAACCAGATCTGGCAGTTTAGAGAGATTTCCCAAAGCCTGAATTGAGCTGGAAGAACAGTCATTTTTCACGTTAAGAGTAGTGTGTCTGTTTGGGGCCAAGGAGCAATGAATCTGGAGGGTATTCCAGGCAGGAAATATATCTGAGAAAAAAGCGTGGGTTTGTGAGCATGTCTCCAGATAGGATAGGGCCTAGTATGGTGGGAGAGTAGAGAGCAGATGGGGAGAGGTGAGACAGAGCAAGGTAGGAGTGGGGTAAGCTAATGTCACAGCATAAGGACTTACAGTCTTTGCCAAAGAACCCAGGACTTATTCTGAGGGTCCTGAGGAACTAGAGAAGGCTCTCAAGCAAGGCAGCAGCATGATCATATTTGTCTTCTAGAAACAGAAGTGAACAAGAGTTGAGATGGGTTTAAAAAAAAAAAAACCAAAAAGAGGCAGGGAGACACATTAGAAGGCTGTTATAGTAAAAATGAAGATGTAAATGAAGTCATTCACAGTAGAAGAGAGAGACTTGACAGATATTAAAGTGGTAGAATCAAGTTCAACTCAACTGGGATTCTATGTGAGAGCTAAATGAAAGGGAAGATTTAAATACAAAGTCCATTTTGGAATGTGCGTATCTTCCAGAGATAATTACAGGTTAACATTGATAGTAACCAAAAAATAAGAAAGAGGAAGGGCAAGTGTGAGGAGAAAAATGATAATCATATTGTGTTTAATGCAAATCTGGAGCTTATTGGAGAGATTTGGGCTGGAATATAGATTTTTAAGTGAAATAGAATAAAGAAGATTGAATTTGTGTATGTGCAAAATATCATGGGAAGATGTACAAGGAAAAACAGTTCAATGCAAGACTATTAGGAGAAAATGCATTCATAAATACTGTCAAAGGAATGCAAATGTATAAAGTTTAAAAAGATATCCAGAAAAGTCCAGGAAAAGGAAAAATGCTTTAAAGAAGAAAAGAACAGAGAATTTCAGGAAAGTCCAAATCATTTAAGATAGTTAAGCCTTGCAGTGAAGTAAACTAACATGACTACTGAATAAAGTTTATTAGAATAAAGAAGAAATTTGAAGAGAGGATGGGGTGGGTGAGACCTGATGGCAATGGGCTGAAGAAGGAAAAAAAGAGACAATTATACCAATAAGTGTAAAAAAGCAAGAGGAGGAAAGAGCAGCAGTTAAAGAAGGAGGAAGAGAGACGAGAGAGGCTTGAATAGGTCTATATTTTGAAAATGAAAACATGACAGAGGTTGAAGACAAATCCAAAAGAGAAGATGGTAATGGCTTAGTCTCTGAGTAGCCAGGTAATGGTGCTACCCAGGGAAGGAAGAGGCAGAAATACCACTGGGAGGAGCAAAGGGGGAAGATTTGGATGCAGACAAATTTAAAAGTTAGGAGGATCAAGACGTTGTGTGGGAGTCGGGTAGGCCAGTCACACAGTAGTGAATAGATTGGTGTTAAAATAGGAAAAGGAGTTCGTCAAAGCTGTATATTGTCACCCTGCTTATTTAACTTATATACAGAGTACATCATGAGAAACACTGGGCTGGAAGAACCACAAGCTGGAATCAAGATTGCTGAGAGAAATCTCAATAACCTCAGATATGCAGATGACACCACCCTTATGGCAGAAAGTGAAGAGGAAGTAAAAAGCCTCTTGATGAAAGTGAAAGAGGAGAGTGAAAAAGTTGGCTTAAAGCTCAACATTCAGAAAACGAAGATCATGGCATCTGGTCCCATCACTTCATGGGAAATAGATGGGGAAACAGTGGAAACAGTGGCAGACTTTATGTTTTTGGGCTCCAACATCACTGCAGATGGTGACTGCAGCCATGAAATTAAAAGACACTTACTCCTTGGAAGGAAAGTTATGACCAACCTAGATAGCATATTCAAAAGCAGAGACATTACTTTGCCAACAAAGGTCCATCTAGTCAAGGCTATGGTTTTTCCAGTGATCATGTATGGATGTGAGAGTTCGACTGTGAAGACGGCTGAGCGCCAAAGAATTGATGCTTTTGAACTGTGGTGTTGGAGAAGACTCTTGAAAGTCCCTTGGACTACAAGGAGATCCAAGTAGTCCATTCTAAAGGAGATCAGCCCTGGGATTTCTTTGGAAGGACTGATGCTAAAGCTGAAACTCCAATACTTTGGCCACCTCATGCGAAGAGTTGACTCATTGGAAAAGACTCTGATGCTGGGAGGGACTGGGGGCAAGAGGAGAAGGGGACGACAGAGGATGAGATGGCTGGGTGGCATCACCGACTCGATGGACAAGAGTTTGGGTGAACTCCGGGAATTGGTGATGGACAGGGAGGCCTGGCGTGCTGCAATTCATGTGGTCACAAAGAGTCGGACACGACTGAGCGACTGAACTGAACTGAACTGATCTGAATGATCTCTAACTCCAGCCAGATCACAGCACAGTCTGAAAATCCATTTGTGTGTCTCTAGTCGGGTCCACTCACTAGTGGAATAACTCTGAAGATAATATTCCACAGTAACTCTTAGATTTTTTCCATTTTACCCTGATTTTACCTACAGTGGTAACTTGTTTGCTAACACATGCTCTAATGCAGGTGTCCCCAGTCCTGTGTCACTTCCCCAATACCCATTAATGGTTCTTAGAATCACATTCCAAATGAACAGTTTTTATTCAAATCCCTTTTTTTCAGGATTGGTTTCTGGGGAAACTCAAACTAAAACAAATAAGGTGCATAAAATAATGCCTGGCCTATAGTAAGCACTCAATAAATTTTTTTATGTAAATCATAAGAGTTAATAAGGGGGATAAATTCCTGGTATGTAGAATGCTCCCGAAGTACCATATTGTTGGGAATTGGGAAAGGCTATTTAGTTTCCAGTACCTGGGCCATGTTACGAGTTTAGGATAATCAATAGCTTATACCTAGGGTGAATCAAGAGAAGCAGATGTCACCAGAAAAAGCCAGGCAAAAAGATGCATACAATATTCACAGAATGGGTTGAGGAATGAAGGGTAGTTCCACATGAAACAAGGCTGTTTTAGGCTGCTGTGGGCACATTTGGGAGGTCAGTAAGGTAAAAGCAAAGAATGTGTATGTGAGTAGAGGAAGATATAGAGAGATAAGCATTTGGGATAGGTGATCAAAAATGACTGAAATGTGAGGCAGAGTGGTATGAACTGACCCCATGATATCATATAAAGTTGCTTCACTTTATCCCAGGCTAAGACTGAAAACCTAATGGAGCTAGCAGTTGATAGAAGGAGCTGGAGTTTCAAAGCTGAGCCCATGGGTCATACATAGCATTACTGAGGGAGAAGGCAATGGCACCCCACTCCAGTACTCTTGCCTGGAAAATCCCATGGACGGAGGAGCCTGGTAGGCGGCAGTCCATGGGGTCACACAGAGTCGGACACGACTGAGCTATTTCACTTTCACTTTTCACTTTCATGCATTGGACAAGGGAATGGCAACCCACTCCAGTGTTCTTTCGTGGAGAATCCCAGGGACGGGGAAGCCTGGTGGGCTGCTGTCTATGGGGTCGCACAGAGTCAGACACAACTGAAGTGACTTAGCAGCAGCAGCAGCATTACTGAGTCCAAGCTCATACTACTTCCTACATAATAGGCCAATAAATTAAGAGACAGGGTGCTGGGACAAGGAATAGTGAATTTATTTGGAAATCTAGCAGATGGAGAAGATGATGGACTAATGTCCCAAAGAATCATCTTACTGGAGTTAGAATTCACACTTTTTTTATACTAAAAGAGAGAAGGTGTGGGTGGTTCCTGGTGCTGGCCAGACCCCAGAGGGGATGTAATTATCCTTCTTGCAGCTGTCCACCTAGGTCTGGTCAATATGTTCCTATAAACCTCCAACAAGATACATGTTATTCTCTATTATGCAACTTTTTAAACTCTATATGTATGAAAACTGTTACATCTTTAAGGTCAAGCCTGGAAGGCAGAGTCTTGAGAAAGGGCTATCATGTATATTTCAGTCAAAAGGCAGTGTTATTTTACTATTTGAGACAAAGGTGCAAAGCCAGAAAGACTAAGAACAAGGAAGAGAGTACAAAAGGTAGTGCTAAAGGAATATTTCCAACATGGAGCCAGGTTTGTTATTCTCTATTACAGTAGTAATATACACTGACAGATGCATGTCTACAGATTTAACCAGGACAAGCAGTGATAACATAAAGTGAAAAACAGCATGTTCCTTAACCTGAGTCTTCTCTTAGTTCTATTGTACATGATAATCATTCACAGGCTTATGTAACTTCCTATGCCTTGAGAGTAATAGCCTGTAATTACAAGCAAATATGTACCAAGTTCCTCAAAATAATAACTGAAAGTTGCTTAGTCTTGTCCAACTGTTTTTGACCCCATAGACTACACAGTCAATGTAATTCTCCAGGCCAGAATACGGAAGTGGGTAGCTTTTCCCTTTTCCAGGGGATCTTCTCAACCCATGGATGGAACTCAGGTCTCCTGCATTGCAGTCAGATTCTTTACCAGCTGAGCCACAAGGGAAGCCCAAGAATACTGGAGTGGGTAGCCTATCCCTTCTCCAGGGGATCTTCCCAACCCAGGAATCGAACTGGGGTCTCCTGCATTGCAGGTGGATTCTTTACCAACTGAGATTTGAGGGAAGCCCACAATTATGTGCAATGATTCCTTAAATACTCCAGTAGGACCCCACTCCAGTACTCTTGCCTGGAAAATCCCATGGACGGAGGAGCCTGGTAAGCTGCGGTCCACGGGGTCGATAAGAGTTGGACATGACTGAGTGACTTCACTTTCACTTTTCACTTCCATGCATTGGAGAAGGAAATGGCAACCCACTCCAGTGTTCTCGCCTGGAGAATCCCAGGGATGGGAGAGCCTGGTGGGCTGCCATCTATGGGGTCGCACAGAGTCGGACACGACTGAAAGCGACTTAGCAGCAGCAGCAGAGAAATTTGAGCACAGACATGGGGATAAAGAGGGGAGTTTTGTCCCTACCATTAGAATATAAATTCAAGCCTATGAAATAAGTTCTGTGTGCTACTTCGGTGAGCTTAAGTGAAATGGTGATTCATCAAGCATTTATTTTGCAACCATCACATGCTGGTAACTTGACTTACATTGTTGCATTTATGAAATGTCTTCAGATAGAAAGCAGTGCAAGTGTAGCAGTTTTAGCTTCAGTTTTGCAGTCTGGATTGCTTTTGGTTGTGCAGCATTTCAGTAGTCAGGAAGAGAAGGTGAAGCTTCACTGCCTCTTCAAGGAAGAGACAGTTATAGGATATTGCTACCTCCCTCTATCCAGCTGTGACAATCTTCCATCCCACCCTGGAGTCCTCTCATCCCCTCTCATCACGTATTTGTGTGCCTCTGAGGTAACACATTATAGAAATAGGAAAAATGGAGGAAAAGACTAAGATTTTAATGAGAGAAAAAAATGTGAGACAAGAAAGGAAAAAGTAAAAATAAAAGTGGAGACCCCAAAGTGACAAAAATGTTATACAGAAAATAAGAAAAAGGTGGTGTTTGAAAATGAGCTTTTTGCTTATATCAGGATACTTATTTCTACACCTAAAACACATATTCAACCTAGATGACAAAATAACATGTAATCTAGTCACATGGGGGAAAGGAAGTTGCAGATATTTTCCCAAAGCCATTATGAAAAATGTGACCAGCAGAGGCCTTACATTTCTATTCCTATTCTGAATAATCTTCCAAGTCAGAGAAGGCAGAAACAATGTTCAGTGTTTGTAAAATTGTGGTTGAAGAAAGGTAGCTTCTGATTTCAGAACCCAAATCACAAGCTTTTTTCACTTAATTGTGACAAAAATGGAGGGCTTTTATTAGGTAGGTGTTTGTATAGAAAAATTCAAGTAAGCACTGGGGGATTTTTAAACCCTAATGAGGTAGCTACCTGCTGCATTATTTAGAATACTTGAGACTCCAACTGCTGCCCTTTTGTGTACCAAGCTGCCACTGACTGAAGTAAGGGGCTCGGCATTCCTCCCTTAGGAGGTATTATCAATGAAAATCCTTTACCAAGACTAGTCTCTGAGGTGTGTCCTTCCCCTGCTAGACATTTAAGGGATGATCTTTTCACAAGTCACATTAACTCACTACCACAATAGCAGTAATGCTCACTGTAAAGTTGCTAAGTTTTACAAATTACTGAATGACAAGGTGATGGCATAGGTCAATGGTATATGCTTATGTTTCAGAATCATGCTTAATTCTGATGAAGAGTTTGATTTGCATATTACACCTCCACCTACATGAATAAAAAGATGATGAGAGTTGAGGCACTAAACATTATTAGAACTCCAGTTATATTACATTATTGCATAAAATGGAATGAAACTTTCCAATGTTTCATAATTACTAGAGTGTATTAGCAAAACTTTATTATGCAATTAAAACATTAGCTACAACAAACATAAATATTTCTATGTGTTCTTAATTAGAGTACTCTCATAATCACTGTTCACTTGTGTATAAGTAGTTTACACACAACTAGAAGCACTTTATATGAATTAAATTAATATAAAAATGGGAGTTCAAACTATTAAATCTGTGCTGTGCTTAGTCACTTAGTCGTGTCTGACTCTTTGAGACTTCATGGACTGTAGCCTGCCAGGCTCCTCTGTCCATGGGGATTCTCCAGGCAAGAATACTGGAGTGGGTTGCCATGCCCTCCTCCAGGGGATCCTACCAACCCAGGGATCGAATCCAGGTCTCCCACATTGCAGGCACATTCTTCTCCATCTGAGCCACCACTATTAAATCTACTTTTTCACAAGGGTAGTTATTTTATGGTTGAAATGGACATTCAAAGGGATAAAACTGACACTGAACCACAGTATAATCTGGAGGCTGTAAATATGTTGACCCTGGGTTCAAGCCCTTGTTCTGCCACCTATTTAACCATGAAACCAAGAACAAATTGATATGCCTCTCTGTGCCTCAGTTTTCATATCCGTAATACAGGAGTACCAATGACAGTGAGAACACTTGCTAGGCTTGGTGTACAAATTAAATACTTTGATAGATCATGCCACTTAGAATAGCACCTGACACATAATAAGCACTGCATAAATGATGGTGATTAATATCATGATTATTGCTTGATTGTCAGAGGAGCTGTCAACCTAAATTATAAAGGTTGGGATCTTTAATAAGCTTTCTCAAAAGGTCCCAAACAACCTCTGGGTAGGCAAAGTAAGTAACCAACAGAAAAAAAAAATGTTTTCTTCCCCTTAGAGGTGCAAAGTAGAAGTCTGCTGAGTCAATTATGTCAGGCCAGCACCAAAGGACTGACTTGCATTCAGATAGCATAGTGAAATAATAGTAGGAACAAAAGAAGCAGGAGGGGTCTGCTAAAGAAAGAAATCTCTTCATCCCTCTCCACCCTGAGGAAGTCTTCCACCCCTTCCTCACACTGCTTCTCGAAAGAGATCTAATCAATCAGAGTTGAGGGATCTACTGAGTCCATCATTATCAGTGGAGGATGAAAAAATGGGGCCATGAGCACTGGGTTCCTCTTGTAGCACAAGGAAGGGGCTGGCCCAGAACCTATTTTCATGAAGTAAAACCATTACTTGCATTCTCTTCTTCAGCCCCTTCTTTTTCTGTTTATTTTTTTAATTTTATTCTTCTGAAGTATAGTTGATTTACAATCTTTCAAGTGTACAACAAAGTGATTTATATATATATATATATATATATACACACACACACACACATATATATATTCTTTTTCAGACTCTTTTCCATTAACGTTCTTATAAAATATTGAATATAGTTTCCTGTGCTATACAGTAGATCCTTGTTGGTTATCTATTTTACATATAGTGGTCTGAATCAATTAATCCCAAATTTATCCCTGCTGCTTTTCTTCTTTGATAACCACATGCTTGTTTTCTATGTCTCTGACTCTATTTCTATTTTGTAAATAGGTTCATTTGTGTCATATTTTTTAGACTCTACATTTAATAGATATCATTATTTAGCTTTCTCTGTCTGACTTTCTTCCCTTAGTATGATCATCTCTTGGTCCATACACACACACAAACACACACACACACTAGAATATTACTCATCCATAAAAAATGATGGAATAATGCTGACTGCAGCAACATGCATGGATCTAGAGATTCTTTAGTCTTTCCTGCAGCCAACCAAAGTGTGGTGAAATCCTGCTTTTCAGGGCTTCGGGCATAGGGAGAATAAAGGCCCATGGACTATGTGCTGCAGCCCAGGTTTCTGGAACATTGCTTAGACTTTGGTACAGGAGCCCAGCCAACAGTAAAGTGATAATCTGCTTCCTTGGACAATCATTCCTGGTTTGTATCTATCTCTTCCAGTTGGGTGTGGTCTGGAGAAGGATTTGGAGAAGGATTCCTAGATCCTTTCACAAATCCCTTCTAAAAACACCCCAATCCACCTTTAATTCTAGTTCTCCTGCTGTTTCCACCACATCTGCAGTTATTTCTTCCACTGAAGCTGTAACCCCTCAAAGTTATCCACGAGGTTTGGAATCAGCTTCTTCAAAACTCCTGTTAATGTTGACATTTTGATTTCTACCTATGAATTATAAATGTTCTAAATGGTATCTAGAAAGGTGAATCCTTTCCAGAAGGTTTTCAATTTACTTTGTTCAGAACCATCAGAGGAATGACTATCTTTAGCAGTTATAGCCTTACAAAATGCAGTTCTTAAATAAAACTTGAGAGTCAAAATTACCCTTTAATCCTTGGGTTGCAAAATGAATGTTGTGTCAGCAGGCATGAATCTCACATTAATCTTGTTGTATATCTTCATCAGAGATCTTGGGTGAGCAGACACATTGCCAGTGAGCAGTAATATTTTGAAAGAAATCTTTTTGAGCAGTGAATCTCAATAGTAGACCTAAAATATCCAGTAAACCATGTTATAAACAGATGTGCCATCATCCAGGCTTTAGTGTTCTATTTGTAGTGTGTAGCCAATGTAGATTTAGCAACATTCTGAAGTGCCTTAGGATTTTCCAAGTGGTAAAGGAACACTGACGTCAACTTTAGTAGTAGTATTATAGCATTAGTCACTCAATCATGTCTGACTCTTTGTGACTCCACAGACTGTAGCCCGCCAGGCTCCTCTGTCCATGGGATTCTCCAGGCAGGAAAACTGGAATGGATTTCTATTCTCTTCTCCAGAGGAACTTCCTATCCCAGGGATCAAACCTAGGTCTCCTGCATTGCTGGCAGATTCTTTACCATACCCCTAAAAAGAGAATCAGCCTGCCCTTTGACATTAACTTCTCTTCTCTAGCTATGAAAGGACTTCTTCTATTGGAAGGCTGTTTCACAAACATAGAAAATCTGGTGTTTGCTATAGCCACCTTCAATTATTATCTAAGTTAGGTCTTCTAGATAACTTCCTGCACTTTGTACATTAGCATTTGCTGCTTTGCCTTGCACTTTGATATTATAGAGACTTCTCTTAAATCTCATGAACCAATCTCTGCTAGTTTCAAACTTCTCTTCTATATCTTCTTAACCTCTCTTATTTGCCATAGAATTGATTAGACTTAGGGCCTTGCTCTGGGTCAGGCTTTGGCTTAAGGAAATGGAGTGTCTGGTTTGATCTTCTATCCAGACCACTAAAACTGTTTCCACATCACCAATAAGGCTCTTTGTCTTTCTTACCATTCATAAGATTCACTAGAGTAGCACTTTCAATTTCCTTCCAGAACCTTTTCTTTGCATTCATAACTTGGCTAACTGTTTGGCCAAAGAGTCTTAACTTTGAGCCTATCAAGATTTTCAATATGCCTTCTTCAGGTATTTCTCAAAGTTAAATATTTCTTACTTTTGTTTTAAAATGAGAGTTGTGTGACCCTTCCTTTCACGTGAACAATTGACGGCCATTGTGGGTAATTAATTGGCTTAATTTCATTATTGTTTTGTCTCAGAGAATCAGGAGCCACGAACAAAGGGTGAAACACATTGGAATGGTCACTTGGTGGAGCAGTCAAAATACAAATATTTATCAATGAAGTTTGTCATCTTACATGGGCACCATTTGTGGTGCCCAAAAACATTTACAATAGTTACATCAAAGATCATCAAAACAAATATGATAATAATGAAAAAGTTTGAAATGTTGGAGGAATTATGAAAATGTGACGTGAAGATATGAAATGAGAAAATTTTGTTGGAAAAAATGGTGCCAATAAACTTGGTCTACATGGGGTAGTCACAAACCTTCAACGTCTAAAAAATTAAAAAAAAACAAAACACAGTATCTGCAAAGCACAATAAAACAAGATATTGCTGTAATTTTTAAAGTGCACAAGCATGCAGTTTGCTTTGGTAGAGGACTGAAATCTTAACTAAGCTTTACTTTTTCTTCCAGAACACTTTTCCTGTTCTTAGCCAGATTCCCTCTTAGGCAATTACATCCTATTCATATAAACTGTCTTTATATCTCAATTGGACAGAGGACACTTCCATTTAATTTGTCTAGCTCTCCTAATTGGCTTTGTAGACTTTTTGTGTGTGTTTGGAATTGCTAAGCTTCTTCTCTGCACTCCAGTGCCTCCTCAGGGAGCCATCAAATAAATTACTTTTTTCAGTGTGCTAAATGGTGCCCTGGTGCCCAAAAGAGTTAATTCACCTAGGAGAGTGAGCAGTTATTCACACAAGAATCATAACTGTGGCTGACCCAAAGGGAACTGTGACAACCCAGGGATATGGCCAATTAGCCACACACTGGCTCAGCATACATTCAGTAGGTAGGTACCCAACCATTGTTTATGCCCCATTGGAAGTGATTCAACCATAGAGAACATGTGACTGGTTCAACCGAGTCCTAGTCACCCTGGCAGAGGTGAGAAGTAGCTCTGCCTTTTTGTTGTTGTTGTTAGTTGCTAAATTGTGTTTGATTCTTTGCGACTCCATGGACTGCAGCATATTAGTCTTCCGTGTCCCTCACCATCTCCTGGAGTTTGCCCAAGTTCATGTCCATTAAATCAGTGATGCTATCCAACCATCTAATCTTCTGCTGTCCTCTTCCCCTTTTGCCTTCAGTCTTTCTCAGCATCAGGGTCTTTTTCAATGAGTTGGCTCTTCACATCAGGTGGCCAAAGTATTGAAGCTTCAGCTTCAGTATCAGTCCTTCCAATGAGTATTCAGTGTTGATTTCCCTTAGGATTGACTAGTTTGACCTCCTTTCTGTCCATGGGATTCCCAAGAATCTTCTTCAGCAATTCAAAAGCACCAATTCTTCAGTGTTCAGCCTTCTTTATGGTCCAACTCTCACATTCTGTCTCAGAATATCTATTTAGATCTATATCTGGCTTTTGCGGGATGAGGAGGATTCTGTTTTTGTTTACAACCAGCCCTTGGAACTCCTAAATGTACATGTTGGTTGGGGGTTATCCATCTTCTAGTAATATCCAATAGACGTATAATGTGAATCACATATACAGAATAAAATTTTCTAATACTATATTAAGAAAATTGAAAATAAACAGGTAAAGTTATTCTAATCACATATTTTATTTATATCCACAATCTTGTCATTTCAACATGAGATAAATATTACTAATGAGATATTTTACATTCCTTATGTTTGTACAAAGTACTTGAAATATGGTGTGTGGCCTGCTGCAGAGCCAGGGGCACTGAATACAGCAGTGTGTGCATGGGACTTTTGGAAGGAGGTCACCATTATCTTCATTACCTCCACCATAGTTTGGTCTCAGGTCAAACAACAAGGAGAAAACACAGTCCTGCCCATCAGCAGACAATTAGAATAAAGATTTACTGAATATGGCCCCCCCATCAGAACAAGACCCAGTTTCCCCCACAGTCTCTCCCATCAGGAAGCTTCCATAAGCCTCATCCTTATCCTTCAGGAGGCAGAATGAAAACTACAATCACAGAAAACTAATCAAACTGATCACATGGACCACAGCCTTCTCTAACTCAATAAAACTATGAGCCATGCCATGTAGGGCCACCCAAGATGACTGGGTCATGGTGGAGAGTTCTGACAAAAAGTGGTCCACTGGCGAAGGGAATGGCAAACCACTTCAGGCTTGTTGCCTTGAGAACCCCATGATCAGTATGAAAAGGCAAAAAGGTAAAACACTGAAAGATGAACTCCCTAGGTTGGTAGGTGTCCAGTATGCTACTGGAGAAAAGTACAGAACTAACTTCAGAAAAAATGAAGAGATGGAGCCAAAGCAAAAACAACACCCAGCTGTGGATGTGACTGGTGATGGGGGTAAAGCCAGATGTTGTAAAGAACAACATTGCATGGTCCATGAATCAAGGTAAATTCAGTTCAGTTCAGTCACTCAGTCCTGTCTGACTCTTTGCAACCCCATGGACTGCAGGGCACCAGGCTTCCCTATCCCTCACCAACCCCTGGAGCTTAATCAATCTCATGTCCATCAAGTCGGAGATGCCATCCAACCATCTCATCCTCTGCAACCCCTTTTCCTCCTGCCTTCAATCTTTCCCAGCAGCAGGGTCTTTTCCAGTGAGTCAGTTCTTTGAATCAGGTGGCTAAACTATTGGAGTTTCAGCTTCAGCATCAGTGAATGTTCTTCTAATGAATATTCTGGACTGATTTCCTTTAGGATGGACTGGTTGGATCTCCTTGTTGTCCAAGGGACTCTCAAGAGTCTTCTCCAACTACATAGTTCAAAAGCATCAATTCTTCAGCACTCAGCTTTCTTTATAGTCCAACTCTCACATCCATATGTGACCACTGGAAAAACCATAGCTTTAACTAGATGGACCTTTGTTGTTAAAGTAATGTCTCTGCTTTTTAGTATGCTATCTAGGTTGGTCATAGCTTTTCTTCCAAGGAGCAAGTGTCTTTTATATTTCATGGCTGCAATCACCATCTGCAGTGATTTTGGAGCCCCCAAAACAAAGTCTCTTACTGTTTCCATTGTTTCCCCATCTATTTGCCATGAAGTGGTGGGACGGGATGTCATGATCTTATTTTTCTGAATGTTTAGTTTTAAGCCAACTTTTTCACTCTCTACTTTAACTTTCATCAAGAGGTTCTTTAGTTCTTCTTTACTTTCTGCCATAAGGGTGGTGTCATCTGCTTATCTGAGGTTATTGATATTTCTCCCAGCAATCTTGATTACAACTCGTGCTTCCTCCAGCCTAGTATTTCTCATGATGTACTCTGCATATAAGTTAAATAAGCAGGGTGACAATATACAGCCTTAATGTACTCCTTTCTCAGTTTGGAACCAGTCTGTTGTTCCACGTCCAGTTCTAACTATTTTTTCTTGACCTGCATACAGATTTCTCAGGATGCAGGTCAGGTGGTCTGGTATTCCCATCTCTTTCAGAATTTTCCACTGTTTGTTGTGATCCACACAGTCAAGGGCTTTGGTGTAGTCAATAAAGCCGAAGTAGATGTTTTTCTGGAACTCTATTGCTTTTTTGATGATCCAGAGGATGTTGGCAATTTGATCTCTGGTTCCTCTGCCTTTTCTAAATCCAGCTTGAACATCTGGAAGTTCACAGTTCATGTACTGTTGAGGCCTGGTTTAGAGAATTTTGAGCATTACTTTGCTAGTGTGTGAGATGAGTACAATTGTGTGGTAGTTTGAACATTGTTTGGCATTGCCTTTCTTTGGGATTGGAAAGAAAACTGACCTTTTCCAATCCTGTGGCCACTGCTGAGTTTTCCAAATTTGCTGGCGTATTGAGTTCAGCACAAATCTTTCAGGATTTGAAATAGCTCAACTGGAATTCCATCACCTCCACTAGCTGTGTTGTTAGTGATGCTTCCTAAGGCCCACTTGACTTCACATTCCAGGATGTCTGGCTCTAAGTGAGTGATCATATCATTGTGGTTATCTGGGTCATGAAGATCTTTTTTGTACAGTTCTATGTATTCTTTCCACCTTTTCTTAATATCTTCTGCTTCTGTTAGGTCCATTGCCCATCTTTGCATGAAATGTTTCCTTCGTATCTCTAATTTTCTTGAAGAGATCACTATTCTTTTCCATTCTATTGCTTTCCTCTATTTTTTTTGCAATGATCGCTGAGGAAGGCTTTCTTATCTCTCCTTGCTATTCTTTGGAACTCTGCATTCAAACGGGTATATCTTTCATCTTCTCCTTGGCCTTTCACTTCTCTTCTTTTCTCAGCTATTTGTAAGGCCTCCTCAGAGAACCATTTTGCCTTTTTGCATTTCTTTTTCTTGGGGATGGTCTTAATCCTTTCTCCTGTGCAATGTCACAAACCTCTGTGCATAGTTCTTCAGGCACTCCATCAAATCTAATCCCTTGAATCTATTTGTCACTTCCACTGTATAATCATAAGGGATTTGAAAAATTAATTAAAGGTTCTACTTCTTGTTATGATAACAATAGTTTGTAGTCAGGGTAAACAACAGTGACTAGTGCTAGTGGATCACAGCTCTGTTAACTAAGTAAGTCACTGGTTTTTGTTCCCAATGTTGCTTAATGATGACTACAGATACAGTGTAAGCCTGCCACATGAGATGATTTCAGAGCTTCTTCAGAAAATGTCCTTTGGGCAGCTATCTGACCAGCCTCGTGAACAGAAAGGCTCCAAATATGTTTAAAGCTAGACATAAGTTATTGAGGGGGCTACTTGGCATGCTGAGAGGAAGAAAGAACAAGATCGAGTATTGATAGTTGTGTTAAATAAGGCCTAGTTGATGAACTTATCATTCTATATATAATTATCAGTCTGTAACAACTTAATTATAATCTAGATAGTTGAATTTCAGGAAATATTCTAACTGTAGAATTATTAAGGCCATTTCATTTTTTTTTTCAACCATAAAAAGAAATAACTTTGCTTTATGAGTTTTAAGCAAATAGAAAATGTTCATTTATTTTGTCATCTGGAATTTACTTCTTCAAAACACCCTCTGAAATGCCTGCAAATAAGAAGGTTTTCTATAATAGGCATACTCCTGTGTGATTATAGTCCTGGTACACTAAAAGAAAGTGCAATAAAATTGATATAAAAGTATGAACATCTTTTTCCAGGAGCCATGTTGGGCACTCGATGATTGGCTGGTGCCAAAAGAGGGAAGTTAGAAATATATAACACCCCTCAGAGAACTAATGAGGCTGTAAAGCCTAGACTTTGAGAGCCACCTATTACAACATTCAAAGGTCAAGTTAAATGTGCTCTAACCAGGCCCTCTATAGTGGGTAAGGGTAGCATTAGCGTAAGGAGGTGATCATTAATGCTCAGGCAAGTGGGTGACAATTTTGTTGGGGTCCTACGTGATGTCTCGATTTGTATATAAACAGCAAATATCTAATGGTATTTAGACTCTTGGTACAGAAAATAGAAATGGAGGCTAGGAAGAGGAGTGGGGACCCTGAGCCTTGTAAAGCACTGGGTTTTAGAACTTAAGTTCAAGTGGGGAACCAAGAAAAAAACTCTGATAATGTCAGTAAGAAAATAAAAATAAGTAGACATAGACAATCATCCTATGGGGAAGTTATATTAAGTGATTTTTTTCATAATCATTTATTTTCTTACAACTGAAAAGATAAAACAGCAGGAGGTAGGGTGGAGGAATTGGTGGCAGACAGTGGATAGAAGAGGTTTCTTTCTAGACAGTGATAGTTTTCTGTGACCACTTAACATTATGGAAGTTATCAGGTGTTAGAATTGTCTTAGATTTCAATCATTAGAATTATTAGTTTCTTTTGCTCTTAAAATTTGGCCTCTTCATAAATTAGCAACAACAAAGAGATCCTATGCATTGTAAATATTGAACCATTTGTTACAAAATAATATAAAATATTTAAAATCGAATTATAATTAGTTATCTTATTTCATAACTAAAAATTGCTAGAAAGGTAATATATTTAATTTATAAAGTTATAGCTTATTAGTCTATTCTTTCAAGCTTTCAAACCAAACATGGCATTTGTAAGCAAATAGATTATTCATCATATATTTAAGTGTTTGTGAAAATCTATGTGTTTTCAAGTTTACTATAAGTGATAACATGTTTAGTTCTTGACCTACTGATCTCTTTTCATCCTCATCTTGGGTGATATCATTGCCATTCATGAATTTTATGCTATGATATTATGACAAGATGACACAGAGTAAAATTTTGAGTACAGTTGGAAGCTATGGGCCCAGACTGTCTGGAGTTTTAATCCTGGCTCCTAACTGTGTGATCCAATTAATTTACTAACTGTGACACTTATGCCTCATCTTCAACATGTGTAAAACTGATTGCAATGATTTATGCCTCCTAAGGTCATTCTGGCCATTAAACAGAGTTACCAATATAAAGTCCTTGACCTCATTAAATGATCTGTAAATAGTATTATTTACTATCTACATGAGTAAACATCGGACCTGTATGTGACTGCCTGTTGGTAAAGGCCATGGAGATGTTCCAGATGCACATCTAGGTTCTTCAAAACCAGAAGGTACTATCTTCACTTCTACATTGACTTTCTCCCTGACATCACTGCCTTGCTGCTTTGAATCCTACCTTCTGAAGCTAACCAATTACCCAGACCTACTGATTTTCCTTTTTGTGTATCTACCACTGTCTTAGGTTAGCAACTTCCCCTGGTCAGTCACTACATTTCTGAATCATCCTGGTACTTTGTTCCTTTTCTCTGTTCTGCCTCCTTTCTCACCCCTTGCACCCACATGCCATAAAGCAATCAAAGAAATCCACCTAAAACACAACCTAATTGGGTGACTTCCTTAGAAACTCCCAACGGCTTCCCATCACTTGCAGAAAGAAGTCAGCTCGTAGCATGGCTTACAAGCTTTAGGTTTCAGGTGGTGCTCTAATTCTAGTTATTCTCATTTGGGGTATCCAAGCTTTTAGTTGTTGGTGGTGGTGGTTTTTTTTTTTTTCCCATTTCCTCGGTGAATATGTCTTTGCATCCCAGGTTAGGTCAAATACCATATAGTTTGCTCAAATAGAATCTATGCTTACCTCTCATTGACCTTCTATAGCATATCAAGTCATTCTTTGGACAGTCTTCTCTGCTAAACCACAATCCTTTCAATTGCTATAATTTGGGATTGGTCATCTCTGTGCCTTAATGGCTCTTAATGTTTCATGAAACTATTGAACTTAATTTTCCCAACATTTCTCAACTTTCCTCTAACTCAAAGAAAAGGGAAGAAAAGCAGATTATTTTCCTCATATTCCCACATGTTGGGAAATGCTATAGATATACTTGAATAATTTTCCAGCCTGGCTTTTATTCTGGGAATTGAGATAAAAGGCATAGAAATATCCGATAATACAAATATTTATGAAAATGTTCAAGTCTGTATATCATTCCATAGATGCAGGATCCAGCTTTAAAAGAATTGAGCAAGCTTAGGGGATTTGGATTTTCCTGGCAAAAATTTAAAAATAAAAATAACCAAAATCAAAAAACTCACACAAAAACAAATAGGTATGGATTTTTCTGTGGAAAAATTAAAAAAAAAAAAAAAACAGCCAAGAAAACAAATGGGTAGGGAGGAGAAAAAAAAATGGTCCTTTCCAAAGGTTCTGTTCAGTTCAGTTCAGTCACTCAGTTGTGTCTGACTCTTTGTGATCCCATGGACTGCGGCACACCAGGCTTCCTTGTCTATCACCAACTCCCAGAATTTACTCAAACTCATGTCCATCGAGTCAGTGATGTCATCCAGCCATCTCATCCTCTGTTGTCCCCTTCTCCTCCTGCCTTCAATCTTTCCCAGCATCAGGGTCTTTTCCAATGAGTCAGTTCTTCACATCAGGTGGCTAAACTGTTGGAGTTTCAGCTTCAACATCAGTCCTTCCAATGAGTATCCTGGACTGATTTCCTTTAGGATGGACTGGTTGGATCTCCTTGTGGTCCAAGGGATTCTCAAGATTCTTCTCCAACTATGCAATTCAAAAGCATCAATTCTTCAGCACTCTGCTTTCTTTATAGTCCAACTCTCACATCCATACATGACTACTGGAAAAACTGTAGCTTTGACTAGACAGACTTTTGTTGTCAAAGTAATGTCTCTGCTTTTTAGTATGCTATCTAGGTTGGTCATAGCTTTTCTTCCAAGGAACAAGTGTCTTTTATATTTCATGGCTGCAATCACCATCTGCAGTGATTTTGGAGCCCCCCAAACAAAGTCTCTTACTGTTTCCATTGTTTCCCCATTTATTTCCCATGAAGTGATGGGACTGGATGCCATGATCTTAGTTTTTTGAATGTTGACTTGTAAGCCAACTTTTTCACTCTTTTCTTTCACTTTCATCAAGAGGTTCTTTAGTTCTTCTTTGCTTTCTGCCATAAGGTTGGTGTCATCTGCATATCTGAGGTTATTGATATTTCTCCCAGCAATCTTGATTCCAGCTTGTGCTTTACCACAAGACTGAGGAGTAGAAAGACATGCGCTCATCTTCTCCTGTGAGAACTCCAAAATTACAACTCACTGCTTTACAACCTTCGACAGGAGAATGTTGGATCTCACCAAAAAAAGATATCCCACATCCAAGGGCAAAGGAGAATCCTCAGTAAGACAGTAGGAGGGCAAAATCATGTTTAGAATTAAACCCCATACCTGTCAGAGATACTTGGAGGGCTCAAACCAAACCTTGGGCACACCAGGAGACCCGACAGAGACTGAGCCAGACCTGCTTTTGCGTGTTTGAGTGTCTCCTGCAGAGGTGCAGGTCAGCAGTGGCCTGCCACAAGGCCAGTGGTTCTGGGTGCAGCTGACCTGGATGTGGCATAAGCCCTCTTTGAGGGGGTTGCCATTAACTCTACCACAGAGCCACCAGAACTTACACAGAACTGGGGAAACAGGCTCTTGGAGGGCACAAACGAAAACTTGTGCACACCAGGACCTAAGAGAAAGGAGCAGTGACTCCACAAGAGATTGACCCAAACTTGCCTGTGAGTGTCAAGGAGTCTCCAGAGGAGGCGTGGGTTGGCAGCGGCCTGCTTCAGGGTTAGGGGCATTGAGTAGGACAGTGTGTACATGGGACCTTTTGAAGGAGGTCACCATTATCTTCATTACCTTCACCATAGTTTGGTCTCAGGTCAAACAGGGAGAGAACAAGCCCCATCCATCAACAGAAAATTGGAATAAAGATTTACTGAGCATGACCCCATCACTTCATGGGAAATAGATGAGGAAACTGGAAACAGTGTCAGCTTTTATTTGGGGGGGCTCCAAAATCACTGCAGATGGTGACTGCAGCCATGAAATTAAAAGACGCTTACTCCTTGGAAGGAAAGTTATGACCAACCTAGATAGCATATTCAAAAGCAGAGACATTACTTTGCCAACAAAGGTTTGTCTAGTCAAGGCTATGGTTTTTCCTGTGGTCATGTATGGATGTGAGAGTTGGACTGTGAAGAAGGCTGAGCGCCAAAGAATTGATGCTTTTGAACTGTGGTGTTGGAGAAGACTCTTGAGAGTCCCTTGGACTGCAAGGAGACCCAACCAGTCCATTCTGAAGGAGATCAGCCCTGGGATTTCTTTGGAAGGAATGATGCTAAAGCTGAACTTCCAGTACTTTGGCCACCTCATGAGAAGAGTTGACTCATTGGAAAAGACTCTGATGCTGGGAGAGATTGGGGGCAGGAGGAGAAGGGGACGACAGAGGATGAGATGGCTAGATGGTATCACTGACTCAATGGACATGAGTCCTAGTGAACTCCGGGAGTTGGTGATGGACAGGGAGGCCTAGAGTGCTGCGATTCCTGGGATCACAAAGAGTCGGACACTACTGAGTGACTGATCTGATCTGATCTGATCTGATGTCTTCTTTAGAGAAAAGTCTGTTTAGGTCTTTTCCCCACTTTTTGATTGAGTTATTTGTTTTTCTGATATTGAGTGTATGAGCTGCTTGTATATTTTGGAGATTAATCCTTTGTTAGTTGTTTAATTTGCAATTATTTTCTCCCATTCTGAGGGTTGTCTTTTCACCTTGCTTCCAGTTTCCTTTGCTGTGCAAAAGCTTTTAAGTTTAATCAGGTCCCACTTGCATACTTTTGTTTTTATTTCCATTACTCTAGGAGGTGGGTCATAGAGGATCTTGTTTTGATTTATGTCATTGAATGGTCTGTCTATATTTCCCTCTAAGAGTTTTATAATTTATGGTCTTACATCTAGGTCTTTAATCCATTTTCAGTTTATCTTTGTGTGTGGTGTTAGGAAGTGTCATAATTTTATTCTTTATGTGTAGCTTTCCAGTTTTCCCAGCACCATTATTGAAGAGGCTATCTTTTTCCCATTGTATATTCTTGTCTCCTTTGTCAAAAATAAGGTATCCATAGGTACATGGGTTTATTTCTGGGCTTTCTATCTTATTCTATTGGTCTGTATTTCTGTTTCTGTGCCAGTACCATACTGTCTTGATGACTGTAGTTTGTACTATAATCTGAAGTCAGGAAGGTTGATTCCTAAAGCTCCATTCTTCTTTCTCAAGACTGCTTTGGCTATTCAGGGTCTTTGTGTTTCCATATGGATTGTGAAATTTTTTGTTCTATCTGTGAGAAATGCCATTGGTGATTTGATAGGGATTGCATTGAATCTGTAGATTGTATTTAGTAGTATAGACATTTTCACAATATTGATTCTTCCTACCCAGGAACATGGAAGATCTCTCCATCTGTTTATGTCATCTTTGATCTCTTTCATCAGTGTGTTATAATTTTCTGTATATAGATCTTTTGTCTCTTAGGTAAGTTTATTCCTAGATATTTTATTCATTTTGTTGCAATCATGAATGGGATTGACTCCTTAATTTCTTTTTCTGATTTTTCATTGTTAGTTTATAGGAATGCATATGATTTTTGTGTATTTACTTTGTATCCTGTGACTTTGCTAACTTCACTGATTAACTCTAGTAATTTTCTGATAGTATCTTTTGGATTTTCTATGTATAGTATCATGTCATCTGGAAACAGTGAGAGCTTTATCTTCTGTTCTGCATTCGTTTTATTTCTTTTTTCTTCTCTGATTGCTGTAGCTAAGACTTCCAAAACTATGTTGAATAGTAGTGGTGAAAGTGGACACCCTTGTCTTGTTCCTGATCTTAGGGAGAATGCTTTCAGTTTTCACCATTGAGAATAATGTTTGCTGTAGGCTTATCATATATGGCCTTTACTATGTTGAGGCAGGTTCCTTCCATACCCATTTTTTGAAGAGTTTTAATCATAAATTGGTGCTGAATTTTGTCAAAGGCTTTCTCTGCATCTATTGAGATGTTTTTATCTTTCAGTTTGTTAATATTGTGTATCACATTGATTTATTTGTGTATATTGAAGAATTCTAGCATCCCTGGAATAAACACAACTTGATGATGGTGTATGAGCTTTTTAATGTGGTGTTGAATTCTGTTTGCTAAAATTTTCTTGAGGACTTTTGCAGCTATGTCCATCCGTGATATTGAACTTTAGTTTTGTTTTTTCATGTTGTCTTTGTCTGGTTTTGGTATCAGGGTGATGGTGGCCTCGGAGAATGAGTTTGGAAGTGTTCCTTCCTCTGCAATGTTTTGAAAGAGTTTTAGAAGGATAGGCATTAGTGCTTCAGATGGCTTCACAGGTGCATTCTATCAAACATTTAGAGATGAGCTGATGCCTATCTTTCTAGAACCCGGTGATTATTTTCTAAGTGAACTAACATTTTTCAATGGATAGTTTATCATTATCATTAATTGACTCACATAACATGTACTGAACACTTGCTATATATCAAGTCAAAAAGCAACTACTACATAATGGGATGTAGCTTTGTAATAAAAAATCGCTATTCTTAATACCAAATATTTAGGACACTATAACCAAAAACTGACAAATACAACACAAAAGCATGTACAAGGCATATAGCAGTTAGAATAAAAATGCCACAGGGATAATGAATCAAAAGATTATTTTCTGAAGCAACATGCTATAAAACCAGATTTTATAATAAAGGGCAATTTGGTTAATATGCCAAATATTAATTAAAATAGAACTTTTCTATTTGTGATAAAACAGTGAACTAATTAACAGTATCAGCCAGTAGTTTTCAATTTTCTTCGCAGCCTGAAACTTCTCTCCTCTTAGCTAACCCAAGGGAGATATTTTAATCTAGAACATGAGTTGGCACAAACTGGCCTGTGAGCCAAATCCATGCCTCAAACTAACAATGGCTTTCACATTTTTAAAATATTTATAAAAAGCAAAGACTATACAACAGAGACTGTATTTGACTCACAGAGTCTAAAATATTTACCAGCTAGCCCATTATAGAAAAAAGCTCACTGACCCTCGGTCTAGACTCCTCTCTTCTTCCTTCCTCAAATCCAAATTAGTGTCTGCCTCCTAGTATCTCTGCCACAAAATAGTGGGCTCTTTCTCCATCCCCCTTGCTAAACTGCTCAAGATTATGACTCCATTGCCTCTTGGATAATGTGGTTCTCTTTCTCCAATCTCACCCTTTGCCAACCACCCACTTTAACATCCCCAAACATTGTTTTAAAGATTAAAAGTAACCATGTCCTTCTCAGTAAATCTTTTCTTGACATCTCAATACCACTATAACATATGTGCTCACTTCTACTGGTCCCCACTCTCCACAGAGATATCTGAGGCACACTTCACATCAAGGACTACAGATTTGCTTTCCGTCTAACCTAGGAGTTCCCATCAGGGTAGATACAGATATAACATGTGCCAAGAAGAAGGTATGTGTCAAAGGCTGAGTGAGTGAATGAGTTTAATTCAGTGTTTTTGAGTGTAGAAAAAGTTCCCACGGCTCGGGATATCCTTGGAAGAGAAGAGAATAGGTATGTGCCACCAAGAGAATGTTTGGCAAAAAATAGTAAAACCAGAAGAACAGAAAACCAACTACTCATCTGCCTTTCATGCTAATGTCTCCTTTCATGAATGCATTTGAATATATAAAATGTTTAAATGTTTAAATTATGCACAACACTAAGATGTGTACTTTACATGCTTTTCCAGTTATTTTCATTTTATAAAGTTGGCATCTGTGTGAATATAGAACTGAAAATTGACAGAATGGGTGCATTGTGTATGTGTGGAGAATAAGGATTAGGAGAAGGCAGGAAGACAGAAGGAAGATAGAATAGCTTACCACTAGCTGCTTCCCTGCTTCTAACTTCTTTCCCCTAGCTCCAGAAACAAGGCAACCTCCTTGCCTTCTCAGCATCCTTTTTTTTATTAGTCAGGGTAGACTATGCTATGCTGCAATGAAAATTTACTCTGAAATCCCATGGCCTTAACACAGCTAAAGCTTATTCTTTGCTTATCTTACATATTCATTTTTGAGCCCATATGAGATCATGGCCTCTCCTCCATTAGGTCACTCAACACTGCAGACGGATGGCATCTCCATCGACCAGACCTGTACAAGTTGGTATATTTGATCTTCTTTTAAGAGAAGGAGTACATATACACCTTCTGTCTTCATTTCAGAGCTAGTCACATGACCTCACCTAATTGGAAATTACAGTAAGGCACTGGGAATTACAGCCTCTAGTACTAGGAATGAGAGAAGAATCAGATATTGGTGCATTACTAATGTCTACTACACCCTTTCAGATGAAATGGTTAATGTTAGTAAGACAAAACTATCCACCTTGTGTACAGAATTAAAGCCTCTGTTTATTAATCTGAAGGATGTCCTACTCAGGGATTATTGATTTCATATACATTTGACCAGCAATCTAATAGACTCTGGTTATGGTTCTAGTCTCATCCTCCTTATACCTTCAGTTTATGTTGAGATTTTTTTTCCCCCTAAATACCTCATTATCCAGTCAAAAAAATAGCAAGTATTTACTCCTGGAATAAGTACCTTCTCTGATCATCTAAACAATGGCTGTCTAGAAGTTCCCCAGTTCTCCTGATTCCCTGGGATAAATGGAATAAGAACAATAGTCCACAAATTAGAAACTAGGGCAATAATTCAGGACTTTGAATACTGTTGTGTATATGGTGAAGACTGAGATAGGAGGCAGGGTGGGAATGGACTACTGGGGGTCAGTCATACATGAGTTAGATCTCTAGACTTCCTTGTTACTATGAACGCAAAAGAGAGAACCACCACTTCATATCCCAAAGGTTTTATGCTGTCTTAGAGTCTTCCTTTTCCTTTCTTGGCTACCTTAGAGGTTCATTTTAGCAGGCTCTTACCTGCAAATGTTGAAAGGAAGGCCACATATTGCAGATTGTCACAGGCCTCCCAATTTCAAAGGACTGAATTAGAAAGACTACTTCTATAACTTGTGTTAGTGATCCTCTGTACCTGTTCAGATATTTGATAAATCTAAAGGTGAGTGAATATGTGTTGGATACAAGATTAATACAGTTTAGATGAGCCCATGTTGAAAGCACATATAAACAAAACACAATTTATGAATCAAAAGGAGTGCCAGTCAATGTTCCTCCTTGGGATTATAAGGTTAATTCAGTACTTGCTTGGGGCCAGATGTCTGGCTGATCACAGCCTGAAGAGAAAGAAACCAGAGACCCTACCAGCTTTAAAAACAGAAAAGTAAGAAAATGGGTGCATGGAGACTGTTAGCAACACAACCTAATTTCTGGGAAAAACATAAAGGTTTCCTGTGGTCAAAAGGTAGAAACTTCCAACATAAGGTAAATAAGTACTAGGAATGTAATGTACAACACGATTAATATAATTAACTCTGTATGTTATATATGACAGTTCTTAAGAAAGTAAATCCTAAAGATCCTTATCACAAGGAAAGGACTTTCTTCTTGCTCTTTTATTTTTCATCTCTTTGAGATGACGGATGTTCACTAAATTTATTGTGATCATCATCTCATGATGTATATAAGTCAAATTCATTACGCTGTACACTTTATTCAGTGCTCTATGTCAATCATATCTCAATAAAAACTGGAAGAAAAACACAACAAAACAAGACAAAATCAATCATTCATCTCCTCAACGGCAAGCAGCACTTCCTTTTCATATTTAATTTTTTTTCTAATTGGGAACTGTATTATAATCAATGCATACTCTAAAATTTGTATTAAATCATTTTTTTACTAGTAATGGTGATTTAGAATTGAAGGGCTAATAAGAATAAATATTTCCCTTTCACCATAAAAAGGGAGAGAGAGAAATAAATAAATACCAAAACAAAACAGAGGCTTCCTGTAGCCTGAGAGGAGGAAGATCTTATATGAGTTAAGGGCATAATGCACTCATAATGAGTCCACAGTCGCCAAGCTAGTCTAAAGCCAGTCCATGGATAAAGTGAAGATATTTCTCTTCTGTTTCTCATTTTGGTTATGTCTCTTTTCTTGTTCTTCTCTTTCAGGTATCTGTACAGGGGCCTGGGACAATCTCCCATTTGTCATAGTCTCCCCAGTAACTCTCCCCTCTGTCACCCCTTGGGAGGTCTACATGGAGATGACAAGGTGCCCAAGTGTACACAGAGTTTGGTCCTCACTGTGTCAGCCTGTTTCAAAAAACTGAACCAGTCATTAATGTTTAAAATTCAGGAGACTTCATATAAAATTCAGGATGCCTGACTGCTCTGGTTATCCTGGGTCTGCATTTCTCCCACGGCAACTTTTGGCTGGAGCTGAGTAGCAGATGCTCCCTTTAAAAGAGGCAAGAGCACAAGAACTCTGTAGTCTCTCTGTTCCCCATAGTCTTGTTTGCAATGAGGCTGGGCCTTTAATATCAGGTTAGCCTTGATGTTTTCCTTGGATTCCCAGCCTGTTTTAGTTAATCATTTTTTTTTTTTCTTCCTGGACTCTTTAGATATTTCAATTTGAAACTTCTGGCTAGTATAACCAAGTTTTAGTCAAAGTATCAAGGTTAGATAAAGTATTCTTGGACATATTTTGCATGCCCTAGAAGGCCAATATCCAGGTGTCAGTTTAGAGGAGAGAAATCTTGGAGGCTGCTTATCGTATCTCAATCTTAGACAAAAAGAATCCTGAAGGGCCACATGTGGTCTAATCCAATGTATGGAATTCAAGGGGTGGAATTAAGACCTAGCTAGTGTGTATTTGGCAAAAGAATTGCACATGCATTATCTGATTTGTTATAGCCTTTAGTGACAAGTAACAAAAACACACACAGTACACAATGATCTAACAAAAAAAGAGGTTCTGTTTGTTCTACAACTGAAAAGTGTAGGAGTCAGTCTGGCTTTAGGTGTAACTAGACCAAGAGGCTCAAATGACACAATGGACATGAGACTTCTGTTTCCATCTTTTGTTTCTGCTTCCACTGGCTCTACTCTCAGACAGCCACCTTGCATCATGGTCACAACGTGGCTGCCAGCATTTCCAGAGCTACATCCTTTCAGGTCCATATCCAACAAGAGAGATCTTTGTCCTAGTATTCCAGGAAAAGCCCAAATACATCACATCAATTCTGAGTGGGACATACTGGGACTACTTTGTAGCCAGGGGAATATCAATCAGGCACCAGCGACAGATTAGATACTCTGCTGCTGCTGCTAAGTTGCTTCAGTCATGTCCAACTCTGTACAGCCCCATAGATGGCAGCCCACCAGGGTCACCCATCCCTGGGATTCTCCAGGCAAGAATACTGGAGCGGGCTGCCATTTCCTTCTTCAATGCATGAAAGTGAAAAGTGAAAGTGAAGTCACTCAGTCATGTCCAACTCCTAGCTACCCCATGGACTGCAGCCCACCAGGCTCCTCCTTCCATGGGATTTTCCAGGCAAGAGTACTGGAGTGGGGTGCCATTGCCTTCTCCTTACTCTACCTGAGAAATAAAAGTAGAATGAAGGGCAAGTATAATTCCTCAGTTGGAAATCCATCTGTGGTTACTAGGAGAGAAATGAATGAATGATGGATAGCACCAGTAACTAATTTCAACTGTGTCTGGGCCACTTGTTAAAAAGCAGATTCCCACTGCCCAGGTACTCTGACTCATGAGGCTCAGAAACCTTCTTATTTAATAAGATCTTGAGGGATTCTGATGCAAGATGTTATTAATTCAAACTTTGTGAAACACTTCAAGACTACAGTGTCTTATTACAACTAAAAATAAATTCATAATTACATGCCAGGAACCATATTAAGTATTTTACAGCTATTATTTCAGATAATCCTTAAACAACCCTATGAAGTAGGACAATTATTAGCTCCATTTTTGGATGAGGAAGTGAAGCTTTAGAAGTTTCATAATTTTCCCAATGACACATCAATAATGATAAGTGGCAGAGACAGAATTCAAACCCACAAGTAACTGACTGTAAACTTAATGTTTTTACTACTCTGTTATAATGTCTATATCCCTTTAGATTTCTGTGTTTGCCATAGATTGGAGGATGATTCATGAGTCAGAGAGTCTAATCTTGCCATTCTTTGAGATGAATAACAGCTTATTGATATTCACCAGAGTGAGTCACTGAGTTAGACAAAGTTATATCAAATATCAGTGTGTTGTTCCTTTACTGCTGTATACTATATGTGGCCTTAGGAAAGTTACATTTGCTTTCCGAACTTCAATTTCCCTTTCTATAAAGGATTATTGATTTCATTTCATAAGGTTGACATAGGAATTAAATGAATAAGTAAAATGTTCAAGGCCTTCCCTGGTGGCTCAGATGGTAAAGCGTCTGCCTACAATGTGGGAGACCCGGGTTTGATCCCTGGGTTGGGCAGATCCCCTGGAGAAGGAAATGGCAACCCACTCCAGTATTCTTGCCTGGAAAATCCCATGGATGGAGGAGCCTGGTTGGGTACTGTCCATGGGGTCGCAAAGAGTCGGACATGACTGAGTGACTTCACTATCACTATCTAAAATGTTCAAGACCTTACTTATCCTCAGTAAATACTGGATATTTTTTTCCATCTGTGTGTTTAATCACAAACGATCAGATGATGATTTCCTTTCCTATCATTTTGTTGTTGCTGCTGATTTGTTGAGAAGTATCACTGTAGGCTCCTCATTATCCTTAGTGTAGGCACCAAACAAATTCTGGTCATTTTGTAGTCTTCAGATGTTTGTAATGCCCATGAGAGCTGGTATTTCAGTTTGAGTGAGGTGCTCAAGAACTGGAAAGAGATGAGGGAGTAAATATTTATTAAGTGCCTATTATATAAGTAGACATATTTCAGAAACTATTTTAAGTTTTTTATATTATTATGGAGAAGGAAATGGCAATCCACTCCAGTACTCTTGCCTGGAGAATCCCATGGATGGAGGAGCCTGGTGGGCTGCAGTCCATGGGGTCGCGAAGAGTCGGACACGACTGAACGACTTCACGATCACCATTGAGGTATAATTGACACATAACATTATCTTAATTTCAGGTGGACAATAAATGATTTGGTATTTGTATATTTTACAAAATGATCACTGCAATAAAACTAGTTAAGATTTATCACCATAACTAGTTATAAATATTTTCTCATGGTAAGAATTTTTAAGATCTACTCTCTTAGCAACGTTCAAGTATATAATGCAGTATTATTAACTGCGAAGAGGGTTATGGCAACCCACTCCAGTATTCGTGCCTGGAAAATCCCATGGACAGAGAAACCTGGCAGTCTATAGTCCATAGGGTCGCAAAGAGTTGGACAAGACTGAAGCAACTTAGCACACTATATGATTTATTTCATTGTCAATTTTTAATATTTTGAGGAACCTCTATAATGTTTTTCATAGTGGCTGCACCAATTACATTCTCATCAACAGTACACGAATGTTGCCTTTTCTCTGCATCCGCATCAACACTATGTCTTGTCTTTTTGATAATAACCATTCTAGCAGGTATGAGCTGATATGTCAGTGTGCTTTTGAATTGCACTTCCTTGATGATTAGTGATGCTGAGCACCTTTTCAATACATGCTGGCCATTTGTATATCTTCTTTGAAATATTTATTCAGATCCTCTATTTCATAATTGTATTACTCACTTTCTCTTATTGGATTGTGTGAATTCTTTATATATTTTGTATATTAACTACTCATCAGATATGATTTACAGATATCATCTCTCAGATACATAATTTGCAGATATTTTCTACAAATATTTTTGTAGGTTACCTTCTCATTTTATTGAGTTTCCTTTGCTGTACAGAAACTATTTAGTTTCATGTAATCCCACTTGTTTATTTTTGCTTATGTGTCAAATTAAAAAAAAATCATTATCAATACCAGTATCAGGGAGCTTACCATCTATGTTTTCTTCTAGGATTTTTATGTTTTAATTTTTCTAAGAAGATATAAAAATGGAAAACAGGTACTGAAAAGGTGTTCAACATCACTAATCATCAAAGAAGTACAAATCAAAACCACACTTACATATATACTCTTCATCATAAATTGAGTGTGTAGGTGTGGGTTTTTTTTCCTGGGTTTTCTGCTGCTACTGCTAAGTCACTTCAGTCGTGTCTGACTCTGTGCGACCCCATAGACGGCAGCCCACCAGGCTCCCCAGTCCCTGGGATTGTCCAGACAAGAACACTGGAGTGGGTTGCCATTTCCTTCTCCAATGCATGAAAGTGAAAAGTGAAAATGAAGTTGTTCAGTAGTGCCCAACTCTTCACGGCCACATGGACTGCAGCCTACCAGGCTCCTCTGCCCATGGGATTTTCCAGGCAAGAGTACTGGAGTGGGCTGCCACTGCCTTCTCCATTATGTTCCATTCATCTAAATCTGTTTTTATTCTAATACCCTACTGTTTTAATTACTATAATTTTGTAACATAGTTTCACATAAGGGCTCATGATGCTTCCAGCATCATACTGTTGTTCTTTCTCGAGATTGCTTTGGCTATCTGAGGTCTTTTGTGTTTCCATACAAATTTTAGGATTGTTCTGTTTCTGTGAAAGTGCCCTTGGCCCTTGATAGGGATGTCATTGAATCTGTAGTTTGCTTTGGGTAGTATGGACGTTTTAGTAATATTCTCATCTGTGAGCATAAAATATCTTTCCATTTATTGGTGTTTCCTTCAGTTTCTTTCATAAGTATATTATAGCTTTCAGTGTACAGCTCTTTTACCTCCTTGATTATATTTATTCATAAGTATTTTATGCCTTTGTTCAGTTCAGTCACTCAGTCTGAACTTCAGTTTGTGACCCCATGAATCGCAGCACGCCAGGCCTCCCTGTCCATCACCAACTCCCGGAGTTCACTCAGACTCATGTCCATCAAGTCAGTGATGCCATCCAGTCATCTCATCCTCTGTCGTCCCCTCCTCCTTCTGCCCCAATCCCTCCCAGCATCACAGTCTTTTCCAAAGAGTCAGGTGGCCAAAGTACTAGAGTTTCAGCTTCAGCATCAGTCCTTCCAGTGAACACCCAGTACTGATCTCCTTTAGGATGGACTGGTTGGATCTCCTTGCAGTCCAAAGGACTCTCAAGGGTCTTCTCCAACACCACAGTTCAAAAGCATCAATTCTTCAGTGCTCAGCTTTCTTTACAGTCCAATTCTCACATCCATACATGACTACTGGAAAAACCATAGCCTTGACTAGATGGACCTTTGTTGGCAAAGTCATGTCTCTGCTTTTCAATATGCTATCTAGGTTGGTCATAGCTTTCCTTCCAAGGAGTAAGCATCTTTGAATTTCATTGCTGCAATCACCATCTGCAGTGATTTTGGAGCCCCCAAAAATGGACTCTGACATTGTTTCTACTGTTTCCCCATCTATTTCCCATGAAGTGATGGGACTGGATGCCATGATCTTTGTTTTCTGAATATTGAGCTTTAAGCCAACTTTTTCACTCTCCACTTTCACTTTCATCAAGAGGCTTTTGAGTTCCTCTTCACTTTCTGCCATAAGGGTGGTGTCATCTGCATATCTGAGGTTATTGAGATTTCTCCTGGCAATCTTGATTCCCGCTTGTGTTTCTTCCAGCCCAGTGTTTCTCATGATGTACTCTGCATATAAGTTAAATAAGCAGGGTGACAATATACAGCCTTGACGTACTCCTTTTCCTATTTGGAACCAGTCTGTTGTTCCGTGTCCAGTTCTAACTGTTGCTTCCTGACCTCCATGCAGATTTCTCAAGAGGCAGGTCAGGTGGTCTGGTACTCCCATCTCTTTCAAGATCTTCCACAGTTTATTGTGATCCACACAGTCAAAGGCTTTGGCATTGTCAATAAAGCAGAAATAGATGTTTTTCTGGAACTCTCTTGCTTTTTCCATGATCTAGCAGATGTTGGCAATTTTATCTCTATGGTTCCTCTGCCTTTTCTAAAACCAGGTTGAACATCTGGAAGTTCACAGTTCATGTATTGCTGAAGCCTGGCTTGGAGAATTTTGAGCATTATTTTACTAGTGTGTGAGATGAGTGCAATTGTGCGATAGTTTGAGCATTCTTTGGCATTGCCTTTCTTTGGGATTGGAATGAAAACTGACCTTTTCTAGTCGTGTGGCTACTGCTGAGTTTTCCAAATTTGCTGGCATATTGAGTGCAGCACTTTCACAGCATCATCTTTCAGGATTTGAAATAGCTCAACTGGAATTCCATCACCTCCACTAGCTTTGTTCGTAGTGATGCTTTCTAAGGCCCACTTGACTTTATACTCCAGGATGTCTGGCTCTAGGTGAGTGATCACACCATTGTGATCATCTAGGTCATGAAGATCTTTTTTGTACAGTTCTTCTGTGTATTTTTGCCACCTCTTCTTAATATCTTCTGCTTCTGTTATGTCCATACAATTTCTGTCCTTTATCGAGCCCATCTTTGCCTGAAATGTTCCCTTGGTATCTCTAATTTTCTTGAAGAGATCTCTAGTCTTTCCCATTCTGTTGTTTTCCTCTATTTCTTTGCAGTGATCACTGAGGAAGGCTTTTTTATCTCTCCTTGTTCTTCTTTGTAATTTTGCTTTCAGATATGAATATCTTTCCTTTTCTCCTTTGCTTTTCACTTCTCTTCTTTTCGCAGCTATTTGTAAGGTGTTCTCAGACAGCCATTTTGCTTTTTTGCATTCCTTTTCCATGGGAATGGTCTTGATCCCTGTCTCCTGTACAATGTCACGAACCTCCGTCCATAGTTCATCAGGCACTCTGTTTATCAGATCTAGCCCCTTAAATCTATTTCTCACTTCCACTGTATAGTCATAGGGATTTGGTTTAGGTCATACCTGAAGGGCCTAGTGATTTTCCCTACTTTCTTCAATTGAAGTCTGAATTTGGCAATAAGGAGTTCATGGTCTGAGCCACAGTCAGATCCTGGTCTTGATTTTGCTGACTGTATAGAGCTTCTCGATCTTTGGCTGCAAAGAATATAATCAATCTGATTTTGGTGTTGACCATCTGGTGATGTCCACGTGTAGAGTCTTCTCTTTTGTTTTTGGAAGACAGTGTTTGCTATGACCAGTGCGTTCTTTTGGCAGACCTCTATTAGCCTTTGCTCTGCTTCATTCTGTATTCCAAGGCCAGATTTGCCTGTTTCTCCAGGTGTTTTTTGTCTTCCTACTTTGCATTCCAGTCCCCTATAATGAAAAAGACATCTTTTTTGGGTGTTAGTTCTAAAAGGTCTTGTAGGTCTTCATAGAACTGTTCAACCTCAGCTTTTCAGCATTACTGGTTGAGGCATAGGCTTGGATTACTGTGATATTCAATGGTTTGCCTTGGAAATGAACAGAGATCATTCTGTTGTTTTTGAGATTGCATCCAAGTACTGCATTTCAGACTCTTTTGTTGACCATGATGGCTAATCTATTTCTTGAAAGGGATTCCTGGCCATAGTAGCAGATATAATGGTCATCTGAGTTAAATTCACCCATTCCAGTCCATCTTAGTTCACTGATTCCTAGAATGTCGACATTCATCTTGCCATCTCCTGTTTGACCACTTCCAATTTGCCTTGATTCATGGACCTAACATTCCGGGTACCTATGAAATATTGCTTTTTACAGTATCGGACCTTGCTTCTATCACCATGCACGTCCACAACTGGGTATTGTTTTTGCTTTGGTTCCATCCTTTTATTCTTTCTGGAGTTATTTCTCCACTAATCTCCAATAGCATATTGGGCACCTACCCACTTGGGGAGTTCATCTTTCAGTGGCCTATCTTTTTGCCTTTTCATACTGTTCATGGGGTTCTCAAGGCAAGAATACTGAAGTGGTTTCCCATTCCCTTCTCCAGTGGACCACATTCTGCCAGACCTCTCCACCATGACCCGTCTGTCTTGGGTGGCCCCACATGTCATGGCTTAGTTTCATTCAGTACTGGAGACCCACTCCAGTACTCTTGCCTGGGAAATCCCATGGACAGAGGACCCTGGTAAGCTGCAGTCCATCGGGTCGCGAAGAGTCAGACATGACTGAGTGACTTCACTTTAACTTTTCACTTTCATGCATTGGAGAAGGAAATGGCAGCCCACTCCAGTGTTCTTGCCTGGAGAATCCCAGGGACGGGGGAGCCTGGTGGGCTGCCGTCTACGGGGTCGCACAGAGTCGGACACGACTGAAGCGACTTAGCAGCAGTAGCAGCAGCAGCAGTGGGCCATGTGATCAGATTTGCTAGTTTTCTGTTATTATGGTTTCAGTGTGCCTGCCCTCTGATGCCATCTCGCAACACCTACTGTCTTACTTGGGTTTTCTTACCTTAGACGTGGGGTATCTCTTCATGGCTGCTCCAGCAAAGCACAGCCGCTGCTCCTTACCTTGGATGGGGGGTATCTCCTCTGAAGCTTAGAGAAGTTATTTGCCTAGGGTCATTCCCCCAGGCAAGTGGAGGATTCAGAATTTGAACCCACCCTTCATCCTAGTGACTCCACAACTTTTGGGCTTTTCTGCATGTTACTTTCCTATGAAAGTGAAGCCCTCATTGTGTATGTAAACTCTTCATCTGGTGCTGATTCTACTAGACCAAATTTCATTAGTGAAAACTTCAGTTTTCTTGGCATTTTAATGTTCAAAAGCAGAATAAAAAGGACTCATAAAATGTGAAGAAGAAACATTGATAGTTTTACTGATGAACTTTATAATGCTGAAGAAGTATTGATTATGACAGTAATAAACATACTGTCTTTTAAATACAGTCTTAGTTTACCTTTTTTTTTTTACCCTAGGGTAGAAATTAGACATTAAGACTAATTAAATGCTAATATAATAAGTTCTCTAATAAGTAAAACACTTTACATACCAAGTTTTTCTCTTTTCTTTGCGCTGAGAAGCAAAAAGTCTTTGAAATCCTTGGTTGAGTTAGAAGAAGTTGTTTTTAGGTAAGTGCAATAAATTTATGATGAAGATGAGACTCTTCAAAGTTGCCTTTCTTATTTGTTTTGCACTCAATTCTCCTAGTAGAATGGCATAAAAATTCAATTGAATAGGAAAAAAAATTCACTGCAGTTCCAGAACTTGATCAATTATCTAACAAATTATGAAACTGAATATATTATCTTAAAAAATCCATTTTATCTTTCCAAGTCAGTTATCATTATTCTTCCTGAGACTCAGGAAGAGAATTCTTTGGGTTTTTCTAAAACTTCCTGAAGTTCAGATACTCCAGTCTTTCTCTCCATTGGCCACCAATATTCTGAAAATGATAATAATTCTACTTCCAACCTAAGGAAACCACTCTTACCATGAACCTGAAAGCAACACCAACATCTTCTTCAAGTAATGAATTTCAAATATTGATTCAAAAAAATATTTTCACTATTTTAAAAATCCTAAGTAGCTTCAAGTAAGTTACACTTTCTCAAAAGGACTACAAATTTGTTCCAGAATTTATCTTAGCAAAGGTATTATAGGATGGTACAAACAACATGAATGCTATGCTCTTTCTTCACAGTTCAATATTAGATTTTGAGGAGTATGTATATGTGTGTGTGGGGCGGGGTGTGGGTGTGGGTGTGTGTTTGTGTGTGTTAGTCACTCAGTCGTATCCAACTCTGTGTGACCCCATGGACTAAAGTCCACCAGGGCCCTCTGTCCATGGGATTCTCCAGGCAAGAATGTTGGAGTGGGTTGCATTCCCTTCTCCAGTGGATCTTCCCAACACAGGAATTGAACCTGGGTCTCCTGAATTGCAGGCAAATTATTTACTATCTGAGCCATCCAGGATATATATATTTGACATACATTTAAAATATATATATATATATATATATATTCCAAATTCTTCTAAAATGCAAAATCGTTAGCCCACAGAAGCCTAATTAATATATGGAGGAAAAGTGATTCCTTCTCAGGCACATATCTTCCTTTATATAAAGCTGTTGTTTAGGCAGAGGTTTCCTTTGGCATTGCCAGTTCTTTTTTTTCTCATTGCACATCCTAGGTCTCCTCTGTCCAGACAACTAGAGATTCTCTGCCTACATTCAGCCTCACATGTGATTCTGCCAAGGCTTGACTTGGACTCCAATAATTTGGAGCTAAGGAACTCACACACTCCAAAATCATAATCTTCATTGTGCTAATAAAACTGATTCATGAAATAGGATGCCTTTAATCTTCCTAAAATTATGTGCACCTTAAGTCCAAACCAAACTGTGATATAATGGGTTCTTTGTTGTTTTTGTTCATTCCAAAGTCATGTCCAACTCTTGGTGACCCCATGAACTGCAGCATGCCAGGCTTCCCTGTCCTTCATTATTTCCCAGAGTTTGCTCCAACTCATGTCCATTGAATCAATGATGCCATCCAACCATCTCATCCTCTGGTGTCGCCTTCTCCTTTTACCCTCAATCTTTCCCAGCATCAGGGTCTTTTCCAATGAGTCAGTTCTTCACACTTGGTATTGAAGTATTGAAGCCAAAGTATTGACGCTTCAGTTTCAACATCAGTCCTTCCAGTGAGTATTAGGGTTGATTTCTTTTAGGATTGACTGGTTTGATCTCCTTGTTGTTCAAGGGACTCTCAAGATTCTTCTCCAGAACCACAGTTCAAAAGCATCAATTCTTTGTTGCTCAGCCTTCTGTATGGTCCAACTCTCATATCCATACATGACTACTGGGAAAACCATAGCTGTGTTTAAATAGACCTTTGTTGGCAAAGTCATGTGTCTGTTTTTTAGTACCACTGTCTAGGTTTGTCATAGCTCTTCTTCCAAGGGGCAAATGTCTTTTAATTTCATGGCCGCAGTTAATATCCACAGTGATTTTGGAACCCAAGAAAATGAAGTCTGTCACTGTTTCTTTATTTTTCCCATCTACTCATCAAGAAGTTATGAGACCTGATGCCACAATCTTAGTTTTTTGAATGAGTTTAAGCCAGCTTTTTCACTGTCTGCTTTCACCTTCATCAAGAGACTCTTTGGTTCCTCTTCACTTTCTGCCATTAGAGTGGTATCATCTGCATGTCTGAGGTTATTGGTATTTCTCCTGGCAATATTGATTCCAGTTTGTGATTCATCCAGCTTGGCATTTCACATGATGTACTTTGCATATAGGTTAAATTAATAGGATGACAGTATACAGCCATGTTTTACTCCTGTTCCAATTTTGAACCAAGAACCACATGAACAGTATGAAAATGCAAAAATATATTACACTGGAAGATAAGCCCCCAGGTTGGTAGGTGTCCAATATGCTACTGGGGAAGAGTGGAGAAATAGCTCCAGGAAGAAAATGTCTGGTGGTAAAAGTAAACCCCAATGCTGTAAAGAACAATATCGCATAGGTACCTGGAATATTAGGTCCATGAATCAAGGTCAATTGGACATGGTCAAGTAGAAGATGGCAAGAGAGAACAGTGACATTCTAGGAAGCAGTGAACTAAAATGGACAGGAATGGGTGAATTCAGATAACCATTATATCTACTACTGTTGGCAGGAATCCATTAGAAAAAATGGAGTAGTCCTCATAGTCCACAAAAAAAGTCTGAAATGCAGTATTTGGGTGCAATCTCAAATATGACAGAATGATCTCCATTCATTTCCAAGGTAAACCATTCAACATCACAGTAATCCAAGTCTACATCCCAACTGCTAATGCCAAAGGAGATGAAGTTGAACAATTCTATGATGACCTACAAGACCTTATAGAACTAGCACCCCAAAGAGCTGTCATTTTCATCACAGGGGACTGGAATACAAAAGTAGGAAGTCAAGAGATACCTGGAATAACAGTCAAGTTTGGCCTTCGAGTATAAATGAAGCAGAGCAAAGGATAACAGAGTTTTGCTAAGAGAACACACTGGTCATAGCAAGCACCCTTTCAAACAACACAAGAGGTGACTCTACACAGGGACATCACCAGATGGTCAATACTGAAATCAAATCGATTATATTCTTTGCAGCAAAAAATGGAGAAGCTCTATACAGTCAGCAAAAACAACACCTGCATCTGACTGTTGCTCATATTATCGGCTCCTTTTTGCAAAATTCAGGCTGAAATCGAAGAAAGTAGGAAAAACCGCTAGACCATTCAAGTATAACCTAAATCAAATCCCTTATGATTATACAGTGGAAGTGACAAACAGATTGAAGAGATTAGATGTGGTAGCCAGAGTGCCTGAAGAACTATGGACAGAGGTTCGTAACATTGTACAGGAAGTGGTGACCAAAATCATCCCCAAGAAATGCAAGAAGGCAAAGTGTTTGTCTACTGCTGCTGCTGCTGCTAAGTCGCTTCAGTCGTGTCTGACTCTGTGCGACCCCATAGACGGCAGCCCACCAGTCTCCCCCGTCCCTGGGATTCTCCAGGCAAGAACACTGGAGTGGGTTGCCATTTCCTTCTCCAATGCATGAAGTGAAAACTGAAAGTGAAGTCGCTCAGTCGTGTCTGACTCCTAGCCACCCCATGGACTGCAGCTTACCAGGCTCCTCCGTCCATGGGATTTTCCAGGCAAGAGTACTGAAGTGGGTTGCCATTTCCTTCTCCTGTTTGTCTGAGGAGGCCTTAAAAATAGCTGAGAAAAGAAAAATGAAAAGTAAATGAGAAAGGGAAAGTTATACTCAACTTAATCCAAGTTCCAGAGAATATCAAGGAGACAATACGAAAGCCTTCTTAAGTGAAAAACACAAAGAAATAGAGAAAAACAATAGAATGAAAAGACTAGAGATCTCTTCAAGAAAATTAGAGATACCAAGGCAACACTTCATGCAAAAATGGGCACAATAAAGGACAGAAATGGTATGGACCTAACAGAAGCAGAAAATATTAAGAAGAGGTGGCAAGAATACACAGAAAAACTATACAAAAAAAGTCTTAATGAGCTGGATAACCACAAAGGTGTGGTCACACACCTAGAACCAGACATCCTGCAGAGTGAAGTCAAGTGGACCTTATGAAGCATTACGATGAACAAAGCTAGTGGAGATGATGGAATTCCACCCGAGCTATTTCAAATCCTAAAATATGATGCTGTTAAAGTGTTGCACTCAACATGCCAGCAAATTTGAAAAACTCATCACTGGTCACCGGACAGGAAAAGGTCAATTTTCATTCCAATCCCAAAGAAAGGCAACACCAAAGAATGTTCTAACTACCATGCAATTGCATTCATTTCACATGCTAGTAAGGAAATGCTATCCTTTAAAATAGGCTTCAACAGTACATTAACTGAGAAATTCCAGATGTATAAGCTGGGTTTAGAAAAGGCAGAGGAACCAGAGACCAAATTGCCAACAACCATCAGATCATAGAAAAAGTGGGTTCTTAAATGTTACTATGTTTAAGAACCACTTGGAGAGATTGTCCAGAATGTCTGTGGGGGGAATGCAGGAATTCCCCACAGACATTCTCATTCAGTAGGTCTGAAATAGGATCCAGGAGTTTACCCTTTTAACAAAGACCACAGATGCTTATGATGCAGTCATTCAGCAAGCCAAACTTTGAGAAAAAGCTGTTTTTATCAATGAAAATAGAAGGGAAATAAAATAATAAAACATTCAGATAGTATAGATGAAGCTTTTCACATGCCCTCTCCACCTCACCCCTTTTCTCCTTCTCTTAAAGATTTGGCACCTACACTTCCCAGCCAAGGATGGTTCCCCGTGAACTGTAGCTGCCCCTGCTTTAACCAAATTGTTCAAGTCTCTGAAATCAGATAGAGGACACCCTTACTCCACTTCTACCACACACATATTCTACTCTTGAGGGCTATTGTATTTGGCAGTGAAACAAGTATACTAGTGTTTGGGAAAAAGAAATTTAAAAAATGTGAAAGACCTTGCTAAGTGAGTTGTGTTTAAAAAATATTCAAGTACTGCCCATGCTTTTGGAACATTTTTTTGTAAGCCACAAAGTGCTTTACACAATATTTTTTCCCAGGCTACCTATACTGAATAGGTATACTGGTTTCCTCCCAAATTTCTGTTGGCATAGAACCTCAGATTGAGACTTTATTTGGAAGTTAGGTATTTTCAGATTTAGTTAGTTAAAATGAGATCATAAATCTTACCATATCAAAATGGACTCCAATCCAATGACTACTGTCCTTATAAGAAAAGAAAATAGAAACACATCGATGAGATGAACCCATAAAAGGAGAAGCACACGTGATGATGGGATAGATATATCAGTGATGCATCTACAAGAAAAAGAATGTCAAAAACTGCTGGCATTCCCTGAAACTAGAAAGAGACATGGGATGGCTTCTCCTTCAGAGTCATTACCAGGAGCTCCTTGATTTTGTTCCTGACTCCTGATTTCTTGACTTTGGACTTCTGGATTCTAGAACTGTGAGAGTAAATTTCTGTTGTTTTAAGCTACTTGTTGTGTTAGTTGCTCAGTCATGTCCGACTCTTTGTGACCCCATGGACTGTAACCCATCAGGCTCCTCTGTCCATGAAATTCTCCAGGCAAGAATACTGGAGTCGGTGGTCATTCCCTTCTCCAGGGAATCTTCCTGACCCAGAGATTGAACCCAGGTGTCCCACATTGCAAGCAAATTGCTACAAGGGAAGCCATTTAAGCTACCTAGTTTGAAGTAATTTCTTACAGTAGCCCTAGAAAGATAGTATACTACCTTTCCAGTCTTCACTTTATTCCCTTATGCTTATCTTCTCAGAAAGCAGCCTCCATGTTTTGCCTTCCTCTATTCACCCTCCTGAAAAGAAGAGAAGCAAAAAGCAAAAGCGAAAAGGAGAGATATAAGCATCTGAATGCAGAGTTCCAAAGAAGAGCAAGGAGAGATATGAAAGCCTTCCTCAGCGATCAATGCAAAGAAATAGAGGAAAACAACAGAATGGGAAAGACCAGAGACCTCTTCAAGAAAATTAGAGATACCAAGGGAACATTTCATGCAAAGATGGGCTCGATAAAGGACAGAAATTGTATGGACATAACAGAAGCAGAAGATATTCAGAAGAGGTGTTAAGAATACACAGAAGAACTGCACAAAAAAGATCTTCATGACCAAGATAATCACGATGGTGTGATCACTCACCTAGAGCCAGACATCCTGGAGTATGAAGTCAAGTGGGCCTTAGAAAGCATCACTATGAACAAAGCTAGTGCAGGTGATGGAATTCCAGTTGAGCTATTCCAAATCCTGAAAGATGATGCTGTGAAAGTGTTGCACTCAATGTGCCAACAAATTTGGAAAACTCAGCAGTGGCCACAAGACTGGAAAAGGTCAGTTTTCATTCCAATCCCAAAGAAAGGCAATGCCAAAGAATGCTCAAACTATCACACAATTGCACTTATCTCACATGCTAGTAAAATAATGCTCAAAATTCTCCAAGCCAGGCTTCAGCAATATGTGAACCGTGAGCTTCCAGATGTTCAAGCTGGTTTTAGAAAAGGCAGAGGAACCAGAGATCAAATTGCCAATATCTGCTGGATCATGGAAAAAGCAAGAGAGTTCCAGAAAAACATTTATTTCTGCTTTATTGACTATGCCAAAGCCTTTGACTGTGTGGATCACAATAAACTGTGGAAAATTCTGAAAGAGATGGGAGTATCAGACCACCTGACCTGCCTCTTGAGAAATCTATATGCAGGTCAGGAAGCAACAGTTAGAACTGGACATGGAACAACAGACTGGTTCCAAATAGGAAAAGGAGTACGTCAAGGCTGTATATTGTCACCCTGCATATTTAACTTCTATGCAGAGTACATCATGAGAAATGCTGGGCTGGAAGAAGCACAAGCAGGAATCAAGATTGCCGGGAGAAATATCAATAACCAGATATGCAGATGACACCACTCTTATGGCAGAAAGTGAAGAGGAACTAAAAAGACTCTTGATGAAGGTGAAAGAGGAGAGTCAAAAAGTTGGCTTAAAACTCAACATTCAGAAAACAAAGGTCATGGCATTTGGTCCCATCACTTCATGGGAAATAGATGGGGAAACAGTGAAAACAGCATCAGACTTTATTTTGGGGGCTCTAAAATCACTGCAGATGGTGATATTAGCCATGAAATTAAAAGACACTTACTCCTTGGAAGGAAAGTTATGATCAACCTAGACAGCATATTCAAAAGCAGAGACATGACTTTGCCAACAAAGGTCCATCTAGTCAAGGCTATGGTTTTTCCAGTGGTCATGTATGGATGTGAGAGTTGGACTGTGAAGAAGGCTGAGTGCCAAAGAATTGATGCTTTTGAACTGTGGTGTTGGAGAAGACTCTTGAGAGTCCCTTGGACTGCAAGGAGATCCAACCACTCCATTCTAAAGGAGATCGGTCCTGGGTGTTCTTTGGAAGGAATGATGCTAAAGCTGAAACTCCAGTACTTTGGCCACCTCATGCGAAGAGTTGACTCACTGGAAAAGACTGATGCTGGGAGGGATTGGGGGCAGGAGGAGAAGGAGACGACAGAGGATGAGATGGCTGGATGGCATCACCGACTTGATGGACGTGAGTCTGAGTGAACTCCGGGAGTTGTTGATGGACAGGGAGGCCTGGCGTGCTGTGATTCATGGGGTTGCAAAGAGTCAGACACGACTGAGCGACTGAACTGAACTGACCTGATTCACCCTCCCTTTTCTTTCATAGTCCAAATTGAAGTTATCCCTCAAAATCCAGTTTAAACAGGACTGATATCAAAATCTTGGCTCTCTGTGCACTGATGCCAAACACAAACACAGAGACAGAGTTATACAGGAGAAAAAACTAGTGGCTTTATTTCTTTGCCGGGCAAAGAAGGAACCAGGCACACTCATGCTTCAGGAGCTGTGCCGCCTTTCCTGGGCAATAGGAAGAGGTTTTTATAGGCTGGACTGCTGGTCAGGGGTAGGTGACAAGGATCGGGACAGTGACAGGCTTTCATTCTTCTGATGGGTTGGCAGTGAGGTAAGTAAGGAGTCTGCATTATCAACCTTCAGGTTCAAATGGTCTGGGGTCTGCATGCTTGTGGACAGCATTACAATTCTCCTACCTGCAGGGGTTTTCAGTATGTGCAAAATAGCTCAAAGACACTGTCTGTAGGACCTTGCCCCAGGGCTGCTCTTGTCTGTTTCTCCCTGGTCTTGCATCCCTTCCTTTCCCTAATTAACAAGTGCTTGAATCTGCCCACTGGGACTCAGGGAAGGTCATGGAGGCTGAAGGAAGGTTGTTTCCTATATTCAAAGAAATGGGGGACACAGAAAGTCTTTGTGCCCAGGAGTCCCGTGGGGACCCTGCTCAGTATCAGGACTTTTTTTTTTTATAGAACTTTCTCTTGTCACTCACCTCAAAGTCGAATGTTTCAGGTATTTTCTCTGAATAACTATGCAGTTGTGGTTTAGTCAGTTGTGTCTGACTGTTTGCACTCTGTGGACTGAAGCCCACCAGGCTCTTCTGTCCATGGGATTTCCCAGGCTAGAATACTGGAGTGTGTTGCCATTTCCTTCTCCAGGGGATCTTCCTGACCCAGGGATAGAACCCACATCTCCTGCAAGTCTCCTCAATTGCAGGCAGATTTTTTACTGCTGACCTATGGGGGAAGCCCAAATAGTAAGCCCTAGTTGAACAAACTATTGATTATGTAAACTTGTCTTAGCATTATGACACTCTTTATTGACTTGAACTATAAGTTAAATCATAATTTGGTTATTTAAATGTTATGGCTTTATATTTTATCTCCTCAATTAGTTTATAAACTGTGAGTAAGAGAAGTTTGGCCTTTGCCTTTGGCTCCTGGGAAGTAGCCTCTAAACCCTTGGAATATCTTGCTTGATTATAGAGTGTTTTTATTTACTTGGGGCCTTGGGCCAAACCTGATAATCTATGCTAACCGTTCGATGTATGATGAGGGGCCTTGGGCCACATGGGTTCAGCTTAGCCTCTGGAGGGAATGGAGACTAAGCGTAGCTACGTGGGTGATGACCAGGCCTCAGTAAAAACTGCAGACACCAAGTTTCAGACGAGCTTCCATTGTTGGCAGTATTCCATGTATATTTTTTACACACTGTTGCTGGGAGAAATCGGTACCTGGCTCTCTGGGGGAAAGACAACTGACACCCCAAGCCTTAGTGTCTCCTGGACTCAGTTCTACACAGCGCTTCCCTCTGCTGATTTTAATCAATATCCTTTGGTTTTATTGCATTAATAAACTGCAAACATGAGTTTCACTGCTACCTGAGTTCAGGGAATTCTGCTAGTAAATTATTCAACTTGAGAAAGGTCTTGGGGACCCTGAACTTCCCATTAGTGTGAGAAGTGAAGTTAGTTTTGAGGACTTCTGACCCCTGCAAACACTAATAAAAGAAAAGGACTGGACTGTGTCATATTTATATGACATAAATATTGTGACATAACCATAAATATGGTTATTTATGACATAAATAACCATAACGCAGAACAGAGTTTAGTATACACCATTGAATTATTTAATTCTAGTAGCAATTTACTGTTTAATTTCTTCCCCAAACTCTCCGTCCATTGCATATCACATACAGATGACTCCTTAAACACAGGGCAGTGAAGAGGGAAAAGGGAAAGTGATTTGAGTAAATGTGCTAAGTGAAAGGAATTCTATGCGATAATAACCACGACCATTTACTGAGAATATATGAAGCACCAAGTACAGTTGCTGGTCTTTCACTTGCAAAACCTCTTAATTCTCACAGCAACCAATGGAAGTTTTATTGTTACTTTTACCTCTTTGGCAGGTGAGAAAAACAGATACAAAACTTTTAGCTAGTACGCGTAACTAATCCGCTAATATTAACCTTTGAAACAATCCTTGAATCCCTTATCTTCTTCTAGCCACTGCCCTATTCCTCTGTGCTGCCTCACAGCCAACATCACAGAAAAACTTCTCCAAGTTGATGGCATCCCACATCGTCACCTCCTCACTTCTCACATATTCCTTCAATCACTCGAACCTACTTATCTACACTTTCTGTCAAATTTGTTTTGTCAAGGTCTCCAAGCACCTTCATGTTGCTAAATCCAGCGGAAATGCCCCGGTTTTCATTATACTACATCTCATAGTTTATCATGTCCTCCTTATTTAAGTAGTTTTTTTCTCTTCTGACTTTTTTATGCCACTTGATGATCCTAACCAGTCTCTTTTGATGACACCTGTTCCTTTACCTAAACTTACTTTCCAATGTTGGCATGACCCTGGGCTCCCTTCGTGGCCCTGTTCCAAGTGTACTATCTCCCTAGGTGATCTCATTCCCTCATTTGAAAGCATCTATATGCTTATGATGCCTAAATCTAGAATACCAGCCACCCTGACATCTCCATGGGGTTCCAGGCTCAAAAATCTATGTTCCATATCTATTGTCTAGTCAACATCATCATGTGAAGGAGACTATAGATATGGAAAAAGTAGAAGCGAAGCGGACTCCCCTGGTGCCTCTGTGGCTTGGTGTGGCATCAAAGGAAACTGCTTTCCTGCTCTAATCATCACCCAGGATATTTATATTCAACTAGAGTAGATAAAAGTTTTGAGTCAACACAATGGCTTTTTAATAATTCATGTACAGTGCATGTATGTACATGCATGATATATTGAGATTTTATGGAACATTTCATAAATTTTGAATATTTAGATTCAATTCAATTTTCTACAAATCTGTGTGACAGCTAAACCGAGACATCTGTTTTGATCTCAGTTTTAGAATAAAACTCAAACCCCTTTAATAGTCTTCAGTTTTATCAAGTACAACTCTTGATCCTACTCCTACATTCTATATTCTGGATACACTGCCCTTGCTAGTCATCGAATGTTCTTTCCTACTCAGGACACTGGTACTGCTTTTCCCTCTGACTGGCATGTACTTGTACCCCCTGATCTTGCACAGCTGACGTCTTCTCAGTCTTCAGATTTCAACTCAAATGTCATCCCCTCATCAGGGCTTTTCCTGACCCCTGCCCCAACTGAACTGGGAGCCCATCCCCCACCACCCCATTACTCTGCATCATGTGAATTTGCTTACTTCCTTTGCAGACCTTATATCTGTACTATTTTTGGCTGTCTGTCCATGTCTGCCCTCTCTTTCACTATTAGAGTGTGAGCTTGGAAGGAATAGGTTTCTTATCTGTCTTACTCACAACTGCACCTCAGCACCTATAGCAGCATCTGGCCCACAGCTGGCCCTCATAATTAATTTGTTCAATTAATTTGCTTTACTAAACACCTATGCCAGGGTTTGAACTTGGCTTCAGAACTCAAGCTCTTAAATACGCTGCTTGACTAACATTTCAACTGAAGCAAGTGACAATAGATATAAAAGATGATAAATGTTGGCTTCAGTCAAGAAAGATTTCTTGGAGAAATTGTGAATGATTAGATACAGGGGAAAAAAATAAAGGAGAACGTTCCAGACCAGGTGAACACATAGAACTAGAAAGAAGCTGAATCAAAGAAGTGAATGAGAAAGAAAGCTTAATTATAATTATAATGGAATTGGTATTGAACATTCACAACATAACTTTTAGGTGGGAAAGTTTAATTCAATCCTTGTTTTTCCCAGTTTTCATACCAAATTTAAGTTCTTTGGGGGCTGATAAAAACACATACATTGACCTAAAACCCAGTAACTTTGAGTCTTATTATGTTTGCTTTTAGTTATGCTGTAATAACGTGGTGGATACCTGGCAGAAAGAGCAGTGGGAATTAGGTGCCAGTGTGAGGACAAGAACTGAAGAAACAAAACATTTTCACTTTGCAAATAAATTGATTTAAGCGTTCTCCAAATGTTGTACCTTATATATTTTCATCTTGTTTCCAAGAATATGCCACTCATTTTGAAGTCTAGTGTTGTTAAATAAGAAAGCTTAATTAATATATAGGAAAAAGTATTATTCACCTCACTCAAATGCTTAGAAAAATATACTTAGCTATGATTCACAAAGGAAGCTGAGGGCCAACTGCAAACTATAACTCCCACTCAGAGATAATGAAGCATGAAATGGCACTTTAGAATTACAATTACATTGAGAGAAAGTGCCTTAAACTCAAGGAAAAAAAAAAAAAGTATTGAAATGTTAAACAAAACTACATAGAGTATGTTCTCATAGGTTATTAGCCAACAAATTGTATGTTATTTGCATGGGTTTTCTTTCCAGTTTATGTGAGTCTTTGCTTTTCCTAAATGTTGTAATATTTCTTAATAATTTCTTATGAGAACAACCTATTGATTTATGTGATTTAAAATTATTTTCAGAAAGAAATGTACCTCAGCCTAGAGTTTCATTATAGCAGGTAGCTATTGTGGTCAAATTCTAAATATATGTTCCTTTGAATTCCCCTCACAAAACATTTCAGACATCTCTGCTTCTTGAATTGTTATGTATGTTTGATGTTTTCATTTGAATTTGTTTATTTTCTAGCCTATCACTAACCTGAAAACCTCAGCTGTTCCTTAACTTTTCCCAAATATTGAATAAATTTTCTCATGATCCAATAAGTATATGACTCATATATACAAAGCCCAAAGGAAGTATTCATGGCCTTTGATATTGTGTTATTCAAGAAATAAAGAATGAAAGTATCTTTATTCAAATATTTAACTCCTAAGTATATCATGTTAAGCCTACAAACTAATTTTATTCTTATTCTTCTTGATATTGCTGTTATGATTATATAAAATTACCCGTATCCATTCATGAATTTTGCTGATTTAAAAAATGCATGAGAATAATGTATTTTGCATAGTAGAATATTTTAAAAATTAATAGTGATTTTATTTTTCTCCCTAAATAACAGGAAATGTTTCCAGTAATTTTTTAGAGCAGGACATTTGGTACAGATAATGTTGCTATAGCAACTTTAGAACAGGCTTAATTTGGGCCACAGTGAGTGCACCCACTTGTTTTAAATTCATCATTCAGTCTAATCTAGCATTTACATGAAAAATTCCATTTACAAATTCTGCAGCAGAGTGCCAATTTGGAAAGTTGTTTAGGGATACTATGCCTCATATTTTCACTTGCAGTCATGGCAATTATTAAGAGCTTATATTACAGTACGTACCAAGAGCTCTAATATTTATTAGTAATGTGCTTAGCTGCTCAGTCATGTCTGACTCTTTGAGACCCCAAGGACTGTAGCCCTCCATGCTCCTCTGTCCATGGGGATTCTCCAGGCAAGAGTACTGGAGTGGGCTGCCATGACCTCCTCCAGGGGATCTTCCCAACCCAGGGATTGAACCCAGGTCTCCCTCATTGCTGGTAGATTCTTAACCATCTGAGCCACGAAGAAAGCCCAGTGTTTATTAAGGAAAAAATAAAACCTTTCTCCAATTTTACTCAAAATTAGAAGCTTTGAAGATCTTTTTAACCTTAGCAAATCTCTGAAAATATTTTGACACTAAAATACATTTTACTTTCTAGTGTTAAGCCTTATAAAATCTTGGAAAAGAGATTTTATTGTAATTGCTTGGGGAAAGAAATTTTAGCTTACTCTGCATTAGCTTATTTCTACTGTTATGATACCATGTAGGTATAAGAATCTTGACAGGATTTACACACATTTAGGATCAAGATGTCTTCAGATGAGACAGGGACACAGGGGCTTCCCAATTCTAGGGAAGTGTGCTGAATGAAATGGTCTTTAGATGTCAATCTTGTAAAAGCTAAAGCCTTTAACTTATGATGCCAAGTAAGATTCATTCTTTGTTACAAATGAGGTATTGCCTTTGAGATAGCAAATATCTTCACTTCCTTTACCTCTTCCTGGAATTTATTTCCTGTGCTATTATGTTAGGATTCAACTCAAATATTAGGCTATCTACCACTCCTTTCCTGATTTGCACTGCTGAATTACCCTCTTCTCCAGAACATTGGGTCCAGACTGGGCTCTTCTATTTTACATACTTATTTGCATATTTCTCATTACTAGGTGGAGAGTTCCACAAGGAACACTTGCTTAAGCTTAGTGTCTTCTTTCCCCCAAACCAAAACAAATTCAACAAACATTTGTTCTATCGAATCAACACAGGGCTATTGACCACTTACCAACCATAATAAATAAGTGTTCTGGACTTATAATTTTCATTTGGGACAATCTATCCTGTAATGATATGTGAGAGACTAAGGCAGTAAATGGGATGGATAATTCTATACTTTTGCCTCCCGAGAACATGAGGATTAATGAGATGACAACACAGTTCCATTTGATACAAAAGGAAGGTGATGAAACTTCAGTAGAAAAGTGTCTATATTAATGAGGAAATATGTTTTGTTTAAACACTGAAAATTATGAGTTTGGAATTTCCCTTACGAAAGTCCCAGAATAGTCTTGCTGCTATTTTAGGGGCTTACATTTCTGTTTCAAAAATTAATCCCAGGTCAGGATTCTCCCTAACCTATATGAGGTAAATAAGTAATTGTTCTTTTCTTTTTTTAAAGCTCTACAGAAAATAGTTTCTCATCTTTCTGGGAACATTATCCATTGCTTCATGTGTTAGTCACTCAGTCATGTCTGACTCTTTGCAAACCCATGGACTCAGGCCCACCAGGCTCCAATGTCTGTGGAATTCTCCAGACAAGAATACTGCAATAGGTTGCCATTCCCTTCTCCAGGACATCTTCCCAACCCACGGATCAAACCTGGGTCCCCTGCATTGCAGGTAAATTCTTTACCATCTAAGCCACCAGGGAAGCCCCCAGTGTACACAAATAAATAAAAAACTAGAATGTGATACATAGAAAGTATATTAATTATTTAACATATATTGATCACTTATCATATTCCAGACACCATTTTAAACATGTTCAGTGTTATCATATTAAGCATGTTCCAATCATGTGATTCTCAGTGTGATTGTGTTTTTTACCAGTTCATTGCCTTCTCAACTCAAAATCTCCCCCTCATTCCCTGTTCTGAAAAAAATAGAGCTGAACCCTTTAAATATTTTTCCTTTGCAAAGTGGCACAAGATTAAGCATTAAATGGAGTTGGGGGACACTGACAGAAGAAATGATGTTTCTCTTCCTGAGTCTAGTGTCCTCGCCTTGCCGTGCTCCTTCAGTGAGCATACTTCTGGCATCTGACTCCTGCCATGTGCAGCAGCTCACAGGACCAGTGGCCAGAATCTTCCCCCAAGACCCCTGAGACTTATCTTCACAGCCAAGCACGATGGTGGAAGCATCTCCCTAGGGATGACTTCCCCTGGTACCTTCTCCGGCCACCGTGCAGCCCACACGTTCCATTGTTCTACCCTGGGTGCTGTATCTCAGACTTCAAGTAGTAACTGCTCCTTAGGAACTGTTATTGCTGTATTCTGTAGAGTTCTCTTTACTTCTTGCTAGCCAATCCTCTGTTACCTCCAACCCCCTGTAAGATTAATAAACCTTGTTCAAATATTTGTGAGGTTTCTGCCTCATGCCTGCAATCTCATTGACACAGTGTCTTCATGAGGTAGCAATTTGTAAGCCTATTTTATTGATAGAAACAGGCTGAGAGAATAACTTTTCCAATATCATATAGGTAATAAGTGGAAGAATTGAGATTGAATCTTATTTTTTTTCTAGCTTCATAGCTCAAATACTTAGCCATTTATGACCAAGAATAATTAAAAATAGCTTCCCCTTTTATTCTCAGAAATGTCCCACTTTGTTTGATAAATTACATAGCTACCCTAATTAAACTATTTTTCATTTTGTTTAAATCCACAATTTTCAAGCCTTAACCTCATGACTTAAATGAGAATGAAAATCACATACATGTCACATTCTCTGTTCAGTTCCTTTAACCTCTTTCTCTCACACTCAAGAAAGCACATGCCAAGACAAATTCTAGAATGTTAATAAAGAGATAACATTGAATCAACTCAAATTTATAACAAAGGCAAGTCTTCCACATATTTTGCTATTTTGTCAACTGTGTGTGTGTGTGTGGTGTGTGTGTGTGTGTGTGTGTGTTAGTCACTTCAGTCATTCCCGACTCTTTGCAACTGCATGGACTGTTGCCTGCCAGGCTCCTCTGTCCATGGAATTCTCCAGGCAGAAATACTGGAGTAGGTTGTCGTTGCCTTCTCCAAAGGATCTTCCCAACCAGGAGATTGAATCCTGGTCTCCTACACTGCAGACAGATTCTTTACTGTCTGAGCCGTCAGGGAAGCCCTACTGTGTCTACTATCAGTAATTAATTCCTTATGATACATTACAGCTGATCGAGACACAATATGGGTTATTCTAACCCATTCACTAAGGAAACACCCTCATATGTAAGCTAAAGCTCTTCAATTGCTTTGTGTAATATACAATGAATTATGTATACTATATGAATTGTTAACAATGTATACATATGCTTTATTACTATACAAAGTGAATTGCTTTATTAGTATACTTTAAAAAAAGTTGATTACTCCAAGAGTGCCAAGTTATATCTCAAGCAGGACAATTGCTTTGAAGCTTTATCGCTGTTCTGAATATTAACTTTTTCAGTTCAGTTCAGTTCAGTTGCGTCGGGTCCGACTCTTTGCGACCCCATGAATCACAGCACGCCAGGCCTCCCTGTCCATCACCAACTCCCGGAGTTCACTCAAACCCATGTCCATCGAGTCGGTGATGACATCCAGCCATCTCATCCTCTGTCGTCCCCTTCTCCTCTTGCCCCCAATCCCTCCCAGCATCAGAGTCTTTTCCAACGAGTCAACTCTTTGCATGAGGTGGCCAAAGTACTGGAGTTTCAGCTTCAGCATCATTCCTTCCAATGAACACCCAGGGCTGATCTCCTTCAGAATGGACTGGTTGGATCTCCTTGCAGTCCAAGGGACTCTCAAGAGTCTTCTCCAACACCACAGTTCAAAAGCATCAATTCTTCAGCACTCAGCTTTCTTCACAGTCCAACTCTCACATCCATACATGACCACTGGAAAAACCATAGCCTTGACTAGACGGACCTTTGTTGGCAAAGTAATGTCTCTGCTTTTCAATATGCTATCTAGGTTGGTCATAACTTTCTTCCAAGTAGTAAGCATCGTTTAATTTCATTGCTGCAATCACCATCTGCAGTTTTTTTGGAGCCCCCAAAAATAAAGTCTGACACTGTTTCCACTGTTTCCCCATCTATTTCCCATCAAGTGATGGGACCAGATGCCATGATCTTTGTTTTCTGAATGTTGAGCTTTAAGCCAACTTTTGCACTCTCCTCTTTCACTTTCATCAAGAGGCTTTTTACATGTAAATAACTCAAGAGTAGGGGCTCTAGATAGCAAACACACATGAAACTGTGCATCTCACCAAAAACATCCTACAAGAAATTAAAAGAAATGTGACAGAACCTTGCTTTTCCATCTTCAGATAAACTACTAACATTTTTCCCAATAAGCCAGGAATGAAGATTCCTTACCTAAGAATTTTCAAAGCTTTCCTAAGGCTATAAAACACAGTTTTTTTCTTCCAAGTTACATTTGATGACAAATATTTGAACACCACTGAAGCTATAGATCCCTCCCCAAAGTTTAGAAACCAGAAGGTTCAGAAAAGGGATTAAATGTGTGGTAATTTGGGAATGAAGCAGTGCCATGTCAGATGCTCGATAACTAAATAGCAAATCTCTGTGTTAAGTGGATAGATGAATATTGTTTCCTCAACCAAGTATCATCTGCAGTTACCCAACATACTTACCTCGATATTGTGTAACCTAAGCATATGAAATGTGCAAGGCACTGACAATTTCAAACTCCTATTTGGAGTTAGGAAAAGTACTTGGGAATCTAATCTTGTCATTTTAAGGATTATGTGGCCCATGTGTTTGAGTGGGGATTAAAGACTGACATTGGGCCTTAACTTCACCAAGAGTCTATCCTCAAACAGCTATGACCCATCATTCTTGAGGCCTCGCCTGCAGACTTCTCAACAAGGCTTTGGCATATGTGAGCCACTGCATCTGCTTGCTGCATACTAGTGAGCTCTGCCTCCCTTAAGATATTTAATATCTATCACAGAGGCACCAGATGCCTGACCGCAAAAGAATACTAATGAATACTGTAGAAGCAGGTTCAAGAAAGATTATGGAAATTGTTTACAGAAGGCTTAAAATGGATGTTATACTAACTGCTCACCTGGGTTTCCTTCTATTGCTTCTAGAAATCAGATACTGTTGTTCATGTGGCTATGTAGTATCATTTGGCGATTTGGGTTCTCTCTAGATATTACAGACATTCTATTCTTTCCTTGAATCACAAAAGAACTGGTTGATAAGACTGACTATGGCTTGAAGGCTTAGCAGTGTATCTCTAGTTCTAGAGCTCCAGTTTTCAGCTGGAATATTCATTTGAAAAATACTTAACATGTTTTCCTTAGTGAATGTTTGTGCTGATTACAATGTGAGAGTTTACTTCTATGGTTACACAACCTTATATTCACAGTATGTGTTTTTGAACACAAGGCCATAATATACTCATAATAAAAAATTATGCATGCAGTGACAAAACATTATATGCACCTTTTAGAGATATTTGTTGCTGGTAAAGTGTTTACTCATAAAGATCGTTGCATATTTAGAGCTATTATTTCTGCAAATTACAATCAACAATTTTTCAAGAGAAAATTGGAAATCCATGTTATAGACTGTGTACAGAATAATAAGTTTAAATAGCATAACAAGCACTACTGAATTTACCCCAAGGCAGTCAGAAGATATTAAAATAAAACTTAAGCTGGATTTGAATTTTTGAAAAGAGTCATTTGCCTTTTAGTCCTCTGTAAATTAATGAATTCTTTCTTGATTATAGAAGAAATAAAACTAGGGAAATCTGCTGTATGTGCTTCTCCCATACTTTTACTGAAGTGACAGGAGTGTTGCCTCCAGCCCATTTGCGATCCCTCAGTCTGGTGCTCAGGCAGTACCACCTTTTGTTGGTTTGTTTATGTCAATGTCAGAGCCATGCCTGGATGCTCCAAGCCTTTCAGCCAGTAGCAACGTACAAGGAAAGGATAAAGGAAAATTTTTAGAATGTATAATATAAGTAACACTGGTATGGGTTTGAGGCCTCTGAGGTATGAATACTTAAGCTGTTCAAGGAGCTGAAAAAGCAACAAGCAAGTGTTAAGTAATGAAAACTTTCAATAATTACCAGTCCCTCCACCTTGGCTGTAACAGGCAAAATATTCTGCATGCTATTATATATATCCTGTGATTCATCCCATCCGCCATGAGACAGAGATTAATGCTGCAATACTAAAGAAGGAAAATGTGATTACACCAGATTTTATTGTAATACCATTATCGATTTGTTGCCATAATAATGTAGGATGCACATTGCTTTACTCCAGTAAGTTTTTATTTTTCTACATTTCCCCCTAGAGATTTGAGAACCTCTATGTCTATAAAATTGCAGCCTTGAGTCTGCAATTGGAAAGGCCTATCTATTGTTCTAAAGTTACCTTTAATCTGACTATACAGGTAGGCATAAACTATCATCGTAATAGAATGCTGATCCTTAGTACTATAAATTTTCCATCACTGGGCTCCTGCCTTGAGTGTGCCTTATTGCATCAGGTGTATCTGTTCACACATTGAGTTTTTTTCCTCCATCTTAGTCATTTTTATTCATGGGATGAAATGGATTCTGCAGTATTATAGATTTCAAACTTAACCAAAAAGCAACGAAGCCTGCCTTCCTCATACCACTCACTTTAAAATAGAAAACATATTTCAATTAGTCTTATTAAAGTAAAACCAAAACGCTTTTGACTTTTTAGAGGTCTCTACTGTCCCAGCATTGATTGTATTTAAAAGATACACTCCCCTCTCACATTTTTGTTTGTTCATTTGCCAGTACTAGTATTTTGTTAATATAATCAAACGTCTTCATAAATTATTACTTAATATATGGATTCGATGTCTTCTTTATGTAATAGGCACCTTGGGTGACACAAAAGGGGACACAAAAGGGCTTCCTGGGTAGCTCAGCTGGTAAAAAAATCCGCCTGCAATGCAGGAGACCATGGTTCGATTCCTGGATCAGGAAGTTCCCCTGGAGAAGGGATAGGCTCCAGTATTCTTGGTTTTCTCTGGTGGTTCAGACCATAAAGAATTTGCCTGCAATGCAGGAGAACTTGGTTCGACCCCTGGTTTGGGAAGATCCCCTGGAGAAGGGCGTGGCAACACCCTCCAGTATTCTTGCCTGGAGAAGCCCCATGGACAGAGGATCCTGGCAGCTATATAAAGTCCATGGGGTCTCAAAGAGTTGGACAGGATTGAGCAGCTAAGCACACACACAAATTTATTCCTTGCCAACTCTTCCGTTTCTTACCTCTCTCTCACTAGGCCAGTCCATCTGTCCTCATGGCTTGTGTACTACCCACGTGGGGATAGTTTCCAAGTTTGTGTCTCTGGCTCAAATCTCTTCTGACTTCAGACTCCTGTATCAACTGTCTGGTTAACATAGCATCTCAAAGCTATCTCACACTTCACACATTCAAAGTGAAACTCTTGGTTTCCCTTCACACCTGCTTCTCCTCCTCTTCCTTATCTCAATAAATGTCATCATTACTACCCACCCAGCTGTTTATGCCAGAAAGCTGGGGATTATGCTTCTCTTCATTCCCCACATCCTGTCCATCAGCAAGTTCTAATGGTTCTCTCCAACAAACATGTTCCAAACCCATCCACTCTACTCCATACCCACTTCCACAACTCCTGCCCTGGCCTCCAGCTGGAGGCTGCTAACTGCTCCCCTAGGACCACACCCCCCCAAACCTGTCCTCTAATCCATTCCCCCATGTAAGAAATAAATATTCTTTTAAAACATAATTTATATCATGTCACATCCCATTTCACTTAGAAAATAATGAAAAATGTTTGGTGTTATATTTAGAATCAAAGCGAGATTTCTTACCCTGGTTTACAAAGCCTGGCCCTGTTCGCCTCAGCGACATGACTTGCTGTCATTTCCCCTCTGCCAGATGTGCAGGAGCCACCCACCATCTCCCTCCTTGGAGACTGTGAACGTGTTATTCCCTTGCTGTGAATGTTCTCCTTTTCTGCTCTTTGAAGGCTGGCTCCTTTTCACCCTCTGGGTCTCAGTTAAGTATCACCTGCTTAAAGAAGTTTTCTTCTTCAGCACTTTGCTTCAGTCTCACCCCAGCCTTCTACGTCACCACCATTATTTCCTTTCACAGCACCCCCTCTATATCCTTCATACACTTTCAAAACTCTGTAATGATTCATTTAACTTATTTACTTTTCATTGTCCATCCCTCTCTCCAGACTAAAAGTTCACTTATAGCAAGGATATTGTCTACCTTGTTTCTCTTTATAGACTTAGAGCCTAACACAGTGTCAATCACATAAGAAATGGTCAAGAAATGGACATACTAACATTTCCCTGGATCATCACTTACTATCAATATACTCTTATTTATTGCTGCCTAGTCATTTCTGTCCCCATAATCTATTTCATGTCCTTAGTTCAAAATAAGCATTTAATACTTATTTCAAGTTCTGTTACCTTATCACTATGCACTTATAATTTAAAAATAACTTTAAAGATGCTACTTCATTAATCTTCTAAATATTTTCTTCTATAAGTTAGCTCATTTCTTAAAATACCAAGTGTATTGGTTTCTGTTCAGTACAAATGACCACAAGGGAACTTCTCTGAAGGTCCAGTGGTTAAGACTCTGTTTCTGTTGCAAGGAGCACAGTTTCAACCCTGGCCAGGAAACTAGATTCCCACCACCCACCCTCCCCCCGCCCCACAAATACAAATGAGCACAAAACATCAGCGGCCTAATACAATTAAAGTATATTTCCACTCATGCTCCAAACCTCAGCATGTCAGCAAGGGCCTCTGCTCCACAGTCATCCAGGGATGCAGACGTATGGCAGAGCTGCAAGTGCGTCATACAGCCTCCTCAGTTTCCATGGAGGGAGAAGAGAGAATTAGAAACTGCCCATACTTTTTCCTTATTCAAAACAGCACACCATACCTTTGCTCATATGTCACTGGATTAAAACAAATAGTATGTCCCTGCCTAACAGCAAGGGGCCAGCCAGTAAGTGAAAAGCTCAGGGAGCATTCCTTTCTCAGCCCCTCCTGCCATACCATCAAAATGGCATCACTAACAATCTTAAAGAATTTAGAATTCTTTGCTTTTCTATAGTAGGTTGAGGATGTGTGTATATATGCATTTGCTAATATGTATTGCTCACCTTAAACATACGATATGTATTTGTAATGTAATTCAATTTAGATGGGAGTGTTTGCATAGATGTGAGCAGTTAATATGCACAACTCACATGGAACAAAACCTTGAAAAGATCCTGTGTTTCATAACATACTGTGTAAATTAATACAATAAAAGAAAAAGTGTAACTGTGGGTGAGAATAATAGAAATAAGGAAAATGAAAAGAATGTTTTATTCAGCCATAAAAATAAATACTATCTCAGGGGTAATTTGTTCTTTCAATCTGACAAAAACATATGCATAAACATGTACATGCAAGTAAAAAGTTTCAACAAATCACCATTTCTCTCTAGATCAAAAACTTTTCACTAAAACTGTCAAAAGTCTTCTGTCCGTTAACTATACCTTATCTACCCTTTCAAAAATAAATCTTTTATTTGTGCTTAAAAAAAAAAAAAACCAACTTGGCTTAGCAGTAGCAATGGAAACCTGAAAAATAGTTGGTCTCTGACCTCAAGAAATCCATTTAATGAGAGAAGTCTGGCTTGTAAATGGTTAAGTACATTATGATAAAGTTTATAGTCAACATATCTGCAAGTGCTATTGGAACAGGGAAGAGAGGTAGAGGAGGCTTCATGGAAGTGATTTGACCAGAAACTTAACGAATGATTTGGGGGAAAGTGGGAGTGGGGAATATTTGACCAGAAACTTAACGAATGATTTGGGGGAAAGTGGGAGTGGGGAATCCAGTTCAAAAATCACTGTACCAACCAAGAATTCTGTGCCCAATTACATTGCATATCAAGATAAATTTCATGCACACATCTTTAGTCGGGTCACTTGTGCTGGGGAGCAGTCCAAAAAGATCTTGGCAGCCCTGATAAGCAATTCGCTAGATATAGAAAAAGGTTGCAACAAAGGTCCATCTTGTCAAAGCTATGGTTTTTCCAACAGTCATGTATGGATGTGAGAGCTGGACTATAAAGAAAGCTGAGTGCCAAAGAATCAATGCTTTTGAACTCTGGTGTTGGAGAAGTCTCTTGAGAGTCCCTTGGACTGCAAGGAGATCCAACCAGTAAATCCTAAAGGAAATCATTCCTGAATATTCATTGGAAGGACTGATGCTGAAACTCCAATACTCTGGCCACCTGATGCCAAGAACTGACCCATTTGAAAAGACCCTGATGCTGGGAAAGATTGAGGGCAGGAAGAGAAGCGGACAACAGAGGATGAGATGATTTGAAGGCACCACCAACTCAGTGGACATGAGTTTGAGCAAGCTCCAGGTGTTGGACAGGGAAGACTGGCATGCTACAGTCCATAGGGTTGCAGAGTCAGACAGGACTGAGCGACTGAACTGAACTGAGAAGTGCTCTAAAGGCATGTGAGGGAGACCTCTCACACTTTTCTAAGGCAGAAAGTACAATCCCTGTAGAGAAAAATTTGGCAACCTCTTGTAAAATCACGTACACATTATTGACTGACTCAGCAATTCCCTTCTAGGAATCTACCAACACTGGCAAAAAATCGGATAGCTGTTATAGACAAAGCTATTGATTACAGCACTATTTTTAAAACCAAAAATATAGAAACAAAATTAACTTTCATCAACAAGGACTGGCCACATAAACTGTGATACATCTATGCAATACAGATCCTGCACCTGTAAAAGGAATGAAGACTATCTCTTTCAACAACTATAGAGTATTTTATATTTAAGTAAAAAAGCCACGAGAGGAAGAGTATAATATGCCATCATGTATCTAGGAAAGGAGGGACACTAATATTTATGCTTCTAAACCAAACATATGAAATTACCATTTTTATTTAAAAAGTAGTCAAATATTGGCAATTTGATCTAGTTCTATTTAATGAATATGCATTGGCCTATATTCTTGAAAGTGAAAAGTTAAAAATTTTTGAATGATGTCTTCAAGATACATATCCCACATTTTCCCTAAATAGTCCTAATTTGCACCTATTTCCAAGGTGTAGTTATTAATACAATCCCTTTTTACACTTAAAGTGTCTCAATTTAGAACAAAATGTTAGAAGGGGAGAAAAGGTAGACAGGACAAGTGGAAGTGAAGAAATAAGGATGGAAAAATCAGAAATAGAAGTTTGATTCCTTGAATACAGTTTGTGTTGTCAATTTAACATTGAAAATCTATAAAGATTTTAAATGTTAAATGAAGTCAATAAAACTAAAGGTATGTTTATTAGTATAATGTACAGAAGCAATTTAGAATGACATAACAATGCAATAATAGTTTCTTAGTGGGTTAAGGAAAAAAGAATTGCAAACATGTCTTAAACGCTTTTCATGAGTTATATTATTGATACTGCTAGTATTACTCTGGAGAATCCCAGGGATGGGGGAGCCTGGTGGGCTGCCATCTATGGGGTCGCACAGACTCGGACACAACTGAAGCGACTTAGCAGCAGCAGCAGCAGCAGTATTACTCTAAGAAAGCTTTATATGAAGTACAGAATAAAGCAAATGAATAATTGTATTTATGTCATTAAGAACCAAGATTTTCAGTAGGAGAGAAGAGATGATAAAGAAGTAAGTTTCAGTAAATATTTAATTAGCTCTCAATTTGAATAAGAAGCTCCAATATGAACTCAGGATAAATGTTTTATATGTGTGTGTATATATATATGTGTGTATATGTGTATGTATGTATGTATGTGTATATATATATGTATATATATGTATGTATATATATTTGAAGGACTTTAGGTTTCTAAAACAACTATAGATTCATAGCAAAATTGAGAGGAAAATACAGATATTTTCCCTTATATGCCCTGCCTCCACATATGTGCAGCCTCCCCTGTTATCAGTATCACTCACCGGAGTAGAATATTTGCTATAATTGATAAACTCACATTGATAGATCATAATCACCCAAAACCCATAGGTTATACTAGGGTTTACTCTTGATGCTATCCATTCTGTGATGCTAAGTTGCTTCAGTTGTGTTTGACTCTTTGCGACCCTATGGACTGTAGCCCATCAGACTCCTCTGTCCATGAGATTCCCTAGGCAAGAATATTGAAATGGGTTGCCATTCACTTCTCCAGAGGATCTCCCGACCCAGGGATGGAACCCACGTCTCTTATGTCTCCTGCATTGGCAAGTGAGTATTTACCATTAGTGCCACCTGGGAAGCCCCCATTCATTCTATAAGTTTGGATAAATATACAATGACATATTTTCATCATTATAATGTCATACAGACATTATAAAAATTCTTCATTCTCTACCTATACATTCCTCCAAATTCCACTCCTGGCAGCTACAATCTTTTTACTACCTCCCTAATTTTGCTATTTCCAGAAGATCAAATAGCTGGAATTTTATGTTATGCAGCTCTTCTCACAATAGTTTATTTCACAATATTAATTGCAGTAATATGCATTTAATATTCCTTCATATCTTTTAATGACTTGTTAGCTCATCTCTTTTAAACACTGAATAATATTTTATCATTTGGATACACCACTGTTTATTTACCATTAATCTACTGAAGGGTATCTTGATTGCTTACAAGTTTTGGCCATTATAAATAAAACTGCTACAAATATCTATGTGCAGGTCTTTATGTGGACATAAGTTTTCAACTTATGTGCTGTATGGATCACAACAAACTGTGGACAATTCTTCAAGAGATGGGAATACCAGACCACCTGACCTGACCTGCCTCCTGAGAAATCTGTATGAAGATCAAGAAGCAACAGTTAGAACTGGATATGGAACAACAGACTGGTTCCAAATTGGAAAAGGAGTATGTCAAGACTGTATATTATCACCCTGCTTATTTAACTTCTATGCAGAGTACATCATGAGAAATGCCAGGCTTGATGAAACACAAGCTGGAATCAAGATTGGGAGAAATATCAATAACCTCAGATATGCAGAGAACACCACCTTTATGGTAGAAAGTGAAGAAGAACTAAAGATCCTCTTGATGAAAGTGAAAAAGTTGGCTTAAAACTCAACAGTCAGACCATGGCATCCGGTCCCTCACTTCATGGCAAATAGATGGTGAAACAATGGAAATAGTGACAGACTTTATTTTGGGGGGCTCCAAAATCACTGCAGATAATGACTGCAGCCATGAAATTAAGAGACGCTTGCTCCTTGGAAGAAAAGTTGCGACCAACCTAGACAGCGTATTAAAAAGCAGAGACATACATTGCTGACAAAGGTCTGTCTAGTCAAAGCTGTGGTTTTTCCAGTAGTCATGTTTGGATGTGAGAGTTGGACTATAAAGAAACCTGAGTGCTGAAGAATTTATGCTTTTGAACTGTGGTGTTGGAAAAGACTCTTGAGCGTCCCTGAACTGCAAGGAGATCCAACCAGTCCATCCTAAAGGAAATCAGTCCTGCATATTCATTGGAAGGACTGATGCTGAAGCTGAAACTCCAATATTTTGGTCACCTGATGCGAAGAACTGACTCTTTGGAAAAGACCTTGATGCTGGGGAAGATTGAAGGCAAGAGGAGAAGGGGACGACAGAGGGTGAGATGGTTGGATAGCATCACCAGCTCAATGGACATGAGTCTGAGCAAGCTCCAGTAGTTGGTGATGGACAGGGAAGCCTGGCATGCTGCAGTCCATACGGTCACAAATAGTCAGACATGACTGAGCTACTAACTGAACTGAAGTTTTCAACTTCTTTGGGTAAATACAAGGAGCACTATTGCTGGATCATATAATAAGAGTATATTTAGTTTTGTAAGAAACTGTCCAACTCTCTTCCAGAGTGTCTGTACCATTCTCTATTTCAACCAGCAGAGAATGAAAGTTCGTGACTCCAAATCCTCGCCAACACTTGTTGTCAGTATTACAGACTTTGGCCATATTAATAGGTGTGTAAATGCTATTTCCCATCTGCATTTCTTTCTTTTTTTCACATCTGTATTTCTTCAGTTAGGTATCTGTTAAGGTCTTTGATCCATTTTTTAATCAGGTCTTTTTTTTTTTTTTGAGTTTTAACCATTCTTTGTATATTTTAAATAACAGTTCTTTTTTCAGATGTACTGTTTCCCAGCTTGTGGGTTTTTGTGTGTGTGTTGTTTTTTTTTTTTTCTCATTCTCTTGATATTGCCTTTTGCAGAGCAAATATATTTTTTAAAATTTTATTGAAGTCTAGCTCATCAATTATTTCTTTCATGGATTATGCCTTTAAAGTTGTGTCTAAAAAGTCATCATCACAGTCAAGGTCATCTAGTTTTTCTCTTATTTTATTTTCTGGGGGTTTTGTAGCTCTGTGTTTTACATTTGGTCTATGATGCATTTTGAGTTAATTTGTAGTGAGTGTAAGGACTGTATCTAGATTTATTTTTGGCAAGTGAATTTTCAGTTGTGTCAGCACCATTTATTGAAAAACTATTTGTGCTCCATTGTGTTGCCCTTGCCCCTTTGTCCACGCTCAGTTGGCCGTGTTTATGGGGGTCTATTTCTGGGTTCTCGATCTTGTTCCATTGATCTGTTTGTTTATTCTTTTGCCACATTCTGATTACTGTAGATGTATAGTGAATCTTGAAACTGGGTATTATCAGTCCCCCATTTTATTTTTCTTTTTCAATATTGTGCTGGCTATTTTGGGTCTTTCACCTCTCCATACAAACTTTAGGATTTGTTTGTTGATACCTGCAGATTAACTTATTGAGACTTTGATTTGAATTGTGCTGAATCTATAGATCAGGTTGGGAAGACCTGACATCTTGTCAATATTGAGTTTTCCTATCCATGAATGTGTTATATTTCTCCATTTTTCTTGTTCTTTGATTTCATTTATCAGAGTTTTGTGGTTTTCCTTAAATAGGTCCTAAACATATTTTGTTATATATATATATCAAAGTATTTATTCTTCTTGGGTGCTAAATGTAAATGGCATTGTGTTTTTTATTTCCAGTTCCACGTGTTTATTGCTGCTATATATTGATAAGGAAGCAATTGACTTTTGTATATAAACCTTTTATTCTACAACCTTGTTTATTAGTTCTAAGAGTTTTTGTTGAATCTTTCAGATTTTCTATATAGATGATTATGTCATCAGTTAACAAAGACAACTTTTATGTCTTCCTTCCCAATCCGTATACCTTTTCTTACTTATTACTTTAGCTAGAACATCCAATACATTGTTGAGAAGAAGTGTTAAGAGAAGTCATTCTTGCCTTGTACATGATCTAGTGGGAAAGCTTCTAGCCTCTCACTATTAAGTATAAGGTAAGATGTGGGGTTTCTGAAGGTAGTCTATTAGGTTGAGAAATTTCTCCTCGATTTCTAAATTATCATTAAAGGATATTGGATTTTGTTAAGTGCTTTTTCTTCAACTATTGGTATAATTATGTGATTTTCTCCTTTGTCTCGTGATGTGATGGGTTACATTAGTTGATTTTCAAATGTTGAATCAGCCTTGCACACCTGAGGTAAATCCCACTTGGTCATGGAGAAGGCAATGGCACCCCACTCCAGTACTCTTGCCTGGAAAATCCCTTGGATGGAGGAGCCTGGTAGGCTGCAGCCCATGGGGTCATGAAGAGTTGGACACAACTGAACAACTTCACTTTCACTTTTCACTTTCACGCGTTGAAGAAGGAAATGGCAGCCCACTTCAGTGTTCTTGCCTGAAGAATCCCAGGGACGGCGGAGCCTGGTGAGCTGTCGTCTATGGGGCCGTGCAGAGTTGGACACAACTGAAGTGACTTAGCAGCACCAGCAGCAGCATGATGTATAATCATTCTTATATTTTGAGGAATTCCATTTGCTAATATTTCATTGAGAATTTTAGCATTTGTGTTCTAAGCGGCGATAGCCTGTCATTTTGCTTTATTGTAATGTTTTTGTCTGGATTTGGTATCAGGGTAATTCTGGTCTCATGAGTTGTAAAATATTCTCTCTGCTTCTATCTTCTGAAAGAGATTGTAGGGAGTTGGCACAATTTATTCCTTAAATGTTCGGTGAAATTTACCAGAAACCCATCTGGGCCTGATGTTTTCTTTTTTGGAAGATTATTAATTAATGATTCAATTTCTTTAATAGAGATAGGCTTATTCAGAGGGTCTATTTCTTCTTTTGTGAATTTTGGCAGTTGGAGTCTTTCAAGGAATTGGTCTATTTCATCTAGGTTATCAAATTTGTGGACATAGAGTTGTCCAGACTATCCCCTGATTTTCCTTTTATTATCCATGGGATCTGTAGTGATGCCAACACTTCCATTTCTGATATTAGTAATTTGTGTCCTCTCCCTTTTTGCTTAGTTAGTCTGGCTAAAGGCTTGTCAATGTTATTTGATTTTTTTCCAGAGAACTATATTTTGGTTTTATTGATTTTCTCTGTTTATTTATTTTTCAGTTTTGTGGATTTCCACTCTAAATCTTAGTACTTCTTTTCTTTTGCTTACTTTGGGTTTAAAACGCTCTTATTTTTCTAGTTTGCCAATATTTCTCAAAAACCAACAAACAGAAACATACTTCCTAATTCCGTACACTGAAAAAAGCTAGAGACAGTGACCAGTTCAGTAGCTCTGAGCATCCCTAGTGTCCACATTGTGATCACTAATATAAATTATTTCTTAAAGGAGCAAGGATCCTTGGAGAAATAAATGCCTCCAGGTCCAGGGTAGGAAAAGCCAAGGTAGCCTGGACTTCTTGACATGCCAGGAAGTAAAAAAGCTATCAATGATGACCAACATCTAGCAAAAGGGTTCAGAGGATGCCTTGAATAGTCTTCCACTGACAAAAATGGATGGAGAGGAGGGAATTATGCATTTCTCCTGCCTTTCTTTAACTTTACCTCAGTGTAAGCAATTACTTTATGTTGGAAAACTTCTCTTTATGGAAGTGTTATGTTATGTTAATAAATAAGGTTTTTAAAACTAGAATATAGCTCTTTTGAATTCCTAATTTATTAGTCAACCTGGGAAATGACCATCAATAGCTAAAATTGTAAAATTACTTGCCGTAGGTTGTTTATAACTTCTGAGTATATACAAACCACCACCTCTGAAGTAATCTGATAATATGTTTTGATCTGACAGTGCCACAGAATACTTGGGACATCACAGGAATGCAACGACCACAGTTGAGAAAGTGGGAAATCTGTAGGAAAACCACGTGTTTTTTTACTCTATAGACCTAAAGACACTTAAGAAACATCAAACAATCACAACATATTAATTATTTGTATCTTGATTCAAACAAACAAATTATATAAAGCAAAAAAAAAAGTAATCACTTATAAGATTATAACCAGAAAAATGTGAATACTAGTTGGATATTTTTTTCATCTATCTGTTTCATCTTTTTATTTGTTGTAATGATATTTTGGTTATTTTTTTTTCAAGAGCCCCACGCATTTTCTATTGGGGGAAAAAGAAAATAAATGCAACTAATTGTAAATAACCTCTCTTCTGTAGCAATCTACTGATATGGCTGCTTTTCTTAAATTTCTATATAAGGACAGAGCTTCTGGAACCCTGTCTCCAACTAACACCATCAATTTAAGCACTCAGCACAATCTGATCATAATATGCTTCACAGTTATAGCATGTAATTATGGTTAATGTACTCTGCAAACAAGCAAACAAAAGCCTCAAATACTCTATTGGCATTTCCTATAGATCAAAGAAACAAGTTTTTTCTTCTATGGAACACATGCCTCTTGGTCTTGTTACATTTTCTGCTCTAATATCCTATATCTACGGTCAGATACAAAAGGACTGATGCCATAAAGGAAAGCTTTTAACTCTAGAAAGACTGTGAGCAAAGGATGGTTGTGGTGTTATATTGCAAATAGCGACCAGAAAAAAAAATTCAGAATATGTGAGGGTAGTAGGTCCTGACTGTCACTGGGATATGGGAAAATCAGTTTACATACCAGAATGGGGTGGTTACAAACAGGAGGAAAGTTGGAACAGGTGCTGAGAAGCTAAGTTTAGCTGAGAAATAAGAATGGAATCCAGGTTAAAGATAGAGTCAGGAGAACAGATGGAACAAAAGTTGAGCAGTGAGCAGTGGTGAATAACCAGAACGGGAACAGTGTCAGAACCAGAACAAAGGAAAATACAGAAATCAATTCTCTGAAGAAGCAACAGAGATCAGACTCTTACCAGCTTGCTGTGAAGAAAATGTCTCTGGAGGTACGGGATAATTTTTGAAAAGCATTGGCCAGAGGCTGTTATTCACAACTCCAGTTACCTTAAAAGAACTTTGGTTCTCAGTAGCTAGGAAATTATATGCTGCTCACCACCACAACTGGGGTTTCCCAGGTGGTGCTAGTGGTAAAGGACCTGCCTGCCAATGCAGGAGACATAAGAGACACGGGTTCAATCCCTGGGCCTGGAAGGTCACCTGGAGAAGGCATGGCAACCCACTCCAGTGTTCTTGCCTGGAGAATCCCATGGACAGAGGAGGCTGGCGGGCTACAGTCTATTGGGTTGCACAGAGACTGAAGCAACTTGGCATGCACACCACAATTGTACATTATTCATTAAACATATTGGCTAAAAATTGTAATGGCACCGTATCACAGGGTTTAGTTTAAGGATTAAATAAAATTAAGTATTTAAGCACTCAGTACAGTGCTCCTTAAAGGTTAGCTTCAACACAGTAACAACTAATATTGAAGGGAGGCTGTGTTTGTAAATTATATCTTATTAAAGCAAGTCACTAAATCCTGTCATTTCTACTCCTCTGAGGTCTTTAAACTTATTCCTGCCTGACAACTCTGCTGATAATAACTTATTTAAGCCAGTGGTTCTCTAAATATAATCCAGGGATCCCTGTGGGACCCCAGTACTCTTTCGAGATCTCCAGGAGGTCAAAAATAATTTCATAGTAATATTAAGATGTTAATTGCCTATTTCACTCTCACTATCTCCCACACATTCAGCAGAATTTTCTGCAAGCTACATGATGGGTGATGACATCATTACTCTGTTGCCTAATACAACAGGTGTTCTCTCCTATGCTTTAAAATTTCCTCACTTTTTATTTCTGGTATGGTAGAGATCAATGGATAGAATCCATTTAAATGTAAGTTCTTTGAGGTCCTTTGGGGTTTTTAATAGGATAAAAGAGTCCTAAAACCAAAAAGATTGAGAACAGCTGCTTTAAACAATCATTTATCTCTTTAACGTATACAACTATTTTCTAACATTTCCTTCCCTTTTTGTGATTTCTTCAAAGTGTTCATTCAAAAATGTAACTCTGATCATGTTGCATCTCTGCTAAAAATTTTGATATCTCTTATAACCTAGAAGATGCAGAAGTCACAAAGCACAATGGAACAAACAAAAGAGGCTTTAGTTTCAACTAGGGCTAAATTCAAATTCCCTGTGTGTCAGACTCTGCTAATTGTCCCCCTAGTAGCCATTTATCATTTTCACTTTTGTAATAAAACTCCTGAGTTTTAGCTCAGTGAATAGCATCACCACTAGAAATAATGCCCTTGAAGATGAGTGTAGTCATATGATGTTGGGCATTGGGAGATGAATAGAAGTGACATATATGCAATATCCAGGTCAAATTGTTGAAAAAAAGAAGCTGGTTTTCTCCCACATCTTTTCTCCTTCCTGCAAGCTTCAAAGGGGGCTAGAAACCACTGAGGCAGCTTCAGTCATGTGAATGAAGATCCTACCTACCCACTTCAGATTGTCTGCCTAAGATCATACTGTTTCATGGGGAAAAAATCAGCCTTTCTCGAGTCCATTTTAACCAAGTAGGCAAAGATTTGGGCTTAACCTCAATGAAGTGCCTGACATGACCTGAATCCCTTAAGTAAATCTGAGTTCCCATTAACCTGGGCCTGCTCCAAATAATCTTTTTTTTTTTTATCATTTTTTCTTTCATTTAATATGAATGAAGTATGCTAGGCACTATGCACAGTAGTATAGCAATATCTAGGCGCTATTTTAAAACATCTGTCTACACATGGGATTCAAAATGAAAAAACAAAAATAAGCAACAACAACAAAAATCAATGTCCTGATAGGCAAGCAAAGAAAAATGACTTGCTGAGGTCCTGCTACTTGTACGCAGACCCGGAAATCATGTGATCCTCAACAAGTGACAGGGTTCCAGATTTATTAGAAAAGGCAGTAAAGAAAAAAAAGGGACACTAGTCCCTGACCCAGAATGCAAAGTGTAGAGCAGGGTCTGTACAGAGAGGTACCTGTGGGTGACTGAAAAATAACATAAGCACATCTTTTATCAAGACTGAGCCATTCTAGAATCTAGGTGAGACTGAACATGAAAGTAGAAGATGAATAATCCAAGCTCACCAAGACCTGGGGTAGCCATATAAGGAGGAGTACTTCTGCACTAAAGGGGATATGTATAGAATGTTGGAATTATACCTTTCGCAGACATACTTTGGGACTTTTCTGGTGGCTCAATGGTAAAGAATCTGCCTGCAATGCAGGAGACTTGAGTTTGATACCTGGATTAGGAAGATCCCCTGGAGGAGGAAATGGCAACCCACTTGAGTATTCTTGCCTGGAGAATCCCTATGGACAGAGGAGTCAGGTGGGCTTCAGTCCATGGGGTTGCAAAGACACGACTGAGCATGAGATTTGCTTTTCCGTATGGAAAAGTCACATGCTTTCCCAGCCCATTTATTGTTTAAAATGGGAATGTGATTCATTTGGGTGATTGACAGTGTTACTGATACATTTTTACTGAAAAATAATTTCAAATTTTACATTGTTTTTAGGATGAACCACAGGAAATTTCTGCTTGTGGATCAAATAGGGAATTAAAGATTCATACACCTGTAAGAAGGTAAGAGTGAAGGCCAGGAAGCCTTCTTTTGAGAAATGTGAACATGGAAGAATTGAAGGTAAGTCAAGACCAAAGTTCTTCAGTATCTGTAGCATCAAAATGGCTGATACTCAGGAAGATAGATCTTCCTTGGTGGCTCAAACGGTAAAGCATCTGCCTGCAATGCGGGAGACCTGTTCAGTCCCTGGTTTGGGAAGATCTCCTGGAGAAGGAAATGGCAACCCACTCCAGTATTCTTGCCTAGAAAATCCCATGGACAGAGGAACCTGGTTAGGCTATGGTCCATGGGGTCGTGAAGAGTCAGACACGACTGAGTGACTTCACTCACTCAGGAAGATATCAAAATGCCAAAGGTATAACTTTACTTCTTCCGTCTACCTAAGGTCTGTTTAAACCTAAAGCATTAATGGCTTTTCATTTTCTTCTCCTTACAAATTTAATGTAAATATCTTTCATTGATTGATAATTTGTAACTAGAATCCTGCTGGCAAGGGAATCTGTAGAACAGTTTCCAGATGTTATGCCCTGTGGTACAGGGAGGAATCTAGAAGAATATTAACCTATGTTAATATCATTTTTTATTAACTAGACTATCGATAGTTTTCCTAGAGTAGAATAAATAAGAATTAAGAGCAGAAAGAAAAGGTAGGGGAAGTGTGTGTCAACTCAGAGTCTTTGTCTGTTAAGTAGCCTTTTCCCTTTGTTCCCCTCTACTGTGTATGATGCAGATGACACCACCCTTATGGCAGAAAGTGAAGAGGAACAAAAAGCCTCTTGATGAAAGTGAAAGTGGAGAGTGAAAAAGTTGCCTTAAAGCTCAACATTCAGAAAACTAAGATCTTGGCATCGGGTCCCATCACTTCATGGGAAATAGATGGGGAAACAGTGGAAACAATGTCAGACTTTATTTTGGGGGGTTCCAAAATCACTGCAGATGGTGACTGCAGCCGTGAAATTAAAAGATGCTTACTCCTTGGAAGGAAAGTTATGTCCAATCTAGATAGCATATTAAAAAGCAGAGACATTACTTTGCCAACAAAGGTCCATCTAGTCAAGGCTATAGTTTTTCCAGTGGTCATGTATGGATGTGAGAGTTGGACTGTGAAGATGGCTGAGCACTGAAGAATTGATGCTTTTCAACTGTGGTGTTGGAGAAGACTCTTGAGAGTCCCTTGGACTGCAAGGAGATCCAACCAGTCTATCCTGAAGGAGATCAGCTCTGGGATTTCTTTGGAAGGACTGATGCTGAAGCTGAAACTCCAGTACTTTGGCCACCTCATGCGAAGAGTTGACTCATTGGAAAAGACTCTGATGCTGGGAGGGATTGGGGGCAGGAGGAGAAGGGGACGACAGAGGATGAGATGGCTGGAAGGCGTCACTGACTCGATGGATGTGAGTCTGAGTGAACTCTGGGAGTTGGTGATGGACTCGGAGGCCTGGCGTGCTGCAGTTCATGGGGTTGCAAAGAGTCGGACACGACTGAGCGAATGAACTGAACTGAACTGTGTATGAATGGAAATAAACACTAGCACTCATACCCCAAATGTTTGTGTGTGTGTGTGTGTGTGTGTGTACTTCCTTAGGATCCACAAAAGAAAGAGAGTTATTTTCTCTTTGTCTCTGCACTTTCCTTTATTCAAGGAGTAAAGGTCATATCTATAATTTTTAAAATGTGGAAATTGGAATTGTTTCAAACTATATAACATATTAAATACATACTTTTTTCATTAATGTCCATTTAAAATAGAAACTGATGTGTTATTGTTAATGAAAATGTAATTTTTCATTTGGTAAAGATGTCCCTAGACTCACTATTTCAGCTTTTCAGATTGATTATTTAAGAAACCCATGGCAGACCTAAGCCATGGGGCTTTTACTGTAATTATAGCTGATTCTCGGACATTATATTAATACTAGACTGTTAGTATAATAACGGCCACTGATGTACTTTTCATTTGTATTTACACAATAGTATCTATCTATGAAAAGCAGCTAATTTGTCATAATGGTAAGCTGGTGTTTTTAAGGTGCATTTTAAAAGGGTATTTCTTTATGACTTGACCACAATAGTTCATGTTGGGAAATTGTATTATTTTTTTCAATATGTCAGTGGTTAATCTATTTTGTGACCTGTTTAAGCCTGGTTTGGTGCTCATCGTTAAAGTTATAATTGTCAAATGTCTAACACATTGTCACACATACATGCATACACAAAAAGATATTGAGGGGAATTATCTATGAGAATAATGTTTCTTGGAATTATAGAATTCCAAGAATTATTGACATTTGAAATGATTTTTTCCACATTAAAAAATGAGTAAAATTACTTAGGAGAAATAACAACGCATTTCTTTCTGCAGATTATTTTTTATAACTGTATTTTATTTATTTATTTTATGGTTGTGCTAGGTCTTCATTGCTGCATGGACTTTTCTCTAGCTGCAGCAAGTGGGGGCTATTCTCTAGCTGTGAGGCTCAGACTTACAACTGTGGTGGCTTCTTTTGCGGTGGAGCACACAGCTCTTAAGACTCAAGGGCACACAGGCTTCAGTAGTTACAGAACATGGGCTCAGTAGTTGTGGCACACAGGTTTAGTTGCTCCACGGCATGTGAGATCTTTCCAAATCAGGGATCGAACCAATGTCCCCTCCATTGGCAAGCAGATTCTTTTTTACCACTAAGCCACCAAGGAAGCCCTCTGATTACTTTCTTTTACTTTATACCTAGATCTAAATATTTCAGCCCATTGTTGAAAGTGAAAAGTGAAAGTTAGCCACACGGTCATGTCCAGCTCTTTGCCATCCCATGAACTGTAGCCTGCCCAGCTCCTCTATCCATGGGATTCACCAGGCAAGAGTACTGGAGTGGATGGCCATTCCCTTCTCCAGGGGATCTTCCTGACCCAAGGATGGAACCCAATTCTCCTGCTTTGCAGGCAGATTCGTTACCAACTGAGCCATTAGGGAAGCCCTACCAGGTTTCTAATTTGAATTCTTACAGAAAACACACACATCCATATTCACATGTGCACACAGCAACACACCTATCTACTTCCACAGAGGTTTTAAAAAAAGAAAAGAAAAGATATATTTTTTAAAGTGGAGGTGTTTTTAAGAGGTAGAATTACATGTTTGCTAATATTTTGTTAAGGATTTTGTGTCTAAGGTATATTGGTCTATAGGTTTGCTTTGTTTTGTTTTGTACTGTCTTCCTCTGATTTGGTATGAGGTTAATTAACATTGGCCTCATAAAACAAGTTGAGCATACTCTTCTGTATTCTGAAAGAGGTTGTGCTGAACTCATGTTAATTCTTCTTTAAATATCTAATAGAATTCTGCAATGAAACCATTTTGTCCTGAAGATATCTTTTTCAGGAGCTTTTAAAGTATGAATTCAATTTCTTTAATGTTTATATGACTATTCAGATTATTTTGTCTTAGTTGAATTTTGGCAGTTTGTGATTTTCATGGAATTGGTCCATTTCTTCTACTTTGTTTAATTAAGGAGCATAAAATTGTTCACAGTATTTCATTATTATCTTTTTATTGGCTGCAAGAATCTGTAGTGATTCTTTTTAAACAGGTAAATTTTGCAAAAGTAAAATGCACAGATCTGAGCAACACATTTTGATGAGGTTTACAAACATGTACACCCATCTGGGCTTCCCTGGTGGCTCAGAAGGTAAAGTGTCTGCCTGTGATGTGGGAGACCCAGGTTTGATCCCTGGCTCGGGATGATCCCCTGGAGGAGGAAATGGCACCCCACTCCAGTACTTTTGCCTGGAAAATCCCATGGACGGAGGACCCTGGTAGGCTGCAGTCCATGGGGTCGCAGAGTTGGACACAACTGAGCGACTTCACTTTCACTTTCATACACCCATCTGAGGCTTCCCAGGTGACACTAATGGTAAAGAATCAAGTTGCCAATGCAGAAGATGCAAGATATGTGGGTTTGATCCCTGGGCTTGGAAGATCCCCAGGTCAGGAAGATCCCCTGGAGTAGGAAGTGGCAACCCACTCAAGAATCTTTGCCATGGAAAAATCTCTGGACAGAGGAGCCTGGCAGGCTATAGTCCATCGGGCTGCTTTAACCACTGCCCAGATAAAATTAAGAGTATTTCCCCCACTCTTCAATGTTCACATGACTTCCTCGTCAGTCAATAAGCGGGACGTCTGAGGAAACCATTGCAAAGCTTGCTTTCACGCTAGGACAGGGGCTGGCAAACCACAGCTCAGATCAGTTAAATCTGGCCTACAACTTACTTGTGTAAGTGAGGTTTTAAGGACATGAAGTCACACCCATTCTTAAGCAAACTACTGCTGTCACATCACAAGGGCCGGGCTGAGTACCTGAGACTGAGACATTATTGCCCTCACTGGAAAGTCAGTCTTTTCTGGATTTTCTACTGTTCCTGCAGAGACCCAGCCTCCCGAGCCGTAAAAATTGACAAGTCATAAAGACAGAGTGCTTTCATCTGTCTCCTGGAAACATTTGTAACTTTACATTTGAAGGGTATGAATTTACATTTAAAAGGGGACAAAACTAGGAGCCATTTGTTTTCATTTCAAAATAATGTATAATGGGGGCCTTCTTCTTTTTCTTCCCCAGTGAAGATCTGTTTACATTAGAGAGAGAAGATATAGGTCCTTTTTCAGGAGATGTGAAGGGCAGCTGCACAGCAGTTCCCAAATAAAATCCCAGATTTTCTGGGGTTCCTCTCCTGTGGTACAAAGTTTCCTATTTGTACTGTAGCCCTGAACTTCTGGCTTTTACCACATTTCCCTGAAGGGAGAGAACAAAGCGTAGGAAATTTATGTAAAGATTGCTACAAGCAATACTAGTCTGCCTTTATCAGAAACTTCTTGTTTGCTTTCAGGACAAAACAAATGAACACAGATACTAAAAATTTGTCACCACAAAGCCTAAAATCTTTATTATCTGGCCCTTTACAGAAAAAGCTTGCCAACCCTTGCCATAGAGTAGTATTACTGTTCTTGAACTGAAATACAAGGAATCATAAGTTTATACTCCATCTGGTTTTTGTTCAACATAATGTTTTAGAGATATGTCCATATTATTGTACATAAAAAGATGCTCAACATGAAAGCTGCAGTTAAGTTTTACTTGGGGCAGCATGGAGACAGCACCTCAGATAGCTCTGACAGACTTACCCAAAGAGGCAGTGGGAGAAGGTCAATACGTAAGATTTTGGTGACAAGGGAGTTCAGTGCAATCAAGTGTTTACTTTACAAAAGGTTTTCTGCTAGTCAAGATGAGCTGATGTCACCATGAAGGGATTTAGTGATTTTCTAGATATGAGGAGATGCAAGGATTGGGGTCATGAAATCAGTTCCTGAAAATATTGAACTATCTAAAGACCTGTTTCACCAGTTTCCCTGGGGCACAGAGTGCCTCACTGTCCACCCTAAATCCCCCTGAGGGTGCTGAAGGTCAGCAGCTGCAGTTACACAGGGTTCAGTCTCCACAGAGGCAGATGGCAAACACCCTTGGTGTTCAGTAGCTGGCAAATGCTCTTGGCAAGTGCCAGTTTGTAGTTGGCAATATCAAATTTCTTCTCTTAATTTCTAAACAAATGCCATTATGTGGCTATTCTATAATTTATTCACTTTCTATTTGATGAACATCTGAACTGTTTTCAGTTTTGTATTATTAGGCACAAAGTTATTATGAACATTCTTGTACAACTCTTTGCAGATGTGATTTTCCTTTTCTTGGCTATAACTTCTGAGTTATAGCAAAATACATGTTTAACTATATTTTTAAAATCTCAGTTGCCAAAACTAGGTGTATTATTTTACACGCTCAGTGTCAATGCATTAGTGTTCTAGTTGATCCAAACTGGTTTTTTTCGTGTGTTCAGTCATGTCCAACTCTTTGCAACCCCATGGACTGTGGTCCACCAGGCTCTTCTATCCATGGGATTATCCCAACAAGAATACTGGAATGGGTTGCCATTTCCTCCTCCAAGGGATCTTCCTGACCCACGGATCAAACCAGAGTCTCATGAGTCTCCTGCATTGGCAGGTGGATTCTTCACCACTGAACCACCTGAGAAGCCCCCATCCAAATTGATATCAGTACTTAATATGATCAGTCTTCTTACTCTAAGCCATTCTATGGGTGTAAGGTGTTACCCTTTTCAAAGCTTAATTACATTATTCCAAATAATAATGATGTTGGGCTCCTTTTTGTGTGCTTATTAGTCAATCCTATGCTTTTTGTGAAGTGTGTGTCATTGTTGATCCTTTTAAATTCTATTTTTAGCAATTCACTTTGTATTTTGGATGAAAGTCATTTGTCAGATACATGTATTGTGAATATATTCCCCAATCTGTGACTTGCCTTCACTTTTTCTTAAGAATATTTTTGAATGAGAAATTTTTTTTTAATTTTGATAAAAGTCCTGTTTATCTATTCTTTCATAGTTGATAGTTTCTGTACCCTAAGAAATATTTGCCTATTTTATAGTGGGGAAGATGTTCTCTTACATTTTCTTCCAGAAGCTATTCTTTTATACTTGACATTTAGGTCTATGAGCTACTTTGAGTCAACTTTTATGTATGGTGTTAGGAATAGGTGTCCAAGTTTTGTTTTTGTTTTTCTACAGAACATCCAGTTTTTCCAGCAACATTTGTTGAAGATATTTTCCTTTCTTGCTTAATTTCTTTGGTTTTTTTAATTGAAACTCAGTTTGCGTATGTGTATAAATCTGTTTCTGACCTCTATTCTGTCTGTTGATTTGTCTTTGTTGTTGTCTAGTTACCCAATCATATCTGACTCTTTTGTGACCCCATGGATTAAGATTGTTCAGGTAAGAACACTGGAGAGGATTGTCATTTCCAGGGAATCTCCCTGACCCAGGGATCTAGCCAGTGTCTCCTGCCTTCAGGCAGATTCTTTACCACTGAGTCACCACTGATTTGTCTGTGTGTATGTGTGAAAGTGCTACTGGAGATCAGTGGAGAAATAACTCCAGAAAGAATGAAGGGATGGAGCGAAAGCAAAAAGAATACCCAGCTGTGGATGTGACTGGTGATAGAAGCAAGGTCCGATGCTGTAAAGAGCAATATTGCATAGGGACCTGGAATGTCAGGTCCATGAATCAAGGCAAACTGGAAGTGGTCAAACAAGAGATGACAAGAGTGAATGTCAACATTTTAGGAATCGGTGAACTGAAATGGACTGGAATGGGTGAATTTAACTCAGATGACCATTATATCTACTACTGCAAGCAGGAATCCCTCAGAAGAAATGGAGTAGCCATCACAGTCAACAAAAGAGTCCGATATGCAGTACTTGGATGCAATCTCAAAAACAACAGAATGATGTCTGTTGGTTTCCAAGGCAAACCATTTAATACCACAGTAATCCAAGTCTATGCCCCAACCAGTAACGCTGAAGAAGCTGAAGTTGAATGGTTCTGTGAAGACCTACAAGACCTTTTAGAACTAACACCCAAAAAAGATGTCCTTTTCATTATAGGGGACTGGAATGCAAAAGTAGGAAGTCAAGAAACACCTGAAGTAACAGGCAAATTTGGCCTTGGAATACGGAATGAAGCAGGGCAAAGACTAATAGAGTTTTGCCAAGAAAATGCACTGGTCATAACAAACACCCTCTTCCAACAACACAAGAGAAGACTCTATACATGGACATCACCAGATGGTCAACACCGAAATCAGATTGATTATATTCTTTGCAGCCAAAGATGGAAAAGCTCTATACAGTCAGCAAAAACAAGACCAGGAGCTGACTGTGGCTCAGACCATGAACTCCTTATTGCCAAATTCAGACTTAAATTGAAGAAAGTAGGGAAAACCACTAGACCATTCAGGTATGACCTAAATCAAATCCCTTATGATTATACAGTAGAAGTGAGAAATAGATTTAAGGGCCTAGATCTGATAGAGTGCCGAATGAATTATGGAATGAGGTTCGTGACATTGTACAGGAGAGAGGGATCAAGACCATCACCATGGAAAAGAAATGCAAAAAAGCAAAATGGCTGTCTGGGGAGGCCTTACAAATAGCTGTGAAAAGAAGAGAAGTGAAAAGCAAAGGAGAAAAGGAAAGATATAAGCATCTGAATGCAGAGTTCCAAAGAATAGCAAGAAGAGATAAGAAAGCATTCCTCAGTACACAGTATTCAGTGCAAAGAAATAAAAGAAAACAACAGAATGGGAAAGACTAGAGATCTCTTCAAGAAAATCAGATACCAAGGGAACTTTTCATGCAAAGATGGGCACAATAAAGGACAGAAATAGTATGGACCTAACAGAAGCAGAAGATATTAAGAAGAGATGGCAAGAATACACAGAAGAACTGTACAAAAAAGATCTTCACGACCCAGATAAGCACGATGGTGTGATGACTGACCTAGAGCCAGACATCCTGGAATGTGAAGTCAAGTGGGCCTTAGAAAGCATCACTACGAACAAAGCTAGTGGAGGTGATAGAATTCCAGTTGAGCTATTCCAAATCCTGAAAGATGATGCTGTGAAAGTGCTGCACTCAATAAGCCAGCAAATTTGGAAAACTCAGCAGTGGCCACAGGACTGGAAAAGGTCAGTTTTCATTCCAATCCCAAAGAAAGGCAATGCCAAAGAATGCTCAAACTACCACACAATTGCACTCATCTCACATGCTAGTAAAGTAATGCTCAAAATTCTCCAAGCCAAGCTTCAGCAATATGAGAACCGTGAACCCCTGATGTTCAAACTGGTTTTAGAAAAGGCAGAGGAACCAGAGATCAAATTGCCAACATCCGCTGGATCATGGAAAAAGCAAGAGTTCCAGAAGAACATCTATTTCTGCTTTATTGACTATGCCAAAACCTTTGACTGTGTGGATCACAATAAACTGTGGAAAATTCTGAAAGAGATGGGAATACCAGACCACCTGACCTGCCTCTTGAGAAATTTGTATGCAGGTCAGAAAGCAACAGTTAGAACTGGACATGGAACAACAAACTGGTTCCAAATAGGAAAAGGAGTACATCAAGGCTGTATATTGTCACCCTGCTTATTTAACCTATATGCAGAGTATATCATGAGAAACGCTGGACTGGAAGAAACACAAGCAGGAATCAAGATTGCCGGGAGAAATCTCAATAACTTCAGATATGCAGATGACACCACCCTTATGGCAGAAAGTGAAGAGGAACTCAAAAGCCTCTTGATGAAAGTGAAAGTGGAGAGTGAAGAAGTTGGCTTAAAGCTCAACATTCAGAAAACAAAAATCATGGCATCTGGTCCCATCACTTCATGGCAAATAGATGGGGAAACAGTGGAAACAGTGTCAGACTTTATTTTTCTGGGCTCCAAAATCACTGCAGATGGTGACTACAGCCATGAAATTAAAAGACACTTACTCCTTGGAAGGAAACTTATGGCCAACCTAGATAGCATATTCAAAAGCACAGACATTACTTTGCCAACAAAGGTCCATCTAGTCAAGGCTATGGTTTTTCCTGTGGTCATGTATGGATGTAAGAGTTGGACTGTGAAGAAGGCTGAGCACCAAAGAATTGATGCTTTTGAACTGTGGTGTTGTAGAAGACCCTTGAGAGTCCCTTGGACTGCAAGGAGATCCAACCAGTCCATTCTGAAGGAGATCAGCCCTGGGATTTCTTTGGAAGGAATGATGCTAAAGCTGAAACTCCAGTACTTTGGCCACCTCATGTGAAGAGTTGACTCATTGGAAAAGACTCTGATGCTGGGAGGAATTGGGTGCAGGAGGAGAAGGGGACGACAGAGGATGAGATGGCTGGATGGCGTCACTGACTCGATGGACGTGAATCTGAGTGAACTCTGGGAGTTGGTGATGGACAGGGAGGCCTGGCATGCTTCGATTCATGGGGTCTCAAAGAGTTGGACACAACTGAGCAACTGATCTGATCTGATCTGATGTGTGAAAGTCGTTCAGTCTTGTCTGACTTTTTGTGACTCCATGGACAGTAGCCTACCAGGCTCCTTTGTTCATAATTCTCCAGGCCAGAATACTAGAGTGTGTAGCTATTTCCTTCTCCTGGGGGTCTTCCCATCCCAGGGATCAAACCCAGGTCTCTTGCATTGTGGGCAGATTTTTTACCATCTGACCCACCAAGTAAGCCCAAGAATAGTGGAATGGATAGACTATCCCTTCTTCAGCAGATCTTCCCAACCCAGGAATTGAACTGGAGTCTCCTACATTGCAGCTGGATTCTTTAGCATCTGAGCCACCAGGGAAGCCCAGTGGCTTCCTTTCTATGCTAATACTATACAAATTTAATGTTTGTGGATTCGTGTGTGTGTGTGTGCTTGGTTGTTCAATGGTGTCTGATTCTTTGCGACCCCATGGACTGTAATCGGCCAGGCTTCTCTGTCCATTGGATTCTCCAGGCAAGAATTCTGGAGTGGGTAGCCATTCCCTTCTCCAGGGGATCTTCCCGACCCAGGAATTGAACCCGTGTCTCCTACATTACAGGCAAATTCTTTACCAACTGAGCCATCAGGGAAGTTCTTGTGGCTTCATAGTTTATCTCAAAATTTAGTTGTCGTCCAACCATTTTCTTTCTTCAAGATTTTCTTTACTATTCTAGTTCTTTTGAATTTAAATATGAATTTTAGAATGAGCTTGTCTTCTGTAAAACAATCTGCTAAGACTTGAATAAATTTGGGGATAATTAATGTCTAAAAATACTGAGCTTTTCCAATCTATGAATAAAATATATCTCTTCATTTATTTAGATCTTTTTTAATTTCTCTAAGTAACATGTAGCAATTTTCAGATTTTCTGTGCACAAGTCTTGTAAACTTTTTGTTAAATTTATTCTTAAGAGTTTGATAGGGATTTTTTAAATGCTGGGTTTTTTTGTTTTGTTTTATTTTTTTAATCTTAAATTGACCAATGCTAGAATTTAAAAATTCTATTTATTTTTATAACTGGACCTTGTCTCATACAATCTTACTAAACTCTCTTATTAGTTCCAATAGTTTGCTTATAGATTTATCTGGATTTTCTCTGTACATAACCAAATCTTCCTTTTCTACAAATAAAGGCAATTTTGCATTTCTTTCCAAATAACACATGTATGCAGGCTGGATTCACCTCACAGGTTACTAATTGACACCCTTAAGAATCCGGCCTCTTTCAAGTGGGGGGGAAAAAAAAACTGAAGTCCAAGAAATGACATAATGAGTTAAGTGCTTAGCTGAGCAAATACGCAGTCCTCTGATTTATAGGCCAGAAGTCTCTCTGTGACCAAACTGCCATCATGTGAGCATAGAACAGCTCTTAGCATGAATGCCCCATTTCTGTGCCTCACAAGTTTAGCCACCTTTCCACAGCAGGTCTAGCCCTAGGGTGCTTCTCAGCAGTGTCTGCTTCCTTTATTTAGGAAAGTTGTAAAAAGGGTGTTTGAAATGTTTGTAAATATTTTTTACTCTTGGAATTAAAAGAAATTCCAAGAGTAAAAGAAATTCCAAATATCTGTAGGTGTGAGTCTCTTGATATGGGTTCAAACCAGCCTATAGCTTTCAATCCACATCCATAAATCTTATTTTAGCCCAGGAACTTTTCATTGCTTGATTTTAATTTTCATCAGTGTTCCTCAAATCATTAGGTTTTACTTTACTAATTAATTCTGTTCATTCATTCAAAAATTGTTCAGTCTATACATTCCTAACACTGTAGTTGGTCCGGATTATGAAATGTCAACACAAACAGATCTATTTCCTACTTTTATGGTACTTAAAGCGAGGGGACTATTATTCAGTTTTGTACTTGGTTCAAATCCTCAATTCCTGAGCTATAGGCCAGAGAATAGGGAAGAAATAAAATACCAAATCCCTGCCACTTTTCTTTTTTTTCCAAGTAAGTGAGTCTGCTGGGTCACACACAAGGTAAATATAGACAAGCCATTAATCTCATGCTTAGTAGATCTTATCCCCAAGTTACATTAACAGCATGTCAGACAGCTTTGGTTTTCAGTATTATTGAGTTTTCATCTCTTTTTAGTGGGAAACCAGGAGAAAATGTGTCAAAACCTATAAGACAGACATTATTTTAAGAAAGAACTTTAAATGACTTTATAATATAATCAATTACTTTTCCTAAATAGTGTTCCTAATTTCTAATGCTTTCTGATATTTTTCATTATATTTTATTTGAACTTGCCTGGAAATAAGCATCACATCGTTCAAATGAGTTATCCTTTCTGAACAATTTTGGAATGCATTGCTTTAAAAAAATAATCCACTCTCTGTAACTATTACTGAAACCATGTAACTCAGATTGGGACTTAGACCCATGATCTTTTAAATGGAATCACACCTGGTCTTAGGATTTAATGAAGCTCAGGTTCTTGATGTCTCATCACAGAAAGAATTCAATGAGAGACAAAGTGATAGGTAGGACATGTGTTAGAGAGAAACACTCCACAGAGAGAGTATGGGCCATCCCAGAAGGTGAGGGCAGCACCAGGATATGCGATTATCAATTTTTATTGGGGTGGGTAATTTCATAGGCTAACGGTTGGGAAGACTAAACCAGCTATTTTGGAGAAGAAATGGGGATTTCTAGGAATTGAGCTACTACTGCCTTTTTGGTCAGCCTTGGATCTATCACTTCCTGGTGGCTCAGACGGTAAAGCGACTTCCTACAATGCGGGAGGACCCAGGTTCAACCCCTGGGTTGGGAAGATCTCCTGGAGAAGGAAATGGCAACCCACTTCAGTAATCTTGCCTGGAAAATCCCATGGACGGAGGAGTCTGGTAAGCTCTGGTAAGCCCTGGTAAGTCCGTGGGGTCTCAAAGGGTTGAACATGACTGAGTGATGTCACTTTTTTCTCTTTTTCTTTGGAACTGTCATGGCCCCTATGACTGTCATTTAGCATGTTAATATGGTACAGTGAGTGTATACTGAGGTTCAAGGTCTTGTGGAAGTCAACTTGTCTGTCATCTTGGACCTATTTGGTCTTAACCAGTTTATGTCATGTCCTCGGGCTACGTCATTCTTTTAATGGTCTGCCCCCTTCCCTCCTGTTTCCTTACTATCACTATTTCTAAAATGTATTTCTTATTTTGAATCAACACACACACACACAAATGACTCTATAGAGTAAAATAGCTGAAACTAAGATGAATTATCTGCGGCAGATGTTAGTTACAAAAATCAGAAGTAAAAGCTCTGTACAGAGTCACTCAGCATCTGATTTTCTGCTATTTCTCTTTGGTAGAATACCCATTTTCTGTGGACACATTTTATACTTATTTTTTTTTAATCACAAATTAATTGCCACTAATCTAGCTGACTTCAAGGAAATCCAACCAGTCCATCCTAAAGGAGATCAGTCCTGGGTGTTAACTGGAGGGACTGATGCTGAAGCTGAAACTCCAACACTTTGGCCGCCTGATGTGAAGAACCGACTCACTTAAAAAGACCTTGATGCTGGGAAAGATTAAAGGCAGGAGGAAAAGGGGACGATGAGATGGTTGGATGGCATCACTGACTCAGTGGACATGAGTTTGAGTAAGCTGCGGGAATTGGTGACAGACAGGGAAGCCTGGCGTGCTGTAGTCCATGGGGTCACAAAGAGTCAGACGCAGCTGAGCAACTGAACTGAACTGAATCTAGCTGATGTTGAACTCTAGGTGAAAGTGTTTTGTGAATCAATTTCAAGTCTCTTTTGGCAGACTTCTCTTCATTTTGTTACTAAATTGGATATATTCTTTTCAAAAGAATTATATGCAGATTACTCCATGCAGTGTCATTTATTCTTTTTTATTTTACACATTTCTCCATCAGTTCTGGAATCATTTACATTATAAAAGATATGCACAGGAAGGAACAATTACTTTACTTTCATTCTAAGCACCAAAATCCTCTGTCCTAATGTTATGGCTGACCTTGACCTCATCAACAGGATGATAAGGTGAAAGGAACTTCCTCCGTCCAAGAAGTCTGACCGACAGTTCTAGAAGGTGAGCTTGGTGCAATAGAGCGTTATTTTGAATTTTAGTTAGCAAGAGGAAAACAAAATGAAGTAGAGAATAGTTTAATGTAGTTTGATGTTAAAGATCATTGTGTCTAAGAATACGCTGTTCACAGAAGAATAGATTGTATATTTCAGCATTTAAAGAAAGAATTTTCAGTTACATGCCTGTCTCCCTCCAAAAAAACTAATGGTGATTTTTCTCTATTTATTCTTTCTGCTAACTGGCTTCTGATTTGCCTGAAGAAAAGAAGCATAATCTAATGCACTGTTCCTTACCAGTGAGTTTGGATGTCTGCGTGCATTAAGAAAGAATTAATGTCTCAAAATATTCATGGGTTTTTCATTTTTTCTTGCTGACTTATTTCAGGGATACAAAGTTATATGCCTATACAGCCCAAGCAGGCAATAAAAGCCATGATTCCAGCTTGGTATAAAACACTAGAGATTGGTGAGTCCTAGAGATTATGAGCCAAATCTAAAGACTCTCAAATCGTAATTTTTAAACATTCCTTGAGCTAAATCAAACACTTTAGGAAGGATGAGGGGGGATATGGCAGTTTCAACCATGAAGTTAATAGTTTTTACTCTTATCTAGGGGGCTGGTCCTATATATCTTTTCTCTTTAATTTTATCAATGACTCTAAGAAAGAAGTATCACTTCCCTACTGATCAATGAAGAGAGAGATCAGGAAGGTATGAAAGTGAAAGCATTAGTCAGTCAGTGTCCAGTTCTTTTTGACCCCATGGACTGTAGCCCACCAGGCTCCTCTGTCCATGTAATTCTCCAGGCAAGAATACTGGAGTGGGTTGCCATGCCCTTCTCCAGGGAATCTTCCCAACTCCAGGGATTGAACCTGGGTCTCCTGCATGGCAGGTAGATTACCATGAAGGTATATATGCATTTAAAATATGTAAAAATAAGTGTGTCTCTATGTATTTATATAGATTATTATGTGTGTGGCTATATGAAAGGTAGAATTACATAGCAAAAGTAACACCAAATCCAGAGACAGCCAAACTGGACTTAAATATCACTTCTGCCACCAATTCATATACAATATGGCAGAGTCATTTAACCCCTTTTTGCCTCACTTTTCATGTGTAAAATAGGGGTTTTCATGTTTTTTAAGAATCAAGAGAGGTAATATGTGTGAAAATATTTATTAAACATAAAAAAGCAAAAGTAAACCAAGGGATGAATTAACCTTCACATAGTGCAAACATCCAAGGCTATATAGAGACAGCCTGACAGTGGATGGGGAGATATGTGCCTACAATACTATGTTAGGGAGAATAAAGATCTCCAAAGATGTCCCCACCCTAATCCCAGGATTTATGAACATGTTAGGGTACATGGCATGGGGGAATTAAGATGCAGATGGAAACTGAATTACTGATCAAATGTCTTTCAGATAAGGAGATTATACTGGATTTTCTGGGTAGGCCCCTGTAATCACACGGGTCTTTAAAACAGGAATGGAGAAACGGAAGCGAAGCTCGAGTCATAGAAGGAGGTGTGATGATGGCAGAGGAGGGTGGAATATTGCGATATGAGAAGGACTCAACCAGCCACTGTGGACTCTGCTGCCAGTGACTGCAGGCGGCCTCTAGTAGCTGAGAAAGATGAGGAAATGGATTTTTCCTCCCCTAAAGCCCCCAGAGAGGAATGAAGCCCAGCTGACAACTTGATTTCAGCCCAGTACGACTGATTTCTGAACTTTAACCTCCAGAACAGTGAAATAATAAATTCACGTTGTTTAAGTCACCAAGGTTGCGGTAATTCGTTACAGCAGCAATAGAAAACCAATACAGGAGCAGACTGACAGAGAGGGCCAGTGTGATGTTCTCTGCCAAGGCTCTGAGAAATTCACGGGAAAGTCAGAGACTGAGTACAATTGAACTAAGCGTATCCCAGCAAGGCTGGTGGCTTTCTGGACACCTTGTTTGGGTTATTTCGCCACTGAGGGATGCACTACAGAGATCAGAGAGAATTCTCTGGACCAGAACTCCTAAAGCAAGGATACTTTTGAAGGTGATAAATAATGTCACTCTCTTAATCATGCCAGTGGTTGTATCAGGGATGTATACATTTGTTGAAACTCATCAGTTGTACACTTTAAATATTTGCCTTTTATTGTAAATCAGTCATACTTCAATCAAGGTGCTTTTAAAAAATGAAATGTGGACTCCTAACTTTAAGTGTCTCTCACTGTGCCAAGTGCAGCAGGGGGCTGAGACGTATCAGTGGTGCTCTCCTGTGATGTGGGCCCTGAATTTTATATGTTCACAGCTTGCTTCCCAGCATAAATTCTGAACTGTAAATTCTTGGTGGCTGTAAAAATGAGATTTGGGGTTTCACCTGGCATTTTATTTTGTTAATGTGGCAGTAACTAAGTCCTTCTTTTCCCTCCATGGCTTTCATGTGGTCCAGAGAAGCAGAAAAGCATCCATGTGCCTCCCAGAGATTCTTGTGTCTTATCCTGTCATGACCAGGAGGGAAAGACTATTCTTGTCTCAGGAGGAGTGTGTGGGAGACAAACTGCCAAGTTAATCCAGCTTCCTTATTGGGTTAACTCCACTCATTGACTGTCAGTCCCTCTGGGCTCTCCTTCATTCCTAGAATTCACAGTTCAAGATGTGGAACTGCCTCTGTGCATGACAGTGCTACCATATGAGAAGGAACTAATTCCTCATGTTCCCTTTTTCTTTCTCTTTACAACCCTGACCTCTCACCTCCAAAAACACATCACTGATTTAATTTCCAGCTTCTAGGATTTACAAGTTCAAGAGTGAGTTTTGCCTAATCAAATTATAAAATTGTCATATTTATCCACCTATTGACTCCAGGTCCTCTCTATGAACTTGAAAAACCAGTTTATATTCTCTTGTCTATAAAATGGGAATGATGTTTCCTGGCTGCTCCCTCCTTCATTTTAATAAATGGGATCAATAATGGAGGTTGGAAACATTCACAGTTCTGAGTTGCTCAGAGATGTGGCTAAATAGAAATTATGTGATCCATACAAGTGTTCATAATAGACAAGCCTAATGAAAAAAAAAAAGCTAAATGAAGAAAGAGAGTGTTATGGACATTAGGGAGAGTTATTACAAATTCCACAAGTTCCTTTTAAAGCTGAGATTAAGCCTGAGCCTCATTAGTGAAAGTGCCTGAACCACTGGATCACATAACCTCTGGGAGAGTCTGATAACAGTAGTGCTTCTTTTGGTTTCTTTTGCTTGCTCTGGATACCCCCAAATTTCATTTAGGATTTTCACAAAAAAAATAGTTTTATGCAGCCCAGTGTTTTTCTCTTTTCATTATTATTTTTCTCTTGAGTATAAACTTATTCATTTAAATACTCTTGTATCAGTAGGGATGGACTTGCTGTGATATTTCAAAATTTTACTTTGTGTTATAGTAAGTATGTTTAAAAACTGTCTTTCTAGTCTCTCTTTAGAGTCAAAAAGATGGGTAGTATTTGAAACAAGACTATGATGAAAACCTTTTTTCTCTCTGACAGGCACATATGTACATGCACACGTGCCTACTCAGACGCAAGCACCCCACCCCCAGTGTTAGATGGCTGTATGTTGAACTTGAAGAAAACCTCAGCTACCACTCACTCCTTGGCATCTTTAGTATTCAATATTTGCTCATGCCTTTAAAGTTCAATGTTGTTTTTATCTGCTTTCTTTCCAGATAATGAAAGAGATACACACAACATTCTGTATATTAATGCCATAAACGTCTGCCTCTGGTGAAGCCTTAACATATGAACAAAGAAAGGAATTGTTCACACAGCAAAACATACAATGAGAAATGAATATCAGTAGTGGAAACCTCTCTGTTAGAGGGAATTTCAGAACATTTCAATGTTTACGTTTGCAACTTAAGCATATTGACAGAGCAATGTAAATAGATGTACACTAGGAGATGTAGGAAGAAAATTATTTGCACAGATACTACAAGGATTGTCTATCTGTATGAGAAATGAAAATGCATTTTTGTCATATTTGGTAAACTGAATGTTATTAAGAGGACAAACCTCATGTAAAAAGGAGATAAGCAGAAATTGATTTGAATATTATTGCAGGGCAAAGTAAATAATCATAATGCATTCACCCTTTATAACTGTGCAAAACAAGATTAATTTTCCCAATTGCAAACTTTAATAATATTGAATTACTTTTAAAATGTAAAATAGGATAAGAGACTGATGGTAACAATAATCTACCTAGAACAACAAATGCATTCTAAGGTATATTAATAAGTGTTTGGTCAAAAAAAGTGGAAGGGGATGGAGAAGAGAGAAAATATTGTGTTAAAGTTAGAGGTATCCTTAAGACTTCCCAACTCTCAAAAGGCTAATATAAGTATTAAGTCGTGTCTGACTCTAGCGACGAATGGACTGTAGCTTGCCAGGCTCCTTTGCCCATTACATTCTAAATCTCTAAACATAAATAGAACGTGTGATATTTTCAAACATTTTAGACCTGGAAACTTAAGCCTTTGATGGATGAAGAGTTCCAAGGAACACATAAGTAATTGAATGCCTTCTCAGTTGATTTAGATTTAAACTGAACTCACATTCTACTCTATTCTAAACTGTCACATCGTTACAGTGACAACTACTGAAACTTTATTTTCTACAAATGAAAAAGGTTTATAGAAATTCAATAGAGACATCATTGTTCTGCTGAATAATGGTTTGGTTCCCAAAATGCAGGTCTTCATTGCTGAGAGTTATAGAGGTTATACCAGAGAAATGCTGACCCAAAGAGGCATTTCCAGGAGGTCTCACAATATATTGGAGAAGTCACCATAATACATGCCCAGAAACTTGACTTTGTCATGACCAATATCATAATATCAATCCCTAAGGTCAGGTTCAGATTAGTTCTTAAAAATTTGCTTATTTGTAATGAAAAACAAAATTGTCAAGCATCCATACCCTTTGCCTAGTACCTCTTCTCTTTGGAGTTCAGTCTATCTGGGAAGTCAGATTAAACTCAGAAGGTTATTTGGTGAGCATGGACCAGAGCAAGAGGAGCTAGTGGCATGACTGGCATCATTAGTGGCAGGAGTTCTAGCTTCAGTCAAGAGAGAGTATTATGGGAGCACTGCCAACTGCTTCCCCTTCCCCACTATTCTTCAATACTTTTTTGCTAAATACTTCAGTCTAACTGATTCCATGTGAACTGAACTGAACTGATGCTTCTTTAGTTATGATAATGCAATTTAATCTGCATCAGCAAGCTTAGCCATGACTTTATAGTTAGACTTCACCTAAGCTACACCTAAGTAAGTAGATTGGAGGAATCTATTACTGCCCACTATGATTTTCCATAATATCATTCTCATGATCACTTTATCTTCACATTCTGAGAATATCTTGCTATCATATCTTTTTAATTGCTATGGGTTGAACCTGGTAAATTCAGACTTCGCTATTGCACTACTGCTTGTCTAGAGGTGTTATGCAATCGTTTAGACATTACCACACATACATATGTATAGTACAAGTGAGTATGTGCCACCCACATCCATTAGAATTTTCTCTAGTCACAGCCAAGAGGAGGGAAGATCAGAAGTGCCAAAGAGCTAATACCTATGGGAGAAGCTCACAACGAATGACAAACAAAGTCCATCATCCACGTCCCCAGATACGACAACTCTGAGGTTTATTTTATATCATCCCCCAGAAGTTTCCAGTGGGACCGAGTTACAATTGCCCACATCAGTCACCTGCTTGAAGCACATCGTTCTTTCCCTGTCTCACTTAACCACTTCTGGACTGATGCTTCCTAGAATCACTTCCCAAATAAACTACCTGCACCTCAAATTCTAGTCTCAGAGCCCCAGACTAAGACCATATGTAACTATACAGCTGACTTAGAAGTCTCATGTAGACCCAGAAATGTTTAATTTCTTCCTGGCAGCTCAACTCAAGTCATTTTAATCACCTAAACCTGGACTTACATAACTGTAGATTTTGTACTTGTTTAATATATTGTTCGCTAATTTATGACATGCAGTAACTACGCTACCTGCTTGAGAAAACTATCCTTATATCAAATGAGCCAACATTCTGCCTGCGGTTTGGGCCATGTAGAACCTACTGTTTATGTCATGAAGGAAAGTCAAATGACAGTATTCAAAACAGCTTGGCTGCCCAACACTGGTGGTAATACAGCAATAATACGGCTCAGCAGAGCTCAGTCTCTTTTCCCTTTCTCTTGCCTAGGGACCTAGTTTTCCATAAATATAGTTCAGTTTCTAATTGGAGTGCATGATTTTCAGTAGAATGTAATTTTTATTATGTTATTCATGCTGAAGGATCCATCACATTTTTGGAAATTGAAGAAAACATAAATGACTGAAACATGGGTAAAGTTGAGATCCAGACACTGCCCTCACTGCCTGAAACCTACTTATAACACGGGAAGGATCTTCTAGTGTTTTCTTAAGGAATCTTTGCAACCCTAAAAATTTAATTCAAAAATTTGAATCTAGCTACCAAAATTTACTGACAGCTATTATAAAAATGATAGAAATTATTATTATTAAAACCAAAGGGAAAGATTCGTTTCTAGAGTTTAGGAACTAGAATATGCAAGATTTTTCATACATTTTTGCATTTGAAAATTAGCTTTAGGTTCATTTTAGGTTAACAGTGTTTTAAAAATAACTTCTCATTTAGGGCAGGATAGAACATCAGAAAGAATGTGTGTGTTTTTATTAAATTTTAGATTTTAAACTTAAATGTCCAACTTGGTGAGTATATTGTAGTGATTCCTAATGTTGGGAGGTAAAAAGAAACACAGTAAAGTCATGTTGAGATTTAAAAGAATAGCAAATCTGGTTGAATCATTATTCTTTAACTGGAGGGCAAGAAGCTGGACCCTGGGAATTACATAGTTGGTTGTGTTACAATATATCTCCACCTCTTTGTCATGAGAGTTAAGGTTTGATTAATTTATAGGACGAAATGGACTTTACCATGAAAGAACCTCTCAGAATTGTTAAAAGGTCTTTAAAAGTCCTTAGACTTTACATGGCTCTAAATTTCTTTATGTAAATTAATCAGAAATACATTAATTTTGTTATTTTAAATTATACTTTTATTTTTATAATGAAGTTTTTTTTACATGAGCTTCTTTAAAAATAACAATTTTATGATGTTTAAGAAGCTACAAGCACAGCAGGGAGCTATTTAACTAAACAGAAATCATCCTTTGAAAGGTGTCATCACTGACCATGGGAGACTGTGGCATTTTATTTTGTAAGCTTCAATCTTCCCCAGAAAATGAAAGGCCAGCTTCGAAGTCAATGTTTTTCTGTAGCATGTAAGTAGAAAATGAATAAGTAAAAGGAGGACCCAAGCTAGCGCTCAGTGACCTGAGAGAACTCTATCACAACTAGAGGCTAAATGGAGCTCATCCTTGGGCCAGTCTGACACCTGCTGGAATGCCCAGTGCCCTTGGTGAATCTCCATTGTGCTGCTCTTTACAGTGGCTTCTCTGGATCCCTGGTACGTGATGCTTAGCCCATCATCTCTCAGCAAGGACCTGTTTGTTCTACTCTGTTTTCTCAAATATACCAAGTCCTTATCCTATATTTCAATGTCTTAGCAAAAGAACCCTGTTCTTCAGAAATAATCTGTTTGTGTCCTATTCTTCTTCATGAATGAAATGTAGATAGAACTCCTTTCTGAATACTTCTGGATGCAGGAAACAGATACCTGCCAAATGGATTCCTAAAACAACTAGCAATGAAAGCAATAATTATTCTGATATTCTATATTTTGTATCACATAATCTTAAGACACCCACAGCCTGGCCTCACTACTTATGATGTATAGAAACATTTCAGGGAAGAACTAAAAGTAAATAAAATTTATTTGCCTGGACTCTCATAAATCCTAGATTACATGACAGATGTCTTTTATACAGAATACTTTTTATTCACATATGTTTCTTTCTCAGACTGTGTGCTAATAGTTGCTCACCATTACTCTGCTAATTTAAGCTTGTTAGGCCCTGTAACATCCTGAATTTGGTCATAATATGATATCAGAATATTTATATTTTCTTTACCCCTGAGCATTTAAATATCTGGATATAGTGAAACTAGACTGGATAATAATAGCAGATTACATTTATTGAATATTCATCAGAAGGACTTATGCTGAAGCTGAAACTCCAATACTTTGGCCACCTGATGCAAAAAGCCAATTCATTGGAAAAGACCCTGTTGCTGGGAAAGATTGAGGGCAGGTGGAGAAAGGGACGACAGAGGATGAGAAGGTTGGATGGCATCACTGACTCAATGGATATGAGTTTGAGCAAGCTCTGGGAGATGGTGAAGGATAGGGAAGCCTGGCATGCTGCAGTCCATTGGGTTGCAGAGTAGGACATGACTGAGCAGCTGAACAACAACATTTACTCAGTGCTTATTATTTGTAAGTACTGTACTGAGTCCTTTCCATATATGATTGTACTTAATCTTCTAAGTATTCCTGTAAGGTAGGTCTTAATTAACCACATCCTATGAAAATGAAAGCTAAGGCCTAGATTCTAAGTATCAAGCCCAAGGGTACATAGCTAGTCCCTTGTAGAACCAGAACTCAAACTCACATTAACCAAGAAGCTCTAAATAGGGAATTTTATCTCAATTCCTCCTAAACAAATAATTTTCAAGGATATACTTGGAAAATATTAATAAACTAGAAATATATTACCAGCTGTCATGATCCTCTCATAGTTCACAGATTGCTCCCTTCCACTATATAAATACACATCAACAACAAACACTTGGATATGTTCCAGTGTCAATTAAAAGAAATTGGGGGATAGAGAGCTCTAAGTGAGCATTTCAAATTCAAAATCATGTTTCAGTATTGCCCCCACAAATGCCTTTTTCTCCTCCAAACCTCTGTCAACTAGGAGTGGTTATCTGTTCACTTCAGTTTTTTTAAATTATTCCTTTCTTTTCTGTTTTTAAAAATTACAGCTTAGGTCTTATTTGTCAAACATTTTTGTTTGCCTCTTATGTGACTGAAATGATCAAATGAATCAGTTGCCCTCCACTGGCATGCTGGGGCACATACCACAAATGTTTCCTGAGCATGCTGCCAAATTTTCAGCAATGTGTAAAATGTATTTTGGTTACAACTAAGGATGCATATGGTCACTGAGATATCTGTCAGATAGAATACAGAGCAAAGAAGGTCCCATACTTTGCTCTGGAGCAGGTTAGGATTTATTGAGAGAAGGGGAAGAAATAAAAGTTGTTTGGTGTGTTTGCAAAGTGGCTTCAGAGTAACATGGAGAGTTCCATAGCAAATTATAGGTTTTTGTCACTTGGATTTTTAAGAAAGCATTTATCTGCAATTATCAGTTATTCTCAAGCAGAGACTCGGTGCAAAAGGTCAATCTCTTGAATCCTGAGATGACTATGGCTGCATTGATAGATTAGGAGATGTTGTTACACTGTGAACATGATCGATCATGTTCACTCTAAGTAGTGAACATAATCACTCTAAGTAGTGACACAAATCCAAAACATTCAAGACCTGCTGAAATAGATTGACTTCTGAAATAGACAGACTTTTGGGATTATGGGATTGACTTTAGAAAAAATTATCTTCTATCCTTGTCCTTCCAGCAACTTTCTTATCCTTCAGAAAACCAGTGTTTTCTTGCTACCCTAGAATTTTCCATGTTCTTACTATTCTACCACACCTGAGCCTGAGCTTCGAAATATAATCTTCATTGTCATACTAGTTTTTTACTATGTCTCAGCAACCCAAAACAATGTAGTTGCTTGGAATGATAGTCTGCTAGCATTAGCAGCCTAAATATCTGATGTCTACAGATTTAATAATCAACTCTATTTTATCAGTTAGACAAAATAGTCAAATTGACTTTGTAAGCCTACACACTGCCATTGATTGAAAGATGCCTACCTATCCGAGTGACAAAAATGATCAATCCATAAATAATCCTGTATAACATATACACATATTCAACCATTACTATTCTGGGGGGAAAACAATCAATCTCTATATTTTTATGAAGAAAGCATGATTCTTATCTAAATTATTAAATGTTGTGTAATTGAATAACATTTTCTCAAATGTAAGGAAAAAACCTAAACACTATTTGAAACATAAAAAAATCATGAAGTGTATGCTGCACTATTTTTGAATCACATTTTGACAAACATACACACCTACCTTCCACCTATTTTCATAAAAGCTTTCACTTTCATTTTTTAATCAAGTACAAAAACTGCTAGGCAAATGTAAGCCTATATTTGCCTATAAATGTGACATTCCTAGGCAAAAGCAAAAGTTTATATTTATATGGCTCATCTCCAAATCTCACTAGTTGCCCTCAGTGAATGTGCTAATTGCATTTCTTAGCTCTTTATTTTCTTATTTTAGCCTTTGTGGCTTTATGCACATTTTACTAGATGTTACACGTTCTTATGTTTAGGTTTTATTTGCATGACACCAAAGTGTGAGTCAGTTGGCTCATTGCATTTTGCATACATCGCGCATAATGAATACTAAAGTGAAGATTTTCTTTTCACATGAGTAAAACTGAAAACGTGTTTCTCTGCCAAATCTGCTTTGATGAAAAACAGAAACCTAAAATGTTGGGCAGTATATGGTAAAGTAATCTTTCCACAATCCAGTCTTCTGAGCCATGGGAGACTTTGTTTCTTGCCTTTTTGATATTATACATACTTCAATATTCTTTACATTTGACAAGTGAGATAAAAGAAAACCATACTTAAATTCTTTAATTTAATCAAAGTATGAGGTGCAACATTTGTCTATGTATGTTTGTGTATTTGTGTAGGTACGATTGCCATATGATTTTGTACTTTATAAAATATGCTATATATGTTACCTTATAATAATTCAGATCTATTTTTGAAAAGGTAGAAAAAAGAAATGATTATAAAGGTAGAAAACTGAAATAGCCCCAAATCTTAATAGTGACAGCACATTAAAAAAAAAAAAAATAACACTTTTCTTATGCTAAACTCTTGTCAGCCTCTATTCTCACCTCCTTTCATGTCTTGTTTTCACTCTTTTCAGTTTACAACATGTTTTAATATCTAGTATTGCAGATATAGCCCTCATTACTTTAAATGGAATTGCATTGCCTCTCTGGAATAATATGTGAGAGAACTTTGTGCCATCATCCTGTGTACAGGGGGAAAACCCTTCCTGGGGGTTTTCTTTTGCTTCAGCATCCCAATTCAGAAACTTAGCCTGTTCAGTTTCTTCTTGGAGAAACACCTGCCATTGTGTTTTTCATCTGCTTGCTGACTTGCTTGTTGTGGCCCCTCCTCAATGACACTGCCCTACCCTCACCAAATTATGAGCTGTTCGGGTTTTCTCAAATTATTTCCCAGACGTCCCACACTTTCACAAGAACATAAACCTCTTTAATGAGTCCCCCTGCATAGCTCTAGAAGAAAGTTCCTAAGTTTAGGGTCCATAGATAGTAACCTTCAAATTTTCCAGCATGGATATAAATCATGGTTGGCAGAATAACAGCCCCTCAAAGGTGTCCGTGTACCAGGAATCTCTGAGATTCGGACATGTTACCTTGCATAGCAAACGTCACTTTGAAGATCTGATTAAGTTCAGAACCTTGAGATGGGGAACTTATCCTAGGTTAACCAGGTGATTCCAACTTAATTGCATGTGTGCTTACAAGTAAAAAAGCTTCGGAACTCAGGTTTGGTTGTCTACTGCTCAAAAGTCAGTAATTCAAGAGGCAAGTGTCAGTAGAAAGGAAAGGCATTTTAATCAGAAAAGCCAGTAACCTAGAGAAGGTGGGTTCATGTCCAGAGAGCAACTCCAAAGATCCTGCTCAGCCATGACAGTATTATTAAAGGGAAAAATGGAAAGGAGGGTGGCAAATCTCAGTGAGTCATTGAGGCAGAATGTTGGGATCTGAGTCATTCTCCATTGTGTGCAGACTGGTTTACTCTGTCTTCTTATGTTATATTTCCCAAGTGATCTGCTTACAGGATTCCTTAGGGGGCTCTTGGGAGCAGAAAGCCAGTCATTTTTTTATGACTTAATTCTTCTTTCCATACTTCTTTTTATCTAGGAAAAAACTGACAGGTTAGGTAAGGCATGGCATGCATTCAGGAAAACAGAAGTCAGGAGTTAGTTTCAATTGCTCAATGACCTAATTACTATAATTAGGTTCTTGTAAGGTTAGAGGGGAACAGAAATGGGCAAACAGGAAAGGGGCAAAAAGCTGTTTTCATTTTCACAGCTGTGGTCAGAGGAAGATGAGACTAGGAAAATGACTCAAAGAATGCTTTGAAGACAGAGGAAGGTGCCTTAAGCCAAGCAATGTGAGAGTTCTCTAGAAGCTGGAAAAAGGCAAGGGATCAAATTCTCTCAGCGTTTGCAGGAAGAAACGTGGCTCTGCCAGCACCTCGATTTTACCCCAGTGAGACTTGTGTGAGATTTCTGATTTATAGCTCTGTAGATAATTAAGTTTGTATTGTTTTAAGCTCTTAAATTTGTGGTAATTTGTTACAGCAGCAATGGAAAATTAATACCCAGGTTTCTTCAGGGTTTGTTGTTTGTGTGTGTGTGTGTGTGTGTGTGTGTGTGTGTGTGTGTGTGCACGCGCGTGTTTTTCCAATTATCATATTGAGCCTTTCCCTGGGATTACTGGGGAAAAGAGGAGGTGCAAGGGAGTTAGATACTTTTACTCTTTGCCCACAGTACCAAAATGTTCTGTAGTGGGAGCTTTCAGAGAAGGAGGGAGGGAGAGGAAAAGGAAGTGTTGCAGGAAGGGGGACCCCTTCCAGGGCCCGAAACTGGACTCTTGTCTAACACTCAGACATGAATTGTCTGAGGAGACACATGTGCTGACAAAGCAAGAGATTTGATTGGGAAAAGGGCACCCGGGTGGAGAGCAGTAGGGTAAAGGAACCCAGAAGAACTGCTCTGCTGTGTGGCTCTCAGTCTCGGGTTTTATGGGGATGGGATTAGTTTCCGGGTGGTCTTTGGCCAATCATTCTAATTCAGGGTCTTTCCTGGTGGCGCACGCATCGTTCAGCCAAGATGGATGCTGGCAAGAGGAATTCTGGGAAGTGGACGGACACGCGTTGTCTCCTTTCGACCTTTCCCGAACTCTTCCGGTTGGTGGTGGCTTATTAGTTCCATATTCCTTATCAGGATCTCCTGTCATAAAACAACTCATGCAAATAGTTACTATGGTGCCTGGCCAGGGTGGGCGGTTTCAATCAGTGTGCTTCCCCTAACAACTCCCCGCTGGGAGACTTCATACTCAAGATACTTCTTGGGAACTGGGGTGGAGGTCTCTTTCTTCTGTAACTTCTTCCTGCTGTGCATGGGCATAGGCCTGCCTCGCAGAGCAGAAGTCTCTCTCTACCTGATCTAAGTTGGGGTGTTCCACATATGAAACCAGCTTCCACCCTTGTAGTAACAGCAATTTAGTTTGAAACTTTTTGCTCCTCTCAGAGACAAAATAGAAAGGGGCCAAACAGGAGACCTAACAGGATGGTCAGCACTGGTCCCCAGAAACAGGAGGCAACATTTGGGGTGAGGGCTGCAGGGTTTGTGACTTTTGTTTTTTTTAATTAGTTGGTGGTGAAGCAACGGAGCTGTGCTCCCGGAATCTTGTGTTCAGTCTCCATCCTCCACCTGGGTGGGGGCTTAAAGACATTGTTATGCATATTTCTTTGAGTAGGAACCAGGACTCTGTCTGGAGGCTGTACCAACCTTTGATTGTTTCTCCTGTTTCTGTATCCCCTCCCTTCCCTGATTAGCAATTGTCTGAATCCACCCTTTGGAACTCAGGACTTCCCTGGTGGCTCAGACAGTAAAGCGTCTGTCTACAATGCGGGAGACCAGGATTCGACCCCTGGGTCAGGAAGATCCTCTGGAGAAGGAAATGGCAATCCACTCCAGTACAATTGCCTGGAAAAACCATGGACAAAGGAGCTTGGTAAGCTACAGGTCATGGGGTCGCAAAGAGTCAGACACGACTGAGCCACTTCACTTTCACTTTCACTTTGGAACTCAGGGAAGGTCAAGGAGGCTGAATGAAGCCTATATCCTACATCCAAGAAATGGAGAACATAGAACAGATCTCTACTCCAGAGCCCCACAGAGTTCTACTCAGTTTTAATTTAGGGAACTAGGCAACTATGACTGTGATAACTTCCTGTCAAAATGGAGCATAGGACTGCCTCAGCTTGGAGTATAGACACTGAATTGGAAGTATTTCTGAGTTCCAAGTTCTAGAGCTGAGTCTTGTATGATTAAAATCTCAATCCCTTGGTCTGCCATTTTGGTGTAACAGACCAATTAGAAGTAGTTGGGGGAGTGATAACTGGAATTTAGTAGACAAATAAATCTCATTTCTTTTTAGAAAAATAGGCCTGAAACCCAGTCTGGACCTGGCACTTCAGGGAGACTTGTAGCCAGGTAGCCAGTTGCCTAGTTTTATGAAAAGTAACGTTGCAATTACTAGCTTCCAGCAGACATTGTTTTGAGAATGGTGGCATCCAAGCCTGACACGACCCAGAAAACTCAACTGTTTAGCAACACAAGGTCTAGTCTGAAAGTACACCCATAGCATCGCCTAGTTATTTTCCAGGATATCTGAACCACAGCTACTCTATTTTGACTTTTAATTGTAAACTTTTCCTTAATAGCCAAAGCAGATTTCACAGTTAATGACGTCAGTGTTTCTCTAGGTATGAGAAGATGCAAGAATTGGGACTCATAAAATCTTCTCCTGAAAAGATCTAACTATCTGAAGGCCTGTTCTGCCAGTTTTTCCCAGAGCACAGAGTGACTCACTCCTGATTTTCACCCTGAACTCCTTTCAGGGGTGTTGAAAGTCAGCAGTTGCAGCGGCCACGATTTAATCTTTGTAGATGTACATGGCAAGTGTCAGTCTTCAGTTGGCAGAGCCCCTTTTTGCTCATAAACTTGATCATAATTTTGAGGGGGGCATTTCATGACCATTTTATCCCATGGTGCTGAGAATGTCCATTCTCAGGTTTGGCAAAGTTTTGGTTGACAGGCCACTCAATGTGCTGTTACTGGACTAGGCCATAAAACAGTCCAAAATTTTCTGGACCACCTGTCTTACTAGCCTCTTGGTCCAGGAAAATATTCCCTCTTGTTGCTTCTTCCCATATCTAGAGTTACACTGTTACCATCACCGATCTCATATGGGACTATATATTATTCTATTAGAGGCCTCAGACACACATTTGACAGTGTAAGAAACAGCAATTTTGTAAAACAGGTGAAATACAAATAACATAACCAGCAGTATTAGTAAAGTCACAAGTAAGACTTAAGTTAAGGACTCAGTCTGCTCTGTAGAATCTTTATCTTCCAGGGAAATTATATATTGGCACTGTCTATAAGGAACATAGCCCAGTTTTCTAGTGTTACTAGATTGATTGCCCTTAGTATGATTTAATTGTTTCCAACACAGAGGAGACTTTAAACCTAATTTACCGTAGCCTGGTGTTATCTATATAAACCATCCTGTAATTGTGGGGGATTTTTTCCTCCTTTGCTGAAACTTTTCTTGTTGCTCTGATTGAGCTTAAGTAATAGAAAAAAGCTCAAATTTATGGCCAGAGTCAGAGCAGGCATTATTAATTGGCCTGGCGTGGGGAATCCCAACTAGTAATATCACAGTGACCTGAATATGACTATAATTTTTTTTTTAAGTAAATTTTCTCAGGGCCAACCAGTTAGAGTCTTGTAGTAGAAAAATTTACCAAGGTAACCCAGAATTAGACATAGGTAATTGGCCACAAACCCAACAATTGAATTGATTTCTAAAACTAGCATAGAATCAAGCCTATGATAGAAAAGCATTTGATTTATATGCAAAGGTCTAAGAAGTCAAGAAAACATAAATGATCATACGAATCAGGTCCAGCATCTTGGGCAAGCTGTCTACCTCTGATGTCATCATCTTCTCATCCTGGTGTAGTGTAGTTTCTCCTGCTTGAGCATCATTTTAAGGTGAGATCAGGTCAGCTGTCTTCTCTATAGACCAATCCAGTGTAGGGGCCTTTGGAAGTGGGAATTAATCTAAGAGTTAATTTCCCTTCAGTTTCATTGTGCATGAGCTAGTTAAGAGTACCTGATAAAAAAGTCCTTCCATCCAGGTTGGAGACAGTCCCTTAAATTATGTCTTTTTCCAGTCCTGGTTGCAGGTCATGAGGCATCTGATCTTCATCCAAAGATAGATTACTGAGATAAGCTTCAGAAACAAACTTAGGGTGTTCTTTAAGAATTCAATTAAAGTTTACATTAATATCACATAACAGCAAAGAACTGTCTAAGAGATGAGTCTTACTACATGCAGACCTCCATTAACAAATGGATTTAACATTTTTTTGAAATATCTTTTTCTCCCTAAACTTACCCTCATTTTGATCAAATATAACCAAATTAAGGCCAGTTTCTTTGCAAAATAGGTCTGTTCTCACTAATTTTGGTCTGATGATTTATATAACCATAATTGATTACAGACTTTTTATTTTGCTGAAACATTTATAGAGTCTCAGAATGAAATTTTAAAATAAAACAGGGCTGGGAAACTCACACCAAAGGCTTATCACAGATTTTGCCTAGCAAATCTAGGTGAATTCTTCCCTTTTTAAGGTCTCAAAAATTTCTTGAGATTTTTGTACCCGTGAGATAACCTTCCTAACTCATTTGATAAACTTACTGGAAACCTAAGAATTTCCAATTTTTGGAAGAGTCAGATAGAGATAAAATATAATTATTTGGTTTATAATGTTTAATTTTACCAAAGTTGTCGTAATTAGTTGAGAGGAAGGTTTTCCCTACTCTCTGAAAACATAAATTCAAACCCGTAATTTTTCAGATAGAAATCATAAAAGTTATAAGCATATTTGCTGGTTCATTCAGTCCTTTTGTTAACTTTTGTGAAGTCATCAGGTTTTCCATTAGAATACCAGAACATATCAGAATGTTAAGAACTCCATATAATTTCTAGGATATCTGTATTAGTAATTTTACCATACATTATAACATGAGAGGATTTATTACTCATTTGATAATCTTTTTCATGTCATTTAACCAACCAAATAAACACAGTTCAATATCTCTCTTTGGGATGTTTCAGGAGCCCTCTGAAACACCCCAAAGTTAGCTAGAGGTCAAAAGTACTTCAAAAGAATTCTATTGAGGAAGTTTTATCGAAAAGATCAATTAAAAGGGTTTAGAACATTTGGTCAGATTGAGTCAATGTTGATGGGTGTATCATTTAGCTTGTTGATATGTCACAATAGGCCTAAATACCAAGGCTCAAGGTCTAGTGAAAGTCAGCTCCGCCATCTTGGACCTAGTTGACTTTAACCAGTTTTATTATGGCTGTGTCATTTCTAACAAAACCCATTTATCTAACTAATTGTAATCCAGTTTTAGAAAATCCTGATCATGCATAGCTCTTTTTGGTATTTTCTCATATCTTTTTCTTTCTTTTTTTTTTTTTTTACTGAAAACACACTTCCTACTTTCCTTTAGCAACCAAGAACTAACTTTTATATTAGCATTTTATAGATTGGTGAACATAAATACCAGTGATAATTTCTAAAACCCTTGCTTTCATAGAACATTTTAGGATGGCACCAAACATTATTCATTTATAGTCCCAAATCTCTTTAGTTTCTCTGTAAAAGGAAATTAGTGTTTAGTAGTAAATGTTTCAAAATCTTATTTTATTTGGAAATGACCTAACTATTTCAATAGACTTCCAACACTTATCACACTTGGCACAACCCTTAGAAATTTAAGTTATGCCAATCTGGAGAGACTATTTTAGACAGATATTTCTAAAGAATAATTATTCTTAATAGAGTTTATATAAAAGCTCATATCTCATTTACATTTTTTTAGAAGTTTCTTCTCTCGAGGTAATTTCCTTGTTGATAAACTTGTAACAGATATAATATTTAACTTATATTAAACCTAGATACAATGAAAATATTCTACTTAATGTTAATTACTCTAAGACATGTCTATATTAGATAGGTCAACAAACAAACATTAATATCAGGTATTTAATACTGAATATTTCCAATATTCACATGAACCTGGAATTTATTGTTTAATTTAGAATTATTTGATTTGTAAGCACTTACCTTTTTTTAAGCCAAATAAATAGAGCTCATTTACAAATTAACCTCAAAAATATTACCCAGAGACAAAGACATACCAAGACATATTTAGACAGACACAGTGCAAGATCTAGCTTCATTTTCTAAGTTTAGTCATGAATTAGATGTTACAATATAAAATTTACTAGTTTATAAAAAAGCAGTTGAAATAAATAAAAATTTTAAAGTCTTTTTCCCCTTTTCCCTCAGTCTCAAGAGTTAGAGATGGTCTAGATAGTGTTCCTGAGAGCCCTGGTCTCAAGGCACAGGGAAAGAACATCAAGTTCTAACAAAATGGCGGCAGGTCTAAACCAAATGGTGGCCAGACAAAGCAAAATGGCCATCAAAAATCACAGCACAGAACACAGAGTTAAAACACACACATATAAACCTGGCAGTCCTCATCAGATACTCCTTTAAATACAAGAATACAGTCTCTCAGAAAACCTCCTGTAGAGACACAGAACTTCAGATCCAAGTACTAACAGCTTCCAAGATTTCAAAGTGAGGAAAGGAAACCAGGTTGAAGAAGAAGGGGGAAGAGGCGGGAGAGGGTGCAAAAAGGGTGGCCTTACAGATGTCTCCTGCCACCTGCAGATACCCAGGTGTTATGGGACTTTACCCTGGGCCTCCAGAGAAGGGAGGACTGGAACTTGGCCTTACCAGAAATCAAACCAGACCAGAACCAGAATTTGAGTTCTCTGCCAAGAGGAGGTGATCAGTCTCCAATCCTCAGCTCAGGCTGAGGGCCCTTCAACCAGATTCCTGCGTCCAGGACCAGGGGACTAGAAAAACGGGGAAGGATAGGAAGAGTTAATGAGAGGAAAGAGAGAGAGAAGGGGAGAGAGGTCAATAAAGTCTCTTGTTCCTTACCGATCGGGGCATTCTGGCCAGTTTTCCGCCTCAGGAGGAGACCAGGGACAAAAGGGTCCCAGTTGTGGCTGCTGGGTCTGGTCCTTACCCCGAGTGGTCAGGATGTCAGTCTCAGCAAAGAAGAGTCCCACCAGAGTCACCGTTTGAGTTGTTAGGGGAAGCATACTGATTGAAACCCTCCACCCTGGCCAGGCACCATAGTAACATTTGTGTGAGTTGTTTTATGACAGGAGATCCTGATAAGGAATACAGAACTAATAAGCCACCACCAACCGGAAGAGTTCGGGAAAGGTCGAAAGGAGACACCGCGTGTCCACCCACTTCCCAGAATTCCTCTTGCCAGTATTCATCTTGGCTGAGTGATGCGTGCGCCACCAGGAAAGACCCTGAATTAGAATGATTGGCCAAAGACCACCCGGAAACTAATCCCATCACCATAAAACCCGAGACTGTGAGCCACGCGGCAGAGCAGTTCTCCTGGGTTCCCTTACCCTACTGCTCTCCACCCGGGTGCCCTTTCCCAATCAAATCTCTTGCTTTGTCAGCACATGAGTCTCCTCAGACAATTCATGTCCGAGTGTTAGACAAGAGTCCAGTTTCGGGCCCTGGAAGGGGTCCCCGTTCCTGCAACAGAAGTAAGGAAGAAGGAAAAAAGAGAGACAAGAAAAATGAGGGAGGGAGAAAGGCAGAGAAAGAGGTTGGTTCTTCTAATATGGTTACTTTACAGGAAGTTTTGCCCCCATGAAATTGAAACTTGCCAAATAGTCCTTTTAGTTTTTTTGGAGAGTCTTAGTCTGATGCATGGCAGCAAAGTGATCTCTACAGTGGTACTTGGGTCACTGGCAGAAAACAGGAAGGATTATTGTCTACATTGTCATGTATTAAGATTTGGCTACTAGTTTTATCAACACTTACAAAAAAAAGATTCCCAAATTCTTTTCTTTTATGATACTGAAATATCATAAAAGAAATCATTTCTTTTATGATACTGAAATACACAGAATTCTTTTTTTCAAAGTCATCAGCTTTGGTAAAACTTGTCTCAAATTACAAAATGAAATTATATATATCCCAAGAGCTTTCAAAGAAATAATCTATGATCTTTTATTATAATAAAGAATTCTACTTTAAAAAAACATTCTTATAAAAAATTCTAAAATGTAATACATCCTTTCTGTTAAAAAAAAAAAAAAAAGTATCCAAAACTTGAGAATAAGAAAAAGAATGGCTGCATGTCCTTTCAATGACACATCCAAGGATTATTTAATTGTATAGGGAATGTTGCACTCACTATTTACTATTGATTATGACCCAACTTTGTAAGTTGCATACTAAATTGTATATTTTTGTCCAGTAGAGATGCAAATCACTTCTTAACGGTAGACAAGGTAGCCACAAAAATTATGTTTTATTGCCCTATAGGACATTAATCAGTTTTGTCTCTAATAACTTATTTCAGTTACTTCAGAGTTCCTTTTCTTACTGATAATGTAAATTGATGTTCATAAAATTCTCTTCTTAATCAGCATACCATTCTGCTGGTTTAATCTTCAATGGGTTAAATATTTTTGACATGTGTTCATTTTATATTTGTGTGAATCATGCTCTTTAAATTTTTGAAAATTATATTTTGGCATTCTAAAATATTTTAGTCATGGGTATATGTGCATGTGTGTGTGTGCATGAAATGATTAATGATGTCATTTAAGTAATACCAATAAAGGGAGACTATGTTGGTCTTAACTATATATGTAATTATGTGTATATATGTGTACATATATATATATATTAGAAATATTAGAGAAAGTCTAGACAATGTCTGAAATTCAGTTGCCAAAAAACTGCTAAATGTAATAAATTATATAGTTACATACTATTTCTTATTCTGGGATAAAAATATTTATAGAAATATTTTGGAAAGACTAAAATATAGAATCTAACTTTTGAGTTGGGGTCTGAGAAAATTATTTCTTATTCTCTTTTACCCTTCATATGGAATATATGCAACATTTTAAATAAATTTTTAATTTATAACTTAAATACTAAGTAATGAGATTTACATAAAAGATTTTATAACTGTAGTCATTTACAGTGTAAAAATGTGATTTCTTATTATTTCTAGCTCTTAAAATGTTAATGTAATACATAGCTGTGTAATTTTACAGGACAGTTTAATTCTCCTGAAAATATGGAGCTCAGTGAAGAGTCCAAATTAAAAAGAAATTAATATGTTTTAAATATTAAGTTATTTTTCTAGTCTTTTGAGTTCTGTAATATCTTAGCCTGGTGAAAACTTTACTTAAAAGAAGTTACCAACAACCAGTTCTAGTTGGGGATTTTTCATATGATCAGAAAATAAAAATGTTTTTAAATGGATATTCCATATTTGTTTTATTATTTTAATTACCATCAAATATCACAAAAATCAAAATTTTGTTGGCATGGAAACTAATAGAACCATATCCAAAAATACATAAGTATTTTCTCAGCTCTTTCTATATAGGATAAAAGTCTTCATTTGCTCTGCTCAGAATCTTTCTAGTTTTGGACTCCATGCTATGTAAAAGATAAAGTTAATTCATATATGTGAAAAGTTTACTTGGTAAATTTTAATAATAGACAGTATATGAACTTCAAGTTTGATATATCCATTTTATAGAAGCAAGTTCAGTTCAGTTCAGTCACTCAGTCATGGCTGACTCTTTGCAACCCCATGAACTGCAGCACTCCAGGCCTCCCTGTCCATCACCATCTCCTGGAGTTTACCCAAACATGAAACAGTGTCAGACTTTATTTTTCTGGCTCCAAAATCACTGCAGATGGTAATTGCAGCTATGAAATTAAAAGACATTTACTCCTTGGAAGGAAACTTATGACCAACCTAGATAGCATATTCAAAAGCAAAGACATTACTTTGCCAACAAAGGTTCGTCTAGTCAAGGCTATGGTTTTTCCTGTGGTCATGTATGGATGTGAGAGTTGGACTGTGAAGAAGGCTGAGCACCAAAGAATTGATGCTTTTGAACTGTGGTGTTGGAGAAGACTCTTGAGAGTCCCTTGGACTGCAAGGAGATCCAACCAGTCCATTCTGAAGGAGATCAGCCCTGGGATTTCTTTGGAAGGAATGATGCTAAAGCTGAAACTCCAGTACTTTGGCCACCTCATGCGAAGAGTTGAGTCATTGGAAAAGACTCTGATGCTGGGATGGATTGGGGGCAAGAGAAGAAGGGGACGACAGAGGATGAGATGGCTGGATGGCATCACTGACTCGATGGACATGAGTTTGAGTGAACTCCGGGAATTGGTGATGGACAGGGAGGCCTGGCATGCTGCCATTCATGGGGTCGCAAAGAGTCGGACACGACTGAGCGACTGATCTGATCTGATCTGATGTCCACTGTGTCAGTGATGCCATTCAACCATCTCATCCTCTGTCATCCCCTTCTCCTCCCACCTTCAACCTTTCCCAGCATTAGGGTCTTTTGAAATGAGTCAGCTCTTCACATCAGGTGGCCAAAATATTGGAATTTCAGCTTTAGCATTATTCTTTTCAATGAACACCCAGGACTGATCTCCTTTAGGATGGACTGGTTGGATCTCCTTGCAGTCCAAGGGACTCACAAGAGTCTTCTCCAACACCACACGTCAAAAGCATCGATTCTTCTGTGCTTAGCTTTCTTTATAGTCCGACTCTCACATCCATACATGACCACTGGAAAAACCATAGCCTTGAGTAGATGGACCTTTGTTGACAAAGTGATGTCTCTGCTTTTTAATATGCTGTCTAAGTTGGTCATAACTTTCCTTCCAAGGAGTAAGTGTCTTTTAATTTCATGGCTGCAATCACCATCTGCAGTGATTTTGGAGCCAGAAAAATAAAGTCTGACATCATGAAGTGATGGGACCAGATGTCATGATCTTAGTTTTCTGAATGTTGAGCTTTGAGCCTACTTTTTCACTCTCCTCTTTCACTTTCATCAAGAGGCTCTTTAGTTCTTCTTCACTTTCTGCCATAAGAGTGGTGTCATCTACATATATGAGGTTATTGATATTTCTCCTGGCAGTTTTGATTCCAGCTTGTGCTTCCTCCAGCCCAGCGTTTCTCATGATGTACTCTGCATAGAAGCAAGAGTTTCATTGAAATTATGAAAACAGATTGTAGTTTTAATGACAAATTTGGAAAACCTATGCACTGTCCAAAATGCAAACCCCTAGCCACATGCCATATTTGTACATAAGATTTAAATTAATTAAAATTAAACAAAATGTAAAATTCAGTCCTTTATTTTACTAGCCACATTTCTAGGGCTCAATATTTTCATGTTGTAAGTAGCTCTTGTATTGCACAGGGAAGATACAGAATATTTCCATCACTGCAGAAAATTCTCCTTGACAGCACTTTCTAGACTTTATCATGTTGATCATACTTCTTTCTCTTTTCAGATGTTAAAAATAAATTTTATCTTATCCAAAGCTTAAGCAATACAAAATATGACAGATATCCTACAGGAGACAAGCCCAACATCCTTAATTCACGGGGCAGAGAATTTCAATGTGCTTCACATTAACCTATGTTTTAAGTACATAAAACATTCTCTACTTATTCTTTAAATTAAAATACATAGAATGTGCTTTATTCATTCTTAATATTTCTTACAATCATTTTGATTTTGAGTGAGAATTATTGATCATATTAATGAAAATTTATAAATAACCAATTAAATATCTGAGACATCTACAGAAAATAAATGGTATTTTATCAATACAGAGTTCACTACTCTTGACAAAAACCTAATACTAATCAGAATATGGATAATTTTACCTCATGATGCTTTATTTTCCAGACTGGAAAACTATTTACTAGTTTCCTTTAACACATGTGTGATTTCCATTTCTTGGGTCAGATTCAGTAGTCATTACTCATATAAATAAGCAAGAATAAAAGTTTAAATCAGTTATGGTTCCAGGCATCATTTTTCCTATCCATTTTGATCATAGGCCAGTGAGTCATACTGATAGTAATAATGATTGTTTTCAAATAACTTAAATAATTTCTGATAGTGTAAGATAAATATAAAATGGAATATCTGCCATTTTAAGCTGAGAGTTTACATGACATTCATCACTTCTTCTTTAACTTTGTATTCTATATTGGAGTATAGCCAATTAACAATGTTGTGATAGTTTCAGGTGAATATCAGGGGTATGTATGCATTCTCACATTCTCCCACAAACTCGCCTCCATCCAAGCTGCCACATAATGTTGAGCAGATTCCTGTGCTATATAGTAGGTCTTTTTGGTTATCCACTTAAAGTACAGCAGGACATCCATTACTTAATATTAATCCTGTGTTTTAGCAGACAAGATAGATGATAAAATGACAATAAATGATATGTAAATATTTCCCATATGCATCTGTGTTTAATGTAATTTCTCATGCAAAAAGAGCCTAATTGAGTAATTTTAAAACCAAATATTAGCAATAGGGGAAACATTTAACTTAAACTAAGATTAAAATATGTGTTTTTCATTAAATTATATTGATTTAAATAAAACCACTTTCATTTAAATCACTGATGTAACTCTCACTGTTTCATAATCTTGCTAATTATAGCAATCAAAAAGTGAAGTTCTGAGCCTGAGAAAATGATTATATCTCTTGTAAAACACATGAAATGCACATAATCTTGAGTTAAAAGCACTCTAATTTCCAACTGTGTGTTTAAAACAAAACAAAGTGCTGGCATGAAAGAATGGTTAACTATCAGAAGATTTATCAATGTAATTAACTGCATTAACGGATTGAAGCGAAAAATTATGTTTAGCATTTCATAAGATGCAGGAAAAAAGGATTTCATATAATAGATATTCATTATGATTTTAAAAATAAAATCTTTGTAAACAAGAAATAGAAGGAAATTGCCCTAACCTTATAAAGTATATTTAGCAGAAAATCTATGGTAAACTCCATAGTAAGTAGTAAAATTTTAGAAGCAGCCTTATCAAAATAAAGAGGGAGATAATTATGACTGTAAAGTCAAGTGAAATACATGTTGTATAATAAAACAAGACAAAGGGGAAAAAGCGTAAAAAAAATAATAAAAGGCAAAAACTTTGTATTCAGGCAATATAACTGAATGTAGAAAAAAATCAAAGACATTCATAAACTTTTATTAATAAGAGAACAAAAATGTTCTTGGATGCAAGACTGACTTTCAAGAATTAATAGCTTTTCAGTACACAAGTAGAAACTAATTAGAAAATATAATAGTAACAACAATCAAAAGAGACCTAGCAAAAGATGAGCAAGACTTTTGTTGAGAAAATTGTGCCTGTTACTGAAGGACATAAAAGAAGATCTGACTAAATGTCAAGATGCACTAAGTTCACTAATAGGGTGACTCTATATTGAAATTAAGTTAAGTCTCCACTAACTCATATAGAAATGTAATGCAATAAAATAATCGCACAGGATTCTGTGCACAGCCAGGTAAATTGAGTCTAAAATTCATATGAAATTTCAAGAATTGACTAAACAGTTTTGTATCAAATGAAAAAATTTGCTTTGCCAGACATCAAGATCTATGAAAAAAAGATTAATAAAGAAAAGAGCTATATTACTTATCAGGGCAAGGATAATGTAATGAGCAAGTCTGAAAGCCCAGAAAGTCCCACACATGTTCAGAAGGTATCTGGCACATGACTAAATTAATAACTGACCATCAATAATAGAAAAAGATAGGTATTCACCTCGTCACATATCAAAAATAGATTGCCAGTATATTAAAATTAACTTTTTTGCAATGAATTTTTTTGCAAATTCTTTTTTGCAAAGAATTTCTTAAACAAGACAGGAAGATCATAACCATAACAGAAAATATTTTGTACATTTCAGCTCAGTCGCTCAGTCGTGTCTGACTCTTTGGACCCCATGGACTGTAGCATGACAGGCTTCCCTGTCCATCACCAACTCCCAGAGCTTACACAAACTCATGACCATCGAGTCAGTGATGCCATCCACCCATCTCATCCTCTGTCATCCCCTTCTCCTCCTGCCCTCAATCTTTCCCAGCATCAGGGTCTTTTCAAATGAGTCAGCTATTCCCATCAGGTTGCCAAAGTATTGGAGTTTCAGCTTCAACATCAGTCCTTCCAATGAACACCCAGGACTGATCTCCTTTAGGATGGACTGGTTGGATCTCCTTGCAGTCCAATGGGACTTTCAAGAGTCTTCTCCAACACCACAGTTCAAAACCATTAATTCTTCTGTGCTCAGTTTTCTTTATAGTCCAACTCTCACATCCATACATGACCACTGGAAAAACCATAACCTTGACTAGATAGACCTTTGTTGGCAAAGTAATGTCTCTGTTTTTTAATATGGTTGGTCGTAACTTTTCTTCCAAAGGAGTAAGCATCTTTTAATTTCATGGCTGCAGTCACTGTCTGCAGTGATTTTAGCCCCCAAAAATAAAGTCTGTCACTGTCTCCATTGTTTCCCCATCTATTTCCCATGAAGTGATGGGACCGGATGCCATTTGCGTTTATCTGTTTTCAAATTTTAGTTAAAGTTATGTAAATATATTATAAGACAGACTGCAATATGGGGTAAGATATTACAATGTAATTTTTTATAAAGTTAAGTGCCTAGAATTCATATAAAGCTCTTCCAAATTATTTCATTGACAGCAATGACTGAATGGCCTGTAAATATACAAAAAGATGCTCAGTTTTGCCATAATCAGTGAAATGCACATTAGTACAGTAAAGTGCCATTTAATAACCATGAAATTGGCAGCTTTTAAGAAACTTTCCAATACCAAGTTTTGTCAAAGATTAAGGAAGAGAATGAGTTCAGCTATACTTCTTTGGAAATATAAATCAGTTAAAATCACTTTGGGGAGCAATTTAAAAATATCTAATAAAGTGAAAACATACATTAATCCAACAATTCTACTTCTAAGGATAAAGAAGTCTCTCAGTATGTAAAAATTCTCACTTATGCACATAAAGAGAAGTAAGGATAATTATTAAGATATTATTTATAATATTTAAAACTTAAAAACAACTTAGACATCCATCAATAGGAAAATAAATAAGCAAATTGTTGTATGTTTATACTAAGGAATACTGCTGAGCAGTTAAGCTATGGTTTGGCAATAAATTCCTGAGCATAACTACAATTCAGAAATTTATTTTTACATAAAATTGATTACATAAAATGATTTTTATGTAAAGTTTTTCAAAGTTTTAAGTTTCTTCAAGAAAGAGTTTTCAGATACTTTAACCAAAATGAAAGAAAAATGCTTGTATTCCTCCCATACTGTAGGAAATAGCAGGCTGGAACTCAGAGGCTCCCTCTTACAGAAAGCACATGCTTTCATATTCACTTTGCTCCCCATTCTGCTGCTGCTGCTAAGTCACTTCAGTCGTGTCCGACTCTGCGACCCCAGAGATGGCAGCCCACCAGGCTCCCCCATCCCTGGGATTCTCCAGGCAAGAACACTGGAGTGGGTTGCCATTTCCTTCTCCAATGCATGAAAGTGAAAAGTGAAAGTGAAGTCGCTCAGTCGTGTCCAACTCCTAGCGACCCCATGGACTGCAGTCTACCAGGCTCCTCTGTCCATGGGATTTTCCAGGCAAGAGTACTGGAGTGGGGTGCCATTGCCTTCTCCATTCTACCCTTCTACAAAATAAAGGCCAAGTACCAGTTGTTCTTTTATATCATTTTAGTGGACTTTTTCTTATGATACACAAGTGTTTTTCTTTATGTGTCTCTATCAAAAATACATGGAGAAGTCTTTTGATATAAAGTTGTAAAATACAGAAGCTAACACATTTTTTGTAAACATTTAACACAAGTTATTAAATTACACAATTGTAAAATTGTTGAAAACATGGGTAGGGCCAATATATATATCTTAAGGAAATTGCTTATTTCTAAAGAAGGAAGGAGTGAATTTGATTAGAGTAGAATAAAACTTTACCTGAACATTTGATTAAATGCATTGATAGAAGATCAGCAAATCTAGCCAAACACTGACATTAGTTAAATCTATGTGCCTAGTTGCTCAGTCGTGTCCGATTGTTTGCAACCCCATGGACTATAACATACCAGGCTCCTCTGTCCATGAGGATTCTCCCAGCAAGAATACTAGAATGGGTTGCCATGCCCTCCTCCAGGGGATCTTCCCAACCCAGCTATTGAAACCAGGTTTCCCACTTTGCAGGAGAGCAATTTCTTTACCATCTAGAAGCCCAGTTAAATCTAGATGGATATTTAGGTGTTCATGATATTATTCTTGTTTGTACCTTTTGAATTATTGAATTAGTGTGAAATGATTAAAAATAATTTAAAAAGCATTCTGTGCAAACAGAAAAATAGTAGAAAAATAAAGAGAAGGCTTTTTGAAAAGATCAATAAATAAATCTCTAGCAAGACTGTCAAAAGAGAGAGACAAAGGGAAAGAGAGAAAGAAGACTGAAATTATCAACATCTGAAAGGAAATAGAGAATATCACTATGGACCCTTCAGATATCAAAAAAAAAAAAATAAGAAGAAAATACTACGAACAAGTCTACATACATATGTTTGACAGCTTAGATAAAACTGATCAATTCTTTAAAAAACGCAAACAATAATGTATTCAATAAACAGCAGATTGCCTGAAAGGCCATGTCAGTATTAAGGAAACTGAATTTATAGTTTTATAATCCCCCCAAAGTAACACCAATTCTACACAATTACTTTCAAAAAATAGAAGAGGAGGAAACATTTCCTAATTCATTTTATGAATCTTATCTAACCTATCTATACCAAAGGCAAATAAAGAGAGTACAACAACAGTAAAAAGAAAACCTTTGGAACGATATCTTTCATGATTAAGGGTATAAAATGTAAGGCTATAAAATCCCTACAAGATAACATAGGAAAAAAACTATATAATCTTAGGTATGGCAATGCCTTTTTAGATATAACACCAAAAACATGATCTATAAAAGAAATAATTGATAAATTGGATTTCATTAAAATAAAAATTTCTGTTCTATGAATGAATCCATCAAGAAAGTGAGTAGACAAGCCACAGATTAGGAGGAAATATTTGCAAAAAACCTGTCTGGTAAAGGATTGTTATTCAAAATACTCAAAGAACTCTTAAAACTCAACAACAAGAAAGCGAATGATCCAATTTAAAAAAGGGCCAAAAGCTTCATCAAAAGAGAAGTACAGAAGGCAAATAAACATGTGAAAAGATGTTCCTCATCAAATGTCATTGAGAAATGCAAATCAGAATGAGATATCACTGCATACCTACTAGAATGGCCAAAAGCTGGAACACTGACACCACCAAATGCTGGTGGAGATGTGGAGCGAGTCAAACTGTCACACTTTGTTGGTGGAAATGCAAAATGGTATAGCCATTTTGGAAGACAGTTGGTCAGTTTCTTACAAAACTAAGCATACTCTTGCCATATGATCCAGCTACGACCTTTTCTGGTATTTATCCAAAGGAGTTGAAAATTTGTGTGCACAGAAAACCTGCACATGGATATTTATAGCAGCTTTATTCGTATTTGGCAAAGTTGAAAACAACTAAGATGTCCTTCAGTAGGTGAATGTATAAATAAACTGTGGGACATCCTGACAATGGAGCATTACTCAGCACTCAAAGGAAGTAAGTATCAAGTCATGAAAGACATGGAGGGACCTTAAATGCATACTACTAAGTGCAAGAAGCTGATTTGAAAAGGCTATATACTGTGTAATTCCAGCTATATGGCATTCTGGAAATGGCAAGACTATGAAAACAGTAAAGCCATCAGTGGTTCCTAAAGGTGAGGAGGAAAAACTGGAACACAGAAGATTTTATGGCAGTGAAAATACTCTGTAAGATACTATAATGGTAGATACATATCATTATACATTTGTTTAAACCAATAGAATGTACACCACCAAGAGTGAACTATAGTATAAGGTAAAGACTTGAGGTAATAATGATGTGTCAAGATATTGTCATCAGTTGTAACAAATGTGCCATTCTGGTGAAGAACGTTGATAATGAGGGAGGCCATGCATGTATGGAGCAAGAGGAAATATGGGAACTATGTATAGCTTTTTCTCAATTTTCCTGTGAATCTAAAACTGCCCTAAAAACTTTTCTTAAAAAACTTAGTAAAATGGGCAAGCATGGAATAAATATTTGAACTCAAACATATGCTAATCTACAGCAGCCCCTCCTTGCTTAACATTCAGTTGCAAACTCCTTGCCCTGGTCTGTCAGGGATACGAATCTGGCTCACTGCCCACTGATTTCCCCTACATCCAGTCTTTGTCCACTCCAACTGAGCTACGGATTCTGTTGCTGAGTCCAAGTTCAGACTGCTCACCACATGATACATTTTTTAAATTTTTTTTGTATATTCACTGGCACCTGCTTCTTTCATTCAGTTCAGTCGCTCAGTCATGTCCAGCTCTTTACGACCCGTGGACTACAGCATGCCAGGCCTTCTTGTCCATCACCAACTCTTGGAGTTTACTCAAATTCATGTCCACTGAGTCGGTGATGCCATCTAACTATCTCATCCTCTGTCGTCTTTTTCTCCTCCTTCCTTCAATCTTTCCCAGCATCAGGGTCTTTTCCAATGAGTCAGTTTTTTGCATCAGGTGGCCAAAATATTGGAGTTTCAGCTTCAGCATCAGTCCTTCCAATGAATATTCAGGACTGATTTCCTTTAGGATGGACTGGTTGGATCTCCTTGCTGTCCAAGGGACTCTCAAGAGTCTTCTCCAACAACACAATTCAAAACCATCAGTTCTTAGGCACTCAGCTTTCTTTATAGTCCAACTCTCACATTCATACATGTCTACTGGAAAAACCATAGTTTTGACTAGATGCACCATTGTTAGCAAAGTAATGTCTCTGTTTTTTAATATGCTGTCTAGGTTGGTCATAGCTTTTCTTCCAAGGAGTAAGCGTCTTTTAATTTCATGGCTGCAGTCACGATCTGCAGTGACTTTGGAGCCCCCAAAAATAAAGTCTCTCACTGTTTCCACTGTTTCCCCATCTATTTGCCATGAAGTGGTGGGACTGGATGCCTTGATCTTCGTTTTTTTAAAGTTGAGCTTTAAGCCAGCTTTTTCACTCTTTTCTTTCACTTTCATCAAGAGGTCCTTTAGTTCTTCTTTGCTTTCAGCCATAAGGGTGGTGTCATCTGCATATCTGAGGTTATTGATATTTATCCCAGAAATCTTGATTCCAGCTTGTGCTTCCTCCAGCCCAGCCACATGATTTGGCTCCCTATTGCCAAATTCAGACTTAAATTGAAGAAAACAGGGAAAACCACTAGACCATTCAGTTATGACCTAAATCGAATCCCTTATGATTATACAGTGAAAGTGACAAATAGATTCAAGGGATTAGATATGATAGACAGAGTGCCTGAAGAACTATGGATGGAGGTTCGAGACATTGCACAGGAGGCACGGATCAAGACCATCCCCAACAAAAAGAAATGCAAAAAGATTATCTGAGGAGGCCTTACAAATAGCTGTGAAAAGAAGAGAAGCCAAAGGCAGAGGAGAAAAGGAAAGGTATACCCATTTGAATGCAGAGTTCCAAAAAATAGCAAGAAGAAATTAGAAAGCCTTCTTTAGTGATCAATGCAAAGAAATAGAGGAAAACAACAGAGTGGGGAAGACTAGAGATCTCTTCAAGGAAATTAGAGGTACCAAGGGAATATTTCATGCAAAGATGGGCTCAATAAAGTACAGAAATGGTATGGACCTAACAGAAGCAGAAGATATTAAGAAGAGGTGGCAAGAATACACAGAAGAACTGTACAAAAAAGATCTTCATGACCCAGATAATCACGATGGTGTGATCACTCACCTAGAGCCAGACATCCTGGAATGCTCACCACATGACAGCCAATAAATCAAGAGATGAAGTGTTGGCACAAGGAATAGCAACTTTATTCAGAAAGCTAGCAGAAAGATAAGATGGTGGACCAGGGTCCCAAAGAACCATCTTACTTGAATTAGAATCCAAGCTTCTTTAAATCAAAGGGAAAAGGTGAGGTTGGTTGTTGCACAATTTTTGGTGTCAGAAGCTTTTGTTCTTACAACAGGTCAGGTCAGGTCACAGATGTTCCTGTAAACGTCCAACACGACAAAAGTTTTTCTCTGTTCCGCAATTTTTTTAATCTCTGTGTGAATGGAAAAGTGTTATGCCTTTAAAGGTCAGAGCCTTGAGAATGAGCTATCTTGAATATTTCAGACTATAGGCAATATTCTTTACCTGTAGCTAAAGCAAGAGAATACAAAGGTTAAAGTAAAAGAAACAGATACAATATGGAGTCAGATTTGTTCTTCACTATTACAATCTCACAGTTCCTGCCTCTGTGCTTTTCCCAGTGGAACTTTTTCCACAAATGTCCTAGTTTCTCATCATCTCTACCTGGCAAGTGTTTGTCCATTCATTACCATTCTTCTCCTGGTTCTTTCTTTCTGAGGTGTTTCTCTTCTTATAACTAGAAATTGTCACCCTTTTCTCTAAAAACCTTCCCACTGCCACTGAAACTCTTCTAAGGCACCAAAAGAAGAGACACTCCCATATGTGCTATGTGGGTTTGTGTGTGTGTATGTGTGTGTGTGTGTGTTCAACTGATGTTAGTCTATTGTTTATCTCCAAGCAGATTTCCTGGCAGTGAGTAAGCAATAAACACATTTATTAAAGTAAGTAGCATTTTTAAAAAAATTGTTTAAAATTTGATTTTTTCCCCTGGAACATCATTTCCTAACAGAGGAATAACAATTTCTTGAACATTTTAAAGTGACTTAAATTATGGAAGAGATCCAACCAGTCCATTCTAAAGGAGATCAGCCCTGGGTGTTCTTTGGAAGGAATGATACTGAAGCTGAAACTCCAGTACTTTGGCCACCTCATGCAAAGAGTTGACTCATTGGAAAAGACTCTGATGCTGGGAGGGATTGGGGGCAGGAGGAGAAGGGGATGACAGAGGATGAGATGGCTGGATGGCATTACTGACTCGATGGATGTGAGTCTGGGTGAACTCCGGGAGTTGGTGATGGACAGGGAGGCCTGGCGTGCTGTGATTCATGGGGTCACAAAAAGTCGGACACGACTGAGTGACTGAACTGAACTGAAATTATGGCATTGCAAATGGCATGGAAATGCTGCAGTATAAAAATAGTAGCCCATTTCATAAAACTGTAATGAACATAACAAAAGGAGGTAACCAGCTTTATCATTTGTATGTCACCTGAAATATTTGTGTAAAATTAAAACATTTGAGAAGTACTTAATTGCATGTTTGGAATGCTTATTGTCAGCAATGCTAAATATAACTTTTTTCCAGATAATAAAGGAAAATACAAATAAAATAGCTTCCTGTGACTACTAACCTAGAATGATTTTATGTGTCAGATAACAGGAAGTAAATTAGTATATCTGTTATCTGCATTATCTCTATATGACTGTTGCCATTCATATCAGCTACTTTGCTGTTTATTATGCAACTCTCTGTAAAGTAGATCAGAGAGTTTTTTATTTAAAGTAGATCAATTGTTTTATTAGAACAAAATGCATTGTGATATATGAGCTTTGCATAGAGTTAAGATTTAAATAAAAAGGTTTTTTTCACCTTATAGATACTGCAATTACCAGTCACTCAATATGAGTTATAATAATATTTAGATATATTCAAGCATGTACATTACTGAGAAAAAATACTTATCTATTACATTTAATAATACAATATTCATCTAGGAAGTTACCGTCTTATATTCCTCATTAGTACTTTAATTTTATACGTTAACATAGGAGTATAAACATTATAATTGTGGATCCTTTTGGTCAGGATATTATAACATGCTATTTTTGGAGAAGAGTTCTTCAGGTTATATGGAAGGATTCAGAAGTGTTACCATCTGAAAATGCATCCTCAGTTCTGGGAGTTAAATGCCTAGTAAACAAGAAGTACCACTAGTCAGGATAATTGGTTTAACTTTAGTAAAATTTTACTTTACTGAGATGTCTTATTTACATTCAATGGTCTGTCTGAGTAAAATAATTGTTATTTTTTCAAAAACTGCACCAACTAAAACCAACATTAAGTTCTACCTTATTAACATCAACAGCAAAAGTGTTTCAGAATGACAGTGATGCTCTGAAACCTACCTTATTAGGCTTGAATCCTTCTCCTATTCAAATGCTTCATTCATTTATTCATGTAACAACTATTTATGTAACCCAGGTACTGTGATATAGAAAGGTACTAGTATTCAAGAAACTCAATCTAGTGGGGAAAATATATTTACGGAAAAATTATAATGAAAGTGGTATGTGCAATTCATTAAACCATTCAACAAAATTATACTGAATACTCCCTATGTATGCCTAGTAGTGAGTATTCAAAGAGCCTGAAGTAACATTACAAGCAAATAGTCATGATCATTTGTCTTTAGGGAACTTGTAGTGTAGAAAGGTCTTTAAAAAATAAATAGAAGACAAAATTGACAGTTATTGGTAGCTATTAATAACTAGGTTATATAATTGATCTGTGGCAGTTTAAAGTTGAAGAACACACAAACAACTGCTTTCAAGATTCTAACATGTGTTTGCTTATTTGATTGTTCATTTCTAGGTTCTGTTATAAGCACTTATTAATTCGTTGACTCTTCCATAACCCTACTGCTATTTATCCCTGTCTGTGAATGAGAAGGCAGGTAACTTCTGGTCACAGAGCTATTAAGTGTTAATATTATAACTCCACCCAGGCAATCTGGCTCATGGATTCATATTTCTAACCGCTCATATAGGCTGCCTTTCACAAGTCACATGTAGGCATGTTCCATGGTCTGTTGCCATGGAAAATAAAAAGGGAATGCTCTGGTGGGAAGATGTCAGTCTGAGAACATGCTATTGGTAGGTAGCTTGTTGGATGTGTCTTAAATTTAAGAAAAAGGGCCAGTCTAAAGATAGAGATTCAAGAATTGCCAATTTATAGAAATCAGTGAAAGCCTTGAAAGTAGGTGAGCCCACTTAGTGGTTGCCAATGCTGATCCACAGACCATTTCAGGTCCATGTTGAAAGCAGGTAAAGTATAAAAATAAGGATTGCTGAGGGCTTTCATACCTGTGACGGTTATTACTATATGTTCACTGAGCTGAGGGAGGCCCAGATGGCTGATTAACTCTTGTTTCTGGGTTTGTCTATGAGAGTGTTTCTGGAGAGATTCGCAGGTGGACTGGAGGCCTTAGTAAAGTAAATGTGCTGTGCTAAGTCGCTTCAGTCATGTCCCACGCCTTGTGACCCTATGGACTGTAGCCCAACAAGCTCCTCTGTCCATGGGATTCTCCAGGCAAGAACACCAGAATGGGTTGCCATGCCTTTCTCCAGGGAATCTTCCTGACCCAGGAATTGAACCTACATCTCTTATGTCTCCTGCATTGGCAGGTATGTTCTTTACCACTAGTGCACCTAGGAAAGCAAGTAAAGTAAATGACCCTTCCCAAAGCAGTTGGTTGTTTTTCAGGCGTTAAGTCATGTGTGATTCTTTGTGACCCCGTGGACTGCAGCACGCCACTGTCCTCCACTATCTCCTGGAGTTTGCTCAAATTCAAGTCCATTGGGTCAGTGATGCCATCTATCTCATTCTCTGTTGTCCCCTTCTCATTTTGCTTTCAGTCTTTCCCAGCATTAGGGTCTTTTCCAGTGAGTCAGCTCTTCACATCAGGTGGCCAACGTATTGGAGCTTCAGCTTCAACATCAGCCCTTCCAATGAATAGCCAGGGTTGATTTCCTTTAAGATTGACTGGTTTGATTTCCTTGCTGTCCAAAGGACTCTCAAGAGTCTTCTCTAGCACTAAGCCTCATAAATCCATTGAGGGTCTGAAAGAACAAAAATGCTAAAGAAAGTCAAATTCTCTCTCTGCCTGAATGCTTGAGCTGGAACATCAATCTCCTCCTGACACTGACACTTCTAGTTCTCAGGCCTTCTGACTCAGAGTGGCATCTATACCATCAGCTCTCTGGCTCTCAGGCCTTAGGATGACCACTGGCTTTCCTGGGTCTCCAGCTGGAGGCAGACACATCATGGGACTTCTCAGCCTTCTGAATCACATGAGGCAATAGCTTATATAAACCTCTTTCTAGATAGATAGAAAGATAGGTAGATGAATAGATATGGATATATAGGTATACCTCTTATGGTTCTGTTTCTTTCAGTTCAGTTCAGTTGCTCAGTCATGTCTGACTCTTTGCAACCCCATGAACTGCAACACCAGGCCTCCCTGTCCATCACCAACTCCCAGAGTCCACCCAAACCCATGTCCATTGAGTTGGCGATGCCATCCAACCACCTCAACCTTTGTCATCCCCTTCTCCTCCTGCCCTCAATCTTTCCCAGCATCAGGGTCTTTTCAAATGAGTCAGCTCTTCCCATCAGGTTGCCAAAGTATTGGAGTTTCAGCTTCAACATCAGTCCTTCCAAAGAACACCCAGGACTGATCTCCTTTAGGATGGACTGGTTGAATCTCCTTGCAGTCCAAGGGACTCTCAAGAGTCTTCTCCAACACCACAGTTCAAAAGCAACAATTCTTCGGCACTCAGCTTTCTTTATAGTCCAACTCTCACATCCATATATGACCACTGGAAAAACCATAGCCTTGACTAGACGTACATTTTTGACAAAATAATGTCTCTGCTTTTTAATATGCTATCTAGGTTGGTCATAACTTTCCCTCCAAGGAGTAAGCATCTTTTAATTTCATGGCTGCAATCACCATCTGCAGTGATTTTGGAGCCCAGAAAAATAAAGTCAGCCACTGTTTCCATTGTTTGCCGGTCTATTTCCCATGAAGTGATGGGACCAGATGCCATGATCTTCGTTTTCTGAATGTTGAGCTTTAGGCCAACTTTTTCACTCTCCTCTTTCACTTTCATCAAGAGGCTCTTTAGTTCCTCTTCACTTTCTGCCATAAGGGTGGTGTCATCTGCATATCTGAGGTTATTGATATTTCTCCTGGCAATCTTGATTCCAGTTTGTGCTTCTTCCAGCCCAGCGTTTCCCATGATGTACTCTGCATATAAGTTAAATAAGCAGGGTGACAATATACAGCCTTGACGTACTCCTTTTCCTATTTGGAACCAGTCTGTTGTTCCATGTCCTGTTCTAACTGTTGCTTCCTGACCTGCATATAGGTTTCTGAAGAGGCAGGTCAGGTGGTCTAGTATTCACATCTCTTTCAGAATTTTCTGCAGTTTATTGTGATCCATACAGTCAAAGACTTTGGCATAGTCAATAAAGCAGAAATAGATGTTTTTCTGGAATGCTTTTGCTTTTTCAATGATCCATCGGATGTTGGCAATTTGATCTCTGGTTCTTCTGCCTTTTCTAAAACCAGCTTGAACATTTGGAAGTTCACGGTTCATGTATTGCTGAAGCCTGGCTTGGAGAATTTTGAGCATTATTTTACTAGCATGTGAGATGAGTGCAATTGTGTGGTAGTTTGAGCATTCTTTGGCATTGCCTTTCTTTGGGATTGGAATGAAAACTGATCTTTTCCAGTCCTGTGGCCACTGCTGAGTTTTCCAAATTTGCTGACATATTGAGTGCAGCACTTTCACAGCATCATCTTTCAGATTTGAAATAGCTCAACTGGAATTCTATCACCTCCACTAGCTTTGTTCATAGTGATACTTCCTAAGGCCCACTTGACTTCACATTCCAGGATGTCTGGCTCCTGGTGAGTGATCACACCATTGTGATTATCTGGGTCATGAAGATCCTTTTTGTACAGTTCTTCGTGTATTCTTGCCATGCCTTCTTAATATCCTCTGCATCTGTTAGGTCCATACCATTTCTGTCCTTTATTGAGACCATCTTTGCATGAAATATTCCCTTGGTATCTCTAATTTTCTTGAAGAGATCTCTAGTCTTTCCCATTCTATTGTTTTCCTCTATTTCTTTGCACTGATCGCAGAGGAAGGCTTTCTTATCTCTCCTTGCTCTTCTTTGGAACTCTGCATTCAAATGGGTATGTCTTTCCTTTTCTCCTTTGCTTTTGCTTCCCTTCTTTTCACAGCTATCTGTAAGGGCTCCTCAGACAGGCATTTTTCTTTTTTGCATTTCCTTTTCTTGGGGATAGTCTTGATTCCTGTCTCCTGTACAATGTCACAAACCTCCATCCATAGTTCATCAGGCACTCTGTTTATCAGGTCTAGACCCTTAAATCTATTTCTCACTTCCACTGTATAGTCATAAGGGATTTGATTTAGGTCATACCTGAATGGTCTAGTGGTTTTGCCCATTTTCTTCCATTTCAGTCTGAATTTGGCAATAATAGGGGACTGGAATTCAAAAGTAGGAAGCCAAGAAACACCTGGAGTAACAGGCAAATTTGGCCTTGGAGTACACAATGAAGCAGGGCAAAGATTAATAGAGTTTTGCCAAGAGAATACATTGGTCATAGCAAACATCCTCTTCCTACAACACAAGAATACTCTACACGTGGACATCACCAGATGGTCAACACTGAAATCAGATTGATTATATTCTTTGCAGCCAAAAATGGAGAAGCTCTATACAGTCAGGAAAAACAAGACCGGGATCTGACTGTGTCTCAGATCATGAACTCCTTATTGCCAAATTCTGTTTCTCTAGCAAGCTCTAATACAGTGCCCAAAAGCTACCGTACTTTTCCCTTTACATAATTATACTCAACTGAGAATGCACACAAACAGAAATTATAACCTAGCTAAGTCCTGAAGTCAAATGGAACCCATTGCTCACTCTTCACATTTAAAACCTGGAATCCAACAGAGGAAGTAATTATTTTGGAGGGGACCCTGTCTTACCCACCTAGGTATAAGCTAAGCTCCTAGGAGGAAATGGCTGTTCGAATTGATTACCATGTAGCAGGTCTAGAGAAAGACCTGTTCAGCCCAGGAAAGACTTATAATGATCATATTAACAAAGTATCTAATATGTTTGAACATACCGAGTGATATTTACATACCCGGTTACAACTTAGAGGTACATTATTAATAGGACATGGAAAATTAAGTAAATAAAATAAATGCAATTATTAATCTCATAGAAAATACAGTTGTCACACAGCAAAAGTAATCATAGTATATTACATGGTCCAGTTTTAAAGATGCAATAATGTAAATAATGCATGTTTTATAATCAAAATTATTATACAACCATATTGATGGATGTGGTTAGAAAATGTATTAAAGAGGGAAGAGTTATGGGACAGAAGGGTAAAAGCACTACATTTTTATATTCCAAATTGTCAAGTCAGTAGACAATACCTAAAACTCAAAAAGCAAGAACTGATAAATAAAGCAAGAACAATAAATAAAAGTTCTATTTTATTTAGAACTATAAAGATAAACATCAAATAATAATTTAAGAATTGAGTGTGGTGGTTCCTAGTAAGGAAGGAAGAAGTCTCAGGGACTACTGTTTTTCATAACATAATCTACAGTGTTAGTAAATCCCACTTAATTTTATATATGTAGCTTTTATTTTAAAGTTAAATGATACATAAACTTGAAGAAGGAAAGAACAATGAAGGCCATAGACACAAGAATTTGTATTGACAAATATCAAAATAGTAAGCTCCTGGAAGATATGGTTGAAAAATTCCATCAGAAACATAAGTTTTAATATCTAGCAAATAGAAGTTTTCATAGAAGAGGGAAAAAAATAAAGATTAAAAAAGATTGAATGGATATTCTTAGGATGACAAAAATAATAGATAACAAGTATCCTGTACCTGACTCATTATAGTAAAATTCAAGATTATCAAAGACAAAGAAGAATACTAAAAGCTTCCAAAGATAAAGAGCAGATTACTCATCAAGAGAAGAATGTTAATCATATTGACATCTGACTCCCCAACAAAACCCTTGGAAATAAGACAATGGAGGAATAATTTCAAAATACGGAAGAAAAAGAACTCTGATTTTAGAATGTGATATCTTCCTAGACTGTCATTTAAATGTAAAAGTAAAATTAAGACATTCTCATGCATTCAAGGCATCAGAGGTTTTATATAACAATGTTCTTCTAAAAACACTCTTTGAAGGAGCTGACAATGAAAAATGGAGTACTAATAGAAATATGAAAATACTTGGCGAACAGATAACTTAGTAACTTTATTGTGGTATAAGATAGCAAGGACCAATATTAAAAAAAAAAAAAAATAGAAGTCAGAAAAAGGAAATCCATTTCAACACAAAACTGAATATCTAGAAAGTATATTCTATCAACACAATAGCAAACCAAAGGAGTAGAGAGGGGAAGAAGTAAAAAATATTTATCTTGTGTGAAAGAATATATAGATATTGATATATTCATAAAATTGACGAGAAAAGTTAACCTTACTTGTGCCTTAGAATGTTAGTGACAATGGAAAATGAGGAAAAAAATTGTATATTGCATTTTAATCAATGAAAAATTTGGCTTACCTAATGCAAAACAAGAAAGAATGAAAAATAAATTTACAGGAAAGAGAAAATATAAGAGAATTTTTAAAGTTTCAGTATAGAAACAAGTATTTGTTGTTGTTGATGCTGTTCAGTTGCTCAGTCATGTCTGACTCTTTGCAACCTTAGGGACTGCAACACACCAGGATTTCCTGTCCTTCACTATCTTCCAGAGTTTGCTCCAATTCATGTCCATTGAGTCAGTGATGCCATCCAACCGTCTCATCCTCTGTTGCCCCCTTCTCCTCCTGTCCTCAATCTTAACTAGCATCACGGTCTTTTCCAATTAGTCAGCTCTTCACATCAGGTGGCCGAAGTATTGGAGTTTCAGCTTCAGTATCAGTCCTTCTAATGAATATTCAGGGTTAACTTCCTTTAGGATTGACTGGTTTGATTTCCTTGCTGTACAAGGGACTCTCAAGAGTTCTCCAGCACCACAATTCGAAACCATCAGTTCATTGGTGCTCAGCTCTTACATCCGTACATGACTCATATTATGGCCCAGCTCTCACATCTGTATATGACTACTGGAAATACCAGGGCTTTGACTATATGGACCTTTGTCAACAAAGTGATGTCTCTGCTCTTTAACATGCTGTCTAGGTTTGTCATTCCAAGAAACAAGTATAATAACTATAAATTGAACTCTCCAATAAAAAGAGACCATCAGATAAGATTTTTTTTTTTTTAGCGACTAAACAATAGCAAGCCTTTTTTATTTTTTTTTCGTTTCTTATATGATATTATACATGTTTCAATGCCATTCTCCCAAATCATCCCACCTTCTCCCTCTCCCACAGAGTCCAAAAGACTGTTCTATATATCTGTGTCTCTTTTGCTGCCTCACATACAGGATTATCATTACCATCTTTTTAAATTCCATATATATACATTTGGTTCAGTTCAGTTCAGTTGCTCAGTCGTGTCCGACTCTTTGTGACCCCATGAATGGCAGCATGCCAGGCCTCCCTGTCCATCACCAACTCCCGGAGTTCACTCAGACTCATGCCCATTGAGTCAGTGATGCCATCCAGCCATCTCATCCTCTGTCATCCCCTTCTCCTCTTGCCCCCAATCCCTCCCAGCATCAGAGTCTTTTCCAATGACTCAGCTCTTCGCATGAGTGGCCAAAGTACTGGAGGTTCACCTTTAGCATCATTCCTTCCAAAGAAATCCCAGGGCTGATCTCTTTCAGAATGGACTGGTTGGATCTCCTTGCAGTCCAAGGGACTCTCAAGAGTCTTCTCCAACACCACAGTTCAAAAGCATCATTTATTTGGCGCTCAGCCTTCTTCACAGTCCAACTCTCACATCCATACATGACAACTAGAAAAACCATAGCCTTGATTAGACAGACCTTTGTTGGCAAAGTAATGTCTCTGCTTTTGAATACGCTATCTAGGTTGGTCATAACTTTCCTTCCAAGGAGTAAGCATCTTTTAATTTCATGGCTGTAGTCACCATCTGCAGTGATTTTGGAGCCCAAAAAAATAAAGTCTGACACTGTTTCCACTGTTTCCCCATCTATTTGCCATGAAGTGATGGGACCAGATGCCATGATCTTAGTTTTCTGAATGTTGAGTTTTAAGCCAACTTTTTCACTCTCCACTTTCACTTTCATCAAGAGGCTTTTTAGTTCCTCTTCACTTTCTGCCATAAGGGTGGTGTCATCTGCATATCTGAGGTTATTGATATTTCTCCCAGCAGTCTTGATTCCAGCTTGTGCTTCTTCCAGCCCAGCGTTTCTCATGAGGTTTTCTTCATATAAGTTAAATAAGCAGGGTGACAATATACAGCCTTGATGTACTCCTTTTCCTATTGTGTTAGTATACTGTATTGGTGTTTTTCTTTCTGGCTTACTTCACTCTGTATAATAGGCTCCAGTTTCATCCACCTCATTAGAATTGATTCATATGCGTCCTTTTAATTTTATTTATTTATTTTTTCACAGCAAGTGCCTGGCAGAGCCAGAAATGCCAAGTCATCTGGGGCCTCCAAGCAGCATCCCCTCCCCTGCATCCTTTTTAATGGCTGAGTAATATTCCATTGTGTATATGTACCCCAGCTTTCTTATCCATTCATCTGCTGATGGACATCTAGGTTGCTTCCATGTCCTGGCTATTATAAACAGTGCTGTGATGAACATTGGGGTACACGTGTCTCTTTCAATTCTGGTTTCCTCGGTGTGTATGCCCAGCAGTGGAATTGCTAGGTCATAAGGCAGTTATATTTCCAGTTTTCTAAGGAATCTCCACACTGTTCTCCATAGTGCCTGTACTAGTTTGCATTCCCACCAACAGTGTAAGAGGGTTCCCTTTTCTCCACACCCTTTCCAGCATTTATTGCTTGTAGACTTTTGGATTGCAGCCATTCTGACTGGTGTGAAATTGTACCTCATTGTGGTTTTGATTTGCATTTCTCTGATAAGGAGTGATGTTGAGCATCTTTTCATGTGTTTGTTAACCATCTGTATGTCTTCTTTGGAGAAATGTCTATTTAGTTCTTTGGCCCGTTTTTTGATTGGGTCATTTATTTTTCTGGAATTGAGCTGCAGGAGTTGCTTGTATATTTTTGAGATTAGTTGTTTGTCAGTTGCTTCATTTGCTATTATTTTCTCCCATTCTGAAAGCTGTCTTTTCACCTTGCTCATAGTTTCCTTTGTTGTGCAGAAGCTTTTAATTTTAATTAGGTCCCATTTGTTTATTTTTGCTTTTATTTCCAATATTCTGGGAGGTGGGTCATAGAGGATCCTGCTGTGATGTATGTCAGAGAGTGTTTTGCCTATGTTCTCCTCTAGGAGTTTTATAGTTTCCGGTCTTACATTTAGATCTTTAACCCATTTTGAGTTTATTTTTGTGTATGGTGTTAGAAAATGTTCTGCTGCTGCTAAGTCGCTTCAGTCGTGTCCGACTCTGTGCGACCCATAGACGGCAGCCCACTAGGCTCCTCTGTCCCTGGGATTCTCCAGGCAAGAATACTGGAGTGGGTTGCCATTTCCTTCTCTGATACATGAAAGTGAAAAGTGAAAGTGAAGTCGCTCAGTCGTGTCCTACTCTTCGCGACCCCATGGACTGCAGCCTACCAGGCTCCCCTGTCCATGGGATTTTCCAGGCAAGAGTACTGGAGTGGGGTGCCATTGCCTTCTCTGAGAAAGTGTTCTAGTTTCATTCTTTTACAAGTGGTTGACCAGTTTTCCCAGCACCACTTGTTAAAGAGATTGTCTTTTCTCCATTGTATATTCTTGCCTCCTTTGTCAAAGATAAGGAGGTGTCCAAAGGTGTGTGGATTTATCTCTGGGCTTTCTAGTTTGTTCCATTGATCTATATTTCTGTCTTTGTGCCAGTACCATACTGTCTTGATGACTGTGGCTTTGTAGTAGAGCCTGAAATCAGGAAGGTTGATTCCTCCAGTTCCATTCTTCTTTCTCAAGATTGCTTTGGCTATTTGAGGTTTTTTGTATTTTCATACAAATTGTGAGATTATTTGTTCTAGCTCTGTTAAAAATACCGTTGGTAGCTTGATAGGGATTGCATTGAATCTATAGATTGCTTTGGGTAGTATACTCATTTTCACTATATTGATTCTTCAGATCCATGAACATGGTATACTTCTCCATCTATTAGTGTCCTCTTTGATTTCTTTCACCAGTGTTTTATAGTTTTCTATATATAGGTCTTTAGTTTATTTAGGTAGATATATTCCTAAGTATTTTATTCTTTTCATTGCAATGGTGAATGGAATTATTTCCTTAATTTCTCTTTCTATTTTCTCATTATTAGTGTATAGGAATGCAAGGAATTTCTGTGTGTTGATTTTATATATTGAAACTTTACTATATTCATTGCATAGAAACAAATAAAAATGAAAACACAACTACCCAAACCCTATGGGACACTGTAAAAGCAGGGCTAAGGGGAAAGTTCATAGCAATACAGGCATACCTCTAGAAACAAGAAAAAAGTCAAATAAATAACCTAACTCTACACCTAAAGCAACTAGAAAAGGAAGACATGAAGAACTCCAGGGTTAGTAAAGAAATCTTAAAAATTAGGGCAGAAATAAATGCAAAAGAAACAAAAGAGACCATAGCAAAAATCAACAAAGCCAAAAGCTGGTTCTTTGAAAGGATAAATAAAATTGACAAACCGTTAGCCAGACTCATCAAGAAACAAAGGGAGAAAAATCAAATCAATAAAATTAGAAATGACAGTGGAGAGATCACAACAGACAACACAGAAATACAAAGGATCATAAGAGACTACTATCAACAATTATATGCCAATAAAATGGGCAACGTGGAAGAAATGGACAAATTCTTAGAAAAGTACAACTTTCCAAAACTCGACCAGGAAGAAATAGAAAATCTTAACAGACCCATCACAAGCATGGAAATTGAAACTGTAATCAAAAATCTTCCAGCAAACAAAAGCCCAGGTCCAGATGGCTTCATAGCTGAATTCTACCAAAAATTTAGAGAAGAGCTAACACCTATCCTACTCAAACTCTTCCAGAAAATTGCAGAGGAAGGTAAACTTCCAAATTCATTCTATGAGGCCACCATCACCCTCATACCAAAACCTGACAAAGATCCCACAAAAAAAGAAAACTACAGGCCAATATCACTGATGAACATAGATGCAAAAATCCTTAACAAATTTTTAGCAATCAGAATCCAACAACACATTAAAAAGATCATACACCATGACCAAGTGGGCTTTATCCCAAGGATACAAGGATTCTTCAATATCTGCAAATCAATCAATGCAATACATCGCATTAACAAATTGAAAAATAAAAGCCATATGATTATCTCAATAGATGCAGAGAAAGCCTTTGACGAAATTCAACATCCATTTATAATAAAAACTCTCCAGAAAGCAGGAATAGAAGGAACATACCTCAACATAATAAAAGCTATATATGACAACCCACAGCAAACATTATTCTCAATGGTGAAAAATTGAAAGCATTTCCCCTAAAGTCAGGAACAAGACAAGGGTGCCCACTGTCACCACTACTATTCAACATAGTTTTGGAAGTTTTGGCCACAGCAGTCAGAGCAGAAAAAGAAATAAAAGGAATCCAAATTGGAAAAGAAGAAGTAAACTCTCACTGTTTGCAGATGACACGATCCTCTACGTAGAAAACCCTAAAGACTCCACCAGAAAATTACTAGAGCTAGTCAATGAATATAGTAAAGTTGCAGGATATAAAATCAACACACAGATTAGATTTTAAAAGCAGCATCCAGCAATATGGTGTTTCCCAGGTGACGTACTGGTAAAGTATCTGCCTGCCAAAGCAAGAGACTTAGGAGACTCAGGTTCCATCCCTGGGTTGAGAATATCCCCTGGAGTAGGAAATGGCTACTAACTCCAGTATTCTTGCCTATAAAATTCCATGGAATAGGGGAGCCTGGCAGACTACACAGTCCATGTGGTCATAAAGAGTCGGACATGACTGAGCAACTAAACACACAAGCACACATCCAGCAATACCTTGTCAGAGTAATGCAAGACACACTTACAAATTCTACGGCACTTTTTACAAACAGTGAAAAGAAGATATACCATTCTCAATAACAGCCGATACTCTATAGTACAGAGGAATTAAAGAACTTAGAAGACCCCTTGAAGAAAACTGTGAAACTCAATGGAAAGTCATAAAATTCTAAGTGAAAAGATACTCTGTTCTTGTGTAAGGGATGACAATATTATTAAAATGTCTTTTCTCCACAAACAATGTGTACAAATAGTGCAATGACTATTAAAAACTAGCTATGGCTTTCCTGGTGGTCCAGTCGTTAAAAATCTGCCCTGACTGCAAGGTATACCAGTTCGATCCCTGGTCTGGGAAGGTCTCACATGCCAAGAGGCAACTAAGCCCAGTACCACAACTACTGAGCCTGTGCCCTGGAGCCTGTGAGCCCCAACTACTGAAGTCCACACCCCTAGAGCCTGTGCTGTGCAGTAAAAGAAGCCACTGCACCATAACTAGAGAGTACTCCCAGCCCACCCCAACTAGAGAAAGCCTGCATGCAGCAAGAAGACCCAGTGCAGCCAAAAATAATAAGTATTAAAATAAACAAAATCTAGCTAAACTTTTTCAGAAGGATACAACATGTCTACTAGAAAACCAAAATAACAGATTACAGATCAGTTAATAACTATGTTAACTTTTTTAAAAAGTCTGCAAAACTGGGAAGGGAGAACTGGTATCTAGGCTACCAACATTCAAGCACCCTAAAGGTCTTAAGGAGAGAACAGAAGCATAATCTTTAAGTAAAAGCATATATTTTATGAGTTTGAATGGACCAAAATAAGAACATTTCTTTAAAAGAAGAATATCCCTGAGACTTTGCCTCTGGTCCAAGCTTCCAATGCGAGAGGCATGGGTTTGATCCCTGGTAAGGGAACTAAGATCCCACATGCTGCATGGCCTATCCTAGGCAAAGCTAAGGGACAATGGCACTACAGGAGAACTCTGCAAGACTTAAAACTGACAAACGAATAATAAATAGTGGGGGTTAGGTAGAATTACTTTAGGAAAATTAAAACGAGAGGAGAAACTCTAATTTGATAAATAGGTGTTTAGGAAAGGGGGAAACACAAATGTTAAATAATTATAGGAAGAAATATTCAATTTCATTTGTAATGAGACTAAAGTAAAACAAAAATAGACTGCATTTAAAACCTCAAGAGATTGGAAAAAATTAGACAGTGGACAAGGATATGCAGAAACAGAAGCCATCATGGTTCAACAGGTTGGTGTTTCACTGAGTAGTGTACCTTTCCTGGAGAACACTGTGGCCGTTCTTAGTAATATTAAGGAAAAGTACACCCTACACCCGAGCAATCCCTCTACTGGCATTTCTTCTCCAGAGAAATTCTCAACTAGGGAACATGTCAGAGTATGCATCTTGCAGGGGGAGTTGAGGGCATCTAGCTGTCCCTCACTGAGGGGGAATGGGCAGGATAAGAGGGTGGTGCCTACTATGGAATATTATTCAGCATTAGAAGCAATAAGCTTCTTAAGATGTTCCCTAAGAACAAAGATATTACTACATTATCTTGAAAACATAGTATAGAAAAGAGTGAAAACCAAAATGGGATCTATGATGTGATATTAACTTTAGATAAATTTAAAATATATGCAAAATTTTACCATATATTGTATATATTAAAGTCATTGCCAATACAGGGAAGAGCAATTGAAGGATAATAGCATGAGAAGACATATGCTAACAAAACAAGAGAAGGGCCTTTTGGGACAATGTTGATGCTAGGCCATGAACTGAAAAGACCAACTCCACACTCTTTAGCTGAGTAGGAAGAAAGGGGAAGAAGGAGGGAGGAAAAGGTAGAAAAGAAAAAAAAAAATTAAAATACAGACCTTTAAATATCTATTATTTTTAATTAAGTTAGTCTGATTATTCGGAGAAGGAAATGGTGACCCACTCCAGTACTCTTGCCTGGAAAATCCCATGGACAGAGGAGCCTGGTAGGCTGCAGTCCATGGGGTTGCTAAGAGTCAGACACGACTGAGTGACTTAACTCTCACTTTTCACTTTCATGCATTGGAGAAGGAAATGGCAACGCACTCCCATATTCTTGCCTGGAGAATCCCAGGGACGCTTGGTGGGCTGCCGTCTATGGGGTTGCATAGAGTTGAACACGACTGAAGTGACTTAGCTGCAGCAGCAGCAGTCTGATTATTATCAGTTTATGACATAACTTGTGCATAAATTTGTTTTCTCTCCTAAATTGATGGAGTTCCTAGAATACTCAAATTCTTGCCATATTACTGTCATTCTATATTTTGCCATTTTGATCCATAGGAGGGGGCAAAAACCGTTCAACAGACTGTGGGTATTTCCCTGACAGGTGCCAGGACTCAGGGGCTGCCAGGCATGTGAAGTCCAAAAATCTTGAAGTAAATGTTTTGAGAATTTCCCTAAACAATGAGTCTTTGGACTAATTTAAGTGATAGACTCTCAGATCTTTGGGTATATGACCATGCTTCAATCTTACTACTAAGCAAGGCAATAGTTTCCTAAAATATGCTTTTGTGCAAAACCTTAATTCTTTTTTAAAAATTAATTTATTTTTAATTGAAGGATAATTGCTTTATAGAATTTTGCTGTTTTCTGTCAAATCTCAACATGATCAGCCATAGGTATACTTAATTCCTCCATGAGACTATCTTGTTGGATTCCAGTAGCATAAAATGTTGCCAGTGTCACCCTTGAGGGGATAAACTGAATTCAGTTATCATTGTTTCAGGGAATGCTTTGATGATGGAAATTTTAGATTCCAAAGTAAGTGGTATGACTTCATGAAGGGATTTCCAGTCTCGGACAAGAGCTGAAACAGGGGAATTCCAGAAAGCCATGGAAATTTTTGAAAGTGACAGTAAGTAAGCAGTCAAGTGAACACTGACAAAGGTGATAAATGCAGTGAGAAGACAGGAAAAGATAAGCATTAGGAAGTAACAACAACAACAAAAAATAGAATTGGGGAGTGGAAAACCAATAAAATACTTGCTTAGGTAAATGTTGTACCCATTCATCCAACAACATATATTTATTGCCCACTCTGACTGGGCTAACAGCTGTGAATAAAACACTACCTCAGAATTAACACTCTAGAGAGGAAGACAAGTTAAAAAATATTGAAGATCCAATATGTTAAGCACTGTAATAAGGGTATAAAAATGCTGTGGGAAGACAATGGAGAGAATAATTAATTCTCATCACAATGATTAAGAACAGATCCACAGGATGGCATTTGACTCCCGATCAAAGATGAGCAAAGATTATTTGAAGATGATCACTGAGTAAATAATATATTCTTATAAATATTAACCTTTTATACTTACTAAAGATTCCTTATTCTAGAGTAATGTCTGACTGATATGAATACGAAAATTATTTAAAAAAACAATTATTGTGAGCTAACTTCACTTCACTTTTTCTGATTCTTTTGATGGAAACCCAATTTTGAAAGATGACTTTCCTTCATATAATTCTTTTCAAGATGTTTGACCAAATTTCCCTGTATTGGCCTAAAAAAACAAACAAACTCACTTCTCTTTTAAAGGTCAAAAAATATATTTTTTCAAAAATAATATTAGCTGTATTTAAATTTAACAACTCCTAGGGCATGACTCCAATCAATCCGGCATAATTTTAATTAATGCAGTTTGAATGTAAAATTCATAGTATCATAGTATTATCTCAGTTAAGCTTTGAAGATAATAGAACAAGTGATCAAACTACTAAAAGATAAAGAAGTCACTGCCTAGCACAGTGACTGGCAGGCCATAAATGCTTTCTGATTAAATATATAAACTAGAATATATCAACATGAACAATTTAATCATTTTAAATGAATTTACTATACTAACTGAGAATAAAATTGATCAAACTACTTACTGAAATGAACAGATCATTTGTCTGGGTAACTCAAATAACTAGTCAGATCCTGTAGTCAAAACAATTTTCTATGTAGATGAAGATTTAGTCTCTATTTCCATGTAGAAAATAAACACTGACAATAATGAACATTAATGGAGTCTTCCCACGCAGGAAGGAGAAAAGCTCAAATCCTTTCTGAAAACCAGCACTTTGGTTCTCTAGTCCTCACCAGTTCTCTGCTGTTTTAAAAACCATTTACTTTACATCATCCAACTTAGAGGTAAATAAAGTAGTAAGTAATATGCTAAATTTTCTCCATGATAAGAGCAAAACAAAAGAAAAACACACAGGAGTTCTCGGGAAAATAAAACTAATAGAGAACAGAAAATATAGGATGGCGTAAAGGTGTATGAGGATGGTGTAAATGCTGGAATCTTTCTTTGTATAACTCAATGCCTGTTTTCACTACAAAAGCAGATATTATGACAATTTCAGAACTCCCTTTGAAATCAAAGCCTAAAAGCTTCAACTTGAGCTTAAAATTTTGTTGTTTCAAGTTCCTTTTAGAAACAGAAAATTGCGTCCTGAGCTGTTACTTGTTTCCAAACTGTATTTCAGTTTCCCAGAAAACAAAGGAAAAAGGGGGGAGAAATTTCATTCTCCAGAAACCATGGCAGTATGAACAGTTTGATGTTGCTGTTATTTACAATGAAAGACTGTTTAAGAGATACACAAGCATGGAGAGGACACTGAGAAGTGAAAGTCACCTGTCAGGAGATGGTCTTAATATCATCCTCATACAAAACAGCTCCTTCAGAACACAGAAATATAATAATATGCATGTTTGGTGACATGGACCAGAGCTCTATCTGAACTTGAGTAGTAGAGTTTTATTTTATCAATCATCTCAAACTGTCTGAATGTATTGAAATTTTAGAAATGGATTTGTAACAAATATTTCTGTGTCTATTTTGTTTGATCATGAAACTGAAGGACTGGAGAGGGAATGAGTAGAATTTTTATTCTTTGTCATATATCTAGAATCAGATATATGACCCACACAAAGCAGGTCAGTCAGATTTCTGCAATGCTGTGTTAGCTGCCTTCCCACAGATGTAGGTTAATGATTGTAAGGTTCTTGGTGCAAGCAACAGAGCCAACCAGCTGTCAGGAGTGAAAAGGAATTATTAGAAAAAGATAAATCCTGCAAATTGGAGGGAGGTTGTTCTGGACAACATGTGAGACCCAGAGGGATTCTAGAAGTTAGGTGGCATGGATTTTCACTGCACACCAAATGTGCACACAACATTTGGACACTCGTTGCCATGGCTCAGCACAGCTTCATTCAAAGCCCTAAAACGTTCAGTTCTGTCTGCTGAGAGATGGGGAAAGAAAGAAATTTTCCTATTCAGCCTCCATAGCAGAAACAGGACACCAATCCCACTGATACTACACCCACTGTAGTCTTCCTACAGATGCAGAAACAAACAAAAAAAAGATAGTAAGAGAAAAAGATAGATAGCATTCTCGTTTCCTCTTCTTCTCTAAGAAATATAAAAGATGACAATAAGAGCAAGAGATGGAAACGCTTCCTGTTTTGACATGTCTAATTATTAATACTGTCCAAGCCCTGGACCCAGTATGCATTTTAAAGACTAATTTAAATGACTGCACTGCACTGGAATGTCTTAGATGAAAGACAGTTTCAAAACATCATTTCAGTCAACTGAAATTTCAATGAAAACTCAAGCATAATCTGTTTACACACATTTTATAAATGACATGACACTAAACTGCTGGATAAAATGTGAAAGAAGCAATAAACTAACAGATGTTGAGTTAACATGGTATCTATATTTTTGGCAAAGTACAGAATGACTTTGAATATGATACCTTATCTTAGGGAAAATCATTTTCTTTGAAATAAATCTCTGATTTGTAGACACAAAAGAATGCAACATGAAGAGGTTAAATTCACAGGCCAAATGCATTATAATAAATAACATAGCCATCAAAATTGCTTTATGACAGGTAAAATAAAACAAAAATCTAGTACAGCTGGAACCCTCTGCAATTAGTCCAAAAGGAAATCAACCCATAAAAATTTTCAGACTTTTTTTTTTTGCCTCATTCCTCCTGAAGAGTGGTTTAGATGCCTAAGCTTGAAAATCTCAGCCCAGAATATAAAATCCAATCCATCTTCCACATAGGAAGCAAAGTGAACTTTCTAAGACACAAATTGGAACGTGTCCTTTCTAGTTCTTAAACTTGCCAGTGTCTTATGTCATTTAGAACATAACTCAGCACACCAGAGCCTGCAGTGCCTTCTGCCTTCTGCCCTCGAAACCTCACCTGCAGCCAGTTCTCCCCTTGTCTTCCGTCTCCTGCGCTCACTGACAATTCAGGTTCTTGAGCCAGCCCAGGCTCTTTCCCACCTCAGGATCTTTGCCCACCCTGTTCTCTTTGTTTTATGTCCTTGCTTTTTCCTCCCTTCCCTCCTCATGGCTAGTTATTTCCCAACCATCAAATCTCAGTCTAAATGAGTACTGTATCCCCTCATTATTTAGCAAAGCGTAAAACCTTTATTTATTTAATGTCTAGCATCCACACAGGATTATACACATTTTGAGGGTACTGGACAAGTCCCACCCCACCCCAATGCTACCCTGCACATTTCACAGTATCTGACATGTAGCAAATACTCAATTAATACTGGTTGTACAAATTAATGAGTGTTGAATAAATATATGATTATATCATTTTCAACTTTTCAGAAAGGTCAAGAATATTTTATATGAAATATTTTGTTGTCTCATTCACATAAATTCCTTTTCAACAGATAAGACAAAAGTATGAATTATCAAGTTCACAAGGCAAACTAGTCCGCTGCAGTTTCAGAGTAAGGAGATATCCTATAATTAAGACAGAACTCTTAATGATATGGTTGCTAAGAGAGGAGCCCAAGAAGATCTGCTGATTGGGTTGGAATCCAGGCTAACCTATGTATTAGCCATAGGACCTTAAATAAGCTTCTGAAACTCAACTTCCTCATCTGAAAAATGGGAAAAATAATCCCCTCATTGGGTTGAGGTTAGGATTAAATAAAACACCATAAAAGAAGCATTTGAAATAACACTTGATATATCGTGAGGAATTATATCCAAGTAAAACCTCCAAGTTCAGTGGACCTTAGTATACTGAAAATTGTAACATTTTTCATAATCATTAGACCTTGACCCTTCCTAGCTACTTGCCTAGTTGCCATAAGTGATGAAAATCATTTTAGAGTTTGTGTTACACTATCTTTCTAACCTCATGCCCAAAAAGCTCTGGTTATAGGGAACGTCATCAGTTACTTGGGAGTATTTGCCTTAGCCAGTTATTCTGATCTGTTTCCAACTTTAACATATTTTGGTTATTTCAAATGTTGGCGTCAACATTTTTTAAAAGAAATTAAACCTTACCTGCACCTGGCATTATTTATTACTACAAATTATTTGAATCTTATCCAACTTCAAGCCCCCATCTGTAAAAAGTGCTGGCAAACAGAGAAAAAAACATATTAAATTATTACTTGTTATAATATACTTTCTCTTCCTCCCAAGCTCTCATCCCCATGACCCATAGAATAATTTCAAAGTTATGTGGAACATAGTATCAATCTAATTATCACCTACTCATTGCTATCAAATGGTTTTCAGGAAAGAACAATAGTTTTATGATATAGAAATTAAGGAAAACAGACTTAAAGGTGCCTTTTATAATGAAAAATGAAATGGCTCATTACCTGAACTCCTAATAGATGATCCTGGTTAGTAAACATATATATATGTATATAGAACTACATATGCATATCAATAATCCCTTGTAATCCTTGTCGGTCAGAGTTCTATAATTACTGCATCTTCTTTGCAAATACTCTGGAGCCCTCCTCCAGCTTATATTCAGTCTTATTTTCTGTACTCAGCTGTTTCAACCAGGAGCTTATGAGCAATATTATTAAGCAAAACACTGTTAACCAGTGTCCTTATACTTGAAAAATACCTATATATAATTTTTCAGTTGTGAGTAAGGAAAGATAATTGTAGAATCATAAAATGTGGACTTCAGTGGGGCCTTGGAAATATTCTAACTCAGCCTTTTAGAGACTTTTGTACAAAGAACTCACAACTTCCAGCATTACTCACTCAATTTGTACGCATTTTTGCTAATGGAATTGTTTGGTTTTAATTAGATTCAAATGTGCCTTCCTAAAACTTTTGTATCTGCCGCAGAGAGCTTCACAGATTATATTTAATCCTTTTCCTATATGACATCCCATAAAAATGAGAAGATAGCAGTTGTATCACCCCTGCTCTCCAGAATATTTTAGTCAGTGTTTGAAACATTGAATTTATTATCTTCAAAAAAAAAAAAAGCTGAACTCAGTCTGTATCCCCTGAGTTTCCAGTTTTCATTTCCAAGGTCTAAAGATCTTTAGGTCTTCTGTTGGTTGGCAGTTCATTCATATTCTTGCTTGTCACTTAAGAAGTGGAGTTACAGAAATAAAATCTATTTAGTTAATTTTATTTCTCCTTTATTTTCAGAAATCAGTAATATTAGAGTCTGTATTGGCTCTTCTGGGCACCCCAAAAGATAGGTACCCATCTTAACCCCTAAAATCAGTGAAGGTGACTTCTCTGGAAAAGGGGATTTTGCAAATGGAATTAAGGATATTGTGTTGAGAGCAGCCAAGATTTAGAGTGGGCCCCAGTTCTAATGACCCATATCCCTATAAGGGACACACAGAAGAGAGACACATGGAGAGAAGAGACGGTGCAGAAGTCATGAGAAGACAGGGGCATAAATTGAAGTGATACAGACATAAGTTAAGGACAACCTGGAGCCACCAGAAGCTGCAAGACGCAAGAAAGATTTCTGCCCTAAACCTTCAGAGAGAGCATAGCTATTTCAAACTTCTAGACTCCAGAACTGTGAGATTAAATTCCTGTTCTTGTAAGCCACCCAGTTTGAGGTAATTTATCAAGGCAAACCTAGGAAACTGATACAAAGCTGTCTCTCATTCTGCATTTCCAAATCTATTAACACAGTAGCTGCCAAGTGATAGTCTGTTCTTCTTTAGTCTCAGAATAACTTTACCTCACCTTTCCCTGTTTTTTATTTTAAATTGATTTATTTCTGATTTTTAATCTCATTTTTAATTCTTGCTCTGGGGAAACATCCAAGAAATACCCTTGAATTCAAGATGCTGACTAAAGCTCAGATGAATCTGGAAAGTCAAAACTGTATGCTCTTGTGTCATAAGATGCTAAACATTCATGAGCTGAAGAGATCATGAGAACCCCAAAGTTACAATTAAAATGTGACAAATGTCAAATTAGAGGCTCATTTTTTCCATCTCTCTTGATTATGCTTTTGCCACTAATTATGAAAAGTGGGTTATTAGAGAAGGAAATTGTGAAACTGTGCAAAAAAGAAAATATATATATATACCAACAGATGTAAACACACACAATTTTATATACAATTTTATGCATCAGTTATTGACCAAACAAGAGTCAATAGCTCTGTATTAGTTTGGCAGGGCTTCCATAACAATGTCCTATAAACTGGGTTGATTAAACAACAGAAATTTATTTTCTCACAGTCTGGAGCCTAGAAGTCCAAGATCAATGTGTTAGCAAGATTGATTCCTTTGAAAACAGTGAGAGAGAAACTATCCATGCCCCTGTCCTAGCTTCCAGTAGTTTGCAGGCAATCTTTAGCATTTCTTGTCATATGGAAGAATTACCCAATCTCCTCCTTCATCTTCACATGGTGTTTTCATTATGTGCTGTCTATTCCCAAATTTCCCCTTCATATAAGGACACCAGTCTTAATGGATTATAAGTCCATCTACTTCACTAAAACCTCATCTTAATGAATTACTTCTGCAATGACCCCATTTCCAAATAAGGTCACATTCTGAAAGACTAGGGGATAGAACTTAACATATGAATTTAGGGGGGACACAGCTTAACTCATAAAAGTCCCCAAATTAAATACCCTTGAAGTATGAACTGTGTGTTCATAATTATGCTCCTTGTCATATGAAGCAAAAAGAATTGTGCCATGATCTCTACTCTCAAAAAATCTCTTTGAATAGGCATGTGAAACAAAGATTGAGAAAAATAAGATTATTTAATTTGTGTGACATGAAGACAAATACTATCTGATTCCACTTATATCAGGTATCTAGTCAAATTTATACAAGTAGAAAGTAGAATGGTGATTCCCGGGGCTGCATAGCAGGTCAGGAAAGAGGGAACTGTTTAACTGTTTAACGGGCATCGAGTTTTCAGTTTTGAAAGATGAGAAAGCTCGCGAGATCTGTTTCACAACAATGTGAATGTGTTTAACACCACTGAGCTGTACACTTAAAAGCGGTTACGATGACAAATTGTTATATATTTTCTATAACAATAAAAAATAAAAGAACTGAAGTAAAAAACTGAGAAGATGGGTGCATGAATAAATGAGACTCTGAAGTATGAGGAAAAAGTAGTCAGAGTGACAAAAAGTAAGATTTTGTGAAAGCCATGATAGACAAGAAAAAATTGAGGAAATATTAAAGGCCAGAGACAAGTGAAGGGAAAGCACTCCCAACTTCGAGGGAGAGTCTGGATCAGAAAAAGAACATTAGTGGAAAAACTGGTAAATAAAATTAGTTACTTTTTAAAGATAAAATTTAGTTTAGTTAATAATATTGTCCCTAAGTTACATTCCTATTCTTGATAATTGTCCTGCCTCGTGGCTTAGATAGTAAAGAATCCATCTGCAGTGCGGGAGACCTGGGCTAGGTCCCTGGATTGGGAAGAAGCCCTGGAGGAGGGAACGGCTACCCACTCCAATATTCTTTCCTGGAGAATTCCATAGACAGAGGAGCCTGACAGGCCCAGTCTATGGAGTCACAAAGAGTAGGACATGTCTGAGTGACTCACTTTCTGTTTCAAGGTCAGATTAGTTAACATTAGAGAAAAGAGGGATAAAAGCTATAAATTCCTCCTATGACTTATTTTTGCACTTTCTCTGTAAGTCTAAAATATGTTCATAATTTTTAAAACATAGACTTCCAACACAGTATACATTGTTGTGTTCAAATTTGTTCAATTGTATTCAAATCCTTCATAGATGTGTGAATCTGAGAAATTCACTTAACCTCTCTGGTACTCATATTCCTTATATGTAAACTGAGAATACTACAGATATACTTTGCTTGATTGTTATGAATACTAAATGAGTTAATATTAGTACAGTGTCTGGCACATAACAAACACTATAAAAGTGATATTATAAAAAATTAATTACTGCTAAAAAGAGGTGCTGGCTGGTTAAGAATGTAATTAAATAAACTTGAAATTGGTTAATAAAACATCCAGTGTCTCTGAAAAGAAAGCAAAGAGAAACAAATCATTGAGAAGAGACTTGGCTTTGGACAACGCGCGTGTGTGTGTGTGTGTGTGTGTGTGTGTGTGCACGCACGCATGCGTTAGTCATTCAGTCACGTCTGACTCTTTGTGACCCCTTGGATCCATCAGTCTCCTCTGTACACAGAATTCTCCAGGCAAGAATACTGGAGTGAGTTGCCATTCCTTTTCTAGGAGATCTTCCCCACCCAAGGATCAAACCTGGGTCTCCTTGCCCTGCAGGCAGATTCTTTACCATCTGAGCCATCAGGGAAGTCCTTGAACAACATAGAGGATACTTTTTCCACTGAGGCTGGAGGAAAGACTGTGGGAGGCTATAAAATAATGTTTATCATTGAAAATAGGAAGTCAATGGACTTTTCTTCCTAAAAGATGTTACATATTTTATAAAACAAAAAGGAGGATTCTTGACTAAATATGAAGTGGTGGAAGAAGTTAGCACAGTTGGTCTCTGTGTGTTTGTAGCTGTGGATGGAGGAAACTTCTGGGGAAGAAAAAAGTCATGTCCATCCTTGTGGACAAAAGTCCATCCTTGTGGACATGTTGATAGCAGACACCTTGTCAAAGGACTGATGATATTTGCTAGGAGATCCTTTATCTTTGGAATTCTTTTAACAGGATGTTCCTATTTTAGGATTGTTCATGAAAAACAGACCTAGGTTGTACGGATTTATGGAACATAGCTCTCTGGAAAATGTTACGCAGCTGAGTGACTACTTGGGGTCCAAAGTGTAGCTATTTTGTAAATGAAATGTTCCTACTTTCTAAAGTAATAACCCTTGAGCATTTATTAGAGACCTCATCTATTACTCTCAACCACACACTGCATGCCTACAGGAATGATGGACACTGAGAGCTATGCAGGGTGTCTTAGACCTCTCCAGGCTTCCCCTATGCCTCTTGATTGCTTGTATTCTTGATAATTTTAGTAAAGCTTGATACTGGAGAAGATCTCTCATTTATGTGAGCCAATTTGACAATCAAACCTTTTCGGTTAGCTCAATGAATAGGAAATAATGGTGCAGGAGGTATAAGGAAATTAAATTTGGAACACAGAAGGGAGATGACGAAAGACACATAACTAAGTGTTCAAGACCCAGCTGGGACTAGAGACCACGAATGGGTAGTGTTGCCAGTCCTCGTGGACGTGTGCTTTCTCCAGTAGTGCTTGGCAACCCAAATAGGAACAGAGACAGTGGATGGCTCAGCTAATGAAACTGTATCATTTTAAGGAAGGCAGTAGCTGACAAGTGTAGAAGATAAAGGAACTGAAGGCATTGGAGACGGGGGAGAAGAGAGAGAGAGATTGAAGTAAGGTATTATAAGGTCAAGGCTGACTATGGAAGGGAGTGGAAACAAGAGCTGTATGGGGTGGGTTGTGGAGGAACTAGACCTGAATTTGAATCATTATCCCTTTACTTCTCTTAAACTTCAATTTCCTCATGTGAAATGGAATAATAATTCCTATTTCATAGGCTTGTTGTGCGGTTTAAATGAGATAATATGCTAAAGCACTTAGGACAATGTAAGTGCACAGTAAATTGTAATTTTTACTGAAGATTAGTTTAAAGAAAGGAGAGTCGAGGAGATCAAACCTCTGATGAAGTTAAGATGTGATTGGCAGAAATACATAAACGAAAGGATTGAAAAAAAATCTGAGGTTGTTCAGAGAATGGAATGTTAGAGTTTACAATTTCAAGGAAGAAACAATCCAAGGGAATAGAAAGGTGGAGGATGGAGACTCAGGGTCACATAGGTAGTTAACATGCATGAGTACAGTGGTCACTGACATTAATGGAATCCCAAAACTGTGAGGCTTCTAAGACAGATCCCAGAAGAGTCAGTTTTAACATTTTTGCTTTTCACTAATGTAAGCATCATGAAGCTACAATTTAGCCTTATAAATTCTTAAATAACACTCTAAAATTTGTGTTGAAAATAGACTGATTTGGTTTTCATTCTTTTCTATGTAATGAAAACACCAGTGAGGAAAACTGTGCCTCTCTTATCCTGTTAACCTTAATGCATCTGGTTCTGCTGTTTCCCCATGAACAACACATTATCTGAAGTCCATGAAGCAACAAGGCAAGAAGCACTATTTATGTAATGGCACTTTTCATTTAAATTATATTATAAACAATATTCCATTTGGCTAATTTACAAGATCAAAGCATAATTAGTCTACATAGTTTCTAAAGAGCAAATCAGTCCAAATCACTAACAGATTTGCTGAAATTGGTTATGTAATATAGTGTTCTAGCAGAATAAATGATTTAAGCTAATACAACTTGCTGAAGTTAATAGTAATCCACTTGAGAATTCACAGGGATGTTTACTCAAAGGAAAACATCTAAAGATGGGAAACAGACAAGATTAGACATATACTAATATTAATGCTAATGACATCAACATTATTCTTCTATATTTTAGTAATATAACTAGTCCAGAAAACATATAATAACCAATAACTAGAAAGAAATTAGAATTTACAATAGCACGACAAGTGCTCTTGAATATAATTATGAGAAATTATAAAATGACAGGTAAAGCTCTAATCCTAAATATTATATCCATGTAATTTTATACTAGGATCCTATTCAGAAGAATAATTTTATTTCTATTTTGAGTTTTTTAAATGTTACACTATATTTACAAATAAGATTTTTTCTTCAGTTTACCCTATTCTGCAAAATACCAAGCATTCAAATATTTAGGATCATTGATATGGCTGATTTTTCTGGTTTAACATGATAGTAAAGTATAATAGATTATATACATAAACATAGTAATACAATATTACAGTTTTATGTTTTATGAAATTTTAGTTGGTAGGTTTTTGTCATAAATTTTCATCAGAATGGTTTCTTCTTTCCAAGCGAAAAAATGAATGGTCTGACAGCTATTTCTACTATCATTGTAGACCAGTAACCAAATCCATTCTAAAGTTACAGTGAAGATAAGGTTTCTGTTGTTTAAATCTGTCAAAAAATAGTATGTATTTGTATAACTGTGAGTAATTCATCTTAAGGGTTTAAATGCACTTAATCTTTTTTTCTCACTTCTTTTCTCACATCCATGCCTTTAAAGCAAGATTTGGCCAAGGTCCTATCCTCTGGCTTCTTCTATTTTCTCTCCTTTAAAATAAGTTATTGCAATCAAAGTAATGATTTCTTATTACAACTACTCAAACTACCAAAAAAAAGTATGATGGAAAAAACCAGTATCCCTCTACTTTTCTACCAATTTCACTTCTATTCCTCAGAACAAACTCTTAACAATTTCAATTTTAATAACTAAATAATATGCTTCTATAAGCTTTAGTTTATTGGTTTGACAACTCAATACTATTGATTCAGCATTATGAATTTTGAGATTTAGCATACTTATACTCTCTTCTTTCTTTCAATGTTTATAGTTAGATCCTTATCTTTAATACTCCTATTGCTTGCATTTATCACATTAACTAATATCCTTGAAATTCTGTCTCTTGTTCTATTGATTTTAGGCAAGATCCCCTAACTCTCCACTTAAAAAATAAAGATATTTGGCTCCATACCCTTCCTTCCAGTTTTCCTCCATCTACCACGTACTGTGGGAAATGAGTATGGGGGGATATATAGCATAAGAAAAAAAGTATGACAGCAAAAGAGTCACAAAAATAACTTGGAAAATTTTGTTGTGTGATGTGGCTGAAATTGTATGTGTATGGAACAATATAGAAGGAAATAAGACTATAAAGCAAGGTTAATAAAATTAATAGAACAAGAGACAGAATTTCAATTGCAATTCTAACTTTTAGACTATTTTATTAAAAATCAATACTTGTGAATATGTGTGTATATATAAAAATGTATATAAATGGGTATAATTTTAAATATAAGAGACCATAATGCATATATGCTTTTAACACATACACTTTAGGGTATTAGGTAGTAGTACTATTCTAAATAACTATATATTCTATTTGAAGAGACTGAATATGCATATAAGTCACTTATAATATTTAACAGTCTGTTTATGTTTTTTAGTATTTTCAAATGTAACATTTTTAAGAGAAAAAGTAAGTTACTCAGTTTTTCTCTTAAAATTTTGGTAAATAGTGCTAAAGTTCTTCTAACTCACTTCTCTTTGTTATAACACTCAGCGTCTTTCAAATATTGAGAAATCTATTGTGAACATGTTTTTTTCATATGTAAGAAAAATTAACTGAATTTTTTTAGCAACAAAAATCAGGTCATGGGAGAAAGAGGAAAGAGACTGATGCATGTATCCTAAAATGGCAAGGCAAGTGTAAAGGAGAAGTAGAAGGTTATGTAAATGAAGGAGGTTAAGACCCAAAAGGTTATGACACAGTTGGATCACTCTCATTACAGAAACATTAACATAGATGAGTACAATCTGCAGACCAGCTAAATCCAAATTGCACAACTGTACCCAAGGGAACTGAAATGATTTCAATAGTTTCCTTAAACATAGAGCTAAACAATTTGAGTTTGAAAGGGTTGCTAAGTTATTTAGAAGAACTGTTTAATCTTTAACAGTAAAATATTAAACCAGAGAGATTTTTTTGATCTATTACTTATTTCTAGAGCACAGTAAATTTATTATTCACATATTCTGAATGAGCTTGCTTCAATCACTATAAGACATTCTATCAAATTCACCTTGAAAAATGAAATGGCAAATGCATTTAAATTCAAGAAAGCCAATTTGGAACAATTGACTATAATTAAGAATGTTCACTGGGATGAGGTCTACTAGACTCATGAATATATAGAAAGAACCTTGAAAACACTAAAAGTTAAATACCAGTACAATTGACTAAAACACAAGCAGAGTGTGGTGAATGCCAAAAACTAGATTCAAAGGCATGGGTGTTCAATAAAGGCAGAGAATAAATATATTCTCACTTCTTTCACCTTCTGCAGTAATAATATGCTTCCAGTGACCTGCTCTGGCCCCCACTGCCCTCCATTTCAGGGCTCATTCCTTTCCTGCCCAGCACAGACTTCCGTCTCTGCACCATCAATTTCATAACCTTTTTGTCTCTTTACTATGTCCACTCTGCAAATTCTCAACTAGGCAACATTCCAAACTTCCAGTGCCTCTATTCCTAAAAATAGATATTCCTTTTTTTTTTAATCGAAGTGTAGTTGATATACAGCATTATGTAAGTTACAGGTATACAATATAGTGATTTACAATTTTTAAAAATCATAGTCAGTTTATAGTTATTATAAAAATATTGACTATATTCATTATGTTGTATAATATATCCCTATAACATATTATAAATAATAGCTTATACCTCTTAATATATATTAATATATTAATACCTCTTAATAAAAATAATAATACATTAATACCTCTTAATAGGTGCAAACTGTTATGTATAAAATAAGCTATCCCTATCACTGCCTTCTCCCTTCCCTCTCCCCAGTCGTAACCACTGGTTTGTTCTCTGTATATGTCAGTCTGCTTCTTTCATGTTATATTCATGAGTCTATTGTATAAAAATAGGTGTTCTTGATGGAGAATTGCATGTAATTGTAGAGAATTATGCCACCATTACAAAATTAAGATATCTAACCTCAAATAGGCCTTTAGAACAAGTTGTTAATTCTTTGATTTTCCTCAGCAACTTCTCCTCTCTCATTGTTTTCAGCAAATATACAGAGCCTCTAGTAGTCTCTATAAATCTACTATTCAATTCCTTACCCTCAGCAAGGTTGTCTGAAACACAGAAGGAAAAATCAAGGTCATTGGGTATGAATTTCCTCAGGTTCTGGTTCTCATTCTTGCTTCCTAAGGAATTTTTTTTTTTTTTTCCTCTCATACTTTCCTATCCAGGTCTAATTTCCTCATCAGTGCTCTAGAGCTCAATCAGTCTCCTCCAAAACCTTCCTTCAGCAGTTTTTAGTCCTTTTCATCTTTAATTGGTTCTTCTCCACTGATTCTTGCCTTTCAGCCTGCAAATCTATGTAAATCTTTCCTTCTTTGCAAATAATTTTCCACAACACTGCATGCCTCTTGATCTTTTGACTACACGTCATTGCTTTTTTCAGATTATAGTAGTTCTCTACAGAATACTTGAAAGTTCCAGAAATGTGTAATGAAATAAAATTTCTCCAGAAATTATTTTAGTGAATTCTAACATGTTGATATAGTCCTTTGAGTATTTCACTTTGTGCATTTCTATGTCTGAGTTGTTTTATTTTTTTAACACAATTTTAATTTGATTTTGCTAGAGGTTAAATCCTAGTGTCTTCACCTTTATTATATCAAGAATATTACCTTTATCACCTCGTATTTCTTGAAGAATAATTTTAGTGGCAGCATATTAGCCCATTTATTGCTGTAGCATGCATTTATTTTTCCCACACTGTGGCATTAACAAACATTTTATAATAGCTATGTTTAATGGAAAAACAAATATATATTTATTTAAATATGTGAGAATTTGATCATTGGAAATATGGATATTATTTTATCTGTGGCCATTTTATCTTTAACAAAATGTCTGTTGATATTTTAACCCACTTTTCTATTTTCAATTTTTTAAATTTTAGAGTATTAACCCTTTTTCATATGCATACTAATACTTTTCTCATTTTGTTACATACTTAATTTTTTATTTTTAATTAGTTTTATTGGAGTATAGTTGCTTTACAACGTTGTGTTAGTTTCCACTGTACAGGAAAGGGAATCAATTATATGTAAACATGTATCCTCTCTATTTTGGATTTCCTTCCCATTTAGGTCACCACAGAGCACAGTAGAGTTCCCTGAGCTATTCAGTAGGTTCTCATTAGTTATCTATTTTATACATAGGACAAGGACATAGAGAACAAATGTATCTTAATTTGTATGGTGTTATCTTAAATTTGGAAGGAAAGTTATGACCAACCTAGATAGTATATTGAAAAGCAGAGATATTACTTTGCAGCAAAGGTACGTCTAGTCAAGGCTATGGTTTTTCCAGTGGTCATGTATGGATGTGAGGGTTGGACTGTGAAGAAAGCTGAGCGCCGAAGAATTGATGCTTTTGAACTGTGGTATTGCAGAAGAATCTTGAGAGTCCCTTGGACTGCAAGGAGATCCAACCAGTCCATTCTAAAGGAGATCAGTCCTGGGTGTTCACTGGAAGGACTGATGTTGAAGCTGAAACTCCAGTACTTTGGCCACCTCATGAGAAGAGTTGACTCATTGGAAAAGACTCTGATGCTGGGAGGGATTGGGGGCAGGAGGAGAAGGGGACGCCAGAGGATGAGATGGCTGGATGGCATCACTGACTCGATGGACGGGAGTCTGAGTGAACTCTGGGAGTTGGTGATGGACAGGGAGGCCTGGCGTGCTGCGATTCATGGGGTCGCAAAGAGTCGGACACAACTGAGTGACTGAACTAAACTGAACTGATCTTAAATTTAAAATTCCAAAGTATTTTTCATATTTATTCCGTTGCTTTTATGCACAATAAGTCATTCCCCCCTTTCTAAAAATCTACACAATTTTCTTTCTCATAGAGACTTCAATTGTTTACATTTAACTCTTTCACACTTCTGTAATTTATGTGGGGCTATAGTCTGAGGTGAAAGCTCAGTTTGATAGCTTTCATGGTATAGGTAACAATGATGTGAGTAGCAGTTATTAAATCATCATTCCTGTCCCCACTGACTTGTGATGTCATCTTTATTCTAGGTATACATCGAACAGAAATATGTACACACGTTCACAAACAAACATGTACAAGAATGTTCCCACTGCCCCTGTTCATAGTATTCTTTGTCTGGGAACAACCCAAATATTCATCAAAAGAGAAGTAGAGAAACTGTATTACATTCATGTAATGTAATATAACAATGAAATGTCAAATTACTGAAATGACTCAAATGTAATGTTGAGTAAGAGAGCAGACACAATAATAATATACTATTTGATTCCATTCGTATAAAGTTCAAAGATGAGTAACATTAAGCAATTTTGAAAGAGTCACAATAGTATTTACCTTTGGGGACGTATGATTGGAAAGGGACATGAAGGAGGAATGATTTCTGCACTCTTTTGTTTGCATGATAAATTTCCATTTTAGAAGTTTAAAAATGTATAAGGTAGATCCATATGTATTGACGTAGAAAGATATCCAAGTTATGCTGCTAAGCTAAATAAAATAGTTGCTGGAGTATACATAAAGAAAGAGTCCATATGTGTTAAAAAAAAAGGACTATTATATATGTGTGTGTATATGTGTATATATTCACACATGAATATATGTTTATACACACGTACACACACACAAAAGAAAGTAAGAGAATGAGAGACTTGAATTTCCCCAAAAAAGATGAACTATTTTTATAATAAAAATTATTAATAAAAATTCAATGAAATATCTGTGCTACATTGTACCGAAACTATAAATTAATTTAGGAAGATAATTCTATCTGATAATGTTGTTTTCCTAGCTAGAAATATGGTACATCTCACCATGTGTTCATCTCTTCCTTTACACTCTCCAGTCAATATCCTTAACTTTCTTTGTATAAGCCCTGCATGAATCTTGAGAGGTTATTCCTATGTGTTATTTATTTATCATTGCTCTTATGAATTAAGCTGTTTAGTAACTAAGTTTCTCAAAAGAGAAATCTAGCCTTTCGTTTCCTTACTTCCCTTTCATTTCTAACTTGCTCAACCCTAATGAAGCGGTTTTGGCAGAGATTATCAGTTGCCAAGTACAACAGATGGTTTCCATTTTTTAGCATGATACTTTTAGACAGTTATTAATTCATTAATTCAATAAATATTTGTTGATCACTTGATGTATGCTAGGACTTCCCTGGTGGCTCAGACGGTAAAGTGTCTTGCCATGGAGCATCTACCCCATTGTGACTGAAGGGAAGGGAGGCAAGAGAATGTGGCAGGAGCTGGGAGATTTGCAAATCTGGGGGAAGGAGTTGGAGGAAAGTTCCCTCTGACATTGTCTATTTTCTCTGTACATTGTCTGCTTTGAGTGAAGAGTGAGACAGAGAGATCAAAGGTTTGAGGAGAAGGAAATGTTGAAAAAATGTACTGTGGAAATTAAAAAAAAAGAATGATTAGAGGAACTCAGAAAATATGCCAGGTAGATTTCAAGACCCAGTTCTTCCTCAAACTGTCAGTTTTTCAGACCATCTGTCTGTTATTTGTGCAGACCTCCTCTAGCAGTATTGAGTAGCCCAGGAAGGAGAATGGAGAAACTGGGCAATGAAATAGGGTAACACTCTGGTTTTGCCTGTGGATACAGGAGAAGGGAAAGTGGCAAGAGTTGAGAGAAATGGCAAGAAAGTGTTGCTGAAAACTGATTCTTGGTGGGTGTCAAGCCAAAAGACACAACTAAGCCAAAGGAGCAGAGAAGAACGGATTTATTATTTGCAGCAAGTAAGCACTCGGAGAAGGCAATGGCACCCCACTCCAGTACTCTTGCCTGGAAAATCCCATGGACAGAGGAGCCTGGTAGGCTGCAGTCCATGGGGTCGCTAAGAGTCAGACATGACTGAGCGACTTCACTTTCACTTTTCACTTTCATGCATTGGAGAAGGAAATGGCAACCCACTCCAGTGTTCTTGCCTGGAGAATCCCAGGGACGGGGGAGCCTGGTGGGCTGCCGTCTATGGGTCGCACAGAGTCGGACACAACTGAAGCGACTTAGCAGCAGCAGCAGCAACAAGCACTGCTTCCTAGAACAGCAGAACTGGGGAATTTTTAAGCTAAGGGTATGTGCATATTCATGATGGGGCTTGAGCAGACAACAGAGTCCAAGCTTTAGTTGATTGAAGTCATCAGAGTCAGTGAAGGTCAGCAGCCTCCTTTAGGTTCCAGTTGATCTGGTGATTGAGCATTGCAGGCTAATCTTTATCAGCGAAACAGAGCTGGAATCTTTACAACCAATTAGTATCTTAACTGTTGTTACTTCTCTTGCCGGACAACAGTTGCTTGTTTTTGCATTCTTTTGTTCCCTTAAGATTGTTAACTACTAAGATCTGTTCAAGGGCAAGTATTGTGGCCCAAATTAGATCACAAAGTGGCTTAGGGCAATAATGACTTCTCTTGTATCCAAAAAGCCACGCCTGGTTCTCTCTTTCTGGGGACCCCTTATCCTATATGGTTACAAAAGGGGTTCAAATGGAGCATGGACAGCAAATAAAGTGAGGAAAGGAGGGAACCATGGATAAAAATAAAAGGAACAAGAAATTGTAGATTCTGATGAGGTTGTGAAATAGTGGTGAGAAGAACCAGAAGGATAAGAGTTTGTGATACAAGAGCAAGTTGTGAATATTTCAGAAATGGAGCACTTCCTGATAAGCATGGAAGTGGTGCTCTGAAATGGTGTGAATGTAATCATCAGTGTAGGGGAAAAGTAGGCTAACCAGAAGTGAGGCTGTCCTCTGAAAGATCCAATGATCATTGCAGTTACCCCCAGATAACAACAGGAATAGGATTAGAAAGAACAATACATCAGATGCCAAATGTATAATGAATGAAAGTTAGTGACTGGAGAGCTTATGACAACATAATGTATGCTCTAAAAGTGTCATGAACCTCCAAGGAGGAGTGAGATGAAGAATCATAAGGTGTCTGGATATGGCACAGAGGTGTGAGTATTTTGAGCCTACACCCACCTCCCTAGCTTGGTGTGAGAAAATGGGAGCACCCAGATAGAGAAGCCAGTTTTCAGTGAGGGTCAGGGAGTGGGCTCAGCTGTCTAATAGATGGTAAAGATGTGGGAGAGGTAGATTACATAATAGGCATTGTGGAGGGTGGTATGGGAAGGTTTGGGAATGGGGAGGATTGGTGGGACAGAGAAGTCCCTTCATCATGAGGGTGAGAATATGGAAAATACACAGTGAAACAGTTTAAATTAGATGCAGTGACCATAACTGACAGAAACCTGAAACATGATGGGATTCACCAACCCTCATTTTAAACACTTCATGCCTGAACTATTGTAATAAACTCCTGACTGGCCACTATGCTTCCAGCTTTGCTCTTATAAATATATTTTTCACTTTTTGAATACATCTGGATTCGATTATATAAAATGTTGTTCTAATTCTGTCATTCAGCTCCCTGATTAAAATCCTCCTCTGTTTTCATCCAATCTCCAGTGCTAATTGCAAACTCCTAAAACTAGGAGTTTGTATACACATCTCTACAGTTGTCTGGCTCCAGTCCATCTTCCCAGTCAGATCTCCTTGAAGGCCCTCAAATGGACCTTGTCTCTGTTTTTCAATGGAAGTGTCAGTCGCTCAGTTGTGTCCAACTCTTTGTGACCCCATGGACTGTGGCCCACCAGGCTGCCCCGTGTCCATGGAATTTCCTACACAATAATACTGGAGTGGGTTACCATTTCCTTCATGAAACTTCCCCAAACTCCACACATGCTAAATGGAGATATGAGAAAAGAAAAAAAAAAAAAGCACTACAGGTAGAATAAACAGTCTGAAGAGAGATACAGAGATGAAGGCATTGAGAAGGTCAAGAGGTACAATTTAACTGGACTCCAAAATACAATTAGATGATAAGACATGAAAAGTAAGAATTGTTCATAGCTATGATTCTTGAAAAAAGTATTGGTTCTTTGAAATATATTAGAATATAGATAGTTTTAATTTTTCTCAAGTAGTTTATACATCTACTAGGTTAAACATTTTTTATTAAGATACACTTGTGTGATACTGTGATTAATACTTACAATATACATGACATTTTTCTCATCTTTCCAATGATTATATAGTCAGAAATTTTGATGTTAAGAGACATGTTGGTTAAGAGGTACTTTTCACAGCATGTAACTCATAACAGACACCTTGCAAAAATGTGTGTGAGTTTGTATATTTCTCGAAGATAATGAGGAGAAAGATTTAAAATCTGTTCAAACATTTTCTGGCAAAATGTACATGAATCGTGCCAAAAGGAATTGCATATTGCATGCCTTCAATCTGTTTTTGAAATATTTGTAGATACAGGCAACATCTGTTCCACTGGACAGAGATATACTACAGTGCTAATAACTTTGGGAAGCCCTGATTTTAAAGTTTGGACTTGAAAATTAAATATTTTTTAAACAGATGCATGCTGAAGTTCTCTAGGTGAACTTAAAAATTTTTTAATTACACAAATTATAAAGAAACTATTTTACAGAATAAACCAGTCTAAAACTTAAGGAACTTTCTGAATGGTTTCATCATATGTTAAATTCTGGCAAAATTTATTTTCTTGGGCTCCAAAATCACTGCAGATAGTGACTGCAGTCATGAAATTAAGATACTTGCTCCCTGGAAGAAAAGCTATGACAAACCTAGACAATGTATTAAAAAGCAGAGACATCACTTTGCCAATAAAGGTCCGTAGTCATGTATGGATGTGAGAGTTAGACCATAAAGAAGGCTGAGTGTCAAAGAATTGATGCTTTTAAACTGTGGTGTGGTATTGGAGAAGACTCTTGAGAGTCCCTTGGACTGCAATGAGATCCAACCAGTCCATCCTAAAGGAGATCAGTCCTGAATATTCATTGGAAGGACTGATGCTGAAGCTCCAATACTTTAGTCACCTGATGTGAAGAGCTGATTCATTGGAAAAGACTCTGATGCTGGGAAAGAGTGGGGCAGGAAGAGACATAGGGGAGAGAGGATGAGATGGTTGGATGGTGTCACCGACTCAATGGACATGACTTTGAGCAAACTCCGGGAGACAGTATAGGACAGGGGAGCCTGGAGTGCTGCAGTTCATGGGGTCACAAAGAGTCAGACATGACTGAGCAATTGAACAGCAACAACAGGGAAAATATAATATTGCAATCCAGCTCTATCAAGCATAGATGGCTGTGGGGCGGGGGGTGATGGAAATAACTGAGGGAAACATCTACAAATATGTAGAAGAGATCCCAATTTGGGGCAAAAGCAAAACCTATGTAGTCTTGAGAGAACATAAATGTGAGTAAAAACAAAAATCCAAGTGTAAAGAAAATGTTGAAAAAATATCACTGGACTGCAGATAAAAGGAAGGAGGGAGTGATTTGGTGGAAATTTCTGCTCTTGCCAGCACAAGTAAAGACCGGACCTGGTTTAGAATTAGCAAATAATATAACCACTGGTGCAGCAGTAGTGACAAGATTGTCAACTGCAATAACATTATTTCAGAAAAGTATAGGTATGAATTAAAACAAATGAAAGAAACAGAGACATTACTTTTTATGGCTATTGAATAAACATCTTTGACAATGTACTGATTGCCATTATACTATAGTTTTTAATTTCAGGAAGCCTTACATTAATGAATCATGAAATCCATTTGTGTGGATCATAGCACTTTTTAAATGAAAAATAAGAAAAAAATAGGACATTACATCACAGAGCATAGGGATAAAAATTGTTTCAAATGTGTATATGTGAGAAAGATAGGAAATATACTTCTCATTGTAGATCACAATCTTTAAAAAAGGCTTGAAAATCTTTTTTCAAAGGGTTTTGCAAAGGGAACAGGGAACCTCTTTGGAGGCAAACCTAGTCGCACTTTGTTCTTAAGAGCAGATCTAAATCAGAGAAGATCCTCAGCCAGATAAAGTCTTGGGAATTAGACTCCTCTGAGGGCCAGAAGTACAAAGAGACCACCTCAGCCTGGAAAGAGTCTAGGGGAGGTGACAGAGAGTTTGGTGGGATCGCAACAGTTACCCTTCTCCCGTCCTTACAACCGGGAAAGCCCAGACTGGGCTTTGGATACAGAAGGGTGCTTCTGTGCTGTTCTATGAAATGTTAACCCATTTCTTTGGTGCACCTTATTAACACTGTGGAATCAGTAGTTCAAAGTCCCTAGGTATTGGTCCCACAGATACTAAATATCTCATGTGATTTAGCAATTCACATACCTAAAACGGGGGGGAGGGAACCCCTGCATAACTAATGGGTTGAAAAGTTGTTGTGTAATTGAATGACAAATATCCAATATTTTTCTTACCTAGCCTGATCAGGAATGAGACATTGAAAGACTAGTAAGGTAGTTAATCTGGGGAGAACTAGATGGCCAGGTGATTAGGAAATAAATTAGGAAGGACACACTTTTCACTGCACACACTTTTGCAACTGTTGAATTTTAAACCAAGTGCATTTTATCAGCTTAAAAAATTACTATTTGCATTCAGGAAAATAAAGTAAAATAAATATCAAATATTAGTGAAATTTTCAGATAAACAAAATTAGTTCTGTATGGAACACCTTATAGGTTGTTTAGCCAATAGGCATTCTCTTGGGTCCTTTTGTTAGAAAAAAAATCCCTGATTTTCTTCTAGTGTTAACACATCCAAGTCCCAGAAGGTGAATCAAGGTTAGCCTACATCAATCAAGTGATGTCCAGAAAAATTAAACCAGAGAGGGGTGCTGCTGCAAACTTAGGAGCATGGATAGCCAGCACAAGAGAGGAAGCCTAGGCAATTAGGAAGCTGTAAAGATGCTTGTCACAGTGATGCCTTCCACTTACCTATCTTATGCTAGGCCATAAGAGGAAAAGTTTTAATCCACAGCTAAAGCAATAAATCTGGACACACACACACAGCTCTAAATGCAGGCAATGGTAATCAAAATTAGCTTTCATGGACAGCTCTTCTCAAATATACAGATATGAATGCTATGAAAAAAATCACAAAACATTTGAAGGAAAATCACTATGAAAGGAAACAACAAATAATTTAAAGGAATAAAAATATTTTATGGGGGATATGAAAAGCTATGTCATTCATGAAAGAAATAATGGGCTAAATTATAAATTCTGAAAATAAAAGGTATATGGTTATTGGTACTGAAAAAAAAAAAAAGGACTGAATAACAGAATGATTAACCTCAAAAGTGAATTAGAGAGCTGCCACAGCAATGGCTTCTCCTGCAATACAGCTAGGTGGGAATGGGTGGGAGGGTGGGGTGTAGGGAGCAAGGAGCAGGGAAGGGACACAGAAGAGAGACCCAGAACATCCAACATCCAATCAATGTGAATTTCTGAAAGGACTGATAGGATGAAACAGTCAAAAATAAAATGGAGTAAGGGATGCTCAAAACTGAAGAAATATAGACATTTTCTGTTTAGAATAGACCATTCAGTCTAAGCAGGATAAATAAAAAGAGCAACCACCTGGAAACACTTAGGAAAATGCAAAAGAGAAAAGATAACTTGAAAATCCTTAAAACTTAAAGAGGCAAAAGTAAAAATTTTAACTAACTACAAAAGAATGCAATTAAGATAATAGACTTCTCTTTGGTATTAAAAGACAATAGAACAACTCTGAAAAATTCTAAAGGGGAAAAGAGTATGAAACTAAAAGTTTACACTAATGAAACACTTCCATATTAGAAGGAAAATGTTGAAGTAATGGATAATTGGGAAATATATATATATATAAAGAAGTTTTGAAAAATATAAACTTTTTAAAAATTATGGCAAGAAAAGTCCAGACACACCAGTTAAGAATAACATAAACTGGAAAAGAAGTAAAACTCTCACTGTTTGCAGATGATATGATCCTTTACATAGAAAACCCTAAAGACTCCACCAGAAAATTACTATAGCTAATCAATGAATATGATAAAGTTGCAAGATATAAAATCAACACACAGAAATCCCTTGCATTCCTATACACTAACAATGAGAAAATAGAAAGAGAAATTAAGGAAACAATTCCATTCACCATTGCAATGAAAAGAATAAAATACTTAGGAATATATCTACCTAAAAAAACAAAAGACCTATATATAGACAGCTATAAAACACTGGTGAAAGAAATCAAAGAGGACACTAATAGATGGAGAAATATACTGTGTTCATGGATCTGAAGAATCAATATAGTGAAAATGAGTATACCACCCAAAGCAATCTATAGATTCAATGCAATCCCTATCAAGCTACCAACGGTATTTTTCACAGAGCTAGAACAAATAAATTCACAATTTGTATGGAAATACAAAAAACCTCGAATAGCCAAAGCAATCTTGAGAAAGAAGAATGGAACTGGAGGAATCAACCTGCCTGACTTCAGGCTCTACTACAAATCCACAGTCATCAAGACAGTATGGTACTGGCACAAAGACAGAAATATAGATCAAGGGAACAAATGCAATTTAATAGAAAGCCCAGAGATAAATCCACGCACCTATGGACACCTTATCTTCAACAAAATAGGCAAGAATATACAATGGAGAAAAGACAATCTCTTTAACAAGTGGTGCTGGGAAAACTGGTCAACCACTTGTAAAAGAATGAAACTAGAACACTTTCTAACATCATACACAAAAATAAACTAACTCCTAGAGGAAAACATAGGCAAAACACTCTCCAACATAAACCACATCAGGATCCTCTATGACCCCCCTCCCAAAATATTAGAAATAAAAGCAAAAATAAATAAATGGGACCTAATTAAAAGCTTCTGCACAACAAAGGAAACTGTAAGTAAGGTGAAAAGACAGCCTTCAGAATAGGAGAAAATAGTAGCAAACGAAGCAACAGACAAAGAATTAATCTCAAAAATATATAAGCAACTCCTGCAGCTCAATTCAAGAAAAACAAATGACCCAATCAAAAAGTGGGCCAAGTCCAGGTTCGATGCATGATACAGGGTGCTCGGGGCTGGTGCACTGGGATGACCCAGAGGGATGGGATGGGGAGGGAGGTGGGAGGGGGGTTCAGGATGGGGAAGACATGTACACCCATGATGGATTCATTTCAATGTATGGCAAAACCAATACAATATTGTAAAGTAAAAAAAAAAAAAAAAAAAAAAACTAATAATAATAATTAAAAAATTAAAAAGAAAAAAACAAAGAATGGAAAAAAATAATATAAATGAGATGTGTGCTGCTATTTAATGAAAGTCAGAGATTTTTTCAAATTGGGTAAAAATAAAATATATTTCTAAATACATCATATTTATAAAAGATTTATCTAAAACAATATGACATAAAAATATTTGAAAAGAAAAATAATGGAGAAAATTGCTAACAAACAGAAAGCAGATGTAAAAATGTTAGTAGTAGGCATAATAGAAATAAAGACAAAGTATGAAAAGGAAAAAATGACTCTATCTAGTGATGAAAGTAACAATATAAAAATAATATACGCTCTAAACTTTACCTTAACAGAAAAATTATATAGAACAAAAATGGAAAGAAATATAAGTGAAATTAATAAATGCACATAAAGATTTTAATATCTTGCTTATAAATGGACAGATTAAGTAAACTGAAAATATTTATAGCTATTTAGAATTCAATAGCTCAGACAATTCTCAAAATTAGTTTTATAAATAATGAATATATAAAGAACTTTGTACCCAAGAGAACATTCATTAAAATTTACCAGTGTTTAGCTGTTAAAAGAAATCTCAGCAGGCAAAATACTCTGATTTCAAAGCAGTAAAATCATAGAGCTACTCATATTTATGAAGTGTTTATTATGGTTGCCAGATTTAGCAAATAAAGTTATAGTTGCCAGATTTGTTCTAAGCTATGGCTGCCAGATTTAACAAATATAAGATACCTAGTTAAAATAGAATTTAGGATATACAAGGAATAGTTTTTTATAGATTTTAGAAATCTTAGAAAATTTTAGAGATAAACTTCCAAAGCATTGGGGGAAAAAATAGAGAAATCTTTCTGTGTCCTTCTAAGATAATTTTAAAACTTTGATACCTAAACTAGACAAGCATGGCATAAAAAGTAAAACCATAGGCCAAATTTACTTTCAAGTGTCACTGCAAAACTTCTTTTAAAAGTTAATAAATATAGCAGTGTACTATATAATATTTTAATGCAATTTACTTTTTAAAGAATTAAACAGAAAAAACACAAAATCATTTTAATAAAAGCAAAAGGCCCATTTATTAAAAATGACTCCTATTTATGATTTTTTTTTTTTGGAAAGTATGTAATACAAGAAGAATTTTTCTTACTTGATGAGGCATACCTATCAAAACATCAGCAATAGAAAGTTTAGAAAATGTAAAGAAAAAAGGATTAGTCATAATTGAAAATGACAGAAAATATCTAGGAATAGAACCAATGCAAATGTGCAATATCCATAATAAAAATATTACCATAAGATATAAAATAAGATATAATTAGTTATAGGAACATATCTTATTCTAAATGGAAATAAAATTTACTAAAAGTATTTATTCTTCACTAAATAGGTTTCAAGATAAATGCAATAAATCAAAGCCTAAAAAGATTTTTAAATGAAACTTGACAGTTTAGTTCTCAGAAAAGATACAAAATTAGCCAAAAAGCATTATATCAAAAGGAGGAAAGAGAATTTACACTATCAAATTTTAAAATATGTTATAAAAATATAACAATTAGAATTGTATGACACTGATATCTTAATATACATATAGAAATGGAGGAGAACAGAATACATAGTTAAGAGGCATTCCAAACTACTGAGAACAGGACTGAACAAATGCAGATGAAAAAAAATGGTTAGATTCCTAACTTGGTGCCAAGACAAAAAGCAACATATATTTGAGGTAGATGGAAAACATAAACGTCTATTGAGTTCAGACCTGTGGTTGCCAACAGTGGATTGGGAGTTTGGGAGTAGTAGATGCAAGCTATTATATTGTATATAGAGAATGGATAAACAATAAGGTCCTATCATGTTGCACAAAGGACTATATTCAATATCCTATAATAAACCATAATGGAAAAGAAAATGAAAAAGAATACGTGTGTATAACTGAATCACTTTGCTGAATACCAGAAACTAACACAACATTGTAAATCAACTATATGTCATTAAAACATAATGTGTCTAAAATACAACTACAAAAGCATTCAAAAAATACACTTGCAATCTTGGAGTATAGAAGAACTTTGAAAGATATAAAGTACAAAGCCATAAAAGAAACTATCCATAAATTTGACATTAATATTTAAAACATGTGCATGAAAGAAAGAATAATGCTGCTACCAATATTGTTCATTTTTACCATAAGGAAATTTAGAATTTTCAGAAGAAATGGCTCAAAACTAAGAAAGTTAAAGAACCAATGTTCAAGGCCTACTCAGTAATTGACTGCATGCTGGGGGTTTGACAGACTACCCCATTTAATCTCAAGGAATCCTCATCAAACCTAAAAGGATGTATTACTATCATCATGTTGCTAAAGAAGAAATGTGTCTTTAATCACATATCCAGCAGTTGGATGAAGTGGAATTCTAACACAATGCATTCAGCACCATCTTGACTCCATGCTAATAAGAAAGTATAAGGAATTATACAGGAATTTACATGATTGATAAATAGCCTGTGAAAATAGTGAATCAATTAGGATTGGTAGATTAAGGTAAAAATAATTAAAATGCACTCAGAGTTAATAATAATTTAGTATATCGTGTGGAGGAAACAAAGGATAAAAAGAAGGAAGCAGGAAACTCACTGAGAGGCTATTGAGATGATTTAGTAAAACACTGAGAGCCTGGACCAGTCAGTCTTCCAAGCCATGAATCTGTAAAATGTTACAAATTGCTAAGTAACAGCACATTAGAGTCAGATTCAGATGTAAAAAAAAAAAAAAAAAAAAATCATTTTAATCTCCTTCCAAGGTTTTCATGAGGTGGCTGGTGTGCTGACAGCACTGATATTGTTTGCTAGGAAACAGTAGTGGTAGCTGGCTAAAAATATGACCGAAGACTCTCTCTTGTGCATGTGTGGGAAGTCACTTCAGTTTTGCCTGACTCTCTGCCACCCCATGGACTGTAGTCCTGTCCATGGGATTCTCCAGGCAAAATTACTGGAGTGGGTTGCCATTCCCTCCTACGGGGATCTTCCAAACCCAGGGATCGAATCGACATAGGTAGTAACTCTATGACTTTGGACAAGTTACTAAACCAATATGCCCAATTTCCTCATGTATACAGTGATTACACCTATTTTGTTGTCAGAAAGATTAAACAAGTTAATAATTAAGGCATCTATATATGTACATGTAAAAGCAATTCCTAGTGTAAGAGCAATTCTTTCTTTTTATTTTCCATTATAGTTTATTGCAAGATTAAATATAGTTCTTTCTTGTTGTCATTTAGTCAGTAAGTTGTGTCCAAGTCTTTTGTGACCCAATGGACTGTAGTCTGCCAGGATCCTCTGTCCATGTGATTTCCCAAGCAACAATACTGGAGTGAGTTGCCGTCTCCTTTTTCAGGATCTTCTCCATCCAGGGACTGAACCCTGGTCTCCTGCATTGCAGGCAGATTCTATACCACTGCGCCATGAGGGAACCCCTAGGCCATGTCAGTTGTCACTAATCCCCTTAAATTTGGGTTCTGGATATTAGGTTCAGTGATCTTGGGTCTTGCATCTTTCTGCACTGCTAAGTAGAGAAAATAAAGAAGGCTTATCAAGAGGGATCTGAGAAAAACTTGGGATCTTCAGAATGTTTACTGATTTGAAAACGACAGAGTCTACTTAAAGAAGACAAGATCCTTTTATTCAAGTTAGCAGATGATAAGATTTCAGCGTTTTGTTGTTCTCTTTTTTCCTACTTATAGGAATAATTCTGAAGTACTTCAGGGTCCCATATTGAACTCGAGTTGGAAGAGGCGAGTCTGGTCTCAAAATGGAGGGTCATGATCCCAAGGAACCAGAGCAGTTGAGAAAGCTGTTTATTGGTGGTCTGAGCTTTGAAACTACAGATGATAGCTTAAGAGAATGATGTTGAGAAATGGGGCACACTTGCAGATTGTGTGGTGATGAGAGACCCCCAAACAAAACGTTCCAGGGGCTTTGGTGTTGTGACTCACTCCTGTGTTGAAGAAGTGGATGCAGCAAGGTGTGCTCGACTGCACAAAGTTGATGGGTGTGTAGTGGAACCAAAGAGAGCTGTTTCTAGAGAGGATTCTGTAAAGCGCATCTAACAGTGAAGAAAATTTTTGTTGGTAGTATTAAAGAAGATACAGAAGAATATTATTTGAGAGACTACTTTGAAAAGTATGGCAAGATTGAAACCATAGAAGTTATGGAAGACAGGCAGAGTGGGAAAAAGAGAGGATTTGCTTTTGTAACTTTTGATGATAAAGTTGATAAAATTGTTGTTCAGAAATACCACACTATTAATGGGCATAACTGTGAAGTGAAAAGGGCCCTTTCTAAACAAGAGATGTAATCTGTTGGATCACAAGGAGGTCATGGAGGTGGATCTGGCAACTTTATGGGTCGTGGAGGAAACTTTGGAGGTGGTGGAGGAAACTCTGGAGGTGGTGGAGGTAACTTTGGCTGTGGTGGGAACTTTGGTGGAAGAGGAGGCTATGGTGGTGGAGGTGGTGGCAGCAGAGGGAGTTGTGGAGGAGGTGATGGTGGACATAATGGATTTGGAGGGGATGCTGGCAACTATGGTGGTGGTCCTGGTTATAGCAGTAGAGGAGGCTACGGTGGCGGTGGAAACCAAGGTGGTGGATATGGTGGCGGTGTTGGAGGATATGATGGTTACAAAGAAGGAGGAAATTTAGGAGGTAACTATGGTGGTGTTTTTTTTTTTTTTTTTTTTTTGCATTTCTTTTCTATTTCTTTTAACTTATATGCAGAGTACATCATGAGAAACGCTGGACTGGAAGAAACACAAACTGGAATCAAGATTGCTGGGAGAAATATCAATAACCTCAGATATGCAGATGACGCCACCCTTATGGCAGAAAGTGAAGAGGAACTCAAAGCCTCTTGATGAAAGTGAAAGTGGAGAGTGAAAAAGTTGGCTTAAAGCTCAACATTCAGAAAACGAAGATCATGGCATCCGGTCCCACCACTTCATGGGAAATAGATGGGGAAACAGTGGAAACAGTGATAGCATATTCAAAAGCAGAAACATTACTTTGCCAACGAAGGTTCATCTAGTCAAGGCTATGGTTTTTCCAGTGGTCACATATGGATGTGAGAGTTGGACTGTGAAGAAGGCTGAGCACCGAAGAATTGATGCTTTTGAACTGTGGTGTTGGAGAAGAATCTTGAGAGTCCCTTGGACTGTAAGGAGATCCAACCAGTCCATTCTGAAGGAGATCAGCCCTGGGATTTCTTTGGAAGGAATGATGCTAAAGCTGAAACTCCAGTACTTTGGCCACCTCATGTGAAGAGTTGACTCATTGGAAAAGACTCTGATGCAGGGAGGGATTGGGTGCAGGAGGAGAAGGGGACGACAGAGGATGAGATGGCTGGATGGCATCACTGACTCGATGGACGTGAGTCTGAGTGAAGTCCGGGAGTTGGTGATGGACAGGGAGGCCTGGCGTGCTGCGATTCATGGGGTAGCAAAGAGTCGGACACGACTGAGCAACTGATCTGATCTGATCTGATGGTGGTGGTGGAAACTATAATGATTTTGGAAATTATAGTGGACAACAGCAATCAAATTATGGATCCATGAAAGGGGGTAGTTTTGGTGGAAGAAGCTCGGGCAGTCCCTATGGTGGTGGTTATGGATCTGGTGGTGGAAGTGATGGATATGGTAGCAGAAGGTTCTAAAAACTCAGAAGAAAAGGGCTACAGTTCTTAGCAGGAGAGAGAGCGAGGTGTTGTCAGGAAAGCTGTGGGTTACTTTGAGACAATCGTCCCAAATGCATTAGAGGAACTGTAAAAATCTGCCACAGAAGGAAGAATGATCCATAGTGAGAAAAGTTACTGCAGCTTAAACAGGAAACCCTTCTTGTTCAGGACTGTCATAGCCACAGTTTGCAAAAAGTGCAGCTATTGATTAATGCAATGTAGTGTCAATTAGATGTACATTCCTGAGGTCTTTTATCTGTTGTACCTTTGTCTTTTTCTTTTCATTACATCAGGTATATTGCTCTGTAAATTGTGGTAGTGGTACCAGGAATAAAAAATTAAGGAATTTTTAACTTTTCAATATTTGTGTAGTTCAGTTTTTCTATGTTTCAGTACAGAAACTTTAATAAAATGCAGTTTTGAAGGTGTCTCCTTGTGAGTTAACAAATAAAGAAGATCATTGTTAATTACTATTTTGTATGAATTTTGCTAAAGTTAACTGTAAAGAAACACCTGCTGACTTGCAGTTTAAGGGGAATCTATTCTCCCCATTTCCAAACCATGAAATGAATGGCTCTGACATGTGGAGAGAATCAATATTTGTATGTTTGCAATGTGCGTTTTAGACAATAGAATTGGGTATTTAAATTAGCGTATTTGTGAATTGAATAGCATTAAGATTTACCTTCAAATGAAAAATCTCAAAATTTAAAAAAAAAATGAAGTACTTCAGTTTAGTCACTCAGTCGTGCCTGACTCTTTGTGACCCCATGGACTGCAGCACACCAGGCTTCCCTGTCCATCACCAACTCCTGGAGCTCGCTCAAACTCATATCCATCGAGTTGGTGATGCCATCCAACCATCTTATCCTTTGTCATCCCCTTCTCCTTCTACCTTGAATCTTTCCCAGCATCAGGGTCTTTTCCAAGGAGTCAGTTCTTCCCATCAGGTGGCCAAAGTGTTAGAGCTTCAGCTTCAGCATCAGTCCTTCCAATGAATATTCAGGACTGATTTCCTTTAGGATGGACTGGTTGGATCTCCTTGCAGTCCAAGGGACTCTAAAGAGTCTTCTCCAACACCACAGTTCAAAAGCATCAATTCTTCAGCGCTCAGTTTTCTTTATAGTCCAACTCACATTCATACATGACTACTGGAAAAATCATAGCTTTGACTAGACGGACCTTTGTCAACAAAGTAATGTCTTTGCTTTTTAGTATGCTGTCTAGGTTGGTCATAGCTTTTCTTCCAAGGAGCAAGCATCTTTTAATTTCATGGCTGCAGTCACCATCTGCAGTGATTTTGGAGCCCCCCCCAAAAATAAAGTCTCTCACTGTTTCCACTGTTTCCCCATCTATTTGCCATGAAGTGGTGGGACCGGATGCCATGATCTTAGTTTTTTGAATGCTGAAATTTAAGCAAGCTTTTTCACTCTCCTCTTTCACGTTCATCAACAGCCTCTTTAGTTCGTCTTCACTTTCTGCCAAAAGGGTGGTGTCATCTGCATATCTGAGGTTATTGATATTCCTCCTGGAAATCTTGATTCCAGCTTGTGCTTCATCTAGCCTAGCATTTTGCATGGTGTACTCTACATATCAGTTAAATAAGTAGGGTGACAATATACAGCCTTAACGTACTCCTTTCCCAAATTGGAATCAGTTCGTTGTTCCATGTACGGTTCTAAATGCTGCTTCTTGACCTGCATACAGATTTCTCAGGAGGCAAGTAAGGTGGTCTGGTATTCTCATCTCTTTCAGAATTTTCCACAGTTTGTTGTGATCTACACAGTCAAATAATCAATAAAGTGGAAGTAGATGTTTTTCTGGTATTTTCTTGCTTTTTGATGATCCAATGGATGTTGGCAATTTGACCTCTGGTTCCTCTGCCTTTTCTAAATCTGAAGTACTTAAAATATTTTGAATAATATCAGTCCCTACTCTGTGTCAATCTATTATGTTAACACTACCACATACCGAAGTTCTTCAATCCACAGGTCCTTTCAAAGTCCTGCAGTGGTTTAAGAACACTGGTGAGCTTTGCAATGAATATGGCCATTCAGATTACAGGATTTGGAATGCCTGGAGTAAGGTCTGGCCCCTAGCATGCCAATTAAAATATGAAACCTTGCCTAGTAATCTCTCACCCATACACCCAGTTTATGTGACCTGATGTCTGCCTCAATTTTTGCTTGCTTTCATTCTGCAAAAAAACGACACCACCCATCTGGCTTGAGTCTGATATGTGCATGGCTCTTCCCAGACTCTTAGGAAGCTTAGTTCTGCATCTGGAGCCATGTATTGACTTTAACATGAATCAAAAGCCTGGAATCTAAGTACTGCTGGTCCCAAACTATTTCCATGTTTGCTGAGCTCCCATGGCTAATGAGACCTAGAATGATAGTCCAACTCTTTGAAAAGAAACATGCTTCACAATGTGAACAATCCCCATCAATAAATTAGGGAGAAATAAAAATCATTGTCTGAATGAAACAAAGAGGGGAAATTAAAATGTTACTCTGATTATTATGTTATATAATATTACCAGATTGGAAAAATGTTTATTCTGATGGATGGTTAAAAATTTTTTTTCAATTTATATCGTTTGTTATGGCCAATAAAATTCTTAGCTGTTTCCACTTTGGACATTTGAGTTAAAATGTTAACATTTGGGGGTAAATATTGTTTTGGTCATATGAAGACTGCTGAGAAGGAAATGGCAACCCACGCTAGTGTTCTTGCCTGGAGAATCCCAGGGACGGGGAAGGCTGGTGGGCTGCCGTCTATGGGGTGGCACAGAGTCGGACACGACTGAAGCAACTTAGCAGCAGCAGCAGCAGCCTTGTATAAGCTGAAACAGTTTTACACTGGGAAAAAAAATTGGAAGGTAAATGTAAAGCAATGTGCCAATGTATTAGTGAGATTTAAGCCATCTAAAAAAATGAGGAAAGAATGACTCTACACTTTTCTCCTCCTATAAAAATCCGATAAACTAGAGATTCCTTTGTTTTTGAAAATACAGTCTAGTGCCTTGGGTGGCTTCTTTCTCAACACACAATTGATTCTAGGAATGACATTCACTCTGAACGTGGACAGCTGTGCCTTTGGGACAGAAGCAGCTGTTTCACCTTTGTCGTTTTGTACAACAGCTATGGTAGGAGAACTATTTTCTCCCCAAATTACCACTTAAGAGACCTAGAAAGCTAAACAGTGTCATTTTGTATGTTTTTAAAAGACAAAACAGTCTTTCTACTCTAAATCACATAGAGGGAAAAGGCAATTGAACTAATGGCATTTTTTTTGCAGGGAATATACCACAAGTCATTAAAAATAGAGATGTAGAATATTTAAGGATACAGTTAAAATGGTGGTACACTAAAATTTTAAAAAAGGATAAAGATTTTTTTCACACTGCCAAAACTAACAAAAAATTTCAGGAAGACTATAGATATAAAAGGTTTTTCAATGTGTTTTTCTTATCTCATTCGTTTCTGAGAAGACCTTGCATAAGAGATGGAGCAAAACGTGCCTCACATGACTAGCGAATGCTGGAACAGATAGTTTATGCATTTGTTACTAAGTAACTTTTTCTCTTGGATCTAATAATAAATCACCATTGTTCTTTACCATTTGATTTGTAATTCTAATAAGCCAAGATGGTGTATTTATCCAGCTGTAGATAAAAATTCAGTCATATAACTTCAGTGAACCAAGTGCGAACTATGTAAACATCATAAATGGAAAAAAATCATAAAATAAGGCTCAGTTAAGTATAATTTAACTATAAATATATACCCAGTGTTGTACATATATTTCTTCCATTTACTTCCTCCAGGTTTGCAGGTGGATTTAGTGATTATGAAATGAATATGACTAAAAAAGACTTAAATCAACAAGTAAACTACAATTAAATATATTCATAAGCAATAAATTTCTACAGTGCTCTGATGAGAATGTGTACCATTTTCCTTCAAACTAACCTTCCATTAAACACAAAATTTGATAGTATTGTATTTGCTAACCTACATATAGTGAAGCATTGTTATTTTTATTGTTTATTAATATTTTATCAAATTTCTTGCTTAGAATGTTTTGTCATTGCCTTCAAGTTGGAATTCTAATCTATACACTACAATTTTTTCATACTGTCCCCTATCACTTTTATTAACACTATATTAGTATTCCAAATGCTCAAAAACTTCCAAACTTAGCCTTTTTAAACCTGAAATTTGTTGAGAATTCCCTGGTAGTCGAGTGCTTAGGACTCAGTGCTTTCACTGCCAAGGGCCCAGGCTCAATTCTTGGTCAGGGAACTAAGATCCCACATGCTGCATAGCCCTTCTGAGTTAAAAAAAAAAAAAAAAAGAGCCCTGAAATTTGTTTACCTATGTACTTGAGGGGGAAAAGGGGACTATTATTGTGTTGGCCAATTAACCAGAATTTTTTATGTAATTTACAAATATTATTTTAAGGATTTAATTAGAATGTTGACCTTCATATAATTAAAAAGTATAATTCTAAACTGTTATAGCTTTCTTTCAAACTATTTTCAGGGGATTGTTATATGGTTAAATATAAATTACTATGAGAAAAATAATGGATTAAACTTTAACCTAAAGATATGAGGTGTTAAAAAGTAACAATATCATCCATAAAAGAATGTACTATAAATTTCCTAAGAATTTTTCCTATTGCGTTTCTAATTCAACCTGAAAAAATCAATTTGCACACAATTTTTAGAAGTTCAGCTATTTGATCATGTATCATAAATATGTATTTTTCTCATATCTTTCTCACAAAATGAGTAAGAGTCATTATATCCCCTTTATGCTTAAGAGAAAATGGAAATCCAATGAGGTCATGCCTCTGCTTCAACATTTAGATACAAAATAGCTTCATTGTCCATGTTTCTCGGTTTGCTGATATTTTCACTTCAAAGAAGTTCATATTCACAGTTTCATACCTGAAATAATCATAGTCTAGAAGAAAGTTTAAATGGAAATGACCTTTAATATTCGTATTATACTTCGAATGATCACCATCATTAGGTGCATATCATTTTCACAGGGGCATGTGAATAGTTTACAGGCTGGCAAATATTTTTTGTTGAAAGAAAATTACCTTAAACCTATAAACGAAGTATTTACATCTTACTCAATGCTCTTCTATCCCTAGATTATTTTTAATAATAAAACAAAATATATAACTGAACTTTACATAATATGTGGCAATGTAAACATCTCTTGATATATGAATCAACTAGAAAAGGTTAAGTTTGTGCCTGGTAAGCTAAACTTTTCATTTTTAAGCAAAAAGAAAAAAAAGCAAGTTTAAGTCAATTTTGAGGAGACAGGAGAAGGAAAATATTTGCAGAGGCTAAGTGGGTATCCACATGTGAGTGTGCTGGTTGAATGTAAGGTAACTGGAACATAAAGTGGACATATAAGAAATAACGAATGCATACCCCACTTAAAAGATTTAAACATTAAAATTTCTGTGATAGTCACTGACTCTTGCTTAGGTGGGATTTAGAAAACACAAGTCACTTTGAAGCATTTATCCTTTGTTTTCAGAGTCTTTGGACCAGCTGCTCTTATTTTACAAATGCCAGTTTATACACACTACTCCTGGGAAAGAATATAAAGCATCTATTTTTTTGCTTTGATGAAGGCTGCTGCTCCTAATAACCCCCTTGAAATTGAGAACAGCACAGGGAGGAAGAAGAAAAGTTTCCTAGCAGTAGAGAAAGCTACTAGAAACAAAAAGATTTCAACCTAGTTCATGCTGTGTGCTCAGGATCAGAGAGTTTCTGACTGAGGTCATTGGTAGGAAACACCACAAATGACTCCAAAGAATCTTGCCATGCTTATAACAGAGAATCTTAAGAGAAGGACTGCCTCATCATTAGGTGCTAAACAAGTGTTCTGCACACAAAGGTGATTGACAAAGCTATAACCTGGGTACAAACCAGATATCATGACTGAATGGAAAAGAGTCATCCTTGCTGGGTTCAAAGCAGCAGATAACAATAGCAGCACACAGTGCTGAAAACAGAGGCAAAGGCATTCATAAGTCAGGGACATATAAGGAACGGATCAGAATGGCCCACTGCTCACCATGCTTGAAAACAGCTCGTGTATTTTATTAAGTGAACCCCAGGAATCTTGGACAGGTGGCCCAATGATATCCTAGAGGGAAATTCTGGTCTTCTGCCTTCCACAGCTAAGATAGAGGAGTTCATTTCAGTCGCTTAGTTGTGTCCGACTCTTTGTGACCCATGGACTGCAGCATGCCAGGCTTCGCTGTCCATCACCAACTCCTGGAGCTTGCTCAAACTCATATCCATCAAGTCGGTGATGCCATCCAATGATCTTATCCTCTGTCTTCCCCTTCTCCTCTTGCCTTCAATCTTTCCCAGCATCAGGGTCTTTTCCAAGGAGTCAGTTCTTCCCATTAGGTGGCCAAAGTATTGGAGTTTCAATGTCATCATCAGTCCTTCCAATGAATATTCAGGACTGATTTCCTTTAGGATGGACTGGTTGGATCTCCTTGCAGCCCAAGGGACTCTCAAGAGTCTTCTCCAATAACACAGTTCAAAAGCCTCAATTTTTCAGGGCTCAGCTTTTTTTATCGTCCAACTCTCATATTCATACATGACCACTGGAAAACCATAGCTTTGTCTAGACAGACCTTTGTCAGCAAAGTAATGTCTCTGCTTTTCAATATGCCATCTAGGTTTGTCATAGCTTTCTTTTAAGGAGCAAACTTCTTTTAATTTCATGGCTGCAATCACCATCTGCAGTGATTTTGGAGCCCAAGAAAATAAAGTCTGTCATGGTTTCCATTATTTGCTCATCTATTTGCCATGAAGTGATGGGACCAGATGCCACAATCTAGTTTTTTGAATGTTGAGTTTTAAGCCAGCTTTTTCACGCTCCTCTTTCACTTTCATCAAGAGGCTCTTTAATTTCTCTTTGCTTCCTGCCATAAGGGTGGTGTCATCTGCATATTTGAGGTTATTGATATTTCTCCTGGATATCTTGATTCCAGCTTGTGCTTCATCCAGCCCAGCATTTCTCATGATGTACTCTGCATAGAAGTTAAATTAGCAGGGTGACAATACACAGCCTTGAAGTACTCCTTTCCCAATTTGGAACCAGTCCGTTGTTCCATATCTGGTTCTAACTGTTGTTTCTTGACCTGCATACAGATTTCTCAGGAGGCAGATAAGGTGGTCTGGTATTCCCATCTCTTTCAGAATTTTCCACAGTTTTTTGTAATTCACACAGTCAAGGGCTTTGGCGTAGTCAATAAAGTAGAAGTAGATATATTTCTGGAATTCTCTTGCTTTTTCTATGATCCAACAGATGTTGGCATTTGATCTCTGGGCCTCTGCCTTTTCTAAATCCTCCTTGAACATCTGGAAGTTCTTGGTTCATGTACTGTGGAAGCCTAACTTGGAGAATTTTGAGCATTACTTTGCTAGCGTGTGAGATGAGTGCAGTTGTATGGTAGTTTGATCATTCATTGGCATTGCCTTTCTTTGGGATTGGAATGAAAACTGAACTTTTCCAGTTCTGTGGCCACTGCTGAAGATAGAAGAGAGGTCAAGTAATTAACTAAGAAAAATAGTAAAGATATCATTTGTAGTCCTGGCTGGAAAAGTGGATCTTTCTGGTTATATCTGGTTTATTAATAAATCAAAGATTTATGCATATATTGTTCAGGTAGAGAATTCAAATTCAAATTCTTATTTAGAGCTTGTAGTTATAGTTCCCTTTTGAAATAAAACCACACATATTCAAAAAACAATAGACATTTACCTTTAGAATATTTTAGGTATCTTTAATAAATAAAATCTGGTAATGAAGATACGATTTCACATTTGCATTACATATAATTTTACTTATGTTTTCATTTCAGCTTCACTACACCACTGGGACTTAGGCCACATCCCAAAATTACAGTTTTGGAATTCAAGACCAGAGGACAGGTCAAGTCTTTTATATCAAATCACTATGCATGCTATAGCAGAGAACCTCAAATAAATAACCAAGTACATTAAAGAATATTAAGATCAAAAGTATAAAGGTGGTTGATATTTCTCTTTGCCCACCCAGTGTCCATTTCAGCTACCTACATCTTTGTGTTTGGGAACAGAAAAGAGAAAGAGAAAGATGGCACTGCTCCTTGCCAGAAGAGGAACCAGAAAGGAGATCCCCTAATTCTCCTTCCCCACCTTTCCTAAAGTGTGGTCAAAGGGCTCTTGCATAAGAGTAATATGGGGTCTTGTTACCAACAGAGATCCCCAGGTTCACCTCCAGAACCTAGGCCTGAGATTTCTCAGGTGACCTATGGCAATCTTCATTTTTAATGCCTTCTCTTGTGCTTAGTCTGCATATCAATGTATGTTGGGACCACTGCCTGCTCCCTGCAAGAAGTGCCTTCCTTATATAAGTCCTAGTGTTAAAGCTATTTGAGGACTTCCCTGATGGTCCAGGGGTTAAGACTCCACACTTTCACTGCAGGGGGCACAGGTTTGATCTCTAGTTGGGAAACTAAGATACTGCATATTGCAATTGCAAAAAAAAAAAGCTATTTGATTAACAGCATTTTGAATATCACATAATTTGTTTAGAAAGCTTTAATGAATGGGTCTCTATTTAAGTCATTATGAATTCCAGAAAATCACTCTTTGCATTTTAAAAAATCTCCTATAGCTGATTTACCAGAAATGAATCAACTTATGAATTGGCTTTTGAAATAAACACCGTACTGTGTGCTATGCTGAGGTGCTCAGTTGTGTCTGACTCTTTGTGACCTCATGGACTGTAGCCTGACAGGCTCCTCTGTCCATGGGGATTTTCCAGGCAAGAATACTAGAGTGGGTTGCTGTGCCCTCCACCAGGGGAATCTTCCCAGCCTAGGGATTGAACCCAGGTCTCCCGCATTGCAGGCAGACCCTGGTATCTCTAATCTTTTTTCAAGAGCTCTCTACTCTTTCCCATTCTATTGTTTTCCTCTATTTCTTTGTACTGATCGCTGAGGAAGGCTTTCTTATCTACCCTTGCTATTCTTTGGAACTCTGCATTCAGATGTGAATATCTTTCCTTTTCTCCTTTGCTTTCCGCGTCTCTTCTTTTCTCAGCTATTTGTAAGGCCTCCTCAGACAACCATTTTGCATTTTTCCATTCCTTTTCCTTGGGGATAGTCTTGCTCACTGCCTCCTGTACAATGTCATGAACCTCCATCCCATAGGTCTTCAGGCAATCTGTCTATCAAATCTAATCCCTTGAACCTATTTGTCATTTCCAGTGTATAATCATAAGGGTGACATCCATGTGTCGAGTCATCTCTTGTGTTGTTGGAAGAGGGTGTTTGCACATCCACAACTGGACATTGTTTTCACTCTGGCTCCATCTCTTCATTCTTTCTGGAGTTATTTCTCCAGAATGCCAAGTTATTGTGTGGCATTAGGTCTAAACTATTTTGCTTCAGTTATTAGAACTATCTTTGGAAGGAATGATGCTAAAGCTGAAACGCCAGTACTTTGGCCACCACATGCGAAGAGTTGACTCATTGGAAAAGACTCTGATGCTGGGAGGGATTGGGGGCAGGAGGAGAAGGGGACGACAGAGGATGAGATGGCTGGATGGCATCACTGACTCAATGGACATGAGTCTGAGTGAACTCTGGGAGTTGGTGATGGACAGGGAGGCCTGGCGTGCTGCGATTCATGCGGTCACAAAGAGTCAGACACGACTAAGCGACTGAAGTGAACTGAACTGAAGATATGCCAGGATAAGATTCCCTTCTTTGTTCTTCTTTCTCAGAATTCTATGGGACGTGAATCCTTCTTATAGATAACAAATTCAGTTTGTCTGGTTCTATGCATCATGCTATTAAGAATTTTATTTTAATTTCATTACAATTATGGACTAACAAAGGGAAAATTTGGCATATGTCTAGTTTTGAATATTTTCAACCATAACCATAGGAAATTTTTACATTATTATTTCCTTCAATAACATTTTATTTTCCTTTCATATAATTATTAAACATCTTTTGTGAAGTTTATTTCTGTGTACTTCTAATTTTTGAGTGGCGTCAGTTCTCTAAGATTTCATTGTTGCCTATGGTTGATGTACAGATTTATTTTTATGTGCTGATTTTTTTTATAATTGGGGTCCTTTTATACTCTCTTTTTAGTTATAATATTTGTCTGCATATTTTCTTAGGCTTGATAGATATCCTGTCACCTACAAATGAAAATCACTTTGCTTCCTCCTTCCCTGTCATTATTCTATTTTTTAAAATTTTTTCTACTTTTAATGCATCAGTCAGATTCTTCAGTAAAACAGTGAAAAATAGGCTAATAGCATATATTCTTCTCCTAACTTCAACCAAAATGTTTCTAAATGTGAGTCACTGATATTGGTAGTAGTCCTTTATCAAGTTAAGATAGTTCTCTTCTATCCTTAGCTTGCAAAGAGTTTATATTTAACATATAGTACCTTTTACCAATTTCTTCTTTGAAAACTATTGAGATGTTCCCTTTAACCCTTTAGTCTGCTAATATGATATTTTACTCTATTATTTTTTTTAGTATTTAACTGTATTTCTACTTCTAATATAAACTCTTTAGTCATCATGCCTTATTTTTTAACACTAGTAAATTTTATATGGTAATGATTTATTTTCCTTTTCATAGACAGATTAACATCAGAAAAAATAATAGAGCAGTAATCACAGTAATCCATGCCCCAACCACTAATGCCGAAGAAACTGAAGTTGAATGGTTCTAAGAAGCCCTACAAGACCTTCTAGAACTAACACCAAAAAAGAGATACCCTTTTCATCATAGGGGACTGGAATGCAAAAGTAGGAAGTCAAGAGTTACCTGGAGTAACAGGCAAGTTTGGCCTGGGAATACAAAATGAAGCAGGGCAAAGGTGAACAAGAGTTTTGCCAAGAGAACACATTCGTCACAGCAAACACCCTCTTCCAACCACACAAGAGATGACTCTACATGTAAATATCACCAGATGGTCAATACCAAAATCAGGTTGATTATATTCTTTGCAGCTGAAGATGGAGAAGCTCTATACAGTCAGTAAAAAGAAGACCAGGAGCTGACTGTGGCTCAGATCATGAAGTCCTTATGGCAAAATTCAAACTTAAATTGAAGAAAGTAGGGAAAACCACTAGGCCACTCAAATATGACCTAAATCAAATTGCTTAAGATTGTACAGCGGAAGTGACAAATAGATTCAAGGGATTAGATTTGATAGAGAGTGCCCGAAGAACTATGGGCAGAGGTTCATGACATTGTACAGGAGGCAGTGATCAAGACCATCCCAATAAAAAGAAAAGCAAAAAGGCAAAATGGTTGTCTGAGGAGCCCTTACAAATAGCTGAGAAAAGAAGAGAGGCTAAAGGCAAAGGGGAAAAGGAAAGATATACCCATTTGAATGCGGAGTTCCAAAGAATAGCAAGGAGAGATAAGAAAGCCTTCTTTAGTGATCAATGCAAAGAAACAGAGGAAAACAATAGAATAGGAAAGACTAGAGATCCTTCAAGAAAATTAGAGATATCAAGGGAAATTTTCATGCAAAGATGGACACAATAAAGGACAGAAATAGTATGGACCTAACAGAAGCAGAGGATATTAAGAAGGCATGGCAAGAATACACAGAAGAACTATACAAAAAGTATCTCAATGGCCCAGATAACTACAGTGGTGTAATCACTCATCTAGAGCCAGACATCCTGAAGTCCAAAGTCAAATGGGTCTTAGGAAGCAGCACTATGAACAAAGCTAGCAGAGATGATGGAATTCCATTTGAGCTATTTAAAATCCTAGAAGATAATGCTGTGAAAGTGCTACACTCAGTACACCAGCAAATTTGGAAAACTCAGCAGTGGCCACAGGACTGGAAAAGGTCAGTTTTCATTCCAAACCCAAAGAAAGGAAGTACCAAAGAATGTTGAAAGTATCGTACATCCTAACTCGTCTCACATGCTAGCAAAGTAATGCTCAAAATTCTCTAAGTCAGGCTTCAATAGTATGTGAACTGTGAACTTCCAGATGTTCAAGCTGGATTTAGAAAAGGAAAAGGAACTAAGATCAAATTGCCAACATCCGTTGGATCGTGGAAAAAGCAAGAGTGTTCCAGAAAAACATCTACCTCTGCTATATTGACTATGCCAAAGCTTTTGACTGTGTGGATCACAACAAACTGTGGAAAATTCTGAAAGAGATGGGAATACCAGACCACCTGACTTGCCTCTTGAGAAATCTGTATGCAGGTCAGGAAGCAACAGTTAGAACTGGACATGGAACAACAGACTGGTTCCAAATAGGAAAAGGAGTACGTCAATACTGTGTATTGTCACCCTGCTTATTTAACTTCTATGCAGAGTACATTATGAGAAATGCCAGGCTGGATGAAGCACAGCTGGAATCAAGATTGCTGGGAGAAATATCAATAACCTTAGATATACAGATGACACCACCCTTATGGCAGAAAACGAAGAACCTCTTGATGAAAGTGAAAGAGGAGCGTGAAAAAGCTTGCTTAAAACTCAACATTCAGCACACAAAGATCATGGCATCCCATGATACCATGGTCCCATCATTTAATGGCAAATAGATGAGGAAATGATGGAAACCATGATAGCCTTTTTTGGGGGGGCTCCAAAATCACTGCAGATGGTGACTGCAGCCATGAAATTAAAAGAAGTTTGCTCCTTGGAAGAAAAGCCATAACCAACCTAGGCAGCATGTTAAAAAGCAGAGACATTATTTTGCCAACAAAACTCCATCTAGTCAAAGCTATGGTTTTTCCAGTAGTCATGAATGGATGTGAGAATTGAACTATAAAGAAAGCTGAGCTCTGAAGAATTGATGTTTTTGAACTGTGGTGTTGGAGATGACTCTTGAGAGCCCTTGGACTTCAGGGAGATCCAACCAGTCCATCCTAAAGGAAATCAGTCATTGGAAGGCCTGATACTGAAGCTGAAACTCCAATACTTTGGCAGCCTGATGTGAAGAACTGACTCCTTAGAAACGACTCTGATGCTGGGAAAGACTGAAGGCAGGAGAAGGGGACAACAGAGGAAGAGATGTTTGGATGACATCAGTGACACAGTGGACGTGCGTTTGAGCAAGCTCCGGGAGTTGGTGATGGACAGGGAACCCTGTGTGCTATGTGGTCACAAAGAGTCAGACAGGACTGAGTGACTGAACTAACTAATGATTTATTTATGATTTTAACATCAATATCCATATTGCATAGTCTTTCTTATTAGTCTTCCAACTCTTCTGTGTCTTTCTTACAGTGTATTTGCCACACACCTGCTCTTGATCCTTCTAAACCATCTCATGTGACTGAAACGAAACTCCACAGAGCTCACAAAGCACCTTGTAAGCCCTTCCCACAACCTCTCAGGCCGAATCTCCTGTCCTATTTTCATTGCTCACCTCTCTGCTTGCTATTCCTTGAATCAGTCTCATATACCCTCACCTCTAAGCATTTGCCTTCACTGTTCTCTCTGCCTGGAGTGCCCTCCCCTACACTTCTGCTTGGTCACTCTCTAATTTTTTAGGGCTGCTCAAATATCACCTTATGAATGAAACCATCACTAATAATACTATACAGAATAACAGCTCCTTTGCTATTCATTTCCTCCACTTAATTTTTCTTCATAACACCTGCCATTGCATGACATAGTTTATGTTTATCCTTGTGTATTTATTTGTGGTTGATTTTCCGACAACTAAAATGTGAGTTTCATGAGAACAAGAATTGTATTTATTTTGTTTTTCCTTTTTTATATCCCCATATGTAAACCTGCCTGGACCATGGTAGGTGCTCAAGAAAACTGGAGATACAGTTTTATTTGGTACTTACCTGTGGTACCTGCATGAAGAAATAGTGTTCATTCATTCATTCAGTAAATAATTGCTCACTTACAATGTGATGAGGCTTGTGCCAGACAATAGAGTGTCCATGCTCAGGCTTCCGGTTTCTGTGAGTGACTGAGCCCAAGCTCACTAGGAGAAGGCCAGCTGCTCAGTTACTAGCCTCTGTCAAGACAAACGGTGCTTCTGAGCATTATTTTCAGGCAAGGCAGTCATTTCATAATCCTGGCTTTGTCCTGGTACTTCAGCTCTAACTCTCTGATTCCAAAGAGACTTCAAGCAGGACTCCTTTTCCCCTCAGGCATAAGACCAATAATTCACCCTCATTTCCCCCCTTGCCCTATCCTTCCACAACAGCCTATGCTTTGTTTTATTTTTATATCACCTAGCATTTCGCTTCAGTTCCTGCTCACTCTGACTTGAGGTTCTTTATTTCTGGCACATGGGGATTTTATTAACAGTAGGCTATTTATTCAAAACATTTTGTTAGCTTTTCACTAGTAAGTCCACATATTGGTGACAAGAGACACAGCCTTTTGCATTGGCTTAAATTTTGTTGTGGAACTGAAATTTTCTTAAATGTCTGAGAAACTGCTTACAACTCTGGATATTATGAGTGGTGAATAATCATGTAAATTCATTTCTGTGGCAATGTGCCCTGAGTACTCTGGTGAAAAATGAAAATGCTAGTTCTTTCTATATTGATTTTTCACTTCATTATTCCTAAAAATATGATTTTAAACGCCCTATTCTAAATCTTCTATAACTATTCCATGATTTTTTTTAATCATTGATATTTCATAGCCCTATGAGTATAAATTATCATTTCAGAGACCCCATGTCATATTCATTATATCACACTGGAATCTTAGGCTTGGGTTATTTTACTGTATCTCAAGATGCCAGTAAAATAATCTCAAGAAAGTTCTCACCAAAGATACCTTAGTATGCGGCTGCTGCTAAGTCGCTTCAGTTGTGTCCGACTCTGTGAGACCCCATAGAAGGCAGCCCACTAGGCTCCTCCGTCCACAGAATTCTCTAGGCAAGATTACTGGAGTGGGTTGCCATTTCCTTCTCCATTACCTTAGTATAGAGTCTTTTAGTATGAGCAAAGCTAAAAATAAAGAAGGTAGAGATGCGCAGCAGAGCCCCAGATCAGAGAAAGAGTGTATTTATAATGGACTGATTTTTACAAAATGCAATAAAAATTGACTAGAGGGGTTGTCTCCCTGTTTCTGCCAGGCCAATTCCACAGTGTCACTGTAAGAAATCCTTTCCTGAAGAGCCTACATCTCCCCATTTCATTAAACAGTTGGCTGAACGTACTCAACATTTTTTGGATTAATTTAGCCATTTTCTTGGAAAGGGAATTCTCTCCCAAAGTTTCTTCTTCTTATTACTTCTTTTCATTTTCTAGCTTTTCTTTTTTTAGATTTTTTTAATGGCTTTGTATCAAGAATAGTAACTATGAGGGGAAATGTCCAGGCATTTTTTCCAAACAGCACACTACCTTGTACACAATGCTAAAACTAGCATGTTTAGATTTAACCATCACTCACACGGCTTATGTCTACCTAATGCTAAAGTAATAAGTTAAACAAACAAGTTCCCCCTAAAACTAATTTGTGTTAATTTTAAAAATACTTGAAATTACCTTTGTCATTTGGTATAGGCAAAAAGCTGCCTAAGTGACTCCGCTTATTAGAAGGTCTAAAGATGGTCTGTACTATTCCTTACCATTTGTATGGAGGATATGTTAGAGTATTCTCTTAGCTTCAGAAGTAAAATCATGATTTGAAATACTAATGATTATTCATAATAGATAGTAGCAATCCAGAGCATAAAGAAATGCATTTGGACATTCTCTGTTCAAGTTTAGTAAGAGACAGGATCAAGTAGTAGTTCGAAACTCAAACTCCAATGCCAAGCTCTCTTGGGTTCAGTTCACTTACTAGCTGTGTGACCTTGAGAGACTTACTTCATTAGCGAAAAATTTCCTTTTGATTATAATGGTGTAAGATTGTTGTAGGACAAAATAATTATAGCTATATATAAAATGCTTAAAACAGGGCCTGGCATATGAAAGCACAGTGTAACTGTGAGCTCACTTACTCTTTCTCTCTTATCCACAAATTATGGTCATAAAAATTATGTTTCTCACAACAGTGCTACATATATACATAAACATAGCCATGAGATCACATTTATTTTATCTTTATTCACAGTTCCTTAGGAAGTGAGTATCCTTAGGAAGTGAATATCTTTAGATGTAAGTTGTATTAATCTAATTAAAGCCAACTCATTGGAAAAGTCCCTGATGCTAGGAAAGATTGAGGACAGAAGAAGAGGACATCAGAGGATGAGATGGCTGGATGGCATCACCAATGCAGTGGTCGTAAACTTGGGCAAAATCCTGGGAGATGGTGAGGGACAGGGAGGCCTGGTGTGCTGCATTCCATGGGGTCACAAAGAGTCAGACATGACTGGATAACTGAACAACAGCAGTAAAAGACCAGATTGGATTCAGGCTCGTCTAATAGTGCTCTTTCTAGATTAGAGTATCAATAATCCAAATTTAAAGTGGTTGTAAGAGTGGATTATTGCTACTATCTATATGTATACATATATGTATATTTAGTGGCACATATATAGGGCTTCCCTGGTGGCTCAGATGGTAAAGAATCTGCCTGCAATGCAGGAGACTTAGGTTCAACCCTTGGGTCAGAAAGATTCCCTGGAGAATGGAATGGTTACCCACTCCAGTATTCTTGCCTGGAAAATTCCATGGACAGAGGAGCCTGGCGGGATACAGTCCACAGTGTAACAAAGAGTCAGACATGACCAAGCAACTAACACACACATACATATTAGTCACAGAAAAGAATGAAATTTTGCCATTTGTACCAATATTGATGGACCTGAAGGGTATTATGCTTAGTGAAAAAAGTTAGACAGATAAATATAAGTACTGTATGTTATCACTAGTACGTAGAATCTAAAAGATGAACAAATAGATGTAACAAAAAATAAACAAATTTACAGATATAGCTAATAAACTCATGGTTGCCAGTGGGGATAGGGAAGTGGGAAGGGGTCAAATAAGGGTAGGAGATTTTGAGATACAAACTATTATTTATAGAATAGATAAGCAACAAGGGTATATTATATAGTACAAGGAAAATAGAGCCACTATTTTATAATAACTTTAAATGGAATATGATCCACAAAATATTGAATGATAAAGCAGAAGGAGAGGGACACGACAGAGGATGAGATGGTTGGATGGCATCACCGACTCAATGGACATGAGTTTGAGCAAGCTCCAGGAGCTGATGATGGACAGGGAAGCCTGACATGTTGCAGTCCAAGGGGTCACAAAGAGTTAGACACAACTGAGTGACTGAACTAAACTGAACTGATGTTATACACCTGAAAATAATATAATATTGCAAATCAACTAGACTTGAATACATTTTTTTAAAATTTATCCAACATAAAATATGCTGAATATTTCATTTCTGTCTTTTTCAAGACAACATAGAAATATGAGTTTTCTAACTCAAAATATTTATAGAAATAAAACATAGTCAGCATATAGTCTTAATCCATTTAAGCTTGTTACTTACAATCAAGTATGTATTACATAGAGCAGATAGATAGGTTTAATTTACATTTCTGCATAAATCTTCAAAATAGATTCTCTGGAATTTTGTTTTATACCATTGAAAATTTTCTTACATATGGAAATATTTTTATACAATCCAAACTCTGAAAATAAATATTTTTTCCTATATATTGAGGAAAAATTTTCCCCCTTTCTTCACACACGGTATCTTTCATTTGTCCCTGTAAATACCCTCTCCACCACCCCGCTTTCTGCTCTGGGAGAACATTTGTGCATGATAAAGGCTCCCTTGCCCACCGGCTTCCTGATGGGTTTGGTTAATGACAAACACTGGCATGAGATCAGAAGGAAAAAGGAGAGTGAAGTCATGGTATTTATGCCACAGGCTGGCTGATCCTTCAACCAAAAGTCACAGCTGCTGTCAGGCAGACCTCACCACCAGCCTCTGTGTCTCTGGTTCTCAAGTACCGTTCTCTTCCCCATGTCCCTTCTTGCATGGGTGATAATCTGGGCTCCCCATGCTGTCCCCTCCTTTCATCCGCTCTTGCCTGGGATGGTGACAGCTGTTACTAACATTGTTTTTTGCAGTACTCTCGCAGTTTTCCCACACTCTGCCCACAATAAATACTCCCTTTATTAAACTATTGTCAAAATACAACATGAGCATGCCATTGCATCACACTCATGGAGACACTCAACTAAATTTTCCTGCCAGCACCATGTCTAATAACCTTACCTGAAAGTCCTAGAAGAAAACCCAAAATAGATGCTTAATTTTGTTTTAGAAAACAGAGCTTACTCTGCATATTTGAGTTCTGCTTATTTTCAGTGCCTCTTAATATTTCCACCTTTCTTCCGCTTAGTTGTCCCAAGGTATTCAATTCTGGGCCCTTATATTGCCCCACCCCCTTCACTAAATCAATCATCCAGCAGTGTTTCACATCCGGAGCTTGTCTTCTACCTCCACAGCATCCACATTTACCTATCTTAGCTCCATTTCCTTAAGTATCTGCTTATAGGTAAAAGCTACTGAACTGTGATGACATGATAATTGGTTGGTTAGCATATTTTCAGGTTAATGGATCTTTTCTGGAAGCAACATCTTAATTCAAGAAATTGTAGGTGGAGAACAAGGTGATGGAGGAGTAAGTGGACATAAAGTACTTCTCTCTCCACAGATACATCAGGAATATACCTTCAGATACAGAGGTGCATGCAGCACACCAGCTGAGAGTGGACAGGGGTACCTGACGAGAGGAAAAGAATATACACAACCACCCAAAACTCAGCAGGATGAAGGAACTAGAGAGAAAAACAGGAGAGTTAGTAGGACTGGGCCTGCCCTCAGTGGGTGGGGGAACTGAAGCAGGGGTCCGATCCCCACAGCGGGACATCTGTCTGAGTAGGAGGAGAAACATTTAAGGCTGCAAGTGAAACAGCTGATCTGTGGGAGCCTAAATGGAATGAGCATCAGACAGTCCTTGCCACAGCCATACATACCCTGGACAGGGATGCAGGTCCCCTGGAAGGGGCAGTGGATGGGAGCCGGAGTTTAGGGATTGTGGAGCAATCCCAGGGCGAGGGCTGCTGTTGACTGCAGAGAGACAGATCGAGGGGATGTGGGGGAGGAGACTGTGGTGGGAAATGCCAGTGGAGGATAGCCAGGCAGTGATGGAAACGAGGCAATACTGCTGAGTCACCTGTAGGGGGTGGAGCCATCAGCACAGCCTCTCTCTCATGCCAGACACACTGAACTACAGAGCAGGACCACCCAGGCTGCTCCTTTAAGTGACTGATGTGCCCAACTACAGAGTAGGACCCCACCCAGGGGGACTCTTTATGTGCCTGATGCACCAAACAACAGAGAAGGACCCCAGGCAAGGGAGCCCTTCAAGTGCCTGAACAGGCAGAGCTGTGGAGACAGACAGGCCAAAGAGGTCTTCTGATCGCCAGTTACAAGAGGCTCAAAAAAAGACTCTGATAGGGCCATAACTCCTGCAGCAGAGGCAATCCATGTCCCTGCACACTTGGCACCGCCAGGGTCCCTGCAAGCCAAGCAGATGGCCACTTTCACGCTGAACTCTCACTGGGGCAGAGCTGCCACAGACAAAAAAAGTCTTGCATCTATGAGCACAGGGTCGCTTCGGTTGTATCCAACTCTTTGCCACCCTGTAGACTGTGGCCTGCCAGGCTCCTCTGTCAGGGAGCAGGGTTCTGCAGGCAAGAACACTGGAGCATATTGTCCAGTACTGGTTGCCATAGCCTTCTAGAGCACTGTATTTCCTGCTGCCCTAGCCACCAACTCCTCTGAGTACCTGGTGCTGCCTAAACGTTCCCCTGCAACCTAAGCAGCTGAACCACCTCCACACTTGACCCTCACAGGGGCAAATCCAAGTCCTCCAGGGCAGCCCCAGGAGCAAACCCCAGTGGACGATCCACATACAGAGGTGGAAGTAAAACCACAGTTGAAACCCAAGGGCAGTGTGGCTAAGGAAAAAGACCCCAAACCTTCCCACCAGCTGTATAAGCTGCTGATTATATCGCACACAATCAAACAGCCAGACTCTGTCTCTGGAGTATATAAAAGGTCATCGAGAGCTCCCACAAAAGAAAACACATTAGTTCTGATAGCTGTGGACACTGGAGGCAAGAACACACAGGAGCAGGACCAGATTAGAATCCGAGTTGCCCCCACAGCAGGTCCAGAGATCAGCACAGTGTTGGAGGGCATCCTAGGGAGGTGAGGGGGCCTGTGACTCCCAGCGAGGGAAAGGACTCTGACAGCAGTGACTCAAGAAAAACATTTATTATTCTTATGTTTTGACTTGTTCTGTAGATTCTTTTGGATTTTTTCTTTTATTTCCCTTTTCCCCCCCACTCTGTTGTAGTTGTTGATTTTATTGGCACTGTGAAATCTGTTTAAGCTTTTGAGCTTTTTTTCTCTTAGTCACATTTTTTATTGTTACAAACCTCTGCCTCTATGTTGGGCTTTTGCAGTTCTGTGGAGTTTCCCTTTCTTTTTTTCTTTTCTCTTTTTTTAATTTTTTAAACCTTTTATTATTTTTTCTACATTTATTCCTTTGTTTGCTTTTCGTACTGTTCTTTCCCCCTTGCAGTTAATCTTTAATGTATATTGATTCTTCTTTATCTACCTCTATTTAACTTTGCATATCTATTCTTTCTTTCTTTTGTTTCTTTCCTTTCCTCTCAATGTATATGTTAGTTTTAGTTTCGTTGCTTTATTCCCCAATTGGCACCTTTCTTTAGTTTTGTTTTCCAGTTTGTGCTTTAGTTAGTTTTGTTCTGGTAGATATAATTTTTGGTTTCTTTTGTTCACTGGATCAATCTATTGTACTTTATTTTTGTCAAGCTGTTTTGATTTTGCTTACGGGTGTATACACATATGTGTATATTCAGTCACGCTTTTTATTGTTGTTATAAACCTCTGCCTCTACCTTGGGCTTTTGCAGTCCTATGGAGTCTAACTTTTTTTTTTCTTCCTTTTCTCTTTCTTCTTCCTTTTTTTTCTCTCTTTTTTATAATTTTAATTTTGTTAAACCTATTGTATTTTTTCTACATTTATTCCTTTGTTTGCCTCCCCTACTGTTCTTTTCCCCTTTCAGTTAATCTTTAACATATATAAATCTCCTTCATCTACCTTTATTTGACTTTGCATATCTATTCTTTTCTTTCTTTCTTCTCTTCTCAACATATTTGTTAGTTTGTTTTCATTGCTTTATTCCCCATTTGTCACCTTGCTCTACTTTTATTTTCCAGTTTGTGCTTTAGTTAGTTTTGTTCTTAATTGATAAATATAATTTTTGATTTCTTTTGTTTGCTGGGTCAGTCTACTGTACTTTATTTTTCTTGGGCTGTTTTGACTTGGCTCATGGACATATATGTATATTTGTATATTCCACTATTTTAATTATTATTTCCTTGATTTTATAGCTTCTATTTGTCTGGGCTTCATCTTTGGCCTCTCATTTTGGATATTTATTTTAATCTCACTTAATGCCATAACAAACCACTTGTGGAATCTTTGGTCCTGGCTGGAGATCAAGCCCTGAGCCTTTGGAGTGGGAGCACTGACTCCAAGACCCTAGACTACCAGAGAACTAACCCTAGGGAGTATCAAACCACTTGATACAACAATCAGCCAACCCAACCACCAGTAGCATCCTGTGTAGGACACCTTATCTAAGTGAAGTTGCTCAGTCGTGTCCAACTCTTTGTGACCCCATGGACTGTAGCCTATTAGGCTCCTCTGTTGGTGAGATTTTCCAGGCAAGAGTGCTGGAGTGGATTGCCATTTCCTTCTCCAGGGGATCTTCCCGATCCAGGAATTGAACCCACATCCCCTGCATTGCAGGCAGACTCTTTACCATCTGAGCCAATCTAAACAACAGACAAAACAAAAATACAAACTCGATCATCAGCAGACAGGATTACCACCTCAGTCAGCCTTGACCATCAGTGGAAAAACAAACAAAGAAAAACTCAGCACAAATCTCACCCTATCGGAAGCTTACACAAACAACTGGACCAACCTTAGGAGAGCAGAAACCAAAAGGAAGAAAGAATTCAACCTTGAAGCTGGGAAAAGGAGACCTCAAACACAATAAGTTTTAAAAAAAATGAAAAGGCAGACAAATACTACACAAATGAAGAAACAAACTAGAAACACTGAAGTCCAAATAAATGAAGAAGAAATAGGCAAATTGCCTGAAAAAGAATTCAGAATAATGATAGTAAAGATGATCAAAAACCTTGAAAGCAAAATGGAGAAAAGGCAAGAATTAATTAACAAAGACCTAGAAGAATTAAAGAATAAACATAGAGACACAAACAACACAATTATTGAAATTAAAAATACTCTAGAAGCAGAATCAATAGCAGAATATCTGAAGCAGAAGAATCAGTGAGTTGGAAGATAAAATGGTGGAAAAAATTTTTGAATGGCAGAATAAAGTAAAAAGAATGAAAAGAACTGAGGACATTCTCAGAGACCTCTGGGACCATATCAAACACACCAACATTCAAATTATAGGGATTCCAGAAGAACAAGAGAAAAAGAAAGTGTATGAGAAATTTTCTGAAGAGATTATAGTTGAAAATTTCACCAATATGGAAAAGGAAACAGTTAATCAAGTTCAAGAGGCACAAAGAGTTCCATACCAGATAAACCCAAGGAGAAACATGCCAAGACACATACTAATCAAACTAACAAAGACTAAACACAAAGAAAGAATTTTAAAAGCAGCAAGGGAGAAGCAATAAGTAACATACAAGGGAAACTCCATATGTTTAATAGCTGATCTTTAAGCAGAAACTCTGCAGGCCAGAAGGGAACAGCAGGGTATATTTAAAGTACTGAAAGGGAAAAATCTACAATCAAGATTACTGTACCCAGGAAAGATCTCATTCAAAATTGATGGAGACATAAAAAGCTTTTCAGAAAAGCAAAAGTTAAGTGAATTTAGGGCCACAAAACCAACTTTGCAACAAATGTTAAAGGGACTTATATAGTCAAGAAATACAAAAGATCTACAAAATCAACTCCAAACAATGAAGAAAATGGCAATAGGAACATATATATCAATAATTACTTTAAATGTAAATGGATTAAATGGTCCAACCAAAAGACACATACTGGCTGAATGAATACAAAAACAAGACTCATACATATGCTGTCTATAAGAAACCCACTTCAGACCTCAAGACACATATAGACTGAAAGCGAGAGGATGGAAAAATATGTTCCATGCAAATGGGAAGCAAAAGAAACCTGGAGTAGCAATCTGCATATCAGACAACATAGAACTTAAAGATTACAAGAGATAAGGAAAGACACTACATAATGATCAAAGGTTCAATCCAAGAGGAAGATATCAGTTCAGTTCAGTTCAGTTCAGTCGCTCAGTCGTGTCCAACTCTTTGCAACCCCATGAATCGCAGCACGCCAGGCCTCCCTGTCCATCACCAACTCCCGGAGTTCACCCAGACTCATGTCCATTGAGTCAGTGATGCCATCCAGCCATCTCAGAGAAAGATATAACAATTGTAAATATCTATGCACCCAACATAGGAGCACCTCAATACATAAGACAAATACTAACAGACATAAAAGGAGAAATTGATAGTAACACAATAATAGTAGGAGACTTTAACAGCCCACTCACAACAATCAACAGATCATCAAAACAGAAAATTAATAAGGAAACACATCTTAAATGATACATTACATGAGATGGATCTCACTGATATCTTCAGGACATTCCATCCAAATGCAGAAGAATACATCTTCTTCTCAAGCGCACATGGAATATTCTCCAGGATAGATCACATCTTGTGTCACAGATCAAACCTCAGGAAATTTAAGAAAATTGAAATTGTATCAAACATCTTCTCTGACCACAATGCTATGAGACTAGATATCAATTACAAGAAAAAACTGGAAGAAACACAAGCACATGGAGATTAAACAACACGTTTCTAAATAACCAACAGGTTACTGGAGAAATCAAAAGGGAAATCAAAAAATTTCTAGAAACAAATGACAATGAAAACATGACAACTCAAAATCTATAGGATGCAGCAAAAGCAGTCCTAAGAGGAAAGTTAATAGCAATACAATCCTACCTCAAGAAACAAGAAAAACATCAAATAGACAACTTAACTTTACACCTAAAACAACTGGAAAAAGAAGAACACACACACTGAAAAAACCCCCAAAGTTGGTAGAAGGAAAGAAATCATAAAGATCCAAGCAGAAATAAATGAAAAAGAAATGGAAGAAACAATAATGAAATTTTTTTTAATAATGAAAATTAAAACTAAAAGCTGGTTGTTTGAGAAGATAAACAAAATTGACAAGTCTTTAGCCAGACTTATCAATAAAAAAATAAAGAATCAAATCAACAAAATTAGAAATGAAAAAGGAGAGGTTACAACAGACAACGCAGAAATACAGAGGACTATAAGAGACTATTATGAACAACTATATGGCAATAAAATGGATAACCTGGAAGAAATTGATAGATTCTTAGAAAAGTTCAATCTTCCAAGACTGAACCAGGAAGAAATAGAAATTGTGAACAACCCAGTCACACGCACTGAAATTGAAGCTGTGATCAAAAATCTCCACAAAAAACAAAAGCCCAGGAGCAGATGGCTTTACAGAATTGTGTGAGAGTTGGACTGTGAAGAAAGCTGAGCACCAAAGAATTGATGCTTTTGAATGGTGGTGTTGGAGAAGACTCTTGGGAGTCTCTTGGACTGCAACAAGGTCCAGCCAGTCCATTCTAAAGGAGATCAGTCCTGGGTGTTCATTGGAAGGACTGATGCTGAAGCTGAAATTCCAATACTTTGGCCACCTCATGCGAAGAGTTGACTGGTTGGAAAAGACTCTGATGCTGGGAAGGATTGGGGGCAGGAGGAAGAGGGGATGACAGAGGATGAGATGGCTGGATGGCATCACCAACTCTATGGACATGAGTTTGAGTGAACTCCGGGAGTTGGTGATGGACAGGGAGGCCTGGCATGCAGTGATTCATGAGGTCACAAAGAGTCAGACACAACTGAGTGACTGAACTGAGCTGATCAAACATTTAGAGGAGCACTAATACCTATCCTTGTAAAACTCTTTTAAAATTACAGAAGAAAGAACACTTCCAAACTCATTCTATGAGGCCACCATCACCCTCATATGAAAACCAGACAGAAATAACACGTAAAAGGAAAACTACAGGCCAATAGCACTGATGAACATAGATGCAAATATTGCAACAAAATTTTAGCAAACAGAATTCAGCAACACATCAGAAAGTTCATACACCATGATCAAGTTGGGTTTATTCCAGGATGGCAAAGATTCTTCAATATATGCAAATGTGATATACCATATTAACAAATTGAAAGATAAAAACCATATGATAATATCAATAGATGCAGAAAAAGCCTTTGACAACATCCAGTGTCCATTTATGATAATAATGCTTCAAAAAATAGGCAGAGAAGGAACCTACCTCAACATAGTAAAGGTCGTAATATGATAAGCCTACAGCAAACATTATTCTCAATGGTAAAAAACTGAAAGAACCCCCCTAAGATCAGGAACAAGACAAGGGGCTCCACTTTCACCACTATTATTTAACATAGTTCTGGAAGTCCTAGCTACAGCAATCAGAGAAGAAAAAGAAATAAAAGGAATTCAGATCAGGAAAGAAGATGTAAAATTCTCACTGTTTGCAGATGACATGATACTGCACATAGAAAACCCTAAAGATAGTATCAAAAAATTACTAGAGCTAATCAGTGAATTTAGCAAAGTTGCAGGATACAAAATCAATACAGCACTGGGATGACCCAGAGGGATGGTATGGGGAGGGAGGAGGGAGGAGGGTTCAGGATGGGAAACACATGTATACCTGTGGTGGATTCATTTTGATATTTGGCAAAACTAATACAATTATGTAAAGTTTAAAAATAAAATAAAATTAAAAAAAAAAAAGAACCCAGCCCAGAACTGAAAAAAAAAAAAGTTTTTATTACAAAAAAAAAAAAAAAAATCAAACACAGAAATCACTTGCATTTATATATACTAACAATGAAAAATCAGAAAGACAAATTAAGGAATCAATCCCATTCATAATTGCAACAAAAAGAATTAAATATCAAGGAATAAACTTACCTAAAGAGACAAAAGAAGTGTACACAGAAAGTTATAAGACACTAATGACAGAAATCAAAGATGACATAAACAGATGGAGAGATATTCCATGTTCCTGGGTAGGAAGAATCAATATTGTGAAAATGGCTATACTACCAAATGCAATCTACACATTCAATGCAATCCCTATCAAATTACCAATGGCATTTTTCACAGAGTTTGAACAAACAATTTCACAGTTCATATGGAAACACAAAAGACCCTGAATAGCCAAAGCAGTCTTGAGAAAGAAGAATGGAGCTTTAGGAATCAACCTTCCTGACTTCAGATTATAGTACAAAGCTACAATCATCAAGGCAGTATGGTACTGGCACAAAAACAGAAATATAGACCAATGGAACAAGATAGAAAGCCTAGAAATAAACCCATGCACCTGTGGGTACCTTATTTTTGACAAAGGAAGCAACAATATACAATAGGAAAAAGACAGCCTCTTCAATAAATGGTGCTGGGAAAACTGGACAGCTACATGTAAAAGAATGAAATTAGAACACTTCCTAACACCATACACAAAGATAAACTCCAAATGGATTAAAGACCTAAATGTAGACCAGAAACTATCAAACTCTTAGAGGAAAAGATAGGCAGAACACTCAAAGACATAAATCAAAGCAAGATCCTCTATGACCCACCTCCTAGAGTAATGGAAATAAAAACAAAAGTAAACAAGTGGGACCTGATTAAACTTAAAAGCTTTTGCATAGCAAAGGAAACTAGAAGTAAGGTGAAAAGATAACCCTCAGAATGGGAGAAAATAATAGCAAATGAAACAACTGACAAAGGATTAATTTCCAAAATATACAAGCAGCTCATACAATTCAATGCCAGAAAAACAACCCAATCAAAAAGTGTGAAAAAGATCTAACCAGATATTTCTCCAAAGACATACAGATGGCTATCTGTATGAAAAGATGCTCAACATCATTCATTATTAGAGAAATGCAAATCAAAACTACAATGAGACATCACCTCACACCAGTCAGAATGGCCATCATCAAAAAGTCTACAAACAATAAATGCTGGAGAGTGTGTGGAGAAAAGGGAGCACTTTTATACTGCTGGTGGGAATGTAAATTGATACAGCCACTATGGAAGATGGTATGGAGATTCCTTAAAAAACTAAGAATAAAGCCACCATACAACCCAGAAATCCTACTCCTAGGCATCTACCCTGAGGAAACCAAAATTGAAAAAGACACATGTATCCCATTGTTCATTGAAGCACTATTTACAACAGCTAGAACATGGAAGCAACCTAGATGTTCATCACCAGATAAATGGATAAAGAAGTATGGTACATATACACAATGGAATATTACTCAGCCATAAAAAGGAATGCATTTGAGTCAGTTCTGATGAGGTGGATGAATCTAGAACCTATTATACAGAGTGAAATGAGTCAGAAAGAGAAAGATAAATATTGTATTCTAACACATATATATGGAATCTAGAAAAATGGTACTGAAGAATTTATTTCCAGGGCAACAGTGAAGAAGTAGACATAGAGAATAGACTTACAGACATGGGGAGAGGGGAGGAGAGGGTGACATGTATGGAAAGAGTAACATGGAAACTTATATTACCGTATGTAAAATAGATAGCCAATGGGAATTTGCTGTATGGCTCAGGAAACTCAAACCAGGGCTCTGTATCAACCTAGAGGTGTGTGATGGGGTGGGAGATGGGAGGGAGGTTCAAAGGGGAGGGGATATATGTATACCTATGGCTGATTCATGTTGAGGTTTGACAGAAATCAACAAAACTGCAAAGCAATTATCCTTCAATTAAGAAATCAATTAATAAAAAGAAGAAATTATAATAGATTTTTTGTGAATATATTTTGGGATGAGCAAGCTTTGCAGGCTTCAAAATAATTCCCTAGAAATTACCATTTACTTAGCCTAAAAACGGAGTCAGATATGTTATAGTCTGTAGATATTAGTTTTTAACAAAAACTTGAATATTACAAAAGAGAATGCAACAGTGGTATTAAACATGTTCTAATAGGATATTGAAAGTATTTTCTTGAAAATAAATTTAGACACATATAGTTCAACAACAACATTCCACTAGTTAATGATTGAAAATTCAATATCTATAATATATAAGGAACAAATTTCATGTTCATTATTTTCATAATACTAAAAATTTGAGAAGGATTTAATTTCAAAATATGTAAAACTTACAGCTTATTTTTATATAACTGGATTCTGTTGGTAGTTGTTTTGTGGAGATAATTTTTTTTTTAGTAGGCAGTCAATTTTAAAAACTTCAGTTATTTTCTCAAGCTTAAAAACATTTCAAAAATATACTCTGATAGCATCATTTGTCTTCTCACAAGTAGGAGAATATCACAAACTATTTAAGTCATACCTAAAGGTAAAGTTTCCATCTCTTTGCATAAAGTCACCTCCAATTTTTCAAGATCACGATTATAAAATGACAGAGCTCTCATATTGGCTTGATAAATGAGCTGCATCTAATTGTACGGTTTTAGGGTCTCCCTGGTGGCTCAGTGGTAAAGAATCCACCTGCCAATGCCAGAGACGTGGGTTTGATCCCTAATCCAGGAAGATTCCCACATGCCACAGAGCAACTAAGCCCATACACCGCAACTGTTGAGCCTGTGCTCTGCAACAAGCGAGGCCACCACCATGAGAAGCCCATACACTGCAACTAAAGAGTAGAAGCAAAAAGCTAATGCAGCAATAAAGACCCAGCATAGCCAAAAATACAGAAATAAAATTACAAGTGTGCAGTTTTCAGTTCAGTTCAGTCGCTCAGTCGTGTCTGACTCTGTGACCCCATGGACTGCAGCACGTCAGGCCTCCCTGTCCATCACCAGCTCCTGGAGCTTGCTCAAACTCATGCCCATTGAGTTGGTGATGTCATCCAACCATCTCATCCTCTGTCATCTCCTTCTCCTCCTGCCTTCAATCTTTCCCAGCATCAGGGTCTTTTCAAATGAGTCAGTTCTTTGCATCGGGGGGCCAAAGTATTGGAGTTTCAGCTTCAACATCAGTCCTTCCAATGAATATTCAGGACTTATTTCCTTTAGGATGGACTGGTTAGATCTCCTTGCTGTCCAAGGGACTCTCAAGAGACATCTCCAATATCACCGTTCAAAAGCATCAATTCTTTGGCTCTCAGCTTTCTTTATAGTGTATAGTTTTAAGCCATTGTAATTCAATTCCTAGCTCACTTATCAGAATTGATGTTTATGTGATGATGAATGAGAGTCCCGAATGAATGATGAGAGATGGCTTTGAGAAAATGTCACAAATACGAACTTCAACACTGGTCAAAAAAACCCAGCTACGAATAATTAAATATATATAGTAGTTATGTCATGCTAATATTTCGGAAATTATTGTGAGACAGTAAAACTGCTGATTTATAAAGCCCAATTAAAATGATATTACATTAATGATAATAATGATCTTGGATTTCTCTTACTCATTTTTCTCATCAAGCTTCAAATAATACTCAGATCCACAGAAGCAACATCTATATCTTGATAAGTGGAGATAAACCCAGCTTTCATTGAAAACAGAGTACAGATGCATTTGAAAAAAAAAAAGAGTCAGATTTTAAACATGAAAAATAATGTATAGTTATAGGATCAGAAAGAGAATACTTGCGTTAACAGTCACTAGTTGGAAATATTTTTGGTTGGACAGTCTTGGGACTGATTTTGAATCATCTCTCCAAGACCAGGAGCCCAAATACGAACTTACTCAATACAATCTGCTCTAATGGATGTACGGATTTCTACGATCCCTGAGAAAAGAGAAGCTCACAAAGTGGGGCTCATAATTGCACTGACTCTGCCTGAGAACCATTTTCTGACCTGGCAGAGAAAGCTTGAGTTGAGAATGAGCACGGGATTCTGACTGGGTTAAAATGGAAGAAGTTAGAGTGCTGCTGCTGCTAAGTCGCTTCAGTCGTGTCCGACTCTGCGACCCCATAGACGGCAGCTCACCAGGCTCCCCCGTCCCTGGGATTCTCCAGGCAAGAACACTGAGTGGGTTGCCATTTCCTTCTATAATGCATGAAAGTGAAAAGAAAATGAAGTCGCTCAGTCGTGTCCAACTCTTCGCGACCCCATAGACTGCAGCCTACCAAGCTCCTCTGTCCATGGGATTTTCCAGGCAAGAGTACTGGAGTGGGATGCCATTGCCTTCTCCAAGTTAGAGTGCAGGCCAGCTAAAACGACTGGAATCTGTGCAGCAAGTTACTGAAGAAGCAGAGGTAATGTATGGAGAGGGCTAACGTCATACAGGAGTGCCCTATGAGTCTTTGCTGGTGGCTTGTTCAAGACTACCAGTAACAGAGTGGCTGGTCTGGAATTTAGAAAAGAATCACATTTCTGTGTGATTTACCACACAGAAATCAAACAGAGACAGAGGATACTGCAGATCTAGCCCATTAGAATGGGGAAATTTCTTTAACACCTTGTGAACACCTGAGATTCCCAGCTGAGACAACAGAAATAAAAAGCCTCAGAAGTAAAAAAAACATGCTTCAGAATAAGGCTTGCTTTAGACCTGCCTTAGCAAAGCCTAAAACTATGCCCTGAAAAAAATTCCCAGAAGAAACAGCATTTTAAAATGTTTGAGTTTTACCAATCTAAAGAGCTTGAGAGCCTCTTGGGACTTTTACAGATTTGTCCTAACAGTTAAACAAGCCTACATAAGTTCAGACTGACCAACCAGTAACAGAACTAACTACAGAAGCAAAAGTCAACAGTCCTCAAAGTAAGATAATAGAATCCTGTCTCTACAAAATACCACTGATGATGTCTAATATAGTCTTCAAAGAAAAGTAAAAATGTAACCCATAGCCAATTTAAAAATAGTCAATAGAAATGGAACCTGAGATAATCTGGATGTTAGATTTAGCTAACAGCTACAAGTATGTTCAGGGAATTAAGAGAAAATGTGTTTAAAACTAAAATAAGATGTAATTTTAATGAATGACAGATAACCTAAGCAGAGAAATGAAAACTGTTTTTTAGGAAGAAGCAAACAGAATTGTTACGTAAGCAAGTATAATAACTGTAATAGAAATTTCACCAAATGAGTTTAACTGCAGACTGTAAATGTCAGAAGAAAGATATCTGATTGCAGATGTTGAGAGAGAAAAGGAGTATGAAAAACCTGTGGGACAATATAAAATTGATAAATAGAGAAGAGAGTGAGAATGAGGCACAAAAAATTGAAGAAATTTTCCTAAATTTTCTGAAAAAATAATTATAGGTTTCAAGAAGCTCAGTCAACTGCAAGATGAATAAATTCAAGGAAAACTACACTTGAAATATGACTGTCTCAGTATTCTGAGAGTGACATACAAAATAAAATTTCTTTTCAAGCAACCGGAATTTATCTGGGCATGCTACAAAGGGAACAAGAGGAATAACAGCCAACTTCTCAGAAACAGTAAAGTGCAAAAGGCAAAGAAGGACATTTTTAACATACTTTAAAAAAGTTCTTAGCCCAGAATTCTATCTACAGGGAAAATTATCTTAAATTGACAGGGAAATAAAAACAATGTCAGGTACATAAATGTTAAACTTGTTGCCAGCAAACCTTCACTGAAAACTAAATGCTGAAGAATATTCTTCAGACTGAATAGAAATCATATCAGACAGGAACTTGGATATACAGGAAAGAGAGTCCCATAAATAATAAATAAATGGATAAATGCAAAGGACTGTGCTTTGAGGCAAAAACAACAATGGAAGGTGAGATTCACGACATCTGAAGAGTAAAATAAGTGACAATGTCAGCATGAATACTCTGAAAGTTAAATTGTTGTAATATTATTAATTTTGTGAAGTCTTAAGTAGGAAGTGTGAACTGACCATTGTGAGATGGAAAATGGTACCATTTTAAGTATGAAATGACTTTGATGAGCCAAGGATGAATGTTACTAACTGTAGAACAATCAATAAAAATAAAAAAGATTATACCTAAGAAACCAGTAGAGAAATAAAAAGGAATACCGAAGATACTCTAAGTAAAGCAGGAGTTAAAAAACAGAGGAATAAAAACTGAAGGGAAAGTGAAAATGAATTGAAAAAATAGAAGACTTAAATCCAAAAAATATCAGTAATTATATTAAATATAACTAGATTAACATTCCAATTACTTTGCCAACAAAGGTCTATCTAGTCAAGGCTATGGTTTTTCCAGTAGTCATGTATGGATGTGAGAGTTGGACTATGAAGAAAGCTGAGTGCCAAAGAACTGATGCTTTTGAATCGTGGTGTTGGAGAAGACTCTTGACAGTCCCCTGGACTGCAAGGAGATCCAACCAGTTCATCCTAAACGAAATCAGTCCTGAGCATGCATTGGAAGGACTGATGTTGAAGCTGAAACTCCAATATTTGGCAACCTGATATGAAGAGCTGACTCATTTGAAAAGACCCTGATTGAAGATTGAAGGCGGGAGGAGAAGGGGACAACAGAGGATGAGATGGTTGGATGGTATCACCGACTCACTGGGCATGAATTTGAGTAAACTCCGGGAGTTGGTGATGGACAGGGAAGCCTGGCGTGCTGCAGTCCATGGAGTTGCAAAGAGGTGGACACAACTGAGCAACTGAACTAACTGAACTAAAAAGTGGTGATTATCAATCTTGACATGAGGGGTAATCCACCCATATGCTTTCTACCAGGGATATACATACTTTAGGGATAAGTTCAGTACAGCTCAGTCACTCAGTCATGTCTGACTCTTTGTGACCTACAAGGTCTTCTAGAACTAACACCAAAAAAAGATGTCCTTTTCATCATAGGGAACTGGAATACAAAAGTAGAAAGTCAAAAGATACCTGGAGTAACAGGCACTTTTGGCCTTGGAGTACAAAATGAAGCAGGGCAAAAGCTAACACAGTTTCGCCAAGAGAACACACTGGTCATAGAAAACACCCTCTTCCAACAACACAAGAGATGACTCTACACATGGACATCACCAGATAGTCAATACCAAAATCAGGCTGATTATATTCTTTGCAGGTAAAGATGGAGAAACTCTATACAGTCAGCAAAAACATGACCAGGAGCTGACTGTGGCTCAGATCATGAACTCTTTATTGCCAAATTCAGACTTAAATTAAAGAAAGTAGGGAAAACCACTAGACCATTCAGGTATACCTAAATCAAATCACTTATGATTATACAGTGGAAGTGACAAATAGATTCAAGGAATTAAATTTGATAGACAGAGTGCCTGAAGAACTATGGACAGAGATTCGTGACATTGTAAGGAGGCAGTGATCAAGACCATCCCTGAGAAAAAGAAATGCAAAAAGGCAAAATGGTTGTCTGAGGAGGCCTTACAAATAGCTGAGAAAAAAAGAGAAGTGAAAGGCAAAGGAGAAAAGGAAAGATATACCCGTCTTAATTCAGAGTTCCAAAGAATAGCAAGGAGAGATAAGAAAGCCTTCCTCAGTGATCAGTGCAAATAAATAGAGGGAAACAGTAGAATGGGAAAGACTAGAGATCAATTCAAGAAAATCAGAGATACCAAGGAAATATTTCATGCAAAGGTGGGCACAATAAAGGACAGAAATGGTACGGACCTAACAGAAGCAGAAGATATTAAGAAGAGGTGGCAAGAATACACAGAACTATCCAGAAAAGATCTTCATGACCCAGATATACATGATGGTGTGATCACTCATCTAGAGCCAGACATCCTGGAATGCGAAGTCAAGTGGGCCTTAAGAAGCATCACTAAGAACAAAGCTAGTGGAGGTGATGGAATTCTAGTTGAGCTATTTAAATTCCTAAAAGATGATACTGTGAAAGTGCTGCTCTCAATATGCCAGCAAATTTGGAAAATCTGTAGTAGCCACAGGATTGGCAAATGTCAGTTTTCATTCCAGTCCCATAGAAAGGCAATGCCAAAGAATGTTGAAACGATCTCACAATTGAACTCTTTTCACATGCTAGCAAAGTAATGCTGAAAATTCTCAAAGCCAGACTTCAACAGTTCATGAACCATTAACTTCCAGACATTCAACCTGGATTTAGAAAAGGCAGAGGAACCAGAGATCAAATTACCAACATCTGTTGGATCATCAATAAAGCAAGAAATTCCAGAAAAACATGTATTTCTCCTTTATTGACTATGCCAAAGTCTTTGACTGTGTGGATCACAACAAACTGGGAAATTCTAAAAGAGATGGGAATACCAGACCACCTTACCTGCCTCCTGAGAAATCTGTATTCAGGTCAAGAAGCACCAGTTAGAACAGGACATTGACCAACAGACTGGTTTTAAATTAGGAAAATAGTACGTGAAGGCTGTATATCATCACCCTGCTTATTTAATTTTAAAGATACAAATAATTTAAAATTAAAGAAAGGAAAAACATAGTATTCAAAGAGAGAGCATAAGAAAGTTGATGTGTCTATATTAATCTCAAGACAAGTAAGACATAAGAGGAATATTTCATAATAATGAAAGGCATAATTCAGTGAAATATAAAAGTTCTAAATTTTATGCATCTGATAACAGACCCTCAGATTTCATGAAGTGAAAACTGACACAGCTGAAGACAAATTTTGACAAACACATAATCATATATGGAGATTTTAATAGCCCTCTTTCAGTAACTGAAGGAAAAAAAATAACAGAAAAATCAATAAAGATACAAAATTTGAAAAACACTATTCGCTGTCTTGATCAGAGAGCTAAAGAATCCCACACCGCAAAACTACAGAACACACATTCTGAAAAGTGCAATGGAAAGAGTGTGCAGAGAACATTCACCGTAATGCAGCACATGCAAGGCCATAAAATAAGTCTAAATAAATTTTAAAGGACTGAAATCTGTGACCACAACAAAGTCAACTTAGAAATCAGTAACAATGAGAAATTTAGAAATTCCCCAAATATTTGGAAATTGAATACCACACTTCCAATAATGTGAAAGTCAGAGAAGAAATCACAAGGGAAATTTAATTTTTTTTTCTAAATATTAACAAAACCACAATATATAAAAATGTGTGTGAGATTTAGCTGAAAAAGTGCTTGGATGAAATGCATAGCTTTAAATGCCTATACTAGAAGAGAAGAAAGTCTTAAACTCAATGATACAAGTTTCTGACTAAGAAGCTGTAAAACAGAGGAAATGTAATGCAAAGTCAGAAAGAAATAATACATATAAGAACCTAGGCCAATAAAAATAGAATACCTAAAACAAAAGAGAAAACTAGTCAAACCAAATGTTTCTTTGAAAAGGTTAATAACATTTATATACACTGCTTAAAACTAATGAAGAATAAAAAGATGGGAGAAGGACAAATTAAAAACATCAATAGTGATATAAAGGATATCACTACAGATTATGTAGATATTAAAAAATATACTAATAGAGACTACAGATAATTTTATCTAATACATACTAAAATTTAGATGAAATTTAAAATTTTTTTTGAAAAAGGTGACCTACCGATTTGACACAATAATGAGTAGAATATCTGAATAGGCTAAAACTTGAATCCATAATCAAAAACCATCCCCAAAGGAAAATATCAGGTGTAGGTGACTTAACTGTTAAGATTTATCAAACATTTAAGGAATAAATAAAAATAATCTTACACAAACAGGAGAGAGAACACTTTCTAATTCAATTTATGCCCCATGATAACACTCATAAAAACTGGACAAAAACATTAAAACAAAAGAAAATTGCATATCAATATTCCTCATGAGTATAAACACAAAAATAATAAAATATTAGCAAACAAATTCAGTAATATATGTAAAAGGGGAGGGCTTCCCTAGTGTGTTCATATGTTCTAAGTCAGTTAAATCGTATCCAACTCTTGGCAACCCCATGGACTATAGCTCGCTAAGCTCCTCTATCCATGTAATTCTCCAGGCAAGAATACTGGAGTGGGTTTCCATGTTCCTCCAGGAGATCTTCCTGACCCAGGGACCAAACCCATGCCTCCTACATAGCAGGCAGATTCTTTCACAGTGAGCCACAGGGGAAGCCCTGCAAAGCAGGAGACTGCCTGCAATGCAGGAGACATGAGTTCAATCCCTGGGTGGGAAAGATCCCCTGAAGAAGGAAATGGCAACCCATTCAGGAATTCTTGCCTGTGAAATCCCATGAACAAAGGAGCCTGGTGGGCTACAGTTCATGGGGTCACAAGAGTAGGATATGACTGAGAGAATAAAGCACCACCACCATAATATCCTATCCGATGGGATTTACCTTTGAAGGGAAAGTTGGTTCAAAAGTGGAAAAAATCAACTAATGTAATTAATCATATTAACAGAATAAAGAAGAAAAAACATGTAAAAATCTGAAAAGAGAAACATTTGAAAAATTCAACATTCATTCATGATAATTTAAAAAGTAGTCTCAGCAACCATGACATACAAGAAAACATCCTCAACCTTATAAAGGACATCAATAAAATCCTTTTATGATATTATGTAATATTATGTTTCTTATTAAGTGTATTTTTCATAGGATCAGAGATAATGCCAGGATATCTGATCTTCCTACTTCTGATACTGTGCTAGTTATCCTAATCAATATTATAAAGCAATAAAAAGAAATAAAATGTCCATAGATTGGAAAGGAAAAAGTAAAACTTTCTCCATTTGCATCTGAAGTAATGCTGAGGAATCTAAAAGACAACTATTGGAATCAATAAGACAATTTATCAAAGTTGAACATTAAGAAGTCAAATTCAAAGATCTATTGTATTCATATATACTAGGAAAAAAGGAATCATAAATTAGATTTCTAAATATAATTTTCAATATTATCCAGAAGCAAAAAATGTACAGGTATCAATTTAATGAAAAATAAGACCTCTACACTGAAATTATAAATATTGCTGAGACATATTAAAGAAAATCTATATAAATGGGGAGTAATACCATGTTTATAGAGCTACAGTCTTAAGACATTATATTCTCCCCCAATTAACCTAGACATTCAATGTACCTGAATAAAAACTGAAAAAGAATTTTGTAAAAATTGACAGTCTTTTTTAAAATTTATACGAAAATGTTAAGGACTCAGCATTACCAAAACTGAAAAGAACTAAGGGAGCTTATACTACCTTATTTTAAGAATTAGCATAGATTTTCAGTAATCTAGACAGTGTGGTATGGTAAAAAGAGAAATATAACCAAAGGAGCAAAATAGAAGGTGTGAAATAGAACTGTTTTTGTATAGCCAGTTGATTTTTGGAACAGTGCCAAGTTAATTCAATAAGGGAAGGTAAAATATTTCCATAAGTGATTTTGAAATAATTGGAGTTTTGGGAAAAAAAATCAACCTCACACCATACACAAAAAATAAATTTAAAATGAATTACGAACCTAAATGGGCTTCCTAGGTAGCTCAGCTGGTAAAGAATCAGCATGCAGGAGACCCTGGTTCAATTCCTTGGTCAGGAAGTTCCCCTGGAAAAGGGATCGGTTACTCACTCCAGCATTCTTGGGATTCGCTGGTGGCTCAGATGGTAAAGAATCTACCTGCAATGCAGCAGACCTGGGTTTGATCCCTGGGTTGAGAAGATGCCCTGGAGAAGGGCATGGCAACCCACTCCAGTATTCTTGCCTGAAGAATCCCCAAGGACAGAGAAGCCTGGTGGGCTGCAGTCCATGGGGTCACAGTCAGACATGGCTGGGCAACTAAGAACAGCACATAAACCTAAATGTACAAATAAAACTATCAAACTTTTAGAACAAAACATTGAAAACATTTTTTGCAAACTACATAGGTGATTGTTTCTTAAGCAGGACACAAAAGACATAAATCATGAAATAAAAATTCATAAATTGGACTTTGTTGAAATATAAATCTCTTTGAAAGACACCATTAAGAAAATGAGAAAGCAAGGCACAGACTGGGATAAAATATTCACAGTATGTATATATTTGAGGGAAGGTTTATATCCAAGATGTATGAAAACTCAAACTAAATAATAAAAAGAAGACTCAATTATAAAATGGGCCAAAAACTTAAACAGACATGGTTGGGCAAAAAAGCACTTGAAAAGATGTTCGGCATCAGCCACCAAGGACGTCACAGTGAAATTCAACTGCACATTCACGGAAACAAGCAAAACATTAAAACTGACACAGCATGTGAAGCAACTGGAACTCACATGGCTGATGTAAGCGTAAGTGGTTTAACCACGTTGGAAAGCAGGTTGTCAGTTTCACACAAAGTCAAACATACACTTACCATAGCAAGTGTTAACCACTCAGTCGTATCCAAGTCTTTGTGACCCGGTGGACTGTAGCCCGCCAGGCTCCTCTTTCTATGGAATTTTCTGGCAAGAATATTGGAGTGGGTGGCCATTTCCTTCTCCAGGAGATCCCCCTAACCTGGAATCAAACCTGGGTCTCCCGCTTTGCAGGAAGATTCTTTACTGTCTGAGCCAAAACCACCAATTTGACTCCTAGGTATTTTTCTAAGAGAAAAAGAAACATGTGTCCTCAAACAATACTTACAGACTGATATTTACAGCAATTTTATTCATAATTGCAAAACTAGAAGCAATCCAAATATCTGTCAACAGCTGAATAGATACACAAATTGTGGTGTACTCACACAATACAATAAGATTGGGTTTCCCTGGTAACTGGGCTTCCCTGGTGGCTCAGACAGTAAAGCACCTTCCTGCAGTGCAGGAAACCCAGGTTCAATCCATGGGTCAGGAAGATCCCCTGGAGAAGGGAATAGCCACCCACGTCAGTATTCTTACCTGGAGAATTCCATGGACAAAGGAGCCTGGTGGGCTACAGTGCGAGGGGTTGCAGAGTTGGACATGACTGAGCAACTAAGCCACACATCCAATAGAATCGTACTCATCAATGAAAAGACTCAGATTACTGCTACATACAACATGCATGAATCTCAACAAGGAGCTTAACAGAAAAAAGTACATGCTGTACAAGTTCATTCATACAGTCTTAAAATGGGTAAAACTCACCTACAAAGGTAAGAATCATACCAGTGGTTGCCTGGGGAAGGAGAGCAGAGGAGTTTGACAGCACAGGGGAACTTTCTGGGATGATGAAAATGTTCTGTCTTACATGGATTGGTGGTACCCACTTGACAGCACATATGCTTTTCAAAACTCTCTTAACTATATTTAAAATGTGCATGTATAAAGTACTTTGCAATAAAGTTGATATAAAAAATAAAGTAAAATTTTTGAATGAAAAAATGATTGGTAAAATTATATATATATACATATGTTAAGGACAGTAATACAAGAGAGAAAGGGAATGCCTGAGGGATGCAGTCAATTAATCTACTGTATTAGAAGAACAAGTTGAGAATTTATGTTGCTGGTGGATGTGGTTTTAAATTGAACATTTGATGATTTGTCAACCTGAGTTAGCAGTTTACAAAAGTAAGTCATGTTAGTTTATAGGCAATTAGGAATTAGGCATAAAGTATAATTGCTGTTGCTGTATTTGTAGTCAAGTAAAAATTGTAGTCTGATTAGACTAATTGAAAAGTGTAAAAGAATTCTGTCACGTAAACTTTAAGGAATTGCTTTCCACATGGAAGAAATGTATTATTAAAATTAAACTAAAACAACAAAAAGAATCCTTTCTATCCTGAAGATTTCTAACTTTCACCAAGGTACTAAAGTTAGTAGAGGTTTCTTCATCTACTACTCAATCATTAGTACTGTGTCTTACCAAAGTTAAAATTTTCTTAGTCAGAAAGAAGCCATACACCTCTTAGATATTAGTAGGCTCTCCTAAGGACACTGCTGAGAAGTTGATGTTGGAAGCAACATCTATACTCCAATGTAAGTGTCTAGGGCATTTACCCAGAAGGATTTGTAGGCTCATTTTAAACACCGTGATTGTTCAGCTCCTGATCATCTCTAAATGAACCATTTCTATTGTTTCCTGAATTGTGCTGTTCTCCATACAATATCAACATTGTCTAACACATAAATGTGATCATTCTAATTTTAGCTAACTCTCCCACTGCATACAAGGGAGTCCCTAACTCTTTGGTAGGAGGTGCCTAGCTCCTCACATCATGGTCCCAGCCAATCATTCCAGTTTCCTCTCCCATCAAACTCTTCCCACAATCAATTCTCTAGCCATTCTGAATTTCTCAGACAGACAGTTCAGTTGCTCAGTCGTGTCCAACTCTTTGCAACCCCATGGACTTCCCTGTTCACCACCAACTCCCAGAGTTTGCTCAAACTCATGTCCATCAAGTCAGTGATGTCATCCAACCATCTCATCCTCTGTCGTCCCCTTCTCCTCCTGCTCTCAATCTTTCCCAGCATCAGGGTCTTCACAATTTCATTTCTTCGCATCAGGTGGCCAAAGTATTGGAGCTTCAGTTTCAGCATCAGTCCTTCCAATGGATATTCAGGACTGATTTCCTTTAGGATCTACTGGTTTGATCCTCTTGCAGACCAAAGGACTCTCAAGAGTCTCCTCCAACACCACAGTTCAAAAACATCAATTCTTCATCACTCAGCTTTCTTTATAGTCCAACTCTCACATCCTTACATGACCACTGGAAAAACCATAGCTTTAACTTGATGGACTTCTGTCAGCAAAGTAATGCTCTGCTTTTTAATATGCTGTCTAGGTTTGTCACAGCTTTTCTTCCAAGGAGCAAGCATCTTTTAATTTCATGTTGAATCTCTCACCATTTGCCAGTTACGCCATATTCACTCATAAATCACTTTTTAGTCCCAAAACTTCACAAATGCTTGGTAAATGCTAATCACCCATCCAGACCTTTGCTAAATGTTGCCTCCTCTGTGAAAACATTCTGACTCCCCCAAGGAGAACATTTTCTTTCTCTCAGGAGATACCTCACTTTATGCAGTACCCTCATTATAATATGAATGTTATCTTATCCCACTTGTATGTTAATATTGTTTGAGTCAACTATCAGATTTTGATTGACTTAAGGCCAAGTACTGTGGAACATTTATTGTAAACTTTTTCCCAGCACCATGCACAGTGCATGAAACTCAGTAGTGACTCAGTAAATGTTTGCTAAAGAATGAAAGATCAGATACAAATCTCACCTTGGGGATAGGAAGAGTGTGGAATTCCCAAACACTCTCTTACATTAGAGATTTCCCTTTTTCTGGAGCAGAGAGCAGACAAAGCTTCCCTTCTGTCCAATCCCTATCCCCTGTCAGTTCTAGGCTTCTAGATGTGACAGGGATAGTTTGGGGCTTTGGAAAACCAGTCAAGTTTATGCTAACAACTATTGCAATGGGAGACTACTAAGGAGATAATTTAGGTCAAATTTCATCATAGAAAAGAATTGTAAAAATACTTCCAAATAAAACTATTTTGATCAGATTTTTTTTTTTTTTTCATGAGAACTCTAATAGCCAAAAGTAGATGGTTTCTAAAGTGGGTACTTTTTGGACACTGAAAGAATACTGTACTTGGAAGCCCTGGTTACTGATGAGAAAACAGACCAGTAGACCAAAGCTGTAAATGTCTACTGAATTAAAGGGGTTGTTAAAAGAAACTTGTGAGAACACAAGAAACTTGAAGCTGTTTAATGTCAGTGCCAATGGATGAAAATTTTAAAAGTAAGGTTGATTTCCCTGTATAGTCAGAAACAGAGGTGTGACTACATAATTCAGCCAAGTTTGACATTGATCTGAATGCAGCAAGCACAGCCCTGTCAATGGACATATATCTATCTCCATCTCTGTATCTGTCACTATATCTATATATATCTGCCCATTCAGAGAAAAACATTGCGTGAAGTTTCACATCTCTGGCTTCCCTAGTGTGCCAAAGCATCTTCAAACATGAAGAGAGCTGCACCCAAGACACCCCGCTCTTTTCTCTCAGCCTGACATTGTTTCAGCTCTTACTTGGGAACACATCCAAGGCCCAGAGCACAAGGACGTTCTGTACTTGATTTTAAATAAAATATTTTTATTATAAAAATTGAAAAATGACTGGAGGAAGGAAACTTATCCTACTCATTGGCACTTCTGTAAATGCACCAGGACCTCATTGTGCTGTACCCAGTAATTATTATTAAGCTTTTGTATAGAACTTTATATTTACAAAGTGCTTTGTAGTCCTTTATATTGTTATTCCACACAGCAGCCTTATGAGGTGGGTTGGTATTGTTAAATCTATTTTACACCACTTCAGGAGGTCCCTCTTTGAACTGCTTTGAAATAAACCTTGAGGAATCAAAACCCTTCACTTGCTGGAAGAATAAGGTGGAAAAAAAAAACCCATGATGAAAGTTAGTGTTAAAAAAGAAATTCCAAAGGGAGCCTATGTGCCAGAGGAGATCAGAGACCAAAACAGGAGCTGGAAATTGCATCTATTTGATTTGGAAACAATAGGCTGCCTGAATATAGTGAGTTCCATGGACTGGCGATAGGGCCTGTTTTCTTCTTATTTCTCTCGAACATCAGGTCTAAGGTATTGATAAGTTGTCAATTGTCTGTATATTTTTATATGATATCCAGGTAATATTGGTGAATCTCCTTCATCGTCATTTTTATGCTTTTATATCATACAATATATAATCACAAATGATGAAATGCAGTGTAATTAATTTAGTCACTGGGTTCTATTACATATCCAAGCATTAATTAGTGTACAAGAAGAAATTTTGATTTACATAAGCTTGGAAGACAAACTTCGTTTCTTTGTCCATTTTAAAAATAACTCACACTTTATGGAAAATTAAGAAAACTTGGAAAATTTGGAAAATTTACAGGATAATCAAGAATTTCATATTTTCTTCACATCTTTGCCTAAATATATTTTACATTTTTCTGATGATATAATACATATAATTTTGCTTATTCTTTTTTTCATTTGTGATTTTGACATAAGCTTTATTCTATTTTTTCTGTAACAAATGCTGGGACCTGCAACTCTTTTAAGCCTGCAGAAATTTACTGAGTTCTGAAGAGCACAGGGATTTTAACATTACACTAAAATAGAATTATAAAAATAGCATTACTCTTGAAACCTAATATGATAAACTTCTCTTGTAATGGCAGAAGTCTGTTACAATTTACATGAAATGGATCATCAGTCTCATGGCTTTAAATACCATCTACATGCTGTTAACTCCCAAATTATATGCCCATGTCTCTTTTTTGAATTCCAAACTTATATATCCAACTGTCCACTCAACGTTTTCATCTGAATGTTTAATGTGCATCTCCAGATCTAAAATGAGCAAAACGGAACTCCTTGCTTTATTATCAATTTATTTCTCTTTGGCTGTGCTGGGTCTTTCCCGCGTGGGCTTTTCTCTAGCTGTGGAGAACAGGGCTACTCTCCAGCTGTGCTGCATGGGAAGCATTGTGGTCGCTTTTCTTGTTGCAGACATGGGCTCTAGGGTGTACGGGCTTCAGCAGTTGCAGCACGTGGCCTCGGCGATTGTGGCTCCCGGACTCTAGAGCATGGTTCAATAACTCGGGCATAGGGCCATAGTTGCTCCGCAGCATGTGGGATCTTCTCGGATCAGGGGTCAAACCTGTGTCTCCTGAATTGGCAATTGTATTCTTTACCACGGAGCCACCAGGGAAGCCCTTGAAGGTTGGTTTGTTTGTTTAACAAAACTGAACTCTTGATATCAGTCTCCTTCATATCCCCACTAAGCCTGCCCCACTGGAGCCTTCCTGTCTGAATTAATGGAAACTCTACAACACTTCCAATTGCTCAAACCAAAAGGAGGAATCACCTTCACGTTTCCATTTCTGTCACACACTCAATACCTCATTTATTAGTAAACCTTTTAGGCTTTGCCTTCAAAATTAAACCTCTGCTCACAATCCCTCCTCATTTCACCAGGTTCAAGTCATTGGTTTCCGTCTGGATTATTGCATTTGCCTCTTGTCTGGTCGCTGCTTCTGCTCTTGCTCCTTACATTAACACTACCGTTAATCTAGCAGCCAAAGCAGTCCTGTTAAAACACATCCCTCCTGTTGAAAACTTGCAATGGCTTCCAATTTCATTCACAGCACAAGACTTCCTTGCATTGAAACCTACATTATCTGCTTCTCACATACACATTCTTTATCTCTTGGACTTCATCTCTGATTACTGCTCTAGACACATAGGACTCCTCCTACAAACATCCCAGAACTCTCTTGCTTTGGATCTTCTTCACTTCTTGACCCCTATCTTACATGCTCTTTCTCTAAATGGTGACACAGCTCCCTCTACAGCAATTCTCTTCCTGGTTACCCCATCTAACATTCAACAGGTACTCCCACCATGAAATCATTTATCATCTTTCCCTACTCTTTCCACTTTAATATTTACTTTGGATTAACATACTATATGTGTTTCTTATTTATCCTGTTTAATATATTCTTTTCCCACTGGTATGTAAACTAGAATGTAACAATATAAGGACATGGCTTTTTGTCTGTTTTATTTATTTTAGGTGTCCTATTTGGATACCTAAAATAATATTCAATTACACAGGATATGACAAATATTTGTTGGCTCAATGAAACTTCTGAGGCATAGTATGTGGAAATCTCTCTTAACAGGCATAGCTAATTTAAAAATTAGGATACAGTGGGAAGAGTTAAACGGAAGATATTTAGAGGCAGTAGCAGAGTAAGGCAGCCTGTACACGAGGTGACTCTGAGGACCACTTACCAAAGAAGGTTCCAACTCTTCATCTTGGGAGTAAGTTGTTGATATTCAAGGTCAAGTTGTTTGATGTATCCCATTCTCTTTTTAAGATTCAGGGCAGTATTGCCCATTCAGTTCTAATGATGGAGTTCTTTCCTCATTGTCAGTAGTAACTTGGGAACTTGTGTAATAAGTAATTTTCTGCAACACCCATTTCTCATAACATTTATTTTTCTCTTTTTTTAACCTACAGCTTTATTGAGATATAATTGACACACAGCATTGTATACATTTAAAAATGCATGGCATAACAATTTGACTTACACACATCATGAAACGCCACAATAAGTTTAGTGAGTATCGATCACCTCATGCAAATAAAAACTTAAATAGAAAAGAATCTTTTATTGTGATGACGGCTTTTAGGAGTTACTCTCTTAACAACTTTCATATATAACATACAGCAGTTGCTAACTGTACTTATCATGTTCTGCATTATATCCTAGTAGTTATTTATCTTATTATTGGAAGTCTGAACCTTTGACCACCTTCATTTGATTCCCACTCCCAAAATCCCATGCCGCTGGTAAACAAATCAGTCTCTTTTTCTATGACTTCATTTGTTTTTTAAATATAACTGACCTACAACACTATGTTAGTTCCTCTTACTCAGCATAGTGATTTAGCTGTTTCTACACGTTTTGAAATGATCACCGCAATAAGTCTAGTTACAACATGTCATCAATCAAAAATGTTACATAGTTACTGACTATATTCCTCACTGTACATAGCTATATACTTATAGATATATATTTTATAGCTATTTATAGCTATATATAGTTATGTATGTATATGTATATATAGCTAATATCTTAAGTTCAAAAGCACTTTAACAATCCTACATTTTTACTGCTCCCTCCAACAGACATTTACTCCTTTTGACATTGTGTGTTTTTACAGTTTTCGTTTTGTGTGTCTCATATCCACTTATTGCAGATATGGATGATTTTATTATTTCTGTCTTTTAACCATCCCACTAGCTTTATGCAGTGCAAATTGACTGCTTTTACTGTATATTTGCTGCTTCCAATGAGGTTTTTCCTTTTGTAATTTTCATGTTTCTAGTTGTGGCTTTTTTGTTTACGGTTAGAGAAGTTCAACATTTCTTGTATCACTGATTTGATGGTACTGAACTCTTTTAGCTTTTGCTTGCCTATAAAGTTTTTAATCTCTTCATGTAATCTGAATGAAAGCCTTGCCAAGTAGAATATTCCTGGCTGTAGGTTTTTTCCCTTTAATCACTTTAAATATATCATGCTATTCCCTTCTGGCCTACAGAGTTTCTGCTGAAGTCAGCTGATAGCCTTATGAGAGTTTCCTTGTACTTAACTTGTTGCTTTTCCCTTACTGCTTTTAATATTCTCTATCTTTAATTTTTGCCACTTTAATTACACCATGACTTGGTGTGTTCCTCTTTGGGTCAATCCTGTCTGGGATTTTGTGTGCTTCCTGGACCTGGGTGTCTGTTTCCTTTCCGAGGCTTAGGGAAGTTTTCAGCTATTATGTCTTCAAATGTATTTTCTGCCCCTTTCTCTCTCTTTTCCTTCTGAGACTCCTATAATGTGAATATTAGCATGCTTCATTTTGTCCTGCTGTGACTGCTGCTGCTAAGTCGCTTCAGTCATGTCCGACTCTGTCTTCAGTCATGTCCATAGACGGCAGCCCACCAGGCTCCCCCACCCCTGGGATTCTCCAGGCAAGAACACTGGAGTGGGTTGCCATTTCCTTCTCCAATGCATGAAAGTGAAAAGTGAAACTGAAGTCATTCAGTCGTGTCTGACTCTTTAGCGACCTCATGGACTACAGCCCACCAGGCTCCTTCGTCCATGGGATTTTCCAGGCAAGACTACTGGAGTGGGGTGCCATTGCCTTCTCCATGAGTTTGTCCTGGAGGTCTCTTAAAGTGGCTTCTTTTATTCTGTTTTCTGTTCAGCTTCAGATATTTCCATTAATCTGTCTTCCAGCTTGCTGATCTGTTCCTCTGTGTCATCTAATCTACTATTGATTCCTTCTAGTGTATTTTTCATTTCAGTTATTATATTCTTCATCTCTGTTTCGATGTTCTTTATATTTTCTTACTCTTCATTAAAAGCTTATCACTCTGTTTCTCCATTCTTCTGAGATCTTTGAACATCTTTACAATCATTACCTTGAGATCTTTAGCAGGTAAATTGCCTATCTCCATTTCACTTAGTTCTTCTTCTGAGTTTTAACTTGTTTTTTTATTTGCATGCTATTTCTCTGTTGTCCCATTTTGTCTAATTTGCTTTTTTTTTATTTCCAAATGGATAAGTTGGTTACATTTAACAACCTTAGAAAAGTAGCCTTTTGTAGAATACACTCTATGCATCCCAGCAGTGCTCTCCCTTCTAGTCACCAGAGGTGTGTGTTCTAAGGGTGCCCCCTCTTTGGACTATGTGGATCCTTCTCTTGTGGCAGACTGAATACTTTGGGTGGTCTAACAGGCATGACTGGCACCTCGTTCAGTTCACTGCCAGGCCCTGCCTTGTGCAGAGTCTGCTGGCCTCTGATTGGTGAGATCAAGTTTTGGGGCTGCTGGCTGCAGTGTCCCAAGGAGTCCTTGAGCTAGTACCAACCCACTGCTGGCAAAGCAGGGTTGTTCTGGAGTGAGTGGCTGTAGGGTCAGAATCTAGTGTTAGCCTGCCAGTAGGTGGTACCAGTTCCTGACATGGCTGACTGTGGAGTCCAGGGTGTTCCAAAGCTGATGTTGGCCAACTGGTGAGTGGGGCTGGGGCTGGATCCCAGGATAGCTGGCTGATGGATCCAAAGTGTCTCAGAGATGCTTTCAGCCTGTGGTGGGAGGGACTAGGGCCCAGGGATTCCCAGAACTATTTCCAGATCATTGATGGGCAGAACTGAATCCCAGGGTGTCTGGCAGCAGGTGCCTGGGCATCCCAGGGTTAGTGCCAATGCTCTGTTGTGTGGGTTGGTATCATGAGCCCTCTGGTGAACCAGACTGGGTCCTGGGGTGACTGTGAGCTCAGTGGTCTTAAAGCAGCTGGTCTGCTGGTGAGTGGAGCTGTGTCCTTGCCTGGCCAGTTGCTTGGCCTGAGGCATCCCAGTGCTGGTGCCAAGAGGCTACTGGGTGGGGCCAGGTCCCAATGCTAATAAATTCAAGAGAGAATCCAAAATGATGCTTAGTGTCCTTGTGGTTGAACAAGCTCCCCAAATGGTTACCACCCATGCTTATGTCCCCATGGTGAGCTCAAATCATCCCCTACCTTTCCAGGAGACTCTCCAAGGCAGCAAGTTCATCTGACCCAGGCTCCTTCCAAATGACTGCTCTCACCCTAGGTCCCAGAGCATATGAGATTTTGTGTGCACTTTTAAGAGTGGAGTTTCTTTCCCACAGCAATCTAGCTGTTCTGAAAGTAAGCCCTGCTGACCTCCACTCCGTGCTGGGGAGTCTAATGTAGGGCTCAGGTGGCTTGCTCATTGGAGAGCACCTCTGCGATTGTAATTATTCTCCCACTTGTGGGTCTCTCGCCCTGGGGGTATAGGTCTTGACTATCCTACATCTCTATCGTCCTACCTGTCTTCTTGTGGTTCCTTTATATTTTAGTCATAGATCTTTTTTTTTTTTTTTTAACTAGTGTTCCAGTCTTTCTCATCAATAGTTGCTCTATAAATACTTCCAATTTTGGTGTGCCCATGGAAGGACATAAACCCAGAGTCTTCCTACTATGCCATCTTGGCTTTCTTTCATACCATTTCACAGAAAAAGGATTTTCATTGCTAAAATGTCATTACTGAATCAAATGAATATACATGAATTGTAAGTAATCATGAACATAACAAAATTAATTTTGTGCAGCAACTTAATTTGATTTTCAACATGTAAAATATGATCATTTGCACTAGGCTCTATTCCAATGTTCAAAACTTATAAGGTTTTTATAGGAGTCAAAGCAACTGAAAACAAACAAAAATATTACCATGTCAAGTGCCTCTTAAAAATAAATAGAATTTATTCAAAGCCCAATAATAGAACAAATTAATGTTCAAAGTAACAAAAGAAAGCCAAATTTAACAGAACCTGCAAAAAGAAAATTATTAAGGTGAGGTTAACTTACAACATCTGTTGTCAAAATAAAGCTATTTAGTAATCATATTTTTGTGTGCATAGCAGGTAAAATCCTTAAAGATTTCAACCCATACATATAAGCTAAACAGCTTATCCCTGTCATAATTTAAACCTTAAGAAATGGACTTAAATATAAATTAAAGCTAAGATTTTGTTTTTACTTACAGTAGTTCCCCTTATCTATGTTTTGCTTTCCATGGTTTTAGTTACCTGTGGTCAACAGAGCTCCAAAGATTTTAAGTGAAAAATTCCCCAAATAAGCAATCCATAAATTATAAATGGTACTCCATTTTGAATAGTGTAATGAAGTCTCACACTGTCCCACTTCATCCTGACTCCATGTGACACATCCCTTTGTCCAGCATATTCCACCCATGAGTCATTCAGTAGCTACGTCTGTTATCAGATTGAGTGTCATGGTATATTAGAGCTTGTGTTCAAATAACACTTATTTTACTTAATAATGGCCTCAAAGTACCAGAGCAGCGGTGCTGGCAATCCAGACCTTCCAAATAAAAGTCATAAAATGCCTCCTTTAAATGAAAAGGTGAAAGTTCTCAACTTAATAAGGAGAGAAAAAAATTACATGTTTAAGTTGTTAAAAATCTATGGTACAAACAAATCATCTATCTGTGAAGTTATGAAGAAGGAAAAAGAAATATATGCTAGTTTTGCTTCTGAGCTTCAGACTGCCAAATTTAGGGCCACAGTGCATGATAATGGTTTAGTTAAGATGGAAGTGGTATTAAAGTCATATAGTATTTTGAGAGAAACCACATTCACATAATCTTTACTACAGTATATTATCATAATTGTTCTATTTTATTATTAGCTATTGTGTTAACCTCTTTCTGTGACTATTGTAGACATTAAACTTTGTCAAAGATAAACACGTGTAGGGAAAAAGTAGTATATGTTGGATTCAGTACTAACCTCCTTCTCGGGCATCCCATAAGCATCTCAGAACATACGCTCTGCAGATGCGGGGTGGTGAGTGGCGGTGGACTATTGTACTAACACTGACCCAGGACACAGATAATTTATCACTTTTTCTGAATACACTGGCACAAACTTTGGTGATTATTGCTGTATACCAGGCCATATGGTGTATGGCATACTATGGCATGTGGGAGGCTAACTTTATAGCAGTGTAGTTTTAGATTTTCAAAGATATACACACATATGAAAACTATCAAGTAACTGAATTTTTACCCTAATGAATTATCTATATATGTCACTTCAAAACCCATCTTCCTAAAAATAGATTATACATATTTCACAAAAAAGTAGTACAATTTATAGCCTTTAAAATGCCATTTCCTATGTATCAGGCAAGACCACATTCAAATTCTCTTGTGTAGTTTTTCAACTGCTAATTACTAATGGAAAAAATATTACAATTGTAATCATCTAACTGAGGATAGTATGTTATGAAGACACTGCCCCAAACTGATAAAATTGAAGAGAAATACCATTATGAAAATAAAGTCACAAATATAAAGCTTTCTTTCTTTAAACATTAATTTTCTTGAGCATATCATATACAGACTGAATAATTGTTCAATCATCTAAAAGACATTAATAAATAATATCTGTAAATTATCTTCAAGATATGAATTGCTTCTGTTGAAGTTGAGGAAAGAGATAAAATGTTTGTTTCACTCCAATATAATACAAATTAATTATTTATTTTAGAATTTCTCATCACAGAGCTGGTCTTAACTAATCACATCATTGCACCCCTAAAGTTTTACTCTTCTTTGATAGCCCAACCTTGTTAAATTTCTAGAAATTTCCTTCTTGACATTACCAAATCATTTATAAATTGAGGAGAGTTTCAGTTACATTGCATCTGGACAGATACTAAAATAAAATTGTATCCCTTAATTTATTTAACAAAAATGTATTGTGCCTCCTGCACGTGCTAGTCCTTGCTTTGTTCCTAGAAATTCAATAGTCAACCAGATAGATGTGGAGCAAGGAAGACAGAATTAAAGAAATAATCATAAATGTCCAGTTAGCCATTAAGATTGAATACAACCAAGAATCTCTGCTTCCTCCTGAAAGTCACTGAAATGACAGTAAAATGCACAAAGTCACAAAGACAAAGAGAACAGGAGAGAACAGGTAAAAGTGTAAGTCAACAAAATTGAAAAGAAAAAAAGTAGATGGCTTAGGTTTCAGCCTTCTTTCTGCTGAATGCCTGGGTAGAAAGGGAAGATGCCGGGGGCAGTGTGAGGAGGTCATTAAGGGAACACATGTACACCCGTGGCGGATTCATGTTGATATATGGCAAAACCAATACAATACTGAAAAGTAATTAGCCTCCAATTAAAATAAATAAATTTATATTTAAAAAAAGATATAAACTAATCAGTATTTCAGAGTTCCACAAAAATCTTAGAAGAGGAACCAGCTATCTCTGAGATCATATTATATAAGTTGAGGCTGAAAAAATTGGATTGTTTAAGTGAATGAAGAATATCTGGGCTCCTCTCTCCTCTCCCCTGGCCAAATGGATTATTCTCTGGAGATCGTGAACCCAAGAGTCTCTACTGGGAGGCAACAGGAGTAAGTAAGGGAATCAATGAAATCGAAATTGTGTATTCTCAGTGGAAGATAACGTTTTTCCCCTCAACTCTCAGAACACTGTTGCCTATCTCATATACCCCTCCTCCTGTCCACAAGGCAGGAGATCGGAAGATCCCTCTAAAGAATCTGATAAGTCCATGAGAAAATGCTTATCAATACTGACAGCTGGTGTTGCCAAAGAAATGGTCTGCCATGTCTAGTCACTCACAGGGAGTGCCATCAGTCAGCAAGGTCCACCAGTGCACGAAGAAATTCCAACTTATCTTTTAGTGTCTCACTTTTAAATATAAATGAATCACTAAAAAACATAATTCATAAGTAGAGGGAATCTGACTTACAAGACCAAACCAAAATAAAGAAATAAGAAAATGAAAGAAAGACCACGTTACCATATTAAGGAGCAGAAGAAAATCGCAAGCAACTATAATAAATCTCCTACAAGAGATAAGAGATGTGGCATTCATGAAACAAGAATAGAATGCCGCTTTTAAAAAATGGGACAACATTAAGAGAACAATAAAGAGCCCTTAAAAATTGAAAATAAAACAGAATTTATCAAGTTAGGGAGATAAAGTAAATCACCTGTGGAGTAAAATAAAATTTAAAAATAAAATGAAAGTCACAAAGACAAGGACAATATTAGAAAAAAAAATTGTAATAAATGGATCATTTCAGAAGATACAGATATTTAATAGGAATTCCAGAATAAAATAACCTAGAAATAAGAGGAAATTATAATAAAAGATACTAGGAATTTTCTCAGAATTGAAGTATACAAGTTTTCAGGTTGAAAGAGTTCAGACAGTTCTCAGTCCAATGAGTAAAAACTGATCCACAACAAGCTACCTTATTATTAAATTTTAGAACACCTGAAGTAAAGAGAGGTTCCTCAGAAGAAAGAATATGAGCAGGAAAAAGAGAAAAAACAAACAAAACAAGTCATGTCCCAATAGTGAAAAATCAGAATGGTCTTATAATTCTCAAAACAGTAATGGAGATACAGCTTCAAATTTCTTTTTAAAAAGTATTTACAATCCATAAGTATATATCCAAACTAGTGTGAGAGTAGAATAAAAACAAGTTTAGATATTCACAGCTTCAACAATTTACATTCTCAGGAGAGTTCCGGAGAATAACTTCAGCAAAACAAATGTATACACCAAGAAAAAGGAAAGCAAGGAATCTAAGGCACATAGAACTCAACACTAGAGAAAGGCAAATCCCAGGACAAGGGGAAGAAGAAGAGCCAAGATGACAATCGACGTCCCAGGCATGAAGAACGGGGAGTTTAGATTGGGGTAGAGTGCCTTCACTTTCACTTCTCACTTTCATGCATTGGAGAAGGAAATGGCAACCCACCCCAGTGTTCTTGCCTGGAGAATCCCAGGGACGGGGGAGCCTGGTGGGCTGCCATCTATGGGGTCGCACAGAGTCGGACACGACTGAAGCGACTCAGCAGCAGCAGAAGAAGAGTAGAAGGCACCAAGACAGATGTCCCCAAGGGACAGAGGGCATGGAATAGAACTGAACGATGATCAAATATGCTTTATCATCCTGAGAGGCACTTGACATAAAGTTGGGGAATTAATTAGCAATAAGTACAAGAAAACTAAACAATCGAAATTTTTAAAAATAGAAAGAAATTACTAGCCTCCGGGGGAAAATGTTATTTAAGAAAGAAAAGAAATGTAACCAAACTGTACTGTGTGGCTCAGCAGTAAAGATTATTATGAGAAGGGGGCATTAAATGATCATTTAAACAATGACTGCTTATTTTCTAAATTGGCTAATGAGAGAATGGATAGTGGAGAATATGGAGGAGTATAACGGAGGTTTAAATCTTTATCCTTTATAACAGAAAGTCAGCAAATAATGACTATAACTTTAAAACCCATGCAATTGCAATATAAGCTCTAAGGGAGACCTAGGATGGGCACTGCTGTTTCCACTGTAAATATTGCAGTACTATTTGTCTTTTTAAACCGGGTATACATATTTTTTGAATAAAAATTTAAATTGTGTAAATGCTAAGATAATTATCCTGTGAGTAAGAAGAAGTATTAGGAGTCATGAGAGGTTATTTCACCTTAAGTGAACAGAAAGTGAAAGTGAAGTCGCTCAGTCGTGTCCGACTCTTTGCAACCCCATGGACTGTAGCCTATCAGGCTCCTCCTTCCATGGGATTTTCCAGGCAAGAGTGCTGGAGTGGATTGCCATTTCCTTCTCCAGGGGATCTTCCCGACCCAGGAATTGAACCCGGGTCTCCCACATCGCAGGCAGACACTTTACCATCTAAGTGGACAGAAGTAATATGTAAATGATTTTTCGCTATTTCAGCCTGTGACAGGAAAGATCATGTGAAAGAGATTTGGGGGTGCATGTCTGTGGGAACAACATTCCCAAGGGAGTAAGGGGAGCAAGATTGGACAAAGGAAGGAGTTAAGCTGAAAGCAGTTGCCATAAATGCCTCCCAGAAGCCCCAGTGCTCGGATGGTCTCTCAGAGTTGTCCCAAAGGAAGCCAGGGGCCCAGGTGTTTGACTCCACTGACCAGTCACTGGATCAAGATGAAATCTCAGAGGGGAGGTGCAATCTTGGATGTCACATTAAGTGAGGCAGCTTCCTCTGAAGGCAGGAAATTCCTAGAGAAGGATTCAGATCACAGCCATCAGCCAGTACTGCCAGCAGCTGAAAACGAGTGTGTCGGTCCCAGTGGGGGGATTTAAGTGGCACACTCGAGCATACACTAAAATCCTCCTTTTATTAACAGTTCAAGTTAAGGAGTTTTATATGTCAAAACTGGGGAAACTTAACGCTTTTTTCATATTTTTTTAAAGATGCAAAAATTAGAAACAATGTTTTTGAGATGGAAGGTAACTTTCAGAACTAGACCACCATGATGCAGTTTCTCCATAGTGCTACTAAAGCATACTAGCAACAGTACTTTTCTACAAAAGTAAAATCGTAAAATGGAATGAAATTTCTCTTGGAAATGCATTCAGAGTTCCCCCTTTGAATGCATGGCCACGTCTCTTGTAGAGTAACTATTTGCAGCTGATGTGGAGACTCCACTTTGCCTGATGCATATCTTATTGGAGCCGCTGCTCCAAAGGTCTGCAAACAGGAATGTGCAAAGGTAGGGGGCACAGAGGAGGGAGACAAGAGGACTGCCAGGCATCAACAGTATAGGGATTTTCACTCCTCTTAACTGTCTCTCTTGGTCCAACAAAACCACTGTAAACACTTTGACTACCTACCATGACTTGGCTGAGGTGTGAAGTGGGGTGAGAAGACAGTGTCATGAAGGCAGCTTTTGTTGTGTGTTCTGCAAAATTGAAACAGAAGAGCATGGAAAAAGAGAAGCTCTATAGTTAACAGAGAGGGAATTCTAGCCAGTGAATCTGCTGTCTGTGAGAGACTCTTGTTTCATTTTAGCATGTATTTACTGAGTGCCTCATATGTGCCTGGCATTGTGGGCGCATCAAGACAGAACACAAGGCTAAATGCACAAGATCCAAATACTTGAGCAAGCAATGAAATGTCAGGGATTGCCTGTTGTGAGAAAACTGAACTTGATCTAACCTCACTGAGGAATGTTGAAAAAGTTGACTAATCAAATACATTAGAAATACTGTCAAGGGTAACCTTAGGAAGTACTGATAAAGAATTATGAAGAATAAAACCTCAGAGTAAGCTCAATGTAGCTGCTGGTGCAAACTGAGTATCTGTGATCATTCACTGAAGGTAAGATGATATGTAACTGTAGCTTTAATTCCATATGCTAAGCTGCTAAGTCACTTCAGTCGTGTCCGACTCTGTGCGACCCCATAGATGGCAGCTCACCAGGCTCCCCCGTCCATGGGATTCTCCAAGCAAGAACACTGGAGTGGGTTGCCATTTCCTTCTCCAATGCATGAAAGTGAAAAGTGAAAATGAAGTCGCTCAGTCGTGTCCAACTCCTAGAGGCCCCATGGACTGCAGCCTACCAAGCTCCTCCATCCATGGGATTTTCCAGGCAAGAGTATTGGTTGCATTGCCTTCTCCGTTAATTCCATATAAATAGAGCTAAAAATCTATTGTAATATCGTAGCTACCTGCTGGCTACCTGCATGCATTCAGGGTATTTCCTTTGCTTAACCATAAAATCAGTTAATTATAAATTTATGAATTGGCATGACCCTTTGGGTCTCAATTTCTTTTTTTCTCCCAACACTATATATGTGTATAGGCATAACTGAACAATAAGAAAAATATATATGCATACCATCATTCAAAAAGAGCAAGACCTTATCATGAATATTTAACTAGAAACCTCATTCTATAACCTTTACAACTCCTTCAAGCATTATGATTCCACGGGGGATTCAATTTTTAGCAAAATGCTCTTTACAATGTGGTTTTAAAAAAAAAAAAAAGCATGCTTTTGAATCAATTTAGAATCAAAGGGCATTTGAAAATATTCACCCAATAAACCATGTCACTTCATCCAGAGTATGTCTTTCAACCAATCAGCTGTAAATGTAAACACACTTAACATGTATTTTATGTTGAAAGGTCCAAAATACTCAACATACCATACTTCAGAGCAGTTCTAGAGTAAACAAATATTTCATGTAAAAGTCAGATTTTTTTCTTCCAAAGTCATAGTTTTGTCTGTTTGCATAATCTGTTACCAATATTTCGCTCTAGTCACATTTTCTCCCATTCCTAGACAGTTTTGTGATGGGTTTATCATTGTTACTTTATTTTGGTCACAAACCATGAGTAATTCATTTTTCAATTGATTTATGCTATTTATAAAGTGCCACATCAACAATTACTGAAGTTCAGCTTTTGAATTCTGACAGCGCTAGTAAATAAAACACTATCTGTAATAAAGAAATTGCTGAGTGCTGTTTGGAAGAATTCTCTTTTGACCTAATTGTCCAAATGCAGTTGGCAATCACTTCACACAAACTCATATTATAAGAAACTGCTCTTTCCCTGAAGACAAGTTACTTGTCTGATATTTCAGTATGCAAATAGCACATAATTGTGTTTGTGTTTCTGATCATGTACTATTCAAAGCCTTCTGGAAATACCGTGCTCTAAAACACAATGTCCTCCTCTAAAAATGCTGAAAAAAATACATGTGTGACTGTGTGCAATCACATATAAAATCATATTCCTGTAAAGTAGGAAAATACATAACCATGTTGGCACCAAAGGAATGTTGTACTCTGTTATATCAAGAGGAGGCTTGTGTGCTATTACCTAGTAAGAGGCAGGTCTTCTAGCAACCCCCTTGAACAACTGGCAGCTTAGTTTACATTCTGCAGAGCAGCTGCCTCCTCCTATTTTAACTGGCATTGCATCACAAAACATAATAGTCACTTGTGTAATTTGTAACACTGACAGGATTTGACCTTATTCCCGCACTACTCTGCAATATTTAAGAAGGTCATCTAGTTACTTGCTCACTCTGAATACTATTTAGAGGTCCATTCAATTCAAGTATTTACCTTTACCGACACCTAGCATTGTTAACAATCCTTTAATTTTTCTAAGTATCGTTAATGCCAGAGTATTTTAGCTTTTATAGGTATTGTTGCAGATCACTTGGAATTCTCTAATTTGGAACTTGGAATTCAAAGACTTTCAAAATATTCACTGAGAATGAACAAAGCACACACTATGTATTAAAAAAGTGTCTACTGTTTACTTTAGAGGCAACTGCAACACAATAAGCTTCAAAAACTAAACAGTATTGTTTTGGTATCGATTGATTGATTGATTAATTAACCTCTCCTTGTAAGAATGTAGTAAAACCCTTAGCCACTTGGAAAACACCTAGGTCTACATCAGGCCATGTGGGTATCTTTTTTCATCACCTGCTGAGCATCCTCATTGAATCCCATTCCTGTCTATTTTAACAAGAGCAACCATCTGTCATCATATTTCTGATAATAAATGAAGAAGTTGCCTAACTCTGTCTGTATCTGCTCCAAGTCTACTCTTTGAGCACAGATTCTTTATCAGTGTTCGAAGAAGACTCTCTGCCCTTCTAAAACAAAAAAAAATTACACGCTCCTCCCTTATTTCATTTTAAGCTTTGACATACTTGTGTGGAAACTGAGTCAAATGGCTACTGCAGCTGCCAGCTTCCCAGAGATGACCCCTCTCTGTTTACAGCTTTGTGTAGTTTTTTTTTTTTTTTTTTTTTTTTTAAGGTTTAATGTAGCAGCTGGAAGAGTTTCATATCTCATTCCAGCTTTTGGCAAGATGAGAACAGAACAGCTTCCAGGCTTGATACAACATTTAAAACTCTCCCTTTGGGATCCTTCTGTTTAGACCTACACATTCTCCTTCCCAACACCATATCCCAGCTCAGGTGCCTGGGGCCTTTCTGTTTAACCATTTAGTGAACACTTTCCCAAAGGCTGCCTATACAGAAGCAGAATACTTTCAAAATTATTTAGACCATGATGTCAATCAAAGCAATTCATTTTCTTCGGTCTTTTAAGCGCTCATAGCTACTATAGTCATGTTACCTGCGTACAGTTTACATATAAAGAATGCATTTGACCAAATGTTGACCATCTGATAAAAACTTAGTTAGATCAGAACGTAGTTACTGGTGTTGGTTCCTTAAAGCAGAAAGGCACAGAACTAATTTGTCTTGTTGTCTTCTCTCCTCTCTTACAAAAGACTCAACTTGCTGTCAGTCAACTCAAAGGTTAGAAACTTTCTAAGGAAAAATAAGCATTTGCAAACAGAAATGTAACACAAATCACTTCAATAGCTTGGATTTGTATTTTTTAAAATGTCAAACTAAACACAGTAGGAAGTGAAGGAATATTAGCTCTGGATTTCAAGTTATTATAATTTTTCAATGTCTGTCTCATGTTTTTGGCTATCTGTCAGATATAATCCCCTTGGAAATCCCATCTTCAGTGTTAGTTCTGTTTAGGGCCTCAGAGAAACAGCTATAAAAATGAATTAGTCCCATGAAAACAAACTACTTATGGGTATTTCGTGCATGGTATTTGGACTACAGAATAGACATTCCATAACCTTGACTTGACAGGAGTGCAAGGTGATAGATGAACAATATTGGAGAAGGCAATGAATACAAACTCACAAATTTGGTTCTACGTTGTCCTACCCATCCCAGCCCTGACTCAAATGTCTAGAAGGAAATATGGATGCTGTCCTCAAATTATATGAAAACTCTATTTACTGCCTTCTTCATTTGAAGACCCATATCTTCATTTTTAGACAAAGCAAAAAAGTAAAGCAAATTCATTTAATGCTGTTTCTGTGTCCCATCTACTAAAATTTCTAACTTTCATAAGAAATGATACCAGGAAGTGATCATTTGAATAATCTTCTAGATGAGTGCCCCCTCAGCGATTTTGTCCATCGCTGGTGACTTAGATGGTGAAGGATCCGCCTGCAATGCAGGAGGCCCAGGTTCCATCCCTGGGTTGGGAAGATACCCTGGAGAAGGGGATGGCAACCCACTCCAGTATTCTTGCCTGGAGAATTCTATGGACAGAGGAGCCTAGTAAGCTAGTCAATTGAATCACAAAGAGTTGGACGTGACTGAGCGACTAACACACACACACACACACACACACATACTAGAAGAGTAGGGCAAAATGGTTAAGACCAATTTCTCACAATTCTCTTGCTTTCTTGTTGTAAAATCTTGGGTAAGTTATTTAACCCCTAATTAACTCTTTCATTTTGTGAAAGAAAAACAAAAATGAAAAAAAAAAAAACTGAATTCATAGAATTAATGTTAAATGAGATAGAGCAATGGAGACATATTGTTTTATTCAAAATAGATTATAAAATGTGTACCTTCTAGAATAAGTTGTGCAATGGACTACTCAATTCTTTAAAGATTTTATTGAACATATGTATGCTTCCAATATTTGTATGTGCTAGGAATTTTTTGCATTGAATGTGTTCACATTTAATTACTAATCTATGTAAATTGTTGAATGTATTTTCTATATACAACAAATTACTTAAAACAAATATCCCATAGATATACAATGGTGCTCCCTCATCAAATATCCATGGCCACATCTTAATAAAGACAGTAAATACAATCATAAAAAGATGAGGAATGGAGACAGCTAAATGTTCCCAGGTTTGTCCTGGGCTTCTAATCCAGAAAGTATCCATTAATAAGTTACCAAATATAAAAATAAATGAAGTATATAGTACCAGTCTCTAAGAGATAAGAGATACAGACCTATACCTAAATAAGCACCAATATAGGCCAACCTGGGCTTCCCTGGTGGCTCAGACGGTAAAGCATCTGCCTGCAGTGCAGGAAACCCAGGTTCAATCCCTGGGTTGGGAAGATCCCCTGGAGAAGGAAATGGCCACCCACTCCAGTACTCTTGCCTGGAAAATTCCATGGACTGAGGAGCCTGGTAGGCTATAGTCCATGGGATCCCAAAGAGTTGGACACAACTGAGCGACTTCAGTTTCACTTTCACTTTAGGCCAACGTATCACATCTGTTGAATAAGTTTTATAAATTGACAACATGCTGATATGCCCTCAGATGTATTTCTATTTTGGATGACTGCTCTAGTACTATCCTTGGACTGGGCACATGAAACAGACATGTTGGAGGTTACAGTTCAGTGTCCAGTGGGAAAAACAGATAATAAACAATACATATTATGAGTTATGTATCACGAAGAAATAACCAAGACACAGTGTATTTGAATAAAGGGTCATTATCCACCATAAATGGCCCAGGAAAAGTTCTGGGGGAATTATATAACATTTAAATTGATATCTGAAGGATGGAGGGGTCAGCAATGTGACTAATGGGGAAGAGGATGTTATAGACTGATTATTTGTGCTCCCCTCAAAATTCATGCTGAAACCGTATTCCTTAAAAGAACGGCATTATGAGGTGAGACCTTTGAAAGGTAATTAGAATTAGGTGAGTCCATGTGGGTCGACCTCTCATGGCATTGTAAGAGTCAAGAGAGAGTTTGCTCCCCTTTAGCTGCTCTCTGGAGCAGAGGATACAATGAGAAGTAGGCAGTCTACAACCTTGAAGAGGGTCCTCACTAGCACTCAACAGTGCTAGCATGTTGAACTCGGATTTCCAGGCTTAAGAACCATGAGAAATAATTCCTGTTGTTCCCCTGGAACAGGATAATGGAAATCCACTCCAGTATTCTTGCCTGGGAAATTCCATGGACAGAGGAACCTGGAGGGCTACAGTCCTTGGGGTCGTAAAGAGTCGAACACGACTGAGAACACGCTGTTTAAAAGCCACCAAGCCTATAGTTTGTTATGCTGCTGCGTCGCTCCAGTCGTGTCCGACTCTGTGCGACCCCATAGATGGCAGCCTATCAGGCTCCGCCATCCCTGGGATTCTCCAGGCAAGAACACTGGAGTGGGTTGCCATTTCCTTCTCCAATGCATGAAAGTGAAAAGTGACGGTGAAGTCGCTCAGTCGTGTCTGACTCTTAGCGACCCCATGGACTGCAGCCTACCAGACTCCTGTGTCCATGGGAGTTTCCAGGCAAGAGTACTGGAGTGGGTTGCCATTGCCTTCTCCGAGTTTGTTACAGCAGCCCAAATTAACTAATGCAGGAGGTTTTACACAAAGTGGTTGGGTTGGTCAGAAGCCAGAGAAGAAATGGTTAAGCAGTAATGATCCAGTGTTACTGCTTGCCCCAAAAGGATGCCTAATGGTGTTCTACAGGTAGTACCACAGCACTGCATCCTAAGACATGAGTGTCATTGTAGCTTCCGGTCAGAAAGTGACTTTTCTTATCAAAGAGGACAATTATAAAGTGTTTCCTTCCCCCAGAGACTAGTAAAGAAGGCTGAGGATGGAGCTGATTCAGTTAGAAGAAGCTGCAGGGCAGACTGAGCCAGATGTCTGCATTTTGCACAGCATATCAAAGGCAAGCAAAGCCTCAGGTTCAATTAATTAAAAGATGTACTTTATTTAATTTTACAGAACTTGAGAACAGACTAAAACAACAAAAATATCAATCAGGGCAGTCTGAAAGTGTAAAATAACATGGGTTGCACATAAAAGAAGCTACAAAATGTGGACAATAGAGAAAAAGAAAATTCAGCCCAACCAGAACAAAGGCTATACCGTTAATGGCAATAATTATCACCAGTTTATGAGAAGAGATTGAAAGTTAATGTTGTTAATTCAACAAATATTTATTGTGTTACATCAGGGTATAAAGAAAACAAGGGGACAAAGATAACCTCCTCTCAGGGAACTTACAATGAGGGGCTAGGAGGAGGCGGGGAGAAATGATTGGCATCAAGCATTAAACACAAGGAATATATAAATGATATAGTAAGTTAGAAAATGCTAAATACTGTGGAAGAAGATAAAGTTCAGTAGGCAAAGGAAGAAAAAGGTGGCAGAAGGGGTGATTCACAATATTAAATAGTTGTTCAAACAGAAAGAGACTCACAGTCTTTCTAGTTGAGGGGAGTGGAGGAAGGAAGGGATAGTTAGGGAGTTTGGGATGGACATGTACACACTGCTGTATTTAAAATGAACAACAAGGACCTACTGTTGTCCGTGGAACACATGGAACTCTGTTCAATGTTATTTGGCAGCCAGAATGGGAGGGGAGTTTGTGGGAAAATGGATACATGTATATGTATGGTTGAGTCCCTTTGCTGTTCACCTGAAACTCTCACAACATACCCCAGCTATACCCCAATACAAAATAAAGGGTTTTTAAAAAAATAGTTGTTCACGTCAGCCTCATTGATAAGGCAACGTTTAAGCAAAGACTTGCAGGAGATAAAGGAATTCTCAACAGCTATCTGAAGGAACAAAACTCTAGGTTAAGAGAATCCAGCTCACGCACTGCTGTCAGTACTTAGATTTCCATGTAGTAAAATAAGTATTTCATTCATTTACATGATCATTATACATATATTAAAATATATTTTAGGCATGAATTATCATGTTCAGACAAATCCTTTTCTTGCCTTCAACTAAATAAAATAGCCCTGCCAGATGTCACTAGAAATAGATTTCAGGACTTCTTTGGATCTTAACTAACAGCCACGATCAAGATTTTAAATCCAGAATAGGCAAAACAAAGAAAGTAGCACTCATTACAAAATGCTGCTTTGTGAGGGATCATTTGTGTCCCAGCATGTTTCACATTATCTTAGGTAAAATAGAGAAAATAAGTATGTCATGAACCCTACCTGAGGAGGAATTAAAAAATAATTTAGCTTAATATCCAACTTTCACTCTTGACATAGTAGTCCCAGGTAAATTCTGCTTTCCCCAGTTCTAAAGCAAATAAATCTTAAAAGCTTATGAGGAGGCTTGGAAGATCAAGGAAAGCTTCTACCCCGACTCTTCCTGCCATCCCAATTGAGAGAGTTGTTTTAGAGGAAGTGAAGAATGATTTAGTACTTAAAATGATATTATTCTTAGAATAAGATATGCTATATATGTATAATTTTTAATTTTTTTATTTTGTATTAGTATATAGTTGATTCACAATGTTGTGTTAATTTCAGCATACAGCAGAGTGATTTAGTTATACACATCCATATATCTACTTTTTCAGATTCTTTTCCCATATTGGTTATTACAGAGTATTGCGTATAGTTCCCTGTGCTATACAGTAGGTCTTTGATTATCTATTTTATATATAGTAATGTGCATATGCCAATCCCAACCTCCCAGTTCATCCCCCCCACCCAACCCCCCCAGATTTCTCCTTTGACAGCACAAGCCCACCCTCTGTGTCTGTGAGTCTGTTTCTTTTCTATAAACAAGTTCACCTGCTTATTCTTTTTTAGATTCCACATATAAGTGATATCATACAATATTTGTCTCTCTCTGACTTACTTCACTTAATATGATAAGCTCTTGGTCTGTCCATGTTGCTGCAAATGGCATTATTTCATTCTTTTTCAGGGCTGAGTAATATTCCATTGTATATAACCACATCTTCTTTATCCACTCATCTCTCAATGAATTACTTTGCTTCCCTGTCTTGGCTATTGTGAATAGTGCTCCTATAAACATTGGAGTGCATGCATCTTTTCAAATTAGAGTTTTTGTCTTTTCTGGATGTTCACCCAGAAGTGGATTGCAGGATCATGTGGCAACTCTATTTTTAGGTTTTTAAGGAATCTCCATACTGTTCTGCATAGTGGAACTCCATAGTGTACCAATTTACATTCCTACCAAGAGTATAGGAGGGTTCCCTTTTCTCCACACCCCTTCTAGCATTTATTATTTGTAGACTTTTTGGTGATGGCCATTCTGACCAGTATGAGGTGATACCTCATTGTAGTTTTAATTCACATTTCTCTATTAGCAATGTTGAACATCTTCTCATGTGTAGTATATATATGACCCCTTGATTCTTGAAAAAAGAGAGTCTTAGCTTTTTTTAAATAATGGGGTGAGGGGGAGAAGTTTGCTTTAGTTTTGCTAATTGAAGCAGAAATGTGATGTAATTATTGAAAAAGCGAGTTAAATGTTAAGGCAGCATTCATGGAAATATAGTATTCAGATCTTAAAATTATTTTACATGTATTTTGAATCAGTCCTATCATATCTAATTAACAAAGTTCATTTCTGAGCATTACATTTAAAAAGAAATTTTAGGAAGAAATGGTTAGGTTATAAGATCATGACTTTGGTGATGTAGGGGTACAGAAGCTGCCACAAGAAGAATGGTTAATGAACACAGTTAGAGACAAGATAAGACAGAACTTTCAAATACTTGGAGGGCTGTCATAATGGTTTTAACAGAAGCTTTTAGTACATTCCATATGACAGAATGAGGCCCAGTGGCAGGCAGTTAAGAAGAAGCAGATTTTGGCATAGAGTAAGGAGAAACTTTGTGAAAATGAGAACTTTCTAGATTTTAAAAAAGTGGTTGATCAGCTCATGAACTAAACTCTGGTTATTATGAGTGAGTATTCAAAAGGAATTTAGATGGTGAACTATAGTCAGCATTCACATATATAATGGAATGCTCTGTCTAGGCTTGATCGCTGAAAAATTTTCCCACAGTCACATTCCTTGATTTTATGATGTTTACAAATGAGCAATGGCTAATCTAAAATGCCTTCTCTTCTGAATCATACAAGTCATAAAAATTAGTATAAATTTGAGAAACTTCATTTATATGTTTGTTGATATCTTAAATGCTATCCAAGCTATCATGAACCAAATTAAAAATGCTAGAAGTGAGGTCATACTGCTTAGTGAGTTAACTTCCTTTAGTGGCAATGATGAATTGGGTCATTCTAGTTCCTAATTTATTACCTTTTATCTCACACATTCTTTTGGCCCTGCTTTGTGATACCAGAACTGGGCTTTGCAGACCACATTTCTTGTTTGCAAGCTAGCTTGGTGTTAGGTCCTGCCAATGCAAGAAGCTGGGAGAGACTGCAAGGCTGAAGGAAGGAGAGAGGTTTTCTTCTTCCAGGGCTGTTTCTTATGCTATGGTGAGAAAGTCAGTGTGTGTGTGTTGGAGAAGGGTGATATGGGACAGTGTCCTAGAAGTTCTCCCAGTAGTGGAAATTCTCATAGTTTTGCAGCAGTTGATGACCTCCATCTACGTTCCCCTTCAGCCCAGCATCAGGTAGCATGTTTGTGCAGAAGCCACAACCATCAGGGATCTGACTCTCACCTGTTAAGAGATCCTTTCTTCCAGAACTCCCTTTTTTCCTTGTATTTTGCTAAGTCCCAAGAGTCCTTCTTTCTATAGCTGCTACTCAGAATAACTTTGAGTTCTCTATTATCTCTTATAGTAGTTAGCCATCCTATATCTAATTGATAATCATTTATACTTATATTTACCTGGACAAACTGCTGTCGTGGTTCCCACCCCCTGATTGTACCATGACTAATACAAAAATTGATAATAAAAATTAAAAGCAAATGCTGTGTGCTGTGCTTAGTCGCTCAGTCATGTCCAACTCTTTGCGACCCCATGGACTGTAGCCGGCCAGGCTCCTTTGTCCAAATAACAAAAGCCAATTCAAAGCCTCTCACTATTGTTGTTGTTATTCAGTTGCTCAGTCATGTCCAACTCTTTGTGACCCCATGAACTGCAGCACACCAGGCTTCCCTGTCCTTTACCATCTCTCGGAGCTTGCTCAAACTCATGTCCATTGAGTCAGGGATGTCATCCAACCATCTCATCCTGTGTTGTCCCCTTCTCCTCCTGCCCTCAACCTTTCCCAGCATCAGGGTCTTCTCTAATGATTCAGCCCTTTGCATCAGGTGGCCAAATTATTGGTTACTCCTAAAACTATCACATAATAAATAGGAATGTTATTTGCCTTCCCCTGATATTGTGATGATGTCTAGAGTAATGGGTTGAGTAAAAATGGTTTTAAACACATTTCACTGGGCACTGGTCCTGTTCGGACAGAAGAGCTTGATGAGTATCATATACATTCATAGTCTTCCAACAGCTTGCCTGACCATAGCCCCCAAGGACAGCTTAGAAATATGTGAAGCACTGACTTGGGGAAGGCAGAAGCTTGACATGAACATCAGTTGTGTAAAATCTCACAACTACAACAAAAAAATTAACACATGTAGCTTCTTTGGTGTCAGATTTAACCATATCCAGTGACTATGGGGTTTCCCAGGTGGCTCAGATGGTAAATAATCTGCCTGCAATGTTGGAAACTGGGTTCGATCCCTGGGTTGGGAAGATCCCCTAGAGAAGGAAATGGCAACCTATTTCAGTATTCTTGCCTGGAAAATCCCATGGATGGAGGAGCCTGGCAGGCTACAGTCCCGGGGGTGACAAAGATTTGGACACAACTGACCAAAAATGCTATAACCATAGTAACTATGAAAAGGATGCTAAAAACATAGGATCTACTCTAAGTCTACATATCAAATAATACATTATAAATTTGGCATAAAAATATTGTATACTGTTTGAGTGTAAATATATATCAATTATAAATGTTCAATCAGCTCTGTAGATCTCAGTAGAATCTAGATACTTGCTCCCGACCTAAACTCTATGAAACAAGATAGCAATCACCAGAAAAAAATGATGTAATAAAAGAAGTCAAAACATTAAAAGTCAAATGTTCACCATCTTTCCTCTTCTCCTGCTTGTGAAAGAAAGACTTTTAGTTGCTCAACTATACTTCTTCACTATGCTGATGTAGATGGTAGTGGTGCTGGAGGTTATAAGTACGGATAAAGAACGAAAAAAAGTCAGATAAAGAGAGTCATTTTGCTGTGCAACAGAATAAAATGTAGGGAGCAAAGAAGGAACAAACAAAAGGCCCTTAAAGTATTAAAATAGGGAACAAAAAAGTGGGGGGAACAGAGAATTTGGGATTGACATAGAAGAGCCAGGGAGAATCTAACTCAGAAGCAGAGAGCTCTGGTTGGGAGCTGGGGAAACAAAAACGTGTGATTACAAGAAAGGCAGGGATTTAAGGGAAATATTGGGTTGGCCAAAAAGTTTGTTCATAACATCTTACAAAAAACCCAAACAAATGTTTTGGTCAACCCAATATACGTGACTGAGCGACTGGGCTGAACTAAATATGTATAAAGGAAATTTTAATATGTTTTCCTGTGTGATGTTTGTTTAATACTCCCGAGTAACCTCGATGTTCTTTGATTACTGAGTCATGTCTGACTCTTTGCAACCCCATGGACTGCAACACACCAGGCTTCCCTGTCCTTCACTGTCTCCCGGAGTTTGCTCAAATTCATGTCCATTGAGTTGGTGAGGCCATCCAATCAATCTCATCCTCTGTCACCTCCTTTTCCTTCTACCCTCAATCTTTCCCAGCAGCAGGGTCTTTTCCAATGAGTCAGCTCTTTGCATTCAATTCATCGAGGTATTGGAGCTTCAGCTTCAGCATCAGTCCTTCCAATGTATATTCAAGGTTGATGTCCTTTAAGGCTGACTGGTTTGATCTCCTTGCAGTCCAAGGGACTCTCAAGAGTCTTTCTCTAGCACCACAATTTGAAAGTACCAATTGTTCAGTGCTCAGCCTTCTTTATGGTCCAACTCTCACATCTGTACATGATGATTGTATAGCTTTTACTATACAGATCTTTGTCAGCAAAGCGACGTCTCTGCTTTTGAATATGCTGTCTAGGTTTGTCATAGCTTTTCTTCCAAGGAGCAAGCATCTTTTAATTTCATGGCTGCATTCACCATTCACAATAATTTTGGAGCCCAAGAAAATAAAATCTGCCACTGTTTTCACGTTTTCCCCATCTATTTGCCATAAAGTGATGGGGACTGGCTGCCATGATCTTAGTTTTTTGAAAGTTGAGTTTTAAGCCAGCTTTTTCACTCTCCCATTTTGCCTTCATCAAGAGGCTCTTTAGTTCCCCTTTGCTTTCTGCCATTAGGGTAGTATCATCTGCATATTTGATATTTCTCTAAGAAATCTTGATTCTAGCTGTGATTTATCCTGCCCAGAATTTTGCATGATGAGGTTACTCTCCAGGGAAACCTCAATAAAATGTAATAAAGTTTTCCATTGCTTTTCAAGACGTTTTTCTGTTTTATTTGGTGTGGCACATTAGTTTATTTTGGATGTGACAGGATAAAAGAGAGAAGTCTCAAGATAGCCCAGTTACATTCAGGACTCAAATAGAAAGGAGAGGCCTTCCCATCCTCTGGTGCGCATTTCCATTACGTGCTTTAATATCAGGTTAGCATTAAAAAAATGCAACTGGAAAAGAAGTAAATACTTACTGCTGTCTGTATTACATATGGGTTCCTGTCTTTCTATCCCAAATTTCATAATATAATTCAAATATATCTTTTAGTATTCAATAGAGATGTCCTAATGTACTAAAGATGTCCCAGTACTAAACATAATAGCTGGTCATTTTTAGATACTGTTTAGGTTATCAAGTATTCTATTAAGTACAATTTTGTTATAAAATTTATAGAGATTGGTGACATTATTTGTATGGTCAAGATTATACTCTTCACATAACAACAAATGCTAAAGTAAAAGGAAATATCCCAAATACCTATTGGTTTATCTATTTCTTACTTCAGAATGCCACTTTTTTTTTCAGTTCCAAAATGAAAATTTAATACCTTCTTGGGAGTTGAGGGTACTAGAAAATGGGAGAAGGCCAAGATAAATAGCACAGAGTTTCACCATCAGGCTAATGAGTGAGAATGATTTAAATATGGCAGGGCCATGAGCCCCCTGAGTTACAAAAAGTATGTCTGATATTCTAGAAACTGAGAGCTTTCTGCTTGATGTATAAGAGAAACTCTACAGGCTATTTGAAAGCTTTCACTTATTATACAAAACTACTGCCTCTGAGTATTATGTTTCACTTCTAGTAATGGAGAATTCATCCTTTACTAGACCAATGCCTTCCCAACGCCAACCAGGAACAATCAGAAACTTTGTACAAAGAGGGTTTTTAAATTACCAGGACTGGGACTAGGGTGAAGTAAGTACAAAGTGCAAAATTTAGGAGTGCCAGGACCTCAGTAATTCAGAGAAATCACATTCTAATGCAGTGTTTTTAAAATTTAAAATTTGTGCAAAAACTCCACGGTGAACAAAGTGTCAAAATTTTAAATAAAAATAAGGCCAATGTTGTAGATTTTTCTCTCTTATCTCTGGTTCTAACGTGGTTCAGCGTGGCTCTGTCACTCATCCTTCTTAAAAATGTTGGTATTTTTCTGATCATGGATTTTTGCATTAATTAGTAAGCAACAAATAGAATAAAGGAAATTCTCTGGGTTCTGTGAAGGAGGTAGCTGCCCAGGGAACAACTGAGAGAAAAATGGTAGAAAAAATGAGTGAGGATCATCTCTGCTCCACCCAAACTAATCACAGTTATTCCTCAGCAAAGTGTCAAAAATGTGACTGTGAATGTTACCGTCTCAACAGAGCCAAACGTTTTCTGACCGTTGTTGTTAAATACTAGCTTCATCTTCATCTCTGCCTGGCATTTGGACCCTGCTGTATAATCTGTAGTAACTCCAGTCTGGAACACCATAGAACAATTTGAGAATTTGAACTAAAACTACTGCAAGGGGAATCATTATCGAATTGCCACTAAGGAAAGCCTCCAAAAACTAGAAGAAAAAAAAAAATCTTTTGGTAATGGCTTCTGTCTCAGGTTATTTGAGTGTAATTTGACAGAATTTGGTAATAGGGATATTTGGTAAATTCAGAGATGCTCTGCCAGAATCCTTTCAAGAACCCTTGCTACTTGGTTCTGGGGAATGTAGTCATTATTGCTCCCACCTTTCACTTCCTTCAGGGTCCTCCTTAGGTATAAAGAACACCTTCCCTGATATCACACCCCTCTCAGGGCTGCCCATATCTGCTAGATGAGCAGAACAGGAGTTGAAGGGCCCTCAACATTTCAATCTAAGGCAAACAGTTCTGAAGGGCAGTATTCCTGCATAACTCTTGCTGGATTGGTCCAAGATACATTGCTCTGCATTGGTTCAATTTCTCCTGATGCTCAGCCTTGCTTCTTCTGCTTCCTTTCATATCTCTCATTCCAAAGCCCATGTCCACATTTGCTTTCCAAACCCAACTTGGACAGAGAGGTAAACTAGATGACATTTTTTCCTTTTATGATTATTATTCCAAACAACAAAAACCTAATGCAAAAAATGATTAAATACACCACTATATTTTCCACATAACACTTCGAGCTCTCTAATTTAGATTGTAATCGGCAGGCTCCAGATGGTAAAGAATCCACTTGCAATGCAGGAGCCCCAGGTTCGATCCCTGGGTCAAGAAGAGCCCCTGGAGAAAGGAATGGTAACCCACTCCAGTATTCTTGCCTGGAGAATTCCATGAACAGAGAAGCCTGGTGGGCTACAGCACATGGGGTAGCAAAGAGTCAGACATGACTGAGCGACTCACACACTTTCTTTCTTTCTATGATCTTGGATTCATACTTTTGACTGATATTTTTTAACATACAAAACCTTATAGCACATTTGTCACATGTCTATCTTTTGCAGCGCCCTTGTGGTAGGAGATCCAACCAGTCCATCCTAAAGGAGACCAGCCCTGGGTGTTCATTGGAAGGACTGATGCTGAGGCTGAAACTCCAATACTTTGGCCACCTCATGCGAAGAGTTAACTCATTGGAAAAGACCCTGATGCAGGGAGGGATTGGGGGCAGGAGGAGAAGGGGATGACAGAGGATGAGATGGCTGGATGGCATCACCAGCTCGATGCACATGAGTTTGGGTGAACTCCAGGAGTTGGTGATGGACAGGGAGGCCTAGTGTGCTGTGATTCATGGGGTCGCAAAGAGTCAGACACTACTGAGTGACTGAACTGAATTGAACTGACTGTGGTATTCCATTGTAGATTTCTTAACTGTCTCCAAATTTATGGCCTTAAATTTTTTCACTGCTTAAGATAGTACTGTTATAAATATTTTTGTACAAATTGCTTGCTTGCTTTTTTGGATTAATTCCTTTGACAATTGCCTTCCTAGAGTTGGATCAGAGTCCTGTAAATATCAACACTCGGACCAGTTAGCAGAGGAGAAAGGAAGAATAAAAGGGAAAAGAATAAGGAGTCACATAATTACCACCTTTTCCTTTCTTGTATATAAAAGTTGTCTGTAAAAAGAATGAATATAAATCTCGAACAACCTGAAAATCCAATCTTGGCTAATTTCATTTTCCCTATGAATCTTCTTGAATAATCCTTCTTTACAGTAATTTAGACTTTGAATATGGATAGTGAAAATAAATTTGTTTATATACCATTATACAAAATCCAGTTCATAGAATATTCAATGACTTATGTTTAGTATAAAAGAAAAAAAGTTCAAAGGGTAAACAAGTTTGGCAAATAGTACATATTAAAAGTCTTCTTAAAGATTAATAATGTAGTTTAGTTCAGTTGCTCAGTCATGTCCAACTCTTTGCAACCCCATGGACTGCAGCATGCCAGGCCTCCCTGTCCAACACCAACTCCTGGTGCTTGCTCAAACTCATGTCCATTGAGTTGGTGATGCCATCCAACCATCTCATCTTCTGTCATCCCCTTCTTCTCCTGCCTTCAATCTTTCCCAGCATCGGGGTCTTGGAAAGTGAGTCAGTTCTTTGCATTAGGTGGCCAAAGTATTGGAGTTTCAGCTTCAACATCAGTCCTTCCAATGCGTATTCAGGACTGATTTCCTTTAGGATTGACTGGTTGGATCTTCTTGCAGTCCAAGGAACTTTCAAGAGTCTTCTCCAACACCACAATTCAAAAGCATCAATTCTTTGGCACTCAACTTTCTTTATCGTCCAACTCTCACATCCATACATGACTACTGGAAAAACCATAGCTTTGACTAGACTGACCTTTGTTGGTAAAGTAATGTCTCTGCTTTTTAGCATGCTGTCTAGGCTTCTCATAACTTTAAAGGAAAAATTCTTACAGCAAAGAAACTTATTAAATTTATTTAATCCATCTATCCAGAAAATTAATACATAAGGAAAAAAGAGACTATGGTGTATATAGTATCATTAAAAAACTTTTAGGAAAAAATGTTTATATATGCAGACTCACTATTTTAACATGTACCTATATTTCTACAGAGCCCATTTATGCAATACACTATTATCCCCTCCAAAACCTACCACCAATCCAGGCAAATTTTAGGTGTTTTACAAAGGTTTATGAAATTGCAGTAAATGTCTGTTAAAAATTGCTTTGTTCAATCCTAGATATTTATATAATATAGTTTTAAAGAAAGATAGCAGCTAAGGGGAGCTACAGAAAAAAATCATAGAACTCATGTTGAATTATTTTTGTTGTACATATGAAGTTGTTCTGTGAGAATAAGAATACTCAGCAGATGTACAGATCCATTATCTTTTCATATGGCAATATGTTCCTCTTTTCAGAAAATTGGAGCGTTTGGAACATAAAATAATATAAATGGGCTGATGGGCAAAGCATTGTCTATGAAGATGATTGGCACAAAATAATGAAACAATCATAAATGATGTTACATAGGTGAGTTTAATTGGATAGTAACTCTTGATGTTCACCATTTAACGAGGCATCAAGTATATAATAACCCTGTAGCATACTTGGAGCAGCAGATTTCCTGCACATATATCCACACGCAGCTCCCACATTAAAACCCAATGTCTGGTTTCCATTTATTGTCGTTTCATCCTTGACCCTCTCAAGTCTTATTGGAGCTACTCCATGAGTCACATAACCTGTGTATTCAGAAATCGGTGTTTGGAAAGCTACATCTGGTGATTAACATTAAAGATAGAAAATGAGAGATCTGAAACAGCCGACTTAATTCATTCTCACTTGGCACTGCCACTACTAGCTCCACTATTACAGATTGAGCTCCAAGAACTACGCAGAAATCCCCTCCTACCTTGAAATTCCAAATTATATTTCTCTCTGTATTTTTAGATAGTCCTAAAATTATTACTCAAGTAAAGATTTTAAAAGTCAAGATTAACCCTTCATTTTTAAAGTTGAGAAAACTGAGAGCCAGAAAGTTGAAACTACTTGCCCAGATTCAGAGAATAAATTTTGTGTAAGTGTGTATGAAAATACAGTGTCTCTTGGCTCTTAATACCATGTTTTTCACTGCATTTTTCTAAGAAACTTTGGAAGTATAGCTAAAAAACATTGCATTATGATTAAAGAGTACAAGTTTTAAAGTTAGAAAGACTAAGGTAACAAAAGGAGTCTGATTTAACTCTCTGCCCTTATTTTATCCATTAGTAAAAGAGTAACGCCGTTCTCTCTGAAGAGGAACCATCAAGGGTAAAGCACTGCCACCACCTGGAAACTGGGTTCACTTCTCAGAAGGCGTCAGCCCAACAGACACGACTAAAGTAGAGCGGAGGAAGGAAGAATTTATTACTTGCAGTCTTTGATTACTTAAAATTACTCTTCTCTATTAAAAGAGCTAAGTTTTGAAGAAAGAGACAAAATGGTGCAGTAGAAGACATTCAGCTCACCTCCTCTCATAAGCACACCAGAATCCCAACCATCTGCTGAAGAACCAACCACTGATTTTAAAAAAAGGAAGAATGGCATCCTTCCTTATGACGTAATATTGTTGAGTTTTATGTAGCAAGATATTCTTTAATCCTATAACTATTGTTAATACAGCTTTATTTATTTTAAATTTTTTAAAACTTACCACAAACAGTTATCTTGACATAAGCAGAAAAACATTTCTAGGACTTGAAAGACACTTCTCTTTCTCTGCCCATTTGGTATCAAGATAGGCTAACTAAACAATGGAAATCTGGGAAATTAATCTTACAGGGAAAAGGGTATGCTTGTATTTCTCCAGATAAATCCAACAAGAATCAGTTGACTCCATCTTCAGAAGATCCGCCCCAGGAGAGCCTCTGGTGTTCAAAATAAAAAAGAAACGACAAAATTCCAGGGAAGAAAAAATTCCAATACAAACCATGGGGACTCTAAAAATCTCCAAGAAACACCGCCCTCAACGTCATCGACCTTATGATCTCCTTACCTAGGGATAAACAAAAACCCTAACTAATCAAGCTAAAAATCTGGTTTCACAACAGAGAATGCCTCGGAATCCGGAAAATATTTTTGTTGCTATGCTTGCTTTGCTTGCTTTTGCTTCCCACCCCCCCAACCCCCCCCAACCCCCCCAACCCCCCCACACCCCCCCCGCCGCTCAAGCTGAATTAATTAATCATACTTATTGGACCTATATACCTAACCACCTTTTTTACTACAGGTATTTTAGACAATAGACTGGTGGAACCCATCCTTATTATAAAAATGTCTCAGAGCAATCGGGAACTAGTGGTTGACTTTCTCTCTTACAAGCTTTCCCAGAAAGGATACAGCTGGAGTCAGTTTAGTGGTATGAAAGAACACAGAACTGAGACCCCAGAAGGGAGAGAGTCAGATATGGAAACCCCCAGTGGATCAGTGGCAACCCATCCTGGCACCTGGCAGATAGCCCCACAGTGAATGGAGCCACTGGCCACAGCAGAAGCTTGGATGCCCAGAAAACGATCCCCATGACAACAGTAAAGCAAGCCCTGAGGGAGGCAAGCAATGAGTTTAAACTGAGGTACCAACAGACATTCAGCGACCTGATGTCCCAGCTCCGCATCACCCCAGGGACAGCATGTCAGAGCTTTGAACAGGTAATAAATGAACTCTTCCGGGACAGGGTGAAGTGGGGTCACGTTGTGGCCTTTTTCTCCTTCAGTGGGACACTGTGCATGAAAAGCATAGACAAGGAGATACACGTATTGGTGAGTCAGGTCACAACTTCAATGGCCACTTACCTAAATAACCACGTCAAGCCTTGGATCCAAGAGAACGGCGGGTGGGACACTTTTGTGGAACTCTACGAAAGCAATACAACAAACGAGAGCCAGAAGGGCCAGGAGCGCTTCAACTGCTGGTCCCTGACGACACGACTGTGGCTGGTGTGGTTCTGCAGGGCTTGCTCTTCAGCTCATAGTAACTATTCCTTTCATTATAGTCATTCATATTTTATACAAGCTTATGTTCCTCTTCCTTCTGTTATAGCTATAGAGAACTTACAATTTAATAAGACTCAACGTTTTGTGACTTATATAGATTACAAATTGTATACTTGTTTTAATTCCTCTGTTTCTTTGAAATATGAACCCCTAGAAAGAGGGTCCCATGGCAGGACTTGTCTCCCAACAACTCACTAAATTACTCCGGTGATCTAAACAATTCATTGGATGGTTAATTCTTGACATTTTGAGATTAATAGCCATTTACACTACTGCTGCTGTTGCAGGCCTCGCAAACCTCATTTCAAACACAAAACTTTATTCAAAATTGGACCAAAGATGCCCATACTATGTGGGCCACTCAGGCTCAGACAGATGAGGAAATTCAGGATGAAATACAGGAACTAAAAACAGCTGTCAAATGGGTCGGAGATCAATTAATAGATTTACAAAACCAAATAATGTGATTGGAATTCTACTCAATTTTGTATCACCCCCGTTCAGTTCAACTATAGTGCCTACAACTGGGAGCAAATTAAATTTCATTTGCAAGACATACATGACAATGCTTCCCTAAATGCACAATTATTACAAAAAGAAATCTTTGAAACCTTCTCTAAAAGTCTGCCCTCTTCCAATAATTTGGAAACTTTAGCTGAACAGCGAGCTGATCAATTATCTGGGCTAGACCCTCGAAGATGGTTCCAAAGTATTACTCATAGTATTGGGTCTGGTGCCACAACATTGGTAATTGTCCTGGTAATTATATTTGTTATATACCAATGCCTTTCAACAAAAATTGTTCAAAGTAAACAAGCTCAATTGGTCAGGGCCTTTTTTACAAAAATAATAAAAAAGGAAGAATTGTCAGGGAACGTTTAATTTTAAGGGATCCTATAAGTTGTTTTCTGTTTCTCAAGGGCCTTCTGTTCCTTATCAGTTCCTGGAAAACAGGAAGGAGCAGAGCTGCATGCAGTTCTCAGGACTGAGGTCATGAGGCTGAAGGCATACATGGATTCCTTTCAGTAACCTTTTTACTTTTCGGTACAACTGCTTAGTCATGTTCCTATGTCCAATACATGGGTTGTCTTCTGGCCCTGTGACGATTGTTATTCCCCTAGTTACTGTTGTTAAGCGTCTGGTTTCGGTGTTTTTTACTCAACTTTATTTTTCTGCCTAAAGCGTCCTTGTATAACAATATATAAGCACACGCTGCCATGAATAAAGTACCCTTGTTCCACTAGAGACCTCGGTCCCCCGCGTCCTTCTTTTCTTTGCCTTCTTTTCGTCGACTCCTGTCCCCAGGTTCTGGTCTGTCAAGAAGACCGTAACAAACATGGTTAAGTGCCAAAGAACTGTTAACTATTATTATTATATATGTAAGTAAAGTTTATTTTCTGTATCTTATCATAGCCTTCAAAAACCACTGCTAGATTCATATCAGATTTGGAGACTAATCTCATGTACACGATAAGCCAGGTGTCACATTCAAAACTCATGCTGACTTCAGTGTCTGAAAGAAGAGAGTAGAAATACTTTTCCCTATTCCTCCCACTAGGTGCAACTGAAAATCCTAGACATTATATATTAAACCGACATAGGAAGATTTTCAAAGATAAAGAAGGCAGGCAATCCAGGGAACTAGAGCCCCAGGATCTACATGGTGGTGAATTCCCTTCATTTTCTTCTCACCTCATACGTCCCAGGCTGGGTACTGAAGAAGCCAGCAACCCAAAAATGTTAATGACAAAGACAAAAAAAAGAACCTCCCAGAAAAGCTTGCCCTCCTTTCCAATAGCCCCAGCAAAGGGACAGCTTAGCAAGACAGCCAACATTGAGACAATAACCACAGAAAAGCCTGCTGCCCCGCAAACAAAGGCCCAGTGGAGAGTCTAGGCTTCCCCACGCCACACCCCCTCACTCCAACCCCCATCCTCACCCGGTGCCAGGATGCAAGGAGGCGCCACCCTCCCCTCGAGGATGGCATCAGAGGAGGCCTAGTGCAGTCAGGACTTTTACCACAGCTCAGTAATAACCAGGCCACCCCAACAGTGCTGGTGGAAGCCTTGTAGGAAGCAGTTAGGAACTGTCTCTCCTCCCAGCCAAGGTGGTATCCACAGAGGCCAAGAGAGGAGATGATTTTTTATCAAAGTACAAAAGGAATGGAGGTAGAGGATAGGCTTTTTAACATATAGCACTGAAGCAACTGGACATATTTAAGCAAAAAAAATATAAACCTCAACCTAAGCCTGAAACCACTTCCAAAAAAAAAAAAGTCAAATCATATATTTAAAAATAAAATATATAAAATGATATATTTAAAAATAAATCATATATTTAGAAAATAACAGGAGAAAACCAGGGGGGACATAAACTTGGTGAAGAGTTCGTAAATATGACACCAAGAGTATAATTCATAAAAGTGAAAAGTCAGTAAATTCAACCACATCAAAATGAAAACTTCTGCTCTGTGAAAGATCTTGTTAAGAGGATGAAAGGACAAGCTACAGGGTATGAGAAACTATCTGATAAAGCACTCATCTAGAACTCTTAAAACCAAACAGTAAAAACAAACAGTCCAATTAGAAAATGGGCAAAAACATAGGGAAACCTTTCACTGAAGATGATATACAAATGGCAAGTATGCTTGGGAAAAAAGTTCAGTGTCATGAGCTAAAAGGTAAATGCAAATTAAAGCCATGATGAGATACCATTATATATGTCTCAGTGTGATTTAAAAAAAAATGGTGACACCACCAAATATCAGCCAGAATGCTGATACTTGATATACTGTACATTGCTGGTAGGGATATAACACGGCACAGCTACTTGGGAAAACAGTTTGGCATTTTCTTAATTAAACATATATTTACCAAACAACCCAGCAATTGTACTCCTGAGCATTTATCTGGGAGATATGCAACATTACTGTAGCAGCATCATTGTAAGAGACAAAAAATGGAAACAACCAAATGTGATACTGCTGAGCAGTAAAAAGAAATGAACTGTTGATAACACACAACTTGGATCTCAAGGACATTATGCTAAGAGAAAACAAACAAAAAATCTCAAAAGGGTACATACAGTCCATTTCTATAACATTCTGGAAATGATAAAATTTTAGAGACAAGAAATAGATTAATAGTTGCCAGAGGTTAGCCAGGATGGAGGAAGGGAGGGAATTCGATGTAGCTGTAAAAGGCACTGGGGGGAGTGGGAGATCTTTGTGGTGATGGAATAGTTCTGTGTCTTGATTGCACTGATGGTTACACGAGTCTACACATGAGATAAAGTAACATAGAATTCTATACACACATCATGTCAATGTCTAATTCCTGTCTTTGATATTATGCTATGATTATGTAAGATGGGCCATTGGGAGAAATTGAATGAAAGGTACACAGATCTTCCATGTACTACCTTTACGACTTCCTATGCATCTATAATTATTTCAAAATGAAAAGCTTTTGCTTTTGTTTCATTTGAGGGGCATTCCTAGAAAACAATAGAGACTTAAATGACTTCCAGTCAGAAGAACCATGCTCTGTCAAGGGCAGTTGAAAGCAAACGGCAATGAACAGGAGGATTAGCTACCAACCACAGGGAAATGCCTTATATAGAGACCAAGAAAACAGTCATTCCTTTCCCATATGAGTTCCCAGTAGGTTTAATGGTTTTTAACCCCTGACGGCAGATTAAAAACTAAGCCAGGAATTTTAGAATGTTCAATTTTCAGCCCTATCCCCAGTGATTCTGACTTTTTTGAGTTAGGATGATCACAATTATCCTAGAAGATTCTAGAGTGCAGCATGCACTGAGAATACTGTATTACAATAAAGAATGTAAAAGCAGTTCAGCGTCTGAAATGTGACACTCTTTTGAGCCCCATGAAGCCAAAATAAACACGAAGATTTATGTTATTCTAATGGTAAGGTTATTTTAAGGCCAGTTTCTGAGCCCCCAGAACCTCCTAAATCTTAATTAATGGAGCAATATTCGGAACCCAAGCAGTTTAAAAATATCATAGGTAGTTTTCAACATGCTATGTTTAAAAAGAAATTAGTATTTTATCTTTGGATATCACTGATTCTCTCAAAATGACCCCTTTATTTTTTCATAGCTATTAATAAGATGCAGGGAAAATAAGTGCTCTAAATTTCAGGTATTAATCTGTGATGAAATGCTTGTAGAAGGGGAATTCTCTGTGGTGTAAACCATGGAAAAGAGCAGCAGGGACCCTTTCATATTGCCCAGGATAGTAGAATGACAAATGTGTTCTATAAAGAGGACTTGACACAAATTTAAAAATTAAAAATCATTAAGCTTTATATTAATTACTATAATTATAAAAGGTTCTCAAAATTCCACATTAATATTTATGGCTTCAATTAAACTGTATTTAACAACAGTTAATGATGTTCCTGAGCAAAGTTGAATATTATAGTTAATATCTAACTGTGGTATAGGGCAAAATCCTGGAAACAGTGTGAGAGCTGTAATAGAGGGCTTCTGTTCATGTCTCTATTATTCTATTTCAAGTTATTCCAAGAACCCCAGATGAGTTCTTCATCAGTTTCCTCATGTATAAATTTGAGATAATAATAGTCTGAGGAAGAAGAAAAAAAAATACTAATATGAGAAAGCACTATGCCCTACAGTGCTAAACTGTCATTGTCATCATTATTACCATTTTAAAAATTCAATTCTTATATTTTAGCTGCCCACTTATAGGTCTATGAAATTAACTTGAAAAAAACTCTTATTTATATAACTAGAAGAAGCGTCCCATGATCAAATTTACTGTATGGAGAATCAGTTAATTGAAGGGTGATGGTTTCCAAATTGTAAGTGACTTGGGCATATTTGCTGACACTGATGAATCTTGTTAATTATAACTTATGAAAGTAGCCAGCTCCCTTGGCATATAGTGCCATGTGGCACACAAATATTGGATGTCATTTACAGTTTTCCTTTTATAAATTTAAAAGTTGTATTTTGTTTCTATGTCTAACCTTTCCATTAAAGGGAACTTCAGTTGAGCTAGCATTAAAATTTTAAGTTCTAGATTTAAGAGCAGATTTCTAGTAATATACATCAAGCTGTCAATATTGCAAACCCTAAAGCACTGTGGAAGGCTGTAAGATATCTGGAAGAATTTCAAATGTCCATAGCTTGCAGTACTAATTGGAAAGTATGAACATGATATTGAATCATGTGAGAATGAATGACATGTAAATTTTTTAAACTTCACAAATATAAAATTATACAATCCTAAATAGCTTATAAATAAACATCAATGAATGATTTGTTAGAACAATTGAAAATAATAATAACTTAAGAACTAGCTGTAACTTGAATATCAAAAACACAAATAATATTTTAATTAGGCCAAGTCCTTACAAATAGCTGTGAAAAGAAGAGAAGCGAAAAGCAAAGGAGCAAAGGAAAGATATAAACATCTGAATGCAGAGTTCCAAAGAATAGCAAGAAGAGATAAGAAAGCCTTCTTCAGCAATCAATGCAAAGAAATAGAGGAAAATAACAGAACGGGAAAGACTAGAGATCTCTTCAAGAAAATCAGAGATACCAAAGGAACATTTCATGCAAAGATGGACTCAATAAAGGACAGAAATGGTATGGACCTAACAGAAGCAGAAGATATTAAGAAGAGATGGCAAGAATACACAGAAGAACTGTACAAAAAAGAGCTTCACGACCCAGATAATCACGATGGTGTGATCACTGACCTAGAGCCAGACATCCTGGAATGTGAAGTCAAGTGGGCCTTAGAAAGCATCACTACGAACAAAGCTAGTGGAGGTGATGGAATTCCAGTTGAGCTATTCCAAATCCTGAAAGATGATGCTGTGAAAGTGCTGCACTCAATGTGCCAGCAAATTTGGAAAACTCAGCAGTGGCCACAGGACTGGAAAAGATCAGTTTTCATTCCAATCCCAAAGAAAGGCAATGCCAAAGAATGCTCAAACTACCGCACAATTGCACTCATCTCACACGCTAGTAAAGCAATGCTTAAAATTCTCCAAGCCAGGCTTCAGCAATATGTGAACTGTGAACTTCCTGATGGTCAAGCTGGTTTTAGAAAAGGCAGAGGAATCAGAGATCAAATTGCCAACATCTGCTGGATCATGGAAAAAACAAGAGAGTTCCAGAAAAACATCTATTTCTGCTTTATTGACTATCCCAAAGCCTTTGACTGTGTGGATCACAATAAACTGTGGAAAATTCTGAAAGAGATGGGAATACCAGACCACCTGACCTGCCTCTTGAGAAATTTGTATGCAGGTCAGGAAGCAACAGTTAGAACTGGACATGGAACAACAGACTGGTTCCAAATAGGAAAAGCAGTACGTCAAGGCTGTATATTGTGACCCTGTTTATTTAACTTATATGCAGAGTACATCATGAAAAATGCTGGACTGGAAGAAACACAAGCTGGAATCAAGATTGCCAGGAGAAATATCAATAACCTCAGATATGCAGATGACACCATCCTTATGGCAGAAAGTGAAGAGGAACTCAAAAGCCTCTTGATGAAAGTGAAAGTGGAGAGTGAAAATGTTGGCTTATAGCTCAACGTTCAGAAAACGAAGATCATGGCATCCGGTCCCATCACTTCATGGGAAACAGATGGGGAAACAATGTCAGACTTTATTTTTCTGGGCTCCAAAATCACTGTAGATGGTGACTGCAGCCATGAAATTAAAAGATGCCTCCTTGGAAGGAAAGTTATGACCAACCTAGATAGCATATTCAAAAGCAGAGACATTACTTTGCCAACAAAGGTTCATCTAGTCAAGGCTATGGTTTTTCCAGTGGTCGTGTATGGATGTGAGAGTTGGACTGTGAAGAAGGCTGAGCGCTGAAGAATTAATGCTTTTGAACTGTGGTGTTGGAGAAGACTCTTGAGAGTCCCTTGGACTGCAAGGAGATCCAACCAGTCCATTCTGAAGGAGATCAGCCCCGGGATTTCTTTGGAAGGAATGATGCTAAAGCTGAAACTCCAGTACTTTGGCCACCTCATGTGAAGAGTTGACTCATTGGAAAAGACTCTGATGCTGGGAGGGATTGAGGGCAGGAGGAGGAGGGGACGACAGAGGATGAGATGGCTGGATGGCATCACTGACTCGATGGACGTGAGTCTCAGTGAACTCCAGGAGTTGGTGATGGACAGGGAGGCCTGGCGTGCTGCGATTCATGGGGTCACAAAAAGTCGGACACGACTGAGCGACTAATCTGATCTGATCTGATAAATTATGACTTTTTAATTAACAAAAATATTTTTATTATACAAGTATGAGAACTTACCTTTTATCTATGTAGATATGTAACTAATATCATGTTTATATTTCAAACATACTAATTCTACATCTTTAAGAAAATTATTGTTAAAAATTAAAATTTAAAGTATGAAAGTAAACTTGGTGCTTCCTTAATAGCCATCATTTTCTGTACTACAGCTTTTTCTTCTTCTCCACGAAGAGATATCTACTTCAAAGTATACAAACATAAAAGCGAAAGTGTTAGTCGCTCAGTCTTTGTGACCCCATGGGCTATAAACTGCCAGGCTCCTCTGTCCATAGAATTCTCCAGGCAGGAATACTGGAATGGGTCACCATTCCCTTCTCCAGGGGATCTTCCCAACCCAGGGATTGAACCCAGGTCTCCTACATTGCAGGCGGATTCCTTAACGTCTGAGCCACTAGGGCAGCATACGTGTGTAGTTGTCCTTACATAAGAAAGCAATAATGATGTGACTGTATTGGCTCATCTGTTTGCCTTCTACCTCTCTTCCTCCCAAACAGAATTACAAAATCTTATTATAAATACATATTATAAATAACAGATTATAAATACACATTATAAATAACATAAAATAATTAGCCAAGGAAACTGAGATAGAATAATGAGTGTTTGAAAAATAAGTTGAAGCTGTAAGTAGTTTAGAATGCACATGGCTTGGAATACTTGCTGGAGAAGGGCTACAAATTTAGCTTTAAGGGAAAAATATGATGGGTTAATGATCCATCAGGTCCAGATGCTCAGGAGGTGTGATTATTTCCAGGGCTGACATATGTGAGACATCTCTCCCATGCATCCTTATACAGTAAGGCTCTCTTTGCTGGCATCATCAACACCACCTCTACACTAGTGGTAAGTGTCACAGGCATTTTCTTGTAGCAGCTCTCTAAGCTGACTGATGCTATAGCATCAAAGTTTAGGAAAGTTTATTTTACAGAAGTCAAAACTGTGCAGAACAGGGACCCAGTGCCCTAATGGGCAAGAAATATGGACTTGAACCATAGCGAAAGTACAGTGGCAAAATGGCTCTATCTTAAGCCACAGACAATTTTAAAGTTAACAAGAGGAAAAACTTTTATTGAAACTTTTATTTCATATTTAACAAGACAGAATTTGGAGACCAGGGATGTTGTTAAAACATTGTTTTAGATCACAGGAGGAATACTCTGGAGCTCTTATGATAACTCCAACTGATGACTGGTTTTATTTAATCATATTTCTATGATCTAAAAATCTCAAAAGAATTTGTCAAAATAATTATCTTGACTTTGGATCAGAGAAGGAACTATTGTCCTTAAATTACAGAATTTCTTATAAAAGGAAGAACGTTAATATTTGATTCAACTTTTTTTTACTACCATACTATCAAAGTAACAGTAATTGCATATTTAGCACTCACAGTGTGAAAGGTGCTGAATTAACATTCTTTTAATAATAGCAAAATGACACTGTCCTCAGATGCAGAAATCTAGGAAAATGTTATGTAAATATTTGAGGTCACAATTTTATCTGAAGTGTTTAGAAAAAGGAGCGAGATATTGAAATGAGACAAATGGCTTAGATGCTTAATGGAAACAGATGGACAGCAATTAGAGGGGATGCTAAGCCAGAAGCACCACTGCGAATAGTTTTCGGCTGGAGAAGAGTGAATGATGACAGCCCAGGAAGGAGAGGACCGAGAGAGGATAAGTAGAAATCGCTTACTCCAGCTCCGGTTTTACCTCAACTTCTCAGTTAGTAAATAAAGAAAGAATTTTAAGGTTGAAAAATAATTTAAGCAATGCTGTACTCTTGCCTGGAAAATGGACAGAGGAGCCTGGTAGGCTGCAGTCCATGGGGTCCCTAAGAGTCCGACACGACTGAGCGACTTCACTTTCACTTTTCACTTTCATGCATTGGAGATGGAAATGGCAACCCACTCCAGTGTTCTTGCCTGGAGAATCCCAGGGACGGGGGAGCCTGGTGGGCTGCCGTCTATGGGGTCGCACAGAGTCGACTGAAGTGACTTAGCAGTAGCAGCAGAAAATGAAAGGGCTTCCCTGGTGGCTCAGACGGTAAAGAATCCTCCTGCAGTATGGGAGACCTGGGCTCGATCCTGGAGTTGGGAAGATCCCCTGGAGGAGGGTACAGCAACCCACTCCAGTGTTCTTGCCTGGAGAATCCCATGCACAGAGCAGCCTGGCGGGCTACAGTCCATAGGGTTGCAAAGAGTCAGACATGACTGAGGGACTAAGCCCAGCACAGAAGATGAAAGTTCACTTTAAATCATAGGATATCATTTATTCTTTCTCCCCCACCCTCCTCTCTCTCCTCTTCTTCCTTTTCTCTTTTCACTTACCACAGCCAGGATTTGTTTTATAGCTTTGTCATTTTCTTCATTTTGTAGGAAAAGGGCACAGACACTCTCACAACTGCAATCTTGCGTTATTATTGTAAAGGAGAGGAAAAAAAAAAAACAACTGTATTTTAAAGGATGGGAGGATGAGGTGGAAAGGAACTGGCTACTAACATTCATTTTCTTCATGTTCAGTAAGTCTAGCAAATCTGAATAATGAGGAAAGAGAAGGGGGCTAAAATGGCTTAGAGATTCTTCAGGTTCACTTTCATAAAACACTAGTTGTAAATTTCTGGTTTGGCAAATCATTTCTAACTAGGATGAGACAGGCAAGTTGGGATAAGTGTATAACTGCGCTTATTACTTGGTTTGTTCTGATTATATTTAATAATGTTGCACAATGACTTTCAAAATACACCCTGCTAATGATTTTAATTTCAGTTTTCTTTTTTGAGGTTACCACTTAAATAGCCTGAGGCATTAGTGTTTTGACAGAAAATGCTGGGAGTTACTTGTAAACCACTCACCTTCAAAATCTTGAAACATGTATCATTAAAAACCTAATTGAAATCATGTTATGTCAAATAAGACAAATAGTACAAGAAACAGTGTACACGAAGAGTGGAAATATTTGGGAGAAAAATAAATCTTTCTAATTACTCACTAGTGTTTGGGGAAAGCAGGTGCTTGCTCATAAGGATAGTAACTTAGGAGATTCCTTGCTTTTTCAGTAATGGAAAAGCCATTGAAGTTTTTAAAACATGCATCAAGCTATAATAATAAATATGTATGTGTCTCGAGTAGAACAAAAAAATTCAATTTTAAATATTAAAACAACTGTAGCTTATTGAATATCAGAAAAAAATAAATATTTGAAATTACCTAGATTGGTGATTAGCACCAAATTTCTTCACAGAAGATTTAGCCATACACTTTTTTTTAAAGATTTATTTATTTATTGGCTGGACTGGGTCTTTATTGCTGCGTGCAGGCTTTCTCTAGCTGAGGTAGCAGGAGCTACTCTGTAGTTGCAGTGTGTGGGCTCCTCATTGTGATGGCTTCTCTTGCTGGAGAGACCAGCTCTAGGCACCAGGCTTCAGTAGTTGCTGTACATGGGCTCAGTAGTTGTGGCACACAACTCCATGGCACGTAGGATCTTCCCAAACCAGGGATCCAACTGGTGGATCTTCCCGGACCAGGGATCCAACCAGTCTCCCTTACATTGCAAGGTGGACTCTTAACTACCAGACCACTGGGGAAGCCCTAGCCAAACACTTTTAAATTTATATCAGAGTCACAAGTATTCAAAGGAATACTGAAAAATAGGTGACCAAAATTCTTGAAGAAGCATGAATTTTCAATTTCAAAAAGCTTGGATTAAGATACTGTGTGAAAGTGAAAGTGAAGTAGCTCAGTTGTGTCTGACTCTTTGTGACCCCACGAACTATTTCTTACCACGCTCCTCCGTCCATGGGATTTTCCAGGCAAGAGTACTGGAGTGGGGTGCCATTGCCTTCTCCAGAGGATCTTCCCGACCCAGGGATCAAACCCAGGTTTCCCGCATTGTAGGCAGACACTTTACCATCAGGGAAGCCTAAGATACTGTGTAGGAGTCATATTATATGGCAGAAAAAAGTCTGGCTAAAATCCAGAGGCCTGGATTTTGCAACACCCATTTTTGCCTCTTCACCACTGTAAGTTTTCCTTTGTATCTAATATGAAAGCTTTGGACTAAATACACTGAGTTCCATTCTAATTCTCATACTTTATGAATTTGCAAGATCTTATTGGAAAAAGAGAATGTATTCTCAATCCAAGATTAGTGTTCAGAATTCAATTATGTTCCAGGATTCAAATGTGCACGTTATGATCTCAGTTTTCAAAAATATTTACATATAAAAGAATTCTAAGAGGGCATACACCAAAATGTCAGCATTTATTTTATTTAACAGCATTTATTTTATTTAACAGCATTATTTTATTTAGCGATATTATTACCACTGCCACATGCCAGGCACAGGGATCTTCACCAAGTACCGTGGTGAACAAGAAGGATCCAGGCCTGTCGCTCATGAAGCATGTCAACCAGTGGCTCTATCTTGGGAAGGCAGAATTGCAGTGTGATTTTCTTTTTTTTTTAATCTCATTTCTGAAGTTGCTACATTTAACACTTTTGTAATAAGAAAATGTTACTACTTAAAAATTTCTACTGTTTTCGAGCCTCACATAGTTCTACTATATCTATGCGGTGATGGGCTAAAGAACACTCAGAACTTGAATGATGCTACAATGTTTAACAAAAGCAAGGCACCTGATTAAATCTATTTTCACAAGTGATGGGTTTTATGAGTTTTATTATTGACTTATTGGTGTATCAGACCCTTGTGGTCAGGTGATCAGATAGAAATGTGAGACTGCTTACAATTCTTAATCCTATCTAGGAACCTAGAAAACTCTTGTAAAAACTTTGGTGATAAAATATCCAGAAGAAACTATTTTTTTAAACTTTTTTTTTAATTTATTTTTTTATTTAAGGATAATTGCTTTACAGAAATTTGTTGTTTTCTGTCAAATGAAATTTTATTTTTTAAGTAAAATCATTATGGACAAACCTCAGTAGTCATACACCAGATAGTAAAACTATACAGGGCTACCTATAAAAATAGATTTGATCCCAAACTAAAGTAGCCTCTCTGATGAGGTCTGTAATACTGTCATAATCCTTGCCATTTGGATTGCCAATGGCAATATAATCCTTGCCAATCTTGATCCATTTTTTCTAGTCATTGTTTATTGATTTCTGTTTAGTCTTGTATGATTCACATTTTCTTTTTTTTAATATGATTCACTTTTATTGTCTCATAGTACTCCTTGATTAAGGACCTGTTTGGGAGAAATGAGAAATTCCTTCTAACATTTGCAATACTTAAGCTTTTCAGCCAGATATGGCTTTCTTTCTTATAACATTTTTGCACTTTTCCTTTCTAAGTTTTCTTTTCATAATTATCGTCTTCTAAATCACCCATAAGTCTTCATTCCACATGAATTTAACCTGATAGCATTTTAGAAATTACTGTTCTTCTGCTATTGCAATTATTTTTCCCAATCTGATAATACATAGCTTTCCAGATATTTTCATTCTTCTTATTACTATCATTGACATAATTTTTAGTAGTCTATTATTGGGCTTCCCTCGTGGCTCAGTGGTAAAGAATCTGTCTGCCAATGCAGGAGCTGTGGATTCAATCCCTGGGTCAGGAAGATCCCCTGGAGAAGGAAATGGCAACTCACTCCAGTATTCTTGCCTGGGAAATCCCAGGGATAGAGGAGCCTGGCAGGCTGCAGTCCACGAGATCACAAAAAGAATTGGACACAGCTTACCAACTAAACCAACAACAACAACAAAATCTATTACTAACATTTAAAAGCAGACATATCTACATGTAATATGCTAATTATAGCCCAAAGGAATACATATTAATAAACAGGATGTTGAGAATGATCTAGATAATAATATAAGAAAAATGCTGGCATTTTTCAGTACCTAGGTAGGAGTGTTTTGTTTCTATAGACAGCCTAATCTGATATTCAATAATTTTAGAAAATTCAGGATAATATAACAGAAATAGTTATTTGTTAATTTGTGGAAATGGATTTGAACCACTCTTCCTCCAGTTTTCTATAGTCTTCTATAGTGGTATTTTATTAATTTGCTATATTCATCATGCTGTAGTTTAGGCCTGTGTCATGATATTCTCTAACCAGGAGCATTAACCTCTATTTTTACATACAGTTTAGGCTATATTAGCTTGAAACTATTCTTCCTATGTCTTATCACTAACTTTTTAATTTACATTAACAAAATTTTTTCAGATCTTATTAATACAAGGCACATTTGGAGACACAAAATCTAAACGTTATTTCTGTCCTCTGGGAAATTTCAACCTAGCTAGGGAAATTAAACAAATTATAATAATTCAAACTTAATTTCTAGTTAAATTTAATCCAAGTTCTTTTGGGTTGTACAGCATAAACTACGACATGTACAGTGTAAATTCCATAGTTATTTGAATATGAAGATAATGTGACTGCAACAGTCCAGACCTCATTAATCACCAGTATTGGTTCAGTTGATCTACAACTGATCATTGACAGCTGATCTACAGCTGGCTTGACAAATGTACGTTTCCCTTCACCTCTTAGCCCAGCATAGAGCACGTGTCATAAAATATCCAAAGTGCTTTCCTCTGAAACACTGATAAATGTTACTATATACATTTTACACATAAAGAAATTAGAACTCAGAAAAGTTAAGTTCTTTGCCCCAGTGCCACATCTAGGGACCCCTTTTAAGTCTTATCCTTTCAATAAAACATGGTTGCTATGGAACCACTAATGTCAAAATCATTGTTCCTTTAGTAAATCCCCCAACAACTGCTTAGATCTATCCCAGGAATAGTAGAATCGGATCTATGCAAAATTTATGGAAACTATTGCCTTTTCTACATTCACAAAGTATTTCTGGGAGAAATGAGAATTGAGAAGATCTGAGATCAATTAATAGTCACATCTTATAATATCATGCTGTAAAGGATCTGAAGACTTGTTTGAGATTAATTTTAAAAAGTGCCATCATTAATTATTGATGTTACCATGGGCATAGAAAGAGGAAGTTCTTGTATACCACTAAGGCATTTTTTACCCCTAATCACAGTTTATCCATTTTACCTACAATATAATTTTACTGGTTTGTGGTCACTTTATTTTTCACTACAGTGCATGCTGTAATCTACCATGACCCTCTGCTTTGACTCCCTTATCACACAACACACTAATTTTTCTATTCTAGCTCCTAGTAACTATCTACTTCAAATAGTTCTTTTTATAATCATGAGGGGGAAAGATCTTTAACCCATTTAGCTTATCTTATGGAGAGATTATAGTTTGTCACTTTGAATAGCTAGGTATCACATGGATATAAAGAATCAAAGTCAACATATAGAAATAGAAAATAATTTATAGTCACAAAGAATTGAGTTATAGTTACCATAGTAACCTTAACTATGAACATTAACCATTTCTAAGGTAGAAAACTCAACCGTAATAGTACAGAAACATGGCTTTTTCATTCTTAATAAGCTGGAGATATTATATATCATAATTGTATGCAATAAATTACTTCTGTGGAGTAAAGAAACCTCTAAGATGGTAAATCAGCAGTTTTTAAGGGCTGACTAGCTTCTGCAAGATGCCCTGTGGGCAGAAAAATAATATACCTTCTATTGCAAACTGTCTATGGATATCTATGTAATAAGAGAAGTAAAAATAAACATTTGGACATACTATAGTCTTGGAAATAAAGACAAATTTCTAATAAAATCATAGAATCTCTGAGTTGGTAACAACTTTAAGGACCAGCCCAACGCAAAAGTGTATTGTATGGATTCCCTAACAGATTACAGCCAGGCTCAGCTGAAAACTTCAGCAATAGAGATCTCCCTTTCTCACCAAATGACCCTTCTTAGTATTGTACAGATTGAGGTGTTATTATAAAGTAGTTTCTGTGAACCAACAGTCTGCCTCCTTTTTTGCTTTTTTTTTTATACCCACTGATTTCTGCTCTGCTCTGCTCTCTGCAATGGCACAGAGTGAAAATAAACCCTATAACAACACTTGACAATCCTTTAGATAACTGAAGACAGCTAGTAAGATTTTTTTGACACCCCACTCCAGTACTCTTGCCTGGAAAATCCCATGGACAGAGAAGCCTGGTAGGCTGCAGTCCATGGGGTCGCTAAGAGTCGGGCATGACTGAGCAACTTTACTTTCATTTTTCGCTTTCATGCATTGGAGAAGGAAATGGCAACCCACTCCAGTGTTCTTGCCTGGAGAATCCCAGGGATGGGGGAGCCTGATGGCCTGCCGTCTGTGGGGTCGCACAGAGTCGGACACGACTGAAGTGACTTAGCAGCAGCAGCAGTTAGATGTTTCACCCGTCTGATTCCTAAAATTAACCTTAGTTCCTCCCACTCTTCCTGTAGATCACAGTTTCCTAACACTGCCAGCCTCTACTGGTCATGTGACAGACCTTAGATATGTCTCTTGAATTAAGGGGTGTGTGTGTGTTTAGTTGCTCAGGTATGTCCAACTCCTTGCAACTCCATGGACTGTAGCCCACCAGGCTCCTCTGTCCATGGAATTTCCCAGGCAAGAATACTGGAATGAGTTTCCATTTCCTTTTCCAGAGGATCTTCCCAACTCGAGGATTGAACCCACATCTCCTGTGTCTTCTGCATTGCAGATGGATTCTTTACCTGCTGAGTCATGGGGGAAGCTTGAATTAAGGGGGAAGGGCTGCTAAATTGAGCAAAGTAACTCTCTAATGTATCTCTTAAACATCCCAGGAATTTGACCAGGGTAGTCTCTCTCAGTGGAGAAGGCAATGGCACCCCACTCCAGTACTCTTGCCTGGAAAATCCCATGGATGGAGGAGCCTGTGGGCTACAGTCCATGGGGTCACGAAGAGTCGGACACGACTAAGTGACTTCACTTTCACTTTTCACTTTCATGCACTGCAGAAGGAAATGGCAATCCACTCCAGTGTTCTTGCCTGGAGAATCCTAGGGACGGGAGAGCCTGGTGGGCTGCCGTCTATGGGGTTGCACAGAGTCGGACACGATTTAGCAGCAGCAGTCTATCTCAGACTGAAGGAAACTAAACTTTTCACAGTATTCTTATTAACCATGTAGTCAATTAATCACTGCAGATTGTTTCACATGAACTGCTTTGCTTTTTCCTACAGTTTTGTGCTTGTATATTAGCATTTCTAAGTCTAAGCAACAGCCCCTTTTTCCTGCTGATTCCATCTTGTTTCGGTCTGATATTTTTTGTCAAATATAATTTGACAGAGTTGAGGAATAAAGTTCTGAGGCTACCATTGCCACATTTTGTATTTCTAATGTCTTCTGTTTCCATGGTGATTTTCCATATTTGCCTTCATTCCAGATGGAAACAGAGGTGGAGGTGATACTCTTGTCTTGTATTTTGATGCCTTGGTATTTGTATAGCTTTTTAAACCTCACAGCCACTTGTAAGATTGACTTACACCAATTGGTATACCTTTATTTTAGAGATGAGGGTACTTGCAAGGCCACACAGCTCCTAAGAGACACAATTAGGACTAGAACACAGCCTAATTTCTCCCTATATGGCCTATTGTAGCCTTCAACGGGATCCATGCTTACCCTGAGGTGGGCAACAGACTCCATTACTACCAACATAGCTGCGACTGAAATCCAGGCACTATTAGGAAGAAAGGAGCATCTTCAATTTTTGTATGCATTCTATTCATGATAAACAAGATAGCCAGTATTTAAAGTAATATAGCCATCAATGTTGTTAGCTACAGATGTTAAATAAGCTGTGAGTATATCTGAACTATCATTGACCTACATAGCCAGCTTATCCATAAGGATATCATAAGAGGTAATACTTTTTTCTAAAATTATCATATACCAGTCTTACATTCCCTCCCTACTAGTCTAGTAACTTTGATAAAATACTTTGGAATCTTTTATCCTAAAGAAGTCAAGTAAAATCTTATATTCTTTTATAAATATTAATTATTTATATAATATTTTGTTCTACCATCTCTCAATGAATAGATTTTTACTCTCTGAAATGGGGAAATTATTATCTTTCAAGTCTCCAGAAACCTTTGCAGGACTCTATGATTTTTTGGTATTTTGTTAATATTAATAGAAAATCTTAGATAACTGATGAAGGTTTCTTTGCCATCCTGAAATGACACTTCATCTGCTTCTGGAGACTAAAGCTGCTTTGCATTTATCAGAAGTTTCATATTACCTTCTTAAATATCTTGGTCTATGAGTCCTTCAATAATTTGATGATTTCCTATTTTTATTTGAAAAATATTGAAGCAAAACAGGCTCAGATATTGTTTGTGACATATAGAAATCTGAAATCATTTTCCTCTAACATTGAGCCTAAATCTTTTTTATTCTTATTCCTGCTCCTCCTGCTCTTTAAGCTTTTAAAATAGTTTAAAAAGTCACATGGGTTGTTCCCTGTAACTTTTTTTAAAACAAATTTATTCCAGATCTTAGTCTTTCCTATATTATTTCTAGATATTTGTGCTACCCTTTTAAATTAGCTGTTATTTTTAAGTCTCTTTATTTTTTGCACATCTTTTTAAACAGAAGATGTTAATCAGAAAACTCCTTATACAATCATACTTATTTTTTACTAGTGCTTCCTTATATTCTTTTTCTTTGAGGTATTTAGTTTTCAATGACATTTTTACAAATCTGAAACTCTCAAAAATGTTTTCTAAAAAATAAATAAATCTCTTACCCATTGTATGCCATGGATCATTTTATAACCCCTAATTTAGAAATGTACTTGTGTTTTCACTGAAATTTTTGAAATCTGTTTTTCTACTTTATTACTTTTTATTGTCTTTGAGTTACTGGCAAGTACAAATTAGCCAAGAATATGGCCAAGGAAACCTTCATACTGCAGACAAACAGTTGTGATAAATGAGTTTGACCAGATGTTTTCCTCTTTGGTTTAAGGAGAAAAAAAATCTGGGGAAATACTCTTCCCAGTTCATACAGATTTCCTATGGATAAAGCCTTGCCAGCACCAAATGGGATGAGAAAGATCTTTTGTAAAAGTAAACTGTTATACAGTGAAGTTTGATTACTATTATTGCTGACTTGCTAATACCTTAGAATTATTATTCCATATGGTGGAAAATTTTAAGAGGTACATGAAAATTATTAAATTCCCAATGTATACAGACTTGATATCTTTAGGACTTGGTATTTTATATGTATTAAAGCATAGCAGATTAGTCTTATCAGAAATCCAGACATGTAGAAATAAGCCCTATCACTATACGTATAAGCTACCTCAGGAGCTGATCAGTTAACAGCTATGCCAAGCAGAGACAAGGGGCTTCCTAGGCGGCGCTAAGAAGAACCCACCTGCCAATGCAGGAGACTGTAAGAAACATGGGTTTGATCCCTGGGTCAGAAAGATGCCCTGGAGGAGATCATGGCAACCCACACCGGTATTTTTGCCTGGAGAATTCCATGGACAGAGGAGCCTGGCGGGCTACGGTCCATAGGGTCGCAAAGAGTCGAACATGACTGAGTGACTAATATGCATGTACAAGCAGAGACAAGATTGCTAGCATAAAGGCTGCTTCCACCAAGTCACTTGGGAACCTTGACTATTGGCAGACAAAAAGAATTGGAATCTTGACAAGTAGACATTCATTTTGTTATAATCCACTCTTTTGTGTCCACAGTATAGTGATGCCAGACCTGTAGGTTAGAAGATTTTTCCCATTTATTTCATCATCCTGTCTCTTTCCAAAATAGGATATTTCAGTCCCAGAAAATGTGAAGGAAAACAACACATTAGGATTGCATAAAATCTCTTTGTTATTTCCCTCATTCTGGAATTAATAGCATGCCAGAATCACAGATTCCTAACTCATCTGGGACAATAGCAACCACAACATCAACCAACATTTTCCTTCTTTAGAGTTCTTAAACCACCTTCCATATACTAATTTGAACCTCCAACTGTTCAGATAAGAAAACTGAGGTTCTTAAAGTATCAGTCACTTGCCTTAAGTGAAAAAGCTAGCCAGTGACATCACAAAAACATCAATGGACACAGATATTCATCAATTTCAAATGGTATATATATATATATATATATATACACATATAAGGCCACACACACACACATATTTTTTTTTTTTTACTATATCATAAGTATAAAGAAATTTGTGGTTTCTTTTAAAATTTCATCAGAAGGATTCAAAGAAGAGATAAAGGCAGAGGTTAGGTAGTACAGATCTGGACTAAATGATGTTAGATAAGACTAGACCTAAGTGCAAGAGCCTGAACTATTATACAGAAGGATTAGATGAGAACTATCCCATGAACAGAATGTCAATAGCCCAGGTCCTAGAATTTGCTCTTACTCTCAATAAGATGAATCCTAAGATAAATTTGAAAGGCTGATTAGGGTCTTTGGTTGCTGAGAAATATTCCATTGGCTATTGTGAGTTAATGGAGAAAAGTAACAGATAATGAATCAAAAAAGAAAAGATATATTACTAGTAGTTTATAGTCATTATATTGGAGAACTGGAAAGACAGAGAATTTTCCAACTTCAACTCTTTATCCTTTATCGTAAACTATACTTCAGTTTGCCAAATATTGATTCCTCTCCCCTCAGTGTTCCTCATTTCAGGGTCCTCCCTGTGGGAGGATTATACATGTCTTTCCTGTCTCACTTAGAAGTGTTCATGAAACTTAGAGCAGAAGTGGATGTCTTTTGTGTGGAAGCTATTAAGAGCCAGCTTATGCTTTGCTGTGTCACTTTTCTCTGCCTCAAGAAGAGCAACATAAAGGTAGCTCCTTCAGCCTTTTCCTGAAGATAAGGAAATATGGAGAGCCACAGCCTGCTTGCAATGGGCATATACCATGAGTGAGAAACTTTTGTGGTTATGACCATTACAGTGCTGTGATTATTTGTTGCTGCAGTATAATGTATGCTTTGCTGACAGTTATATTCCTCCTTCTTTATACTAAAAGAACTGGATAAATAGTGAAATATACACTTTTCAGGCTCGTAGTAATGATTGTCTTGTTCATTGATTACCTTTTTAAATTAAAATGCTGCTGCTGCTGCTAAGTCACTTCAGTCGTGTCCGACTCTGTGTGACCCCATAGACGGCAGCCCACCAGGCTCCCCCATCCCTGGGATTCTCCAGGCAAGAACACTGGAGTGGGTTGCCATTTCCTTCTCCAATGCATGAAAGTGAAAAGTGAAAGGGAAGTCGCTCACTCCAACTCCTAGCGACCCCATGGACTGCAGCCTACCAGGCTCCTCCGTCCATGGGATTTTCCAGGCAAGAGTACTGGAGTGGGGTGCCATCGCCTTCTCTGAAATTAAAATGACAGGGTATTAAATATTCCTGGTAATTGAAACTGTACATGATTAAATGCATAAGAAGTATCTAGATACATATAGTATAAGTATGGATAAGATAAAAGTTATGAAATTTTACACAAAATTGGTGCCTAACAATTATAGAGCCAGCAGTGACAAAGTTCTTCAAAAGCAAAATGTCTCATTGAGTAAAGCAAAAAATACATACTTTTTTAAAAAATAGAGCTAAAAATTTTCCCACAAATTCCACTAGTTCTAAGAATCTTTTCCAATTATTCCTATCACACTTGAGTTCCCCAATAATTTCAAAAGAATTTTGAAAACCAAAAGAGCCTATTCCGCTTAAATCTGGTACGTCAAAATTGAATGTCATAAGGAGTTGGTTACTTCTAATTTTAATCTTCAGCTACATTTTTATAAGAAAAGAAATATTTATATGTTTAAACTGATAGCTTGGCCAGTGGTCATTACCTTCATTTTCATTTGTGTATTCTCTATTTAAAGCATAACCTCTGGTACTTTTAATCTCATTACTAAAATTTTAAACTTTGATTTCTTTACTTAAGATGATGGGATTATTTTACTCCAGGTGTATTTCTTTTAGAGTTAACTTCAAGCTAGAGATTGCTTTACCTTTATGTTATTTGTATGTATTCAGTCTCAAAATATTTCTTTCCACTGGACTTTCAGAGCACACCCTATAATCCTAACCTTTTGCATCCTAGACACCTAAAGTTTTGGTTAAAATACTAACAGTTTAGTTGGGAGTTGATGCTATGAATATTAGGATGATTTCATTTACATCAGCAAGGTGTGGGTACATTTTGATAAAGATAGAGAAAGAGCAAAATATATTAACATATCCAACTGCTAGCTTATCTCACATACACACACACACATACGCACATCAGATCAGATCAGATCAGTCGCTCAGTAGTGTCCTACTCTTTGTGACCCCATGAATCACAGCACGCCAGGCCTCCCTGTCCATCACCAACTCCCGAAGTTCACTGAGACTCACGTCATCGAGTCAGTGATGCCATCCAGCCATCTCATCCTCTGTCGTCCCCTTCTCCTCCTGCCCCCAATCCCTCCCAGCATCAGAGTCTTTTCCAAGGAGTCAACTCTTCACATGAGGTGGCCAAAGTACTGGAGTTTCAGCTTTAGCATCATTCCTTCCAAAGAAATCCCAGGGCTGATCTCCTTCAGAATGGACTGGTTGGATCTCCTTGCAGTCCATGGGACTCTCAAGAGTCTTCTCCAACACCACAGTTCAAAAGCATCAATTCTTCGGCGCTCAGCTTCTTCACAGTCCAACTCTCACATCCATACATGACCACAGGAAAAACCATAGCCTTGACTAGATGAACCTTTGTTGGCAAAGTAATGTCTCTGCTTTTGAATATGCTATCTAGGTTGGTCATAACTTTCCTTCCAAGGAGTAAGTGTCTTTTAATTTCATGGCTGCAGTCACCATCTGTAGTGATTTTGGAGCCCAGAAAAATAAAGTCTGACACTGTTTCCACTGTTTCCCCATCTATTTCCCATGAAGTGATGGGACCAGATGCCATGATCTTCGTTTTCTGAGTGTTGAGCTTTAAGCCAACTTTTTCACTTCTTATCTCTCCTTGCTGTTCTTTGGAACTCTGCATTCAAATGGGTATATCTTTCCTTTTCTCCTTTGCTTTTTGCTTCTCTTCTTTCCAGCTATTTGTAAGGCCTCCTCAGACAGCCATTTTACTTTTTTTTATTTCTTTTTCTTTGGGATGGTCTTGATTACTGTCTCCTGTACAATGTCACGTACCTCCATCCATAGTTCTTCAGGCACTCTATCTATCAGATCTAGTCCCTTAAATCTATTTCTCAAATCAGAACTAGATAGTCATAAGGGATTTGATTTAGGTCATACCTGAATGGTCTAATGGTTTTCTCCACTTTCTTCAATTTCAGTAAATTCAAACCTTCTCACTGTTCAGGCAAAACCTCAAGATTATCCATGTTTTCTCCACTTTTCTCATAAGCCTTAATCAGTTGGCATGTGGGTGCTCAGTCATTCAGCCATGTCCAACACTTTGTGACCCCACAGACTGTAGCCTGCCAGGCTCCTCTGTCTATGGGATTTCTCAGGTAAGAATGCTGGGATGGGTTGCCATTTCCTTGTCCAGGATATCTTCCCAACCCAGGGATCAAACCCTTGTCTCCTGCATTGCAGATGAATTGTTTGCCCTGCGCCACTAGGGAAGCTCTAATTCAGTTGGCAAATCTTGGCAAATCTACCTTCAGATTATCCTCAGAACTTAACTACTGTACCTTCACTTTATCCTTCCCTTGGGCTTCCCTTGTGGCTCAGCTGGTACAGAATCCACCTGCAATGCAAGAGACCTGGGTTTGATCCCTGGGTTGGGAGGATCCCCTGGAGGCAGGAAAGGCTACCCACTCCAGTATTCTGGCCTAGAGAATTCCATGGACTGTATAATCCATGGGGTTGCAAAGAGTCGGACATAACTTAGTGACTTTCACTTTCATTTTTCAATGTATCCTATACCCTAAACCATCATCTCTCTTATCATATTGTTCTAATAGCTTTGTATTGAAATCCACCCCCAACCCCACCCACCGCCCACCTGGCCTCTCACCAGTGTATTCTCCACATACAGGAGCTGATGGGATCATTTTAAAATAAAATGTCTCAACTCATCTGCTTTCTCAAAGTAAAATCAATGTTTATTATCTCCTCCTCTTTCTCCTTCCTGTTGCCCCCACATTTTCTCCCTTCTCAGGTCTCAACTCTTACTCTCTTGCCCTCACTCACTAGCATCTGCTTCAAAAAGTTCATCCCTTGGCTGCTTATACACTTTAATTCAAGTTCCTGCTTAAAGAACACCCTGTCAAAAAGCCTTCCCTGAGCATACAAAATGTCATCTAACCCTCCAGCCCACTTTCCCACCTTTATTGTTACCTCATAGCCCTGATCACCCCTGACTAATCGCATATTTGTTTATCTCATTCTCCTGCTGCTTAAACACTAGTTCCTACAGAGCAGGGACTTTGTTTTGTTCACTCCTGTGCCGCCAGCACCAAGAACAGTGCCTGGAATATAGCACCTATTTTTGAATGAATGAATTTCTGATGCCATGAGGAGTTTGGGAGAATCATAAAGCAGCATGAGGGATCCTGGTATGAGAGAGGAAATAAGCAGGACCTAATTGGGAATAACTCCGGGAGTTGGTGATGGACAGGGAGGCCTGGCGTGCTGCGATTCATGGGGTCGCAAAGAGTTGGACATGACTGAGCAACTGGACTGAACTGAACTGAATTGGGAATATACAGGTACTAAAGATAAATTTTGTCTAGTATGCGTTTTCCCTAAAGTTAGCTCTGTATCATTTATTTTTCAGTGTGAAATGTCAGGGAGCCTCTAAGTCCTACACTCTTCATGGGAGATCATTTACGTAGTTCTGATAATAAAAAATAGAGTAAGATGCTACCTCCCTTCCTATTCATTATACGCTTTAGCTATGTCCTCTTTTGGAGAAGGAAATGGCAATTCAGTCCAGTATTCTTGCCTGGAGAATCCCATGGACAGAGGAGCCTGGTGGGCTACAGTCCATGGGGTCGCAAAAGAGTTGGACATGACTGAGCGTGCATGCATGTCCTCTTTGGAGGGTGAGTTATTGTCTATAGCATAACCTCCAAATTTATTTCAGTCTTTATATGAATCCATAGTCGTCAGGCAGATGCTATCTTTTCCACTTAATCACAGTTCATTCACAAAACAATTTAACTTGGAAACTTGATGTGAGATTCTTAGTTGTATGTGGTTGACTTTAGAAGCTACCACAGGAAGCAGATTCTTTACCATCTGAGCCACCAGCGAATCCCCAAAGACAGTAATAACTCAGTTGTGTCCGACTCTTTGCAACCCCATGGATTGTAGCTTGCCAATCTCCTCTATCCATGGGGACTCTCCAGGCAAGAATACTGGAGTGTGTTGCCATGCCCTCCTCCGGGAGATTTTCCCAACCCAGTGATCGAACCTAGGTCTCCCACACTGCAGGCAGACCCTGATGCTGGGAAAGATTGAAGGCAGGAGGAGAAGGGAAGGACAGAGGACAAGACTATTGGATGGTATCACTGACTCAATTGACATGAGTTTGAGCAGGCTCTGGGAGATGTTGAAGGACAAGGAAGCCTGGTGTGCTGCAGCCCATGGGGTCACAAAGAATCTGACACTACTGAGCAGCTGAACAATGACAACAATAGGAAGCATGTAGAAAAAGAAAAGGAGAAAAAGCCAATGTAAAGGGATATTATCCACATCTCTGCTGTGGGCAACTGTTCCAATACCCCTGGGACTCCTCAGAAGCCTATGTAAGGTGCCTCCCAGGATTGTCCACCTGAAGACAGGCATTTAGAGCAGGGGTAGATCAGCTATGGTCTATGGCCAACTCTGGCCAGTGCCTTTTTTAAATAAAGCCACACTTGTAATTTTTTTGTAAATAAAATCACACGACTGAGCAACTGAACAATCAATATTAATTTCTTAACTTTGATAAATGTTATGAAACTATTCTGAATTATTAGGAAATACACAATGGAATATTAAGTAGTAAAGCAGTACTTTATCTACAGTTTACTCTCATTGCAGAAAAAAATGTTGTGTGTGAGTGTCTGTGGAGAGAGAGTGGGAGAAAAAGAACGAGCAGGAGAAGAACTGTGATAAAATGTTAATATTTGAGTTTGCTCAGTGTCAGTACCATAGCCAATGAGGTTTATCCAAGGCATGATTACTGTTAATTGAAAATGTTAATATTTGAGAATTCTGAGTAAAAGCTATACTCTTTGGTTATTCGAAATTTTTTTAATAAATCTCAGAATGTGGGAACCGTAAATTTAATAAACAGTACTCTAGTGAACACCAAAATATATAAATATTTTTGTTATTCTAGAAGTGTTATTGTAAGATAAATCCCAAGTGGAATTGATAAATCAAGAATATACACATCTTAGATTTTCAAAGAAACTAACAAAATTCTGTTTTACCCCTGTTTTCAATTTGACAGTCCACGAAAGATACAGAAGATAACACATTTTCTGACACTCAACATGAATGAATACAATCCTACTTTTGAATGGAGTCTGATAACTAAGAAATGAAATCTCCTTGCTGTTGGGTTTTCATTCCTTTGATTGGTAGAGAAGTTGAACGCCTTTTCGTATTTTCAATAACCATTTGAATTTCATTCTCCTTAAAGTGCCTGTTCATATACTTTGCCATTTCAGGTGTCATTTTTCTTAATTATTTGTAAGACTTATTAATATAGTAAGAATATTAACCAATGTAATATTGACTTAGTTTCACTAGTTTATCCAATCTTTAACTTTTTAATAATGCTTTATAATTTCATATAATCAAATCAGGCAAATACAAATTTGACTTCAAATTTGATTTCAAATACAAATCCATAGGGATTCTGTATTCCATATAATGGTTAGAAAAATCTTCTCTATTCCCAAAAATATAAAAACATTCTTCCATGACTTCTTTTTCTGAAACTTTTATTATTTTACTATTTAATGTTCAAACCATCAAAGATATTTTGCTTTCTAGATCATTACTAAAACCCACTTTGGTGGATGATAAACTGAGCCTATGTAAAACTTTTTAAAAACTTTTATATCGATAGGAGGGAAATCACTAACAATCTGTAAACTGAAGGCTCTGCACACGCTGTCTTTAAAATGGTTGTGTCACAGTTCAATTTCCCTAGCTTGCTAAAGATTTATGACTGATTTGGATCCCAAGGACAGGTTTGGCGGATTCTCCCCCCATCCAGTCCTGCTCTAACAGATGACAGGCTGTGTAGAAAAAAATGCCGTCATCCATCGCAAATAAGCTATCTTTTCCCAGAAATAATATCTTAGAGTAAATATCCGCCTGGAGAGAATCTAGTTGTTTTCTGCTTAGATGGGGCTGGCAGGCGGTGTCAGTCCCTTTGATCCTTTGGAAGCACATGGGCTTGTGGGCTGCCATCCCTTTGAAGGGTCCTGTCATTCCCTGTCAATCCACATTAGACAAGGATGGTGTTTTGTAACAATTTATCTCTTTCAAGGTGATTTAGTTATTTGCTGCCGAGATTATGCTAGAGGATGTCATTACTTTTGTCCCGCCTGTCTCGTTATTTTTATTGCCAGAGTATGTTCTCGTTTACTTTCACTGATAATCCATCTCTCTGGGAAAAGATTGTATTAATATTTTCATGCTGGGTAAAAGCTCCAGTTTTACATGAAAGAACATAGAAATAAGATTTCTGTCCTTGTTCTTTGAGGATGCTGTCACAGATAAACAGTAAACAACCCAAAGAAAAAAGGACTTTAAAACCAGCAACATGTTATGACTAAAATACTTTAAAAAGAAAAGAACATCTATATAAGCATTCAATTACATGGAAATTGGCATCTTTGAATCTACTTTGGTTAAGAGGAAAGCTTTGGATTTAGTCATTGCTAGCTAAGTAACATTGAATATGTGTTATACACACTTGTTGTTTCACTTGCCTTCTCTGTAAAATAGAAATAATAAAAATAATGTGTCCTAGTGCTGTTGTGAGATTTACTTAGATAAATCCATGAACAATATTTGGATACTACTTGGTACGTATTAAAAATCCAAAGAGCATTAGTTATGGTCATCATCACCACCATTGTTATAAATAATCCTTATACATTGCAACAATAACTACATAAAATAATTAGATTCTAAAATAACATGACATATTTAATCCTTAATAGTATTATATATAATACACAAATGCTCTTCTACTGCAAATTGACAGATATTGATGAGACTAAAAGCTTCTCATTAATTCATGAACTATCAAAATAAAGAAATTTGTACAGCGGTTACATACTAGAATATTTCTAATAATGTAGCTTTAGTCAAGTTGAGCCTCTACAAAATACATTGTTCGTTTTTGGATAATAACATTTTTCCATAATTGCTTCTCTAACTGAAGACGCTTGTGAGGGACTTGCTGCTGATAAAGTAAGGCTTCTTTCACTCTGTGTCTTCTACTAATTTTGGACCCTTCTGGAAAAGGTGGCTGCCTGACCTCTTTGATTTACACCTTGGACAGCTCCTGGCACAAACCCTAAATTCTCATCCTATGACTCCCTAACTCCTTTCATTCTCCCTCTTATTCAATCCCTCATGAGACTATTCCTCTTCCCAGCCACTCCACCACCACCTTTCAATTTAGAAGGATTTTGTGTTCCTCCTATTCTGTCATTCTGCCTTTTTTCTGTACTGTGTATTTCACATTTTGGAACAGAAACCAAGTTGCTAGGAAATAGATGCTCTATGATATATTAAAGGAGCTAAATATCACAGTAAGTTAAATAAGTACAGAACAAGATATAATAAGCAAAGAGAAAATAAATGCAAAAATAAATAATTATGAAACCTTAAAATTGACGTCTGTGTCTAATCCCATCAGCGGTTAGAATTACTGGACCTAATTATGTATTAAGGAGTATTACAAATATAACTTTAACATGATCAAGCTACTCGTGTTATCCTTAGAGACAATGGGCAAATACTGACTGCATAAGATTTGTATAGATTGATTCAATGACAATTGAATGGCCCTGCCCAACGTGTGCTGATTAAAGGATTGAGGGAAGGGAGGATCTAATGGATAATAACAATTAAAATGTTACTGATATATGCTTTTTAAGAGTTATTGATAAATGATTAAGACACATACAAATGCACAGATTTCAAGGTATCTTTCACTTTCAACAAATACAACCACTGATGTAACCCACCCATCTCTCAAGGTATAGGGCACTTCTCTCTTCAGGAAGTTCCCTGTGCCCCTTTTCCCAGACACTCCCTCGCACCTAGAAAATAACTCTGTTCTGATTCCTATCACCAAAAAAGTTAATTTGGGATAGTTGAGAACTTTATATAAGTGAAATCATGCAATATGTACTTTCTGGATTCTGGTCTCTTTCACTTAGCATAATATTTTTGAGATACATTCATACAGCAGGGTGTGCCACTATTTTGACCCTTTTGTTTGTTGAATAGTAATCCATTGTACAAACATACCAGTTTATCTGTTCTCCAACTGATGGACAAGCACCTTGGTGGTTTCCAGTTCTTAATATTATGAATAGAGCTGCTATAAACATTTTTCTACTAGGCTTTCTGTTAATAAATATTTTCATTTCTCTTGGATAAACATTAGGAAATACAATGCTATGTAAATATATAGATTTTAACTTTAACTCTGCAAGAAACTACAACACTATTTCCCAAAGTGATTTACCAAATTTATTCCAAAAGCAGTATGAGAATTGTGAAAGCTCCATATTCTTGATAGCATTTAGTGTTACACATTGCTCTTTGTTTTAAATTTTAAACCTCTAATAAGAGGTATCTAGTGGTTTTAAATCTGCTTTCTCCTGTGCTTGATGATACTGAGCAATACGTTCTTCGTCAGATACATGTTGTGAATATTTTCTCCCAGTTTGTGAAATGACTATTCATTTCCTGGTGGTATATTTGGAAAAATAAGTTTTGATTTTGATGAACTTCAATTAACATTTTCTTTCTTTTATGCTTAACGCTGTCTGTGTCATTGCTAAGAAATTTTCATTTTGCTCTAGGTAGTTGTTCAGTCACTCAATTGTGTTTAACTCTTTGCAACCCCATGGACTGCAGCATGCCAGGCTTCCCTGTCCTTCACTCTCTCCCAGAGTTTACTCTAACTCATGTCCATTGACTAGGTGATGCCATCCAACCATCTCATCCTCTGCTGTCCTCTTCTCCTCCTGCCTTCAATCTTTCCCAGAATCAGGGTCTTTTCAAATGAATCATTTATTCACATCAGGTGGCCAAAGCACTGGAGCTTCAGCTTCAGCATCAGTCCTTCCAGTGAACACCCAGGACTGATCTCCTTTAGGAGGGACTGGTTGGATCTCCTTGCAGTCCAAGGGACTCTCAAGAGTCTTCCCCAACACCACAGCTCAAAAGCATCAATTCTTCAGTGCTCAGCTTTCTTTATGGTCCAACTCTCACATCTTTAAATGACTACTAGAAAAACCATAGCTTAAACTATAAAGGCTTTTGACAGCAACTGATATCTCTGTTTTTTAATACCTTGTCTAGGTTTGTCATAGCTTTTCTTCCAAGGAGTAAGCATCTTTTAATTTCATGGCTGCAGTCACCGTCTACAGTGATTTTGAAGCTCAAGAAAATAAAGTCTCTCACTGTTTCCATGGTTTCTCCCATCTATTGGCCATGAAGTGATGGGACCAGATGCCATGATCTTAGTTTTCTGAATATTGAGTTTTAAGCCAGCTTTTCATTCTCTTCTTTCACCTTCATCAAGAGGCTTTTTAGTTCTTTGCTTTCTTCCATTAGGGTGGTGTCATCTGCATATCTGAGGTTATTGATATTTCTCCCAGCAATCTTGATTCCAGCTTGTGCTTCAACTAGCCTGGCATTCCTCATGATGCACTCTGAGTATTAGTTAAATAAGCAGGGTGACAATATACAGCTTTGATATACTGCTTTCCCTATGTTGAACCAGTCTGTTGTTTCATGTGCTGTTCTAACTGCTGCTTCTTGACGTGCTTACAGGTTTCTCAGGGGTCAGGTAAGGTGGTCTAGTATTCCTATCACTTTAAGAATTTTCCCTAGATTGTTGTGATCTATACAAAGACTTTAGCATAGTCAAGGAAGCAGAAATAGATGTTTTCCTGGAATTCTCTTGCTTTTTCTATGAAAGTGAGAGCCACTCAGTTGTGTATGACTCTTTGTAACCCCATGGACTGTCCATGGAATTCTCCAGGCCAGAATTCTGGAGTGGGTAACCTGTCCCTTCTCCAGGAGATCTTCCCAACCCATGGATTGAACCCAGATCTCCTGCATTGCTGGCAGATTCTTTTACCAGCTGAGCCTCAAGGGAAGGCCAAGAATGCTGGAGTGGGTAGCCTATCACATCTCCAGGGGATCTTCTCGATCCAGGAATCAAATGGGGGGGTCACATTTTCAGGCAGATTCTTTATCAACTGAGCTTTCAGGGAAACCATTCTTTTTCTACAATCCAATGTGTATTGGCTATTTGATTTCTTCTTCCTCTGCCTTTAAAATCCAGCTTGTATATCTGGAAGTTCTCGGTTCACACTGTTGAAAACCTTCCTTTGCTGTAAAACTACTTTAGTAACTTTGTATTAAGTCATTTGGCCATTGGATAGATATATACATAGGTCTATTGGAGCACTTTTTATTCTATGCCATTGATCTATTTCTATCTATATTTGACCAATATCACGCTATTTTGATTACTAAGCCTTTATACAAGCTTTGAAATTAAGTAATGTAAGCCCTCCAACTTTTAAGATTATTTTGGTTATTAGAGATTTGACCAAACCTTCCATGTAAGTTCTAGAATCAGCTTGTCAATTTTTCAAAAACCTTGCAGTTGTTTTTAAGATTTCATTGAATATGCAGCTCAATTTGGAAAGAACTTATATCTTAAAAATATTGGGTCTTCCCATCCAAGAATGTGGTATATCTTTTTATTTATTTAAGTTTAGTTTGGTTGCTCTCAGCAGTGTTTTGTAGTTTGCAGAGTAGAAGTTCTATATATTGTTAAATGTATTTCTAAGTATAATGGGTTTTTGATTGTTGCTGGAAATGCTGATTTTTTTATTTTTTTCAATTGCTCATTGCTACTGTAAAGAAAAATAATTGAGTTTTGTATACTGACTGGATTCTCAATATACTAAATTCATTTACTATCAGTAGGTATTTGGAGATGTTTTAGGCTTTTCTGTACACAACCATATTATCTACAAATATAATAGTTTTGCATTTCTCTTAAAATCTCATCTCTTTTCTTACTGTATTGGCTAGAATGTCTATCTAGTGCAATATTTGTACAGAAGTAGGGGAAAACACATTGGTTCCAAATAGGAAAAGGAGTACACCAAGGCTGTATATTGTCACCCTGCTTATTTAACTTCTATGCAGAGTACATCTTGAGAAACACTGGGCTGGAGGAAGCACAAGCTGGAATCAAGATTTCTGGGATAAATATCAATAACCTCAGATATGCAGATGACACCACCCTTATGGCAGAAAGTGAAGAGAAACTAAAAAGCATCTTGGTGAAAGTGAAAGAGGAGAGTGAAAGAGTTAGGCTTAAAGCTCAACATTCAGAAAACTAAGACCATGGCATCTGGTCCCATCACTTCATGCCCAATAGATGGGGGAAACAATGGAAACAGTAAGCGACTTTATTTTCTTGGGCTCCAAAATCACTGCAGATGGTGACTGCAGCCATGAAATTAAAAGATACTTACTCCTTGGAAGGAAAGTTATGACCAACCTAGATAGCATCTTAAAAAGCAGAGACATTACTTTGCCAACAAAGGTCTGTCTATTCAAGGCTATGGTTTTTCCAATGGTCATGCATGGATGTGAGAGTTGGACTGTGAGGAAAGCTGAGCACCGAAGAATTGATGCTTTTGAGCTGTGGTGTTGTAGAAGACTCTTGAGAGTCCCTTGGACTGCAAGGAGATCCAACCAGTCCATTCTGAAGGAGATCAGTCCTGTGTGTTCATTGGAAAGACTGATGCTAAAGCTGAAACTCCAGTACTTTGGCCACCTCATGAGAAGAGTTGACTCATTGGAAAAGACTCTGATGCTGGGAGGGATTGGGGGCAGGAAGAGAAGGGGACGACAGAGGATGAGATGGCTGGATAGCATCACCGACTCAATGGACGTGAGTCTGAGTGAACTCCGGAAGTTGGTGATGGACAGGGAGGCCTGGCGTGCTGTGATTCATGGCGTCGCAAAGAGTCGGACATGACTGACTGACTGAACTGAACTGAACTGAGGGGAAAACAAAATTTCAACATCGAGTAGTAGGCTGTCCTTAAGGGCATTCTATCAGATGGGTGAAGTTTCCATCTATCTCTGAGCTGGTGTGAATTTTTGTCATGAATAGGTGCCAGATTTTGCCAAATACTATTTCTGCATTTCATGCAATGATTGTGAGAGTTTTCCTATTCTAATAAACTACTGCGATGTAATCTGAATTGTGTTGATTTTTGAGTTTTTGATAGCTCAGTTGGTATAGAATCCCCCTGCAATGCAGGAGACCCCGGTTCAATTCCTGGGTCAGGAAGATCCCCTGGAGAAGGGAAAGGCTACCCACTCCAGTATTCTGGCCTGGAGAATTCCATGGACTGTATAGTCCATGGGGTCACAAAGAGTCAGACACAACTAAGTGACTTTAAATGTAAAATGTTGAAAGTTAAAAGAATCTTGCACTTATGTCTAAACCCTATGTAGTCATGATATGTTATGGTTTTAATATATATTACTCAATTTGGTGTGCTAAGATTTTATTAAGATTTCCTACCACTATGGTTATGAGAAATATTAGCTGTTTTCTCTTGTAGTATTTTTATACGGTTTTGGTAAAACATTATGCTTGCCTTACAAAATGAGAATTGTCTTTTTCTCCTCTATTTTCTGAAAGATTTTGTGTAAGTTTAATATTCTTATTTCTTAATTAAATATTTGACAGAACTCACCACTGAAGATATCTGGGCTTGGAGTTTTCTTTGTGAAAAGGCTTTTATTAGAAGGTCAATCTCATTAACAGTATTAGGTATCTTGGCTTTTATTCCTGTGTAACAAATTATCCCTAAAACTTTACAGCTTGAAAGAACAAACATTTATTGTCTCATAGCTTCTATGGGTCACAGTCAGGGAGAAGCTTAATTGGGAGCTTCCAGCTTAGAATCTCTCAAGAAATTTCAGTCAAACTCTCAACCTAAGCTGCCATCATCTGGAGACTCAGCTGGAGCAGAGTCCCCCTCAGGCTCACTGCCGTGGGTTTTGGTGGGCTCAGTGCCTTGCTGGTCACTGGCTGTAACCACAGCTTCTCCCCTTATTGTTGTTGTTCAGTCACTCTGTCGTGTCTGACTCTCTGCCACCCCATGGGCTGCAGCACACCAGGCTTCCCTGTCCTTCACTATCTCCTGGAGTTGTCTTAAACTCATGTCCATTGAGTTGGTGATGCCACCCAAACATCTCATCCTCTGTTGCCCCCTTCTCCTCCTGCCCTCCATCTTTCCCAAGAATCTTCCCCTTGTGGGCTTCTTCATAGGCCACCTCACTGTACTCACAATATGGCAGCTGGTTTACCTCAGAGTGATTGATACAAGTAACAAGCGTGTGTGTGTGTGTGTGTGTGTGTGTGTAGAAAGAGAGAGAAAGAGAGAATATCCCATCATGTCTTTTATAACCAAATCTCAGAAGTAACATGCCATAATTTCTGTTGTGGTCTATTGATTCTACCGGTGTGAATACCAGGATTGCTAAATGCACAAGTTAATAGAATCATAAGCAGTGAAAAATATATAATTTTTAAAAGGAAGTATTTGTCCCAATAATATCTGTACACATACTGGGAGCTGTTTGTTACTTGCTGGCACTTATATAAAAGGGCATTGACAAAGTACAGTAGGTAGGCAAGATAATAGTCAACAAATATTGTTGAGTGTTTTTCAAATACCAAATGAAGAATGGTACTTATGCATGGTTGAAAAATCTTAAAATTAGCATATTCTTTGACTTGATTTTCATATCTTTAAGGATTTATCCTGAGAAAACACCTGGATAAGTGCACATAGAAATGTGTACAAAGAGTCTTCACACTGTTGTTTAGCAGAGAAAAACATGCAGAGAACGTAACTTGTTCAAAAGTAAAGGATTTTGGGGAATTCCCTGGCGCTCCAGTAGTTAGAGCTCTGTGCTTTTACTACTGAGGTCCCAGACTTGATCCCTGGTCAGGAAACTAAGATCCCACAAGCCTACCAGCACAACCAAAAATAGAAAAGTAACAGAATGTTAAATAAAATTGATATTTTGTAGTTGTCAAAGTGATTTTCTAAAGAATATTCATTAACATGGAAAGATTTTTATTATTGGTTTTAAGTAAAATGAAAACAAGTCATGAAATAGAGTTTCCATAGAATGATCCCACTGTAAGAAATATATGTTTATATGAAAAGTGTAGATATTATTACTCAAACTGTGAATAGCTATGCTAGTGTGGACATCTGTTGTTTTAGCATATACAGGATCCATCTCTCACTATCCCAGTAAGACCTAGGCTTTCCAATAATCCCTTTCTTATCTCCTACCCAGGGACTGGGTAGAATTAATTCAAACCCAAGCTCAGCAAAAGGGGTAGGCATGTGACCTAATCTAAGCCAATCATTGCATTCCCAGCCCATAATAGATACTGATTCAGGAATGAGATTGAGTCATGCCCCAGATTTTTGTTTGAAAATGTCTGGAGCTAAGATGGCCATGTTCCCACTGCTTGGGAGACAAGAGATGGGGGTACACCTGATGAAACCATTTGACCTTGTTGCTGCTGTTGTTGTTCAGTCACTCAGTTCAGTTCAGTTCAGTCACTCAGTTGTGTCCGACTCCTTGCGACCCCATGAATCGCAGCACACCAGGCCTCCCTGTCCATCACCAACTCCTGGAGTTCACTCAGACTTCACGCCCATCGAGTCAGTGATGCCATCCAGCCATCTCATCCTCTGTCGTCCCCTTTTCCTCCTGCCCCCAATCCCTCCCAGCATCAGAGTCTTTTCCAATGAGTCAACTCTTCACATGAGGTGGCCAAAGTACTGGAGTTTTAGCTTTAGCATCAGTCCTTCCGATGAACACACAGGACTGATCTCCTTCAGAATGGACTGGTTGGATCTCCTTGCAGTCCAAGGGACTCTCAAGAGTCTTCTCCAACACCACAGTTCAAAAGCATCAATTCTTCGATGCTCAGCCTTCTTCACAGTCCAACTCTCACATCCATACATGACCACAGGAAAAACCATAGCCTTCACTAGACGGACCTTTGTTGGCAAAGTAATGTCTCTGCTTTTGAATATGCTGTCCAGGTTGGTCATAACTTTCCTTCCAAGGAGTAAGCATCTTTTAATTTCATGGCTGCAGGCACCACTTGCAGTGATTTTGGAGCCCAAAAAAATAAAGTCTGACACTGTTTCCACTGTTTCCCCATCTATTTCCCATGAAGTGATGGGACCAGATGCCATGATCTTAGTTTTCTGAATGTTGAGCTTTAAGCCAACATTTTCACTCTCCACTTTCACTTTCATCAAGAGGCTTTTTAGTTCACTCAGTCACTTCCAACTCTTTGAGATCCCATGGACTGCAGCGTGTCAGACTTCCCTGTTCTTCACCATCTCCCAGAGCTGTCTCAAATTCATGCCCATTGAGGTGGTGATGCCATCCAGCCATCTCATCCTCTGTTATCCCCTTCTCTTCCTGCCTTCAATCTTTCCCAGCATCAGGGTCTTTTCAAATGCGTCAGTTCTTCACATCAGGTGTCCAAATCCCTGGAGCTTTAGCTTGAGCATCAGTCCTTCCAATGAATATTCAGGACTGATTTCCTTTATGATTGACTGATTTAATCTCCTTCCAGTCCAAGAGACACTCAAGAGTCTTCTCCAACACCACAATTCAAAAGTATCAATTCTTCAGCGCTCAGCTTTCTTTATGGCCAAACTCTCACATCCATACATGACTACTGGAAAAACCATAGCTTTGACTAGCTAGACAGACCTTTGTCAGCAAAGGCAACGTGATGTCTCTGCTTTTTAATATGCTGTCTAAGTTTGTCATAGCTTTTCTCCCAAGGAGAAAGTGTCTTTTAATTTCATGGCTGCACTTTGCCAACAAAGGTCTGTCTAGTCAAGGCTATGGTTTTTCCAGTAATCATGTAGGGATGTGAGAGTTGGACTGTAAAGAAAGCTGAGCACCAAAGAATTGATGCTTTTGAACTGTGGTGTTGGAGAAGAGTCTTGAGAGTCCCTTGGACTGCAAGGAGATCCAACCAGTCCATCCTAAAGGAGATCAGTCCTGGGTGTTCACTGGAAGGACTGATGTTGAAGCTGAAACTCCAATACTTTGGCCACCTGATGGGGAAGAACTGACTCATTTGAAAAGACTCTGATGCTGGGAAAGATTGAGGGCAGGAGGAGAAGGGGACAACAGAGGATGAGATTTTTGGATGGCATCACTGACTGGACATGAGTTTTGGTAAACTCCAGAAGTTGGTGATGGACAGGGAGGCCTGGTGTGCTGCAGTCCATGGAGTCGCAAAGAGTTGGACAAGACTGAGCGACTGAACTGAACTGAACTGACTCACCATCTGCAATGATTTTGGAGCCCAAGAAAATAAAATCTGTCACTGTTTCCGTTGTTTCCTCATCTATTTTCCAGGAAGTGATGGAACCAGATGCCTTGATCTTAGTTTTTTGAATGTTGAGTTTTAAGCCAGCTTTTTCACTCTCCTCTTTCACCTTCATCAAGAGGCTCTTTAGTTCTTTGCTTTCTGCCATTATGGTGGTGCCATCTGTTTATCTGAGGCTTTTGATGTTTCTTCCCGCAATCTTGATCCCAACTTGTTTTTCATCCAGCCAGGTATTTTGCATGATATACTCTGCTTCCCTTGTAGCTCAGTCGGTAAAGAATCTGCCTGCAGTGCAGAAGACCCGGGTTCGATCCCTGAGTTGGGAAGATGCCCTGGAGAAGGAAATGGTGACCCACTCCAGTATCTTTGCCTGGAAAATCTCATGGACAGAGGAGCCTGGTGGGCTGCAGTCCACGGGGTCGCAGAGTCGGGCACGACTGAGTGACTAACACTTAGTTACTTAACACCCTGCATATTAGTTAAATAAGCAGGGTGACAATATACAGCCTTGATGTACTCCTTTCCCAATTTTGAACCAGACTGTTGTTCCATGTTCGATTTTAACTGTTGCTTCTTGACCTTCATAATGGTTTCATAGGAGGCAGGTGAGGTGGTCTGGTATTCCCATATCTTTAAGAATTTTCCACAGTTTGTTGTGATCCATACAGTCAAAGGCTTTTGCATAGTCAATGAAGCAGAAGTAGATGTTATTCTGGAATTCTCTAGCTTTTTCTATGATCCAATGTATGTTCACAATTTGATCACTGGTTCCTCTGCCTGTTTTAAATCCAGTATGAACACCTCAAAGTTCTTGATTCACTTACTATTAAAGCCTAGCTTGGAGAATTTTCAGTATTACTTTGCTAGCATGTGAAATGAATACAATTGTGTGGTAGTTTGAACACTCTTTGGCATTGCCTTTCTTTGGGATTGGAATGGAAGCTGACCTTTTCCAGTTCTGTGACTACTGCTGAGTTTTCCAAATTTGCTGATATAGTGAGTGCAGCACTTTAACAGCATCTTCTTTTAGGATTTGAAATAGCTCAGCTAGAATTCCACGAATCTCCAGTAAGCCCGCTGTCCTTACCTCACTTGGGCTCCAATACCTCATACTGTGACATCACTCCTGTCCCCACCACTTACACCCCTACTTCATTTAGCTCCATTTCATGGCCCTTGTTCTGAATTAAGAAAAAAGAAAGGAAGAAAGAATGGAAGGGGGGTAGGGATGAACAGAGGGAGGCAGTAAGGAAGAAAGCTTTGTTTTCATTTATTTTTTCCAAGAGGGGTATATAAGAATTTGGGCTTCCCTTGTAGCTTAGGTGGTAAAGAGTCTGCCTTCAATGCAGGAGACCTGGGTTCAATTCTTGGGTCGGGAAGACTCCCTGGAGAAGGAAATGGCAACCCACTCCAGTATGCTTGCCTGGAGAATCCCATGGACAGAGGAGACTGGCAGACTAGAGTCCATGGGGTTGCAAGAATTGGACATGACTTAGCAACTAAAGCACCATAAGAAATTAGTGAAATTTATTTTAAACAAATAAAAACAGAAGGGGAACCATGACCTTTGTCTTCAAAAGATTAAAGACCCTTATATAGAAACACTAAAAGAACTTATTTTGAATTCAATGATATAAGGTACAGAGAAACTTTTTTCTTCAATATAAGCAATAATAGTGTTTTTAAAAATGTGAACTGTCTAAAGGCAAAATGGGATGCCTTATAAAATTATGAACTCCTTGTAACTGCAAGCATTCAAGCAGGGACTAGAAAGACAAAATAGTCATTCCTATTTTGAAAGAAAGGTAGTACCAAATGACAACTAAATTAGTTCATCTGGTAGGTAACTAACTTGGGAACCCTGGGCTTTTATCTTTTGATTTCTTAATATGATAAATTAGTCTTCACACACCACACTTTTAAACATAACTCAAAACACGTCTGAAAGAGGATATTTGGAAAAAGCAGTATTCACCACCTTTTAGTTTATTTTAATTAAATAATTATTGAATTATTTTAGGCAAACATAATTAGGCCCTGATCTTTTTGTTACTCAGGACAATCAGTAGTCAATATACTAAATATAAACAACCTAACAGGACACACAGTTCCCTTTTGAAAAAATAGAACTATGCAGAATTGCACAAAGAGAAGTTTCCCTTGGGTAAAATTTAAAACATTGCATACCATCTCAAGGAAAGAAAAATGTTGTATTTTTATCTTCATGGTACGATAGAATGCTTTCTATGAAAACAAGCATGACAAAGTGCAAAAAACAAAAATGTTGCTACATTTACAAACCATCAGAGTTTAACTAATGGAGTAAAATCTCAAGTCCTTTAGAATAAATTTTACACGTGAGTAAAATTCCTTTAAAAAAAAGTTTTATTTATTCCTTTAAAAAAAAAGTTTTCGCCACAGGTGTACATGTGTTCCCCTTCCTGAACCCCCCTCCCACTATGTTGATGTATGGCAAAACCAATACAATATTGTAAAGTAAAATAATAATAATAATAAAGAAATGATAAATGGTTAAAAAAAATAAAAGTATTATAAAAAAAGTATTAAAAAAAAAAAGTTTTGTTTTGATAGAAATCTTTTTACAAATGCATTAGCACATTTGCCACTTCCCTGCCTTGTTAAACAGAGACTACAAAATATATATATATATTTTTAAATGCCTTCCTGACCCACATAATTATCACTCTGTACTTAACTTACATCCATGCCCTTAGAGTCTGCTGAAGCACATATATATAGCCCTCCATTAGCAGCCCACTGATGTGTGTTCTGACTAGTAGCGTCTCCTTTGTAAAGTTTTCCAGTTTTCTTCCTTACTGTCAAAATTGTCAGTCATTCTCCCATGCTGTTAATAAGTCTATCTCTAGCAGCCTTTTTCCTGACGTTAAATTCACTGCTTATCTGCCGCTGTTTTGAAAAAATGGATAATTTAAGCAGAATAAGAACACGTACAAGAGATTAGATCAGAACAGTGGAGTAAGTACATGTGTGTGCCTCGTCCTTATTTCCCAAATCCTTAGAAATGTGAGAAAAATATGCTGTAAGTGTGCAATACGAGAATGTATGGCACGTTTATAATGAATTTATCTGAAGTGGAAAATTCCTAGGAGAGAACACACTGTTTGGAATATCTTGGTTCATTTGCCCTCCCTGTAATACCAGTGCTAGGCTTGAGGACTTGCGATGTAAAGACAATCAAAACCATGTGGCTTGTGAGAGGGTTAATTCCTAAAAGAAAAGGGGGCTTGACAGACAAATGCAAAGCATGTTTAGTATGCTGACACTCGCTGAAAGGCAGTCTTCCCCACCACCATCCTAGCCACTCGTGAAACTTAGAAACTTGTATTTCAAAATGAGAAACTAATCCTTTTCCACTTAACTTGAGCAGAATTCACATTGTATGCCAGTCAAAATGCAAATATAAGAATGATAAACATTTATTTATATGTAAATTATATTATTAAACCCATTAAATATACCTTAATAGTTGTGGACATAGAGATTCATGATTTTCTTCAGTTCTGGAAAATTCCAAGGTTTCTTTGATTCAAATGTTACCTTTCTGCCTGTCCCTCCATTATCTTCCTCTCAAATTCTTGTCAGAAGGATATTAAAATTTGACGTGTATCCTCTGTATCTCTTAATTGGCTTTTTATACTTTAACCTCCTTTGCCTCTCCATGCTACGTTTTAGGTGAGTTTCTCAGACTATCTTTTCATTCCCTAATTCTTCCTTGTACTATTCCAGGGTATCAGTTATCTATTGCAACCTAACAAATCACTTCAAAAGGTAGTAGTTTGAAATAAAAACAATCTCTTATTTCTCATTTCTCTTTATTTTGTGGGCTGGCTAGATGGTTTTCCTGCCAGCCACTCACCTGGCAGGTCACTCAGATCTGGACTTCCCTGGGCTGTCAAATGGCTGAGTTGACTGAACCCCTTACACTGCATGATCTCTCACTACCCAGGAGGTAGCAAGCCAGGCTTTATTCATGGTGGCATTAGTGTTCCCAGAAGCAAGAGTATGTAGCCCCAACACTCAAGTACTTGAGTCACTTTTGCCAGTGATCCATTGGCTAAACATTGGCCAGTCATGCTGCCTAGTCCAGATGCAACGAGTGGAGAAATGGATTCCACTTTTGATTGTAGGAGTTACAAAGAGCATTTGGCCAGTCTTTGCAGCTTACCATACCTGGTTAGAGTTTATCCATCTTCTATATGCTGTATTGCAAGTATAATTTTTCTTTTTTAGTGTTTCACTATTTTTTTTTCATATCTACATTTTTTTGCCTATTTTATTTCAAGAAATCCTTTTTTTTTTTTTAGTTTTTTTCCTAATAAGGATCATCTCCTTTTTTAATACTTATTTATTTATATTTTTGGTTGTGCTGGATCTTTGTTGCTCTGCACAGACTACTCTGTAGTCGCTGTGCACAGGCTTCTCATTGCAGAGCGCATGAGCTCCAGTGGTTGCAGCACATGGGCTCAGTAGTTGAGGTTCAGGGGCCCTGGAGTATGGGCTCCGTACTTGTGGCACAGTGGCTTAGTTGCTCCACAGTGTATGGAGTCTTCCCAGACCAGGGATCAAACCCCGTCCCCTGCATTGGCAGGTGGATTCCTATCCACGGTACCACTAGAAAAGTCTGAAGCCTTATTTTTTGTAATGAATTTCTTTCTTTCTTTGAAAGAACAAGCTTATGTTAAGGTCTTTGTCATATTGTGCAATGCAAATAATTTCCTATGGGATGGATTTATTTTCTGGTTGTTGATTTTGTTGTGTTTTTTCCATTACTCTTTACATGAGTTTTATTTTGAAGGGCAGATTTTGTTTTGATTCATTGTTTTGGTTTGTTCTCAGGATCTCTCCTGTACCCATCTTACTTTTATCTTCTCTCCCAGTTATTCAGATCTCAAGTCCAAAATTGAGTCTTATAATGTGTTTTGGGATTTCTACACTATTATGAATATGGGTTCATAATGGGTTTAGAGCTTGCCACCAGAAATACCTTGACTCAGTTCCTAGTCACAAAATCTCTTCCTTTCTTAGATGACAGCTTCTTATAAGCCCTGAATAGCCAGTCAGCAGCAAGGAGAAAAGCAGGGAAATACAGCCTTTCTTTTCATAACTTCCTTTCAAAGAGGTGAGCAGGAGAGGCCCCACTCCAGCCACTGGCTTCAACCTATGAAGCAGGGCAGAGCCCCCATCTCCTGGGGAGAAGGAACCTTTTATTTTTAGTTCATTACCGGCAGGAGCCATCCATTCCTCACTTCTGTTTCTAAGCTCATCATCTGGCAGGCCTGTAGCTTCAGCCTCACTTGTTCATTCACATTTCTGTCTGTTTATGAACCTTGAAGATATTCCTGTGTTTTGGACACTGTCTACAGCTTCTACATTTTATCTATTATAGCTACAGTTTTCATCTAGATGAAATATACTACCCAACTGACCAAAGCCCACATAGTTTTAGCAAAACACCTTATATTAATTCAAAAGTTCATGACAGTAAGCATATGAAAAGATGCTCCATATCATTAATCATTAGGGAAATATAAACCACAATGAAATGCTACCCCACAATTATTAGAATAGCTAAAATTAAAGACTGATCATACCAAGTATTAGCAATGATGTGGAACAACAGGAGTGTCCATACGTCACCGGTGAGAATGAAAAATTATGCAACCAATTTGGAAAATAGCTTGGCAGTTTTTTAAGCTAAACACATACCTATGGGTATGATTTAGCCAGTTCACTCTTTGTTATTTATCCAGTTAAAGTGTTCCTCCATATAAACACTTGTACATGAATGTTTATGACAGCTTTATTTGTAACAGCTAGAAATGGGAAACAATCCAAATTCCATCAACAGCTGGGTGGGTAAATAAACTGTGGTATATACATACAAGGCAATGTTACTTGGCGATTAAAAAGAATGAACTATTAATATAAACATCAGCATGACTAAATCTCAAAATAAAGCTCAGTGAAAGAAGCCAGACAAAAAAGAATATATACTACATATCCTTTGTAAACATTCTAGAAAATATAAACTAATTTATAGTGTCAAAAAGTAGCAGTAGTTGTCTGGGGGGCAGGGAAGACGAGAGGGAGAAATTACAGAGTTAGGGAGCTGGTGGAGGTGATGGCTGTATTCATTACAGTGATGGTTACACCCAGTAGTTCCCCTCTATATGCAGTTCTGCTTTTTGCAGTTTCAGTTACCTGAGGTCACTGGGGTCTGAAACTATTAAAGGGAAAATTCCAGAAATAAACAATTCATAAATTTTAAATTGAGTGCTGATCTGAGTTTCATGATGAAATTTCATGCTGTCCCACTCCAGTCTGCCCAGAATGTGAATCGTCCCTTTGTCCTGCATAACCTGTTAGTCACTTAGTAACCACCTCAGGTATCAGATCAACTGTTGTCTATCACAGTGATTCTGTTCAAATAACTCTTACTTTATTTAATAAAGGCTCCAACGCCCAGAGTAAAGATGCTGGCAATTCTGGTATGCCTAAAAGTAGCCATGCTGCTAAGTCGCTTCAGTCGTGTCTGACTCTGTGCAACCCCATAGACGGCAGCCTATCAGGCTCCCCTGTCCCTGGGATTCTCCAGGCAAGAACACCGGAGTGGGCTGCCATTTCCTTCCCCAATGCATGAAAGTGAAAAGTGAAAGTGAAGTCACTCAGTCGTGTCCAACTCTTAGGGACCCCATGGACTGCAGCCTACCAGGCTCCTCCGTCCGTGGGATTTTCCAGGCAAGAGTACTGGAGTGGGGTGCCATTGCCTTCTCTGAAAGAAGCCATAGTGCATTCTTTAAGTAAAAAGGTGAAAATTCTGTATTTAATAAGAAGATAATCAAGCCTGAAGTTGCTAAGATGTACCAATATTCTATCCATTAACTTGTGAAGAAAGAAAAAGAAATTCATGCTAGTTTTGCTGTTGCACTTCAAACTGCAAAGGTTAAAGCCACAGTGTGTGACAAGTGCTTAGTTAAGATGGCCAAGGCATTAAGTTTGCACAGTAAAGGTATTTTGAGAGAGATCACGTTTACATAAGTTTTATTACAGTTTATTGCTGTAATTGTCCTATTTTATTATTATTAAATTATTGTTAATCTTCTAGTGCACCTAATTTATAAAGTAAACTTTATCATAGGTATGTATGTATAGGAAAAAACATATTACATATAGGGTTCAGTACTATCCAAAGTTTCAGGCATCATCTAGGTATCTTGGACCACATCATCCCACAGACAAGGGAAGAGTTGGAGGTGTTGGAGTTGACGCTGCTAGTACAGTGGATAGGAATCCGCCTGCTAATGCAGGGGGCACAGGTTCAATCCCTGATCTGGGGAGATTCCACATGCCGTGGAACAACTAAACTGTGCCACAACTACTGAGCCCACGCTCAGGGGCCCTCAAACATGGATGCTAAACATCAATTGTACACTTGACCTATATCCAGTTTATTATATACCAATTATTTATTTTAAAAGCTGTTTTTAAAGTTAATGTAATGTTATTATATCTGAGCTTATTTAGCTTGGTCATATTAGTTTCATTATAAGTATAATATTGAAAAAAATATTAATGATAGCTAACATTTATCTGACACTTTGCCAAGCAAGTTATGTAAGCATTTTACTTAGGTCATCTCACTTGATCCCCATCAACAAGTTTACCCATAGGTACTTTAGATAACAACTCCATTATGTAGATAAAGAAACTGGAGCTTCAAAGGATTAAGTAAATTGCCCAATAGGTGACTTGTGTACTGCTAAGTGACAAAAACGGAATTTGAACCATATGCTGTGGTTCTAGAGCCTGAACTGAGTTAAAAAGGACAGTTTGCCTCACTGTTACTCAGTTTCCTAGTCCTGACCTTTGAAACTATCCTCTCTCCCCACTCTCCCTCAGCTTCATTTTCATCTCCTGGTAAAGCTCCAAAATCACTGCAGATGGTGACTGCAGCCATGAAATTAAAAGACACTTACTCCTTGGAAGGAAAGTTATGACTAACCTAGAAAGCTTTTCAATATGCTTTTCAAAAGCTTTTCAAAAGCTTTTCAATATGAGTTGACTCATTGGAAAAGACCCTGATGCTGGGAGGGATTGGGGGCAGGGGGAAAAGAGGACAACAGAGGATGAGATGGCTGGATGGCATCATTGACTCGATGCACATGAGTTTGGGTGAACTCCAAGAGGACAGGGAGGCCTGGAGTGCTGTGATTCACAGGGTCACAAAGAGTCAGACACGACTGAGCGACTGAACTGAACTGAACTGAAAGACTAATACACAAATTCCCAGAATGGGAATCAGGAAAGAAAACCGCTTTTTGGTTGCACTGCACCGGCTTCCATGTATAAGGAAAGAGTGTGACAAACTTGGAAATTATGGGATGTCCTTGCTAGTCTACACAGCTAGTGACCACCTTTGCTTGTTTTTTATCTACTTTAAAACTTTATAGAGATAGAAATTAACTCATAGAAATTTGATAGTAATGAAAATAATTCCCACCCATAGAAACACAAATTGTGTTTAGTGGGAATACTTGATACTGCCCTGTGGAAAATAGCTTCTTTTGACCAGTGTTTTATCCACTTATATATTTAATTCATCTGGAGAAGGGAGTGGAAAACCACTTCAGTATTCTTGCCATGAGAACTCCATGAACAGTATGAAAAGGCAAAAAGATAGGACACTGAAAGATGAACTCTCCAGGTGGTAGGTGCCCAATAACTACTGGAGACCAGTGGAGAAATAACTCCAGAAAGAATGAAGAGACGGAGCCAAAGAAAAAACAACACCCAGTTGTGGATGTGACTGGGGATGGAAGTAAAGTCCAATGTTGTAAAGACCAATATTGCATAGGAACCTGGAATGTTAGGTCCATGAATCAAGGCAAATTGGAAGTGGTCAAACAGGAGATGGCAAGAGTGAATATCAACATTTTAAGAATCAGCAAACTAAAATGGACTGGAATGGGTGAATTTAACTCAAATGACCATTATATCTTCTACTGTGGGCAAAAATCCCTTAGAAGAAATGCAGTTGCCATCATAGTCAACAGAAGAGTCCAAAATTCAGTACTTGGATGCAATCTCAAAAACAACAAAATGATCTCTGTTTGTTTCCAAGGCAAACCATTCAATATTGAAATAATAGACAGCTCCAAGTCTATACCCCAACCAGTAATGCTGAAGAAGCTGAAGTTGAATGGTTCTATGAAGACCTACAAGACCTTTTAGAACCAACACCCAAAAAAGATGTCCTTTTCATTATAGGGGACCAGAATGCAAAAGTAGGAAGTCAAGAGATACCTGGAATGACAAGCAAATTTGGCCTTGGAGTTCTGAATGAAACAAGGCAAAGGCTATAGAGTTGTGCCAAGAGAACAATCTGGTCGTAGCAAACACTCTCCTCCAACAACACAAGAGAAGACTCTACACATGGACATAACCAGATGGTCAACACCAAAATCAGATTGATTATATTCTTTGCAGCCAAAGATGGAGAAGCTCTAATAGTCAGCAAAAACAAGACCAGGAGCTGACTGTGGCTCAGATCGTGAACTTCTTATTGCCAAATTCAGACTTAAATTGAAGAACGTAGGGAAAAACCATAGACCTTTCAGGTATGACCTAAACCAAGCCCCTTGTGATTATACAGTGGAAGTGAGAAACAGATTGAAGGGATTAGATCTGATAGACGGAGTACCTGAAGAACTATGAATGGAGGTTTGAGACACTGTACAGGAGGCAGGGATCAAGACCATCCCAAGAAAAAGAAATGCAAAAAGGCAAAATGGTTGTCTGAGGAGGCCTTATAAATAACTGTGAAAAGAGAAGCAAAAGGCAAAGGAGAAAAGGAAAGATATAAGCATCTGAATGCAGAGCTCCAAAGAATAGCAAAGAGAGATATAAGAAAGCCTTCCTCAGTGATCAATGCAAAGAAATAGAGGAACATAATAGAATGGGAAAGACTAGAGATCTCTTTAAGAAAATTAGAGATACCAAGGGAACATTTCATGCAAAGATGGGCTCAATAAAGGACAGAAATGGTATGGACCTAACAGAAGCAGAAGGTATTAAGAAGAGGTGGCAAGAATATACAGAAGAACTATACAAAAAGATCTTCATGACCCAGATAATCATGATGGTGTGATCACTCACCTAGAGCCGACATCCTGGAATGCAAAGTCAAGTAGGCCTTAGAAAGCATCACTACAAACAAAGCTAGAGAAGGTGATGGAATTCCAGTTGAGCTATTTCAAATCCTAAAAGATGATGCTGTGAAAGTGCTGCACTGAATATGCCAGCAAATTTGGAAAACTCAGCAGTGGCCATAGGACTTGAAAAGGTCAGCATTCATTCCAATCCCAAAGAAAGGCAATGCCAAAGATTGCTCAAACTACTGCACAATTGCTCTCATCTCACACGCTAGCAAAGTAATGCTCAAAATTCTCCAAGCCAGGCTTCAACAGTACATGAACCGTGAACTTCCAGATATTCAAGCTGGATTTAGCAAAGGCAGAGAAACCAGTGATCAACTTGCCAACATCCACTGGATCATCAAAAAAGCAAGAGAGTTCCAGAAAAACATCTACTTCTGCTTTATGGACTATGCCAAAGCCTTTGACTGTGTGGATCACAACAAACTGAAAAATTCTTTGAGAGATGGGAACACCAGATCAGCTGACCTGCCTCCTGAGAAATCTGTATGCAGGTCAGGCAGCAACAGTTAGAACTGGACATGGAACAACAGACTGGTTCAAAATCGGGAAAGGAGTACATCAAGGCTGTATATTTTCACCCTGCTTATTTAACTTATATGCAGAGTACATCGTGAGAAACACTGGGCTGGATGAAGCACAAGCTGGAATCAAGATCGCTGGGAGAAATATCAATAACCTCAGATATGCAGATGATACCACCCTTATGGCAGATATTAAAGAAGAACTAATGAAAGTGAAAGAGGAGAGTGAAAAAGTTGGCTTAAAGCTCAACATTCAGAAAACTAAGATCATGGCATCCAGTCCCATCACTTCATAGCAAATAGATGGAGATGCAGTGGAAACAGTGGCTGACTTTATTTGGGGGGCCCCAAAATCACTGCAGATGGTATCTGCAGCCATGAAATTAGGAGACACTTGTTCCCTGAAAGAAAAGTTATGACTAACCTAGACAGCATATTAAAGGCAGAGACATTACTTTGCCAACAAAGGTCCGTCTAATCAAAGATATGGTTTTTGCAGTAGTCATGTATGGGTGTGAGAGTTGGACTGTAAAGAAAGCTGAGCATCAAAAAGTTTATACTTTTGAACTGTGATGTTGGAGAAGACTGTTGCGAGTTCCTTGGACTGCAAGGAGATCCAACTAGTCCATCCTAAAGGAAATCAGTCCTGAATATTCATTGGAAGGACTGATGCTGAAGCTGAAACTCCAATACTTTGGCCCTCTGATTCGAAGAACTGACTCATATGACAAGACCTAATGCTGGGAAAGATTCAAGGTGGGAGGAGAAGGGGACGACAGAGGATAAGATGGTTAAATAACATCACCGACTCAATGGACATGAGTTTGAGTAAACTCTGGGAGTAGGTAATGGACAGGGAGACCTGGCGTACTGCAGTCCATGGGGTCTCAAAGAGTTGGACATGACTGAGCGATTGAACAAACTGGCTGAACTGATTCATTTCAGCATCCCTGGTCTGACTGTAATTTTTCTTTGAACTACTTGTAAAATCTACTGGTTCCCTCATTAATAGTGAGTTAAATAAAAGCTTTAGCATATGTTCATTTTATATTTGTATGAGTTACAATTTTACCTTAAAAAAAATCTATCCTTTATCCCATATATATATAGAATAATTTAAAATTATTTTGAAAAAAAAATAAAATAAAATTATTTTGAAAAATGTTACTTAACCGTAGCTAACCAAATTCAGTAATCTCTTCCTTACCCTGTCCAACCATGAAATTCCCTTCTGTATATATTTTCAAAGACTATGAGAATTTCAGCTCTAATATAAGACAATGGTGAGCCCCTCCCATTGCCTCTAATTAGGAAAAGTAATATTTGGGAGAGTAAAACAGAAAGTAGAAATGAAATAGAGGTAAATTTAAAATAGGGCTTTTTTCCTCTATAGAGGAATATAAAATTTTAAAAGAATAAGAGGGAGAAAAATAAATGTAGACCTTAGGAATGCCTTCTTGTGACATCTGTAAAGAGAAAGGAAGGCAGCCAAATACATGTTCTTTGGCTTGAGTGTTCATAGAAATAACCGAGACTTTAAAATTGAGTATTTGGAAAGAGTAAGAAATACCTGCTTTATGATGGTTAGTATATTAAATACAGATGACTCATGGTTTTTTCCAGTCCAAATATCCAAGTTCTTTTTTGTCCTTTAGCTGAAGCAGTAAGGGAGTAAGACAGGAGATCAAGAGGCCTGACCAAGGTACAAGTCTCTGGAGCATAACACTAAATAACCTTGGATACAGAAAATCAGAAAAACATTGATAAAATCAGAACTGAACAAAAGACTCTTATTATCCAGATTATCTGCCATAAAGAAGTTTTCATGGATATCTAGTTAAAACTGAAAGAGAGGGGGGACATCTTAAAGTTTTCTATAAGAAAAATGAGTAAATGGGAATTATGTAGTATATACTATTATCATTTAAGGTATATAAAATATTGATGCTGTCCTTATGAATAAGTAAAGGTTTATCTGAGATGACATTCAAAATATTTAACAACCTTAAAGCATGAGAAAGGCCTATTTGGAAGGATGCAGGACCTCTAGAGAGCAAGGTTCTAGATGCTTCTTACTATGCCTGACATTGACCTGGGGTTCATGCTGGGTTTTGGGAAGTCCAGTAAGTCTCAGGGGAATAACCAAGACCACTGGGGCAAGGGTTTGGCACTTGGAAGGCTTGGGACAGTGGCTATTTACAAACTGTATGGAAGTATTTCACTAAAATACTCATCTCTCTCTCTCTGTTTTCTTGCCTCCCTCCCTGCATTCCTCCCTTCCCACTTTCTAAGTACTTGGCACTACTCACCTCTGCAGAAAAGAGCAAAGGATTTGTAAAAGAAATGGTCACTACTTGAGGTTTAAAATGTGCATAGCTGCAAATAATAGACAACTCTACTACAGTGGCTTAAATGGAAGAGTTTTTTCATATCATGATAAAACAGGCTAGCTATGAGCAGTTTAGGGCTTGGACACGGTGATACACAGTGACATTGTCAAGGACCGGGCTCCTCCCATTTTTGTCTTCTACCATCTAGCCATCGTCATCACACTTGTTGCCTCACGGTTGTAAGATGGTTCTTGCACCTCTGTACTTCACTTCTGAGTTTCAGGAAAGAATAAGATGAGAGGATGAAGGAGTGGTATCTGGCTTAGGAGAGCACTGTCTCCGCAGACTTCTGCTTGCCTTTGGCCAGAAGTGTGTCACGTCACCTACTTTGGATACCAGGCAACATCAGGAGGCCAGTGTTTTTAGTGATGCACTTTGTTGCTTTGAGAAAAATGAGAATTTGTTAGTAAGGGTGAAGGGGGAAAATAAATATTGTTTAGGCAAAAGGTAGCACTTACCCCACTCATTTAAAGGCTGTATCAAAAACTGGACAGAGGGAATTTCCCTGGCAGTCCAGTGGTTAAGACTCCATGCTTCCACTTCAGGGACATGGGTTCGATCCCTGGTTGGGGGACTAAGAGCCCGCATGCCACACAGCACAGCCAAAAGGAAAAAAATAAAAAGGAAAGAGTTGGCTCTGCTGATGAAATCTTAATATTTATGAAAAAGTCTTAAAATAGCAAAGTACAGTTCACTCTGCTAAGAGTTTTTAAATAATGTATTATGCCACTTGGTAAATGTTAAATTTAAATTTCACATCTGCAAAAATGTATATAATCACAACCTCATGTTTAAGTGGAAACCATTGTATTACATATAAGCTGCTTCCAAACATGTATGACTAATCAAATTTCTAAGCCAAATTTCTTCATCCATGCAGAAAAAAAGCACTCCTCATTGATGTTCACATAAAAGCTTTTTGTCAATGTAGGATTAATTTTTGTAGTGTCTGAGGAGAAAGAAAAGACATAATTTAAAAATTATGAAACTATCTTAGTTGAAGCAATCAAATATAAAGGAATTTTCAACTCAAATATTTGAATTTCAGAGTTACCTGCCACTTTGAGGTCATTACATTTTGCTTTTCCTGGTTCTGCTTCTGTTCTAGGGTGATCTTCAGTTTCCATTCTGTTTTTGTCTATTTTTGTTTGACTTTATTGTTTTTTTCTCCATTTCAGAACAGAGTTTTTATAAGAGCGATAGAGAGCTTTTCTCCAAATTGCCCAACATTACTTATCTCTACTCTAGAAGATACGATCCTCATCTGTCTCTGCAAAGAGGCTTTTTGTAGTTTCTAGTGCGGCAAATGCAATGCAATAAGTTATACTCCCAGTTTAAAAACATCTATGATGTAAAATCTAAGAGTTCATTGGAGAACAGCCCTTACATAATATGTTTGAGCATGGCTTATTTAGTCTGAATCCCTGTTTAGGAAGAAAAATGTTCTCAGAATAGTTTCCTTTTCATAACTGTTAATACTGGTGAATCCACCTCTAAATACACCAGAGAGAAGAGGGAAATCAAGGAGAGACCAACATATACAGTCAGCCCTCTGAATGCCCAGGCTTCACATCCGAGAATTCAACCAACCATGGATTAAAAATATTTAGGGAAAAAAATCTGAAAAATTCCAAAAAGCAAAACTTAAATTTGCCCTATGCCAACAACTATTTACATAGTATCTACATTGTATTTACAACTATTTACATATAATTTACATTGTATTAGCTATTATAAGTAATCTAGAAATGATTAAGTATACAGGAGGATGTGTGTGGGTTATATACAAATACTGCACCATTTTATATAAGGGACTTGAGTATCCTCAGACTTTGGTATCCTTGTGATGACTGAGTCCTGGAACTTATCTCCCACAGATATCAAGGGATGACTATGTGGTTAAGACGCTGATATTCACATATCACACATATAGCACTTAAGTTCTCAATCAACAGCTAAACGATGGGCTTCACTGGTGGCTCAGTGGTGAAGAGTCTGCCTGCCAATGCAGGAGACACAAGTTCGATCCCTGATCTGGGAAGATCCCACATGTTGCTGAGCAGCTAAGCCTGTGGACCATAACTACTGAGCCTGTGCTCTAGAGCCTGGGAGCTGCAATTACTGAGCCTGTGGATCGCAACAAAAGAAGCCACCACAGTGAGAAGCCCACACACCACAGTTAAGGAGTAGCCCCAGCTCCCTGCAATCTGAGAAAAGCACGCACTGCAACAAAGACCCAGAACATCTGACAATGAATAATATGAATAATATGTTAATATGTTAACATATTATTGAATATGAATAATATGTTAAAACAAAAACTTAATGATTCCCTAAAAAATAAAAGTGGAGGGTAACAAGACATTTCCAAGATAGATGTTAGTTCTACATTTATATATGCAATTTATATGCAATTCAAATTGTTGTTCAGTTGCCCAGTTTATCCAGTTCTTTGCAACCCGATGGACTGCAGCACGCCAGGCCTCTCTGTCCCTCACCATCTCCAAAGTTTGCCCAAGTTCATGTCCATTACATCAGTGATGCCATCCGGGCATCTCATCCTCTGACGCCCTCTTCTCCTTCTGCCCTCAATCTTTCCCAGCTTCAGGGAAATTCAATTCAAATCAATAATTTAATTAATTAGAGTTAATTTGAATAGCAATATAAATTAACTCGCTGTAAATAGACTGAAATACTTATTACATTAGTTTAAATCAATTTATCCTAAAATTTGTGTCACTAAAGACCGATAAGTAATGAAGACCTCCATTCCTTGTCTCCTTTATGAAGCCTAGACAAATGCCTGCTTGGCATTAAATGGACCCAGTGAGTCACCTAGATCTAATCAGAGGTAGCTTTAAACTTCATTTGGTGTCACTGTAAAATGTTATATCCTGGTAGTGAGAATGTAAGTTGGTTCAACTACTTGGAAGAATATTTGATAATGTAGCAAGAATTTTTTAAATTTTTTAATTGAAAGATAATTGCTTTACAGAATTTGGTGGTGTTCTGTCATACATCAACTAGAATCAGCCATAGGTACACCCAAGTCCCCTCCCTCCCGGACCTCCCTCCATCTCCCTCCCCACCCCACCATTCAGCCTGTCACAGAGCCCCTATTTGAGTTCCCTTAGTCATACAGCAAATTCCCATTGCCTATCTGTTTTACACATGGTATTGTAAATTTCTGTTACTCTCTCCATACATCTCCCCTTCTTCCTCCTCTCCTCCTACCTTGTCCATAGGTCTGTTCTCTATGTCTGTTTCTCCACTGCTGCCCTGAAAATAAATTCATCAGTGCCATCTCTTCAGATTCCATATATATGTATCAGTATACAATATTTATATTTCTCTTTCTGACTTACTTCACTCTGTATAATGGGCTCTAGTTTCATCCACCTCATTAGAACAGATTCAAGTGTGTTCCTTTTTATGGCTGAGTAGTATTCCATTGTATATATGTACCACAGCTTCTTTATCCACTCTTCTGTCGATAGACATCTAAGTTTCTTCCATGTTCTAGATAGTGTAAATAGTGCTGGAGTGAATATTGGGGTACATGTGTCTTTTTCAGTTTTGATTTCTTCAGGGTATATGCCTAGGAGTGGGATTCCTGGGTCAAATGGTGGTTCTAGTCCTAGCTTGTTAAGCAGTCTCCACACCATCTTCCATAGTGGCTGTATCAGTTTACATTCCCACCAGAAATGCAAGAGTATTTCCCTTTTATCCACACCCTCTCCAGCATAACTCAGATGCCCATTATATCTACTATTGTGGGCAAAAACCCCTTAGAAGAAATGCAGTAGCCATCATAGTCAACAGAAGACTCTGAAATGCAGTACTTGGATGCAATCTCAAAAACAACAGAATGGTCTCTGTTCATCTCCAAAGCAAACCATTCAATATCACAGTAATCCATGTCTATGCCCCAAACACTAATGCTAAAGAAGCTGAAGTTGAATGGTTCTATGAATGCGTACAAGACCTTCTAGAACTAATACCCAAAAAAGATGTCCTTTTATTATAGGGGACCGGAATGCAAAAGTAGCAAGTCAAGAGATACCTAGAATAACAGGCAAATTTGGCCTTGGAGTACAGAATAAAGCAGGGCAAAGGCTAATAGACTTTTTCCAAGAGAACTCTCTGGTCATAGCAAACACCTTCTTCCAACAACACAAGAGAAGACTCTACACATGGACATCACCAGATGGTCAATACCGAAATCAGATTGATTATATTCTTTGCAGCCAAAGATGGAGAAGCTCTATACAGTCAGCAAAAACAAGACCGGGGGCTGACTGTGACTCAGATCATGAACTCCTTATTGCCAAATTCAGACTTAAATTGAAGAAAGTAGGGAAAAAAACCACTAGACCATTCAGGTATGACCTAAATCAAAACCCTTGTGATTACACAGTGGAAGTGAGAAATAGATTGAAGGGATTAGATCTGATAGAGTGCCTGAAGAACTATGGATGGAGGTTTGTGACACTGTACAGGAGGCAGGGATCAAGACTATCACCAAGAAAAAGAAATGCAAAAAGGCAAAATGGTTGTCTGAGGAGGCCTTACAAATTGCTGTGAAAAGAAGAGAAGTGAAAGGCAAAGGAGAAAAGGAAAGATATACCCATTTGAATGCAGAGTTCCAAAGAAGAGCAAGGAGAGATAAGAAAGCTTTCCTCCAGTGATCAGTGCAAAGAAATAGAGGAAAATAATAGAATGGGAAAGACTAGAGATCTCTTCAAGAAAATTCAAGATATCAAGGGAACTTTTCATGCAAAGATGGACACAATAAAGGACAGAAATGGTATGGACCTAACAGAAGCAGAAGATGTTAAGAAGAGATGGCAAGAATACACAGAAAAACTATACAAAAAGATCTTCCTGACCCAGATAATCACAATGGTGTGATCACTCACAGAGAGCCAGACATCTTGGAATGCAAAATCAAAGAGGCCTTAGGAAGTATCACTACAAACAAAGCTAGCGGAGGTGATGAAATTCCAGTTGAGCTATTTCAAATCCTAAAAGATGATGCTATGTAAGTGCTACACTCAGTATGCCAGCAAATTTGGAAAATTCAGCAGTGGCCACAGGACTGGAAAGGTCAGCATTCATTCCAATCCCAAAGAAAGGCAATGCCAAAGATTGCCCAAACTACTGCACAATTGCTCTCATCTCACATACTAGCAAAGTAATGCTCAAAATTCTCCAAGCCAGGCTTCAATGGTACATGAACCGTGAACTTCCAGATATTCAAGCTGGATTTAGCAAAGGCAGAGAAACCAGTGATCAAATTGCAAACATCCACTGGATCATAGAAAAAGTGAGAGAATTCCAGAAAAATACCTGCTTCTGCTTTATGGACTATGCCAAAGCCTTTGACTGTGTGGATCACAACAAACTGTGGAAAATTCTTCAAGAGATGGGAACCAGACCAGCTGACCTGCCTCCTGAGAAATCTGTATGCAGGTCAGGAAGCAACAGTTAGAACAGGACATGGAACAACAGACTGGTTCAAAATCAGGAAAGGAGTACATCAAGGCTATATATTTTCACCCTGCTTATTTAACTTATATGCAGAGTACATCGTGAGAAACACTGGGCTGGATGAAGCACAAGCTGGAATCAAGATTGCTGGGAGAAATATCAATAACCTCAGATATGCGGATGACACCACCCTTATGGCAGAAAGTAAAGAAGAACTAAAAAGCCTCTTAATGAAAGTGAAAGAGGAGAGTGAAAAAGTTGGCTTAAAACTCAACATTCAGAAAACAAAGATCATGGCATCTAGTCCCATCACTTCATGGCAAATAGATGGAGAAGCAATGGAAACAGTGACAGACTTTATTTTGGGGGGCTCCAAAAATGCTGCAGATGGTGATTGCAGCCATGAAATTAGAAGACACTTGTTCCTTGAAAGAAAATCTATGATCAACCTAGACAACATATTAAAAAGCAGAGACATTACTTTGTCAATAAATGTCCATCTAATCAAAGCTATGGTTTTTCCAGTAGTCATATATGGATGTGAGAGTTGATCTTTAAAGAAAGCTGAGCACCAAAGAATTGATGCTTTTGAACTGTGGTGTTGGAGAAGACTCTTGAGAGTCCCTTGGACTGCAAGGAGAAAGAATCAATCCATCCTAAAGGAAATTAGTCCCAAATATTCATTGGAAGGACTGATGATTAAGTAGAAACTCTAATACTTTGGCCACCTGATGCGAAGTACTGACTCATTTGAAAAGACCTTGATGCTGGGAAAGATTGAAGACAGGAGGAGAAGGGGATGACAGAGGATGAGGTGGTTGGATGGCATCACAGACTCAATGGACATGAGTTTGAGTAAATTCTGGTAGTTGGTGATAGACGGGGAGGCCTGGCGTGCTGCAGTCCATGGGGTCACAAGGCATCAGACATAACTGAGCAACTGAACTGAACTAAACTGAGTCTCCAGCCTTTATTGTTTTAGACTTTTTGATCATGGCCATTCTGACTGCCGTGAGGTGATATCTCATTGTCTTTTTGACTTGCATTTCTCTAATAATGAGCGATGTTGAGCATCTTTTCATGTGCTCATTAGCCATCTGCATGTTTTCTTTGGAGAAATGTCTCTTCAGGTCTGTTTCCCACTTTTTGATTGGGTTGTTTGCTTTTCTGGTATGGAGTTGTATGAGCTGCTTGTGTATTTTGGAAATTAATTCTTAATCAGTTGTTTCCCTTGCTATTTTCTCCCATTCCGAAGGTTGTCTTTTCACCTGGTTTGTAGTTTCTTTTGCTGTGCAAAAGGTTTTAAGTTTAATTAGGTCCCACTTATTTATTTTTGCTTTTATTTCCATTACTCTAGGAGGTGGGTCATAGAAGATCTTGCTTCGATTTTTGTCATCAAGTGTTCTGCCTATGTTCTCCTCTAAGAGTTTGATAGTTTCTGTTCTTACATTTAGGTCTTGAATTCATTTTGAGTTTATATTCATGTATGGCATAAGGTAGTGATCTAATTTCACTCTTTTTCACATAGCTGTCCAGTTTTCCCAGCACCACTTATTGAATATCTGTCTTTACCCCATTGTATATTGTTGCCTCCTTTGTCAAAAATAAGGTACCCATAGGTGCGTGGGTTTATCTCTGGATTCTCTATCTTGTTCCATTGGTCTATATTTCTCTTTTTGTGCCAGTACCATACTGTCTTGATGACTGTAGCTTTCTTGTATAGTCTGAAGTCAGGAAGGTTTATATCTCCAGCTCCGTTCTTCCTTCTCAAGACTGCTTTGGCTATTTGGGGTCTTTTGGGTTTCCATCTGAATTGTGAAATTTTTTGTTCTAGTTCTGTGAAAAAAGCCATTGGTAATTTGATAAGGATTGCATTGAATCTGTAGATTGCATTTGGTAGTATAGTCACTTTTACAATATTGATTCATCTTACCCAGGAACATGGAATATCTCTCCATCTGTTTATGTCATCTTTGATTTCTTTCATCAGTGTCTTATAGTTTTCCATATACAGGTCTTTTGTTTCCTTAGGTTTTTCTTTCTTTTTGTTACAATAGTGAATAGTATTGATTCCTTAATTTCTCTTTCTAATTTTTCATTGTTAGTATATAGGAGTGCAAGTGATTTCTGTGTATTGATCTTATATCCTTTGACTTTGCTGAATTTATTGATTAGCTCTAGTAATTTTCTGATAGTTTCTTTTGGGTTTTCTGTGTGTAGTATCATGTCATCTGCAAATAGTGAGAGTTTTACTTCTTCTTTTACAATCTGGATTTCTTTTATTTCTTTCTCTTCTCTAATTGCCATAGCTAGGACTTCCAAAACTACGCTGAACAATAGTGGTGAGACTAGATACCCTTGTCTTTTTCCTGATCTTAGAAGGAAAGCTTTTAGTTTTTCACCATTGAAAATAATGTTTGCTGTGGGCTTTTCATATATGGCCTTTACTATGTTGAAGTAGGTTCCTCCTATACCCATTTTTTGAAACATTTTTATCATAAATGAATGTTGGATTTTGTCAAAGGTGTTTTCTGCATCTATTGAGAGGATCACATAGTTTTTATCTTTCAATTTGTTGATGTGGTATATCACATAGATTGATTTGTATATATTGAAGAATCCTTGCATTGTGTATATTGAATATACTTTATCATGGTATACGAGTTTTTTAGTGTAGTGTTGGATTCTGTTTGCTAGAATTTTGTTGAGGATTTTTGCATCTGTGTTCATCAGGGATATTGGCCTGTAATTTTCTTTTTTCGTGTTGTCTTTTCCTGGTTTTGGTATCAGGGTGATTGTGGCCTTGTAGAATCAGTTTGGAAGTGTTCCTTCCTCTGAAATTTTTTGTAAGAGTTTCAAAAAAAATAGGCACTATCTCTTCTCTAAATGTTTGATAGAATTCCTCTGTGAAGCCATCTTTTGTTTGGGGGGAGATTTTTGATCACTGTTTCAATTCCAGTGTTTGTAATTGGGTTGTTCATTTCTATTTCTTCCTGGTTCAGTCTTGAGAGGCTGATTTTTCCTAAGTATCTATCCATTTCCTCTAGGTTGTCCATTTTATTAGCATACAGTTGCTCATAATATTCTCTTCTGATACTTTGTATTTCTGTGTTGTCTGTTGTAATCTCTCATTTTTTCATTTCTAATTTTATTGATTTGATTTTTCTCCCTTTTTTTCTTGATGAGTCTGGCTAGTGGTTTGTCAATTTTGTTTATCTTCTCAAAGAATCAGCTTTTAGTTTCATTAATCTTTGCTATTGTTGCCTTCATTTCTTTTTCACTTATTTCTGCTCTGATTTTTATGATCTCCTTCTTTCTGCTGACTTTGGGGGGGTTTTGTTCTTCTTTTTCCAGCTTCTATAGATGTACAGTTAGGCTGTCTATTCAATGCTTTTCTTGCTTCTATAGGTATGATTGTATCACTGTAAACCTCCCTGTTAGAACTGCTTTTGCTGAGTCCCATAAGTTTTCATTGTCATTTGTTCCTAGGAATCTTTTGATCTCTTTTCTTATTTTTTCAGTAACCTCTTTGTTATTTAGTAATGTGTTGTTTAATCTCCATGAGTTTGTGTTTTTTGCCATTTTTTTCCTTTAGTTGATATCTAGTCTCATAGCATTGTGGTCAGAGAAGATACTGAATCAAGAATTTTTAAAGGTACAAATTCTACTTTGTGGTCACATCTGATCATCTCCTTTAGATAAAGTGCTGCTGCTGCTGCTAAGTCACTTCAGTTGTGTCTGACTCTGTGCGGCCCCATAGGTGGCCTCCCACCAGGCTCCTCTGTCCCTGGGATTCTCCAGGCAAGAACACTGGAGTGGGTTGCCGTTTCCTTCTCCAATGCATGAAAGTGAAAAGCTGAAAGTGAAGTCGCTCAGTCGTGTCCGACTCTTAGCGACCCCATGGACTGCAACCTACCAGGCTCCTCCGTCCATGGGATTTTCCAGGCAAGAGTACTGGAGTGGGATGCCATTGCCTTCTCTGTTAGATAAAGTAGATTTATATAAAGTGATGTTTGTTATAGCATCTTCATAAAAGAAAAAATGTAAATATCCTAATTATTAAATTGTTAGGACATAACCTAATACATGGTCATAATCAAAGATAGGGTGCAAAATGTAGAGTTTGAGGCAATATATGTATATATGATCTGAATTTTTAAATTATTCATACAATTAGACTCAATGTTAAAAAATTACTGAAAGGAAATTCAACCATTTTGCAGTTGTATCTATGTAAAGAGATTGCATCCTTTTATACAAATGTTATACATATATTTGATTATTTTGAGTAAATGCCTAGACATGGAAATATGAGATATATTGTTATTTTTAAGTTTTTTTATGTAGCATTTTCAAACAGCCATCAGAGATATTACACCAATTTTTGTATTTTCATGGTAAGCAAATCAGTTTTGACATGTGCTCATAGTTTATCAGGTCTTCTTTATATTTTTCTTTATTGTCCAAATTATCTGAACTAAACAAGAATATTTTAATAATAAGAAATACTCATACACATTAGAAAAGTAGTTATGAAGATATAGTATTAGAAATGAGGATCAAATAGGAGATTAATATGACCTCACATCCCACAGCAGTGTTTGTTAGTTTCTTGGAACCAGCATGAGACCCATAGCATCAACCTCAAATACCTATCTACCTTCCTTGCTCTATGGTAGATTTTTGTACTTGAGTGTATCACCATCCATCTGAAATTGAAAGTACCAAAACTGAGACTCCAAATGTAGCTGCCACTAGCTTTGTTTCTACCAATAGTACTATCGTTCTCTCACACTTAAAACCATTTGAACTGCTTTGACTTTTCTCCTTCTTTGCTTAGATTGCTGCTGCTGCTCAATCGCTCATGTCCAGCTCTTTGCAACTCTATGAACTGTAGCCCACCAGGCTCCTCTGTCCATGGAATTTTTCAGGCAAGAATACTGGAGTGGGTTGCCATTTCCTCCTCCAGGGGATCTTCCTGATCCAGAGATCAAGCCCATATCTCCTGCATCTCCTGCATTGCAGGTGGATTCTTTACCAATGAGCCACCTGTGAAGCCCCAATTACTCAAGGAACAGAGAAGCAATCTATGCAGAAAGAACAAGATGTTCAAAGAACCTGAGGTAAAAGGAACCTGGGGCATTTAGAATCCTGGAGGGCAAAACCATTTGGATAAAGGACAAAGAGAAGCAGTCTGCCCTGAGGCTTGGCAAGGTAGGGTAACCAGATCAAGCTGCCCCTTGTAGGTTATGTACTAGATTGTAACCCTTGAACAGCCTAAAATTAGTCTCTGCCTCTAGGTTATACTGCTTCTTCAACTGCTATTGCCCACTACAACTAGATACATCTTTCTAAAAGATCTGCTGGAACATATCAGTTTCCTGACACAAATAAAAACAGAAAGAAAGAAAAATATATCACTTAGCTTCTCACCACTGCCTTCAGACTCAGTAGACTCCTGAGGGCTTTGATTTGGGTTGAATTGTGTCCCCCTCAAAATTTGTATGTTGAAGTCTCTAGTCCTAGGATCTCAAAATGTGACTTTATTTGAAAACAGGGAGAATAGGGTAATTGCAAATGAAATAGTGAAGTTAAGGTCATTCTGGAGTAGGAAGGACAGCTAATCCATATAACTGGTATCCTTATAAAAAGGGAAAATTTGCACACAGATGTGTTAACAGAAGGAGAGTACTATATACAGATTGGAGTTAATGCTCCCACTGGCCAAGAAATAGCAGAAGCTAGAAGATAGCCCTGGAACAGATGCTTTGCTTGACCCTTCAGAGGGAGCATGGCTATGCCAACACCTTGGTCTCAGACTTCTGGACTCCATGTGAGGCAATACATTTCTTTTGTTTAGGCCACTCAGTTTGTGATACTTCCTTAGAGCAATCCTAGCAACTCATACAAGTTATTCATTTTAATTTTCATTTGCAATGAACTGTTGTTCCCAGACACACAAGAGCACGATCTCCTTTCTTGTTTTCCTATTTCCTCACTACAATGCTTTCCACTGCTCTCTGCCTATCTACATCAGTTCTTCCTTTTAAAACCCACCCTTTTAAAAGCCCCTTCTCTTTTGAAGCCTTATATAATTATTTTGTATAAATACATTAATATATAAATATTTTATAAATATAATAAATTATAAATATGGTATATTAAATATTAATATAATATAGTAAATTCTAGATATTATTTTAATTTTGTATATTCATAAATGTATTTATACATATAAATGTATTAATATATGGGCAAAGATCCATCTAGTCAAAGCTATGGTTTTTCCAGTAGTCATGTATGAATGTGAGAGTTGGACCATAAAGAAAGCTGAGTACTGAAGAATTGATGCTTTTGAACTGTGGTGTTGGAGAAGACTCTTGAGAGTCCCTTGGACTTCAAGGAGATCCAACCAGTCCATTCTGAAGGTGATCAGCCCTGGGATTTCTTTGGAAGGAATGATGCTGAAGCTCCAATACTCTGGCCACCTGATGCAAAGAACTGACTCATTGGAAAAGACTCTGATGCTGGGAAAGATTGAAGGCAGCAGGAGAAGGGGACGACAGAGGATGAGATGGTTGGATGGCATCACTGACTTGATGGACATGAGTTTGAGCAAGCTCCAGGAGTTGGTGATGGATAGGGAGGCCTGGCATGCTGCAGTCCATGGGGTCGCCAAGAGTCGGATATGACTGAGTGACTGAACTGAAAAAGTGAAATTGAAAGTCGCTTAGTCATGTTTGACTTTTTGAGACCCCGTGGACTATACAGTCCATGAAATTCTCCAGGCCAGAATACTGGTGTGGGTAGCCTCTCCCTTCTCCAGAGGATCTACCTAACCCCAGAGATCAAACCCAGGTCTCCTGCATTGCAGGTGGATTCTTTACCAGCTGAGCCACCAGAGAAGCCCAAGAATACTGGAGTGGGTAACCTATCCCTTCTCCACCAGATCTTCCTGACCCAGGAATAAACTGGGGTCTCCTGCATTCAGACTGAACTGAATTGAACTGAACCAATAATTATTTTTAATGTCATAATCATGCAATTTTTGCTAACTACCTTAAATAAGTTGGGGGGCATGATTAGAGTAAAATAAATAGATATAAAGATAGTGCAGTGCCTAACTGCGATATTATTGATTATACATTATATGATACCTTGTATTGCCATCTTGTTATGGATTTGTCTTCTCTTTCCAATGAAATTTTGCACTTCATGATCTTTCTCTACTTATTTGAATCCCATCAAAGTAGTTCAACAAATCCTAGCTGATTGCCTGAAATAGGAGCCCATGATTGATCTCCTGTAAAACCCAATCTAGTTGATTTCTAGGTAGTAGCAAAGCGTGATGCTAAATTGCCTCTGGGTCAGGTGCCCAAATTCTCACTCACAGTATCCATCTTGAGCATTCCTCTCCTTTCTGACCATCACAGCCTCCCTTTCCAAAGGACCTCAGGGCTTTGGAGCACTAAAAATAGACCTCCATCAAAAAGGACTAGAAAATTTAGGACTGAGACTTACATATATTAAAGGGTATTCAATTTAGAATTTCATAATTTAAGAAAGGATACAACAAATAATGGTATCCTATTATAGGTCTAATTCTACTATTAAATATGAATGAATAAAATGAAGCCAATAACATAAAATTGCTTTTTAAACAGGATTGGACATTTCTACGATGATTTAGACATGGATGTTAGCTTGGCGGTTGCTGTTTTTTCAAGCAATATAAAATTCAAAATCTTTTGTCCCTAACTAAACTAATATTTGTTTGTCAAAACATATAAGAAAGAGAAAATGGTTAATATTTCATGGTTGTATTAGCTTTTGGTGTTGGTGTTCACATCGACTCTTTTCAACCCCATAGACTGCAGCATGCTAGGGCCCCCTTTTCCTTTACTATCTCCTGGAGTTTGTTCAGATTCATATCCGCTGAGTCAGTGATGCTATCTTATCATCTCATTCTATTCATCCCCTTCTCCTTTTGCCTTCAATCTGCAGCTAGTTTACTTGAAGGAATCATACTGAACCACCTAGAGACACATGCTAGTGTATAAGTAGAATGTGGTTAACCCAGTAATTAAAAGAACATTATTTCCCCTTCAGTTAAGAGGAAAAGTCAAATGATGCTGATGGTAATAGTTAAATAGAACACACAATATCTATAACAAATGATTGTTCTCATTTGCTTTAATTTGATGGTAAGGAACCTGAATTATATTTAGAACAAATGCACTAACCTGACTCTAATTCCAAAATAGGCATAAACCATAACAATTTTAATGACAATTGGATGGATTGTGCCCGCAATATATTATCACAGAAGCCACCTCTACATAACATGAATTCACTTTAAATATTGACTTTAGAAAGATAAGCTTTTATATGGAATCTAAAAATACCAAGCTCATAGAAACGGAGATCAGACCAGTGGTTGTCGAAGGTAGGGTTAGGAACATTAGGTGAAGATAATCAGAAAATATAAGCTTCTGCAACAATGTAAAGCAATTATCCTCCAATTAAAAAAAAATATATATATATATATACTTCTAGTTATAAGATAAATAAGTTCTTGGGATATAATGTACAATATGATGACTATAGTTAATAAATATTGTACTGTGCAAGTTGCTAAGAGAGTAGATCTTAAAAGTTCTTATCATAAGTTAGAAAATGTAATTATGTGAGGTGATTGTTGTTCACTAAACTTATTGTGGTAATCATTTTGCAATGTAGGCATATTTCAAATCATTTTGTTATAAACCTGAAACTAATTTAATGTTCTAAGTCAATTATCGGAGAAGGCAATGGCACCCCACTCCAGTACTCTTGCCTGGAAAATCCCACGGACAGAGGAGCCTGGTGGGCTGCAGTCCATGGGGTTGCGAAGATTCAGACACGACTGAGTGACTTCACTTTCACTTTTCACTTTCCTGCATTGGAGAAGGAACGGGCAACCCACTCCGGTGTTCTTGCCTGGAGAATCCCAGGGATAGAGGAGCCTGGTGGGCTGCCGTCTATGGGGTCGCACAGAGTCGGACACGACTGAAGCGACTTAGCAGCAGCAACAGCAGCAAGTCAATTATAGCTCCATAAAATTGGGAAAATGAGTTTAAAAATTATTTTAAGGGCTTCCTGCTTTATTATTTGTTGGGCTTCCCTGGTGGCTCAGAGGTTAAAGTGTCTGCCTGCAATGCAGGAGACCTGGGTTCGATCCCTGGATTGGAAAGATCCCCTGGAGAAGGAAATGGCAACCTACTCCAGTATTCTTGCCTGGAGAATCCCACTACAATATGCTGCTATTTTGTTCTGTGAAAAATATATCTGAAATACAGAGAATATGTTTTTGATTGGCAGCCTGTGAGATGGCCCCCAATGATCTCTACCTCCTGGTATATTCAAATTGTGCATCATGTCCCTTTGAGTGTGGGCTAGACTTAGTGACTCACTTCTAACAAATACAATATGGCAGAAGCAATGTAATGTTATACCCCCTTTGGATATGAAGTTATAAAAAGAATGTGGCCTCTCTCTTAAGTATTCTTGCTCACTCTCTCATTCTATTTGGAATTTTGTTTTCTCTTGACTCAGCTTGGGGAAGGCCACTGTTATAAGTGAGCTAGTCCTATGAAGAGATGATCAGTCTTGGACGTGGATCTTCTGAGGCTGACCAAGGGAGAGGTGTAGACACTCTGAGGTGGATACCCCTTCAGATGAGACTACTGCCCTGGCTGACAGCTGGGCTGCAACCTCAGGGGTAACCTTGAGCCAGGACCATTTATAGAAAGCCACTCCAAGACTCCTAAGCCACAGAATCTATGTGAAGGAATAAATGTTTGTTGTTTCTACCCCCTGAGTTTTGGGGTTACTTGTTACATGGCAATAAGTACCTAATACAGCATAACATTGTGTGCTATATAGTAATCTGTTTTCTTTCTGTCCTGAAATTTGTCCAGTCATATTTTGGATATTTAGCATGGTGCTGCTCATTTGTATAATTTGGTCTTCTGTGGAGAATCACATCATTAAAAGGCTTAATTTTTCAGTGGATATTTTCATAATCAATCCTGGTAGATTACAATGCCCTGTCATGTTCTATGTGATGTGGGTACATTTTTTTCAAAGAAACTCCTTATAATGCAAACAAACAAAACTCCAGTACTTTAGAATTTATAGTACACTTACTGCTACATTTAGAGACATCTATCTTAAAATGTTAAGAACTTCTATACATTTGGAACATATTATATCATTTGTTTACTATTTCATTCATTCACTTTCTCATTAATTTGGTCAGAAAGCCTCTATTGCTGCTGCTGCTGCTGCTAAGTCGCCTCAGTTGTGTCCGATTCTGTGCGACCCCATAGACGGTAGCCCACCAGGCTCCCCCGTCCCTGGGATTCTCCATGCAAGAACACTGGAGTGGGTTGCCATTTCCTTCTCCAATGCATGAAAGTGAAAAGTGAAAGTGAAGTCGCTCAGTCGTGTCCGACTCTTAGCGACCCCATGGACCCCATGGAGCCTATCAGGCTCCTCTGTAAACCCCCACTAAAACCAGGCGTGATCTAGGCAATGGGAATAGCAAGTAGAACACTGCTAATTTCGTGCTTCAGAAATTCGAGGTCTAATAAGATAGACAAACCAGTAACAATGATAATAGAAGGTGATAACTGACAGAAATAGCAGTTGGTTCTGGAAGCTGTTAGCACACAGGAGGGGCATTAGGAGGATGAGAGAAAGCTCCTTTTAGGAAGTCATGACTGATTTTATTTTAGAATAAATAGGATTTTGTCAATTAAAGGAAAACTTGAGGAAATCTTAGATGTTAAGTCAAAGTACAAGGCAGAAACAGAATTTACAACTTTAGAGGCATCAAGTTATTTATTATGGCTCTGAGGAAAAGGGTGTGTGGTGATGGTGAGACAGAAAAGAAGCTTGAGGGGTTGACAGGGGCAGATCTAAAATTAATTTGTGAATCGACTTAAGAATTGAGATATACTGATTTCTTTCCAGAAGACTCACTACCTTAAAATCACCTAGGATACTTAGTACAGTTATAGATTCCTATGTCTCACCAGAGACCCATTTAATCAGATTCTGTGGAGTGAGAATTGGACATTATAGTAAGCTCTCCTGGTCAGTGTTTCTAAAATTAGTGAACTTATGGATCATTTTTGTAGGAAAAAATAAACTTCCATTGACCACAACTATTTCTAAATAAAACACGAACAAAAAATTGTGAAACTAATGAAATTTATATCTAATAACATCAATTTTAATTATGTGATGATGTTGTTTGTTGAGATAAATTGTTGCTCTGTTAGTTACTATGATTCTGCCTGCTGTTGCAGTGCTAGATCTTCAGGGTCTAGCATGTAAATGAGATTGTGTATTGTGTGATGACTCAGTTCATCTAACACTTTTTCCTGTTTGAACTACTGTGAATTCTAATTTATGCAGCCTACTTGGATGTCATTTGACTTCCACAGAAGATATTTTTGAATATTGAGTCCATGTACTTACTAGGATTAAGTTCATGTACAAGTGGCCAAAACCCAAATGGTTAATTTAAACTGGATAGATGTTTATCACTCTCTTGTGTAAGTCAGGGAACATGATACAAGCTTTGTATCGTCTCCACAGTATCAAAAACTCAGGTTTGTTATACACTATCCTGTTACTCTACCCTCAAGGGCCCTAAGTGAGCACTAAGTATCTCATCGTCTAAGGAGGGATACTCTAGCTCCAGGCATGAGAATACTTTCCACAGAACAGAACAGAGAAAAGGGAAGGAAAAGGTCATGCTTTCTTTGTGTAAGGGCAGTCCCCACAGATTGCATGTTCCACACTTAATTATGTCCCATGGCCACACCCAGATGCAAGGGATGCTGGGAAATAAGAGCCATTATTAAAGGCAGTGTTTCTATTACTCAGGAAAAGAGAACAAATTGTCCACAGGTTATTGGTAAACAATTTACAGTCTCAGCCATATTCATTATTTTCTTTTATAATTCATCCACAATGAAAAAATTATACTGTTTTTCAGCATGCTCTTCTAAACATAAAAGTAGATGAAGACACTAAATAAGGTAGTCATCGAGATCTTCCAGAATATACTTGTCTATATCATCTTAGATCATCATTAAAGTGAAAATACAAATGCAAAATTTATTTTAATTTAGTCATGGGATCCATGAGAGAATGGGATCCCTGCTTGAACAAAACTACCACCATTATGAAAAATCAGATTTGAACATCCATGCTAGGTGATGTAGAACCATAAAAGAATTTTTAGCAAACTCATGCTCACAACAGTATTAGTTCTTATAGTGTGAGGGGGACTGTGGAGAGCCATGTCCAAATCTTGGAGGATTCACTTTTTCAAAGTATGTCACTGTATCTCATGTCTTTTTTTAAAACAGAAAGTAAAAGTTTGATAATATCTTCATGGAATTATTATGGAAGGTAAAGAGAAAAATATTTTAGAAGGTTACAAAATTTGACAAATAAATGCTTTGGAGAGACTACTCTGGAAGGAGTGTGAAAACTCATTTGATGATGAAACCAGCACTAAGGGACCCAGGAAAGAGCCTACTCCCGTCATACAAAGAGAAGATAAGGGACCTGGGCTGTCACTGGAGTGGAAATGAAGTCTGTACTGACTCGAAATTTTCTGGCTTGGACCATGTGAATGTGGGTGGTCTTGCTATTTATCAAGTCATTGAATCTGGGAGGAGATATAGGTATATCTTTCAGTCATTTATCACCAAATGCTTTTTTTTTTAGGTTTCAACTATAAACCACATGTTGTTCTAGCCACTGAGAATATTGTGTGAACTAAATAAGTACAGTCCTTGCCCTCTTGGAACTAGCACTTTAGTGATGGAGGAAAATGCACGAGTAGATAAATATTGAATTACAATTGTGGTAAAAAGAAAAAAAGGGGAAAACAGTGCTAAGAGACTATGAGGGGATTCATATATAACAGTGTTGTTGATGGAAATGATTTTTATACTAGACAGTTATTTTTTAGGTAATTATGGGGTATCCTCTTGGAAAAGTCCCAGTGCAGGATATAGAGAGGAGAAGCTGGCCTTAGGATTAAAGAACTGGGATTCATCAGTGTACTGGCATCAGTTAAAACCATGGACCTCAATTATGATCCCAAAAGAAAATGTGCAAGGTCTTAAAAATTTTAATTATTGAAAGAAGAGACAGATTTTTTTAAAACATCTGCACTGATCAGTTGTATTCTGAAAATATTACTTTTATGTATCAGTATAGGGTTTTAAAATAATTTCAAATAATTTTCACCAAATTATAATATTGGCAAACACAAAAATTATTACTAATGGGATACAGTGTGCTTTCAGAAGTTTCATTTGGTAAGTTTGTAAGACTGAAGAGGCTTAATACTTAAGAAGCATAGAACGCTGTGAGGGCTTCTGTTTCCAACTGTAGGCTTTGGCATTTACTGTACAACCACAGGCTAGTTACTTAATATCTTTTATCTCAATTTGTTTCTCTATGAATTAGTGATAAGCCTTATCTATGTAGAATGTGGAAGAAATGAGTCTGTGGCAACTATGAGTGTTCAACTAAAATACGGTAGCAACTTCAAATATTATTCTTATGCTTAATACTATGATCATCAGTAGTAATAGTAACAGTAGTAGTAAATAGTTGTTCTGTGAGAACTTTCTAAAACTGTGAGATAGATTGGGCTACAGAATTGTCAGTATTTTGATATCTTCTGGTTAGTGTTGCAATTTCTCATATGACCATAAAAGAGAGATGTGCTTCTGTCCTGTGTTTGAGGAGGGAGTACAGGAAAAAGAAAGAGGTTCATGAGAACATTAAGAAATAAGGTCAGACAACTGAAGACATGCCATCAGCATACCTCAGAATCTTAGGATTTTCCAAGATCTCCATTTGCTCCTGGGATCTCAGATACTTAATATTGCTAAGAAATGTAACCATTGCCCATTTTGAATAAATATGGAGACTATTTCTTTACTGTACTATTATGTTATTTTAAAATATAAAAATGTTATTAAATTTTCTTACTTATTGGGACTGATTGTGAAAGTGCTGAGGATGCGGCAGACAACATTTTTACCTTTACCCCTTTATACTATTTAGAAATTTTTGCCCTGAACATGTAGTACTTTTGTAATTTAAAATATAGTTATTTAAAAAATTTTAAGATACACAAGAAAACTATGAAACAGACAAAATAATTTAGGTTATACTACGACAACATATGATTCTTATAAAATTCTAGAAATTTAATCTGATAAAAATATAGGTAATATTCCCCCCCAACCCATACTTATGTGATCAGAGTAAAGTGCTTTAAGTCTAGTCTATTGCTAATATTTTCCCTGGTGGCTCAGTCAGTAAAGAATCTGCCTGTGGTGCAGGAGACCCGGATTCGATTCCTTGGTCAGGAAGATCCCCTGGAGAAGGAAATGGCTACCCACTCCAGTAATCTTGCCTGGAGAATTCCATGGACAGAGGAGCCCGGTGGAATACAGTCCATATTGTCACCAAGGACTGTAGAAACAGTACACATGCATTGCTAATATTATTTCCAGGTGTTAGATTTAGCTAGCTTTTTGTAAATGAGTTCATTTTACAATAAGGGTATTCCCAGGAACAGCAGTCAAGGGGAGAGGGCTGACCAGAACAGTCATTCAGTGTTTTCCTTTAAGAGTCTTTTTCTCTGAAACTTCCAAGCCATGAGTTCAGGAACTTCTGAATTTACTGATGGATATACTCCTTTAAGACTGCAACCAAGCAGGAATTTCACTTCTGCTGTGATGGAAATTGTAGTAAGTGATTTGTGTAGCACTTTAAAGGTCCTTCAGTGTTTCACATCTATTATCTCATTCTCTCTTCTGAATCATCCTGTGAAACAGTAAGTTAGAAAGGTTGTACCTATCAGACCACTTTCTAATAGTGTGTTAAATGTCTTTTTACACAAGATATTTTGTTATTTAAACAAGCATAAGCTTCAGAGTTCATAGTTCCATTTTTCCAGCTATATAACATTAGGCATGATTATTAGAGAGATGGCAGAAGTTTCACTTATTAGCCAGTTATGTTTCCTCCTTTGTTGAATTGCATGCTCATAACTTTTGCCCATTTTTTTCTCTATTGAATCATTTTGTTATTGATTGTAGTGAGTTCTAGAGAGAATAGATGTTAATCATTTTTTAATTATGGTGTTACAAACATCTTTTAAATGGTGGTGGGTTATTTGTTCAATTTTTATACTGTCTCTTGATTTAAAAAGTTTTTCATTTTAACTCTGAGTTTATAAATATTCTTCAAAACATTTTAATGTTTTGCTTTTCATATCAGGTCTTTAATTCTATCCCTTTACCAGCTTAATTTTGTGCATAAGATGAGAGGGAATCCAGTTTTTCTCCTATGAAGTACTGAACTTGGGAACTACAAGTATTCAATACAAGAGTCTGTTTGGCTGTTTTCCTTAAGGACTACGCCTATGTCATAAGTGACATTTGGATCTGTTTATTGAAGTTTGTCTTCTTCTCACTGCTGTGAATTACTGGCTTGCTTACGTTTTCCTCTGCTTATGTCTCTTGGCCTATGTCTGTCCCACGGCCGACACATTGTCCTAATGTAACTTTAAGTCTTTCTGTTTGGCAGAATACATCTTTTCAATAGGTTCATCTTCAAAACTGTCTTGGCTTCTTCCAGCCTTCTGCTTTTTCATACATATTTTTCAGCTTTCAGTTCAGTTCAGTTCAGTCACTCAGTCGTGTCCGACTCTTTGCGACCCCATGAATCGCAGCACGCCAGGCCTCCCTGTCCATCACCAACTCCCTGAGTTCACTGAGACTCACGTCCATCGAGTCAGTGATGCCATCTGGCCATCTCATCCTCTGTCGTCCCGTTCTCCTCCTGCCCCCACCACCCCCCCCCCAGCATCAGAGTCTTTTCCAATGAGTCAACTCTTCGCATGAGGGGGCCAAAGTACTGGAGTTTCAGCTTTAGCATCATTCCTTCCAAAGAAATCCCAGGGCTGATCTCCTTCAGAATGGACTGGTTGGATCTCCTTGCAGTCCAAGGGACTCTCAAGAGTCTTCTCCAACACCACAGTTCAAAAGCATCAGTTCTTCGGCACTCAGCCTTCTTCACAGTCCAACTCTCACATCCATACATGACCACAGGAAAAACCATAGCCTTCACTAGACGGACCTTTGTTGGCAAAGTAACGTCTCTGCTTTTCAATATGCTATCTAGGTTGGTCATAACTTTCTTTCCAAGGAGTAAACATCTTTTAATTTCATGGCTGCAATCACCATCTTCAGTGATTTTGGAGCCCCCCAAAAATAAAGTCTGACACTGTTTCCACTGTTTCCCCATCTATTTGCCATGAAGTGGTGGGACCGGATGCCATGATCTTCATTTTCTGAATGTTGAGCTTTAAGCCAACTTTTTCACTCTCCACTTTCACTTTCATCAAGAGGCTTTTGAGTTCCTCTTCACTTTCTGCCATAAGGGTGGTGTCATCTGCATATCTGAGGTTATTGATATTTCTCCTGGCAATTTTAATCAGCTTTATTAAGTTATAATTTGACAAGTAGAAATTGTGTGTATTTAAAGTGTACAATTTGACATTTTTATATACTAGTAAATTTTATATACTAATAAATGAAATCATCATCTCAATCAACCTCAATTAACATATTCATCATATCATACACTTACTTCTTTCTTTCTTCCTCCCACATTCCCTCCCTTCTTTCATTCTTTCTTTTGTCATGAGGATGCTTTAAGATCTACCCTTCTAGGAGATTTCAAGTACACAATACAATAATGTTAACATAGTCACCTTACTGTATATTAGATCTTCAGAACTTATTCATGTTATATAACTGATACTTTGCATACTTTAAGCAAGATCTCACCATATCCCCCATCTTCCAGCCCATGGTAACCACCATTCTATTCTCTCCTTGTATTAGTCTATTTTGGCTTTCATATATAACTGATACCATTCAATATTTGTCTTTCTGTGATTGATTTATTTCACTTAGCACAATGTCCCTCAAGTTCATCCATGTTGTCACAAATGGCAAGATTTTCTTCTTTTTAAGGTTGGATAATATTTCTGAGAAATCTGTATGCAGGTCAGAAAGCAACAGTTAGAACTGGACATGGAACAACAGACTGGTTCCAAATCAGGAAAGGAGTACATCAAGGCTGTATATTGTCACCCTGCCTATTTAACTTATATGCAGAGTACATCATGAGAAACACTGGGCTGGATAAAGCACAAGCTGGAATCAAGGCTGCTGGGAGAAATATCAATAACCTCAGATATGCAGATGATATCACCTTTATGGCAGAAAGTGAAAAGAACTAAAAAGCCTCTTGATGAAAGTGAAAGAGGAGAGTGAAAAAGTTACTCAACATTCAGACAACAGAGATCATGGCATCCGGGATGGGGAGGCAATGGAAACAGTGAGAGACTTTATTTTGGGGGGCTCCAAAATCACTGTAGATGGTCACTGTAGCCATGAAATTAAAAGATGCTTGCTCCTTGAAGAAAAGTTATGACCAAGCTAGACAGCATATTAAAAACCAGAGACATTACTTTGCCAACAAAGGTCTGTTAGTCAAAGCTATGATTTTTTCCAATAGTCATGTATGGATGTGAGAGTTGGATTATAAAGAAGCTGAGTACCGAAGAATTGATGCTTTTGAACTGTGATGTTGGAGAAGACTCTTGAGTATCCCTTGGACTTCAAGGAGATGCAACCAGTCCATCCTAAGGGAAATCAGTCCTGAATATTCATTGGAAGGACTGATGCTGAAGCTGAAACTCTAATACTTTGGCCACCTGATGCGAAGAACTGACTCATTTGGAAAGACCCTGATGCTGGGAAAGGTTGAAGGTGAGAGAAGAAGGGGACGACAGAGGATGAGATGGTTGGATGGCACCACCGACTCAATGGACATGAGTTTGAGTAAACTCTGGGAGTTGGTGATGGACGGGGAGGCCTGGTGTGCTGCAGTACGTGGGGTCGCAAAGAGCTGGATGCGACTGAGCAAATGAACTGAATATTCCAGTGTATTCATGTGTGTGTGTTTGTGTGTGATTGACTTTTTTCACATTCTCTTTATTCATTCATCCATCAGTAGACATCCTGCAGTGAACACAGAAGTGCATAGATTTCAAGACCCAGGTTTCATTTTCTTTGGCTCTATGTCCAGAAGTAGGATTGCTGGATCATATAGTGACTTTATTTTTAATTTTTTTTAGTAATCTCCATATTAGTTTCCATAATGGCTGTACCAATTTACATTCCTACAGGCAATGTACGAGAATTTCCTTTTGTTCACAATCTCACCAACACTTTTATCTCTTTGATAATAGTTATCCTAACAAATGTTAGGTGATATCTCATTGTGATCTTGATTTCCATTTCCCTGAAGATTAATGATATTGAGCACCTTTTCATTTACCTTTGGTCGTTTGTATTTCTTCTTTTAAGATGTATCTGCTCAGATCCTTGCCTGTTATTTTCACATATATTTTATAATTCATACATTGACATCCTGACCCCTAGTGTGATGGTATTAGAAGATAGGTTCTTTGGGAGGTAATTAGGTCATGAGAGTAGAGCCCCTGTGAATAGGATCAGTGCCCTTACATGAGAAACTCCAAGAGAGCACCCTTGTTCTTCACCATATGAGGACACAGCAAGAAGACAGCCATGTACGAACCAGGATGCTGGCTCTCACCAGACACTAAGCCTCCTGGTGCCTTGATCTTGGGTTTCCCAGCCTCCAGAACTATAAGAAATAGATTTCTGTTGTTTATAAGCCACAGGGTCTATATTATTTTTGTTATAGCAGCCAGAACAGGCTGAGACAGTGTTTCTTTAGCATCACATTTTACTTTTTAAAAAGTAGTTGAATTATTTTTAAATGGAACAGCTTACACAAAATCCCAGCAAGTAAAACAGAGAAAAGTGATAAGCCTAAAGTGGATAACCTGGAGCTGAGTCTGTTCTGTCTGCTCTGGGTACCCTGACAATCCTCTTGAAGGTTCCTGGTAAATCCTATAATACCAAAAATTGAATCTGAAACCATTGATTGAGAGCGTCTCTCCTTTTCCTGGCATAAAAGAAGATGCCTGTTTTATTTATTAGAAAGTGATACAGAGACAAATCCTCCCTATATCCAAGTTCTTTGGTGGTTAATTGAATGCTGGGGGTTGGGAGCCACTCAGATACTGTTTACTGAACCTCAGCAGCAAGGCCCAGAAAAAGACAGCTGGAGTTATGTCCAGGCTTGTGTTTGCCAGCTTGTTTTGTTATTTTTTTTTGACAGTACAACTGACCCTCCATTTGTCTAATAGCAATTGCTAGAAGGGGAGAAGAGGCCATCAGAGCTCTTTTAATTTACATTTTTATATGCCTTAGCACCAGCTGATTTTAGGAATGTGCTGCTAAAAAGTCAGGGTGGGGAGGGAGGTGCGGGTTGGGTGCTGAGCATCTGTTAAAAGACGCTCAGTGGGCTATCTACACCAGCAACCTGAATGTCGTTTGTGCACCAGGAGTTTCAGAGGATGCTCCAAAATTAATGTGGAGTCAAAATTCTCCAAGCCAGGCTTCAGCAATATGTGAACCATGAACTTCCTGATGTTCAAGCTGGTTTTAGAAAAGGCAGAGGAACCAGAGATCAAATTGCCAACATCCGCTGGATCATAGAAAAAGCAAGAGAGTTCCAGAAAAACATCTATTTCTGCTTTCTTGACTATGCCAAAGCCTTTGACTGTGTGGATCACAATAAACTGTGGAAAATCCTGAAAGAGATGGGAATACCAGACCACCTGACCTGCCTCTTGAGAAACCTATATGCAGGTCAGGAAGCAACAGTTAGAACTGGACATGGAACAACAGACTGGTTCCAAATAGGACAAGGAGTTCGTCAAGGCTGTATATTATCACCCTGTTTATTTAACTTATATGCAGAGTACATCATGAGAAACGCTGGACTGGAAGAAACACAAACTGGAATCAAGATTGCCGGGAGAAATATCAATAACCTCAGATACGCAGATGACACCACCCTTAGGGCAGAAAGTGAAAAGGAACTCAAAAGCCTCTTGATAAAAGTGAAAGTGGAGAGTGAAAAAGTTGGCTTAAAGCTCAACATTCAGAAAACTAAGATCATGGCATCCGGTCCCACCACTTCATGGGAAATAGATGGGGAAAAAGTGGAAACAGTGTCAGACTTTATTTTTTTGGGCTCCAAAATCACTGCAGATGGTGACTGCAGCCATGAAATTAAAAGATGCTTACTCCTTGGAAGGAAAGTTATGACCAACCTAGATAGCATATTCAAAAGCAGAGACATTACTTTGCCAACAGAGGTTCGTCTAGTGAAGGCTATGGTTTTTCCTGTGGTCATGTATGGATGTGAGAGTTGGACTGTGAAGAAGGCTGAGCGCCGAAGAATTGATGCTTTTGAACTGTGGTGTTGGAGAAGACTCTTGAGAGTCCCTTGGACTGCAAGGAGATCCAACCAGTCCATTCTGAAGGAGATCAGCCCTGGGATTTCTCTGGAAGGAATAATGCTAAAGCTGAAACTCCAGTACTTTGGCCACCTCATGAGAAGAGTTGATTCATTGGAAAAGACTCTGATGCTGGGAGGGATTGGGGGCAGGAGGAGAAGGGGATGACAGAGGATGAGATGGCTGGATGGCATCACTGACTTCATGGACGTGAGTCTGAGTGAACTCCGGGAGTTGGTGATGGACAGGTAGGCCTGGCGTGCTGCGATTCATGGGGTCGCAAAGAGGGACGACTGAGCGACTGATCTGATCTGATCTGATTCAGTTTATACTTTTCTACCAAGGAGAGGGCTTTCTGTAGAAATAGGTTATATTCATCAGAATTGTTTAATTGTATTATGACCAGCTTTTCTTTGGCAATCATATAGGAATGGCTTTCTAGGACCTAGACATCTTAGAATATGTCACAGCTTCAATGGGTAACTTAATAAATTCTTACAATTATAAATTCTTACAATTTTCCTATTAAATTAAAATAAGCATAACAGCTATGCCATATGTACATAAGCTAAGCATATGTGGTGGGCTGAATGATGGCCCCCAAATATATCCAAGTTCTAATCCCTGGGTCTGTGAATGTTACTTATGAGAATTTGAAAATGCGATTAAGGATCTTGAGAATGGAGGATTATCTGGGTGGGTCTAAATGTAATCACAAATGTCCTTATAAGAGGGAGGCAGAGGGAGACTTGACAGAGAAGAGAGAAAGCCATGTGACCTCAACAGAGAGAAAGATTTGGAAATGCAATAGGGCTGGCACTGAACAAGAAAGTAAGGTCTACAATATGAGGAGTGCAGCTCTAGAAACTGTAAGGAGAGGAAACAGGTTCCTCCCTGGCCTGGAGCCTCTGGAGGAAGCAAAGCTCTACCAACACCTTAAATTCAGCTCAGTGAAACTGACTTCATTCAGACTTCTGACCTCCAGAATCATAAGAGAATAAATGTTTGTTGTTTTAAGACACCAAGTTTATGGTAATTGGCCATAGCAGCCATAGGAAACTAACATAACATATTCTGGATATATGACAAGAAAAGATGGGGAGGGCAGTGGGGGGAAAAAAAAATCACAGCAAAAAGTAATCAAGATGTCCTGACTCCAAAACTCTGAGAATTCTGAACGAAGAATTTGTAATCTAAGGATTTTTGTTGTTATGCCAGTCTCTTTCTTTTTAAGGGACTTTAAAATCTGTACACTAAAATCAACAAAAGAGCAGCTCATACAGAGGTTCCCAAATGATGGATCATAGAATAGCATTTGAATGGGATAATTTTACTGGTCTTTGGATGAAGTGAGGAAAATAAGGACCATGTAAGAAGTTTTTCCCCCCAATTAAATTTAAATATTTGCTCTTATATGTTACATTAATATTATTCCTTTGTAAAACTATGCTATAATATGCTGTTGTTATAATTTTTAAAAGTTTAGAATAAGGTAGCAAAATTAAAAGCTGTCAGTTGGCCCTGACATTTTTTGGAACTTTAAGTGCCTATTAAATTCACCAGTCTAGTAATTATTCACTATATATTCACCATTTAATGCAAGCAATCAATCATAAACATTTTTTTCTGCTTGATCTGGATTACTTACTCCTGATGTAACAAATTACTGTAAACAGCGTCTTATAGCAACAAAATGTATTACATTGCTGTTCTTTAGGTTAGAAATTGGACCTGGGTCAAGGTGTCAGGTGGGCTACATTCTCCCCCAGAGGCTCTAGAGAAGAAAGTATCTCTTTGCCTTCTTCTTTGCTTTGCTCCCAGAGGCCTCCAGCACGCCTTGGCTTGTAGCTCTTTCCTCCATCTTCAAAGTTACCAACAGAAGAATAACTCCATTTTACACTGCTTATTAGTCCAACCTCCTGCCTCATTGCATCTCTTTCTCTTGCCTCACTCTTTCACTTTCAATGATCCATGTCATTACACTGGGCCCACCTGGATAATCCAGGCTGATATCCCTATTTTAAGATTAGCTGATTAGCTACCTTAATTTATCTGCAACCTTAATTTCCCTTTGTCCTGTAACCTTACATACTCACAGGTTCCAGGGACAAAGAGATGCATATATCTTTTTTTTTTTTTTTTTTTGGCGGGTGGGTGGGGAGATTATTCTGCCTACTACATCAACAAACTTAACCCAAACAGCAACTGAGATAGAGGCATTAATGTGGTTTAATTTTGGTTATTTCCTTAGGATGAGTTATGAGCCTTACAATCAGTGGATATATGCACACTGTAAAGGTTTTTTTAAATATACTGTCAAATTGCTTTACAAAAACCATGGCAAACTATTACACAAACTATTACATTAAAATAAAGATTAGATTCTATGATGTATTATCATTTCATGTACCATTAGGGAAGAAAAATGACGGCAAATTAAACTATGATGTTATTTTTATCACTTTGACTTCTTATTTTATAGTTCTATAAAGAATTTTCTTAAACTTACTTGGCCTTGGGTTTTTATCATGCATCACAACAATATGAAGAGCTATGGCCAAGTTCATACAGTCGCAGGCAGGGCAGCTACATCAGAAGTGCTGCCTGGCTGAGACTGATTTAAGACCTCATCAATTGGATGGTACATTTTGATTTCAGAGATGTTAAAATGTGCATGTTAGAATCAATGAAATGTAATATATAGCAAGTCCCAGAATATGATGATTTAACATTCTTGATTCCCACTCTTTCCTAGTACCTAAGATGGTCCCTGATGGGAGGTGATTTCAACTTTGCTGAGACACATATTGCTTGTTTCCCTTCGGGTCACAGAACAGGGTACCTCACTTGTGAGTGAGTGTGGGAGTCTCTGCACTTGACCCACATGGGAATGCACCTCTGCAGCAACTCACACTCGCCTTGCAACTCCGTGCCTAAATTTAAGACTATGCAAAAATTTCTGTAACTCTCATGAATGCTGAGTCTGTGGAAGGCAGTTATTAAAACAGCACATATTACCTAGGAGGAAAAAGATGTTTTAAAAATGTGCTAGAACAATTTAAAAAAGAACTAAAGAACTACCATTTATTTGGAGTTTACTATGTGTCAGTCACTATACTAAGGGCTCTGTCAACATTTCTTAATCTCCCACAATTAACAACCTTGTACAGAAGACGTAAATATGCCCCTTTTGCAGACGAAAAAAAGTGAGTCCAGGTCTAGATAAATTATATATTCCAGGAAACATGGCTGGGAGGGGCAGAGCTAGGTTTTGAACCCTGGCTTGTTTGAGTCTAATCATTGTAAATACTTTCTATATTAATTATATCTAAGCAAATAAATCACTGCTTTCAATTTTATGGAAATTACATTAAAGTTAGGGGGAATTTTTCTGCCTCTACTGTAATTCATCTTTCTTAAACCTTTCTTTCTTAGCATCTGGATAATGCTAATAAGATACCTCAGGAAAGCATACTTTATGAAAATGAATAAATGGCAAGGGGTAACAGCACAAAATATGTATTTGTCATTTTCTCCCTCAACTGAGAATGGCTAAAATCTACTTCACTTCCAAGGACTTCTTTGCCACCTCCAAATACCATTTGAAAATTATTTATTCTGCCTAGTTTTTTATTAATATATTTTTGCTAAATATTCAAAGACATTTCTTTGAAAAAGAACTCCACAAATTAAAAATTATTATATATTGAAATAAGGGGCAACATATATCACTGGTGTGTTTCAATCTTAATAAATAGGTATAAATATTTGTATAATCTGGAAATTTACCCTCTCATATAACAGATGGATATAAAGTTATAATTTTCAGAAAAAAGATAGCCTAATAATCTTTCTACATTATCATCGGTCTACAGCAATGTGAACAATCCCTGACATTCAATTTTTAATTTAGTATATAGAAGTTCTTTTCTTATTGTTTCTCCATCTCACTGATTCTCAGCATCTCTACCACTATGTAGCTTTCCACCTTGACCATACATTGGCATCACCTGGTGGGGGGAGGGGTTAAAAAAGTATTGATACTAATGTCTGGATCTCACTCCCAGAGCTTAGGATTTAATTAGTTTGATTTAATTAGTTTGGAGTATGGCCTGTGTATGAGGAATTTTAGCAGCTCCCCAATCATTACCAGATGATTCTAATATGAAGCCCAAATTGAAAACCATGAATACAAAGGGTTAGGTAATAGAAAACACATCTGTGAGTTTGAGAAAGAAAGCTGATTCTAACGGCTTAATAATGATACTTTTGAATTAGCTACAGATTTCCATGTATATATCTGTTCCTAACTCCACAGAAAACGCAGACTTAGTTGTGTGGCTAAATACTCTAGGCATTTCATGGACCAAGAAATATAACCAGATCATTATCTCATTTGTTAACTCTGCTCCTAAAATGCTTATTTGAATCTGGAATTCTGTAACAAATTTGTGTTTGGATCATAGTACCAGAAAATTCAATAGTACTACTGTCTTGGGGGAGGGAAGTGGGAGTGTGTAGCAATAAGGTTTAAAATTTATAACCTACCATCTTGGATAGTAATCCTGGCCAAGTTTCTTAAAAGACAATTTGACACACTAATAAAACCTCTGCCAAAATAATCTTTTGCAGAGCCAAAGTACCTTTGCTGCTGCTAAGTCACTTCAGTCATGTCCGACTCTGTGCGACCCCATAGACGGCAGCCCACCAGGCTCCTCCATCCCTGGGATTCTCAAGACAAGAACACTGGAGTGGGTTGCCATTTCCTTCTCCAATGCATGAAAATGAAAAGTGAAAGTGAAGTCGCTCAGTCATGTCCGACTCTTCGAGACCCCATGGACTGTAGCCTACCAGGCTCCTCCGTCCATGGGATTTTCCAGGCAAGAGTACTGGAGTGGGGTGCCATTGCCTTCTCTGAAAGTACCTTTAGGTAAGATAAACTGACCCCAATGCACGAATTTATGAAACAAAACAATTGTAACAGGTTATCTGTACTTCTGATGTTGCTGTTTTCTGTAAAAATACACATAGAAAAAAGCAAGATTTTGTATAGCAAGTAGTAGAGATGCTGCCAGGCCCAAAATAATAATAATTTCTATTTATGTAGAATTTTATATTTTTTTAAAGAATTTTATAATTCTTTTAGCTTCTTCACAATGAAGTTCTTTATTTGATTTCTATGACAATTTAAAGTCACCTCACTTCTTGGGTAATGTTCTTTCTTAAATAAATGTTTTTACAGCTCAAGCAGTGTACTAATAAGATAATTTAAAAGAAAATTCATGACTGGTCGATGAGAAGTTATCATGATGCTGTCAAGAAGGATAAGGCAAGTCACTATGATGTCTATACGAGCATTATTGCTTTTTCTAATTAGCATATTTACCTCTGGTTCAGACTACATCATTATACTTCAATACGTCACGTTATGTAGCTCCTTAGTGTTATATCTTCTAAATAGACAATTGGCAACCACAGTAGCAAACATCCAGTAAGAGAAAACTATGACATGTTAAGAGGAAAGTGTCATCTACCAGGACTTCATGTCAGTGAATGAATATTCATTCGAATAAACATCTGTTACTTCTACAAGCTACTGCAGTAAATCAGTTTTAAGAAGCTATACAGAAATGAATATCATATCACCTTTGCTCACCCCAAATCAATCTCTTTAAAATGTTTTGTTAGAATTTCACATTCCACACCCCACACTCAACCAGACTGTAGCCACTTAGCTTAGGCAATGTAGAACCTATGTCTATGCTCCCGATGCCAGCCTCTGACACGAGTTCTATTCCCTATTTGCAGCACCTGAATCATCTGGTTTCTCCAGTTATATGGTTGTGAATGCTGCTGCAATGTTGATTCTTATTTTTACTGTTAAACAAGTGCTTGTTCTTGCAGCAAATGGTCTGTGCAGACTCATTCACACATAGATTCATATATGTATGCATATTTGCACTCTTGTACTAATTAGACTACATTTACTCAGATTAAGTCACTAATCCATATTTTGTACCAGCCTCAGCACAAACTGCTGAAAGTTTTTTCTACTTATGCTGAAAGTTTTCTCTAGACAACTCTTGTCAGAGAAGGCAATGGCACCCCACTCCAGTACTCTTGTCTGGAAAATCCCATGGATGAAGGAGCCTGGTGGACTACAGTCCATGGGGTCGCTAAGAGTCGGACACCACTGAGCGACTTAACTTTCACTTTTCACTTTCATGCATTGGAGAAGAAATGGCAACCCACTCCAGTGTTCTTGTCTTGAGAATCCCAGGGATGGGGGAACCTGGTGGGCTGCCATCTATGGGGTCACACAGAGTCGGACATGAATGAAGTGACTTAGCAGCAGCAGCAGACAACTCTTGTAAATGATTCACTGTTATTTTTATACATTCACATAACTAAATGAACAAATACAATTTTAGTCTTTTAGTGTTCTTTCCAGAAAGTTCAGCATTCTATAAACTATCCCTTAGCTGACATTAGATATGGATGAACTCTTGATCCTATCATGAAGGAGTCAAATCAATGTTAAAATGTTCTTTAATCTAAACTTGGAGATACTTTTAAAATTTGAAAGAAAATGTGAAATTTCAGTAAGCAGTGCTTTGTATTTAAGAGTGGCCTTCTCTTCTAATATTGAAGTGGTGGATTACCAAGGTATATTTTCATAATCTGTCACCATTTAACAATTAGTCCACTTTGGAAGACTTTTTTTTTTCCTATTAAGAATCACTGACCTGCATGTACAACACTAATAAGGAATAATTTTGAAATAAATTGTTTTTTAATAGAAGTGCAGATGAAAGTGGGATGATATATTGTTATTGTTCAGTTGCTAAGTCTAGTCTGACTCCTTGTGACCCCATGGACTAAAGTACACCAGGCTTCCCTGTCCTTCACTATCTCCCAAAGTTTGCTCAAATTCATGCCCTTTGAGTCAGTGATGCTATCTAACCATCTTATCCTCTGCTGCCCACTTCTTTTGCCTTCCATCTTTCTCAGTGTCAGTGTCTTTTTCAATGAGTCAGCTCTTCGCATCAGGTGGCCAAAGTATTAGAACTTCAGCATCAGTTCTTCCAATGAAAATTCAGGGTTGATATCCTTTAGGAGTGAGCAGTGGAATGATATATATATTTGATTTAATAAATATAATAATTTAAAATTTAGGTCAATATTACAACAGACTAAAAGGAATGGTAAAGGGACAAAGAAAGAGAATGGCACAAAAAAGAATGAACTAGATCCAACTTATGTTGAAAAAATTAAAAAAGAATGAACTTGCGAGAGATTAGCAGAAGAAAAATTGCCCAAACATATCACAAATCATTTCTGGTTTTTATAAGAGCTTTCTTGCAAATGTCTTTCTCATTGGACAGTTTCTGTCAACCCCAGTATTCAAAGACTGTCCAAAAGCAACCTCTTTGGGATACCTAAAACTTGCCTATTCTTCACCAGTCTATCCCAAAGAGCTCAATCCTTTGAGCTCCCATTGACTATAGGGTCAGTGATGATGGTTCCTTCTCCTCCCTCCCATTCCCTCACTCGAAATGTCCCTAATTATTAATATTTAGAAGTGGCATAGCATAGCAGTCATTTACTTGTCTGTGCTTCAGATTCCTCATCTGTGACATTAATGTATAATAACAGTACTTGCCTCGTGAGGGCTATTGAGAGAATTAAATGAGTCAGTATATATAAAATACAGCATAAAAAACAGTAAGTGTTATAGAATTGTTTGCTCTCATTCCACAAATATTTCTTGAGCTCCAATAATATGCTAAGCATGGATGGGATACAGTTGTGATTGCAGGAAAAGAGCCCAATATCTGAAATATCCTAGCTGGATGGTTAAACTCTGAACTCTGTTTTCCTTAAAAAAAAAAAAAAAAAAACTTGTTATGATGCGAAAAATAATAATAATAATTCAACTGCTGCTTTTTAAATCATATAATTATCCATCTACTCTACTAGTGCCTACTTCTTCAGAGCCTGTTCTGTGTGTGCGTGTGCTTGGAAAACATGACATCTGTATTCAAAAACAGTTTTCTCAGTTGTTCAGTAGGTACTCAATGTTAGTTGAATAAGAATATAAATCCCTCTTTTACACCCTCTGGTTTCTCCTCTAATGTATTTGAAGGTTGTAAAAGTGCAATTCTAAGACACTTTTGGTTAATTCTGCTTATTACAAGGGCTTCCCAGAAGGCTCAGCGGTAAAGAATCTCTCTGTTAATGCAGGAGCCGAGGGTTCAATTCCTGAGTCAGGAAGAGCCCCTGGAGAAGGCAATGGCAACCCACTCCAGTACTCTTGCCTGGAAAATCCCATGGACGGAGGAGCCTGGTGCACTGCAGTCCATGGGGTCTCGAAGAGCCGGACAGGACTGAGCGACTTCACTTTCACTTTTCACTTGGGAAGGTTCCATGCAGTCCAGTGATTAAGATTCTGCACTTCTAACGCTTCCACTGCAGGGGGCGCAGGTTCAATCCCTGGTCAAGAAACTAAGATACCACGAGGGGCAGAGTGCAGTCAAAAATAGCAAATAAAATAAAGATACTGATAGAACCATTAAAAAAAAACATGATTAGACAGTCAAACATTAAATTAAAAGAAATGGAATTAATCTGACCAAGAAGTGGAAATTTCACCTGATGTAAACAACCTTATTATTAATAGAAATTACACTGTTTTCTTCATGAAATTTCAAACAAGAACTACTGGTATATATATATTTTCCACTTAAGTTGATAGCTGATTTGCAGGCATGTAGATTCATACATCCAAAATAACTGGGGTAGAGGTGGGGTGGAGACAAAGTGGGATAGCTGATACTCTTGCCTGGAAAATCCCATGGACGGAGGAGCCTGGTAGGCTGAAGTCCATGGGGTCACGAAGAGTCGGACACGACTGAGAGACTTCACTTTCACTTTTCACCTTCATGTGTTGGAGAAGGAAATGGCAACCCACTCCAGTGTTCTTGCCTGGAGAATCCCAGGGACAGGGGAGCCTGGTGGGCTGCCGTCTATGGGGTCGCATAGAGTCGGACACGACTGAAGTGACTTAGCAGCAGCAAAGCCAAATTGAATTTTAATGGTTAATCAACTTGCGTGATTATCAGATCAGATCAGATCAGATCAGTCGCTCAGCTGTGTCCGACTCTTTTCGACCCTATGAATCGCAGCAGGCCAGGCCTCCCTGTCCATCACCAACTCCCTGAGTTCACTGAGACTCACGTCCATCGAGTCAGTGATGCCATCCAGCCATCTCATCCTCTGTCGTCCCGTTCTCCTCCTGCCCCCAAAACCCTCCAGCATCAGAGTCTTTTCCAATGAGTCAACTCTTCGCATGAGGGGGCCAAAGTACTGGAGTTTCAGCTTTAGCATCATTCCTTCCAAAGAAATCCCAGGGCTGATCTCCTTCAGAATGGACTGGTTGGACCTCCTTGCAGTCCATAGGACTCTCAAGAGTCTTCTCCAACACCACAGTTCAAAAGCATCAATTTTTCAGCACTCAGCCTTCTTCACAGTCCAACTCTCATATCCATACATGACCACAGGAAAAACCATAGCCTTGACTAGACGAACCTTTGTTGGCAAAGTAATGTCTCTGCTTTTCAATATGCTATCTAGGTTGGTCATAACTTTCCTTCCAAGAAGTAAGCGTCTTTTAATTTCATGGCTGCAGTCACCATCTGCAGTGATCTTGGAGCCCAGAAAAATAAAGTCTGACACTGTTTCCCCATCCATTTCCCATGAAGTGGTGGGACCAGATGCCATGAACTTCGTTTTCTGAATGCTGAGCTTTAAGCTCACTTTTTCACTCTCCACTTTCACTTTCATCAAGAGGCTTTTGAATTCCTCTTCACTTTCTGCCATAAGGGTGGTGTCATCTGCATATCTGAGGTAATTAATATTTCTCCCAGCAATCTTGATTCCAGCTTGTGTTTCTTCCAGTCCAGGGTTTCTCATGATGTACTCTACATGTAAGTTAAATAAACAGGGTGATAATATACAGCCTTGACGAACTCCTTTTCCTATTTGGAACCAGTCTGTTGTTCCATGTCCAGTTCTAACTGTTGCTTCCTGACCTGCATACAAATTTCTCAAGAGGCAGGTCAGGTGGTCTGGTATTCCCATCTCTTTCAGAATTTTCCACAGTTTATTGTGATCCACACAGTCAAAGGCTTTGGCAGTCAAGAAAGCAGAAATAGATGTTTTTTTTGGAACTCTCTTGCTTTTTCTATGATCCAGCGGATGTTGGCAATTTGATCTCTGGTTCCTCTGCCTTTTCTAAAACCAGCTTGAACATCAGGAAGTTCACGGTTCACATATTGCTTAAGCCTGGCTTGGAGAATATTGAGCATTACTTTACTAGCGTGTGAGATGAGTGCAACTGTGCGGTAGTTTGAGCATTTTTTGGCATTGCCTTTCTTTGGGACTGGAATGAAAACTGACCTTTTCCAATCCTGTGACCACTGCTGAGTTTTCCAAATTTGCTGGCATATTGAGTGCAGCACTTTCACAGCATCATCTTTCAGGATTTGGAATAGCTCAACTGGAATTCCACCACCTCCACTAGCTTTGTTCATAGTGATGGTTTCTAAGGCCCACTTAACTTCACATTCCAGGATGTCTGGCTCTAGGTCAGTGATCACACCATCGTGATTAACTGGGTCATGAAGATCTTTTTTGTACAGTTCTTCTGTGTATTCTTGCCACCTCTTCTTAATATCTTCCACTTCTGTTAGGTCCATACCATTTCTGTGTGGTTATATATGGCCTTAAATCATTGCTGGCATAATCTTGCCCTTAAGCAATGCTAGAGTTGAAAAAATCACTACCAGCCATACTAGTTAGTTTGGTATATTCAACAGCACTTCCTTATACACTAGCATAAACCATAGATTCCAGAATTGGGAAGAACCTTCAGACTCATTTTGCTGATGAAGAAACTGGCATCTAGAAGGCTGACACAATGAAATGGGAACCATAACCCAAGATGCCATGTTTCAGGGTCATTGACTACAAAGCTTTTGATTAAGAGCTAAAGAAAGGTGGACCAAATATATCACAGTTTTAGTTTTCCATGCGTCCTTTTAAATCCCCTGCCAATGAGTCTGAGATTGATTGAAGTTGATTGATTTTAGTCTTAGTTGCTAGCACTTAGCTTTACAGAACACATAATTTTACCTCTTCTATGTAGAAATTGTATAAAGCAGATTAGAAACAGTTTTGCTGCCCTTTTTTTAGAAAAGAACATAAGCCAATATTTATTTTTGCAGCATAATTCTATAAGAAGTTTAGTAAGAAAATTTGGTCATTGTTCTCCTGACGTGTATTTCATAGATTAGGGTCACATATCAAACACCTTTAATTTATTTGAATGTATGAACCTATTGTCCTTTAATTTCTCTAAAAAATTTTAGACATCTAAATGTTTGGTCTATGCTACTTTTCATGAAAATTCAGTTCAGTTGAGTTCAGTCGCTCAGTTGTGTCCGACTCTTTGTTACCCCATGGACTGCAGCACGCCAGTCTTCCCTGTTGATCACCAATTCCCAGAGTTTATTCAAAGTCATGTCCATCGAGTTGGTGATGCCATCCAACAATTGCATCCTCTGTCATCCCCTTCTCCTCCCACCTTCAACCTTTCCCAGCATCAGGGGCTTTTCAAATGAGTCAGTTCTTTGCATCAGGTGGCCAAAATATTGGAGTTTCAGCTTCAGCATCAGTCCTTCCAAAGAATATTCAGGACTGATTTCCTTTAGGATGGATTGGTTGCATCTCCTTGCAGTCCAAGGGACTCTAAAGAGTCTTCTCAAACACCACAGTTCAAAAGCATCAGTTCTTCAGTGCATAGCTTTCTTTATGGCCAAACTCTCACATCTATACATGACTAATGGAAAAACCATAGCTTTAACTAGACAGACCTTTTATGGCAAAGTAATGTCTCTGTTTTTTAATATGCTGTCCAGGTTGTTCATAACTTTTCTTCCAAAGAGCAAGCATCTTTTAATTTCATGGCTGCAGTCACCATCTGCAGTGATTTTGGAGCCCCCCAAAATAAAGTCTCTCACTATTTCATTGTTTCCCCATCTATTTGTCATGAAGTGATGGGACCCGTCAGGAAGCAACAGTTAGAACTGGACATGGAACAACAGACTGGTTCCAAATAGGAAAAGCAGTACATCAAGGGTGTATATTGTCACCCTGCTTATTTAACTTATATGCAGAGTACATCATGAGAAACACTGGGCTGGAAGAAGCACAAGCTGGAATCAAGATTTCCAGAAGAAATATCAATAACCTCAGATATGCAGATGACACCACCCTTATGGCAGAAAGTGAAGAGGAACTCAAAAGCCTCTTGATGAAAGTGAAAGAGGAGAGTAAAAAAGTTGGCCTAAAGCTCAACATTCAGAAAACGAAGATCATGGCATCTGGTCCCATCACTTCATGGGAAATAGATGGGGAAACAGTGGAAACAGTGGCAGACTTTATTTTTCTGGGCTCCAAAATCACTGCAGATGGTGATTGCAGCCATGAAATTAAAAGACGCTTCCTTTTTGCAAGGAAAGTTATGACCAACCTAGATAGCATATTGAAAAGCAGAGACACTCCTTTGCCAACAAAGGTCCGTCTAGTCAAGGCTATGATTTTTCCAGTAGTCATGTGTGGATGTGAGAGTTGGACTGTGAAGAAAGCTGAGCGCTGAAGAATTGCTGCTTTTGACCTGTGGTGTTGGAGAAGACTCTTGAGAGTCCCATAGACTGCAAAGAGATTCAACCAGTCCGTTCTGAAGGAGATCAGTCCTGGTGTTCTTTGGAAGGAATGATGCTAAAACTGAAAGTCCAATAGTTTGGCCACCTCATGCGAAGAGTTGACTCATTGGAAAAGACTCTGATGCTGGGAGGGATTGGGGGCAGGAGCAGAAGGGGATGACAGAGGATGAGATAGTTGGATGGCATCACCGACTCAATGGACGTGAGTTTGAGCGCACTCCAGGAGTTGGTGATGACAGGGAGGCCTGGCGTGCGTCAATTCATGGGGTCATAAAGAGTTGGACATGACTGAGTGAGTGAACCGAACTGAACTGAACTGATGGGACTGAATGCCATGATCTTTGTTTTCTAAATGTTGAGTTTTAAGCCAACTTTTTCACTCTCCTCTTAGGTCCATAAATATATCAGACAGTAGAGAAAGGTTGTTTCTTCCTGTTATTCTATAACAGTTTCTTCAGTTGACTTTGAGTGTGATGGTATTTGGGTATCCACTCGTTCATTCAGGAATTATTTACCAAATATTACATGCCAGGCACTTTGTTAGGCACAAAATGCCAGTATGGTCAATGCCCTTATTCTTTTAGGAAGATAAATGTATTAAAGAAATAAGCTTACAATTAGATATTTGCTTACAAACAGTGGTAAGTATTATATAATACATATAGGGTATTATGAGAGATTATTGTAAGATTAAAAAATTTATAACAGCATATCAGATGTTTTTCTCATGCTTATGAATAAGGGTGAGAAAAGAGTTTAAAACTTATAAGAATTTTCTGATGATGTCCTTCTGACATTACTGCAGGAGCCACTGCTGCTGCTGCTGCTAAGTCGCTTCAGTTGTGTCCGTCTCTGTGCGACCCCATAGATGGCAGCCCACCAGGCTCCCCTGTCCCTGGGATTCTCCAGGCAAGAACACTGGAGTGGGTTGCCATTTCCTTCTCCAATGCATGAAAGTGAAAAGTGAAAGTGAAGTCACTCAGTCATGGCCGACTCTTCGTGACCCCATGGACTGCAGCCTACCAGGCTCCTCCATCCATGGGATTTTCCTGGCAAGAGTACTGGAGTGGGGTGCCATTGCCTTCTCTGACTGCAGGAGCTAGTAATTTAGAAATATGGGCTGTATGCTCTAGTATATATGACAGTATAGTGAAATGGGGGCAGAATGCAGACTTTTAGAAAGTAATTTAAGTGTCTCTGAGACAGTTTCCTTGATTAAAATTCAGTTTTTCAATATCCTTTTCTTGGAATTTAAGAATTGGTAATAAACAGTCATTTCTTAGAACGAGGCCAAGTTTCTACTTACGGCCACCATACATTGAATACATAGTCTTACTGAGAAGTATTTATCACTTTTTTTAACCCACTCACATCACTCTGTGATGTTTAGTTTATCTGAACTCTTTTGGGACATTATAATCCAGAGAAGTTGAAATCAAATGCATTCTGACATTTTATTAGGCACACCTTTGAGATCTTTTATAAATGATGACAAATCTCTAGAATTTGGACCTGTAGAAAACTGAAGTATAACTCTTAACATATTTAATTAGTACCCCATTTAAAAATATTATTTTGCTTCTTTGGTATAAAGACATTTAACTAAAATGTAAACTTATTTATCATTGTTAAGCTACTTTCTTTGCAGTCCTAAATTAAACCACGTTGTTTCTTATTGAATCTCTTCCAATTAGATAACCATTTGTGCATATGGAAAAGATGGCCAGAATCACAACTAAACTGGCCCTTAACCCAAAATGATTGTTGGCATATGTCTTCCAAATCTCTTGTATACACTTTGCAAGCAATCATATTGTGCATAGAAGTTTGTTTCCTGAAGCAGAAAGTATGCACTTATCCTGATTTTACACATGACATAATGTAAAACATCTTAGAAAATTTAAGTGACATAATGTTAAATAAAAACAACAGTTAAAAAGATGACACATGACATCTTTGTTAGTTTTATTAACTAAGAAGGACATGAGCTGATCTCACAGAAAGGGATTTACCATGAGAAAGAATTGATCGTGAAAATGATAGTTATAATACTCACTATTTTATATTCATGTACATTCCATTGAGTGAATGGAGCATAATTTACTAAAGCATAGCCTTTATGTGGGACAGTTTGAGTGGTTTCCATTTTTATATAGTATAAATTACATTGGGATAAACATTGTCAAGCATATGGCATTTTTTAATATTTTGGATTATTTCCTTAGGATAGATTCCCAGAAGTAGAATTACTAGGTTAAAGGGTATGAACATTTTTATGATTCTTGAAACACATTGCCAAATTGCTTTCCCAAAAAAGGTTATATCAATTTACAATGCTACCAGCAATATAGGAAAGTGCCCTTCTCATAATATTCCCACAAGTATTTGGCATCATGCAGCTTTTAGATTGCAAATTTTGTGGAATATATACATATATATATATACACACACATATGTGTCAGTGCTTCGTTGTTCAGTCATGTTTGACGCTTTGTGATCCTGTGGCATGGACTATAGCCCGCTAGGCTCCCATGTCCGTGGGATTCTCCAGGAAAGAATACTAAAGTGTATTTTCTTCTACTGGAGTGCATATTCTTCTCCAGGGAATATTCCTGACCCAGGGATTGAACCCAGGTCTCCTGCATTGCAGGCAGATTTTTTATGATCTGAGCCACCAGGGAAGCCATATATATGTATGTATATATGCATATATATCATATGTGTGTGTTTTATATATATATATATATATACACACATACCTGTATATATATGTCTGTGTGTGTATATATATATATATATACATCAGTTCAGTTCAGTCGCTCAGTCATGTCCGACTCTTTGCGACCCCATGAATCGCAGCATGCCAGGCCTCCCTGTCCATTACCAATTCCCGGAGTTCACTCAAACTCATGTCCATCAAATCGGTGATGCCATCCAGCCATCTCATCCTCTGTCATCCCCTTCTTCTCTGGCCCCCAATCCCTCCCAGCATCAAAATGTTTTCCAAAGAGTCAACTCTTCGCATGAGGTGGTCAAAGTACTGGAGTTTCAGCTTTAGCTTCAGTCCTTCCAAAGAAATCCCAGTCCTTCAGAATGGACTGGTTGGATCTCCTTGCAGTCTATGGGACTCTCAAGAGTCTTCTCCAACACCACAGTTCAAAAGCATCAATTCTTCGGTGCTCAGCTTTCTTCACACCCAACTCTTACATCCATACATGACTACTGGAAAAACCATAGCCTTGACTAGACGAACCTTTGTTGGCAAAGTAATGTCTCTGCTTTTCAATATTCTATCTAGGTTGCTCATAACTTTTCTTCCAAGGAGTAAACATCTTTTAATTTCATGGCTGCAGTCACCATCTGCAGTGATTTTGGAGCCCCCAAAAATGAAGTCTGACACTGTTTCCACCGTTTCCCCGTCTATTTCCCATGAAGTGATGGGACGAGATGCCATGATCTTCATTTTCTGAATGTTGAGCTTTAAGCCCACTTTTTCACTCTCCACTTTCACTTTCATCGAGAGGCTTTTGAGTTCCTCTTCACTTTCTGCCATTAGGGTGGTGTCATCTGCATATCTGGGTAATTGATATTTCTCCCAGCAATCTTGATTCCAGCTTATGCTTCTTCCACCCCAGCGTTTCTCATGATGTGCCCTGCATATAAGTTAAATAAGCAGGGTGACAATATACAGCCTTGACGTACTGCTTTTCCTATTTGGAACCAGTCTGTTGTCCCATGTCGAGTTCTAACTGTTGCTTCCTGACCTTCATATAGGTTTCTCAAGAGGCAGGTCAGGTGGTCTGTTATTCCCATCTCTTTCAGAATTTTCCACAGTTTATTGTGATCCACACAGTCAAAGGCTTTGTCATAGTCAATAAAACAGAAATAGATGTTTTTCTGGAACTCTCTTGCTATTTTGATGATTCAGTGGATGTTGGCAATTTGATCTCTGGTTCCTCTGCCTTTTCTAAAACCAGCTTGAACATCTGGAAGTTCGTGGTTCACATATTGCTGAAGCCTGGCTTGGAGAATTTTGAGCATTACTTTGCTAGCGTGTGAGATGAATGCAATTGTATGGTAGTTTGAGCATTCTTTGGCACTGAGTTTCTTTGGGATTGGAAAGAAAACTGACCTTTTCCAGTCCTGTGGCCACTGCTGAGTTTTCCAAATTTTCTGGCATATTGAGTGCAGCACTTTCACAGCATCATCTTTCAGGATTTGAAATAGCTCAACTGGAATTCCATCACCTCCATTAGCTTTGTTCGTAGTGTTGCTTTCTAAGGCCCACTTGACTTCACATTCCAGGATGTCTGGCTCTAGGTGAGTGGATCACACCATCATGATTATCTTGGTCATGAAGATCTTTTTTTTTTTTTTTTGTACAGTTCTTCTGTGTATTCCTGCCACCTCTTCTTAATATCTTCTGCTTCTGTTAGGTCCATACCATTTCTGTCCTTTATCGAGCCCATTTTGGCATGAGATGTTCCCTTGGTATCTCTAATGTTCTTGACGAGATCTCTAGTCTTTCCCATTCTGTTGTTTTCCTCTATTTCTTTGCATTGATCGCTGAAGAAGGCTTTCTTATCTCTTCTTGCTATTCTTTGGAACTCTGCATTCAGATGCTTATATCCTTCTTTTTCTCCTTTGCTTTTCGCTGCTCTTCTTTTAACAGCTATTTGTAAGGCCTCCTCAGACAGCCATTTTGCTTTTTTGCATTTCTTTTCCATGGGGATGGTCTTGATCCCTGTCTCCTGTACAATGTCATGTTCCTCCATCCGTAGTTCTTCAGGCATTCTGTCTATCAGATCTAGTCCCTTAAATCTATTTCTCACTTCCACTGTATAATCATAAGGGATTTGATTTAGGTCATACCTGAATGGTCTAGTGGTTTTCCCTACTTTCTTCAATTTAAGTCTGAATTCGGCAATAAGGAGTTCATGATCTGAGCCACAGTCAGCTCCTGGTCTTGTTTTTGCTGACTGTATAGAGCTTCTCCATCTTTGGCTGCAAAGAATATAATCAATCTGATTTCGGTGTTGACCATCTGGTGATGTCCATGTGTAGAGTCTTCTCTTGTGTTGTTGGAAGAGGGTGTTTGCTATGACCAGTGCATTTTTTTGGCAAAACTCTATTAGTCTTGGCCCTGCTTCATTCCGTATTCCAAGGCCAAATTTGCCTGTTACTCCAGGTGTCTCTTGACTTCCTACTTTTGCATTCCAGTCCCCTATAATGAAAAGGACATCTTTTTTGGGTGTTAGTTCTAAAAGGTCTTATAGGTCTTCATAGAACCATTCAACTTCAGCTTCTTCAGTGTTACTGGTTGGGGCGTAGACTTGGATTACTGTGATATTGAGTGGTTTGCCTTGGAAATGAAGAGATAATTCTGTCATTTTTGAGATTGCATCCAAGTGCCGCATTTCAGACTCTTTTGTTGATCATGACGGCTATGCCATTTCTTTTAAGGAATTTTTGCCCGCAGTAGTAGATATAATGGTCATCTGAGTCAATTTCACCCATTCCAGTCCATCTTAGTTCGTTGATTCCTAGAATGTCAACGTTCACTCTTGCCATCTCTTGTTTGACCACTTCCAATTTGCCTTGATTCATGGACCTGACATTCCAGGTTCCTATGCAATGTTGCTCTTTACAGCATCGGACCTTGCTTCTGTCACCAGTCACATCCACAACTGGGTATTGTTTTTGCTTTGGCTCCATTCCTTCATTCTTTCTGGAGTTATTTCTCCACTGATCTCCAGTAGCATATTGGGCACCTACTGACCTGGGGAGTTCCTCTTTCAGTGTCCTATCATTTTGCCTTTTCATACTGTTCATGGGGTTCTCAAGGCAAGAACACTGAAGTGGTTTGCCATTCCCTTCTCCAGTGGACCACCCGTTTTGGGTGGCCCCACGGGCATGGCTTAGTTTCATTGAGTTAGACAAGGCTGTGGTCCTAGTGTGATTAGATTGACTAGTTTTCTGTGATTATGGTTTCAGTGTGTCTGCCCTCTGATGCCCTCTTGCAACACCTACCATCTTACTTGGGTTTCTCTTACCTTGGATATGAGGTATCTCTTCATGCTGCTCCAGCAAAGCGCAGCCGCTGCTCCTTACCTTGGACGAGGGGTATCTCCTCACTGCCGCCCCTCCTGACCTTGAACGTGGAATAGCTCCTGTAGGCCCTCCTGCGCCCGCACAGCCACCACTCGTTGGATGTGGGGTTGCTCCTCCCGGCTGCCGCCCCTGACCTTGGATGTAGGATAGCTCCTCTCCGCTGCACTATGTGCATGGTCGTAGCTGCCCATGCTTGTGCACCGTCGCAGCCACCCACGCTATGTGCATCGTTGCAGCCGCCCGTGCTATACTCTTGTACATATGTATATATATATTATATACATAAGCCCATATATTCACACACCCCTGTATATATGTGTGTGTATGTATATACAGCTCTGTATATATGTGTATATATATTATATATGAGCCTATATACATATATACCCTTGTATATACTGTGTATATCTATGTATACCCCTGTGTGTGTATCAGTTCAGTTGCTCAGTTGTGTCTGACTCTTTGTGACCCCATGGATGGCAGCACACCAGGATTCCCTGTCCATGACCAACTTCCAGAGCTGACTCAAACTAATGTCCATCGAGTTGGTCATGGCATCCAACAATCTCATCCTCTGTCATCCCCTTCTCCTCCCACCTTCAATCTTTCCCAGATCAGGGTCTTTTCAAATGAGTAAATTCTTTGCATCAAGTGGCCAATGTATTGGAGTTTCAGCTTCAGCATCAGTCCTTCCAATGAACACCCAGGACTGATCTCCTTTGGAATGTACTGGTTGCATCTCCTTGCAATCCAAGCGACTCTCAAGAATCCTCTCCAATACCACAGTTCAAAAGTATCAGTTGCTCGGTGCTCAGCTTTCTTTATAGTCCAATTCTCACATCCATACATGACTACTAGAAAAACCATAGCCTTGACTAGACGGACTTTTGTTGGCAAAATAATGTCACTGCTTTTTAATATGCTGTCCAGGTTGGTCATAACTTTTCTTCCATGGAGCAAGTATCTTTTAATTTCATGGGTGCAGTCACCATCTTCAGTGACTTTAGAGCCCCCAAATATAAAGTTTCTCATTGTTTCCATTGTTTCCCCATCTATTTGCCATGAAGTGATGGGACCGGATGCCATGATCTTCGTTTTCTGAATGTTGAGCTTTAAGCCAACTTTTTCACTCTCCTCTTTCACTTTCATCAAGAGGCTCTTTAGTTCTTCTTTGTTTTCTGCCATAAGGATGGTGTCTTCTGCATATCTGAGGTTATTGATATTTCTCCCAGTAATCTTGATTCCACCTTGTGCTTCATCCAGCCCAGCATTTTGCATGATGTACTCTGCCATTTAAGTTAAACAAGCAGGGTGACAATATACAGCTTGACATACTCCTTTTCCTATTTGGAACCAGTCTGTTGTTCCATGTCCTGTTCTAACTGTTGCTTCCTGACCTGCATACAGATTTCTTAGGAGGCAGGTAAGGTGGTCTGGTATTCCCATCCCTTTCAGAATTTTCCACAGTTTATTGTGATCCACACAAGTCAAAGGCTTTGGTATAGTCAATAAAGCAGAAGTAGATGTTTTTCTGGGACTTTCTTGCTTTTTCTATGATCCAACAGATGTTGGCAATTTGATCTCTGGTTCCTCTGCCTTTTCTAAATCCAGCTTGAATATATGGAAGTTCATGGTTCACGTATTGTTGAAGCCTGGCTTGGAAAATTTTGAACATCACTTTGCTAATGTGTGAGATGAGTGCAATTGTGCTGTAGTTTGAGCATTCTTTGGTATTGCCTTTCTTTGGGATTGGAATGAAAAACAGACATTTTCCAGAGTTGTGGCCACTGCTGAGTTTTCCAAATTTGCTGACATATTGAGTGCATCAGTTTAATAGCATCATCTTTTAGGATTTGAATTAGCTCAACTGGAATTCAATCTCCTCTGCTAACCCCACTCCAGTACTCATGCCTGGAAAACCCCATGGACGGAGGAGCCTGGTGGGCTGCAGTCCATGGGGTCACTAAGAGTTGGACACGACTAAACGACTTCACTTTAACTTCTCACTTTCATGCATTGGAGAAGGAAATGGCAAACCACTCCAGTGTTCTTGCCTGGAGAATCCCAGGGACGGGGGAGCTTAGTGGGCTACCGTCTATGGGGTCACACAGAGTCGGACACAACTGAAGTGACTTAGCAGCAGCAGCTTTGTTCATAGTGATGCTTCCTAAGGCCCACTTGACTTCATATTTCAGGATGTCTGGCTCTAGGTGAGTGATCACACCATCATTGTTATCTGGATCATGAAGATCTTTTTTGTATAGTTCTTCTGTGTTTTCTTGCCACCTCTTCTTAAAATCTTCTGCTTCTGTTAGGTCCATACTATTTCTGTTGTTTCTTGTGCCCATCTCTGCATGAGATGTTCCCTTGGTATCTCTAATTTTCTTGAAGAGCTCTCTAGTCTTTCCCATTTTATTGTTTTCCTCTATTTTGTTGCACTATATGTGTGTGTGTGTGTGTATATATATATAAGTATACACATGCATATATATATATTTCTTAGAGCAACATATAGTTTAATAATCTCCATTTTTTAACATGTCCTTTAACTGTCTATGATAATTGGATATTTTTGAAAACTATATAAAATTATATTTGATATATATTAATCAGTTTTCATAGTACAAACTGCTTTGTCTATTTTCCTGTTTCAGCCTGGTGATAGCATGTGTATATGTGTTGGTAAGCATATTGAGTATTCAATTTTTGTGCCTCATTAAATATATTTTTCTTCTGTGATTTTTTTTGTTAGATTTTAGCATAGTATATCATAACTCATCTGTATCTATATTAAGTAATCAAATTATTCTCATTTTTCCAAGGAGTGACTTTATAAAACTTAACTCTTGAGTCAATCTGTAATTCATGTTGAGATATAAGGTATGATTCTAAGTGATCTTTTCCATATTGGGAACTAGCTACTTCAATATCATTAACGAAATATTATTAATTAAATAATCCTTCATTTTTCTATGTTTTTGATGAAGTCTCATTTGCTATATATTAAATCACCTAATTCTCGTTATTTCTGTTTCAGTGATCTATCTGTCCTTGAGCAAGGGTTTATTGTTTTATTTATGAAGAGCCCCTTCACACACTGCTTAATGGATCATAGCCTTGTTGTGGCAAAGGGGTTTGCTTAACTCAATGAAACTATGAGCCATGCTATGCAGGACCCATCCAAGACAGACAGGTCAAAAAGAAGAGTTCTAACAAAACATGGTCCACTGAAGGAGGAAACAGCAACCCACTCTGGTGTTCTTCTCTGGAGAACCCCATGGAGAGTATGAAAAGGCAAAAAGATATGACACTGGATAATGAGCCCCACAGGTTGGAAGGTATCCAATACGCCACTTGGGCATTGCAGAAGTCATGTCAATAGCTCAAGAAAGAAAGAAGTGGATGGGCCAAAGCAGAAACAACTTTCAGTTGTGGATGTGTCTGGTGGAGCAAGTAAAGTCCAAAGCTTTAAGAAGAGTACTGCATAGGAACCTGGAATGTTAGGTCCATCAATCAAGGTAAATTGGATGCTGTCAAGCAGGAGATGGCAAGATGGAACACTGACACTTTATGAATCAGTGAACTAAAATGGATGGGAATGGGCAAATTTAACTCATATAACCATTATATCTACTACTATGGGCAAGAATAAGTTAGAAGAAATAGAGTAGTCCTCATAGTCAATCAGTTCAGTTCAGTCACTCAGTCGTGTCTGACTCTTTGCGACCCCGTGAATTGCAGCACGCCGGGCCTCCCTGTCATAGTCAACAAATGAGTCCAAAATGCAGTGTGTGTGTGTATGTTAGTTGCTTAGTTATGTCAGACTCTTTGTGACCCCTTGGACTCTAGCTCTCCAGGTTCCTGTATCCATGGGATTCTCCAGGCAAGAATACTAGAGTGGGTTGCCAGTTCCTTCTCCAGGGGATTTCCTGACCCTGGGATCAAACTTGGGTCTCCCATGTTGTGGGCAGTTTCTTTCCCATCTGAACCAACAGGGAAGCTACTGAAATGCAGTAATTGGGTGCAATCTCAAAAACAACAGAATGATCTAGGTTTGTTTCCAAGGCAAACCATTCAACATCACAAGTAATCCAAGTCTATGCACCAACCACTAATGCCAAAGAAACGGCAATTGACCAGTTCTATGAAGACTTACAACACCTTCTAGAACTAATACCAAATAAAAAAGAGAGAGAGAGAGACGGATGTCCTTTTCATCATATGGGATTGGAATGCAAAAGTAGGAAGTCAAGCGATACCTGGAGTAATAGGCAAGTTTGGACTTAAGAGTACAAAATGAGGCAGGGCAAAGATGATAATAGAGTTCTGTCAAGAGGACTCACTGGTCATAGAAAACACCCTTTTCCAACACCCCAAGGGATGATTCTACACACGAACACCACTAGATGGTCAATACTGAAATCAGATTGATTATGTTCTTGCAGCCAATGATGGAAAAGTTCTATACAGTCAGCAAAATCAGACTTGGGGCTGACTGTGGTTCAGATCATGAGCTCCTTATTTCAAAATTCACACTTAAATTGAAGAATGTAGGGGAAACCACCAGGCCATTCACGTATAACCTAAATCAAATCCCTATGATTATATAGTGGAAGTGACAAATAGATTCAAGGGATAGATCTGGTAGACAGAGTGCCTGAAGAACTATGGACAGAAGTTCATAACATGGTACAGGAGGCAGTGACCAAAACCATCCCAAAGAAAAAGAAATGCAAAACAGCAAAGTGGTTGTCCAAAGAGGCTTTATAAATAGCTGAGGAAAGAAAACTGAAAGGCAAGGGAGAAAGGAAAAGATATACCTGAATGCAGAGTTCCAAAGAATAGCAAGAAGAGATAAGAAGGCCCTCTAAGGTGAACAATGCAAAGAAATAGAGGAAAACAATAGAATAGGGAATACTAGAGATCTATTCAAGAAAATTGGAAATGCCAAGGGAACATTTCATGCAAAGACGCTCATGATAAAGGACAGAAATGGCAAGGACCTAACAGAAGCAGAAGAGATTAAGACGAGGTGGCAAGAATACACAGAAGAACTATACAAGATATGTCTCAAAGACCTGGATAACCACAATGGTGTGGTCACTCACCTAGGGCTGGACATCCTGGAATGTAAAGTCAAGTGGGCCTTAGGAAGCATTACTATGAACAAAGCTAGTGGAGGTGATGGAATTCCAGCTGAACTATTTAAAATCATAAAAGATGATGCTGTTAAGTGCTGCACTCAATATGCCAGCAAATTTGGAAAACTCAGCAGTGGCCACAGGACTGGAAAAGTTCAGTTTTCATTCCAATTCCAAAGAAGGGGAATGCCAAACATTGTTCTCTTTGAGCCTGTTTCACATGCTAGTAAGGTTATGCTCAAAATCCTTCAAGCTAGTCTTCAAGCAGTATGTGAAACAAGAATTTCCAGATGTACAAGCTTGATTTTGAAGAGGCAGAGGAACTAGAGATTAAATTGCCAACATTTGCTGGATCATGGGGAAAGCAGGGGGCTTCCAGAAAAACATCTACTTCTGCTTCATTGACTATACTAAAAGCCTTTGACTGTGTAGATCACAACAAACTGTGGAAAATTCTTAAAGAGATGGCAATATCAGACCACCTTACCTGTCTCCTGAGAAATCTGTATGTGATCAAGAAGCAACACTTAGAACTAGACATGGAACAACTGACTAATTCAAAATTGGGAAAGGAGTACATCAACTCTGTATATTGTCACCGTGCTTATTTAACTTATATGCAGAGTACATCATGCAAAATGCCAGGCCGGATGAATTACCAGCTGGAATCAAGATTGCCAGGAGAAATATCAACAACCTCAAATATGCAGAGGCTACTACTCTAATGGGCTTCCCTGGTAGCTCAGCGGTTAAAGCGTCTGCCTTCAATGCAGGAGACCCGGGTTCGATCCCTGGGTTGGGAAGATTCCCCTGGAGAAGGAAATGGCAACCCATTCCAGTATTCTTGCCTGGAGAATCCCATGGACAGAGGAGCCTGGTGGGCTACAGTCCACGGGGTTGCAAAGAGTCGGACACAACTGAGCAACTTCACTTCACTTCACTTCACTACTCTAATGGCAGAAAGTTAAGGGGAACTAAAGAGCCTCGTGATGAAAATGAAAGAGGAGAGTGAAAAAGCTAGCTTAAAACTCAATATTCAAAAAACTAAGATCATGGCATCTGGTCCCATCACTTCATGTCAAATAGATGGGGAAACAATGAAACAGTGAGAGACTTTATTTACTTGGTCTCCAAAATCACTGCAGATGGTGACTGCAGCCGTGAAATTAAGACACTTGTTCTTTGGAAGGAAAGCTACGACGAACCAAGACAGCATATTAAAAAGCAGAGACATCACTTTAACAACAAAGGTCTGTCTAGTCAAAGCAATGGTTTTTTCAGTAGTCATGTAAGGATGTGAGAGTTCAACCATAAAGAAGGCTGAGTGCCAAAGAATTGTTGCTTTCAAATTGTGGTGCTGGAGAAGATTCTTGAGAGTCCCTTGGACTGCAAGGAAATAAATCAAGATCAGACGCAACTTAGTGATTGAACAACAACCTCTCTCACAGCCTTTTAACAGTTTTAAAAATGGTCTTTCCTATTTTTTCTATCAACCTAAAAACTTTTGACAATCTGAAAGTCCACTTGAATTTTCATTTTTTTAATTTATAAAAATAACAAATTAGAAAACTGTTAAAACAGTATCAATCTTCACCAAATGTTTCCCTCTGTATTTATTCATATCATTTTTTCTCATTATAAAAGTTCAGTTCACTTGCTCAGTGGTGTCCGACTCTTTGCGACCCCATGAACCGGAGTACACCAGGCCTCCCTGTCCATCACCAACTCCCGGAGTCCACCCAAACCCATGTCCATTGAGTCGGTGATGCCATCCAACCATCTCATTCTCTGTCATCCCCTTCTCCTCCTGCCCCCAATCCCTCCCAGCATCAGGGTCTTTTCAAATGAGTCAGCTCTTTGCATCAGGTGGCCAAAGTTTTGGAGTTTCAGCTTCAACATCAGTCCTTCCAATGAACACCCAGGACTGATCTCCTTTAGGAGGGACTGGTTGGATCTCCTTGCAGTCCAAGGGACTCTCAAGAGTCTTCTCCAACACCACAGTTCAAAAGCATCAATTCTTCGGTGCTCAGCTTTCTTCACAGTCCGACTCTCACATCTATACATGACCACAGGAAAAACCATAGCCTTCACTAGACAGATCTTTGTTGGCAAAGTAATGTCTCTGCTTTTTAATATGTTGTCTAGGTTGGTCATAACTTTCCTTCCAAGGAGTAAGCGTCTTTTAATTTCATGGCTGCAATCACCATCTGTAGTGATTTTGGAGTCCCAAAAAATAAAGTCTGACATTGTTTCACTGTTTCCCCATCTATTTGCCATGAAGTGATGGGACCGGATGCCATGATCTTTGTTTTCTGAATGTTGAGCTTGAAGCCAAGTTTTTCACTCTCCTCTCTCACTTTCATCAAGAGGCTCTTTAGTTCTTCTTTGTTTTCTGCCATAAGGGAGGTGTCATCTGCATATCTGAGGTTATTGACATTTCTCCTGGAAATCTTGATTCCAGCTTGTGCTTCCTCCAGCCCAGCATTTCTCATAATGTACTCTGCATAGAAGTTAAATAAGCAGGGTGACAATATATAGCCTTGATGTGCTCCTTTTCCTATTTGGAACCAGTCTGTTGTTCCATGTCCAGTTCTAACTGTTGCTTCCTGACCTGCATACAGGTTTGTAATAAAAGTAGTACCTGCTTATTTAAAAGAAGAAAATTAATAAAAAAAGAGTTAAAAGATTTTTCATAGTTGCTCTAAAATATAAGCATAGTTAACCTTTTAGAGTACATTCCTTTCATATATTTTGGTCTTGCTAGTTGTAAAGATATGTACAAATTCATTTTTGTGCCATATTTTGCACAGATATTTACTGAGCACTTATTTTGCCAGTTTTCTTCCTAGGCATTAAGTCAAGCTCTGGTTTCACAAAATAAACAAATCCTGCCTTCATTTATTATTATAATAATAAATGATGTTATCATAATCTGTTTTTGTAGTTTTGCATAATCTTCATATGAATTACTGTAATAACTGCAAATTTCATTGGGTGAATCAGTTTCTATAGTCATTTTTCTATAGTTGTGTGTTAGTTGCTCAGTTGTGTCTAACTCTTTGATCCCATGGACTGTAGCCTGCCAGACTCCTCTGTCCATGGAATTCTTCAGGTAAGAATACTGGAGTGGGCTGCATTCCCATCTCCAAGGAATCTTCCTGATCCAGGGATTGAACCCAGGTCTCCTGCACTGCAGGCAGATTCTTTACCAACTGAATCACCAGAGAACTCCCAATTTTTCAATGTTACTTTTTCTGTAGTTAGAGTACCTTTTAAGATACATTTCTTGAAATGGAGTAATTTGGTTAAAGGACATGGACATATTTAAGACTTGACACAAACTTTGAAGTTGTTTTTGAAACAGCTAGTACCAACTCTCATGCTACTGAAAATAGACAATGGGAATTTTTTTTTTTAATGAATCTGCCAGCAATAATTGTAAACACTGAAAATTGTTTTCATTATGTTGGTAGGTATTTCATTTTAATTTTCCCTTTTTTTGCTGCCTAGCAAGGTTGAGTCCATGGGATCGCAGAGTCAGACACAATCGAGCAACTGAACTGAACTGAGCGAGATTGAGTTGTATATGTGTGTTTTATTGGAGGACAATTACTTTACAATGTTATGGTGGTGTGGGTGTGTGTTTTTTAAATAAGGTTAAATAAATGTATTTCTTTTTAAAATTCATATGTTCAGGAAATTCCCTAGTGGTCCAGTTGTCAGGACTCTACGCTTCCATTGCAGAGGGCCCAGGTTGGATCCCTGGTCTGGAAACTAGAATCCCACAAGCCCCACGGTGTGGCTAAAGGAAAAAAAAAACAATTATCTGTTCATGCCTTTTGCCTTATTAAGGTGCTTATGCTTTCATTTCATGTGGACAAGCTCTTTATGGAATAAAGACATAGCCCTTTTTGGTATATATACTCTTCCTCAGACTTATGTCAAAGGAGGAAAGGAGAAAATGATCACTGAGCTTCGTGCCCTGAAGTCAAATAGAGGTTTAAGCCGTCTTCCCATTTCCAGGTTCCAGTCCAGCCTATGGCACACGGCAGGTTTTGTACGCACGACACAATGGGGGCACACTAGATGCCAATCGGCACATTGGACTCTGGAGGCCCAGAGACACTGAGAGTAACAATGGCAACCTTGGCTTCTTAAACTAAGCTCAGGCCAAGAAATGACTTCCTAATAAACCAAAATCTGTTTGTTTTTTTTTTAATGGATAGAGAAAGATAATTTTATAGCCAGAGGACAAATGCATGCACATAACTGGATAACATCTGAAACAGCCTAAAAAAAAAGAAGGGTAAAAGGAAAGGATGTTGAGAAAGGTTGTTGTGCGGAAGGAAATAAATGAAAGCAGCAAAGCAAAGTAACAAGTATTCTACATCCGTGTATAAGGTATGTTGTTGGCCGTGGTGGGTGATTTTAAAAGATCTGTGGCCCCTCTATAGTTTATATAATTACTCATTTCAGAAACTTAAGCAAATCAAATGTGTATTCCTATAGAATTCTTGGTTATACACACACATACTTATGTACATGTATAACACTGAGACCTACTGAAAAGCATGGGGAAAAGCATGGGAAAAAGCAATTCCCAAATCAGGGAAGTCTAAAGGATTCTGGAACCTGCCTTGTCTCTCCTCGTAATGACCAGTTACTTTAGGTCATGGCATTTGTGAGAGGAAGGGAAGAAGAGGTCTTCATGGCAATATTGAATTTTGTATCTTTCCTCTTCTGACTTTCTCAGAGCTGTGAGCTAGAAGCTGGCAGGACCCCATACCAAGAACAGAAAAAGAGGAAACCAAGAGGGAACCATCTTCTTGCAGTAGCTGAAGTCTACTTTGTCGTACTATTTTGAGGGGTCATACAGGAAAATTTTTATTGCATACTTTATAGAATAATTTGCATTAGGCAAACTCTGTATGCCGACATGATGCATATAAGACATGGTTCCTATTTTCAAGGGTAAAAGCAGCTGCTTACCTACTATTGTAGGGGCATGCCCCTAATGTCCCTAACCTCGACAGAACCATTCATTTTCTTTCTGGTGACTTTAACAATTTTGTGCATTCATGCATGTTCAGTTGCTTCAGTCCTGCCCAACTCTTTGCGACCCTGTGGACTGTAGCCTGCCAGGCTCCTCTGTCCATGGGATTCTCCAAGCAAGAATACTGGAGTGGGTTGCCATTTCCTGAGTACTATTTATTGAACACTTATTATGTCCTAGATAATTTGCCCAGAGCACTGGTTATATTATCACTTAATGATCATTTCAGGCCCAGTTCGTTGTTACTTTTTTTGACCCATACATAACCTCAAGTTTAATAATTTATTCCATGACTAATTTTTAATTAATAATTATTAATACATCACTCATTCTGTTCACTCCTTTAATGTAGCTCTTCTCATTCTGTAGTCTACATTTCTGGCTGTCCCACTATACAATGAGCTCAGTAAGGGCAGCACCTCTATTTCACTCCAATTTCTTAGCATTCGGTAGTTCCTAAGTATTCTGTTGTGTGAGTATTGTGTGGAACTCCATGACTTCAAACACATTGAAGAATCATGAAATTTTTGAGCCATGAGAGGAGAAAGATTTAATTGGAAAATGTAACTTGCCTGAGGTCACATGAATCCAGTAAAATGAGATTAGAATCTAGTTGCCTTGCTTTTCAGTTCACTATTGTTTCTTCTATCATGGAAAATGCTACCAAAACATAACTAAATATCTTTTATCTCCCAGCTCCACCCAAACCTCATCAGTCCATGGCCTTTGGGCCTTCAGTCTACTTCTGTGATATTAGATTTCCTAAAACAATCCTTTTTTTTTTTTTTTTTTTAAATATATAGCTTTCCTTTCACAACTTCACATTCCAAACAGAGAAAAATCCAAACTCCAAATTGGTTGGCTTTTGCTAGCACAGTGTAAAAGTTGGGAGAACCTTCTGCCGGTATTTTCACTAACAAGCTCTTTCCACAAGTACAATTTAATCCAGCCCAATCAAACTGCTTGTCAACACACACACTATGCTCTGTCTTCAACATCTGAGACTTCATATTCGTTCTGACTAGTGTCCTTCCTTCTAGCCAACCTGGTGCACTTTAATTACCTGTTCCCCTTCTGGATCCGTTGCTTCTAACACAGAGTAGAGAGATGTGGCTTTAGTCACACAGTAGTTGAATGAGTAAATTTTGCGCCCAGCACCTGGGGCATAGACCTCCAAAATGTTCACTGAATGATTGTGTCTTAGGAAAAATCACAGAAATGTAACTTACTCATTAGAATTGTTAAGCAATCCTTTACCAAAACTTTTCTATTTGGAGGAAAAATAAGCATATTGGCTCACTCAGCCTTTTTTTCTTTTTTCCTTTAATTCTATTTCATCTGTTATGACTCTGCCATTCTCTGTGAACTCCACATTCTCCCAGCACCCCTGCCCCTGACACTTGTGGGAGAGGAATCCACAAATTCCTTTGGGGCTCCATCATTGGAGCAAGTTCTCAGGAGCTGGAGAAGGTCTGGGCTGCAAACAGGAAGTTTCTGTACTTCTGGCCACTTTGTTCCCTGAGGCAAAAGCTGCAGAGTCCACCTGGAGACTGAGAATGGCAGAACAAAACTAACCTTCACTATCCCCCATCTGCAGCTTTTCTGTGTGGACATTCTGACCCAGTACCACTTAGGGATTTCGCTCTCCAGAACTGGTATCTAGTATGCACATTAGAAGAGAATCTAGCAAAGCATCAGGTATGAACCCTCCTTACGTTCCTCTTCACTTTGATCGTTTTGAATTTTTAAGTTTTGAAAGCATCCATAGGACCTTTCTCTTTGGAAGGCCGAGGGCCAAAGAGAAACAGAGGCTGACCACCTGGTCTCGAAATCCTTTTTTCTTCCCTCAGTGTCCAAGACCTCATCTTGCCCCGTGAGCTCTCAGGAGGGGCAGGTGGCAGCTTTCCTCTGCTTCCGTACCTGGCCTAGTCAACGACACCCATTAGTCTCCAATCTTCCAGAGCAGTGGGGGACTACCGGCCACGCGACCCAGGCCCTTGCCCAGGCATGGGGTCTCCGTGGACTACGCTGGCCAGTGCGCTGGAAGAGGGGAGTGGGCCAGCCCGGGCATGACCCCAGCTCCAGCCTGTGGGGGCGGGTAGTCCAATGGGCAGCCTCGCTCCGGAGGCGGGCTCAGGCCGGAAGCCACCCCGCGGCACAGCGGCCCCGCGAGACGGCGCCCGCGCCCCCGCCTTCTCCGGCAAGGGCTCCGCGGCCAAGGGCGGCAGGGGCCAGTCCGCCGGGTCCCCGCCGCGCTCTTTGTCCGGGCCGCGCGCGGGCGGACGCGTGCGCCCCCCGGGTGAAGGGAGGCGCGGAGAGACCGCGCGGGAGCGCGCGGGAACAGCTCGCGCCCGCCGGCCGCCGGCGGCGCGCGCCCCTCCGCCAGGCAAGCAGCGAGCGAGAGCGCGCGCCGTCGCCGCGCCCGCCCCTCCCCCCGCGCTCGCCTCGGAACTTGCTGACTGCGCGGCCGGGAGGAGCCGAGCCGGGCGGCGGCGGCGGGAGGCCACAGCGCGCGGGGGTCTCCCGCGTCCCCTCAGCCTCGCCGGGAGCTCGCGCCCTCGCCCAGCCGGGCTCCCACCCCCCCTTTTTTCCGAAGGCGCTGGGCGGCGCCACCCTCCGGCCGGAGCCCGGCACTGCACAACCCCCTCCGACTTTCAATGTTCCACACTCCCCGGCCAGAGCCTCCTCGGCTTCTTTTTTTCCCTCCCCCCCCTTTCCCCCCCCCCAGCTGCCTCCATTTCCTTAAGGAAGGGTTTTTTTCTCTCTCCCTCCCCCACACCGTAGCGGCGCGCGAGCGGGCCGGGCGGGCGGCCGAGGTAAGGCGGCGGGGCCGGGGGGCCGCGTGGGGGGCGGCCGGGGCGGCGGCGGTGGGGGAGGGGGCGGGGGCGGGCAGCTTTGTTCGCGCCGGGCGCCCGCGCCGCCGGTGTCCGCGAGCCGCCGCGGGGCCGGCCGGGCTGCTCGCATCACTTGGCGCCCGGCGCGGCGAGCGCTGCCCGCGGCCCCCGCGCGGCCCTCCCCACAAAGGGCCGCCGAGCTGCGTGGCCGCCGCCGGCCGCGGCTCGCCTCGGCGGGCGCGGAAATTTGTTGCACTTCTTGAGGCTTTGTTTGTTTGTTTTTCCTCTGAAAAAAAAAATTTTTTTTTTTTTTTTGGTTATTTTGGACAAAATGTCGGTCCGTGATGTAAAAATTGAGCGAGGAACCTTGATGGCATGGGGAGCTTTGCAGAAGGTGCAGTTTGAATTCTGCTTTTCCCAGGGTGGCAGCTTGGTCTTGGCCGGATGAATCTTCGCTGCTAGCCGTGGCCAGAACAGCTTGTTAGTTGATTTTTTAAATTCCTAAGTGTTGTATTTAAAGGCTTACGTGCACAGAGGAGGAATCACCACCTTAAATAAGCATATGGGCGATTAACAGGGTATGTTTTCCTCTCGGAAAAGGAATTTGGTAGCTTTGACCAATGTCAGTGTATAAATATTTAGACGTTATTAGTGACTTTTTAACATTTCTCAGCGAGATCTGTTATTTACAGTGTGTCATATGTTATTAATGCTCGTTCCCTAAGTTCCCTGGCAAATCTGTTTCATGCCTTCTGAGAAAGTAGACAATTGATAGATTGTCCAAGGGATGGAAAAAAATGTGAGTGGGTTTTCTAACTTGAGTTCGGTAAATCCCTGAACGCTGCCGTTGTGAGACACATCACCTCCCCTGTAACCTTGCTGTACGATGAGATAAGTGTGAACACTTTTGAAGCGTTTTCATTAAAACACGATTTTAGGTGAAGATTAAGAGAAGAAAATGCTATTGGTTTATTCCTTAGACTTACATTTCCTTTCTTTCCCCGTTTTTTTCTTTAAAAAGTTTTCCAAGAAATAACTTCACCAAGATGTCCAGTGATCGGCAGAGATCCGATGATGAGAGTCCCAGCACCAGCAGCGGTAGCTCAGATGCAGACCAGCGAGACCCAGCCGCTCCAGAGCCTGAAGAACAAGAAGAAAGAAAACCTTCTGCCACCCAGCAGAAGAAAAACACCAAACTCTCTAGCAAAACCACTGCTAAATTATCCACTAGTGCTAAAAGGTAACCTCTAAAAAAAGGACTAAGCACGTTGTCCGTTTGTCTTCCAAATGGACGCTTTTGTTGATTTAACATCAGTAGCAGTAGTTCAAAAATATTTCCTTTGCTGTCGGTGTTGTTTGGACTTGAATGAGTTGTCATTCTTTTTAGGTGGTACATAAGCCACCTCCCTAGAATTAGACTTTTAAGCAAACTTGTTCTGTGCTTTGGTAACTTCAGAGAGAGTGTCCTTGAGTAGAGATTGGAGTAACATCTGACAGATTAAGGAGTTGGCAAGGAAAATTTGGTGATCCCAGATTAGCTGGTACATTTGAGGATGTTGTCTTTTTATGAGTTATATTCATCTTCATTGAAGGTGACACTTCGAGAGATCAGTGCCTCTCTTCATGAAACTTAATGATCAGAAATGGTCATGTTTGCTAGAAAATTTTTCAACTCAGGGCCTTGGCTGTGTTTGAAGGCAGATTTTAAAATTGTACTTCAGGTCTGTTTTCAGTTTTTAGAAGCGTGACTTTAAGTCATTCATCTCAGGTTTTACTTTTTCTAATTAAGCTATGGTCATACCTCTGTGTCCTCGTGAGAGTAGGTAAAACTGAAAAGTAGCCCTTTACATGTTAGGTGGCGCTTGGTGATTGAGAAGTTTGCCATTATGCCTCTTCACTCTAAAATTTGTGGATATGCTTGACATGTTAATACTCAACAGCAGGAGAAGCATATTTTGTTGGGTATAAGTGAAAGATCATTTGTTTTCTGTTGATTTATATTTCTGTGATAGTGAAAATAAGATGCTGTCAATGGGACTCCAATCAATGGTAGTAGTAAGTGGAATACCTGTGAATTTTAGTAATTACACATCAGGTGTGCCTATAGCATTAGTCGATATCGACATTTTATTGATTTTTGTTGATCTCAACCAAAAGAAAAAGAAAATATAAAAGCTGATCAAATGTTGGCTTTGTGTTAGTGAGTCTGTGGATTTTCACCTCTATTGTATCAATAATCAAGTGTTAATAACTAGAATATTTTATGAAATAACAGCAGTCCATGAGATAATTTAAAATCCTCCTCAGTTTCTTACAATCTTGTTGATGAACATATTAAACATATCTTAAGTTTTGAAAGCATTATAAATTTGAATAAAATAAGAACTGCTCTTTTTCCTCTTACCTCAAGGCTGTCTATCTTTTCTCCCAAATTTATTAAATTTAAGTGCTGTACTTAAGGTCAGGGGAGAAACAGATTTACTTCAATACAGATATCAGAATTCTTTGAAAGTTTTTCACTGGTAAAAATATTTGTAAATTTCAAACTTTTTTCTGACAGGTAAAATATTGTCAAAATTATTAATGTGCACTTGCAGTAGCTTGTTAATTTTTACCTTGGTAAAGTGTCTTGGAGTCATTGTCAAATATTCTAGTGCTTTCCCTCCTCCCTTCTTGTCTCATTTGCATATAAGCTTGAAAAGAGAATTTCTCTGGTAAAAAGTGCTTTAAAATACATTCTACCTCCTTTTCTGAGTACAAGTGGAGGGCTAGTTCTCAAATCAGGTGTGAATGTCTTAATTACTTACAGTAGCAAGTGAGAAAAAAAGCTGCGAAGTTTCTGTTAAGGGATTTGGGTTATGCCTCTGAGAACAAAGAGGGAGCAGCCATGTTAGCATTACTGAGGGCGCAGCCAGCCTTGCATTTAACTGCATGGTGGTAGAGGGCAGTGTGATTCCCCGGTTATTCTGTAGACTCTCAAATCCTTTTTGTCTGTTCTCATTTCACTAACAGAATTCAGAAGGAGCTAGCTGAAATAACCCTTGATCCTCCTCCTAACTGCAGGTAAGAAACAAATTGTGTTGTTTTAATTTTCAAATTGTGGAAAAATATCCAGAGATTCATGTATCGTTGTTGGATATTTGTGCTGCAGAAGAGACTACACTTGCTTCTTTTCAGCTTTGCAAGTGTATTGAACAAAAATTGTCTTGGGTGAATCAAATAAATTTGGGAGGAAAAAAAAACCTTTTTAGAGTGTATCATACGTTTTGAACTTATGAATATATTGATTTTTGCTTCTTGCTGGGATTAGTATGAACGGTGCTGATTTTTACTCTCTTGTAATAGTTCTGTAGTATGTTTATTCAGAAGTATATTGCAGAAACTTCTAAAATTTTGCTAAGCTTTAAAGTTACTGCTTGTGTGCAATCTGAACTGACCTTCCAAATTTAGAAATTGCTGAATGTAGTGTTACAAAAATGTAAATGCAGTAAACAGGAGTATAGTTGTTTCTGTTTGATTTATTCAGTAACTTGCCTTTAGGACAGAGTTTATGTGTTAAGCTAATGGTTTTAGCTGCTGTTTTCTAGAAAATGCATTGTTGGAATTATTTACATTTTAATCAGATGGTTTAATTACTTGGGAAAATCCTTAGTATTTTTGGTCCTAGAAATATGTGTATAAAAGATAGTGAATGAGTTGGAATTTGTGGGAAGAAGTCATTTCAGTGAAACTCACGTAGAATGCTTTAAGATTGTTGGTTGGTATAAGGTGCATTAAAAGTAATTGGTTTGAATTGTTTCCCTGAAATATTATTTAAATTCCTCTTAGCGCTCAGTTTTTCATCTGTGACTGTATGACTTCCAAAATTCATCAAACTTAGAAAAACTGTCTTGTAGATAATTTGCATGCAGATAGGTACTCAGAAACCAGAATGGCTACTAGAAATAAAGCAGTGTTACAGTTTGATATGAAAGTGTTTTCTTGTCCTACCTATATTTTTCTACAAGTTGTGTTCACTAGTGGTGATCAGACCTATTTCTGAAATCTACTTGAGATATAATAGGATATAACCCAACCGCTTCTTACTGTGTATGTTAACTGGGTCCTCTGATAAGGTGATCTGATGTTTATTTGCTTATATTAATATTTGTAATCAGACATTTCAGTTCAAAACGGAAACATGAATGTGAGCTAATTTTAAACAGATAGTAGTATGTCAGATATCAAAGTAGTACTCAGGAGCTAGCTGCGCTCTCCAATAATGCAGCCACTAACCACTTGTGGCTGTTGACCACTTCGGTTGTAGTCCAAAATGAGATGTTCTGTAAGTGTAAAATACACATCAGATTTTGAAAACAATATGAAGAAAGGAATGCACAATATTTTACTGATTTTCAAAAAATATTTATTACATGTTGAAATACTAATATTTTGATATGTTGGGTTTTGGTTATTTCGGTATGTAAAATGTTTTAAAATTAATTTATTGTTTTCCTGTTTTAATACGGTTACTAGACAATTTAAAATTACATATGTGGCACATGTTGTATTTCTGTTGAACAGCACTGCTTTAGAGAATAAATAAATCAGTATTTCCTTTCAGGCTTCTAAATGGTGTGTCAAATCTGTAGCCATTTAGGGAGGTCAGGTTAAATTTGCTCTCTGGAAGAATTATTTAACATGGAGAGTGTATTCTGGTATTTCTCATTGTAGAAGATGTAAAGATCTATGGGTTCAAAAGTCTTTATTGTTTTAAAATTACATATAAGGTCAAACATTTTTTAAAGGTTTTTGTTGATTTTCTGCAAATGGCACAAACTATTAAATAGTGTTTGTGTGTGAATCTGGTCAGCCCAGTAGACACGTGCTGGATGCCCTGCGAGCAGTAGTGCTGCAGTGGCTGAAATGTGCTCTGCCCATTAACCCAGGAATGTTTCCACAAGGTCACTGACGATTATTGGAGAGGAAGTATAGTCTGTCTTAGAGACAGAAAGTTTAGTTTAATTTGCTTTTATTTTTCTCTTTATATACCATATTTCCTTTCAGTCCATGAAATAATGCTTCACATTTAGTGATTAGACTGGTGAAATGGTCATCCTTTGGGCTTGCTCGTTGAGCAGTAACTTGGCACACATATATAATCTGTGCTTTCCCTCCTCACAACCTGCGATCACTGTTAACTACTGCAAATGACACCTTTCAGTTCTCTGCTGCTTTTAATGTATGAGTTCTTTTGTGACTGTGTGAGTGATTAATAGAGGGAAAAAAAAAAAAGAAAATATCAGTCTTAGTAGGAGACCGGAGAAGTTGTTTTTGTTTTTATTAGTTTGGGGACAGTCTTCTTTCATATGCTGGACAAGTGAAATATTCACATATTTTTATGTGTTTTTCTGTAAGTCTTCAGATTCTTTTGGGTGGAAGAACATCTAGGTCTTGTTCTTGAGCAGGAGTTTGGAATAGTAAGGTTTAGTGGAGACATTTTTAGGATTTTTGACAGCTAATTTATTTTTACCTTTGTGTCAAATACGTATTCGTGGTGTTCTTGTAATTCACAGGTGAGAATTTTAGCTTTATGGTGATTGTACAGTTTAAATTTGTTAATTTATGTTATAATTACTAGTGGGACTCTATTAATAAATTCTAGAAAATATGTGAATTCATATTGTCCGAAATCTATGAAACCTAATTATTTTGACTTTCATGTGTAGTTAACTAATCAGAATTCCATTATGGTTTTGAATATGATTTTTACAAGCTTGTCAAAGTATGTGATACATTTTAATTTTTCAGAGAAGAATGTAAAGTACGTCTGTGTACATTGAGAAAAAAACTTGAATGAAATACAAGAAAACTCAACAAAATCAAAATTACTCAGACAAGATTTTTTCTTAAATCTTTTCCTGTGTTTAGTTAATAAAATATTTTTTAGGTATTTATAAAGCTGTGTCAAATATGTATACACCCAGGGTGATCATAGGATAGACTTAATTACTGAATTAAGTGTGTGGCTTTAACCTGTCTAAATATATTTGGGTAGTTTTGATATTTCTTTTCCTGATAGTATAAACATGTGATAAAATGTTATTTCCAATGATTTGATGGCATTTCAGTTTTTAGGTATTGGATGCTTTAGGCCAAAGCATTTACAGATATAACACTTAGTGGCTTCAATTTATATTCTTTATTCTAGATTAGAGTGTGAAGAGTTGATGCACCAGTGAGAATGAAGGGAGATTGTATTATGTGCATTTCCTTATCTGTTTTTAGAGAAAGTTATTAAGTAGAATTGAGTGATGTGCTATAAGACATTTATGTTCCATCTGTTCCCCAGAGGGTGTCCTTTCAGGACTTGACAGGTGGTGGAAGTTTAGAAAGGTGCTGGATTTTTAACTCATCTCTTTAATTCTTTTCCTATCTGAGACAGTACAAAAATATGCTCTAAAAATATGCTTTAATATGTTCAGATTGAACCCATATTAAAGTAGACATTCAGGGACATTGTAAATAGTTTTTGGATGTTAGAAAGGCCTTATTGAGAGGGAGGCGTTACAGTACCAAGTTATTGTATTAACATGCGGAACCTGAAAGTGGGTGCTATGATGCTTGCAAATTTTGCTCATTTCCTTCTTTCTAAAAAATGAACAAAAGCAATTAAGTTCTAAACCAGTAGTTGGGAAGCCCTGATTTACTCATAAGCCAACTGTCTGTGGATGAGCTCTGCCTCCTTTTGCAGATTACTACCACCTTGCACCATTTCTAGGGAAGATAGAACTTTGCTGCTCAGGGGTGGTCTTCAGACCAGTAGCATCTGCGTCACAGGTGAGATTTTAGAACTGTAGAATCTTGCGTACCCGCCCTGCAAAAGTACTGAATCAGGATCTGAATTTCAACTAGATTTCCAGATGGATTGTGTGTATTTTAAGGTTTGAAAAGCACTGGTGCTTGAGCTGGACTGAGTACAAGTCCCTGCTCTGGCACTTAATAGCTGTATTACCTTATATAAGTTACGGAATATTTCTGTCTCTCTGTGTCTTATCTCTATAATAAGAGGTTAAAATTATACCCCCTTTATAAATTTGTTGTGAAGATTAGATGAATTTATATGTTTAGAAATTCCTTAATGTGAATTGGGTCGATAAAGTGGTTGAGGCGTGGTTAAAGAGCTAGCTTAGCAGTATGTCTTCACTTTTGCTGGCATTTTCTCTAGTGCATCAGCATCCAACTATTGGAATAATTTTATCTTAATCAGCTCTGCACCTATTGGGAGTGTCAGGAGCTAGTTAAAAGCAGTTCCTTGGAACTTGAGTAAAAAAGAAAATAAACCTAAGAACACTGGGCAGGGTTGAACAAATAGTGTATCCTCTTTAAAGAAATATGCTAATGGTTAATGAAACCTAATTCAGCAGGGAATGTTCTGTCCAGTGGATTATAATAAACTACTTTTAAATAGTGGTGATATGTTTTCTTTTTTAGTATTCCATTATAGGAATTCATAGTTTTACTGAGAATGAGATTATATCAATAATTTTGTAAAATTGATTCTGAATTGATATAATTTGCTAGTTATCTGAACATAACATTCTTTCCTTCTCTGTGATCTAAGAGATTTTGGAAGCTTTCTCTAGTTGACATATGAAGGCAGGTCATGATGAAAGTGACATGTGAATCTACATAGATTGGTTGCTTATATAATACTTGGTTTTAAATCCTCCCACACATATGGATAGATTGCTTTTTCTTTTTTATGTTTACATTGGTTGTTATTGTTTATGTTAGCCAAAATGTGCTATGTGAAGGTACTCTATTTCATAAAACAAAATTGTTTCATTAATCATCTAGCCCTTTTGTTTTCAACTCTTGAAAAAAATCCTGTAATGGCCTTTTTATAAAAATTAAATCTTTGTTGGATGCTCAGTTTGTAAAATAGATAAGTACAGAACTACTCTGACTGAAGGTGTTTTACAACTGGTCTGTCAAATTGACAGGGATAGAAATTCTAGACAAAATAATGACTTTGGATTGGAGATCTATGAAATATCCCATATATTCTTTACTTTTTCATAATTGTGTGTGTTTTAATTTTTGGCTTCACACTAAAGCATGTGAGATCTTAGTTTCTCAACCAAAGATTGAACTTGCACACTCTGCATTGGAAGGCAGAGTCTTAACCACTGAACCACTGGGGAAATCCCCATATTTTTAATATGATTGTTCAGAGGTATTTGGCTGCCATTTGTATTATTAAAAAGAAATTGGTTTGCAGTAAAGCTCGTTATTTCCCTCATACATGCCGGTGTAGCAGAAAGATTCAGTACTTTGTGACTGAAAAGTTTTTCCAAAGGAATGGTATAATTGAAAATAATATTCTTCGCCCTCAACAGGTCACATTTTTATTAGGGATCTGTTAAGTTCAGTGCAGATAATGTAATCAGAAGGTGGGTGAAAACTGTGCGTTTAAAAAGTTTCGTGGTTACTTTGCAGCTACGTGCAAGACTCAAATTGTTTTGTTCCTTTCTATAGATAACCAGCTGGTATATATTCCCTCCTTGAATGAGTAGCTGTAACAACAGATGGATATGTTTAGTTATAAGAAGATCAACAAGTCATTGTTCCTTAGAGTACAGGGGTGCTCCAGTGGATCTTGATCTGCCATTCTCGGCTTTCTTATAAAATTAAGATTAAAAACAGAATAAAACCACCTGTAGATCTAGAGAACTAGAAAGATTTTTCCTTCCCCTTTCTATACGGCTTTAACAGGGTAGCTTATTTGGCATTTTAGAATCAAGAAGAAGAAACATCTTTAAACCTTTAATATTTCTCTTTCCCCAGTTCTCAACTGGGGGCGATTTTTGACTTCTTCTTCTCACACTGCACTCCAGTTGTCCTATGGAACAATCGGCAATGCCTAGAGACTTTTCACAACTGGGGGAAGAGGAGCTGCTATTAATAATTTAGTGAATAGAGGTCAGGGATGCTCTTAAATACCCTGTAATACCTAGGTCACCCCCTCCAACAAAGATTTTATCTGGCCTAAAATGTCAGTAGAGGTTGAAAAATCCTGCTGTAGATGTTAATTCTAATACCTTGCCTCTTTAAGTTTTACATAGTTCATTATTATTATTTTCCTGTCTCAGTAGTGATGCCTAGTGCATATACGTTCTCCTGTACTTTCCTGAGAGCTGGTAGCCCCATCTTCCACTGCTCTTGTGCTGTAGTTTATGGCTACACTGAATACCTTTTAAAGTATGGTCTACTGAGGCCAGAAATACTTATAGCAATATTTTAAATTAATTAACTAGTTTCCTACTCGTTCATTATACCCTCTTCATGATTTAGGTTTAGGCTGGTTATATCTGTGTGCTACTAGAAATACTGAAGTATCATCGAGTGTAAATAACCATTGGGAAATCATCAAAATTCAGTTTGATACCATACATTGAACTGCAAACAGTTTAGAAAGCCATGCTCTTCATCTGATTTTGATTTTTATCATTAAGACAATACAGAGATTATCCTATTATTGTTACAAGTCCTCAGTCCTTTATTTCTAACCTGTGGGGCCAGTAATGTTTCAGAATGTGAAAGTTTTCAGATTTTAGAAAGGGAATGTGATGTGGTTTATATAACACTGCCAGTGGGATCTGGGGCAGCACTCCATAATCAAACACATTCATATTTCTACACCCAGACTGTATGAATGTTCTCACTAAGTGGGATAAATCGGCACTACAGATAGTTTCAGGTTAGTTCCTGTTTGGTGTTGCTGCCAAATTATTTTTCAGTCTTTGATTTTGAGAGCTTTTGGGATATTGCAGGATTTGGGTGAGCAGTTGTGGCCCTGTACTGCTACTGTGACAGTGACAAGTGACGCCAGCTGTTTTACTACACGGTGCAAGGGTGTTTAAAGGCTTGTTCTGCTTTTCTTTCTTTTACCTGTTTCCTCATAGCTGTTTTTAGTCTCTCAGCTTTTATTTTTGGATCATTGCTTTTTTTTTTTTAATTGTCTAACCTGTATGATTAACCAGAAAAGAGTTTAGATTCTTGATTTTAGAGTTTTTTTCTCCTTTTGAGGTGAAACTATAAGTATTGGTTTCTAAGTTATTCTGTGTATGTTGGATTATTTTTCTACTTTGCTATCAGTATTCTCTCTTAACTATTCTGTTCATTCTGGACATACCAAATTACACAGAAAGGAAGATATCCTTTAATACCTAAGCATGCATGCATACTAAGTTGCTTCAGTCGTGTCCGACTCTTTTGAGACTCCATGGACTATAGTCTGCTAGGCTCCTCTGTCCATGGGATTTCCCAGGGAGGAATATTGGAGTGGGCTACCATTTCCTTCTCCAGGGGATTTTCCCCACCCAGGGATCAAACCTATGCCTCTTGGGGCTCCTGCATTGCAGGCAGATTCTTTACCACTTAACCGCTGGGGAAGCCCATGATACCTAAGCATAGGACTCGCCATCGTTATGTATGCATATGAAGGCAATGGCACCCCACTCCAGTACTCTTGCCTGGAAAATCCCATGGACGGAGGAGCCTGGTAGGCTGCAGTCCATGGGGTCGCTAACAGTCGGACAGGACTGAGCGACTTCACTTTCACTTTTCACTTGCATGCATTGGAGAAGGAAATGGCAACCCACTCCAGTGTTCTTGCCTGGAGAATCCCAGGGACGGGAGAGCCTGGTGAGCTGCTGTCTCTGGGGTCGCACAGAGCCGGACACGACTGAAGTGTCTTAGCAGTAGCGGCAGGCTATAAAAGGAGATATTAAATTTTGCTAAGCTGTTTTGTGTTGCATTAACTTCAACATATGTTGGGCTCCTGGGTAGCTCTTCCATGTGTTGGCTGGTATCTATGCAGCCTACAACTTGTAGCTCTGCCATTTTCAACATGTCCAGGCAGGATAACTGGAGGGTCATGTGCTGGCTGTAAGTGCTTTGGTCTGAAAGTAAGATATGGATTTAATCATGTGACCTCAAGGTGGTTGGAAAATGTTGGGGAGCATATGGATATTTAGAGAGAAATTTCTCTGCCTATATTTTGTACAAACTGTATGTTGTTCATGAACAGGCAACTTTCATTCTCACTTCAGAAAAAGAAAGAGGAAATAATTAAGCACCCAGCCTGACACTGTACTGGATTTGCATACTATAGTGCCTATTAATATGCTATTTTATTTAATTCCCAAAATAATCCTATGAAGTATCGTTCTTGTTAAGGTTTCAAAAGGTAATCTGAGAGTTGTCACATATGTAGTGCATATATATACTTAACAGCTCCAGGGCAAAAATCTAGGCTTAGTTTTGACGTAAATGTAAGCACTTTTTGCTTCTGTACACTGCTGCTTGAGAAATCTGGTAAAAGCATTCAGAGTTGTTTCATGGTCTGTAGGTGCATTCTTAGTGTGAGTGTATCCCGTCTTTTTGCTTATAGTCTCTTGAAGGATCCAGCATACTCCATGGTTTTAGAACCTGGCAAATGAGGTTCAGTTGGTGAATTGGAGAAAGAAGAGTTTTCTTCTTTGCCTTGGGGGTGCTAGGCTTGCATTAGTGTATTTTTTTTTTTTTAATCATTCAGACAGAATCATTTTCTTTTTTAGGGAGCATTCCCCAAGTTGCCAGCTCAGCTCTCTTCTCTCTTTCCTTGTAAGGAAGAAGGTCAGGGAATGAATATGATCATAACAGAGAAGGCACATCTTTGTTATCTGACTCGTAGTTCCTTGTGTAAGGCTTTTCTTTGAGCAAAGGAATGACTTTAAATCTACCTCTCTTTTTTTCTCTGCCTATTTTGGAGGGATTTGGACCAGTTCTGCCAGTCTGAAGTTTCTTTCCTGCTTCACTGTCCCAGAGTAAATATACTTTGTCATTCTGTTTAACTTCTAGCTTGTCTGGGGAAAAATAAAGACATCTCTAGTCTGAAATTGCTTTTGGGACTATAGCTCCACATGTTTTGGTCTGAGTGAAGGGCCTAGGGAAACATGAATTTTGTTACCTTTTTATTTTATTTTCCTTTACTTATAAATCATCATGATGATTCTCCCTTTACATCCACGGGACTTGCTTTTTATAAACACCATTCATTCCCTTTCTAAGGGTGGTTATTTGTAGTTTGTTTGCCATTTACAGTCTTATGGGTCCTTTACAAATGGATCATTTTTTTACATTAAATTTTAGTAGGTCAAGAATCCATTTATTTAGGGTCCCCAAGAGAATCCGTCTCAGAAGATTGTGGCTACATGTTTTTTATGGCTTCATGCTGCTTTCTGTAGTCTTCTCAATTTAAACAGTAGTAACAACAAAATTTAGAGGGCATCTTAAGGCCTTGGCTTTATGTTTTTCTTTCTGTTTCACACTTGTTTCTAAGGAGATTGGTGATATTTGTTGGATTTGTAATATGTATACTTGAAGTAAATTTACCTTCAATCACAAAGAGGGGAAAATGTGGCATTTGAATGGTTTGAACACAACTTTAGATGCATGTGACCATGTGGAATTCAATGACAGTTTTAACTAGTGTACCTTTAGAGTTTCTTTATTTTATTTACACCAGTGTCTGTTTAAAATTTTTAAAGACCTTTCTGTTATATCCTCCCAGATGCTTTATATCCCCATATCCATTAGAGGACTATGCTAAGTATTCATTTTCTTTTATAAGCCCTAAATAAACATGTTGCAAATGATCACTTTTCCCTCCTGCTGAGGTTTCTTAATTTTTTTTAATTAACTTTTATTATGGAGAACTTGGAACATCTACAGAAGTAAACAGGTTAGTGTGATAAATAGCAATGTAGCCTTCACCTAGTTTCAATTGTTAACAACTCTTGGCCAATCTTATGTCATCTATAACCCCAATCATTTCACCCTCCTATATCATGTTTAAGCAAATCTCAGACATCATTTAATCTGAATTTTTAAAGAACAGATATTTCAGGTGCATTTCCAAAGGATAAAGACTTTTAATTTAACCCAGTGCCACTAACACATCTAAAAATGTCATCAAAATTCTTAAATCAGTCATGTTCAAATTTACAAATGTCTTAAGGATTGTCTACCTTCCTTCTTCAAAGGTAATTTGAATCAGTATCCAGATAGACACGTTGTAATTGGTTGATGTGTTTTATATATCATCCAATCTTTAAATTCTTTCTGTTTTTGTTTTTGTGTTTCCCCTTTTCATTTTTGCAGATTATTTAAATGAAACAGGGCTGAGTTTTTAAGTCTGGATTTTGCTTGTTGCACTCTGACGGCAAAGTTTAGTATCTTTTTGTTCAGCGTTTCCTGTAAATTTGGGAGTTAGGTACTGGATATTCAGGATTGATTACCATCCCCCCCTTTTTTTTTCTTTTGACAAAACTGCTTCATAGGTGGTAGTGAACTATTTCATCAGGAAACACCTGAAAATCTGGTTGTGTTTTTGTGATGCTGGTAGCCACTGGAATACTTGTCTAAAGAGAAACTTGCCCACATCTTCTATTTGGTTACCAGTCTGGTAAGTTCTATAGTGAAGGCAGAATAAGTGCTTAATTTTTCCTCTCGTTTATCAGATTTATTTTTTTGCTCCTTTTCAAAATAGTGAGTTGGTTACCTATCCTTTTCTGATTCATGAACTTGTATTTGTTCTCTTTCATTCAATTGCGGTCCTTCAGTATATGGCCGCTGTTAGGAAACTTTGCATGCATAGGAGTTGCATGGACATATTTGGTGGTAACAATGCAAAGGTGTTATTCAACTCAACCATTGCCCTAGGTATTATTTTGAAAACTGAATACTTCTTGAAGCTGTCGCTTTAAACATAAGATATTCTCCTGGCCCTATCTTAATTTGTGAAGGGATAATCAATGTCTTAGTAACTGAAATTCCTATATTAGAACTATATGTCTGTTTTTAAATTTTAAATTAAAATAGATTAAGGTGGAATGCAGAGACCTTTATCAGAATCAAATTAATCACAAGATTTAAATTTAAAAATGAACTTTATTTTATCTAAATATACAAGAAAAGCAGTGTTCTCTGTCCATCTACAGTGTTTCTTATCAGTGTCCCCTTCGGCATTTTGGACTGCGTTGTGCTTTGCCTTGGACTTCCCAAGTGGCACTAGTGGTAAAGAACATGCCTGCTAATGCAGATATAAGAGATGCGCGGAAGATCCCTGAGTCAGGAAGATCCCCTGTAGAAGGAAATGGCAACCCACTCAAGTATTCTTGCCTGGAAACTCCTGTAGACAGAGGATCTTGGTGGGCTGCAGTCTGTGGGGTTGGAGAGAGTCAGACACGACTGGAGCAACTTGGTGCGCAGCAGCACGTGCTTTGCTTTAGAAGACACTGAGTATCTTTGGGCTTCATGCTGGCAGGGCCTCTCCCAGTTACTGTGGCCACCAGGACGCAGCTCCTGCTCCCTTCTCCAAATGTCCAGGGGGTGACCGCAACCATGAAGTTAAAAGACGTCTGCTCTTTGGAAGGAAAACTATGACACACCTAGGCAGCGTATTAAAAAGCAGAGACATCACTTGGCTGACAAAGGTCTGTGTAGTCAAAGCTATGGTTTTTCCAGTAGTCGTGTAAAGATGTGAGAGTTGGACCATAAAGGAGGCTGATAGCCAAATAATTCATGCTTTTGGAATATGCTGCTGGAGAAGACTCTCGAGAGTCCCTTGGACTGCAAGGAGATCAAACCAGTCAGTCCTAAAGGAAATCACCCCTGAATATTCATTGGAAGGACTGATGCTCCGATACTTTGGGAAGTATCCGATACCTGATGGGAAGAAGTCAACTCACTGGAAAAGACCCTGATGCTGGGAAGGATTGCGGGCAGGAGGAGAAGGGGGCAACAGAGGATGAGATGGTAGGTTGGCATCACCAACTCAGTGGACATGAATTTGAGCAAACTCTGGGAGATAGTGAAGGACAGGGAAGCCTGTCATGCTGCAGTTCATGGGGTCACAAAGAGTCGGAGACAACTTAGAGACTGAACAACAGCAGTGGGAAAGGATTAACACTTCCAGTTGCAAATTCCTGGTCTAGATTCGACACTGTAATGATATCCAATCATAATATTTTAATAAAAATATTTTTGTGTAGCATTGCTTCCAGTAATATATAATTTGTAATAGACTTCTTATGTAAAATCTATTATGACCAAATATGTATGATTTTACTACATATGAAATTGTCTTTTATACAAAAATTATTTTTTTCCTGTAGCGTTTTACTTTTTTATACTTCCCCCTAAACTCTGAAATCTTATACTGAATTTAAGCTTTTTGTATGATCTTAACATGTGCATATACACACTCTCCGGCAAATACGTTTCTTTACATATTCTTTTGATCTTTTCATTATTAGTGAGTTTAGTTTTATTTACAGGAAAATCTGAAAATAAAAATGGGATTTTTCTGCTAGCCCACTGCCTCAAACTGGGCCTTTTCATTTATCTTGTGTCTCTAATTATTAACCTCATGCTGTTTCTGAGAGGTGTTTTTTTTTTTTTTTAAAGCCCATTGAATTCTGTCATCTTTTCTTATCCACTATCTGTCTGCCCATTTATGTTTAGTTTACTGAACCATATCTCCCACTTTTCTGTCTTTTTTTTGTATTTTTTTCATCTGTTTGTAATCTGTCTTTTTCTCTTCTGTTTTATTTTCTAAGGCTATTTGATAATCTAGCTGTTAATGTTTTCTTCGTGTGACTTATTTTTAATTTATTTTTTAAGTGCCTTCCTTCTTATATTTCTTTATGTTCAGCTTCTTGCTGACATTCCTGAAGTGTTTCTTCTTTCTCCTAATGACTCTTCTTTCCATTTAGTGTTTCCTTTTAAAAATGTCTGGTGTGACTGTGTTGGTGGAGTGCGTGTTCTTTTTTCACCCTTGTGTCTTTTTCCCTTCTCATCTCCCCTGGGCACTCTTGGCTTTCTCTAGTTGCGGTGACTGGGGGCTGCTCTCCAGGCGCGGCGTGCAGGCTTCTCACTGTGGTAACTTCTCTTGTTGCAGCCCGGGCTCTAGGGCGTGCAGACTTCAGTAGTTGCAACTGGCTGGCTCCAGAGCTCCAGCTCAGTAGTTGTAGCCCACAGACTTAGTTGCCCTGCTACATGTGAAATCTTCCCAGACCAGGGATCGAACCCCTGTCCCCTGCATTGGCAGGCAGGTTTTTAACCACTGGACCATCAGAGAAGTCCCACGGCTGCTTTTTGATCATGGAATTTCCTCAGGAATTTTAGTGGGTGTCCATCAAAATGTTCTTCCTTTGGTTCCTAACTTATCTTTATCTTCTGTTAATGTATAAAAGCTGTGCTCTAGCAGAAGTGGTCTGCTTCCCATCCCCTGGCCATAACATGGGCTTCTAGGCGCTGCATCTTTGTTTACCTTCTCTCAAGGTCTCGAGTGATTTTCATCCACCAATCAATAGTGCTCCTTTGAGACCCATTTTAAATCCTACATCTTGAAAAGCTTTTGGTGCACATCTGTCTTTTGAGAGACTTGTATTTATTCCCTGGTACTTCGAGCGTCTTGTCACATCCCCTTTCTTCCCAGCTGAACCGGGCACCAGGACTGGGTGTGGATCTTATGTTTCTTTATATTTTCAACTCTTAGTGTAATACTCTTGTACTACATTTTAGGATAATGTTAGTGAACTCCTAAGTTGAAAGTAGTACTGAAACTAGCCAAGTTTTCAAAGGTGCGGCATAACACAGGAACCTATTTTGACCATACATCCTGGTTTTTATCTTTTGTCTTAGTGTCATTGTTAATGGCATTTCCTTTCACTTTCAGAAATACCCCAGTTAGTATGATAAATTGTAGGGTTACCTTAACCCTGATAGTATATATGTGGGAAGTGTTCTGGTTAGACTTGGTGAATCAGGAGATTTTTTTTGTAATCAACCATTATCCAAAGCAGAGATTCTAATTCTTGGTCCAAGGGTGTTCTGAGCATGTGCATTTTGAGAAGCATGTCCTAGTATTAGGTGCTAGCTGCACTCTAATCAGTTTTTTTGAGAAGTGGTGCTCTGAGGCTTGGGGTCATTGTTGGAATGAGGAGAATTGGGAAGGGGCAGAGGAGATAATGAAATACCATTTAATCTCTATGAGGCTAGAGAAGAACAGTTAAGATCGTGGTCTTGATTTTTAGTGACTAGCTATTTCTTAATGTAAGCACCCTCTGTACTTTTGATTGCTGTGTCATAGTGCAAAATATTAGTAAAGCCTGTGGGAGATGTGTGCAAAATCAGGGCCATATGTGTATGTATGTGTGTGTAGCTAGTGACTTAATGAGGGCATGAAATTTTAATGCAAACAGCTGAAAATAGAAGTAAATCAGAACTCAGTAAGTTACAACTTCGGAGGAAGATGGCATGAGCTATAAGTACCAGAGACATCCCTAAATCTTACTAGGTGTTTTTATTTTAAAAAAGGAAAAAACTTCAACAGCAACCTCTTAAACTAATTGACAAAGGATGATTCATTTGAAAACATGGATTAGCTTATTTGTTAAAAAAAAAAAACTTTAAAAAATTTAAAATTAAAAAATACTTTATACTTTTAATAAATTTCTCTGTAGATTTATATGTAAGATGTTTTAAACTTCCAAATAGTAGCTGTTTACCATGGTTAGAGCATAGGAAAAGAAGATAAACTACCTTAAATGTGTTTGGAGGCAAATATATCTAAATGATACCAGTACTGTCAAAATGACAATGCTCTAATTTCATTGATGAAGGGAGTATTAAAATTATAAAAACAAATAGAATTCACTTATTAGGAAAGAATACCCTGGAGAAGGGAAAGGCTCCCCATTCCAGTATTCTGGCCTGGAGAATACCATGGACTGTGTAGTCCATGGGGTTGCAAAGAGTCAGACACGGCTGAGCGACTTTCACTTTCACTTTCAGTACCCCTCAAACAAAGGAAGTTTGTTGCAAGACTGTGAAGAATGTTCCCAGCCGTCTGACATCACAACAGTAGGCTAAAGAAGAAAAGTTATTGAGCATTTCAAGAAATGCATAGTATGATATAACCAAAAAAAAGGAAAAGAAACAGACTGGTAATAGAGAACAAATAAATGGTTACGGAGCAGGGGCAGCAAGAGTAGGGGATTGAGAGGTATGAGCTATTATGTGTAAAGTGAGCTGTAAGGATATATTGTACATACAGGGAATGTAGCCAGCATTTTAAAAGTGTACATGGAGTATATAACCTTTAAAAATTGTCAGTTACTGTATTGTACACCTTTAACTTATATAATACCGTGTATCAACTGCAATTCAGTTTTTTAAAAAAGAAACACACAATATGAAATAAAAGCACTTGGTACATTTTCCCCACTCATCAGTTATGGACGTTTTGGTGGTTTGAACATTTCGCCTGTTGTGAATAGTGTTGCTGGCCTTGTGTGTCCAGGCATTTGTTTAAATATCTGTTTTGAGTTCTTTAGGGTATTCCTAGGAGTGAAACTGCGATGTCTTACACTTGCCAAACTCCTTTTACAGAGTCTTTGCCACTTTACTGTCTTACCAATAACGTATGAGGGCTCAACTTTCTCTACATCCTTGCCGTTCTTACTTTCTGTCTGTTTGTTTATGAGAGCCATTCCAGTGGGTGTGAAGTGGCATCTCCTGGTAGCTTGGATTTGCCTTCATTTGTGATGTTGAGCACCATCTGGTGTATTTTAACTGATTCTCAAACAGTGAGGTAGAAGAGAGTTCTTCCTTAAAAAAATAAAATATACTCCCCGTTAACAGAAAGCCAGTTATCCTATTTGTTGAAAATACTTGTGAACCGTTATTTTAAAATTAGGGGTGGGGGGAACCAAGGTACCTGAATTGTAATTAGGTACTAACTGTGACTATAATACAAAGTTCATACTGGAAAAGCAGAGCTGGATCACCACCGCCCCAGCCCCTTGCCCCCAGCACAGAGGAGGCAAGCTCAAACTGTCCTTGTATATAGCCAGGAAGTCCAGCTGACCCAGATAAAGGGCTTTGCAGTTAGGCAAATATGAGTTCAAGTCCCAGCTCCACAAATTAACTGTGAGGTTTTGAGCAAGTTATTTAACTCCTTTCTCAGAATGCGGATAATGCAATTTCATCTTTTTTTTTTTTTTTTTTAGTGAGCTAGATATTATATAACTTGTATATGTTACATGTAATGGTAAGTAGTTGTTACATGTAATGGTAAGTAGTAGTTATATGGAAAAATAAACAGGTCTGTTTATGGAAGGACATTCTGACAAAATGAAGTATTAGAACCAATTAATGTAACAAAAAATAGTGCTAGTCCACAAATAGCAACGATGAGTAGGACAGAGTAAGAAAATATACAGCATGGTCATTGATTTATTTCTCTGGTAAGACTAAGATTTTTTTGTTCAGCAATCATCTTCTGCAATCTTCATTATCAGCATTTAGCCCAGTTTCTAGCACAAGGAAGATATATATGTATTTTTTAAAGTTTTGTTGAATAGAAGCTCAGATTGACAGTGAGTTTAACAGATACCTTAAAAAAATCTGTTAAATTTTCCAAAACATGAAATCACAATTACTTACTAAGTGAAGTTTGGATAAATGAATAGTGATTTTTTAAATTGTCAGTCACAACTTTATAAGCTCCAGATGGGTGAAAATCTTAAATATATCATGAAAAGTCAAACTGGTTTTACTTTGTAAAATGGGCATCTGTATTGTTGGTTGAACCAGAACATCCACATTGTACCACTCCAGGGATACCATTCACACTGTACTACTCTGTATTCAGGATAAATGGAAAGCTCTGGGGTTGTATAGTGCAGTGGCTGTGATTAGACCTGAAAATTAACTTCCTTTTTTTTTTTTTATTTATTGAAGTATAGTTGATTTGTAAGGATTAATTTTGAATCCGTTAGCAAAAGTGTAAAGGAGATGATTGAAATTACAGTATGTTAAGTAAAAACTCTTGTGCTGTGAAAAGGAATGAAACTTTAAACACACAGGGAAAATGTTTACCTGGGCATTACAGGCTATGTGTTTATTCATAAAGAGATCATATCAGTAATAAAAATACAAAAATAAAAATCATACTGATGTAAACCAAGGTTTATAATGGTTAGGTGAAAGATATGAACTTAAGTTCTTAAAGAAGCAAAAACTAGAAACATTGTTAGAGGGCTTGGCACTCCTTGTGCATGCATGTCATGACCCCATGGACTAGCCTGCCAGGCTCCTCTGTCCATGGGGTTTCCCAAGCAAGAATACTGAAGTGGGTTGCCATATACTCCTCCAGGGGATCTTCCTGACCCAGGGATCAAACACATGTCTCCTGTGTCTCCCGTGTTGGCAGGCAGATCCTTTACCACTGAGTCACCTGGGAAGCCCTTTTGGGCTGCTTCAAAGACGTGCTGAAAGCCTGCAGAAAAATACTTAATGCGTAACATTTCAGGAGGAACATTTCAGGAAGTTTGGGGACCACAAAGTTCTTTCCAAACTTTAGAGTTTTAGAAATGAATTATTACATTTAATGTAAATTAGTATGAGGAAACATATGTTACTTATTCAGGAAAGATAGTTGGATGAGAAATAACTTTATACCCTTTTGAAAGTTGAGAGCTTGCATGTTGAAAGTTGAATTTAAAGAGCTTCTTAAATAGCTGGGGAAAAGAAAAATAAAATCGTGTTTTGTCTTGAGTCGTGTAAATCTCTTTCCCCATTATGAATGTGTGGGGGAACAGGAAGTAGGAATACAATAAAAGAGAAGATTTGGAGAAGGGATGGGTTAATGGAGCACGAGATAAAAGTAGGTTTGTTCCAGCACAATGTAGTGAAGTAGGCAGAAAAGTAGAGAAGAAAATAGAGATTAGCCTGGTGAGACTCAAAATTGAAGGTAAGGATCCTGACCTGCAATGGTAGTAGGAAATCTCTGCAGAGTGTTGGTGTTTAGAGGTGTAGCAGATAAGCCTGTAATGTGAATTGTAGTGGTTAAAGAGACTTGGAACTGATCGACAAATGGATGGTTCTAGGGGGAAATGATCTGGATGCAGTTCATCCTTCAAATCTATTCATATATTACTTTCAAATATGAATGAGATTTTATAATTTTACCTTTTTAACCCTCCTGTAGGACAGTGCTTATCTCACTTTTGTATATTCAGTGACTAGAAAAAGTGATATTTGTCTATGTTTTTGTGTTTTAATAATGGAAGTTTACAAGGAAGCTGTAATTTTCTGGCTGTTGCACTTTGGGGATTCAAAGGGTTTGAATATCACAAGCAACAGGCATTAATTACAGTATCATAGAAGCCCAGTTGTCGTTAGCTGGAACCACATGTGGCCTTCCATACCTAGCTGGCGAATAAAATTCTAGGAATTAGGTTGACTTTATGATTGGCTTATTAACCACTTCTTGAAATGGATTTGTATTAATGGATTTCTGTTTTAACGATATGCATTACAAAGCACTAATGTATTAGCAACAGCATAATGTTCAAGTGTAATCTATATTATATATTAATACGTTTATTCTGATTTGTATTGTTCACTGGTATTAACAAGTCCTAAGAGATTGTATGAGAAGTATGGAGGTGTGACAGAAAATGTAGGTCATGTAAATTGGCAGATGCTTATCTCTTTTAGAAATGGTTTCAAATGAAGAAAATACTCTAAACTCAGATTTAAAAGCTATGACTTAGAACAGTGCTGTCCAATAAAAATGTAATGCAGGCTACAAATGTAATTTTCAATTTTCTAGTAGCAATACTACTAATTAAAAAGCAATGTGAAATTAATTTTAAAGTTTATATTAATGCAGATATATAAAATTATTCTTTCAACATGTAAACAATATATACTATATCTTTGACATTTGGTCTGTGTTTTACACTTCCAGCATAGTTCAGACTAGCCACTTTATCAGTCCTTAATAGCCACATATAACTAATGGCTGCTGTATTGGGCAGCATGGATTTAGAATGTTTGCCGTGTCTTTCTGTCATGGGTTAACTTGTCTTTTACTCCCTCTCACCACTTTTTATTATGCATAGATTTCAAGAACTGGGGCACACCCCACTTTGTAAAAGGAAGATTAAAAACCCTTCTTGGCTGGAGGTAATCAGATGTGAAAGGTCCTAAAGAAAGCTCAGTACCCAGTGTAGAAATGCAGGCTGTTTTCCAAGGGATTCTGCCTTGAAATACATCTCTCTGCCCGTGATTCTTCACTATTGCTGTCTTATGGTAGTATGTGCTTACTTTTTGTTTGAGAAGGGATCTTTTTGAGAATGGGGAGTTTATCTTGAATATCACTTTTGTAACAGGAAGTGTATTTGGTTTAATTAGGATTCCTAGGTGGAGGAGTTTATTTAGTAAGGAGGTTACAGAGGACTTAAAATGTATTTTTATTGCCCTTCTAAGTTGAAATGTCATTTGTTATAAGTTTAATTTTTTACATTAACACCTTTAAAGCAAGGGTGAGTGTATGTATTAGGCTGGCCAAAAAGTTTGTTCGGGTCCCCCTTATCTATGTATCTTATACAGTGACAACCAAGGCTGCTGTTGCTTCTTGGCCTTTTGTTACATGTAGTTTTGAAGGCTAGTAGTGGTATACTAAATGTTAAGATATACTGTATCTTACAATGAAAATATTTTGTAAAGAACATAAATAAAACCACAGGGTTGGCATCCGCATATGCTTGTACACTGGCAGCCCCTAAGCCAAACGCAGCACCGTGTGTTTGTCTGAACTGTTTTAGAAAACGGACTTTGAATGCCTGTGTTAGGACTCGCTTGGTTGCAATAGTAGAAAATTTTAAAAATTAATGCTTGAGAAAAGCGTTTATTTGTTGGCATTAACTGAATAATGGCACAACTAAATAAGTTGTCTCAAAAAACTGAGAAGTTCACGGTAGAGTTGGCCACCTCTCCGTCTGCCAGCTCTGCTTCCTTTTAGCTAACTCCAGCATTGGACACACTTTCTCGTTGTGGTTATAGAATAACTATAACCACCTCCCTGTTGCATCCTGTAGGTTCAGGTGCAGTAGGAAGTAGAGTGAGATTCCTGGCTTGAGTTGTTCTGTCAGAGGTCCAGCTGTATCTCTTTAATCATTTGAGATCATCATTGAATCGATCACAGTGGGGTGAGTGGAGTAAGTGTGAAATGTTGTGCACTTACGGTTCATGCCTATCCCTGGTATATCAGGTCGGTGTATAGGTTATGAGAAAAGTTGCAAATGTTAAGTGGCTTACCACAAGTCAGGTGAGTGGGGTTGAGTTGCAAAACCAGTGTGTATCAGTTTTGGGGTGATAGATATTTATTTCACCATAACACTCTTTCCAACGTTGGTGGCTCATTAAGTAATTTACATTACCTACTTGGTACTTGAGAGTATTTGGTTTTAATTCCTCTGGTTTATAGCTTCCCATTATCAGAAATTATTGAAGAATATATTAATATTTATGTAAATGTGTATTTTTCCCCTATTCCTTAAAATCCAGTTTTAACTGGAATTCAGTTTAACAGGTCTATTTTTATAGTTTTAATCTTTGAGATATCTGTGACTAAAAGTTTTTGAATAGGAAAGTACATTTGAGTTTGATTTATGGAATGGCAAAGATGTTTACAAATGTTAAATTTTTAAAATGACTACCAGAACCAATTTTTAAACCTCAACTGGATAATCTTAACTGTGTATAGCAGTTGTTTTAGAGACCGTATAGCCAGGGTCTTGGCTTATGTAATAGAACTAAACCAGGCACTACTCATCTAAACAGTGGATGGCCTGCCACAGTTGGAAGGAAGAGGTTCAAAGTTTAGTTCTTGTGTAGGAACAGAATCAGAGGCATTTCTAGAGTCCCTCACTCAGAGCAAGCCAGAACCCAGCAGGGTGGAGAGGCTCAAGTCTGTGGCACTGTTCGGGATTTGTGTCAACAGGTTAAAATTAACAGGTTGGGATCTAGAATTGAGTACAATTAATGCAGAAGAAAGTTCCTCTGACAGGATTCTCTTGCGCTCTCAGAGCCTTAAGGTTTGCCCTCAGGCACGCCCCTACATGTTTTACAGGCACCTCTCCACCCATTGTCTATATTTACCCTCTCCATATTGATGTGGTTTCAGATTTTGAGGACTTCCACTCTTTGCCTTTCCAGATGCCATTAAGGCTAATCCTTTGGTGTCTAGGGTGACCAGATAAAATGCAGGGCACCTAATTAAATCTGAATTTAAGATAAACAACAAATAACCTGTTAGTGTAAGTATGTCCCACATATACCTGGGCTATACTAAATATTTCTTGTTTATGTGAAAGTCAATTTTAACTGGGTATCCTGGGTTTTTCTTCACATAAACTTTTTATTTTGAGATAATTGTAGATTCATATGCAGTTGTGAAAAATAATTCTGAGAGACCATTCTGCATTTTTACTTGCTAAATCTGACAACTCTCTCTGGGTCTCTCTTCATCATAAAGCAGCCTGACCTCAAAATAGTTGTGTTTTGCTAATAATAAATACTAGTTAAAAATCTTTTGGGGGCCCTCTAATACTTCAGAGAGGATTGATTTTTGAAGGAATAATGTTTGATGTATGATACTAGTACTAAAAGTACTTCAACATTTTCAAAACTGCAGAATAAAATTACTTTAAAAGTTATGCAGGATACTGCTTTGGAAATGTTAGGAAACAGTGAAACTAATTTAGCCTGAGGCATCTCTGAACAGGTAACATTTTGAGCCAGGTATTCTCAGGTTTCTTTCATAGCTCAGTCCTTTAAAGTTGTTACAACTCCCTTGACCCAGATTTGGCAAGAGAGATTATAGTTCTATCTTTTCTAATAGTTTGTCATGATTTCATAACTGTGGAATTATGATTTGCCTGCCACACCTTTGAATGAAATGAGAAAGAGAAAGGAAGGGACCCTTGCGGATTTCAGAGTTCTTGGGTCAGATTGGAGCAGCTAGGTTCCTTGCCTTTTTCCTCATCTTGGCAGGATAGCATGGGGAGAACCATGGCCAGCTTGCTTGCCACATAGCTACTTAGTAAATCCCAGCTGTTACTTGCCATTGGTAAACAAACTTCCTAGTCCCTTTATTTTAGAGTAGACTGAACTGAGGGAAAGGAGAGGAAGTGGAATGTGAAGTAAAACTGTGTACTAAGTAAAGCTGTTAACTTAGTAAAAATTGATCATCTCCTCTTTGCTTTATGCTTGAAACTACTTGGGCTAATAGCTGTAGAACATTATTCTCTGATGAGATGGAAATTGGAACTGGAATTAATTAGTCTGCTGGACCTTGCATTGGGTCAGCTCTAGTCTCCAGCTCTTCCTCTCCTAGAGGTGCACTGGGTTAACATGTTTGTGCCATACTGATGAGTGGAGCGTCACAAAATGGTGAGCTGAGGCCTTCGGAGCGGTGCTGCTGCTGCAGGGCTCTGGCTGTACCAGCATTCTCCGAAAGACCTTCCTACCATGGTTGGAGTACTTAATCTGCCACATATGGAGACTGTTTCAAAGACGGCTTGTAAGAGAGGTGGACTGAATTTGTACTTTAATTCTACTTTATTTTTTAATTGAAGTATAGTTGATTTACAGTGTTTCCAGTGTACAGCAAAGTGATTCTTTTACACACACATACACTCTTTTTCAGATTCTTTTCTTTTATAGAGTACTGCTAAGTCCCTTCAGTCGATTCCGAGACTCTTTGTGACGCCATAGACGGCAGCCCAACAGGCTCCCCTGTCCCTGGGATTCTCCAGGCAAGAACACTGGAGTGGGTTGCCATTTCTTCTCCAGTATGAAAGTGAAAGGTGAAAGTGAAGTCGCTCAGTCGTGTCCCACTCTTAGCGACCCTATGGACTGCAGCCTACCAGGCTCCTCCGCCCAGGGGATTTTCCAGGCAAGAGTGCTGGAGTGGGGAGCCATTGCCTTCTCCATTATAGAGTACTAAAAGATATTAAATATAGTTCCCTGTGCTATACAATGCGACCTTGTTTATTGTTTTTGTATAAAGTAATGTGTATCTGTTAAACCTGAATTCTTAATTTACCCCTCCTTCAGTTCAGTTCAGTTGCTCAGTCGTGCCCGACTCTTTGTGACCCCATGAATTGCAGCATGCCAGGCCTCCCTGTCCATCACCAGCTCCTGGAGTCCACCCAGACTCATGTCCATCGAGTTGATGATGCCATCCAACCATCTCATTTTCTGTCGTCCCCTTCTCCTCCTGCCCCCAATCCCTCCCAGCATCAGTCTTTTCCGATGAGTCAACTCTTCGCATGAGGTGGCCAAAGTACTGGAGTTTCAGCTTCAACATCAGTCCTTCCAGTGAACACCCAGGACTGATCTCCTTTAGAATGGACTGCTTGGATCTCCTTGCAGTCCAAGGGACTCGCAAGAGTCTTTTCCAACACCACGGTTCAAAACCATCAATTCTTCGGCACTCAGCTTTCTTCACAGTCCAACTCTCACATCCATACATGACCACAGGAAAAACCATAGCCTTGACTAGATGAACCTTTGTTGGCAAAGTAATGTCTCTGCTTTTTAATATGCTATCCAGGTTGGTCATAACTTTCCTTCCAAGGAGTAAGCATCTTTTAATTTCATGGCTGCAGTCAACATCTGCAGTGATTTTTGGAGCCCCAAAAAATAAAGTCTGACACTGTTTCCACTGTTTCCCCATCTATTTCCCATGAAGTGATAGGACCAGATGTCATGATCTTTGTTTTCTGAATGTTGAGCTTTAAGCCAACTTTTTCACTCTCCTCTTTCACTTTCATCAAGAGGCTTTTGAGTTCCTCTTCACTTTCTGCCATAAGGGTGGTGTCATCTGCATATCTGAGGTTATTGATATTTCTCCTGGCAATCTTGATTCCAGCTTGTGCTTTTTCCAGCCCAGCGTTTCTCATGATATACTTTGCATATAAGTTAAATAAGCAGGGTGACGATATACAGCCTTGATGAACTCCTTTTCCTATTTGGAACCAGTCTGTTCCGTGTCCAGTTCTAACTGTTGCTTCCTGACCTGCATATAGGTTTCTCAAGAGGCAGGTCAGGTGGTCTGGTATTCCCATCTCTTTCAGAATTTTCCACAGTTTATTATGATCCATGCAGTGAAAGGCTTTGGCATAGTTATATCCCTCCTTAGTTTTGCTTATTTTTATTTTAGTAACCGCATGTTGCCAGTGGCTACCATAGTGAATGGAGTCTTCAATCTTTAAGTTTCTTCAGGAATAGACATGTCAGTTTGTGTTTGTTCCCCAAGCATATCCTGAAAATAAAGTACAGTGTGTGTTTAGTCTCTAGTCTGGCTGTTTAAAGTAGGGGTTGACAGGTCAAGATATAATCAATTTAAACTTTGGCCTTAGTGATAAAATCAGCAGTTGTGACATCATGGGTCTCTACAGTATAGATAAATATGATTGCTGTACCAGTCAAGCAGTTGTTTTGTTATCAGGGTTTTGTTTTTCAGCATGGGATTTGGCTGGGTTTCTTGAACAATTAACTATTGCTGTGCGTTATTCCAAGTCTCGCAAAAGTCTTACGGATGTTATTATCACTAAGAAAACTGAGGCAGAGAGAGAAAATAATTGTCTAGGATCACACAGTTGATAAAAGATGATAAAACCAAGATTTGAACTCGGGCATGCTCGCTCCAGAGCTCATGCTCTTTAAGTGCTGTGCGGCACTGCTCTTGTAATTTGTTAAAGTGGCTGTAGACGTTTTGTTTGTGTGTGGAAACTGAGTACTGTTGGAACACGCGCGCTTAGTTCCAGCTGAGGTTCAGGTGTGTGTCCTGCAAAGCTGACTGTGTAAGGAGAGGTATCCCAGTGCTCAGCCATTGAGGGGAATGAATGCTGGGGCAGCTCTGGGTTCTGACCAAGTGGTAGCTTGGGCCTGGCTCGTGTGGTGAGGAGGGCAGTGGAGTGGGAAGGGAATTACTCAAGGCTTTAAGTTGGGGAAAGTGTACTTAAAGCGGGTCAGAGGGCACCGAGCATTTTTAAGGCAAGTCGGCTTCTTACAGGAGACATTAAATAGTTACTGAGAGGTGGCAGCTTAACCTCTTGAAAGCTAAACTTAAAATAACAATTTGATGGATTATGACCATCTTTGACAAGTCATTCAGTCTTACGTTACTTGTTCCTCCTCAGACTAGGCCATAATTTGATTTATTTTCCAATGGAAATGTAAAACTAGTTGAATAGAACAACATTGGGTCTTGATGCATTAAATACTACGGCAATGCAAAAAAATACCATAGCAGTGTTAAAGGTGGTTGTTCTACAACAGTATATTTTATACTATTTGTATAAAATGAAGGAAGAAGTTATTTCTCTTAGCTAACCTTTTTTTTTGGCCATACCTCGTGGGTTCTGCACAGCTTGTGAGATCTTAGTTCTTCTAGCAGGGATGAAACCCATGCCTTCAGCAGTGAAAATGCAGAGTCCTAATCTTTGGACCACCAGGGAATTCCCTTTTTTATCCAACTCTTGACTTTTTTGTCACCTGTCTGCTCCTTTTGAAAGAATGCTTTATCTAATTCCTGATTTTCCTCAGTAATTAATACCAATGTGATATTTTTCCTAGGCATGTAATATTTTTAATGTTGAGTGATTGAGCACATTATAAAATAAGTGAATGAAAAATGAATTATATTTTCCTCCATTTATCTTCAGAGCCACTCTAAATTACTATCATATTGCCTTAGTCTACTGTAGTATATACCTGCCTGAATTCATGAACAAATATAAATTACTTCCTTTCAGCGTTTCTCTTTTCAAGTGTTGATTGTGAACGCTCCTTCTGACTCTGGTACTGTAAAGTATGTGCTAATACTCATTTATTTAGGAAATGTAAGAAACAGCATTTTAAGGATTTGCAAGGTGGTATTAATAAAGGAAATTGGCAGTTAACTATTTTATAAATGCTTTTTTATCATAAAAATACAATTTATGATTTTTAAATTAACTTTCCAGTTTCTTTGATATATTTTTGTTCATCAGTTGTCCTCTCAACGTATTTGCATTTTCATGTTGTAAATACTATTTTTGTTCTCTTCTAGACAGACACATGGTTGTAATGGGGTTACAGTCACATTCATTTTTTTTAGTTCTATGCCTTTTGAATCTTGATGATGTTTCACCAACTAGGAACAGTAGGGTGAGAGTCTGCTGAAGTATTAATCCTGGCATGGTGCTGGTACAATAATTAGAGGATATGTATTTGTGGTAGACAATATTCTTGTGTATTATTACGTACGTTTCTCTATATAGTTCTTCTTTTCATTCAGAGACCAGTAGAAGAGTCAGTGCCGTAGAGCTGTTAATGGCTTAGTTGCTAAGTTGTGTGCAACTCTTCCGACACCGTGGACTGTAGCCATCCAGGCTCCTCTGTCCGTGAGATTTCCCAGGCAAGAATACTGGAGTGGGTTGCCATGTCCTTCTCCAGGGGATCTTCACGACCCAGGGATCAAACCACTCCCGAATTACAGGTGGATTCTTCACCACCGAGTCACCAGGAAAGCCCCTAGAGCTGTTCACTAACATATTATTATACTACTGTTTTTTGTTTTGTCCTATCCTTTGTAATATTTGAGGTGGTTGCTTTTAGATGCTTTCTTTTTAAAATAAAGAGATGAGAGGAGTGGTTGATACTCTTGGCTGTTGAAGAAGTCAGAGGGGTGGTCACATATTTCCAGGTGTGCCTGCCTGCCTGCTCTGAATCCTTCCGTGTGCTCCTCGGTAATAGCACTGCTGTTACTGCTAAAAGGGAGATCCTCTGCAGGAGCTATGCAGGTTTTTAATATTTCTATCAGAGTGAACATATTCCTCACTGTGGTGTAAAAATGTTATTAGGATTGGCATTGTTTTAGCTTTGATCATTGTTTTGTGGCTCCCAAGAATGGTTTCAGAAGTTACATGTGAACTTGATTTTCACAGTTAGACATAAAAGGAAAACAGTAGCTACTAGACTTTTTCTCAATATCATGTTCTATTTTTCCTTTTTCTCTGTTTGGATAAATAGTATTTCCTAGTGGGATTTAAGAATAAAATGGCCTTTGACTGTTTTAGGGGGAAAACGGCCCTTTCTGATAAAAAGTGTGATGTTAAGAGGATTGACTATATGTACCTCCTGTGTGTAGTTTTTGTTGTATTCTCTTCTTTTTGCATCTTACATGGATGCACTTATTGGCAATATTCATATCTGTCTCAGACTGCTGTGTGTCTTGGGTACCTCTGCAGAAGTGAGCCTACTGATTTCTTTATTAGTGAGTGCCCTGAGTTAGGACTTGCTACTGAAGACTTACTACTTCAACTGCACATCATAAAAGACAGGGCCTTTGTGGACTTAGCTACTATTAGCCCCCAATGTTGTTAGTGAATAAAATCAAGGAGTGATTTAGTGACTTGGCATGAGGTCTCATTTTTTGATCAGAGCCAAAACAAAAGCTCCAGACCAGTGTTCTTTCTAGTGTTCCTCAAGCAAAATTTTCTTTCAGCAAGATAACCCAGTAGCTGCAAAGAAAGCATGATACAGAAACATCATTTCTCCCGGTATTAGTTGTCAGGTAATGCTCTTCCATTCTTTAGCTTTCTTCTGAATGCCGGTTTGTATGAGCTATAACAGTTTAATCACTGAGATCCTCTGGCAAGTAGTGTTATAAAAATTGTATCATACCATTATTTATTGTTTTATTTGTTTGAAGTGAATGAGCCATGTATCTTACTTTTAACTGCTTTTAGGAAGAACAAATAATAAAGATTGGCTATAACATTTTTTCCAACTATTTAATTTCACAATATGGACAGTGATTTCTGTTTATTTGTTCTTAAATTCCCTGAGAGAGTTTTATTAGGAAAAGTGGACTCCATAGAATGCATCATGTTTTCCTGTTCCTTTAGTATTTTCAGAATTAAACTTTGATTTTATGTGTAAGGGCAGCTCTATTTTGTTCCACTGTGAGGTAAAGGACTCAGTTATTAGGTTGGAGGGGAGAAATTAATTATTGTCTTCTTTTGAGAGAAAGGAGTGTGATTACCAGCTACAGATTTGTTTTGTCCTTTGTCAAGAATGACAGTTTTTAATAGTATATGTATTCCTTTTTTGTGAGGCAATCCTGATTAGATTAACAACATCAATTAGATTGGGTTTTTAACATATATGTTACATATAATAGTGTATGCTAGGAATTTTCAGGCATAAGTCAGGCACATATTTTGTCTTATTGAGTAGAGAGCCAAGATGTTTGTCCCTTATAGTTGTCATTTGAATCAGTATTGTCTGCTGATGAACATTATTTCCTAAGTAGTTTTCTGTATATTTAGGTACTTCACTAGCCTTTAAACAAATAATCATGGTTATGGTAGGGGGAGGGGTGGGTGTGTTTGTATACACAAACATACAGGTGTGTGTGCACGATCATAGATTCATGTTTATGTGTCTATAATTGATTTTAAGTCATTTGTCTTACAACTACACATTGTCAGATAAGCGCACAGAGGTTTTAACGTTTAACAGCGCAAAAATATCTCTTTGTTATGCCTGAAGACAGTTTGGAAGATCTGACCAGTTTAAAAAAAAAAATGCAGTATATTCTATGTATACTAATAGTTTGATAAACACACATACATACCCCATATCAGTATGTATGTTTTATATACATATGTATGTAATTAATATCTCTGTTTCGAATTAAGGTCTTAAGTCATTTGGTGATGTCACACTTTAGCATAAAGTTTTATTATTATCTAATAACAGATTTGTAGTTATGAATTTAGAGATATTAACATTGACATTTCTCATACTGAATATTTCTGGAGTCCCTACTATGGTATTAGACATCACTTGGTGTTGAGAATATAGTAGTGAACAAGTCAGGCTTTGTCTCCGTCTGTATGCTTCTTCCTGTTTAGTCAGGAAGACATATATATTAGTTTTTCATTGCAAATGTGTTAAGCGCAATAAGGGAAAAATATGATAGATGCCATAGGCGTTTTGTTAGTTATGTATTGCTGCTTAATAAATTACCCCACAACTCAGTGGTTAAAATAGCAAACATGATTATCTCATTCTTTCTAGTCAAGAATTTGGAGAGGATTAGCTGAGTGATTCTGGCTGGTTAAAAATCTTCCATGAAGTTGCAGTATCAGCAGGCTGTAGTTATTTGCAGGCTTGATTAGATCGGAGGACCCATTTTCGAGATAGCTCACTCATATAGCTGTTGGCAGGAGGCCTTAGTTCTTCACCACATAGGCCTCTCTATAGGCTGCTTAGATTCCTTATAACTTAGCAGCTCACTGCCTGCAGGAAAAGCGATGGGGGGAGGGAGTTGGAGTGTGGCTTCTCCATGTGGCCTGGGTTTCCTTAAAACATAATGGCTGAGTTTCAAGAGCAAGCATTCTGAGAGAGAGGCAGAGAGAGAGAACTCTAGATGGAAGCTACATTGCCTTTTCTGACCTAGAAGTCATACAGCATTATTTCTGCTGCATTCTGCTCATCAAGGTAGTTTCAAAATCCTACCCAAATTCGAGAAAAGAGAAACAGACCATACCTCTTAATGGGGAATGGGAGGGTTCTGGAAAAAGTATTTGGACTACAGCACCGATGGAGTCATTTTTGAAAAATACAGTCTGCTGCAGAAGGGAGAGGAGGAGAGGACACTGAGAGATCGGTGACGTCACTTCCAGGAGGGAGATAATAGTAGTGGCAGTGTGGGTGGGAAGAAGTGAGTACATGTAAGAGATATGCCCAGAGGATGGACAGAACCTAATGGTTGAAAAGCTATGGATGGTAAAGACGGGCTATTAAAGAGACTCCTGTGTTCAGACGTAAACAGTCAAGTGGATGTGGTGCTGTATTCTGGGATAGGAAATCTTGTATGAAGACCAAAGTGAGGGGTTGGAAATTTTGTTTTCAGGGGTTGTGGCTGTGATGGACTGAGTTGGGAAGATTCTAAGTTCATTTCTAAGCGTTTTGAGTTTGAGTGATAAGATGAGGGACATTCATCAGGAATGGAATGCTGCTAGTCTAGCTCAGAGAAGCAGTTTGGGCTGGAAATAAATATTTGAGAATTTCAGGTATATAGATTGCAAAAGGTATGGGTTAAGTTCACTTGGGTAAATGTAAACTGAGAAGATAAAAAGGTGGGGGAAAGGTTCTAAGGAATGTCATCTTTGAATGACCGATTAGAGACAGCATCAGCAAATAGACTGAAAGGACTTGCCTGAGAGATAGGAAGAAAACAAGAAGCATATGAGTATGTTAAGGAAGTCTAAGGAAGATAGTATTTCAAGAGTGCATAAAGGTCAAGTAACTTGAGGGTTTAATATGTTTTGTGGAATTGGCTGTTCGGAGGTGACATTAGCAGAATTCCTTTTGGAGAGGAGTGGAAGTGAAGAGACATTGTAAGTGGTGTGAGAAGTGAATGGGAAAGGCAGAGTGGAGATGTCTGACGAGGCAGCTCTTTTAAGAAGGATGGTTAGGAGGAGGGGAGAGGGGCTGGGGCCAGTAGCTGTAGAGGAAAATGAAGGAAAGTTTTTTTGTATTTTTTTTTTATTAAAAATTTTCATTTTTAAATGGAAAAGATTTGACACTTTAAATGTTTATTTAGTAATCTAGAAAGATGTATAAAAGATAGGATGAACCAAGGGCCCAGAGAGAAAGAATTCTCTTTGTGTTAGAGGCCTGAGTCTGGAAATACCAGGACAGTTTAGAGAAGAGGTGGGTTTGGGACTAGCAACTTGGATCCCATCTTAGGACTTTATCATGATAAACAAGAAGATGAGGGAGAGAGTGAGGAACACCTGGGTCTGATTCAAAAGAGAGCTTAGGGTGGAAGACCGAATTAAACCAGGGATCAGTTCAGTTCATTCGCTCAGTTGTGTGCGACTCTTTGCGACCCCATGAATCACAGCACGCCGGGCCTCCCTGTGCATCACCAACTCCCAGAGTTCACTCAAACTCACGTCCATGGAGTCAGTGATGCCATCCAGCCATCTCATCCTCTGTTGTCCCCTTCCCTTCCTGCCTCCAGTCCCTCCTAGCATCAGGGTCTTTTCCAGTGAGTCAATTCTTCGCATGAGGTGGCCAAAGTATTGGAGTTTCAGCTTCAGCATCAGTCCTTCCAATGAACACCCAGGACTGATCTCCTCTAGAATGGGCTGGTTGGATCTCCTTGCAGTCCAAGGGACTCTCAAGAGTCTTCTCCAACACCACAGTTCAAAAGCCCTGATAATAGGAAAGCCTGGAACTGAGGGTGGAACTCTCCCTGGGACAGGGAGAAAGCATAGAGCCTAAAGGAGGGCCAAAGGAATTGGGAAATCTGGAAGAAGCGTAGCACTGGGAGCTCAGATTAGAGCAGGGCAGTGGCCAGGACTCTCAGGAGATTGAGGAAGTGTTCAGGTGAAGTCTGAGGCCCAAGGGGGTCCCATGGGATGAGTAAGGGTAGGACCAGTGAGGAGAGCTCAGAAATGAAAGTTTAGAGGTGGGTGCATCTCAGGTTGGGACAAGTCGGGGGTTAGGATGGGAAACCAAGTATGAGTCTCTCTTGTATGAGGCCAACAGTTTTCCGCTAAGACTGGACCATGGATTCTGCAGTTTGGGCAGTTTTCTCCAAGGGGAGATAGTTGGCATGTTGTTCAGTTGCTAAGTTATGTCTGACTCTTTAAGACCCCATGGACTGCAGGACACCAGGCTTCCCTGTCCTTCACTGTCTCCCAGAGCTTGCTCAGACTCATGCCCATTGAGTCGGTGATGCCATCCAAACATCCCATCCTCTGTCTCCCTCTTCTCCTCCTGCCTTCAGTCTTAAACAGCATCAGAGTCTTTTCCAGTGAGTCAGCTCAGGTGGTCAGAGTATTGGAGCCTCATTTTCAGCATCAGTTCTTCCAGTGACTATCCAGGGTTGATTTCCTTTGAGGTTGATTGGTTTGATCTCCTTGTTGTCCTCAACAAGGGGATTGTTGAGGGAAGGGACTCTCAAGAGTCTTCTCCCACACGACAGTACAAAAGCGTCAATTCTTCAACATGAATACAGTCCAAAATTATCACTTGTATATGTAATAGCATATACACTACCCTTTCGGTAATGGTGACTGATTCTAGATTTGAGTCATCTGTCCCTTTCAGGTCTGGGTTCTTTCTTGGTCTGTTTTGTGTAGAAGTACTTATGCTTTTGTTTCATATGTTACTTATTTAAAAAGTGGTAAATTAAAAAAAATTTTTTTTTTAATATCGTGTTTAAATTATATATAGGGTACTCCTTCAACTTGCCTCATCTTTCAGCTCCCAACTAGAAATGGTGCTTTAATAGCTAGAGGATATGGGACCTGGGCTGCCTTGCGAAAAAGCAGTTGACCCGTCAGACTGAGCCCTCCTGACTGCTGCCTTACTGCTGATTTTCATGAAGGAATCCCATCTTTCATGTTGTCAACTATAGTCTTCCAACTTGCAAGCTGGGTTTACTTTTTTCTCCATTTCCTTTCAACAGTATCTGTGCTTTCTAGTTTCTCTTTGTACCTGGAAGATCACCCTAGTTGATTTTGTTGTTCATAATGAGACTTCCACAGTGGCTTTGCTTTGGTTTCATTCATGCCTGTTGGACTTTCATTTGCTTTGCTCTTGGTACTGGTTGGTTATCTCCTCTAAAATGAATATTCTTAAATAACTAATAAAAAAAGGTTGTATTATACTAGTACTTTATGTCAGTAAAATCTAAAGAACACTGTTTATATTTAAAGATTCTGTCCCTCAAAGGGCTGTGATATACATGCACATGTGATGTACATGCATATATAAACACACAAGCACCCATGTTTACACATGTGGTTAACATTTTCATCTATACACATACATATTTGACCTATAGGAAGACATAGTGTCTATACTGTGTATCTTTAGGGGTTGGATGTGGGTATGTGTGTACACCCACATACACATGCACATACTTCAGTGTGGATGATCCATTCATTATTAACTTCTGTGCTGAAGGACCCAGGGGAGTGTAGACAGTTAAAACGGTGGGCCTGTCTTACATGCTGACAGCTCTGTATTTTGTTTCAGTTTTTTTTTTATGTTTGTTCTTTTATTAGATCTTTTAATAAGAACGTTCTGAACTGCTTGAAGGAAGTCTTTTTAATTGCAGGAGTTAGGGCTTTTTCATTCTGATATTCCCTTTTGTTAGGATTCTTCATCTTTGATTTGATAACAATGGTAATCAATTAATGGACATAGTGTGGTAATACAACATATATAATTTTTTCCCCTAGTATCTGGAGGATCTAGAAAAGCTCATGCCTCTTGCATAGGGGAGAATCATTTTCCAGATAGACGATTATCTGGGCTAGAAGCAGGAGAGATCTGGGTTCTCTGGTCTCAGATTTTTTCATTGTAAAATGAGGAGGTTGGGACTATTAAAACTCTGAAGTTTCTTTGTAGCTCTGAAATGTATGAGTATATGGGTTTGTGTGAAATTCTTAGTTGACAGACATTAAATCATTGGAACATGTTCAGCTGTTGCTAAAAATTTACTCCCCGTAAATGTCACTCAGAAACATTAACTTTTCATTAATCTCTTTTTCCTGTCTACAGTGTATACTTTCAAACTTTGAAAATGCACTGTGCACTGAGCAGTGGCCTTTTTAACTTCTTGTTTCAAGTTGTTACTTTAGAAAGCACAGCATGGGTTTTATTTTCATTTTGCATTTTGAAAGAATCATAGTAACTACAGAACTTTTAGGAGTAGGGAGCTTCATTTATAATTATATAAAAATTTATTTTCATCTGAGGGTGCAGTGTACCAGTTTTTTTTTTTTTTTTAGTCTATTTACTGTTTTTTTTTTTTTTAAGGTTGATATACTAGTTTCTTTGGGCTGCTGTAACAGAAATATCACAAACTGGGTGACTTTACACACAGATTTATTGTCTAACAGAGACAATAGAGACTAGAAGTTCTTGAAAACAAGAAGTAGGAAAGACCATGCTCCCTCTGAAATCTGTAGGCAAGATTCTTTCCTTGCCTAGCCTAGTCTCTGCTGTTTGTAGGCAATCCTTGGCATTCCTTGTCTTCCTTGTTTTTGCAGATGCATCGTTTCAATTTCTGCCTCCATTATCACACGGCCACCTTTTCCTTGAGTGTCTCTGTATCTCTTCTCTTCTCGAAACGCTAGAAGCCATATGGAATTAGGGTCCATTATTCTCCAGTATGACTTTGTCTTAACTAATTACTTCTGCAGTGACTATTTCTTTTTTTTTTTAGTACCATTTTTCTAGATTCCATGTATATGCATTAGAATACAATATTTATCTTTCTCTTTCTGACTTCACTCTGCATAATAGATTCTAGGTTCATCTAGCTCATTAGAACTGACTCAGAGGGTTCCTTTTTATGGCTGAGTAATATTCCATTGTACATACCACAGCTTCTCTGTCCATTCATCTGTCAGTGGACATCTAGGTTGCTTCAGTGCTCTAGCTATTGTAAATAGCGCTGCAGTGAACAGTGGGATACATATGTCTTTTTCAATTTTGGTTTCCTCAGGGTATATGCCTAGGAGTGGGATTCCTGGGCATATGGTGGTTTTATTCCTAGTTTTTTAAAGACTCTCCATACCGTCTTCCATATGGCTGTATCAATGTACATTCCCACCAACAGTGCAAGAGCGTTCCCTTTTCTCCACACCCTCTCCAGCATTCATTGTTTGTAGACTTTCTACAACCAGTATTGTTTGTTGCCTATTCTGACTGGTGTGAGGTGATATCTTATTGTAGTTTTGATTTGCATTTCTCTAATAATGAGCAATGTTGAGCATCTTTTCATCTGTATGTCTTCTTTGGAGAAATGTCTGTTTAGGTCTTTTCCCCACTTTTTGAATGGACTGTTTGCTTTTCTGGTATTGAGTTGTATGAGCTGCTTGTATATTTTGGAGATTATTCCTTTGTCAGTTGTTTCATTCGCTACTATTTTCTCCCACTCTGAGGGCTGTTTCTGATTATTCTGTGGTACTGTAGGTTAGGACTTCAACATATAGGGATGGGGGCAAAGTTCAACGCATAATAGTTGATAAGATTATGATTGTAAGTATGAATGTACTAAAACCAGATTATTGTTGTCTTGCTCCTTATTTCATAAATCTTTCAACATTGCCACTACCACCTTTCCATCTGCTGAGCAAATGTTAATGAATTCCCTTTGGTTCTGGTATCTAAGAACAAATAAAAGGCTTAACTGTAGATTCAGAGAAATGCTAAAACTAGTTTTCATATAAAGTTAACAGAAGGTGAATAGTTAGAAGTAAATAATGCACAAGAAAACAATATTAGGTAGTCATAGGAAGTAGAAAGCTTTAAATTCATCTTAACGTATACAGGAATTCTTAACATATCCAGGTATCCTTAACATATCGGGAATCCTTTGATGTGAGTATAAAATCTAGTGATACGGTTGTAGCTGACAGGGTAGATTACAATCCTAATTAAAATTTTAGATTCAGAGAATGATAAAATGTGGAAAAGAAAAAGGGGATTTTGTCCTTCCTGTTTCATAGTATCATACTTGGGGATGTTTCAGTATTTTAACGTATGAGCATTTGAAACTAATGGAAGGGTTGTTGTATACTCTGTGTCAGTAATGTTATAGACTTCTGTGCATAAGAAACAGTAATTATTTCAGGAAAGGTGGTTTAATGGGTACAGCAATATGGAGTAGTTAATTGCTACAGCAGTATACCACTCTGTGGACTTACACATATAATAACATAGTCGGAATTTAAAAAACCTGAGATTGGTTAAGATTGTGGTGTTTACTGGCAACAGGATATTAATCCCAGTGGAGTGGTGTTCTCCCTCTTGAAATTATTTATTCATTTAAAGTACATTTTTCTATCCTTACTCAAGTTCTTAAAGTTAATTATTCACATAATTGCAAACCCCAGTCACCCCCTAGTTACAATTTTTCTTCTTAGATGTGCTGTTTCTATTGTATCTGTGGTCATGGAACCAAATAAAGGAATTCAGTAATGTTTTGTTGTAAATTCAGTCGTGTTTGAGGCTATGGGTTTCTTCTTGTAGATTAATTATCTGCTTCTGTTAGTTTATACTTTATGTTTTTTTTCAAAGTTCATATGTAGGTTGGGAATTGTTTTTGGATTTTGTTTTTTTAACCTAAATGATTTCTAAGTGTATCTGCAGGTTCAGAGTAACAGTCCCGAGAATCCATGACCTTGGTCTTCCTTACGTGTGAAATCACTAGTTTTTCTCTTTTGATCAGTTCTTTTGTTAAGCGTAAAAGCTACCCTGTCTCACTCACCACTTTTGTAAAAAATAAAATAATAGTGTGTGTGTCATTTTGGAAATTGTATAACACAGTAAGATGTTATTAATGATATTAGAACTTAAGTGAGAATGTCCTGTGTGATGTCCTGTGATTAACGTTTGTTATGGTGTAAATATACTGTAAATCTAGGAATTACGGACTGCTTTTTAAAACAATGAATATTTAATAGTTACATGATGGTTGTGAAATTTTAACCTTTTCATTAAGATTGTCTTTAAAATAAGACTAAGTTTACTAGTTTCATCCATTTCAGGAAGATTTATCAGATGGTTTGAAAAAGAAATTTGGTCAGTTTCCAGCATTTGCAGTGGTTATATTCTTTAGCATTGCCGCAAACACTGAATTAGTGAATAGTGAACCACTGTTCCTAAAGGAAATACAATGTTAGGTTCCTGCGGGAACCTCTGGTTACATTTTCATCAACAGATGAATGCATGACTTTGTATTTTTATTTAAAGATAACCTTATCTATAGTGTTAATCCATTAACCTTGAACCCATGGCCAGTAGCCCTGCAACTCATGCCTGAAGCAAGTGTATTTTACACATATATTTTCTTAGGGCATTTCAGAGCCTTCTTGTATTTAGGGATAGACACTAGGTAGAATTTGGTACTGTGTATGGGGGCCATTTCAAACAGCAAGGGACCCCCCCGGAAAGCGCAAAAAATAGGAAAAATAGGTGCTAAATAGACCATGAAAACAGGACTTGTTTACAGCATGAGAGCTGAAGCAGGAAGGCAGGGTGTTGTCTTGTTTTGTCTTAGCTGAAACAATTTGCTACTGCACATGCCTTGACTGACTGCAGAAACACAGCTAGTGTTGATTTTGGGTAGTCGGTGAATTCACATACAGAATCCATGAATAAGTGACCATCTGTCTTAATTGCTAAAGTTAAGAAATGAAAATCATTTGTCTTAATTTCTAAAATTTATGTTTATGATAAATATTACATCCTCTATCTTTGTCTCCTGATTTCTCAAATAATATAGCCACAGAATATCCATTACCAATGGTGTTTGTAACAAATAATATAATGTTTTACCTTTTCATCTGATGCTAAATCTGCTACTCAGAATCAGGAGATGCTGTGTGCCATCAGAAAGATGACAGAGGGCTTTGGCCCCGTGAATAGTGCAGGCAGCCTTTATACTCGACTTCCAATATTCATTGGAAGGACTGATTGTTTAGCAGTAGCTAAACAACTCCACTCTGATAACCTCTGGGTAATTGTGGGCATAAAATCAGAGACATTCATTGTAGCAAGGGGATTAAGAGCATGGACTCTCTCTCGGTAAGATCAATTACTAGACGTGTGACTTTAGTTCTGTTAAGTTTTTGTGTCTCAGTTTCTTTTTTAAAATGAAATTAATAATACAATCATGATTTAGGTATGAGAATTAAACAAACCAGTACATATTATTGTTGTTTAGTCTCTAAGTTGTGTTTGACTTTTCTGCGACCCCATGGACTGTAGCCCGCCAGGCTCCTTCGTCCGTGGGATTTCCCAGGCAAGAATAGTGGAGTGGCTTGCCATTTGCTTCTCTGGGGGATCTTTCTGACCCAAGGATCAAACCTGCATCTCCTGCACTGGCAGGCGGATTCTTTACTGCCACCAGGGAAGCCCCGAACTAACACATAGAACATACTTAAAAATAGTGCCTGTCACTTAAGTTGCTGCTCAGTAAATGTTAGCTGTCATCATTTATGATTACTATTATCATCCTTAATTTAAGGACACCCTTTTTATTCCTTGCTGCCCCTCACTGTCATGAGTGATATAGAGCAATTGAAAATCCTGTCCTTTGTAGATAATTTGTCATACTTGTAACCTCTCCCAGCACTCCTGTGTATCATCCATCTGATTAGTCACTCCCTACCCTTTTACCCTCTTTCTGTAAGAGGTTAGAAAGGGGAAGAGAGAAAGATGTATGTTCAGTCCTCCATTATGAGCCAGAAGTTGACATGGGGACTTTAGCAATGAGTCACCAAAGGATTATTTAAAAATATTATATTTATTAATATGTTCATCTTTCTTCTCCTGAGAGTAGTCTTTTGACTGACTTGTTCTTAGAAAATGGTTGACAGTGTGTAAAAGATTGACTCTTTATGTTAAGAGTTGATCAGGGAGGAGTGAGAGACTGCATCCTTCTGTCCTACCATCCTACAGTCATTCAGCATGTATGAAAAGTAATGCAGAGAAGTTTTCAATAGGAAGAAACATTTAATGAAATATTTTAGAAACTATTCCATTCTAAATGGAATATTTAGAAACAGTCATGAAATGAACAGGCAATAACGAGATTAGGTAAAGCTCCAATAAAATAGAGTTATAGAACTGTAAATTATACTTTTTTTCCCCTCAGTTTATTTTCAGACTTCACATCATATATACACACAATATTATTGTGTATAAAATATTATAAAGTTGTAATTGTGATATGCTACTGTATAGATAGGAGTCAGTGTTATGTCTAGTTTTTCTCAGCATTTTGTTATGAAAATGTTTAAGTGTACAGCAAAGCTAAAAATTCTGTAGTAACTTCTTGTATGCCCACCACTTAAAGGTGTCTATTTATTTTTACTTAGGATTCAGTTCAGTTCAGTTGCTTAGTCGTGTCTGACTCTTCGCTACCCCATGAATCGCAGCACGCCAGGTCTCCCTGTCCATCACCAACTCCTGGAGCTCACTCAAACTCATGTCCATCGAGTCAGTGATGCCATCCAGCCATCTCATCCTCTGTCGTCCTCTTCTCCTCCTGCCCCCAATCCCTCCCAGCATCAGGGTCTTTTCCAATGAGTCAACTCTTTGCATGAAGTGGCCAAAGTACTGGAGTTTCAGCTTCAACATCAGTCCTTTAAATGAACACCCAGGACTGATCTCCTTTAAGATAGACTGGTTGGCCCTCCTTGAAGTCCAAGGGACTCTCAGGAGTCTTCTCCAACACCGCAGTTCAAAAGCATCAATTCTTTGGCGCTCAGCTTTCTTCACAGTCCAACTCTCACATCCATACATGAGCACTGGAAAAACCATAGCTTTGACTAGATGGACCTTTGTTGGCAAAGTAATATCTCTGCTTTTTAATATGCAATCTGGTTTACTTAGGGTAATTTGCTTAAATTGTACTAATTCAGATGGACTAATTTCAAAAATAGGTCTTTCTGATGTGTTACTATATTATTTTATATCAGCTCCACTAGTAAAAGCAGAAAAATAGCAAAATAATTCTCATGATTCCATTGATAGGATAGCCAATTTTTTAAAATTGCTAATAAAAATTTTTATAGCGTCCAGCATAATCATTTTTTGTGGCTTTAGTAACAGGTGGATGGGTTCTGGGATCAAAGTTGGAAGTATTCAGAAGTAAGAAACATCAAGTAATTTTTAGAGTCAACAGTATTTTGAGATGCAGTTTTGGCTTTAGGGTGGGTCTAGGCAGTAGTCTATAGAGATCAGATCACTTTGCTCAATATGCTAAACACTCTCCGAAGTAAATGTGAGAGTTAGACCATAAAGAAGGCTGAGGAACGAAGAATTGATGCTTTCGAACTGTGGTGTTGAAGAAGACTCTTGAGAGTCCCTTGAACTGCAAGGAGATCAAATCAGTCCATCCTAAAGGAGATCAGTCCTGAATATTCATGGGAAGGACTGATGCTGAAGCTCAAGCTCCAGTACTTTGGCCACCTAATGCAAAGAGCCGACTCATTTGAAAAGACCCTGATGCTGGGAAAGACTGAAGGCAGGAGAAAGAGATGACAGAGGATGAGATGGTTGGATGGCACTGACTCAATGGCCATGAGTTTGAGCAGGCTGTGGGAGATGGTGAAGGACAGGAAGGCCTGGTGTGCCGTAGTCCACTGGGTCTCAAAGAGTCGAACATGATTGAGCAACTAAATAACAACTCCTAAGGAGACCAGAAACCTTACTCTTAATAGTATATAAAACAGTGTAGTGTTTACTTTTTGAAAATGTTTTCATTTTTGTTAGTATTTTATTTACAAATAAGTACAGTTTGCATGGTATCATCGTGTTGATCTTCATCACCGAGGATGTTCCCAATTTTTGCCCCTGATAGTTGATGTTCAGTTGTGTTCAGCCTTGTTGGGCAAGTTAACTTCAATAGTTTCCTTCAGTATTTATTGTGAAAACAGATATAATTGCCTGGAATGTATGCATTTAAAGATTATTAAACAGTTATCTAAGAGGTACCTTTAATCATAGTTGTTAAATGCTACTAGTCACTTTTTTCTGGTTTTAAGTGACAGACATGCTATGTTACTGAACTTGTCTCAGAAATGATAGAAATATAGGGTCATCATATTAAATTAATTCTGGATTTGAATCATATTATTATCTGTTATAATCTTCCAGAGTCACATCTACATAAGTTACCAGTAAAGAATTACTTTAGTGACAGTCTGTTAGACTTAATAATAAAGAGAAAAAAAAGGAAAAATCAAGTTTACAATTTATCTTCTATAAATAACTCTAAAGTCAATGTACAGCTCTTCTTTATTTTTAAAACTCTTAAGATATTTCAAGAGAGCAGGAAATGGATTAAGGAAAGTTGTACTTAAAGTTGTAGTCAAATTTTATGTAAAATGTATAAAAATTATTTTTAATATTCAAAATGTTAAAATTTGAATACCAGGAAGTAATTTTATTTTATGTAGAGGCTCAACAGAGCAGTTAATAAAATGATACAACCGAAGAGACTTTTGCTATAGGATCAAGTGTGTTGGTATAATGAATAGCTTTAATTAAAACGGCAGAAAAACTGAAATAGCAAACTCAAATTCTTTGTGAGATTTAGTCAAAAATTGTGAGTAATAATTTGAGGCTAATACTTGAGATGTTTTCACAGAAACAGAAAGACAAGTTTTTAAGGATAGCAAATGTAGATTATATACTCTATAGATTGTTTTGGCAATCTCTTGTAAACTGATTTTATTTAAGACGACATAGAATAAAGCTAAGTAACTTCTTCAATTAAATTCTGCGAAAAGACACCTGTGGGCTCTATAGGGAATTTTTGTTTCTGGTACTTTTTCTGTCTTGTTTGTCTGAAGATAAGAAAGAGGCACCTCTGTGGGTATGTATTTTCTGTGAGGCAGATATTGGGTCTTTCAACCATTGTTTGATAATCCTGGGGAAATGCCCTCCAAACGTTGAGAAAAGAGAGAGAGATGGGGGTAAAGTTGCATATCAAAGGGGTTAAGTGGGATGGATTTGTGTTTAATAAGCCATTAATTTAAATGTTTGTGTATGACATTTGTTTCATCACTTCAGGCAGATCACCTTACCTTGATTGGACTGCCTCTCTCCTTTTGTGTTGATCAGTCTGGTTATGTTTAATTGAACCTGTGGCAGTACTAGGATTGGACCTGCTGTGTCTATCAATAAACTGTCACTGAACTTGTATTTGATATTGATTGAAATTCCTGTCCAACATGTAACATTTTGTATAATTTCTGTGGTATTATAAACATAAAATCGATAACTAGTTACCTAGGAAATTGTGTTTTAAATGTTTTCATTTGGATTTTACTAACCAGTCAGAAGGACTTCCCAGGTGGAGACCCGCCTGCCAATGCAGGAGACCCAGGAGTCTCGGTTTCCATCCCTGGGCTGGTAAGATACCCTGGAATAGGGCATGGCAACCTACTCCAGTATTCTTTCCCAGAGAAGCCCATGGATAGAGGAACCTAGCGGGCTACAGTCCGTAGAGTCACAAAGAGTTGGACACGACTGAAGCAACTTAGCACACACGCATGGAACCAGTCAGAAATCTCTCATTTATGAAATCTTTCATTGTTTTTATTAAAACTTTATTCAGAACTCCTTAGGTAATCTGTACTCCTTTAAATGTTAACTGCAACCTTTGAAATTAAAGATCATATATTTTTATAAGTCACATTAATTTCAAATTTATAGCAAATATACACATGTGTTTATTTATGTATGTGCATATGTATGCAAATTAAATCTTAGTATATAAGGTGGACTTCAACAAAAAGTGTAGGCTAGTTTTATAGTAACAGTATCTTGCTTTTTGCTTCTCTGGTTAAGATGTTCATATATGCCTCATGGCTAGCCAGACCTCTTATTTGAAATGATAGTCATGGTTAACCATGATTTAAAATACTAAATAAATTTGAAAATAGACCCATCTGACCCATTAAATGAAAAGATTACCAGGAATTCTAGATGTAAAACCATTTAATTCTGAGATTTGACTTAAAAAAAAACAGTTTTTTATGGGTAGCCTTAAAAAGGTTTGTCAGTGGAACATTATGTAGGCCACACTTTTTTTAAGGTCTGGGAGGGGGAAGTGTTATATAATTATGAGATGAAAGACAAGTTTTAGCATATTGTATGTTTTAAAGGCTTTTAGAGTGACTTAAAAGCCCAAGTTCTCTCCTAGTATCACTTTTTAAATAAATTATTACAGCTGAATGTAGTTCAGCTAGGTTTTGTTTATGGTTTCCTACTCAAACATTGCTGTAACTCTGCTTTCCTAGTCATCTGTTTCTGCAGAAAAAGTATACTCTGCTATTTTGCTTGTTTAAGTATACTGTTAATTGAGTATTCATACACATAATGCATGGAAAAAGGTTTCCCCTTACTCTGAGATTTTAAAAAATTATTTCCTTACTACCTTAAAAATACAGGTTCTCTGTATATTTCTAAAAACAGTATGAGTGCTCGGTCGCTTCAGTCGTGTCCAACTCTTTGTGACCCTGTGTACTGTAGCCTGTCAGGCTCCTCTGTCCATGGGATTCTCCAGGCAAGAATACAGCCATTCCCTTCTCCAGGGAGTCTTCCCCACCCAGGGATCAAACCCAGGTCTCCTGCATTGCAGGCAGGTTCTCTACCTCTGAGCCATATCTTTTGCTTATTCTAGAGCGTTATATTTTGTTACTGTTGAGTCACTAAGTCGTATCTCACTCTTTGTGACCCATGGATTGCAGCACACCAAGCTCCCTTGTCCTTCACTGTCTCCCAGAGTTTGTTCAAATTCATATCCATTGAGCCCATGATAAGATCCAACCATCTTAATCTCTGTTGCCCTCATTTTGGTTATATACTTGGTACTATAATATAATTCAGTTCAGTTCAGTCACTCAGTTGTGTCTGACTCTTTGTGACCCCATGGACTGAAGCACTCCAGGCCTCCCTGTGCATCACCAACTCCTGGAGTTTACCCAAACTCAAGTCCATTGAGTCGGTGATGCCATCCAACTATCTCATCGTCTGTCATCCCCTTCTCCTCCCACCGTCAGTCTTTCCCAGCATCAGGGGCTTTTCAAATGAGTCAGCTCTTCACATCAGGTGGCCAAAGGATTGGAGTTTCAGCTTCAACCTCAGTCCTTTCAATGAACACTCAAGGACTGATCTCCTTTAGGATGGACTGGTTGGATCTCCTTGCAAGAGTCCAGGGACTCTCAAGAGTCTTCTCCAACACCACAATTCAAAAGCATCAATTCTTCGGCGCTCAGCTTTCTTCACAGTCCAACTCTCACATCCATACATGACTACTGGAAACCATAGCCTTGACTAGACGGACCTTTGTTGGCAAAGTAATGTCTCTGCTTTTTAATATGCTCTCTAGGTTGGTCATAACATTCCTTCCAAGGAGTAAGTGTCTTTTAATTTCATGGCTGCAGTCACCATCTGCAGTGAATTTAGAGCCCCCCAAAATAAAGTCAGCCACTGTTTCCCTTGTTTCCCCATCTGTTTGCCATAAAATGATGGGACCAGATGCCATGATCTTCATTTTCTGAATGCTGAGTTTTAAGACAACTTTTTCACTCTCCTCTCTCACTTTCATCAAAAGGCTCTTTAGTCCTTCTTCACTTTCTGCCATAGGGTGGTGTCATCTGCATATCTGAGGTTATTGATATTTCTCCCAGCAATCTTGATTCCAGCTTGTGTTTCATCCAGCCCTGCATTTCTCATGATGTACTCTGCATATAAGTTAAATAAGCAGGGTGACAATATACAGCCTTGATGTACTCCTTTTCCTATTTGGAACCAGTCTGTTGTTCCATGTCCAGTTCTAACTGTTGCTCCCTGATCATGAGGCAGGTCAGGTGGTCTGGTATTCCCATCTCTTTAAGAATTTTTCACAGTTATTGTGATCCACACAGTCAAAGGCTTTGGCATAGTCAATAAAGCAGAAGGATATATTTTTCTGGAATTCTCTTGCTTTTTCAATGATCCAGCAGATGTTGGCTATTTGATTTCTGGTTCCTCTGCCTTTTCTAAAACCAGCTTGAATATCTGGAAGTTCACGGTTCACATATTGTTGAAGCCTGGCTTGGAGAATTTTAAGCATTACTTTACTAGTGTGTGAGATGAGTGCAATTGTGTGGTAGTTTGAACATTCTTTGGCCTTGCCTTTCTTTGGGATTGGAATGAAAACTGACCTTTTCCAGTCCTGTGGCCACTGCTGAGTTTTCCAAATTTGCTGGCTTATTGAGTGCAGCACTTTCACAGCATCATCTTTTAGGATTTGAAATAGCTCAACTGAAATTCCATCACCTCCACTAGCTTTGTTCGTAGTGATGCTTTCTAAGGCCCACTTGACTTCCCATTCCAGGATGTCTGGCTCTAGGTGAGTGATCACACCATTGTGATTATCTGGGTCGTGAAGATCTTTTTTGTACAGTTCTTCAGTGTATTCTTGCCACCTCTTCTTAATATCTTCTGCTTCTGTTAGGTCCATACCATTTCTGTCCTTTATTGTGCCCATCTTTGCATGAAAAGTTCCCTTGGTATCTGATTTTCTTGAAGAGATCTCTAGTCTTTCCCATTCTATTGTTTTCTTTTATTTCTTTGCACTGAATACCGTGTACTGAGGAATGCTTTCTTATCTCTTGCTATTCTTTGGAACTCTCCATTCAAATGGATATATCTTTTCTTTACTCCTTTGCTTTTTGCTTCTCTTCTTTTCATGGCTATAAGGCCTCCTCAGACAGCCATTTTGCTTTTTTGTATTTCTTTTTCTTAGGGATGGTCTTGATCCCTGTCTCCTGTACAATGTCATGAGCTTTGTCCATAGTTCATCAGGAACTCTATCAGTTCTAGTCCCTTAAATTTATTTCTCATTTCCACTGTATGTCCTAAGGGATTTGATTAAAGTCTTACCTGAATGTTGTAGTAGTTTTTCCTACTTTCTTCGATTTAAGTCTGATTAGACTTCTACCATCTTCTGTTTCTGTTTTGTTGATATTTTGAAAAAAAATTTTAGTGTGATATAATTGAGGGTTAACATATTAGCTTTGGGTGTATAACAGTGATTTGATTTATGTATATCTATATTATGAAAGATCACTACAATAAGTCTAGTTAACATCTGTAACTACACATACTTAAAATTTTTTTCCTCCTGATGATAACTTTTAAGATTTACTGTCTCAGCAACTTTTAAATATAAAATACAGTATGACTGTAATCAACATGCTATAGATTAAATATAACTGAAAGTTTGAATTTATTGACCACTTTCAGCCATTTAGCCCACTCTGCATCCCTTCTGCCTCCAGCAACCACCAGTCTAGTCTCTGTATCATTTTTTTTTTTATTTCACCTGTGAGATCATTCAGTGTTTGTCATTCTGTGTCTGACTTATTTCACTTGACTTAACACCTTCAAGTTCCGTCCATTGCAAGATTTCAGTCTTGTCTGTGGCTGAGTAATAACAGTCCATTATATTTATAAACCATGTTTTCTTTATATACTTACCCATCGGTGGACATTTAGGGTGCTTCCATGTCTTGGTTACTGTAAATGATGCTGTGGTGTACATTCTGGTGCATATGTCTTTCTGAGTCAGTATTTTCATTTCCTTCAGATAAATATTCGGAGGTGGAAATGCCGGGTCATATGGTAGTTCTGTTTCTGAATTTCTGAGGGGCTGCCGTACTGTTTTCTACCGTTGCTGCACCAATTTGCTGTGCCATCAGAGGTGCAGAAGTCTTCCTCTTTCTTTACGTCCATGCCAACAACTGTTATCCCTTGTCTTACTGACGGTAGACGTTCTAGCAGGTGTGTGGTGATAGCTTATGGTAGTTTTGAATCGCATTTCTCTCATGATTGGTGACGATGTGCACTTTTTCTTGTATCTGTTTGCCACGTATATGACTTCTTTGGGAAGATGTTTACTTAGAGCCTTTGACATACTTAAATCATATTTTTTTTTGGCTATTGAATCATATGTGTTTTAAAATATATTTTGGATACGAACCTTTTGTCAGATGTGTGATTGGCAAATATTTTATCCCATTCTGCAGGTTGTCTTTTCGTTTTGTTGATGGTTTCTTTGTGCAGAACTCCTGTCAGTTTGATATAGTCCTGCTTTTTTCCTTTTGCTTTTGATGTAAGTCCACTTGTTTGTTTTTGCTTTTGGTGATCCACGTGGAGGAGCTTCCTGCCTGTGTTTTCTTCTGGGCTTTTTATGGTTCAGGGTCTTCTGTTAAGTCTTTAATCCATTTTGAGTTGGTTTTTGTATTCAGTGTAAGACAGTGGGCCAGTTGCATTCTTTTGCATGGGACTGTCCAGTTTTCCCATCACCATTTTGAACAGACTGTCCTTTCCCTGTGGCTCCTGTGTTGCATATTAAATGACCATATGCGTATGGGTTTATTTCTGGCTCCCTATTCTGATCCATTTATTTTATGTGTCTGTCTTTATGACATTGCCATACTGGTTTAATTACTGTAGTTTAGTAATAAAGTTTGACATCAGGAAGTGTGATAACTCCAGCTTTCTTTTTCTTTCTCAAGAGTATTTTGGCTATTCAGGGTCTTTTGTGGTTACGTAACAAATCTTAGGATTGTTCTGTTTCTGTGAAAAATGTCATTGGAATTTTGAAAGGAATTGTGTGGAGTCTTTACATTGCTTTGGACTATATGAACTTTTAAACTATTAATTTTCCAATCTCTGAGCACAGAATACCTTCCTGTTTGTTTCTTCAGTTGGTTTCATTAGTGTTATAGATCTCATTGTACAGTTCTTCACCTCCTTAGTTAATTCTTAGGTATTTTATGCTTTTTGATGCAATTTTAAATTAAATGTTTAAAAACGTCCTCTTCCTGATAATATATAGAAATGAAACATTTCTGTTAGCCATTATTTCTTCAAAAACGTTTTCTCTCCGTTTGTCTCTCTCTCCCCCTTCTGGACCCCTGTGATATTTATGGTAATCCTCTTGAGTATCTCCTGTAAGTCCCATAAGCTACTCTCACTCTTTTATATTATCACTCTTCTGTATTCCTTTTTTTTTTTCTTTTTGCTGCTCTGACTAGATGGATTTCAGTGCTTCCTTTTGAGTTTACTCATCCTCCTCCTTTAGTCTGTTGTTGAAACCCATCTATTGCATTTTTCAGTTCAGTTGTATTCTTCAGCTCTGTGATTTCTGGTAACAAAGCTCAAAATCTTCCAAGGTAGGCTTCAACAGTACATGAACCAAGAACTTCTGGATGTACAAGCTGGATTTAGAAAAGACAGAGGAACCAGAGATCAAATTGTGAACATCTATTGGATCATTGAAAAAGCAAGAGAATTCCATAAAAACATCTGTTGCTGTTTCATTGACTATGCTAAAGCCTTTTACTGTGTGGATCAAAATAAACTGTGGGAAACTCTTAAAGAAATGGGAATACCAGACCACCTGATCTGCCTTCTGCGAAATCTGTGTGCAGGGCAAGAAGCACCAGTTAGAATGGGATATGAAACAACAGACTGATTTCAAATTGGCAAAGGAGTACATCAGGGCTGTATATTCTCACGCTGCTTATTTAACTTATATGCAGAGTACATCATGAGAAACGCTGGGCTGGTTGAAGCACAAGCTGGAATCAAGATTGCTGGGAGAAATATCAATAACCTCAGATATGCAGATGACACCACCCGTATGGCAGAAAGAGAAGAGGAACTGAAGAGCCTCTTGATGAAGGTGAAATAGGAGAGTGAAAAAGCACGCTTGAAATTCAGCATTCAAAAAACGAAGATCATGGCACCCAGTCCCACCACTTCATGGCAATAGATGGGGGAACAATGGAAACAGTAAGAGACTTTATTTTCTTGGACTCCAAAATCACTGCAAATAGTGACTGCAGCCATGAAATTAAAAGACGCTTATTCCTTGGAAGGAAAGCTGTGACAAACTTGGTGTATTAAAGAGCAGAAACATTACTTTGCCTACAAAGGTTCATATAGTCAAAACTATGGCTTTTCCAGTAGTTCTGTATGGATGTGAGAGTTGAACCATAAAAAAGGCTGAATACCAAAGAATTGATGCCTTGAACCGTGGTGCTGGAGAAGACTTCTGAGAATCCCTGCACAGCAAGGAGATCAAGGAAATCAAACCAGTCAATCCTAAAGGAACTCTACTCTGAATATTCACTGGAAGTACTGATACTGAAGGTGAAGCTTCAGTGCTTTGGCCACCTGCTTGGAAGAGCTGACTCATTGGAAAAGACCCTGATGCTGGAAAAGATTGAGGACAAGAGGAGAAGGGGATGACAGATGATGAGATGATTGGATGGCATCACTGACTCGATGGACAAGAGTTTGAGCAAGCTCCGGGAGCTGGTGATAGACAGGGAAGCCTGGCGTGCTGCAGTCCATGGAGTCACAAAGAGTCAGATAACGACTGAGTGGCTGAACTACAAATTGATTTCTGCATAGTATTTTCTTATATTTTCTATCTCTGTTGAAATTCCTGCTTTGTTTATAAGTTGTTTTGACCTCCATGAGCATCTTTATGCCAGCTATTTTGAACTCTTTATCAGGTAAATCAGTTACCTCTGTTTCATTAAGGTCTTTTTCTGACATTTTATCTTATTCTTCTGTTTGGAATATATTCCTTTGTTTCTTCATTTCCTTGACTTTGTGTTGGTTTCTATGCTTTAGATTATTCAGCCGTCTCTTAAAGGAGTAGTGACCTAGTGTAGTAGAATAACTTTATTGTTTATTGTTAAACTCTCCCATACCTCTTAGTTGTCTTTTAAACCTTGAGATAGTACCAGGCAGCCTTTGTTCTTAGTTGCTCCAAGTAATTCAGGGTGTGTCAGTATCTCAAAAGGAAGGCTCTTAATCAGCACCTCAGTCAGTTCAGTTGCTCAGTCCTGTCTGACTCTTTGTGACCCCATGAACTGCAGCACGCCAGGCCTCCCTGTCCATCACCAACTCCCAGAGCTTGCTCAGACTCGTGTCCATCGAGTCGGTGATGCCATCCAACCATCTCATCCTCTGTCATCCCCTTCTCCCACCCTCAATCTTTCCCAGCCTCAGGGTCTTTGCCAGTGAGTCAGTTCTTCCCATCAGGTGGCCAGAATATTGGAGTTTCAGCTTCAGCATTAGTCCTTTTAATGAGTATTCAGGACTGATTTCTGTTAGGATTGACTGGTTGGATCTCCTTGCAGTCCAAGGGACTCTCAAGAGTCTTCTCCAACACTGCAGTTCTAGAATATCAGTTCTTTGGCACTCAACTTTCTTTATAGTCCAGCTCTCACATTCATATATGACTCCTGGAAAAAACATAGCTTTGACTAAATGGACTTTTGTTGGCAAAGTAATGTCTCTGCTTTTTAATATGCTGTCTAGGTTTGTCATAGTTTTTCTTCCAAGGAGCAAGCGTCTTTTAATTTCATAGCTGCAGTCACCATTTGCAGTGATTTTGGAGCCCCCAAAATAGTCTCTCACTACTTCCGTTGTTTCCGCATCTGTTTGCCATGAAGTGATGGGACTGGATGCCGTGATCTTAGTTTTTTGAATGTTGAGTTTTAAGCCAGTGTTTTCACTCTCCTCTTCCACCTTCATCAGGAGGCTCTTTAGTTCCTCTTCTCTTTCTGCCATAGGGTGATGTCATCTGCATATCTGAGGTTATTAATATTCTCCCGGCAATCTTGATTCCAGCTTGTGCTTTATCCAGCCTGGCATTTCTCATGATGTGCTCTGCATATAAGTTAAATAAGCAGGTTGAATCAGCCCCTAGGTTCAGGCAAATTGGAAGCTAAATTCTCAGGTAGTATATCTTTTAAAGTATTCAGAGGAAGACTGAGTGTTGCTGTGTGCTTTCTCTGAACTGAACCCTGGGATGAAATCCAGTTAAGAAACCCTTACGATCTGTTGAACCCAAGCCCTGCTGGCCATCAGAACCAGGGCATGAGAGGGACACCAGATTTGTGCACAAGTTCCTTGTAGACTGGCGATGCCAACAACTTGGAGTCCAGTAGAAAGAGAGTGAAGATGATGGCCTGTTGGCTTCCTGTTTGGAGAGAACTTCTGTAGGCCCTTAGATGTGCCTTAAATTAGAGGCTTGCCCTCAGGTAGAAGCTTTCAAGATAAGCAGATGACCTCTTCTATGGAAAGGCAGGTTATTTCAGTCAGCTGCTCTGTGCTGGGCCCTGTGGAATAGCCTTGGTGAGTCTGTTTAAACCCTGATTTTCATTTCAGTATAGCCTTGTGGGTCTCACGGCCATATGCCCCACTGTCTTACAAAGCTGATGTTTAGTGGGCCTGTCTCTTAGGTACAGTCCTTAAATGTTACCATCTCAAAGTGAAACCCGTTTGTCTCTTAAATCACATGTCAAGATTTATTTGAGTCATGGCATGTAGCTATAGTTCATTACATTTTAGTCTTACGTACTTTTCATTATGTGAAAATACCTTGATGGGCTTCCCAGGTGGTGCTAATGATTAAGAAGCTGTCTGCCAAGTCAGGAGACACAAGAGACATTGGTTTGATCCCTGGGTGGGAAGATCCCCAGAGGAGCGCATGGTGACCTCACTCCAGTATTCTTGCCTGGAGAAGCCTGGTGGGCTACAGTCTATAGGGTCTCAGAGAGTCAGACACTACTGAAGTGACCTAGCACGCACACGTGCACCTTGATAGTCTGCTAGTAGTAGGGAGTGTTGGGTGTTCAGTTTTGTTTTGTCATGAACACTTTTAATTCAGTGCTTGTTTAACGTGTGTTCTGGTATGTGTGAGTAGTTTATGTATGTGTATAGGAGCAGAATTAGGATGACAGGGTGTGTGTACATTCGTCTGTACAAGATAATGCTAAGTTGGTCATGCACCATTATATACTGGTCCCATCAGCAGAGTGCTGTAATTCTCTTTGCTATATATGCTTATCAGTACTGATGCTTTGCAGTTTTCTTTTTTTTTTTCCTAGTTCATTTGTATCATTCTCTTGTATAGTTAGAACTTTTATATCATGGTTAAGAACTCTCTACCTTGTATAATATCATAAATATACTATCAGTATTTTATTTTTAAAGGCTTCTCTTTCGTATTTATTTTAAATCTGTTTGGAGTTGGTTCTTTGGATAGTGTAAGTTCTTGGTCCAGTTGCATTTTTTCCGCCATGTGGATAACTGTTCTGGTTCCATTTATTGAATAACCTCTCCAGTGACTGGAGTGCCACCTCTGTCATTTCATGATTCTCTGCATGGTTCCAGGCTGGGCTTTTCTCTTTTGTCGATGAGATTTTCTGTCTCTACACAGATACTACATGAGACTGTTTTAACTGTACTGTGCTGTGCTAAGTCACTTCAGTCATGTCTGACGCTTGGCAAACCTGTGGACTGTAGCCTGCAGGGCAAGAGTACGTAGGTTGCCGTGCCCTCCTCCAGGGGATCTTCCCGACCCAGGATTCGAACCCACGTCTCTTGAGTCTCCTGCATGGGCGGGCGGGTTCTTTACCAGTAGTGTTACCTGGGAATCCCCACTGTTTTAACTACTAAAGTTCTAATGAATCTTTATCTGGTATGGCAAGAATCTATACCTTCTTCATCAGGAGCTGTTGACTGATCCATATAATTTGAGAATCTGCTTATCAGATTCTTGAAAAATTCTCTTTGTGGTCTTGATTGAAATTTTGTTGAATCTGTCAAATCAGAAGTGAATTCTTAAAAGTGTTGACTCTCTTTGTCCATTAATATATACACTATCCCATTAATTTAGAACTTATTTGATCTGCTGTTTCATAATTTGGTCCATGTAAGTATTGTACATCTTTTGATAGGTTTATTGCTAAGAGTTTAGTATTTTTGATATTATAAATTATAGCATCTAAACATTTCAATTTGTTCTTGTTCTTCCATTTAGAAATTAAGTTGATTGTTTTTTCTGTTCTTGTGTTTGGTAACCTTACCTAAACTCTTTTTATCAAATCTAATAATTTGCTTCTATGTTTTTTAAGCTTTATATTTATTCATTTTTATTATCCCTAAAGGATGATTTTCTTTCTTTTTTTAAAAAAAATTCCCTTTCCTTTTAGTTCTTTATCTCACTGTAATATCCACTAGGTCATATGTGGGTTTCCTGTCTTAATTGAGACATTGAAGTGTTGCAAATTTTAATCTTTAAAAATGGCATTTAGCTATATATATAAATATGTAATTATGGCTGATTCACATTGTAGCACAGTACCAACACAACATTGTATGGCAATTTTCCTCCAATTAAAAAATTAAAAAATGATGTTTGATGTGTATGTTTGAAAGATTACTGTTGATCATATCACTTAATGAAATCCTTTTTTCTAATTTTCTAAGATGATATTTTTGTTTGTGGTGTTCTTATGTAAACTCTTCATTGGGTATTAAAATTTTCATCAAATGCTTATCTGCTTTTATGCTTCAAAAAAAGTTGTGTTTTTTCTCTAATCTGTTAATATGAGAAATTACATTTGTATATTTTTCTAATGTCATACTAGCTTTGCATTCCCAACTTGGTCATGATATAAACACTTTTGGAGATGGTTTGTTATGAGGAGTTTTGCATCTATGTTCATTGGTGAGATTAGCTTTTAACTTTAAAAAAAAATTCTACTTTATTAGCCTATTTTTAATATCAAGTTTATATTGGCCTCAGAAGAAAGTTTTTGGTTCTTTAAAAAGTTTTAAAGTTGGAATAATATTGTGCTCAAAATTTAATAAAACTCTTCCGTAAAACAATATTTGGACCTGGTAGTTTTATATTTGGAGTGGCTTGGCATAACAGAAAGGTGGAGATTACCTCTTATATTCTCATAGTTTGCTTCTTTCAATAATTTATGTTTTTCTAGGAGTAGGACCATTTGTCTAAGTTTTTTTTTTTTTTTTCCATGTTTATTGTTTGTGCCCCTTTTTTTCAGTCTCATCAGAGGTGTTTATATTTTGCTAGTCTTGTCCAAAACTTTTTTTTTTCAAATTATTTATTTGTCTGCATCGAGTGTTGTGGCATGCCAGGGAATTCCCTGAGGCATTTATCCTTACAGCTTTTGAGTTTTGTCTTTTAAAAATACCTTATTTCTCTGTATGGTGGGAGAGAGAGAGAGAAAATTCAGTTTGACGATCTCTGAAAAGTAATTATTTATATTGATTGGAATTGGGGTTTGTTTCTACCGTTTACTTAGGACTTCCCATTTTTCTGTCCTTTCCTGTCCCTGTCTCACTATTACCTCTTGTACTTCTTTCTCCCTTTTTAAATTTATTGAAGGTTTTTTTACAGGCTTATTAGTTTCTTTTTTTCTTTATCAGTTCAGTTCAGTTGCTCAGTTATGTCCGACTCTGCAACCCCATTGACTGCAGCTCCCCCTCAGGGAACCTTCAGTCTTTTCCAACATCAGGGTCTTTTCCAGTGAGTCAGTTTTCCTCATATTTTGCCTCTTTATCTAGTTTTGGAAGATACACACATTATTTTCTTATAGTTCCCTTGAAACGTTAAACCATGTCTACTTGAAAAAGTAGACACCCTCTCATACAGCACGAGGATTGTGGAACACTTTAACTCCTATCAGCTCCTTTTCAGATTTGAAATGGTTCCAGACTTAAAAGATTTTTAAAACTCCATTGTTTCTAACTCAGAGTTTGCCAGGCTCACAAATGCAGCTTTGCAAATGCCATGTAACCTGTGCTTACCATCCAAGAGTTATTTTCTGCAGTGGGAAACCTGCACCAGGGAAGGGAGTCCATTAGCAAAATCTGGAAACCCAACATTGCTGATAATCAGTCTTCTGAGGTTTTTCGCCTCTGAAGCAGCAGAAGCTTCCAGTGCTGCTTCGAGCATGTACCTTATCCAGTTTTCCTTGGGAGACATCTCTGACAAAATGAATTCTCCTATTGAAGTAATATCTTACAAAAGCTAAAGCAAACCTCATTTCAAAGGAAAAGAAAAATAGAACATGACCCTACTCATTCATCTAGTAGCAATTGTATGAAATAACATATTAAACATTAATTTTTAATTGGTGACATTTATTTCTCTTCAGAGTCGGCTTCTGCTATCTAATAAAGATTATATTATTCTTTCATATGTAGAGACTACAGAAAAAACCATTTAACTAGCTTATTCAGATGACCCCTAACAAAGGAAACCTCTGTAACATAGATAATATAAATAGGATAATGATGTTCCAAAAAATATTGGAGGGGGAATCATTTGCTGTTTTTCAGTATGTTCTCTGCATCTTAGAATTTTCTCATTTGTGTGCATTTCTTTATTAACTCTCAATCTTCTTTACCTGGTATTTCTTTTTCAGTCTCTGAAAATGTGAAAGAAAAAATTTCAAGTGTATCACCATAATTTGGACATGCAAAGGAAATGAGATTGAAACAATATAATTTTTAAGTGTGCTTCCTTATTCTCAACTATGATTCAGAAACACTGTAATTTATAGGCAGATGTTTCACATAATTTTAGGTAAGACTACCTGAAATCTCTTGGAGGTAGCATGTCTCAATATTATTTTATGCCCTTCTCAAATTTTAGTATGTATTAGAACTGTCTTTCATTTTTATTCATGTTGAAGTTTCAAAGGAGATACTGAGAGGAACAAAATGTGGCTTCTAACTGGTGAAATGATTTTAGTAATAGAAATACAGCTTTATCATTGTCATGGAAATTTTTACTAAATTTAGATGTATAATAATACCTGGTTTGAGATTTGTCATTTATGAAAAGTAGAGAAAGGGGTTAGGAAAACACTAGTATTTTATATAATTCCAGGTAAATAAATTTTATTTAGATAAATGACAAAATCACGACTTAGTATTCCGAACTTTTAATTTGTGTTTATTGTAGCAAAAGAGCTATTTCATTTCAGTATTTGTGTGTATATTATTTCAGGGACAAAACTATTTTCAGGAGTTAAAAGTGAAGCCTGCAAGTGAAAAATTTCTAAGATACCTGCTATTCTGTGATTTGTATGATGTAAGGAGATATGTATTTATATATATGGAGATAGACATAGATTGTTGTTCAGTTGCTCAGTCATGTACAACTCTCTCTGACCCTGTGGTTTGCAGCAAGCCAGGCTTCCTTGTCCTTCACCATCTCCAGAGGTTGCTGAAATTCATGTCCGTTGAGTCAGTGACACCACCCAATTATTTCATCCTCTGTTGTCCCCTTCTCCTCCTGCCTTCAATCTTTCCCAGCATCAGGGTCTTTTCTAATGAGTCGGTTCTTTACAACAGGTGGCCAAAATATTGGAGATTCAGCTTCATCATCAGTCTGTTCAATGAATATTCAGGATTGGTTTCCTTTAGGATTGACTGGTTTGATCTCCTTGCAGTCCAAGGACTCTCAAGAGTCTTCTCCAACATCACAGTTCAAAAGCATAAATTATTCGGTGCTCAGCTTTCTTTATGGTCCAACTCTCACATACATACATGACTACTGGAAAAACCATAGCTTTGACTAGATGAACCTTGGCTGGAAAAGTAACATCTCTGCTGTTTAATATGCTGTCTAGGTTTGTCATTGCTTTTCTTCCAAGGAGAAGCGTCTTTTAATTTCATTGCTGCAGTCACCATCTGCAGTGATTTTGGAGTCCAGAAAAATAAAGTCTGTCACTGTTTCCGTCGTTTCCCTGTTTATTTGCCGTGAAATGATTGGACTGGATGCCATGATCTTAGTTTTCTTAATGTTGAGTTTTAAGCCAGAGTGAAACTCTCCTCTTTCACCTTCATCAACGAGCTCTTTAGTTCTTCTCTGCTTTCTGCCATATGGATAGTGTCATCTGCATATCTGAGGTTGTTGATATTTCTCCCAGCAATCTTGATTCCAGCTTGTTCTTCATCCAGCCTGGCATTTTGCATGATGTGCTCTGCATAGAAGTTAAGTAAGCAGGGTGATAATATACGGTCTTGACATACTCCTTTCCCTATTTTGTACCAGTCTGTTGTTCCATGTCTGGTTCTAACTGTTGCTTCCTCACCTGCATACAGGTTTCACAGGAAGCAGATCAGGTGGTCTGGTACTCCTGTCTCTTGAAGAATTTTTCCACAGTTTGTTGTGATCCACGGAGTCAAAGGCTTTAGTGTAGTCAATGAAGCAGAAGAAGATGTTATTCTAGAATTATCTTGCTTTTTATATGATCATCAGTTTGATGTTCACAATTTGATCTCTGGTTCCTCTGCCTTTTCTAAATCTAGCTTGAACATCTGAAAGTTCTCAGTTCACGTACTGTTGTTGGAACCTAGCTTGGAGAACTTTGAGCATTACTTTGCTCCATGTGAAATGAGTGCAGTTGTGCAGTAGTTTGAACATTTTTGGCACTGGGATGAAAACGGACCATTTCCAGTCCTGTGGTCACTTGTGAGTTTTCCGAATTTGCTGGCATATTGAGTGCAGCACTTTAACAGCATTATCTTTTAGGATTTGAAATAGCTCAGCTAGAATTCCATCACCTCCCCTACCTTTAGCTTTATTCATAGTGATGCTTTCTGAGGCCCACTTTGCACTCTAAGATGTCTGGCTCTAGGTGAGTGATTACACCATTGTGTTTATCTGAGTCCTTAACTATTTTTAAGTGATTATATCTTTTTTTTTTTTGTATAGTTCTTCTGTGTATTCTTACCACCTTTTCTTAATATCTTCTGCTGGTTAGGTCCATAGTGTTTCTGTCCTTTATTGTGCCCCTTTTGCATGAAATCTTGATATCTCTAATTTTCTTAAAGAGATCTCTAGTCTTCCCACTTGAGTAATAGTTTAGCAATTGGTTGTTATAAACATACACTTACCGTATGACTCTTTGTTGGGGTTTGAATTGTGCCTACTCCCACCCCTCCCCATCCAAAAGTATGGCTCAGTGCTCAATCTTAGTACATCAGAATCTGACCTTATTTAGAAGTAGTCATTGCAGCTTAATACAAGGCCTCACTTGAGTCAGTTCAGTTCAGTTCAGTCGCTCAGTCATGTCCGACTCTTTGCGACCCCATGGACTGCAGCACACCAGGCCTCCCTGTCCATTACCAACTCTCGGAGTTCACCCAAACTCATGTCCGTCGAGTCGGTGATGCCATCCAACCATCTCATCCTCTGTCGTCCCCTTCTCCTCCCGCCTTCAATCTTTCCCAGCATCAGGATCTTTTCAGATGAGTCAGTTCTTTGCATCACTTAGCCAACGAATTGGAATTTCAGCTTCAACATCAGTCCTTCCAGTGAATATTCAGGACTGATCTCCTTTAGGATGGACTGGTTGCATCTCCTTGCAGTCCAAGGGACTCTCAAGAATCTTCTCCAACACCACAGTTCAAAAGCATCAATTCTTCGGCGCTCAGGTTTCTTTATAGACCAACTCTCACATCCATACATGGCCATTGGAAAAATGATAGCCTTGACTAGATGGACCTTTGTTGGCAAAGTAATGTCTCTGTTTTTTAATATGCTGTCTAGTTTGGTCCTAACTTTTCTTCCAAGTAGCAAGCGTCTTTTAATTTCATGGCTGCAGTCACCATCTGCAGTGATTTTTGAAGCCCCAAAAAATAAAGTCCGTCACTGCTTCCAGTGTTTCCCCATCACTTCCCATGAAGTGATGGGACCAGATGCCATGATCTTAGTTTTCTCAATGCTGAGTTTTAAGTCAACTTTTTCACTCTCCTCTTTGACTTTCATCAAGAGGCTCTTTAGGTCTTTACTTTCTGCTATAGGGTGATGTCATCTGCATTATCTGAGGTTATTGATATTTCTCCCGGCAATCTTGATTCCAGCTTGTGCTTCATCTAGTCCAGCATTTCTCATGATGTACTCTGCACAGAAGTTAAATAAGCAGGGTGACAATATACTGCCTTGGCGTACTCCTTTTCTGATTGTAACCAGTCTGTTGTTCCATGTCCAGTTTTAACTGTTGCTTCTTGACCTGCATACAAGTTTCTCAGGAGGCAGGTAAGGTAGTGTGGTATTCCCATCTCTTGAAGATTTTTCCAGTTTGTTGTGATCCACACAGTCAAAGGCTTTGGCATAGTCAATAAAGCAGAAGTAGCTGTTTTTCTGGAACTCTCTTGCTTTTTCGATGATCCAGCAGATGTTGGAAATTTGATCTCTGGTTCCTTTGCCTTTTCTAAATCCAGCTTGAACATCTGGAAGTTCACAGTCCACGTACTGTTGAAGCCTGGCTTGGAAAATTTTGAACGTTACTTGAGTATGGAGTTCTTAATCCAATATGACTTAGTCTAGTATGAATCCAGCACTTCTCCGAAGAAGAGGAGAGACACAGGGAGCGTACGGAGGCAAGAGGGGGTACTTCTGACGATTACAGACACATCAGCTAAGTAAAAGACATGGGCATGTTCTAGCTGCTAGGTTTTACTAGCAGCTTCAAGAGAGCATTGCCTGACCAACACCTTGATTTTACACTTCCAGCCTCCGGAGCTGGAAGAGAATACATTTCAGTTGCTTTAAGCTACTCAGTTTATGATACTTTGTTATGGCAATTCTAGGAAACGAGTACACCCACCAGTATCACTTACTGGGATTTACTTAAAAGAAATGAAAACGTTTTTACAGAGATGTGCTTTGAATATTTATAGTGGTTTTAGTCCTAATAACCAAAAGCTGAAAACAACCCATTGTCTACAAACTGGATGAGTAAATAAAAATTGTGATATATCTGTATAATAGAAGGAACTATTGATTCACACCAAAACATGAATGAGTCTGAAGAGATTGTGCTGAATGTGTAAACACAGTCACAAAGTTCTGTGTACTCTCTATTACTACTGATACAACATTCTGGAAAAGGGAAAACTGTGACAACAGAAAGCAAAACAGTTGTTCTTAGGGGATAGGGGTGAGGAGAGGAGATTAACTGCAAGGAGTATGAGGAAACCTTTTTGGGTGGTGGAAATGTTCCCTATGGTGATTGTGGTGATATTACAAGGTGATTGTGGTTGATGTTGCAACCTAACCAGTTGTCCACTTCAAAATGTGACATTGTGTTATAAATTATAACTCAGCAGACAAGCAAGAAGATCAAACCAGCCAGTCCTAAAGGAAATCAACCGTGAATATTCATTGGAAGGTCTAGTGCTGAAGCTGCAGTTCCAATACTTTGGCCACCTGATGTGAAGAGCCAGCTCATTGGAGTAGACTCTGATGCTGGGAGAGATTGAGGGCAAGAGGAGAAGGGGGTAACAGAGGACGAGATGGTTGGATGGCATCACTGACTCAATGGACATGAGTTTGCAAACTCTGGGAGATAGTGAAAGACAGGGAAGCCTGGTGTGCTGCAGTTCATGAAGTCCCAGAGTTGGACACGACTTAGTGACGCAAGAAAACTGATTAATACATTTAAGAAGGAATATAATAAATGGTTCCATTGAGTATATAGTGAATATGCCTTTTTAAGTTGAATGAAAAAAAACATTTAAAGTCATACAGATGGTACTTTTGGCCAGCATAAATTTTTGAGAGCAGTGTCAGTTGTACAATCAAGAAGAGCTGTATCTCAATAACTTAAAAGTGAGTTCATGTATTCTAGAGATGATTCTGGTGATGATGAAGACCCTGGCGTCAAAGAGTTGAATAAAATTTTAACTGAATATGAGAGTGAAGAAAAGCAAAAGCATTATTTGCAAATTAATTTCTTATTAGGTGATTTAAATATCTGTAAGCTAGTAATTATTTTAAATGATCATTTAACAGTTTCCTTGACTTTCCTAAAAATTGATGTGTTTAGATTGGAAGCAAAAAGCTTTTTATCTCTTTGTACTGGGAAGATGGTGGATTGCCTTATATTCAGGCATGCATAGCGTCTTCTGTTCTACACAGTTAAGCAGAGTTGATGCATCCTCCTCCATCCTTCCATGGGACATTGAACCTTCCGTGAGACATAGTTTTGCACATTATGCTATTTGGCATATAACCATTCTGTAAATCTAGATGTATGATGTTTTATTTCTCTTTATTTTTGTCTCTACCACGGTCTACAGTGCCTGACTTTTGATGTTCGTAAAATAAAATATTGGTGGATGGAACAAAAATATTTTTGTAAAGAATCAGTCTTTTGCCATGATGCCTTTTATCATGCTTGACATTTACTCAGCAAGCATTTATTAAGTGTTACGTGGAAAGCATTGTACTAGCTGCTTTGGGACGTATAAAAACGCTGTAACATCTGAACTTTCATGGTTAGAAGAAATTGTAGCCTCTCTTCAGTGTGAAGTGTGGTGTAAAGGGTGAGGGTGGGCAGTCACCAGTGCTTCCGTGTGTGCACATGTGCTCAGTCGCGTAGTCTGTAGGGTAAAATACTGGGAAAATACTTAGCTTGACGATAAAGGAAGTCACTTTTCAGCAGCTGTAATATTCAGAGTAATCATAGCTTAAATGTTTAACAAAACAGTTCTGAGATTTTTATAAAACTATTCTCCTTATTGTCACGTTGTTAGGTTAATCAAAAGAGTTGGACTGTGCAGTAAGTGAAATAGTCTTTACCTTGGAAGAACACAGAGACTTGAATTTTCATACGTAGACTCTTAGAGGCTCCTTCTGATGCTTCTCCTTTATAAAGAAGTACAGTGAAAAGTAATGCTTCAGAGATTCACTGGCATTTTTTTTTCTCCTTTTTAAAGTAGATTGTACAGTGCTTAATGGCACTTGAGACAAAGGTCTTCACCTCTCCTCATAGGAGCACTGAGCGGTAATGGAAGCTTAGTATGAAATGTCTTTTATATCAGTGATTGGTATAGCTCAATACTAGTTGTTAAAATAGATGTACGGTTTTCTGTGAGTGCCGTGAAACACAAAGATTCTTAATAGTGCAAATTGTGATGGGTTTTGTCTGTCTATATACTAGATTTATTATATATTCTTTCCATGGCTGGTGCTTTCACTCGGTGGATTGAATGACAACCAAGACTTGAACATGAGGCAGTGTCGTTTAGGAGAGCATCGGAATGTGAGGCAGAAGACCTCATCTCTCATCTGGGCAGACCTTAGCGCTGACTTAGTACTATTGATATTAGGTGCCTATCCCTTAGGCAAGAAAAAGCCATCAGAAATGAAAAATATTTGTGAAGGCTTCTGTAATATCTGTCAAAGCTAAAAAGATTAATAATAACTGAACTGTAGGCTTTATTCAAATTTTTTTCCACTAATACTCTTTTTTTTTTCTTTTTGGTGCCAGGATCCAGTCCAGGATACCACAGTGCATTTAGTTGTCATATGTCTTTGTTCTAACATACCAGTTTTCAAGAATAATTTAATTTTTTCAGATGTTTGAAAATTAATGTTCGTTCGCCTGTTTTAGGAAGCAGAGAATGTGTACTGAACATCACTCAGTCTTGTCAGCTCAAGGCTGTTATTGTGTGGCATGTTACCATTTGGTGCCTTCAGGAGTTGTTTAATGTTTTTATCTGCCTTGACCTCAAGCTTCTCTGTTCTCCTCCAGTTGATCCCCCATCTGTGTTAACCTAACCAAAAAACAGAACAGCAGTGAGTATTAGATGACTTCAACGGGGAGAAGTCTCTATAGCATTAGGGAGGCCTTTCTGTTAATTATTTCTAATAAAGTATATTGAAAGAGGCAGGGATTATCATGGAGGTAGGAGAAATGGCATGATCAAAGTCGTTAGGAATGTTTCCAAGGATTCCAGAGGATTTCTGAGCCTTCCCAGTACAATTAGTTGGCTCCTTCCATTCTTGTGTTATCAGAACAGTTGCTTAAAAGGGTTCATTGAATGATTGGATACGTGGCCTGGAGAAGAAGGAAGCTTAAAACTCAAGTCTGTGTAACTGAAACAATGAGTGAAAGTGCTGTATTTTAAAATAACATTATTTTCTGATTATCACAGTATAATTATTACAGAATATTTGATAAGACACAAAAGCAAAAATACGCATAATAAAAATCAACTATGATTCCATTGTAGACATAGCCACTTTTAATGTTTTCATCTAACTTATTTAAAATATGATATATACACCTATTTTTTATACATTTTGATTACCACTAATACAGTTTTGTGACGCTTCTCTACATTAATCTGTTACGGGCATTTCTCCATGTCAGTAAATAATCTTCAGAATCATGATTTTTAGTGACGATTTTAGAGTTCATTGAAAACCTCTTCATTTAACTGTTAACCATTTTGTTGGACATTTGCGTTTCATTGTTAATTTGCTTTGTGCCTCCTTATACAAAAATCTTTGTCCACGTCTCTGTTTATTCTCTTAGGACAGCTTCTTAGAAGTGGGATTACTTGACCAAATGGCTCTTGACACTGTGGCTAAAGACCTTTTAAAAAGTTCACTTCTCTCTCCACCCATCAGTAATGTGTGAGCATGACTGTTCCTCCCACACTTTTGCTATCAAGTACTATAATTTTTGGTCTTTACAAGGGCCAGGTTGTGTTTTGAAGATTATTTTGACCTTGTTGAGTTTGAGATGACAGTTGGACAGATAATTATGACGTTCAGTAAATGCAAAATATACAGTACTACAGTTCTAGACTTAGAAACAATCTATATGTAGTTTCTGTGAAATGTTATCTCAAAGCTATATATATATAGAGAGAGAGAATGTATGTGTAATAATATCTGTGGTATATATGTATATCAAGAAGTAGGGTATGTATGACTGAACTTTAGGGTATATACAGATAATAAGAGATGGAAGTGGGATAAAAAGGATCTTTCAAGGTGACAGAAGGCCAGTGTTCATCAGTAGAAGATTGTGGTTTCTATACCGTCTTATCTTAAGGAGTATTTGATTTTAGCTTACTGTGCAGCAGCTACTTTTGTAATTTCACATTTCTAACCTGGTGTCAGTATGCAGTGTTATGCTAGTAGAACTGTTCTGTGTCACATAGATTAATGTATTCTTGATTGTTTTAGTGAATCTTTTACTGTGTATATTCTTTTAGATGATGTTACTTAAGTCCCTGAATGATAGTTGCAGGTCTGTTTTAAAAGTGTTTTATAAAGCTTGATGGTCATAATAATATCTAGTGATGTTACTGGTTAGTGTTCTAGATTTAATAATCATTATAATAATGTGTTTTCCCAAATTATGTGGAATTTTCTAGATGTTACAGAGTGAACTTAGAGAAATTACTAAATATAAATAGGATTTAGAATACTATTTTACCCATCTATGATTGCTCTGCCTGATACTTATAAGTCAGCCTCTGCTTTGTAGTCAGAGAAGGAGAAGGAAATGTTAAGAAAGCAGAGAACAGGACGAGCAGGTATCTTAAACTATCGTAAAACATTTTACTTTTTAGAGACAAATGTATAGGCAAAATTACTTGTGTGTTGTGTGAGTAAGAATGTTTTTGACACAGTTTCTCATTTGACCACACTTTTAAAAATTGTTGTATTCTGTTGGTTGGGCTTCCCTGGTAACTCAGATGGTAAAGAATCCTTGCAGGAATGCAGGAGACCTAGGTTTGATCCTTGGGTCGGGAGGATCCCCTGGAGAAGGGAATGGCAACCCACTCCAGTATTCTTGCCTGGAGAATTCCATGGACAGAGGAGTCTGGCAGGCTGCAGTTCGTGAGATCGCGAAGAGTCAGACAAGACTGAGCAACTAACATTGCTTGCCTGGAAAAGGACAGAGGAACCTGGTGGGCTGCAGTCCATGGGGTTGCAGAATTGGACATGACTGAGCAACGAGCACACATTTTGCTGGTTATATTGTAGCTTTTGGAGATGGTGATGGAGGAGTTGTCCAGGGAGGCTATCATGCCCCTGGCTGAGCCCAACAGAACAGCATCACCTTCATAAATTCACTATGATCCAAGATGATAATGAGTTTTGGCAAGAAGTTACTGTAGCCTATTAACATCTGTCTGCACAATAGGAGTACAGAGCCTAGGTAATTATGTCATAGCTGAGTATTTCCCCATTCTTCCTGCGTATCAGAATGTTTTTGGCTACACTTTATATCACCTGATGACCCTTTAAATCTCTCTTAAGCTCAGGCCACACCCCATACTTCACACTGATTAAGTCAAAATCTCTCGGGGCTACAGCCTAAGGATCAGTAATTTTTAAAGGTCCACTGTTGATTCCACTTGGCAGCCAAGGTTGCAACCCATGGCTTCAGATATAGTAATCAGTTCAGTTCAGTTCAGTCGCTCAGTCATGTCCGACTTGCAGCCCCCATGAATCGCAGCACGCCAGGCCTCCCTGTCCATCACCAACTCCCGGAGTTCACTCAGACTCACGTCCATCGAGTCGGTGATGCCATCCAGCCATCTCATCCTCTGTCGTCCCCTTCTCTTCCTGCCCCCAATCCCTCCCAGCATCAGAGTCTTTTCCAATGAGTCAACTCTTCCCATGAGGTGGCCAAAGTACTGGAATTTCAGCTTTAGCATCGTTACTTCCAAAGAACACCCTGGACTGATCTCCTTTAGAATGGACTGGTTGGATCTCCTTGCAGCCACAGTTCAAAAGCATCAATTCTTCGGGGCTCAGCTTTCTTCACAGTCCAACTCTCACATCCGTACATGACCACTGGAAAAACCATAGCCTTGACTAGACGGACCTTTGTTGGCAAAGTAGTGTCTCTGCTTTTCAATATGCTATCTAGATTGGTCATAACTTTCCTTCCAAGGAGTAAGCGTCTTTTAATTTCATGGCTGCAGTCACCATTTGCAGTGATTTTGGAGCCCAGAAAAATAAAGTCTGACACTGTTTCCACTGTTTCCCCATCTATTTCCAATGAAGTGATGGGACTGGATGCCATGATCTTCATTTTCTGAATGTTGAGCTTTAAGCCAACTTTTTTACTCTCCTCTTTCACTTTCATCAAGAGGCTTTTTAATTCCTCTTCACTTTGTTCCATAAGGGTGGTGTCATCTGCATATCTGAGGTTATTGATGTTTCTCCTGGCAATCTTGATTCCAGCTTGTGCTTCTTCCAGCCCAGCATTTCTCATGATGTACCCTGAATATAAGTTAAAGAAGCAGAGTGACAATATACAGCCTTGACATACTCCTTTTCCTGTTTGGAACCAGTCTGTTGTTCCATGTTCAGTTCTAACTGTGGCTTCTTGACCTGCATATAGGTTTCTCAAGAGGCAGGTCAGGTGGTCTGGTATTCCCATCTCTTTCAGAATTTTCCACAGTTGATTGTGATCCACACAGTCAAAGGCTTTGGCATAGTCAATAAAGCAGAAATAGATATTTTTCTGGAACTCTCTTGTTTTTTTGATGATCCAGCGGATGTTAGCTATTTGATCTCTGGTTCCTCTGCCTTTTCTAAAACCAGCTTGAACGTCTGGAAGTCACAGTTCACGTATTGCTGAAGCCTGGCTTGGAGAATTTTGAGCATTACTTTACTAGCATGTGAGATGAGTGCAGTAGTTTGAGCATTCTTTGGCCTTGCCTTTTTTTGGGATTGGAATGAAAACTGACCTTTTCCAGTCCTGTGGCCACTGCTGAGTTTTCCAAGTTTGCTGGCATATTGAGTGCAGCACTTTCACAGTATCATCTTTCAGGATTTGAAATAGCTCAACTGAAATTCCATCACCTCCACTAGCTTTGTTTGTAGCGATGCTTTCTAAGGCCCACTTGACTTCACATTCCCGGATGTCTGGCTCTAGGTGAGTGATCACACCATCGTGATTATGTTGGTTGTGGAGATCTTTTTTGTACAGTTCTTTTGTGTATTCTTGCCACATCTTAATATCTTCTGCTTCTGTTCTTAAGAATGTTGCTTATTAAAATCACCTGGGAGATTTAGTCCACAATGTTCCTCCCCTCCCTCTCCCTTTATTACTTGAGTGAACCAGTGTTAACTGAAAGGAATATAGTCCATTCCCTAGATGTGTTAGGACAAAACATAAAACAAAGGACTAGTTCGTTAAGTACTCTTTTTGGGAGAAAACCTGCTTGTGTAAATGACTTTGCATTTAACCAGCATTATTTCATGTTTCATATTTCAAGACTTCCCTGGTAGCTCAGACGGTAAAGCATCTGCCTACGATGCAGGAGACCTGGGTTCAATCCCTGAGTCGGGAAGATCTCCTGGAGAAGGAAATGGCAACTCGCTCCAGTATTCTTGTCTGGAAAATCCCATGGACGGAGGAGCCTGGTAGGCTATAGTCCATGGGGTCGCAAAGAGTTGGATACGACTGAGCAACATCACTTTCTCTTTTCATTTCATGTTCATAATTTTGTGATATTTGTGCCGTGTTTGTACAGCCTCTGTGAGGGCAAAGATCATGTCTTTTCTGTTCATCACTATTTTCAGTACCTAACAGTGCCCAGCATATAGTGGCTGCTCAGTAAATGTTACAAAAATGGGCCATTAGCACTGAATTTGAAAGTACCTTGCTTACTGTTTTATATCTATATGTACTACCTATGTTATGAAGCTTTATAATTATGTTATCCACTAAGGAAAAAGATTTTCATAAAATAGAACGTAAGCAGGAAATAGATTTATTTAATTTTGAAAGATTTTTGCAGGTCAGGGATTCAGTGTGGGCTTCATAAAGTTTTGAAGGAAAATGGAGCGTACAGCACCAACAGTTCATACTTGGTGCTCAAATTTTAAAACAAAACATACAGAAAAACTAAAAGACAGATGTGTGCTTAATTTAACCTTCATGATAAACTAGACTAGAGCTTGGTCCATTTATCATCTCTTAGTTGTGTTTCACCCAGTCATAGTCTGTCCTAAAGTATTCAGTAGAGGATGGTAAATTAAAATGAGACGATCTGTTAAATATGATTGAAACATGATACAGATTTACAGTATAATGGCAAAGCTTAAACTTTGGACAAATGAATGTAAATTAATTTTGGACGTTAATCTCTCTTTTGCTTTGCTCCAAACTTTAAAATGTACAAGGAATGGGGGCAAGGATGCTACTTAAGAAAGGGTAAGTCATTCTACTCAAGACATCTAAAAGCTCTTATTGAATCTTTGTTATTCCAGAATTAGGGTGTCTCAGGTGCCCAAGTGCTAGGATTGAGGAAAACAAACATATCATACAAATTCACTCTGCCTGCTTAAAATCCTGCGTGGTTTAGATTTTCTCCTGTGGTCTGGTACTTTAGTCACATAAAACTCACTGGGTTGTTCTTTTCCCCCTTATTTTTTTTTAATTAAGTAAAAAAAAAAAAAGGCAAAACTTTTTTTTTTTGGTACATAGGAAACAATTTAGAATAGAAAAGAGTATACAGTGAAAAGTAGGTTTCCTTTCTACTACAGAGCACCAGATTCTTCTTAGAGGAAAACATATTAGCATTTTCTTGTATATCTTTCCAGAAGGAATCTGTTTATATTGCCAACATGCACATGCAGATAGCCGTTGTAGTTTACACCTGTAATAGAAGTATTTGTATCCATTGCTCTGTACTTTCCGTTTTCTTTTTTGTTCCCCCACCCACCCTATTTAACATGTCTTGCAGATCTTTCCAAATTATGTTTTTATTTTCCTCACTGTGAGTTGGTGTGGTCTCCATATTCTTAGCAGATGAAGTCTTCTCTTTCAAAGCCACATTTCCCCCCATAGCTCTTCATGTATTAATTAATCTCTTTTGCTTTGCTCCCATTTACTCTTTTTGTCACTCTATTACATACCTGTCATGGTCTGCTGTATATTATCATGATTTATATGTGGTTTTCTCTTTCTAAGTGTCATCTCCTCATCCCTGTATTTTTCCATATTCTGGTTTATCCTCATCTTCAGGACCTTAGTTACCACCTGTGCACTCAGGTCTGACATTTGTATCTACTCTGAGTTGTAGATATTTCACACAGACAAGGCTTTGACATTGTGATACATCTATTTCTTGTGTATTTCTTGTGCATCTCAAAAGCATCTTAATCCTAGCATGTCCAAAGCCATCTTCTTTTCCATTGTCTCTATCCTAGTATCTGTATGCATCTCAGTTGCACATCCAGAAAACTGAACTGTTCTTGATACCTCCTTCTCCCTTACCTCCTATATTCCAAAAAACACAAGTTTGGTTGATTTTTCCTTCCTGAATCTCTCTCGAATACATTGTCTTCTCTTTATCTCTAATACTGCCTTAGTCCAGTCTGCCTTCATCTTCACCTGAATTATCACAGTAGTCCACTGACAGGCTTTCTGGTTCTCTTCTAGATCATTTTCCATATAGAAATATGAGGAATGTTTTCAAAATGTAAATAGTAGTATGACAGCCCTGCCCCTGCTTAAAATATTTTGATGTCAGGATCTATAATATAGCTCAAAGGGTCCTGCTCCCTCTTCAGTTCCCCTCTCACTGCACTCTCCCCTGTTCTCTTTGCGTCTACCACACTAGGCTTGTTTCCAGGCCCTGCCTTTCACCTTGCTCCTTACACCTCTGGGCATTTACATATGCTGTTTAGTGTTCCCCAGCTCTTTCCTTTAACCTTTTCTAGTTAACCCCCACTGAGCGTTTCAAATATCATCTCAAACGTCGGTTACTCTGCAGATCTTCCCTGTGCTTCCTAACTAGGCCACATCCTCCTGTCACTCAGCAAATACACTTGTCCTTTGTAGCACATTCTCTGTTCCTTTGTGTGTGTGTGTGTGCGCGCATGCACACAGGTGGGCGTTAGTTTGGTTACTCACTATATTCCCAGATAGGCAGTAATTTCCCTGAAGGCAGTGGCCTTTATATCTTTAGTTTTCTGCATAAGTGCTTAGCACAGAATAGAAGACCCTCAAATCTTTAATGAGTAAATGAATGACTTTGTTTCCATTTTCTCCATTGAGTCAACTGTGGTGAAGTGTGCAAACTTTTGCAAAAGCTCAAGCACATACTTCAGGTTCAAAGTGAACTCATATACTGAGCAAGACACAGTATGGCTTAATAATGCTGCAGACTTCCCAAGGCTTTAAATTTACCAGAAAGAGGCAAACTTTCTGGGGATGGGGAATGGGAAGATAGTTGTGAACTGCTGACAGACTGCTAGGTCTATATTTTAGTTTTCTAAGCCATTTCCCCTCTCCCATTGTCTTATATCATTTCTCCCTAATAGTAAACTCATAGTTACTTTCCATCTAGAGAAATATGACTTCCCAGAGCAGTCAGGAGTAGCACCTGTTCACTTATAAAACAAATGTTTGAAGTTTGAAAAGAAATATAAAGGTATGGTTAAGATTGAGTTCTGTCTGCCTCCATACTAGCCATGGAGAATTTGGGCAGAGCTGCTTACCTGCTGTGAGCCTTGGTTTTCTCATTTGGGGAGCTGGGGTCTTATCTCACAGGACTGTTGCAAGGCTTAAATGAGATACACAGCATTTAATGCAGTGACCCTTGGCTGTATCAGCGGCATCCAAATTCTCAGTCAGTGCACGTGGTTACTGTTGTTGTTGCAGCAGCTCTTCCTTTCCGGACATACTTTCCCAATACAAAGGTTGCTAGGTCTACTTCACACATGTCCATTTAGCATTTGATGTACTTAATGTAATTAAATTTTTTCTACATGCCAGGAATATCCCAAAGCCCTGATCGCCATAGATAACCTTGTTAAAGTGAGTTACTCATTGATCACTGAAATTACCTTCTCCCCCACACTCCACTTCAGTGTCACAGGGAAGGTAGAACTCTATAGTCTTCAGCCAACAGAGTGGAAGGGACTAGGAGGAGAAAGGGTGGTGAGTGTTTGCCTTAACAACTTGGAGGGAATAATAGATATTCATGATGTCTTCATTAGTAAAAGTCTGGGATCTTCACACATATAGTACTTCATTTAAAGTTATGGGGAAATTGTTTAAACTGACTTTTGAGCCAGCATTGAAACTACTAGTTGTATTAATATGGTTAAAATGTGACCCAAGTTCCAAATTAACTGATTTTAAAACAGATTTGAAGAGTATGCATCCCTTTTTAAGTTTGAAACTTTTCATAAACCAACAGTTAAAGAAATGGCTACTAAGTTGCTTTAATATGGAAATGTTTACTTGTTCTTAACTTTATTTGTATTTTTTTTAATCAATAAACTTTATTTTTAGAGCAGTGTTAGGTTCATAACAAAATTGAGTAGAAAGTATGGAGAGTTCCTATAACACCTGCTGTCCTCACATACATAGCTTCCTCACCACCATCTCGTAACACACTGATACATTTGTTACTGATGAACCTACATTTGACACCTGGTCATCACTCAGTGTCTTTAGTTTACATTAGGGTTCACTCTTGGGTTCACTGTGGGTTTGGATGAAGGTACAATGACATGTGTTCACCGTGTATTGGAGGCGGTAGTGTTATAGAACCCACCTGCCCATGCAGGAAACACAAGAGACTCGGGTTCAATTCCTGGGTTGGGAAGATCGCTAGAGAAGGAAATGGCAATCTGTTCCAGTGTTCTTGCCTGGGAAATCCCATGGACAGAGAAGCCTGGCGGGGGTCCTTGGGGTCCATGGGGTCACAAAGTGTCGGACATGACTGAGTGCACACCCAGTCAGTACAGAATAAAGGTCCTCTGTGTTCTGCTTGTTCATCCCATCCTTCCCATTAAACCCTACCCACCACTGATCTTACAAACTCCATAGTTTTGATTTTTTCCAGAATGTCATATATTTGGAATCATACAACATCTATGAGTGGAAGATTGGCTTCTTCCACTGAGAATATGCATTTAAGTTTCCTCTGTGTTTTTTCATGACTTGATAGCTTACTTCTTTTGAACACTGAATAATGTTCTACCATCTGAATATATTAATACCAATTTATTTATCCCTTCACTGACTAAAGGCGGTCTTGGTTGCCTCAAAGTTTTGGCCATTATGAATAAAGCTGCTCTAAACATCCATGTGCAGGTTTTTGTATAGATACAAGTTTTCAGCTCATTAAGTACCAAGGTGCACAGTTGCTGGATTGTGTGGTAAGAGTATATGCTTAGTTTTGTAAGAAATTGGTCAAACTGCCTTCTGAAGAGGCTGTACCATTTTGCATCCCACCAGCAGTTAATAAGAGTTCCTGTCGCGCCACATCTTCGCCAGTATTTGTTGTTGTCAGTGTTTGGGATTTTGGCCACTCATATCGGGGTGTAGTGGTATCTTGTTTTAATTTAGAATTCCCTAATGATGTCTTTACATTTTATATTAGATCTGTGATCCATTTTGAGTTTATGTTTGTGAAGGGTGTAAGGTTTGTGTCCAAATTTTATTTTTTTTACCATATGGATGAGTTGTCCGTAGCATCATTTTTTGAAAAAACTATCTCTGTTGCATTGTATTACCTTCATTCCTTTGTCAAAGGTCACTCGACTTTATGTGGGTGTGTTTTCTGGCTTCTGTTTTTGTCCAGTTGATCCATTTGTCTATTCTTTTGCCAGTTCCCCAGTGTCTGGATTACGGTTGCTGTATAGTAAGTCTTGAAGTTGGATAGTGTCAGTCCTCTGACTTCATTCTCCTTTGATACTGTGTTGGCTTTCCTGGGTCTTTGTGTCTCATGTAAACTTTATGATCAGTTTGTTGATATCTACAGAGTAATGTGCTGGGATTTTTTGATGGTTTGCATTGAATCTGTAGATGGAAAGAACTGACATCTTGACAGTATTGAGTTTTCTTACCCATGAACATAGAGTATTTTCCATTTATTTAGTTCTTCTTTGGTTTTATTTGTATTTATAATAGATGTATCAATGTAGTGTTTTAAAATTTAGTCATGGTAGATAAGGTCTATTCAAATAGGTCTATTCAGGTTATATGAACATGTTTTCTTAGTTCACTCTTCCCTGGTGGCTCAGATGGTAAAGCATCTGCCTGCAATGCGGGAGACCTGGGTTTGATCCCTGGATTGGAAGATCCCCTGGAGAAGGAAATGGCACCCCACTCCAGTACTCTTGCCTGGAAAATCCTATGGACAGAGGAGCCTGGTAGGCTGCAGTCCATGGGGTCGCGAAGAGTAGGACACGACTGAGCGACCTCACTTTCACTTTGTCTTAGTTCAAGTTCTTTCATTCTTGTAGACATAAAATTAAACCCATGCTTAAGTAAGAACTTTGTATTAGTAATTTTTAAATTTTAAATGTGTACTACATGCAGGTATATTTATCAGTTTAATGGTTTAGAATGGGACGCTCACCATTATATTAGTTTTCATAGTTATGTCCGTCTTATGTCATTGTTGATAGTCTTATCTCCTTGAATTTAATTCAGCTTATTTTTAGATGGCCATAGGGATAGAAACCATATAGATTTTAGTGCAGATCTTTGCATTTGGCTTAGTATGGAATTAAAAAGCCATGTGGATAAAAGAATTGTATTTTTTTAAAAAGGGATATGTATAAAATTGAATCTATTGTTAAGCATTTGAAATTTCTTATGGGGCACTCCAGTTCTGTGAAAGGCTAGTGTTTATGGCCCTTGAGTAACAGTAATTGCTAAATTAATACTCAAGCGATGAGAAAATGGATTTTGCTAAGATCAGTTTTCCTGCTGCTAATGTTTAAAATAATGTCAGTCGTTAACAATAAGAACAGCTGGTAACAGAAAATTCCCAGGTGCGAGTTTGTCACGCTTAACTTTCCACTTGCTTTTTACTTTTGTTTGTTTTGTGTAGAAGATGTAATAACTTATGGGAAACATGGTATTTAAAGGGAGGAAAGGAGAAAAACAATAAAATAAAAGTACTTCTCATTTTCTTAATAGTATTTAAACAAATTTAAGTCCTTAATTATGGAATTTAACAATTCATCTTCTTTTTGGTGTTAGCAAATAGTGAGATTTCAGTAAACAAAGTTCCTGTTAATTTTGTCTCTGATTTTGCATAATTCGACTCAGAACTGAAATGGATTTTACTTTCGCTGTATCAGTAAATTACTAAGTAAATGAACCTTTTCTTTCGAAATTAATTCAGGTTTACCCCACTATTTGAAAGTAGAGTGCTCCTAGGAAACCTTTGGTAAGCCTAAATGACATCAAGTGAAGAAGCAGTTACCTTAGGACATGTCTTGCTCACAATGCACAAAATAAATCAAAATAAAGCACAGATGCCCACAGACTCACAGATCAGAGCTACGAAAGCTTGATGCTGAGACTCAGAGTGTAGTTCCTGGGGGAGGCAGCTGTTGGTGCTGCCCTCACTGCTCAGGACGTGCCGCCTCCGTGTTAAATGCAAGTGAAGACTGTTCGCTATTTTCACCTCTCACCTTTTTTTGCAAAAGCAAAGATCCTCTTAAGGTCTCTTTTGGTTGATGAAAACAGGCAGGTCTTTCGTAAGAGCAGGCATAAAGTGGCATAAGAATTGCATAAAGTGAATCTTTAAAAAGTAGGGGATACCTGTATAAAGAAAAAGTTCCTTTTTCACTTTCTTCTTTCCCTTTCTCCTGCCATTAAACATGCTCCAAGATCTCCCTTTCATCTCCGCTTGGGCAGATCGCATAACACTGTAGTCACTTTGAATGATTAAAATACATCTGCTTTTCAGGGCATAAAAAGCCCAGCCCACTGAAAGTTAAAGAGCCTGGTTCACATCTTGCAGCCTCATGGAGCTTATATTCTAGTGGGAGACAGACCAATAAATAGTAAGTGAGAGGAATAGATAAATACATGTTAGAGACTGATGCTATGGAGAAAAATAGAAGGATGAAACGTGTGGAGATTGTGTGTGACATTTTAGATGAGAGTGGCCAAGAAAAGCCTCACTGAGAGGTGGTTTTTGAGTCAACAAAGACCTTAAGAAGGTGGTGGAGCACAAACCATGTGCATATTTGAGGAAGAGTGTTCCAGGCAGAGAGACACTGCTGCAGAGGCCCCAAGGTGGATATGTACATTATATGTTGAAGAAAGAGTTGTATAGCCAGCTGAACAAGGAAACGAGGAGCAGATAAAAAGGATAGCAGCAAATGATACAGTGCCTTTAGGTCATAGAACTTTAACACAGAACAAGAAGGGAAGCCTTATCAGGGAGGGTTTTGACCACAGTTACGTGAGCTGATTGACTACCGTGGTGGGGTTAGGGTCCCACAGGGAAACAAGGAGGCTACTGGAGTTACCCTGCCAATGGATGCTGGTGTTTTCAGTCAGGGTTGAGGTGATCGGGAGAAGTAGTAGAATTTGAGGTATGTTTTGAAGATAGCATCAATGGAATTTACAGATGTGGGATAGAGATGAGTGCTGTCAAGGGTGAGGTCTAGGCGTTTGCCCTGAGCATCGGCCAAAGTAGGGAAACTTGTAAGAGGAATCGGGATCAGGGATTCAATTTGGGGCATGTTAAACTTTTCAAAATTATTGGATTCAAAATATTAGATTTCAAAATAAAGACTGTTTAGTAGGCATTTTGATTTATAGCCCTGAAAATCAGTATAGAAATGTAGGCTAGGGATACAAATTGGTGGGTTCAGAGCTTACTGTTGCTATTGGAAGCCATAAAGTAGCAGATCAACAAAAGAGTATATGTAGGTAGAAAGGAGAAGAAGTTTAAGGACTGAGCTCTGGACTGGCAATATTTAGAAGTTAGGGAGATAAGGAATGGCAATAGTGATTGCCATAGTGATAATGGCATTTAGTGATTGAGAAGGAGGGGCCAAGAAAGTTAGGAGGAAAACCAGGAAGGACAGTGAAGCAGAGAAAGCACATCAAGGAGGAAGAAGTGACTAACTGTGTCTATAAGATGAAGATTGAGAAATGAGCAATTAGAGCCATGATGAGGTCACTGGTGACCTTGGGTGAGAGCCGTTCCAGTGGGGTGGTGGTGGTGGTGGTGGTGGGGTAAGAGCCTGTTAGAGGTAACTGAAATGAGAGCTGGAAGCAGTAGAGGAATCAAGGTTAGCTCAAAGATTGAGGAAATGGCATCTTAGTATTCTTGTGGGCATGATTCACCAGAGAGGGAAAAACTGATGATCCAGGATGGAGTATAGAATTGTTGGAGTGTTGTTCTTTTTGGAAAAGAGAGACTAAGAACTAGTGGAAAGGTGTCGTTAGGACCTGTCTTGAGATTGCCAGCATTTAGCACCCCTTTTCTACTCAGTTATGACGCCTCAGTGGCAAGTCAGCTACTAGCCTGTAAAATGTTGTGGTTGAATTAGACTGAAGTCAGTCGTATATCCAGCATGCCCCTGCCACCTACCCTTGACTCCATCTACCTCCCCGCTAACCTACATCTTGGTTAGCAGGTGGCACCTTTGTGAGAAAGGAAGAGGGAAAGGAGGCCCTTATTCCAGATAGGGCAGCCAACAAGGGCTGAGTTTTAGCCCTAACTTACCTTGTGCTGTGCTGAGTTGCTTCAGTCATATCCGACTCTTTGTGACCTCATGGACTGTAGCCCACCAGGCTCCTTTGTCCATGAGGTTCTCAGGGCAATACTGGAGTAGGTTGCCATTTCCTTCTTCAGGGGATCTTCGAAACCCAGGGATCGAACCCACATCTCCTTTAAGTCCTGTGCCTTAGGCTAGGTGTTCTTAGAACACAGCCATGCAAGACAGTGGCTGCTGCTGCTAAGTCCCTTTAGTCGTGTCCGACTCTGTGCGACCCCATAGATGGCAGCCCACCAGGCTCCTCTGTGCATGTGATTCTCTAGCCAAGAACACTGGAGTGGGTTGCTGTTTTCTTCTCCACCAATACAGTGGGGAAAACCACATTTCATATCCTGCTGTCATAACCAGAGCCTTAGTGTCTTGTAGCAGAAATAGCCTAACTGAGAAGAAAGCAAACTTAAGAACCAGGAATTTGCTGTGGGAGTCCCAGCTCTTCTACCACCTGGAAGAGAGGATTTGAGATGGAAGACTTACTTTCTGTGAATTGGTTTCTTCAAGTGTAAATGGAGGGGTTGAGCTTCAACCAGATCCTTTTCATGCTGAAATTCTGTGAATCACTAAAGTATAGTAATCCCCAGCCATCTCAAGCATAACATAATTCTGCCAAAAACCAAAGAGTATCACTGAGGATATTCATTCAGTTTCTTTGGAGAATAGCTCTCCTTGTATTGCTCCCCAAATATTTGGGAAATTTGACTGAAGATTAAATTACACATAGTAGCACAGAAATTATAAGAAGAAATATATGTATAGCAAAACCATTGAAGTCAATAGAGATTTATTCAGATTTCATCCAAATTCTATCAGAATGTTTTATAGCTATGGGATATATGGAAAGTTATTTAACTCTCTGAACTTTAGTTTCCTCATCTAAAAAATAGTGATATAATAATTGTATGTTTTATAGATTCGTAAGGAGAATTCAGTGAGATGTGTACTAGGTGCTTTGAAAAATGCTTGGCTTCTTATGAAGTAAACCTTAGCTGCTGCTTTTATCACTGTCATTATTGTCGTCAGTGTGTGGAGAACTTGTATGGTTTAGAAGCAGCTTAGTAAAGCAGCTACACTGTAAAAGTCTCACACTATAGTTTTATAATGATTACTTTGAGTCATCAAGGGAAAAATTAACTTAGAAAAGGAAATGTCATTGAATCAGGTTAAAATGTCTTCTTTTTATAAACAAAACTGGTACTTCAGATCAGATCAGATCCTATCAGTCGCTCAGTCGTGTCCGACTCTTTGCAACCCCATGAACCGCAGCACGCCAGGCCTCCCTGTCCGTCACCAACTCCCGGAGTTCACTCAGACTCATGTCCATCGAGTCAGTGATGCCATCCAACTATCTCATCCTCTGTCGTCCCGTTCTCCTCCTGCCCCCAATCCCTCCTAGCATCAGAGTCCCCTCCAATGAGTCAACTTTTCTCATGAGGTGGCCAAAGTACTGGAGTTTCAGCCCCAGCATCATTCCTTCCAAAGAAATCCCAGGGCTGATCTCCTTTAGAATGGACTGGTTGGATCTTCTTGCAGTCCAAGGGACTCTCAAGAGTCTTCTCCAACACCACAGTTCAAAAGCATCAATTCTTCAGTGCTCAGCTTTCTTCACAGTCCAACTCTCACATCCATACATGACCACAGGAAAAACCATAGCCTTCACTAGACAGACCTTTGTTGGCAAAGTAATGTCTCTGCCTTTGAATATGCTATCTAGGTTGGTCATAACTTTCCTTCCAAGGAGTAAGCATCTTTTAATTTCATGGCTGCAGTCACCATGTGTAGTGATATTGGAGCCCAAAAAAATAAAGTCTGACACTGTTTCCCCATCTATTTCCCATGAAGTGATGGGACCAGATACCATGATCTTCGTTTTCTGAATGTTGAGCTTTAAGCCAACTTTCTCACTCTCCTCTTTCACTTTCATCAAGAGGTTTTTAGTTCCTCTTCACTTTCTGCCATAAGTGTGGTGTCATCTGCATATCTGAGGTTATTGATATTTCTCCCAGCAATCTTGATTCCAGCTTGTACTTCTTCCAGCCCAGCGTTTCTCATGGTGTACTCTGCATATAAGTTAAATAAGCAGGGTGACAATATACAGCCTTAACATACTCTTTTTCTTATTTGGAACCGGTCTGTTGTTCCATGTCCAGTTGTAACTGTTACTTCCTGACCTGCATATAGGTTTCTCAAGAGGCACGTCAGGTGGTCTGATATTCCCATTTCTTTCAGAATTTTCCTCAGTTTATTGTGATCCATGCAGTGAAGGCATTGGCATAGTCAGTAAAACAGAAATAGATGTTTGTCTGGAACTCTCTTGCTATTTTGATGATCCAGCGATGTTGGCAATTTGATCTCTGGTTCCTCTGCCTTTTCTAAAACCAGCTTGAACATCTGGAAGTCACAGTTCACGTATTGCTGAAGCCTGGCTTGGAGAATTTTGAGCATTACTTTACTAGCATGTGAGATGAGTGCAGTAGTTTGAGCATTCTTTGGCCTTGCCTTTCTTTGGGATTGGAATGAAAACTGACCTTTTCCAGTCCTGTGGCCACTGCTGAGTTTTCCAAATTTGCTGGCATACTGAGTGCAGCACTTTCACAGTATCATCTTCCAGGATTTGAAATAGCTCAACTGAAATTCCATCACCTCCACTAGCTTTGTTCATAGTGATGCTTTCTAAGCCCCACTTGACTTCCCATTCCAGGATGTCTGGCTCTAGGTGAGTGATCACACCATTGTGATTATCTGGGTCGTGAAGATCTTTTTTGTACAGTTCTTCAGTGTATTCTTGCCACCTCTTCTTAATATCTTCTCCTTCTGTTAGGTCCATACCATTTCTGTCCTTTATCGAGCCCATCTTTGCATGAAATGTTTCCTTGGTATCTCTAATTTTCTTGAGGAGATCTGTAGTCTTTCGCATTCTATTGTTTTCCTCTATTTCTTTGCATTGATCACTGAGGAAGGGTTACTTTTCTCTCCCTGCTATTCTTTGGAACTCTTCATTCAGATGCTTATGTCTTTCCTTTTCTCCTTTGATTTTCACTTCTCTTCTTTTCACAGCTATTTGTAAGGCCTCCCCAGACAGCCATTTTGCTTTTTTGCGTTTCTTTTCCATGGGGATGGTCTTGATCCCTGTCTCCTGTACAATGTCACGAATCTCCATCCATAGTTCATCAGGCACTCTTATCTATCAGATCTAGTCCCTTAAATCTATTTCTCACTTCCACTGTATAATCATAAGGGATTTGATTTAGGTCATACCTGAATGGTCTAGTGGTTTTCCCTACTTTCTTCAATTTAAGTCTGAATTTGGCAATAAGGAGCTCATGATCTGAGCCACAGTCAGCTCCTGGTCTTGTTTTTGCTGACTGTATAGAGCTTCTCCATCTTTGGCTGCAAAGAATATAATCAGTCTGATTTCGGTGTTGACCATCTGGTGATGTCCATGTTTAGAATCTTCTCTTGTGTTGTTGGAAGAGGGTGTTTGCTATGACCAGTGCATTCTCCTGGCAAAACTCTATTAGTCTTTGCCCTGCTTCATTCTGTATTCCAAGGCCAAAGTTGCCTGTTACCCCAGGTGTTTCTTGAGTTCATACTTTTGCATTCCAGTCCCCTATAATGAAAAGGACATCTTTTTTGGCCATAAAATAGGCCATAATAGTAAGATTTTATAGTTCATGTATATCTACCTTAAAAATAGGTTTTTGAAACATACTATAAACATTTTGATTGTACCATCACATTTTCTCCACTCTTTCTGTATGAACTGTTTTCAGAGTGATTATTGATAGCATTGCTTGCTTAATGTTTACAGTCTATAGTGTATGTTTTTCTGAATTAAGATATGGTCAGATCATTTAATGTATGTTTAAAAGTCCTAATGTCATTGCTTTATCAATGTTGGTTTGCACTTATTTTAAATCAAACATGCGGATTATTTCTAAACTGACAATCGCTAAAAGAAGAAAAACATTATATCTACTTTAGGGCAGAAAGTTAAGTTAGTCTGTAAGGTTAGAGCAAAACAGAAGTCTGTAAGGTAAATTTGAAAAGTACTGTGAGTTTAGATTTTATTTATCTGTCGTTGTAGTTTATAAATGAAATGATGGTGTTGAACACAGTGTAATGTACTTGGGATTTAGCACCACCTAGCACTCAGAACTTGAGATACATTCGCACTAAAGGGAACCAGGGCTCCTTGAAGAAGTAGCAGATTCCAAGGATGGGAGCCTGGAACATACTGTAATGCTAAAAAGTAAGAAAATGCTTCCCCCAAAATGATGGTGGCCTATGATAAGGATACAAGGGTCATTTTGAAGATGTTCCCGTTGGCCAATTCTGGGATAATTTGAGCATCAAAATAATTAAATGCAGTAAGAATTCTAAATCGTTAGGAAAACAGATAAGAATCCATGCTGCTGCTGCTGCTAAGTCGCTTCAGTCGTGTCCGACTCTGTGCAACCCCATAGCCTGCAGCCCACTAGGCTCCCCCGTCCCTGGGATTCTCCAGGCAAGAACACTGGAGTGGGTTGCCATTTCCTTCTCCAATGCATGAAAGTGAAAAGTGAAAGTGAAGTCGCTCAGTCGTGTCCAGCTCTTCGTGACCCCATGGAACCTACCAGGCTCCTCCGTCCATGGGATTTTCAAGGCAAGAGTACTGGAGTGGGGTGCCATTGCCTTCTCCAAGAATCCATGAGACCTCACCAAAATAATACACATGTTCATACAGATAGGAGAAGAGAGGGTTCAAGCACAGATGTGAAGGAAATGCTGACCTTGGAAAATTATGATTTTATCACTATCATAGTAAAGTTCACTTTAGCCAGGAATCACAAGTCGATATTAAATCTAGGATAGAAGTGCTGATGAAGAGTGGTATATTTGCACAGTCTTAGGCTTCCCTCCTGTTGGTTCAAGCGGTAAAGAATCCGCCTGCAATGCAGGAGACACAGGAGACTCGAGTTCGATCCCTGGGTCAGAAAGATTGCCTAGAGGAGAGCATGGCAATCCACTCCAGTATTCTTGCTGGGAAAAATCCCATGAACAGAGGAGCCTTGCAGGCTGTGGTCCATGGGGTCACAGAGTTGGACATACCTGAAGCAACTGAGCACACAGGCTGAGTTTCCAAAGACTGCCTCTTGGTTGCAGTCGCGTAGTACTTGATCTGGATAATGAAAATTACCATCACCAATGTGCCTCTGGATATGACACCCTGGGAAGAACGCAGCATCACTTACGTTCTCTTCTAGCCAGGAATGTACTGCCTGCATATAATCGCAAGGAAACACCAGACAAGTTCATAGTGATGAGCATTTTATTAAAATAAGAACTGTGTTCTTCAAAAATGCCCAATATTGTCGTAGGCAAAGGAAGGCTGAAAGGCTCTATGTTAAAGGAGACTAAAGACACTGGACATAGATGGTCAATCTCAAGACTGGGATCCTGTATCTGGATGAAAATTGAGGGTTTTTGTAAGGCATAATTGGGTCAGTTGACATTATTTTGCAGATTGTAGGTATTGTACAGATTTTACTTTTATTGAAGTTGTAGCTATATTGCAGTTGTATTAGATTGTTTTAGGAAATGATACTGAAATATTTATTTCAGAATAAATATTCTGAAAGGACTGATACATTGACCTTCTCTCAGATGGCGTAGAAAAAAAGCACTTGTGTGTGTGTGCATGTGTGTGCGTGTAATTTAGAAGGGGGTGGAGAAAGAGAAAAGGAGTTGACTAAAGCAAATGAGCAAAGTGGAATTCTGGATAAAGTTTCTTCGTTCTTGTGATTTTTCTGTAAGTTAGAACTATTTGCAAATGTGTTTATTCACACATCCCTGCACAAGTTGGTTGAGGCTTATTTCTTTTATATTTATCTCGTACTGTTCTAGGTTGGTAATTTACCTTTGATACTTAACTGGTTTAAGATGCTAATATTCATAGATCACAGATACACACATTGATTTTTAATTTCTTTTGAATAGTGCTGGGCCTAAAGGAGATAACATTTATGAATGGAGATCGACTATACTTGGTCCACCAGGTTCTGTATATGAAGGTGGTGTGTTTTTTCTGGATATCACATTTTCATCCGATTATCCATTTAAGCCACCAAAGGTAAGAACCTAGAATTGCATTCTTAATACTTACTCTTTTCCAGAATCATTTATCATAAGAGTTAATGTGTGGATGAAGTTACTGTTTTTCATGGATTATGTGGAAACTCTTCTAACCAATGATTTTTAAAATGTGGTGGTAATTGACTTCTGTTTTACAAATAGCTTTGTATACAATCAGTGGAGAGTGTGTTAAATGTAAATAAAGGTATGCCACTTTGCATATCAATAAGCAAATAAATTATGGTATGAGAGAAAATAGCATATGAACCTTACTTAAGAAACCTGTTGGGATAAAAGGTAAATTTGACAGCTTTGGGAAATAAGAGTTAGGTATCTTGAATTTTTTGCTGAATACCCTATCTTTATAGATAAGCAAAAACTAGAAACCTATAACAAAGAAGAGGGAACTAATACTATTTAATATATTTATTTTGTGCCCACTGTAAGTATGATGCATTAATGAGAAAGAGAGAGGCTGAGTGAGAATTATGAGAGAATGAGAGAGGCTAAGTATGAATTATGTGGATAACAGCGAAAAGGGTTCAGTTGTGTCTTGTAATGACTGACAATTATTTTTAAAGTCTTAAACATAGCAGTTACTTGACTAGTTTCTTCTTCTGACTTCTCCCTGTAAAATGGTCAAGCCAGCATTTTTTAGCATCAGTATTAAGTGTGAGTCTAATGATGCTGTAGTTAGACTTATAAGCGGAGAAGGCAGTAAGATGTTGTAGAGAAATGTTAAGCCAGCTTTCATGAAATGTTTTTCTTTTCAATGTAGTTCCTTACATTGCTTCCATTATTTAAAGTATGTGTAACGATTTAGAGCCTGTGCTCACATGCCTGCCTGTTACGTGTGTGTGTAAAAATAATTTTTTTTATTCCCTCACTGAATAAGGTAACAACAGTTCCATCTAGTGGTATTTACCTCAAATTGCAGATACCAGGGTTCCTTATCACCTACAGGTATTTGCTCACAACTATAGCTGTCAGTTTTTGAGAGCTTTCCTAAGTGGTCCCATCAGCATCTAAGATTTTTAACTAATTGTTTTATTTAATGTTCTCCAGTATGTCTAGTATCTCTTGATAATCAGTCAAAGACAGTGACAAAACCCTCATGTTAATAAAACTGAAGATTGTATTCATACTCAGAATGACACATGTTAAATTCCAGCATATCATTAAGTATTTAGTTTGCCTTAAGTCCTTAAGTTTCCTGTATGATACAGGAAAGCAAAACTTTAGCAGAATAGCTCATGACTGTATCTGTAGTAATGCTTATTTCTACTTGCCTCATTTTTCATATTGGAAATTGGTTTTAACATGGTAGAAAAATTAGCAGAAAAAAATTTACAATATTTAGTTTTTATGAAATTGTTTTTATACATGAGGGATAATTTGTTAAAGGAAAACACATTTTTCTTAGCATCTATTAATGAAAATAGAAATGGACTATCATGCTGCTGCTAAGTCGCTTCAGTCGTGTCCGACTCTGTGCGACCCCATAGACGGCAGCCCACCAGGCTCCCCCATCCCTGGGATTCTCCAGGCAAGAACACTGGAGTGGGTTGCCATTTCCATCTCCAATGCATGAAAGTGAAAAGTGAAAGTGAAGTTGCTCAGTGTGTCCGACTCTTCACGTCCCCAGGGTCTGCAGAGGACAGGCTCCTCTGTCCATGGGATTTTCCAGGCAAAAATACTGGAGTGGCGTGCCATTGCCTTCTCCATGGACTATCATAGTTACATATATTTGATTTGTCATCATTGTTTTGGTTAATACAGTGTTTATTAACTTAGCACGTTAATTTTTTTGTTAAAGTCTCAATATTTTTATTTTTTAGCCCTTAATGTTGATTCCTTCCTCTTCCCTAAGATATCTTATATAGTGTTTTGAAGCATTCTTCAGATCTATAGTTGGACAAGTGAAAAAGAATAAAACTTCTGCTGTTATCTTGGTTTAGGTATAATTGCTTCTCTACAGTTCTGCTTATTTTTGAAGTTCAGATAAGGTGTTGTTCTTCTTGAAGAATAATAGAAATTTAATTCTTTTCTGTTCATTGTTTAAAAGCTGAAAGTATTCAAAATATTAATCATGTTTTGTAAGCTCTCTATTGAGTAGTCAGCTGTCAATGATATGAACATACGTTATTCCCATATTCTAGAGCAGAGCCGGTAGAAATATAATGCAGGCTACATGTGTCATTTTTGATAGAAATAGTGAAATTGACTTTAATAACATTTTACTTAATCCAGCATGTCCAAAAATACTGTCATTTCAATATGTAATCAGTAGAATTATCATGAATGCCCTATTTTACATTCTCTGTCTGGTATTGAGTCTTTGAAATCTAGTGTGTATTTTATACTTTTAGCCCATCTTATTTCTTACCAGCCACATTTTAGGAGTTCTGTGTAACTAGTATGTACTGTGTTAGAACAGTTCTAGAATTATATACAGTAGTTTTTTCTTATCCTCAGAAGCAGAATTCCAAGACCCTCAATGGATGCCTGAAATCACAGATAATACCAGACTCTATATAATGCTGTTTTTTTCCCATGCATAAATACCTATAGCAATGTACTATGATAAATGTTACAAGATTGTGGTCCCTCTCAAAATATCTTGTACACATTGAATGTCTTTCCCATTGTAACTAAGCACTTGTGGCTGTAGCTTTTGAGGCTTGAGGTACAACAGCAAAACTAGCACAAGTTCCCCCCGCTCCTCCCCTGCCTTTTTTTTTTTTTTTGGAATTTCATGGATAAAAGTCTCATTCTTACCATAGATCTTAGCAACCTCAGAGTAGAATTTGTTTTCCTGCCCTTGTTACATTGAAAACTTTCATCTTTTCACTCAACACAAGAACTTCATGGCTTCTCTTTCCAGATCTGAATTGCCAGCATCACTGCTCTTGAGCTTTGGGGCAATTATGAAGTAAAGTAAGGGTGACTTGAACGCAAGCACTGCAGTACTGCAGCCGTTGAGCTGATAACCAGGATGCTACTTAGTAGCCTGTGACTGGCAGGATTGTGCTGAACACCCAGGCAGGGCAGGACAGTACAAGACTTCATCATGCTACTCAGAACAGCACAGTTTAAAACTTCTAAATTGTTCATTTCTGAACTTTTGCATTTAATGTCTTTGGATCCCAGTTGATCTGAGGGGTCTAAAACTGGAACTGTGGAGGGTAAAAGTGTAGATAAAATGGGTACTACTGTAGTCTTTTCCTCCTCCTTCCCCACTACACCAGTGTTTTTAATTATGCATCCTTATCAGAAATACACATTTGAGGGCTTTACCCATTTTCTTCCCAGACTCCACTTGGGAGATTACCAGTTCCAAGGGTTCGGGAACTATCTTTTCTATTTTGCAGTTCTAAATTAAGAATTAACCACTGAATTTGTGATTGTTTTGAAATTTGCCACTATTGTTTCTATGAGTTATTCTCTTCTTTTCCACATGTTTCAAGGATATAATGGTTTTCCTTTATTCAGTAGTTTAAGACCTTACTTGTTTTGTTTGACTGTCTTATTCTAACAAGACAGTGAGCCATTTGGGGAAATTAAAGTCTGAGAAATAGAAACACTGGTGATTTCACCAACCTTCTGCAGTACTTTTTGACACATGGCAAAAGATTAGTGATGAGTTGATGGCCTTTTTTTTACTAATGTAACTTTAGTTTTATGTTTAAAAAATTCGTCACTACTTTCTCTCACTTTTGGCACCAAAACGTTTCTTTTCTCCCTCATTTCCTATTTTTAAACAGGGGTGTATGTGTACATGCCTGCACATACATATATTGAATTACTGTATCATTTATTTAAACAATTCTGCACCTCGCTTTGTTTTAAAAGCAATGTAGTTCCTGCTATACTGGATAAAAACAAAACTTCCTGCAACTGAATTAAAGAAAATAATTTAATTTTGCTATTACAAAAACTAGTGTTTGATTAGCTCTTCAGTTATATGCTATTTGCTATGATCTGTAACATGTTCCACTTCATTTTTGCTAGTGAGAGTTTTGGTTGGTAATAAAGCTTATCTGTTTTTAATGTCGCTGCCCTTAGGTTACTTTCCGCACCAGAATCTATCACTGCAACATCAATAGTCAGGGAGTCATCTGCCTGGACATCCTTAAAGACAACTGGAGTCCTGCTTTGACTATTTCAAAGGTTTTGCTGTCAATTTGTTCTCTTTTGACAGACTGCAACCCTGGTAAGTAGATTTTTATTAACACATTCAGTGAGGTTCCAAAAATCAGTGCATTTTTCTCAGTTAGCTTAAGGCCTAAGGTGAATTTAAGAAGTAAATGCTATTGGTAGAAAGATCAGCAAAAAACACTTTTTGAGAAGCTTATCAATGCCATTTCAAATAGAATAGACCAAAAGTTTGACAATAACTTCTTTAGTTTGTTAATGGTGTAAGTAAGTGTTAGTCACTCAGTCGTGCCCGACTCTTGGTGACCCCATGGACCGCAGCCCACCAGGTTCCCCTGTCCATGAGACTTTCCAGGCAAGGATACTGGAGTGGGTCGCCATTTCCTTCTCCAGGGGATCTTCCCAACCCAGGGATCGAACCCAGGTCTCCTGCACTGCAGGCAGATTCTTTACCTACTGAGCTACAAGGGAAGCCGTTGTTAATGGCTTACTACCCTGTAATTATTTTCTCCCTGTCATTGATGAACTCCCTATTTTCTGAATTACAGAGTTGTGCAGACCCCTTCTGATGTGAGTGTTTCTGACAGCATCTCCTCTTGCTCCTTCCCTGCTGTCATGTGCTTGCATGCAGTCAGCTGCTCAGCAATGAAGGGCTCCTTGTTCTCCCTTCCATCCTTTTTGGATTATGGTTAGCTTTATTAGATGTGGTAATAGTGGATATTAAAATGATAACTGATGAGAGAGTTAGACTAGATTATGATTATTAAAATTCAGGGATAAAGTCATTAGTGTGTAACTTTTAAGAAATGCTTAACTGCCACACACGATCTTTCATGTGGGTAGCTGACTTGAAAAAGTAATGTATAAGTGTGGGATTTCACATGTGATATCTTGTAAACAAATAGACTTATTTTTTCCTAAATATTTAATCAACCACCAAAGGCTATTACTGTTATTTTAGACCCAGCAGTTGCATATGTACCATAGAGAGAGAGAGAGATAGTATAGGGATATGTAGAAGGATATTCATTGTGGCATCATTTATTAAAGCAAAAGATTGTAAACAACCTTCATGGCCATTAGCAGAGGATGTAGCTTAAAGAGGTAGCTCTGTGTGAATTAATGGAGAAAACTCTCGAAGATACATTAAGCTAAAAAAGCACAGCACTGAAAAATAGGCAAAACGATAATATTCTAAATGCTTATAAATACATATAATGTCTCTGGGTAGAGATGCTATAAATCATTTGCCAGGAAGAGAAACTTCTAAATAGTTGGAGGCAGGAAGGAAGAGAGCTTTTTTACATTTTACTGGCTGTTGATTGATATGCTTCAAATTTTGTACCACATCTACATAGTGGACCTTCTTGAAAAACAAGCTCAAAATAAAATTTACGTCTCAGATTCAGTTTCCCGCTCAGAATATTATTTAAAACAAAATGGCAAGTAAGTTTTCAAATGGAGGTAAGGATGATGATTTAAATCATATTATTGTACAGAATAAAAGAAATATTTCATTCTGAAAAGCCTTGCATCATAGGATCTGCATTTGGAAAAATTAATTTTTAAGTATCCATAGGAAGACAAATACTGGCACACTTACTTTTCAGTAAAATGCTAAGGGTGAAAAATAGTTTTTATATATTAAAGATGCACACATTTTTTAAAAAAATCACACATTTTAAAAGCTTTATTATTAACTTTATTTTTAAAGAGGCTTTTCTAATTTGAATATTAAAATATAAAGATGATTATGTTACTTTAAGCATTTTTCTTTTTGAGAAATTAGCTATTATATATCAAGATGCTGCTGAAAAATCAACATTTCAGTTCCAAACTGCTAGAACTGAATCGTTAAGACACTGTATAATATCTTCTAATGTTCTTTCCACTTTTCCAGCGGATCCTCTGGTTGGAAGCATAGCCACTCAGTATTTGACCAACAGAGCAGAACATGACAGGATAGCCAGACAGTGGACCAAGCGATACGCAACATAATTCACATAATTTGTATGCAGTGTGAAGGAGCAGAAGGCATCTTCCCACTGTGCTGCAGATCTTTATAGCCTTTACAATACGGACTTCTGTGTATATGTTATACTGATTCTACTCTCTGCTTTTATCCTTTGGAGACTGGGAGACTCCCCAAAAAGGTAAATGCTATCAAGAGTAGAACTTTGTAGCTGTAGATTAGTTCTGTTTAAAACGCCTACTTGCAAGTCTTGCTTCTTTGGGATATCAAAATGTATTTTGTGATGTACTAAGGATACTGGTCCTGAAGTCTACCAAATATTATAGTGCATTTTAGCCTAATTCATTATCTGTATGAAGTTATAAAAGTAGCCGTAGATGATTAGGAATTATGTCATTTGTATTAAACCCAGATCTATTTCTGAGTATGTGGTTCATGCTGTTGTGAAAAATGTTTTACCTTTTACCTTTGTCAGTTTGTAACGAGAGGATTTCCTTTTACCCTTTGTAGCTCAGAGAGCACCTGATGTATCATCTCAAACACAATAAACATGCTCCTGAAGGCATAGTTTCCTGTCGTAATATTTTAAGTCAGTTTTGTTAGAAGGCGTGTCTGAGATGATTGTTGTTGAAATAAAAATGTGAATATGAAGATTGACTACGAAGGACTAGTACAAATAAATCATTTATTAAATGGAAAACATTTCAAATCTTATAAATGTGTAGAGTTTTTGTCCTCTAAGTCCTAATGAGAGAATACATGAGCTTAAATATACAGAAATACATTTTTAACCATTGGTCTCAAAAACACATAAAGCTCTACTTTGATGATGTGACATCAAAATAACATAAAATCCTGGCTTAAAAGATTTGATATCCAAAATGGTGACTTCTGTCCACCATTGGGCAATATTGTCAAATAACTTTAATCCGGTATCCCTTCTGTGTCTTTCATGCATTTTTTTTTTTTTTAACTTATCCTGTTCCTGAGTTTTCATGGTGTTTTTTGGTGTATATTATCATACTTATTATGGCACTTGCCAAGCAGAGATAGCTGGTTGAACACAAACTTTCGTCTATCCTGAAGGTAGAATAGTATTCCAGATTAGTGTGCAGATGTAGCATTAATTCTCAGTTGAAAAAATAGAGAATTTTAAGGGTTTACAGGTTATATGGATTTCTTCTTTCTAGTTATAATTATTAAATACTAGATTTCTTACAGGAGTTAATTTACTTTTCAATATTTAGATTGGTCAGCAGAGTATAAATGTTTTCCTCTGGTTGGGATAGTTATTAAGGTAATTTCCTGGTCATGCTGCAGGTTTGTGGAATATGGGGATATGTCTTATCCATTCCAAAAGTTGGAAATAGAGTACCATCTTAAAATGTGTAGAATGAAACTCTTAGCATAGAAGTACGTTGCTCCAAGATAATAAAGCAAAGCATTTCGAATTGTACATAGCCTTACAAAGAATGATGGACTCCTGCTAGAGTACTTGTCAGTAGAAGTCTTAAACCAGCGTAAAATAAAATCACGCTTTCACTTAACACCCCTACTCTCCAAATAACTCCTCGTTACAAAAGTACACCAAACAGGCTTAGGCCCGTGAAAACCTCTGAGCCTTGAATATTAAAAGCAGTAACTAATAATATGAACTGGAGTCAAGTCAGTGTGATGAGAATGGGGATTTTTTATGTAAGCTCTTGAGGATTTCTATGTAGGTGAAGGGTAGAAAGTAGTTTTTACCCACTTCCACCATTGTACGTCCTGTACCCTAGATTAATAAACTCTCGATGCCAGAAAAGTGTTCATCATACTGAATATCAGGATATTTGGGGGATGCGATTCTTGAACTTCCTTCATTTGCTATGAGCCTGTTTACTACCATCAACCTGCTTACTTGCAGGTTTTGTCCAGTACTCACCTGGGACAGAGTGGAAAGAATTGGTGACATAAAAATATTTGTGGCTCTTCCACGAACTACCTTTGTGGCCTTAAATAAGACACTTTCAATTTTTTTTTTGTAAAATACAAGTTAATTTAATTATTTCCCTGTTCTCTCTTAGTCTTTAAACTCAGTCATTCTAATCTTATAAAATTTTGTTACGCATGTTCTGCTTTCTTTTGCAGGGAACAGGCCACAGTTTCAAGTGGACTGAAAAATAAGTCATCACTTGGATTCCTTAAAATTCTAAATTTGTAAAAATCTTTTCTATTTCTGATCCACTTCCCAGTTACATAGGTGTCCATCCATGTATACTACAAATAGGGGATTTTTTTTTTTCCTCATAAAACTTTGCTCTGGAGGTGAAACTAGGTTTTTTCCCTCATTCATTAAGAGCAAGTTTTACAAGTTCCAGGTTCAAATGTAGTAGTATGCAAGAGCAGCCCTGGCACCATATACCCTGCTGAGCCTGGAGTGTCCTCATCTTCACTCTGTGCCCTCAGGGCCTGCCTGTGCAGCACATGCCGGGCTCCGTTTAGTCACTGAGGTGCCTCATCTCGTTCAGTATCACCCCAAAAAGCTTTCAGAGAGAGGTGCTTTGATGATCCTCAGTTGACAGAATAAAACCAATAGATGAACAGGTTAAATACTTGCTGCAGATTAAACAGCCAGCATGATGTGAATGGAGGTACAATCCCCATTCTTCACCAGTAGGCTTAAGTGTTTTTGTTCATAGTGTTACAGTTAATATTGAATATATATGTTTATATGTAAAAGCAGGTATACATAGATTAATTGAAAACTTCTGAAAGGTAATCTGTGAGTACAGTTTTGCATTTTAGTCAATCCTTATTTTAATCTTCTATTTTAGTCTCAAATGGAACCTTACAAAATAGCGCTTTATTAATTGATTCCAGTGAATATGAGGTACGTTTATTTATCTTCTTAGATATTTGTCATAAGAATACTTTCAATATCACTGGTTTCCGTTTTTTAATTTGGAAAATGAGATAAGTGATGATATTTTAAATTTATTTACCTATGCCATCACATCGCCACATGAAAAAATTTGTATTGATAAATTTTATCATTTAATGATGAGCCTTTTCAAAATAATAAGATGTATTAGTTGTCTAGACATTGTCTCTTTTTTTTTAATTTAATCAGGTATCATGGGGATAAAATTTAGAGGTTTGACTTGGCCTTGTGTGTACATTACTCTTTCTAACAAGAACCATGAGGTGTTGTGTACTTGGACTCAGTCCACTACTTGCCCAAGTATATTCTTGTAACAATACAAAAATGATTATATAGTAAAGTTCGAGCCAGTTTCAGTCCTGCGTGTGGCTTCACCTGTTAACCAAGATTGTAGTCAAGTTAATCCCGTACACATTTTCATTGACTTTTATGTTATGGTCTTTGATAGAATTATGGCATGATTTGAAGCATTATTTTCATAAAACTATTGCAAGTTATTTGAAGAGGCTGAGATAATGATTCTACAATAATTATCCTCTTGTGTTTCAGTATTTCTTTAGATAAATAGAATATATGAATAAACCCATTGCTTCCTATCTAAATTACCAAGTTTTTCAAGTAATGCCCAAATAATAGAAAATAATTCATAATTTTAATAGGCAGGTGTTTTTTGAGACATCAGTTTTTGGTAACTAGTTTGTTAACTTCTGGGGGGTCAAGTTATTCTCTGATTTAAAGGTACTGCTCCAGTGTGTAATGGGGTGTTTCTACACAGTGGAATGATAGTCCTTTCAAAGTGGTTATGAAATGAATTTGGGGGACTGGTTTATAAACTGTGTTGCCAACAGTGATTAAGTGGCGTTAAAACCTTGTCAGACAGAATGAACCTAGATTCTACTGATGAGTACATTTAGAGAAATATAAATTCAGTTTACATCTATAGGTTATCTTGCTGAAGTCCAATGAGGCTAAAGCCAGTTAATTATTCAGGTCTTTTTAACACAGAACATAAAAAACAAGTTTTCCCCCAAATCCAGTTCCCTGAAGTTTTTCTCAAGTTCAGCTCTTCTGATGAAACCTTTGCAGAAGTTTTTCTGAAGTTCAGCTCTTCTGATGAAACCTTTCCATTTTACTGTTGTGTAACTTTAGTCCGTCAGTCTGTTTCTCATTTTCTTTCTTTTCCTTTGGATGGGGTGGGTGGGCGGGGGGTGGTTATGCTATATACCAACTGGCCTCCATTGCGAGTTTATTCTACAAATTAAGTTTGCTTATTGAAGGTCCTTTCAGGCACTGTAATACATGCAGAGATGAATACATCCTTAAATAGTTTATCCTTTTTCTGTCCAAATAGATTTTCCCTCTTAGCAGAGGAGAACATATCTTTGTTAACGTGTATTCATTTTCTACTGAACAAGAAATTAAAACAAATGTCTCAGCTGATTTAGCTATGAACATATTAGTGTAATAATTTGGTAAGTTTTATCTAATCTATATGATGTTAAACGTTCTTAATACTATTTGATGCTTTGAAAATAATTACTCTTTTTCAAACTACTCTGAATACCCAATATCTCTAGTATGCGTTTTGTTGTTAATATTCAGTTTAACACCTTGTATATTTCTCGATAGTGAGCTTTTGGAGGATAATATCTGTAGTCCTTGTCTCTGTGTCTCAGCCCAGTATCTCTTGTACCATGATAGATGTTTACTGAATGAATGCATATGATATCATGGGTGTAATCTCTGTAAGGTTGTTCAGGGACCATCCATGTGAAGCATGTCAGTCCTGTTGCCTTTAATTCCCTGTCATGCTGATTCAGTGCTTTATACTTGGTAGATACTGGATATTCCTGTTAACTTGAAGTGTGAGAAGTAGCAATGGGTTATTTTCGTAACTTACTTAGTATCTACTTGTTTAAAGTGGAGAATGAATTAATCTTGTAATTTTAAAAGGCCTTAATTATACCAAAATGCTCTCTGCCCTACAAAGTGTTCATCGTTTCCCATTATCATTACTATCTTATTTGGTATATTTCTCCCGCTCCTTTTTACTGGTAAGAAGGCAAAGGACACAGTGGAATATATGTATCTGCTTACAGTAATTCTGTTACGGAAATCTAGTAAGAAAAATGAAAATGGTAACTTTCGAAAAAATTTCTCTTAAGAGAAATAATTTAGGGAAAAGGAACAAGTGTACCCTTATAGTAGTATGGAGAGGGGCAGTCTTAGAGTGTTGAAAGTCAGTCATTGAAATATTATCCAAATCTTTTCATTTTGTTTTTCTTTCCCATTTCTATCTTTGTGAGAAAAGAGGAATAGAATAGGATAAAGAATCAAATGAGTCGCTTTTTTTCTTTATTGCCCTACGTTTATTGCCCTGTGTGTGGACTGGGTAAAAGATCCCTTGATTCCAGAAGTTAATTCCAGTTTCTTACAACGTGAGTATTTCGTAAGTCGGCTGAGCAAATTCAGGTATGTTGTCTGCTTACCACTCCAGGCCCATCTCACACCCAGAGTGGAGAATGAACCCAGGGAGAAACAGGTTACTGAGCACTGTTGATCACCGAGGGAAGTCCTGATACTCAAGGGGCAAGTGTGTGAGGAATGTTAGAGATTCTCTAAGACTGAGACAGGCATGCTTATAGCAAGTCAGTGTACGAGCATTTCACGCTATGTAGTGATGAAGAAGAGTAATTATGAGGGATACGGGGAGTTGCAGGGGTATTAGTGGCACCCCTTGCTTGATTCTTACATTATTTTTTAGGAGCGTGTTAGCCCACTGCTAAACTCTTTCCCTGGCTACACAACCCCCAAATGGTAAAGGTCATTTTGAGTCATGTGGGACAGCTTTTTTTCTTCTGTAATTTTTTTTAATGACACACATTTTATTTGTTTGTTAGTTACCTTTTACTTGATCATGAGCCCCTACAAATCAGGGATCAGGTTCATTTCACTCAGTAAGTTAGTGGTCGTGTATTCAGGCCAACATTGGTTTCAGTGCTTAGGATTAGCATTGAACAAAGCACATGAAAATCCCTATCGTAGGTTGTTTACTTTCCAGTTCAAGGTGACAAACAGGTTTTTTTGCGGGGGAGTGTTGTATGTATATAATATGTGCTAAGTCACTTAAGTCGTGTTCAACTCTTAGGGACCCTGTGGGCTGACAGGCTCCTCTGTCCATGGGATTCTCTAAGCAAGAATACTGTAGTGAGTTGCTATTTCCTTCTTCAGGGGATCTTCCCAACCCAGGGATTGAATCCACATCTCATGTCTCCTGCATTAACAAGCAGGTTCTTTACCACTAGTGCCACCTGCGAAGCCCTTGTATTACATAATATATATATGATGGTAAGTGCTATGTCAAAAAGTAAAGCAGGCAATGTGTGCCATGAGGGAGAAAGGGGAGGGTGTAGGCCAGTTGTAAAAGGGTTATCAGAGAAGGCTTAGCCAAAAATGTCAGCCAAGAGCTGAAGATGGTAAAGGATAAGGGGGAGGAGGAGTGTGGAAATTCCAGGCAAAGGAAATAGCAGATGAAAAGACCCAGGAGCCAGGAGCATGCTCAATGCTTGCAGAAAACGGCAAGACCCCGGAGAAGCTGGGGTAGAGTGAGCAACTAGAAGAGTAAGAGGCAAAGTCAAGACTGACTGCTGACAAGTCACATAGGGCCATTTAGTGTGTTAATAGTGCCTTGGAAGGAGTCTGGGTATTCCAGATGAGATGAAAGCCACTGGAGTGTTGTAGTCAAACAGTGATGAAATTACGACATGTTTTAGAATTTCTGATTACTGTTAGGGAAAAGACTTGGTGGGTTAGAGCTGGCTTAGAGATTGACATCTACCTGGGTAGCATTAGTGTAGGTAGTAGGAAATCATCAGATTCTGGTTGAAGGTAGCTAATAAGTTTTGCTGATAGACTTAACTGTGGTGTGAAAAGTCAAAGTTTAGCACCTGAGAAAACCAGAAGGCTGGAATTGTAGTTAATTAAGATGAGTCTGGAGGTGGAGCAGGAGTGTAGAAAGATGAAGAGCTTCATGTTAACAGGTTAAATTCAAAGTGCCTATGAAATGTCCATAGAGAGACGTCAGAGTAGCGGATATCCAGATCTGAGATTTGGGAGTTAGTTCTGGGTCATTCACATACATTTGGGATTCATGAGTGGATAGTTGATGTTTACAGTTATGGGATTGGATGAGATCATCAAGGAAATGAGTGCTGCTAGAGAAGAAAGAAGTCTGGGCACTCCAGTTTCAGAAGCCAAGGACACACGGAATCAGCAGAAGAACCCAGGAAGTAGAAGGACATCCCCAGGAGAGCATGGGGACCCAAAAAGAAAGTGAAGAGTTTCCTGGAGATGGGAATGATCTGTAGCTTCAGATGTGACTGAGGATCCACCTAAGATGCTGCTGCTGCTGCTAAGTCACTTCAGCCGTGTCCAACTCTGTGTGACCCCATAGACGGCAGCCCACCAGGCTCCCCTGTCCCTGGGATTCTCCAGGCAAGAACACTGGAGTAGGTTGCCATTTCTTTCTCCAGTGCATGAAAGAGAAAAGTGAAAGTGAAGTTGCCCAGTCCTGTCCGACTCTTAGCGACCCCATGGACTGCAGCCCACCAGGCTCCTCCGTCCATGGGATTTTCCAGGCAAGAGTACTGGAGTGGGGTGCCATTGCCTTCTCCGAACTAAGATGCAGAATGTGGCTATTTTAATTCCCACCTGATGAGCAGTGGTCATCAGTGACTAATAAAAGTGGCAAGATCAAAAGCTCTGTTGGAGTAGGTGCCGAAGGTAACAAACTGTAGACTTCTGACAGTTTTGCAATAGAGAAATGGAGGGTAGTTTCCTTTATTTAAGATGGGGGGAATTATACTGTATGTTGATGAGGAAGATGAACAGGGAGAAATGGGTGAGCAGGGCAGAGAAGCAGTGTCCTAGAGAAGATTGTCTGCACTGTTTTCGGGGTGTTTCCAAAGCTCTCTGCACTCCCCTTGGATCTCTCTCTCTTCCTGACAACACTAGGAGCTCTTGAGGGGCGTATCCCCACTTAAAGCAGTATTGGCCTTCACTGAACTCGAGCTGTCCTACTTAGGCAGAAGGAGATGGGATCTAGCATAGACGTGAAGTGGCTGTTCTTTGCTGGGAACGTGACATCTCATACCACCCATAGTAGTAGAACAAGCAGAAGGCAAGGGGATAGGTCCAGGCTGGAGGTAGATGTGATAGTGGGAAGTTCCCTGTGACTTCCACACCTCTATTAATTAGGAAGTGGCTGTTGGCCGAAAGGGAGGATGGGGTGACCAAAGCGCATGTGTCTGTGTGAGTCCTCCATGCCCAGGAGAGGGGTTGTTTATTTTTGAGAGAATAAACGAATGGTTAACTGAGTTGTCTGTCTAGATGAGCCTGTGATTTTATAGTTACATGTTAATCGTGAATAAGCAATATAGTGAACAAGTAATCAAAATTTCCTTAGTGTCTGGAATGACTCTTCTTTTTCCTCAAGTATGGCTAGCAACTGTTAGCTGAGTTGAATCTTAAGCACCTTAATATTTTCTTCCCTTCAGGTGATTTTCCTTGTCATTGAAGAATCTTACCTTGACACCAAATTTAACTACATTTAAAAATTCAGATCAACAGATTTAAGTATTTATAACTGCTGCTGCTGCTGCTAAGTTGCTTCAGTCGTGTCCGACTCTGTGCGACCCCATAGATGGCAGCCCACCAGGCTCTGCTGTCCCTGGGATTCTCCAGGCAAGAATACTGGAGTGGGTTACCATTTCCTTCTCCAATTCATGAAAGAGAAAAGTGAAAGTGAAGTCGCTCAGTTGTGTCTGACTCTTAGCGACCCCATGGACTGCAGCCCACCAGGCTCCTCCATCCATGGGATTTTCCAGGCAAGAGTACTGGAGTGGGGTGCCATTGCCTTCTCCGAAGTATTTATAACTAGTGCTGCTTAAATGCTGGAAGTAGAGGAAAATAAATTTCCTAAAGAGCTCATCAAAGCCTAGTCAGGAAAAGAGATGTCCTAGGTAAGCACAGAGAGCTTTCAGGAAGATGGCTTGTCAAAAATCCTTTCTTGCCCATTCAGGTGATTCTAGGAAATAGAGCAAGTCTACTTTGTAGACATAGTGGTGAGAGAAGGACATAGAGATGCCAACTCCTGTTACTCACTTCTCGCCCTGGTTCCATGGAAGGACACTCCCGGTTCCAGGCCTTCTGTTTTTACCTTACTCTTGGTAGTAGGGAATTTGAAAGGCAAATTTCATTTCCAGAGAACCCATGGGGCAATGAGCTACGGACCGGGTCTCATGCCCTGTTTGCCTTTCGCTGCTCCTGTCCTGACTTCCTGCTTCCCAAGATTCATACAGAAGAAATGGAGCATATTTAGCTTATTTTTTCTGAAAACCTGGTCAGTGACAGACCCAATTGGCTCACCACTCAATTTTGCCTAGAGAGTCAGGAAGTAAGAGATACTTTGTCAACTTTTCTCTTTATTGAGTCTTGCTGAACAGTGCTTTTGCTGTGTGATTATTGCACATTTAAATCCAACTCTACTAATTACCTGAACCTAACCTCATGCAAAGAGTTGACTCATTGGAAAAGACTGATGCTGGGAAGGATTGGGGGCAGGAGGAGAAGGGGATGACAGAAGATGAGATGGCTGGATGGCATCACTGACTCAATGGACGTGAGTCTGAGTGAACTCTGGGAGTTGGTGATGGACAGGGAGGCCTGGCGTGCTGCGATTCATGGGATCGCAAAGAGTCGGACACGACTGAGCGACTGAACTGAACTGAAGTAGGGTGTGACTTTTTAACCTAAATTAATCATATAATATTCTTTAGACTATCTTACACTTTTACAAGCTGATCTTTGCTGTCTTTTTTCCTTGTGTCTGACAGATGTCATGTTTGGGTTCTATTTTCTCCTTTCCAGTCCTAGGTCTAATTCGGGCCCATTATCTTCAGGAGCCTTTTAAGTTATCCTCTCATCCATCCAAAGGACTCCTACTCATTCTTCATGCTGCTGTTGGCATTAATCTTCTTAAGAGTAAGCACATCCCTTGCTCTTAGACTTGAGTGGTTGCCCACTGTTTTCAGAATCAAGTCCAGACTCCTTTGAAGCCCAGCTTTCTGTCATGACATCAGTATGCTCCCATGATGAAGCAGTATTTATTTCAGTAGTAGGTTCAGATACACTTGTTTTTAGTGAAATACCAGAATCATTCTTGCCAATGGCAGCCGTTCTATAACTTAAAAATATTTTGTCAGAGAAATAGCAATAGTGACTCATTGAGAAAACTTCCTTAATCTTCTGACTCTTCTTCAAGACTTTCTGCTTATGGGGCTATAACTCTCTGATGGTCTGACATTTTTATAATTTCTTTTACTACAAGCAGTTCAAAGTATTGATGCATATAACCTTGTTGCTGGCTGTGTGGTAAGTCTTAAGCATCAGAAAATGGATGGATAGCTTAAGATACTTTGCTAGGCACACCAGTATTTTAAATCCGAATTGATATACTTGGTGCTTCAAGACAGATGGTTCATTGCTTGTGAGGCTAAGAGCATTTGGCAGTACTGAAATTGAGCCTTCTGTTCAATCCAGAATAATTCAGTGATGAGTGGGCAACTTTGTACTTTTTTTTTTTTTTGCTGGATTTGAATATTTGCAAGTGTTTTAGCTTACATATTAACTATATGTGAGCGCCTTCATAAAGTGACATTCTAAGCATAGGCAAGTACATTATCAGTGGATAAGTACTATATCAGTTTGGCATATGGCAACACTTGTTTTTATTTTCATTATAGGGATGTTCCTAGGAAGATTAACAAGTATTCGGCCACGTTTAAACATGGGCACAAAACTTTCCAGGTTTAAAGTTAACTGTTAGTTAGGCTCATGTTAGTTAACATCCAAGGGGAGGATTTTTGAATGTGACTGAAGTGAGTCTGAAGAAAGAGGCTTTTAGGTCTTTTGTGGGTCATCTCTCCCCAGTTTCACGTGATTGCCCCAGGTAACACCTCTCCTCGGGTACCTTGCTAAGACAGCAGTTTCCTTATTTAAGGCCTGGCTAGAGGATTGCAAAGAATAGCATCTTTAGAGCCCTGTGTTTTGTTACTTAAATTAGAAATCATTTTGTATTCTTTTTGATTTGCAGCTTGTTAGAGCTTTCTCAGTAATTAGCTGGAAATGTCTTTTCTCCATGTATTTTCAAAGGAGGACTTAACATAATTCTGTGGTCATTAGGGGACGACTGGGTGTTGGGGAGCCAGCAGCCCCAGTCGCCCGCAACACGGGAACGCCCCACGGGGCCGTCTACAGGCCGACAGCAGTGGCACCGTCGTTCTGCAGTCAGCCTTGGGTTTGGGGTTTTGATGGATGGAGGATGTTGATGGTTAATTTAGCAGAGGGTGCTATGATGTGGAGAAAATACCCACCTCATTTAAGCTTTGGGAAAAGGTTTACCCGTTTGAGCCGGAGTTAAAAGTAGTGTTTTGCCTGCTCTCTCAATGCTGAAAGGATAAAGAGATCAATAAAAAGTTTCCTCAGATTCTGTAAGTCAAACTTGTCTCTCTTTTTTCTACATATCCAGGGAAACCAAGATCACAAATAAAGGGGCATTCTGTATTTTTATTGATTCTCTAATGTAAATTCTTTTCTGACAATAAATGTATCGTGAAGGGTACTCTGACCACTTTTCTAGATTGATTTCATATAACACATCCATGGACTGATCTCTTTAGGAGTCACTTCTTCACCGTCTGAACTTTGAACACACCTGGGAGCTTAGTTCCTGTCTATTGCGTAGTGGCGTACATGGGACAGTGGAACTAGAAGAGTGCCTTAGGAGGACATGTACACACCCAAGTGACTCGTTGCATGCCTAAAAATCACTGCCATCTGCTTATTTAACACAGGGACAGTAACCTTAGCTCTGAGGTCAGGTCCCCTCTAGACTAGGAATCTTTAAAATCATCATTTCTAATAAAATGTTGTCATCAAATAACATTTTATCATTGAATAAAATATAAACTAATTACCAAGAGTTGCCACCTTGACACATTTCGACACTTTTGAAAGAATAGAAAGATCACAACTTCTAAATTTTCAGTGTATTATCATTTAGAGTAATTAAAGGTCATTGATATATTACGATAGTTTCTTTGTGAGTAAAACATTCCAATAGTAAATTACTTCAGTTCTCCTGGATCTTCAGTTTCTGAACTCGAGCCAAAATAACTACCAGCCTATCAGCCTGTGATGGAGTAACTAAACTCACATTTTCTGTGTACTGTTTTATTCTATAAGTAGAACTTTTTTTTTTTTTACTTCGCTGGGCCTGAATTTTCTCAATTATCTAAAAGAACAAAAAACAGTGAACAACACTGCAGAAATGTAGTGATGAGGAAAATGTGTTTAGTAGCAAAACACTGGGCAGTGTAAAGTATCTGGAAAGACTTTAAGCAGTAAAACAATACAGTTGCAAATTGTATGGATAATTACATGTTTGAATACAGCATGAAGCTTCACTATTAGAACATTGTTTTTGCTTGTGCTAATAGGTTGTGTCGCATCTTTTTTTGTTGTTTTTTGTTTGTTTTTGTCTCTGGGCTCTGAAGATTGAAGTTTACTATTAATTGCCAAGAAGGACATAAGTGAGTATATTTCTTTTTTTATTAATTTAACAGACTGATGATACATATTTATATGAGTGTTCAATTATAATTTAAGTAATGTAGCTGCCATAATATTCTTCTAGATTTTACACTTGAGAGGTGGTCTGGTCTAATCATTTCTAGATGACTCTTCTGATTCTCAGACACAAAGAGAGGAGTTAAAAGAATTTAGAATCATTCTGGGTGTGGTGGGAACAAACTCATGCACATTCTTCTCTAGAGAAAAATCACACATGTCCTAATCCTTGAGGTTTCTTTTAATTCCATTTTTCCTCCAGGCCAACAGTAAGATGTTTTTACTTTTTTTTTTTTTTCCAGAAGAGGTGTGGTGGAAGGGTCTGCCAGAACCAGAGGCTAAGCACACAGCAGTGTAAAACAAATTCTTTATTCCAGCTTCCAGAATGCATCCTCTTCAGCCTTTCCTGTTCATTGGACTAAAGCTGTTAAGCAATGGTGTCAAGAACCGTCATCCACTGGTTGAAGCTCAGTAGAAAACCAGGAAGCAGGCGGGTTTAGATCCAGTAGGAACAACTTGACTCAGATCTTCGCACTTTCACTAAGGAGGGTCGGGGGTGAGGAGACAACATTTACATTTGTACTGAAGCTGATCTGATGTGATTGTGACAGTTTTCCAGTCAGTATTTGTTTATCTTAATTTAGTCGCGTGTTAAAAATGTGAGGGTCAAATTTACTTCCTTTCAAGGCCACTTGGCGTACACGTCTTGTAGTCTTTGGAAGGGATGGCAAGGAAACAGCCATGCTTTAATGATGGGATTAGATGTTGATGAAAGCTAGGTGTAATAGTAGAAACATTTTATTGTATATTTTTATTCCAAAGTAAGTGCAGTGTTATTATATTTAGATAAATGTTCAGTGATAAGCCAGAAATCTTACACATACATTGCTGAAGACATTTTCCCTCTGGATTTAATAAAATTCTGGTACACAGAGGTACAAAATGTAATTCATAAATGTAATGAAAACCCTAGAAAACGCTTCCCGCATGCTTTCCTTCCCTCCCCTCCCCTCCTGTCCCTTTCCTCCTCTTCTCCAGCCCACTCTCCAGTCTTGCTTGCCTTCATTGCTGGGGGAAAAAAAAAAAAGAGCAGGTGAGCACATAATTAGGTTGTCACTTTTAAACTCTGGATTAGTGGGACATCCTGGAAGACCTCCCTCAACTGCAGTGCTGAACAAACGACTTTTTCCACCCCCATCTGCATGCTCCTACTACTTTTGACTAGATGTCTTGAGAATCTGCCAATATTTTTAATTGATCAAGTGAAAAATACACAGGAAGTATGCCTGTTTTTTAATTTGTTTGTATATTTTCTTGATGCGTTGCATAAAGACCCAAAGGTGCTTTGGCTTCTGTCTGTCCTCACTGGAACTGTGGTTACTGTGGGGTGTGTGGTACTCCGTAGCACACCATAAATCTCCACTAGATGTCAGCGTGTCACCAAATGAAACCAGCACACTCTCCTGACCTGTTACTGAAACAGCTTTTTAATCAGAATGCTACAGACAAGTTTTAGTATACAGGTTAATAAATTATATTTGTCAATGAATAGTAATAAAAATAAACTCTTTAAAAAATTTAGTACCTTTCATCTGAGGATTTCAAAATGTTTTACTTATATTTTGGTTTTTGCCGTAAGAGCCCCAAAGAGATAGAGTGCAAATATTCATTTTTCATTTTACAGTAAAGTAAAGCAAGGGGACAAAATGATTGGCTCAAGATCACATAGACGATGTCTGAATAAATCCAGGCTGGTATTTCTGCCATCACAGAATCTACTCTACCTGTGTACTTAGATACAGATGCCCTTTATTTATCATGTATATTAACTGCTTTGCCTTAAAAACAAGCTCAAGAAAAATGGAATAATAGTTAACAATTATCGAAGATTATTGATACGATTAGTATGGGGGTGTTTCAGATGTAATTTTAAGTTTTTATAAAGACTGCACAAAGAAAATATGCTGAACAACCTAGATGAAAACTTTAGAAAATCCTAGCAATATTTTACCTGTGCTGTTTTACAGATGGTGAACTCAGACCAGTGTGAGCCTTGTCTTAGCTCATGTGCTCAAGTGCAGGAGGAAAAGCAATTATAATTGGGTCTGGAAGGTTGAAGCTCTTGGGTATGATGGGATTAATGGACATAACTGCATATTGTAGGTTTTTCACTGTATAATTTTCTTTAAGAGGAATATACATAAAATCCTGTATATTAAGACTTAAGTGATTTTCTCAAAATTGTATAAATACATAAGTTACAACTGTAAAAGTTATGTTTGTGGATAAAGATTAAAAATACATAAATGGCAAGTTAGGGTGATGTGACTATGGGTAAATTCAATTTTCTCTTTATGTGGTAATATTGTTTCTACAATAAATAAAAAGAGAAAACGGTTTTTATTGTAAAAATTCACCACAGTCGCCACTTTAGATAGGCTTATTTCCTATCAGTAGAGGTGCGTTGTATACAGCTGAAATTCAAAAGGTATAGTTGAGTTTATTTCCTTCAAATGTTTTAATCATAGAAACCAGGGTTAAACCGGCAGAAGTACATATTTTCGAACTTTACTGTGTATAGGTGAAATAAATGATTGCCCATCCCAGCGGGCTGTTTGCTGCAGTGTTCAGTGCATTGCCAGTATTCATACTGATGAAAAAATGTTTAATAAATGTAGCTGTTTTCAATTTGTGTTTTCATTTTAATGGTGCAAGGTTAAAAGAGTTACCAGTAAAGTTTGAGATTTTCAAAATTAAAAATTACAGTAGCTATTGATTTTGCATGCTTAGACCTATGTTTTGGTTGAGAACCTGTATCAAACCATGCATAGATCAAACTGAGGCATTAAATAACATTTCACATATGTGAAAGAAAACATGTGATTTTATCACATGTTTATCACATGTCTCAGTAATCACAGCATAGCCACCATTGAATTATGTATAAAAACTTAATGTGCAATAGTAAAACTTAGACAACTCATCTCTGATTATCCATTGGCAAAGTCAGGCATGTGTATCAGAATTGCCTAGAAAACTTTGTAAAAACTTCATTTCCCAGCTACCACCCCCATCCTGTAGTCACAGATTTCCAGATTTGGTGGTGGAATGGGTAGGTGGAGGCAAGCGTGTACAATACCAGGACTTTTCAGGGTGTTGCAAAGTACTAGTGCCTGCAGGGCCTTCAAAGTCACTCCCAACCCAGGAATGCCCTCTGAGTTCATTGTTTGGGTTCCTGGAGCCACCAAAATGTAGCCTAAAACACCTTGAGTACTTGACTCATGGTTGGCCAGAGTTATTAAATGGTTGTAACAAACCTAGGTGAACGGAGATGATTAGATTGCCATTTGGAGGTGAACTCTTTGTTCAATCAGTTCTTGTTAAATAGAAAGGTAAGGAATCCAGGAGGGAGACCTGACCAGCTCAGCCTCCCTCATACCTGATCTGTTCAGTTCAGTTCAGTTGCTCAGTCGTGTCCACTTCTTTGTGACCCCATGGACTGTAGCACGCCAGGCTTCCCTGTCCAACACCAACTCCCAAAGCTTGCTCAAACTCATGTGCATCAAGTCGGTGAGGCCATCCAACCATCTCATCCTCTGTCGTCCCCTTCTCTCACCTTCAATCTTTCCCAGCATCGGTGTCTTTTCAAATGAGTCAGTTCTTCTAATCAGGTGGCCAGAGTATTGGAGTTTCAGCTTCAGCATCAGTCCTTCCAGTGAATATTTAGGACTGATTTCCTTTAGGATGGACTGGTTGGATCTCCTTGCAGTCCAAGGGACTCTCAAGAGTTCTCCAACACCACAGTTCAAAAGCATCAATTCTTCGGTGCTCAGCTTTCTTTATGGTCCAACTCTCACATCCATACATAACTACTGGAAAAACCATAGCCTTGACTAGATGGACCTTTGTTGGCAAAGTAATGTCTCTGCTTTTTAATATGCTGTCTGCTGCTAAGTCGCTGCAGTCGTGTCCGACTGTGTACGACCCCATGGATGGCAGCCCATGAGGCTCCCCGGTCCCTGGGATTCTCCAGGCAAGAACACTGGAGTGGGTTGCCATTTCCTTCTCCAATGCATGAAAGTGAAAAGTGAAAGTGAAGTTGGTGAGTCTTGTCTGACTCTTCGCGACCCCATGGACTGCGGCCCACGAGGCTCCTCCATCCTTGGGATTTTCCAGGCAAGAGTGCTGGAGTGGGGTGCCATTGCCTTCTCTGAATATGCTGTCTAGGCTGATCATAACTTTCCTGCCAAGGAGTAAGCATCTCTTAACTTCATGGCTGCAGTCACCATCTGCAGTGATTTTGTAGCCCCCCAAAATAAAGTCTGCCACTGTTTCCATTGTTTCCCCATCTATTTGCCATGAAGTGATGGGACTGGATGCCATGATCTTCATTTTCTAAATGTTGAGTTTTAAGCCAGCTTTTTAACTATCTTTCACTTTCATCAAGAGGCTCTTTAGTTCTTCGCTTTCTACCATAAGAGTGGTGTCATCTCCGTACCTGAGATTATTGATATTTCTCCCAGCAATCTTGATTCCAGCTTGTGCTTCATCCAGCCCAACATTTCTCATGACATACTCTGTATATAAGTTAAATAAGCAGGGTGACCATATACAGTCTTGACGTTCTCCTTTCCCAATTTGAAACCAGTCCATTGTTCTGTGTCCGGTTCTAACTGTTGCTTCTTGACCTGCATACAGATTTCTCAGGAGTGGACAACAAAACCTGTATCCTCTCTACCAGTTTCCCCCTGTGCCTATATGATTCGTTCTTGGGCTTAAAATACAGGCATCTCCAGAAATCTTTGCTTTTCGTTACTGATAGTACAGAAACTAATAACATGTAGTTTTATCAGTTTTGTTTCATTCTGTTTTGAATTTTTATCAGGAACTCTATAGCTTCTTAGCTCAGGAAAACCACTGCTCACCCCTGACACCTGGCTGAAGCAAGTTGTTGGGTAAATGAGGATTTTGAGAAGAGAAAGATCAAAAAGAAGCCCAGAACATTCTAGCTACTATTTGAGAGGCTGGGCAGGGAGGAGGGGGTGGGGGCTGATTGCCCAAGGCAGTACCCTTCAGAGAACAGAGGAGATCTATTAACTAACATGCTGAGTCATTGGAGGGCTGAGCAGGACCGTCTTCATTGCAAACTCCCCAGGTGAGGTCCTTGCTGCTGGTGTGGAGGGACTTCATTTCTCCTGTTGGTCTCTAGCTAAAGTTCCACATCCAGCACACAGGGGTCCAAAAGTTGTTGCTTCAGCGAGTATGGGAATCACCTGGAGAGCTCCTTGAAGCCAATTCCTGGGCCCTATGTCAGAGATTCTGATTGGTGGAAGGCCATGAATTTGCTTTTCCAACTGCTGGCTGCCTGGCACTGACTTTGAGTGGTGAGCTTTAGACAACATATCTCCAGGCAGCGTCTGCAACCCTGGCAAAGCAGCCAATATGATGTCCCAGCATAAGCTGAAGTTCTAAGATGTGGGCGTTTTCTGACATGCTGCAAAGATGAGCCCAGCAAACTCTGGTTTCCAAAATGTATCATCTAGGAGTATCTGCTGTTCAGTCTCTCGTGGTGGTGTCCTTCTTGTCTTTTTAAGCTTAGTCACACAGGAAGATCAAGATTTTTTATTGATGGCTTGTGTGCCAAGGTATCAGGAGGATAAAGAACAGAAATTCAGTAGGCATAGAACCTCAAAATCATTTTTGTCAGTTTCCTGGCCATGGTGGGTTGAATTGGTTGAAATCCACAACCTACTGACAGATGCTCAGCAGGAGTTAGGAATGATACTGTTTTAAATGTAGCAGGCTTTTCTTGGCAAAATCTCTTAAGAACTTTGATAGAGATATTTTAAGAACTTGGAAATTCTTAGTTTTTTTGGTTTGTTTTTTGTTTCTGGAATTTAAGAATTAAACACTGAAAGTACATTGAAAAAGCATTCATAGACTACTGGAAAAAACTTCTTAAATTTCTTGTCTCCTTAGAACAATGCTTATTATATTATGGCTAAGGTAAAGGATAAAGATGAGGCTAATTATAAAATGGCTTCCCAGGTGGTTCAGTGGTAAAGACTCTGCCTGCCAACCAAGAGATGCAGGTTCAATCCCTGAATCGGGAAGATCTCCTGGAGAAGGAAATGGCAACCCACTCTGGTATTCTTGCCTCAAGAATCCCATGGACAGAGGAGCCTGGTGGGCTACAGTCCGTGGGTTCACAAAAGAGTCAGATGTGACTAAACAACAACATGCATAAAATATTTTAACTTGAAAGAGATTTCAGTCTTTATTATTGAAACAGCTTAAAATACAAAACTTAGATTATTGTTTGCAGCCAGCAGCTCCCTTTCCATTTTCATCAGTTCTTTTTTCTCCAGTATCTTTGTGTTGTTATCCTTATGAGAAAATATGGTTACAGTTCCTCAATCTTCATATAGCAGTATTTAATAATCATTACTTCAATTTAAGGATTATCAAAATTTGTCTCAAAAATTAACTAAATATTAAAAATATTTTTAAAGCATGTTGAATATAGAGGTTTTTTCACCTTTAAATCAGTTTTATTAATATGTAGCTATTCTCTTTGAGCCATCGTGTGCTGTGACTTGTAAAGTTTTTCTCAGCGGGCATGCATTTAAGAGCGTTAGCTTATTAGCTCATTGGAGATTTGTGAGAACTGATAAATAATAAAGTACCCTGTGCCACAGCTGAGTATTACAATTGGAAATAGCTAAGAAACTTTAGTTACATAACAACATGTATTATATGAAATGACAGTAATAAGATGTGTCAAATGTTGCTTGTTAAGAGTCTGGTCTGCTTAGCACTGCTAATCTCAATAAATCTATTGAGAGCACATTTCTTTTCCTTCCATATTTATAGAAACCTCTAGGACATTTACTGTAGTGGATGGATTTCTTAGGTACTGTTCAGTTTTAATAATTCAATTACGTTACCTACTGTTCTTTCACTATAAGACTTTCAAATGGGATAACTTTACCCAACAACACAGGCCAATTTCCTTTGTTATATGCTGTCCTTAAGCAGGCTTTTTTATTAGCAGAAATCATTATAGTCCGTAATTAAGGTATTTTCTTATTTGTGTGTCTGTTTGACTATACATTGTCACGTGTGCTTCTGAGCACATGTGCACAAGGAGCATGCCTTACTCGCAGCTCAAGAACTCCCTTTTATTAGTTGTAATTTACTATGAAAGAGTTTTCTAAACTCACAGGTAACAGATACTATTTCTCTAGGTCATCAGTCTCAGGGACCATTCAGAATGTGTGTTAATGGTTAATGTTGTACTTTGGTCCCCCAAATGTCTCTCTAGTGCAAGTAAAGGAGAGGTGATTGCTTGGAAGTCTTCTAGCTGCTGTCTTCCTTCTGTTAAAATATGGTGGCTTTGATTTTTTCTCTCTGAATTCCTACGATAAGCCTGGCAACCTATGGGCTGTGGCTGCTGCTGCCTCTGCCCCACAGCCCCCAACCCCCTGTGCTTGGAGCCATCACTTCACACAAAGCCTGCATCTTCCATGATGGAAGCTATTAAGTCTTGAGAAGCAACATCTCCATATCACGCAACCATACTTTTCTGCTTCCACTGCTGGTGAGCTTGGCAGCTCTCTGTAGCCAAAGACTACTGGAAATCTTGTTTGTCTCACCCTAGACTATGAGTAGGCTCCTTGGAAACACAGTCATCATTCTTCCGTAAGCACAGTCTAACAATGATGGACACATTTTTGTGCCCTTAGTAAATCTTCTGAACAAAGCATATTTGAGGTTATTTTTCTTCTTCCATCCTAGGGACTTGAAGCTTCCATTTTGCTCCTCCTGGTAAAGTTGAACCTCCTCCCCACCCCTCTGCTGAAGCCCATCATCAAAGGAGCTTGCTAGCCAGGCTTCTGAAACTATGAGTTATCTCTTAGCATTCTCAACGCAAGCCAGCCTGAGCGTTCTGTCCTAGCTCTTGCAGGGAGGTGTGTGCGCATCAGCTAGGCTGTGTCCTAGCTATGTCGCCTGGCCAGCCACATGTCTCCCACTTCTGGGCATAATTTCCTGTGAGAGAGGGTAAGCGGCTTTTTGACTTGAGAAATGTGCATTCCTTAAAATGCAATGTGAAGGAAATATTTTGCGTCAAATTTGTTTCTACATTTAACCTTATTGCTATTTGAGGGAGGGGGTTGCAGATATAAATTTTTTCATGAGTTTTAAGAACTTGAAATAAAAATCCTTGGGCTGTCTGTACCATTTCCATTTCTTTCTGTCTTTAATAGGAAAACTTTCTTTTAGACCTTAAGAGCATGCTTGGCTTCTTCCCACGCCAATTTTCATCAAGATAGTACCTTTCTTTCCTCTGTCTTTATGGTATATTTTTTACAGTATCATCTTTTAATCTGGGTTAATTAAATCTTTAGTTTTGTGACAGAACCAAACTTTGGTCAACTTGCCTGTGTGCAGTAAACCAATCTACTGACATCGGTTTGTGGTGAAGGGAGTTACAGCATTTACTGCAGGGCTCCAAGCAAGGAGTCCAGGACAGCTAGTGCTCAGAAACACTGAAGTCCCCAAAAGGTTGCAGCAAAGCATTTATTCACTTACTTACAACATTTATTTTTGGCCATGCTGGGTCTTTGTTGCTGCACGCAGGCTTTCTCTAGTTGCGGTGAGTGGAGGCTACTCATTGCAGTGGCTTCCCGTTGCGGAGTACTGGCTCTGGGGCACGTGGGCTTTAGCAGTTGTGGCACATGGGCCTAGTTGCCCTACAACATGTGGGATCTTCCTAGACCAAAGATCAAACTCATGTCCCCTGCATCGGAAGGTGGATTCTTAACCACTGCACCGCCAGGAAAGTCCCAGCGAAACATTTTTAAAGGCAAGGTGAGGGAGGGGCATCCCAGGGTATGTGATCAGCTCATGGGCAATTCTCTGATATGTTGGCAGTGAGGTAACAGGGCAGTGTGTCACAGGGGTTAATATTATCAATCCCTAGTCTTCAGTAGGCTGGGGAGGTGGGGGCTACATGGTGAGGGTTTCAGCATCTGTAAAACAACTCAGGGGATGGGTATCAGATGCTCTTATATAGATACTGCAGAGAGAAGCTAGAGCAGAGGATATGGAGTAGAAGTCTGTCCCTGGAAGGCTCCATAGGGTCCTACTTGGTTACAGTTTTATGCTCAGTAGAGAATTATGATTTGATTGCTACTCTAAAGCTTTTAACAAGGTTTTGTTTTTCTAGCTTATGGGGAGCAGACAAAATTTGATTAGTTAAGTTTATCAATGTCACACAGTAAGACAGTCATGTAGTGTGGCAGTTAATTACATGGGCTGTTTATCTTGAGTAAATTACTTAACTTCTCTGGTTTAAATTTTTCATCTATAAGATATACATTACAGTAATACCTATTTTTTAAGGTTGCTGTAATGAGATACAGGTTGTCAGAGATACTGAAAACGTAGCCTGTGTGTACCAATGCTGAATTGAATCTTGGAGACAGAGTTTTGGGTTAAGCAGAAAAGAATAGCTTTATTACTTTGCCAGGCTAAAAGGGACACGGCAAGCTCCTGCTCTCAAACTGTGTATCCCAACCTGGGAGAATTTGATAAGGACTTTTATAGCAGTGGTTGAAGGGCAGAGTTAGTGATAAGATGAGAGTGTGTGTGCAGGGCCTGCACTCCTTTAATCTGGTCTCGGGCAATCTCTTGATGAGTTTCTCTAGTTTTTTAAATCTGATCTCAGGTGGTCTTCTCTGGAATGAAGAATGCTAACTGCACTTGTTCTTGTGTTCATTTGTTCTTGTTGAGTAGCTAAGCCCTCACCAACTCTTTGGGACCACATGAGCTGCAACATGCGACACTTCCATCCTTCACTATTTCTTGGAGTTTTCTCAAACTCAGGTACATGAAGTCGGTGATGATATCCAACCATCTCTCCTCTATCGACCCTTTCTCCTCCTGTGTTCTATATCTCCTAGCATCGGGGTATCTTCTAATGAGTCACCTCTACAAATCAGGTGGCTAAAGTATCAGAGCTTCAGCATCAGTCCTTCGAGTGAAAATTCAGGGTTGATTTCCTTTAGGATGGACTGGTTTGATTCTCCTTGCAGTCCAAGGGACTCTCAAGAGTCTTCTCCAACACCACAGTTCAAAAGCATCAATTCTTCGGTGCTCAACTTTCCTTATAGTCCAACTCTCACATCCATACATGACTACTGGAAAAACCATACCTTTGACTAAATGGACCTTTGTTGGCAGAGTGATGTCTCTGCTTTTTAATACTCTGTCTAGATTTGTCATAGCTTTTCTTCCAAGGAACAAGCATCTTTTAAATTTCATGGTTGCAGTCACCATCTGCAGTGATTAGGGAGCCCAAGAAAATAAAGCCTGCTACTGTTTGCATTGTTTCCCCATCTATTTCACATGACGTGATGGGACCAGATGTCATAATCTTAGTTTTTTGAATGTTGAATTTTAAACCAGCTTTTTTTACTTTCCTCTTTCACCTGCATCAGGCGGCTCTTTAGTTCCTCTTTGCTTTCTGCCATTAGAATGGTATTATCTGCATATCTGAAGCTGTTGATATTTCTCTCATCAATCTTGATTCCAGCTTGTGCTTCATCCAGCCCAGTATTTTTCACAATGTGCTCTGCATAGGAGTTAATTAAGTAGGGTGTCAATATACAGCTTTGACATACTCCTTTCCCAATTTTGAACCAGTCCATTGTTGCATGTCCTGTTCTAACTGTTGCTTCTCAATCTGCATGCAGGTTTCTTAGGAGGCAGGTAAGGTGGTCTGGTATTCCCATGCCTTTAAGAATTTTTTTAGTTTGTTGTGATCCACACAGTGAAAGGCTTTAGCATAGTCAGTCAGTGAAGCAGAAGTAGATGTTTTTCTGGAACTCTCTTGCTTTTTCTATGATCCAACAGATATTGGCAATTTGATTTCTGGTTCCTCTGCCTTTTCTAAATCCAGCTTGAACATCTGAAAATTCTCAGTTCACACACTGTTGAAGCCTAGCTTGAATTTTGAGCATTATCTTGATAGCATGTGAAATGAGTACAATTATGCAGTAGTTTGAACATTGTTTGACATTGCCTTTCTTTGAGATTGGAATGAAAACTGACCTTTTTCACTCCTGTGGCCACTGCTGAGTTTTCAAAACTTGCTGGCATGTTGAGTGCAGCACTTTAAGAGCATCATCTTTTATGATTTGAAATAGCTCAGCTGGAATTCCATCACCTCCATTAGCTTTGTTCATAGTAATACTTCCTAAGGCCCACTTAACTTCACATTTGAGGATGTTTGGCTCTAGGTGAGTGACCACACCATCGTGGTTTTTGGGGTCATTAAGACCTTTTTTTATACAGTTCTGTATATTCTTGCCTCTTCTTAATCTCAACCTCTTCTTAATCTCTTCTGTTTCTGTTAGGTATTTGCCATTTCAGTTCTTTATTGTGCCCATGTTTGCATAAAATGTTCCCTTGCTATCTCCAATTTTCTCGAAGAGATGTCTAGTCTTTCCCATTATAGTCTTTTCCTCTGTTTCTTTGCATTGATCTCTTAGGAAGGCTTTCTTATCTCTCCTTGCTATTGTCTGGAACTCTGCATTCAGTTGGGTATAGTTTTCCCTTTCTCTGCCTTTTGCTTCACTCTTTTCTCAGCTGTTTGAAAGGCCTCCTCAGACAACCGTTTTTCATTCTTGTGTTTCTTGGGATGGTTTTGGTCACCACCTCTTGTACAATGTTGTTTTTTAGTCACTCAGTCCTTCCCTATCCTTCACCATCTCCCAGAGCTTGCTCAAACTCATGTCGATTGAGTCATTGATGCCATCCAACCATCTTGTCCTCTGTTGTCCCCTTCTCCTCTTACCTTCAGTCTTTGCCAGCATCAGGGTCTTTTCTAATGAGTCAGCTCATCGCATCAGGTGGCCAAAGTACTGGAACTTCAGTTTCAGCATCAGTCCTTCCAATGAATATTCAAGATTGATTTCCTTTGACATGACTGGTTGGATCTCCTTGCAGTCCAAAGGACTCTCAAGAGTCTTCTCCAACACCACAGTTCAAAAGCATCAATTCTTCAGTGCTTAGCCTTCTTTATGGTCCAACACTCATATCCATGTGTGACTACTGGAAAAACAATAGCTTTGACTAGGTGGACCTTTGTTAGCAAAGTAATAATGTCTCTGCTTTTTAATATGCTGTCTAGGTTTATCATAGCTTTTCTTCCAAGAAGCAAGGTTCTTTAAATTTCATGTCTGCAGTCACCACCTGCAGTGATTTTAGAGCCTCCCAAAATAAAGTCTCTCACTGTTTCCTTTGTTTTCCCATCTATTTGTCATGAAGTGATGGGACTAGATGCCATGATCTTTGTTTTTTGAATGTTGAGTTTTAAGCCAGCTTTTTCACTCTTCTCTTTCACCTTCATCAAGAGACTCTTTAGTTCCTCTTCTCTTTCTGCCATACGGGTAGTGTCATCTGCGTATCTGAGGTCATTGATATTTCTCCCTGCAAACATGAGGCCAGTTTTTGCTTCATCCAGCCTGGCATTTTGCATGATATACTCTGCATATAAGTGAAATAAGAAGGGTGATAATATACAATCTCATTTCACATGATATACTCTGCATATAGGTTAAATAAGCAGAGTGACAATATATGGCCTTGAAGTACTACTTTCCCAATTTGGAAACTAGTCTATTGTCCCATATCTGGTTCTAACTGTTGCTTCTTGACCTGCAAACAGATTTCTCAGGAGGCAGGTAAGGTGGTCTGGTAGTCCTGTATCTTTAAGAATTTTTCCGCAGTTTGTTGTGATCCACAGAGTCAAAGGCTTTAGTGTAGTCAATGAAGCAGAAGTAGATGTCCATCTGGAATTCTTGCTATTTCTATGATCAATTTGATGTTGACGATTTGATCTCTGGTTCCTCTGGCTTTTCTAAATCCAGCTTGTACATCTGGAAGTTCTCGGTTCATGTATTGTTGAAGCCTTGCTTGGAAAATTTTGAGCATTACTTTGCTAGCATGTGAAATGAATGCAATTGTGCAATAGTTTGAACATTCTTTGGCATTGCCCTTCCTTGGGATTGGAATGAAAACTGACCATTTCCAGTCCTGTGGCCACTGCCGAGTTTTCCAAATTGCTGACATACTGAGCACAGCACTTTAACAGCATCATCTTTAGGATTTGAAATAGCTCAGCTGGAATTTCATCACTTCCACTAGCTTTGTTCGTAGTGATGTTTCCTAAGGTGTACCATGTTCAGTTCAGTTCAGTTCAGTCGCTCGGTCGTCCCCAACTCTTTGTGACCCCATAAATTGCAGCATGCCAGGCCTCTCTGTCCATCACCAACTCCCAGAGTTCACTCAAACTCACGTCCATCAAGTCAGTGATGCCATCAGGCCATCTCACCCTCTGTCGTCCCCTTCTCCTGCCCCCAATCCCTCCCAGCATCAGAGTCTTTTCCAATGAGTCAATTCTTTGCATGAGGTGGCCAAAGTACTGGAGTTTCAGCTTTAGCATCATTCCTTCCAAAGAACACCAGGACTAATCTCCTTTAGAATGGACTGGTTGGACCTCCTTGCAGTCCAAGGGACTCTCAAGAGTCTTCTCTAACACCACAGTTTAAAAGCATTAATTCTTTGGCGCTCAGCTTTCTTCACAGTCCAACTCTTGCATCCATACATGACTGGAAAACCAACATCACTGGAAAAACCATAGCCTTGACTAAATGGATCTTTGTTGGCAAAGTACTGTGTCTGCTTTTCAATATGCTGTCTAGGTTGGTCATAACTTTTCTTCCAAGGAGTAAGCATCTTTTAATTTCATGGCTGCAGTCACCATCTGCAGTGATTTTGGAGCCCAAAAAGATAAAATCTGACACTGTTTCCACTGTTTCCCCATCTATTTGCCATGAAGTGATGGGACCATATGCCAACTCCCATCTAAGCTCTTCAGACACTCTATCAGATATGATCCCTTGAATCTATTTGTCACCTCCCCTGGAAGGGATTTGATTTAGGTCATATGTGAATGGCCTAGTGGTTTTCCCTACTTTCTTCCACTTAAGCCTCAATTTGGCAATAAGGAGTTCATGATCTGTGCCATAGTCAGCTCCCAGTCTTATCTTTGCTGACTTTATAGAGCTTCTTCATCTTTGGCTGCAAAGAAAATAATCAATCTGATTTCAGTATTGACCATTTGATGATGTCCATGTTGAGAGTCATCTCCTGTGTTGTTGGAAGAGGGTATTTGCTATGACCAGTGCATTCTCTTGGCAAAACTCTATTAGCCTTTGCCCTGCTTCATTTTATACTCCAAGTGTAAATTTTCCTGTCACTCCTAGTATCTCTTGACTTCCTACTTTCCATTCCAGTCCCCTATGATGAAAAGGACATCTTTTTTGGTGTTAGTTATAGAAGGTCTTGGAGCTCTTCATAAAACCATTTGACTTCAGCTTCTTCGGCATTAATGGTTGGAGCAAAGTCTTGGATTACTGTGATGTTGAATGGTTTGCCTTGGAAACAGAGATCATTCTGTCATTTCTGAGATTGCACCCAAGTACTGCATTTCAGACATTTTTGTTAACCTGAGGGCTACTCCATATCTTCTATGTGATTCTTGCCCACAGTAGTAGATATAGTGGTCATCTGAATCAAATTCACCCATTCCTGTCCATTTTACTTCACTGATTTCTAAAATGTCAACATTCACCCTTGTCATCTGCTTGACCGTGTCCAATTTGCCTTGACTCATGGACTTAATATTCCAGGTTCCTATGCAATATTATTCTTTACAGCATTGGACTTTACTTTCCGACCAGACACATCCACCCTGAGTGTGATTTCTGCCTTGGCCCAGCCTCTTCATTATTTCCGGAGCTATTTCACCACTCTTCCCCAGTAGTATATTGGCCATGTACTGACCTGGGGGGCTGATCTTCCAGTGTCATATCTTATTTCCTTCTCATACTGTTCATGGTGTTCTCAAGGCAAGAATACTGAAGTGGTTTGCCATTCCCTTCTCCACGTTTTGTCAGAACTCTCCACCATGACTTTTCATCTTGGATAGCTCAACACGGCATAGGTTATTATTTCATTGAGTTACATAACGCTGTGATCCATGTGACCATTTTTAGTTAGTTTTCTGTGATTATTGTTTTTATTCTGGAGGTTCTGAGATTATAGATCTTGTAGAAGTCAAAGATATTATTATATGTATTCCTTAGTGCTGAAGCCGGACCCTGCCCCAAGGCTGCTCTATTATTTCTTGGCTGTTTCTCCCTTGTCTGTGTGTCCCCTTCCTTCCCTGATTAACAACTGTTTGAATCTGCCCTTTGAGAATCAGGAAGGTCATGAAATCTGGAATCTGTTACCTACAAACTAGGAATGGGAGACTGAAAGGCTTCCGTGCTCAGGAAGCCCAGGGTCCTTCTTGGTTTCATTAGGACTGTAGCTAGCTCTACTTGAGCCTAGCATGAATTAGGGGCTCCATCAGTGTCAGTTACTGTGTTTTTGGTATGTATGATAAGCTCCTCATAAATTTTATTTTCAGAAAATTAACTAGTTCTTTTTCTATCTAATTTCATAATTAACTGCACCTTCTTATAGGGGGCTTGTTTCTTTATTTGGCATCAGCACTTCTGGCCACAGATGAACTTAAAAAAAAAGATGGAATAATAAAGCAGCAGGTAACTAGTGTCACAGAAAGCTTCCTTGTCATGATGTTACAAAAGGATTCGTGCCTCTGCCGGAATCCCAGAACACTTTCTTGCAGTAACTTCATGAGGCTGTTTTGTATTTGGGAAATGTCTGAATAAATCTCTTCACTGTTGTCTGGTCCTAAATATGTGTAACCCGATAGAGGACAGATTTCCTGACCATGTACAGTGGAGAGGTCCCTAGGGCCTGTGTGCACTGCTGTTCTTTTCCTGACAGTTCCAAGTTTGCCACCACGGAGTATTTAATTGTGCTCTCAATAAATGGCATCCAATCTTTCAGAACTTGGCTCTAGGAATTGGCAGCAACAAGAATAAGGCAACAACATCACTTCCTATTTTGTATAGTTGTACTCTTTCAGAAACTATTTGGAGGAACCAAAGAAGGAGACTTCCCTTATGGCTTCCTTTATGCTTCCCTTGGGCTTCTCTTGTGGCTCAGCTGGTAAAGAATCTACCTGCAATGCAGAAGACCTGGATTTGATCCCTGGGTTGGGAAGATCCCCTGGAGAAGGGAAAGTATACTACCCACTCCAGTATTCTGGCCTGGAGAATTCTGTGGACTGTATAGTCCATGGAGTCGCAAAGCGTTGGACACGACTGAGCGACTTGCACTCACAAGGTAGGGAGGTGGAGTAGATATGCTTCAAGAGAAATCATTTGAAATGTTTTTCTTTCTTGAATCCATAATTCAGGTTTCCCTACTTTCAGAGATTTTTTTTTCTCTGTAAATGTCTTTTGATTTTTTTCTAAGCTGCCACATTCCTCATTAGCATGGGTGCTCTTTTTATCATGACTCCCTTTGTTATACACACTTGCAGGAAACTCCTTTAAGTCAAATGAAAATAGTGCCTTCACTTTATCCGACCTAAGATACCTGTGAAAGGGGTGATTTCTTTTTCCTTTCTCAGGGGTAAGCAGCAGGGTGCAGGCTGGCAGTGGGCACTGTTTTGTTGAGGCTTTAAGAGTCTCAGAAGAGAGCAGGGGTAGATAATAGATACATGAAGGATCATGACCATCTTCAAGACTCCACCCAGAGCTTGTGTTAAAAGGTAAACTCCTAGAGTCAGGATCTGAATGAAGAAAGAGCTGAACTATAGGGTCTGATCGAAGTGTGCAATGTTATTACCTATAGGAAGCCTGTGCAGCACTGAATGATCAAAGGTGTGTGACACTGTAAAAGCAGGATATATCACCCTCCTGTAGAGGCATAGAAGAGGAAGAACAATCTAGATAGAGGAGGCATCAAGTATTAAAAGGCCTGATAGAGCAGATGGCATTGCTGAGATTTCTAGGAGCAGAGTTAATTGACTTCCTGACTAATTGGATAAGAACCTAAGGGAGTGAATTTTTTAAAATGACCCTGAATCTTCTAGTTTGGATGACTTGCTACATAGTCATGCTGTCAATCAGGAAAAGAAATATTAGGAAGGAAGAGAGGATGAGAACTCACCACAGCTGTGCCTTGCCATCTCCAAGTAGGATTTCTTTGATTCCTTAATAAACCTCAATACAGGAAATTTTATTGGAACTTAGTATCTTGCCCAAAGTTGCAAAACTAAAGTGGCAGAGCCAAGATTCAAATTCAGAACCCAGCAACTATAGAGTCAGTGACCTTTTGTTACACCAAAGAGAATAGAACATAAAGCACACTGTCAGGGTGCTTCTTATGCTGCTAGCACTGCACCCCAAAAATAAAAATGATCCTATGTATTGAAATGCCCCCCCCCAAATTAATCATTGTAAGGACTCAATCTGCAACAACCTGCCCAGTCCGACTTTCTCAATTTACATCAAATGCAGTTTATTTAATGTAAACTTATCCACACAACTGAACCAGCAGACAACAGCACTGAAGTGTTTTCCTGTTTTGATGTAGCGAACCTCCTTTACTGGAAATTTTCAAATTAGAGCCTGTCCTTCCCTAGTGCAGGGTGCTGTTGCAGGCATGATTGACAGCCTCAGAACCCAGATTGGCTCAGGTCCTGAACAATATTGGCAGGAGACCCATCAAGGTTATTTCCACTTCTCACTATGGAGAGCATAGGCCCTATGTTGTCCAAGATCCAAGCAGTGTATGTTAAAGCGTGCGCGGTTCCACAACTCTTCATCTGGGCTGAAGTTAATGTAAGAATGCTTGTTTTGTTCAGACGGTCAGTCATGTCCAACTCTTTGTGACCCCATGGACTATAGCACGCCAATCTTCCCTGTCCTTCACCATCTCCCAGAGTCCACTCTCATGTCCATTGAGTTGGTGATGCCATCCAACAATCTCATCCTCTGTTGTCCCCTTCTCCTCCTGCCCTCAATCTTTCCCAGCATCAGGGTCTTTTCCAATGAGTAGGCTCTTCACATCAAGTGGCCAAAGTATTGGAGCTTAAGCTTCAGCATCGGTCCTTCCAATGAATATTCAGAGTTGATTTCCTTTAGGATTGACTGGTTGTATCTCCTTGCTGTCCAAGGGATTCCCAAGAGTCTTCACCAACACCACAGTTCAAAGGCATCAATTCTTCAGTGCTGTGCCTTTTTTATTGTCCAGCTGTCACATCTTCACTTTCACTTTTCACTTTCATGCACTGGAGAAGAAAATGGCAACTCACTCCAGTGTTCTTGCCTGGAGAATCCCAGGGACGAGGGAGCTTGGTGGGCTGCCGTCTATGGGGTCTCACAGAGTCGGACATGACTGAAGCGACTTAGCAGCAGCAGCAGCAGCACATCTGTACATGGCTACTTGAAAAACTCGAAATGTATTCACACAAATTATTGCAGAGTGATCCAAGAATCTACTCTAACGTTTGTAACAGCTGGTAGAGATGTGGGTAGACAGGTCACTATTACAACTGTGTCCTAGACAGCAGAGGCTTTCTTCCCAAGAGAACAGGGAAGAACAAGTTCTTAGAAATACTTTTTTCTACAACCATATATATTGTTTATTTGTTTTCTATGAAAGTAAAAGTGTTAGTTGCTCTGTCATGTCTGACTCTTTCTGACCACATGAACTGTAGCCCTGTCGGGCTCTTCTGTCCAGGCAAGAATATGGGAATGGGTAGCCATTCGCTTATCCAGGGGAATCTTCCCAACCTGGGGATCAAACCTGGGTCTCCCACATTGCAGGCAGATTCTTCACCATCTGAGCTACCAGGGAAGCCCCTTGTTTTCTATAAGTGATGCCATAAACTTGGCCTCTATGGATGCTCATGTTTAGTCACTTCAGTAGTGTCTGACTCTTTGCAGTCCCATGGATGGTAGCCTGCCAGGCTCCTCTGTCCATGAGCTTCTCCAGGCAAGAATACTGAAGTGGGTTGCCATTTCCTTCTCCAGTCCTCTGTGCACTGGTGCTGAATCGAATCTCAGAGTTTTGGGTGAAGTAGAAAAGAATTGCTTTGCCAGGCAAAGGGGGACATAGCCAGCTTGTGCCCTGAAAAACTGTTTCCCCACCCAGGAGGATTTGGTGAGGAATTTTATAGCAATAGTTGCTGATAAGGATCAGGGCATGTGCAGGGACTACAGTCTTTTAATCTGACTTCAAATGATCTGCTGATGAGCTTCTCAAGGTTATTAAACTGATCTTCTTTGGAAGTAGAATGCTAACATCTCCCATTTGTTGGAGGTTTTTTTCCTGTAAAGAGCTCAAAGATACTATGTGTATCCCTTGAGTTTGGAACCAGGACCCTGACCCAAAGCTGCATTATTGTTTGTTGACTGTTCCTTCTTTGTCTCTGCATCCCTTCCCTTTCCTGATTACCAACTCTTTGATATGGTCAATATACCTAAGTGATAGCAACAACTTTCTAAAACGCTGCCTTTTTCTGGTTAAAGGTGTATATGCTCTGGTGAGAGGGATGTTTAATATTCTATAAAGCACTGGTGTTTCATTTTCATGACATTGTCCTTTTTTTAATTTATGTAGTTGTAGTCTGTGGTGATTTTTGTTGAAGTTGGCCAAGACTATTTTTCTTCCAAGTAGTGCACTTGTAAAATGTGCTGGGCTATCCCCAAACAATGCTCAACCAGTGAAAGTAGAAGCAAAATGTGCCCCGGAGGGAGCATAGCTTGTCATCATCATTGATTTTTTTTTTATAGTATCGTATGAAACCAAGAGTGATCAAGAAAGAGCAAAGCCAAGTGTTTCTATGGACAAATTTGTGGCTTCAAAATATCATTGTTTCTACATTTATAGAACGATCAATAAAATAATGTGATGGATGCACCCATCCTTGCTGTTAACTGTGAGAGGCAGTGATTGAAGACCCTCAGCCAAAAGCGTTATGTCCAGAAAACTATACTTAGTATGAAAATGTAGTCCTATTTGAGAGATACCTCAATAAATATTTGATAAATAATCACCATAGATGTGTTCTTCTCACTGGAGCCCAAGTCCTAACCTTCCAAAATGACATGTTTTATAGCTTTTCATTATGATGAAGATTAATCTGAGAGTATCAGCCAAAGGATTGTGACACAAAATTAGTATAAAATCTAAAAAAAAAAAGAGAATTAACCAGATTTTGTTATTCTTAAAACATAGCTGAAAAGTTGAGAGACTCAGCTTCCTTGTCATTTGTCTCTACAACATTAAACAATGACACTGATGGTTTTGGTTTCTCGATAGCTCAGTTGGTAAAGAATCTACCTGCAATGCAGGAGACCCCAGGTCAATTCCTGGGTCAGGAAGATCCACTGGAGAAGGGATAGGCTACCCACTTCAGTATTCTTGGGCTTCCCTTGTGGCTCACTGTTAAAGAATCCTTCTGCAATGAGGGAGACTTGGGTTTGATTCCTGGGTTGGGAAGATCCACTGGAGAAGGGAAAGGCTACCCACTCCAGTATTCTACCTGGATAATTCAATGGACTGTATAGTCCATGGGGTCGCAAAGAGTCAGACACAACTGAGCGACTTTCACTTCACTTCATTAAGTTTACGGGCCCCTTCCCTGCAGTGACCTAGAGACTAAGGTAAATGCATCTGAAAAAATAGGGACTAATCATTGATTCAGTCAGTTCAGTTGCTCAGTTGTGTCTGACTCTTTGCAACCCCATGAATCGCAGCACGCCAGGCCTCCCTGTCCATCACCAACTCCTGAAGTTCACTCAAACTCATGTCCATCGAGTCAGTGATGCCACCCAGCCATCTCATCCTCTGTCATCCCCTTCTCCTGCCCTCAATCCCTCCCAGCATCAGAGTCTTTTCCAATGAGTCAACTCTTTGCATGAGGTGGCCAAAGTATTGGAGTTTCAGCTTTAGCATCAGTCCTTCCAAAGAACACTCAGGACTGATCTCTAGAATGGACTGGTTGGATCTCCTTGCAGTCTGAGGGACTCTCAAGAGTCTTCTCCAACAGTTCAAAAGCATCAATTCTTCGGCACTCAGCTTTCTTCACAGTCCAACTCTCACATCCATATGTGACCACTGGAAAAACCATAGCCTTGACTAGACGGACCTTTGTTGGCAAAGTAATGTCTCTGCTTTTCAATATGCTGTCTAGGTTGGTCATAACTTTTCTTCCAAGGAGTAAGTGTCTTTTAATATTATGGCTGCAGTCATTATCTGCAGTGATTTTGGAGCCCCAAAAAATAAAGTCAGCCACTGTTTCTACTGTTTCTCCATCTATCCCATGAAGTGATGGGACCAGATGCCATGATCTTAGTTTTCTGAATGTTGAGCTTTAAGCCAGCTTTTTCACTCTCCTCTTTCACTTTCATCAAGAGGCTTTTCAGTTCCTCTTCACTTTCTGCCATCAGGGTGGTGTCATCTGCATATCTGAGGTTATTGAGATTTCTCCTGGCAATCTTGATTCTAGCTTGTGCTTCTTCCAGCCCAGCGTTTCCCATGATGTACTCTGCATATAAGTTAAATAAGCAGAGTGACAATATACAGCCTTGACGTACTCCTTTTCCTATTTGGAACCAGTCTGTTGTTCCATGTCCAGTTCTAACTGTTGCTTCCTGACCTGCATATAGGTTTCTCAAGAGGCAGGTCAGGTGCTCTGGTATTCCCATCTCTTTCAGAATTTTCCACAGTTGATTGTGATCCACACAGTCAAAGGCTTTGGCATAGTCAATAAAGCAGAAATAGATGTTTTTCTGGAACTCTCTTGCTTTTTCGATGATCCAGCCGATGTTGGCAATTTGATCTCTGGTTCCTCTGTCTTTTCTAAAACCAGCTTGAACATCTGAAAGTTCACGGTTCATGTATTGCTGAAGCCTGGCTTGGAGAATTTTGAGCATTACTTTACTAGCGTGTGAGATGAGTGCAATTGTGCGGTAGGTTGAGCATTCTTTGGCATTGCCTTTCTTTGGGATTGGAATGAAAACTGACCTTTTCCAGTCCTGTGGCCACTGCTGAGTTTTCCAAATTTTTTGGCATATGGAGCGCAGCACTTTCACAGCATCAGGATTTGAAATAGCTCAACTGGAATTCCATCACCTCCACTAACTTTGTTCGTAGTGATGCTTTCTAGGGCCCACTTGACTTCACATTTCAGGATGTCTGGCTCTAGGTGAGTGATCACACCATCGTGATTATCTGGGTCGTGAAGCTCTTTTTTGTACAGTTCTTCTGTGTATTCTTGCCACCTTTTCTTAATATCTTCTGCTTCTGTTAGGTCCATGCCATTTCTGTCCTTGATCGAGCCCATCTTTGCATGAAATGTTCCTATTAATGTTGGAGAGTGGGGTGGGTAGAAAAGAGGCTGGATCTGGGCTGGACTAATCAGGAAGGTTTCCTGGAAGAAGTGGCTATTGAGCTGAATGAACCTTTGTAGGAATTAAGTAGGGAGCAGAAGGTGGGAGGAAAGGAAGGTAATACCTCTCATTATCATGAAAAAAAGCATGTTTGGTAGAACATGGTATGTTCTCATGGTATGCTGAGAAATAATTGTAGGAAAATACTTATTTTAAAAAAGGAATGAAAATAAGGTTGAAAAAGTGAATTCACTGAATACAAGAAGTTCCTTGAGGATTATGGGGTGCATGCAACAACTTCTGCCCTGAGGATTTCAAAATATATGCTCCTGAGAGTAAAAGCACCAGCGTACAGACGAAAGCCCCTCATCATCCACCACACACTGAAGTCCAATGGAGAAACAATGGCAATACGAATTTGCATCGCAGCGAAGCAAATACCTTAAAACAGGGCAGTGTAGGATAGGCCTTCCCTAGACCCACTACCACCAAGGGTTTCATTGACTCCTCTCACCTTCCCAGTTTTCTGTCTTGCTGGCTCTCCTCTCTCCTTCTCTCTGACCTTTACCCACTTTTGCCCCCTTTCATTTAGAGCTGGGAAAAGCAAATGAGAAATCCCCTCTTTTCATCCCATGCTTAGCAGCTTCACGGTCCTCTGACATCTTGCTTTCCACGGTGCTCTGCACTAAGGGGGAAAGAAGAACACAGATCAAAGGTGGTTCTCTCCCCAGAGCAATTCTGGTGCTAGCTGTGGAAGTCCTAAAAAAAGTTAACTTCATTGCACGTATGACAAATGAGGACTAGAGAAAAAAAGTATTTTCTCCAGGTTTTCTTAGCTTCCCCTGTAGCTTAAGTTCTATGTCTCACTAACGTCGACACACTGCCTACATACTCTTTGTAAATGGCAGCTGGTTTATTTCCTGGTGATCAGGTCCCTCCTCCCCCAACCCCTCTCTCTCCTCTCCCCCTTCTGTCCCCTGTGATGATGAGAGAGGAATAGAACTCCCCCTGCCAAGAAAAGTCACTTAGGACCTGGTGTCCTTTGCAGTGCTCCCTGGAAGCAACTAATATTCATTACTGGTTAATGATATCTTGCCCAACATAATGTGGATTTTACATTCACATAGCTTCTCTTATGTAATTATCTCCATAACCTTGTGAGAGAGGTATAATTATCCCCATTTTATAGATGTGGGAACACAAGATTTGAGAGCTGAATAACCTGTCCAAGACAACACAGCAAATTCAAGATAGAATAAAGATTTGAAACCAACTCTGTCTTTAGGGATTTAAGAATAAGCTAGTGTGACTCCTTACTACTTTCTACTATTTTGGCTTCTCTTCCAAATTTTTCTTCAGTTTGTGGCTTGACTGAGAGAAGAATTGCAGCTGTGTTCACTGAACATAACCACTAGCATGTCATCTCTTAAGTTACTGTTAAAATTACAAAGATGTTTCATCTTAATGATCCTCTTTATGCATTTCCCTATGCTGCATTCACACAAAACACCTGTCAGTTTATCTCTGCTTTTTCATTTTCTGTGCTGAGGATTTCTTTAGAGCATGTCCTATATTACGTAGTTCAGACTCATCCCTCTCAGCTTGCAACTCTACTCTCAGTATATCCCTAAAAACACTCTTATACTCGTCAGATTCTCCAGAGAAACAGAACCAGTAGAATGTGTGTCTATAAACACAAGAGATGATAAATATCAATCAAAAGAGAGATGTATTTTAAGGAACAGGTCCTAATGACTATGGAAGCAAAGGCAAAATCTGCAAGGTGGCCTGGCAGGCTGAAGACCCTGGAAAAAAATTTCAATTTCTGTTCGAAGACAGGCTCAGAGGGAAAATTTTCTTCTTCCCTTAGGGCTTTTGGTCCGTTTTCCCTTAATGTCTTCAACTTATTAGATGTGGCCCACCCCTGATTTACCCAAAGTAAATGATTTAATATTAATCCCACCTCAAAAATTTATTCACTGAAAATAAATTTATTCACTATTCTAGAATAGTGTTCAACCAAATACCTGGATACCATGTCATAACCACGTTGACACAAAATTAAGCATAACAACTACTTACCCCCAAGATATTTCTTTTACTTAGGTGAACATTTGTAAGTGTGGGGAAAAAAAAAAAAGGACCTGAAGTATATACACTGAACAACTGGAGAGGATACATCACCTTGGGCAGTGGGGGATGGGGAGAAAATTACATTTTTGGTAGGACTGTTCTTTATTGCTTGAATTTTTTCAGAGTGCATTATGATCACTATTACTTATATAGTCATTCCTTGGTATCTGTGGGGGGATTGGTTTCAAGCCTGTCATGGATACCAAAATCCAAAGATGCTCAAAAATCATACTCAGCCATCCATATCCATGGTTCTGCATCCATGGATTTAACCAACCATGGATCATTATTATTTTTTAAAATAATAATCAGATTATTTTTAAAAAAACTGGCATATAAGTAGACCCAAGCAGTTCCAACCTGTTGCTCAATGCATTTTCAAATTAGTTTTTAATCAGAATATACCTATAGTGAAAGTAAAACAGTAGTACAAAGCTTATGAGGAACTTCCTGGGCATCTGGTCCACCCCCCCCCCCCCCCCACCTTCTGATTCTCATTTCCCTCAGGCTTTCACTTTATACTCTTTACTTTTTTTTCTGGTTTTAATCTCTGTTTTCAGTAGCACATTTTTGCAGCTGCATCTTGCTATTCCAATTTGAGACATTATCTCTTGACACAACAATTTACCAGGGAAGTTGGAACTTTGCATTACCTCCTCCAGTACTTTCTCCAAATTTCCCTTATTCCATTCCCTATAAACTGGGCCAGATTTGGGTTAAATATATATTTAGTGTTATATTATTATGAGAGCGTAAGCAATATTATTTTATAATTAAATTTCTTTTCTTATACAACTCACTGCCCCCCATTGTCCAATTTGATTTTGTTTACTTAGTTTTCTATGTTCTTATTGTTAATTTAACTGGAGACTGCGAGCCACGCGGCAGAGCAGTTCTCCTGGGTTCCCTTACCTTACTGCTCTCCACCCGGGCGCCCTTTCCCAATAAAATCTCTTGCTTTGTCAGCACATGTGTCTCCTCGGACAATTCATTTCCGAGTGTTAGACAAGACCCCAGTTTTGGGCCCTGGAAGGGGTCCGCCTTCCTGCAACAAATGGCAACTCTGGCGGGGACTCTTCTTCGCTGAGACTGACATCCTGACCACTCAGGGTACTCAGGGGCCAGCTTGCCTGCCAATGGACCAGACCCAGCGGCCGCAACTGGGACCCTTTTGTCCCTGATCTCCTCCTGACGCAGACAACTGGCCAGAGTGCCCCGACCGGTAAGGAACAAGAGACTTTACTGACCTCTCTCCCCTTCCCCCTCTCTTTCCTCTCCTTAACACTTCCTATCCTTCCCCGTTTTTCTAGTCCCCTGGTCCTGGACGCAGGAATCTGGTCAAAGGGCCCTCAGCCTAAGCTGAAGATTGGAGACTGATCACCTCCTCTTGGCAGAGAACTCGAATTCTGGTTCTGGTCTGGTCTGACTTCTGGTAGGGCCGAGTTCCAGTCCTCCCTTCTCTGGAGGCCCAGGGAAAAGTCCCATAATGCCTGGGTATCTGTAGGTGGCAGGAGACGTCTGTAAGGCCACCCCTTTCGCCCACCCCCCGCCCCCCACCTCCTCCCCCTTCTTCTTTCAACCTGGCTTCCTTTCCTCCCTTTGAAATCTTTGATGTTAGTACTTGGATCTGAAGTTCTGTGTCTCTATAGGGGGTTTTCTGAGAGACTGTATTCTTATATTTAAGGGCTTCCCTGGTGGCATAGAGGTTAAAGTTGTCTGCTTGCAATGTGGGAGACCTGGGTTCGATCCCTGGGTTGGGAAGATCCCCTGGAGAAGGAAATGGCAACCCACTCCAGTATTCTTGCCTGGAGAATCCCATGGACAGAGGAGCTTGGTGGGCTACAGTCCACGGGTCGCAAAGAGTCGGACACGACTGAGCGACTTCACTTTTCACTTATTGTTAATTTATTTCCATAATATTACATATCTAAAACTTGTCTTAATATAGTATAACACAGAGCTAACCTATTAGTTTAAATGTTTTCCTCAAAGTCAGCACTTTGAAACGACTTCCATTCTAGTCCTGATCACATACTAGTTATTATTTAATAATTTATTTCCTGTTTATTTTATCTGAATTAGTTTTTGGAACTCTTATTAAGGGATATTGGAACTCCTCATCTGATTCCATTATTTTCTTATTTTTTCTCTCCTATTTTCATGTTTTCTGTTTTTGTTTTGTTTAGTTTCTAAGATATATCCTCAACATTGCTTTCCAATCTGTTATTGAATCTTTTATTCTGTTTCTGTATTTCAAGAGCTTGTTCTTATTCTCAGAATATACCTTTCTCTAATATCTTGCTCTTTTGGGGAGGGAAATATATATATATTACTGAAGGAGAGTGAAAAAGCTGGCTTAAAATTCAACATTCAAAAAATGAAGGTCATGGCATCCAGTCCCATCACTTCATGGCAAATAGATGGGGAAACAATGGAAACAGTGATAGACTTTAGTTCCTTGGGCTCCAAAATCACTGCAGATGGTGACTGCAACCATGAAATTAAAAGACACTTGCTCCTTGAAAGAAAAGCTATGATAAACCTAGACAGCATATTAAAAAGCAGAGACATTGCTTTGCCAACAAAGTTCTGTATAGTCCTTTGGTTTAAAAGCTATGATTTTTCCAGTAGTCATGTATGGATGTAAGAGTTGGACCATAAGGAAAGCTGAGCACTAAAGAATTGATGCTTTTGAACTCTGGTGCTGGAGAAGACTCCCAAGAGTCCCTTGGACTGCAAGGAGATGTAACCAGTCAATCCTAAGTGAAATCAGTCCTAAATATTCATTGGAAGGACTGATGCTGAAACTGAAGCTCCAATACTTAGGCCACCTGATGCAAAGAACTGACTCCTTGGAAAAGACCCTGATGCTGGGAAAGATTGAAGACAGGAGGAGAAGGGGATGACAGAGGATGAAATGGTTGGATGGCATCACTGACTCTATGGACATGAGTTTAAGTAAGCTGTGAGAGTTGGTGATGGACAGGGAAGCCTGGTGTGCTACAGTCCACGGAGTCTCAAAGAGTCAGACACAACTGAGCAACGGAACTGAACTGATAGTTGATGTACATTGTTTCAGGCACATAGCAAGGTGGTTCAGTTATACAAATATACATATATTATTTTTGAAATTATTTTCCATCATAAGTTATTACAAGATATTGACTAGAGCTCCCTGTGCTATACAGTAAACCTTGTTGCTTGTGGCATATCTACTTTTTAATTAGAAATCTAGCATTCTATTCATACTGAGTCCAACAAGTGGAATGAAAACGACATAATCTTTTTTACTTAGGCAAAAATTCATAAGTTTTCTAAAATATATTTTCATATTTATATATATGTATAGAAAAGCTATTCTACTATACTTGATAAAGTTTTGATAAAGAACATCAAAAAAGGAAAAAGAAGAGATAAGGAATTGGAAAACATAAACTAAATGAAATGGGAGCATTAAATATGAAACAAAAAAATGAAACAAACTAGATAAAAGTAAAAGATCATCATATAGTACAGTTGTTTTTAAACAAGACTGCTCTTTAGAAACATGTCTGGAGCTCTGGGGAAAAAAAGCAATACCTAAGCATTTTTATTTTTTGAAAAATTTCAAGATAATAATTTGATATGCATCTGGATTTTAAAAAGTGATTACAGGTTTTTCAACTAGATCCTAGTTTTGGTGATAATAGACTTCTATTATTTTTCTGTTGGTACATCATGATAAAATGGTATTGCATGCATACGTGCTAAGTCACTTCAGTCGTGTCCAACTCTATGCAACCCTATAGACAGCAGCCCACCAGGCTCCTCTGTCCACAGGATTCTCTAGGCAAGAATACTGGAGTGGATTGCCATTTCCTTCTCCAACAATAGTATTAGGTGAGTAATAGTTACATAATTACAACAGTAAAAGATGTCTTCACAATCAATGTGTGTGTGTTAGTCGTTCAGTCATGTCTGACTCTTTGCAACTCTGTGGATGGTAGCCTGCCAGGCTCCTCTGTCCTTGCCTGGAATTATCCAGGCAAGAATACTGGAGTGGGTTGCCATTTCCTTCTCCAGGGGCTGTTCCCAATACAGGGATTGAACCTGGATCTTCTGCATTGGAAGGCAGAGTCTTTACTGTCTAAGCCACCATTTTTGATTCACAATCAATAGCCAGGCCGAAAAAAAAAAAAAGATAATTACTGCAAGCCATCAGAGAAAAGTAACAATCTAATCACATGGACCACAGCCTTGTAAACTCAATGAAACTATGAGCCATGCCATGTAGGGCCACCCAAGATGGACGGGTCATGGCGGAGAGGTCTGATAGAATGTCGTCCAGTGGAGAAGGGAATGGCAAACCACTTCAGTATTCTTGCCTTGAGAACCCCATGAACAGTATGAAAAGGCGAAAAGATAGGACACTGAAAGATGAACTCCCCCAGGTCAGTAGGTGCCCAATATGCTACTGGAGATCAGTGGAGAAATAACTCCAGAAAGAATGAAGAGATGAAGCCAAAGCAAAAACAACACACAGTTGCGGATGTGACTGGTGATGGAAGCAAGATCTGATGCTGTAAACAGCAATATTGCATAGGAACCTAGAATGTTAGGTCCATGAATCAAGGCAAATTGGAAGTGGTCAAACAAGAGGTGGCAAGAACGAACATCAACATTTAGGAATCAGTGAACTAAAATGGACTGCAGTGGGTGAATTTAACTCAGATGAACATTATATCTACCACTGTGGCAAGAATCCATTAGAAGAAATGGAGTGGCCATCGTAGTCAACAAAAGAGTCTGAAATTCAGTACTTGGATACAATCTCAAAAAATGACAGAATCATCTCTGTTCGTTTCCAAGGCAAACCATTCAATATCATGGTAATCCAAGTCTATGCCCCAACCAGTAATGCTGAAAAAGCTGAAGCTGAACGGTTCTATGAAGACCTACAAGACTTTCTAGAACTAACACCCAGAAAAGGTGTCCTTTTCATTATAGGAGACTGGGATGCAAAAGTAGGAATTCAAGGAACACCTGGAGGAACAGGCAAATTTGGCCTTGGAGTACAGAATGAAGCAGGGCAAAAGCTAACAAAGTTTTGCCAAGAAAATGCACTGGTCATAGCAAACACCCTCTTCCAACAACACAAGAGAAGACTCTACACATGGACGTCACCAGATGGCCAACACTGAAATCAGATTGATTATATTTGCAGCCAAAGATGGAGAAGCTCTATACAGTCAGCAAAAACAAGACTGGGAGCTGACTGTGGCTCAGATCGTGAGTTCCTTTTTGCCAAATTCAGACTTAAATTGAAGAAAGAGGGGGAAACCACTAGACCATTCAGGTATGACCTAAATCAAATCCCTTATGATTATACAGTGGAACTGAGAAATAGATTTAAGGGACTAGATCTGAAGACAGAGTACCTGATGAACTATGGATGGAAGTTCGTGACATTGTACAGGAGACAGGGATCAAGACCTTCCCTAAGAAAAAGAAATGGAAAAAGGCAAAATGGCTGTCTGAGGAGGCCCTACAAATAGCTGTGAAAAGAAAAGAAGCCAACAGTAAAGGAGAAAAGGAAAGATGTACCCAGTTGAATGCATAGTTCCAAAGAATAGTAAGGAGCTATAAGAAAGCCTTCCTCCGTGAGAAAGAAATAGAGAAAAACAATAGAATGGAAAAGACTAGAGATCTCTTCAAGAAAATTAGAGATACCAAGGAAACGTCATGCAAAGATGGGCACAATAAAGGTTAGAAGTGGTATGGACCTAACAGAAGCAGAAGATATTAAGAAGAGGTGGCAAGAATACACAGAAGAACTATACAAAAAAGATCTTCATGACCCAGATAATCACAATGGTGTGATTACTCACCTAGAGTCAGACATTCTGGAATGAAAACTCAAGTGAGCCTTAGGAAGCATCACTATGAACAAAGCTAGCAAAAGTGATGGAATTCCAGTTGAGCTATTTCAAATCCTAAAAGATGACGCTGTTAAAGTGCTGTGCTCAATATGCCAGCAAATTTGGAAAACTGGGCAGTGGCCACAAGACTGGAAAAGGTCAGTTTTCATTCCAATCCCTAAGTAAGACAATGCCAAAGAATGCTCAAATTACTGCACAATTGCACTCATCTCACACACTAGTAAAGTAATGCTCAAAATTCTCCAAGCCAGGCTTCAACAGTATGTGAATCGTGAACTTCCAAATGTTGAAGCTGGTTTTAGAAAAGGCAGAGGAACCAGAGATCAAATTGCCAATATCCACTGGATCATTGAAAAAGCAAGAGAGTTCCAGAAAACATCTAATCTGCTTTATTGACTATGCCAAAGCCTTTGACTGTGTGAATCACAACAAACTGTGGAAAATTCTTAAAGAGATAAAAATACCGGACCACCTGACCTGCCTCTTGAGAAATCTGTATGCAGGTCAGGAAGCAAGTTAGAACTGGACATGGAACAACAGACTGGTTCCAGATAGGAAAAGGAGTATGTCAAGGCTGTATATTGTCACCCTGCTTATTTAACTTATATGCACAGTACATCATGAGAAATGCTGGGCTGGATGAAGCACAAGCTGTAATCAAGATTGCTGGGAGACATATCAATAACCTCAGATATGCAGATGACACCACCCTTATGGTAGAAAGTGAAGAAGACCTAAAGAGCCTCTTGATGAAAGTGAAAGAGGAGATGAAAAAGTTGGCTTAAACCTCAACATTAAAAAAAATGAAGATCATGGCATCCAGTCTCATCACTTCATGGCCAATAGATGAGGAAACAATGGAAACAGTGACGGACTATTTTCTTGGGCCTCAGAATTGCTACAGATGGTGACTGCAACCATGAAATTAAAAGATGTTTGCTCCTTGGAAGAAAAGCTGTGACCAACCTAGACAGTATATTAAAAACCAGAGACATTACTTTGCCAACAAAGATCCATGTAGTCAAAGCTATTGTTTTTCCAGTAGTCATGTATAGATATGACAGTTGGACCATAAAGAAAGGTGAGTGCTGAAGAATTGATGCTTTTGAACTGTGTTGTTGGAGAAGACTCTTGAGAGTCCCTTGGACTGCAAGGAGATCCAACCAGTCCATCCTAAAGGAAATCAGTCCTAAATATTCATTGGAAGGACTGATGCTGAAGCTGAAACTCCAATCCTTTGGCCACCTGATGCAAAGAGCTAACTCATTGGAAAAGACTCTGATACTGGGAAAGATCGAAGGCAGGAGGAGAAGGGGACGACAGAGGATGAAATGGTTGGATGATATCACCGACTCAATGGACATGAGTTTGGATAAACTCCAGGAGTTGGTGACGGACAGGGCAGCCTGGTGTGGTGCAGTCCATGGGGTTGCAAAGAGTCGGACATGACTGAGCAATTGAACTGAACTGAACTGAACTGCAAGCCATAATGGGAATGTGATTAACTTAACAATATAAAATAATCACATACAATTTTGAGGTGGGGGAGTCAAGCAGAGTGATGTGGTAAGAGGAAGTGCATACATGCATGTGTTTTCATCCACCCAGTAGTCTGTGTCTTTTGGTTGGTGCATTTAATCCATTTACATTTAAGGTAATTATCAATGTCTATGATCCTATTACTATTTTCTTTATTGTTTGGGGTTTATTTTCTATAGATCTTTTTCTTCTCTTGTGTTTCCCGCCTAGAGAAGTTCCTTTAACATTTGTTGTAAACCTGGTTTGGTGGTGCTGAATTTTCTTAACTTTTGCTTGTCTAGAAAGCTTTGATTTTTTCATCAAATCTGAAGAAGTGTCTTGCTGGGTAGAATATTCTTGGGTTTTAGGTTCTTCCCTTCCATCACTTTAAATATAGCATGCCGTTCCCTTCTGGCTTGTAGAGTTTCTCTTGAGAAATCAGCTGATAGCCTGATGGGGGCTCCCTTGTATGGTTTTTGTCATTTTCCCCTTGTTGCTTTTAATATTTTATCTCTGTCTTTAATTTTTGTCAGTTTGATTACTGTGTGTCTCAGTATTTTCCTCCTTGGGTTTATCCTTCCTGGGACTCTCTGTGCTTCCTGTACTTGGTTGACTATTTCCTTTCCCATGTTAGGGAAGTTTTCAGTTATTATCTCTTTAAATATTTTCTCAGGTCCTTTCTCTCTTCTCCTTCTAGGACCCCTATAATGAGAATGTTGATGTGTTTAATGTTGTCCCAGAGATCTCTGAGGCTGTCTTCATTTCTTTTCATTCTTTTTTCAATATTCTGTTTTATGGTGGTGATTTCCACCATTCTGTCCTCCAGGTCATTTATCCATGCTTCTGCCTCAGTTATTCTGTTATTGATTCCTTCTAGTGTATTATTCATCTCTGTTTGTCCATTCTGGGACATAATAGGCAACTCTGGGACATAACAGACAGCTTTTTCATCGTGATTAACTTTCTATAAGATGGTTTTTGTTTTAGCTGCTGTGAGACTGTGCTTCTTGCTTCTTTTGTCTGTCCTCTGATGGCTAAGGCTAAGAGGCCTGTGTAAGCTTATTGATGGGAAGGACTGTTGATGGGAAAAACTGGGTCTTGCTCTGGTGGCAGAGCCTTGCTCATGTAACTTTAATCCAATTATCTGTTGATGAGTGGGGTTGCACTCCCTCCCTGGTAGTTGTTTAGCCTGAGGCAACCCAGCCAGGGGGTCTACGGGCTCTGTGGTAGGCTTAATGGCTAATTCCAAGAGGGTTTATGCCAAGGGGGACCTGGGACCTTCCAGTGCTGCCATCCCTGTGTTGAGCCCCTGCTGACCCACACCTCCACAGGAGGCCCTCCAACACTAGCGGGTAATTTTGGTTCAGTCTCCTGTGGGGTCACTCCTCCTCTCCTCTAGTCTTGGTGCACACAAAATTTTGTTTGTACCCTGAGACTGGAGTCTGTTTCCCCTAGTCCTCTGAAAGGTCTATAATCAAACCCTGCTGGCCCTCAAGGCCAGATTCCCTGGGGATTCCCAGTCCCTTTGTTGGATCCCCAGGCTGGCAAGCCGGAGGTGGGGTAGAGAAACTTCACAACAGTGGGAGAACTTATTTGGTATTGTTATTGTTCTCAAGTTTGTAGCTTACCCATCTGGCGGGTATGGGATTTGATCTTATTGTGATTGTGCCCCTCCTACTGTCTTGCTGCAACTTCTTTGTCTTTGGACGTGTGGTATCTTTTTTTTTTTTTTTGGTGGGTTCCAGCATCCTCCTGTCAATGGTTGTTCAAAAGCTAGTTGCAATTTTTGTGCTCTTGCAGTAGGAGATAAGTGCACATCCTTATTCTCCGTCATCTTGAACCAGAAGCCTCTATCTTGTTCTTTTTTCATGAATGCAGTATTTCTCTCTTTAAACTTTTCTTCAGCTTACTGCATTTTTCTTGATTCTTCCAAACATTATTCTGCTTCACTTGGTTTCTCTCTTTCACATCAGATGATTTCCTTGAACACCAGGTGATTTTTTTTTTTAAGTCTATTAAATTTGTTACAACACTGCTTATATACTGTGTTTTGGGTTTTTGGCTAAGAGGCATGTAGAAATCTCAGCTCCCTGACTAGGGAGCAGAGATCAAAACCATACCCCCTTCATTGAAAGGCAAAGTCTTAACCACTGGACCACCGGGGAAACCCCACACAAATTTACAATGAACCTCGTTCTTTGTCAGTTTTATCAATCTCTTTCTGTGGCTGTGTGTAGCCTCATTTGGAAGATAATGGCTAATGTCTAACAGCACAGCTCTTTGTGACACTTGATATCAGTTCAGATGGTCCAGATCTCATTTCCTTCTCTAGTGATGACTGTATGCACTGGGACTTCCCTGATGGTCCAGTGGCCATGACTGTGCTCCCAGTGCAGGAGACCTGGGTTTGATCCCTGACCAGGGAGCTAGATCACACATGCCTCAACTATGACCCAGCATAGCCAAATAGATAGATTTTTTTTTTTTTTTTTACAAAAAGGACTATACATGTTTCTTTACCTTTACCTCCTAAGAGTTCTTGACTTTTTTATTTTTATTATTTTGAAACATCTGTTGATCAACTAGTGCTGCCTACAACATACTTTTCTCACTGTCCAAGCAGTTCAGCCCAGAGTACATGCCCAAAAAAGAATGTTCCTCAACTCAGGTCTCTAGAGTTTGTCAAACTGTGAGAGTAAAATGGTTTTAATATTTCACTACTTTATGCCTTTTACAAATAATTTCTCTCCTTTGGACTATTGTATCAATATTTCATTTTATAGAGAAAAATGAAAAGTTCAGTTTTGTCACAGTTATGTTAAACATGAAGAATTTTTCTTCAAACGAAAAATTTCAGAGGTTTTATTGATTAAAAATAATCCACACGAAATACTTAGCTTTTTTTCATGTACTGTTTTTTAGGATTAAAATGTCTCTAGTTTTAAATAGGGAATACATGCATGTGGTTTAAGGTATAAAACTACAGTGTCCTTCCCACCTTGACTTCCCACTCCTCCAGGTCCCTCTGTGAAGGTAATTTTTCCAGCTTCTTGTCTTCCTTCCAGAGAGATTGTATACATGTAAGAGAAAACATATTTTCGTAGAAGTGGTAGTTTGTAAAACGCATTGTTCTACATCTTGCTTTTCCCCCACTTAACCAAATATCTGAGAGATTGTTCCTCAGCTAGATAAAGCTCTCTTTTATGCTACACTTAACGGATGTGCCATAATTTACATAAACGAATCACCTGTGAAGCTTACAAATAATTGTGTCATCTTGCACGCATAGCAGGCTTCCCTAGTGGCTCAGACCGTAAGAATCTGCCTGCAGTGCCAGAGACCTGGGTTCAACCCCTAGATTGAGAAGATCCCCTGGACAAGGGAATGGCAACCCACCCCAGTATTCTTGCCTGGAGAATTCCATGGACAAAGGAGCCTGGCAGGCTATATAGTCCATGGGATCACAGAGTCGGACACGACTGAGTGACTAACACTGGGAGAACACTGTACGTATAACAGTTCAGACACACAGAATTTATCTGTAGGTTCTGTAGTGTAGCATGAATCCCTAAAACAAAGCAAAATGGCTTTAATAATGTTTTAATTTTAATTGATAGCATTCTATGAATTTTGTGAGGAAGTAGATCTTAAGACCTGGAAATTGTGTCTGTACTTGCTTTTGCTTGGTTTCACTGTCTTCTTCTTTTTCCTTTTCATATTCTCTTTGCTGTGCTTCTTTCCCGCCTGTTTCCCTCGCTTCTTTCCTTCCTTCCTCCTCCTCTCCGTTTGTTACCACAGCAGCTTCTATTTGGTTTCTATCAATGTGCCGATTGAGAGCTACGTGGCCACTAGGTGGCGGTACGAGAACACAGGGAGTGGTATTTCTGTAAACAGACGAAGACTTAAGTTTTGATTTCCTGCTCAGTTTTTAAACTGCTATCCACTTGGGCCCTTTAATACCTCCTAAGGGACATCGTTGTGATCGCTGTTTAGCAGTTGAGCCAACATAAAATTGATGTTGAGCTTTACAACAGCTGTTATAGACCACTTTATGCTGATGTTGAGACTTTTTAAAAATGCTCATGGCTTGAAAATGTTAACTCTTCGATTGGAATCTTAAGTTTTCTGAGTGATTTGAAGGGCTTGCTTGTATTTCTGACTGATTTACAAATCTTACAATGTTACAGTGGAGACTACTTAGATTTTACCTTAATGCTTTATTTAGCTGGCTGAATTTTCCGTTAAAAAAAAACAAAAACGGCAGTTTCCTAGCTCCTTTCTGTGGAAACAAAACAGGCATTCGCTTACTGTGCTTTTACCCTATTGACTAAAATTCAGTGTTTTATACAAACTTGTAACATTGATCTTCTTCTTAATAAGTAAATAGGAGCTTTAATGATTTTGGAATTTGATGCAAAAGTATTTTTTGTGGGTGAGTTTGCTTAATAAATGTTTGGAAGTCTATCCTGTCCTTTTTAATACTGTGAATCTGTGCTTAAATTTTTTTGTAATGAACGATTCTCCTTAAATCTCTCTTTTTCACATACACACGCATGAATCCAGCATAAATATTGAAAGATCTTTGCTTATTTTAGAATTGTATGATCATTTATTTACATTTACTCTATGAAATGCTGCATAAAGTATTCAGTATAGGAGTGTGGCTATATGAACTACTCTGATGGAAGACACACACACAAGCTCTCATCCTGTGTAACATCCCTCTTGGATCTGTGAACGTGGATATACAGCGACCTGCTTTGTCACATCATATTCATGTCAAGTGAACCTCATATCAAGTCAACCTCACTTCTTCCTGAGACATAACCTTACAACAAAGTACCTCCTGACTTGCTTTGATGGGTCAGATATTTTTGGACAAGTGTTGAGGCACATCACCTCATTTCCATAGCTATTAATAGTTTTACATATAATTTTTGCCAGTGCTCACTGGGTTAGAAAATGAAGAAGCAAACGTTTTTGCTAAACTGTCTCACAGGTTTTAATGCTAATAGTGCCTTCTTACCATTTAACATGTCTAATCTTTCTAATGAAATTCTGTGATCTAGTATCCAATAGGGATCTGTTATGGCATCACACCTGAAGCCTTCATTTAAGGCATTGGGTGTTTCACTAAAGGGAAAACTGCCTTCTTTGTACCTGTTAACAATTTAGGGGAAAAAAAAATAATTGCAGGGTTCAGTTCAATGGAAGAGCACTAATTTAAAAGAATTCTCCCTTAAATGATGAAACCATTACAGCATTATTCCAGGGAATAAAATCAACTGCAGCTGATTTCTTGATTTTATTAGGAAAGATAGCCCATTTGGTGATCTGCAATGTTTAAATCAATTGAACGACAGTGAAATCTCTCCCCTGAAATGGCTATTACACAGCTTGCAACCTTTTGTTCAAGAGATTAAGTTTGCATCTCCTCGCATTATCTCCTTGTAATTGGAAAACTTTCATTTTGACAGAGAAAATGTGCCAGTACCCCTGTGAGCTTTGCCACAAGCCAATGCAGAATGCCATCTGGAGGATGCATGCCCCAGTCATGCAACAGCCTCCTGTCGGTTTGTATCTGGAACTTTGCAACAGAACAACTAATAGCATCTTAAGCTCCATTTGTCTAGCTCACTAGTGCTCTTGGCAGAGGTCATAACCAGCAGTGGTTTTGTTGATTTGCTGCATCAAATGTAATTAGGTTAAAGCACTCACTGACAGAGGCTCTGATAATGGCATAAAAGCCTCAGGCTCAAGTTTACCCATTGTGTCAAATTTAAGTTTAGGTCAACAAAGACATACTAATTTCATCACTGGAACAATAGAACTTAGTAATTTTTAAAGATGCTTATTTGGGATAACAAGATTCCCTTTTCTTTGGACCTCACAATCGTCTCATGTTTTTCCTTGTATTTTTCAGTCATTGGCTTCCAATGAAGTGGTTGATATCTCCTGCTAGAAGAGGTTAGTGTCATAATGCGCCAGCCGTACATCCCCTCTGAACCTTACTTTTGAGTGTCTTGTGAAAAACAATGAGATGTTTTTATCAGGATAGATAAAATACCTTTGAACTCTAGCAGTTTCATATTCAGAGGGTAGAGGTAACATTATTACTGACCGACCTTTTAACCCTTGCTCACTGGAAAACTCCAGTTGTGTCAGAAGCCTCTTTATAAATGAGTAAGTTTCAGGCTCTGAGTAAAATGGAGAAACCATTACTTGGGGTTGAATTTAGGGCAAAGCTGGACCCAGGACATACGACTCTTAGTTGCTCTTGAGTCAAAAGAAAAATACAAAAACTTTCTGCAGAGAAGGAGGTATAAGGTTTAACAGTTTCCTGCATAAATGTTGTGTTAACAAGTCAGCAGGGGCCTGTGCAAGAGAGGCAGAGCAGGGACTTGGTCTCAGCAGGGTGGTAGCACTTCCCTGGAATGGCTGGGCTGATCATCTGGATGAAGCTTCTTAAACATGTATAATATCATGTATGAAATGAGTCGCCAGTCCAGGTTCGATGCACGATACTGGATGCTTGGGGCTGGTGCAATGGGATGACCCAGAGGGATGGTATGGGGAGGGAGGAGGAGGGTTCAGGATGGGGAACACAGGTATACCTGTGGCGGATTCATTTTGATATTTGGCAAAACTAATACAATATTGTAAAGTTAAAAAAAAAAAAAGAACTAGCAGAGGAGTAAAGTGTGATGTCATATGCAAAATAATAACTTGTGCATATTTTATTGACCTCTAAATTTCCTCTCCCTTCTATTGATTGTCTAACATCCCTCCAATACTAGCACCTGCAAAGAAATCACTCTGAAATTTCTGGGGGTGGGCAGGGGTGGTGGCAGTGATTTCTGTGGACTTTGTACCTCACTGTACAAGCTGTCTTAGTTTGAGTGTTCCAGGTACGTTGCTTTTGATAAAAGCAACAGACATAATGTGAGAATGAGGTTAAGTAAGTGTTTATTTGAGGATTTAATATCTCACACACTCTAGGAATAAAGCAATTATCATGCTGTTAATTTCATATTCATGTATGGCTTATTTATTTGTTGTTTACCTCTCTGCATAATGAAAATGCCATGGAAATCTGCATCTTCTGGTGCTCTAATTTTAAATGATGCTAAATGTTATGTATAATTTTAAGTTACAGATTGCTAATTCTATTCTATTTTAAATACTCTATGTATGAGATGCCCCTATGTTCTTGCAGAATCCTTTTTAAGCAGAATCAAAGCGTAATTGTCTAAGTAATTACAGAATAAGTAGTTAATTAAAACATGAATTTTAAGCATTATATTTTGAACTATATATTTATTGGAAGCATATATTTATATATGTATGTGTGTATATATATATATATATGTATGTATATGTATATATATCTGCTGTACCTCTAAGAATCAACACCTTAATTACTTTTTTGACAAATGTAATATAGGCAGAAGATAACAGCACATTTCCCCTACTGGTAAATTATTTGTATCTGGTTTACTTATTATCTCATGGCAGAATCAGTGTTTGAAGTGGTTCTGAAAGCTTCAGGGCACTGCTATTTTCATCTGTTTACATGACATGATATTTTTAAAGAACCTGTCCCTGGCAGAATGCTAAGCCAATTCATCTTCTGGGGATATAACTAAGAAAAAGAAATTCATATCCAACATATGTGCAGTCTCTCTCCAGTCTGGGAATCCACTCAAGTTACATGCCTCAAATTCCACTTCCTGACCCTTCCTGACTCTTCTCTGCTGAATACCAGATCCATATCTGGTATGCCATACACACATCCAAGTTTGTCTAAATATTTTATTTATTCAACAAGTATTACTGTGTGCCCACCATGTACATAGATAAGGTCCCTGTTCCTGGGCATCTATGCCCAGAATGAAAGGATAACACACAGATGTGAAATACTGAATAAATCATACTGCAAGTCGGTATACATTTAAATACTCCAAAGGCAGAGACTGTTAAGGAAACTCATTTCTGAACACCCTTAACACAGTCTGCAAAGCTTGGTGTGTGCCAGTTGTTCAATTTCCATTGTTATTTACAAAAGTGAAGCTTTGAATTAAGAGAGAAAAAAAAAAAAAAGCACCATCTGCCTACCAGAGTAATAATGCTTGGTTTTATTCCCAAGCATATCAACCACTGGCTTGGCATTTTAACTAACAGAATCACTTTTCTCATTAGAGTGTGTCTGTGTCTACAAAGGACCTTTTTTCCCTGGTTGCTCATTTTAACATTTCTGCCCTCTGATTTAGCCTTTTGATGAACTTGAAAGCGTTCTATTTATTAGTATGGTCAGCTTGTAAAATGACCCTTGCATTCTAGGTAACTCATGTACAGATTATTGGCTTTTGCCAGTTACTTAGTAAATCCTTTTTATCAATTGATAGTTTATATTGAGTGCTTAGTTTTTGCAGACACAAAAGGCATATATATATAGCTCTTAAAAGGTGCAAGTCAAAGAAAAAGTGCACATGAAAATACTCTGTTTTAAGAAGAACCTTCTTATTGCCAGATTGAATGTTACATATTTATTCATTCAGTCAATCATTTACTCAACAAATATTTATTGAGTGTTGTGATGTGTCAAGTACTCTGTGATTCACTGGAGACATAAAGATGAATAAATTATGCATGATGTCCGCCCTGCCCTCTATGCATTTAGAGGAAGTAGATAGCTCTGCCAGCTAGAACCTTGTTACTCCAAGTGTACCTGAGGGTTGCACCTAGAAGCTTGTTAGAAATGCGTACTCTCCTTCTGTATTTTTAACAAAATACCCAAGTGAATTGAAGTTGGAAAAGCCAGAAGGATTATGGAATGCTTTATAGAAAAGCTTATAAACAAAAGTCATCAAGTTTTATTAAAAAAGGAAGGAAGACACATTTAGGCAGGTTATAGTGCTTTCTTATTCATTTTGGGCTGCTATAAGAGAATATCAGAGACTAGGTGGCTTATCAACAACAGAAACACAGTTTCTTTAACACAGTTCTGAAGGCTGAGAAGTTCAAGATCAAGGTGCCTAGGAGATTTGCTGTGTTTGCTGTGGGCCTGCTTCCTGGTTCACTGTATCCTCACATGGGATAATGGGCAGTGGGACTTTTGGGGTCTTTTTGATTAGGGCACTAATCCCATACAGGAGGGCTCTGCTCTCGTGACTCAACCAACTCCCAAAGGCCCCACCCTCTAATACCAGGACATTGGTGATTAGGTTTCAACATATGACTTTTGGTGGGGGCTGGGGAACACAAACATTCAGTCATAGCAGAGAGGATTAGACATAAATCTAAAATGTGACTCAAGAGGTAAGCTAGTCGGAAATATTTTAAGAAAAGATGGGAAGTGACCCAGTAATTGGTTGATGATCCAGAGTAGGGGTAGTAGTGATTGATAAAATTTGGTAAGATGAGACTCAAGGCTGAGAGGAGGCAGAATGATTTAGATTTGGGACTCTAGAAGTAGGGACCAGTTGTCAATGATAATAGAGGGATGCGGGGTGGGACTTTCTTATCCAGAGCATGTCAAGGTAACTATTAGTGTTTTCAAAGGTGATTTCTAAATTAATTTTTAGGGCTGACATTTTTTGAATCTTAAAATTTTAGTGAAAATCAACAAGTAGATATAGATCAAGGTATAGTGTCTTATATACATCAATTTTTCTAAAATACCTATAATTGATTAGACCTTAGGTATGGGGAAAAAGGAGTTAGGTAAACTGGATTAGTAATGCTTCAAAATTAATGGTGACTGCCAGTAGGAGAAAAAGGCTCCTTACGTCTTTATCTGCATAGCGTTGTATCTTTATAATCAAGCGAGGTCCTACCAAAACTTTGAGAAAATCAGTTCTATCTGTGGTGCCTTGATCATAGTTTATGTCCCCCTCCTTCTCAGCTGCCATAGTCTTGAACACACAAAGGAATAAAGATACCATTATGGGAAAAGTCAATGAGGGTATTATTGAGGGACTGGTGACCTTTTCAAATACATCCTTTTGAATCACACCATGTCAAGCGGTTTCTGTCCCCTTGTGAGGTCCATCCTCTACACAGGGATGCTTCCATTCTCAAGTTGGAAAGAGTTTGGAGGGGGCAATTCTGTGTAAACCAATTAACCCTGAGATAATCATAAAATATGTCCACTGGCTTATTAGGCCCTTAAGACAGCCTCTGAAAATGATTTCATTTCTGAGATACTTTAAAAATGACATCCATCCCGGAGGAAAAAAAAAGATGAAAAATAATGAAAAAAGAAAGCTATCCATATCTCACACTTTATGGGCATCTGTTAGTGTGGCATCCAGTGTGCTTGCACACATGACTTCTCTGCACATAAGCCTGAGCTGACAGCGGGAAGCCTGCGGCCCTCCAGTAAATGACAGACTTAATCAGTGAGATGCAGAGCCCAGGGCAGTGTCCTGGACAAAGTTTACCTTACAAAGCTCAGAGAACGCCCTCTGAACATCTTTAATGCTGATATTTCCCGTGCATCAGCACAACTCTGAGAAGTTATTCTTTTCTCTGAAGAAAGTGTCTCAAGACAACTTGATGGATAAGTCCAGGATTTTTTTCTTTATCAAAAAGTATGGGAAGCTGGACATGTGAGAATAACTATGCGAGGGTTTGGAAGAAGAGTTTTCTAGCTGGAGATGGGGTTCATTTGTGAAATTTTTGTTGCAGACTGAGATTAAGTGATTGAATCATTTGAAATGATATTTTCAAAGTGAATTTTTAAAAATAATTTAGACCCATTTTGGGGTGAACATTTCCTACATAGCCATAGAAATGTGCCCTCATGAAATGAAATCGTAGGTATATACTGAGCATTTGTTGAAAGTATAATACTTCTCATAACTGTAGTTCCGTAGGTAAAGATGTTGCATTATTTATATGAGTTATGTATACACAGATGACTAAACCACTAGTGGCAAATCTTCAGCATTTAAGGGTAGATTTGATATTTTATTTATGAAGATCTTGCTGCTGCTGCTGCTAAGTCGCTTCAGTCGTGTCCAACTCTGTGCGACCCCATAGACGGCAGCCCACCAGGCTCTGCTGTCCCTGGGATTCTCCAGGCAAGAACACTGGAGTGGGTTGCCATTTAGTTTGAAAGAAAGATGGAATGAAGAATGGATGAAAGGAAGGGGGGAAAGGAAAAAAGAAAGACCATGTAACTATGAAGTAAGAACACTTTTACACATATGTATTGAAAGCATCAAGGCTTTACAATTCCTTTCAAAGAAACTGTGATGGAAGCAAACATTTGGGTATCTGTGTTTCAGTGTGTTTGTCTCAAATAGGCTTCATTGTTCTGTGGTCAGATTTAATGCTTATGAATTACTTGATGTTAGCAGTCACTTTTCAATAGTTATTTCTATAATGAAAGCCACAGTACACATAAAAATGCACTATTTCTATCACTACTAAAAGTAGAAGTTCTCAGTCTGATTATTTTATGCCTGACAATGAGAATTTATAAAACAGAATAAACATCATATAATTGGAAAGTACAGAGCAAGTCAGAATATTTTCTTTAATTCCTCAATGGATAGCTGCATATTATGAGAAAATTCATTAGGATCAACAAATAACCAGGTTGTTCAAAAAGTTCATTCAGGTTTCTCCACATGATTACCATTTCTGAAAATTTAAGGGTAGAGTCAAAAATTATTTTCTAACAGACACACTAAGATCATATTTTCCCCTCCTATCTACACTGGACAGCCTTTGGCTCAGTGTCAGTTCTATATTTTGTCTCTCTTTATGCCAATATTTTATCTCAAACTTTTTTCCCACTGCTTCAGAGTCCCACCAGTGAGAATAACTCAAAATAGCTTTCCCAGTTAAGGGAAATCAAAACAAAAAAAGAACTGGGTGCTGACAGAGTGACTGGCTACTGGAGTTCAGCCTGTGAAAGAGAAAAATGTGGCAGCACAAGTGGCAGCTCATAAATGATCATCAGTGGGAAGATGCCACGCATCGTGTGGCCTCTGTCTGTTAATTTAACGCGATGCACTTGAGTGTAGAAATAATGGGCTCTGTCAGCCTTATTAATTATCTATGCTTGTTCTAGAAGTCAGGATCACGAAATGCCTCCGAACCACCTGATGTAATGGGCCATTTTAGAGCTCTATATGCAAGTCTCTGAGAGAGCAATTGGCAATCCCCACAGCTAGCTCATCTGCAGTGAGGGATGTTGTGCTGAGCTGAACTCGCATACCAGCAATACTGCCACAAGATGATGGAATAATCGATCTTTCTAGAGTGGATTTCTTTAGCCTGGTGGGACAAATTTCCTAGTTAATGAAAACATTTTGATGCCTGGGGCACTTCCCTAGCTCATGCTGCCTCTGTTTGTCCATTATAGTTTAAATATACTGCATTGAGGTTAATGGTGGAAGCAAATCAGTCTGTTATAATTACTCACATTCATTTATTTGGTGTATTCTTTCACATGGTCCTTTGAAAGCAAGAGCACAATCTAGCAGATAGCTAGCTTGGGAACTATTAATACCTTCATGCCTGAGAATTTACTAATGGGACATTTCAGGGAAAAAAAAAATTGTGGCTGCTGAGGGCCATTGCTTCTCTCATTCTTCAAGTAGGCTGATCCATTTCACTGTGTGTGTGTGTGTGTGTGTGTGTGTGCATTTACACGATGAGAGGTTGTTGAGACCATGTCTCTCTTTCTGACTTGGATCTCTGTGTTAAGTACACAATGATCCTGTAATGCCTGTTTGTGAGGGGATAGGTATTCTAGTGAAAGCACACAAAGTTTGGGTAGAGAAACTTAGGTTTCAGTTCTTTTTGATACTTGCTGGCTATTTGACCTTGGGCAAGTCGCTTATCTTCTCTGAATCTCTGTTTATCACCTCTAAAATAATTATAGTAATATCCATTCAACTTATGAGATTATTATTTGAGGATCAAATTAGATTATAGAACTCATAATAAAATGCTTTATTGGTGTTTGATGTCATTATCCCTCCATTACCACTATGACTAGCAATAGTACTACTCCTATCATTATCATTAAGTAAACTTTAAGATCTGATCTACTCCAACAGATTTCTAATATTGTGATACTCTTTCTTACGAAGTTCAGGAAAGCATCTATTGCTTTTGTTGTCTATGTGTCTATGTAGCTAGTATCCAAAGAATGCAATCTTCTTAGGTCATTCTGGAAAGAAAAATCATTATGAATGAATAAAGGTGAAAACTTTATCAAATATTTAGGTCTACATACCACATAAGAGTTAGGCAGCAATCTAGTTAGATGAAGATGATTATTTAGTCTCTTCCCATTGTAACTAGATTGATAACCAAATTTAGTGATGCCATTTAGATGTATGTCTAACCAACACAGAGTAATTAGTAAATTAATATATCCCAACAGAGCTTTTCCCTGTACTCTTTAACAGGGAAAGCTAACTGTTCAACTGAAGTGACAGGACACAGAGTAAGTCATTTAACCCACCTGAGTTTTAGTTTTATTGTATAAAATGAGGAAATAAAGATTAACTTCATTTAACATATACCTCTTGTACCTTGACTCCCTTTAACTCTTTAGTTCTTTTCAAATTAGAAGAAAGAATTCAAATTGATTTGGAGTGCAGAGTTGTGAATATCAGTGACAGTAGAGCCTGTTATTCCCTGTCATAGGACTCTAATCACTCTCTCTTGAACAGTTAAAGGGGGCATTATCTTTTATTGTCCTTGTTTCTATATAACATAAAATAGTTTTCCTAGCCATGTTAACTGTATAAGCTAACAATTTTTCTCCATGAAGTTAAATGATTTCTAAAGCCCTCTTTAGCTCTGAAAGATTTGCTCTTTGATCTGCGTGTCTTTGAGTATGACATAGTAAATGATATTATACTTTTCACATCAGGAAAATAATCATCTTCAGCCATTTGAAATAACTCTTCTCATTCAACTTTTATTGATTATAATACCTGTTCATTTCCTTTATAGATCTTACCACAGTCTCTATTTATCTTGTTTATTTGCTTACTTTCCTGTTTAGGATTTGCCTGTCTATGAGCTTAGAGACTTTCTGATCACAGATAGATGCCCAGTGCCTCGAAAAGGGAGTGCATGGTACATAATTGGGAGGCCAATAAGTATTTGTTGAATGAATAAATAAATGAGTTCATGAATTCTGCTGTTTCTAAAGTACAGCCTTCTTATTTAAAAAAAAAAAAACAATTTTATTGATTGATTGTGCTGGGTCTTTATTGCTGCTCGGGCTTGTCTCTATCTGCTGCAAGTGGAGGGTGCTCTCTCATTGCAATGTGAGGGCTTCTCATTGAAGTGGCTTCTCTTGCTGTGGAGCATGGGCTTTAAGGCACACGGCCTTCAGTCGTTACAGCTCCCAAGCTCTAGAGCACAGGCTCAATAGTTGGGGTGCATCGGCTTAGTTGCTCTGAGTCACGTGGGATCCTCCCAGACCAGGGACCAAAACCCGTGTCTCCTGCATTGTCACGTGGATTTCCCACCACTGAGCCACAAGGGCAACCCTCAACAGCCTTCTTATTCCTTAAAATAATTTCACCAGAGTTCAGCGGGATACAGTTGTGGTTGAATCTACTATTCATGTAAAAGAATCACTAGGGGATAAAGTTAAATATTTTGTTTTCTATATACGAGAACCATCTGTATTTTATTTATATATGGCTTTATTACTTTAGCTAATCTAGAGTGGGATTTTTATCAGTAAGTTTTTTATGTGCTTGGTTTTTTTTTTGCAAGTAAATTTGATTAGCTACATTTGTTCCTAACATTTATGATTAGTTGTCATACTTGAATGAATAGTAATTCTAAATAAAATTTTGCAATTATTTTATTTTGAAAAATGAATTTGTCCATTAGGGGCATGCATTTCCATGTGACAGGAAAATTTTATTACCATTAAACGTGAACTTAAAATTTTAGAATTCGCTATGAAAAGTAATACATCTTGAAATTTCCTACCAAGATATTAGAACATTACCCATTCTTCCTCACTTCAGTAGTTTCCCATAACATGGAAATGTTTGAAGATCTTGACATTTATCTGTCATGAACTCGTTGAATTACTCCTTGCTTCAACACACATTCAAGTTAATGTCAACTGGGGAGCTATTCTCTCAGCTTTAAATTGGTTGGAAATGTAGATCTTTCTTTGTAAGACATTACCTCTTGTACCTTGACTCCCTTTAACTCTTTAGTTCTTTTCAAATTAGAAGAAAGAATTCAAATTGATTTGGAGTGCAGAGTTGTGAATATCAGTGACAGTAGAGCCTGTTATTCCCTGTCATAGGACTCTAATCACTCTCTCTTGAACAGTTAAAGGGGGCATTATCTTTTATTGTCCTTGTTTCTATATAACATAAAATAGTTTTCCTAGCCATGTTAACTGTATAAGCTAACAATTTTTCTCCATTGAAAAGCTGTCACATTTTGGTAGAGTGTATTGATGTCAGTTTGTTGGAGACAGACCTTCGCAACCTTCTCTTACGATGCCCCTGGCCCTGCCCCTGCCCTTGGATCTAGGTATTATTCCTAACAGTACAACTCGACTCATGCATGTTTCACAAGAATACTTTAGATTACAAATTAGACAGGCGGTGAAGGCAAGCCTAGTGAAACACTAGGGAACGCAGGTTGTGGAGACACGGTCAGGAAAACAGAAAGAAAACGATTTGTCTTTGCTTGCTGCAAGCTAGCAGTGCCGTGGCCGTGGACAGAACACTCTTCAGAATACCCTTGCTGTGCAGAGAGAATTGAACAAGAGACTCATCACAAACTTCTTTCAGGATCACACATGTGTGTGCACGTATTTCCATGATACTTTTATTTTGACAATTCTTGAAGGCAACACTTTGCATATTAATTGAGTACGACTGGTTTTGAACAGTCTATAAGAAGGTGCAAATTATGGCTTCAAAGTGACCCAATAGAGGTGCAAATGAACGTTAGCACAACGTTTCTAAAATGGAATCATTTAAAATATACACATATAGTTATGAATTCAGAATCAGTCTACTTCATTTTTTAGTTGGGAGTTTATTGCCTTAAAATGGGAAATAAATGTGTGAATGCTATCCAAGGTGTGAAATTCTCCGTTTGTACCGACTGGAAACTTGGTAATAATTATGAATATAGAAATAGCAGAAATTATACAGAAGTTTAACAAACATTTTAATTTTAAATGCAAGTATTTCAGAGGAAGAATTTAAGATTTGCTTGGAGAGATTTTTTTCTTGCAGGCTTTGATATTAAAAAGTTAGGGATTTCCATACAGCCAACAAATGATACTTTTCTTGTCATTTTAAAAAAGAAAATTGTGTTGACTAATCTTTTTTCTTTCTAAAGCTGCTTATTCTAAATGTCTGAATCTGATAAACCCATGAGCCCCAACTTAACCCAACCTCAATGAAACTTAACCTTTTCTCTCTCCTCACATCTGTGGACAATGGGCCGCAGCTGCAGGGAGCATTCGAGAAGCTTGCCTAAACTCTAGGCCAGCTGGAAAGTCAGGCTCCCCTGCTTTCAGCCAAATAGACACTGGCACTGAGTTACCCGAGGGCAGAGGTTTAACACGGCTTGAATGAAGCTTGGATTTGAGAGTATCCATCCCCTTAGGTTGATGTCACTGGGAGTCCAAGACTCTTCTTTCATTAACCAGCCTCTCACATGGATAGCAATGGTGACGCAAAACAGCCAACCCCTAAAACAGTTGGTTCTTTTTTATTATTTGTAATTTTGTCTATTTGCATGAGAGCCTGGCAGCATATGGCCTGATGAATTAAAAAAAACAAAACCCTGTACAACCCTCATCTACTGGCTAGAGCCTCCAGTTCGTGGCATCAGTAGGGGCTTGTGTGGCTCCACCTGCCACTTGTCTGGAGAGTCGGGGCATAAACTGATGACCTACGAGGTTTCCACAGCCAGATAGTACTCGGCTAATGCCATGATTTAATTCCTAACAGTACTGTCAGAAATGGCTAGAAGTGGCAACACCCACTGTTTCAATAGTAAATCTGGTTGGCAAGCTACCCGTTCTCTGCCCTGACTAATATTCTACACTAATTACATCGTATCAGGCCAACAGGAATAGAAAGGAGTTGAGATGCTTCGAAACCATGCACACAGGTCAGCAGTGGGTAGAAATACATAGGGATGTATACTCATATTATTGTTCCCCGCTAAAAGAGACCAGCAGCAAACCAGGGGAAGAAACAAACCTCTTTTCAGTGCATTGATTTACTTTTTTATTCACTTGATCTTTCAAAGTCAAAGATTTATATGATCCCTGGATTTTGGTTTTTCTGTATTAGCCATTTTCTTTAATAATAGTGTTGGAGAAAAAAAAAATTATGATATTTTTTGAGAACTGAATCTTTCTTTGCCTGAAACATAGAAATCACAATTTGGATTAATACTTCATAGTTAAATCAAATTGCAAACCCTTTTTCTCTTCTTAATTTTGTATGGGTTTATGATTACACAATGTCAAACCATACAAACATAGAAACAATATACACATCATTAATTTAATGAATTGCCTTGAAGATAAAAAAGCAAGTAATTTTGAAATTCAAAATAATTCTACTAATTCATTTTTATTTAGTTTAGAAATCCTTCATTTCCCCTGCATTTTAAGATTGCTAATAGGGCTTCCCAGGTGGCACAGTGATAAAGAATCTGACTGCCAATGCAAGTGACTCAAGAGACCCTGGTTTGATCCCTGGGTTGGGAAGATCCCCTAGAGAAGAAAATGGCAGCCAACTCCAGTATTCTTGCCTGGATAGGCAAAATTCCATGGACAGAGGAGCCTGGCTGGCTACAGTCCTTGGGGTCACAGAGTCAGCCATAACTGAGTGTGCAAGCAAATATCAATATGTTTACACTCAAGACATGTAATCAGAATTGCCAGCCATCAAAGAAAAGAAGAAATAATTTGGGGGCAAAAGCTCTATCTTTTTCTGAAGTGAGAGATTTTCCTGCCAAGCCAAAGAGGACACATTCAGTCCTATGACACTGAGCATATAGGACAGTCTATAATACAGAAAACACACTCCTGCTAAATGCTAGGCATTGCTATCTCACTAAATCCCAAGAATATCTGTGTGAAGCATTTCACATGGTGCAATTTAGGCAGCAGCTATTTATTAATATGTGGAAGTGTTTCAACTCTTTATTAACCAGAGTGGCAACACCTCTCTGAGCTGGCTGAACATGGATCCCAAAGATAGGCAGTATTCTACAGATGGAGACACTGCTGCTTAGAGAGGTTAATTAACTTGCTCCAAATCACACAGCTATTGGAAGGCAGAGTCAGCATTCAAGTCCATAGCTGTCTCACTCCAAAACCAAGCTCTCTCTCTTTTTTTTTTTATCCCAATGGTGTTCTGCTGCTATAATGCTTCTTAGAAATTTTGCACTGAAGACTTCAATTTTTTCTAAGATTCTGTCTGTGTAATGTGGATAAAGACATTAGAGATATCCTAACAAGTGAATGGTGATGGTTGACTGAGAGCAGAGCAAGTCTATTTCACTCAAATGATTGCCTTTAGAGTGGTACAAGTTCCTACATATAACTGATGCGTAATAGTTTGTTGAATTAAAGTAAAACATTTATTGTTGTACTTCTACATAGAGAAGTATGTGGGTATATTCTATTATTACTATTATATAATATAATATTAATAATTATATATTATATAATGTATATTATATATTATTTATATAATATATGAAGTATATTATATATAATATAATAAGTATATATATTAATAATTATAAATATTATAATTACTAGCTTTTTTCCCTTTTTTACATAAAATGCAATTATTTGTAAGAGCAAGATATTAAAAATGCTATTAAAAATGCTGTTATTTTTTATCAGTTGAGGTAATTTAGTTTAAATAGAACTGAACCAAGTGAGAGAATTTTGCTTACATTCGAAATGAACATAAATTTTGAACATAAATTAAACTAAAGCTTAAATTATAGGGGATACTTTAAGGTTTAAAATTTTTATATATATAAGTGGTTTGTCCTGAGCAGTAACATGTATTAAGTGCTATCTGGTAGCTGGTTTCTTTCTAAGGAAATAAATAGATTTTTACAAAGAATACAGATTGATTATGTGCTGAGCTCTGTCCCTTCTTATGGGTCCAGTCAAGGAAAGACTGGATATAGTTTAATGTGTTTACCATATTCAATTTATTAATAGAAAATTGAATAAGTTCAAGAACATTGAGCTTGCTAGATAAAATGTGGCTGCAAACAGCCCCTAATGTATGAACAGATTTTGTTCCAAGGGTTTATTTGTAATTTGATATTCTAAGACTTTATATGTAAATTTCTATATATAGAACTGCAAAGTCAGATATGTCCTTAATCTGACTAGTGGAATTTATTTTACCTATGATGTAACTCAACTATAGAACTAACTGTGCTTTAGGCCCTGCTTTTCATGGATTATATTGTTAATGAGGAAACAGCATTAAGAGTAAAAACAAACCAAAATCCCAGAGTTGAAGTCATGTGCTTCCATATTTTCTCAGGATAAGGCAGAAGTTCGTGGAGGAAAGGACTGAAGGGTGAAGTTATTTGCCAGATTTGCAGTATAACGAGGAAAACATTTTGTAGAATATTGCAAATATGTGTTCCAAATTCCAACTATCCGCATGGGTTATAGCACATAGAATTTAAAACCTGGATAGAACTTTCATGATCAGCAAGTTAGGCATACTCTTCTTTTTATTAAATTAATTTATTTTAGTTAGAGGATAATTACTTTATAAAATTGTGATGGTTTTTGCCATACATCAGCACGAATCAGCCATAGGCAAACATGTGTCCCCCCCATCCTGAACCCCACTCCTACACTATCCTTCCAGGTGATCACAGCACTGGCACTGGGGGCCCTGCCTCAGGCATTGAACTGCACTGGTTATCTATTTTATGTACATAGAGTAATGTATATGTTTCATTGCTATTCTTTCAAATCATCCCACTCTCTCCTTCTCCCACTGAATCTGAAAGTCTCTTTACATCTGTGTCTTCTCTGCTTCCCTGTACGTAGGATCATCAGTACCATCTTTCTGAAATCCTTATATATAGGCATACTCTTCTGATTTGAGTAAAGTGAAAGTGCTAGTTGCTCAGTTGTGTCCGACTTTTTGTGACCCCATGGGCCCTAGCCTGCCAGGCGCCTCTGTCCATGGAATTCTCCAGCAAGAATACTGGAGTAGGTGGCCATTCCCCTCTCCAGGGGATCTTCCCAACCCAGGGATTGAACCCAAGTCGTCTGCATTGCAGGCAGCTTCTTTACACTCGCGCCAACAAGGAAGCCCAAACTGAATGACAATTCTTTCTCCTCCCGCTTTATCTAATTCTTAAACACAAGTTAGGTCCAAAGAATCTTCCTGCTTTCCCCGGCCCACTTTTCTGTTTGCTATGTGTAAGCGCACTATATAGCAAGATAGAGTATTCAAACAAAGGTTTTCATGCCAATAAATGTTTATCTTCTATTATAGCCTTTCTTTCGTGAAAGCATCAATTCTGTTCCCAGGGTCTATTCATTGTGCAAATATTTCTTACATTTCTGTCCTGTGCACAGCACAATACTAGTTGGTGAGTAAACACAGAAACAACTGTGGTTTCTCCATCAAGAAGACTGTCTTCTCAGTCAGTTCAGTCACTCAGTCGTGTTCAACTCTTTGTTACCTCATGGACTGCAGCATGCCTGGCTTCCCTGTCCATCACAACTCCTGGAGCTTGCTCAAACTCATGTTCATTGAGGCGGTTATGCCATCCAACCACCTCATTCTCTGTCATCCCCTTCTCCTCCTGCCCTCAATCTTTCCCAATATCAAGGTCTTTTCCAATGAGACAGTTCTTCACATCAGGTGGCCAAAGTATTGGAGTTTCAGCTTTAGCATCAGTCCTTCCAATGAATATTCAGGATTGATTTCCTTTAGGAATGACAGGTTTGATCTCCTTGCAGTCCAAGGGACTCTCAAGAGTCTTCTCCAACACCACAGTTCAAAAGCATCAATTCTTTAGCTCTCAGCTTCCTCTATGGTCCAACTCTCACATCCATACATGACAACTGGAAAAACCATAGCTTTGACTAGATGGACCTTTGTTGGCAAAGTAATGTTTCTGCCTTTTAATATGCTGTCTAGGTTGGTCATAGCTTTTCTTTCAAGGAGCAAGTGTCTTTTAATTTCATGGCTGCATTCCCTATCTGCAATGATTTTGGAGCTCAAGAAAATAAAGTCTGTCACTGTTTCCATTGTTTTCCCATCTATTTGCCATGAAGGGTGGGACTGGATGTCACGATCTTCATTTTTTGAATGTTGAGTTTTAAGCTGACTTTTTCACTTCCTCTTTTACCTTCATCAAGAAGCTGTTTGGTTCTTCTTCACTTTCAGCCATATGGGTGGTGTCATCTGCATATCTGAGGTTACTGATATTTCTCCCAATCTTGATTTCAGCTTGTGCTTCATCTAGCCTGGCATTTAGCATGATGTACTCCGCATATAAATTAAATAAGCAGGATGACAATATACAGCCTTGACATACTCCTTACCCAATTTGGAACCAGTCCATTGTGCCATGTCCGGATCTAACTGTTGCTACTTGACCTGCATACAGATTTTTCAGGAGGCAGGTCAGGTGGTCTGGTATTCCCATCTCTTGAAGAATTTTCTACAGTTTGTTGTGATCCACACAGTCAAAGGTTTTAGTATAGTCAATGAAGCAGAGGCAGATGTTTTTCTGGAATTCTGTTGTGCTTTTCTCTATGATCCAACGGGTGTTGGTAATTTAATCTCTGGTTCCTCTGCCTTTTCTAAACCCAGCTTGAGCATCTGGACATTCTCAGTTTACATACTGTTGAAGCCTGGCTTGGATGATTTTGAACATCATTTTGCTAGCATGTGAATATTTTTTTGGAATTGGCTTTCTTTGGGATTGGAATGAAAATTGATTATTTTCAGTGCTGTGGCCACTGCTGAGTTTTCCAAATTTGCTGGCATATTGGTAAGAAAAAAAGATACAGACAAGTAAGTCAAGTAGCGATTCAAGAACTTAAGAAAGTAAAAACATGCTGGTGAAATAAAGTTCAGATGAGAGGTGTCGTGAGTTCAGAAGGAAAGAGTACTGTACTGGAATTGAGATAGATGGGTTCATGGAAGGGCGGGACAGCTGAGGTTGGAACTTGAAAGTACATGTTTGAGTGGATGAAAATGGAACAAAAGAACAGAGCACTGGATAAAAGGACTCAATATCAGTTGGTGATTTATTGGAAAGTGTCAATGAAACAGAAGACAGAGTCTAGGTTTGATGTGTGCTACCTACCTCAAGCCATAATCATCCACTAACCAGTCATGTAGGAACAGTGATAACCTGACCTAGTAGAATGGCCTTCGACTTGGTGGGGGGCAGGGGGAAGGGGAGGTTGTCAGGAGACAGAATTTCATCTCTGCTGGGCACTAGAGATATGGGTTTGGATGAGAAACTAGTCTTTTCCTGTCTCTTTCTTTAAATGTGAGATGAGGGATTTGAGTTTGGTCTCTAAAAAGCCATCTAGCTCATAATTTGACTACTTGATTCATTTTGATGAAAAGAGTGTAATGAGATCATTGCAGAACAGAGTGAAGGGCTTCTCAGGAAAGGGGTTCTAAAGGGTACCAGAGGAAGCAGAATGACAGAGAAGAGGAGAGCTAAATAGCGGCAGGAGTCAGTGCAGAGGGGCCTTTCAGGGGTCTGGCCCTGAGATTCTGTATCACTGCCTTAGGCTCCCTCTGTGACGCAGCCTTGTTCTCTGCCTACTTGCTTCTCACTGCGGCACTTCCTTCACTGTCATCACCACCCCACCCACTCACCCTGTGCACCCAAATAGTAGAGAGCAGAGAGAGCACAGAGGAAGCAGGTCTCTGCTTCTTTATTGCAGCAGCTCCCGAGCTCTTGCTTTCCCCTCTTTGATTTGTATATTTTGAATTGCTACTGATGATGGTCACTGCAACTCTGCTCCTTTGGTTTGCAGGTGCAAGACCCATGACTCAATGACTGCCTCCTGCAAACCTGCTCAGACATACCTTGGGACAACATTTTCAAGCATCTCCAGCTCTGTGTAGGGTAGAGGAAAGGTTAGTTATGAGTAGGGACTGAAGAGAAACAGAGTAAATGTAACTCTGGGGACCACAAGGGAAAAAGACTCTAGTTACCAAAAAACAGTAGCAGGAACAAGTGGAGAGCCAGGGGCAGTATCCGAAGCATTTCTTTATTTGCCAAATGCAGCCTATGAGGGACTTCCGTCAACAGTTATTTATTGAGTGCCCAAAGACACTGTTATAGATGCTATAATTTTCTGTTAGATCTAAATCATTCTGATAAGTGAAAATAAAGTGAACCAGTTTCTTCAGAAAGGATATGATTTTATAACACTTTCTGCTTCATGAGGTAGCACTTAGAACATTCACTGTTGTGAAAATCTGTTAGCATGTATACTTTTTTTCTGGTATGGGCTCTATTATTGAAAGCACCTCAATACACTTCATTAATATTTTTCTTTAAAGTGATCAACCTAATCAAGATTTCCTAAGTATTACATGGAGAAGGCAATGGCACACCACTCCAGTACTCTTGCCTGGAAAATCCCATGGACGGAGGAGCCTGGTAGGCTGCAGTCCATGGAGTGGCGAAGAGTTGGACATGACTGAGCGACTTCACTTTCACTTTTCACTTTCATGCATTGGAGAAGGAAATGGCAACCCACTCCAGTGTTCTTGCCTGGAGAATCCCAGGGACGGGGGAGCCTGGTGGGCTGCCATCTATGGGGTCGCACAGAGTCAGACACGACTGAAGTGACTTAGCAGCAAGTATTACATGGATATGCTTGCCATTTACTTGTGTTCTGTGAGAGAAGTGCCTCCTGTCATTGAAAATCATCTTGTTGATATCTGTCTCATCCCTTGTCAGGGTCCTCTCCCCCATCAATATACTGATGAACTAGCTGCTGTGCTATTTTGTGCCTCTAGATCTTTGTATAAGTTAAGCCCCTGTCTGGAAATGCATTTCCTTGCATGGAAAATATACATGCAATACGCTTTACAACTGTTAAAAAATCCCCATTGATCAATTTTCTCCTTCTTTGGGGTCCAGTGTACTCTGTACCAACTCCTATTATCCGTGCTCTCAAACGGTGTTCACAGTTATTTCCCCAGTTTCTTTTCCCAGCTAGAATTTATGAATTCATTGAAAACAAGGACTGTGTCTTTTTTGTGGTTATATCCTCACGGTGTAAAGAGAAGCTCAATATCTGTCTAATAAATTAGATGAATGAATAAATGGATCAGTGGGTGGACAAGTAAATGATATATATACATGCATACCTTCAACTGCTAGGAACACACTGTGCTACCATCGTGAGGAATGCAAAGAAACATGAGATGGGTCCCTTCCTGAGAATGCTTACAAGGTGCCACAGCGATGTCCTGTGAGGGATGCAGACAGTGGTTCCTGAATAACATACCTTAAAGGAAACGCCTCCCGCTTCTCAAAAAAATAGTCTTATAAAAGTCTTTGTAAGTTGGAAGAAATCGTTTTAAAAGGCAGTATTCTGTAGTTAAAGGCAATTCAGCAAAGTGCTTTGCTTCTCCATTTATGGGTAGTGAAAATGTTTAGCTGCCTGCCAGCACACTAGCACTACCGTTGACTTCTCAGTTTTAGTATTCAAGGCTGTCCTGAACTTGGCGTGCTCTGTTAGATTACTCAACCTGTCTGCCCCACAGACGTTCACCTCCCTAACCACCGCGTGCTGTTTTCTCTTTTTGAGTATGCCTACACCCAAAGCCACTGTCAGATGTCACAGAGATGAGACTTTACAAGTGTAAATGGAAAAACAACAACAACAACAAACAAGAATACATGCTTTTCAAAAGAGTTTGGTGATGGCAGTGGCCCAAGAATGATAGGAAACGCTACCTTGCAAGGTTTCTTATTTGGAGTGTGGAAGGGCCACACAGCCCTGGTTCATGTGGGATCATAGATGATGTGAGTGAAAAGAGACAGAGCCAGGGTCCCAAGAGCCCCATCTGAAAAGGAATCAGGCTATGTTGTCTAGACAAGAGGAAATGTTTTCTTTTCGAGGGAAAATTATTAGAATTTTAGAAGCCAAATGATCGCTAGAAAATATAAGTGAAGTTTTACTGATTCCTTGTTTTTTTAGAAGACTTTCTTTTTGTCTCATTCTAAAAGTCTGTATTTAAGCCCAAAATGGAAAGTAAAGCTGAATTAGATTAGTGATTTCAAAAAGATATAGTCCTGTTGTGCGCAGCAGACATCCTCTTTTTTTTTTTTTTTTTTTAAATTTCCCCTTAGGAGTTTTAAAGCTTGGGTGAAATCAACATCATGATTAAGACTTTTCTTAGCCTCCTTTCGGCAAATACAGAGTACATGGCTGTTTTAAATGGCCTTTTAACAATCAATTAAAAATACTCTAAGTTTCAATGTTTGAAATAGTTTTATTCCTATATTGTAAGTATTAGAGTAGTAAGTGCTCCTTCAACCTTCTTTTTCATGAAGAGGCAACATAAACGAGAGAGATTTTGTGGTCCTCCTTCTTCAGGGGTTCATCTCCCATTGACCTTCAGGCTTTTTGTGCATTTTCCAGACTGTTTCTACTCCCCCATCTTCCGCCCTCGTGGAATGTAAGCTTTACCAATTAAGACATATCAATTAAGAAATGAAACCAGAGGCTTTGAGACTAGACTGGACAGTGGCAATGAGAACAAATTTCTTTTAACTTTGATTGTTGTATGTTCTGTACATTTTTATTGATGTAAAATATTTTCTTATATTTGAGAGTCAGCACTTGGGCATATTTTCAAAACTTTCAAAACAGAATATTATAACCTGTGTTCATAGGTATTGGGCCTTTTAGCAATGTATCTTGTCTAATAACTTTGTATTATATATTTGTGCCAATTTGACGTCTGTAGTTCTGACAGTGGCAGTTATTATCCCAGAGGACATTGGACCTGAGATCACACCTGAATTCCATTTTTTTTCTCAGATGACTTATGTTTTCCAATGTAAAACTATCTTCATTTTCACTGCTGGATCTAATATCCAGACTTCTCTTTGGGTTCAACAGACATGATAAGCCAACAGGGATATTTTGTATTTGTGTAAATTTTACATATATTTATTTTATTCTCTTAATACCTATTCAGGTTATGGTTAGCTTTTATAGATAGCAAACTTAAATGGCTGACAAACAGCTGTATAGACTCCAGAGTCTGGTTGCTACATTAAATTCCTCAACCACTGCTAACTGGTTATATGATCTTGGGCAGATTACTTACTAGCCATTTGCCTTAGTTTCCTTGTCTGTAAAACAATGATTTCTACCACACTGAGTTGTTAAATGGGATTATTTACGAAGTGTTTAGTAGAACAGTGCATGTCGCACAGGAAGTAGTATTTATGTTTTTGTTAATTCGAAAATATACACGCACTCCAATGTTCATATCTAGAAAAGCACTAAAACCATTAATGGAGACATCTGCTCCTCATAAGTAGCAGCAACTGTTTTGTGACCTTCTTGTCACTGCTAGTCACAAGACGGTTGCTGCTGGGCAGGAGGAGCAGACGTCTCCGTTAATGATTTCAGTGCTTTCCTAGATAGAAGATGCAAGAAATTGGGCTAATTTCTTCTGAAAATATCTAACTGAAGGCCTATTCTGCCAGGTTTTCTCAGAGCACAGAGTACTTCATTCCTGGTCTCTGCCCTGAACTCCTTTTAGGGTGTGTTGAAGGTCAGCGACTGCAGCGACTAGTAATCTGCTCCTTGTGGAGGCAGATGGTGAGGGACACTTTCTAGTCAGCACTGTGTGCGTGTCAGTCACTCAGTCGTGTGCGACTCTGCGACTCCACGGACTGTAACCTGCCAGGCTTCTCTGTCCATGGAATTCTCCAGGCAAGAATACTGGAGCGGATTGCAGTTCCCAATCCAGGGATCAAACCCTGGTCTCCTGCTTCACAGGCAGATTCTTTACTGTTTGAGCTACAGGGAAGTCCTTTCTAGTTGACATTAGTTTATTACTATCTTAAAGATGAACATCAGTGGTGTAACTTAGGAAGGATGTTAAAAATCATCCTAGTACAATAGGAAACTGGACTAATACATAAACCATTTTGGACAGTTTTAAATTAATTCAAACATTATTTTTCTAAGAGGAGAAAAATGTTTAAACCTTGAGGTTGGGAAAAAGAAATCTTTGAGTAATTTTTGTCTTAACTTTAGGTTTCCTTTGAGTAATTTCCCCATCAACCTATTTAAAAAACCAAACTTTCCTTTTCTCAAAAAATGTTATGTATTATAAACAGGAGAAGTAAGGGAGTAATAGACTAATACAGCGTAAGAATTTTGAGTTTCTAACACATGAGCAATAATCACCAAACAGCATCAGATTACAAAGGTTTGTAATTGTCTTCTTTCCCTATAAACGCTGTGCTTTGATGATCACTTGTTTAGGACAGAAGTCTTTGGAATATGTGAACTGGCAGAGTCTAGAGTACATAAATAAGGACATGCAAATATCCTTGTTGAAGAAAATCAACAGTGCATCATGAACAACCGTTTACTTCCTGTTATTTTAACTTAACTCTTCTGAAAAAAAGACTTTGGGGTGGAGATGTTTTCAGTGTCTTTTTCAACATTAATGTAGACTTCTTGAATAATCGAAACATTCTGAAAGCCTGTACTCAGAATCCTGTGGGAAGTCTGATTATCTCAGACACTTACTTTCAGTATTAACATGCAACAGTCAGTTGCCTTCTGGTAGAAGTTAGTATAGATAATTAGACATCAGCTCAATAACTCTTGACAAGACAGGTTTCCACAGAGAGGATCCCCCCAGTACCTTAGGGTTTCGCTTAATTGTAAAGTCTAACATCTTTACCCTTTTTAAGATCTTGAAACCTAAAACAATTAAGTAATGTACTTCAATCTTATTAAGAGAGAAAATAATAGAGAAAATGAGTAGTGGAAAAAGTATTGACTAACTACAATGGCCTTTTATACCGGACACCAAGAGTCACCCTGGAGAATCTTCATAATAATTGAAACAAAACCTTTGCAGACTCTTCCCTGTGTTATAAATGTGTCTGCCAAGCAAAATGCTCAGAAACTTATTAGTGGACAGCTATTTAAGATAATGTTCTTTATAAGTGTCATTGAATTGCTGGCTCCATACTTGCTGTCTCTAAGATTTATAATTTTCTGTTCTCATCTTTAAACTAGATAAATATAAATCACTTCTAGTAAAGTGTCATCAAAGAGTAATAAACAAAATGACTTTCTTTTAACTGTATTTATGTACTGCTGTATCTGCGAGGAATTGCGAGAAAAATAGGTTTAAAAATAATTTCATGTGGCGAGCTCACAAAATGTTTTCAATGGATCACAAAAGTAAAAAAAAAAATAAGAAAAACAGATGTGTTACTGGGAACATAATGAGAGATATATAAGTGTTTTTTGCATGTGAAAGTAAACATCTTTAAAATAAGTATTTAAAAATTCTTAACTAAAATCTTATGTGTATTAAAACATCTAATATGTTGTCTCATGTTTCTTATATGCAAATTTAATAGATGTTTTACTATATCATCTCTTAATCCCATTCTGTCCTCTCTCTCTTTGCACACACACACACACACACAAACACCCCTGCCCCTACTTCTTTACCAAATGCACTGTTGGAATATTTTGATGGGCATTAAGAGATTGGGGTCCATATAAGACTTCAGACGATAACAGCTATCAGCACAAAGATTTTATTTAGAAAACTTAAGAATTTCTAAGAAATGAAAAAAATAGTGGAGTATACAGACTAATTTTCCATGATTATAGAACACATGGATACAGTTCATATACACTTGCAGTTCAGTTCAATCGCTCAGTCGTGTCCCACTCTTTGGGACCCCATGGACTGCAGAACTCCAGGCTCCCTGTCCATCACCAACTCCTGGAGCTTGCTCAAACTAATGTCCATCAAGTCGGTGATGCCATCCAACCATCTCATCCTCTGTCATCCCCTTCTCCTCCTGCCTTCAGTCTTTCCCAGCATCAGGGTCTTTTCCAGTGAGTCAGTTCTTTGTATCAGGTGGCCAAAATATATACACTCTATTCCTCATAAACTGTAATTTGATTAAGAATTTCTTCAGTGACGGCTTCCCTGGTGGCTCAGCTGGTAAAGAATCTGCCTGCAATGCAGGAGACCTGGGTTCGATCCTTGGGGGAAGACACCCTAGAGAAGGGATCGGCTACCCATTCCAGTATTCTGGCCTGGAAAATTCCATGGAATATTCCATGGGATCACAAAGAGTTGGACACGACTGAGAGACTCTCACTTCTTCAGTGAATAATTTGATTTAGGAATGAAGAGAAATTTGCTTTTGTGACAGTAATGCATATTCTTCCATCAGTGGCATCTACCAGAATAAAGCCTTCCCAAATCCTCTGGGTTCCCTAACCACTAAAACGTTCCCCACTTACCTCTTATGTTTAGTCCAAAAGTTTATACTCAAAGTGTAGCGCTTAAATTGGCTTCCTCTAGAACAGTGAGGAGTGAGGAGTCACAGGTACTAGGAACTGAGTTTCTCTAGCTTCTGCAGAATGCTTTATCCTCTGGTTGCCAATTATACCTCAATTTACTTTTGTTTACTTTCAACTAGACAGGATGTTGATGAGATTCATGTAGAATGAGCCCTGGCTCTGGGCCAAATGGGAAGTTCATGCCCTTTTGTAGCTTTTACTTTCTAGCGCCTTTCCCCACAACTTTTATATACTGCTCAGTAACCGATGGCCTCAAGTTCATACTTGTTTTTCTTTGTTTATCTAAAAACCACTCCTGAAGTAATTTTGTTAAAAATTGGAACTGATTAAAAAAGAGTATTGCAATATAATTATGCTAAGGTTTATTCAGACTTGCTTATTGATGGATATGGCTTCTAAGCCATTAAGAATTCCATATTTTCTTTTTAAAAAAAATTATTTATGTGACTGCACCAGGTCTTAGCTGTGGCATGCAGGATGTCCAGTTGCAGTATGTGAACTCTTAGTTGCAACAAGTGGGATCTAGTTCCCTGACCAGGAATCAAACCTGGAGAGCTGAGTCTCAGCCACTGCACCACTAAGGAAATACCAAGAATCACATATCTTCTTGATTTGAGTCTTTCAGTTCCAGTGTGAATAAGCCAAGAAACTAAAGTAGGCAAGTGTGTTTGACTCCAAGAGGGAGAAAAATGAAGATGCAAATAATTTAGGAGGCAGAGGGGGAAGACATTATGGGGATAGAATTGTCCAAGAGGAGGGAAGAGAAAGAAAAGAGGAAAAAGACGGAAGCACACAAATTTAAAATTTAAACTGAGAATGAGAAACTCAGGAACTGAAAAGGATAAGTCAGCAAAGTGAGAGAATGTAGGACCTCAGAAGGGGAAAAGGAAACTGTGGGAAGAATGGGGCCATCTGTAATGTCAAATGTCACGGTGACATCTCAAGTAACAGGAGACAGCCGGGTGCTCAGGGATGCTGGCGGCCATGATTTCGTGGTGGACTTTGGGAGAGCAGTTTGAGAAGACTGACTGGCTGAGAAGGGCGGGAAGGGGAGCCAGTGAGCATTAACACTAATGGGAATATTTGGTAATGGGAAATAGAGTGAATAGTCTGAGCTGGAGGGAAGATTGAGACAAGAGATGTGTTTGATTTTTTGGTTTTTGAAACTAAACCTCCATTTCTGATATAAATATGAGAATCTGAAAAGCTCCTGTAGTACTTAGAAGGTTTCAGTGCTAGAGCTTTAATATAACAAAATAGAAATAAACTGACAAACTTAATTTAGCCACTTGAACTAATTTACACTAAGCATAAACAAAATTTATTTTTCTTAAACTCTAATCAGCTTTATTTAGGACACAGTGACGTATCTCATAAATATCAATTAAAATGACAATGTTCACATTTACATTTCTGTGAATACTTTATACTCTGCATGCTGTTGATGACCCATGCCAAATATAATGTTGTTAGTTGAACATTAAATGAGTAACAATGCATTGTATCTTCAGAATATGCTAGCATACTTCATAGAAATAAAAGAAATATTTTCACTATGATAGTTTGGAATGAAACCTTAAAAATAATATTAAGGAAAAAATAAAAGACAATTTCTATCAATTAAGATCAATAATGATTGTGTTGGTGGACTACTGAATAGGAAAAAGGATAAAAAGACACAATAAGTTTTGTTACAGGCTATCTTAAATGGGTCTGCATTCCTACTGATTCAACCTATAGTGAATCAGATAATGATCAGCTGCTTTAAACTTGATGTTAAAGTGCTTGATGTGCTTTAAACAATTTAAGAAAACCGAGCAATGTGTCAAGATCCTCTTCATCCTAAACTTCTAAATTCTGATGTTTCTTAAGGCAGCATCCAAGGTCCCCTTCTCTTTTCTGACTAATCTTTCCCTAGGTGACTTCATTCACTTCCAGGGTCTGAAGTACCATGTTCATTCTGATGACTTCCAAACTTCCCTCTCTAGCAAACATGACTTCTCTCAATTTATGTATCTACTTTCTCCCTCTTCCATTCTCCTGCTTTTTCTAACAGCTTGGAGGAATAATTTGACATGCAGTAAACTGCATATATTTAAAATGAAGTCCGTGGTGAGTTTTGATATATGTATTTGCCCACGAAATGATCACCACAAATAAAATCGTGAACATGGTGACATTCCCAAAGTTTCCTCCTGCCTTTTCTAATTCCTGCCATTTCCCTCCCCCACCTCTTTAGTCCCCAGTAAACTACAAATCTGCTTTCTATCACTGGGCATTGGTTTACAAGTTCTAGAATTTTATATAAATGGGATGACCTAATATAGTGTACGAGGAATCTTCCTATATTATTTAAAGGGTTTCAAGGCTTTAGCTTTAAGCTGATAAACTACAAACAAACAAGGTTAATTTAAACAGCCATTTGCAATAATTTTTTTCATCTTTTTTGGGGGGAGGGGGGATCTGGCCTTTTTTCACTCATCCTAATTATTCTGTGGTTCATCCGTGTTGTTGAATTTATCAATAGTTCATTCCTGTGTCTTGCTGAATAGTGGTGTATCATTGTAATGGCATTCCATTGTATGAATATATAACAATTCATTTATCCATTCACTTACTGACGGGCATTTGAGTTCTTTCCAATTGTTGCCTGTGACAAATAAGGCTGCTATGAACATTTGCATAAGCCTTTGCATGGACGTATGTTTTAATTTATCATTTTTCCGGTAGTCATGTATGGATGTGAGAGTTGGACTGTGAAGAAAGCTGAGCGCTGAAGAATTGATGCTTTTGAACTGTGGTGTTGGAGAAGACTCTTGAGAGTCCCTTGGACTGCAAGGAGATCCAACCAGTCCATTCTAAAGGAGATCAGTCCTGGGTATTCTTTGGAAGGAATAATGATAAAGCTGAAACTCCAGTACTTTGGCCACCTCATGCGAAGAGTTGACTCATTGGAAAAGTCTCTGATGCTGGGAGGGATTGGGGCAGGAGGAAAAGGGGATGACAGAGGATGAGATGGCTGGATGGCATCACTGACTCAATGGATGTGGGTTTGAGTGAACTCCGGGAGCTGGTGATGGACAGGGAGGCCTGGCGTGCTGCAATTCATGGGGTTGTAAGGAGTCGGACATGACTGAGCGACTGAACTGAACTAAACTGAACAGAAATACCTAGGAATGGAATGGCTGGATCATAGTCTTATGTTGAAATTTCCAGGAAGCTGCCAAACTGTTTTCTAATGTGGTTGTACTCTTGTTATTCCCACTACCCATGTATGAGAGTTCTAGTTATTTCTCATCCTTGATAACACTTGGTGTGGTCAGTAGTTTTTTAATTTTAATAGGTATGCATTATTTTCTCACATATTTTCTTTTAGAAGTTTTATAATTCTATGTTCTACTTAGGTGAAGGATTCATTTTTACTGAATCCTTGTGTGGTAATTATGGATTCCAGCTCATTTTACTGCATATAGATATCCAATTCCTGCATGAAAGTGAAAGTGTTAGTCAGTTGTGTCCGAGTCTTTGTGACCCCATGGACTATAGCCTGCCAGGCTCCTCTGTCCATGGAATTCTCCTGGCAAAGAAATGGTGGGTTGCCATTTCCTTCTCCAGGGGATCTTCCTGACCCAGGAATCCAACGTGGGTCTCTCACTCTGCAGGCATATTCTTTACCGTTTGAGCCACCGGGGAAGCCCAGTTCCTGTATATGGATATTCAATTGCTTCAGAACCACTTTTCAAAAGACTATTTTCTCAGTTGAATTGTCTCTCTTCCTTGTTAAAAAAATAGCTATCGATATGAGTGCAGGTCTGTTTCTGGACTCGGTTCTGTTTTGTTTTTCTATTTGTGTATTTTCATGTCAAGGCCACATCACTTTCATTAATGTAACTTGTATCCATTTTGAAAACAGTGTTATTCTTCTTTTTTTAAAGTTATTTTGACTAATCATTCTTGATTTCCTTTAGCAAGTCATAGATTATTTCTCCAAAGCATACCTTCAATCCAGTTATTTCTCTCCATCTTTTCCATCATCCTAGTTGAGCTAGGATTATTGTAATAGTTTTCTAATCGCTCCATTTCCTCCTTTACATTCTCCTCCAGCCCACCATAACATTCATCACATAGCAATGTTTTTGAGCTTTAAAAGCTGCAAACGAAGTCAAATTACACTTCTTAAAACCCTTTAAAATATTTCTTACTGCACATACAAGTCCTAACTCCTTACAATGTTTTATAAGATACAAAAAATTTGACCAACATTATCTTGAATTATTCCCACCCTCTATGCTTCAGTTACACTGCACCTATCCTTTCTAGAAGATTCCAAGCTCTTTCTTACCTTAGAATCTTGCCATCACATGGAATTTTTTTCTTCCAGTTTTGTAGTATGACTATGCTCTCTCATGTTTCAAGTCTTGATCTAAATAATATCTCTGCAGACAAGCTTTCACTAACTTTCCTATTTAAGTACTCTGTTGTTTGTTATCATGGAATCCTGCCTGTTATCTTTATGGAACTTGATCATCTTGTAACTATATTTTGTATTTATGTAGCTATTATTTACCTATTTTTTATCTGTCTCTACTAAATTGTAAACTTTGGAGCATCTGAACCATATGTCTTTGCTCACTGCTATATACCCAGCACTTAATACTGCCTATCACATAGCAGGTATTCAATACTTTGTTGACTGAACGAAGGAAATGACTGAATTTAAGTCATATTTGATGTGATTTCCTGATGCTGGAAGAACTATCGTTGCTAATTTTTAATTGAGTGCTAAAATTCACAATTTGATAATAATCTCTTTTAGTCTAAGAGCTATTACTTTAGAGAAAAATTAGACTTTAATTTATGAGGTAATTTCCTGAGGATAAAGATCAGAGAGTAGAGCGAATATGTGAATATTGGTCACATGAAGATATTGAGGGGAGAAAAAAATGAGAGAGTGGAAGAAATAAGTGAAAAAAAGAATTCTGGGACATACAATATAAACATTTCCTGTATCATATTTACCTGTGCTAGGAGAATCTTAATTCTTATGTTATTTCTGACTACATTTGTATCAACTGTATGTTCCATTGCCTATAATATAGTTAACTTTTAATTGCTCAGCCCTACTGCCAGACAACTTGGAGTTCTTGAAAGCTCTTTCAAATATCCGTAAGGAATATTCAGGAAAATACAGGGACTATGAAGGACAGGTGATATTTCTGAGAGATCAGATTGTATTCTGTATGTTCAAAATCATTGTTTTCATTTTCCCAGGAGACTCTCACATTGAGAATTCTGTTCTCACACATAAAAATTGTTTTTGTGAGTTTCCAACTAACATTAGCTGTTGGATGACTGATCCCACTCTTCCGTGATATTTAGAATTTCTAAAAGCAGTTACTAAGCTCGTCTCAGGCTTTGTGTTGATTTTTTGTTTGTCTGCTGCTATGTGGTTACCTGTCTGTTGGAATGTAAGTTCAGAGACTGACCTTCCAAAATTTGAAAAATGTGGCTTACTTTTAATATCTGAAATTCTATGCAGACACTAGTTCGTCAAAGTTTATGATCCAAGCAAGTTCTTGGCCCTTTCCACCTTTCAGTAGATTATACTGACTAGATCAGAGGTTTATTCACACTGGTATACTTTATTGCCCCATAGAGCTTTAACCAGCTATCATAGGGCAGACTGATCTTACCGCCAAGTTGAGATTGGGGTCAATGCAATAGAAAGGTATGGTTTCCACTTTCTTTCCACTCTTCCTGCCACATTGTCCATCAAATTCTGTCTGCTATGTAACCTGCTTCATTTTATTGCTTTCCCATTGTTTCATTCATTCATGAATGTTTATGAGGTGAAGACCATGCTCCAGGCACTAATTTAGTGCTAGAAATTTAGTAGTAAACTAAAGGATGAAAATATGATTATAGCAAAGTTGCAGGATATAAAATCAACACACAGAAATCCCTTGCATTCCTATACACTAATAATGAGAAAACAGAAAGAGAAATTAAGGAAACAATTCCATTCACCATTGCAACAGAAAGAATAAGATACTTAGGAATATATCTACCTAAAGAAACTAAAGACCTATATATAGAAAACTATAAAACACTGGTGAAAGAAATCAAAGAGGACACTAATAGATGGAGAAATATACCATGTTCATGGATTGGAAGAATCAATATAGTGAAAATGAATATACTACCCAAAGCAATTTATAGATTCAATGCAATCCCTATCAAGCTACCAACAGTATTCTTCACAGAGCCAGAACAAATAATTTCACAATTTGTATGGAAATACAAAAAACCTCGAATAGCCAAAGCTATCTTGAGAAAGAAGAATGGAACTGGAGGAATCAACCTACCTGACTTCAGGCTCTACTACAAAGCCACAGTTATCAAGACAGTATGATACTGGCACAAAGACAAAAATATAGATCAATGGAACAAAATAGAAATCCCAGAGATAAATCCACGCACCTATGGACACCTTATCTTTGAAAAAGGAGGCAAGAATATACAATGGATTAAAGACAATCTCTTTAACAAGTGGTGCTGGGAAAACTGGTCAACCACGTGTAAAAGAATGAAACTAGAACACTTTCTAACACCATACACAAAAATAAACTCAAAATGGATTAAAGATCTAAATGTAAGACCAGAAACTATAAAACTCCTAGAGGAGAACATAGGCAAAACACTCTCTGACATACATCACAGCAGGATCCTCTATGACCCACCTCCCAGAATATTGGAAATAAAAGCAAAAATAAACAAATGGGACCTAATTAAACTTAAAAGCTTCTCCACAACAAAGGAAACTATTAGCAAGGTGAAAAGGCAGCCTTCAGAATGGGAGAAAATAATAGCAAATGAAGCAACTGACAAACAACTAATCTCAAAAATATACAAGCAACTCCTACAGCTCAATTCCAGAAAAATAAATGACCCAATCAAAAAATGGGCTAAAGAACTAAATAGACATTTCTCCAAAGAAGACATACAGAGGGCTAACAAACACATGAAAAGATGCTCAACATCACTCATTATCAGAGAAATGCAAATCAAAACCACTATGAGGTACCATTTCACACCAGTCAGAATGGCTGCGATCCAACAGTCTACAAGCAATAAATGCTGGAGAGGGTGTGGAGAAAAGGGAACCCTCTTACACTGTTGGTGGGAATGCAAACCAGTACAGCCACTATGGAGAACAGTGTGGAGATTCCTTAAAAAACTGGAAATAGAACTGCCTTATGATCCAGCAATCCCACTGCTGGGCATACACACTGAGGAAACCAGAAGGGAAAGAGACACGTGTACCCCAATGTTCATCGCAGCACTGTTTATAATAGCCAGGACATGGAAGTAACCTAGATGTCCATCAGCAGATGAATGGATAAGAAAGCTGTGGTACATATACACAATGGAGTATTACTCAGCCATTAAAAAGAATTCATTTGAATCAGTTCTAATGAGGTGGATGAAACTGGAGCCTATTATACAGAGTGAAATAAGCCAGAAAGAAAAACACCAATACAGTATAATAACGCATATATATGGAACTTAGAAAGATGGTAACAATAACCCTGTGTACGAGACAGCAAAAGAGACACTGATGTATAGATCAGTCTTATGGACTCTGTGGGAGAGGGAGAGGGTGGGAAGATTTGGGAGAATGGCATTGAAACATGTATAATATCATGTATGAAATGAGTCGCCAGTCCACGTTCGATGCAAGATACTGGATGCTTGGGGCTGGTGCACTGGGATGACCCAGAGGGATGGTATGGGGAGGGAGGAGGGAGGAGGGTTCAGGATGGGGAATACATGTATACCAGTGGTGGATTCATTTTGATATTTGGCAAAACTAATACAATATTGTAAAGTTTAAAAATAAAAAAAAAAAGAAAATATGTGCTTGAGGAGTTTATATTCTAGCAGGGAGTTAAACATTAAACAAAACAAGTTAATTATACAGTTCGTTAGACAGTGTTATGCACTTTGAAGAAAAATACAGCAGGAAAGGGAAATTAGAAAGTCAAGGGTGGTTTGGGATGGGAAGAACTGAGATCGTGAATAGGGTATCAGGGAAGGCCTTGCTGAAAAGATGACCTCTGCTAAGGCATGAAAGAGGTAAAGGAGAGATCCATGTAGGTTTAGGGGGGCGGGGTGAGAGCTTTCTAGTTAGGACAGCAAGTGCTGCATGGTGGGAGTGTGCCTGAAATACTCTAAACAGAGCAAGGAGGTCAGACAGGGTAGAATGGAGTAAAGGAAAGGAAAGTACTGTAAGGTGAAGTAAAAGGAAAAAAGTACAGAAAAATACATTGTGTAGGATTTATATAGCATTGTAAATACTTTGCCTTTTACTCTTTGAAATGAGTCTCTTGGAAAGTCTTCACCGGGTTACTGATATGACCTGACAAATTTTAAAGCATCGTTTTGGCCTCTGTGCTAAAAATAGACATCAGTTGCTCAGTCTCTCAGTGCTGTCCGACTCTGCGACTTCATGGACTGTAGGATGCCAGGCTTCCCTGTCCTTCACCATCTCCTGGAGTTTGCTAAACTCATGTTCATTGATTCAGTACTGCCAACCAAGCATCTCATTCTTTTGTCATCCCCATTCAATCCCTCCCATCATCAGTCTTTTCCAATGAGTCGACTCTTCACATCAGGTGGCCAGAGTACTGGAGCTTTAGCTTCAGCATCAGTCCTTCCAATGAAAATTCAGGGTTGATTTCCTTAAGGATTGACTGGTTTGATTTTTCTGCAGTCCCAGGGACTCTCAAGGGTCTTCTCCAACACCACAGTTCAAAAGCATCAATTCTTTGGTGTTCAGCCTTCTTTATGGTCCAACTCTAATGTCCATACATGACTACCTTTGGTTTGGGAAAAACCAAAGCTGTGACTAGATGGACCTTTGTCAGCAAAGTAATGTCTCTGCTTTTTAAAATGCTGTCTAGGTTTGTCATAGTTTTTCTTCCAAAGAGCAAGCTATTTCATGGCTGCAGTCAACATCTGCAGCGATTCTGCTGCTAAGTCACTTCAGTGGTGTCCGACTCTGTGAGACCCCAGAGACGGCAGCCCACCAGGCTCCCCCGTCCCTGGGATTCTCCAGGCAAGAACACTGGAGTGGGTTGCCATTTCCTAGCGATTCTAGGACCCAAGAAAATAAAGTCTATCACTCTTTCCATTGTTTTCCCATCTACTTGCCATGAAGTGATGAGATTAGATGCCATAATCTTCGTTTTTGAATGTTGAGTTTTAAGCCATCTTTTTCACGCTCCTGTTTCACCCTCATTGAGAGGCTGTTTAGTTCCTCATCACTTTCTGTCATAAAGGTCATGTCATTTGCATATATGCAAAATCATTGTCTGAGGAGGATTTACAAATAGCTGAGAAAAGAAGAGAAGTGAAAGGCAGAGGAGAAAAGGAAAGAGACACCCATCTGAATGCAGACTTTCAAAAATAGCAAAGAGCGATAAGAAAGCCTTCCTAAGTGATCAATGCAAAGAAATAGAGGAGAACAACAGAATCGGAAAGACTAGAGATCTCTTCAAGAAAATTAAAGATACCAAGGGACCATTTCATGCAAAGATGGGCACAATGAGGAACAGAAATGGTATGGACCTAACAGAAGCAGAAGATATTAGGAAGAGGTGGCAAAAAAACACAGAAGAACTATACAAAAAAGATTTTAATGACCCAGATAACCACAATGGTATGATCACTCATCTAAAGCCAGATATCCTGGAGTGTGAAGTCAAGGGGGCCTTAGGAAGCATCACTATGAGAAGAGCTAGTGGGGGTGATGAAATTCCAGCTGAGCTATTTGAAATCCTAAAAGATGATGCTTTGAAAGTGCTGTACTCAATATGTCAGCAAATTTGGAAAACTCAGCAGTGGCCACAGGACTGGAAAAGGTCAGTTTTCATTCCAATCCTAAAGAAGGGCAATGCCAAAGAATGCTCAAACTACCATACAATTGCACTTATTTTACATGCTAGCAAGGTCATGCTCAAAATCCTCCAAGCGAGCCTTCAACAAACAGTATGTGAACCAAGAACTTCCAGATGTACAGGCTGGATTTAGAAAAGACAGAGGAACCAGAGATCAAATTGCCAACATCTGTTGGATCATGGAAAAAGCAAGAGTTCCAGAAAAACATCTATTTCTGCTTTATTGACTAGGCCAAAGCCTTTGTGTGGATCACAACAAACTGGAAAATTCTTCAAGAAATGAGAATAGCAGACCACCTTACCTGCCTCCTGAGAAACCTGTATGTAGGTCAATAAATAATAGTTAGAACAGAACATAAAACAATAGACTGGTTCAAAATTGGGAAAAGAGTACCTCAAGGTTACATATTGTCACCCTGCTTAGTTAACTTCTATGCAGAGTACATCATGCGAAATGCTGGGTGGATGAAGCACAAGCTGAAATCAAGATTGTTGGGAGAAATATCTCTTGCTAGACTTTTGCTGGTGTTTTAATTCTGATTTGCCTGTCACTATAGGTCAAGGATCACATCTTTACTCATAAAGCACTTAATGCAGTGCTTAACATATTACAGAAAGTGAAAGTGAAATTTGCCCAGTCGTGTTGGACTCTTTGTGACCCCATGGACTATAATATAGTCCATGGAATTCTCCAGGCCAGAATACTGGAGTGGATGGCCATTCCCTTCTCCAGGGGATCTTCCCAACCCAGGGATCGAATCTAGGTCTCCCTCATTGCAGGCAGATTCTTTACCAGCTGAGCCACCAGGAAAGCCCAAGAACACTGGAGTGGGTAGCCTATCCCTTCTCCAGAGGATCTTCCTGACTCAGGAATTGAACTGGGGTCTCCTGCATTGCAGTCGGATTCTTTACCAGCTGAGCTACCATGGAAGCCCCTAGCATATTACAGATGCTCAGTAAATAAATTTTAGCATGAATAGAATAGGTCAATAGTTTGAGAGAGCAACATTGTTATGTATTTAGCTATAATGTAAAACTGTTTATTTTCCTCACCAAGATCCTCAAGATAAGATGAAAGGAGAATGAATTCTTAAAAAGTTTCCAAATCAAGCAATAAAATTAAACAAATAAAAACTGAGATGCCCTGTTCAGGTTATAGTAAATATTAAAAATGAAAGAGTGTAGAGAAATAAATAAGAGAGAGCACCATGGAATCAGATTGTACTATATTGGTTTAAATTCAAGCTACACATGAGGTTTGTGATATAACTTGTGTAAACCTCAGTGTTTTCTTTTCTAAAATGAAGACTTTCATAATCTAATGTCTAGGTTGTCATTAGGTTTTGATATATGCAAAACTTGTATGTATAGTAATGTTCATGAAATATTAGATTAGACATTATGCTTATCCCAATTTTCTAGTCTAATTTTTATTTGGTGTAAAAATGATTGAACTTAATGAAATAAAGGCAGAGGGATGTAGCTTAGTGGTGAGAGCATGAGAAAACTTGATGTTTTTGATCTGTGGTGCTGGAGAAGACTCTTGAGAGTCTCTTGGACTGCAAGGAGATCAAGACAGTCAATCCTAAAGGAAATTAACTGTGAATACACATTGGAAGGGCTGATGGCTGAAGCGCCAATACTTTAGCCACCTGATGGGAAAAACTGGCTCATTGGAAAAGACCTGATGCTAGGAAAGCTTGAAGGCAAAACAAGAGGGCAGCAGAGGATGAGATGGTTGGCTAGCATCACCAATTCAATGGACATGAATTTGTGCAAACGCTGGGAGATTGTGAAGGACAGGGGAGCCTGGTGTGCTGCAGTCCATGGGGTCACAGAGTTGAATACGCCTTAGTGACTGAACAACAATGAAATAAAAAAAAATATTTCAAATAATACTGATAATTCATATACAAACGTTTTCATGTCTTGAATATCTCAGTAAGAGAATTGTGAACTTCTAGAAGGCAAGAAAACTGTCTTGCTTTTCAGTTTATCTCCTATATCTGGTGCACACCATGCAGTACATATGGAATTTTGTCACCAAATAGACAATAAACATGAAAATATTCGTCTTTCCTTCTAGTCTCTCCTCTGTAGTATGCTTTCATAGCTAGGAAAAATTAAACCAGAATCAAGAGTGGGGTCCCTGATGAAAAACTGAGATAAGTAGCATACTAAAAGTATCAAGGACTTAAAACTAAAGTAACGAAACAGGCACGTTATGAGGTGGTTGGTAAGTCTGCACGCTAGACTTTGCTTGACAAAACCAGTTCTGACCTGTTCGAATCGGAGTGCAATTACCTTATCTGCCATCTAACCCTCACAGTCTCTTTTGATTATTAGATAGCTCAAGTGTCATTTTTTTAAATTGAAAAACAAATTGATTTTGTTTTTCTGCACTGCCACTACCAAAAAGCAGTCTGCTCGCCTTTCATTAGTAGAACTGTCTGTATAATTTACACATAAAGCTATCATAGACTCATCATCCGAGACAGTATGCCTGGGGATAATGTGGAAATTATGCTCTTTTGAGTAACTGGGAAGGTCTCCAAGATGAGTGTCATTTCTTGGAACAGCAGAATTCTTTTCTCACATGAGCTACGTGACAGAGGAGTGTTACACAGCTCATCCGTGGACGCTGGCAGCCAAGTGACACCAAGACAGAGTTCTGATTCTGCATTATGTAATTGGAAATCCCTGCAGTGCAATAGCTTTTCTCTGTGTACAGTCATCTAAATTAATGTCTCACTTCTGCTCTGGGAGAACTAGTCAGCCAATGATTTCAATTTTTTTTGTTTTAGTTGAGAGAGACAATTCATCTTACAGAAAATTGTAGTAGATTTTTTTTTTGCTTGTGTTTTTTGCAAAGTGAAGATATGTACTGTACTGCTCTTCTTGCTTTTCTGCTTAATCCTTCAAAATGTATGAGCTTAGTACATTTCAATGTGTTTGTATGTGGTCGTGTGTGTGTGTTTGCATTCATTCTGTTGCTATGTGATACTGGGAAGATGCCTTGGTTATTGCACATTCACTTTTACACACAAAGTATCTTTGCTTAGTGGCCAAAATATGGGAGATACTCTTCCTAAGGTAGCAGTGAGTCTTCTGGCAAATTCCAAAAACAATGCCACTGGTAATTTTATAATTGCTATCAGAGCTGTTTCCTATGACTTTCTTTCTTTCCTGGATCTGTTTGCCTTTTTTTCAACTTGAAAGGTGTTACTGCTCTTTGATCCAATTTTTAATAAATGATTGTTTACCTATGGCATTTTTGTAATAAAAACGTGCTTCAATGGAAATTATTTCCTTTTTGTTCATTTTTGGTATTGCATATTTTATAGTAAAATGGGACAAGGGCTTTCACCCAAAGGGTGAATTATTTAGAAATTGGCATTTTGATCCCTCATTGAATTCAAGTGTGTGAAAACCCTTTACCTACCATTAACCTTTACTTGTATTCCCTAGAATATTCCAAAAGGAAGACGTTTTTACATGAAAAAAATGTGTCCAGACAGAGAAAGAAAAGGATGTATGTTTTATGGAAAACGAAACTCTTCCTCTGTATATCACTTGCAGACATTTCTAGCTCAGCTGCCCTAATCTATGCTTCCACATTATCTTTTTGGAACCCTGGCAACAGTCTCCTAACTGGGTTCTTCATAGGTACTCTGATCCTCTCTAAACTGTTCTTTGCACATAGAATTCACATTGCATCATGTCAACCCCTTCCTCTCCTCAAAACCAATCACATACCAGGCTTAACACTCTTCAATGGATTTCCTTTGTTCTTAGGATAAGAAAACAGACTCTTATCACGGCATACAGCCCCCCTCATTCACTCCCTGCTTCTCCTTCTCTGAGCTCCCATCTCACTTACCTTCCTTCATGCCCTCAAAGAGGCCAAGTTCCCTCCCACCAACACATAGATCCTTGTACTTGAAGCACAGCAGCTCACACTTTTTTATCCTAATGCCACTCATTCTTCTGATATCAACCCAATTATCCTTTCCTTAGGGAACATTTCCTTCACCAGCACATTTGTTCATTTTCTTTTTAGTATTATACTCCCATAAGAACTGGGTTTTCCTCCTTTATGCCACTTTTTACAGTTGGCAATTTTATATTCATTGTGTGTAATAATTTTGATCAACGTTTACCTTCTTTAAAACATGAAAGTAGAGAGTGTATCTCTTTTTTGCTTGACCTTGTATCCCACCACCAAATACAGTGCCTGGGATATAATAGGGGTTCTATAAATACTTCTTTCTTTCATTTATGGCAAGAATTTGGCATAAAGCTTTACCAGGTTTTGTTTTGTTTTGGCCACGCAGCAGTCAGACTCTTAGTTCCCGTGTCCCCTGCAGCACAGGAGCAGAGTCTTAAACACTGGACCAGCAGCAAGCTCCCTGCTGTGATTAAGATAGAAAATATGGCCAGTAAATTGTGAAAGTGTATTAGAGCTATTTTTGGTGAGATGGTTTTGGTTGCCAAGTTCACCAGCTGCATTTGAAAGCAAGGATCACTTAGATGTCACGTCTGAGATGCTCATTTAAGGACAGACGTAGTCATATTGAACAGCAAGCACGTATTGCATTCTTACTATGTGTCAGACGGTGTGCTAAGTTCTAAACCTGTGACAACTCATTTCTCTCCACAAGTCTTCTGAGGTTATTTCCACTGTCTGCTTTTTGTAAGCGAAGAAACTGCAATGTGTTAATTTAACCTGAGATTGTAGAATTATTAGGTGAATCTCAGAACTTTGTAGGATTCTAGAACCCAGCTCTTCTACTGCCTTATTTAAAATAACATTACTAACATCTTTATGTTTTGTTTATCAAATAGAAGATGAACATTCTGTACTTTACCAAATAAGTAGGAGCAGGAGATAAACATTTACTTTTGAGGATAAGTGCAGATTTTCTGCTTTCCCTCCAGTACAAGTATAATCTGTCTTATATTTTCAAAATGTAAATAATAAAATGATTATCTATTTTCCTCCGTATACTCACTTACAAAATTTGGGGGATAGTTTGAATCCATATACTAGAATTTTAATGCTGTTGATGACTGAGTTCAGGTATTAATAATGATAACATGATACTTTCCATTTGTATATCATTTTATAGTTTCTTAGGTACTGTTGTTTACCTGCTAATTTTTTAAAGGAATTTTTATTGGAGTATAGTTGATTTACAACATTGTCTTAGTTCAGTTCAGTTCAGTCACTCAGTCGTGTCCGATTCTTTGCAAGGGACTCTCAAGAGTCTTTGCAAGGGACTCTCAAGAGTCTTCTCCAACACCATATTTCAAAAACAGCAATTCTTCGGCTCTCAGCTTTCTTCAGAGTCCAACTCTTAGTGTTAGGAGTACAGCAAATTGAATCAGTTACACATATATCCACTCTTTTCTAGATTCTTTTCTCATATAGGCCATTACAGAGTATTGAGTAGAGTTTCCTGTGCTATATATACAAGAGGTCCTTATTCAGTTCAGTTCAGTTGCTCAGTTGTGTCTGACTCTTTGCAACCCGATGAAGCACAGCACACCAGGCCTCCCTGTCCATCCCAACTCCCAGAGTCCACCTAAACCCATGTCCATTGAGTCGGTGATGCCATCCAGCCATCTCATTCTCTATCGTCCCCTTCTCCTCCTACCCTCAATCCCTCCCAGCATCAGGATCTTTTCCAATGAGTCAACTCTTTGCATGAGGTGGCCAAAGTATTGGAGTTTCAGCTTTAGCATCAGTCCTTCCAATGAACACCCAGGACTGATCTCCTTTAGGATGGACTGGTTGGATCTCCTTGCAGTCCAAGGGACTCTCAAGAGTCTTCTCCAACACCACAGTTCAAAAGCATCAGTTCTTCGGTGCTCAGCTTTCTTTATAGTCCGACTCTTACATCCGTACATGACCACTGGAAAAACCATAGCCTTGACAGACGGACCTTTGTTGACAAAGTAATATCTCTGCTTTTCAATATGCTATCTAGGTTGGTCATAACTTTCCTTCCAAGGAGTAAGCATCTTTTAATTTCATGGCTGCAATCACCATCTTCAGTGACTTTGGAGCCCAGAAAAATAAAGTCAGCCACTGTTTCCACTGTTTCTCCATCTATTTGCCATGAAGTGACATCCTTATTAGTTACCTACGTATTTTATATACAGTAGTGTGTATATTTCAATCCCAGTCTTTCAGTTTATTCCTCCCCCTGATAACCATGTTTGTTTTTTACATCTGAAATTCTATTTCTGTTTTGTAGATACATTTATTTGTACTCCCCCCCCCACCTTTTTTTTAGATTCATTGCCGATAGACCCTTTACCAACTGAGCCACTAGGGAAGCCCCTTTAGATTACACATACAAGCAATATATGATATTTGTCTTTCTGTCCGACTTAACTCCACTTAGGATGACAATCTCTAGGTCTGTCCATGTTACACCCTAAATTTAGTTCTCTCAAATATCCCGTAAGACAGAAATTAAGATCTCCTTTTTAAAGATACAAAGGTGAGAATGAGCTCTCCAACCTACAGTTGATGGCTCGGTCAGGGGTAGGCTCCAGATCTTCTGACCCCAAGACCAGTTACATGGGCTTTGTCATCAGAGTGGCTCTTAGTTACCCCAACAGCACAGGATAATCTGCTTCTGGGATACATATCCACAGACAATGTCTGAATGCTATTCAATGTCTGCTGAAATATTTTATTGCCATGTGTTCTCCTTTGTTTAATCTCTACTGTGAAATTCATTAAATATGATTTGTTGTATGGAAAAGAGAGAAACTAAAGTTTCGGATATCTTTTTTTTGAATTAAGACGTTTACCTGTCAAGCTAAACATACACATGAACGCATATATATTTACTTTGTGTATACTTTATATTTAAGCGTTAGTGATTATTTTACAAGACTGCAGAGGAAGTATGATTAGCAACATTTTCTTCACAGCTCATTAGTATCATGATTTCTAGTAAAAATGGTCTCAAACCGAGCTTAATGCTGCTATTTTCTTATTGTTAGCTGCTGGGAATAACAATAAGTACAAAACATTTAAAGAGATGTTAAAGCAATTAAAGTGGCATTTTTATGATAGGTTATAATATTAAGGCACAAATGATGGAGCTTTTCATGCAATAATTATTGCCTTTTTTATTTTATGAAAATCTATTTTCTAGAAGCTTTCTTTTTAATCTTGCTCTGTTTACACCAAACCATTAAAACTTCCTTCATGTAGCGTTAGCACAGGAAACAAGTGACAGCAAGGTAGCCTGCCTGACCTCCAGACCTCCCCTTTTTTAACTTTGAAGGTCTGAGAGCTAGTTGACATTCTACCAGCACTACCAGAATGTAGTAGGAATGAAAATAACAAATTTTGAAGAATATTTTTTTTTTAATTGAATAGCCCAAAGTAGAGTATGAGTTAGATTTCCTATCAAGTTTTGACTCTCTTTCATAGTACGTTATACAGACTTGCTTCCCTGGTGGCTTAGGCCGTTAAGAATCTGCCTGCAATGCGGAAGACTTGGATTCCATCCCTGGGTTGGGAAGACACCCTGGAGAAGGGAATGGCAATCCACTCCAGTATTCTTGCCTAGAGAATTCCATGGACAGAGGAGCCTGGTGAGCTATATAGTCCATGGGGTCACAAAGAGTCAGACATGACTGAGCAACTAAAACTTTCCCTTCAATTTATATCAACTTGCTACCACATTGCCTCTCATTGTGGCTAGGAAGATGGGAATTATATGAGTGGACAGAAGTAAGATAAACATTTAACTCACTATTTTTTCATTAACACATTCCTAGATATTAACCAAGAAGGTCAGCCTAGGGTTGTATCAGTAGCTACAGTTGGTTATCTAACATCAAAATTACAGCACACAGTGTTCTGAGGTTCTGAGTCAAAAGCTCAAATGTTGCAATCAGTATTTGTTTCATTTTGCAAAATACAGCAGTTCCTTTTTAGCAGTTTTTTACCTTCATAGAGAAATTTCAGTTAAGACCTAGATAACATCATGCTGTTGGATTTCTCCCTCAGAATAGCAGTAAACTTTATTAAATATTTACATGTCTCACTTTCCACAACTGTGGAAAGCATTTGCTCTTTAGGGAAGATGAAAACCCTGACACTCAGAAGACACAGAGTATATAATAGCAGTGACTATGAACTCAGAAAGACCTTGGACAGAGTCCTGGTCCTGCCACCTACTAGCTTTGAAGCAGTAACACTAAATGATGGAAAACATGGCTAATGACCCTTGCCCTACCTGACTGCCAGAGTCATCAGATTCTGCAAGTGATAATTCTGTGAAGCTTCCTGACAAGTACCTCCATCATTTTAATCCTTTACACAAGGTCTAACAAATTAACAGTTCTTTTATCTTGCTCCTAACCAGAGTCAATGGTATCCAGTCACAAGGTGAATGATGCAGAAAGTGTAGGTCTGGAATTACCAGATTACTGCAGAAAAGTTGGTCATGTTAGCAAGGTTGTGATGGTATTCATGGACTTCATTAGCTGTCTGTTTTTATTCTCAACCCTATGTAGTGCTTTAAACGGCAGGGCTTTTGAGAATGGGTATCCCACATTGAGACTCAAGGTTAAGCTTTATATGGGGTGATAGCAATTGGTGATTGGCCCTGGCTAGTGTCCTTATCTCTTTCAGGAATTGTCAAGACTATTTATGATTATGCTGATAACGGCATGGATAACCAAATGTCCTGTTGCTATCGTTATAACATAAAGTATGGTGTGTTTTTCAACGTCTTTTAAGTTAGAAGCCAGTGTCAGTGAGGTGGTAATGGTGGTGGAATAAGCCAGTAATGAATCATCTAACTTTGGCACCTCTTTTCTCTTAAAGCTCATTTGTCATCACAGCTAAGGATACACTTGGTCTAGCTCACTCTCTCTTATCTACTCCATACAAGGATCAAGACTCCTTTCTTCTTTTTTAAATTGACGTAACTATTAAGTAGATAGTACACCAAATGACTCAAAAAGCAGAAAGTGTGCAAATACATGAAAAGTCTTCCTTGCTTCCCTGCTCACATGCTTAATTTATATACATCCTTCTCCACCCAGCAATAAACAGGGTAACCCTGCTATAGATTTCCTGTTTATATTTACAGAAATACTTGTTAATAGCTGTAACTCAATATAAATATATATTATTTGTCTTTCTTAAAAAAATGTGTACATGGTTTGGCATTTTGATTATTTTTATTTAATATCTTAATCTTTCTTTTTAGGCAATACTCACCCATGTAATTGTATGTATAAAATTATCCCTTTGATGGGTTGGTTCTCAGGATATACTTCTGCAACTTACTTTCAGTTTTTCTTAAGAAACTGGAGAAAAGCATGGTAACTGGTTTGTCCAGAAATTGAGAAAAAAATGTGAAAAGAGTTAGATGTAATTCTATTTACGTTTTGAAGATGGGTCTTCTCAGTACATGCTGTTTGAAGCTCATGAGCATCCTGTTAAATGTCCTTCCTGTTTTTCAAAAGAAAGTAATGTCTATGAATATATGTTCTCCAACTCAAGGTGTTAGTATAATGACCTGACATTTAAAGAGAGTCACAAGTATCTAGTCAATTTGCCTTTCAGAGATAGCTAAGAAAAATCTTGGTCAAACTGGTGTTTATCACGGAGTTTAAATACCTAGGCATTGCCTGCCTTTCTCTGTTCTTTAAATATATATTTTTTGGAGACAGATGACATTTTTCTTGAGCTTCTCTGATAGCTCAGTGGTAAAGAAGCTGCCTGCCAATGCAGGAGATATGGATTTGATTCCTGGACTGGAAAGATCCCCTGGAGAAGGGAAGGGCAACCCACTCCAATATTCTTGCCTGTGAAATCCCATGGACAGAGAACCTGGCAGGCTACAGTCCATGGATTGCAAAAGAGCTGGACAGGACTTCGTGACTGAACAACAAGGTTTTTCTTAGTTGGTCCTAATGTATCCAGCTCAGGTTTTCAGCAAAGTTTAGCATAGTTTTCTCTCAGTAGGGACAAAAAAATAAAAGTTTAAACACAGTTGATAAAATTCAGAATTTATGATCCTAACTAAAAGTATATTATTTATAGAATTGATATTTCTTAAATATTTATCCATTAAAAAACCACACACTGGTCATGAGTACCATTTGACAGCTTTTAGTTATGTAAATTATTTCTCTCCTGATTACATGATGGACTGGTTTCTAGAGTATCATATACTTAATGTGAGTTTGTAAAAATCCTTTAATCATATAATTGCTAGTTTATCAAGTAGAAAATATGGGTCTGAGAACACTATCATTATGTCATTATTCTCCACAAAAGACTGTGAAACACACTGAAGAGGCCATTATGAGGCAAATAATAGTTTTCTACGTGTCTAAATTTGCAAGGATTAAAAAAAAAAAAAGAACAGCAAAGAAAATGCCTCAAGGTAAAGAGTTTAAGATCTAGCCATGCTGTTTATCTTGTGTCTCTATCTGTGAAAATCAGTCCAGACAAAGGAAGTGAATAGGGAAGAGTAGAACTGTAAAGCCAGTGGATTATCTAACTCAATGAGTGACACTAATATTTAATAATTGATTCAGTAAATTCCACGTAGAAAGCCTAAAGGAAGTGAACTGGAGACTCAGCATCTGCCTTAGGGTCTCATTTCACTGTTTTTGTGCTTGTTATGATTGAGTGTACTATGTTCAAACGTGATTGCAAGAGATAACAGTTTAAATTCCCTTGGTCTAGAGACATAGGAAACAGGCATATAGCCTGGAATGATTAAATGGTACATTCAAATCTAGTTTTATAGAGCTCAAAGATTAAAAAGTGGTTTTTTTTTGTTTGTTTGTTTTTTTTTGACTCAGTGGGTATCTCATGAGTCAGAAAATCTATTGTCAATAAAGTCTAGTAAAGTGAAAAAGTGAAATTGCAGTTGCTCTGTCGTGTCTGACTCTTTGCGACTCCATGGATTGTATGTAGCCCACCAGGCTCCTCCATCCATGGGATTTTCCAGGCAAGGATACTGGAGTGGGTTGCCATGTCCTTCTCCAAGGGATTTTCCTGACCCAGGCATCAAACCTGGGTCTCCCACATTGCAGGCAGATTCTTTACCATCTGAGCCACAAGGGAAGCTCAAAGCCCAAGGTAAAACTGCTCTACCTCTGGGTTTAGTGTGAGAAGACAAGACTCCTATAAGCCTGTTTTTTGTCAGTATATATTTGTTTTATATATGTATATGTGTGTGTATATATATATATATATATATATACATGTTTCTCTCCTTCCCCATTTAAATGGTTATACCTACAGCAATATGCAGGAGGAAAACCAAAACTATGATGTTAGATTTATAGATAACTGGGAAGGGTTGAAGATGTTCCTATATTGTGGCCTCAAGATTGGGTAATTGTTTACTCTATTATTGTTTAATCTGCTATCAAATCTAGCTCATGATTAACATATGCAGATAATTTGTATTTTAATGTAATAAAAGCATTTTTCTTCAATAAAGTAGTCATTTAAAAAACTAATAGGTTACTAAATCACTGCTAAACTTTGCTATTTAATCCTTTGATTTCCCTCCACCTCTTAAAAAGAAACGAAAAATATTGTAAAAAAAATGATTTTTTCAAGATGTTAGTTTGTTTCCAAGTCCAAGCTCACACTGCTTACCACAGGACAGGCCAATAAATTGAGAGATTAGTTACTGGGGCAAGGAATGGTGACTTTACTTGGAAAGTCCACAGACCAAGAAGATGGCAGACTCATGTTCTAAGAACCATCTTGCCTAACTTAGACTTTGGACTTCTTTCATACTAAAAGAGGAGGGAATAAAGTCAATCATTTCCTGGTTTGGGTCAGCCTTCAGAGAGGATGTGTTAATTTCTTCCATCCTGTAGTCATTCACATGTGGGCCTGGTCAGGATCTTTCCTGTGAGCTTAAACAAATATTTTTTAACTTAATGTTCATTATCTGGGAGGCAGAGTTCCCAGAGAGGGACCATTTTGTGTAAGCTTAAAGGCAGCATTTCTTTGATGATTAACTTGTATTAGAATACAAAGGTTCTTCTCTATACAAATAAGCTGAAATTAGTGAAAATGGATTCATTTTTGATTATTTAGATCTGTCAAGAAGACCTGGAGCTGGAGGTCTGTTCATTGGTGACTTCTATGAGTCAGACTGGAAATAGTGTGGAGTAGGTTTTAGAGTCTGGAGTTAATGGGTCACAAAGTGTGGGTTTCAATTCTGGCTCTGCCACTTACCTCTGTGACTTTGATCAACTTAGTTAGCTTCCCTGTACTTCAATTTCCCCATCTGTAAAATGGAGATGGGAAATTAGGTACCTCGTAGAATATTAAAGGCCATTTTGTAACAAAAAGGCTTAGAACTCAGTGGGAGCAGGTTGTCCACACTTATTAAAGGTCAGTTCTTGGTTTATGTCTCAGTAAGGCTGTATATTGTCACCCTGCTTATTTAACTTACATGCAGAGTACATCATGAGAAACGCTGGGCTGGAAGAAGCACAAGCTGGAATCAAGATTGCCGGGAGAAATATCAATAACCTCAGATATGCAGATGACACCACCCTTATGGCAGAAAGTGAAGAGAAACTAAAAAGCCTCTTGATGAAAGTGAAAGAGGAGAGTGAAAAAGTTGGCTTAAAGCTCAACATCCAGAAAACGAAAATCATGGCATCTGGTCCTATCACTTCATGGGAAATAGATAAGGAAACAGTGGAAACAGTGTCAGACTTTATTTTTCTGGGCTCCAAAATCACTGCAGATGGTGACTGCAGCCATGAAATTAAAAGACGCTTACTGCTTGGAAGGAAAGTTATGACCAACCTAAATAGCATATTGAAAAGCAGAGACATTACTTTGTCAACAAAGGTCCGTCTAGTCAAGGCTATGGTTTTTCCAGTAGTCATGTATGGATGTGAAAGTTGGACAAAATTGTTTAAAAAGTGTCTCTGTCACTTAATAGCTGAGCAATCTTGAGAAGGTTCTTTAATTTCCGAGTTTAATTCTTATTTGTAGGTATCTGTTTTCTTGTGAAGCTCAAATGACATATTAAATGTGAAAATACTTTAAAAGCTGAAAACTATTAGAGATTATAGCTGCAAATTGTTAGCGAGCTATAAAAAGGAAAAAATCATGTCCTTGCCTTTTCCTTTTAAACAAAAATTATTTTTTCCACTTGAATAGATCTTTAGTTTGTAAAACTGAAAAATACAGAAAAGCAGAGAGAAAAAGAAATTTATATCTCTTCCACTCAAATATTGTTAGTACTTTGATGTAGTTCTATTTACTTTCCATACATCATATTATTTAAGTTATACTGTGGAAATGTAATTTGGTATTGATGTCTTTAATTTAAAAAAATCTTATTAAAGGATAGTTGATTTACAATTTTATGTCAGTTTTAGGTATAAAGTAAAGTGACTCAGATATATACATACATATATAAATACTCCAATATATTTTATATATATGTTATGAATATATATATATAATATATCTGAATATATGTAAATATTCTTTTTCAGATTCTTTCCTTATATAGGTTATTGCAAACTATCGAATATAGTTCCGTTTGTTATACAGTAGGTCCTTGCTGTTTACCTCTTTCATATATAGTAGTGAGTATGTGTTACTCCCCGGAGAAGGCAATGGCACCCCACTCCAGTTCTCTTGCCTGGAAAATCCCATGGATGGAGGAGCCTGGTAGGCTACAGTCTGTGGGGTCGTGAAGAGTCGGACACGACTGAGCGACTTCACTTTCACTTTTCACTTTCATGCATTGGAGAAGGAAATGGCAACCCACTCCAGTGTTCTTGCCTGGAGAATCCCAGGGACGGAAGGGCCTGGTGGGCTGCCGTCTATGGGGTCGCACAGAGTCGGACACGACTGAAGCGACTTAGCAGTAGCAGCAGCAGCATGTGTTACTCCCAATTTCCCAATTTATCCCTTCCCCTTTCTCATTTGGTAACTGTAAGTTCGTTTTGTATGTCTGTGAGTCTGTTTCTGTTTCCTAAATAACTTTATTTGTATAATTTTTTTTTAGATTCCATATGTAAGTGATATCATATATCTGTCTTCTCTGATTTACTTTACTTAGAATTATAATTTTTGAATTTGCTAGCATACCAACATTAAAATGTAATTCAAAGCCATTCTTCCTTAAGTTACTATTGTCAATCTCTCTTTCTTCATATAGCATATACACATGTACCTATATACGTACAAAGCAATTTTTCTTCTTCATTTCTGTTTTGTTTGCATTGCAGTATGATATATGTACCTCCTGTATTTCACACTTTTGGGTGGTGAAGAGTTTTTACTCTAATATATTAAAAATATAAGAACAACCATCTTTATGTTTACTTCTATCTCCAAATCAAGTACATTTCACTCAGCTACATTATAAGCATTCAAAATGTTCTACTTTTAGGTATATTTGTCTTTACACCTTAATGATAGCAAAATTGAAAGCAAAAGAACTATGAAAGTTTGAGGTTGAGGGAAGGAAGTTGATAAAACCCTCAGCTTTAAGAATGCAGAAATCTGAAACCCCTATGGACTAACAATCTGAACCCAATAGTCAGTAAAGCTAAGTTATAGAATGAAAGTGATTTTCAATCTGCTGATGATCAAAATAGGTGTAAATACACATATGTTGAAATAATTTTAATTTAGTTAAACCATAGTTTATTAAACCTCATAACATTTACAGTTACTTAAATACAATTAAAAAATACATTGTAGTTTAATTTTTTAACTTATTACTAACTATATAATATGATTTGAGAACTTAAAAAAAGAAAAAAAACAGACAATGAGTAAAGGTACAAAAATAAAAAGTACAATTATAAAAAAAACTCACACAGATTAAAAGAGATACTCAGGTAAAAGGGCAGTTATAGGACTAGATTTGAGGCAAGTTGCATCCACGGAGATGCACAGCAGCAAAGCTGAATCAGACCTTAAATTTGGATGGTTTAGCTGAGCTTACTTTTTTTAAGCAGTTTCAAACTTGTTTCTCTTAAAAGTAGGTCATCAAATAAGTAGGTATTTTCAGGGCAGTTACCTGTAATAATAATAACACCTTCCTTTATAGCTGCAGCACATCATTCTGTCACAGTTTACAGAGCACTTTCTGGCTGCCCTCAATAGCAATGTAATAGCTGACCTTACTTTCAATACATACGTTTAATTTTTTCCAGGAAAATAGCCAGGAAATATTTACTGAATGTCTGCTACATGCTAGACCATCTGCTAAGACAAATTTAAAATTCAAAGAATTGATAAAGTCTCTGGCCTCCAGGTCACAGTGTAAAGGTGAAGACAGACCCATACACAGGTAATTTAAAATGCAACATGGCAAAAACAGGGATGGTGTTATGCCAGGTTATTATAACATCCAGGAGAAAGAACGTGTAGTCTTACCTGAGTGAGGGTGGGGGAATACAATTTCAGGGAAGGATTCCTGGGGCGGTGACATTGGATTATATGACTATGTGGAGTTAAGCATAGTGTAAAATAGAAGACATATAAACCAAACCCTGGAAGTGACAAAGTGCCCAGTGTGTCAGCTGTGTGTTGTTTGTGCAAAGTCAGTGAGGCATATTAAAAAGCAGAGACATTGCTTTGTCAACAAAGGTCCGTCTAGTCAAGCTTATGGTTTTTCCAGTAGTCATGTATGGATGTGAGAGTTGGACTATAAAGAAAGCTGAGCACCGAAGAATTGATGCTTTTGAACTATGGTGTTGGAGAAGATTCTTGAGAGTCCCTTGGACTGCAAGGAGATCCAACCAGTCCATCCTAAACGAGATCAGTCCTGGGTGTTCATTGGAAGGACTGATGTTGAAGCTGAAACTCCAATACTTTGGCCACCTCATGCGAAGAGTTGACTCATTGGAAAAGATACTGATGCTGGGAGGGATTGAGGGCAGGAGGAGAAGGGGACGACAGAGGATGAGATGGTTGGATGGCATCACCGACTCAATGGACATGGGTTTGGGTGGACTCTGGGAGTTGGTGATGGACAGGGAGGGCTGGCGTGCTGCAGTCCATGGAGTTGCAGAGAGTCAGACATGAATGAGCGACTGAACTGATCTGAACTGAATCAGTGAGGCTGGGAGACTGGCTAGGTAGGCAACAGCTAGATTATGAAAGAGCATGGTTAGCTATGTGAGCATGCATTACTCTGCAGGGGAAGGAGGAATCATTGGAGAGTTTTAAAGCTTCAAATTTAGATTGGTTATCCTGCTATCTCCGTAGTGGATGAGTTGAGGGAAATGACATATGCATAAAGCAGAGAGAATGTTGATGCTCTATGACTTTTTTTTTTTTCCAGATGAGTTTATTTATTCACTTTTGGTTGCACTGGGTCTGTATTGTAGTGCACAGGCTTTCTCTAGTTGTGGCAGCTGCTCTCTAAGTTGCGGTAAACGGGCTTCTGTTGTTGCTCAGTGCCAGGTGTAGGGTGCACGCACTTCAGTAGTTTTGGCACATGGGCTTTAAAGCCCAGGCTCAGTAGCTTTGGCGCACGGGCTTACTTGCTCCACAGCATATGGCATCTCCCCGGACTGGGGATCAAACCCATGTCTCCTGCATTAGCAGGTGGATTTTTAACCACTGAGTCACCAAGCAACCCCTGCCCTTTGACATTTTAGAATTTCTTCATAGAATCTTCAGAAAGTTAACCAAAAAGCTAAAAATCATTGTGTGGTGTTTGTGTGACAATTTTGCTCTCCTCTGTGGCCAGAGAAGCTTATGGAGGAAAAGCATAGTGGGTAGATGGATTACTGGAAAAGAAAAACAATGAGATTTTCCTACCAGCCTCCCCTGCAATAGGGGAAAAATGGAAGCTATGCTCCTTGCAGACCATATAGGTGAAAACTGCTTAACAGTTACCACTGGAGAATGGCTTTCTTAGAAGCAAAATGTTGATTTGAAGAAGTTATTTAGAAGTCATTAGTTTAATTGGTTTGGCAATCCAGGTTTTTACTATATTTCAGATTCCATTTCTATTTCCAATATCCATTTTGAAGAAATAGAATAAATGTATGGAATGGAAAAATTAAGACAGAAGAGTCTGAGATAACAAATAATTTTTTCATTGATCATAAAGGATTATAAGCTAAAGAAAGGATTATAGTAAAAAAAATTAGGTAACTGTGTAAGAGCAAGTATGAATTTTGTTAATACTGTACAATCTTTTTCATTATGAACAAACTAATATATAGAGAGCCCTAAATCAGGTGAAACATCCTTTACAATCCCTCCAGCTTTTTCATTACCCTTTTCAATGGCAGTCTCAAAATATTCCCTAACTCTCATTCTCTCCCCCTTACTCTTTTGATTTTATGCTGGCACACAAAGCTGCCACATATGTTGAAGAAGATGGTTTAGAAGTGGCTGGGGTTGGCTTTAGAAAAGAAAGGAATAATTAGAGATAAACAGTTATTTTTTCACCATATAGACAAAGGTCTAGCACTAGTGTCCATTGTGAATTAGTGGTGACGTTGTTTTATTGACTATTTGAATTAGTATTGCAGCAAAGAAGGCAGAGAGACATGTCAAATTTCCTTATGATACAGCTTTTTCTGGCCAATGAAATCTCAGAGCGTATAAACTGCAGGGTCTGCAAGTGAGCCGATAATAGCCAATAACTTTGATATAGACAACTGTTAAGACAGTCTGTATGGAAAGTAATTAGAGCCTTAAGAACTAACGGACATTTGTTTATTTTTTGCTGCACTGAGTCTTTGTTGCTGCGTGCAGGCTTTCTCTAGTTGCAGTGAACGAGAGCTACTCTTCATCGTGGTGTGTGGGTTTATTGTGGTGGCTTCTTTTTGAGAAGCACAGACTCTAGGGGTGTTGGCTCAGTAGTTGTGGTGTGTGGGTTGAGTTGCTCCTTGGCATGTGGGGTCTTTGCAGAAGAAGAATCGAACATGTGTCCCCTGCATTGGCAGACGATTCTTAACCACTTAACTACCAGGGAAAGTCCTGAGCTAATGGATATGTTGTAGTTCTTTTTTGTCAACATTAGCTTGACATTCTTTTATGACCAAATAGGAAATCCTGAAAAGTATCAGAATTACTCTTCGAAACCATCCGAAGTATTATAATAAAGCCGTTTAAAAAAATAGAATTTTGAAATACATTTTTGGTATGGATGTGAGAGTTCGACTGTGAAGAAGGCTGAGCACTGAAGAATTGATGCTTTTGAACTGTGGTGTTGGAGAAGACTCTTGAGAGTCCCTTGGACTGCAAGGAGATCCAACCAGTCCATCCTAAAGGAGATCAGTCGTGGGTGTTCCTTGGAAGGATTGATTCTGAAGCTGAAACTCCAATATTTTGGCCACCTCATGTGAAGAGTTGACTCATTGGAAAAGACCCTGATACTGGGAGGGATTGGGGGCAGGGGGAGAAGTGGATGATGGAGGATGAGATGGCTGGATGGCATCACCGACTCGATGGACATGAGTTTGGGTAAACTCCAGAAGTTGGTGATGGACAGGGAGGCCTGGCATGCTGCGATTCATGGGGCTGCAAAGAATCGGACACGACTGAGCGACTGAACTGAACTGATTAGCTATTATTGTTTTGTATATTTTGTGTCAAGAAAGCCAATAAATTGAAGAGAATGAGTGGTCACTTCTTATAGCTTCAAGCAGGAAACTTGAAAACATATAAAGAAGTTAGTAAATGTTTGAGGCTGAGGTGGTCCAAATTGAACCTACACATATTGTCAGAATATCTAGATAAACATATAATGGCAGATTCTGGTTAGATTCTTCAAGGAATCCAAGATAACAAAATCTTCCTGTACAATGATGTAGGCATGAGCTTGAAAGTCAGAAGGAAACATTTGAGCAAGTTATTTGAGTTAGAATCTGCTTTTTTTAAATAAAAAGAAAAAACTTTTTATTTTGTGTTGGAGTATAGCTAAGTCGCTTCAGTCGTGTCCAATTTTGTGCAACCCCATAGACGGCAGCCCACCAGGCTTCCCCGTCCCTGGGATTCTCCAGGCAAGAACACTGGAGTGGGTTGCCATTTCCTTCTCCAATGCAGGAAAGTGAAAAGTGAAAGTGAAGTCGCTCAGTCACGTCTGACTCAGCAACCCCATGGACTGCAGCCTACCAGGCTCCTCCGTCCATGGGATTTTCCAGGCAAGAGTACTGGAGTGGGGTGCCATTGCCTTCTCCAATGTTGGAGTATAGCTGATTAAAAAACAATGTTGTGATAGTTTCAGTTGATCATCGAAGGGACTTAGTCATACAAATACATGTATATTGTCTCCCCCCAAACCCTTCTCAAAGACTGAACTTGTAATTTAAAAAATACATGTAAAGCTGATGTTGGTGCTTTGATTTTAACACAGTGCTTAGCACACAGTAAGCACTTTATAGGATGGTTATTGTTGTTTACATTATTCCTTTGTAATATACCCCTGTGTGAGTGACTGAAACAGATGTCTGAGCTAAATCAGCCACAGATATGATTTTATAAACCATTTCTTCGGTACAATCTTGCATGATTCAAGGTAGACTGCTTTATGACTTACTCTGAAATCTCAGTGGCTTAATACAACAAAAGGTATATGGCTCAAATTACAGGCCAGTGTGGATTGGCAGAGTCTGGGTGATGTTGGGAGCTCTACTTCATGTAGTTACTTAAGGACATGACCCCCTTGTCTAGTGGCTCCGCTATGCCCCTGGATACTTGGCATTGGACCAGTTGATGAGAGAAGAAAGGAAAATTGGAAAGGTTTATGGACCAATACTGCAAGCTTCGTATATTACTTCTGCTCACAGTTCATCATCTGGAACTGCAATACCTGGCCCACTCTAACTGCACTGGATGCTGGGAATTGTAGTCCAGATGGTCCCAGAAGGAAAAGGAAGTATCTGTCATAGACCTCTTCCTGAGCTTTCACCTACATGTCAACCAGGATATTGTCATTGTTGTTTAGTTGCTAAGTTGTTTCTGACTCTATTTGTGACTGCATGAGCTGTAGCCCACCAGCCTTCTCTGCCCATGGGATATCTCAGGCAAGAATACTGGCGTGGGTACCATTTCCTTCTCCAAGGGATCTTCCCAACCTCATCTGCAGCATTGGCAAGCGGGTTCTTTACCACTGATTCACCAGGGAAGCCTGTCAACCAGAATAGAAAGTAGAAACAAGAAATTCCTAGTGTATCACATCCTACTCAGAATATGAAGCAAAGGGTTAATCAACTCTATTAGATAATTATTCTAATAATTAATCCTTGTTTTCAATAATAATAATATTTAATAAAATTTTCAATTTACAAAATACAGTCCTATTCTTTAGGTAGGTGGGGTGGAATAGTGACAAGAATGTGGTCTTTGAGATAAGAAAGGTTTGGATATAACCTGTGGCTCCCGTACTTGCTGTGTTTGTCAGCTGAGTCTAGTTAGGTACCTCTTCTTGCCTTTATTTTTCATCTGAAAAGTGAAATAAAGAATCCTTTCCTTGAGAATTATGAATATTAAATAAATTACAGTAAGTAAAGCATCTAGATTAGTAGTTACTCTTTTTTTTTATAGTGACTATCATTCAACTGACTTATTCAACACTTTACAGACATTGCTAGCTCTAGGAAACTGACTTAGATAAACAATTTTTTCAAGTTCAGCTGAGACTAAACCTTCTTTTTCTGATTTCAAACTCCATGATCATTATTTTCCCAAGAAAATACATCAGAAATGTTTCAGTTAAGATGGTATAACAGAACTTTAAGTCAAGCACTAAAATATATACGGGAGTATATCTAATTGTGGCTTACTTAAAAGATTACAAGGCAAATCCATACTAAAGAAAAGAAAATCTTCAAAAATTTCAAATATTTACCTACCTTTAAATTCTGTGTGCCATACTCCTTCCAGATTAAAAATTAAGCTATGTTTTCCCACTTAGACATACTTTCTGTCTCTTGGAAACAAAATATATAGTGTTATTCTTTGTGTGATTCTTTGTGGTTCAGCTGTAAGTCAAACAAATAGCAGAGTTCTAAGACACCACAACCACCTAACTGGAAACACTTAAGTTGTCCTTCCTGATTGTTCAAGCTGGTTTTAGAAAAGGCAGAGGAACCAGAGATCAAATTGCCAACATCCGCTGGATCATGGAAAAAGCAAGAGAGTTCCAGAAAAACATCTATTTCTGCTTTCTTGACTATGCCAAAGCCTTTGACTGTGTGGATCACAATAAACTGTGGAAAATTCTGAAAGAGATGGGAATACCAGACCACCTGACCTGCCTCTTGAGAAACCTGTATGCAGGTCAGGAAGCAACAGTTAGAACTGGACATGGAACAACAGCCTGGTTCCAAATAGGAAAAGGAGTACGTCAAGGCTGTATATTGTCACCCTGCTTATTTAACTTCTATGCAGAGCACATCATGAGAAACGCTGGACTGGAAGAAGCACAAGCTGGAATCAAGATTTCTGGGAGAAATATCAATAACCTCAGATATGCAGATGACACCACCCTTATGGCAGAAAATGAAGAGGAACTCAAAAGCCTCTTGATGAAAGTGAAAGAGGAGAGTGAAAAAGTTGGCTTAAAGCTCAACATTCAGAAAACAAAGATCATGGCATCCGGATGGGGAAACAGTGGAAACAGTGTCAGACTTTATATTTTTGGGCTCCAAAATCACTGCAGATGGTGATTGCAGCCATGAAATTAAAAGACACTTACTCCTTGGAAGGAAAGTTATGACCAACCTAGATAGCATATTCAAAAGCAGAGACATTACTTTGCCAACCAAGGTTCGTCTAGTCAAGGCTATGGTTTTTCCAGTGGTCACGTATGGATGTGAGAGTTGGACTGTGAAGAAGGCTGAGCACCGAAGAGTTGATGGTTTTGAACTGTGGTGTTGGAGAAGACTCTTGAGAGTCCCTTGGACTGCAAGGAGATCCAACCAGTCCATTCTGAAGGAGATCAGCCCTGGGATTTCTTTGGAAGGAATGATGCTAAAGCTGAAACTCCAGTACTTTGGCCACCTCATGCGAAGAGTTGACTCATTGGAAAAGACTGATGCTGGGAGGGATTGGGGGCAGGAGGAGAAGGGGATGCCAGAGGATGAGATGGCTGGATGACATCACTGACTTGATGGACGTGAGTCTGGGTGAATTCCGGGAGTTGGTGATGGACAGGGAGGCCTGGCGTGCTGCGATTCATGGGGTCACAAAGAGTCGGACACGACTGAGCGACTGAACTGAAGTGAAGTTGTCCTTCATAAGTCGCCCAGTGTAGATGTGTATTGTATAGACTTCAAGGGTTACTAGTGTTCTGAGCCACTATGGAAATTACATAGTTTCTGTGTAGGCTGTACTTTTAAGGTCCCAGGACCCTTACTTAGGCTGGTTGGTGAGAGTTCTTTTAGGAATCACAGTTGTAAACATGGCCTTAATTAATTTTGCATACTATTTTACACTTTTTTCTCTGCAAGCACCTTAAGTTATATGCACACCTATTAGTAAACTAATGACTGCATATCTTCCAATGCTTGCCCTTGTTTTTTTGTGTACATTTTTCTCACTTCTAACTTGGCTTCACACTTTTTTTTGTATCAGAGCTCATTAGTTTTACTTCCTTTCTACTCAACCTGTATCACTCTCTGCTTATGCTTGGTGAAATGATCTGCTTTGCCAAAAAGCAATGCAGAAAATAATATTCATATTTGAAATCATTGATAAAAATACCGTATTATTAAGGAATTATAAAGATAATAAAAAGGAGCTATTTTCTGGCAAGTTAAGATCTTAGCTAAAAAAAAAAAAATACAAGCAGCACTTTACCCAATAAAAGTTTCAAATTGTCAAATCAACATTTTAAATCTTTTTCGTCTGTTGGAGAAAATGCAGACCTCCTTATTAAACCCCTATATATGTGCATCCAAGTTGGCACATGACTATTAAAAATGAAATAATCTTTTTCAAGCTGATCTTAGTCCTTTGAAATTTTGTTCTTGAAATAAAAAATTTCGTTCCTTCAGTCTTCTTTATTTGAATACTGTTTCTTTAGACTATACACTTTTATCAGACAGAAACAAGTTTATCCAGCTGAAACATTCAGTTAAATTGATGTATTTTGAAAATGGGTTAAAGGAACCACAAAGAAAATATATACTGCTATTTCTAAACCAAATGCCTAAAATATGAGTGTTAGGGGTGTTTATGCTTACTAAACAATCACAGCAAAGTTCAAGATGCATGTATTATGCAACTAGGGTTACTATTGGAGGAGGAAATGGCACCCCACTCCGGTACTCTTGCCTGGAAAATTCCATGGACGGAGGAGCCTAGTAGGCTGCAGTCCACGGGGCCACTAAGAGTCGGACACGACTGAACGACTTCACTCTCACTTTTCACTTTCATGTCTTGGAGAAGGAAATGGCAACCTACTCGTGTTCTTGCCTGGAGAATCCCAGGGACGGGGGAGCCTGGTGGGCTGCCGTCTATGAGGTCGCACAGAGTCGGACACGACTGAAGCGACTTAGCAGCGGCAGCATCAGGGTTACTATTAAATATTTTACAAGTAACATAGCAACTAATCATAACAGACACATATTATTTTGCTGTTATCTGTTTGGGTGCATACAGTTAGATTCTCGTCAACATCAAAAAGTAATAATACATTTTCCAGAAGGTTATTGCATTTCTATGTTATAAAACTGTTGTTTTTCATAAAATAAATTTTTAAAAATTTTATTCAAATGTTTCATTGTAATCAATACAAGTTGCTTTAACAAAAATTACTGTCACAGATACTATTGGGTTGGCCAAAAGATTCATTCATGTTTTTCCATAACATTTTGCAGAGAAACCCAAACAAACTTTTTGGCAACCCAACAGTTAATAATTACTTGTAATTTTTCTAGAGTGGCATAATTAGCAAAGCCATTATTAGTCAGACTGACTTGAGGGGAGAAGCAACCAAAACTTGAGGCACTACATAGATCTGGTACAAGAGTGCTTTTGAAGTGTGAGATATAACTAAAATATACCACCTCATAATATTCAGTAATAACTAAGATACAGAACACTTTGATTTTCTAAACTTTCTACTTTCAGATTATTACAAATTGTTTAGAACTCAGATACTATAATTACATATTCATTAGATACAGAATATATGTAGTATTTATTTGTATAATTTGCTAATAAATATATATATTAATTTATGCTATATATGATTTATATATAAATTGTTGTTGTTTAATTGCTGAGTCATATCTGACTCTTTTGCAACTCCATGGATTTGTGGTTCCATGGAACCACCAGGTTCCTCTGTCCCTGGGATTTCCCAGGCAAGAATACTGGAGTGAGTTGCCATTTCCTTCTCCAGGGGATCTTCCTGACCCAGGCATCAAACTTGTGTCTCCTACATTGGCAGGCAGATTCTTTACCACTGAGTTACCAGAGAAGCCCATCTATTTAAATATACAGCACTACATTTTATATGCTATATAAGTATATTATATATTATATAAACATATATAGTTATATAGTTTTATACCATATATAATTCAATCGACTATTGTATATTACCTCACTCTGTTGGAAGAGATACAATAGGGAGGCAGTTGATAATGGAATCAGTTCCACACATTTTAGATTTTAGGTCTGCCCCTTATTAATTATGCAATTTAGGATACTTAATTTCTGTAACTAATTATGACCAACCTAGACAGCATATTCAAAAGCAGAGACATTACTTTGCCAACAAAGGTCTGTCTAGTCAAGGCTATGGTTTTTCCAGTAGTCATGTATGAATATGACAGTTGGACCATTTTAAAGAAAGCTGAGCGCCGAAGAATTGATGCTTTTGAACTGTGGTTTTGGAGAAGACTCTTGAGAGTCCCTTGGACTGCAAGGACATCCAACCAGTCTATCCTGAAGAAAATCAGTCCTGAACATTCATTGGAAGGACTGATGCTGAAGTTGAAACTCCAATACTTTGGCCACCTGATGTGAAGAACTGATTCATTTGAAGAGACCGTGATGCTGGGAAAGATTGAAGGTGGGACAAGAAGGGGACAACAGAGGATGAGATGGTTGGATGGCATCACCGACTCAATGGAGGTGACTTTGAGAAAGCTCTGGAAGTTGGTGATGGACAGGGAAGCCTGGCGTGCTGCAGTCCATGGGGTTGCCAAGAGTGGGACACGATGGGTGACTGAGATGAACTGAATTTCTGTAAGTCTTAGTGTTTTCCATTTTAAATGGGAAAATTAACATCCTCTTAGAATTTTTGTGAGAATGAAGTAAGGGGATGTATACAAAATACTTACTGAAGTAGCTGGCAATTGGAAAACATAAAATAAGTTGCAGACAAGGGAGAGAACAAGAGGGGGCAGTTCACAGCAGCAAGTTTTGTAAGTGTTAATATATTCACTTACTTCATCCCAATTCTAGTGACCATACTGAACTACTTTATAATATATGATGTGACTTTCAAAAACAAAGCATGGATTTACAATCTCTAAAACAAGGGAAAATAATTTGATGTTCTCAAACAAGTGGTGTGTTGTTTATTTTTTGAATGACTCAGAAGGGTGAGATTTATGAGAATGAAAATAACCAATATGCAGGAAGATTTGCAAATGTATCAGTTTTACTATGGGCTTCCCTGGTGGCTCAGAGGGTAAAGCGTCTGCCTGCAATGCAGAAGACCTGGGTTCGATCCCTGGAACAGGAAGATCCCCTGGAGAAGGAAATGGCAACCCACTCCAGTACTCTTGCCTGGAAAATCCCATGGACAGAGAAGCCTGGTAGACTACAGTCCATGGGATTGCAAAGAGTCGGACACGACTGAGTGATTGCTTGCCTTGCTTGCAGTTTTACTATGTGGTTTGTGATTACAGAATTCTTAACAGAATACTTCGTGTGGTGGGAAAATAACTTATTTAAAATTACTCTTCAATTTGAAAGAGTTCATATCAGGGTTAAGACTAGTGTATGTAACATGAGAAGGTTGATGTATAAAACCAAGCCACAAAGTCAATACTCCCAAACAGTACTTGGCTAAGGACCTCTCAGTTAACAATAGAATTCTCCATGTGGCTTACCTCAGTTCTGCACTCAGTACTCCTACCAGAAATGCTAATGGAGATTCTCTGAAACAGGAATCACTGTGAAAAATTTTTCTGCTTACTTTTCTTCTCAGACTTAGAAGTCAGCATTTCTGGTTTCATAACCAGATGTTTAAGGAAGGAAAACGGTCTTCAGGAATCTTAGCAAATACTCCAGGCATAAACAACTTTCAGTATTTTTGTTTCATTAATGGTTAATGGTTTTATAAAGAGAAAACAGACAAAAACAAAATTTTCTGAGTTATATTTCCCCAAAGAAGATTTTACTCTTGGTAGATTTAGAGAAAGAGAAAAATGGATATAGCAATGTTCCTACTTATTAATTTTATCATCATATTAAAATTTTCTAGGGTATTTGCTTATACAGGATATATGGTGTATTTATATGATTATTTTGCCCAAGGAATTCAAATTACTTTATGTTTACATTTGAGTTCAGCTTGATTTTTTAACTTTGATAAAAACAACATTCTGATAACTTGCTGCATAAGGCTTTCAAAATATTGAAGTAACCCAAGCCCTTACTTGCCCTACCATATAAGGGAAGTATTATCAGCTTTCTTGTTGATGGGAAATTAGAACATAGCTGAAGTTCTAATGGCAAGTCCCACATTTATAAAGGCAATGGCATAACTGAGGGAGACATAAAGATATAGAAAGTAGATCCCTAATCCCTACAAAGTTTACAAACTTGTTGATATAATGGGTAAATCAGCAAGGAAAACTCACTGTACTAAGTGGAGGGTGGAGGATGCTTTGTGTGAATAGTTATAAATCTTGAATTTTTGAGGCAGGTTAGGAAACAAAATTTCTGAGGGAATCAAAGAAGCAGAGGTAAAATAGCAAGTGATTCTGAATTTACTGGCACATGTCTACCAGTATATATTTTGTCTTCATTTTAAAATATATTTTCACAACCTATAGAATTTTGGGTTGACAGATTTTTTTTTTCTTTCATCCCATGAAGGAGGTTTCTTGGCAGTCTAGCTCTCATTGTTTGAGGAGATACCAACAGTCATTTGAATTGTTGTTCCCCTATATGAAGTATACCATTTTTTATTGACCTCTGTCAACATTTGTCTCTTTTTATTTTGGTTTTATTTTTTTAATTTCATGGCTGCAATCACAATCTGCAGTGACTTTGGAGCCTCCCAAAATAAAGTCAGCTACTGTTTCCACTGTTTCCCAATCTATTTGCTATGAAGTTACGGGACCAGATGCCATGATCTTCGTTTTCTGAGTGTTGAGCTTTAAGCCAACTTTCTCACTCTCCTCTTTCACTTTCATTAAGAGGTACTTTAGTTCTTCACTTTCTGCCATAAGGGTGGTGTCATCTGCATATCTGAGGTTACTGATGTTTCTCCCAGAAATCTTGATTGCAGTTTGTGCTTCTTCCAGCCCAGTGTTTCTCATGAGCTACTCTGCATAGAAGTTAAATAAGCAGTGTGACAATATACAGCTTTGACATACTCCTTTTCCTATTTGGAACCAGTCTATTGTACCATGTCCAGTCCTAACTGTTCCTTCCTGACCTGCATACAGATTTCTCAAGAGGCAGGTCAGGTGGTCTGGTATTCCCATCTCTTTCAGAATTTTCCACCGTTTATTGTGATCCACACAGTCAAAGGCTTTGGCATAGTCAAGAAAGCAGAAGTAGATGTTTTTCTGGAACTCTCTTGTTTTTTCAATGATCCAGCAGATGTTAGTAATTCAATCTCTGGTTCCTCTGCCTTTTCTAAAACCAGGAAGTTCACAGTTCATGCATTGCCTAAGCCTGGCTTGGAGAATTTTGAGCGAGATGAGTGCAATTGTGCAATAGTTTGAGCATTCTTTGGCATTGCCTTTCTTTGGGATTGGAGTGAAAACTGTCCTTTTCCAGTCCTGTGGTCACTGCTGAGTTCTCCAAATTTGTTGGCATATTGAGTGTAGCACTTTCATAGCATCATCTTTTAGGATTTGAAATATCTCAATTTGCATTCCATCACCTCCACTAGCTTTGTTCAGAGAAGTGCTTCCTAAGGCCTACTTGACTTCACATTACAAGATGTCTGGCTCTAGGTGAGTAATCATACCATCGTGATTATCTGGGTCATTAAGATCTTTTTTGTACAGTTCTTCTGTATATTCTTGTCTCCTCTTCTTAATATCTTCTGCTTCTGTTAGATCCATACAATTTCTGTCCTTTATTGTGTCCATCTTTGCATGAAATATTCCCTTGGTCGGAGAAGGCAATGGCACCCCACTCCAGTACTCTTGCCTGGGAAATCCCATGGATGGAGGAGCCTGGTAGGCTACAGTCCATGGGGTCCGAAGAGTAGGATACGACTGAGCGACTTCACTTTCACTTTTCACTTTCATGCACTGCAGAAGGAAATGGCAACCCACTCCAGTGTTCTTGCCTGCAGAATCCTAGGGACAGGGGAGCCTGGTGGGCTGCCGTCTATGGGGTCGCACAGAGTCGGAAACGACTGACGTGACTTAGCAGCATTCCTTTGGTATCTCTAATTTTCTTGAAGAGATCTCTAGTCTTTCCCATTCTATTGTTTTCCTCTGTTTCTTTGCACTGATTGCTGAAGAAGGCTTTCTTATCTCTCCTTGCTATTCTCTGGAACTCCGCATTCAAATGAGTATATCTTTCCTTTTCTCCTTTGCTTTTCGCTTCTCTTCTTTTCACAGTTGTTTGTAAGGGCTCCTCAGACAGCCATTTTGCTTTTTTGCATTTCTTTGTCTTGGGGATGGTCTTGAACCCTGTCTCCTGTATAATGCCATGAACCTCCATCCATAGTTCATCAAACACTCTGTCTATCAGATCTAGTCCCTTAAATCTATTTCTCACTTCCACTGTATAATCATAAGGGATTTGATTTAGGTCATCCTGAATGGTATAGTGGTTTTCCCCACTTTCTTCAATTTAAGTCTGAATTTGGTGATAAAAGGCTCATGGTCTGAGCCACAGTCAGCTCCTGGTCTTGTTTTTGCTGACTGTATAGAGCTTCTCCATCTTTGGCTGCAAAGAATATAATCAATCTGATTTCAGTGTTGACCATCTGGTGATGTCCATGTGTAGAGTCTTCTCTTGTGTTGTTGGAAGAGGGTGTTTGCTATGACCAGTGTGTTCTTTTGGCAAAACCTTGTTAGCCTTTCCCCTGCTTCATTTTGTACTCCAAGGCCAAATTTGCTTGTTATTCCAGGTGTTTCTTGACTTCGTACTTTTGCATTCCAGTCCCCTATAATGAAAAGGACATCTTTTTTGGGTGTTAGTTCTAGAAGGTCTTTTAGGTCTTCATAGAACTATTCAACTTCAGCGTCTTCAGTGTTAAGGGTCGGGGCATAGACTTGGATTACTGTGATATTGAGTGGTTTGCCTTGGAAAAGAACAGATATCATTCTGTTGTTTCAGAGATTGCATCCGAGTACTGCATTTTGGACTCTTTTGTTGACCATGATGGCTATTCCATTTCTTCTAAGGGATTCCTGCCCACAGTAGTAGATATAATGGCCATCTGAGTTAAATTCACCCATTGCAGTCAATTTTAGTTCACTGATTCCTAGAATGTTGATGTTCACTCTTGCCATCTCCTATTTGACCACTTCCAATTTGCCTTGATTCATGGACCTAACATTCCAGGTTCCTATGCACTATTGCTCTTTATAGCATCGGACCTTGCTTCTATCATCAGTCACATCTACAACTGGGTGTTGCTTTTGCTTTGACTCCATCCCTTCATTCTTTCTGGAGTTATTTCTCCCCTGATCTCCAGTAGCATATTAGGCACCTACCAACCTGGGGAGTTCCTCTTGCAGTATCTTATCTTTTTGCCTTTTCATACTGTTCATGGGGTTCTCAAGGCAAGAATACTGAAGTGGTTTGCCATTCCCTACTCCAGTGGATCACATTCTGTCAGAAGGAAGGAAAGTTATGACCAACCTAGACAGCATATTAAAAAGCAGAGACATTACTTTATCAACAAAGGTCTGCCTAAGACAACGCTATTGTTTTTCCAGTGGTCATGTATGGATGTGAGAGTTGGACTATAAAGAAAGCTGAGCACCAAAGAATTGATGCTTTTGATCTGTGGTGTTGGAGAAGACTCATGAGAGTCCCTTGGACTGCAAGGAGATCCAACCAGTCTATCCTAAAGGAGACCAGTCCTGAGTGTTCATTGGAAGGACTGATCTTGAAGCTGAAACTCCAATACTTTGGCTATCTAATGCGAAGAGCTGACTCATTTGAAAAGACCCAGATGCTGGGAAACATTGAAGGCAGGAGGAGAAGGGGTCGACAGAGGATGAGATGGTTGGATGGCATCACTGACTCAATGGACATGAGTTTGGATAAACTCTGGGAGTTGGTGATGGACAGGGAGGCCTGTTGTGCTGTGGTTCATGGGGTCGCAAAGAGTTGGACGTGACTGAGCAACTGAACTGAACTAAACTGAAATGAATTTTGTTTTTAGTAGTTAATTATGATCTATGTGTATGTGGATTTGGGGAGATATTTATTCTGTTTGGGTTTTGTTGAGGTTGAATCTATGCATTTATGTCTTCTTTAAAACCAACTTTGGGGAATATTTGACCATTATTTCTTCTAATATATATATTTTTTAATGTAGTCTCTCTTCTATCATCCAGGGACTCCAGTTACACCCATGTTTGAAAACGTCCCTCATGTCCTTGAGACTCTTTATTTCTTCTAATCATTTTCTCTGCTTTGGATTGGATTAGTTATATTGATCTATCTTTAAGTCCACTGATTTTTCTGTTTTTTAAGCTCATCCAGTAAATTGCTAAATATCAAGTATTTTATATTCAAATCTAGAATTTCCATTTGATTCTTTTTTAGCTTCTGTTTCTCTGGTGAGATTTTATATCTTTTTATTCATTGAACACATATTTTCTTCTATTTCTTTAAGAGTGATTTTAGTGGTTGTTTTAAAATCCTTATTTGCTGATTTAAACATCTGTGTCATTTCAAATGGTCTCAATTGAATGTCTTTTCTCTTGAGAATGGCTCATGTATTCCTGTTAGTTTATCAAAGGGTTTTAGATTTTATCACCATTGTGAATGATACATGGTAGAAACCGGTTTATGTTATTTATCTAAAGAATACTGAGTTTTGCAAATTTTTCAGCAGGCAGTTAGCTTGATAGAAGTCAGATTATAAACTCTTTCTCTCCTTCAGTGGGCAGCAGCTCAAATTTAACTTCAGTTACTTTAATTGCAGTTAGGCTACTTGTAGTTGCCCCACACATGCATAATTAAAGGGCCAAAGATTTGGGCTTCCCTTCTCAATCCTTCCTGACTTTCCAACTGAGTCTATCAATTATGAAGTATGAGACCTTGGAAGTATATTACTCTCTTAAAACCTCAGTTTCATCATAAAGAGGTAATGGCAACTTCAGAGTTTTAATTAGTGATAGTGTACAAGGTGAGTAGAGAATAAAGATGAAGAACCAATTAAGTTTTAAAACTTATAGAAAAATAGACTAAACTAGTCTGAGAAATGTATTTTAATTCTTTCAGTTTACAGAGAAGTAATTTGATGCTTAGGAAGATGCAGGGACTTGAGTGACTTGTCCAAGGCTGTTAATCATTAACTTACTTTGGGTAGATTCTGGAGATAAGTTTTCAGAATTCTATTCAGCATTCTTCCCACTATAACCTACTTATAAGGCAGCTCAGTTGAACTCAGTTGGATACCCTGGGAATGCAGAGAAAACAAATGGATTTATGAAAGTTTATGGAGGAAGATTTGATCAGTGACCAATCAAGTGATGGCTTGGAAGTCCTAAAGATAGATATCTACAATGTAGATCACTAATAACTAAGAGAATATTGCCATCAACTGAAATAAGCAATGGAAGTTGGTAGGAAAGATGGTGCATTAGCAAAGGATTAGAGTAGGAAAAAAACACACTCAAGCTAGAATGTGAAGGATTTAAATAGTGAGTGAGGAAGAATTGTTTGTGAACAAAGTCTGCCAGGGGTTTGTAATAGGATATTTGGGCAGACTGGGAAAATCTTTCTATGACAGCTTTAAAACTAGGATAGTTTTCTGTCACAGCTGAAGTGTAACATTGCTTGTAAGCAAGAAGTCATATTCAGTGAATTCTCAAAGTTCTTCTGGAGTCTGTGATTCTTTGAAGTTCTTAGATTTAGTGCACTTGGCTTGGAAAATGGATGTTGGATATGGGACATAAAAATAGAAAGGATTTGAAATGACCTTTTAAATGTGAGGTGAATTAACCATTCCACTTCAGAAGGTTTACTATGGTATAACCTTTCCAGATCCTGCAGACTATAGTGCTTCTAAAGACTCAAGAATCTGAAACCTGGTCCACGCACTAGCCACATGGAGCCAGCATGTCTGCCAAGGCAGTTACAGAGAAGGAAGCTTGCCTTATCAAGAAGCAGCATCTGCACCAGAAGTAGGAGAGCCCTAGAGCTGCATTTCATCAGCACAAAAGGCGTGATGAGTATGACCAAACTTCCCCAACAGTTTCCTGTTGAAGGCGTTTTTGTAAATTAAAGAAGTTACATTTAACATCATTTTCTTTTTCTGGCTCAATTGGTAAATAGTTTTGCTTTTGTCAATGTTGGTTTTCTTCAAGCATAAACATGGATCCCAAACAAGTCTAAGAAAAGTGTCTTTTGTTGTTGTGGTTTTGTTTTTTGAGGAAAATCCTATATTTCAAATCATATTATTGTGAGAAAAATCAGAGTGATCAAAAATGATGTTTCAAAATCCTGCTTTGAACTTGTCTTAGTCTGGGACCCGGAAAAGCTGTTTCTGTTGTGGAAATATGTGGATCTTGGTGATCTAGACCCAATAAATTGTTCTCATGTCAGTGAAGTGGTTTATTTACAGCATCTTGATGGGAGAAAGTGTGGAGGCTAGTAGTCCATTTAACTACAGTGGTGAGTACCACTCATAAAGATAGATATGTTCAAAATTTGGTCTCTTTCTTTACAGTTCATAGATTTTATTTCATGACAATTATAGTCAGAGGAACATGGGATAGAAATTATTAACATTAATTTAGGCAAACTAGAGAAAAATTGATAGTCATTATTTCTGTCAATGTGTAGCAGTGTGATCTTACTGAAGCATGCATTGAAGTTGACCATTTGGGAATGGTGACTGCTCTCAGTACCCATCTATAGTATTTGTGTATAATGGAGAGGGTCTACAGGGATGAAGTTTTGTGCACTGGATCTTGGGGCCATAGAGAAAGATGATGCTGAAATGATAAAGACATAATGGGGTGTATTTACAAGCCTAATCTATGAGTAAGAGTCATTCTCTCCAGCTTTGGGGACTGAAGGGAAATACAGAGCTATTTTGGTACCTGAGAGGTTTTGCAGCTTTGTGAGCAGCTGGAGGGAGGTTTGGTATACAGAAGTCTCTTAACCACATGGCAGCATGTGGCAAATGAATTAGAACTATTCTTAGACTTTTCCTTGTAGCATTAACTAGATTATATTCTTGTTCTACAGTCTATGGCCATTTCATGGAGAAATAGGGAATCAAATTCTTGATTAAAAGTTATTTGATCTTAATATTTGTCACAGTCTTTCTTTTAGCAGTGTTTCGGGGAAAAAAGCATTTATTATTTATTCCTTCATCGTGAATTTTCAGCTGGATTCTAAAGTATCAATGAGGGACAATAGGAAATGAAGACAGAATGCTAATCTAAATTATGATGAACCCTCAAGAGGCATGGCAGTGAGATAGGGTTTTATTTGTAACACAATGGGCAACAATTGAAGATCAAGAGAAGCCTTGAGAGCAAACGTCAAACAGTAGAGCTATTTACTGCCTTTTGGTTACATCCAGATAGTGTTTCAAACTGTAAAACCTCATGTCAAGAGTGATGCTGGGTTGGGGTAGAGACCATATCTACTGTGTTATAGCTGGTGCACTACCCATATTTGTATGTATTGCATGCCCCCCTCAACCATCATAGACATTACTGTTGGCAATTCCTGATCTAGAATAGGTCTTCAAGCACCAGATAGAAGCACTGTATCTCCACATTTACATGCATACCCCCAGGTCTGACCAACCTATCTGTTCAAGTAGTCTCATTAATGTTAATGCTAAATGATTATGGTTATTCACATGTATGACTATTGGACTTCAGCACCACCTATTTCTGCAAGTCTTCAGTGATGTCTCACATACAAGAGAAAAAAAATTCACTCATGTTTTCCCCCAGGCTACCAACAAGTCTTTTGAGGGATTTGTCATATCACAACCACTGTAATTGATGCCCTCTTGGGGAAAGCATCTTCCCTGCTGCTCAACTGGCCCCAAGGGTGGCTACCACTGCTTGGCTACAACTCTGCAGGTGCCACCAGATGTTACCACCCTCTCTGGTCCTGAGTTGGAGATGTTTCTGTTTCCATATTAGTTTTAAACTTTTCTTTATGTGACAGAGACTATCAAGAGTTTTACTGGAAAATAGCATCTTCAGTTCTGAATCTAATCTTTCTTCTTTATATGTTACAAAATCCATCCTTAGGACCGTTTGGCAGAATGACATCAGGACGTCCCATTATTTGCCATTTTCCCCTTATTTTCCCAAGATTCTTCCAATCTCCATCTCCCACATACTTCATTTCCTTCTTTCAGCTAAAAAAGTACAGAACCTCAAATGTATCTCATTTCATCCAAATGGACACTCAATTTGGAAGATGACCTTCAGATTTTCAGATAAGGAAGCCTAGTTTTGGACTAAGTTCAGTTAAGTCGCTCAGTTGTGTCCGACTCTTTGCGACCCCATGAATCGCAGCACAACAGCCCTCCCTGTCCATCACCAACTCCCGGAGTTTACACAAACTCATGTCCATTGCGGCAGTGATGCCATCCAACCATCTCATCCTCTGTCAACCCCTTCTTCTCTGCTCTCAATCTTTCCCAGCATCAGGGTCTTTTCAAATGAGTCAGCTCTTCGCATCAGGTGGCCAAAGTATTGGAGTTTCAGCTTCAACATCAATCCTTCTAATGAACACCCAGGACTGGTCTCCTTTAGGATGGACTGGTTGGATCTCCTTGCAGTCCAAGGGACTCTCAAGAGTCTTCTCCAACACCACAGTTCAAAGCATCAATTCTTCGGTGCTCAGCTTTCTTTATAGTCCAACTCTCACATCCATACATGACTACTGGAAAAACCATAGCCTTGACTAGATGGATCTTTGTTGTCAAAGTACTGTCTCTGCTTTTTAATATGCTATCTAGGTTGGTCATAACTTTCCTTCCAAGGAGTAAGTGTCTTTTAATTTCATGGCTGCAGTCACCATCTGCAGTAATTTTGGAGCCTCCCAAAATAAAGTCTGCCACTGTTTCCACTGTTTCCCCATCTATTTGTCATGAAGTGATGGGACCAGATGCCATGATCTTCATTTTCTGAATGTTGAGCTTTAAGCCAACTTTTTACTCTCCTCTTTCATCAAGAGGCTTTTTGGTTCCTCTTCACTTTCTGCCATAAGGGTGGTGTCATCTGCATATCTGAGGTTATTGATATTTCTCCTGGCAATCTTGATTCCAGCTTGTGCTTCCTCCAGCCCAGTGTTTCTCATGATGTACTCTGCATAGAAGTTAAATAAGCAGGGTGACAATATACAGCCTTGACGTACTCCTTTTCCTATTTGGAACCAGTCTGTTGTTCCATGTCCAGTTCTAACTGTTGCTTCCTGAACTGCATAGAGGCTTCTCAAGAGTCTAGCAGGATACAATAAATACTAGACTAATATTACTTAGTGTAGGTAACAAGCTGCATTTACTTTCATGTTTTCATGGTTTGAAGGTGTACTCATAATCACATAAATATAGGTGTACCTACAAACACAATCTTTGTGAAAGCTTTGGCTTAAAAGTTGGAATTGTTCTTCATCTATTCTAGTAAATTTTATTTAAATTCTCCTTTCTTTTCGCCTTTAGTTTGTTTATACCACTACACTTAAGCTGAAGAGTATTCAGTTCTTTATATTTCTTCTAAATGAGAGTTGAAAACCTTTCGTTAGTCTTGCCTTGTTACAACTTTCCCATCTTCTCCAAATATGTCATCCTCAGAACTCAGTCAGGACTTGTGTCTTTGAATCTTTTCTTGATTAATCATATTTTGTTTTAGCTGCCATCGTATTCATTCTCATTTTCTGAAATTTTTTTTTGAAGGAGCACTGCTTTCTTGAAAATATTTTACCATATATTCTTACTTGATATTGGAGTACAGCCAGTTAACAATGTTCTGATAGTTTCAGGCGGGCAGCAAAAGGACTTGGCTATACATATACATGTATCCATTCTTCCCCAAACTCCCTTCCCATCCAGGCTGCCACATAACATTGAGTAGAGTTTCCTATGCTCTATAGTAGGTCCTGTTGCTTATCCATTTTAATATGTACCCATAGCAATATGTTCATATCAATCCTAGACTTCTGCCTATCCTCCCCTCCTAGGAGCCACAAGTTCATTCTCTAAGTCTGTGAATATATTTCTGTTTTGTAAATAAATTTATTTGTATCATTTCTTTTTAGATTCTGCATAAAAGGGATGTCATAAAATATGTCTTTCTCTGTCTAATTTACTTCACTCAGTATGATAATCTTTAGGTCCAATTGTGTTTTACAAAGCTGATTTCTAATACTTGGAAATTAGTAGATTTTGGACCCAAGAGGTAGACATTCAGAGTTCAAAGGGATCTCCTATTACTTAAGAATTTGCATTAGTGTTCTACTATACTGGATTATAATCCATATGGAACCAAAAGAATTTGGGCCACAAAAAGAATGGTTTTTGGCTCATTTGGTAATTCAACAAAAATTTATTGGATCCGTATTTGATGTCACAGATATATTACACTCAGTGGTGGCAATGGTGGTTACAGTGTTAGTTAACAATCAGTGTCTTGTTGATGTATGGCAAAACCAATACAATATTGTAAAGTAATTAGCCTCCAATTAAAATAGATAAATTTAAATTAAAAAAAATCAGTGTCTCCTGAGGAAAATATAACCTTTAGGGAGAGATAGAAAGTTTAATGATATATGGAAACCTTAAAAATATAACACAAAAGAAGTTTGTAAAAATGTTACTATAAGCTGGTAGAGGAAAGAAAGTGAAAGTGAAGTCGCTCAGTCGTGTCCGACTCTCTGCGACCCCATGGACTGTAGCCTAACCAGGTTCCTCCGTCCATGGGATTTTCCAGGCAAGAATACTGGAGTGGGTTGCCATTTCCTTCTCCAGGAGATCTTCCCAACCCAGGGATTGAACCCGGGTCTCCCGCATTGTAGGGAGACACTTTACTGTCTGAGCCACCAGGGAAGTCCTGGTAGAGGAATACACAACAAAACTTTGAAAAAGCTCTTGAGAAGTTTCTGGGTTTGTTCCAATTTATTCAGGAGGATGAAGAGCTTCTACATGAAACGGTGTGTGCTTGGTCACTCAGTCGTGTCCAATTCTTTGTGACCCCATGGACTGTAGCCCACCAGGATCCTCTGTCCATGTAATATTCCAGGCAAGAATACTGGGGTAGGTTGCTATTTCCTAAAGATGCATAAAACAGGAACAAAACACAATAGCTTGAGGAGGTGTAGGAAAACAAATATTAGGGTGAAATTCGGGTGAGTGAATACACATGTTATGTCACAGAGAAAAAATAGAAGAAACTGCTTATGGAGTTAGATAAGGCTCATCTAGTAAAATATAAGGCTCTTCTCTCAAAACTCTGACCTTTGAAGCAGAGCCTTCCCACATTCTGTGAAATAGTAGTGATCTTTTGGCATCAGCCTCAGAGGAAAAATCATGTTGGTATGGGGAAACTACTTGCTGTGGTGTAATTTCCATGGCACATCTCAAGGTATCAAGATTCTCATAGTCCATCAACTTCTACACACTTCTGCTAATACACCAAGAAAAAAAATCACTTAGAAAAATATCTAGAATATTTAATTTTGTAACTTTTATTTCTAATACAGAAACTGAATGTTTGGGTTAACAGCTAGAATTTAAAAATCAAATGAAAAAACAAACGGAAATAACAACAACAGCAAATACTCTTCCTGTATTTGTAAGTCAAGAGTTTGGAATAGAAAGAAGAAGGGAAGTAAAACCCTGACTTCACAAATAATGAAGTTTTTAGTACCATTTTTTTGATACCACTGCTTATGATGAAAAACACATGGATCTGACAAGAAGAGGAAACATCTTATAGCGTGTGAGTCTGTCAAGATAATCTCAGATTTGAGAAGAGAATTTAAACTGAAATTGGAGAATTTGGCATAAGGAAAGCCAAAGGAGGAATTGTGCAAGTATTTCTTAGCAGGAAGAGTGATCAGAAGCTGTTTTTGAGGCTTTAGTTATCTATGTTCCAATTTTCAAAACACTATCTTTTATCAAAGAAAGAGAAAGATTTTGGATGAACCCTACCACCCGGCTGTCCTCAAGGACTGTCCCTGCTGACAGCTCCCCTTGTTGCCCTACAGGTTTGGATCCCTTTGCTTATGGAGGCGAAAAGCGACCAGGGATGAACTGGTCTCTCCATGCCCTTTTTGGAGGGTCTAATTTAGACTTCTGCTACATTCTCTTGAACCCTGATGAAGTTAATTTCATTTCTTAGCCCTAAGTCTGCCTTATTCCAGTATTTTCCTTTTTTCAGGCAGTTTAGGTCTTGGCAAGCCTGATGCTGAATCACTCTTTTGTGTAAAGTCCCAACATATTGGATAGGTATGTATTCTAATAAAGACTTTTGTTGTTGTTTAGTTGCTAAGCCAATAAAGGTCAAGGCTATCATTTTTCCATGTATGGATGTGAGAGTTGGACTATAAAGAAAGCTGAGCGCCAAAGAATTGATTCTTTTGAACTGTGGTGTTGGAGAAGACTCTAGAGAGTCTCTTAGACTGCAAGGAGACCCAACCAGTCCATCCTAAAGGGAATCAGTCCTGAATATTCATTGGAAGGATTAATAGTGAAGCTGAAACTCCAATACTTTGGCTACCTAACGCGAAGAGCTGACTCATTTGAAAATATCCTGGTGATAGGAAAGATTGAAGGTAGGAGGAGAAGGGGTCAACAGAGGATGAGATTGTTGGATGGCATCATCGACTCGATGGACATGAGTTTGGGTAAACTCCAGGAGTTGGTGATGGACAGGGAGGCCTGGCGTGCTGTGGTTCATGGGGTCGCAAAGAGTTGGACATGACTGAGCAACTGAACTGAACTGAACTGAGTCGCTAAGCAGTATCTGACTCTTTCTGCCCCATGGACTGTAGCCCGCCAGGCTCCTCTGTCCATGGGATTTCCCAAGAATACTGGAGTGGGTTACCATTTCCTTCTCCAGGGGATCTTCCTGACCCAGGGATCAAACCCTTGTCTCCTGGCAGGCAGATTCTTTACCACTGAGCCACCAGGGAAGCCAATAAAGAATTCTTGTGCGTGCTCAGTCACTTCAGTCGTGTCTGACTCTTTGCAAGCCTGTGGACTGTAGCCCACTAGGCTCCTCTGTCCATGGGATTCTCCAGGCAAGAACACCACGGTGGACTGCCATGCCCTCCTTTAGGGGATCTTCCCAACCCAGGGATAGAATCCCTGTTTCCTGAGAGACCTCCTGCATTGCAGGTAGATTCTTTGCCTGCTGAGCCACCAGGGAAGCCCAATAAAGACTTTAAAGAGGGTACTTAACTACTAAAATCATAACTGTGTTTTATGTTCTGTGTTAAAAGCATGAATATGATTAATTTAAAATTGAGACTACCAAATGTCTCTGTCTTTAGCGACAATCCCTAATGAGCTGTCTGTGGAAAATTATGGGAACAGTTTCTGAAGATGTTTCTTTACTTTCCCTAGCTGATGAGGACAGAAATTTTTTGATCTGTGAACAAAGAAGTGTAGGAGCCGATGGTGACACTGCAGGAAGAGGAGGAGGAAGCAGAGAGAAGGAAGAGGATTGGGGGTTGTCTCATGTTCATTATCCCGACCCCTCCACCCTAGAACTCACCATGTCCAATATCTGGGTCTGACCCTTTACCCACAACCAAAGCCAAACTCTCCTCTGGTTCATCAGTTCCTCTCATTTCTGCCCTACCAAATTGCAGTTTTCAGAATGAACTTAGTTTTTTGAGTTCAGATGAAGCTTTTTTAATAAAAGTGGTACATTTGGGCAGATCTGCTGAATATTTTGTGGATTCATAAGGACATTCATGACATACATATTCTAACCCAGACAAGAGACCATATACAGACTTATCATTGCTAGAATCAAAATGTATGTAGAAACCAATAGTTTATTATTAACTATTATTATTATTTTACCAAATATTTGGTGGCTCAGATGGTAAAGAATCTGCCTGCAATGCAGGAGACTGGGTTCGAACCCTAGGTTGGAAGATTCCCTGGAGAAGGGAATGGCAACCCACTCCAGTATTCTTGCCTGAAAAATTCCATGGACAGAGGAGCCTGACAGGCTACAGTCCATGGGGTCACAAAGAGTTGGACTCGACGAAGCAACTAACACTTCAACATTTTAAATAAATTTAAAAGCCAGAGTATAGTCCACTTAAATGAAAAATAGCTAATATAATAGAATGAAAAGCACTTTAACCTTCTCATAAATCTTCAATTAAAATTATTTTGCAGGTTTTAAGAAAATAAAATGTTAAAGATTAAATCTATATTTCCTCTGTAAGAAATTATTATAGAAGATGCTATGAAATTTGTACTTAATTGTTTTTATAATGGCCTGGGTTGGAGCATGCTAATGGTAGTATTTCCATTTATTCTACCTAATATTTTGTTTTAATATTTATTCTTTCTTCACTCTTTCTTGGTAAGATATAGAGACATGGATGAATCTGTTAATTATGAAAATGTGAAATGTCTTTCTTTTCTAGCTGAGACTTCTAATTGATTTCCAGAAATCAAAGGTTCTAACTCCCACTTCAGTGCTTTAGTTAAGACTTCCAAATAAGTTAACTTTAATTTTAAAAGAGAGCAGCTAATATGACTAGTCTTTAAACCCAAGATTCATATTAAAAAGATTATTAAATCAAATGTATCAGTGAGCATATATATCATTCAAAAATGGTTAAGTGAAATCTGATTCTCTAATCGGAAGAGAAAATGTCATCAGAGATGTGGCAAAGCAATAAAATTGTATAGGATCCATGTAGAGATGGAAGAAAGCTGAAGACAGTGCTTCTCAAACTATAATAGGCAAAAAAGAAGCAGCTGAAGATCTTCTTAAAATAAATATTCTGCCTTAGGAGAGCTGGGTGAAGACTTAGAGTCTGCATTGCTAATGAGTTTCAGGCAACGCCTGAGTTCCTGATCTTTGCACCTTAAGTGGATGGGGAACTGGAGAACATACTATGATTCCACTTCATTTTTCTTTATCTCCTTTTTCTCCCACAGTTGACCTATCTTTTAACTGAGGCAGGTCAGAGTGGATTGTGATGTTAAGGGGATGAGTTTAAGGATAACTTTTATAAAACTTTTCTGCTTCCAAATCAACTGAAAAGAAGTTACATGTTTTTTTCAGTCAAGATGGCTCATGGGCTACAACAGAAATCACAAAATCATTGGTAATATGCACTGAGTTTTTTTTTTTTTTTTTAAGCTTCATGTAGTTTTGCTGATAAAGGTAGGAAACTTGGAATTCTCCACCAACCTGCAAGTTTATTATCCTTAATATCTCTCTTAGTTTGAAAACAAGTGCAATTATTACTTGGTTTGGAAAAAAAAGTATATAGGATACAAATAAATGATTCAACACAATTGTAATGACATTTCTGGATTATCAGATTAAATGTATACACTGTTTTTCTGGTAAGTATGTGGTTTATCATCCCCTACAAATCCATGCATTCCTTGATGGCAAGGACTTTGCCTCATACTTACCCTGTGCACTCTACAGGGTCCAGCAATTTCTGAGTGCACAGTAGCACTCAGGACATCTGGTGCAACCTTGTCTTCTCTTAAGTCTGCATTCTCCTGCTTTATTTTGTAAACAAGACACTTAAGTATAAGGCCTGTCCTGCATGGAGAGCTGCAGTTAACGGTGCACATGTGGTTCTGGTTTTCACTTCCTAAGAAACATTTGTTTTGAGGTGACTCTTGTCCTGTTTACTTTTGCATAGAGCCTTGTTTATTACTTGAAAGGGAGCCTGATAAGAACTGTTGTACAGTGCTTTAGAAACAAATTATGTCACTTTTAGGATTGTAAACATTGGCTAAATAATTTGTTGAGGTTTGGGGATGAGTTTATTATACTATTCTCTTTTTGTGTACATTTGAAATTTTGCAAAATTAATCTAAAAGAAATAGAGAATCAAAACAGAAGAAAACACTATTTACAAGGTTAAGTGAGTATAAAACCAGAGAAACTAAAATGGAAACACAGATACACATGGATGTATCTATTAATAAATTAAGGCATATGTGTGTAATTTGGTAGTTTAAAATCTTACAAAAAAGTATCTACTTGGAAAATTATTCCTCGAGACTAAACAGGTCAAGCTTTTATAGACTTTTATCACTGTCTTGATTTATTCAAATAGGTTTAAAATGGTTAAATAAATGTGAGGGGATATTTCAAAATGTTATTTGAGGTTTGGCTATTACATGGACCCATCAGTTCTGGCACTGCTCACATATTGAATCTGATCTGTCATTTAACGTTGTCCACCAAGAAAGACTACATGAGGGCTTGGAATGATCAGTGCAAATGTAATACTACCATTTGTGAAACAATGGATTAGTCATTCATGCCCTTATTTTAACAACAAACATTAAGGGCATATTTTATATAAGACACTATTCTAAGGACTTCAGGAAAAGCAAGATACATTAGGTTTGTTCTTTCCTCAGCATCTTGTAGTTTAATTAAGAAGATTTCACTTGCGTATTTAACTGTAAACACAGAGACTTCCTGTCCCAGCAGGAGTTATAAAGGAAGACTAGGAGGTGGGCAAAGTACTTTTGCCCAGATAGGAAGGATGCTCGATTGATGACGGACCAATGAAAGTATCTTCACGTTAAAAAGACCTGTAGACATGCCAGTGTGAGAAATGTTTTTTTTCTTTCTTTTTTTAACTACTTGGTATAACAACAACTTTTATTTATTTGTTGAAGTACAGTTGGTTTACAATACTTTAAGTGTACAGCAAAGTGATTCAGCTGTACATATATCTATATCTATTCTTTTTCAGATTCTTTTCCACTATAGGTTATTACAAGATATTGAGATTTATTATGTTCTGACCTGAACACATCTTACCCTTTAGGTTTTACTCATTTAGATAGACATTAATAAACATAAGCAGATCAATACTACGATTTAACATTGTAGTACCAGCTGTAGATGATAAACTATTGAGTATACAAATACAATTACAGACCTGTATGTACAGTATAACTCAGATTTGTAATAATTCATGTATTTCTATACATGCCAATGTAGATTTGGGAAATTTTAAGCAAGATATACACCAAACTACAAGAGTAAGTCTAGGGGAGGGAATTAGATGAAATAGGGAAGGGAATTCTTCTTAGGTCAGCTTTGGAAGATTTTTACTTTTCTTTTTAGTATTTTACAGATTACAGAGTTATGATTTTAATTCCAATATAGAACAGTCTTTACAAAGTATTTAGTCCATGTCTCTGTCTTCAGAAAAAATAATAAAATCATGTGGAGAGGCTTTTCTTATTTTTGGCTTTAGATTTTCCTTTTATTTAAGCAAAACACTGTAGTATGTATGCGTATTGTTGCTGATATAACAATATTGGAAGGAAAATACACCAAAATAAATAGTGGGTTGTGTGAGACTGGAGAGATCATAGGTGACCTGTTTTGTTTTCCTCATAGTCTAAATTTTCTATAATGTGATTTTTTTATGTTTCGATAAAAATTTATTTAAAGAATAAAACAAAAATCATCTAAAATATATTGGCTTATGTAATGACATGCTTATACATTTCAAGACTATTACAGGATGACATTGACAATGCATTTCAAGACTAATACAAGAATAAACTTACAATTAGCTATGTCTTATAAAATATAAATCATTTTAATGCATTATACCATACACGAGTAATTAACAAGTTAATGATAACCAACTTGGAGAAGACGCTTATTCTACTAAGTAAGCACTGCATTCTCATTAAAACTGTAACACACAAAAGGATATTTCCTAAACATCTGCTAGAAGAGCCAAGGTGTTTTGGTTATTTTTTTTTCCCCTAAAAGTCAATGGTACATAGGGTTATAACCCTGTCAGATATAAAATATTTTATTAAGAAGTGTTCATTATGCATTTTCCACTCTAGTTTCCCGACAGATGCACACAATAGAAAGATCAACGACCCTGGTTTTAGATCTAGGTCCACAGACAAACATACCAGGTGGATTATCTCTTAGCATGTCACTTAAGCTCTGTGTCAGTTTCCTAATTTGTTAAAAAAAAAAAAAAAATGCCATAGAGGGCAAAACGGTTCTTATCGACCCTTAGTGAAAATATATCTCTATATCTGCTATATTTTTGTCAAAGAAATCTTATATGGCATGGGTGGGAGGGGGTGGTCAGTGTTATTAGAGTGAGGGAATGGTTGAGGGCGAGAAAGCAACTAATATTTGATTGTCTTCTCAGTGACGGCAGTGCTAGGCTTCACAGACACGTGACCAGTGCAGTCGTACTGGGCTTTGCATTCGGCAGGGTCCTGTGCCTGGTTTACTCATGGTGGCCACCATTCTAAAATCCTTAATAACGTTATCTTTGATTTTGTGGTCTGTACGTGAAGCTGGATATGAGGATGGAGACATACTTGGACCTCTGCTCTGCCTTCCCACCAGTCTGAGATTGTTTCCTAGGTCACGCCTCGGCTCCTGCCTTTCTGGGCCCTGGCTAGCCTCCCTCTAGCTCTATCAGCAACAGGTGGGACCTCCCCCGTTAGCAGGCGTCTGGGCGCAGGCACGAAGCGGGTCTCTCCTGCCCCGGGTATTTCAGAGCGGGGCATTGCAGGGGCTGAGGGTGGGGCAAGCCTTTTACCCACTGGGGATCCAGGTAACAAGTGCATTTCTGAGGACTTGGGTTGGAGTGTTGGGCTAGGAGGAGGGGAAGATGCCTGGCTCAACACCCAGCTCCTAAGATAGGCCTAGTGTGTGGGTTGAGTGGCTGGTAAGAGTGGCTGGGCTCCTGGCAGCTGTAAGCTCCCACATGCAGGTACGCATGCGCCACGTGAAAAGTGCCAGGTGAGGCGGGGCGGGCGCGGCTGGTGGCTGCACGTTTACTCCTGCGCTTCTAGGAGCTCAAAGGAAAAATACCCGGAGAGAGAGAGACCAAGGAAGAAAGGTAAAAGTTTTGTGTTTTAGTATCTATAATGACACATTATACCGGCTTTTGGAACCAGGTACCCCCATATTTTCATTAGGTACTGAGCCCTGCAAATTATTTGGCTTACTGGGTGTGTCAGACATGCATTAGATTGTTGAAGAGGTTAGGTATAGGGAGCGTCTAGCAAAGCGTCTGGTAACGTGGTGGGTTCTGATAAACAAAAGGCTTAGGAAGGAAACTGGGCGTCTTCAAAGTACAAAAACATTAGGAGGGAAGTTTTGGAAGGGACTGCTAGTCTTGACAGAATCGTGAGCAGAGTCCTTTGATTTTACTTTTGCTCTTCTTTCCCCATCATGAGTACCCCTGGCTAATTCTAGGGCGTGGTTTGTTCCTTTGATCTTGAAGATTTCAAGAGCAGTTAGAGAAAAGACACTAAATCTAGCAAATCTTTTGCAGTGCTCCATCCGTGCGGTCAGCTGAGCAGTGTTTCGATACAGATTAAAAAGGTGGCTGTGAAATGTTAGAATTGAAAGGCTGCTTAAAGTGCCATTACCCCAGCGTACATTTTCCCAGGTAGATTTCTTCACTGTGTGTGTTTGAACTTCAAAGTAGAACAGGGTAAGGGTGGCATGAACCTGTGAAAGGTTTAAGGCTCTCAGTAGAAGGAGGAAAAATAAACTTAGCCTTGGGGGAAACCCTATTTTGTGTAGATGGTTGGATGGCATCACCGACTGAATGGACATGTGTTTGAGTAAGCTCTGGGAGTTGGTTATAGACAGGGAAGCCTGGTGTGCTGCAGTCCATGCGGTCGCAAAGAGTCCGACACGACTGAGCGACTGAACTGAACTGAACCCATTAGCTTAACTAAAGGAGTTTACATAGCTTGTTGAGAAACATTTTCCAGATAAGCCGCTGTTTTCTCTTATCTCGTTTTTACCTTTGCAACTAACCCATGAGCAGTAAACTCAGAAATCTTATGAAGTTTTACAGCTAACAAGATAATTCATGAATGTGTTTGGTCTGGTGAAATCTATTTTTATTCATTGCATAGTACATAGAGTGCACTGTACTTTCTTCCAAGTAACTTTTGGAAGATATCTGGCAAAATAATTCAATATGACTAGCAGTTATTTTTTGGAGACTGGTATTGTTTTGACACGGAGAGCATTGAAAACATATGGTCTTTCATGTTTCTTGCCTTGTGCTTTCCTTAAAAATGTTTATATTTGCTTATGGTAAAATGCATTAAGTTTCATAATCCTGAACAACCTTCTGGTACACAGATTCACTTTCAAGCAGTGCGACTGGGGAAACAGAAGTTTTTACAAAAAAAGATGCGATTTTCTTATGTAGCTATGCATTTTATACAGTACAGGTGCCAATTTTTATCTTGATTTTTTTTCCCCTAATGTTCAAATTCAAAAGCAACTGTATAAATTATCTCTATGCCACCTTGCCAATAGCTTATATTTTCCATCAGTGAAAGTTTGGCCGGAATCTGTTGGCTCCAAAGTTAGGACAAAGTCTGAGCTCGTTTACAGGGTTTCTACCATAGTCACTGACCCTTGTGATTTTGACGGTGAGCATTTCCTGGGCACACTGCAGAGTGAGATGGCTCGACTGAATGGTTTTCCTTGACACAGGATGACTATAAAAAGTACATTTTGTCATATACTGTGATTGATCTATTGGGCATTGTTGCTAGTACTGTTTCCTTTATGTCCAGAATCAGTAATCTTTCTTTTTCACATGTGCCATATTTAAATCACAGGAGAGGTAGTTTTGATTGTGCTCACCAACAGTGGAAATCTAAAGTAAATTTTGAAAACATCTTAATGTACATATTTTTAAAAGAGGGATTGTTTTGGGGTATACTGAAATCAAATCTGAGATTTCATGTTAGTTGGGCAAACTTTATATTTTGATTTATTTTGTTATGTGTTACAGTTTTATAGAACACATGCCATCTTTTAAAGCCATATAGACACTTTGACTTTGTTGGCCTTTATTTTAGTTGATGGCAAATTCAGCCTAAAACAGTAATTAGTACTAAATTTAGAACAGTTGTATCATGGTGGTGATGACTTTATACCAAAGGAGAATTCTGAGACCCCACTATAAGATTGGAAAATACCTTACTGTATTCAGAGTTGAAAGTTTGCAGCTTGTCTTTTTAAAGCCCCTTTATATTCCAGCTATGTCTTAATTTCTTGATTTATTAGAATTGTGTTTCTTTTAGAGAACTTTAGCATACCAAAGTAAGATTTTAAGAGATATCCCCTACCCCCAAATTTATAAAAACGCCAGTTGAAATATCAGTGTAACTAATGCCCAAATGCTCATCTTATAATGAATGTGGTTTTCTAAGCACACAATTTTCCAGTACTTTGGGCCAATTTTCAACAAAAAAATTATTTAATCTTTATTTGAGGTATAGTTTAAGGCAAAACAACTTCACTCTTAGTACTTTGGAATTCATTCAAGAATCAAATTGTTACAAGTGATTCAATCTGTTCACTGTCTTGGGTTTTTCAGAGATTATCCACCTGTAGTAAATTGAAGAACCAAAAAAGGCTGTATTGTTAGAACATTTTCCAATTGGACCATTAAGTACTTTCTGGAGATTTTGTCTCTGAAAATGATGGGCATGGCATACACTGTTCTGTTTGTTTTGAGAAGATAATAATAGCAACAAAGAGACAATCATTAGGATGTATAGATATTTCCATATAGACAGCATATGAATTCTCAAGGTTAAAGCACTTTAAAAAGGGTTTTACTTTTTGGAAGTTACATGGGCATAGAGATGGGAGAATCAGGCCAATACTTATTAGTATGATTAAACCATTCTTACAAAGGGTCTAACTACAATAGAAACAAGTCATCCAGAGCCTGATTGAAGTGAGGTAATGAATATAATAAGCTTCAGAAGCAAGAGAAAACAAAGTTCTTCCAAATGGTTCAGTTTGATAAGTATTAAAATTAGAGGGTGCTCATCTTGGAATGGAGAAGGAAATGGCAACCCACTCCAGTGTTCTTGCCTGGAGAATCCCATGGACAGGGGAGCCTGGTGGGCTGCCGTCTATGGGGTCGCACAGAGTCAGACATGACTGGAGCAACTTAGCAGCAGCAGCAGCAGCAGCAGCATCTTGGAATAGTTAGTAACATCACCATTTTCAGATGCTACTCTAAGGATTCCTACAAGTACTGTGGGACCTAGGTAAAGAGTACTTCTGATTATCCAGTTTCGTTATGAACATTTCATTCCCAAGGAAGAAATAATAGATCTTGTGAAAAGTACATGCCATGAAGTCATCAGAAAGAGTATGCCTCTCTGTTTTGCAAATTCTTGATATTCTGGATGTACTTCTTATGATCTTAATTGCCTGAAATCTGTTTGGCATGCTTTGTAATCTTTCCAAGTCAATAAAATGTTTTGTCTTTTGAACATACTTCTGTTCAGATCCAGCTAGTACAGCAGATTTCCGAGTCTGATGTTGAATGGTTTTAGTTCAGAGCTTTGCAGACTGGGAATATTTTTGTAGTGAAAGCTACAAAGAAGGGAGATTTGCCCTATAATTGTATATTCTAAAAATCAGTCAAAACTTAACAAATTTAGGTCAAATATCTGAAAGTATGTGTTTAGTTCCTCAGTTTTAGAAGTTGTAAAAATATAGTTAAAAATATTTTTTCTTACTACAAACCTCTTTTCAGTATATCAGGATGAACAGAGTTCAGCTGAAGAAGAAAAATCAATGTATCTTTTGAGGAAAAGCACTTCTGATGGATTTTGTTTTATTTAGACCTGTTCCAGCAGAATGCAGTTATGAGTCTGGAAGCTAGATGCTGGCCCACATAATCTGTGTGTCCTTCCTCTAAGGAGATTTGGTTAAGAGCAGTATCTGAGCCCCCAAAAGAGATTATTCCATTTTAAGGCAGTTTTGAGTTTTGGAGAAACTTTGTGTCACTGCCTCTTGCTTGAATAGGGGAATTTGACAAACACAGCAAAATCCACGGAAATGCTGGTCCCTCTTGAGAAACCAGTAGGAGGCAATGGCCCTAAAACTCTGTGCAAGGAGCAACTGAAAGAGGTCCCTGGTGATTTCTCTTGACTAGTTAGAAATTCTTCAAAGTCATATCTTGTTCCTAAGAGGCAATCTCTAGGCATAGCCAGATGAGAAGCCTTGGAAGATGGCCTTCACCTGGGGGCTCATTTTTATCAGTCATTCTGGAACCTAGTACTTGGGGAAAAGAACAGAAATCAAGGTCTTCTGTGAAGTCAGACAAGACTCTTACTCATCCCAAACATACAATTTAGAGAAGCATTAAAAAAAAAAAGTGGACCATTTCTATAGAGTATCTTAAATTGTCAGATCTGGAAATTTCACAAAACTAGAAATTATTTAGTCTAATCCAATCACCTGCTTTTCCTATGCCTTAAGTACTGGACTGATTTAGTGGTGTAATTGCCAAGGCTTGTTTATGTGGCAGGGTGAAGTGAGTGGCCATCTGGCAAACTGCAACTTAAATTCCCATTCCCCTGCCTAATGATCAGTTGTCCTTTTGAAGATTATTTCTTCCTAACAGACCTATTAAAGACATGCCCGTAACCCAGTATTGCACACACTTCACACATGACATCTTATGAATTCCTAAATTAACAAGTGAGATGTTTTTGCAACTTTCAGTATTTTTAGCAATCCTTTCAACTTTCAATAAAGTTTTCTCTCAAGTGACCGATTTTTACTCTGACTGGAGTATAGGTGAAAACTGTTTATCCCTTGCGTTTATTTCTGTGTCAAATATTTATATCATTCTAAGACACTAAGTCACAGCTGAGTTAAACATTCTCATCTTACAGACAAGCTGTGCTTTCATTGGCTTCTATTTCCAACTCCAGGGTTCAGTATCTTGGAGAAGAGAAATGGGAAATGGAGCTATATACGTACATACGTGTGTGTGTGTGTGTATTTATTTTTTAATAAGAGGAATGTCTACAAAATGCTGACTCTTTGTCAGGCCTACTCACTAGCTAGTTTTCTCTTTGGTCTGAGTACTGCTGAATTTTGAGAGGTTGAAAATACAAATGTTAACTTTACTAATACCAGGTGTCTACTGTATCTCTATGGAGAAGGCAATGGCACCCCACTCCAGTACTCTTGCCTGGAAAATCCCATGGACGGGGGAGCCTGGTGGGCTGCAGGCCATGGGGTCACACAGAGTCGGACACGACTGAAGCGACTTAGTGACTGTGTCTCTAAATTAACCTAGTGTAAAATATTTTGGGCTTCTCAGGTGGCTCAGTGGTAAAGAATCCGCCTGCCAATGCAGGAGACGTAGGTTCGATCCCTGGGTTGGGAAGATCCCCTGGAGGTGAAAATGGTAACCCACTGCGGTATTCTTGCCTGGAACATCCCATGGACAGAAGAGTATGGTGGGCTACAGTCCATGGTGTTGCAAAGAATCAGACATTACTGAGCATACACACACAAGATATTTTGACAAAATATTTTTTAATTTCAGGAGGTACTTCACAATACAGCATGTTCTCTGTCTAATCTAATCTGTTCATCCAGAATTGCCAAATGGTTGATTTAGTCATCACTGCATTTCCAGTTGTCTTTTTAGTGGCATCCGTGTCACGTGTTCTCCAGTTGTCTGTTTATTTCTTTCATTTTCACAGCTTCCGTGAGCTAATGTGGCTAATTCTCAAATCAAATACATAACCATTTTTTTGGTAGGCAGTCACTGTACATTGGGCTTCCCAGAATCCTCCTGTAATGCAGAAGACCCAGGGTTTGGTCCCTGGGTTGGGAAGATCCCCTGGAGAAGGGAAAGGCTATCCACTCCAGTGTTCTGGCCTAGAGAAATCCATGGACTGTATAGTCCATGGGGTTGCAAAGAGTCGGACACGACTGAGCAATTTTCACTTCACTTCACTGTACATTACACATTTCCCCAGTTAGGCCTCTCAAGGAGTGTAAGATCTAGTATTACCCTTGTTCTATAGATGATTAATTTGAGCTATATCTGATTCCCAAACCCAAGCTATGTTGGCTTTCAGAAACCGCTGCACCTCTAGGATATTTAGCAGGCAACACAAACCCACCATACTCCAAAGCAAATGATAATCTCCCTTGGGAAAATCGGCAACAGCTCCAGATTTTACTCAGCTCTGTTTCTTTTAGTGGAACCACCATCCTAGTCTGGCCTGAGATCTCAGTGTCTTTTTCTTTCTTTTGCCCCTCATGCCCGCAAACCCCAAGTATCTTTACCTCTTACTTGAACGCTAAATTGGTCTCTAATTTAGTGTTGTTTTTTTCCCGTCTCTCTTTTTCCTCTGCAATTAACTTTATTTTCCTTTTCTAGCTTAAACTTAAATCACAACTCCAATTAGTCGTTTAAATCCTCAGAATATTTCATAGCTTCATCACTGGCTACGAAATGAAGAACAGATGCTTCTAGCTGATATTCATGTCTTCCTTTATTGTTCAGTTGCTGTCATGTCTGACTCTTTGAGACCCCATTGCTGGCAGCACACCAGGCTTCTCTGTCCTTTTCTGTCTCCTGGAGTTTGCTCAAGCTCCTGTCCATTGAGTTGATGATGCCATCCAACCATCTCATTCTCTGTTGCCCCCTTCTCCCCCTGCCCTCAATCTTTCCCAGAATCAGGGGTTTTTTCCCCCAGTGAATCAGCTCTTCACATTAGGTGGCCAGAGTACTGGAGCTTCAGCTTCAGTCTTAGTTCTTCCAATGAATATTCAGAGTTGATTTTCTTTAGGATCAAACCAGTCTTCCTTTCTGGCGGAGATTACAAAACAAACAAACCTCAAACACCTGCCCTCATCAGACACATATGAAGCAAGGTTTGAGCAGAGCTTTCACCTTTACTACAAACAACAACCACATGCCAGCCTGGACGTAATAGATGGTAACTGACACTTGCAGAGACAACAGGAAGTCTGAGGACCTGAAGGCATCAGTAGAATTTATACCCTGTCCAGGGGTCCACGTCTGCTCTCTCCACTGACCTGTGGGAAGGCAGGCCCAATGTTGTTGCCAGAACTTTAGATTTTTTCAAGAGAAGCTAAACTCTTAGACTTTTATATGATATTCTCCCATTTTTAAAATACTGGTAGCTACTTCAAATACAGCTTGCTTTCGCTCCCTCTCCCTCTTTCTGTGTCTTTCTCTTTCTTCAGTTAGAAAATAAAGCTAAACACTGACCAGGCCAAATAAATCATCGGGTAGCTGCATTCAGTTTGTGGTCTGAAAATGTAAGTAGTATGCTTCTCTCACTCCCCTGTGTGGGCTTTATGTTCCATTCCCGACCTTTCTCCCAGCCTGACTTCTGTGGTTTTGTCTCTCTGCCTTTGTTTTTGTAGTTCTTATCTGCAGAAAAACCTCCTTTATATCCAGTCTATTGAAGTCTTATCTATTATTGCAGTCTATCTCAACTTCTATGTCCTCCACAAAGTCTCTCCTGATCCTCTCAGCCAGGCATCTTCCTTTCTTACAGACTTGAGTCATCTCTTCTGTGGTCCATTTCTTCACTCTGCCATGCATATTGGCTCTTGTCACTGACCTTCTACTTGACTGGAAAATGCATGAGGTAAGGACATCTCTGGAACCTCACAGTCTTTGTCAATAGCTTCTAAATATAGCTGAACTTCAACAAATCTTATTTTGAACTTGCCAAGAATGGGAGGAAGAGTCTGTGTTTTTTGGATATTTTTGTTTCAATTTAGCAACTGCAGGTCACCTGCTTCTCATCTAAAGAAGATGGGTTCATCTTGTCCTCTTCTTTCTTGCACAGCCAAGATAGCATTTCACCATATCTATGAAAACTCACCTTTGTAACCCACAGTGTAACATGGCATCTGCTTGCTTTAAGGAGAAAAAACATCATTGTGCAGGAACATCTTCTGGTATATAGAAAATCGATCCGAGCCAGGATCCTTTCTCAGTAATAGGATCCTAGCCCACTCCTTTCTCAATAATAAGGCTTCAGATTTGCTCATTCTTGTTCTCATTTAGAGCACATGTATTCTTTCAGACCCTGTGAGGTATCACTCCATGTTCAGAATCAGTGCTCTGAACCTGAAGTTTCCCTGCTATGCCACATCAAGTTGTGGACTGCGTCTACAGACCAGCAGGCGGGCTACCACATAGCCAGTGAATGACCACAGAGTACATCGGGAACTTGGTCATGCATATTTAAAAGCACTCAGCCTGAGCACATTTTTATCGATGAATAATAGGTGCTTTTACTTACCTATAGCATCATACTGCAGTTTAAAAGCAAACCTGCTGCAATTAGATCCTCAGCTTTCAGGTGTAGAAAAGCCTTTACAGAAAGCAGTGCTCCTGTATAATCCTGATTCTTGTGCTCTAATCAGCTTGAGGGTTTTAGTTATAGTTTAAGAAACTTTGGTCAAGCCAGGACATGCCCTAAACTATATTCTCGTGAGCAGAGTTGTAGTTATGTTTGTATTTAGCATAATACACATCAAAAACTGTTAAAAATATTCAGTGTAACAGTATTCAAGAAAACCTAAAAGAAAAATACCAATCTCCCAACCACCTAACATGTAATCATTAATTTGATTTCTTGTTTCCTTTCAGTATTTCTTCAAATCTGCAAATATATTTTAACTAGTGTCAAGCATACTTTGTGCGGTAAGCACACGTTATGAACTGCAATTTTGTTTTATATTAAACGTTTTTAACCCAACAAAAATGATTCTGGTATATGCCAGTAAATTGTTGCATCTTTTAATGGAAAGTGATCTAGAGCTATAATAGGACCTGCATGTGTATATTCTGAGGTTTTTAGTTCCTTGAGGGATTAAGAAAAAAGTCATAAAGGAACAATAACCTCACCAACCATATGTGTTTAGCCTCACACTTCAATAGCTTGTTATTTGCCAGTGCTAGAAACACAACCCTGTGATGGGTATGCACAATAGAGATTCATATAGAAACTAAAATCCTGCGAGACAGGTGCTGGCCAGTATTCATCTTTAAATGGGTTTAACGTGTATCACTTTTCACTTTCATGCATTGGAGAAGGAAATGGCAACCCACTCCAGTGTTCTTGCCTGGAGAATCCCAGGGACGGGGGAGCCTGATGGGCTGCCGTCTATGGGGTCGCACAGAGTCAGACAAGACTGAAGTGACTTAGCAGTAGCAGCATGAAAAATTTCAGTCTTAAAAAATAATTGACACTGATGCCTTATCAGCCAGTCCTGAGCCCTACATGGTCCAGGTGGCATTTCCTGAGGGGATACTGGGACGTTTCTGAAGCAGAGAGGCTCACAGGGATATCTCCCTTCCTTGTTGGCTTTCAATATATTGAACAGTATTGCATTTTGTGCACTCAGTTAAGTAGGTTTATGGATTATATTTTTTAGTTAAAAAAATAACTCACAACGGACAATTAGCTTAAAATTTCTCAAAAGAAGTAGAGTGTTGAAGATAATACTGATAATAACAAGCACACTGTAACAAACAAAATTCTCTGGCGTACTTAGTGGAGGAGAAATACATATGATGATTCATTTTAATGTATTATTAAACAGCATTTTTCATTCTCAGTAATTCCTTTCTACAGGAATTACTGTTTTTTTAAAGGCTACTGCTCCAACGCAAGCTTCATTGTGATGTGGGGCAGCACAGAATATCTGTCTGCCTTTATGGCCAGGAGCTTTGAGGCTGTGAGCGATGAATCTGGGGACCCCAAAGACCCTTGGATGGGGTGCAGCAGCTGCAGTGGGGACCTTGGGGATTTCATGGAGCAGGCATGGGGGACATCTGCTGGGGATAGGACGGATTCTCAACCTGCTGCTGCTTCTGCTGCTAAGCCGCTTCAGTCGTGTCCAACTCTGTGCGACCCCATAGACGGCAGCCCACCAGGCTCCGCCGTCTGCAGGATTCTCGAGGCAAGAACACTGGAGTGGGTTGCCATTTCCTTCTCCAATGCATGAAAGTGGAAAGTGACAGTGAAGTTGCTCAGTCGTGTCCGACTCTTAGCAACCCCATGGACTGCAGCCTACCAGGCTCCTCCGTCCATGGGGTTTTCCAGGCAAGAGTACTGGAGTGGGGTGCCATCGCCTTCTCCGTCCTGTTCTCACTAGTGGTTCCCAAACTTGTCTACATCTTGGTTCCACCTGGGGAGCTTAGACAACTTCCAGGGCTTGTGTCCCATCGCTAGTGACTCATTTCAGCTGATCCGAGGTGTAACCTGTGCTTTGCAATTTTGCTTTTTAAAAAGTTTTTATTTTATATTGGAGTAGAGTTGATTAACAATGTTGGGTTAGTTTCGAGTGTACAACAGTGTGATTCAGTTATGCATATATCTGTTTTGTTTGTTAAATTCTTCTCCCATTTAGATTATTACAGAGCATTGAGCTGAGTTCCCTGTGCTATACAGTAGGTCCTTGTTGGTTCTCTAATTTTTTCTGAGGTAATCTCTTTTTAAATTTTTAACTGGAAAATAATTGCATTACAGTGTTGTGTTGGTTTCTGCTGTGCAATTTTTAAAAGATCCCAGGTGATCCTAATTTGCAGGCAGGATTGGGAATCACTATTTTAGAACATTTCCAGTGTTCTGTCAGCATATAAAAAACATAGCTCATCTCTGTGCCTTTTCAAACAGGAAGATCTCTTACTCCTGATGACTAATTTTGAACTGCAAATATCAAAATACGTTTTGAAATTAAAATTTTTCTTTGTGTTGCAAGTAATTGTGTTCCAATATCAAACAAAAGGCAAACAGAACTGGAAATTTTTTAATAGAAACATTTCTAATAGAAGCAATGTAATCTCCTTGCTCTGGGATTTATGGCTAAAGATATTTAAGTAAATTTTTCAGTCACACCAAATCTAGTAAGACAAGTATCATCTCTACAATCATCAAGAAAAGTCTCATAGTAAATAGAAGATAAAACCTTGTCCTGATCTTTGACAAAGACTGCATATGTCTGCTCCGAAACATTTAGTGTAGTTCTAGCCAATAGACTTTAAGAAAGACAGAGCAAATCCAGAGAATAGAAAAAGGAAATCATAAACTATTAAAGCAAAGTAGATGGTGGGTAGTGGGTAGGAGGAGATCACATTTTTGAGAGAGGGAGAAAAAAAATCTAGTGTTTTGCAATCTAAAAGTCAGTGTGATCGTTTATTTGAAACCTAAAAGCCTCTTGATGAAGGTGACAGAGGAGTGTGAAAAAGTTGGCTTAAAACCCAACATACAGAAAATGAAGATCATGGCATCTGGTCCCATCACTTCATGGCAAATAGATGGGGAAACAGTGGAAACAGTGTCAGAATTTATTTTTTTGGCCTCCAAAATCACTTCAGATGGTGATTGCAGCCATGAAATTAAAAGATGTTTACTCCTTGGAAGAAAAGTTATGACCAACCTAGATAGCATATTCAAAAGCAGAGACATTACTTTGCCAACAAAGGTCCATCTAGTCAAGGTTATGGTTTTTCCTGTGGTCATGTATGGATGTGAGAGTTGGACTATGAAGAAAGCTGAGCGCCACAAAGAATTGATGCTTTTGAACTGTGGTGTTGGAGAAGACTCTTGAGAGTCCCTTGGACTGCAAGGAGATCCAACCAGTCCATTCTGAAGGAGATCAGCCCTGGGATTTCTTTGGAGGGAATGATGCTGAAGCTGAAACTCCAGTACTTTGGCCACCTCATGTGAAGAGTTGACTCATTGGAAAAGACTCTGATGCTGGGAGGGATTGGAGGCAGGAGAAGAAGGGGATGACAGAGGATGAGATGGCTGGATGGCATCACTGACTCGATGGACGTGAGTCTGAGTGAACTCCGGAGGTTGGTGATGGACAGGGAGGCCTGGCATGCTGCAATTCATGGGGTCGCAAAGAGTCGGACACGACTGAGCAACTGAACTGAACTGAAAACTTACTAAGGGATTCCCTTGTGGCTCAGCAGGTAAAGAATCTGCCCGCAATGCGGGAGACCTGGGTTTGATCCCTGGGTTGGGAAGATCCCCAGGAGAAGGGAAAGGCTACCCACTCCAGTATTCTGACCTGGAGAATTCCATGGACTGTATATAGTCCATGGGGTCACAAAGAGTCAGACACAAGTGAATGACTTTCACGTCTCCTTTTTTCATGACTGTCCATAGGCATCGGATGGAGAAATATCTGAATATCTTTCTTTTCTTTACTATATAACACTTTAGTGGCTTGGGCAGCACATCCTTTCTCACTATTCCTGTAAGTAGAAGATACTCAGAGTAAAGATTAAAAATATCACTTCCTCAAGAGTAAACCTTTATTTTCTTTTTCAGGTACCAATCCAACTGACTCTACCTTATGAAGGCCTTTGAATATCGCTCTTCTCCCCGTGTTTCTAGTTCAGGCCATGGTGTCCTTCCTGGATTACTGCAGCAGTTTCCTGACTGGTCTTCATGCATCCTGACTCGTTCTCTTCTAGTCTATTCCCATATCAGGACACACACCACTCTGTAACCTGGTCCTCCATTTCGCTCACATTTCCCCCACCATCCAACACAGTACATGGCATGTAGAGGATAGAGAATAAATATTTCTTGTGTAAGTTGAGGAATATAGTTCTTTTCCCTCTTTCCTCCTCATTATACACTGCTCCAAGCTTCTCTTGAATGAGGAAGCTCTCTGGCTAAAACAGATGAGTTATGAAGCATGGCTGCAAGAGCAAGCATGTGAGGAAACAGATATACATATGCTCCTCAGCTGAACTTCTTGACATCACCAATTTGGAGGTTATGATCAAATGCCGAGTCTGTTGTCATTACCTTCTAAAAGTTCTAGGAGAGAACATTTCTACTTTTTCATTTCTTGAATTAGTCAATGCTGTACTATGTAGGGGGCTTCCCTGGGGGCTCAGACAGTAAAGAATCTGCCTGCAATACAGGAGACATGGGTTCCATCCCCAGTTCAGGAAGATCCCCTGGAGAAGGGAATGGCTACCCATTCCAGTATTCCTGCCTGGTTAATTCCATGGACAGAGGAGCCTGGTGGGCTACAGTCCATGGGGTTGCAAGGAGATAGACATGACTAAGCGACTATGTAGAGTGAATCATTAGCTACAGGTTTATGAATGGTTTTTGTTAGGTTGATTCTAATTTATAGCTTTATGTCTTTATATTCTGTCTTTATGTCTTTATATTCTGTCTTTATATCTTTATATTCTGTATATTAGTTAGTCTATATTAACTTTTATTTAATTGTAAATTAAATATTTCTTGTTCAATTTCCAGGAATTTGGTTGGTCATAGTAGCGATTTTAAACTTAAAATTGCCAAGTGCAGAGCATAGTGTGTCTAAAGCTGTGCTTTTCTCTAACATTTTAATTTCAGTGTGGATAATCATAATTCCATAATTGCCAAAAGATCATGGCATCTGGTCCCATCACTTCATGGCAAATAGATGGAGAAACAGTGGAAATAGTGGCAGACTTTATTTTGGGGGGCTCCAAAATCACTGCAGATGGTGATTGCAGCCATGAAATTAAAAGATGCTTACTCCTTGGAAGGAAAGTTATGACCAACCTAGACAGCATATTAAAAAGCCCAGACATTACTTTGGCAACAAAGATCTGTCTAGTCAAGGCTATGTTTTTTCCAGAAGTCATGTATGGATGTGAGAGTTGGACTATAAAGAAAGCTGAGGACCAAAGAATTGATGCTTTTGAACTGTGGTGTTGGAGAAGACTCTTGAGAGTCCCTTGGACTGCAAAGAGATCCAACCAGTCCATCCTAAAGGAGACCAGTGCTGGGTGTTCATTGGAAGGACTGATGTTGAAGCTGAAACTTCAATACTTTGGCCACCTGATGCGAAGAACTGACTCATTGGAAAAGACCCTGATGCTGGGTAAGATTGAAGGCAGGAGGATAAGGGGACCACAGGGGATGAGGTGGTTGGATGGCATCACTGATTCAATGGGCATGAGTTTGAGTAAGCTCTGGGAGTTGGTGATGGACAGGGAGGCCTGGTGTGCTGCAGTCCATGTGGTCGCAAACAGTTGGACATGACTGAGCGACTGAACTGAATCACAATTAGATTAACAAATTTCAAAAGTTTCTTGAGTCTTTTAAAAAGCAATTTTGTGCATACATTTTCTGATTAGTTATACAAATGGAAATGTACTTATATTTTAAAATTTGACATTATACTTTTCCTGATTTTTCCTTATCACTAGGAACATGGCGCACACGGCCTGTGCAGAACTTCATTTCAGTCGCTCAGTCGTGTCCGACTCTTTGCGACTCCGTGGACTGCAGCATGCTAGGCATCCCTGTCCATCACCAACTCCCGGAGCTTGCTCAAACTCATGTCCATTGAATCAGTGATGCCATCCAACCACCTCATCCTCTGTTGTCCCCTTCTCCTCCTGCCTTCAATCTTTCCCAGCATTAGGGTCTTTTCTAATGAGTCAGTTCTTTGCATCAGGTGGCCAAATACTGGTGTTTCAGCTTCAGCATGAGTCCTTCCAATGAATATTCAGGACTGATTTCCTTTAGGATGGACTGGTTGGATCTCCTTGCTGTCCAAAGGACTCTCAAGAGTCTTCTCCAACACCACAGTTCAAAAGCATCGATTCTTTGGTGCTCAGCTTTCTTCACAGTCCAACTCTCATATCCATACATGACCACTGGAAAAACCATAGCCTTGACTAGATGGACCTTTGTCAGCAAAGTAATTGGTAAATAGAGTAATTTGTAATCTGTAAAGCAAAGTAATTGTGCAGTAGTTGGTGACCCACACAATAAAGGTTGTTGGCAAGAAGAAAAAGGAAGGAAAATAACTTCTCTAGTTTTTTTTTAAATAAGTGTTTGTTATTTCTGTTATCAGCTTCCCAAGCCTTGGTGAATCACTGAAGGAATCAGCAGTAGTTTCAAAACAAATTTTGAAAAATGATATTGTGATCTGATATGCATTGTCAAGATTTTTCCTGAGATTAACTTCATCCATTTATTGTCCAGATGTATTTCTTTTGTATAAAATAATTATTCCTTTATCCCATTTTTCTATTTTTTCCTCTTTGATTTGTATGACTTTGTGCATTCTTGATACTGTCACCCTTCCATGCCTTTTGTCTTTTTGTGGCTAGTTTTGCCCTTTTCTTTAAGTGTCTTTTAATTGTAATATGGTTTTAACTATCAATATCTTTCTTTATGAATTAAGCCATTTATACATAAACATGCACACACATATTAAAACCTGATATTTAACCTGTGAGTGAAGTCGCTCAGTGGTGTCTGACTCTTTGCAACCCCATGGACTGTAGCCCACCAGGTTCCTCTATCCATGGAATTTTCCAGGCAAGAGTACTGGAGTGGGTTGCCATTTCCTTCTCCAGGGGATCTTCCCAACCCAGGGATCGAACCTGGGTCTCCCGAATTGTGGGCAGATGTGAGTCACCAGGGAATATACATGTGAGTTGTATGCATATTTCTAAGTGTTATTTTTATGATTCTAAACCTCATTATTTGAAAAGCCTATTATTTGTGGGGCGGGGGAAAACAAAACATTTATACCACATTGATTGCAAGTGATCTTCTGAGTACAGATTTGTCCACTAAAAAATAATCTTCATGTTGAATAAATAGTGCATTTTACATTTATTTATTATATGCAAAACTCCAACTACAAAGATTCTCCTGATACTTTCCTGTTTATCCCAGGCCAAAAAATTACACCTTATACACAATGACAATGTATATTCTCTCTTAGATAATATTTTATGATAATTACTTGACATTTATAGTCAGATGACTAGCGATGGATCCAAAATATAAGAAATCACTTCATAATATCTTTTGAGTCGCATCATAAATGCCAGAACATAAAATCATAGCTAACGCTCATTGTGTGAGCACTGGCTCATTACCAGACACTGTTCTAAGCATCTCACAGGCATTAATCTATATAGTTCTCACAACCTCTCTATGAGGTGCGCACCCCCATCCCCACTTATGTATGAGAAAACTGACAGAGGTCAAACAACTCACCCCAATTGTCCTGGAAAATACTGGAGCTAGAATCTGAATACAGGCTTACTGGGACACTTCTGAAAACAAAAGCGACTACTGCTCAAAACTCCTTGGACCATAGGTGTAACCAGGCAGGGGGTTGGTACCAACCAATCTGTGTGGCCACCTAGCCATGAAACATCTTCCAAGGATTTTTATCCCTTTGGACACATAATCTTTGTGGGTTTTGACATCCTTTAATATGTGAACATAGCTAGTCCTTTGCCTTTTTGCTTTAAGGAGTCATTTACACCTTGAGGCCCCAACACCCAGCAAGACGCAGCATCTGGAGTCCTGCCAGAGTGGGCCTCATAGATTCCTTGCTCTGGCTTGTCCATGACGGCCTGGACCTCAGCCAGAGGTGCCTCCATGCTAAATCTGTGTGTCATAAGGATTGGTCCTTGCACTGTGACCTCTTTTAGATAGAAATAAAAATGACACATCTAGGCCTTCATGCTGTGTAAGAGGAAGGAAATAAATACTGGGTTTTTGAAATATAGCTCAAGAGTGAGAGAGCAGTGAAGCTGAGACCGTAGGGCTTCCAAGGCCTAATTTGGCTTCTCTGCTGATTTATCATCCTATATATTGTTGCTTTATCATCCTATATATTGTTGCTGTGTAGAAAAATCTGTGACAGGGCACAATTCAGCATCAGTCTTCTTAAAGCATCCTGAAAAGCGACCATCATTTACTACTATTGTTGTATAAAGATAAATTAAGGTTTCTCTTTCTTTGTCTCTTATTTAATTGGGCTCATTTCAAGGTCAGGTATTGTATATATTTTAAAATTTTCTATATATTATTATACTTTGACACATTAAAAAGAATAAACTTTCTGGCTGTGGAGAAATGGCCCCTTCTGAGGCAAGCTAATTCTTAGAACTAGCAGAGGCTGCAGTGCAACCGTGCCTTTGTTATGTAAGTGAAAGTTGCTCAGTCATGTCCGACTCTTTGAGACCCCATGGACTATACAGTCCACGAAGTTCTCCAGGTCAGAATACTGGAGTGGGTAGCCATTCTCTTCTCCAGGGATCTTCTCAACCCAGAGATCAAGCCCCACTGGTCTCCCATGTTGCTGAGCCACCAGGGAAGCCCTCACCAGTTAGAGCAGCACCTCCTCTATCTGGTCCATACACCACAGGTACAATATGCCTCTACTTTCCTCATCCCAAGGCCAGGTGCCATGCAACTAGAGGACCATCCCTATTAGTCTAAGGCCCTTTGAAATAATTCAAATTAGCCAATCCTGACCCTTTACCTGTCCTAGCTTGCTTTTCCCACATTGATAAAGATGGAGGCCCAAACTTTCCTCCTCCTGTCTTCTGCCTGTGACCACCTGGGTGATCTTCCACATGGCCTTGCTGTGCCTCCTCCCAAGACCTGTGAGCGTAATGAACTTTGTCTTTCTGAATCTCTCCTCGGTCCTGCTCTTACGGCTACCCCTGCTCTTACGGCCAATCAGCAAAGTGCTCTGGGCGTCGCTCTGTAACCAGCAGCAGTAGTGCCCGCCTGAGACATTTGCTCATCTGACTGTCAGCTGCTCCACCTGTCCCTGACTCTCAGCTCCTCGGCTGCCTGAGTGCCTCATGCTGTGGTCTGAGGATGAGGAGTGGCAACGATGCCGTAAGGAGAACAATGGAATGGTGCTGCATCAAAGCCGCACTTCACTCTTAGAGCTGGTCCTGATTCGAGTGCTTTGCATTCATAGAGAAGCACTACAACTGAAATGGGAAACTTGAAAACACTTTCTTGACTTAATAGGTTTCTTGGTTGTAGTTTTTGATGAAGGGCTTTTATTGACTCAACAATACTAGCCTTGTTGAATAAAGCATCTACACAGATGAGAAAAATCTGATCATTATCTTGTAATGAGCTATGAGTGATTTTTTTTTTTTTTTTTGGCATTCCCTTATTGGCTTCATACAGAAGCCAGTAGATTTGGTTTGATATTTGACTTAATTTCCCTTAGGCATGTCCAGAAACAGAAGCTCTTAAACTGAGCCACAGCCATTAATCATACAACAGGTGATTACTAAATGTGGAAGGAACAATAAAGGGAGTCACTGGTTGTTTTTAGACTGTGATGTGATCCTTATTTTATCATGTTTTTCTGAATATTGGTATGCTTAAAATTCAAATGGGAAAATGGTTTTTCCATTGTACAATAGAGTGAAAAGTCATAGGTCAAATTTATCTTAAAGCTACTTAACAGTTTACTTTTACTAATAAGTAATATATTTTTAATATGTTATCAGTAATGGTAAATAATTTGGGGAGAACACCTTCCCTTATATTTTCATTTCATGGAGTCTTGGCTATTCAGGATGGTATTCCAAAACTTTCATGTTTATTGTAAATTATAAATTTATTTGATTATTCACTTGAGGTATTCAAGAGATTACTTAGATACTCTTTTTCTTTTTTTTTTGTTTTTTTTTCATAATTTTTTAAATGTAATTCAAATTAAATTCTATTCATCTAATAAAGGCATTTGGGAATTTCAAGAACTGCAAATGAGGTAAAAAGCCACATTTATTAGCCCAAGGAGGTCACTATAAAGCTCAGATGTAAAATCAGTTTCTTACAGCACCCAAAGGGTAGAAATCCCTTTGGTTTGTGGCAGCCATCAGGAAACGGTGATACATTGTTCTTCGGCACTAAATTGCTTCACCACCAGCAGGTTTTAGTTAAGGTTATTATGATGGTGAAAGACCCTAAAGAGGGCTCCCTCCTTCGCTCCTTTAAGTCTCCTTCCTAATAACCTACAGCTGTGTGAACACCGTCAGCTGTGGGAGTTTCTGATGGGCATGTTGAAAGTGTTGGAATGTCACTCCATATGGTTCTTGTGGGCTTCCTTTGACGACTCATATTCCGTCAGGCCAGCTGTCAATGGCCAATTTCTCAGCTGGGCTGATGACTTGAAAAGCTACTCTCTAGTCTTTGTTGCTATTAAAAAGCTCGGAGCTCTTTGCAGTGTGTAAAAGATGGAAAGACACTCCTGTTGAATTAAAGCAGCCAAGGTTCTGAATAGGACAGTCTCCTGAACTCTCTGTAAACTTTTTTTTTTAAACATACTAAAGTTCACTTGGTTGGGGAGAAACAGAGTAACTTGGAGAGAAATTATTACTGTTTCAATTGCATGAAAATGTAACCACACATTTGCAAAAGAGGACCCAAATGCAGCCCTGGGCACAGATTTAAGAAGTGATCCTATTTTGTTGGCTTGTAATGGATGTATTAACTTTAAAACTTGTTTGCTGAAGAAAAGCAAAGAACATAAAAAGGTAATGTCAGTTTTACTGTAAAACTTTAATTTAGAAAGAATTAATGGGATCATTATGTCTTTCATTTGGGAAAACAAAGAGGGACATTATTGACAGAGCATAAAACCTGCAAACTATATATAATAATAAATAGAATTTAAGGGGGACAAGAGGTAAATATACAAAGCCTAAATCTGTAAAGAGGTTAAAGTTTTATTTTTTTTACTCTTTTATTTAGGATCAGTCTTGTAGTGTCTGAAGAAAATAATGTGTTTATGTTTATATGTTACCCTTTGTTGATTTTTAGACATTTTTTTGGAGGGGGGATTATTTTGTTTTAAAAAGATAGGTAAGGAGACAGTTTCTAGGGAAAAGAATTTCAAATGATTGCCTTCCTATCTTTTGACTTGTCTTTAAACTTCATTTAATTTCTCTGTGTTTCTGTTTACCTGTTTTCACAGAAGGCAAGAAAACACCAAGTTAATTCTAGGATATGAGGAATGTCTTTATAAACACTTACACTTTCCCAATAGTCCTAAAGTCTATACAATGATGTTGTAACAGAAAGGGATAATAATGATTATTCCTATGTCATTAGGTGTTACAGTAGAAATGTTCCTGCATTGCCAGGATCAATTAAAGCATGTTTCTGTAGAAGCTCAAAGCTAAAGGCTCTAAAGAACATCAGTGGAACCTCATTTACCCAAAATTAATGGGTCCTGGTGCAGTTGGAATTCCAAGAAAAGGGGTATCGTTGTGTGATCCTCACCTCTCTAATTACACAGCTACTTTGATTTTGATTTAACACTATCCTCACGTTTTCTGAGTTTGTGTATATCGTGATGGCCATTTATTACTGTCCACACACCCAGTACTTCATCTTTCTGCATACATTTCATGTCTTCATCAGGAAGACATGTTTTGTAGGCAACTTTTCTATTATGTCTTGCAAACAAATCTCAATAGTTGGCCCCTTAAGTCTTTTCTTACCTAGTGTAAGAAATGTAAGAATTATTCCTTGATGCTGCCTTGGAAAGCAAGTGCAAGTGTGGAAATAAAGTGCTTTATTCACTTAAACTGTTTTCTACAATGTGTTAACTTACTTAAGACACATCTTAGAAAATAGGATGCTGAGAATTGCCAAAATTAGAAGAGTGAACATTTGAAATGTGGAGGGTTTATTAAATATTGGCAAACAAGTACTTAGGTGTAAAATATAGAGGTCATATATATAACCCAGTAAGTAATCTTGTTTCTTAAATACTTCAACCAGGATTGTTATCAAGCCTATTTGTGGTTTTATTTCACAAAACATGAAGAAGAAAAAGAAAAATAAAAAGCACAAGATAAAAATTGCAAAGATGTCAAGCACAATAATTGATTACTTTTTATATGATAGTACTGGGTCTGTTTTATCTGCATTTGGAGTAAAATTATGGCCGAGTCAGTGAGCACCCCCCTCCCACCCAGATATTCCCTTTCATGTTCTCACCGAGGACACGCAGGAAGGGAGCATCTCGCTTATTTAGATACACCTTAATCAGTGAGTTAAGTTATAAAAATTAGGCCCTGTGTGGAAGCTGAGAAGATGAAGAATAGGAACATTATTTCCCAATAAAAAGTAAAAAATGAGAAGGCACTAGAACAATTAGACATCCACAGGCAAAAAAGTAAATCTAAACCCAAGTCTTTCTTACACACTCACCAAAACTAACTCAGAACAGATCCTTGACCTAAATGTAAAAGGTAAAACTAGAAAATAACATCAGAAAGAAGTCTAAATGACCTGGGGCATGACAGTGACTTTAGACATAACATCAAGGTACCATCCATGAAAAACATATTTGATAAACTGGCCTTGATTAAAACTAAAATCCTACTCTATGAAGGACAATGTCAAGAGAATGAAAAGATGTTACATATCACATGTCATTGGGAAATTGCGAATTAAAGAACAATAAGATGTTAGAATGGTCACAATCCCAAGCATTGACAACATCAAAACCTGCGGAGGACAAAGAGCAACAGAAACTCTCATTCACTGCTACTGCTGCTGCTGCTAAGTTGCTTCAGTAGTGTCCGACTCTGTGCGACCCCATAGATGGTAGCCCACCAGGCCCTTCCGTCCCTGAGATTTTCCAGACAAGAACACTGGAGTGGGTTGCCATTTCCTTTTCCAATGCATGAAAGTGAAAAGTGAAAGTGAAGTCACTCAGTCGTGTCCGACTCCTAGTGACCCCATGGACTGCAGCCCACCAGGCCCCTCCATCCATGGGATTTTCCAGGCAAGAGTACTGGAGTGGGGTGCCATTGCCTTCTCCATCATTCATTGCTAGTGGGATGCAAAATACCGGGTTGGTTAAAAGTTTGTTTGGGTTTTTCTGTTACATCTTATGAAAAACCTGAATGAACTTATTGACAACCCAATAGTACAGCCACTTTGAAAGATGGCTTGACAGTTTTTTACAAAGCTAAACACTCTTAGCATCTGAACTATCAATTGTGTTCCTTGGGATTTACTTAAAGAATGGAAAACATGTCTACAGACAACCTGTTCAGGGATGTTTATAGCATCTTTATTCATAATGACCCCAACCTGGAAGCAACCAAGGTGTCCTTAGTAGGTGAATGAATAAATAAACTGTGGTACCTCCAGAGAATGCTTTGTCACTCAACAACTAAAAAGAAATAAACTATCAAGTCATGAAAAGACATGGCAAGACCTTAAATTAGCATCACTGACTGAAAGAAACCAAACTGAAAAGGCTACATACTGTATGAGTCCAACTATATGACATTCTGGAAAAGGCAAAACTATGGGGATTGGGGGCAGGAGGAGAAGGGGACAACAGAAGATGAGATGGCTGGATGGCATCACTGACTCCATGGACGTGAGTCTGAGTGAACTCCGGGAGTTGGTGATGGACAGGGAGGCCTGGCGTGCTTCGATTCATGGAGTCACAAAGAGTCAGACACGACTGAGCGACTGAACTGAACTGATGGAGACCAAGATCAGTGTTGCTGGGGGTTAAGAGAAGGGAAAGATAAACAGGCAGAGTACTCAGAACTTTTAGTGCAGTGAAATTATTCTGTGTGATACTATAGTGGTGGATATGTGTCATTAAATGTTTGTCAACATGTATATAATATGCAACACCAAGAGTGAACACTAATGAAAGCTATGGATTTGGGGGTAGATAATGATGTGTCGATTTAGGTTCATCAATTTTAACAAGTGTCCCTTTGTGGTGCCTGGATGTTGCTGGTGGGAGAGATTGTGCATGTGTTGGGGGCAGGGGGTATGTGGGAACTCTCTGTACTTTCTGCTTAATTTTGCTGTGAAATTATAACTGTGCCAAAAAATTAAGTGCATTTAAATGGCTGAGGACATTTAAAGACTAGGACTGATATTTTATCCCAAGATACCTCAAGCAGCTGCAAGCTGCTGTACATCTCCCTCTGTGGCCACAGACCTTCGGTGGAGGCAATGCTGCGTGTCCTTGAGCTTAGTCGTAATCTGGGGGGGGGTGAAGGACTTGGGATGGTGGCAGCAGAGAAGCATGGCAAAAGCTCAGAAGAAAAATCAGGGCGTGGGGTGAATTCCTGTCAGAGAAGCAGCTGCCAGGTGGCTGGTTCTGGACGGAGCCAACTCACCTTTCCCCTAGAGAGATATACTAAGGAAGATAGATGTTGGGTGGGGCTGCATGTGGGGGCTGGATGATATCTCACATCTGCTTTCATCCCTGTGCAAAGGAACTTATTTTATTTTACATTTTTGGTTCTTTTGGGGTATGTAGGGGATAAAATAGTGAAGAAATGTGTGTTCAGCACAGAATAGATACTGTTTAAAGTTGTAAGTAAATGGAGAAAAAATGAAAGAGGCAAACTAAACACGAGATGGGTAAGAATAAAGGTGTTGAATATAAATATTACATGAAAGTAGTTCATTAATTTTCCATTTTTAAAAGCACCATGGCAAGTTTATAAGGAAACATAAAAATGAGCATATTTTAAGCTGATGTTTATGGGTACATGAAGAAATAAAGAATATTGAGGGAAATGGAAAGTTTTTTTTTTTTTTTTTAATTCTAAACTGCAACATAAGGACATCTCATAGTTCAGTCAACTAGAAGGGAGATAAAATAGTGTCCAGGCATTTCTTAATTGGAAATTTCTTTTTCTCAGCCCAAAAAGAAATTTTCCATCTGTTCGAGCATCTGCTTACTGTGGTTCAAGAATTTCTCCAATTTAGCAAGTACGTGTGACAATTGTGACATCTGGGAATTTTTATGAGGGCGCACAAAAGAGTTGAGGTGGCTGGTAACTGGTTTCATGAGCTTTCCACAGATTCCTTACATATACACAGAATTAAAATAGTTGATCACATGGCATGTTTAAATAAACTTTCTTAAAAAGAAGCGTTAAACTGATGCAATGCTGGAATTGCACATGTTTTTTAACCTGTTACCATGAGAAGAGCAGAAAGTGGTTTGCCCAGTTGCAGGCCATAGGAGGACTTAGGAGATGGGACTTCTTGGTCTGTTGGCAAGGCCTACCCCTTTGAAGCTTTCAGAAAGTTGCCTCCTTTCTAAAACCACCACAATGTTGTAAAGTAACTATCCTCCAATTAAAATTAATTTTTTTTTTAAAGTTGCCTCATTTCTCTTTGTCTCAATTTGTCCACTGGTTAAAATGCAAGTTTAAATACCAGTGTATTCTGAATACACTGGAATGTTGAGGAAGAAAATATGCTAGGGATACAGTTGCTATAGATGAATGTCTGTGTTCCTCCTCGTATTTCTGTGTTGAAGTCCTAATGCCCAGTGTGATGGTATTAACAGGTGGGGCCTTTGAGAAGTGCTTAAGCCACGAGGGTGGAGTCTTCATTAGTGGGCTCAGCACCTAATGAAAGTGGCTCCAGAGAGATCCCTCCCTCTCCCGCTGTGTGAGGACACAGGCTATGAGCTAGGAGGCAGGCCTTCACCATAACACAACCATGCTGGCGCCTTCTAGCCTCCAAAACTAGAAGAAGGAAATTTCCATGATTTTTAAGTTACCCAGTCCATCACATTTTGTTATAGCAGTCTGAAGGGATTGAGAGAACAGTCTGTGAATGCGCATGAAGATCATTATAGTTGAGTCTTCTCCTACCTCTTATGTTTACTTAGAAACTCTGGATTCTGAAATTTTGTAATTTCTCATTTTCATTTGAGGGGGAAAAAACCATGGCCTTAAAAAATTTAGAACTTATGAATATGTCTTGAATATATAAATTTTTCTTTCTACCTTTTAAAAGCTGGAAAAGTTATCTTGTTAAATTATTTCTGGTTTGTCTTTATAGTTGTATAAGGTCACCACGTTTTCATCGTGCTCTTCAGTGACTGTCAAGCATCTAGTAAAGCAAATGATTTTGTGCAGTCATTCTCTCTCTATCTTTCCTGTTTGGAAGGAAAAGACGCGAGAGTATTCGTTTAGTTGGTAATCTGGCATGTGCTCAAAGCAATGATCTCTTTCCCTTCTGAATTTAACGTCTATTCCAGTTCAACTTTTGTTTGAATGGATTTTCTGTGGTCTCACAGTACAGGGCATCTGGCTGTGGTCAGCAGGGGTGGCTCCAGGTGACCTGAGGGTTCTGTGCTCCTGGCCAGTCAGCTAGTCTTCAGACCATGACTAGAACTCATGAGATATCCAGTTTGAAAAGGTCTTGGTCTCCGCTCACTCAGAATTATTCTGTGTAAAAGGGACCTTTCCTGTCCGCATTCTTTTCTTTTGATTTGATTGGAATTCTGTGGGAGTGAGATGATGGGTGAGAAAGGCTAGAAACTGAGGAATTTTGATGCAAAACCTGCCTGATGTTATGTAAGGTAAATAGTAGTCGGGAGTTAATATTTCCTTTAATTACTATGCCAAAGTACATCTTTTCTCTCACAAGAAGCACATATTTTCTCTCAACATCCTCCAAGAATCAAATAGTATGAGAGATTTGACCTCTTAAATGATCCTTTGTATTTTGCTGAACTGCTGCTGCTGCTAAGTCGCTTCAGTCGTGTCCGACTCTGTGCAACCCCATAGACGGAAGCCCACCAGGCTCCCCCGTCCCTGGGATTTTCCAGGCAAGAACACTAGAGTGGGTTGCCATTTCCTTCTCCAATGCATAAAAGTGAAAAGTGAAAGTGAAGTCATTCAGTCCTGTCCGACTCTTAGCGACCCCGTGGACTGCAGCCTACCAGGCTCCTCCATCCATGAGATTTTCCAGGCAAGAGTACTGGAGTGGGGTGCCATTGCCTTCTCCAGTTGAATTGCTAGAATCTTGTATTTGCTATTCTATTATCTATGTCTATATCTGTACCTATAATGTTAAGAAAATTAACAGAGTCAAAAATTGAGAAAGAATGAGTATATTACTGTGGAATATATGAAAAGGTGCTCAGCCTAAAATGAATTAGGGAAACAAGAGCACAATGAGATACCATTTTTACATACAACAGGCTGGAAAAAATTAAACAGTCTAGCAATATACCAAGTATTGGTGTGGATGTAGATAACTGAATTTCTTATTCATTGCTGGTAGGAATATAAATAGTTTCAACTGCTTTAGACTATAATTTGGCATTATCTTGTGAACTAGAGCATTTGTAAACCACGTGACTCGGTATTTCTGCCCCCTTATGTATGTGTGTGAACAGGTGTCTGTAACAGCCGTCTCCACACCTGGACACAGCCCGGCTGCCATCCGTGAAGGGAGCAGTGACAGTGTCGTGAACCAAGGATCATGATTCTGCCCAGCTGTGTGCACCCAAAGCAAGACTGAAGTAAGAAGGACCAAGAGGAGCGCCTAATACAGGTCTAATGCTGAGAACGTACAGAATCGTTTCTTGAATAGATGAATGATAACAGCCATTCATTTGGGGGACTGTGTGAGCCGTCAGGTATTGACTGGTGAATGTTTAAAGAGCCCCTCCCTTTTATCCTGTTTCTCTCTGATGAGGCTACAGATACTTACTAAGAGCCCCTTTACCAACTATTTTCACATCACTTAATGATTCTGTATTATATCCATTTGTATTTTAATGAGTAAATTTTTCACTCTGCCCTTTTTGTTACTAAAACCAGCTTATGAACTTCTGGAGGGCAAAGGCCACATTCTGAATTTCATTTTTCTTTTCTTACAGAACTACACGGAGTAGGTAATCAGTAACTGCTTAGTAGTGAAACAAAATTCTACTCAAAATTTCCTCTTTAAAAAGAAAAAGAAAAAGTATTTTGAAAAGAGCAAATCATGGTCAAAAGTAAAGTCTTTCAATTGGGTTAGGTGCTCCATGACTTCAAGTGGATACTCTCGATAAAGAAAAATTTAATATATAGACAGTGAAGTTGTAGCTACTAACTTTATGTGTAGGAATATGTTTGTGACAAATACAAGGAAATTTTTATATGGTAATTCTAGGATACAATGAAATTCTTAGCATACGAGGCATCAGTGATAGAAAAACATTGTCTGTCTGATATTCACCCAATTAAAAACATCTAAGCAATGTGCTATGCTCATTATCTTGCTAAGAAGAATGGAATCCAGAAAGCTGTTATTTCTAAGAGATTATTTTTGTTGTTGTTGTTTAATCAAGTACTAATCAGGAGAGAGGTACTTTATATAGCAGGAGAGCCAATTTATCTGACATCAAGACTGTCCAGGCAGTTAGCCTTAGATTATTATTCTTAGAATTATGTTAGACATAGCTTTACTTCCAATTAAACTGTACTTCCTGTTGTTCCAGTGGTTGTAAGAGGCAAAAATTTAAAGAAAAGAGAAAAAATGTATTTCCCTACACTTCCCCTTCTACCATCTCCTGTTGTAACCTTCTAATGTTAATTAATTCATGTGTATCAGATAAGGTTCTTTTGATAGACACCAATAGAAATCCCAAACTGAAATAACTCAACCAAAAAGGAAGCTCATTGTTTCATTAATTGAGCATTCTGGATCTGTTATGATTAGGGTTTATTACTAGTTCTACTTACTCTGGGTTGGCTCCATTTTAAGGCAGGGTTTTTAGTGGCATTTACTTACATAACAGGAAAGAGAACTTCTGCCTTTGAGAGTAGAGCAAACGCTTGATTCTGGTAAGTTGATATTGAGCCATGGACCCATCCTTGAATCAATCAGTGTGACCAGGGAAATAGAATTAGTTTAGACCTACAGTACAAGTCTTCTTTGGATGTGGGCCTGGAGAGCCAGTTGCTTCTGAACACACTCGTACATGCCTGCTCAGTCCTTGCTGACCCTTTGTAACCCGATGGACTGTAGCTTGCCAGGCTTCTCTGTCCATGGGATTTTTCAGGCAAGAATACTGCCATTTCCTCCTCCAGGGGATCTTCCTGACCTGGGGTCAAACCCTCTTCTCTTGTGTCTACTGCAATGGCAGGCAGATTCTTTACCACTGAGCCACTTGGAAAGTCCCACAGGCTGCTTCTAGAAGGAATAAATACTTGAACAAAATTTAGGGTACTGTTACCAAGGTTAACAGTGTTTGTGGCAAATACAAGGAAATTTTTATATGGTAATGCTACGATGTAATGAAATTCTTAGCATACAAGGCATCAGTGATAGAAAACCATTGTCTGTCTGAGATTTACCCAATTAAAAACATCTAAACAGTGTGCTATGCTCATTATCTTGCTAAGAAGACTGGAGTCCAGAAAGCTGTTGTTATTTCTAAGAGGTTATTTTTGTTGTTGTTGTTTAATCAAGTACTAATCAGGAGAGAGGTACTCTATATAGCAAGAGAGCCAATTAGCATTAATGCCATTTAGCATTCCTGTGCTAAATGGTCCAGTTATCCACTATATTATACCTTTCAACTCAGTTTCACATTTTCTCATAGTATCTCTAGTGATTATGGGCTGTATTTTTATTTTACATTATTTTATTTTTTTATATAGAAGTATGAGGGATACCTGGCAAAACAATTTTTTGTTTCTTAATTGGTGAAAAAAGGTGCATGCCACTTTTCTGCTAGGTAACTACAAGGGGTCAATTTGGACCAGACTTTCTTAATTCTAAGAATTTCTTGAAGGTCATTTATTATTCAGATGGAAGAAATCAGATCCCATTGACTCAGGGACAGGGAAAGTATATATAAGAATATTTTGTGACTCCTTAAAAGGTTTCTTCATGTTTCTTTTGTTGTGTCAGCATGGAGAAAAATGGATTAAGTCTGCATTGTCAAAGACTTCTAGGAGGACATAAAATGTTCCCAATGCATTTGAGACCACCTTATCATAGGTGGCTCAGCTGGAAAAGAATCTGCCTGCAATGCAGGAGACCTGGATTTGATCCCTGGGTTGGGAATATCCCCTGTAGAAAGGAAAGGCTACCCACTCTACTATTCTAGCCTGGAGAATTCCATGGACCGTAAAGTCCATGGGGTCACAAAGATTCAGACACAACTAAGCGACTTTCATTTAATTTCATTTTCATTATTTAAATATCAGAGAGACTGAGATGATTTCAAACAAGTTCACCTGTGTCCCCAAAGGAACATTTGTCCCAAAGGAAGGCAGATATTTGATGAGTGAATTGCAGGAAATCATGAAGATTCATTCTGTGGCATTCTGTGCCTAAAAGACAGCTGTCACAAGAGGACATTGTGAGAACAGTGACTTAGACCGAAAGGAAAAAGGAAATCTGTGACTTCAGTGAACCTCTCATCTCGTGCTGCATCACTGGGGAGGGCAGTCATCATCACAAAGGCTCAGATGAGCGCGCTGGACCAGATCAGTCAAGCGCGGTGAATTTACATGGCAGTGACAGCAGAAATGATGACTGAATATTGGGGCTAGTCTGAAGCTGGTCACCAGCTCAAGTGCCTTCTCTTCCTCCTCCTTTAGTTTTCTCCCTCCCTCCATCTCTCCTACTGCTTCCTCCTGTTCTTCTGCTAAAGATGAAGGACTGGGAAACAGAGATGATCCCTTTGGACTTGTGTAAGCGTCCCTGGTCCATGGTTCTTGACAACTTCTAAGGGAGAAGTTTCAAGATGTAGTCTCTGAACTTCCTTTGAAATTGGTCCTGTGGGGGATTGACTGATTAATTTGAATATGCAAAAGATATACTATCTTGATTATACCTCAAGCTGGTGATGCAAGTCATTCTGATTTTACTGGATCAACTTAAAAAAAGAATCATTCTTAAGGATTTTGCCTCTCATCCTCCTGCTTTCTGTCTTCCAAACCTGATCAGGCAAATCTGACCTTTAAAACAAACTGTTTCACACCATCACATGGCAGCTTGGATGGTAATAGCATGTCTAAAGTAAGAATGGAGCACTTGGAAGAGAAGAGGGGTCAACAGTGGATATAAGGGCCAGCAAGGCGAGCATTGGTACTCCCCATTCCTGCAGCAGGAACGCTGGCCAGGACCTGTCAGACACCTTGGCATGAGCATCTCCGTTCTCAGTCAAGTTCCTCAGCCACATGCCATTGAACAGTCAAATCAAATGATTAACTCCCTTCATTTTCAAATTCCATGTTCATGAAGCAAACTTCTAATTATATTTTGGCCTCCCTATAGGGAAAGAACTGGCTGAATAAAGTATATATTAAACTGGAATCTTTGGTGATAGAGAATGACATCAGACAGCTTTAAAAACACTGATTTCAAAATTAATAGAAAAAAATACATTAGAAAATGTAAAAATAAATCACATCATTGACAAGTCAAACTAAAATAGATGATCAAGGATGTCAGCTCTCTGATCAACAAGGACAATAAATAGTTTGTCTTTTAGTCTTCGTTTTTTGAGAGACTCTGTGAGTTCACTGCAGCAGTGAACAAGATGGTTAGGTTTTCTTCCCCTGTGGAGAAAAACTCTACTGGAGGGGAACCGATTATATAACACTAGTTAATAATTAGTTATAACTTTTAGTAGCAGAGGTGAGAATGAGAAAAAGTGCTATTGAAACATGGAGTGACGTGTCTGTCCTAGTTTGAGGGGTTAGAGATGGCTTTCTTGAGGAAATAATGTATGACCTGGGACATGAAGTCTGAGGTATGAGGAAGATGAATAGTGGCAAAGGACGAATGGGGGATATTCTAGATTGTATCTGTTAAGGTTCATGGTTCCAATTAATAGAAGCCAACTGGCTAGCTGGAGAAGGAAATGGCAACCCACTCCAGTACTCTTGCCTGGAGAATCCCATGGAGGGAGGAGTCTGGTAGGCTACAGTCCATGGTGTCCCAAAGAGTTGGACATGACTCAGTGACTTCACTTTCACTTTCACATGGTGAGGAATGGAAGCCTCCTGTGAACAACTTGTCAGTCATGTCAGTGAACCGTCTTGGGAGTGGATCCTCCAGCCACAGTCAAGCCTTCGGATAATATCTCCATCGCAACCTCATGAGATACTGAGCCAGAATGATCTGGCTAAGCTGCTTTCTGAATTCCCATCCCACAGAAACTGTGAGATAGCAAATGTTTAAGACTTCTAAACTTCAGGGTGGTTTGTTATGCAGAAAGAGATAACTGATACACATGCCTGATTCCTAATCTGCCAAAAAGACAGAGAGAGAAGTCCTACCATATTAACTGAGATTTTAAAAGTCTTTAATTTTTGTCCCATATCACTTAATGAACATTTGCATGGCTTTCCTTTATGCCAGCCACTATTCTAAATACTTTACAAATATTAAGTTGCCTAATCCTCCTAGCAATCCTATGAGGTAGGTGCTATTAGTTTCTCTTTTGGACTGAATTTTATTCCTCCCAAATCAGTATGTCGAAGCCCCAACCCCCAGTGTGACTAAATTTGGAAATGAGGCTGTTGAAGAGGTCATTAAGGTTAAACAAAGTCATAAGTGTGGGGACCCTAATCCAGTATGATTGATGTCAGAGAAGAAGGTGAGGTGCCAGACATGTGCATGCACAGAGAGAGAGAAAGTATCTGCCAGCAAAGGAGAGAGGCCTCAGGAGAAACCATACCTATCAAAACTCTGACTGTAGGCTTCCAAGCTGTGGAATGTAGGAAGATAGCTTTCTGTTGTGTCTCAGCCAGTCTGTGGTGGTTTGTTGTGGAAGTCCTAATAGAGTCAGCACCATAGGTCTGAGTCAGCCTATTCTGACTTTCCTGTCCATTGTGGTAATCACTTCCATCTTGCCTTTGGTGGTTGAGGCTAGAGATAAAGAAATGAGCTGAGAAGTTAAGCACCTTGTTCATGGTCACACACCTGGTAAGTGGTAAGTCAGGATTTGAACTCTCTAAATGAATCTACTATGTTTCATCTTAATAAATACAGTTATACTTCCCCAAGGACTTTATATGCTGTACATGTTTTAAAACTGAGATTGTTGACATAGGTTCTAGATGGATTTAATGAGAAGTTTTAAAACGATTTTGACTCCGGTAGAACAGAGTAACTGAAAGATCCCTTATGAAAATCTTCAACTATTTGAGTTATTTCAGTTTAGACTAAACATGTGCTGGGATGCACTGGACTGTAAATAATCTCTGTCACTGTGCCTGTCCTTTCACTCAGGTTTCCAAGTGCAGGCAGAAGCATCTGATTGCAGAGCTCAACTTCTATCTGCCAGCTAGATGCAGTCCTTAGCTGTATAACAGGAAACTCTCACATGGTAATTGGATACAGAGAGAAGCCCCAGTTCAAGGATTTACCCTTCTGAGTTAACATAGCCCACACGTGGTCTGGGATATCTTCAGCCCTTGCCTTGCACCGAGACACTTAGCACTTGATTGATTCCTCAGAACACATCCAATTTTATAACACTTTCCTGAGAAATTACTATTTCACTGAAACTCTTCTATTCAGAGGATAGGATTTCCATTACACACAGCCCAGCAGACTTTTGAAACGATTCTCTAGTAGATCATTTGGTTTTCATTCTCAAAATTTCTCTTGTCGATAGCCTCAACTGTCATCTTTCTCCTTCCCTTACACAGTCCCTAAAACCCCCTTTCCTGTGTTGATTATTTTAGTTCTGTGCAAACTCCACTGCCAAGTTCACATGGAGAAACAAATACCCTCCCTTCAGTGGCGCGCTAACTATCTATGACGAACTCTACTCCAGTAAGTACCACTGAGGTGTGCTGAGGCTTCGTGCAAGGGCGGGGGAGTAGAACAAACTGTTGACGGACTCTGAAGCTGTGTGCCTTGCTTTAAAGATGCTCAGATTCAATGAAAAACAAGCATCCAAACAAACAAAACCCAAAGAACACCTGTGCTAGCTAGACAAAAGATTTCTGTGGCTGGGTTTGGTTGATTTGCTATTCCTTCTCCAGTGTTCCTTACTCTACTCTAAGTGCCTTTTCGCAGTATTCAAGTAATGCAAAGCTGTTTCACAGCAGGAATTCTAGGCTAAGAAAATAGCGGTATATAGTGACTTGTCGGAGAAGGCAATGGCACCCCACTCCAGTACTCTTGCCTGGAAAATCCCATGGATGGAGGAGCCTGGTAGGCTGCAGTCCATTGGGTCGCTAAGAGTCGGACACGACTGAGTGACTTCACTTTTCACTTTCATACATTGGAGAAGGAAATGGCAACCCACTCCAGTGTTCTTGCCTGGAGAATCCCAGGGACAGGGGAGCCTGGTGGGCTGCCGTCTCTGGGGTCGAACGGAGTCGGACACGACTGAAGCGACTTAGCAGCAGCAGCAGCAGTGACTTGTCAGTGGTCTGAGAAAGCGCGCTGGACAAATACCCCACCAGTGGACTCAGGGCTTGTAAGTAGGATGATGGGTTAATCCATACTGAAATCAAAACAGCAAATCTCACTCCAAATCTTTAAAACAACTATTTTATGATTATGACAACAGGCTACATCCTTATTCTGCACTTATTTTGCCATCTGATATTAAGGAGGTAGTTTGGTTTTCTACTCTAGACAAAGTATGTTTTCCACTCTGGATTCTGGCCGAGTCCCAGCTGATGGAGAGGCTTCAATTATAAGCATAGATATTGATGCAGATTGGTAGGCATCTGGAACTTTGGCAGTTTTCTTTGTTTCTTTTCTTTTCTTTCTTTCTTTTTTTGTTTTTGGTTTTGGCTCATTGTAACATTGCCTTTATTTGAATCACTTCAGGGCTGAGATATATCTGTTTCACATATATGTTAAACAAAGCAATCAAACCTTGGTAGGAAAGGGTACAAATTAACTTGTCCTGATTTTTCTCAAGTATTAGATTTTCAGTCAGGGATTTTTGTAGCATCTCAGAGAATGCTATAACTGAGCAGAGTAGTTATGCACCTAAAAGTTAAGCATTGATAATGTATAATGAACAATCTGCTAAATGTTAATACAATTTATCCTTTTTAAAATTTATAAACATGACATATTGCATGCACTTAGGGCTAATCTGCTTTAGACATTCATTTAGTTTGACCTATGACCATAATATATTATGTTCCTTGAGATATTTATCTTGTCCTTTGGAAACAAGATTACAATTAATGTGACACATATGACTTTAAATTACTACCTCAACTAGAGATGTGTCAGTAATGAATTAGCCATGGCTTTGAACCCTCTACTTATAATTTAAATTACCACCCTTTTGCTGATGCATCATTGTAATCCATTAAATAAATTGCAGAATCAAAGAACCACATATTGTTTTTAGAGCTATTGATGATATTTTCCCCTTTTAATTTACCTCACTCTAGGCTAATGTATCCAAATTTATGTAATAAAAACAATCATAAGAGAGAGCAATTGTATGCTTATGTTAATATTAGAATAAAATCCTAGCCAGACTTCATATAAACTAGATGTACAGAAACATTATCCTTTTTTTGCTACATTCACTTTTAAGGAAAAAAAAAACTACAATACTGGAAAAACAGCTCACACTAATGACTTGGTAAAGCATTTTCCAGGAGAGAGCCCTGTAAGATAAAGTCCAGTTTGTTACGTTTTCCATGCTTTCTCTGCATTGGCTCTCCCCACATTGTATGTTCTGGAGAGGCACAGAGTAGAAACACATTAAATGTTTGTTGAGTGATGTCTCTGGCAATAAATGATAACCATTTATGATGAATAGCAACAGATTAAATTTTGCTCACTATTTTCCATTTGCTCTGACCAGATAGATACATTTTTTAAGCTCTTACTGTTTACTAGGCACTGTTCTTGTTCAGTTGCCCAGTCACATTTGACTCTTTGTGACCCCATGGACTGCAGCATGCCGGTCCTCTCTGTCCATCACTATCTCCCAAGGTTTGCCCAAGTTCCAGCCATCTCATCCTCTGATGCCCTCTTCTCCTTCTGCTCTCAATCTTTCCCAGCATCCGGGGCTTTTCCAATGAGTCAGCTATTTGCATCAGATGACCAAAATACTGGAGTTTCAGCTTCAGCATCAGTCCTTCCAATGAGTACTCAAGGCTAATTTCCCTTAAGACTGGTTTGATCTCCTTGCTGTCCAAGGGACTCTCGGGAGTCTTCTCCAGCACCACAGTTCGAAGGTGCCAATTCTTCGGCATTCTGCCTTCTTTACAGTCCAGTTCTCACAACCATATGTGACCACTGGGAAGACCAGAGCCTTGACTATATAGACCTTGTTTAGCAGAGTAATGTCTATGCTTTTCAACACACTGTCTAGGTTTGTCATGACTTTCCTGCCAAGAAGCTGACATCTTCTGACTTCATGACCTCAGTCACCATCCACAGTGATTTTAGAGCCCAAGAATAGGAAATCTGTCACCATTTCCACCTTTTCCCCCTCTATTTGCCATGAAGTAATGGGGCTGGATGCCATGATCTTAACATTTTTTTTTTAACATTTACTTTTAAGTTGATTCTTTCACTCTCCTCCTACACCCTTATCATGAAGCTCTTTAGTTCTCTTCACTTTCTGCCATTAGAGTGGTATCACTCACATATCTGAGGTTGTTGATGTCTCTCCCGCCTATCTTGATTCCCGCTTTTAACTCATCTAGCCTGGCATTTCTCATAATGTGCTCGGTGTATAAATTAAACAGGGTGACAGCAGACAGCCCTGTTGTACTTCTTTTTCAATCTTGAACTGATAAGTTGTTTCATACAGGGTTCTGACTGTTGCTTCTTGACCTGCATACAGATTTCCCAGGAGATAGGAAAGATAGTCTGGTGTTTCCTTCTCTTTAAGAGCTTTCCAGTTTTTTATGATCCAAATAGTCAAAGGCTTTGGCATAGCTGATGAAACAGAGGTAGATGTTTTGCTAGAATTCCCTAGCTTTCTCTGTGATCTAGCGAATGTTGGCAGTTTGATCTCTGGTTCCTCTTCCTTTTCTAAACCCAGCTTGGACATCTGGAAGTTCTTGGTTTGCATAACGCTGAAGCCTAGCATGCAAGATTTTAAGCATGACCTTACTTGCATCAGAGAGGAGTGCAATTGTCCAATGGTTAGCACATTCTGTAGTACTACCCTTCTTGGGAACTGGGATGAAGATTGACCTTTTCCAGTCCTGTGGCCACTGCTGAATCTTCCAGATTAGATGACATACTGAATGCAACACCTTGATGGCATCATCCTTTAGGGTTTTTAATAGTTCTACTGGAATTCTGTCATATCCACTAGCTTTATTAACAACAGTGCTTTCTAAGGTCCACTTGAGTCTGCTCTCCAGAACGTTTGGCTCTGGGTGGTTGACCACACCATAGTAGCAATCCAGTTCATTTGGATCTTTTTTGTATAGTTCTTCAGTGTATTCTTTCCACTAGGCACTGGACTAAAGCATATTTCATGGGTAAACTCATGTATACTAACTCACACATATATATAATGTATCATATACTTGTTCAGTCACTAAGTCATGTCCTACTCTTTGCAACCCCATGGACTGAAGCCCACCAGGCTTCCTTGTCCTTCACTATCATATACTTAATGTAACATATTTAATATATACAAGGCTATGGTTTCTCCTGTGGTCATGTATGGATGTGAGAGTTGGACTGTGAAGAAGGCTGAGTGCCGAAGAATTGATGCTTTTGAACTGTGGTGTTGGAGAAGACTCTTGAGAGTCCCTTGGACTGCAAGGAGATCCAACCAGTCCATTCTGAAGGAGATCAGCCCTGGGATTTCTTTGGAAGGAATGATGCTAAAGCTGAAACTCCAGTACTTTGGCCACCTCATGCGAAGAGTTGACTCATTGGAAAAGACTCTGATGCTGGGAGGGGTTGGGGGCAAGAGGAGAAGGGGACGACAGAGGATGAGATGGCTGGATGGCATCACTGACTCGATGGATGTGAGTCTCAGTCAACTCCAGGAGTTGGTGATGGACAGGGAGGCCTGGCGTGCTGCGATTCATGGGGTCGCAAAGAGTCAGATACGACTGAGCGACTGATCTGATCTGATCTGATGCATATAAAATGTATATAGGTAAAATCTGTCTTTATAAAAATAAGGTTCTAAAGAGCAGAGATAGTCTTAAGTCTCTTTAGTGTTTCCCCCCATATACCTGGCAAAATGCTATCATGTAATTGTCACTCAGCAAAGACTTGTTGATTAAAAATCATGTTCTTTTGTGACTTGACATTTCATAGTGCTCTAGAAGACAAATGGTAGCTCAGTTTTAAAGATCTGCTTGCCAATGCAGGAAGCATGGGTTTGAGCCCTGGTTTGGGAAGATCCCCTGGAGGAGGGCATGGCAACCCGCTTGCCTGGAGAATCCCCATGGACAGAGGAGCCTGGCAGGCCACAGTCCATGGGGTTGCAAGAGAGTTGGACATGACTGAAGGGCTGAATACCACCAAAAACAAGACAAATAGTTCCCCAGGGCAATATAGAAATAAACTGAGTAACTTAAACCAGAGGTAAAATAGCAAAAGCCAGCGAAGCCTAGCTTTCTCTCTTATGTATTAAAATGCCATTGATTTACTAGAGTCAGTCCTTCAGCAAGTTAAATGCCTGGTATTAGGCTGGAGAGGGACGATAAACTTCTACTCACTTACAGTCTAAATGTAGAGCCCAGAGTAGTATATATGAATATGAGAACCATTAAATGGTGGATCGAGTGGTACTGTTTAGAACATGAGCTCAGAAAAGGAAGGATTAGGGGTCAAAATAATAGAGTAGTTCCCTAACTATACAGGCCTTTGAGTCAGACAGGTGGGGCATGACTCTGCTTTTTTTTGCTGTGTTTTGAGGCAAATTGGTTAACTGTTCTGAGCTTTTTGCATCTCTAAAATGGAGTTCTACCTCCCTGTGGAGTTGTGACAGTTATAGATCATGTATGTTAAACTCTTGGACATTGCTTTACAAAGGTAAACAGTCATTTGGATTAGTCAAAAAAAGTTTTGAGATGAAGTGGTAATTTAGCTAGACCTTAAAGGATTAGGCTTTGGTTGAGAGAGGGAGGGATCAAGGGTAAGCAAAACAGGATGGGAATAGCACATATGAGCAAGAGTGAGAAAGGGAGCTCTTTAAGCAGAATGGGAGAAGTGGGCAGTGGGGGAAAACTAAATGTGTTCAGTGAAATGAATTCATGTGGTTGGGAGCCTGATTAGCATGGCAGGGGTGTCGTGATTGTAAATGACATGGGGGCGGGAGGATCCTCAGTTGTTCTGTTCTCTGTCTGGAGCAACTCTGAACCTAACTTCTAGATGGCATACTATTGTGACTAAAGAGGTGGCAAGAATACACAGAACTGTACAAAAAAGATCTTCATGACCCAGATAATCACAATGGTGTGATCACTCACCTAGAGCCAGAGATCCTGGAATGTGAACTCAAGTGGGGCTTAGAAAGCATCAGCACAAAGAAAGCTAGTGGAGATGATAGAATTTGAATTGAGATATTTCAGATCCTAAAAGATGATGCTGTTGAAGTTCTGCACTCAATATGCCAGCAAGTTGGAAAACTCAGCAGTGGCCACAGGACTGGAAAAGGTCAGTTTTCATTCCAATCCCAAAGAAAGGCAATGCCAAAGAATGCTCAAACTACCACACAATTGTACTCATCTCACATGCTAGTAAAATAATGCTTAAAATTCTCCAAGCCAGTCTTCAGCAATACATGAACCATGAACTTCCAGATGTTCAAGCTGGTTTTAGAAAAGACAGAGGAACCAGAGATCAAATTGCCAACATCTGTTGGATCATCGAAAAAACCAGAGAGTTCCAGAAAAACATCTATTTCTGCTTCATTGACTTTGCCAAAGCCTATGACTGTGTGGATCACAATAAACTGTGGAAAATTCTAAAACAGATGAGAATACCAGACCACCTGACCTGCCTCTTGAGAAATATGTATGCAGGACAGGAAGCAACAGTTAGAACTGGACATGGAACAGCAAACTGGCTCCAAATCCGAAAAGGAGTACATTAAGGCTGTATATTGTCATCCTGCTTATTTAACTTATATGCAGAGTACATCATGAGACTGCTGGTCTGGATAAAGCACAAGCTATAATCAAGATTGCCAGGAGAAACATTAGTAACCTCAGATATGCAGATGACACCATCCTTATGGCAGAAAGTGAAGAAGAACTAAAAAGCCTTTTGATGAAAGTGAAAGAAGAGAGTGAAAAAGTTGGCTTAAAGCTCAACATTCAGAAAACTAAGATCATGGCATTGGGTCCCATCACTTCATGGCAAATAGATGAGGAAACAGTGGAAACAGTGACAGACTTTATTTTGGGGGGCTCTAAAATCACTGCAGATGGTGACTGCAGTGATTAAATTAAGACTCTCGCACCTTGGAAGGAAAGTTATGACCAACCTAGACAGCATATTCAAAAGCAGAGACATTACTTTGCCAACAAAGGTCCGTCTAGTCAAGGCTCTGGTTTTTCCAGTGGTCATGTATGGATGTGAGAGTTGGACTATAAAGAAAGCTGAGCACCAAAGAATTGATGCTTTTGAACTGTGGTGTTGGAGAAGACTCTTGAGAGTCCCTTGGACTGCAAGGACATCCAACCAGTCCATTCTAAAGTAGATCAGTCCTGGGTGTTCTTTGGAAGGACTGATGTTGAAGCTGAAACTCCAGTACTTTGGCCACCTGATAGGACGAACTGATTCACTGGAAAAGACCCTGATGCTGGGAAAGATTGAAGGCGGGAGAAGAATGGGACAACAGAGGATGAGATGGTTGGATGGCATCACCGACTCAATGGAGATGAGTTTGGGTAAACTCTGGGAGTTGGTGATGGACAGGGAGGCCCAGCGTGCTGCAGTCCATGGGGTCGCAAAAAGTTGGACAGGACTGAGCAACTGAACTGAACTGAAATACCCCTTTATATTTGCTTTTCCTTCTAGCACTTGGCATGTTGTTTTGTGTATTATGGGCAATAAATATGTTGTTTTTATATAAATTAATGGTTTGCATGCCGACAGTCTTTCACTTTGCTTTCTATTGCACAGGTTTAATGTGTGTATATATGTGGCTGTCCCTCCATGAAAGAGGAAAGGTATGTGTGTGTGTTCGTAAAAAGATAATTGGTATATGCTCAGGAATCTTAGAATTAAAGTCTATAGAAGTTTAATATGAAATCAATTTTCTGTAGAGTGTGTGTGTGTGTATATATATATATGAGTGTTTTCTGTTTTGCTAAATTCCTTGTTATCACTTATAGTATATTCTCTTAAGGAAGTACTTCAAAATGTCAGATTTTAATAATAGAATTAATTATAATGCATAGAATATCTACATCAAGACTTTTTTCCAAGTTTTAAAATAAATAAATGGATATCTTTTGGCATATTAAATTTTAATTCATTGAGCTTACTTTGATGTTTAATAAATTAAGTCCATCAGTCAGTAACTTGACCTATAGAATGACTGAATATGACTCAGAAAAAGAAGACATTTTCTAAAATACCAGACTTAATTTTAGGTGAGATTAATCTATTAGCTAGCCACGTGCTAGATAACTTGGTTTTCCCAGGCCCAAAGACCTAGGAATAATTTGTCCTTACTAAACTTGAATATTGTACTCTAAGGAAAATATGTTTGAAAAAATGAATTTTTATTTTCTGTGCTTTAGAAATAGCTATTTGAGGAATTTATAGGATTTTCCCAGGTGTCTGATTGAGGCTGTCTAATTCTTATGTAGATTTTCTCCAACAAACAACACTTAGTTTGCAGAATGGTGGCTCACAGGAAAATGGCTGCCTATCAGAGGCAGAAGTATAATTATGATATCATTAGAAATATTTAAATATAAATAGCATTCTATATTTGTCCTTGTCACTTGTCTGGGTTTTGACAGGAGGAGCCAGTTTTGATGGGATTCCTGTGGCCCCATAGATTTTTATCCTGTTATCCAATTTTCCGCTGCACTGCTCTCCTTCTGTCAAACTGACTGCCAGCCAGCCTTACATTTTCCCGGGAGGAGGAGCAGTGCTTTGTATTATAGTGGACAGAGTAAGGAGAACAAAACACTGATTTCTCCCCTCCAAGGGCTGCACTGTCTCTATTCTAATGGAAAATTCCATTGTCTGAGGGTTGAGAGGATAGGGAAATAGGGAAGAGGAAAGACCTCATGTTTCCGTTCAGTGGTGCAAGGAGAGGTTGCAAAGCAGACCCAGAGACCAAGCTGAGCAGCATACAGATCAGCACGCAGTTTTCCAGGATGCTCAGTCACAGGAGTGGCTGAAATGCTGCCCAAACTGGTTTGTGCTGAGTATTCCCTAGCATTTCAAATATTGGCTTGCTATTGTGTAAAATAAAAGGATGCTTATCCATCATGGTGTGTGGGAAAAGAGAAGGAGCATTTTCCTTACCGGTGAAGATATCGCAGTGGATGCTATATTATTTGGGGTTTTTCCATCAACATTGGCTCATAATTCAGGGGTTAGAACAGAGATCAGACAAGTAGCAAAAATGAGTGCATTTGACAGTGTTAAACAATAAGAGTGAGAAGTGGGGTGCAATGGCAAACAGGCCACATCTAACAGCCTTCAAGGTGCCAAATTGCAAAAACCAAACCAAAACATGGTTTTCTATGATTCAACATCTGCTGGATCATAGAAAAAGCAAGAGAGTTCCAGAAAAACATCTATTTCTGCTTTATTGCCCATGCCAAAGCCTTTGACTCTGTGGATCACAATAAACTGTGGAAAATTCTGAAAGAGATGGGAATACCAGACCACCTGACCTGCCTCTTGAGAAACCTGTATGCAGTTCAGGAAGCAACAGTTAGAACTGGACATGGAACAACAGACTGGTTCCAAATAGGAAAAGGAGTACGTCAAGGTTGTATATTGTCACCTTGCTTATTTAACTTATATGCAGAGTACATCATGAGAAATGCTGGACTGTAAGAAGCACAAGCTGGAATCAAGATTGCTGGGAGAAATATCAATAACCTCAGATATGCAGATGACACCACCCTTATGGCAGAAAGTGAAGAAGAACTAAAAAGCCTCTTGATGAAAGTGAAAGAGAAGAGTGAAAAAGTTGGCTTAAAGCTCAACATTCAGAAAACGAAGATCATGACATCTGGTCCCATCACTTCATGGCAAATAGATGGGGAAACAGTGGAAACAGTGTCAGACTTTATTTTTGGGGGCTCCAAAATCACTGCAGATGGTGGCTGCAGCCATGAAATTAAAAGACGCTTACTCCTTGGAAGGAAAGTTATGACCAATCTAGACAGCATTTTCAAAAGCAGAGACATTACTTTGCAATGACTTTGCAACAAAGGTCCGTCTAGTCAAGGCTATGGTTTTTCCTGTGGTCATGTATGGATGTGAGAGTTGGACTATTAAGAAAGCTGAGCACTGAAGAACTGATGGTTTTGAACTGTGGTGTTGGAGAAGACTCTTGAGAGTCTCTTGGACTGCAAGGAGGTCCAGCCAGTCTATCCTAAAGGAGATCAGTCCTGGGTAGTCATTGGTAGGACTGATGTTGAAGCTGAAACTTCAGTACTTTGGCCACAAATAAGTCAGATATGAAGACCTCACTCATTTGAAAAGACCCTGATGCTGGGAAAGATTGAAGGCAGGAGAGAAGGGGATGACAGAATATGAGATGGTTGGATGGCATTACTGACTCAGTGACATGAGTTTGGATAAACTCCAGGAGTTTGTGATGGACAGGGAGGCCCTGCGTGCTGCGGTTTATGGGGTTGCAAAGAGTCAGACACGACTGAGCAACTGAACTGAAACCAAAACGTACTCTTCAGGCCACACATGTTATTAAGCTGAATGTTGCCCATGGCCTCTGAGATATAATTTCTGGGCTGAGGAAGGACTAGTCCTGTAGGCCTGCTAAAAAGCCAGTGATATGTAAGGTAACCGAGAGGGCAGTTTTTAAATAACTGTGATCTCTTATTTTTAAGATTAAGGCCTTATTGTGTCTCAGGAACCATATTTTGTTTACATCATTTAAGCCTTGTAATAATCTTTGAAAAACCAATTCATTACATATGTAAAAGGCAGGAAGTTCAGCAAATATTTTCCTTCTCATTTACATTGTAAGTAAACCATGGACGTTTTTCTTAGTTGCTTGGGAATATATTTAGCATCTTGCATTATAAATCAATTTCTATACTTGTCAGTACAAATGCATTATATGAAATGGAAAATGTTGAATTATACAAGAAATTATGTCAGCTGTTTAAGTTCCATTCTGAGCGTGTAGTGAGATGTCTTAGTGAGTAGGGTATGATTTTCTCATAAGTGTGTGAGTAATTAAGGTATTAGGAACAAATGTGAAAGAAATTCATCCTTCTTACTTTCTCAGGAGTCTGTGCTTTAAAACAGAGGTTGTACAACCTTATGGATTAGAGATATTTGTCTTTACCCTTGGTCACATAGCAAATGAAAAAGATTAATCTGTCTTTTGACATCAAAAAGAGTGGTGATGACTATCAAAGTTCTGGGCTTTGGGGAATTGCTTAATCAATGCTTGAGTAAATATATTTGCCAATGTAGTGTATAAGATACTCATATACTATACAATACAGTATCCTTGACTATATTTTGAAATACTTTGAGCCCTTTAAATCAAATAATTTAATTTTTGGTAGGTTCAGTGTGTATAAGGTAATGTTTTGAGCACAGATAAACACTGAAACTCCACTTGATTTGCTTTTCGACTCACATGCTGCTGCTAAGTCACTTCAGTCGTGTCCAACTCTGTGCGACCCCAGAGATGGCAGCCCACCAGGTTCCCCCATCCCTGGGATTCTCCAGGCAAGAACACTGGAGTGGGTTGCCATTTCCTTCTCCAATGCATGAAAGTGAAAAGTGAAAGTGAAGTCACTCAGTCATGTCTGACTCTTAGCGACCCCATGGACTGCAGCCCACCAGGCTCCTCCATCCATGGGGTTTTCCAAGCAAGAGTACTGGAGTGGGGTGCCATCGCCTAAGTGTGTCTAATCAGTCATGTACTGTTGCCCCATCCATCTTAAGAGACATGGGTATGAGACAAATCGGAAAACGGCAGTAGTGCTTAATAATAGCATTTAGTGTTCACTAGCTTTTAACAAAGCTAAAATTAGGTAAGTTTGTACAGCTGTGGTGTAAGAAGCTAAACATTCAAGTATTGAAAAAAAAAATCAATAAAACAAAAAAATTTTGTTGCTGTCAAATCTACACATTAACTTTATATCCTGAAATTCTATTTGATTTTAGTATGAGATTAAAAACACATGTATTCTACTCTTTTTCTTAATAAAATATTCTCATTGACCATCTATATAGTAGATTCACTAGTATAGTAGTTCACTAGAATTCTACATTAACCAGAAAAGTAAGAGAAACTAAATAGTATAGTCTTGAGCAAGTAGCAGGTAGAATTACCTGATTACCTACTTAAGGTTGTACTAAAAGTATGTGGACAAATAGAGATCAATAGTTAGTAGTTACATGTTTTAACTTGCATTTTCCTATCTCTTTTAAGAAGAACCAGATGCGAATATTTTCTGACTTTATTCACAGGAGCAAGTTTATCCTAGGTTTTACCATTTTTAGTGAATCAAGGTTGTAAAACAGGAACCCAGCTATGCAGTGTCAGAATCTCTTGAGGTAGATTTTTTTGCTCTTCACTAGAATAAATTTAAAACTAGAAATACAAAATCAGAAGAAACTATTTCCATGTGTATTTGCATCCTTTTTTAGTAGAGTTGAGGCTATGGAAGATCTACCTTAAGATTTCCTGGCTTCCTGTTAGTGTCCTCCTTGTATCATTACACTCAGTCTGCACCATTTTTCAATTCATGGATTCCAATAGCATTTTAATGGTGTCTTTTTTGCTGGCTCATCTGGAGGACATTGATTCTGTTGTTCCAATAACAGATGAAATATAGTTTGTGGTTGCTCTGGGGACTAAAAGAAACTCATTACAGCTTCCCGTTCCTCTATGTGTCGCCAAAAATGTTATTGTTGGTCAGGTCTGGAGATATCTTCTGAATCTGTGACTATTTTTTAGATTTTCACAATAGCACATTTCGTAAATACCATAAAATTTGCTGCAAGAGTTGGTCTTTAAATAATCAGGGCTCTCTATCTCTGTTCCAGAGACAGAGGAAGAAACAAAATGAACCTTTTGGAGTGAGCAGTTCTTATAGATTTCTAAGGGAAATTCCAAGTGTACAATCTTTTTATGTAACTTAGCTATTCTAAAGGTTAAAATTCTAAATGAATAAGTCAAAAACTGTGAAGTAAAAAGGGAAATACTTAAAGAAAAGTTATAGTTCTCTAAACCTCTGCTATTCAGAATGTGACCTGCTGGCCTGCAATTTCAGCATCACCTGGATGTCTGAAATGGTAAAACCTTCTCCTTACCCCAGACGTTCAAAATCAGAATCTGAATGTTAACAAGATCATGGGGGATTTCTGTGAACATTCAAGTCACAGAAGCATATAGTTGGTTTTTATGCAATCAACACAATAATTTCAAACTTATCACTAGATGGTATTTTTATAAAGCATTGGCGTTTACAGAGGCAAACTGCTTTATAAATACAGTCTGAATTATTTCTGTTTCAATCTGCATCACAGGTAAATTATCTCTCCAATATGGCCAATTTAATTTTTAATTGTTAATGTAAGCTTAAAGATAGATAAACTTAGAACAGAGAACATAAAATGAAATCAAACCCCAAGGTCACATTTGAAAACCCAAAATACCTGCAAACATGCTATGAAATATCCGTGTGTGTTTAAATGTATGAATCTTCAAAATTATCCATTGTTTAAATTACTTGAGTTTTTGACAGAATAGTTACTTTTGACTTATTTGAGTGTAAAAATGCCACTGGGGAAGGAAGCATATGTTTTCCTCTTCTCAAAATTCAAACTGGCTGAATGAATTAAACTCAAACTTAGGAAAATAATTTACCTTCAGGCTGCGCTTTTCTCATCATAGTGACAACCAGAGTTTAAGAGTGACATGAGTTGTATTTATGGACACCTGTAACCGTAAGTTTTAATAAGGATGTTTTCTTTGGTAGCAGTCACAGTTGGTCATTATGTCAGACTTGCTGGTAAAGGTAATCACTGATATTTGCTCTAATATTTGGATGCCTAATGATCTGATGGTGTGGAATTATTTTCTTGGATATTCTCATTTTACCTCCTTTCCTCTGTAAATTCTTCTCTCCCTCCTTCTTCCCCCTCTTCTTCTCCTTCCTTCCTCCCCCACCCAAGTAAGTATTTGAGTGCCTATTGTGTGTATGTGACTTTTTTTTAGACTGTAGAAAGATTCAAAAGGAACTGAAGATTTGACTCTTGTCTTCCAGAATCTTCCAAGTTCCTAGGAATTTCCTGGGATAAGCCCCTTTATTGCCATATCCTATCTTAGTGATTTTCTTGTTGTCATTATGACCCAGGGCCAGTTACTTCTATTTTTCACTTTAGTTTCTTTGTTCTCTTTCCATATTACTCCTGTTTCTTTATATGTAGATCAGTTACTGTGGAAACATTACTGTTTTGGGTGTGGTTACCACCACAATTTGTGTATGAGTCTTCAAATTTGAGTATGTGAAACCAAGATCACACATCACACTTGTAATAATGTTCATGCTTTTTTTCTAGACATGCTGTAGTTTAACTGAGATGTTTTCTTATGAAACAGATTTTACTTGTTCAGTGCATTTTAAATTTTAACTTAGGTGTATCTAGCAAAAAAAAAAAAATATGTTTGTGTTATAACATAACATGTTATAACATAACATAACATGCTCATTTGGTCCTAAAATAGAGAAGTAGCATTCAACTCTGTAACAAAGTTTTCCAAACCCCATAAATTCTGGAAAAAAAAAAGAAAATATAAATTTAAAAAATTATTTTTTAAAATCTAGCTTTTAGGTCTATAGTAGGTTGCCTGTAAAGTGAAGGTGGTGAATTTTTGCCCCTCATCTCATGTCCCAGAGTGAAAGATTCGAACTTAAATTCCAGTGGTGGGGCACACAAATTAATTGACAATAGACAGAGTAACAGGAAAAAAGTTTATTATGTGTGTGGGAGTACTCAGTAATTAGCAGAATAGCCAGAGGTAGAGGTTTATATTTCAGTTTAACCAAAACAAGGGTGAGGGGTGGTGTGTTGGGTGGATGTGGTTAGTTCCTCAGTGTGAAAGCACAGAAGGTTCTGTTGGACAGTCTTCTTGGAAAAAGGCTGGAAGCTGCCCCAGAAGGGGTTAAAGTGAAAAAGTGAAGTTGCTCAGTTGTGTACGACTCTTTACGACCCCATAGACTGAAGTGACTTAGCAGCAGCAGCAGCAGCAGCAGCAGACTGTAGCCCACCAGGCTCCTTCGTCCATGGAATTTTCCAGGCAAGAGTGCTGGAGTGGGTTGCCATTTCCTTAAAGGCACTGTATTTTGGGAAGGCTTTCCTGTCATCACATAAGAACATTTCAGATAAGATTTCTTTCTTCTGGAAATAGAACTGCCATACGACCCGGCAGTCCCACTGCTGGGCATACACACTGAGGAAACCAGAAGGGAAAGAGACACGTGTACCTCAGTGTTCATCGCAGCACTGTTTATAATAGCCAGGACATGGAAGCAACCTAGATGTCCATCAGCAGATGAATGGATAAGAAAGCTGTGGTATATATACACAATGGAGTATTACTCAGCCATTAAAAAGAATTCATTTGAATCAATTCTAATGAGGTGGATGAAACTGGAGCCTATTATACAGAGTGAAGTAAGCCAGAAAGAAAAACACCAATACAGTATACTAATGCATATATATGGAATTTAGAAAGATGGTAACAATGACCCTGTATGTGAGATAGCAAAAGATACACAGATGTATAGGACAATCTTTTGGACTCTGTGGGAGAGGGAGAGGGTGGGATGATTTGGGAGAATGGCATTGAAACATGTATAATATCATATATGAAATGAATCGCCAGTCCAGGTTTGATGCAGGTTACAGGATGCTTGGGGCTGGTGCACTGGGATGACCCAGAGGGATGGTACAGGGAGGGAGGTGGGAGGGGGGTTCAGGATGGGGAACACGTGTACACCGAGGTGGATTCATGTTGATGTATGGCAAAACCAATATTGTAAAGTAATTAGCCTCCAATTAAAATAAATAAATTTATATTAAAAAAAAGATTTATTTCTTCTGACCTCTTCAACAACTTTTCCAACAGTTTTTAGAAAAAACTTAAAAAAGTTATGCTTTGTGTTTGTAATATGCATTAATGCTCCAGTAATTCATAGGAGGGTCCCATTTAATGCTGCAGAAATTCTCCAAACAGCTTTTGTCCCTTTAATAGAAGTACCTAGATCCCAAACAGGATTTTATTGTCATTTTCTTTAAACAAAAATGTCATTTTCTTTCAGGCAAAACAGGCTATTTCACTAAAACATGTACCTTTGACCCATTTTATCTAAAAGTTGCTTAGACTGTAGATTTCTAGATTAGTTTTATTGTAAATTATTTGATAACAGTGATAATGCTAAAATTAGTTCAGTGTTTGAAAAGTGAAATTGGAATGACTTGGAAGTAACTTGTGAGCTTTTTATGTTTAAGAGTAACAGATCATGAATGTTCTAAGTATATATATTTTTTTCTTTGCTTAAGTTTCATGACTTAAAAAATATACAATTTAAAAATCAAATGATTGGTTGTAAGATTACTACCAAATATTTTTGTTCTCTTCTTACTTTTGATGTCTGATTTGGTATCTAAATCTCCAGGATCCTATATCTATAAATTTTCTTTTTTTTTTTAAGTTAATCAAGATGAAACTCTTTCTTCTTCCTCCCTCCCTCCCTCCCTTCCTTCCTGTCTTTTTTTTTTCTTTAAAATAAAGGTACCTTCTTTATTGGAGTAAAATTCTGAAAAAGTCACACGTGATTAACATTAATAAGAAATGATGGCCACAGGTTTCCATCTGAAACCATTACCAAGTGCATGGAGGCCACCAGTGTTCCCTTACACTGGTGTGGTGGCACAGTGGACTGCTGCAGAGGGGAGACAGTTCTGCTACTCTCACTTCCTCCTTTACCACAGTCCCTCTGGAAGCCTGGCCAAGTCTCAACTGAGAGTGACAGAAAGTCCTTTGTCCCCTAATATGAGTCATATGCCTTTTAACTCCAGTATATGATTTTATTCTGTGGAGTCTAGAAAGTTTTCTTAGGTTCCAAGAGTCCCTTTATTTAAAAATGCAAATTCTCATGAGATGGCTTAGTTATCATTACTGCCTTACTAGGATACAGCTGACAGTAACAGGGCGTAACACAATACTTGGAACAGACTGAACAGTTGGGAGGCCACCCAAAGTGTTGGAAAGGTGGTGGATGGAAACTCATTCAGGTAATTCTGCATTGTATGTCAGCACTTTTCATGCAGAATATTGATTTCATCTATAACATAGTGTTTAACTCTTTATGATATTGAAGAGAACCCTTTTGTATTTGAGAATGTCTTAGAAATCATTTCATGGGACTCTTCTGACATGGAACTGATGTCATGGGTACATGAGTCATACTGCCTGGGATAATAATATGTGCCCAGCACCTAGGGACACTGTAGACCCATAAGGATATTGTGGTTTATAGAGGCCTTCATCTGGGGACTTTCCTGGGTCTGTTGACTGTTGTCCTGTCCTTGTGCCAGAACCAGATGTAGCTCTGAATTATCTGATCAGTTTAATCTTAAAAAAGATTAAGCAGATACCTGCCTTTTGCTACTGTCACAGCTCCCCCAACCCTTGCCAGCTCTCCACTCCCACTTTGCAGGGGGTGTCTGTGTCTCAATGCTACTATTCAAAAATGTAAGATATGGTACATCTGCTTGTATGGATTCCTGAGACTCAAAAAGTTCCCAGCAATTAAAATTATATATATATATATATATTTATGTATTAATATTTACAAAAGTTCTTGAAGTATTTTTACAGCTTAGATTCCTCAGAGTTTGAGATGCAAGAGGTTTATTAACACATTATTGATGGGGATTTTCGCAGAAACTAACAACTATGGCTGGCAATTTGTTATGTAAGTGAACATTGAAACACTCTGGTCAATAATGTCCGGGTAACAAAGACTTACTAGTACATTTCTGGTCAATAAATTGTTAGGGATTAACAGCTGTGTGGCAGGGGAAGGAGGTGAAACTAAGGTCGGATAGAAGAGGAAGTCAAACTGTGAAGGAGACCTGGAAAGCCTTGGCCAATCTGGTGAGCACCTCTGGAGAGAGCATTGTCTGTCAGAGTCTTGGACCAAGATGCCTAACTTAGAGGATACATGCTGACCCAGGTAGCATAAGGTTGTAAACACGGTGGCTATCTGCAGTTAAAGCTGACCCTGAAAGAGCTGACTGCACAGGACTTCCTTTTCATGATGCCTATTCACTACCTGATATCTCTTCAAATGATTGAATAGTAACTTTTTGGTTTTCTTTATCATTTACAATATAGTGTGTCAGAGCTTATAACTGCAACCATTTGAATGTTGCATAAAGATTAAGTGTAGGGGTTTGGCACTCTACTGAACATAGTATCGGAAGTCCTAGTTAGAGTAATTAGGCAAGAAAGAAAAATAAAATGTATACAAATTGGAAAGGAAGAAGTAAAACTGTCACTATTTGCAGATGACATAATATTATACATTACTGCTACTGCTAAGTCACTTCAGTCATGTCCAACTCTGTGCGACCCCATAGACGGCAGCCCACCAGGCTCCCCCGTCCCTGGGATTCTCCAGGCAAGAATACTGGAGTGGGTTGCCATTTCCTTCTCCAATGCATAAAAGTGAAAAGTGAAAGTGAAGTTGCTCAGTCATGTCTGACTCTTAGCGACTCCATGGACTGCAGCCTATCAGGGTCCTCCGTCCATGGGATTTTCCAAGCAAGAGTACCGGAGTGGGGTGCCATTGCCTTCTCTGAATTTTATACATTAAAAAGCCCTAAAGGCTCCACCAAAAACTATTGGCAATAATAAATAAAATTTTACTAAGTTGCAGGATACAAAATCAGCATACAAATGTGTATTGTGTTTCTATATGCTAACAGCAAGCTAGCAGAAAAAAAATAAGAAAATCCCACTTGTGATCACAGAAAAAAGAATAAAATACCCAGGAATAAATTTAACCAAGAAGTTGAAAGACATATATACTGAAAACTAAGGACATTATTGAAAGAAATTAAAGAAGACACAAATAAATTGAAAGATTATTCTCTGCTCATGGATTGGAAGAAATAATGTTACTAAAATGTCCATATTACCTAAAGCAGTCCACAGATTCAGTGCAATCCCTATCAAAATCCCAATGACATTTTTTTCACAGAAATATAATAAAAAATTCTAAAATTTATATGGAACCACAAAAGGCCCCAAATAGTCAAGCAATTCTGAGGAAAAAGAACTAAGCTGGAGATGTCACATTCCCTGATTTCAAACTACATGGTAGGGCTATAGTAATCAAAACAGCATGGTATCAGCAGAAAAACACATATTTAAATCAATGAAACAACTGAGAGCCCAGAAATAAATGCACACGTATATGGACAATTAAATTACAACAAAGAAGCAAAGAACATACGATGGAGAAAGAATCTGGTCAATAAATAGTACTGGAAAAACAACCACATGGAAAATGTAACCAGGGCCACTATCTTACAGCATACGAAGGGTCAACACACAATGGCTGAAGAGCGTGGAAGACCTAAAGCCATAAAACTCACAGAAGAAACCATTGTGTGCTTTCTGACATTGCTCTTAGCAAGATCTTTCTAGATAGGTCTCCTTAAGCAAGGAAAACAAAAGCAAAAATAAGCAAATAGGACTACAATTATAAAGCTTCTGCACAGCAAAGGAAACTATCACAAAATCAAAAGACATTTCAAACATGTAAAGATATTTGCTAGTTGTATATTCAATAAGGGGTGACTATAAGAAACATACAAAGAACTCATGCAACTCAACAATGACAAAAACTACCCAACTTAAACAATGGACAGAGGAGTTGAATAGGCATTTTTTCCCCCCAAAGAAGACATATAGTTGGTGAACAAGCACACAAAAAGACATTCAGCATGACTAATTATTAGGGAAGTGCAAATCAAAGTTGTAGTGAAACATTACCTCTACCCTGTTAAAAAGGATGTTATCAAAAAGGCAAGAGATAACAAGTTTTGGCAAGAATGTGGGAAAAAGAGAACATTTATTCACTGCTGGTAGGAATGCAAATTACTGCAGCTACTGTGGAAAATAGTATGGAGAGTCCTCCAAAAAAAAAAAAATCAAGAATAGATCTACCAAATGATCCAGCTTTCCCACTTCTGGCTATTTATCCAAAGAATACAAAATTATTAATTCAGAAAATATATCCACAACTATGATCGTTGCTGTGTTATTTACAATAGTGGAGATTTGGAAACAACCTGGGTGCCCATCAACCAATGAATTGATAAGATAGAGTATATTATATATATACATAGTGGGATATTACTCATCCCTAAGAAAATGAAACCTTTCAATTTTCAGCGACATGGATGAACCTTGAGAATATTATGCTAATGAAATAAATGCAACAAATACTATATTTTATACATATGTGGAATATAATAAATAAATGAACAAACTAAATGAAAAAAGCACTCCCCTGTAGATACAGAGAACAGAGTAGTGGTTACGAAAGGAGAAGAAGCTGAAGCAGCGGGAGGGTAAATGGGTAAGCAGGGTCAACTGTATGGTGATGGAAACTAAATTTTTGGTGGTGAGTACACCGTAGTGTACACAGAAGTAGCAATATAACGTATACGCGAAGCAGTGTATAAACCAGTGTTACCTCAATAAAAAAAAATTAAAAAGGAAGGTGCTTGGTTCAGATTCTCTGTCTCCACTTATTAGCTGTAGGGGTAGGTTTCTTAACCTCTGTAAACACCAGCCTCCCCATTTTTGGGTCTTTGGATGAGTAAATGAGTTCATGCAAATTTATTGGCTTTTGTATCTGGCATATTGTAATGTGCTCAGTAAGTGTTACTTGTTATTAATAGTAAGTTTTTGTCATCCTTATTCTCTGCCCTTACTTGATCCAGAATTTAGACCCTAAGAAAATTTCCAAATGCCCTATTCAGTATTAGAAGTAGAAACCAACTCCCAAAATATGTCTGCCTATTAGGCATCATGGTGACAGAACAAAAACTATGTTAAAATAATTAAATAAGTGCAAGGCAAGGGGTGAGAGAAAACACCATCTGCTGGCTCTCTGTGAGTCATTTAGGAGGAGTTGGAGGATAATGAAGGCCATTGCATTCTGGTCATGGATGGGTCCTTCTGCTTGGCTGGTGTTATCGCCTTTCTCCGAATAAAAATAGCCCATGCATCCTTTACCACAGCTCAGTAAACACGGATTGTGTGAATAAAAATAAAAGGATGCACAACAAAAATCTTTGGGGAGGTTTGCTGCAATTTATTTTGTTTCTGAGTGTACCAGTGAATTTCAGTAAAATCAACAATTTAATCAACAGCACGGCATTCGATTTTTGGCTGTTTATGGTCAGTTTTATACTATTTTCCTAGCAGGACTGTCGTACAAAATGCTTACCAGAGTCCCGAAACCATATTTCGATTTAAAGCAGTGTGGCAGAGGGAGTGCAGCCCTGTACGGGTCACGAAGGCTCAGATTGGGGTTTGGCCCCTTCTACCCGTGAGGACGCTGGGTATTTTCCAAGCCTTGGTTTCTCTTTCAACCAAATGGTGATGTCAGTCAATCTTGTAAAATTTAATTGAGATTGTATGAGAGATGAGTAATAAAAATGCTTTCTAAATATTAGTTGATTGTGATTGGAAAGCTACTTTTGAAGGACAGTTTCACATTGTGATTTTTGAGATTAAACTGAGTGGCTTCTGGCTTTCATAGCCATGCGAAATTACTAAAATTGGGGGAATTTACCCGGGGAAATGACTTGAATCCTGGTGGCTAAGTTTTCTTGCTTGTATATAATGACCTCAGAAAGCTGTTACGAGGACTGGGTGAGATGATGCAGGCCACACTCTCTGAGAATGGTGCCCGGCTCTGCTAATTTGGCTGCTATTGTTACGATTTTAATACTGAAGCCAATAGGAGGGATTTCTTTGTGGTTTGCACTGTTAAAAGGAGTACTTTTGGGGAGCGATTCTGGAATGGCTTACTAATATTTTCATTTTAAATCTGGAGTTATATAGTGACACCAACTTATATCTGGCTTTCGAGAGAGATTGCAATAACAGAAAAATAGAAGATAAGGAAGAGGCCTTTGAAAAGGGGAGAGTAGGAGAGTAGATCTAGGTTTTGTTTTGGTTTTAAAAGTTATTTCTATCATCAAATTGATTTCAACTTTTAAAAAGCATGGATTATAAGAGGTAAATAGTATAATGTAGAGGAAAACACAGGTGTGGAGATTTGGAGCTTGAGGTTACAGTTCGTCCTCTGCCACCAACAACTGTATGTGGGCACTGAATAAATATTTCATATCACTGGCCCCAAAGAAGGAGAAGGCGATGGCACCCCACTCCAGTACTTTTGCCTGGAAAATCTCAAGGACGGAGGAGCCTGGTGGGCTGCAGTCCATGGGGTCGCAAAGAGTCGGACACAACTGAGCGACTTCACTTTCACTTTTCACTTTCATGCATTGGAGAAGGAAATGGCAACCCACTCCAGTGTTCTTGCCTGGAGAATTCCAGGGACGGGGGAGCCTGGTGGGCTGCCGTCTATGGGGCTGCACAGAGTCGGACAAAACTGAAGCAACTTAGCAGCAGCAGGCCCCAAAGAGGTGGGTGGACAAGATCACAGCTCCTGGAGCTTGGCTGTTAGAATCTCTGAGAGTGCTTTGGAGAAATAACATATCAGGTCCCATCAGGTTCACCTGGGGTCAATTGAATTATAATCTCCCTGGGGAAGAACCAGTCTCCAAGCTCACCAGGGGTTTCCGGTATACAGAGAGGCTCACTAACACCTGACTCAGTGATCCCTAGGGTCTCCTCAAACTCTGAAGTCTCATAGATCTATACATCTCTCTTTCCTCCAGTCATGCATAAAGAATAAAAGGTGCTTCTTAAAATGAAAACAGAGCAGTAGCTGGAGCAAGGAATTTGATTGAAACTATTGGCTTCTGGAAAAAAGCAAGTCATTTCCTCATCCTCATTATAAGCCATCAACTTCTCTTCTTATGAGAGGTGTGACATCTGTTCTTCAACTGTGCAGGATATATATTGGACGCAGCTTTCCCCTTTTCAGTTTTAATTTACCTATTTTTCATGCAGAAAGTTCTACGTTTGCAGAAGCTTGTTTCTAATACAGGCAAAGTGCTTCGTGCAGCATTTAAAAATCACACGTAAGACCTCACCTCTGCATATGGGTAATAAGAAGAGGAAAAAACAAAAAAGTGAGAAATTGTTTTAAGAGAGGGGTTTTCTTATCCACTGATTTCAGCACAGAGCATCAGCCTGGAAAGAGCATTTTTGTAGTAGAAATATTCAGTGAAAAACAACAATTTCCATTTATATCGTTAAGACGATGGAAGGAACATATGGCTTAGATTAGGAAAGTGAATCTTAGCTATGAGGGTGCATTTGCAGGAGACATTAATTAGGGCTGAGAGTACCTCAAGTACTTGGAAAGCGAATTTGTTTAATCAGCTTCATGGTTTGCAGATGCCATTTCCCCTTCTTTCACCATGACTCCAAATAGAGCAGTTTTGTCTGTGCAGAGCCAAGCATACTTGAGAAGTCATGTGATGTTCATGCTTCGCTCCATTCACGTTTGAAAGCAAGTTGACAGGACCTTCGCATGAGTAAGATATCTCTTACAGCAGTACCCACACCCAAGTGAGGGCATCATCGTGCTAAACCAGGATCTGACATTTCAGCTTGATGTGTTCAGGGCTTTGCCTTCGGAGAGACCTCCATTCATTTGCTCTGCTTCAGCTGTATGCTGATGTGCTGTCTCTATTCCTGGAGACATGACCCTGGGGTGTACTTGAGTGGAGGATATTACATGCATCCTGACGTGTTTGTGTCAGTCCTTACTGCTTCCTTTGATCAGTTGCTGATAAAATATCTCTAGAGTTTTGTGGAGCTGATGAAAGCCATGTGTCTGGGCTAAGTATTTGGAACTTGATTTTTGGCATTATCATGATGTTAATATCTGTCAGTACATTTTAAAACATGAGTACGTGGCCTTAGACACATGGAATTGTCTGGTGAATACTGGCTAGGGCAGCTAGTACGTTGAATCCTCGAAAGCATTTACTGTATCACTTTCTTAAGTTCCGAGTCTGTAAAGACTCTCTTGGGACAAATAAACATTTCCTGTGAGGTCTCCCACTTGCGTAATTGCTAGCCTTGAGTTTTAGAGTCCTTGCTACCCGAAATGAACTCATTTTAATAAAAGTAGAATTTTTCAGCTGTTTGAGTGGTCCTTGATAAAGAAGGCAAAGATCAAATGGATATCAAGAAAGAACTTGTTCTTTCATTAAGGTAACATTTGTGGCGTGAATTAGAAAGGTAGGGTCTGTGGCCAAGTAGACCAGGTAGTGATCAAGACTAAGAATTCTGGAACCAGATGTCCTGGCTTTAAGTCTTATCTGTACTACTTACTAGAGAAATAGCAAATTAGAGATACCAAGGGAACATTTCATGCAAAGATGGGCACAATAAAGGACAGAAACAGTATGGACCTAACAGAAGCAGAAGATATTAAGAAGAGGTGGCAAGAATACACAGAAGAACTATACAAAAAAGATTTTTATGACCCAGATAACCATGATGGTGTGGTTACTCACCTAGAGCCAGACATCCTGGGATGCAAAGTCAAGTGGGGCTTAGGAAGCATCACTATGAACAAAGCTAGAGGAGGTGATGGTAAATAGTAAAAGATGATCTGTGAAAGTGCTGTACTCAATATGCCAGCAAATTTGGGAACTCAGCAGTGGCCACAGGACTGGAAAAGGTTAGTTTTCATTCCAATCCCTAAGAAAGGCAATGCCAAAGAATGCTCAAACTACCACACAATTGCGCTCATCTCACAGGCTAGCAAACTAATGCTCAAAATTCTCCAAGCCAGACTTCAACAGTACATGAACTGTGAACTTCCAGATGTTCAAGCTGGATTTATAAAAGGCAGAGGAACTAGAGGTCAAATTGCTAACACCCATTGGATCATAGAAAAAGCAAGAGAATTCCAGAAAAACATCTAGTTCTGCTTTATTGACTAAGCCAAAGCCTTTGACTGTGTGGATCACAACAAATTGTGGAAAATTCTTAAAGAAATGGGAATACTAGACCACATGACCTGCCTCTTGAGAAATCTGTATGCAGGTCAGGAAGCAACAGTTATAACTGGACATGGAACAACAGACTGGTTCCAAATCAGAAAAAGGAGTACGTCAAGGCTGTATATAGTCACCCTGCTTAGTTAACTTATATGTAGATTACATCATGAGAAATGCTGGACTGGAAGAAGCACAAGCTGGAATCAAGACTGCAGGGAGAAATATCAATAACCTCTGATATGCAGATGACACCACCCTTATGGCAGAAAGTGAAGAAGAACTAAAGAGCCTTTTGAGGAAAGTGAAAGAGGAAAGTGAAAAACTTGGCTTAAAACACAACATTCAGAAAACTAAGATCATGGCATCCAGTCCCATCACTTCATGGCAAATAGATGGAGAAACAGTGATAGACTTTATTTTTGGGGGCTCCAAAATCAATGCAGATGGTGATTGCAGCCATGAAATTAAAAGATGGTTACTCCTTGGAAGAAAGGTTATAACCAACCTAGACAGCATATTAAAAAGCAGAGACATTACTTTGCCAACAAAGGTCTGTCTAGTCAAGGCTATGGTTTTTCCAGTAGTCATGTATGGATGTGAGAGTTGGACTATAAAGAAAGGTGAGCGCTGAAGAATTGATTGTTTTGAACTGTGGTGTTGGAGAAGACTCTTGAGAGTCCCTTGGACTGCAAGGAAATCCAACCAGTCCATCCTAAAGGAAATCAGTCCTGAATATTCATTGGAAGGACTGATGCTGAAGCTGAAACTCCAATACTTTGGCCACCTGATGCAAAGAGCTGACTCATTTGAAAAGACCCTGATGCTGGGAAAGATGGAAGGCTGGAGGAGAAGGGGATGACAGAGGATGAGATGGTTGGATGGCATCACCGACTGTATGGACATGAGTTTGAGTAAACTCCAGGAGTTGGTGTTGGACAGGGAAGCCTGGTGTACTGCAGCCCTTGGGGTTTCAGAGTCGGACATGACTGAGCAACTGAACTGAACTGTACTGCTTGCTTGCTTTAAATCTCTGGCAAACAACTCAACTGTGTGCACCTGAATGTCTTCACCTATAAGACAAAGATGACAAGAAATTGACTGATTTAATGCTTGTAAAGTGATTAGTTTTTGTGCATCAAACACACTTAGTAAATGCTGCTGTCCTTTGGACAGAGACTGATGTTGGCATTTCCTGTTAATTGCAGGTGAATATCTGTTTTCAGAACCAGGTTGGTGCTATGATCCTGATCTAAGTTTCCACTTCTGAAAGAAGTGGAAGTGTTAGTTGCTCAATCATGTCTGACTTTTTGTGACCTCATGGACTATAGCCCACCAGGCTCCTCTGTCCATAGATTTTCCACTTCTGAGTCATGTGCTAAGTAATTCTGTGATGCTAGGTAAAGAGCGTGAACCCCCACATACCTAACTGTCCATGTTTATAAAGTGTAGGTTAATTCAATGCTGCTTATAGCTATGTGGTAACCCACTCTTGTATTCTTGCCTGGAGAACCCCCAGGACAGAAGAACCTGTCAGGCTACAGTCAGTGGGGATGTAAAGAACTAGACTGACTTAGTGACTGCACAACATCAACAGCAATGAAAGAAGTATCTTGGGAGAAAAATATAAAAACATTCAACGCCACTGGAAGAGTATACAGCAGGACCAGAAAATATGTATAATAACTTATTCGTCAAAACTTTTCCAAAAGAAACATAAGTGCCATGATATGAGACATCTTCTAATAGAAAAAAAATTAAAGAATTTAAATCCCTGAGTTAGAAAAATAAGAAATGTTATTGAAATATAACTGATTCTCAGATTATGTCCACTCAGGCATTTTTATTTTGGTACTCATTTATTAAAAACAGAACAAAAAGTCACATTTTTATTTCTGTGTTGCCCCACCTTGTTTCAAAATGGACTTAAGATCGCTGAAAAGCACGTGTTGAATATGTTCAGAAAATAGGAGTCACTAACGTTTATCGTCTTGTGGCTTTCAGTATCACTACTTGGTGGAAAGAGGTCAATGATATTTTTCTTCCCAGTTTCATTTAAACGTATCGTTGACTGCCACATGTGTTATTCATTAAAATCCAATAGAAACCAAGTAAACTCTGTTTTAAGGAAAAGTCACTTGTTAGAGAGCTCAGGATTAAATATCCATATTGTTTATTATGAAATTATGAACTAACTATAAGTTGACAGTGAGTGGTCAGGTTATCATAGTCCTTGACACTTCAAAAGAGGCTCTTCTGTCTGATCCCACCCAATCTTCAGTTCCTCTACTGTGTTTGTGGTGATTTTTTTTCATAGTTATCTAACTGGATCCTAAGATAAGGAGTTGTTTCCCTTAACAGATACCAGGACTTTAGTAAATGTTAGTAATGGTCAATATATCTTTCATACAGAACATAATAAATTTGAGGACAGTTGAGGGTATATAAAAGACTTGGTTTATAGTGCTACCTTTGACTGTGGAAATTCAGACAATCACTTTATTTCCTTCAAACTCAGCTTTTCACCTATGGAATGAAGAGGATGAGATAGTTCTAAACTCTCCTTCCTAACTAACATTCGGTGTTAAGATACTAGGAATCAGCCTAACTGTAGAGACTTTAGCAGTTACATTACAGCTTGAATGGCTAACTCCTTAAAATTGAGTTTACTTTGTACATATAACACAAAACCAAAATATAGAGGTTTTCATATATTCAGTATCTGACACAGATATAACCAAGGCTTTTCCTTCTGTTTTGTATAATTTAAAAAAAAATTTTTATTTTGTATAATTTCAGTGTCATGCCTTTTAAAATATGTTTCCCTTCTCCTGTTTTTCTTACTCTTGGAGTGAAGTGTATTTGTGTTTTAATTTGTTTATTGCACAGAATGGAGACATATAATTGATTGAGAAGCAATATTCTTGTCAAGCAAATTGCTAGATCCCACTGTGCATTAATTTCAAAAAACATTTATTCAGTAAAGGAATAAGAAACACTAAATAACACATGGGGTTTGCCCCCAAGAAGCTTATTGTATAGTGGGGGTATGGAAAAGTAAATAGATCATCATAAAACTGTGAAATATACATGATGATTGGGAAAAGTGGGGTGTGCAAAATGAGCACACTCAGGACACTTAATTCAGCTCAGGGAAGTCACTGGAGACATGACGTATGAATGGATGAGTAGACTCAGTCAGATATGGGGCTGGTCCAGGCATAGCAGAGCAGCATGTGCAAGAGCCTGGAGGTGAGGAGGACCATAAATGTATAGGAACTGAAGGTAACTTAAAATGCATGTTGGAGGGGTGGGAGGTGGGGAGATATGAGTCTACAAAGGAGCACAGGAGTTTGAGTTTGATCCTGAGGACGATGAGAAGGAAGCCCCAGATTCTCACAGGCTTTCTCACAAACAAGTTTCCAGACTGTCATGTAAGGAGAGAGAACCCAAGTAGAGAGCATCAGTTTTGCCAAATGAAGGATGAGTTTGTACCTGCTAAGCTGGTTGATGTTTGGGTTCAGGACAGTTAAAATGGAAGACCTGTATCTGAGTGGAAATTTTTCTTAGGTCTTTGATCAACTGTTGGACTATACATATATAGGATGAAATTCCCCAAGATGTGCTCCTCTAGTTGAATTGATCACACACTATGTTTAGATACTAATTCAGCTATAAATAGGGGCTTCCCTGGTGGCTCAGAGGTTAAAGCATCTGCCTGGAATGTGGGAGACCAGGGTTTGATCCCTGGGTCGGGAAGATCCCCTGGAGAAGGAAATGGCAACCCACTCCAGTACTCTTGCCTGGAGAATCCCATGGAGGATCCTGGTAGGCTACAGTCCATGGGGTTGCAAAGAGTCGGACACGACTGAGTGACTTCACTCACTCACTCAGCTATAAACAAGACAAAAAAAAGGTCTCTGAACTCATGGAACTTATATTTTAGAGAAAAAAAAATGGATGATAGACAAGATGAATCCGTTAATATTTGGTGTGTTAGATGCTACAAATTGCTGTTGAGGAAAGGACAGAACAGAAACAAGTTAGGACATTTTAAGAGGGTGAGATTTTAAGTAGGAGGCCAGAAAAATATGTGTCTTATGGGCCTTATGGCGAATCAAGTAAAAGATTGAATCTGGGTGAACTTGTGCTTTTCTACTGCCTTATATTAAATTGAAGAAAGTAAGGAAAACCACTAGACCATTCAGGTGTGACCTAAATCAAATCCCTTATGATTATACAGTGGAAGTGAGAAATAGATTTAAGGGACTAGATCTGATAGATAGAGTGCCTGATGAACTATGGACAGAGGTTCGTGACATTGTACAGGAGACAGGGATCAAGACAGGGATCTTTTCCATCCCCATGGAAAAGAAATGCAAAAAAGCAAAATGTCTGAGGAGGTCTTACAAATAGCTGTGAAAAGAAGAGAAGTGAAAAGCAAAGGAGAAAAGGAATGATAAAAGCATCTGAATGCAGAGTTCAAAGAATAGCAAGAAAAGATAAGAAAGCCTTCCTAAGTGACCAATGCAAAGAAATAGAGGAAAACAACAGAATGGGGAAGACTAGAGATCTCTTCAAGCAAATTAGAGATACTAAGGGAACATTTCATGCAAAGATGGGCTTGATAAAGGACAGAAATGGTATGGACCTAACAGAAGCAGAAGATATTAAGAAGAGGTGGCAGGAAAACACAGAACAACTGTGCAAAAAAGACCTTCATGACCAAGATAATCATGATGGTGTGATCAGTCACCTAGAGCCAGACATCCTGGAATGTGAAGTCAAGTGGGCCTTAGAAAGCATCACTATGAATAAAGCTAGTGGAGGTGATGGAATTCCAGTTGAGCTATTTCAAATCCTGAAAGATGATGCTGTGAAAGTGCTGCACTGAATATGCCAGCAAATTTGGAAAACTCAGCAGTGGCCACAGGACTGGAGAAGGTCAGTTTTCATTCCAATCCCAAAGAAAGGCAATGCCAAAGAATGGTCAAACTACCGCACAATTGCACTCATCTCACATGCTAGTAAAGTAATGCTCAAAATTCTCCAAGCCAGGCTTCAGCAATACGTGAACCATGAACTTCCAGATGTTCAAGCTGGTTTTAGAAAAGGCAGAGGAATCAGATATCAAATTGCCAACTTCTGCTGGATCATCGAAAAAGCAATAGAGTTCCAGAAAAACATCTATTTCTGCTTTATTGACTATGCCAAAGCCTTTGACTGTGTGAATCACAATAAACTATGGAAAATTCTGAAAGAGATGGGAATACCAGACCACCTGACCTGCCTCTTGAGAAACCTATATGCAGGTCAGGAAGCAACAGTTAGAACTGGACATGGAACAACAGACTGGTTCCAAATAGGACAAGGAGTACATCAAGGCTGTATATTGTCACCCTGCTTATTTAACTTATATGCAGAGTACATCATGAGAAACGCTGGACTGAATGAAGCACGAGCTGGAATCAAGATTGCTGGGAGAAATATCAATAACCTCAGATATGCAGATGATACCACCCTTATGGCAGAAAGTGAAGAGGAACTGAAAAGCCTCTTGATGAAAGTGCAAGAGGAGAGTGAAAAAGTTGGCTTAAAGCTCAACATTCAGAAAACGAAGATCATGGCATCTGGGGAAATAGATGGGGAAACAGTGGAAACAGTGTCAGACTTTATTTTTTTAGGCTCCAAAATCACTGCAGATGGTGACTGCAGCCATGAAATTAAAAGACGCTTACTCCTTGGAGGGAAAGTTATGACCAACTTAGATAGCGTATTCAAAAGCAGAGACATTACTTTGCCAGCAAAGGTCCGTCTAGTCAAGGCTACGGTTTTTCCAGTGATCATGTATGAATGTGAGAGTTGGACTGTGAAGAAAGCTGAGTGCTGAAGAATTGATGCTTTTGAACTGTGGTGTTGGAGAAGACTCTTGAGAGTCCCTTGGACTGCAAGGAGATCCAACCAGTCCATTCTGAAGGAGATCAGCCCTGGAATTTCTTTGGAAGGAATGATGCTAAAGCTGAAACTCCAGTACTTTGGCCACCTCATGTGAAGAGTTCACTCATTGGAAAGGACTCTGATGCTGGGAGGGATTGGGGGCAGGAGGAGAAGGGGATGACAGAGGATGAGATGGCTGGATGGCATTACTGACTCAATGGACGTGAGTCTGAGTGAACTCCAGGAGTTGGTGATGGATAGGGAACCCTGGCATGGTGCGATTCATGGGGTCGCAAAGAGTCAGACACGACTGAGCAAGTGAACTGAACTGACTGATAGGCAGTATAAGGGGAGGAACAGAATTGTTTGTAGAGAGATGATATTTTGGGAATGTATATGAGGTGTCTGTGAGATTTGAATTGGAATTTCAGAGTAGGCAGGTGAGCACACATATTTGGAGAGCAGATGTTGATTTGGAAGTGTTCCGCATATGATTAACAACTATGACTAACCTTGGGCTTCCCAGGTGGCACAGTGGTAAAGAGTCTACCTGGCAATGCAGGAGACACAAGAGATGCAAGTTAGATCCCTGGGTTGGAAAGATGCCCTGGAGTAGGAAATGGCTACCCTCTCCAGTATTCTCACCTGGAAAGTTCCATGGACAGAAGAGCCTGGCACACTACAGTCCATGGGGTCGCTAAGAGTCATACATGAGTGAGCACACACACACACACACACACATACCAGTGTAAAATGAGAAGGAAAAAATAATGAGGTACTTTAGAATTTCACATGCAGACATGAGACATAGAAGTGTATCAGCGAGAGTGATAACTGGAGAGACAGGATAATCCAGTAGAGTATGTAGTCATGTAAGTCTAGTGTTTAATGGGAGGAAGTGGTCAGTGGTGCCAAACACTGAGAAAATGGATAAGCACTAAAGTATTTTCTTGAAGGTAGAAACAAAGAGCTTGTTAAAAATTGGTGAGAATTATGATTAAAATGTGGGGGAGAATTCACATTGCCTTCTGCTGAAGAGAACGTGAACCTGAAGTCGCTCAGTCGTGTCCAGCTCTTTACGACCCCATGGACTGTAGCCTACCAGACTCTTCTGTCCATGGGATTTTCCAGGCAAGAGTACTAGAGTGGATTGCCATTTCCTTCTCCAAGGGATCTTCCCAACCTGAAGAGAAAATAAGAGGTAAATCAGTTAAGATTTCACAACTCTAATTTTAGCTATTGTTGTTGTTCAGTTGCTCAGTCATGTCTGACTCTTTGAGACCCTATGGACTGCAGCACACCGGACTTCCCTGTCCTTCACCACCTCCTGGAGCTTGCCCAAACTCATGTCCATTGAGATGGTGTGCCATCCAACCATCTCATCCTCTGTCATCCCCTTCTCCTTCTGCCTTCCATGTTTCCCAGCATCAGGGTCTTTTCTAATGAGTCTGCTTCTGACTGTAAAGGGCAGTAATAGAAGAGCAGGGCTTCCTTGGTGGCTCAGTGATTAAAAAAAAATCCCACTTGCTGATGCAGAAAACACAAGTTTAATCCCTGGGTTGGGAAGGTTCCCTGGAGAAGGAACTGGCAACCCACTCCAGTATTCTTGCCTGGGAAATCCTGTTGACAGAGGAGGCTGTGGGCTAAGTCCATGGGATTGCAAAAGAGTTAGATATGGCTTAGTGACTAAATAATAGCAATAACAAATTGATGAGGATTGTCAGGTTATGGGACTGTGAAGGGGGGGGGGGTATATGTGTGTGTTTTCAGAATGAAGACAACACATACAAGTATACTTACAAATACTTTGTGAAGGACTATTTAACTGTGCAGTCTCTACTGGAAAGGGATGAGGGCATGGTATGATAACACCTCAGCACATGGTATTCTAATTTGGGAATGATTCTTCAGTGCTGCTCTGGTGGAAACTTTCACTCTTGTTATACAATTATATGGAGTGTTATATGAATGCCAAATCTGGCACCCAAGAACATCTAGCTTTATCTCAGATTCTTCCTCATTTCACTTGTTATAAGTAATTTTTCTTTTTTACTTCAAAACATTACAAGGAGAAAGATTTTTTGACAATTTTTCATATTCAGTTTATTTAACATTGACTCAAGTGAAGTTTTAGCCTAATTTATATAGACCTCAAATTAAAAGAAACTCAAAAATTACTGCAATCACTATTTTTGACATTGGAATCCAAAAATTATTTAAAATAGATGCATCTTTCATTGTCCACATAGACAAACTTTGCTTTGTGTTTACACACATTATTCCTTAAACAGGGAGAATCCTTTATAGTGTTTATTACCATCTTAGCCATTGAGTCCCAATTGTAATTGATATTTTTGTCAGTGATGTGTTCAGTTACTGTCCAATTTTAAAGGAAGAATACTGTGCAAATAGACTTTCTTCTATTAATGGATATATATTATGAAAAAAATGTAATTGCTCTTAGAAATCTATTATCTTCTTCATTCAAGTTTAAGATAAGAAATATTAGTTTTAGATGGTCCTGATTAACATTCTAAGAATAAAGTGATAAAATTAGAATATTTCTGAGAACTTGTACCATATTATTCCAAGAAAAAATAAGAGGAAATTTTGAAGTGCATGTTTATGCCAGTGAAAATGAATTATAACAAAAACATTATGTCCATTGAATGAATGAGAATTGAAGCTACGAGCTTGCTTCCGACAAGATTGAAAGACTTCACATCTGAATTATTTTAATGACTGTCTTTTGATTTCAAAGTAAAAGTTATTACCTACTAGAAATACATATTTTTTCCAAGAATCACCAACAGATGTTTGAGACATTCCAAGTTTTAGATAATTTAGGGATTTTTCCACATACTGTTGCTGTCTGCAAACTCAGTTTGTTTTTCGTCTTGACATCATTTGCGTTAAAAACATCTAGTTGTCCTACAGTATCTCTTTTTTCATGAATGGAGGTCATCAAGATAGATAAGCTATTTCAATAAATCATTTTGAAGAACTAATTATTGTTTTATTATATTGCTAATGCTCAAAGTGTTCATGTAACACTTATGCTACCTTGGTTCTGAGAAACTTGAAAACAAGGAATGTAGTGAAAGCAAGGACACTCTTTTATGTTGCTCAAAGGCCTATATTGAACAGGATGACCTGCTGTGCTCTTCAAAGCCAGGGGGAAAGATTATTCTTAACCTGGTGTGAAACCAGAAACTAATCTGTGTTCAATTAGCATTTCCAAAAGTCTAGAAACATCTTGAAATGTATCATTTAGTGTGTGGCTTATATTTGGTAAAGTTCATATTCATATTCTAAAGATGAATATGATTTATTACTCAGAAATTAAAGTTAAATTTTCATTTCGGTAAAGTTATGGAGGTGAGCAATTCATATTTTGCACAAACTTACCCTGTCTAAATTGCCAATATCCGCTGGATCATCGAAAAAGCAAGAGAGTTCTAGAAAAACATCTATTTCTGCTTTATTGACTATGCCAAAGCTTTTGATTGTGTGGATCACAATCAACTGTGGAAAATTCTGAAAGAGATGGGAATACCAGACCACCTGACCTGCCTCTTGAGAAACCTATATGCAGGTCAGGAAGCAACAGTTAGAACTGGACATGGAACAACAGACTGGTTCCAAATAGGAAAAGGAGTACGTCAAGGCTGTATATTGTCACCCTGCTTCTTCTTTTTTTTTTTTTTATTCTTTTATTTTATTTTTTAACTTTACAATATTGTATTGGTTTTGCCATTTATCAACATGAATCCACCACTATATGCAGAGTACATCATGAGAAACACTGGGCTGGAAGAAGCACAAGCTGGAATCAAGATTTCTGGGAGAAATATCAATAACCTCAGATATGCAGATGACACCACCCTTATGGCAGAAAGTGAAGAGGAACTAAAAAGCCTCTTGATGAAAGTGAAAGAGGAGAGTGAAAAAGTTGGCTTAAAGCTCAACATTCAGAAAATGAAGATCATGGCATCTGGTCCCATCACTTCATGGGAAATAGATGGGGAAACAGTGGAAACAGTGTCAGACTTTATTTTTGGGAGCTCCAAAATCACTGTAGATGGTGATTGCAGCCATGAAATTAAAAGACACTTACTCTTTGGAAGGAAAGTTATGACTAACATAGATAGCATATTCAAAAGCAGAGACATTACTTTGCCAACAAAGGTCCGTCTAATCAAGGCTATGGTTTTTCCAGTGGTCATGTATGGATGTGAGATTTGGACTGTGAAGAAAGCTGAGTGCCGAAGAATTGATGCTTTTGAACTGTGGTGTTGGAGAAGACTCTTGAGAGTCCCTTGGACTGCAAGGAGATCCAACCAGTCCATTCTAAAGGAGATCAGCCCTGGGTGTTCATTGGAAGGATGGATGCTAAAGAGGAAACTCCAGTACTTTGGCCACCTCATGTGAAGAGTTGACTCATTGGAAAAGACTCTGATGCTGGGAGGGATTGAGGGCAGGAGGAGAAGGGGACGACAGAGGATGAGATGGCTGGATGGCCTCACCGCCTCAATGGACATGAGCTTGAGTGAACTCCAGGAGTTGGTGATGGACAGGGAGGCCTGGCGTGCTGTGATTCATGGGGTCGCAAAGAGTTGGACACGACTGAGTGACTGAACTGAACTAAACTGAACCCTGTCTAAAAGAACTGTGTAATTGACCTGGTGTATTATAATGTTTGGGTTTAAGAACAGAATATCAGTCTTTTCTTGATGTGAATGAAGGCAGAAGGAAAGAAACACATCTTTTTCACTCTCTTTCCTGGTGGTTGACCATTGTCTGAAGCATGCTGCCTTCTAGCCTCAGATGGTCTGCAATAATGGCTACACTTACCTGTATGTCACATAAACCAAGACTCCTCAAAGGAGAGCTTCATCCCTGGCCTCTCCTCCTTCCCCTTACTTTCTTTTCTTTTAAAGTTCTTGGACACTACTAGGTACTTTGTCTTGAACTTTCAGGCCTTTTGGAAGGCACTAAAGCACCATGCTCTCAGACATTGTGGGTGTCTAATTTCCATGGAAAGATTAACTCTGGTTTGAGAGTGAGGAGCCAGAAAACCACTTTAACTCTCATCAGGAAGGCACTTTACACTAGGGGTTATAATTTATCCCTGATACTTAGGATGGGTACCTGAGTGTTTCACTTCACCTCCAATTTCCATGGTTCTCTGAATTTTCCTGAAGTCTGTGCTAAGACAGAGTAAAAACAATTACAGCTCTTTAGGACTTCTCTGTGTATGAAGGTAGTGAAATATGTCATTTGTAAATGTGTACTTGAAAGTGACTAATTGATCCTCTTAGGTGTTGGTGGGCCTAAGAGAATGAGTCTACTAACCAGTTATCCAGTCAGATATCTTCAGTGATAAAGGAACCAGAAATTTGTTCTTGAGATTTAAAGTCAAACCTGATTTCAGTTTAAAGGCAACTCCTAACCCAGTTGGTGACCGTGCTTGCAGTGATTAATTTTTTGTGTCAACTTGACTACACCATGGTACCCAGACATTTGTTCAGATGTTATTCTGAATGTTTCTATGAAGGTATTCTTTTTTTTTTTTTTTTAGATGAGTGAGATTAACATCTCAATTTGTGGACTTTTAGTAAAGTAGATTACTCTCCATAATGTGGATGAATGTCATCCAATCACCTGAAGGCCTTAAAAGAGTGACCTCCTGGACCAAGAGGGAATTCTGCCAGCAGATTAGCAATGGGCTTGAATTGCAACCCTTCCCTGAGTCTTCTCAGATCAGATCAGATCAGATCAGATCAGTCACTCAGTCGTGTCCGACTCTTTGCGACCCCATGAATTGCAGCACGCCAGGCCTCCCTGTCCATCACCAACTCCCGGAGTTCACTCGGACTCACGTCCATCGAGTCAGTGATGCCATCCAGCCATCTCATCCTCTGTCGTCCCCTTCTCCTCCTGCCCCCAATCCCTCCCAGCATCAGGGTCTTTTCCAATGAATCAACTCTTCGCATGAGGTGGCCAAAGTACTGGAGTTTCAGCTTTAGCATCATTCCTTCCAAAGAAATCCCAGGGCAGATCTCCTTCAGAATGGACTGGTTGGATCTCCTTGCACCATCACATTTAGGAATTGTCAAACCTCTGAAGATGTATGAACAAATTCCTTAAAGTAAATCTATGTATACAAACATCCTGTTAGTTCTGTTTCTCTGAAGAACCCTGATCCATTGCTTAAACATGTACCAAAATGATGTCTGGCCCATGAGAAAAACCAAAATTATTGAGTGATTCAATTAACATAAATATATACCAAGAATTTTGTTTGGAAAAAATCATTTAATAAGTGAAATATTAAGGGAAAGAAGAATTCTTAGTACCTTTGAATCCAGTAAAGGGCTCTCTTTCTTGCACCTTATTAAACTCAAAGGTTTAGAAAAGATGTCCCTAGTTTAGACAACTGAAGGTCTGCATTCTAGTCTTGGCATTGCTTATCATTAGCTTTGTGACCTCTGAACTGTCAGGGTCCCCAACTGTTTCTTCAATCTTAAAATGACAGATATGAGTTAGTTCACCATTGACTGTGCAATGTCTTAATTCTGGAATTCCCTCTGAAAACCCATTCCTGTGGTTATTATGAATGTATCACTAATCTTATGGATTCCACTAACCAGTTCCCAAGACAGTGATACTGTAGGATACATCAAGTCCTGATAGTTATATGGTTAAAAGGGAAATAAAAGAATCTACTTTTTATTATCCTTATACAAAGATTATGTTTCTTTGAGTATCAAAGGTGTTTCCTTTCCCCAGTAGGCACTGCAGAGAAAACTTGGAGACAATAGAAGTTCATTATATTTACAGTTGATAAATGATAAAAATATTTTTCACATTTTTCTTTGGGAATAAAGGAAAGAAGACCTCATCACTAAATTGGGTCATGAATAAAATTTCTCTCATTTACATTCATTGCTTTGCCTGTATAGGAATTTGGTTGTTTGCCAACAACTTAATGTCTTCAGAAAGCAATAGGTCATCTTGCAGCCCAGCATTTAATGCTACTGTCTCACAAATCTGATTTAATCTATCTATTTTGTCACCTGTTTGGGAGTATAATATAAGCTCCAAATCATAAAACTCTAATGACCTGAGCAATATTTCATGTTTCATCTCCAACATATTTCTTCTACAGAAAATTCTGTGAATTTTCTCTACCATATTCGTTGAATGGAGATATTCATCTGAGCTGAAGAATAAAATATCATTGCAATTATGCATCCTGTCAAAGAAAGAATTAAAATGTGTTCATTTTGGATAAGGCATCAGTCACCAAGTGCCTGCTTTTATTAAATATCATGGGAAAAAATGAAATATCAGCAAGATCAACATTAACTGGAATTTCAGTTAAGATTATTTGTCCTAAAATAAAGTTGCTTTTTTTGGCTGTTGAAAACTCAGTATTTGGTGTCAGAAAATATAGACAAAAGAAGAACATTTAAAAGAAGACCAACCCACCCAACAACAACTATGCTTAGTGCCTTGGTTTGTCTCCTTTCATACAGGTTTTTACACTCACCAATAGACAGCCTCCTGTTCACCCTCCAACCCCCACCTCTCATCTAACATACAGCTATACACATAAACCAAATATCTTCACAACTGACAGTCTGTGACATCCACGTGAGGCCATGTTTTCTCCAAGATTAAATTTATAACACTTTCTGTCCCCATGTGCCTGTAATTATGGAACACTGGCCTTTACTTTTCCCTTAGAATTTTAAATGATGTGGCCAAGAATCCAAAGTGTTCTGACTCAAGCCAGAGGATTCCTTTTGTGTACCTCACCTTCATGCAGGCCTGGACCATTTCCGGTACGCCCCATCTACCTCACTGCATTTACTCCCCAGAGCAGTTCCTTAGCATACAGGAGAGGAGATGCCTTTCCCAGATGTTAAGTTCGGTCTCGGATACACTTCTTCCAACTGTTAAGGTCCAGAATTAGAGCTCTCAGTAATCAGATTTTGGATCAGGCATTAACGTTATACCACCTTCAAAACCAACTCTCCTATAATGGCTTAGGTCAAATGCTGACAGAGGATCACCAGTTCAGATTTGCTGGTTGTGGCTATTGCTTAGGTTTTCTTTTTTTCTTTTTTCCCTAGATTCCAGTTTTCTTTCCTTTAGTCAGGTCTCAGCCAGGGTTCCCTGGCTCAGAAGAGCTGATCTTTGAGTCTCAGAAAAAAATAGTTGAGTTTTGATTTTGATACTTTTTTATTCTAGAAGTCATCTTGAGCCCTGTGTAAATTTTGAGATGTAGTTGAGTATATGGGGGAAGGTGCTCACCCATCAAAAGCACCTAAAAGATGGGCCTTGCCATGCCAGGTATAACTAATTATCATCCTTTCCTCTGAACATGGAGCAGGTACTGGTCTTGAAGTAACCTTTCTTCTAGGGAAGGTCTGTGGCATAATGGTTAAATAAACAGCCACTCTGTCTAGATAACTCACATTTAAGTCTCTGTCCTGTCATTTTCTGGTTGATGATAATGTGAAATTTACCCAAGAGCTCTGTGCCTTACTTTCCCCATCAGTAATATAGGACTGATAATAATTGTACCTTTTCATGAGGGCTACGGACATAAACTCATGCTTAATATTGTTCCTGGTACATAGTGAGTACTCAGTTGATGTTAACCATTACTGTTTCAGTGATTCTCTTCAAGAGAGCTTCCCAAAGTGGTTCCCTCCAGAATAATCAAAGGAAAAATATCATCACTAAAATTAAAAAATTTCTGGTAATGTTGGAATATCACTTCTTCTGTTTTATAAAAACCCTTAATCCATTAATAATTTGTTTGCATTATCTCAGCCTATCCATCCATCCATCCATCCATTATTTATCTGGCTTTAAATGTTGTTTTCTCTAGGTTTACACTTTTCTATAACTTACTCCTCATGACAGCATGTTATTAAATTATTCTCCTTGCCAATAGCTATCAGTCAGTTCAGTTCAGTTCAGTTCAGTTCAGTCACTCAGTTGTGTCCGACTCTTTGCAACCCCATGAATCGCAGCACGCCAGGCCTCCCTGTCCATCACCAACTCCCAGAGTTCACTCAGACTCACGTCCATAGAGTCAGTGATGCCATCCAGCCATCTCATCCTCTGTCGTCCCCTTCTCCTCCTGCCCCCGATCCCTCCCAGCATCAGAGTCTTTTCCAATGAGTCAACTCTTCGTATGAGGTGGCCAAAGTACTGGAGTTTCAGCTTTAGCATCATTCCCTCCAAAGAAATCCCAGGGCTGATCTCATGGAACTATAGCTATTGGCTGATCTCCTTCAGAATGGACTACAAGGAGATTCAACCAGTCCATTCTGAAGGAGATCAGCCAATAACTATAGTCCCATGATATTTTCATCTTTAATATCTTATTTCTTGAGCTGTATTTCGCCAGTTACTTGCTTCCATGTTTTTATTACTATAACGGATGGCAGAGAAAGGTCTCATGAGCAGGTGCTCATATGGCTCCTTAGTTATTTGCAGGGGCAAACACCAGAAAAGGAATTTTAAAGCTTTCAAAATACACTGGTAAGTTGTCTCCAGAAATACTTACCAGTTTATACCAGAGTCAGTGGCCCTGCACCGTCCCCAGTCGAGAGCATTTAAAAAACTAGATGTAGTTTGATAGATGTAAAAGGCATATTGCTTTAATGTATTTTCTTTTTTAAATTATTAATGAGAGTAAATGTTTTCTTATGGTAGGCTTTTTAAATATATAGACTTCATTTTTAAGAGAAATTTTAGGTTCACAGTGAAATTGAGAGGAAGAGGTTCTCTGTGTACCCCCTGCCCCCATGCATGTGTAATCCGCTTTCACTATCAACATCTCTGACTAGAGTGGTATATTTGTTCCAATTGAATCTACATTGACACGTCATTATTACTCCCACACAATTTACACTAGAATTCATTCTTGGGATCATGGTAGGTTTTTAATTTCTTCTGTGAATTGTGATCTTAGCTGTTTTTTTTTTTTTTAATTGCTTTAAAAGAGACTTTTATATATGTGAGAGAGTCATAGATTTACTTAGGTTAGCCAGAAAGAAAAGAAATTTAGTTTATTAACTTTCTGTAATAGTGCAATCTTTTTTCATGAGCCCCAATCCTGGGGGAGGGTGTTGGTTGGAAGTGGTGGAGAGGAAGAACTTAAACTTCTCAATGAATGTATCTCAGGTAGGTCAGACCTGTTCTTTAGATATAATGCACTCATAAATAAATATTTAGACTTTAAGATGTACTTTCCTTTACCTAGTCTTTCACCAAATGATATATCTAATCATATTTATGTATTGACGAGAACTGGTATTCTGTGATCCCCTGCAGCGTGGGGTCCTTTGATAAAGGATACAAAGGTGTTTGATTAATTCTCTGTGTATCTTATTCCCTGTCTTGGTATTTAGCTCTCTGGTGGCATCTTCTACTGAGGCTGGTCTCTTGGCTTAGTCAGGGCCTGGTGACTCACTTGTCTGCCTCAGCTACAGCCTTGTCCCCTCCAGCTAGCTCTGGGTTAGCTTCTCCACTCTTCAGCCTCAGAAACATTTCGTACTCAGAAAGAGCCAAAGGAGGGGCCCTTTCTCTTTCTAATGACTTCAGGTAGACATTTTACCTTCTTTTACAAAGTTTCACATTGGGAGTAGGGCATAAGTCTCTCCTGCTTACAGCTTTTTTTTTCTTCATTTTCTTGAATTCCCTCTGCTATCTTGGATTTGGCTCAGGAAGGAAGAGCTTGGATACTTTTATCTGAGTCTTCTACTTTTCTATATCTACTAGAGTAGAATTGGTGTGTTTTCTTCTTTCTCGTCCTGTCTAGCTGGAACTCCTCATAAGCCACATTCTGTTCTTGTGGACAGTGAGTTTCAAGCATGGGGGAAAAAAGCCCTAGGCTGAATCCAGTAGTCTTGGCACTCAGAATAGGGACCCCAGGATAACTACAAATCAGAGATTACACAGCACAAAATGCATGGTTTTGATATTCCCTAGATGTTACTTCGGAGAAGGCAATGGCACCCCACTCCAGTACTCTTGCCTGGAAAATCCCATGGATGGAGGAGGCTGGTAGGCTGCAGTCCATGGGGTCACTAAGAGTCAGACACAACTGAACGACTTCACTTTCACTTTTCGCTTTCATGCATTGGAGAAGGAAATGGCAACCCACCCCAGTGGTCTTGCCTGAAGAATCCCAGGGACGGGGAACCTGGTAGGCTGCCGTCTATGGGGATACACAGGGTCAGACACGACTGAAGCGACTTAGAAGCAGCAGCAGCAGCAGATGTTACATGTTTCATAAATATATATGGACTTACAGATTCAGACAGAATTGAGATATGTCATATATGTTGCAAAAGTTTATGCCCCAGTTTTTCCTTTTTTAAAAAAATTGTTATGGTCCTTGTAGTAGAAAAGTTCTACATTTTCATGACAGTCAGTCAGTTCAGTTGCTCAGTCATGTCTGACTCTTTGCAACCCCATGGACTACAGCATGCCAGGCTTCCCTGTCCATCACCAACTCCTGGAGCTTGCTCAAAATTCATGTAAATTGAGATGGTGATGCCAATCAAACATCTTATCCTATTCTCCTATTCTCATCCCCTTCTCCTCCTGCTTTCAATCTTTCTCAGCATCAGGGTATTTTCTAAGGAGTCAGTTCTTTGCATCAAGTGGCCAAAGTATTGGAGCTTCAGCTTCAACATTAGTCCTTCCAATGAATATTCAGGACTCATTTGCTTTAGGATTGACTGGTTTGATCTCCTTGTAATCCAAGGGACTCTCAAGAGTCTTTTACAACACCACAGCTCAAAAGCATCAATTCTTCAGTGCTCAGCTTTCTTTATGGTCTAACTCTCCCATCCATACATGACTACTGGAAAAACCATGGCTTTGACTGGATGGACTTTTGTCAGCAAAGTAATATCTCTGCTTTTTAATATGCTGCCTAGATTTGTCAGAGCTTTTCTTCTAAGGAACAAGCATCTTTTAGTTTCATGGCTGCAGTGATTTTGGAACTCAGGAAAATAAAGTCTGTCACTGTTTGCATTGTTTCCCCATTTATTTGTCTTGAAATGATGGGACTGGATGCCATGATCTTAGTTTTTTGAGTGTTGAAAATGAAGCAGGGCAAAGGGTAATAGAGTTTTGCCAAGAGAATGCACTGGTCATAGCAAACACCCTCTTGCAACAACACAAGAGACAACTTTACACATAGATATCACCAGATGGTCAATATTAAAATCAGATTGATTATAATTTTTGTAGCCAAAGATGGAGAAGCTCTATACAGTCAGCAAAAACAAGACTGGGAGCTGACTGTGGCTCAGATCATGAACTCCTTAGTGCCAAATTCAGACTTAAACTAAAAAAGGAGTGAAAGCCACCAGACCATTCACGTATGACTTAAATCAAATCCCTTAGGATTATAGGGTGGAAGTGGCAAATAGTACCTGAAGACCTATCAATGGAGGTTTGTAATATTGTACAGGACTTCCCTGGTGGTTCAGATGGTAAAGCGTCTGCCTACAATGTGGGAGACCCAGGTTCAATCCTGGGTTGGGAAGATCTCCTGGAGAAGGAAATGGCAACTCACTCCAGAAAATCCCATGGATGGAGGATCCTGTAGGCTACAGTCCATGGGGTTGCAAAGAGTCAGACACAACTGAGTGACTTCACTTTCTTTCAATACTGTATAGGAGGCAGTGATCAAAACCATCTCCAAGAAAGAGAAATGTAAAAAGTCAAAATAGTTGTCTGAGGAGGCCTTACAAATAGCTGAGAAAAGAAAAGAAAGGCAAAGGAGAAAAGGAAAGATATACCTATCTGAATGCAGAGTTCCAAAGAATAGTAAGGAGATATAATAAAGCCTTCTGAAGTGATCAATGCAAAGAAATAGAGGAAAACAATAGGATGGGAAAGACTAGAGATCTCTTCAAGAAAATTAGAGATACCAAGGGAACATTTCATGCAAAGATGGGCACAATAAAGGACAGAAATGGTATGGACCTACCAGAAGCAGAAGATATTAAAAAGAGGTGGCAAGAATACACATAAGAACTATACAAAAAAAATCTTAATGACCCACGATGGTGTGATCAGTCACCTAGAGCCAGACGTCCTGGAATGTGAAGTCAAGTGGGCCTTAGGAAGCATTACTATGAACAAAGCCAGTGGAGGTGATGGAATTCCAATTGAGCTATTTCAAATCCTAAAAGATGATACTGTGAAAGTGCTGCACTCAATATGATGCCAGCAAATTTGCAACAGTTAGCTGTGGCCACAGGACTGGAAAAGGTTAGTTTTCATTCCAGTCTCTAAGAAAGGCAATACCAAAGAATGTTCAAACTACCATACAATTGCACCCATCTCACACGCTAGCAAATTAATGCTCAGAATTCTCCAATTAAGGTTTCAACAGTATGTGAACTGAGAACTTTCAGATGTTCAAGCTGGATTTAGACAAAGCAGAGGAACCAGAGATCAAATTGCCAACATCCGTTGGATCATAGAAAAAACAAAAGAATTCCAGAAAAATATCTACTTCTGCTTTATTGACTATGCCAAAGCCTTTGGCTGTGTGGATCACAAAAAACTGTGGCAAATTCTTAAAGAGATGGGGAGACCAGACCATCTGACCTGCCTCTTGAGAAATGTATATGCAGGTCAAGAAGCAATAGTTAGAACTGGACATGGAACAACAGACTGGTTCCAAGTTGGGAAAGGAGTACATCAAAGCTGTATATTGTCACCCTGCTATTTAACTTATATGCATAGTACATCACACAAAATGCCAGGCTGGATGAAGCACAAGCTGGAATCAAGATTGCTGGGAGAAATATCAATAACCTCAGATATGCAAATGTCACCACCATTATGGCAGAAAGTGAAAAGGAACTAAAGAGCCTCTTGATGAACGTGAAAGAGGAGAGTGAGAAAGTTGGCTTAAAACTCAACATTTTCATGTAGTCAAATCCAAAAGTAACAAAAACACTAACTTGAAAAGGTACCTGTACCCTTATGTCCATAGTAGCACTATTTACAATAGCCAAGATATGGAAACAACCTAAGTGTCCATCAGTGGATGAAAGGATAAAGAAGTGATATATAAATACATTGGAATATTATTCAGCCATAAAAAACAAGGACATTTTACTGTTTACCACATCATGGATGAAACTTTAAGGCATTATGCTAAGTGAAATAACTCAGGGAAAGACAAATACTGTATGATATCACATATATATGAATCCTTAAAGAAAAGCAAACAAGCAGAACCCACCAAACTCATAGAAAAAGAGATCAGACTTGTGGTTACCAGATACAGAGGACAGGGGGAGAGGAGTTCAAGGAAGGTCGTTAAAAGGTACACACTTCTAGTTATAAAGGTTAGGGATATAATGTACAACATTAGTTGACACTGCTATATGATATATAAAAGGTAAGACAATAAATAATGAGTTCTCATCACAGGAAGAAAGTATTTTTGTTTCTTTTCATTTATTGTATTTATAGAAGATGGATTTTGCTTGAACCTAAGTGGTGGGTGATTCTTGTTTGTTTGTTTCTGTACCTTCTACTCTGTTCCATTGCTGTGCCTGCCTATTCCTTTACTAGCTCAATATATACTTTAAAGGCTAGCTCTGCAATATTCTAATATCTGTTCAGGTTATTTCCCTCATTGTTCTTATTTTTAAGCATCTTCTTGGACCTTTTCATGAATTTCACTCAAATGATTTCTAGAATAGTTTTTATTCTCTCCAAATTGATTGTCATTCTCTTTCTCATTCATTAAAATTTGAGATGATAATCAATAACCTTTTAAAAAAATCCTCTAATATGCAATCTATTTCTTCCACAGAGCTTGTTAACACTCATTAATTTAGGGCATGGCAATAATTGCCTCTATCTTCACTCTCCTCCTCATCCTGTTAAAACCAAAGTACAATTAAAAATTGCAAAGTAGAATGAAGTGTCAAGGCTTAACTAAATAACAAGAGCCAGGAAAACACAGCTTAAATAATTGGTAGTTTTACAAAAAGAGTTGTTTTGCTTTATATTATCTAGATGAGTAATGTACATTTTATGTGTTTCTTTTATTAAAATTTTTAAATTCCAAGACTTTAATCCAACTTTTTTTTAGCCATTTCAAAGACTGAACAAGTACAGCGTAGAAGTTGAATATCAATTTTGTCCTTGTTTCTCCTTTTTAAAATGTTTTAATTATATCAAAGTTTCTTTGTGTAACCTTTAAATAGTAGGGATTTTTGTCTTGTTTCTTCTCCCTCATTTCTTGTTTTAATTATATTAACTTGTTTCTATGCTGTCTCTAAATTGTAGAATTCTGTTTCAGTCAATATTCATTATTCTCTCAGGCCTAAATTTATATAAATGACGATTAATCAGTAGATTCTTCTCCTGTGAGAATGGATGATGGATGGGTAGATCAGTAGATTCCTTTTGAACTTAATCTTTTCTTTCACAAACTATCTTTGGTTGTAACTTGGCAATGAAGATTGAATACCATGGTTCCTGGAGGGACCTTGGTGTCTTGGATTTTGTAGAGGCTCCTCCAGTGAATTTCTATACCATGAAGAGTCCAGGTCATCGCATTTGTTACTTTGCCATTCTCATCCTGCTTGATCTGCAAAAGGCAAATACAGAGTTGAATGAATTCAAAGAGGCAAATGATATGAATGGTGTGTTGTAAACTCATTGTAAGGACCATATAAGTTTATAACCATTCTGCCTTAAGTTCATAAGCAAAGGAGAGAATCCAGCTGTTTGATACTTACACCCCTTTACTGCTCTAGAGTCCTGGCTTAGTACTGGGAGATGAAGGAACTGACTAACTCTAACTAGAAGGGAGAAAAAATGGTGACCACCAAAGGGAAATTTCACCTGAAGAGAACCAGATTTGGCTGTGCCCTCTTTAACTGCCATTGATTGCAGGCAAATGATTTCAGGTTTCATGCATCTATAAGAACTTCTATGACTTTTTTCATCTAAAATACTTTCACACTAATCCTCAGAATATTGAATTTCACAAAAAAAGAATATAACATTCTTCATATAAGATTATGTTCTGTGGTTTTAACACCCTCAGTTATTTTTAATGAGAAAATTATGTTATAAATTTTAACTCGTGGCAGTAAATTAGCAAAAGCTGCATTTATCTGCTATTATCATAACCACCCACATTTAACACAGATGTTCAGCAAAAGGTTTAGAAACTGTTTTGAAAGTTCTCATTAGTTGAGATAAATTAGCAGGATATTTATGGATAATATTAAACTGTTCAAGTACATATTTTCTTCTTGATCATTTTATAGAGGTCTCATAAATATCAACAGCTGGCTTGCTTTTTCTTTGGGAAGTTCTTATGGGTATCAGTAACACCAAAGTCCAATATTTTAATGCTTCTCAATGTCAGAATAGTTAACTGGCCAGATGGTGTTCAGAGCAATCAGGAACTCCAGCCCATCAGATGAGCCTCATCTCATCTCCAGGGTCCTTTTGTTCTTGAAGGAGCTCATTGGGTTTGTATAGACTAGAGTGGCTTTTCCCAAGGGTTGTAATTTTTTATAGGCTATCTCCTGGTGTAAAGAGCCTCTCAGAGCTCAGTTAATATATAGAAGTCAGGGAATATAAAGAAAATGAATAATTGAGAGGGTGCTTAGAAAGCACTGTTATGTGTACCATGGATTCTTTTAATCCAAATCCAGTCCCTAGTAAGCATGCCTCCTCCTTCAGGCTTGTTCTCTCAGGAACCCAGAAGATTCAAGACAGGGCATGGTAAGATTCTAAATCTGCTGGGAGCCACAGAACACTACAGCTATTTTTATAACTTGTAAACACTCTGTGAGTGGAGTGTGAACACTCAAAAAATCAAGTATATTTTTCACTGACTGTCACGTCTCCTTGGGGACCATCTTGCAGAAAAACAAATCATAAACTTGAGATATTCAAAATGACCAGAGGAGGTTTTACATATTGGGAAGTATAAGAACTAGTTATGGGGAGTGTGTAGTTTGCTCTTGGGGATCATGAATGTCAGGCTAAATTTGACTTGTCTTATAAGTGATACAAGGAAAACAATTGAAGCTTATGATAAAGAACTAATGGTAAATTGTTGCTGGGGGAATGGAAGGGGGCAAGAGATAGTTAGGGAGTTTGGAATGGACATATATTTAAAATGGATAACCAACAAAGACCTACTATATAGCACATGGAACTCTGCTAAATGTTATGTGACAGCTTGGATGGGAGGGGAATTTGGGGATAAGGGAAATGTGTATATGTATGACTGTGTCTCTTCACTGTTCACCCAAAACTGTCACAACATTGTTAATTAGCCACACCCCAATACAAAATAAAAAGTTCTAAAAAGAACTAATGGAAGATGGTAAAAAAGTGGATTAAACTTCACATGGGGCTGACAAGAGCTGGCAGCACCTAGAGGCAGACAACCAAGTCCAGGTAAAACTCCAGAATCATCCAGGTAAAGGTGATGTGTGTCTGAAGGAGACATAGAAACCCAGGGATCATTATGAAGATTAACTAGAGGCAGCAACTGATTGCTTATGAGGGTGGACGTGAGCTGTACCATGACATTTTGAGTAAGGGAAATTAAGACAGTGAAAATGCTACTGAAAATAATAGGCTAACTGGAAGGGTTCTGGCTTTGGTTGAAAGTGGTGATTTTAAGCAGATAACCCTGGAAAGAGTTCTACATCAAGATGTCAGATATTAAGATAGTGGACTAACTTTCTGATTACTTACTAATATGTCATTCTGAGAAGACACAGGCTAGAAAAGGAAGGAGAATGATGAGTTCTCATGTGATGACACTCTGGAGTCATTGGGACCCTGAAAGGAAGCACCGAGTTAGGATGTAGATGTAGAATGAAAGGTTCCACCTCATTACCACTAACTCAGATCCATTCTTTTTATGGCTGAGTAATATTCCATTGTATTATTCCATTGTACCACATCTTCTTTATCCATTCATCTGTTGGTGGACATCTAGGTTGCCTGATATACAGAATGAAGTAAGTCAGAAAGAGAAAAACAAATATTGTATATTAATTCATATATATGGAGGCTATAAAGATAGTACCAATGAACCTATTTACTGGGAAGCAATGGAGGTGCAGACAGAAAGAATGGATGTGTGGGCAGAGTCGGTGAAAGAGAGGCTAGGAGAAACTGAGAAAGTAGCATTGGCTTATGTACACTATCATGTGTAACATAGATGACTAGGGAGGAGGCTGCTGTATAACACAGGGAGCCCAGCCTGTGCTCTGTGTTGACCTAGAGAAGTGGGATGGGAGGGGGCAGGGAATATTAGGAGGGAGGGAATGTGTACTTAGTTGCTCAGCTGTGTAACCCCATGGACTGTGCCTGCCACTCTCCTCTGTCCATGGTGATCCTCCAGGCAAGAATACTGGAGTGAGTTGCCATGCCTTCCCCCAGGGGATCTTCCCAACCCAGGAATCGAACCCATCTCACTCACTGCAGGCAGATTCTTTACTGTCTGAGCCACTATTATAACTGATTCATATTGTTACATGACAGAAACCAATGCAACATTGTAAAGCAATTATTCTCCAATTTAAAAATAAATAAATAAAGTACTTTTTTAAAAAAATGAAAGGGAGGACATGTTAGGAAGCAAAGTGCCACTTCACACTTGTGGCAAGAGAAACCCTGACCAATAACATGGAAATTGAAGGGTTACACAGGGTTATCAGTCAGAGTCAGAGGACACAGGAGCCAGTGTGATTATTTCAGACAGGGAATTTGACACTGGACACTGTTTACACAGGTGATATAAGGGCCCAGGAGACCAGCAGAAAATGGTGAATAAACCCAGAGATTAACCACAGCAGAAAGCCACCAGACCCCTAGGGTTGGAAGGATTTAGAGGAGGTAGTGGTAACCAGAGCTTAGAAGCTGGGACTGCATCTGTATTCCTGTTGTACAAGGCGTTCCATCAGTACCATTTTTCTAGATTCCATACAGATGGGTTAATAGAGAATATTTCCAGAGACGTAGAGAATGCACTTGTGGACTTTTAAAAACATAATTATGGTCTTCCTCTTTTGTAATGACAGCTGAACTTCATTTTGTATTTTACAAATGGTCTATGATCTCCTGGCTAGTGGATTGAAAAAAGTTTATGTTTTTAGATGCCTAGATTTAGCTCTCTGTGGGTCTCTTGGAAAGTCATTTGTTTGATGTGGGACTGTAATTTCATAGAAATAAGGAGCAGGAAATCAAAAACAGAGAAAGGAGCAGAGATACAAACAGGAGCACCATGGTGCTGAAAGGTTGCTGCTGAACCATGAAAGACGCTGGGATTCTTGGCCTCCAGAGGAGAAGAATTCAATCCAGGGCCAGAGATGAGGCTTGATCACTCAGAGCTTTTGTGTAATAAAGTTTATTAAAGTATAAAAGGGATAGAGAAAGCTTCTGACATAGACATCAGAAGGGGGCAGAAAGAGTACCCCCTTGCTAGTGTTAGCAATGGAGTTATATACCTTTTAATTAGTTATTACAATGAATCAAAAGACTGTCTGGAGGTTGTAAAGACCTTACTAGACCCACTCCCATAATTTACATTTTAAGATTACAGGATTAGCCAGAAGATTTTTTTTTCCAGAAACTGTCCTCAAGCAGGATACATTATTGTTACATAATCCTAAAGAATGTAGAAGGAAAAAAAATTTGTCCTTTCCTCTTCCTTGAGAATTCTAGACCCCTCTCTCCTTGGGGAACCCTGGACTTCTTATCAACCTGCCTAGGAATTAACTCTCTCAGTGCCTCCAGTAAAGGAATCAGTGTTTCCTGTGTTACTTGCACCTTTTTGCAGCACCATGGGACTGAGTCTGGTGTTTGGTGGAAAATAATAATTAACGTTTATGGAGTACATGCCATTTGCCAGATAAACTTTGAATATTTCATGCGTGTTACTTCATTTAATCCTTAAACCAAACCTGTGAGGGTGATATCCTTATAACCCTGTTTTCTGAATGAAGTAAACCACAGAGCAGAGGGGAATTTGCCCATAGTCACATACTTGGTATGTGGCAGGGATAGCATTTGAGCTTTGCAGCTTGTCCCAAGAGCCCATGCTGTACCCAGCTCAGATTGTCTTAGACGTGGAGACCTAGAATGCTAGTAACACACTCTCTGCTTCGTCAGAGCAGCAGCTCTGGTGTCTGGGAGGAAGTGTGTTAGTGAAGCCCATCTAAGGTTCTGAGTGGACAGATGTGCTTGAACAGCTGCCAGCAGTGGGGGAAGAAGATTTCTGGTGTCCAGGTGGGAGGCAGGAGAGAGGAATGCTCAAGCACACGGAGTCTGGTCAGTTTGACCAGGCTTCTTAGTTATTTTACATAGATTTGGGGTGTTTGTTACTTTATCTATAAAATAGTAATATGTATCTGCTTCATAAGGTGGTTGTAAGAATTGAATGAAAGAATGTAAGTAAAATCCTAGTCATATAGTAAGTACTCAATGAATAGTTGTTCTAATTATTACTATTATTGTTATTGTCAAATAGAGGCGGGGTTCAAATTTTGAACTCAATTAGTTAAATTTGGGATTGATTTGGAATTTGACCCAATTAGACTAAATCCTAATTAACCACTGACTCATCCCCCAAATCCATTCCATTATGTATATTGTGTGTGTGTGTGTATATACACTTATGTATTTTTTTCATATCTTCCTTATCCATTCACTCATTGGTGGACACAGGCTGTTTCCATCTTGGCTGTTGTGAATAATACTGCAGTAAAGCTCTCCATGTCCACACCCCTTCTGTTTTACAGTTGACTGAAGTGTTTCAGTGCAGCTGATTTTTCTGACCTATGGTCATTGTTCATATAACAGGTAGATAAATAAGGATGCCACAAAGGAGGTTGTAAAAACAAAATACTGCATTAAACACGGGAATACAGATCTCTCTTCCTGAGAAATATAATTTCCGCTTTGGTTCCCTCTGTCTCTGGCCTGCTCCTCAGTTCTGTTGACTTCTGGCTGGAGGCTTTCTTCCTTGGTTTCAGGTTAATCAGTGTCCAAGCAACCTGTGCATTGCAGAAACCTTCAGTGAGAAGTCTTCAATGAGGAACTTGAACCAGTGAAGCTGCTCAGTCGTGTCCAACTCTTTGCAATCCCATGGACTGTAGCCAACTAGGCTCCTCCATCCATGGAATTTTCCAGGCAAGAGTACTGGAGTGAGTTGCCATTTTCTTCTCCAGGGGATCTGCCTGGCCCAAGGATCAAACCCGGGTTTCCCACATTTGCAGGCAGATGCTTTACCATCTGAGCCACCAGGGAAGCCCAATGAGGGACTTACTGCCATTCATTTTGGTGTTAAATAAGGGCAGAAGAGTTTTGAATTTACACCCAACCTACCATAGCCTTTGGAATGGGTGTTTAATTAACCATTAAGTATGTGCATGTAAATATAAACCCTCTTTAGTGAGTTGAAAAACATGCTACCATACAATACTGGCTTTTCCCAGTCACCAAGGGAATAAGCACATTTTGAGTGGGTCAGAATCTTTACTAAATCCTTCCCTCTGCAGGAGATCCTGTTACCTCAAAGGAGGTGGGACACCCAAAACTCTTAGCTTAGAACACACATACAGACCCAAATCAGATTTCACCTTTTTATTTCTTTTCTAATCCATTGATACTATGGAAATTAGCAAAACGAATTCAAGGGGAAAAATTATAATTTCTTGAATTTTGTGTTTACACCCTGATAAAATGAATGTTAGGGAAGTGAACACGTTTTGAATCAATGGGCCATAAATGCTCTCTTGCTGCTGTCACTTGGCAGTAGGGTTTGGTGAGAGTGTGTGAGTATTTATTAAATAGTGTGGTGAGAACCATCCCAAGCGGGGGAACAGAATGAAATGCAAAGCCTTAGCCTTTCGATTTGTGTCTACCGAGGGTCTCTGTGATAATGTGGCAAGGTTCCAGGCTTTAAGCACTTGGCCATTGCAATTGGATTCTAAAAGAGTCCAAGCCATAAATTCTGGTTACAATTAGAGCTAGTGAAAAGAAAAATACCCTAGAAGTTATTAATATGTAAATCTAGTAATTCGGAAAATTGAATGATCTCAGGTTAGGGCTTCTGAATTTATGCAATCTAATTTTGACCAAAATGACATCACACTTCAATAGTTCTGCATAAATTGACAGCAAATTGCATAATGTTTCTTTAAAATTTCTTTCAGAAAGAGTGCTTACAGAGAGCATAAGACAGGAACCCACATGTGACTACAATGCATCACGCCCATGACCCACATAGCCTGAACTCATTCCCACAGTAGCTGGTATCATATGTTTTCATAAGAAAAAAAAAAATAACAAAGGAAATTAGGTCTTTACAAATGGGGCAGAATGATTCCTTTAGATATGTTCTCTTTTATTTTTGTCAAACTTAGGATATTTTCTCTCTCTCAGTACTAGTATAAGCAGAATAACCAATTTTTCTTATCTTCTGCCAGTAGTCCTGCTGTTGAGAGGGATAGTGTTGATAGTTGGAAATGTTTCTTGGAAATGCTTAGCAGCCAAGCCTTAGACACAGCTGGAATCAATCGTGAAATGGGATACACAGTTAATCAGCTTACAGTATGGACATGAGATCTGACCACTGTTGCTCTGCTTACAAGCGCTTAAAACAATCTCAAGTAACCTGAAATAATCCATTTGTTTTGAAACCTCATCACACAGTTCTTTTGGTTGACTGAAATAAATTGGGATAGTTAGCAGGCTACATTAATCAATTCATATCCTCTTAGAACCATAAATATTAAGAGGCAATCCATATTCTTTTCTCATGCTGAAACCTGTTTGAATCAAATATTCATTCATACCCAGATTTATCAGGTCCAGTTACCTGTCTAAGACAGTTACATGAAGGCAAATTTGTGAAGAAGAGCTTGGCTTTCTCAAAATTAAGAATTGTTTTAGTATATGTTGCTTTACCTTAATGATCTTTTGTGGATGTGCCATGTACATAAATGTAATTGCTTTTATGCAGCTATTTGTATTATTACAGTCTAGGTAAAGAAGGGTGCCTCTTGATTTTTAAAAACCTCACTAGTTTAAAGCTCCAAGAGTGTCATCTGATTTGAATATTCAAGATTTGGCAAACAAGTTCCTGAGTCAATTTAGGAAAAAAGCATTGACCTGTAGTAAGAAAACTTAGGTTTGAATCTTAGCTTTGTCACCATCAGTTGGCTGATTAGGAGTAAGTAATTCAAATTCTGAGCCTCATTTTATTTTGACACTTGAGGTTGGTAATCCCTACCATATCTTGATTCATTTTTTCTTTGATCTATCCAATATTTATTGAACTCTTTTTTTAAATTTTTTTTATGTTCCAGCATTTTAATTTTATTTTATTTTTTAACTTTACAATATTGTATTGGTTTTGCCATATATCAACATGAATCCGCCACAGGTATACATGTGTTCCCCATCCTGAACCCTCCTCCCTCCTCCCTCCCTGTACCATCCCTCTGGGTCGTCCCAGTGCACCAGCCCCAAGCATCCAGTATCATGCATCGAACCTGGACTGGCAACTCGTTTCATATATGATATTATACATGTTTCAATGCCATTCTCCCAAATCATCCCACCCTCTCCCTCTCCCACAGAGTCCATAGGATTGTTCTATACATCAGTGTCTCTTTTGCTGTCTCGTATACAGGGTTATTGTTACCATCTTTCTAAATTCCATATATATGTGTTAGTATACTGTATTGGTGTTTTTCTTTCTGGCTTACTTCACTCTGTATAATAAGCTCCAGTTTCATCCACCTCATTAGAACTGATTCAAATGTATTCTTTTTAATGGCTGAGTAATACTCCATTGTGTATATGTACCACAGCTTTCTTATCCATTCATCTGCTGATGGGCATCTAGGTTGCTTCCATGTCCTGGCTATTATAAACAGTGCTGCGATGAACATTGGGGTACACATGTCTCTTTCCCTTCTGGTTTCCTCAGTGTGTATGCCCAGCAGTGGGATTGCTGGGTCATAAGGCAGTTCTATTTCCAGTTTTTTAAGGAATCTCCACACTGTTCTCCATAGTGGCTGTACTAGTTTGCATTCCCACCAACAGTGTAAGAGGGTTCCCTTTTCTCCACATCCTCTCCAGCATTTATTGCTTGTAGACTTTTGGATTGCAGCCATTCTGACTGGTGTGAAATGGTACCTCATAGTGGTTTTGATTTGCATTTCTCTGATAATGAGTGATGTTGAGCATCTTTTCATGTGTTTGTTAGCCATCTGTATGTCTTCTTTGGAGAAATGTCTATTTAGTTCTTTGGCCCATTTTTTGATTGGATCATTTATTTTTCTGGTCAACCACTTGTAAAAGAATGAAACTAGAACACTTTCTAACACCATACACAAAAATAAACTCAAAATGGATTAAAGATCTAAACGTAAGACCAGAAACTATAAAACTCCTAGAGGAGAACATAGGCAAAACAGTCTCTGACATACATCACAGCAGGATCCTCTATGACCCACCTCCCAGAATATTGAAAATAAAAGCAAAAATAAACAAATGGGACCTAATTAAACTTAAAAGCTTCTGCACAACAAAGGAAACTATAAGCAGGTGAAAAGACAGCCTTCAGAATGGGAGAAAATAACAGCAAATGAAGCAACTGACAAACAACTAATCTCAAAAATATACAAGCAACTCCTGCAACTCAATTCCAGAAAAATAAACGACCCAATCAAAAAATGGGCCAAAGAACTAAATAGACATTTTGAACTCTTATTATATATTAGCTCCTTAGTGGATACTAGTGATTTAAAAAGCTTAGTACCTATAATGCAGGGACTCATTCATATGTAGAAGTATATTGTAAAAAAGTAATTAGGGCACTATTATGAAAGGTATCATAATTGAGATAGGACCAAAATCCCAGGAAATTGAAAGCAAAAGTGAATTGATCTCTCTGCTGTGTGGGAGGCTTCAAAAAAGAGGTAACATTTAATATATCTCAAAGCACCAAGAAGAGGATGAACAAGCATGGAAATATGAAAGGGCTTGGCTTATTGAGAGAATTGTGAAAACACTGCGTGATTGTTACAGCTTGTGGGTGATGGGCAGTAGAGTGAGAGGAAACAGACATCCCTTTACCACAGAAGTCCAACAGTCATATCCATTGTGTCCCACATCACTTTTAGGCTTATCTATCCTTTCAAAGAAATCCAGTGGGTTTTTCAAAAAATTTTTTTTTCCTTTAAAAATATGTTCCTACTTTTCATATATGTGTGTGAGTGCTTAAATGTTCAATTGTGCTTCTTTTTATTATGGATTCAGCCAGACTTTCAGATGTGGGGAGAAGACTCACCAATTTTTATTTACCAGAGTTTTCCTTGGAAATATCTTAGGTTTGGGAGTTGTACTGGCCATTTATCATTTTTTATAACATGGTGTTCTAAACTGCAAGGATACATAGATTGTCCAATGATTCTACAGTTTCATTATCTACTCATCATGTTCTTAGGTGGATGCCTTTCAGTCTCAGTCCGTGAACATTCAGGTGGCAAAATATTATTCATAGCTGTGTGACCCAAGACAATTCTATGGAGATGAAAAATTTTATCTAGACCCTAAAGGATAAATAGAAAGTAAATGGGCATTCCAGACAGAGGAACCCTCATAAATGGGTACAGAGGCAAGAACACACACACACACACACACACACACACACACACACACACAGAGCAGAGAGCAGGAAGGTGGATAGAGTGAGTATAGCCACTGAATGAGAAATCAGTGCGGTCTACTTGCATTTGAGCTTTATTCAACAGGTAGTTTGGCGTAAGCAAAGATTTTACATCATACACGTAGGACTAGAATTGATCTCTAGGAAAATAAATGATAAATCTGACAGTAGAGGGAATATTGGGGATAGGGAATCCAGCTAGTGAATATTTTAACATGGTAAGAAGGAAGGCTTGAATTGTGATTGCAGTGTTGAAAACAAAGAGAAAGAAACAAATCAGAGATAAATTCCGGAAGTGGAGTCAATTGCCAAGTAACCAGCAGTGGAAAGAGGGGGCGACTAAAATGATTCCAAGCTTCGGAACTGAAGTGATGCTAGTTCCATTAATAGATAGAAACAGCACAGAAGAAGGAGGAAGAGAATGTTTCAGGGAGAATATGACAAATTGATCAGCTACACATTTGTCATATAAGTAGAGATAATAGATTACCTATAAAATTAGATATGTGGGTTGGAGGAAATAAAACCTTGGCAATTCCCTGATATCATGTCTGCTACTTTTCTGGGTTTGACTATAATCGATTAAAATGAAAGGTGAATTACAGTTACAAACGTATCCTCCCAAGTTTACTAAGAATTAAGTACAATATGGTCTTAATCCTACAATACTCTCATCTGTGTAGCCTCCTCCTACTCACATGTGTTTCCTCACCTGGGTCTCTAACTCAGCAGTCTTAATTAGATCCTCAGCAAATAGAGAACCTCTGTCTCTCCCCTTTACCACTATGTGACAGCTGGAAAAGGTTCTGAACCCAGATAGCTTCTTTGTCTTTCTAAACTCTGATAATTAATCTTTTGCTGGCTGACAATAATTCTACTGTCTTCATTTCACAGACCCAAACTCATATAGCTTTGTAGCACTTCAGATAACGTATTGCCAAGTTGAAAAGGAATGGAGGTACTCCTTCAGGCTTCTCTAGCTTCGCCTGTGCTGTCAGGCCAACATTTTCAACACAAGTAAGCAGGGACAGATGGTGCCTGTTCCCTCCGTGACAGATTCATCCAGCAGTGTCAACGGCATTTACCTTTTTGAAACAGAGAGAGATGCTTCATGACTAAAAGTTTCCCACCATGTGTACTCCAGAATACAGAAATGAAATTCTAAAAACAATTCATGTCCAACTGTTAAACTTTAATTATGTGAACATTTAGAAATAAACTCGGGGAATGCAAACTAGTACAGCCACTCTGGAGAACAGTGTGGAGATTCCTTAAAAAACTGGAAATAGAACTGCCTTATGACCCAGCAATCCCACTGCTGGGCATACACACTGAGGAAACCAGAAGGGAAAGAGACATGTGTACCCCAATGTTCATCGCAGCACTGTTTATAATAGCCAGGACATGGAAGCAACCTAGATGCCCATCAGCAGATGAATGGATAAGAAAGCTGTGGTACATATACACAATGGAGTATTACTCAGCCATTAAAAAGAATACTTTTGAATCAGTTCTAATGAGGTGGATGAAACTGGAGCCTATTATACAGAGTGAAGTAAGCCAGAAGGAAAAACATAAACACAGTATACTAACGCATAGATATGGAATTTAGTAAGATGGTAACAATAACCCGGTGTATGAGACAGCAAAAGAGACACTGATGTATGGAACAGTCTTATGGACTCTGTGGGAGAGGGAGAGGGTGGGAAGATTTGGGAGAATGACATTGAAACATGTAAAATATCATGTAAGAAACGAGATGCCAGTCCAGGTTCGATGCACGATACTGGATGCTTGGGGCTAGTGCACTGGGACGACCCAGAGGGATGGTATGGGGAGAGAGGAGGGAGGAGGGTTCAGGATGGGGAACACATGTATACCTGTGGCAGATTCATTTTGATATTTGGCAGAACTAATACAATTATGTAAAGTTTAAAAATAAAATTAAAAAAAAAAGAAATAAACTCAGTCTGTTTTATTATTAAGTGTCCAAAGACACTTTCTAGAAGGATATTAGTGTGCTTGACTTGAAGATGTCTATACTATTGATTATGCAAAATTCAAAATTGGATACAGTGTCCTATAATAAATCTCAAGTATTTTAAACCTCTGTATTAAAACTGAAAAAGGAAATGTGAAATACTGTTGAGGAAAAATTTCACTAATTTAGATAACATAACATATATCTTGTATTTTATGAATTTTCATATCCTTTATTTTACATATTACTGTAATGAATTTTTTGATTGTTTCTATACACGTGGCCTTAAATCACCTGCTTAAGTAACATATAAGTTTGATATTAAAGACATTGGAAGCTTTCCCCAACCTATCCATTTCCTTCTCTGCTTCAAGGATAGCTAGTATTAATTTTTAAAATATAATTTGAAACTCTGGAAGAATCTGGTGGCCTGAATTTTAGTTGCAATTCTGAAACTATTTGCATAATCTTTGCATAATATTGGCAAACTATTTGCCAGCTTAATTTTCTCTAAATCTCAGACTCCTCGTATATAAAGGGTAAAGTTATTAAGCTAAGCTCTCCCCATTTTTGAAATTCTATTACTAAAAAATTCTATTGGTGATCAGATGAAAATAGTAAACAGATAATGAAAAAGTTTAGTTACATGTAAAATTTTATTTTTCTTCATGAAAGTTATATTATTTTTTGGTTTAAAATATAAAGTGAAAAAACCTGTCAAATTGGAAATGAAAATATTTTAATCTTGAAAATACCAGACATCTCCATATAGTTTATATTTTTTCTCTCTGAACATTTGTACCCACAGGGGTTGTATACACTGAACATTATTTCCTTCACTGTGCCCTGTGCTCAGTTATGTCCGACTCTTTGCTACCACATGGACTATAGCCCACTAGTCTCTGTCCATGAAATTTTCCAGGCAAGAATACTGGAGTAGGTTGCCGTTTCCTCCTCTATGGGATCTTCTTGTCCCAGGGATCAATCCCAATGTCTCCTGTGTCTTTTTCATTGCAGTCAGATTCTTTACCCACTGAGCCATCAGGGAAACCCCATTTCCTTCACTAATTGAACTATAGTTCTATTGAAGGAAACCCATGTGCATTTTGTGTATTCATTTATTCTTTGTTGATTTTGTCATCATAAGTATGTTTAAAGTATTAAGGAGTGAACAGGAGCAAAGCAGCAGCTCTTTAAACCCGCAAGACACTAAGGGAAGTTAGGAGAAAGTTACTTATTCAATAGCAGATTTATGTCCCACCATATTGGAATATGTCACCATTTTGCTCCATTCTCTCCAAGCCCCTCTACAAGTAAGTCTATCATGTAGTCTAACATCTTGAAAAATTCACCTAGCTTAAGGATTGTGGTCATATAATGAAGCCTGTGAAAGCCAAAACTTAGAACATGGATCTGTTATGTCATAAATGTTTTTATAACATAAGTCAGAGGTTGTAGAATTATAGAGACACTGAAGATATATTTTTGAAAACATTTTCTAGTGCACAAAGGCCTCTAGAAGCTTAATTTTCTTTTTTTACGTGTAAGGTATAATTTACATATACTGTAGTAAATTCCACAATTTTTAGTGAGTTTTGATAAGCGTATACAGTTGTATAACCATAACTAAAATCAAGATATAGAATAGTTCCATCACTCTGATCCCCAGTTTCTTCATGTGCATTTCAGTTCAGTTGCTCAGTCATATGCAGCTCTTTGCGACCCCATGGACTGCAGCACGCCAGGCCTCCCTGTCCATCACCAACTCCCAGAGCTTGCTTAAACTCATGTGCATCGAGTCGGTGATGCCATCCAACCATCTCATCCTCTGTCATCCCCTTCTCCACCCACCTTCAATATTTCCCAGCATCAGGGTCTTTTCAAATGAGTCAGTTCTTTATATCAGGTGGCCAAAGTTTTGGAGCTTCAGCTTCAGCAGCAGTCCTTCCAATGAATATTCAGGACTAATTTCCTTTAGGATGGACTGGTTGGGTCTCCTTGCTGTCCAAGGGACTTTCAAGAGCCTTCTCCAACACCACAGTCCAAAAGCATCAATTCTTTGGGGCTCAGCTTTCTCTATAGTCCAACTCTCACATCCATACATGATAACGGGAAAAGCGATAGCTTTGACTAGATGGACCTTTGTTGGCAAAGTAATGTCTCTTCTTTTTAATATGCTATCTAGGTTGGTCATAACTTTCCTTCCAAGGAGCATGCGTCTTTTAATTGCATGTCTGCAATCACCATCTGCAGTGATTTTGAAGCCCCCCAAAATAAAGTCTGTCACTGTTTCCACTGTTTCCCCATCCTTTTGCCATGAAGTGATGGGACTGGATGCCATGATCTAAGTTTTCTGAATGTTGAGTTTTAAGCCAACTTTTTCTCCTCTTTCATTTTCATCAAGAGGTTCTTTAGTTCTTCACTTTCTGCCATAAGGGTGGTGTCATCTGCATATCTGAGGTTATTGATATTTCTCCCAGCAATCTTTATTCAGCTTGAACTTCAGCTAGCCCTGTGTTTCTCATGATGTACTCTGCATAGAAGTTAAATAAGCAGGGTGACAATATACAGCCTTGACGTACTCCTTTTCCTATTTGGAACCAGTCTGTTGTTCCATGTCCAGTTCTAACTGTTGCTTCCTGACCTGCGTACAGATTTCTCAGGAGGCAGGTCAGGTGGTCTGGTATTCCCATCTCTTTCAGAATTTTCCACAGTTTATTGTGATACACACAGTCAAAGGCTTTGGCATAGTTAATAAAGCAGAAGTAGATGTTCTTGAATTCTCTTGCTTTTTCAGTGATCCAGTCGATATTGGCAATTTGATCTCTGATTCCTCTGCCTTTTCTAAATCCAGCTTGAATTGGTGGAAATTCATATTTCACATACTTTCCCCTGCATAGTGCATTTAATGTTCTCCGTGTTATTGCGTTTATACCTTCCTTCTTGCTGCGGAGTAGTATTTCATCACATGGAGGTAACCTCCTTTCTGTGCATTTATAATGATTCTTTCTAGTTTTGCTGATTACTGATAAAGTCAATGTAAACATTTGATCCAGGTTTTTGTGCGATCATAGGTATTTATTATTTCACTTGTTGAATGTCTAAGAATGGATAGTGTGGTAGGTTAATATAGCTATATCATTTTGAATTTCCACCACCAGTATATGAGAATTCCACTTATTTTACATCATTGTCAGCAACTGGTATTGTCATTTCTTTTAAGCCATTCTAATAGGTATGTCAGAGAAGGCAATGGCACTCCACTCCAGCACTCTTGCCTGGAAAATCCCATGGAAGCTGGTGGGCCACAGTCCGTGGGGTCGCTAAGACTCGGACACGACTGAGCGACTTCACTTTCACTTTTCACTTTCATGCATTGGAGAAGGAAATGGCAACCTACTCCAGTGTTCTTGCCTGGAGAATCCCAGGGACGGGGGAGCCTGGTGGGCTGCCGTCTATGGGGTCGCACAGGGTCAGATACGATTGAAGCGACTTAGCAGCAGCAGCAGCAATAAGCATGTAGTGATATATTATTGTGGTTTTAATTTGCCTTTGCCTAGCGTGTAGTGGTGTTGAGTAACTTAGGTCTTCATTTGCCACTTGTGTATTTTTTGGTGAAATTATCTGCTCAGATCTTTTATATATGGTGTGAGACACAGAATGAGATTTGTTTACTGTAAAGAATTATCCAATTTTTTCAACACTGTTTGTTGAAAAGACTCTCTTTTCTCTGCTGATGTCTGGCAGCTTTGTGAAGAATCAGTTGACTGTGTAAATGGAGTCTATTTCTGGATACTTTTCCAGATTCATTTCCATGGACCTCAGTGTCTTTCCAAAATATCACACTGTCTTAATTTCTGTAGCTTTATGGTAGGTCTGGAATAAAGTAGTGTGAGGACATTATCTTTGTTTTTCTTCAAACTAGTTTTGACTATTCTAATTCCTTTATATTTTCATATAAACTTGGAATCAGCTTGTTGATTTCTTAAAAAAAAATGCTGGGGTGTTGATTGGAATTGTTCTTAATCTACAAATCAGTTTTTAAGAATAGTTTTATTGAGATATATTATACATACCATACCGTTTGCCCGTTTGAGTATCAATTCAGTATGTTCAGAATTAGACGACCACCACCATAATACATTTTAGAACATTTTATACGCTGCAAAGAAATTTGACACCCTTTAGTCAACACTCCCACTCCCTAGCTCTATGTAACCACTAATCTGCCTTCTATAAATGTTCATAGTCTAGATATTTCCTACAAACAGAGTAATATAATAGATGGCCCATTGTTATGGATTTCTTTCACTTAGCATGTTTTCAAGATTCATCTGTGTTGTGCGAGTGTGTTCAGTTGTCCGACTCTGCAACCTCATGGACTGTAGCCTGCCAGGCTCCTTCCATGGGTTTTTTTTCCCCGACAAGAATACCAGAATGGGTTGTTTTTCCTTTTCCAGGGGATCTTTTCGGCCCAGGGATTGAACTCTAGCCTCTTGTGTATCCTTCATTGGCAGGCAGATTCTTTACCACTGGACCACCTGGCTTTTGCTTAGCATGTTTTCAACCTTCATCTGTGTTGTAGAATGCATCAATACTTCTTTTTGTTATTGCCAAAGGTTTGACTTTAAGGACATACCATGTTTCATTTATTTATTTATCAATTGGTAGACATTGGGTTGCTTCCACTTTTCAGTTGTTATGAATAAAGTTTCTGTGAATATCACATACAAGTTTTGTGTGGATATATATTTTTGTTTCTCTTGGGTATATACCTAAGAGTGGAATTGCTTGGTCATCTGATAACTGTATTTACTGTTTTGAGAAATCACCAGATTTTTTTTCCAAAGCAGCTGCCTCATTTTACAATCCTATCTGTGTTTGAGGTTCCAATTTTCTCCACATTCTCATCAACACTTGTTTTTTTCCACTTATTGATTTTAGCTAGGTCTAGGGCTAAAATTATATCTGGTTGTGGAGTTGATTAGTGTTTACTTGATGGCTAATGAGGTTGATCACCTTTCCATGTGTTTATTGGCCATCTGCATATTTTCTTTGGGGAAGTGTCTATTCAGATTCTTTTCCCATTTTTTTACATTGGGTCATTTTTCTTTTTATCGTATAATTGTATTGTTCTTTATATATTCTGGATACAAGCCCCTTGTCACATAAATGATTTGAAGAACGTTCTCCTATTTTGGGTAATGGGTTGTCTTTTCACTTTATTCTTGGTGTTTTTTGAAACACAAATTTTGATTATATCTAATTTACCTTTTTGTTGTTGCTTATCCTTTTTGTTTCATATCTAAGAAAGTTGATATGAAACAACTCTCTGATTTGAAAGTTTTGTATAACTCAAGGTCATAAACATGCATATCTACAAGTTTCATTGTTTTAGCTCTTACATTTAGGTCTTTGATACATTTTGAGTAAATATTTGTATATAGTGTGATGTTAGGGTCAGACTTTTTTGAGGGGTATATAGCTGGGAGGGATTGGGGGCAGGAGGAAAGGGGATGACAGAGGAGGAGATGGCTGGATGGCATCACGGACTTGATGGACGTGAGTTTGAGTGAACTCCGGGAGATGGTGATGGACAGGGAGGCCTGCCGTGTCGTGATTCATGGGGTTGCAAAGAGTCGGACACGACTGAGTGACTGAACTGAACTGAACTAATAGTTGTCCCAGCACCATTTGTTGAAGACTATTTTTTCTCCATTAAATTATTTTGAAACACTTGCTGAAAATCAGTTGATCATAGAGGGCTTATTTCTGGACTCTAAATTTTATTCCATTTATCCATAAGTCTTTATGCCAGTTTTGATCCTTTATCCTTATGCCAGTTTTGATTACTTTAGTAGTGCTTTGATTACATAGTTTTGATTACTTTAGCTTTGTGCTGCTAAGTCGATTCAGTCGTGTCCGACTCTGTGCGACCCCATAGATGGCAGCCCACTAGGCTCCCCCGTCCCTGGGATTCTCCAGGCAAGAACACTGGAGTGGGTTGCCATTTCCTTCTCCAATGCATGAAAGTGAAAGTGAAAGTGAAGCCGCTCAGTCTTGTCCAACCCGCAGCTATCCCATGGACGGCAGCCTTCTAGGCTCCTCCGTCCATGGGATTTTCCAGGCAAGAGTGCTGGAGTGGGGTGCCATCGCCTTCTCCGACTTTAGCTTTGTAGTATGTTTTAAAATTGGGAAGTATGCATCCCCCAATTTTGATCTTTTCCACAATTGTTTTGCCTATTCTGGCCCCTTCAATTTTAGACCAGAGGGATTTTAGAATTAACTCGTCAAATTCTGCAAAAAACACAATTTGGCATTTTCATAAAGATTGCATTGTTATAGATTATTTTGGGGAGTATTGCCATCTTAACATTATTGCCTTCTGACCCACAATAATAGAATATCTTTTCATTTATTTAAATTTTCTTTAATTTTCATTCCCTCTGTTAAATTTATCTTTAAATATTTTATTTTATTTGATGTGCATGTGTTCTCTTAGCTTCATTTTCAGAATGTTCATTGACAGCATATAGAAATGCAGTTGATTTCTGTATATAGGTCTTATATTCTGCAATTTTACTGAGCCTATTTAGTAGCTCTAATAGTTGTCTGAGTATGTATATATGTGGTGTGTGTGTGTTCATTAGTATTCTCTATCTAAAAGATAATATTATCTGCAAGAAGAGATAGTTTCAGTTCTTTCTCTTAAATTTAGATGACTTTTATTTTTCTTTCTTGCATGGTTTCCCTGGCTAGCACCTCAAGCATAATACTGAATAGAAGTTGTAACATCAGCCACCCATGTCTTGTTCCTGATTTTAGGGGTAAGAATTCAGTCTTTCACTATTACATATGATATTAACTGTAGGTTTTATTTATTTTTTGTAGATGCTCTTTATGAGGTTTAGGTAATTTCCTTCTGTACTTACGTATGTAGTGTTTTTATTATGGAAAGGGTGTTGAATTTTTATCAAGTGCAATTTTGCTTCTTTTGAGATAAGCAAGTGAAGTGTGTTTTTTTACCTTTATTCTATTGATATAGCATATTACATTAATTGATTTTTGAATATAGAAACAGCCTTGCATTCCCTAGATAGATTTCATTATATATATATATATATATATTTGCCAGTATTTTATTGAGGGTTTTTTTTGTCTATAATGATAGGAGATGAAATGAAGTGAAAGTCATTCAGTTGTGTCTGACTCTTTGTGACCCCGTGGACTATACAGTCCGTGGAATTCTCTAGGCCAGAATACTGGAGTGGGTAGCCTTTCCCTTCTCCAGGGGATCTTCCCAACACACGGACTGAACCCAGGTCTCCCATGTTGCAGGTGGATTCTTTGATATTGATCTGTAATTTTCATTCCTTATGATGTCCTTGTCTGGTTTTGTTATCAAGATAATGCAGAACACATTAAATGAGTTGCAAAGTGTTCTCTCCTCTTTTATTTTTTGGGAGAGTTTGTGAAAAATTTGTTAAAATTTTTTAAATGTTTAGTAGAATTCACTGGTGAAGCTGTTTGGATCTGGAGTTTTCACTGTATATAAAGTCCTAATTAAATCTCTTATTTGAATCTATTTAGATTCTTTTTCTTCTTGTGTCACTTTTTGTAATTTTTATCCTTTAAATAATTTTTCCCATTTCATCTAAATGGTTTAATTTATCATACAGTTGCCTTTAGGATTCCCTTTACAACTTGATTTCTAAAAAATCAGTGGTAATGTCCCTCTTGAATTCTCAGTTTTAATAATTTGAATTTTCTCTCTTTTTTACCCTAATCAGTTGGGCTAGAGTTTTATCAATTTTATTGATCTTGTCAAAGCACTCAGTTTGGGTTTTATTGAGTTTCTCCATTGTTTTTATATTTTCTACTTCATTAATTTCCACTCTAATTGTTATCATTCCCTTTCTTCTGATTTGGATTTAAATTCCTTCTATTTCCAGTATCTTAACATGAAATATTACATTCTTGACTTGAGATCTTTCTTCTTTTTTGATGTTTGTACTATGGATTTCCATCTAAGCACCTTTTAAGGTAAACCTCATAACTTTTTGTATGCAATATGTTCATTTACATTCATTTCAAAGTATTTTCTAATTGTACTTATCATGTATTCTTTGACCTATTGGTTATTTTGCACTGTGTTGTTTAATTTACATCTATTTGTAGATTTTTGTAGATGAGCTTTGAGAGAACTGATGCCTTAAATATCTTGAGTTTTACAATCCATTAAAATGGTAATTCTTTCAATTTATTTATGTCTCCTTTGATTTCTTCCATCAGTGTTTTGTAGTTTTCAGTGGACAGGTCTAATGTATATTTTGTAAGATTTGTGTAAAGGTATTTCATATTTTTGGAGCTATTGTAAGTTGTCTTGTTATTTAAAATTTTAATTATTCATAGCTAGTATAAAAACTTGTGATTTATTTTTGGATATTTAGCCTATATCCTGCAACTTTGCTAAATCTGCATAGTCATTGTAGTGAGTTGTTAATAGATACTGTAGAATTCTTTATGAAGACAATCATGTGATCTGAAAAGAGATGGTTTTATTTCTTCCTTTCAATTATGGGTACCTTTTCTACCTTTTTATTGCACTAGCTAAGACTACCAGTAATTGTTATTGTTCAGTAACTCAGTCAGGTCTGACTCTTTGTGACCCCATGGACTGCAGCACGCCAGGCTTCCCTGTCTATCACCATCTCCTGAAGCTTACTCAAACTCATGTCCATCAAATCGGTGATTCCATCCAACTATCTCATCCTCTGTCATCCCTTTCTCCTGCTACTTTCAGTCTTTCCCAGCATCAGGGACTTTTCTAATGAGTCAGCATTTTGTATCAGGTGGCCAAAGTACTGGAGCTCCAGATTCAGCATCAGTCATTTCAATGAATATTCAGGACTGATTTCCCTTAGGATTGACTGGTTTGATCTCCTTGAAGTCTACAGGACTCTCAAGAGTCTTCTCCAACACCACAGTTCAAAAGCATCAATTCTTCATCATTCAGCCTTCTTTATGGTCCAGCTCCCACAACCATACATGATTACTAGAAAAACCATAGCTGTGATTATACGGACTTTTGTCAGTAAAGAAATGTCTCTGGTTTTTAATTGCTGTCTATGTCTGTCATAGTTTTCTTCTAAGGAGCAAGTGTCTTTTAATTTCATGGCTTCAGTCACCATCTGCAGTGATTTTGGAGCTCAAAAAAATAAAGTCTGTCACTGTTTCCATTGTTTCCCCATCTATTTGCCATGAAGTGATGGGACTGGATGTCATGATCTTAGTTCTCTGAATGTTGAGTTTTAAGCCAGCTTTTTCACTCTCCTCTTTCACCTTTACCAAAAGGCTCTTTAGTTCCTCTTCACTTTCAGCCATAAGGGTGGTGTCCTCTGCATATCTGAAGTTATTGATATTTCTCCTGGCAACCTTGATTCCAGCTTGTGCTTCATCCAGCCTGACATTTTGCATGATGTACTCTGCATAGAAGTTAAATAAGCAGGGCAACAATATAAAGCCTTGATGTATTGCTTTCCCTATTTGGAACCAGTCTTGTTCCATGTCCAGTTCTAACTGTTGCTTCTTGACCTGCATACAGATTTCTCAGGAGGCAGGTAAGGTGGTAGGGTATTCCCACCTCTTTAAGAATTTTCCACAGTTTTTCGTAATCCATACAGTCAAAGATTTTAGTGTAGTCAATGGAGCAGAAGTAGATATTCTTCTGGAATTCTCTTGTTTTTTCTATGATCCAACAAATGTTAGCAATTTGATCTCTGGTTCCTCTGCCTTTTCTAAAACCAGCTTGAATGTCTGGAAGTTCTCGGTTCATTAACTGTTGAAACCTAGATTGGAGAATTTTGAGCATTACCTTGCTAGTGTGTGAGATGAATGCAGTTGTGCAGTAGTTTGAACATTCTTTGGCATTGCCTTTCTTTAGAATTGGCATGAAAAGTGACCTTTTCCAGTTCTGTGGCCACTGCTGAGTTTTCCAAATTTGCTGGCATATTGAGTGCAGCACTTTCACAGCATCATCTTTCAGGATTTGGAATAGCTCAACTGGAATTCCATCACCTCCACTAGCTTTGTTGCAGTGATACTTCCTAAGGCCCATTTGACTTGGCATTTCAGGATGTCTGACTCTAGGTGAGTGATCACACCATCATGGTTATCTGGGACATTAAAATCTTTTTTGTATAGTTTTTCTGTGTATTCTTGCTACCTCTTCTTAACATCTTCTGCTTCTGTTAGATCCATAGCATTTCTGTCCTTTATTGTGCCCATTTTTGCATGAAATGTTCCCTTGGTATCTCTAATTTTCTTGAAGAGATCTCTAGTTTTTTCCATTCTGTTATTTTCCTCTATTTCTGTGCATTGATCATTTAGGCAGGCTTTCTTTTCTCTCCTTGCTGTTCTTTGGAATTCTGCATTTAGATGGTGTATCTTTCTTTTTCTTTTTGGCCTTTCTCTTCTTTTCTCAGCTATTTGTAAGGCCTCGTCGGACAACCATTTTGCCTTTTTGCATTTCTTTTTCTTGGGGATGGTTTTGATCACTGCCTCCTATAAAAGGTTATAAACCTCCATGCATAGTTCTTCAGGCACTCTATCAGCTCTAATCCCTTGAATCTATTTGTTCTGTATCTTAGGGGGAAAATTCTTTTTCTCTCACTGGATATAATGTTGATTATACTTTCCCTAGATATTCTTTATCACATTGATGATGCTTCCTTTCATTCATATTTTGTGAAGTTTATATCATGAACAGATGTTGAATTTTGTGAATGACTTTTTCTATGTCTCTTGAGATGATTATATGATTTTCATGTTTAGTCTGTAGATATAGTGAATTTTGTTAATCGATTCTTGAACCAATATTGCATTTTTTGATAATGCTTCACTTGATCAAGATATATTCTCTCTTTTACATATTGTTGCATTAGATTTAGTATTATTTTTAAAGTTTTTATGTCTATATTTATAAAATACCTGTACTTTTATTGTAGTGTCTTTTCCAGTTTGAATGTCATGGAGATGTTCACCTCATAGAATAAGTTTAAATTTTCTGAAAAAATTTGCTTAGAATTGGTATAGTCTCTTTTTAAAATTTTTGTTGGCATTCTAACAGTGGACTCATCTAACCATAAAGTTTTCTTTGTGGTGAGATTTTTAAATTATATGTTAATTTCATTAAAAAAATTATGTGTATATATAGCTATTCAGGTTAGCATTTCTTCAGTAATTTTTAATTGTGTCTATAAAGGGATTTATCCAGTTCATTTAGATTCTCAATTTTATTGACTTAAAATTTTCATCATCTACATAATCCTTTTAATAATCTAGAATCTATAGAGATGCTCCTTCACTTAGTTCTATTATTGGTAATGTATGTCTTCTCTATTTTTTTTTCCCATGACAGTCTAGCTAGAGGTTAATCATTTTGACAGATCTTGTGGAAGAATTATCTTTGGGGGTCATGGAAAAGCATGCTTTAGGTATTGGAGAGAAAAGAGAATGGCCTTGCTGCAAATTTGCAAGCTTTCACGCTTAGGATATTAATGATATATGAGGGGAATGCCCTGAAAGAAAAGCTTCTGCTTGCATTACATATATCTGGAGTCAATTATTTTTGCTTTTTAATATGGGGGAAAATACATCACTGTATAATCAAAAGGCGAAGAGGATTCTATCTTCTTTTAAAAATAATAGCAATGTCACCATAATATAATCTCCTTGAGAAGGTGATTTGTTGTAAACAGCAATTAAACACAAACTACCTATGGCCTCCTATAAATCTAATTGCTAATAATAACTCCAAGGGGGAAACGTTGATTGTGTTATTTCAGAACTCCTCAGATTCAAATGTGTTCCTTTTATTCAGGGAACCACGGTGTCTTCATAACTGTCAATTCTCTAAAAATATTATACAAAGTACTTACCATACTGGAGATTAGGAAACATAACCATAATTTAATATAGGAAAATTTACAATTAAACTATAACAGCAGAAGAAATATTAGAATCATACTTGTAAAACACATGCAAATTATTTTAAAATGATGAATAGAGCCCCTTTTCTCTAGGGATGGTATGGAATCTATAGCTTCTTCTTTACTCAGTCTCTCATTAAAGGAGGTATGTTTTCTGGCTTGTCTAGAAGGCTGATTGTTTGACCTGATGAGCAAGCAGGCATAGAACGAGCTTCTTTAGAGCAGTCCTGGGGACAGAGAGCATTTCTAAGTCTCTGAGTGCTTCTCACCGCAGTCAGGTGGTATTGTGCATCCTCTGGGGCTCTGAAGCTTGTTATTGCACTAGAATCGCCTACTCTGTCCCCAGCTCCAAGGAGCTGCTTGTTCAGAGATGAATTCTTATGTTCTTAGACTGTAGCTTTTGCTCTTGGCATCCTTTCATCAGTCACTGCTCACCTTGGGACAGATAGATATTGACACAGAAAACATACTCATATATTTGTGAACTGACCAGCGGTGAAGAAGGCTTCTTAAAAATGGAATCACAGAGTACTGTAGAGATTGCAGCTGAGGTTGGGTAGACCTGTCTTTCCTTTCCTTTTTTCTTTGTCCATTTTCATATGGTTGCAAAAATTCCTCCTAAAGGAGAAAGCCGCCTCTTATTTCCCCGAGTGATCTGCTTTCTCTGGGAGAATAATACCTCATGTACCTGTTAAATAAAACCACTTGTTGTTGTTTAGTTGCTAAGTAGTGTCCAACTCTTTGCACCCCTGTGGACTGTATCCTGCCAGACTCTTCCGTCCATGGGATTCTCCAGGCAAGAATACTGGAGTGGATTGCCATTTCCCTTACCAGGGGATTTTCCCAGCCCAGGGATCGAACCCAAGACTCTAGCGTTGCAGGCAGATTCTTTAGCACTGAGCCACCTGGGAAGCCCCAGGGAAAACCTCTCAAAGGAGACACCAGCATTAGCATGAAACCAAGAAATCCCCTCTAGGAGATAAGCTGAGCAGATTGAGTAAAGTGCTCTGAATCAGCTCCCTGGCTTGTCAGTGGGCAGCAGTCATGGCCTGGCCACCTCTACTGACTAGGCCTTACTCACAATGGGCAGTGGGAACATCATGCTGTAGCATTGTGTTATCACAGTCCCTGTGCATTTCTGTTGTGTTGGAAGGTGTTATTGCAGAATGAGAAGTCAAATGCAAAGCTGATCTTTACCATAGGAAAATCTCCTAAGTGAGAGTCCTGACTCCTCTCATCAGGAGAAGCAGTTACAGAGAATGAGGAACAGCTTGTGTTGTGACTTTGGGAAAGTCCTTTGGCTCACATTTAACACCTGTTAAAATGTTAACAATTGTCAAATCCAGGTAATGGGTACATGGATGATTATTGTACTCTTTTTGGGCTTCAGTTTTCTCTTCTGCTGAGTAAGTGAGTTTCACATGGCTCCTTATTTTTAGACTTTCATCATGAACAAATTTAAACACAAAAATGGAAAAATTGGTGTAGTAGACATCCATGTACACACCACCTGGGTTCATTAGCTGCTAACATTTTGCCACATGTGTTAGTCACTCAGTCATGTCTGACTCTGTGACTCCGTGGGCTATAGCCTGTCAGGCTCCTCTATCCTTAGAATTCTCCAGGCAAGAATACTGGAGTGGGTTGCCATTTCCTTCTCCAGGGGATCTTCCTGACCCAGGGATCAGACCTGTGTCTCTTATGTCTCCTGCATTAGCAGGCGTGTTCTTTACTGTCTGAGTTGTCAGGGAACCATTGTATGTATCTCTCTCTATACTTTTGCTAAGTCATTTAAAAGTGAATTGTAGATGTAAGGATATTTCATGCTTAAATACTTCAGTTTGTATATTCAGAAATTAATGACATGTTCCTCCATCATCATAAACCAAGTCATAGAATGATTTTGTGAGTCCCAGAGTTCCAAGCTCTGGGAGCCCTGGACTTGGTTTTCATCAGAAGTATATGAGAGAACAAATAGGAACAGAGACAGATATACCGTGAAGTACACGCAGCTCCAACTTTGGATTTTCTCATGTATACATTCCTTTTAATACCAATTATATTAAATTTGCCAAAAAAATTTTATTAGCCATAATTCCTTAAGACCATTATTTAGTTTCAATCTGTCTTCTAGTCCCTGACAAATCTCTTCTTCTTCCTCCAAACATAAACACATGCACACACACATTCTCTCTCTCTCTCATATCAAGTAAGATTGGAATGGCTGTAAACATTTTAGAGATTCCATTTTAAAAATTGGATAACTAATCTTGCTTGCAGTCACTGCTGTGCAAAGTGAAGATTTTGCCAGCTCTCCAGAGGTACAAATGCCTTCTAGGAATACTGTTACTGTCCACGGGTAGAAATCTTGAAGTAATATATTGGAGGAAAGGAGGGAAAATTTGGGACAAAATGACTGGAGTCACAGATTCCCAGATTTTCCAGATTCCCTTTAATCTGGGAAAAGGCATCCAATCAGAGTATGTGTAAGTTAGGAAGCTGAGAATTTGAATCTCATGCACAACTCATCAAAACGCAAATCATCTCTTGTTAAGAATTGCACTTAAATACATAGTATAGGCACCATATATGGGAATTACACAAAGTAGAATTTATCAGAAAACCTGTTGCTGTGTTACACCACGAATACTTTCGGGTGAGAAATTGGATATTTTATGCATCTAACCATGTCATCTCACATCTTAGAGAATCTCACTCATCTTTACCTAAGGAAATCTGGCAGGGTCAGGTTTAGAATGGTGCAAAATTGTGACCAATGCTGTGAAATGACAAACGTAATACACAAGTGGAGCTCATTTGGCAAAATGTTAATAGTTGTCGAATCCAGGTAATGGGAACTTGGGTGATTATTGTACTCTTATTGCATGTTTGAAAGTTTTCATAATGAAAAGAAAAAGCACCCTATAAAATCTACTTAGCTTATAAGAGAAGAAATTGACACGAACCTATGAGGAAATGGGTGTATATGATAGAGGAGGAACTTGATTATACTGCTCAGTATGGTGGGTCATTCATTTAAAAATGCATTTTGGCTTAACTTATCATGTATGATTTAATTTCAGCATAATTTTGTATATTTTTCATAATTGTTAATCAAATCAAGCTTCAAATATAACTGGAATGAAGTCTGTCGGTAGAAGCCAAAAAAAGTAAAAGACAGGAGAGTAGCAGAAGCTTCAGAATGTCAAAGCCCTCCTTAGCATGTCATAATGAAATTTTAAAACTTTGATGTCAAAAATCAATGAACATTTTTCTAGAATATCAATAAAAATGATTTTTCCATCATGCAAAAGCAAGACTAAATTATCTTTTATTCTCTCTAGACATTGCAAAATTATTGTCATATGGTAGAACAGTGCATACAGCCAAAAACTTCAGGAATATAGAGTGTCAGGTGGTTAATAAAAATATATTATTTTCAGATTTTTGATATGTGTACTATTTGTTAACTTTTTAACTTTGTAATTTGTTGTGACTTTTTTTCTCATTTAAAATAATATAGTACCTAGCGTTTGTACCTAGCTTTGAATTTATAATTTTGTAATCTTAAAGAGGACTTTAAAATGTACATGCCTCAGGTCTCTGGGTTGGTCACTAGCATCACTCTGATGTTTATAGTGTTCAGACAGAAAATTTGTGTTTTCTATTCTTCTCAACCTGTTTTTTTTCTAGTAGCAAACTGCAATGTTAAAACTAACATTATGTTATAAACTCAGACATTTTAATATGTTGGTGAAGGTATTGAAGCTCAGAAAGAAAGACGGCAACTTGTCCCAACTCAAATATATATATTAATATGTAGTGACAACACAGTGGTTAAGATTCAGAGCTCCTGATTCCCGTCCTCTGTTCTTCTCCTCATGCTGTAGAAACATATATGTTAAATATCATGCTCAAAATATGACATTGCGAGATGATTTGAAGTTCATTCGGTTGATTTACTCAGCCACTAATTTATGCATTACATATTCAGTGAGCACTGGGTATTCACAGGTGGCCCCTGACCACATGGACCTGGACTTTAAACAGCTCACAAGAGCAGGATTCTAGACTAGTACAAAGAAATGTTGCAAAATAGTCAGTAATTATACACACTGGCATTCAAGTGGGGAAGGAATGTATCTTCTATTCCATATTTTTTGTGCCCCACCCCACATATTCCTCTGGAAAAGAGAGAGGAAGGTTGGTCCTGGCTTCATCAACTACCACAGAAATACGCTCTGTATTCAATCTTATTGCCTCCTATTTCCCATTCTTACTCTTTTTTAAAATTTCTTTTAACTTTTTATCTTATACTGGAGTACAGTTGATTAACAATGCTGTATTATTAATGTACAGGTGTACAACAAATTGATTCAGTTATAGATCTATTCTTTTTCAAATTCTTTTCCCAATTAGGTTGTCATGGAATATTGAGCTAAGTTCCCTGTGCTACACAGTAGGGAAGTAAAGAATGTTAGAAACTTTTGTACTTATGAATCCCTAGGAATCCTCTTCTGAACTTGTCAGGGTTCTCTAGAGAAGCAGAACCAATAGAAGGTGTGTATATATATATGTAAAAGCAGAGACATAACTTTGCCAATGAAGGTCCGTCTAGTCAAGGCTATGGTTTTTCCTGTGGTCATGTATGGATGTGAGAGTTGGACTGTGAAGAAGGCTGAGCGCTAAAGAATTGATGCCTTTGAATTGTGGTGTTGGAAAAGACTCCTCAGAGTCCCTTGGACTGCAAGGAGATCCAACCAGTCCATTCTGAAGGAGATCAGCCCTGGGATTTCTTTGGAAGGAATGATGCTGAAGCTGAAACTCCAGTACTTTGGCCACATCATGTGAAGAGTTGACTCATTGGAAAAGACTCTGATGTTGATGGGATTGATGGCAGGAGAGAAGGGGATGACAGAGGATGAGATGGCTGGATGGCATCACTGACTCGATGGACTTGAGTCTGAGTGAACTCTGGGAGTTGGTGATGGACAGGGAGGCCTGGCGTGCTGCGATTCATGGAGTCACAAAGAGTCGGACACGACTGAGCAACTGAACTGAACTGATATATATATGTGTGTGTGTGTGTGTGTGTGTGTGTGTGTGTGTGTATCCTCTATCTATATTGTGTATGCTAAGTGTCTTCAGTCATGTCCACTCTTTGTGACACTATGGGCCATAGTCCATCAGGCTCCTCTGTCCATGGGATTCTCCAGGAAAGAACACTGGAGTGGGTTGCTGCGCCCTCCTCCAGGGGATCTTCTCAACCCCGGGATGAAAGCCACATCTCTTATGTGTCCTGCATTGGCAGACTGGTTCTTTACCACTAGTACCACCTGAGAAGCCCACCCGCCTCACATATATGCAACTGTGCTTGCTCAGTTGTGCCAGACTCTTTGCGACCTGACCCCAAGGACTGTAGCCCACCGAGCTCCTCTCTCCATGGGATTTTCCAGACAAGAATATTGAAATGGGTTGCCATTGTCTCCTCCAGGGATATTCCCATCTCAGAGATTGAACCTGTGACTCCTGTATCTGCAGGTAGACTCTTTACCACTGAGCTACCTGGGAAGCTCATACAAACATATATATACATATATATATATGTTTATGAGAGAAATCAATATTGAGATATGTGTGTATACATACATATAAATAGGATTTATTGTGAAGAATAGGCTAATACATTTATGGAGACTGAGACATTTGTGCAGAGTCAGAATCTGCAGCCTAAAGGTCCAAGCACTAGGTGGGCCTGGGGCGTAAGTTCCAGTCCAAGTCTAAAGGCAGGAAGAGACTGATATCCTAGCTTGGAAACCAGCAGGTAGAGGGTGCATTCTCCATTGCTCAGTGTTCTGTTCAGACCTCAACAGATTGGATGAGGCCCACCTACACAGGGGAGGGCAATCTGCTTTACTCAGTCTACTGATTCAAATGTTAGCCTCATCCAGAAACACCCTTACAGACACATGCAGAAGTAATTTAACCAAATACCGGGCACTCTTGACCCGATTAAGTAGACACATAAATTAAGCATCACTTCAGTATCTCCTCTCTCCCTCTCTCTCCTTTTTCATTACTACTTTAGATTGTGGTTCCCTAGAAGCAGACCCTCAGATGACGGTTTGTGGAAAAATGGTTTACTAAGCAATGCCCCCAAGAAAAAAACAGAAAAGGGACAGACAGAGGGACTGGGATGGGGAGGAGGCCAAGTGATGGTTCAGTAACAAGCGAAGTTCCAGGGAACTTAACTTTGTCTTAGTCCTGTGGAAAAGCTCTGAAAACATGTGGGCTACACCTTAGACAGAAATGTGCCCCAGTGGTTATCGGCCTCTTAGCAGTGATTGCAATAATGTCAGTGTTATCAAGGACTTATGTGCGTGATACTGGACTCTGGCTTTTTAGGCTTAATAGTATTCAATCTTCATGTCAAATTTATGGTAGTTAATATAATTACACTACTGAGACTCAGAGTGAGTAAGCTGACTGTGGGAACAGTAAGGGCTCACAAGTATACAGTCCTCCTGTCCTCCAGATGCTGTCTGTCCTTTGCTCTATGTCCTTGTTGACCACGCCAAATTAACTGGTGGAAATATTATTAATTTCTATGCAAGTTATAGTGGGTAGAATGTCAACATTCCCATTTGTGGTAGAGAAAATCTGTTTCATTCTTTATAGACATACTCTCATGTATCTTGGTAACTTCCCAGGACATAATTCTCTATTAATTCAAAATAAAACATTCTGATATTGATGAAAGGATTGTAGGTATAAGCTGCAAAGAAAAATATCTGGCATTTCTCTGAAAGTTTGCTTTTTTTTTAATTTTTATTTTATTTTTAAACTTTACAAATTATATTAGTTTTGCCAAATATCAAAATGAATCCACCACAGGTATACATGTGTTCCCCATCCTGAACCCTCCTCCCTCCTCCCTCCCCATACCATCCCTCTGGGTCGCCCCAGTGCACCAGCCCCAAGCATCCAGTATCATGCATTGAACCTGGACTGGCAACTCGTTTCATATATGATATTATACATGTTTCAATGCCATTCTCCCAAATCTTCCCACCCTCTCCCTCTGCAACAGAGTCCATAAGACTGTTTTATACATCAGTGTCTCTTTTGCTGTCTCGTACACAGGGTTATTGTTAGCATCTTTCTAAATTCCATATATATGCGTTAGTATACTGTATTGGTGTTTTTCCTTCTGGCTTACTTCACTCTGTATAATAGGCTCCAGTTTCATCCACCTCATTAGAACTGATTGAAATGTATTCTTTTTAATGGCTGAGTAATACTCCATTGTGTATATGTACCACTGCTTTCTTATCCATTCATCTGCTGATGGACATCTAGGTTGCTTCCATGTCCTGGCTATTATAAACAGTGCTGTGATGAACATTGGGGTACACGTGTCTCTTTCCCTTCTGGTTTCCTCAGTGTGTATGCCCAGCAGTGGGGTTGCTGGATCATAAGGCAGTTCTATTTCCAGTTTTTTAAGGAATCTCCACACTGTTCTCCATAGTGGCTGTACTAGTTTGCATTCCCACCAACAGTGTAAGAGGGTTCCCTTTTCTCCACACCCTCTCCAGCATTTATTGCTTGTAGACTTTTGGATTGCAGCCATTCTGACTGGTGTGAAATGGTACCTCATAGTGGTTTTGATTTGCATTTCTCTGATAATGAGTGATATTGAGCATCTTTTCATGTGTTTGTTAGCCATCTGTATGTCTTCTTTGGAGAAATGTCTATTTAGTTCTTTGGCCCATTTTTTGATTGGGTCATTTATTTTTCTGGAGTTGAGCTGTAGGAGTTGCTTGTATATTTTTGAGATTAGTTGTTTGTCAGTTGCTTCATTTGCTATTATTTTCTTTTTTGAGCTACTCAAAAAGATATGATTCTTGGCTGTCATGGGATTTTTTTACACCCATGCTGACACTCAGAGTTTCAGAAATTTGCTGAATATGAAAGAAGTCTTTGGAAAGACAGAGCCTTTCCAAATTTAGCCTTTTGCTACTAAATGTAAAGAACAAGTGGTGAAGATAATTATGTGTGTAAGCCATAAAGGCTGGGAACTTCCTGCATTGGCGAATCATAAGTTCACCTCCTGAAGGCTCTCAGAGGGACAGTTGTGTGTTTTATAAACAAAAATAAATTGGTTTATGAACACCACTGTTCCAGAGTTAGCCATTACTTTGAGTTCTTTATTAAAAATGCATATAAATGAAGATATAATTAGGCAGGTTTAAAAAGCTTTATGTTTCCTATAGTTACTTACTGTTTTGCAAAAAGAGTATTATCTTAACAGTTTACCCTTCTTAAATGTTAATTTTGAATGTAGCTTAACAAAGAACAGTTCAACCAAATTAGAGGATTGTTTTATAATGGATTTCAGGATGTTTTTTCTTTATGAGTAATTTCCTCATCCACCATATGTATTACTATATAGTTAATATTTTTAGTTACAGGAATTTCTCAAAGAATTGACAATTTAAAAATTGTTTAAGGTGACATTTGCTGAATTAGAACTTTCCAGTTATATATGTAGAGAGAAAGTAGAAGTTTGATAAATTTGCACTATATTGAATATGTTAAAAAGATAGTCTGAGAATTCTTTCTTATTAATTTTCACCTTGTATTTTAACACATGTTGGCATCTTGTATTGTGGCATCTAGCATTATTTTACATAGAAGATTGCACTTCAAGGAATGCTTTAGCATGTGTGGGTTTATTTAAAGCTACCATGTAATGGTGTTGAGATGAAATCTTGCAGTAATTAGAAGAAAGACAGCTTGAGACATCTAAATTATGTGGCTCCAACTGGCCCTCTTCTAATCATCCTTATTTTGAAAAACAGAACTAAAAGGGTTATCGTCTTTGTTTTGTTAACATGTATTTTTTAAACTAAAAAACAAAAGTAATGCTTATAAAAGTCTCAATAATACGAGCTAGTAGAAGAGCAGGCCCCCTTCCCTGACCCCCCTCACTCCTGAGGGACCCAAACACTTCTCCATCCAGGAATCTCCCCTTCCCACTTTGGTTTTCTCAGAGCCAACCTCTTTCCTCCTCTCCCAGTCATTCAGCAGAACCTCTTCTGGGAGTGAAGGAAATGGCTTCAAGAATCTTTGAGACAAAGAATTGTAAAAAGCTGTTTACCAGCTAGAAATCTGAGGGCAGAAGGGAGGGGGAAACAGAGATTTAGTAAATTACGTAGCTTGTACTATCCTCTGTCCCTACCATACCATCATATTCTAGGATCCTCACTTTCTGGTTGCAGCCTCTCAGTACCAACCTCTCAGCCCATTCTCCCCCTTTCTGCTCTTCTGGATGGAGTTCAAGGGGACAGAGCTCTGGCTGACCCCTGAAACTGTGTCCATGCAGGAAGTCAGGGTGCCCATATCTCCTGATCTGTACAATGCCGTGTGGCAGGACCACAACTCTCAGGAGGGTATAATTGTACTTTAGTAATAATTTATATCTTATCTCCCTACCTTGCTAAAGAGAAGCAGTTTTAGACAAAGAGCCATATAAATTCTTCTTTCAAATCCATGGGTTTACTCACCTTGATATTGTAACATTCTTATTGAGTCTTAAGCACAGTAAAGTGATTTTTAAAGATTCTTTATGTTGAAGAACACAGGATCAAAATTTCAAAACATTTGCAATTGGAAGCTTTGGGTAGAAAAACTGCGATAATGACCAAAAGGGGTAAAATGGTGAAGCATGTGCAAACAGATGTTGCACTCAATTTCACGCCAGAGTACATTAAAAAATTAGAACCTTGCTTTGTGATTTAGATGGTTGGACAATCTCTACAGATGTGTGTAGGCTGAAAAAAATTCTCCATGTGAAAGTGGACATTTTAAAAATTGTGGGAACCTACTTTCCAAACGCAGTCAGGCTCAGTTACGAAAACAGAAATCTCTTTGTTTGGCAATTGTCTGCAGTGTCCAAACATGGATATTAGATCAGCACCTCATGGGAATGAAAACAATTTTGAGGCTTATGCATCAAATGGAAAATTATGATTAGAAAATTTGAGAACATTTTCATAAAGGAGAATAAAATAACCATGTACTATTTGGTAATTTAAAATGTATTAATATTAAAATGCGTGAGTTGGGCATTTATTAAGTGCAAAGCACTTTGTTAGAACACCAGGTGGGTGGTCAAATGGTAATGAAAATATAAAAGACACAGTTCTGTTGGAGGTGGTCAGACTTTAAACTCCAAAACAAATTTCAGAATTATTATCGTTGCCTAGCAGGAAATGGCAACCCACTCCAGTGTTCTTGCCTGGAGAATCCCAGGGACGGGGGAGCCTGGTGGGCTGCCGTCTATGGGGTCGCACAGAGTCGGACACGACTGAAGTGACTTAGCAGCAGCAGCAGCATATGCTCATAGGTCTTTTTAAAATGTAATATAAGCATCCCCCTGAAAGGGTATCTCAATGTAATATGATTTATTTGAATTAATATCCTAGAAGTTTCAAGCATTCCTTTTCATAACTATCATCATTAAGTAAGAATAGAATTTCCTACTTTAGGATCTCTGAGTATTTCAGAGGATCTGTAGATGGGCTCCAGAGGGTCCTCTCCAGCTCTGCTAAAATTGTATACAATGTATATTTATTTGTATTTTTATCAGGAGAGAGTGGATAGCTTTCATATGTTCTGCTGAGGGCTCATGGCTTCTCAAATATTAAGAATCTGTGTTTGAAAAACAGAGCTCTACTAATAGTAGGAGACAATTTGATTTATCTTACATAAAAAATTTTGCAAATAGCCAAAGTGTAAAACAAAGTTAAGCATTATGTTTATACCTTCAAATACAACTCTGGTAACATAGTTTCCATTTAAATATGTGTTTTAGAAGTAGGTCCAAGCTCTTTGTCATCAGACATCCTCTCTTCTGTCTCCTTACAGTATGAACGATCTGAAGAGTCATGAGAAGTACCCATAAGGTTGCACCATATTGTGCATTTTTGGCAATCACTCAGGAATTATCTGGGAAGAAAAAGGAAATGAGAAATAAGTATGGATTCAACCTTATGATCAAGGGATACTGACACAGATAAACAGAAAAGTTTGGATCAAGTGCCAAGTCATGGGTTACAGAACACCTAATTAAATCAAATTAATTGACTCAGCAATACTAATTATGGGCATTAATTAATTATTAATATCAACATAGGTTAACATTCTTTGATAAAAAATTGGAAACCTGAAACTTGGTCATAATATTTCTTGTTTCAGCAAAAGAATAACTTGTCAGATAAATGAAGCAGTTAAGATTTGACCTTTGTTTGTTTCTCTTTATTGATAAGAGAATGTTAGCCAGTAATAAGAGTTGTGGTGGATTTGCATTATGTCAATTTAGTTAAGCTGGAAATGAATTTCCCAGAGTTCCGTGCCTATCAACTTCCAGGTTAATATGGGATGCACGAGACATTGTGTATGAGATCTGGTAGGTGGAAGTGAGATTAAAGGCATATTATGTTATGCTTGGAAGGTCACCTCAGTCTACCATGCTCTGCTGGCAGCTCTTGAATATTGCTGTTCCTTTGCTGGTGTACCTTGTTGACCTGGAACTGTGGTGGGCCTGCAGCTTCTTTAGCTATTGGCAGGTCTTCAGCTGCTTTGGCTCCCTGGCCAGGTGTGTGTTGAGCTCTGTGATACAGAGGACTAGCTTCTTGTGCTGCCTCACATCATCAAACTTAGAGGTTCTGGGAGACTGACTTTGGTTTCACCTTATCCTTCCTAATGCAGGTCCGTCTTTCCTTCCTTACTTCTTGTCCTGCCTACTTCAAGGTCAGCACTGGATGTAGAAGCAACAGTCTTACAAGGACTGTTTAACTCGCTTCCATAGCTGTGTAAGAGCAAACATCCATTGTAATCCCTTTTCTATATCATTCCTATTGGTTCTGCTTTTCTGGTTGATGTCATATACCCATATGACCCGATATAACTAAAGGGACATACACTGAAAAAGGATTTAAATTAGGGAATTTATTGTTGAAGTCAGAAGTGATATCCTATACTTTTTCAAAACTGATGCAAGTTAAACCATTTTTTACACTAACTTGTTAATATTTACAAAGCAAAAGGCATTTTCAAAGTAGTTCTGTGCTCTTCTGGGCTTAGGAAATAATTAGAAATAACAAAAACTCTTATGAATCAGTTCTAGTTTCCATCTCATTTTCATGGTTGATACTGTTAGGTAGTTAGAATAGGAAAAAGGAGTCCAGAACGGCGATGGCTAAAAGAAAAGGAAGGGAAAAGCCCTTGAAAATAGAACAAAGGAAGGTCTGAGGACCTGAGTGAGGACCTCAGGTAGAACAAATAGCACTCCTGGCTAGCCCAGTTTACATAGGGCAGGCTCAGGGGAAGGAGAAAAAACAAAACATATAAAAAGAGGAGCCAAAGGGCCAGAGATCTCTCTTTTCTCTTTGTGTCTTTTGGGTCAGCGTGCCCTCACACCTCGAGAATGTATTTTCCTTTATTTTCCAAATAAAACTGAGCTGTAACACTGGTCCATCTGAGAGCAAACACCCATCAATTTGGACTTTGGGTGGCACTCTGCCCTCAAGGTCAAGCACCAAGCCTTCCCTCATGGTGGTTCAACAGGACTGAAGTGGCACACTCCAGCCAGCCCGCCTGTCACAGATAACCATCATGGGGCTGGAGCCAAGGGTAGCAACTGGATGTGGCAGGTAGGTCTGAGAATTTCTTGGTTGACACAGGGGCTACCTACTCTGTCCTGACCACCTACTCCAGAGCCTTCTCCTCCCAAACCTGTACCATTTTGGGTGCTACAGGAAAGACGATTATGAAAGATTCACCCGAGCACTTCTTTGCTGCTGACAAATATTTTCCCACCAGTTTCTGGTGGTCCCTGAGTGTCCTACTCCCTTATTGGGAAGAGATCTTTCCTGCCTTTCAAATCTTACAGCTATTGCAGTCCTGATAGAAGATGCTTTAAAACTCTTTTTTTTTTCTAATTTTATTATTTTTTTTAATTTAATTTAATTTTTTATTATTATTATTTTTTAATATTATTTTATTTTTAAACTTTACATAATTGTATTAGTTTTGCCCAATATCAAAATGAATCCATCACAGGTATACATGTGCTCCCCATCCTGAACCCTCCTCCCTCCTCCCTCCCCATACCATCCCTCTGGGTCGTCCCAATATTGTATTGGTTTTGCCAAATATCTAAATGAATCCACCACAGGTATACATGTGTTCCCCATCCTGAACCTTCCTCCCTCCCCATACCATCCCTCTGGGTCGTCCCAGTGTACCAGCCCCAAGCATCCAGTATCGTGCATCAAACCTGGACTGGTGACTCGTTTCATATATGATATTATATGTATTTCAATGCCATTCTCCCAAATCATCCCACCCTCACCCTCTCCCTCTCCCACAGAGTCCAAAAGACTGTTCTATACATCAGTGTCTCTTTTGCTGTCTCGTATACAGGGTTATTGTTACCATCTTTCTAAATTCCATATATATGCATTATTATACTGTATTGGTGTTTTTCTTTCTGGCTCTTTCTTGGGGGCAAACTAACTATTTTTACCAGCCACCAAGTGAAACAACTCCTAAATGGGAGAGGCCATTTATGGATATCTGATCAAAGAATTCTCAAATATCAAGTAGTGCTGATGGAAAATCCAAGCCTCACTATATCCCTTTGTGAGGTTCTTAACCCAGCCACCCTCCTGCTTACCCCCGAGGGCTCTTTCTCCCCTTTCACTCTTGCCTAGAAACCTTGGACCACTGGACAAAACCCAAGAGGGACTGTTGGAAGGTCCTCTGGCCAATCCTGAGGAAATCTGGTACATTTATGGAAGCAGCTTTGTCTTGGATGGAAAAAGAAGAGCTGGATAGGCAGTAGTCTCCCATTTTGAGACCATAGAGGCTAAGCCTCTGCCACCAGGTACTTCAGCCCTATTAGCTGAGCTCATAGCCCTGACTCAAGCTTTAGAGCTGGGAAAAGAAAAAAGAGTAGCCATTTACACTGACTCCAAGTATGTCTTTCTGGTGCTACATGCACATGCTGCTATTTGGAAAGAAAGAGGCCACTTGACCACCTGAGGGTCCCCAAATATGGTGATCAAATCCTTATACTCTTGGAGTGGGTCCATCTGCCCACTAAGGTTTCAGATCTAAAGGGAGCATGGAAGTGGCATGAGGGAACCAAGCAGCTGATCAGGCAGCTAAAAGAGCAGCATTACAGAACAGTGACCTAACAGGGGTTGCCACCTTAGTTCCACAGACTAATTTGCCAGAAACTCCTTCATAAACTGAAAGTGAGACTCTTAAAGTTAAGAGTGAGAGCTTTCAAGAAGATCATATGGGGTGGTTCCAAAAGGAGTAGGGCCAAAGCTTACTTTCTGCAGAGAAAATGGAGAAAGGGAACATCTAGGATCTACACAGAGTCACTCTCTGGACACTTTATTCCTCAAAGTGGACTAGGAAGGACATTGATCTTTTTCAGAAAAAATTGCATCTTATTAAATGTAATTGGTCAAAGTTATATTTATGGGCCTCGATGAGTGTTTTATACCCTCATCTGCTTTTTCAAATGTTGATAGGAGTCACTGCTGCTGCTGCTAAGTCACCTCAGTCGTGTCTGACTCTGTGTGACCCCATAGACAGCAGCCCACCAGGCTCCCCTGTCCCTGGGATTCTCCAGGCAAGAACACTGGAGTAGGTTGCCATTTTCTTCTCCAATGCATGAAATTGAAAAGTGAAAGTGAAGCTGCTCAGTCGTCCCGACTCTAAGCGACCCCATGGACTACAGCCTACCAGACTCCTCCATCCATGGGATTTTCCATACTAGAGTACTGGAGTGGGTTGCCATTGCCTTCTCTGATAGGAGTCACTAGATACCAGTAATAGAGAGTTTAAGGAAAGAATCATGGAATAAGTTGAGAGTCAGTAGGTCTTAGGGAAGGATTTGTTAGAAGTAATGATTAACTCAAATTTGACTGAGTTAAAGAGAATTTATTGGTGATGGTAGTTTTATTTATTTATTTAAAACAACCTAAAGGGTAGAAATAGAAATATAGCATTCCTTCCCCGCTTTATCTCTTGATACATTAGGGTGCATTTGGCACTCACTCCTAAGTTATATGGCCTTTCAGCTCGAATGTCACTGACCAAATGGCTAGTGTCTTGACCTAGTGTCTTTTTTGACCTAGTTATTGGGAGTATTGATTGTAACAGCTCAGCCAGTGGATTTACTATGCTATGTGAGGGTTTCCAGTATTGATCCAATCAGCTGTGGGCAGGGAGCCAAATACAAAAATGGCTGCCAAGTGATAGTAGAGAGTCTTTTCGAAGAAGATTTGGGTTGGGCAGACATTTTGAATAGTTTCTACTAGACAGTATTCTCTTTATTACCCAGTAAAAAGCAGTTGGATTCAATTACTGTTTTTAAGCATTGAATCAGTTGAATCAGTAGCTCTCTCTGTGCTTTAGTGCTATCATATCCATATATATAAGAAACCTATTCCTACTCTAGATATAAAGATTACTTAGGTCATATTTTTTGAAAGCACTGAATCTTTTGGTAATAAATACTGCATAAATATTTGGCCATTGTAAGTCTTTCAAATTTTTTACTGTCTTGAAAGGCTAATTTAAAAAATAATCTTTGGAAACTTGGTCTCCTTATCAATCACTAATAGAGTATTCAGATCTGTATAATACCCAAAGCAATCTATAGATTTAATGCAATTCCTATCAAGCTACCAATGGTATTTTTCACAGAACTAGAACAGGTAATTTCACAATTTGTATGGAAACACAGAAAACCTCAAATAGCCAAAGCGATCTTGAGAAAGAAGAATGGAACTGGAGGAATCAACCTTCCTGACTTCAGGCTCTACTACAAAGCCACAGTCATCAAGACAGTATGGTGCTGCACGAAAACAGAAATATAGATCAATGGAACAAAATAGAAAGCCCAGAGATAAATCCACATACCCATGGACACCTTGTCTTTGACAAAGGAGGCAAGAATATACAATGGAGAAAAGACAATGTCTTTAACAAGTGGTGCTGGGAAAACTGGTCAACCACGTGTAAAAGAATAAAACTAGAGCACTTTCTAACACCATGCACAAAAATAAACTCAAAATGGATTGAAGATCTAAATGTAAGACCAGAAATTTTAAAACTCTTAGAGGAAAACAGGCAGAACACTCTCTGATATAAATCACAGCAAGATCCTTTATGACCCATCTCCCAGAGTAATGGAAATAAAAACAAAAATAAACAAATGGGACCTAATTAAATTGAAAAGCTTTTGCACAATGAAGGAAACTATAAGCAAGGTGAAAAGGCAGCCTTCAGAATGGGAGAAAATAATAGCAACTGAAACAACTGACAAAGAATTAATCTTCAAAATATACAAGCAGCTCATGCAACTCAATACCAGAAAAATGAACAACCCAGTCAAAAAGTGGGCCAAAGAACTAAACAGACATTTCTCCAAAGACATACAGATGGCTAATAAACACATGAAAATATGCTCAACATCACTCATAATTAGAGGAATGCAAATCAAAACCACAATGAGGTACCATCTCATGCCAATCAGAATGGCTGCTATCAAAAAGTCCTTAAACAGTAAATGCTGGAGAGGGTGTGGAGAAGAGGGAACCCTCTTACACTGTTGGTGGGAATGCAAGCTGGTACCACCACTACAGAGAGCAGTGTGGAGATTCCTTGTGTGTGTGTGTGTGAAGTCGCTCAGTCGTGTCCGACTCTTTGCGACCCCGTGGACTGTAGCCTGCCAGGCTCCTCTGTCCATGGGATTCTCCAGGCAAGAATACTGGAGTGGATTGCCATTTCCTTCTCCAGGGGATCTTCCCAACCCAGGGATTGAACCTGGGTCCCCTGCATTGCAGGCAGATGCTTTATCCTCTGAGCCACCAGGGAAGCCTCTTTTTAAGGAGATTCCTTAAAAAACTGGAAATAGAACTGCCATATGACCCCGCAATCACACAGAGGAAACCAAAATTGAAAGAGAACATGTACCCCAATGTTCATTGCAGCACTGTTTACAATAGCTAGGACCTGGAAGCAACCTCGATGTCCATCGGCAGACAAATGGATAAGGAAGTTGTGGTTCATATACACAATGGAATATTACTCAGCTATAAAAAGAAACACATTTGAGTCAGTTCTAATGAGATGGATGAAACTGGAGCCTATTATACAGAGAGAAGTAAGTCAGATAGAGAAACACCAGTATAGTATATTAATGTATATAGATGTAGAAAAATGATAATGACAATCCTATATGCAAGGCAGTAAAAGAGACACAGATGTAAAGAACAGACTTTTGAACTGTATGGGTAAAGGTAAGGATGGGATGATTTGAGAGAATAACATTGAAACATGTATATTACCATATGTAAAATAGATGACCAGTGCAAGTTCGATACATGAAGCAGGGCACTCAAAGATGGTGCTCTGGGACAACCAAGAGGGATGGGTGGGGAATAAGGTAGAAGGGGGTTTTAGGATGGGGGGGCACATGTGCACCTGTGGCTGACTCATGTCAATGTATGGCAAAAGCCATCACAATATTGTAAAGTAATTGTCCTCCAATTAAAATAAATTAATCAATCTAAAAATATTGAATATTCAGATCCCTCATTCTCAAGACATGGATGGGCATAATAAATATGTGACAATAATTTTAAGAGGGTTTTTTTTTTTTTTTTGATGCATCTTGTCTCTCTGGGGTTGTGTTTCATCCTCCTGAATAATAGGAAGATGTTATATTCCCTCAATGTTCATGCAAAGAAAATATTCCTTTTAACATTGAACCATAAATAAAATAAATAAGACACTCTTGAGCTAGCATAAAAATTAGCACAGTGGGATTGAGAAATTATACTGTTCAAGAAGAATAATGAAATTGCAAAATGCTAAAGATCCTGTAGAAGGGGCTTTAGACAATACTCAGAGATTAAATGGTCCAGTCCAACTTTTTTAATTTTCAGATTCAGAAGTTAAAGATTAGTGGAGATTAGGTAGCTTTCTGAGAAATAGTTTGTATTTAAACTAGGACTGGGCCTTGCAATCCCAAATACAACCAAAATAGCAAAATCTTGACTTAAAAAGTATTTCAGGAAAATGAAAACTTTTCTCCATATTCTCTCTCTCTCTTCATTAAGCATTATTGTCCACTCAGTAATGATAAGTACGATTACATTATTTAATGATGTGAAAGAGAAAATTAGCTTGACTCTCCTCTGTAGAATTAAAGAAAATTACTATATCATTTGTTTACAGTGACTCTATTTTTACCACAAAGTGCTGCACAGTGTATGCTTTTTGATAAAATTAATTCAAAGTGATATCCTTAAGGATACTCTCAATACCTACTGACATAATTAGCTGTATCTTTAACTTTTTCAAAACCAGAATTAGCAATTTCAAGGTTGAAGAAAAGATTAAAGACAAACCTGAATTTTCAACATGTGTTGTCACTGAATACCAAGGGCAGAAATCATATTTAATTTACTGTACATGGCTTGAAATATTGGGGATGCTGGCAAGAACAGAAGGAAAGCAGTGAGAGCTTTAAAATACTCAGGCAGAGAGAATCATAACTCACTATTTTGAATTTACATGAATTCACTGTATGAAGATCCTTGACAAAGGAAATGTTCTAAGATTCAGGGTAAATGAAACATAAACTTATTAGGCTAAATAGTTGTATCAATATGTCAGGGGAAATAAGCCAGAGATATTTTCACGTCAAACCATATGCAATTGTTTGTATATTCCCTTTTCTCCCCCCAGAGACATTCTGGCTGCCTTCCCATTGGTCAAGTCTCCTGACTCATTTGTAAACTTAAATTTTATCCAGGGAAAGCCTTTCATGTCTATTTATATCACATCCTGCTTTCATTTGGTTTATTTAAAGATTTATTAAATGCATTAAGCACAGTGAAATTTCCTATGAGAGTTAGAACATGTGAATAAAATTATTTTAAAATTATGTTTATGTTGTGATTTATAGAATTGCAAATTGTCAAAGACATAAGGGATCGTAGTAAAGTAGCACACAGTTGCTTGGAGCCCACATATTACTACAAGACCTCACTTGAAAGCTGGTAATTTTCCTGAAATAGCCCATAGGGGAAGCATATGAAAGGCAGCTCCCAGCACGTGGTTTGAATAGATGTGCCCTTACAGTGAAATGCAAAATTGAGGAAAATTTTAGTGGAGAATTTGAGTACAGGAATCACTTCTTAACTTGATTCAGAGCCTGGCCCCATTTTCCTCCACTTTTTATCATCTGTCTCATTGAAGAGAGGAAGAAGTTACTCAAGGCTGCAAGCACTTGCCTCCTTAAAGTGAGTTAATAGATGGATTATGTAAACAGCAATGCAATTGCATACCTCCTTTATGGTTTGATGAATATAGAGAGTGGGAAAAAAATGTTTGGTAGCCACAGCAGCTTGTATTGATAGCAAACTAGTCACTGTGCATGAGTGTCTTTAGACCACTCAATTATGAATTCAACAAACACTGATTACTAATCCTAAAGCATTTTATGGAGGAGTGGTGTCAGTGATGAGGGTGAGGCTGGCAGGGTATGAAGATGCTAGTTTGTAAAGGGACTTTTGTGACATTCTAAGTAGTTAGGCCAGATCCCTTTTAGTCTGTTAGGTGTCACTGAAGGATTCTAATCAAGACACAGGCATTTTGGGGACTTCCCTGGCAGTCATTCTTCCCTGGCAGATTCTGCACTTCCAGTGCATGGAGCATGGGTTTAAACCCTGGTTAGGGAATTAGGATCCCATATGCCATGCAACAAGTGTTACTATCAAGTATTTCTATACATAATGTTAGTTTGATTGTAATAAAGACTATGTTTAAAAAGATAGGCATTTCTAAGGCCTGCTTCTTAGAAATAATAATATGATGGTAGTATATAGGATGGATGGAAAGAGGAAAGATCTGGACCCAATGAGGAGATAATGGCAGTTGACTGGACTGGAGGTGGTGGTAGCCTGAACAATGGCCAGGAGAAAAATGATGAAAAGGGGTAGGCTTGAAATATCATTAGGAGGTTAAATCAATAGCATATATGATTAATTAGATATGGAAGCTAAGAAAAAGGCATGACTCAATGGTGATTGATAGAATGATAGAGTGATTGATAGTGATTTCTGGTTTATACAAACTGAGCATTTATGGAACTTTCTAACCTCTGTTCACTTTTATAACACTGAAAGTGACTGTTGAAGAAAATTGTTATTATATAATACATGTAAGACAACAAAGTACTTTTTCAAACTACATGTGTAGGGCAAGCAGGGTTAAAAACTGGTTTTTATTGTTTCAATTTTGCTAAATAAATAGTATGAGAAAACAGGTCTAAATTGCCAGTCTTTCTGGTTCATATTTGTAAGAACAGAGCTTACAAATGAATGAACATTCCCTATGAAAATGAAGAACAGACCTTAAAGAAAATTCCACAGAAAGCCTTGAGGTCTAACATGACATAACTTGATAGACCAGGAAATCTGAAAATTTGGTGTCTAATTCCAGAGAGCAAGTGTTAGAAGACAGAATTGATGAATACTTGACTGAAACGAATTCCTTGAATATCTAACCATGCATTTTATGTCATCTATCATTGTAGTTTCTCAGCACTTAGAAATATGAGCCCTGAATAAAAATGTAGAGGACCACCTGTCTCCATGGCAGTATTCCAAGAACCCACTGGCTAATTTATGCTTAACACTAGCAGGAAATGTAGATGGCTACCTTCCACTTGCCACTCATAGTTTCATTTTTCAAAGGAGGGCATTGCAAAGAAACTAACTGTACATTAAGGCAAATATAATAGAGTGCACTCCTTATACATGGGAGCTTGGAGTTAGGTGTTAGGATCCGAGGGGAATCACATAGGGTAGACTTACTATAGCTATCTTCTAACGTCTCCCTCAGCCATTTGACTTTGGAGTCTAAAGCAGTGTGACCTAGTTAGTAATGAGACTTGGAGTATTGTGTTTCAGAATAGGTATGTAGTATGTGAGTAATGTATTTTGTTTAATGTGTATTTTTTTTAAGGTTGATGGTTATTTTAGCAATTTCCTTTCTCACAACTATGAACTGAACTCCTGAATTATTATGTTATAAAGTAAAAACATAGAAAAGGGCATGGCCTCTAATCAGTGCAATGAGTATTAATCTGTGTTTATAAGAAACAAATGTCGCTGACTGAAAATGGAAAGTAAAGACTGACCTATAACAAGTATTTGTTGATGACATCAAATAATCATACTGTTAGCATTGATAGAATTTTCTAGCTTCTTTAATATTATAATGTTTGAGGTTTACAACATACCACAGTGGTTTGTATACAGGATTAAATTAGACCTAGGACCAAGCTTTAAAACCTGCAGATGGTAATTCCTAGTGGTGATTCTGTGGATCAATTATTTAACCCCTCTAAACTCCCTTTGCTTCATTTTTAGTACAGAAATGACCATAGCTAACTCACCCAATAATTGAATGCAAGGTAAATGCTCAGTAAATCATTATTGGTTAATAACAAACCAAGAGTAGTGGAAGTACTGTTTGAATTAGAATAAAAGTAAAGTGTCGAGAGTCCCTTGAACTGCAAGGAGATCAAACCAGTCTATCCTAAAAGAAATCAACCCTAAATATTCATTGGAAGAATTGATGCTGAAGCTCCAATACTTTGGCCACTTGATGTGAAGAGCAGATTCATTACAAAAGACCTTGATAAGGGGAAAGATTGAAGAGGAGAAGAAGGGGATGACAGAGAACAGATGGTTGGATGGCAATCACTGACTTAATGGACACAGGTTTGAGCAAACTCCAGGAGATGGTGAAGGATGGGAAAGCCTGGTGTGCTACAGTCCATGGGATCACAAGGAGTCAGACACAACTGAGCGACTGAACAACAAAAAGTAGAGTATCCTTCTTTGTCCCACAAAATACTTTAGATTAATTATTTTAAAAACTTTAAAAAATGGTAAGTAAAAGGGAAGAATCAGACTTTATTTTTAACATGTAAAAGAAAAAACAGGAAAGCCAAAGTCAGTATGTGTGTGGTGTGTATATATCTGTGTGGGTTTATATGGGGGCTATGTCTTTGTATATCATTAGGACTAACATTACTTCACTTGACCTTTCTAATCTGAGCTTCAAATTCAGCTTTAAGATTGATATCTGCCATTTGAAAGAGGAATATGTCCAGCTATGTAATTTTCCATAATCTATATGGAAAAAGCATAGTAACTATTCAGATCAAGCCAAGTTTTTCTTGAACAGTAATTTGTTCAAGGGATTTCTTCTGTTAGGATTTATAAGAGGGCATTTCAGGATAAGGGTAGGTCATATTTTCAAAAATATATGCCTGACACAAAAATAGTAATGTATTGTCTCATGTTTGATCTTTTGACAAAAATCAAAATCTTATCATTAAAAGACATGCTCAGTCATGTCCAACTCTTTGCGACCCTGTGGCCTGTAGCCTACCACGCTCCTCCATCCACGGGATTTTCCAGCCAAGAGTACTGGAGTGGGTTGCCATTTCCTTCCTAGGGGATCTTCCCAGCCCAGGGATCGAACCTTGGGTTGCCTGCATTGTAGGCAGATGCTTTATTGTCTGAGCCACCAGGGAAGTCCAAAAGACAATTAAATGAAGCCAAATACATGAAGGACAAAATTCATACAGTTTAATTATGTAGCCTTTTTGTGGTCTAGTTTATTAATCCAATGAAGAACCTGGAGCAACTGAAGCGATAGATGCAACCATCTTATTTCAGACAATTCTTTCAGTTGGCTTTCTAATGGGAGCAGAAAATCTGAGCTCATCCTCTGAACTAGGAATAGATTCACGCACTTAAGGAAGAAAGGAAAAATTACGTAGATATGCATCCTTGTGATAATGTAAGGAGGTCAACCAAAATCCTCAGTGAAAAATACTTTTAATAATTATGTGAAAGAAGAGCTGCTTGTATTGGAAGTTGCTTTTCTTTAAAAAATGTTTAAAATTATGAAATACTGCTTTCTAACTTTTTCTGATGCATGGGATATTTTATTAAATTGAATATGTGGCTTCAGAATCTTAGTATGAGACAACTGGGCCACATGATGAAAAACTACATAAATGGCAGTACTGCATGTTGAGGATTATTAAAATTGCTGTTTTGGCAACAATTTTGGAAAATGGAATAAAGACAGAATAAGCAAATGTATTTCTTTAATTCTTTTATTTAAATGAAAACACAGTCATCTCAAATAACAACAGTATGAAAACATGCCATGACTTTAGTAATCAACTTTTACTAGCATTATCATTAACAAAATGATGATGGTAATAATTGAGGGAGCAAGATATAAACATTCTAGTTTTTGACTAGTGCTATTAAAGTAAAGTGAAATTTGTTCTCTCTTAGATCTCATTTACTTGAATGAGGGTAGTTTTCTCTATTCAGTGCTGAATGATTAGTAATCAAGCATGTTGGTCATGTTTAAGGCTGAACAATTAAGGAGACTGGGGGCTTCCCTGGTAAGATGGTAAAGCGTCCGCTCGCAATGTGGGAGACCCGGGTTCGATCTCTGGGTTGCGAAGATCTCCTGGAGAAGGAAATGGCAACCCACTCCAGTATTCTTGCCCAGTGAATCCCATGGACAGAGGACCCTGATAGGCTACAGTCCATGGGGTCACAAAGAGTAAGACATGACTGAGCGACTTCACTTTCAAGGCTAACCTGGGGTCTCTTCAAAAAAATGCAGATTGTGATATCATTCCAGTCCTATTGGATAAGAATTAGGGTGAGGTGAGGAAATGGGGTACCTTGTTGGGAATTTATATTTTTAACAAGATTTCTGTGTGTATATGCTCAGTCATATCCAACTCTTTTGTGACCCCATGGACTGTAGCCTTCCAAGCTCGTCTGTCCATGGAATTTTCCAGGCAAGAAAACTGGAGTGGGTTGCCATTTCCTATTCCAGAGAATCTTCCTGACCCAGGAATCGAACTTGTGTCTCTTAAGTCTCCTGCACTGGCAATGGATTCTTTACCACTACCCCACCTGGGAAGCCCAACAAATATACTGCACGATTCTTATGTCAGACAAGTCTTGAAACAACAGATGAAGCCAGTCCTTCTCAGAAGCATTCTGGAGATGAACTTTGCTTTAGAAATTTGTTTTCTCCATCCCCACTGCTTTAGCCTTCAGAACCACAAAACAATCCAAATATTCTCCATTGAAACCTCATTGCTAACATCTGGGCTACTTTTCTCTCTGTTCACAGATTTTATCAGATTACACTATGTGTAAGTCTCTGCTGTTTTTGAAATTAAAAAATGCTTGGTCCTTGGAAGAAAAGCTATGACCAACCTAGACAGCATATTAAAAAGCAGAGACATTACTTTGCTGACAAACCTTCGTCTAGTCCAAGCTATGGTTGTTCCAGTAGTCATGTATGGATGTGAGAGTAGTACTATAAAGAAAGCTGAGCACCAAAGAATTGATGCTTTTGAACTGTGATGTTGGAGAAGACTCTTCAAAGTCTCTTGGATTGCAAGGAGGTCCAACCAGTCCATCCTAAAAGAAATCAGTCCTGAATATTCACTGGAAGGACTGATGCTGAAGCTGAAACTCCAATACTTCGGTTACCTGATGCGAAGAACTGACTTATTTGAAAATACCCTGATGCTGGGAAAGATTGAAGGCAGGAGTAGAAGGGGATGACAGAGGATGAGATGGCTGGGTGGCATCACCAACTCAATGGACATGAGTTTGAGCAAGCTCCAGGAATTGGTGAGGGACAGGGAATTCTGGTGTGCTGTGGTCCATGGGGTCGCAAAGAGTCAGACACGACTGAAGCAACTTAGCAGCAGTAGCAGCAGCAGGGTTTTTGGAGAAGGAAATGGCAACCCACTCCAGTGTTCTTGCCTGGAGAATCCCAGGGACAGGGAAGCCTTGTGGGCTGCCGTCTGTGGGGTCGCACAGAATCAGACACGACTGAAGTGACTTAGCAGCAGCAGGATTTTGTGACAACATTTTTCATTCAGAGTTCCTATGGTCTAGAATTCATGTTGCTGACACTCTATGTTTAGCTTTAAGAAAATGTAGAAAATTAAAATCTGGCTAACTCTGACTTTCCACATTGAGGCATATCCATTATTTCTCCCCCTTAATAGATGGATACAGGTCATAAGATATTAGAATAATTGCCCAAACTGTCTTATTTTTCTTATCTTTCTAAGTACTACCAGTATCAAACAGTTACTTCTTGGCTTCTAGTTAATCTTGCACATTTTAAAGTTTCTTAAAGATATGATAATATTTTAATATGACATTGTAAAGTTCATTATTAGGTCTTTCATTTAGACCAACTACCAATCCAGTATGATGTTTCAGTGGGCTCAGTTAGCAAGCAATGTAGAAATGGTAAAGTCTCATCACTCAAATTCACAAACAAGGTATTTGCATAAACACTGAAGCATTTTCTTTTTCAAAGTGATGTTTCCTTTTAAAGATCTGCCTTTAATCTTAAGTAATCTTTGACTATACAAAAAACAAGATTTAATTTTTACAAATTCTTGTAAAATGCTTTGCAAAATAATATCAGGAGAACAAGACCTATTTCATACGTCTACCCCATAGCATCTTTTAATGTAGATGTGCTCAGTTATTAATTTTTCCTATTTAATAATGAGGATGAACTCATTCTTTTTATAATATATATATATATTTTATTGAAGTATAGGTGACTTACAGCGTTTCAGGTGCACAGCAAGGTGATTCAGTCATACAAATACACATATATTATTTTTGAAATTATTTTCCATCATAAGTTACTATAAGATATTGACTATGGTTCCCCATGCTACACAGTAAAACTTTTTGCTTGTTGCATATCCATTTTTTAATTAAAAATCTAGCATTCTGTTAATACTAAGTCCAACAAGTGGAATCAAAATGTCATAGAATTTTAGTTAGGCAAAAATTCATAAGTTTTCTAAAAAATATATATATTATACATATCTAACCAGTCCATTCTAAAGGAGATCAGTCCTGGGACTGATGCTGAAGCTGAAACTCCAATACTTTGGCCACTTCATGTGAAGAGTTGACTCATTGGAAAAGACCCTGATGCTGGGAGGGATTGGGGGCAGGAGGAGAAGGGGACGACAGAGGATGAGATGGCTGGATGGCATCACCAACTCGATGGACATGAGTTTGAGTGAGCTCTGGGAGTTGATGATGGACAGGGAGGCCTGGTGTGCTGCGATTCGTGGGGTCACAAAGAGTCGAACACGACTGAACTGAACTGAACTGATATATATTTTTATACATGTATACAAAAGCTTTATCACTACACTTGATAAAGGCTTGATAAAGAACATCAAAGGAAAAAAAAAAGAGTTGGAGAAATTGGAGAACATAAACTAAAAGAAATGGGAGCACTGATTATGAAATAGAAAAAATGAAACAGACTGCTGCTGCTAAGTCGCTTCAGTTGTGTCTGACTCTGTGCGACCCCATAGACGGCAGCCTACCAGGCTCCTCCATCCATGGGATTTTCCAGGCAAGAGTACTGGAGTGGGGTGCCATTGCCTTCTCCAGTGAAACAAACTAGATAAAAGTAAAAGATCGTCATGTAGTCCAATTGCTTTTAAACAAGACAGCTCATTAGAAACATCTGGAGCTCTGGAGAAAAAAGCAATACTTGAGCATTTGTATTTTTCAAAATATTTCAAGATAATTCTGATATGCATCTGGATTTTAAAAGTAATTACAGGTTTTTCTATTAGGTCCCAGTTTTGGTGATATAGAGTTCTATTATTTTTTTCTGTTGACCAATCATGATACAGTGGTATTAAGTGAGTAATAGTTACATAATCACAATAGTAAAAGATGTTTATCAGTTTTCATACTCCATAGCCAGATGAAAAATAAAAGATAAAAATAATTACAATTGCAAGCCATAATGGGAACATGATTAACCTAACAATATAAAATAATCACATACAATTTGGAGGGGATCAAGCAGAGTGATGTGGTAAGAGGAAGTGCATACATGCACTTGTTTTCATCCACCCAGTCAGTCTATGTCTTTTGGTTGGTGCATTTAATCCATTTACATTTAAGGCAATGGCACCCCACTCCAGTACTTTTGCCTAGAAAATCCCATGGACAGAGGAGCCTGGTAGGCTGCAGTCCATGGGGTCGCTAGAGTCGGACACGACTGAGCGACTTCACTTTCACTTTTCACTTTCATGCATTGGAGAAGGAAATGGCAACCCACTCCAGTGTTCTTGCCTGGAGAATGCCAGGGACGGGGAAGCCTGGTGGGCTGCCATCTATGGGGTCGCACAGAGTCTGACACAACTGAAGCGACTTAGCAGCAGCAGCAGCATGATCCTATTACCATTTTCTAAATTGTCTTGTTTTTTTTTTCTGTAGGTCTTTCCCTTCTTGTGTGTTTCCCGCCTAAAGAAGTTCCTTTAGCATTTGTTATAAAGCTGGTTTGGTTGTGCTGAGTTCTCTCAACTTTTGCTTGTCTGGAAAGGTTTTGATTTCTCCATCAAATCTAAGGAGAGTCTTGCTGGGTAGAGTATTCTTGGTTGTAGGTTCTTCCCTTTCATCACTTTAAATATGTCATGCCATTCCCTTCAGGCTTGTAGAGTTTCTGTTGAGAAATCAGTTGATATCCTGATGGGACTTCCCTTGTATGTTATTTGTCCTTTTTCCCTTGTTGCTTTTAATATTTTACCTCTGTCTTTAATTTTTGTCTGCTTGATTACTATGTGTCTCAGTGTGTTTCTCCTTGAGTTTATCCTTCCTGGAACTCTCTGTGCTTCCTGGACTTGGTTGACTATTTCCTTTCTCATGTTCTGGAATTTTTAATCTATTATCTCTTCAAATATTTTCTCATGTCCTTTCTCTCTTGTCCTTCTGGGACCCTTATAATGCAAATGTTGGTGCATTTAATGTTCCAGAGGTCTCTGAGTCTGTCTTCATTTCTTTTCATTCTTTGTTCTGGGACAGAGATTTCCACCATTCTGTCCTCCAGGTCATATATCTGTCTTCTGCCTCAGTTATTGTTATTGATACCTTCTAGTGTATTATTCATCTCTGTTTGTTTGTTCTTTAGTTCTTTGGTAAACATTTCTTGCATCTTCCCAATCTTTGCCTCCATTCTTTTCCCGAGATTCTGGACCATTTTCACTATCATTATTCTGAATTCTTTTTCTGGAAGGTTGCCTATCTCCACTTCCTTTAGTTGTTTTCCTGGGATTGTATCTTGTCCCTTCATCTGGGACATAACTTTCTTCTTTTTCATGGTGATTAACTTTCTATAGTATGGTTTTTGTTTTAGCTGCTGTGAGACTGTGCTTCTTGCTCCTTCTGTCTGCTCTCTGCCTTCTAGATGAAGCTAAGAGGCCTGTGTAAACTCCTTGATGGGAAGGACCAGTAATGGAAAAAACTGGGTCTTGCTCTGGTGGGCAGGGCCTTGCTTAGTACCGCTTTAATCCAATTATCTACTGATGGGTGGGATTGCACTCCCTCCCTGGTAGTTGTTTGGCCTGAGGGGTCTACAGGCTCTATGGTAGGGTTAATGGTGAACTGGAGGGTTTACACCAAGGGGCACCTTCCAGTGCCCCCATTCCTGTGGTGAGCCCCTGCCCAAGCCATGCCTCCACAGGAGGTCCTCCAACACTAGCGGGTAGTTTTGGATCAGCTTCCTGTGGGGTCACGGCTTCTCTCCTCTGGGTCTTGGTGGATGCAGAATTTTGTTTGTGCCCTCTAAGACTGGACTCTCTGGTTACCTTAGTCTTCGGGAAGGCCAATGATCAAATCCTGCTGCCCTCAAGGCCAGATTCCCTGGGTATTCCCAGTCTCTGTTGGATCCCCAGGCTGGGAAGCCTGACATGGGGTTCAGAACCTTCACAATAGTGCAAGAACTTCTTTGGTATTGTCGTTTTCCCATCTGTGGGTCACCCACCTGGCATTTCTGGGATTTGATATAATTGTGATTGCACCCCTCCTACCAACTCACTGCAGTTGCCTCTTTGTCTTTCGACGTGGGGTATCTTTATTTGGTGGGTTCCCACATCCTCTTCTTTTTATTTTATTTTATTTTTTAACTTTACAATATTGTATTGGTTTTGCCATATATCAACATGAATCTGCCACAGGTATACATGTGTTCCCCATCCTGAACCCTCTTCCCTCCTCCCTCCCCGTACCATCTCTCTGGGTTGTCCCAGTGCACCGGCCCCAAGCATCCAGTATTGTGCATCGAACCTGGACTGGCAACTCATTTCATATACAAAGGCTCATAAGAGACTACTATCAGCAATTATATGCCAATAAAATGGACAACGTGGAAGAAATGGACAAATTCTTAGAAAAGTACAACTTTCCAAAACTGGACAAGGAAGAAATAGAAAATCTTAACAGACCCACCACAAGCATGGAAATTGAAACTGTAACCAGAGGAGGGTTCAGGGTGGGGAACACATGTATACCTGTGGCGGATTCATTTTGATATTTGGCAAAACTAATACAATTTTGTATAGTTTAAAAATAAAAAATAAAAAAAAAAGAAAAAGGAAAAACTTAAAAAAAAAAAAGAAAGAAATTTTCCGGCAAACAAAAGACCAGGTCAAGATGGCTTCACAGCTGAATTCTACCAAAAATTTAGAGAAGAGCTAACACCTATCCCACATCCTCTTCTTGATGGTTGCTCAATAGCTAGTTGCAATTTTGGTCTCTTGAAGGAGGAGATGAGCACACATCCTTCTATTCCACCATCTTGAACTGAAAGCCTCCGAACTCATTCTTTTTTTGAATACTTGTATTTAATATTAAGTAAGATGGACATAGCTAAATAGTTACTCAATATCTTCTTACCTTGTGATATAACAGTTTTTATTGATGAAAGATTATATTTCATGTAATTTTCCATGATATATTTACTGAATATGTGAATTCTGAGTCAGAATGGCACTTTTTGAGGACTCATTTAGAAATTGTCTTGTAGCCTAGGAGTACAATAAGCTCTTATAAAAGTCCTGTTATAAACCAGACTCCTAAGATCCTTGAATGCTCAGTCTGAATCATTTTAGCAGCATATTCCTGGGAAAGAATGCATGGATTTGCAAAGGAAACTTTGCTATTTATTATTTAACACATACTTCCACAGCAAGGTCACTGTTTTGAGAAGGTTAACTTGGTGTTGAATAATGGAAACTTCTGTCTGCTGTATTTGTGATTTTCAAATCCACGTATTTCTGTATGTGGCAGTAGTGCAGTACTATTTTGTTTTTGACATTTCTTTTCAAATGCTGCTGGAGGCCTTCATCAAGAGGATCCTTGAAACATAGCCACTTGACAGTTCGGGGACAATTCTCCACTCCGCAGGAGTAGAACTTTTCAGGTTGTTTGATTTCGTTAGAATGGAATAATCTACCTCAGAGTTGATGTGGTCATATTTTACAGCATAACGGGTACAAAAGGTAGCAATACCAAAAATCAGAAAGTCAGATCTTCAGTTATAAGTGTTTCTTGTGGCTGCGACTCTTTTCGAAGTTTAAAGTTGAATTTAAGACCCCTGTTTTTGGTCATTTTCTATATTTTCAATCTTGGTGAATAACTCTGCCCTGAGGGCCAAAATATTTTATTTGACAAGCATTTTAATAGTGTTTGTGAGCCCACGTATATCCTCAAATAGGAGAAAGAAGTGATGGTATAACATTTGCTGGAGGCATTCTTGTAAAACAAATGATTTTTCTTACATGATCTTAAAATACACCAGTTTCAGAATATATATGTTAAAGATACCCAAATTATGTTTATGCATACATGTTTGTTTATATTATGTAGTTCATAAATTGCTTGAACATTCCTTCACCAAAAGGAGCTATGTTTATCTTTGAAAATATTAAATGTTCAAAGAGATGACATTACTCACAAGAACTAAAACTGTGCTTTTATTATTTGAAATAAGTATGTTATAGAGAAGCACTTAATTTTTAAAACTGCATATTTCATAGCATTAAGTTCATAATGTGGTGGGAACTGCTCTATAAAACTTTATCATTCCCAAGACTTTCCAATAAAAGTAATCTGTCATTCAGGGGAGCCACCATTTACTAATACTATTCATATGAAGAAACTATATGGGATACAAAGATGAACAGGGCACTGTATTTGGAAAGTAGCACACGTAAGACTGTAATCTTTTTTAAAATAAATGAATAATTTTTCTGAGACTTAACAAAATACCATGTTTTCTATTTCTTTTTCTCGCAAATGAAACTCTTTGATTTTTCCCTGATTGTTGTTGTTCAATCACTCAGTCATGTGGAATTCTTTGTGATACCATGGAGTGCAGCACACCAGGCTTCCCTGTCCTTCACTATCTCTTGGAGTTTGCACAGACTCATGTCCATTGAGTTGATGATGCCATCCAACCATCTGTCCTCTGTCATCCCTTCTCTTCCTGCTCTCAATATTTTCCAGCATGAGGATCTTTTCCAGTGAGTCAAATCTTTGCATCAGGTGGCCAAAGTATTCGAGCCTCAGCTTCAGCATCAGTCTTTCCAGTGAATATTCAGGGTTGATTTCCTTTAGTTTTGACTGGTTGAACTCCTTGATGTTCAAGAGATTCTCAAGTGTCTTCTCCAACACCACAGTTCAAAAGCATCAATTATTCAGAGCTCAATCATCTTTGTGGTCCAACTCTCACATCTATACATGACTACTGGAAAAATCATAGCTTTGATTAGACAGACCTTTGTCAGTAAAGTGATGTCTCTGCTTTTTAATATGCTGTCTAAATTGGTCATAGCTTTGCTTCCAAGGAGCAAGAGTCTTTTAATTTCATGGCTGCAGTAACCATCCACAATGATATTGGAGTCCAAGAAAATAAAATCTGTCACTGTTTCCATTTTCCCCATCTATTTGCCATGATGGGACTGGATGCCATGATCTTTGTTTTTTGAATGTAGAGTTTTAAGCCAGCTTTTTCACTCTCCTCTTTCACCTTCATCAAGAGGCTCTTTAGTTCCTCTTCACTTTCTACCATGAGTGGTGTCATCTGTGTATCTGGGGTTATAGATATTTCTCCTGGCAATCTTGATTCCTGCTTGTGATTTATCAAGCCTGGCATTTAGCTTGACGTACTCTACATATAAATTAAATAATCAGGGTGAAAATATACAGCTGTATCATACTCTTTTCCCAATTTTGAACCCATCAGTTGTTCCATGCCTAGGTCTAACTGTTGCTTCTTGACCCACATACAGGTTTCTCAGGAGACGGGTAAAGTTAAGGTGGTCTGGTATTCCCATCTTTTGAAGAATTTTCCACAGTTTATTGTGATCCACACAGTCAAAGGCTTTAATATAGCCAGTGAAGCAGAAGTAAATGTTTTTCTGGAACTCCCCTGCTGTCTCCATGAGCCAACAAACATTGCAATTTGATCTCTAGTTCCTCTGCTTCTTCAAAACCCAGCTTGTACATCTGGAAGTTCTTGGTTCACATACCACTGAAGCCTAGCTTGAAGGATTTTGAGAGTAATAGGCATAATTGTATTGTAGTTAGAACATTCTTTGGCATTGCCCTTCTTTGGAATTGGAATGGAAACTGACCTTTTTCAGTCCTGTGGCCACTGCTGAATTTTCCAAACTTGCTGACATACTGAGTGCAGCACTTTAATAGCAATATCTTCTAGGATTTTAAACAGCTCAGCTGGAATTCCATCACCTCCACTAGCTTTATTCATGTAATGCTTCCTAAGGTCCACTTGACTTCACACTCCAGAATGTCTGGCTCTAGGTGAGTAATCACATCATCATAGTTATCTGGGTCATTAAGACCTTTTGTACAGTTCTGTATTAACTTATGGACTTTTTTTGCTTTATTATTGTTATTTTCCTGATAATAAAGCAAAAAGCATCCATAATAAAAACAAGTCAAACAAATACTGTTTTGTGGAGTAGAAAGAGTATCTTATCCTTCTTGAACTCCCCTGCCTGTAAACCTCCTCCTTCTATTCTCCCATTCTTTTCCAGTACTCCCACTCCCCCAGGATAATAAAAGGTTGAGGCGTATGTTCACATGTATTTGTGAATATGTACTGACATGAGTGTGTACTGGAACCTGTAGCACTTGGTGTGTATCATAGTGCTTGTCATGTGGTAAGCACACGATAGATGTGAGCTAAATTATAATTGCATATTTGGTTTTATAAATTTTATTTGTAGTTTATGTATTTAACCCTATAACGTAGCAGTAGTTTCTTATACAGTTTATATTGTCATAGATTTCTCTTATAAGTTTTAATGAATATTTAGCATTCATCTTATTGTTATATATTAATTCATTAGTCAAGTCCCTTTTTTATTGAGGGATAACTGACAGACATTGTATTAATTCATGTGTACAATATAAGGATTTGATTTTTATATATCAGTTCAGTTCAGTTGCTCAGTCATGTCCAACTCTTTGTAACCCCATGGACTGCAACACACCAGACCTCCCTATCCAACCTGGAGTTGACTCAAACTCATGTCCATAGAGTCAGTGATGCCATCCAACCATCTCATCCTTTGTTGTCCCCTTCTCCTCCCACCTTCAATCTTTCCCCTCATTAGGGTATTTTCAAATGAGTCATTTCTTTCTATCAGGTGGCCAGGGTATTGGAGTTTCAGCTTTAGCATCAGTCCTTCCAATGAATATTCAGGACTGATTTCCTTTAGGATGGACTGGTTGGATCTCCTTGCAGTCCAAGGGACTCTCAAGAGTCTTCTCCAACACCACAGTTCAAAAGCATCAATTCTCTGTGATGTGCTCAGCTTTCTTTATAGTCCATATATTATAACACAATTACCATAGTAAGTCTAGTTAACATCTGTCACCATACATAGTTACAGAATATTTTTTCCTTGTGATGGTAAATTTACGATCCACTCTTTTAACAACTTTATATATGCAATATGGTACTGTTAACTATAGTTGCCATGCTGTAATTACCTCCCCACAGCTCACTTATAACCATAAGTTTGTACCATTTGACCTTCTTCACTCATTTATCCCACCCCCACATTGAACCTCTGTCAACCACTCATCTTTTCTCTATCTATGAGCTTATTTTGTTCTTTGTTTTGTTTTCTAGATTCCACATATAAGTGATACCCTTTAGTATTTGTCTTTCCTATTTCACTTAGCCTAATGACCTCAAGGTCTGTCCATGTTGTTGCACATAGCAAGTTTCCTTCTTTTTAATGTCTGAATGGCAGATAGTGAAGCGGAACTAAAACGCCTCTTGATGAAAGTGAAAGAGGAGAGTGAAAAAGTTGGCTTAAAGCTCAACATTCAGAAAATGAAGATCATGGCATCTGGTCCCATCACTTCATGGGAAATAGATGGGGAAACAGTGGAAACAGTGTCAGACTTTATTTTCTGGGGCTCCAAAATCACTGCAGATGGTGATTACAGCCATGAAATTAAAATATGCTTGCTCCTTGGAAGGAAAGTTATGACCAACCTAGATAGCATATTCAAAAGCAGAGACATTACTTTGCCAACAAAGTTCTGTCTAGTCAAGGCTTTGGTTTTTCCAGTAGTTATGTATGGATGTGAGAGTTGGACTGTGAAGAAAGCTGAGCACTGAAGAATTGATGCTTTTGAACTGTGGTGTTGGAGAAGACTCCTTAGACTCCCTTGGACTGCAAGCAGATCCAACCAGTCCATTCTAAAGGAGATCAGCCCTGGGATTTCTTTGGAAAGAATGATGTTAAAGCTGAAACTCCAGTACTTTGGCCACGTCATGTGAAGAGTTGACTCATTGGAAAAGACTCTGATGCTGGGAGGGGTTGGGGGTAGGAGGAGAGGGGGATGACAGAGGATGAGATGGCTGGATGGCATCACCGACTCGATGGATGTGAGTCTGAGCGAACTCCGGGAGTTGGTGATGGACAGGGAACCGTGGCATGCTGCGATTCATGGGGTCGCAAAGAGTCGGACACGACTGAGCGACTAAACTGAACTGAACTGAGGGTTAGTTCTCTGGTAGTCTAGGGTATTGGAGTCTGTGCTCCCACTCCAAAGGCTCAGAGTTTGATCTCTGGTCAAGAATGAAGATTTCACAAGTGGTTTGTTATGGCATTAAGAGAGATTAAAGCAAATATCCAAAAATGAGAAATGAAAGGTGAACCCCAGACAAATGCCAGTTACAACATCAGGCAAATAATAATTAAAATAATGGAATATACACCCATGAGCAAAGTCAAAGCAGTGTAACAAAAATAAAGTGAGTAGACTGACCTGATGAACAAAGGAAATAAAAACTTATACTTACCAGTTAAGAACAAAACTAAGTAAAACACACACTGGAAAACAAAACTAAAGCAGGGTGCCAAGTGGGGAATAAAGCAATGGAAACAAAACTAACAAATATGTTGAGAGGAAAGGAAAGAAAAGAAAGGAAAATAGATATGCAAATTTAAATAGAGGTAGGTGAAGATTTATATACATTAAAGATTAACTGCAAGGGGAAAAAAACAGTAGGAAAGGCAAACAAGGAATAAATATAGAAAAAATATGGTAGGTTTAAAAAATTAAAAATCAAAATTATAAAAAAGAGAAAAAACAAAACAGAAGAAAAAAGGAAAAAATAGGAAAGCTCCACAGAACTGCAAAAGCCCAATGGAGAGGCAGATGTTTATAACAACAATAAAAAATGTGACTAAATATATACATATACACCTATAAGCAAAATCAAAACAATCCAACAAAAATAAAGTACAATAGATTTACCCAGCAAACAAGGGAAACAAAAAATTATATCTACCAGAACAAAACTAACTAACACACAAACTGGAAAATAAAACTAAAGCAAGGTGCCAATTGAGGAATAAAGCAATGAAAATAAAATTAACAAATACTTTGAGAGGAAAGGGGAGAAAGAAAAGAAAGAACAAATAGATATGCAAAGTTAGACAGAGGTAGATAAAGAAGATTTATATATGTCAAAGATGAACTGCAATGGGAAAAAAAGAGTAGGAAAAGCAAACAAAGGAATAAATGTAGAAAAAATAATAATAGATTTAAAAATTAAAATTAGAGAGAGAGAAGGGGAAGAAAAAAGAAAATTCCACAGAACTGCAGAAGCCCAGCGTAGAGGCAGAGGTTTATAACAACAATTAAAAAAAAAAAATGTGAGTTTTAATTGGATTTCACAGTGCCAATAAAGTCGACAACTACAACAGAGAGGGATAAAAAAAAGAAAAAAAAAATCCAAAAGAATCTACAGAACAAGTCAAAAAATAAGAATAATAAATGTTTTTCTTGGAAAGCCACAATCTACAGGGTCACAAAGAGTTGGACACGACCAAAGTGACTGTGCGCATAGATGCAAGACTTCTTTTGCCTGTGGCAGCTCTGCCCCAATGAGAGTTGAGCATGAAGGTGGCACAGCTGCTTGGCTTGCAGGGACCCTGGTGGCACCAGGTGCGCAGGGACACGGACTGTCTATGCCACAGGAGTTACAGCCCTATCAGAGTCTTTTTTCAAGCCTCTTATAGCTGGCAACCAGAAGGTTTTTTTGGCCCGTCTTTCTCTGTAGCTCCACTTGTTCAGGCACTTAGAGGGCTCCCTTGCCTGGGGTCCTTCTCTGTTGTTCGGCGTGTCAGGCACATAGAGGGGCCCCCTTGGTTCAGTGCGTCAGGTGTTTGATGGGTCAGCCTCTCTACTGTTCAGCTGCCGATGCTGGCATGTTGCGGGAGAGAGGCTATGGTGATGGCTCCACCCTCTATGCGTGACTCAGCAGAATCGCTGTGCTACCATGGCTGCCTGGCTTTCCTCCATTGGCATTTCCCACCACTATCTCCTCCCTCACATCCCCTCAATCCATCTCTCCACAGTTAACAGGAGTCCTCACCCTGAGATTGCTTCACAATCCCTAAACTTCAGTTCCCAGCTGCTGTGCCTTCCAGGGGACCAGCTTTCCTGTCCGGGATGTGTATGGCTGTGGCAAGGACTGTCTGATTCTCATCCCATTTAGGCTGCCACAGATCAGCTCTTTCACTCTCAACCTTAAATGTTTCTCCTCTGTCTCAGACAATTGCTCTGATGTGGGGATCGGACCCTTGCTTCATTTCCCTCACCGGCCAAGGGCAGGTCCGGCCCTATTAAGACTCCTTTTTTTTCCCCTAGTTCCTTTGTGCTACTGAGTTTTGCTTGGTTCTGTATATTCTTCTCCACTGGTCAGGTACTCCTGTCCAGTTTCAGCTGGTGTTCTGCATACATTTCTGTTTCTGAAGGTATCTTCCTGATATATCCATGGAGAGAGATGTACTCCACATCCACCTACTCCTCCGCCATCTTGTCACCTCTAGTTTCTTTTTAACAACAGGGAGTATGAGAAAAGAAACAGTTCTTTCAGAAATATTTGTTTATTTAGTTTTTGTTGTCATTTTGAAAGCTTTACTGTGAACTCTACTCATTGATAGATGTTTTATACACATTCTCATGGCAACCCACTCCAGTACTATTGCCTGGAAAATCCCATGGATGGAGGAGCCTGATAGGCTACAGTCCATGGGGTCACAAAGAGTCTGACATGATTGAGCGACTTCACTTTCACTAATCTTCAAAAATAGGCATGACCATTTCCCTCTTAAAGAAGGGAAACTGAAGTTAGGAAAGCCAGATAATTTGTCCAATTAATACAGCTAGTAAGTAACAGATTTGAAAGCTAAACCTATAGTTGATTGTGCTGGAAAGTATATTCTAATAACTCTACATACTGCTCTATTCTCTTTCTAAATTAGTATCATATCATTATCCATTTAGTTTGACTGTCCAGTACATTTATCTGGAAGCACTTACTGTTATTGCTTTTTATGAGTGAGGTACTTTTCTAGATGTTGAGTTTATACAGATGAATAAGACATGGTCTCTGCATACATTCTAATCCTTGAAGAAATCCTAGTTCAAAGGAAAGTAGACAAGTAAACTATTAAATTACAGTATAGCAAGTGCAGTACAAACAGTCCTACAGTAACATAGAGGTTGAATATTTATGACACGTTAGCCCATCAGTGTTCAAGGTTAAAGTAAATAGAATGTAAAGATATTAAAGTACTTTTTATTATTTTACACATAGAATGGAGAAAATGTTATCTTTAATTTGAACTGAATAGAAAATAAGAAACTACTAAGACCAGACCTAATAGGAAATATTGGAGCATCAGACTTGATCATACTCATCATCATTGTTTATCTGGTCACATCTCATTCCAGTACAGAAAAGTGACTAATGAAGACAAGTCAAGCCAATTGGGGTGCATGGGACATAGCTAATGTGCTTTTCTCTTATTTTTATTCAAGGCGAAATATTTCTCTTGGAGGATCAATTTGACTTTTTTTTTTTAAATTGAGATCAACAAAGGTATTAATTTCTCTATTAGTTTTCTGAGACTGAATATTACTATATTAAGGGAAAAAAAGACAATTCCTGAAAATTTCCCACTAGCTTTACCCTGTATTGGAAATACGGCCAGGAGTAAATTTCAAATGATCCAACTTTATGTGGTTTCTTAACTCTAGAGTAACCTAAGACTTTCAGAGTCTGTTCCCACCTTGAATATTCTGAAAGGGCATGTCATTTTGGTTCCTTTTTACATCAGGGAAAGTAAAAAATACCTTAAGACACCAAAGATCACAGAAGTGCATTATGTCTATTGTGTCATAATGAGTATTATGCCCTCACAGACTTCATGCAGAAACAATCTGACTTTATAATAGACATATTTTACATCATAGAAGTAAATGATATTTTGTCTGAGGAAGTTTTGGATTCAGTGGTATTCCAACATAAATGAAGATTAATTCTGTGTGTGCAAAGCTGATGGGGATTAGATATTTTCATAAGGACACCAGGTTTAAAAGTTAATTTAAAAAGTTAACTTGGAATCCTGGCTTCAGTGAAAAGGGATAGGAATGGTTGATAAATTAGACATGAATAAGCAACTCATATTTCTTGAACTATTAGAAAATTTTACCACAATTAAGTAGGCCAATTTCATAATGTTATATAGCAAATGTGACAAGTGTTCATGTTTCAGAAAATACTTGAAGAATTGTGTATAATAATATATATGGCCTGGGATTATTTTCTTTGTGGTATATTATTTTAGTTTAACATTTAATTCACAAAACATGCATGGAATCTTATTATTTTGGTAAGGTTCAATTCAGAGTCTAAAGATTGCAGAATGTCCTTTGTAACTGATACAGCCATACAAAGATCAGACATACTGCAGTTATTGAGGTCTTGTTTGCCCTTAAAGGGCTTGCCAAAGGTTAGAAACAAACCAAAAGCTCAAGTCAGTAATCTCTTTTTTTATTGGCTGGTGTAGAAAAACTGTTTGGTGAGGAACTTGAAAAATGGGCCATTGTGAAATGAATAATCATAGTCATCTTGACAGGTAATTTTATCTGTAGGAAATTAGATTTTTATAATTTCAGTTGAATAACTTGGTTCTGCAGATCTGTTTTTTCGAATCACAAGTAAATAACAAAATGTGTGGTTAGGATTTAACCTCATATCTCATGCTGTTTGCATGGCATAAAGTGAAACTGACTGGCCCAGAGAGTAGTGTGTGGTAACTTGAGGAAACCACACTGTGAAACAAAAGGATGTTGAAAAGGTTAGAAAGCAAAATCAATTTACATCCTTGCCACTGCTATGCTGTTGTTAAACAACATCGCTTCATGCCATCAAATCACGCATTTTCAGTATTTCAGTTTTTCAATAAGGCAATATCTCTCAGTGACCAGTTTAATGGTCTGGAGATCCACGTTCCTCTGCTCTTCCCTCTTCTTCAGTTCAGTTCAGTTCAGTTCAGTCACTCAGTCGTGTCCAACTCTTTGCAACCCCATGAATCGCAGCACGCCAGGCCTCCCTGTCCATCACCATCTCCTGGAGTTCACCGAGACTCACGTCCATCGAGTCAGTGATGCCATCCAGCCATCTCATCCTCTGTCGTCCCCTTTTCCTCCTGCCCCCAATCCCTCCCAGCATCAGAGTCTTTTCCAATGAATCAACTCTTTGCACGAGGTGGCCAAAGTACTGGAGTTTCAGCTTTAGCATTTCTCTACCTTATCTCTTGGATTGATCTTACACAATCAGGGCTTCAGTGATTGCCCTGGTCTAGTTCCTTTATCATATCCATGACATCCTTCTTACTGAATATCCTCAGTTGGATGGCCCATGCAAACCTCAAACACATCTCAAAGTACACTTATCTTCTCGGTCTTCTCCTTCCTTTCAAGCTACAAATCTGTTTCTCCTGTGCTCTGATCTCAGTAAATAGTACCACTAACTACAAATGCTGTTGCACATGAAACTTCATCATTATCCTGATTCCTATCTTTTTCCTACATCTAATGAACCACCAAGGCCTGTCAATTCTATGACCTGTATCTAAAGACTATCCACTTCTCTCCAATCTCAGTACTATTATAGTAGTTCGGGCTCTCATTAGATTACTGCAGCAGTTTTCTAATTATTGAAAATACCACTTATGCACAATTTTTTCAGGATGTCCTTATAATGAAGCAGGTATTATTATAATATTTATTATACTTAAGCAGATTGTATCCTATGTCTTTGTTGTTGTTTAGTTGCTAAGTCATGGAAATGGCAACCCACTCCAGTGTTCTTGCCTGGAGAATCCCAGGGATGGCAGAGCCTGGTAGGCTGCCATCTATGGGGTCGCACAGAGTTGGACACAACTGAAGTGACTTAGCAGTAGCAGCAGCATGTCTGATGCCTTTGCAATCTCATGGACTATAGCCCACCAGGCTCCTGTATCCATGGGATTTTTCAGGCTAGAATACTGGAGTGGGTTGCCACTCCTTCTCCAGGGCATCTTCTGATCCAGAGATCAAACCTACATCTCCTGCATTGGCAGGCAAATTCTTTACCACTTAGCCACCAGGGAAGCCCATCCTATGTGGTGGTTATTAACAAAAGTTTGGCATTGGGCTTTAGTGTGAATGACTAATTTGGGCATAAAGATCTTATCCCTGCATATGACTAAACCTGTGTATGTGTAATTTGTAGTTATTACCCTTCAGTGATTCCCTCATCTGAACTGTGAGGTCAGCTTATTGATGGTTCCCAAGATATGCCATTTGAGAGTTTTGATTTTAACTTCAGTTCTCACCCAGTATTAGGCTGCTTTGATAGCTGGAGAATCATTTCAGCTTATGCTAGGAATGCCAGACCAAGAGGGAAATAGGTAGGAAACACCTTGTGTGAGCATGTTTTAAGGAACATGCTCACATGTAAACTTCAAAATTCTTCACTCTTGTTTGCAATTAGGAGTAGTGAAGTAGTGAAGAGCTACTAAGGGTCTACTCAAGCTGAGGGTCATAATAATTTTAAAAAAACTACTTCTTATTGGAGAAGATAGAAAAATAACACTATAATTTTGTAAGAGTAAAATTTGTATCCCCGCATTAGAAAACATTACTTTTCTTAATGTAATTGTTTATTTCCAGTAATTAAAAAGAGATGTTCAGTATCATGCACCTGTATCTCAAATAATGGGATCAGAACTTAAGCACATCCGTGTGGTTCAGTTCGTCCTATTGTGAGCGGCATGTGTGGCCTCTCAGCTTGACCCGTTTGAGTTACTTTTCTCACATGTAATGTATGATAAACACTCTGGAGAGATTGAAGATGAACCAAACTTGGCTCCTACTCTGGAAGAAACTAAAAATTGATTTCAAATAAGAGTAAGTTAGCAGTATGTGCCCTCTAATGTGAAGGAAATCAAACCTCTGGGTTGGTTGATTTCATTCAGTACCAACATGAGAACACAGCTCTTCAGTGCTTTTCACTTCTGTAAATATTACCATAAGCCATAGGAAAAACTATTGCTTTTGAAGCATATAGCTTTATAAATTATAAACATCTTATGTTTGTTTGGTCTGTTTGATCAACTGTGTAATAAATTCAGTGAATAAAGCATGAATAATCATTTAAGCTGGTTAGTTGGTAATAGTTTTGAGTAAAATAATCATTGACTTTATATTCGTAATAAATTCAGTGAATAAAGCATAAATAATCATTTAAGCTGGTTAGTTGGTAATAGTTTTGAGTAAAATAATCGTTGACTTTATATTCTTTTTGTTCAGTTGGTTGTTAGATTATGGCTATATATTTTTCTCTTTCTAGGTATAGTCTAAATGCAAATATAATATTAAAAAACATAAAATATTACCCATGATGGTTTACGTATATATATTCCACTATTCACCAGTATAGGTCCATCGACAGAAACATGATGCTCATTCACAGAGGAGAAATAGTGGATCCACTTGCCAGCTCTTCACTACTCCTAATCGCAAACAAGAGTGAAGAATTTTGAAATTTACATGTGCAAGACATGCTACAAATTCTAGTGTAAATTATGGGAGTGCCTATATCCTGTGTTTAATTATAATTCATACTCTTATGATATTCTTAATGAATAAGAGAGCTATTATTGTTTCTGTCTAGTGGCTGAATCGTGTCTGACTCTTTTGTGACCCTAAGCACTGCAGTCAGTGAGGCTCCTCTGCCGATGGGATTTCCCAGGCAAGAATACTGGAGTGGGTTGCCATTCCCTTCTCCAGTGGATCTTCCCAACCAAGGGATTGAACCCATGTTTTATGCATTGGCAAGAGGATTCTTTACCACTGAGCTTTGTCATAAAAACAAAATGTAAAAAAAAAAAAAAAAATTGAAGACTACAAATATCATTATTTTAAGTTATGACTGGATCATAATTTTATTTCTGTATATAGAGATTGTATAGTCAATGACTGTACTTTGCACAGCCAACTTTCTGAGATCTGATTTTTTTACTACTTAACAATAATGCATGGCATGTTGATATGAGCCAATTATAACCTTAACTGATACATTATAGGATAAAAATGTTATGAACTATACAAAAGCATTGTTTATATAGTGTACATATATATTCACAGTAAATACTTCTTTAATCTGATCTTGAAATTGAACACATTTAAAAGCAGAACCCTGTACATTAACATATTAAGTAAAATAAACAGTGTATTGAATGTGGTTTATATATTTAAATATTAAAATATATACTATTTATATACATGTATTAATTAATGCTTATTAGTATAAGTGACATATTTCAATCATTAAAAAACTTTCTGACTTCTTACCTAGTTGAACTTGAGATTTTGATCTAAATCTTATGTTGTTTTTCTGAATATCTTGGTGCTGTCCATGAGGGGGGTAGACTATTTTTATTTAAGAAACTCTATCAAAGAGCCTCCTGAAGCCACCAGCGTTCCAGCCGCTCTACAGATACTAATTCAGTTAACCCTCCTGACAATGCTGGGAACAGCAGCAGAAACTACTCTAGTGCCCAGTTTGTAGATAAGAAAGTTAAGTAACCTACTGCTCACCACTCTGTAATGCCTATATGGGAAAAGAATCTTAAAAAAGTAGTGGAGGTATACCTGAAACTAACACAACAGTTAAAATTAAAACAACAACAACAAAATTACTCCAGAGTCCACCTGTCAGTTTGAAAAGGATTGACAGTTGTATCTGAGCATTATGTGCTCAGATATTGGTTTGACACCAAGGGCACAGACAATACTACCCAACCCTTGGTAGCTTGGTGGCAAGACATCCAAATACCTGGAGTCTCAGCTTTCTGTTGCCAGCCTGTGTGTTACCCAAGAGTTAGAGCCACGTCTTACCTGCCTTCCTCTGCAGAGCACCCTGGCAGCAAAAAGGGAAAGCTGGCATCTGTAGTAGCCCTTCTCTTTAGGTGACACAAAAATGACCTCTTGTTATCTTTTACTGACTCCACAGCTGCTATAGTATTCGGTTAGCCATGGTTACGAACTGGGTTTTGTGGTAAGTTTGACTTTTGTAATTCTTTGAAGCCTTTGCTAGAACTAGAGATTTGAGTCTTTATATCATTTCCCTTGTTAGTGACATAGATTTGTGAGTTTATCTAGCTATAGATCTTTACATACTGCAGCTTAAGCTTGCTCCTTCAACAAGATATTGAGGACTGCTCTTTATTACTATAGGATGTTTTTCACTGTCTTCTAGAATTTAATTAAAAGTTTAAAAAATCTCTTTTCTGTTTGGGTAGTGATGATGAGTTTTAGATTCTTTTTCAAGAGCTTGGGTGACTTTAAATGTAGGTTCATTATACTAGAAAAGAAAATAAGGTTTTAAGTGACAACTATACTTAATATGTAACTTTTTCCCATTTTACCACTGAACCTTGAATAATAGAACTTAAGTAGTTGTTTGGATTTAAATTATTCCTATGTCTTAAATTATAGTTCAAACACAGTAAAATCATCATATGTCTTATTTCAGAAAGTAAAAAGCCCTCAAAATTGCCTCAAAAATTTTATCTCCTTATAATTTAAACTTGGTAGTTTTCCTCAATAATTAAAAAAAAAAAGTTGTTCAAAGGTAAATACAGCTTGTAAACTTAGTATTGTTTTTCCACATGAGGGAGAAGGGCCAACATTTACTGTGTATTCACAGTACGGCAGACGCTTGACCTCACTTAAACCCCACACCAAAGGTATGAAGTGGGTATCTTTCTCCCCGTTTTTATTGAAAGAATAACTCTCAGAGATATTAGATGAATAGTCTAAGGCCACAATGGGTCTTCCATGGAATACAAACTAGAGTTATCATGACCTCAGAAATTGTTCTTTGTTCATTACAATTTACTTTGAATTGGGAATTTAAAAAATACTGGTTATTTTCACCTTTAAATTAATCATCAGTATCAACAGTGCACCTTAAAGAAGGAGTGCATTTCTAGAAAAAGTGTGAGCTATTTACTGTTATCATTGGAGGTAGAAATCATGCTGAATATGAAGTCTGATTTACCTTGGTAAGTGCCCTGGTTTAAATTGACAGGTGCTAGTGGACTTAGTTAAATGCCTCTTTGGAAACAAGAGATTCCTTGTGGACCCAATGCATACTTGTTGTAGTTGTGTGCTCCTCAGAGTCTTCTTACTGATTGCTCAGAGGGATTACAGGGGAGTCAGCAGGTAAGAAGCATGAAAGGTGACTGCTAACAGTGTCCTTTACCGTCAGTGCAGGCCAGAGGCTCAGAGTAACTGTCAATAGAAAAGAAGCTATCGTACAAGAGAATTGCTTAAAACATGTCCGTTGCTCTCCCTGCAGAGTGGAGGCACTGTTTGTGGTTTGGAAAGCATGGTGACAGTTGAAGCTGTTTCACCAATTCAGAGTGTGTGTATATATATATACGTCTGCAATGCGGTATGCTTTCTTATCTTGAGGAGCATGTGTTACAACAGTTGATGTATGTTGACAAAATAGGGTCTGTAAGGAAAGATCAAGTCTTGATATTTCCTCACTTCATAGTTAGTGTTCAGTTGGTAGTGTGAGTGTCGATAAAGGACAGCATTAGTGCCCGTTGGAGATGAGAAGCTATCAGTTAAAAGATGATCAATTATGGATAGGACTATTTCTGTTTTTCTCTATCTCTTGACAGCTGTGAGCAAGGCTATTCTAAAGTTCCATTATAGTATAGCAAGTTTATGACTTCCCTGGACAAATAAAATACAAATATAACTTCACCCTGAAAAGAGACTATTAAGCTAATGTTGCAAAAACTTGCTAATCTTATTAATTTAACAGTTCATAGTACTGAATAGGGAAACTCAAGATAACATGATTTTAGATCCTGAGGGTGTGTTGCAAATCATATATTAAAGGCCCCCCCCAAAAGTAAGTATACATAAATATAATTCTTGCTGAGAGTTCTCACTTCTCAGTTGTATCTCCATTTCTCTGTGTGAAGTGGACATATTTATCTCTGATAGTTTTAGGTTTGTCTTTCAAGGTTCTTGAGTACTTCAGACAAAGTGACCATACTGTTTGTTATACCAGTTACACACACACACACAGGCACTAACCAGGAACCTCTTGCATATTTGGGAAGGTAAGAATACTTGTTTTTCCTGTGACTTAGCAATCAACATCTTCCGCCTTTGACCACAAGAGTAGGAAAAGTCTTGTTTACCACGGATGTTCACTACTGAGCCTGATGAACAAACCGTCAGTGGTGTTTCTGAATAGTTTGAGTTTCCATAAGCAAGCCACCTTTTGAAAGGGTTGTCCTAAACGCCAAGTTCATAGAGTCTAAGAAGAAGCTACCCTGAATTTTCTTTGCCAGTATCAACTATTTTAGTATTTCCTGAGCAGGATTAATTAGACCTGAAAGATATATCTAGTCCCTTACAGAAAATTCAGTCAAAATGTTCCTGCTTGTTTAATACATAGTTTGTAAACATATCTGAGAGTTTTCATATTATTTGTCTTTTTCCCTTTCACTATTGATTTAATTCTCAGTTCTGCCTAAATATCAGACTTCAAAAACTGTTCTTAATTTGTGCTTAAATATGGTTAGAAGCTTGATACTGAAATTATTCAGTAAATACTGAGTTTTGAAAAGTATTTACAACTAACCAAGGAAGGAGAACTTAATTCCTAACTCCTAAACTGAGTGTTTCTAATAAAGAGTTGTTTTTTATTGCAAAAAGATGTTTTGTGATCTCACGTACTTGGAGAGTGAGATGTGGAGAATTTACCAAGGCACAAAGATGGACAAAAGAGAGTCAATGGGCAGACAGCGACTGATAAAGAAGGCAGATAAATGAGGAAAGGAACATTTTGAAAAATTTCTGTGATATCTTTACTTAAGATAATATTTAAGAGAATGTTGTTCACAGCTGCAAAAGAGATTCAGAAATGAAACATAGAAAAGATATTGAAAAATGGGAAAGCGGGGGAGTGGGAGGGAGAAAAATGATACACAGATGGCGAAAGAAAATGTCTAGAAGAACAAAGGTATTTATAAAATAGCTGTGAGTCCTCTGCTCTTCAGTCTTGAAAATCCTCTGGTTTCATAGTCTCTGCTTCTTTACACAGGATGTACATTTATAGATTGTTTACTTAGTAACTGGAACCTTTGCTTTTTTTCTCTTCAAAAAAAAAATCATGAAGTTAGAGGGAGAAGTTTGTTCCCAATCACTTAGAAATGGAAACCTCATCTACGGGCAGTTGTAAAGAGTCAAAATATACTTTAATAATAAAAGTGATAAACTGTTAAAATGATCAGGCTATTTCTATTGGTTATTGAAGTTCTTAGAACTTTTTTTTCTGCAAAATATTAGAGTGATATCAGTGGCATTGCTTGAGAATCAATTTAAGCACAGTAGTGACAGTTTTGTACTGACTCAGTGGACAAGCATTTGAGCAAACTCCAGGACAGTGGAGGACAGAGGAGCCTGGCGTGCTACAGTCCATGGGACATGACATAGCGACTGAGCAACAACAACAAATGGCCATTTTTGCTATACAATTATTTTAGAATTTTTATATTAAGTCAGTAAACACACATAACCCAATAGCTGTTAGGAAACTGTGACTATATTCCTTGAATTTAAGAGACATCATCTTAAAAACTCTCTTTAGAAAACTGTCTCTTTGCTGAAGACACAGTGGTAGGCTCTGAGCCCAGGCTGTCTGGGCTGTAGACCCAGCTTTGTCTCTTACTGTCCGGGTAACTTGGAACAGTCATTTCTCCTCTCAGAAGGTACAGGTGATGTCTCATGAGGCTGGGCTATTGGATAATTAAGTGCAAATAACTCAGAAGAATGTCTGACATATAAGAAGTATCCAATAAATTTAAGGTATCAGGATGCGTTGTTCAATAGAAAAGAAAAAAAAAATCACATCAACATATAAACAGAAAGCCACAAAAGAAGTAAATATGTTTGGTAGTCATGCAAGGTGACTATTATTCTTTAAAAAAAAATCTATCAAAGTATCTTCCACATAGTTAGCAGTTTAATAAATATGTACTGAAAAGATGAGTGGTTAAGAGAATAAAATGTGAAACTGGAGGTACTCATCAGAAGTATTTATTGAGATCTCATACACACTTATAACTATATTGGATCTGCTTTAGTTAGTGGGAAAATATGATATAACATATCTTCAAGGTTGTTTCAGCTGGTTGCAGAGAGATTACATATATGTATGACAGACATAAGATAAGCCTTTGCAAGTAGTAAGCACTCAGTAAGTACTCAAGAACTCACTCAATGAATGAATGGGAAAATATGAAATAATTCTAAATGATAACAGAAATGTAAGGAATTATAACATAGGTAGTCTGGCAATCATAAGACCCAAATGAGTTGATGTAGTTCTGAAAGTAGGATTCAGGCAGATATTTAAAGAATGTGTATTTTAAGCTTGTCATTTTCAAGCCTGGGGCTTCCCTGGTGGCCTCAGATGGTAAAGAATCTGCCTGCAACGCAGGGGACCTAGGTTCAATGGGAGGGTCCCCTGGAGGTATACTCTAGTATTCTTGCCTGGAGAATCCCAAGGACAGAGAAGCCTAGTAGGCTACAGTCCATGAAGTCACAAAGAGTCGGACACCACTGACTAACACTTTCATTTTTCACTTTTTCAACCTTAGTTGCACACTGAAATAGTGAATATCCATAGCCATCCCAAGAAAATCTTATTTGACTTATGTGAAGCCCAGGAGGCATTTATATGGTTTAAAAGCTACTGAGGCATCTGATATGAAGGCATCTGATATCAATATATACAGTTAGCAAATATTTTTCAAAAAAAAAAGCTATTGAGATGATTCTAATATTCAGTCAAGGTGGGACTCACTGGTATAAATGATCAAAAACACAGAAAATATCATTTGGGCAGGCCTGACGTGGAGAGAGATGGTAGTGTGGGGGCATTTGTGTGTAGGACTGTGAAAAGATGTGCAGTGACACAGAAGGGAGTTACACTGAGGCTAGACTAGCTTAGTTTAAGGTAACAGCATCCTCCATTGGGATGGACAAGATAGAAGTGACAGATATGTGACTTTCTCATATGCATGGACTTTGACTTCAGGCCCAACTTAAATCCCCTGCACAGGTGGAAAGGATGTAGTGAAAGGAAGAACTAAGTTAAGTAAATTAAGTTACTGGGAAAATGGTGTTTCATGGCCAGGCAGGAAAATGGAAGGGGCCAAAAAGGGAACAAAAATAAGTCACATACTTCTTGAGTTTGTAAGGCTTCATAAATAGAGAAATTTGTCTTTCCAAAACTCTCCAAGTACAATATATGGTGGATCAGAAAATCTCTGTTTTATGGAACAAAGTAAATTCCCTCCTCATAGCTGCTCACTATAAATTCCCTCTCAAAACTGGTTATACCAACTCAGAAATGAAACTAGAGCTGTGCACAACAGGTTGGGCAAAATAAGAAATAACCCTCTTGAAAGTTTACTTACTGTTTCAAATGTTCACATTAGAAGCAGAAGTATTTAAGTCCCGTGAGAAAACGCTAAATGAAAATAGGAAGTATTGAAAATGAAAGCCACATACATTTTGTAAGAATTTGACCTTCCATATTCTTTCTGTAGATTTTTTTCTACATAAAGTAATTGAAATTGTTAGACCTTCTGATGAATAATATCTATGTGGAGGCACATATTAATACTGCTATTTCTAAATTAAAGAAATGTGATTGCCTAGAAACATATTGAATGACCATCATTTTTGTTTAAAAAGAAAAAAATGTGTTAAATGAGGCAGAGTGATCTAGCGAAGAGTTGACCTGTATTTATATTGTCTTTTTAATCTGAAGCTATTGTATTAGTTTTGCACATGGACTTTTGAAATGTCTTCTAGATATCATTGGCCTAAATATTTCTGTTATCTCCAAGTATTATTATTCATGTTTGCTTACTTTGTTGCCATACAAACTCTGAGAGATGGATATGGTATCCCACTGTACATAGAAGAAGGCGAGTTTCAAAGAGGGGCTTGCCTCAGTAAGCAATCATAATGACCAGGCTAGAACACAACTTCTTGAGTTTCTGTGTGACATCTCATTTTATACTAACATATTCATTCCAGTGGTTACTGACCTTTTAAAATCACAAACTCTAGTCAGCCTGATATAACACAAATGAAAGCAAGTATATTCACTTTTTCAAATTACATATTACTTGGACTCTGACTAATGTTAGTTTTTAAAGGAAGCAATGTTTCATATTTTCAGTATGATTTTCAGCAGGCTTTGATTTTAGGTAGACCCAGCTTAAAATCCTAGAAGAATTTTCATTATCTCTATATGCCTCAGACTTCTCATATGTAAACTAGATAATAATTTGTACTTTATATGTGTAAGAATCTTATCAAGTAAGAATGCATGTAATATTCTTAACACATGGTAGGCTTAATACAGGCTATTTACATAATTCTGAAGTTGAAATAACTGTTTCATAAAGGTATAAATAGGTTTCATTAATTTATTATTACAAAAATTGTACTTTTTAAAGAAACCATGATCTCTGTTAAAATTGAAGATAGTTTGAAAAAGAATTCAGGTTAAAATATGTAAAATATTTTTAAAATACATAAATATGAAAGGTATGATAAAAGTATCAAAAGACATTTTTATAAAGCTAGGTGAAAGTGAAAGTCACTCAGTCATGTCTGACTCTTTGCGACCCCATGGACTGTAGCCTACAAGGCTCCTCTGTCCATGGAATTTTCCAGGCAAGAGTATTGGAGTGGTTTGCCATTTCCTTCTCCAGGGGATCTTCCCAACCCAGGGATCGAACCTGGGTCTCCCACATTGCAGGCAGATGCTTTACTATCTGAGCCACCAAATCATGCATAAAAATAAACGTACAGGAAGAGCAAAGAGAACACTAGAAAGAAAGGCTATGTGGACAGCCATATGCAAAAGAATGAAATAGACTGCTATCTTACACCAAAAAAAAAATCAACTCATGGATTTAAAACTTGAACATAAGACATGAAACTGTAAAACTCCTAGAAGAAAACAGTGGGTAAGCTCCTTGACCATTAGTCTTGGCAATGATTTTTTTGAATTTGACCCCAAGAGGCAGCAAAAGCAAAAATAAACAAGTGGGATTACATCAAACTAAAAAGTTTCTGCATACCAAAGGAAATCATCAACAAAATGAAAAGGCAACCTACTGAATGGGAGAAAATATTTTAAAATCATGATTCTGATAAGGGATAATATCCCAAATATATAAAGAACTGATTAACTCAATAGCAAAAACAGTCTTATTTACAAATTAGCAGACCTCTGTAGACATTTTCCCAAAGAAAACATACAAATGGCCCAGCAGGTACACAGAAAGGTGCTGAACATCCTCAACATCACTAGTCATTAGGTAAAATGCAAATTAAAGCCATAGTGAGATATCACCACATACCTGTCAGAATGGTTGTTATCAAAAATAAAAACTGATGATGAGGACGTGGAGAAAAAGAAACCTGCATCCTTTTGGGTTCCTGTAGTTGCTGTAAACTGATGCAGCTACTACAGGAAATAGTACGGAAGTTCCTCAAAAAATTAAAAATAGAACTACCATATGATCCAGCATTCCCACTGTGAGCATTTATGCCAAAGAAACAAAATCATATTAGGGGTTATTTGAGGAGTCTTTAAGCATAGCGCAGGAAATAAGAGAAGCAAAAACAAGGAAGAAAGGGAAAGGTATACCTAACTGAATGCAGAGTTCCAGATAATAGCAAAGAGGGACAAGAAGGCCTTCTTCAATGCATGATGCAAAGAAATAGTGGAAAACAACAGAAGGTGAAAGATCAGCGATCTCTTCAAGAAAACTGAAAATATCAAAGAAACGTGTCAGCCAAAGATGGGCACAATAAAGGACAGAAATGGTAAAGACCTAAAAGAAGCAGAAGAGATAGCAAGAATACACAGAACTGCACAAAAAAGATTTTAATGACCCAGATAACCATTATGGTGTGGTCACTCACCCAGAGCCAGAAATTCTGCAGCATGAAGTTAAGTGGACCTTTAGAAGCACTGCTGCCAGTAAAGCTAGTGGATGTGATGGAATTCCAGCAGAGCTATTTAAAATCCTAAAAGATGATGCTATCAAAGTGCTGTACTCAATATGTCAGCAAATTTGGAAAACCCAACAGTGGCCACAGGACTGAAAAAGGTCAATCTTCATCCCAATTCCCAAGAAGGGTAGTACTAAAGAATGTTCAAACTACTGGACAATTGCACTTATCTCCCATGCTAATAAGGTTATGCTGAAAATTCTTCAAGCTTGGCTTCAACAGTTCATGAATCGAGAACTTCCAGATGTTCAAGCTAGGTTTAGAAAAGGCAGAACCAGAGGTCAAATTGTCAAGATTCCATGAATCATAGAGAAATCAAAAGAATTCTAGAAAAACATACCTCTGTTTCATTGACTATGCTAAAGCCTTTGACTGTGTAGATCACAACAAACTGTGGAAAACTCTTTAAAGAAATGGGGATACCAGACCACCTTACCTGTTTCCTGAGAAACCTGTATGCTGGTCAAGAAGCAGCAGTCAGAACCCTTTATGAAACAACTGACTGGTTCAGGATTTAGAAAGGAGTACAATAAGGATGTTTATTGTCATCCTGTTTAACTTATACATGAGCACATCGTGCAAAATGCTAGGCTTGATGAGTTACAAGCTGGAATCAAGATTGCTGGAAGAAAAATCCACAACCTCAGATATGTGGATGATGTATCACTCTAATGGCAGAAAGCAAAGAGTAACTAAAGAGCTTCTTGATGAGGGTGGATGCTAAGTCACTTCAGTTGTGCCCAACTCTTTGTGACTCTATCAACTGTAGCCTGCCAGGCTGCTCTGTCCATGGGGTTCTCCAAGCAAGAATATTGGAGTGGGTTCCCATGCTCTTCTCCAGATGAGGGTGAAAGAGGAGCATGAAAAAACCAGCTTAAAACCCAATATTAAAAAAACTAAGATCATGCATCCAGTCCCATCACTTCATGGCAAATAGAAGGGGAAAAGGTGGAAGCAGTAACAAATTTCCTCTTCTTGGGCTCTAAAATCACTGCAGATGGTGACTGTAGCCATGAAATTAGGAGATGACTGCTTCTTGGCAGGAAAGCTATGACAAACCTAGACAATGTATTAAAAAGCAAAGACATAACCTTTGCCAGCAAAGGTCCATATAGTGAAGGCTATGGTCTTTCCAGTAGCCATGTATGGATGTGAGAGTTGGACCAAGAAGGCAGAGCACTAAAGAATTGATGCTTTTGAACTGTGGTGCTGGAAGACTCTCAAGAGTCCCTTGGACAAAAGGAGGTCAAATCAGTCAATCCTAAAGGAAATAAACCCTGCATACTCATTGGAAGGACTGATGCTGAAGCTCTAATACTTTGGCCACCTGATGTGAAGAGCCTGGAGAAGACCCTGATGCTGGGAAAGATTGAAGGCAGAAGAAAGGGGTGACAGAGGATGAGATGGTTGGATGACATCACTGCTTCAATGGACATGAACTTGGGCAAACTCCAGGAGATGGTGAGCAACAGGGAGGCCTGGTGTGCTGCAGTCCATGGGATTGCAAAGAGTCAGACATGACTTGGCAACTGAACAACAACAACAACATTATAATAATGCAGCATGATTTACAGTAGCCAGAACATGGAAAAAAACCAAGTGTAATAGATGAATAGGTAAAGTATATGTTTGTATGTTTACATGTATGTTACATATATAAAACATGGGTAGACCTTGACAGCATTATGTTGCGTGAAATAAATCAGACAGTGACAAATACCATATGACTTCATTTGTATATGAAATCTGAAAGAAAAAAAAAAACCCTGAACTCATAGATACAGAGAACAGATTGGTGAGTACAAGGTAAGGTAAGTAAATCTGGCAATGTAGTGAACAACACAGTGACTATAGTTGTTAACTATACTAATTAATATTGTACTGCATGTTTGAAAGTTGCTAAGAAAGTAGATTTTAAAAGTCTTCATCACAAGAAAAAAATGTAACTGCATGTGGTGATGGATGTTAGCTAAACTTGTTGGAGTAATAGTTTTGCAATGTACACATATGTCAAATGATTATGCTATACACCTAAAACTAATACAACATTTTCTGTCAGTTAAATTTCAATTTAAAATAGAAATAAGCAGAAAAACAAAGACACAGGCAAAAAGGAAACATTAAATGGGAACTATCTCTAACAGATGTTAAAACCTTACGGTAAGTTGTGAATAATTGAAAAGTCTGGTACTGGTGCACCATAGAGAGATGGACCAGTGGAATGATTGGATGAAGCAAAAATAGTCCCAGGTACAAATAGAGCTTCAGCGTTTATGTGCATATCTGTATATTTATATCTATTTCCAAGTCTTCTGCCCAACCTGAAAGTCTGCCATTTCTCTGACTCCGCTCTGGCACTGCGTGGGGTTGCCATCCTGGCAGGTGTACTTTGATTGCACACCATACTTCTAGATGTTGATTTCATTCTACACCAGGACTGTGTATCTTTCTGTATTGATAGAAATGGTGTAAAATCTGGACTGTCCAATAAGTTGGCTATTGAACCCTTGAAATATGGCTAGTGCAACCGACTTACTTTAAAAGTCTATTTAATTTTAATTTATATTTGAAAGCCTACATGAGGTTAGTGGAAACTCTACTGAATGGTCACACTTTAGATTCTAAGCTCTTTGAGGACAGATTCACATCTGTTTAGTTCACACTAATGTCTAACATGGTTCCTGAGGGCTGACTGGATTTTATTTTTCCAATTGATATTAATTCCATGACAAATATTTGACAGGAGATCTGGGTGCACCCTGATGTTCAGCTCCATCATGGTACACAGTCAGGGAGGAGATCTTCAGCTGTAATAGGTGCTTCTTGAGTGTTTTTTCTCTTTGCTGATCAGAAACTAGCTTATCCTTAAACATACAGGCTTGAAAGATTCACTTTAATTTGCAGGAAACTCGGTCTTGTTTTTATGTGATAGTGAATGAAAAACAAAAGCAGATGTAAGTATATTTATTCACCTGCTTTAAGGAAACTACAGCTTCCTTAAAGCAATATTTTCAGCTCTGCTCATAGAGAAATTTGTCTTTGAGGAAACATATGCAGTCAACGGTTTACATAAACACTGGTCTCAGAAGAGCAAAACATCAGATGGAGGGCTCAACAGCAACAGAAGGGGAAGATTAGAATTTTGAAAAGGAGTTTCTGTTAACCTAAAGATTGTTCAAATCAGATCTTCACAGACAATTTGGGGCAAAGTAAAATAAAGTGTTAAGTAGCATGCTGGTGAGGAAAGAGCTAGGGCTTAATGTCACTGATCATTCATTTGACTTTCAGCTTTTCTGTTCCCTTTAGCTGTGTGATGACATCTATTCAGCTTCTCAGTACCAATTCTTTATCTGGCAAAAAGAGAAGAAGGTTGTATTGTGCAAATGTGGTTTGGGGTATGGAATGAACTAATCTAAGTAAATGCTCATCAGAGGTATATTTTCCTCTACTCAACTCTCCTCCCACACACTGACACTACCTCCAAAATGTTGTTGTGTTGAGTTAAGAGGGTGAGAGCTGGAGAAGATTCTAGGAAATACCCAATCAAATACCTTCTCTTTATAAATCTGGAAATTGAATATGGGTTATAGGAAAGCAAAAGTGATACCAGCTGCAGACTCTAAAAGAGGAGATGGCAGATGCCCTCAGCATCACACCTGCTCCATGCTCTGTGCCACCACCTTTGCAATCAGTACTCACTGCTGAAGATTCAGAGACGCAAACATGTGCCTGCATGTTTTAAGTTCTTTCTCACACTGATTTTCAATGTTTTGCTTTTTTCTTTACTTTATTAAAAGTATTACCAGAGCAGTTGTGCTGTGCTAAAGTCGCTTCAGTCACATCTGACTCTTTTTGACCCTAGGGACTGTATCCCACCAGGCTCCTCTGTCCATGGCATTCTCCAGGCAAGAATACTGGAGCGCATTGCCATGCCCTCCTCCATTAAGTTTCTCTATTTGAGCCTTTAGTTACAGTCACATTAAATACAAAATAAAAAAGGAAACATGTATACCTAATGCTGATTCCTGTTGATGTATGGTAGAACCCATCACAATATAATTAAATAAATACATATGTATAAACAAAAATATGAAATAACTGCCTCAACATTATTTTATCTAGTAGGAGGGCAAGTTCTTTGCTATCAGTGGTCAAATTCTTCTACACTTTTCTCCCTTCTAATGTGCTTTGGCATCTCCTGAATTTTAACACACAATTTTTATTAAAAAAAAAAAAAAAAAAACTCTGGCTTCACTGTCTTATCTTTTGGTGACTGTAAGACAGGGCAGGGAAATGTCTAACTGTGATAAAGGACCAGTGAAATTACACATGAGAAACAAAGAGCACTTGAGCGATGCCAGTTATGAGAACTGGTATTTGACAGCTCAGTGTGTCGTGCAGCATCAATGCACAGATCAGGTATTTGCTTGTAGGAAAATTCCTGAAAGTAGCAGAGTGGGGGAATTTGTATTTTTCAGCATTGACTATGCTTTTGGTTTACAGCAACTATAAAACACATTTCCCATGTTTCCTAATTTAGGTATTTAGTTTCACATGGGTAAACACACACAAAACTTTTTTGTGTTAGTTGATTTTCTCATACAGAATTTTTTACCTTAACTACAATTTTAGTCCAATCCCAAATAAGGGCAATGCCAAAGACTATTCAAACTACTGCACAATTGTGTTCATTTAACTTGCTAGCAAGGTAATGCTCAAAATCCTTCAAGCTAGGCTTCAACAGTACATGAACTGAGAACTTCCAGATATACAAGCTGGATTTAGAAAAGGCAGAGGAAGCAGAGATCAAATTGCCAACATCTATTGGATGATAGAAAAAGAAAAAGAATTCCAGAAAAAACATCTACTTCTGCTCCATTGAAAAAGCCTTTGACTGTGTGGACCACAACAAACTGTGGACAGTTCCGAAAGAGATGGGAATACCAGACCACCTTACCTGTGTCCTGAGAAACGTGTGTGCAGGACAAGAAGCATAGATAGAACCATAAATGAAACAATGCACTGGTTCACAATTGGGAAAGGAGTACGTCAAGGCTGTATATTATCACCCTGCTTATTTAACTTATATGCAGAGTACATTGTGTGAAATGACATGCTGAATAAATCACAGGCTATAATCAAGATTGCTGGGAGAAATATCAGTAACCTCATATATGCAGTTGATACCACCCTAATGGCAGAAAGTGAAGAGGAACTAAAAAGCCTCTTGATGAAAGTGAAGGAGGAGAGTGAAAAAGTTGGCTTAAAACTCAGCAATCAAAAAACTAAGATCATGGCATCCAGTCTTATCACTTCATGATGGGGGAAAAAAATGGAAACAGTGACAGACTTTATTTTCTAGGCTCCAAAATTACTGCAGATGGTGACTGCAATCATGAAATTAAGACACCTGTTCTTTGGAAGAAAAGCTATGACAAACCTAGACGGCATTCAAAAGCAAAGACATTACTTTGCCAACAAAGGTCTGTCTAGTCAAGGTTATGGTTCTTCCAGAAGTCATGTACGGATGTGAGAGTTGGACCATAAAGAAAGCTGAGCACCGAAGAATCGGTGTTTTTGAATTGTGGTGCTGAAAAAGACTCTTGAGAGTCCCTTGGACTGCAAGGAGATCAAATCAGTCAATCCTAAAGGAGATCAACCCTGAATACTCATTGAAAGGACTGATGCCGAAGCTCCAATACTTTGGCCACCTGATGCAAAGAGCTGACTTGTTAGAAAAGACCCTGATGCTGGGGAAGATTGAGGGAAGGAGGAAAAGGGAGTGACACAGTATGAAATGATTTGATGGCATTATCGACTCAATGCACATGAGTTTGAGCAAACTCCAGGAGATAGTGAAGGACAGGAAAGTATGGTGTGCTGCAGTTCATGGGGTCGCAAAGAGTCAGATATGAACTGAGCAACTGAACAATAACAACATATATGATGAAGAAAATAATACATAACTAATATTTTATCCAATTTTAGAGCATAACAAGAGTATGTTTTCCTATTCTTATAGAAATGAATATAGGCTTAGAGAATATGGATACTCATATTAAGACTAAAATGTAAATTATAAAAATATCTGGCTTCCCAGGTAGCTCAGCTGGTAAAGAATCTGCCTGAAAGGCAGGAGACCCCAGTTTGATTCCTGGGTTGAGAAGTTCCTCTGGAGAAGGGATAGGCTACCCACTCTAGTGTTCTATGTCTTCCCTGGTAGCTCAGACAGGAGAGAATCCACTTGCAATGTGGGAGACCTGGGTTCAATCCCTAGGTTGGGAAGATACCTGTATATGGGCGTGGCAACCCACACCAGTATTCTCCCCATGAAGAAAGGAGTCTGGCAGGCTACAGTCCTTGAGGTCATAAAGAGTCCACCACGACTGAGCGACTGAGCAGTCTAATAGATGTTATTTCTTTTGAATGGAGTTTGTCATGGTACATATTCTCTGTCATGTATATCCCTTTCTTTATTTGTCTACTAACATTTTCCCCAGAAAATAGAATATTGTTCAGTGGTATCACTCTGTAGATGAACACACAGAAGATTTCCCTGTCTTTCTCTTCATACCTTGTTGCCACAGCTTCTCTTTTATTTTTATTTATTTATAAACTTATTTGTTTGGCTGTGCCTGTCTTAGTTGGGCAATCAGGATCTTTTTTTAACTGTGGCCTGTGGGATGATCTAGTTCCCTGACTAGGGATCAACCCTGGGCCCCTGCATTGGGAGCATGGAGTCCTAGCTACTGGGCCACTGGGAAGCTCCCTGTCTTTTATTTTTGGCACGCTCTCCTCTCTCATTCACACATATTTATATTTCCATATTTATATGTATTTTAAAAATATATATCCCACCTATCTATTCTTATTTGTAAATCTTATTCAGGAAGGACTCATAAGATTATAAGGCTCATATTAATCATAATAAAGAGGATTCTGAAAGAAGGCTTCCAGCCACATTGTTGAATCTTTGCCTCTTTATTTTTCCATTAAAGACAATATTTAGAAAACGTACAGAATGAAATCTCTTCTAAACTGTTGCTTCCTAAAGTGAAGCTATTTTATAGTTCATTTTCTCCCCCTCTCCCCAGTTTTTTTTTTTTTTGAGAAATAATTGAAATAATTACTATATAAGTTTAAGGCATACAGCATGGCAGTTTGATTTACATATATTGTAAAATAATTACCACCATAGGTTCAGCTAACATCCATCTTCCCATATAGATAGAAAGAACTCGAAAGATATTCTTGTGATGAGAGCTCTTAGGATTTGTTTAGTCTCTTAATAACTTACAGCAGTGTTAACTACAACCATCCTGCTGTACATTCCATCCACAGTCCTTCTTTATCTGGTAGCTGGGAGTTTGTACCTTTTGACCACCTTTCTCCAGTTCCTCCTTTCCCCACCCTCTGCCTCTAGAAACCACAGGGCTGAACTCTATTTCTATGAGGATTGTTTTTGTTACTGCTTTTTTAATTCTACATAGAGGTGAGATCATACAGTATTTGTCTTTGTCTGACTTATTTCATTTAGCATAATATCCTCAAAGTCACCCATGTTGTTGCAGATTCTCCCTTTGCAATATCGTGTTTGGTGCATTATTTCTGGGCACTTAACCTCTCACTCAGCTTCAACAAGAACCTCTTTCTTTACTGAGAGTAACAAAGCCAGGAGAGAAAGCCAGTTTTCAAAAAGCTTCAGTGACCACAAGTAGGAAAATTGAAAAAATACATATTTATCCTCAGTCTATCTAAAGCATATAATATATTGCAATTTGCCTTCCTAAGTATAATATTGTCAGATTTATTCAATTTGCTTAACTTGTGACTGCATGCTATAGCCTTGCCAGAAAATTTCTGGGACATCCTACTTTTTCCTGTTCTTGCTAATGAGACAGGAGCCCCAGACAGGACACTGCTTTGACACAGCTCATGCCCTGACTCAGGGGTGATGGGCCTAACCAGAATAAGGACAGAAGTGCTTCCCAGGACCTTCATCATTAGTACTTTATAATCATAGTCTGTAGGAATTTACAGATCAGCAATCAAAAAGTCCAATCTTGAGACGTTATTTTAATAATATGAGTTAGTTATAAAGCCATAATGTTGTATAAATTAAATTATAATAACACAGTTCACTACTTTTATTTCCTAATTGAATGTAAAGTGATCCAAAATGATATATAGAAATAATTAAACTTTTAAAAGTGATAAATTAGTGAAATTAACTTGTTAATTATTGTGAGACATTGAAATATTAGTACTCTCCAATCAGATAGGAAAAATATGGGAGAAATTAAGTGATTATATCTCTTCTTATTTTTCTCCTATATCACATCTCTTCTGAATTCTCTAAGAGTTCTAAGATATGTGTTTAAAATTTCTGAAATAAACTTTGATTTTTCATTCAAATCAGTTAAATATGCTTTCTTTAAAGCATATTTAAAGAAAGCACAAAATATATATCTTAGGTTGCATTTGAGGTGTCATTTAAAAAATACCTTAAATTCTTAACATCCTATAAAAGGAAAAATGGACATTGTTGTATATTATTATTAGGTAGTAAATTGGTAGAGCCTCTGTAAGGAACAATTTGGCAACATACATTAAAATTTTTAAAGTGTGTAATATTTGATCTATAAGTTCCATTTCTAGATATTTATCCTCTGTACATACAGATTCATATGCAAAATGCTGCATGTACCATGATATGGCTTTGCTGATGGCTCAAAGAACAACAAAGAATGATGACAAAGAATCTGCCTGCAGTGAAGAAGACCCGGTTCAGTCTCTGGGTGGGGAAGATCCCCTGGAGAAGGGAATGACAACCCACTCCAAGATTCTTGCCTGGAGAATCCTATGGACAGAGGAGCCCAGAGGGCTACAGTCCATGGGTTTGCAAAATTTGGACATGACTGAGTGACTAATACTTCTACCATGATATGCACTGGAGCATTTGTACAATAATGATGATTAGAAACAAGCCAAGTCTTTAATAGAGAACTGGTAAAAAGGTTTTGCTACATTCATTATGTGGGATGACAAAGAAGTATTAAAATAGTACATGAAATAAAATGAAGAAGCCATTAAAGTCATAATAATGCTTATCATTTGTTTAACAATTAATTTGTATGAATTCATTTAATCCTTATAATATCCCTATGATGTTTATACTGTTATTTACAGATTAAAAAAAAAAAAACAAACTGAAGTGTGGAAAAGTTTCCTTTAATGACCAAGATAGAATGTAGTGTGACTACTATACAAACCCAGCCAATTCTATACTGTTATACTACATAAACAATTATAAAAGTATATAGAGTGTGCACCCTTTTGTAAGAGAAATACATATTTAGAAAGGAAGGAAAGAAGGGAAAGGAGAGAATCTACAGCCTTCATTTATCTAAAGAATATGATTCTTTACAAATACTTTTTTATAATATTATTTGTTAATGCACATAATAATTTGTTATATATTAGAAACTAAATATTTTTCAATGAAGGTAAAGGTTTTATACATCATACATTGCAGTGTATGTGCTGCAGTATGTAATAGACAGCTTTAGCAACATGTAGCTCTCAAATATTTGATATATGGCTATTCCAAATTGAAATATGCTATAAATATGAAATATTCATCAGATTTTGAAGGTTTAGCACCAAAAAATATAAAATATCTTATTAATAACTTCATTGATTATGTTATGAAGTAACATTTTAATTAAACTAGGTTAAATAAAATATATTCTTAAAATAAAATTTATCTTTTAAAAACTTTATAATATAACCATTAGATAATTTTGTTACTGTAGGTCATTCACCTAGAGCCAGACATCCTGGAATGTGAAGTCAAGTGGTCCTTAGAAAGCATCACAGCAAACAAAGCTCGTGGAGGTGATGGAATTCCAGCTGAGCTATTTCAAATCCAGAAAGATGATGCTGTGAAAGTGCTGCACTCAATATGCCAGTAAATTTGGAAAACTCAGCAGTGGCCACAGGACTGGAAAAGGGCAGTTTTCATTCTAATCCCAAAGAAAGGCAATGCCAAAGAATGCTCAAACTACTGCACAATTGCACTCATCTCACACACTAGTAAAGTAATGCTCAAAATTCTCCAAGCCAGGCTTCTGCAATACGTGAACCGTGAACTTCCAGATGTTCAAGCTGGTTTTAGAAAAGGCAGAGGAACCAGAGATCAAATTGCCAACATCTGCTGGATCATGGAAAAAGCAAGAGAGTTCCAGAAAAACATCTATTTCTGCTTAATTGACTATGCCAAAGCCTTTGACTGTGTGGATCACAATAAAATGTAGACAATTCTAAAAGAGATGGGAATACCAGACCACCCGACCTGCCTTTTGAGAAACCTATATGCAGGTCAGGAAGCAATAGTTAGAACTGGACATGAAACAACAGGCCGGTTCCAAATAGGAAAAGCAGCACATCAAGGCTGTATATTGTTGTCCTGCTTATTTAACTTATATGCAGAGTACATCATGAGAAACGCTGGACTGAAAGAAACACAAGCTGGAATCAAGATTGCCAGGAGAAATATCAATAACCTCAGATATGCAGATGACACCACCCTTATGGCAGAAAGTGAAGAGGAACTCAAAAGCCTCTTGATGAAAGTGAAAGAGGAGAGTGAAAAAGTTGGCTTAAAGCTCAACATTCAGAAAATGAAGATCATGGCATCCGATCCCATCACTTCATGGGAAATAGATGGGGAAACAGTGGAAACAGTGTCAGACTTTATTTTGGGGGGCTCCAAAGTCACTGCAGATGGTGAATGCAGCCATTAAATTAAAAGATGCTTACTCCTTGGAAGAAAAGTTATGACCAACCTAGACAGCCAAAGGACTTCCCTGGTCGCTCAGAGGTTATAGCATCTGACTAGAATGCAGGAGACCCGGGTTCGATCCTTGGGTCGGGAAGATCCCCTGGAGAAGGAAATGGTAACCCACTCCAGTACTCTTGACTGGAGAATCCCATGGAGGGAGGAGCCTGGTAGGCTACAGTCCATGGGGTTGCAAAGAGTCGGACATGACTGAGCGACTTCACTTTCACTTTCAGACAGCATATTAAAAAGCAGAGACATTACTTTGCCAGCAAAGGTCCATCTAGTCAAGGCTCTGGTTTTTCCAGTGGTCATATATGGATGTGAGAGTTGGACTATAGAGAAAGCTGAGTGCCAAAGAATTGATGCTTTTGAACTGTGGTGTTGGAGAAGACTTGAGAGTCCCTTGGAAAGCAAGGAGATCCAACCAGTCCATCCTAAAGGAAATCAGTCCTGGGTGCTCATTGGAAGGACTGATGCTGAGGCTGAAACTCCAATACTTTGGCCACCTCATGCGAAGAGTTGACTCATTGGAAAAGACCCTGATGCTGGGAGGGATTTGGGGCAAGAGGAGAAGGGGACGACAGAGGATGAGATGGCTAGATGGCATCACCGACTCGATGCACATGAGTTTGGGTGAACTCCGGAAGTTGGTGATGGACAGGGAGGCCTGGTGTGCTGCGATTCATGGGGTCGCAAAGAGTCAAACACGACTGAGCGACTTAACTGAACTGAACTGAGTTATATTTCTATTAAATACCAGTAATCAAATACAATCAAGTTTTATTGTACTTCACTTACTTCCCCTCCAGCATTATTTCTCTAGCACAATGATAATCAACTCTTGTACATTAGAATCACCTGAGAAACTTTAAAATGCACCTGGGCACCCCCCCCCCCCCCGCCTCCTTAGGGGTTCAGGATTAGCTATTCTGGGCTGGGGTGCCGGCATCCTCACACTTTTTAAGATTTGCATTCTAATATGAAACCAAGGTAAGGAACTACTGCTTTAACCCTCTGTGCCTATAGAGTATACAAGGGACTTAATTTTTTTCAAGTAATGCTTGAAAAGTTAAAGTTTGCATTTTCTTAACTAGGTAGGGATTTTTATTTTTTTGAACATGTCAAAGTATAGGAGATTTTCAAGTAAAGAAATATTCAGAAATGTTCTTGAGTCTTGGTTAATTAAATTTGTTTAATCATTGGTAAAACAAAGAGGCCTGATCCATATCACTGTTTGTTCTACAAACTTTCCTAAGGAAAACTAAATGTTTTTAAAGCCCTTCATTTTTTTTTAATGTGTATAGTTTAACTTTTATTTTACTGAAGTATAGTTGAAATATACTGAAACATAGCACAGTGATTCAGTTATACATACACATGTGTTTATCCTTTTTTATTTTCCCATTTACGTTATTACACAATATTGAGCAGAGTTCCCTGTGCTATACAGTAGATCCTTTTTGGTTATCTATTTTAAATATAGCAGTGTGTACATGTCAATACCAGACTCCTTAACTGTCACTTCCCCCATCCTTCCCCTCTGGTAACCATAAGTTTGTGAGTCTGTTTGTTCTGTAAATAAGTTTATTAATATTAATTTTTTAGATTACACATATAAGTGATATCCTATAATATTTGTCTCTCCCTCTCTTACTTACTTCACTCAGTATGACAATCTCTAGAGGTTTATCCGTGTTGCTGCAAATGACATTGTTTAATTCTTTTTTTTTTTCTAATTTTATTTTATTTTTAAACTTTACATAATTGTATTAGTTTTGCCAAATATCAAATGTAATATTTTATTGTACATATGTACCACGCCTGTTTATCCATTTCTTTGTCAATAGATATTTAGGTTTCTTCCATCTCTTGCTATTCTAAATAGTGCTGCAATGAACATTGGCATATATGTGTCCTTTCAGACTATGCTTTTCTCCAAGTATATGCCCAGGAGGGCTTCCCTGGTGACTCACACAGTAAAGACTCTGCCTTCAGTGCAGGAGACCTGGATTTGATCCCTGGTTGGGAAGATCCCCTGGAGAAGGGAATGGCTACCCACTCCAGTATTCTTGCCTGAAGAATTCCATGGACAGAGGAGCCTGGTGGGATACAGTCCATGGGGTTGCAAAGAGTCAGACACAACTGAGCAACTAACACTTTTACTTTCTTTCACTGTATGCCCAGGAATGGGACTGCAGGATCATATGATAGCTCTATTTTTAGATTGTTAAGGAACTTCCATGCTATTGTCCAAAGTGGTTATACAAATTTACATTCCCACTGACAGTGCAGGAGGGTAAAGCACTTTAAACAGAGCAAATAAAAGTTGCAAACCTGTTTGTATTGTGACCATGAAAACAAAATGTGACCAACAGTGTTGCGTCAAAGATTGCTGCTGCTGCTGCTGCTAAGTTGCTTCAGTCGTGTCCGACTCTGTGCGACCCCATAGATGGCAGCCCACCAGGCTCCCCTGTCCCTGGGATTCTCCAGGCAAGAACACTGAGGTAGGTTGCCATTTCCTTCTCCAGGGTCAAAGATTATGTCTTTACAAATCACAGAACAGAGTTTTCTGTCCCCTAACATTCTCAGTGTCATATAAACAGACTCTGGTAAACGTACTAAATAGAATTTTTTGTACCCTTCTGGATAAACCTGAGTTTTATAAGTGCCACTGAAAGACGATTCTTTATCATGCATCAATGGGACCAGTATTCAGCCTCTCAGTTTTTATATCATTTTCACAGCTGATTGCCTTTTCTGCCACGGTGTTCTGCTCCATATTTTGACTCCCACTGCTTATTGGGTTGTGGTGATGAAACCCTGCTGATTGAAAAAAGAAACTGAAGGAAAATTAAATTGTGACTTTAAAAAAAATCTATTTTCAGGGAGAGAGAAATTACTTACAAGATCTTGGATTTTTTTTCCTGGCCTCTTTGGTATTAGCTACATAATTGTTTTCTGTTTGTAATATACCAGAACCTGAACCTTTATACTAGAACTAAGACTCAAAGTTTTATTAGTATTCAAGCTGTTCGAAAGTAACCTTCAGAATGATTGTGTGTGTGCACATGTGCGTGTGTGTGTGCACTCATTTGTGCCTGACTCTTTGCAACGCCATGGACTGTAGCCTGCCAGACTCCTCTGTCCACCGGATTGTCGAGGCAAGAATACTGGAGTGGTTTGCCATTTCCTACTCCAGGGGATCTTCCTGACCCAGGGATCGAAACTGTGTCTCTTGCAGCTGGGTTCTTTCCCAGCTGAGCCACTGGAGAAGTTGTCAGTATGATTATTTTTTCCCAAATTTCTGAAATTCTTTTTCGAATTGGCTATATTGACAAGCTAGAATATAAATTCCTTGATGCCAGGCACCTATCTATTTACCTTGTTCAGTGCATCTCCCAAGAGTCCAGTAAGAATAACTATCACATGCATTTTTAAATAAAAGAAAAACGAAAAATTTGTGATGGAGTATTTCAAGGTACAATATAACCCCATTATGATAAAATTTTTCAAGAATGGAGTAAAGTTGTAATTTAACCACTGAATTTTGCACCTTCACCATTTCTGAAACCTTGTTAAATGTTGTAGAGAGAACTCCTACCAGAAGTACAAAACCCTTAACAAAATGATCCTAATGATTCTGAGAATTTTTCAGGCCTCTCTCTAATCTGTCATTAATATATTTTAAAGATGTGCTTAAAAGTTAATAAAACTACCAGCAAATAAAAATTCATACATATATTAACTTTAAAACAATCTAAAATTAATCTCTATCAATTGTGCGATATTTAATTTTTCAAGAGCCCAAATATTCTGGAAATATGATTCTACTAGATTATCCCTAGGAAATATTGTTATGCAGACAAGTTCTGCACAATAGGATTATGTTATGCAGCATCCTGTTAAATGGCAACAAAATATAAAAGTCATAAACTCATTTGCCAGGATTCTAAATGAATTCTCTTTGAATCATGGTTGTTCTGTTAGGTTGGTGCAAAAGTAATAGCCGTTTTGCATTGTTGAACTATGCTGTTTGATATTAGAATACATTCTTAAATGTGATTATGCTCTATATCATTTTAATGTGCACTTCTCACTTTATGTTTTTTGTTAATAACTTATTCCTTGATGTTTATTTTATGTTTATTTTAGACTATAGAAATGATGGTAGCCAAAAAGTATATTCATATGATTTTTTTTATTCGAGTTCAAAATGAGTTGTAAAGCAGCAGATAACTTGCAACATCAACAATGCATTTGGCCCAGGAATTGCTAACGAACATACAGTGCAGTGGTGGCTCAAGAAGTTTTGCAAAGGAGACGAGAGCCTTGAAAATGAGGAGCTCAGTGGCCAGCTATCAGAAGTTGACAACAATCAGTTGAGAGCAATCATTGAAGCTAATCCTCTTACAACTATGTGAGAAGTTACGAAAGAACTCAATGTCGAACATTCTATGATCCTTTGGCATTTGAAGAAAATTGGAAAGGTAAAAAATCTTGATAAGTGAGTGCCTCATGAGCTGACTGAAAATCAAGAAGCTGGTCATTCTGACATGTCATCTTCTCTTACTGTATACAACAACAATGAACCATTTCTCCATCAGATTGTGACATGCGATGAAAAGTGGATTTTATACAACAACCAGCAATGACCAGCTCAGTGGTTGGACCGAGGAGAAGCTCCAAAGCACTTTCCAAAGCCAACGTTGCACCATAAAAGGTCACGGTCACTGGTGGTGTGCTGCCCATCTCATCCACTAGAGCTTTCTGAATCCCAGCGAAACCATTACATTTGAGAAGTATGCTCAGCAAATTGATGACATGCGCCGAAAACTACAGTGTGTGCAGCCGGCATTGGTCAACAGAAAGGGCCCAATTCTTCATCATGACAACACCCAAGCACACCTCACACAGCGAGCACTTCAGTAGTTGAACAAATTGGGCTGAGAAGTTTTGCCTCATCCACCATATTTACCTGACCTCTGGCCAACTGACCACCACTACTTCAAGCATCTTGACAACTTTTTGCATGGAAAACGCTTCTGCAAACAGCAGAAGACAGAAAATGCATTCCAAGAGTTCATGGAATCCCAAAGCATGTATTTTTATGCTACAGGAATAAACTTATTTCTCATTGGCAAAAATGTGTTGATTGTAATGGTTCCTATTTTGATTAATAAAGATATCTTTGAGCCTAGTTATAATGATTTAAAATTTATGGTCTGAAACCACAGAAAAGGCAATGGCACCCCACTCCAGTACTCTTGCCTGGAAGATCCCATGGACGGAGGAGCCTGGAAGGCTGCAGTCCATGGGGTCACTGAGGGTTGGACATGACTGAGCGACTTCACTTTCACTTTTCACTTTCATGCATTGGAGAAGGAAATGGCAACCCACTCCAGTGTTCTTGCCTGGAGAATCCCAGGGACGGGGGAGCCTGGTGGGCTGCCATCTATGGGGTCTCACAGAGTCGGACATGACTGAAGTGACTTAGCAGTAGCAATAGTTACTAGCTGTATGGCTATATGGTTACATAACTTCTCTGCATCTCAGACCCCTCCTTAATAAAATAGGAAAAGTAATGATACACAGTGTTGTAGGGATGTGGTAAGAAATGACTTAGGTAACAGCTATAAAGCAGTTCATATATAGCCTTGATGAAAGTGAAAGAGGAGAGTGAAAAAGTTGGCTTAAAGCTCAACATTCAGAAAACAAAGATCATGGCATCTGGTTCCATCACTTCATGGCGAATAGATGGAGGAACAGTGGACACAGTAGCAGGCTTTATTTTTGGGGCTCCAAAATTACTGCAGATGGTAACTGCAGCCATGGAATTAAAAGATGCTTACTCCTTGGAAGAAAAATTATAACCAACATAGACAGCATATTAAAAAGCAGAGATATTACTTTGCCAACAAAGGTCCATCTCGTCAAGGCTATGGTTTTTCCAGTAGTCATGTATGAATGTGAGAGTTGGACTATAAAGAAAGCTGAGCATCGAAGAATTGATGCTTTTGAACTGTGGTGTTGGAGAAGACTCTTGAGAGTCCTTTGGACTGCAAGGAGATCCAACCAGTCCATCCTAAAGGAAATCACTTCTGAATATTCATTGAAAGGACTGATGTTGAAGCTGAAATTCTAATACTTTGGCCACCTGATGTGAAGAGCTGACTCCTTAGAAAAGACCCTGATGCTGGGAAAGGTTGAGGTGGGAGGAGAAGGGGGCGACAGAGGATGAGATGGTTCGATGGGATCACCAACTCTTAAGTAGAGATGAGTTTGAGTAAACTCTGGGAGCTGGTGATGGACAGGGAGGCCTGGCATGCTGCAGTCAGTCCATGGTATCTCAAAGAGTTGGACATGACTGAGCAACTGAACTGAACTTATATAGCCAATATTCAATTTAATATAATATTCACTATCAATATTATTGGTTACATGACCATATGAAGTTATATAACTGTTTGTGCAAGCAGAACTGTGCACTACCCTTCACAAGAGTAGAAAGTCCAGCTTTAGTCATTAATTTCTTCAGCTAAAAAATCACATTAGTACAGCAGGGCTAACTTGTTTTTTGTTCTCTGAAGTGATTGCTGCTTAATTACTGAGGGCATAGAGTTAATGGGCTGATATACAAATGCAAATCCTAATATTCTTAGTTAACAACAAAAAAGTCTGTATGAATCTAGTGTTTATATCATCATAGTAGTCAAGATTTATAAAAATTTACTCTCTTCTAGACACTCCATATGGGTAATTTCATTTAATCTTCACAATAACTCAATGATAGAAGTATACTATTATTTTTCCTTTTATGGGTCAAAGATCTGAAGACTAGAGAAGTTATATAAACTTGCCCCAAGGCCTGAAGTTTACCAGTATGAAATATTAATTAGAACTGAAAGTTAATCACAGAAAATCATACATTACATTATAGTGTAACATACAGTATTTCTAAATGTATAATATATATGTTACAGGATTTAAAATAATTTACATAGTTATTTAAATATGTATTTTAAGATTTTGACTTAAATCAGTGTTCTTTTTTTTTTTTTCCAACCTCCTCATCCCTCCGTAGCAGGAAACTATGAAGAAATACCAAAAGCAGTCTTGTTTGTTTTTAGCAAAAAGCATAAGTTGACATTTGGGTCAATGACTGCTTTTGTAGGGGATGAAGAGTAGCCATAGATCCAGTGTTCTTAAAATATTTTCACATGGGATGTGGCTAACTTAGTTAGCCCAAGGGGCGACTGTGTACCTAGGCCTCGTGTGTCTTGTGATGGTGTTCAGGCACACCTATTAAGACCCTTTGAAGTGAAACTCCTAGGATGTTAGTATGAAATAGCTTGTTTGATCACTAAAATGGATCCTCATATACTGAATTTTTGTGTTTTTATGGCGTTTTTTCATTGATGGCACCTACCTATCATTTTAAACAGTAAATATTAACTGTATTTGGGATTGTGGATTCTTTGATTTCCTTTTTTTTCCTTGAACCTATCACACACAGTTCTGGGCTTTATATATAAGTCTTTTAAAGCATTATACCTGAAGAGGTTGATGGAAATATGGGTGCAATGGTGTTTGTAATGAAATGAGTCATATGCTTTCAGAATAGTAGGAAGGTCAAATTGATGAACCATCTGATACCACCTGTTACTGTTGTAAAAACACCAGCTGTAAACAAGAAATATGGACATATAGTGAAAATTGTTTTATATTTGGATTTTAGTGGGTTGAAAATGAACTTAAATTCTTCCATGATGGTATGGGGAGGTTGGGAGGGAGGAGGGTTCAGGATGGGGAGCATGTGATTTTTTTTTAAATATTTAATAAACAAACAAACAAACAAACAAAAAAATAGAATAAGCATGTTTAGGGACATTCACAGTGGTGGCAAGGAAGCATTCTATCTGAAACATCAATTTTGAAATGTACAAGGACTACTACGGGAAATGTTGAGCTTTTTAAAACAAAGCAGGAAGGCATTGGATAGACAGAAACATCAACGCAGGGTGGTAGATGAAACTGCAAAAGTTGCAGAAGTCTTGTTTACAGTGTGTTCAACGTCAAATTTAGAGTTATTCGAGTTATTGATGAGACACCCATTACTGTTTGGCTGCCATACAGTGCAAATAATGCTCTCTGGAACAAAGCAAAGGAAAAAAAAATCCTGTGGAGCAACTCTGTCAAATGTAATAATTTATCAAACAATGACAGAGGTAGTCCAAATATGGGGTTCCATTTGTTGTGTTGATTACAAAAGAGTCCATAATACTCCCCGGAGTCTCTAAGACGAATTCTCTGATATAGCCACTCAGCTGATCTTTTGGTGTTTGTGAAACGTAATTTGGATAAAGCAGTCCAAGAAGAAATATTGTTTGGCCATTCTTTATTAACTCTTAGAACTGGGAAAGAAATTTTAAAATTATTGATAACTTCAAGGTGAACAATAGCACACAAGTGATGTACTGGGTTATGCATAGATGGTGCTAAGGCAGTGGTACCTAATGAGAACAACTTGTTCCATATGTTTAAGGTGCTGTTCTGAAAATAAGATCTACTAGCTATGTCGTGCATCCCAGAAGCTCTCCCTACCAGAGATGTTTTTAAAATTTAAGGGAAAGAACCAAATGAAGCTATAATGATTGTCAATTGTGCTAAGGACAGACAAATTGAATGCTCTATTTTTGTCTCAGCTGTGAGAAAGTATTAGCAATGATGACAAACAATTACTGTTTTCTGTGATAATTTGGAGAAAAATTTCATGTCTTTCATGATAAGATCTACACAGTGAGTAGGAACATATGCATAATTTAGATTGACTTTGCAGATCAGCACGTCAGTGATATATTTTCTCTCCTTTGAATAGACTAAATTTATTCTTTCAAGGTAAACAAAATTTATTATTATTCCACATGAAATCAGTACTGAATGTGACAGTTGCAGATCTGGATCTGGAGCACATACCTTGGTTGGAGTTGTTGTTGTTGCTCAGTTGCTATGTCGTGCCCACCTCTTTGTGACCCCATGGACTGCAGCACACCAGGATCCTTTGTCTTTCACATTTTCCCAGAATTTGCTCAGATTCATATCTGTTGAGTCAGTGATGCCATCCAACCATCTCATCTTCTGCTGCCCTTTCTCCTTTTACCTTCAATCTTTCTCAGAATTAGGGTCTTTTCCAATGTGTTGGCTGTTCGCATAGGTGGCCAAAGTATTGGAGCTTCAGCTTCAGCATCAGTCCTTCCAATGAATATTCAGGGTTGATTTCCTTTAGGATGGACTACTTTGATCTCCTTGCAGTCCCAGGACTCTTAAGAGTCTTCTCCAGCACCACAGTTCAAAAGCATCAATTCTTTGGTACTCAGCCTTCTTTCTGGTCTAACTCTCACGTCGGTACATAACTACTAGTTGGAGTAAGCTAAATTATTATATTAATCTGAATAACCTTGTAAACATTCATTAAAAGAAGTCACTGAAAATATTCTGAAAATTATGAAATAGTCTTTTGATAAATAGCTCCATAAACACTTGTCCATGGAAAATGACTGGTAAGTAAGTAAATCCACAGTTTCACAACCATGACATATTCTGTTAACATACATTCTGCAAATGGTTCTTTCTAAAAGCGTGCTGACCTAAAGTTACTTATGAAATTTTATTGCACTATGATCTATGAAAATGGCTTATATTGGTCTGTTATACTTGTATTGGTTGTTTTGAGGTTATTACATATGATCATTTTTTGGTAAATTTTTCAAAGACAGTTGAAAAATGGAGACTCCCTCCTTATAAGGTACAGAACTCATGATATAACTGTTAAATAAACTTTAGGACTGGTATCATTCATGTCCTCTATAACCTTAATCATTTTTATCTGATGTTCTTTAAAAAAAAAACCTGTGAGCTAAAGTTTCCCATTACTTTTCTGTGTTTTTTCTTTAGTTTTACTTCATAAATACTTTGATACTAAATTATTCAGCATTTTATGATTACAGCAATTATACTGTCATATTAGGCTTTGGTTGTCTTTAAAGCAAGTTGAACTGCTAAATAAATAAATAGTAAGATTATCCAACATTTTCCTTTTATTCACTGAGTTTCATTATGTGTATCGCTTATAGATATTTTGTATGTAGCATATAGATTTTAATTTTTTGACCAAATATTGGAAATCTCTTTATTTCAGTAATATATTTATCCTATTCATCTTGTCATTTTTAGGCTGACTCTCCTTCCCACTCATTCTTTCTCTTTTACTTTAGTTTCATCTTTTAATTTTTTGCTTCCCAGTGTTTTTTGTTTATTTTCCTTTAGCTGTATTATCTAAGATTTCTTTCATTTATTTCTCTCTTGCAATTTTAATGTATAAGATTTGCATTTAGACATCTGTTAAATGCTTCTTGAAAAACTCTGTAAATGTTTATTTTCTAAGTTACTGACTTCAAAAATTAATCAGCTATGTTTCTGGTATCATGGCATCCCACCTTCTCAGACTTGTGATGCTTTTATTTCCTTCCTCCTTTAAAAAAGTTTTACTTATTATCATTCTCCCCTCAAATGTATAATTCTTATCTGCTTTTAAGCATGTTCATATCTCACCTATAAAAAGGAATCTTTTTTCCATGACTGCACATCTCTCCCTGCAACTGCATCCTCTCCTTTCCTCACTATCAAACTTCTTAAAAGATAGCTGTTGATACCAACTCCCATTTCTCACCACCTGCTGCTGCTGCTGCTGCTGCTAAGTCACTTCAGTCGTGTCCAACTCTGTGCGACCCCATAGACGGCAGCCCACCAGGCTCCCCCATCCCTGGGATTCTCCAGGGAAGAACACTGGAGTGGGTTGCCATTTCCTTCTCCAATGCATGAAAGTGAAAGTGAAGTCGCCCAGTTGTGTCTGACTCCTAGCGACCCCAGGGACTGCAGCCTACCAGGCTCCTCCGTCCATGGGATTTTCCAGGCAAGAGTACTGGAGTGGGGTGCCATTGCCTTCTCCATCTCACCTCCTGGGCTTCTACCAAATCACTCTCCCAATTTTCCTCTTTCCTCTTGGTGGCTGCTTATCTGTCTTTTTTATAAAGTTATATTCCTGTGGTTCTAGGTTCCTTATCTCCTCTTTCTAGGACATCCATGCCAAGAGTTCCAAATGACACATGCGCAGATGACTTGCAGATATATATCTCTAGTTTCAGACATTTCTGCTTGGACTCCAGATCCATGATGAAACTCCCTTCTTCATGTCTCTAGGACATGTCACAAGTACATTAAAATCAGTATCTCTACAACTGAACCCTTGACTGTCCTCCCTGAACCAACTTAGGCTCTTGTCCCCTCAGCAAAGAGAGCCTTGAGAGAACCTAGAATGAATGGGAAGAAATGAGATTGTGTCTGGGGCCCAATCACCAGCAGGCTTGGAGGTCACAGTGTTTGGATTTTACTTTGAGATGCAAAGCCATCTCAGAGTTTTAAATAGGGAAGTATTAAGATTTGTATTTTTAAGAATTCCTCTGTCAATGGAGGGGGTTGGCAAGAGCAGAACAGGAAGACCAGGTAGAAGCCTGTTGCAGAGGTTTGGGTGATTGGCAGAGGCCCGTAAGAGGAGGTAGCAGTGGAAGAGACCAAATGTGGTCAGGTTTCTGATACTCTTTCAAGGTAAATTAAACAATATGTTGATGGATTTGGCTTCCCAGGTGGTGCTAGTGGTAAAGAACACACCTGCTGATGCAGGAGACCCAAGAGAAGCAGGTTTGATCCCTGGGTCAGGAAGATCTCTTGGAGGAGGGCATGGCAATGGGCTCCAGTATTCTTGCCTGGGAAATCCCACAGACAGAAGAGTCTGGCAGGCTACAGTCTATACGGTCACAAAGGGTTGGATGTGACTGAAGCATGCATGCATGTATTGATGGATTAGATTTAGAAAATAAGATAAAGAGAAGAATCCAGTACAAGTTCTGTGTTTTTGTTGTCATTTTCTGATGAAGAAAACTTGGAGAAGGGCAAAGGTGCAGAGCAACTGGAATCAGGAGTTGAGTTTAAAACGTGATGCTATGAGATGCATATTAGACATCAGCTACTTGAGTTGGCAAGGGGATTCACAAATCAAGTTCAGGGTAGAGGTCAGAACTGCAGATACAAATTTGAAAGTCATCAGCATAGGTATGAGCTTTAAAACCACTTGAGGGACCAGTGTAAATTACAGATGAGAAGCGCAAGCTCTGAGCAAAGAAAATTGGTAAAAAGAAAGAAAGAAAGAAAATTGGACTGCTTGTATATGTGTGTGTGTGTGTGTGTGTGTGTGAGGGTGGGAAGGGATGTGTGTGTGTGTGTGTGTGTGTGTGTGAGGGTGGGAAGGGATGTGTGTGTGTGTGTGTGTGTGTGTGTGTGTGTGGCAGCCAGCTATGATTCATATTGGTATTGTGACAGAAAACTCGTCTTTAAGTGGAGTTTGGTCATCATTTCTTTCAGAGCCTTTCTTGATAGTCGCTAGTACTCCAGATTAGAGGCTACTTTATGATTCATAAAAGCTTCCTAGTGTCAACTGCACCCTTCCCAGTACATGACACTCCTGACTTGGAGTTTGATAAGGCTATGCATTTCTCTCCTTCCAGCTCCGATGGGGTGTTTAAGAATGAGAGCAAGTTTCTTCAGTGTTGTCAGCCCCTATCTCTCCCATGGCCTGCCCTCATCTCACCTCTCACCCCTCCAAATCAAGGCATGTCTGTGAGTACTTAATAGAGTTTATGAAAATGTATTTCTTTCTTTTCACCTACTATCCCTCATTCTGTTAAGAAGAGCATTGATGTTTTATTCTGTTTGTTTTTGTCTTTGCTATATTTAAATATAATTCCTAAAGGGAGGTTTGTGACACATTAATTTTGAAGAGACTTCATAAGCAGATGAGAGTTGTGGTTTATTAATCCTGTTTTCTAGTTAAACTCCTTAATAGATACATCCCACTTGTAAGAAAACCGAGGCATTAGATGGTAAACAACTTTCATTAAGATCACATAGCCAGTGAAGGAGACTTTGTTAGACTTTGCATGCTACAAAATCAAAGTATGTGATTAATTTATAAAAAGCATAATAGTTCTATCCCTACTCTTCAGATATTTTTCTGTTGATGTGACAGAATTTTAGTTTTCTGGATAAAGATACTAAAGAGATAGTACCAAGGTATTGTTGTTGTCTTTATGACTTAATTTATGTTACTCTAAGAAATTCACAGCCGTGTTTCAAGTCAAGACACTTAGGCTTTGTAGAGAACTTTCCATCATGAATGTATGTGACTTTCGAATTTTGAACTCTATAGAGACATAAACATTTTATCTTGATAAATACCTGCCTGAGGAACGGAAGGGTTTTTCACTTCATACGGTTGAATTCATTAGCACAGCATATACACCTTCCATGGGCAGGCTACCTGTCTCTCCAGCTTCTCTCTTTGCAGGTCTCATCCTCACACCCTGCTGTCTGGCTGTGTACTTAATCAGCAGCGTTCTCCTAGCATGCCAGACTGTCTCCTACCTCTGTGCCTTGATTCATATGTTCCCCACTTGTAATGCTCTTTGCTCTGTTGGTTCCTGCATGAACAACACCTTCCAAGATTTAATCCAAACATCATCTGCTTAGGAAGTCTTTCCAGTCACTATTGCTCCTCCTTGTACCCTGTCAAACTCCCTTTCAAACCCTGTAAATGCCCCTAACATAACAATCATCATCTTTTACTCCACTCTTTTCTTTACATGTCCTTCTCTCACACTAGATTTTGAGCTGGTGTGTCTAATTAATATCAATGTCCCTACACTGTTCAATGTAATAGAAGATGCTTAGTAGCATTTTATTATATGCAAAGATGATATCCAGAATCTTCAGCAGCCGTACTGAATGAGAAATGACCAATCTTAACAGATATTTAAGTTATAATATTGGTGCATATCAGCTAAATATCAGCTCATCAAATTTTGCTTTATTTCCATTTCACACCTTCTTATTATTTTGATCTTTATGGATCTGGTAAGATAATATACAGCCAATAATTCTATAGCTAAGTACATAGCTTTTTTTCCCCCCCCCCAAAAAATCTGTTTTCCTAAAACAGCTATGGTCTACACTCCTACTGTGTCAAATTCAGTGACAGGATCTTATTAGATCTTCATATTAAAGCATCTGCCAAGTTATTTAAGAGAATTGCATTTTGTTTGCCTTATGAATTGTTGGTTTTGACACTCCCTATATAGTTCTACATCATATGAAGCACTGACACACCAGTTGGATCACTGAGAACAGTGAAATTATAAGCCTTTTATTGAGGGATTATTTCTACAGCAGCCAGAACTATCTTACTCCTTAGTAAATGATAAGTGAAAATCCACCATCAGTTTGTGGCCCGCATTATTACAAGGAGAGAAACCAACCTGTAAGACCAAGGCATCCATGGGTGCTTAAAGAAGGTGCTTGTTTTTGATTTAGTGATGCTCTTCTTCTGGAAACATTTAACAAGAGTTAAGCTGAAACGAAAGCAAAGAAATATATGGTATTTTCTGTGATCCCCAAAGAATGGTATATAGATATGGATTTTAGCATTGTATTATGAGACAGTGCCTTTTAGAATTTCAGCATGTAGGATCACAAATCATCCCCAAAGCTGCTTAATCTGTAGAAAGTATTTACAACAAGCTAATGCCCCCTAGAATAAAAGGGAGCATTTAATGTGGCAGACCATGATGGAGGGGAAGCAATAAAAGAGAAAGCACAGCTTGAAGTGCAGTATAACCGGGTGACTTACACCTCCCCACCGAAGGCAGCAGACTTGCAGTTACGGAACTGCTAATCTGTTCTACTGTTTTTTAATCAGATGTTGGCATTATCTGCCACTAATTGCTTTTTCATTTCCACTTGTAATTATTCCATTGCATGTTTGTAGTGAGAAGCTGAAAATGAGGCAGATCACTGAGAAAGAATTAATTGTTAATGAATAATCATCAGTAGGAAGCCAATTTCATTATCTTCAAAGAGGTAGCCAGAGATTAACCACTAGCTGTGGTTCTCCTACTTTCTGTGCATGACTGTAAAGTAATCACAAATAATCACGCCCTCCAACTTCATCAATTATTTTCTATTATGTGGATTGATACCCATTTTTGTCTTTGTTGTTTAATGATAATGGCAGTATTCATGCTGGGGAGTGCTAATTGGAAGGTGTTACATTCAGTGGGCTCTAGGCCTAATTATTAGAGCATCTTCTTCATTAGCACATGATCCTTCAAGGGTTGCATGGTGGGAGTTACTAATTTTTCCAAGTTATAAGACTATTGTAATAGGAAACTTTTGCATGTCCTTATGCCAAGTAACACACAGAAAATCTTCGTCTGGTCAAAGTTGTGTGGCTACCAACAGAGGTTTTCTGTTTAAGTAAAATAGAACGTTTTAACCTGATAGAAGTCTTTGAACACAAAGCTCATTTCTGCCCTAGGAGCTCGGTCTGCCCAGGACTGTTGATGAGCTTTCGCTTCTGCTTTGTTTCTGAACTAACACGTGTTCTTCAGAACGGCTCGCACGGCCCCATGGGATTATGACAGCTCTCAGCCGAGCTCTGCCAGCTATTAATAGAAATACTATGAGGTGAGTTTGAAAGTCAGGATGGAAGCCTCCTAATGCTTGTTGCCGCAGTGGCCAGTTGATGTCACTCCCAGACTTAGGGAGAAAGTAAACATGCAGCTTGATCGCATGTTTGCATGCGTGCTCAGTCGTGTCTGACTCTCTGTGACCCCGTGGACTGTATCCCGCCAGGCTCCTCTGTCCATTGAGTTTCCCAGGCAAGAGTACTGGAGTGGGTTGCCATTTCCTCCTAGTAGGGGATTTCCTGACCCAGAGATTGAACCCACATCTCCTGCGGCTCTCACGCTGCAGGTGGATTCTTTACTGCTGAGACACCTGGGAGCCATAGGGCTACCTAACTTGTCAAGGCTCCTTCACGTGCATTGACTCTCAATGGCCTTTCACAGAGCAGTAGAATTTGCTGCTTACAGATGTGCTATAGCCCCAGGAACTGTTGCAGAAAATCTCCTGTCCAGACTAGCATGGGTGCATTCTCCTGCCTCCCTTTCCATGGTGCACTACAGTTCTTTAATTACTGTGGCAAAATAGCTACCCTTACAATGGGAAAGAACTTCTTCAGTGCTTGCAATCACTCCCAGACAACCCAGGCCTTATTCCTAACTAGACCCACAGCTAAGGACAGCATGTATGGTGGTGCAGCAGTCTTAAGTATTGGGTGACATGTTTTTCAAACATCTCCAGGAGAGAAACTTGCAAAGAGATAGAAAAATTAGATGTAGTTCAAAGAGTGTAGGCTTTGGGGTTAGTTTTGTGAGTTGGTGTACATTATTTAACCTCTCAGAAGCTCAGTTTCCCTCATTCAGTTCAGTTCAGTTCAGTTCAGTCACTTAGTCATGTCTAACTCTTTGCAATCCCATGAATCACAGCATGCCAGGCCTCCCTGTCCATCACCAACTCCCAGAGTTCACTCAGACTCATGTCCATCGAGTCAGTGATGACATCCAGCCATCTCATCCTCTGTCGTCCCCCTCTCTTCCTGCCCCCAATCTCTCCCAGCATCAGAGTCTTTTCCAATGAGTCAACTCTTCACATGAGGTGGCCAAAGTACTGGAGTTTCAGCTTTAACATCAGTCCTTCCAAAGAAATCCCAGGGCTGATCTCCTTCAGAATGGACTGGTTGGATCTCCTTGCAGTCCAAGAGACTCTCAAGAGTCTTCTCCAACACCACAGTTCAAAAGCATCAATTCTTTGGCGCTCAGCTTTCTTCACAGTCCAACTGTCACATCCATACATGACCACTGAAAAACCATAGCCTTGATTAGACAGACCTTTGTTGGCAAAGTAAGTCTCTGCTTTTGAATATGCTATCTAGGTTGGTCATCACTTTCCTTCCAAGGAGTAAGCGTCTTTTAATTTCATGGCTGCAGTCACCATCTGCAGTGATTTTGGAGCCCAAAAAGATAAAGTCTGACACTGTTTCTACTGTTTCCCCATCTATTTCCCATGAAGTGATGGGACCAGATGCCATGATCTTCGTTTTCTGAATGTTGAGCTTTAAGTCAACTTTTTCATTAGGTTTCCCTCGTTAGGTTGTTATAAAGGTGAATGAGAGGTTGCATGTAAAGTATAATGCTAAACTCAAGGTCTGGCATCTGATCCGCACTTGCCTTGGTTAGAAGCAGATCAGGAAGAACCTTAATTGTCTAAGTAAAAGGTTGTTTTCTGGAAATTAAATTTAAAAAGGTTCAGAGAATATTAAGAATATCACACAAGTTCTGCAACAGGCAGATCCTGAAAAGCCAATGACTAGGTATAAGAGCATTTATTTCTTCCTCATAAAAACCTGCTGTGAAGTAGTTATGTCTTTCTTCTCTGCAGTCAGCTGGGTATCCAGACTCCCTTAATCCGATGGTGTTGCCCTCTGATGACACAGCTTCCCAAATCACCATGGAAGGGAAAAGAGAGACGGCTGAGGCATAGTGGCTGTCGTGTACCTTCACCAGATGTGATGATTGTGTCAGCTCATATTCCTGTGTGCTGGAATACAGCCATGTGGTTTCAATCTAGTGACTTGTGGTCCTTCTCCGTGACTGGTGTGACAAACAGCATCACGTATTGTATCTGCTATGGTGTGCAAAGAGTAAAATAACCAAGAGATTAATTTGAAAAGATTGTACTGAGAGTTCATAGAGATGGTTGGGAGCAGAAGAAAGACTAGAATCCAAGATGCTCTTCAGAAGAGTATTAGAATCACAGAAGGAAAGAGATCATGTAAGCTTGAGAATAGTTTAGAAACCATGATTTAAAATGTCCGACATTTCTAATGTCAGAGTCATTATGTCTAACGTCAGAAAGAAGTCACAGACATAAAATTCCAAGCTGACACAGAAGTTGAGTAGAAACACTGGCTTTGTATAAAGAGACGAGGTATGGCTAATGAGAGTGGGAAAAGCATATCAGGTGGTCTTCAAAGCAGACTAAGTTATATAGCAGATCACTGCTGATATGATCAGGGGAGGAATAACCATAAACAAGAGGGAAATATACCTCCAAAAGACCTGGACATTCAAATATCTGGGAGAAAGGTTCAAATGTTTCCTATAGAATCACTGATGAGAAGTATCAAGCTTCTAGGCATGTGAAGAGGGTCTCTGAATTGTGTGGTGAAGATCCTACTCAGAACTTCTCTCTTGAATACAGTAATACTATAATTTTTGTACATAATGACTTTTACTCTAGCACAAAACAACCTTCCAAGCCCAATAGCATGAGGCTCTTGGTTCATCTGTTGTTAAATAGCAGATTGGGAAGGAGGAGGTGAGAAGTGGGGGAAAGGGAATGGAATACACAGGCTTACCCACGTCTTCGTTGTTTTTGATGTTCCATGTGAGAAAAGTGATCGCTGTGCAATGAACCTAATAGGTTGCTAACTTATTAACCAGTGGCATTCTTTTGGCATTTGGGCATTGGATTATTCTTAGACGCCAAGCTATAAATTGATGCTATGGACTGAAATGCTTTCTTTTGATTAAGTTTTAGCTAAGACCCCTTGCTCACATGCTGTATTTGTCTGACTTAAATTATTATATATGACATTTCCCAGGGCGTTAACCATGCACTTCAAGATCCTGACCTTATGTAGGCATTCAAGCTGGTTTACTGGGGCTTAGCTTCTGTTTCCAGAGGTTTTGTTTCTGTGTCTCACCCCCTTCTCAATCACTTGACTAATGTCTTTGATGAAAAAAGCATTCTATTCTCCCGTCTCCAACCTTACCATTCTACTTCACCATGGCTGCCACCATGCCACTGTTCCAAAGTTAGAAGGTGATGGTTTCATTTTTATTTTTTAACCTGTTTTGCTTGGAAAAAAAGGGATGTTCAAGCTGAAGGTAGAATGACACAGTTAACGATCCTTTGGTTGCAACTTCATTCTGTCAGAGATTAGAGAAGAGGAAACCAGTCCTTGAGAGCAAGCATGAGCACTTTGAGTAAAAAGGCATCCTGGAAGTAGGGTATACAGAGCATCCCAGCCCTACAAGACATTTTAAGACCTAGATATAGAAATCAAATCTAAGAGCTCTAATTATTGCTTTTTAGTAATTGTGTATAATAATAGTGTTAGTTGTTCAGTCACGTCCAACTCTTTGCAACCCCATGCACTGTAGCCCACCAGGCTCCTCTGTCCATGGGAATTCTCCAGGCAAGAATACTGGAGTGGGTTGCCATGCCCTTCTCCAGGGGACCTTCCTGTCCCAAGGATTGAACTCAGGTCTCCTGCCTTGCAGGCAGGTTCTTTGCAGTCTGAGCTGCTAGGAAAGCCCCAAGAATAATAATAATGTTACCTTAAGTTTTAACACTTACAGAACTTTATTCATGAATTCAGGTGTCTAGTACTGTATAAAGGGTATGAAAATGAAGAGCAAGCAGTTCTTGCTCTCCAAAATTTAAACTCATATAATTTTATCTCCTAACAGTGGCCCTATTTCAGAGTGCTTCATGGGTGAGCAAAAGAACCAAAATAGAGATTTTAGAGGCCTCTGTTTTCAGGGATAAAGGTAGTTTAAAAAATTAAATAATACGGTAAAAATAATGATTTTTTACGAAACCATAGTTCTGGACTTCAGGCTGAAATCTGTAAACAAGCTAGTGATAAAAGTAAGTGAGGTTATCACATATGAAAGTAAGTCTTGATACAATTAAGAAAATCCTAAAATGTCTTTGGGAGCTTTTTATTCTGTCAATAAACTCAGTCATCATATATTTACAAATGAGACATCTTTCTAGCACCAATTGTATTTTCAGTACTTTATGCAAGAGATAAGAGCTAATTACATAACATCAGGCTCACATCCTATACATTTTCATGGGAAAAACTAGGTTCTGAATCGACCATAAAGATTAGCAGAGAGTCTCATGAATGAAGCCATAACAGAGACCGTTCTCAAGTGAAAACTTTACCCTACATTGGTATTCTCCCATTTTGTCATCTCATATCAATTTTAATACCTTATATCTCATCAGAGAGCAGTTATACTCTGACATGTTCCCTCCTGGTGCAAAATAGCAGCTTCTAAAATATAAATCACTGCAGAGAATTGCTGGATTTAGAGCCAATTCTTCCAATCGAAAACAATAGCAATGTTAATTTCAGCTTGAGAATGATGATTTTTGTATGGTGATATAATGGTGTCAATCACAGCCATAAAATATGCTTCAAATGGGGTACCTTTTTTTGCATTTAGGCTAGGGTGACTTCTGTCACATTTCTTTCTTTGGCATGGAAACTGACAATCTATTAAATAAATATTAATCCCTAGCAGTCTTCAAAGCAGCCTCAACCATATCAGGATTTTAAATAACTTCATTAATTGCTTAACTACCTTTCCCCTGAATTCCTGAGGGATGCTTTGATGCTCGTCACTCTAATGAGTTACCAAGTGATTCATGACTTCAACCTGTTATCACGCAAAATACATTTCCAGTTGGAAATTTTTACAGAAGGTTATGCCAGAAAGTTCGTAATGACTCTAGACTTTACAGAGGGCAGATTTTGTTTATGAAGAAAAATAATTTGACTTTCTTTTTTTCCTTTTTTTAAAACAGTATACTCTAAAAGGGTGTAATGTGTCCAGAAGTTCAATTTGGGCAATATATGATCAAAGGAATTATATTTGAATAGTGAAGATGATCTGGATTATTTCTGGGGGCTTCCCTGGTGGAACAGTAGTAAAGAATCCACCTGCGATGGAGGAGTCATGGGTTCAGTCCCTGGGTCAGGAAGATCCCCTGGAGGAGGACATGGCAACCCACTCCAGTATTCTTGCCTGGAGAATCCCATGGACAGAGGAGTCTAGCAGGCTACAGTCCCTGCATTCGCAGAGTGGGACACAACTAAACGACTGAGTATGTATGCACAAAGTATCTGTAACCGCAGCAATGTCTTACTAGTCCTGACTTTCCTTGTAAGATTTCATATCACTTCTCTCTTCCCAAAGTAATCATTAAAAACAGAGGATGATTTTTTTTATTAATTTAAACAGGATACAAATTGAGAAGGTAACTATTTTTTCAAAGAGCAAGAAGAAATTATTTTTAGAAATCTATTTTTCAAAAGTTATGTTTGTTGCTCTCCACTTGAATTGTAATCAAGCACTGAGTATTCTTTATTTATTATTTATTCTTTTTTCATTTATTATTGTCATGCAAACACCAGTACACAATTCTTTTAAGTACTGTACAGCTAATAAGGAGAAGCGTGCTTCCTGGAGAAACCTTTCCGGTAGCCCTCTGCTCTCTCGCGTTCTAGATTGCCGACCCCCCAGGAGTGGTGCTGAGCCATCACCTTAGCATTTCCTGTTGCCTCTGACCTCTAAGGAGTCACCCATTTCCAGGGTTCTGAAAACTAAATAGAGACAGAGGGCTAAAAGAAAGTACAGCTTTCTTTTTTATTAAATTACCTTTCATTGGAATATAGTTTCTTTACAGTGTTGTGTTGGCTTCTACTGTACAACAAAGTGAATCAGCTATGTGTATACATGTATCGCCTCTTGTTTGGATTTCCTTCTCATTTAGGTCACCGCAGAACATTGAGTAGTGTTCCTGTGCTCTACAATTGGTTCTCATTAGTTATCTATTTATTTTTTATTTTTTTAATATAAATTTATTTGTTTTAATTGGAGGCTAATTACTTTACAATATTGTATTGGTTTTGGCATACATCATCATGAGTCCGCCGCGGGTGTACACGTGCTCCCCATCCTGAACCCCCCTCCCACCTCTAGTATCAGAAGTGTATGTCTGTCAATCGTAATCTCCCACTTAATCTCCCAGCCCCCAAGTATGACTTTCTGTTACTTTTCCTTACAAAATTTGTCTTTGAATCAGAGGCCTTACTAGAGATTAAACCTTCTATTTCCTGGAAAGATAATTGAGGGGTAATTGAAAGTTAATTTAAAAAAAGATAATTGAAAGTTAATAGTTGCTTAACTCAAATCTTCTTGTTTATAGTCCCTCTTCTGACTCCTATCTTCAGAACCTGGTGTCTCCAGTTCCCTAGCCTTTCTGGGGTTTTGTGGCACAAATCAATTCATTTTCCTGGAGCCTACAGATTTCAACTTTCTTCTTTAAGATGTGCTGACATTAGTGTTACGCTGTGGATTTTTCTTCTTTTGGTCTTTTTGGATAGTGATGATGTTGGTGATTGACCATCCCTTTAGCAGTGTGAAGGAGTAGAGCCGGGATAACAGATTTGTTGAGGCTGCCATGCTAACTAGGTGTTGACATTTGTCAAATCTTGTCTTTTTGTCAGGGATCTGGGAGTCAACAAACAGTAGGTCTAATTTTCACAGAAAGTATTTCCAGTCTATATGATTGAAATGCCTTTTTAAGTGTTTCAGTCACATGACTCCTCAGAACCGTAGAGATTCCACAGAACTTTCCTGGGTACCTAGCATCCAAGGAAGGCAGGAATAAAAGGTTGTTAGTGGGTGGGACCTTGGGCCACCAATCGTACCTCTCACTTTTATTACTAGTTTTAGTTGTTATATTTTGCATATGATTTTAACTGAACAGAATTTCAAATATATACAACGTTTGAATCCAGTTAAAGTGAAGTGAGCTCAGTCATGTCCGACTCTGTGACCCCATGGATAGTCCATGGAGTTCTCCAGGCCAGAATACTGGAATGGGTAGTTATTCCCTTCTCCAGGGGATCTTCCCAACTCAGGGATTGAACCCATGTCTCCCACATTGCAGGTGGAATCTTTACCAGCTGAGCCATCAGGGAAACCCAAAAAGACTAGAGTGGGTAGCCTATCCATTCTCCAGGGAATTTTCCTGACCCAGGAATTGAACTGGGGTCTCCTGCACTGCAGGCAGATTCTTTACCAATTGAGCTACTAGGGAAGCCCAAGTGAAGTAAAAATACAGTTAAATATAGACTATCTTGAGAGCTCTTGAGAGCTCTTGAGGATAAGTGGCTGACCTTTATGAGACCCCGTACTTTATTACCCTTGATGTGCTGAAACGTTTGTCTTAATTGTTTTGTCTTTGCTATCACTTATATATATATGTAGGCTATGGGATAGGCTTCTGTGTCAACACACAGTCACACTCACAGTGGAGATTCTTTGTGCCTTAAAGAGCTGCTGACTTGGTATTGATGCAAATAGTGGCTGAGTCCCTCAGACTGCACAACTGCTATAATTTGTGGGTTTTATTTTCTCCTTGTTTTTACTCTTTCTCATCTTGTTTGCACTTATACCAACTAATCCAGAAGTTCATGCTTTTTGTATTACCTGTCCAGCATATTTAGATATCACAATCAAATAATTCTTTTACTCTACAAAGTACCCTGTCAATTAGCCCACATTCCATATAATCATCAAGAAAGTATTTCTGTCTATTCCATGCTCACTTTAATACTAAAGATTTCATTTTCCCAGGCACAGAGCCATTTCAAAACTTCATATTTTCAGAAACCTGAATTTTTTATCAGAGGATAATTAATGATACAGGAAAATAATAGACATACGTTCTCTGTTTCATAGACAGCCAAGTGAGAGGTAGGTAAACACCTAATTTATTTCACAAAGGAGCATGTCTCCTGTGCCCTTCTTATTCTTGTTGGGAGTGTTGCTATTGAGGAGAACACAGTTCCCACCCAGATCTTTGTCCCTCCTTGGCCTACTTCAGAGGCTTCCTCCATCTGTTAAATCTGAAGGAATTTATTCCTGAGTCAATTGTTGACCAGTGCTTTTTTAAATTATTAATTTATTTTAATTGGAGGCCAATTACTTTACAATATTGTGGTGGTTTTTGCCATACGTTGACATGAATCAGCCATGGGTGTGCGTGTGTCCCCCCGTCCCAATCCCCGCTCCCCCACCCCATCCCATCCCTCTGGGTTGTCCCAGTGCTTTGAGTGCCCTGTTTCATGCATCGAACTTGGACTGGTCATCTATTTCACATATGGTAACATACATGTTTCAATGCTATTCTCTCAAATCATCCTACCCTTGGTTTCTCCCACAGAGTCCAAAAGTCTATTCCTTACATCTGTGTCTTTTGCTGTCTCACAGATGGTCGTAGTTACCATCTTTCTAAATTCCATATATATGCATTAATATACTACATTGGTGTTTTTCTTTCTGATTTACTTCACTCTGTATAATAAGCTTCAGTTTCATCCACCTCATGAGAACTGACTCAAATGCATTCTTTTTAATAGCTGAGTAATATTCCATTGTGTATATGTACCACAACTTTCTTATCCATTCATCTGCAGATGGAGACCAGTGCTTTTAAATCACATATTTAAAATATATAATTTATAAAATATGAAAACATTTATTAGTGGACACATCTCATTGTATAAAAAGTCCAGTATGTGAAATGTTTGGAGGACATTCAATTTTTACAAAAGAAAAGGGCTTGATATAGGACCAAATTTTTAATTATTTGAGATTCAAGGCATGAATTAGACTTTTCTCAGGGTTCCTCTTTGTGCATGTACATACTTTAGAGAAGAAAGCACATATACCAATTGACCATATTCATAACTGCTATTATACTGTCAAGTGATGCTTGATGTTTTTCTATGAAGAGGCAAATAAGTTATAAGAGAAAATTATGTGATATTGAAAAGAGATGCTTCCAGACAAGAAGATGTTCATTGGCATTTTATAACAAATTTTACCCATAGGTTCTTAATTCCTAGACTACCTTACCCTTCTAAAACAAATACTGATAGGTAGAAGTTCAAGAATGTATTTCCTTTTTTCCCCCCAAGCACATAATGAAATCCTCCATGAGTAGAGAGCTCTGCCATGCTGCCATCGAGTAAGATCCGATCAGATAACATTGATGATCTTGCTGCTTCTGCAGCCTTTTTCTGTGCTGTGTCACATGTCACTCAAGGTGAACACCATTTCAGTGTCCTTCCTTTTGCTTTTTATACCTTTCATTAAAGAGAGAGGATACGGATTTTTCTCAGATAGCATGTATAGTAAGAGAATAAATCCTTTACTAGAATCCAAACCACAAAGCACAACTTTCTTAATCAGATAGCAAAATTGTATTAAAAAAAAAAGAAAAGAAACAAGAATCTTTTAGGTACCAGAAAAGTATACAGGTGCAGTGAATCTAAAATTAACCAGTTTGAACTATACCACAAGTCACATTCATTGCCAATGCCAACACAGAGTTCAAGTTCCGATTACAACATTCTTGTACAGTTCTGGTAACACCAGACTGTGGCTGCATTGAGCATATTAACTGTTTATAATAGATATGTGACGGTTGAGGAAGGTCAAATGCTTTGGTTTTTATGGTTTATGTGTTTGGTGGGGCTTTTACAAGTGCTAAAATATATTGTGGTCTCATCACTCAAAAAAGATACCCATTTATTTACACCCTGGACAAACTCTAGCCTAAGTGTTTCAACGGCTGAGTGAGTAAGCAGTTTGAAGGATAAATCATCTTTTCTCATAAAGTTTTAAAAGGACTAAGGTTAAGCAATTAGAAAGAAAATTAAAGGAATAAGGTCAAACAGATTAAATAAAGATTGATTTTTAGAATAAGACTTCAGCATCTGTTCTAATAATAGAATTTGGTGCTAAAGGATTTAGCATAAAGTATAGAGAAAAGGAAATGACTTCTGAAGTCATATTATTAGATAAGCGAGTTAGGATTCTTTAGTCACTTGGACTAATGGATTCGTACTCTCTAGTCATTCAGCAAATTCATCAATTAAGTACTCAAATAATTCCCCAAATTTTCCAAGATAGTTGGGTACTTTGAAATAACTAAGCATAGTCTCTGTCCTCAAGATAGAAGGACATGGTATTAGATAATATAAACACGTAAGTACACAGCTATGCAGAAAGGAAACAAAGTCCTGGGTAAAGTTGGGTAAGAAAAAAAAGGGCAATTTACAAGAAGGTAAAACTTAATTTCTCCTAAAGCTCAGAAATGTGCTTGATTTCTTTCCCGAGCACAAAAAGGAAAATAATGAGTCACTAACTAATCATTTTTGCAAAAAGCAGTTTTAGTTTCCATTGTTCTTTATATATCTATTTATAATAATAAAAATGTGCGATAGAAAGAAAATAATCCATAAAGTGAAAAATGTAAAGGTTTTTAACTTTGTAAGAATTATAGTTCAAGATATAACAAATATTTATAAAAAGAGCTAGCTATATTATATGACTTAACATTTTCATATTATGACTAAATATATATGTTCATCATCTTCCCTTCCATCATGCTCCCTGTCCAGTATTTCCTAGCTCTAATAATTGGCATCATTGCCTAAATCAGAAATGTGGGCATCATTCTTAATTATTACCACTCTGTCAGGCTTCCCTGGTGGCTCAGCTGGTAAAGAATCCACCTGCAATGCAGGAGACCTGGGTTCAGTCCCTGGGTTGGGAAGATCCCCTGGAGAAGGGAAGGGCTACCCACTCCAGTATTCTGGCCTGGAGAATTCCATTGACTGTATAGCCCGTGGGGTCACAAAGAGTCGGACACAGCTGAGCGACCTTCATTTTCACTTTCATGATCTTAAGGATAAAGTTTAAAATCCCTAGGTTGCTTTCCCAAGCCCAGTCTAACCCGGAACCTGTTTGCCTCTCTGGCCTCACCTGCCTTTCTGGGTGCTCCAGCCCTCTTCCTTCCTCCACCGCAGTAATGCTGGGGATGCACTGTGGCACCACTCATGTCTGGGTTCTCAAGCAAATTCTGCCTTTTGCACAAAATGTTCTTCCCCTCCGTCTTCCCACACTGCCCTTCCCACTATAGTCGTAGTTTCCTACCAGGTCCTCGGTTTACTTAGACTTTCCATAATACGCTTTTTCTTGACTTCTGTTCTTAAGTCTTTGGTTTATTGGAGGGTTTATTAGAGTAGGTGCCCCTTCTATTGTTATTGTATATTTACTTGTAAGTCTCACAAGTTCATTATTGAGAGTCGAAATGGTATCTTATTTACCATTAGATTATATCCCAACATGTGGCATGTGGTCTGGCATTCAGTGAATATCTTTCGGAGGAGTTAGTTAATAATAGACATTTTCTTCTACAAAGCTTTGTTAAAAAGAAAGCAAAAACTCTGCTAATATCTAGCGATACAGCTAAGCTTCCCCAACACTATTTGTAGATAGTTCTGTGGTATTATTCATACTTGACTTTCTTTGCTCACAATCTTTAACTTAGGCAAGCTAAAAATGTTGACTGCTAACATTCATTAAGTCCTTACAATCTGTCAGGTACTTTCTTTACAAATGTGTTACATTCTTTACAAACACTATTTAATTTCAGTTACTCTGTTGAAAAACATGGCATCCAATCCTCTTTCCCCAGTTTTATTGGGGGTATAATTGACAAGATTGTAAGATATTTAAACAATATATCATGAGGATTTGATATATGTGCGTGTTATGAAAAAGATTCCTCCTACTTAGTTAATTAACACACCTATCACCTCATATATGTACTCTCCTTTTTTGCTGAGAACATTGAGCTACACATTAGATCCTCAAAGCTTATTTATTGTATAGTTGAGTTTGTGTCTTTTGACCAGCCTCCCCCTAAGTCCCCAACTCCTGGGTCCTGGCCTGCACTATTTTACTCTTTGTTTCTCTCCATTCAGTTGTTTAATAAGATTCCACATATAAGTGATACCATGTAGTATTTTTCTTTGTTAAGCTTGTTTCACTTAGTGTAATGCTCTCCAGGTTCATCTGTGTGGTCACAAATGGAACAATTGCCTTTTTCTTTAAAGACTGAATAATACTCCATTGTATACATAGGCCACGCTTTATTTGTCCATTCATCTATTGATGGGTACTTAGGTTAGTTCCATACCTTGGCTATTGTAAATAATGTTGTGAGTCTTGGAGTAAAGATATCTCTTTGTGATCATGATTTTGTTCTTTGGATACATACCTGGAAGTAGATTACTGGATCATAGGGTAGTTTGTTTTGTAATTTCTTGAGGAACCTTAATACTGTGTTCTCTAGTGACTGTACCAACTTAGATTTCCACCAACACTGTACAGTCGTTCCCTTTTCTCCACATCTTCAGTAACATTTGTTGTCTCTTATCTTTCTGATAATAGCCATCCGAACAGGTGTGAGTTGATTTGCATTTCCTGATGATTAATAATATTGGGCATCTTTTCATGTGTCTGGTGGCCATCTGCATGTCTTCTTTGGAAAAATGTCTATTCAGATCCTTGGCCCATTTTGGGGGGACTATTTGGTTTTTTGCTCTTGAGTTCTATCAGTTCCTTGTTTTGGATATTAACCCCTTATTAGATGTGTGGTTTACAAATATTTTCTCCTACTCCACATTACCTTTTCTTTTTGTTCATGGTTTCCCTTGATGATCAAAAGCTTTTTAGTTTGATATATCCCACTTGTTTTTGCTTTTGTTGCTTTTTCTTTTGGCATCATATCCCCCAAACCATTAGACCAGTGTTGAGCAGCTTATTACCCCATGTGTGAGACTTGTACACGGTAGCCTTATTAGCCAGCAGAACCAGCAAGTTTGGGGACTGGTCTATGGGGCAGCAGCCACAAAAGCTGCGATGCAGACATGTGTACAAACTCCTTCCAGGGAAATACTGGTGACTTAGAGCCAGCTTCAGCTAGAAGGAAAGGGAAGTGTCTGCAGGCTCCCCTGGTTTTCAGTGATGACCACAGCAAGTCCCTAGATATGTGCTAAATTAGCAGCCTGACCTCCAGGCAGCAGCTTCCAGAGTATGCAGATAGGTTCCTTTTAGGGAAAGCCTGGGGAATGAGTGATTTTTCTCTGCTCCGTCTGTGCTGGCAGAGGAAGAAGAGCCATGGTGAGGGCTTACGGACATGTTAACAGTTGCTCACTTGTTTGCTATATTCTCGTGGGTCTCTTGATGAAAGCCTCACTGACTTTCAGGGCTAGGTGTTTGGGGAATCCACCCCCAGGATGGAAATCATAAAAGCTGGGACCACTAACTGGGGGGTCCAAACTCTTAGGTCCTCAGGGAGAAGCTGGCAGTTGGGAGTTTGCTACTGACTGTATGTTAGTGTGTTGGGCTTTACGGCAAGAGTCTCAGACTTTCCATTTCATTGTAGGTATTTTTTTCATTTATATTATGTGTAGGAGTTGTTCAGCTACTTTCTGGAATTTTCTCAGAGATAACTGCTCTGTGTATAGCTATACACTTGTTATGTCCGTGAGAAGGAGGGATGCTCAGGAGTCTCCTGTATCACCATTTTGGTCAGGCTTCCACTTACGCTGCTTCACCTTCCCATTTTCTCTCTTATGACCCTGGTTTAAGCTACCATTGTTTGTCTCTTTTGTAAAAGGTCTAATGTACTGAAATGTAATTTACATAGCACAAATTCTCACATTTAGTTTTGCAGTTTGGTAAGTTTCAGCAAGTGTAAATAACTGTGTAACAACCACCACAACTGAGACACAGAACATTTCTGTGACCCCAGACGTTTCCTCATGGCCCTTTGCGGTCAGTCCCCCACCCCTCCCCATCAGTGCTAATATCTGATCTGTTCTCTTTCTCTATAGTTTTGCGTTTTTAAGATTTTTATAGAAGTGAAATATTAAAGTGTCTAGCCTTTTGTCTTGGTGCAGGTAGCGGTATTTTGTTCCTGTCAGTGCTGAATAATGTTTTATGGATATACCACAGTTTATCTCTTAAGCAGTTAATAGACATCTGGGTTATTTCTAGAATAAATAACTATTTATAAAAAAGTTTCTTTAACGTTCTCATACACGTCTTTGTAGAGACAGATTTTTTTTTTTTTTCGTTTGAGTGAACATCTAGCAGTGGAATTTCTGGATTATTTGTTAGGTGTATGTTGACTTCTGCCAGAAACTGCTGTTTCCCAAAGTTGCTGTATCATCGTGCAATCTCACTAGCAGTGTATGATTGTTTCAATTGCGCTGCCTCTTCCCAACACTTGGTATTTTCAGGTTGCTTTTCTTTAACGTTAACTGATATTAGTACATGGACAGTAGTGTATCATTGTGCTTTTAACTAGTAACCAATACGTTGAGAAATTTCACATGTGCTTATTTCTCCACCTGTATTTCTTTTGTAAAGTATCAGTTCAAATATTTTATAATTTGTTTTAAAGAATGTGGTATTTATCTTCTTTTTTTTTTTTTTTTGAATTGTATGAATTATTTATATATGCTGAATCAGTTACTTTAAGAGGAGGTATGTGTTTTGCTAACAAGACTTTGGCTTATTTCCTTTCCTAACAGTGTCCTTTAAAGAGTACTTTCTAATTATAGAGAAATCCAATTTATTATTATCCTATGTAAGAAACCTTAATTAAACTGAGGTTGTGGGAATTCCCTGGTGTCCAGAGGTTAGGACTCCAGACTCTCTCTGCTGAGAGCTCACATTCAACCCTTGGCCAGGGAATTAAGATCTCACAAGCCTGGAGTCACACCCAAAACAAAACAGAAACCCAACCTGAGGTCATGAAGATGTTCTCCTATGTTTACTCCTACAAGTTTTATAATTTTAGGTGTTGAGATAATGCTAGAAATGAATATTTTTGCTTAAGAGGTTCATTTTTTGCAGGTCATCACTACACCTGGATCTTCTCTGTTTTGTAGGAGCTGATAAGGTCTTAATATCTATGCTTATTTATATTATCCCAAGAAAACATTTGCTTCCATGGTAGGCATAGACCAGAACTGTCTTGTTTGACTCTCCTAGACATTGTAAGTAACTAATTTGGAATGTCTCTAGTTATAGTTATCTAGACTCAACTTGACTGCATCTGTGCATGCCACATCTCTGTCATATGAGCAGTGAACACTGAAGCAGATGATGCTGGTGGCACAATGACAAATTAGATCCAGGTGATGTGACCTGGTCGCTTCTCTTAAGTACTAATGGTAAATCATGTTGGATATGCTTTCAAACCTTCTCTATAGAAGGTGGTATCCTTAGTCTTCCCTGGGAAAGGAAATGGCAACCTTCTGTAGTATTCTTGCCTAGAAAATTCCATGGACAGAGGAGCTGGTGAACTATCAGTCCATGGGGGCTCAAAGGGTCAGTTGGAATTGAGCATGAGCACCATCCACACTCCTAGTATTGTAGTATTGTAATAAGTCATGCTTTCCACTTGGTAACATTTTTCTTTACCAGAACCAGAAGATACTGAGTAACAAAGGATGAATGATGACTTTTTAAACATATATTTGCCTTTTTTATTTTTTAAGATGCCAAAGCAGATTTCATGATGGTATGTATAGAACTTAATTTGATTTTTAGAGTTTTCAGAAAACTGGAAATGAATTTCTCTTCTGGTTGGATATCTGTTGGGTTGTTAGTTCCTCGTCCCATAAATTTCCTCTCTATTTATTCTGTGTTATTCCACATGGATTCTATAGATTTGATTTAAATTGCACCGACTTGCACAGACATATCTACCCTAGAGAAGTTTGACTCTTTTAACATTCTATTCACCACTAATGTTTCTGTTTCATTTGGGCTTTTAATTTGGATGAATTCCAAATTACTATTTATTCTGATAGAAACACTGCTAATTACACAAAGCATCTTAATAAAGAATAGAAACACAATTCTGAACTTCCTCTTTGTAGTATTCTAATACTTAGTGGCTTTCAAATAGCATTAAGGAACTTTTATCCTATATCTATTATCCCATGCTATTAAAACTCTTGCTACTTGATGTTTTTCTAATGTTGAGCAAACTTTATTTATTTACTTTTTTATAGTTTTTTAATTTAAATTTATTTATTTTAATTGGAGGCTAATTACTTTACAATATCGTATTGGTTTTGCCATACATCAACATGAATCCACCATGGGTGTACACGTGTTCCCCATCCTGAACCCCCCTCCCACCTCCCTCCCTGTACCATCCCTCTGGGTCATCCCAGTGCACCAGCCCCAAGCATCCTGTATCCTGCATCGAACCTGGACTGGCGATTCATTTCATATATGATATTATACATATTTCAATGCATTCTCCCAAATCATCCCCCCCTCTCCCTCTCCCACAGAGTCCAAAAGACTGTTTTATACATCTGTGTCTCTTTTGCTGTCTCGCATACAGGGTTACCATTACCATCTTTCTAAATTCCATATATATGCATTAGTATACTGTGTTGGTGTTTTCCTTTCTGGCTTACTTCACTCTGTATAATAGGCTCCAGTTTCATCCACGTCATTAGAACTGATTCAAATGTATTCTTTTTAATGGCTGAGTAATACTCCATTGTGTTTATGTACCACAGCATTCTTATCCATTCATCTGCTGATGGACATCTAGGTTGCTTCCATGTCCTGGCTATTGCTGCTTGATGTTTTTCTAATGTTGAGCAAACTTTAGATTCAAGGACTTATGGAGAGTTCTTGATCCTTCAGATAAATCTTAAATTTCACCAACTAGAAACACTTAAGCAAACATATTGGCTTGCTGCTAAGGTTTTAACATAAGTCACCAGAGTTGTAGTGAAAATAAAGGAATAAATTTTATTTGCTCAGTCCTGACATTTCTCAAAGTCTGTTAGTCCCTCAGTCATGTCCAACTGTGTGTGACCCCATGGACTGTAGCTGGCCAGGCTCCTCTGTACATGGAATTCTCCAAGCAAGAGAATGCTGGAGAAGTTTGTCATTTCCTCCTCCAGGGCATCTTCCAACTCAGGGATTGAACCCAGGTCTCCTGCATTGCAGGCAGATTCTTTACTGTTACTGGCTCTTATTCTCTTGTTCCCATCTTCATATTACTATAATCGATTGCATTACTTGCTGATTCTTCCTCCCCTCTTTTTATCCACACCCTGTGCTTTGTTTTGAAGTATTCCATCAAGAGGTGAAGTATTTTCCCTGCCTTTTTATTCTGAGTTTAGGCATGTGACTAGCTTAGGCCAATAAGATATCCATGAAGTGAAGTTGCTCAGTCATATCCAACTCTTTGAGACCCCATGGGCTGTAGCCTGCCAGGTTCCTCCATCCATGGGATTTTCCAGGCAAGAGTACTGGAATGAGTTGCCATTTCCTTCTCCAGAGGATCTTCCTGACCCAGGGATCGAACCTGGGTCTCCCGCATTTTAGGCAGACGCTTTACCATCTCAGCCACCAGGGAAGTCCGTAACTGTGATGCAAACAGAGACTTGAAGGAGAGCTTCCAAACTGTGTTTATTCTCCTGTGCTTCAGCCATTGCCATGAAATGCCAGCCTCAGACTAGGTTGCTGGTTCCAGAATAAGGGTAATAAACGTATGAAGCAGAACCCAACTGACCCAGCTAAAATCAGTCTAGATTAGTTTACCCTCAGATGCATGAATGAACCCAGTGTAGATAAACTGAATTTTGCAGACACAGAACAGATGTTTATTGCTATGTAATATTGAGATTTGTCATTGTTCCATAGGTATGTTTAGAAAAAAGCTGATATAATCACCAACCAGGTTAAAAATCTTTTATGGGTACAGAACCTTTGTTTTATTCATTTTGCCTAGCACTCAGTAAAGGCTTATCTAATATACACCTAGATGACTTTGTGGGTGTGTGCTAGCTAAGTCGCTTCAGTTGTGTCCAATCTGCAACCCTAGAGATCAAACCCATAACTCATGTTTCCTACACTGGCAGCTGGGTTCTTTACCATTAGCACCACCTGGAAAGCCCATGACTTCATCAGTAACAATCAGTTGAAAATATTTTTTCTCAAATTTTTGTGTTGATATTCTGAGAGATCATGCTAATAGCTACAATTGAATGTCACAAAATCTAATGCAGAGGTCCATTCAGTTACTAATCTGTAATCAGTCATCACATTTTTTTCCTCCCAAGATCTCCAGGGATAATTTACATGAGCCTCTCTCAGTCCCTGACATAGTTGATATTTAATAGCTCTTAATAGTAAGAGGTTGTGCTGACAAGGATAAGTAGCCATCTCAATGATCTGCAGATCATAAATGAGCAGTGCATGCAGCATTTTTTATACCCCAGATCAACATGGGCAGTAGCATTTTACTTCAAGCAGACTGATCAGATCAGATCAGATCAGTCACTCAGTCGTGTCCGACTCTTTGCGACCCCATGAATCGCAGCACGCCAGGCCTCCCTGTCCATCACCAACTCCCGGAGTTCACTGAGACTCACGTCCAGGCAGACTGAAGAGGGAGCTATTTTTAATCTCACATTCTCCTGTTTTTACCCCAAAGAAAATATCCTTATCTTTTTCCCTATTAAGTGCTGTTCTTAAAAATGGATCTAAATGACAGATAAAGGAGAAATTGCAGGTAGTACTGCCTCTCATGAGGAGGTTTGTATATTAACATTCATTCATTTTTTTGTTCATTAAATTGTGCTGAGTGGCCATTCTGCCCAGCACTGTGAGAAGTGTTGGGGATGTAATGGTGACCAAGATAAACGTGATTTCTTCCTCCATGGAGCTCTTGACTTGGAGGTGGGGGCACATGGGAAGAGATAGACACTGAACAGGAGAAATACATGTGTGAGAAGGAGAGGTAAAGGGCATATTGGAGTGTATGGCCAGAGTTGCTAATCTGATCTGCAGAAGCAGGGAATTCCCCTGGGGAGGTGATGTTTACACTTGAAGTTGGAGTTGGCCCAAGAAGTATCAGAAAATCATTCCTAGAAAGGCAGCTGTTAATGTAAAAGTCCTGGGAGAGATTGATCACAGTTTGTTTCAGGAACTGAAGGTAGTCTAGGACCACTGGAGTCAAAAGAGGGGGATGATCCTGGATGATAACTTGAAAATTATTCAAAGTTTTGTTTGTCAGAATACTGTCTAAGAGAAGTATTTAGATTGCCTGGGATGCTTGTTAAACAAGCAGATTCTGGAATTTTCCCCTTTATTAGATGCTTAGAATCTCTAATCAGAGCCTCTGATCTGTATTTATTTTAATAGGTTCATCCAGCAATTCTTATGCCCCCCACCTAAATTTTGAGAACCACTGGCCTGAATGATTAACAAATAATCAAAGGTTGTTCCTGTTATACTTTTTGTGGCTGGTCTGGTAGTCATTTTTATACAGCCCTATAATCATTTATATGATCTACTGCTAGATTCTCTCATTATCAGGGTCTTTATTCTTAACCACTGCAATTTAAACACTATATTTATTGGCAATTCCAGATGATAGATAAACATGTGCTAAGATGATATCTGTCCATATCTGACTCTTCCAAATATCCCTCAATTTACCACTAAATTGATCCTCAGAAAATATCTGTGATGGTTCCTTTAAGGTTCCTGTGCACATTTTGGTTAGCATTACAAATTGGCTGTCCAACAGAATTAGGTAGAGAAACTATGTATCAGATCCATGATGCTTTGTGAATAATTGACTAGCCACACAGGTGCATAAGATTGAAAATGTGTTTCCTTCTTTTTGTGAGGAATGTGTATTATTAAAATCTGGTGGGGAGGGGAAGATTCCAGGGATTTCTTTTCATCTTTACAATAACAAACTTTTATACATAGTTCATTATATGGCTTATCATGTAGCCAGCATTTTCTAAATTCCTTGACATTATTGTATTAATGCTATCACCTATACCGCTGTTGCCCTGAGAAATAGAAATTCATTCTGATAATGATTGTTACACAATATTGGCTCTATTTTCTTCTTTTCTGGAGATGGGCATGGCTACAGCATGGTGCTACAGTCATTCTCCCTAAAAGCACTCTGCTCTCTCACCTTGTAGCTTTTGTCACAGTTGTAGTGATGTAATAACTTATATAATCATTTCAAGTTTGTTACCATCACTTGATTATAAACCACAAGCGGTCAAGATTCATGGTAAAGTTTAACTTACACTATGTACTTAGTACAGGTAGATGGTTGATGCATAGTTGTTTAATTAACGAGTGAAAGAAAGTGAAAGTGAAGTCGCTCAGTTGTGTCCGACTCTTTGCGACACCATGGACTGTAGCCCACCACGCTCCTCTGTCCATGGGGTTCTCCAGGCAAGAATACTGGAGTGGGTTGCCACTTCCTTCTCCAGGGAATCTTCCAACCCAGGGATCGAACCCAGGTCTCCTGCATTGCAGGCAGACGCTTTAACCTCTAAGCCACCAGGGTTGTTCTAACTAAAGAGTAGGTGAACAGAGAAGAGTGGGGAACTCTGTGTTTCCTCCACTCATTCTTCTCCAGGCTTTCCTGGTCCACTGTGCAGGATGGGGGCCTATGAGGAGGCAGAGGGACCCAGGTAATTAGCTCCTCTCCCCTCCTCCGAACCTCTGCTCAGTCCAGACTCAATCCCTCCCCCTTTGGCTGTGGGTGTCAGATGTCCTGCCACTGTGGACATACACAGATGCGGACATAATTTACTCTGAAGCTAGTGAAGGTTTTAGTGAACTGCCAAATAACTGTTGCCTTCTCACATGGCCCTGATAGCTCAGTTGGTAAAGAATCTGCCTGCAGTGAAGGAGATACCAATTTGATTCCTGGGTTGGGAAGATCCCCTGGAGAAGAGATAGGCTACCAACTCCAGTATTCTTGGATTTCCCTTGTGGCTAAGGTGGTAAAGAATCCGCCTGCAATGCAGGAGTCCTGGGTTCAATCCCTGGGTTGGGAAGATCTGCTGGAGAAGGGAAAGGCTACCCACTCCAATATTCTGGCCCGGGGAATTTCAAAGTTCCAAAGAATAGCAAGGAGAGATAAGAAAGCTTTCCTCAGTGATCAATGCAAAGAAATAGAGGAAACTAATAGAATGGGAAAGACTAGAGATCTCTTCAAGAAAATTAGAGATACCAAGGGAACACTTCATGCAAAAATGGGCTCAATAAAGGACAGCAATGGTATGGACCTAACAGTAGCAGAAGATATTAAGAATAGGTGCCAAGAATACACAGAACTATACAAAAACGATCTTCATGACCCAGATAACCATGGTGGTGTGATCACTCACCTACAGCCAGACATCCTGGGATATGAATGGGCCTTAGGAAGCATCACTATGAACAAAGCTAGTGGAAGTGATGGAATTTCAGTTGAGCTATTTCAAATTCTAAAAGACGACACTGTGAAAGTGCTGCAATCAATATGCCAGCAAATTTGGAAAACTCAGCAGTGGCCACAGGACTGGAAAATGTCAGTTTTCATTCCAAGCCCAAAGAAAGGCAATGCCAAAGAATGTTCAAACTACTGCATAATTGCACTCATCTCACACACTAGAAAGAGGAAACGTGGAAAGGGGGAGGAAAAGAGAGGGAGGGGGGTGGCCACTTCTCTTCTCCCTGCTGCTGTGTGTCTGTCAGTTAATAAGAATGAAAAAACTTTTAATCAAAGTACTGCTGCTGCTAAGTCACTTCAGTCGTGTCTGATTCTGTGCGACCCCATAGACGGCAGCCCACCAGGCTCCCCCGTCCCTGGGATTCTCCAGGCAAGAACACTGGAGTGGGTTGCCATTTCCTTCTCCAATGCATGAAAGTGAAAAGTGAAAGTGAAGTCACTCAATCGTGTCCGACCCTCAGCGACCCCATGGACTGAGGTCCACCAGGCTTCTCCGTCCATGGGATTTTCCAGGCAGGAGTACCGGAGTGGAGTGCCACTGCCTTCTAGGTTACCTTGAAGATACGGGACTCAAGAAACACAGCAGCACGATTATATAAAACTGTATATTTATTTTAAATCCTGCATTTTCTTCCCTGGATTTCAAGCACAACATGTTGAATCCTAGCCACACAAATAAATATGATATTTCTTTTTCTTTACTCACACATGAATTTGAGGTGAGAATGGGCACCAGATTAAATCCTTTTTTTTTTTCATCCTTAAGAGTATTTCAAGGTCAAGTTAGTTGCTTTATTAGTTTTTTCAAATATTTGTTCTCTCCTCAAAAATATGTATATTATTAGTCATTTTCATATTTTTTACAAAATTTTTAACAGTTTCTGATTTCTAGGTTGATTGAGTTTCAGTAAGTAAATCATAGTAGTCTAAGTATGGTCCTTGAAAATCAGATTAAAGGGCATTAAAAGCATTAAATGTAAAAATTGGTAGTGGAAGAAGTTTACTGCAGGTTAATGAAATGGATGTAACTTAGTTGGAAAGAAATAAAATACCAATTGAAGATTACTGTTCTATTGTAATCCTTCTAGTAGACATTAAATTTGACTTTCTAAAGGTATTTTTTAATTCCTATCCACCCCTTTCTAAACGAGTGAAAATTTCATGTTACTCTAATACTATGATGTGTATTTTGCAAAAAATATAAATATAGTTATTACTACAACTATTCCTAATGAAAAATTTTTTTGGTCAAAAGAATGAGAAATATCTTTAATTGTTACATGGATACTATTTTTACTCATAAAGCTAAGCAATTCTAATAGATTAAAATTTATCTAAGTCATGCCTTATTAGTGGCATTTTTCCTGCAATAAGATCACAAAGGTTACTTTTATTTTTCTCGTTTCACCCATCGGGTTAAGGAGGCTCCGTTACTCCTGCCACTTTTAGTAGCCTTTGTTTTTAACTTCATTCTCTGTGAGTAGGGGGAGTAGGCATGTGACTTTGCAGGTGCAAAGGAGAAAATGAGAGAGTTTGAGTCTTACTTCCCTCTGAAGTGAGAACTATCAAACCCAAACTTATGGTTTCCCCTTTGGTTGTGTGGATAAGAATGACCAACTCTCAGGGAGCATCATCTAAGTCACTTCTCTGCTTAAAAATGTTGCAGCAGTTCTCACTGTCTACATCAGAGGTTCTCACATTTTATTGATCATTAGAATCACCTAGAGAGCTTGTGAAATTATGGATTGCTGGGCCTGCTACAGAGTTCCTAATTCAGTCATTCTGGGATGAGGAGCATACGTTAATTCCTGGACTATAAGATGACAACTAAAATTCTCTTGTCTTAACAGGTTTATCATAGTCCAGAGGCAGCAGAGATCACTGATTATGAGTGTGAGCTCTGGAATCAAAACCCAGAGGTTCAAAATTTTGCCATCTACTCATTTAACCACTGTGTAACCATGACAACATTACTGAACTTGTAAAATTGGTATAATAATAATATCTCCTTCTTAGGGTTTTTATGAATATTGTATGAACTGGACATTATAATATGCTAAAGATAATGCATCTGACTGTGGTAGGTGCCAGATGAATATCAACTTTATCATTATTATATTTCTCCAATCTCTTTCTTAGTAGGATGTCTTAGTTCCAGCCACACCATACCTACTCTAGACTATAGTTGCATCTTTGTTTTTCCCTCTGTGGAGTCTTCAAAAGTCCAGTTTTCTCAATACAGTTTCTACTTTTTCCTACATCACTCCCATCTTCAGTACCTAACTCCTAATCGTTTCTGAGATCTCTACTTTTATGTTTTATTTCTCCAGGGAAGCCCAGACCAACCACAATTTTGTGTACTTTGCCACTGAAATACTGTAGTTTATATACTCATTGTTCATATCTATCTTCTCTACTAGTCTCTAGGATCATGAAGGCAGGGACCATCTGTTCATTGGTGAAATCACATGCTCAATAGCTACTTAACAAGTATGTGCTGAGTATGTGATGAATCATTACTCATGCTATCCCTTGGGGTCCTGGCTGGGGCTCACAAAGAAAACTGTACGGAGAGATCTTGCCCAATTACTGGGAAAAATGTGCTGATGCTGGAGATTTCAATTTTATTTTTTGTTGCTATTGTTCTCACTGAGCATAAAAATGAGTGACTAGCCTGTCTAGTGAAGTTCTATCAGAGGTATATGTCAGATCATACAGTTTTACTATAGGAATTTCAATTTCTTTAATATTTTGACACGTCCTTCTGTTATTGTTGTAGGGTAGTCGCTAAGTTGTGTCCAGCTCTTTGTGACCCCACGGACTGCTGCACACCAGGCTTCCCTGTCCTTCACTATCTCCTGGAATTTGCTCAAATTCATGTCCATGAGTCAATGATGCCATCCAACCATCGCATCCTCTGCCACCCTCTTTTCCTTTTACCTTCAACCTTTCACAGCATCAGGGTCTTTTCTAATTTCTTGGCTCTTCTCATCAGGTGTCCAGAGTATAGGAGTTTTAGCTTCAGCATCCAGTGGATATTCAGGGATGATTTCCTTTAGGATTTACTGGTTTTCTCTCCTTGCAGGCCAAGGGACTCTCAAGAATCTTCTCCAGCACCATAATTCAAAAACATCAATTCTTTTTGCACTCACTCTTCTTTATGGTCAGCATCTACAGATGACTACTGGAAAGCTAGCTTGTACTATATGGACATTTGTCTACAAAGTGACATCTCTGGTTTTTAATATACTATCTGTGTTTCTCATAGTTTTCCTTCCATGAGCAAGCGTCTTTTAATTTCGTGGCTGCAGTCACCATCTGCAGTGATTTTGGAGCTCAAGAAAATAAAGTCTGTCACTGTTTCCATTGTTTCCCCATATATTTGCCATGAAGTGATGGGAGAGGATGCCATGATCTTATTTCTCTGAATGTTGAGTTTTAAGCCAGCCTTTTCACTCTCCTCTTTCACCTTCATCAAGAGGCTCTTTAGTTCCTTTTCACTTTCAGCCATAAGGGTGGTGTCATCTGCATATCTGAAGTTATTGGTATTTCTCCTGGCAGCCTTGATTCCAGCTTGTACTTCATCCATCCTGGCATTTTGCATGATGTACTCTGCATAGAAGTTAAATAAGCAGGGCAACAATACAAAGCCTTGATGTACTCCTTTTCCTATTTGGAACCAGTCTGTTGTTCCATGTCCAGTTCTAACTGTTGCTTCTTGACCTGCATACAGATTTCTCAGGAGGCAGGTAATGTGGTCTGGTATTTCCACCTCTTTAAGAATTTTCCACAGTTTGTTGTGATCCAAACAGTCAAAGGCTTTAGTGTAGTCATTGAAGCAGAACTAGATGCTTTTCTAGAATTTCATTGTTTTTTTCTGTAATCCAACAGATGCTGGCAATTTGATCTCTGGTTCCTCTGTGTTTTCTAAACCCACCTTGTACATCTGGAAGTTCTCAGTTCACATACTGTTGAAGCCTAGCTTGAAGAATTTTGAACATAATCTTGCTAGCATGTAAAATAAGTGCAATTGTCTGGTAGTTGGAGTACTCTTTGGCATTGCCTTTCTTTGGGATTTGAATGAAAACTGACCTTTTCTAGTTCTGTGGCTACTGCTGAGTTTTCCAAATTTGCTAACCTATTGAGTGTAGCACTTTAATAGCATCATCTTTTAGAATTTGAAATAACTCAGCTGGAATTCCATCCCTCCACTAGCTTTGTTTGTAGTAATACTCCCTAAGGCCCACATGACTTCACATTCCAGGATATCTGGCTCTAGGAGAGTAACCACACAGTGGTTATCTGGGTCATTAGAAACTTTTTTGTATAGTTCTTTTGTGTATTTTGCCACATCCTCTTAATCTCTTCTGCTTCTGTTAGGTCCTTACTATTACTGTCCTTTATTGTGCCCATCCTTGCATGAAATGTTCCCTTGCTATCTCCAATTTTCTTGAAGAGATCTCTGGTCTTTCCCATTCTTTCATTTTTCTCTATATCTTTGCATTGTTGATTTAAGAAACCTTTCTTAATGCTCCTTGCTTTTCTTTGGAACTCTGCATTTAGGTGGGCATATCTATCCCTTTCTACCTTGCTTTTTGCTTCTCTTCTTTCCCCAGTTATTTGTAAAACCTCCTCAGACAACCACTTTGCCTACTTGCATTTCTTTTTCTATTGGATGGTTTTGGTCAATGCCTCCTGTACAGTGTTACGAACCTCTGTCCGTAGTTCTTCAGGCACTCTGTCTACCAGACCTAATCCCTTGAACCAATTCATCACTCTACTGGATAATCATAAGGGGTTTGATAGACTGCCTGATGAACTATGGACTGAGGTTCATGACATTGTACAGGAGACAGGGATCAAGACCATCCCCATGGAAAAGAAAGGCAAAAAAGCAAAATGGCTGTCTGAGGAGGCCTTACAAATAGCTGTGAAAAGAAGAGAAGCAAAAAGCAAAGGAGAAAAGGAAAGATATAAGCATCTGAATGCAGAGTTCCAAAGAATAGCAAGAAGAGATAAGAAAGCCTTCCTCAGGATCAATGCAAAGAAATAAAGGAAAACAACAGAATGGGAAAGACTAGAGATCTCTTCAAGAAAATTAGAGATACTAAGGGAACATTTCATGCAAAAATGGGCACAATAAAGGACAGAAATGGTATGGACCTAACAGAAGCAGAAGATATTAAGAAGAGGTGGCAAGAATACACAGAAGAACTGTACAAAAAAGATCTTCACGACCAAGGTAATCACGATGGTGTGATCACTCACCTAGAGCCAGACATCCTGGAATGTGAAGTCTAGTGGGCCTTAGAGAGCATCACTATGAACAAAGCTAGTGGAGGTGATGGCATTCCATTTGAGCTATTTCAAATCCTGAAAGATGATGCTGTGAAAGTGCTGCACTCAATATGCCAGAAAATTTGGAAAACTCAGCAGTGGCCACAGGACTGGAAAAGGGCAGTTTTCGTTCCAATCCCAAAGAAAGGCAATGCCAAAGAATGTTCAAACTACCACACAATTGCACTCATCTCACATGCTAGTAAAGTAATGCTCAAAATTCTCCAAGCCAGGCTTCAGCAATACGTGAACCGTGAACTTCCAGATGTTCAAGCTGGTTTTAGAAAAGGCAGAGGAACCAGAGACCAAATTGCCAACATCTGCTGGATCATGGAAAAAGCAAGAGAGTTCCAGAAAAACATCTATTTCTGCTTTATTGACTATGCCAAAGCCTTTGACTGTGTGGATCACAATAAACTGTGGAAAATTCTGTAAGAGATGGGAATACCAGACCACCTGACCTGCCTCTAGAGAAATCTGTATGCAGGTCAGGAAGCAACAGTTAGAACTGGACATGGAACAACAGACTGGTTCCAAATAGGAAAAGGAGTACATCAAGGCTATGTATTGTCACCCTGCTTATTTAACTTCTATGCAGTACATCATGAGAAATGCTGGACTAGAAGAAGCACAAGCTGGAATCAAGATTGCCGGGAGAAATATCAATAACCTCAGATATGCAGATGACACCACCCTTATGGCAGAAAGTGAAGAGGAACTAAAAAGCCTCTTGATGAAGGTGAAAGAGGAGAGTGAAAAAGTTGGCTTAAAACTCGACATTCAGAAAACGAAGATCATGGCATCTGGTCCCAATCACTTTATGGGAAATAGATGGGGAAACAGTAGAAACAGTGTCAGACTTTATCTTTTTGGGCTCCAAAATCACTGCAGATGGTGACTGCAGCCATGAAATTAAAAGACGCTTACTCCTTGGAAGAAAAGTTATGACCAACCTAGATAGCATATTCAAAAGCAGAGACATTACTTTACCAACAAAGGTCCATCTAGTCAAGGCTATGGTTTTTCCAGTGGTCATGTATGGATGTGAGAGTTTGACTGTGAAGAAAGCTGAGCACTGAAGAATTGATGCTTTTGAACTGTGGTGTTGGAGAAGACTCTTGAGAGTCCCTTGGACTGCAAGGAGATCCAACCAGTCCATTCTGAAGGAGATCAGCCCTGGGATTTGTTTGGAAGGAATGATGCTAAAGCTGAAACTCCAGTACTTCGGCCACCTCATGCGAAGAGTTGACTCATTGGAAAAGACTCTGATGCTGGGAGGGATTGGGGGCAGGAGGAGAAGGGGACAACAGAGGCTGAGATGGCTGGATGGCATCACTGACTCGATGGACGTGAGTCTGAGTGAACTCCGGGAGTTGGTGATGGACAGGGAGGCCTGGCGTGCTGCAATTCATGGGGTTGCAAAGAGTCGGACATGACTGAGCAACTGAACTGAACTGAACTGAACTGAAGGGGTTTGATTTAGGTCATACTTTCTTCAATTCAAGCCTGAATTTTGCAATAAGGAGTTCATGATCTGAGCTATAGTCAGCTCCAGCTCTTGTTCTTTCTGACTCTATAAAACTTCTTTATCTTTGACTCCAAAGAATATAATCAGTCTGATTCTGGTTTTGAACATTTGGTGATGTCCATGTGTAGAGTCATTTCTTGTGTTGTTGAAAACGGGTGTTAGCTATGACTGGTTAGTTCTCTTGACAAAACTGCTAGCCTTGTCCCTGCTTTATTTTATACTCCAAGACCAAGCTTGCCTGTTTTTCCAGGTATCTCTTTGACTTCTTTCTTTTATATTCCAGTCCCCTATGATGAAAAGGATGTCTTTTTCTAGTATTAGTTCTAGAAGATCTTGTAGGTCTTCATAGAACCAGTTAACTTCAGTTTCTTCAGCAATAATGGTTTGGGCATAGACTTAGATTACTGTGACGCTGAATGTTTTGCCTTGGAAATGAACTGAGATCATTCTGTTGTTTTTGAAATTGCACCCAAGTACTGCATTGCAGATTCTTTTGTTGACTATGAGGGCAACTCCATTTCTTCTAAGGGATTCTTGCCCACAGTAGTAGATATAATGGTCATCTAAATTACCTTTGCCCATTCCCGTCCATTTTAGTTCACCCATTCCTAAGATGTCTATGTTCACTTTTGCATCTTCTGCTTGACCATGTCCAGTTTACCTTGATTCATGGACCTGACATTCCAGGTTCCTATGCAGTATTGTTCTTTACATCATCAAACTTTACTTTCACCACCAGACACACCCGCAACTGAGCATCATCTCTGCTTTGGCCCAGACACTTCATTCTTTCCGGAGCTATTAGTATTTGCCCTCTGCTCTTCTCCAGAAGCATATTGGACACCTACTGACCTGGGAGGCTCATCTTCTGGTGTCATATCTTTTTACCTTTTCATTTTGTTCATGGTGTTCTTGTGGCAAGAAAACTGGAGTGGTTTGCTATTCTCTCCTCCAGTGGACCATGTTTTGTCAGAAGTCTCCGCTATGACCCATCCATCTTAGGGATGGCTCATAGCTTCACTGAATTACACAAGCCCCTTCACCACGACAAGACTGTGATCCATAAAGGGGATCTTTCTACTATTATTAAATTCTAAAAAATGGTCAGGCTAAAAAGGACTCTGGAAAGCATGTACTGACATAGGAGTTTTCACAGTCTGATGTGGCTATTTTGTATAACCAACATAGCACAACATTTAAAATCATAGATAAAGAACTAGAGCACTGATGTAAGACTGACTGATGACTCTGGTCATGATTTACCTTTCTGAGACCAGATTCTTCCTTTCTAAATTGGGTGTAATTATAATTACCAAACAGTTATTTTGTGAGGCATTTATCATTTACTCTTAGGAACTAAAGGAGAAAGATTTTTATCTCTTCATTGTTTTATGACGTGGCATTTATGTTTTTCTGGTCGTGGAGATTCAGTTAAACACTAATAGTATATAACTCTGCATTTACTTGATTTTGTGAAAGGAGAAAAAATTTCAGCATTTGATGAGGGGAGAAGTGGGAATGATGACCAAATAGTAAAAAACAAGTCAGTGATGTAATTTACAGGAATCTCCATAAAACTACACTCAGGATGATTTAAGGATCTTTAAGTATAGAGCAGGCTTCCCTAGTTTATCAGTGGTAAAGAACCCATTTGCCAATGCAGGAGATGCAGGTTCAATCACTGGGTCATGGAAGATCCAGTATTCTTGCCTGGGGAATCTCATAGACAGAGAAGCCTGGTGGACTGCAATGCATGGGGTCACGAAGGATCAGGTACAACTTTAGCAACTCAGCATGCATGAAAGTATACAGCACATACGATCGCCTAAGAGTTTGATTACTAGAGAATTTTTGAGTTTGTCTTTAATGAACTAGTGTAACATTCTATAACCCTGTTTCCATATTGACCTACGATATTGATATTCCATATTGACCAAGCCAGATGCTGGGGTGTAGCATGGGGCAATCCCAATTTTGCATCAACTTTCTGCTATTATCCTTCCATATGAGATCAGGTGGGTCCGATAATGTCTAAGGATTAAGCAGCTGCAAATTCCAATGATTCTGGAACAGTTGGAAGCATTCTTTTCTCTGATCCATTTCCCTCCAGGCTGTTTGAGCAGGCTTTCTATACAACACCACTATTGAACTTTCTGGATGAAATGATAATTGCCCGTTTCTGTTGAGGGACATAGACTGTCAGCTCCTTGAGGACAACAAGGAGGTGTTACTCATATGGATACCTCAGTGCTTGGCACAGTACCTGGCCCAGAGTAGGGGCTCCATTGTTGAGCTGAACTGCAGCTGAACTGAATTAAATGCTCTAAGATTCATAAAGTGTAAACAGCTAGAGAACTGTCTAAGATGTCTCTAAGTTCACTTTTAACAGTGAACCATTTTGAAACTGTGAGACCACCAATCAAGAAAGATTCAAATACAAGGATGTAGATTTAGGGGCAAGTTATCTGCTTCTCTAAGAAAGAAACTATTTGTCATCTGCTCCTTCCACTCGCTGCCCTTTTAGTTGGTAGAACCAAACTGAAGAATCTAAAAAACCTTAAGATCCAGATTATATGAATCAACTTTCACTGCTACTTTATAAGTACAGTCTTCATAGTATATATATTGTCAGATTAGTACTTCTGGATGCTCCTCAGTGATCTAAGAAGGCAACAATACTGATAAAATAGGATTCTAAATAATCACATTTCTTAAATGCCATTGAGGTAGAAGTCACTTTTCCCCCTTAATATTAGTCATCTAATAATCTCAGCAGAGAATCTTTTTTTTATCTTTTTTTTTAAATTTAAATTTATTTATTTTAATTAGAGGCTAATTACTTTACAATATTGCATTAGTTTTGCCATACATCAACATGAATCCTCCACGGATGTACACGTGTTCCCAATCCTGAACCCCCCTCCCTTCTCCCTCCCCATACCATCCCTCTGGGTCATCCCAGTGCACCAGCCCCAAGCATCCTGTACACTGCATCAAACCTGGACTGGCGATTCATTTCATATATGATATTATACATGTTTCAATGCATTCTCCCAAATCACCCCCCCTTTCCTCTCCCACAGAGTCCAAAAGACTGTTCTATACATCTGTGTCTCTTTTGCTGTCTCGCATACAGGGTTATCATTACCATCTTTCTAAATTCCATATATATGCGTTAGTATACTGTATTGGTGTTTTTCTTTCTGGCTTACTTCACTCTGTATTACAGGCTCCAGTTTCATCCACCTCATTAGAACTGATTCAAATGTATTCTTTTTAATGGCTGAGGAATACTCCATTGTATATATGTACCTCAACTTTCTTATCCATTCATCTGCTGATGGGCATCTAGGTTGCTTCCATGTCCTGGCTATTATAAACAGTGCTGCGATGAACATTGGGGTACACGTGTCTCTTTCAATTCTGGTTTCCTCAGTATGTATGCCCAGTACTGGGATTGCTGGGTCATAAGGCAGTTCTATTTCCAGTTTTTTAAGGAATCTCCACACTGTTCTCCATAGTGGCTGTACTAGTTTACATTCCCACCGACAGTGTAAGCGGGTTCCCTTTTCTCCACATCCTCTCCAGCATTTATTGCTTGTAGACTTTTGGATCGCAGCCATTCTGACTGGTGTGAAATGGTACCTCATAGTGGTTTTGATTTGCATTTCTCTGATAATGAGTGATGTTGAGCATCTTTTCATGTGTTTGTTAGCCATCTGTATGTCTTCTTTGGAGAAATGTCTATTTAGTTCTTTGGCCCATTTTTTGATTGGTTAGTTTATTTTTCTGGAATTGAGCTGTAGGAGTTGCTTGTATATTTTTGAGGTTAGTTGTTTGTCAGTTGCTTCATTTGCTATTATTTTCTCCCATTCTGAAGGCTGTCTCTTCACCTTGCTTATATTTTCTTTTGTTGTGCAGAAGCTTTTAATTTTAATTAGATTCCATTTCCCATTTGTTTATTGTTGCTCTTATTTCCAATATTCTGGGAGGTGGGTCATAGAGGATCCTGCTGTGATGTATGAGGGAGAGTGTTTTGCCTATGTTCTCCTCAAAGAGTTTTATAGTTTATGGTCTTATGTTTAGATCTTTAATCCATTTTGAGTTTATTTTTGTGTATTGTGTTAGAAAGTCTTCCAGTTTCATTCTTTCAGCAGAGAATCTTGACAAATTCTTTTTTTTTTATTTTATTTTATTTTTAAACTTTACAATATTGTATTAGTTTTGCCCAACATCGAAATGAATCCGCCACAGGTATACCCGTGTAAATTCAAAAAATTAGACCTATTTTCACTAGGGAACCTGAAAGTGAATAACAAGGGATCAACTATCAAGAATTTCTTTAAATGCTTTACATTCTCTTCACCAAAACTCAGTACCCAGTGGCAATTCTACCAGCAGAAATCTCTGATCCAAAGGAGAGTCACATGTTGACCTTCTTGCTTTTCAAACCTGGGATAAAACAAACCCTTTACCCATTTGGGGTTAGTAAGAAAAGTCAAACCCATAAAGGGATTTCAGTTTCCTCTGTAAGCTGTAGTCATTGTGAATTCTCTCCTCTAGATCACAAAGGGGACTATTAGAGACAGACCTTCTGCCCTTCAAGATAAAGTGACTTCTCTTCAAAATAAATGAATTAAAATTCTGTCTCTGTATGCCTCCTCTCTAAGTTCCTACCTCCTCCAGGTACATTCTATACAGAAACTCAGATGGATTAATATTTTATGTCCAATTAAAAATAGCTGCAAAAAAATGCCCTATAATGCCATGGTGGACATAGATCAACAGTGATGTTCAACTTGAACTCTAGGGAAGAACGATCTCCAATTATATGCATGCATATGCAATAAGTCTATGAATCATTCAATCACAGGTTAAGGTTTAGAAAGATGGATAGGTACTCAGATGAATAAGAAAATAAAATGAAATTCTGTGTTACTGTCAAAGTAATAGCATGCCTATTTTTCTTTCTGGCTATGAATCTATAAAACCTAAACATCTAATTGAAAAAATGAAAATTAAAATTCAGTGATTTTACCCATATAATATTGAGCAGTTTTTAGAAAATTTCCTTCATCAAAAAGAAGTTTATAGTTATAGACATACCTCAAAGATATTCTGGGTTCAGTTCCAGACCCCTGCAATAAAACAAATGCTGCAATAAAGTGAGTCATAGAACTTTTTGGTTTCCTGGTACATATGAAAGTCATGTTTATACTATACTGTAGTCTATTAAGTATGTAAAAGTGTTGTAGCCAAAATAATAATGTATCAGTACATTACCTTTAATAACTATTGTACTGTTGAAAAATGCTTGCAGTCATCTGGGCCTTGAGTGAGTTGTAATCTCTTTGCTGGTGGAGGTTCTTGTCTTAATGCTGATAGCTGCTCACTGAGCAGGGTGGTAGTTGCAGAAAGTTGGGGTGGGTATGGTCATTTCTTAAGACAGCAATGAAGTTTGCTGCCTCCATTGACTCTTCCATTCACATAAACACTTAGAGGTGTTGTGTGCTTATTAATTGGTCTAATTTCATTATTACTGTGTCTGAGGAAAAGGGAAGAGACCAGGAATGGTCAATTGGTGGAGCAGTCAGAACCCAAACAAGATTTATTGATTAAGCTGTCTTATGTGGACATAGTTTATGGCAACCACCACCACCCCCAGTTACAATAGTAACATCAGAATCACTGATCACTCTTATAAATATAATAAAATGAAAATATTTTAAATATTGTGACAATTATCAGAATGTGACACAGAGACATGAAGTGAGCAAATGCTGTTAGAAAAATGGCACCAGTAGATTTTCTTGATAAAGGATTGTTTCAGATCTTCAATTTGTAAAAAAACACAATATCATGAAGCATGATAAAGTGCAGTAAAAGAAGACATGTCAGGACTAACATCAGTTGAGTTCAATTCAGTCACTCAGTCGTGTCTGACTTTGAGACACCATGGACTGCAGCACACCAGGCTTCCCTGTCCATCCCCAATTCCTGGAGCTTGCTCAAACTCATGTCCATAGAGTCAGTGATGCCATCCAACCATTTCATCCTCTGTCATTCCCTTCTCCTCCTGCCTTCAATCTTCCCCAGCATCAGGGTCTTTTCAAAGGAGCCCATTTTTCTCGTCATGTGGCCAAAGTGTTGGAGTTTCAGCTTCAGCATCAGTCCTTCCAATGAATATTCAGGACCGATTTCCTTTAGGATGGACTGGTTGGATCTCCTTACAGTCCAAGGGACTCTCAAGAGTCTTCTCAAACACCACAGTTCAAAAGCATCAATTCTTCAGTGTTCAGCTTTCTTTATAGTCCAACTCTCACATCCATATATGACTACTGGAAAAACCATAGCTTTGACTAAACAGACCTCTGTCAGCAAAGTAATGTCTCTACTTTTTAATATGCTCTCTAGGTTGCTGCTAAGTTGCTTCAGTTGTGTCCGACTCTGTGCGACCCCATAGATGGCAGCCCATCAGGCTCCCCTATCCCTGGGATCCTCCAGGTAAGAACACTGGAGTGGGTTGCTATTTCCTTCTCCAATGCATGAAAGTGAAAAGTGAAAGTGAAGTCGCTCAGTCATGTCCAACCCTCAGCGACCCCATGGACTGCAGCCTTCCAGGCTCCTCAGTCCATGGGATTTTCCAGGCAAGAATACTGGAGTGGGGTGCCATTGCCTTCTAGGTTGGTCATAGCTTTTTTTTTCCAAGGAGCAAGCATCTTTTAATTTCATGGCTGCATTCACCATCTGCAGTGATTTTGGAGCCCAAGAAAATAAAGTCTCTCACTGTTTCCATTGTTTCCTCATCTATTTGCTATGAAGTGATGGGAGAGAATGCCATGATGTTCATTTTTTGAATGTTGAGTTTTAAGCCAACTTTTTCATTCTTCTATTTCACTTTCATCAAGAGGTTCTTTAGTTCCTCTTTGCTTTCTGCCATAAGGGTTTAAGGGTGGTATCATTTGCATATCTAAGCGTATTGATATTTCTCCCAGCATTCTTGATTCCAGCTTGTGCTTCATCCAGCCCAGCATTTTGCATGATGTACTCTGCATACCAGTTAAATAAACAATATACAATATACAGACAATATACAGCCTTGATGTACTCCTTTCCCAATTTGGAAATAGTCCATTTTTCCATGAGATAGTCCAAGTGCAGTTCTAACTGTTGCTTCTTGACCTGTGTACAGACTTCTCAGGAGGCAGGTTAGGTGACCTGGTATTCCCATCTCTTGAAGAATTTTCTGCAGTTTGTTGTGGTCTACACAGTCAAAGGTTTTGGTATAATCCATAAAGTAGATGTAGATGTTTTTCTGAAATTCTGTTGCTTTTTCTGTGATCCAATGGATATTGACAATTTGATCTCTGGTTCCTCTGCCTTTTCTAAATCCAGCTTGAACATCTGGAAGTTCTCGGTTCATGTACTACTGAAGCCTGGCTTGGAGAATTTGGGGCATTACTTTGCTAGCATGTGAGATGAGTGCAGTTGTGCGGTAGTTTGAACATTCTATATATTGCATATATATGACTAACATATATGCAATATTTTATAAAAGTCTAATGTGAGATAGTGTTTCTGTGATTAGAAATAAGATATTTTACTCTTCAAAACTGTTTATGAAGAAAATGTTCTATTTATGCCGAGGGCTAATACAAAATAATCCATCATTTGTTTGGGGAGAAATTTCCAACTTGTAGTTTAGATATTTTGTTAGCTTGCAGATTTGGAAGAACATAGATATAATGCCTAGAAATAATATCAGAATAGAAATGGATTTTAGATAGGTAGAACAGAAATCATAGGAAACTAACATCATAGATGTTGCAGCCTCGGAAGTAGCTTGAGCTTACAAAATAGCATTAAATCAATTTCTCTTTGGTAAACTCTTAGAAATAAAGGGTATGTATTTTGGGGTTATTTGGTTCTGATCTTGATCTGGACAACAAAACTGCCTGGCAAAGGCTCCTGAAAAAAAAGTACAAATCTGAAAGAGCCTCTAAGAGAACTTAAAAAAAAACCCTCCACTTTCCTCTCCAAGCCCAATATATAAGACATTCTGTAAAAGTCAACATAAAAACTCAGCTTAAACAAGTCATAGTTTTAATAAAGAAAATTTGAATTCTGATCAAATTCATAGAATAGCCGTCTTACCCATGATTCTGAAATTCATATAACAAAATGAATCCAGTGTTAAAAAAAAAAAAAAAGATTATGTCAAGTAGACGAGTTATCTTATAAAGCTTCAGAGAAGGTTGACATTCAATCAATAAAAATTGTCTTTGTTTACTCTTGTTCTCATCAAAATGAGCATTTTCCCAAAGACTGGAAAGTCTACAACTGCTTTGCCAACTACAGTCCATTAAAAAAAAAACAAATGGATCAAATTCTTCCACTTAGAGCATGTCTGCTTTAGTTCATTGGAAGCTCTCTCAAAGTAAATTATAATCCTCATGAAAGTTCCTGCCTCTATAGACATTAACTTATAATTTCAGCATGTGGTTATTAGTCCAAATGAGATCGTTTGTCTCCACTGGATGTTTTATTGTCATGTATGTATGGGCATAGTGATCAAGAATTTCAGAAAAGGATGTCAAGTTAAAGCATTTCAAGGTATTGAAGCAAAGAGATACGTACATTGTAGCATCATATCTTAGACAGTAGTGGTTATATTTGGCTTGATTGTTTACAAAAAAAAGTGTTTTAAGAGCAATGTAAGTGTCAGAATTGAAGAGGAAATGGCAAGAAGTCAAATTCATGTATCTGCATGAGCCTCTTGAGTTCTTATTCACACACCGGGTATGAAGTAGAAGGAATATTGCCTCTTAGAAAGGGTTGTTATGTTTACTGCTTTATAGAAAGGGCGACATCGAATAGTTCATGGGGTTTAGATAGGCAGCTGTTCATACAATAAAAATAGAAGTAAAATGTTTTATCTGTTTGCTTAAGAATTAATTGTCTTCTTGTTGTTTGGTCACTAAGTCATGTCCCACTCCCTGAGACCCCATGAACTGCAGCACACCAGGCTGCCCTGTCCTTCACTATCTCCCTGAGTTTGCTGAAACTCAGGTCCATTGTGTCAGTGATGCCACCCAAACATCTCATCCTCTGTCGTCCCCTTTTCCACCTGCCCTCAATCTTTCCCAGCATCAGGGTCTTTTCCAATGAATCAGCTCTTTGCATCAGGTGGCCAAAGTATTAGAACTTCAGCATCAGTCCTTCCAATGAATATTCATTGTTGATTTCCTTTAGGATGGACTGGTTTGCATGGTTGCGATCATCAAAGCACTTTCGCCATGGAATTATATTCTATGGTCAAGAACTGACAAAATAGGAATATAAACCATAGCAGTAGGTTTAGTTTGGAGGATCAGGAGACAAGCAAAGAGGAGATACTGTTATTAAAACAAATTTGTTGAGTGAGTGTTTCACAGTTACATATTGTCATAGATCTAGGAAAGGATTATTATTGTTATATTTTAATGTTTTTAAAAAGGTATTTGATTGGCAACCTTAATTCCTGGGGACTCTTTACCAAATATATTGTTTCAAAAGTCATTTTGGCCAAATCATTGTTTAGATATACTGGTGTTTCCCACTTAAATTCATGGTAGATGGAGGTTCCCTGTGGACTGGGGAGTCCAGGATTGGCAGTAGCTATGGTTTTTGTATAAAATAGAGAATTCCTATAGAGTGAAGGAGGTCGTGGGGAGGTCCAAAGCCTTTACTGCACCAAGGAAAGGCATCATACCACCATATTTGTTGAATAGGTAGAAAAACATCCATGCTAAATGCTTTTAATCATTCTTACTGACAGCTGTCAAATTCCAATAAAATGAACCTTAAAAATACCATTCATAAAACAGACTTAAGTGACCTTGAATGTTCTTTAAACTCCAGCTTATCATGAACAAACCCATACTTGGTTCGTATGCAATGCATTAATCATCAACTGTATAAAATAAGCCACCTAATAAAATTAAATTAAATCTCAATTTATCAAAACATTAACATGCTAACAACTACCAATTTTAAGTCACAGTGTAAAGATGAAATGAATAAAACACTAGAATCACTATACTAAACAATATAATTGAAGTTAAAATGCTATTTTCTGTGGTTCTTTTTGCAGAAAATAACAAGTTGTTTACTTTAATGCAGTGACATTTTATTTTGTGATTAATTTTAAAATAACATTGTAAAAACTACAAACTCATTTTAATTTGACAAGCATTTGGTAATTAATTTTCAAACAATGCTATGGGAACCCAGAAAGCACTCTTCCTTTGACATGTATTTTATAATTTATTTTAAAACAATGCTGCACAAATCTGCAAAGGCATAATTCATTTGGGAGTTCATTAATTATGCAAATGAGTTTCAATTAACAAATCTGTTCCAAGGATGGCATTTGCATAATAATGAACTTCATGTTTGTGACATTATTTAATAAGATACCTTTGTGCATTTTTAAACAAAACACTCCTGTGAATAGTATATGACATGATGGTGTTGAAAATGGACATCTAGTCAATGAGATTCAAAAATATATCCAGAAAAATGTTAAAATAAACAGAATAGTATAGAATTCAAATAATATTGATATTCTTTTTAAAGCACAGGGGTTTTGATTATCTCAGCTTCCCTAAATAGCATAAGACTTTAATTTATACTTATAAAGACCAGTACACAAATTAAGCTAAAGCAAGATGAAACATGGAAAACTATAAATTTCATTTTAGTGTTTAAAGTGAAGGTAGATCATACAGTATATGCACAAATCTCAAAAGACACACCTTTTAGTAACAAGGAAGATATAACACACGTTAAAGACCCCTCCTTTCTCAGGGATTATGTCAGGATACCAGAAATTCAGTTGACATTCATTTAGCCAGTCAATAATTATTTGTTGAGCATAGACAATGGGCCAAATTTTTCTTAAGTTTAGGATAGATCCAAAGAAGAATAAGATGGAGGTCTACCTTTAGGTGACATGAGGCCTGAGGGACCTAGACATATAAACACTAAAAAACAAAATGATATTTATTTTACAGGAGAGAGAAATGCAAAGTGCTATAGGAATATGGAAGATAAGAATAACTCAGTTTGGTGGAATTCAAAAAGTTGTCAAAGATAAAAAAGGGCTGAAATGTTTTGAAGGATGAGAAGTTCATCAGTGTGTTAGAAGGTCAGCATGTTTGAGAAAAACAAAACTGCATATATAAAGTCATGAAATAGTGAAAGATGGAAATGTGTCTGAGAAAATGGTAAGAAGATCGCTGTGGCTTGATATAGAGGGTGTGGTTTGGGGAATGAGTGTTTTTGGATCAAGACTATTAGGAGCCTTAGGGATCCAGCTCGAAATTTTAGCAAGATAATGAGAGCAGAGTTATAGTAGATGGGTTTGGAAGAGACAAAGCAGTTTGTAACTGCTGCTGATCAGTAACAGAATGTCTTGAGTGATGGGTGATATATATCTTGAGTATAGAGTGAGATCAGGTGAGTTTATAAGTGAAGTATTTGGCATTCCAAATTCTGTGATGAGTGTAAAATTTTATGATTTTATGATACCTTTTCCCTGATGATTCCATGTGCTTTTACTTTCTTTGGTCACATGTCAGTTTGATATCAAGAACTACTTGATTTCAAAGTAATTGAAATTACTTTGGGAATTACTCCATGCCTTTTAACTGTGCCAACTTTCTGCAACTCAAAGGGTCTTCCAAACCCAGTCTTGTCTGTCTTCTACTTAACTGAAATCTAGTCAATCTTCCAAACTATATCCTCATGCCTTGGAGATAGAGATAAATAAGTACTAATAACAATGGATGAAATGGCAGTGGCTGAACTGGACAAGCAGACTAATAGCACCTTTAGAACGATCTTTCACTTGTCACATTTTTCTCATATTATTGAACATAAAAATACTATTTTTATAACTTGGAGAAAAGTGGTAAAACAAAGGGGATAAAATCATATTCATATTTTAGTTGATGAAAACAGGACTATTAATCATTAATATACAGCTAATTGTATATTCACTAAATTATTAACATAACTGTTCATTCATATTGATTCCTGCCGATTGATAATAATAAATAATGGGCTGTAGTTAGTGTGAGTCACTATTTAACAATTCATATAACTCGCCCACTAGACAGTTTCTCTGTGTAGTGGTTCAAAGCCATTTGTTGATAGCATACATTAAAAATGTGTATGTTTATAAAATAGATGTGTAAAAGTTGTAAGCAAAAAAAACAAAAAAAAACAAAAAACCATCTGGCACTCCCTGCCAAGTTCCAGAATCTCACGGTAAAAATCTGTTTTTACCATAGTGGAAAGAAATAGGGAAATATTCACATTTCTAACATTTAACAGCCTTATTCCATCACAGAGGCAGAGGTTGGTCTGTTTTTACTAGTTTTTTTTCTTTTGTTTTAGCACGAGGATACCCATGTTCTTCAGCTACAGTTTTTATTAATACTTTTTCTTTTCTTTAGTGGTGTGTTCCTACTGACAGTCAGCAAGTCTTGTCTTCTGTCCCACAAAACCAAAAATAGGGAGGTGGACATTTATTGCTTCTTAGTCAGCCAGCCTTCATTCTCTGTTCTTATCATTCTTTCATCTGGGGAACTGTGTTTTCTCCTCTGTGTGCAGTTCTAGTGGTTGGTACAGTTAGGTCCTGCTCTTCAATTCCTTTCACCCGATTCCATTAGGCTTTAAACTGAGTTTGATCAGTAAAAATCTCTCTCCTAGGACTGTGAATTTTGGTCAGAGTTTTGCACACACAGAAGAAATGGTAAAGGTTCATTTCCTTCTGGGTAAAGGGACCAGGGACCTGGTTGTTTCAAACCTGATTCACTAGTTACCTCTCAAATCCATGAGCTCTCTCCATCCTTCCATAAAATTCCCTTTTTACTGTCATTACTGAAGAACTCTAACTGAAACCATATAAAATCACAAAAGGATACTGTTAACCATTCCCACCACCTCCCCACCCCCAAATAAGTTTTCTCTTGGGCCAGATAATCACAATGGTGTGATCACTCACCTAGAGCCAGATATCCCGGAAGGCAAAGTCAAGTGGGCCTTAGGAAGCATCACCACGAACAAAGCTAGTGGAGGTGAAAGAATTCCAGTTGAGCTATTTCAAATCCTAGAAGATGATGCTGTGACAGTGCTGCACTCAATATGTCAGCATTTAGAAAACAGCAGTGGCCACAGGACTGGAAAAGGTCAGTTTTCATTCCAATCCCAAAGAAAGGCAATGCCAAAGAATGCTCAAACTACCACACAATCGCAACTCATCTCACACACTAGCAAAGTAATGCTCAAAATTCTCCAAGCCAGGCTTCAACAGTACATGAACCGTGAACTTCTAGATGTTCAAGCTGGATTTAGAAAAGGCAGGGGAACCAGAGATCAAATTGCCAACATACATTGGATCATCAAAAAAGCAAGAGAGTTCCAGAAAAACATCTACTTCTGCTTTATTGACTATGCCAAAGCCTTTGACCGTGTGGATCACAACAAGCTGTGAAAAATTCTGAAAGAGATGGTAATACCAGACCATCTAACCTGCCTCCTGAGAAATCTGTATGCAGATCAGGAAGCAATAGTTAGAACTGGACATGGAAAAACAGACTGGTTCCAAATTGGGAAAGGAGTACGTCAAGGCTGTATATTGTCACCCTACTCATTTAACTTATATGCAGAGTACATCATGAGAAATGCTGAACTGGATGAAGCACAAGCTGTAATCAAGATTGCTGGGAGAAATATCAATAACCTCAGATATGCAGATAAGACCACCCTTATGGCAGAAAGCAAAGAAGAACTAAAAACAGCTCTTGAAGAAAGTGAAAGAGGAGAGTGAAACAGTTGGCTTAAGACTCAACATTCAGAAAACTAAGATCACAGCATCTGGTCCCACTACTTCATGGGAAATAGATGGGGAAACAGTGGAAACAGTGTCAGACTTTATTTTTCTGGGCTCCAAAATCACTGCCGATGGTAACTGCAGCCACGAAATTAAAAGACACTTACTCCTTGGAAGGAAAGTTATGACCAACCTAGATAGCATACTGAAAAGCAGAGACATTACTTTGCCAACAAAGGTCCGTCTAGTCAAGGCTATGGTTTTTCCAGTAGTCATGTATGAATGTGAGAATTGGACTATAAAGAAAGCTGAGCGCCAAAGAATTGCTGCTTTTGAACTGTAGTGTTGGAGAAGACTCTTGAGAGTCCCTTGGACTGCAGGAGATCCAACCAGTCCATCCTAAAGATCAGTCCTGAATATTCATTGGAAGGACTGATGCTGAAGCTGAAATTCCAATACTTTGGCCCCCTGGTGCGAGGAACTAACTCATTTGAAAAGACCCTGATGCTGGGAAAGATTGAAGGCAGGAGGAAAAGGGGACAACAGAGGATGAGATGGTTGGATGGCATCACCGACTCAATGGAGATGAGTTTGAGTAAACTCTGGGAGTTGGTGATGGACAGGGAAGCCTGGTGTGCTGCAGTCCTTGGGGTCACAAAGAGTTGGAAATGACTGAGCGACTGAACTGAACTGGGTCAGAAATAATCAGAACTTCTAACAGGACGTAAGAAGACAATCCTAGGATAATAAACTTTGAACAAATGAAGTGTAAACAAAGGACTACGAGTAAAAGTTCTGTGCTATCAGTGGTAGTTTCTAATAATCACGTTAATCCCTAGTAACTGGTAACAAAGGTTGAAAACCTTTGAGAGATTTACAGAGATGCAGAGAATTTAACTCTGTTACTCCTTCCACTTTCATACCACTTTCCCAAGCTGGCTCCAGTCCCACGCCGCCTTCAAGAGGAACAGACAAGCATGCCTGTATTATGGCATCTCAAAGGTAGGAATGAGTAACTTGGCCAGATAGGAATGATCCTAATAGTGAAAACAGATATATCAGCAATAAGACTTTAAACATCAGGGCCATTATACCTGCCCAGAACAACTGCTGCCAAGCTGCTAAGTCACTTCAGTCGTGTCCGGCTCTGTGCGACCCCATAGATGGCAGCCCACCAGGCTCCCCTGTCCCTGGGATTCTCCAGGCAAGAACACTGGAGTGGGTTGCCATTTCCTTCTCCAATGCATGAAAGTGAAAAGTGAAAGTGAAGTCGCTTAGTTGTGTCTGACCCTCAGCAACCCCATGGACTGCAGCCTACCAGGCTTCTCCGTCCATGGGATTTTCTAGGTCCAGAACAACTAACTAGCTAAAAATGACCTCTAGCTGTCTCTGAAATGCTCCATATTTAAAAATATAAAAGTAACAAAAATAATTTTTAAAAATTATGTGTGTTTAGTTTTAGCCATATCTGATTCTTTGCGACCTCATGGACTGTAGCCTGTCAGGCTCCTCTGTCCATGGGGATTCTCCAGGCAAGAATAATGGAATGGGTTGCCATGCCCTTCTTCAGGGGATCTTCCCAACCCAGGGCTTGAACCCAGGTCTCCTGCATTGCAGGTGGATTCATTAAAGTAGCAATTATGTTTGTTTATATTTGATCCTGGAAGAAATTATATTATATATCCTAGATTATTCATCCTAGTGTGATGAATGCACACTTTCATCAGGTACCTAGATATTTTGAAATATTTGGATACTAGACATTGTGATAAGATATCATAAAAAGAATTATTGAGACAGAAAAAGGAAAACATTGCTGATCAAAAAGTGTGATCAGGGCAAATATCATTCTCATTCTGTTTATATTATAGTATATGAAGAAGGTGGAAGGAAGCAGGTCACAACTCATGTGTTTGTCTAATTTTGCCATTCAAGCTTTAGTCCGGCTTTGACATTCTTTTTTCTCTATTTATGTGTCTCAGATCCTCATAAAGCATTCTCTGCATACTCGAGATGTTGTTGATGCTGTGCTCTCCACATGCCAAAAAACAATGAGGCAGTGACCTTCCTTTTCCTGGGCAAGGATTTCAGCCATAATCTACTCTGAAGGACTTCCTTCTTATGTCCTTCTCCCTTTTGAAATCCGGTTGCCAGAAATGGTTAGTCTCTTGGAGTTAAACCAGGCTTCTCTCAGCAGACATTTTTAAGTTGATATTTGAGGGCTTCATGGAATATGAGCATTTTCTCTGGTTTAACTTTATCTGCATATGAGGCCAAAGGACTTTAGACTTGACTGTTACTGATACAAATTGATTCAAAAAGCAACATTGACTAACATGTAATGTCTGATTATTTTCATCAGCAGTTCTTATCCCTAGCTGGGGCTTCTGAGATTTGCAGATCATTACCTTTTTCTTCTTCTTTTTTTTTTCCTGTATCTAACCTACAATATCCTGACTGATAAAGAGGACTGATCCAGTTTTGGTGGTCTGTTATTCTGTGTATATTCTGATGGTGTTCCATGCCAAAGAAATAGCAGCAACAATAACAAAAAGTAAAACAACAGTATGCCAACGCCTTTGACTATGTGGATCACAACAAATGGGAAGATTCTTAAAGAGATGGGAATACCAGACCACCTGACCTTCCTCTTAGGAAATCTGTATGCAGGTCAGAAAGCAACAGTTAGAACGGGACATGGAACAACAGACTGGTTCCAAATCAGGAAAGGAGTATGTCGAAGCTGTATATTGTCACCCTGCTTATATAATTTATATGCAGAGTACATCATGAGAAATGCTGAACTGGATAAAGCACAAGCTGGAATCAAGATTGCTGGGAGAAATAACAATAACCTCTGATATGCAGATAAGACCACCCTTATGGCAGAAAGCGAAGAAGATCTAAAGAGCCTCTTAATGAAAATGAAAGAGGAGAGTGAAAAAGTTGGCTTAAAGCTAAACATTCAGAAAACTAAGATCATGGCATCTAGTCCCATCAGATCAGATCAGATCAGTTGCTCAGTTGTGTCTGACTCTTTGCGACCCCATGAATCACAGCACGCCAGGCCTCCCTGTCCATCACCAACTCCCGGAGTTCACTCAGACTCACGTCCGTCGAGTCAGTGATGCCATCCAGCCATCTCATCCTCTGTCGTCCCCTTCTCCTCTTGCCCCCAATCCCTCCCAGCATCAGAGTCTTTACCAATGAGTCAACTCTTCGCATGAGGTGGCCAAAGTACTGGAGTTTCAGCTTTAGCATCATTCCCTCCAAAGAAATCCCAGGGCTGATCTCCTTCAGAATGGACTGGTTGGATCTCCTTGCAGTCCAAGGGACTCTCAAGAGTCTTCTCCAACACCACAGTTCAAAAACATCAATTCTTCAGTGCTCAGCCTTCTTCACAGTCCAACTCTCACATCCATACATGACCACAGGAAAAACCATAGCCTTGACTAGACGAACCTTTGTTGGCAAAGTAATGTCTCTGCTTTTGAATATGCTATCTAGGTTGGTCATAACTTTCCTAGTTGCATCACTTCATGGCAAATAGATGGGGAAACAGTGGACACAATGTCAGACTTTATTTTGGGGGGCTCCAAAATCACTGCAGATGGTGACTGCAGCCACGAAATTAAAAGACACTTGCTCCTTGGAAGAAAAGTTATGACCAACCTAGGCAGCATATTAAAAAGCAGAAAACAAAGGTCCATCTAGTCAAGGCTATGGTTTTTCCAGTAGTCACATATGGATGTGAGAGTTGGACTATAAAGAAAGCTGAGCACCGAAGAATTGATGCTTTTGAACTGTGGTGTTGGAGGAGAATCTTGAGAGTCCCTTGGACTGTAAGGAGATCCAACCAGTCCATCCTAAAGGAAATCAGTCCTGAATATCATTGGAAGGACTGATGCTGAATTGAAACTCCAATACTTTGCCCACCTGATGCGAAGAACTGACTCATTTGAAAAGACCCTGATGCTGGGAAAGATTGAAGGCAGGAGGAAAAGGGGACGACAGAGGATGAGATGGTTGGATGGCATCACTGACTCAATGGAGATGAGTTTGAGTAACCTCTGGGAGTTGGTGATGGACAGAGAAGCCTGGCACGTTGCAGCCTATGGGGTCACAAAGAGTTGGACACAACTGAGTAACTGAACTGAACTGAAGTGAAAACAACAGTAGAAGAGAAACTATTGTTGCAAATGGCATTAATTATGCTCTTATTTTAAAGAAAAGAATCAGAGCACACCCTCTTACACTTTACAGTTAAAAGTCTGTGGTGGATTCATTTTGATATTTGGCAAAACTAATACAATTATGTAAGGTTAAAAAAAAAAAAAAAGTCTAGTTCAGAAGAGATTTACTCTTCTGAGTAAGTGTGTTACTGAGCATTGCCCACTCGGCCTTTCCTCCCCTTACCCTCAGCTATGACTGGCAGTGTTGAGTCTGGGGGTGGGGTCTATTTTGCTAAGATGTTAGTTCCCTAGGGCTCTGTGACTAAATCTGTTAAGACAGGACTAAGAGTCAATACATACATATTCTATGATGTGGAGTTTCTGCTTCATAGCAAAGGAACATCTATGGTGGAGGAATAAAAGATGGAAATACAATATTTTCAGAAGAGAAAAATGCTCAGGAGATGGCTAGTTCCTTCACTGGGAGACAGTATAACTTCGTGATTAAGACCATAGACTTTATGGTGCAGAGCTCAGTTCCTAGCTCTGCCCTTTAAAAGTTTCCTTATTCATGAAGCAGAGATAATAATAGCACCTACTCTTCCTATATATATACATCTTAGACCTACACTCTATATATTTATATACATATGTATAAAATTAAGTTAAAGGCCTATAAAAGTATGTATATTTATAAAAGTCATAAAAAAGAACTTTGAAGAGTGACTGGAGTAAAGATTTTATTAAACAGTGATAATATCATTATTATCATTATGTCCCGTCATATGTAATCCCGTGTATAATGAGAAACTGAAGGTCATACAGTCTTTCCCAGTAATAGCAGAACTGAAGTAATGCTTTTTCTCTTATCACCTTGGACTGGATCCATTTAACAGAGAACCCATAACAATAGTTCCTTTGAAAAGATAAGAGTTGACTTCCCTCTCATATAGAAGTCTGGAGTTAAGCAGCCCAGCTGGTATAAGTGCAACACAGTCATCAGGAATCCACAATCCTTTCATTTTTTGACTCCTGTTCCATCCTCAGGTTTACCTCATAATTCCAGATGGGAACCAGAACTTCTTTCCTCACATCTGCAGTCCAAATATCAGGAAGAAAATACAAAAGTTAAACATGCCTGCTAAGTAAGTTCCCTTAAAGTAATCTACCCAGAGATCTGTTTTATCTCATGGATCAGAACCTGATCATTTGGCCACCTAACTGCAAGGGAGGAAGCTTGCATTCCTATTCCAAGTGAAAATGTGTCCCTGGAAGGAGAAAATAGATATCGGATGGTATCTCACGGTCTTCAGTCCTGCTTCAGGGTCGGTGGGAGGGGTCAGAAGTTCTGTCTGAGCACAGATGTACAACCTTGAACTAATCAACAGCTGATCCTTGGCCCAAATGTGATCTGAGGCTTTCTTTACTTGCCACCACTTTTACTGACTTAAGTGATCTAGGAATAAAAGGGTTATAGAGGAATGACCACAATATAAAGCAGGGAACCAGAGGATTGGGCACTTTATAAATCAATGACCCCTTTGTACTCTTCAGCTATGTCATGGTGGGTTTTTTTCTCTCTATTGTACGGAGCATTTGGCCTTGTTGACCCTTAGTGAGTTATAAATTAGCCTATTCATCCTATGGAGGAAAAAGTGATAGTCACTTGAATGTAGTACATTCCATGTATTTTTTATCTGAAAAGCAATAATTTTAAAAAGAATATGTTTATTCACACAGTTTAGGTTGTCAGCATATTAAAAGTATCCACAACATTAAGAATATACATTAACTGATGGAATTACAAAATACCATCAAAAATCATTTTTTTCCTAAATATTTATGTGTTAAAAATTTAGCTCAATTCTTATTAAACATAAGCAAAATGTTTGCTTCATTTTCATTTAAACATATAATCTGAAAACAGATTTTATTTCTACCTTTTTTCTCAAGGATATTTGGGACCAGGAGCAAGCAGTAGATTTTTTAATTTAATTATAAGAAAGGACTTTTAACATTTTATTCTTTTTATTTGTCCTGTGTACATATCTACATGCTCTTCTGAGAAACGGTAATTCAGATTTTTTAATTTGTTACTTCTGGTGGTGTCATGCTAACAATTATTCAAGAATTATGAATTAATAAATGAGATGTGAAAGTAGTATTTATGAGATGAGGAACAATGTGCATATTCTCAGCTACTTCTGATTATAATAATGTGCGAAAACATTGCATTCATTTCATAGCAACACAATTAGAACTCAAGCTGTGAGTCTGAAAGCAATAGAAAAACCAAAATGGCCTATTTCTACAAAGAACTTGAAGGCATTGTTTTGACTATTTGTATCTGAAGATCCAAAAGATGGGGAGGGGAAAAATTGTGACCCTATGATGGAAGTCAGGTTAAGAGGCAAACATGAACAAAAGAGCAGTTGACATTGAAGAAAACCTCATAAAGGACGAAAGTGAAAATGAAGTCGCTCAGTTGTGCCCGACTCTTTGTGACCCATGGACTGTAGCCCACCAAGCTCCTCCGTCCATGGGATTCTCCAGGCAAGAATACTGGAGTGGGTTGCCATTTCCTTCTCCAGGGGATCTTCCGGGGATCTTCCCGACCCAGGGATCAAACCCAGGTCTCCCATGTTGCAGGCAGACGCTTTAACCTCTGTGCCACCAGGGAAGCTCATAAAGGATGAAGAGATTGTGAATTCAGAAGTCAGAGGCCTTCACTACAGACAGGAGCTCTTTGCTTCTGAAAGCGTCACCACTTTCTGCTCCCCCGACAAAGGCTGTCCTTTGACTGCATCAGCACTCTCCTTCTGTGACCTGACATCCTTCCCTTCAAACAGTCTGGCCTCCCTTTCAAAAGGGAAGACACTTAGCTCCCCAGAATCTCTCTCAACCTAGGTCTATAGGTTAGAAATTCTCCAGGAAATTTCTTTTGACTTAGAGTTCATATATTCTGGAAACCCCACTGTATTGTAAGAGAACCATTTAAAGTCTGAAAATTCAACATGGTATGATGTCAGATGCTTGGAGACAGGTGGAGTATTTCCTGATTTCAGGGACACCTAAATCCCTACCCTTTGTAATCTAAGTAATCAATCAAAACTCAATGGAAACCAAAAACGTAGCACTTGTTATTTTGAATAATGCTAACTAAGGGCCTTTCAGATTTTGACTGATCCAAAATGAAACTTTTTCTAATGAGCAAAGCCAAACCCTTCCTGTAACAAAGGCTGTTTTCAGAAGTCAGAGGAGCAGCATTAGTTAACAGATCATCTAGGACAGCTGTCCAAGTTCAGCAGCGACTCAGACATTCACAGCGCTGTCATTTGATATCCAGTGCCCAGACAAGGTCTCTGCAACAATGAAACAAGGATCAGTAACACAATGAGGGGGAAAAAAGGTGTGAATGGAATGAGTAATACTATATGGAATTAAGATTCTGCACTTGCTTCACCAAAGATTTATACTGAAAAAATTCCCAAACCTAAATAAAGTAGGACCTGGAATGTTGGAAAGCTTTCAGAGATGGGAACATGTGTGAAGCTGCCAAATGGGTCATTGTTTCTAAAAATGACGTGTCCCAAGATGACAGCAAACTTGTTTTTCAGACAATTGGCATTCATTTCTGTGATTGCTCCAGGACTTCCTTCTTTCTTGATTTGTCCAGAATATGTTCTGCTCTGACAAGGCTGGAGAGAAATCCGCATGTGTTGCTAAACTGAAGACTATGACTCTTTGGGGGGTTTTGTATTTTATGATTATCATTTTCATTTGATAAATGTTACTATAATATTTAGGAAAGGAAGAAATAGGTCATGTGGAGCATTCTGTCCAGTCATCAGTTCAGAAACCTCAGAACTCATAACCTATAAATAACTTCCTGTTAATGAGCTTTTTTTCTTTAAGTTCAAAGGACTAATTTATTATTTGTGTGTTTTAGTTATTTTTCATCCTGATTGTTCCTTAAAATGAAGGTCTTTTCCAATTGTGTTTGCTTTTGATAAGCATCAAAGATTTAGATGTGTTCTCTTTTGATTCATTGACTTAATCAGTGGTAGCTGGAAATGGTTTGCTGTGGAGCTACTCATCATTTCCTAAAGACTGGTCTCTATTATTACATGTTGTTTTCCCCTTGCAATCCCATCATTCCTACACCTACCCCAGCCAGCTGTTTTCTGTGTCCCTGTGTCCCTGTCTTAATTAATGTCTTTACCATTTATGCAAAGCTAGGAGTCATCCTCTATTATCGCTATATCGCTATCGATATCAATCACCCAGCCTTGACAGTTCTGCTGCAGAGATGTCTTAAAATCTGTTGCTTCTTCTCCTTTTGGATTGTCTCCATAAGGCTCCTGCAATGACTTTAATTGTTTTTTATTGAAGTATAGTTGATTTACAATGTTGTGTTAGTTTCCCCTCTACAGCAAAGTGAGTCAGTTGTACACATATCTACTCATTTTTAGATTCTGCTCCCATATAGGCCATTATAAGATATTGAATAGAGTTCCCTGAGCTATTCAGTAGGTTCTCATTAGTTATCCTATTTACAGTAGCGTGTATATGTCAATCCCAATCTCCCAATTTATTCTTCCCCCTACCCTTTCCATATTTGTTTTCTATGTCTGTGACTCAACTTCTATTTTGTAAATAGGTTCATTTGTACCATTTCTTTAGATTCCACGTATAAGTGATACCATATGATATTTGTCGTTCTCTGTCTGACTTACCTCAGTGTAACAATCTCCATGTCCATCCATATCTCTGCAAATGTCCATCCATATCTCTGCACATGGCATTATTTCATTCTTTTTTGTAGTGGAGTAATATTCCACTGTATATATGCACCACATCTTCTTTATCCACTCCTCCGTTGATAGACATTTAGGTTGCTTCTATGTCCTGGTTATGGTAAACAGTGCTGCAGTGAACTTTGGGGTGCATGTGTCCTTTTGAATTATGCATGATTCACCAACCCCACTCCTGGGCATACATCTGGAGTATATCCTGAAATGACCTTCTGCCATGACCCAGCAGTCCCTTTCTTCTTCCCCATCCACCCCTTCCCCTTTCCTATTAGCCATCATAGGCTATTCCTACAGAGCTGTTTGTCTGGTGAAAGGCTTCCATTTATCCCAGTTGCATGGAGGGTGACCTCCACAATCCCTTGGAAGGCACCAAGGCGACTTCTTTTCCTACCTCTGTTCCTCTTTCCAGCCTCATTTCCTGCCACATGCAGGCATTGTCCCATTGTCCCATGCCCTGTACTTCTAGGCACTGTTCTCTAAAGTTCTATGCCTTTAACTATTCTGTATCTTCACACATGCATTCCTTGTGCCTTGAAATCCCTTCCTCATTCTCTGCCAGTCCATTTTTCACTGCAATTCAGCCCAAGTGTCTCTTTCCCATGGCACCTGTTTCTGCAACATCAGGTAGAGTGTGCTCCTTCTTGAAGTCTGTTGAAATCTGTGTTATAGTGTGTGCCATGTTTTGTTGGAATCGCCTTTCTGCATGGCTGCCTATAGATATTCTGAGAGCTCTGTGACAGCAAAAACGGAGTTTTATTCATCTTCTGATTCCTATTTCCAAGCATAGGACCTGGTGCAAAGAAAGAGCTTGAAAAGTTTGTTTACCAAATGATTCTGTAAGGCAGGCATTTCAGACTGCTGTAAGCTTTAAGAAGAGTAAGTTGTCTGTCAGTGTTCTCTGAGAAAACCATTATACATGGGCAATGAATTTTAGCAGCAAGGAAGTTCTGCACGAAATCAACAAATGAAGCTACCATTGTTGTTTAATTGCCAAGTCATGCCCATCTCTTTGTGACACCAGGGATTGTGCCCCACTACACTCCTCTGTCCAACAGCAAGGTTTCAAATGGGATCATACCCTACTAACGTTCATGTATCCATTCATTCAACAAACATTTTTGAGAATCTACTCTGTGCCGGGTACTACTCTGGATGCCTCAGCTAAGCAACTGTGGGGAGAGACAGAGTAGCCTTTACAGGCATACCAGGAAACTCAGCTATTAATAATTCTCCCAGCACTATTCCTTAGAAAATGAGCAGTAAATGTTGTATGCCTGTATATTTTTGTGTTTGTTTTGTTTAGTCACTAAGTTGTGTCCGGCTCTTTTTGCAACCCTGTGAACTGTAACCCACCAGCCTCCTCTGTCCATGGGATTTTTCAAGCAAGAATACTGGAATGGGTTGCCATTTCCTTCTCCCGGCCTGACCCAGGGATCAAACTCATGTCTCCTGCATGGCAGGTGAATTCTTTACCACTGAGCCCCCAGGGTAGCCTGTCTGTATAATACACATATACATTTCTCTCTCTCTCTCTGTACAGGAGAAGGGGACAACAGAGGATGAGATGGCTGGATGGCATCACTGACTCGATGGACGTGAGTCTGAGTGAACTCTGGGAGTTGGTGATGGACAGGGAGGCCTGGCGTGCTGCGATTCATGGGGTTGCAAAGAGTCGGACACTACTGAGCGACTGATCTGATCTGATATATATATGAAGTGATATTCAAAAAAATTTTACCACCAGCAGGGCGCAGACACTAACCAAGCAGGTGGGTATATTTATTTTCCTCTTAAAGTCCTTACCCACAAAAAAAGTATGCTTGAATGGCCTGGAGAAAGGCAGGAGGAAACACAGTGAAATGATCTGCCAACAAGCCTAAGACTGACGGTGAAGGTTTGAAGAGAGATTTTAAGTCTTTCCATCTGTATTTCTTCCCAGTCTCACCGGGAGAAAAATCAGTAGTGAATTAGACATTGAAGCATCTTATTTCTTTAATTTTTTCTGTTAAAATTTTTTTAATTGGAAGATAATTACTTTACAATATAGTGATGGTTTCTGCCATACATCAATATGAATCAGTCATAACTATACATATGTCCCCACCCACTTGAACCTTCCTCCCACCTCTCTCCCCATCTCACCCTTCTAAGTTGTCACAAAGCAAATTATTTCTTTAATTTTTGAGTAGCCACACACCGCTGATATCCATCTTCTAAATACTATCAATCTCAGTGCTGAGAAATGTGTCGTTACTTAAAAAAAAAAAAGTAGCTTTTTTCCAAAAGCAGAGCAGTGGTCAATCAAGAAAGATGATAAACCCAATCTTTACCAGCAGAGCTGATAATGATCAGTCAGTTGCATGCTATTTGGCAGCTGATACCTCTTCCAACAACAAAAAAAATAAGGGAAAAAATGATATTAATTGCAAAAGTTTCACAGATGTCTGCAGCAGTTGACCAGAGCTCCTGGGTTATTGCTTGTCAGACTATTAATGGGTTTGGCTAACCATGACAGTCATTACTTTTCCCCCTCCTGTGAGCTACTTTCTGTGTAATTTATGCATAGGTTTTGCCAAGATTTGACAACTTTCAGGATATTAACATAAAATTAGACTGCAGAGCTGAACAATGGGTGGCTTTAAAATTAGCTGTGGTGAAAACCAAACAGAATTGGTTTTTCCTTTACATTGCTGCTAAGTTTATTATTGTTGTCTTTCTTTCTGCATGTAAGAGTTCATGTCGGCAATTCTGCAAAGATTAGCGAAAAGAGGGGAGAAGGAAATGGCACCCCACTCCAGTACTCTTGCCTGGAAAATCCCATGGACAGAGGAGCCTGGGAGGCTGCAGTCCATGGGGTCGCTAAGAGTTGGACACGACTGAGCGACTTCACTTTCACTTTTCACTTTCATTCATTGGAGAAGGAAATGGCAACCCACTCCAATGTTCTTGCCTGGAGAATCCCAGGGACGGGAGAGCCTGGTGAGCTGCCGTCTCTGGGGTCGCACAGAGTCGGACACGACTGAAGCGACTTAGCAGCAGCAGCAGCAAAAAGAGGAAGGCCCTGAGAGGGGCTTGATACCCTGTGACCTTGGAGAAAGGGTTCTTTGTAATCCAGGCAAGTTTCCACCTGAAAGAATGCCTGACAAGGGCTTAAATGAACTTGTGCAACCACCGTTCCTAAAATTTACCAAAGCACACCCACATTTTGCAGCTCATCTGAGAGGTGGACTTTTCCTTTGCCATCTCTCAGTTCCACACAGCTTGCTCCATGAATGCCATTACAGAATGCGATGTGTGTGTTAATAAGCCAGGACATCTGGTAACCAGCTTTTTTCTGATTCATTAACTGACTCTGCTTCTGTGGCCAGGAGGGATGAGAAGAGAAACTGGACGATTTTGCTTTCAGCAAATGGGCACTTGATGTATGCCTTGCTTCCCAGGACTTGCCTCAAGTTTTAAACTTTACCCTAAGGTTAGCATTTAAATGCAAGCAACCTTTGGTGAACAGTATATTGTCCCATACAGAAAATATATAGTATTTAATTAGGTTTATATACTGTGAGAATGCAGGAATGCAGCCAAGAGGAAAGGAATCTTAGAAAATAGCTTACATCCTATTTTAAAGTGGAGGATGGGGGAAGTGAAGAATTTGCTCAGGATCACGCAAGTATAGTAGTGGCAAGAAGGAAGACAGACTCCAGGTCTCTTGAACCTCAGTCCAATCTTTTTACCTCAACCCATTGCTTTTATTAATTTTTGCTTTTCTATTTGCCTTTACTGTTGTTTTTAGTTCATCAAACATTGCTTGATGTTTCTTTTTTGACCTCTTGTTCAAATGCCTTTAGAACATTTCAAGCAGACTATAAGTGCTGAATCTGTTCTGTCTCCTTTAATAAGTGATGAGGGACCCATTCAAGCATTGATAAAAGGTACTTGCTGCTACTGCTAAGTCACTTCAATCGTGTCCGACTCTGTGCGACCCCATGGATGGCAGCCCACCAGGCTTCCCCATCCCTGGGATTCTGCAGGCAAGAACACTGGAGTGGGTTGCCATTTCCTTCTCCGATGCATGAAAGTGAAAAGTGAAAGTGAAGTTGCTCAGTCGTGTCCGACTCTAGTGACCCCATTGACTGCAGCCTACCAAACTCCTTGGTCCATGGGATCTTCCAGGCAAAAGTACTGGAGTGGTGTGCCGTTGCCTTCTCCAAAAGGTACTTAGGGATAGTTAATTTAAACTTTTGAAGAATGGACAACTTCAATCCAGGTTTTGAACAACCCTAGGGACTAGAATTAACTAAAATACAATGAGAAAACTCTAATGGAAAATAGAGCAAGGTTATGGAAACCTCTCAGTGATGAAGGTATTAAAAAAAAAAATCTTTTAAATACTATTACCTCATCAGAAAGTGTTTTTTTTTAAACCTTTCTATTGAAGTAAATCAGGTCCAAATGCTCAAGGGTGTGATAAAGTAAGGGAAGTCTGACTTGACGGTACATGTTGGGAGATGAAATGGACAATGAAGTTTCCATATGTTGTTTTTATGCAGTAATTAGAAACTGTCACACACCGTTTCATTTTTTCATTTCCTTGGGCTTATTTGCATGTTGGAACTTCCTTTGGAGCAAAATGGAGGGCATGAAACTGGCATCCAGGTGAAATGAGGAGCAGCGGCTGGTGGGCGTCCTCCCCACCTCGGAGGCAGGAAGGAAGCCAGAGGCAGGTATTGTCGAGGCGCAGAAGACAGCTAAGTGGCAAGCGGTGCAGCTGCCCTGGCTGCGGTCCATATGGTGCCTCATTCTGCCTGGTTCGAATGCTGACCAAGCCCTCCAATTGGTCTTCACGGAGCACTTTGGCTGCCCTAAGCTGATCTCCCTTTTAAAGCACTTTCATCTCATCTGAATTATCTTTCCTTTTCTATTTTTCTGGGCAGACTTGAAGGCAGAAACCCTATCTTTCCTGTTGCCAGGTGCAATTTGATTCCCATGGGTCTTTAGCAAATCTGAATATATAAACTTTTCATCTCTGTATCCCTCTATCTTTTTAGAGATCTTCAGCATTGTAAAAAAAAACCAAATACAGAACCAGAATAAACCAAGCAGTTTTCATTTGATGAGGACTATGACTAGAAGATGTAAATTCCAGAACTCTTTTGAATGTCAATTTTGTTCTAAAAATTTGCTACTTTCTACTACTGAGCTGTTACCAGTAAACTGAGAAATTCTAGGAAGCTGGAGGTAGAAAGAAACTCCATTTGTCTGGGGAGAATTCTTAAAAGACCTGAAACCATAAGAAGAACTGAATTACATAGGCATGGTTTGACTTATGACACAATGAAAGAATTTCCAAAAACTACATTGTTGTCAGAAAGCAATTCCTTGGGAAGTTTAAAATGCCATCTTAATTAAATCCTTTAAATAAATCACTTACTTAAAAATAAGGATAAGCATCATGAAAAAATTAAAAAGAAACTCTAATTGATCCTACCTCACAAGGCAAGCATCATTACTGTCTTGACATTTATCCTTTGACTTTTTTAATTAAGACTATTGATGTATATGTGTGCTCAGTCGTGTCCAACTCACCATGACCCTTTGAACTATAGCTTGCCAGGCTCCTCTGTCCATGGAGAATTTCTAGGCAAAATACTGGAGTGGGTTGCCATTTCCTCCTCCAGGAGATCTTCCTGAGCCAGGGATCAAACCCGAACCTCCTGTGTCTCCTGCATTACAGGCAGATTCTTTACTCGCTGAGCCATCAGGTAAAAAGATGACTAATAACACATCTAATATTTTATAATATTTTTCAGACATAAAAGGCATCAAGAACATTTTTTCAGGGCAAATATTTCTACTACATCATTTTAACGGCTTTATAGTTTTATAGCATATAGGCATTCTATATTTCATTTAGGCAATCTCATTTTCTTTAAATATCTGGATTGTTTTAAGTTTTTTCTCATTATAATTAATGTGATAATCATTGTTGACTCGAGAAGGCAATGGCAACCCACTCCAGTACTCTTGCCTGGAAAATCCCATGGACGGAGGAGCCTGGGAGGCTGCAGTCCATGGGGTCGCTAAGAGTCGGACACGACTGAGCGACTTCACTTTCACTTTCACTTTCATGCATTGGAGAAGGAAATGGCAACCCACTCCAGTGTTCTTGCCTGGAGAATCCCAGGGACGGGGGAGCCTGGTGGGCTGCCATCTATGGGGTCGCACAGAGTCGGACACGACTGAAGCAACTTAGCAGCAGCAGGAGCATTGTTGGCTATTCATCTTAGATATATCTTTACTTCCTTGGGATATATTTTCAGAAATAGAAATGCTTAGCAAAAGGCCATAGCCATTTCAAGGCTTTTGATACATATTGTCATTTGCCCTCCAGAAAAGTTGCATTACTTTAGAATCCCACCAACAGAGCATGAGGTACTTGTTTCCCTGTTCCCCTGCCAGTACTCAGCATTATGGTTCTTTTTAATAATTGCTAATCTGAGTAGTGAAAAATGGTGTCTCTTCGTTGTTATAATTAATTCATTCTTGAAACCAAAATTTCTGAAGACAGCATGGTACCCATTTTCTCCTGTACGTGGTTGATGCCTCCAGTGGTTATACCTAGAATCCATTATTACTTGTCTTTTATAGTACTGCCATAGGTGAAACTAATCTGTGTAGACTACAAGGCTCTTTGATCTCCTGGAAAATACAGATTTACGCAAATAAAGCTTGGAGGCCGTCTTCTTCTTGTGTCTGGGAAAATACAAAAGACAATAAAATTGAAAAGCCATACTTTGCTTGGTGCTCGGGGAGAAAGGCGTGAGATGGCTGGAAGAGGACAGCGTTACTGGTCAGCCCAGTGGGTGGCAGCCTCTGGCTCCAGCACAACTGCTAGAGGTGGCTGTGTTGGTATCTGTAACATGTTGATGTGTGAAGTGAAAAAATGAATCCCACTCCTCAGGAGAGTCCTGCATATGTCAAGTATATTGTCTCATTAAGCCAATCCATTTATCAACCCACTGAATGCCAATTAAATTGCACAGGATGGTGCAGGTATATGGTGGGTTGTTGGTGCCAAGCTTTATTACAGCTGAGCTTTTCTGGTGCAGTGTGTTCCACCCAGCAAAATGGCAGGCATATCAAAGCCAAATTAAATGTTCTTGAAATAATGCCTTTAAAGAGGATGAAATGCTGCAACCTGGCAGTACAGAATGTGAAATGTAATGTCACTTCTTCGTGTACTTTTAGTTCCAATGAAGATGTCAAGGCTCAGATCCAGCCAGTGCCAAATGTCTTCACAGCGTGCAAATTAGATCAGTGTAATTTCATCAGGAGAATGATCAGACTCTGCTGTAGTTATGGCTGAATTCACTGCTTCTGCCGAGGGCTGGGTTGAGGACCGGGGCCCCAGCTGAGCTCTCACTGCCATCCTCAGAAAGAGGGAGACCTGATTTAATGCATTGTTCTCTTGATGCAGCTGTTGAAAGTCGGTCCCACCTCTCAGACACATTGCTAAGTAAGCATATAACAGAGATTACAATGATGTTGTTTGGGATTTTTTAAAAAAATCTGTTTAGTGAAAATTTAACTCCAAGTAAGTGAAATACTAAGCTAGCTGCCAGAAGAGTATTAGAAGCAGAAGAGCTTTATGTTTGTAATTAAACATAAAATTTGTGCAAAATCATAAAGATGTCGGTATACTTAGATGGTTCAAATTTCAGATATATTTGTAAATATATATATAGTCTAATTAATTGATATTTAATATAATGATAAATATTCTTAAGAAGTACTAGAGATAAATTGCTAATACAAAATAAAGACTACTGAAAATCTCTGAGAAATTGAAGCCCAAGAGGAATGTTGTAACTAATTTTCAGTGTTAAGTACAGGAGAAATGGGCCAGGGTATATATCTTGGGAAGGAAACTATAAGTGGTTTTAACATTTGGAATAAATTGAAATAAACTGATTTTTTAAATTAACTTTTAATTGGAAGGAAATTGCTTTACAATATTGTATTGGCTTCTGCAATACAACAAAGTGAATCAGCCATAAGCATACATATATCCTCTCCCTCTTGAACTTCCCCCTGACCCCCCACCCTATCCCACCCCTCTAGGTTGTCACAGAGCATTAGGTTGAGCTCCCCGTGTTATACAACAACTTCCCATTAGCATTCTATTTTAAATATGGTGATGCATATGTTTCAGTGCTACTCTCTCAATTCGTCCCACCTTCTTCCCCCTCTGTATCCAAAGTTCATTTTCTGTCTGTAGCTCTATTCCTGCCAGGCAGATAGGTTCATCAGTACCATTTTTCTAGAGTCCATAATATGCATTAACATATGCTATTTGGTTTTCTTTCTCTGCTTCACTTCCCTCTGGATAACTGGCTCTAGTTCCATCCTCTTCACTAGAACTGACCTAAATGTGTTCCTTTTTATGGATAAGAAGTTGTGGTACATATATACAATGGACTATTTTAGTCATAAAAAGAAATAAACTGACTTTATCATGGGGTCACTTTTCATCATAAAATTGTTTTCTGTTTTGAACTTTTTCATATGCAGCACTGTTAACTATTCTCTAAAATGTTATTTTAGTTTGAAAATTGATTTTTCTTTTTCTTTTCACATGCATAATAAACTGTGGAAAATTCTGAAAGAGGTGGGAATATCAGATCACCTGACCTGCCTCTTGAGAAATCTGTATGCAGATCAGGAAGCAACAGTTAGAACTGGACATGAAACAACAGACTGGTTCCAAATAGGAAAAGGAGTACGTCAAGGCTGTATATTGTCACCCTGCTTATTTAACTTATATGCAGAGTACATTATGGGAAACGCTGGGCTAGATGAAGTGCAAGGTGGAATCAAGATTGCCAGGAGAAATATCAATAACCTCAGATACGCAGATGACACCACCCTTATGGCAGAAAGTGAAGAAGAACTAAAGAGCCTCTTGATGAAAGTGAAAGAGAGTAAAAATGTTGGCTTAACGTTCAATATTCAGAAAACTAAGATCATGGCATGTGGTCCCATCACGTCATGGCAAATAAATGGGGAAACGGTAGCAGACTTTATTTTGAGGGGGGGCTCCAAAATCACTGCAGATGGTGAATACAGCCATGAAATTAAAAGACACTTACTCTTGGAAGGAAAGTCATGACCAATCTAGGCTACATATTAAAAAGCAGAGACAACAAAGGTCCGTCTAGTCAAGGCTATGGTTTTTCCAGTGGTCATGTATGGATGTGAGAGTTGGACTGTGAAAAAAGCTGAGCGCTGAAGGATTGATGCTTTTGAACTCTGGTGTTGGAGGAGACTCTTGAGAGTCCCTTGGACTGCAAGGAGATCCAACCAGTCCATCCTAAAGGAAGTCAGTCATGAATATTCATTGGAAGGACTGATGCTGAAGCTGAAACTCCAATACTTTGGCCCTCTGATGTGAAGAACTGACTCATTTAAAAAGACCCTGATGCTGGGAAAGATTGAAGGCAGGAGGAGAAGGGGATGACAGAAGATGAGATGGTTGGATGGCATCACTGACTCAATGGACATGAGTTTGAGTAAACTCTGAGAATTGGTGATGGACAGGGAGGCCTGTTGTGCTGCGGTTCATTGGATCACAAAGAGTCGGACACAACTGAGCAACAGAACTGAACTGAACTGAACTGAATAGTGTCAAGATTCCTCTTGGAATTTGTTGCCATATCCTCAGTATAGAAAAGAAATCCCAACACATGAGTGACATTCTCAAGAGGAGCTAGGGAATTTGCAGTATTTCATGTTTAAAGACATTGATTTTCAGCCTTTTCAAACCGTATGCATTCTGCTAATATAATAATAATATATTATAATTATATAAAATTATATAAATATATATAATTATATATAAACATAATTCATACAATTATATAAATTTATATATAATTATAATATTTAATTCCTATTTGCCTATTTTAAAATATATGTTGACAATGCTAACTAATGAGGAAAATTTAAAATACCCATAATTCACTATCCAGACATAACAATGCCGGTACTTTTATGTATTTGTTCTAGTCTTGAGTCAGTGCACACCTGTTTTATTTTCAAGTTGGGGTTCTGTTATTTATGTAGTTTTGTCTTCTACCTTTAATGTATCATGCACATTTTTCTTTGCCAATTAAACAGTCTTAATGATTTTAATGCTACAGGATACTCTACTGTGTGTAACATCCCCAATGATTTAATATTTATATCATAACGCATTTTCAGTTCAGATCAGTTCAGTTGCTCATTCATGTCCAACTCTTTGCAACCCCATGGACTGCAGCACACCAGGCTTCCCTGTCCATCAGCAACTCCCAGAGTTTACCCAAACTCATATCCATTGAGTCGGTGATGCCGTCCAACCATCTCATCCTCTGTCATCCCCTTCTCCTCCCACCTTCAATCTTTCCCAGCATCAGGGTCTTTTCCAATGAGTCAGCTCTTCGCATCAGATGGCCATGCATTTTATGATATAGCTATTTACAGTCACAGTGAACATCCTTACAAATAAATCTTTGTCCACATTTAATTCATTTCTTTGGATAGATTTCTAAGAAGTGGAATTACTGAGTTAAATATATGAATTTTCAAAGTTCTTGTTACTACCATACTACTTCTTATACTCTATCTATAAATCTACAATTTATAGCCCCCAAGAAAAACAGTATCTTTATAGAATCAGATACATAAAACAATTCATTTATTTTCCCACAACTATATTATGACTTCTGCATTTTGTTGTTGTTCAGTCACCAAGTTGTGTCCAGTTCTTTGTGATCCCATGGTTTGCAGCACTCCAGGCTTCCCTGTCCTTCACTATCTCCTGGACTTGGTCTAAGTTCGTGTTCATTGAATTGGTGATGCCATCCAACCATCTCATCTTGCCTGCTTCTCCTTCTGCCTTCAATCTTTCCCAACATCAGGGTCTTTTCCAGTGAGTCAGCTCTTCGCATCAGGTGGCCAAAGTATTGGAGTTTCAGCTTCACTATCAGTCCTTCCAATGAGTATTCAGGGTTGATTTCCTTTAGGATTGACTGGTTTGATCCTCTTGCTGTCCAAGCAACTCTCAAGAGTCTTCTCCAGCACCACAGTTTGAAAGCATCAATTCTATGTAATTAACAGCTCTGCATAACTAATAGACTTCTACATGTCAAACCTTAAATTTCATAGAAATGGGATGAAGGATAGTTCAAAACACTCAAAAACTACCTGAAATCTAAAAACAAAACTATGGCTGTCCTCCTTCTCTTGTTATTCACAGTGAAAGATGTATGTATGTGTATTCTCAGTTACTGGAAAATATTTTGATTGGTACAATTAATTCAGAACATGCTTATAGTCAATGAAAAAATATTATTCCAAGTCTTGAAACTGTTTTGACATTCTCCCAGTACATTTAACTGGTGTAGATAAGCCAAAAATGTATTAAAACTACTGTTATACTTTGAATCATTTTTCAGCCCAGTATATCTCTTCAGAATCATTTAGACTCTGTACTATGGAACTCATTTTCATGTCCTATTTTAGCAATAGACAGAGGACCCAAGGCTATCTCTCGGGCTTGCCAAGACCCAGATGCCAAGCCTTGGAACATTCTAGTAGTAACATCTGGTCTTTTGGTGAGTTCTATGGGCTTGGAACTGCCTCTGAGGATATTATATGGTCAAGCAATCTATTGGTATTTGGATTGGGTGCTCTCTGAGGAAACATGTGCCTTTCTGCTCTCTTTGAATATATAGCACACAACATTAGAGCTATTAATTATGTGGAAAAGTAATGTTTTCTATATGAAACCATTTATTTTAAAATCTTACTTGTTTAATTGCTAGTGTTGCATTCCAACCTAGTTTCCAGCTGTTTGTGAATTTTTTCAGGAGTCAAAAGAGACAGTGATTATTTTAGTTCTGGAAAAATTTGAACAACTGTACCAAATTCATGGAGTGGCCAAATATGCAATCAGGAGTGATTTATATAATTTATGGTTGTTGAAAGCATACCTCAAAGATGCTGCCTCAAAGCAAGTTTCCTAGTTTATTGTGTTCAGAATATTTTATAAATTAATACAGTACTGTGACTCACTATGATAATTGGTTCCCTCTCATTATATGACTAAAGATATGTTTTAATGTCTTTTTCAATCAAGAGATTAAAATCCATGTTCAAGTAATACCAGTGATTTATTTAAAGTTATTATCAATTTAGCATAAGGAATAATCACAACTGTTTTCCTTTTTGAGTATGCAAGATTAGCCAGAAACAAGAAAAAAAGTGCAATTAAATTAACATATTGCCTCCAACAATTTTTTATTTTTCAAGTGAAAAGATAAAAATGCATTTATGAATATTTTGCCTCATGTGTGGAAAATAAGATCTAATACCACATCACAAACCACATGGACTTCTTCAGATAAATCTTTATCCTTTTATTTTTAGAAATTGCTAGACTTTACCTCCTTAATAAATAGTTTATCATAAGTTTATAAATATATAGTTCATTTTCATTGATAATTAAATATTCAGATTTTCAGACTTTCTTAAAAGTGTGTTTTCCTTAAAAATTTAAAATCAGAAATTTGTTCCAATTTGAGTGTTTAATTTTCTTTTATTATTTTTAAAAATGAACATTATGTAACCTTAGAATTAAACTACTAAGTGAATGAGTAGCATTTTCTACCATAATTTCAAATTGTGTACATATAAATGTCTATTTTTTGCAGTGAAATCAGAGGAACTTCCTATTCAGTTCAGTTCAGTTCAGTCACTCAGTCGTGTCCGACTCTTTGCGACCCCATGAATTGCAGCACGCCAGGCCTCCCTGTCCATCACCAACTCCCTGAGTTCACTCAAACTCATGTCCATCAAGTCGGTGATGCCATCAAGCCATCTCATCCTCTGTTGTCCCCTTCTCCTCCTGCCCCCAATCCCTCCCAGCATCAGAGTCTTTTCCAATGAGTCAAATCTTCACATGAGGTGGCCAAAGTACTGGAGTTTCACTTCCTATTAGGTATCAATTGAATATTTACCCACCTTTCAAAAGAAGTAGGAAAAATTCCTGCTACTATATAAGGACGATTTAAATGTCATTTCCCTAGTATCTAAATGACTAAGATCAAGGATTGTTTTGATAGAATGTGAATAGACAGTTCTCAGGTAAGCCCAAGGCAGTGAGAATTGTTGACTAAGTAGCAAAATTGTAGTGAATGGTCAGTTGAAGGCATTTAGGTTTTGACATCTCTGCTTTATTATAAAAGGTATAATTTCTTTTTTAACTGCAAACTTTGGAAACAACCAAATTAGCCCAAGTGATTTGATTTAATATATCCTGTTTTATAAAACTATCAATTTGAACAAAACTGTAACTAATTATCATATGGACCAGACAACTAAGAGAGATCTTTTGGTTTGTTGTTCAGCCTCTAAGTTGTGTCCAACTCAGTTCATGCGACCCCATGAACTGCAGCGTGCCAGGCTTCCCTGTCCTTCACTATCTCTTGGAGTTCACTCAAACTCATGCCCATTGAGTCAGTCATGTCATCCAACCATCTCATCCTCTGTTGCCCCCTTCTCCTCTTGCCCTCAATCTTCCCCAGCATCAGGGTCTTTTACAGTGAGTTGGCTCTTCACATCAGGTGGCCAAAGTATGAGCTTCAGCTTCAGCATCAGTCCTTCCAATGAATTTCAGGACTGATTTCCTTTAGGATTGACTGGTTTGATTTCCTTGCTGTCCAAGGGACTCTCAAGAGTCTTCTCCAGAATCACAGCCTTTGAAAGCATCATTTCTTTGATGCTCAGCCTTGTTTATGGTATAGCTCTTGCATCCATACATGAGTACTGGAAAAACTATAGCTTTGACTATATGGAGGTACTTAGCTCAAAGCTCAGACTCAACAATCATATAAAAACTACTGAACCACATTTAATTTTGCTTCTCTCTCTTCACACCGATACTTCCTTTTGCTTCTTAAATATGTGCTTTCTCATTGGCTTCTTGTTCCTATGTGCAGGGTCTAAAATCTCCCAGGAACCTTCTTATTAGATAGAGGACCCAGAACTTCGTGATACCATTGGTTACAAATTTGTCTTTTCACTGGCTTCAATGAGCAGTATGGCATCAGGGCTGGTTTAGCTTTGGTCCACTTGTTTTTTCTGACTTTGATTCTAATGGTCACTCTCTTCTCCTTGTAGTCTTAACAAAATGGGAAAAACTTTTATTCTATCCCTATTGGGAAAAAAAATCTTTGGGCTGGAAATCAGCTACCCAACTGTGGGCAGAACAGTAATTTGTGTCTGCTTTGACTCTTTCACAGATCACCCGTTAGGCCCATATTTTCCCTTTGCATGAGAGCAGTGATGGCACCAGAAAAGGGGCCTCCAGCCAGAGCCTGAGACTGAAGAAATAAGCTGTCTGTGGGTATGGGTAGGAGGAAGGGTCAGAGAGGATGTGGGCAGGAGGCTCACCTAATGGAACTGTGGCTACACTTTGAGAAACAAGAACAGGAACGTTTCAAGCTTTACCTAGGGTAAGCATATTCAGGCCTTGAAATTCTGCCGGTAATATTGGGACTAAGAAGCAGTTATAATATTTTTGTGCAGAGAAGTTACATTCATGCAAATACAAGCTGCTTGGAAATTTCTATTTTTTCCTTCCTTATATTTTCCTCTACCTGTACCCTTCTTTATCACTTGTCTTTTTTTTTTTTTTTTGCTCTTAAAACACTTTCGTCGGGTGACATCAGCAAAAAGTAACAGAGCAAGTAGTTCTGAAAATTCTCTCCTTGTAAAAAGCAGTGAGAAAACTGGCAAAAATGGTCAGAATCAATTTCTCAAAACTTTGAAAGTAAACCGAGGAAGTTCAGCTTTTCAGGAAGTGTTTAGTCAATAAGATGTCTGAATCGTGGTAAGAACAGTGAGTTTTATGTCATTCTAACTTGTGCTGTGTTCATCCAACTCCCCAGCTCAGTGGTAGCCTTGAAAGCTAACTGCCCCAACAGTCTAAAAACCAACAGTCTGGCAGCCATTAAAAGGAGCAGAATATAGCCAGAGCTCCTTCAAAGTTATCTGTCTAGTGGTTGTCTAGGACACTCTACTTGCAAGATTGTCTTTATTTGACCTTACTCAGACCTCCCCCAGTGTCAAAAGTCTTTACCATAGGGCTTTTGCAGAAAACAATTACAGGAAATTGTTAAGATTGTAGATACCTGAGTCATGAATAACAGTTGAAGCAAACAATAGACTAATCAAAAAGCTTGAAAGAAGAAGCTGGGAAATGAGATGTCCACAGGGACTTTCGAAAGTTGTCCAGGACTGTGTGTATGCTTAGGAAAAGCCCTAAAAAGCCCTCAGTGCTTTCCCTCTGCTGACGTTGGGGTTCTGCACAAGTTGGAAGGGAAGGCTAAGGCAGAGTTCTCAACTAACTGCCTGGCACAGTGACAAAGATACACAGAGCCCTTTGTCAAAGATAAGGAGACTTACTGGTTCTAGGCATTGGAAAAAGTATCTGCCCAATTATAAGCTGGCAATTAACCTAAGTGAGCAGAGATTTCAGTGGCCAAAGATGACAAAAAATACAGACTTTATAGGATTAAGTCAGAAAAGTCACCAAAGAACAAACAGCAATAGTAACAAACCCTGGGAAGGGGGAGATTCTGACTTCCATAGTTCCCATATTACATTTGGAGAAGGAAAGGACAACCCACTCCAGTATTCTTGCCTGGAGAATTCCATGGACAGGGGAACCTGGAAGGCTAAAGTCCATGGGTTTGCAAAGAGTCAGACATGAGACTGAGCCGCTAACACACATACACACATTACATTATTTTTTAAAATGTCAATTTTCAACAAGAACTTATGAAACATGCAAAGAAATAAGAAATTTGGCCTAAAACAAGAAAAAAAAAGCAGTAAATAGAAAAAGTTCCTTAGGAAGCTCAGATATTGGACTGATTAAAGAAAGACTTCTAATTGTCTGTTTTAAATATGTTAAAAGAACAAAATGGGTACACGTGTCTCTTTCAATTCTGGTTTCCTCAGTGTGTATGCCCAGCAGTGGGCACTGTTTATAATGGCCAGGACATGGAAGCAACCTAGATGTCCACCAGCAGATGAATGGATAAGAAAGCTGTGGTACATATATACAATGGAGTATTACTCAGCCATTAAAAAGAATACATTTGAATCAGTTCTAATGAGGTGGATGAAACTGGAACCTATTATATAGAGTGAAGTAAGCCAGAAAGAAAAACACCAATACAGTATGCTGCTGCTGCTGCTAAGTTGCTTCAGTCGTGTCCAACTCTATGCAACCCCTGAGAAGGCAGCCCACCAGGCTCCCCTGTCCCTGGGATTTTCCAGGCAAGGATACTGGAGTGGGTTGCCATTTCCTTCTCCAATGCATAAAAGTGAAAGTGAAGTCGCTCAGTCGTGTCCAACTCTGAGCGACCCCAGAGACTGCAGCCTACCAGGCTCTTCCATCCATGGGATTTTCCAGGCAAGAGTACTGGAGTGGGGTGCCATTGCCTTCTCTGACCAATACAGTATATTAACCCATATATATGGAATTTAGAAAGATGGTAACAATAACTCTGTATACGAGACAGCAAAAGAGACACTGATGTATAGAACAGTCTTTTGGACTCTGTGGGAGAGGGAGAGGGTGGGATGATTTGGGAGAATGACATTGAAACATGTATAATATATATGAAATGAATCGCCAGTCCAGGTTTGATGCACGATACTGGATGCTTGAGGCTAGTGCACTGGGATGATCCAGAGGGATGGTACGGGGAAGGAGGAGGGTTTAGGATGGGGAACACGTGTATACCTGTGGCGGATTCATGTTGATATATGGCAAAACCAATACAATACTGTAAAGTTAAAAGATAAAATAAAATAAAGAAAAAAAATAAAAGAACAAAAGGAAACCATGTTTAAAGGACAAAAGGAAAGTATGGGAATGATGCCTTGTTTTGAAGGATAGTTTTACTGGATATAGGATTCTTCACTGGCTTTCTTTTGCTTTTAGCATTTTGAATATCTCATCCCTCAGCTTTCTCACTTTCATGGTTTCTGATAGAAATCAGATGTGAATCATACTGAGGATACCTTGTCTGTGAGGACTTTTATCTCTCTTACTGCCTTAAAGAATCCCTATTTGTTTTTCTCTTTCAAAAAAATGTGATGTACAGAGGTGTGATTGTCCTTTATTTTATCCTTCTTAGAGCTTGTTGAGCTTTGAGATATATAGATTAATGTTTTTCATTAGATATGGGTAGATTTCTATCATTAGTTCTTCAAGTGTTCTCTTTGCCTCTTTATTTCTCTCCTCTCCTGCTGGGACTTTGTCTAGGCAAATGTTAATATGCTTGGTGATATTTTACAGTTTTCTAGGATTATGTTCATTTTTATTCTTTTTATTTACTATTCTTTAGACTAGATAATCTCAACTGAACTATCTTCAAGTTCACTGATTCTTCTGCCTACTCAAATCTGTTATTGAGTCCTTTTAGTGAAGTTTTCATTTTAGTGCACTTTTGATGTCAATAATAAGTTGTTTACATATATAATATATATATCTATATATATCTCACATACGGGAGTCTGCCCTGGTGGCTCAGATGGTAAAAAATCTGCCTGGAATGCAGAAGGCCTGGGTTTGATCCCTGGGTCGGGAAGATCCCCTGGAGAAGGGAATTGCTACCCATTCCAGTATTCTTGCCTGGATTACCCCATGGACAGAGAAGCCTGGCAGCCTACAGTCCATGGGCTTGCAAAAGAGTCGAACATGACTGAGCAACTAAGCACACACTTCACACACATATACACACATATTAATCATTTCTATCTCTGTATTGGTATTCTCTACTTGGACAAAAGATACAGAAAATGTGATCATATCTGTAATGAGTAGAGATTAGTAATCAAAACACCTCACAAAATCTAAGACCAGATTACTTCACTGATTAAAACCACAGAACTATTAAAGAAGAATTAACACCAATACATTCCAAGTTCTTCCACAAAAAATAAAGACAAAGAAATACATCAAAATTCATTGTATGAGACTAATATTTCCATGATACTAAAATTAGACAATGATAACACAAAATTACAAGCCAATGTTCTTTATAAATATAGACCCAAAAAGTTATTAGCAAAATACAATCACACTGAATACAGTAACATATAAAAAGTATTCTGCACCATGTCAAAGTGGGATTTATTCCAGAATATAAGGTCAGTTTAACACATGAAAATCAATCATAGATAAAATATGATAGAATAAAAGATAAAACCACACAATCATCTCAGTAGACACAGAAGATGCATTGATATAGTCCAGTATCCTTTACTGATAAAAAGTACCTGACAAACTAGACAAAATTTTTCAACCTGATAAAGCATATACAGGAATCCCCCACTTTGTCTAAAGTTTGCTTTGTAACACTTCACTTTTACTAAGGACCTAGTAACCAAAATAAATCTGGTTATTTCAGTAACCAAAATAAATCTGAAGAGGATGTTTACTTTTCTGAAAAAAAAGATGAAAAGCCAAAAGCAGCATTTGTTTTGCAACAAGCCATCATAGAAGGCATATGCATTTAGGGCATCAAGAGCAGCACCGCCAAGCTCATTCCCTGGGAACTGCACCCATCATCTTAGTGTCCAGCACCATAGCTTTAAAGTGTGTCTTTGAGCTGTGCTTTGCCTTCATTTTCTTCATGCATCTGTTAGCAAGATGTGTTCTTTGCTAATTGTGTCTTCATTTTACACCATTTGAGCTTACAAAAAGCTTTCATAAGAGTGTTCTACTTTCAGATAGCAGGAAGACCTTTGTACAAAAACCCCACAGATAACATCATACTTAATGGTGAAAGACTGAAAGCTTTCCTATGAAGATCAGAAACAAAATAAGGATGTTTATTCTCACCATTTCTAGTCAACATTGTAGTCGAGGTTTTAGCCAGGGCTAATTAGGCAAGAATGAGAAACAAAAAGCATTCTTTATGCTAAGCGAAGTAAGTCAAGACCGAGAAAGACAAATACCATATGATTTTACTCATATGCAGAATCTAAAACACAAAACAAACAGACTTATAGATAAAGAAGAGACTGGTGGTTGCCAGAGGGGAAATGGGTATGGGGACAGACTAAATAGATGAAGGGATTTAAGGTGTACAAACTTCCAGCTATAAAATAAATCAATCACAGGGATATAATGTATACATAGAGAATATAGTCAATAATATTGTAACAACTTTGTATGGCAGGGGATGGTAACTGGACTTATTGTGACGATTATTTTATAATGTATAAAAATATTGAAAATATTGTACATCTAAAACTAATGTAATATTTTATTCAAGTATAACTTAATAAAAATAAGTGAAAGATATCAAATATGTTTAAAAAGAAATAAAACCCATCCAGGTTGAAAAAGAAAAAGCAAAACTCTCTTATTTGCAGATGATATGATCTTATATATATATAAAGTACTAGTGGACGAAAGGAAGTCCAATAAAAAACCTATTAGTTAATAAGTTCAGGAAGTTTGAAGAATACTAAATAATATATAACAATTAATTATATATCTCTATTATAACAGTAAACAATCTGAAAATGAAATTGAAAAAACAATTTCATTTATAATAGCATCAAAAATAAAATACTTAGAAATAAATGTAACAAAAGAAGTGCAAGACTTGTACATTGAAAACTACAGAACATCATTAGATGAAATTAAAGAAGACTTAAAATGGAAAGATTTCACATGTTCATGATTGGAAGACTCCCCAAATTGAATTACAGATTAAATGCGAACCCTGTCAAAATCCCAGCTGTCTTTTTGTTTTTTGCAGAACTTGGCAAGACACTACTAAAATCCATATGAAAATGCAAGAGATGGGGAATAGTTGAAACAACTTTTAAAAAGAACAAAAATGGAGGCCTCACATGATCCATTCTAAAATTTAATACAAAATGAAATTAGTCTGTGTGAGACTGGAATGAGTATATATGTATATATGTATGTGTGTGTGTATATATGTGTATGTGTGTGTGTGTGAATGGAATAGAACTGAAAATCCAAAAACAAAGCATGTACTGTCAGTTTTTAACAAGGATGCCTTGATAATTCAATGCAGAATAGACTTTTAACAAGCAGTTTTGAAACAACTAGATATCCAGTAGCAAAAAAATAGAAATTGGATTTCTTCTTTATATCATATATAAAAAGTAACTCAAAGTCATTAACTTAAGTATAAATGCTAAAACAGTCACACTCTTAAAAGAAAACCTAAGTATATCCTCATGTCTAAGGTAAGTTAATATTTTCTTAGATACAGCGTGTAAACCACAGACAACTAGGAATACATAGATAAATTGAAATTCAGCATTGAAAATGTTTCTGCTTCAAAGAATACTATGAACAAATTAAAAAGACAACACAGACATTGGTAATGACTTTTTAGAGACAACCACAAAGGAAAAACCCATGAGAGAAATAATTGACAAGTTGAACTTCCCTAAACATTTCTGTGAAAGACAGTGTGAAGAGAAATAAGGAAAACCACAGCCTAGGAGAAAATATTTGCAAAAGATAAAATATTTGATATAGGATTGTTATCTTAAATATACACCGCTTAAGATTCAATAATTAAAAAAAAACAAGCAGTCCAGTTAAAAAATGAGCCAAAAAATGAGCCAGACATCTTATCAAAGAATATTTACAGACAGCAAATAAAAATGTGAAAAGATGTTCCACATTAAATGTTGCTGAGGAAATGCAAATTAAAGCAACAGTGAGCTATTACTATACACTTATTAAAATGTCCATTGAAACACTGAGAATACCAAATGCTGATGAGAATGTGGAGCAACAGGAGCCCTCATTCTCTGCTGCTGAAAATGCAAAAGTGGTACATTGAGTTTGGATAGATAGCTTGCCTGTAAAACTGCTATATTTGAAAATAGGTAACCAACAAGAGTAACCAACCAATAGGTACTTTGCCAACAAAGATCCATCTAGTCAAAGCTATGGATTTTCCAGGAGTCATGTATGGATGTGAGAGTCAGACTATAAAGAAAGCTGAGCACCAAAGAATTGATGCTCTTGAAATGTGGTGTTGGAGGAGACTCTTGAGAGTCCCTTAGACTGCAAGGAGATCCAACCAGTCAGTCCTAAAGGAAATCAGTTCTGAATATTCATTGGAAGGACTGATGCTAAAGCTGAATACTTTGGCCACCTGATGTGTAAAACTGACTCCTTGCAAAAGAGCCTGATGCTGGGAAAGATTGAAGGCAGGAGGAGAAGGGGACGACAGAGGATGAGATGGTTGGATAGCCTCACCGACTTGTTGGACATGAGTTTGAGTAAACTCCGGGAATTGGTGATGGACAGGGAAGCCTGGTGTGCTTCAATCCATAGGGTTGCAAATAGACACGACTCAGTGACTGAACTGAACTGAACCAACAAGAACCAGGATATCACAGGGAATGATGTTCAATATTCTGTAATAACCTAACGATGCTCAATATTCTGTAATGATAAATTGGAAAATAACTTGAAAAAGAATAGATTCATGTATATTATGACTGAATCACTTTGCTGTACACCTGAAGCTAACACAACTATTCTCCAATATAAAATAAAAATAAAACAAACTAAACATATTCTTACATAACCCAGCAATTATACTCCTTGTTGTTTATCCAAAGGAGTTGAAAACTTCTGTCCACATAAACACATACATACAAACATTTATATTAGCTGTATCCATAATTGCCATAATTTAAAAGCAATCAAGATGCCTTCAGTAGGTGAATGGATGAATAAACTGAATATTAGAATATTACTCTAATATTAGAATAATATTCAATAGAATATTATTAATCACTAAAAAGAATACACAATCAAGCTATGAAAAGACATGTAAGAAGCTCAAATGCATATTACTAGGTGAAAGAAATCAATTTGAAAAGAAGTTTATTGTACATCTTATATAATTCTAACTTTATGACATTCTGGAAAAGGTGAAAATATGGAGACAGAAAAAAGATTAGTAGCTTCTATGTGCTAGGGAGAGGGAGGGTTGGGCAGGGCACAAAGGATTCTTAAGGCAGTGAGATTTCTGCATAATATTGCAATGGCTGATACATGCCAAACCAGTACAGCGCTAAGAGTGATCCATAAGGTGAACTATAGACTTTGGGTGATTATGTGTCAGTGTAGGTTCATTACCTGTAACTCTGATGGAGGGTATTAATAACTGTCATGGAATCTATGCATGTGTGGGGGCAGGGAACGTTTGGGAAGGAGCCATGCTGCTGCTGCTGCTGCTGCTGCTGCTAAGTCACTTCAGTCGTGTCCGACTACGTGCGACCCCGTAGACGGCAGCCCACCAGGATCCCCCATCCCTGGGATTCTCCAGGCAAGAACACTGGAGTGGGTTGCCATTTCCTTCTCCAGTGCATGAAAGTGAAAAGTGAAAGGGAAGTCGCTCAGTCGTGGCCAACTCTCAGGGACCCCATGGACTACAGCCTACCAGGCTCCTCTGTCCATGGGATTTTCCAGGCAAGAGTACTGGAGTGGGGTGCCATTGCCTTCTCCAGGAAGGAGCCATACCTTCCTCTCAATCTTGCTATGAACTTAAAACCATTCTTTAAAATGTCGTATAGATGATTTTTAAAAAGACAGCACAGAGAATGGGAAAAAATACTTGCAAATCATTTATCTGATAAGAATCTAGTATTCAGAATATAAAACTGTTATTACTCAAGTATTTTTTAAAAACCATGCAATTAAGGAAAGGAGATGGGCTTCCCTGGTGGCTCAAATGGTAAAGAATCTGCCTGCAATGCAGGAGACCCAGGTTCGGTCCCTGGGTCGGGAAGATCCCCTGGAGAAGGGAATGGCTACCCACTGCAGTATTCTTGTCCGGAGAATTCCATGAACATGGGAGCCTGGTGGGCTACAGTCCATGGGGTTAGGAAAGAAGGATTTTTTATAGACATTTCTCCAAAGAAGGTATATGGCCAAGAAGCACATGAAAAAATGTTCAATGTCATTAAGCATCAGGGAAATTCAAATCAAAATTAAGATAATCTAACAGCATGAAAAGAAAGTGAAAGTGAAGTAACTCAGTTGTGTCCAACTTTTTGTGACCCCATGGACTGTAGCCTACCAGGCTCCTCCCTCCATGGGATTCTCAAGGCAAGAGTACTGGAGTGGGTTGCCATTTCCTTCTCCAGGGGATCTCCAGGGATCGAACCCAGGTCTCCTGCATTCCAGGCAGATGCTTTAACCTCTGAGCCACGAGGGAAGTCCAACAGCATGGTGGTAATCAAAAAAGTTGGACAGTAAGTGATGGCAAGGATGTGGAGAAATTGGAATCCTCATACACTGTTGGTAGTAATGTAAAATGATGTAACCACTTTAGAAAACAGTTTGGCAGTCAAATATAGGGTTACTGTTTGACCCAACAGTTCCATTCCTTGGCATATACTCAAGAGAGTTGAAAATATGTATCTACAGATAAGCTTGCACACAAACATTTATAGCAGCTTTATAAGAGCCAGATAATATAAACAACCCAAATATTCATCCCTGGTGATTTCATAAATAAAATGTAATATGTCTAGTCAATAGAGCATTTTTCAGCCATAAAATGGATGACATACTGACTCATGCTACAAGGATGAACCTTGAAAACTTTGTGGTAAGGGAAAGAAACCAGATGTAAAAAGCCCTATATTATATGAATTGATTTATGTAAAATATTCAGATACTGTAGGCAAATCTGTAGATACAGAAAATTAATTAGTAGTTACCAAGGGCTGGAAGGGGAAATGAGAAGTAACTGCTATTAGATTTGGGGTTTCTTTGGGGGCTGATGAAAATATTTTAGGATTAGCTAGTGATGATGTTACACAATCTTGTGAACATATGAAGAATATAACTGGTATATTTTAAAGTGGTAAATTCTGTCATGTGAATTAGATCTTAATAAAAAAAAATTTCTTACCACCTGCATCTCCTTACCTGCCCCCCTTGCCCCCCCCACCAATGATTATAGTCATGTTAGTGGTAAAGGATGACTCACATTGTCAGATTTACGCTGACAGTAAAGGAATATTTTTAACGTCCTCTGCACCCATATCAAGCCTCTGGTTAGCCTATGTGCAGTGATCCTATTGCACGCTCTCCTAGTCCTCATACATCAGCATTTTATACAGCTAAATCCATGTTACTAACACTGCTGATAAGCTAGAAAGAAAAGTTTAAATGGCAAGAAAATACGTTGTATGTGGGAGAAGGCGATGGCAACCCATTCCAGTACTCTTGCCTGGAGAATCCTGGGGACGGTGGAGCCTGGTGGGCTGCCGTCTATGGGGTTGCACAGAGTCGCACACGACTGAAGCGACTTAGCAGCAGCAGCAGCATGTTGTATGTGAGAAGAAATTATCGGAATCTTCCCTATAACTAGTCTGATGATACCACTGCTGCTTTGTGAGCCACCATCGGCTCCCTATGACTTTCAGAAAAAAGTCCACAGTCCTTAGTCTTCTTTGCAAGGCCTCTGCACTTCTAGCCCAACTTCCAAGAATCAGACACTAAACTCTAAACTCTGGTCACATTGAATCTCTCACTGTTCTCTGAACATAATTTAGAGTTTTCATGATTCAGTACCTTTAAAAATACTTTTGCTTCAAACTGGAAAGTAGGATGTCTTTGGTTGATTTGCCTTAGAGTGGTTTTATAGGGTTCTTTTCTTAAAACACAAGTTAATGGCTCCATGATTACTATTTGTAACTCAAACAATGCACTGTAGGTCTGTTTCCTCTGATAAACATGACCTGTCAGACATATAATACCATCATTCTAAATATTAATTGTGCTAAAAATTATCAAAAATTTAAGAATAAGACAAAATAAGACTTCTTTCAATGTTACACTAGAGCTTTGTTTATCTCGGGGAATGGAGCTTTGTTTATTTGACTTTTAAGGCCTTAGTCTGCTCTGCTGATTAAGGCCCAGACTCTGTGTTTCTTATTAATTATAGATTTTTATTTGGTAGAGATTTAAATGAATTCTTCCTCATAGAATAGTTAACCACAAATGTAATTGTTTTACTGACTGTTGAATATTACATTGCTTTGTGTCTAACTCAACAACTTTATTCTGACTTTCTTTCCTCATTTCCTATAAATAGGAAGTCTTGAAATACTCTGAATCATCCTGCTGGTTTTCATATTAGTGAGTTCAGTACATATACTTACACTGTATTTGTAGAAGTATGGTACTTCCTTTTAATGTTTTACAGTTTTACTTTAAATACCAACCCAAATTGCTCAGTTTTCATAAGTCTTCCCAGATTTGTGTCTTAATTAATATTTTAACTCCCAAAGAATTTACAGGGGAGAAAAAATCCATATTTACAGAAAAAAAGAGAGACTTGTACATTTCAAAGCAGCCTACTTTCTTATAGCCCAGTACGTTAAGCATGGGTGATAAGCACAGAGCCTCGCAGGCACGTGCCCCTTTCTACATCTGTTTCTGCAGAGTAATGTAACTCCTATGTCCTGTTTTCACCCGCTGGCAGATCCTTGAAGAGATACTATTTATGAAGTGGAGAAATAAAGGACTCCTATTCAAATAATGAAATAGCAAATCTGATTAACAGAATTCATGTGGAATTCTTGACATTCATTTGCTTTAATTGAATGCCTAATCATGACTCCCAGATGTGAGACTTTTTTTTTTTTAATGTGGGCATATAATATGTAAATTTTTTGTCTTTCTTTTTCTTGTGGAGATTTAAATTATTATTCATTTTGGGATTCCCTTTAAGTTGTGCTTTGCCCTCAATCGACTTTTTTTACCCAACAAACGTTAACAGAGATGCTTTTGAATGAAATTTATTCACTAATATTGAAAAATGCTAAAATAATAGAAGAATAAAAATTCAGCTTGAATTTTGGTATATCATTTATAATGACTACCCATGAAAGTTTTTTTTTTTTAATAAGAAGTGAAAAGAAAAAAACATGCTTCAAATATTGTGTATGCAAACTGAAAGATGACAGACAAAGATATGTGTGGGTTTGAAGAAAAGTTATAGAGTAAGGTCTCATCCTTGGCTTATTACTTTTGGTGCAATAATTTGACTTGTTCCTGATAACTCAATTATTTTATAAATTCTTCTGTTTCTAGAATTACCTGGATTTGAAACATTGTCTTATGTAATAATTTTCTAAACACTAATAATATCATATTTTTTAAGTTTTCTTTTGAGCTTTTTAGGTTTGCTTGGGTTTTATTTTTATATTTTATTTAGGCATAAAATCTGAATTAAGTAAATACACTTAAGATGAAAAATTAAAATTCTTTATGGAAAGTAATTGCTATTTATATGCTACAATGTAAATAATAAATCAAAGAACAATTCTATTTTAAGTGAATTAGCATGGTTTTGAAAACTTTGGGGGAAAATGATCTTTAGTTCTTGCTTTAATTCAGACAAGAAGCAAGGGATTTTATGTATAACAGATTTTTCAATATGCTTAATTGCTACAAAATTTCTTTTGTTTCCCTAATGAATTACTTCCTGTTATGACTCTCCAAAGGACCATCATTTATTACACCTGAGCCTTCCTGGTCCCGCTTGTACCACATGCTGCTTAATAATTTGCCATGATTTAAGAAGGTCGCCATAACCACTCAATTAAACAATGGTTTTGAATGCAACCTACAGCATGAGGCACATCCTTAGTACACATTTAGAACTGTCTTGTTAATTCGACGGGATGTGCAGCCACTGTGTTCTGAGTATCTAACAGACAGCAGACAGCCTGTCCAGGAGAACTAAAGGTAGTCACTCATTTTCTGTGATCCAACTAGGCAGATGTGTGTTGTAGAGGAGAAACAGAGTCATGGAGAGAAAGTATAAGACTAAAATTTAGGAAACTGGATTTCTAATTCTGGCTCTAATAGTTTGTATTTAGTTTTTGATCCTTGGGTAATGATATTCTGAGCTGCCATTTCTTCTTCAGTGTAGAATGTGAGCTATAGCTGATCATTTCTTTGATATTTCCCTAATCAATGGCACACTTATATGTAAGTTATATTAAAGGTAGAAAATATTTTGTAAAATATGACCAGTATTTATGAAGCTTCTCAGAGGCTTATTTCCATGCTGCATCCTGAAGCAATGTGATGAAAAATCCAACATAATAAGACAGGATAACTAATTTTCAACTGCAACTGTCAAAAATTTAATTAGTTCTGGGCCAAAGATATAGAATTGCCCAACGATGTACTTTAATTAACTGTAGTGTTATGGCAGAACTTCTATAGGGATAATAGACGCATGTCGTGTGTCCAGATAATGAAATCTGAAGGATAAAGGAACTATGAATGTGTTATGAGGATAAATTTTACCCAGTTCACAATTATATGTTGAATTAGTCCTTTATTTTTAAGGTTTGAGGTAAGCGCCATGTAGTAATTTTTTTTTAGACTGTGAAAAGTACGTAAAATATATTCAGTAAAAGGTTGTTGTTGTTCAGTCGCTCAGTGGTGTACAGCTCTTTGTGACCCAATGAACTGCAGCACACCAGGCTTCCCATCCCTCACCATCTCCCGGAATTCACCCAGGTTCATGTCCATCGAATCAGTGATGCCATCCAACCATCTCATCCTCTGCCTCCCTCTTCTCCTTTTGCCTTCAGTCTTTACAAAGGACTATAAAAGGTATAGTCCTCTAAATAAATGAATTTTCTTGGTACATAATTAGAACAGATTTAAAACAAATACTGACTTTTAGCCTTTTTTTTTTTACCATACCATTTCAATAATAATCTATTTGTAAAGTGCAGTGTATAATATTATCATTTTTTACCTTCATTTGTGTTTATTCAGTTGGTAAGTTGCATCTGAATGTTTGCAGCCCTGTGGACTATAGTATGACAGGGTCCCCTGTCCTTCACTATCTCTCAAAGTTTGCTCAAATTCATGTCCATTGAGTCAATGATGTTATCTAACCATCTCATCCCCTGCCATTCCCTTTTCCTTTTGCCTTTAACCTTTCCAAGCATCAGCGTCTTTTCCAGTGAGTTGACTCTTCACATCAGGTGGCTGAAATATTGGAGCTTCAGCTTCAGCATCAATCTTTCAAATGAATATTCAAGGTTGATTTCCTTTAGGATTTACTGGTTTGATCTCCTTGTTATCCAAAGGACTCTCAAGAGTCTTCTCCAGCACCACAGTTTGAAAGCATCAGTTCTTTGGCATTCAGCCTTCTTAATGGTCCTGCTCTCACATTTGTACATGACTACTGGAAAAGTCATAGCCTTGACTAGACATACCGTTGTCGGCAAAGTGACGTCTCTGTTTTTTAATATGCTCTCTAGGTTTGTCATAGCTTTTCTTCCAAGGAGTGGGCATCTTTTAATTTCATGGCTACAGGCACCATCTGCAGTGATTTTGGAGTCTAGGAAAATAAAATCTGTCACTGCTTCTGCTTTTTCCCTTTCTATTTACCATCAAGTGATGGGACCAGATGGGACTAGATGCCATGATCTTAGTTTTTTTTTTTTTCTTTTTTTTTTTTAATAATGAGTTTTAAGCCATGAAAGTGAAAGTGTTAGTCAGTCAGTCATGTACAACTCTTTCAGAGTGGAAGCAGTAACAGATTTTATTTTCTTGGGCTCCAAAATCACTGTGGATGGTGACTGCAGCCATGAAATTAAAAGACACTTGCTCCTTGGAAGGAAAGCTATGACAAACGTAAACAGTGTATTAAAAAGCAGATACATTACTTTGCCAGCAAAGGTCCGTATAATCAAAGCTGTGGTTGTTCCAGTAGTCATGTATGGATATGAGAGCTGAACCATAAAGAAGGCTGAGTGCCAAAGAACTGATTCATTTGAATTGTGGTGCAGGAGAACACTCTTGAGTTTCAAGCCATAGATATGCTTAAATAAAGTAAATAAGTATTAATTTACATGGACTATAATGTCTATGGCAATATGACGGTATAGTTAGTTCTCTTTGCATGATACCTAGTATAGTACAGTAGAAACTTGAAACACTTTGCAGTGCTTCCTAATGCGGTGCAAAGGCCATAGATTCAGGGGCTGGCATATCTAGTTTCTTTTCAAATAATTTCTGACTGATAGTAGACAAACCAGTTAGAGTCTCTGAGACATTTTCCCCATTTATAAAAATAGACATAATAATATTACCCTGGAACTTTTCAGTGGGTAATAAAACAGTGACATTTATTTTCATGGTAGTATCTATGAACATTCATTCAAGTCAATAATTTTTCCCATTTCCCTAGACATTAAGAGCAAGAGAAGCACTTGAAAATTTGATCAGGAATAGGAAAGAAAATGGAGAATGAGTGGAAGGAAAAGTGCTCAAAATATGACATGTGCAGCTCATCTCTTAAAAAAAAAAAAACACTGCTAATGACTATCTCACAGCACCAGTGAGCACTGAGATACTGTCTTAAATGCCTTGAGTTTTTTTCTTTATAATTTCTAAAATAGAAATAGCTTATTTGACTTGATATAAAAGATATCTTCCATTATAATTTTGATGTATATTTTTAAAGACTTTCTATGCCTAAAGAGAAAAAATTCCCCATAGAATGAAATTCTATATGTAAAGTACTTTCAAATCTGATTTGAAATTTAAATTTTTTAATTAATTTTTCTTGGAGTATAGTTAATTTACAATGTTAGTTTCAGGTGTATGACAGTGCTAATCAGTTTATATATATATATAAAAGATTCTTTTCCCATTTAGACCATTACAGAGTATTGAGTAGAGTTTTTTGTGCTATACAGTAGGTTCTTATTATTATTTATCTGTTGAGAAGGCAAAGGCACCCAACTCCAGTACTCTTGCCTGGAAAATCCCATGGATGGAGGAGCCTGGTGGGCTACCGTCCATGGGGGCATCACTTTCACTTTTCATTTTCATGCATTGGAGAAGGAAATGGCAACCCACTCCAGTGTTCTTGCCTGGAGAATCCCAGGGACGGGGGAGCCTGGTGGGCTGCCGTCCATGGGGTCACACAGAGTCAGACACGACTGAAGTGACTTAGCAGCAGCAGCAGTGTGTATATGTCAGCCCTAATCTTCCAATTTATCCCTTCCTGCCATTTCCTCCTTGGTAACCATAAGTTGTTTTCTACATCTGTGATTCAGTAAAATTTGTTACCTAATTTTTTACCTAATTGTATCAATTAAAGAACTTCTTTGTCAAATACAGATTTACTACATGTTTTGAATGGTTGAATAGTCTTCCACTATATAAATATATTACAATTTATCTAAGCAATTCCAAATTATTTGATGTTATCTTGCTTATAAGAGTGAAAAATTGGAGGCTATAATCCAGTGGTCATGTATGGATGTGAGAGTTGGACTGTGAAGAAAGCTGAACACTGAAGAATTGATGCTTTTGAACTGTGGTGTTGGAGAAGACTCTTGAGAGTCCCTTGGACTGCAAGGAGATCCAACCAGTCCATTCTAAAGGAAATCAGCCCTGGGTGTTCTTTGGAAGGAATGATGCTAAAACTGAAACTCCAGTCCTTTGGCCACCTCATGCGAAGAGTTGACTCATTGGAAAAGACTCTGATGCTGGGAGGGATTGGGGGCAAGAGGAGAAGGGGACGCCAGAGGATGAGATGGCTGGATGGCATTGCTGACTCGATGGACGGGAGTCTGAGTGAACTCTGGGAGTTGGTGATGGACAGGGAGGCCTGGCGTGCTGTGATTCATGAGGTCGCAAAGAGTCGGACACGACTGAGCGACTGAACTGAACTGAACTGATAATCTACTTTCCCATACACAAATACTTGTGCAATTGTCTGAGTGCTTCCTCAAGATAAATTAGTCGGCAAATATGCCCTGTTTTCAGATTTGACATATTGTTCTGAAAGTCAGTGTGTTATTTACCTGATTTACCTGTGTTATTTACCTAAATCACCTCCAAACTTAGTCGCCTGATTAACAGTAATCATTTGTATTTCCTGTAGTTTCCCTTGGTGAGAAATTCAAACTCACTGGGATGGCTTGCCTGTGCTCTGTAATATCTGGATCTAAGCAAGAAGACTAGAAATCTAAGAGCTGCAATCATATGAAGGCTTAGCTCTTTGGTAGTTGATGCTAGGGCAATGGCTGAGTGCCTGGGTTCCAGGAGAAAGCATGTACAGAAAGAGACAGAATAAACTAGGTAAAACTATACTGCATTTTATGACCTAGCCTTGGAAGAGTCACACAGTATCACTTCTGCCACATTCTGTTAGTTGTGAAGCAGTTACAAAGGTCACAAGTGTTCAAGGGGAGGGGACATAGACCCCCCATTGCGCAGTGGAGGAGAGTTGATATTGCATTGATAGGAAAATTTCAGTGCAGGGTACAGGAAGCTTGGGGCTGGTGCACTGGGATGACTCAGAGGGATGGTATGGGGAGAGAGGTGGGAGGGGAGTTCAGGATGGGGAACACATGTATACCCGTGGCGGATGCATGTTGATGTATGGCAAAACCAATACAATATTGTAAAGGAAAAAAAAAAGTGACATGCATTATGTATTTGTACTACTTTCTTTGAAAGCAGTATGTGCCCTAGCCAATATGAGGACTCAATATATACTTTGATTAATATCTTTGCCTATCCAGTGATATAACAATAGTATTTCACTATCATTTGTTTTTATGATTAAATATCTCTAACATTGTTTTACAAGCTATTTATCATTCATATTTTTGTCATCATTTGACATAATCTTTACGGTTCTATGAATGTATTTATTTTTTAATAGTGGTTTTATAACATCTTCATATTTTGTTGAAAACATTTTTCTAGTGTGTCCTTTTTTACTGTTTTTCTGCATTATTCACTCTTTGTTGCTGTGTTAGTCACTCGGTCGTGTCCGACTCTCTGCGGCCCCACGGACTGCAAACCGCCAGGCTCCTCTGTCCATGGAGTTCTCCAGGCAAGAATACTGGAGTGGCCATCTCTTTCTCCTATTCACTTTTTATAAACTTTTAAATATCTTTTCTATCTTATATGCCATGCTTAGATAGAACTTCTTTACCTCAGAACTATAAAAACAATTTTTAACTTGTATTCTAATATACTAGTTTTATAAGTTTTAGCAAAATAAATTATATATAGAGTAATAACAGGATCTAACATTTTACAGGTTTTTAGCTATTCATTTTTGCTTGTTGCAATCATCAAAATAGCAATACATTTTTTTAAATAGTAATATCCAAAGAAAATGGAGAAGGAATCCAATACTGATCATTTTCTGTTGAATAATCTATATATGGAAATGTTACATTTATCATATATTAACTCCCATATGTACTTGAACTCTGTCATAATTCAGTATCACATTACTTAAATCATTACAGTTAAAAAAAATTTTAATATCTGGAAAGCTCCCTTTCTCTAATGTAATCCATGAGGAGCTGATAAAATACATGATCTCTAACTCTGCTTCCTCCCTGGTAATATTATTCAGCCTCATGACTTTAAGCACTTTCTGTAATGGCACCTTCCTTTTTCATATCTCCAGTACAGACCTCTGCTGTGAATGCCAAACCCAGTTACTCCCTAGGAAGTTGATCAGTACTTTTGTTTCAACAAGTCATAACTCAACCCATGAATTTTTTTTTTCTCTGTAGATCTTCTCTTATTCCAGTCTTTTCCATCCTAATAAATAGCATTATGCCAGCTACTCAGGGATGGGGGAGCCTGGTGGGCTGCTGTCTATGGGGTCGCACAGAGTCAGACACGACTGAAGAGACTTGGCAGCTGCAGCAGCAGCAGGTAATGTGAAAGGCAGACTTGGTGTTGTGCTGGCCAATTGTCAGTCATTATATCAGTGTAGAAATGGTTGAATTCTTCTAACATATATATTAAAATAGGAAATGTGACTTTAGGAGGACAAGTTAAATCTACACTAAATGTAGAGTGTCAAAATGTGTGCCTCATGTAGCAGATGAACACAAGGTGCTAAACGGTGAGCCAAGGGTCCTTGGTCCTATTTTAGGAGTTTATCTTTGTATTTATAGATGGGGAGATGGTGTCCCCAGCTCTCAAGCCTTTTTGGTTTCTTGCTGTTTCCTGAGGACTAAATGGTGTTAATAAGTTTGCCCATAAGCAAGGAATGTACTGATATGGGCCTGTCTTTCTCATAAAGAACATTTCTTAAATACCAGTATTTTCTTATATACTTTAAATGATTAAAGGAAATATGTAGCTTGAGAAAGTGCAGGTCAAAATAGTCCTGAAGAACGTACCAAGTGGAGGAGAATTATAAACTTTGATAGGAAGTAAAGGTTAGCATTAAAAATCACATGTGATAGACATAGAGAGCAGACTTATGGGTATGGTAGTGGGGAGGAAGGAGAGGGTGGGATGTATGGAGAGAGTAACTTGGAAACTTACATTACCATATGTAAAATTGATGGCCAATGAGAATTTGCTGTGTGACTCAAGGAACTCAAAGGGGCTCTGTAACAACCTAAAGGGGTGAGATGGGGAGGGAGGTTCAAAAAGGAGGGGACATATCTATACCTATGGCTCATTCAGGGAGAAGACAATGGCAACCCACTTCAGTACTGTTGCCTGGAAAATCCCATGGATGGAGGAGCCTGGTAGGCTGCAGTCCATGGGGTCGCAAAGAGTCAGACATGACTGAGCGACTTCACTTTCACTTTCCACTTTCATGCATTGGAGAAGGAAATGGCAACCCACTCCAGTGTTTTTGCCTGGAGAATCCCATGGACGGAGAAGCCTGGTAGGCTGCAGTCCATGGGGTCGCACAGAGTCGGACACGACTGAAGCGACTTAGCAGCATGGCTCATTCATGGTGATGTTTGACAGAAACCAACACAATTCTGCAAAGCAATTATCCGTCAATTTAAAAATAAATACATTTTAAAAAACCACATGTGAAAACAAGAGTAAGTTCCATTATCACTATCAGTAGATAAATAATTTAAAATATAGCAACTCTTAATAAGAAAATAAAATCAGTGGAACTGTATAAGATGATTCTGAGGAAAGTAAAAAGCACCACACATGAAACAAGCGATACAATTGTATATGTTATTATTTGGTGATAGATAATCATTTTGTATCTGGTGACCATCTTTTTATTATCTGTTGAACATAGTAACATACAGCAAGCTTTGTAAATAGCAATGTCTTCAGAAGATAGGAGGGAGCCCCTCGTCATACTCAGGTCTATGCTCTGCTCTTTTCCATGGTGATCTATGCTCCAGCAGGCTGACTTCTATGGACTGCATCATCTCAACTCCCTTATCCTCTTAATTCCCCTTGGTTTCATCCAGTGGGAAGGATCAGGTAGATATCAGAAAGCAGGGGAAGGAGGAGGAGACAATAGAAAGCCAAAAAGACAGCCAGAGAGAAAGAGCTGGAATGTGTTTTGGGTGTGAATACATTCCTCTTGCTTTATCATTCTTTCTTGGTCTTTAACCCTGCCACACTTCTGAAAATATTCTCCTCATTAAAATCTCTCCAGTCATCTCCCTGAGAAAGCCTCTGTTTCTTGCCTTGGTTTTTAAATGTATTTTTAGAAATTATTTCCTTTATATTGAAGGACAATTTCTTTACAGAATTTTGCTGTTTTCTGTCAAAGCTCAGCATGAATCAGCCATAGGTATACATATATCCCCTCCCTTTTGAACTTCCTTCTCATATCCCTCCCCATCCCACCCCTCTAGGTTAATACAGAGCCCCTGTTTGAGTTTCCTGAGCCATAGAGAAAATCCCCATTGGCTATCTATTTTACATATGGTGATGTATGTTTCCAGAAAGAATGAAGAGATCAAGCCAAAGCAAAAACAACACCCAGTTGCGGATGTGACTGGTGAGGGAAGCAAAGTCCGATGCTGTAAAGAGCATACGAACCTGGAATGTTAGGTCCATGAATCAAGGCAAATTGAAAGTGGTCAAACAGGAGATGGCAAGGGTAAACATTGACATTTTAGGAATCAGTGAACTAAAATGGACTGGAATGGGTGAATTTAACTCAGATGACCATTATATCTACCTCTGTGGGCAAGAATCCCTTAGAAGAAATGGAGTAGCCATCACAGTCAACAAAAGTGTCTGAAATGCAGTATTTGGATGCAGTCTCAAAAATGACAGAATGGTCTTTGTTCGTTTCCAAGGCAAACCATTCAACATCACAGTAATCCAAGTCTATGCCCTGACCAATAATGTTGAAGAAGCTGAAGTTGAATGGTTCTATGAAGACCTTTTAGAACAAACACCAAAAAAAGATGTCCTTTTCATTATAGGGGACTAGAATGCAAAAGTAGGAATTCAAGAAACACCTGGAGTAACAGGCAAATTTGGCCTTGGAGTACAGAATGAAGCAGGGCAAAGGCTTTGGTCATAGCAAACACCCTATTCCAACAACACAAGAGAAGACTCTACACATGGACATCACCAAATGTCAATACCAAAATCAGATTGATTATATGCAGCCAAAGATGGAGAAGCTCTATACAGTCAGCAAAATTAAGACCGGGAGCTGACTGTGACTCAGATCAAGAACTCCTTATTGTCAAATTCAGACTTAAATTGAAGGAGATAGGGAAAACCACTAGACCAGTCAGATATGACCTTAATCAAATCCCTTACAATTATACAGTGGAAGTAAGTGATGTGGAAGTGAATAGATTTAAGGGATTAGATCTGATAGACAGAGTGCCTGATGAACTATGGATGGAGGTTTGTGACATTGTAAAGGAGACAGGGATCAAGACCATCCCTAAAAAGAAGTGCAAAAAAGCAAAATGGCTGTCTGAGGAGGCCCTACAAATAGCTGTGAAAAGAAGAGAAGTGAAAAGCAAAGGAGAAAAGGAAAGATATAACTGTTTGAATGCAGAGTTCCAAAGAATAGCAAGGAAAGATAAGAAAGCCTTCCTCAGTGATCAGCGCAAAGAGATAGAGGAAAACAACAGAATGGGAAAGACTAGAGATCTCTTCAAGAAAATTAGAGATACCAAGGGAACATTTCATGCAAAGATGGGGTTGATAAAGGACAGAAATGGTATGGACCTAACAGAAGCAGAAGATATTAAAAAGAGGTGCCAAGAATACACAGATGAACTATACAAAAAAGATCTTCATGATCCGGATAACCACAATGGTGTGATCACTCACCTAGAGCCAGATATCCTGGAATGTGAAGTCAAGTGGGCCTTATGAAGCATCACTAGGAACAACGCTAGTGCAGATTATGGAATTCCAGTTGAGTTATTTCAAATCCTAAAAGATGATGCTGTGAAAGTGCTGCACTCAATATGCCAGCAAATTTGGAAAACTTAGCAGTGGCCACAGGACTGCAAAAGGTCAGTTTTCATTCCAATCCCTAAAAAGGCAATGCCAAAGAATGCTCAAACTACCACACAATTGCACTCATCTCACACGCTAGTAATGTTCAAAATTCTCCAAGCCAGGCTTCAAAAGTTCATAAACTGTGAACTTCCAGATGTTCAAACTGGTTTTAGAAAGGGCCGAGGAACCAGAGATCAAATTGCCAACATCCACTGGGTCATTGAAAAAGAAAGAGAGTTCCAGAAAAACATCTATTTCTGCTTTATTGCCTATGCCAAAGCCTTTGACTGTGTGGATCACAATAAACTGTGGAAAATTCTTCAAGAGATGGGAATACCAGACCACCTGACCTGCCTCTTGAGAAATCTGTACGCGTGTCAGGAAGCAACAGTTAGAACCGGACACTGAGCAATAGACTGGTTCCAAATTGGAAAAGGAGTACATCAAGGCTGTATATTGTCACCCTGCTTATTTAACATATATGCAGAGTACATCATGAGATATGCTGGGCTGGATGAAGCACAAGCTGGAATCAAGATTGCCGGGAGAAATATCAATAACCTCAGATATGCAGATGACATCACCCTTATGGCAGAAAGCAAAGAAGAACTAAAGAGCCTCTTGATGAAAGTGAAAGAGAAGAGTGAAACAGTTGGCTTAAGACTCAACATTCAGAAAACTAAGATCATGGCATCTGGTCCCATCACTTCATGGCAAGTAGATGGGGGAACAGTTGAAACAATGACAGACTTTATTTTGGGGGGGCTCCAAAGTCACAGCAGATGGTAACTGCAGCCATGTAATTAAAAGATGCTTTCTCCTTGGAAGAAAAGTTATGAGCAACCTAGACAGCATATTAAAAAGCAGAGACATTACTTTGCCAACAAAGGTCTGTCTAGTCAAAAATATGGTGTTTCCAGTGGTCATGTATGGATGTGAGAGTTGGACTATAAAGAAAGCTGAGCACCGAATAGATGCTTTTAAACTGTGGTGTTGGAGGAGATTCTTGAGAGTCTGTTGGACTGCAAGGAGATCTCCATCCTAAAGGAGATCAGTCCTGGGTGTTCATTGGAAGGACAGATGCTGAAGTTGCAACTCCCATACTTTGGCCACCTGATGGGGAAGAACTGAGTCATTTGAAAAGACCCTGATCATGGGAAAGATTGAAGGCAGGAGAAGAAGGGGATGACAGAGGATGAGATGGTTGGATGGCATCACCGACTAAGTGGACATGAGTTTGGGTAAACTCTGGAAGTTGGTGATAGACAGGGAAGCCTGTGTGCTGCAGTCCATGGGGTTGCAAAGAGTTGGACATGACTGAGTGACTGAACTGAACTGAATGTAAGTTTCTTTGTTACTCTTTCCACACAACTCACCCTCTCCTCCCCTCTCACCATGTCCATAAGTCTATTCTCTATGTCTGTTTCTCCATTGTTGCCCCAGTTCTTCTTATTGAAGAATAAATTCTTCCATACCATTTTTCTAGATTCTATATATAAATCCTTCTTTTTGATTGATAAGATTTTCTACTTTGGCTCTTCAGTTGTATAGGGAAAAACTATACCTTGTGAACCTGCAGTAATCATTCTTCAAAATTATTATGATCACTTAGTATTCTATATAGCTTCAGTCCATTTTAAACTTCTGGGTGGTTCTGCATAAGCCAAGGATCATGCCCTAGTAGTATGATAAAAAGAAAGATAAGACAGAATATCTGTCCCTCAAGAAGCTTGGCTATTCAGTAGTTGAATACGTTTAACAAGATTGAACACTTGAAAAAGTTTAACAAGATTATGTATGATAGGATGTGAAAAAGAGACATTAACAAAGTAAATATAATTGAAAGCAGAGAAGAAAATGATGATTTGGGCTGGCAGGAAAGGCTTCACTGAGAGCGCTGGACTTTAATGGGACCCTGATAGATGTCAACATTCTCCTTTATGAAAGTGTGAAAGTGCTAGTCACTCAGTCGTGTCCAACTCTTTGCAACCCCACAGACCGTAGCCCTCCAGGCTCCTCTGTCCACGGGATTTCCCAGGCAGGAGTATACAGTGTGTTGCCATTGCCTTCTTCAGGGGATCTTCCCGACCCAGGGATCAAACCCAAGAGCCCCACACCGGAGGTAGATTCTTTACCATCTCAGCCACCAGGGACTCCTCCACTCAATGTTTCCTATTGCACCACACAAACAGTATTTTTTTTTTTTAATTTGGATTCCTCTTGCAGTATCCTAGAATCATTATGCACAACCCAAGGTAGCATCTTTGCATGAGTATGCAAGATTGGTTTCTTGCCTGAACTATCTGTGCCAGGATTTGCTTCGAGTAGCATAATTCCTTTGCTCTTCTGTTTGGTGTACATTATGCCAGCACTGTCAGGCACACAGGAAGGTTTACACAAGCGATCTGGAGAATTTATAGACAATTACCTAGGAAGGATTTCCTTAAAGTAACCCTGAAAAACTCCTTCCGGCAAACAATGGGCCAGTTCTAGAGTCATCAGATTGTAATTCCTACTGCCTTCATCTACTGGTCATATGATCTTAAACAAATAAACCTGTGTTCTCTCAGTCTCCTCTCCTATAGAAGTGTGACTTTCATATCATCTCAAGGGGTTCATATTGAGTTCTAAGTGAAACAATATTTAAAGGTTTTATTACTTTCTCACCTCATCTTAAGTAATTTAAATAGCATCTGTTTGTATTCTACTACCTCATTCTTCCTGTTCTGGCTATTTTTAATTATTGTTGTTGTTCAGAGGCTAAGTCATGTCTGACTCTTTGCAACCCCAAGGACTACAGCATGCCACACTTCCCTGACCTTCACTATCTGAGTTTGCTCAGATTCATGTCCATTGAGTCGATGATGCCATCCAACCATCTCATCCTCTGTTGCCCCCTTCTCCTCTTGCCCTCAATCTTCCCCAGCATCAGGGTCTTTTCCAGTGAGCTGGCTCTTCACATCAGGTGAATGAATATTAAAGGTTGATTTTCTTTAGGATTTACTGGTTTGGTCTCTTTGCACTCATGGGACTCGCAAGGTTTTTTCCCAGCACCACATTTCAAAAGTGTCAGTTCTTCCGTGCTCAGCCTTCTTTATGGTCCAACTCTCACTACGGGAAAAACCATAGCTTTGCCTATACAGATCTTTGTCAGTAAAGTGATGTCTCTACTTTTTAATACACTAAGTTTGTCATAGCTTTTCTTCCAAGGAGCAAGCATCTTTTAATTTCATGGCTGCAGTCACCATCTGCAGTAATTTTGAAACCTAAGAAAATAAAATCTATCACTGTTTCCAATTTTTCCCTATCTATTTACCATGAAGTGATGAGACCAGATGCCATGATCTTAGTTTTTGGAAGGCTGAGTTTTAAACCAGCCTTTTCACTCTCCTCTTTCATGCTCATCAGGAGGCTCTTTGGTTTCTCTTTGTTTTCTGCCATTAGAGTTTTATCATCTGCATATCTGTAGTTATTGGAATTTTTCCTAGCAATCTTGATTCCAACTTGTGAGTCATTAGCCTGGCATTTTGCATGATGTATTCTGCATTTAGGTTAAATAAGCAGGGAGACTGTACACAGCCTCGACATACTCCTTTCCCAATTTTGAACCTGTCAGTTGTTCCCTGTCCAGTTCTAATTGTTGCTCCTTGTCCTGCATACAGGTTTTTCAGGAGACAGGTAAGATGGTCTAGTATTCCCATCTCTTTAAGGATTGTCCACAGTTTGTTATGATCCACACAGACTGGTTCCAAATAGGAAAAGGAGTACGTCAAGGCTGTATACTGTCACCCTGCTTATTTAACTTATATGCAGAGTACATCATGAGAAACGCTGGGCTGGAAGAAGCACAAGCTGGAATCAAGATTGCCAGGAGAAATATCAAATTTGAGAAATATCAAATAACCTCAGATATGCAGATGACACCACCCTTATGGCAGAAAGTGAAGAGGAACAAAAAAGCCTCTTGATGAAAGTGAAAGAGGAGAGTGAAAAAGTTGGCTTAAAGCTCAACATTCAGAAAACGAAGATCATGGCATCTGGTCCCATCACTTCATGGGAAATAGACAGGGAAACAGTGGAAACAGTGTCAGACTTTATTTTTTGGGGCTCCAAAATCACTGCAGATGGTGACTGAAGCCATGAAATTAAAAGATGCTTACTCCTTTGAAGTAAAGTTATGACCAACCTAGATAGCATATTCAAAAGCAGAGACATTACTTTGCCAACAAAGGTCTGTCTAGTCAAGGCTATGGTTTTTCCTGTGGTCATGTATGGATGTGAGAGTTGGACTGTGAAGAAAGCTGAGTGCTGAAGAATTGATGCTTTTGAACTGTGGTGTTGGAGAAGACTCTTGAGAGTTCCTTGGACTCAACCAGGATCCAACCAAGGGGATCCAACCAGTCCATTCTAAAGGAGATCAGCCCTGGGTATTCTTTGGAAGGAATGATGCTAAAGCTGAAACTCCAGTACTTTGGCCACCTCATGCGAAGAGTTGACTCATTGGAAAAGACTCTGATGCTGGGAGGGATTGGGGGCAGGAGGAGAAGGGGACACCAGAGGATGAGATGGCTGGATGGCATCACTGACTCGATGGACATGAGTTTAAGTGAACTCCAGGAGTTAGTGATGGACAGGGAAGCCTAGTGTACTGTGATTCATGGGGTCACAAAGAGTCGGACACGACTGAGCAACTGAACTGAACTGAACACTATGCCAACTACTTTGGCGTAGTCAGCGAAGCAGCAGTAGATATTTTTCTGGAATTCCCTTGCTTTCTCTCTAATCCAGCATATGCTGGCAATTTGATCTCTGGCTCCTCTGCCTTTCCTAAATCCAGCTTGTACATCTGGAAGTTCTCGGTTCACATACTGATGAAGCCTAGCTTAAAGGATTTGAGCATAATCATGCTAGCATGTGAAATGAGTGCAAATGTCTAGTAGTTTGACCATTCTTTGGTATTGCCTTTTTGTGGTATTGGAATGTAAACTAACTCTTTCCAGTACTATAGCCACTGCTGTTTTCCAAATTTGCCAGCATATTGAGTGCAGCACTTCGACAGCATCATCTTTCAGGATTTTAAATATTTTCCCAGTTATTCAATAATTCAGTCACTCAGTTGTGTCTGACTCTTTGCAACTCTATGGACTGCAGCACACCAGGCTTCCCTGTCTATCACCAACTCCCGGAGCTTGCTCAAACTCATGTCCATCAAGTCAGTGATGCCATCCAACCATCTCATCCTCTGTTGTCCCCTTCTCCTCTTGCCTTCAATCTTTCCCAGCATCAGGATCTTTTCTAATGAGTCAGTTCTTTACATCAGGTGGCTAAAGTATTGGAGCTTCAGTATCAGTCCTTCCAATGAATATTCATATCCAAGGAGTGAATGATTTCCTTTAGGATTGACTGGTTTGATCTCCTTGCACTACAGGGGACTCTTGAGAGTCTTCTTCAACACCACAGTTCAAAAATATCAAATCATTGGTGTTCAGCTTTCTTTATGGTCCAACTCTCACATCCATACATGACTACTTGGAAAAACCATAGCTTTTACTAGGTAGACCCTTGTCAGCAAAGTATTGTCTCTGCTTTTTAATATGTTGTCTAGGTTGGTCATAGCTTTTCTTCCAAGAAGCAAGTGTCTTTCAATTTCATGGCTGCAGTCACCATCTGCAGTGATTTTGGAGCCCAAGAAAATAAAGTCTGTCACTGTTTCCATTGCTTCCCCATCTATTTGTCATGATGTGATGGGACTAGATGCCTCAGAAATATCAGTAACCTCAGATATGTAGATGACATCACCCTTATGGCAGAAAAGCTAAGAGGAACTAAAGACCCTCTTGATGAAAGTGAAAGAGGAGAGTGAAAAAGCTGGCTTAAAACTCAACATTTAAAAATTAAGATCATGGCATCCAGTCCCAGTTATTAGATGATTATTATTTTACAATGAGTAGTATATACATACCTTGCAAGAAATCTTAAGGTATAATAGCAAAATTGTATCCACATTAGGATTTGATAAAGAACAGGATTGATGACACTGTCAAAATTGAATTCCTGATGTGGAGATCAAAATATGTGAGGATGGAGGTGAAGATACATGCTACAAATAGAAATTCAATCATCAGATCATATGCTCCTTAGAAGAAAACATGAACTATTGGAGAATAAGTATCTAAAAATATAACATAAAAACTTACCTTAGAGGAAAAAGAAAAATAAATGACCCCACTGTGCTGATCAGGAGCACAGTTCTAGGCAAAAGCACAGAAAAAGAAATTCATTCCTGAACTAACTGTAACTCAAATTTTAATTATAAAACTTTAAAAAATCTCAGAAATTGAAAAAAAAAAAGAAACCTACAATGTAGTAAAAAATGAAGCAGTCCTCAGATTGCTATCATATATATCAGAAGAAAATAAGAAGATGAAACATCTGGATATTTGAGTAGGAAATTATAATTCTAGATATTTATACATAGCCAAGTTGTCTTTAATGTATGATGATGACAGAACTACATGTGCAGATGTGCAAACTTTAAAATCTTACAGAATTTATTGCCCACAAATCTGTAAAAAGTAATTCTAGAAAATGTATTCCAACCAAGCTAGAGATTGCTCAAAATTAATACCTAAAGAATGAAAACCATTGGATATAAAATCTCTTACAAGTCTTTCTACCAACATTTCACCAAGAACTTCCATTTATGCAGTTTGCTTTTCTTTACTTAAAATTTATCCTGAGGTTTTAAAGTATTATTTTCATTCATTTCATATCACAGAGATATTTTTCATTCTTTTGTGTGGCTCAGTGGGTAAAGAATCTGCCTGCAATTCAGGAGTCACAGGAGACATGGGTTCCACTCCTGAGTCAAGAAGATCCCCTGGAAAAGGAAATGGCAACCTACTCCAGTATTCTTGCCTGGAGAATCCAATGGACAGAGGAGCCTGGCAAGCTAGAGTCCTTGAGGTCACAAAGAATCGGACATGACTTAGCTAATAAACAATGAAACAAGTATTCCATTTTATGGATACACCATAACTTATTAAACCAGTTTGCTATTGATGGACATTAGGATTGTTTTCAATATTCTGCTATTTCAAAGAATGATGGTTGGGATCTTCCCTGGATTGGGAAGATTCCCTGGAGAAGGGAAAGGCTACGCACTCCAGTATTCTGGCCTGGAGAATTCCATGGACTGTATAATCCTTCGGATCTCAAAGAGTCAGACACAACTGAGTGACTTTCACTTTCATTCTCATTTCAAAGAATGATGGAACTTTATTTGTAGGATAAATTTCTAGATTTGGCATTACTGGGTAAAAAAAGTACGTGCATTTGTGATTTTGCACTATCAAATTGTACTGTATAGTGTTTGTACAGTTTTTTACTTCCATCTTTAATATATGAGAGTGCTCATTTCCCCAAAGAATCATCAATACAGTGTATTATTATCAAATTTGGATTTTTGTCAATCTTTTGGGTAACAAATGATACTTCAGTGTAGTTTTAATTTGAATTTATCTTATTATAAGCGGAGTACTTTTTCATTTGTGTAGGAACCACTTTTCTCTTTACGTGAACCATGTGTTCATACCTTCTGTCTGTTTTTATAATGAGTTGTTGGGGCTTCCCAGGAAGCACTAGTGGTAAAGAACCTGCCTGCCAGTGCAGGAAACATAAGAGACACGGGTTTGATACCTGGGTTGGGAAGATTCCCTGGAGGAAGCCGTGGCCGCCCACTGTAGTTTTCTTGCCTGGAGAATCCCATGGACAGAGGAGCCTGGCAAGCTACAGTCCATAGGGTCGCACAGAGTTGGACACGACTGAAGAGACTAAGCATGCGTAATGAGTTGTTACTCTTTCTATTAATTTCTACCAGCTCTGTATATATTAGGGAGATTGACTTTTTGTCTGTGAGTCACAGATATTGATTTCCTGTTTGCTGGAAAATTTTTCTTTTGACTTTTCTTAAGTTTTAGATATTTAGGTTTTAACATGCATGCAGTTTAATATACATACAATATACATATCTATATTATAGCTCAATTTTGAGTCATAGTTTAAAAGTCTTTTCTTCCCTAAGATTATAAAGAAATTTTTCCATTTTTGTTCTATGCTTTTTTTTTTTTTTTTTTTTACCATTTATATCTTTCATTTAACCAAAGTGAAATGTATCTTGGTGTACAGGTGAGGTATGAATCCCACGTCTTTCTTTTGGTTTATCCAACATTATTACATAGTCCATCTTTTACCTACTGGTTGCATTGCCACTTGCATCAATTATTAAATCTAACTCTGTGTTTGGGTCCAACTAGTGTTCTCTAAGGAATGAGATTCTGGGTCAACCTTATTATTCTTTTAATTTTTTATGTTTGAAATATACTACAACAAACATATGACTTTTATAATCAGGAAAAATTAAATTTTAAGTTTTCTTCTCAAAGCTAGCATATAAAAGTATGTGCATTCTGTATGATCTTAATTATGTTTATCCACGCACATATGGACACCTTATCTTTGACAAAGGAGGCAAGAATATACAATGGATTAAAGACAATCTCTTTAACAAGTGGTGCTGGGAAATCTGGTCAACCACTTGTAAAAGAATGAAACTAGACCACTTTCTAACACCATACACAAAAATAAACTCAAAATGGATTAAAGATCTAAACGTAAGACCAGAAACTATAAAACTCCTAGAGGAGAACATAGGCAAAACACTCTCCGAGATACATCACAGCAGGATCCTCTATGACCCACCTCCCAGAATATTGGAAATAAAAGCAAAAATAAACAAATGGGACCTAATTAAAATTAAAAGCTTCTGCACATCAAAGGAAACTATTAGCAAGGTGAAAAGACACCCTTCAGAATGGGAGAAAATAATAGCAAATGAAACAACCGACAAACAACTAATCTCAAAAATATACAAGCAACTCCTACAGCTCAACTCCAGAAAAATAAATGACCCAATCAAAAAATGCGCCAAAGAACTAAATAGACATTTCTCCAAAGAAGACATACAGATGGCTAACAAACACATGAAAAGATGCTCAACATCACTCATTATCAGAGAAATGCAAATCAAAACCACTATGAGGTACCATTTCACACCAGTCAGAATGGCTGCGATCCAAAAGTCTACAAATAATAAATGCTGGAGAGGGTGTGGAGAAAAGGGAACCCTCTTACACTGTTGGTGGGAATGCAAACTAGTACAGCCACTATGGAGAACAGTGTGGAGATTCCTTAAAAAACTGGAAATAGAACTGCCTTATGATCCAGCAATCCCACTGCTGGGCATACACACTGAGGAAACCAGAAGGGAAAGAGACACGTGTACCCCAATGTTCATTGCAGCACTGTTTATAATAGCCAGGACATGGAAGCAACCTAGATGTCCTTCAGCAGATGAATGGATAAGAAAGCTGTGGTACATATACACAATGGAGTATTACTCAGCCATTAAAAAGAATACATTTGAATCAGTTCTAATGAGGTGGATGAAACTGGAACCTATTATACAGAGTGAAGTAAGCCAGAAGGAAAAACATAAATACAGTATACTAACACATATATATGGAATTTAGAAAGATGGTAACAATAACCCGGTGTACGAGACAGCAAAAGAGACACTGATGTATAGAACAGTCTTATGGACTCTGTGGGAGAGGGAGAGGGTGGGAAGATTTGGGAGAATGGCATTGAAACATGTAAAATATCATGTAAGAAATGAGTTGCCAGTCCAGGTTCGATGCACGATACTGGATGCTTGGGGCTAGTGCACTGGGACGACCCAGAGGGATGGTATGGGGAGGGAGGAGGGAGGAGGGTTCAGGATGGGGAACACATGTATACCTGTGGTGGATTCATTTTGATATTTGGCAAAACTAATACAATTATGTAAAGTTTAAAAATAAAATTAGGAAAAAAAATAAAAAATATAAAAATTACAAAGATTGAAAAAAAAATAAAAAAAAATAAAAATATAGAAACAGTACAAATAAAATACTCTAAAATATTAACAGTGATTCTCTCCACATAGTTTTACTAGGGCTTACTTTTCTCTTTTTTATTCTGTGGCTTTTATAGCTTTATACACTGAAGTATGAAAGAGCTCTAAAAAATAAAGTTTTGTGGTAAATGAAATATGTCTTGTGTCACAGAGGGATCTGAGGTTATCTTCTGTATTTAAAGTATTACACAGAAATTAAATATGTTACTTTCTGTCACTGACTTTCATTAATATTACTTAGATTTTCTTATCGCATTAACTCCAAATTCTCTTCACATTCATCAGAAAAGCATGTTGATTGCCAATTCCATTCAATCAAATATCTGTTGTAACTTTTTTAATAAAGTAGAAGTAACATTAAAATATACTCTTAAACTTCTACTTGTGATAGTTTCTAAACTAAAATTTTAGTTATAGAAACGGAAACACTAACGGTGCCACTCTACTGATATCAGTGTCGTAACTTGTGCTTATCATGAAATAAGCTTCAAAACGACCTCACTTTGACATGTCAGTTTTGTAAATTAGACACTTCAGAATAATTTTTCAGTAAGTCATATCTTTAAATTTTAGGTTTATATGAAAAGAATAAATATAGCGGAGCTTTTATCAATCCTTTTAATCTTTTACATTTGTATCCTCTTGCATAATGGTCTCAAAGGACTTTTTATTAATAAATAATAATAAAGAATTTCAAAATGCCAAATACACAGATATAATTTAATTACTGAAAGTGAAGAGTTCATTCTTTCTTTTAAACCAAATGACAGTAGAAGAAGTCCTTAAGTCATGAATTTTAATTTTTTGAAATTTCACTTGTATTCCTTCCCTCTCATTTAGTATTTCTTCTCAGAAACTGCAACCACTTAAAAAATGAAGTTAGCTTTAGATTCAGAAATTCTATGATTTATAGCACTCAAATTAATGAGGAATTTTCATAACCGGAGATGGACCATTTATTAAGAATAGCACTACTAAGATTGTTACCTTGTGTCTGACCACAGAAGGAGAGGTAAAGTACAATTACAGCCAGTATTCTCCAACCCAAATGTGCTTCTTAAGTTTGTTTATCCAGTCAACCCACATGGTACACAGCTGTGAACTATTTAGAGAAGGTTTACTGGACACTCCTCTGTCTAGGAATTTGTTTCTTTCTTTTTGATTTTCAGCCTCATTATTGTACTGGGGACTACTTTATATGACTACATTAAGTGTTTTCTGAACAGCTGCTATTTCTAAGTAGTTCTGATGTCTTTAGGGGCATATTTCCATCAAAAGCCAAATTTCCTTGAAAGGAAGTCTGGTTCAATCAATTCATTTAGCATAATGAGTATATAAGTTGATACAAACAAGAATAATTATTGTTTTGTCCAACAGTGACCTGGATGCTGGGGCTGAAACAGGAAATGGGAGACACAGGTGGCTGCTTTTATAGAGAGTACATCCTGGTGGGGAGACCTAAAGTCAGTAAACATCCAGATCATTAAAAGAGAACAATCCAGCAAGAACTGATATGCACATAAAGAATAACTGTATGTGACAAGTTTCCTGGAAGGTTTTTTTCAGGTCTATTTCTTCAAGAGTCTAGAAGAGCGTAATTCACATCAAGAGGCAGCAAATCGCGACCATGTTCCCTTTCTGTTATTGAGACATTAGAGGGAGAAACAGAGGCTGAGGAACCCAAAACCTAACCAAACCAACAACAAAAGTGGTTGGGGGAAACACAGCAATGAAAAGTTATAGGCAGAACTGCTGACAGTAAAATAGCCAATGAGCAGGACGCCAAGACTAAGTGACTGGAGAGCTTGAGCCCACAGTACGTGTGGGCGTCTTGAGCTGCCATCACGGTTACAGAGGCTCTAGGCCTGTAGAGCTGGAGGTGACCTTCACTCATGTACTCCTCCTGTCTTACAGATGGCACGACTGGCCCCTGAATAGTGATGAGACTCACCCATGTCTTGCTTTGAAATTGAGAACCAGAACTAGAAGTTGGCCTTCCTGGTAAATTTAGTTTGCGTCACTAGCCATAATTGCTTTCACTTTCATCTGGGTTATTTGTGATATAGGTACTAAAAAATTTGGTTCCTGAGCTAGAATCCATAAGTGATGGTGTAAGATTTAGGTAGTCACCAAAATAGATTTTCAGGAAGTGTGTGTGTGTGTGCTCAGTCACTCAATTGTGTCCAACTCTTCGTGACCCCATGGTCTGTAAGCTGCCAGGCTCCTCTGTCTGTGGAATTTTTCAGACAAGAATATTATATTGGCAAATAATGTGTCTGTGCCTAAAATGATTAGTTAAACTTGTTCACAGATACTATTCTGATGGGGTTATGGAGAAACACAAACCCTGTTCCTTTTTCCCAGAACCACGAACCAAAAGCAAACTGTAAATATAGACTAACTTCTGTTGAAGACAAGGGCTTCAAAAGGCCCAAACCAGAGACCAAAAAAAAAAAAAAGAGCTAGGGTGATTAGTTCTTTAGTTATTTGGAAGGAATTCTAGTGAAGATTAAAAAACACCATGATCTGGTCTGTAGTTAAATCCCATGACATATAATTTTAGCAGTCATCTGGGAGACAGCCAGTGGTGGGTTGTAATTATGGAAATGCTGACGTAGCAGAAGTAGCAGAACACAGTGGAACCCAAATTAATTTTCAACATGCATGCCCGAGACCTAATAAGAAACTTCTATGGGTGATAGGAAAATAATTGAGAAATAAAAAAGTGAGACTGTATGAGTAAGTACAGAAAATAACGGAATTCTCCTCCGTGTATCCATGCTCTTTAAACTAGCTCCATGTACTCTCATCTGAGGAAATAGCAACATCATAGGAGTCTTCCCAGCTAGTCCTCTGAGTGAAGCTAAGAAGTTGGATGAAGGTTTCAAGGAATTTATAAAGCAATTTCCTGTTGCCATGAAGAGAAAGTTAATTAATATGAAAAATATCTAAACAGTATTTTTGAAATTGTCATTTTAAAAAGCTTTAAATAACAGCTATAACAGTAATTATCAATTTACCACAGGCTCACTTAGGGGCCCAGGAAAACTAAAAAATCTCACATGAAGGTAGAGCTTAGAGATGGCAGCTGCTTTTGGACCCTTTTAGAAGAGAAAGAGAAACAGGAGGTCATTTAACATACGGAATTCAGAAGCTCAGATCACGTCTTCTTCTCAAACTATCCTGCCGTTGGAAGCCATTAGATTTCTCTTGGCTAGAGAGTCTGCTTTTATTAAAAGCCTATAACCCTCTCATTGTCTGGAGTAAGTGATAGTAAACACTTTGTCAGCAAAAGCAGAAGCAAGATGTACACTTCTTGTTAAATCTCACTTCAGCTCTATGTAACGGAAGTTTCAGACAAAAGAAGATAAAGATATATCTGAGCAATGGTAAATGGGATTCCCTATCAAGGATGCCTTGGTCATGGGCACGATGTTCTTTATCTATTGTTAACGTCATGTAACAAAATACCCCCAAATTTAGCATCTTAAAACAATAAGTGTGTATTATCTCACACAGTTTCTGTGGGTCAGCAATTCGGGAATGGCTTAGATAAGATAGTTCTGATCCCAGATACCTTTAGAGCTGGCAGTCAAGATGCCAGGGCATTCACATGGCTATAGGCAAGTGGACTCAGTTCCTTGCTGGCTGTTTACAGGAAGCCTCAGTTATTTGGCCTAGGGGACTCGGCTGCTTTTCATGGCATGGCAGTTGACTCCCCTCAGAATTAATAATCAAAGTGAAGCCTTGGAAGTTACACTCCTTCATTTCCACAATAGCCTATTGGTTACATATCAGCCCTACTCAGTCAGGGGGATTATACAAAGGCATGAACACCGAGTGTTGAGGCCCATGGAACCATTTTGGAGCCCACCTACCGTATACCAACATCCAAAGTTTCTGCCTTTTTTACCACCTACCACTTATACTATTTGTTTAACATTTTTCTTTATGTGAACTTTTTAAGCTAACCCATCTCAAGCAACATTATCCATGAAATCAGGGATATGATGTGGTCTTTATTTTTAGGTACTAATCTCCAAATAAAAATATAACTATTAAAACAAAGTATAATCTTTCCTGTATCTTCTAATAGCAGCACAGGTATCACCAGTGTTACGTGTGCAACCCTTTGGAAAAACATCACTAGCCACAAACTTGAGAACACCTTGCCTGAAGGAGATACTTTTAAGTCTAGTGTAAGTCAGAAGACGTTTGTTCCATGTGACACCTTCACTTACACTAAATTCCCTAGAAATCTAAGATAATAGTGCTCAGGGTAGATTTCAACACTACAACATTGACCATTTGCTATAATGGTTTTAGTTGTCACTTGCCAGCTATCTTTTGTAATTACTTAAAACAGAAATAGTGTAAAGAATTGAACTGTAAGGGTAAAGCAGATTGTTCTCAGGACATAAAAGTAAACTCATCTTATTATATATTGTTACACTGCTGTCCACTCTCATTACCAAAGGCCATAAAGCAATTTTAACTGTTCCCTGGTATGTCACCAGCAAGAAGCGTCTCTGCTTTACTGTTCTGTTGAGCTGAATGTAATAGTTATATTTTAGAACTCTTACAGCTGGGAAATCTAGAAATGCCTTCTGGTCTTTGCTAATTCATTAAAATATTTGGTTTGGGTAACCTTGGGATTACCTGAAGTATAGTTGGGGAAATCATGTCATAATCACTGAATTTTATTAGCTCCCAGTGCTGTTTAATCATAAAATGCAATGTTCTGAAACCTAGAGCCTGTCCTGTCCCATGCTGGTGACTTTATTTCTTCTCTTGACAGGATGTCCATGAGCCCTGATCATGCTTTCCCGAGGGTGCCGTATTTATTGGTGTCCTGCATGGCCAAAGGTGACAATAAGATGATGATATAGTGTGGCTGGTGGGAAGAAACTCTATGCTGAGTATACGGGGATCTCCCATACGTCAACCTGAAAAGCTGGTGACCGTTTGCAAGGTTGACATTCTGTGATTTTATCATATACCTGTCAGGTTTACATATTTACTCCATTTGAGAAGAAAGTAGTACCTTTCACTTTAATTCTAAATTCCATGTCTGGATTAATATAACTAACATTTGTAATTAGGTTTTCTTCACCATTCTGTTTCATAATATGGAGGCACTTGGGGGAGCCGCAAAGCAGTACGTGCACCCACCGTGCTAATGCCGTTGTTATCAGAGTATTTCCTGTCCATCAGTTTCCTTTCATTAGGAAATATGACATTCAGAATTTGCAACTTAAAACTCTATGTGTGGGACTTCGCTAGTGGTCCAGTGGTTAAGACTCCACACTTCCACTGCAGAGGGCACATGTTTAATCCCTGGCCCAAGAAACTAAGATCTTACACAGTGTGCAGTGTGGCCAAAAACACAAACAGAAAACCTCCATTTGTCCAGCCTCTGCTTCACTAAGACAAGGGAGAGAAAGATCAGCCTAGATTATTCTTGTCACAGTTTATACCTGATCTCCGTTATGCTGTGTGTGACTTGGGTGTTTTTTTTAAAGGTGATTAATGAACTTTTCTCTTCCTTTACAACCAGAGTGGCACATCTTCATAATAAAATAACTCATGTAGCTAAATTAAATAGAGGTGTATTGTAAGGCTATAAAGGATCATTGTGTATATATCTAAGACAAAGAATCCAAGTAGATTTGGAGCTAAAAGTGGGCCTGAAGGCCATGCTCAAGCATTATTCTTTCTCTCAAGCATCTTGTGTTTTCTGTCATCTTATTTCTCTTCGCTTCTTCACACTCAGGCAGCTTCCTCTGCTTGCCACTGACCTCCCATGTAAAAGCACATAACTATTTCAGTGCCAACGATACTGTAGAAAATAGTATTTCCTAATGTCTTAAAATGTAATATTCATAAATCATGTTGCATATTTTGATTTGAGGACTCTGGGATTAATTATGTATTACTAAATCAAAAAATCAGAGGGTAGAGACTGGATTCAATGTTGGGTTTTGTATTATGCCTAAGGAATGGCATTGCTCAGAAACTGTTCTTAATGCTTAGGAGACTGAGTCTTTGACATTGTATCAGTCTAAGCAAAACAGGAGGTTTTTAAAATCAGTTTATTGGTTTTAACTTTCCTATATTCCATTTCACTTTTCTTTCCTTCCCCTGACAGGTACATCTGGCCCCAGGCTGCCCAGGTCCTATGTGAAACAAAATTGGAAACCTGGACAAGTCCTGGCTCACAGTACTCCAGGGTGTACACTCCACATCCACCCCTTTACTCCTACTTTTCAGGCTCATTTTATCTTGACTTATTTTGCACAGTAGCCTATATTTCCTCTGGAGCCTTTTAAAAAAGAAATTGGAATGTGTTGGAAAGCTAAAGGTGCTCCAGTAAAAAGAAAACATTTCCTGCTGACCACATTGTCTCCTATAATATATTAATATCCAAATCTGTTCTAAATGTATATTTTAAATTACCCCTTATATAATTGTTTGTGGAGAGGTAGAGAAAGTCTAAACGATACCCACTAAAGTTTTGAAGGCTTTGCTAACTTTTAAAATTCTTTGTAGTTTAGTAAGCACAAATTTAAATCCAAGGATACAATTTTTAAAAGAATAAGATGCCGTCTTGATTTTTCACCTTATCTTTGCCTCTTGATCTTGCTATCTTAGGAATCTTCAAAGGCTCTTTCCTGGCTGTCTTTCTGGTCTGACTTTGCTGAAGACAAATCCCAAACCATGGTATACCCTTTATGAACTTCCTTCAGTCGTGGGTTTAGCTATAGCTGTTCCAGAATGCTCTCTTCCCTTCCCTTGACCCTGAAGACATTTCCAGGCTCCCTCATTCATCAGGCCATCTATCACCAGCCCTCCCATTCTGCTGCTTTGCCCTTCCTCCCAATGACACATCCATCACTCCTGATGCTGGATTTTTCTCTCCACCGGCAGCTCAGATATGATGTTTTGATCTTTCCTTATCTCTCTTCCTGTTCTTATTGAGCATTCAGCCTCCCTAGGCTTACAGTAGCTCATTCCATGCCCACTATTACCCTGTTCCCCTTTATCTTTTAAATTTGTCTCCACTCCTAAACCCAGTTCTGGCTTCAAGTGCCTGGGAGGGAAATACAGATATCTTGAAACTATCAGTCATCTGGATAACAACTGAGAGCCTCATAGTGATGATTTCAACACTGGCCCATCTTTCTCTGGCTCCTTCCTGTAGTTCTGTCTTATCCTTGGTTAAATTTTGCTTAATGTAGTTGTATTCATGACACTGCTTTACCTATACCTGACTACATACTAGAACTTAAATAATCCTGAAAACCCATGTCCCAGTGGAAGCAAGCAGAAAGTCAGGCAAGCGTGATATGTCTTGTTACTTGTTGGCAAAGTGCTTTCAGAAAAGTTCCATCATCTCTGCTTCCCTATTCTTGACTTTTAAAAAAGTCATTCAACCTTGAGCATATTATGCTATGTGGAATAAGCCATAGAGAGGAAGACAGATATTGTATGATCACTCTTATTTGTAGAATCTTAAATCAAACAAACAAAACCAAGCTCTTTGATAGGTGAGAACAGATAGGTGCTTTCCAGAGGGAGAGGATGAATAAAGGGTGATCAGAATGGGTGAAGAGAGTCAGAAGGTAAAAAATTCCAGGTATAAAATGAATGTCATGGTGATTTAATGTATAGCCTGGTGACTAGTTAAGAATACTGTATTGCATATTTGAAATTGTTAAAGAATAAATCTTAAAAGTTCTCATTACAAGAAAGAAAATTTCTGTAGCTATATATAGCAACAAATGTTAACTAGACTTATTTCAGTATCTACATAGATCAAAGCATCATGTTGTACCCCTAAAACTAATATATGTCACTTATACCTCAATTTAAAAATTAATAATTAAATGAGAAAGGTATCAGTTCAGAAATGAGAAATACCGTTTCCCACTGCACTCACCACTCTCTGCCCTCGAGTCTCATGTCTGTGCCCTGCCCTGAATTACACTCTGCCTGTTGGCATCCCATGTGAGTATTTCACTTAGCACCAGCAGCAGCTGCTCCCCATAGCAAAGCAGCTGTGAAAGCTGATCAGCCAGGATTTTTCACTTGAATCCGTTTAAACTGAGCCCACAAAGATGTGGCAGACACAACTGAGTCATTTCTTTCCATTTTACTATCATAGCCTTATGCTTGGAGCAGCATGTTTGGTCTGTGCCTCGGGTACTAGGAAGAGTACCAAAGCCTCCTGTCACTAATAACACCCTTTTCCACATTAACCCTTCAAATCTCAGTGAATGTTTTCGAGAACCAATAGGAGTGACTTCCCCAGGGTCTGGCTTCTCTCTCAGTGGGTGACGCTATAACACATTTCATCTTTTTGAAGTGAGCAATCTGTTAGTTTCAACACATCATTTCTCTTTTTCTCCCATATTTGCATCTGTAGCCAAGAAGGATTCATTTCACTTAGCAGCAGCTCTTAAAAGAATTTTAGATATTTTATCTAGCTATCTACCTACTTATGTATTTATTTAATGTAGTCACTGCCTTATAATCTACATTTTGAATGATTTCAACTCTTTCTCTTCTCCTTACCCTGAACCTGTCCATTTGACTCTTCTTTGTTTCAACCCGTGGCTCCTCTCCAGCTGGGCTTTCACTGGTCTATCCAAGACCTCCTCACTTTGCAGATCCATCTCTTTCTGTCTGTCCCTGTGTTCCTAGGCTAACATAATCCTGTTTGAGGCTTTTATCCTCCACTACCATGTGTGAGCCTCATTTCTGATGGAATTCATCTCAGAAATGCTGGTTCTATATAAATCATCTATACAGGTTGCCTATACTGATAACGTCTATCAAAGAAAATGGAACTATATTCCACCAGTCTCATTTTTGCAAGTGTTCCTGGGAAAACCATCTCAGTATTATCCCAGGAGTCCCTAATTACCTATGTTTAATCCTGCTTATACATTGCAGGCCATATTCTAAATACTCCATATACACATTTACAATTCTAGGAAATCTGGAGCGTTATCATTCTCATTCACAGGTTAAGAAATTGAGGCACAAGGGAGTGAATGATTTGCTGGTCATACAACTTCTTAGAAATCAGCCTTAACCCATGCAGTTTAGGTCTACCGTCTATGCTCTTAGAAACCATGCCCTAAACCATGTTAGTGTTTTAACATCTAATATTTTTGCTTTCCATCTCTTCTTCAGGTCCCATTGAACTTCCCAAGTTCCTCATTTGGCTGCTTACTGACAAACTAGGAGAAAACACAGATTCTGTCTTGAAGTCATGAAATCTTATAACTTCCTCTTCACTCATCACAATTTCGTTTCTTACTATAAATTAAACTCAGTTCCTGTATCTCCATAGCTTTCCTCCATAACCTTGCCTCCAGATCACATTATTGTGATTATATATTTGTGAATATATATTTGTAATCCTCTTACTGATGTTTCCTGTCACAAGGTTCAGCTTTGGAGAAAGCACAGATCCTCTGAGAATGTTCACAGCCCTTGTCTGAGCTCCCAAGTCTTAGGATTCTAGAATGAATTTCCTTATTTCTCTCTTGGAGTTATTTGTTGATGATAACAAATTTCCAGTCATTTTAAAGCACAGAGGACTCTGTAACCCCTTATCTTCTCAATGAAGGCTGAAATTCAAGCACATAATAAGGCAAAACTATTAACCAAAACAGCTGTTATGGTGGCAAAGGAAAGAGCCCAGGAAATGGCACGAATTTAAATTCTTTGAAGAACTGAATAAAATGTTTACTCTTCAAAAAGTGAACATTTGAACCTGATAATCTAGTCGCTATATGTTGTCAACCTGGCTTTTCTATTTTTCCTTTGTTTTTATAAAGACTAGCGTGGATACTTGAGAAGGAAATGGCAACCCACTCCAGTGTTCTTGCCTGGAGAATCCCAGGGACGGGGGAGCCTGGTGGGCTGTTGTCTCTGGGGTCGCACAGAGTCGGACATGACTGAAGCGACTTAGCAGCAGCAGCAGCAGCGTGGATACAGTTGGTGATGTTGAGGAGTTAGCTTTGATTCTTCTTTTTCTCTTGCTCCCAATCCATCAACTAAAAATCCTTCTTTTCCTGGATTATAAATTGCAGAAGTCCTGACCCCTGACCATTTCTCTGACTTCATCTCTCCCCCTCATCCACACACCCCACCCACACTTCCCTGCTTTCTCTTCTGTGACCATTCTCAAGTCATTTTTCCTGCCTTAGGATCTTCGTCACCAGCTCTTCTCTCTGTTCAAAATGCTACCTTTTCTCTGATGTTTTCATGGTCCATCCTTTTCTGTCCAAAACCTTCCTGAACCATCCACTCTGAGGAAGCTATCCACCAATTCTATCACATAACCTTGCTTTAATCTTCCGCAGAGCACTATTTATAGTTATAAGACCTTAACCTGGGACACTTTACCTAAGTTTTAGATGAGTTCAAAAAGGAGAGGTGAAAAATACTCCAGTATTCTGAAGTGAGGTGCCAGGCTACCTACACAGGACTTTTCAAGGGGGTGGACAGCTTGGTTTTACAACTCTTGGGTAATTACTAACTTACAGTCTATAAAACTGTTTGGAGGAGTTGAAAGAAATACTGGAGATTAGAACATATTTTTTTTTCAGAGGGAATTGCTGGTGTGCTGCAAACTGCTTCCCCAAAATCTATACAGTAAAGAGGAAAGGGGTAGCGGTTATCCGCCTCTTTGTTTGCTGCAGAGTTTAATAAGACCACGTAGTGACCTTGACCTTTGCCCCCTTAAACTGTGGGCTGCAGACTCACACCAGAAAAGTCTAAAGGTAGAAGACTGGCTGCTCTAACAGACAAGCAGGAAGAAAATGCTGAGTTGAGAATAGTCTGTGCTGTGCTTAGTTTTTCAGTCGTGTCTGACTCTTTGTCACCCCAGGGACTGCAGTCTGCCATGCTCCTCTGTCCACGGGGATTCTCTCCTCTGTCCATAGGGATTCTCCAGGAAAGAATACTGGAGTGGGTTGCCATGCCCCCCTCCAGGGGATCTTCCCAACCCAGGGATCAAACCTAGGTCTCCCTCATTGCAGGCAGATTCTTTACCATCTGAGTCACCAGGGAAGCCCAAGAATACTGGAGTGGGTAGCCTATCCCTCCTTCAGGGGATCTTCCCAACCCAGTAATTCAACCGGGGTCTCCTTCCTTGCAGATGGATTCTTTCCCAGCTGAGCCACCCGGGAAGCCCGAGAATAGTCTAAACTCCCAGCGTTTACCATGACAAAGATCACATGAGTGCTAGCTCTTGACCAGGTGATGGGCACACGAGAAAGTCCCAGCCAAAGAGCCCATTTAAGTTCTACCAGAAAGGGCTATGTGTAGGGGAAAAGTGATCCTGAGAGGAATGGGCTTCTAGACTCTTAGTAACTGAGAGAGAACATTTCAGTGGCCACCTTGAGAAATACAGATCACCCACATTGTGAATAGAGCAACAGAATTCATTCATTCGTTCAATACAAATGGTTACGTCACTAGTCTGCTCATTTCCTTGCTTCCGTAGTATGCATCTCCTTTGACTAGAATATAAATTTTAAAAGAGTAAGGACTTTTTCTATCTTTTCATGGTTGGCTAGAGCAGTATTGGCATAGCGTTGTTGTTCAGTTGCTCAGTCGTGTCCGACTCTTTGCGACCTCATGGACTGCAGCAGCCAGGCTTTCCTGTCCCTCACATCTCCCTGAGCTTGCTCAAACGTACGTCCATTGAGTCAGTGATGCCATCCAACCAGCTCATCCTCTGTTGTCCCGTCCTCTTCCTGCCTTCAATCTTTCCCAGGATCAGGGTCTTTTCCAGACTCTTTGCATCAGGTGGCCAAAGTATTGGAGCTTTAGCAACTTGGCATATAGTTGGTATAGTTGTGAATGAATATTTAATAGATGTTGATTGATTGACTGAAATAGGTAAAGACTAGGAAAATATAACTTCCATTCCCTTCCACCAGTGATATACAGTTTGTATGAATAGTAATATGAATATCCACTAAGCAGACAGAGTTTTAACTATAATCACGAACAAGTAGAAACCTCAGAAGCAAAGGCTGATAAAAGAAATAGCTGATTAAAAATCTAACAACTCTTCATCACTTTCTCCAAAATTCTTTTTTGTTTGGTTTTGCTTTATGAAATAGAGCACCTCATGATAAATCATGTTGTTATCAATATAACCACTGTCTTACCATACTCTAAGTTTCAACCTATTTATACAAGTTAAGTCTTATTTTATTAGTCTATTATAGTCTTCTTATTTTTAAATGTATTTTTATATATACAAAATAATATATGTAGCATGTAAATTGAGGCATAATAATATTGGTAAATAACATTTTATCACATTATAAATAATTGTAGGAAATCATCCAAAGTTATTTGACATTTTAGAGGGAAAATGTTAAGTCTTAGCCCTAAAATAAATTTCAGTTTTAATGAACTTGTTATCAAAAAAAGACATATACAGATCTATGTAGAGCTGTATACACATTCATTTCCATATGAACTTCATATACAGATATATATAAATTGTCACATATTAAGCTGGTATCTATGTATATTTATAGTTAATTTATGTAATATGTGTAAACTGCTTTCCCAAAATGAAGATGGAGAATTTATAGAATTTTAAACTAATTTATAGCACCAATTTCTTGAAACTTTTTGTATACCATGAACCTCCTGAGAAGTTTAATAAACAATATCTAATTTAATTTTCAGAAAATCTTCAATTAAGTAATATCTGAATTTTATAAATTAGGAAACTGAGGCTTAAGAAAATTAAGCTTCTTCCCAAGATGACAGCAGAAAATCAGTTGTGATAAAGCAGAAAACTTTCTGACTCCAAAATCTGTGTTCTCAAACCTCTTAGTCATTTACCACGTTCCTCCCCAAATGCATAGGCACCACTAAATCTGTGTAGGGCCAAGATTATTTTTCATATAATCTGAAATCATATGTTGATATTTTATGTGCCTATTTATAATGTATGTTACTATTTCCTCGTTCATATTTACCAAGCAAGGCTTGAATCTCTACAGAGATTTCTAAAAAGAAGCTGGATCCAAAGTGTCTAGGAGAGCTTTAAGATTCAACTTAAAAGAGATATTATATTAGTACACAAGTTTGATGTGTAAATCATATCTTTCAAACTAACATCAGCATCTTTTCTGAGAAAAAAGCAGAGAGAAAACAAATCCATTGCTGAAAATCATGAATTTTAATAATATAGCTGAGCTGTTTGAATTCTGTGTGCATTTAGTTTTGTTTTGCTTGTGTTTATTTACTTATTTTGCCTTAATCGGGTTCTATAGGAAATTTGAAAGCTTTATCAAGTGTCATTGTAGGCTTATTAGTATTGAGGTAGGGAGTAAAGATAGTAGGGAAATGTTTTTTATTTAACTCATAGAAAGTACTTTGTTTAATCAGTGGGAACTTTCATTAACTAACAAATAATTATTGAGCGTCTTTGATATGATTAACCCAAGGGAATTCAGAAGTTATTGTCCCTTATGGGAGCTGAGAGATTCTTCTGAATGTTAATTAAGAATATTGAATATTTGACTAAGACAGCGTGCAGAGCAACATGTGTTTTGTATTGTACTTAGGGTATGCTGCTGCTAAGTCCCTTCAGTCATGTCCGACTCTGTGCGACCCCATAGATGGCAGCCCACCAGGCTCTCCCGTCCCTGGGATTCTCCAGGCAAGGACACTGGAATGGGTTGCCATTTCCTTCTCCAATGCATGAAAGTGAAAAGTGAAAGTGAAGTCTCTCAGTCGTGTCCAACTCTTAGCGACCTCATGGACTGCAGCCTACCGGGCTCCTCCATCCATGGGATTTTCCAGGCAAGAGTACTGGAGTGGGGTGCCATTGCCTTCTCCAACTTAGGGTATACCAACTATCAAAAATGGTTGCTTGTTCTCTGTCTCCTTCTTGCAGGTGTGTTCATGTTGTTAAATCAATTAAGGGCATATATGCAATGCAAGCTCACACTGAGAAAAACTTGTTTGTTCCACTGATAATCTTCTTTGATTTAGAGGAGCTGGTCTTTGGGGCCTTATGACTATGAGTCATAAATAACCAGATGAAAGTCTTTAAAGGGGTTACTTGGCTATCATAGACAAAAACATCCTGTTATAGAAATCTTCTAAACCAGTTTCCATGAGTAGAGATTTCTTTTTCCTTTGCAATTGACTACAATCTAGCTATCATGTAGTTCTTATTTTTTAACTTCTATAATTCAGCTTAAAAATATAACTACTTAGGTATTCTGATACTTCAGTTAGATGTCAGTGATCACTTCATTTTGAACAGCCATCAAATCTAAAACTATGTTTTGTTAGAGGTCACTATAGAAATGACATAGCCATTGGAAGAACAATAAAAATTTCAGATTTTTATTTTGGTATCAAACTCAGATACTTCAATCTTCAAGGAAGGTTGAAATCACTTAATTTCAACCTTTAAAAATTAAATTACATCTTTAACAACAATAGCTAAACCCTAAAAATAGTGCCAATTACTTCCATTTAAATACCAGATGAGGAGATTCCCCAGATCTATATTTTATCCATTCAGTCAGGAAACAGTTATTGAGCCATTTCCACAAAGTGCCAGACCATGTTCAAGTCTTGATAACAGAGAATGGAATAACCTAAAGTTCCTACTCTCAGCCAGACAAAGCTTCTCTCTGACAGCCATTTGTTGTTGGGTCACTCAGTTGTGTCTGACTCTTTGTGACCCCATGGCCTGCATCATGCCAGGCTTCCCTGTCCTTCATAATCTCCTGGAATCTGCTTAAACTCATGTCCATTGAATCAGTGATGCCATCCAACGATCTCATCCTCTGTCGTCCCCTTCTCCTCCTACCTTCAGTCTTTCCCAGCATCAGGGTCTTTTCCAATGAGTCAGCGCTTCCCATCAGGCGGCCAAAGTATCAGGTTCAGCATCAGTCCTTCCAATGAATATTCAGGGTTGATTTCCTTTAGGATGGACTTGTTTGATCTCCTTTAGGATTGACTGGTTTAATCTCCTTGCTGTCCAGGGGACTCTCAAGAATCTTCTCCAGCACCACTGTTCAAAAGCATCAGTTCTTCAGTGCTCAGCCTTCTTTACTGTCAAACTCTCACATCCATACATGACTCCTGGAAAAACCACAGCTTTGACTGTATGGACTTTTGTCGGCAAAGTGAAGTCTCTGTTTTTGAATATGCTATCTAGGTTGGTCGTGGCTTTTCTTCCAAAGAAGAAGCATCTTTTAATTTCACAGCTGCAGTCACTGTCCTCAGTGATTTTGGAGCCCAAGAAAATAGTCTGTCACCATTTCCCCCTTTTTCCCCTTCTACTTGCCATGAAGTGATGGGACTGGATGCCATGATCTTAGTCTTTTAAATGTTAAGTTTTAAGCTAGCTCTTTCACTCTCTTCTTTTATCTTGGTCAAGAGACTCTTCATTTCCTCTTCACTCTCTGCCATTAGACTGGTGTCATCTGATGGCAATAGTGTCTGTGAAAAGAATTACAACATTTGATAGTGCAGTTTTCCAGACTTGCCTGATAATAAGACTCACCCAAGTACCTTGTCAAAAATGCAGATTCCTGGGCTTGAAGATTGATGACATCTGGAGTGAGTCCTATAAGTCCATTATTTCACACATTGCCTGAATTTATCTTAATAGGTAATTGTGGGCAGCATTTGGTTAGAGAATCCCAGGGTAAGAGTAGACTAGGAAAGTGCACACAGAGGTGGTGTTTGACACAGGGTCTGAAAATATGGAGGATGTAGATTCCAAGCAGAGGGGATAGCAAGGCTTAAAGGCCCCGAGCACAGTATGAAGTTGCTTACTTTCGGGGCAGAGCAAGCCAGTAAATCAGCTTCACCAGTTAGGAAATTCTAGGACAAAGGAGGTTAAAGGAGGAAGGCAGGGGCTGTGCTAAGAAGTTAGGAAGGTTTTTAAACTCAACAGGTAGCTGTTGGATGGTTTTAAGTAGAAGAATGATGATCTGGTAAACATTTGAAAAGATTGGCTCAAAAAGACTATTCATCAAAATGAGACTTGAGAATGTGCTTCACAATCTCCTAGGATGGTTTTTTTAACTGCAATTTCCTAGTCCATATCCCATATCTTCTGAACTAAGGTCCAGACATCTATCCTTCTAACAAACACCAAACGCCAAATAATACAGCCTCAGACTAGAAACTCTGTTAGTGTCTGGAGTTTACTTACCACTCTATACCCAGAAGTAGTACAGACTTTACTTAGTTTCTGAGGATGCTGTAAAATGTTTGTAATAAATATGTAAGTGGATAACCAAATCTTTGATATTTAAAATACATGTGATTAGAATTAAAAAGTCAGAACTTAACTAATTAGCATAATAAATAAGATTATTGGCAGTTCTGACATATTCACATATTCCCTAAACAAATGAACTATAATCAAACTTCCCTGGCAGTGCAGTGCTTAAGACTCCACACTTCCACTGCAGGGTGTGCAGGTTCCATCCCTAGTCAGGAAACTAAGGTCCCTCATGCTGTGTGGTGGCACAAGCCAAACAACAAAAAAGAAACTATAATTTAAACTAGTGCTTTAATCATTGACATTAATATATGAATATTATATTCTGGCTCCTCTAATTCATCTAGATATAGTCAGAAAATCTGTCATTGCAGAAGATTATTGATGAGTAGATAATTGTTACAGATTATGAAAGGTAACAAAGCAGTAATCATGCATGAATAGTTTCATTTGCTTAATACTCAGGGTTTGGTCACAAACACTGCATCTGTAGCATCTGCAGACTGTAACGGTTGAGTGGAAAAAATGTATGAATCAAGGCAAAATCCCATAGTTGGAATATCCACATTTTTCTTCTAATTCTTCTAAAATTCAGCTCATAAACATAGACATGGAGAGTTTTTACATTTATATTTTATTATTTGTTGGTGATTACAAATATTCTTTTTTCCTAGTATCAAAAGAAATGTTATGAAGTACAGTAATAATCTGTATAACTTTGAGAAATATAATTAATAAAATATGCCTTGGGTCATAAAAAGGACAATATAGAAAGACATTGTTTTCACAAAGTAAATAGGAGTGATATATGAGATTCAGTGTGATTTATAACTAAAAACTATGAAAATTTTTTTAAAAATTGGCATATATTGGTTTGTAAAAAACATTTCCAGGATAAATATATATCCTTTCCACAGATAAAATATAAAACATTAAGTAAACTAGATCAGTTACAAACCCAATCCATATTAGGCAAATCCCATATCTTATTCACTTTATCTTCAGGGATTAACACAGAGTGAACCTTCAATAAATGTTTCATGAGTGACTGAATGGTTGTCACAATGATTTATACCATGAATTTAATGAGACCAAGTTCATGTTCATTCAATTGAACATATCTGTTTTCTTGGCACCAAGATACACTGTATCTTTATTTTCCGCCAAAGACCCACTATATCCTTACTCCATCATCCAAAGTTACTCTCTGGTCACATAAAAAACTGAGTAATAGGGTGCTTCCAGTTTAAAATGATCCATCACAACTTTTCATTCAGTGTAATAGTGTTACCATCTTATACTAAGATCTGGAAGGTTCCTCTGACCATGAGATTTCCCAGGCAAGAATCCAGGGAAATCTTCCCTACCCCAGAATCCAACTCATGTCTCCTGATTGGCAGGTAGATTCTTTACCATTGAGCCACCTGGGAAGGTCATATCTAGATATAGATATATTAATATATCTAGATCTAGAACTAAATTGAAAGATAGATACACATATATGTATATGGGTAACATACACACAATGCTGTATATATGAATATGTGTGTATCTATAAATTTAAAAGATGTGAATTTGTATTATCATTATTATATAATTACTGTGTGCTCAGTTGCTTCAGTCATGTTTGACTCTTTGTAACCCCATGGACTGTAGCCCACAAGGCTCTGCTGTCCATTGGACTTTCTAGGCAAGAATACAGGAGTTGGTTGCCATTTCCTCCTCCAGGGGTCTCACCAACCCAGGGACTGAGCCCACACCTCCTGCGGTGGCAGGCAGGTTCTCTGCCACTAGTGGCCACCTGGGAAGCTTGCTATGATCTCAAAGAGAAAAGAGTTAAGGCCCATTATCATAGGCTCGATACATAGTACTGGATTTTGAGTGTGTATTCCAAGGAGACTCCACTGAAGAGCTAAATATATTTAAAGCTAATAAAAATAAAAGGTTTTTTAAAAAAATTATGTTGAAGCTCTTTATACAATCACTTTATTCCACTTTCTGTCAGAGCTTATGTGCTTCCAAGGGAATACAGTAATTTGTGCATTTTCTATTTTTAAATCATTCATTGTTCTAGTTAAATATTATGAGTGTATGGCAGTTCCTAAAAGAGTCGTGCAGAGATAGGAGGTGCAATTGTGTTGTACTCAAAATAAATTCATGGTTAAAGCAAATATTTAACAACTGTCAAATACTGGATTGCATGTAGAAAAACTAACCCTGTGTAGCTCTGGTAAATTAAACTTCAAACCAAACCTTCCTTCTGTGCTTTATAATTTGAAAACCAAATGAGGAACTTTTCTGGGCAGCCTGGTTTAAGAAACCCACCTGTTTTCCCTTTTTAAAAGTTAATATGTTAATATGTTTAAGTAAAGGATTTAAATGACTGGGTTTTAAAAACTGGAGTTGAATTGTAAAGAATAACCCTCTCACATTTAAATATTACTATGTATATTTGGGATTTATATCAATTTGATAAATGGCATATGAGGCATTAATTATAAATAATATGCTTGAAATAGAAATAATGTGCTTGAGAACCAAACTCAGGTTTTGCAAACAAGACATTATCTTAGGAATGGCAGCCATCTATCCCATCAAGCCTAATAGCCAAAGACCTTCATCTTTTCTCCACATCAGCCACTCAGCATCATGGCTTCCCCCAAGACCTTGTCAGTATTCAGAAGGGTTCTGCTGAAATACTAAATTCAGGCATTCAGCTTTCTTCTCACCAATCCCATTCTATTAGCTCCACCATGTCTGACTTCAGTCTTTCAGGGACACTTAGTCTCTTCATGACTCCCTTCTCTCTTTTACTATATTCTTTCCCTATTCAGATTAAATGCTATGCTCCATTATTTCAAATACTTGCTTCCTATTTCCTCAGTCTTCTTCTCCTGGTCCTTCAGTCTGAGTACATGGGAAAACCCAGCTTGGGCCCATTCTAATTCTTCGCCTTTTCTGAAAGAACCCATACTGTTCAGTGCCTCCAGAAACATTTCAAAGAAACTTGTAAGTTATGCGAGCCTAAATGTGTGATTTTCAGACTCAACTGACTTTTCAAAAGAGTATTACTCAGCCATTAAAAAGAATGCATTTGAGTCAGTTCTAATGAGGTGGATGAAACTGGAGCCTACTATACAGAGTGAAGGAAGCCAGAAAGAAAAATACCAATACAGTATACTAACGCATATATATAGAATTTAGAAAGATGGTAACAATAACCCTGTATACAAGACAGCAAAAGAGACACTGATGTATAGAACAGTCTTTTGGACTCTGTGGGAGAGGGAGAGGTTGGGATGATTTGGGAGAATGGCACTGAAACATGTATAATATCATGTATGAAACGAGTCACCAGTCCAAGTTCAATGCACGATACTGGATGCTTGGGGCTGGTGCACTGGGACGACCCAGAGGGATGGTATGGGGAGGGAGGAGGGAGGAGGGTTCAGGATGGGGAACACATGTATACCTGTGGCGGATTCATTTTGATATATGGCAAAACCAATACAATATTGTAAAGTTAAAAAATAAAATTAAATTATAAAAAGAGTTCTGACTATCATGTTTTATTCCAAAATATTTATAGTTCTCTTTTCTTTTTAAATCTGCAACCCTATCACTTTCACTTTTATTGAATATCTTGCTTTCAACTTCACAAGGAAAAGAGAAGCCATCAAGGTAGAATAGCCCATTGCTGTTACACACTTCCCTTTGTGCCAGGCGTATGCTCCTCCCCTCCCTTGTGTAACTCTGCAGCAGGGTCCCTTCTGCCTCAGACTCACCCTTCTATTGCAGGGAAGTCCTATTACTTCCTACTGCCTTAGGGGAACATGCTCCAGTGCTTCTTTTTCACTGTAACCGCAAAGTCTCTTCTTATACTGACAAATAATGATGTGATAAAGTCAAGAAAAAAATACATAAAATCTCTCTGGGTGTTTCTCTGTGGTCCCTATGCCTTTTCTCTGCACCCTTTAATAGCTAAGCTTTTAGAAAGACCAGGTGGCGCAGTGGTAAAGACCCTACCTGCCAATGCAAGAGATGCAGATTTGATCCCTGGATTGGGAAGATCCCCTGGAGTAGGACATGGAAACCTGTTCTAGCATTCTTGCATGGAAAATTCCATGGACAGAGGAGCTTGACAACCTACAGTCCACCTTGGGGTCGCAAAGAGTCAGACCCAACTGAGCATGCACGCAAAGTCAAAGTGATGTGCTATTAGAAGAGCTCTGAGCTAGAAATACTACTCTCCTTACCATTTCCTTTTCCTCGCCTCCCATTTACTCTTGGATCCATCTGTAATCTGGTTTTTGCCTTCACCGTACCACTGAAAGGCCTCTCACCAAAGTCTCAAATGACCACTGTGTCAATCAAGATTCCACCATAAAAGAGATGAGACGTTTAGGCTGGGATAATTTGAAGAGGATGTAATATAAAAAGATGATAAAAACTCATTGGTAGAGTACAGTGAACACTGAAGGGATAGCCTGATACTCCAGAGCTAATAAATGCAGAAAGCTCTTTCCCAGCCTAGCCCAAGACAGGTGAGTAGAGAACTGCCCAAAAGGAACTGTGACCTTAAGTCATGAAAGCAAAGTTACAAAGAAGCCGAGGGGAAAATATCTCTTCCCTCTTTTTCCCTCCTTATGGTGTCAGCGCTCACCATTGTTCTAATGCAAACAGCCCAAGGTAGGATACAGTTCGTTGGGGTGGTTCATACTGGTCAGACTCCTGGCCATGGAGCAAGATGAAGAAGGCTGGGTACACAGAGAAGAAAACAGCACAACGTTAGTGCCGAACCTGTTGTGCAGCTTAGCAGCTTTATCTTTCTTAGGCTCTTAATGGCCCTTAGCAATGTTGGCCTCTTCTGGAAGCTCCTTTTTTGTGGCCCTTAGATGCCACCATAATCTGTTTTCTTCCTCACCTTCTTTTGCACCTTCTATGCCTTTTTCTAGTGCTGGTTCTCTTCAAGGCCATGGCTCCTCAAAGGTTGCTTTTCCTCTAATTGCCCTGCAATGGCTTATCTATTCCTATTGCTTCAGTCACTATCTTCATGATTCTCAGGTCTACATTTTGGGTCCACATCTTTATCTTGAGTTTCAGGCTCACTTCCTCATCTGTCTGTAGTGCTGCTTCACTTAGAAGTCTCAAAGACACCTCTAGATCAAATCCCATTTATATTTTTTACTTTAGTAAATGAAACAATCATTCTTACAATTGTCCAAAGGAGGAGGGGGGGAAAGCCTGGTTTTCAACCTGACTTATCACTTTTACAGCTAATAAGAATCCTTTTCATTTTTATCTTAAGCACTGTCCAATTTCATTACATTCATCCCCACTGCCCCTACTCAAGTCTCCATGCCTTGTGTGTGCTCTGTCGTGTCCGACTCTTTGTGACCCCACGAACTATAGCCCGCCAGACTCCTCTGTCCATGGGATTTCTCAGGCAAGAATACTGGAGTGGGTTGATATTCCCTTCTCTAGGGAACCTTCCTGACCCAGGGATTGAATCTGCGTCTCTTGGGCCTCTTGCATTGGCAGGCAGATATTTTTGTCACTGCACCACCCAAGTCTAGGCCACTGTAAACTCACTTCTGGGTTCTGGAAGCAGCATAGCATCTTCCCTCCTGCTCTGCATCCGTTGCACATTCTGCACCTTCAGCCAGAGTGTAGTTTCTATGAGAAATCTGCTCATTATATTTTCCTCTTTTAACAGTTTCCAATAGCTCTACATTTTTTCTTAGAATAAAGTCTACATTTTTTTATCTTGGCTTTCTAAATGTATCATTTCTTCTTGTAAGCACCAGTATATTAAATTCCAACAGAGCAGCATTTCTTCCTGTTACTTTAGCAGGCCATGGTCAATCTCACCCCTGGGCCCTCACACAATCTTTGCCTTCTTCTTTGGGTACCACTTGCCCACTTTCTACCTGGGTGATTCCTGCTGTGCCCTCAAGCCACAGCGTAAATGTCACTTCCCTTGAGAAGCCTCTGATAATCCAAACCTGGATATTATGCACCTCTCTTACCCTTTAGTATACTCTACTTCCCAACATGCATTTGGCAGATGTTTAAAGTGACTCTTTTCTCTTATGAGTATTTTCTTGGGCTCTTCTGAGATCCCTTGGGCTCTTCTGAGATCCCTCATGACTAAAGATGTCTCCTTTACATTCCTCTACTTCTCGGTCTCTGGGTATCTAGCAAGTCACATCCAGGCTCTTTCTCATGAGGCCTCCATGACCCTCCAAAGACTTGTTGGGAACAACCTCCCAAAAACAACCCAGGCAGCTCTTGTAGGCGATGCCCATCGTGGGCCCATCTGCAGGTCATGCTGTTTCTCTGAAAGTGTCGCTCCCCTCCATCACCGCGGGTCACTTTCACTGAGACCCTGTCCTCAGCAGGCTCAGGAGGGACTGCAGTCCACTGGGGTGCTGCAGTTCCAGAGACCACCTCCGAGAGTCTGTGTGGCCTCCTCAAAGCCCCTCTCACTTGACTTGAGGAAACAAAAATAGGCTTCTTGACCCTCTCTCACCACAAAGACCACAAGCGCTCTGATGCCTCTCTCTAAAGAATCCTCCAGGAAACCCCTTCTCTCTTGAGCTTTCCAAGCTTTGTCAGCTGGAATTGGGCGGCTAGGTGAGGGGAGCCAGAGCCCCTCCTAAGTCCAACTGTAGAGTCAGTTAACACCTCAGATGTGAGACGGCAGCTCACTTGTCACCTCTGGCTCAGGCCTCAGCTAAAACCCAGACAGGAAGAGCCTTACTTAGCAGCTTGCTACCACTGAGATGTAGATGTGTATTTGACACTTACCAAAATCATAAAATTAATATTTGACGGTAAGACCAATCTGGGTAAATAAAGCCTAGAGAAGGTGAGTAAGCCATACTATGAGTAATAGGGTAACAGGCAAAGCTCACTCATTTCCAAAGAGCTACACTTTCAACCTCGTATCACGCTTCAAAGGGGAGAATAAACTACTCTCTACATCGATAGAACACAATTACAAGAGAAAGACATGAGTCATATGATTTCGTTTCCAAATATTTGCATATGTGTTTTGTATGAAAACCAGAGAACAAATGAAGGATGTTTTTTCCAATAAACATGAAGTATGTTCCACAAAATTATTCAGATGTTGTAGGAATAAAGAGTATAAATTTCTCTTTTAGGTTTTTTTGTGTGTGTATGTGTGTTTTTGTAGTTGGTTTACATTCAGGAGAACCTACATGATCTGAGAAGAGAACTGACCTCTAAAAAAACCTCATTTCAAGCATGACATATGACCTCAGAGGGATTCATTTCCCCTTTGGAAAGTTTGTAAGCCTTATAACAGAGACACAGGCATGGAGGAGATTGAGGGGAGGAAGCTGCGGGTTTTCTACCGTAGCAGTTGGTGGGCTATTACCAGCTTGGCTCCTCGGGGGGAAGATGCTCCAGTGGAATAGCTCTCTGTCAACTGGAGTGCCCCGGCTCTCTGGGGCCCAGTACTGCTTCCTCACCTTGGCCTTCAAGTCTGGTGGTGATGCTGGCACTCTACCACTGTTTTTTTTTTGGCTGCACTTGGTCTTTTGCTTTGTGCTGGCTTTCTCTTGTAGCTGTAAGGAGTGGAGGCTACTCTTTGTTGTGGTGTGTGGGCTTCTTGTTACGGCGGCTTCTCTTATTGCAGAGCACAACCTCTAGGCACGAGGGCTTCAGCAGTTGTAACGGGCGGACTCAGTAGCTGTGGGATACAGGCTTCGCTGCACCACAGCCCGTGGAATCTTCCCGGACTAGGGATCAAGCCTGTGTCCCCTGCATCGGCAGGCAGAATCCTATCCACTGCCACGAGGAAAGTGCTCCATCACTTCTTTTTACCTACTCGTAAGCCTGCCCTCACACTGCTGAGTGGTCCCTTGGTTAAATGTTTACCCTGCTGAGTGTGCCATCCCTTTCCTGATACACTGAGACAGGTCTGTCCATAGAACATGTCTGTTTGCCAAATCCCCCCTTAGGCTGGCTGTTGGAATTTCTTGAATCCTTGAATACCTGGGACTCAGTCCAATGTCGAATTGTTAAAGATAGCAATTTCTAGAGGGTAAAATGACTTCATGTGCACCTATTTAGGAGGCCACTGAATATTTCCCACAAAATGATTACGTACAATAAGCTTACAGCTCCTGGGTATAGCACTGGCACCGTTCACATCTTACAAATGACAAGAAAAGGCTAATACAAAAACTATCTTTCAAAGTTCAAAGGCAGCTTAAGGGATTTTTTTGAAGGGACAAGAAAAAAAAAAACAAACTAGTTTTGGAAATCCTTCTGTGTGCCCACCCATCTAACCCCCTGCTGTTTTAATGATTTACTGGGTTGGGAGGCCAATGCATTAAATCTGCTTGGTGCAATGCAAAGGAGGCATAGACAAAGCTCTAAAACCTCCTGTGATTCCAAGTTTACTAGGAGGAAAGTGTCCTCAGAAAAAGGAGAAGGCTGTTAACTCCATAAGCCAGCAGGACCCAAGTGTTGCTGTCTAGAGATGCTGCTTTATTCATAGAAAAAGCCATCTGTAGTTTCCACATCAAAGGTCAAGCTGAGCTGCGGGGTGGCCTTCGTGTGGCAATTACAGCATTCCAAACAGCACCCAGCAGTGCATTCTTCATTTCCTTACCAAGCTGCTCTCCTTTCTCGCCTTTCCCTCCCCTCAAAGGATCCTGCAAAAAAGATAAATTGCACCCGAGGCCCAACCTGAGTCACACATTATATATTAGAGAACCCTGAAAAATACTCTTTATTTTCTTAGCCCTTCCAATTTTTTTGCATATTTTCAAATTTATTTCTCTGCTCACAGAAACTGTGTGTTAGCCCAAAATGATATATTTTATAGTGAAGTTTTCATAGATACATAAGCCTATAAATTATTTTAATACCATTTTTCATTAGTATTATATGGGTTAAAGGTAAAGCAGTTTCATAAAGCTTTCAAATATACAATAGTGAGTTCTTGATTGAAGCAGGAAGAGCATCATATTAGAATAAAATTATTATAAGCTATTCTTAAGACAAGAGTTTTGATATTTTATCTTTTTTCATTTTTTAAATTGGTACTTTTGAGCAAATTAGGGAGTTTAAAGATTATTTTTAGAAGATTGATTTCTGAAAAACAGAATATTTTAGAGTTAAAAAGTCAAACCATTTTTCATAACAGCATTAACATTTTCATCTTTCATTGCTCAGACAGGTTTTGTACTCAGATTTTCTTTTCACTATATAAGAGACAATGGTGCAGGTTATTAGTTAAGCTACTGGATGTGATCATTCATAAGATAAACTAGTGTGTCAGTATTTCTAACTAAGATAATCAGTCAAAAATTCCTCCTTTCCCATGATTTATGTTTTTGAGTGTTTTGGCAAATATTTTATGCTTTTAAATATGTACAGTAATTAAACAAATGTATCTCGATCTAAGTAATTTCATTTGAAATATAAGTAATTCTATACATAAAAATCTAAAATGTAAATGTAGTATTCAATTTACTTTATGATATTTGAGTTCTTAGTACTAAATAGTACTTTTTTTACTATTAGAATAAAAATGTTTCCTAACATTGTTTCCTCAAAAGGAAATCTATAGCAGAATCTACAAATTAATTCATTGCCTAAATTCCTTTTATTTTATAAATTTATTTTTAATTTTATTTTTGGCTATGCTCTGTGGCTTGTGGGATCCTATTTCCATGACCAGGGATCAGACCTGGGCCCCCTTCAGTGAAAGTGTGGAATCCTAACCGCTGGGCTGCCAGGGAATTCTTTTATTTTTTTTTTCCCAATTTTTTTTATTGCAGTAAATAATTTATCATCTTCATTGTTCAACTGTATATCAGAACTTCTTGGTAAAGAACTGCATGGTCCATTGAGAAGGTACAACATAATATTGTCCATGATTAAGGGAGTTTAGAAGAAGGCAGTGGCACCCCACTCCAGTACTCTTGCCTGGAAAATCCCATGGACGGAGGAGCCTAGTAGGCTGCAGTCCATGGGGTCGCTAAGAGTTGGACACGACTGAGCAACTTCACTTTTACTTTTCACTTTTATGCACTGGAGAAGAAAATGGCAACCCACTCTAGTGTTCTTGCCTGGAGAATCCCAGGGACGGGGGAGCCTGGTGTGCTGCCATCTATGGGGTCGCACAGAGTTGGACACGACTGAAGCAACTTAGCAGCAGTAGCAGCAGCAAGGGAGTTTAAGATTAGAGGCCAGAGGTTTATTCCATGTGTTTATAGATACATAGATATTGTGAAGTCATTTACTTTTCTTTTCTGACAGTATTCTTTAGTAAACCAGGGCACTGTTGGGATTTGGAAATTGATTTTTACAGAATCAGAGAGAATTAAATAGTTCTGCAAAGGGATAGCCCTGGAGCTGACCGACTGGTACAGAGATGTGTAGTTTACAGTTCTATGGTATGGAAGCACTTTCAGCATCAAGTGTCAAGTCAGGGGACTCCATTCAACGACACTCACGCCATAGGCAGGCACCCATGCTGAGGAGCCATCCTGTTTCCAAAATGAAATAACAGGCTGAATTAGGCCTTTTCAAAACTCTGTTTACGAGAGTAAGAAACACGGTTTTGCATCACAACACAGTACACACTAGTGGACATACACCTTTCTATTTATATACAATTGAAACTAAATTTCACAAAACAATACTTATGGGAACTATAGCGAAAGGAATATTTTCATATTCATCATATTTTTTTGTATATTGATCTCAACCCAATAACTTAAGTCATGTCTCCCTGAAGAGTAGCACTCAGCCTTTGAAAACCCCTGTGAAGACTAACAGGTAAATGAGCACCTGTTATTCTCCCATTTCCAGTACAGGTGCCCAAAGGAAGGTGGACTTCCTTTGATCAGTGCTATCTACACATTCTTTCACTGTTAGCCTCACAAAGACTGATGAAGTTGGAGAATCTAAAGCAGTACTTGGAAACTTTGAATGTCTGATTCACTGAGAAGAGAAAATGGAAACCTCTGAAATCGAAGTTGAGCCACACAATCTCATTGGTTAAGCCTGCTTAGAAATAGCAGGTAGTCACTGATGCTTATGCAGTTCATAAGCTTGTGATATTATTTATTAATTAAGTCTGTTTCTCAGATTAGCAACTGGGATGATCTCTTACTTCTACCTTCCTAGAGAAATGGTGAAAAAGAGATGAGAGGATAGGCCTGGACTCCTGTTCAGCTCTCTTCCTGTCTTGAGAGAGCAGGCTGAACCTGACTCTAGCCTGAGAATCTGAGGCAAAGGCTCTTTACTTTTCATACAAGAGGGGAGGTCTAGCATTATACAAATAACTGGACAAATATTGAAATACTCTGTAGGCTTCTGGTTGAACCTCTGCCAAGAAAAAAAAATCCTTTAATTTGGATTAAGCCACAACTCTCAAGAGAAATAAGTACCTTTCAGAGAAGTAATGGCCTGTAGGCTTCTGAAATATGACTGAGTTAATCTGAATTATTTGCAAGCATCAGATGGGGCTAAAAACAACTGTAACATGACTCAGGTCTTAGAGGCCAAACAAGTTGAGAACATGAAGAAAAGAACCTAGAACAAAACACAGATACAGGTAGCCTCTGGGGTCTGGGTGAATGACAAGACAACATGAAGACAAAGCAGAACCTGAAAGGGAATAGGCACCAAGGATGGCTTTTTAAATTTGAATGCAGAGTTCCAAAGAATAGCAAGGAGAGATAAGAAAGGCTTCCTCAGTGATCAGTGCAAAGAAATAGAGGAAAATAATAGAATGGGAAAGACTAGAGATATCTTCAAGAAAATCAGAGATACCAAGGGAACATTTCATGCAAAGATGGGCATAACAAAGGACAGAAATGGTATGGACCTAACAGAAGCAGACGATATTAAGAAGAGGTGCCAAGAATACACAGAAGAACTATACAAAAAAGATCTTCATGATCCAGATAACCAAGATGGTGTGATCACTCACCTAGAGCCAGATATCCTGGAATGTGAAGTCAAGTGGGCATTATGAAGCATCACTAGGAACAACGCTAGTGGAGGTGATGGACTTCCAGTTGAGCTATTTCAAATCCTAAAAGATGATGCTGTGAAAGTGCTGCACTCAATATGCCAGCAAATTTGGAAAACTCAGCAGTGGCCACAGGACTGCAAAAGGTCAGTTTTCATTCCAATCCCAAAGAAAGGTAATGCCAAACAATGTTCAAACTAATGCACAGTTGCACTTATCTCACATGCTAGCAAAGTAAAGCTCAAAATTCTCCAAGCCAGGCTTCAGCAGTATGTGAACCAAGAACTTCCAGAGGCTCAAGCTGGATTTAGAAAAGGCAGAGGAACCAGAGATCAAATTGCCAACATCTGTTGAATCATTGAAAAAGCAAGAGAGTTCCAGAAAACCTCTACTTCTGCTTTATTGATTATGCCAAAGCCTTTTACTGTGTGGATCACAACAAGCTGTGGAAAATTCTTAAAGAGATGGGAATACCAGACCACCTGAACTGCCTCCAGAGATCTGTATGTAGGTCAAGAAGCAACAGTTAGAACTGGACATGGAAAAACAGACTGGTTCTAAATTTTGAAGGGAATAAATCACGGCTGTATATTGTCACTCTGCTTATTTAACTTATATGCAGAGTACATCATGTGAAATGCTGGGCTGGATGAAGCACAAGCTGGAACCAAGATTGCTGGGAGAAATATCAATAACCTCACATACGCAGATGACACCATCCTTATAGCAGAAAGTGAAGAACTAAAGAGCCTCTTGATGAAAGTGAAAGAGGAGAGTGAATACACTGGTTTAAAACTCAATATTCAGAAAACTAAGATCATGGCATCCATTCCCATCACTTCATGGCAAATAGAGGGGGAAACAATGGAAACAGTGACAGACTTTATTTTGAGGGGGCTCCAAAATCACTGCAGATGGTGAGTGCAGCCATGTAATTAAAAGACATTTGCTCCTTGGAAGAAAAGCTATGACCAACCTAGACAACATATTAAAAAGCAGAAACATTATTTTATCAGCAAAGGTCCATCTAGTCAAAGCTATGGTTTTTTCAGTAGTCATGTATGGATGTGAGAGTTGGACTATAAAGAAAGCTGAGTGCTGAAGAATTGATGCTTTTGAACTGTGGTGTTAGAGAATACTCTTGAGAGTCCCTTAAACTGCAGGGAAATCCAACCCATACATCCTAAAGGAGATCAGTCCTGAATATTCATTGGAAGGACTGATGTCACTGAAGCTGAAACTCCTGATGTGAAGAACTGGGGAAGGAGGAGGGAGGGGGGTTAGGGATGGGGAACACGTGTATACCTGTGGTGGATTCATGTTGATGTATGGCAAAACCAGTACAATATTGTAAAGTAATTAACCTCCAATTAAAATAAATAAATTTATATTAAAAAAAAAAAGAAAAGACCCTGATGCTGGAAAAGATTGAAGGCAGGAGGAGAAGGGAATGACAGAGGATGAGATGGTTGGATGGCATCACCAACTGGATGGACACGAGTTTCAGTAAGCTCTGGGAGTTGATGATGGGAAGCCTGGTGTGCTGCGGTCCATGGGGTCGCAAAGATTCGGACATGACTGAGCGACTGAACTGAAAGGCTAAGCTGTTCTAATGCTATCCCAGGGAGTCTTAACAATAGAAGAATTCAAAAGTGATTTTCATGTCCTCCTCGCGAATCAGTCTGGGCCAAGTAGGCAGGCTTCTGTGCTCTGCACTTCAGAGATCCAGGCTTCTTCCATCTCCTTTCTCCATTATCATCTAGGGCGTTTCCCCTACCTTACAAGGAATGTTTTCTAAAGACGGTTCCTTTAAATAGAATTTGTTCTAGTTTTTTGAGGGAAACAATGCACCAAAGGATCATATGCACACTGCTTAAGTCCTGGGACTGGAAGAGGTACGCAGAGCTTCCACTGACTTTCCCCTGGTGAGAACAAAGTCAGAGTCGTGTTTAGCGGTAAGGATTAGGGGAGGGGTGGCAATGCCGGAAAATAGTCCCTGGCTTGGTGGCCAGATGGCTAACTTAGCCATAATACTTTGGGGAGAGTGAGCTTTGCTGATCAGCTTGCAGTCCCTGCCATAGCCTCCTCACAGTCAGCGCCGGCTGACGGTACATCTCTGTCACTGCTGTTCCAATGCAGTCTCTGGTGCATCCAGCGTGCTGTCACTCTGTACAAAGCAATCTCCATGGTGCAAATTTTACTTGAACATTTATCATCAGGTCATTGACATAACTACAAAGCCTTTTGAAAAATAACCTTATATTAATTTTAATCCAATTTTTCTATTAGCTTGGATTGCTTTACATTGCTAATATAAAATTTCTGGGACTAAGGCCATAAAGTTAAAAGCGAATGTCTTTAATCAGTTCCAGATTTTCAATCTAACTTCTAATATAAATCTTGCTCCTGAAATTTAATATATACTGTAAGAAACAAGATACAATAGATAAGCCATGCACTTGAAAAATTCTGGTTTGAACATATTAAGGTCTGACAAACATCAGCTATTTATACTCAAAATGCTCTTGCATATAAGGAGAATTAATTCGGTTTCTGTGTGTGTGAATCAATGCATTGCCCAGATAAAATTGTCTGTTAAATGTGTGAATAATCTAGACTTGACTTTTAATGTCTTAGAAGATTGTTTTTGGTTGTCCTAGGTTTTTGTTGCTGTGCCCGAGCTGTCTCCAGTTGTGCAGAGTAGAGTCTACTCCTCTAGCTGCAGTGCATGGCATCTCATTGTGGTGGCTTCTCTTGTTGCCAGGCACAGGCTCCAGGGTTCATGCTCAGTCGTTGTCACACAGACTTAGTTACTCTGAGGAATGTGGAATTTTCCCAGACCAGGGATCGAACCCTTGTCCCTTGCATCAGCAGGTAGACTGTCAACCACTGGACCACCAGAGAATTCTCCTAGAAGATGTTTTTTTAAGGAAGGGTCTTTGAAATACAATTTTAATGTAAGGGAAGGGTCAGTTTTGGCTAAGGGGAAAACTAGAATTCAAAACCTAATACATAGAAGACAGCTTTCATTTTGCCTAATTCAGAGGTGGTTTTTTGTTTATTTGCTTTTGTCCATTTCAGTCTATGATCATCTCTAAGAAACAGTGCTTAGATCTTAAATCCACCCGCCAATGCAGGAGACCCAGTTTCGATCCCTGGTCTGGGAAGATCTCACCTGCCATGGAGCAACTAAGCCAATGCATCACTACTATTGAGCCAGTGCTCGAGAGCCCAGGAGCCACAGCTGCTGAGCCCATGCGCTGCAACCACAGAAGCCCACATGTGCCAGAGCCCACGTTGCATAACAAGAGAAGCCACTGCAACAAGAAGCCCACACAGCGCAACTCAAGAGTAGCCCTGCTTGCCGCAACTAGAGAAAACGCCCGTGCAGCAACAAAGACCCAGCACGGCCAAATAAATAAATAAATATATTTGAAAAGAGAGAAAGCAGTGGGTTGTTTGTAAAGAACATTACAGAGTAATAGAAGGCATTTGAAAATCACAGTGAAAACTCTGAATAGCAAAGTCCTTGTAGACATCTTTTATCTCTGCATTGGCAGGTGGATTCTTTACCACTGAACCGCCAGGGAAGTTCTGAAGTCCACCACTTTCTCTTTTAACTGATCATGATGATTTTCTCTTTGAACTTTATGGACTTTCCTGTTGCACTTCAGAAAGATTTTCAGTACAATATGTGATGCACTGTTTCAAGTGCTGAGCATACAGAGATAGACGCAAGCAACTCAAGTGGACGCAGCAGAAAAGAGATAAGTGTAAAAGTACGGGACAAAAAAAGTTTATCAGAAAAATAAAGCAGATGTGTTAGCCTGATCAAGGAGGGTCTCCCTGAGGAGGTAACATGGCAGGCAATAAGGGAACAAGTCATGTGAATATCTGAAGAAAGAAATATATGGCCAGAAGATAGAAAGTACCAAGGCCACAACATTTAAATATAGTGGAGCATTTTGGTGGAACAGCAAAAAGGCCAGGGCTGGAATGAACTGAATAAAGCATGAGGTGAGGTTGCGGAAATTCACAAGGCCTTTTTGCTGTGACCAAGGAGCTGTATTTCACTGGGCTAAATGAAATGGAAACCCCTTGGAAGGGCTTGAGCAGGGAAGTCACATGACTTGATTTATGTTTTTAAATGATCACTCTGACAGTTAAATGAAGAATTGATGGTAAGGGGACAGCACAGAGGCACCAGTAAAAAGGCTTTTAAAGAAATGAGAAAAGATGGCGGCTAAAACCAGTATGAAGAGGGTAGAGGTGGTAAACACATTAAAAAAAAAATCTTCTCTAGGCTTTGCTAGTTTTCTTCCCAGAAGCCATTCTCACTTTCGCTCCTTGCTGACAGCATTCTGATATTCATCTGGTGTGCCAGCCAGGCGATGAATCAAGACTGCTCTACCCATGTCCCCACCATTCCTTCCCCCGTTGATAGACATCCCCTTGCCCAACACAGCTCAGAAGGTCCGGTTTTCCAAAAAAGGCTTCAAAGAAACTCATCTGACTCTCTGTGAAGGCTTCTTTTTTTATGAATGAGGTAAGGAATGGCATTCTATCCATGTCTTCCTCAAGTCAAAAATGTAATCAATACGGAAAAAGATTAAAAATGGAAAAGGGAAACATTTCTCAAAGTGTACTCCATGAACAAATAAATTTGAGAAACACTGTAATAGAGTACAATAGGTTGATTCTCAGTATTTTTCAGATATTTATGTGCTTTGTGGGTGTCTAAGAAAAAGTTAAAGAATGCACATTTTACCAAGTTTGTGTAACCACAGAATTCCCCTTTGGGGAATAATAATCTGGTTCACAGAATTAGTCTTCTTCAGAACATCATTATGGTAACATCAGACTAAGGGGTGAATTTTTAGAATTTAAATATTTGTCATAATCATAGTACATCATTGATGGGCCCATCCCACAGCAGGCTGAAAACATCTAAAGATTTAACTGTTAAAGTCTTTTGAGATAAAAATAGATCAACTGTTTGGGAGAATCTATCAATGTAGATGTTTGATGTTAAGGTTTAGATCCTCAGAAATCATATTCATTCTTAAGAATTAGAAGGCTCATCCAAATTAAAATTTCAATAAGAATATAGTCAGAAAATTGCTTTCTGGGTTCCCTGTCCTTATTAAATAGACTCATTATGAACTTAAGCTATTATGGAACCTGGTATTTTCCTTTCAGGGAGGGAAGGAAGGAAGATGTGATAGGAGGAAGGGTAAGAGGGGAGGAAGGAAGACAGGAAATAGCTAAAAGATTTCTTTACAAATCGTTCTGTTAGTTCAAAAAAAGCATTTAATTTAAATAAAGAATCTGAACTACACTAGGAATTTTACCATGATAATTTACAGTCAGTTATAGAGAGAGATGGGATTTCTAACTATAATTCACTGAATCTGTTAGTAAAAGATAGCAGGCTTCAGAACTTTATCTCATCATAAAAGAGGATTAATATAGCTTCTAACTAAATGTCAAAATAGATTTTCATTACATAGTCTAATTTAATTTTTCAACCACAAGATGTTGACAGAAAAGAGCGAGTTACACTTAGCTGCTTGGTTCAGGTTTTCTGAGCTGGCAATACTGACAGATTTCATACTCTGCTGGCGTAACTGTGTAATAAAACTCAATCAAGAATATCCTCTTCAAACCTTGCTACTCAAAGTGTGATCTATAGGCTAGCAGTTATGGCATCACCTGGAAACCTGTTAGAAATGCAGGGTCTTAGGCCCCACCCCAGACCAGCTTTCAATCAGAATTTGCATTTTAACAAGATTTCTGAGTGATGCGTAGGCACATTCAAGTTTAAGAAGCTCTGTCTTAGAAGACATTCTCCAGGTGTTCTGCCGTCACTGAGGATTGTTCTGCCACCACCTGGAGTGATCAGTAGGTTCCCAGACAACCTAACACTGGGAGTACCGCCCAGCCCCTTCCCTATGCAGCCACTTAAAATGCGTATGTGACAACAATCTGAGCATGATGTTTAGAGTACAATAGACATGCCACATTTTGAGTAGAGTTAATTCACATCTATCTAGTCTTACTTTAGTGGGGCATAAGCTTACAAGCTGTGTGTGTGTGTGTGTATGAGAGAGAGAGAAAATGAAAAAAACAGAGAAAGAAACAGACAAGAGGGCAGAGGTACTTGGGCTCCAAGTTCACCCATTAGCAAAAATTCAAACAGCTACATTTTTAACCCCTGAGTTCCCCAGAATAAAACCCCCACTTTATTGGAAGTGGGGCCTCACTGAAATCCTTCCACCCTAGATTCTGAACCAAATTCCTGAACCATGTTTCCCTAGAATCCCCAAGTTTATTCAGACCTCAGCCCACTCTCAGACACTTCACCAAACTACCTGGGTGCCGTGAGCTCACTTAAACTGTCAGGAACCCCTCATCTTCTCAGAGCCTGACCCTTAAAATCCAACAATGCGATTCCACGCTAATCCCTCAGCTCAGGACCATTCCACAGTGCTACTAGGAAGATTTGGATCTGACAACAGGGCCTGGTGTGTTATACTAAAGAACTACTGTTAGTCACCCAGTCATGTCCGACTATTTACGACCCCATGGACTGTAGCCCACCAGGCTTTTCTGTCGGGGAATTCTCCAGGCAAGAATACTGGAGTGGGTTGCCGTGCCCTCCTCATATTGAACAGCCATGGCCCTAGCTGCTTCATTCCTCCCCTGCTGGGCTCAAGACTCAGCCGTCCTGCTTAGTCTCTCTTGCTTCCCCTCCTGTTCCAATACAGCTGTGTTTTCCATGGGAGGCTTGCAGGCACGAAGACTTGTATGTCCCTCATCTCCTTCAAAGAGCCATCTCCTTCTAAATTTGAAGAGACTGAGGTAACTGGAATTTGGGTCAGTGAAGTTGTTTGTGGGCAGTGGTCATCTTTAGCTGCCACCCTTGGAGGAACAGATATGGAAATAAAAGTTAGGACCAAGGCTGATAAGGTTCAGGCCCGAGAGAGGGCTTGCTATCTGGTAGTAACAGGGGAGATAGAACATGGCAGAAAAAGTGGATAGGAAAGGAAGAAACCAGCATGTGGAAAAAGCAACATCAGAGAGAGCTGTCCTGTTGGTCATCTGAGAGACGTGACATTTCCCTGGTTCTCTTGCCTCTCAGATGATTCCTTCATAGACCTGTTGAAGCTTGCTTTTCATCTGTGTGACCCCAAACTTGGTATCCTTCAAGGTTTTCTCAAAGCTCCATTTTATTCTCTTTACATGCTCTCTCCATCATACATCTCTGTGTTAATATGTGGGTATGTTCAGTCGCTCAGTTGTGTCCAACTTTTTGCCACCCCTACATGACTGTAGCCCACCAGGCTCCCTTGTCCATGGGATCCTCCAGGCAAGAATACTGGAATGGGTTGCCATGCCCTCCTCCGGAGGATCTTCCTGACCCAGGGATCAAAGCCATGTCTCCTCTGTTGACAGGCGAATTCTTTAGCACTGAACCACCTGGAAAGCCCCCTATGTTAATGATCTTACCAAAATAATATCTTTAGAATAGGCATCTCTCCTGAGTCCCAAAATTGCCTCACTAATTGTCTCTGGAATATAGTCACGTGGATGTCTCTCAGAAAAGTCAAATTCAGCACAACACCCTGCTGTGATTATCTTCCCATCCAAAAGGCTCCCTCCTTCACACTTTGTCACAGTGCGTGGTGACACCAGTCACTCCAGAACTGTGATATGCTCAGTATTTCCCTTGCCCTCATTCCATCTCTTCCTCTTTAGCCATTTAACATTTAATTCAGACTCGGCATTTCTCTCCTATGTTAATGCATCCGTCACTTAACTAAACTATCTGAGTCTGATTTCCTGTGACTCCAGTGTCCCTAAGCTTGTAAGGATGTTGCATAAACTATTTTTCTGATGTAGTAAAAACTCATACTCCTTAGCGTGGCCCAAGACTTTCCCATGTCTAAACGCTGCCCACCGTTTCTTCCTACCACTCCCTGGTGTGTGCTACATGCCTAACTTTTCCTAAATGAAAAGTTTTTGGATTTTGTTTCCTAACGTTTCCTAAAAATGTGATTGACTGCAGTCCTAAGGCTCCCCCAGCCTATCCAGTAAGCAGCTAGTCATATTGAAAGAGTCAGTGTAGCTGTGCCCCTTCAGATGATAAAGCTCTCTTTGTTCCTACGTGGAATATTGCGCTTTGAAAAGTATAGTTCTTTTTTTATTTCATCTGAATCACATATGTATATTGTAATTTCCTACAGTGTGGGATCTTTCTTCTTTTTAAGTATTTTTTTTTAACTGGAGAATAATTGCTTTACAATGTTGTATTAATTTCTGCTGTATAACAATATGAATCAGCTTTAAGTATACATATGTCCCCTCCTCTTCGGGGTGGAGGAGAGGAATTAAAGAGCCAAGAGGAACTAAAGAGCCTCTTGATAAGAGTGAAGGAGGAGAGGGAAAGAGCCAGCTTAAGACTAAATATTAAAAAAAAAACTAAGATCATGGCATCCGGTCCCATTACTGCATCAAATAGAGGGGAAAATGTAGAAGTAGTGACAGATTTCCTCTTCTTGGGCTCCAAAATCACTGCGGATGGTGACTGCAGCCATGAAATCAGAAGACAATTACTTCTCGGCAGGAAAGCAATGACAAACCTAGACAGCGTGTTGAAAAGCAGAGACATCACTCTGCCGACAACGGTCCATATAGTCAAGGCTACGGTCTTCCCAGTGGTCATGTGCGCTTTTGATATCTGGACCGTAAAGAAGGCAGAATGCCAAAGAACTGATGCTTTTGAACTATGGTGCTGGAGAAGACTCCTGAAAATCCCTTGGATGGCAAGGAGATCAAACCAGTCAATCTTAAGGGAGATCAATCCTGAATATTCACTGGAAGTACTGATGCTAAAGCTCTAGTATTTTGGTTATCTGATGCAAATAGCTGACTCATTGGAAAAGTCCCTGATGCTGGGAAAGATTGAGGGCAGATGAAGAAGAGGGAATCAGAGGATGAGATGGATGGATGGCATCATTGATGCAATGAACATGAACTTGGGCAAACTCTGGGAGATGGTGAGGGACAGGGAAGCCTGGCGTGCTGCTGTCCAGGAAGTCACAAAGAGTCAGACACGACTGGGTTACTGAATAACAACATGTCTCCTCCATCATGAGCCTGCCTCCCTCCCACCCTTCCACCCCACCCCTCTAGGTCATCTCAGAGCACTGAACTGAACTCCTTTTGTTATACATCAGCTTCCCACTAGCTATCTATTTTACACATGGTAGTATATATATGTCAATGCTGTGCTGTGCTAGTTGCTCAGTCATGTCTGACTCTTTGTGATCCCATGGACTGTAGCCCACCAGGCTCCTCTGTCCATGGGGATTCTCCAGGCAAGAATACTGGAGTGGGTTGCCTTGCCCTCCTCCAGGGGATTTTCCCAATCCAGGGATTGAATCCAGGTCTGCATTGCAGGTGGATTCTTTGCCATCTGAGCCACATGTCAATGCTACTCTCTGGATCTGTCCCACCCTCTCCACAAGTCTGCATTCTCTTTGTCTGCATCTCTATTTCTGTGGGACCCTATCTTAATTTATGTTTGTATTAATATTTGTAGCTCTAAGCACAGTGCCTGGCATAGAGCAGGTGTCAATAAATATTTACTGAGAGAAAACATGAATATGTAGGCATGGAATGGACTTAAGGAAAACAGGGAATTGTCTATTGTTTACTTTTTGATGCCTAAAGTTTATCATGACCACTCCAGGTTTAAAACGAGACACCTCCAATACACAAGACAGCATTGGGCACGTGGACTGAAGGAAAGTTATTAACATCTCTCTTGTGCTGGGGGAAAATCCGTGAGGAAGCAGATCTCCTGAACTATGGGCAATGACAAATATGGGCAAGGGAGGTTCCAAGAGAAGAGGGCAAAATTTTTCTGTGAACAGACATCTGAGTTACAAGTACAAAGGGACATAAAAGAATAAGGAGGCTTACCCTCAGACAGAGATATCAAGGGAACATTTCATGCAAGGATGGGCATGATAAAGGACAGAAAAGATAAGGACCTGTCAGAAGCAGAAGAGATTAGGAAGAGGTGGCAAGAATACAGAGAACTGCGCAAAAGATATCTTCATGACCCAGATAATCACGATGGTGTGATCACTCACCTAAAGCCAGACATCCTGGAATGTGAAGCCAAGTAGACCTTAGGAAGCATTACTGTGAACAAATCTAGTGGAGGTGATGGAATTCCAGCTGAGCTATTTCAAATCCCAAAAGATGGTGCTGTCAAAGTGCTGCACTTAATATGCCAGCAAATTTGCAAAACTCAGCAGTGGCCATAGGACTGGAAAAGGTGTTTTCATCCCAATCACAAAGAATGTCAATGCCAAAGAATGTTCAAATTATCATACAGTTGCACTCATTTCACATGCTAGCAAGGTAATGCTCAAAATCCTTCAAGCTATGCCTCAGCAGTACGTGAACCAAGAACTTCCAGATGTACAAGGTGGGTTTCAAAGAGGCAGAAAAACCAGGGATCAAATTGCCAACATTCACTGGGTCATAGAGAAAGCAAGGAAATTCCAGAAAAACATCTACTTTTGTTTCATTAACTAGCTAAAGCCTTGACTGTGTGGATCACAACAAACTGTGGAAAATTCTTCAAGAGATGGGAATACTGACTACCTTACCTATCTCCTGAGAAACCTGTATGCATGTCTAGAAGCAACAGTTAGAACTGGACATGGAACAATGGACTGGTTCCAAATTGGGAAAGGACTATCTCAAGGCTGTATATTGTCACCCTGCTTGTTTAACTCATATGCAGAGTACATCATGAGAAATGCTGGGCCAGATGAATCACAAGCTGGAATTAAGATTGCCAGGAGAAATAACAACCTCAGAAATGCAGGTGATACCACTCTAATGACAGAAAGCAAAGAGGAACTAAAGAGCCTCTTGATGAAGGTGAAAGAAGAGAGTGAAAACACTGGTTTAAAACTCAACATTCAGAAAACTGAGATTTGTGTGACTAAGCACACACAGCACACAAGCCATGTAGGATTTTGTCTTTGGGCTTCCCTGGTCGCTCGGAGGGTAAAGAGTTTGCCCTCAATGCGGAAGACCCTGAATCAATCCCTGGGTGGGGAAGATCCCCTGGAGAAGGAAATGGCAACCCACTCCAGGATTCTTGCCTGGGAAATCCTATGGATGGAGGAGCCAGGCAGACTATAGTCCATGGGGTCACAAAGAGTTGGACATGACTGAGTGACTTCACTTTCTTTCTTTCTTTACCACTCTAATGGCAGAATGCAAAGAGGAACTAAAGAGCCTCTCGATGACAGTGAAAGAAGACAGGGAAAAAACTGGCTTAAAATTCAATATTCAAAAAACTAAGATCATGGCATCCAGTCCAATCACTTCATGGGACAATAGAAAGGGAAAAAGTGAAAACAGTGACACACTTTATTTTCTTGGGCTCTAAAATCACGGCAGATGGTGACTGCAACCATGAAATTAAAAGATGCTTGCTCCTTGGAAGGAAAGCTATGACAAAGCAGACACATCACTTTGCTGACAAAGGTCCATATAGACAAAGCTATGGTTTTTCCAGTAGTCCTGTATGGATGTAAAAGTTGAACCATAAAGGTTGAGCATCAAAGAATTTGTGCTTTCAAATTGTGGTGCTGGAGAAGATTCTTGAGAGTCCTTTGGACAGCAAGGAGATCAAACCAGTCAGTCCTACAGGAAATCAACCCTGAATATTCATTGGAAGAACTGATATCGAAGCTGAAGCTCCAATACTTTGGCTACTTGATGCAAAGAGCCGACTCATTGAAAAAACCCTGATACTGGGAAAGATTGAAGGCAGGAGGAGAAGGGGGTGACAAAGAATGAGATGGTTGGTTGGCATCACTGATTCAATGGGCATGAGTTTGAGCAAACACAGGCAGATAATGAAGGACAGGGAAGCCTGGTGTGCTGCAGTCCATGAGGTCACAAAGAGTCAGACATGGCTTACTGACTGAACAACAACAACCCTCAGACAAATGTTTCTCTTTTCACTTCAGTTCCCATACGGGAGACCTTCTAATGTTGTTTACAAGTCATACTACCATCTCACTTCAAAAAATATCCCTAGCCTGTGCACATCACTTACCTCATTTAGCTGAGTTCTCTACTATGTAAAACAAGGAGTTCCCCCAAATAGGATTGAAAAGCCATTTAGAAGTTCTGTTTGTGAGAAATTATCTAGTGAAGTTATGAAATCCAGGGTTTTTTTAAAGACAGTTAACCTGGCTTAAAAAAAAAAAAAAGTTTCTGGTCTTACATTGAGATCTTTAATCCATTTTGAGTTTATTTTTGTGTATGGTGTTAGAAAGTGTTAATCCCACTGCTGGGCATACACACTGAGGAAACCAGAAGGGAAAGAGACACGTGTACCCCAATGTTCATCGCAGCACTGTTTATAATAGCCAGGACATGGAAGCAACCTAGATGTCCATCAGCAGATGAATGGATAAGAAAGCTATGGTACATATATACAATGGAGTATTACTCAGCCATTAAAAAGAATACATTTGAATCAGTTCTAATGAGGTGGATGAAACTGGAACCTATTATACAGAGTGAAGTAAGCCAGAAGGAAAAATACCAATACAGTATACTAACGCATATATATGGAATTTAGAAAGATGGTAACAATAACCCTGTGTACGAGACAGCAAAAGAGACACTGATGTATAGAACAGTCTTATGGACTCTGTGGGAGAGGGAGAGGGTGGGAAGATTTGGGAGAATGGCATTGAAACATGTAAAATATCATGTATGAAACGAGATGCCAGTCCAGGTTCAATGCACGATACTGGATGCTTGGGGCTAGAGCACTGGGACGACCCAGAGGGATGGTATGGGGAGGGAGGAGGGAGGAGGGTTCAGGATGGGGAACACATGTATACCTGTGGCGGATTCATTTTGATATTTGGCAAAACTAATACAATTATGTAAAGTTTAAAAATAAAATAAAATTTAAAAAAATAGTCTGATGGTATTTGTAGTGTGGTTTAAGGCAAGAGTCTGTTTATAGGGCAGTGGAAAGGGTTTATCCTGCCTCACCCTCATTCTGCTCTATGGTTTTTATTCTATAAACTGAGAGACTCAAAGTTGCTTAAAAGTGCTTTGGCGGCAAGTACTGTCGATATGGACATTGATCCCAAAACAAGGATTCATTTCAGTCAACCCACTAAAATTTCATTTGACTCAATGAAAATTTTTTTCAGTGGAGCTATGAAAGTGTTTTTGCCCATTTCCTAAACTGTTACCAGTTGGAAACTGAATTAGTTTCCATAAAGATTTATGAACACTTCCAAAATCACTTAACGGCTGAAAGCCATGTAGTAACTTTTCCCATGTCTGAATAAAACGTGAAGTGTGTAGAAGTGACAGCTATTAAAGAGCAATGTGATTAGATTTGGGTCCTTTCCACCCAGACCTTTCTGTGTCTACTTTAGGGCCCACAGCTCTGCCACTCACCCATGTCCGCTGCCCCTAATGAATGATGCAAGCTGCAAGCTTGCTGAAGCCTTGGAGTGCAGTCTTTATACTATTAACGTATTGACATTCAGTTAAATGTTAATATAGCCCCCTGCTAATTATTGGCAGTAATTATTACCCCCTCTATTATGTGCGCATGCTCAGTCATGTCCAACTCTTTACAACCCCATGGACTGTAGCTCACCAGGCTCCTCTGCCCATGGGATTTTCCAGGCAAGAATATTGAACTGGGTTGCCATTTCCTCCTCAAGGGATCTTCCTGACCCATGGATGGAGCCTGCATTTCTTGCATCTCCTGCATTGGCAAGCAGATTCTTTACCACTGCGCCACCTGGGAAGCCCACCCTTTTTATTACAAGATATGATTATGCCTCAAGTGCCAATAACCTGAAAATTATCTGAATAAGAGTTGAAATAGGTTTATGTCTACTTTTATACCTGAACATAGGTAGGTCAGGTGTTCCAGGGTTCTTTTTTTTTTTTAAGATATTTAATTTTATTTTATTTTTAAACTTTACATAACTGTATTAGTTTTGCCAAATATCGAAATGAATCCGCCACAGGTATACATGTGTTCCCCATCCTGAACCCTCCTCCCTCCTCCCTCCCCATACCATCCCTCTGGGTCGTCCCACTGCACCAGCCCCAAGCATCCAGTATCGTGTATCGAACCTGGACTGGCATCTCGTTTCATACATGATATTTTACATGTTTCAATGTCATTCTCTCAAATCTTCCCACCCTCTCCCTCTCCCACAGAGTCCATAAGACTGTTCTATACATCAGCTGTCTCGTACACCGGGTTATTGTTACCATCTTTCTAAATTCCATATATATGTGTTAGTATACTGTATTTATGTTTTTCCTTCTGGCTTCCAGGGTTCTTTTTAATAGAGTCTCATTATTAAGATCTGACTTCCATGGATCTAGAAAATCACTTCCTTTAATTTCATTCCTTCAGGCTCATTTCCAGTTCCTGACCCTTCAGTTCAGTTCAGACCAGTTGTTCAGTCGTGTCCGACTCTTTGTGACCCCATGAATCACAGCACGCCAGGCCTCCCTGTCCATCACCAACTCCTGGAATTCACCCAGACTCACATCCATCGAGTCAGTGATGCCATCCAGCCATCTCATCCTCTGTCGTCCCCTTCTCCTCTTGCCCCCAATCCCTCCCAGCATCAGAGTCTTTTCCAATGAGTCAACTCTTCTCATGAGGTGGCCAAAGTACTGGAGTTTCAGCTTTAGCAGCATTCCTTCCAAAGAAATCCCAGGGCTGATCTCCTTCAGAATGGACTGGTTGGATCTCCTTGCAGTCCAAGGGACTCTCAAGAGTCTTCTCCAACACCACAGTTCAAAAGCATCAATTCTTCGGTGCTCAGCCTTCTTCACAGTTCAACTCTCACATCCATACATGACCACAGGAAAAACCATAGCCTTGACTAGACGAAACTTTGTTGGCAAAGTAATGTCTCTGCTTTTGAATATGCTATCTAGGTTGGTCATAACTTTCTTTCCAAGGAGTAAGCATCTTTTAATTTCATGGCTGCAGTCACCATCTGCAGTGATTTTTGGAGCCCCAAAAAATAAAGTCTGACACTGTTTCCACTGTTTCCCCATCTATTTCCCATGAAGTGATAGGACCGGATGCCATGATCTTTGTTTTCTGAATGTTGAGCTTTAAGCCAACTTTTTCACTCTCCTCTTTCACTTTCATCAAGAGGCTTTGTAGTTCCTCTTTACTTTCTGCCATAAGGGTGGTGTCATCTGCATATCTGAGGTTATTGATATTTCTCCTGGCAATCTTGATTCCAGCTTGTGCTTCTTCCAGTCCAGCGTTTCTTATGATGTACTCTGCATATAAGTTAAATAAGCAGGGTGGCAATATACAGCCTTGACGTACTCCTTTTCCTATTTGGAACCAGTCTGTTGTTCGATGTCCAGTTCTAACTGTTGCTTTCTGACCTGCATACAAATTTCTCAAGAGGCAGGTCAGGTGGTCTGGTGTTCCCATCTCTTGAAGAATTTTCCACAGTTTATTGTGATCCACACAGTCAAAGGCTTTGGCATAGTCAATAAAGCAGAAATAGATGTTTTTCTGGAACTCTCTTCCTTTTTCCATGATCCAGTGGATGTTGGCAATTTGATCTCTGGTTCCTCTGCCTTTTCTAAAACCAGCTTGAACATCGGGAAGTTCATGGTTCACATATTGCTGAAGCCTGGCTTGGAGAATTTTGAGCATTACTTGACTAGTGTGTGAGATGAGTGCAATTGTGCAGTAGTTTGAGCATTCTTTGGCATTGCCTTTCTTTGGGATTGGAATGAAAACTGCCCTTTTCCAGTCCTGTGGCCACTGCTGAGTTTTCCAAATTTGCTGACATATTGAGTGCAGCACTTTCACAGCATCATCTTCCAGGATTTGAAATAGCTCAACTGGAATTCCATCACCTCCACTAACTTTGTTCGTAGTGATGCTTTCTAAGGCCCACTTGACTTCACATTCCAGGATGTCTGGCTCTAGGTCAGTGATCCTGACCCTTACTCTACATGAAAAACACTAGACTAGGCAGAGTGTCTTCTTAAAACTGCTTTGATAGAATGGTTCAGTCTGCTTTTCTCCGGCTTCCTTAATTTACAAGGAAAACAAGGGGAAACCTGTGAATCTGAACTCAACTAAGGTAGGAATTGAACAAGTAGGTGCTGTCAACATTTAAAGACAGCATTTCTTGGAGGAATTAGGGATGATTACTCAGAGTGCAACCTTTTTCATATGTCTTCAGACAGTGAACTTCTCTGTATGCACCGAGACCATATGTACTGGAGTATAGTGGAAGAAATACTAAAACAAAACAAACAAACAAAAAAGTGCATTTGAATAGCAGACCAGTCCTTGAATTCTATCTCGTGTGTGCTATGCTAAGTTGCTTCAGTCGTATCCGACTCTTTGCGACCTTATGGACTGTAGCCTGCCAGGCTCCTCTGTCCGTGGGATTCTCCAGGAAAGAATACTGGAGTGGGTTGCCATGCCCTTTGCCAGGGGATCTTCCTGACCCAGGGATCGAACCTGTGTCTCTTATGTCTCCTGAACTGGCAGCTGGGTTCTTTACAACTAGCACCACCTATTTCAGTTACCTGATACTGTAACACTCTTCCCAGGCAAGCTCTATGTCAAGCCATGGATGCCGCTGTTCTGTGCACAGAGATTGCCCAGGACGATGTGGATCTGCTCTTGTTTTGAGAGCCTGCCTGCTTCCTGGACCTTAGCTTTGTTTTCTTTCCCCACTTCTGTGCTTTGTTTGAATGCACTCATCTTGCTTTCTAGAACCTGAGCTTTAAGAAAGTCTTTCCATTTTTGCCCAGTTCTGTTTCCAGAGACCCAAGCCCTGGCACCCACTCTGATAGCTGTCTTTCTAGATAAGCCAGTCCAGTCTCCTTATAAGGGGATATGAAAGAGTCAGGGCTGTAGTCACTCACCTTGAGCAAGTGCTTAACACTTTGGAAAGCATTGCCTCATCTCTAAATGAAATAAATCATCCTACCTACCAGTATTTTCTTCTGAGGATCAATAAACTTAGAGTATGTAAACCTATAATATAAAGTACTTAAGTAGCCAGGACAAAACCTTGGTAAAATAGCATCACCTCCTAACTAACTGGTACATATTCTTGGTAACAGAGTATTGGCTGCTATTTTTAGTCGGGACGCTTTAGATATAATTAAAGCTGATATCTCAGTACTTTGTGCTAGTAATAAAACATCAATTGGGATTGACTAAATTTACAGAGTAATGTGGGCTACAAGTAACTTACAGTGCTACTGATTTTTTAAAAATCAGCATGGTTAGACTTTGGGTAGTAGTTTTCATTCTGTCCTCCCTGAAGAATGAGTGATAATCTTTACCCACTTGTGGCCAAGAAAATTGTTGCTAGTGCGGTCAGTACTGTTTCTTATCTATTCTCTTGACCTGGTTCCTGCACATCCTTTTCTTCCGTGCCCTAGTTAGCACTTGTATCACATTAAGGGGACCTGGGCTGGCACTTCCTTTTATTAAGACAATTTATTCTAAATACAGAGGCTTCTCAGTTTTTCACTCAAACCTCAGTCTCCATTAACAAAGGTCCCAGTGTTCTTCAGTTACACTGCAAAATTATTCTAACCAGATTTGTACTGCTCCAGGAATGCTCTGTCTTTGTGGTTCTCCCTGTCCCTGAGGTCTGTCTGTGATCTGCCTAGACCTCTTTTGACATTTTGTCTCTGAGTTTTGCTGTAGTGATCTTACTTGCTAAGAATAAATTCCAGATAAGGCCTCTGATAAAAATCGTATCTCCATGGTGTTTATACTTTTTAAATTAAGATATATATATATATATATATATATATAGTCTTAGCTATCATGTTGCATTCTGTATTATTTCCTTTTGCACCATACAAGCTTTACTGATATCTACTTCACTTCAGTGCTACTTGGAAAATGTATTTTGTAAATTTGTAAAGACACACACAAGCACAATTTACTTTTTGGCCATTTATCAAAAGACACATATATAGGAGTTAAAATTTTCTATTTGCATATGCTTAAGCCAGCATATGATAATATAAATGATAGATAAGATATACAATTATTGATATATAGAGAGATAAATGTTGGTATTTATACAAGATGCATATTTTTCTCCTTGTGCTTACTTATTTCACCTTCTTGAATACAGTTAGCAATTGACCTGAATGCCCTTTATCTGCTTATCTGTGTGTGTGTGGCTTTTTGATTCCTAATGTAGGCTGCTGTCTATGGGGTCACACAGAGTCGGACACAACTGAAGTGACTTAGCAGCAGCAGCAGCAGGCTCCAGAAGAATAGGATTCTCTGGTTGTATATGGTAACTTAAGACAACAACAGAAGATCTTCAGCTTGCGGGTCCGAAGCGCAGTCCTAACTGCGCGGCGGAAGCTAGTCCTCTCTGTGTCCAGTCCACGTCCTTCCCTGGGTGGGGCTGCAAAAAAAAAAAAAAGACAACATTTGGGGAGTGGAAATAACTTTAGTGACAATCTAATTGGGCCCTTTCATTTCAATAACAAAGAAGCTGTAAAATATACAAGGGCAGTTCCATGAACAGTTTCCTGTCTCATAAATCCCTGTATGGTTTCTAAAACTGGTTTTTAAAAAGTCTGCTGATTTTTATGTGAAGCAATGAAAAGGGTAAGAAATAGCTCTACAATCCACCAAATATGTGTGTGTGTGTGTACATGTGTGTGCATATGTGTGTATATATATACTTGAGATACATAGATATGAGACAGAGCTGAAATTATTTTTGTGTTGAATTAGTACTACCAATATTTTGGACAGTAATAAAAAAGATGAGTCTAAGATTGATTTTTTTTTTCACTTTCATCCACAGATCTAACGAGTTCCTTATGAACAACATGTGGTTTTAAAACCAAAATAGTTTTTCAAGTTTCTATAAACAGAGGAAATTTACTTTACTGGGTCAATATACTATGCAACTGTTATAAACAAAGCTTTTCAGTATGTACCCAAAATAGAACATCCGAGCTGCCTGCTGGACTTCCAATGCATAGATATGAGATGAAACTGAAATTTTGTATTTCTAGTATTATTCATTGTATTTTACTAATTCAAATTAGAATGACTTTCCCAACGTTTCTTTGGGATTTTAAACAATTCAGGAAACTTTGCTGAATTAAATTCTTTTCTTATTTTGCACCATTGTCCTCACAAAGCCATGTAGCCTCTTTCCACTGTTTGCATTCCTCCTATTTACTGATGATATTTTAGTGTCTAATGTTCTCTTGCCTCTTTTTTATTTTATTTTATTTTTAAACTTTACATAATTGTATTAGTTTTGCCAAATATCAAAATGAATCTGCCACAGGTATACATGTGTTCCCCATCCTGAACCCTCCTCCCTCCTCCCTCCCCATACTTATCTAGTCTACCAAGACTAGTCTGTGTTTTTCCAGTTTGCTCTGATTAAAAATAGGAAACAAAGCAAAAGAAAGATAAATGTAGGATTAAACTAAGTTTATTTCCCTTAGTCATACAGCCAAAGATTTTGCTCTCCTGAAAGCATCACTGTTGTATCATATAACTTCTGCTATATTCACAACATATTCTGTACGTTGCTTTGAAATTGTTTTCTGGTTTGAACTTTGTGCGTGTTGTCTGCTTAAATAGATCGCCAGCTATTCAAGAATAAGAGCACATCTTCAACTTCTTTAGTGTCTGCAGAGTGAGTACTTGGGACATGTGTATATAAATGTTTGTTGTGTGATAAAACTTTACCCAAGATTAACCAATTTTACACTGTTTATTCACCATGTCTCTTTCTAAAATGCTTAGGAACTCGGCTTTTCAAGATGAGGTCATGCGTATGAAAGGCTTCAGATAAGATCCTGCTGTATAGCCCATTTACATGGCCTCTGACCTCCAACAATAGAAGAGAGTGATGCTGTAAGCTATCTGTGTGTCTTGTGAACCTTTGATATCTTTCATGGATCAGTTGTTAAATCATTCCTCTGCACAAATCCAATCTTCCAGATCAGATTTCTCATGAGATAAAATGTTGTCACATAATAACTATGTGCTCTGAGGAGAGAAGGGTTTTATACCAGCTCCTTTATACCCTGCAACAAAAGAAGCAATTGTTTCTTCTTCTGAACTGAAGCATGAAATAGACCTAGTTTAAAAAGTTATAAAGTATCAATAGTTTCAGGAGTTGTAAAAAGACTTGGTATAAATGAAATTTCTCAAAATTGTCCCTCTACATCAGAAAATTTGCCCCAAACAATCCAGTCGGAAGAAACTTGTCTGTTGGATTTCTCTGTTAGACACCATTTTGTGTGGCATTTGGTACCTATTGGCTCAAGTAGTTATTTCTTGATCTGTTAATTTCCTAAAGGAGACATGGGACATTGCCAGAGGGAAGGAAAAATAGGCGATGTTTGGGATGGGCTAGAAGAAAGTTATTTTGAGACCAAACATGGAAGGTATTAAGCCCCAGGCAAGAAATTCTAATTTAATTCAGTTGAGTTGGGGGAGGAGCCTTTAGGGGTCACCAAGAGGGAAATTACATATTCATAGCTATAGAAAAAAAAATACATATCTGCTTATGTATGTTGATATATTGAAAGGTGTCAAGGGGATAAAAGTATCAAGAGGATAAAGATCCCAAATCTGTCTGCCATGGTATGCATAGCATCTCTTAGTTATACGTAACAGGTGTTCAATAAATATTTGTTGGATGAGTGAATAAACCGAAGCAAGTAGAGATAGAAAATACCACTTATTCACTTAGACAAACTTCCACATGAATCATTGACACTGAACTCAGATTTCTATACATAGTTTATTTCTATTGGTAATTGAAATACTGAGGGCAGAAGGAGAAGGGGTGACGGAGGAGATGGTTGGATGGCATCGTCCACTCAATGGACATAAGTTTGAGCCATCTCTAGGAGACAGTGAAGGACAGGGAAGCCTGGCATGCTACAGTCCGTGGGGTAGCAAAGACTCAGACATGACTGAGTGACTGAACAATGACAATTTATTTCTATATAGATTGCATCATTAATGATGATGTTAAAAGAGAAGGATGGAGAAAAGGCTATATTTTTTTCAGTATTGATTATGTATTAAATACTATATTAGAGTGCTTTACTCACATTCACTTGTTTTCCCCAACCAACCACAGAAAGCTTAAACGATTAAAAACCAAGTGTGTAAAACCAACAGACCATATAAGGTTTTGACTGGCAGTTGTGGCCAACACCTTCGATGCCCCACCCGTTGGGCCAGCTGAGCTCCCAGAGCATCCCCCAACACACTGCAGTTTCAGAAAGTTGGCAGCTTCCTTGCCAACACCTGCATCCTTCACTCCTCCTGAGGACTTCTTTGGCACCTGGAAATGTGCTTATCTGCAAACAGGTGCAACCCGTAAGTGTGGCAAGGTTAGGCCTCCACCAGTGGAGGGTGAGTCCTTGGATAAACATTCCAGGGTGGGGATTCTGAGGTATGTTTTCCAGTTTCTCAATAGACTTCAGGACCCATATAATGAAGAGAACATTATTCCATTTTTTTTAAAAAAACAATCTGATCATTGATATTTATATTCAAGCATCAGGATATTTGGACTATTATTACATATCAGGATAAAAGAGCTTCTTGTTTCACGTTGGGACCTTTATTACTGTAGGAAAAAATCTCTTATGTCTTAGTTCAGATCCCCCAGGAGCAGATCTTAAGATAAGCACTTGGGGGCAGTCATTGTATTGGGAGAAAGGTAGCACTTTAGAAGACTGGGTTAGAGGGAGGCAGGAAGAGATGACAAACGTTTTCTTTATGCATCACTAATTGTTTTACATGTTACAAGCTTTACTCTATTGATTTAAAAATATCTATTAAAGAAAAAGTTTAAAAGTTAAAAAAAAAATCTTGAAAATTACTTGTCGGACATGTCGATCAGACCTATCTCTAGAACCCAGCCAGCATTATCTGAACACATTCTCCTCTCCTTCCCTGTTCCAATTCTTTTTCTGGTTGCTTTTTTTCTTTCCTTTATTTTTTCTTGATGCTACCGTTTTCTGGCCTAAAAACATGCATCAGATTTTACTTCCTCATATGAACTGCACCTGACAATTTGTGTCAATTTTTTCCCAGTCTGTTATATCAGTTCTTTCATTTTCCCTGTTCTACACTCTACCCAAACTAAGGTCCCAATGCTGCTCTTTATATCTACATCATTTGTTACCAACCAGCTCTTCCTTCTTTCCGCCAGATATACAACATTCACATTGGACTATATTCTCTGGTTCTCTATTGGACTGTATCCTCTGGTTCTAAATTGTAGCATCTCTCTCCTAATAAATTAAAATCTGACTGAGAGCAGAACCCATGTTTTATAGTGATCTTTGAGTCTGCCAAATGACACCGTTTTGTGTAAAATAATTCATGAACAAAAACTTGTGAAAATCCAGATTTCTCTCATCTGGTTATGAGATGAGAGAAATCTGGATATGAGATGTCTCTCAGTTTATTACCGTAAAGATGTAAGAAGCCCAAATCATATCAAGAGCCATTCAAAAAACTTCTGATTGTACACCTGCTGTTTGTCAGGCAGCAGGTCAGGCGAACTGCGTAACAACACAACGCGCATGTTCTGCTTTTGTGCTCTAGAGAGAAAGACAAAGTGAAAACAGAAAGGCATCTGTGACTATAAAGAGCTCTGAAGAGAACAAACAGCATGGTCTGCCATGCGGTAACCTATTTTAAGTGGGTGAGCAGGAACATTGTCTGTGAGAAGGAGACCTTTTAGCTGAGATTGAAGAAAGAGAGGAAGCATATGAAAAGTCAGAGGTTGTGTGTCCAGGCAGAGGGGACAATATCGGTAAAGGCCCAGAAGGTGGAAAAAAAAAAAAAAAAAAAGAACCTTGATGCACTTAAGGAAATTAAGGATTACTTCACCCAATCATGTGGGTGAAGAAAGTGAATCTGGGGCCTGTGACCCAGTGAGTCACAGGCAGTGTAGTCAGAGATCAGATCTGAGGCCAGTCCTTGGAGGCCTTGTTAAATGTGGTTTATACTAGAAGAGGATGGAAAACTACTTAAAAGATTTAAGCAAGGGAGTAGCATGCATGCTTTGATTTAGAATTTAAAAATTTCACTTTAGTTTCTGTGTAGAAAATTGATGATGTGGGGAGGGACAAATAGGGAGATCAGGTCTCTGGTTATGGAACAGCTCAGATGAGATTACTGTACTTGGAAGAGGGTGATAGCAGGGCAGAAGGAGCTCATCAAACAGATGAGCTGGAGATACTTTCTGAAGGTTGATAATAGGACTTAATTACTGATGGATTAAATGTAGGGAATAGAAGAAGAGAGGGAGGATTCAAGAATTACTTTCCTTATTTCTAGACTGAACTGCTGGGCAGATACTGTTTTCAGGAAAAACTGGGTAGAGAAATAGTTGAAATATGGTTTACAATTCGGTGTTAGATAGTTATGTGTACCATGTCCATTAGACATCCAAGCAGAGATGTCAAGTAGGCAGTAAGACTCTGGAGCTTAGAGAGAGGTCTAGGCTGGAGATATGAATTTGGGGATCTTGATGGTATTTAGTGGGATTATTTAGCTGGTATTTAAAGATACAGGAAATGGGTTAGAGCTCTTAAAGAAGAAGGAGGGAAACAGAGGTTAGAATGGAGCCCAGGGGCTTCGCAATACGTAGGGGGGAGAGAAAAAAGCCAGAAAAGGAAACTCAAAAGTGGTCAGAGAGAAGGAGGGAAAGAGCTCAAAAAAGTGTCATGAGAAGAGAGTCTTTCAAGAAGGAGAAATAGTCTTGGTAACAGCTGAGAAACTGGGTGAATCTATATAGGAATCTTCTCTACTGGGGAGGATTTCTTACCAGGGGTAAAAATCACTTGTGTTTATCTTTTACGCTTATTTGAGACCTTAACACATCTTTTAGCACACAGTGGGCACTTGAAGCGTATTAATCAATGCCACATTGATTGAATGACTATTTCAGTTGACTTGAGAGTGTGGGATAGGCATGAACAGTTTTAAAAAGTCCTTCTCTTATCCTGCCCCCACCCGTCACCTGATTCTCACACTTGCCAGCAAAACTGCTGACTGGGGAGACAACAGTGTCTTCAGACTCTGTCACAGCAGTGTTAAACACCCTTTATTCCTCCTGATTTAGGAAAAGTAAACTGGTCTCCAAGCCTTGTAGGACAAAAACTCGGGGCTACCATAGTGGACAAGGTCATATATGGCTGTTTCTGAAAATGTCATGAAATCATAACCATAATCACATAGAAATAAGTTCCTGCCTCATCAAATGCTCTACTGGCCACTACTCTTAATTACCCTGTGAAACAATTGTGTTGAGTGAATTTCACTGCATAAGATTTTGGTGAAAGAAGGGAAAGAAAGAGGTCAGAGTTCATATCAGTGGCTCCAATGCCCCTGGCGCCAGGAGGATGTAAGTAGAAGGACCTTTGATATATCTGCTTCCCAGGTCGAACTAGAAACTTTGTGAATCTGCCTGCAGTGCAGGAGACCTTGGTTTGATCCCTGGGTCAGAAGATCCTCTGGAAGAGGGCATGGCAACCCACTCCAGTATTCTTGCCTGGAAAATCTCATGGGACAGAGGAGCCTGGGAAGTTACACAGTCCATGGGGTCGCAAAGAGTCAGACATGACTTAGCAGCTAACACTTCTTTAGGTCTCAACTAGAAATTTTGTGGCAGCAAGCTAGAGGTATTGCTTATTTCAGAATGATGAGCTAATTGTAGAATTGGGTTGAAATTGGCATGTCAGTCTACCCAAAAACAAATATGCCCTGAGTGGAAAAACAGCAGGATCATTTACCATGGGCTCTTAAAGCTACTTTTCTGGAAGCCATTTCATTTCATGCTTACAATAGATTTATCACTCACCATTATTTGCCTTTTAATTACCTTATTGAAAATAATAAGAGAGGATTACTAGTCCCCTTGTTTTATCTGTTGAGAGAAGAGTAAAAATAATTGGGTTGGGTTTGGTTAGAATATACTAACACTGCACAATATCTCAAACTCCACCTGTTTAAAATTTAATCTACCATTGCTCCATACAGTCTCTCTCTCTCTCTCTCTCTCTCTCTCTCGCACGCACACACACACACACACACACACGCATAACCTTATTCCCCCGGTGTTTTTCTCTGTGAATTAGCAACATATTCCCAGATCCCAAACTTGAAACTTGGGCATCCTGACTCCTTTGTCTCAGCCCCACATTCATATTTACCAATACTGTCACCTAATTCTGTTGTTATTTAGTTGCTAAATTGTGTCCGACGCTTTGCAACCCCATGGACTATAGATAGCCTGCCAGGCTCCTCTGTCCATGGGATTTCCCAGGCAAGAATACTGGAGTGGATAGCTATTCCTTTCTTTAGGGGATCTTCCAGATCCAGGGATCAAACCCAAACCCTTGTCTCCTGCATTGGTAGGTGGGTTCTTTACCACTGAGCATTAGGGAAGCCCCAGTCACCAAATTTTGTTGGGTTCTATCCTCAGCTATCTCTTGAAACTCTTTTTTCCTGCTCCTTCCTAGCTCAGGCCACTCTCATCTCACCACTTACTACTGCAGTAGCCTGCAAAGTTAGGCTTTCTGTCTTCAGTTTTGTCTTCACACTTCTGAAACCCACAGCTGACCAAGACCAGTCCTCCAACAGCTGCCTACTAGCTCCAGCATAGAATTAAAAATTCTTAAACTGGTTTAGGAGGTTCACAACGTGTCCCCACCTCCCTAGTCAACCTCATATGGTACTATCCTGCCTGCGGGCCGCTAACCACTCCAGCAAAGGCCGTCTCTTCCCATTCTTCTCTCTGGCCCTGCTGCCCTTCATCTTTTCTCTCAAAGTGGTTAGCCTAACAACAGTGCTTCTCCTTCAACTCTAAGTGTCCATAAAACATCCAGAACTTTCTCCAGTCAATAAACATTTGTCTGTCTACCACCTAGCTGAAATTTTTCCTGAAAACTTGTCCTGCCTTGTTCACTATGGCATCCTGTGGGCCTGGCAAAATGCCTGCTCAATTAATATGCTAAGTAAATGAACAAGTATTTTAATCATGCATCTACTTTTACAACTTGAAAGGTACTATTTCAATATGGTTTTAATGCGCACACACACTATTTGATGAAAGCTTTTTCTTCTTTTGTTTTTATTTTCCGTTCCCCTCTCTAGGGGATCTTCCCGACCCAGGGATCAACCCCTGGTCTCCTGCATTGCGGGCTATTTACCATCTGCCCCACCAGGGAAACCCAACTAATAACCAGACCTGCATCTCCTGCAAATACCACCCTAATCATCTATGGCTACCCAGATGCACTGGAAAGAAACCTGAGGTACACCTGGCTTAATTAGGACGAGAGTCAAACCCAGTTTCGTGTGGTGTGCTGTGGTTCCCCAGCACATTTTCAGAGGCTCATTATGGTGTCGTCTTGACCTAAGCCCGGATGGCTCGTGTATCCCGTGGACCTGAGCGGATGTGTGGAAAGGGGCCGCATCACGAACCGGAGGGAAGAATCAGTCGAAATGAGGCAAGTCAGTGTTTGCTTACCCCAACCTGGCCCTTGAACGCAGCCACAACCTGAACCGTCCGCCCCTCCCCGCCTTTCAGCTAGAGCCACTGCTCCAAGCAAGCAGCCCGGACTAAAGAGGAAGTAAGGGGAGGAACGAAGTGGAAGTCTTAAATACTATAACGTCTTTTTCACCAAAATGTATCTTGGGCACCTTCAGGGAGTGGTGTGTGTGTGTGTGTGTGTGTGTGTGTGTGTGTGTGTGTGTGTGTGTGTGGCTCCCTGGTTAATTTTTCTAGTGGTTGCTTATTAACCCCCCACCCCCCACAGCCCAAATCAGGTGTAGTGCTGAATTAGCAACGAAGGTTCAGGACAGTTCCTTCGCAGTCCATGCGGTGCCCAGGTTTGTGGCTGGCCTCTGGGCCACACCTGGCAGGCCGAGGAGCCTCAACGCTCATAGTGGGGCTCGCGCGGTCAGTAGGATTGAAGCCCCAACCGCGGTTAAAAGGCGAAGCCCTGGCCCCTTCCAGTTCAACTCCTGCAGTGCCAGGAGGCTCGGCCTGGGCGCGCGCTGCGCAGCCAAGGTCCCCTAGCGCCCCCTACAGTCACGCGTGTCAGGAGTCAGCGCTGGGTCCTGCGACTCCGCACCACGCCCGGTACCCCACCCAGAGGCCCGCGCCCCGGGACTCACGATCACCGCACCTCGCGGCCGCAGAAACCGGCGTGGGGCGCGGCGGGAGCGTCGCATCCCTTGCCACCTCGGATTGCTCCGCCCGCCGCAGCCCGACTTCCCCTCCCTCCCTTGGTCCCTGCCCTCCTCCCTCTCTTCTTCCCTCCCGCCCGCTGGCGCCGGACACGCTGAGCCTCTTCTCTTGGGGCGCCCTTCCCCTCGGCCAACCGTCGCATCCCGCGCAACTTTGGGACGGAGAGTGGCGGTTCAGTGTTGAATGTTCCCCTCCGAGAGCGCATGGCTGTGGAAGCGAGGCGAGGGCCGGGCCCCCGAGGGGCCGCCGTCTGGGAGGCGGTGATGTTTCTGTTGTGCTCGGGAGTCCCGACCGGGCGCCCCTACAACGTGGACACGGAGAGCGCGCTGCTCTACAAGGGACCCCCCAACACCCTGTTCGGCTACTCGGTGGTGCTGCACAGCCACGGGGCGAACCGATGGTGAGTAGGGTCGGACGCGGGAACCTTTGGCATCTCAGAGCAGATAGCAAAAAGCGCCTCAGGGATTCCCTGCCTGATTCAAACTTTCCTCCCTCTAGAGAAGGCAGGAGGGAACCCAGCTCGCTGGAGAAGTGCTTGGGAAACGAACTCATCTTGGGGTGGCAGCAGCCGGGGTGCGTTCTGGCGCCCGGCCCTGAAGTTTGGGGTGGCGGGTTGAGTGCTGGGGTGGTGGGCGGAGGAAGAGGTGGCGGGAGCGGCCCGCCTGCCTCTGGGGACACCCCGGGTTTAGTGGGCAGCAAGGCTAACATCTGCGCACACGTGCGTGTTTCTCTTCTTAGGCTCGTAGTCGGGGCGCCCACTGCCAACTGGCTCTCCAACACTTCAGTGGTCAAACCTGGGGCTATTTACAGATGCAAGGTTGGGAAGAATCCAGCCAGGACCTGCGAACAGCTTCAGCTAGGTGAGTGGGATCTGGGGACGGGAGCTAGTAAGCCCTCACCCCACTCGTGTGGACCCCACGGTAGACAAGTCCTGGAAAAAACTCCTATTGCCTATTCTCATTTAAAGGGGATGATTTTCACTGTTAACTCAACACCATGTTCCCTTCTTAACATAAAAGAAGTCTCCTTTCTTTCAGTGTTTTTCTCCTTTTTGCTTATGACAGTGATTGCTGTATTCTGACAGAACTATGTAGAGGAAAGTTTCTTACACCTCCTTAGACCTTCTCTTCACCTCTCTCTCTCTCCCTCCTCCCCCACCCCCCACATGTAAAGCACATCTTAAAACCTCTCAGCACATTAATGACAGGATCCAGCGAAGCCAAGACTTGAGAATTTTATTTCCATCTTTGACCTATCAACTTTGTTAAAGAACAGGCTAAGGGGCAGATCAGGAATAGCAGTTGGAAAGGATCCCATGCCCTGTCATTTAGCCTAAGGACTTAAAAGAAAATAATACAGTTTTACTTAAGATATGAAATATAAAAGGAGAGCACAAGAAAAAATTGGCATCTCCACTCTTAATATAAGTATTAATAAAGTGAGGTTTAATGTATAATTATTAATTTTTCTCTTCAAAGACTTTTGATTTCTTTATGTCTCTTCTTAGATTTGTGACAATTTGAAAAATGCATTCTATTGGAAGAGGGAAGAAAATTCATGTTTCAAACTCAACAGCAAATTTGCTTTGCATAGACACAATGGGGGAAGAAAGGGGAACTAATATTAATTCAGACCCTATATTGCTTCAAACATTGTTAGGAACTGCCATATATGTTCTTCTTTTCCAGAAAACAACACTGGGCCATGGGTGGCATTGTTCTTACTTTACATTTGAGGACTCTGTGGTTCAGAGTGTTGCAAGGACTTTTTCTAAAGTTACTCAGCTAGTGAGTGGAAGATGGGACTGCAAGTCAAAGTCAGGCTTCAGTTCAGTTCAGTTGCTCAGTCCTGTCCAGCTCTTTGTGACCCCATGGACTGTAGCGCGCCAGGCTTCCCTGTCTATTACCAAGTGCCGGAGCTTGCTCACACTCATCCATCATCCACCAACTGACCATACAGTTGGTGAGGCCATCCAACCATCTCATCCTTGGTCATCCCCTTTTCCTCCAGCCTACAATCTTTCCCAGGATCAGGGTCTTTTCCAGTGAGTCAGTTCTTTGCATCAGGTGGCCAAAGTATTAGAGTTTCAAGCTTCAGCATCAGTCCTTCCAATGAATATTCAGGACTGATTTCCTTTAGGATTCACTGGTTTGATCTTCTTGCTGTCTAAGGGACTCTCAAGAGTCTTCTCCAACACCATAGTTCAAAAGCATCAATTCTTTGGCGCTAAGCTTTGTTTATAGTCCAACTCACATCTATACATGACTACTGGAAAAGGCCTGCTTGGGTCCAAAGTCCAAGCCATTTTCTGTCATGTATACATCTTCAATGCAAATAAAATTCACTGAAGAGTCCAACATGGTGTCTGCTGAGCTGGTGAGTCACCCATGAATGGTGAATAAATGGTTATACTTAGTACCTTTTTTCTATTTAATCTTTATTATCCATGGTCTTTGGGGATAAGTTAGTCACTGCATCTTTAATACCCTCCTTCTTTTTTTTACCTAGTAGTCTTTGCTTTTTCTCAAACTGGAATACTTCTTCCCTTCATTGACAGTGAATTCAAATATAATATGCACATAATGGAATTTTATTTTTGACTCAAAGAGCATCCATGAGAGTTTAAGAGTTGTCTGTGCTGCGTAGAATAAGTCCCACCCTCTTATTAAGCATCTTCCATCCCAAAAGACAGACTAGGAAAGCATAACACATTCACAGACCTATCCCTTTGGAATAACTCTGCAAAGCATAGTTGTCTTTGCCTAAGAGACTTGAGGGATGAAGAATTAGGGAGCAGAGCAGACAGCTTTGATCTGCCAGAGGATCTTGACAAGGTCTCAGGAGGGAAATGTTTTATTTTGCTGTCCTGTCATAGTTTCCTGATTCATGACATTACAACCACTGGTATTTATCCCCTACTTCCTGTCTGGAATGGCACTGAATCTATTTCTAGATGTCTGTATTTAACTGGAAAGATCCGGTCACAATATTGTATTAAAATTTAAGATAATAAAAAAAATCTGTCAAAATTGTAGGAAAGCCTAAATTCTTTGGACACGTGGAACACAGGAAGTGACTACAGAAATATCCATGGAGAAATGTGTGCATGGTAGATGTATCGCAAACATGCATTAAGTAAAGATTTATTGGGTGGATAAATGAATAAAGCAAAGTGAAAGCTTCATTGTTATCAACCTGATTGATGAATAAGAGAATTAACTAGAAATGATAAGTCAAAGGGATATTTTCAACTTTAAGATTTTTGGTCAATAAAAAAGGTATTTACTGAGGTGAAAGGCAGACGACAAGGTTTGTAGTCAGTCAACTGGTAGACACACTGATGGCTATAGTAATAGAACATTTGCACATCTTTGAACATTTGCAAAAGAGTTGACTGAAATTACTTCTCATGTAACATTTTAAACAATGTATCTTCCTTATATAAAGAAATTGTATGTTTCAATTCAGAGCAATCTCAGAAGTAACTTGAAGCTGTAAAATAAGGGACTGAGGATAATGTCTAGAAAGGTAACACTGGAAACAATATATTGGTAACTAAAGGCTTTTTAAAATTCTCAGGTTTGTAGATTATGTAGTATTCTTTATGAAGAGTTGTCAAGGAAAAAATACACACACACACACACAATCATCTGAATAAGATGGTTTTAGTTGTTCTGTCTCAAATGTATGGACTATGCTTAGCTCACTATCTATCTTACATTTAACTGACATTCAAAAAATATTAGTTTATTTTTATCTCTGTTTTCTACTTAAATCTATATCTGCATGTTACCTGTTATAGGTATGGTGAGGTTATAAATACAATTAATAGATGAAACCAAAAGTTAAATGTATAAATGGAAAGATAACAGTTGAAACACAGTGAAAAAATATTTTTTGTTGGCTCAACCAAAAATATCTTATAATAACTAAATATTGAGCTATGATATCCATGTCATAAGATGTGTTTTCTTTCATTCATGTCCTAATTTGCTATCAAGAAGATGAAGTTAAAAGACCCCTTAAAATAATGCTCATCTCCTACACAATTCAAAGTGCTGTATACATGGACTAGTCTTAAGGTCTAAGAATTTCAAAGTTTCATTCAGGTAGATTCCTTCCTTCAAAAGAGGATGTCAATACCCTTTGCCCTACCTCCTAACCTCTCTTCTCTGTTGTGCATAATATCATCCCATACTGTGGTATGTTCAGTGTAGTCATAATCAGAAGTGAGCAGCAAATGCCTGTTTATCTCAAATGTTCAGGGGATGAGATGTTGAGAGTCAGGTACCTCTTTTAGTGAAGTGAATTGACTGTAGAAGAGATGTATTTCTTCCTGTGTGCAGACAGGCTCCTCCCACCTCCATGCCTACCTAAGAGGTATTCTCCTGCTCACTTCCTTGGCACTGCCCTCTGTGACCCAGAGGAAGGTAATCTGCCTATCAGGAGGTCTGAACCCAAACTTGTCCGTGAAGACTCTGTGTCTGGGGAGGCCATAGTGATTTCCAGTTTCAGTTGGTTTTCTACTCAGGTGCTCTGCATCCTTGCTAGGTTTTTTTAAAAGGAAACTTTGAACACAGTTGCTAAATTAAGGCATTACAAGTAATGACTTTGTTTATGTATTTGATGATACAAATACATAATGGTCACCATTATGTATTAATGGACCATGAATGGTCCATTCATGGTCACCAATATTTGAAGGTAGAAGATAATAAAATATGCAAATGACTGTAAAATTGTATTAAAAAGATTGTCTTTATTTCATGTTTCAAAAGACATACTCTCTAGATCTTTCATTACTTTTAACTTGCTGCCAATAGCTTTATACTGATAGCTACTAATAGCATTATACATGTGTGTTTGTATGCACATACAGACTTAAATACTTGTCTGGATAATAAAGGTTATAATTTTGTTATATAATGTACATGAAATGTATACAAAATACATAAAATTATATAGTTATTGTCTAATACAGTAGCCACAAGCTACATACGGCTATTGAGTACATGAAATGTGGCTAGTTTGTAGTGAGAGGTCCTATAATACAGATTACATCTGGATATTGAAGACTTAGTACAAAAAAATTCATACATGTATATATATATAATATATATATAATCTCTTGATTTTTTAGGTGTTGACCATATGTTGAAATAAACAGTTTGAAACTAATATCTATTGAATATTTAAATGAGAATATTTTAGATGCATTAGGTTAAAGAAAATATTAACATTAAGTTTGCTTATTCCTTGTTACTTTTTAATGTGACTAGTGTAAAAATTATTTCATATGTAACTTGCATTATGTTTCTATTGGAGAGCACTGTTTTAGAAAAACATAACTTCCCTATGTAAAATAACACTGACTTTTTAGCAAGTGCCTTCCCAATGTCTATATGTAAAATAAATAGGATTTTCACTTTTCTAGATCAGTGTTGTATAATTACTAGACCTTTAAGTTCCCCTCTTGTCCCTCTTTTTCTTACTAGAGAGAGCAATGATTTATTACAAGTTAGTCATCATTATTTCCCTTCAGATTTCTTTCTGGAAATTATATAACCTATTTGGAAGAGGTTAAGTTAATTAGCATCTGTGTCATTTAACTAATGATTACCTCATTCTCACTTCTGCCTGATTTGTAGGAATTATTAACTTAACATTAAAAGACAAACCACTCACTGTTGAAACGTCAAATATGTTCTTGATAACTTTTCTTTCTTATTTTCAATACTCTTTAAATTGTAGCTTATGAAGCTGATGTTGACACAGACTGGTCATTTTGAAAAATCATCGTTGAACAGAGGTTTGTTATGCTAATTATGCACAAAATTAAAACAGAGAGATTCATGAATAAACTATCATATTAAAAGAATTAAGTTTCCTGATTTCTAACAGTTTCCCAGACTCCATCTCTGAAAGAATGGCTTCCACCTGGTTTGAGAGATGAGGTTTTCTAAAATGCATTTTATTTATTGCCAAAAATTTACTTGACTGCTGGGTGATATTTCTAACGGCTAAAAAATATCTCCCCTTGGCCACAGTTCTTGGGCTGGGTATGGTGATCCATTGTGCATGTGGGTCATTGGTTCATTTGGCCGTTTCCTGAGGGATGCCTGAGTGCTGGAACCTGGGCTCACAAAAGAAACACGGCCCTTGCCTCAAGGGGTTTGCAGTCTATAGCGTGGGTTATTATAGGAAAGTATGCTGAGACACTCTAATCTAGTTAGGAGAATAAGGTGATGTCTTCCTAAGAAATTCTAGTGGAAAACTGAGGGAAAAAAGCAGTTATCTCAGAGGAAGATGGAGAAGGCAATGGCACCCTACTCCAGTACTCTTGCCTGGAAAATCCCATGGGCGGAGGAGCCTTGTAAGATGCAGTCCATGGGGTTGCTAAGAGTCAGGCACGACTGAGTGACTTCACTTTGACTTTTCACTTTCATGCATTGGAGAAGGAAATGGCAACCCACTCCAGTGTTCTTGCCTGGAGAATCCCAGGGACGGGGGAGCCTGGTGGGGTCGCACAGAGTCGGACACGACTGAAGCGACTTAGCAGCAGCAGCAGCAGAGGAAGAAGTTATGGGAAAGGGTGCTGGACAGAGCAAAGCATGTATGAGCACCCTGAGGTCTTTGAGAGGGCGGTATCTTTGGATGGAAAGAAAAAAGCACACAGTTGACTGGCGTGTGAAGCGGTGTAGATGAGAGACGCGAGCAGGGATTATTGTGTTACAACTTGGTGCCTTCTCTGGCAGCTGCGGAAGCCTGGCTGTCAGCATGCTCTTGTGTGGTCATGTACTCTGCCTCCGCGTGGGCACAGTGCAGTGGAGGCTGGGGCTGGGTGTTGGGCTGGGGGGCACAGATGCACAGAGGGAGGTGTTGGCTCCAGTGGCCATGGTGGTGCTGAGCAGTGACAGACGCAGGGTCTGGTGCAGACCCACAGGAACCTACAGAGGGCCCGGCTGTGAGTGTGCTCTCGCCGGATGTGTGCACAGCAGTGAAGCGGGATGATGGGCAGCAGGCTGGTGACCTGCAGCCTCACAGCTGCCTGGCCGAACCTTGAGCCTGGGCCTGAGGGTGACATCGGCCACTGGGGTGGAGGCAGGCGTCATGTACTTTGGCTTTGGTGGGTACAGGGAGGAAGTCAGTTGGCTCGCTTCTCACACCAAGGTAGCCACAGAGGCCTGGGCTGGCTGTTAAGGTGGCTCCTGGGCTCCTCAGGGGCAGGAAAAAGGGATTATGGCAGAACCCAGGTATCAGTGAGCACTAATACGTGTGAGACAAAAGCTGGCAAGATCTGCAGGAGGTCCACGGTGTCCGTACTGGCCGTTGATTTAGTCAGTGGTGACATCTGCTGTTTGTCTGCAGAGCGGGTCTCTGTAACCCAGGTCTCTGGACTTCGTAATTATTAAATGAGAGAGATGAACAGGAAGAAGGTTTCAAAGATGTTACCCAAGGTTCTGACTTGGGCTGTTGGACAGACGATGGTGCTATGTCTCGTGAGATGTAAAAATAGATACCTGGTAATCAGTTGGATGTATGGGCCTGCTGGGCAGGAGAGGTCTATATAGGCAGTTCAGAGTTGAAGGAAATTGGCATAGAGATGGTAATCAAAGCCATGGAAGTTAAAGAGTTTAACCTGGGAACGTTCTAGGTTAAATGGATCACTGGACCCAGAAGAGATCCCACAGGACTCCTACCATTTGAGAAGCAGCTTGAACAGTATTGGTCAACTCTAGCTGCAACCTAGATTCTTCTGCCAAGCTTTAAGAAGCCCAGTGCTGGTGGCCTTCTCCTAAACTAATTAAGTCTCTGGGAGTGGGTCTAGCTAGGTTAGATATTGTGGTTTATAGTAAGAATATATATTTGGTCTTCAACCCCATTTCTGACACAGTGATCCTAGAACCCTTGGAGTTTTCTAGAGTGATAAATATGTCATTTGTTAGGTTAATGAGGTGACTTTAGGACCAAAGGATGTGACTGGTTGCGAGCTGAGCACACTGTATGATCAGAGGATCGGAACTTTCATACCTGTCCCCCTGACACCAGCAGAAGAAGAGGGGCTGGAGGCTGAACCAGTTGCCAATGGCCAATGATTTAATCACTCATGGCTATGCAATGAAACCTCTATAAAAGCCCAGAAGGACAGGACTTGTGAACATGTGGGGCTTTAGGATGAGCGGTGCATTCACAGAGCGCCTGGGAGCTCCCTTCAAGTTTCCCATGACTTGCCCTCTGTGTCTCTTCCATCCAGTTCCTAAGTTACTCCTTTTGTAATAAACTGATAATCTAGTGAGTAACATGGTTTTCTTGAGTTCTGTGAGCCACACTTGTAAGTTAATCAAACCAAAGGAAAACATCGATGGGAACTTCAATAACCAGTGGACTTGAGATTGACATCTGAAGTGTGTGTTGAGGGGTAATAGGAAAGAAAGTAGTCTGTTTTAAATATTTCATGTATTTTAATCAACTGTTAAACATACTCCCAGTGCATTTTTACCTTTCAAGTTTCTTCTAAAAGTTCCATTACCCATCGAGGAAGTTTTATATGAATTTATTAAAGTTGCCTAAATTTCCTAGTCCTATAGAAGATGATCACAAATTGCTGGGTGATAGTAAGGTATTTTTCAGTGTTCTTCAGTAATGTACTGTATGTACTTTTTTCTTTTTTTTACCTTTTGGTTTCCTTCACCCATTTCTCCCTCTCTGCCCCCACCTCTGGCAGCCACATATCTGTTCTTTCTCTGAGCTTTGTTTTTTTTTTTTTTAGATTCCACATATAAGCAAGATCATAGAGTATTTATCTTTCTCTGTCTGACTTAGTTCATTTAGCATAATGTCATCAGGGCTCAGTCATGTTGTTGCAGACAAGAAGATTATATTCTTTTTTATGGTTGAATGATACCCCATTGCATATATATACTGCAGCTCTTCATCCACTCACTCTTCATTGAACACTTAGGTTGCTTCCCATCTTGGCTATTACAGAGGGGGGATACATTATGCTATTTTTAGTTGTGTTTTCCTTTTCTTTGAATATGTACCCAAAAGTATTGTTGGGATTGTTAGAACTATGGTAGTTCTATTTTTAATTTTTTGAGGAACCTCCATACTGTTTCCATAGTGGCTGCCCCAATTTACACTCCCACCAACAATGCACAGCCTTTTTCTCCACACACTCACTAACATTGGTTATCTCTTGTCTTTTTGATAATAGCCATTCTAGCAGGTGTGAGGTGATAGCTCCTTGTAATTTTGATTGGCATTTCCCTGATGGTCAGTGATGCTGGGCATGTTTTTATATAGCTCTGCTCCATATTTTCTCTCATTCAGTAGGCTGCTTTTTCGTTTTGTTGATGGTTTCCTTTACTGTGCAGAAACTTTGTAGTATGATGTAGTCCCACTTATTTATTTTTGCTTTTGTTGCTTTTGCTTCTGGGGTTAAACTTTAAAAGTTATTACTCAGACATTTGTCAAGGATCTTGTAGAACTGAACCCTTAATTGGTGGGATCTGACATTATCTCCAGGTAGATAGTATTATAATTACAAGTTGGATTTCAGGACCCCCACCTAGTATCAGAGAATTTCTTGGTGGTGGTGTGGAAAGGCTTCACCCACACACATTGGAGTTGGGTGAAGAATCCTTAGTAGGGCATTGGGAGTTTGCAGAGGTCCCCAAATGACTCCAGTATTCATCCATGGTTAAGAACCATTGGGGAAGAAAAAAGAGCAAGAAAAATAGACGGAGGAGGAAAAGCAAAAGGGGTAGCCAGGGAATCAGGTCAATGTGGCCTTATGGAAGTTGAAGAATGGGAGATTTTGAGAAGAGGTGAGTGGTTGGCATATCAAAAGAGGCCAAGAGGTCAAGCTAGGTAAGAGCCTAGGAGGAGTCTTTGAATTTCGAAAGAATTGGTTTGTTAAGAACCTTGGAAAGACCTGTTTTAGTGGTAATGCCAGACTTCAGAGGGGTGAGGAGTGAGAAAATATTGGTGCCAGATATCAACTCTTCCTTTATTAAAGAAAGAGTTCTTCCTTGGGCTCTTCCTTCACTTATTAAATAAATGTTATCCATTACTTATGTTGGTACTTGGAATAGAAAGTTGGCCAAGATGGCTAAAGCCTTCAAAGAACTCAGTTATAGGAATAACAGGTAAACAGATATATACTTATGAGAAATGTCACAAACTTAATGATAGATATGCACAATAGGGAGAAGAAGCTGGATAATGAAAGTATTTTGGAACAATGGACATGAATAATCAAGTCAGTTCTGGCCAGTTTTGATGAGCACATAGTAGAGTCTCAATGAATGTGAAATGGATGGGTACACTTCTCAGATTTGGGTGGGGTCTTCTGGGATTTGCTGTATGTTTCAGCATTGTTCCCAGAGGTCTAGGCCAGCCTTGCATTCCAGACTCTGCCCACTCACACTGGACAGTCTAAAGAATATGCACTCCTGAGACAGGAAGTCTAGAATGGACTGTCCTTAAAATTGGCAGAATTTTAATTTTAGGAGTAGTTGGCAATATCAAATTAGAATATGGAAGTGGACTTGCAGGGGACAGGACTGGGTTCAGTAATGCCGTGTATTGGTTCTGATGTCCTCAGTTTATCCCTAAGGAGTTTTAACAAATGATTAGTCATCTCTTTCATATAATTTATATGAAATACTGTAATTCACAATGAATTGTTCAGATATAGTAAGAGTATAGACATAGTTGTCAAATCTCTTTTGCTGGAAATATTTTGTGAAGTGGATTAGACATGTCCTTTTAAAATTATATTCTAGGTAGAAGTCTCTTGTCAGTATCTACCCTCTGTGAAATCATTCTAGGTCTACCTAACCTCAATGCTATTCTCTGTTCTCTTGGAACCATTTTTTAGTATTTATTAGAATATCATTATTTTGTCTCAAGATCATTGTTGCATTGTCTCTGCAACATCTTATCCCCTCCTTTAAACTTTGAATGAAAAGTTGCCCTCTGTTGTCAGTAACCCCTCGTCTCAGTCTGATCCTACACTGACTGGTACAGAATGATGCCATGGACTGCCTGACTGATCTTTGTTTTTGAACTTTATTATCATCCTGATCTCCTCCTCCATCCTACCCTGTGAATTCCAAAACCAAGCTCAGAACGTCAGTATTGACCAGTGAGCATTAAGTGAGGGCAGGTTTCCCTGGAGTGCTTTTCTGCTCACATTTTTATACTGTTTTTGTTTCAAAGAACAACAGTATCTATAATATTAGTAATACTTTTTCAAATGAAATGGTATTTGTATATTAATGATGCTTTTTCAAATGACTCCTTAAGTCTAAGAGATTAATTGAAAACCATGGAAACAGAGAGTTGTTTTTCCTTATTTTCTAATGTTGGATGTTAAAATATAAGTTATAATGAAATAGGATTATTAATAGTGCCAATACTTGGATTCATTCTCTGATTAATATTGAAGTACTCATAGCATATTACTGTAAAGTAGTGGATGACAGTGTGGGCTTGACTCTTTCCTTCCCCCACTTATAAGTTTAGTGACTTTGGGCAAGATGCTTATTCTCCCTTTCTTTCAGCTTCTCCATGTATAAAATTTGGATAATGATAATAATACCCACCTTTAAGGGATATAAGGAAAATTAAATGACTTAGTATATATGTTCACATATGTTAAAAGTGTGCCTATTACATGGGAAGCATTTAATAAGTGTTATTTTAATAATTATTGTAAGACAACATTCCTTCTTTACATTATGCTCTGTGGATATATCAGTTGCTGTGCATTCTTCTGCTCTACTTAGTAAAAAGACTTGTATAGGTTTTCTATAGGAATGTGAAGAAGTTTGGACCCAAGGCACTTGGAAGGAAACCCTTATCTTAGATTCAGGCTCACAAGAAGAATGGATTTCTAGGGCTCAGAAGTCTAGTGATGACTTAGGATCAACCCAGATTTATAAAATTGCAACCATCAGGCTAGACTCTGCTGCCTGAATGCATTCACCTCTGTGTGGAACTCTTCCTAAATACAACAAAGTAAAATAAATAAAATTATAAAATAAAAACTATAATTAAAATACAATGACCTAGAAGACTGGAATAGCTGTTTTTTTCAGGCCTATGATTATAGGAACTGTTACTTACATAAATTGAGCATGATTATCCATCATTATCAGATTTTTATTACTAAGTCTAAGAACATGACAATTTAAAGATACAGCAAGAATTGTTTCTAATTTTGATGTTTAATTTGATACTTTGACCCTTGAGTGCCACTAGATGAGTTGGTGGAAATGTCCCATATCTCCTCTAAAACTGGTGTTTTACTGTTCATTACTCAGTTATTGTTTTAGCTGTTAAATTCATGAACATCACTGTTACCTTTTAGAAACATCACCACCACATTTTATTAGATGTTTGGGAAAAGTACACAGTTTAATATAAGAAGCATAATCTAATGGGTTTAGTAATAATTAGTGTTTGATAAGAAATAAAAGCAAGGGGCCCTTTGGCTTAAAGAGCTGAAGGAATGCTGCTGATCCAACCTCACAGCACCGTGAGCTCCCTCTGCTGGTGGGTCTACATCAATGCAGTGTGGGTACACTGGGAAAGCATTTACCACTCATTTAATGAACAAGTACTCGGTGCCAGAAAGTCTTGTATGCACAGGCATACATTTTCGGTAATTTTTATAACCCTCCAATGGTAGGCCTTATATTCTGGTCATATTTGAATTGGCATGTTTGCTTTTAATGCCATATGTCTTTTCTGTATTCTGTTTCACTCAGTAATTGTTGCTTCTACAAATATAGATATATTGAATGAATGATGCTTTATAGAATGTTGAACAAGAGTCATTTGTTTTTCAGGATTATTTGAGAAAAATTTAGAGTGGAAGGGTTTGAAATATATAGGACTAATCTTTCAATAGAGTAGAACTTCATGTTAAAAAAAGTAATTGATGGAAGTAAGGTCTTTCACTATTTTTCTAAAACTTGAAAATTATGTCGTGTTTTGAAAGATCAGACCAATGTGTGTGTTGTCTTAGTATCCAGAAGACCAGTTTGAGAGCCCCAATCAAATGTCTGAACTGATTAAGCCAGTGACATAGGCAGATAAACACTTGTCATTGCATCCATAAGTCCCAAGCTGCCCTACCCACAATGTGTCACTCAAGCTGTCAAAATCTACAGGAAGACCTTTGAGTCTGGTCTTACCCCTTTGCTCATTCCTCAGTGGAAATGCCAAAGTGCTGAGCATTGATCTAACCTGAGGAAAAGATCAGGATAAGATAGAGACCAAGTAGGTGACATTTTTCATGAACCCTAGAAAGTTAACAAGAAATTTTACACATTTTCAGCTGGCAGAAAAGATAGAAAGTGAAATTTATTCAGATAATTCATACATTTGAAATATTTGTACAGTTCTATTGTATATACTCCAGATTGGTGAAAAGTAACTACTTTGAGATCTTCAATTACTAAAAGTTTTTTAAAATTCTTTTCCATTACGTTTTAGTGTAAGATATCGAATATAATATCTTGTGCTGTACACTAGGACCTTATTGTTGGTCTCTTTTATGTATAATAGTTTGTATCTGTATCTGTTGATCCCAATCTCTTATCTTTCTCCACCTTTTTCCCTTTGGTAACTATGAGTTTGTTTTCTATGTCTGTAAGTCTATTTTTGTTTTGTAAATACATTCATTCATATCATATTTTAGATTCTGTATATACTTGATATCATATATTTTTGTCTGATTTACTTCACTTGATATGATAATCTCGAGATCCATCCATGTTTCTGCAAATGGCAGTATTTCATTCTAAAATGTCTTATGCTTGATTCTAATCTTTTCCATTTACTTGTCCCATGAATTTGGGCAAATATCTTTACTTCTTTAAGATTCTATTTCTCCACCTGTGAAATGAGATTGTTAGCACAGTCCTCCGTTGCTGCTGTGAGAATTAAATGAATGGAATGTGTATGGTAAGGGCTCACTGACAGTTCAGTTCAGTCTCTCACTCCTGTCCGACTCTTTGCGACCCCATGAATCGCAGCACGCCAGGCCTCCCTGTCCATCACCAACTCCCGGAGTTCACCCAAACCCATGTCCATTGAGTCGGTGATGCCATCCAACCATCTCATCCTCTGTTGTCCCCCTCTCCTCCTGCCCTCAGTCTTTCCCAGCATCAGGGTCTTTTCCAATGAGTCAGCTCTTTGCATCAGGTGGCCAAAGTATTGGAGTTTCAGCTTCAACATCAGTCCTTCCAACGAACACCCAGGACTGATCTCCTTTAAAATGGACTGGTTGGATCTCCTTGCAGTCCAAGGGACTCTCAAGAGTCTTCTCCAACACCAAGTTCAAAAGCATCAATTCTTTGGTGCTCAGCTTTCTTTATAGTCCAACTCTCACATCCATACATGGCCACTGGAAAAACCATAGCCTTAACTAGACGGACCTTGTCGGCAAAGTAATGTCTCTGCTTCTTAATATGCTGTCTAGGTTGGTTGCTGACAGTGATATGCCACAAATATGTTATGGAGGAGGATATATGCCATGATGTATACCATAATCATATCTTTAGCTTAATCCTTAAAATAATAATGTCAACATCAACTAATGTTTGCCTGCTTTCTCTGCCAGGCTCTGGCCCAAGCCCTTCACACCCCTCATTTACTGCCCACAGTCCTTGCAGAATCCCTCTGAGACAGCCATCTCTGGAGGCCCACCTAATTCTCAATCCTAAACCATCCTACTCACATATCGCACTTTGTAAAGATCTTCAAACCTGCAAACATTGTTTTCCTTCAGACCATCTGTTACTATCTTAAAACTTAAGGAACTAGTGTTTTGGAAGAGAAGTAGGGGAGAAGAGTAGGAAGAAAGAAGACCTCTCCAAAGTTTAGATCCCTGAATGGTGAAAATTTTGCAGTCGTATCCTCTGTTGTTGTTCTTCAGTTGCTAAGTCATGTCCGGCTCTTTGTGACCCCATGGACTGCAGCACGCCAGGCTCCCTTGTCGATTACTATCTCCCGGAGTTTGCTCAGATCCATGCCCATTGAGTCAGTGATGCTATCTAACCATCTCATTCTCTGCTGCCCCCTTCTCCTCCTGCTTTCAATCTTTCCCAGCACCAGGGTCTTTTCTAATGAGTCGGCTCTTCAAATCAGGTGGCTCAAGTATTAGAGCTTCAGCTTCCGTCCTTCCAGTGAATATTCAGGGTTGATTTCCTTTAGGATTGACTGATTTGATCTCATTGCTGTCCAAGGGTCTCTCAACAGTCCAACCTCTAGTACCCTCTAATGGAACATTTTGTGGTGGAAAAAGTGAGTATTAGAATTCCTCCCTCAGCAAATATTTTGTTCCTGCGTACTGCATGTATGCCCTGTTCTGTGCTGTGGAAATGCCACAGTCAATGAAATAGTCAATCTTCCCCCATCAAGTGATAGTCAAGAACAAATATCTCGTCTCCCATAGTCTCTGTCATATTTTGTCACTTGAAACAATGGCACTAAAATAGATGACATGAAAAACAGTAAAAAAAAAAAAAAGGCAAAAAAGTTCCTAATTGGCTTTGTATTATTATCCTTTGTATCCATCTATCAAAATCACTACTTATTCATATTTATATACTCATGTACATACTAAAACAAAATCAGTAAGTGGAAATGAAAACCAAATAGTAAGCATACATTTTTGTATTTACTTTCCCAAATACAAATTGAAAGAGGAAAATTATGAAAGAGAAAGATGGACTTAATTTTTAGAATAAGGAGTCTGGTTTTCATGTGGCTTTGTTTTTTTTAATGTCTACTGGGAAAATGCATTCAACTGTGCTAAGTATTAGTCATTCTAGTTGTATAAAAGCATGGAAAATTATCATGTATTAATTTCTACCAACCTCATTTATGTTAAACCATGTAAAGTACATTTTTTAAATTATGAAGCTGATTTGATTTACTAAAAGTTTAGATCAGTAATGTATGAGCTGAATTGAAAATCAGATTATAAATCATTTAAGCATGACTTTTGGATACAGTATAAAGATCATCTGCATTTATCTATGATGTTCTGTCAGGGAAATTCATTAGAATTAACTTTCTCATGACAGTTCTCATAATCATCATTTCTGACCAAATTATAAATACTGTATTTCCACATGAAAAAAATTGGCTTAACATTTGATATGCTATTTCAATGTTTTGTTGAAACCAAGGAGGGCAAAAAGATATTACTATCATTTTCTAAATGGAGTAGTTCCTTTTGAATTATTGTATAACACAGGAAATGGCGAAACCATGTATATTGCAGAGCAGTTGCTCATAAGTCCAGCTGCATGCTACCATTACCTGGGGAACTGTGTGAAAAATTCTGGTCTGAATCTCAATGTGGGCACATCAAATCTGAGCCAGAGAGTGGGACCAGGTGTCAGTATTTGTTTGAAACTCTCCCAGCTGATCTTGATATCCAGTCAGAGCTGAGAACCACGTGAAAAGGCGTGTCCTCCAGAGCACAGAGGTGAAGGGAAAGCTCTGGAGAGATGCAGAGCATAAGCGTAAGCATAAGTGATGTGGTCTGACCCCTCTGCCAAGATTCCGCAAACACTGCAGAAGCAGAGGGGGAAAGTTGCTCAAAATTAAGGAGAGACCCAGCTCAGTAGTGGAGAGTTATAAGCTGTTCATTCTTCCAGCTGATTTTGTCGTGTTACCAGTGTTGAAAGTAGCTCAAGATTATTGTTGCTGTTGGGTGCTGCCTGTGACAGAAGCAGTGTTAGGAAGTAGAAGAAACTTAACGTAAGCAGGAGTCTGTGTGTTTGTCCATTTTCTAGAATTATCTAAGTGTGTGACGCTGGAGAGTCTAAGCAGTGATGACACTGTGATGTCACTTGGGAGAGCTAAAACCGAAAGGATGCAAAGGGGAATAATCTGTGGACCTGGAAAACAGTTACCGAGATAGGAGCTTCTCTAGTCTCTATTTTAAAATCAGTAAGAGAACTCAGCTGAGAAACAGATGATGATTCACTGTTTTTCTGTATAAAAACTTTTGGGCCATTTTCAGTGTAAATTCGATGCATGAAGCCGGGCACTCAGAGCCAGTGCCTGGGACAATGCAGAGGGATGGGACAGGGAAGGGGTTGGGAGAGGGGTTCAGGATGGGGGGTACATGTGCGCCCATGGCTGATGCGCGTGGATGTGTGGCAGGGGCCACCACACTGTGGTGAAGTGATGGTCCTCCAATTAAATATATTAATCAAAAAAACCTTTTGGGCCATTTTCATGCTATTTACATGGCATTTTGTGGTTCCAAACTATTGTATGTTTATTGCATACATATTACTATATGTTTTTAAACTTTGTGGTGGCATCTCTAGAACAGGAAACTTGTGTCTAAATATTGGCCGTAATCTTAATGAAACTGTTCATTAAATACACTGCATTTTAAAGTAGTATAAATATAGTATCAATATATTATAAAGAGATAATATATTGTTTGTGACCTCTGTTCTCTCCTGTATTTAATTTTCCTCCTGCACAATTGCTTCATAAACTGAATGTTGACTAATTTTAGAAAGACTTTGGTGTTTTCAGAGAAGATACTTTATTGGAGCGTCTTTTGGGATGTTGTTGTTCAGTTGCCCAATTATGTCCGACTCTTTGCTACTCCATGGACTGAAGCACCCCAGGCTTCCCTGTCCTTCATTATCTCCTGGAGTTTGCTCAGACTCATGTCCGTGGAGTCCATGATGCCATCCAACAATTTCACCCTCTGTCATCCCCTTCTCCTGCCCTCAGTCTTTCCCAGCATCAAGGTCTTTTCCAATGAGTCAGCTCTTTGCATCAGGTTGCCAAAGTATTGGAGACTCAGCGTCAGTGTGCTTGTGTGTGTGTGTTAGTCGCTCAGTGGTGTCTGACTCTTTGCCACCCCATGGACTGTAGCTCACCAGGCTCCACTGTCCATGGAATTCTCCAGGCAAGAATATTGGAGTGGGTTGCTACTACTTTCTCCAGGAGATCTTCCCAACCCAGGGATCAAACCCGGCTCTCCCACATTGCAGGTAGATTCTTTACCATCTGAGCCACAAGGGCAGCCCTCAACATCAGTCCCTCCAATGAGTAGTCAAGGTTGATTTCCTTTAGGATTGACTGGTTTGGTCTCCTTGCTATTCAAGGGAATCTCAAGAGTCTTCTCCAGCACCATAGTTCAAAAACCTCAATTTTACAGTGCTCAGCCTTCTTTATGGTCCAGCTTTCACATCAGTACATCAGTACGTCAGTCAGTCATTTGTGTCCAACTCTTTGTTGGATCATTGAAAAGGCAAGAGAGTTCCAGAAAAACATCTATTTCTGCTTTATTGACTATGCCAAAGCCTTTGACTATGTGGATCACAGTAAACTGTGGGAAATTCTGAAAGAGATGGGAATACCAGACCACCTGACCAGCCTCTTGAGAAACCTGTATGCAGGTCAGGAAGCAACAGTTAGAACTGGACATCGAACAACAGACTGGTTCCAAATAGGAAAAGGAGCACGTCAAGGCTGTATATTGTCACCCTGCTTATTTAACTTCTATGCAGAGTACATCATGAGAAGCGCTGGGCTGGAAGAAGCACAAGCTGGAATCAAGATTGCCGGGAGAAATATCAATAACTTCAGATATTCAGATGAGACCACCCTAATGGCAGAAAGCGAAGAAGAACTAAAGAGCCTCTTGATGAAAGTGAAAGAGGAGAGTGCAAAAGTTGGCTTAAAGCTCAACATTAAGAAAACGAAGATCATGGCATCTGGTCCCATCACTTCATGGGAAATAGATGGGGAAACAGTGGCTGACTTTATTTTTTGGGCTCCAAAATCACTGTAGATGGTGATTGCAGCCATGAAATTAAAAGACGCTTACTCCTTGGAAGGAAAGTTATGACCAACCTAGACAACATATTAAAAAGCAGAGACATGACTTCATCAACAAAGGTCCGTCTAGTCAAGGCTATGGTTTTTCCAGTAGTCATGTATGGATATGAGAGTTGGATAATAAAGAAAGCCGAGTGACAAAGAATTGATGCTTTTGAACTGTGGTGTTGGAGAAGACTCTTGAGAGTCCCTTGGATTGCAAGGAGATTCAACCAGTTCATCCTAAAGGAGATCAGTCCTGGGTGTTCATTGGAAGGACTGACGCTGAAGCTGCAACTCCAATACTTTGGCCACCTAATGTGAAGAGCTGACTCATTTGGAAAGACCCTGATGCTGGGAAAGATTGAAGGCAGGAGGAGCAGGGGATGACAGAGGAAGAGATGGTTGGATGACATCACTGACTCAATGGAGATGAGTTTGGATAAACTCTGGGAGTTGGTGATGGACAGGGAAGCCTGGTGTGCTGTGTTTCATGGGGTTGCAAAGAGTTGGACACGACTGAGTGACTGAAATGAACTGAACTTTGACCCCATGGACTGCAGCACGCCAGGCTTCCCTGTCCATCACCAACTCCTGGAGCTTGCTCAAACTCATGTCCATCAAGTCGATGAGGCCATCCAACCATCTCATCCTCTGTCATTACCTTCTCCTCCCACCTTCAATCTTTCCCAGCATCAGGTCTTTTCAAATGAATCAGTTCTTCCCATCAGGTAGACAAGGTATTGGAGTTTCAGCTTCAGCATCAGTCCTTCCAATGAACACCCAGGACTGATCTCCTTTAGAATGGACTGGTTGAATTTCCCTGCAGTCCAAGGGACTCTCAAGAGTCTTTCCAACACCACAGTTCAAAAGCATCAATTCTTTGGTGCTCAGCTTTCTTTATAGTCCAACTCTCACATCCATACATGACTACTGGGAAAAACCATAGCTTTGACTGTATGGAACTTTGTTGGAAAAGTGATGTCTCTGCTTTTTAATATGCTGTCTAGGTTTGTCATAGCTTTTTTTCCAAGGAGCAAACGTCTTTTAAATACATGACTGCATTCACCATCTGCAGTGATTTTGCAGACCAAGAAAGTAAAGTCTGTCACTGTTTCCATTTTTTCCCCATCTGTTTGCCATGAAGTGATGGGACTGGATGCTATGATCTTAGTTTTTTGAATGTTAACTTTTAACCCAGATTTTTCACTCTCCTCTTTCAACTTCTGTATTTCCTCTTTGCTTTCTGCAATTAGGGTGTCATCTGCATTACTGAAGTTATTGATATTTCTCCCAGAAATCTTGAGTCCAGCTTGGGCTTCATCCAGCCCAGAATTTTGCATGATGTATTCTGCACGTAAGTTAAATAAGCAGGGTGACAATATATAGTCTTGACATACTCCTTTCCCAATTTGGAATCAGTCCGTTTTTCCATGTTGAGTTCTAACTGTTGCTCCTTGACCTGCATACAGGTTTCTCAGGAGGCAGGTAAGGTGGTCTGGTATTTCCATCTCTTTAAGAATCTTCCACAGTTTGTTGTGATCCACACAATTAAAGGCTTTCGTTGCAGTCAATGAAACAGATGGAGATGTTTTTCTGGAATTCTCTTGCTTTTTCTTTGATCCAACAGATGTTGGCAATTTGTTCTCTGGTTCCTCTGACTTTTCTAAATCCAGCTGGTACATCTGGAAGTTCTTGGTTCATGTACTGTTGAAGTCTAATTTGAAGAATTTTGAGCATGTCCTTGCTAGCATGTGAAATGAGCACAGTTGTGTGGCAGTTTGAGCTTTCTTTGGTATTGTCCTTCTTTGGGACTGGCGTGAAAACAGACTTTTTCTAGTCCTGTGGCCACTGCTGAGTTTTCTAAATTTGCTGGCATAAGCGCAGCACTTCAACAGTGTTATGTTTCAGAATTTGAAAGAGCTCAGCTGGAATTCCATCCCCACCACTAGCTTTGTTTGTAGTAATGCTTCCTAAGGCCCGCTTGACTTCACACTCCAGAATGTCTGGCTCTAGGTGAGTTTTCACACCATCATGGTTATCCAGGTCATTAGGAACTTTTTTGTACAGTTCTTCTGTGTGTTCTTGCCACCACAACTTTGAGTAGATGAATCCACCATTTATCATCTATTTTTGACATTAATTTAAAAAATAGAAGTTTTAGTAAAAAGTCAAACATTTATATCATAATGAAAATTAAAATTTCTTGTTTGTTATTCTTCCACTTTCTTTCAATTACATGGGCGTAACGTAGCCATAGTAACCACTTTCTGTGTTAGACTTGACCCACTCTATGCTACAATATCGGAGAAGGCAATGGCACCCCACTCCAGTACTCTTGCCTGGAAAATCCCATGGATGGAGGAGCCTGGTAGGCTGCAGTCCATGGGGTCGCTAGGAGTCGGACACGACTGAGCGACTTCACTTTCACTTTTCACTTTCATGCACTGGAGAAGGAAATGGCAACCCACTCCAGTGTTCATGCCTGGAGAATCCCAGGGATGGGGGAGCCTGGTGGGCTGCTGTCTCTGGGGTCGCACAGAGTCGGACACGACTGAAGCGACTTAGCAGCAGCAGCTGCATGCTACAATATAATTGTCTTTCTCTCCTTCCCTCCCCCTTGTCCCTTCTTTTCTTTATTAAGTTGAATAGAGAAACTTATGCTTCCATCCATGGTCAAGGTTTAGGCTGCTGCAATATCTCCTTTCCATTTCAAGTTTTTGTTTAGTTGCTAAGTCATCTCTGACAGTTTTGCAACCCTATGGACTGTAGCCCACCAGGCTCTTCTGACCAGGGAATTTCCCAGGCAGGAATACTGGAGTGGGTTTCCATTTCCTCCTCCAGGAGATCTTCCCGACCCAGGGGTTGAACCCATGTCTCCTGCATTGGCTAGGAGACTCTGTTACTGAGCCACCTGGGAAGCCCGTTCCAAGTAGCCATTGCTAGTGAAGCCCAGTCTTGTCTTTCTAGACCTGTCCTTAGTCGTCTTCCTCTGTCTCATGCTCTTGGCAGGCACTACCAGGAGGTGGGAGTTGACATTACTATTCTGCAAGAAACTCGGCCAAAAAAAGATGATCCACATAGCATAGTAATGGTGTTCCAGATCATGAAAAACACCTGGGTAGTCAGGGCCTCCCTTGGACCTATGAAATCAATCTCCAGAGAAGGGGCTAAGAAACTTTCTTCAGGTTAGCTATATCAGAGGGTTGGTTTGTCCTGAACTTCATGGTAGAGAATGAACAAATTAATACAATGTGTACACAAATATCTTTCCACACACCTTAAATTCTCTCTTACCTAGACTTACTGCAAATAATTTCACTTTCCAATACTACATTATCTGTGTAAGTATTCTGAGTTTGCCCAGGAAGCTTTATCTAGGGGTTAAGGTGATAGGTGCCTAATGATTTAGAGTATGGTACCTATCAATGAATGAAATTTGGTACTAAAATTAAGTTTAAAAACTCAAGTTCCATGTCTGTATGCAGTCAAATTGATGCAAATGTATTTATCTGCCTTTAGAAGTAAGTTCAAGTGGAATGGATCTGTCACGATGCATTTGAAGTGTGTGGAAATAGGCAGCAAAAGGAATCTTAATATGCTGCATCTTATTCTCCCCCAAAACCACTTACTTGAAATCACAGTTAATATAGGATCCCAGCCATAAAGCAAAGAAGTGATTTTAACAGAATAAGGAAAAAGTCACTGGGAATATCATTTTTTTTTTGTACGTTTTAGAAGTATTGCTTATGTGTAATATTTTATTTTTGGCTTTCTGGCTATTCATGTCTTTGTCAAAGTGCCTTCTGAAGTTTCTTCTATACTAAGATAATCTCAGTTTTTCAAAGTCTTTTTTCTTTGTTGAAAACATCACAGTTCCACTAACTGTAAACCATAGGGCAGTTTGTTTAAAATGGTAAGCATTGTTAGTATGTTAATTACATACAGCCGCTTCCCACGGTCATCATCTTCCAGCTTCAACAAACCGTGACTTAAATGTTGAGGACCATATTGTAGTCCTCCTATTCTTAGTGTCTCAGTACATGAAACGTTTTAGAAAGCACTCTGGTAATGTTGCTGGCATTGCTAGATAAATGATCAAGACAAAGGTGCACATTCTTTGCCAAGCATTGCATAATGCAGTTAAACTTGCACAGCCCATGTTGGTTTAAACTGGTTTACCCTCTCTTAGTCATGCTGGTTAGCTGTCTCCTATATGAAGGCCGTCTCTTCCTGGTATTGCCAATCAGAGGTCTTTTCTACAAACAAAAATCACAATGAGAGAGCAATTACGTTAGCACAGAGTAACTCATGGTTACCCCCGCAGTGTGCACCGAATATGTGATGACAGGGAAGCAGGGAAAGATGGTATTCCACAGAAGCTGGAGGAAAAACCACTGGGGAAGAGCACGCATGCTTATTTTCTCTGTTCTTGCAGAATAACATTGTTTTCAAATAACTGCTGATAAAATTATTTTCCAACACTGTAGGTAGCCCTTTTGGAGATCCTTGTGGAAAGACTTGCTTGGAAGAAAGAGATAATCAATGGCTGGGGGTCACGCTTTCCAGACAGCCTGGAGAAAATGGCTCCATTGTGGTAGGTTGTTGGGATAGTTCCCTGATCACATCGTGGAACCAGATACCCTGGGTGTGACTTTCACATCATTTGGTCTACTTTTATGTTTTATTCAGACTTGTGGGCATAGATGGAAAAATATATTTTACATAAGGACTGAGTCTAAGCTCCCCACGGGTGTCTGCTATGGAATGCCTTCTGATTTACGAACAGAACTGAGTAAAAGAATAGCTCCATGCTATCAAGGTAAGGCATGGTAAATATGTGAATGCCTTTAAATTTTTTTTTTCAATTTTGGATACTTGGTTAGCAGTGGGAGGATCTTTGAAAACAGCTATGTTCTCTTTAATGTCTCATATTATTATTTCCTTTTTTCTTTTTTTGCTAATCCAATTGCAGTTTCAATTTTCAAAGATGAACTGTGAGATAGTAAATGACAGGGAAGCCTGGTGTGCTACAGTCCATGGGGTCACAAAGAGTCAGACACAACTGAGTGACTGAACAACTGTGGTTTTTTTGGAGCTAGGAATTCTGCAAACTATTCGTTTGAATAGTTCTAGCATCTAGTTTATAATTTTCAATTTTAGCATTAAGTATATTCTCAATTCAGTAAAATTATGAAATAGATTGAAAAATCTGATTAGGAGGAAGAAAATTGTTTCTTGCTTTATCTTTAACTTCCAACAAGATTCAGAAAAATTTAAAATATAAATGTGGGCAGATCTTTTCTACTCACTGTGTCTTTTTTTTTTTTCCCCCTTGAATTCACTTATTTTCTTTGAAACTGCAAGGAATTGCTAATGTAAGTTTGAAAGGTCTTTCCCATAAAAATTTTAGGTTATAGGTAGCATTAGTGCATACAGAGCCAGGACATAAACTGAGACAAGCAGTTGGAGTTGAATGTCAGCAGAACACTGAAGAAATGATACCTGTAACAGAACTAAAATTCTGAATATGTGTCTTTAGAAAGAATATATGTGAATGACAGTTTCCAGTTTGTTTTAACCAAAATGATTACCTCAGTGCCCAAAGGCAATTTCTATTACTTGACAAAACTTGGAGCACGAAGCCAAATTACATTGATTCTATTAATACTGGCCTCTTTCATGCCTGGAATTTGATATCATAGCAAAGGTCATATCAGCTGTGTTCCTAATTTGTCTTTGAATGCCAAGAAGATAAAAGGTGGATTTTAATTTCTTAGTTGCAGTAAAACTTACTCTAGCTATTGTCCCATTTTTCATAATAGTTTATGGTTAACATTTTAAAATATTTTACAGTTGGGACATTTCTCTTTGATTGACTGTGGAGGTCCTCATGATCATTTGAGGTCTTCAGTCTCTCTATAATGCAGACTGGCCAGCCTGAGTCATAATCTCCAGTCCAGATGAAGCCTTTCCCCTTGCTGATCTCAGTTTCCTTCAAAATCAAGTGCACAAAAGTGTGATGATAGGAATTAGCTGTATAGGCTGAAAAAATCTTTAGCTTGCATCTCTATTAGATTGTTTTGACAGTCTAATAGAGATGCAAGCTAGAGATACCCTTCAACTGCAACATCCATCCCCATGTAGCTGGCCCCATGTCTGGTGCTTTTAACTGACCCAGCAACTACTTCTGACTATTCTAATCGTGTGAGATGATGCACTTGGATGCTTCAGGTGCTGCAATTCTTGTCCTGCACTGGCTGGTTCCTTCATTAAATGCCGGTGCCTCCTTCGGTATAGATTTTGGTCCATTACATTTTTTCATGTGTTTTCTGGGTAACTTTATGAAAGGGTTGATAATGTCCATGGATGACAATGTGCACTCCTACAAATATATATATATATATATATATATATATGAATGAATGAATGGATGGATGTGGAGTTGCTCAGTTGTGTCCGACTCTTTGCGACCCCATGGACTGTAGCCTACCAGGGTCCTCTGTCCATGGGATTTTCCAGGCAATAGTACTGGAGTGGATTGCCATTTCCTTCTCCAAGGGATCTTCCCAACCCAGGGATCGAAACCAGGTCTCCTGCATTGTAAATAGACGCTTTACTGTCTGAGCCACCAGGGAAGTCCAATACACACACACACACACACACACACACACACACTTAGCCACATCCTATGGAGGAAAAAAAAAACATGATGGCAGAAACCTAAGACAACTTAAACTTAAAAAATATATAGGAGCAGGGAAAACAGAAAAAGGAATTAAAAAGCATGACAAGGAGTGGTAATCATAAATGACTTACCAATTTATTCAACATTTCTGGTTAGCAAAACCGAAACAAAGATGTGGTCCTCTGTCTTCACAGAGGTTTACTTATGTCAGTTCTTCAGGAAAAGCAAGCTTTGTGCCCATAGTAAGTTTCACAAAGCACACATTTGTGGGGGGGTTTGTAAGAAGAGACCTTCCATCTCCATGCAGATCTTGACTATGTGATTTTCAGCTGGGCAAAATCTAGGAAGCCTATTTTAAATGGAAACCTGGACTGGGAGCCATAAATCCTATCTCTTGTCTTAGATGCTCACCTGACAACTTTTTGTATTTTGCTTGTTCTTCCCCTGAAAAAGAGACTGCGTAGATACCTCTGTTGCTATTTCATAGGGATATTTTGAAGATCAACCTGGAAGAGATTTGTGACCTTAAATTTTACTACTTTTACTAATTTTTAAAATAATATTATTGTAAAATAGATTTTAAAAGGCATACTTATAAGGATTTATAAATAAACAAAATTATGCAGATTTTGTCTTTATTTTAAAATGAAATCTTAATTGTTTTTCCACTTTATTTTAGATTATGTGAAACAATTTGGAGAGAATTTTGCATCATGTCAAGCTGGAATATCTAGTTTTTACACAGAGGTAATAGTCCAAAAATAGCTGCTATAGATGTTTACATATAGAATTTTAATTCTTCTGAAGACTTAGAAGACTGATATTATGCTTTGAAATAAAGATTGAGTAATACTCAGATAATGTCTCTTAAATATGAGTATATTGCAACTTAATTTTTACCACTTGATATTCAGCATATGTATTGATAAAATAGTAATATTTAGATGGTTGTGTCACCCAAGACCAATTAAAAGTCTATACTAAAGAAAGTTATTTTCATTAAGAATTTAACAGAAATCAAAAAATAGCCATATCATTTGTTAATTTAAGCACTGAAAATATCTAAGTATGTTATTTTTAGTTACTAATTGGGGCAGAGCATATAAGTTAACATTTTTCATTAGAAGTATGAGAATTGGGAGATTTAAGAACTTAATAATATCCTCTTAAATAAGATATGTTCCCAAACTATTATTTTCTTTCTAACACTACCACATATACAGTTGTACTCAACTCCTGAACCTCCCACTTTCTCTGAGTAACCCCTTATGAAGTTATGAATGCTTTCTAAATCTATGTAGCCAGGCTGTATCAAACTTTAGGTTAATAATTTCCATAAATATTGCCTAGTGTGGAAAAATAACACTTTCTTCCTTACCTTATGTTTAAATTGACATCTTTTTTCAAAGTTTGGATCGTTTAGGAAATTTAGAAATATCAAATAGATTTAATTGCTGAAAGTTTTCATATTTCACCAGACAAATATGTCTACTCATTCCAATCTTTCCTCTGTTTCCTTTTTCTAAATTCTTACATTTATCATCAAATATGTCCCAGTTCCTTTTGAGTTATATTTTTCCAAGCTAACATTATTAAGGAACTTAGTCATTGACTTTTTGCAAATTGAAATAAATTAAGTCCATTTTTTACTCTTTGGCAGCACATGATTATCTCTGTAATGGGCGCTAATGAATTACCCAGATATGATTTCCTATAATAGAAACCACATTGCCTTTTTCCCCACAGCTTACTCTAGTGTTCAATGATTCTGCCTTTGATTGTAAAGTCCAGCAATGAGTGTGAAGTGAGAGTTTCAGCATTTCTTCTCTGAAATTCTCATTTTAGGTGAAAGTTCACTAACTAGCTTCTCTGGCTTTTGGGGCATGCTTTTAAACTCATTAAATGCTTATATTTCAGAAATTTATGAAAATTATTTTTGTCACTGTTTAACACGTGTATCTGGAGGAGGTTTCGGGTGGTGAGATTAAACTTTTAAATGATGATAAATTTTCTTTTTCTTACAGGATTTAATTGTGATGGGAGCTCCAGGATCATTCTATTGGACTGGCTCTCTTTTTGTGTACAATATGACTACAAATAAATACAAGGCTTTCTTAGACAAACACAACCAAGTAAAATTTGGAAGTTATTTAGGTACTGTAAAAATAGACAAACTTGAATTAGCTCTACCTTACAGACACTAGTAATTATAAATAAGGGAAATTATATCTTCAAAAGATCAAAATGGCCAGTAGTAACTAAAAAGCCATTTCAGAAACTGCCTCTTTAAGGCTATAGTCTATGAAACTTTAGTTAACTTAATATTTTACATGTGTAACTATTATCATCCATATATAATTCTTAGGTTGGAACTCCTGGTTTAATTTATTCTCTTGCAGTAAATCACTTGTAAGCTTATATTTTTATGCAGTCACCTTGTTATTATAAACGTAGCATCTATTGAATGCCTGTCATCTCCTGGGGGCTTTTGTCAATATTCTACATGAATAACTCATTTAATCATGTGAATGAGTAAATATAGTTTCCTTAAGGGCCAGTTGAAAGTCAGTGGGACTGAGAAGAGCACTGTGGACAGATGGGTAGCACTGTGAAGAGTATGGGTCCAAAAACAGCTCATTGACCTTGGCCTCAGAAGCTCTTAGAATATTCCCCAGAGCATAACTATTTTTATCCTTCGTCTTATTATTCTTTAATAAGTCAGCAGTAGGATGATCTATAGTCCTTATTTTTATAGAAAGTTAAGATCTTTTTCTGGCATTAATTTCCTTGTCATCGTAAAAGGAATGCTTTTCCCATAGCTTCTTACGATATACAGATTTGTTTAAACCTGCTTTAAATGTAAACAGCCTATACTTAGAAATAATTATAATAAGAAAAAGCAAGATTTTCCCCCTCTTCAAGCAGAAAGAATTTATTTTAAAACAGAGGAAGTTCATTTACAATTCAGCATTTACTTGTTGAAGGATGAAGGATATGCTTAAGCATTATAAAAAATGTAACAGTTTATGTCTTTTATCACATAATGAAATAAGAATATTTTACCTTGTCTGTAATTATACAATTTTATCATAATAGAAAGTTTTCAGGGCAAGAAAAGTTGAAGTTTAGGAAGATTTTTTTTACATGAAGTTCAAAATGTTATATTTTACACTAAAGTTTCTGTTGTAACCTTAAGTTACACTAAAGTTTCTGTTGTAATCTTAGAAACTAGCATGTCCTGCCTGACACTACAGAAACTAACAAACCATATTTAAAAGAGCTAGCTTCAGTGTCTAAGGTTTAAAAATATAAGCCATATTGGTGGTGGTTTAGTTGCTAAATTGTGTCTGACTCTATTTAGTGTAGTCATTTTGAATTCAGTCTTAAAATTTAATTCTGAATGGATTTATGATTAATTCTGTAAGTGGATTTATGACAATGAATTTCACTCATTCCAAATGACGATTCTCACACCTCCATCCATTTTCTTGAAGGATACTCAGTTGGAGCCGGTCATTTTCGGAGTCCGCGCAGTACTGAGGTAGTTGGAGGAGCCCCTCAACATGAACAGATTGGTAAAGTAAGAATTACATTTTTTAAATGTATTCCTTCAAAATGGTTCAAATAGATTGCATAAGAGAATAAGATGTTAAAGGACGAACTGCAAAATTTCTCAGCAGTGAATCTGGAAATAATGAGCACTGTACATTTAGTGGTAAGATTGTGAAAGTCATGTGGCTTTTAGATAAAATTGAGCAGAAAAGCTTTCAGGAAGATTACACAAGTTAAATGAGGCTCTTTCTTATGAGTAACTGTTTCTGAGATAGAATTTTCTCAAGATTCCAAGGAATACATTTATGGTTAACAAGTTTATAGCCGAAGAGAAATTGAGGCATCTACATTCCTGGTACAGTTGTGGTAAGACTAGAAAGAACAAAATGCTACTTCTCATTCTAGTTTTTGTTACATTATTACATGAACCTTACTTTGAAAATTGAGACAAACAACAGTTTCTGTGTTCTCTCTGAAGGAACAGTAGGATTGTTCCTGAGAGCTTGGTTCCCTGAACCTTTTGTATCACTCTGGAAAGAATCTTTTTAAAATATATTTGAGCAATTACAAGTTATGAAAATTAATGTTTTGAATGAAACATTTTTAATGTGAGAATCATCTAATCTTTCCTAATTCTTTTTCCCATTGCAGGCATACATATTCAGCATTGATGCAAAAGAACTAAATATCTTACATGAAATGAAAGGTAAAAAGGTAATATGTCTCTAACTTTGGTATCACCAAGGGCTTTGGTGAGTAACTCTTGCTTTTTTCTCAATGACTGGATCTGGTTTGCCTTGGAGCAGCTTGGGTCTTATTTTGGAGCATCTATCTGTGCCGTGGACCTCAACGCAGATGGCTTCTCAGACCTACTCGTGGGAGCTCCCATGCAGAGCACCATCAGGGAAGAAGGAAGAGTGTTTGTGTACATCAACTCTGGTTCCGTAAGTCTGATTGCACGCAGATTGGAAGCTGTTTATGGGATTTTGATCATAACTGTTGGTCTACTTACTCCAAAGTTCTGAGACTATAAATTTTTTTAGGCTTACTCTACTGATAAAAGTAAAAATTGTGATATTATACTGATGCTTTAAAAATGAAATGGGACTTCATGATGAATGGGCTGCTGCCCCATTTTGGTATCTTGAAAGTATGAGATCAATTGTCTGGAGTTTCTCTGTACACAGCTTGTATGTGTTCACCCAGGGAGTTGCAGTTTCTTTCAGTTGCATTGTGCAACTCTAATTTGAAAGAATAATTTTTATATGGCCCTAAAAATGTGGATGTCCTATTACTTTGATGGTGAATGTCCCCATAGAATTTGGTAATTATAAAGCACTAGTAGACATAGAAGATAAAGTATGAACTGTTTTTAATTTCTTGATTTGAAAACAGTTGAAAGCCAGATGTGTTCTGATAAGATATTAATTTGCACAATTCACATAGATTATATTCCTGATAAGAATGTAAAACTGACGTAGTTTATTCCAAAGCAGATGCAGTAGTTGTAGAAATAAGTGTTTACTTGCTTATGATTGAGTTTTCAATTCTAGGGGTATTTTGGAGTAGAATTTGACCGCTTGACAATTCAATTTAGGGAACTCTACTGGCCTTATCTTGCCAGTCTGTCTTCTTGGCATCAAATCAAAAGAAAGAATAGATAGAGTTAATGGGGTCTTCTTGGCCTATATCTTTAAGAGCAATAACAGGTTTGTGAGAAAATTGGTTCATTTCTTAAGTCACGGTATTTTTATTTGGGATTTTACAAAATAAAATGTTTCTAGAAGGTATTTTGTTTAATCAGTGAGAGCATTTATTTATTTATTTTTTATTTATTTTTTAGTGAGAGCATTTAATAAGCATGCATATTAAGCACTATACTAAACTCATTGCAATTTAAGAGAGAAAAGAGTCTTATAAAGCTGAGAGATCCTTAAAATTCCAAATATAGAGCAGGAAAATCATTTATGCACGGGCATATCCTAGACTGTTTAAACCTAAATTTAATAGTAAAACAGTATCATCTGTGAAGTGATCATTTGTTATCTCATTAATAGTGAAATCACGAGTTACTTTTTCTTATATAGGTATTTCACATTCTCCTATCAATTAATGGTCTCTCTAATAGAAGCCGCATCCTCATTTTACATACTTTTATTTCTTTTTACAACTAAAGTTTTTGAGAACAGTTTAAACAGTGGTATAGATACCTAATATAAGGCAATAAAGAACCATTTTTCCCATTGAAATCTTCAGCAATTCCAATACGAAAAACAGATAAAAGTGAAGTGCCTTTGTTTAAAGGGCAAGGGAAGAGTTCTCCCATTAGACCACCCTCTTGTTCACTCTTCACTTGGCATTCACTTCAATAGAGGCATTGAATACTGGGGTTAATTTCATCATTGATTTCCACTTTTAAAACCTCTGCTATGTTATTCTTCCTTTGTGGCCTTCCAACTTCTTGTTCCTAACTGTGAAAAGACAATAACTACTACTTGACATTCAGTTTGGTTCAGTTCAGTCACTCAGTTGTGTCTGACTCTTTGCAACTCCATGGACTGTAGCATGCCAGGCTTCCCTGTCCATCACCAACTCCTGGAACTTGCTCAAAACTCATGTCCATTGAGTCGGTGATGCCATTCAACCATCTCATCCTCTGCTGCTCCCTTCTCCTCCTGCCTTCTATCTTTCTCAGCATCAGGGTCTTTTCTAATGAGTCAGTTCTCCGCATCAGGTGGCCAAAGTTTCAGCTTCAGCATCAGTCCTTCCAATGAATATTTAGGACTGATTTCCTTTAGGATTGACTGCTTTGGATCTCCTTGCAGTCCAAGGGACTCTCAAGAGTCTTCTCCAACACCACAGCTCAAAAACATCAGTTCTTCAGCACTCAGCTTTCTTTATGCTCCAACTTTCACATCCATACATGACCACTGGAAAAACCGTAGCTTTGACTAGATGCACCTTTGTCAGCAAAATAACGTCTCTGCTTTTTAATATGCTGTCTGGGTTTGTCATAGCTTTTCTCCCAAAGAGCAATAGTCTTTTAATTTCATGGCTACGTTTATCATCTGCAATGATTTTGGAGCCCAAGAAAATAAAGTCCGTCACTATATCCATTATTTCCCCATCTATTTGCCATGAAGTGATGGAACCGGATGTCTTGATCTTCGTTTTTTGAATGTTGAGTTTTAAGCCAGCTTTTTCACTCTCCTCTTTCACTTTCATGAAGAGGCTCTTTAGTTCCTCTTCACTTTCTGCCATAAGGGTGGTGTCATGTGCATATCTGAGGTTATTGCTATTTATTGGTGTGGTTTACTATTGTCTGGACTTCCCTGATGGCTCAGATTGTAAAGTGTCTGCCTACCATGCAGGAGACCTGGGTTCAACCCCTGGGCTGGGAAGATCTCCTGGAGAAGGAAATGGCAACCCACTCCAGTATTCTTGCCCGGAAAATCCCATGGACAGAGGAGCCTGGTGGGCTACAGTCCATGAAGTTGCAAAGAGTTGACTTCACTTTCCCTTTACTATTGTCTGTCTGTTCTTTTATTGGAGTATAGACACTGTGTGCAGAGGAATCGTCTGTTTTATTTACTACTATTTCGTCAGGGCTTGAAAGAATCCTGGACAAGTTAGGTGCTCAGGAATTGTTTTTGAGTGAACTGAAGAAAGAATGATACTTGAATGAATGCTGGCTTCCACTTCTGCTGAAAGAGCTCTCAGGGGTCCTGAGTGAACTCTTGGTCACCGTCTGTGACTGGAGAATACTTGAAGAAGAGTGATCACCACTTCTTTAAACTCTCCCCCTGAAGCTCAGTGCCCTTGTATTGTCTTATCTCCTCATCCTCTCTGGAGTCTCTAATGCCTTATGGTCTTTAGGCATTTCTCTATGAGCAAAACAAGAATCGAATTTTTTTAGCTGGAAAATAAAAGGTGAAGGGCACTTCACAAGGGAAGAATATGTGTGTGCTATGGAAATGATGAACAGACTTGTTTGAGAAGTTAAAAGGTCTATGATGAGTTGTACATGGTGTTGTTTTTTTTTTTTTTTTTTTAATACAAGGGAGTGACATGATCAGAGTTTGGAAAGAGATCTGGCAGCTGTTATTGCAACAACTCCTACTAAAACATTGTGATGGTGGTGGTTTAGTTATTAAGTCATGTCTGACTCTTGTGACCCCATGAACTATAGCCCTCCATGCTCCACTGTCCTTGGGACTTCCCAGGCAAGAATATTGCAGTGGGTTGCCATTTCCTTCTCCAAGAAATCTTCCTGACCCAGGGATCGAACCCAAGTCTCTTGTGTCTCCTGCATTTGGCAGGCAGATTCTTTACCTACTGAGCCACCAGGGAAATCCACTGAAACATTATTTCGCGTCTAATAACTCACTTTCCAAAATCAGAGACAGCAGTTGACCAACTCCTACTACAATGCTGCTGGAAAAATATTCCCAAGGCCAGTCAGTCATGTAACTCCTCAACTCAGAAACCTTCAGTAGCTCTGTCTGGTTTTCTAAGTTGAGAATAAATTTCACCCGGCATTCAAAGTCCCACCCACTCCAGTCTTACTCTTTTTGTCTTATTCATTTGCGCATACTGCTCATTAGCCAAGTAAACCAAGGTAGCAAAGTTCTTTGCAATTTGTATTTTGCTGGTCAGTTTCCCAAAGTATCAAAACTTTGCCCATTCTTTAGTGCCACCTTGACAACCACCTCCTTTATGAAATCTCTGCTGGCTCTCACAGTTAGTATGCTCTCCCTGCTTGCTCATATTGCAAAGCAGTACCTCTTAGTCATTTACATGCTTGTGCTATGCCTTCCCTTAACTGGGGGCTTCTTCGGGGAAGGGAGTGTCTTACACACTCATTGCCTTGTCCTCTTTCACTCATTCATCCTTTGCGCAGTGCATTGCCTTTATTAGGAACTCACTAAATATTTGCTCAATTGAATTATCAAAATAATGTATTGGATATTCAAAGCTAGGGATCATGAGTTTGACATTTTTTTCTGTCCTCTGAGCTCTAATCATACTATTATATGTGTTGACATACTTGATAAATATTTATTGAATTGAACTGAGATGTGTGTACTAAAGCTCAGACTAGTTTGTCCAACCTGTTTGAAGCATTAAGAAAAAAAAATCCATATCCAATTACAATAGTAAATCATGTGTCAAGTTGTCAGTGTTATAATGACACCTTTCTCCCTGTTTCTATCTAGGGAGCAGCAATGAACGAAATGGAAACAGAGCTCATTGGAAGTGACAAATACGCTGCAAGATTCGGGGAATCTATAGTCAATCTTGGCGACATTGATAATGATGGCTTTGAAGGTAATTAAAATCATTTAATTTGGTATTTGATTTCCGGTTTTAAAAATTGGACATGGGAGAGAATATAATTGGAGTTTTATGTTGTTTGCCTTTCTATAGAAAATGGAGGCAGACTGGTATGCTAAGTTTTTTTTTTTTCTTTAGTGTTATACCTGATTTCTTCTCAGTTGTCAACTATTCCTTCAACAAAGAGTGATATTGAACATACCTCATTTCATTGATTCTAAGGCACCATTGGTGCTAGTGGTAAAGAACCCATCTGCCAGTGCAGAAAATGTTAAGAGACACAGGTTCAATCTGGGTTGGGAAGATCCCCCAGAGAAGGAAATGGCAACCCACCCCACTACTCTTGCCTGGAGAGTCCCTTGCACAGAGGAGTCTGGAGGGTTACAGTCCATGGGGTCTCAAAGAGTCGGACATGACTGAGCGACTTAGCACACAGCAGGCACCCTTGATTGTAAGTTGTTTTAAGTCATTATTTTATGTGCCCCTAAAAAATGGTGCCTCTTAAACTGAGACTCACTATTTTTCTATTTTAAGAAGAATGCTGATTTCAGAAATGTGAAAATGTGGAAGAAAATGTGTATCACAGACTCATTGGATCATATATTTAATTATCAGTGTAGTAAGACACTGATAAAACCCAGCAGCGGCTGGCTGCAGAGCTTTAGCCCGGCTCTGAAAGCCCCTTACTGAGCCAGGCTCTCCTTGTTCAGGTTGTCCTGTTGTGGGGAAAGGGGGTCTGATGGGGGGGGGTTGGGGTCCCAGGAGAGAATCCTGAGTAGTAGGAAGGGAGAAACCGGCAGACTCGAAGACAGGGGCTATTTGCCACTTGATAGGGATGCATTTCAGCAATGGGATGGATGGTCTCATCAGCACTGTGACTGTTGCTGAGGTATCAGTCCTGCTGTTGAAGGATCTGCCTCTACCAGCCTTCTCTCTTAAAATGTGCTGACTTCAATCTAGTTCTAAGTGGTTAACTAAGTCCATTAAAACTGTGCCTAAAATAATGAATGGGTTTGAAAGGAGAGTGTATAATTTCTAGAGTTCAGCAAATAAGTATTTGATATTTTCAAGACTCAGAATTATCTTCCGGAAATGGTTTTGGCAATTTGTATCTGGTAGGAGTAGGTCAAAACTCCCTTGTATACTGGACATAATTGAGGAAGTGCTGTAAAGGCTCACTTTGCATCTTGTTTTGCCTAAATGCTTCATTCTACTTTAAATATTTAAACTATAGTATTCTACAAGGAGAATGCTGATTGGCTATTGAAAATATGCTTCCAATGAGCCCTCTTGAATGTGAAATAGTATAATTTGGCCTACAGATGACATTTCTGGATTTTACTATTTTTAAAACAAAAGGACATAAACATACTTTTATAGTATGTGTATATATCTTTGTGGTTATGATTACACATTAGATTTTACATTAAAATATCTGTAAAATGTTAAGACGGATATTACATTTCACAATTAATCATCAATTCTGTGTTATCTATCGAGGACTTATTTTTTGTCAGTTGTACCATGCCAGCTGTAGAGTATGTGCCATAATGAATGTAAATGAAGGAAACAGTGGCATACTTTTTTTAGTTTTACATTCAAATGGAGTATCAGATTAAGACATGAAAAAATTCTTTCCACATCCTGTTTTAATTGACAGATCTTAAGAAGAATATTCACTATTTTGATTGAACATATTTGTATATGTGCACATGAGGAATGGTTTTTTTGTAGTATCTAAATGTCAGTGATGAACTTGAATGATTCTTATAAACAGATTGAGTTACAAAAATGTGATGGATAGTAGGCAGGTTCCCTTATCAAAGTCACTCCAGTACTTGGGAAAATCCAAGACAATTTTCTAGTTATGTGAAAGACAGGCAGAAAATGTGTTGTCCAGGAGACTTAGAAAGGGGGAATTTAGAGGAAATCTTCAGGGCACGATGCAGAATTTGAGTGAATATGAGAAACCTGGCTTTCATACAGCACTTTGTGTCTTGGAGTTCTTAGCACACATCTTCTAAAGGTAATATCTATATGCATGGAAGACTATTATTCAAATGAATGTTTGCAGTATTCCAGCATATTTTGTGCTATTTATGATTTCATATATAGTTCACAACATATTTACATCCAGTGGCCACATTAATTCTGATTCATTTTAGTGCATGTTTATAACATCATATATCTTTTACTAATTCAGTTTTTTCTTCCAGTTTTATTGAGTTATAATTGCATGTAACATTGAATAAGTTTAAGGTATACAACATAATGATTTGATATATGTGTATTGCAAAATGCTTACTACAGTGTTTAGTCACCATCTATCACCTCACATTGGAGAAGGCAATGGCAACCCACCCCAGTGTTCTTGCCTAGAGAATCCCAGGGACAGGGGAGCCTGGTGGGCTGCTGTCTATGGGGTCGCACAGAGTCCGATACGACTGAAGCAAATTAGCAGCAGCATCACCTCACATAGTTGCAATTTTTTTTCCTTGTGATGAGAACTTTTAAGATCAACTCTCTTAGCACCTCCCAAATATACAACATTTTCAGCTACAGTCACCATGCTGTATATCCCCAAGACTTAACTGATCTTCTAATCGGCAGTTTGTATTTTTTGACTGCCTTTACCCAGTTACCCGACTCTCTGACAAACAACAATCTGACCTCTGTTTCTATGCGGATTTTTTTCCCCTAATTCCACATACAAGTGAGATTACACAGTATTTGTCTTTGTCTGTCTGACTTACTTAGCATAATGCCCTCAAGGCCCATCCATGTTGTTACAAATGACAGAATTTCCTTCTTTTTTATGACTGAAGAGCATTTCTGTTTTGCCCATGGGTGTGTGTTTTACGTATTTTAGATGCTAGCCAAGACCATGTTGGCTTGGAAGTAGGCTTTTTGTGTTCTAGCTCTTCACTGAGGTCTTTAATTCCATCCTACCATATCTGTCTGGGTGAGCCAGCAAGGCATCTGTCTTTTATTTTTTCATTATGTGATTCCCTGTTCTTTTTCCCCATCTTCTAACTTAGTTTATTTTTCTGGGATATGAGTGAAGTCACTTCCTGTTCATGGTAGAGTATGTGGGATTGTGTAGAAAAGAGAGGAAAACCCTACCTGTTTGTTTTCCTTCCACCTCCAGTCTTAGATGCAGATCAGACTTCATGTCCTTTTACTGTGCACAGCTTTGTAATGCTTTACATAGTAGACCTCAGTTATTTTGGCATTCGTGACATCACTTTTTTTTCTTCAAAAGGAAAAAATTAGAATATATTAGAATATATTAGAATATATTTCCTGTGTCCTTAGAAAAGCAAAACAAGCTATTTTCTCAGATGATAGTTGATCAATTTGGCAAGAGTCCAGCATAAACATTTCACAGAATAGGTAATAGACAAACCTATTCAACCAATATGATCAGACAGACAGACAGATAGCATTTTAGCCATAAAATGGTTCTGGCAGGACCACTTATTTCCGGTGTATGTTTTCCAAGTTGAGCCTGGAAAGTGAAAGTGTTACTCAGTTATGTCCAACTCTTTGTGACCCCATGGGCTGTAGCCTGCCAGCCTCCTCTGCCTATGGGATTCTCCAGGCAAGAATACCGGAGTGGATTGCCATTCTCTACTCCAGGGGATCTTCCCGACTCAGGGATTGACCCCGAGTCTCCTGCATTGCAGGCAGATTCTTTAGCATCTGAGCAACTCATCTGACTTTTAGACTGTATCTTTGAATATTTTTTTGAGCTGAACCATAATAAAGTTCTACAATTGTGAACTATATGCTGTATCAATTTATGTGGTTCTGAGATTCTTATGTATTATCAAGTCACATAGTGAACATTTATTTCACACAGTAGAGGAACAAGTGCTAGGAGGGGAGGGTGTTGGTCATAACTCTATGTTAATGACTTTATAGAGCATGGTGATGGAGAGTACAGGTTCTGGAGCCACACTGCAGGGTTTAAATCCCACTCTACCGCATCCTACCACATCCAGGCTTCCCTGATGGTTTACACGGGTAGAGAATCTGCCTGCAATGCAGGAGACCTGAGTTTGATCTGGATCAGGAAGATTCCCTGAAGAAGGGAATGACAACCCACTCCGGTATTCTTTCCTGAAGAATGCCATGAACAAGAGGAGCCCAGCAGGCTATAGTCCATGGGGACACCAAGAGTCAGACACAACTGAGTGACCAACACTTTCATACATTACCACATCCTAGCTCTATAACCTTTAGCGAGTTTTATTCTGTACCTCAATTTCTTCATCTAAAAAAGTGAGGATTAAAAAGTATTTGACAGTGCTGTTGAGAGAGTTACATGAGTTATAGTGGGTTATGTGAAAATAACATGAATTTTGTATGTTAAGCCTTTAGCACAATGCCTGTCTTGTAAACAGCATATAATTACTAGCTGATGTTAGATTGTTATGGTCATACTAATGATAATTGTTATGGTTTATACTAACAGTGTAATAAATGTTCAAATGAAAAGTTAAAGTTGTCAAATATCTCCATGTTTATTCTCTAGGTTTTCTTCCAACTAAGTTGCACAGGGATGGAAAAACATTTTATTATTAATAATGTATTCTCCTTATTTCTATAATGATAGCTAGAACTTTAGGACATTATATAAGAGATCCAAGTTTCATCTTAGGAAGGAAGAGTTTGGATCTATATATAAGCCAGCGTCTGAATATACTTAAATATGTTCTGCTTGGAATTAAATTGATCTGGGCTGGCTTAATAGTTCAGCTGAAAAGGTTCATTTGTATTGTTTCAAGATATTTTTATTTTTATTCAACAAGTGTTGAATAACTTGTGCTAGTAACTTGTGCTAGTAACTGATAAACAGAATTCTTGCAGTATCAGCTTTGTAACCCAACTTGCTATCTTTTCCTATATTATCATCAAGAATCAAGGTACAAAATTCTGTTAATAGGTACTCAGGAGTAGCCACATGGTTGAAGTATAACCCGTGCACCCCCCCACCCCCGCCCCATGAATGACATTGCTAAGTGGGCTCGTATCCAGTGGCTACAGGATGCTTCCTCCCTTACTCTTTCCTCACTCACCCTTGTCTCCTCTTTCCCCTTCTTCCTCTCCCTCCCCATTATGTTGCTTGATTTATTCATCTGCACAGAAATGGCTCCAACTATTCCAAATTGTCAGTCTCCCTCGTGCCATGCTGCTTCTCGCTCCCCTACGATGGCACAGGCTGTGTCCTCTGTCCGAACATTGTCTTTTTTCACCTGGCTCTGACCTACTATAATCTCACTTTGGTCATCATATTCTATGAGAAGTCTTCCCTAATTTTCACCACCTTTTCCCTGCATGCCATGTTATTATTTTTACTTGCTGTTCTTCCTCGCTAGGGAGAAGGCAATGGCATCCCACTCTAGTACTCTTGCCTGGAAAATCCCATGGACAGAGGAGCCTGGTGGGCTGTAGTCCATGGGGTCACACAGAGTCGGACACGACTGAGCGACTTCGCTTTCACTTGTCACTTTCATGCATTGGAGAAGGAAATGGCAACCCACTCCAGTGTTCTTGCCTGGAGAATCCCAGGGACGGGGGAGCCTGGTGGGCTGCCGTCTCTGGGGTCGCACAGAGTTGGACACGACTGAAGCGATGCAGCAGCAGCAGCAGCAGCTTCCCCACTAGACTATCAGTTCCTTTTTGTGACCCTGTCCTGTGGTGTCCTATAGATACTCTGACACATATCTGGTATGAAGTAGGTGCTCAGTAGTTTTCCACTGAATGAATAAATGAATGGATATATTTTGTACCTAAAAATTGAAAATACTTTGCACAAGTTAAAAGAGGCTAGGTTTGGTATGTCTAAGCAAAACAGGCTTAAGGTGTGTCTACTATTTAATTTTAGAATAAAATAAAGTTTTGTATTTTTAAAATTGGGCAGCATTTGGCACAGAGTTTTATTCCTATTGAAAAAGCAGTGCAATATTACAACTGTAGTTGTTGAAAAACTTTTAGATCTGATGAATAGTGATAAATATCATGAAAGCAAACTTTCTGTATTTTAGTTTCTGTTAAAGTAATATGAAAAAAAATCACTCTAAAAATATATGAATATACCCAAATAAATTGGCATAATATTTGGTAAAGACAATGAAATGTTCTTATAAACTTTTTTTTCCTCCTGTGTACTTTGTATTTATAGCACTTAAGCATGTTATTCAGTTTCCATTTTCTCTTGGTCTTATGAAAACATATCCTTCATTGGAACAGGAATTAATTTAGAATTCACTTTGGAAATAAGTAAAACCTATAACTCAAAAAGGTTCTTGTGGTTTATATTATTTAGAGATGATAATAACTGATTCTATGCTACACACTGCTCTAAGCACTTCACATGAGTTACATTCTTCGGCACCAAGGTGAGTTCTTCCATGATCCTGTGCTGAACTGAGAAAACGGAGATACAGAGAGGTGAAGAAACGGGCCCAGGAACTTCCCTGGCAGTCCCCCGATTAAGAATCTGCCTTCCAACACAGAGGGTGCAGGTCTGAGCCCTGCTCAGGGGGCTAAGATCCCACATGCCATACAGCATGGCCAAAGGAAAAAAAGAGTCGGGTCCAGTGAAGGACAGGGAAGCCTGGCGTGCTGCAGTCCATGGGGTCAGCGACTGAACAACCATAAAGACAGCTGGGCACCGGATAGTGCTGGGGCCAGGCCCTGATGGTCTGGCGATAGGACCCACGTCCTTAACCATTCTCTTAGCCTGCCTCTAAGGCCATAAGACTCGAATTTCCACACACAGACTTGACCGTACAATCCTGTACATTGTTATGACAATGAGAGTATTGTATATATTTTTTTCTGTCCAGTGAAAATATTGTTTATTGATAAGGAGTTTTCCTATGTGATATTAAGTAAAGAGCATGAAGGCTAGTTTTCAGAGTCTCATTCTTTGCATTAAGAGTGTTTTCTGCCATTTAAATTCTTGAATAGATGTTGCTATTGGAGCCCCACAGGAAGATGACTTGCAAGGTGCTATTTATATTTACAATGGCCGAGTAGATGGGATCTCAACAACCTTCTCACAGGTGGGATAATACTAGTCTATTTTCAAAAGAAACATTGGTAATAAAATCCTTCTTAAAACTTCCAGTGTTAACATGTACTTATTTTTCTTGTGCTTTCAAATACTTAATACTGTTTCACCATTTTCTTATAATAACAGTAGATGGTCTCATTTTTAAGGTCATTAATAACTCTATGAAATCATTTTATTTCCATAAACAAGAGTTCTGGTTCACTTCCATTCTACTTTGTCTTTAACCTCTTCCTGATTTCTTTCTGCATGTCCTCAGATTTATGTTCTGAGGTAATACCCCTACTCTTCCAAGTAAGCCCATGTGGATTTGGTTAACTGTCTCGCTTCATGGCTAAAGCCCCATCTTCCATGGAGGTTGCACAGGAAGAGCAAAGACTCAAATGAAACTCTGTGTTCCTTTCAGTGCAAAGCAGTGAGATGAGAGCACTTTATTAAGGTTTCCTGACCTAACTCTGACTTTAATTTCATATTTTGAAAAATCAGGACAATTCACTGCATAGAAAAAAACTACACGCACATGCAGAGAAGAGAAATCTTTCCAAAGATACTCTTATGGAAACTTTAGCTAATACTGTTATTTTTGATTAGGCAAGGTGGGTAAATGATCCTCGATATAACATGAAAGAGATATATTTGTCTATTAAAGAATCCGAATTCTCTTGGACAACTCTGATGCTTGTAAATCAACGTCTGCACAGGAGATTAGACACGTGGAATAGCAAGCACATATCTGACTTGAGTTGTCCTTGTCAAATACTAGAAGCCAATCTGGCCAAACAAGATGGTTATTATAAATCTAAGAAGTAGGCTCCACTAAGTGATCATAAATGTCTAATTTTCTTATGATCAGTTTGATTCCTCCTGTTGCTCAGGGAAATAAGCACAGAGCCTGAAAAAAGACTGAGGAGAGAGTGTCAGGAGTGTCTCAGGAGATCTTTACTACATAATTTTCCCTTTGCTCACAAGGTGAAGGAAGCAGTTTTTTTCATGTCACAAAACAGATGTCAGTTCTCCACTTCAAGACGGCGACTACTCTTTCTCCCAGACACATGTATTTGCCTTAACTACAATGCATTTGTTAATAATGTGTCAGGGCTCATTATTTAACTCAATCATTGTTTCTCTGGGATATTAGATGTTTAAACCCTGCTTCCCAGTCAACTTTACTATTTTTTCAGAGAATTGAAGGACGTCAAATCAGTAACTCATTAAGTATGTTTGGACAGTCTATATCTGGACAAATTGATGCAGATAACAATGGATATCTAGGTGAGTATAAAGTTGACTATATTTTATATATTGAAATAAGCACTGTTGTGGGTGATGCTTTACAGTGAAGTACATACAACTGGTAGAAAAAAGTGTTGATTTACTAGTGAGTTTTTTCCTTCATTTTTAGTACTCTTTTGAATTCACACACGGGTCAGAAGTAATCAAATAATTACTAAGCTTTTACACTGTTAGTTACTTAATATTTTATTCCTTGTTTTCAAAAAAGTTAAAAGCATTCAGGAGAATAAATCAAACATATGATGATGAAAAGAAGAGGATTTTTTTTTGTAATTTGAAAGGAGATATCTCAGCGAGTGTTCGTAGTCCAAAAATTGAATTTTCTTTTAGTAAGGCTGTCTTTATATCATATGTTTATATCATAATGTTTATGTTTATATTATATGATAAAGGGATGAATGTCATTGTAAATGAGCAGATTCAGACACATGTGAAATGAATCTTAAGATGTAAGCGTATCTTTTCTAATTAATTTTCTGTAAATAGTATTTTGATATAGTCACAAGGTGATATGTAGTTAAGTATTTATGGCTGAAAGTAATTCTCTTTGACTAATGATGATCATTAATCTGTGTTATTTTTTTCTTCCTCCAGATGTAGCAGTTGGTGCTTTTCGGTCTGATTCTGCTGTGTTGCTAAGGTAAGGTTGATAGATTTCACCGCTTAATGACAATTGGGCTTAATTGTAAATGGTGGGAGGCAGTTTTTAAAATCAGCATGATGGTGACCTCATAACACTCTTTTTGGTACTCTGAAATTTAATTATTGAACTTTAGGATACTTCGCCCATCTTACCTGGATATATACTTAAATCATCTCAGTCAATATTTTTAGAGATTTTAATAAAAATTTATTTTGATTCATACATGAAAATATAATTGTGTGTATATATGTATATATGCTATTAAGCAGTTTCATGAAATTACTTGATCAGTGGAAACTGACAATGCAAATGTATTTGTCACCTTAATGAAAAATAATTGTGCAATTAATATTGCTAATTTTATTTCCTTCTTAGGACAAGACCTGTAGTGATTGTCGAAGCTTCTTTAAACCATCCCGAGTCAGTAAATAGGACAAATTTTGACTGTATTGAAAATGGATTGCCCTCTGTGTGCATGGATCTGACACTCTGTTTCTCATATAAGGGCAAAAAGGTTCCAGATTATATCGGTAAGGGTGCCCTTACAGAATTAATGCCTGACAGAATGTGCACTTCCCTCATAAATCTCATGATCATCTTTCGAGGCTTTTCCATATTTCACCATGGAGTGGTTTTTAAGGCAGGAGAGAGCAGCCTTTCTTCATCACCTTCTGGATTCTTGGTTTGTTCCAACCAATGAGTTGGATAAGTTAAGGCTTTAGTTGTTTAAATATTATTGCAAGAAGTAGAACAAAAATATCACTTGCTGTATTATTTAAGGTGAACTAACTGAGCTTAATCTGTAAGATCTCTTTAAAATAAAAAAAAATCACCATAGCTCCTCCTGTTTTACTAGGCTTACTGAAGTCTTGAGCTGGCTTAAGTTGGAAGGCCTGAGAAGAAGAAGTTTCTTTTCTTCTTACCCTATCCTGTTTGGGTAATTGAAGAAGCTTATCTGAAAGTCTGGGTCCTGGTTCTAATTTTGATAAGTAACACACATCTCTTCAGGATTTACTATGACAGTTGGTTTCTAAGAGTCATGCCCATATGCCTGTACGTAGACAGCTCTCAATTATCCGCTCTGGAGAAAGTAGCTTATGTATATAATTGTATTTCTTTTTGACTGTGCTAGGTCTTGGTTGCTTTGTGCAGGCTTTCTCTACTTGCAGAGAGGGGGGCCACGCTGCGTTTCAATGCACGGGCTTCTCATTGCAGTGGCACCTTGCTGTGGAGCACGGCTTCTAGGGCTTCAGTACTTGTGGTGCCCAGGCTTGGTAGTTGTGGCTTGTGGGCCCCACAGAACACAGGCTTCAGTAGTTGCAGCACGTGGGCTCGGGAGTTGTGGCTTGAGGGCTTATTTGCATGTAGAATCTCCCTGCTGCTGCTAAGTCACTTCAGTCATGTCCGACTCTGTGCGACCCCATCGATGGCAGCCCACCAGGCTCCCCCATCCCTGGGATTCTCCAGGCAAGAACACTGGAGTGGGTTGCCATTTCCTTCTCCAGTGCATGAAAGTGAAAAGTGAAAGTGAAGTCGCTCAGTCGTGTCCAACTCTTCACGACCCCATGGACTGCAGCCTACCAGGCTCCTCCATCCATAGGATTTTCCAGGCAAGAGTACTGGAGTGGATTGCCATTGCCTTCTCTGGAATCTTCCTAGACCAGGGATTGAACCTATGTCCCTTGCATTGGCAAGCAGATTCTTTTTTTTTTTTAATTGGAATATGATTACAATATTGTGATGATTTCCGCCATACATCAGCGTGAATCAGCCATAGGTTTACATATGTCCCCTCCCTCTGTACCTCCCTTCCACCTCTCCCCTCATCCCACCCGTTTAGGTTGTAACAGAGCACCAGCTTTGGGCTCCCTGCATCATACAGCAAATTCCCACTGGCTATCTATTTTACATGTGGAAATGTATATGTTTCAGTGCTACTCTCTCAAATCATCCCACCCTTTCCTTCCCCTGCTGTGTTCAAAAATCTGTCCTTTATATCTGCATCTCCTTTTGCTGCCCTGTAAATAGGATCATCAGTACCATCTCTCTAGATTCCATATATATGTGTTATTAGATGATATTTGCCTTTCTCTTTCTGATTTACTTCTCTCTGTATAATTGGCTTTAGGTCCATCCACCTCATTAGAACTGACTTAAATGCATTCCTTTTTATTGCTGAGTAATATTCCATTTTGTATATGTACCACAACTTCTTTATCATTCATCTTTTGATGAACATCTAGGTTGGTTCCATGTCCTGGCTATTGTAAATAGGGCTGCAATAAACATTGGGGTACATGTGTCTTTTTCAATTAAGACTTCCTCAGGGTATAGAACCAGCAGTGGGATTGCTGAGTCACACGGTAGTTTTATTCCTAGTTTCTTAAGGAATCTCCACACTCTTCTCCATAGTGGCTGTATCAGTTTGCATTCCCAACAGTACAAGAGGGTCCCTTTTCTCCACACCTCCAGCATTTATTGCCTGTAGACTTTTTGATGATGATCATTGTGACTGGTGTGAGATGATACCTCATTGTAATTTTGCTTTGCGTTTCTCTAATAATGGGCAATGTTGAGCATCTTTTCATGTGTTTATTAGCCATCAGTATGTCTTCTTTGAAGAAATGTCTGGTTAGTCTTCTACCATTTTTTTGACGGCATTGTTTATTTTTCTGGTATTGAGCTACATGAGCTGTTTGTATATTTTAGAAATTAATCCTTTGTCAATTGTTTCATTTCTATTATTTTCTCCCATTCTGAGGGTTGTCTTTTTACCTTGCTTATAGTTTCCTTTGTTATGCAAAAGCTTTCAAGCTTAATTAGGTTCCATTTGTTTATTTTTGTTTTTATTTTCATTACACTAGGAGGTGGGTCATAGAGGATTTTGCTGTGATTTATGTCAAAGAGTATTCTGGCAGGCGGATTTTATCCACTGTACCACTAGGGAAGTCCTGAAAAACTAGCTTTGATATGGTTCATCCAACATTGTGGTTAATCTCAAATCTTATATATGTCACTTCATAGGCATTATTTTTTTCCTAGCAAATTAATGTTCCTAATTATATTATATTTAAGCTAATGTTAGGATAACTACTAATGAAACTGGCCCATGGTAGGAGAGAAACATAAAAGAGTTTACCATTTTGATGTTAAAAATTCATAAATTTCCTGTACCCCACAAGATCTATCAAGAATTGTTCATACCCTTGACCCTGTAGGCTGTCCTTCAAGCATCATGAAGGGAAGCAAATACTGAACCAAGCTTTAGATACGTGACAGAGGCCTCAGTCTTATCAGCCTGTAATAAGAAGTATAGAATGAGCCTGATATTTTCTACTTTAGATCAGATTCATTTATTTAACTTTAATGTTATTCGAGTATAGTTGATTTGCAATGTTTTTCGTTTCAGGCGTACAGCAAAGTGATTCAGTTATACACGTATTCATTCTTTCTTAGATTCTTTTCTTACAGATATAGATCAGATTCATGTTTAATAACGTTCTGCAAAAGTCCTCATTAAAGACTCAGTGATAGGGCAGTGAGCAGAACCTCCATCCGATTATTGGTTGAAGTAGTAGCCATTTGAGAACATGACCCTAGTAACACAGTGACACAGGCAAGCTGATGGATCATCTGAGAGATACACGTTAAATATATTTTCCTTTATGGAAAATCAGTGTTTGTTGTACTGCCAATTCCATTGTGACCAAATACTTCTTTAAATGGTTGAAAACAAATATGTGAAAATCATAAATAATCATAGCATTGTCGCAGAAGCACACTTTATAGTGGTTGTAAAATGACTCCTTGGGAGAAATAATTCACATGGTAAACATATTTAGTAAAACCAGGACATTTTGCCCTTACTGCAAGTGGATTTTTATTTCCCTTCTTTCATGTACTTCTTGTCTGAGCTCAGGGTGATGAATTTGTAGATGGCAATTTCAATTGCAACTCTGTCTCTGAGGCACTGAATCTTGGTTATTGTAGTTCTGAAGATGAGTTTTATTTTCTAAATATAAAGAATGATGCAAGATTCATTTGAAGTTTGTAGGAGTGATGTAGATTTTATATTTATGTTCCCTTGAAGTAAGTAGATAAAATCCTTCCAGAAGAATAAGTTACTCCTAAAGTATAAATGAACACTTGAGGAATTATATAAATTATTTCAAATACCACTTATGAATTATTGCTCCTGTGTAATGAATGACATCTCAGAAGACTATTAGATGTAGCTTGTTTTGCAAAGAAACTTTTTTATTTTTCAATTTTTTACACTGAGGTATAATTGGCATACATTATATTAGTTTCAGGTGTACAACATGATTCAATATTTGTGTATATTGTGAAAGTGTCACCAAAACAATCATCCCTCGTCATACATAATTGTAAATTTTTTTCTTGTTTTTTTTTAATTTTTAAAAATTTTTTTCTTGTGATGAGAAATTTTAAGGTCTACTCTCTTAGCATCTTTCAAATGTGCAATACAGTATAATTAATTGCAGCTCCCTGGTAGCTCAGTTTGTAAAGAATCCACCTGCAATGCAGGAGACTCTGGTTCAATTCCTGGGTCAGGAAGATCCACTGGAGAAGGGATAGGGTACCCACTTCAGTATTCTTGGGCTTCCCTTGTGGCTCAACTGGTAAGGAATCCACGTGCAATGTGGGAGATCTGGGTTCAATCCCTGGGTTGGGAAGATCCCCTGGAGAAGGGAAAGGCTACCCACTCCAATATTCTGGCCTAGAGAATTCCATGAACAGTAGAGTCCATAGGGTCACAAAGAGTTGGAACATGACTGAGCGACTTTCACTTTCACCATGCCATACATTACATCCCCATGACTTATGTGGAATTTTGTATCTTTTGATCTTCTTCACCTGTATTTCCTATCCTGCACCCCTCACCTCTGACAGCTACCACTCTGACAAAGAACCCTTTAAATCCAAGAAATAGATCTTTCTTTCCTAATAAGATCAGTCTTGGAATTTTATGGTTGTTATAAATTTTTCTTTTTCTTTTTGTTTATTGGTGATCTTCTTTAGCAGATGATCATTTACTATGTCAGATTTGAAATAAATTCTTATCAAACTGCCAGAATATTTATCGAGAGAATGTCTGACTACATTTGTTTTTGCACAAATCAATACTGGAAGACCAAGCCAGAAACCCATAAAGATAAGGAAGAGAAACACTCAGGGTCTAGGGCCAGCAAGAAGATGTCAGAGGCAACTGTTATGTACGTTTGACTCTTACATCATGTGTTCACTCTTCATTAAAAAAAAAAATAGAAAGATAGCAACCCCTCAAATTGGAAACAAATGAAAATAAATAAACCCAAACCATAGTAGCTCAGTAGTAAAGAATCCACCTGCCAAGCAGGAGACCAGGTTTGACCCCTGGGGGTCAGAAAGATTCACTGGAGAAGGAAATAGCAACCCACTCCAGTTTTCCTGCTTGGGAAATTCCATGGACAGAGGAGCCTGGCAGCTACAGTTCATGGGATCACAGAGTTGGACACAATTGAGCGACTAAGCAGAAGCAGCAAATCATATATGAAATTAGTTCTGTAACCACACAAGATAAAATTATTCCAGGTGATACTTGTGTGTAGTACTCTGCCTGTTCTTCCTCAGTCAGATGTTCTAATGACGAAAGGACTCAACGAAGGCTGAAACTTGACTCAGAACTTTTATTATTAGTGACAACTTTGGTATTGTAGTTTTGAAATGTTTATATATGGATGGTGGTATTGGTTTAACTGCTAAGTCGTGTCTGACCCTTGGACAGCCCCATGGATTATAACCCTCCAGGCTCCTCTGTCCATAGGATTTTTCAGGCAAGAATACTGGAGTGGGTTGCCATTTCCTTCTCCAGTTTATATATGGGAGGATTAAGCAAATAACCAAAGATGTTAATTTTCAAAGTTTATAATTCTTGTTTTAAAATTTGTAAAAATAATTTTTGAAATATACATTTAAGATTGTTTCCTCTTTCATATTTCAGGTTAGTTTTTAGAAAGTTATTTAATAAAGACAATTTAATATGTTCCCAGTATACTATATAACTGTGACTATTATCACTTCAAAGATAAAGAAAATAAATACCTGTATATAATTATATTCATTGCGATTCTCTCTACATTTCTGCAGTTTTGCTTTATAACATGAGCCTGGATGTGAACCGAAAGACAGAGTCTCCATCGAGATTTTACTTTTCTTCCAATGGAACTTATGATGTGATTACAAGAAGCATTAAAGTACAGAGCAAAGCAACTAGCTGCAAAACACATCAAGCATTTATGCGGGTAACGTAAACTTGTTTTCATTAACAGATATGTAAACTTCAGTATTATCAATACATTTAATTCTTATTGCATTGGTATGTTTTATAAAACATAGTGAAAAGTGTTAATGCCTCCTGAACTATCTAATCTACTACTTTGTAGTCTAGATGTTAGACAATCCTATGACCTGGATAATTCAAACCCTGCTTACTGCTGCTTCTTTGTTTCATATTTATCACATTTAGTGCATCTCTGTTTTTAAAGATTTGCCTTTTCCTATCCTCAGTTGTTACTGCCCCATCTCTGTTTACATGCTTGCCTCAAAATGTAAATATCGAGTAGCTCTGCTGCGTCCCAGATCTATGCCTGGTAGATGTTGGGGCTGGGCGGAGGCTATGGAGGCTGGTTTGTTTTTTGTGTGACTCTAAGAAGCAGAATCAAATGTGGCTGCGTTTGGATTGAGCCTTTGTCTCTGTGCCAGCGCCGTTGGTGATGTCAGTGGGAACTCACACAGTTGTCGCGTGGTGGGGATCATCTGTGGGCCAGGATGATGGCTCTCGTGATGGTTTGGTGTGTATTCTGCCAAAGCATAGCCGATTTCATGTTTCTTTTATTAAAACACTCATTCCCAAACTGATCATCACGTTCCTTGCATTGGTCACATTTTATCGTATGAAGCAGTGCCAGGCCTTTTTCATTAGGGAATGGTGTACTTCATCAGAAAATCTATTGTCACAAAAAAGCCAAACTATTCCCGGGAGCCCTTTCTGGGATTTCAAATAGTAGCCTCAGCTTAGACCTTAATTTTCCCTTAGATACTTATTCCAAGCAAATGCAAACAAGCAACAGGACTATTAAATGTTAAGAGCAATAATCCTTATGCTATTCCCTCATTTCCCTTAACAATTTTTGTTATTGTACTAGGGTAAAGCTATTAAATGGTTGAGAGCCAAAAGTATAGAATGATATTAGAGTAACCATCATTGATATGGTGGGGATTAAAGAGTTTTTTTAAAAAAAATTCTAGACAGTTAATTTTACTCCAGTTAACCAATTTTAGAGACTAACATTGAGACCATTTTAAAGATAATAAAAGGACCAGCATTAGACACTGATAAATATATTGTGTTGAACTTGCATAAATGGCAGTAAATTGATCTGATTTATTGGTCCTGTTTCTTGGTATTGTTCCTATGACTAAGGATCCATCACAATTGTGCACATTCCTCAGAATAAGCTTGTCCCCGAAATGACAATTGAGCAAGGTTTCTGTGTTAGTTACATGTATACTTGTTGTGTTACCATGGTAGCAACAACAGCAGGTTACAGCCATGACTTTGGGCCATACTGACGGTCAAAAATAGCATTTAGCTCTGGAATTGGCACATAGTGGGACTGTTTATTAAAAAATGATCGTTTCTTCCAATGTTGTTTTTCCTTTCTAACTTACCTTGCTTTTGTTTGGGACATTTTAAACCTATTACATAGAAAGTCAGAAGGCTACTCCAACACACTCCCTTGCAACAAATCCAAAGGGTAGGTGTTAAAACTACAGAAGCAGCTGTCCTAACCTTGAGTTCTGTCAAGGACTTCTAGCTGTTATTTGGGAAGAGATGAAATATAATGTGTGCGTTCCCCACCCCAACCGGCATGGTATCCAAGGCATTCAGAAACATTAACTGAATTGCTCCTTTGTTCTCTAAAACGTGTTCCATGTCAGGGGTGTATTATACATACGCACTCCACCTCAGCACCCCTTACAATTAAATAAGGTGATACTTTTTAATTATGTTCTCAGGCCCACAGCCCCCACCTCTCACAGGACAACCTGCCTGCTACTTGAGCATGCTTCCTTTGTATAGGTTCTGTTGGCTATACCAATTAAGCTCTACTTCTCCTTCCAATTAATTTAATAGATATTGAGTACCTATGTGGTGTCAGGTTCTATTTGAGACTTTTATATAGGTCAATGACTAAAACATAAAAAAGGTTACTACCCTAATAGAGCTTATAGTGTAGTGTGGTGAGATAAACTACAGTGTAACAAAATGTAATTTTTCTGTAAATTTTATAGTATTTTAGAGGAAGATAAGAGTTTTAGTTGTTCAGTCTTTTCTGACTCTTTGCCACCCCATGGACTCTAGCCCACCAGGCTCCTCTGTCCATGGAATTCTCTAGGCAAGAATATTGGAGTAACCATTTGTTTCTCCAGGGGATCTTCCTGACCCAGGGAATGAATCTGGGTCTCCTGCATTGTTGGCAGATTCTTTACCATCTGAGCCACCATATGGGCAATGGAAAGAGGAAAGGAGGGCAGACAGACCACAGGAACCAACAGAGTGCTGGGGAAGGAGTAAAGGGTACAATTTTAAATAGGGTGGTCAGAGCGAGTTTCATTCAGAACGTGACATTTGAGCAAAGATTTGAAGGGAGCAAGGAAGTCACCAGGGGCAGTGTACCTGCCTGGGGTACATACCTGGGGCAATGGTCCTCAACCTTGGCATCCGACAGCATCACCTGGGCAGCTGGTTAAAACCACAGATTGCTGGGCCCCAACTAGAGTTCTTGATTCAGTAACTCTTCAGTGAGGCCTGAGAGTTTCCATTTCTACAAAGGGCGCAGGTGATGGTGATGCTGCCAGCTGGGAAACTGTGCTTTGAGAATCCCCCATCCAGGAGGAGAACAGTACAGAAAGAAGAATTAGGTTAAAAAACAAACAAAAAACACCTCAAGACAACAACATGCCTGGTTGTTTTAGAGAATCATGGGGAGGCAAGGATGGCTGGAAAAGAGAGCAAGGTGGAGAGTAGTAGAAAAAAAGGTCAGATCACATAAGATCTGTGATTTTCTTTCTCCAGATAAAATGGGATCTATTGTAGAGTTTGGAGCAGAGGTGACATGATATAACTGAGTAACAATAAGGAATACTCTAATTGCTTCCTAAGTGCTATGTTGAGACTAGGCAGATTGACACAGGAAGAAGAGGATACTTCAGTAAGTCAGCTGAGAGATGATGGCTCCAGTGAAGATGGTGGTAGTGGGTATGGAGAGAAACAGGGGAAGGCAGATTCTGCACAATTTAGTGAAAGATTGATGTCTAACATTCGAGAAAGGCTCCAAAATGATTCCAAGGTTGTTAGCCAAAGCCACTAGAAGAATACTGTTTTCATCAATAGGGCAAGGAAAACAACTCTCGGGTGGACAGTGTTGAAGTTCAGTTGTGGACCTGCTGAGCTGAAGCCATTTGTTTTACTTGTAAGTGTATAGAGCAATTCAGCATTTAAATATACTCATCTGGAGTTGGAGAATGCTGTGGAACTGGAAATACAGTGCCTCTTCGGCATATGAATGAGGTTTAAAGTCATATGAGGTGGCTGAGATCATGACAGGAAGAAAGAGCCAAGGTCTGTACTCTGGGCACTACAACATGAAGAGATTGAAAGAGAAGGCTTACAATGGCGACGAGAAGGACCAATCAGTAAGGAAAGAAATCAAGAGCTCCTGGCATCCTGAAAGTGGAGTGAATAAAGCAGGGTACAGAGGAGAGCATGATGATGTTTTCAGTGCTTCTGCTTAGTCACATAAGATGAAGACTAAAGAACTCACCGTTGGGTTTGGCAATGTAGAAGCTATTGGTGATCACAACAACAGCATTTCAGAGGAATAGTAGGGGGAAAGGAAAGGAGGAGAAGAAGTGGAGACAGAGAGTAGTTTATTCTTTCACAGATTCTTGCTCCAAAGGGGACTGAAGAAAAGGGGTTGGGAGTCAGTAGCCGACAGGAGAAGTAGAGTGACTTTTTTATTTTTCTTTTAAGATAAGAGGAATAGCATGTTTTTATGCTGATAGATATGTTCTAATAGAGTGAAACATTTAGGAAATAGATGAAAGAATAGTTGGAGCAAAGTTCTCAAGGCAAAAGCAGTGGAATTTAATTGTACAGATGAAGGATTGATTCACGGTAGGCACGTGCATAGTTCATTTGTTTGTGTGTAGATGTTGGGCACGTGTGTGGGGGAGGACTGAAAGTTCGCTTCTGATTGCTTTAATCTTCTCAATGAAGTAAGAAGCAAAGTCATTAGCTTCAGTTAGAATGGAAGAGGTGGTGTTTAGAGTTTAGGAAGAAGATGTGAAATAGTCTTCTCAGAGTGTGAGAGAGTGAGCGGGAATAGTATGGTCCTGAGGTGGCATTAGGCTCTCTGTTGCATCAGACGGTGAGATGAGTCAGTAGGGCTGTGGTTTTTTCCAGTCACATTCAGCCTGATAGGTGGGAGTAGGTGAGAGTCAACCGTGGTTGTGGTCTGCCAACAGTGTGACACAAAGGAGAAAAGAAAGAGTTGAGGAGTAAGCAAGCGAGTGGTTACATTGTTGGCCATGAAGATTAAGCAAGGTTAGGAGAGGAGAGAGGACATTAAGAGGGTGGGTGAGGAACAGGGGGAGAAAGCTGAATTGGAGGTCCCAGTGGGATCAGCAAATCGTTGAACTTGAGTATTAAAGACAATGAGCCAGAAAGATCTCATCAGTTTTACAACATGTAAGAGCCATTGGGATCTGAAGGTGAGAAAATGATTGAATTTTGTTTTTATTCTTTCACACAATCCATTGGTGATCTCACGTAAATGAAAGTTTTTAACCCTACTTATATTTTAAAAACCCGTCACAGTCTTTGATGGTAGAAAACTTGGCTATTTTAAAAATTCCAAATATTCTCAAAAATCTTGACTTTTATTACACCCTTATTTTTTAATCACCTTTTAGTTTCATGTATTAGATCTTCTTGGAATGTGGTAGACATTTTTAACAATTAATAATTATCACATCACTGGAATATAAATTTTTTGGTATGTTATTTTTCTGAGACTATATGGTCATTTATCTGGTTGGTAAGCACATTAGATTTCTCAAGTCTACTTAATCTACACATAATTAAAACAGGTATTACATAAGATTGTTTTATGTGAATGGTCAAAATGTGTTCTTCAGAAAATAGGAAGGTAGAAATTATTATTTTCTCCTTATAGAACTCCATATTTTAGTTGTCTATAATTATGCCAAGCTTTAATTTTTGCTATTAGAGCCTTAAAATTATTAGATGTCATGAAAGAAGAAACTAGAATTTAGAGTTGGGAATTAATAAAAGGTTGCTATGATAGAAAAAAATGGTTAATTTTTATGATTTATAGTGTTTTATCTATCAGAATTGTATTAGATTTCACTTTTCCCTTTATGAAAATGTTCCCTCATTCATGTAAGCATATGAAAATTAATTTTGTCTTTGTTGCCTTCGTAAGTACAACTTGATTTGGTTTTAGCGACTTCTTAGGAAAAGAGCTTAGGACAGGGGATAATTTTGAGGCTATTTTGATTTAGCAAAACCTAATCAATAATTGTCAACAATTTTTTAGAAATGTTGGAGCAGCCATGCTAGTGAGACTTACCTTAAGGTTTTTAGTGATGATGTTTCTTAATTGATCTTGATGGAATCTCTGCATGTTGGAAAGAGATTGATGTTTGGAAAGAGAACAAATGAGCCAATGAGCTTAGTGGCCTTAGCATGTTCTATAACAAGCATGAAATCAACCTGCCTGTGTATTTAGTAGACTATTCTTTCTTTGCTTTCTCTGAATCCTAGGTTTCTGAAATAAAGGAATTTTATTTTGTTACATGAGTCTTTGGGTGACTTCTAAAACCCATCATTTTCAGTAATAACTTCAAAAAAATGAATGTGTATTTGATTAGTAAATATATTTATTTGTATTTTATTTGCTTATATTTTTAAGCTATACAAAGTTTATACATAGTTTAATGAAGTACCATTTGCTCCAAAGTAGTTATGTTTTAACCTCAACACACTATGGACTTTCTGCTGAAAATCTAAGTGCAAGCAAACTATATAACTGTACTGATTTTATGGTATCCTAGAAGTAGATTGATTATTCCAACATATAGTAATTCTTTGTTAGATTCAGGGTCTTTGAAGATATTATCTTTTCCATGTTTGTATTCTTAGAGTTAGCACAGCTCATTAAACAAGGCCCTTAATTGAATAATGTTTAAGAAATTTATAGATGATGTGTTCTCAGTGCTTTTTAAATAATTCTGTGAGGAAAAAAACCTGAGAATAGTCTACTGGTATAATGGTTAGAGTACTTGTCTTGGGGATGTTATCTTTTCTCTGGAAGTTTTAGTCTCAGATGTTAGACAGTTCACCCTCTGAAACATACTTAGCAGATGAATCGGTTATAATTACACATGGCCTTCCTGGCTCAGATTCCAATCTGCCCTAGTGTTCCCTTCTCCCATACCAACTCATTTCCCACATTGGCATGAGAGCGGCATTTCAAAAACACCAATCTGATCACATTCCTTATTGAAAAGTCTTCTATGTGAGCATTTTCCCATGCCCTTGCAGGTGTAGATTAGTGGCTCTCCCTGTTCTGCACCTGTCTCTGTGTATCAGAATGTTCATCCCCCCACCACATGTGTAGATTTATGGGTTATAAACTGTGCCATAGACACTGACTTTCAGTTTTGTGTCCCTAGATCCTGCCTTCTGCAGAGTAGACCCATGAATAGATATCTTCACATGTTTATTTATACCTCAACAGCATTTTTCATTCAGTAATATTTTAAAAATATTTCTGGCTCCACCCTTTAAATAAATTCCTTCACTGCATAAACACAGTAGGAGGACACGAACCTACAGCTCCATTCTCAAGTTGGCCATACTACAGATTTCTGTGAAATCAGACAATAAGGCAGACTTTGTGTAATTTCTGGCATGTGCTAATTTGCATGCTTGTGAGTGTCCTATTTTTATGTAATTGTCCATAAAAATGTGGCATGGAATCTTCATTATTTTTAATATAGATACCACATGCCCATCCAAATTAAAAATTTTAAACAAATCTACTTTTTCCCTCCTATATATTAATTAGTCACTTTAAGACATTTTTGATATTATAGCTTCTGTCCTTAGGTGAAGCTGTTAAAGTTAAGTAAGTGTGAATATCTGTTAAATACAGTTCTTGTAAGAGCACACGTACATTTTATATATTGTGAGAAAAGCATAATTAATAGCTAATTAGGATAATGAAAGTAATATACACCAGATGTAGAGAAGACCTTGTGGAAAATTCGTATGAATTAGATAACATGTGATGTGGTCAAAGCAAGCTTGTTGAGAAGAATTAAAACAGTGGACATGTGGAGGGACAATCAGTGGCTGTCTAGCCCTACACCTTGGGAATAATTTAATCAAGTTTGCTATTGTAATACTCAGGGCTTCAAGCTGTTCCATTTTCACAAGTCAATAACTTGGGATTTGGACCTTGATTTGCAGCATTCCTATATGGTCAAGGTTTCAGGTTGAGATGATCACTTACCAAGTAACCTAATAAAAACATCTCCATGTGTGAGCATGGGAAAGCCATGAGAGTCTTGAGTGCTTTGAGTCATGCTGCACATCTTCCAGGTACCACTTCATTAGGACAAGTCTAATTGCCTCCCTAGTGGCTCAGCAGTAAAGAATCCACCTGCCAATGCAGGAGACATGGTTTGATCCATGAGTCAGGAAGATCCCTGGGAGAAGGAAATGGAAAGCCATTCCAGTATTCTTGCCTGGGAAATCCTAAGGATAGAAGGAGCCTGGTGGGCTACAGCCCACGGGGTCACAAAAATGTCGGATATGACTTATCGACTAAGGAATACTTGTGTTAGTAGAAAATGTAGCTCATTTTTTATTTAGTGTTCATTAGTTGGCAATAGACTGATTTTATTTTTTCTCACTCCTCCAAAATAGTCACCAGAATTTATTATAAGAAACTAAAGTTCTGTAATTCCTTGGTTGGCTTATATGGCTACATTTTGAAGTAATATATGCACATAATAGTTATCATATTTAACATCTTTTAAGGACTCTGTGGGAGAGGGAGAGGGTGGGGAGATTCGGGAAAATAGCATTGAAACATGTATAATATCATGTTTGAAACGAGTTGCCAGTCCAGGTTCGATGCACGGTACTGGATGCTTGGGGCTGGTGCACTGGGACGACCCAGAGGGAGGGGAGGGGAGGGAGGAGGGTGGAGGGTTCAGGATGGGGAACGCGGGTATACCTGTGGCAGATTCATTTCGATATTTGGCAAAACTAATACAATTATGTAAAGTTTAAAAATAAAATAAAATTTAAAAAAAAGATCTTAATACATACCAAGCATTGAGCTAAGTGTTTAACATACATTATGCCACTGAATCCTCACAGCAATAAAGTGTAGGTGTCATAATCACTATTACCAACCATTTTCACATGAGGTAATTGGTCCATAGGTTATGTAATCTGTCCAAGGTTACATAGATAACAAGGGAGGAACCTGAGGTTTGAACCCTAGTACTCTAGGGAGAAGGCAATGGCACCCCACTCCAGAACTCTTGCCTGGAAAATCCCATGGATGGAGGAGCCTGGTGGGCTGCAGTCTGTGGGATGGCAAAGAGTTGGACACGACTGAGCAACTTCACTTTCACTTTTCACTTTCCTGCACTGGAGAAGGAAATGGCAACCCACTCCAGTGTTCTTGGCTGGAGAATCCCAGGGACGGGGGAGCCTGATGGGCTGCCGTCTATGGAGTCGCACAGAGTCGGACACGACTGAAGCGACTTAGCAGCAGCAGCAGCAACTCTATCTTCAGACCACTTGATTTTATCCATATATATATATGTTGTTAATGATGAGAAGAAACAATTACACCCTTTTTTAATTACATACTCTGGGAGTTGGTGATGGACAGGGAAGCCTGGCATGCTGCGATTCATGGGGTCGCAAAGAGTCCGACACAACTGAGCGAGTGAACTGAACCGAAGGACATAGAATAGGTGTAGTCTTTTATGTGATGTGTCATATTTATTAACTAACTTTTATCAAAAATTAATACAGATATAAGCAGCATAGCTATAATCCTTATGATAGGTATTTTTTCTATTCATTGCTGCTACTAAGTCGCTTCAGCTGTGTCCGACTCTGTGCGACCCCATAGACAGCAGCCCACCAGGCTCCCCCGTCCCTGGGATTCTCCAGGCAAAAACACTGGAGTGGGTTGCCATTTCCTTCTCCATTTTCTATTCATTAGGGGTTATTAATTTATGAGCTTTGGAAATCTGCCTTTAGACAGAAATGCTTAAGCTAATACTCCAACTCTGAATTGTCTGTAAACGAAATCCACTGACATTATTCACTAGGATGTTTGTCAGTTACAATGTCATAGATCTACTAAGGAACTAAGTGTAAATATAAACCTCATAGATATAACTCAATTATAGTTAAAATTAATACGTCTAGTCCTAGTGAAAACACTTGAGTTCTTTTAATGGTCAAGAGGGACTTTGCTGAATCTATTTTTTTAACAAGAACTATAGTTGGGACAGATTGAAGGCAGGAGGAGAAGGGGATAACAGAGGATGAGATGGTTGGATGGCATCACCGACTCAATGGACGTGAGTTTGGGTAAACTCCGGGAGTTGGTGATGGACAAGGAGGCCTGGCGTACTGTGGTTCATGGTGTCACAAAGAGTTGGACACGACTGAGTGACTGAACTGATAGATTGAAATGGGCATATGAAAACTAGAGTTAAGCCAAGCTTTACATTTAAGTTTTCAGTGTGAAAGACAATGAGTGTGATATTTTCTGAGTATATTAACAATTATAATACCAAAAAAAAAGAAAAGAAAAACTGCATAGCTCCTATGTGCATGCTGAGTCACTTCAGTCATCACCGACTCTGCAACCCTGCGAACTATAGCCCACCAGGCTTCTCTGTCCGTGGGATTCTCCAGGCAGGAATACTGGAGTGGATTGCCATGCCCTCCTCCAGGGGATCCTGACCAGGGATTGAACCTGCATCTCTTATGTTTCCTGCATTGGCAGGCGGGTTCTTTACCACCACCACCACCCGGGAAGCCCAGTTCCTATGTGGGTGGACAGCATCGTCTGATTGTGAGCTTCCTTCTCAAATCCTGAGATTGTATCTATTTTTAATTCTTTTGTGCATAAGATACTTTTTCTATAGGTTTGCCCTTGACATTTCTTATTTCTTGCAGTTTAAATGGTCAACTGAATTCTGTTATAAATTCTCATGGATTACTTTATAGTGGACTCTTATCTGTCCATGCTCCTTGTTGTTATTGTTCAGTCACTAAGTCATGTCTGACTATTAGCACCCCATGGACTGCAACACACCAGGCTTCCTTGTGCTTCACCATCTCCCGGAATTTGCTCAGATTCATGTCTGTTGAGTCGTTGATGCCATCCAAACATCTTATCCTCTGTTGACCCCTTGTTATCCTGCCCTCAGTCTTTCCAAGCATCAGGGTCTTTTCCAATGAGTCAGTTCTTCACATCAGGTGGCCAAAGTATTGGAGCTTCAGCTTCAGCATCAGTCCTTCCAATGAATATTCAGGGTTGAATTCCTTGATGGATGATTTCCCCAGGATGGACTGGTTTGATCTCCTTGCTGTCCAAGGGACTCTCAAGAGTCTTCTTCAGCACCACAGTTTGAAAGCATCAATTCTTCGGTGCTCAGCCTCCTTTATGGTCCAACTCTCACAGTCATACATGGCTACTGGAAAAACCATAGCTTTGACTACATAGGGGCTTCCCTTGTGGCTCAGCTGGTAAAGAATCCTCCTGCAATGTGGGAGACCTGGGTTTGATCCCTTGGTTGGGAAGATCCCCTGGAGAAGGGACAGGCTACCCACTCCAGTATTCTGGCCTGGAGAATTCCATGGGCTGTGTAGTCCATGGGGTCACAAACAGTTGGACATGACTGAGCAACTTTCACTCTTCACTTTGACTATATAGACCTTTGTCAACAAAATGTCATCCCTGCTTTTTAATTCTCTGTCTAGGTTTGTCATAGCAAGACAGGAAGAAAAATAAATGAGTCTGCTTTGTTTAGTATATATTGAAATTTGCATATCCATCTAGGCAGGGCTCAGAGAATTGCTTTCTAAGGAATGCCATGTTTTTTTTTTTTAATCTTACCTGACTTCTATATTTTTTTTTACCGACTTGGGATTCTTGAACACCTTTACTATTTAGGGAAGCATTTCCTTAATTGAATGCCAAATGCTTTTGAACTTACTTTCTTATTTTCTTATTTTATTTATTTCAAGTTATTTTAGTGTGTGTGTGTATGTCAGCACATAATTTTGATAGTGATGCAGTGTATTCCCATTTAACAAAGGGGCTATTGAATAATCAAATGGAAAAGATGATATAAATTTTAAGTTCATGGGAAAGTGTTTTTAAAAGAGAGAAAAATAATTCCTGCATGTAGAAATAAAGATTAAAATATATGAATTGACAATCAGAGGAATAAACTCACAAGTTGTTTCTTTGGGGGCAGAAGACAGTACCATTTAAAATTCTAATCACTCAGACTTTTTGATCACATATAGATAAGATTAAGAATGATAAATGTTGTATAAAAATTAGTAAGGTATTAAACTTAGAGTGTCATACAGAGGAAAATGGATTCCAAATGGGTTACAATCCCTGTGTAATTGATAAATCCAAGAACTCTTTCTTTGTGAAATGTGAAAGCACAATAAATATAGATATACTGTAACAACTAATAAGAAAATTATATGCAGAGAAAATAGCATAGAAGAAAATATGCTGAAATGCACACCTCTATATCTATTAGATAGTTCTGGTTTTTCTTTTTAATAACTTTTGTCTTTTTCCTAATAAACATGAATGCCTTTGATATGAGTGAAAATGTACAGTTCAATTTTTTAACAATATATCTTAAAAAGAAAGGATATTTTTTTTCACTTCCACATGTTGTGTTTGGCCTTGTGTAGGAAAAGAGGGGGCTTATATATTTTTTAATTTACAGGCTTATTTTTATTATTAATTCATATGGTTTTCAATTTCTTTAGAAAGATGTACGGGACATCCTCACCCCAATCCAGATTGAAGCCACTTACCACCTGGGGCATCATGTCGTCAGTAAACGAAGTATAGAGGAATTCCCTCCACTTCAGCCAATTCTTCAGCAGAAGAAAGAAAAAGACATCATTGAGAAAACAGTAGGAATACTTTTCTTTATTTGAAACGTTATGTGACATACAACTAAAGAATTTTTTTAATATTATATAGTTATGTGGAAGTGAATCTTTTTAAAATTTTAATGAAATTTTTTTATAAAAAAGATTTATGGTATGTCTTGTTTTCCATTCTTTTTTATTTTCCCTTTAGGATATTGAACTGAATACTTTTAACTATGCATTTAGTCATAGCAGTGATTTCCCACATATACATAAAATGTTAATTTTCTCTTCTCGATACCTTGTCAATGAAGAAAGTATATTTCTAGCAAGGACTTCTAATGGAAGTGAGCAGCATTCACAAGTTATTCAGGTCATCATGTGTGTTCAACTTATCTTTCTCATTTTCTGTCTCCTTTTTCATTTTGTCTCCCTCTCACTCACCTTGCCCACATATTCATTCATGTCTTATTAGTCAGATTTTACTCATTTATAAACATGGCATTTATAAACATGGTATTTAATTACACAACAGTTTCTCTTAATGGCACCCCACTCCAGTACTCTTGCCTGGAAAATCCCATGGATGGAGGAGCCTAGTAGGCTGCAGTCCATGGGGTCGCTAAGAGTCGGACACGACTGAGCAACTTCACTTTCACTTTTCACTTTCATGCATTGGAGAAGGAAATGGCAACCCACTCCAGTGTTCTTGCCTGGAGAATCCCAGGGATGGGGGAGCCTGGTGGGCTGCTGTCTATGGGGTCGCACAGAGTTGGACACGACTGAAGTGACTTAGCAGCAGCAGCAGCAGCATATGCTTTTCAACCACATCTCAGGATCTAAATGCATTTTGAGATTGATCCTGCATGCTAACTAGTGAACTGCTTTTTAAAATGTATGCCAAAATCTATCAGTTTCACTGACAGTTTATTCCCAGGAATCCAGTTCAGACTTTTACTATCCAACAGCAAAAAGACAGAGTCAAAGGCTGTTTGGAGCTGTGGTAAAAGTACTCATTAAAACATTCACTTATAGCACACAGAATGCAAAAGAGGAAAAGGACATTTAAAGGTCTAGGTCATATCCTGTCCAGGCAAAATTGCCTCTAAGTCACTTTAAGATATTTGAGCTCAGAATCAGCACTGTCTGCTCTCTGTGCTAAATCAAATAAAGATGATAACTTAAGAGCAAATTTCCTCTATACCCTTGTATGAAAATATTCATGGAAGTCAGTTTTTTTCATTCTTTTGTTGAACTTCAGCCTTCAATATCAACTACCTTTAAATGCCTTTAATAATGAACATCTCAATATTTTAAGTACCTAAGCTCAAATCTTAGCAACTTGTAGTTATATTAAAATGAGCTACATTTTGATTCTTCAAACAACCTGCTTCACAAATAAGAGTAGTAGGAAAAAGTTATATTTAAGTCGTCTAGAGGACGATTTTCACTTACACTTCCCTGTGCTCGCCTGGCACAGGCAGTCTCTGGTCTGACATGCCATTTGGCAGTGCCCCACTCACTCTGCATTTCATGGCCTGGCCCCTCCTCTGACTCTCTAGATTTCTCTCTTTTCTGTCTCTCTCCCCCCTTCACCTGCCCCTCTCTGCTTTCTTTCTTTTTATGTCTTTTATGTCTGTATTTCTTTGTCCAGCTTATACCTAAGGGCTTCCTGTGTACCTTACAGTATCTCTGGGTCCTATTAAAATGCTCGGAATTAAATAAATTCTGGAATCTATTGATAAACTATCATTTGTTTTCATTCACTGTATCTTCACAGTAAAAATTTCTACATTTTATTATTTTCAACAAATATAAAGTCACTGTTCTACCACCTGTGAAAACTGTATCATGCTTACGCATAATAAGCAGGATCCCATGGCAGCACCAGAAAATCGAGAGGAATTCAATGAAAAAGTCTTGGCAGCACAAGTTTTACACTCTTACAGAGGTTACTATCACAGTTTGATTAAACTTCTTTTTATACAACTACTATGAAAGAATTTTTTTTTTACTTAACACAGTTAGATTTTAAATTTACCTATTGCAAGAACTTGGTTCCTTTAGTCCTGGAATTGTTAGCTGAACCTTCTAATTCTCAAATTGAACTCTTTGAAAGTTATCAATTTGCTATATTAATTTTTTCTCATGTATTGTAGATAAATTATTCTTTAAAAAACATGGAAATAGGCCTACTGATTTTAACTAAAATAAAAAATATTGTCATTTTATTTCCAGATAAACTTTGCCAGATTTTGTGCCCATGAAAACTGTACTGCTGATCTACAGGTTTCTGCAAAAATTGGATTTTTGAAGTAAGTGTACTTTGCTCTCTGTTATTCATCAGGATGGGGCACTTTATATGTGCATGTGGGTTCTAAAGAATAAAGGACTAAGAACTAATCATTGGGGATTAACAACGTTTAAAGACCTGGGAAAGAGCAGCATTATGCTGAAAAAGACTAAGTGATCTATACAGCAGTCATATAAGCATACGTTCAAAGGTGACCACTTATTGAAAGAATGAGAATGGTTGAGCACCATGGTTTTATCTGGCATAATTTTAATCTTTTTATTGATAACTCAGGTATTTCAGGATGTGTTTTAGATTATCATTAATATAATTGTATTTATTTTTCAGACATTTTAAAGTGCCTGTTAATAGAATTTTAGTGGCAAAATGAGCTAACCTTCATTACATAATGCTTAGCATTTTATCATCCAAAAACTGTTAACGTAGTTTAGTGAAGTGTAAGTGTTTGTTGCTCAGTCATGTCTGACTCTGCAACCCCATTGACTGTAGCCCACCAGGCTCCTCTCCGTGAAATTCTCCAGGCAAGATTATTGGAGTAGGTAGCCATTCCCTTCTCCAGGGGATCTTCCTGACCCAGAGTTTGAACCCAGGTTTCTGGCATTGTAGGCAGATTCTTTACTATCTGAGCCACCAGAGAAGTCTGATGCACAAGTTGAGACTGATGCACAAAATCTCTAAGTTTATGTGACACATTTGAAAGGGAATAAGCCATTTTGCTTTTCTAAATTCACAGAAGGGAAAGAGAAAAAAGAGAATACATGTAACGTGCTTAGAATAGTGTACATAGTGCAAACTGGATAAATGTTTGTGAAATAAACCATTGTAATTTTGTATCATATTTATGTCCTCTCTATTGACATTGTTCTGCATGTGGAAGGGAAGATGTAAAAATGAAGATTGGAGATCTATATTTCAGGTTAAGAGCTAGCTGTGTATGAAAAGTGAGAGAGGCAAGGAGGCGTCACTGACAGGGCAGGAAAATGGGAGACTTCTTTGGGGATGTAGGGATATAAAGGAAGCAGGTTTAAACTGGGGTAATCTGAGTTTGGTGAGATTTCTGTATGTAGCTCTCCACTGGAAAATCTAGTTCAGGATTGTGTTTGGGGGTCCTCTACACATTAGTGACTTGGGAAAATGCCTGGGGTCAAAATGGAAATTTCACAAAGAACTAAGGACCAAATCTTGGCAAGGGTGGATAAATTTCATTTAAAAAGCTTAAAAAGAATAAGGAGTTACTCCAGGAGACTGGAAAAGAAACTTCATAGAACCAAGAGGAAAATCAAGTCCATGGTGAGCTAGCCAATGGAAAATGTAAAAAGAGAGACTTAATACTGTAATTTTGTAGAGATCGGAAACCATAATGAATAAGGAAAGGTCATGGAAGTTGGCACTTAAAATGTGACTGGTGGGGGAAAAATAGAAAGACACCAGCAAATTTTAACATAGAAATGTCTGCGCAGTTGTAGCATAATGATAGCATCAGTGATTAAGGGAATATTTATGTATTTATCAAAGGTTATTTATTTAATCATGGGACGATATAAGCAAATGTGAGGATCAAAGGCAGGGAAAAGAATAAATTGAACAGAGAGACTACTTAAATCCAGGGGACACTTTCAGATCCTGCTTGAATTCTCCCGTGAAGGGTTTGGCAACTGTTCACATTCCTTTTTCAATGTTTTTTGCTATCATTTCCATGATGCCATCCTACTCCCAGTCTCTTTGTGTTGCTAATTCTCTAGCGCCTCCTTCTCAGTGGTGCTGGAGGATCACTGATTTTGGCTTTGTTGGCTCTTTCTCACTCTCCCATATTTTCCCTGGATAATCTTACTCACAACTATGACCTCCCCTGGCCTGCCTCTCCTGCTGATGCCAGATCATGCCTCTGAGCTCCACACCCATTCATCCAGTGCCTATCACACATGAACTATTGGGTGCCTCGTCACTATCCACCAACGATACAACCATTAGATACCGAAGCCAACAACCTGGAGTTCGGCCTGCACCCTTCTCTCTTTCTTATCCCTGACATCAAATAAATTACCCAGCCTTATAATACGGCCACCAGATATACTTTTTATCCATCATACTACTCTATCTCTACGACTATTTCTCTGAACCAGGCACTCAATATCCTGCCTGAATCAATGGGCTTAACTGCTTTCTGGGATACTGGTGTCTGACTTTGCATTATTCGAATTCCTCTACCAAGATGTTTCCAGAGTGAGTTTTCTCACTTACACTTATGATAGCAGGGCTTTAGTAGTTCATTATAATCTTAAAATCTGAAGTCCTTAGTGCTCTTTCTTAGCAATTCCACTGAACTTTTGTCCATTGATTGCAGAATATTTATGGTTCCTTGGCCATACCATCCTCTCCTGAGCCTCTGTATCTTTTCACTTCAGCCTACCTATGTGGTTAGCCCTTATTTATCTTATAAATCTCAGCTGTTTCCTAGGTAAAGCACCCCCGCCCCCCGCCTCTGTCTCCAGCTACAAAAACCTGAGTCCTCCAGCGGTCCTGGTCCCATTGCACCTGTGCTCACCACTATCATTGTCCATCTCCACACTATCCTATAGGCTGCTTCAAGTGTCTGTATTTTCATCTTTGTGTCCCTAATGCAAAATACAGTGCCCGGAATGCTATTAGGTGACAAATGGATGTTTGCTGAGAATGCAGCAAGGTCCTGAAGGAAACAGCATGGGGATCAGACGCAGGGAGAAGGGTTAAGCTTAGAAAGTAATTAAGATTTTTCTTTATCTTGAGCTAAGAAACTGTGAACAGATGCTGACATTAAGAAATTTTAATGTGGTGGGAGGGGAAATATAGAGAACTCATGGATGGCCAGAATAAAAACTGAGTTTGTAAATGGAAAGTGAGGGCTTTGAGGATGGGTTTGGGACCTTGTGAAGGGAACGGGAAAAGATTCAAAATAACTGTAATAAATGGGATGGAGAGTCAACCAGGAATGAGTAAAAAGGTTGACAAAGTGCTGAGTACCCTGCTGGGGTGGGATGACATATGGCAGAGAATAAATTAATTCTTTTCACTTAGGCAATGCCAGGATAGCCTTGAGCATCCACAGTTGAGGGCCAAGAAGCCCTAACCCATTTGATTGATAATTGAACTCTATACTTAAATTATCCAGATTGGCTGCTTCGATAGTCCTAAAACAGCAACCACTAACTACTTCATAATTCAGCATGTAATTGTGGTGCCTTTGTTGAAATATTAGATGAATAATTTATAACCTTCCCATTCATGTATTTATTTTCTTCCTAAAATGCTTGGTCTTCCTGGTACTTTGGCTGGCTGTCATGAGCCTTTGATAAGAAGAATAATTTTGCATGGGAAAGATTATCTAAGATATAATTAAGTGGTGTTTTCATCTCTTTAAATCAGACACCCCCACTGTCACCTCATCATCTTTCATTGCAATCTCTCAGGCCCATGAAAAAAATGTTGAAATTTATAGGAACTTATGAAGAAGGCTAATTTCCTGAAGAATTAAAATATATCTTCCTGAATTAAGATATTAAATCATTAATTTAATTATCAGTTTTTCTTCATATTTCTTACAATAAGAAGTTACTTTCCCTACTTTGCATTTTAACTTGAAATAATAATGTTTCTTATTATAGTCAAAATATGAATAGTCCATTATGATTGTATGGTAAGACACTGTTTCTCAAGATGTGGTCTTAGAGTCACCTTCATGAGAATCAGCTGGGATGCTTGGTAGAAATGCAGGCTCTTAGGCCCCAACCATCCAAATCAGTATCCATGGGGACCAGGCCAGAGATATTCATTATTAAGAAGGCTATCAGTGGCTCTTATCAAACTAAAATCTAAGAATCCAAGAAACACTGTGGTTTAGAGTTTAGATTTGAAGTCAGACTAACCTGGTTCAAGTTTATCTATGGTTTACTAGCTGAATAACCTTTTAAGAGAAGACTTTCAACCTCTTCAAACTTCCTTCCTCATCGATAAGAAAGTAAAACAGTGCCTACTCTGTAAGGTTGTTTTAAAAATAAAATGCAGTGATGCAGACCAATACATTACCTAGCACAAAGCCTGGTACACATGGACATGTGATGTTATATTTTTTATAATATTATGATTGGGATATTTATAGACCATATCCCCCCAAAAGTTTCTATTTGGCAAAAAAAAAAAAAAAAAAAATGAACCGTTGCCAATGAATTCTAGACATTTTCTTAGTGTGTACTGGTTAATGTCCAGAGTTTATTGTTTCTTTATGTCCCAAGAGTGCTTCTGACTGTGCCTAGGTCAGTAGTTTTCAGTTCTGTGAAGCCTGAAGTGGCCTGAAAGCTAGTGGAAAGTATAAGCCCCACATCTTTTGCATCAGTTATGAAGGTTACAAGCTATTTCCATTAGGTAAATGATAACTATATATTGAAGGACTTCCCTGATGGCTCAGATGGTAAAGAGTCTTCCTACAGTGCAGGAGACCTAGGTTCGATCCCTGGGTCGGGAAGATCCTCTGGAGAAGGAAATGGCACCCCACTCCAGTACTCTTGCCTGGAAAATCCCATGGACGGAGGAGCGTGTTTAGGCTATAGTTCATGGGGTCGCAAACAGTCAGACACGACTGAGCAACTTCACATCAAATGATAACTTACTTGAAGAGTTTTCAAGTGAAAACTTGTCTAGTGAATTTTTAGGCCCACAGGTGAAGGGTTATGACCAACTGCTTTGCATTTTAATAAATTGTACTCTATGAGACAGAAATCTGCCTTTCACACATGAGTCCCACCTGCCTTCTCAGTCATGGTAGGCAAATTGCAATCATATGTTCTATGCCTTCTCCCAACTGTGACTTCACTGGCCCTGATGGCATGTCTGTGTCTCAGAGCTACAAACCTGCTTCAGGAGAATGTACTTACTCCATCAAGGACATGCGTTTCTGATGACTGCGATGACTGACTGTCAGCAGCAAGCTAAATAGCACTGATGCACTCCATTTCATGTTTTCATGAAGTGGAGGCTTCCTCCTGAATCTCTAAATTCTCAGGTCAGTAAACCCCATTCAAATGGATTTACACTGAGAAATGAAGATGACCAAATATACCTTTATCAACATTCCAAGTAGAATTTACAAACGCAGTCGCAGGTATCAGCCATCACACCAGCAGCTGAGAATCCAGTCTTTCATGGAGATGACTGATCTGACACTACTTCTCTTCTGTACCTCCATCACGCTTCCAGGGTAAGAGCTGGAGGTGTTTCCTGACCAAAAGTGCCCTCCTATCAGTTAGGAAGGCTATTGACTGTGAGTAACAGAATATTAGGCTAACACTAACTTACTGCAGAGAGGCATTTAATAATTTTGCAGAATCAGCAGTCTGGAGAAGGTGGATAGGTTCAGTGCAAAACTACCAAAATCTGAACATTCATGGTTCATGTTTATCTTTCCAGTTCTCTTGGCTTTTCTCTTGTGGTTATCAGATGGCTGTCACAGCATCAAGCTTCCCAATAAACAGAAAGGGGCGGAAGCAAAGTTCCATGTCCTCTTGAGGCTGGCTTTCGAGGAAGGGAAGTGTCTGAGCAGACTTGTTATCCTGATGAACCAGACTGTGTCACATGCTTCCCCCTGAATCTCTCCTGGTTGAAGGAGGATGGAGTCATCATGATCTTAGATTAGTCAAAATTGACTCCCTGAAGCCAAACAAGGACCTTAGCTTCTGCAGTATGGGGGACACTCCCTATTGCTTGAATAATCCAGGGTTCTGTTAGCAGATAAGAACGGAGATCACAGTTGGATAGACTGTGTGTGTGCACACACACACACGTGCACTCAATTGTTCAGTCATGTCCAACTGTTTGCGACCACACAAGACTGTGGCCTGCCAGGCTCCTCTGTCCATGGGATTCTCCAGGCAAGAATATTGGAGCAGGTTGACATTTCCTTCTTCAGGGGATCTTCTTGACCCAGGGATCAAACCCAAGTCTCCTGAGTCTCCTGCGTTGCAGGTGGTTTCTTTACTGCTGAGCCTCCAGGGAAGCCAGACCGTGAGCAGTGTGTAACTGCACTGCTTTTCTTACCCCCAAAAGAGTAAGTCTAACAACACTTGTCCATTTTTACAATGCTGATATTAGGAATATATGCCTCACTGATGTCACCGAGTCTGGGGATGAGGGATTGTATGCTTTATACACTAAACATTCTAATTACTAGTTCAGTCTTCCAGTCATATTCTTCTGCTAGCCTCCTTGGGGTCTCAATGAGTTTGTCTTTATTCAGTAAAATCTTCTTAAATGTCAGGTAACTGATATTTCCCAGCAGATTAAAATTTTCCTGTGCTTAATTTTTTCCCAAAGTCAGTAATAAAGACAAAAGAGGAGACATATTTACTTGGGCCTGTAGGCCACTTCCTGCAGGTTAGTTTTTTGTCAAATAAATGACTCATGTACATTGACATGGGTACATATTAATGCATATTATATTTTGTTCTAGCATCTTGATTAAAAAGATGCTTCATGACTTCAGTCATGCTTCATGACTGCTTCATGTTAGCTATGAAGCAGTCATTCATCTTATAGAGGCAAAATGCATTCATTATATTAAGACTTAGGAAGCATTTTGCACAAAACAGAACAATAGCATTCATTCAGGAAAAACATAGAGCCTGGTGCTGAAATACATCATTTTTCTATTTTCCCCTTATTAAGTTATGATTCTGTATGTACACAGTATCTTGATCTGCTTAAATTACGTGGATTCTAGGCTTCTTTGTAAATTTCAAGTCTGCATTATGCATGTTTTAATGAAGAATGAACTACGATTCCCAGGAAAAGCTCTGGTTCAGCCTTGTCGCACTTCCAGATGTGCACCTGGTCCTTTATTCTGTCTCACATAAAAAGCTGGTGGGTCTCTTTCTGCCGGCCCCTTGTTAATGATTCAAGGTACAATAAGATATATGCATATATATGTATCTGTACATGTATACACACACATACACAAAGAGTAGAATCGTAATCATGATAATGCGGCAAAATAGCTTAAAAATGGAAAATAGACCAGGAGCCTCGCTGCTGCAATGCGAACAGTGTGTGTTTCTCTTTAATTTGCTGTTGTCTTGGAACCTAGCTGTTTACGCAGTGCTCTCACCTTCTGTTGCTTGTCTAAGTGCCAACTTCTTTCCCAAAGGTGTTCAGTGACTAATGCTTTGGTTACAAGCCAGAATATTTTATAAATGTCTATTTCTAGGCAGCTCTTCTACAAGTCTTAATTAAACTTTAATGTCAAGCTGAAGTTTACTTTTGGAACCTCTTCGGTTCCTTTAGTTGTACTATGGTTCTGGAGAAGTGGAGGGGTTGTGGGATAGCCGTGTTTGTGCACATCTCCCCCCTGCCCTTAAGCACAGAGCCACCAAGCAGATGTGTGCTAACGTAACACAAAGGTTTGCAGCACAAGAATGAGCAAGTCACAGCCATCCCCTCACATGCTGGGAGAAAGAGCACACTGCCACTGAGTCAGATTCTGCCCTGAAATCTACCTGAGCTCTAGAAGAGTTTCTGCCTTGCTAGTTATCATTCATCCTTCCAGAAACATCCAACTTCTCAGACCCAGGGGTCAGAGCTAGAAATGCTGCCTAGGAACATTTTAATTCCTTTCTCCTCAACGTCATTACTATCAGACAAGGAATTATGAGGTCTGGGGGGTCATTTCCTCTAAGACAGCATCCGGTGCTATCTGAAATAATGAAGCTTCTGTTACTGTCAAAGTACTACAGATTTTAAATATAGCAATATGTGGTATGCTTATTTTGAAATAATTATGCTCTTTAGTCAGACTGCTCAATGACAGAGCCAGCAAACTTTTTACATGAAGGGACAGACAGTAAATATTTTAGGCTTTGTGGGACAGAGATCTGTCTCAACTGCTCAACTCTGCTGTCAGAGTGCACAAGTGGCCACAGATGAGTGGGCATGGCAATGTTCCAATAAACCTGTATTTGCATGACTGGGCAGCAGTCCAAACTTGGCCTTCAGGCAGCGGTTTCTGAACCCCTACTCTATGCAACACTTGCTTTTTATATGAGAATCCTGTAGGATGTTTTTATTTTTTATTATTTAAACATAGTTATTTATACTGTATTTTCTTTTTTCCCCACTTTATTTTTTGGAGGCTAATTACTATACAGTATTGTAGTAGTTTTTGCCATACATTGACATGAATCCACCACAGGTGTACATATGTTCCCCATCCTGAACCCCCCTCCCACCTCCCTCCCCATCCCATTCCTCTGGGTCATCTCAGAGCACTAGCCCCGAGCACCCTGTTTCATGCATCGAACCTGGACTGGTGTATTTTCTAAATGTAACTTGTTAGTAAAATTTCAACTGGTTGTCAGAATTAGCCTGATTTAGAGATTTTTTTCAGGAATTAGTCCTGGGTTAGGGGTCTGCTCATAGATAGACAGACTGATGGACACGGCGTAATTACATATATATGTTTACTGGAAAACTATAGAAGCTCCAATTTGGAATTGCCAAATTCCCAATGAGAGTTGAAAAGATAAATAAAATATAGCATATTTATAAACATTAGTATGCACACTAGTTAGAAGAAACACTTTACAACTCTATGCATCAATATAGATTAATCTTAAGCACAAAATTTTGAATACAGAAATGTCAGATCCTGAAAGGTTACATAGTGACTCTGTTTATATGAAGTATAAAACTGAGCAAAGCCAGTCTAGACTACTAAAAGCAAGATAGTGGGTGGTGGCAGTCATTGGAAGGGGGCACAAAGGTGTTTCTTTGATGGCAATACGTTTTTCTCAGTGTGAATGCTGCTTTCACACATGTATTCAGTTTATAAAAAGGTACTGAGTGCTCCATTTAGGTTGTGTGCATTTCTCCTTATGTGTGTTCTACCTTGATAAGAAAGTTTAAAGTGGTAAAACAACTAGGATAAGAGGGGAAGAACTTTTAGGAATTAGGTGAAACGTCTGATTTCTTAAAGATGTTAGAGGTATAAAAGTAGGGACATGTGTCCAAAAATTATAATTTATAATCCTGAGGTTAATAATATTTTGCTTCTTAACAACTGTACTCTTTCCAGTATCAATGTTGCCATCAATTTATTGGTCAGCTCAATAGCTGTGTTGTCGCTAAAACATGAGGTTGTGTGGGTGGGGTACAGAACATATGAATGTGGTAGTAATAGATGTTTACTTTATCTTAATGAAACATTTGGAATTTGCATTCCATCACTAAGCAGATAAGCATGGCTGTAATTTCATAGAATGTATATAGTTCATGAAATTTTAACAGTCACTTATCCAATAGTTCCTCAATGTTTCAGAACTTTCTTTAGTGTTCAGATCAGATCAGTCGTTCAGTCGTTTTTAAGGTTACTGCACTTACATACCACACATATACTCTGAACACTAATTGTGTTGCTAGCCTTGGAGAAAATAGTGATAATCATGACCCAGAACATTTCTCCAAGAAAACTTATACTAGTGGTGAGAAAAAACCAGACAGTGTGAACTTCCTGGTTTCTAGGGCTGCCCAGTGTGCGGGATAGTTGGAGAAACCACTTTCATTAGGGAGGAGGCAATGCTGGGTGAGGGCGCTTAGCAATGAGGATCAACTGGAAGAACTTCTGAGAACTCTCAACATTGACACTCAGGCCAGAACGGGCACTCACCTGTCCGTTTGGGTGTGCAGCAATGTTCTCGTTCTGATTCACAGGATGCTGAAGCATTTTTGCAGTTTTTGTAATTTTGCCCATTGATTAGCAGAGGTGACCAGTCTGCCATAAGAAATTAATTCTAATCCGACAGATTTTAGTGGCACCCGTTTGCTGGCCACAGCGGCCCCTTCCCACGTTGTGCTCACATCCCTCAGGACGGCTTCTATTTTGGTGGAAATAGTCTGTTCTTCTTCCTCAGTTTTCCCCATGTCCCCCTGTGGCTTGGGAAACAGCTAATTCAGTGTCTATTTAAGGATCAAGAAAGAAAATGAAAAAAATCTTTTAGGAAAATATTCTGAAATAATGAGAAAAATATGTAAAATGATAGAAGCAGGAAGTTAAACAGAAAAACAGAAAGCAGTCTAGTTTAATTATAACTAAATTTTAAAACTTTTCTTGTGTAATAATTAACTAAATTTATCTGAAACCTGGGATATTGAGTTCTTTTTAACATAGATTTTTATCTACTTGCATGGGGTCATCTCCTATGGTTGTATTTCCAAGTTAATATTTTATTTCAGGATAAATAAATGAAGAGATGGATTTTTAGTTCCCAAACAAAAACTAAATAATATTACTTCATTTTTAGACCACATGAAAATAAGACCTATCTTGCTGTTGGAAGTATGAAGACATTGATGTTGAACGTGTCTTTATATAATGCTGGAGATGACGCATATGAGACAACTCTGCATATCAAACTCCCCACCGGTCTTTACTTCATTAAGATTTTAGATCTGGTAAATATCAAACATATTTTTGGTCATCTGATGCAAACAGCTGACTCATTGGAAAAGTCCCTGATGCTAGGAAAGACTGAGGGCAGAAGGAGAAGAGGGCGTCAGAGGCTGAGATGGCTGGATGGCATCACTGATGCAATGGACATGAACTTGGGAAAACTTTGGGAGATGGTGACGGGTGGGGAGGCCTGATGTGCTGCACTCCATGGGGCTGCAAAGAGTCAGACATGACTGAGTGACTGAACAACAAGTATCAAAAGCTATAATCGCATGATACTACATATTTTACTTAATTTTTTAAAGAATTTAAATTCAATGAATGACTATCAGTTTGAGGTATAAATATTTGAGGTTCGAGTCTTAATATTCACACTTAGCACTCAGGTTTCCAGTGTTGTTACTTTCTCTGTGCTCCTAAACAAAATGGCGAGTTTCTTGGGATATGACTGAGATCAGGAGAGTCAGCTTCCTGCTTCCAAATGCTACTATGGGACAGAAGTGACTGTCCAGTTATGCAAGCAAGCTGCCAGGTGCCACTGCTTTCCTCCCTGGTACATCCTCACCTGGGGCTGTGATGCTGCTCCTCGAGGTCGGGGTCCGGACGTGGGCAATACTGGTCTTCCATGCCGGGCTCCTGCAGATACTGCTCTGCGTTTTAGGTTCACATATACTGTCTCAATCCCACAGAACTTCCAAAAAGCTAGAACCAGTGTCAGATTCCAAAATACCAGTGTCATCCAGCTTTCACGCAAGTTTCTCTTTTCCTGAAGGAGTCTGGAGCATCTAGAAAGCTTTTTTTCCCCCTTTTTACCATTGTGCCTTAGTCACGAGCACTTAAATCCATCAATGAGGTATTAGTAATGTTGAATTCGAAAGAGCAATGTTTCAATCACTTTCTTCTTGGATATTTCTCTGCCTCTTAGAAAATTTACCCATCTCTCACCCAGAGACTTTCTTCACACTAACGGCATTTAGAAAGTGTCCTGACCTCTCACAGATATCTACTACCCACTTCCACTAGAGCCTTGGGGGCCCATCTGCAGTGGTGAGAGGAAAAACTCAGCTACTGAGGGAAACATGCACCTGTGAGTGTACATAAGTGTGTATTTCCCCAAACATTTGAATATATGTATCCTCGTGATTCGGAGAAGGCAATGGCACCCCACTCCAGTACTCTTGCCTGGAAAATCCCATGGGCGGAGGAGCCTGGTAGGCTGCAGTCCATGGGGTCGCGAAGAGTCGGACACGACTGAGCGACTTCACTTTCACTTCTCACTTTCACGCATTGGAGAAGGAAATGGCAACCCACTCCAGTATTCTTGCCTGGAGAATCCCAGGGACGGTGGAGCCTGGTGGGCTGCCATCTATGGGGTCGCACAGAGTCGTACACGACTGATGCGACTTAGCAGCAGCAGCAGCAGCAGCAGCATCGTGATTTCAGTGTTTATAATTAAATACCTTTATCACATTCTCACATCCCAGACAGAAGAGGGCCAATGAAATGCAGACCGTAGGAATTCCTTAATAATTTTTCAAGGAACCCTGAGTTAAACAGTGAACACAGAAACATGGCTGAAAGCTATAAGTCCAGGAAATATTCTCTGGAGAATTTATGTGAACTTTAACTATAAACTTATACACACGTTTATGTAATTTAATTCCTCCTGATTTATTCCAAAATTAAATAGAAAATAGTCTTCCAAGGAAGTACATTCTCTGGGGATGATTTTCTTTTCAAAACCCATCCTTAAAATATGTGACAGACTTCTTGTCCCCTTCTACCTAAACCAGTTGTATCATTTTTCCTTTTAGGAAGAGAAACAAATAAACTGTGAAGTAACAGACAGCTCCGGCATAGTGAGACTTGACTGCAGGGTTGGTTATATATATGTAGATCATCTATCAAAGGTAAGCATTTATAGTTTTTGTTACTCACAGGAATATAAAGTATTTTCTGTTTTCTGTATCTGTGCTGCATACAAATAATTTGTTGTTATTTACTAAGTAGCTAAGTGAAGTCAAACCAAAACTAACTGGGTTTGAGATCTTTGAGATTTTTCTATTCTTGGCAATGTTCACTGTTTAAAAAAATAAAAAAGCAGGGGCACCTGTTTATGTCAGGATGGGCATGTGAATGCTCAATCAGAATTCTGCTCCCCAGTCTCACACTTCCCAATACTCCCCGCCAGCCCACCCCAGGTGACTCTATCTGCCAGGCATGTTACCTCTGCTACACAAAAAGGTGTTTCTGGCAAGAGTCCACACTCAGGTTGTTAAAGCATCTCGAGTTTTTGTCGTTCTGGACCTGCCTCTCTTTACATTCAGAGGAGGCTTTGTCTCTGCACGTCACTTGTGGGAATGCTGCCGCTTTAACATTGCCACAGACCCCACAGCTGCCCCGCAGCTCTGTCTTGAGGGGTAGCCTATGCTTCTAGAACAGCATCTCAAAGCTGCATTTCACAGATTGTAAACAATAAGAAAAACTAAAATTCAGATTGTAAAAAAAAAGAAAAATGTTTTTGATTATTTTTAAAATGGGCGTTCCCTGTCTGTGTTTTTCAGACAGATGTTAGCTTTCTTCTGGATGCCAGCTCACTCAGCAGAGCAGACGAGGATCTCAACATCACAGTACATGCCGCCTGGTACTTTTCATTATGAAAAAACAACTGTGTTAGATGAACCCCTCACTTTTGGGAAGAGAAACAGGGGTCACTTTAGGGGAAACATGGGCTATGTTCCATTATCTGCAGGAGAAAACTTCTCTTATGTGATCTGTTAAAACAAAAAACCTTCTAACCTAAAGCTTTATAGCATAGAGATAAATGGTAAAATAGCAGCGTAGATAATGACAGCAAGTTTCTGCCAGCTCTGACATAAAATTTTTTTACTGTTACATCTGCTTTTATTCTAACTCTTCAAAAAGCATATTTTAAACCAACCTCCAAGTACATGGGTGTGATTAGTTTGCTCTGATGAGAATTTTCGTGCTGAGTGGATTCTAAGAGTCTCTTCTGTTTGCTTTTGTAGTGAAAATGAAGGGGAAACAGGCGATGTGAAGCGTAATAAGGTGACTGTGACAATACCTCTTAAGTATGAAGTCATGCTAACAGTTCATGGGTGAGTAGACATGAAAGCCTGCTGTAAAATTCTGAGCTGATTTTGAGTTCTGTTGCTTCTTAAATTATTGGTCAAAAACAGGTTTAAAGTTTCTTATGAAAAGAGCATGCACTGTTTCTCTTAATAACCTCGGTGTTGGCAGCCTATCGCTTAGCTGTTTGTGATTTTATCTCACTCTGTAGTCATCACTGAGACCACCTTACATTAATGTCCTGGGGGAGGATATTTCTTCCTGGAAGAGTCCACCAAACCTGTAGCAGGCCACATTCAGCCTTTTTAGCTATACACCGCACAGGCCAGGGCCCAGAGTGCTGGCGTGTACTTTGTAAGGCTCTGCCCAGTGGCCATGGCAAGTGTGAGGTTTAGAGAAGTGAAAGCTTGGCCACGTCTCTCTTGTCCCAGCCCTGCACCTACCTGCGTGGCAGCTGAACTGATACAGGAGAGCTGGCTCCCCTGTCCACTCTCTACAGCTGTGAGTTACAGAGTTCCTCCCCTACAGCCCCAGGGCCAGCATTCACTGACTCCTCACAACCTTAGTAATTCTTGGAGTGGACCCTTCTCTGATTCAGGAAGGAGATGTGAGGAGAAAGAATTTTTAAAATAGTATTGAGAAAATCTTTCATAATTTTACTGGAAAATATTAAGCCGATTAATCTTAGTTTAAAGCACATTCTTAAAGCAATAGATGATATGAGATACAGAATGAATAGATGGGCTTTTCTAATTGCTCTAAATGTAAATCGCCTCCAGTCATTTTTAATCAGCCATAATGATGGCACACAGGTATATAAAAATAAAACAATGGGACCAAGTCTCCAGTTAAATAAATCAAGCAGGGGGGAAAGGAAGCCCTACGAAGGCAGGACTGAGGAGCAGAGAGAAGCTGATGCCATCTTTCTTGGATTCGAATGCGTATCTCGCCTCCTTGATTTTGTTACGATGAGTGTGTCGTTCCGGTTTTCGATTAAACGCATCTTGTTATTTTGAGCAACAAATGCTCTGCAGCTATGAAGCTGCCTCAATCTACAGCATTTGGATATATCTCTTTGCTGTGAAAAAGAGCCTCTAACATATTACCTCATGCGTGTGTGCTAAGTCGCTTCTATCATGTCCAGCTCTTTGCAACCCCATGGACTGTAACCCGCCAGGCTCCTCTGTCCATGGGATTCTCCAGGCAAGAACACTGGAGTGGGTTGCCATGCCCTCCTCCAGGGGACCTTCCCAACCCAGGGTACGAACCCACGTCTCCTACAGCTCCTGTGCTGCAGGCAGATTCTTTACTGCTGAGCCACCAAGAAGCCCATATTACCTCATATTAGTTGCCAAATATGCACAACTTGGGGAATCGGGATTTCCCTAGAAAAATTCCTTGAACTTCATTACCAACCATGCATATGTTTCATCTCAGGTAAAAGAGTAACAACCTTGTATTTTAACAAAAACTTGCCCTACTTATTGGTGTTTGAATTGTTCCCCAGACTTGGGGTTCATTACAAATAGCCAGCAGGAATTGGTGGATGGTGAGAAGTAATTAAAAAATCTGTCAGATACATTGAAGTATAAGTGGATATTGGAGCCTGAGGGCAAAGCTAAGAATTTATCTCATATTTTTCAAGTTTGCATGAATCATTTGGGGGCTGAGAGAGAAGGAACGGTCACTAGAGTGAGCTGGCAGTGTTGGGAAGGAAGTAGAGGCTATTGGTGGGAAGAGAAATTGTCACCCAAACTAGAGCCCACAGCTTTCCACTAGCGCCACCTGGGAAATTCATTACATTTTCACAAAAATTCTTATCTTAACAAGAAAGTGTTCTCACCTTTATCAAAAGTATTCCTTGGTACTTAGAGGCGTCTGTACTCTGAATTATGTCATATTTAAGAGATACGCTATATTCAGACTGTAGAGAAAGGTTTTTCAAGTACCTCATCAAATAAGACAGTTGAATTAAATCTGAATTCTTTTCCGTCAGGTTTGTAAGTCCAGCCTCATTTATGTATGGACCAAAGGAGGAAGATGGGTTTGAAATGTGCACGACAGAGAAAATGAACTTCACTTTCCACGTAAGATGACTGTGCGCATATTTTGTATTCATATTGTGCAAGAACTGTTACTGAGGCACTGCTCCAGAGGACATCATATGCGTGTGATGTCCCTCAGGTTCGGGAGGCCACAGCTGGCTGAGGGCGGGGAGAGAGCTGCTCCAAGGCTCATGCCCTCGCTTCATGGGCCCCTTCTCTCCCATTCGTCCTGTCCCTGTTACTGAGCCCACGCTCCTTATAGTACAAGTGGGAACAGAGGTGATGCCTGAAATAGGCAAAGTTATGGGAGGAGCTGACTATGCTTGAGATACATGCAGAAATCAGAATAGGTCAAGAGGAAGGCATCTTTTGGTGCCAATCAGTGAAACTTGGTCCCAGCTTTATACAAATCCTAACATTACCAAGCAAAGATTTTACCTCCACATCTCCACTTAATGTCCACTTGGTCAGCCTTACAGGCCACTGGTATATGCCTCTGTGACAAGTGATGTATCGTTTAGTAAATCTTTTTAAAAGTAGAGAATATTATCATCATCCAGAAGTATTAACATACTAATATATAAGCTATAAATTCATTAACAATTTTTTACTGTCAAACTGAAATTTTTGTTACAGCATGGATGTTGATAATGAGCAAGTAATTGGAGACAATGTCCAAAAAAATTTTTTTCAATCAAAAGCACTACTCAGACATTCTCAGAGCTATATAAAAATCTATAGAATGTGAGTGAGTCTGGATTAGGCACATTATGATAATTGTAAGGCAGTGCTTTTTAAAAGGTGTATCAGAATCACTTGAGATGTTTATCCAAAACGCAAACTCCTGGGCCTCTGCCCCAAATCTGTGGAAGAAGGGTGACCTCAGAATGCTCTTGAGTCTATACTCAGGTTATTGTATTGTTATACTAGAATACACTAGTATTGGGGAAATGTAGTCTTCTACTTTTAAGTCCCCAAGAATGCTCTTGTCACAGTCCAATGGGGGTCTGTGTTCTGATAAACAGAAACTGAGTTGGACTCTAAAAGGCCTATTTATTTACAAATAATAGTTTAAAAGTATTTTCTAGTTAAATTACAGTGGAGGGACTGGGCCTAGAGATGCTTTCAGTCTGTAGGCTTGATGAGTTGTTCAAGCATGAAGATGTTCTCGGAAGTCTAAATGTGATTAGATGAACACGAATAAAGTATATTGCAGGAAAGCTTGGTGATTTTCTGGCATCAGGAAGACCTTGTCTAAAGGTCTGGGTAGTGCTGGGCCCCATGGCTGACACTGCCTTTTACAGCTGCCCTGTGCTTCCAAGACTGGCAGTTACCACCTGTCCCAAAGCCAGGCATACTCCCGCTTAATCTACGTGTCTGCATTCAGAATATTATTGCAAGACTTTGAGCCATGGTGTTTCGTTTAGATTTTATAGCACATCTCTTTCCCAACTTATTGTGTTGGTTTTATAGTTTTCAGGAGGCAGTTCAGTTGCTCAGTTGTGTTGGACTCTTTGCGACCCCACAGACTGTAGCACACCAGGCTTCCCTGTCCATCACCAACTGTTGGAGCTTACTCAAATTCATCACTGAATCAGTGATGCCATCCAACCATCTCATCCTCTATCATCCCCTTCCAATCCTGCCTTCAATCCTTTCCAGCATCAGTGTCATTTCCAATGAGTGAGTTCTTCACATCAGGTGGCCAAAGTATTGGAGTTTCAGCTTCAGTGACATCAGTCCTTTCAATGACTATTCAGGACTGATTTCCTTTAGGATTGACTGGTTTGATCTCTTTGCAGTCCAAGGGACTCTCAAGAGTCTTCTCCAACACCACAGTTCAAAAGCATCAATTCTTTGGCGCTCAGCTTTCTTTATAGTCCAACTCTCACATCCATACATGACTACTGGAAAAACCATAGCTTTGACTAGATGGACTTTTGTTGTCAAAGTAATGTCTCTGCTTTTGAATATGCTGTCTAGGTTGGTCATAGCTTTTCTTCCAAGGAGCAAGCGTCTTTTAATTTCATGGCTGCAGTCACCATCTGCAGTGATTTTGGAGCCCAAGAAAATAAAAGTCTCTCACTGTTTCCATTGTTTCCTCATCTATTTGCGATGAAATGATGGGACCGGAGGCCATGATCTGTTTTCTGAATGTTGAGTTTAAGCCAACTTTTCACTCTCTTCTTTCACTTTCATCAAGAGGCTCTTTAGTGTTTTGCTTTTTGCCATAAGGGTGGTGTTATCTGCATATATGAGCTTATTGATATTTCTCCCAGCAATCTTGATTCCTGTTTGTGCTTCATCCAGCCTGCCATTTCACCTGATGTACTCTGCATATAAGTTAAATAAGCAGGGTGACAATATACAGCCTTGATGTACTCCTTTCCCAATTTGGAACCAGTCTGTTGTTCCATGTCCAGTTCTAACTGTTGCTTCTTGACCTGCATACAGACTTCTCAGGAGGTAGGTCAGATGATCTAGTATTACCATCTCTTTCAGAATTTTCCACAGTTTGTTGTGATCCACACAGTCAAAGGCTTTCAGTTCAGTTCAGTTGCTCAGTCGTGTCCAACTCTGCGACCCCATGAACTGCAGCACACCAGCCTCCCTGTCCATCACCAGCTCCCGGAGTTTACCCAAACTCATGTCCATTGAGTCAGTGATGCCATCTAACCATCTCATCCTCTGTTGTTCCCTGCTCCTCCTGCCTTCAATCTTTCCCAACATCAAGGTCTTTTCAAATGAGTCAGCTCTTCGCATTAGGTGGCCAAAATATTGGAGTTTGAGCTTTAACATCAGTCCTTCCAATGAACACACAGGACTGATCTCCTTTAGGATGGACTGGTTGGACCTTCAGTCCAAGGGACTCTCAAGAGTCTTCTCCAACACCACAGTTCAAAAGCATCAATTCTTTGGTACTCAGCTTTCTTTATAGTCCAATTCTCACACCCATACATGACTACTGGAAAAACCATAGCCTTGACTAGATGGACCTTTGTTGATAAAGTAATGTCTCTGCTTTTTAATATGCTGTCTAGGTTGGTCATAACTTTCCTTCCAAGGAGTAAGCGTCTTTTAATTTCATGCCTGCAATCACCATCTACAGTGATTTTGGAGCCCCCCCAAAATAAAGTCAGCCACTGTTTGCCCATCTATTTGGGAAGTGAAGTGATGGGACCGTATGCCATGATCTTAGTTTTCTGAATGTTGAGCTTTAGGCCAACTTTTCATTCTCCTCTTTCATTTTCATCAAGAGGCTCTTTAGTTCTTCTTCACTTTCTGCCATAAGGGTGGTGTCATCTGAATATCTGAGGTTATTGATATTTCTCCCAGCAATCTTGATTCAGCTTGTGCTTCCTCCAGCCCAGCATTTCTCATGATGTGCTCTGCATATAAGTTAAATAAGCAGGATGACAATATACAGCCTTGATGTACTCCTTTTCCTATTTGGAACTAGTCTGTTGTTCCATGTCATAGTCAGTAAAGCAGATGTTTTTCTGGAGGTCTCTTGCTTTGGAAATTTGATCTCTGGTTCCTCTGACTTTTCTAAATCCAACTTAAACATCTGGAAGTTCATGATTTACATACTGTTGAAGCCTGGCTTGGACAATTTTGAGCATTACTTTACTAGCATGTGAAATGAGTGCAATTGTGTGGTAGTATGAACATTCTTTGGTATTGCCTTTCTTTGGGCTTGGAATGAAAACTGACCTTTTACAGTCCTGTGGCCACTGCTGAGTTTTCCAAATTTGCTGGCATATTGAGGGCAGCACTTTCACAGCATCATCTTTTAGGTTTTGATATAGCTCAACTGGAATTCCATCACCTCCACTAGCTTTGTTCATAGTGATGCTTCCTAAGGCCCACTTGACTTCACCAGGATGTCTGGCTCTAGGTGAATGATCACACCATCGTGGTTATCTGGGTCATGAAGATCTTTTTTGTATAGTTCTTCTGTGTATTCTTGCCACCTCTTCTTAATATCTTCTGCTTCTGTTAGGTCCATACTGTTTCTGTCCTTTATTGTGCCCATCTTTGCATGAAATGTTCCCTTGTTATCTCTAATTTTCTTAAAGAGATCTGTAATCTTTCCCATTCTATTATTTTCTTCTATTGCTTTGCATTGATCACTATTTTGGCTCAATTTTCTTCTTCAGGGTTCTGCAATCCCCAGATTTATCAATGACAATGATAAATTGTTTTATCATTTATCAAGAATTTGATATTTGTATTTATATTATATGATATTTATATATCATGTTATCAAATATTATCAAATTACTAAGATATATTATATATTTATATTTAACATGATCAAGAATCATGACATTTATCATTTATGAAGAAATATCTTCCCTTTATGCATATTAAAAACCTGTTTTATTTTTTCTAAAACCTAATTAAACCTACCCTTTTCTAATTTTCTGAGTTCTTCCGCATTATAATTACCCTGAACTTAAATATATTTTCACTCATTGCTGATGATTATTCTCTCAGCACAGAGTGACTGTATGAAAACAACATATTATTTAGAATTAGAATACCTAGGTTTCGGTCCCACTTCTTGCCATTTTTTGACTGTCATCTTGGATACAACAATAATCCCTCTTAGCATCTTCCTGAGTTGGTGAATCATAAAGTGTTAGCCCGCCTCATGGAGTAGTTATAAGGAGAACTATCACGTTTTCTTAGATCAGTAATGTGCCAGGTACAGTCTTGAACAACAGAGATTTGAACTGCACTGGTCCACTTAGATGTGGATTTTTGTCAATAGTAAATGCTACAGTTTAGAACCAACCGCTGGTTGGTTGACTCTGTGACTACAGAGAAATCATGTACATAGAGGGCTGCCTGTAAGTTACACTTGGAGTTTCAACTGCACTGAGGCTCAGTGACCCTGACCCCCTGAACTGTATATCATCGATGTCTTTTTCTTCAGACTATTTCTGCAATAAACCATCAGTGCAAACGTTTTGTTCTAATCACCAAAAGGAAAGGGCTAGGAATAATAACCAGTTATATTATTAGCAAACATTTTAAAGTTCTGATAGTGGATATTCTATCTCCCTTTGCTGTGCAGGTACCAACTACACACCCCCACCCTTATAAATGTTGCATGAAATACACGGGTTCACCTGAGAAGCTCATTGGTATCCGTACTTTTATAAAACGTGTTTTTTGAGTGTTTAAAACTTTTTCCTTATCAGGTCATCAACACCGGCCAAAGCATGGCTCCAAATATTGGTGTGGAAATAATGATACCAAATTCTTTTAGTCCCCGAACCGATAAGCTGTTCAACATTTTGGATGTCCAGGTAAAAATGGTGTTCCTTCCTTTCTTCTAAGTCATATTGCTAAAATGGAGGGTTGTTACCTTACTTCAGTCACACTTGGTCTCAGCTATGAATTCACCATGCATTTGTTTTGTACACTTTGATTACTGCATTACAACTGTGTGATTACAGTGGAATCTCTACATGTGACGATAACAAAATTATGCTCTATCTTTTGGTAGATGTTCTTTGATTGGATTCTCCATAAAGCTTGGGACCAATGTTGAAAAATCAGTACTTCAGCCTTTTATTATCAAATAACTACTAAGAATCAATATTCTTATGTTGATTCTATCTGAATTATTTTTACCTTCCCAGTTTTAAGACAAGCAATCAGCAAATAAATCCACTCAGTAGATTTGAGAGGTAATCCTTAAAAATCCTACTTGAATTCCAGATTGAGATGGAAGGGCAGGCTGCTGTAACACTTTACTGTGTGTCTAGAGCCAAAGACATGTTCAGTTTCATGCTAATGTTCAGTTTTCATACTGCCCTAATTTTTTTAAGGTTCAGGCCCTTTGATAAATTTAGGACTATATCAAGCCTCTAAAATTTTTCTGAGTTTTATTGCATTTTTTTAACCACAAAGATTTAACCTCTCCCAAATCTGTCAAAAAATATTTTCATATAATTTTAGAAGTATTTGATATATTTCTGAAAAGGTAAGCTGTGAAAGGTAAGTTTTAAAGCCATGTAGCTGTTGTTCTTGCCAATATACCGGGTAAGAGTTTTCTTGCTTTCTGTCTTTGTAGACTACTGCTGGAGAATGCCATTTTAAGAATTATCAAAGAAAGTGTGCATTGGACCAGAAAAAAGGCACAATGGAGACCCTCAAAGATATATTCAGATTTCTGTCAAAGACTGATAAGAGGCTCCTGGTAAGTTTAAGTGTTTTGCTTTCCAACGTCCAGGACTGAAACACTTAAAATCATGGACCAAGAGGTTTGAACTGTCAGCTGAGTATAGGAGAGAAGCCAGGTCAGGTAATGTTCTTGTGTTGTGAGGAGCAGGCATGATTGGAGAGCTGAGATACACCCAGGGTTAAATATATACTATATACTGCTGCTGCTGCTGCTAAGTCGCTTCAGTCGTGTCTGACTCTGTGCGACCCCATAGACGGCAGCCCACCAGGCTCCCCCATCCCTGGGATTCTCCAGGCAAGAACACTGGAGTGGGTTACCATTTCCTTCTCCAATGCATGAAAGTGAAAAGTGAAAGTGAAGACGCTCAGTCGTGTCCGACTCTTAGTGACCCCATGGACTGCAGCCCACCAGGCTCCTCCATCCATGGGATTTTCCAGGCGAGAGTACTGGAGTGGGGTGCCATTGCCTTCTCCTATACCATACTAGTCATTATTTATTTAAGTGCCCAATTCATGCCAACCAGACATTTGTGCCAGACCCTTTAGGAGGTTGGTCAAGATGTTGTCTTCAGCTGAACAAACTCTGGTTGCATGAAATTTCCACTCTTTTTCATTTTAGTGACTATATGGGGGGGGCAGACAAGGAAACCCTCCAAAGGATCCAAGTTTGATCATAGAACATGTAACTAAGCAAATACTCTCATGTGTTTTTTCCTATCCCAGAATATTTTCATAAAAATAATGAAACATATAATACAGTTCGAATACTTGTTTTTGTTATAATTTACTATAAATATTTGTGTTTTCTTTGAAGCAAGATCATTTTTAAGTGCCACTAATGAAAGCATATCCTTAATTCCATGTTTATAGCAAGATAAATTTTTGCAAAAGCCAGAAATGAGAGCAGATCTTGAATTCCACGTAAAATATTTTAGCCATCTTTTTTAAAATGTTGAAATTTTAACATAGCTCTTTTGTATTCTTTTTAAGTACTGCATGAAAGCTGATCCATATTGCTTAAATATCTCATGCCATTTTGGGAAAATGGACAGTGGAAAAGAAGCCAGTGTTCACATTCAGTTGGAAGGTCGGCCATCCATTTTAGAAATGGTAAGTCTATGATACAGTGGCAACTTTGTGGATAAGATTTCAGACAGACCTTACAAACACAGCCATCTTATACAGGTAGGATGGTAAGTAAGGAGGCATTCAACAAATTAAGAAGGTATGATTGACTGTAAAATCTGGAATGAAATTCTAAAACTGTTCCCATTTATCACTTCAAAATACACTGTCTAAATGACATGGTTTTAGTAACTAAACAGATAACATAGACTATAAAATAGACTATAATTAAGAGATTTTAGAAAGCATGTCCAACTATTTATGACTGTCACTCAAATCAGTTAGCTGCCTCAACATTTCATATATCCTTAAGTTATTTACAAATTATGCTAAAAGACCTACTATTGTATATAGTATACATTTACTAAAAATTAAGACTTCCATAAAATCTAAAACATCAAAATTTAACAAAACACATACAAGAACACAAACACACTTTTAAGGACATGAACTTTGAAGGCTTGAATTAAAAATTACCTAAATACATGTTAGACTTCTTGGAAAGGAGTGTGTATATTTATGAGAAGTACTTTGAGATATAATTTTCTTATCTGATCAATATGGGTAATAGATCTTTTTCAGAGTTGTTCAGATGAGATGATCTTTATAAAGAACTTAGTACATAGCACATAATAAGCCAAAGGAAAGGACAGCTATCATGTTCTGTTAAGAGGAGAAGTTGAAATTACCACAAGGTGGTTAAGAGGAAGACACATCAGACAGGGAAATATGAGCGCTCCATTTTAGTTGTAAGTTATTTAGACTTTGGCAGTCTGCCTTCTTACTCTCCAGGGTCAGTGTTCTCACCAGTGGGTGCCAGTGGCATTTTGGACCAAATACTTCTTTGTTGCCAGGGGCCATCCTGTGCTAGTAGGATGCTTATCAGAATAGCTGGCCCCTACCCGCTAAATGCTAAGCACCCCTTCCCCATGCCTGCCAGCTGGAAATGGCTCCAGACATAAATGACCATCCTCCAGGGTACAGAATCATCCTTGGTGAAAAGCACTGCTCCAGCTAAAGCACATAATTTATTTTTAGCTTAAAATTCTGCATGTTCTCTCCAAAATGTTAAATAACCTTTAGACAGTAGTTTTAACATTTGCAGGTCATAGACTTCTATAAGAATTTGATCAAAAAATATAGTCTCATCTACCCTAATGAATGCACATATGAAAAAAAAAATCTCAATTTTGAATAAAATTTCAAAGGGCCTTAGAGTTTGTGAAGCCCATCTACAGATGTCTAAGCTCTGAATTCTCGGTTATGAAGTCCCTCTCTCGGTGAGATAGTCAAACTGAGTTCATCCAGTGATTTTATTTTTGAATGCTATAAATATTTGTACCAGATTTTTTCATTATAGCATTTGATATACTATCTGTATTTGATCAGATCTGATCAAATACAGATAGTATACCAAATACTATAAGAAAAGCCCAAATAAAATTAATTTGAGGAAATGTTTATCAAACAAAGAAAGTCTTCCCTAACGAAAAAATATACTAATAACTATCAAATAATATTTAAATATTAATTAATACAAAGGACATGCCCTTGGAACTAAAGGAAGCATTGCATTGCAATTAAATACAAATGGTGAAATAAGTTGGAGAAGATAAATTGTGAAAACTTAGTTTCTCATGATCATTACCTGCTATATGTTTTCATGAAATAAAACTATGTCTCTTTTCTTTAAACAGGATGAGACTAAAGCATTGAAGTTTGAAATAAGAGCAACAGCTTTTCCGGAGCCAAATCCCAAAGTTATTGAACTAAAGAAGGATGAGAATGTTGCACATGTAAGATTACCTTTTTAACTGAAACATAAAGATTATGGGAAAAAATATTGCTAGGGTGTTTTGTCAGGAAAACCACAGAGAGCCTAAAATACTTTACTGGGGAGCGGCATTTTCTACAACTGTCAGGAAGGAACGAAACAGCTCTTTCAGAAGGTGATTTTGGTAGAATGAATCGGAGGAAGAACCACAGACACAGCACATTACACTCCCTGTTTCTGGTAAACATTTACCAATGTTTCCTATGGTTGTGTTAGAACAGAGAGAGAATGGGAAGGACTATTCTAAATACTATTGGGGAAAATAGAGGGACTTCAAAGGAAATAGAGGCAAGTTTTTTAAATGGTGGTTCTTTCTTTTGGTTAATTTATGTAGGTTCTCCTCGAAGGACTACATCATCAAAGACCTAGACGCCATTTCACTATAATGATTATTTCAAGTAGCTTGCTACTTGGACTTATTTTACTTTTCTTCATTTCTTATGTTATGTGGAAGGTAAGTCTTTAATAATTACCAATGTTGAACCACTCAAAATTCTATTCTTGAGTTTTCTCAAAGCCAACTTGTGACTCCCACATTACTAGATTTAAGTATTTCAGTATTTTTAATGTTAACTTTACATTCCTAAGTGGACTGATATTTAATAGTATTGATCACATGTTTCTCTTAACTTCAGTACCAAAGTCTTTCTAGAAAAATATGCTTTCTTAAAGATAACTGATTTTCAATGAATATTCAATATAACAGTTTTTTTTATGTATTTATTTATTTTTAAAATTTATTTGGTTGCACTGGGGCTTAGTTGTGGCACCTGATATCTTCCGTATTAGTTGTAGCATTCAGGATCTTTAGTTGCAGCATGCAAACTCTTAGTTGCAGCATGTGGGATCTAGTTCTCTGACTAGGGATCGAACCCAGGCTCCCTGCATCAGGAGCATGGAGTCTTAGTCAATAGACCACCCAAAGCATTTGGAAAGCACTGCACATTTATATGCTGAATTTCAGAAACCCTATAGTAACAACAAAACAAGGCTGTATCTCCCAAACTAATTTTTACTGACTACAATTGTCATTGACTGTTTAGACATTTAATATGTTCATAACTATACAGCAGTGATCATACAATGTTATTTTCAGGCTGGCTTCTTCAAAAGACAGTACCAATCTATCCTACAAAAAGAAAACAGAAGAGACAGTTGGAGTTACATTAACAGTAAAAGTGATAAAGATGATTGAAGACATGTCAAGTTAACAGAACAACTCAGGTTACAATATATTAAAAAAAACATTTTAGATATTGTTTACAAGAAACTTGTAAACAGACTTAAAGACTTACACACTTCATGTACTTCTTTTAATAATGACCATGTGACATATTATGTCTTCAGCATTGCTTGGACTTTTCAACTCCATTATCTTTGGATATATTACAGCATTACCTTTGGAGTTATTTTCTCTCAGACGATAATCTTGCAGCTCTTAAATGGATATAAAAACACTAAAGCATCAACTTATTCAAGAGAAGTAATCCCTGGAAGATATCTTGAAAGTGCTTCTGAATTAAAATTATGTGGAGGAAGTAAACAACTCATCTGGACAAGACTTAGACTCTTAGTATCATTCCTTTAAAAGAAATACCATTCACCATATGTGTTTGCTTTGGTAAAATTAATTCCACCCAGTAGGCGATGACTCATTCCTAATAGCTCTTTGAGGATTGTTTGGAATATGTTCTCTAGAAATATTTAGCAGAAGTTTTCAACAAGCTGTCACCAAATTTTCTAATGAATAGAAAAGAACCACTATCATTTTGAAGCAGATATCTTTAAAGACACTGATTTTTAATCTATTTCCTATGAACTTTGATCAGCAAGCAGTCTATGAATATTATGGCCTGATGAACAAAATTCAGACTGAACTTATACACTGGTTTGAGCTTAAAGGGGTGATTTCTGGATAATTATTGTTTATACAGCCATATATTTCTTTCTGTACATATATATATACATAATAAGTTTCTAAAAGAACATATATTTATATAGGTGTAAATCCAATGTCTTTCTGTAACACAATTTTATCAAGGTAAAGGTACTGAAGAGTAAATTTTAAAAATCCATCTTTAGTCAAATCTTTTGTTTATAAAAACAATACTTAGAATTCTAATTTATATTCTAAAACAGATTGAATGTTGCACTTTAGCTGATATTAGAAATATAAATACACTGATATATGTAAAATATGAAAACTGTACCTCACTAATTTTTTAAAAATCAGAGCCTTCCAAAGATGATGTTGGGGACAAATATTTCATACAAATTAGATACTGTTTAAAATGCGGACTGTTAAAATTCAGCAAACAGGTAAATTCTAATTTGGATGTTATTCTTTTCCCCTCGAGTGTAAGTATGAAATGTGCTCTCACCAGCACTATAAGGGCATTCTCTTCTGCATGGAGCTAGAAAACAAAATTCACAAATTTAACTGTACATTGAAAAATGCAGATTTAGCTTGGATAAAAATATGACATGAAAATTTCCATGTTTTAGTGATAAGTGAAATATTTTATGTTTTTTGTTGATCTTACATACTTTTATAATGAAGTAGTTTCTTTCTGGGTCTAAAATAATTTATCTTTAAATGCCTCTTCATTTGCAAATAAGTCTTTTTTTATAATATTTATTCTTGCATATGAACTAAATGCTGATAACTGCACAACATAACGTCATCTGATTTGTTCCTACATCTAACTTGATATGAAGGTTGTGGCCAAATTTTCAAAATCTGTTATGGGATGTGATAAGTTAGGGGCCAGTCTTTACTGTTATGGAAAAGGATTTCTTCATATGAGGTCCCTGCCAACAGCTGTCTTCCTCAGACTGCTTCATTTCTGTTATCTGTTCACATATTGTGGCTGGAAAAGGAGAAATGCACAGCAATCGGTGAAGGCATTTGAGCAGCGAGACCCAGTGAGCATGAAACCTTCTTAACTTGGTGTGTAACCAATAGAAATTAAAAATTTTAAAGTAGTTCTTTCAAGAAAATATCTAGGCTCATTGATAGAAAATCAAATTCAAATTTAGAGCTGCTTTCTCAAGGATGATCCCTGAGGAAATTTAAATCTAGTTCTTTCCTACTAGAAATAACAGCATTTCAGGTTGCACTGAGTTCAGTGTAAACAGCATGCTAGAATCGTCAGACAGCAGGGCTTTCAGGAACAAGAGGAACACAGCTCCCTACGGGGCCACATTATGACTCCTTGTATATTTTGCATACTTTGTGTATAATGGACTTCAAACTCGAATCACTTTGAGTTTTCAACTTTCAAAGACCGTCACAAAATTGGTGCTATAACTTTTATCCATCTTTTTTGTTTTTGCCAAGTAGTCTACATATTCGAGATTTTGAGGAAAAAAATAGTACTATTTCTGGTTATATGATTTCCTAAATGCATAATTTTGAAATATAATCTTGCTGGAATACTTACCTCATCAGGATATCAGAACATTCTTACATGAACTCTGATCTCTTGGCACCAGGCTATCGAAATTTAACATCAGAACTGATGGACTCAAATCCAGGAAGAAAGAATCCAAATTATTTCACTTTGGAATTAATCTAGGTTAAATATTGATATATCTTGTTTAAATTTCAAATACCGGAGATGTTTATTTTCCATTCCAATAAATACTCTCCAAAAACCAAAATTTCAGTTGTTTTGTATATATTTCATGTCTTATATTTTTAAGTTTAGAAGCTAATTTTAGTAACAAAAAATAGCAATTTTAATTTCTTTTCAAAATAGAGATGTTTTCCTTATTAAAATATCTGATTAATTAAAATATAACATATCCTTTCATATTAAAATTCTAGTTTCCACATTCCTCTTATAAACAACTACATGTTACTTTGGAATCATTCATTTCTTCCATGCTTCTTCCATAAAGATTGATAAGTCTTGGGTGTACTCTGTAAAGAATATAATATACATGACAGATTATTTCATTAAGCTATCATTCTGTTGTTTTTCATACATAACAACACCTATTGAATGCAGTGCATACTGCCAAATTCAAATCTAACGATAACCAACAAACATATATTCATGGCAGAGCTGCCAACTAGAAAAAATGCAGGGCCTGATAAATCAGTAGCACTAATTCCTGTAAAGCCCAGTAAATTGTGGCTGTACAAAGCTCACATCTTGCAGGCCACTCAGGGAGCCCTGCACACTTCCACTCACAGAGTCATAATACTTATGGAAAATGAATTTGCCTGTTTATAATCAGTTGCTCTTGCTAATAAATATTATGTAAAATTGTTCTTATGTAAAGTATGCTTTGGAAAGATGATAAAAGCAAACTGCTGAACACAAGTATTTGTTGTGGGTAAAAGGAAATTTTAAAAGTGGTTACAGGATGCTTGGGGCGGTGCACTGGGATGACCCAGAGGGACGGTATGGGGAGGGAGGTGGGAGGGGGGTTCGGGATGGGGAACACGTGTACACCCGTGGTGGATTCATGTTGATGTATGGCAAAACCAAGGCTATGGTTTTTCCTGTGGTCATGTATGGATGTGAGAGTTGGACTGTGAAGAAGGCTGAGCGCCAAAGAATTGATGCTTTTGAACTGTGGTGTTGGAGAAGACTCTTGAGAGTCCCTTGGACTGCAAGGAGATCCAAACAGTCCATTCTGAAGGAGATCAGCCCTGGGTGTTCTTTGGAAGGAGTGATGCTAAAGCTGAAACTCCAGTCCTTTGGCCACCTCATGCGAAGAGTTGACTCATTGGAAAAGACTGATGCTGGGAGGGATTGGGGGCAGGAGGAGAAGGGGACGACAGAGGATGAGATGGCTGGATGGCATCACTGACTCGATGGACGTGGGTCTGGGTGAACTCCGGGAGTTGGTGATGGACAGGGAGGCCTGGCGTGCTGCGATTCATGGGGTCGCAAAGAGTCTGACACGACTGAGTGACTGATCTGATCTGATTGTAAAGTAATTAGCCTCTAATTAAAATAAATAAATTTAAATTAAAAAAATAAAAAGGCAAAAAAAAGTGGTTACAATTTTAAATTGTAACCATCTGCTGTTCAAATGACTTCATGAGGTATAAGATCTTAATCTATTTTTAAAAATTCAAAGTGGAATTTTCAGACATACATTATCTGTATAGTTTATGAAGAATGGTAATTTGGAATGCCAACATAGAGACTCATAACCAAAGAAAATGGTTGTACATAACAACTGGTGAATAAATAAAAAGTTATACTTTTTATTAAAATTGTTCATGTGTCTTTTTATGTGTTCCTGATTTACTATCTAGCCAGCTAGGCAGTGGTATAAATGGTATTCAATGGTATAAATGGAAACTTCTTGTAACCATCAGTTCCGTGTCTGACAGACATATAAGGTGGGGAATACTTACTTACCTAACATGGACCTCTGATGCAACTTGCATTAAATCACCATCTACATTCCAAGGGAAACAGTTTCCTGAAGCAGTTTCATGTGGTCCATGATCTTCCTCTGGATGGTGTCCACTGCTGTTACTCTTTGGGCAAACTTTTACTTCTTCAACAGTGTAAGTATCAACAAATGGAAAATTGAACTAAAAACAAATTAATGCAAATAACCTTGGTACTTGTTTTATACCTAACTGTAATGCAAATTAGCAAAGTTCACTGCGCTCTCACCTGCAACTAAACATCAGTGTTCATGCTGATGTTTTTACAGCTTTGAAACCTATCAGTATCAGTCTCTTTGGATGAAGCCTTTTCTGAAGCTTTGCAAGTTCATTCAGATCTAGCAACTGGCAAAATTATTTTCCGACAAATAGTACATGTCTATGAAACTGTATACAATAATTTCTAATTAAAGAGTAAATATTTAATACTAGTCTATTTTTATAAAGGATTTATATAATCCACTGAATTAATTATTGTCAGCTAGTTTAGCTGATGTAAACACAATCTAGAATAAGTTTCACATTTGGGATTTCATTATGAAAAGTTTAACTTATGAAGGTGAAAAGAGAAAGTAAGTCTATCCTGTGTTATTTTTGCCAGTGTTTGCCTGCCTCACCCTCACTTTAAAGATAGACACAAGTTGTAAGATAATTAGGGTTGCTTTCTGACCACTCGTGAATGATGAGACATCAGCTTCATATTTCATCCTTTCTTAGCCATACTACCCAAGGCAATCTATAAATTTAACGTGATCCCTATCAAATTACACACGACACTTTTCACAGAACTAGAACAAATGATCCTAAAATTGATATGGAACCATCAAAGACTCAGGATTGCCAAAGCAATCTTGAGGAAAAGCAACAAAGCAGGAGGCCTAACCCTCCAGACTTCAGACAATACTACAAAAAGCTACAAGAATTGAAACTGTGTGACGGTATTGGCACCAAAACAGACATATGGATCAATGGAACTGAATAGAGTGCCCAGAAATAAGCCCACACACCTACAGACAGTTAATGTTTGACAAAAGAGGCAGGAATATACAAGAGGGAAAAGTCTGTAATCCACAGAGACAGGCCTTGGGAGAAACCACACCTACACTCCCTGTGGTATCTGTTAATGGCAGCCCTAGAAAACTACCACAATAACCAAAACATGGGAAATCTGGTGGAGGATGGCAATAGGTGAGGCTGTGACACAGGAAAGGGCTAGAATACAAGGGGCCATGTGTTCTTCAGTGAGAACGTTCAATGTCATCTTGATGACAGTAAGATTTAAGAATTAGAAAAGGGATAAATCATATCTGTATTTTAGAAATATCTGTCTAGAAGGAAGTGTGGAAGATAAGACCAGAGAAAAGAAAGACCGGGAGGAGGCTACTGTAAGCAAGAAGAGATTAATTGGTGGACTGGTTGTAAGAAATGAGGGAGCGGGGTCCAGAGTAACTCCAGGATGGGCAGAGAGTGGTGCTGTTGCCCTGTGTAGGGAAACACAGAACACCATCAGGGGAGAGGGCAATAAGGTAAACAGTGGATGTGCTCGATTCAAGATGCCTGTGAGTTCAATAACCTTAGCACACAGAAAGACACAGTGATCCTGCAGATCAGAAGAGAGGAGAGAACCCTTGGTAGTGTGCAAAGTTCAGATAGTGGTTCAAGCAGTGGAAGGCAATGAGGTCACCCAGGAAAAGGTATCATGAAAAGATAAAACTACAAACAAATCCCTGGGGAAGCACCAGCTCTTAAGGGTTTTAAACTCCCTACCAAAAACGAGGGTCAAAGTGAATGCGGAATTGTATGAACAGAGAAAGGTCAGCTACAGGATGGAGTTGAAAGAACTTGAGTAATTTTTACCTTCTATCTATTTTACACAGAGATGGGAAAGGCAAGATGTGTCACCTACAAATAACGGTTTTCAATACGTTCTACAACTGTTGGCATACATGAACATTCAGTTCAACCTGGTAAAGACGGTTCAGAGACCTAGACTGTTGCTCTCTTTGGGCTGAAGTGCTGCATTTCCCTTCCTGGATACCAGAACTGCTACTAGACAGTAGACAATATCATTTTGCATTTATCTTGTCTTTATAATCTTACATAATTTATATAGACTTACATTTTTGAACATATCAGCATGAAGAGACTTACATTTTTGAACATATCAGCATGAAGAGACTATATACACATGTATAAGTATATATGTACATCTACAATTTTTTAACAAATGAAATCAGTCACCTTGAGAATCAATCACATTATTCTTACTATATATCATTAAACAAAACATTTTAGAATTTCTTTGCAAAACATTACAGGACAATAGCATGGACTTGAATTTTTGGAAAGAGCTAAGCCAATGAGTTAAATCTAATGAAACACACACACAGGCAACAGTTTCTTGTATCACAAGCAAGATATGACTGGTCAAGTACATGAGAAAAAATGTTATATTGTGCATCACATGGTCTCCTTTCGAAATAGTTATTTTCCTATAGATACAGAATTATATTTACTACTATGTTCATATTTTTATAGTAAGCATCTATTACTTTTAAAGTCAGAAGAAAGCTACTTTCATATTGAAAAAAAAGGATTAAAGAAAAGTTACCTAAGACATTTGCCTATTAGCCATTCCAAAAGAGAACTTCCAAAAGTAGTTTGTGCAATCATGCATCCCTAAAATAAATACCAGCTTCTCAAGGAAAGTATCTTAAGGTCATTACTCCTTTAAATTCTCAGAATTATTTAATAGAAAAAGTTTATACCAAGGTAATGACATTCATTATCTCTTGGAATATAGAATTTTGAGTGCTTTTTATATCGCTATTTTGCTTCCATTTTCTGATTTAGAAAAAAAGCAATGGAAATGTATTGCTTCAGGATTAAGAAAAATAATAAAGTTGCAAACAAAATTAGCAACATTTGAAAAGGAATACATTTCTTTAAAAATCAATAAATCACTATTTCCCAAAATACATCCATAAAGTTATTAGTTAGTCTCACAACCTACATTATATCTGCTTTTGTCCACTTTGTCTCCTTAGAGATTTATGTTTAAGGAAAATAGGACTATATCTAATTGTTATAACTTCCTAAACATTTAATTCAGTTGGTTGCTCAACAAACATTGATCAAATAATGTGGTAGGCAGAAGAGAACCAAAACTTCATGAGGCCTGCTCGAGAAAGTTTAAAATTATAAAGAAGCAAAAATGGGAGCCTTGCAGTGACTCCCTACGTAAGCAAGATTCAGTGCTGGTCACCAGCTGAATTTACTCTCCTCCTCCCACCTGTTCTCCCCCAACTACAGCCAGGCACAATTTTATACCTGTAAGAAGGTGTGAGACTGTATGGTTTTACATGCCTACTATGTACTTCAAGATTCATAATTTCAGAAATTCACATATTTATGTGAATTTTCACAGTTTCCTAATAACTGACTCAAAGTACCTGCCAAAAGAATATGGCTTATAATAGTTGTTGCTTCTCTTTAAAACAAATCTCTTAAGTGGAAATATAATAACTTTCCCTATCTCTACAAAAACCACACACATCTAAGTTTAGAATAAAATAACATCTATATAAAAGTGGTGTATTCTAAAGTATATTTCTGCAAATTTATTTCAATCAATGTAAGTAGGCAGATCTTGAACAAATGAAAGGAAAATCCAAAGGTCATAACTTTAGAGGGAGTCTGATGTCATAAAATCAAGAAGATTAAAAATCTCAGGTTTCACTCTCCTCATTTTGAACAGCTGAGTGTAATTTTATCCTTAACTTACTCCACATTTCAGTATAACACTACATTTTCTATTTTCTCTTGGCACACGCACACATAAAATATATATAACCACCAACCCACAATTCAAAAAAGTCCAATCTGTATTAATACTGGTGGATACTTTTCAAAATTTGAAGAAAGTGCAAACTGGAAAAAAAAGAAAAGATTAATGTATTCAGGGAAAATAAAGCCTTCTTACAAGGCAGGACTTGGTGTCAATTCTGCCAGCATCTCACTCCCCATGATTAACTGCTTTGCACATAAGTAATCCACATGCTTTAGTGTACCTGGTTTTTAATACTCGCGTATCTTTTCAGGTGTTTTATAAATTCCGGTCGAGAAGTGTTTCGTGCAGTTATAAGAGCCATGCTTCCATTATTTAATCTGAAATTAAATATTTGTATTTGACATCAAAACATTTATTAAGAGATTATATCAGAAATTACTCTGTATCATTCTTTCTAATAAATAACGTTTACTAGAAGTTGTAGGCAAGTCAGATAAATAACATTTTATTTACCTAAAATTCTTAAACCATATTTTGCTGCATTCTTCTTAAAATGAAACAGCCTTTCAGATTAGTTTTATTAGACAACCAACTTCCTTCTCACCAAGCACTGACATTAAGGGCTTTTAAAAAAACTGAATCATCATGCATCCTATTCACATTTCAAGACATAATTTGAAATGTACTTACTTAGGGAGTGTTTTGTTTTTTAACGATGTGTTGTAAAATAGTTAATCAGTACAAATGGTGAAACAACTAGTTCAACGGCTTTAAAAATCTAACGTTTGATTTAAACATTTATTTAAGGGCAGGTCTAAGTGACAGCAAACCAGATAAATCAAAGCGGCCCTTGGATGGATTAACTGGAGTGAACATACACTACCATACATGTTCAGTTAAATGACTGCACATTTTAATCTTGCATAACTGTTTGGTTCAATATAAGAGGCTGCAAATTTAGAGGTGTGATTTAGTGCCAAAAGCCACTCACAGATGCATCTAGCTTTAGAAGGCAGTTTGCAGAAATATGTGCAAATGACTCCTAGGCTCAATTTCAGTGCAAATATAAAGTCATTCCAAGAATAACAACAACGACATAAAAAAGAGCTCTTTAAATCTTACGGAACCTCAGGTTAGAGCTGTAAAGGACCCTGGAGATTATCCAGTCATTCACTCAACTTACGTAGAATGAAAGGAAGTCCCCAAGTTTAAGTGATTGGTTCAAAGACAGAAAAACAAAAATGATCACTGGAACCAGAGCCCTTCATTCAGGGTCCATAATTCCTTTTACCCATCATGTCACCTCTTCCCAACTGGAAATGAATAGTCAATGATACCAAAACATGAGTGTTTTGTGTGTTCTTGATTTTAATTCTTTAGTTTTCCTGTGTGTACCTTTCAATACTTATTAATAGTTGAAACACATGCTATGTGCCTAGCACCCTTCTCAATATTTCCATATATTACTGCATTTAATCTTAGCAAAATTCGAATACAAAAATAGTTCCTATCAGCAACTTGCACTGATGTATCTAAAGATGAAACTCCTTTGCAATTTCCCTGAATCATTCAGAAGATAAACTTTGAGTATCCTGGTCAGCCAAAGCTCCTACATAAAGGCCCTTGCAAAAATGGCATGTTTGACTACAATCCACAGAAGACATCTCTAACCAGTCACCCTTCTCTGAAAAAGTCATCAATGCTGACTGAACCTGGAGAGTAAGCCATGGACTTTCAGGCCAGCTGGAGAATATCTGGAGCAGCTGGAAGGAGGCATGAACCTACTCCTTCCCAGAGAGCGAGACTACCTCCCCAAAGGTCCTTGAGCAGACGTGAGCGTGGAGATGGTGCAGGGTCAGAGCAGCACCGTGTCATGGCCTGGAGAGCACAGCTTGGGTCAGCTGGCCAGGACCTCACTTCTTGTGGGACGCTTCCTTAGGGAGGCGTCGGCTAAGGTTTCTGAGGGTAGGGGGAGGAAACATCAGGCTCAATTTCTAAATCATACAACCTTCAAAACATTCCTGGCAAGCTTCAGCACTAGAGAGAATTAATGAGGGCCCTGACATCTGGTTTTTAAGTAGTTTCTCTTCTTTTCTAACTTTAGATGTTTTCCTGTTTCTCACCTTCCTATCATTAGTCAAGGAAAACATTCTAAATCATCCCTTTGCCAGCATTAATCCTTCAGGTTAAATATTTTGCAGGGAAGTTGAAACTAATCATTAAAATAATGTTCAGATCAGATTAGATCAGTTGCTCAGTCGTGTCCGACTCTTTGCGACCCCATGAATCGCAGCACGCCAGGCCTCCCTGTCCATCACCAACTCCTGGAGTTCACTCAGACTCACGTCCATCGAGTCAGTGATGCCATCCAGCCATCTCATCCTCTGGCGTCCCCTTCTCCTCTTGCCCCCAATCCCTCCCAGCATCAGAGTCTTTTCCAATGAGTCAACTCTTCGCATGAGGTGGCCAAAGTACTGGAGTTTCAGCTTTAGCATCATTCCTTCCAAAGAAATCCCAGGGCTGATCTCCGTTATGAATTGCCAAAGTACGTACATAAGTCATTGTTTTATTCTACTTTAAGGAAAAATTTAGATGTGATAATATTACACAACATTCATCACCCTTTCTTCTATGCTCTAGAGGAATGTAAGAGAAATATTTTCAGACCAATGATGGACAACTACATGAAAAGTATGTACAAGATAGTTTGTGGATAAAATGATATATAAAATGTCTCACAAAAATGTGGGCAGTATATTCAGATGCATCACTATTCATACTAAATACAACTAAAATAGTTCCTTTGATTAAAGTATCATACATACACACATACATGCCATTCTTACTAAGGATGTTTACATCTGCACTAAAATTCAAAGTCAGGGACAGCCATAATAAGTATCAGAATTAAACAATGTTCTCAGTGACTGGTAAATAACATAAATAAAAGAGCAAAATGGGCATAAATAACACAATAAGATCATGTCAATAAAACCCAAAGAATATTATTTTAGCTTCAGTGATATTAAAACATCAGAGTTATTATTTTTCCAGTATAACAGTTGTTCTCAGCCTACTCTGATGACAAATGCCTTAGAATCTCTAATACTATACAGTCAAAGATGACTTCCTCTTGATCATATTCTAGCTAGCCAAGAGTTAGCTGGCTATTCTGACAGATAAATGTGGTTTATAGAAAAGTATCAACAATTCAATAAAAATGCTTACTAACCTGGTATTAGGTGCTAAGCCTCTAGGTGCCACTGAACACTGGCACGGAATTGCCATAATGCTGACATTCAAGAACTGACCCTGGATCATTTGCCACTGATCATTACAATCTAAAGGCAATGGAAGGGATCAGTTATTTTCCCTCACCACAGCAAAATGTCAACAGAGCCTGGCTCAGTTCTCAGGGAGGTAATTTCAGACTCACCAGATTTGGGATATCCTTGTGCCCTCCTAAAAGAAAACAAAAGAGACAAAAACACATCACACACAAAAATGGCATCTATTAAACATGAGATGGTTGTAGAACTCAACATTATAGCTATTAGACAGTACATAAAAATATGTGAACAATTCCATTACTGCATTATTTGATTCTCTGATTTATCAGTAACAATGATTTTGGTTTTGTTTTTTTTTTTTAAGACTACACCACTTCCTTTGTGTGACTTCGAAAAATGTTTTTAGTCTGCACTAGAAATTCTCATGAGGGCAGAAACTATGGATTTTGTTTGCTTGTTCATTGGCTCATTGTGTCCAAAATGTCTGGCATAGAGCAGATAATCAATAAACAGCTGTTGAATTGAAAGATGGATGGATAAATGGATGGGTAGATGGAGGGATGGAGTGAACAGTTGCTTCTGAAGGCAAATGCCAAGCTACATGATCTTATAGTATCTGTAGCACTCCATGATTCTATATTCTTCACTAATATGATAGAATAACAACCAAATATCCCAAGTCTAATACACTGTTTATATCAAACTATTTTATGTTTTGGGGCTTCCCTGGTGGCTCAGAGGGTAAAGTGTTTGCCTGCAACGCGGGAAACTGGGCTTCGATCCCTGGTTCAGGAAGAGCCCCTGGAGAAGGAAATGGCAACCCACTCTGGTACTCTTGCCTGGAAAATCCCATGGACAGAGAAGCCTGGTAGGCTTCACGGAGTCGCAAAGAGTCGGACACGACTGAGCAACTTCACTTTCACTTTCATTTTATGCTTTAAAAATAGATAAAGTATATAACCTTCATTGCTAACACTAGCAAGTGGGTACTCTTTCTGCCCCCTTCTGATGCCTATGTCAGAAGCTTTCTCTATCTCCTTTATACTTTAATAAAACTTTATTACATAAAAAAATAGATAAAGATTCCTGTATTACTTTGAGTGAAGCTTTTAACTTACCTTTCTTCTAAATCCTGAGAGCTGTTAAATGGTAAAAATGATATTTCACATTCTTCTGGCCTACAACATAATGAAACCTGTTTTTAGCAGTCATTGACTCTGGGATATGAAATTTGGGGTTTAAGGAAAAAAGACTTACTTTAGTTTTGCCAGTGCCTTCATGATAGCAAAATCCATCCGCTGGTTAGGGGACATCCATCGATGATTTTCTGCCACAGCCAAAGCTCTTCCACCAAAGCCAAACATGGCTGAGAACCCAAAGCGAAGAAACTTGCCAATGGTGCTGAAGGTACAGACGTCGACTGGCTGTATGTGCCCTTGAATGTTATGCCGAATATTCGTGTCAGTAAATATAGTCAAGACGGCAAACACAGAAGAGCATATTCATTTACTCATGGAAGAAGAAAGTGTCAGGCTGCTTTATAATGTAATAAATATGCTGCTTTATCTTCCACTCTTTTTACCTACAGTGACTGCAACTGCCATTTATAGCTTTTTCAGGTACTAAACGAAGAAAAAGAAAGCAGTACATTTTGCAGTTTACTGCTCTTTTAAACGAAACATTGCTAAGGAAGTCAAGTTGAAGTACCTGTGCAAAGTACACTCAGATTTAACAGATTTGCATATATTAGTGCTTATATGCTTTATATCAGTAGAGATAATAAAAGGTCTAGTGGAGGGACACAGGCTGGAGATTTTTTTCTTGTGCTTTTTTTTTTTTTAATTTTAATAACCAGTCCCAGAGTTCTGATAGTGAAACAACAGTTTCTGATATTGTACATGGATTTTCTTGAGCTGGTTATACAGTTGGGATCTTGAATACCATTGTATTTTTTCCTATCCAGATTATAGTAAAAGTATATTTTCTACTCTTTAGAGCACCTGTATTGTGAAAAATCATCAGTCAAAATAGTGAAACTTTGACTAAAATTTTCAGTTTTTACTCAAACACTTTTCTGCTTTGAGAGATAAAGAAGCTGTCTTGGCAAGTCTAGAGGAAATAAAATAATCTTCCTTAGAAAACATGAACTTCTTTGGAAGAATTCTTACCCATTATAATGTGCAAAGTTGCAGTTACCACATGTGAAACTCCATGGAGAGAATGTGCCAATACATTAGTAGATCCTGCCAAATCAAATGTAAAATGTGGATGATCAGTGTAGCAAACATTTTATGAGGTTTTTATTTGTCTTTCTTAATGTGGCATGTTACGTTGATTTATTTGGTATGATGAACCATCCTTGTGAACCTGGGATAAATCCCACTTGAACATGGTATATGATCTTTTTTATGTATTGTTGCGTTCCATTTGCTAACATTTTGTGGGGAATTTTTACACCTAAATTCAAAGATAATGGCCTGTAATCTTTTTTAAGGGGTGTCATTGTCTGGTTTTGGTATGAGGGTGATGGTGGCTTCATAGAATGTCTTTAAGAGTATTCCTTCCTTTTCTTTTTTTTTTTTCTTTCTTTTTTTGGATGCTTTTATTTTATTTTTTTAATTTAAATTTATTTTAATTAGAGGCTAATTACTTTACAATATTGTATTGGTTTTGCCATACATCAACATGAATCCACCACGGGTGTACACGTGTTCCCAATCCTGAACCCCCCTCCCACCTCCCTCCCCATACCATCCCTCTGGGTCATCCCAGTGCACCAGCCCCAAGCATCCTGTATCCTGCATTGAACCTGGACTGGCAATTCGTTTCTTATATGATATTATACATGTTTCAATGCCATTCTCCCAAATCATCCCCCACCTCCCTCTCCCACAGAGTCCAAAAGACTGTTCTTTACATCTGTGTCTCTTTTGCTGTCTCACATACAGGGTTATCGTTACCATCTTTCTAAATTCCATATATATGCATTAGTATACAGTATTGGTGTTTTTCTTTCTGGCTTACTTCACTCTGTATAATCGGCTCCAGTTTCATCCACCTCATTAGAACTGATTTGAATGTATTCTTTTTCTTTTCAATTTTTTTGAAGAGTCTGAGAAGAATTGGTATAAGTTATCCTTGAATGTCTGATAGAATTTGCCTGTGAAGCCATCTGGTCCCAGACTTTTGTTTGTAGGAAGTTTTTTTTTTTTTTTAATTACAGATTTATTTCACTTCTAATTATCAGTCTGTCCAAATTATCTATTTCATTTTAAACTAACCATTTGCTCTTACTTTATAGAGATGTCACTATGTAATGTTTAAATGAAAAATTACATGGAGGTTTGTAAATTTTTGTTCACATCATAGATGCACACCAGATGGCTACTGAATTATTAATCTTTAAATAACTTAAAAATTAGAAAACAATTTATAGTATCTACTTGCTCACAGCTTCTTCCATTGTGAATGTATATTTTCTACCTGAAAGAGTGTTAGCTATATCAAAATCTGCCCCATCCAACTTTAATAAACAAGCTTCTAACTTCTTTACCAAAAAGAGCACCAACAGTAGAAGGATGGCTCTGGAAAGCAGAGACAAACACATAAACACACAAAAAAGGCCAAATAATAACTAAGAAAAAATATAAAATCACTGTAAAGTACAAGAGATAGGCTTTAAATTCTTTCTAAAGCTCTTTGTGCAAGGTAATGCTCAAAATCCTTCAAACTAGGCTTCAGCAGTACATGAACTGAGAAATTCCAGATGTACAAGCTGGATTTAGAAAAGGCAGCGGAACCAGAGATCAAATTGCCAACATCCGCTGGATCATAGATAAAACAAGGGCATTCCAAAAACACCACCTACTTCTGCTTCATTGACTATGTTAAAGCCTTTGACTGTGTGGATCACAATAAACTGTGGAAAATTCTGAAAGAGATGGGAACACCAGACCACCTGATCTGTCTCCTAAAAAACCTGTATGCAGGCCAAGAAGCCACAGTTAGAACCAGACATGGAACGATGAACTGGTTCTAAATTGGGAAAGGAGTACGTCAAGGCTGCATATTGTCACCATGCTTATTTAACTTCTATGCACAGTACATCATGTGAAATGCTGGGCTGGATGAATCACAAGCTGGAATCAAGATTGCTGGGGAAAATATCAACAACTTCAGATATACAGATGATACCACTCAAAAGCAGAAAGCAACGAGGAAGTAAAGAGCCCCTTAATGAGGATAAAAGAGATTGAAAAAGCTGACTTAAAATTCAGACTTCCAAAAATTAAGATCATGGCATCTGGTCCCATCATATCATGGCAAATAGATAAAAAGTGGAAACAGCGACAAATTTCATTTTCTTAAGAGTCAAAAATCACTGCAGATGGTGACTGCAGCCATGAAATTAAACCATGCTTACTCCTTGGAAGAAAAGCTATGATAAAACTAGGCAGTGTATTAAAAAGCAGAGACATCACTTTGTAGACAAAAGTCAGTATAGTTAAAGCTATGGTTTTTCCAGTTAGTCATGCATGGATGTAACAGCTGGACCATAAAGAAGGCTGAGAGTCAAAGAATTGATGCTTTTAAATTGTGGTACTGGAGAAGATTCTTGAGAGTCCCTTGAACAGCAAGGAGATCAAACCAGTCAATCCTAAAGGAAATCACTCCTGAATAATCATTGGAAGGACTGATGCTGAAGCTTCAATACTCTGACCACCTGATGCAAAAGCCAACTCATTGGAAAAGACCCTGATGCTGGGAAAGATTGAGGGCCGGAGGAGAAAGGGGATGAGATGGAGATGGTGAAGGACAGGGAAGCCTGAACTGCTCCAGTTCGTGGAGTTGCAGAGAGTTAGATATGACTTAGCAACTGAAAACAACAAAGCTCTTAACCAAGTTGGGGGTCTCTTCTATTATCTGAGATATTGTACCATAGATGAAGAAAACACTTCTTTCCATAGTATCTGCCACAGTATAAGAATCTGTATTGAGACACAGATTTCTCTGTATCACTAGGATAATTTAGGATCCATATGAATTTTTCCCACCAGCCTACACAGAAGAAGAGCTCTCTCAAGTCACACCCCTGTAATACTTATGTGTCTGAGATCTTGCGGTAAAGGTCTGCTTTCAAAGGGGAAAATACCAGCTAGCCTATTCCCAGGGAGTAAAAAGGATTTAAAATTAAGAAGTTATCATTTTTCTTGATTTAAGTCCAGTAACTGCCAAGAGCTGTGCTAGCATGGATGTATTGTGTACTACAGCTATCAGGCTTCGCTGGTGGCTCACACAGCAAAGAATCCACCCACAATGCGGGAGACCTGGGTTCGATCCCCAGGTTGGGAAGATCCCCTGGAGGAGAGCACGGCAACCCACTCCAGTATTCTAGCCTGGAGAATCCCTATGGACAGAGGAGCCTGGCAGACTATGGTCCATCAGGTCACAAAGAGTTGGACATGACTGAGTGACTAAGCACATACACACTATAGCTATCGAGGCAAAGACTAGTCCCCTGGCTTTGCTAATGAGAAACTTTCCTGTGTGGTCCCTTTGATTTGTCACTTTGAATGGATATATGCTTGGGTTCTCAGTTGAAGTTGAGACAGTGCAGCCATTATCAAACAATACAATAATAATCATGAGGTACCTACCTAAGCATTGAGATTTTCACACCTCTAATGATACCAATGCAAAGAAATGTCCACCTTGACCAACTGGTAAACTGGTTTTAACTGACTCATCAAAAGGTAGTTTATGTTCTGACCCTTGTTACTCAAAATATGTCCCATAATCAAACAGCAATGGCCACATCTCCCTGTTTATTACAATGTTGATTGTGAAGTCCCATTCCATGCCTAACAAGTCATAGTCTGCATTTTATAAGATCTTCAGGTTATGTATAATATAAGGAGAGGTCCTTCTCCAGAATTTATGGTTCAAGGATCAGCTGCATCAACATTATCTGCTAGAGCTTATTAAAAAGGGAAATTTCTGGATTCCACCTCCAACCTTTGGAAAGGGAGTAGCTGGGAGTAGGGCCCAGATGTCCATGTCTTAGCAAGTTTTCCAGGTAACTTTTATGCACTCTAAGGTCTGAGAAAAGTGGTCCAGAAATCTGTTCCTCAGTGGATCTTTACCAGCTGTCAATCACCTCAGTTCAGTTCAGTCGCTCAGTCGTGTCCAACTCTTTGAGACCCCATGAATCGCAGCATGCCAGGCCTCCCTGTCCATCACCAACTCCTGGAGGTCACTCAGACTCACATCCGTTGAGTCAGTGATGCCATCCAGCCATCTCCTCCTCTGTCATCCCCTTCTCCTCCTGCCCCCAGTCCCTCCCAGCATCAGAGTCTTTACCAATGAGTCAACTCTTCGCATGAGGTGGCCAAAGTACTGGAGTTTCAGCTTTAGCATCATTCCTTCCAAAGAACTCCCAGGGCTGATCTCCTTCAGAATGGACTGTTTGGATCTCCTTGCAGTCCAAGGGACTCTCAAGAGTCTTCTCCAACACCACAGTTCCAAAGCATCAATTCTTCTGTGCTCAGCCTTCTTCACAGTCCAACTCTCACATCCATACATGACCACAGGAAAAACCATAGCCTTGACTAGATGGACCTTTGTTGGCAAAGTAATGTCTCTGCTTTTGAATATGCTATCTAGGTTGGTCATAACTTTCCTTCCAAGGAGTAAGTGTCTTTTAATTTCATGGCTGCAGTCACCATCTGCAGTGATTTTGGAGCCCCAAAAAATAAAGTCTGACACTGTTTCCTAGGCCTTTCCAACGATCCTTTAACCCTCTATAGGCTGCCTTTGGACCTCTAATTGCTAATTAATCTAGACTAGGTGAGGGTAGGGGGAAGCAAAAACAAATCAATCCATTTTACTTCCCAACCAGATTATGTTGAAGGTTTTGGAGAAGGCTACATAACTAGAGTGATATATTTAAGATTATCAATGGATTACAGTACTCTATGAAACATACTTCCTCCATTACCATGGTTAATTAGGAGCAGGCCATAAAAGCATTCCTCTAGAAAGACTATTTAAAAACATAATGTAATGTTGTCATGTGCAGTAGAGAATGACACATATCATGACTCAAGAAAAATAAAGACCATTTATTCCCTTGAGTTTGAAGTATGCTAAGTATGCCCAAACACAAATCCTCTTAGAAAGCTAGAGATTGCTTTTTATTTTTTTGTCTTCTCAGGCTTTGCAACTTTGCCACTTTCCTTTAATTCCACTGAACCTGGCAATGATAACAGACATGACCAGAAGTCAGAAAATCATTTTAGTCATCTTCTACTCTGCTTAAGCTATACCTTAATCCTGAAGAACTTATTTTTTAACACTCTGAATTTAAGAGGAAAGTTGATGAAGAAAGTAGATGTAAAATTATAAAACTGTAGATTGCTTCATATTTTTGTTTGAATAATCTAAAAGAGTACAATTTCCTGAAACAAAATGTGCTCCATCCAAAAAGATATCTACATGCCAAAAGAACATGCTGCTCACATAAATAAAAACTATGTAATTTTAGCATTCTCACAAAAGCTATAAATGTTCTGCCTCGAGGTAAACATTTTAATTAGCCTGAAAAGTTGTTTTTCTTAACACTACCAGCAACTTTACTCACTGCCACCTCCCCAAATCTGCTAAAATGTGCCACATCCAACGAGTAAGGACAGAAGCAGCAGATCATCTAACGCATGACTGATGGAAGAACCAGGCAGAAACTACGGAGGCAAAAAGAAAAAAAAAAATTGTCCTTGGAAGTGCAAGCACTTCTGCAGAACAATTAACTTAATTAACCAGACATCATGAATATTCATAAAGCCATTAATGTCTCCCACATCCAAACAGATAAATGTGATGTAATGACTTCCTAGTCAAGCATATCTAAAATTCTCACGAAAACTGCACCTACACTTCGGTTCTTTGCCTAAAATATCATAGAAATTAACAGTCCCTTGGCAATATTTTATTCTCCTTAAATTAATTGGAATGTATGATTTATGAATTCTATAGGAATATATGGTTCCCAGTCATCAGTATGTGGATTGAGCCTTGTTTTACATCAACTGGATTGCTTTTTTATTTTTATGTCCTCTTTGGCTTTTTTCTCTATCCTCCCCCTCATACCTTTAATCGGAATCTCTCTGTATAGTTCCTTAGCACCAGTTCCCATAGCAACAAACACCATTGCTAATGGCCAGTAGTTCAAATACAGGCTTCCCACATCTGATCCATCTGAGTCTGACCATAATTCAGTGGTTTAGTCTGTTGGCTCAGTGGAGTAATTTACTAAACACGCTCCCTCTGGGTATCTCTCTCCAGGAGGCAAATGGCTCCAAAGGCAGACCATCTTCTGCATTCAGCTTAGAAACTTCCTGCCTAGCTCTTGTTCCCAGTCTCCACAAAGCCCTGACCAGACATAGAGTCCTCATATTAATTACATCCTGCACATGATTTCCTCCTATTAGATGCAATCCATAAGCTGGAACTTCTATACAATCACTAAAGTTTTGACAACAGGCTGTATCTTCTAAACAAAAAGTATTCAAATGCCATTTCTATCGATCATATCCACTGTATCTGGAAAATGCTCTCAAAATCAGAAATATGTTTAAAAAGTATGATGATAATAAAACTCAATGCTATTCCTCTATAAAATCTGAGTTGCATGTTAAAAAGTAAGCATAACCAGAATTGTTTCTAGCTCGCTATTCACTTGATGTCAAATGCATACCTGTGGAGACACCCATCCTTCCACTTCTGATGTACAGCACTGAATGAGTGACCTCAGGGGTGTAAGTACTATGGAAAAGAAACAGTGAGCTAAGCATATCCACTCTGCCCGAAGGGAAAAGGTTGGGAAAGTTCCACCATTATAGACATACTCCTAAAATGACACAGAAAGGTCAAAGTGTGCTTCCAAAGCATCTTTTTGAATTGATGCATTTTGTTATTGTCTACCTAAAAGGTTTATTTTCACAGATTTTTCTTAACGGGTTTTATAATCATAAGGATATATCCTTATAACCCTCTCCTTTTAAATTATTGTTTTTATGAAGGACTTTTTCCTCTAAAAGAGCATTGGTATGTCTCCTATTCTTTGTCGATTGATAATACAAATATACTAAAATCCACACTAATTGACTCTGGTTATTGAATGGATAGAAAGTTGATTTCTTTTTCAACCATGTGCATTGTTTTCTATTTTCACAGGAAACAACACAACTGACCCTTAAACAACATGGGTTTGAAGTCAGTGGATTCATTTCGATGTGGATATTTTTCCGTTGTGAATACTATGCCATGCTGTGCTAAGTCGCTTCAGCTGTGCCTGACTCTTTGTGACCTTATGGACTATACCTGCCAGGCGCCTCTGTTCATGGGATTCTCCAGGCAAGAATACTGGAGTGAGTTGCTGTGCCTTCCTCCAGGGGATCCTCCTGACCCAGGGATGGAACCCACATCTCCTGCAGCTCCCACACTGCAGGAGAATTCTCTACTGCTGAGCCACCAGAGAAGCCCAGTGAATATGATGGTGGTGGTGCTGTAGTCCCTAAGTCGTGTCTGACTCCTTTGACTCCATGAACTGTAGCCTGCCAGGCTCCTCTGTCCATTGGATTCTCCAGGCAAGAATAATGGAGTGGGTTGCCATTCCCTCCTCCAGGGAATCTTCCCAACCTGGGAATCGACCCCGATTCCCTATTCCCAGTGGGCTGAATTTGAGAATGCAGAGAAAAGAAGGGCCAACTGTATATTGATCAAGGATCAACTGTAATTGTTTCCACTCTTCTTATGGAGATGATAATATGTGATGTTTTAAAATGAAAAAATCTCACCTTTTTCACTATTGTTTGTTTCAATAATAATTTGGGAGGAAAAAGTGAAAGTGAAGTCGCTCAGTCATGTCTGACTCTTTGTGACCCCATGGACTGTAGCCTGCCAGGCTCCTCTGTGCATGGGATTTTCCAGGCAATAGTACTGGAGTGGATTGCCATTTCCTTCTCCAGGGGATCTTCCCGACCCAGGGATCAAACCCAGGTCTCCCTCATTGTAGACAGACACTTTACTGTCTGAGCCACCAGGGAAGTCAAGGACTAGATTAATGTAACAAACCTGCCAAAGATGCTGTTGCCTGTTCCAGATGCCTGTGTTGCTCTGGCTGTTCTCCCTGACTCACTTCCACTTTCTTTTCCTCCCTTCCCCTAATCAGGCTTATTCCTAGAGCAGGTTCCCAGAAGGTTGCTCCCTTGTCTAAACCTCCCATTGTTCCCTAACAGCAATTCAGACCCTTTCCTGTGGCATCCAGAAACCACCAAAGTTTAGACACATTTTGACACCAGTACCACCCAACAAATGGCCTGTGGTCTTTTCTTTCACATTCCTGGATTTTGCCTTGCCACTTGTTATTTTTGCAGCCAAGAAAATAATGTATTCTTATCTTTCAGGCCAGATCCTACCTATTTTTAGGTCCCGTTCAAGTGCCACTTGCTCTATAATTTTTTTACATTTATGCACATAAACCTTATTAAGCGTTCATGGTGTCACATTCTGTTCTAGCTGATGGAGATAGAACAGTCAGGATGAATCCTTTTGGCGTTCTCAAACTTATCTGTTTATCCTTCAATTATGGGAATTGAGTTACTACATTTTATCCCATATGGAATTATAAGCAGCTTGACTGGAGTGGCCCTATTTTGAAATTTCATATCTGGAACTGCATGATCATTAAACCTTTATATGGGAAGGTAGAATAATAGTCCCATTTGTTGTTTGCTTAACTATATTAAACTCTGCAAATATACCTCTAATTTAATACCACAATAACCTCATAATGAAGGGGGCATCATGTGTGTTATCTCTCTCTTATTTAGAGAAATAAGGCTCAAAGAAATTAAATAACTTGGGCACCATCTCACACGTGCTAGCAGAGATGCCAAGCGTGGATCTTTCATACTCAAAGTCTGTGCATTTAACTCTGTGTGATGCAGTCTAGGTTAGAGAGTAATACAGGAAGAGATGGGGGAGAGGGTTCACTTGGCAAATCCAGGGGCCCTCCCTTGCCTGCTGGTATCACACCAAGTGGAAGCTGGGCTCCGACAGGAGTCAGGATGCTGTCTGTTTCCAACCCCGCGTTCTTCTGGGCTCTAAGAAGCAAAGCATGGGCTACTTCACTGGCAGATCCATCTCCACCAACACATACCACACTGGAAAAGAAATTAAGTCAAAGAATGAATGACATCAGAATAACTGGTAATAATTTGTGAAATGTAGACTTTAAAATATTAATCTTACATATTATATTTGCATAATTACTCATCGCTTCAAATATTTCAATATATGTCAATGGATAAGAAGACACTAGCACTGTACTGATAAAGTTTACAAGAAGACATTAGCTGAACTTTATTATGGTTCAACTCAAAAAATATTCGAACATACAGTCTAAAAGTCAGATGAGTGGCTCAGATGGTAAAGAATCTGCCTGCAATGCAGGTGGCCCAGTTTCAATCCCTGGATCAGGAAGATCCCCTGGAGTAGGGAATGGCTACCCACTCCAATATTCTTGTCTGGAGAATCCCAAGGACAGAGGAGCCTGGTGGGCTACAGTGCATAAGGTCACAAAGAGTCAGACACGATTAAGCAACTAACACTTTCACTTTTCACTTTCAAGAGGCATTAAAACACTTGAACATGTTAATTCACATCTGACCTGAATTTTGCTTTGTTAATATCCCAAAGCATATTATTTTTATTTTGTTTATGTTAATAAGTCAATGAAATTCATTTAACTAACACAACCAAAAGCATAAAACCCTGCTAATTTTCAATATAGCTCTGAAAAGACAATAAAAGCTCTGAAAAGCAATAAAAATCATGTAAAATATAAAGCTTTAATTTAAGGAACTACTAATTATCATTAGTTATAAATGTCTATTGCAAACATGAACTGGTTTTTATCTCTTGGATATTACTGCGATACTGAACTTGTAAAGTTAGTGTTACTAGCCTTTGGCTCTAGTCAGTACTAAAATTTTTTAGGACCTCACCATAAGTACACTACAGGAGGGGGGAGGTGGGAATCCATGAAAGTCATATAGAATGTCAGAGGTTTTGTCATAGTCATTTGTATTTAAAAGATGTAAAATAACGGGCTTCCCTGGCAGCTCAGTGATGAGTCCACCTGCCAATGCAGGAGACATAGGTTGGATCCCTGATCCAGGGAGATACCACATGCCACGGAGCAACTAAGCCAGTGAGCCACAACAATTGAGCTTGTGCCCTAGAGCCGGGGAGCCCCAGTTCCTGAGCCCATTTGCCCTAGAGCCTGTGCTCTGCAAAAAGGGAAGCCACCACAAAGAAAAGCCTGCACACTGCAATTAGAGAGTAGCCCTGGCTCACCACAACTAGAGAAAAGCCCACACACATGAACAAAAACCCAGCATAGCCAAACATTTAAAAAATAATAACATTAAATATAAAAATCACATCAACTGACCCAAAGGTAAAGAGTTTGTACTATTGAAAGCAGGTGCCATGCCCCACGACCTCCCAGGCCCTGCAGCAGAAGAGTCTGCTCTTTTAAATGAGAAGCAGTTTCTTGGCTCCAGCCCACTGCATCATCCAGGAGGCAGGCTTAGAGGACTGCATCTTCTGATTTTTCTAGGGAAGCCACAGGACCTGCTTTGGGGGTAAGTCTCCTAACTTATAAACATTAACAACTAGCATTCGATATATTTAAAAATTCTTTTTGCCAAACAGAACAGCCCACAAGGCATAATCAGCAGAGATTCCTGGTTCCCTAAGTTCAGGAAGCTCCAGAAGCTGGTGGATCCTGAGGCTGAGAACATTGTCTCCATCAGCTGCCTCCACCGTGTTCTCAGTCTTCCAGCCCCAGTACTTAGGTGGGGTTCAGGGCTAAGGCTGCATATAGCCTGGGCAATCCAAGGTCCATCCTAACTAGAAGAAATTCTATGATACAGGATATGACCCAGGTCATGTTTGCCCAGGGATATTATTTTGTGTCTGAACTGATTCCAGCAGTCTCAGTGTAGCCACTAATTCAGAGAAAAGTGATTATGCCTACTGAGCACCAACTTCATGTCATATAACATATTGGCTCTTTTCTATTAAATTCTTAAAAATCTGTAAAATAGGCATTAGCCTTATATTTATATATGGGGAAGCCAAGGTTTCATTTGAATCTTATCTGTATGATTTCAAAGACCTCTACGGATAGATTTTCAAACATTTTGTGGACTTAACTTCTAGTTCTATGCCTGTCTACCAACCAAGAGTGTGTGGCCTAAAAAGCTCATGTAAAGTCATCCAACATATCTAACTGAGCACAAATAACTTGCCTCTTCCGTATCATATGGTAACATCTGACCCCTGGAATCCTGTACCCAGTTAAAGCACTGTGTACATGTTAACTCTAACTGCTAGAGTTAGTAGAAATGAGCCTTTCTCGGGACACATGTGTGAGTTAGCTGCTCAGTCGTGTCCAACTCTTTGTGACTCCATGGACTGTGGCATGCCAGGCTCCTCTGTCCATGGAATTCTCCAGACAAGAATGCTGAAGTGGGTTGCCATTCCCTTCTCCAGGGGATCTTTCTGAAACAGGGATCAAATCCAGGTCTCCTGCATTACAGGCAGATTCTTAACTGTCTGAGACACCAGAGAAGCACATATAGGAATATGCTCTACTACAAAAACCTTTGAAATATTGTCATAAGGCATTCTGTGTTAAATATTTTGAAACTAAAACAAATGATAATTACAATAATAAAGTAACACTTAGTGAACAATTACTATGTATCAGATGTTGTCAGCACTCTCCATATATTAATTTATTTAATTTGAACAATAACCACACACAGTATACACTTTTACTCCCAATTCACAGATTTGGAAAATAAAACATAAAAAGATTAAGCAACTGTTCCAAGGTCATACCATGGTAAGTTATAGAATGAGATTTTGAAATAAGACAAGTTGGTCTTAGAAACTACACTACTATTTGATACATTAGACTCCTTTCTTACATAGAAGACCCAGTGAAAATAGCCTTAGGAGAGTTTTATTATTTTGGAAATCAGTTTAACAGTAGAATCACTGTGGAATTAAATAAGAGAAAAGAACTTATGTTGACAAATACTAGATCATTAAGATCATCTCGAGATATAATTACCCAACCTAGGAAATATACTTAATATAAACATAAAAGAGTCTAGCTATTAAAAGAAAAGGCAAAAAAATAACCTTTTAAAATGGGTTAATTCAATCACACTTAAGAGCTACCCTAAAACATAACCCTTTAGAAGTAAAGGGTAAACCCTTGTGTTTTCAGAATAAACTCTTTCATGCCTGACCAAAAGTAAAGCTTTGCTGTCTAGAAAAGCACAATTGGGAGCTAATATCTCATTTCTCTTTATTAAAAGTGATAAAAAATACAAATGGGTGTTTGTGTATTTGTCTATCAACCCACATCATTATTAAAATTTTTATTATTGGATTTTCAACTTAAATTTTTTTTTGAGAAGAGATACTTTTTAACCTTACTTACTAATACAGATATCACAGTGGTGATAGAATGTCAATGTAAGCCAAATAATACCTGCTGCTGCTGCTAAGTCACTTCAGTCGTGTCCAACTCTGTGTGACCCATAGACGGCAGCCCACCAGGCTCCCCCGTCCCTAGGATTCTCCAGGCAAGAAAACTGGAGTGGGTTGCCATTTCCTTCTCCAATGCATGAAAGTGAAAAGTGAAAGTCAAGTTGCTCAGTCATATCCGACTCTTCACGACCCCATGGACTGCAGCCCACCAGGCTCCTCAGTCCATGGGATGTTCCAGGCAAGAGTACTGGAGTGGGGTGCCATTGCCTTAAATTTAAATGAAGGAAAAAACTAATTCAACAAAATATAGTTTTAAAATGCTGTGAAACAAAATAATAAAATATTAGCATATGTATCTTGTCTGGAAAATTCCATGGACAGAAGAGCCTGGCAGGCTGCAGTCCATGGGGTCACAAGAGACATGACTGAGAGACTGAGCACACGCAATATATGTGTAATTGCATAAGAGCTACAGATTAGCACTTTTCACACTTACAAACGCAACTGTTTCTGCTTCAAGTCTATATATTCGATATTACTCTTTTCTTTGTCTTTACAAAACTTCCTGTTCATGCCCAGTATAGAGGAGGCAATGTGGAAACTGACAGGGTTTCCTCAATGGCTCAAATGATGAAGAATCTGCCTGCCAGGCAGGACACCTAGGTTCAATCCCTGGGTCAGGAAGATCCTCTGGAGAAGGGAATGCCTACCCACTCCAGTATTCTTGCCTGGAGAATTCCACGGACAGAGGAGCCTGGCAGGCTACAGTCCACGGGGTCACAAAGAGTGGGACAGAACTGAAAACACATAATATATGAAATGGACACTCCTGCAAACTCCAGCAGTGGATCTGAGAGCGTTTGCTGGAACACACTGGAGTTGCATACCAGCGGTCATGAGGACTGATAACAGTGTTCCTGTTGGCATTAGGAATATGTCACGATGTGTCTTCATAAAAACATATGCAACTCATTAAAGAAAACTTCAAAATCTTAATAACCTTATTAAACGTTATTTACTGAATCATTTTGCTTCTGAATAATATCATAGAATTTCTCTAGGATCTTAATCTCTGGTCTATGTCTAAAAACCTTTAGGTGATTTCCTCCTCACTCCCTATCAATAGCTCCAGTAGAGACAGGAGGAGATGCCTCAGGCTCAAGTTGAGCCCCTCTTCCATCAAAATACCAAAGAATCCTGGGGTTACCTCATCCTGTCCTTGAGTCTTTTATATCAATTTCTCAAAAAGTACTCCTACAACTACTCATCAAACAGATTCAGGAACAGGGTGCTCATGAATGTAGCGTGTCCCACTTTCAAACAATTCTACTTGTTAGAGAATTGTTCTCTGGAATTGCCTACAGAAACTGTTTCCACTGTTCTCCTCGTATATATGCCTTTCTATGTAATTCTAAATAGAATGACTTAAAATGACCATTTTATTAAGATAGTTATCCCAACCACCATTTTACCTCCTGCTGAAATAACTAGACTCAAAAAACCAAATGAACTATTTAAAGGATCTTAGAAGACTTCCAAAAGAAATTTTAAACTATTATGAATCCTAAATTAATTGGCATACTATACAGTGAAATCACTGGAGCTCAATGAACATAATGGCTAGGTAAACTATTTGGTGAAAAAAAAAATGTAGGTAATAACTAAAGGATCTATAGATCTTGTAGTGCCACACTGCAAAATAACACTTCCTGCCATGTGGAATAAATAAGAAGTATGTTCATGTAAAGAGAAAACATTATTCTATTGCATTTAAGCTATAGTTTTTCATCATTCTGCAAAATTCTTCTTGATCCTTGCACAGTTAATTACCAATGGACATTATTTATAGATAACACATTTCCTGGAACACTTCATAATGTTAATAGGCAAGACAAGGTGTAATACCTACAATATCTGTTATTCTTATTATATAACCATGTTTTAAAGCAAGGACTTATTTGCAATGCAACATCTCTTATACATTCACAAGTTGTGTTTCAGGACCGTGTAGCAAATTAAGGTAGCTAGCTGGTAGGCATGATTCCCCCAATTACTTCTCTTAAATTGTATACTTGCAAGGTAATTTCCTAAATGTAGCCTATTAATCAATCTGTCGAGCACTAAGTATAAGGCTCTGCAGTAATCTCCTACCTCATATTCTTCATGCTCAATATTTATAGACCATTGCCATCTAGATTCACTCCCTTCGATTAAATTCCTTTTTGAAAAATTATGTCTTACTTACCAAACTTCCTTCTTCATCCAATATTTTTCCTCACCTCAAAATATTAAGTATTTCTGAAAACTGACCTTGGTAATGCTCCAATCTGATTGCATCACTTTCCTCTCTAACACATTCTAATAATTTTTCAGGAGGAGTAAAGCCTTCCAATACAGTTGAAAGACCCAAATGCCCTTCCTGATATTGTGAGTCTATTGCTGCCCACCCCCACTGCCATCACCATGAGACAGAATAATTCACATGCCTGCCACCTTTTAAAACTCTGAAACATCCACCCTTGCAAAAAACCTTCCCTAAAAGAATACGCTTTTAGTCTTGTACATCAATCCAGCACTTTAGCAAATTGATTCACCTACATTTTTAAAATGTCAATTGAAATATACGTCACTTGCCTTGTTTCTAACGTTTGCATGCCAGTGAAAAATTTCTACACATGCCAGCAATGTATTGCAAACAACAGTTTCTAAAACCTACTATGAATAACACACTTATTTGGTACCCACTAAATTATAGAAGATAAGTAAAATCAGCACATTTTTTTCATCCTGAAAATAATGCATTTGTTTTTATAAAATATTTACACGCAATCATAGCCAAATTAACCCGGGGGTAGCTAATAATACTATCAATAAATTTGCAAAAGAGGATCATAATATAGTTATGCCATATGACCAATATATTATCTTCCATCAATGCTTTTCTAGATACTCACAGGGTTAAAGCCAAAAATTAAGAACTCAAGATGCAAATATATGTTCATAAGGTAAGTATGAGGCAGCACACGGTAACTTGCCAGTACTTATATTCACACCCCTCCTTCGGGGTTTCTATGCACAGTCCTGTGAGGTAGATGACTGTGCCATATTACATTACCATCATTAGCTGTTACTACACATATATGCATGAAATACAGCCCAATTACATACATCACAAATAGTTAAAAACTGTAAGTTCCAAATATGGCTAAAAACGAATGAAAATATTTAATAACATAAGCTCTATGGTATATGTAGATGAAGAATACAACCTACCCATCAAATCCCTGTAGTTCACATTCTTTGAGTAGTGACAGGGCATGCCCTTCATATTCTGTTACTGTATTAGAAGAGGGAAAAAAAAACAGAAAAAGGTAAAAGTTTTAAATGAATGATCTACACTTTTTAACTTGGTTTGGCAAAATAATATGCTAAACATATGGCCAGGTCGTAAAGCAAGATATATTCTTGAATATTTATATTTTAATCATGGCAAGGAGGATTGTTACTTGCTCAGTGTGTTTTATAGCTTTATGTAAAAGAGGGTCATATATTTATTCCAACTACATAAGTCATTTGGGGATATCCCATTAGATAATTTATCTTGGTGCCTGTCAGTTTAGTGTTCCCTAAATAAGACACATTTCCTTTAAATCAGAAGCCTAGGAGCAGCAGTATTTTGAAAATAAAGCATATTAGCTGGCATCAGATAGTCAATGTTAAATCGCTTTGGCAACCTTACATGAATAAATTACTTGAAAGGTTAGTGTAAGATTTACATACTAGAAGAATGTGTGTCTGGAACTGCTAGACTAAAAAGAGGAGGAGTTGGATGTGAAAATGTGAAGCCAAGCCAATACCAATGATAACAGACCCAACGCCAAGGAGGGTGGCGCACAGGCCCACCAGAGCCCAGATTCTCCGAGGAAATGAATCTGTCACTCCCTATTGCTGTCTCTACAGTCATGATGCCCTATACAGTACGCAAATGCCAGTGAAGACAGGATAAACTGGCACACTGCAGATGGCACCAAGCGGTCCAACCGCATTTAGCATTTTCTGGGGCAGCTCTGCCAGAAGAGACAGCCCAGCTGTATCCACCCATCAAAGATTTCTGCTGACTGACATGACACTGCAGATGGATTTTTTGTGTAAGAATGTGCATCATTATATGCGAGATTACATTAATCTTTCATGCCTGTCTGTCCCTGGTGCCAGCATGGTTCAAGCTTTTCCTACAATGTTTTTAGATATTGTTAAAAATTATTAGTCTTGGGGTCTAAAAGAATCATTCTGTACCCAGCAGCATTACATTGTAATTTTCCCACAGCTTATTCAAATGCTGTGGGAAAATTCAACATTCACAGGAATAAAACTTCTCAATTAAATTCTATTTAGCAGAAAGTGACAAGAAAACAAAATATAAAATATCAACATTAATAAACAGGTTATCATCCATGACTGTGTGCTGATCATTCATCTGTAACTCCAGTAAGTAGCTGCAACCTTAAAAGCAAAATAATAAAGTATCTTACAAACACACATTGAGAATAATTAAGGGTATTAGGGAAGAAATATTTATGCTAAGAGTCAGTTTATCAAGTCTCGGTTTTATTCCAAAGATTGCTTTGGTAAAGCTTTTCACATCCAAAACAAAATTAAGCCTTAAAATTATCTTCTGGTTAAATGATATTTTTACTTACAAAAACATCTGAAATAATAGTCTATTTCTTCCTTTCATCTTGCAGATGAAATGTGACTGTGTGTGTGTGTGTGTGTGTGTGTGTGTGTGTGTGTGCTAAATTGCTTCAGTCGTGTCTGACTCTATTTGACCTTACAAGCTGCAGCCCACCAGGTTCCTTTGTCATGGGATTCTCCAGGCAAGGATACTGGAGTGGGTTGCCATGGCCTCCTCCAGGGGATCTTTCCAACCCAGGGATCGAACACATGTCTCCTGAAATGGCAGGCAGATTCTTTACTACGGAACCACCTGGGAAGCCCCATTTAGAAGGAGTAGAAGGAATCAAAACATGTATTTATACAGGATATTATGGGCTCTGGAAGCAGAAAGAGCCATATTCAAATCACTCCAAATAAACAACAACATGGGCTGCCAGGAAGCTGCAGTGTCACAAGAAAGCTACTAGCCTCTTCTCTCAGCATCATTCCTTTGACAATCTGACTGACACCTCTCTTATATAGGAAATTTGGAGTTTTCATTGTTTACAACTCTTTGAACACACAGTTCTCACTGCTGGGATCCCTGTACACCTCAACCTTCAGTTTAAATATTACTTCTTCAGAAAGACAGTATTGGAGAAAAGTAATGTCCTGAGGTTGATATTGATTGGTGGTAAGGAAACAGGCTAAAGTTAAATCAGATGAGTTTTGATTCTAACATAAAAGAAACCTTTCTTGGTTTGGTGAGAAAAGTCTGTAACGGGGTAAGATACTGAAATGTCATTTTCTTTTCTGTCTCGTAGGTACTTCAAACTTAGTAAGTTCAAGTAGCAGCCATCATTCTCACCTTCAAATACACTGCCTCTCAATTACATCATTCTTTCTAGTGTTCCATCATCCATTCCTCACTACCCAAGACAGGAAATGTCTTCTTTCTAGAGTATCCCTTTCTTTTACTCTCTGCAACCACTCTATGCCCAAAGCCAGCTGTTCCTGCCTTTTAATTATGCCACTGCATCCCAACATTCCTCAAGCTGATGCCCTAGACCCAGTCACCACAATTTTTAATATGAAAATTACATCAGCCTCTCCTCCAGTCTCCCTCTATTTACCCACTCTAGCCAGAATGATCTTTCTTAAGCATATGTTTGATCACACCTCTTCCCTACATAAACTCCATTGATGACTATTCATTGTCCGCAGGGATAAATTCCAACTCCCTAACTGATATCCTAGTATTAGAAATGGATTGGTCATGTATATCCATAATTATTCAAGGGATAATAAAAAGAACTTTTTGCCCATAATTCTCTCTCTCTAGCTGGATTTGATTTGTGGACATTTATGATCCAGATTTTTGTTAACATGTAGGTATAACTGGGAGGGAATAATGCCTCAGCCAACTAGCATCTTTTTAACAGTTTTATCAGATTACCTAGCTTTCTGCTGGGTGAAATCAGGAGCAATCGGAGGTATCTCCATGGAAGGGAAGGCTTCAAATAGAGACATAAAGAGCCAAAGGGAAAGAATCAAAAGAAATTTGGTAAAAGTTTCAAAAGTTTAAACACATGATCCCAGAAGGAGGGTAAAAAGTGACAAAAAACCCTACATTCTTGACAACTCTGCCCAGGGTCAGACAGAAGGTAAAAGTATCTGGTGACAAAGCACTCCCATGGGCCCTGAGCTGGCAGAGATCAAAGCTACATTCAGAGAAGTGTCTTTGACCACGATAATGATGATGAACATAACAAGGTCTAGGAGCTGTGTGACTATAAAGATTGACTGAAGAAAATGGAATTGCCTGTCTTGAACAAGTGAGATCAAGGGACTACATGATATCTGTTTGCAAATACCTCAAAGACTGTACACACAAGATAGGACACACTTATTCCATTTACTTTTTATGGTGGCGCTAGTGGTAAAGAACCCGCCTGCCAATACAGGAGACCTGAGAGACACGGGTTTGATCCTTGATCGGGAAGATTCCTCTGAAGGAGAGCATGGCAACCCACTGCAGTATTCTTGCCTAGAGAATCCCCATGGACAGAGGAGCCTGGCAGGCTACATCCAGGGTCACAAAGAGTTGGACAGCACTGAAGCAAGTTAGCAGGCACAAAAGATAAACGTCAGCGCGGAAAGTCACAAGGAGGCAAACATCAGCTCACAAGTTCTTCTTGCAGTGTGCATTTCCCACAGACATTTGGCAAAGGGTCAAGTAGGTCTGCAATCCAGCTAATACTCTTATTCAACATGCTAGGTGACTTTGGACTACATCAGCCCAGAAGAGCGAGCACCTGTTAGTAAGTGAGGACAGAGGAGGCGCCTTTTTCTAATATGTACAGGGGCACAGTGACTCTGAACTGCAGTTGAGAACGCCCATCAGTATTGTCCAGTAACAGCACGCACTGACTCCGCCACACGATGCCCAGGCCCAGGCTGTGGAGCACCCCAGGAGCGGCACTTCTTCCACTAGGAATGCCACACTCCTGCACTCCACCACAGGAGAGAAATTGAACTAGATGGCCTCCACAGTTCTTTCCAGTTAATTTCTCTGCTGCCTTGACTTTTTTAATCTCATTGTTCTCTGAGTTATCCTATGATGTCCAGAATTCCCCTCGTAATTCTTAAAGTCTGCTCTGCTTTGAGAGGAAGAGAAAGTAATGGTATCATATGCCAGAATGGGCTTTCCACTCTTGCTCTTTGATTCATGTATCAAGTTGTTAGGAATAAATAACTCTTTTTTAAGGTTCTTCAGGTCTTCTGATATGATTATTAGATAAGATACTGCATTGAAAGTAGCAGCAGAGGGGAGATACTCCTTTAGCTCAACTATTTCAAAAGATGCCGATCTATATTTAGAAGGAGTTAGACTTTCAGCACTAACCAAAATGAAATTAATATACTATTATTAATGTGGTGAGAATCTTTTTTTTAAACTGGAAGTCTGTACCTTTTGACACCCTTCAACCCTTTCACCCCCCACCACCAAACCTCTGGAAACCTGTTCTCTGTATCTACATGTTTTGATTTGTTTGTTTGGGGGAATTTTAAAAAATATTCCACATATAAGTGGGATCATATGGCTTTCGTCTTTCTCTGACTTATTTCACTTACCACGGTATCCTTAGGGTCCTTTTATATTTCCCCAAATGGCAAGATTTCCTTCTTTTCTATGGCTAAAAAGTATTCTGTAGTATGGCATGTACATGTGTGTGTGTGTACACACACATACATATACACACATTTTCTGTATCCATTCATCAATTAATGAACACTTAGGCTGATTACATGTCTTGGCTATTATAATGAAAATAAAATGTAATGAAAAATAAAAACAAATATAAACAAATGGGAACCTAATTAAACCTAAAAGCTTTTTCACAGCAAAGAGAACTATAAACAAGATGAAAAGACAACCATCAGAATGGGACAAAATATTTGCAAATGAAGCAACTGACAAGGGATTAATTTCCAAAATATACAAACATCTCATGCAGTTTAATACCAAAAAACAAAGAACTTGGTAAAAAAAATCAGCAAAAGACCTAAACAGACATTTCTCCAAGAAGACATACAGATGGCCAACAGGCACATGAACAAATATTCAGCATCACTAATTAGAGAAAGTGAAAGTGAAGTCGCTCAGTCGTGTCCGACTCTTTGCGACCCCATGGACTGTAGCCCACCAGGCTCCTCCGTCCATGCACATCAAAACTATAGTGAGGTGTCACCTCACACTGGTCATCATAAAAATATCTACAAACAATAAATGCTGGAGAGAGTGTGGAGAAAAGGGAACCCTCGCACATTGTTGGTAACAAGTAAATTGATACAGCCACTATGGAGAACAGTACAGAGGTTCCTTAGAAAACTAACAATAAAACTACCATATGACCCAGCAATCCCACTCCTGGGCTTAGACCCAGAGAAAACCATAATTCCAAAAGATACATGCGCCCCAGGGGTCAGCGCAGCCCTATTTACAATAGCCAGAACATGGAAGTGACCTAAATGTCCATCAACAGAGGAATGGATAAAGATGTTGTACATATATACAATGGAACATTATTTATCCATAAAAAAGAACAAAATTGTGCCATTTGAAGAGATGTGGACGGACCTAGAGACTATCATACAGAGTGAAGAAAGTCAGAAAGAGAAGAATAAATATCGTATGTTAATGCATATATGTGGGATCTACAAAAGTGGTACAGATGAACCTTCTTGTAAAAAAACAAATAGACACATAATATCGAGAACAAATATATGGACACCAAGGGGGAATGGGGAGTGGGATAAACTGGGAGACTGACCTATATACACTTCTATGTATAAAAAGTGTTCTTGCCTGGAGAATCCCAGGGACGGGGGAGCCTGGTGGGCTGCCGTCTATGGGGTTGCACAGAGTCGAACACGACTAAAACGACTTAGCAGCAGCAGCAGCATATATAAAACCAATACTAATGAGAACCTACTGTAGAGCACAGGGAACTCTATTCAGTGCTCTGTGGTGACCTAAACGAGAAGAAAATCCATAAACGAGGGGTTATATGTACCCATATAGCTGATTCACCTTGCTGTACAGCAGAAGCTAACACAACATTGTAAAGCAACTATATTCCAATAAAATTTTTTTTAAAGAAATAATTGTGTAATGCATATGGGAGTACATATATCTTTTGAGTTGGTGTTTTTGTTTCCTTTGGCTAAATACCCAGAAGTGTGGAATTGCTGGAGCATATGGTCTGTGTGTGTGTGTTCAGTTGTGTCTGACTCTTTGTGACGCTATGGACTGTAGCCCACCAGGCTCCTCTGTCCATGGAATTTTTCAGGCAAGAATACTGGAGCTGGTTGTCATTTCCTACTCCAGGGCATCTTCCCAATCCAGGGATTGAACCTACATCTTCTGCATTGGCAGGTAGATTCTTTACCACTGAGCCACCAGGGAAGCCCTTATGATGAATACATCTTGTTACAAGTTTTACATCATGCCTCATTATACAGCACTCTCTTAATGAATTAATCATCATATAGAATGTATTACATAATTCATAGTCCATTTGGAGTCAGTGGTGCACAGAACATATATTAAAACAATGGTCACACTGGACATGCAGAAAATTTGTGCTCTGTTTTACTCTTTCATAAAAGATACTTTTTAAAAGTATGAGTTGAATCTTATTAATACATAATTTATGAAACTAAAATATGCCACATTATGACCATGTTTCTATTGCACTTTACAATATACAAGGTAGTTTTAAATATACAACCTTATTCAAACTACAAAATTATACAGTGAGATAGGCAGGATAAAATTTTTCAGATAGCCACATGTTTATTGTTCTTTCACATAAAATAGGAAACATTTTAAAAATATAAATGTTAAGCCAATATACATACATAAATGGTTTCATAAGCAAAAGATGTAATTTTATAATTTTGCTTGCAGCAGGAGTGTTAGGCAGCTAATAATTAGCCATTCTGCACAAATATATAAATAAATTCTAAATTTGCATTTATGTAATATTCTAATTTTATGTTAAACTAAATATAATATTTGTAACATTTAAATTGTAGGGGAAAAAGCTTCTAGACATAATATTTTTCTCTCCAAAACAATTACTAAAAAGGAAAGCACATTCCTATCATTTCTTCTACCTTAGTTCAAGCCTCATAGACTGGTTTTCTTTCCTCCGATGTCTCCCTCATGTTTTCTGCTCTTTATCCTGATGATGTAATCATCTTTGCTAAACTAAATTACAACACCGTGATAAAAAATGTACAGCCCCTCGGGATCAATGCACAAACAGTAAACTCCCAATTGTAGCATGAAGATTTATCCTTAATCTGGACTCAGACTTCCTCTTGTGCGCCTTGTTGGGAGCCTTCCCAACTTCAGTTCAGGTGTCCTCAGCCTCTAGGAAAAGGGGTCCCACTGCATCTCCTAGGAAGGGTCTTGCTGCCTAAGAAAGCGCTCCAGGTGCAGCAGACGTAATACATTAGGACAGTCAAATTAATAAGAAAAAATTTTAATCCTCATTCAGGATTAAAACATGTTGAATCTCTCACATATGCACACCTCTTCCCATCCCACTAGATTTGAATGAAGAAGAACCAAATTAATTGGCAACCATTTTACAGTGATGGAAAGGACCATATTTAAGATGAAGCCAAGGTTAATGAAAGAAATACCAAAATACTAAGGGCACAGTGCACACAGGCATACCCATCCATCAAGTCATGAGATGTCGGTTTTAAACCTTATTTACATTGTGAGACCCATCTCCCTTGGTTGCAGCTGAGCAAAGCCAGGTCACTCTGGGCACCTTCCTTGGGAACTTATAACTAGGAGATTCCAAGTGCATTTTGGCCTTGTATCCTGAGTAGGCTTATGCAACACTCTTCATCAATTAAAATTCACTACACATGTATATTATCTGTTAAGTGTAAATAGAAGCTACCTAGAAGTAAAACCAGCAAAACTGAGGGTGTGATTTACAACAGCATCAACCCTCCTCACCTCATCCCCTTGGGAAAAATAAGAGTCTCTAAGAAATCAAAGCAGGTCCCTGGTGGTCTAGTGTCTAGGATTCAGTGCTTTCACTCCTGCGGCTGGGGTTCAATTCCCTGTTAGGGAAATCACTGGGCTTCCCTCATAGCTCATAGTTGGTAAAGAATCTGCCTGCAATGCAGGAGACCCAGGTTAGATTCCTGGGTTGGGAAGATCCTCTGGAGAAGGAAATGACAACCCACTCCAGTATTCTCGCCTGGAGAATCCCATGGATGAGGAGCCTAGCAGGCTACAGTCCATGGAATCACAAGAGTTGGAAACAATTTAGTGACTAAACCACCACCGCCAAGCAATCAAAGAAATTTGGTCACCAAATTTTAACAGCTGAAAGAATTTTACTCTTTTTTCTATGAACTTCAGCATTACCAAATTTCTGTTTTCCTTCGCACAAACCTAAGCACCTCTCTTGTTTTAGACAATGATTTTAAGCTGCTGGCTTCTCCAAATTCATCTAATTCAGCAGTTAAGTGCTGAGTTTTGACCCAACCAGCAGGGGTCAGAGTCAGAACAAAAACCACTTAATGAAGGATTTCATGGAAGACATCTAACATTTAAGTGAGCACAAATCAATCACTGCTGAACTGCAGAGATAATGTGCAAACAGCCAGCATCTCAATGAAGATACTGATACATGTGCAGCCCCCTTAAATATGATATCTAATAAATTTTAAAGTCTGAAAAAGGTCTAAAGAGATAATAGTGATACTCCAATAAAAAATAATAACATTGAAACAAAATAATTGAATTATAATCCTGTAGCTGGTTGCAGTAAGTTATCAAAGCACATAAACAAGCTTTAGATATTACAAGTAGTTTCCTAAATTTGACTCAAGAACAAACTCAAGGTTATCTTGCTTCCTCAAGTATGATTTTTTTTAAAAGGCGAAATTATGTTCTGAAAATACTTACTTGTTACGTCAGTCTTTATTCCTGCAATCTTCAACAGTGGTTCAACCTTTTCATAATAGACCTGAGTAGCTTCTTTTTTGTGGCTTTGGGGGTTAAGGAGTATTTTTAATGACTTTGGTCTGTTTGAAAAACCTAAGAGGAAAATATGAATACAGAAATTATAAACTTTCTGTCAGCACTTTTTTCTTTCCCTTTAAACCACACACTAAAGCCAGTTAAAATGTTATACATGTATTTAATTAGTATTTGCTATTTTTATTTGACAGCATTATTAATAACAGCATTATTTTCAAACATTTCACATTCCCTAGCAATGAAATAGGAATCTCTCTCTTAAAGTTAAGTCCTGAGTTATAACAAAGCATTTTCAACCTGTGAAGGAAGGTGTGAATGAAAACAACTTTGTGAATATTAGATGATTTTTATGTATATTTACCAAATCACCAATAATAGTGAATATATCCAATGTTTCTTAAGCACCTGTTTCTGGGCGGGGGTGCAGGGAAAGCAATAGACTGTAACAAATAGGAAAGTCCATTTCCTCTCCTTGGATAAATATGCTCATTATTGGAATTGGGTATTCCGTTGACCCCAGGGCTACCCAGGGCTGACCTGCTGGTGAGCTCAGGGTGGAGGACTCGGGGCTAGATCAGGGCCAGCTCTAGAGCAATGCACGCTGGGAGCTAAAAAGAGGGCTTAGGTCAGAGTTCAAACCTGAAAGGGGGCCGGAGAGAAAGAACTCTTCCCTGGGGAACCGGAAAAGCAACGTCTCTCAGCGGGATTGGCGGATATGGTGCTGCCTCACAGTTGGAGCTGAGATTTGATACTACAATTTTCTGGGCTTGCAAGATGCTTATCACTTAGAGCCCAGTTGGAGCAGGTGCAAAGCAAATTTTCTGTTGTTAGGAAGGGGCAGGAGGGGACAGAGGAGCCAGAGGAAAGCTGACGACTATTTCTTTCGTGGTAAGCTGCTCTCACTGGGCCATGCTTCAAGGTTAGAAGAGCAGTTACTAGCATCCATTTTTAATGAAACTGTTACAAAAGCCAAAAGAAAAATGCCCACTACGCTCATGTCAGTTTTTGTGCCTCCAGCAGAGACAATATTTTCTTACCATAATTGATATAATAAAAAATGTTCAATGAATCATATTGTTTGAATTCAGGGAGCGTCTTGGCTGAGGACTGGACAGGACGATGCTGAACTCCTTGTTCTTCTGTAATTGGCTCTGGGCTCCTTTTTTGGTGAGAGGTCTCTGCCAATCTGCTAACTATCCAGTCTTGAAACCTCAAAGCCACGCTCAACTCCTTTTTTCCCCCTTTCCATCAATTCCTGCATTCAAATGAGCGCCCAGATTTGTGTGGTGATAACTGTTTGCTTCCATGCCTCTGCCCTAGCCATCTCTCTCTGGCTACTCACAGGTGTCTTGTAGCATACCCCTTCCACTGCATCCTCAGATCTTCTAGTTCCCAGCAGCCCTGCACTGGTTCAAAGCTCCAGGGCCTATCTCTGCCTGAGGAGAAAGCCTGAACCCCTGAAAATAACATCCAGAACCTTCCCCCAACCAACTCCAACCTATCCTCTCTCCTTCCTTTCACACAGATTCAAGAAATACTTATTGAGCATTTGTACTGAGTACTGGGAAAAGGAGAGGTGATTCATATGTGGCTCATGCTTCAAAGGGGGAAGATGCATCCACAAACAGAAACAGTACAAGACAGAACAGATCTGTTAAGACAGAGGCACAAAGTGCCCTGGGAGTGCAGAGAGGAGGGTCTTATTAGGGATCTGTAAAAGGGCTCCCAGAGAAGGTAGCATCTGAGTAAGGCTCCGGGCTCACGCTGCTGTTTTCCACCACTTGCAATTCCCTCCTGCTTCACACCTCATCCTCTCCCTTCCCCCAAACAGCAAAAGCAGGGCCAGGAAGAAAATACCAAGGCGTGAGACCTGCACAGAAAATGCTAGAAGCAAACTAAGCACAGAGGGTTTTCTGTTTCAGTCCAGCTTCCCCTTCATGATCTCGACCCACTGTATCACTTGTGGAACACCAGGTCTGTCCAGTCTTCCTCCATTCAGGCTCCCTTTCCACTCTGCCGCATCTCCAATCCTGTGAGAAGGTGGCCACTTTTTCATAGCTCACTTCAAATACCACTTCTTCACTGAAGCCTCTCCTGATCACCAACAGATTCACCTCTCAGGCTTCTTACTCCTAGGTTATCTATCTTCTGTCCATCTGTTATCTATTTTTTATATCATTTGTACAAAAATCTCTGATAAAAGACTCAGTGTCTTAGGATTCCCACTGGCCAAACCTGGGGCAACATAAAATGGAATAAAGACAGTAACATACCATACATACTACGAGGCACAATTTACAATAGCTAGAACATGGAAGCAACCTAGATGTCCATCAACAGATGAATGGATAAAGAAGCTGTAGTACATATACACAATGGAATATTACTCAGCCATAAAAAGGAACACATTTGAGTCAGTTCTAATGAGGTGGATGAACCTAGAGCCTATTATACAGAGTGAGGTAAGTCAGAAAGAGAAAGAGAAAGATTGTATACTAACACATATATACAGAATCTAGAAAAATGGTACCGAATAATTTATTTGCAGGGCAGCAATGGAGAAACAGACATAAGAGAACAGACTTATGGACAGGAGGAGAGGATGAGATGTATGGAGAGAGAAACATGGAAACTCATATTACCATAGGTAAAATAAATAGCCAACAGGAATTTGCTGTATCTCTCAGGAAACTCAAACAGGGGCTTTGTATTAACCGAGAGAGGTGGAGTGGGGAGGGAGACAAGAAGGAGGTTCAAGTGGGAGAGGATAAATGTATACCTATAGCTGATTCATGTTGAGGTTTGACAGAAAACAACAAAATTCTTAAAAGCAATTATCCTTCAATTAAAAAAATAAATAAATTTTAAAAACTCCAGGAACCATGTTTCTTTAAAAACAACAACACTAAATACACACACAAAGAAAGAAGGAAAAACTGTCTTACAGAAGAAAAACAATAAATACAGAAAAATTAAAGAGTTAGAAAATCAATATTTCTTTTTTTTGCTTTTTTTAAAATTAATTTTATTTTATTTTTAAACTTTACAATATTGTATTAGTTTTGCCAAATATGAAAATGAATCCACCACAGGTATACCTGTGTTCCCCATCCTGAACCCTCCTCCCTCCTCCCTCCCCATACCCTCCCTCTGGGTCGTCCCAGTGCACCAGCCCCAAGCATCCAGTATCGTGCATTGAACCTGGACTGGCGACTCATTTCATACATGATATTATACATGTTTCAATGCTATTCTCCCAAATCTCCCCACCCTCTTCCTCTCCCACAGAGTCCATAATACTGATCTATACATCAGTGTCTCTTTTGCTGTCTCGTACACAGGGTTATTGTTACCATCTTTCTAAATTCCATATATATGTGTTAGTATACTGTATTGGCTTTTTTCTTTCTGGCTTAGAAAACTGGTCAACCACTTGTAAAAGAATGAAACTAGAACACTTTCTAACACCATACACAAAAATAAACTCAAAATGGATTAAAGATCTAAACGTAAGACCAGAAACTATAAAACTCCTAGAGGAGAACATAGGCAAAACACTCTCCGACATACATCACAGTAGGATCCTCTATGACCCACCTCCCAGAATATTGGAAATAAAAGCAAAAATAAACAAATGGGACCTAATTAAACTTAAAAGCTTCTGCACAACAAAGGAAACTATTAGCAAGGTGAAAAGGCAGCCTTCAGAATGGGAGAAAATAATAGCAAATGAAGCAACCGACAAACAACTAATCTCAAAAATATACAAGCAACTCCTACAGCTCAACTCCAGAAAAATAAATGACCCAGTCAAAAAATGGGCCAAAAAACTAAATAGACATTTCTCCAAAGAAGACATACAGAGGGCTAACAAACACATGAAAAGATGCTCAACATCATTCATTATCACAGAAATGCAAATCAAAACCACTATGAGGTACCATTTCACACCAGTCAGAATGGCTGCAATCCATAAGTCTACAAGCAATAAATGCTGGAGAGGGTGTGGAGAAAAGGGAACTCTCTTAAACTGTTGGTGGGAATGCAAACTAGTACAGCCACTATGGAGAACAGTGTGGAGATTCCTTTAAAAAATGGAAATAGAACTGCCTTATGATCCAGCAATCCCACTGCTGGGCATACACACTGAGGAAACCAGAAGGGAAAGAGACACATGTACCCCAATTTTCATTGCAGCACTGTTTATAATAGCCAGGACATGGAAGCAACCTAGATGCCCATCAGCAGATGAATGGATAAGAAAGCTGTGGTACATATACACAATGGAGTATTACTCAGCCATTAAAAAGAATTCATTTGAATCAGTTCTAATGAGATGGATGAAACTGGAACCTATTATACAGAGAAAATCAATATTTTTGACCATTATAATAATTATGGATCTAAGCAAGAATCAGCAATGGATGCTAAAACCATCGGTGATGACAGTCAGTTGGGGATTAATATATTTACTTATTCTTAAACTCTGTCCCTCCCTATTCTTCTATTTACAGAATATAAAAAGGATATTTACAGTAGGGAAAACTGGCAGACACCTCCTCAGTCAAGTAATCAAAGTTAACCACACTCTGAGTGATACAGACAGACACACGTGCCTCATGTATGCCACGCACAGCACTCAGACACACAACTTCTGTGGGACTCCTGCCCCGAGTGCATAATGTGGACCTGATATGATGAAACACTCAAACCCAAGTGGAAGGGTATTCTCAAAACACCTGCCTTAGATTTCTCAACACCGTCAAGACTATGAAAGACAAAAGCTGAGGAAGTGTTCCAGATTAAAGGAGACTGAAGAGACAACAACAAAATGAGGTATGTGATTCCGGATCAGACCAAAACAAAACAAAACTGCCATGGACAGTATTATTGTCCTTTAAACGAGGCAAGGCTAAGCAGGTTAATCTAAGGCTCACTTTTATTATAACATGACAAGGACTAGAAACTTGTTCTCAACTCCAGACAGTCCAGACTAAGATCTAGTTAAATTTTCCCTTACCTGGTATTTTCGTTAGAATACTCTCATTTCTCCAGCAGTAACAGACCCAGTAAGAAAGCTGTCTAATCACAAGATGGGAATCCTCAAATGCTGTCATAAAAACCAACTTTTATTCCCCCCTCTTCCTATATCATGACTGTGAAGGAATAAACATTCATGGAAATGAAAAACAGTCATTTTGGCTTGTGAGGATAAGCACATTCTAGCTGAAGGCTTGTAGACTTTAAGTGTAAATATATAAAAGTACATGCTCTACAGCCCATCCAATCTTTGTGACACAAACCTAAGGCAGGAAAGGGGCTAATATTTTTTAAAAGACTTTCTAAAAGGATTTAAGCAAAATAAGTTTATTTTAAGCCTCAGTTAATAATAGTAATGAAAATTAAATTAATCAGAAATGTCCTTAGACATTCTGGTCAATCAGTCAGTTCAGTCAGTTCAGTCGCTCAGTTGTGTCCAACGCTTTGCGACCCCATGAATCGCAGCACACCAGGCCTCTCTGTCCATCACCAACTCCCAGAGTTCACTCAAACTCATGTCCATCGAGTCAGTGATGCCATCCAGCCATCTCATTCTCTGTCGTCCCCTTCTCCTCCTGCCCTCAATCCCTCCCAGCATCAGAGTCTTTTCCAATGAGTCAACTCTTCGCATGAGGTGGCCAAAATATTGTAGTTTCAGCTTTAGCATCATTCCTTCCAAAGAACACCCAGGACCAATCTCCTTTAGAATGGACTGGTTGGATCTCCTTGCAGTCCAAAGGACTCTCAAGAGTCTTCTCCAACACCACAGTTCAAAAGCATCAATTCTTCGGTGCTCAGCTTTCTTCACAGTCCAATTCTCACATCCATACATGACCACTGGAAAAACCATAGCCTTGACTAGATGGACCTTTGTTGGCAAAGTAATGTCTCTGCTTTTGAATATGCTATCTAGGTTGGTCATAACTTTTCTTCCAAGGAGTAAGCGTCTTTTAATTTCATGGCTGCAATCACCATCTGCAGTGATTTTGGAGCCCCCCAAAATAAAGTCTGACACTGTTTCCACTGTTTCCCCATCTATTTCCCATGAAGTGATGGGACCAGATACCATGATCTTCGTTTTCTGAATGTTGAGCTTGAAGATGTTTTTAAATACATGTCAACAAAGCCAATTTTTATTTTTTAAACAGGAGCATGTATTCATTTTCTCATTTCTCATTTTCTTTTAGATGAACTTAACATGACTATGAAGCTAAAGTCTAAGTATACATGAATTAGGTAGCAAGTTGATATCAAAATTTAGAAATCAGAATGGAGATTTCTACCCAGTAAAGTAGGACTTTTTAATGTCCTTAAGAGATCTAACTGAAAAGGTCCCAACCGTCTCTCTATCCACGCTCCCTCCTCAAGCCTCCTCCTATTCCATTCATTCTCTTGAATTCCTATGTGCCTTCTGCCACAGTGCCCTTGCATCTGCTCTCCCCACGAGCTGCCCACATGCACCATCTGCCACTGTAGCCACTTTGCCAGTAAACCTCCTATTCTTTTGTTTTGATCTTGCCTCAGTTATCGCTTTCTAGGGAAAGCAGGAAAGCCTATCATGACCTCCTTGGCTTTGTGACTTCAGCTAGGTCATTTCCCGCTTATCATTTATTCTCACAAATCCATGTACTTCCCAATCTTGATTGCTATACACCATTGTAACTTTACATCTATTAGTTAATCTTCCGTATTAGACTGTAAACTCTCTTGGTTTTTCTCCAAGATTTTGCTCATGAAGAATCATTCCACAGGGCAAAATAAAATGGTGTCTGGAGTTGAAGAGAGTGGGGGACGCTGTCAGGCCAGCAGGTACACAGAGAGGGCCTTAGAGGGATGAAAGTCTAGCTGATGAAGGACTTCAGGCAGCAATACCATGTGTAAAAGATAAAAGGCTGTATACAGCAGTTAAGACTGGAGAGCGGAGTGGTGTTGAGAAGAATCTTACCCCAAGCACATAGAGCTCTATGGATTTTGTCCTTCCTCCAGTCAAAGTCAAAGTCAGGGAAGAAGTAAAGTCACTACAGGTGTTCCAAGCCTCTTTCCTGCTGAATTAACCATCCAGTGTTGGAGTCTGAATCCAGGTCTAAGGCACTTGGTTACACTCTTCACCAAGTGACCTCAATACAAATGTCTCTGTATTTGAAAACCACACACACAGTTTTCTGTACAGATTAAAATACACACACTGTACTCCGAAAATTCAAAATCTCATCAGTCAGCTCATTCCCTGATACCCAGTTCCCTTCCTGAAAGACAACTACTGGCATCATTGAGAATCTACTCTGTGCACATATGAAAATGTATGTATATGTTCAGTGACTTTTTACACAGATGGCAGCATCCCAACCTATTATTCTGTGCCTTGCTTTTTCAATATTGTGGAGATGATTCCATATCACTACAGAGTGCCATCTTAGTTTATCTAGAGCTGTTCAATTTAATTAACTAGTTCCCTGGGGATAGGTATTCAGGTTGTTTCCAGTCTTCCTTTACTGCAAATAATGCTGCAATAAATGCCATTTTGCATCTATTTACAGAAAACTATAGATCAAACTTCTAGAAGGACAATCACTAGATCAAAGTATATGTAGTTTGGCAGTTTATACTGCCAAATTACATGCCATAGAAACCATTCAGAGTTGTGACCAAAAAAAAAGTAAATGCTAGAGTAAAAGTAATTGATCTTAAACCTTGGCTCCTCCATTTGCCAAACTGTGTGACTCTGGGTTATTGTCTAACTTCTCTGTTCTTCAGTTTCCTCATCTGTAATGGGGGTAATAAGAGTACCATTCACAAAAGGTACATGTGACGATTAAATAAGTGAATATAAAGTACTTAGGAAAGTGCATGACACACAGTACTCAGTTTACTTTTATTTTTACTACCAATTTACACCACCAGGAACTTAGAGTGTCTGTTTTCTTACATCCTTGTAAACCTTGCATATTTTCAAAGTCTTTGATCTTTGATAATCTGAAGGATAAAAAACTGCATATCACTCTAATTTCAACTTATTGTAAAGTGGGGGGGGGGGCGGTTGAGAAACATTGAAAATGTTTAACAGCCGCTTTTATTTTTCCATGAGCTATCAGTTTATATCATCAGCCAACCTTTAAAAAGAATCTTTGTATTCTTTGTCACGTTGATTATAGTAGTGCTCCACACAGTAAGAAAAATCAACCTTTCGTTAGATGAATTACAAATATTTTACCCAGTGTGTCATTTAATGATTTTTATTTTATTTATGCTGTTTTCTGTTAGAAGTTTTCATTTTTATGTGCTTATAGTTGAATATATCACTTCTTTTATGGCTTCTGGGTTTTTTGTCATATTTTAAAACTCCCTTTGTGACAAAAAAAAAAAAAACCTCTGTATTTTTCTAATAATTTGATGGTCTCAATTTCATATTTTATGAAAGCTGACCTTAACTTTTTTCCAGATTGCTATCTATCTATTCCCAACATCATTCATGACATAATCCATCTTTCTCCCACAAATTTCAAATGCCACTTTTTTATATATTAGGTTTCTGGATGTGTTTGAATCTAAGTGTCTTTTCTGAGGTCTATTGACTTATTCATGTCAGTATCATAACATTTTAAATATCATAGTTTTATAACATGACTTAATAGCTGGTACAGTTGGTCTCTCTCTACTACTTTTAAGAATTTCCATGTCTATTTTTACACATGATCTTTAAAATCAGTTTGTCTAGTGAAAAATTCTACTGGCATTTTATTGTGATTACATTAAATATAAATTATCTTAAGGACAATAGCACTTTTATGAGATCCAGTCTTTGTTTACAGAAACAAGGTATGCTTTTCCATTTTAAGTTTTCCGTGTCCCTCAGTACCATGTTAAATGTCTGTCAGATGAATGCTGAACAAGTCTACCTTTTTCATCCTTTTTGTTACTACCATCAATATGTTTCCAACTCCATCTCCTCACTGAATATTAACAGCAAATATCAAAACTTTATTTCTACACCTAGCACTTAATTTTCTCATTGTTCATCACAGATTTCCTTTTATTCTCTTGGATATTCCAGGCTAATAGTTATTTCACCTTCAAATGATGGTAATTTCACTTTTCCCTTTCCAACTGGCATACAAATTTATATTTTTTCTCTACTTTACTTGCGCTGGTTGGTTTCACCAGAAGAATGTGACTAACAGTGCTGATGAAGAATATCCTTGCTAGTTCCAGAGCTCATTGGGACTCCTTCACATATTTCTTCAGGTAGGCTTTAAAATGAGATGTACAAAAAAAAAAAAAAAAATGAGATGTACACTCATTATCAGAGAAATGCAAATCAAAACCACAATGAGGTATTATCTCATGCCAGTCAGAAGAGCTGTCATCAAAAAGTCTACAAACAATAAATGCTGGAGAGGGTGTGGAGAAAAGAGAACCCTCTTACACTGTTGGTGGGAATGCAAACTGGTACAGTCATTATGGAGAACAGCGTAGAGATTCCTTTAAAAACCGGGACTAGAACTGCCATACGACCCAGCAATTCCACTGCTGGGCATACACACCAAAGAAACTAGAATTGAAAGAGACACATGTATACCAAAGTTCATTGCAGCAACTGTTTATAATAGCCAGGATATGGAAGCAACCTAGATGTCCATCAGCAGACGAATGGATAAGAAAGCTGTGGTACATATACACAATGGAATATTACTCAGCCATTAAAAAGAATATATTTGAATCAGTTCTAATGAGGTGGCTGAAACTGGAGCCTATTATACAGAGTGAAGTAACTCAGAAAGACAAATGCTATATATTAACGCATATACATAGAATTTGGAAAGATGGTAACTGATCCTACATGCAGGGCAGCAAAGGAGACACAGATGTAAAGAACAGACTTTTGGACTCTGTGGGAGAGGCCGAGGGTGGGATGATTTGAGTGAATAGCATTGAAACCTATACATTACCATATGTAAAATAGATAACCAGCGTGAGTTTGATGTATGATGCAAGGCACCCAAAGCCAGTGTTCTGTGATAACCTGGAGGGATAAGATGGGGAGGGAGATAGGATAGGGCTCAGGATGGATGGGACACATGTATAGCTATAGCTGATTCATGCTGATGCATGGCAAAAATCATCAAAATATTGTAAAGTAATTATCCTTCAATTAAAATAAATTAATTTAAAATAAAATGAGATGTATATGGCTCAGATGGTAAAGAATCCACCTGTAATGAAGGAGACCTGGGCTCAATCCCTGGATGGGGAGGATCCCTGAGAGGAGGACATGGCAACCCATTCCAATGTTCTTGCCTAGAGAATGCCAGGGACAGAGGAGTCTGGCGGGCTACAGTCCATGGGGTCACAAAGAGTCGGACACGACTGAGCAACTAAGCACACATATTTATCACACTCATAACATAGCCATCTCTCCTTATTTTATTAAGGGTTGCTTGACACTCATAAGTAAAAGCAATCTATATTTTTCCTGTTTTGGACTTCATTGTCAGATGTTGGTATTAATTCCATGCAAGCTCTATAAATAAAATCTGGGAGTTTTCATTCTTTTCCTGTGCTCCAGAATAGTTTAAATAATATTGAAGTTTCTTGTTCCTTAAAGGTATGGTGCATATTCATCTGAAAATGTCAGAGTTGGTGGGGTTTTTTTGTTTTTTGTTTTTTTAGAAGTAACAAAAAAATTTCTACTTCTTTGGTTGTAATTCATCTGTTTACATTTTCTATGCCTCCTGGAGTCAGTTTGGCCATTTTTATTTTCCTGGACTATATATTTATTCACTTCATCCTGGTCCTAAGTGGCAGTCAAGGTTGCCTGCCAGTTTCCAGATGTGCTCCTCCTACTGAGTAGCAGAAACAACACTATCTCCCCTGATCATTGGAACTGATCACCTTTGCCAGCAAAGCAACTGCATTATTATTTTTTTTTTCATTTGTTGGTTCAGTCATATGGTTCAATAATGTGACCAGGTAGTTTCAATGTCCAGTTCTATTGAACCATTATCATTTTCCCATATGGAAGTATTCTTCTAAACTAAAAACTCTAAATCAGCAGAGTTCAAAGTCATAGAGACCAGAAGCAAAAAATACTATCAGTGGGAAACAAGGTGAAGAAGAGAGATGGCACTTACCTTTGCTCACACACTGGTCCACAGACCTAGGTATTCTGTTTATGGAACTAAAAACTGCTTTACTATTGTAAGATTTAGTCTCCCAAGTGGAAGACAATATAATAAAATAGGAAATGTGGTAAGACTAGTGACTCCCATACTGTTCAGCCAATTGACTTACTTTTCTTGATACGAATGAGTCCCGTGATCAAAAGCAGTATTGTATAAGGTGTAAATTCACTGAATAAGGTATTTAGGAGAGTCATCAATGGTAGTCCTGGCAGAAGCATGGTGGACAATAAATCCAAATCCATATCAAATGTAAGCACTGGTAGCAATGAGGCCAAGACACTGACCTTTCACAAAAGAGAGAATTCAATGTATCGGTCTCCCATCAAGTGGTTGACTGGTTGCTCTGGAATGCCCAGGGCTCAAGGCTGATCTGTCTACAAGTAGAGTACTCAACAAAATGGTGATAATCCACTCAGCCTTAGTGAATATATTAGTGTTTATTGCTAAATCCCTGTATTTTTCCCCTTCCTGCCTTAAGGCCACTTTGTTTCTATGTTCATTGTGCAGACCTAGATGTGCTCTGAAAAGATGCTGACAAACATCTATAGAATGGAGCATCTTGCCTATCTGGTTATTTCCTCTTCTAGAATAAATTTTCCTTGGTAAAGTATTTATATAAAACATAAATCGCATATCTGTTCTTATTCTGTGAAAGTCATTCATATACTTTTGCTTTATACATCTGTCACCAACCTTGCAAATTTTAACTTCCAACTATTTGGCCAAGCTCTTAACCACTGATCATGCACTGGGACATGTTAATCTCTCTGGCCATCACTCCATAACAACTTATATCAACCCAAGTTCTGACCACCAGAAGGATCTCCCTTCCCTACTGTCTTTTAAGAACACTTTCAGGTGGGGTTGTAACACTTCAGGAGGTCACTTCTATCATACCATGCAGAGCTGTCTCTGAACTGTCTCTGAACATTTATTTCCCTTAGTCAACTGGTCAGAGCAAACATCTCACGAGACCAAATATGTGGGGTGGGGGAGGAATGAGGAAAGCAAAGCAGCAACAGCTGTAGGCCACCAGCATAGTTGATGCACCAGAACCTTCTCCTCTAGCCTTTTAATAACATTATCTGTACAAAACAGCTTTCTATTTAAAATAGCTAGAGTATTTTTGTTTTGAATCAACTGAACTTTGATCAATACAAACGTTTACTAGACATCTCATGTTTAACGCTTTCAAAACTAAAATTCTGCTTTTTCCCATCAAACCTGGTCTTTCTACCCACCATCTTCCCCTTCTCACTAAATGACAACTTCATCTTTCCACTTGCTCCAGTCAGAAACTTCACTTTACTTTGAACAACTACTTAAGGATTTATCCCGTCTTTCTAATAAGCACTACGTGCTGTGCTGTGTTGTGCTTAGTCGCTCAGTTGTGTCCGACTCTGTGCGACCCCATGAACTGTGGCCCACCAGGCTCCTCTGTCCATGGGGATTCTCCAGGAAAGAATCCTGGACTGGGTTGCCATGTCCTCCTCCAGTGGATTTTCCCAACCCAGGTCTCCTGCATTACAGGCGGATTCTTTACCATCTGAGCTACCAGGGAAGCCCAAGAATACTGGAGTGGGTAGCCTATCCCTTCTCCAGGAGAACTTCCCAATCCAGGAATCGAACTGGGGTCTCCTGCATTGCAGGCAGTTTATTCACCAGTTGAGCTACCCGGGAAGCCCAATACGCACTATACTTCCCATTAACCAAATAGTACCAGTTGGGAGAAGCAACATCATTTTTAAAAAAGAATAGCATTCATTTAGGAAGAATGATTGAATTAGAAAATCTCTATGATCTACTCCTAGTTAAATAATCAGTTCAGGCAAGGATAATCAACACATGTTAAAATCATTAGATGAAACATTTACTGAAGACTAGACATTCCCTTGGTCCCTGAGTATCACTCAACAAATTATCCACTAGTTTCAAATAGAGACATTACAACAGAGGGATCAAGCTTTCACCTCCTTGATTCAGGGATCAATCTTAGCCTTGGGAAGTCACCTTGGCCTCATTAATATGTACAGACATTATGTACCACCCGAGTTGATAAAATATGAAGTACACATTTCATTTATGAAGTATTCTTGCCCCAAATTTACAACATAAATCTAAGTTAAGTCTTTAGATTGAAAATTCAGCTTATAGTAAATACAGGGAATAAAAGAACAAGTTAAATGATGCCCCCAAAAACAATCAGATGGGGCCTAGAAGTACCACTCAAAGTCTGTGATCTCCAAAATGACAGCCCGGCATCCCCCAGCAGCTCATTAGAAAGGCTCACACCAGAACCACTGAATCAGAATTTCTGAGAATAAGGACCAATCACCTGTATTTAAATGGGCTAAGAGTTTCTAAAAGAATAAAAAAGATGAGGAAGGGCATGTTGTAGTGTTACAGTTTAAATGTATTTAATAGATTGGACACTGATTGGTACAAATCAGCTATAAAAGGCATTTTGGAAAGTGGTGGAAATTTCAACGTGGACCAGGTATTTCAGTTCAGTTCAGTTCAGTTGCAGTCATGTCTGACTCTTTGCGACCCCATGAACTGTAGCACACCAGGCCTCCTTGTCCATCACCAACTCCCGGAGTTCACCCAAACCCATGTCCATCGAGTTGATGATGCCATCCAGCCATCTCATCCTCTGTCGTCCCCTTCTCCTCATGCCCTCAATCTTACCCAGCATCAGGGTCTTTTCCAATGAGGATTAGATGATATTAGATGATAATAAACACAACTATTGCTCATTCATTTGGTAGGATAATGATATTTTGCTATTTCTAGAATTTTTGTTAGAGATGCTTACTGAACTCTGGGGAAAATACCCGCCATGTAATTACCATGGAAGAACTGTACAAAAAAGATCTCAATGATCTGGATAACCATGATGGTGGCATCTCCCATTCCAAGTCAGACATTCTGGAATGTGAAATCAAATGGACCTTACGAAGCACTGCTGCCAATAAAACCAGTGGAGGTGATGGAATTCCAGCAGGGCTATTTAAAATCCTAAAAGATGATGCTATTAAAGTCCTGCATTCAATATGTCAGCAAATTAGGAAAACCCAGTCAGATACAACTTGGCAAATGAACAACAATCAAAATTACCCATGATATTTATTTATTTATTTTTTAAACTGTGTTTCTTTTTTTTTGTTTTTTTTTTATTTTATTTTATTTTTAAACTTTACATAATTGTATTAGTTTTGCATGATATTTATAATTTACTTTAAAACACATAGACAGTCGTAGAAAATAAATGAATGGATACCAAGGTGGGGAAGTGAGAGAGGGGAATGGACAGGGAGATTGGGATTGACATACATACACTGCTGTTGCTGCTGCTGCTGCTAAGTCGCTTCAGTCATGTCCGACTCTGTGCAACCCCTTAGATGGCAGCCCACCAGGCTCCCCCATCCCTGGGATTCTCCAGGTAAGAACACTGGAGTGCGTTGCCATTTCCTTCTCCAATGCATGAAAGTGAAAAGTGAAAGTGAGTCACTCAGTCGTGTCCAACTCTTGGCGACCCCATGGACTGCAGCCTACCAGCCTCCTCCGTCAATGGGATTTTCCAGGCAAGAGTACTGGAGTGTGTTGCCATTGCTTTCTCCAGATACACACTACTATGTATTAAATAGATAACTAATGAGAACCTACTGTTTAGCACAGGGCTCTCTACTCAATGCTCTGTGGTGACCTAAATAGAAAATCCAAAAAGGAGCAGACATATGTATATATATAACTGAGTCACTCTGCCATACAGCAGAAACTAATACAACATGGTAAAGCAACTACACACCAATTAAAAAGAAAAAACTATGCTCCAATATAAATAAAAAAAAAGAAAAAAATGTGACACAATAAAACGTTTGAAGCCACTATAGGAAAATGTTAAGTACAGAATCCAGGTAACAAAAATATAGAAAATATAAAAACATCATAACACGCACCTGTTAGACATTTTTTCATAAGAGTAAAAAGTAGATCTTAGCATCATCTTCAACTTTTTTCAGTACCCACCAAGTCAGTAACTCCAGCCAGCTCTATCTTCAAAAATAAATCAAAAGGTTGACCACTTCAAATCACTTCTCCCACCCCTAACCTGATTTAAGCCATCATCTCTTGCCTGGATTACACCAATTCCTACTTAACTGGTCTCCTGGTGCAATCCGTTCACCCACTCACACAACCTACTATCTACTTGGCAGCCAGAATATATATTTTGAAAGTAAGTCAGATCATGTCATTCCTCTGCTTAAAACTCCCAGATGGCCCCTATTTTTCTAAGGAGAAAAGTCAAAAACCATACAAGCCTTACAAGGTTCTTCATGCATTACCTCCAGCCACCTCTGTGACTTCATTTCCAATTACTCTGCTCCCCGACTCTACTCTGCAAATGACATTCTTGCTCAGCATTTTGCCCTTACTATTTCTTCTGCTTAGATTTACTTCTATATCCAATGGCTCCCATGACTTTTGGCTTTCTTCCAAAACTTCATAGCCCACGAAGTCTCCCTTAACCACCTGTGTGCAACAGCAACTACTTTCATCCCATTTGACATCACAGAAATACAGTTATTTGATTTTTTCAATTCCCTCTTCTTAGGAATTACTTATTTGGTCCCCCCAAAATGTATATGTTGATATCCCAATCCCCAATGTGAAGTATTAGGAGGTGAGGCCTTTGGGAGGTAATTAGGTGATAAGGATTGAGCCCTTATGAATGGGATCAGTGCTTTTATAAAAGAGACCCCAGAGGGCTCCAGCTTTCTTTCTGCCCTGTGAAGACACGAGAGCTCTCACCAGACGCTGAACATGCTGGCACCCTGAGCTCAGACTTCAAGCCTCCAATACTGTGAGAAGTAAATTTCTGTTATTTATAAGCCACCCTCTCTATAGTACTTTGTTATACCATCCCAAACAGACTAAGACACTCCACTAACACTAGAATATAAGCTGTGTGTGGGTGCTCAGGTGCTTAGCCATGTCTGACACTGCAACCCTATGGACTGTAGCCTGCCAGGTTTCTCTGTCCATGGAATTTTTAAGGCAAGAATACTGGAGTGGTTTGCCATTTTCTCCTTCAGGGGATCTTTTCAACTCAGGGACTGAATCCGAGTCTCCTGCATCTCCTGTATTGCAGGCAGATTCTTTACCACTGGGGAAGCCCACTGTTATAATAAGCTACTTGATAATAGTTAATAATAAGCTACTTGAGTTCCAAGACTTCGTGGTTCTGTGCTTTGCTATATTACTATCCCTTGGAATAGTATCTGGCACACAATAGATGCCATATTGTGTGTGTGTGTGTGTGTGTGTGTGTGTGTGTGTATTCTTTTAAAAACTAGACCAAAAGCTAAAAATAAATTATAAAACTGTAATTCCAATTGTATTAAAGAAAAGATCAACACTGCAAAAAACAATCATGCAAGCAAAAAGCCTTTCTTTTAAAATTGCTGTGATATAAAATAAGTTCAGCAATGTAACCACTTACATTAATTCCTAAAATAAAGCAAAAAGACTGAGGCAAAAACTTCACCAAGAACCAAAGATTTATCGGAAGTAGGTTTTGCAATAGGCACTTATATCCTTTGAAAGAAATATTTAGCATGAAAAATCTAAGAACCTCTTATTGCTGTTAAGCTTTTTAAAAAAAATTCAATCCCTGTCTCATATTTACTTCCTATATATACAAACTTAAACCCAGCAGAAGAATTATATTTAAGAACCATGTAAAATCTTTTCTAAATTAAATCTATAACAACAATGAAAACAAATACTTAACCCTTTTGCTTAGAACTGAAAATTAATCAGTTTGCCTTCTAAAACAACTCACCAGTTATTAAATGATCAGAAAACGGGACAGGAAGAAACTGCCTTTAGTCCCCATGGCATTAGCCGGTTTTGAAAACAATATCAGTTGTTCCATCTTAGGCTTAGACTGGGAGTGCCATCCTCAGCACAGCAGGGCACTTGTGCTCTAGCATCTCACAAGAGAAAGGACAAAGCAAAGAAGCAGGAAGCCAAGGATGGCACTGGTGTGTTAACAATGAAGCCAAGAAAGCATTCACCAGCTGACATTGCCAAATGATCTGGTAAATCTATCTTCCATAAAAAGAACAGTAAGGAAAGAAATTGGAGACTTTGAAGACTAGGTTAAGAAGGTAGGAAAGAGGAAGAAGGTCTCTGTTTTATGAAATGATTGATTTATTGATAACAGCAGTAACAACAAATAAAGAAAAAGATGATTTTAAAATGTGTTTGTGAGAAAATAGACATGCATTCTAGATCTCTTGCCCAAACAAGAGATCAGTAAACATTTTCATGTGATACAGAAATATCAGTATGTGTGTGCTACTGTGCTCAGTCGCTCAGTCGTGTCCAGCTCTTTGCAACCCCATGAACCTGCTCCGCCCCCCCCGCCATGAAGAGCCTGCCAGGTTCCTCTGTCCATGGGATTCTCTAGGCAAGAATACTGGCCTGGGTTGCCATTTCCTTCTCCAGGGGATTGCTCCCACCCAGGGATCAAACTCACGTCTCCTGCACTGGCCGGCAGTTTCTTTATCACTGAGCCATCTAGGAAGCCCTATGTACAGAAATACAGTTCACTGCAAAAATTTCTGTAACTTATTGGCTGCAAAGAACTCTACAGAAGACATTTTTAGAATGAGATGATGGGAAGCATCAGGCAGTCACAACCTTGCTCTTCTTTCATTCAATTATGACAAACTGTTTACTATGAAAGCTGTATTGAGACACATAAATCCCCTAACTCCTTGAAAAAATGAATCTGAAAGTGAGAAACCATTTATTCATAATTTTACAATAGTATAAGCATCACCCCAAAAGATAATCTAAGATTAAAATATAGATATGATTCAAAATTAATATGCAACTGACTTGATTCTCAATCCTTTGGTAAACTCTCAATTTATAGTCGGTAGACCTTTTGAGCATGCCAGTTTTCAATGAACCAGTGATGTAAAACAGAATGGCCAACTGTTCCTCTGTTAGTAGCAAATGTGCTAATATGTGCTAGTTTAAACTTGATCTATCAGTGAGTCAATGAACCATGAAGGGTGGGGGTTAATCAGGGTGTTCTCCAAACAAAGGCTCATGAGAGCTGTGGGGATGCCGCTCCCAGACTCACATCTGTGCTGTTTTGAGTGGAGCATGATGGAAATGTCTTGGTGTTCATCAAAGTTAAGAGCCCAGAACCCTGTCACAGTCTTGCCTATACTCACAACCACTGTACCCAGAAAAGCAACCAAACTGTTGCAAACAAAATCCACACACAGGCAATAAAGCCACAATTCTCAGGAGCTATTAATATTAAACTTTGCCCAGTTAATGTGTAACGGTGATGGTAAAAACCTTTCACACATAAGATCTGACAACTTCCCAGCAGCACTCAGAGTTGATAATATTTTATATTCAGTCATGTATATGAAAATGCATCAATTTCACTTTATTATCAAACAAAGCTTACTAATGCGCATCTTTACACATACCAGTGAAAACAATCTAAATACTATAATCTACTTAAAGTAACAAACAAGCTCAATACCTTGTGAATACACATGCAGCCCACCAGTGTGACGTATTTCCAGTTATTTCCAATAACTGAAATGGACTGAGCAGCAATTAGCAGAAAGAATCACCTGCTGCCAGGAGTAATCACCTCAATATTTCATATTTAAATAATAAAGGAGTTAAGACTACACAGAAAGAGCCAGAAGAAACAGGAAGAGGAGCAAGAAAACTCAATGAAATATATTATCCATTTACTTTTACTAGACTTTTATAATAATCCTGATAAAATAAATTTTTATTTACTCTGGTCACTATACCACTTTCCCCAGTACAAAACGCAGACTGAAAGAAGTACATGTTACTGGCTTCAGGAAAGTTTTTTTTATTCCCTTGTTCTGCTTAAAACTTGACCAAGAATTAATTTAAATAATTAGCATTGAAATATGACTAACTCTATGAAAATCCAATTTGATGAAGTAACTGTACATTTAATCCTTCACAAGCCATGAAAATATGAAAATGTTAGAGAATGATTTTATAAACTTAAAATTTTCATTTAACTATAGCATGAAATTTTATAGTTTCATGTATATAACACAGAGATGCAACATTTGCATATACTGTGAAATATTAACTGCAATATGTTTAGTTATCATATTTAGCAGACAGAGTTAATAAAATGTTACCAACCTGTTCTTTGTGTCTATGAATCTACGTTTGGTTTTGACTTTTCAGATTCCGCATATAAGTAAATCACACAGCACAAGACCCTCAAGGTCCATCCATGTTTTTGCAAATGGCTAGATTTCATTCTGTTTGCATGACTGAGTGGTATTCTATCATATATATGTACCACATCTTCTTTATCCATACATTCATAAATGGATACTTAGGATGTTTCCAAACTTAACTATTATAAATGATGCCACAATGAACACGGGGAGGGGGCATACACCTTTTCAAATGACTGTCTTTGTTTTCTTTGGCTAGATAGCCAGAAGTGGAGCTGCTAGTTCATGTGACAGTCCCATTCTTGATTTTTGAGGTACCTTCACACTGTTGCCCACAGTGGTGGTAACATTTACATTCCCACTAACAGTGGATGAGTGTTGCAGGAGAGCTCTTTGACAACAGCCATTCTGGTGAGCACGAAGTGATATCTCATTGTGGTTTTGATTTGCATTTTCCTGATTATTAATGATCTTGAGCATCTTCTCACATGTCTTTTGGCCCTCTGTATGTCTTCTTTATTTTTTTATTTTAATATAAATTTATTTATTTTAATTGGAGGTTAATGTCTTATTTAAAAAAAATATGGTACATATACACAATGGAGTATTACTCAGCCATTAAAAAGAATACATTTGAATCAGTTCTAATGAGGTGGATGAAACTGGAGCCTATTATACAGAGTGAAGTAAGCCAGAAGGAAAAACACCAATACAGTATACTAATGCATATATATGGAATTTAGAAAGATGGTAATGATAACCCTGTATGCGAGACAGCAAAAGAGACACTGATGTATAGAACAGTCTTATGGACTCTGTGGGAGAGGGAGAGGGTGGGAAGATTTGGGAGACTGGCATTGAAACATGTAAAATATCATGTATGAAACGAGATGCCAGTCCAGGTTCAATGCACGATACTAGATGCTTGGGGCTGGTGCACTGGGACGACCCAGAGGGATGGTATGGGGAGGGAGGAGGGAGGAGGGTTCAGGATGGGGAACACATGTATACCTGTGGTGGATTCATTTTGATATTTGGCAAAACTAATACAATTATGTAAAGTTTAAAAATAAAATAAAATTAATTATAAAAAAAAAAAAGTCTATTCAGATACTCTGCCCATTTTTTAATCAGAGTGGTTTTTGTTGTTGCTGTTGTTATAAAGTAGTGTGAGTTCCTTATATATTTTGGATATTAACCCCTTATTGAATATATGACCTGCAAATATCTTCTCCCATTCAGTAGGCTGTCTTTGTATTTGTTGATGGTTTCCTTCACTGTACAGAAACTTGTTTTTCTGATGTAGTCCTATGTATTTTTATTTTTGTTGCCCTTGCCTTTGGAGTCAGATCCAAAAAAAAAAAAAAACAACAATCACTAAGACCAATGTCCAGGAGCTTACTGCATATGTTTTCTTCTAGGATACTTACAGTTTCAGGCCTTCCTTTAACATCTTTACTCCATTTTGAGTAAATATTTGTATATGGTATAAATAGTGATCCAGTTTCATTCTTTGGTGTGTAGCTGTCCAAGTTGCTCAACACCATTTATTAAAGAGACTGTCCCTTCCCCACTGCATATTCTTGCCTCCTTTGTCATAAATTAATTGACCATATTGTGAGTGGGTTTACTTCTAGGCTCCCTATTCTGTCCCACTGATTTATGTGTCTTTTGTTATGTCAACACTATACTAATTACCATAGCTTTGCAGTTATACCCTTCTAGCTGCAAAGTTTCTGTTGAAAATATGCTGATAGACTTATGCAGTTTCCCTTGTATGTTAAAAATTGTTTTCTTGCCACTTGTAAGACACTTTAACTTTTGATATTTTAATTATATTGTGTCTTACTGTAGAATTCTTTAGGTTCATCTTATTTGGAATTCTCTGGGCTTCTTGGACCTTGATGTCTGTTTTCTTCTCTAGATTTGGAGTGTTTTGCCATATTTATTCAAGCAAGTTTTCTGCTCCTTTCCCTCTCTCTCCTCCTTCAGGGACCCATATAATACAAATGTTATTCCACTTGATGTTGCCCCAGAAGGTATGTGCATGTGCGTGCATGTGTGCATGCGTGCATGCGTGTGTGTGTGTGTGTGTGTGTGTGTGTGTGTGTGTGTGTACACACATGCTCTTTCTGGGTGAGTCCCATTGCTTTGTCTTTCAGTTTGCTGATCTGCTCTTCTGCTTTATCCAGTCTGCTGTTGAATCTCTCTAGTGTATTTTTTTTCCAGTTCAAATATTATGTTCAATTCTGCCATTTCTGTTTGGTATGTTCTTATGGACTTTATGTTTTCTGCCTCTTTGTTGAAGTTCTCACTGTGTTCATCTATTCTTTTCTTGAATTCAGTAAGTATCTTTTCAGTCATTACTTTGAACTCTGTTATCAGGTAGATTCCTGATATCTCCAGTTCATTGAGATCTTTTTCTGAGGTTTTTGTCTTATTCTTTCACTGGGAACATATTCCTCTGTCTCTTCATTTTGCCTAACTCTTTGCGTTTGTTTCCATGTGCTAGGCAAAACAGCTACTTCTCCCAGACTTGAAGGAGTGACCTTGTGAACAACATGGTCCCTGGGGCCCAGAAGTACAACCCCACACCCCTGGCCACCAAGCCAGGTGGTCTAGGGGCATCTTCAGTGTGGGCTGCATGAACTCAACAAGTGCAGTAGAGAGAGTCCCAGCAGACTCCTGCCTTTCCAGGAGATGCTTTAAGATTAGTATTCACATGTGGTTTAAGCACTTTTCAAACTGATGCCTTTGCACTGGGGTCTCTGAGCCTGCATGCAAGCCCTGAGAGCAGGTTCTCCACTCCCCATTCTATGGTTCTCCTGGATATACCCACCAGTGGCTTCCCAGGCAAGGTGTTTTGGTGCCCCATCTCTCCAGCTCTGTGACCTTAATGTGGGGCACAAACCCCTCACTCCATGGGAAAAAGCTCCAGAGTTTTTATATCCCTCCCAAATCTGGGTTGCTGCACCTGGGTTCATATTTTGGCAAGACTATCTCTGCCTCTTCTGTCTCAATGTACCCCTTTTACCCTCTGCTATGGAGCTGCTATTCCTCTAGCTTACAGGGCTTTTTCAGAGGAAATTATTCCACATGCAGGTACAGATTTTTTTTTGTCCAGAAGAAGAGGCAAGGTCAAGATCTTCTTAGGCTGCTATCCTGAACGGCCTCCTCATAAAAATTTTTTAATTCAATGATTTTGTCAGTTAGAAAGCTTTTTCAAAGTATCATCTCTGGGTCACATATAAGTAAATAGGTATGACTTTTAAGAGAGCTTTCAGCTATCTTCAAGGCTACAAAAAATCACACAATGTTAATACAGTCCTTGACTTACAATGGTTCAACTTATGATTTTTGTCTTTATGATGGTACAAAAGTGATACACGTTCAATAGAAATTATACTGTGAGTTTTGAAGTTTTATCTTTTCCAAGGCTACCAGTGTGTGGTAAAATACTCTCTCATGACACTGCGCAGTAGCATCTCCCAGGCAGCCACATGATTACAAGGGTAATCAAAGCACACAACTCTGTTTTTCACTGTCTGCACAGCATTAAATGCATGACATGAATTACTCAATACTAACACCTTGTGTTGGTCTTCCCAGGTAGCTCAAATGGTAAAAGAATCTGTCCACAATGCAGGGGACCTGGGTTCGATCCCCAGGTCAGGAAGATGCCCTAGAGAAGGGCATGACAACCCACTCCTATATTCTTGCCTGGAGAATCCCATGGACAGAGAAGCCTGACAAGCTATAGTCCACGGGGTTGCAAAGTGTCGGACATGACTGAGCAACTAGCACTTTCACTTTCAACACCTTGTGTTAGATAATTTTGCCTGGTTCTAGGCTGATGTATAGAATTTGCCTGCAATGCGAGAGATCTGGGTTGAATCCCTGGGTTGGGAAGATTCTGGAGAAGGGAACAGCTACCCACTCCAGTATTCAGGCCTGGAGAATTCCATGAACAGAGGAGCCTGGCAGGCTACAGTCTACGGTGTCGTAAAGAGTCAGACACAACTGAACGACTTCCACTTTTCAGGCTAATGTAATTATTCTGAGCATGTTTAAGGTAGGATAGGCTAAGCTACGATGTTCAGTAGGTTAGATGCATTAAATACATTTTTGACTTAATGATATTTTCAACTTGTGATGGATTTATTGGGACACACCCCCATCATTGGTTCAGGAAGATCTGTATTCTAAGAACATAGGTACCTTGGTAAAATGAAGATTCCTGGAAAAGTTTATGTGCTTTAATATATGTTGTCAAAGAAAAACCTGAGCTAAACAGTAGTAGAAGTAATAAAAACAGATTTTATTCAGAATTACTGAAATAGGAGGAAAGAGACCTCAGTACAGAACTGGTCTTATTTCACTATTCAGCATGAGAAACTGGGAGTTTATATCCAAGGAGTAAGATATGGATCAGTGGATAGAAAATTACTAAAGAGGAAATGTAAGAGGTAAAGTGTAATACGGCTAAAGCCACCTAACAGGATTCTTTGCTGACGACAAGCCAAGGTGATCAGATGTCACCAGGAGGATAGTAGAGAATGAGAACTCTGATCAGTTGTTGAGAGTGATCAGATATGGAGGTGGGGACCTTCTGGTTAGCAGGATCTTGCTAAAAATGGATTTCATGAGAAATTGCACAGATGGGCCTAGGAAAAGTTTCAGGAAACTGAAACCCATATAAAATTAGCCCCACATTATAAATGATAATAATAATTTGTTTCCCAAAAAGTAACACTTCAATCTAAGAACACTAACAATTCTGTGGGATACTCTTCAACAAAATGATCCTGCTTTGGCATTACCATTTTGGAACACTATAGCAGCTACCTGAAACTGAATTTAGATGCAAAACCAAGTTTATTTACAAATGTAGTATGCTGTCAATAAAAACACCATTTTTTTTCTCTAGAACTAGATAGGCTGACACTGAAATAGATACCTGAAATTAACTTTCAAAAATAGGTGGCAAACAATGAAATAAAAAGATCTAAGAGAAGAACTAGTCCCAACAAATACTGAAACATACTACAAAGCCGCTTTAAATAAACCACTGGCATATGAATGGAAAGACCAAGCAATAGAATACAACAGAAAGCCCAGAAACAGACCTGAGTTCATATGGGAATGTAGTGTATGATAAAAGTGATATCTCAAGACTCTGGGACAAAAATAGACTTTTAAGTACATGGTACTGGGACAATTGAATAACTATTTGGAAAAAAAGATAAAGTCCAATGTATACCACACAAAACAAATGCCAAATTGATTAGAGATCTAAAATTAAACCATGCAAATATGAGAAGAAAACATAGATGATTTTATCTATAACCTGTGTATAAAGAAAGGCTTTCTGCTATGAGACAAATACCAGATGCAGTAAGTAAAAAAGTGACAAGCTAAACAATATAAAAATTTTAAAATAAAAACTCTGGATGGCAAAATCACTAAAAGTCAAGAGAAAAATAGTATATCGGGAGAAAAATATTTGCAACATATATCACAGCAAAAGGCTAATATATCTACTATATAAAATACTTTAACAAATATAGGGTAAAAAAGACCAAAAGTATTATAGAAAAATGGGCAAATGATATAAAGATAATTCACAATATATTAAAACAGCCCTCAGACATACAAAAAGATGATCAACTTTACTCATCATTTTTTTAAAAACACAAATTAAAACTATACTGACATATTATTTCTCACCTGTCTCACTGGAAAATTTCTAAAGCACGTAAGTAAAGTGTTGATGAGTGTGTGGAAACAGATACTTTTATACATTGCTGTTAAACATGAAAAATGGAACAAATCCTATGGAAGGGAACTTGACAATATTTAACTAATCTACACATCCACTTATCCTTTAATCCAGAAAACTGCTCAAGACACAATATGTACAAAATTATTTACTTCAGCACTATTTGTAATTACAAATATTAGAAACAGTCAAAATGCAAAAGTACAGGCCATACAATAAAGTTTTATACAGGTTAAAAAATAATAATGATACTCTATGAAGCAATATACAGTGGTTTTTAGTGTATGGAGTTAAAGTGAAAAAAGCAAAATGCAGAAGAGTTCACACTGTATGTTACTTTTTGTGTAAAAATGGAAATTTAAACACACACATAAAAGTCCAGAGATAAAATGGTGGAGTAGAAGTGAGTTCACCTCTTTTTACCAAAAACACCAAAATCACAACTGCCTACCAGCCCGGCTGTTCCTCTGCCAGCTGTGTTGCCTGCAGGGCTGGAAAGGCCCTGGTTTCCTGCTTTGGACCCCTGCATCCACCTGTCACAGTGCCACTCACCCTCGAGGCCGGCTGCTGACTCCCAGCCCCAAAGAGCTCCAAGTTCCTTCCCTTGCTGCACTCCCCACCCGCCCCGCACCACACCAACCTGCAGCACCCTTGGCTTACACTCCATCTCCCTGGCTCATCCCCCAGCTACTACAGGAAGACAGAGGATGTAACAGGGACTATGACAGGCTGGAGGCATAGAAGGACTTGAGTTCACCTCTTCTTACAAAAGCCCCCAAATCACAACTACTGAAAAACTATAGATAAAAAAATGCTGGGACCTACTAAAAACTATATCCTGTGTCCAAAGACAAAGAAGAAGCCACAACAAGATGGTAGGAGGGGTGCAGTTATGATAAAATCAAATCCCATACATAGCGGGTGGGCAAATCACAAACTGGAAAAAAATTACATCACAGAAGCTCAACCATGGGAGTAAAATTCCTGAGCCCTACATCGGACTATCCAGACTGCAGGTTTCCCTAGCTCTGAAGTGGGTCTCTTGAAGGCAGCATATACACAGGTCTTATTTTTGCATCCATCCAGATAGTCTGTGTCTTTTGGTTGGGGCATTTAATCCATCTTCATTTAAGGTAATTATCAATATGCATGTTCCTATTATCATTTTCTTGTTTTGAGTTTGCTTTTGTGGTTCTTTTTCTTCTCTTGTGTTTCTTGCCTAGAGAAACTCCTTTAGCATTTATCATAAAGCTGGTTTGGTGGTGCTGAACTCTCTTAGTTTTGGCTTATTTGTAAAGCTTTTGATTTCTCCATTGAATCTGAATGAGATTCTTGCTGGGTACAGTAATCTTGGTTGTAGGTTTTTCCTTTTCATCACTTTAAATATATCCTGCCACTCCCTTCTGTTGTTCAGAGTCTCTACTGAAAAACCAGCTGATAGCCTTATGGGGATTCCCTTGTATGTTGCTTTTTGCTTTTGCCTTGCTGCTTTTAATGTTTTTTCTTTGTATTTAATTGTGAAGATTAAAAAAAAATCTTGACCACAATCAAAGTGTTGTGATAAAAATTCAGTGAGTTGATTTATGTTAAAAACCGCTAAGACAATGCCTAACACATACTAGCTAAGCAATATATTCAGTTCAGTTCACCAGGACTGACTGAACCAGGTACTATTAGAAATAAAAAAAATAATAATAACAAACATTTATAGAGTACTTACTATACATGAAACTCCATTCTATATGCTTTTGAAATCTCTGAGCTCAAGTGAACTCTCAGTCTAATAAGTATCATCGACATTAGCCAACACTTAGAACATGTAAGTGACTGTGTGTTTTATCAGAGGTATGAGAATTGCTCCTCTGTCCATGGGATTCTCCAGAAAAGAATGCTGGAGTGGGTAGCCATTCCCTTCTCCAGGGTATCTTCCTGATCCAGGGATCAAATCTAGGTCATTGCAGGCAGATCTCTACTGTCTGAGCCACCAGGGAAGCCCATGAGAATTGCTACAAAACCTAAAAGCCTGATTTTGCTGTGCCAGTCAGCTTTGCAGAGAGTTTGGTGGTATCATCAGGCCTTGAATTACAAAATAGACCTCTCAGAGCAAACAGGACATGAGGAGCAGTCCAAACAGTTAGCATTTCCTAACTTTGTCACTTTGCAAGTGGGCAGGAAATGAGGGATGAGAGAACAAGGCCCAGCTTAGATGCTGCAGACAGCCCAAGAACCAAGTCACGCAAGCAGCTTCATCTCTGCCCAGCTCTTCTCTTTTCATAAAAAGTGAAGTGTATAATTAGTAGAAACAGAAAATGCTCCTTCCCAAGTTACATAATATTACACTTAATGTATTTTCAAAGAATAAAAGTGTTTAAGAAGATGTTTTCTTTAATAATGATAATAATAAGAAAAAAATGGTTGATCTGAAATGCTCAATGCTTCAGCATGTAGAAATTGCAAACTCCACGTACCTGTCTCAAATAGCAACAAATATATTCATATTTGATTATAATAAAATTCCTGGAGTTACATATAATATCTACATAAACACCATACAATTTCATTACCATTAATGGTTATTCTAATGAATACCAGGGGGCTTAATAATAATTTGTCACAATATGAAATATTATGTATTTCCTAGTTATGCATACTGTGAGAATGCTGCTTTATTACATTTTACTTCATTTCTTTCCAGTGAAAAAGTTGTTAAATGACAATTCATTATATTCTCATTGAAGGACTGATCCAACTTTTAATAATTCCTATAGGCTTATAACATTTGTGATTTGCTTAGGAAATTTTGATAAACATAAAACCTAGAAATCAGTCACAAACCAGTGTGTTTCTATGTGTTTTTAAAATTCCTTTAGGCTAATAAAAAGAACTGTTTGTTATCTTTTTATTTTTTTTTATAGTTTTTTTTTTAATTGTATTTTATTTTTAAACTTTACATAATTGTATTAGTTTTGCCAAATATCAAAATGAATCCATCACAGGTCATTCCCAATCCATTCCAAGGTACTAGAAGACCTCAATTAATAATGGTGACAGTTATGAGGATGAATTTTTTTTTAAGGACTCAGAAATGTGGTACAATATTACTGTTCACCCTGTGTGCTAAGGGTAAGCTTCAGACTCCAAGGATCCAGAGTTTCAAATCATCATATTTGGAAAAGAAGTCTAGAAAGGTATAATCTTCAAATAAGATAATGTAGCTCCTTCCAAACTAGTGTTTGAAGTCCCTTTTACAGGAAAGAGTCTAAACATGTACAATAAATATACCATACTTTAAGAGTTGGGGAGTATGCATACAACAGATCTGATAGGAAATAGCATATCAGCTAAGGACTCATTTTCCAGATTCAGGCAGACACAAATTTGTTTCCAGCTCCTCTACCACATACTAGCTGTGTAACTTCAAACTAGCAAAATATTAAACTATTTAAGCTTTAGTTTTCTCATGTATAAACTAATAAAAATTAATAAAAATAATTTACTTAATTCTACTATCTGCTAAATCATGCATTATTTTAACCCTTCATACCTCACAACTAAGCTTATAAAATAAGCAATATCATTCCCATTCCCCTTTTCACATGAGAAAATATTTATAGCTTGATGCTATTATAAGGATTTAATGAGATAATTAATAAAAATTGCTTACAAAAGTGGTACATAGTAAATGCTTAATAAATGTCAGCTATTAGCATTAAGACTTATCTTTTTAAAATAATGACTTCTCTATAGTTCAGTCAAGGGAAAAATATTAACTAATTCATTTAACAGCATGAAAACAATTCAACATTTTACTGGAAATATTTTTCTCTAAAAATATTTAGACCTTATTTAGCCTTTGATGTACTCGCATGATAAAATGTAATAAAACATATCTAATTTTTTTCCAGAGAAGAAATTTAACACAAAGGACATGTTTAAAAGAACTATTACATAGCAAAAGAATTAGAAACATATTAGAAAAAACTTGAGAATAAATATATCTCCAAATTTATTTCCTCAAGGTGATCTGTAGTGACTGAAGCAGGACTATAATTTTCTTCTGTAAGACATTAACTGCTTGTTTTTTAAACATTATTATCAATTATATGCAAAATATATCCCTCCCTTAGGAGACATATGTTACAGAAGCCTGTGAGAAGCCCTTGGGAAGATGGCCTTTTGCCACTCATCCCAAGTATAAACAGCATCAATAGTTTCTACAGAACTAACTCAAGCTTGCCTTCAGCTGAAGGAGTGATGGCTATGAATCAGAGGTGATGCTAATGAGCAAAGGAACAAGAAAACCTTGGCATGCCTCTGTCAGTCATTACTGGGCTTTTGTGAAGCTTGATGGGTTGCTATGGACGTTAGCACCAAGACGTAGCCCCACCCAATAACCTGCAGGCTCCAGTACTGGGACCACTCAGGACAAACAGAAAAAAAGGTGAGAACACAGTCGTACCCATCAGACAAGCTGCCTAAAGACTTCCTGAGCCCACAGTCACCTCTAGACATATTCCTTGACATGGCCCTGCCACCAAACCCTACTCCATCCACCAGTAAGAAGTCACCAACCCCTCCCACAGAAAGTCTGCACAAGCCTCTAGACCAGACTCAACCACCAGGGGTCAGAAACCAGAAGTAAGAAATAACAGTCCCAAATATGTGAATCGTGAACTTCCAGATGTTCAAGCTGGTTTTAGAAAAAGCAGAGGAACCAAACTGCCAACATCCGCTGGATCATCGAAAAAGCAAGAGAGTTTTTGATAAAGCTTTATTGACTATGCCAAAGTCTTTGTGTGGATCACAATAAACTGTGGAAAATTCTGAAAGAGATGGGAATACCAGACCACCTGATCTGCCTCTTGAGAAATTTGTATGCAGGTCAGGAAGCAACAGTTAGAACTGAACATGGAACAACAGACTGGTTCCAAATAGGAAAAGGAGTATGTCAAGGCTGTATATTGTCACCCTGTTTATTTAACTTATATACAGAGTACATCATGGGAAACGCTGGGCTGGAAGAAGCACAAGCTGGAATCAAGATTGCCGGGAGATATATCAATAAACTCAGATATGCAGATGACACCACCCTTATGGCAGAAAGTGAAGAGGAACTAAAAAGCCTCTTGATGAAGGTGAAAGAGGAGAGTGAAAAAGTTGGCTTAAAACTCAACATTCAGAAAACGAAGATCATGGCATCTGGTCCCATCACTTCATGGGAAATAGATGGGGAAACAGTGGAAACAGTGTCAGACTTTACTTTTGGGGGCTCCAAAATCACTGCAGATGGTGATTGCAGCCATGAAATTAAAAGACGCTTACTCCCTGGAAGGAAAGTTATGACCAACCTAGGTAGCATATTCAAAAGCAGAGACATTACTTTGCCAACAAAGGTCCGTCTAGTCAAGGCTATGGTTTTTCCAGTGGTCATGTATGGATGTGAGAGTTGGACTATGAAGAAAGCTGAGCGCTGAAGAATTGATGCTTTTGAACTGTGGGTGTTGGAGAAGACTCTTGAGAGTCCCTTGGACTGCAAGGAGATCCAACCAGTCCATTCTGAAGGAGATCAGCCCTGGGATTTCTTTAGAAGGACTGATGCTAAAGCTGAAACTCCAGTACTTTGGCCACCTCCTGCGAAGAGTTGACTCATTGGAAAAGACTCTGATGCTGGGAGGGATTGGGGGCAGGAGGAGAAGGGGACGACAGAGGATGAGATGGCTGGATGACATCACTGACTCTATGGATGTGAGTCTGAGTGAACTGCGGGAGTTGGTGATGGACAGGGAAGCCTGGCGTGCTGCGATTCATGGGGTCGCAAAGAATCGGACATGACTGAGCGACTGAACTGAACTGAGTCTGTAGTCCCATAACTAGTCTAACAGTCTAACATAACATAGTCTAACAGTCCCATAACTGAGTCTGCAAACAGGTCAGAATCTACCCTGGGACCAGAGCTGGTCCCTCACCATTTGATGACACAAAGAACATCCCCTAAAGAGGAAGACTTCTCCAAGGATTAGAAACATACCTAAACTTCCACATACATAAAAATACAAATAGAAGTATAGACATGACTTTAAAAAATGAGCCAGGAGAAGGATATGTTCCAGATGAAGGGATAAGATAAAACCCCAGAACAACCAGTGTTGTGGAGATAGGCAATTTACCTGAGAAAGAGTTCAGAGTAACGATTGTAAATATGATTCAAGAACTCAGGAAAAGAATGGATGCACAGAGAAGTTATAAGAAGTTTTAACAAAGAATTAGAAAAATAAAGACCAACAAGAGTTGAAGAATACAATAACAGAAATGAAAAATAAACTAGAAGGAATCAATATCAGAATAAATGAGGCAGAAAAACAGATGACTGAGCTGAAAAACAGAATGGTAATAACTGCTGACATGGAACAGAATAAAGAATAAAAAGAAACAACAAAATTTGAGACCTCTGGGACAACATCAAATGCTACATTTGCATTATAGGGGTCTCATAAAGAGAAAGAGAGATAAAGGGCCAAAGAAAATATTTGAAGAGATAATAGCTGAAAACATCTCTAACATGGGAAAGGAAATAGTCACCCAAGTCCAGGAAGCACAGAGTTCCACATAGGATAAACCCAAGGAGAAACATGCCAAGACACATATTAATAAAAAAGACAAAAATTAAAGACAAAGAGAAAATATTAAAAGCAACAAGAATGAAGCAACAAAAAACAAACAAGGGAATCCCCATAAGGTTCTTTTTTTTTTAATTTTATTTTTAAACTTTAAATAATTGTATTACTTTTGCCAAATATCAAAATGAATCCACCACAGGTATACATGTGTTCCCCATCCTGAACCCTCCTCCCTCCTCCCTCCCCATACCATCCCTCTGGGTCGTCCCAGTGCACTAGCCCCAAGCATCCAGTATCGTGCATCGAACCTGGACTGGCATCTCATTTCATACATGATATTTTACATGTTTCAATGTCATTCTCCCAAATCTTCCCACCCTCTCCCTCTCCCACAGAGTCCATAAGACTGTTCTATACATCAGTGTCTCTTTTGCTGTCTTGTACACAGAGTTATTGTTACCATCTTTCTAAATTCCATATATATGCATTATTATACTGTATTGGTGTTTTTCCTTCTGGCTTATTTCACTCTGTATAATCGGCTCCAGTTTCATCCACCTCGTTAGAACTGATTCAAATGTTTTCTTTTTAATGGCTGAGTAATACTCCATTGGGTATATGTACCACTGCTTTCTTATCCATTCATCTGCTGATGGGCATATAGGTTGCTTCCATGTCCTGGCTATTATAAACAGTGCTGCGATGAACATTGGGGTACATGTGTCTCTTTCCCTTCTGGTTTCCTCAGTGTGTATGCCCAGCAGTGGGATTGCTGGATCATAAGGCAGTTCTACTTCCAGTTTTTTAAGGAATCTCCACACTGTTCTCCATAGTGGCTGTACTAGTTTGCATTCCCACCAACAGAGTAAGAGAGTTCCCTTTTCTCCACACCCTCTCCAGCATTTATTATTTGTAGACTTTTGGATCGCAGCCATTCTGACTGGTGTAAAATGGTACCTCATAGTTGTTTTGATTTGCATTTCTGTGATAATGAATGATGTTGAGCATCTTTTCATGTGTTTGTTAGCCCTCTGTATGTCTTCTTTGGAGAAATGTCTATTTAGTTTTTTGGCCCATTTTTTGATTGGGTCATTTATTTTTCTGGAGTTGAGCTGTAGGAGTTGCTTGTACATTTTTGAGATTAGTTGTTTGTCAGTTGCTTCATTTGCTATTATTTTCTCCCATTCTGAAGGCTGTCTTTTCACCTTGCTAATAGTTTCCTTTGATGTGCAGAAGCTTTTAAGGTTAATTAGGTCCCATTTGTTTATTTTTGCTTTTATTTCCAATATTCTGGGAGGTGGGTCATAGAGGATCCTGCTGTGATGTATGTCGGAGAGTGTTTTGCCTATGTTCTCCTCTAGGAGTTTTATAGTTTCTGGTCTTACGTTTAGATCTTTAATCCATTTTGAGTTTATTTTTGTGTATGGTGTTAGAAAGTGTTCTAGTTTCATTCTTTTACAAGTGGTGGACCAGATTTCCCAGCACCACTTGTTAAAGAGATTGTCTTTAATCCATCATATATTCTTGCCTCCTTTGTCAAAGATAAGGTGTCCATATGTACGTGGATTTATCTCTGGGCTTTCTATTTTGTTCCATTGATCTATATTTCTGTCTTTGTGCCAGTACCATACTGTCTTGATAACTGTGGCTTTGTAGTAGAGCCTGAAGTCAGGTAGGTTGATTCCTCCAGTTCCATTCTTCTTTCTCAAGATCACTTTGGCTAGTCAAGGTTTTTTGTATTTCCATACAAATTGTGAAATTATTTGTTCTAGCTCTGTTGGTATATTGGAAGAATACCGTTGGTAGCTTGATAGGGATTGCATTAAATCTATAAATTGCTTTGGGTAGTATACTCATTTTCACTATATTGATTCTTCCAATCCATGAACATGGTATATTTCTCCATCTATTAGTGTCCTCTTTGATTTCTTTTACCAGTGTTTTATAGTTTTCTATATATAGGTCTTTAGTTTCTTTAGGTAGATATATTCCTAAGTATTTTATTCTTTCCGTTGCAATGGTGAATGGAATTGTTTCCTTAATTTCTCTTTCTGTTTTCTCATTATTAGTGTATAGGAATGCAAGGGACTTAACTGGTTTTTCAGCATAAATTCTGCAGGCCAGAAGAGAGAGGCATGATATATTTAAAGTGATGAAAGCAGAAAACCTACAACCAAGAACACTCTGCCCAACAAGGCTTTCATTCAGATACGATGGAGAAATCAAAAGCTTTACAGATAAGCAAAAGCTCAGAGTATTCAGCACCACCAAACCAGCTTTATAACGAATGCTATAAGAATTTCTTTAGGCAGAAAAGAAAAGCCCACAACTAGAAACAAATAAAATATGAATGGGAAAACTCACTAGTAAAGGCCAACATACACAAAGGTAGGAAATCATTCACACACAAATATGATATTTAAACTAATATCTGTGAGAGGAGAGTACAAATGCAGGAGATTTGAAATGCATTTGATATTAATAGACCAGCAACTTAAAATAATTATGTATATATACAGAGAATTCTATACCAAAAACTCACAGTAACCACGAAGCAAAAATCTATGGTAGATATACACAGGAAGAAAACAGAATCCAAACACAATACTATAGATAGCCATAAAATCACAAGACAATGAAAGAGTGAGGGAAGGAAAAAAATGCAAAAAACAAACCCCAAACAATTTAACAAATGGCAATAAGAACAAACATCACTAATTACCTTAAATGTAAAAAGATTAAATGCTCCAATCAAAATACTTAGGCTGAATGGATACAAAAACAAGACCCATATATATGCTGTCTACAAGAGACCCATTTCAGATCTAGAGAGACATACAGACTGAAAGTAAGGGGATGGAAAAAGTATTCCATGCAAGTAGAAGTCAAAAGAAATCTGGAGTAGCAATATTCATGTCAGACAAAATAAACTTTAAAATAAAGATTGTTACAAGAGAGAAGGAAGGACACTACATAATGATCAAAGAATCAACCCAAGAAGATATAACTGTAATATATATGCACCCAACATAGGAGCACCTCAATACATAAGACAAATACGAGCAGCCATAAAAGAAATAGAAATGAAAGGAAATAAAATTGGAAAAGAAGTAGCAAAACTGTCATTGCAGATTACATGATACTATACACATAAAATCCTGGAGATACTAAAACTCAATGAATTTGGTAGACCTGGAGGATATAAAATTAATACATAGAAATCTGTGTGTTCTTATCACTAACAAAAGGTCAGAAGGAGAAATAAGGAAATAATTTGATTTACCATGGCATCAAAAAGAATAAAATACCTAGGAATAAACCTACCTAAGGAAGCAAAGACTTGTAATCAGAAAACAATAAGATGCCGATGAAAGAAATGGAAGATGACAAAAACAAATGGAAACATGTACTGTATTCTTAGATTGGAAGAATCAATATTGTCAAAGTGACTATATGACCCAAGGCAATCTACAGATTTAGTGTAATTTCTATCAAATTTCCAAAGGCATTATTCACGGAACTTGAACAAAAAACTAAATTTGTACAGAAACATGGAAGACAGTGAATTGCCAAAGCAATCTTGAGAAAAAACGGAGATGGAGGAATCAGGTTTCCTGACTTCAGATTACAATACAAAGCTACAGAAATCAAAACAGTATGGTACTGGCACAAAAACAGAAACACAGAAAATCTATGAACAAAACAGACAGCCCAGAAATAAACCCATGCACATATGGCCAGTTAATCTATATATGACAAAGGATGGAAGAACATAAAATGGAGAAAACACAGTCTTTTCAATATATCGTGCTGGGAAAATTGGACAGCTATATGCAAATGAATGATTTAGAACATTCTCTAACATCATACACAAGAACAAACTCAAAATAGATTAAAGGCCTAAATGTAAGACTGGATACTATAAAACTTCTAGAGGAAAACACAAGCAGAACATTCTTTGACATAAATCATAGCAATAATAATTCTTTTCAGCCTATCTCTAAGAGTAATGGGAAAAAAAAACAAAAAACAAATGGGACCTAATTAAACTTTGAAGCTTTAGCATGGCAAAGGACACCATTAAAAAAAAAAAAAAAAAAAAGACGACCTACAGGATGGCAGAAAATATTTGCAATTGATGCAGCTAACAAGGGATTAGTCTCCAAAATCTACAATCAGCTCAGTATCAAAAAAAAAATAATCCAATCAAAAATGGGTACATCTAAGAGAGAATAAGATGGCGGAGGAGTAGGTGGATGTGGAGTACATCTCTTTCCACAGATATATCAGGAATACACCTTCAGACAAATAAATGCATGCAGCATACCAGCTGATAGTGAACAGGAGTACCTGACCAGTGGAAAAGAATATACAGAACCATACAAAACTCAGTAGGACAAAGGAACTAGGGGGAAAAACAGGAGAGTTAGTAGGACTGGACCTGCCCTCAGTGGGTCGGGGAACTGAAGCAGGGGTCCGATCCCCACAGCAGGGCAACTGTCTAAGTCAGAGGAGAAACATTTAAGGCTGCGAGTGAAACAGCTGATCTGTGGTAGCCTAAATGGAATGAGAACCAGACCATCCTTGCCGCAGCCATACATACCATGGACAGGGATGCTGGTGTCCTAGAAGGGGCAGCAGCTGGGAATTGACGTTTAGGGATTGTGGAGCAATCCCAGGGCGAGGGCTGCTGTTGACTTCAGAGAGACGGATTGAGGGGATGTAAAGGAGGAGATCGTGGTGGGAAATGCCAATGCGGGATAGCCAGGCAGCCATGGAAGCAAGGTGATACTTCTGAGTCACATGTTGGGGGTGGAGCCATCATCATAGCCTCTCTCTCCCCACACTCCAGCATCAGCAGCTGAGCAATAGAGAGGCTGGCCCATCAATGCCTGACGTACTGAACTACATAGAAGGACCCCACCCAGGGTGCTCCTTTAAGTGTCTGATGTGCTGATCTACGGAGTAGGACCCCAGCCAGGGGGCCCTCTGTGTATCTGATGCACTGCACAACAGAGAAGGACCCCAGGCAAGGGAGCCCTCTAAGTGCCTGAAGAGGCAGAACTACGGAGAAAGACTGGCCAAAGACGCCTTCTGATCGCCAGTTACCAGAGGCTCTAAAAAAGACTCTGATAGGGCCATAACTTCTGCAGAGGAGGCAGTCCGTTTTATGATTAAAACTCTTCAAAAAATGGGCATAGAAGGAACCTACCTCAACATAGTAAAGGCCATATATGATAAGCCTACAGCAAACATTCTTCTCAATGGTGAAAAACTGAAAGCATTTCCCCCTAAGATCAGGAATAAGACAAGGGTGTCCACTTTTGCCACTATTATTCAACATAGTTCTGAAAGTCCTAGCTACAGCAATCAGAAAATAAAAAGAAATAAAAGGAATCCAGATTGGAAAAGAAGTAAGGCTCTCACAGTTTGCAGATGACATGATACTGTATGTAGAAAAACCTAAAAGAGTATCAGAAAATTACTAGAGCTAACCAGTGAATTTAGCAAATTTTGCAGGATACAAAATTAATATACAGAAATCACTTGCATGTCTATACACTAATGATGAAAAATCAGCAAGAGAAATTAAGGAATCAATCCCATTCACCATTTGCAACCAAAAGAATTAAATATCTAGGAGTAAACCTACCTAAGGAGACAAAAGAACTGTACACAGAAAATTATAAGACACTGATGAAAGAAATCAAAGATGACATAAACAGATGGAGAGATATTCCATGTTCCTGGGTAGGAAGAATCAATATTGTGAAAATGACTATACCACCAAATGCAATCTACAGATTCAATGCAATCCCTATCAATTTACCAATGGCATTTTTCACAGAACTAGAACAGAAAGACCCTAAATAGATAAAGCAGTCTTGAGAAAGAAGAATGGAGCTAAAGGAATCAACCTTCCTGACTTCAGATTATACTACAAAGCTACAGTCATCAAGACAGTATGGTACTGGCACAAAAACAGAAATATAGACCAATGGAACAAGATAGAAAGCCCAGAAATAAACCCATGCACCTATGGGTACCTTATTTTTGAGAAAGGAGGCAAGAATATACAATGGGGCAAAGACAGCCTCTTCAATAAATGGTGCTGGGAAAACTGGACAGCTACATGTAAAAGAATGAAATTAGAACACTTGCTAACACCATACACAAAGATAAACTTAAAATGGATTAAAGACCTAGATGTAAGACCCAAAACTATCAAACTCTTAGAGGAAAACATAGGCAGAACACTCGACATAAATCAAAGCAAGATCGTCTATGACCCACCTCCTAGAGTAATAGAAATAAAAACAAACTAAACAAGTGGGACCTGATTAAACTTAAAAGCTTTTGCACAGCAAAGGAAATGATAAGCAAGGTGAAAAGACAACCCTCGGAATGGGAGAAAATAATAGCCAATGAAACAACTGACAAAGGATTAATTTCCAAAATATACAAGCAGCTTATACAACTCAATACCAAAAAAACAAACAACCCAATAAAAAAGTGGGAAAAAGACCTAAACAGACATTTCTCCAAAGAAGACATACAGATGGTTAACAAACACATGAAAAGATGCTCAACATTGCTCATTATTAGAGAAATGCAAAGCAAAACTACAAGGAGATATCATCTCATACTGGTCAGAATGGCCATCATCAAATAGTCTACAAACAACAAATGCTGGACAGGGTGTGCAAAAAGGGAATGCTCTTACACTGTTGGTGGGAATGTAAATTGATACAGCCATTATGGAAGATGTTATGGAGATTCCTTAAAAAATGAGGAATAAAACCACCATATGACCCAACAATCCCACTCCTGGGCATATACCCTGAGGAAACCAAAATTGAAAGAGACACATGTATCCCACTGTTCACTGCAGCACTATTTTCAATAGCTGGAACATGGAAGCAACCTAGATGTCCATCAACAAATGAATGGATAAAGAACTTGTGGTACAAATACACAATGGAATATTACTTAGCCATAAAAGGATCTCATTTGAGTCAATTCTAATGAGGTGGATGAACAAGTGAAGTGAGTCAGAAAGAGAAAGATACTGTATTCTAACACTTATACACGGAATCTAGAAAATGGTACTGAAGAATTTATTTACAGGGCAATGATGGAGAAATAGACATAGAGAATAGACTTATGGACATGGGGAGAGGGGAGGAGAGGGTGAGATGCATGGAAAGAGTAACACGGAAACTTACATTCCATATGTAAAATAGATAGCCAACAGGAATTTTCTCTATGGCTCAGGAAACTCAAACAGGTGTTCTGGATCAACCTAAAGGGGTGGGATGGGGAGGGACAGGGGAGGGAATTTCAGACGAGATCGGGCGTGTTCAGGGTGCTATGGCCGGAGACCGGAGGGAGTTTCAAAAGGATGGGGATATGGCTGATTCATGTTGAGGTTTGACAGAAAACAGCAAAATTCTGTAAAGCAATTATCCTTCAATAAAAAATAAATACATTTAAAAAAATGGGTACATCTAAAAAGACGTTTCTCCAAAAAAGATATACCTATGGTCAAAAAGCACATGAAACTATGCTCAATATCACTAATTATTAGAGAAATGTAAATAAAAACTATAATAAAGTATCAGAAAAAGTATCAAACTGGTCAGGATGGCCAAAATCAAAATGTGTACAAATAACAAAGGCTGGCAGAGTGTGGAGAAAAAGGAACCCTCCTACACTGTTGGTAGAAATGTAAATTGGTATAGCCACTATGAAAAATAGCATGGGGTTCCTGAAAAAAAACTGAAAAAATAGGCAATATGATACAGAAACTTTACTCCTGGACATATATCTAGAGAAAACCATAATTGGAAAAGATATGCACACCCCAATGTTCATAGCAGCACTATTTGTAATAGCCAAGACATGAGAGCAACCTCAACATACATCAACAGATGGATGGATAAAGAAGATGTGGTGTATATATATATAGAATGGAATACTACACAGACATAAAAAGAATGAAATAATGGCATCTGCAGCAACATGGATGTATCTAGAGATTACCGAAATCAGATTGATTATATTCTTTGCAGCCAAAGATGGAGAAGCTCTATACAGTCAGCAGAAATAAGACCAGGAGCTGACTGTGGCTCAGACCATGAACTCCTTATTGCCAAATTCAGACTTAAATTGAAGAAACTAGGGAAAACCACTAGACCATTCAGGTATGACCTAAATCAAATCCCTTATGATTATACAGTGGAAGTGAGAAATAGATTTAAGGGCCTAGATCTGATAGATAGAGTGCCTGATGAACTATGGAATGAGGTTCATGACATTGTACAGGAGACAGGGATCAAGACCATCCCCACAGAAAAGAAATGCAAAAAAGCAAAATGGCTGTCTGGGGAGGCCTTACAAATAGCTGTGAAAAGAAGAGAAGCGAAAAGCAAAGGAGAAAAGGAAAGATAAAAGCATCTGAATGCAGAGTTCCAAACAATAGCAAGAAGAGATAAGAAAGCCTTCTTCAGTGATCAATGCAAAGAAATAGAGGAAAACAACAGAATGGGAAAGACTAGGGATCTCTTCAAGAAAATCAGAGATACCAAAGGAACATTTCACGCAAAGATGAGCTTGATAAAGGACAGAAATGGTATGGACCTAACAGAAGCAGAAGATATTAAGAAGAGGTGGCAAGAACACACAGAAGAACTATACAAAAAAGATCTTCACAACCCAGATAATCACGATGGTGTAATCACTGACCTAGAGCCAGACATCCTGGAATATGAAGTCAAATGGGCCTTAGAAAGCATCACTACGAACAAAGCTAGTGGAGGTGATGGAATTCCAGTTGAGCTATTCCAAATCCTGAAAGATGATGCTGTGAAAGTGCTACACTTAATACGCCAGCAAATTTGGAAAACTCAGCAGTGGCCACAGGACTGAAAAAGGTCAGTTTTCATTCCAGTCCCAAAGAAAGGCAATGCCAAAGAATGCTCAAACTACCGCACAATTGCACTCATCTCACACACTAGTAAAGTAATGCTCAAAATTCTCCAAGCCAGGCTTCAGCAATACGAGAACCATGAACTTCCAGATGTTCAAGCTGGTTTTAGAAAAGGCAGAGGAACCAGAGATCAAATTGCCAACATCCGCTGGATCATGGAAAAAGCAAGAGAGTTCCAGAAAAACATCTATTTCTGCTTTATTGACTATGCCAAAGCCTTTGACTGTGTGGATCACAATAAACTGTGGAAAATTCTTCAAGAGATGGGAATACCAGACCACCTGACCTGCCTCTTGAGAAACCTGTATGCAAGTCAGGAAGCAACAGTTAGAACTGGACATGGAACAACAGACTGGTTCCAAATAAGAAAAGGAGTTCGTCAAGGCTGTATATTGTCACCCTGCTTATTTAACTTATATGCAGAGTACATCATGAGAAACGCTGGGCTGGAAGAAACACAAACTGGAATCAAGATTGCCGGGAGAAATATCAGTAACCTCAGATATGCAGATGACACCACCCTTATGGCAGAAAGTGAAGAGGAACTCAAAAGCCTCTTGATGAAAGTGAAAGTGGAGAGTGAAAAAGTTGGCTTAAAGCTCAACATTCAGAAAACAAAGATCATGGCATCCAGTCCCATCACTTCATGGGAAACAGATGGGGAAACAGTGGAAACAGTGTCAGACTTTATTTTTCTGGGCTCCAAAATTACTGCAGATGGTGACTGCAGCCGTGAAATTAAAAGACGCTTACTCCTTCGAAGGAAAGTTATGACCAACCTAGATAGCATATTCAAAAGCAGAGATATTACTTTGCCAACAAAGGTTTGTCTAGTCAAGGCTATGGTTTTTCCTGTGGTCGTGTATGGATGTGAGAGTTGGACTGTGAAGAAAGCTGAGTGCCGAAGAATTGATGCTTTTGAACTGTGGTGCTGGAGAAGACTCTTGAGAGTCCCTTGGACTGCAAGGAGATCCAACCAGTCCATTCTGAAGGAGATCAGCCCTGGGATTTCTTTGGAAGGAACTCCAGTATACTTTGGCCACCTCATGCGAAGAGTTGACTCCTTGGAAAAGACTCTGACTCTGGGAGGGACTGGGGGCAGGAGGAGAAGGGGACGACAGAGGATGAGATGGCTGGATGGCATCACTGACTCAATGGACGTGAGTCTCAGTGAACTCCGGGAGTTGGTGATAGACAGGGAGGCCTGGTGTGCTGTGATTCATGGGGTCGCAAAGAGTCGGACACAACTGAGCAACTGATCTGATTTGATCTGAAGCAAGCTGGACAGAAAACAACAAATATATCATTTACACATGGAATCTAAAAAAAATAAGGATACAAATGAACGTATTTATAAACAGAAATAGATTTACAGATATAGAGAACAAATTTATGCTTACTAAAGGATATAGGGATAAATTAGGATTAAGGGATTAAATTATACATACTCTATATACAAAAATAGATAAGCAACAAGGACCTACTGTCTAGCACAGGGAACTACACTAACTATCTTGTAATAACACACAATGGAAGAGACTGTAAAAAAAGAATATATACATATATATAAAAATCACTTTGCTGTACACCTGAAACTAACACAACTTTGTAAATCAACTACCTTTCAATAAAAATATTCAAAAAAAATTTTTTAAGTCAAAAATATAAAAAAACTTTTTTAAGTGACATGCATAATTTTAATGTCCAACTCAACTGCTAATAAACCAAAATCTTAAATCTTTTTTTTTGGGGGGGTGTTTCAAAGAAAAATACCCATACTTCAGACATAAGGTCTGCAGAAAATAATTTGTCCCTAAGGAAACAAGTGTTGTCAGCTCAAACTGTTCACAACGAAATGTCTGAAGTTCATACTTTTGACATATAACAAATATTCATTTCAACGCAACTGTTATATTCTTAATTTCCAACTTATTTTTCCTTATATCATTTGACAGCATAACCAAATAAAACTTCACATCATTCTGTTCTCCTGATAACAATAATTCTACCTGGTTCATGATAATATAATTAATATAGTTTGGATTTTTTTATACCCCAAAATTTGTTTCACCCTTAATTTCTTGCACAAGACAAAACAAATATTAAACAAACTATTGTTTAGAAGCCCCAGTTTTTACTATTAAGGAAAGAATTCTCTGAAAATCAAAATTACTATCATATGGAAAATAGATTTGACATCTTTGGGAAACTGGGAAAAATTGGTCTTAGAAATAAAAGCCAAATATTTAAGTAATTTTGCTATTTTCTTCATTTTTCATACCTAAAAACTGAGGATAGCTATTTAAATAGAAGCTAAGAGCAGACTACATTACAAGGACAAAGTTTACTTAATCAAAGTGGTTCATTCATATTTGCCTACTTCATGAAATCAGCATTTAGAAATGAAATAGAAAAATATGATATTGGAACTAACTCAATCAAATGTGGGCTAAAATTACCTTTGTCAATTGTCTCGGAGTAATAAACATTACAAATAAATTAGCAAAACCAAAACCATTACAAGTAAATTAGCAAAGTCTAACAATAAAATTCAATAGTCCTATGATAAAAGAGCTATTCATTATTTTTTAACCATTCCTTTTATTTTGTACTTCTGGCTTTTATCTTCTCTGCCTATTTTAATACACAAGTATTACCCAACATTCTGTACTACCTCTTTACAATATTTCATCTATTCCCATCACATCAGCTCTTCTTCACCTCTTCACGCATCCCTCTCAAACTGCCAGCCTGTTGAACATCTCCAACGGATGTCATATATGCCAAATGTGTCAAACAGAATGTTTTTCCCTCAAATCAACCAGTGTCCCAATTTCACTGTTTATGATATTAGCATTCTCCAACTTACTTGAGCATAAAGCTTTAGATTTTTTAAAAAATATTTTACTTCATTTTCACACCATTCTAAGTCCTCCACTGAAGATCAACCAATGCAACTGCTGAAAATCTTTGTTTCAAGGAGTCCTAAATATCAGCGCACTTTGTTTTATCTTCCTGTATGGGGTGATAACCTGTCAGAAAGCCTATGAATACACTTTAAAGTGTAGATTGTAGTAGCTAGAGGAGAGGTTGGCTCATGGTTTAGAGAAGCTTGCAATTCATCATTTCTTGGAGCAGCAGCAGGAAATCCACATATGCAGAGACTGGATCACACCCTAATTGGATAAAAATTGATGTATCTAGTGTACACACATGCTATACTAGATGTGCCTGTTTATCTTCACATCACGGCTATAAATAAAGCAGAAAAGACTGTTAAAGGACTTTCACCACAATGACTACGTATTAGATTTATTGGTGACTGCATTTCAGCCTTAATGTTTTTTTGTTTTTTTTTTTTAAACTTTACATAATTGTATTAGTTTTGCCAAATATCAAAGTGAATCCGCCACAAGTATACATGTGTTCCCCATCCTGAACCCTCCTCCCTCCTCCCTCCCCATACCATCCCTCTGGGTCGTCCCAGTGCACTAGCCCCAAGCATCCAGTATCGTGCATCGAACCTGGACTGGCAACTCGTTTCTTACATGATATTTTACATGTTTCAATGTCATTCTCCCAAATCTTCCCACCCTCTCCCTCTCCCACAGAGTCCATAAGACTGTTCTATACATCAGTGTCTCTTCAATGGTTATGATCCCTATTAATTTTTTCATATCTTCATTGTGGTCCTTAACATGTTTATTACAATACAAGTTTTCCTGTTTGTCTCCTAGGGCAAAAGTGTTCTATACAGGATTACATCTCATTCTTTTTTGTATTTCCATTACTGAACACAGTGCCTGATCCCAAACATGTGTTGGATGAATTAACTTATATTTACTAGTAGTCAATAAAGTTATGGTGACTTCTCTATATTAATAAAAAAAAGATACTGTGCTCAATTGTGTAAAGAATTGAAATGTAAAAGATCTTAATTCTTTCACATAAAAATAGAAAAACAGAAACAGTTCTAAGACATTTTTTGTATTTAGAAATTCTGTTTTTAATTTTTTAATATAAATTTATTTATTTTAATTGGAGGTTAATTACTTTACAATATTGTATTGGTTTTTAACCTAGTCACTCTTTGTCAAAATCTTAAAACTTCAAGTAATTGAGAGTTCGTTTTGTCCTCTTTTTAGTGCTGGCAATTTGTTCTTTCTTCAAAAATTCATTACATCCTATCCATTGCTCCAGTTCAAAATATAAATTTCCACACTTGAAAATAACATTTGATATCCAAATATCCTAAAGATTGTAACTATTAGACTAAAAAGTCAGCGAGTTTAGGTTTTAATACCTTCTTCGTGTTTATCTCAGTAGAAGAATAAGCTGGGGCGGGGGGCACGGGGGGAAGACTGACAGGAAAAATCATTTGGTGATTAAAGACAACATTCAAAATAAACAAAATATGCATTTTATTTAAATCCACTGTTTTGCACAAAACTAGTTTAAAACAATTTTTGGACTTAAAATAGTAATATATAAAATTCAAGTCATTTATATTTTTTTGATGCAAAGTTCTATCACCCACCAAACTTAAGTTAGGTCCGTTTCAAACACAATTCCTTAATTGGTGACTTTTTTTCTTTTTTTTAATTTTTTTGGAAACCAACAACCACTCATCTGCCAGACCTGACCCAGTATATGTAGTAGACCATAGGGACAATGGACATGAGACAGAGAGAGAATCCATAAACAAACCCAACTCTGGGGAAATCAGAACCAAAGAGGACCAGGAAGACGTAATCACCCTGAACCCAGAAAGACCAGGAAAGACACAGACCACCTCCACTTACAGAACGAGCCCTGATCCAATTGTAAATATTTGACTCTCAGGCAATAGGCACTTCTATGAACTCGTGGATTGCATGGCTTTGAAAGTGAAGAAAATATCAAGAAAAATGTCTTAAGACTGCAACCTTAAAAAAGGAAGTATCAGTATCATGCAGCATTTGGTAGAGAGCTTTGGAGCCTTAAGAGTGCATCTGTTGCATAACGAAGCTGACCCAGGACTGTCTTCCTGGGGCTTGGAGATAGTAGTTGGCTTCTCCTAAAGGAGCTACTGAGATGACTCAGGGGCAGAAATGGTTAACAGTCATTCATTCAAATCACCTTGATTCAGTTCCTTTATTTTTACTAGATGATTTCAACTCTGTTGTGTTTGCACTGGTTGATTTCAAAAGTCAATCTATTTGCTCATCAGCAAAATTGCTCTGTCCTCCAGGACAATGCCAAAGAATATGATCTCATGTATTTCACTAACTCCAAAAGTTATCAAAGTCAATGATACAAAAAGTAATATTTTCAAAGGATGATAGCCTAAGAAATATGTAGTTTATTCCTCTCTCTAATTAGCTTAGATTTTAATTCTGGATCAAACCAAAACATTACTCATTAAGCTGAACAAATATTTGGATAGTATTTCTGTGGGGTGTGTGTGTTTCGACAAGTTCCTTTTCCTTAATAAAATTGCTTTTACTAAACTGAGCTCTGTTGGGATGCCCCCTGCTTGCTTGCTGCTGGTTTTTATGGATGAGATACATTGCGGAAGTTGTCTCTCATATCACTCAGCCACCTTTCACAAGCCCCAGGGAAGAAGATTTCTTCAAGACCTTCAGTTCAAGGAAGAGCTTTGACTCTCCTGAACAAATGACCCATTCCTATTTTATAGACTATGCAAGTCCCATGAACACCTGCCCATGTAAGGGAAATTTAATTCAATTAAGTTTTCATTTTCATTTAACTTCTTTTTATCTCTTCTCAAATGAATTTAAAATAAAAATGCTGTAAAAGACCCACTGTTAAAGTGGAATGCTTTTAGTTAAATGTATATAAGTCTGAATTTGGCAATAAGGAGTTCATGATCTGAGCCACAGTCCACTCCCGGTCTGGTTTTTGCTGACTGTATACAGCCTCTCCATATTTGGCTGCAAAGAATATAATCAATCTGATTTCGGTGTTGACCATCTGGTGATGTCCATGTGTAGAGTCTTCTCTTGTGTTGTTGGAAGGGGGTGTTTGCTATGACCAGTGCATTCTCTTGGCAAAACTCTATTAGCCTTTGCCTTGCTTCATTCTGTATTCCAAGGCCAAATTTGCCTGTTACCCAAGGTGTTTCTTGACTTCCTACTTTTGCATTCCAGTCCCCTGTAATGAAAAGGACATCTTTGGGGGGTGTTAGTTCTAAAAGGTCTTGTAGGTCTTCATAGAACTGTTCAACTTCAGCTTCTTCAGCGTTACTGGTTGGGGCATAGACTTGGATTACCGTGATATTGAATGGGAGCTGACTGTGGCCCAAATCATGAACTCCTATTGCCAAATTCAGACTTAAATTGAAGAAAGTAGGGAAAACCACTAGACCATTCAGGTATGACCTAAATCAAATCCCTTATGATTATACAGTGGAAGAGAGAAATAGATGTAAGGGCCTAGATCTGATAGATAAGAGTGCCTGATGAACTACTGAATGAGGTTCGTGACATTGTACAGGAGACAGAGATCAAGACCATCCCCATGGAAAAGAAATGCAAAAAGGCAAAATGGCTGTCTGGGGAGGCCTTACAAATAGCTGTGAAAAGAAGAGAAGCGAAAAGCAAAGGAGCAAAGGAAAGATATAAGCATCTGAATGCAGAGTTCCGAAGAATAGCAAGGAGAGATAAGAAAGCCTTCCTCAGCGATCAATGCAAAGAAATAGAGGAAAACAACAGAATGGGAAAGACTAGACATCTCTTCAAGAAAATTAGAGATACCAAGGGAAAATTTCATGCAAGGATGGGTTCGATAAAGGACAGAAATGGTATGGACCTAACAGAAGCAGAAGATATTAAGAAGAGGTGGCAAGAATACACAGAATAACTATACAAAAAAGATGTTCACGGCCAAGATAATCACGATGGTGTGATCACCCACCTAGAGCCAGACATCCTGGTGAAGTCAAGTGGGCCTTACGAAGCATCACTTGGAACAACGCTAGTGCAGGTGATGGAATTCCAGTTGAGCTATTCCAAATCCTGAAAGATGATGCTGTGAAAGTGCTACACTCAATATGCCAGCAGATTTGGAAAACTCAGCAGTGGCCACAGGACTGAAAAAGGTCAGTTTTCATTCCAGTCCCAAAGAAAGGCAATGCCAAAGAATGCTCAAACTACCACACAATTGCACTCATCTCACAAGCTAGTAAAGTAATGCTCAAAATTCTCCAAGCCAGGCTTCAGCAATACGTGAACCATGAACTTCCAGATGTTCAAGCTGGTTTTAGAAAAGGCAGAGGAACCAGAGATCAAATTGCCAACATCCACTGGATCATGGAAAAAGCAAGAGAGTTCCAGAAAAACATCTATTTCTTCTATATTGACTATGCCAAAGCCTTTGACTGTGTGGATCACAATAAACTGTGGAAAATTCTTCAAGAGATGGGAATACCAGACCACCTGACCTGCCTCTTGAGAAACCTGTATGCAAGTCAGGAAGCAACAGTTAGAACTGGACATGGACAACAGACTGGTTCCAAATAGGAAAAGGAGCATGTCAAGGCTGTATATTGTCACCCTGCTTATTTAACTTATATGCAGAGTACATCATGAGGAACCCTGGGCTGGAAGAAACACAAGCTGGAATCAAGACTGACCGGAGAAATATCAATAACCTCAGATATGCAGAAGACACCACCCTTATGGCAGAAAGTGAAGAGGAACTAAAAAGCCTCTTGCTGAAAGTGAAAGTAGAGAGTGAAAAAGTTGGCCTAAAGCTCAACATTCAGAAAACGAAGATCATGGCATCCGGTCCCATCACATCATGGGAAATAGATGGGAAAACAGTGGAAACAGTGTCAGACTTTATTTTTGGGGGCTCCAAAATCACTGCAGATGGTGATTGCAGCCATGAAATTAAAAGACGCTTACTCCTTGGAAGGAAAGTTATGACCAACCTAGACAGCATATTCAAAAGCAGAGACATTACTTTGCCAACAAAGGTCCGTCTAGTCAAGGCTATGGTTTTTCCAGTGGTCATGTATGGATGCAAGAGTTGGACTATAAAGAAAGCTGAGAGCTGAAGAATTGATGCTTTTGAACTGTGGTGTTGAAGAAGACTCTTGAGAGTCCCTTGGACTGCAAGGAGATCCAACCAGTCCATTCTAAAGGAGATCAGTCCTGGGTGTTCTTGGAAGGACTGATGCTAAAGCTGAAACTCCAATACTTTGGCTACTTCATGCGAAGAGTTGACTCACTGGAAAAGACCCTAATGCTCGGAGGGATTAGGGGCAGGAGGAGAAGGGGATGATAGAGGATGAGATGGCTGGATGGCATCACTGACTCGATGGATGTGAGTCTGAGTGAACTCCGGGAGTTTGTGATGGACAGGGAGGCCTGGTGTGCTGTGATTCATGGGGTCACAAAGAGTCAGACACGACTGAGTGACTGAACTGAATACACACACACACACACACACACACACACACACACATATATATATATCTCCTCCCTCAGTCTCTCTCTATATAAATAGATATGTATATATATACATTATGTTTCTAGAGAGATGGACCAAACTTTGGCCTCTGTAGTTTCCTGTTTTCTTAATCAGGTTTCCTTACACTTGAACAGACCATTTAGTAACAGGTCTCATGGTTCTAATAGGTCACTTCAACCCATCTTCTATACGTACAACCATATCAGCTGGCTGCACTTGACCAACTTGGGTCCTCAGTCTTCTCGATCAATGATTTCTGGCCTGAAAACTTAACATCACCATGTGCCTGCTCTTTGTCTGGCACCCAGATCTATCCTGAAACATCTCCACCCCAAGCTGTGCATCAACAACAGCTGCCTCTACCCTAGTTAACCTGGGAAATAGGAAAAAATGGCCAAAAAAAGAAGAAAACAAGATTTATAAGTCTGTGAGAAAAAAATCCTAAAACTCAGTTTGACTAGATACTTTCAGAAATCTAATGTGCTTTATATATTCAGTTCAGTCGGTCAGTCATGTCTGACTCATTGTGACCCCATGGACTGCAACACGCCAGGCCTCCCTGTCCATCATCTACTCCCGGAGTTTACTCAAACTCATGTCCATTGAGTCAGTGATGCCATCCAACGAACTCATCCTCTGTTGTCCCCTTCTCCTCCTGCCCTCAATCTTTCCCAGCATCAGGGTCTTTTCTAATGAGTCAGTTCTTCGCATCAGGTGGCCAAAGTTTTGGAGTTTCAGTTTCAGCATCAGTCCTTCCAATTAATATTCATGACTGATTTCCTTCAGGATGGACTGGTTGGATCTCTTTGCAGTCCAAGGAACTCTCAAGAGACTTCTCCAATACCACAGTTCAAAAGCATCAATTATTTGGCACTTAGCTTTCTTTATAGTCCAACTTCATATGTATATTCATGTATACTTTATTTAATATATAAAGTATAAATATCGTTCAAAAATTTAAGATACACTGAATTCATAAGGAAACATTCTAGAAAATATTCTCTTTTCTCTGGATATTACCTTTAGGAAAAGCTACCCTGAAGTATAAACAATTTAAATTATCTTAAAAAAAATGTTATTCTTATTAGATGACCGCATATAAATCAATGAAGTTAGAACACTCCCTTACACCATATACAAAAATTTAATTCAGTTCAAAACAGCTTAAAGACTTAAATATAAGACACAACACCACAAAACTCCTAGAATAGCAGATAAGCAAAACATTCTGTGGCACAAATTGCACTGTTTTCTAAAGTCAGTCTCTCAAGGTAAAATAAATAAAAGCAAAAATAAACAATGAGACCTACTGAAACTTATGAGATTTTGCACACCAAAGGAAACCATAAACAAAACAAAAAGACAAACTACAGACTGGGAGAGAGTTGCAAAAATGTACAAACAGTCCATACAACTCAATTTCAAAAAACAACACTTTCAAAAAATAGGCACGAGACCTGAACAGACTTTTCTCCAGAGAAGACATACAGATAGCCAACAGGCAAATGAAAAGATGCTCAATATCATTAATTACTTGAGCAATAGAAAACTACAATGAGGTATCACCTCACACAGGTCAGAATGGCCATCATCAAAAACTCTACAAATATATGCTGGAGAGGGTGTGTTGAAACAAGAACCCTCCTACACTGTTGGTGGGAATGTAAATTGGTGCAGCCATTATGAAGAACAATATAGAAGTTCATTAAAAAAACTAAACACAGAGTTACTGTCTAATCCAGCAATCCCACTCCTGGGCATACATCCAGAAAAAGGTACACGCACCCCAGTGTTCACGGAGGCACTGCATACAATAGCCAAGACACAGAAGCAACCTCAGGGCCCATCAACAGATGAAGGGATAAAGAAGACATGGGTTGTGCGGGGATGTGTGTGTGTGTGTGTGTGCATCCTAACTTCAGTCGTGTCCAACTCTTTGTGATGCTATGGACTGTAGCACACCAGGCTCCTCTGTCCATGGGATTCTCCAGGCAAGAATATTGGAGTGGGTTGCCATGCCCACCTCCAGGGGATCTTCCTAACCCAGGGATCAAATCTGAGTCTTAAGTTTCCTGCACTGACAGGCAGATTGTTTATTACTAGTGCTACCTGGGTGTATATACATACATATATATGTATGTATATATACACAGACACATATATGTAAATGTGTGTATATTTATATATGTATATGTTTGTAATGGAATACTATTCAGCCATTAAAAAAGAATGAAATAATGCCACTTGCAGCATCATGAATAGACCTAGAGATTGTCATACTAAGTGAAGAGAAAAACAAATACCATATGATATTACTTATTATATGGAATCTAAAAAGTGGACAAATGAACTTACTTAAAAAATAGAAACACAGGGTCCAAAGGGGAAGGGGGAGGGATAAATCAGGAGTATGGGATTAATAGATGCACACTAACATATATAAACTAAACAGTAATTTATTATATTTCACAGGGAACTATATTCAGGATCTTGTAATAACCAACAATGGAAAACAATAGGAAAATATATACACACACATACACACATATAAAACTAAATCACTTTGCTGTATACCTGAAACACAATATTGTAAATCAATTATATTTAAATTAATAAAAACTGTTACTCTTAAGTCATCCAGTATATATATTCTCTTGCTATCAATGTGTAGGTACAAGAAAAATAAATTCTAATATAAGCTCAAAAGAAACACTAATTGAAAAACAAATATCATTTTAAAAGCAGCTTCCAAGAGAACAATATTATTTAAGAACTGTTTTACTTCAGATTATCAAAGCTTCTTCATGGAAGCAGTCATTCAACGCTTACTTCCTAAGTCATTCTATAAGGTCAATACTACCTTGATATTAAAGTCAGAAAGATACTAAAAGCAGAAAAATAAAAACTACACACAAATATCCCTAATGAATAGTAATGTTAAAATACTAGCAGGCCAAATTCAGTAAAATATGAAAAGAATTATATACTATGACTATTTGGGATTTATTGCTGGAATGCAAGGATGGTTCAACCTATTAAAAATCAGTGTAGAACACCACATTAACAGAATGAAAAGAAAAAGTTATATGATTGTTTCAATTAATGTAGAAAAAGCATGTGACCAAATTCAACACCTTTCATGCTAAGAACATTTAACAGACTAGAAATAGATAGTAGCCTGCACCAAGCTCCTCCATCCATGGGATTTTCCAGGCAAGAGTACTGGAGTGGGTTGCCATTGCCTTCTCCTGGGAATCTTCCTGACCCAGGGATCAAACCCAGGTCTCCCGCACTGTAGACAGACGCTTTACCATCTGAGCCACCAGGGAAGTCCAAAATAGAAACAAACAACCTCAATATAATTAAGGGTTATTGATAAATATGATACCATGTTTAGATTAATAACCTACATCAAGGAAACGAGACTCATTAAAAATTTCCATAAGGAGTACTTACCTGCCAAAATTTTCTTGAACTGTCTAAACCATATGTCACAGTGGTCTTCACTTAAATTAATAAGATCAAGTGTAGAATCCTTTAATTTATTTTTTTCCGTTTTCAAACATATGAAGAGAGTGATTCCTAATAAAGTACCACTTCCCTGCTGTTTAATTGAATAACGCCGTTTCAGTTTGACAGAGAATATGTCCTTGAGTTCAACAAATTCTTCTTTATGTAGAAAATCATACTTGGAATCACCTGAAAAGAAATTAAAATTTCAAGTCAAAACCATTGTGTTTATATTCTTATATGTATGAATAATAAATAGTGAAAAAACTCAAAAATATTTATCATCTGATTATGCTTTATGTCAAGTCCTATATGAGATGGGGAGGGAAAAAAAGAAAAATTAGGTCCATTATCCCATAGATAGAAAAAAATGGAAGAGAGTCCCTGCCACACATATTCAATGCATGAAGAATTCCAGGAACAAAAACAAAGCAACATTTCAGTAATAATAAATTAGTATCATGCAAGAGGCTTCCTGTTACTTACAGGGACAGAGTGAAGTAATGGAAAGAAAAGGATTCACTAACAGAAGTGAGTTTAAGACAGGCTGTTGAAGGCAAAATGAAAGGGAAAGAAAATGTACATTTTTGGTAGAGATGCATGTGCAAAAAGGAAATGGTGAGATTACTGTGAGTAGAAAACAATGAATTCCTGCCAATCTAAAAAGAAAGATCCACCTGAATCTCACTATGCTGTTGTTGTTGTTGTTTATAAACCTATATCTCATGACTTGATGGATGAAATAGAAGGAAATTAAAGAAGAATAACAATAATCTTTGTGGGAGATACCCGAAAAGGCATCTACTGCAACGAAGGTTCTGAATCAAAACAAAATTATAGTGAAGGAATTAACCTTTGATCTTTGTGGCTTTTGGCTTCCTTGAAGGTGGTTTATAAGAAAAAGAAATGATTCAGACCTTGTGTTTCTTTCCCTGAAGATTTTTAAGGATTAGCAGAAGGAAAAGTTTGAAATTCACGTTAGGAGTCAATGAAAAGTGAGATAAATACACTGAATTATTTTGTTTCATTGATTTAGTATCCAAAACAGTTACATCATTCAGTTCAAGAAACTTCTGTTGAAAGCTTTGTGTTAAACACTATGCAGAATGCAAAAGAGAGAAGTTCTACTACCTGCTCCTGAGTGGCCATTATTTATTGGGATTAAAATAGATATTTAAAGTAGATATAATTGGGATATACATAAAAGAATTCTGGTGTCTCAGAGGGTCATATGAATTTTTATCAGAAAACCCAGGAAAAGAATTTGAACTGGACACTTTTACAGAGTTCAGTTCAGTCACTCAGTTGTGTCCGACTCTTTGCGACCCCATGAATTGCAGCAGGCCTCCCTGTCCATCACCAACTCCTGGAGTTCACTCAAACTCATGTCCATCAAGTCGGTGATGAGAAGGCAAACAATGAATTTCTGTGTGCAGCGGAAGAGTGAGAGTAGACAGAAGTTAGCAGCACATACAAGCACACGTGTCAGTGTGTGCTGTGCCCACTGTATTTTGGTATTTCTTTCATGAACCTTGGCTTCATCTTAAATATGGTCCTTTCCATCATTGTACAATGGTTGCCAGTGAATTTGAACTTGGTTCTTTATTCAAATCTAGTGGGAGAGGAAGAGGTGTGCATATATGAGAGATTCAACATGTTTTAATCCTGAACAAAGATTAAAACTTTTTGTTATTCATTGTCCTAATGCTTCACCTGGAACACTTACTCTCTTAATCAAGACCCTTCCCAGGGGATGTGGTGGGACCCCCTTCTCCTAAAGGCTGAGGACACCTGAACCGAAGTTGGGAAGGCTCCCAAAAAGGTGCAAAAGAGGAAGTCTGAGTCCAGATTTATCATAAGTCCATGACAAATCTTCATGCTACACTCGGGAGTTTGCTCATTGTGCATTGATCCCAAGGTGCTGTACATTTTTCACCATAACACTGCAATTTAGTTTAGCAAAGATGATTATGTCATCAGGATAAAGATTAGAAAACACGAATGAGACATTGGAGGAGTGGAAACCAGTCTACGAGGCTTGAACTAAGGTAGAGGAAGTAATAGAAATGTGCTTTCCTTTTTAATAATTGCACTGGAGAGAAAAATATTATGCTTAGAAGTTTTTTCCCCTGAAATTTAGATCTTATTGAATATTACATTTAACATAAAATTAGAATATTACATAAATGCAGATTTAGAATTTATTTATATATTTGTGCAGAATGGATAATTACTAGCTGCCTAACATTCCTCCTACAGGCAAGATATAAAATTCCATCTTTTGCTTCAGTTCAGTCACTCAATTGTGTCCCACTCTTTGTGACCCCCATGGACTGCAGCACGACAGGATTCCCTGTCCATCACCAATTCCTGGAGCTTGCTCAAACTCATGTGCATCGAGTCTGTGACGCCATCCAACCATCTCATCCTCTGTCGTCCCCTTCTCCTCCCGCCTTCAATCTTTCCCATCATCAGGGTCTTTTCCAATGAGTCAGTTCTTCACATCAGGTGGCCAAAGTATTGGAGCTTCAGCATTAGTCCTTCCAATGAATATTCAGGACTGATTTCCTTTAGGACTGACTGGTTGGATCTCCTTGCAGTCCAAATAGCTAAGAGTCTTCTCCAATACCACAGTTCAAGAGCATCAATTCTTTGGCACTCAGCTTTCTTTATGGTCCAATTCTTACATCCATACACGACTACTGGAAAAACCATAGCCTTGACTAGACAGACCTTTGTTGGCAAAGTAATATCTCTGCTTTTTAATATGCTGTCTATGTTGATCATAGCTTTTCTTCCAAGAAACAAGTGTCTTTTAATTTCATAGCTTCAGTCACCATCTGAAGTGATTTTGGAGCCCCAAAAAATAGTCTGTCACTGTTACCATTGTTTCCCCATCTATTTGCCTTGAAGTGATGGGACCAGATGCCATGATCTTTGTTTTGTGAATGTTGAGTTTTAAGCCAGCTTTTTCACTCTCCTCTTTCACTTTCACCAAAAGGCTCTTTCATTCCTCTTTGCTTTCTGCCATTAGGGTGGCATCAACTGCATATCTGAGGTTATTGATATTTCTCCCAGCAATCTTGATTCCAGCCTATGCTTCATCCAGCCTGGTATTTTGCATGATGTACTCTGATATAAGTTAAACAAGCAGGCTGACAATATACAGCCTTGACGTACTCCTTTTCCAATTTGGAACCTGTCTGTTGTTCCATGTTCAGTTCTAACCATTGCTTATTGACCTGCATACATGTTTCTCAGGAGGCAGGTAAGATGGTCTGGTATTCCAATTTTGGTATGTATATTGCCTAAACTTGCTTCCCTGGTGGCTCAGATGGTAAAGAATCTGCCTGCTATGCAGGAGACAAGGGTTCAATCCCTGGGTTCGAAAGATCCCCTGGAGAAGGGTATAGCAACCCACTCCAGTATTCTTGCCTGGGAAATCCCATAGACAGAGGAGCCTGGTCGGCTATAGTCCATGGGTTAGCAAAGAGTCTGATACAACTGAGCAAGTGAGAACAATCTTATAATATTCATTATAAGCTTGTGTCTCACATTAATTTTTATGTAATCAAACATACAACAAATAAGACCTCCAAAGGGGTCAGGTAGGAAGGGAGGCAAGGATCACTGAGGGGAAAAAAATGAAAAGGATGAAATATATATTTTTTCACAAGTCCTATATTATAGTCTGAATTCCTTGCCATGTGTACTTTACTTTGGCAGTAAACAATTCAATGACTATTCCTATTTAAAATCTCTTGTAATTGCAAATTTAAAGATACTGAAACAACAACCAAGATCCAACTTAGTAGAATTTATGGAAACAGGGCAAGAATACCTAATATTACTCTTACTATTCTCAACATTCTGGTCACTATCATACACAAGGAAAAGTAAATAAAAACTGATGGTGGAAGGGCTAGAGGGAGAGATGAAACTGTGCTATTTATAGACAGTATCACAATATATTCAAAAAACCCCAGAGAATCTATTTGAAATCATTAGAACGAATAAGAATAGCCAATAAGGAAGCTGGTTACAAATATATCAATAGCTAGAAAGAAAGAATATTGGGGATAAAGAGACCCCATGCAAATTATTATCTAGGAACAAATTTATCAAAATGATCCTGGACTTGTTTGGGTAGAAAAGGCCGTACAAAATAAATTGAGAGACAAATGAAGGCATATCAAGTTCCAAGATTACATTATTTTTATGCTAGTATTCTCATTATTAATTACTTATAATGCAATTCCAGTCAAAATCGAAATGGTATTTTCTTTGATGTAAGGAGCAAGGACCCTTATCAAATGATTTGTAAATTTCCTTGGAATAAATAATGAAGAAAAATGTTTTAATAGTAATGAGGAGAAGTACACACCAGCCAGGTAATATAAAGTTATAATAATTAAAACATCTAGAAATAGATAAATGAATGGTCCAAAGAAATATTTGCATATATTTTAAAAGTCACAAATGTGATAATGGTAGTATCCAAAATCAGTGAGGAATATTTAGTAAAAGATGATTTAGAACTGGTTCATCTTTAAAAAAGAAAAGAAAAACTAGATCTCTGTTTCATGATATACACCAGTATTTCTAGATTACAAAGAACTTTATATAACCATAAACTAGTAAAGCCATAGTATGGCAATAAAGGCAGACAGAGACTGAGATGCATAACATAAAGGTTATTCAATGCCAATAAGGTCCTAAAGACCCATAAATAGAAGTCATAAACAAAATCCAACTGGGAAGAAATATTTGCAACATACGACAGTTAAATAATCTATTTAATCAAGAAAAGAAACACTTCAGTGGAAGAGTACATTAAAGACACAGGCAGGCATTTCACAAAAGAAGAAATGCAAATTGCCCAATGAACGTATGAGAAAGTTCAATCTAATTAGTAATCAAAGAAATGCAAATTAAAACAACAAGATACCACTTTTTGCCTTTTAGATTGGCACAAGATCAAAAATAACGCTCATTGATGGTATGGGCAAAGGGAACCAGTCCCAGCGCCGGTGGGAATGCAAAAATGGTAACTGCTGGAGAACAAGTTGGGAATACTTATCAAAAGATTTCCAAATGTTAATTGCAGCAGTATTTATAATAGCAAAACTATTTGAAGCAGTATTCATGTTCTTCAATAGGAGAATTGCTTAATCATAATCTGCAACTCACAATGAGAAAATTAGATCTTTGTGTGTTGATGTGGAAAGACATCCATATTGAGGTATGAGTAAGTGGAATAAAAAGCAAATGACAATAATCTGAGAGGCTGATCTCACTTTCATTAAAAGGAGAAAATAATCCACACAGAAAACATACAACAAACAGTAGTTATCAATGAAAACAGAGATATAAAGGAGTATAACATTAATTTTTACTTATAAACCTTCCTTTCTGTAATCAGCATTATATTTTATCAGTTTCTTAAAAGGAGAAAAGGGAAAATGCTTTAAAATATGCATATTTTTGATCGAGCAATTTACTTCCAGGAATTTATCCTAAGGGAATAGATAATATGCACAATTTAGCTAGAAGAATGCTTACCCAAGCATTATTTGAGTGAAACTTGGAAATAACCTAAATGTGACCTAACAGACTATTGGTTTTGGAAAATGAAGCATATTCATATACTATAATGCTATTCAGCCATTAAAGTGTAGCAATCTGACTAGAAAAGTGTCTAAAACAGTGTACCACATTTCCATTACTGTTTTGTATATATTTATTGAATGCATAATGTATGTGGAATGTATTTCCATATGCACATATGTATGACGATGCATATGAAAACTTGGAAGGAGAGTGAGATTGTGAATTAGTTTGCGTATATGAATTTCTAATTTTCCTACAATGGAAATATTTCTGTAATCAACTGAAAAAGATGGTTTTCTTGCTCATCCTAAAATAGTTCCTGATCATATTATTCATTTTAATCTTTAAAATCCCATTTTCTAAAATGTAAGGGAAGCTAATATTTAATTAGCATGTGCTATATGCCAGACATTGCCCTCAGCACTTAACATCTATTATCTCATTTAATCCTTACACTACCCAAGGCAGACGCTTTTTCCTAAAAAGAAGGAATTCAGGCCACAGCATTTAAGTATCTTGTCCATGGTCATACAACTGGTAGGAGCCAGATCCAAGATCTAAATCCAAGTACTTTGGTCCTTACCAACACTGCACAGAAGTAAGGACCTTCTTGAAGTAAACACACACCCATCTGACCTTCTGGATCTGTTTTTTATTCTGCTGCTGCTGCTAAGTCACTTCAGTCGTGTCTGACTCTGTGCGACCCCATAGACAGCAGCCCACAACACTGGAGTGGGTTGCCATTTCCTTCTCCAGTGCATGAAAGTGAAAAGTGAAAGTGAAGTCGCTCAGTCGTGTCTGACTCTTAGCAACCCCATGGACTGCAGCCTACCAGGCTCCTCCATCCATGGGATTTTCCAGGCAAGAGTACTGGAGTGGGGTGCCATTGCCTCTAACTAGATCCTAGGAAAACAGCAAAACCACTCGTGTGTCTTAACTGAGTAGTAGACTTGATCCTTAAACAACTCAGGGTTGTTTAAAGGTACATCCTCAAGTGTCATCAAAAATCCATATATAACTTATAGCCATCCCTCCATATTCATGGTTCCTCCCATCCGTGGTTCCACGTCCAAGAATGCAAACAAGCACCATTTACTACTGATAAAAATTTGCATATATGTGGACAAACGTGGTTCAAACATGTTATTCAAGCATCAACTGTACTTCATTCAAAACTTCATGGTGAGCTTCAAGGAAATGGAAGGTTAGACTCTAGCAACCAGGAGCTGACAGAATTGAAAATTCTGAAAAGGCCTGTAACTCTGAATGGTATTTCCTGCTTTCCCTGCTCAGACTTCTAACCTTTTCCCACATTTACCTACAGATTCACATTTGAGGTTTTCACATGCCTGATCTCTTCGCCAGCGTGACAAGAGGAAGCTAAGAGGAAGCACTACAGAAACATTTTGTTTTCATTTGAAATGAAAATAAAATTGATTTGTGAATAAAATAGTTTTTGCTTGCTTTTCAAATTTCTAACAATAGACAAATGTTCTTCAGCACTCTATTTTCCTCAGCAGCTATAGGAATCTCTCAGGTGCCAATTTCCTACGTAGAAATTCTGGTCTATTATTCATTTCTTCAACGTCAGTCATTTACACAACATGAGTAAATCAGCCCAGTTCTCTCTAATCACAGGAAACACCTGATTTTAAACAAAACTGTTTCCTAACATATGCGAAGATGTGTATATAACTAGTTTTATAGAAAACTGTTTTCTTCTGAATATAGTCTTTAGGAATAAAACTCATTAAAATTGTGTGAACTTGAATTTAAAATGGTTTTATTTAATGGCTTGCTGCTGCTGTTAAGTCACGTCAGTTGTGTCTGACTCTGTGCGACCCCATAGACGGCAGCCCACCACGCTCCCTCGTCCCTGGGATTCTCCAGGCAAGAACACGGGAATGGCTCGGAACTGTCTAAACATTGTTTATCCATTATCAGATTAGATGGTGCTTGTCTGTGTCTTTGTTTTGTTTTTGAAGTTCTTAAGATATAAGCAGTGGACCAGCTGGCTCTGTCGGGTAGCAGGACACTGGCTTCCAAGACTTGAAAGAGAGCTAAGGCCAAAGGGGCCTCAGGTTTCTAGGTGGAGAGCCCTCAGGCTAACCCCCAGTGAGCTGAAGGTTCTAGAGATGTCGAGAGGATAAGCTGAAAATCTAAGAAGGTCATTGTCTCCCCTCTACCCCCACACCAAAACACTTAACTCTCTGAAACATAGTTAGAAAATACAAATATTGATGAGAAATGTGATTAAAGAGAAAAAAAGAAACCATATTCAGAGTGAAGACTATTATTTTGGGGTCTATTAAAATCAACCACTTACCTATACCTCTTTATAAATAAAAGCTTAAGAAAGACTCAGACTCTTATTCTCTATGTGAATCAGAAAAATACTGCTTTTGGTTTAGAAACTATTTTATTTATAAATGCTGAAACATATTTAGGTCTTTTATCTCTGCCTAATCGTTCATCTGTAAGATAGCCACTTCCAGCACCACACAGCAACCTCTGTTAACAGGATAACCAGTTTCTGCCACGAATAAAAGCAAATGCTTTCATAATTGTATGCAAAAGCCACATTTCCATGCACAACCTAAGTATGTAAAAGAGGAGCTAAAAAATTGTTTTAAACATACTTGGGGGGATATAATTTAAATGTAACTTTACTTTAATGCTAAAACTTACCTTTATTGGTAAAAAATATGAAGTTAAACTTTATAAATTGATATTTGATAACATTAGAAAAACATGAAAATCATCTACAGACTTTTTTTCCAGTTTAGGAGCATTAAAACCTTACAGATGATATGCAATTTTTCTTTGTGGCATGTGGTTTATTATTTGAAATCTATTGGTTCATTAGGATCATATTGGTGATAGCTAGTTGTTTCAGAACATTAACTGTCCTCTCACATTACTTACAGAGATGCTGGGGACCATCTGTTCCAGCATGGGATTTAAGTATATGTCTATTGGATATCATGCTATTTATTTAATTCAGCACCCACTTCCTATTGTTGTATTTTCTTGAGGGGAAAAGTCAATTTAATTACAGGGAATAAAGATAACCTCTCCTGGCAGGTTACCCTGTCAGCATGAGAGCAAAGCAGGACCTGCTTAAAGTAGGTTAGGGTGGCTAACAAGAACAGTAAAACCAACAACACTTAAGAATATTTAGCAAAGGTTTAACAGAAATAGAACAGTGAATGGCACTTTTAAAAATATTACTGTAAGCCCAGGGCTTGTCTAAATCAATCTTGGCACATCTGTCTGATGCAGACCGTAAACAGGATTAGAGCTGGATTTATCTGCTTGGCGCTAATTGTGCTCACAGTTCCTGCACATGTCCACTCTTTAAAATACTGCCCGAAAAACAAGCCTGCCTGATAGACAGCTCCCACAACAGAGTGCAGACACACACTTATGGTATATTAGATGGTTAAGCAATGTGATGTCTAACAATTTTTTTTTTTTTTTTTGGCTCTTCAGAATTACTTATCTAATCCCCTAATTAAAAATACAAAATTCTGTTTGAATACACCACATACTGAGATAAATCTGTGAAGCAAGGGACCAATAAATTTGAATACACTTTAATTGTAAGAAGAAAACACAATTTAATTGTTAATAATCAGGTTAAACCAGGGTTTAAATAAATAGGGCTGCTCCAGTAATTTACTGAAAACCATCACAGTGCATTACAATCCTCAAGAATTCTGACTTAACATTTGTTAGCATAAAAGCTTAAGTTCCTAAATATAAACACTTATCAAGAATGACAAGAAATAGAATTATCTTGTAAAAGAATACCAAAAAGTCACATTTTTGTCATACCAAATAAAAAAATTAATGCTCAATTTCCATCTGCAATTTTTTCCCCACTTATTTCTAGTTATTTCTATCACGTATAAATAGCTTAGGGACTTCTCTTAAGAACTTAAGTGCCCAAAGATACATAAGTACTTTTGCATAAAGTCCAAAATGAACTGATTAGTCAAATAATTTAAATATTATTCTTTGTTTTGATTATTTGAAATATAGACAATAAATATATAATTCTTTATTCAGAACATTGAATGTCTATGCTACAAAGTGACAATAACAATTTTAAATTACATAGTCTATGTTTAATCACAAATACCACATAAATTCAGTATATTTAAAAATAGTATAATTGAAAATTTAGTATAGTATAATTGAATATATAATATATATATAATATAATATAACATATATATTATATAGTATAATATATTATACTACAGTATAATAGTATAATTGAAACTTTCTATTGACAAATTTCTATTCTAAGCTCTATCTTGGAACTCATGTTCCAAATAGCAAACTCTTAGAAATCAATTTTTTCCCTAAATCTATACCATTAATAAAATGTTCATACTTATAACACTGTTTTATACAAATAATGGCAAAATTGGCAAATTAGGGCAACCATTTAAATATCCTCAGCATGTCTTCTCAGAAGGTATAGAGGATCAAAATGATTTTTATAATAATACTAAAGATGTTATTTGCCTTTTTCACTGTGCTGACATTTGAAAAGGAAATAGTGGTTAAAACATCTGGTGTCACCATGAATCAAGGAAGTGACACTAAATTTCACTAATAATTGTTGCATTCTTCATCACTTCAAACTCACAGTTTAAAAAAATATATATCACTTAACTGTCCTTGATGAAGCAGTAACACTCTAATTTTTAAAAATCTCTACCCTTTAGTAATTTCTTTTTTATATGTATTATGTGTGATATGGGAACTGTACAAAAAAGCATTTCAGCTACAAATGAAAGTTCTCTTCAGGAAAAGAACTCATACCATTCACGCTGTGACTAGCTCGATTTTGTTCAGAAAATCATTTTTGCTTGAAAGATGGGACTAAAAAACTATTATATGCAAGTATGAGTATTTGGTAAATGTTTTCTGGGAATTAAGCAAAGTGAGCCAGTCACTCAAGCAAAACAACTAAGAATGCTGTCAATGACAAAATTCTAACTTTCAAGCAAAAATCAGAATTTTGTAAAACCTGTATCTGCCACGGTGAGCTTGACAGCTTGCCAGTATTTAAAGAATCTTATGCTGATATTGGCAGTGATGTTAATATATCTGATAGTTTAAAAATTTATATAATTAAATGTGTCAACATTTGGAAGCTCTATATAACTCAGTAGACCACTTTTTCCAAATACTCAATGCAGGATATTATAAAATTATGCATAACTAAAGACTCAAAGTGCAAGACAGACCAACAAATTTTCAAATAGCAAACTACAGAAGGTTAACTGATATGTTTACAGATTCTGCTATGTAACTAACATTTAAGAAATTAGCACTTACCAAGTTTTACTGTAGTATCAAAGAATATCCACAATTACCTGAAAACATTATTTAAAATACTTTCCTGTTCTAAACAAATATCTGTGTGAAATTGGATTTTTCTTATATACTTTAACAAAAACAAATACATTCACAACAAACTGAAGGCAGAAGCAATCTTGAAAACTCAGCTATCTTTTATTAAATCTTTCTGTTAAGGAACACTGTGTCTTCTAAAAAAAGATTTGCAAACTGTAGTCAAGAAGATGACACTGATTTTTTAATTGTTTTGGAAAATAGTTATTTTTAGTCCAAACATTATTTATGTTAAAATGCAATGGACTTATTACTGTTATTTTTAATGAATATTTTAAATGTTTAACTTCTAACATGGTAAATATCAGGGGTATTATATATACACAAAGGTTCTTTGTGGTTTTCAACAATTTAAGAGTGTAAAGGGCTTCCAAGACTAAAAACACTCAAGAAACTCTGGACTATCTATACTATTATGAAGACAGGCCTAAGCTTAAGAAAATGCAGCCTTAAAATGTCATGATTTACGCATTTTTATCTTTCATCATTTTGTATCAGTTTAAGATTTTACCACTAATTTTTTTAGACTGTGCAACAAGTCCCTACTACATATGAAACCTAGTGAACTAAAAGAGCAATTCAAAATTTCATATTCTATAGCATGAGTTTATCATGCAATTGTTTGGGTTTTGTCATTTTCCTTCAGTAAGAGCACTCATGTGCATCTCTTGGAATTGTGTATTACCTGATTTATTATCTAGTTATACATTTGTCCCTGTCATTTTACACATCTACGTACATTTCTACTCCTTAGGGAAAACATTCATAAATGGGCAGTCTCTCAGAATGGTATTTAGGTCAGTGCAAAAGTAACTGTGGTTTTGCACTGTTGAACTTTGCCATTTGATATCGGAATACATTCTTAAATAAATGTGGTTACGTACACATCATTTTAAGGTGCATTCCTCTATTTATGTCTTTTGCTAATGAATTGATGTTAGACAAGAAGCAGATTTGTGTGATTTTCTTATTTGAGTTCAAAATGGGTCATAAAGCAGCAGAGACAACTAGCAGTGTCAACAACGCACCTGGCCCAGGAACTGCTAATGAATGTGTACTGCGGCAGGGTTCAACAAGTTTTGCAAAGGAGACGAGAGCCTTGATGAGGAGCGTAGTGGCCGGCCATCAGAAGTTGACAATGACTAACTGAGAGATCCTCTTACAACTGCAAGAGGAGTTGCCCAAGAACTCAACCTCGACCATTCTATGGCTGTTTGGCACTGGAAGCAAACTGGAAAGGTGAAAAAGCTTGATAAGTGGGTGCCTCATGAGCTGACCGAAAATCAAAAAATCATTTTGAAGTGCCGTCTTTTCTTATTCTACACAAGAGCAATGAAACATTTCTCCATCAGATTTTGGCATGTGACAAGAAGTGGATTTTACACAACAACCAGTGACAACCAGCTCAGTGGTTGCACGGAGAAGTTCCCAAGCACTTCCTAAAGCCAAACTTTCACCAAAAAAATGTCACGGTCACTGTTTGATGGTCTGAGGCCAAATTCATCCACCACAGCTTTCTGAATCCCAGCTAAACCATTATATCTGAGAAGTATGCTCAGCAAATGGATGAGATGCACCAAAAACTGCAATACCTGCAGCCAGCACTGGTCAACAGAAAGGGCCCAGTTCTCTGTGACAACTCCTGACCTCACGCCACACAACCAATGCTTCAAAAGCTGAATAAATGGGCTACGAAGTTTTGCCTCATCTACCATATTCACCTGACCTCTTGCCAACCGACTACCACTTCTTCAAGCATCTTGACAACTTTTTGCAGTAAAAATGCTTTCATAACCAGGACAACACAGAAAATGCTTTCCAAGAGTTCATCAAATCCCAAAACATGAATTTTTTTGCTACAGGAGTAAAGTTATTTCTCACTGGCAAAAATGTGCTGATTGTAGTGATTCCTATTTTGATTAATAAAGATGTGTTTGAGCCCAGTTATAGTGACTTAAAATTCAGGGTCTGAAACTGCAATTACTTTTGCACCAACATAAATACTATTCTAGAGACCAACAGAAAATATAAGCTTAATTCACCTTATGGCTAACAAACACATGAAAAGATGCTCAACATCACTCATTATCAGAGAAATGCAAATCAAAACCACAATGAGGTACCATCTCATGCCAGTCAGTATGGTTGCTATCAAAAAGTCTACAAACAATAAATGCTGGAGAGGGTGTGGAGAAAAGGGAACCCTCTTACACTGGTGGTGGGAATGCAAACTGGTACTGCCACTATGGAGAACAGTGTGGAGATTCCTTAAAAAACTGGAAATAGAACTGCCATATGACCCAGCAATCCCACTGCTGGGCATACACACCGAGGAAACCAGAACTGAAAGAGACACGTGTACCCCAATGTTCATCACAGCACTATTTATCATAGCCAGGACATGGAAGCAACCTAGATGTCCATCAGCAGATGAATGGAAAAGAAAGCTGTGGTATATATATACAATGGAATATTACTCGGCCATTAAAAAGAATACATTTGAATCAGTTCTAATGAGGTGGATGAAACTGGAGCCTATTATACAGAGTGAAGTAAGTCAGAACAAAAAATACCAATACAGTATACTAATGCATATATATGGAATTTAGAAAGATGGTAACAATGACCCTATATGCGAGACAGCAAAAGAGACACAGATGTATAGAACAGTCTATTTGACTCTGTGAGAGAAGGTAAGGGGGGGATGATCTGAGAGACTAGCATTGAAACATTCATTATCATATATGAAACAGATTGCCAGTCCAGGTTCGATGCATGAGACAAGGTGCTCAGGGCCGGTGCACTGGGATGACCCTGAGGGATGGATGGGATGGGGAGGGAGGTGGGAGGGGTTTCAGGATGGGAAACACATGTACACCCATGGCTGATTCATGTCAATGTATGGCAAAACCCACTATAATATTGTAAAGTAATTAGCCTCCAATTAAAATAAATACATTTTTAAAAAATAAAAAATTAATTCATCTTAATCTTATAATCTAGTCTTTTTTGGCATTACCAGTTCAGTTATGTATATCAATTCATATAGGATTATAGTTCATATATATGCTACTAAATGATCCTTGTGCAGATTCCCCATGAACCTCAGAAGTATGGTGATCAGTCTTCCTTTTTCTAGTTCTCAGTAATTCATTTCAACAATATCTTCACTGCCCTCCTCATCTCTAATCTCTGAGTCCAACCCCAGCTCAATGCTTCAAACAAGGCTAGGTGTCCTATAAAAGTTTGCTACTGACTGTATTTACAATTACATCAATCGGTTAATATCTTAATGATGGTGTATGCATTTCAACCTCTGAACCTTTGCTCCTTCATTTCCCAACAAATGGAAGGCCTTCTTGACTCTAGTCTTTTCAAACATTAACCATCTGTCAGAGCTCATGGAGCCCCTCCTCCAAGAAACATTCCTCATTTTCCAGTGCCTCTGAATTCCTACTGCCCAGTACTACTCAGCTGAAGTCTAGTCACATATCAGAGGTTCCTAACTTCACAGAGGTGAAGGCACAAAGGTCCTTCAAAGCTTTTTGAGAATTTAAGTTACATATATTGTTTCCCACATAAGTTAAATGGTGGTTTAAAAAAATAGCAACAGGGGAGGGATTAGAGAAAGATCAGACTATAATAGTTTAGAATAAATTCAAAAGTTTGTTTCATTAACATGATTGAACACTAACATTCCAGGCACTTCTGTGTTAAAATGCTAATATTAATAGGGCAATCTCCATGGACAACTGTTTCTAAGAGAAACAAAGGTTAAAGAGTTCTTCATCTTTCTTGGCCTGGAACTTACTGGACTGTAGAAACAGGACTAAGCCACAATGATGGCTTCTATTGTCAGCATCTAAGGACAACGCCTGTGTATAGGTTTCCTGCCTGGTAAAATGCCCTTATATTTCACAGTCCAAGCTGACTCACTGATACTCTTTTCTTCTGAGGCCCTCAAAGACAGTCAGAATGCGTTGGTTTTCACCTCCACCATTAGCAGCAATCAATGCCCTACCTATGCAGGTCCCACCCCCCATAGTAGTCATGGTGAAGTTCCCCTCAACCCTCCAAATAATCTAAAGGGTTTGACTACTGAGAGACGCTAAAAGGCTCACTTTAATACCACTCCCATTCAGTTTTACCTTTAAGACTGTCATTATTTGATCCTAAGAAGCCAAAAAAGTATTCAGAATAACCAATCTAAATCCAGGCTATCTGAAATTAGCACATGCAGATTTGTATTGCTGGAAGGAAGTAGAACCACTGCATGAGAGACTGAGGTAATAATTTTCACTTGATAATGATTGATCTTAGTACCAGGAAAGGAAAGTTCATCTGAGGAGCCAAAACAGCTGGGAACAGAACGCCACCATCCTGATCATCCAAAATGAACTGGAAGAAATTCACCTAACCAGCCTCAGGACACTTGAACTTATCATTAGTCTACCTTCCGGATGATAGAAATGGCACACCTGTGGTCAAGGAACCACTGTGTGTGTGAAGGAAACAAGGGGAGAAAATAAAAAGAAATTGCCAGAAGCTACTTGTATTGAACAGACAAAAGTAAACTTAAATACAAGTATATTCACAATAGACAAAATATGGAAACAATCTAAGTGTCCATTGATGGATAAATGGATACAGAAAATGTTTCTCATACAGACACAGACAGTGGGATATTATTCAGCCGTTAAAAAGGAAACCTTGCCTTTGGGATAGCTTGGACAGATCTTGAGGGCATTATGCTAAGTGAAATGTCAAAGAAAGACAAATACTGTATGATCTCACTTGTATGTGGAATCTTTAAAAATCTTAAAAAAAAAACAAAACAAAACACCCACAGGCTCAGAGAATGGACTGGTGGTTACCAGAGGCAAGGCAAAAGGGGTAGGCAGAATGGGTGAGGAAGGTCAAAAGGTAAAAATGTCCAGTTTTAAGTCTTGGGGATGGTGATACAGTCACTCAGCATGGTGACTATAATTAATAATATTCTATTGCATATTTGAAAGGTGGATCTTAAAAGTTCTCATCACAAAAATTAAAATTTTGTAACTATATTTGGTTATGGACGTTAATTAAACATTGTGGTGATCATATCAAATATATATTGAATTGTGTTAAACATCTAAATCTACTATATGTTACATGTTAATTACATCTCAAAAAATACACGTTGAGATATTCTAAAAATATTTGCAGGTCTAGACTTAGTGGAGACAAAGGAAAAGTGAAATATTTTAATGTAGCTGATCAGTTTTATTAAAAATCCAACTTAACAACTTGCAAGACAAAGTTCATGTTTATTTTTAATATGCTAGGCACATGGGTGATGTGGGGCTTTATTTCATTTCCACCATTAAAAGCATATACTTGACAAACATTGTTAGGTTTCTGCTTTATTTTTGGCATTCAAAAGCTCTATATGAGTAAATTCAGTGCGAATTGATTCACAAAAGAAACATTAAAATGAAGTTACCAATATAACGTAGTCAAATATCCTTTTACATTTATTTTCAGTTGGACTTAGGCAAAATGTAAAAATAAAAAACAAAACTATGTTTTAATAAACACACATACAAAAACAATAAATTATGCTAGATAGTTGATACCATACAGGCTCCTACACACACTAAATATGATCTTCTACGACCTATTTGAAATGAAATTTTAAAAGCTATTTTGGAGTAGAAGTTAGAAGTTACTTTTTTTCTGAAAAAGCCTGATATTGATTCAAAGAATCTGATATGAAAATAAGCTCAATGTTTGACCTTAGTGTTCTATATATACACTCTACATATATGGTATTTATTCAGCTATGCTCTCAATTAAAGAAATTTAAAATAACAGTTTCTTCTCCATGCCTTTCATCATAATAATTCTTATTATGCACTACATGATTTTGACAAAAGGTACCACAAGTAGTACTATGATAAAAGGTCAAAGCTAAAGGTAAAAATGTATGACTTGATAATGTGAAACTTCTAGAGAAAACAACATTTTTGATCAAGTATGTATTTAGTTACACCATATAACATGTAATTGAAGCAAAATAGCCTGTAGGATTAAAGCAAGCCATCTTCTCCACTGCACTATAATACTACAGTCAGTAATTTTTTTAGAAAGATAAATTTGATATCAATACGATGTGACACAACTGCATCAAACCTTAATTTCACTCACAGTAAGAAGTCACAGGATTAAATAACACTGTGCAGTCTTTTAGAAAAGTTTATTGCTTCCAGATGGATTCAAGTTTCCTTTCAGCCCTGATTACATCCAATATGCACAGGGTGCCAACATTATAAAGGACAGAGTCAAAAATATCATTTATATAGATAGCAAGGGGCAGGGTGGAGGAACTCTGGCTTGTAAATAGACTGTGCTGATCGGGTTTTGACTATTTTTAAGAAATTATAAGAAACATTTGATAAAAAAACAAATACCATACTATGTAAACATCTTGAATGATGCCTGTTCCACAGAAAAACACAGATCCACAGCGCAGTATACATAAGACGACTCTTGCTTCAAGCTGCATGCTCTCTGCCCCATGTCGGGCTGTGCCATGTGTCACACTGCATGAGGCTTGCCACCAAGATGTCCACCTGTGCCTCTGCGGCAGAAGAGGCATCTATGTTTATTTCGTTTAATAGCACTGTTGAATATCAGCCATGGTGATCAGATATAAAGGCCTTCAAAAACACCAACTACTTAAGGCATGTTTGCTAAGTTTAAGGATGCAAATAAGTCACTACTTCTATTTAAAATAGCATTTTCTTAAGCAACCGAAGTATGACTACCATAAAAAATAAAATCCTTTTCATAAAACCCAAACAAAAAAGCTCTCCCTGTAATGTGGATTAAAAAGTAAAACCACATCTGCTCTATCTAGTCTATGAGAGAAAAGCAATAAAAATTCATGACTGAAGAAGGATTTCAGTCTGGAGGTTGGGAGCCAACTTTTTAAAATACAGTACAATTCTAATAACACTTCCATTTTCTTATATTCAATTTTCCAAATGTTCTGCAAGTGTTATACAAATTACAAATTTGACTGGATATAAATGTTAAGCAATTTATTATGTATCCTTCAAAACAGATTAGCAATTTAAATACAATTATGGTCTCAAAGCTTGAAAGAAGAGAAAAATGATTAATTTCTGAAAGGACATAAACTCTTCTTGTCGGAGAAACACTAGGAAAAGTGGTACTACAATAATTCCTACTAACACCTAACGTTCTTCTGTGGATACTCAACCAAAACTAAGACAAACACCATTACAGCACTTGACTACTCACATTCTCTTTAGAGAGAAGTGATTTCATTCATATACGGGTTATAAATGAGTGTTAGAGTTTCAAGTGATTTTAATGGAAGTTTTGGACTTTTCAATTAATTTCATACATGATTCTTTAAATATATTATCAGTGTCAAAATTTTTTATTGTATTTACATTTAATTAGTGGCAATATCCTTGATCAACTGCATGAAAACGCTCTAAGACACAGGGCGATGATCAAAAGAAGATGAAGTTATACTAAAAACCGACAAAGTTATATGACAAGTCAATAACAGGTCAATGAAACAGAGTCCAACTGATTAGGCTGCCAGGCACTAAAGTAGATAATGGGTTTTGTGTCAGCAGATGACTCAGTCATTAAGTATTTCTGATATTTCAAATACTAATCTGTTTAACTATCACTAATCAAACAGTGCTTTGTTTTTGATAATGGTATCTATTCTTAAACTAGTCACACTGTCTCCTAAACAATACTTATTTGAGTGAAAAATGATTTGAGATTCATTTCTTCTTTCAACAATTTTTAACTGGACACTTTCCACATGCCAAACTTGCTCTAAAAGAGAAAAGCCTATTAGATAGAGATCTCCCCTGACTACCCAATGATCATTGAATAAAGATTGAAAAAAAACCAAAAAACAAAAATAAGGGAGCAAGCCATGTATTGTTACTGATCCAAAATCTCTCATCTGCAATTCTAAAATCCCCAAAGCTCTGAAGATTATTTTTTCGTAAATCATTTGGCAACAAAACCTGAACTGACCTCATTTTGTCCCAAAATTGGACCTGAACTGACAGTGAGATTTTAAGTCTTTATTCATACCACTTGGCATAGATATTCTTAATGTTTCACTCAAAAATATCAATGTTTGAATATTCAATGCTACCTGAGGCTGGTTGTGAGTGTTACATACACATAAACATACGCCGCTTCTTAGCTTTCCAAAATCGGTTAATAGCTGAATTTTCACATAACTGCTTCCCAGGGTTGCTGAGCAAGAGAAAAAAGTATAAAGACCCAGTGGCAAGAGCATACTTGGTATATTCCAGAAACAGCAAATGTGGCTGGAGTTAGTAAGAAAACGGGGAGGGTAAAACACAAGAATATAAAGGCTGGAAGCAGGCAGACCATGCAGGCATATGTAGGCTACAGAAAGAACTCTGGATTTTAGCCTGAAAAAGATGTGAAGTCATCGGAAGTTTTTGAGCAGAAGAAAGAAGTCATCTGATATATACTTTAAAAGTAAAATTCTACCTGATACATACAGAATAGACTGACAGAGGACATGGTGAGAGAGAGACTTGTTTAAGGAAGAGAGATTGTTTAAGGAAGCTTAAAAAATACTCCAGGTGAGAAATGACAGTATCTCATACTGAGATGGTGGCAGCAATCCCGTTCAGTTTCAGATACATTTCAAAGAAAGAGGCAACAGGATGTGCTAATGGATAAGATATAGAGTGAGACTGGGCTCTAGCATATTCCAAAGCATTCGGCATGGACAATTAGAAGGAGGAAATCTTCATGTACTGAGATGCGAAGATCTATAGGAGGTACCTGGTTGGAGGCTGCAGGAAAGCATGTGGAGGTTATTTTAGAACAAGATAAGTTTGAGAAATCTATTAGACCTCTAAGTTGAAATTTAAGTAGGCAGTTAGGTTCATAAATCAGGAATTCTGAGGAGAGGTTTAAGCTAGAGATATACATTTGAAGGTCAAGGGGATTTAGATAATATCTGAAACCAGAAACTAGACGAGGCTGAACCAGAGAAAATGAAAACGGGCAATGAGGTCAGAAGATAGTGATGGGAAAAGGAGAAGAGCCAAGAGAAGTGTCTGAGAAGGAGCAGGCCAGTGGGGTAGAAGAAGAACCCAAGGAGTGACCTCACAGGAGATAAAGTTGTATCAAGGAGCACTGTATGACCAGTGGTCAAACTCTGTTCATAGGTGAAGTCAGATGAGGGCCAAGTGAGCTGTGGAGTGCTGAGAGTCAAAAGCCTGATCACAGAAGATTCAAGATCATAGAAGATTCAAGAAAGAATGCGAAACAAGGTAAGACTGAATGTATAACAAGTCTAACTAAACTAAAATGTTGGTGGTGGGGCGCACCAAAGAAATAGTACTAAGCATTCTACGTGGATTATCGCAATTCACCTTTATAATGGTTCTACAAAGTAGAAATTTGCTTACTTTACAGATGAGGATATAGAAGATATGCAGGTGCCAATGATCTTCATAAGAATGCTGGAGTTTTATCTAAGCATTTGTTTGATTATTAAAGCACATTCTCTTATACTACTATACAGCTTCCTAGGTTTCCTAGGAATGAATTTCCTAGGAAATAACCATACAAAATAAATACTGAGAAAGTGACAAAGTCTTCTCAGAAAAGGCATTGGTGTGGGAATTAGGAGACCTCTGTTTTAGCTCTGGTTTTGTCACCAATCTTGAGGAAAATGAAGTACCTTTTGAACTTGATAGCTCATTCCTAAAATAAGGGTATTGGAACAGATTTATTCACTTAGTCAGTCAATATGCATTGATTACTAATTTGCTGGACACAAGTCTAGTTGTGAAAGAAACAAAGGTGAAAATGTAGGAACTTACCCTGTAGAGAGGAAGATGACAAATATTTAATACAATTGAAAGCTTCTTTCGACGCTAAAATGCTACCACAGTTATTAAATATTAATAATAGACAAAAGTCCCATTCCAGGCTAGTGCAAAGAGGTTCAGATTTATTAAATCACTGAAAACTCACAGCACTGTAAGCTGGGTACTATTATTATATTATATCCTGTTTTATAGACTGGTGGGGGGCAAGGAGACATAAGCTTAGAGCTGAAATAGCTCGCCCCACAGTTACATAGGAAGTGACAAAGCTCAAATTCTAACAGACAGTATGACTCCAAAAACGCATCTTTCCTTCACTCTCAACAGCACAGTAAGTTAATAGTGTAACAGCTCATTTTACTGTTGTTTAACTCTTCCCTCTTATTTTTCTTGATGGGTCTCTGTTCAAAATGGGAAACAACAAGGCATAAGAGAGGGGAAAAAAAAAAAGGAAAGAAAGACAAATTGCAGAAGTAGAAATGAACATTGACGTAAAGACAAAAATCAAGAAAACCAAAGAAGCAGAGTAACATGAACAAAAAAAGAGATTTGAGAAGCACATGAAGGAGAGCGAAGCGGCAGCCCTGAGGCCTGGCTCAGGTCAGTGACCCACCAGGTGCCACAAGGCTTCAGTAGAGAACAATGGACAGGTCTGGTGAACAAGGGCTCCTCTGAAGGGCCTGGGTTCTCCCATTCTCTCAAACACACTGCTGGCTTATCAATGCTACTGAGAATCAACACTTCTAATGAGCCTAATGAAGTAAATATGGTCTGTAAAGTACTTCAGAAAGGAGCTCTAGATACTTGCTCACACTTTCTGGTACAACCATGGTAACAAGGAAAGCATTCCTTAGGATTCAGAGGTGAAACCATTACAGAGGTCTGAGAAGGACAAAGGAGACAGAGATGAGCTGCCTGATCATACTACCAGCAAGGCTGCCCTCTGAATTTCAGTAGACAGCTAGCATCTGTCTCCACTCTTCACATCAGGGATGTCCAGCCAGGACCAGGCACACAGGGACCCTCATTGGCTGGGAGCTATTTTATCTTCCCAAGCTTTCCACATCAAGCCTGAGTAACTCAGTTGTGTCTACCTCTTTATGACCCTATGGACTGTAGCCTATCAGGTTCCTTGGTCCATGGGATTTTTCAGGCAAGAATACTAGAGTGGGAAGATCTACTCCAGGGGATCTTCCCAACCCAGCGATCAAACCTGCATCTCCAGTGTCTCCTGTATTGGCAGACCAATTCTTTACCCCTGCGCCACTGGGAAGCCCTGAGCTTTCCACATAGAATAATGATATGAGAATAACTGGATTTTTTCAAGGAACAATTCTTATAGCTGGCATTTTCCCCTAGTATTCTAAAGATTATTTAGAGATCACCTTTATAAATTGTGGAGACAAGAAACGTATCTCCCACTAGTAATCTATCTAGTCCCAAAACTAAGCACTTACTATATGCCAGGTGCTTTCTGACCTAACTGTTGCAGATTTAAGGATGACGGGATATGGTCTTTCCCCATCAAAGGTCAGTACACTGGGGAACAGAAGCATAGTAGGTAGCTAGTCATCTTGTGGGATTTCACCAGAGTCTTGTTTCCAAATTACTCCTTTACAAAAGGATATTGGGACCCATTGGAGATTTTAAGAAACAACCACTCCGTTTGGTCATTCTGGTTTCTACCCCGAGCACCTTCTCAACATAGATTCAGAATCATTCACATGTTCCACAGGCCTCTTTTAAAAAAGTCCTGCATTAAAAGGTGAGATTACAACTAAATCTCCCTCTGAAAAACGTGCTTTTATTTTCTTTTAAATACTCTTCTTTATTAGCTGAATTTCTACAAGTATAGTCAGGAAAAAAAAAAAAAACATTTTAAAGCTGTAGTTTTTATTTGCCTGAAATTAGTTCTCTATCCCAACTGTTTCCTTTGTTAACTTCTATTAAGCATCTAAGAATGACTAACTAGATAGGAACGATTGTATTCAGAAGCTCAGCTCCCTCCTAACTATCAGCAAGTATGAAGCTAATACTAAGCAGTGAAACTTTTCTTTACATATTTGCTAAATTACTTTACTATACATTTATTCTATTAACATGCCACCCACCATGCAAGAAAGCAGCCAGTTTTTCCTGAAAGCAGTATAGTACAGAAACACAGGGAATGGAAAGCAAGATGACATGCCTGCCAAGCTAGGAACTAAATCAGATACTCCATCTCACCTGCTGCTGCTGCTGCTAAGTCGCTTCAGCTGCATCTGACTCTGTGCGACCCCTTAGACGGCAGCCCACCAGGCTCCCCTGTCCCTGGGATTCCCTAGGCAAGAACACTGGAGTGGGTTGCCATTTCCTTCTCCAATGCATAAAACTGAAAAACAAAAGTGAAGTCGCTCAGTCCTGTTCGACTCTTAGCGACCCCATGGACTGCAGCCCACCAGGCTCCTCCGTCCATGGGATTTTCCAGGCAAGAGTACTGGAGTGGGCTGCCATTGCCTTCTCCACCATCTCACCTAATTCTAAGTTATCTTCAGCTTATGGTGATAGTTAAACGAGACAGCATCCTTGGTACAAAGACCAAGCAGATCCTCAGAGAGGTGAAGGGCTTATCAAAGACAGGTGTCAAGGGCAGAAGACTGGACTTTAAAGCTCACAATCTTTTTCCTCTGTTCTACAGACCAGAAGCGCTTACAAAGTAACAACGTTGTTACTGGAGGTGTATTACTAAACGCTTTATAATGAGGCTTTCATAGAATGGGTTCACACTTCAGCAGATTTTGTGCTGTCTTTCTGAAAACCCAAGTTAAAAGCAGCACTTGAGGTTCTATTAAGAAAAAGGTCCCAAAGACAAGCAGCAGAGACAAGCAATTAAAAGCTACGGCCTCTTAGCAAAGTGGCTGGAATCCAGGCTCTGCCTCTTACTACCTTGTGTGACCTTGGAGAAGTTACTTGAGTTCTTTCTTTTCAGTTTTCTCATCTAGAAAATGGGGATTAGAATAGCCTCTATTTCTGAGGATTGTTGTGAAGAGTTAATGAGTTAATATGCAAAATTCTGGTAACAGTTTCTGGTACATACAATGTGCCATACAAGTGTTTACAACTATTATTTTATTATTACCTGAACAAATTCAGCAAATCTTGCAGTCACCACACAAAATACCTGCATCAGATAAACCATGAAACTAGCATGTACAACAGAACGGTACTAGGAAAGAATGATTACAGTAGGCATCTTCCCTCACTTAGAACACAAAAATGCTCTGGCTTTGTTTTGAATTTACAAAGGCAGCTCCTAAAATCAGTGGGCATCCTGACTGCCTTCCCTAAAGCAGACTTGGAAACACCTCCCCTGTTACAAAGGATCTGCTAAGAAATTTATGGAATAGGTTAGGAGAAAAGCAGAAACTGAGAGTATAAAGACAATATTAGGAAGATAAATTAGAAATAACAATAAGACTTACCTAGACTTTCATCACATAATCAAGACAGAACATTTTTAATTAATTATGCATCTACAGGGGCCCTAAATGAAATGCTGTTTTCTGTGGCTTTAGCCATTGAAAAATAAGATCTGTTCCCACTATTTAACTTAAAAATCTTTTAAATTAAGAAAAAAAGGAAGAAAAAAGAAATAATAGTCAAAGGAAATAATTACCAGCAGCTGACTCACATCACTACTACTCTAATTCTAGGCACAAATATTGTGGGAAATCTATCAAGTTCAATTTGTATTCATCCTGAAAGGGCTTATGTGCTCCACTCACAATGCAAGTTCTTCATCAATTCTACGCCACGAATGGCAAACAATGGTTTTGACAAAGACTAAAGATGATCTTGGTGATAACTTGCTGTTTAGACTACGACTATCGACAAACTCTTATTTTAAAACTTCAGACCTCAAAAACCGACACCATCAACTTCAGAAATTTTTATAAGGACCTCCACAACCTTGTAACTAACTATTTAAGAAATCATTAATACAGTGCTTCTCACACTGGCTTCTAGATGATTCTAGACCTTCTGAGACAGAAACTAAATGAGCTCTGATTACTTTTATCTATTTGTCTTATCTATTAGTGCTTTAAGATGCCCTTGGAATGAAGAGATCACAATTACAGAAACCATTGCTTTGGTATGGCTATTCGTTCAGTAACTGTGCTCTCATAGCCCCCAATTTATCCAGAGTTACTAGGATACTTGAAGATCAGGGATCAGTTCGTTTGTTTAAAATGCTCTATTTTCAATGGACATTATATTTTTAAAAGATACATTCTCAAAAGCCTTAGTATATTAGGATTTGGAATTCTGGAAATACTTTCCAAAAAGTTGTTTAAAGAACTTTCTAAAAAATAATGAGGGCTATTTCTGCTCTTTAAGGGGATAGATGAGCTAAAATTGATACAAGTTCATTTTTCCTTTTAATGTATTTTAGAATTACATTATTTTTCCAATACATGTATGTAGTTGCTACCTATACAAGATTATTATAATCTCTCTCAGGTAATTACTGCTGAGATCAGCAGTTTAATGCCCTTTGTTTGCCAAATTTTTGTTTTCCCAAGGACCAATCCCACTCTATAAAGATGTGTTTCCAGGATACATATAATTACGCTGGGTATAACATCTGTTGCTTTGCATGTTCAGAGGCTTACTAAACCAAGGTACAAACACGCTTCTATGCCTACTTCAGGAGAATGGCTAAAATATTAAAAGCTTAAAGATTCAGTAGAAATTTTTTAAAGCAGTATTTGTCAAAAGTAAAAGCTAATTCTAATTTAAATATTTCCAAATAGAATTAACTCATTTTAGCCCTTAGAGAAATGTTAGCCCCAAAGTTATATCATTTTTAAATATCATCACTTAATAATCCTGAGATTTATGTTTCCTATAATTCATATAGGAATTCTACTGAAGTTTCTACTTCAGTTATCTCTCAGAAGCAGACTATCCAGCCAAAAACAAATGAAAACCAAAAACAAATCCCTTTACTCCAGGACAACAAAGAAATTAATAATGGTGACCTCTTTTCTGTGCTTCACCCTTTTATAGCACAGCAGATTTAGATAACAGATAAAACAGCACTGCACTTTCAAATGTAGGTCAGTATTCTGGTCGTACCACAGAAATGAATTGTTCAGACTTAAATAAAGCAGAGGACTACCGACCCAAATCACTTCTCTGTGTGACCTTTTAAGGTTGCCCAACAATCTGATGGTCCTGAGAACTTCCAAATATGCAAATATTTATTGGCAAGGTTTACCAGAAAGATAAAAAGTGAACACTGATTTCAGTACTAAAACCTGAAATAAGCCCTAATAAATGGGAAGTGGGGTGGGGGGGATCAGACACAGTTATATCTCACCATTCATAGTCATAGATAAAAAATATTGAAGTTTTAAGTTCATCGTGTTTTCAGAAAATTTTAGGACACGCAAATTCATGAGTCTCGGTGTACTCAAATGTATTTCACAATCTTTGAGATCTGAGCTTGTTATTATATAACTAAGATTGTTATTTGGACTTCATTTAGACTGATGAGATATCAGACACACAGATTTAGAGTTGAGGAAACCTATTTAAATTAAAAAAAAAAAAATCATTCCAAACCATTTTAATATGTTTTAGCTCACTCGATTCTTCTAACAATTCTTATTTCTTAGTGTTATATATCATTTGATGTACCCAACCATTATATTAAAAATCAAAAAGAAACAAACCAAAAAACCTCACCTTGCCTTTAACAGGAATTTGGGGGAAGGAGGTAAAACCCACTTTCAGGATTGGAGAAGATTTAGCTAAAGGAGTAATATAGTAAACCCACTTATTTGGGATTGAATTCTGTCTTTCCAAAATTCATATGCAGAAGTTCTAACCCCCCAGTGTGACTATATTTGGGCCTTTAAGGAGTAATTAACTTTAAATTAAGTCATAAGGGTGCTCTCTAGGGGCTTCCCAGATGGCGGTAATGGTAACGAGTCTGCCTGCCAATGCAGGAGACACAAGAGACATGGGTTCAGTTCCTGGGTTGGGAAGATCCCCTGAAGTAGGAAATGGCAACTCATTCCAGTATTCTTGCCTGGAAAATTCCATGGACAGAGAAGCATGGCAGGCTACAGTCCATGGGTCACAAAGCATTGGAAACAATTGAGCGATTGAGCACAGGAGCAAGTGGTCTCTAGTCTGATGGGACTCGTGTCCTTAAAAGAAAAGGAAGATTTACCTTCCCACCAACAGTGCAAGAGGGTTCCCTTTTCCCTACACCCTCTCCAGAATTAACTATTTTGGGATTTTTTGATGATGGCCATTCTGATTTTTCCAGTAGTCATGTATGGATGTGAGAGTTGGACCATAAAGAAAGCTGAGTGATGAAGAATTGATGCTTCTGAACTGTGGTGTTGGAGAAGACTCTTGAGAGTCCCTTACAGCAAGAAGATCAAACCAGTCCATCCTAAAGGAAATCAGTCCTGAATATTCATTGGAAGGACTGATGCTGAAGCTGAAGCTCTAATACTTTGGCCACCTGATGCAAAGAACTGGCTCACTGGAAAAGATCCTGATGCTGGGAAAGACTGAAGACAGGAGGAGAAGGGGACGACAGAGGATGAGATGATTGGATGGCATCACCGACTCGATGGACATGAGTTTGAGCAAGCTCTGGGAGCTGGTGATGGACAGGGAAGCCTGGCATGTTGCAGTCCATGGGGGTCACAAAGAGCTGGACGTGACTGAGCCACTGAACTGATTCTGACTGGTGTGAGGTGATATTGTAATTTTGATTTGTATTTCTCTAATAATGACTGATGTTGACCTCTTTTCATGTATTTATTAGCCATCTGTATGTCTTCTTTGGAGAAACATCTGTTTAGGTCTTCTGCACACTTTTTCATTGGGTTGTTTTTCTGTTATTGAGTTGCATAAGCTGCTTGCGTATTTTCTATGTAAGACAGGTTGGAGATCCCTTAAAAACTAGGAAAAAAAACTACCATATGACCCAGCAATCCCAATACTGGGCATATACCCTAAGAAAGCCATAACTAGGACATAGGCACCACAATGTTCGATGCAGCACTATTTACAATAACTAGGACAAAGAAGCAACCTAAATGTCCCTCAACAGATGAATGGATAAAAAAGTTGTGTATACACTGGAGTATTAGTCATAAAATGGAACACATTTGAGTCAGGGCTAATGAAGTGGATGAACAGAGTCTATTATACAAAGTGAAGTGAGTCAGAAAGAGGAAAAAATACTGTATTTTAATCCATATATATGGAATTTAGAAAGATGGTACTGATTAACCTATTTGCAGGGTAGCAATGGAGACGAAGACATAAAGAACAGAACTTATGGACACAGTGGGGGAAGTGTAGGAAGGAGAGGGTGGGATGAATGGACAGAGTAGCATGGAAACATATACACTAACATAGGTAAAATAGACAGCCAGTGGAAATTTGCTGTATGACTCAGGGAACTCATACCAGGGCTCCATGGCAACCAAGAGGGGTGGAATGAGATGGGAGACAGGAGGCTCAAGAGGGAGGGGACATATGTGTACCCATGGCTGATCCATGTTGATGTATGGCAGAAACCAACACTATCTTGTTAATCATCCTTTAATTAAAAATAAAAAAATTAATGATTAAAAAAAAAGAAAAGAAACATTAGCGATCTCTGTCTCCATATGCGCACAAAGGAAAGAGCATGTGAGGCCACAGTGAAAAGGTGGCCATCCATGAGCTAAGGGAGCGAGGCCTCACCAGAAATCAGCTCTGACAACACCTTGATCTTGGACTTCCAGCCTCCAGAACCACAAGAAAAGAGTAAAGTTCCGTTGTTCAAACTGCTTCATCTATGGTGTTGTGTTATGGCAGCCCTGACAGACTAATATATCATCCTTCTTTAACTTAAGTTTTAATTTCTTCTTCAGAGTCTCCAAATTTTCTACACCATGTGACCTTGTATCCCACCACAACATCAAGCAAAATATAGCAAACAAGAGAAATGAATCGTTTTCCTTTTTTCCTTCTATGTTCCAATATTTCCAAATGTGAACACTGAAGAATACTGAATGCCAATGGAGAAAACACTTTAAATAACTGCTTAGGTTGTCATTAATTCGAAAGCAAGAGCTATATTAGGAGGATACTAAACTATTTTGCTGCTACTGCTGCTGAGTCGCTTCAGTCGTGTCCGACTCTGTGCGACCCCATAGACGGCAGCCCACCAGGCTCCCCCGTCCCTGGGATTCTCCAGGCAAGAACACTGGAGTGGGTTGTCATTTCCTTCTCTAATGCGTGAAAGTGAAAAGGAAAAATGAAGTCACTCAGTCGTGTCCAACTCTTCGCGATCCCATGGACTGCAGCCTACCAGGCTCCTCCACCCATGGGATTTTCCAGGCAAGAGTACTGGAGTGGGGTGCTGGTGGGAATTAATCAGGATAGCTTCAGTGATGGCTCAGTTGGTAAAGAGTCCACCCACAATGCAGGAGACCCAGGTTCAATCCATGGGTGGGAAGATCCCCTGGAGAAGGAAATGGCAACCCACTCCAGTATACTTGCCTGGAAAATCCCATGGACAGAAGAGCCTGGCAGGCTACAGTCCTTGGGATCGCAAAGAGTCTAACACAACCTAGCAACTAAACCACCAATCAGGATAAGCAAGGGATGCAACCCAACCCAGAAATGACAGATGGGGGTCACTGAGAAACGTGTGCAAGATTTGAAAGTTATCATTTACAATATGTTTCATTTTGCCTTCTGCCTTCCTGCGGGATCAAATAGAAAATCTCTCAAAAGTTCTTGATATTTTTGTTCCCACTGGTTCTTTAAAACTCTGTACTGGAACTAGAAACACTGCTTCCTTGAGCTTCTAAACTGAGGAGGACCCATATGGCTATACTTGGAAAGTTAAGGGTCAAGACTGACTCAGGATTAAGTAAAGAAACAGGTCAGTTTGAAAAAGTTCTGGACTTCTCTGGTGGTCCAGTGGTTAAGACTCTGTGCTTCTAATACAGGGGACACAGGTTCGATCCCTGGTCTGGGAGGTTCTGCATGCTGTGTGGTACAGCCAAAAATAAAGAAAAAAGAAAAGGTTCACCAAAGCCCAGAAGTGAAAAAAGCAGAAAAACGGCCCTTCATCTACCTCCTCACCTCCCCACTACCACCCCATCTCCTGCTAATGCTGCTCCCAAATCAGCCTCTGGCCTGGGAGCTCAAGTTCTCATGGAAGGGGCTGAGGGAGGGTATTAAGAAGGCCCCATATGGACAGAGATTTTTGCCTTAGGCAAAATGTCCTCCCTTCTTACCACTCACCCTAATGCCTGTCCTCTCCTATACTCACACATGACTTAAAGAGTCTCAGAAGAAAGCTCTGGAGTGTGGCAATCAAAAAAGAGAAGAGAAAGAAAGGCGGCAGAGCTTATCCAAGGAATTTTTCTAAAAGTACCAACTAGACATTTAGATTTTTATTTTCTTCTATATCATTTCAACCCTACACATTTTTAAGCTAAAACATCTTCAGGCATTAAAATACCATTTCAGGAAATCATTTGTCTGAGATTAAAAATGAAGTGAAGTGTTCGTCGCTCAGTCATGTCGGACTCTTGGCAACCCCACGGACTGTAGCTGGCCAGGCTCCTCTGTCCATGGAATTTTCTAGGCAAGAATACTGGAGTAGGCAACCATTCCCTTCTCCAGGGGTCTTCCCAACCCAGGGATCGAACCCCGGGTTTCCTGGCAGATTTCAGGCAGATTCTTTTACCATCTGGGCCACCAGGGAACAATACATGATACTAAATTTAATATTTTGAGGGCAGGGTTATAGAAAATTATGCAAACAGCTTATTTTTGTTTATTACAGTGAATATCAATATATCATTTAAAGTTTCCACAGCTTCTGTTGTTCTTAGTTTCTGTATCTTTGCTTTTTTCAAATCTAAAATAAGTTTCTGATGCTATATGGTTTTCTATATTATCATCTGTAAACTTTGAGGCATTATTAAAATTCAGTAGTTAACAGAACTATTTAATCTGGAAATATGTATTAGCCGAAGACACCATTAGATTTATTCTCATATATAGGGATCAGGGAAACAAAGGAAAGAAATCCAATTATTTAAAACAGTAATCCCTTAACACTGGGATTTTGTTTTAATTATGAAGAGTGTGTCTTACTAAAAACAAAACAAAGCCTGTCCTTTATGGGAGAAGCCCCATGTTTCTCTAGCGAACATGCATGCACGCAAGATTTCCTATAGAAGGCTTCAACAAATTAATTTTGCTATTCTTCAATTTCCCATGACATAATTGACTTCTTAAAAAGAGCATCAAGTAAACAATTATGAGCCCACCTGTTCATGATATCACACCAGGCACCATACAAAGTTAATGAAAATAGATTTCGTTTCCTGCTCCACTCCACCAAGATAGTACAGGCACAATTTTCTGTACTAAAAACTAACAACAAAAAGGATAGGCAGTGATAAGTACTAAAATGACAATTGCTATGTAGTCTTTGTCCTTTAAACAGGACTCCCGACATACCCAGTACCTGAAAACTCTTTTCATGAATATCTTCCCCCATCCCTATGGCTCCTCAGTGCCTTGCACAGGGTAGAGGGGTAGAAGGGTAGGAAGCCCTGACTGAAAGTAAATGGGCTGCCGCCCAAGAGGCAAGAAAAGTCACGGGCCTTCCCTTAGGTGGTCCTACTCCCATCACACACAGAAGAAAACTAAACCACCATTCGAGGAAATTACACTCCTCGTTGGGTCCAGCCCACAATCCCACTTAAATGGTTCAGTGTTGAGCCCAGAAGGCTGAGGGAAATCTTTCTTTCTCAAGGGACATGGAGGCTCCTAGCTCTCCTATTTCAGACCTAAGAGAAAGCTGTTTAGGCACTCAGTACAACCTCATTCAGGTTTCATCACTGCAACTAAAGCTTGCAGTCGTCCTGTCGCCCCTCCCAGAACTGAGTTTTGGCGTGGAAGGCACACAGACGGCTTCAAGGCCAAAGCTGAATCCCAGCAGGTCGAGCAGCAAAGGCACCTGGCAAGGGCCTCAGCTCAGTTTCAGCCAAGAGCTGACAAGCAGGGGACAGAAGGTTATCCAATGATGTAAGCCACCCAAGGGATAAGGAGAGAACTGAAGAGCGGCAAGGGCTGCTGAATGAGCACGGAGATATAAATGATGACGTGTTTAGAGTCTAAAGGAGTCCAGCAGCTGATGCACAGAAAGCAGACAAGTAGAAAATAAAATAAGCTTGTGCTACTATCTTGACATAAGCGAGATTAAGGACTAAACCTCATGTATATTTATTTTATTAGGTTTAGAGTTGGGGTCAAATATGTAGGTAATACAACATATTATAGATTATGTCCTCTAATACAATAGAGTTGGGAAAATCTATATACTTTCCACTGGGAAACATGGACAAATATTGCTATTCAAAGACAATTTTGTTTTTCATTTTGTTGTGTTCCAAGTTTATCATAAATACATGATCATATTGCTTTCTTTGAATAAGCTGTCTTGAGAAAGACACTTGAGAAAACCGAGAAGAAAGCAGGAAAGAAAATGCCAGACAATGAGAATCTGTGACCATTGTTTCTTAGTCAAGGTCATACCAAGGCGAGTAGAAGAAAGGGTCCCACCTGTAACAGAATCGATGGCTTATGTTCTCTGAAGTTTTGCAGTCTCCTAGAGGAAAGATTTCACAACCATGTCGAATCTTCATTTCCTTTACCTTTGTCTGCCCTTACACATTCATTGAAAATTAGCAATTAGCAAAGGATATGAATTGACCAATGATACACCACAACTACTACACACTTTTGTAAACTTAGAAGATGTATTTCAGAACCATTAGAAAGCGATCTGGGACCTCACATTTTGGATGCTAAAAGACCCACTAAAAGGGCACGTCTTTAAAGTATCAATGACACAATCATGAACAGAGAGTTTTAAAATAATGTACACAGGCAGTTCAATTTATTTCTGAATTGTCATAAAGCTGAGTCCAAATGTTTTTTAATTAACATCACCAGAAAGTGAGCCTACTCTAATGAAATACTGGAGATTTCACGTTAGAAAGTGACTGACGGGTCAACTTCTGAAAAAGAAACAGTAGATACCACCACAAAACTAGCAGATGTTTCTTGGGGTCATTTGTACAAAAACATAAGCATATGTTAAAGAAATCTGACACTATCATGGAATCAGTTGGTGTCTACAATAATAGCAGCTCCTTATGGCAATATGGTAATATCCGTATCAAATGCACAACACATTATGTTGCAACAGTATGTGCAGACAAAAGAGCATCAGTGGCAGCAACAATGACCAGTCTTTTCATTAAGGTGAAAAAATAAAATTAGAAGCTTACATCCAGGGCATAATATCGTTTAACAGTAAATTGAACATATACACATTATCTTGAATTTTCAGAGTTTCCATTTAACTGATTTTGTTGAGATTCACATAAAGACAGAATATTAACCAAAGAAGACGAAAGTCTTTATACAAGTCTCTGACATGAGTTTTCTTCAGTTTACCCTAGAATAATGAAGATAGTTACTTTAGAAGCTAATAGTAATACTTGCTTAGTACCCCATGGACAGAGGAGCCTGGCATGAATCCAAGGGATCACAAAGAATCAGACAGGACTGAAGTGATTTAGCCCACATGCACAGGTTCCCCCAGAAGATGTTTCCATGACATGAAATTCATTAAAAGAGTAGGTTTGCTCCCAGTGTAAAACAAACAACTTGGAAAACGACAGATTTGTCTTTCTTTCAGAAGCTAGGGTATCAGGACATTTTTTTCCCCCAAATATGAAAAATGCTAATCAAAGAAATGAAAATAGTGATTTTTGAGAAGAATATATTTCTACTTTTAAAATAAGAACATATTATAAATCACATTTCATGACAAAAATGTATCCACATTATTTAAAGTATTTGGGGTGTGTGTGTGCACGTTAGCCACTCAGTTATGTCCGACTCTTTGCAACCCCATGGACTGTAGCCTGCCAGGCACCTCTGTCAGTGGAATTTTCCAGGCAAGAATACTGGAGTGGATTGCCATTCCCTTCTCCAGGGGGTCTTTCCAATCCAGGGATCAAACCCAAGTCTCCTGCATTGCAGGCAGATTCTTTACCTTTTGAGCCACTTGGGAAACCCTAAAGTATTTAAATATTACTAAAATAAGTGGGCTATGAATGGGATTTCAAAAAGGCATTATAGTCACCAAGATTTTAACTGTAACAAGTTTTCATATGTATAATGAAAACCAGAACAAAACATATACTACCTTGCCTTTACACTTTCAATACATAAAAACACGCCTAAAATATAAGGAAACCAATACACGCTAACAGTTGTTCAACTTTATTGATCTTATTCTTCCTGCACAGATGGGCACTAGAAACTACTTTGAATTATGTGCCTGGAACATTTACCAAGCTTAGAAGTTTAATTTGGAACAAATATTATTTGTATTAAACAAAAGATTTCATGATATAAATGGATGTTTTTAGTTTAAAATGATAAACAGTTTTTATACATATAAAAATTGACAATATTATTTCACTGATTTTTTTAATATTTCAATAATACCAAACATTACAGTTGTACAAAGATCATAACTTTATTTACCAATATTTAATGAAAAGTGTTTTCTGAAAATAGCTTTCAACTATTTTTTTCCAAGTAGCCCCAACCTAATAAGAAATGGCACAGAAGAAGAGAGCCCGAGGCTCATGGAAAACACAGATCTTAAACTAACTAGAGTTCAATCTATAATCCTTCAGGAGCAATTTCTCCAGTGTATGTCTTTGTTCAAGCTTTCTGTTTCCCTTCTGTTTGGACATTTTGCTAGTCCCTAGCATATCTGATGCTTGGTAGAATACATTTCGAGTGGCATAATTCTTAGACCAGCAAAACAAAAAAGCAATTTTAGCTGTGTCCAAGATGCATTCCACTGTCCAAGCTAAAAATCTCAGCATCACCCCTGTGCCTTCCTTTCCCCTCAAACCCCACATCCTCTACATTCGATCTTTGCCGATATCCCTTTGCACTTGACCTTACCTCTCCATCCTCCCTGCCACATACACACCTCCTCCTGGATCTGCTGGTGGACTGGCCACTGAAATGGGCTCCTCAGTCTAACCTACCCCCATTTATAATCCAGCCTACCCCTATGGCTGTCTTCCTAAAACCCAATTTCACCTACTTTAAAAAACAAAAACTTGAAATCCTCTGACACTTTGTCTTTGCCGCCCCTTACTCAACCTTCAGGGTAAGACACCAGTTTCCTGGCATGATACTCAAGGTGCTATGCAAACTACGGACTTACACAAAGCACTCTCCCTACAGGCTATGGCTTTATTTTCCATGGAGGTCAAAGCATTCTTGCCAAATTTTTCCAAAATGTTATTTTCCTATGATGGTTTGCTTATGATTTTGTACTGCCAACTCCTAGCCATGTTTAAAGGTCTTTACACCTCTCTGCAACTTTCCCCTACGTCCTCCTCCGCCACTCAAACGAAATGATTTTCCCCTTTCGCTACACTTCCGTGGTTCTTTATAATTCCCTGTAAGTAATACTTCAAGTGCATATAAAACAGATCACCCAGTTATTTTGCTGATAAGCCTCTTTGCAGATTGTGAATACTTTAAAGCAAAAATTGTGACAAATTGATTGTAGCATTCCTTATACCTATCAGACACCTAGCACATGATTGTTGCTCCCCAATATTAGGAGAAATAAGCTAAAAACATGAATGATTTATGAGAAAAATAAAAATTAAAAGTATGATGAGATACCATTTCTTATCTCTGTTTTTTTAAAACAATGTCTGACAATATATCTTTTGAAGAAATGACACAGAAACAGGTGCCCTCCTACGATGATGATAGAAAAGCAAAATAACACAATCTTTCTCAAGGGACTTGGAAATATTTGGCAAAATTATGTAGGCAGGAAGTAGACGGGAAACCTCTGTACGTTTCACTAATTTTGCTGTGAAATGAAAACTGCTCTAAAAAGTCAGGTTATTAAAAAAAAAAAAAAAATAGACTTCTCAGGTGGCTCTAGTGGTAAAGAACCAACTTGCCAATGCAGGAGACATAAGAAACCCATGGGTTCAATCCCTGGGTGAGGATGATCCCCTGGAGGAGGGCATGGCAACCCACTCCAGTATTCCTGCCTGGAGGATCCCGTGGACAGAGGAACCTGGAGTCCATAGCATCACAAAGAGTTGGACATGACTGAATCGACTTAACATACATTAAAAAATTATATAAGGTATTTATTGAGTCAACAGTCCCACTTGTAGGAATCTATTCCAAAAATACACTTTAAACAAAGATATGATAAGTTTTTAATTACACCACTATTCACAATAGCAAAAATGACTGGAAACCACCCATGTCCTTCAACAGAGAGAAGGTTTAGTAAACTAAAGCACACAACAGATTATTGTGCAGATACAAAAGGAAATGAGGACCCTCACTACATACCTCTACCAAGTGATACATCAGGAATACTGTTAATTCAAAAAGAAATCAAAGTGGAAAAAAGCATATATGGTACACTCCCATGCACTTAAGAAGATGGGTAGGGTGAGGTAAGTAAAAGAATATATGTATATGTTTGCTTATCTAGGAATAAACCAAAAAATTTAAAAGGTTTACCAATAATAGGAAGGAAGGAAAAGGGTAGAAGGGACACAGACAAAAATTGTGCTTCCTAGAGTATAGCTTGCTTAGTGGATTTGATTTTGGAACCATGTAAGTATTTTACATAATTACAAAATAGGATTAAAAAGAGCAATGCCCAAAAATAAAAGCAAAAATGAAACAAATAATTCTGCATATTGAGTTGGAAGTATAACATCACAGATAGGACTGATTCCAACTGTCTTTAGAACACAGTCATTTGGGGATTTCCCTCATAGTCCAGTAGTTAAAAATCTGCCTGCCAATGGGGACACAGGTTCAATCCCTGGTCTAGGAAAATCCCACATATCATGAGGCAACGACTGAAGCCCATGTGCCCTAACGCCCATGCTCTACAACGAGAGAAACCACTTCAATGAGAAGCTCGCATATCGCAATTAGAGAGTAGCCCCCATTCACTGCAACAACAGAAAATCTGCATGCAGCAACAAAGACCCAGCACAGCCAAAAATAAATAAGATTATAAAATATACAGCCATTAAAAAATAATAATAATAATCTGACTACACACAGCACATACTCTGGGCTTCCCTGGTACTTCAGCTGGTAAAGAATCTGCCTACAATGCATGACACCCTGGTTCAATTCCTGGATCAGGAAGCTCCCCTGGAGAAGGGATAGGCTACCTGCTCCAGTATTCTTGGGCTTCCCTGGTGGCTCAGATGGTAAAGAATTCATCTGCAATGTGGGAGGCCTGGGTTCAATCCCCAGGTTAGGCAGATCCCCTGGAGGAGGACATGGCAACCCATTCCAGTATTCTTGCCTGGAGAATCTCCATGGACAGTGGTACCTCGTGGGCTACAGTCCATGAGGTCGCATAGAGTCGGACACCACTGAGCGACTAAGTACAGCACGTACTCTAAGTGCTATGTCCCTAAAAGCAACAAAAATAAAATTATTACAGAATGATCTTAAATGGCTGGCTCTCATTAATTACATTGTTGACAGCAGCACTGGTGTTATTATTCTGTGATCTACATGTATTGCAAAGCAGTAACGATATTATTGCAGTTGGAACACAGAATTTTAAGGGTAGGAACAAAGAGAGAAATAAAAACTTTTAATCTTGAACTTTTACTGGAGATACCAGCATAATTCCATAGTGCATCTGTTCTTTAGGGAAAAAAAAAAAATCATGCTTCCTAGCTCTGCTTTCAGAAAAACCTAGGAAATAGGACTATATAAGGAAAGTACTAGCAATGAGCACACCTGGGGCTCAAATTGTGATCTCTAAATACCATAACTCAGTTTAAGAAATCAGGCATCCTTGATGATAGGCATGAAACGTTCAAAACGGGCCTAGAATATATTGCCATTTCAGAAAGCAAGGGAGCGAACAGAGACATCTAAGAAAATGTCAAAAGGCCTCAGAAATCAGTGCAAAGTGGTTCCCATTGGTCCAAAAATACAGAATCGGGGCAATTTGAGCATTAGTAAGAAGTGTCACTGCTATGAATTGAAATATATTTAAATAACTGAGTTCATAATGATAATAATAAGCCTAACTGGTCACAGTGGCTGCTGTGATTTTTCCCTTTAAGAAAAAACTTGCTTCTCTGCTGCAATGAATGAAGTTAGGCAACAACCTCCAGCTACTGGTACCTTTCAGTTCAGTTCAGCCGCTCAGTCATGTCCAATTCTTTGCGACCCCATGAATCGCAGCACGCCAGGCCTCCCTGTCCATCACCAACTCCCGGAATTTACTCAGACTCACGTCCATCGAGTCAGTGATGCCATCCAGCCATCTCATCCTCTGTCGTCCCCTTCTCCTCCTGCCCCCAATCCCTCCCAGCATCAGAGTCTTTTTCAGTGAGTCAACTCTTCGCATGAGGTGGCCAAAGGACTGGAGCTTCAGCTTCAGCATCAGTCCTTCCAAAGAAATCCCAGGGCTGATCTCCTTCAGAATGGACTGGTTGGATCTCCTTGCAGTCCAAGGGACTCTCAAGAGTCTTCTCCAACACCACAGTTCAAAAGCATCAATTCTTCAGTGCTCAGCCTTCTTCACAGTCCAACTTTCACATCCATACATGACCACAGGAAAAACCATAGCCTTGACTAGACGGACCTTTGTTGGCAAAGTAATGTCTCTGCTTTTGAATATGCTATCTAGGTTGATCATAACTTTCCTTCCAAGGAGTAAGCGTCTTTTCATTTCATGGCTGCAGTCACCATCTGTAGTGATTTTGGAGCCCAGAAAAATAAAGTCTGACACTGTTTCCCCATCTATTTCCCATGAAGTGATGGGACCGGATGCCATGATGTTCGATTTCTGAATGTTGAGCTTTAAGCCAACTTTTCACTCTCCTCTTTCACTTTCATCAAGAGGCTTTGTAGTTCCTCTTCACTTTCTGCCATAAGGGTGGTGTCATCTGCATATCTGAGGTTATTGATATTGGTACCTTTAGGACCCACCTTAACTTCACTCTTCTCAGGCAGCCCCCAGCCTGTGACTGAACACACAGATTTGGCCACTTCCACCTAAGGCAGGTATGGGACAACTGATTGGTTCAAGATTGAGAAGGGGCACAATAGGACGGTCTGCCGTTATCCTGTTTGTTTAACCTACACACTGAGCACATCATGAGAAATGCCAGGCTGAATAAGTTAGAAGCTGGAGTCAAGACAGAAGCGAGAAACATCAACAACCCCAGATATGCAGATGTTACCACCTAATGGCAGAAAGCGCAGAGGAACTAAAGGGCCTCTTGATGAGGAGGAGAGTGAAGGAGCCGACTTAAAACTATTAAAAAAAAAACTAAGATCATGGCATCCGGCCCCATTAGTGCATGGCAAATAGAGGGGGGGAAGGTGGAAGTAGTGTCAGATTTCCTCTTCTTGCACTCTAAAATCACTGTGGGTGGTGACTGCAGCCGTGAAATAGAAGACATTTGCTTCTTGGCAGGAAAGTTATGACAAACCTAAACCATCGAGGCTATGGTCTTCTCAGTGGTCACGTATGGTTGTGAGAGCTGGACTGTAAAGAAGGCAGAGCGCCAAAGAATTGATGCCTTCAAACTGTGGCGCTGGAGAAGACTCCTGAGAGTCCCTTGGACAGCAAGATCAAACCAGTCAATCTTTACAGAGATCAACCCTGAATATTCACTGGAAGGACTGATGCTGAAGCTGAAGCTTCAGTATTTTGGTCATCTGATGCTAACAGTTGACTCACTGGAAAAGTCTATGATGCTGGGAAAGATTGAAGGCAGGAAGAGAAGGAGGCATCAGAAGATGAGATGGCTAGAAGACATCACCAATGCAATGGACACGAACTTGGGCAAACTTTGGGAGATGGTGAGGAACAGGGAGGCCTGGAGAGCTGCAGTCCATGAGGTCACAATGAGTCAGGCAGGATTGGGCAACTGAATCCCAGCACCACCTAAAGCAGGACTCCTAAGGAGCAGTCTTTTCAGATAAGCACGATAGGCTGAGGTTGTCCCCGCCCCTGCCTGCTTCAGCCCTCTTTACAGGAGTCAAACTAGTATCACAGCCTGGAGGTTATCCCTCCCAACACGCTTCCTGCCCCTTTCGTTTTTCACAGACAGTTACCCCTACAACGAAACTTTCATTTTCCTGTGAAAAACTGCAGTCCAGACAACCTAGTTTGCCCAGAAAACACTAGCAAGGAAAACATTTTTAAAGGGAGAGGAATCTGTGGAATCAAAGATATAAAGACACAGCAACCAACTGCAACATGGATCTTATTTAAATGTTGATTTAGATTTAGAAAAGGGAAAGAGAAACAATAGAAGACAATGAACACTACCTGTATATTTAAGGACACAGGATTATTTTATATTGGAATAGTGACTATACTGTGTATTATATTGTGTTCTATGCTTTTTTAATCCTAATCTTCTAGAGATACATGTAAGATATCTATAGAAGCAATTCTATGATATCTAGGAATTGCTCCCAACTATTCCAAACAAAGGAGGGAAGTGGTTAGGGCATGAATGGAACAAGACTGACCTTGAAAACCATTCAAAGTCAAGAACATGTCACATTGAGCCTCGTCCTCACTGGATTGAACATGAAGGCTTATTATATTATTCTTTCTACATCTGGCTATGTTTGATGTTTCCTATAATAAAAATATTGGGCTTTAAAAACTTTCATTTGGTCATTTACTCAGGAATTATAAGTGAAAGCAATGGAATATGCTCTCTACGGTGGAACTGTCATGAAGGCCTGAAAAAACCAGATACTCTTGTCGTAGTAAGGCTTGTTATTTTGGTTTGAACCATGATGCTACCCACTTACTCTGACATAACATAGACTCTTGAAGGTGTTAGGAAGAACTCTTTCCTACTGAACTGAGGGAGCAGCATAACCTCCTGAGTACAGTGTGGACTCTGGAGTCAGGCTGCCTGGCCTGGCATCCCAGCAACTCCATCACCAGCATGTCCTTGGGCAAGAAAGGTCATCTCTGGGTCCCAGAAATAAAAATCCTATCTGAACTACGCAGTCTTGTTGGGAAGATTAAACAAGACAATATACTTCATACAGGACTAAACGTTCACTATTTTCAGCAGTAAAGAGTCCTCCTGCAATGCAGGAGATGTGGGTTTGAACCCTTGGTCAGGAAGATCCCCTGGAGGAGGAAACGGCTACCCATTCCAGTATTCTTGCCTGGAGAAACCCATGGACAGAGAAGCCTGGCAAGCTACAGTCCATAGGTCAGAAAGAGCCAGACACGACCGAGCAGGCATGAATTTTCAATCAAACACTGGACATGGATCCAGAGCAACAGTGGTAGTTTCCAGAACACTGTTCCTGATGAAAATCTTGGAATGTATATATAGGAACTCCCTAATGTCAGCTGGTACATTATTTAAGACTTACCTGTAGGCTTAGCGTAAGTCCATAGCACTATGTCAGCTGTTTTTAATATATCCATACCTGTCCACCTGTTTGCCTGCCTCCCTGTCTCTGGATTCTGTTACCCATTACCCTGAGGGTCTTCAACTTCTGGTTTACAGGCTAAAAGTCAGCAGAAGGTTTAATTTCCCTCAAACGTCACTTCCCTCCCTCCTTTCCCTCTTATCTCAATACATACTGACTTTGGAAAACATAAGAGCATATAAACAGCCATGGCTACCAAGAGTGCCTTCCCTTTGCTCACTACATACATGACCAGAACTCACTTGCCCAGCACACACTACCCCATCACGGGCACAGTACTTTCAAAATTCAGCAGGAATACAGTCACATGGAAAGCATTGGCGAGGACTATGTTGAGGACTTTGATGATGCTTATAGACTTGTCAATATTTGAAATGTAATCAAATAACCTAGTCAAGTAATGAACAAGGCAGGATTAGGGATAAGACTCAAAATGAGTATTCTAGTATTTATATCACAGTGAATTACGTCTTCTACATCCCTGGCCCTTTGAACAAAGATGGTTCACCTTCCCAATTTACAGAGACCACAGAAATGCCCAGTCTAGGCAATAGCATCTTCCTGTGTACCCAAGCTACCCATCGATCCCGATTATTTACTGCCATGGCTCTTTGATTCTTTAGCTCCATACTCCTGCAATTCACTGTAGGTCCTCCCACTCCAGCAGATCCCACATGAATCAGCCTCTCTGGTTTACTGACCTTGATCCAGTCCATCCCCATATTGAGTTTGTACATCCCTTGCCTTCAATGCAAGTACCACTTCTAGGAGCATGTTTCTGTGTTAGTGGTGACCCTACATACCCCCTCACGGAGGAGGAGTGAGAGGAAGGGGACACAAAAGTAGAGAAGTTTCTTTTAAGTGCTTGTCTTCATATGGTGCCACATGGCTGTGGTGTATTTAGGAACACCACCAGGATGCAGACTTTCATGGGGTCAGTGTACACAGGTGAGGACAGCTGTTTCAAACCCACAATCATTATAGTAAGAAACCAATCAATTTAAGTAAGTCATGACATGAGCAATAAAACAATGGTTTTTTACAGACAAAATGTTATCAGCCAATTAATTCATAATAACAAATAAAAGCATGTTTTGGGGGTCACAAAATATGTTAAAAGGTTCTGCCACTTGGGAATCTCTGGACTCAGAGATCTATCTTTAAACCAGCAGCTCAGATTGGATGGTAATTCAGTCCTATGTTGAGATTAACTATTTGAAAACTATACCTTACTATAGAAATAAAGATGAAAACCCATGCCTGGGAATCAAAGTAATAAACGTTTTCAACTCTTCGTATGTCTGTGTATTAGAGCTGTGTTTTAAAATCTGATCACCACTAGCTGCACGTGGCTATTAAATTTATTAAAATTAAATAAAATTTAAAATTCAGTTCCTCACAGTAGCCATGTTTTGAGTGCTCAGCAGTCACAGGGGGCTGGTGGTGAGCATATTGGACAGTGTAGATACAGAGCATTCGATCGGCACAGAAATTTTAACAGAACAGCCATACTTAGAGATTCATTCTATATTTTGTTTTTCTGTGTGGACTAATGTACGTTAAGAAAAAGCTAAGTATTTTTACAACATGTGCTTTATACAGTATTTACACAATAGGTTAACAGGACTGTCAAAGTATTTAACAACTTTATAAACATCATATGCAGTTCCTTGCTAAGCTTGATTTTTCACACCCATCTTTTAAAAAGTCCTTCAATTTTGACATCTTAGGAACACACTAATTTTTTTAAAGAAGATTTTTTTTTTCTTCTTCATATGTAGACTGATGAATCAAAGCACTGTGTTTTACTAATTAGTCCTTTAATAATTTACGTGAGTAATGGGTCATTTTGGGGGTTAACCCCTACTTTCATTATTCCTGACCAACGGTTCACCAACAGATGTCTCACTTTGGATGTACACAACAGAGCCCAGGATCCGTTTCACGTACATCTGTTCCCAAACGGCTTAGGCAGATTAATACTTAGAATGGACCCAGCTCTGCTAAGTCCCAGTAATCACTAACTCTTGTTGTTTTAAAATTGATTGGGTTTTTCTCATTTTCACATTTTTCCACATTACCTGTCATCTTGAAAAGTTCCTAACAAATGTTTATGTAAACTTAAAGCATGAGAAAATCATTAGCTCCCTCAAAAAAAGAAACACTTCCAAGATCTTATTATGAAGCCCACCCTTTTCAGATTTTCTGGTTATTTCTCTAATTCAGCTGAGCTCAAGGGCATGGAAGGAATAACCCTTTGAAAAACACAACATGAAATGGTGTAATGTGAGGTAGAAAGTCTAAGAATAACAAGAGAATTGTAAACCATAATTAAGATTTGAAGCCTTCATTGTCTTTTTAAAAATATTTAAAACATAATATTTTCATGATAATCAAGCATATTGTAAGATCCTTGCCCAGGAATTTAGTAAGAGGGTACAGGAAATGAAGTTGAAGAAAGGCTAAGCTAGTCCTTTTGTCCATCATGAAAAATCTGCTTAAGACTAGCCTTGACCCATGATTTTCTATCAGAAAATGGTTTCTTTCTTTCCAAAGACAGAATCTGTGCTGAGGTAACAGTCCACCTCTCCTTATCTGGCCTTGAAGCCAGGGAAGGGGAGCAAGAAACTTGGCCCATATTTTCCACGTAGTTATTTCAATTAGAAATTCATTAGGGCTATGAAGCTTTGTTGTAAAATACAACTTCCACACATCCAGGAAGTTGATCATTGAAACCTTATTCAGATTTATTACAATGTCCTAACATCAAAAGCCTATAAAAACGGATATTTTCTATAAAATGCAGCTTCAGAGTTGACGATTCTTAGAGATCATATAATGCAAATGCTTCATTTTGCAGATGAATAAACTGTCATTTAAAGGGGTTAAATAACTTGCCTTGAATCAGTTACACCCTTAGGTGCAGACAGGACCTCAGGTCTCTTGGTGCCCACTCCTGAAACCTTTCCTTCACCAGATGGGAAACTGCAGACAGCTGGAGTAGAGAGCCTGTAGAATATCCTGTCGTGTTTTCCATACTTCAAAGTGCTATTCGTTAGTAATGATAAAGGTGCCCAATGTGAGACAGCAGAGAAAGACTTGTGGGCATTTGGCATTCTGGTCATAGAGATCCCTAAATTGATCATTCTGAAGTGTATTTCATATTAGCTTCATATATATGTACTTCATACATATGTATATATATGTGTGTGTATATGTGTATGTGTGTGTGTGTATGTGTATATATATATATATATATATATATAAAAGAGCTTTATATAGTCTAATCCTGCCAATTGTTAACTCTCCCTAGGAGTCGATTTTCCTTTATGAGAAAACCTCATAACCAAATCTACAGTTCAGTAAGCAGATCCTGCATTGAGGATGCACAAAAATGAGTGTACTTTTCCGCTTCCTTCTAACATTTCAAATAGGAGTTTACCACTTGTTAAGCACATATTGCTAGAAGTTTGTCCCTGATTGAGATCTAGAATCATGCCCACAGGCCATCAGCAATCATTTTGAAAATGTTGAACTCTGAAAACATCTGGTCCAGTCACAAGATAAGCTAAGGACTAAGTGACAAAGCACACATATTGGTTCGCGGCATTTGCCCACATTCCCTTTCTGAGCTCTCAATTTTTGACACCTTACGCCTGGTCCCAGGCACCATGCTGGGGGCTAACACTGCAGCCTGCTCCGCCTATAGGGTCTTGTGACCCAAACATGCCTGACCTTTCTCATTTGACCTGAAAATCCTCACCTGACCCCTCTTCCATTTCTTCAGGATTTCACACTACCCTAGGGCACAGACAGCTAACTTGGTAATTAACATGAATAAATGCATGATTCCATAAATAAAATGACCATAATTAGAGATTCCGATAAAAAGATCATTGAGGCACCACTGCAAGCAATAATGAAGTTTTCTGAGCAGATGCTGCCCTTTTGTGTATACAGTTTGTATTACAGATGTGACAGCCTGGTCAATCCATGCCCTAGTCATAGATTGCTTTCTTTTCCATCCTACAGCTGAGCATCTGACCACAATGCTCACAGTGGAGAAGTGGGCCCACATTAGCTGAAGAATGTTTTTGTAAAAAGAGTTCTAATGCTTTAACAAAAGGGCTAGGGGATATTGCTACAGGTGATGAAAAGTTATTAAGTAGCAATGTAGTAATCAGATTACAAAGCAATGGGCAAAGCTGAAGTTCATGAGACTAGTTAACAAATTCATTCATGGAACAAATGTTCATATGTCAGGCACTCTTCAAAGTGCTGAGTGTAAACAAAACAGATTTTCTGATCATCCTCCCTCTTCTCCAGGTAGATCCCATCTCTAGGGGCTACACCATCAGCTCCCCGGGTCCTCAGGGATTCCAGTTTGGTCTGAATTATACAACCAGTTTTCCTGGTTCTGAACTTTGCAAATGGCAAAGAACGGCATATCTCAGCCTCCATAATCTCCAATTCCTATAATGCGTGTGTTAGTCAATCAATCATGTTCAATTCTTTGCAACCCCATGGACTATAGCCCACCAGGCTCCTCTATCCATGGAATTCTCCAGGCAAGAATACTGGAGTGGGTAGCCATTCCCTTCTCCAGGGGATCTTCCTGGCCCAGGGATTGAACCCTGGTCTCCTATATTGCAGGTGGATTCTTTACTGTCTGAACCACCAGGGAAGCCATAATCAATTTCATATTTTCCCATAATAAATCTCAAATAATATAAATATACACACACATTGTATTGTCTGTGTGTGTATATAAACACATACACACATATATATATTTTCACAGTTCTCATTCTCTGAAGAATCCTACTACATGTCATTATAAATAAGGCAAAACCCAGAGAATGCAGAACTCTAAGAGTGAACCTTAATGTAAACTATGGGCTCTGGATGATAATGATGTCAATGTAGGGTCATCAGATTTAGCAAAGATACAACCTTGGTGGGAAAAGGTACGACCTTGGTGGGAAATACTTATAATTGGGGAGGCTATGCATTGTGGGGAGCAGAGGATATATACACCTTCTGCTTAATTTTGCCCTGAACCTAAAACTGCTCTAAAAATAAAGTCTATTAAAAAAAAAAAAAAAACCACTAAGGCACTACGAGTTTTAAAAACTGAATGGTTTTGCAAACATCTCCTATAATAATAATGCCCAGCAGCAATCCAACCCCACCCCCACCCTTTCCTGGAACAGCCAGGCACTGGCCAGCAAGGGACATAATCTGCCCCCAATGTCCTCCCACACCACCTCCTTCCAGATATGGCTGTAGTTTTCCTCCATTTCCTCAACCAATTTCACTTGTCTTCCATCACACTCAACTAGGCTAATTCCACGACAGAGAATATTTCTCACATTTAAACATATCTCTTATTTTACTTTTCCCACTCTTATTTTATTAAGTAAAACAATGGTTTAATAACTAAGCTTTTGGACCTCCAATATTCAGGGGCCCCAAGTGATATTTGCAAACTAGGTGTTAGTTACAAAGAAAAGATGGTGCAGCTAAATGAAGGCAAAGAAAACCAACATGTTTTAGGTCAAAATCAAAGATCAACACTTGCTACCTTTAGAGTTATAACTGTCCGGATGGCTTTTAAACAGCCAGGAATACTAATTCAGCCTCTTTTCCTCCACCAGCTCTCCGTATATAAAAGAGCATTTTACTGCTTCATACATACCACTATTGCAACACAGATTTGAATACCTCATTTCGCAAGGTCTCACTTTATTCCTATAGTATTTCAGCTTCATTGTAGATTAAAAAGACCCATGTAGGCCAATTTAAGCTCTAATGGTAAACTTCTATGTCCCCCAAATTCGAACAGACTTAAACAGAATTCTATGCCCATATCCCTAGTTTTTAACTCAAAGATGTAGAAAATACCCCACCTTGCTTTTTCAACACACCTGAAAACATTTTAAATTAAAGTCAAAGGCAGTTTCAGTTAAGTAAGATGATGGCATCTGGTCCCATTACTTCATGGCAAATAGATGGGGAAACAGTGGCAGACTTTCTTTTTGGGGGTTCCAAAATCATTGCAGATGGTGACTGCAGCCATGAAATTAAAAGACACTTGCTCCTTGGAAGAAAAATTATGACCAACCTAGACAGCATATTAAAAAGCAGAGATATTACTTTGCCAACAAAGGTCCACCTAGTCAAGGCTATGGTTTTTCCAGTGGTCATGTATGGATGTGAGAGTTGGACTATAAAGAAAGCTGAGCACCAAAGAACTGATGCTTTTGAACTGTGGTGTTGGAGAAGACTCTTGAGAGTCCCTTTGACTGCAAGGAGATCCAGCCAGTCCATCCTAAAGGAGATCAGTCCTGAATGTTCATTGGAAGGACTAAGGCTGAAGTTGAAACTCCAATCCTTTGGCCACCTGATGCAAAGAACTGACTCACTGGAAATGACCCTGAGGCTGGGAAAGATTGAAGACAGGAGAAGGGGATGACAGAGGATGAGATGGTTGGATGGCCTCACTGACTCAATGGACATGAGTTTGAGTAAACTCTGGGAGTTGGCAATGGACAGGGAGGCCAGCGTGCTGCAGTCCATGGGGTCGCAAGGAGTCAGACACGACTGAGTGAACTGAACTGAACTGAGGCGAGCACCTCAAGTGCAGCAGAAACTGCCTATCAGAATGAGCTCTGAGTCCCTGACTGGTCCGTTTTGCTAGGTTTTTGTACGAGAAACTGTAAAATAGTGACGTTTCTCTAGTCTTTAAGGTAAAAAGCACATTGTGTCTTGTTTTCCAACAAGGGGAAGGCATATTTTTTTTAATTTCCGAAGTTATCATTTAGAAGAAATGTTTACTACATCCCAAGGCTTCCCCTACATCATCTCCAGACTAAGTCTTGAAACACTTCTATTGTACAGATTGATAACACTCTCTAAATAGTTTAGGTTAAAAGGCAAGTACTCCTAAACAACACGATGATTCTAAAGCCCATATTAACCAACAAAAGCTTCTAGAACTTGGACTTGATTCGAGACAATGGCAAGGAATGTGAGGGATGGAAAAGTCCAGAGGGACCAAAAGCTCAAGTAAAATTTTCAGAAGTCAGCAAAACGAAAGTTGGATTCGCAACCCACGTGTAGGTATACTTTAAAACGCTTATACTTGCAGCGTCGCCGTAAGCAGTTGAGCAAAACTCGGACATGGAGGGGAGACGTGGGTTACCTTCCCGCATTTGGAAAACAGCACTCCAGTATTCTTGCCTGGAGAATCCCAGAGACGGTGGAGCCTGGTGGGCTGCTGTCTATGGGGTCGCACGGAGTGAGACACGACTGAAGCGATTTAGCAGCAGCAGCAGCCCTTTGGGGGGCTCGGGGGAGAGGGGCGGAGTGTGACGTGGGTCCCGGGACGGCAACCCAGGCGGCAGGAGCGGGCAGGCAGAGGCCCCGGGGGGGCGGCTCGGGCTCCCCGGGTCTGGAGGGAGGAGGTGGAGGCTTGGGGACGCGGTCGCCCGCTGGGACAGAGGAGGAGCTTGCGGGAGGCGGAGGGACGGCGCCGGGAGGAGGGTGTGAGGCCGGGAGAAGGAGGAGAAGGCGCGGGGACCTTCTGACCAGGACCACGCACCTGTGAGACGCTCGGGTCTGATGGGCTGCCACCTCAGGGCCCGCTCGCTCAGCACCACGTCGCAGCTGTCCCTCCCGATCTCGAAGATGCCCCGGAGCAGAATCAGCTCGGCCGCCGCCCCGGGCTGCCGCCCGGACGCCCACTGCGCCGACGGCACGGCACCAGCCGCCGGGGGCGCCTCCTCCTCCCGGCCGCCCTCCAGGGCGCTCACCCGGCCCCCGCGCCTCCTCCGGGGCATGGCGGAGCGCGGGCTGGGCCCGAGCCGGGGTCCCGCGGAGGCCTCCGAGGGAGGAGGTGAAGACCGCGGCCGCCGGGGTTCTGGCGGCGTCCCGCGCTGCCACAGCAACCGCGCGCGGGGCAGAAACCCGGGAGGGAGGCGGGGCGGGCAGGCGGGGCCGCCCTGACCTAGTCCGGCACCTGGGCCCGCCAGCCTCCCGCCGCTGCGACTCACTACGAAAGGACCCCAGTCCTGCAAGAGGAATAAGTGGCTCCCTCCGCCTAGTCCCTGTAGTTCCTTGAAATTTTGCGCATACGTTACCCGCCGAAGTATAGGCCGGCGCTTCTCAAACGTGGACTTGGCGTACTCCCGGCCCCCGGCCCGGCCATCTTGTTAAAATGCAGATTCTTACTAAATTGGTCTGGGACTAGGTCCCCGACGCCGTTTTTAGGAAGCTCCCAGGTGATGCTGCTGACCCTCGGAACACACTTTGAATTGCAAGGACATAGCCCTCTGTTTTTTCACCTGGTTTCCCGCGGGCTCCCCTGGAATGCAGACGTCGTGTTTTATAACCAGGCTTGCATGCCCTCAAGAGTTAGCTAATCTATATGCAGCTGGTAACAGAAAACTCAATCCCCAAAACCCTGAGAGAAAGCCAAAGATCAGTCAGTCCCTGGTTCAAATAGACAAAATTTCGTTCTAACAAATTTAACGTTAAAGGAAGAAAGTGAAAGACAGAAAGTGAAGTCGCTCAGTCGTGTCCGACTCTTTGCGACCCCCATGGACTGTAGCCTACCAGGCTCCACAGTCCATGGATTTTCCAGGCAAGAATACTGGAGTGTGTTGCCATTTCCTTCTCCAGGGGATCTTCCTGACCCAGGGATCGAACCCAGGTCTCCCACATTGCAGGTTAAAGGAAGATGCCTCTATAAAGGTAAGTATTAAGGGTCCCACGTTCCCCCAGGATACCTCTGCAGCCTTGTCTCTGCCTGGACCTAATCCTCCCCGAAGAGAGATGACAAGCATCAGAGCTTGTTCTCCTAAAGCCTACTGCTGTAATACAGCGTTACCTGGAAATGAGGGGGGCACTATTTCACGATAACTGAAATTCATGAATTTGCTGTTATTTTGGAAAGCGCAGAGGCTGCTGGCCCGTGGTTCTCAATCATGACTACACATGAGAGTTACCTGGGGAATTTTTTAAAGTCCAGATACCCAGGCTACACTCAAAGACAATGAAATTGTAATCTCTGGGGATAGGACAAGACTTAAGGAGTTTTTAAAGCTCTCCAGATGATTGCCGTGTTCAGTCAGAGCTTAGTGTCAGTACTTTAAGCAGTGTATTAATAGGAAACTGACAACTTGGGATGGTGAGACGGGGAAAGCGAGTCCTCCGCAAGAGGAGCAGAGTGGAAAGTAAATCAGCAGGCCAATATAGATATATAGAGATACACACAGATAAGTAGATACCATCAGAATAATTGTACTGAGGAAACGCTGGGGAGAGGAAGTTAAATTCACTGAGTGGTGAATCTAGCTCGACGGTGCTGGTGCCTAGGACCAGTGACTTCTGAAAGGCACTTGCTGCTCATTCTCCCCTTGGGCCTCAGCAGGCAGCAAAGTCAGACAGAAGCTAATGGTAGCAGGAGGAGCGTCTCAAAGTTCCCTGCTCAAACTTAGATTTCAAAAACAGAAGGATGGAGCCCATAGACCTAGCCAAATCCCTTTCGGACACAAAGCCCCTGTGTGCCAGTTAAGCTAGGACTCTCACTGTTTAATGCCCTGAAAACAAATACCCAAGCTTCCAGGCAAAGCGGGGAAGAGCCTCAGTTTGATCTAATGGCAGCGAGCTGTTTCTTGGAGGAGAAGTGCAGCTGCTGCTTAACCCCACGCAGCCTTCAGGTGGCTTAGCTCAGCACTCATTAGTGGGGAAGGCTAGTGCCTTCAATAGGGTGAGTTGCAATTCCGGGGTCAGCATCTTATATTCACAGCTGTCAGAAAATCAACACAATTAGAACTCCTTGGCATTTTAAAAGCTCACTGAAGGCAGTGGCTACTTCTTAGGACCTTTGCAAGAGGCAAGTTGCCATTTTTCAAGCTTCTATTGGGCAAGACAGCCAAAAACATTGGCTTTGCCTTTTTTGAGGATGAAGGTACTGGTTATGTCCAATTCTCTTCCTTTGATGGACTATTCTCTCTCAGAGTTCTGTCCACAGGATCCATCTACACCAGCCTCAATACCATGGCTTTACATACTATTCAGGGCTCCTCGAGTGATGGGGTCACCCCCAACCAGTCCCCTGAACTTCAGATGCCATGTTCAACTGCCTATCTTTGCTAGTTGGCCATTGAACGAGCATCTGAAGTATACTGTCTAAAACCAAACATGGTTTTCTATCATAAACCTGTTTCTCCCAAAATGTTCCAAATCTCAGCAAATACTGTCATCAAAATCCTTGACTTCATCCATGTTTCCTCTGTGGTGAGAAAAATAAAACTTTGAGGTATATTTCATTTCTTTGAGTCAACATATATTTTGGATGAAGTGAGCTTCAGTTGTGTCCATCTCTCATTCATTTCTGAGCTATGAGCACATTGTCAAACTGTCAAGGGGACTGCTTCCCTCTCATGCTGAGTGGAGATTTTGTCAGAATGTTCCTGCTACTCAGGCTCGTGCTGCCTAAAAGGTAGAGAGCCATGTGTCCCTGCAAGAAGTACACAGAAAACAGAAAAACTTGTATAATCCCACCAAGTCAGAATATCACATTTTCTTCATGTGCCAGTTTTTTTAACTCACATTGAAATTCTGCTTAAAATGAATTGCTCAGCTGTGTTTTAGAACCCACCTCAAACAATTATAGGATGACAATGACCATGTTATCTCTAGCTTCTTGGTAAACAATAAATAACACAAAAAAGAATAGTCCTGTCTTCCCTTTCCCTCATGTTTTGAATACCCCTCAACAAAGCTGAGCACCGAAGAACTGATGCTTTTGAACTGTGGTGTTGGAGAAGACTAGAGAGTCCCTTGGATTGCAAGAAGATCCAACCAGTCAGTCCTAAAGGAAATCAGTGCTGAATATTCATTGGAAGGACTGATGCTGAAGCTGAAACTCCAGTACTTTGGCCACCTGATGTGAAGAGCTGACTCATTGGAAAAGATCCTGATGCTGGGAAAGATTGAAGGCAGGAGGAAAAGGGGACGACAGAGGATGAGACAGTTGGATGGCCTCACTGACTGAATGGACATGGTGATGGACAGGGAAGTCTGGTGTGCTGCAGTCCATAGGGTCACAAAGAGTCAGACACAACTGAGTGACTGAACTAACAGGTAGGTTCGAACATTCATACACTTGGAGCAATTTGAAATGTGCTAAATCATTTCAGTCGTATCCAACATTTTGTGATGCCATGGAGTGTAGCCCACCTGGCTCCTCTGTCTGTGGGGTTCTCCAGGCAAGAATACTGGAGTGGGTTGCCATTTCCTTCTCCAGGGGATCTTCCCGACCCAGGGATTGAACCTACGTCTCTTAAGTCCTGCGCTGGCAGGCGGCTTCTTTACCACTAGTGCCACCTGGACTTCCACCAAATAGAAAACTTGTAACATTCTCACAGTAACTGCTGGCGATTCTGCAGCAGAATCGATCTTAAATTAGATATAACCAGATACACAAATAAAACAGACAATTTAAGTCAGAAATCTACCCTCACTCTCTAGAGCTCACACTATTACAACTGTGAAAAAGGCAGATACAGAGGCGGCAACATCCCTTCTCACTATTGAAAAAAGCCCACTGCTTTCAGACCACTTACCCATAGGTATCAAAGAGTTTGGTACTGGGTTCACTGCCTTTGATTTTTACACCATTTTCCATCACCATTTGTAACACGTTTCCATGACAGCCTCATCCCAACAGCCTATGGTGTCCTCTGTTGCCCAGGACGTTCTTAAACATTCTCATTCTAAGAACAAACTCTGAACCTTGTGGAACTTCTTGAATACTTGAACTCAAAAAGCACTCCTTTGGAACACAGACCCTTGTTCTTTTCAAACTTGGATATGCTTAAGAATCTTTGTTGTTTAGTTGCTAAGTCATGTTCGACTCTTCTGCAACCCCATGGACTGTAGCCCCCCCAGGCACCTCTGTCCATGGGATTTCCCAGGCAAGAATACTTGAGAGAGTTGCCATTTCCTCCTCCAGGGTCCAGGGGAATCTTTCTGGCCCAGGGATCAAACCCGTGTCTCCTGCATTGGCAGGTAGGTTCTTTACCACTGAGCCACCAAGGAAGCTAACAATCTTTGGTTTATTTTAAATGAAAATTCTCAGTCTGTACCCCCTACTGATGCTCTGAGATTTTTGAATCTGTAACTGAACTATTCCCAGAAACATGTGTTTTAAACAGACACAACAAGGGATTCTGTGTGTTTTTGACACATGGACAATGCTCTGACAATCAGTGAGTTCTTCTTGCTTGTCCTGCTCTTCACTCCTGCTCTTTTTACCATAAGGTTTGTCCATTTGTCTATCATTTACAAGTAATGGAACATCCAGCTAAAATTGTTTTCAAAATACAATCCTACATATCATATAAACAAAGGTCCAGAGTCAAGCTGTTCTAGGTTGCCCATTAAGAAATCAAGGGCTTTTTCAGTCTTGAGAAAGAAGAACGGAGCTGGAGGAATCAACCTTCCTGACTTCAGACTATACTACAAAGCTACAGTCATCAAGACAGTATGGTACTGGCACAAAAACAGAAATATAGACCAACAGAACAAGATAAAGAGCTCAGAGATAAACCCACACACCTATGGGAACCTTATTTCTGACAAAGGAGGCAAGAATATATGAAGGGGCAAAGACAGCCTCTTCAATAAATGATGCTGGGAAAACTGGACAGCTACACAGAAAAGAATGAAGTCAGAACACGTCCTAATGCCACACAGAAAGATAAACTCAAAATGGATTAAAGACCTAAATGTAAGAAAATATAAAATTCTCAGAGGAAAGTATAGGCAGAACACTTGATGACATAAATCAAAGCAAGATCTTATACTACCTACCTCCTAGAGTAATGGAAATAAAGACAAAAATAAATAAGTGGGGCCTAATTAAAAGCTTTTGAACAGCAAAGGAAACTACAAACAATGTGAAAAACAACCCTCAGAGTGGCTGGAAATAATAGCAAAGGAAACAACTAAGAATTAATTTCCAAAATATACAAGCAGCTTATACAATTCAATACAAGAAAAACAAACAACCCAATCAAAAAGTGGGGAAAAGACCTAAACAGACATTTCTCCAAAGAAGACATACATGGCTAATAAACACATGAAAAGATGCTCAAGGTGGCTCATTATTAGAGAAATGCAAATCAAAACCACAATGAGATACCACCTCACACCAGTCAGAATGGACATCATCAAAAAGTCTACAAAAAATAAATGCTAGAGAGAGTGTGGAGAAAAGGGAACCCTCTTGCATTGCTGGTAGGAATGTAAATTGATACAGCCACTATGGATGACAGTATGGAGATTCCTTAAAAACTAGGAATAAAACCACCATATGACACAGCAATCCCACTCTGAGGTACATACACCGAGGAAACCAAAACTGAAAAAGACACATGTATCCCATTGTTCATTGCAGCACTGTTTATAATAGCTAGAGCATGGAGGCAACCTAGATGTCCATCGACAGATGAATGGATAAAGAAGCTGTGATACATATATACAGTGGAATACTACTCAGCCATAAAAAGGAATGAATGCATTTGAGTCAGTTCTAAGGAGATGGATGAACCTAGAGCCTATTGCACAGAGTGAAGTAAGTCAGGAAGAGAAAGATAAATATCATATAGTGACACATATATATGGAATCTAGAAAGATGGTACTGATGAATTTATTTGCAGGGCAGCAGTGGAGAAACAGACATAGAGAACAGACCTACGGACACAGTGGGAGGGGAGGAGGGAGAGGGTGAGATGCATGGAGAGAGTGACGTGGAAACTTACAATACCATATGTAAAATAGATAGCCAATGAAACTTGCTGTACGACTCAGGGAACTCAAACAGGGGCTCTGTGACCATCTAGAAGGGTGGGATGGGGAGGGAAATAGGAGGGAGGCTTGGGAGGGAGGGGACATGGGTATCCTTGTTGATATTTGACAGAAAACACCAAAATTCTGCAAAGCAGTTATCCTTTAATTAAAAAATCAAGTGGCAAAGAAAAAGAAATTGAGGGCTTTTTAACAAATGAGACCTAGGCAAATTTATAAACTTTTGCACAGCAAAGGAAACCATAAACAAAATGAAAAGACAACCCATAGAATATGACAAAATATTTATAAATGATGCCATTTATAAGGACTTAATCTCCAAAATATACAAATAATTCATACAACTCAAAATCAATAATAATAGTGATAACCCAATCAAAAAATGGGCAGACCTAAATAGACATTTCTTCAAAGACACATAGATGCCCAACAGGCACATGAAAAGATGCTCAACATCACTAATTATCAGAGAAATGCAAATCAAAACTACAGTGAAGTATCACCTCACATGGGTCAGAATAGCCATCATCAAAAAGTCTACAAATAATAAATACTTGGGAAGACATGTAGAAAAGGAACCCTCCTACACTGTTGAAGGGAATGTAAACTGGTGCAGCCATTATGAAGAACAGTATGGAGATTCCTTAAAAAACTAAAAATAGAGTTAACATATGATCCTGCAATCCCACTCCTGGGCATATATCCAGGAAGGGCAAAAACTCTAATTTGAAAACATACATGCACCCCAATGTCCTAAAAATAGCCAAGACACAGAAGCAACCCAAATGTTCATGGACAAATGAATGGATAAGGAAGATGTGGCATATACACACATTGGAATATTATTCAGCCTTAAAAAAGAATGAAATAATGCCATTTGTAGCAGCAATGATGAACCCACAGATTATCATATTAAGTAAAAAGTCAGGTAGTATAGCACTTATGTATGTAATCTAAAAAGAATAATATGAATCAACTTATTACAAAACAGAAACAGACTCACATAGAAAACAAACTTATGGTTACCAGGGGGAAATGGGAGGGATAAATGAGGAATACAAATATGAGATTAATAGCTACATCAGTTCAGTTTAATCACTCAGTCGTGTCCAGCTCTTTGCGACCCCGTGGACTGCAGCACACCAGACTTGCCTGTCCATCACCAACTCCCGGACTTGCTTAAATTCATGTCCATCTAGCGGGTGATGCCATCCAATCATGTCATCCTCTGTCGTCCCCTTCTCCTCCTGCCTTCAGTCTTTCCCAGCATCAAGGTCTTTTCCAGTGAGTCAGTTCTTTGCATCAGGTGGCCAGAGTATTGGAGTTTCAGCTTCAGCTTCAGTCCTTCCAATGAATATTCAGGACTGATTTCCTTTAGGACTGACTGGTTGGATCTCCTTGCAGTCAAAGGGACTCTGTAGAGTCTTCTCCAACACCACAGTTCAAAAGCATCAATTCTTTGGCACTCAGCTTTCTTTATAGTCCAACCTTAACACCCATACATGACTACTGGAAAAACCATAGCTTTGACTATGCTGACCTTCATCAGCAAAGTAATGTCTCTGTTTTTGAATATGCTGTCTAGGTTTTTCATAGCTTTTCTTCCAAGGAGTCTTTTAATTTCATGGCTGCAGTCACCATCTGCATTGATTTTGGAGCCTGAGAAAATAAAGTCTGTCACTGTTTCCATTGTTTCCCCATCTATTTGCCATGAAGTGATGGGACTGGATGCCATGATATTAGTTTTTTGAATGCTGAGTTTTAAGCCAGATTTTTAACTCTCCTCTTTCACTTTCATCAAAAGGCTTTTCAGTTCCTCTTCACTTTACTACTATATATAAAATAGATAAACAACAAACATTTATTGTATAGCACAGGGACCTATATTCAATATCTTGTAATAACCTGTAATGGAAAAGAATCTGAAAAAGATTACTGTACACCTGAAACTACCACAATGTTACGAATCAACTACTGTCCATTAAAAAGCAACAGCAAAAAAGAAACCAGGGGCTTTTCAACTCTCTATTTTGCTAGGCCCAGGTATCAACAAGGACTTCACTGGTGGCTCCAGGATGGCTACATTATTTTATCTCCCCAAAATGTAGAAGTGGCAAGGGCAGTTTCTATTTGTGCGGTCCTATTTCTATTAGGGAAGAAAATGTTTTCCAAAATCCCACCCAGTAAATTTCCTGTCAATACCATTGAGTAGAACTGGGCAATATGCCTGTGCTGTAGCTTCCGGAGAGACTGGGGAAAGTGTTTACAGCCTACAAGAAGCTGTGGATGACTACTGGCTTGGCAACTAACACTGTCATATCTTCCTTTTTCTCCCATTTATGCCTAACAAGACAACCCACCCCACACAACTTACTGACTTAAAGCAATGATTGATTATTTTTCCTTGTGACTGTGAGTTGGCTGCTAGGTAGGCCTGCTCCTCTGTGGAGTATCAGCTGGATGCACCTGCATTTCACTGGAAGTTCAGCTGAGGCTGAAACACCCAAGATGGCTTCAGTCGCCTTTCTGACATCTCAGATGAGACGGCTGGAAGGGCCGGAGCCTTCCTGAACCTATCCCTTTACATTTGGCTTCTTGTCATTCAGTCATGTTGCCTGAGCTTTCTGAAATGAGGCTGTATCCCAAAAGAGCAAAATCAGAAGCTTCCAGGTCTTTTAAGGCCCAGACCTGGACTGACATGGCATCAGTTTTGCCACTTGCTGTCAGTCAAAGGTAGTCATAAAGAGAAAGGGAAATGGAGCATGCCGTTTGATGGGAGTTATATTTAAAAGAGCATGTATATTGGGGCAGAAATCACCTTAGCAGACAGCTCAACACAGCCGTCCCTCTGGCCACAGTGGTTAACACCTCTTCTGTATGTAAAATGCACTCACTCCCTTTCTGCTGCTGCTGCTATGTCGCTTCAGTCGTGTCCGACTCTGTGCGACCCCGTAGATGGCAGCCCACCAGGCTCCTCCACCCATGGGATTCTCCAGGCAAGAGTACTGGAGTGGGGTGCCATTGCCTTCTCCAGTGCATGAAAGTGAAAAGTGAAAATGAAGTCACTCAGTCGTGTCCAACACTTCACGACCCCATGGACTGCAGCCTACCAGGCTCCTCCACCCATGGGATTTTCCAGGCAAAAGTACTGGAGTCGGATGCCATTGCCTTCTCCACACTCCCTTTCAAGACCCCTCAAAATCTCACCTTACTACAAAATCAGATGCAAAGTCCCGGATCTCATAGATGAGGTTCTTTGGATGTGCTTCTCTTATTCTGGGAACCTGGGAACTAAAAATATGTTATCTTCCCACACATGTCAACATACAATGATGAGACAGGCAGAGGATAACTACAATAGATGCTCAAAAGGGTGGGGGGCGGGAAATCCAGAAAGCAAATCACAGTCTCTGCTCCACAGCAATTCTGAATTCCAAGCAGGTATGGGTCATTAGTTCCCAACTCTCTGAGAAAGAGAACATTCCTTATCTTGCATCTAGTACTGCTCCCTAGGAGTGATCCCCTAATAAATAGTCCCCCTAATGAATAGCTCTTAGCTCCAGCCTCTGGCCTTTTGTTTCTGCCCTCTCTACTTTTCAACAAAAAAAATGGCCCATGGTGACAGCAGAGTAGTTTTTCAGTCTTTTACTATCCGTTAAAATTTGGAGGTCCAGAGGCTTCTTTTAATTTTGAACTTTTTCTGTCTGTCTTAATCCAAGTGGCTAGAACTGCTTTAGTTATACTTTGACACAAACTATTTCTTTTATGCAAAAAAAAAAAAAAAAAATTGTAAAGTTTATGTGGTTCATATATATATTAGGTCATATTATACAAAAGCCATTTCCAGAAATCTCTTCAAGATCAGCCCCTCTGTACTTTGGACACCAATTCAGGGGATTAGGGTATAATACTTAATGTTCTTAGAAGTATTTTTCAAGTAAACTATCTTCTAGCTACAGGCTTGATTGCAGCTTGACCTGAGAGCATGTTTAACTGCAAGCAGCCTACATTTTATCTTTGCTTTGAGGACATTTTTTGCTTTGGTTTTTTTTTTTTTTTTAGCCAGAGTCTCTGCCCTGCACCTTCTTTAATTCCTCTAAATCACACTGACTTATTTACTCCCTTGTAAAACCTTAAAAGAAGCCAATTGGTACTTATAATATTCTGCCAAAAATCTCCTTAGCCATGTCCACAGATTCACCTGGTGCTCTTCCTACTTCCAAGCCACTGCAGAAGTGTCAGGGCTGTCTTTGTCCATCTACCCAATGGAGTCAGTCTTTGCTCTCGTGGGCTCCATGGCACATCACGTCAACTTCTCCCTAACAGCACCTCCACCTCTTTTATCCAAATGCATGAAAACCTGCAACTATCTTCTGCTTCCACTCTGACGTATGGGCTATTGAGAGATTTCCCCTGAACATGTGGGTTGAGGCCACCTCAAACTACTACAGTATTACAGACCTCAAACTGTGCTTGGCTCTAAGCCCTGCTATGCTACGATTGACTGGTGTTCATGGAGCTTATTCTCCTTACTCCTGGAGAGGCTGATCTAAACCTTCAGTTTTCTCGTTCAACTCCCTCTCACTTAGCATGTAATCATGCCTCCATCTTTACATGAAAGAACCTGGTAAGAATAAACTCCCATATGCTCTAACCCTGAGTCCTGAAATTCTCTTTCTCCACCCTGACTTGTCTCTAGAAAAGGTATCTCTATGGCCCAAAGGAATTGTTTGTGTTCCAGACCTTCTTTGCTCCAGTCTGCCCAACAACTTCCTCCATCAGACACACCCACATCTCACATCTTATTCAATTTCATCTTTACTATATAGTTTTCTCCATCTTTATGTATAAAAAAGACCAAGCAACAACAAAATCGCAGTCTCTTTGGTATCAGGCAGTTCACCCAATTCAAACTTGTTTAAAAAATAAATAAATAAAGCCTAATTATAAAGGTGGGGATAGATTATGAAGAGAACTGATCCAGTGGCTCAAATCATACAATGCAGAAACCAGTTCCTCTTCTCTTCTTCCCTCTGCCTTCTGTAATGTATCATTCTCTGCTCCATGTGAGTCCATCTACCCCACTCTCCTCTTCCAAACAGCCAAATGGCTGCTGCACTCCAGATCTCTAATCCAAATACCACATTTGTCAGAAGAGGAGCGCATATCTCCATTGCTACTTCCCATGTAAACCAGGGAAGTTTCTCTTCTCCAGTCACAGTAAACTCGTCTTGCATGTCATTTTACCTTAAGAAGTTAACATCTTTATCAGTCAGCAGGAGCAGGGTTGCAATGTGGTTTGAAAGAACTTTGAGGCTTAAAACAATGAAGGTTTATTTCTTACTCATGTCCGCATGAGGGCGAGCAGGGAACTGAAACAAGAATTAAGCATAAGAGACACAAGTACTAACAGTCCAAAAACAAAAAAATGCTAACAACAAGGTAGTGTCCCAGATCTGTGTAAACTAAAACTTCTGATTAATAGAATACCTTCAGAAGAAACCATCACTAACTGGTATTTTGAGAAATCAGTCAGATAATGAGATGTAGTCCTGTATAACTAAGGTTGGCATCTTAGTTGCTGGGTTTTAAGTTCCCCAAAAGAGTCATGGCCCAAGGCCCTATATAACCTAGAAGAGAGAGAGCTTTTAGAAGTCATGGTTCTTACATTCACTTGGACCACAGTCATTTTCTTTAATTATGTAATTTTACAGGTCATAAAATTGTGTGTTGAATGCATATTGATGAACCCAAGGAAAATGCTATGTTTGTTTTTTCAGAGGTCTATTTCTTAGTATACATACTGCCCTGCCTAGAGAATAAATATGGCATTTTTCACATGAAGAATTAATAAGTTTATAGTCTATACTTTTTATGCATTCTACAATAAGGCTTTTAAACAAAATTCCTCTTAGTTTATTGGATGTGTCTGTTCACACTTCACTAAATCTGGATGTCAGCTTAAGTTAATTCAAATGAATAAAAACCAATAAAACTTTTACATAATTCAGATGCTTATTAAATAGCTACTATTTGTCAGCTTGTTTAAATATCAAACCTGGTACTAACTAAAATATGCTGGTAGTTATATATTATGTCATTAATACTTGATGGTAAAATTTTATAAGATTTTAAATGAATTCTTCTATATTTATGTATAGTTAACATATCAATTCATTGTAGACTTATCTATTAGTTTCCTAGAAGCACCATAGCAAATTATTTCAAACTGGGGTGGCTTGAAACAACAGAAATGTATCGTGTACACTTCTGGAGACCAGAAGTCCCAAATCAAGGTGTCTGCGGGGTTGGTTCCTTCCTGGCGTCTCAGAGAGAAAATCGAATGTTCCGTGCCTTTATCATAGATTCTGGTGGTTGCTGGCAAATCTAACAATTCTCCCTTGGCATAGAGACCTGTCACTCTAATCTCTGCCTGCATCTCCATTCTCCCCTTGTGTTGTCTGCATGTTCTGTCTTTCCTGACAAGGACAACAGTCCCCTTCTTATAAGGATTACTCTAATCCTGTATGACCTCATCTTAACTACATCTTAAGATGCATTATTTGAACCCTATCCAGGTAGGATCACATTATGAGATTCTGGCTGGGCATGAATTTTGGGGAGTGGAAGGAGAGCATTACTAAACTCAGTACAGCATATATTTCTTTCCTTAAAAATATATTTTTAAGTAAGATAAATGCATTTTTAGTTAATTAAACATGAAACATTTAGGAACAAAATATCTCTTTACTCAATATTTTTAATATGTTCATCAGAGTCAAATGAACACTAAAATAGAGTTTCTTTATCCAAAAATCATATGTTGGGATTTCAAAATATCTAAATAAGTAGGCTTGCCTGTGTTAACTAAGGAATTCTTTCAGTGAAAATAATTTAAGTAAATATCCATACTTAGATTCTAGTTGTATCTTGTGTGCATTTTACTACTATTTATTGTGTATTTAATCATTTGCTGAGAATTATTCAGTTTTCTAGCAATGGCAAGTGAAATTATCCCAAGTCTCCTTTTAGAATTCTAGTATATTTTCCGCTCAGTTCTTGGATATGAACATTTCTTGGCCCCATACTTTCAACCTACCACAGATTATAAATGTATAATTCCCTGCCATGAGTAGACAAGGACTGCAATCATTAGTGACACTGCTGCTGCTGCTGCTAAGTCGCTTCAGTCGTGTCCGACTCTGTGCGACCCCATAGACGGCAGCCCACCAGGCTCCCCCGTCCCTGGGATTCTCCAGGCAAGAACACTGGAGTGGGTTGCCATTTTCTTCTCCAATGCATGAAAGTGAAAAGTGAAAGTGAAGTCACTCAGTCATGTCCCATTCTTAGCGACCCCATGGACTGCAGCCCACCAGGCTCCTCCATCCATGGGATTTTCCAGGCAAGAGTACTGGAGTGGGGTGCAATTGGCTTCTCCATAGTGACATTCGGTTCAGTTCAGTTCAGTCACTCAGTCGTGTCCGACTCTTTGCGACCCCGTGAATCGCAGCACGCCAGGCCTCCCTGTCCATCACCATCTCCCAGAGTTCACTCAAACTCACGTCCATCGAGTCAGTGATGCCATCAAGCCATCTCATCCTCTGTTGTCCCCTTCTCCTCCTGCCCCCAATCCCTCCCAGCATCAGTCTTTTCCAATGAGTCAACTCTTCACATGAGGCGGCCAAAGTATTAGGGGTAAGGAATTAACCCTTTTTTTATTCATGGTCATAACTGACATCATCCAGAGAAAACACTAAAGAAATCTTATTGATGTGCTAAGTTTATACAATAAACATTTTGAAGTAGATATTATAGTTTAGATAATTCAGCAATATTTATCTCAATCAATAGAGTATTCTGTATATGATTATTTTAAAGAACACTAGCTATTCTTCAGTTTTTAATGATTTTATACTAAATCACCTTTCAAGAATACTGATTCCTCCATTTTTTTTTCTGCATCCTAAACAGCTCTCCTCAGAGAAGGCAATGGCACCCCACTCCAGTACTCTTGCCTGGAAAATCCCATGGATGGAGGAGCCTGGTGGGCTGCAGTCCATGGGGTCGCTGAGTTGGACATGACTGAGCGACTTCACTTTCATTTTTCACTTTCACGCATTAGAGCAGGAAATGGCAACCCACTCCAGTGTTCTTGCCTGGAGAATCCCAAGGACGATGGAGCCTGGTGGGCTGCCATCTATGGGGTCGCACAGAGTTGGACACGACTGAAGTGACTTAGCAGCAGCAAACAGCTCTCCTAATAATTCACCTGTATTATTAAAAACACCCAATGTCGCTGAAAATAATAACTCTATGTTTTCTCTTAATTGTGTTGTATTGACAAGGAAAATCATATTCCCCATAAACTTAACGGCATTTCTAATCTATTTGATACATTAGAGAAAGATGGATTTAACCAACAACTGTTGTGACTATAAAGCACTCCTTTTCATTGTGGATTTCTGTTTCTGTCCCATCATCTGCCTCTGTGTAGCTTATTTTTAATTTGTCAAATGCTACTCAGCGTCTCAAACTCGTTGCTGGAGTACATACTCATGATGGATTACATTCTGATCTGCTGTAATCTAAACTCTTCAGTGATGATACAGAAGTTTGGGGCAATTTTACATAACACCAGTAATAAATCAAGAACTATTGCTGAAAGAATGATGAACAGAAAGGGGGAAAGTAGCATGCTTTCGAGTTCTTAACCATTTAAAAAAAAAAATGGCATGATCTGGACAGAGCTTGTAACATTTTAGGTCTCCTTTTATTCCGATTTGAAATTATATTTAACCAATCAATATCAATAAAAAGAAAAGATTCCTGGTAACTCATGATTACTAATGCTCAGAAGGGGTGGGGTGGGGGGAGTTTGGTGCCATGGTGTCATAGAAAATTAATTTCAGTTGTTCTCTTTTTATAGAATTAATGCTTATAACTTTCACTGGGATGAGAATCATCTGTAGCGCTCTCCATTCTCAACTGACTTAATTTGTAGCATAGTGGTTAAGGTTTTGGCATCAGATTAGTGTAATTTGATTTGTTCATATTTATTGAGGACCTGTGGGTCTTCTGAGCACCAGAGAAACAGCAACAAACAAATCAGATAAGGTTCATTTTCTTGTGAAGCCCACATTCTATTGAGAGAGGTAGATAATTTAAAAATAAGCAAGATAACATCAGATGGATAAAAGGGCCATACAGTAGTGATTTTGATTAAGCTGAAAACAATGATTTTGGTTTGGTTGGTTGCTACTTTAAATGGGAATCAGGAAGAACTTGAGGAAAGTTGCTTCTGAGGTAGAACCTGAAGGAAGGAAATCAGTAATGAAATATCTACATATCCCAGCTTCTCAATGTTTCTCCATCTGTGAAATAAGATACAGGGCTATTCTGATGATGAAATATAGGAATGAATGGAAAACACTTAGCACTTACCTAATAAGTGTGGGAAGCCTTTCTTGTGACTGCCTGCTCCTTACGACATCAAAGCACAAAGCAGAGTTAGCTTTTAATCTTATTAACAGTAAAGTAAGTCACCAAGTTAGAGCTTCCCAGATGGCTCAGCGGTAAAGAATCCGCCTGCCAATGCAGGAGATGCAGGTTTGATCCCTGGGTTGGGAAGATCCCCTGGCGAAGGAAATGGCAACCCAATCCCGTATTCTTGCCTGGGAAATCCATAGATAGAGGAGCCTAGTGGGCTACATACAGTCCATGGGGTTGCAAAAGAGTTGGACTGGACTTAGTGACTAAAAAACAACAAAGTTAACAAGTTAGCTCAAGAATGAGAAATTAAATCTACTCTCTCATCTCTAGATGTCATTTCACAATCCAGGCGCTCTAGATTACTCCATACCTGGGGATTCATAAAGATGGTTACTGTCACCATCCTCCTGTCTCTAAGTTAGCTGGGCAGTTAGCACAATACTGTTGAGATAGCCAAATCACATTTAGTGTATCTGAAGATTTAGTCCAGGATTAACATGATACTCTGCCTTTTAAGATATTTTAAGATTAGCAATTTACACAGAAGTCCCCAGAGGCTGCTGCCTTGTCTCGTTGATGCCACTAGTTTGGTTACACAGCTAATTCCATCAGAGCCACTGAACCAAATGTTCGTGTGTGTGAAGAGAGTCCATGAGTCAATTGCCAGCACAGAATTCTTCCTGACATAGGAAGGCAGATGATCTCAACTTCAGAGTGCATACAGTGCAGATTTCTAGTTGAATGGCTCTTGACAATAGTGTCCTCTGAAACATAATGCCTGGCCAGGAGCCAGTGATTATGCCACCATACAAATCACCATGCATCTGATGCCAGAATGCCTCTGTGCATGGTAACAACAAGAGTTCTCAGTCCTGGTGTTCCACAAGATGTTGCGTTGGCTCTTTTATTCTTTATCAGATCCTGGAATTAAAGATTTTATTTAGATGGCTTTCAGGAAACAAGCAATGGTGGTAGAAAAGGAAAAGAGGAGATTTTAGTGTAGTTTAAGAAACAGCTCTGTTATTATATGATTCCCATTAGGATGAAATCAGCCTATGTTTTGAAACCTAGTTTTATTAATTGTTTAATAGATATTTTCACTTTAAAGCTCTTGTTTAATTATAGAAGTAAAACAGCTTGGTTCAAACTGTTAGCTAATGATCCATGTATCATTTTAGTAACTGCTAGCTTCTTTCAGAAATGCATTAATTTTGTAAGAATTATAGACTTTCAAATGTGAAAACAGTTTTTTTAAGATTAATAAATTATAAAGCTTATGATTCACTTTAATATTATTTTCTATAACATATTATAAACCTAAACTTAGTAGAACATTCCTAAGATATAAGCTTCTATTTTAATTTACATTTTGTTGTCTTTTTAAAAGTAAAAGTAGATAGATCATACTGTATTTGTCATTGATGACACAAATGAAATCTAAGTTATACAGAATTCAAAAGGAATTATGTACCAGTTAAAATATTTAGTTAAAATATTCCATCTCCAACTATGAAATTGTCTACTGATTTTAAACACCACCTTATTCTGGAAATAACTCATCAGAGCATTTTCACATTAAATAAGTAGATCTAAACATTGTATTTGGTGGGAATAATAATTATTCAAGATGAGGGAACACCCAGAACCCTAAATACTACTGGTAAGCAGACATATATAACAACACTAAAAGAAATGTTTTCCCCAATGAAGCTATAGTTGCCGATGTTTCTTCCTTTTGGTTGCTTTTCACTTAGTAAAACATTTTCTATTCTAGATATAGGCATTGGCCAATTATGAAAACTGTAAGAGTTTCTTTTAAATATGCCAAGCAATTTCAAAAGAAAAGAAAAAAAATGATTGAAAAGGTTTCTTGTGGTTTGAAAATGCCTTCCAAATATTCATTAAACATTTAAGTGAGTAAATTTGTAGAATATGTTTCTGACATTGGCACTGGTTCTGTGGTATTTCTCTGATCAGATGGAAGTGCTGTGTATATGCAGAGTGCATTCAGTTCATTCATGCATAAACAATATCATTTTCATAAATTAAAACCTCCCCTGCAGAAGGAACATCTGTGCCTGCCTTTGAATAAAAGATGGTGGCATGTGAGTTACTCCTTGACTGACTGAAAGAATCTCTAAGCTTAGAATGAAGTTATACATGTAAAATGCGGAGGGGCAATATCAAACCTAATTTGGAGTCTTCATTCCTACCTTACAAAAAATAATCCACAGATTTCGCTGCTTGCTGTTTTAAAAGCTGGAATTCTTAAATGGCATCCTCTTATTTCTTCTGTTCATTACAGCAACAGTTTTTAGTTTGCATGAAGAAGTTTAATTTTCATTATAGGTGAAACTGAGCTGCTGAATAGATCACATAAGATCTGAATGTTCACTTTATGGTGTCCTAGGCTGGAAGGCTGGCAGTGTTCAGATATCATCTCAGTATTATGTCTCTTAAAGAAAGAACAGTGAAAGCAATCTTGGCTATAGGAAGCAACAGCTTGATTCCAAAATAACAACTCTGTTTCACTTGGAATGAGATGATTGCATTTTGGATTAAGTTGGGACTAACTTAAAAGTATTTCTGCCATGTGATGAAGGCTGATGGAAAACATGCTAAAATGATATACTTTAAATTGCACTCAAACATTTTTTTAATGTTGAAATATTCCTTACTGCTACTGCCACTGCTTGACGTAGCCCCGTTGGCCATGTTATTAGTATAGCTAATTGTTCCTGTCCATTAGATTACTCACATTTTTCTGGAGCAGCTTGCTAAATGAGGTCAGCTTTCTGGAACCCCTAAATCACCAATGAGAACGGGATTAAAGGAACAAGCTTGGGAAGGGAGGTAGTCATCCAACGTGGCATCCGAATCAGAGGAAGAACAATGGAGTCACTAATGACAGTAATCAGAGCACCACAGTAGAGCCAGGGCACAAGTGGCAACATGCTATTGCCTAGAAACTGCTCCTGTCAGTCAACACATCCAGAGGGAGAGAAATGCCAAACTTTTTCAGCGGCCTTACCAATGGACAGAATCATCTCTACGTTTTTTTCGGTGAGTTCCATTTATGAAACAGGAGAACAGTACACCAAAGGGGGTGAGGAAACAATTAGACCATCCAAAACATATCACAGTACAAATAGCATGTTCTTGAGTACAAGTAGTTCATTACTACTTTTTGCTGAAGAATTACTGAAATCATCACAATTACATAACAATGATAAAATGCCACTTCTTGGATTCTTTAATCAAATCATTTCTCTCATATTCTAAAAGTATATCACTTTCTCTTCAGGATATGACTGTTTTGCAGTAGAGAATGTTTCAGTTCAGGTACAGATAGAAAAGGACTAAGAAAAAGGTAAAAAAAAAATTTAGTATGTTCTTAGATATGTAGATAAACTAAGCTAGGATACTTGTTTGGGTCTTGTTTGTTAAGAATTAACTAAATCCCCTCTAAAAAAAATCGAAGAAAACACAAACTCATAAAGGGATGGAAACCAAAACCAAAAATACAACTGTTGGTCTCTTCACAAACCTCACCCAACCCCAGCCTCATAGTCCAAGTAATGAAATATCAGTTAGGTTCATTCTTTAACTACAAAGAGTTGGTCACTCCCTAAGCAAGATAAACAGACTAGAGAGTTTGTGTTAAACTAAACTTTTTAATTTTTTTCTACAAATAGAACTTAGTATTTTTTTAACTCAGCAAGTTAAGCAATTGTTCTCCTTAGGAATTATTTTTTTTTAATCACTTTAAGAAGAAATGCAACAATTGTTCAGATTTTTCAATACTATTTTATTGCAACTGGATGAGTGTTTTCTAAGTTGTGCATTACACCATAATATACAGGATTACAAACAAGATTACAGTACATATTGATTCCAGTGGTACCAGTATCACATCTCAAACAGCACTTATTCTGGACTGCATTTTACATGCAATAGCTATTGTTCTAATTATGAATTAAATGGTTTGAATTTATTTAAGCTACTGTACTAATTGACTACAATAGGTATAAAATCCCAACATTAACAACCTGATTAGATTTAGGCTCAGATTCATTACATGAATATATGACAAACCACCATTTGTGTGACTATGTATAAAATCATGCATTTATATTTTCTGGAAACATCATTCTCTGTAAAATCATGGGATGCAAAGGAGTAAAAGACTAAAAAGAAACAGTGCAAATTGTATGTGATAGTCAAGCAGCTTTTGATTTAAAGAAGGGTATGTTGGCATTTGTTTATAATATGTATATACAAGCTTGAGCAAGTACTGAATTGATATGTTTTGATAGGGAATACATCTCTTGTTTTTATTCATTCTCTTAAGAATTATGGATCTGGTTTTCATTTTAAGGAGAGAGAACGACTTTAAAGTGAAATGAACTGCTCAAATTGTGCAATTTTCTTTAACAATTAGAGAAGAAAGAAGTGCTAAGGCAACACAACAACTTTCTAAGCACTTTTCTGCTGGTTTAAATTAGTTAAATTATTTTGTATAAATTAGATATAATTTCTACTTTTCTGATATGTATAAAAATTGATGAAGCTGCATGGTTTTAAAATAGGAAATCCACATTATAAAAAGTCATTAAAAATTCTGTACAAAATCACAACAAAATAATTCAGCATGGGAAAGGTAACAAGTAGTAAAATGCTGGTTGAAAAATATATATTTATATATATTTTAATTGGCCCATTACTAGTTTAAAAATTGCATAGATCCTAATTATTGCTTGTGATTTTGTTATCCCGATCAGATAATTAATATGATCTGAATACAGCTGCACCAAATTTGTGGTGCATTTTTTTTAACTTTACTGTATTATTTTTTTAAAATAGAAGAGCTATAGAAAATAATACATAAAGTGAACAGGAACTTTGATCCCCTGTTTCTACCAAAGGCAGTAACGACAATAAATACATATATCACTTGAAGCTTGGAGTATTTGCACTTTGCAGCAGTAATACTCAAAGGGCTGCCTTTTGTAAACACGACAGTCACTGTTTAAGCACAGTGGGTTCGTTTCCCAGGGACGGTGAAACTGACGTGCCTCTAATCGTGAAAGATGGCATTGAGCTGGGCACTCATGACTCGCTCATGATGTGAATGGCTATCGAAGGACATAATATTGTCTATAGGGATCTCACAGCGAGGGGCAGAGGCGCCCGAGAAGACTGATCCGTGGCTTTGGGCCCCTGCCAGGGTCGCTGCAGGATAGTGCATGGTAAAGGCATAATTTTTCTCAAACTCGGCGGACGGTTCGTGTTTGAAAGAGAAGTTGCCATTGATGCTGAGCGGCGGGCTGAGGGGTCCGTCAAAGGAAGGGCTGGTGCAATCAGTCAGAGGGCTCTCAAAGAAAGGTTCCAGCGCTGCGCTGTAGGCGTGAGGCGGCGGCTTGACGTGGAAGACATGGGAGCTGTCCATGGTGCCGTAGGGCGGGCTGGGCAGCCCCGGAGACTGGTAGGAATAGGGGTGCACAGGGAACGAAGCGCTGGCGGTCGGCAGGTGAGCAGGCATGTCTTGGTTCTGCTCAGGCAGAAAAGTTCGAGGATTGAGCTGCAGGCAGCCAGCAACCAGGTTGGTGGTGGGCTGGGATAAACCCTTGCAGAGCGTCTGTACAAAGGAGACCAGGTCAGGGCTTTTCCCTGAACGCAAGATTTCTGACAGAGCCCAGATGTAGTTTTTGGCCAAGCGCAGTGTCTCGATTTTGGACAGCTTCTGCGTCTTAGAGTAGCAGGGCACCACCTTGCGCAGGTTGTCCAGCGCTGCGTTCAGCCCGTGCATGCGGTTCCGCTCCCGGGCGTTGGCTTTCATGCGTCTCAGCTTAAAACGCTCGAGGCGCGCCTTCGTCATCTTCTTCTTTTTGGGGCCGCGTCTCTTAGGCTTTTGATCGTCGTCCTCCTCTTCCTCTTCTTCCTCCTCTTCCAGGTCCTCATCTTCCTCCTCCTCCTCTCCCCCGTTCCTCAGTGAGTCCTCTTCCGCGTTCATGGCTTCGAGGTCATCCTCCTTTTTGTCTGTCTCGTGCTCCTCGTCCTGAGAACTAAGACACTCATCTGTCCAGCTTGGAGGACCCTGGGGCTGAGGCTCTCCCATCAGCCCACTCTCGCTGTAGGATTTGGTCATGGTTAGGTTTCCTACATTCAACAGGGGAGAGGGGAAAACAGAAAAGGAGAAAAACGCTACATTCAAAAACTACAAAGGCCTTCAGCTCTCACTAGTCCTAGAGAAATGCATATGAAAAGAACTACCAGCGGATTACAAAATGAATGCCCCCGAGGAAAAGTTTAAATGCAGTTTTATAATGGCCTGTGTGTGCCCGGCTGGCACGTAGGAGACAGGACCGGGCTGCGTTCGAATAGGAGCTAGAATAAGTGTCATAAGTATACTTCTGGTGTATGTTTCCTTGTGATTAAGTGTGTTTATAGTGATTATCCGGTAGGATAATGTGTGTGAAAATAAGTGTGAATTTCGGCGACTTCATGTTTATTTGCATGAGTTCAAAGTCAAAACTCCACAAAAAAAGACGAGTTTGAAAATTACAATTATGTTCCATCTCGGTTCTGGCCTCCCCGCACTCGGCGATTAAAGTTGAAGATCCCTTACGTAATTTACTAACGCTGGCAGTGATTTTTAAGAAGATTATACGGAGTGGAGATTGAAAAGCAAATGCATGGTGGAGAAAAAGTATTTTCCACAAAATTATTTCACCATCAACGAAACATCTGGTAACAAAAGTGGGCGGGGGGTTTCCATCCCACCCTTGCCTTTCTTTTCTTACCTCCCATCCCGCTGACCCTCTGCTGAATTTCCACCTTGTATAAAAGCGCTTGCTACCGGGCCAGAACCCGGGGCGCGGCGCAGAGGGCTCCTCCGCGCGCCGGGGATCAGGTGCGAAAGGCTCCTCTCTAATAAACAGCCCATTGAAAGGGCCGCCCGCTCTTTATTGGGGCTTTTCAAAGTTCGCCTCAAACCTCCCTTTAAAAGATTGAGTAATTATAATGGTCAGCAAATGGCAATGGCGAAGTTGCTGCTTCTTATAAGGAAAATAAAAAGCCTTTAGTTAGACAACTGAATTTCTGGCTCCTGCAGTGGGTGCTGGGGACTTGGCCGACTCTGGGACAGTAACAGGTAGCAGGAGTGGGTCCCTCTCTCTTTCTCCACATTTTATCCCCTCTCAACTAAAGTACCTCTCAACTCGGTTTATTTTCTAGGGTGTGTATATTCAAAGTATCAATACCCCTTTCATTCAATGAAAAAATAATTTGCTATTCCCAACGTGCATAAAATACATGTCTACAAAATAAATCTTGGTAACGTGGGCTTTTTTTTTCGCCCTTATTGATAGAAGTGAAATACTGAAGTAGTTATCTGCTTTCAGAACTTTGGAATCACCACTAGGAAATAATCATAGAGCTATAGGACATTATATTTTTAAAAAATCCACAGACGCTCCTATACTTTTTCCCCTCCAAAAAACAAACAACAACAACAAAAAAAGTAAAACATTTTTAAAAATGATTAGGCCTGCAGCGGGTATTTGAGTGATGCGACTCAAACTGTGTGCGTATTCGCCTTGCAATTATGAAAAGGAATGCCTGTCTCAACGCATAAACGCGCTTACAGACGCACACATACAGAATATGTAGGTACATCTTCAATTGCTTTTATTCCTAATAAAAATTAAAGGATTTAATTACCTGCAGTTGTTAGTAAGTCCTGAGCAGTGATGGTCTCATAACCCTGGGGCCTCTGGGCGCCGTGCCTTCTGCGTGGGGCGAATTCCTCGTGTCCCGGCAGCGCGGGCGCTCAGGTTATATAGCCGAGTTGGTGATGCTGAGCGCGGGCGGGGCCAGGAGCCTAGCGGGCGAGCAGGTTCCAGCGGCCCGCGCCTGCGCACGCGCCGGGGTTCCGCGCTCCCTTCCCTTCCGCCCTCCTCCTCCCGCCCCCGCCCCTTCAGCTTTGCTCCTCTCCCACCCGCATCCGACTCCAGCTCCCCTCTCCTCTACCCCTACCCCCGCCCCATCTCCTTCCTCCCCGGCATGCGCCATATGGTCCTCCCAGTCCAGCCAAGAGCCGGGGACCACGTGACCTGCCCATTTGTATGCCGCGGAGCGCTCCATTCCGGCCCCTTTGTGGCCAGAAGAAAGTGGCCCATCTGTCGCCAGTTAGAGACTCCGCGGACCTGTTTTTACCCGCAGGAGAGATTAACCCTTTCAGGCGGCAGAAGGGAGAAGGGGCGCGCGGTGGGGGGAGAGACGGGGGGAAGGAGTTGCAGAGAAGAGAGCGCGAAAGCGAACACCGACTGGCTTTAGATCAGAGTGAGTGGCCCGCGTTGGGGCGGTAAGTAGGGCAAAGGTGAAAGAAGCAGAAGCCGAGACTCCTTTGGACTCCTCGCCCAGGCACTGGCTTCCTGGGCACTCCCTGCCCTCTCTAAGGTGTCAATCTCTTGATTTCTCCTTCTTAGTAGACGCTTTGTTCGTTGGCACCAAAGGGTGGCTTCTCCCAGTCTCCACCAGCCCCTTAAGCAACATATATTCTGTATTAAAACAGCTTTATCTGTAAACGCAGCTGTGAGACTAGTCCCTAGCCTCCTTAACTGGGTCGCCCACGCCCAACCTCAACAGTAGAGAAAATTTGGTACTGGTCACTCTACTTCAGCATCCGTGCAACCCGGCCCTCGTGGCCCTCGTCTGCCCTTGTCCCTGGAGACTCCTCACTCTGGCCATATACCCCTCTTGCCCGTAGTCCTTGTCCTCAGATCAAGCTAGTCCTTGGCTTCAGTGGCCTCCGGAGCTCTCTTGCATGAAAGCTAGAGGACTTCTCTGACGCTAAGATTCTGCCGTTTAACCAAGGTCATTGGATGGATGTAAAGCTGCCTTGTCCCCCCTTGGTCCCCACTTTCAAGCTTGCAAATAGGAACTTGGTTGAGACAAGCCTTCTCAAAGGGAGGATGCAAAGAGCCTATTCTAAAGGTGGTCCTTTTCACTCCTCTTCCTAGAAAGGGCATTAGTACAACTCTAGGAAGGGCTGATGGCTACTTTTCCAGACCTTAAAGACTGATGTGACCCTCTACCTTGCAGGTCAAGCAAAAACCAGAGCTTCCTAATTCTAAAGGAGCCATATTTGTGTTAAAATGGTGATTCTTTATTCACCTGTTTCCACCAAGGCATGTTTCAGAATTAAGTTGGCTGTATCTCTTCCCTGTCCACTCTTTCTCCACCAGACTCTCCTCTAATCCTCCATTAACTAACCCCTTATCCCCTCCCAGACCCGTGTCCCCTTACAATGAATGCTGTGAACTTGAATTGCTTATTTAAAGGCAATTGCTCTAAAAGCCCCTTGAGTTTGCAAACAGTGTCAGGCTGAGCCGCTGGGGTTGGGTGCATCTGGGGACAAAAGAAGGGATGTTGTGGGGAGGGGCAGAGGGTCCTAACATTATCGCTGTGTCTAGAAGTCTGCATGCAACCTGAAAGAGGAATAAAGGGATGGGAGATCCCCTTGCCCAAAGCGTAGCATGACCCATGCTGAGCTTCCAGGGCAAAACTGTACAGAGTTTTGGCTTTTGCCTTTACTCATAAGTGTACCAGGATCGCAGAAGAGGACAGAAGAATTCACCCAGGAGCTTAGTCTTGGTATTTACCCTGTACAGTCTTTATCTTAAGTGATGGGTTAAAACCTGAGGGCCATCTGAGTAACAGCCTGCAGGGGCCGGTCCCCAACTTGGAGGTCCCAGGACACGCGCGGGTGACCAAGTGTTGCCATTCTCCCAGCAGTTGCCCCGACAGCCTAGCCCACCGTGCCCGCGGGGATGTGCCCTGGCCCTCATTTCTCAGTCTTAGGAGAGCTTCAGAGGGGGTGCTGGGGGCGAGAGGGAAGAGGGCTTCAGCTACCCCGAAGGCCTGCGGATGGCCTAGGGGGTCCCCCACTCAGAAGGCAACTTCCTCAGTTTGGGACACCCGGTGGAGTACAGGAGATTCTTGGTAGGGCCAGATGTTCCTGGGCAGGCAAGAAAGGGAAATGTGGGTATGTCGCCAGCCGAGAGACTCCGGTGCGGGAATTAACTAAACTCCTTCTGCTCTTGATAGATTCACCCTTAATCCCGCTCTCAGTGAGCCTCTGGGCGCCCTGGGCCGACACGCCTGGGCGCGGGGAACGTCTACCCACGGTGCGCCTCGCGGTGGAGATTGCCCACCCCCCTTACCCCCACTCCGTCCCCCTACCCGCTCACCCCGACCCCCACCCCCGCCCCGGGAGACTGCAGGCCAGTAGTCAGATCTGGAAGGGAAGAGGCCTGGATTGAGTTGCCTTTTGTTGGGAGGGGAAGGGGTTGGAGGTCGGGGGGAAGAAATTAGGGCCAGAGGACAGTGGCAGCCGCAACGCTCAGGGAGGATTGACTGCCGGCGTGGCTGGCTTAGTACCGTGGAATAGTCGCGGTCCCGTCCTGCCTCCGTATTTTCTTCTCCCTCTTTTGAACTTTCTTTCGACGGTTGCACACTGTCCCTCTCCCAAGTCTCTAAATCCTCTCCTTGTCCCTCTGTCCCCACAGCCCGTTAGCGGTAGACCTTCCAGCTCCCGTCCCCACTGGGCGCTGCAGGCCGCCGAGCGGCACGCGAACCGCACGCGCGGGCAACAAAAGCCGCTTTCATGACTCACTGCCCTCGAGCAATGCCCCGAATCTGTCGCCCCCCACCCCCAGCCCCGGGCCCTCGCTTGGAGCGCGCGGCGCGGCCCGGGCGGTCCCGGCCGTTACAGCGGCTGCCAGAGCGCCGGCGGGAAGGGAGCGCGAGGCGGCGAGGGGAGTGTGGCCTGGGCGGGGAGGCTGGGGTGGGGGGAGGCGTGTGGCACCGCGTGTGGAGGTGTGGGGGGAGGAGACGGGGGGATGGAGGCGGGAGGCCGGGACTTAGGGGCTGGGAAGCGTGTAGCTGGCGGGCGAAGGGGGTGGTGCGGCGCATTCACAGGGCTAAGATAAAGAGCTGGGGCCGGGCTGGCGTCCCCGGCGGTGACCTGTTTCTCGGGGAAACAGATGCTCGCTCTAGCAAAGGGAGGTCTGCGTTCAATGCAAGTATTACGTACGACCCGGGCGGCCCCACCGACCTCCAGCGGCGCCCGCGCCCTCTCCCACCCCTCCCAGGAGAGGGGTGTGCCGGCCTGGGCACGTTCGAGGCGCGGGAGGAGGTGAGCGGCGAGCGAGACCGTAGGGTGCAGGGTCCGCTGGAAGACCGAGAGCTGCAGGTCCTCATAGGCCGCGTGGCTCAGAAGCCCTTGGGAGGCCTTGGGGGTTCTGCCCAGATCGCGGGCTCAGCGCGGGGTTTGCGCCTTCGCCCCCAGGGAGGCCACGGTGCGCCCAGATCCTGGCCAGAGGCTGGAGCTGCCCGGGCTCGACAGGCGGGCGGCGGGGGAGAGCCGGGAGCAAAAGAGTAGCTATTAAAATGCCTTGCCGTCGCCCCGAGCGCAAAACCCGTCCTCCCCAAATCTCCTGGGCTTGCGGCATAATCTTAATTAAGATAATTGATTCATATTGCACCTGCGAGAACGGGGGGGAAAATTGATTCCAACCCCCAACCCCACAAATCGCTTAGAGCTATTGGATGGAGCTCGACGCGGCTGTGATTTGGGGAGTGATTTAGCACCAGACTTCCCCAACTCGGTCCGCCTGGGCTCTTTTATTTATTATTTACGAGCTCCTAATCCCTCCAGGGCATGGGCAGCTCCCCTCATGGCGCCTACAGACCCCAAGGGACTTCATCTTCGATTCCCAGGCAAGAGTGAGGGGCTTTCCTTAAACCATCCATCCAACACCCGTATCACCAACGCAAAATCAACTCAGCTCCAAGTAATGGCTGGAGCGGGTTACTGACACAATTGCCCAAGGCCTTGTGTGTCAGATGGGCTATGTGTGTGCCTATGGGAGTGTGCTTAAGTGTACAGTGTATGTGACTGAGTGTACAAAAGAATATGTGTGAATGTGCATATGAGCCTATGTGATCGTTAATATCTGTGTAATTTGTCAGTGTGAATGTGTAAGTTATGTGAGGGGGTGAGTGTGCACGAGTGTGTGTTCGTGGGTTCTCCTGCTCTCAGGTGAGGACTATAAACAGAGGGGACTCACACCTGTTTCAGCTGGATTGAGAAAGAGCATGCTGTCTAAAGGGGACCTCAACGGGGTGGATAACCCACAAACGGCGGGTTGTTTGCCAACCTTTGCCTTAACAAAGAGCAACAGGCCAACTCAAATCCCCGGTAGTTGGTGTTGCTGCTTGAGTGGACAGCAGAGACACACCGATGGCACTTGAGCTTCTCTTGAACAATGCTGCTGCAGGGGTTCAAGTTCCCCAAACCAGGACAAGCCTGGCAAGCCTGGTTTAGAGCCCCAGATAGCTTGTAGGAAAAGTGGCTTCCTCAGGGTATCAGCACCGTGGACAATTCCTACTTATGAAACTCCCAGTATTAAGGTTCAGCAAAACGACTCCCCTTCCAGTGGCTTTCGCTTTTTCCTGTTGGCTTTCTTTCACAAAACCACTGACTCCCACATCCTGAAATTTTAATCAGAGAGCCCTCTTAATCTGAATTTAATTAGCAACCTCCTTTTCAGGATGTTTCCAGGAAAACTAGATATCCAGGTTTAGGGGAGAGGGAAGTTTAAATTATAATTTGAACTAGTGAGTCTGAAACAAAGAAACTGTACATTGAATAACTTTCAGAAAGATAGTCATTGTTCTAATATTTGCGCTTATCTGGCACATCGCATCTAAACCAAAATGAATTCATTTTTTGCCCACAGAAACAAAAAAATGTAAAAATGATTTTACTTTTGTTTTATTGAGTATACATTTTATTGGTAATAGAAATCTCTCTCCATCCCCATCATCATATCAATTGTCCAGTTATTTCATACTATAAACATTTCTATTAAATTAGTGGGGAAATAAACCAAAGCTAAATGGAATATTTGCTCAGATTTGGTGAGCCACACAATTATCTAAATCATACCAGACTTAGAATATTGCACGAATACACCACGTCCAAAATAACTGGAACAAGTCCTGTAGGAAAGAGCAAGCACCTTTTGTAATTCAAATACCTTAGAAATGTATACCATACACCTCTCCCAATTATGGATGTAATTTTCAAATGTTATGAGCAACCAGAATCCTTATTAAATATTATTCAGACTTTGTTGAAATGGAAAATATAACTATTTTTAATTCAAGAATTTATCCCTAGAGGCTCATCTTTTTAAAATAACATGTTTTTCCTCTTTAACAAATACATTTTCACATAAATTAAATATTGATAATTTGACCTTTTATGTCTTTAACTAATCAAAGGGGGAAAATTCCAAATGTAGATCTCAGAGTTTGGCCCTGGTGGGTCTTTCCGCTTGAGTAGGCACTGAGATTAAAGGAGTTGAACTTCCTCTTTCACTGCTCTCTCCTTGCACTAATTGCTTATGCAAAAAATGCAGATTTGTATTAATTAGTAACTCCACTGATTAGTTCTGTGGTATTTTCACATAATAAATCATGCTGCAGACATGAATTTTGGCACATCACCCAGTAGAGGCTCAGGCTGCAATACAGATTTCATATTAAAATAAAATCTCTAACTAAACCTACCTTTCTGATGCAGGTACCATGAGCAGCCACCTGCTGGGAGCACCTGCCATGGGAAATTACTTTCACTCAGTGACAAGCCACTTTTGGAGCCCAAATAGGACAATCTGATTATGAGGTTAGGTTCTCATAACAAATAAACAAGTAAATAAACACACAAATGCACGCCTAAATGACACAAATGTGCCTAGTGTGAAAGTTACTCAGTCATGTCCAACTCTTTGAGACTCCATGGACTACACAGGCCGTGGGATTCTCCAGGCCAGAATACTGGAGTGGGTAGCTGTTCCCTTCTCCAGGGCATCTTCCCAACCCAGGGATCGAACCCAGGTCTGCACATGGCAGGCGGATTCTTTACTATCTTAGCCACCAGAGAAGCCTAGACATTTTGCAGACAATGATGTTATAATAAAGAATCTTCTTGTAATGGGACCAGATTTTTAAAACAACTTCTCAGGTTATGAATACACACTTCAGTCTATTTTCCTCTTGTGAGGTCTTTTCTCCTTTGTGAGATGGTCTGTTAGCTTGAGATTCTTTCATCACTCATCCTCTGACTCATCTCCCTAGGCAAGCAAGCTTGTTCAGGAAGTAAAAGAGGGACAGAAAAGCATCTGAGGGAGAGGTGTGAATGCCAAGAGCCATCTCAAAGGAAACTGGCCACCCCTGCGATCCCAGCATATGGTGAGAAGCTATGAGGTCAGATACCCACAGCTGTCTGATATGAGACAAACTCTCCACTCTCCATGGGTAACTATATGAGCCTCTACACAACTTTTCCTTGAAAACTGTTTAATTTGATGAGGCAGGTTACAGTCAATATTGCCAAGATTATAAATTAGACCCAGGTGTCTTCTGTGTTCCCCACCAACCCTTTATACTTCCTTGTTTTCTAGCCATTGGTGACACCTTTCCAAGTCCCTGCAGGTGTTCTCAGCATGTTTATGCTCTTTCCTGGTCCATGCCTACTGTTGATAAATATCCATGAGTTCATGCTTCTTAAGAATTTAGAGAAACGCTTAATCTGATGCCCTACTAGGAGTGCTTGCAAAGTCACAGGGCACAAATAAACAGGAATGAGTGCTTAATGTTCACATTCAGAGATGAGTAAAGTCTGAGGGAGGTGTATTTTGGATGGAGACTGGGGCAACATGCTCTGCTGCAGTTGTGCTATGCAATAACAGTCTGCCTACCTTCCTGACGTGTCCTGAGGCAACGGTAAATGTGGCTGGGGGTGAGAAGGGTATGGCCTCTAGGGAGGCTGTCTCTAACCATTGTCTACTGAATCTTTCAGGTGCTTTGTTGGTGAGAGGGAAATGGCTGCATTTTGTGGTCTTTTTATCTGTTTATCTTGGATGTGAATAATTTCTTTAAGGAACTAAATTGAAAAAGGTCAAGAGAACAGATATAATTTAAAGCAGCCCTCTATTAAGTCAAATATGCCTTCTTCTCCTTTGAATTCACTCTTGAATCCCACTTCATCTGGCTTGATACGGACAAGATTTATCACATCTGATGGGAAAGCCAACCTATACTTGTCACGTTGGTCCACAGTGCTGTGGTGTAGGCTATGTGGAGAGCCAGAGCTAAGCATAAGCAAAGGCTGTAGAGTTGCTTTAAAGTAGCTTTTCTCCTCATTCCCTTCATTTCAGAATCTGCCTGTTTCACTGAGTAAAACATGTATTCATCAAATCTATATTGAGGGCTACTATGTGCCAGGCACTGCTAAGTACCAGGTGTACATGGCTAAAGAGAAACAGACATTACTCTCCGCTTTCTCAAACCCTTCTATCTGGTGAAAGAGAGGTGCTTTAATAAGATTTACTTACAAGTTCCCAGGTGGCTCAGTGGTAAAGAATCAGCCTGCCAATGCAGGAGATACAGGAGACACAGGTTCGATCCCTGGGTGGGGAAGATTCCCTGGAAGAGGAAATGGCAACCCACTCCAATATTCTTGCCTGGAAAATTCCATGGACAGAGGAGCCTGGTGGGCTGAAGTCCATGGGGTTGCAAACAGTTGGCCATGACTGAGCATGAGTATACACCCATCTTACTTGAGATTAGTACAGGGAAGGAAAATAAAACACATCAATCCAAAAATGCTAAGGACAAAGGAACTCAACAAAGACTGAAGTGGGAGGGTTCCTGAGGAAACAGAGTTCTAAGGTAATGAGAAGGGTGTTACCCGCTGATATAGGAAATGATGTAGATAAATTATTCTACATCATAGAAATAACCTTTCCCATAAAAAGCACACTATTCAAGAATTACACTAAAGTGTGTTCTTCTTGAGGGGTTCAAATTGTTTTGCATCTGGATATATCTAGGTCATGTTAGCCTTTGATAAAGAACTGAAGACATTTGTTTTCATTTGGGAAAACTGTCGTATGTAGTTATAACTGCATTCAAATGGGTATATCTTTCCTTTTCTCCTTTGACTTTAGCTTCTCTTCTTTTCTCAGCTATTTGTAAGGCCTCCTCAGACAACCATTTTGCCTTTGCATTTCTTTTTCTTGGGGGTGGTCTTGATAACCACCTGCTGTACAATGTCACAACCCCCATCCATAGTTCTTCAGGCACTCTATCAGATCTAATCCTTGAATCTATTTGTCACTTCCTTTGTATAATCATAAGGGATTTAATTTAGGTTGTACCTGAATGGCCTTGTGGTTTTCCCTACTTCAATTTAAGTCTGAATTTGGCAATAAGGAGTTCATGATCTGAGCCACAGTCAGCTCCTGCTCTTGTTTTTGCTGACTGTATAGAGCTGCATCCATCTTTGGCTGCAAAACATATAATCAATCTGATTTCAATATTGACCATCTGGTGATATCCATGTGTAGAGTTTTCTCTTGTGTTGTTGGAAGAGGGTGTTTGCTATGACCAGTGTGTTCTCTTGGCAAAACTCTGTTAGATTTGACCTGCTTTATTTTGTACTTCAAGGCCAAATTTTCCTGTTATTTCAGGTATCTCTTGACTTCCTACTTTTGCACTCCAGTCCCCTATAATGAAAAGGACACCTTTTTTGGGTGTTAGTTCTAGAAGGCCTTATAGGTCTTCATAGAACTAACTATTCAACTTCAGCCTCTTCCACATTACTGGTTGAGGCATAGACTTGGATTACTGTGATATTGAATGGGGTTTGCCTTGGAAACAGATCATTCTGTCATTTTTGAGATTACATCCAAGTAATGCATTTTGGATTCTTTTGTTGACTATGATGGCTACTCCATTTCATCTAAGGGATTCTTGCCCACAGTAGTAGATAAAATGGTCATCTGAGTTAAATTCACCCATTCCAATCCATTTTAGTTCACTGATTCCTAAAATGTCAATATTCACTCTTGCCATCTCCTATTTGACGTCTTTCAATTTTCCTTGAGTCATGGACCTAACATTCCAGGTTCCTATGCAATATTGCTCTTTACAGTATCAGACTTTACTTCCATCCCCAGTCACATCCACAACTGGGTGTTGTTTTTTCTTTGGCTCCATCTCTTTATTTTTTCTGGAGTTATTTCTCCACTGATCTCCAGTAACATATGGGGCACCTACTGACCTGGGGAGTTAATCTTTCAATGTACTCTTTTTGCCTTTTCATATACTGTTCATGAGGTTCTCAAGGCAAGAATACTGAAGTGGTTTGCCATGCCCTTCTCCAGTGGACCATGTTTTGTCAGAACTCTCCGCTGTGACCCGTCCGTCTTGGGTGGCCCTACACAGCTTGGCTCATGGTTTCATTGAGTTAGACAAGGCTTTGGTCCGTGTGATCAGTTTGGTTAGTTTTCTGTGATTCTGGTTTTCACAAGATTCCTAATGGGAGAGACTGACTGAGGGAGAAACTGGGTCTTGTTCTGATGGGTGGGGCCATGCTCAGTAAATCTTTAATCCAATTTTCTGTTGATGTCTGGGGCTGTGTTCCCTCCCTGTTGTTTGACCTGAGGCCAAACTATGGTAGAGATAATGAAGATAATGTCGACCTCCTTGAAAGGGCCTGTGCAGAACTGCTGCACTCAGTGCTGTCAACCCTGCAGCAGACCACTGCTGACCCATGCCTCCACTGAGACTCCTGAACACTTACGGGCAAGTCTGAATCAGTCTCATTTGATGTCACTGCTCCTTTCTTTTGGGTCCTGGTGCACAAAGGTTTTGCCCTCCAAGAGTCTGTTTCCCTAGTCCTGTGTAAGTTCTGGTGGCTCTATAATGGGGTTAATGGCGACCTCCTTCAAGAGGGCTTATGCCATACCCAGGTCTGCTGCACCCAGAGCCCCTGCCCCTGAAGCAGGCCACTGCTGACCCATACCTCCACAGGAGATACTGAAACACAGTTCTGGCTCAGTCTCTGGGGTCTCTGGGTCCTGGTGCAAAAAACGTTTGAACCTTCCGAGTGTCTCTGGTGGGTATGGGGTTGATTCTAAACGTGATTTCACCCCTCCTACTATCTTGCTGGGGCTTCTCCTTTGCCCTGGGATGTGGGGTATCTTTTTTTGGTGGGCTTCAACATTCTTCTGTCAACGGTTGTTCAGCATCAAGTTGTAATTTTGGAGTTCTCGCAGGAGAAGATGAGTGCACATCCTTCTACTCTGCCATCTTGTCAATAATGAGTGCAGAGTTCCAAAAAATAGCCAGGAGAGATAAGATAGCCTTCCTCAGTGATCAGTGCAAAGAAATAGAAGAAAAATATAGAACTGGAAAAACTAGAGATCTCGTCAAGAAAATTAGAGATATGAAGACAATATTTCATGCAAAGATGGGCACAATAAATGACAGAAATGGTATGGACCTACAGAAGCAGAAGATATTAAGAATAGATGGCAAGAATACACAGAAGAACTATACAAAAAAGATCTTCATGACCCAGATAACCATGATGGTGTGATCACTCACCTAGAGCCAGACATCCTGGAATGTGAAGTCAAGTGGGCCTTAGGAAGCATCACTGTGAACAAAGCTAGTGGAGGTGATGGAATTCCAGTGGAGCTATTTCAAACCTAAAAGATGATGCTGTGAAAGTGCTGCACTCAATATGCCAGCAAATTGGAAAACTCAGCAGTGGCCACAGGACTGGGAAAGGTCAGTTTTCATTCCAATCTGAAAGAAAGGCAATGCCAGAGAATGTTCAAACTACTGCACAATTGCACTCATCTCACAGGCTAGCCAAGTAATGCTCAAAATTCTCCAAGCCAGGCTTCAACAGTACGTGAAACGTGAACTTCCAGATGTTAAAGCTGGATTTGGAGAAGGCAGAGGAACCAGACATAAAATTGCCAACATCCGTTGGATCATTGAAAAAGCAAGAGAGTTCCAGAAAAACATCTATTTCTGCTTTATTGGCTACGCCAAAGCCTTTGACTGTGTGAATCACAATAAACCGTCGGAAATTCTTCAAGAGATGGGAATACCAGACCACATGACCTTCCTCCTGAGAAGTCTGTATGCAGGTCAAGAAGCAACAGTTAGAACTGGACATGGAACAACAGACTGGTTCCAAATTAGGAAAGGAGTACGTCAAGGGTCAAGTCTGTATATTGTCACCCTACTTATTTAACTTATTTGCAGTGTACATCATATGAAATGCTGGGCTGGAAGAAGATTGCTGGGAGAAATATCAATAACCTCAATAACCTCAGATATGCAGATGACACCACCCTTATGGCAGAAAGCGAAGAAAAACTAAAGAGCCTCTTGATGAAAGTGAAAGAGGAGAGTGAAAAAGTTGGCTTAAAGCTCAACATTCAGAAAACTAAGATCATGGCATCCGGTCCCATCACTTTATGTCAGATAGATGGGGAAACAGTGGAAAGTGACAGACTTTATTTTCTTGGGCTCCAAAATCACTGCAGATGGTGACTGCAGCAATGGAATTAAAAGGCGCTTGTTCCTTGGAAGAAGAGCTGTGACAAATCTAGGCAGCATATTAAAAAGCATAGACATTACTTTGCCAACAAAGGTCCATCTAGTCAAATACATGGTTTTTCCAGTAGTCATGTATGGATGTAAGAGTTGGACCATATAGAAAGCTGAGCACTGAAGAATTGATGCTTTTGAATGTGGTATTGGAGAAGACTCTTGAGAGCCATTTGGACCGCAAGGAGATCAAACCGGTCAATCCTAAAGGAAATTAGTCCTGAATATTCATTGGAAGGACTGATGCTGAAGCTGAAGCTCCGATACTTTGGCCACCTCATGCGAAGAACTGACTCATTGGAAATGACCCTGATGCTCGGAAAGATTGAAGGCAGGAGGAGAAGGGGACGACAGAGGATGAGATGGTTGGATGGCCTCACGGACTTGATGGACATGAGTTTGAGCAAGCTCCAGGAGTTGGTGATAGACAGGGAAGCCTGGCATGCTGCAGTGTATGGGGTTGCAAAAAGTTGGACATAACTGACTGACTGAACTGAGTTATAACTCGGGACTTATTCCATGGCATATTCATTGCATGAACCCTTCTAAAGGAGTATATTTTCACATGGAGATGGGGAGAAGGCAAAAAGAAATGTTGGCATCTCTTATTAATACAATTAAATCATTGCTGGGGGAGGGATGGATTGGGAGTTTGGGACTAGCAGATACAAACTATTATTTATAGAATGGATAAACAACAAAGTCCTAATGTATAGCACAGGGAACCCTATTCAGTATCCTGTCAGTCAGTCAGTCAGTTCAGTCGCTCAGTCATGTCCGACTCTTTGTGACCCCATGAATTGCAGAACGCCAGGCCTCCCTGTCCATCACCATCTCCCGAAGTTCACTCAAACTCATGTCCGTCGAGTCGGTGATGCCATCCAGCCATCTCATCCTCTGTCGTCCCCTTCTCCTCCTGCCCCCAATCCCCCCCAGCATCAGAGTCTTTTCCAATGAGTCAACTCTTCGCATGAGGTGGCCAAAGTATTGGAGTTTCAGCTTTAGCATCAGTCCTTCCAATGAACACCCAGTACCGATTTCCTTTAGGATGGACTGGTTGGATCTCCTTGCAGTCCAAGGGATTCTCAAGAGTCTTCTCCAACACCACAGTTCAAAAGCATCCATTCTTCGGTGCTCAGCTTTCTTCACAGTCCAACTCTCACATCCATACATGACCACTGGAAAAATCATAGCCTTGACTAGACGGACCTTTGTTGGCAAAGTAATGTTTCTGTTTTTTAATATGCTATCTAGGTTGGTCATAACTTTCCTCCCAAGGGGTAAGCATCTTAATTTCATGGCTGCAGTCACCATCTGCAGTGACTTTGGAGCCCCCCCAAAAAAGTCTGACACTGTTTCCACTGTTTCTCCATCCATTTCCCATGAAATGATGGGACCAGAAGCCATGATCTTAGTTTTCTGACTGTTGAGCTTTAGGCCAACTTTTTCACTCTCCTCTTTCACTTTCATCAAGAGGCTCTTTAGTTCCTCTTCACTTTCTGCCATAAGGGTGGTGTCATCTGCATATCTGAGGTTATTGATATTTCTCCTGGCAATCTTGATTCCAGCTTGTGCTTCTTCCTGCTCAGCGTTTCTCATGATGTACTCTGCATATAAGTTAAATAAGTAGGGTGACAATATACAACGTTGACATACTCCTTTTCCTATTTGGAACCAGTCTGTTCCATGTCCAGTTCTAACTGTTGCTTCCTGACCTGCATACAGGTTTCTCAGGAGGCAGGTCGGGTGGTCTGGTATTCCCATCTCTTTCAGAATTTTCCACAGTTTATTGTGATCCACACAATCAAAGGCTTTGGCATAGTCAATAAAGCAGAAATAGATGTTTTTGTGGAACTCTCTTGCTTTTTCCATGATCCAGTGGATGTTGGCAAATTGATCTCTGGTTCCTCTTCCTTTTCTAAAACCAGCTTGAACATCTGGAAGTTCATGGTTCACATATTGCTGAAGCCTCGCTTGGAGAATTTTGAGCATTACTTTGTAAACCACAATGGAAAAGAAAAAAGCACTGCTGATCTTAGCTTCTAAACATGGAGAGATCCCAATAGTCAACAAAACATGCATTTAAATCTGGGTAATAAATAAGCAGATTCATCAAATGCATAATTTAAAAGCATAAAAAGTTACTTTTCTTTTTGTGATGAAAGTCATTGTCAGGAAGAAGACAAGATGGCAGAGTAGAAGGATTTGAGCTCAACTCATATTATGAAAACACCAATCACAAGTGGCCACTGGACGACCATTGACAAAAAAGACTGGGACCTACCAGAAAGGATATTCTATACCCAAAGACAAAAGTTAAGCCACAGCAAAATGATAGGAGGGGCGCTTCTGAGAAATAATCAAATCCCATACCCACTGAGTGAGTGACCCACAAACTGGAAAATAATTACATCACAGAGGTTCTCTCAAGGAGTGAGAGTTCTGAGCCCCATATCAGGCATCCCAGCCTGGCAGTCTGGATCAGGAGGAAGAGCCCCCAGAGCATTTGGTTTTGAAGGACAATGGGTTTACATGCAGGAGACCCACAGGGCTGTGGGAAACAGAGACTCCACTCTTGGAGGGTGCACCAAAGGTTTCAGGTGTTCTAGGACCCAGGGCAGAGCAGTGACCCCACAGGAGCCCAGTCCAGGCCTACCTCGAGGTCTTGGAGGGTCTCCTGGGAGGGTGGGGTTCTGCTGTGACTCACTGTGGGGGCAAAGATGCTGGTGTTGGATGTATTCAGATTTGATGGAGAAATCAAAAGCTTTACAGATAAGCAAAAGCTAAGAGAATTCAGCACCACCAAACCAGCTTTACAACAAATGCTAAGGGAATTTCCCTCAGTGCAAAAGAAAAGGCCACAGTGAGAAGCAAGAAAATTATGAATGGGAAAGCTCATTGGTAAAGGTACATACAGCAAAGGTAGGAAATCACCCACACAAAAATATCATATCACAGCCAGCAACTGTGAGAAGAGGAGAGAACAAATGCAGGATGTTGGAAATGCAACATGTGGAAATAAACTAGCAACTTAAAATAATCTTGTGTGTAAATATACACACACACACACACACACATATACTATACACACACACACATATGTATATATAGACAGCTAGATCAAAACCTCATGGTAACTGCAAACCAAAAATCTACAGTAGATACACACACACACACACACACACAAATGAAAAAACTCATTGTCAGTTTTAGGGAAACCATGTTGTACAAGTGGTCTTTTGGAAGCTACACTGAATGTGGTCCTCACGGATATACTGTACACTAAATGACAGCATTCTTTAGTTCTTCGTGTACATATACAGGCCCAATAATGCCCTCCATGCACTAGCTTCTACTCACACATATGTGTATGTCTCATTTTGTAATCTTTTCCCCATTTATCCCTGATCTGGTCAGTAAAGTCTTGCCTTCCCTCAATTCCTGTATAAATTTTCTGGATATTTCTTACACCAGAATTTTATTTAAATTTACTCAAGTACAAGTTTGAATAAACCACAAGTTTAGAAGAAGGTTTGCCTATTTATACTATCTAGGCTATGGGAACTTAATGCTTTTTATTTTACATTCATAATTGAACTGACAAGTAATCTCATTCTATTTCAATGCAATACAATTCTTTCATTGATAACAACCAGATATGCTACATGAATATTTTTTCTATCTGAAGACTATAAAGTGATGTTTACAGATACTTAAAATTAGTTTAACAATAATATTTTGAAAGTTGTGGTTGCTTTGATTTCTTATTTCTTTTTACACAAGTATCTACAAGCCACTGTATGTAATCAAACATCAATTTTAGTACACAGGAGAGTCCTAGAAACTATTAATTTTAAAGCAAAGTGAAACAGAGACCATGAAAAAGAGAATCCTGAAAAACTCAGCCCAGATCAGCAGAAGCATTCAACTCACCCCCAGATGCTTGAAAAATGATAAATGATTATTGCATTAACATACTACATTTCGGGGTGGTTTGACATGCAGTAATAGCTAAATGGTACACTTCTATGAAAAAATTCAATTTTCTCCAGGTTGCTTAGGGATTTAGATGTTGTAATTCACCAAAAAATAACTTTTCAAGTGAGATATCAATATTCTATACTTACAAGTGTTTCAAGAATTTGAAAACTGTAACTATACCTCTTCAGTTCAGTCACTCAGTCATGTCTGACTCTTTGTGACCCCATGGACTGCAGCAGACCAGGCTTCCCTGTCCATCACAAATTCCTGGAGCTTGCTCAAACTCATGTCCATTGAATCAGTGATGCCATCCAACCATCTCATCCTCTGTCATCCCCTTCTCCTCCTGCCTTCAATCTTTTCCAGCATTTTCCAATGAATCAGTTCTTTGCAATGAGTCAGTTCTTCCCATCAGGTGGCCAAAGTATTGGAGTTTCAGCTTCAGCATCAGTCCTTCCAAAGAATATTCAGGACTAATTTCCTTTAGGATTGACTGGTTTGATTTCCTTGCAGTCCAGGGGACTCTCAAGAGTCTTCTCCAGCACCACAGTTCAAAAGCATAAATTCTTCAGTACCCAGCTTCCTATATGGTCCAACTCTTACATCCATACATGTCTTCTGTAAAAACCATGTATTTGACTATATGGACCTTTGTTGGCAAAGTAATGTCTCTGCTTTTGAATATGCTATCTAGGTTGGTCATAGCTTTTCTTCCAAGGAGCAAGCGTCTTTTAATTTCATGGTTGCAGTCACCATCTGCAGTGATTTTGGAGCCCAAGAAAATAAAGTCTGTCACTGTTTCCATCGTTTCCCTATCTATTTGCCATGAAGTGATGGGACCGATGCCATGATCTTAGTTTTCTGAATGTTGAGTTTTAAGCCAACTTTTTCACTCTCCTCTTTCACTTTCATCAAGAGGTTCTTTAGTTCTTTGCTTTCCACCATAAGGGTGGTGACATCTGTGTATCTGAGGTTATTGATATTTCTCCCAGCAATCCTGATTCCAAGCTTGTGCTTCATCCAACCCAGCATTTTGCCTGATGTACATTGCATATAAGTTAAAGAAGCGGGGTGACAATATACAGCCTTGACATACTCCTTTTCCTATTTGGAGCCAGTCTGTTGTTCCATGTACAGTTCTAACTGTTGCTTCTTGACCTTCATACAGATTTCTCAGGAGGCAGGTCAGATGGTCTGGTATTCCCACTCTTTAAGAATTTCCCACAGTTTGCTGTGATTCACACAGTCAAAGGCTTTGGCATAGTCATTAAAGCAGAAGTAGGTGTTTTTCTGGAGCTCTCTTGCTCTTTTAATGAGCCAACAGATGTTGGCAATTTGATCTGTGGCTCCTCTGCTTTCTCTAAATCCAGCTTCAACACGTGAAAGTTCTCAGTTCACATACTGTTGATGCCTAGCTTGAAGAATTTTGAGCATTAGTTTGCTAGCATGTGAGATGAGTGCAATTGTGCAGTAGTTTCAACATTCTCTGACATTGCCTTTCTTTTGGATTGGAATAAAAACTGACCTTTTCCAGTCCTGTGGCCACTGCTGAGTTTTCCAAATTTTCTGGCATACTGAGTGCAGGTATAATTCCTAGTAAGCATTAAACCAGTATTTGTATGCTAGGAATAGTGCTCAATAATATAGAAAATTTCTGTCATTTAATCATAAAAATAGTTCTATGAATATGGATTATTATTTTCATTATTACTGACATTCTATAGATGAGGAAACAGAGAAGGTAAGTAACTTGTTCAAAGTTACACATCTAGAAAGGGATGGAGCCTTTTACTTTTATTCAGATTACTTGACTACCAATTTGATTAAGAATAAAGAATAGCAAATATTTGGGGAAATGTTGTGGCCCACCATATTCCTTTTCAGGTACGCTTTCCTTTTCAGCTAGAGGATTCTCTCCATTCTATATTATTTTATTCAGCCATGCATAATCATAATGGACTTTCTAAACCTGCAGCAGATACTATGGATTGCTTTACTCAGCACCCAACTCATACCCTTCTTGTAAGATTTTCTAGAATGAAAAGGCTGGAAAGCTACCACAAAGGAATAAATTTACAGTGTTTTCTATATGCCCCAAATATGGTATGGGTTTTGCTAATCAGATGCATTAGGTTTCTATTTAGAACCGAATTAAATAGAGTCTTGGACAGGTGACTTATTCAGCTGGAACAAATTCTGGTGCAAGATACTGAAGCCAGCTTCCTGATTTGTCAACTTCTTGACTCTAGAAAGGCAATAGCTTTCTTAATAGCTTACCTCTATGATACACTTTTTGTTATCACACCTGGAATCTCAAGCTAGAGTCTGTTTCTTCAGACCTCCTAACATTTCCATGAATTGTCTATACCCTCATGAAATTAATTTGTATTGATTCCAGATAGAGTTGATTATACTGTCCGTGATTAAGACCCTTTTCTTTTTGGTAATTGGTACCAGAATGGTTTGTAGGCAACAGAACATCATGAAGATGGAATAAACTGATCAGCTTTTTTTTTTTTTTTTCAATGTGATTAGGTTAAAGCTATTAAAGGAGTAGAAACAGTAATCCATGGCACTCAGCAATGGATTAGTTGATTACAACCTGTCACCTGGAAATGAAGGGCCACACTGCGTGGCAGCTACAGTGGACCATTGTGGAAGCACAGGAATAAAAGGGATGTAGATGTGGGCTGCCTACAATGAGTAACTTCAAGAAAGAACATGACTTACTCAAGATATTGTCAAGAAGCTAAGGAATTTCTGATATCCTGAAAAGAAACTCCAATCACTTATAACTACAGAGCTGATATGGCCCGATATCACACACAGGTGGCTGAATTACAAGGCAGTACAGTGATACTCAAAATGCGGTCCCTGGATCAGCAGCAGCAGCAGCAACTGGGAACTTTGAAAAGGAAATTCTTGGGCCTTATTCTAGAACTACAAAAACAGAAAATGTGGACGTGAGACCCAGAAATCTATGGCTTAAGAAGCCCTCCACATGATTCTGATGCATGCTAACTTTTGAGAACAATTAAAGGTTCCCAATACTCCATCACAATCACCTACAGATCTCTTTCGTAAAGGAGCAAAACAATTACCATGGCAACATTTGGAAGAATTTAGATGGCTCCAAGCACTCTATAACTTTCCTGGTGGCTCAGACGGTAAAGCGTCTCCCTGCAATGCGGGAGACTTGGGTTTGATTCCTGGGTCGGGAAGATCCCCTGGAGAAGGAAATGGCAATCCACTCCAGCACTCTTGCCTGGAAAATCCCATGGACAGAGCAGCCTGATAGGCTACAGTCCATGGGGTCGCAAAGAGTCGGACACAACTGAGCGACTTCACTTTCACTTTCAAGCACTCTAAATGGAGGCTTCTCTGGTGGCTCAGATGGTAAAGAATCTGGCTGCAATGCAGGAGACTCAGGTTCAATCCCTGGGTCAGGAAGATCCCCTGGAGAAGCGAATGGCTACCACACCAGTATTCTTGCTGGAGAATTCCATGAACAGAGGAGGCTGGAGGACTACAGTCCATGGGGTTGTAGAGTCACCCACTACTGAGCAACTAAGTACTGAACTTGCAAAAAAAAAAAAAAGGAAATTCTCTTCATACCCTATTTCTCCCACTTGTCAGTGCTTCCAGCTATGAGTGGTGTCAGACCCCAGCAGGGCTCAAGTGAGACAAGAGCAATGCCAGGCTCAGGAGAAGGCTAGAAAATAATTGCAAAGTTTTGCTCATTATTTCCCTAAGTAAGGGGAAATGCATAGAAATAAATTCAGAACATACTAGGTGTGGGAGGATAGAATAGGCTAAGTCAGGCTAGATTTATGGACACTGCTGTATTATTAATAATTCTGAATTAAATTTGCTGCTGAAGCCCCTGAGGATAGTTCTCATTGTTTGCTCTGATGTTGACTAAAAGGTACATTCAGAAATTATCTACAAAGAATGAAACTGAAATACAAAAAATTCTTGATGTGATATAGAAAAATCAATCTAAAGTTTTAAGCAGAAAAAGAGTGAACTCATTATATGCGACATTCTTGCTCACCTTCTGCCTACACCATGACTAACACATGGGCATTACTTTGGGATCAACAACAACTTAAAAAAAATCTCCTTTCCAAGCTGGGAAGGAAGGAGAGGGATGTTGCTTTTGAACTGGGGTTTCTGATGTTTGTGATCATGGATTTTTAGGGTGACAGGCAAGGGAACATCATGTAAGAATCAGAGGCAAAGTGGAATTTTTACCATAGTATAAAAATCTAGCAGCACAGTTAGTGTGGTGATTGCAGAGATTTAAAAGAGAAATCTGTGATAGTAGCTTAAACTTTCATGGGATCCCAAGGAATGAATTATATCAAAATAATGATAATAACATATGAATGACAAAATCCAATAGAGGCCTGTGACAAGTCACAATAATGTCGTTACGGCTGCTCACCCAATTCCCACACTTGAGTCGATCCCTAAACTTACTATTCTTTGTATATAGAGGAAGCCAGCCAGTCTTGAAGAAAGACCTTGTAATATCACAGCCCATCCCATAAATCTTTCTCTCAGCCTCCTTCAAGAGTATCTTTGACTATTTACCAAAGTAACTGTGTAGCTGCAAAAGGGAAACAGCTGGATCTTTCAGGGATTATTGGCCCCTGACTCAAGCAACACAGTTCAGGATGTCAGAGTTATATACCAGGGAATAGGTACTTACTAAATAGGGACTTACTAAAGTGAGATGACAATCGGTTTTGGGGGTCTAATTCTGCTGCAGTGGTACCCGTGGGACCCATACGGTGGTTGTTTCAATGTTTCCAGCTCACAGAGATGACTGAATGTCCAGGTTGGCCCCCTGATCCCCCAGTAGAGGATTATTATGCAACACAAGGCTCAGCAAAACATCCTGAGCTTTCTGTCCTTTTCCAAAGTAAAGCCACATGCTGGGGAAATTCAGAGATTAGTCTAGCATCATAGGTTTGAAACGTGTAAGATGATGGGCAGCAGATACTGCTCGTCCCCCAATGGCTTTGCTTCCCTTTTCTCTCATATGAGTAGTAGCTCCAAGTTTTAACTAGAAAAACAGCCACTTGGAAAAAAGTTTACATTTTCCTGCCATACATATTGCGCTTATGTGCATCAATCTATGTTTTGGTCACTGGGATGTGAGAATCAATCTGTCTGTCCTAAGTTGCTTCAGTTGTGTCTGACTGTTTGCGACACCATGAACTGCAGCACGCCAGGCCTCCCTGTCCATCACCAACTTCCGGAGTTTACCCAAACTCATATCCATTGAGTCAGTGATGCCATCCAACCATCTCATCCTTTGTCTTCCCCTTCTCCTCCTGCCCTCAATCGTTCCCATATCAGGGTCTTTTCAAATGAGTCAGCTCTTTGCATCAGGTGGCCAAAGTACTGGAGTTTCAGCTTCATCATCAGTCCTTCCAATGAACACCCAGGACTGATCTCCTTTAGGATGGACTAGCTGGATCTCCTTACAGTCCAAGGGACTCTCAAGAGTCTTCCCCAACACCACAGTTCAAAAGCATCAATCCTTTGGTGCTCAGCTTTCTTTATAGTCCAACTCTCACATCCATACCTGACTACTGGAAAAACCATAGCCTTGAGTAAGTCTAATACACAATATTAATATCTGGTATTCAACTATTGTTTTCACGAGTGTTTTGTTTTTTCTTCACCCTTGTAAGCAGAGACACTCGAAGGAGCTTGCTTTGACATATTTTATTTCAGTTCAGTTCAGTCGCTCTGTATCCAAATCTTTGCGACCCCATGAATTGCAGCACGCCAGGCCTCCCTGTCCATCACCAATTCCCGGAGTTCACTCAAACTCATGTCCATTGAGTCGGTGATGCCATCCAGCCATCTCATCCTCTGTCGTCCCCTTCTCCTCCTGCCCCCAATCCCTCCCAGCATCAGAGTCTTTTCCAATGAGTCAACTCTTTGCATGAGGTGGCCAAAGTACTGGAGTTTTAGCCTCAGCATCAGCCTTTCCAATGAATACCCAGGGCTGATCTCCTTTAGGATGAACTGGTTGGATCTCCTTGCAGGTCCAAGGGACTCTCAAGAGTCTTCTCCAACACCATACTTCAAAAGCATCAATTCTTCGGCGCCCAGCTTTCTTCACAGTCCAACTCTCACATCCATACATGACTACTGGAAAAACCATAGCCTTGACTAGATGGACATTTGCTGGCAAAGTAATGTCTCTGCTTTTCAATATGCTATCTAGGTTGGTCATAACTTTTCTTCCAAGGAGTAAGAGTCTTTTAATTTCATGGCTGCAATCACCATCTGCAGTGATTTTGGAGCCCCAAAAAACAAAGTCTGACACTGTTTCCACTGTTTACCCATCTATTTCCCATGAAATGATGGGACCAGATGCCATGATCTTAGTATTCTGAATGTTTAAGCCAACTTTTTTACTCTCCTCTTTCACTTTCACCAAGAGGCTTTTTAGTTCCTCTTCACTTTCTGCCATAATGGTGGTGTCATCTGCATATCTGAGGTTATTGATATTTCTCTCAGCAATCTTGATTCCAGCTTGTGTTTCTTCCAGCCCAGCGTTTCTCATGATGTACTCTGCATATAAGTTAAATAAGCAGGGTGACAATATACAGCCTTGACGAACTCCTTTTCCTATTTGGAACCAGTCTGTTGTTCCATGTCCAGTTCTAACTGTTGCTTCCTGACCTGCATATAGGTTTCTCAAGAGGCAAGTCAGATGGTCTTGTATTCCCATCTCTTTCAGAATTTTCCACAGTTTATTGTGATCCACACAGTCAAAGGCTTTGGCATAGTCAATAAAGCAGAAATAGATGTTTTTCTGGAACTCTCTTGCCTTTTCAGTGATCCAGCAGATTTTGGCAATTTGATCTCTGTTTCCTCTGCCTTTCCTAAAATCAGGTTGAACATCTGGAAGTTCACAGTTCACATATTGCTGAAGCCTGGCTTGGAGAATTTTGAGCATTACTTTTCTAGCGTGTGAGATGAGTGCAATTGTACAGTAGTTTGAGCATTCTTTGGCATTGCCTTTCTTTGGGATTGGAATGAAAACACCTTTTCCAGTCCTGTGGCCACTGCTGAGTTTTCCAAATTTGCTGGCATACTGAGGGCAACACTTTCACAGCATCATCTTTCAGGCTTTGAAAGAGCTCAACTGGAATTCCATCACCTCCACTAGCTTTGTTCGTAGTGATGCTTCCTAAGGCTCACTTGATTTCACATTTCAGGATGTCTGGCTCTAGGTGAGTGATCACACCATTGTGATTATCTGGATCATGAAGATCTTTTTTGTACAGTTCTTCTGTGTATTCTTGCCACCTTTTCTTAATATCTTCTGCTTGTGTGAGGTCCATACCATTTCTGTCCTTTATTGAGCCCATCTTTGCATGAAATGTTCCCTTGGTATCTCTAATTTTCTTGAGGAGATCTCTAGTCTTTCCCATTCTGTTGTTTTCATCTATTTCTTTGCATTGATCGCTGAGGAAGACTTTCTTATCTCTCCTTGCTATTCTTTGGGACTCTGCATTCAGATGCTTATATCTTTCCTTTTCTCCTTTGCTTTTCACTTCTCTTCTCTTCACAGCTATTTGTATTTCAGCTATTTCCTTTCAGGTATATGCAATTATATGCAGTAATTCAGCCTTCAAAGATTTGATCATCTCACCCTTTTACAGAACATCATGCTAGTCCATGGGTCAATGGTGTCATGCTGATAGATGCTGAATGTAGGAAGTGACAGACTCTAGATGCACTGAAGAGATTCATGCATGCCAGAGGACGGGCAGTATATCCAAGAAAAATTTAAGAGGCTGAAACCTCAATGAAACTTCTGGGGGTTCAGTGGGGTGGAGCACACGGAGATACTTCTTTCAGAGTAAAAGCCATTTGCTTCACATTGCCCTCACCTAACATAAGATTAGTTGCTAAGTCGCTTCAGTCATATCTGACTCTGTGCGACCCCATAGATGGCAGCCCACCAGGCTCCCCGTCCCTGGGATTCTCCAGGCAAGAACACTGGAGTGGGTTGCCATTTCCTTCTCCAATGCATGAAAGTGAAAAGTGAAAGTGAAGTCGCTCAGTCGTGTCTAACTCCTAGCAACCCCATGGACTTCAGCCTCCCAGGCCCCTCCATCCATGGGATTTTCCAGGCAAGAGTACTGGAGTGGGTTGCCAACAGATTGTTTATCCCAAAAGTACTGAAATGGATTAAATACATTTAATTGAATGGGAAGGGAAGGCAAGGGTTCTTATTTATACTGAATCAACTTTGGAAATGTTTTGGGTGGTTACAAACAGCATGGACAAATGACTTGAGATATGTGAGTCCTTACGCCCTGCATAGTTTAAATTAATTGCATACCGTATGGGATAAGAAAGCCATCATTGACTTACGGTATAAAGAAAATTTATTATTTGCCTAGTTAGAAGATAATTTTATCAAATGTAGGATATGGAAGTCAAAGATGTAAGGAGGAAATGTGCTTGGTGAAATTAAATGAGAAGCTAGACAAGTAGAATAAAATGAGAAGAAATATGCATATATAAGATTTTTTTTAAAGAAGTGAAAGAACCCTTACACTTTGCTTGTGGAAAGATAAAATGGTGGAAATGGTCTTTCAGTTTCTCAAGAAGGTAGAGTTATCATATGGCCCAGCAATTCTACTCCTGGGTATATCTCCAGGAATACTGAAAACATATGTTCCCACAAAAACTTTTACACAGATGTTCATTACAGCACTATTCATAATAACCCAAAGGTAGAAACAACTCAAATTTCTATCACCTGATGAATGGATATTCACACAGTAGAATACTATTCACCCATAAAAGTGGCAAGTACCGATAGAAATGACAACATGGAAAAATTTTGAAGATATTATGCTAAGTGAAAGAAGTCAGATGTGAAAGGGCATATGCTGTATAAATTCCACTTAAATAAGATGCCCAGACTAGGTAAATACACATAGAAAGTAGACTAGTAGCTTCCAGAGGTTGGAAAAGGGAGGGAATGGGAAGTGACTGCTAATGGGTTTACGATTTCTTTTGAGGGTTATGAGAATATTTAAGAATTAGATCATGATAATAGGTATACAAGCTTGTGATTATACTAAAACCTACTAAACCATACAGTTTAAGTTGGTGAATTTTATGAGATGAAAATTTTATCTCAATTTAAAGAAGAAGTGGAAGATGCTATTGCAATCTCACTTCTTGCCTTGTGTGATACCACACGCTTCCAGTTCTCCCTACTACCTCTTTGGTCATTCTTTATAACTTATTATGCATGTTTCTCTTCTTTTGCAGTCCCCTAAATTCCTGGTTTTCCTCAGGGTTCTTTCTTAGGCTTTCTTCTATTTTCTCCTTATACAATCTCTGTTGGGTAGTAAGGCAGTCATTGCTTTGAAGAATTTTGACATGCACAAATTTCATTGACCATAGTTTAGTTAAATAACCCAGTTCCCCAATAATATACTTTAAATTTCAGTTACACAGTATATTAACTGTAAATAATTGCATCAAGTATAAGCTTCATGGCTTCATGGATAGCTCTAGGAATCCCTACATAAATAACAGACATGCATTATAGTGACCAACCACGTCATTCCTTTCAAAGTCTGTTGGTAACTGGCCACCGTACATCAGTTATTCAGTTCAGGCACAGACAGCAAAACCTGTAGTTGGCTGTCTCCTTGTTTCTTGGTGACAAATCCATATGACATTTAACAAAAATGAATAATAGGGGAAAAAATGAAGGTTTAGCAAAGAAATTAAAAGTGATAATGTAGCAGTGAAATTGGATATGATTAGATTTGAAAATGGAGACTGCAGAATAAGGCCAGGATGAGACCTGGGCTGTATGAAGCCACTGGATGAACAATATTGAAAAAATCTGATAAATCAAAAACAAGGTGAAGTGGTTTCAGTATTGTTTAGTTTAAGTTGCCTGCAGAACAAGAGGCCACTAATGGCGAAAATGGTGCATTTACTTCTACTTTGGATTGAAGACTGTAGTGAAAAAATCCAATCAGTTTAACTAGCACTTTAGGCCAAACATTAACGTTAGGTGCTGCACTGGGGAAAACAAAAAAAAAACAGTAATTACAAGAAGACTGAAAAAGAACCTTTTACTGACAGTAAAGGCTGATTTCATTGTTTCAGAAAATGGCATGATTTTGCAGAATTCAAGCTGAAGGTAAACAGAGTCACTGTTGACACTGTCAAAGTTCCAGAGACTCTAGACCTGCAGCCACAGAAATTTCACAAAGGGAGCACATTAACATAAACGAGGAAAGTGGCTGTGACAAAAAGAATGATGTCCCAGAGGAAGTGATGTTGGCAAAAACAAACAAACAAAAATGTTTCAGTCCAAAAGAAGTTATGGAGATATTTCACAGCACTGAAAGTGCAAAAGCTGAAATGTTAGAAGCTAACCCAAACTTAGTAAAGAGTATGATACTCGCCAAGGCATAGAAAGGATACTCACTCTGTATCTTAAGTTATAATAAAGCAAAGACTATTTAAACTCCTTTTGATAAGTTTTGCATAAAAAAATAAAACACTTCAATTCTTAATGTTTCTAATGTTTTAAATTTCTGTGTACTAAATATTATATAACTAATTCTTTTATTTCCCCCAAATAAGAATGTTTTTAATGTTTTGATTAAAATATGTTTTGTGTGTTTGTGTACATAGTAGCTCAGTTATGTACAACTCTTGTGACTCCATAGACTGTAGCCTGCCAGGATCCTCTGTCCATGGAATTCTCCAGGTAAGAATACTGGAATGGGTTACCATGCCCTCCTCTAGGGGAATCTCCCCAAACCAAGGATCAAACCCAGGTCGCTGACATTGCAGGTAGATTCTTTACCATCTGAGCCACTGCTGCTGCTGCTAAGTCGATTCAGTCGTGTCCGACTCTGTGCGACCCCATAGACGGCAGCTCACCAGGCTCCCCCGTCCCTGGGATTCTCCAGGCAAGAACACTGGAGTGGGTTGCCATTTCCTTCTCCAGTGCATGAAAGTGAAACGTGAAAGTGAAGTCACTCAGTTGTGTCCGACTCTTAGCGACCCCATGGACTGCAGCCTACCAGGCTCCTCCTTCCATGGGATTTTCCAGGCAAGAGTACTGGAGTGGGGTGCCATTGCCTTCTCCATCTGAGCCACTAGGAAAGCTCTTTTAAGGCCACAGACCAACTGTAATTCTTCTTATTGATTATTAAGATCACTGCATGGTTTCAGCTTGCAAGGTCATTTTTATTGTCCTGCGCTATCATGCAAAGTGGAGTCTGCCTGTATTCATTATGACGTGGATACAAAAAAACTCAATTCAATCTAGATTATGGGGGAAAAGGCACTCTTTTTTTTAGCTCACATAGTTGAAATGTCCAGGGAAGGTCTTAACTGAGCTGTGGCTGTATTTGTGGCTGAAACGACATAAAAAGAACTCAGTTTTTCTTCATCTGAAATCTGTGTTGACCCCAATGACTGTCTCTCTGAGGGTAGCAAAATAGCTACCAGCTCTAATTTCTTATTTTTCCAGGTTCTAGTTCAATGGGATCAAGCAGAATAGGCTTTTTTTTTTTTTTTCAATTTCAGTAGCTCCTGTCTAAGTTTTTAGGTTCCCACTTATTTTACTAGCTTAGGCTGCCACTCCTAAACCCCAATCACTGACCAGGAGTATGAGATCTTCAACCTGACCTTGACCTGGGTCCCCGATTCTACCCTTGGGGACAGAGACGGACTGCTATTCAAATCATCCAGAATGCTGATGAGGAAGCGCCAAGTACTCAAAAGGAAAGTGAGGGAAACGTGTTGGCAGACAACACAAATGTCCATGGCATACTCCTTGGATATCATCCACTCCTACAGCTCTCATTACACTCCATTTGAGAGTGGCCCTAAGATCTGTCTCCATAGATTATGACCTATATTGCCAACTCCTTACTAGACAGTTTCCCATGGGTTCACTGCAAACAACTGAGAATCAATGTGTCTGAAGATGAACCCCCAGCCCCAGGCAAATCTATGTCTCCTCTTGATTTCCTGCCTTAACAAATATCATCTCTGTCCGCCCCAGTTTTTCATGCTAGAAATCTGGGATATAGCTTGACTCCTGACTTTCTCTCACACTTCATTAAAATCCATCACCAATAAATTCTTATTAATTGTATCCCTAATATCCTTAAAATTGACCCACTTGTTTCTGTCCATATTTCAACTACCATCTTTATCTCTTTTTAAAAATTTATTTAGTTTTAATTGGAGGATAATTGCTTTACAATGTTGTGTTGATTTCTGCCATACATCAACATGAGTCAGCCATAGGTATATGTATGTCCCCTCCCTCTTGAACCTCCCTCCCACACCTCTAGGTTGTCACAGAGCACCAGCCCGCACTATATAACAACTTCCCATTAGCTATTTATTTTACACATGGTAATGTATATATTTCAATGTCCCTCTCTCAATTCATCTTTATCTCTTGACAGCATTACAGTGATTTTTCACTTGATGTCCAGCCATATTTTTATGGTGGTAAAATATACATAAAATTTATTGGAGCACACAAAAGTTATCATCTTAATCTTTTTCAAGTATGCAATCCAGTGACATTTAAGTACATTTATATATACTTAGATATATGTCTACTTTTTCAACTGTAAGTTTATCAAATCTAAATTCAGGTTCAGTAACAGATGAAAATTAAACATCTGAATTGAGATAGTTGTGCAGCCATCACCACAATGCATCTCCAGAACTCTTCTCATCTTGCAAAACTGAAATTCCATTCACATTAAACAGTAACTCTGTACCCCCCACTCTGCTCCTGGCCACCACCATTCTACCTTCTGTCTCTATATTCTGACTTCTCAAGAAATATAGGCGGTAGCCTATGAGTGGAATCATATAATATTTGTCTTTTTGTGATTGGCTTATTTTGCTTAGCATAATGTTCTCAAGTTTCATACATGTTGTAGTATGTGTTAGAATTTCCTTCCTTTTTAAGACCAAATACTCCTCCATTGCATATATGTCACATTTTGCTTATCCACTCATCCGTTAACCAACACTTGGGTTACTTCCATATTTTAGCTTTTGTGAATAAGGCTCCTATGAACATGAGTGCACAGATATCTCTTTGAAAGCTTGCTTTAAATTCTTTTGGGTATATGCTTCTAACTTCACTTTTAAGGAACGTTCATGTTGTTTTCCATACTGGATGCACCAACTTGCATTTCTACCAACAAAGCGCAAGGGTTGCAATTTCTCCAGCTCCTTATAAACCCCTGCTGTTATTTTCTGTGTTGACGGGCATGAGGTGCCAGCCGTTGGTTTCTGTCTTCCAAACCTTTTTCACAAGGTAGTGAGAACGATGAGTGATCGTGTGGTCAGTGATTGCGTCACTACCTGGTTTACATCCCTCAGTGACTCCTCCTCACCCTCTAGACTGGCCTCCTTCACAGGTCTCATGAAACCTCTCAAGATCTCTTCCCTCACTTACTTCTCTAGCCTCCTTCTCAACTTCTCCCTTTTCCACATCTTCCCTTCTAACCATTTCCCACTTTTTACATATGTACCTTTTGCATTTGTCTCTGAAATATGCCCAGGTCTGTGAAAATGCTGCATTTCCCCTCCTGTCCAGCACCCTTTCTCATGTCAGATGCTCCTTCCCCTTTTCACCTGCAAGTTCCTCCGTATCTTGAGATCTCAGAATAGACAGCGCTTTCTCCAGGCAAATCCCCTTCATAAACTCCCTCTGTCCAAGAGGTGTCAGCACCCTGATTCTGTGCTCCCAGAACACTTTTCTTGCCCTAACGTAGCATTTCATCACATTCTATAACTGTCTGCTTGCTTGCCATATTTTTCTCTAATCCTGTGCTGTCCAATATGTGGCTGCTAAACATGAAAAATAACTAGTATGACTCAGGAAATGAACCCCTAACTTTAATTTTAACACATTTAAATTTATTAAAATTTATCTAGAACTACTTAGATATGTATCTACTTTTTCAACTGTAAGTTTATCAAATCTAAAGGCAGGTTCAGTAATAGATGAAAATTAAGCATCTGAATTGAAATGTGCTGTAAGTATAAAATAGTCTTTGGATTTCAAGGACTTATACAAAATAAAAAATGCAAAGTATCACATTAATAATTTAAAAAATGATTACATGTCAAAATAATATTTTGATACGTTAGTTTAAATACATTCTTAAAATTAATTTTAATTGTAATCTAATCACTTTTAATGTGGCTACTGGGAAATTTCAAACTATATATTTATGGTCCATGTTACATTTCTATTGGACAGCACTGACCTCTACTGTAAGTTCTGCAGGAACACATATCATGACTGTCTTATTCACTTATTTGTGTCAGGGATTATTCTATGCATTACTTATAAACATTAACTTTTTAAATCCTGATTACAGCCTTTTAAGTATTACCATTATCTACATTTTACATGCAAAAATTTGCACAGAGATTAACTTAACTAGCAGAAGGTCACAGAGCTGACCTTGTGGAGTTAGTATATAGGCATCCAGAGTTCACACTCAATAATCTTGTTGTCTCTTGTTCATTTTTTCATTACAGTGTCTGCCCAATTAACAATATCCAAGTATTTTTCTTTAATTAATCAACCTGTTACTCAATAAGCATTATTGTTGTTGTTCAGTCACTAAGTTGTGTCCACCTCTGCAACCCATGAACTGTAGCACAACAGGCTTCCCTGTCCTTCACTATCTCCTGGAGTTTGCTCAAATTCATGTCCATTGCTATCTCACAATAAGCATTAACTGATTGCTTACGGCCCAGGTATTGCGCTGGGTAGCAGGAACCCAGCTGTGAATGAAATAAAAGCTTTATTTTAAAGAAACTGTTCAGCGGTGATGACAATGATATGAGACAATGATAAAACAGAATTGTGTTAAACAGAACAATTATACAATGCAAATATACTATTTGAGAACACATGAAGTGTGAAGCTGAGAGATGAGTGAGAGAAAACGTTGAAGTCTGACTAGGGTTTAGTTACATGTGGGTAAGTGGGAGTGTTTGGTGAAGCAAGTTCTAAGCAGGCAGACCAGATGAGAGGAGGAAAGAAGTTGCCTGGTGTTTGCCACTGAAATGGTTTAAGACAAATGATTGTTGTAACAAGTTCAGATTTAATTTCATGAAAGAGCACACTGGATAAAGTTGGAGAAGAGAACTGAAGGAAACAGTAATACTATAAAGCAGAGAAACAATGAAGAATCTGTTGTTCTTGTCCTGAGCACAGATGATAGTAGTTTAGGCTAAGTTGGGGTAGAAATGAGTGAGACATATTTTAGAGATACAGTAGGATAAATTAGACTTGGGCTTCCTTGGTGGCTTATTGGTAAAAAACCCGCCTATCAATGCAGGAGACACTGGTTTGATCCCTAGGTCAAGAAGATCCCTTAGAGAAGGAAATGGCAACCCACTCCAGTGTTCTTATCTGGGAAATCCCATGAACAGAGAGGCCTGGTGGGCTACAGTTCATGGGGTCACAAAAGAGTCGGACAAGACTTAGAGACAGCACATGCATGTAGGATAAAGTAAACTTACCTTGATGTTTGACTGGAAGGACGACGGTGGTGTTGTAGATGCTGCAAATTACTTCAAATCTATTTTCACCTTCTTCTTGTGTGTGTGTGTGTGTGTGTGTGTGCGCGTGTATTTAAGGTGCCAACATGCCTATCTCAAGTCAATGGATCTTGGTGGGGTGATCCAATCATAGCGATTCCGCTCCCTACTTTCTGGTCTCCCTTGCAGCTGGGCCAGTCATCTGGCTCGTCTGACAAATGAGCCATATAGAGAAGTCTGCTGGGAGGTTCTTCAGGGAAAGCTATGTTTCCTAGTGGACTCATGGTCGCTGCAGCTTTTTTCTGTTTTCCTGAAAGAAAAAAATGATGCAGCTCTATCTTGATCCCACTGGGCACACCAGGTGATTTGCAAAAATACTGCCAGGCATTTTATAGTTATTGAATGAACACCACAACCACCTACCTTGAACCTAGGTGTTACGTGAGAAAAATAAAGCAGCAGCACTTAAGCCACTGTTAATAAAGCATGTGTAAATTGAGTTGTTTACTACTTGTAGCTAAAGGCTTGCTCTTAGATGCTGGGTTAAATCAGAGTTGTCAAAGCTTTTCCCTGGTTTCTGACTTAAGCAACCGGGTGAATCATTCAGGAAAGCCTGAGGGCAGAACAGGGTTTAAAGGAAATTTGTTGAACTAAAGATTGTTTATGCTAAATGTGATGGGTTGTGGGTATATCCAAGTGACAAGTAGGCCATTCAATACACATGTTCAAACATAGAGAGAAAGCTCTGGCCTAGAGACATATACTCATGCATCATTAACATATCAGTATAATAGATCAATTTGTCTAGGAAGGTAAATATATAATCAAAGAAAACTATATTGCTAATGAAATCATGCCTTTTTAGTATAAATATGACTTTTGATGCTTAGCCTTATCCTAAGACGTGTAGGGATCCAGGATGCTGGAGCTAAGATGTTATCTGGCTGCCTAGTTTGAAGATGGAGTATGACATCACTTAAATATAGGATGAAATATGTAAGAATAATACTGACAGTGGCAGTATCTTGATTAAGGTCCCCCAAGAGCAGGCCCTGGGACAAAAACCAAGTAGATTTTTGGGAAGTTATCTCAGAAAACACAAGTAGGGAAATGGTGAAGTAATACAGGAAAATGAAGGCAGTGAATACAGTAATTTCAGAGAATTACTACTGTAGGAAACTGGAGCTTAAAACTGCCAGAGAAATCATGAAGCTATTGTAGAACACAGACCTCAGAGTTATTCCACTGAGTGCGAGGGAGTTGGAAGCTGGGGTATGTATACACAAAATTCCTTTCCTGCACCCACCTCCCTCCCCCCCGCTCCACACACACACCTCAGCTTTACTAAGGTATAATCAACACAGAGGTCTGACAGAATGTGGTCCATTGGAGAAGGGAATGGCAAACCACTTCAGTATTCTTGCCTTGAGAACCCCATGAACAGTATGAAAAGGCAAAATGATAGGATACTGAAAGAGGAACTCCCTAGGTCAGTAGGTGCCCAATATGCTACTGGAGATCAGTGGAGAAATAACTCCAGAAAGAATGAACGGGTAGAATCAAAGCAAAAACAATACCCAGTTGTAGATGTGACTGGTGACAGAAGCAAGGTCCGATGTTGTAAAGAGCGATATTGCATAGGAACCTGGAACATCAGGTCCATGAATCAAGGCAAATTGGAAGTGGTCAAACAAGAGATGGCAAGAGTGAACGTTGACATTCTAGGAATCAGCGAACTGAAATGGACTGGAATGGGTGAATTTAACTCATATGACCATTATATCTACTACTGCAGGCAGGAATCCCTTAGAAGAAATGGAGTAGCCATCATGGTCAACCAAAGAGTCCGAAATGCAGTACTTGGATGTGATCTCAAAAACGACAAAATGATCTCTGTTCATTTCCAAGGCAAACCATTCAATATCACAGTAATCCAAGTCTTTGTCCCAACCAGTAACGCTTAAGAAGCTGAACGGTTCTATGAAGACCTACAAGACCTTCTAGAACTAACACCCAAAAAAGATGGCCTTTGCATTATAGGGGACTGGAATGCAAAGGTAGGAAGTCAAGAAACACCTGGAGTAACAGGCAAATTTGGCCTTGGAATACAGAATGAAACAGGGCAAAAACTAATAGAGTTTTGCCAAGAAAATGCACTGGTCATAGCAAACACCCTCTTCCAACAACACAAGAGAAGACTCTACACGTGGACATCACCAGATGGTCAACCCCGAAATCAGATTGATTATATTCTTTGCAGCCAAAGATGGAGAAGCTCTATACAGTCAACAAAAACTAGACCAGGAGCTGACTGTGGCTCAGATCATGAACTCCTTATTGCCAAATCCAGACTTAAATTGAACAAAGTAGGGAAAACCACTAGACCATTCAGGTATGACCTAAATCAAATCCCTTATGATTACACAGTGGAAATGAGAAATAGATTTGAGGGACTAGATCTAATAGATAGAGTGCCTGATGAACTATGGACTGAGGTTCATGACATTGTACAGGAGACAGGGATCAAGACCATCCCCATGGAAAAGAAATGCAAAAAAGCAAAATGGCTGTCTGGGGAGGCCTTACAAATAGCTGTGAAAAGAAGAGAAGTGAAAAGCAAAGGAGAAAAGGAAAGATACAAGCATCTGAATGCAGAGTTCCAAAGAATAGCAAGAAGAGATAAGAAAGCCTTCTTCAGCGATCAATGCAAAGAAATAGAGGAAAACAACAGAATGGGAAAGACTAGAGATCTCTTCAAGAAAATTAGAGATACCAAGGGAACATTTCATACAAAGATGGGCTCAATAAAGGACAGAAATGATACAGACCTAACAGAAGCAGAAGAAATTAAGAAGAGGTGGCAAGAACACACAGAAGAACTATACAAAAAAGATCTTCACGACCTAGATAATCACGATGGTGTGATCACTACCTAGAGGCAGACACCCTGGAATGTGAAGTCAAATGGGCCTTAGAAAGCATCACTATGAACAAAGCTAGCGGAGGTGATGGAATTCCAGTTGAGCTATTTCAAATCCTAGAAGATGATGCTGTGAAAGGGCTGCACTCAATATGCCAGCAAATTTGGAAAACTCAGCAGTGGCCACAGGACTGGAAAAGGTCAGTTTTCATTCCAATCCCAAAGAAAGGCAATGCCAAAGAATGCTCAAACTACCACACAATTGCACTCATCTCACACGCTAGAAAAGTAATGCTCAAAATTCTCCAAGCCAGGCTTCAGCAATACGTGAACCATGAACTTCCAGTTGTTCAAGCTGGTTTTAGAAAAGGAAGAGGAACCAGAGATCAAATTGCCAACATCCACTGGATCATGGAAAAAGCAAGAGAGTTCCAGAAAAACATCTATCTATGCTTTATTGACTATGCCAAAGCCTTTGACTGTGTGGATCACAATAAACTGTGGAAAATTCTTCAAGAGATGGGAATACCAGACCACCTGACCTGCCTCTTGAGAAACCTGTATGCAGGTCAGGAAGCAACAGTTAGAACTGGACATGGAACAACACACACACACAGAAGTCGCTCAGTCATGTCCAACTCTTTGTGACCCCATGGATTGTAGCCCACCAGGCTCCTCGGTCTATGGGATTTTCCAGGCATGAATACTGGAGTGGGTTGCCGTTTCCTTCTCCAATGGAACAACAAACTGGTTCCAAATAGGAAAAGGAGTACGTCAAGGCTGTATATTGTCACCCTGCTTCTTTAACTTATATGCAGAGTGCATCATGAGAAATGCTGGACTGGAAGAAGCACAAGCTGGAATCAAGATTGCCAGGAGAAATATCAATAACTTCAGATATGCAGATGACACCACTCTTATGGCAGAAAGTGAAGAGAAACTAAAAAGCCTTTTGATGAAAGTGAAAGAGGAGAGTGAAAAAGTTGGCTTAAAGCTCAACATTCAGAAAACGAAGATCATAGCATCCGGTCTCATCACTTCATGGGAAATAGATCGGGAAACAGTGGAAACAGTGTCAGACTTTATTTTTCTGGGCTCCAAAATCACTACAGATGGTGACTGCAGCCATGAAATTAAAAGACGCTTACTCCTTGAAAGGAAAGTTATGACCAACCTAGGTAGCATATTGGAAAGCAGAGACATTACTTTGCCAACAAAGGTCCATCTAGTCAAGGCTATGGTTTTCCCTGTGGTCATGTATGGATGTGAGAGTTGGACTGTGAAGAAAACTGAGCGCTGAAGAATTGATGCTTTTGAACTGTGGTGTTGGAGAAGACTCTTGAGAGTCCCTTGGACTGCAAGGAGATCCAACCAGTCCATTCTGAAGGAGATCAGCCCTGGGATTTCTTTGGAAGGAATGATGCTAAAGCTGAAACTCCAGTACTTTGGCCACCTCATGCGAAGAGTTGACTCACTGGAAAAGACTCTGATGCTGGGAGGGATTGGGGGCAGGAGGAGAAGGGACGACAGAGGATGAGATGGCTGGATGGCATCACTGACTCGATGGACGTGAATCTGAGTGAAGTCTGGGAGTTGGTGATGGACAGGGAGGCCTGGTGTGCTGTGATTCATGGGGTCACAAAGAGTCGGACACGACTGAGTGACTGAACTGAACTGAACTGAATCAACACATAAAATTGTAAGTATTTAACATTGTTTCCTTTACTGATTTCTGTCAGTCATTGATGAGGGCTGCTCCCATGCATCTGGGCAGAGCAGGCTCTACAATGAGATGGTCCTAGAGCTTAGGAGAAGGGTATCCACAGCAACTAAGATGGAGCATAATTAAAGCCAGGAAGGCTCAGGATACGCTGGAGGCAGCCAGAAAGGAGTAAGAAGCATCAAAAAAGGAGACCAGACAGAACCTAAAGAAATTTTCTGAATAAACAAGGCATCTACAGTCACTCAGAGCATTCCAGGAAACTTGGGCACCTGAAGAAGGGGTTATTAAAAGTGTTCACTGGCCCTAAACATAAGGGATGCTATGTTATAGAAGTGTAATTTTAGTGGCATTGAAAAAGCAACTCCTGTTTTTACTATTAATTCTTAATTCTGCATAAACTAAAAATGCATTTTCCCCTCTTTAAAGAAAATGAAGTGAAGTGAAGTGAAAGTCATTCAGTCATGTCTGACTCCTTGCAACCCCATGGACTATACAGTCCATGGAATTCTCCAGGACAGAATACTGGAGAGGGTTGTCTTTCCTTCTCCAGGGGATCTTCCCAACCCAGGGATCGAACCCAGGTCTCCTGCATTGCAGGTGAATTCTTTACCAGCTGTGCCACAAGAGAAGCCCAAAGAAAATGAAACGAAGTGACAAAAAAACTGCCCACTGCTAAAATATTTTGCTCCATTTATTTCAATAGAATGAAAAAATTTTTTTATTTTTTGGTGGCACCATGTGGCTTATGGGATCTTAGTTCCCCGAGCAAGGACTGAACCCGGCCCCCTGCAAAGGAAGCATAAAGACCTAACCACTGGATTCCCAGAAAACTTTTAATAAAAATTCTCTGGAGACTTTAACAAGTGAATAGAAAATATTCGTATTTTTTGGTGATAATTTGTCAGTGGGTGATATCTTAGGTTCAATGCCTATACACTGATGATCTTGAACGCAAAGAACCTCCCTGGGCCAGAAAATTCTGTGAAATCCCTGGAAGGACTAGTATGTTGTAACGTGAATTGTAAGGAGCCAAAGGGATGTCCCATCTGTAATCAGAAATGAAAATATCCTGCAAGCAGTCTTCTCTTTCACAATTTGCTTGGAAATTTTGTTTTTAAGAACCACAGGGTCAAAAAAAAAAAAAAGAACCACAGGGTCTGTATGCAGCTGTATTTATTTCTCATCGTGTTTGAACTTTGACCATGAACTTTGAATCCCGAAGATGACTATGTTAAAAGGTGGCTCATGTGCCCTGGGGCTTTAGAATTCATCAGACCCAAACAACCCTGCACTTTATACAACATGGTCAGAGTCAGGACAAGCTTTCCTGCTCACTGCTCAGAGGTTTCCTCTGACTGAGAATGACCTCTGACTATGACCCAAGAACTGAGAGTTGGTTGATCCAAGAATATTTTCTTTCAGAGAGACTATATTTATGTTAGATCTAGTTATAAAACACGAAGAAATTTAATTGGCAGTTCTGGAACGTTTTACATTTCTCTTGTAATAGCCCATCTGCCATGGTGATATTCGAAATGCCATGGTAGGATAACATGGTGCCCGTCCTTGACGTAGCATAAAACCTGAGGCATGTGGAACACGCCAGAAACACCACAGGGAGAGACTTCTTTTCATGGAAAATCTCAGTTTCCTGTCGCACAACACCCTGAGTGCCAAGGTCACACAACCGTTTTTCTTTTTTCTTTTTTTTAAAGAAAGCAAATACAGAAGGAAGCTCCTAGTTCATTCTCTCTGAATAACTTTCCCCAAATGGTGATGCGAGCAAAGCAAAATCATGTACAAGTTAAATCACTGTGATAAACAGCTTCTAGAAAGTTGTGACTCAAGTAAAAGCATTAGAATATGCATGGTTTTCAAGCAGAAACTGTTATAATTGAAAGAATTATTGAGCCCTACCTACTATAAAACTTCCAGTTTCTTGCTTAAAAAAACAAAAACACATAAAGCAAACAAAATGACTAAAGACATCAGGCTAGCAAGACTGGCATTCAACCGAACGGGGAAGTATAAGGCTAAAGGCTCATCCTTCTGTTCATCGTGTTTTAGGGCCTTGAAAAATGTCCTCAGGGATGAAGAGTTTGTTTTGAAAATATCTGCCTGATAGTCTATAAATTCCTCCCCTGTCCCCCCAAATGATACTGACTCTGCTACTGCTAAGTCACTTCAGTCGTGTCCAACTCTGTGCGACCCCTTAGACGGCAGCCCATCAGGCTCCCCATCCCTGGGATTCTCCAGGCAAGTGAACACTGGAGTGGGTTGCCATTTCCTTCTCCAATGCATGAAAGTGAAAAGTGAAAGTGAAGTCGCTCAGTCGTGTCTGACTCTTAGCGACCCCATGGACTGCAGCCTACCAGGCTCCTCCTTCCATGGGATTTTCCAGGCAATAGTACTGGAGTGGGCTGCCATTAGGTTACTGACTCTAACCTCCTCTAAAAAAAAAGCTAATATGCAGGGGCTTCCCTGCTGGCTTAGTGGTAAAAAATCCACCTGCCAATGCAGGAGACATGGGTTCGATCCCTGATCTGGGAAGATCCCATATGCTGTGGAGCAACTAAGCTCCACAACTTAGTTGAGCCTGTGTGTGCCACAACTATGGAGCCTGTGCCCTAGAGCCTGGGAGTTGCAACTACTGAGCCCACGTGCTGCAACCTCTGAAGCCCCCATGCCCTAAAGCCCGTGCTCCACAGCATGAGAAGTCACTGCAGAGAGAAGCCCACACATTGCAACAAGAATAGCTCCTGCTGGCGGCAGCTAGAGAAAAACCTGAGCAGCACTGAAGACCCAGCACAGCCAAAATAAAATCAATGAATAAAATTTTTAAAAAGTAATATTCACATTTTTACCTACTCATTTGGTGAGGCTGACAAATTTAGAGTTCAAAAGGGAAAAGAAGAAATTTAAGAGAGGAGAAGAAAGGGGGCAAGATCAGTATTTCGATAAATCATTTAAAACATAAATACTGGCCCAAAGTACTCTATTTGGGGAAGGGATGGGAAGGCAACAGAGTACAGTACTCCTGTTTTGCCTATTTTTGTCCAGACACAATTTTAAGGTCTTTTCTAACCCATAGGCCACCTTCCAGGTCCCATCAGCCCAACTCCCTCTTCAAATTTCCTTCATGTTAAGATATTCATCTAAGTTAAAGCCTTAATACATTCATGTCTCACACCTCCAGGTAACACGTTAGCATTTTAATAGGAACATTCTGGAAAAAACGCGTTCTACCAAAGCGATAATTCAAATGGTGGGAATTGTGGGTAGCTCCGCAGGCCATTGAAAGAGACGCATTTGGGAGGCAAATCTTTCTGCAGCCAAGGAATTCTCCCCTTGAGCTTGGGGAATCCAGCTCTTCTCCGGCAAATTTGCTCCTGTCCCAGAGGGAGACTACCTCCTTCCTTGAGGCTGCCTGCTGCAAGTTGCTCTCTGCAACACAACCGTGACAAATGGGTCAGGAAAAGAGTGATCAGGGTCTGCGTCCTGTATAGGTCACCAAGACCTGCATCAGTGTCCTTATTTGTGCATGGCACAAAATCTTAGTTCTTTTCATTGTTAAATAGGAGAATGAATTTGCATGATCACGTAAGTTTGGGAGATGATTTGTGCCATGTTATCTCCTTGGAGGGTCACAGTGACTTTAACAGAATAAAGGTCCTAAGAAATCCTAAAGTAAGTGTCAGGGATTTTATCTTACTTCCCAACTAACAAGATAGCCTATTCTCTTTTTATGGATGCTGGGAGATCCCAAGATTCCTGGCTTAGAGAGGAAGACCTTTATTACAGCAAGTAGCATGAGCAGCATGTTTGCCTTTGTTCCCTTCATCCCCCCAAACCCACAAGGAAATGCGGAGAGGACCCAGGTGATGCTGCACACCTATGGATGCGTGTTGCAGCTGAGGAATTCACCTAAGAACTTGGGGAGTCTACCCTTTTTCTGGCAAGTCTATTCCCAGAGGGAGACTTGACCTTCCTTCAAACTGTGCTGCAAAGCTGCTCACTGTAATACCACCATGATAAATGGCCCAGAAAAGAATGATCATGAAAGGAAAGCAATGATCATGAAAGGAAAGAAATGATCATGAAAGGAAAGGAATGATCAGGAAAGGAAAGGAAAGGAAAGGGTCTTGCAATGTTGGCACAGCTGGTAAGAATGATGTATAGGGATGCCCAAGGACTTCTCCTAATAGTAACAAAATCTACTTAATTTTGTTAAATACTGACATTTCCAGTGTATATAACCAGACAACATCATTCAGTGGAACATATTTTGAGAGTCAGCTTCTATTTGTTCATACTTTTGGACTCTACTTGGTAGAAGTGGATCAGAGTGTTTCATTTTAGATTTCTTCATGGATTAAAAAAAATTTTTTTTTAATCATTTCAATATAAGGGAGAACTTTTCCAACATGGGACCAGGTAGGTTTTGTTTTTTTTTTTTTCAGGATTTGCCATTTCCTTCCAATTTTCCTTTGAACCTAGTCTGGGACTCAATATATACTATTTTTTATCATCAAGGTATCCAGTAATCACTTCCAAGACCAGATAGGAATGGCTATAGATTTCCATATTATTACTTATCATCCTAGTTTTATCATTTAGGCTTCTGTTGAGCAGAAACTCCTCTTGAATCTTAGATAATACTTCTACTCCAGAAGGTCTATTCCATTATGCTTGGTCTTCATCTTTATGTTAATTTGAGGAATCTTTGAAAATATAACCCTTTTAACAAGTTGTGATGATCAGTCTTTTGGAAAAGAAGATACACAGCCTAGTTTTTGTAACTTTATTCATGCTTTGGTCACTTTTTTCATTCTTTCTTCTGAACCCTGACCATACCTCTGCTCTCTCCTCATTAAGGGAAATTCTTCTGTAAGTTGTCTTTTCTCTTTCTCTCTTGCCTCCATTTCTGCTGGTCTACAAGCCTATTTTAATTAAATCACCATGGAGACATGCATTTTCTTCTCTGTTGAAGTATTCACTCCAGGAATATTCAGTAGATGACTGCTCCTCTCTTGCTTCTCTCCTCAAATTTTATCTTGACCATTTATGGTTAAATTGTCACCCAAATCTTCCCCTTTGTGAGAATGCCTAACGAAACAGCAGCCTCTTCAGTTCCCATTTCTCATTGTATCCGCAGACTTCCATTTCGTGGGCAAGTCTTCTGCTATCTTGTAATGGTGAAATAACATGAGCTGCTTTTTCAAGTTATGTGCTCACATTTTCAGTCAAACATAGTATCAGACTTTCTCCTCTTCCTTGGCTTTAATTAACTAGAAACTTCATCAAAAATTCAAATGTTGGTGTAAGAGATTTTTTTTCACTCCTATTTTATATTATAAATAATCATTCTCAGTTTCTTCTGTAATGATATTTCACATGTTCTGATAGAAACTGTGCTTAATTGCAGTTGCAATATGATATTCCCTTGAAATTAGAGGGTGGTGAGCATCTGTTTGCTCATCTTATAACTCTGAAAATGGAAGACAAATCAAACATCCGTGATAAATCATTAGCCATGAATCAGCCTTACATATTGTGAGAATGAGTGCTATTTTCCCCTGGAGTTGCTGATCACTTCAAGGGCCTGAAATTTTACAAAAGGACTATGTATCCATATTGCAGTCATTTAATCTGATTTTTCTTTGCCATTTCCTGCTTAGGAAGTTGGATTCCATCTAACTGCACAGCTGGTTTGGCTTTAGAAACCTCACAGTTTGACCCAAATAATCAGACTGGTTGGACAGCCAGGCAAATCCATGGGTTTCCACATAAAAATCTTCAGCATGTGCCCCAGTGATGTGAGGGAACCAACGTTTTTCTCTGAGTGTCTCATCAATTAACAGAAAGATAAGGAGCCATCACTCTGGGAGCTATTCAGGAGGAGACACTTTTAACAAGACTCACACTAAATGTTCTAGTTTTCAGGAAACTATTATTTGGGAACAGCTGAAACTTGAAAGACATCAGCAAGTTTCCACTTTTATGTTTTCTTGGGAAGATTTGTTTTTAGTTTTGATTTCATCTCCCACCAAAAAGACATACTAGTTCCGAAAATAGGAAGCTAAAGTAATCAGGAAGAGGGAAGACTTCCGGGGTGAGGATAAAATTCTTCCCATTCATAAATTAGAATGACTTAGTGCCAAAACAGTGAAAAGATTTAGTTTATGAAATCGTGAAGGTGAGACTAAGATGAAAAGTTCCATTGACCACTCTGTGCTCGGTACAGCTCTAGGTGCTGGAGATGCAACCAGAGAGACCAAAGTCCCTGCTTTCAGGGAGCTTATATCCTAGTGGAGAGTGATGGATAACAAAGCATGAAAGTATACTAGACAGTGACGAGAGCTAGGGAGAACAATAGAGTCGGGAGAGGGACTGGAATGTTGGGTGTGTGTGTGATAAATCGGGTGGTCAGAGAAGACTCCACTGAGAATATGGCCTTTGAATAAAAATCTAAAGCAGGTGAGGGAGGGAACCACAAAGCAAGCTGGAGGAAGTGCATCCTAGGTTGAAGGGAGTAGCAAGTGCGAAGGCCTCGAGGCAGGATCAAGCCTGCAAAGTCAGAGGAGCACCAAAGAGGCCGAGCTGGAGAAAGCAGGTTAGAGGAATAAGCAAGGAGGCAGAAGCAAAGAAACGAGGGAGACCCACAGGCAGTCAGGACAGGAGATCAGGTGATAGAGGCAGAGGACCAAAGACCTCAGAGGTCACTGTGAGAACGCTGCTTAGGGACGGCACTCTTCCTGCTTTCTCAGTTTATCCTCTAGCAAGGGAAAAATACACGGATGAAGATGATAAAATGAGATGACTATGAAAGGCAAGAAAGAACAGGGTGCTATGGAATCACAGGTTGCTGGATCCTAATCTACTGGATGGGTCTCTTCCATGAGGAGGGGTGGTTTATATTGAAACCAACAGGATACGTCGGAAGTAGACGGATGGAGGTGGTGATTCTCCGGGTGTGTAGAGGGGTGAGCTGCAGCTGTTGCTTGGGGCACAGCAGCAGCTGTAGGAATAGAAAACCCTGAGGTGAACAGGTCAGGAACTGAGAAGGAATCTATTATGATGAGGCCAAAAGAACAAGTGCAATTGTGCTGCAAGATGAAGCCCAGGAAGATGGGCGCTGGCAGGGGCAACTAAACTATTAGAAAAGCTTGGATTTGACCTGAGAGCACTAGTGTGTGCTCAGTCATATCTGACTCTTTGTGACCCTTTGGACTGTAGCCTGCCAGGCTTCTCTGTCCATGGGGATTCTCCAGGCACAAATATGGGAGTGGGTAGCCATTTCTTCCTCTAGGGGATCTTCCCAACCCAGGGATCGAACCCGAGTCTCCTGCATTTTTCCACTGAAGACAGATTCTTTATTGCTGAGCCACCAGGGAAGCTGACAGCACTCGGGAGCTATGGAATATTGTAAACAGGGAGATTACATGATTGAGCCTGTCTTTGGAAAGATGACTCTAGGTGAAGGATGGAGAATGGAATGAGAGAAGGGAAATGGCAAACACTCTATTGCAGGGGCACAGGGAGGAGGGGATGGGACTTCGCTGGTGATAGAAGGAATGGAGAGACAGCACATGCTTGAAAGACATTTATGGACTAGTATAGATAGGACTGGGTGGTTGATTGGATGAGGCATTGCTGGTGGTGAGATTTATAGTGGAGACAAGGATCAAAGATGTCATTCAAGTTTCTGGCTCTGGCAATGTGATAGATGGTGGTACCACTGACCGCAAAGAGAGGACAGAAGAAAAGGAACAAGGTCACGATGGATTTTAGTTTTCGGAACAGGCTATTCATGTAACTCAAATAGCGCTTGCTGTATTTTTTTCCCTGTAACTCCTCTTCCTAACTGAAAATTTAAAGATGATCTAATCAGATTATTCCTTGAGTGATTTAGATTAATCTTCATACTTTAGGAATATCATTTCAAGGTAGCATTTCCTACAGATCTTTCTGTGAATCTGTGTAGCTGTTAGGGATTTGGTTTCAGAGGGAATCACAAAATGATGCAGGCTGTAACATAGCTAAGCATGAGGCGCCATCTTCAGGACAGCTTATTAAAAGACCATAAAACCAAGGAGACTGAAAGGAGAGCTTCTGTCCCGGACACTTTTCTAGGGAGTATGACTGACTCCATCTTGTTTGGCAATAGAAAGCTTAATTTTTTTTTCTACCAACTCTGATTGTATGCCTAAATTCTTGTCTTCCTGAGAATTACAGTTCATCTCAGGATACAGGAAAGACAGTGGCCATTTCTCCTTTGAAATGATTCCAGTTTGAAAGTGTCTGTGAGCTGGAGGATGAGCTTTATTGTGGTAAAGCCTGAAAAGGGAAATTAAGGCAGCAACACTTGCGGTTTTCCACCTCGGTGCCTGGATTTTCTGGGGCTTTTCCAATTTCATGTCAAGTGTTTATGTTCTCCACTAGGTGCTTTATTAAATGTACAGCCAAGTGGAATTGAATTCTTACGCATTTGTAACAGTGACAGTTACAACATAAATATGAAAATTACAAAAAAAATGATTAGTCTTTGTATCCCAATTTTTTTTGGATAGGAAATGTAGTATTATAGACTTGTTATTTATACTTTAAAAAGAAAAGGTTGTAAATAAGAAATCAATATTTTACCCATGGCTGAGCATAATAATGGGCTTCACTGGTGGCTCAGATGTTAAAGAATCCGCCTGCAATGCAGGACACTCAGGTTCGATCCCCGGGTGGGGAAGATCCCCTGGAGAAAGGAATGGCCACCCTCTCCAGTATTCTTGCCTAGAGAATCCCCATGGACAGAGCAGCCTGGTGGGCTACAGTCCATGGGGTCACATAGAGTCAAACATGACTGAAGTGACTAATACATAAGCACAGTAAGGAGGAATAAAATAGCTTACAAGATGACTTATTTTTAAAATACCCTCAGCCTTTAATTATTCAATTTGGAGAAGCCCCACCCTCTCTTTTGGCAGGGTTTGGTCAGGAAAACATGCATATACGTGTTTATCAGAATGTATCTGCCACCTTCACACACAGGATGTGCTGTTTAACCGACACTGAGCATTTAGCACAGTCTCGCAAATAACTGGGAGATAAACAGCTTGGCTTCTATGTGGAGGCAAATGCTTTCTACCATCTTGTGGCACCCTGCTTGCAAATGGGATTTCTTCCTAGACTGCTCTCATTAAAAATGCATGTCTTTCCATTATGGAATTGTGAGTCCCAAAGTTCCTGTTAATCTTGAGATAACATATTAATCTAAATTCAATTTCTCCATATATGCGGGCCCAGGCCACCTCATTAGTGACAGGTTTGGATTTCTTGAGGTTCAAACTAGGCTTATAGAGGGGAGAGGAAGAGTGGGCCATATAGAACATATGTCCAATAACAGTATCTAATAGTAATTATGTGTCTACAGTGTGCTAAGTGTATGGATGTGAGAGTTGGACTATAAAGAAAGTTGAGCACTGAAGAATTGATGCTTTTGAACTGTGGTATTGAAGAAGACTCTTGAGAGTCCCTTGGATTGCAAGGAGATCCAACCAGTCCATCCTAAAGGAAATCAGTCCTGAATATTCATTGGAAAGACTGATGCTGAAGTTGAAGTTCCAATACTTTGGCCACCCGATGCGAAGAACATTGGAAAAGACCCAGATGCTGGGAAAGATTGAAGGTGGGGGGAGAAGGGGACAACAGAGGATGAGATGGTTGGACGGCATCACCGACTCAATGGAGATGAGTTTGAGTAAACTCCGGGAGTTGGTGGTGGACACGGAGGCCTGGCGTGCTGCAGTCCATGGAGCTGCAAAGAGTTGGACACAACTGAGTGACTGAACTGACTGACTGACTGCTTTTATGTGGACTGTCTCATTTCATCCTCATAACCTATGGGTACTTTGGGATACTCTTTAAGTGAATGGGTACTTTCATTATCATCTATATTCTATAGATCAGGATACGGAAACTTAGAGAATTTAATATATTAATAATAGTCTGAGCAAAAAAATTCAGAGAGCAGAAGGGTGGGGATGGAGGGCAAGGGCAAAATCTGGAGTGATGCTTGGAGGTTCAGAAGTTCCTCTTCCTTTCTTGATGGTTCCAGAATCCTGGCACTGCCTGGGCAGGGAAGCCCAGAACAAAATACAGTCAGGTAGGGCCTTGAGTCTTCTGAGGGCGAGTCTGACAGGCATTGGGACTTGCAGAGATGAGAGGGTAGAGCAAGAAATTCACTATTGTTTTCTGTGCATTTTGTCGTAGGATCAAGCCTTTGAGACAAGAGCCACTCTCTCTGATAATAGAAACTCCTGTGAGAAGTTAGTAACATACACTTAGCCCACTGAACAGGAGCAGAAATAAATAACATGCTTCACTCTGTTCAGGCAGGCAGTGCTTGGAGCATAGTGCACGGCATGCGCATAGCTGAGGTCTACTGAGAGGCCAGCAGGCAAGTCAGCGGTCAACAGTGACCAGCACAGCAGCACCAGCTAGCTACTGGGAGGACGAGCATGGGGCCTAGTATCTAAAGCCCTGGTTCTAGGATGAACACGACTGCCCACTGTTTGACTTTGGGCAACTCATTTAGCTCATCTGATCTTTAATTTGCTTAGCTGAGAAATAGCAGCAATAGCTACTGAATAGGATTGTTGGGATATCAAAGAAGCAATATGTGCGAAACACTGCATGCCATACTACTAATGAGTGCCTTGTATGTGCTAGACAGTGGGAATAGAAAATTCCCCAGACACAATCCTTGCTCTCAAGGAATTCACAATTTAATGACATATAAATATTGGTTATCTTTAGTATCGTGAACCTACTTTCTGATTATCCCTTTTACCTCACCAAGTGGATATTGTCTTAGTTTGGACAATGATTTGAGAGCAAGAGGCTAATTTGAAAGTGCGATGAAACAGGAGAGCTATGGAAAGTGACACAGGAGAGGAAAGGTGGTCAGCACAGGGGACCAGCCAACACCGTGAGGCACTCTAGAAGATGCTTCCAAACACACAGCTCACCTAAGGAATGGGACTGCCAGAGTCATTTTATACTAACTTTTAACCATGTTAGTAGAAGATGCCTTTTACTGGGTGTTAATTTCTTGGCACCTGCCAGGGGTCCAGGCAGAATATCTCACAGCACCTTCAGAAAAAAAAGGCTTGGACACAGAAATGGAGATACTGGCTGTTGGAAGATGGCTGCAGCACCCTGAAGTCATAGAGCCAAAGACGTGGACAGGGTACTGACAGCATCTGCAAAACTTGGCCCATGGTGTCTGAGGGTGCCCGAGCGGGCTCTCTCTCCCCCAGCACCCAAGGCAAAACCAGGAGAGAGGGCTCTTCCAACACTTAGCACTATGGAAGAAAGGGAGAAGAAGGCTAAAGGTTTGCTAACACTTTCTAAAGGGTCACTAACTCTTGAACTATTGTGCTTTTTCAGAAATTTGGCAGAGCTGTGTAGGTCAACAGAATAACGGCTCTGCTGTTGAGCTTTCTGTGATGGTGGGAATATTCTACAGCTGTGCTTTTCAGCGCACTGGCCAACAGTCCCATGAGGGCTCTGGAGCACTTGGATGTGAAGGAACTACATTTCTACTCTTATTTAAATCACTTTGAATAGTCTCATGTGGTTAGCGGCTACCATATTAGACAACATAACTTTATAGCAGTTAAATTATGTTATGTTATTCATAAGAAATTTGTCAGAAATCATCATTTTCTTCATTAAGGACAAGGGTATCAAAGATGTCAAATGACTGAATATTAAAATCAACATTAAGCTGGAATTGAGTACAATTGAATATTATCACCAACTTAATAGAAACTTCTGGAGAATTGGAATAAGTGTGAAGTCTTATCAATGTTCGTTAGAAAAATGTATTATACGAAGTTTAGTGGTCAGGTTTCTAAAGTTTGACACTGCAGTACAGAAATAACAGCATACACAGAAGCTTTAGTACACATGATGATTTTAAATGATGACTGGACTAAAATTGGTAGAAAAGCAAGCTATTTGGGGGTATATGTTTTTATGATTTTTTCATATATATAGTTTTCATTAATTATACCTATCATTGTTTATATTTCTATAAGCATTTATGGGCTCACAGTCAATATAATGCACTTTACAGAATTAACTGATATATCCTCTAAGTCAGATTAATCACTATCTCTTTTGCCTCTGTTTTAACTATTTAAAAGTTTTTAATAATTGGTTTTGTACATAATCAATAGCTTCCAGCAGAGAAGGCAACGGCACCCCACTCCAGTACTCTTGCCTGGAAAATCCCATGGATGGAGGAGCCTGGTAGGCTGCAGTCCATGGGGTCGCTAAGAGTCGGACATGACTGAGTAACTTCACTTTCACTTTTCACTTCCATGCATTGGAGAAGGAAATGGCAACCCATTCCAGTGTTCTTGCCTGGAGAATTCCTAGGATGGGGGAGCCTGGTGGGCTGCCATCTAGGGGGTCGCACAGAGTTGGACACGACTGAAGTGACTTAGCAGCAGCAGCAGCAGTAATAGCTTCCAGAATCATCGTTCTTGTTGTTCCTGACAGTGTTTCTGCTTTCTTGTGTGTTCTGCAGTGTGACTCAGCTCCTACGTAACTGGGGTTGAGGAATGACGTTCGCTTGGAGGTCTTATTGGTTCACTTGTGATCTTTCCCCAGCATGTCCATGCTTTATACCGCTGTGTAACAGCAGCTGAATGCAAAGTACACTAGAACAGCTGGACGTCTTGGGCTAGGCCGGCCCGTGCCAGCTCACCCCGCCCTCCGTCCTCCCGGCGCCATCTGGCCTCCTGCTCTCCCAGAGGTGCTCACGGCATGTTCCTCCCTGACCTTTGAGCTCTTGGCCCTCGTCTCCATTACTCAGCAGCCCCAGCTCTTCTATAAGCTCCTCCCCAGCTCTTCTATAAGCTCCTTTGGATGCTCTTGTCATTTTATGTGTTTTTCTAATGCAAGGACCTATTTATAAGATAGTACTTCTTTATTAGCTATATAATCGATTTTTAAAGCTGCGCTGTATTTTTATTAGAAATACCATTCTGTTAGCTCACCATTATAAAGTTTTGTATATTTTGAGTGGAAATTGCTTGTTTTGAGTGGCATGATTCTGATAATAATTTCCCTACAAACTCTATTATGTTTTGTTTTTGAAAACAAAGACAATAAAAGTCATGACACTGTAGGCCCTCAAACCATTCAAGCAGCAATTTTACCAATGAATCATCACAATTGAGCCTAGGGATTTAACTTTACCCAGCAAAATTAGTTAGTTTAAAAGAGAAAGGCTATAATCAAAGAATCTAATTTTATAAACCATGCATTTCAAACTGAAATTTTAAAATCTTAAGTTAAAAAAAATAAATAAAATCTTAAGTTAAAAAAATTTTTTTAAGTTTTTTTGTTTACAACCAATGGCCTGAAACCACAAATTTTATGTATACTATTATGTACATAAGAATCTTGGTATTAATTGGAACTGGCCTGGCCCTAATGAAGAGGAAGCTTCATAAGCCAAGTAGCATAAATATATATGTGTGTGTGTACATATATATATATGTATATACTCCCTATTATGTTCAGTGTGTGATTTTGCAGATTTGAATAAGCTTTTATTTTTTCACAGATATACATGTTGCATTAAGGAAAAAGCACCTGTACATTGATTTTACAATTGAATGAGAGAATAGCTGTGGCAATAAACCCACGAAGACATCTGGACCCCAAACTGCTTCCAGAATGATAAGCTGGTTTGGAAGTGAATATCTGTATATGAGCAGTATTCCAAGAAATATGCATTGTTGATTTATTTATATCATGGATTTTGCTAAACCTTTTATAAATGATGGTAACTTTGTGACAATCACTGGTCACACACAAGTCCTGGAATGCCAGAAATGACAGTGAAGGTGATTATTTGATCTTCCAAAGACCTAGAAAAGCATAGGTCAAAAACAAAGTAAAGCATAGATTTTGGCTGAATAGCCAGCCTAAAAATGAAGTTCCATATCTATATTAGAAAAGAAGACATGTACATTAACCTACATAATCATATACTTAATTTCTTTGAGATTCTAGTGTGTGTGCTCTTAAGGGCCTAAAAAAGCTTGAAAAACATGGCACACTACTTTCTAGCCTCATCTCTTTTTTGATCCAATATAATGCCCCTTAGAGTATTTCTAGGAAAAGGGTTCATAAGTGTCATGTCTGTATTCTGGAGCTACAGTGCTTCTTCCCCAGATAAAAGAAGCCACCTAGCAAGTGAAACTCATGGAGAAGTTGTTCCCTGTTGTGTGTTTGTAGAAACAGAGTATAAAGATTAATTCATATACACCCACCCCAGCTTAGTGCCCTTGAAGTATCTGTTGCTCAAAGAAAGCTATAATAAATCACATCTCTTAAAATATGTGCATTCTATTTACTATATATATATATATATATATGTATGTATGTATATAGCATGTCTTTTTTATCCATTCACCTGTTGATAGACATTTAGGTTGCTTCCATGTTACTTCCATATATATATATATATATATATATATATATATATATATATAATGGAATATTAGCCATAAAAAAGAATTTTCAGCAACATGGATGGACCTAGAGATTATTACATGAAGTGAAGTCAGACAAAGACAAATGTCATATGATATCACTTACATGTGGAATTGAAAAAAAAATACAAATAAACTTTGCTGCAAAATGGAAACAGATTCACAAGCATAGAAAAGAAACTTATAGTTACCAAAGGGGAAAGCAGTGGGGTGGCAGGGAGAGGGATAAATTAGAATTTGGGATTAGCAGATATATATTACTATATATAAAATAGATAACACAGTCCTACTGTGTAGCACAGGAAACTATATTCAATATCTTATAAAAACCTACAATGGAAAATAATTTGAAAAAGAATAGATATATGTATTTGTATAACTGAATCACTTTGCTGCACACCTGAAATATTATAAATCTACTACTTCAATTAAAAAAAAAAACTCAGATTCAGTAACTTTGAGGAATTAGTTAAAAATAAAATATACAATAAAAACAAATACTCCCTCAAAAATAAATATGCATTGTGTGTGCATGCTAAGACACTTCAGTTGTGTCCAGCTCTTTGTGACCTCATGGACTGTAGCCTGCCAGACTCCTCTGTCCATGGAATTCTCCAGGCAAGAATACTGGAGTGGGTAGCCATTCCCTTCTCCAGGGGATCTTCCCAACCCAGGAATCAAACCCAGGTCTCCTGCACTGCAGGCCAATTCTCTACTGTCTGAGCCACTTGGGAAGCCCATATAAGCACTGAGTTGAGCTACACCCTTTTCAATGCTTCCATCAAGTTTGGGGTTTCTCACTGCCAGCATAACTCAGAAGTGCTGTCCAGTGACAAAGAGGAGAGTCCATGACACTCACAGCTTAATACAAAGCGTTCTCTAGGTTGGCATCCACTGTTCAGGTGTTGGCGGTTCCAGGTGCCTCCTGCAGACCAGGTGTCTGGAGACTGTGCTCCATGTTATTGTTGGGAAGGCAGGCTCTGGTGCCAGATTCTCTGGGTTCAAAGTTGAGTGACATTACTTCCTTATTGTGTGACCTGTAGGCTACCCGGTATCTTTGCTTCAATTTTCTCATTTTTAAAAGTAGGGATAAAATAATTGCAATCACACAGGGTTACTGGAAGGATTAAATGTAGTGTATGTAAAGTAATCAGCATGCTGCTTGGCACAGTATAAGTGCCTAGTGCATGTTAGCCTTCATGCTCATGTTTTTTGAGTGGGTTTTGTTTCTAAATTATAAGTAAGCATATCACCATGAAATAGTTAACAGTGCCAGGAGGCTTCTAGCTGAAAAAGCATGGAATGCTTTCAGCACTGGAGAATGGAGTTAATGGGTCACACAGAAAAGAGCTAACTGATGATCAGAATGGGTTGCTGCTTCTCCTCTGAAGCAGAGTGTCTGTCCCTACAGACAAGAGGATGTTACACCTATTGAATAAGAATTTTTTAAAAAGTGTTATGTGGGAAACAATGTAACCAATTGCTATAGGCTAATGGCTAATATGAGGCTTTCGTCATAGCTCAGTTGGTAAAGAATCTGCCTGCAATGCTGGAGACCCGGGTTTGACTCCTGGGTTGGGAAGATCCCCTGGAGCAGGAAATAGCAACCCACTCCAGTATTCCCGCCTGGAGAATCCGACAGATGGAGGAGCCTGGCAGGCTACAGTCCATGGGGTCGCAAAGAGTCAGACACGACTTAGCGACTAAACCACCACCACCAATGGCTAATATGCAACCTGGGACTTTTGGTCCATCTCACGAACAAGTGCTTTTATATTCTTTTCTCCGTAGTTTATTTCTGTACACTTTCAGGTACACTAAAATGACTTGGTGTCTCTGACCACATGTTGAGAAGCCATGGAGGTCACAATCAAAAGAGTGCAGGCTCCAGCTTCATATCGTCTGTCTCTGCCGTAAACCAGGGGATGACTTTGGCAAGTTGCCAAGTGCTGCAGGAGTTGGTTTCTCCATCTGCACAATGGAGATCAGAACCATACCTACTGGATAGCTTTGTCATAAGGATGTTACAGTTCAACAACACAAAATACTTACATAGTGCTTTGTGTGTACAATGCGGCTTCCCAGGTAAAGAATCTGCCTGCTAATGCAGGAGACTCGAGGGATGTGAGTTCGATCCCTGGGTTGGGAAGATTCCCTGGAGAAGGAAATGACAACCCGGCTCCAGTATTTCTTGCTTGGGAAATCCCATGGACAGAGGAGCCGGGCAGGCTACAGTCCACAGGATCACAAAGCATCAGATACAACTGAACACACACACACACACACATCATAGTTGTTACTTAAATTTTTAATTTATTTTTAACCATTTAAGAACAATCCACCACTGGGACTTCCCTGGTAGTCCAGTGGCTAAAACTCTACACTCATGACGCAGGGGGCCTGAGTTTGATCCCTGATCAGGGGACCAGATCCCACACACTGCAACTAAAGATCCCACATGCTGCAGTTAAGACCTGGTGCAGCCAAACAAATAACTATTTTTTTTAATGAATAATCCACCATTTTCCAGGAAAGTAAGCATCACCTACATCCAGAGACCCTGTTATAAGTGAAAAAGAATGGAAATTGTAAAAAAAAAAAAAAAAATGGAGAGGAAAGGCAATGTCTCTATCTCCATTCAGTTGGGGAAAGCTCACAGGAAAGAATCTTTGCAGCTCTTAAGGAGACAAGGTATAGAATTTCATGGTCTTAGGGGAGACAAAGTAGAGAGAGAAGAATGCACAATTGAGGAGGGAGATAATGAATGAAATAAAATGTGATTAGGTTAACTTTTGTGAAAAAGAAGGCTGGATAGTGGGGAGAGTGAAAAATAGATGACGCAGGGCTGTAACAAGAATATCATTAAAACTATTAGTTAAGATAACAGTACCAGCTATCATACAAAAATGCTGAACTATCAGTGGCTTAATATAAAAAAAGTCTTTCTAGCTCATGTTACTGATGCTATTAAAGTTGCTTTCAACATGCCAGCAAATTTGGAAAACTCAGCAATGGTCACAGGACTGGAAAAGTTTAGTTTGCATTCCAATCCCAATGAAGGGCAATGCCAAAGAATCTCAAACTACCACACAATTAAGCTCATTTCACATGCCAACAAGATAATGCTGAAAATCCTTCAAGCGCGGCTTCAACAGTATGTGAACCAAGAGATTCCAGATGTTCAAGCTGGATTTAGATAAGACAGAAGAACTAGAGATCAAATTGCCAACATCTGCTGGATCATAGAGAAAGCAAGGAAATTCCAGAAAAACATCTACCTGTGCTTCGTTGACTACACTAAAGCCTGACTGTGTGGATCACAACAGACTGGAAAATTCTTGGAGATGGGAATACCAGACCAGCTTACCTGCCTCCTGAGAAACCTGTATGCAGTTCAGGAAGCAATAGTTAGAACTGGACATGGAACAAGGGACTGGTTCAAAATTGGGAAAGGAGTACATAAGACTGTATGTTGTCACCCTGCTTACTTAACTTATATGCAGAGTACATCATGAGAAATGCTGGGCTGGAGGAAGCACAAGCTGGAATCAAGATTGCTGGGAGAAATATCAATAACCTCAGATATGCAGATGACACCACCCTTATGGCAGAAAGTGAAGAGGAACTAAAGAGCCTCTTGATGAAGGTGAAAGAGGAGGATGAAAAAGCTGGCTTAAAACTCAATATTCAGAAAACTAAGATTATGGCATCTGGTCCCATCACTTCATGGCAGATAGACGGGGAAAAATGGAAACAGTGTTAGACTTGATTTTCTTGGGCTCCCAAATCACTGCAGATGGTAAATGCAGCCATGAAATATAGACACTTGCTCCTTGGAAGAAAAGCTATGACAAACCTAGATAGCATATTAAAAAGCATAGACATCATTTTGCTGAAAAAGGGTCAGTCTAGTCAAAGCTATGGTTTTTCCAGTAGTCAAGTATGGATGTGAGAGTTGGACCATAAAGGAGGCTGAATGCCGAAGAATTTATGCCTTTGAATTGTGCTGGAGAAGACTCTTGAGAGTCCCTTAGACTGCAAGGAGATCAAACCAGTCAGCCCTAAAGGAAATCAACCCCGAATATTCACTGAAAGGACTGATGCTGAAGCTGAAGCTCCAATACTTTGGCCACCGGATGTGAAGAGCCAACTCACTGGAAAAGCCTCTGATGCTGGGAAAGATTGAGGGCAGGAGGAGAAGAGGGAGACAGAGGATGAGATGGTTGGATGGCATCACTGACTCAATGGATATGAGCTTGAACAAACTCTGGGAGATAGTGAAGGACAGGGAAGCCCGAGTTGCAGAGTTGGACACCACTGAGCAACTGAACCACAACTTCATTTTACAATCCAGTGAAGTAGTTCCTGGTTGGGTAGCACTCCTGTAGTGCTGTTTTGGAATCCAATCCCCTTCCATCTGTGAATCCACTATCTTTAACACATGGATCCCAAGGGTCACCCTTTGGGAACCTGGTCCAACCAACTGGAAGGGGAAATCATGTGGAATATTGGAGGTGGGAGCTTTTTTGGGCCAGACTTAGAAGCAATGCTTATCTGGCCAACATTTCACTAGCCAGAATTCAGTCTCAGGCTAAGTGAAAATCTTAGTCCCTCAGTCATATCCAGCTCTTTGTGACCCTTTGGACTGTAGCCTGCCAGGCTCCTCTATCCATGGAATTCTTCAGGCAAGAATACTCGAGAGGGTCGCCATGCCCTTCTCCAGGGGATCTTCCTGACCCAGGGGTTGAACCATAGTCTCCTGCATTGCAGGCAGATTCTCTACCATCTGAGCCACCAGGGAAAGCCCCTCACTGTATGTTCAAGAGAAGCGGTACACATAGTCTTTGAAATGCATCACAGCCTGTGCCTCAGACACATTTATGCAAATGACCACATTACTTTTATTAATACAAAGCAATACAAGTTCATAACCTAACTGGGAACAAGAAAAAACTGAACTGTCCCTGGATATTCAGGGACAAATGAAATCAACCTATCTCATGACTCAGATCTATGGATAAATTTTTATGCAGATCAAAACCATCTTCTTCAGAAATCCTTTCCGTTATTACATTATAAGAACACTAGCCAGTACTGAGTCCTTAATTTGTGTGGCACTATACTAACAGCTGTATGTATATTATCCAATGCATTTCCCTTTACCAAAGTACTGTGAAGTAGGGATGATCATTTCCATATCATATATTAAGAAACTGAATCTCAAGAAAGGTCCTGACTTGCCTAAGATCACAAAGATAGTAAGTGCTGAGGTAGACATTCAAACTTAGGTTCTGGTACTAAAGCTGTAAGACTCACTGCCTCCTATGACTTTTCATTTCTCCTTAATTCAGAATTCTTTGCATGTACTAATTCTGTGCTCTCATATGGCTGTCTGCAATTTTGGTGTGTATTTTGATTTGTAAGTTTTTATCAGTTAACTATTTCTGGTTAAGAAATACCCCCCCCCTTTTCATGTAGGGGTTTACATTGGTCAATTGACTAAGCGTAGAGAAATCATAACCTATAAAATTTACATGGGACAAAAAGCAAGGTGGAAAACTTACCACAGATCACAAGCCCTCGGGTAATTTTAAGCTATTCATAGTGAAATTTGGTAATTCTTTCTAACCATTTTCTTACCAGAGGGATTTTGGCAATTTACTGACATCTCTTTACAAGTAAGTTCTCTACTTCTGTGCTCACCTATTTTCGGATGCTTATCCACCTGTCTGAGCTGGAATATGGAGTCTTTCTGTTGATTTGTGTCAAAAAGCCTTGACAAATGGTACATTTGGGATCTAGGGAAAATGATGATTTAATGCTGTTCAATGGATTAAAATTATATAAAAAGATTCTGCTAAAATAAGACCTCAGTACATTATTTTTTGGCTGTCTCTTAAAAGAAGATGAAATTACCCAAGGCATACATAAATAGTATCTTAGTTCTCATCCCACCTATCTTGAAGCACAGGTGCTGTAGGTCTCACCCTAGGCACACAGAGGGGCACCCCACATACGTCTTCACTGCTGTAGAAGAGGTTTTTGCTAGCTAAGGTGCATGTGTACGTACATACGCCTGTACAAGCCAATAAACAAGATGAAAAATGAAAGATAAAACTGCACAAACATAAAAGAATGAGCCTGAACAGAAATCAGCTATTAGGTGATCTTATCAGTAAAACACTAGGATGGCTCTAGAGAAGGTGAAATAGCTCAGTTAAATTTACCCTGCCTTTCTTTTTATTCAATACTCGGGAACAGACACTCGTATATGTTTTCTGTACTAAAAGTAACATCTTTCCCTTCCATTCAGGCCTCTTTCTCTGCCAAGATCCCTGTAAGTAGAAAATGACAACAAATTTATGAAGGTTTCATCCAAAAGCAGAGGCCTTGGGCGGATTGTTGGAAAGATAAAGACTGTTCATTGGGGAGTTCTCTGTTCCTTTATTACTTGAGAAAAGATGGAGTAGTAATTGACATGTGGTTCTTGACAGATGTTGACAAGGGAAAAACATGTAACTGAGTCCCTTGGAGTTTCTGCAAAGGATGATTATGATGCTTGTCTCCATGTTCCATACCCTCAAGGGCACAATCAGATTTCCCCCCTTACCCTAAGTGCCACGCAGACATCCATGCAGATGTCCTAGGATGATATCAGCATCTGGCCAAAGAATAGAATTCTCTCATCTCCCATCAAGGGCATGCCCAATAGAGACCACCGAACATGAAGGGAGTGCTTTGACACATTCTATTGTTAATCTCTCTTGAAATAGATTGATGGCTGTGGAGAAAGAATTCACCAAAAATATTTCCTTTTTAACGATCGGAGCTTGTACGTGGGCAGGCACCACAACAGTAAACAATTCATGCTCCAAAATTGTATCCATATTTTATTTGATAAAATAATAGGATATTAGAAGCGTTAACAAATATACTATGAGAATAACACTGTGTAAGAATTAGATTTAGAAAGGAAATACTGTCTCTGTATTCGCCAAACATCCAGATGAAAAGCTGTGCAGATGTTCCATAGGTCCAGATGTTATGTAGAGAAGGTATCTGGCAACAAATGAAACTTTTTTTGCATCCATATGTTTCTTTCTAGTTTCTTTTTGTATAGAATTGTAGGACAAAGAAAATCACAAGCATATTTTAGTTTTTAAAAATAAAGTAGAGCAAAATCTAAGAATACCATGTTTGTTCTTTTTAAGTATGTCTACAGTAGTAAACTGAAAATTCCTAGGATTTTAATGAAAGAGAATTGTTCATGATGAGCAAAATATCACACTGATCTGATTTCAGTACACACTGCATTCTCTTCTCACATTATATTACTTTATAAAGAGTATGGCTAAATAATAATTTGAGATTTGTTTTCCACTTATATTTTCCAGTCCTCCCCATACATTTACTCCAGCAATAGTCTCAGTCTCTGTGGGTTGTAAGCAGAGAGGAGTACATAGCAAAGTGAGAAGCAAAACAGCCCTAAGGTTTCTTAAATTTGGTTTCCAAAAGCTTTTACCTCAAAGAAAGGGGTCCAGTTAATATACAGAAAATATACATGCTCTTTCTTGCATACCCATTTGTACACTGATACACACACTGAAATTGAATGGTGCGCTTAGACACTATGCTATTATGACTCGATTGGTCAGCTTAGGTGGGCTTGCTGCTGCTGCTGCTAAGTCACTTCAGTCGTGTCCGACTCTGTGTGACCTCATAGACAGCAGCCCACCAGGCTCCCCCATCCCTGGGATTCTCCAGGCAAGAACACTGGAGTGGGTTGCCATTTCCTTCTCCAATGCATGAAAGTGAAAAGTGAAAGTGAAGTCGGTCACTCGTGTCTGACTCTTAGCAACCTCATGGACTACAGCCCACCAGGCTCCTCCGTTCATGGGAGTTCCAAGCAAGAATACTGGAGTGGGGTGCCATGGGCTCTAAGAACAATCAAGTGCTTTTGCAGCACAAAACTGAACGTTTATTTCTCTTTCACAAGCTATATCTGTCATGGGTTCTCTATACTGGTATCTAAGATGAAGGAGAAGCCTCTATGTGAAACACTGGCTTTTTCAAGTTAATGAGAGCAATGGTGGACCATACGATGGTTCTTAAAGTTTCTTCCTGGAAGTGGCTTGCTGCTGCTGCTGCTGAGTCGCTTCAGTCGTGTCTGACTCTGGTGATCCCATAGACAGCAGCCCACCAGGCTCCCCCGTCCCTGGGATTCTCCAGGCAAGAACACTGGAGTGGGTTGCCATTTCCTTCTTCAATGCATGAAAGTGAAAAGTGAAAGTGAAGTCGCTCAGTCGTGTCTGACTCTTAGCGACCCCAAGGACAGCAGCCTACCAGGCTCCTCTGTTCATGGGATTTTCCAGGCAAGAGTACTGGAGTGGGGTGCCATTGCATCATTTCTAATCACGTATCATTGGACAAAGCGAGTCATGTGGCCAAGACAGATGTCTCTGGTTAGGGAATACAATCCTGTCACTTGGAGGGGCTTCACTGGAAAGACCCACCAGGAAGGGACAGTAAATATTTTTACCTCAATACAACTTACCATGATTATCATTTTAAGCATGCATTATGAGCTTAATTGTGTTGGTCACTGGGTTAGATATATGTCAAAATAATTATTCATTTTGGGTGTTTTCCCTTTGAAAAATTAGAAAACACTAATTCAGATAGAAAACAGAAGAACAGTCAAGCAGTTTTGGTTGTTTCCAAATAGGTGTGCAGTATTGTACTTACAATCATATAGAGAATGAGAGTAAATTCATGTTCAGAGTGGAGAACAAAGAATTGAGGAAACTGATCTTCATCTAGTCAAACTGGGAAGTCTGTGGTTTAGGACCTGTTTCAATGAGGAGGAAGTAAAAAATAATGATGACTAATATTTACATATTCTTTTACAATTTTTGTAATTCTACTTTATACTTTTAACAACCACCTGAGGGAGATATCATCACTTCCATTTAGCAATGAGGAGACTAGGCTGGGGTTAACCAATGGGTCTGTTTTCAGAATAGGTATCAGAACCAGGATTGAAGCAGTCTGCTCTCACTCTATACACTTCATGCTTTACATGTGGAAAAGAACAAGTGTACCTCGGGAGAGGCTCCAGAATGAGAAGACACACTGCAAGCAAGTCGCCTGAGCACGGTATAGGAATCTGCTGCTCTCCTGTGGAAGAACAAATGAAGGCATTACAATTGCCTGGCACATACTACCTCGAGTACATTGAAGCCCTTAGCTGGTGGTATGAGAAAAAGTACAAGAAATATTTATTGATGACCTACAAGCTAGGTGATAGAAGAGGATGGGCATAGCTGATACAGATTATGGATACAAAGAACTTACTCAGGCTTAAAAGCCAGATGTAAAACCAACTTAACTATTTAATCATCTTCCATCTCCCACACTGAACTCCCTTAGGCCAGGAGGATGTTACACGGAAAATGAGTTCCTGGTTCTCTCTGGAAAAAGATCTATGGTTCCCATAACTGGTGGAAAGGGGCCGAGCACTAGTATTGGTGAAAACGCTGCGATGCTGCTCAAATCTGGTCAGAGATGATGGTGAGCGATGCTGCAGTGATCCTGGGTTCTATGTTAGCTTAGGTCTTTTGAGAAGTGGTCACCAAGGTAAGATTAGACAGGCAAGAGAGTTATTCCATGAAAAACCTCTGAAGGATGCAGGGGAGGGAGCAGGAGTCGGGGGAGAGAGCATCAGACTGTGATGCACGTCTGAAGCCTGTGAAGGATGGGGGAGGAAGGGGGACTGGGTAGAAAGAGTCTCAGATTGGAATGCAGTTCTGATGTGGCTTATATGTAGAATCTAAAAAAATGATACAAATGAACTTATTTACAAAACAGAAACAGACTCAGTTCAGTTCAGTTCAGTTGCTCAGTCATGTCCAACTCTTTGCGACCCCATGAATCGCAGCACGCCAGGCCTCCCTGTCCATCACCAACTCCCGGAGTTCATTCAGACTCACGTCCATCGAGTCAGTGATGCCATCCAGCCATCTCATCCTCTGTCGTCCCCTTCTCCTCACAGACATAGAAAACAAACTTACAGTTACCAAAGAAGAAAAGGAGAGGGGGGATAAATTAGGAGTTTGGGATTAAAATATACACACTCAGTTCAGTTCAGTCGCTCAGTCATGTCCGACTCTTTTCGACCCCATGAATATGCACACTACTGTGTATCAAATCTATCAAGGACCTACCGTACAGCATCGGGAACCATATTCAATATCTTGTAATAACTTATAATGGATAAGTATACACACACACACACACACATATATAACTGAGTTGGGCTCCCCTGGTAGCTCAGTGGTAAAGAATTGGCCTGCAATGCAGGAGACCCAGGTTCGATCCCTGGGTCAAGAAGATCCCCTGGAGAAGGGAATGGCAACCAACTCCAGTACTCTTGCATGGAGAATCCCATAGACAGAGGAATCTGGTGGGCTACAGTCCTTGGGGTCGCACAGAGTCAGACATGACAAGGAACTAAGCAGCAGCCACAGCAGAACTGAATCACTTTGCTGTAAATGAACTCAAAGTTATAAATCAATGATATTTCAATAAATTCTTTAAAAAAATGTATTTCTAGGAAACTCTTAGCCATGCTTGAGAACTTGGGGAATTTCAAAACTCAAATGATAAGTCCTAGAAACTCTGTGTCTGGTAAGAATCAGCTGGGCTGCACTGTCCTCAGTCGTCGGCTGAGAGCACCCTATGGAGTCTAGCCTCAGTGTGAAGACTGTAATGGGTCCAGAGGTGAGGACCTGGCCCAGCAGTCAGCCATGCTCCCTACAGCAGGAGATCTGCGCCACCATAGCACCCCCCGCCGCCCCCGTCTACCTGCACTGCACAAATCCATTTCTCCAATTAGGTTTAGGCAAAGTTCCTCCATGGTTCCCATGGGCCTCTCTTCATGAGGGGAAATTTACAGGGAAATTAATGGGATGGATGAGAGTTCTCATCACTGCAGTTGGTCTCAGGGCTGTAACTGGTACCCTCCATTATGCATCCTAAATCCCCCTCACTCTCAGCTACCACTGTGAAATGTCTAAGTGCCTTACCTAGTGTGTTACCTGAATCTTTATTCCTTAAATGTCTCAGGCTTCAACAATCATATGTTTTTGAGACCAAGTTGCTGCACACATGTTACCCATTTCATTTCAGTGGGGCAAGGAGGTACCAGTGGGGATCACGGGGTTCCACACTTAGGTTTCTCTGATGCTACTGTGTAAAAGCAGCCCTCTATCTGTCCTCCTGTTGATCAAGGTAAATTACCCTGCCACGATCTGCTGTGGTCACTTTTCTTTTGGCCTGCTGCTCCATGGTGGCCCCGCAACAGCCAGAGCTTGTAGTAGATTCGGTGGAACCCTTTCATTGTTCCCTGCAGAGTATTCTCTCTCTGGGACCAGTACCTCTACCCTTGTAGAGTTTATAGCTCTGGGAAGCACAAAATCCCCAGTCACTGAAAGGGCTGGAAAGCCAATCCTACTCCAGTCTCTGGTTCCAGGTATTCTTCCTGTTGAGAAAACAGCACCATTAAGCCGGTTCTGATTTAATGCACTGAATGCATCCTGAAGGATGGTCTCCTCTCCATCAAGGTGAAGATTTTGAAGACTGCTGTTTGTATGAGCAATTAGACGTGTCCTGGGTTGGCCCAGGGTGCAGAAACAGGAAGAAAAAGAGGTTACAGGCAGGCAGATTTTGACAATAGAAATAAAAATGTCATGACAAACATACAAAATTGGAGTTGGTTGTATCCAGAGGTAGACATTCTGGAATGTGAAGTCAAGTGGGCCTTAGGAAGCATCACTACAAACAAAACTAATGGAGGTGATGGAATTCCAGTGGAGCTATTTCAAATCCTAAAAGATGATGCTGTGAAAGTGCTGCACTCAATATGCCAGCAAATTTGGAAAACTCAGCAGTGGTCACAGGACTGGAAAAGGTCAGTTTTCATTCCAATCCCAAAGAAAGGCAATGCCAAAGAGTGAATGTTCAAACTACCGCACAATTGCACTCATCTCACAGGCTAGTAAAGTAATGCTCAAAATTCTCCAAGCCAGGCTTCAGCAATACGTGAACCATGAACTTCCAGGTGTTCAAGCTGGTTTTAGAAAAGGCAGAGGAAGCAGAGATCAAATTGCCAACATCTGCTGGATCATGGAAAAAGCAAGAGAGTTCCAAAAAAACATCTATTTCTGCTTTATTGACTATGCCAAAGCCTTTGACTGTGTGGATCACAATAAACTGTGGAAAATTCTTCAAGAGATGGGAATACCAGACCACCTGACCTGCCTCTTGAGAAACCTGTATGCAGGTCAGGAAGCAACAGTTAGAACTGGACATGGAACAACAGACTGGTTCCAAATAGGAAAAGGAGTATGTAAAGGCTGTATATTGTCACCCTGCTTATTTAACTTCTATGCAGAGTACATCATGAGAAATGCTGGGCTGGAGGAAGCACAAGCTGGAATCAAGATTGCTGGGAGAAATATCAATAACCTCAGATATGCAAATAACACTACCCTTACGGCAGAATGTGAAGAGGAATTAAAAAGCCTCTTGATGAAAGTGAAAGAGGAGAGTGAAAATGTTGGCTTAAAGCTCAACATTCAGAAAACGAAGATCATGGCATCTGGTTCCATCACTTCATGGCAGATAGATGGGAAAACAGTGGAAACAGTGGCTGACTTTATTTTTGGGGGGCTTCAAAATTGATGCAGATGGTGATTTCAGCCATGAAACTAAAAGACACTTACTCCTTGGAAGGAAAGTTATGACCAACCTAGATAGCATATTAAAAAACAGAGACATTACTTCGCCAACAAAGGTCCATCTAGTCAAGGCTATGGTTTTTCCAGCAGTCATGTATGGATGTGAGGGTAGGACTATAAAGAAAGCTGAGCGCTGAAGAATTGATGCTTTTGAACTGTAGTGTTGGAGAAGACTCTTGAGTGTCCCGTGGACTGCAAGGAGGTCCAACCAGTCCATCCTAAAGGAGAGCAGTCCTGGGTGTTCATTGGAAGGACTGATGCTGAAGCTGAAACTCCAGTACTTTGGTCACCTCATGCGAAGAGTTGACTCATTGGAAAAGACCCTGATGCTGGGAGGGATTGAGGGCAGGAGGAGAAGGGGACAACAGGGGATGAGATGGCTGGATGGCATCACCGGCTCAATGGACAAGAGTGTGAGTGAACTCCGGGAGTTGGTGATGGACAGGGAGGCCTGACGTGCTGCAGTCCATGGGGTTGCAAAGAGTCAGACACGACTGAGCAACTGAACTGAACTGAAAGGTAGTGAGTGTTCAGTGAAGGGTTGAACATTGGAGGGTCTAACAAGAGGCTCCTTGACTAAACTTTAGGGGTGTTTTCGAGAGAATTCATTGACTAGAAGTGGAACTGTTCCCTAGAAATAATCTAAGGGAGCAGCGCAGCACAGTGGAAAGGACACAGGTTTAAACCAAAACCTAATAGCAAAATCAGCTTTGTCAAATCACATCATTTCTCCTCTATAAATGGGAATAATAACTATCTACCTTGCAGGGTTTTGTGAAGCTCTAATATGATAAAAAAAAATATGTGTCTAATAGAATGTCTAGCACATAACAGTGTTCAATGAAATTTCTTATTATCCTCTGATTTTATGTAGTTAAACCTTATGAAGCAGCCAACATCTGACCTTTATAATCTATAAAAATGGTAATTGCATGTATTTAAACTGATATAATTAACAAACTGTTAAAAGAGATATATTAAAATCTATTTCTAAAATTTCTAAGGTTCTAAGATTCAAATTTAGAATCTGTTATTTACAAATTTTTTGATATCTAATTATTACCTATTACTTAATCATAAAAAAGCATAGCATGATGATTTAGAGATGAGGTATTTTTTGTTTTTTTGGTTCCATGAAGTTCCAAGTGATTAGGTTGACCTCTGATTTATGGTTCATACCTTGGGTGCAAAATGGTTGTATTAGATAGAATTCCAGAATTCACGTGGCCTGGAAGCCTATGTCACAAATATTGGGTAGGGGAGAATGTATGGCTTAGCATATATTAAGATATAATAAGTCATTATATCTTCCATACCCTAGTCGTATGCTCTGACAATTCTAGCAGATTACCAAGGAGAAATTAGGCAGATATGGTAACTGATGCTCTTTTTGTTAACTTGCTCTCTGGAGCAGCTGAGAACAAGAAGGGGAAATAATTGATATTTCTATAAATCAGAGAATCTCTGTAGGTTGTGTCATAGTTTTTGAAAGTGCTGGAGCCTTAGTATTTGTTCTTCACCATAGTTTAGAATTGCAATTTTCTATTATAAGTACTTTCTGCTACTGAAGTCACATGGGTCCTCTTGAGGCACATTCATAGGTATATTTTAAGGCAGCCTATTTTCTGACATAAGTAAGTGTTTGGTACTTTAATTATAACCCATCAACAAAGACCATCTATCTACCTGTCTGTTGATCAAGATTTCTAAATTATGGAGGGTGGAGAAATATAAGTGCCAGCTGTGCTTAAAAGAAATAATAATTTACTTATGCAAGAAAATTATAGAGTATACATAATAAGTTATGATGAGTAATGCTCTAGTAAACCAATTGGATATATCAGTTATACGATTATTCTAGAACATTATATTTCTAACCACTCATATTAAAACAAACCAAAATATTCCACTACCTCAATACTTTGCGGGGGGGAGGTAGGGGAAGCACAATCAGTAAAAGAAAAAAAAAAAAGCCCCTTACCTGCAAAAGTGACTACTGTAATAATAACTAATAACAAACTCATGGATTAAATGATAATTTATATTACTTCAGCACAGTATCACTGTTACTGCAATGATTCCTTTGTACATAGAATGGCAAAACAAAAGCAGATTTTCTTGTGATAAATACTTAGATACAGGTGTGAAAACTAAAGAGTTTTTGTCCCAGCACAACTGAGCAGATTAAGCCTAAAACAATGTTTTAAAAATTACCCTGTAAATCCAAACAAAGATTAGTACAAAGTTCTATAAATCAACATCAAGGTCAAAGCCTACTTGTAGGAAAATAAATGCCAGAAAACCAGAAACAGTGTAGCCACTCGTCAATCTAGGAACAAAGCAGACGGTTAAAGTCGGAAGTCACATAAGTAACCAAAAGAGCCAAGGTCCAAACCACAAGGCAGAAGTTATGAGAATAACACACCGGGCTCCAGCCCCTCCACTGGAACGGCAGCCAAGCATGGGTGCCTCCTTACAGAACCCAAAGGGCAGCTGCTGAAACAATAGAGCTTTTCTGTTTCCTGCCCTTTAAAATGGCAACAGAAGATAATTAATGCTCTGTGTCTCTCTGGCATGGTCTGATCAGAGGCAAGCATGGGCTGATTGAGAGTTTGTCCAACAAGATTGGAGGACAGTCTGACTCCCTGGAGGTCATTGTCGTGGAGCATGAGGAGGCAGACAAGTCAGAGGAAGTCAGACAGACTGAGCGCTCCTAAACTAACCTACCTTGGCCAGGTGACTTTTTCTGCATTAGGTCAGGACAGGAGGAAGAGAACAAGTAATTTCAATTGTTCTACATGGCAAGTGTGACTTCTTTCAAGCCACATTTCCTGTATTATGTCTGCTGCGGCTGCTAAGTCACTTCAGTCGTGTCCGACTCTGTGCAACCCCAGAGACGGCAGCCCACCAGGCTCCCCCATCCCTGGGGTTTTCCAGGCAAGAACACTGGACTGGGTTGCCATTTCCTTTTCCAATGCATGGAAGTGAAAGTGAAGTCACTCAAGGCATTAAGAACTGGAATTCAATTGTCTCCAGGGAAGTAGAAATTTGGGCCTGTTGACCTCCTTGATTCAAACCAATGGGAGAGAAACAGCAAGTGAAGGGGGGGAAATGGCTTCGCTGGGTAGTTTGTAATTTTGAAAGACTCCAAAATCCATGTCTACATTATATTAGGAACTCACCTGCTTTGCCTTGACCCCTCCTCCTCCTGATTTCCCACTCCTCTTCTTACCATTGCCAGAGTGTAAAAGAAAGGCTGAGAGGTGTCCAGTTCACTGTCCTGGAAAACTAAAAATACACACTCCAGAGCCCCAGTTAGTGGGCGCCCCGCAGATCAGCAAGTGGAGAGTCTAACATTCCGCTTGAGGGATGGGATTAGGCTAATAATCTTCTCTAACAGGAAGCTTTATTTTTCTGATACTGTCTAAATTTTCCTCTTCCTACTTCCTGTTGCTGCTCACTTCCACGGTTATCACTGTCTGCCCTATAAAACAATAACACCCTCATCAACGTTCTATTTTGAGACCTGGTTTAGTCAGTCTATATAGTCAGTTCCTTTATATTTAGCTCCTCTTAACTTTCTCCCATTAGTCATTCCCTTAGTCATTTTTGTTTGGTTGATTGGTCTTCAGTTTACAATGCTTGGCCTAAGAATGCAAACAGCATTTCCAGGGATAGCTCATATGAGTGGGGTCAGATACTTCAGTCTATAGATTGGCTTCACATATTTCTTAGAAACTGATCTAATCTTTCCTTCTTTTTCAACCCATGTCTCCCTTAGCCTCACACAGTTCTGAGTTCCTTCTGTCATTGTTACTCTCCCTACTGGGAGAATAATTTCTAAATATGTTATAATCCCTAAAACCAAGTACCATGCCTGGCACATCATTGGAAATCAAGATATACTTGATATATGAACGTACAAATGTTTTAAACATTACTGATATGAATTATTTCTAAATTATTTTTTTCTGGAGTTAGGCGATATCTCTATTTTCTCTTTTTTTCTGTAATACCTTTAGTGATTTACTTCAATTTATATATGTCATTAATTAGACTGCTGCTGCTGCTAAGTCTCTTCAGCCTTGTCCGACTCCGTGCGACCCCATAGATGGCAGCCCACCAGGCTCCCCCGTCCCTGGGATTCTCCAGGCAAGAACACTGGAGTGGGTTGCCATTTCCTTCTCCAACGCATGAAAGTGAAAAGTGAAAGTGAAGTCACCCAGTCGTGTCCGACTCTTCTCGACCCCATGCTCCTCTGTCCATGGGATTTTCCAGGCAAGAGTACTGGAGTGGGGTGCCATGGCCTTCTCCACATTAATTAGACTATTAGATTACAATTTCATTCTGTATAAGAATTTTCATGCATAGTTTTGCATAAAATTTGTTGAGCCACATGCCTGGAAGTGATTCTTGCCATAGGACTCCTGGCCTGGTAAATGACTAAGAAATCATCTAGTCTGATTCTTAAAACTTTGTAGGTGTGAAAACTGACACCCAGAGAGGATAACAGATTTCTCAGATTATAGAAGACTTGCTTTAAACATTTTGTACAGTAATTTTCATTCACACTTAATTCTTCATGCTGGGAGCTGACACCATCTTATATGTAATGGTCAACTTTTTTACATCCATCAAGTGTACTTTTTTTTCTTACATTACAGGTCAACTACCAGTATCCATCTGTGGTTTTTTCCCCGTGGTTTGTTTTACACATACTTCTTTTCCGTAGTGTATTTGCTCTTTCACTTCTATATGGAAATTTAGAGTTTGGTCACATGGTGGCGCTGTAGTTAATACATTGATTTTCTTGTGTATTTTTCCATTGCCTTCTCAGCTTTGTTTTTAAATCGCAGTTATGTGAAAAATGTCTTTTAAACCCTGCTGCAGGTGAAATGATTTAATGGCTTTTGGCTTCTAGATTAATTTTAAACATTAGGAACATTGTAAAAACAGACTCTTGCTAATAATGATCATTACCATAATGGCTTGAGGCATAATCACTTACCAACATTAACTGAATGATTAAAATCCATCATGAGTTTAATTTGAAAAGATTTAAGTTCCTTTGCAATAAATGGCTAATGATATTAGCTTCATCTCTGTGAGGCCAAAATTTATCATTATATGACTTTGTATTTCCACGGCTAGACAGATAGAAAACCCACTCTTGTTAACACAGGCCACATCATGCCTGTTGTTTACCAAGCTCGTGGCGTCCCCTGTATCAGCACTGAATTGGGCCATATGGCGTACTGTGTATGGGTGACTGTCACTCTTTTATAGCCTTGCTATTTGATAAGTTATTATTGCACAAGGCAAGCGACCTTAGCAGATGTTCAGATTAACTACCATGGTCAGTAAAACCTGTAAGGAAGGAGAAACTAGTTTCATAAAAACTAGGTATGATCTTTATATAAAGATCAGATCTTTTTTGATAAAATATTTTCATAACTTTGTGATAATGTCTTTTAAAAGCGCCTATCCAAAACTTAGCAATAACCATCCAGAAATACACTGTCTCAACTGATGGGAAAAAAAACAAAAGGAGATTCAGGACTAGATTTTTTTCACAGAGAACCTGCCCCTGGAGTTTCAGTCACCTCCTCATTACTTCTTTTGATGAATCATGAACAAAATCTTGACCTGCTACCCAAAAGATACCCCACAAGAATAATGATCTTACTTCCAAAACTCTGTCAGAAAATTAGAAGGGGGAAAAACCCACAACAAACAACAATCCAGACAAACAAACTTTGGCAACTGTGGAAGGAAAAAACCTGAATTTCATAATGGGTGCTGTTTCATTTCCAGAAGTTTTCCCCAAAGGAAAACAACCCAGTAAATAACTTTCACTGATTGGTGTTACAGATTAGCCTTCCAGAGGCTCAGGGATGAATTTTGATCTTTACGGCTTGTTAGCTATTTCCTCCTCAAAAATAGGTCAACATCATTATTTCCAGTTTTCAAAGAGTCAGAGACCCAAGATGGAGAATTAACATGCCCACGATTGTTTAGTGAGTGGGTAGAAGGCATGTCAGTTGGCCAATAAAATGCTAATGTGAAAAGTAAATATCTGCTTTCTAATCACGTTCTTTCAACTGTTTCGAAACTCTATTTCTTTAGATTGCTGGTTTGTGGGTAGGCCACGGGAGGCCTGGATAGGTAAAGAGTTAAAAAAAATTTCCCAAGAAAAATCACATAATTTAAAACTTATACATATAATTTGCTACAATATTTTAATGAAGTTAAAAAAATCACGGAATTTTCAGTCAAATGACAAGATTTGGTAGCTTCACTGAGTTTAAACTATTCCTCCATTCGTTCACTCATTTATTGAACACAGCTGTGAAGCACCTACTCTACATGAGTTTCTGGGCATAAGACATCCTAAAAAGCCAGTATTGCAGGGTGAACCCTCTAACGGTTCACCGTACAGCCATTCCTGCCCCTGTAAAATATGTGTGTTACATCCTTAAATAATGTATGTCTTTTAGTTTAAAGACAGACTGTGAAATTTAGCATAGAATATTAAAATAGAAGCAACCTTGAGAGAGAGCCTAGACAAGGAAACAGAGTCCCCCAATATAAAAATATGTATTCAAGATCTCACAATTACTGGCAAAGAAGCTGAAAACAAATTTTTTTGGAGTTCATCCCATTGTAGGGTTTGCCTCTCAAAATCCTTTTAGGCATCTCCTTTGTGAATCCAAAATAGGAATTTTAACTCCCCAAACCTAAATACAGCAACGGTATGCTAAGATGCACGTGGTTAGGGGGAGGTTGTTGTCTTTTATTTTTTGATATTTGAAGGATAACAGTAGAATAGTGATTTCTGTTTGTATTTATGTTCATCACAGTACAAACTATCTACTGAAATTTTCCATGACTTAAAGAAATGAAAATTGTACTCCCTAAGTCATAAGAAGCTTTAATGACAATTCTAGTGCTTTTATGGGCTGAATTTTTTTTCCCTTTTCAAATACAGAAAGGGGAAACAATAATACTTCCTTCTACAAGAATTAATGGCTAGAAATCTGGGCTGCAGTTTACAGAATATTCCTAATAATACTTTAAACATCGTTTTAGGTGTTGCTGCTGTGGTTTAAATTTCCTTGTTCCAGTTATTTAGCAGCTTTTGGCCAATAAATAGAAGCTCCACATTTGAAGTTGTGCAAAAGCTTTCTTTCCTTTTTAATAGTTATTTTAATATTTTATCATAATTTAAATATTTTACAGTAATTAAAATGATATGTGGTGATGATATGAAAATAGTACTAAGACAAAATTCAGAGTCTGTGCGGCAAAACAGAGGCTTGTGACACAGGGAGCCAGGTACCCAGCTGCCAGTCCATTAGAGCTTGCGTGTAATGGTCTGACCACTTATCTGCTTAATTTCCTGCTAGCCAGACATGATCACATCAATTTCCTTTACAAGCAAGTATTACATAATCACAACTTTGAAGGAGAGCAAAGTCATTTCTGACTTTGAACGCACTGGAACCATGAGTTAATTGAGCCCCCTCATGGGGAGAACAGTAACACCTACCATGTTTAGAAAGTTTAATTGCGAAGAGGGTGGGCATGCTACATGGTGGAGGACACGTTACAAAAACCTCAGAAATCTCAAGCTAAGCCATATCTTTTTGCTTTGTTTTAATATTTCATACAGAGAAATTTTGCCAAGGGAAGAGAATTTAACAATTTGTTTTAATCCCCAAACAAAAAGGTTAGCCCTTGTCCCCTTACGGCCATACGGCTTCCCTCAGCCAGGGGTAACAATTACACTGTTAAATTCATTCTCATTAACAATTCATTGCTTTTTTGGATCACTCTGCTACATATCTAGAGAAATTACTACTTAAGCGTGCCTGGATTTGAACATTATTTTAACAGAGTCACATGTTCTCTTCTGTGATTTCCTTCCTTCACTCAGCATTGTGTTTCTAAGGTTCATCCAGGCTGACATATGAAGTGTGGGTCTTCCCTTGCGCTGTGGTAGAGTTTTCTACTGTGTGACTTTGGTAAAATTCATTTCTCCATTCTATAATTCATGTATGTTTGAGTTGTTTCCAGCATTCTGTTGTTGCAGGCAAAATTTCTATCTTGCATTCTTGTATGTGTCTCTAGATATACATGTGCAACAGTTTTTCTAAGTTATCTACCTAAGAATAACACTGCTGGGTCAGAAGGCTTTTTTTCCCCCCCTAAGTAGTTGTACCAATTACCCACCCACAAGCAATGGATGAGAGCTTTGTTACTCCAAACTCAAGAAGACTTGATATCTTCCAACTTTAAAGAAGTTTGGCCAAACCAAAAAGTAAAGCATGGTATTTTCTTGTGGTTTTAATTTGCGTGTCTTTGATTTATAACAATGTTACTCACTTATTTTTTTTGTACACTTTCATATTGCCATATTCATCTTTTTCTATTCACTACAGATTTTTAAAAATATTCTTGATTTTAATCCTCTGTTGGTTACATGCATATAAATATCTTCTGTCAGTTTGTGACTTGAACTTTTCCTTTTTTAAAAAAGGTATACATTATGAATGCAGCACTTTAACAGCATCATCTTTTAGGACTTGAAATAGCTCAGCTGAAATTCTATCACCTCCACTAGCTTTGTTCATAGAGATGCTTCCTAAGGCCCACTTGACTTCGGACTCCAGGATGTCTGGCTCTAGGTAAGTGATCATGCCATCATGGTTATCTGGGTCATGAAGATCTTTTTTGTATAGTTCTGCATTTTCTTGCCACCTCTTCTTAACATCTTCTGCTTCTGTTAGGTCCATACTGTTTCTGTCCTTTATTGTGCCTCTCTTTGAATGAAATGTTCCCTTGTTATCTCTAAGTTTCTTGAAGAGATCTCTAGTCTTTCCTATTCTATTGTTTTCCTCTTTTTTTTTTTTTTTGCATTGATCACTGAGGAAGGCTTTCTTATCTCTCCTTGCTATTCTTTGGGGCTCTCCATTCAGATGGGTATATCTTTCCTTTTCTCCTTTGCCTTTCACTTCTCTTCTTTTCTCAGCTATCTGTAAGGCTCCTTAGAAAACCATTTTGTCTTCTTGCATTTCTTTTTCTGGGGGATGGTCTTGATCACTGCCTCCTGTACAATGTCACAAGTCTCTGTCCATAGTTCTTCAGGCACTCTATCAGATCTAATCCCTTGAATCTATTTGTCACTTCCACTGTATAATCATAAGGGAATTGATTTAGGTCAAACCTAAATGGTCTAGTGGTTTTCCCTACTTTCTTTAAGTCTGATTTTTGCAATAAGGAGTTAAAGATCTGAGCCACGGTCAGCTCCCAGTCTTGTTTTTGCTGACCGTATAGAACTTCTCCATCTTCAGCTGCAAAGAATATAATCAATCTGATTTCGGTATTGACCATCTGGTGATGTCCATGTGTCGAGTCTTCTCTTGTGTTATTGGAAGAGGGTGTTTGCTATGACCAGTGCGTTCTCTCAGCAAAACTCTGTTAACCTTTGCCCTGCTTTATTTTGTAGTCCAAGGCCAAATTTTCCTTTTATTCCAGGTATCTCTTTACTTCCTACTTTTGCATTCCAGTCCCCTATGATGAAAAGGACATCTTTTGGGGGGGTATTAGTTCTAGAAGGTCTTGTAGGTCTTCATAGAAATGTTCAACTTCAGCTTCTATAGCATTAGTGGTTTGGGCATAGACTTGGGTTACTGTGATATTGAATGGTTTGCCTTGGAAATGAACAAAGATCATTCTGTCATTTTTGAGATTGCACCCAAGTACTACATTTTGGACCTTTTGTTGACTATGACTGAGTAACTGATCTGAACTGAATACATTATGAATAGATGCTCTTAATCTTAACACAGTCAAAGTTACCAATCTGATCCTTTATAATTTGTACTTTTTCTGTCTTGCTTAAGAAATTCTTCCTTATCTGGAATTTTAAAATAAATTCAATTATTTTGTTTTAATTCTAAAATTTTCACTTCCAAGTCCTTAATCCACTTGGAATTAACTTTTAGGTATGATGTAAGGAAGAGAATCTGTCTTCAATGAGAGAGACCAGGGTTTGATCCTTGGGTCAGAAAGATCCCCTGGAGAAGGGAATGGCAACCCACTCCAGTATTCTTGCCTGGAGAACCCCATGGAGAGGAGCCTGGCAGGCTATAGTCCATGGGGTCACAAAGAGTTGGACATGACTGAGTGACTCACACACACATGGAAGAAATACATTTTAAAATCTGTATGGATAATTGCCCCACTTTGTTCTATAGCTTTGTGTCTTATTGATATTGAGGGAATAATCTATAGGATCAGAGACTAAAAAAAAAAATCTAATTTGTAGAGATTCAGCTATTCCAATGCTAGGCCACTTTAGGAAAAAGAGAAGCTGGGTAAAGGGAATAAGGGCTTCCCTGATAGTTCAGTTGGTAAAGAATCCACCTGCAAGTGCAGGAGACTCTGGCTCGATCCCTGGGTTGGGAAGATTTTCTGGAGAAGGGATAAGCTACCCACTCCAGTATTCTTGGGCTTCTCTGGTGGCTCAGCTAGTAAAGAATCCACCTGCAATGTGGGAGACCTGGGTTCAATCCCTGGGTTGGGAAGATCCCCTGGAGGAGGGAAAGGCTACCCACTCCAGTATTCTGGCCTAGAGAATTCCATGGACTACCATGGGGTCGCAAAGAGTCAGACATGACTGAGCAATTTTCACTTTCAAAGGTAATAAAATGACTTCACTGAATCTTTCATCCTTTCCCTGCTAACCTGTGTTGCCAACTTGGTCATAGATTAGATGTCCTTGTATGTATAAGGCTTTGTCTGCATATTCAAAACTACTGCATCCAATTACATTAAAATATATTGAATAATTACTATATAACAGGTAGCACTGTATACCTTGGGGATGCAGCAGCGAACCACAGGAAATCTCTGCTTTTGTATAGTTTATGGGAGACAGAGGATAAAGAGATACACAAACAAAGTGTATAAAAGTTTATAAGTCGCTGTGGAGAAACTGAAACAGAGAAGGGAAGTATGAAGCGGGCAGGTCTGGGGAGAGCAGGCATTGCTAGGTTTCACGGGAACCTTCACTATCAGGATGGCGTTTGAGCACTGACCTGAAGAAGGTGAGGAACTGAGCTCTGCTGACAGGCACTACACCAATGAGATGCCATGCGGTATACTTCTGAACAAGGGGCCTTTCTAACACAACCTCACACATACCTACTCCTGGAATCAGTCATGATTAAAGCTTTGCCATTTTTTGTTATTGTTTTTGATCTTTAATGGCAAATTACTGAGAAATAGGTGAAGACTGTGTGGATCACAACAAATTGTGAAAAATTCTGAAAGAGATAGGAATACCAGACCACCTGATCTGCCTCTTGAGAAACCTGTATGCAGGTCAAGAAGCAACAGAACTGGACATGGAACAACAGACTGGTTCCAAAGTGGGAAAGGAGTAAGTCAAGGCTGTATATTGTCACCTGCTTATTTAAATGATATGCAGAGTAACATTATGAGAAACGCTGGGCCGGATAAAGCACAAACTGGAATCAAGACTCCTGGGAGAAATATCAATAACCTCAGACATGCAGACGGCACCACCCTTATGGCAGAAAGCAAAGAGGAACTAAAGACGCTCTGGATGAAAGTGAAAGAGGAGAGGGAAAAAGTTGGCTTAAATCTCAACATTCAGAAAACTAAGATCATGGCATCCAGTCCCATCACTTCATGGCAAATATCACATGGGGAAATAATGGAAACAGTTAAAGACTCTATTTTGGGGGGCTCCAAAATCACTGCAGATGGTGACTGCATCCATGAAATTAAAAGATGCTTACTCCTTGGAAGGAAAGTTATGGTCAAACTAGCCAGCATATTCAAAAGCAGAGACATTACTTTGCCAACAAAGATCCGTCTAGTCAATGCTATGGTTTTTCCAATTGTTATGTATGGATGTGAGAGTTGGACCATAAAGAAAGCTGAGTGCCGAAGAATTGATGCTTTTGAACTGTAGTGTTGGAGAAGACTCTTGAGAGTCCCTTGGACTGCAAGGAGATCCAACCAGTCAGTCTTCAAGGAAATCAGTCCTGAATATTTATTGGAAGGACTGATGCTGAAGCTAAAACTCCAATACTTTGGCCACCTGATGTGAAGAACTGACTCACTGGAAAAGACCCTGGTGCTGGGAAAAATTGAAGGCAGGAGGAGAAGGGGATGACAGAGGATGAGATGGTTGGATGGCATCACCAACTTGATGGACATGAGTTTGAGAAAGCTCTGGGAGTGGGATAGACAGGGAAGCCTGTTGTTCTGCAGTCCCTGGGGTCGCAAAGAGTTGGACATGACTGAGAGACTGAAGTGAACTGAGTAAGATTTTTATGAAAATTTACAATCAATTCTATAATTGGGGGTATTTTTATGTTAAAGTAAACTATATATACCAAAGTCTGATTTTTAAGACATTTAGTTCCTTCAAGGCCAAGCAAATTCTATACAGAAACAAAAGAAGATAGAAAAAGAATTCATGAACTGGTCCCTGCCTATATCTGTAGCTTTATCTCACTTGCCACTTTCCTGGTGTCCCCTATTGCTATTGTTTAGTCACTACATTGCATTCGACTTTTTTGTGACCCCACAGTCTGTAGCCTACCAAGCTCCTCTGTCCACAGGATTTCCCAGGCAAGAGTACTGGAGTGGGTTGCCATTTTTTTCTCTGGGAGATGTTCCCAACCCAGGGTCAGAAACCTAGTCTCCTGCATTGGCAGGCGGGTCCTTTACTGCTGACCTCCCAGGGAAGCCCTGGTGTCCCCTGCATTCCTGCACATTCTGAACTTTCATTTTCCCCAAAGTTGTCATATCCTTTTTGCTTTTACGCATATATACAGATTGTTTCTCCTCTATTTGTAATGCCCTCCTACCCGCTTCCTCCTTCGCCTAACTTAGACTCACCTTCTAGCCCTGGTTTAAGCTCCATCACCTAGGGGAAGCCATTCCTAACAAAGACGCCTATTCTCTGTCACCCCAAGTTCTAAGTTTAGTCATGGCTCCAGTCTGTGCTATGTTGCCTGTTTGTATGTCTCCTCAGCTATAAATGAGCAACTTCTGGGCAGAGGCTATGTATTCCTCATCATGGTACAGGGGACATCCAATTAATATTTGTTGTATTTTATGAATTTTAAAAGTCTTTGGATTTTTTAATACACTCTGGTAGCACTGTGATGATAACCGCCCGTTTCCAAGTTAAGAAGAGCTGTCCTGGAGCCTCAAGTACTCAATGTGCTTGGGAGTGTTCCTCTTTCCATACAGGACTCACTGGCCCCTCTGAATCTGCCACTCCTTAAAGCTCTTTGTATTTTCTGCCAACTTCTGGTCAAATTATCATAGACTGCCATCCCCTGTGCTCAGGAATCTAAGGGTTAAAATAAAGAGAACTTATTGTATTCAGAGATGTGTGCTTCTGGAAATCTCACTTTTCTGAGACTCTGAAACCCATTCAGACAGATGTGAAGGACAGAAGGTTCCTTAGTTAGGGGAACTTTAATATGTTTACTGCCATATACCTTATTGCTGATAAAGATGACAATATCCTGAGTTTAAATTTTGAGCACTGCAGGATGACTATAATATAATAGCTTTCTTTTGCCTGCCAGGTCACGTGGTAGAATTTGAAATTTCACTTCTTAGCACTTTCGCCTTATATTAAAGCAACACTTTCTTCCCAAAAGACGCAGTCACATTTTTTGCTTGGATTTGTACAGTGCTAGTAGATTTCTCTTTCTGTTCGGCAGCTGGCATCTGAGTGCTTTCTCTGATCTCTTTATCACTGCTGCAATGCTTTCTTTCATCAGCATGTTGCAACTTTGACTCTTCTTGCCTCCCTAGAGTGTGTGATTTGGTGGAACTGTATCAGCAATGACGTCACCACCACATTTGCTTTGGTGGCTGACGTCTTAGTTTATCAAAGGAAGCATTGTGAAAAATCACACGGGGCAAGATCCATTTAGCTCAGACAGTTTGTATAGTACCAGGGTTGAGAATTCTCAAAGACCATGCTTCACTGGATGTAAAGAGAACCTCAGATATTACGTTCAGTACTTAAGACTACATGTTATTTCTTTTGGGAGCTGGGAAGGAGAAGGAATTTATACAAAAGCAAAGATAATTGATGGAATACATTCTCTTTAATGATGTGTTACATCAGATAAAATTACCTGAGAACTGATTGTTCTCAGTCTTGGCAGGCCACTGAGTTTCAAATATACCTATTGAAATGATAGGAATGAAACAGCCCTGATGTATTTGTTCCTTATACAGCTCTATAGGGGTAAGATGGGTGTACAACTTCCAGACAAGGCCATCTTCAGAAACTGACTAGGGATCATAATTCTATAGAACCTCAGAGGTACCTTTTAATCTCAACTTTGATAAATCAGCTCTTGGCATATTTATCAAAACTTTGTTTAGAGATTTTCACATGGCTTTGTAAAATGTCAGATAATAAGTTTATTTATGAATGGGTAAGGAGCTACCTAAATATTTACACATGGAATTGGACAAAAGACTCACCTGCTCTGAAACATCTTTATCACATGCCAAAGAGAGCCTGGAATTCCCAGCCTGTTAAACATTTCTTTGGGTTCAGGTACAGTCTCCCAAAGTTCCCTCAAGAGACTGCCACTAAAGCACACTCATAGAGGAGAAGACGTCAGGCCTAGCTCTCTCACATCAAACTTATAATCAGAATGTATCAATGTACTGGTGTTGGTTTCATTGGGTTTGGCGTTAGTTTTATACGTAGTTTATCAGAATCACTAGTTGTCATCCTGGCAATCAGGAAAGAATACACGTAACAAAACAGATACGGATTAGTTCTTCCTGCTTCGAAACTTGATCCACTTTCTTTAGGGTAGCACTCACACCAACCACACAATCTTAAAATAGGAAGATACGCGGTATTCACAGGTGAGAACCCCAGATGTGCCCTTGTAAGGAAGCCCAGGAGGACACAGGAGCTGGAAAGGTGATCTAGAAGCCAACTGAAATCAACCCCACAATCATTTGCGAAAAACAAATAACACACCCCGAGACTGGGTTATGGGACCTCAGACACAACACTAAATTTGGCTTCTTTGTATTACTGTTGAAACGACTCCCACAGTCGGCCACCTCTCTGAGCTCTTCATATGCTGGATGTTGAATAACTGTGGGAACAATGAACCTCATCATTTTTTTCTGAGGAGGCTTTTTGTTGGCCCCACTGCCCCAGGCATTTGAAAGTTAAATATTTTAATTCTGAATTTAGGTTCTGATCAAGAATCTACCAATATTACAGCTATCTTTAAGCCACTTGTCTTTTCCTATCTCTCTACTTTTACTTAAAAGTTTGATCAAATTTGCAAAGCCAGGCATAGCAGTGTGCTATACTTCATGTTTCTGAATTCAGATGCTAAGTCTATAAAGTAGGTTGCTGCAGCTCTTCAAAGCCTTCCCCTATCTCTGGGGTGGTTTATACTTCTCTATAGGCAGGAAAATGTAGAGACAAAAATGAGGTGTTGCCCTCCAGAGTCCGTTATCTTGACTCACTGCCTTCCTAGATTCAGTTCTAATCTGTTGACCATGGCATGGTTCATGTTTCATTTGAAGGAGCTGTTTTTTCCTGAGAGGGAGGGAGGATCCTTTTTCTCTGGACACACATTATAAATCTTGCTTTCTCTCGTTACATTTTGTGATTTTATGTGCATCTTTATACAAAGGGACTTTATAGCAGTATCAATTAAATCCATATAAGGAAAAAAGTATCACATCTAACTCTATGACTCCTAAAAGATAAGAAGTATCTATTTAACACAATTTTCCTTCTTTCAAATAAACATAGTCACAACTGTATCTTAGTTCCTTTGGGGAAGCCGTGGAAGCCGCTAAAATCCAGTAAAGCTTAAAGTTCCTTCCCATGTCTATTTTATGCATGGTTTGTAAAGTTTTAAAAGTTTCTGATGGTCTGTTTGTTCTATACTCACAAATCAACCCCCTCCCATAAAAAAATTCGAAAACTATAGTTAATTCATTCTGGGAGAAAAAGCCAGGAATCTAAATAAGACATTGTGATTTTAAAAAATATGTCAAATTTGATACTTTCTAATGGGGGGAAATTGCAATTGATAGAGATTTCTGATGTCTAATAAATACATGCATCCAATTAAAACAGCAACTAATTTTAGTAATTGGCTAAATTCCTAATTCTTCTTTCCTCTATGCCATGAACGTAATTGTCTAGCATAACTGGGTATAAAGAAGAAAACAAAAGCAAAAACTCAAGACCTCAACTAGCTTCCTGAATACTGACTCTAGAGTTTTCCTTAGGACTGTACATTAGCAAGGCTGACTTCAAAAGTGATGATTGAAAAGTAAAAGGCATGGTGAGACCCTGCTCTGACCTGAGGTGTTTGAATGCACAGGTAAGAGAAACCTTCACCACACAGCACATGAGGAGGCATCTCCCTGTGGGTGTGCCAGCTGTGAAAGTGCTGCCAGCCATGGCTGCTGGCAGCTTAGGGGTTATGCCATCGCTGGGTACATCGGTGCACGCTGCTGTTTTGCAATCATCTAAGGAAACGGCAATCCACTCCAGTACTCTTGCCTGGAAAATCCCATGGACGGAGGAGCCTGGTGGGCTGCAGTCTATGGGGTCTCGAAGAGTCGGACACGAATGAGTGACTTCACTTTTACTTTTCACTTTCATATAACAGAATGAAGAAAATTTTGAAATTTACTTCTGAAGTTGAGAAAATGTGACCAAACAACCCATCAGTCATGACTTTCAGAGGTGAAGTGAAGCCTGCAGCATTTTGATATGATGAGACAGGTCAAATGATTTCTACAGGGTAATCACAATAACAGATTACATATCTCAGTCTTTACCCTCTATCCTTTCACTAGTCTATCTGAAGTCACATTTTCATTCTATAACTCTGGACTCACAATATTTTACATTTTTGGATAGATGCATGAAATGAAAAATCCAGGGCTCCATGTATTTCCAGAGTAGAAAATAGGGTTTTGAAGAATAGGTAATTTATCATTTGACCCTCAGATCAGCATAGAGGTTGGTCAAAGAAGGTGAATATAATATGATCTACCAGTCACAACATATCCAATACCTTCTTAAATGATTCTCATTTCCAGTCTGTAAAACCCTGCAGGGGAATCTGTTGTACAAATTTGTTGTAGAAGAGTATCCTCTTCGGGCACCAAGGAAGACTCATTTATCTCAAATTACTGAACAGAATGAACAAGTCTATTTCAATCTGTTGTTATCCTTCTGAATTAATTTCAGACATGTCACTAATCTTATGGCCCCTATTCCATGGAGAGCTGAAGTGAACTCTCTTTTTTCTCCTCTCTAGCTCTCCATCAGCCAATGACTGCACCAATGACCAATTAATCAGTCAAACCAGTTTTCTGTGTGCATGAGACAAAATACACATAGCTGAGCTTTCTTCAAAGACTTTATAGGGACTGCTTCTTAGAATGAGGTGCTGGCAGTGGAAGGGGAGGAAGATGGAAGGGAAAACATGAGAAGAATAGGGGGGATTTGGAAAGCTGGTGGGAGAAGAGCAAAAACACAGATCTGGAGAGAGTGCTGAGCATGATCAGGTGTGAGAGGGAAAGAGAAAGGTAGACTAGGTCAGACCAGGAGAGTGAGGAGATGGGGGGCCAAGGTGTGTTCTTGAGGCCCTCAAGTGAAAGAACAGAAAAAGCACAAAGATCAATCATTCTTCTCTCAAGGGCTGACTAGGTTTCAGAATATTATTGCCCCATCTCAGCTGAGCGTAAGCATATTTGTGTGCAAAATGTGTCGTGGAACTTCCAGGAGGAAGGGAACTATGGCCCGCATCATGTCAGCCTCTTGTTCTGAGCTTCCACTGAAATTTTAATTGGGACAGGCAGGGTGTGTGTGTGTGTTGTGTGTTGTGTGTGTGTGTTCGTTCCACATTTTTAACCTCCAATGATAGATTTGAAACAATGTGTTTGTATTATAATAGCTAATGTTTGCTGAGCCCTATCAGTCAGGTACTATGCTTCCCTCTTCACAGAGATGATCTCATTTAACTCTCAGACCCAAGGATGAGGCACAGTTTTACAGATTTCCATTTAACACATTAGAAAGCTAGAGAGGTTAAGTAACATTTCCCAGCTAGTAAGTGCTGAAGCCAGATTTTTCTATCTTAAAATACAGACTCGATAAAGAGTATGTATTTGATCATCTAAGCCCTAGTACTGCATCAAGAATTAAGGCACAGTCAACAAATGCTTAACAATTTTGTAATTAAATTGGCCATCTGTTCATTAATAGAAAGGGGTTTGGATTCTTTTTAATTATGCAGTGAGCATGTCTACTGACACATTAACATCTTAATGAAACCAGAGAATTTCCTGATCCTTCTGAAGCAGTGTATACACTATCTTTCAGAAGTCACTGGGGAATATAAAAGCAGAGTGTCAGCTCTAACAAGGGCCTCTCTATCAAAGGGCCAGTTGCAACTCATTCTTACAGGCCTAATTCACTGAATCCCTTCTTTGAATCCTTCCTAATGCCATCATCTAAGAACAACTGAAAATTCCATTCTTCACTGTAGGACTGTCTCTTTTCTTACTCTACTCCATGAAGCCTGGCTGGGCATAGTGTTCCCACTGAATTCAAGAGAGGCTTTAATGCTTAGATTATTCTAAAGGGTGCAGAGTAAGATTATGAGCTGACCGTGATTTGAAAGCAGGAAGAGTTAGAATCTTAATTGGACAAGTCTACCATATTCTTTTACACTCAAACCTGTGCACAGCACTTATACTCTGAAAAACAAAAATACTGTGGTTGTCTTAATTCCATGATCTTAATAGTGTGTTTAATCTTTGCAAATGAAAAAAGGGAGAAAATTTTTAAATGCTGAAACATTTTGCCTTTAACAAACAATTTACATTAAAGTGCCACTATGAGGGCATTATGCTGAGTGAAATACATTATGCTAAATGAAAGACAAGGAAAGTTTACACGTACTGACGGCATGGTATCACTAATATGTTAAATTAAAAAAAATCTAACTCACAGAAACAGAAAAGTGGTTTCCAGGGTACCTGGAGGGCGCTGGGGGAAATAAGGAGAGGTTGGTAAAAAGATTCAGATGTTTAGCTGTAAGACAAATAAATGTAAAGCATGGCAACTACAGTTGATAACACTGTATATAATTGAAATTTCCTAAGAGGGTAGAATTTTATTGTTCTTCAACAAATAAAGGTTAAATATGTGATGGCTGTGTTAATTAACTAGGTGGTGGGAATCTTTTCACAACGTACATATATATCAAATCACCACAATGTACACTTTAAATATCTTACTATTTTATATGTCAATTATACTTCAATAAAGCTGAAAAAAAAATGGTGCCATTATGTTAATGTTGAACTTTAGGGATCTGACTTTTATCATAGTATCTCCGTTGCTAGACAAAAATTTTCAAAATAACACATATAAGAAACAATGCCCTCTCCTTTAGTTAAACTTTAGCCTAAAGTCAATATTAACTTGCATTTCTACTTTTCCATAAGTCTGGTCTCTGCTGAAACTAGTCACTACATTTCTCAACATCTTATCAATTTTAATTTTGCTCGTATATCTCAAACACTTTCTACATTCCACTGTGCTAAATGCATTCAATTAATCACCTTTCTTTAGTCTCCACATGGGTGCCACATGCTAGGAAGCAGCTTCTCCTGTACTTTGTAGATGAGGGAACTGAAGCGTACATGTCACAGTAGTTAGCATAGGGTGGGGGTGAGAGCTGAGTCACCAGTCTGAGCCAGAGCCCATATTCTCACCCACTACGTGAGGTGACTTTCCCGGTTTAGCTACCTTATAAGATCTTTCAAGTCGAAGAGCACTGGAATCTTGCAAAGATCTGAGGAATCCTGTATGTTGCAGCCAATAGATGGCCTGTGTATGCTAGAGAATTTGGAGGTAATATACTGCTGCTGCTGCTAAATCGCTTCAGTCGTGTCCGACTCTGTTCGACACCATAGACTGAAGCCCACCAGGCTCCCCCATCCCTGGGATTCTCCAGGCAAGAACACTGGAGTGGGTTGCCATTTCCTTTTCCAATGCATGAAAGTGAAAAGTGAAAGTGAAGTCACTCAGTCATGTCCGACTCTTAGTGACTCCGTGGACTACAGCCTACCAGGCTCCTCCACCCATGGGATTTCCAGGCAAGAGTACTGGAGTGGGTTGCTATTAAGTGATGCAATTCATGGGGTCGAAAGACTGAACTGAACTGAATACTAAATGATTAGTCAGGATTCCTGGTATCACCTTCCCTAGAATATCTTACCACAAAATCATAATCAAGTGAGTAAAACTGTTACAAATTGAATCCCAAAGACTGCTGAATCCCAGTTCTCTCTCTAGAGTAGAGCAGCTAAAAAAGAATAATTGGGGTGAGTTTTCTTAGGGTATGAAAAACAGTATGATTTAATGACAAGAACACTGAGCCATTATTAACGGGAATCAGGGTGTTAATGCCAACGAAGTAGATGTGTCAGGCCTCTTGACCTCTCTGGACCCAATTCTGTTCATCTTTGTACCAAAGATAACATTCATTCATTCAAGACAGATTTATTAAATGCTTATTATAAACCAAGTCCTGTGCTAGATGTTGGGATATCCAAACCCTTCCCATCTAGAAGTTTATAGTCAGGGGGAAAAAAGACACATTAGTAATTCTGGGTGGTGAGTGCAATGATGGAAGTATATAGAACATTCTGTGGTAACACCTGTTAAAGGAACCCAGCTGAGGCATGGGTGGGAGTGTTCAGGCAAAGCTTCCTGGAGGGGATAAGTAAGAATCAACACAAGCCCTTGAAGGATGAAAACAAGTGATCTAGATACAGGAAGGCAGGAAAAAGTGGGCGACAAGGCAGGGGCAAGGTGCATTTCAGGAGGAAGGAACCACAGCCAGAGCCCACGGGTGACAAGGAGCCTGTAGTGTACCTGCAGAACTGAAGGAGATCAGAATGACTGAAACTTTGTGGGTGGGCAGGTTGTGGAGATGTGTGCCTCTGTGTGGACATGGGCAGGTGTGGGAGGAGTGGAGTGATCAGGGGAAGTGGGGAGAGATGGAGCTGCAGAGCTAACCCGGAACCAGTGGGTAAAGAACTTTGAATACCATGAATAATCTGTCCAAGAGCAACGCGGAACTGGGAAAGAGTTTTTTTTTTTTTTTTTTTCTTTTGGGAAAGAGTTTTAAAGAAGGGGATGGCAGGATTGATGAGTAGTTTTGAGGGGCATCCTGGCAACAGCATGGAGAATAATTTTGGGGAAGGAAGTCTGGAGGTAAGTAGGTTGAATAGGAAGCTGCTACATTTGTCTAAGGCAGTGATTCCCAACCCTGAGTGGGCAACAGAATCACTTAAAGGGCATGTTAGAATACAGACAGCAGGGCTCCAACCCCAGAGTTTCTGAATAGGCAGGTCACTGGTGTGTCCTGAAAAAGTGCATTTCTTACACTTTCCCAAGTGATGCTGGTGCTTCCCATCCAGGGACCGCACTTTGAGAACCACTGTTTGAGGCAATGTTGATTGCTAGTTGTAAAACTCTGGGGTTCCTTCTTACTAAAAGCACTTTTTTCCCTCACGAATATATATTTTGTAAAACACACTCATTCTATCCAAAAACATTTTTTCATAGATGTTGGTCAAAATATGAGGTCAAAAGACCTCATAAAGCGAATTCATTATCATTGTCCTAGATATGTCCTTACTTGTTTCCATTTCATCTCTTCTATTTTCTCAAGTTGAATTTTATTTGATACACCAGAGAAAAATCTCATGGTACATCCAGTAATTTGCAACAGGATTAAAAAGCTGAAATGCCACTGCAGTTGACTAAATCCTTTGTCTGTCTAAAATACAATAGACCAATTGAAGGCTGTAATATTTGGGCTCAGATTTTAGAAATGAAACCTTGTAGAGGAAAAAAAAAAAAGTTTTATCTGCTGTACTTGGATTAAAAAACCCACTCCTCTTATTTTGAGTATGAAAAAAAAAAAAAGAGAGAGAGAGATTTTAACTGCAAACAGGCCCATAACCACAAATTCTTTTTCTTATTGAGTATCTAGTAAAGAACATTATATCAAGGAGAAACAATGCCTCTTCAGAAAGGGAAAAAAAAAAAAAAAAAGGAACTCTGTTACTTTAGAACAAGGCCTGCATGTCCTTAAGAATCAGTATAATTGAAACAAAAAAGTTCTGTGTTAAAAGTTTTTCATTTTAATTACAGAGAATTTGAAAAACCATCTGGCAGCTCTGACTTAATGGTGGACTATTATTCATGCTGCAGAATTATTTTAGCAACATACTGGAGTCTATTAGTGTTAAAACATATACCCATTTCATAAGAAAGATCAAAACAGTCAACACATAATGATTTACTGACACCATCTCTTAGGTGTTTACTTCCAGTGATTCTACATGGATTCTCTTTCCTTCATTAATTTAATATCTGAGGTGCAACTTTACCAATTCTTTTCTCACTATCAGGCTATTTTCTTTAGAAAACACTGCTTCATTATGCTTGCCCAGAGTGTCCCAGTTATAGTTTGTTAACATCAAAGTTCCCTTGAAAAATGTAAAGATTCCTTCATGTTCCTAAAAAATATTAATCATCTGAATCTTAATGAAGGCTAAAAACAGCCAGAGTAACTGATAAAAAGGACTAATGAAGCTGATTCCATCAATTCAGGCATTCTCTCTTTGCTAAGTAACTTCTGTTTGTGAGCTCACAATTGGTTTCACTAAAAAGGATTACAGCATCTCAAGCAGTGGGCCATAATTATTATTACAGGTGTGGCCGCAGACTGCAGCAGCAGATGAGCTCATAAGAAACAAAGATTTTCTCTGCTAGATGATCTATCTTCACTCAAGAACAAAGAGCAGCAGCATAAATGAGTTACCGTGTAAACAAATCGAGCAATCACTAACATATACATCAGAGTGTGCTTTGTCAGACAGTATACACACCTCTCTCCAGCACGTCTGTCCTTTACCCTCATGGAGGTGAGTTTCGCTTCTCTGTCCTCTCCAGGCCTCCTATTGGTGGGCAGGGACTGACTGGGTAACAGTAAGGAAGCTTTGTTCCCTTCATCTTTCACCACCTGCCCCAACCTCAGTCTATTTTGCAACCTCCACAACAGGACAACACAGCCAGTGACCCTGAATGAGAATATTAAGGCTTTATTTCCCTCTCAGCTAGGAGGACAGTAAACCAAACTTATCTTTAGGGGTTGAATACTAAAGTGATCAGCACTGATTTTATCTGTCTTTAGAAAGTCCTGTTTGGGTCCAACAGTGAACTGGCTTGGATTTTGGCTAATTGGAACAACGTGTTTTACTTCTTGATTTTTAGATTTATATGAAAGCAATTTACAGGCTGGCAGCCAAGTCTCCACTGGCAAGGTGACTCAGAAAAGAACTGCAATTATGCAAATGATCAAGAAAAAAAATAAGAGCTACAAGATCTAGTTTGCCTAATTGAGGTGGGGCACTTGTATCCCTTTTCCCTGCTTTGTTTGCTTGTGCTCTCAAAGACTGATCTACTCTGCGTGGGTTGGATGGTCAAGGGCATAGTATTGGGCCCACAGCGGTTAGGGTTTCAGCATGGCCTTTCAGAAGATCATCAAGAGGATTAAAAGCTTTTTCATGCAAGCAAGGATTTTAACTTGGTGTTTATAAACCAACACTGGGCAAGATTGAGGTGGGAAGGATACTATTAAGGAAAATTCCAGAATGACATTTTTAAAGGGTCTTTCATCTTTTCTCAACAATTTTTATTATATGTGAATCAAAGTCTTTAAACAGCTTTCTTCATATCAGAAGTCTGGCTTTGGATACAGAATTGCTAACTTGAGGGTGACAGCTGATTAAAGGGTGTGGGGCAGTGTCATTTGTTTAAGTAATGAATTTTTAAATACATGGGCAGGATTTTCTGAGAACTATATAGGGTGGGGAGCATCCTGAAAAATATGCATAGGAGACTATCATATGTCTGTGTCTAAGTAGAATGTGCTGCTGCTGCTAAGTTGCTTCAGTCATGTCCGACTCTGTGCGACCCCATAAACGTCAGCCCACCAGGCTCCCCCATCCCTGTAGAACGTGTGAAATAGAATGCAGAACGTGAGACAGTCCATTCCTATGGCTTTAGTGGCTAAAATTGCATGCCCTGTACTACTACTTTGCAGACATTGGCTTGGCAACTTGGGACTTTGAGGGCAGAGGAGAAAGTTCAGTGTGTACTGAGTGTGGCTGATCAAAAGGGGAGGACAGCAAGCAGGGCCTTGACATTGTAAGGAAAACAATCGCAGCATTTTCCCCTCAAGCCAGGGAGACAGAGATGAACGAGAGGGCCAAGCCCCTTAAAAGCTATTAAGGATTAGAGTCACTGACAGGCAAGATCTTTTCAATAGTGACCTCTGCTGTCTGCCAGGACTAGGCCTCCTGGCTTTGGGGTCACAGTGTGCCAGGGGCCTGCAGAAAAGGGTTGAGGTCTCAGGGGCTTGGCCTGGAACCCCCACCCCCACCCCCCCGCCACACACACGAAGCCAGTGAGTTGGGCAACAGCACCCTACAAGGCTTGTGCCCCCCGGGAATGTCAAGGCACTGGGTTTGGTTTCGGCTTCCCTGTGGGAGGCGAGGACAGAGACAGGCCTCCGCACTTCGAAACCCGTATCTTCCCTAGTTGTTTGCTTTACTCTGAGCTGCTCTGCAAAGGAGGTGCCCTGTGGATTCGCTGCCTGTCGTCAATTTTAAGGGGGCATAGCAAGCACACACAGGAGAGGGAAGGTGTGAGCCTGTGTGGGGCAGAGATGCGGATCCCCACCCCTGCACCCACACCCAACTCAGGACACCGACCAGCCTGGTCCGTGCTGGTCCGTGTGTCTCATTGGTGATGCCACACAGGGCCTGTGGAGACAGTGTTCTGATCTGGGGAGGAAATCAAGTAAGGCACTCAGACATGGCAGCAAATGGTTCACCCAAATGTCAACAAGTCAAGTCAATGCCTGCGTGGAATTTTTGCCTGAAAAAGTGAAAGTGAAAGTCACTCAGTTGTGTCCAATTCTGTGACCCCATGGCCTGTAGCCCATCAGGCTCCTCTGTCCATGGGATTCTCCAGGCAAGAATACTGGAGTGGGTTGCCATGCCCTTCTCCAGGGATCTTCCTGACTCAGGGATCAAACCCATGACTGATGTCTCCTGCACTGGCAGGCAGGTTCTTTACCACTAGTGCCACCTGGGAAGCCAAGCACTGGGTCTTTCATAAAGACCTATTTCTTTCCTTTAAAAAAAATTGTTTAACAGTTTTTAAATTTATTTTATGTTTGGCCTCACTGAAGGGCATACAGGATCTTAATTCCCCAATCAGGGCTCAAACCCACGTTGCATTGGAAACACAGAATCTTACCACTGGACCACCAGGGAATTCCCAAGGACCTATTTCTTGTCATTTTCAGTGTTTCTGTCATTTCCTTTTGCATCTTTATACTTCATTTTTGGTCTTCCCTGGTGGCCAGTGGGAAAGAATCACCTTCCAATGCAGGAGATGTGGGTTCAGTCCCTGATTCAGGAAAATTCCCTGGAGAAGGAAATGACTACCCACGCCAGCATTCTTGCCTGGAGAATCCCATGGACAGAAGAGCCTGGTGGGCTACAGTCCACGGGGTCACAAAGAGTTGGACACGATTGAGTGACTAAACAATGAAAACAATCAAAGCCTTTCACTAAGTGATAACTTTATTAGTTTTCCTCTCAAACTCATCCCTTCTCCCTTCTATCATTTTCTTCTATTGAAAAATCTGGATTTACCAGGAAATGATATTTTAAACTAGTGTTAGTTTTACTTTCTAATTGTAGCTAATAATGCCACAGCTTTGCAATAAACAACGTGAATAGCTCTGCAGTGTCTGTTGTGTGACATAAAGAATGCTGCAATTATACTATTTATACACTCGTGTTGTTGAAGATACTGGATTTGCTCCCTAAGGGAGCAATCTGCAGGTGATACTAAACTTCCAGAGCCGGCAACCGCACTTGGAGAATGAGTCACAACTTAATGGGAAGGGCAGGAATGAGGTGTTTTTCTATTGCCTTGATTATTCAACTAATGCCTTTCTTCTGATGTTTTTAAGGAAGCTGGGCCCGCCCAAAAGGAGGAAGAGGTAAATAAAGAGGTATGATCTTTTAGAAATGAGCCATAGGCTTTCTGTCTCTAAAAGATATATCATGACACCTTTTCAACTGGTTATCAATTGATTCTAAGTGTTTAGCAGAGGGAGAAGATATAAATATCACTATTTAGGGATGAGATAATTAAGGATTAATAGAATTAAATAAAATTTCTTACTTTCTATGAGAAGGAATGAACAAGGTCATTATCTATCCCTCTATAGTTTCTAAGGCAGGAAAATAAAAATATCTTCCTGTTTTTAAACCCACTAGTTCAGTTCAGTTCAGTTTAGTCGCTCAGTCGTGTCCAACTCTTTTGTGACCCCATGAATCGCAGCACACCAGGCCTCCCTGTCCATCACCAACTGCTGGAGTCTACCCAAATGCATGTCCATTGAGTCGGTGATGCCATCCAACTATCTAATCCTCTGTTGTCCCCTTCTCCTCCTGCCCTCAATCTTTCCCAACATCAGGGTCTTTTCCAATGAGTCAGCTCTTCGCATCAGGTGGCCAAAGTATTGGAGTTTCAGCTTCAACATCACTCCTTCCAATGAACACCCAGGACTGATCTCCTTTAGGATAGACTGGTTGGATCTCCTTGCAGTCCAAGGGACTCTCAAGAGTCTTCTCCAACACCACAGTTCAAAAGCATCAATTCTTTGGTGCTCAGCTTTCTTTATAGTCCAACTCTCACAACCATACATAACTACTGGAAAAACCATAGCCTTGACTAGATGGACCTTTGTGGACAAAGTAACGTCTCTGCTTTTTAATATACTGTCTAGGTTGGTCGTAACTTTCGTTCCAAGGAGTAAGCGTCTTTTAATTCCATGGCTGCAATCACCAATCACCATCTGCACTGATTTTGGAGCCCAGAAAAATAAAGTCAGCCACTGTGTCCACTGTTTCCCCATCTATTTCCCATGAAGTGATGGGACCAGATGCCATGATCTTCATTTTCTGAATGTTGAGCTTTAAGCCAACACTTTCACTCTCCTCTTTAACTTTCATCAAGAGGCTCTTCAGTAGTTCTTCACTTTCTGCCGTAAGGGTGGTATATCTGCATATCTGAAGTTATTGATATTTCTCCCAGCCATCTTGATTCCATCTTGTGCTTCATCCAGCCCAACGTTTCTTATGATGTACTCTGCATATAAGTTAAATAAACAAGGTGACAATATACAGTCTTAACGTACTCCTTTTCCTATTTGGAACCAGTCTGTTGTTCCATGTCCAGTTCTAACTGTTGCTTCCTGACCTGCATACAGGTTTCTCAAGAGGCAGGTCAGGTGGTCTGGTATTACCATCTTCTTCAGAATTTTCAAGTTTATTGTGATCCACACAGTCAAAGGTTTTTTTTTTAACCCCTCTAGAGACAGTGAAATTTTGTGCTCAAAATCAAAATCCTAAGATTGTTGTAGGCATCCTATTTCTCTAAGGCATCAATAGGCCTTCTTATATTAAAAACGGCTTTATACAAATATTAAATAGAATGTTCAGGGAAGCCATTGAACGTTTTGGGTTTTACTTTTATAGCTCCTTCTACTTTTCAGTATGGAAGAATATAGTGTATTTTTCAAATAATAAAGAAGTTAAAAAAAAAAACAACTATTCAATGTTGTGAGTATCTGAGGTGATCTTTAATAATAGGCATAGGTGGTTGATGGTAAGAGATCTTTAAGCACACACCTACAAGTCCCTCAGGCTTTCACTGTTACCCAGTCTCATATGCTATGCTAAGTCACTTCAGTTGTGTCCAACTCTGTGTGACCCCATAGACGGTAGGCTACCAGGATCCCCCGTCCCTGGGATTCTCCAGGCAAGAACACTGGAGTGGGTTGCCATTTCCTTCTCCAGTGCATGAAAATGAAAAGTGAAAGTGAAGTCGCTCAGTCGTGTCCGACTCCTAGTGACCCCATGGACTGCAGCCTACCAGGCTCCTCTGTCCATGGGATTTTCCAGGCAAGAGTACTGGAGTGGGGTGCCATTGCCTTCTCTGACCCAGTCTCATAGGATCTGTCATATTTTATTGGCTTCTCATTGGTTAGTCATTGTATGGTTTGGCAACTTACTGAAATTTTACATTTTTGAAAACAATAGTGTGAACAAAGACCAGATTTTCCCTTCTGTTAGGTGTCATTTAATTTGCTCTGAGTGCTTAAAAAACCCCTACATATTCAGCCAATTATATATTCTCTCCCATACTACTTCAGTCTCTTGGTCAGGGAAATTATAATCATGAGTTTGATTTGAGGACTTGGAAGTGGGAGGAGAGGTGTCACTGCAGCCATGGAGGAATAAGGACGGGCTAGTAGCTTGGAGGAGAGAAGGGACAAGGGTTTTCATTACAGTGGGAGCAAATAAATATTAGAATGATTTGGCAGGACTATTACATGCTGCAATGAGGGGGGTGTGTGTGTGTGTGTGCATGTGTGTGGCGTGGCCTATTAATTCCCTAACATGTAAGCTATCAGCACCGGTGCATTGGTATAGGCAATGCATTTAGCACAATATATAGACCCTTAATAAAAGTTAGGGATATCAACTTAGATTTTTTTCCCCTAATATGGCATTTTCTCTTTTTTCCCCCAGGTAGTCAGTTGAAGATGTATTCTTTCCTTCACTTCAAAGAAGGGACGATCATAAGAATGTTCCACACTTCTCACCTTCCCAAAGAAAACTTCCATGAATAATGGTCTGTTATTTTCTAGTGCTCTCTGACTTTAGGCAAGGACACTTCTATTTTAATTCTGTAATTTTAAAATGTTTTAATTTAGCATCTAGGCAATGGCACCCCACTCCAGTACTCTTGCCTGGAAAATCCCATGGACAGAGGAGCCTGGAAGGCTGCAGTCCATGGGGTCGCTGAGGGTCAGACACAACTGAGCACCTTCACTTTCACTTTTCACTTTCATGCGTTGGAGAAGGAAAGAGCAACCCACTCCAGTGTTCTTGCCTGGAGAATCCCAGGGACAGGGGAGCCTGGTGGGCTGCTGTCTATGGGGTCGCACAGAGTCGGACACGACTGAAGTGACTTAGCAGCAGCATGTACCAACAGAGAAAAATGTCCCCAGATTTCCAAAACTTGTCATCTCAGTACTGGAAAAGATAGGTTTTTTTTTTTTTTTTTTTTTTTTAATATTACAAGTCATATATAAAGTTTAAGCTTAAGTGCTATAAATTTCAGACTTAATTCTTTTGTTATCTTGGACATATTTTACAGTTTTCTAGAAAAGAGATAAATGAGGTCTGAGGAATCCAGCACTCCTATCTTTTACTGTGTCAATAAGCAATATAGTTTTTATATGTAATTATTTTTTCTTCAGTTCAGTCGCTCAGTCATGTCCGACTCTTTGCGACCCCATGAATCGCAGCATGCCAGGCCTCCCTGTCCATCACAAACTCCCAGAGTTCACTCAGACTCATGTCCATCGAGTCGGTGATGCCATCCAGCCACCTCATCCTCTGTCGTCCCCTTTTCCTCCTGCCCCCAATCCCTCCCAGCATCAGAGTCTTTTCCAATAAGTCAACTCTTCGCATGAGGTGGCCAAAGTACTGGAGTTTCAGCTTTAGTATCAGTCCTTCCAATGAACACCCAGGACTGATCTCCTTTAGAATGGACTGGTTGGACCTCCTTGCAGTCCAAGGGACTCTCAAGAGTCTTCTCCAACACCACAGTTCAAAAGCATCAATTCTTTGGCACTCAGCTTTCTTCACAGTCCAACTCTCACATCCATACATGACTACTGGAAAAACCATAGCCTTGACTAGACAGACCTTTGTTGGCAAAGTAATGTCTCTGCTTTTGAATATGCTGTCTAGGTTGGTCATAACTTTTCTTCCAAGGAGTAAGAGTCTTTTATCAATTAGGTTTTTTTTTTTTTTTTTTTTGAGCTATAAACCAAGATGACTGTGACCTGTGAAACTCAGTGTTTTAGTTCCTTTAACAAAGTAGGTCTAACGCTAAACATTAGAAGCTGCAGCATCCTCCTAGAACTTAGAAACAGCAAACATTAAATTCCCAGGGCTGAGCTTTTGAAACCTTTAACAATTGTCCAATGTTTCATTGAGCTATTCAGGATCTCAGCTACCACTGTCACCTGTGAAACAAGTGGTTCAGGATGCCAGGAGAGATGGAGTATCCACCTTAACTTAGACCAGAGTCTAGGAAAAAACTTTCTCAGCTGGTTCAGCTGGAGGCTTTTCTTAGTTGCCTTAATGGTTTTGAGTCAAGAGAAGTTGCTGATTTATATGTAAATCATGATTTCCTAGAAATCATGAGTAATTTTAGGCTATATTAGGGTGTCTAAGCAATAGTTGAGCAGACTTCTGTGGGGAGGCATTAGGCTGGCACACCTGGTTAAATATTGATAAACTTGGGTAGAAGTTTAATAGGTAAGGAAACTATTAAGGTTCATTATTGATGCTCATGCTGCTGCTGCTGTTGCTAAGTCGCTTCAGCCATGGCCGACTCTGTGCGACCCCATAGATGGCAAGGAATATGTTTTGGTATAGGTCTCCTCATTTTCGCCACTTTCAATCTTTTGAACTATCTTTCAAAATCAAAGAAGAGATCTAAGTACTGACACTCCCTTCTGGAAACCACCAGGAAAACATAACTTTCTAGCCTTATGTTGTATATTCGCCTCAGTTTGTTAATTGTATTTTGATTTGTCATTGAATTTGCCACTGATTGGCTTCTGTGTCCACAACTGAGCATTCTTGTTGTTTTTTTTAAGTTTATGGATATTCTACCTTCCCCCAAAAGAATTTAAGTCAGCTTGTAAAAAATAAATCCAATAAAACTTTTTTTCACTTCAAGGCTGAGTCAGAAATATAAGAAGTCCTTAGGGTTCATTTTCCAGTTATTATGCAAAATGTGAAATAACCCATAAGCAGCAAAAGTGAATTTTACTTTCTGCATTGCTTTTGCCCTGGTACTACCATCACAATAATAATCAGAAAGTCTGCCACCTGAAACTAGGCAGAGCTCCCGGGCTTGCCAAAGTCAGTACAACACACCCAGGAGTGTTCTCAGAACACCTTTGATTTCACCACTCCTGGGTGTTCACAGAGAAGGGATGATACTGAAAGGTATGCAGTCAAACAGTAATGGTTAGATGTCATCTTCTGCTGGGAAGTAAGATAATTAAGTAATTGCTTTGCTTTCATGCCACCACTTACAGACACCATAGTCTCTCTCGGGAAAATAATAACCTTTTTAAGTGGACCAAGCCCATACTTTATAGCATATGACTTTTTGGGGGTTCTGCAGTGTTTAGCATTTGAGATTGTATTTTGGATACATTTCAGAGGAGTCAAGCCAACTTGGCGTTACTCAGTGTCTGACCAGCCAACCTGGACCCCTTCAGAAGGTGATTTTCCAGGCTGAATTTTTCAGGGCCTTGTTTCCCGCCTCCTATTTCCTTCTCCATTATGTTACTTGCATTCATGGCTTATTAGCAATGCCAGCAGAAATGTTGGCTGCAAAAGTCAGGAAAAGTACAATCAGTCCAAGTTGAGGGTTGCTAGGCATATAGATGAAAGATTTAGTGGGGAAGAAATAACAGTTTTAAATGAATTTTTGAATTCTTTCCTTTTTTATTAACCTATGATCTCTTTGATGTTATTTCCTGGAGAAGGGAATGGCAACCCACTGTAGTCATCTTGCCTGGAGAATCCCATGGACAGAGGAGCCTGGTGGGCTACAGTTCCTGGGGTTGCAAAGAGTTGGACATAACTGAGCAACTAACACTTGTGTTATTTATCAAAGAAAATGGATCTTTCTGTGTTCCTCTCAATCTATGAACGTGATTAAGTAAATCCTTGTTTTTTTCTAACAAACAGTAGTCAAATATGCACTGTCCTATCAGTTTCCCTACAGTGCCATGATAGATTTATATTCCTGTGAAGAAGTTTCTCCACTTGGTTCCTTCCCATTGATTTCCCAGCCTCTCCATTCTGTCGTGCTCTTCCATCACTCTGATACTCTCCTCTCCTCAGTGTCCCTGACATCTTACTGATTACTAAATCCAGTGGACGCTGTCAGTCCTTATCTTGCTGAGCCCCTGCTACGTTTGGTGCTGTTATTCTTTACTTGTTGAAGCTCTCTTCTATAAGATCCACGAAGCTGTATCATTCTAGCTATCCCTGTATCTTTTTGACCATCCTCTTTCTGGCACATCTTCCTCCACCCACGCAATAAATGTTGCCATAGCCCTGGGTTATGGCTTTTGCAAGCTGCTTTTCTCATAAGAGTCACCTGAGTAAAATTCCCCATTCTGATTGAACATGTTCAGTTCAGTCACTCAGTCGTGTCCAAATCTTTGTGACCCCATGAATCGCAGCACGCCAGGCCTCCCTGTCCATCACCAACTCCCGGAGTTCACTCAAACTCACGTCCATCGAGTCAGTGATGCCATCCAGCCATCTCATCTTCTGTCGTCCCCTTCTCCTCCTGCCCCCAATCCCTCCCAGCATCAGAGTCTTTTCCAGTGAGTCAACTCTTCACATGAGGTGGCCAAAGGACTAGAGTTTCAGCTTTAGCATCATTCCTTCCAAAGAAATCCCAGGGCTGATCTCCTTTAGAATGGACTGGTTGGATCTCCTTGCAGTCCAAGGGACTCTCAAGAGTCTTCTCCAACATCACAGTTCAAAAGCATCAATTCTTCAGCGCTCAGCTTTCTTCACAGTCCAACATGTACCTATCTGCTAATGACTCCTGTATCTATCTCCAGTCTTAACTCTCATTCAAGTTTTGAATTTCCACATGCAGTTTCCTATTTGTTCTTGCCACCTACATAGCTCATTGGCCTCTCAAACAGAATTGACTGTGTTGAATTTTTGTTTTTTTCTTTTTCATTGGCTCCTCTTTGCATATTCTCTTTCCTTGAGTATCTTCACCATTTATCCAAATTAGAAATCTAAAGTTTCACTTTACATTCCTTACCCTCTCAGATGTCTAGACTGGCTAGACTTGCATGCAAATATTTCTTGAATAAATCCCTTTTCTCCATTCCTATCTTGACCTTAGTTGTGGTCTTTACCATCTCTTGCTTGGATTAAGGCAACAGCTTTTTATTTGTTCTTTCTTCCACTAATTGTTACTCCTTCTCAAATCTATCCTCCACAATACTATCTGAAGCACAGTAAATCTTATCTGAAGTAAAATGCAAATTTGATCTACGTTATTCCCTTGCTTAAATCTCTCAACTCTTCATCATCTACACTATTCTATAGGCCTCATAGGTTAACATTTAAGATTCTTAGTGTGAAAACAATTCCAATATTCTGGGAGATGGATCCAAAAAGATATTGCTGTGATTAATGTCAAAGACTGTTGTGCCTATGTTTTCCTCTAGGAGAGGAAATAAAAACAAAAATAAACAAATAGTCAATTCATCTGTGACAAAGGAAGCAAGAATATACAATGGAGAAGAGTTGTCTCTCAATAAGTGGTGCTGGGAAGACTGGAAAACTACATATAAAAGAATGAAATTAGAACATTCTCCTATACCATATACAAAAATAAACTCAAAATGGACAAAAGACCTAAATGTAAGGTTGGACACTATAAAACTCCTAGAAGAAAACATAGGCAGAACACTCTGACATAACTTCCATCAATATTTTTTTTGGATCTATCCACTAGAGTAATGGAAACAAAAGCAAAAATACATGCATGGGACCTAATTAAACTTAAAAGTTTTTGCACAACAAAGGAAACCATAAATAAAACAAAAAGACAGCCTATGAAATGGGAGAAAATATTTGCAAATGATGCAGCCATCAAGGCTTAATTTGCAAAATATACAAATAGCTTATACAGCTCAATATTAAAACAAAACAACCCAATCAAAAAATAGGCAGAAGATCTAAACAGAAAATTTCTCCAAAAAAGACATACAGATGTCCAACAAGAACATGAAAAGATGCTCAACATTGCTAATTATTAGAGACATGCAAATCAAAACTACAATGAGGTATCACTTCACACCAGTCAGAATGGCCATGATCAAAAGTCTACAAATACTATTACCTGCTGGAGAGTGTGTGGAGAAAAGGGAACCTTCCTATACTGTTGGTAGGAATGTAAATCAGTACAGTCACTATGGAAAACAGTTTGAAGTTTCCTTAAAAAACTAAAAATAGAGTTACCATATGATCCAGCAATCCCACTCCTGGGCACATATCCAGAGAAAACCAGAGTTCAATAAGATACATGCACCCCAGTGTTCACTGCACCACTATTCACGATAGCCAAGACATGGAATCAATCTAGGTGTCCATCAGCAGACGAATGGGTAAAGAAGAAGTGGTGTGTATATACATACACAGTGGAACATTAGCCATAAATATAAGAAGGAAATAATGCCATTTGCAGCAACGTGGATGGACCTAGAGATTATTAAACTAAGTGAAGTTAGTCAACAGAGAAAGACATATCATATGATATCACTTATATGTGGAATCTAAAAAAAATGATAAAAATGGACATATATACAACACAGAGATAGATTCACAGACATAGAAAACAAACTTTTGATTACCAAAGGGGAAAGGGGCAGGGAGGGATAAATTAGGAGTTTGGTATTAGCATACACACACTACTATATAAAAAATAGATAACCAACAAGGACCTACTGTATAGCAAAGAGAACTATACTCAATATTTATAATAAACTATAAGGGAAAAGAATCTGTCTTTAATGCAGAAGACACAGGAGACACGGGTTTGACCCTAGGTCAGGAAGATCCCCTGGAGGAGGAAATGACAACCTACTCTAATACTCTTATCTGAAACATCCCATGGGCAGAGAAACATGGCAGGCTATAGTCCAATGGATCGCAAGAGCTGGACACGACTGAGAGACTAAGCATAGCACATATTTACAAAACAGAATCACTTTGCCATGCACATAAAACTAACACGACATTGTAAATCAACTACACATCAATTTCGAAAAAAGATTCTTAATATGAAAATAATATCCTCCTCAAGCTGCATCCTGCTCACCACCCCCTGCCATACTCTTTAAGTTTCCGAATCTACTAGTTTTTGTTCCCTGCACAGGCACTGAACCTCTAAGACTTTTTCGTATGGGCTTTCATTCTCAGAATGACCTTTCCTGCCCTTGTTACCAGTGGCTAACTCTTTTAAGACTCAGATTCAGTGCTACAACTACCAGGAATTCTCTAATACCTCCCAAGTAACGTTCTGCTCCCCTCCCTTGGTGATCCTATAACACTAGGTCCACAAATGTGACTGTGTTTTACTGTATTACAAAATCATGAATCTTTACTGAGTCTGTATCCACCACCATAGACTCTAAAGACAGTTCCATACTAGCGTATTCCATGTGGCTTCTGTAGTACCTTGCCCATAATAGCTACTAAGCAAAACCGACTAACGGTCAAGTACTGACAGGATATTGAAGTTTGCCTTGTCTAAGGTTCTTAGGTACCAGTATCTCTTGATGTACCATTGTTAGAGCTTTCAGTGCTTTGTGATTTCTTCCCACATGCTATCTATTTAAGATACTTTAACAATTACAGCTCCTTTAATGAAACTTTATAATAATAATTCTTCTAAGTTTTGACTTGGAGAAGGCAATGGCACCCCACTCCAGTACTCTTGCCTGGAAAATCCCATGGATGGAGGAGCCTAGTAGGCTGCAGTCCATGGGGTCGCTAAGAGTCGGACACGACTGAGCGACTTCACTTTCACTTTTCACTTTCATGCATTGGAGAAGGAAATGGCAACCCACTCCAGTGTTCTTGCCTGGAGAATCCCAGGGACGGGGGAGCCCGGTGGGCTGCCATCCATGGGGTCGCACAGAGTTGGACACAACTGAAATGACTTAACAGCAAGTTTTGACTCTTCCTTCTTATGAAGACTTTAAGCTATACTTTGGGAGAAAGTTGTATGTTCTCTGTCAGCACCCTGGAAACCCCTGGCAGGGAGGAGGATCACAAGCAGAACAAGTGTGACACACATCTCTGGGATGCCAAGTTCCTTCTGGGATGATAAGTTGCCAGGCACCAAAGTACTGTAACTCGTCATCCTCCGTGAATGAGAGGAAGAGGTGGTGTGGAAAGAACATCCTGTTTTGAAGAACCTCAGTGACTAAAATGTTGTCATCTCATGTTATTTTTTTCTTTCTCATTAGTGCATCTGTTTAATCTTGTGCTGCCCCCAATACTAATACGGTTGATTTAGGTCATTAAAGTCTTGTTTATACAAAGAAGACAGAGAAGAGGCAGAAGAGAATATACAAAGAAGATAGAGAAAGGCAGGACAGCGAATTCCTGGTTTTATAGCCCTAATAGGAAATAGTAGCATAAAAGATTTCACAAGCACCATCTTGTTTCTGGAGATCTTTGAATGATGTAATGCCAATCACAATGACTTTTCATTAGCCCTCCTATCCAAATCACTGTATTACCAGAGGCAATTTACTTCTATTTCATAAGGATACTTAGTTTGAAAATGTTCACCATGACAGTGAAGTTCTCATTAACAACAATATAGGGGTTATGTAAAAAGAGAGTTCTACTAGCAACTTGAATGCCTGCTATATGTCAAGAATGTAGTAAATGCTTTATATATGCTCTCTTACTTAGCATGCACAATAACACCCTGAAGTAAGATCCACTATCCAATTTTTAATATGTGAAAACCAAGCTCAGAGGGCATAAGTAACCATTTTGAGGTTTTACAATTGGTAAGTACTTGCACTTTGATGAACCATCCGTCTGTTTTTGTCTCAGCTTAAGTTCCCTAAAACTCCTTGTTCTGTTTGCTCAGATATAGTTTTTTAATTTGACTCATAGCTATTTTGCATGCTTTTAGCTTTAATAAGCTATGTATTGAAATTGGTGGATGTGTCATTTCAAATTCTTGAGTGATGAGTACATTTATTACTATCAGAGTCTCAAATGCCAGAACTTGACAAATGTCAACAGTAATTAAGTATTAGTATTTGCTGGAGAAGGCAACGGCACCCCACTCCAATACTCTTGCCTGGAAAATCCCATGGACGGAGGAGGCTGGTAGGCTGCAGTCCATGGGGTCTCTAGGAGTCGGACACGACTAAGGGACTTCCCTTTCACTTTTTACTTTCATGCATTGGAGAAGGAAATGGCAACCCACTCCAGTGTTCTTGCCTGGAGAATCACAGGGACGGAGGAGCCTGGTGGGCTGCCATATATGGGGTCGCACAGAGTCGGACACGGCTGAAGCGACTTAGCAGCAGTAGCAGCAGTATTTACTACTTGTTATTTAAGATACAAGCTACTCAGTATCTTTATTCAGAAGGATCAGGAAAACTCTTTCTTTCATGGGTCACATAGCCTATTTTGATTAGTTAGTCCTTATGTTTGTGATGACAGCTTAACAAGCTGATACTGCTTATCTTTTGGCTCTTCAGTTGAACTTGATTTTGATCTTCAAAATGAAAGGATTGGAGGGGTACTAACTTCACATTGCTTGCTTACTCACGAAATATGATTTTATCAAACATGAGGAAAACCACTTAAAACTGACATTTCTCTTCAAACCATTGGAAAATTCTGTAAGATTTTGAAGCCTGCAGGATCCTTACCTCTTCAGAATGTAACTCAGAGGAAGTAAGCCTTGATTCAGAGACAAATATTGCTAATTAGGAATTCCAACCTGTAGGTTCCAAATCCTTAAATCTTTCTAATAAAAGGAGACACACAGTTTCAATATGAAATTCTATTTTTTTTCTTTTATAAGGGCAGAGATGTTTTTCCCATGTTTGAGAAAGTGTTTTGGATTTCCTTACTTCAGTTAAGACATAAGGCTGAATCCCTTCTTTGCTATTTTTTTTTTTCCTTCTTTGCTATTTTTGCAAGTTCATCTTTGAGTATGTAAGATTATCTTCTAAAATATTAGATTAAAGTGTGATTAACTGCACTCTCCTAAATATTATATATAATCTTTAAAAAAAATCAGAGAACATGAGAACTGAGCTTTGTTGTTTCCTTTAAAAAATAAAACAGATGTTCTTTATTATGGGGACATACCATAATATGTCACAACTTTTCAGAATTGTGTCAAGATTACATTTCAGATTGCCAAGAAGATATCATATCAGCAAAATACTTAGATCCAACCAAGTAGGCAGATAAAATTTTACAGGATATAATACTAACAAGTTGTATAGTTCAAGAACAACTTTTGAATTCACTTAAACCTAGCTGTGCTATGTAAGAAGACAAAGGAGCAGTGAGAACTTAGCTGGGTTTCAGACCCATAAAGCTGGCTCTCAGTAGCATGAGTCACTCGGAGATAAAGGCATCCAGTGATTTACTTGAATTATTCACTGCCAGCCTGGAAAAGATTTGGGAAATTAGTAGTGTACTCACTTTTTGATGGCATGGCAAAAGAAAGGCTAATTCATAAAAAGGAGAAACCCCTTTCATTTGACATTGGATTTCCTCCTAGCTCAAACACAAATGGCATTACTAATAATAAAGCAACGTGCTGGGAGGCTAGATGGAGATTGTGTGCCTGAAAGAACAGGCTACCATCTTTTGAGCACAATGAGGGCAAGCTGGGCAATTTTCAGTCTTTAAACAGTCTCATTTGACAGGTTTATCTCTTCTTCTCCTTTTTTTTTTTAAAGAACATTAATAAGAGTTCATTAATTTCCCAAGCAGTTGTGCTTTGTAATAAACTTGACAGCTTCCATTTTTACCCTGTGAAAGATTTTTTGGCCTGGTTAGATGTACGATTCAGCTATATGCAGATTCTTTATGGAACTTTAGAATGATGAAGTATGCTTACAGTGAGAAAGTACATTATCTACCATCCCTTTTCTTGGAAGATACTGACAGTCTGGTTATATAATCTGGCCCATGTGAGAAACCGGGCCATGCTAAATTAACCACAAACTCATCATCATGACACTAGATGGTATCTGAGTCTCCTCTCCAGTGCTGGCACTGCCTTTTCTAAATTCAGGAAAGGGGTCAGGGCTCATGAGAACAGCAATCCATGATTTAGCCCATTTAGGGTGTCCCCACCAGTAGAGGAATGAACTCCTCAGAGATGGACTAAAACAAACAGGAAACGATTTCTTAATACCAAGAAATTGTGAATCCCAGGCTTCAGGAAAGTCCAGAGGGTGTCAGTCGTTTTCTCTAACCTGAATATATGTATTTGTCAGGTTACATCTGTAATAGCTGCAGCCGTGTCTTTTGGCTTCTTTGTTTGATTCCTTATTTAGAAAGCACAAACTTTCTGATAGCCACTTTTGCCCGCCATGGTTGCTTCGTGGCTGAAACTTAAAAGCAGTGTTCTGCTTCTGTTTGCTGGCTGCCCACTTTCACAGCCCACTTTCTCCTCCTCCAAGTTCTTGCCCAGGAGACACTAATTTGCCTGGAGGATGATTTCAGTTCTGTCCTTGGTTTCCCTCCCACTTGAAGTGTCTCTCTTTAATTGGCGAAGTCTCCTGATACTTGGATTGGAGGAAACTCATTCTACAACCTTGATTCTGCAGCATGCTCATATCATTCTTAGTTTAATAAGAAACCTTTTTGTTGTTGTTGTTCTTAGCATAATTTGTAAATTACTTCCCAGAGCCACCCTTACTAAATGTCTGTGACCTTATTGTCCACAAAGGCTTGACAAGCAGAAGCTGCTGCCTGGGGGCTGGAATGTACCACTTCCTGTTCTTTCTCTCCAAGCCGAAGCATTCTGTCCAAACAAAAACTCAATTCCATGCACATGTGACCCAGAGTTAGTCTGAAACAAAACTCTCTCAAGATGAAAAACTTTACACATTAACTCCTGGTTTCACTCCATCTACTTACAGTGCCCAAGACCACAAAGAGGGCCTTTTTAAAGGAACCAAAAAAAACAAAAGGATGGCCTAAACTGTGGATTAAGGCAAACTAGCAGCCAGCAGCCACAGATAGCATCAGACTAATTGCTAAGTCCTGACAAAGTATAAGACTCCAGGACAGTGGTGTCACAGCCCTTTCTAGGACACTACTGAATCCTCTTAGCGTATTTCACTGTAAAGAAAATTAGTACTTGGATCTCAACCCAGGGTGTTCATGATCAGAAAGAACAAAAGAATCCCATGCTTTGACTACAAAAAACAAACAAAAACATGACAACAATACGTCAGCCCTTCTGTTACAAAAACCTGGGATTCATTCTGATGTTTTCGTTATAGCCATGCTTCCAGTTTTTCTATCAATAATTTACTTAAGATATAATGTGAGCCCTACCCAAAGGGGCACTTAGCCAGAGAGTGCACTGAAGGCTGCTTTCTTTTCTTTAGGAGATGAAGCGGTCATAATATGAATGGAGACAGGAAATCACAAGCCAATCACTGACATGGATGGCTTCTCTTAAAAGGGCAAATGTAAAGGGAGAAAAGAGTGAAAAAGTGAAAGTGTTGGTCACTCAGTCATGTCCAACTCTTTGTGACCCCATAGACTGTAGTCCACCAGACTCCTGTGTCCATGGGATTCTCCAGGCAAGAATACTGGGGTCCCTTCTCCAGGGGATCTTCCTGACCCAGGGATCAAACCTGGGTTTCCTGCATTGCAGGCAGATTCTTTACCATCTGAGCCAGCAGGGAAGCCTATAAGGGGAGAAAACATTTTATTAAAGAGGAGATGCCACCCAGGAGAGGGAAGCCATTGGGAAAGGGCAGGAGCTGGAAAGATGGGGGTTTCAAAAGTGATAGTATGTACCTAGTAGATGGCTGTGAAGAGAACTGAGAAGACTGAGCACTAGAGTTATAAATGTCTTGCTTTCTGGACAGGCAGGGCATGAAGACTCATGCATGAGTGTGACACTGGTGGGAGACTGTCTTTCCCCTAAGGACCTCCATGGCAGGCTTCTGCTCCAGCTCTCTTAATGGCCACTGGGACAGTGAACCTTGCCTTTTGCCCTCTTCTGGGGCCGAACTTTAGGATGGTGATTTTGTGACATGAGCAGTCCTTCCCCTTTCTTAAGCCCATTTCTCTCTCCCCCGGTGAGACCCCCAGCACCCAGCATTCATGAGATATCTCATGGTTAGTGGGTAGCAGAGTAGTACCCAGCAGAACAAGTACAACATAGCCTTAATTTGCACTGCTTAACATCTCTGGGGTACCCAAGACTTGAAAGAGTTATAGCTGACAAGCCTGGCCTGCTCAGTTGCAAGAATCCCTGGGAGAATTCCCATGTATCCCTAGGAGTGGGGAAGTCCCCATTCCTCACCCTGAGTATTTGCTTCCACAGAATAGGATGCCATCTTGGCCCCTGTGGTTGCTACAGAACCCAGGGTTTGCTATCAGATCACATCATTTGCTCACAACTCTTCAAGGTTAGACTCTTTTTTTTTTTTTTCAAGGTTAGACTCTTTTTTTTTTTTTTTCAAGGTTAGACTCTTAAGCCGCAAGCATCACTCACATTGTCAGGGCTTTGAAAGAGACCAAGTCAGGCAGTATTACCCCTCCACTGACTCTACCATTTTCATGTGTGTTAGGCAACCCCGAATATACAATCAGGAAGGAATGGGAGTCTTGGCTGAGGCACAGAAAGGGTTTTCTTGCAGGTAGAAGGAACATCAAGAACATTAGTGGTACACTGGGGTGATTAACTGGGCTTCCCTGGTGGCTCAGACAGTAAAGCGTCTGTCTGCAATGCGGGAGACCTGGGTGGGAGTCCTTGGAATGTGAAACTTTTGGTGCTGAGACTCCAAAATTTCAGGCCAACCAAGATAAAATAAATTGGTCACCCTATTGCACAAAAAAACTGTATAGGAAATCACTTCATTTTCCCTTATATGACATAAAACTTTAATTTGGGTTCTGCTACTTTGGAACTTGTCCCCAAAAAGGCTTGAAAAATGCATGCTTGATGAATTATTATAATAGGCACATATGTAGAACACAATCAATTTTAATTTTTTTAAAGAAGTCTTCTGCAAGCACTTACATAGTGATCCAACTCTATCAAGTTAACATTGTCCTTAACTTGTACTTTAAAGTGAGATTCAAGGTCTTCAACTGGATAGTGCTATTAGAATAATGGTACTAATTATAACTAGGATTTATATAGTACTATGTAACTTGGAAAAATTTAATTCATTTTCATATTTGAACCCTACACCAACTTTGAGAATGTTACTTTTTTTTTTTTATTTAAATGTATTTATTTTATTTTTTTTAATTTTATTTTTAAACTTTACATAATTGTATTAGTTTTGCCAAATATCAAAATGAATCCACCACAGGTATACATGTGCTCCCCATCCTGAACCCTCCTCCCTCCCCATACCATCCCTCTGGGTCATCCCAGTGCACTAGCCCCAAGCATCCAGTATCGTGCATTGAACCTGGACTGGCATCTCGTTTCATACATGATATTTTACATGTTTCAATACCATTCTCCCAAATCTTCCCACCCTCTCCCTCTCCCACAGAGTCCATAAGACTGTTCCATACACATTTTTTTTTAAATGCAGAAAGTAAGGCTTACAGAAGTTCAAAGATTGACAAAAGGTCATAGAGCTCATAAATAGAATAGGATCTCTAATGTAGTACAAAGCCCGTGCTTTTAAATTCTTAAGAAATATACCAGGCAAAGGGAATAGCATGTGTGAAGGCCCTGAGGTGGGTTAGAGAGAGACTGACTCCATGAAGGAACACGGTTCTGTAGAACATGTGTACTAAGAGATGAAACTACAGAGTTGTAGGGTCCAGAAGCAGTGTGCCATGAGGGCTTTGGTAAAGAGTTCAGCCTCTAAAATAAAGGAATGGGATGGTACTGAAACATGAGTGGAATGATCAAGCTCGCATTTAGAAAAGTTTCTGCTGTTTCTTTGTGAAAGATGTATCAGGAGTGATCCGTTAGGAAGCTATTGAGGTGGTTCAAGCAGACAAAAATGGTGGCTCGGACTCGGGTTGCAGCAGTAAAAGTGGAGAGGAGTAGGTGGATTGGAGAGATATTTAGAAGGTAGAAACATGGACTCGACTGGATGTAGAGAATGAGGGGAAGGCAATGTCAAAAGGATAACTTCAGACAGACAAGGTTCCTGGAAGGAACAGCAGAGCAGGTGTCAGAATGCTGGTCTTTCAAAGGCTTTACAACTCCACTGGGTAACTTAGCAAAGTGCAAACACAGCCCACTATACAGTGCTGAAGTATCCAGTGCCCATGAGCGGAGACTGAAAAATAAAAATCCTGCATTAGCACAGCCTTCTCCTACTTAGTGACTGAACAACACTCGGAACCTGTTTCAGAGCAGTCAGCTGAAAATTAACCCTTTGATCCAGTTAAAATCTTAAAACCAACTAGGCCTAACGCTATTTAATGGAATACATTGGTTTTTCTGTTTATTATAAGAATTTAAGTATTTTCTCATTTACCAAAATGAAAAATGATTAAGTTTTTGGAGCACAGGAAAACAAAATGGCGAACGAGGAGAACGAAAACTGTTGAAAAGTGAAGGGATTTTGTTATTTTCCCCTAAAACATTTTCTTGCTTTGGCCAGTGGAAGTGAATTAATAAGTGAATATGTTCCTATCTACATCTTTAGAGTTATGAAATTTGTTCCTCTCCACTTCTCTGGTAGTAAGTTTAATAGTGTCCCCAGAAATTCACATCCAGTCCAAACTTCAGAATGTGACTTTCTTCGGAAACAGGGCTTTTGCAGATGTAATTATTTAATGATCTGGAGGTAAATCATCCTGGGTTTAGAGTGGGCCCTAAATCCAACGACTGGTGTCCTTATAAGAGACAAAGGGGAGGACCATGTGAAGACAGAAGTAGGACTAGTTACACAGCCACCAGCCAAGGAACGCCTGGGGCCACCAGGAGCTGGAAGAGGCAGAAGAGGCAACTCAATCCCTAACCACCTGAAGCTTTCAAAGGGAGCGTGGCCTTGCTGACACCTTGATTTCAGACATCTTACTTCCAGATCTATGAGAATATACATTTCTGTCGTTTTAAGCCACCGAGTTTGTGGTAATTTGTTATGGTGGCCCTAGGAGACTAATACACCCACTAAATAAATGTTGAACAATTGGTTTGCTGTTGTCTGTGTTTTGGTTCAACCTTGTTCCCTGATTTCTGGCACAAGCAACAAGGAGTATGTGATGCACTTTTCAAAAGGAAACACTGGCAGAAAGAAGGGTTGGGTGGGAAAATGAGTTCAGACTTAGACATGTTGAGTTTCAGTTGTCTGTGCCATATCTAAGTAGAGACGGTGAAGTGTCAATTGGATATAAGGTTCTGGATTTCAGAATGTTGGTTTGGGCTGGTATATATGCTGGGAGTTGTCTGTGCACAAGGGGTATGTGACTCATAGAAGAGCTTGAGATTGCCAAGGATGTGAGAGCTATGAAAGGGAAAAGATGAATGCTTCATGTAGTTTGCCGCGAAGTTCCCCTGCTTAAACACGAGTAGAAAACAATGAATGCTGGAGAGGGTGTGGAGAAGAGGGAACCCTCTTACACTGTTGGTGGGAATGTAAATTGGTATAGCCACTATGGAGAACAGTATGGAGGTTCCTTAAAAAAACTAATGTAGAGTTACTATAGGATTCTGCAATCCCATTTCTGGGCATACAGCCAGAGAAAACTAAAATTTGAAACGATACATGCATCCCAATGTTCACTGCAGCACTGTTCACAAGAGCCAAGACACAGAAATAACCTAAGTGTCCATCGGCAGAAGAACGGATGAAGGAGATGTGGCATCTATACAATGGGATATTTACTCAGCCATAAGAAAGAATGAAACGATGCCATTTGCAACAACATGGACCGGATCCCTCATGCTGAAATTAGGAGTTCATTTTGCATGCTACACTAAAAAAAATTTAAAAAAGACTCCACATGCTACAACTAAAAAAAAAAAAAACCCAGTGCACCTAAATTGTTAAATAAATACATATATATATATATATATATATATGTGATAAACAGCAAAGACCTACTGTATAGCACAGAGAGAACTATATTCAGTATTTTGTAAACTATAATGGAAAAGAATCTAAGAAGGAATAGATAAGTGTAACTGAGTCACTTTGCTGTACATCTGAAAATACAGTTGATGGTAAATCAACACTATTTCAATAAAAATTAAAAAAATAATTATACATGTGTAGAGGAGGATAACAGACGCTAAAGGAGAGGAGGAAGGAAAGGTGGAGAAGATGAAAAGCAACAGGAGAAGAGGGTGACATTCATCTGGGGAGGAGGCTACCAGTTAGTTGTGCTGAATTGCGTGCAGCTTAGTCGCTCAGTCCTGTCCAACTCTTTGGGAACACTGAGATGGCAAATAGGATACAGGTTGAACACAGCCATTGGTATTAGCAACACGAAGGTCATTGGTTGCCCCAGCAAGAGTAATTTAGGCAGAGTGGGATTCAGACTGGAACAGTTTGGGAAACATGGACAGATTTGAAATATTTTAATATATTTCCTAAAAGGAAGCAAGTGAACAGGGAATGAGAAAAACTGAGAAAACAGGGTTCACAAAGTTTGGCTGTGAAAGAGATTAAGACAAGAGAATGCTGTGTGTGTGTGTGACTGTGTGTGGGGGGGTCCTGTGCGTGTGTGTGTGGCTGTGTGCTTGAAAATAAACATGACTTAGGCACGTTTCAATGTGTCGAAAGGAAAGCTGATGGGAAGAATTGTTTGAAGGGAATGAGTGTGAGAATTTGGAGTGGAGAGAGGAGATGATCACTACTGCCAAGTTCCCCAGGAGGAGACTGGGAAGAGGATTCACTGGGCACATGGATGAAGTTGGTTGGAGGTAGGAAGGGGGATCTTTCTCCCACTGTGACAGCAGCGAAGTTGAAGGCAGACGCGAGGACCTGTGGGCAGGTATAGATTTTGTGGTGGGAAATTCAGGTTGGGAGTTAACAACCTAATATATGTCTTTTCTCAGCAAGTTAAAAGGCTTCTGGCTTAAGTTTTTTTCTAATTTCAACTCTCCACTACTTTACACTGAGATCCTCTTCAATGCCTACAATTAAGCCAAATAAGTGGTATTTTAGGACTGTGATTTCTCTAAAACTTCAGACCACATATCTCTATACTGTTTCTGACTAAAGTGTCAGGACACTGTATTGTTCTTATACTGTCTTGCAATTATTTTGGGATATTAACATCTCCAGAACATGGCACACATATCCACAGAAATATAGTGTTGTGTTATTTTCCTGACAGACACAAATTGCAAAAATTTCTAAACAGAAAAATATGGCAACTTCATGAAAAATTGCTTTGGCTATTACCCAATTGGTTCAACCAAAATTTTAAAGATGTACGCATAACTGATGTTTTGTCATTATCCTCAAGGTTAAAACTAACTAAATACTGAATGTCACACATTTGTCATACAAAAGCGTGCACAATTACAGTATACAGCAAGTGGACAGACAGACATGTAGAGAAGTGGTCTGGTCGATGGGTTGGTAGTGAAACCACTTAATTATTCTACTGCTCCTGCTATCAGGCATATAATAACCTGAAGTTAGCAGCTGGCTCTTAATGTTACCTTTGAGTTTTCTGGCTCTTGGCATGAAAGAATTCTGATATCATGCCTGAGCAACATTGACTAATAAACCAGATGCTACTTTGAAAACGTGTGTGGTCTTTCTCATATCCTTTTTTTTTTTTTGATGAACTGTTTTCTTCTGAACTTAACCCTTTTGCCCCTTTTCCGTATGGCATATTCACCCTTGAGAATGGAAAGAAGTGTGGATCATCCCCGCTGCTTTCTCTGACACAGCAATTATTGCCTGATAATGGTGTGGTAGAAGTGCAGCATACTTGGAAATCAAGGCTGAACTACTGATGGATATTAATTCACTATTTAATCTAGTGCATTGTTCAGTCACTGTATGTTAGTCTTCCACTCTGTGGTCAATAAGCCATTCTATTCAAGTGTATTACTGTTGGAAGTAGGGAAACTGGCGTTCCTTCAATGAGGTTAAGTAAATTTTGCCACACTTTATGCCTTGCTTTATAGATCACGTACATGCTTAGTTGCTCAGTCCTGTCTGACTTTTGCAACCCCATGGACTGTAGCCTGCTGGGCTCCTCTGTCCACAGGATTTTTCAGGCAAGAATACTGGAGTGGGTTGCCATTTCCTACTCCAGGGGGTCTTCCTGACCCAGGGTCTCTTATGTCTCCTGTATTGGCAGGTGGGTTCTTCACCATTAGCACCACCTGGGAAGCACGAATGTATTCACAGCACAATTCTATGGCTACAAATATAATAGTAATAAAGAGTTTCTTTTAAAGCCTAAAAACTGTTCATTTAAAAATATTCTTGATTTCATCAGTCTTCTGATAATAGCAAAATTACTTCTCGTTTACCTATGAAAAGTGGTATTCTATTTGCATATAGAATTTTTCAGTATCTGAATGTTTAGTTCAGAACTTATAATTCAGTGTTTAGAGAATGTTGGGTTTCACTGTTGGAACAGGAAGGTTAAAAATGATAATACAGAGAAAATTACAAATTAAAATTTTCAGAACTGGCAAATTGAATTCATATTATAAACTCCTAAAAATGCTTGTGAAAACAAATGAGCAAACAAAAACCAGAATAAGAATTTGGAAAACAAGTGTTTAGGGTTCTGTCCAACTCACTGCAAGGCATTCAGCAAGTCACTTAATACCTCTGAACTTCTATTTCCTGACCATAAAAAGAGAGTATCAGACTAGATGTTAATGCCTTTTTCAGCTCCAACAGTCCCAGAACAACCACATGTTACAATAACTATCAATAATGATTTATATCTTCTGGGAAAAAAGCAGCCACACTAAATTACTGTATTTCAAAATACGAGAAATAATACAGGCATAATGAAATGGACATGGAGTGAATCAGACTGAGGTTCAGATCCTAGCTTCACCATCAGCGGCCTTAAACAGTTTACATAATGCTCTCTGCCTGTACCCTCATTTCTAAAATGGGAGTGATTGCTTTTCCTTGATGGGGCCCATGACAACAAGCAACCAAACAGATGTACAGAGCTTAGCGCAGTGCCATACACAGTAAGTACTCAATAGAGGTTAGCCATTACTTTTGCTGTTTTTATCACAGAGAATTGCTGAAGGAAAAAGGTGTCCAGTACAATTAGGTGCTCAATAGGCAGTACCCATTCTTGACTCCTTAGTATCACTTAGTATCACTCCATAGACAGAAGCCCACCAGGCTCCCCCATCCTTGGGATTCTCCAGGCAAGAACACTGGAGTGGGTTGTCATTTCCTTCTCCACCCCATAATATTAGGTCAGTGTTATTATTGTTTAGTAGAACAAACACAGGTTTGACCATAAGAGAGAAATCTGGAATTCAATTTTCGCAATAACAAAGTAGCTCTAGAAAACCTAGCAGTCAGCACTTAATTTGGGGTTTGGGGAAATTTAGGACACAGTGAGGTCTGTCTGGAACTAGGTATAACTCTTGTTCTGATATTAGATGCCTTACATGTGGAAACTAGGGACTGAAGCAAACTGCAACTTTTCTTTGGCAATCTTATGTCCCTTCAAGGTTAAAAGCTTTAGCGAGTGGATACTGTCTTTTTCTTTTTTTCTTTTTTTAAAAAATAAACCCTCCTCCTCCTCCCTCTCCATACCATCCCTCTGGGTCGTCCCAGTGCACCAGCCCCAAGCATCCAGCATCGTGCATTGAACCTGGACTGGCATCTCGTTTCATACATGACATTTCACATGTTTCAATGCCATTCTCCCAAATCTTCCCACCCTCTCCCTCTCCCACAGAGTCCATAAACCTGTTCTATACATCAGTGTCTCTTTTGCTGTCTCGTATACAGGATTATCGTTACCATCTTTCTAAATTCCATATATATGCTTTAGGAATAGTTTATTCAGTTATTATTATAATATTCCAGGAATAGTTTAAACACATTTCCATGTGAGCTCTCTGCTTGGCTTACCTGGGCCCTCCTGAACATAGTCAGCCATGGGCCCCGTCACTGTGGCGATGTCGATGTCGGCCATCTTGGAGCTCAGGGTGATCTCCCAGAAGTCAGCGGGGCTGCTGCAGTTGCTAAAAAAAAAAAAAAAAGTATCAGAATTTATGTAATAGGAGTGATCCAGCGGTATAAGACTAGTCATACAGTATGAGAAAAGAAGCATTCAAAAGGGTCAGAAAACGCCTCATCACGAGAAGGAAACAAAGAGTTTCTTGGTAAAGTCAATAAGCCTGTACTGGGGAAGTGGGCTAATGATGTTGACTCAAAGTATAAATCCATTGTGGCTAGTATTAAAAAATGCACCAGGTTAGAAAATTAGATATGGGGAATCAAAAGGACATAAAAACACTGCCAACAACCAGGAATCCAATTCACTCAATAGCAAAAATCACTGATGCAGGAAGACCTACTGGAGAAAATCAATGCAGTGAGAATTTTCCCTTGCATCCAGGTATCAACAAGAAGTTGTGCCAAGCTCTCGTCAACACATTTGCTGTAAATCTCCTTTACTTCTTCAGGCTGATTCTCTTCATCTTGTTACAGATGATGTTGGACTTGTGAACTGAATGATTACTCAGCAGTGCAGTACAAATGTGACTGTGGAAGCCTTTAAAAGCCCCTTAGAATTTCTTTTCTCCTAATTTGGGGATGTACTGAGATGAAGGAATTATGTGACGTAACCTGTTCCAATGTCAGTCAGTTCAATCAGCTCAGTTGCTCAGTCATGTCCAACTCTTTGCGACCCCATGGACTGTAGCACACCAGGCTTCCCCTGTCCATCACCAACTTCCAGAGCTTGCTCAAACCCATGTCCATTGAGTTGGTGATGCCATCCAACCATCTCATACTCTGTTGTCCCCTTCTCCTCCTGTTCTCAGTCTTTCCCAGCATCAGGGGCTTTTCCAATGGGTCACTTCTTCCCATCAGGTGGCCAAAGTATTGGGGCTTCAGTTTCAGCATCAGTCCTTCCAATGAATATTCAGAACTGATTTCCTTTAGGATTGACTGGTTTGATCTCCTTGCAGTCCAAGGGATTCTCAAGAGTCTTCTCCAACACTAGAGTTCAAAAGCATCCATTCTTCGACACTCAGCTTTCTTTATGGTTCAACTTTCACATCCATACTTGACTACTGGAAAAACTATAGCTTTGACTATGTTGACTTTTGTCAGCAAAGTAATCTCTGCTTTATAATATGTTGTCTATGTTGGTCATAGCTTTTCCTCCAAGGAGCAAGGGTTTAATTTCATAGCTGCAGTCACCATCTGCAGAGATTTTGGAGCCCAAGAAAATAAAGACTCTCACTGTTTCCATTGTTTCCCCATCTATCTGCCATGAAGTGATGGAACCAGATGCCGTGATCTTAGTTTTTTGAACGTTGAGTTTTAAGCCAGCTTTTTCACCTCCTCTTTCACTTTCACCAAGAGACTCTTTAGTTCCTCTTCACTTTCTGCCATAAGGGTAGTGTCATCTGCATATCTGAGATTATTGAGATTTCTCCCAGCAATCTTGATTCCAGCTTGTGCTTCCTCCAGCCCAGCATTTTGCATGATGTACTCTGCATGTAAGTTAAATAAACAGGATGACAATATACAGCCTTGATGTACTCCTTTCCCAATTTGGAACCAGTCTGTTGTTTCATGTCCAGTTCTAACTGTTGCTTCTTAATCTGCATACAGGTTTCTCAGGAGGCAGATCTGCTATTCTGATCTCTTTAAGAACTTTCCACAGTTTGTCGTAATCCACACAGTCAAAGGCTTTACTGCAGTCAATAAGGCAGATGTTTTTCTGGAACTGTTTTGTTTTTTCTATGATCCAATGGATGTTGGAAATTTGATCTCTGGTTCCTCTGCCTTTTCTAAGTCCAGCTTGTACACCTGGAAGCTCTTAGTTCACATGCTATTGAAGTCTGGCTTGGAGAATTTTGAGCATTACTTTGCTAGCATGTGAGATGAGTGAATTATGCGGTAGTTTGAACATTCTTTGCCATTGCCTTTCTTTGGGATTGGAATGAAAGCTGACCTTTTCCAGTCCCATGGCCACTGCTCAGTTTTCCAAATTTGCTGGCATATTGAGTGCAGCACTTTCAGAGCATCATCTTTTAGGATTTGAAATAGCTCAACTGGAATTCCATCACCTCCACTAGCTTTGTTTATAGTGATGCTTCCTAAGGCCCACTTGACTTCACATTCCAGGATGTCTGGCTCTAGGTGAGTGATCACACCATCATAATTATCTGGGTTGTGAAGATCTTTTTTGTACAGTTCTGTGTATTCTTGCCACCTTTTCTTAATGTCTTCTGCTTCTGTTAGGTGTATACCATTTCTGTTCCTTATTGTGCCTATTTTTGCAAGAAATATTCTGTTGCTGTCTCTAATTTTCTTGACAAGATCTCTAGTGTTTCCCATTCTATTGTTTTTCTCTATTTCTTTGCATTGATCACTTAAGAAGGCTTTTTTATCTCTCCTTGCTATTCTTTGGAACTCTCCATTCAGATGGGTATATCCTTCCTCTTCTTTGCATTTCACTTCTCTCCTTTTCAGCTATCTGTAAGGCCTCCTCAGACAACCATTTTACATTTCTTTTTCTTGGGGATGGCCTCCTGTACAATGTCATGTGAAGTCGCTCAGTCATGTCCGACTCTTTGTGACCCCGTGGACTGTAGCCTACAATGCTCCTCCGTCCATGGGATTATCCAGGCAAGAGTACTGGTGTGGGTTGCCATTTCCTTCTCCAGAGGATCTTCCCAACCCAGGGATTGAACCTGGGTCTCCTGCATTGTAGGCAGATGCTTTACCATCTGAGCCACCAGGGAAGTCCACAATGTCATGAACCTCCATCAATCATTGTTCAGGCACTCTGTTGATCAAATCGAATCCTTCGAGTCTGATGTAATCTATTTCAACTGATATACTCCTTTATTTCCAAATTATAATTCCACAGTTGAAGCTTTCTGTGGTGGATTTGCTTACAGTGAGCCCCTCTCAGTATCACTCCACTCCACCTATTACTGAGAGTTACTCAGGGGTCTCGTGATCTCTAGCAGGATCCTTTTAGCTTTCTTCTGTTCTGCTCTCCCTCTCCATTCCTCCTCCTCTCTCTTGCTCTCTGTCCATCCCACTGTTGATTTTGCTGCTGCTTACACATACAATGTAGCCATTTTGGAAAACTGTCCTTTACTGGAATCCTGCTCTTAGAACTGGGCAGGGTGCCTGTTCTGACCTTCCTCCAGCCACATCCTACCCCGTGTTCTGCCACTGGGCCTACCTACCCTTTTCTGGACTATGCTCTGGGTCCCAGAGACACCAGAATATCCTGCCCAGAACAACTTCAGGCTTCCATCCTGGGCCCTTTGTCCTGAAGCATGAACATAGGATGGCATACCCTACAGGCTCAAGGAACATTTGAGGGTGGCTGTTTGGAGATTGGCCTGGGATATCCACATATGGGTGAGTAAGACCCCACCTCATATGGGACAGAGCCATCATGGGAAGAGAAGGGAATGGGTTGTGGGCAGCAGCCAGAGGAGAGGGAAGAGAAGTCTAAATTTGAACTGGTCTTCCAGGTTGTTATGAAGAGAACAATAGATTTGGCAAGGTAGGAGGACAGGTCATATTCTAGACAATTAGGCAGCTTGATTCACAATGATTAACTATTCAGGTGTGGGTATGCGACTCTCCTTTTTCATCCTGCCAGCTCCTAAGATACTGGGTCTGAGAGAGGTGATCCCACTGATACCTCCTTCTCCTGCTCCAGGGAAGGCTCGGCCCTCACTAATTCTTCTCAGCACAACTGCCACCAGTCAGTGACTTCAGGATGGTCTCTGAAGACCTGCAGTCTCATGCAGAGTAACCAACAGCTGTGATCAGTGCTGGTTACTTTTAGGACCCACAAACCCAGCTGGACTGCAGAGGCCCTGTCCAGCTCCCCCAGCTTCTGGCTTCATGGAGACCAGTTCAACCCTACAACTAAGAATCCTCAAGCACTTCCAAACTCCAGCCTAAGTCCAACTATTGGGAGTCTTCCTTGTTTCTGTTTTAGGTGAAGTCAGACTTGTTTTACTGAAGCCAAGATGATAGTCAGTAATACTAAATGTTTCCTTGAGATTAGACCCCACCTATCCATCCAGCCCCCACTTGTGTGTAATTTGACCACAAAAGCCTAGAAGAGATCATCACAATTTTTCCCTCTATTTCTCAATATCCGGATTTTTCTGTCTTAGGTAGCACATATTCGGGTTACCAACCTATCAGTCCAGGCAGCAGAGCATAAACCCCAGGTCAGTTTCTGGTCACAGCTTAATTCACACTGGGGGAAGAGGGGAGAGGAAGTATGAGACATGTAACTCCTGCTGTTGTAGCCTTGCCTCAGCTCCCAGAATCCTGTGAATAACTAGCTAGACAAAAAAGACACAAACCTTCCAAGAATACGGTATTCTTGATTTTAAGGAGGTCTAAATAAAGACTGGGAGTGTGTGTGTGGTGGGGGGTAGAGTTTTGCTAAAAATCCCAATGATAGAATTGGGTTTATAGCATTATGGAATCCCCAAATATAAAATTATAAAATTAAATAGAGCTCAACATATCCATTGGAAATAGCAGCATTTGGGTTAGATTTTTATAGCCCAGAGCTTTCTGAAAATCTATCTGCATCTATATCTGCATCTGCAAGATAAAAGGCTCACTGAAGTTAATTCTCCCAGAACAAAGTACAGTGCAAACTAGTTGATACCCCTCTTACTTGGCAATTTTCAAAACTATTAGAATCAAATTTCTAAACTACTAAACGGATTAGTGTTTGTTCCTAAACTGAATAATAATACCTGTCTAATCTATAGGATGGACTATAGTGAAGACTGGAGAAGTAAAAGGATGGTGAGCTATTTGGTAACACAGTAGCACCTCTAAAACCATGGGGTATGAGTGGCTTGGTGGCATTACCGTTAGCTATTCCACAAGCAATATTTATTGGGGTTCCAAAAGTAGATTGCAAACCATAAAGTGATAATACTAAGGTTAGGTAATTCTGTTACACTTCCCTTCAAACCAAGGCTAGCTGTCCTGGTGAACACATTTGGATTTAGGTCAATGTCTTACCGAGTGTCTTCTTAATATAAGCCAGTATGATAGGTGCTGAAACTCAAACCACATTCTCTTGGCTAAAAGCAGTACTTTCAACTGCTCAGCTGTGTTTACATCCACCCTGGAAAACCTATAAGAGCTCCCCTAGGGCTGAAGACCAACGATTTCTTTTGCTTTTCTCCATTTTCCTCCTTAATCATTTTACATGACCATGAAAGAGAATGTTAAGATTTACCTTCATCTAACAAGTGAATCATCATGTTTTGTTTTGTTAGCATGAACACTATGTGTAAGACACGATGATCACGGTGAAGACCAGATTCCAGAATCAGCAGACCTGCTTTTAAACTCTAAATGGTTGAATTATTTAATATGATCAAATCAGACTTTGATCATATGTCAAATTGGATTAAGAACAGTACCTACCTCACAGGAGTGCTGTGAGGATTAAGAGGATAAAGGATATAAAGCATTTAGACTAGTAGACTCAAATGTTAATAATTTAAAAATAATAATTACATTATTTCTGAACTAGGTGCTAAAGAGGATACACAGATTATAAATTGAGAGCCCTATTGTCAAGCACAGAATCCTTCCAAAGACAGTAAACTACTACACATCAATAGTGTGGTTTACAGTAAGAGACTGGGCGAAACTGTTATCCAGAATCCTGTCTATGCAAAATGCATCTGAGAAATGGGAAGTGAAAAATGAACCAGTTAGATATCATAACTAAATCAGGTATCAAAGTACATATATACCCTGTACAATAATGAGCACAAAATAAACCATGAGTAGCTGGCAACAGATTACAATTGTAATATTCTGCAGCGGAAATCTTGATTTTTCTCACAGAGCTCTATTAATCTATTATTGACCTTTAATAGAGGGGGTATATATTTTTTTCCATGTTTGTGGGCAGTGGGCAAAGCTATTCCAATTTTATCCTATTCTAGAAGTTACCTTTTAGAAGTTCATTTCTGAGGTCAGCATGCAGTATATAATCAAAGAAATACACAGATTTCAAAGCCACACAAGCAGAGTAGCCATTCCTGGACAATCGCTAACTCACAACCCACTTCAGTAAGGAAGACTGTGGGAAAGCAAACTCCTTCTTGATAAGACAGCCTCTACAGTCTGACACCAATCAGTTATAGACTAACTCAGAAAATGTCCTGGAAAATAGAGGCCCTGAGAGAAGAAAGAAACCTGAGTTAGTACACATAAAGAATTTAGAACAGTCCCGCAAATATGGCAGGTCCTTAAAGAAAGTTATATTATTTTTTCCAGGAAAAGAACAACTTAAACGCACAAAAGAGAATCAGTAGAATCTAGATAGTTTTAAAATGTATAAAACAACTTAGAAATTGAGACCCAAAAAGTATATAAGGATGTTTTATTTGTTAAAAAAATTAATTCCTTACTAAATAAGGGAACTCATAATCCTATTCAAGACCTTTTGCAGTTACTCTCGTGTAAGTTAACTCTGTAGTAATCTACATACATAGTTATTTCTTAGTTTTAAATTTGTCATATTCATAAAGTTCCAATCTAAAACCGTTCCAGGTATCATGACATCTGACAGTATCTGGATCTGCTACAACTGTTGGAGTTTTAGCGCCCACCCAGAGTAGGCAGACGAGACAGCATGCCGCCTCGTATAGCCACCTTGAGATGTTTGCTGGGACATGCTTGTGGCATCAGTCATGCACTTCACTTGAGGATAAGACCTCCTAAGCCTTTATGCAAAACCCATGGATGCTTCTTTTTCCTAATTCAGTGATAAACATGCATCGAATTTCATATCTCCACAAGGCCATGAATATAAGTCTGGCCATCCAGAGGGAGGTCAATTTTCTACTGATAAATGACAAATGTGTTAGGGGAAGCAATGAACACCTTCAAGCCCCTGGATTGAGACCTGTGCTTTAAGATCAGTGTAAGAGTGAAAAACAAATACAGTTGCTCATTAGGGAAAGTTTTATTTCTCTGATTTGGAATATATTATTCTTGGAGGAAAAAATGCTGCTTTCCTATTACCTATCACTTGAGTTACTTGAACTTTAAAAAGCTCTCAGATACATCCTCTGCTAGTAAACTGTGCAGACTGTGAGTGCAAGCCTCTGCTGGTACCTCGATCTGATGACTCACAGGCCAATCTGTGTGGCTTAAACACAATGGCAACCCATGCAGGTGGTTGCTGTGTGGCATATACTGTGCCTAATGTGTATATTCTTTCTAATTCATCCCACATCCTGAAGCAGTTAAGGATGTCTGTGGGTAGAAATATGAATTACACTAGTGCTGTTCTTAACCTGACCTATGGTGAACTTGAATGGGTAAAATACTCCCTGAAGAGAAATTTGCTCCCTATAGAGGTAGGTGTATTATTTCTTTCAAGGCAACAGGATACATTTAGCAACAAGGAAGAGAATTTATCAAATATATCCTGAGTAAGACCTTTTGGAGATTTGTTATATTTCAGGCTTAATATCTTGACTTCTAAAATCGGTCCCTTATAAAGAGAGTAAAAAAGCTAAAAGCTAAAATTAATCAAGAACATAAATTCTGTTAACAAAGTCTTCCCAGTGAAGAAATAAAAAGGGATTTAATTTAGATTTTAGTAAGCAGTCTAGGATGATTTTTACATAAGCTATAAGGCCATAAGCTTGTCCTTAATTTGCCTTGATAAAATTTAATTACTCTCAAACAAAGAGAGTTCTTCCTAATTAGATATGAAAAAATTAAAACACAGCAAATTAACAAAGTAATCTCCAGATAATAAAAGCCAACAAAATTACATGTTGTACTTAAAGGAGTGGTCTGAAAAAGGTACTAACAACTAAACAAAGGAGCTTTAATGTGGCAATATTAGGAGGAAGGCAGCCAAAGAAAAGAATACTGTGTTAATGAGACTCTGCTCAGTGCCTGAGACTTTAGAGGAAAATACAGGACAAAACTAGACCATTAGCAGAAACCCTTGATCATCTACAATCACCCCATTATTCACAGGTGAGAATGCGGAGGCCTCACACAGCACAGTGACTTGTCCAAGGACACAGACACGACAATGTGGCTACTGAGGGCATATGCTGGCCTCTCCTTCACTGTTAGGTAATATATGCTATTGGGCTCTTTCTTCTTGCATGTGGAAAGAGGAAGTTTTTAACTGCACAAACATTGAAGATTATTATATAGACTGCAGATAAAATAACTTACTAAACAAAATAGACCCCTTCTACAAATAATGTCACAATTGGTAATGTATGGGGGATATTCTCTATGTAATTCAACACCAGAAATTTCAGGAAACTTTCTTGGGTGAGAATATCTAATATGTAAATAGAAAAACTATATAATATTTTGATCCAACTTCAACAATAAAATTAAGTATTTAAAAATATGTTGGGGGACCCAAGAAAACATGTAATGGCACACAAGCATATGAAAGGATACTCAACATCATTTTTCACTAGGTAATTAAAAATGAAACAGTAACAAGATTCTACTACCAATGTACTAGAATGATTAAAGATCCAAAAAAACTAACAATACTAATTGATACTGAAATCAATGAAAAAGGAGTTCTCATTGATCGTTGGTAGAAATACAAAATGGCTCAGTCATTTTGGAAGGCAAATTTTTACAAAGTTAAACAGTTTTACCATAAGTTCCAGCAATTATGCTCCAAGATATTTATTCAGCTGATCTGAAAATGTACATCCACCTAAAAATCCACATGCAACTATTTGGAGAAGCTTTACTCATAATTGCCCCAAACTGGAACCAACCAAATATTCCCCAAAAGTTGAAGTAATATCAAAAAATAGAATATTTCCAAAGAGTACATGACAGAAAGCAGGGAGAGACACCTGACGAACACCATCTCAGCCAGTGACCCAGGCCAACATCAAGAGTGATTTCAGCGGACTACGATGTTGATAGTATACATTCTTGATGTGATATGATGAAAATGGCACTTTATCTTGGTGGTCTTCCTCCCCACAATTATAAGCCCAGTCTACCTGGAAAATCCCATGGATGGAGGAGCCTGGTAGGCTGCAGTCCATGGGGTCGCTAGGAGTCGGACACGACTGAGCGCCTTCACTTTCACTTTTCACTTTCATGCATTGGAGAAGGAAATGGCAACCCACTCCAGTGTTCTTGCCTGGAGAATCCCAGGGACGGAGGAGCCTGGTGGGCTGCCGTCTATGGGATTGCACAGAGTCGGACACGACTGAAGTCACTTAGCAGCTTAGCAGCAACAGCACTCATGAGACAAACACCAGTCAAACCCTAGTTGAGGACATTCTACACAATATCTGACCAGTATTCCTCAAAACTGTCAAGGTCATCAAAACAAGGAAAGTCTGAGAAACTGTCACAGACAAGAGGAGCCTAAAGAAATAGAATGACTAATTAAAACATGGTATTTCGGATGGGACCTTAAAACAGAAAAAAGACATCAGGTAAAAACTAAAGAAATCTGAATAACGTATGGACTTTACTAGGTAATAATAATGTGTCCATATTGGCTCATTAATTGTAACAAATTACCATATTAATGTTAGATGTTAATAATAGGGGAAACTGAATGATGGAGTATATGGGAACATTCTGTACCATTTTTGCAATTTTTCTTTAAAACCATTTTAAAACAAAGTATTTTAAAAATGTGTTGAACAGAGTTTCAGAATGGTAGTGAATTTCTAATGTTTTTAGGAGAAATAATGAGATAAGTGTTCCACAATGTCCACAATGACATTGATCATTGATCAATATCAATGATCATCTAGATCTTACCAAAAGTTTTTAAATAATTATTTTTAGATGCGAAAGTATAGGAATTGTTTCAATAGGAACACACCACTGTTTTTCTTTTTAAATGGAATGAATTGGGAAACACTATTACTTTAATTTTAGAAGATATTTATATCATAAAAACAACACTTTTATCACACACTTGAAATTTTTTCAGGTTTCCTTCACATTATTAACTAACTAGCTGGCAACCAGGGAGCAGATTCAGTTCAGTTCAGTTCAGTCACTCAGTCAGGTCCGACTCTTTGTGACCCCATGAATCGCAGCACGCCAGGCCTCCCTGTCCATCACAAACTACCGGAGTTCACTCAGACTGACGTCCGTCGAGTCAGTGATGCCATCCAGCCATCTCATCCTCTGTTGTCCCCTTCTCCTCCTGCCCCCAATCCCTCCCAGCATCAGGGTCTTTTCCAATGAGTCAGCTCTTCACATGAGGTGGCCAAAGTACTGAAGTTTCAGCTTTAGCATCATTCCCTCCAAAGAAATCCCAGGGCTGATCTCCTTCAGAATGGACTGGTTGGATCTCCTTGAAGTCCAAGGGACTCTCAAGAGTCTTCTCCAACACCACACTTCAAAAGCATCAGTTCTTCGGTGCTCAGCCTTCTTCACAGTCCAACTCTCACATCCATACATGACCACAGGAAAAACCATAGCCTTGACTAGACGGACCTTTGTTGGCAAAGTAATATCTCAGCTTTTGAATATGCTATCTAGGTTGGACATATCTTTCCTTCCAAGGAGTAAGTGTCTTTTAATTTCATGGCTGCAGTCACCATCTGCAGTGATTTTGGAGCCCAGAAAAGTAAAGTCTGACACTGTTTCCACTGTTTCTCCATCTATTTCCCATGAAGTGATGTGACTGGATGCCATGATCTTTGTTTTCTGAATGTTGAGCTTTAATCCAACTTTTTCACTCTTCACTTTCACTTTCATCAAGAGGTTTTTTAGTTCCTCTTCACTTTCTGCCATAAGCTAAGCTAAGCTAAGCTAAGTCGCTTCAGTCATGTCCAATTCTGTGCGACCCCATAGATGGCAGCCCACCAGGCTCTGCCGTCCCTGGGATTCTCCAGGCAAGAACACCGGAGTGGGCATTTCCTTCTCCAATGCATGAAAGAGAAAAGTGAAGTTGCTCAGTCGTGTCCGACTCTTAGCGACCCCATGGACTGCAGCCTACTAGGCTCCTCCATCCATGGGATTTTCCAGGCAAGAGTACTGGAGTGGGGTGCCATTGCCTTCTGCGTTCTGCCATAAGGGTGGTGTCATCTGCATATCTGAGGTTATTGATATTTCTCCCAGCAATCTTGATTCCAGCTTGTGCTTCCTCCAGCCCAGCATTTCTCATGATGTACTCTGCATATAAGTTAAATAAGCAGGGTGACAACATACAATAGATTAGAGCTTTTAAAAAACTTTTTTAAAATTTATTTTTTATGGAATTATAGTTGAATTATAATGCTGTGTTAATTACCACTTAAAGCAGAAGATGCTAAAGTAGCATTTCTAAAATGCTAAATACTAAAGATAAGATTTCTATCTTTAGGGTTTTTCCACAGTAAAACTCTTCCTGAAATGTATATATTTTCAATGCATTTAATTGTTCAACATCAACTCAGCCAGTTTGCAAATTCTTCATTTCTTTTGCTTCTCTCCCCTTCACTCCTCTCTGCCAATCTCTCATTGGATGAAAAAAAAAAAAACTTTTTTACAGGATATAAAGTAATAGTAGAGAATATCAAAAGTATTGTCCAAAATGTACCCTTTTGATTATGTGTAGATTTGACTTTTATATGATTTTTTGTCTCCTACTTAATGCAGTATCACTCAACCACATTACACATTTCCAGATGCCCAGAACTGAGAAGAACTGATCATCAGCAGAAAGCAGTCTTGGCAAGCATGCTGTGCATGGTCAGATGTCTCCTGTCCTGGGTTTCTTTTTGACTGAGTCACAGGCTTGCTCTTGGCCTTGGGTTTGTCAACATCCCCAAAGATCCATGTTAGCTGTGTGCTTAGAGCCGAGGCTGATTTCCAGTGTGACCCGGTCATCGGGTTGCTGTGTCCAATAAGGGATTTTATCACTTTAGAGGAGGATTAACCATCAGTATCATTTGCTCCCACACCTGAGTCCTACTTAGAAGCCTTGGCCCCAAACACTCCCTTTATAAGCTCTTACAAAAGTGTGAGAATCAGCAGCAAAGCCTTGGGCCATTTAATGAATTTACAATGTGTTTGAGAGCAAGAGAAACAAAGAGGTTTTTACAAAAGCTGGCCCAATCTGTAACTGCAGTTCTGGTCAAATTCCAGCACATCTAAACTAGACAGCACACATACTAATTATGCTGTAGTTTCAATACTCTCACTCAACAAGGAACGGAGTTCCTGCTGAGTGCACAAAAAACCAAGTTATCTTTTACTTTCTGTTCTTCTCTCTGTATTTACTATGCATATGCTATATGTCAGTCTTTTCAAATACATTATTCTTCAAAAATTTGTGCTAGCCCATTCACATACCACTTTTTCAACATCTTCTAGACCACCAATCAGACTCCAAAGCACTAGAAAGTTTGCTATAGTGTTTGTGTGGGAGTATATATATGTATTGAGAGAGTGCAGTTTATTTCATAAGTCAACATAAAGAAAGTCTTTTATTTTTGTTGAGAGAATGTCAGCCTTTTTGCTTAAAAGGTAGGGGCAGTCACTAGGGTAAGGGACCCAGTCCCATCTAAAAGGAGAAACATAACCTTCCAACTAAGACAGGAAAAGTTATGATGAGGGCCTGACTTATTAGAGGCAGGTAGCCAATGAGGCTTGCCTGGAAGGCTGGCTGTGCTTTCCCTCTTTTGAGAGCCTGAGCTAAGACAGGCAGAAAGTAGTATTCTTGTGGAAGTCACCACCGTGCCACAATGGCATGGAGTGTGGGTACGTTGGAGGATTAGAGGTAAGATAGTGGAGTGAATGAGAAGTGTATCTGCTCATGGTCATGGTACTTCTGCTTCATGATTCTTTCCTTACCCTGTTGGACATTTTTGTGTTGTTTGAGAAGGGAAGCAAAATTTAGAAGAATTAAAAAAAAATTGATACTTAGGGCTGCTGTAACAAAGCATCACAAATGAGGCGGCTTAGAACAAGGGAAGTTTACTGCTTCACAGTTCTGGAGACCAGATGTCTGAAATCGAAGTGTCAGCAGGACCATGCTCCCACTATGGGGCTAGGGAATAATCTGTTGCAGCCCTTACTCCTACCTTCAAGCAGTTCCTTAGCTTATGGCTGTATACCTCCAGTCTTCACAGGCTATTCCGCTGCATGCCTGTCTCTGAGGCCAACTTTCCTCTTTTTATAAGGGCACCAGTCATACTGAATTTTTGTAAAGATGCCAGTCATTTTAGGGCCCCAACCTACTCCAGCATGACTTCATCTTAACTAATTACACCTGCAACATCTCTATCTCCAGATAAGGTCACGTTCTTAAATACTAGTGATCAGGACTCCAATGTATGAATTTGGGGAAAGAATACAATTTGACTCATAACAACAAGGAACTTGGGTATACAAAGATTTGGCAATTGTTATGAAGAGCTATTCTTGATGGGTCCTGTGCTGGAAGCCTCCCTTCTTTGATTTGTGAAATAATTAAACTGGTCTTCCAGCCTAGAACATGTTGAAATCATTAACAATGGCAAGGACTTGGACTGCATTCATTATAAATATTTTCAAAGGCAAACTGTCTTTTCAGAAATAACTCATCTGTTGATCAAATGCTCATCTTATTTCAGTGTGTCTGCTGTTTCCTTTAGCATATTTCCAGAATGCTTTCCCTATAATTCTCCATCCTAATTTCCCCTCTAACTTAGTGAAATCCTTGAGGGATGGTCAATGGAAGAGACTAGGTATATGGTAATTTTATAATCAGTAAAGGTATTTATAATTAAATTAATCCTTTATTGATGCTTTTACCTCTGCTGAATCCGTGTATTTTTAAAAACTAGAATAAAAATAATAATTTTAGTTGTATGATATAATACAGAGTGTTTTAGAATTAATCTTGGATTGAATTAGAAGCTCAAGAGCTGCTACTACATCTAATAAACTCCAAATCTCTGATTCTGTACAAGTTCTAATAGTACCAAGTTATTTTTATTGAAAAATTAATCCATCAAAGATTTCCCCTAGTGATCATTCTTATTGTTAATAAACAACAGAATGTAGCACACAAAAAGGAAAAGTAAGGGCTGGGGAAAGCATTCAGATGTTATTTTTTTAATAGCACCTGAACAGGAAGTGAATAATGCTTTTTAATTTTTAAACCTCACAAGAAACCGAGGATTCTATACTTTACCTCACTGACAGAAGGGGTCTGAAAACCTTGATATTCTGCAGATCACATAACAGATGAAGTGATAATTCTAAGCCTTAGACAATTGGCATAGTTGAGGTTTTATGACAAGGTATTCTGGCAGAAGAGAGAAGACCCTAATTAGCAAGGTATCCTTGTTAACCTTGCAAGTATTGTCCTTTTGGATCCCATGAAGTTTTTTAAACAGATGCATCAGTTGTTTAGATCATTTCAGCTCTATGACTTGATCTATTTCCAAAACTGCCTTCAAGGCCCTATTGATATTGCAAATAAGCTTAGCAGAGAAGAAATATAACTGCGTTATGGAAAGTCTGTTGTTTGCAAACCTCTTCTGTACCCCTTTTCTGTAACAAACTATGATTTTCCCTCTGATGGCTAAGGATAAGAAGCTTATGGAAGCTTCCTGATGGGAGAGACTGACTGAGGGGGAAACAGGGTCTTGTTCTGTTGGGCAGAGCCATGCTCAGTAAATCTTTAATCCAATTTCCTGTTGATGGGCAGGGCTGCATTCCCTCCCTGTTGTTTGACCTGAGGCTAAACTATGGTGGAGGTAATGAAGATAATGACAACCTCCCTCAAAAGGTCCTGTGCACACTGCTGCACTCAGTGTCCCCGACCCTGCAGCAGGCCACCACTGATCCATGTCTCTGCTCAAGATTCCTGGACACGCATGGGAAAGTCTGAGTCAGTCTCTTGTGGGATTACTGTTCCTTTCTCCCAGGTCCTGGTGCACACAAGGTTTTGTTTGTGCCTTCCAAGAGTTTGTTTCCCCAGTTCTGTATAAGTTCTGGTTGCTGTATGGTGGAGTTAATGGTGACCTCCTCCAAGAGGGTTTATGCAGACCCAGGTCTGCTGCACCCAGAAATGGTATCGACCTAACAGAAGCAGAAGATATTAAGAAGAGATGGCAAGAATACACAGAAGAACTGTACAAAAAAGATCTTCATGACCCAGATAATCACGATGGTGTGATCACTGACCTAGAGCCAGACATCCTGGAATGTGAAGTCAAGTGGGCCTTAGAAAGCATCACTACGAACAAAGCTAGTGGAGGTGATGGAATTTCAGTTGAGCTATTCCAAATCCTGAAAGATGATGCTGTGAAAATGCTGCTCTCAATATGCCAGCAAATTTGGAAAACTCAGCAGTGGCCACAGGACTGGAAAAGGTCAGCTTTCATTTCAATCCCAAAGAAAGGCAATGCCAAAGAATGCTCCAACTAGAGCACAATTGCACTCATCTCACACGCTAGTAAAGTAATGCTCAAAATTCTCCAAGCCAGGCTTCAACAGTATGTGAACCATGAACTTCCAGATGTTCAAGCTGGTTTTAGAAAAGGCAGAGGAACCAGACATAAAATTGCCAACATCCGCTGGATTACCAAAAAAGCAAGAGAATTCCAGAAAAATATCTACTTCTGCTCTATTGACTACTCAAAGCCTTTGACTGTGTGGATCACAACAAACTATGGAAAATTATTAAAGAGATTGGAATACCGGACCACCTGACCTGCCTCCTGAGAAATCTGCATGCATGTCAAGAAGCAACAGTTAGAACTGGTCATGGAACAACAGACTGCTTCCAAATTGGGAAAGGAGTACGTCAAGGCTGTATATTGTCACCCTGCTTATTTAACTTATATGAAGAGTACATCATGTGAAATGCTGGGCTGAATGAAGCACAAGCTGGAATCAAGATTGCTGGGAGAAATATCAATAATCTCAGATATGCAGATGACACAACCCTTATGGCAGAAAGTGAAGAAGAACTAAAGAGCCCTTGATGAAAGTGAAAGAGCAGAGGGGGAAAGTTGGCTTAAAGCTCAACATTCAGAAAACTAAGATCATAGCATCTGGTCCCATCCTTTCCTGGCAAATAAATGGGAAAACAACGGAAACAGTGAGAGACTTCTTTTTTTTTTTTTGGTCTCCAAAATCTCTGCAGATGGTGACTGCAGACATGAAATTAAAAGACACTTGCTCCTTGGAAGAAAAGCTATGACCAATCTAGACAGCATATGATGGACTATAAAGAAAGCTGAGCAATGAAGAATTGATGTTTTTGAAATGTGGTGTTGGAGAAGACTCTTTTAGAGTCCCTTGGACTGCAAGGAGATCCAACCAGCCAATCCTAAAGGAAATCATTTCTGAATTGTCATTGGAAGGACTGATGCTAAAGCTGAAACTCCAATTCTTTGGCCACCTGATGTGAAGAACTGACTTATTGGAAAAGACCCTGATGCTGGGAAAGATTGAAGGCAGGAAGAGAAGGGGATGACAGAGGATGAGATGGCTGGATGGGTCACCGACTCTATGGACATGAGTTTGTATAAGCTCCAGGATTTGGAGATGGACAGAGAAGCCTGGTGTGCTGCAGTCCATGGGGTTGCAAAGAGTTGGACACGACTGAGAGACTGAAATGAACTGATGATCGCCCCTCTATATCCAGGGCAGTTTGATTCCAGGGTCCCCTAGGGACACAAACATCCAAGGATTTTCAAGTTTCTTATATAAAATGATGCAGTACAGTCGGCCCTCCAAATCTGCAAATTCCATATCCAAGGATTCAACTAAGGGTTTGACTTTACTTAGTATCTACGTTTTTTTTTTTTTTTTTTTTTTCTTTCAATGATACATACTGAAGCACTGTCCTTCAATGCCATACTTCCTTTCAGAGGTTCTGGATATGGAGTGACTATGTGGAGTAAGATGGTATCTAACCATGTGGCCTGGGCTTTCGCTTTCCTAGTTTTTGCACAGTTGAGAAGCTGAGAGTTAAAAAAAGGAAGGATGGTGATAAAATACAGTCAGGCCTGGAGAGGGGTGGTTAAGTTTGGCCTGATCCTGGCTGCCCAAAGTTTGCAGTGTCCTTGTGGAACCTAGTCAGTTCCCAGTCCAAGGGGAGTCTGGCATCTAGCTGCCTCTGATATAGACTTGAGGCATGGAGAGAGGAGGGCTTGAATTTGGCCAGGGCATTTGCCCAGAATGTTTCCCTTACATTCTGAGATGAGATAAATGGAGCTTCGAGTCAACTTGAATCACAGTGGGTGTCAGAGGGAAAGCAAGGATTTGGTGGCTCTTAGGAGTTTCATTGTTACTATAAGGGAACTATTAAGTTCAGTGCCTTGCTATTGACAATCAGAACTAAGCCCTCTTGTCTCCTGTGGCCAACTTGCCCAAGGAGCTTCAGACCACTAAGTAACAGTTTGCCAAATACATCAATTACCTTTCAGCTATTTATTCTCTGCCTTTTTATTCTGTTCACGGGGTTTAGGTCAGGAGGAGAAGGGGGCAATAGCAGATAAGGTGGTTGGATGGCATCACTGATTCAGTGGTTGAGTTTGAGCAAACTCCAGGAGATAGTGAAGGACAGGGAAGTCTGGCATGCTACAGTCCATGTGATTGCAAAGAATTGGACATGGACTTACTGACTGAACAATTTGTTCTCTAGGAGCCTGGCATTTCTGAAAACACTAAAACTTCACAATCTAGAAACTATTACATGCTCTTTTATTTTGCTTGTTCCTTCTTACAACCATAAGAAAGCAAGTATAGTTGCAGGGTTTTACCTCAATGGCATTTGCAGCTTAGAGTCCATTATGTAGTAAAAACAGCGACTATAGACAAATGAAGGAAGTATCAAGAAAGAGAACAACAATATTATTAGGTATTGGCCTTTCCTGAAGGTTTCCTCTGTATCAGACATTGAGTTAAGCATTGTACAGCTATTATTTTAGTTACCCTTTACAATAGCCTGAGGAGGTAGATTTGAGGGTTATGTGTCTGTAAGGTCATATGTGTCTGTAGTGGTAAATGGGATTCAGACCTATGACTGTTTAATTACAAGTCAAGCTCATGAGAACTGTGCTAAATAAACTGCCTGTCATACTTCACCTGGAAAAAGCAATGGCAACCCACTCCAGTACTCTTGCCTGGAAAATCCCATGGATGGAGGAGCCTGGTAGGCTACAGTCCATGGGGTTGTTAAGAGTCAGACAACACTGAAGCAACTTAACAGCAGCAGCAGCAGCATACTTTACCTCCTTTCTTCAGTTTACGATGGAAATAGAAATACAGGAAGAAAATGAATGATTACAAACCATCAAGGCAATTAAAAAGTGGTTAGAATGTATGTATCTTCTGCTTATTAGCTGTAATTTGCTGTCTACTACACTTCTGGTTTATGACTGCTCACCATCATGGTTCATGAGTGTATAACTCTTAACACTAGTAAATTTAGTCTAGAGAATGCAGTTTTTGATGAATGAAAATATGTGAGAGAGACTTTAGACTGGTTTCCCGACTTAAGACTCTTCCTGAGATATGGACCCTCAAATACTTGGTCAGCTTCCCTCCTGTGCATTTCCAGACTAAAGCCAAAAGGACACCTGTGCAGGATGGACTGGTTCATATTAGCATCTGTTTACTGGATGTAGGTTTGAGTGCTTATGATCTGCCCTATAGCATCCACAATTGATTTTCTACCTTGAAGCCTAGAGTCCTGAAAATTTGAACTGTGACCCAATCTGGTTATAAGGACAAAAAGAAATTTACAATAGGGGAACTGAATGTTATGCAATATAGGATTTATTAGCCACTACATTACAAGTGGAAAATGAAACGTGGACTCCCTGAGATTATCTGGAACTCTGCATTGCCTCAAAAGAGAAGGGCTTTGTATATGTGCTTTTTTGTTATTGTTGTTTAGTTGTTAGGTCGTGTCCAACTCTTTTGAGACCCCATGGACTGTAGCCCGCCTGGTTCCTCTGTCCATGGGATTTCCCAGGCAAAGAAAACAGGAGTGGGTTGCCATTTTCTTCTCCAAGGAATCTTTCCAACCAAGGGATTGAACCCAGGTCTCCTTCATTGCAGGTGGATTCTTTACCATCTAAAGCCACCAGGGAAGCCCATGTCCTTTTTGGAAGTACAATTTGTACCACTGTATCAGAAAAAATAAAACTCCCAGGAATAAACCTACATAAGGAGTGAAGTCAAGTGGGCCTTAGGAAGTACTACTATGACCAAAGCTAGTGGAGGTGATGGAATTCTGGCTATTTCTAATACTAAAATAGGATGCTGTTAAAGTGCTAAACTCAATATGCCAGCCAATTTGGAAAACTCAGCAGTGACCACAGGACTGGAAAAAGTCAGTTTTCATTCTAAACCCAAAGAAGAGTAATGCCAAAGAATGTTCAAACTACCACACAATTGCACTCATTTCACATGCTAGCAAGGCAATGTTCAAAAGCTTTCAATCTAGGCTTCAACAATATGTGAACTGAGAACTTCCAGATGTACAAGCTAGATTTAGAAAAGGCAGAGGAAACAGAGATTAAATTGCCAACATCTGGTTGATCATAGAAAAAGCAAGGGAATTCCCCCCCGAAAAAAAAAAATCTGCTTCATTGACTACGCTAAAGCCTTTGGCTGTGTGGATCACAACAAACTGGAAAATTCTGAAAGAGGTGGAAATACCAGACCACCTTATCTGCCTCCTGAGAAACCTGTATGCAGGTCAAGAAGCAATAGTTAGAACCAGACATGGAACAATGGACTGGTTCAAAATTGGGAAATGAGTACTTAAAGGCTGTATTTTGTCACCCTGCTTATATAAGTTTCAGAATACATCACGCAAAATGCTGGGATGGATGAGGCTCAAGCTAGAATCAAGATTGCCAGGAGAAATATCAAAAACCTCAGATATGCAGATGACACCAACCTAATTGCAGAAAGAGAAGAGGAACTAAAGAGGCTCTTGATGAAGGTGAAAGAGGAGAGTGAAAAAAAAAGCTGGCTTAAAACTCAACATTCAAAAAACTAAGATCATGGCATCTGGTCCCATCATTTCATGGCAAATAGATGGGGCAAATGTGGAAACAGTGACAGATTTCATTTTCTTGGGCTCCAAAATCACTGCATCCAGAAAATTAAAAGACACTTGCTCCTTGGAAGAAAAGCTATGATGAACCTAGACAGTGTATAAAAAGCAGAGACATCACTTTCTTGACAAAGGTCTGAATAGTCAAGGATATGGTTTTTCCAATAGTCATGTATGGATGCAAGCATCGGACCATAAAGAAGGCTGAGCACCAAAGAACTGATGCTTTTGAACCACAGTGCTAGAAAGGACTCTTCAGAGTCCCTTGAACTGCAAGGAAATCAAACCAGTCAATCCTAAAGGAAATCAATCCTGATTTTGGCAGGACTGATGCTGAAACTGAAGCTCCAATAATTTGGCCACCTGATGCAAAGAGCTGACTCATTGGAAAAGACCCTGATGGTGGGAAAGATTGAGGGCAAGAGGAGAAGGGGGTAATAGAGAATGAGATGGTTGGATGGCATCACTGACTCAATGGACATGAGTTTAAGCAAACTCATGGAGATAGTGAAGGACAGGGAAGCCAAGGACTGTGGTGCAGTCCATGGGCTCGCAAATAGTTGGACATGACTTAGCAACTGAACAAAAGCAAGGAGGCAAAAGACCTGTACTCTGAAAGCTATAACATGCTGATGAAAGAAACTGAAGACTACATAAACAGATAGAAAGATACACCATGTTCTTGGATTGGAAGAATCAAGATTGTTAAAATGACCATGCTACCCAAGGCAATGTACAGATTTAATGCAATCACTATCAAATTACCAGTGGCATTTTTCAGAGAAATAGAACAATTTTTAAAATTTGCATGTAAACACAAAAGATGCCAAATAGCCAGAACGATCTTGAGAAAGAAGGACAGAGAGAAAAGACTCGTGCTCCCTGATTTCAGGCTATACCACAAAGCTACAGTAATCAAAACAGCATGGCACAAAAGCAGACATATAGATCAATGGAATGGGATAAAAAGCCCAGAAATAAACCCATGTACTTAAGGTTAAATTAATCTATGACAAAGGAGGAAAGAATATACAATGGAGAAAAGACAGTGTCTTCACTAAGTGGTGCTGGGAAGACTGGACAGCTATATGTTAAAGAATAATATTAGAACATTCTCTAACACCATATATAAAAATAAATTGAAAATGGATTAAATATCTAAATTTAATGTCAGATACTATAAAACTCCTAGAGGAAAATACAGGCAGGCAGAACACTCTTTGACATAAATACAGCAATACTTTTTTGGATCTGTCTCCTAGAATAATGAAAACAAAAATAAACAAATGGGACCTGATAAAACTTAAAATCTGTCACACAACAAAGGAAACCATAAACCAAACAAAAAGACAACCTGTGGAATGGGAGAAAATATTTTCGAAAGATACAATTGAAAATGGCTTAATTTTCAAAATATATGAACAGCTTATACAGCTCAATATCAAAACAACAAACAACTCAATAAAAAAAAAAAATGGGAAGATCAAAATGGAACATTTTTCCCAAGAATATATACAGATGGCCATCAGGCACATGAAAAGATACTCAATATTGCTAATTATTATGTTTGCTGTTGTTCAGTCACTAAGTTGTGTCAGACTCTTTGTGATCCCATGGACTACAGCATGCCAGGCTCCTCTGTCCTCTACTATCTCCTGGAGTTTGCTAAAAAAATTCATGTCCGTTGAGACATTGATGCTCTCTAACCATCTATCCTCTGCCGCTTCCTTCTCCTTTTGCCTTCAATCTTTCCTAGCACCAGAATCTTTTCCAATGAGTTGGCTCTTTGCATCAGGTGGCCAAAGTATTGGAGCTTCAGGAATAGTCTTTCCAATGAATATTCAGGGTTGAAACTAATTATTACAGAAATGCATATCAAAACTTCAATGAGGTACCACCTCACACTCATCAGAATGGCCATCAGTAAAAAGTCTACAAATAGTAAATGCTGGAGAGGGTGTGGAGGAAACGGAACTCTCCTACACTACTTTTAGGAATGTAAATTGGTACAGCTACTATGGAGCACAGTTTGGATGTGCCTTAAAAAATTAAAAATAGTGTTACCATATGATCCTGCAATCCCACTTCTGGGCATATATCCAGAGAAAACTCTAACTTGAAAAGATACATGCACATCAATGTTCACTGAAGCACTATTTACAATAGCCAAGACATGGAAGCAGCCTAAATGTCCATTGATAGATGAATGGAAACAGAAGATGTGGTATACACACAGACACACACAATGGCATATTACTCAGCCACAAGAAAATATGAAATAATGCCATTTGCAGCAACATGAACACACCTAGAGATTGTCATACTGAGTGAAGTAAGTCAGAGAAAGACAAATATCATATGATATTTGTGGAATCTGCATATACTTCCACTTATATGTGGAATCTAAAAAAATTATACAAATGAGTTTATTTACAAAACAGAAAGAGACCCACAGACATAGCAAACAAATTTATGGTTACCAAAGGGGAAATGGGAAAGGGATAAATTGGGAATTAGGGATTAACAGATACACACTAACATATATGAAATAGATAAACAAGGACCTACTGTATAGCAAGGACTATATTCAGTACATTGTGATAATCTATAATGGAAAAGTACTTGAAAAAGAAAAATATATATATCCATATATATATATATATACATCTGAATATATATATATATATATTTATCTAGATCACTTTGCTAAAACATTGTAAATAAACTATACTTCAGCTTAAAAAATAACAAAAGAAGTACAATTTTATTAGATAATAACATAAATATATGCTTTTAAAATACAGAATGAAAAACACAAACCATAGTTCCCTTATCCAAAGGATAAATACTGTAACAAGTCTATTACTATCCAATATTTTTTCTAGTTTTACTAGAGAATGGTAGGTGTTTTCATGTGTTTTACATAAAAAATTAATATTTGCACCAAAAATAAATAATATTAATAAATACTTGTTGAGTACATTTAAAAATAACATTGTTTCTGAGAGCTATTTTTCAGAGGACTTTCTAAATGATCAATTATAGTGTTATCCTCCTAATGGGGCTTCCCTTGTGGCTCAGTTGGTAAAGAATCCACCTGCAATGTGGGAGACCTGGGTTCGATCCCTGGGTTGGGAAGATCCCCTGGAGAAGGGAAAGGCTACCCAGTATTCTGGCCTGGAGAATTCCATGGACTGTATAGTCCATGGGGTTGCAAAGAGTTGGACACAACTGAGTGACTTTCACTAAACTTCACTTCATCCTCCTAATGAGATATAAATTTATAATAAAATTATGGACAGAGAAGCCTGGCAGGCTACAGTCTGTGAGGTGGCAAAAAGTTGGACATGACTGATCAACTAACACACTTATGCTCCTGAACCAGTTGTAATCAAGAAGCAGGCTTCCAGAGAACAAACTTATGGTTCCCAGGGGAAGGGTGGGGAGAAGGGATAATTAGGGAGTTTGGGATGGATATGTGTACCTTGCACATTTAAATTGGATAACCAACAAGGGCCAACTGTATAGCACATGAGGCAGGCTGGATGGGAGGGGAGTTTGGGGGAGAATGGATACATGTATATGTATGGCTGAGTCCTTTTGCTGTTCACCTGAAACTACCAGAACATTGTTAATTGGCTATACTTCAATATAAAAAAAAATTTTTTTTTAAAAAGAAGAAGCATACCTCTAAGATTAATCAAGGATTACCCTGAAACTGCTGGAACTGTAGTCTCTAGATGCAGGAAGAGAATTTTACTTTGGTGTCTGCATTCCCAGCAAGGTGAAGAAAGGTTTAAATCTATTTTCTTTCTACTCTGATTTTGAATTGAGTTCTCTTTGAAAGAATAACATAATAAAATACAGGATCTTTGTATCAAAAAAAGAGGAGGAAGAGGATTTTGTATTTTACCTTCCTTCCCATCATTTTGGTTCAAAGCACAAAAAACAGACATCAAAAAGCCTTCTTTCAAGAGAAATCTTCAGAATTTATCTTTGGAAAATTGTAGACTATACAATTTTACCTTCCCAACTCAATCTTATAGCTAATACTTTAAGTTTACATATTAATAACAATTTAACAATATTCACAAAGAAAATAAGTGTACGTATTTTTAAACACTGCCTTTAACACATAATACTGGACAAGGTTTTTCTCCTAAATAAAAATCTCATTGTAATTATAAACATGATGGAATTAATTTATAAAATGCCTGAGATATGGCAAAAGCTTTCACATGCCTTATCTATTTGGCAACCCTAATAATTAGGTAATATTATTATGTATGCTTTGCAGATAAAAACAGCATCTATACTACAGCTGTAAATAACATATGTTGCTTAATCCAGTTCAAATGAGTATAATAATATATTTTTGATCTCTATAATATATACTCTTGTATAATATATGCTACTTATCTGTCCCAGAAATTATTTCTACAAGGTATTTATCAAAAGTAATAACTAATTGTTAAGGAAGCCATGGTAATGTATGTGGTTATTTTCATGTTTTACTTAATTTAAGGATAAATTAAATGTTTATTTTTATAACATATCATGCAAAAAATAGATATATACATATAAATATATATAAATTTATATATATTTAGATATCTGTGTCTATCTGCATACATAACAGAGACAGAGAAACAAAGATAATACCCATAAAGTTCTGAATATAATGTTTGGTTCATAGTAAGAACTCTATCATGATCTTACTATTAGTACTTTTAGCTAAACTTAATATAACAGATCTTTATTGAGGAACTATTAGTTGTGAAACATTGTTCAAAGAAATGAGTAGATATTTACACATATAGTATAAACACCAACCTCTTTAACATACGCTGCTCTTAATATACTTATTACAGAGGTAATTTCAAGCAAATTAGTCAAGTAATTCATTTCTTGATAATAGCACAGGGAGTTAAGACTGCCAAAATCAACACTGTGTTTCAGAGGCTTTCAGGTTCTCTGTAACAAAGGCTGAGTAAGTCATGACTCATAATCGGGAAACTTCTATTTGAGGGCTTTATTATCTTTCTGCTTATCTAGGGTGTGGGAAAGACTGGTAGCAGTGGGCAATAGGCAGGGGAGGAGTTCCGTTCTGTTTCAGCGCCATGTGAGAAGCCCAAAGTCAAAGTTTGCCTGGAGTAGTATTTTCTTAATCACTAGTGCCTCCAAAGTGTATATACAGGGATCTGAAAATATATCTGGGACAATGGAACTGTGTTAGAATTTATGATCTAGGCCAGTGTCTGTGGTTGAGTTGGTCACACTTCAACACCCACCCAGGAGCAAACTAAACTCTATCTTGATTTTGCCACTCTGAACTGCTTGCTGCTTCAGTCTGTATGTTTTATCTATTTATTGTGGGTGGAGGGGTGTATGTTTTTAAGGCTCAATTCTGAAGCTGCATATAATGTAATTTAAAGAGAAGGGTTTTTTAATAGCCTGGAAGAAGTTTAAATTGTAGCTGTCATGTATTAGCTGTGTGGCCATAGTGTTAAGTGAACGTGTTAGTCACTCAGTCATGTGTGACTCTTCGATCCAGGGACTATATCCCATCAGGCATCTCTGTTCATGTGATTCTCCAGGCAAGAAAACTGGAATGGGATGCCATTCCCTTTTTCAGGGGATCTTCCCAACCTAGGGATCAAACCTGGGTCTCCTGCACTGCAGGCGATTGTTTACTGTCTGAGCCACCTGAGAAGCCATTAGCAATGCCTTAATATTTCTACACTATAATTTCCTATCTTTTAAAAGAGCAACATTATCTATCTGTAAATTTGTTGTGAAAAATAGGTTGCAAATGAAAAAGAGCCATCACCTGGCACATAGTAGGCTTTCAAAAAGAAACAAATAAAGAATAAAAAAAAAAAAAAACTTAGAAAGTTGGTGTTTTGCTAAATGCCCATAATTTTTAGGAAAACCACATAATTTATATTGCAAAGACATTTTTTTGAGAGTGAAAGTATCATTAATAATTAGCCCAGGACAGCAAGCCAAATAAGGACTGTCCTAAGCAAATCTGAAAGTATACTCATTCGAGTTATAATCATGTTACTTTGTTGATGGAGTTCAAGGAAGGAGTCATAATTCCTTATGTATTGGTATTGATATCAATTTTGCAATCATTTAAATTTTTTATTATTGTGGCATGAAAGACCAAGGTTCCTCTCAGCCACTTCATGGTTATTTATCACTGAAGCAAGCACATAAAACATAGTCTGTGGTCAGTGGTAGAGAAAAGAAACTGTATGACCCAGTTTTCTTCCCCTGTTCTACCTACATTTTCCAATGTGCAGAAGGAAATCAAAGACTATTTCTTTCCCTAGCAACCCACTACAATGCTTAGAACCCACAAGAATAGCACCCAGCCTACGCATCACAGAGGTGTCCCTGGGGTAAATGGGTTAAGAATAGGGAGGAGACTTTTCATAAGTTTTGTTTTGGAGTTCTATAAATTTGCTGTGATTTTGGAAGAATATCCTTTTTTTTTCTATTGCTCTTTAACCCAAAATATGCTTTGATGATATACACTTGATGGCATTCAAGACACTGACTATACTTGGAGGTTGTGGAATGTAGTTATACACCCTGCTATAAATTCCTAGTTGATAAGGAACAAATAATAGTCCTGCTATTCACCTAAGGAGAGATACTTTTTAAACTGAAGATAAAAAGGAAAGATAAGACAATTTTAATTGCTCTTACATTTAAATGCTTTATAAAATCCCAATTTTCAAATGTGAAAGACATGTAATATATAATATACACACGAAAAGTCTGACATTGCCTCTTTTTTTTATTCTGAAGACTAATTCTGAACTGTCTTAATGTTTGCTGTTAAATCTGGACTTTTCTAAGAAATCAAAGCAGGCACTTTGAACCCTGATCCAAGAAATTGTCTCGGCTCTACCATGTGTATATTGGGAAAGAGATACAGGAATTAACCCCAGACCTTCAATGACAAAGGGCTGAATGCTGCTTCACTGATAACTGGCAAGTTTCCTGCTCAAAGAGAAGCATCTGGGCAGATTCTTTGTTTATTTATTCATAAGGATTTATTATGTTCTTAATAAGTGCCATGTTCAAGGCCAGATGTTGGGGGTTCAAGCATTGTCACTGTCAGCTCAGGCTTAAAGTCCAGTGAGACAGAATTACTGCTATACATAATTATTATAAATTGAAACAAGTATTAACGATAGAGGGCTTCCCCAAATGGCTCAGCGTAAAGAATCCACCTGCAATGCAGGAGACATGGGTTCGATCCCTGGGTCGGGAAGATCCCCTGGAAGAGGAAATGGAAACCCATTCCAGTATTCTTGCCTTAAAAATCCCACAGACAGAGGAGCCTGAGTCAGACACGACTAAGCACGCAATAATGATACAGGAAACTCAAGGCCCTGTGGGAACCTATAGTGATCTAGGGGACAGAGAAGACTCTCCAGTATACAGTTTAAGCTGAGTAGGGTGCGTAGGAAAGGCAACGGAAATGATGTCCAAGGTAAGAGGAACAATCTGTGAAGGACAGGAAGACAGAGCCTGGAGTCTGTGGAGTCATGGTCTGAAAATAGACTACTAATGCTAAATAAAGATAATTAGTGAATATTATGGAGGCTTTGTAAATCATATTAGGAGTTCAGACTTTTTCCAGTAGGTAGCTAGGAAGCCCCTGAGAGGTTTTATGCAGAAGGTTTGCATGATCTGGTATGCATTTTATAGAGATAATTCTGGCTACAGGAGACCAGTTAAGGAATGATATAATGGTCAAGATTAAAATTAATAGTAATTTTTTTAAATTTTATTTTATTTTTAAACTTTACAATATTGTATTAGTTTTGCCAAATATCAAAATGAATCCGCCACAGGTATACATGTGTTCCCCATCCTGAACCCTCCTCCCTCTTCCCTCCCCATACCATCCCTCTGGGTCGTTCCAGTGCACCAGCCCCAAGCATCCAGTATCCTGCATCGAACCTGGACTGGCAACTCATTTCATACATGATATTATACATGTTTCTACAAAGATATTGTTGGTGGACATGTAGAACTTTAGGAATGAGTATCAATTGTTGTTTAGTCACTAAGTCATGTCTGACTCTGCAACCCCATGGACTGCAGCCCGCCAAGTTCCTCTGTGGATGGGATTTCCCAGGCAGGAAACCTGGAGTGGGTCGCCATTTCCTTCTCTGAGTATTAATAGGACATGGTAATTAATTGGATATCAAGAGTAAAGTAAAAGATGCCTAGGTTTTTGGCTTAGGAAACTGAGTGGATGCTGCTAAGTCGCTTCAGTCATGTCCGACTCTGTGTGACCTCATAGACAGCAGCCCACCAGGCTCCCCCATCCCTGGGATTCTCCAGGCAAGAACACTAGAGTGGGTTGCCATTTCCTTCTCCAATGCATGAAAGTGAAAAGTGAAAGTGAAGTCGCTCAGTTGTGTCTGACTCTTAGCAACCCCATGGACTGCAGCCTACTAGGCTCCTCCATCCATGGGATTTTCCAGGCAAGAGTACTGGAGTGGGGTGCCATTGCCTTCTCTGAACTGAGTGGATGATGATGCCCTAAAGTAGTATGGGGACTATTTAAGTAGAAAAGAGATTTGCAGTGTTCCATTTTGGATAAGCAGAGCTTGAAATACCCTTGATATACTCAAGTAGAGATGTCAAATAAAAAGTTGATTGCATGAATCAGGAGCTCAGGAGAGAGCATGGTGAACCATATTTAGAGATATTTGGTTCATTAGCATATAAATGGTCCTTGAAGCCCAGGGATGAGGCACACTAAAGAAATTTGCTAGAATGACAGAAGATAGGGGTCAAGGATAGAGTCCTAAGAAACATCACCTTGTGAAGGTTGCCAGAGGGATTTCTCTGGCAAGAAAATGAGGTTTCAACAGACTTCAGGAAATGGGCAGCATGTGACCACAATCTAGCTCATGATGATAAGATAAAAGTGTCTGATATGATGCTCTGTCAGTTGATATCTAAATATAGTTTTCAAGCCAGATTCCAACTCAAGAAAAACATCTCATGAGCTTCTCTGGATGTGAAGAGTGCTCTCAGCCTGACTATCTCACTGATGTTATTACAGTTTCTTTCCTTTTCCTTCCCTTCTTTGGTAATGCACTATCCAGGACATGCTTCCCTGGTAACATGCCAGGCATGAGCAACTTGAAGACCGCCCTCACTTTATTCTTAGATAATATTCTCACTCATATTATAGAAAAAGGAAGTTTTATGATAGGGTAGTTGGAAAATAAAGTATCTGCTTACTCCAGCCATAAGCTATAATTAGAAAGGCCAGAAATACCCTAAGTAGTAATTGAACACTCATTTTTCTAATGAATCTCATAAAACTTAATTAAGGAATGCAAAGATCCTGATAAAGGTACACCAACAATGAAATAGATGCTCTTGTTTTCTTTTCTGTGTTTCCAGTCTGCATCACATCCACTTACACATGCTGTCTTTTCGTTTTAAGAGAGAAACATTAGAATCATGACATAGTAAATCTAAGTCTCTCAAAGAGAGCCTCTAACCCAAGGCCTCTCTCCACCGCCCACTTTATAGATGAGTGAAGTGAGGTGCAGGACGAGGGCACTAAGAACTTACACTTGCATGTTGCTATTTATTTAAAGAAGTGTTTACATTCAAGAGACTATCAATTGATTATACTGGTGAAGATCCCAGGCTCTTGGAATTGACTGCGTTTGAATCCAGTTCTGCACAAGTCTTGGGGAAATTTACTTAGCCTCTCACTTCCTTAGCTTCTTAATTATAGTATCTACCATATATCTATAGTATATTATGAGTGTTGGTAAATTCTCCATAGGTTTCTCATGTTTCTGCCTATTGTTTCAGGCAGAAATGCTAACTACTTTTGCTCTGAATACTTTTTCCAAGCTGTTTATGTGGATCACAGCCTTGCAAGACAGAGATAGCATCTGCCTCCAGAGCAAAGGACAGGTTTGCTTACTGTTCAGCAAATAACGCTAATGTCTCCCTGTGGAGCAATGGTGAGTTATGCTTACTCTTCAGGATAAAGATTTGGGCTTCCTAATCTCAGGATTCCTCTCCTTTAACATAACCTATGGCATGTGTTGGCATTACCTGGCCCTCAAAGAACTCCAAAGAAGGACCTTGGTCTCTGACCAAGGAGTCTCATCTTTCGCAAACAATGATGCAATTGTGGCAGGCACAGTCATTAGCTTCTAAGCAGGGTAAAACCTCAGACCCTTCTTAACAACAGTAAGAAGTTGTAAAGAAGTTGTATAAGTGAATAAAGCAAAGAGCGTAATAGAGTATCTGGCACATAAAGACTAAAAACTGAGTAAATGTTAGTTGTTAATGTTATTTTATAAATATATTTGCCAAATGTATGTGTTGGTTTTTCTTCCCCTCTTTTTTAGCCGATAGGATCTGTTTTATAGGATCTGTTTTCCAACCAGGGATGGAACTCATGCTTCCTGCATTGGGAGCAGGCACTCTTACCCACTGGGCCACCAGGGAAGTCCCAGACGCATGTGGTTTATTAGTGGCAAACTCAGGACCAGAATCTAGAGCTATAAAAACTCAGTCTAATGTTCTTTTCACCTCTCCGTGCTACCAGTATTATATTTTTTTGCATATTTAACTTACAAATAATGTTAAAAAATAATATAATCTAAGAGAAATAACTGGAATTTTATACCAACTTGTTTGGTGAATACATTGAAAGTATTGTGAGAAAGGCAATAAAGCCAGTGGTTCCAGATCCATATATACAGCATTAAAGTGTTATTTTAGAAGAGTGGCCTAAATCATGGCAAGCTCTAACACACAGAAAAAAATAATTTGCTCAGAAACACATTATGAGCAAAACATTATAAAGTTTGAAAACTACCCAATAATGATCAACATTGTAGTATGTCTACCTTAATTCCTGGAAATCCACTACTGTTTTTTCAAAAAAGCTCAAAGTAAATTTCTATAATGTGTATGTCACAGAATCTTTGAAACAATGGTTCTCTAGTGCTGATTGTCAGACTTTGAAACATTTCCGTAAGACATTTTCTAAAAGCATAGTTTAAGATTTGGTACCTGTACTACCACAGGAATAAAAGCAACTAATATTAATCTAATACCTGCTTTTTAGCTGACTCACACTTAGTGTTTTGCATGTTTTCATTTACTTAATCTTTACAACAATCCTGTGTGGTACAAATTATTAGCAACTCAGTTTACTGATGAGAAAATGATGTATTGAGAAGTTATCCAAGTTTACACACACTAAACTAACAGATTCAAGATCTAATAGACTCAAGTGAACTAGAGTCTGATGACCAGCAAACCCTGCTTCATTAAATTCTAGTTCTACTGCCATAAATCTATAGTTGGATTTACCAAGTATATGAATAGGGTAAGATGAAACACTAAAATAAAGAAACTAGACTTTTTACTCCAACAATAAAACAGTTCAATAGTGTTCATGATAGACTAATAATTGCAAATCACAAATCAGTCCTACTCCTTTAAAAAGCTATTTGTGGACAGCCTGGTCCTAACTATGCTCTTGGACGCAATGTGAAGCTTTTGAATAAATACAATTCTCTAATTCAATATTAAAATAAATACAATTTTATAAATCAACCAGTCTTCTTCCAGAGATCTTTGAAGATTATAATTTTACTATAAATCAAATACTACATAAAAAAATCATCTTTTACAAATTTATTTCCCTCACTCTCTCCCTGCTTCACTACTCACAAATCTGAACATCATTTCCAGTTGCTGCTAAGTCGCGTCAGTCGTGTCTGACTCTGTGCGACCCCAGAGACGGCAGCCCACTAGGCTCCCCTGTCCCTGGGATTCTCCAGGCAAAGAACACTGGAGTGGGTTCCCATTTCCTTGTCCAATGCATGAAAGTGAAAAGTGAAAGTGAAGTTGCTCAGTCATGTCCAACTCCTAGCGATCCCACGGACTGCAGCCTACCAGGCTCCTCCGTCCATGGGATTTTCCAGGCAAGAGTACTGGAGTGGGGTGCCATTGCCTTCTCCGATGAACATCATTTCCAGTTGTGAAAAGCTTAAGATAAATATGTAGTTCTACTAATGTTTGAGTTACAGTGCTTCCCAAAAAGTTCAACGTTTTCTCCAGCATTGTCAATTCACTTTTAGTTACTTCTCTTTCTGATTCACTCAATTCATGAGTTCTTTAAAACACTTTTTTCCCCTATGTGTCTTCTGCATTATTTCGAGTTCTGTTCTTTATCCTTAAGTCAGTCAAACATTTAAAAAAAATAATAAGATTTCACCTGTTCTCTTTTCTACAGAGCACTTTATACTTCTGAAAAGCAGCATGATCTTCTATATTCTGATCAACACTTGCTATAACAGCTACCCCTGAAGCAAAAGGAACTGGTATAGACAACATGCTGAATGCTCAAAGTGGGGACTAATTCTAGCTAGATGCCCAGCTGGAATATTCGGCTACCTACTTTATGTAATTTTAGTTAACTTTTATGTAATTTTAGGGATTTCAAAACCTCTGTATGTCTCCGGATCTTTTTAACACTGATTTGCCATGATCCTTGTTCAGCACAGTTTAGAGAAGCAGGGCCGTCCAGAGGAGGTCCAGAGCGCTGCAGGGTATGGGAACTTGGGAGATGTATTTGTTTCCCTATGTGCCCATCACTGGGACAAGCACTGAGGGGATAATAAAAATGATAAGATGTAGATTCTGCCTTAAAACACTTCATCTAAAGGGGAGATTAAGTCCACACAAGTGAGGTGGAACATGGTGTACAATTACTATATTACGTTGTATAGACACGACTGTTAGTGCTCAAAGATGGGACACGTTAAATACTTTAAGATTATTAACTGCATTCTCTAGAGATGATAAGGATGAATTAAAGAGACGAAAGAGAGTAAAGAGTAAGGAGAGTGGTCACAGAAGGAAATAGCAAGGTACTGACAGCATGCTCCACTGATAGAGGCGTTGTGCGGAAGCAGTTCTGAAAAGACCAGGCAAAAATATTTCCCACACAAAGTGGCTCTGAGTTGGGGACATCTTAGAAGGGAGACTTGGAATCCATGTGTAATCATGACTCATACATACTCTGTAATTCAATTTCTACATTGGGAAAAGCAAATTAAATGGAATTTGCTTATTTCTCTCTTAATTTACATTGTGTTTGACTCCATTCAATTATAGTGGGTATTATCTAAAAGTATATATTAAGTGCCATTGTTGGCATAGCATTAAGGACTGAATTAATAGAAACCCATCAACACTGTTCTTGCCCTGTGGATCATCACACTATTAAATTGTAATCAAAGGAAACACTGATAATGGGAATAACATCAGCACATTTTTGTTATAACTGAAAAGGAGTGGCTGAAACATTTGTTTTCAGTGACTTTTTCTTTGTCTTTTGCCCTTCTCAAAGTTTTTATCTCTTTGCAAACTTCCTGAGCAAATCTTGGCAGAAAGTTTAGCAAGCTATATCTAAGAGGTGGTAACAGAGTGGCATTTAGGGATGTGGGAAATCTTGAGTTTGGCCTACTGGAATCCTGAAGAGATACTACTTTAAGGAGGAAAGGCCAACTCTATTCTTGGAAACATTTCACAGATAAATGCCAATGGCATGTATGTTACAAAAGAACCAGATTATTCAATATGGACTAACAATTGGTTAGAGGGAATATTTCAAAAGAATAAAAACTAAAGGACTCAGGGAATTTTGACCTTTTTCTCTCTCTGAGAAGTTATTGCCAACAATGCCATGTAGACGAATCTACTCTTAATTAAAAAAAAAAAAAATTAGCCTCGTAGCAGAAACCGATAAAGTTTAAGAACCAAAGCCACTCCTCTCAACTGTGACTTTTTGTTTTGCTGTTTAATGTAGAATTTTGGATTTCTTCTGGATTCACTGTAATGAAGAATCATCTGCTGTAGTGACATCTACAAGAACAAACTTGATTTGGAAATAACTTACTGGCTTATAGGGAGTCATCTTCAACTATAACTTTGGAGGTAAATAAGGCGTGATGTTATTGCTTGTTTTGTTATCCTTTTTTTTTTTTTAATGAAAACTTACGTTGACTAAGAACTCCTTTATTATGAAAGCTTTGGTATTAATATAATTGACTGGGACTTGGGATTTTATGAAAACACTCTTTAACCTACTCTTGCTTTGAATATGTGTATTCATTTAATGCTTAGTTGAGAATTTAGGATCTTGTTCACTATTGTTCTTTAGGGTGCTTTGAAGAAAATTTCACTGTATGAATCCATGAAAGGTATTAACATCTAATATCTTGGCTGTTTTATGAATACTTATGTTTTATGAATATGCAAGGTTGTTTGAAGTTTATTTTTTCCATTTTATTATCTTAAGTAGAGATTTCTCTATTGAAAAGTATAAAGCTACACAGATTGGAGAAACATATCAAGGCAGAAGGATGTCCCAGTGATTCAGTAGGTATTTTCTCTAGACATTAAAGAGATGATGTATTAGACAGTTCCTGGAACAGGGCTAGAGCTTGACATATTATTTTTGGTTGATGACATGGTTGCCCTTCACAGTCAGAGGTGAACACAGGATGTGAAAAGTAAACAAAGTCTGAAAGAGCGCTTGTGCTGTAGCATTTAATATTCTTTCTCTGTCAGCACTGACCCAGCTTGTTTTTCTAAGGGCCTACAGTGTGGTGAGGCATCAGGAGGGAATAATGGACTGTCTGAACATGGGAAAACAGCAAAGAAAGATGAGATCTGAAGTGGAAGTGAGGCTCAGAATTGGAAGCCAAAGTGTACTTTGTCAGTTAACTACTTGGGGAAAGTCACATAATCTGTGAGACCAAAAAAAAAAAAAAAGATATAAAGAAAGAAGAACTGGAACCTAGATAAAAGGATCCAGATTGTATACACCATTGGCTTTTCCAGTATCAGTTCTGTGTTCCTAGCTCATGGCTGGGAACAGGGTCCTGAGGGCATCCAACCATTACTTCCTCACCCTGAATAACTGAGTCACCTGGTGTGACCATATCCTGATACCTTGTATCCCTAAACTTTTTGGTCTCTGGTACGGTGGAGGGGCCATCTCTGTGGTAAGGTTAGCTTTCCTAGGATTACTACAAATTGCTAATTATCATTGTAAACTACATCAAAACCTAATAAAGAATTCCTTTGGGCAGAGCTTCCAGAAACCATATTCTAATGTAAGCCTCAAAAGTAATGGCATATGTGAAATACTAGATAAGAGTCTCTGTGCGTCTCAATTGCCTCTTTTAGTAAATACATCAATCTCTACTGATGCCCTGCTGTTAATACTAAATGAGATCAAGCATGCATGACACTTTGAGAGGAATAAGGCATATATCTGTATTTGAGCTGGATAACTTATTTTATGATAAGCAGAGAAAGAGCCTCAGACAAGGCACCTATGTGAAGCATATTCCACGAGAAAAGTAAATCTTGAGGCTTGGTGCCTACATTTATTCGTGGGAGATGCAGGAGAGGGGGGAGGAGGAGTGCAGGAAATGGGAACAGGACTAAATGAAATAAAGTAGTAGCAAAAAATATCAAGGATTCTTATTTTGTGAGCCTCTTAAACATTACCTTGGATTGTACTTCTGTTTTCTAAGTTAAAATGGATCTTTAAGGGGACATTTCTTCCTTAACGACTTAGATATTTATATTAATGTCTCTTCTCCCTTATTTGCTTACAAACTCCTTGAGGATAGATGGCATGTCTATATTTTCTATCTGTGTAATACACAGCATACAGCTTTGCATACACAGACCAAAAAACTCTAGTGAGTGAATATTATCTGTTGATTTTCCAACTGTTATATGGAGATGAAGCTCTGTTCACACGTTATCAATGACAGCCGTGGCAGCAGATAGTAAGAAACTAGACAAGCAGTACAGAGGGGTATGGCTTCCATTTCCAAAGAATTGCTTTGAAAAAAAATTAGTAACTGCCTAAAAATTCATTATTTATATCTGGCCAACCAAGTTTCTTTGAATTAAAAAAAAATCATTGACAAAGTATATACACTTCAACAAGGGAGCCTAAGTTTCATCATCTGCAGGACACAGATGCAAGTTTTTAAATATTTTTTTAAATGCAGCCTGTGATGTAATTATGGATATAAAATTATATCTCCTAGCTCAAAGAGAACTGTTGAAAGAACAGCAGCTGCTTTGTTTGTTGAGAATGTCAGTATCATTATTTTTATGGGATGCTTCAGAGAAACACTAATTTGTGAAAGAAAAGCATCCCAGAAGGCAAACTTGACAGTTTAAATTCTCACGCTTAATGTGTTTGGAGGATCATAATTAATTGAAAGATAATGAAAAGCTGAACACAGCTTTGTTTAACTTCTTCATGGAGCCAGTAAAGTGATTCAGAATTAAATTTTCAAAATCTGAAAGAAGAAAGAGTGCTATGCTTTAGACAGAAAAACATGAGGTGGCTGAGAGATTATGAAATGCTGATCGGCATCCCAACAGCATTCTAATACAGTTTCAACTGGATTGAGACTGTAAGAATAAGCAAAATCCCTTCCCACACTGATAAACACATACTTGTATATGGCATTCCATTTTTGAGGCAGACTTAAATAGTATGCTAGTTTATTATTGTCTGGAAAGCAAAGCCAATGAAAAACTGCCAATTTGGCCCTTTTAAGGAAATCAGAACCTAATCAAAACCTAATCTTGTCTCAAAGTCAATCGTTTTTGCTAGGTTTAATAACTAAACCAATTTGTGGGCAAACCTTAAGAAATGGAATCTTAAGAAATGGAAAACTCTGGAGGAGTTTCAAGAACAAAGTGTAGCTCCAATTAAAATCTAAGAAGAACCATGAACTTCAGAACCTAGATTCCATAGTGCATACATGCTAAGTTGCTTTAGTCATGTTCGACTCTTTGTGGCCTATGGACTGAAGTCTGTCAGGCCCCTCTGTCCATGGGATTCTCCACTGGAGTGGATTGCCATTTCCACCTCCAGAGGATCTTCCTTATCCAGGAATCCAACCTGCATCTTTTATGTCTGCCTGCTTTGGCAGGTGGGTTCTTTACTACCAGCACCATCTGGAAGCCCCCTATACACACCTGCTGCTGCTACTGCTAAGTCGCTTCAGTCCTGTCCGACTCTGTGTGACCCCATAGACGGCAGCCCACTAGGCTCCCCCGTCCCTGGGATTCTCCAGGCAAGGACACTGGAGTGGGTTGCCTTTTCCTTCTCCAATGCATGAAAGTGAAAAGTGAAAGTGAAGTGAAGTCACTCAGTCGTGTCCGACTCTTAGCGACCCCATGGACTGCAGCTCCCCAGGGTCCTCAGTCCATGGGATTTTCCAGGCAAGAGTACTGGAGTGGGTGCCATTGCCTTCTCTGCTATACACACCTAGTACCTGCCAAAAAGAAGATGATGGAAAATTGTGAATGAGTAAGTTCAGTGAATGAGTAAGTAAATGAAGAAAGATACTTCCCCAACCTCCATGGAGATCAATTATTTTTTATGAAAACAATTTTATACAGTCAATCTAGGTATATAATGTAATTTATATTAACTTTCTGTTTTCTAATATAGTCTGGGAATTAATTCATCCAGTATGGATAACATTTTGAAATGAAATGCCATTTTGAGTTTTAAATAATCAATTTTAAATGGGATTTTATAAATATTAGTCATTGCAATAACTGTCACTTTAGTACTCTGCCATGCCTTGTACATGTATCATCTCTTTTGTGCTTACAAAGAACCAACAAGGTTAGTTTTAGCAACCCATTTTCTAAAGGGAACAAAGGCTCAGAATGTTAAATCACATGCTCAAAACTACACAGCTAGTAAAAGGCAGAACCAGGAATCACAATCAGTCTGATTCTAAGGCATACCATCTTAATCTCTAAATTTTCTTATGAACAGCTAATGAACATTGTAAACTTTGAGACACAAACTCCTTTCAGAATATAGATCCCTTCCTGAGACTAAATATGCATGTGTACATTGACAGGTAACTTCTAGAACATGGAGACATACATGAGGCAACCCCCATCCCCATATAAATGCTAGACTTAGGTCAGAAAATTTATGAAATACTATAGAAAATTAGGGAGAAATATGCAAATTGCAATAGAAACTTCTATCATATATATGCTGCTGCTGCTAAGTCGCTTCAGTCGTATCCGACTCTGTGCGACCCCATAGATGGCAGCCCACCAGGCTCCCCCGTCCCTGGGATTCTCCAGGCAAGAACACTGGAGTGGGTTGCCATTTCCTTCTCCAACGCATGAAAGTGAAAAGTGAAAGTGAAGTCACTCAGTCATGTCTGACTCTTAGTGACCCCATGGACTGCAGCCTACCAGGCTCCTCCGTCCATGGGATTTTCCAGGCAGGAGTACTGGAGTGGGGTGCCATTGGAAAGTAATCATATGTTCTATAATAAGAAGTCTGGTGTCCACTGCAACAAAACTTCAAATATAGTATCTATCATTAAATATTAGCAAAATTATATTGCAAAAATTTATCTTCCCTTTGATCTTCTCCCCTCCTCTTCCCACCTCACTATATTCATCCCTCCCCCTCATCTCCTTTCCTCAATACCGTGAGTACGTATTTAGTGACTGGCACATTAGGCCCTGTTTTGGCTGTTTGTGATATACCAGGAAAAACAAAACACAGAACACCAGGATGAAACAAAAATCACTGTCTTCCAAGAGCCTTTATTCTAGTGGGAGGACACAAATGATAAAAATGATCTAATAGAAAGTGATAAATGCTATATAAAAAAATACAGCAAGTTTGGAGGTATGGGAATGACAGAGGCAAGTAGTTATTCGTCAGGGGATGGTCAGGATAGCCCTCATTGAGAAAAGCATATCTAAGCAAAGCTTTAAAGGAGGCGAAGGAGTTAACCAGGTGACTTTCAGAGGAGAGACTGTTGTAGCCAGAGGGTCAGTCAGTGGATAGGCACAAGGCAGGAGTCTGTTTGATGAGCTGAAAGCAAGGAAGGAGGCTGTGTGGCTGAACAGAATGAGTGAAAGGCTAGAACCAAGAGATGAGGTCAGAGAGGTAATGGAAGCCAAAAGACATAGAATGGATGCAAAACAAGAGCCTCGTATATGCTGTCTTTAAGACAGCCACCTCAGACCTTGGGACACCCACAGACTGAAAGTAAGGGGATGGCAAAAGGTATTCCTTGCAAATGGAAATCAAATGAAAGCTAGAGTAGCAACACTCATATCAGATAAAAATAGACCTTAGAATAAGGACTATTACAAGAGACAAGGAAGGACACTACATAATGATCAAGGGATCAATCCATGAAGAAGATATAACAATTTAAAATATTTATGTAACCAACATAGCAGCACCTCAATACATAAAGCAAGTGCTAACAGCCATGAAAGCAGAAATCAACAGTAACACAGTAATAGTGGGGGACTTTAATACCCTACTTATACCAATGGATAGATCATCTAGAGAGAACATTAATAAAGAAACATAAGCTTTAACATGACACAATAAACCAGATAAACTTAACTGACATTTATAGGACGTTCCATCTGAAAACAGCAGAATACACTTTTCAAGTGCTCAAGAACATTCTCCAGGACAGATCACATCTTGAGTCACAAATCAAGCCTTGGCAAATTTAAGAAATTTGAAATTGAATCAAGCATCTTTTCCAACCACAACACTATAAGATTAGGAATCAATTACAAAAAAAAAAAAACCTGTAAAAATCATAAACAAAAACATACACTACTAAATAACCAAGAGATCACTGAAGAAATCAAAGAGGAAATTAAAAAAAAAAATACACAGAAACAAATGACAATGGAAACACAGTGACCCAAAACCTATGGGATGCAACAAAAGCGGTTCTAAGAGGGAAGTTTATAGCAATACAAGCCTAACTCAAGAAACAAGGAGGGGATATATGTATCCATATATCTGATTCATGTTATTGAATAGTATAAACTGACACAGCATTGTAAAGCAACTATACCCTGTTAAAAAACAGACAGCTATCTCTTAGAGGAATTAAAATGAAAAAACTTCACACTACCCTGCCTTAGTCCATTTCCCATACTCTTCACTTCTTGATGTAGATACAGGCTTATGGTTGGTCTCATAATTCCTTTTTGCCTGAGGAACTTCCTGAATTTTGTATATATTTTGAAGGTAGAGTCACTGAGACTTCTAGACATATTAGATGTACCCGTGAGAGAAAGCAAAGCCAGTATGACCCCAATGCTGATAAATCACAATAATAATAGCACCAAATGATTTTTTGCATACATTTAGGAAGAGATACTAGGGTGAAAAAAAAATTCAACTCTAAAGACTACGACTTGATACACCTAGTGTATGATTTTATAATCTGATAGGTGGCATGGATTTTTCTGCCCCTCAAAGTTCCAGTTTCAAAGTGAAGTGAAGTCGCTCAGTCATGTCCAACTTTTGGTGACCTCATGGATTATAGCCCACTAGGCTCCTCCATCCATGGAATTTTCTAGGCAAGAGTACTGGAGTGGGTGGCCATTTCCTTCTCCAGGGCATCTTCCTGGCCCAGGGGTCGAACCCAGGTCTCCCACATTGCAGGTAGACGCTTTACCCTCTGAGCCACCAGGGAATCCTTCCAGTTTCAAAGACCTGTAGAAATCCCAAGGAGGGGCCAAAGATACTACACTCTTCCCTCCTTGTCAGCCTGGATGAAAAACTCAGTCTTCCCTTCACAAAACAAAACATCCCTTTACCAGTTTCAACAAGAAATCTACTCCTTCCATGTTCACCAGGTCTCCTCACCTTTCATTCACTTTCTCAAGTGGTCTTTGTTCCCTCTCTATGAAACTGCTTTCTGTGAATTTTGAATTCTTATTTTGTGTAGAATATAACGATCTCCTGCCCTCAGCACTCAATACATAAAAACCCCTTAGGGAGGTTATCAGAATAAAGGACGTATCAGGATCTGCCTTTCTTAGAAGGTTAGGTTTATAAATATACAGTACTCTCCTAGGTAAAATTCCCCCAGAATTTGCATGCAGGAGGTTTAGCAGAAGTGCTCATTGCAAGGGAAGTGAATTGTGCAGAGGTAGGATTTGAAATGGTTGAAACAGCAGCCTCAGCCCCTGCCACAGAGATCCCGCAAGATGATCCTACAATGGAATTAGAACATCCCACATTAAGGAATATGCCCCCACAACAATCAGTCATGGTATATGGCTGCCCCCAGGAACTGGGGAGCAGAGACTTGAGCAAGGCAGTTTCCTTCAGCTGAGGGCAATTCCCAGAGCTGGGTGCACCTGTAAGTAATCAGCAGCCAATAGCACAGGGGACCAGGAAGCCTTAACCAGGAAGGGGAATCTAGGAGGTGTCCAAACGCATCCACTACAATCCTTCCCGCATCATTTAGTACCACTTGCTTCATGTAGTATATTCCCTCAACAAGGGAACAACAACTTCTCCAGGAATGCAACTCACCTCCTTTCCAGGGAAAACTTTTAGAAGAAGTTTAGTGGGACAAGCTAAGTGTCAGCCTTCTTCTCCCTTTCTCCCTCCCCCCCCTGCCCTCAGCCCTACAACTATATTCAAGACCATAAACTGATATTTATAGTCTCCCTCATCTCTTAACCTCATATACTAGAATCCACCCACCCTTGACTGCCACTGGGAGTCAGCTGGTCTCAAGCATTTACCTGGTGGGATGACCCAGTCCCCATTTCCTGAGGGGGATCTGGGCTCATAGTTGCTGTGCCCTTTTCAGGATATGGCTTCTGCACAAGTGCATTTACCATTAAAATTGGTTAGAGGAATACCAAAAGCCCACTTCCCTTCACCTCCTTTCCTAAGCAGATCACTTGGGTGCCAAACCCACTTTTCCCTGATCCTACTATGTAACTTAGGGCTTCCCTGGTGGATCAGATGGTAAAGAACCTGCCTGCAATGCAGGAGATGTGGGTTTGATCCCTGGGTTGGGAAGATCCCCTGGAGAAGGAAGTATTCTTGCCTGGGAAATCCCATGGACAGAGACACATGGCAGGCTCCAGTCCATGGTGTTGCAAGAGTTGGGCATGACTGAGTAACTAAACAACAACATTATATAATATGTAAAAGCAGTCCTACTTTCTGATTATTGGTGTTGTTCAGGTGCTCGGTTGTGTGTGACTCTTGGTCAGAGTCAATTACCCCTGTCGGAACTGTCGATCCTTTTTTTGCTTACTGGCACAAAGAACCCAAAGTAACCATGTGACAGTCATAGCTGAAGTTTAATGGGACTCCTGTGGAGGAAGGCCCAGGAATCCCCTGGGAATCAAGTCCATTAACCCTTTACAGGACTGTGGGGATGGGAAGAACAATTTTCCCAAATGGGTCACTGGAAGTGATAATAAGCACAGACCCTTCTCCTTGTAACCCATAGTTCCCAGACCCATGTATTTCCCTTGGGGAACACAGTATCACATAACAGTTGATGATATAGGGTGTGCTCTTTATTCTGGAGGATGAAGGTATATACCACATTCTCGCACAGTATAATTTCCAACTTCCCACCTTTGGTGTACACCTTCAAAAAGCCATTCTATCACTCTATCAGGCTGGCAGAATCAGAGTGGTAAAATGCGACAGACCAGTGAACCTCATGGTTAGGTGCCTACTGTCACACCTCATTTGCTTTAAAGTGCACGGCTTGGTCCAATGCAATTTATGTAGGATCACATATTGGTAGATCAAACATTTTGTTTGCTCTTGGATAATGGTGCAGCCAATGAGCCTAATGAGCAGGAAAGGCAATCACATAGAGAACATCACTCAAACTAAAATTTCTTCCTCTTGAAATTTCACGGACACAGTGTAACCAACTTTGTCTAGTTGGTTCCCTTAAGGCATGGGGCCATACTAGAGGGAAGGCTTAGTCTTGCTGCTGGCTGGTTAAATGATTGGTCGGCCCTGGTGAGTGGTGGTACACGTTGCTGGGCTCATGCGATGTAGCCTGTCTCTGTAGCTTCTCCTGTATAAACCCTCTGTGTAACACTGCAGTAACTTTCAACAAAGACTGGCTAAGTTCTACATGGTTAGTGTCCCTTCTGCAGTGGTTTCTCTCTGTCGGCATTAAAAATATATATTAATTATTTGCTGTTCCAGCTCTCTTAGTTGCAGCTTGTGGGATATTTAATTGGTTGCATTGTTAGTTGTGACAGATGGGATCTAGTTCCCTGACCAGGGATTGAACCTGGACCCCTTGCATTGGGAACATGGGGTCTTAGCCACTGGATCCCATGGAAGTCCCCTCTGGTGGATACTTTGATGCAAAACAAAGATATTCATACTTCATGCCTATGTTTGTATGTCAATTCACATGCCTCTTCTTCAAACCTCTTTTTCTCACTCTTTATCCTTCCAAGCCCCTGAACAGCTAGCCAAACCATGTCACTGCTAATGAGCCCATGAGTAATCTTACAATCTACTTCTCTTCTGACACAAAACAGATAATCACCCACACATGCAAACCTCTGCTAATGGTGAGACTCTCTCTCACTGCTGTCTTTCAAGGTCACCCTGAGTGAAGCTTTTGGGCAAGAGTCCAAGTTATGTATCAGTTGTCTGCTGTTGTGTAACAATCCACCCCAAAACCAAGTAGTTTAAAACAACAGCAGCTTATTATTTCTTCAAACGAGATGACAAACATGGCCAAGGACGGAGACAAATTAAGTGGAATGAAGATGAGTCATAAAATGAAGATGTCTAGAATGCGATCACAATACTGTCAAACAAGGCAGGACATGAAATAGAGACTGAACTAGACAATACAGCTTAAAATAAGTAGAGGAGATAAACTAGAAACAGCCTTTATATTTCTTACTAAACAAAACCAGAATTCCTTACCTTTGTCTTCAGGCTTCTTCTCACTTTCGGCTCTGATTTCTTGTTAAATACTCTCTTGTGCTGCTAATTTTAAAAGACCCTATTAGAAACAATTGTGAGGAACCGTCCTTCCACTCCCTGTCTTTATGCTGCTCCTTCAACAACGAAGCCTCATGTAGTTTCTCTGCGAAGTTTCCTCATGGAGTCTCGATTTGTTTATGTACATCCTCATACTGCAGAAAAAGAACTTGAGTTGGATCAGAAAAGGTAATTAATTATTTCACAAAGAGCTAGGGCATAAAGGGGCAGGAGGGAAGCACCAGCCTGGTGGTCCAGTGATTAAGAATTACCTTGTGATGCAGGGGACACCGTTTCATCCCTGGTTGGGCAAGATCCTACATGCCACTGGAACAGCTAAGCCAGTGCACCGCAAGTACGCCTGCGCTCTGGAGCCCATGAGCCGCAACTCCTGAGCACACGTGCAGCAGCTACTAAAGCCCGCATGCCCTAAAGTCCCCGCAACAGAGAAGCCAGTGCAACGAGAAGCCTGCACACCACAACTACAGTGTGGCCCCTGCTCTCCACAACTAGAGAAAGTCCGCGCACAGCAATAAGGATCCAGTGCAGCCAATAAATAAATAAACTTTCTTCCCCTGAACCCACTGAAATCCTTAGCGGCAGGGCCCACTGCTTAATGACCTTCATGCGGCTGTACAAAGTACCTCAGTTCAGTTCAGTTGCTCAGTCCTGTCCGACTCTTTGTGACCCCATGAATCGCAGCACGCCAGGCCTCCCTGTCCATCACCAACTCCCAGAGTTCACTCAGACTCACGTCCATCGAGTCAGTGATGCCATCCAGCCATCTCATCCTCTGTCGTCCCCTTCTCCTCCTGCCCCCAATCCCTCCCAGTATCAGAGTCTTTTCCAATGAGTCAACTCTTCGAGTGAGGTGGCCAAAGTACTGGAGTTTCAGCTTCAGCATCATTCCCTCCAAAGAAATACCAGGGCTGATCTTCAGAATGGACTGGTTGGATCTCCTTGCAGTCCAAGGGACTCTCAAGAGTCTTCTCCAACACCACAGTTCAAAAGCATCAATTCTTTGGCACTCAGCCTTCTTCACAGTCCAACTCTCACATCCATACATGACCACAGGAAAAACCATAGCCTTGACTAGACGGACCTTTGCTAGCAAAGTAACGTCTCTGCCTTTCAATATGCTCTCTAGGTTGGTCATAACTTTCCTTCCAAGAAGTAAGCATCTTTTAATTTCATGGCTGCAGTCGCCATCTGCAGTGATTTTGGAGCCCCCAAAAATAAAGTCTGACACTCTTTCCACTGTTTCCTCATCTATTTCCCATGAAGTGACGGGACCAGATGCCATGATCTTCGTTTTCTGAATGTTGAGCTTTAAGCCAACTTTTTCACTCTCCTCTTTCACTTTGAGCAAGAGGCTTTTGAGTTCCTCTTCACTTTCTGCCATAAGGATGGTGTCATCTGCATATCTGAGGTTATTGGGATTTCTCCCAGCAATCTTGATTCCAGCTGGTGCTTCTTCCAGCCCAGCGTTTCTCATGATGTACTCTGCATAGAAGTTAAATAAGCAGGGTGACAATATACAGCCTTGACGTACCCCTTTTCCTATTTGGAACCAGTCTGTTGTACCTACAGGTGTTTAAAGTTTGATGACTGAATGACTCAGCACCTTCACACTTAGGCCATACAACCTCGTAAAATACTTTGTAATCATTTATCATTTCTGTAAGTTACAATCTTTGAAGTCAGAGACCAGTTCATAATTTTGCTTTTTGCAGCATGTAGCAAAGTGTCTTTGCACTGAGTTTTAGCAGCAAAATATTTAATTGGTTATGAGGATTATCACTAACCAAGGACATGTGAAAAGGGAAGGTGATTTGTGAATTACAAGTACAGCCTCAGTGGATTCCACAAATCCACTTGGGAAGGTGGACTGGCCCTTTAGAGATGTCTTGAAATGAAGTAAGCAAGACAAGCCTTTGAACTCTGCATGACCCAGACACTGAATGTGTGCTGCAGCCCAGGAAGAGGCCAGCATTGTGGGTAAGGCAGCTTTCTAGAGCCAGGGGCAATGCCTAAAGGATGCAGCTGTGAACTATCAGCATCCAAATTCCAATCAGTGTAGAGAAGTTGGTTCTAGAAGCGAACATTGGTGGTGCACAGCAGCATCAAATACAGCATCCTGAGGTATGGCTGAAAAGACAGGATTGAATTCATTTTTGGCTCCCAAGATTCAAACTCTTCTGTGAGCCCAAATAACTCCTTTTTTTCTCCTTTGAGGATTTGAGTTGGCACCTGAGCTATTTATTTTTGACTCTGCCCTGTCACTTGGATACTAGGAAGGTTTCTCACACTCACCTTACACAGTGCTAGTCACTCACGCCAACACCACCACTGCCCCAGCCCAACCAGGAAGTCTTCCTGCACCAGCAGACATTTCTGTGGCATGTGGCTTTCTGGGCGTCCCTGAAGCCTGAAGATCACAGCTTTAGAGAATATGGGTCTGGAAAAAAAAATTCCCACTAGCAGCCTCTGTCATCTTTTCCACTATCAGAATCAAGGCTGACTTTCATTTAATGATTCCTACATACAAGGAAGGAACATCAGCTTCTGCTCTTTTCAGCCCTTACATACATAATCTCTGCCTCCTATAAAAAGGAGGAGCCAGAATATCTACTGGGCAATTTTGCTTGTAGGGATTAGTTTTCTCCTTGGTTCCTGCTGTTAGTTTCTGGATGGCTTAAGGAAAGTCTCCTATAGCAAGTGTTGTTTGCTTGGAAATACCCATCTTTCCTGTAAGCAAATTTTTTAAAGGAGGAAGGAAGATACTTTCACCTGGCAACTCTAGACATTGAAAATACACCAGGTAAATGAGTAACTCCTGGGTTAAAAGTGGATGGTCCCAGCTGTTCTCTCTGAGCTCAGACTTCATACATTAAGTTAAATGACACAGTCTCTCATCAGGTTTTCTGAGTTTCACACCAGAACTGGAAGTTGGAGACCACTCCTTGGGACCTTACTTGTAGGGAAGTTGATTTTACTGGGAAGGCTGTTATACCAGCATCATCAACTGTAAGCCCCCATGTCTCCACTGAGGCCTCCAGTTCAAGTCTGCCATTTGGTTGGGTTTCATAAAAACAGCATCTATCACCTTTCCTCCAGAGTAAATCTTTGCTAACAGGGAGAATTTAGATCTTCCATTCGAATGCTTCTCCAATAACACCTTACTATATGTTGCTCTTGTAATAACATGCTTTGACTGAATCTGAGTTTTCAATCTCTTCAATAGCACTTTGTCATACAGCTGATTGCAAAAGACTCCAGTATTAACACATTTCCAAGGAACTTTTCTCTGTCTTGTTGGTGCATGGTAGGGGAGCAGATGTTCGAGTCTCTGCAGCTTCCAACATTTTCGAGTACACTTGTCAACACGGTCAAGTATTTCATCACAGGTGAAGCTCTGGCGGGACTGAGATCATGTGTACCTCCTAATGCCAAGCTTGTAAATTTTCTTTTAATCTCCTTCACATCTCGGCCTCTGATACCTGCCACTACCACAACACAATATGCTCTTTTCAAACTCACAGTCCCACTGTCTGTTCCCTAAAACTGGACTGCCTGAGAATGTAAGCTAGGTGTATGGTTAAGAGGTTAGCAGCTTCTGATGACAGTTCCAAAGCTTGCTGATAACAGATTCAATAGTAGATGTCCTGCCCCTGGGGCACTCTGTCAACAAATGCAGCTTGGTAGGGGCCTTTGGTCAGGCAAAGTCACAGGGGCCATGAACACACTTCCCCTTCCAGACAGAATGTTATATTTTAGAGTCTGTTGAGATAAACTCTTAAAAAAAAAAAAATCCTCATTTGAGACTTGGTTTGGTTTTGGCTTATATAATAGTATGATATCTTGCATTTTGCTTAAATTCAGTCTTGAGCAGTGTGTCCCTGTACACGAACTGAAAATTTGATCTCAGATTTCTACTTTGGGTTCCCTATGAGACTGCTTAAGGTTCTTAGAAGGGCTGTTGTTCAATTAGAAATAGAGGTTCCGTGAGGCACGTCCTAAAAATCCATCCAAGGCGTTTGAAAGATTCTCTGAGATATCACCTGAAATCTTTCTACGTCTGAAGAAAGGATTTTATAGCTATACAGCTTGCTTCATATTTACCGTAAAAAATCATGTTTCCAGACAGCACCCTGAATTTGCTCTTTGCCCTGAGGCTTTTTTTTTTAACTTTTGAGAGTCTTCCTTTCGGATAGACTAGGGATGAGAATTGATTTTTTGTTGTTGTTGTTTTCTTTTTAAACCTAGCAAAGCAAGGACAATTTTTATTTGTTCTACATACTGCTTGAAAATGGAATAATTTCTATTTTAATTCATATCTCTTTATTTTTATGATAGCAGCTAGAAGACCTTGGCTGTCACTTTTAACGTTTATCCTAGAAATATCCTTAGCAAATCAACCGTTCACTAGGTGCAGTTCCGTCTTCTGCAATGACAGAAGCTTCCCAGCACTGCATATCCAAGGCCATCTATCTTCAGCCCCCAGTAACGTTTCACTCACTCTCCTTAAGGAAGGCCTTCACTGATGCCACTTTAGTGCTCACTGGTCCTGGCAGCACCCTACTTCCAGGTAACAAAATCTAACTTTTGCTACATAGCACATCTCCCTAAAACCTACTTATATAAAACAACATTCATTTGATTTTGCTCATGATTTTGTCTGACAGGAATCTGCGGAAGGGCTCAGCTGGGTAGATCCTGCTTGGAGTCTCTCATGCAGTTGTTGTCAAATGTTGGCCAGGGCTGCAGTTCTCTGAAGGCTCAGTTGGGCTGAATGTCCAAAAAGGCTACTCTCATGGTTGGCTGTTGATGCTCACTGTCCACTGAGAGCTCAGCCCACCTGTCTCCCCGTGCACACACATGTGGCCCCTACATCTGCTTAGTCTCCTCACATCTCCGAAGCTTTGGGTGGTTGGAATTTTAACACAGTAACTCAGGACCTCGAGTGTGAGTGTTTGGTTAGGTTGAATCAGTTTCAGTAAATGCACTTTTTACATATCATGCAAAATTATAAACAGGACCATAAAAACAGGCCAAACAGGAGATTTAAAAGCCTCCATTACTGTTCCTTAACACCCCTACCTAACAAGTTACCATATTTACAAGTAGAAATATCTTCTGAGAAATGTCAGGCACACTGTTTGAATCCTCTGAAACAAAACAATTTCTGTGATGCATGTATAGTTATGCCAAGAAGTCCATCTGCCAGGCAGAATTTCATCCTTTAAATACCTTGTTATGGCAGCACAAAAGAACACAATGAGCTTTGTTTAGAGTGTCAGTCTTCCATCTCTGGGCTAAAAGGATTAGGTCTAAATTGCCCATCATTACGTAAGACGACATGAAAATGTTTGTTCCTTTTGTCCTTAAAAGTACTTCGTGGTGTTTTATGAAAAGCCAAAAAAAAAAAAAAAAGTTAATTGAAATAAGAAATCTATTCAGAAGGTCATAAGCAGTAGATTTGCCAGCATTCCAATTTATGCTATGATTTGTTTAACACACAAAAGTCATGGGAATTTTCAAATATAATCATTTGTTGGGTATGACAGGGGATTGAGGAAAGACATATAGCAGGATGATTAAAAGCAAGCATTTTGGAGTCAGTCAGATCTGGCTTTAGCCTCTGTGGTTAATAAGTAAGACTAGGAAATTTACTTAAACTCTCTGTGGCTCATTTTCCTCATTTGTAACACACAAATAAAAGTATTTGCCTTCGAAGGTTGTTTTAAGGGTTAAATGAAATAACACATGTAATTTACTGACCAGGGCTTGGCACAAAGTACATGTACAGTTAACAAGTCAGATAAGAGGGAGTGTACATACTTTTAATAGGTAGTGTGTGTGTGTGTCTCTGTATGTATGAAAAAGAGAGAGGGAGGGTGGGAGAGAGAGAGAGACTGAGGGATAGAAATTGAGGGAGAGGGACAGGGAAGATTTGGGGAAGGATATATAGATAACATTGGAGAAGGCAATGGCACCCGACTCCAGCACTCTTGCCTGGAAAATCCCATGAACAGAGGAGCCTGGTGGGCTGCAGTCCACGGGGTCGCTAAGAGTGGGACAAGACTCAGCGACTTCACTTTCACTTTTCACTTTCCTGCATTGGAGAAGGAAATGGCAACCCACTCCAGTGTTCTTGCCTGGAGAGTCCCAGGGATGGGGGAGCCTGGTGGGCTGCCGTCTATGGGGTCGCGCAAAGTCGGACAAGACTGAAGCGACTTAGCAGCAGCAGTAGCAGCAGCATATAGATAACATAGTTAAAAATGTAGTATGAATGTGGTGGCACTTCCCTGATGGCTCACTGGTAAAGAATCCACCTGCCAATGTAGGATATGCAGGTTCGATCAATGGATTAGGAAGATTCCCTGGAGAAGAAAATGGCAACCACTCCAGTATTCTTGCAGGCAGAATTCTGCGGACAAAGGAGCTTGGTGGGATACAGTTCATGCAGATGTGAGAGTTGAACATGACTTAGTGACTCAACAACAAACACCAACAAACATGAATGTGATAGTTATTTGTCAATACTAATTTACTTGTTAAGCAAGTACGTTCAGTTTTGAAGATATTAGAATAAAGAAGGAATGGAATGTCAGGAGGTGTTTGGAGATTTCTGTGACTTTGAGAGAGTCACTTGTCTCCTGTACACAGGACAAAGCAGGAAGTTGAAATCACTTCTCACCTCCTGCTCCCTATTCTGTTCTCATGTCACTACTCAGCCCTTCCCCTGGCACTTCTACACATCCGAGGTCAGAGGTTGTAGTTTGAACAAGAATCAGCTATCTACTAGGTAAAATAGTTGAAAAGCCACCAGGCCATTACAATGTTACTGCAAATAATTTAGAAGTATATTCATATTATTATGGGAGGAAAGCCTAATTTTATATGAAAATAAAAGTTAATTTTCCTAAGGAAGAAGAGTTGGGGAAGGAGTGAAAGAAAGATTTTGAGGTGGGCAAGGCCTTTCCTTGCTTTTCAGATGAACTGGTGAGGCCACTCCTGTTTTAATCTGTAGAATTAGGCTATTTGGAAGAAATGTATTCAGCAATATGATGGAATAATCTTGCCATTATTAATTTAATAAGTTCCAATGCTTAAGGCTTATTTCCATAACGGGAAAAAATACTATTCGGCTTAGCTTTGTTGCTGTTTAGTCACTAAGTCGTATCCAACTCTTCTGTGACCCCACGGACTGGAGCCCACCAGACTCCTCTGTCCAGAGGATTTCCCAGGCAAGAATACTAGAGTGGGAGGCCATTTCCTTCTCCAGAGGATCTTCCCAACCCAGGGATCAAGCCCGTGTCTTCTGCACTGGCAGGCGGATTCTTTACCACTAAGCCACTAGGGAAGCCTTCAGCTTAGCTACATACGTAAAAAATAAATAGGGTATCAGTGGCCAATTTCTAGGTTTAAAAAAAATAGACTTTTAATTTTACCTTAATACAGGTCTGTTCAAAGGCAATTCTGTTAACACCCTTCAAATAACCTTTTAAAATATTACCTATGAATCTATGCACCTTGATAAAATGTTTCCTGTTTTTCTATTCCCCAAGGCTAAAGTGACACAATTATTAGCTTTTGATAGGGTTAAACAATAACTACCCATGCTTACCTTTGTGAAAGAATGGAAAATAAATATGCCTTGAAGCACTATAACAGTTGAAAAGATTCCCATACTTAGTTCCTTCTTACTTTTCTTTTTCCTAGAAGAGCCCAGGGAAATTTAAAATGAATCTTCTAAATAATTTTTTCTCTACTTCTCATGCTAAGTAAAATTCCTGTCTCTAAATGTTAACAACACAGTATTTTTTAATGGGGACCCTCTTTAATCCTGTGTAGTAGTAGATTTAATGTGCCTAGATGCTGGGGATATACCAGTAAACAAAACAGATAAAAATCCCTTCTATCACAGAGTCTATGATCTAGTGGAGGCAGACAGAAAATAAAATAAGTATCAAGATCAGATCAGATCAGTCGCTCAGTTGTGTCTGACTCTTTGCGACCCCATGAATCGCAGCACGCCAGGCCTCCCTGTCCATCACCAACTCCTGGAGTTCACTCAGACTCACGTCCATCGAGTCGGTGATGCCATCCAGCCAGCTCATCCTCTGTCGTCCTCTTCTCCTCTTGCCCCCAATCCCTCCCAGCATCAGAGTCTTTTCCAATGAGTCAACTCTTCGCATGAGGTGGCCAAAGTACTGGAGTTTCAGCTTTAGCATCATTCCTTCCAAAGAAATCCCAGGGCTGATCTCCTTCAGAATGGACTGGTTGGATCTCCCTGCAGTCCAAGGGACTCTCAAGAGTCTTCTCCAACACCACAGTTCAAAAGCCTCAATTCTTCAGTGCTCAGCCTTCTTCACATGTGGTAATAAATGAAAGACAGTGAAGGCAGAAGGGAATAGGAAGTGTCAGTGGGGTCGGGTGGGGGTTGTGCTTTCAGATAGAGTAATCAGAGAAAGGTTCTTGAGAAGATGACATTTAAGAAACAATGTGAAGAAAGCAGAGGAGGATGCTGTGTTTTAAAGAACAGCTGGCAGCCAAGTCATCAGTAAGGGCAGAATAGAGAAATGAGAAGTGAGAGAGGTCAGGTCTGCTAGTCTATTGTAAGGACATTTGGCTTTTATTACATGTCATTACAAGTAGGAAATGGGAGCCCATTACAGGTAAGTCTACATCTTCTGCCTCTCAAGATTCATGCTTCACCCTTCTCTACCCTATTCTCTGGCTCAGGGAAGCTGAGTTGTATTTTCCTCTTTTTCCTCATGACCAATCACATTTTTCCCTTTTGGTTACTTTCCTCCCCTTTCAATTATCCAAGTGTTCCCTCTGTCAGAGAAGCAGAGTCCCCAACTGCCTGTATTTCTCAACAGTAGCCCTAAGCTCACTGGTGCCAGTGCTGGGAACTAAAATACATATCTCCTGACCTCTTTCAAGACATTCAGTCAATAACTCTTGGGGGCGGATGGCGGATGGAGTGGGTGGGGTAGGAGGGAAATCCCTCCCCACCCTGTCAGAAGATGAGGTCAGTTCTTTATTCAGTTTCAGTTCAATCACTCAGTCGTGTCAGACTCTTTGCGACCCCATGAATCTCAGCACGCCAGGCCTCCCTGTCCATCACCGACTCCTGGAGTTTACTCAAACTCATGTCCATCGAGTCAATGATGCCAACCAGCCATCTCATCCTCTGTCGTCCCCTTCTCCTCCTGCCCCCAATCCCTCCCAGCATCAGAGTCTTTTCCAATGAGTCAACTCTTCGCATGAGGTGGCCAAAGTATTGGAGTTTCAGCTTCAGCATCAGGCCTTCCAATGAACACCCAGGACTGATCTCCTTTACGATGGACTGGTTGGACCTCCCTGCAGTCCAAGGGACCCTCAAGAGTCTTCTCCAACACCACAGTTCAAAAGCATCAATTCTTCGGCGCTCAGCTTTCTTTACAGTCCAACTCTCACATCCATATGTGACCACAGTAAAAACCGTAGCCTTGACTAGACAGACCTTTGTTGGCAAAGTAATGTCTCTGCTTTTTAATATGCTATCTAGGTTGGTCATAATTTTCCTTCTAGGGGTAAGCATCTTTTAATTTCATGGCTGCAATCACCATCTGCCGTGATTTTGGAGCCCCCAAAAATAAAGTCTGACACTGTTTCCACTGTTTCGCCATCTATTTCCCATGAAGTGATGGGACCAGATGCCATGATCTTCGTTCTCTGAATGTTGAGCTTTAAGCCAACTTTTTCACTCTCCTCTTTCACTTTCACCAAGAGGCTTTTTAGTTCCCCTTCACTTTCTGCCATAAGGGTGGTATCATCTGCATATCTGAGGTTATTGATATTTCTCCCAGCAATCTTGATTCCAGCTGGTGCTTCTTCCAGCCCAGTATTTCTCATGATGTACTCTGCATATAAGTTAAATAAGCAGGGTGACAATATGCAGCCTTGATGTACTCCTTTTCCTATTTGGAACCAGTCTGTTGTTCCATTTCCAGTTCTAACTGTAACTTCCTGACTTGCATATAGGTTTCTCAAGAAGCAGGTCAGGTGCTCTGGTATTCCCATCTCTTTCAGAATTTTCCACAGTTTATTGTGATCCACAGAGTCAAAGGCTTGGCATAGTCAATAAAGCAGAAATAGATGTTTTTCTGGAACTCTCTTGCTTTTTTGATGATCCAGCGGATGTTGGCAATTTGATCTCTGGTTCTTCTGCCTTTTCTAAAACAAGCTCGAACATCTGGAAGTTCACGGTTCACGTATTGCTGAAGCTTGGCTTGGAAAATTTTGAGGATTACTTCACTAGCATGTGAGATGAGTGCAATTGTACGGTAGTTTGAGCATTCTTTGGCATTGCCTTTCTTTGGGATTGGAATGAAAACTGACCTTTTCCAGTCCTGTGACCACTGCTGAGTTTTCCAAATTTGCTGGCATATTGAGTGCAGCACTTTCACAGCATCATCTTTCAGGATCTGAAATAGCTCAACTGATATTCCATCACCTCCACTAGCTTTGTTCATAGTGATGCTTTCTATGGCCCACTTGACTCTACATTCCAGGATGTCTGATTCTAGGTCAGTGATCACACCATCGTGATTATCTGGGTCGTGAAGATCTTTTTTGTATAGTTCTTTTGTGTATTCTTGCCATCTCTTCTTAATATCTTCTGCTTCTGTTAGGTCCATACCATTTCTGTCCTTTAATGAGCCCATCTTTGCATGAAATGTTCCCTTGGTATCTCTGATTTTCTTGAAGAGACCTTTAGTCTTTCCCATTCTATTGTTTTCCTCTATTTCTTTGCACTGATCACTGAGGAAGGCTTTCTTATCTCTTCTTGCTATTCTTTGGAATTCTGCATTCAGATGCTTATATCTTTCCTTTCCTCCTATGCTTTTTGCTTCTCTTCTTTTCACAGCTATTTGTAAGGCCTCCTCAGTCAGCCGTTTTGCTTTTTTGCATTTCTTTTCCATGGGGATGGTCTTGATCCCTGTCTCCTGTACAATTTAACGAACCTCATTCCATAGTTTATTAGGCATTCTGTCTATCAGATCTAGTCCTTTAAATCTATTTCTCACTTCCACTGTATCATCATAAGGGATTTGATTTAGGTCATATTGAATGGTCTAGTGGTTTTCCCTACTTTCTTCAATTTAAGTCTGAATTTGGCAATAAGGAGTTCATGATCTGAGCCACAGTTAGCTTCTGGTCTTGTTTTTGCTGACTGTATTGAGCTTCTCCATCTTTGGCTGCAAAGAATATAATCAATCTGATTTCCGTGTTGACCATCTGGTGATGTCCATGTGTAGAGTCTTCTCTTGTGTTGTTGGAAGAGGGTGTTTGCTGTGACCAGTGCGTTCTCTTGGCAAAACTCTATTAGTCTTTGCCCTGTGTTTCTTGACTTCCTACTTTTGCATTCCAGTCCCCTATAATGAAAAGGACAACTTTTTTGGATATTAGTTCTAAAAGGTCTTGTAGGTCTTCATAGAGCCGTTGAACTTCAGTGTTACTGGTTGGGGCATAGGCTTGGATTACCATATTGAACGGCTTGCCTTGGAAACGAACAGAGATCATTCTGTCATTTTTGAGATTGCATCCAAGTACTGCATTTTGGACTCTTTTGTTGACCATGATGGTTATTCCATTTCTTCTAAGGGATTCCTGCCCACAATAGTAGATATAACAGTCATCTGAGTTAAATTCACCCATTCCAGTCCATCTTATTTTGCTGATTCCTAGAATGTCAACGTTCACTCTTGCCTTCTCCTGTTTGGCCACTTCCAATTTGCCTTGATTCGTGGACCTAACATTCCAGGTTCCTTTGCAATATTGCTCTTTATAGCATCAGACCTTGCTTCTATCACCAGTCACATACACAATTGAGTATTGTTTTTGATTTGGCTCCATCCCTTCATTCTTTCTGGAGTTATTTCTTCACTGATCTCCAGTAGCATACTGGGCACTTACTGACCTGGGGAGTTCCTCTTTCAGTATCCCATCATTTTGCCTTTTCATACTGTTCATGGGGCTCTCAAGGCAAGAATACTGAAGTTATTTGCCATTCCCTTCTCCAGTGGACCACATTCTGTCAGACCTCTCCACCACGACCTGCCAGTCTTGGGTGGCCCCACACAGCATGGCTTAGTTTCATTGAGTTAGACAAGGCTGTGGTCCATGTGATCAGATTGGCCAGTTTTCTGTGATTATGGTTTCAGTGTGTCTACCCTCTGATGCCCTCTCACAACACCTACCATCTTACTTGAGTTTCTCTTACTTTGGACGTGGGGTATCTCTTCACGGCTGTTCCAGCAAAGCGCAGCAGCTTCTCCTTACCTTGGACGAAGTCGCCCCTCCTGACCTTGAACGAAGTCGCCCCTCCTGACCTTGAACGTGGAGTAGCTCTCTCAGCCCTCTTGTGCCTGCGCAGCCTCTGCTCCTTGGACATGGGTTTGCTTCTCTCGGCCGCCACCCCTGACCTCAGACGTTGGGTAGCTCCTCTCGGCTGCCGCCCCTGACCTCGGGCTTGGGAGAGCTCCTCAAAGAGTATAGGAGGGAAATAACACTGAGACTTAGGCTATTACAGAATTTCTGACGAGGAATTCACATTTCCCAGTAGCTTATGCAGCACTGTTTTGACATTACACCCAATCTTCTGCAAAGAGAGACATTGGATTGAAATTTTCCAGAGTATTTCTGTTAAAATCTCCAGAGTTCAGTACTTTTAAACAAATATTGTCCTTTCAGTTTTTTTGCACATTTCATAGGTAATTTCCCCTGTTCCATAATTTGTTATTTCAAGATACTGAGGCAAATAAGACTTCTAGAAATAAAGAACAAGAGAGGCACTGTTATGTACCAAGTATATGATAATTAATATCTACTTGAGTAGCTGAATCCAGTCTTTCCAAGAAGGCTGGTTTATTTGGTCTCTCAAAATAATTTTGAATTTTCTCCCAGCAGAGACATGGCTTTGTATTTGATTGAGGAAGCTGCACAATGCATTTAGCTAAGACCTAGGGTTAAACCTGCCTTTTAAGCTGGAGAGGATCAGATGGAGTCTTTATGGCCTACTCTGGCTGGACTGTTTTTACAGCAAATACTCAAAAGCATGCATTACTTCTCAAATATTAGGATCTGAAGCTGCTGGTTAGAAATACTTCTAAATGGATGCCAAAAACTGAAGTAAGGTCCATACATTTTAAGAATATAAGAAGAAAAGCTAGTAATTTTTCAAATAATTGTATTGCATGTGATAAAATGTCTTGTGAGAAAAGATTCTTGCAGAATTTCTGCTTCTCTCTGCATTTGGTTAAATGAAGTGAATCTATTTAACAAGAATGCATTTTTCAGAAAGAATAAGACATTTTTAACTTTTCAAAACAATTTTCATTTTTCTCTGTTAGTGAAAGGGCATATAAAAGCTCTAAATATTAGACATATTAGATGATGAATGAGGATTTATCTATAAAAAAAGGAAGAGTCATTTTATATATCTCAAAGCCTTTGTTTACATAACTTTAGATTTTTATTTCAGGATTATATAGGATTTGGGGAATCTGAAAAGGAGCTTGAAAGTTAGTCAGTTCAGAAACGCAAACAAGCACAACAATATTAACAATATAGCTAACCTTTGAGCACATACCATTTGCTGGGCCCTGTTTTAAGCTTTACATATGCAATCTTAATCAATCCTCAAAATAACCCTATGATGTAAATATTATTAACTTCATTTGACAGATAAGGGAACTGAGACACAAAATGTTTAACAAATCTACCTGAGGTCATGGAGCAAACAAGCACAAGAGTCAGTACAAAGGTTGAAGAAACACTTATAAAATTATCCCAGCCAGTTCTATCCATGGAAAGTGTATACAGCTGTTGAGAATGTGATTTGAAGGTGCCAGAAGGTCTACCTAAACACATCACCTTCAACAGTGTGCAACACTGCCTCAAATTCCCACCCGCAGAGAAAGTGCTTTGTGTGAAGACAATCCCTCCAAAAGGTTATAGTTTTTAAAAATATTACCTAAGAAGAATTGCCCATTAATGATAGCACAATAAGAATGACACATATTTTAGGGAGTTCCGGATGATAAAAGGAAAAAAAGAAAACAAAAGAGCTGTTGACAGTAAACACCATAACATATACTCTTGATCAACCTTGGCAAAATGGGAGGGGGGTTGTGTGAAGACAAAATTTATCCAATTTGACATTGGTTGAATATGGAGATTATCTATCTTAAAATGTCTTCTCTCTTTGGAGATACAAACATACTTGATAGTTAAAGCTTTACCATTTGCGATGGTAAAATTTGATTAGCAACAAAAATTATCTATACATAACGTATTTTCCTCACCACTTGCCTTTTGGAATAGAAATTCTTAAGTAAGGGTCCCACATATGGACCCCAATTAATACATTAAATTTCAAATACGTACAGGAGAATGCAAAGCACCCAAAGAGTTCATCAAATTCTCACAAGTACAGTTGGTTCTCCATATCTGTAGGTTCTACATTCATAGATCAACTACGGATCAAAAATATTTGAAGAAAAAAATTTTAGAAAGTTCCAAAAAGGCAAAACTTGACTTTGTTACCTGCCTGGAAACTGTTTCCATAATATTTATAGTGTATTAGATATTAGAAGTAATCTAGAGAAGATTTAAAGTACAGGGGAAGATGTGCACAGGTTATGTGTAAATACTATTCCATTTTGCATAGAGTATTTAAGCATCCATGGAGTTTGTTACTCTTGGTGGGGGTTAGGGAGCTGGAACCAATCTTCCCAAGGATAATTATGTATTCATATATGATTCATATCCCCCCAGATAGTTAAATCAACACAAGTCAACCTAGCCCAGCTACACTTCCTACATACCACCTGAAATTAGTGCCTGCTGGAGGTGGTCTTTAACAATGAAACGAATAGAAGATACAACTGTTTTGAATTATGTGAGCACTCAGGGCTACATTCAAGCTGATGATTTAGAAAGCAAAATATAGTGTGCAAATAGTACACAGGATAACATTACACATCCCTGATTTGTTAGAATTATCTTTCACCTTTTCACTGTGTTTTTGCAACAACGAATCCAACTCTTCAGGACTGAGGTTTTAAGTAAATAATATGCAACAGGGAAGTGAAACAGGTAGGTCAATAAAAATTCTTAGGAAAGGGTTAGGCGAGTCGAATGGGCAGTCAATTAATTAAAAATGCTTTTCAAAATGAACAAACTGCCCTGACTTTCTTGGTGAGCTATTATCAAGGTTCTTTTGAGTTCTTAGAGCATTTTCTTTACTCTGTTTAACAACAAACGTGGGCCAATTGCTCTGAGTTAATTGAAAAGGATTGTTTCCTAGTTGCCAAGAAACGGCGCTTTCTTACATTGTGCAGGCCATTATGTGCACAGATCAAGCTTCCTGATTTTTCTTTCAGGGTTTAAGAATATTGGCTGCTGTGATTTAGTCGTCCCTTGAGGAGAGGAGGCAAGTCAAGAAGGATTTCAGGGTGTTGTTCCATTTCAATTTACCAGGTAAGATTTGGATTTATTTGAAAGTGCTATCCTCTCCCATACTTAACTTTTCCTAAATCACTTAAATGCTTTTATGAGTGAATGAGTGAATATGAAATGATGATTTTACTTGGGATCGTTTTCAAGTAAAAGCATGCTAAAATGATTTTTCTTCCAGATAAAGGTTCTGAGGAAAAAGATTTTTTTAAGAGGTAGCCCTAATAATGGAGGTCTGTGAGACAGGCTCTAGAGTTCATTTCTCATTGATTTCCAAATAGTGGATACATGTAAATGGAGAAGTGAGTGTATTTAGGGTCGAAATTTCTAAAATAATTGTTATGAAAGCAAATATCATTATTTCTATTTGGAGAAAAGATTTCAAATCTGACTGTTTCCAGCTGAGACATGGACTTCATATTTGTGAACTTCAAAAGGAAGACTTGTTGATCTTATGTATCAAGTACATAACAAGTAACTTGGTTACTTGTCTCTCTTTTAAAACAAAATCTCTATCTTATCTGTTTTCTGTTGGCTATTTTCCTTATGAGTATGTCTTAAAGATGAAGACAAAATAGGGGTCCTTGTACTCATTGTGAGTACATGGACCAAATGTGATACAAACAAAAAATTCACTCTTATTTCTCAGGAAGGAAAATAGCATTTCTTGATTTAAAGTTAGCTGCTCCAGGCAATGTAACGCTTACCTTGGGTAATAATTTGGGGTAAGTGCTTGACAAGGACTCTGTATTGAGTTTGTTAGGCCAAATTACCTTCTCACTCTTAAAGAGTTCACACTTTCACAAGCCTGCAGGTTGAACTCTGCAACCCTGTGAGCTTAAACTTACAGCATCACACAGTTTACATAGACTATATGTTGAAAACAAGTTTTGTCAAATTTGCAGAGGATCCTAGCTGAGTGCTGTTATTGATTCTCTCTTTCAAAGTCATGCTTTGCCTCCTCTTCTCCATGGCTCTGGGTTTCCTAGGGATATATTTCTTTTACAAGGAAGATCATCATCATGGATACAAGTCAGGTCAAATGTTTGTTGTCTTATTAAGTAAGTTTCCTTTTGTTCAGAGTTTGAAGACACCTGAGGGTAAAGATGACCTGTGCAATAAGGACCCTCACTGATGCTGGAGAGAAAGCAATGCAGCATGTCTTTACCTGATAATATGATTTGGGTTTTCCAGCAGTGAACCAATACTCTGGTTAGGAAACTATTATGTGAAATAATATGAATCATTATCATGAAGTGATGATTGAATATGACATGCAAACCATCCATTTATTTTTAGCTTGTCAAATTGGAATCTCCTTTCTAGAATTCCTATACTTTTTAAAGTAAAACAATAAATCACAGTATTATCAGTTATCACCAATTCATTACACTGTATTTTTTAATTTATGTAGTTGTAAAATTAAGCAGCCCATTTAGATAACTGCGTGGCTATAGTTATGTACACTTGGTGTGACTTGGTACCATTTTTGAAACAGTGTACTTCTTCCCAGGTAAGATGTAAATTTAAATTTTTCATTCGAGCTTACATTCCTTTTTATCTTGTTAAAAAGTTCTCTTTGGCCTGAAAATATACTTTTGATATTATTAGTACTGTGGTGCTTAAAGTACCATAGTACTCTAAGCTATGTACTTCCCCAGTGGCTCAGCGGTGAAGAACCTGCCTGCAATGCAGGAGACAAGGTTTGATCCCTGGGTCAAGAAGATCCCCTGGAGGAAGGCAGAGCAACCCACTCCACTATTCTAGCCTGAAAAATCCCACGGACAGAGGAGCTTTGTGGTCTAAAGTACATGGGATCACAAAGAGTTGAACACAACTGAAGCAGCTAAGACATGGTGCTTAAAATATCTATGCTAGTAAAGTTTTTGCCTAGTCATTTTGTATTTATTGGAGCAGGGTGACAGGTGAACATGTGGAATGGGTGGAGTAGAGCAAAACTCAGACTGATACAATATCTGATAGGCAGATTTTTTTTCTCATCTAGCATACCATTTCTTCTCTGTCAGTATAACCAAATGATTGTGACACTAGTAAACTATTAAATATACTTAATAGTGTAACAATAAATCCTGTTTTTATTTGAGTGTTATTTTTTAAACTAAACAAATACTAACTGATACTGATTTGCTTCTTTGTGGATTAAGAATTTTACAAAAAGTATGATGTCCACCTAAGATGGGATGGGGATAAATCTATAAAATTTTTGTTCAACCTTAATTAAAGACAGACTGAATGGCACTGACAGTTTGTAGATCACAGTGGTTGAAATACCATAAGATGATAGACTTTAAAGGCCACTTATTGATTATTGAGTCTAATGACTTTGAACATTCATTTTGAGGAGTCCTGCTGCTGCTGCTGCTTAGTCGTTTCAGTCGTGTCCGACTCTGTGCGACCCCATAGACAGCAGCCCACCAGGCTCCTAGAGATTGCCAAAAAGCATTATAACAAGGAGCCTTCTGAAGGTAGGGGGAATACTCATCTGGTGGTGTAGGGAAAACAAACTGAACTCTCAATCTGCCCATGCTTTTCAAGTCTGTCTGCAAGAACACAGATAGCCTAAGAATATTTCACAAACCCTTTGTGGAAATCAAAATTCACTGTATTTTTAGTATCACACTGATCTACAATTCAAGAAACCCAGTCAAGTAGGAGAGTAATTTGACATATACAGTGCAATCAAGGTTTTTGACAGTCAATTCTTCTATTACAGGCACTCAGTATGTCTTTGATCATTCCAGAATCATTTCAGGGATCCTTACTAAGTAGCTTAGCAACTTTTTAACACCACCTATTTTAAATTATTTTTATAAAAATCTGGATTGTTTACTTTATGGTATAACTTTTAAAACAATTTCAAATGTTTCTAAAAACATTATTGTGCCTTTGATAATTTCCCCTACTCTTGTGATATGAAATTTACCAAATTTTAGAAATCACAATAATGTATAAAGGAATAAAGTACTTTCTTTCTCTCTTACCTAAAAATGGTCTGTAATATTAGAAGATTATTTGTCTGAATGGAGAAGATTATGCAAAATATTTTCATAATGTTAATGGTCCTATTGTTTATCTATACACAATGAGCACCAAAGTTTATCTTGCTGTGATAAGCCACAGGAGATATTCCTTTCTTTTATTCTTAATATAGTTTTTTAAACTGGCATTTTAAATTTCTCAGCTGCAGTGATGTGATTTTTGAATCACTCTTATAAACTCCTTTTTCCACGTTTGCTTATAAGTATTTCTAAAACCTGAGAATATTGTCTCTCTTCTTTCCTTCAGAGCAGTTGTTCTCAATTTGGCAATATCTGAAGATATTTTTTGGTTTCCCAAGAAAGGAGGTGTGGTATTACCTACATTTAGTGGATAGAGATCAGGGAAGCTGCTAAACATCTCATTACATACAGGACAATCCCTACTGCAAAGAAGTATCAGATTCCAAATGTCAATAATGCTGAGACTGAGAAACATGGCTTTTCAGGCTTCACAAATCTTATCCTGGCTAAATATATAATTATGGGTTAGAGTTGTTTTCTAAAATCTGAAATCTCATGTGCCTTCATTCCTTTTATTTATAATATTGGCCTCTAGGATCACACCTAATTTTTAATTGAACTTTTTGGAAACTGCTTATAATCTGCTAGTCTGCTTTTTGGAATCTGATTATTACAAAACAAATATGACAATGATCACATTATCTTTAAACTCATATCATATTACTAAATAGTGCTGTGTCCAAGTGACTTGTACAATATTTCCCTCGTTGTGAATGAGGGAATAAAGAATAAAGAAGACTCATTAAAGCAAGACAATAATATAATATCATCTGCTTAATTGTTGTGCTCCTGATTTCATGTCTGAAGTTACTTTTCAATAGCCATTCATTCATTCTGTAGATATTTACTGAGCACCTATCATGTTCCAGAAACACTTTTTGTTGAAAATTCAGTGGTAAATAAGATAAAAATCATATTTTTGCTGTGATTACATTCTAGTGGAAATCAGAAGATCGAAAATCTCCCTTTCTTCAACCATGTTGCAAAAGTCTGTTCATACATTTTTTTCATGTAAACCCTCTGTTTCTTTGGAATTGCCAAGAACCTTTTTACTAATTTTTGAATTTCACTTTCTGGCCGATGTCTCTATTTTCAACTTGCTTGATGTGCATCCTAGAGAAGACTGACTTTTGAAGTAAATTTTGAATGAAGGAAAATATAGTTTGATGAGTTGAAATAATGTTAGCAGGAGAAGTCAATATGGCATTTAGGAAAAAAAGACATAAAAGTAAGGATGGAAAGTTGTGAGTGGAAGGAAGCCAACTGTGCCTGAAATTTATTTTATTCGCTATGCCCAAAAAAAAGGGAAAAGGAAATAAAAGAAAGGGAAAAGAAAAGAAGAAAAAAGTTCCAGGGTAACTGTATCCCAGAGTAATTCATTTCCTTGTGAGGATATTTTTATCCCTGAGGAATTCTTCAGAATTTCTTACCAATGTCATAGTTTATTCCTTAGTAGCCACTGATGAAATTATTGGTTTCTTCTTTAGAGAGGGAATGAGAAGTATAAATGAAAAAAGGTATTAATAATTTTAATGATCTAATCTAGATATTTCTTTTTATTTTGTAGCTTCTTTCCTTTTCAAATGCTTTTTTTCTCGGTGTATGCATAGTTGTTTTCTTAGTACATATAGGAGTTAAAAGTTCTGCTAATATATTAATAAGTGAAAAAAGAGATTTGATACTCTAAAATTCTCACTTTTTAAACCTATCAATCAGTTTCAAGTAATCATTTAGCTTGTGAAGTTTCTGTTTACCAAAAGCTATGATTCTCATTTTCTTCCACTCGTCCATTTAAAAATAAACTGAGATCATACCCAAGTCAGAGATTATTAGTGTAAAAATTCCAAAGAAACAATATAAATGCGGCTACAAAAATGTTTCACAATTATGTGAGTATGTTTTCTAGAGTTTACTGAAAATGAGAGCAATTCGAATACTATGCCTTTACAATTGGTTTTCTAGCAATGAATTTGAAAAGAATATATTTTTAAAATTTTTATGTTAAAAGTCGTAGTGGTACTGACATTGATTAAAGCACTGAATTGGGCAAGAATCTAGACTGTCTCAATATAAACTCAGTAAAAACACTTATCTTATAGTGTCATTCAGAGAAGGCAATGGCACCCCACTCCAGTACTCTTGCCTGGAAAATCCCATGGGCGGAGGAGCCTGGTAGGCTGCAGTCCATGGGGTCTCGAAGAGTCAGACACGACTGAGCGGCTTCATTTTCACTTTTCACTTTCATGCATTGGAGAAGGAAATGGCAACTCACTCCAGTGTTCTTGCCTGGAGAATCCCAGGGACGGGGAAGCCTGGTGGGCTGCCGTCTATGGGGTCACACAGAGTCGGATACGACTGACGCGACTTAGCAGCAGCAGCAGCAGTAGCATAGTGTCATTATGGAAACTAAATGAGATATTACAGTTTAGTACTTATCAAAGAGAAATTAAGTGATAATATGATGTTCGCCTTTCTTTATAACTCCTAGACTATCATATTTCATAGAAAAGATTGTAAAGGGAACTTAAGGATCATCTAGTTTGTTACACATCTGATTCTTAAATTGCTTATGTTTCCCTGGTCACTAGCCTATGTTTTATTACTCTAATAAAATAAGAGTTACCTTCTGAGACAACAGACATTTATAAATATTAATATTGAAACATTGTCACTTTTATAGGTCAAGCAGCCCAATCAAAATTGGCAAAAATCATATGTTCCAACCTAATACATATAATATAAAAAGCAAATCTTTTTTCCCAAAATACAGTTTTCTATGATAAAGTCTGACTTAAAAATGCTAGAATGTAAATATAGTTTTATAAACTGCCTTTTAAAAAAATTATTAAAAGACACTACTAAAAATATAATTCAATCCTTAAGAACTTTGAGCCAGGACTGCCAGACTAGTCTGTGGGCCAAATTCAGCCTGTCCTGTGGTTTTGTGCAGCCTATGCGCTAAGAATTGTTTTTACATTTTTAAACAGTTGAAAAAAAATTCAAAGAAAGATAATACTTTGTGACATATGAAAATTAAATGAAATTCAAATTTCAGGGTCCATAAATAAAGTTTTCTTGGAACAACCCATGCTCACTCATTTACATATTGTCTTAGGCTGCTATTGTTCTGCAAAGACACAGTCGAATATTTGCAATATAGGTGTTATGGCTTAAAAAGCATCCAATATTTATTATCTGGCCCTTTACAGAAAAAAGTTAGATTATCCCTGTCTTAGAGTCCAGCTGCCTACATTCAAATTCCATTTTCACTCCTTGGCTCTGTGATTTAGATAAGTTATTTAATCTTTGTGAGCCTTGGTTTCCACATTTTAAAATAGCCATCCTTACAGCACTTACATCATAGGATAATTACTAGTACTTAGTACATCATAAGTATTCTCAAAATGTTAGTACATTATTAATATTCTTCCAGGTGAAAAACTATAAATGATTGAGGGGAAAAAAAAAACAAAACAAACAATCTATAGAAACTTGAAAAGCACAGATAGATGACAATTGTTGCATCACTGTATCAGATATATCTAATGTAGCCACAGAAATGATTTTAATATTTACATCTCACTCATACCACATGGACCATTTCAAGTTAAAAATATTTTAAGTTTCTAAATTTGCAAATGCTAAGCTGCAAAGTAGGGGCTGTTTTCTCCCTGGGACAATGAACATCTGCTGAAACAATTTGTCCAACAGAACATTTGCCTCTGCTGGCCTTTTTTTTTTTTTAAGAAATGGAAAAAGGATCATTGTTTAACTTAAATCCTTCTCAGCTTCTAGACCAAGAAACAATTTCTCTCAGGACTAGATGTTTCTAGGATTTGGAAAAGTAAAGGGGCCTCAGTTTCCCCATCCCCTCATTTTCAAGTAAGGGTAAGCAGAATTTTACTTAGAGTACCATATTCATGCTTCCTTCTTGTTTAAAAGACCACAGGCTTTTCTAGATGATTTAAGATTTCTGTAGTGGATTGAGCTCCACAGTACTTTCTAAGTCTGAGAGAGACTCAGGGGTGGGGTAGTGGTTATCACACAGCAGAAAAGAGGTCAAGCTTTAAATGAGAAAGATTTTTAAGAAGTAGCTCAGATCTATTACTTTCCATATGCACAGTTAGAGAGGTCTGAAAGAAAGATGATCCAAAATCTTGAAAATAAATAAAATGCTCCCAAAGCTAAAATCCAATAGCATCCTAGAGATAATGGATGGTTAGGTAGAACTGCTGATAAACTTCAGGTCTAAGGTGTAACAGTCAGTTTACCTCTCCAGCTTCTCTGCATTTGCTCAGCTTTATAACGCATACTTAAGAAGGCAGTGAACAATAACTATTAGAGTTCTCTAGGTAAACCAGGTTGAATTATAGATGCTTCTTTTGTTACTCACTTTTAAGTAGAGCTTCTGGTCCTTGGAGATTACACCAAGAGTAATGAGTCATCTGAAATGAGGAAGGGAAAGTGTCAAATTTCACATTGATTCATAAGAGTAAGCATGAAAAGTTGTTCACAGTATTTCAATGGGGGCAGGGAGACACAGAGGGAGTCCAGAGAATCAAATACTTGAGCACTGAAGAGTTTCTATTTGCTATAAAAGATTGAGGAGCCTCGCTGTTTTCAAATCGAGGACTCTATCATATATAAATTATTCTTGAATTTTTAAAAAATTTATTGTGATATAGTTGATTTACAATGTTCTGTTAATTTTTGCTGTACAGCAAAGTAATTCAGTTTTATATATATGTGTGTGTGTGTGTGTGTGTGTGTGTGCGTACGTGTATGTGCATGCGTGCTCAGTCACTTCAGTCATGTCCAATTCTTTGTCACCCTATGGACCGTAGCCCACCAAGCTGCTCTGTCCATGGGATTCTCCAGACACGGATACTAGCGTGGGTTGCCAGGCCCTCCTCCAGGGGATCTTCCTGATCCAGGGATTGAATCTGTGTCTCCTGATTCAGTAGGCAGGTTCTTTACCACTAGTGCCACCTGGAAAGCCTATATACATGTATGTACATGTATGTTCTCCATCATATTCTTTTCCATTATGGTTTATTGTAGGATATCGAATATAGTTTCCTACTCCTGATTTTTTATTGTTTCCTAATTATTATGTTTGTTTATAAAATGGTCAAGTATGTAATGAAAAAGAAGATTTTTTAGCTACCACGTCAAAAATATTTTGTCACGTGCTATGTATTTTGCCAACCAGTTAAAATCTTTAGCAGTCTTTGGTACAAAGCCTTAAGATGACTGTGGGATGGGGGGAGATTTTCCTCTGTTAGAATCTTTTGGATGATAGTCAAACACTTCTGTAATTTCCTTCACCATTTTTAGCTCCTTTTGTCATCATTTATTTCAAGCATGCCTCTGGAATGTCAAGAAAATGCCAGATATTATTTTGAATGTTGTATTTTAATATTATATTAGGCTAAACTTGTTCCTAGAGACTTCAGAAATAAAGGTAGAGTGCTTCTTTCTTATCTTTTAGCAAAATGGAAAACTTAAATTAAGACCCCATGGAGCTTTTGGTCAGTCTCCTACCCGTGAAAGTAGATTAGAAAGGAATTTTTAATCCTCTGGCAGTAACAGACATACTTTGTGGGAGGGGGAGGAGGAGGAGGAATTGAGTAGAAGGAAAACCAGAAGCTAGGCTTGTCACTTAAGTTATCAAATGATCCAAATATTTGGTCCAAAGCCGATGACTTCACTGGAGTTACTCTACTCTGAATACTGGCGTTTGAGTACTCCTCAGTTAAACCTTTTAGAATAATGATTCGGCAATACTTTGGAAATGGTTGTCAGTTGAGTACGTCTACAATTAGAAATGCTATCATTTTTGGATGCTCTGACTCCCTGATACAAGTACGTGAGGTTTGCTGTGCAGGCACCAACAGGGAAAGAATGGTAGAGCATCTAGTCCATACTAAAATCATTCAAAATAGATGGTCCTTCAATCGAAGGTTTCTGAGGGATTTGTTATGTATGACTAGGCTCATAACAGTAAAAGAGGCTTGCTTGTCTTTCTGATCAAGACTTGCTTGCCTTTCTTGATTCTGATCAAGAATCACTGCAATATCAAATGAATGGTGAATTCTTTCCTAAGAGGCTTATGAGTAATTCAGGTCCCTACCAGCATTCCAAGAACAAGATTCTTTTTGGTTACCAAGATTGTAAGTGGGATTTTGACCCAAAGCGTTAAAATCAAAGCACATATGCTGTGTCTCACTTGATCTGTGGACCACTTCCCTTTTCATTCCTCTGGATTTTTTTCCCTATCTTTATTATATCAAGAAACAATAAGTATTTTTAGCAGGCTCACCTGAATTAACATTTTATAGGGCTAACATATTTGAACTAACAACCACACACACAAAAATAATTTACAGGGAAAACTCTTCCTGCTTGGTATTTTCTAGCTCCTATCCCATTATTTTTAGCTTTGTGACCTTGGGCAAGTCATTTAAATTCTCTGGATCTTAGTTTCCTCTTCTGTGTAAAATAAGAACATGAACCTAGATGACTGAAAGAGTCTCTTTTAGCTACAACAGTCTATAAGCCAATCTTTAAGCAAAACTGTGACCTTTATCATGAAGAAAGGACAGTGGGAGGGAAACGCGAGAGGAATTTTCTCTCATTTCTCCCACTCCCACAAATGCTGCAAATGGCTGATGATGGAGACTCAAAACTTTACTAGGTATGTTAATCATCTGGGTAAAGTGTGTACAAATCTTTTGAAGCTGAAGGGGTGAGAGAGTTTAAGCTACAATCTTTTATTATTCTCATTTTTGACTGACTTCAAGACTTGAAACCTGTTGTATTTTAGAATACGGAATAACATAGCAGGTGTTAATTTCTTGGGAAATAATGGCTAATTGAAAATAATAGTTAACATTAATATTGACATCTTCTTTCTAATTAGTAAAATAAAACTTTTCATTATCCTCCCATTTTTCTTTGTGATAAACGTGGTTACTCCTACAAATGCCCAATATTTCTTTCATTAGAAAGAAGGGATTTCCTTTGCTGAAATTTTCCCAAAAAGTCCAGAATACTTATACTCTAGGGAAAAAATATTGCTAAAAATTTACTTTTAATGATTTCATTCCATACATGCAAATAGACTCTTATAGAGTCTAACTCTTTATCTACAGCATTAAGGGTCTGAGAGGAGGAGAATATGTTATTAGTGAACCATCTATTACTCTTCTTGAGATTTCTTCAAATGGCAGAGAGAACTAAAACTATGAGAAAACTACTGGAGAGGTCTAATTATAATAATAAAACATCCAATTTTGGTTAGACAATGTAATTAACAGACTGGGGAAAGGAGCTAAAATAAAAGGACTAGTTATGTTTCATTTCCTGAATTGTTATTTCCAAAAACAGAGACATTTTGTTCACTTCTCATTTTGTGGAGCTATTGCAAAAATGTTCTGCCACTATACATCTACATCTTAAGAGATAGTGACTCTTACTTAAAAGTTGTATGTGGAAAGTCTATGGCCAAAGTAGACTTGTTTCATGTGAAAGATCTAGGAACATATCTTTTCTATAAGATGATGTTAGGAACCAGCCTTGGTGACAAGCTAAATCTTTCAAAGATAAAAAAGTAACTTCATTTTAACTATCTCTGGTTAGTATGTCAGGCTAATTAAGGTTAGGCTAGCTCGGTGATACACTGACCATAACTAACCACTGCACATGACTGCATGGAAAGATAACACAGATAACAGTGACCAACTACAATGCTTATGTTTGTACTTTTCTTTCACTGCTGAAAAAGTAAATAAATTTAATTTAAAATTTTCCACAGAATCTAAAAAACTTGATTTACTAAAAGTTTTTAAATTGATCCATTATCATAGAACCAAAATAGTGTAGTTTTATACCTTTTATTGGTACAATATACAACTCAGAAGACCAAACACCTGCAACTTACAACTTTAAAAAACCTTCATTTTACAGTTTCTTTTCCTGGTGTATTCTATTAGATCCTCTTTAAAAAATTAAAAGTACTGTGCTACACATTGCGGTGATCTCAACAGGAGGAGAAAACAATTATTTTTCAACAGAGTTCCTGGTGCTAACAACAGAGACCGCCAGTAATTTGCTAGTATAATCATGTCTCCATGCAAATCATGAATGAAGGACATGATTTTTAAAAAATAACTCCTGAGGATAATTTGCAGGTACATAATTTAACTTCTAAATTGCTCTGTTTCAAGGATGCCTCTACAGAGAATAGTTGAAACAATAAGAAAATAAACTTTAAATGTTATATAAGACATTCAATGTATTTTCCTTCAAAATATATTTCACTGACTTAACAGATATTCCAGGTAGGAAAGCACTGGTTTTATACTGGAATTTAGACATTTTCATTAGTTCAGAAGTCTTCATTAAGAAAAACCTGTGTCTTATTGAAGCACTGAGTCATAAGATTAAAAATGGTCCAATATTATTTTCTATTCCAGACAATATTATCTTTTGTGTTCCCAACGCTCAACTCATCCACCTAACTGGTACATCACACATGTGAAATAGGTTCTTTAGTACTCTGAACCATTAGCCATGTGTCCAAGATAACTTATGTTCACAAATAGAGAAATACTCACATTTTTGCATAGAAATGAAAAATGAGGAAATTCAGCAGTTAGATTTATGAATAGATAATTTAAAAGATTCTCATTTAGCTATTTATACATGTATCAGCAGCATGGAGGTCCTGGTCACTCCCTTCACTCAGAGTAGCCTACAATAGTTGACTGGAAATGGCACTGCTTCTGCCCCTACCCTGGGTCTCACATATAGTGTGAAACATAATTTTCTTGGGGTTTTTCTGCTGCTACCCCGCCTGCTACCCTACTTCCCAATAGATGTGGTAAAGGTCAGGGGGTTCATCCTCCCCACTTTACTCTTTCAGTTCCTACTACTGCTGAATTATCTCTTTCACATCCTTCCTCTTCTATCCATTCTGCATCAGTTCAGTTCAGTTTAGTCACTCAGTCATGTCCAACAATTTGCAACCCCATGGACTGCAGCACACCAGGCCTCCCTGTCCAACACCAACTCCCGGAGTTTACTCAAACTCATGTCCATTGAGCTGGTGATGCTATCCAACCATCTCATCCTCTGTCATCCCCTTCTCCTCTCGTCTTCAACTGTTCCCAGCATCAGGGTCTTTTCCAATGAGTCAGCTCTTCGTATCAGGTGGCCAAAGTATTGGAGTTTCAGCTTCAACATCAGTCCTTCGAATGAACACGCAGGACTGATCTCCTTTAGGATGGAAGGGTTGGATCTCCTTGCAGGTCCAAGGGACTCTCAAGAGTCTTCTCCAACACCACAGTTCAAAAGCATCAATTCTTTGGTGCTCAGCTTTCTTTATAGTCCAACTCTCACATCCATACATGACTACTGGAAAAACCATAGCCTTGACTAGATGAACCTTTGTTGGCAAAGTAATGTCTCTGCTTTTGAATATGCTGTCTAGGTTGGTCATAACTTCCTTCCAAGGAGTAAGCATCTTTTTATTTTATGGCTGCAATCACCATCTGCAGTGATTTTGGAGCCCAGAAAAAATAAAATCAGCCACTGTTTCCACCATTTCTCCATCTATTTAACATGAAGTGATGGGACCAGATGCCATGATTTTAGTTTTCTGAATGTTGAGCTTTAAGCCAACTTTTTCACTCTCCACTTTCACTTTCATCAAGAGGCTCTTTAGTTCTTCTTTGCTTTCTGCCATAAGGGTGGTGTAATCTGCATATCTGAGGTTATTGATATTTCTCCCAGCAATCTTGATTCCAGCTCGTGCTTAATTCAGCCCAGCGTTTCTCATAATGTACTCTGCATATAAGTTAAATAAGCGGGGTGACAATATACAGCCTTGATGTACTCCTTGTCCTATTTGGAACCAGTCTGTTGTTCCATGTCCAGTTCTAACTGTCGCTTCCTGACCATCCATTCTGCACAAATGCAAATATAAAACACAAGTGTATTCATGTATTTCCCTGAAACACAATCACACCAGGCAGTTGGGTTAAATATTTGGGTGTGCATCTTGGGATGCAAGAGCATTGTATCACAGCACAGCATGGCACATACTATGAAAGTGAATATCAGATGTCTCTGTCCATTGGCAGTACTTGCTACTAGGCAGGACCTGTGCTTAGGATCTAGCCCCTGATGTCTTGCAGGGCCATCTCCCCTACCTCCTGTTATTCTTCACTGCTTTTCCTGGTCTTGGAACACTTGATTCATCCACCTCTGGCTGAAGCAAAACATTCTTCTTCATGATGCAGGCAATGTCTTCTTTGTCCACTTTTTAGTTCATTTAGACAAGCTCCAAATGCAGATCAAAGATGGTTCACTAAAATGTTTTTGCTAAATAAGACATTTTTTTTTCCATGAGAAATTCCGTTATCTGCTCTTGAGCTGCCCACCTGTCCCCCCACCCACACACACAGACAGGTTTTTTTTTTTCAGCATACTCACATCTTGAAGGCCATTCAAGGCCATTCACCCTGCTTAATACCAGCAGGATATTAAGTTTTTGAAGAGTCCTAGGGAAGAGACCTAGGATACATTCCCATGTTCTCCCTATTCCCTCCTGACCATAACCAAACCCCAAGCCCTGTTAATTCTGCTGGAAACATCTCTCTTCCTTCTTGGTGTGTTAGTCACTAAGTCATGTCCGACTCTTTGTAACCCCACAGACTGTAGCCCCCCAGGTTCCTCTATCCATACGATTTCCCAGGCAACAATACTGGAGTGGGTTGCCATTTCCTTCCCCAGGGGTCTTACCAACCCAGGGATCGAACTTGGGTCTCCTGCAATAAAGGTAGATTCTTTACCATCTGAGCCACCAGGGAACCCCTCTCTTCCTTCTACTGTTACCCTAGTACAAACCACCACTGTCTTTTCACCAGTGTTAGTTAAACAGCCTCCTAATCTATTGTTGGAAGGAAAAAAACATGCTCTACCAACTTATGTCCAAGTGGTTAGGGGCCTGAAAATTAATTGATGACAGACGGATTGACAGAAGAAAAGTTAATTTTCACATGCAAGTGAGAATACCTCATAAGAAGTGACTCCCCAAACATCTAGGAGTAAGGGTTTGTATACAGTTTTAATGAAGAGGGGTGGGGGAGATAAGGGATTCAAAAGATGGAAGGTTCTGATGAGGTTTGTGCATAAAATTTTCTGGAATGCCCCAGTGCCCAAGGCCAGCCACCTCTCTGACTAGAGACTTCCCCAGAGACTGGGTTTGTGGCAGCTGGCTCCCATAAGGCACTGCTTTAGTCAGATAAGGGAAGTTCTGATAAGATTACTTTCTGCAGATGTTTTCATTTTGAAGTAATCGACATTCCCTCTTGGTGGGTTGATGATCCCTATACTATCTCCCCACAATCACTCTTGTTTCCACAAATCTGTTCACATTGCAGACAGAATGATATTTCTAAAACACCTGATCACGACACTTGCTTTCTTAAAAACACTTCTGTAACTTTTCACTGCCAAGGATTATGATTTATAATCCTAGATTTCCCACTTGCCTGCTAAAGCTTAAAGAACCAAAGAATAAAATTGTATAAATCTAGCCTACATTTTGATTTACATAGCAAGAAAGGTAAGGCAAGGTAGGTAAATTATGATATATTAAAAAAAAAATAGTCTTTTGTGCCATGCCACGTTTTGAATCTATGTCTTTCATATTTTACTTCTAAAATTCATACTTGGGGCAGTGTTCCAGGTACCAGATTTTTTCTCTTCAGTTTTAATTAACACTTCATTCCTTTAGGGCCTTACTGAAACGCATGGCTAAGTAAGTTCATAATAAGCTTATTCTTATTAGTGTTAATAAGTTAATGTACTATGCATTTCCACATACAGCATTTCTATTTTAATAAAGTTATTCGTGACTTATTCCACAGGATGACCTATAAAAAGGCATTTCAGACCTTGAAGCAATAAACTGAGGGGAAAATGTAAGCAAATGGGCTTTGAACACCTCTTAAACCCAAGGTTCTTGCCCTGCCTGTGAATAGAACTGACCCTGAAGGGAAGAATTCTATTGCCTTTGTATAATCTGCATTCCTCAGGACAGGGTTTCATGCTGCTGTATATTCCTCTATTATGTAGCACAACCTCGGTGTACCAACAGGGATATTTTGCCATCCAGCTGTGATTCCCACATACTTGAACTGTCCATATGCTTTTTAAATAGCTTTATTCAGATATAATTTACATGCTACAAAATTCACCCTTATTTGAAGGGTAGAGTTGAGTGAGTTTTAGTATATTTTCAGAACTGTGCAACTGTTACCACTATCTAATTTTCAAACATTCTCATCATCCTCAAAAGAACCCCCAAAAGAACTATCAGTAGTCATTCCCTGTCCCCACTCCCTCTACCCCAACCCAGCACTAAGTAACAAATCATCTATTTTCTGATTCTATAGATTTGCTTATTCTGACCTTTTTGTACAAATGGAATCATACAACATGTGACCTTTTGTGAGTGGTATCCTTCACCTAAGCATAATGTTTCCAAGCTTCCTTCATGTTGTAGCATATATCAGTACTTCATTCCTTTTTGTCGCCAAATAATATTCCATTGCACGAATGTGCCACCATTGTTTATCCATAAACGAGTTCATGGATATTTGGGTTGTTTCCACTTTTTGTCTATTGTGGATATTGCTGCTATGAACATTAGTACACATGTTGATGCAAACATATGTTTTCAATTCTCTTGCTTGTGTACCTTGTTGTAGAATTATTGGTATGGTAATTCTACATTTAACTTTTTGAGAAAAGGCCAAACTGTTTCCAAAGTGGCTACACCAGTTTATATTCCCATCAGCAAGGTATGAGTATTCTGATTTCTCCACACCTTTGAAAGTGAAAGTGAAGTCGCTCAGCCATGTCCGACTCTTTGCGACCCCATGGACTGTAGCCCACCAGGCTCCCCCGTCCCTGGGATTCTCCAGGCAAGAACACTGGAGTGGGTTGCCATTTCCTTCTCCAATGCATGAAAGTGAAAAGTGAAAATGAAGCCACTCAGTCGTGTCTGACTCTTCGAGACCCCATGGACTGCAGCCTACCAGGCTCCTCCGCCCATGGGATTTTCCAGGCAAGAGTACTGGAGTGGGGTGCCATTGCCTTCTCCAGGAGATCTTCCCAACCCAGGGACTGAACCTGGGTCTCCCGCGTTGCCGGCAGACACTTTACCATCTGAGCCACCGGGGAAGCCTCCACACCTTTGCCAACCCTCATTACCGCCATCCTAGTGGGAGTGAAGCAGCATCTCATTATGGCTTTGACTTGCCTTTCCCTAACAACTAATGATGTTGATCATCTTTACATGTGCTTACTGGCCATTTGTATATCTTCCTTGGAAAAATGTCTATTCACATCCATTGCCCATTTTTATTGTTGTTTTTTCTAATTATTAAGTTATAAGATTTATTTATAACCCTAACCCTAACTTTCAGATACATGATTTACAATATAGTCTCCCATTTTGTGAGTTATCTCTTCCCCCTTTTTTTTTTTTTTTTGGTCAATTTCTTTTGAAGTAGAAAATTTTTTAATTTTGAGAAAGTCTGGTTTTTCTGTTTTGTTTTTCTTGCTTATTCCTTTGGAGTCATATCCAAGAAAATATTGCCTAAGCTACAGTCACAAAGGTTTGCTTTCACGTTTTTTTCCCTAATAGTTTAATAATTTTAGCTCTTAAGGTCTAAGATTAAATTAACTTTTGATTAAGTTTTGTATATGGTGTAAAGCGGGTATCTAACTTCATTCTGTTTCATGTGGGTATCCAGTTATCCCAACACACTTTTTTGAAACTGCATATGCTTTTAAACCATGCACTGGGAAGCTGTTAAGTTAGCAGGTATGTTAGCTATCTGTTACTGAGTAACCTAGTAAGCAAATTCAACTCTGAGAGACTTTAGGTATCAGCGCTTGGTTCTGTAGATTTGTATATACTGTGTCTCTTCTCGATTTTGAATATTTTATGACTTTTGTTCCGTTGAGTACCTCAGATGTTTGGATGCATTTCTCTTCCCCAAAGTAAATATATAACTTAATGTATATAAGGTTATTATGGGTGGGAGCTGCCACAAGTAATTATTCTTGACCTACATTATGTCAGCAATTCATCCATTTATTTCCTCCAGAAAAACGTATTGAGTGTCTACTATGTGGTTATGGATATAATGCTGAGCTTACAGTAATAAACAAAAAATACATTCTAGAGAGAAGCAGCAATAACAAAAACAAAATGCCCAGAAGTAAATGTATAATATGTGAAGTATTAATGTTGATATATATTAAGAAAAAAAAATGAAAGCCAGAGGAAGAGAGTAGAGAGTAAGGCAGAAAGAGTGAGCAATCTCTTTGGTTAAGGCAATATTTAGCCAGAAACTGGAAGTCTCCAGGGAACTATCAATGCAGATGTGCTAAGGTAGAGTGTTCCATGCAGCAGGAGAAGCAAGTGAGTGACCTGAGATGGGATATGCTTGAAGTGAAGTGACTCAGTGTCCGACTCTGTGTGACCCCAGAGACAGCAGCCCACCAGGCTGGGATTCTCCAGGGAAGAACGCTGGAGTGGGTTTGCCATTTCCTACTCCAATGCATGAAAGTGAAAAGTGAAAGTGAAGTCGCTCAGTTGTGTCCGACTCTTAGCGACCCCATGGACTGCAGCCTACCAGGCTCCTCCATCCATGGGATTTTCCAGGCAAGACTACTGGAGTGGGTTGCCACTGCCTTCTCCAGAAGTGAAGTGAAGTGAAGTGAAATTCACTCAGTCATGTTTGACTCTGAGACTCCATGGACTAAATAGTCCATAGAATTCTCAAGGCCAGAATACTGGAGTGGGTAGCCTTTCCCTTCTCCAGGAGATCTTCCCAACCCAGGGATCAAACCCAGGTCTCCCACATTGCAGGTGGATTCTTTACTAGTTGAGAAGCCTGGAACTGAGTTCAAATTTTCTCCCTCCCTCTGTAATTCCAATGCCAAGATAATTTCTATATACATCCCTATTTCAATACAGTTTCTTTTCTAAAAACATTTTTCCATAATTGATTATATATTGTACCATATCTAAGAAGATTCTGTTTGGATGTTTCAAAACTAGATAAATTTAAAACTAAGACAAAAACAACAAAACACTCCCAAACTTTTCCTATATTACATTTCACATCCGATGAAGCCCAGTTTCTAATATTGCAACTTCAATCCAATTGAGCAAACATAACTGAATGCCTTGGTGATGTTTCCTAAATTGTAATTTATGGACCATATTTATGGCTCAGAACTTTCAACAGGGACTTGGCAATGGTTTGAGTGATTAAAGACAGTTAGTCAGGCCTCGGTAGTTTATAACTATGCTTGTATGCTTGTGTTCTGACAATACGGAATGTAGTGAATGTCACCACAGTGACTGAATTCCAAGGAGCTGTATGTTGAGGAAAATGGGTGGCTTATGAACAGCCTACGTTGAGCATCATAGGCTATGCCACACCGGGTGTGTATCATGAGCTCAATTTGTCATCTATGCCACATATGGCTGTGCTAATTTAATGACTCACTGGAGTTAATGTTAGCAAATCATTGTTGCCTATATGCTATGTTCCCACTGAATAACAATAACCAAAGAGAACTTATATTTGCTATGAAATTTTCAATGCACAATGTCAATGTCTATAAAGTTATAGACATTGTTAATACTTTTCTTTAAAAGTCATATTTTTGACAGTAATGCCCTGAAAATCAATGGCCCAACATTTCTCTATTCCCTCTTACCATGTTTGTGATTTCTGTTTTGGGTTACTTGAGGCAGTTGGCAAACCTTAAGTGGCCTGGATATGTGAAAGTAAGGTGTTTTGATATTTTCAATATTTAAACTTGGAACATTCCAGAATGCCCTAAATTAAAATGCAATTATGAGATGCCTTTTTGCCTTTTCACCAAATATATTCATTCCTACAGTGTTAGCCACTCATCATGTCCAACTCTTTGTGATCCCATGAACTGTAGCCCACCAGGCTCCTCTATCTATGGGATTTCCCAGGCAAAAATACTGGAGTGGGTTGCCATTCCCTTATCCAGGAGATATTCCCTACCCAGGATCAAACCCAGGAGACCTGCACTGCAGGTGGATTCTTTACCATCTGAACCACCAGGGAAGCCCTTATTCATTCCTACCCACCACCTAAAATAATCCTTCCTTCCCTCAAACTCACATTAAAACACTTTCCTCTTGCCTAGCACTTCTTTTGCCTTATTTTCCTCACTGGGTTATACATCTGCTGAATGCCAACACCTAAGAGCATATCCTTGGGCTGGAGGGTTCTCAGTAAATATTTACTGATGAATTATTATTATGGCCTGGAAGTACAAGGGAGATAAATATCAGAATGATCCCATGGGGTTCAGTTTTGTTTGGCTTCTTAGTTTTGTTTCTTTAATTCAAAAAGCTTTGGTTAAAAAAAAAAAAAAAGAAAAGAAGTGGGAAGAAAAGTTTAAAGTATGTTATTTCTTTAGGGATTTCTTTTTTCCTTTGGTTTTACCTGCCCTATGGTTACAAACAGAATTCACCTTAAAAACAAAACAAATATTGTATTGAGTCCTAATGGTTATTTCCTTTGAATGTGGCTGGAATGGTAGTCTTGAAAGGGTGTTACCAGATTACATATTTGCCAAGAAAGGAAGGTGGAGCTGTGTGGGAATGAAGCTTTGTTTAGTCAGGCTGTATAATGTTTTGCTGAGACATGTTGGGAAAAGCAATCCAAAGTAATGTGGACTCACTATGAAATCAGTCTGAAGCATACCTTATAAAACTTAGAGATTGTTTTGTTATCCTCTTGGAAATTCACATACCAGAAATGTTAAGGAAAATTAACTCATACACACACACACACACACACACACACACACACTCACAAACAGTCCCTTTGTGTGGGACTTGAAACATTTGTGGGACTTGAAAAACAGTACACGTAAAGGCCACATATAAAAACATTAATATAAAACATGGTTCAATTCAGTTCAATTCAGTCGCTCAGTCGTGTCCGACTCTTTGCAACCCCATGAATTGCAGCATGTTAGGCCTCCAAGTCCATCACCAACTCCTGGAGTTCACTCAAACTCACGTCCATTGAGTCGGTGATGTCATCCAGCCATCTCATCCTCTGTCGTCCTCTTCTCCTCCTGCCCCCAATCCCTCCCAGCATCAGAGTCTTTTCCAATGAGTCAGTTCTTCGCATGAGGTGGCCAAAGTACTGGAGTTTCAGCTTTAGCATCATTCCTTCCAAAGAACACCTAGGACTGATCTCCTTCAGAATGGACTGGTTGGATCTCCTTGCAGTCCAAGGGACTCTCAAGAGTCTTCTCCAACAACACAGTTCAAAAGCATCAATTCTTTGGCACTCAGCTTTCTTCACAGTCCAACTCTCACATCCATACATGACTACTGGAAAAACCATAGCCTTGACTAGACAGACCTTTGTTGGCAAAGTAATGTCTCTGCTTTTGAATATGCTGTCTAGGTTGGTCATAACTTTCCTTCCAAGGAGTAAGCGTCTTTTTATTTCATGGCTGCAATCACATCTGCAGTGATTTTGGAGCCCCCAAAGATAAAGTCAGCCACTGTTTCCGCTGCTTCCCCATCTATTTGCCATGAAGTGATGGGACTAGATGCCATGATCTTAGTTTTCTGAATGTTGAGCTTTAAGCCAACTTTTCACTCTCCTCTTTCACTTTCATCTGCCATAAGGGTGGTGTCATCTGCATATATAAGGCTATTGGTATTTCTCCTGGCAATCTTGATTCCAGTTTGTGCTTCTTCCAGTCCAGCATTTCTCATGATGTACTCTGCATATAAGTTAAATAATCAGAGTGACAATATACAACCTTGACGTACTCCTTTTCCTGTTTGGAACCAGTCTGTTGTTCCATGTCCAGTTCTAACTGTTGCTTCCTTACTTGCATATAGGTTTCTCAAGAGGCAGATCAGGTGGTCTGGTATGCCCATCTCTTTCAGAATTTTCCACAGTTTATTGTGATCCACACAGTCAAATGCTTTGGCATAGTCAATAAAGCAGAAATAGATGTTTTTCTGGAACTCTCTTGCCTTTTTGGATGATCCAGAAGTTGGTAATTTGATCTCTGGTTCTTCTGCCTTTTCTAAAACCAGCTCCAACATCTGGAAGTTCACGGTTCACATACTGCTTAAGCCTGGCTTGGAGAATTTTGAGCATTACTTTACTAGCGTGTGAGATGAGTGCAATTGTGCAGTAGTTTAAGCATTCTTTGGCATTGACTTTCTTTGGGATTAGAATGAAAACTGACCTTTTCCAGTCCTGTGGCCACTGCTGAGTGGCCATGGTTAGTATCTTCAAATAAAGTATGCTCTTTCCTCCTACCTTAAAAATAAATCTTTGCTGTGCCATGTTCACATGGACTGTAGCCCCCCAGGCTCCTCTGTCCATAGGATTCTCCTGGCAAGAATACTGGAGTGGGTTGCCATTTCCTTCTCCAGGGGATCTTCCCCACCAAGGAATTGAACCCAAGTCTCCTCCATCTCCTGCACTGAAGGCAGATTCTTTATTGCTAAACACCAGGGAAGCCCCAAGTTAAAATTTAAAATTCTTTGAAGGGGCTTCCCTGGTGGTCCAGTGGCTAAGACTCCATACTTCCAATGCCGGGGGCCAGGTTCAATCCCTGTCAGGGAAGTAGATCTCACATGTCACAACTAAAAGTTCATACGTTGCAACTAAAAAGGTCCCACCTGCCGCAACCAAGACCTGGTGCAGTCAAATAAATAAATATTTTTTAAAACTTTCTAAAATTCTTTGATAACCTTGGAGCTTCCTGTTTAAAGAGTGGAGATCCTGGAAGAGCCTGCCTAACAGCCCACAGCCCAGGGCCCCCACCCTTCTCTTCCCATCCCCAGCTCCACCTTATAAGATGAGAGGTCTCAAGAGTAGCAGGTGGCCATATCTACTCACATATGCATATCATAGCCCCTGTAGACAGCTGCCTCTTGGGCCTCCCTCAGGCTTAGGGATGTTTCATGCAAATGGAACAACCCATGCCTGGGGACTGGGGAAGAAACTAAGCAGGCTGGGGCCTTTTGGGTGGGGTAGTCTGGAATTCCAGTAACCAGAGAAGGCCGAGAGACAAGTTCAGTCTTTACAGGGTAGGCACCATCCCCTTTAGTTCCTGATTCTTTGTCTTGTGCAAAGGGCGGTAGTCAGAGGAAGGGCAGAGAGATTTTCTGAAGTAGAAGGCCCAGAACAGATGCCCTTCTTGCTGAATCAAAGAGCAATACTGTGTGTATATATATGTGTGTGTGCGTGCATGCCAAGCTCTGGTGCCTATGTATCTTTTAAAATATTAAAAAAAAAATTTATTTTTTTAAATATTTGAAAATACATTTGAAATATACTCATGTATTAAGGGAGGGTATAACCTTATGGATGATCTGAAAGGATGAGCAATACAACAGATTTGTCATTAGGTGCACTCAACAATTAATTGACTGTGGACATCGAAATACTTTGAATAATGATCTATTATAAAAGAATGAGATTGAAGCTCCTTTTAGAAAGGCCTAGAAAGCTTTCTCTCATCCACCTACAGAAGGATCAATTTCATCTCACTTCTTAATGCACTGCTCTGTCTGAGGGAAAATGAGGAGGATTATTTTCTGCAGAGTCCTGCAGGAACCTCCTCTAGGTGTGGATCCTCCTTTAGCGAGGTTCCCTTCAGCTAGGTTTTGGTATCTTCACAATCTTACCTTGAATGCCCTTGCTCTCTTGTATGCACTCTGGAAGAGATTTTCTTAAAATTTCACAGCCTTTCATCTCATGAGCTGCTGAATATTTTAACCAATAGAGAGAACAAAAGCGCAATCTTTAGTCTTTTGAAGGAAAAAGGCCCTAACTATATTTACTTTAGTGGAATGGTAACATGAAAGGAGATGATCAATAAAATGAAGCACGTGAATAAGACCATTTTTTTGTGTGTGAACGTGGTTTTTTACTTTTTTGAAAGATGATGTTTCAGCTAGAGTCTATTTCAGAAGTGGAAAAGTCAAAGACTTGTGTCTAGATAATAGGAGAAGCCACTAAGTTATATAAGATGCAGTTAAGTAATCCTTAGTAAAATGAATCAGATGTTTGAGCAGATATTGCAAATACACATATGTGAACCACTCAGGTTAACATTGTATTTAATCTTGGACAACTTGAACTACTGAATTTAATCTGCTATGATCTGATTTGCCAGAATTTGAAATGAGACAAGGTATATTCCTGATATTTTAAGTGATCCACACCCTGGATCATGATCATTATGACTATCTGTAGGTTTCCTTACACATAATCATGTTCTCAAATATGTTGTTACTATGTGAAGAAGAAAGTGGGTAACTGGCCTACGTGAATAAACAGAGGAAGTGAGCAAGTGTATACGCTGCCTGAGGACAAGGACATCTCACTGGCTGACCACCCTCTTTCCAGAATCTAGAATCTAGAGAGGCCCATGGTAGGGTCCTTAGAAGCATTTGATGGCTAACAAAAGAATAAGTGAATTAATGGAAGTAATTTAATCAAGTACTCACTATGGCCCAGAGATGAGTGTTTTATTTGATTAGTGTTTGGTATACTATATGGAATTAAGTCTTCAAAGTGAAGAAAATGAAAATCAACATGGTTATATAACCTGCCCAAGAGAATTTGTGAAATGATGGACCCACCTACCAACTACACTATCATTTTATTGATATTTTTATTTCTTCATATTTATATATATATCACAGATTTAAATATTAGCTGTGATTGGCATATAAAGAATGTAATAGTTATACATAGTAACTTCCTTTCAAGGCTACCAGTATATTTGAAAGAGGGAAGCCAGTAACCTGTGATCTAAAATGGAAAAATTATATGCACTTATAATCCTGGCTCCTCTGCTTTAGGGAGAGGCACAATTGCTGAACAGACTTCTAACCTCCTTCTGGTGGTGATCAGTAATCAGGGACCTGTGATGGCCACACACAGCAGAAAGAACAAAGCTTCATGTGTTCTCCAGAACCTTTCTTTTCAACATGCTCTGATTTCCTGGGCTCTGGGCCTTGATTACCTGGAACCACAGCTCTAGTCAGCTGTGCCTGCCCTCATCTGGCTTCCCTGGATGCCAGCCTAAAGTACAACAATCTCATGCCCCTCCCAGCCTTGCGTCTACCTCCCCTGGCCTTCCCGAGGCTCTCAAAGGATGGTTTCTGCCAGAACCTATCTGGCTCATTACACTCCTCTGCATGTTCACTTAGCCTACGTAACCTCATGACCACCTAAGCAGTGAACTGCGGAAAACCTTAGGAGTCCTAAAAAAACAACTGAAAAATAAGTTAGCTCTTACTTTAAACTGTCTTTTATGTTACTGTATTATAGTACTTCTGTGGGTCTTCCCTTTGTTCAGATAGGCTCTAGAGGTGAATCTTTAAGAATATGAATATCAGGTTTTCTCTCACTGCAGGTATCGCAGGTATCTGACATTTGCAAAAGGACTATAGAGTGTCTGTGTGTGTATACTGGATCGACTTTGGGTTGTTTTGCTAAGGTACTGCTAAATGTTAGTTTGAACTGAAATGAGGGGGTCTTGTGAAAAATGAAATTAAATATAAACTGTAAATACTGATGAAAACCAAACAAACCCACATCAGATAGTGTTCTTGCCACTGGCAATAAGCATTTTTGACTGGGATGATGTAGTGCCTTCCACAGGCACTTTAGAAAGTGAAAGTGTTAGTTGCTCAGTTGTTTCTGAGTCTTTGTGACCCTATCTATGGACTATATAGCCTGCCAGGCTTCTCTGTCCATGGAATCCTCCAGGCAAAAATACTGGAGTGGGTCGCCATTCCTTTCTCCTGGGGTTCTTCCAACCCAGGGATCGAACCTTTGTCTCCTGTGGCTCCTGCATTGCAGGCAGATTCTTTACCGTCTAAGCCACCAGGGAAGCCCCACTTTCATTTTCACACACAGTTTAGAGAGCACAGTTTAAAAAAAAAAATCACACGTTATTAATGTCTTTAGGGAACTGTTTTCCTTGTCAAGGACAAAGATCAAGAGGATGAGAGAGAGAGAAAATGGTAACTGGATTTCTCTAACAGGAACTTGAGCTAATGTTACCTCACTGCAAAATGACGTGTATTAAAAAGATATTCATTCTTAAATATGAATTGTATTAATCATTAAAGCCATTTTCAAGCCCTCATGAAAAAGATAAAGTGTTTTCTAGTTTCTAACCTGTGAAACCTAACAACAGGCAGATAAAATATGGGAAGTGTTTCAACTGAACTAATTTGTTTTAAACACCTGATATTAAATATTTGGTTAAAATTTTCCCTACCAAGACTCAGTTTCGAATAGTAGATGTTAATTTCAGAGTGTCTCAGACACTAAATGTACTTGCTTGTGTTGTAACTAGATTGCTTTATACAGAAAAAAGGTATTTTTAGACTATGTCAGAGCTAAAACTGTTGGCAACAGAGAGTTTGTGAATTCACATGAAGGCAGCACGGCTTATAAAATGAGCAGAGCCCTGGGAACAAGAACTACATTTGACTTTGTTCCTAACTTTGCCAATAACCAGTCTGCTGAACTTGGACAAGCCATTCGATCTCCTTTGGCATTCAGTGTTTCTCACTGTAAATGAAGGGCTGGGCTCTGACTTATAAAGTCAATTAAAATGATGAAATCATGTGATTTTTTTTCTAGAAGTTTCTTTCAAAATACACACTGCTTTTTTAATTTATGTCTGGGCCTATCCTAAAGGTATTGGACCTTATCCAATCATAGCTTTGGCAAATAATACAGCCACTGAAAAGCTACTTGCGTCACTTGGTTTTATTTTTTCACGCTCAAACAATACCTGGCAAATAAAGAAAAGATCCTGAATTGTGATTGGCACAATGATACATGGTCAGCTGCACTGAGCATTTCAGCAAACTCTCTCTCTCTCTCTCTTTCTCTCTCTCTCTCTATATATATATATATACACATACATATGTAATCATCAGGGTGCAGAATGAAGGTGAGCACTGATCTGTAATTACCTGCATTTGCAAACCAAACCAATGTTGTAAATTGTGGGTGTGGGACAAATGCCAAAAGCCTGACTGTGTAATGCAGTTTCTTTACGTCGATATCCAGTGTTGTTATTGTAGCATAATTTCCATGCTCTCCTACTCACTGGCTTCTCCACTGGAATGCACACACAACAACTTTTTCTAGCCCTCCCCCTCCTAGATCTTCAATTGCATTTATCACCAGAGTCCATCCTTTATTCTGTGTACCCTCTCATTTCTGTGACCCTACTCAACCTTCTGGCTTGGCTCTCACTCTTCTCTCTATATCTCAAATTTGGCTTTAATACAAGATATATTCCTATACCCTGTGCCTTTTTCTCACTGGCTCTCACTCCCTTAGAGTTGTCTTGACTAACTGTCACTGCTTTAGGGATAGCTCCAAACTGACAGCTTTATTTTTGATCTCCTTTATACAGCAGCCTGGCATGCTGCAGTCCATGGGGTTGCAAACAGTCGGACATGACTTAACGACTGAACAACAACATACAGTTTAAAAATAACTCCCCATTGGTTATATACTCTTATTCATTCATTCATTCATTCATTCATTCACTGGGCAGAGAACATACTATGAAAGGACTATTTTAGGTCAGTGGAATATTTGAGAAATCATTTTTAAAACATGTCATTTCTAGAAAGAAGTATTATGTGAAGTGTCTCAATATTTGCTGGACACTCAGAAAGCATTGTCAGTTTTTTATATGTCTAAATTAAATGTCCTACTTTTTAAATTAATGACATGTTTTTAATGATTTAGAAATTACTTAAGAGAAATAGAATTTAAGAAGAAGTCTTTGGGGTTCTTAGAATATATTCATTTCAGCACAAAGAATCTTGTATGTGACATGTAAGATGCATTTGTACTGCCTTTCATGAAACAGCCTGTAGCTGAATTACTCATCCCACTTCTTGTCTCCTGTCTACCATCCTAAACAATTTCCTACACCTGCTGCCAGAATCAGCTTTCTCCATCTCTGTTTATAGCATCCTTTGTTTGGTCACCCAGTTTTATTAATACAACAGAGAAACCCCTTGCTCTTCCTGTTCCCTCTTTTCCTGCATTCCTTTCTCCTCTCAGATAGTACGTGGATTCTTGCCTCACATTCTTTTTCAAAAGTAACCCTCTGACTTTTCTCTGCCCCTCCCTAAGTGAAAACATCCTGCATTTGCAATATTGCAACTATCTGTTCACTTACAGTCTCAATTCTCTAACAAGTTCCCCATGAAACCTGCCAGCTGAATCTCTGTAAAGTATTTTATACCATGCTTCTGTATCATAAGTAGTTTTTCAAGGAATACAGGATGAAGTCTAAACCCTGCACATTCAAGACCCACCACAACTCTCTGATCCCATCAAGAAAAGTTAAATTGCTGTGTTTTGAAATAGAAGAGGGACAGTTTAGAACTGAGAATTTTAATGTAAGGAGAGTTTTGATTCTTAACAGAGTTTGTTTAATCTCATATCTGTAGATCTGTTGGGAGATCATCTTTTTCTGCAAACAGGAATAAGAATAAACAACTGTGGAAACAGATTTTTAGAAAAAATACATTGACAAAGGGAATAAAAAGGGCAGAAAGCAGAGGGATTTGGCCTCCTGTCTGAGTGAGGCTGGGGCCTCCCAGACACACTAGGATACTCTGGAAGCCTAAGGAGGTAATATCTCACAAGAGAGCATTTAATATCAAGGTCAGATAGAAATGAAGCAAGAATCTGATGTGTTTATGTATTAAAGCCTATGAGAAAAGACTTAAGAGTTAACGCAAGAAACTGTAAATATTCAATATTTGATACTGCTCCTTAAATTGGAATAACATATCTTAAAAACATGTTTTAAGAAGGACTTGTCCTTATTATAATCTTTTTTCAATCTATACAATTTACTTTAAGTATACTTTAAATAGAAAGCCTTGTGAGATGTGTGCATGCCAAGTTGCTTCAGTAGTATCCAACTCTTTGCAACCCTGTAGAGCGTTGCCTGCCAGGATCCTCTGTCCATGAGATCCTTCAGGCAAGAATACTGGAGTGGGTTGCTGTGCCCTTCTGCACAGGATCTTCCCGACCCAGGGATCGAACCTGTGGGATGTGTGAGACTTCCTAAAAGCTGAAAATACAAGAAGATAAAGATCCTCAAATACAATATCTGTATGATATCCAGTAGAACTGGCAACTCAAACCAATTAATTGAACCACACTCTAGAATTTTAATGTAAAGGGAAATACAGTACAGAACTTATAAGTGCTCTGGAGTCAGACCGCCCAGGTTCAAATCCTGGTTATGCCTTTATTAGCCAGGTATTTGTGGGTAAGTTACTTAATTTTTCTATGTTTCAGTTTTGTTAACTATAGAAGATAAATAATGAAACTACCTACCTCATAGAGTTGTGCTGGGGAATAAATGGGATAAGGCAGGCAAAGTGCTTAAAAAACGGCAGCAAGTATGTATTTGAAAGCTTATTAAGAATGCTGCAAAGTAGACAGTATTATATCTGTTTTACAGATTATGAAATCAAGCCACAGAGAGATTGCAATTTGCCTAAAGTAACACTAAGATCCACAGCCTCAACAAACTCCAAAATCTTAGCTCTTTCTCCATGCTGCCTCCTTGCTTTTGTGTTACTAGAGACAAGCTAATGCAGCAGATGTTGTCATCAGGGTTAACTATTGAAAGAGAGAAAAACACACAATGAATGGACAGTTCTGCACAAGTGCTGCAGGAGCACGGGTAAAAGGTGCTGAACTCATCTGGAAGGACTGGGGATGGCACCTACAGCAGTTTACAGCTAAATCGGGCCTTGAAGTGTGGACAGGAATTAGATCATGGGCTTTGGTGGGGTGGAGAGCGTCCTAAGCAGAGGCAACAGCAGACAACGCAGTGGAGAGGATGCTTAGCATGAGAAGGTACCACAAGGCTATGAGAGAAGACACAAAACATTCAGGATTTACAACAGATCAGCTCATCTGGAATGTGGAGTTTGGGGTAGGGTTGGGGCCTGGTTTTAAGGGGAAGAAGTTGAAGTGGTTCTTTTCTACTAGTCACGAAAATACGCGTCACGAAGAGGCCGCGCAAATGCTTGTATGCGATGCACAGGCCCCATTCAGTACCCTTAGTTGGACAGGTTAGTACTCATTCATTTTGAGGCGTAAGTCAAAATACTTTTAAATATAATGTATGCCTCAGGCCTGGGGAGGGCAGATCTGTCTACAGGTAGTGTATATTTTACAGGGAAAATGACCTCATGAATGACTGAGAGAAATTGCCACTTGCCTCTTCTAGGTATTCTTCCCTGAGGAAACTTATCTGCATTAGAATTATATGTTACAATTTCTTTGTTTCTAAAGGAAAAACATCTTCCTGATTTCTTGTGTGAAGAAAATATACTAATTTTGGTGTTTCAATCTAACCATTCTTACAGCAGTACATCATCTCTAGAGCATCTTTGTTCCTACAGATGGGCTACAGAAAAGTGTTGGCTTAGGGCCTCTTTAATCTTTACTCCTAACAGTCTTTGTTGTTTAATCACTAGGTCAGGTCCACCTCTTTTACAACCCCATGGACTTTAGCCAGAGGACAGGCTCCTCTGTCCATGGGATTTCCCAGGCAAGAATCCTGGAGTGAGTTGCCATTTTCTTCTCTGTTACTCCTAACAGTAGACTATCTCAAAATAATAGTGGGTCCTAATAGCACAAGTTTACTATTGAAACCATTTATTAAGAAGTAATTAAAATCTGAGGTACTTGGGCACTTTAGGAAATTTTAACACAGTACCTTCCTTACTCTGAAAGACAACTTTGTCCATCTAATGACTCCCCGGATAGTCTGTAGAAAAGTGATTTGCATGGTGCCAGCAAATTGAGAAATCATCCATCTTCACATTGTTAATATTGTTAATATCAGTGACAGCAGAACTCCTGTGGTGTAGTCTTTAATTCAATTTAAGCAATAAAATGTGACTGAGTGCCCAACTCTGTGTTAAGCACTAGGAATGTCTATGTGCACAAATATAAAATATCTATGATGTAATATGATAAGTACTAATATAGAAGTATGCATCAAATTCATATCTGCTTGAGAATCTAGAGAGAACATTCCCAAACCTGGAGCAAACAATTAAATAATTAATTTTTTCACTAGTAACTAGATGTGGGAGAGCTGAATCATTTTATATAGGTCAGAAAAACATCTGATTAGCACTAACTTGTCTAGTGTTTGATCTTAATTCAAATGAGTGATGATGTTACTGGAATTGTTAGTTCCCTTATCTTTTGAAACACTCATCTCCCCTTATATGCTCTAAAAATGCAAATTATGTAATATCCACCTGCTTAACTGGAAATGTTTCCTTAGATTATGTAATATTATTACAAGATATTTTTAAAGTCATAACTCTCTAAATTGTGATAGTTATTCCTAAGAACACTTAATGTGGTATTATAATTTATGCAATTAAGATTCTTTTGAGACTCTGAAAACACCAAAACATATTTCTCTAAAACTCTGAAGCAATTTTTTGGTTGTCTTTGAAGCAGAAACATTTTAATGTAATAAATCTGTGAGTCATCTGTCACTGCAATCTGAATATTTCAGTCTATTGAATGTGTGAAAGTGTTAGTCGCTCAATTGTGTCTGACTCTTGTGACTATAGCCCACCAGGCTCCTCCGTCCATGGAATTCTCCAGGCAAGAATACTGAAGTGGGCTGCCATTTCCTTTTCTAGGGAATCTTCCTGACCCAGGGGTTGAACTGGGTCTTCTAGCATTGCAGGCAGAGTCTACCATCTGAGTCACCAGGGGACCCCTCTTCAATCCATAATAAATTGTCCTCAATCTATTATTGATAATTTATTATGGATAAATCACAATTTTTAATCTAAACGGTCTTTACATTAAAATAATTTAAAGGAGTATCTTTGTCTAGCTAGGTCAGAATTTATATTTCCCACTTTACATGGAGAATTTCAGATTCAATATTTTCTCTACTTTTCCATAGGACAGTGACATCAGCTTCACTTGGCAACAGTGCTGATACTGTAACTTCTTTAGCTCATTTCTTTTTTTCCTAATTTCCTCATACCGAATAATCATATGGCAATGATACTAATTTTATATTAATGAGGCTATATTTCATTAAAAAAATCAGTACCTTAGTTTTTAGGTGTAGAAAAAAAGAAATATTGCTGGTTCTATGTATTTGAAATACAAAGTCCAAAAATGCCAAATTGGTTTCAAACATAATTCCTATTTATAATAGAATTAAACATAATAGAGGATCATAAATAATACATATTTCCAAATCTTCCCAAGTGTTAGAAACATGAAATAATTCTCACTGACTATACTATTAGAAAAAGTGTCCTGATATGTTTACAGCTAGATGGGCTTTCCTGGTGGTTCATACCTGTAGCATAGCACATAATTACCATTTTTTGTGGTAAGTACATTTAGTTCAGTTCATTTCAGTCGCTCAGTCGTGTCCAACTCTTTGTGACTCCATGAATTGCAGCACGCCAGGCCTCCCTGTCCATCACCAACTCCCGGAGTTCAAACTCACGTCCATCGAGTCAGTGATGCCATCCAGCCATCTCATCCTCTGTCGTCCTCTTCTCCTCCTGCCCCCAATCCCTCCCAGCATCAGAGTCTTTTCCAATGAATCAACTCTTCGCATGAGGTGGCCAAAGTACTGGAGTTTCAGCTTCAGCATCAGTCCTTCTAAAGAACACCCAGGACTGATCTCCTTTAGAATGGACTGGTTGGATCTCCTTGCAGTCTAAGGGACTCTCAAGAGTCTTCTCCAACACCACAGTACGTTTAAGATCTACTCAATTAGCAATTTGCAAGTATATAATACAGTATTATTAACTATAATCACCATATTATACATTAGGTCCCTAGGACTTACTTATCTTAAACTAGGCATTTGTACCATTTGATCAATACTTTTAGTGTTTAAAGTCCTTCCCCATGGGTTTGTTTGATCCTCAAAAATCTCAATATATTTAATAATATATAATACATATTAAATATAAGGAAATGGCAACCCACTCCAGTATTCTTGCCTGGAGAATCCCAGGGACAGAGGAGCATAGTGGGCTGCCGTCTATGGGGTCGCACAGAGTTGGACACGACTGAAGTGACTTAGCAGCAAGCAGCAGCAATCATCTTTGTTAAACAGAGAAAATACAAAATGTTTATATGTCCTATAACAGTGGTCAGTGGACTATGGCCCAGAGGCCAAATCTGACCCACCACTTGCTTTTGAAAACACAGCTTTATTGGAAGGCAGTCCTGCTCAGTCACTTACATACTGCTTATGGTGCAATGGCAGGACTGACTAGTGACAAGAGACAATTAGGCTCATAAATTCCTAAAACATTTACTATCTGGCCTCTCAATGAAAAAAAAAAATTTTGAGATCCTGTGCTATAGCAATTTTTCCTTAAGAACCATATTTAAATAGCCAAATTAAAACTTTTGATTATTGTCAAAATTAATAATGTCTGAACATTATATGTACATTTTCTGTGAGGAATTTGCATACCACAAGAAGTAAAATATGGAATTTCACAGCATTTAACACTATTACTTTATAATATAGGAAGCAGCATACCGAGATAGGCATGTGGACAATAAAATAACTATGGGAATTTTGATTTATTGATATTGCTGTGACTAGCCTGAACCAGAGAAGTTCAAAAAATGTTTCCTCTTAAAGTGAAATTAACACAATTGTAATTTAGTATGACACGCAAGTCCTTTCCTATCAATATTTTAGGTTAGCTGGCATGTAACTAGCTCTTAACAGAAGCAATTATCAAATAATTCTTATTTTTAAAATATGCACTAAGGCTGATTTACTTTTGGTCATCATTTCCTACCAGAGAGTTTTATACTTGAGCACAAATATCTGGCTCTTTTCTCAGAAACTTTGTCTTCAGACAAGATGCACTCTAATTCTATGATATGTGATGTAAAAATGTACCAATGATAATAGATTCTCACTAGTTAAATATAAAAATGAACTAAGTATAGAGTCTCTGGAAGGCATACATAACTTCAAATTATTGCCTGTCTTTCTACTCTTAAGATATTTAACTTTGGAGAAATAGGAAGAACCAGATTCCCATTTACTATTGCTAGAAATTTGAGGGAAATTTATTTGGAACATAAAATAAAGAACTGATGTAGATAAATGAAACACAAATGTATAGTTAGAGATTGCTTTTAAATAAAAATGAAACTACAACATTTTAACTGTCAGAATGCTTTGCTTTGGGATTTTATTTTGATGTATTTCAGCTATTGAAAAATAATGGGATCTTTCCCTTAAAGACCCCAAACTCAACATCTTTTTACTTTCAAGTGTCTTTTCATGGTTATATTACACTTCTGATGGGCCTTATCAGTAGCAGTTATATTCATGGGTAGCATCTATTCCAAAACTCATTTCATAATATCTCTTCTGAGCATTACCTTTATTTACCCATTTCCCTTGTAACTTATAGCTTAATTAAACCAAATAAAAACATTGATGATCACTAAATTCAAGGCACGAATACATGAAAGAAAATCTTATTTAACATTTTCTATTAGTTTTATTCTTCCCTCAAGGACTGGCCAATTGGGACAGAGTTAAATAGAGCAAGATAAGAAATCCTATTTGCTCATCTACTATTCCTACCTCAGTGGTTTCAATAGCTTTCTAACTGGTTCCCTTTAAGCAGAAACAAGTGTCTTAATAGACTCAAACGTTCAATTGCTAAGTAAGTACTCAGTGTATATTAGTTCCATTTCTTTCTTGTATCTTTACTCTTCCCTTCTCCATCCGGCTTTCCCAAGTCAAAATCATTCTCCTTACCCTCACCAGAAACTTTGTTTCTTTGTTTATAACCTATAGCTTTTAAAGCTGGTTAATGTTGGTTCTACAGGAAAAGGGAAAGAAAGTATGACCAGGAATCTCTCACTGCTTCTCCAGGCAAAAATGTTCCCCTTTGATTCATTTTCAGAACTTACTTGCTTTTCAACATTTTTTTAAAGTGATAATTTAAAATATTTGCCTATACAATTAAGCAGAGAAGGCAATGGCACCCCACTCCAGTACTCTTGCCTGGAAAATCCCATGGAAGGAGGAGCCTAATGGGCTGCAGTCCATGGGGTCGCAAAGAGTCGGACATGACTGAGCGACTTCACTTTCACTTTTCACTTTCATGCATTGGAGTAGGAAATGGCAACCCACTCCAGTGTTCTTGCCTGGAGAATCCCAGGGACGGGGAAGCCTGGTAGGCTGCTGTATATGGGGTCGCACAGAGTTGGACTTGACTGAAGGGACTTGGCAGCAGCAGCAGCAGCATACAATTAAGATGATAATTACCTGATACTGACGTTCCTCATTATGATTCTCAGTAGTTTGCAAGTTTCTGGGTATCAGAAACAAAATCTTAGTACTCAGTTCCTATCTGGGTGTATCTTCTTGTACAAAATGCATGACATGACTACTTACTGAATGAATAAAAATGTACATAGACTGATTAATTTAAGTGTTTTTAAATTTTTATTTAACCTGTCAGTAATAAGGGTTATATGGTAAAAAATTAAATTTTCAGTAAGTTTTATAATTGTATTACTTTTATTTGCAAAGTTTAACTCATTAGAAATAACTATATTTAGCAATAAATATTTCTAAAATTGTATATATATATATTCATATATATACACATTTGGATGAGTTGGGTTTTTCATTTAGATTTTCACATTATAAATCTATTTTGTAAAATGAAAAGTTTTGGTAAAAAGATTTAGTAGTCTCAAAAGTTGTTTTGATCAAGCCAAACTGAAAGCTAAAGGACTTTTATATTGATAGTTGAATCAAGTTTATCTGATGGGGAAACCAGGAATTCTAAAAAGGAATTACAGACATTGGCAGGCACATTTAAGTCCTCTGCAGTTAAAAGCAAAGATGGTTTATTTAACAGGTTGCTCGGAATCAAATGGAACTTACTGTTTTGGTATTTTGCCTGACTTTTTTTCCATTTACAAATGAATCAGTGCCCTGTAGAGACAGTTTTTTAAATACAGCCAAAATGAAATGGCCTAATTTCACCCGTATATTTTATTACCTGGAACGATAGTGCTCTTCAGTGGCCTTTGCCTGACACCAGGTTTGTGTATTTCTTCACACATTCTGTTAAGTGAAAACACCCGCCAAAGCAAGTATCTGACTGATGTTCATACCAGATTGTTTCTATGTAGGAACACTGTGTTACACTGCTTGCTTCCTTGAAGGAATACAGACCCTTAGACGTTGTGAATGTTGAATACACACTTTGGTTTCTTTTTTGAAATGCTACCTCAAAGTAGAATTTTTGAAATTTACTGATAATGAAAGGTACGTACAAACCAGAATCTAAATACCCCCTGAATTGTTCAAATCTTTAATCAATCCTTGATACTAACTTTTATCAAATATCAACCAATTTTTTTATAATAAAGTATCTAAAAATGTTGACTGAAAACACTAATAGAATACAAAATAGACTAGGCTTGAATCTTTCATTTGTTTTGAGTACTGCTGGCATTGTGAGACTTTGCAGTTCGTAGGAATGGTCTCTGAAGATCAAGATCATTGCTTTTAAGGTTGAGGAGACTTGCACAAGCCTGAACAAAGAAAAGAGAGCAGAGCCAAGACAAGATTTCTGCTGTTTCTACACGGTGCCTCCAGAATTCCAAGGAGCCACAGGAGCCACTGGTGGGGCTGTGGAAGGGTCAAGCAGGCAGGACTTCACTTTCCCCCTCACACATTACATTCTTTAATGAAAGTTATTCTGCTGAAACTCTTTCACATATTTGAAATTCTGGGTAAGAATGAGTGTAACAAAAAACTCATCCTAAAAAAACAAATTTGAAAACCACTGTATTACCTTGTTGGAGAAGGCAATGGCACCCCACTCCAGTACTCTTGCCTGGAAAATCCCATGGATGGAGGAGCCTGGTGGGCTGCTGTCTATGGGGTCGCACAGAGTCGGACACGACTGAGCGACTTCCCTTTTACTTTTCACTTTCATGCATTGGAGAAGGCAATGGCACCCCACTCCAGTACTCTTGCCTGGAAAATCCCAGGGATGGGGGAGCCTGGTGGGCTACTGTTTATGGGGTCGCACAGAGTCGGACACGACTGAAGTGATTTAGGAGTAGCAGTATTACCTTGTGCACCATAAGGAAGAAAGAGGGGGAATAGCAGATCTAAACTTGAAATGATATTCCTGTTAGTAGCCAGCAGGAGAAAGATTTAGAAACTACATTCCAAAATAAGGGAAAGGGATCCTGAATGTAGTTTTTCATACAAGTAAACCCCTTATTTTTTTTCTTTTACTTGTTGACTTAGCATTTCTAGAAATTTGAATTGTACAAAAATGAACAATGAATAAACAAAGTTTGGTACAGAAACTTCCAATGTGTTTCAGAATGCAAGAAGGGGTGGAGCTTACAAAAAAGCATAAGAATAAACTAGTTAACAGGAATTAGAACAATGAATATTAAACGACAGCAAGAGCACCATATGGACAACAACACTAAGGAAGAGTTTTTTGGAAAAGATGCACTCAAATAAAAGTAGAAGGTAAAGGAGAAGGCATTCCTGGTGGCAAGAACAAGGAAATGAAGTGGGGGGGGGGTGAGTGGGGGAGCACATTTACTGAAGAGGAAGAAGATACAACCAAATGCAGAAGATTGTTTGTGTCAGTGGGATACGAGCTTGAATTGGTAAAACAGGATTGAATTGAAGAAGCACGCTGAAGGCATTTGAGCAGCATTTAAAGTAGGCATAAGGATAATAAAATGGTATACCTTTGGTACTCAACAAAAGAAGTACTAGAGGCTTGCAGGCAGTGTGTTCTGAATATTCAAGGACATTTCTGTTACTGTGTTAAATTACTGGTGGTAGAAAATATGTACATGGTTCTTTCAAAGATGCTAGATTGTTGGTAGAGATTTAAAATCACATATGCAGTAAAGAAGAGAAGGTAAAGGCAAAGGAGAAAAGGAAAGATATATCCATCTGAATGCAGAGTTCCAAAGAATAGCAAGGAGAGGTGAGAGAGCCTTCCTAAGTGATCAGTGCAAAGAAATAGAGGAAAACAACAGAATGGGAAAGACTAGAGATCGCTTGAAGAAAATTAGAGACACCAACGGAATATTTCATGCAAAGATGGGCACAATAAAGGACAGAAACAGTGTGGACCTAACAGAAGCAGAAGATACTAAAAATAGGTGGCAAGAATACACAGAAGCACTATACAAAAAAGATCTTCATGACCCAGATAACCACAATGGTATGATCACTCACCTATAGCCAGACATTCTGGAGACTGAAGTCAAGTGGGCCTTAGGAAGCATCACTATGAACAAAGCTAGTGGAGGTGATGGAATTCCAGCTGAGCTATTTCAAATCCTCAAAGATGATACAGCTGTGAAAGTGTTGCACTCAATATGCCGGCAAATTTGGAAAACTCAGCAGTGGCCACAGGACTGGAAAAGGTCAGTTTTCATTCTAGTCGGAAAAGGTCAGTTCTCATTCTAGTCCCAAAGAAAGGCAATGCCAAAGAATGTTCAAACTATTGCACAATTGTACACATCTCAGACGCTAGCAAAGTAATGCTCAAAGTTCTCCAAGCCAGGCTTCAACAGTATGTGAACCAAGAACTTCCAGACGTTCACACTGGGTTTAGAAAAGGTAGAGGAGCCAGACATAATATTGCCAGTATCTGTTGGATCATAGAAAAAGCAAGAGAACTCCATAAAAATATCTATTTCTGCTTCATTGACTACGCTAAAGCCTTTGACTGTGGATCACAACAAACTGTGGAAAATTCTTAAAGACCACCTTACCTGCCTCCTGAGAAACCTGTATGCAGGTCAAGAAGCAATAGCTAGAACTGGACATGGAACAATAGACTGGTTCCAAATCAGGAAAGGAGTACATTAAGGCTGTATATTGTCACCATGCTTATTTAACTTAGATGCAGAGTACAATATGCAAAATGCCAGACTGGATGAAGCACAAGCTGGAATCAAGATTGCTGGGAGAAATATCAATAACCTCAGATATGCAGATAACACCACCCTTATGGCAGAAAGTGAAGAAGAACTAAAGAGCCTCTTGATGAAAGTAAAAGAAGAGAGTGAAAAAGCTGGCTTAAAGCTCAACATTCAAAAAACGAAGATCATGGCATCTGGTCCCATCACTTCGTGACAAATAGATGGGGAAACAATGGAAATAGTGACAGACTTTATTTTCTTGGGCTCCAAAATCACTGCAGATGATGACTGCAGCCATGAAATTAAAAGACGCTTACTCCTTGGAAGAAAAGCTATGACCAACCTAGACAGCATCTTAAAAAGCAGAGACATTACTTTGCCAACAAAGGTCCATATAGTCAAAAATATGGTTTTTCCAGTGGTCGTGTATGGATGTGAGAGTTGGACTATAAAGAAAGCTGAGCGCCAAAGAATAGATGCCTTTGAACTGTGGAATTGGAGAAGACTCTTGAGAGTCCCTTGGACTGCAAGGAGATCCAACCAGTCCATCCTAAAGTAAATCAGTTCTGAATATTCATTGGAAGGACTGATGCTGAAGCTGAAACTTCAATACTTTGGCCACCTGATGTGAAGAGCTGACTCATTGGAAAAGACTCTGATGCTGGGAAAGATTGAGGGCAGGAGGAGAAGGGGACAACAGAGGATGAGATGGTTGGATGGCATCATTGACTCGATGGACATGGGTTTGAGCAAGCTCCAGGAGCTGGTAATGGACAGGGAGGCCTGGCATGCTGCAGTCCATGGGGTCACAAAGAGTTGGACACAACTGAGTAACTGAACTGAACTGTACTGATGCATGAGGATGACCTGAGAAAGTAGCACTGACATATATACACTATCATGTGTAAAACAGATAGCTGGTGAGAAGCTGCTATATAACACAGAGAGCCCAGCCTGGCACTCTGATGACCTGGAGGGGTGGGATGGGATGGAGGAAGGAGACTCATGAGAGAGGGGTTATATATATATAGTTGTATCTTATTTGTATTGTTGTACAGCAGAAATCAACATGTTTGTAAAGCAATTATCCTCCAATTAAAAAAAATTTAAAATAAAATCACATATGCAATAGTAGACCCAAATGAATACTCTATATGGCTATTTAGGAAGCATACACCATGACCTAACTCATATCTTTCATGTCATATTTATGCAATAGTTTTAAATTTTTATCATCTTTTAAAAATAATTTGGAAAATAAACTAAGAAATTTTATTTAATGGTTAGCACTATTTATTTGAGAAATGATATTTGAATTCAACTTGTACATCTGAGAGTAGCAATACTTGGATACAGTAGAAAACTAAAGGCTATTACTAGATAATTAAAATTGAGGAAGGAAATTCCCTTAAAAAATATTTCAAATAAATGACCCTGGAGAAGTGTTCTTTTCCATTGATAGTTTATATTTCTGTTTCTTCTTTATGTGAGACATGGAGACAAAATTTTACCTAGTATAAATAAATAATATAAAGAAGGAAACAGTAAGCTAGAAATATCCTTCCAAGATCAATTCAATGAATGGTCCCTATATTGTATGATTATTAATTTTTAGGGGGAAGCAGCGAAACAACACATCCTGCTATATAGGTTAAAATCAATCTCAAATGAAAATTATTTTATGAAAATATTTTTAACTTCTAAATATATTTCTTCAATCTCCAGTGTTTTTGAACCAACCCACTGAATGCTAAATGTTTCTATTCTTTCTTTCTTTTTTTCCCCTCAAGTCTGTTGCAGAGGTGTGTGGCTATGCATGCATGTACCATGGTTCTTCTTTCTAAAATCCAATATGGATAAAATTATTTTTCTAAGGAGAAAAAAAAATTCTTTCTTAGGAATTACTCGGTTTTGCTGGATACTTTGATATATTTGTTGAGGGGTGTGCAAGGGAAGTCCATCAAAATGTGTGTATGAGTGACAGCAGTGGTAATTGGACAGTTTTCTAAAATAAATGGTGTCTATAACTGCATTGTTCTAGTTTTTCTTAGAAGGCAAGCTTGGAAAGAGAGCAGAATTACATTTAAATAGAACTGTGTAAAGAAAGGGAGGGGAGAGAGATGAGATGACTAGTTTCAGATAAGAGCATAATTTTGAAGAGTACTGCTGTGCCAGATAAAGGTGTTGATTACAATCTCCTTGGTAGCCCCCCTCCATTACCCAGGCCTGTAGATCTTGGGAAAACCGACTTCACCTCCTCTGGTATTGTGCATCTGGATCTGCCTTGAGGATGAACATGGGGGCTAGAGCAGAGGCTTCTTGTTGTAATAACCTCTGGACGGCTCACAAGCATAAGTAGTGCACATATACACTCACAGACATACACACACACAGCCCTGTGCATACGCACACAGATACATATCGCCACATAAAAAGCACCTGTCAGCTTAAGCCATTTCCAAACTGACTGAAGGAGGTCAGTTAAAGCAAAACTTGTACTGTTTATAAAACACTGTGGTTGTACTCATGGTAGAAAATAGAACTTGAAGAGCATTTACAAACTGATTTGGCCCTTTGGTAAATCTTTGGAAATGGATAGAAAATTCAGAATTTTTGGTGCTTTCAGAGCCACCTAGCCTGTGATTATAATAATTTAGAAATCTTTCGTTATTTATCTTGTTTTATTTTGCCACAAGTTATATTGTACTCTGGGATATTAAGAATCATAACTATGTAATTACATAAAGGACTTCATTCTAATCTCTTTTCATAACTCAAGAAACTCCATGTCAGAGTTGTTGAATTACTGCTTTTCATCAAATATTATAAATATAGCCCTGTTAACTCTTAAAATAAGTGACTACTGTCAAAAGAAGCCCTTTGTTATATAATTCCTTTTAACACTGAATACGGATAAGGCAATGGCACCCCACTCCAGTACTCTTGCCTGGAAAATCCCATGGATGGAGGAGCCTGGTAGGCTGCAGTCCATGGGGTTGCTAAGAGTCGGACACGACTGAGCCACTTTACTTTCACTTTTTCACTTTCATGCATTGGAGAAGGAAATGACAACCCACTCCAGTACTCTTGCCTGGAGAATCACAGAGATGGGGGAGCCTGGTGGGCTGCCGTCTATGGGGTCGTACAGAGTCAGACACGACTGAAGCGACTTAGCAGCAGCAGCAGCAACACTGAATAATCTTTATTGTTAGGTGCTTTACCAAGTAAGAAAATATCTGCCCATGTTTCTTTCATTTGTCCCATAATAATTAACATTTTCTGAACTAGAATAGATCTTAGAGAACATCCAATCCAGCTAAACTGTGCAGAGGGAAACATTACATGTTATGCATTACACATAAATAATTTTTATGGAGAACTACACAAAGATGTAAAACTATACATTCAGAAAATATACCTGGGCTTCATAATGAAGAACTTTCACAAAGAACCCATTTGACACTATTAATTAGAATTTGTAAGTTGATACTTACGGATGAATGATATGTATTACTGACTTACTAAATGAGAGGGCTGATAAAACTGCATTAGTTAGGATGCTTTGGGCTGTGAGTAACAGAAAACACAACAAGAATTGGCTTAACAGTAAGGAAGATATGCCCAATATGAAAACATTCTTCCCAGGTGGTGCTAGTGGTAATGAACTCACCTGCCAATGCAGGAGACATGGGTTCGATCCCTGGTCGGGAAAATCCCCTGGAGGAGGGCGTGGCATCCCACTCCAATATTCTTGCCTGGAGAATCCCATGGACAAGAGGAGGAGCTTGGTGGGCTATAGTCCATAGGGTTGCAAAGAATTGGACATAACTGAAGCAGCTTAGCATTCATGCAGAGTTGGCTATTCAGCCACTCAATTACTTCATCCGTGACTTAGGATCTATTCAACTTTCCATGTTTTCATCCTGAGAATCAACAAGTTATCAGATTGCATACCTCTGATTCTGTCAGAGAATCAACAAGTTGTCAGAATCAACAAGTTGACTTTTAGTTAAATAATGTATAGCCCATGAGATATTGTTAACTGAAATTTCAAATTTAATGGAGACCTTGCATTATTATTTCCTAAATCCGGGGAACTTATCAGAATCTTGGTTTTTCTTTGCAAGCTCTCTACTCATGGTATAAGATGGTTAATATACCATTTAGTATTATATGTAGATGCCAATATCCAGTGGAATAAAAAGGATTCTGTTGGTAAGGAAGAAAGTGGAGCAGTGATGGTTTGGCAGGTCACCAAAGCAAATCTGAATTTTTGTTGACTGAAACACAATTTCTTCTAATATTAGGTAGTTAGTTCTGTAACTATGTAATTTAGCCTGCCTTCTGATTCAGGGGTGGGATCTTTTTCTATAAAAATTTATTTTTTGTTTTCTGAGGCTTTTAACTTCATTAGAACAAGGAAGGCCCATATCACTGTATGTAAAATGAGTAAAAAATTCTAATGAGTATTCTGAAGTAAGAAAAGGAAATGGCTCATTTGCATACTTCCCCTTTTCTACATCATTCCTAGGGCATGTGTTAGAGGTTTTCCATGTACATGGTTGCTGGCTCTTTCTTCTTCCTTTATATTAGTTCACATGGCCAAAACCTCAATTTCCTGTGTTCTCTTCCTCCTTCCACTCTCCCACCTTTTAAAACATATTCATATCCTTAGGGCCCTATTTGTACTTACATGATAATGGTTTTATGTGGGCTAGATTAACTGTGCTAATATTTACTTTGCTAATGTGTTGAGCCTCTGAGGTAATTTAAGGCTTTAATCATTTCAAAAGTTCAACTCCTTTAAAAAGCTCTTCAGGAATGCTGCCAGTTTACACATCTTGGGGTAATGGCCGTTTTGGCTTTCCTGTCATACTCACAGAGGCAGGTGGCTACAAGAAAGTTTGGTTGGCCCGTATGACTCCACCGTCTGGAGTTTGTTTGTGTCGTCAGCCTGCTCTCTCATCCTAGGCCACTTCTCATTCCCTCATCAAACTCACATTGTCATCTGCTGGTTTCTGCAGCCATTTTCTCCACCCAGTTTCCTGTCTCATCTGGAGTGATTCATACGTGACTTCAGTATTTACAGAGATGCCCCACCCAACACCCTGGACTCATCATTTCTTGACCGCCTCTATTGCCCAGGCCTTGAACTCCTTTGGACTTCAGTGATCTACTGCCAATGCTACCCAGTCCTTCCCGGAAACTCCTCACCTCTCTTAATTACATTTCACAATCATACTATCTTAATCTGAGTTCCTGCTCCTTTCAACTATCCCTCTTCTTTACTTCTAGCAAACTAACAGTTAGGCTTCATAAATAATCCAAAACCTTAAGAAAACAGCAAAGATTCACATCTTTAAGTCCTTCTATGACCCTGCTTCTTCATCCCCTGCCCTACCTCTTCTATCCAACCTTCTTTCTGTGGTTTATCTCATCAACTAATCTCTCTATTGTCATCACACTTAAGCACTGAAATCCTCTCCTGGAGGAATCCAAAATTTTGTCTCTTGAAATTCCACTTCAATGTACCTAAGCCTGCTAAAGGAAGTTACATCACTGTCATCAGCATTGTAAAGTGGTTAAAAGCATGGACTCTGGAGCCTGACCACCAAAGCCAAGTTCTTGGCTCCTCCACTTACCAGCTGGGTACCCATAGCAAAATAGCACGATCTCTGTGTGACTCCTTTTTTTCATCTGTAAGAAGGAAATAATAACTGAACACATCTCATAGAGATACTATGATGAATAAATGAGGCAATATTTATAAGGTGCTTATAGAAGTTTCTACTTCTCTTGTAGTTTTATTCCATTGTTAATAGCAACTATTCCAAACCTTTACTCTCTTATGGCTCACACTCCATCACTTCAGCAGATGATCTGGCCATATTCTCAGAGTACACATAGGACAGTTGGTGTGAATTTCTTTAAATTATCTTTCTCTGGAAATTTAACTACACTGGTGCATTTATATCTCCTTCCCATTTAAAAGAAAGAAATCACCTTCTAAAATTAATTTTTATCCTCTTCTCACGATCTTATCCCTTCAAATACCTAACATTTTCTGTGTATAGTTAACCTTTCTGTCTACTTGTTCCTGTTTCTCACCAGTAAACATGTTTTAATTCCCATGCAGTACTATAAAAAAAAAAAAAATCCTTCAACATTTCCTTTTAACTATTTTCCTATCTTCATCCTTCTCTTCATCAGATGTCTGTATTTCACATTACCATGGGTAATGTGAACTAATATAAAGGAAGAAGAAAGAGCCAGCAACCATGTACATGGAAATTTCCTACCTTTACTTTTCTCATGACTACGCTATTGGGAAATGATAGTATAATAATTATAAGAAGGTCTAATATTAAAATCAAGTAGGAATAAACTCCAAGGGATCAAAACTTTAGAACTGGCTTTTCTCCAACCTTAGCAGACATAGATATTCATGATTTTGAATGCTTGTATATTTATATGTAATGGCTTTCCTGCTCTTTTGTTCTGGCATAACCAATTAATTGTTATCATTTGACTACCCCAGCTATTTCCTGTTTCCCTCTTTTAAAAGGAATTAGCCCTAGAGACTCCCACTACAATCAAGACTTCATTCTTCACTATCCCACCACAATTATTTGTCAAGGTCAGCAATAACATCTCAACTTCCAAATCCAGAGGTCAATTCTCAGTTTTCATCTTAATCAACTTCTAAGGAAGTTGGTAGAGTTTACTATTTCCTCTTCTTTAAAACCTTTTTTCTCCCAGTTGCCTTCTGAATACCACTTTCAGTTCTCTTCCTACCTTGCTAGCTGATCTTTCTTAGCCTCCTTTGATGGATGCTTCTCATTTATCTGCCTTGAAAATGTGAAGCACCCCAAGACAGTATCCTTAAATACCTCATCTTAACATTCTCCACCAATTCCCTTCTGGTGGCCCCAACTAAATTTGTAGCTTCAGATACCATTTATACGCTGATGATGCCGAAACTGAGGTTCTAGTCCAGATTTTCCCCTTGAACTCTATACTCATTTACCCAAGTGTTAGAGTTAGTTGCTCAGTCATGTCCAACTCTATGACCCCACGGACTGTAGCCCGCCAGGCTCCTCTATCCATGGAATTCTCCAGGTAAGAATACTGAAGTGGGTTGCCATTCCCTTCTCCAGGGGATCTTCCTGACCCAAGGATTGAACCTGAGTCTCCAGAACTGCAGGTGGATTCTCTACCATCTGGGCCACCAGGTAAACCCTCATAATACCCAAATACCTACTCAATATATCCACTTGGATGTCTAATGGGTTTTCAAACTTAACACACTGAACAAACTTTTATTTCTCCCAGAACTCCTCCGTCTTTAGTCTTCTCCATTTCAGTCAAAGAGAGTATAAGAACTTAACAGTTTATACTAGGAAAAGGATGAAAGTTAGTAAAGGAGACTGGGAAGTAATAAAGTATGCAAATGTAAGATCAGGAAAGAAATGTGAGGAATAGTCAATCCTGACAAAAGCTATAAAGAAATCTAGAAAATGAGGGCTGAAAGGATCCACTAGATTTGATATTTCAGAAGTCATTAATGACTACTGCCTCAGTAGGCTTGGAGTTGCTTACCCAGGAAATAGGAAGAAGGCTGATCAGAATGATATGGAAGAAAAACTGGCTGTCTGATATAATGATTCCGAACACACACAGACACACGTATACATAGACACACATTAACCTTTACAATCTTTTCATCCATAGTTCCAACTTTGTACTATGTTTCTAACCTTGCATCCAATATGTCCAATAATGAACTCATTTCCTTTCTTCTCTATTCTCTTTATTCTCAAACAAATTAATTCCACAAGACTAATCATTCTAAATTCTCTGTCATGTTAAATGACACCAATACTTATCCGTTTACCTAAAGTAGAAAGCAAACTTGGAGGTCATTCTATTTCTTCCTCCCCACTCATCAGTTCAGTTCAGTCGCTCAGTCGTGTCCGACTCTTTGCGACCCCATGAATCACAACACGTCAGGCCCCCTGTCCATCACCAACTCCCAGAGTTTACTCAAACTCACATCCATCAAGTTGGTGATGCCATCCAGCAATCTCATCCTCTGTCGTCCCCTTCTCCTCTTGCCCCCAATCCCTCCCAGCATCAGAGTCTTTTCCAATGAGTCAACTCTTCGCATGAGGTGGCCAAAGTATTGGAGTTTCAGCTTTAGCATCAGTCCTTCCAATGAACACCCAGGCCTGATCTCCTTTAGAATGGACTGGTTGGATTTCCTTGCAGTCTAAGGGACTCTCAAGAGTCTTCTCCAACACCACAGTTCAAAAGCATCAATTTTTCGGCACTCAGCTTTCTTCACAGTCCACCTCTCACATCCACACATGACCACTGGAAAAACCATAACCTTGACTAGATGGACCTTTGTTGGCAAGTAATATCTCTGCTTTTCAATATGCTATCTAGGTTGGTCATAACTTTCCTTCTGATTCTAATATGTCAAATCTGATTGCAGCCCCATCTCCACTGTCTAACTCTAGTTTTCATAAACCTCCATCCTCCAACCCCTGCCACTAATTAGCCTCCTAACTGGGTCTCTTGCCTGAGGCTTTCTCATGCCCTTTTCTTCCAACTATATAGTTATAGTTATATAGCTTTCAGTAAAACACTTCAGTTAAAAACTGAAAGCTGCTTCTAACTTCACACTGGCATTTACACACTCCCTTGGAATAGCACATCAGGGCCCTTAAAATTTAGCTCTCATCTACCATTTCAACCTTAGTTGATGACAGTTTTCCACTTGCCTTAACATAATCACACTGAAGTACACTGCATGGGGTCAGCACATACTTCCCACATTTGTATCTCTGGAATACTTAGAGCTTTTAAAGTTCAAATAAGTTTTTATCCTTAAATTGTAAATACAATTTCTAAAAGGCTGGAAAAATATTAGCCATAATATTGTCATTTAACAGAATATCTTTGTTTACATCCCTCCTAATGTCCCTCTAAGAATGTAAACATTTGTGTAGGAAACAAACAATTTTGCATAATATTTTCTCACATATTTTCCTTAGCTAGTCCTTGTCATGTTGCAGAAAAGAAATAACAAAAATTATACAATTTATTATAAGGAAAAGAAATAAAGACGAAAGAGAAAAAAAAAGGGTGGGGACAGAACAGATCCATGAATAAGGTTTAAGATGCATACCATGATGACCTACTCATCTACCATGAGTGAGCCATACATTTGGCTTTCAATTTTCTAGCTGCCAGTGTGAAAACAGACACTTTGTCAGTTATCCAACTCCCAGTGCCTGTGAGATTAAACAAAAATGTCCTGGTAATTTTAACTCTTCTTGGAACAAATATTGTAAAAGGATATTTATCCTGAGGTTCTCCTATAAAGAATACAGGGCGATATACTTAACAAGATTCTTATTAGAGATGGCACATTTCATTCCATGTCACTGTTCAAACTGAGAATCAATATAGGCAGATGCCATTGCACAAATCATAGAGTGATTTTGTAAAAACCATCTTCTTGAAAATAATTTGATACTAACAAGGCACCCAGCTCTTTGCTGGTCTGCTTGAGTGGCACTAGTGGTAAAGAACCTGCCTACCAATTCAAGAGAAGCGGGTTCAATCCCTGGGTTGGGAAGATCCCCTGGAGGAGGGCATGGCAACCCACTCCACTTCTTTCCTGGAAAATCCCATGGACAGAGGAGCCTGGCGGGCTACAGTTCATAGGATCACAAAGAATTGGACACGGCTGAAGTGACTTAGCATGCATGCATGTATTTAAATCATGAGTAAATATATTAAAATGCCCACATATCATATGTTAGTCACAGTAGTGACTGAAGTTTCTTTAGAAAATCCTTCTGAAAGTTGTTTCTCTTCATAAAAGAGTTTATAATAGTTCTTAGGCAAAGACTTCCCTTATGGTTCAGCTGGTAAAGAATCCACCTGCAATGCAGGAGACCTGGGTTCAATCCCTGGGTTGGGAAGATCCCCTAGAGAAGGGAATGGCTACCCACTCCAATATTCTAGCCTGGAGAATTCCATGGACTGTATAGTCTATGGGGTTGCAAAGAGTTGGACACGACTAAGCAACTGTCATAGGCGAAGTCTTAAAGTGTCATGTCCTATACTGGGCAGTCAAAGCTTACTGGGAAGACCAGATTTTAGGTTGAGAAGAAAAAACCCCCTCGGTTTGATCATGAACATTGTTCCCTTTGAGAAAGTCCTCTGAGAGCAAAAAAGCGGCTGGGCCAAGGGTATTACAGTCTTGGGCTTGTCTTGGGTTAGTCTTGCATCTAATAGAGAACAGGATGTTATCCTAGAAGAAAGGACTCAAACATAAGCTGAAGAACATACTTGTTTGCAGAGAACATACTTGTTTTCACTGTCTCCAACCTGAAGTCCTCTCCAGAAATATGGCTAGGTGGAGCTACAGATTTGGGGCCTGAAGTATCAACTTTACTTGCTGCTAAGTAAGTAAAGTTACATGCTGCTAAGGAGCCTGGATACGCAAATCTTTGTTTTTACATTCTCTGAGTTTTTCAGAAGATTGATGAGATTAAAAACAATTTTTTTAAAACAAAATCTCTGCCTTTATGTTTGTAGGACTGCTAAGATATGGATTTTTAGCCGTAATTAATTCTGCCACTAACTAACATGGCTGACCTTAGGCAGGCAAATTTCTCAGCTCAGTTTCCTCCTTCATAAAGTTAAGGAGTGGTAGCAGGTTACTGATTTCCTCTGCCCATCAACTGTAAGTGCAAAGTGCCCTCGGTTTGACGAGAATAAATGGTTGCCAAGGTTTCTCTAACTAGACTTGGAGAATCTAAGACATCCACACATCTTGTGTAGGAGCACTGGCTCTGCAGGGGGAAAGTCCTGGTTCCACTCTGCCCCTTACTAGTATGTGGCCTGGGGCAAGCACTAACCCCTCTGAAGCTCAGTTTCCTTATCTGTAAAGTCAAAGTATTACAAACTCGCTTGTGTGCGTTAGTCGCTTAGTCATGTCTAACTCTTTGTGACCCCATGGACTGTAGCCTGCCAGGCTCCTCTGTGCAAGGAATTCTCCAGGCCAGAATATTGGAGTGGGTTGCCATTTCCTTCTCCAGGGACAAACTTGTATAGAGTTGTATTAAACCAGACACTGTAAATCCAGGTATAAATACAGTGTCTGAAACAAGGCAAGTGCTCAATCAAAAGTACCCATTTTTAACACTGTTATTTCCTTGGGTTTACTGAAATAAATGCTCTCTAACAGCATTTCTTCAAGTTGATTATCCACTAGTGTGGTTACAGTGTTTAAAGGTTTTAAGGTGCCAACTTGGGCTGAGTTGTTTTTAAAAATATTGGAAAGACATAGGCTCAGGGGAATTTTAAAAAATTAAGCAAAACAACCTGTGTGTTGACCTTTACCCTGTAGTTCTTTCATTTAATAACAATCTATTAACAAACACAACTTTAAGCTGTTTGATTAATACTAATGGAATCCAGGCCAAATACGCCACTGAAACATCAGTAATGAACTTTCTTGCCTCAAAGAAATTTTAGTGGAGGTTTGCTTTATTTTTCTGTTTTGAAATAAGATTGTGAAGAAGTTCTTAGTTTGAGGTTCCCACCAATAGATATTTGGTCCTTTAACCTTTGATCATATGTAGATCATATTTCAATACAATTAAATACAATAAACTCATTCTTAGATAGGAGAGATAAGCTTTGAAGGTCATGTAAGTACTTATTTTATAACTTTAAAGCAATTGTTTAATCACAAAAGGAAAAAATTGTGGGAAACCAGAGTTCTTTACTGTATTTTAACTACAGCAGGAAATATGTGTTTGTTTATTATGACCCTCGTGCTTCCATAGCCAGATTAACTTTCAAACACAGAGTTTTCATTCTGCCTAACCAATAATTTTCACCTTGACTGTGGAAACTGATAATTTGCAGGGAGTTCAAGAATACTTGCATAATTATATCCACTGCTGCTGCTGCTGCTAAGTCGCTTCAGTCTTGTCCAACTCTGTGCGACCCCATAGACGGCAGCCCACCAGGCTCTCCCGTCCCTGGGATTCTCCAGGCAAGAATACTGGAGTGGGTTGCCATTTCCTTCTCCAATGTATGAAAGTGAAAAGTGAAAGTGAAGTCACTCAGTTGTGTCCGACTCTTAGCAACCCCATGGACTGCAGCCTACCAGGCTTCTCCGCCCATGGGACTTTCCAGGCACTAGAGCCTGCCTTGTCCCCACCACTTGGGGATAGACTCTTTGTGAACAGGGACCCCTTTTAAGAGTAGTTTCCTCTACAAGATGTACTAATTAGCACACAGTAATGTGCTAATTAGTCAAACATGATTTTCAGGAACTATCAAATTTTACAGTGAAAGAGTTCTAAATTACCATTTTATGTTAAGGATGTCTCCTTGCAGATTCTAGGTTTTTCTTCATTTATGAGATGTGAGCTTCAGCTGATTTGTAATAGGTTGTAGAAGAGTAATCACTTGTATTTCAGCTAGAAAGCACTCTGTAGGATAAAAGGTGAGTGACATGTTTTATAGATAGATAAATAAATAAGACCTTACATTGTTGCATGAATCTTGAATACCTGCATATTAAAACCCCCAAATTTATCAAGCCATTGTATAGACTTATATTGATTCAATTTTAAAAGTTCTTAGGAACTAGATTATTATTTTCTGTCTCTATAGCTCTATTTCCTTTAATATCTTATTGTTGGATTAACTCTCATAAAACTTCTCTTACTTTAAAAGATTGCATACTGAATTTATACACAACTTTCTAAAAATTGCCTATAATCATTATTTGTCAAAATGATTTAATCAGAGAAAAGAAATTATTAAGTAAGTATGTAACTTCTGAATTCAGGGGGACAAAAGTGGGTATTTAAAACTGTCACTAAATTCTCAAGGATCTACTGACCCTACCTACCAGTGCAGAGCTGGTTGAAACTGAATGCCCTAGTTTTGATGGCTTACCTGCTCAATCTTGTACATTTTGGTTAATGATGGTAAGGAAAGTTGGTGGAACTGAATGTAAAGAATAGCCAAAAATGGTTGAGTAGAATCCTGGCTGAGTCTGGCAGAAACCCCGCTCTCTCCCCATTTTGTCCTCAAACTTGCCAAGCCTTGTTCTCTTTGGCTTTATTTTAAAAATGCATTTCTGGTGAGTGAGGAAAGGTTTTGTACTGTGTTTTCAATGACTCACCCAAAATAACTCCATTCAACTTGTAAACGGTCCTGTTCTGAATGCAGATTGTTTGTTCTGAGATGGGCATGAAGGGGCTGCAAAAGGGAGATTAGAGAGGGGAAATGTGGTAGGAGAGGCCAGTGCAGTTTATAGTTTATTCAGGTTCAGGAACACATCAGAATTACTTCTTAAAAGGACTGTATGTGTGTGTGTGTGGCGGGGGGGTGGTGTATATTTTAAAGAACCATTTGTGAGGTCTGTACCATTTAAAGCTTTTATAGATTATCAGTATTATATAGATACATGGCTCATCTAGTTACCAACCTGTTTTTCTGATCCTCATAAAATGTGGTGGAAGGAGAGGTTACAATTATAATAAACATATAATTCCAAATATATGCATAGTGAAATAATTTTTTTTTAAGTTTTAAATGCCTTTAAATAGGAAGAATCATATAGGTAACATAAGAGCTAGGAATTAATCTTAAATTAGGAAGAAAATACGTATCAGTACATTGATCACATAAAAGAACTGTGAAAACTGCAAAATGCAATAATGACGTCCTCCTGTTTTGTTGTGTACCACAGAAAAATGTTTAATTCAAGTGGCAAAGACTGAGCATTTGATATCAATAAATATACCTTTTCCAAAGCTTTCATGATTCAAAACATCAGAGTCCTTTAAAGGCAATATTTTAAGGCAGGACTGAAAAGAAAATGAAGAAAAGGACTGATCTTAAAGCTTCACAAATGAATTAAATACATTTTGGCTTTCCCATGTGTTACTATGTCCAGTTATGAGGATTTTCAAAACCTTCTTTGAGTTCCTTAATGAATTTAACAAATAAAACTTATTCTGTTATATAATGTTGCTTCATGTCATTGTTGATGAAGAATAGATGAGCCATTTTTACCTGTTGCTCAGAAACACCAGAAAATTGAGCCACTAAAAGGAAAGCACGAAGACTAAAAGGTTTTACCATGGAGAGGGTAAATTTAGCACTGTGTGGCAAACTGAAGACCTTGTAACCTAGGAATGGTGAAATGAGAGATAAATGACAAGTTTTTAATTTGCACAAAATTAGAAAGTATATAAATTTACTCAGATTATATAAATAGTTTGTAAGGCAAAGTTCCAGTGGTATTAACACCTGTATCTTCTGATGTAGACTCGGGAAAATGAGGCAAATCAAAATAGAAGATTATTTTGTTATGTTAATACTTATTTATGAGGACAGTGAACTAGTATAGTAAGAGTTTTTGCTAATGTGGAAAAAACCAGACAATAGGTAATAGGTTTAAATCATAGACCTTAAATATTCAATTTTATTACTTTAAAATATATACAATAAACAGAAATACTTTAATGGCTAATAATGACTTTAAACTATATCAAAAAAAAAAAAAAAAAAACCAGCCTAAGGCAAACTAACCACCTTTCTGCATAGTTTAATTATATGATTTGTAAACAAATCTTTGAAAGTTTTTGAAGAATTCACTGGTTCAGAAACATTTTCCATTCATCCTCTTTTCAGATCAGATCAGTCCCTCAGTCGTGTCCGACTCTTTGCGACCCCATGAATCGCAGCACGCCAGGCCTCCCTGTCCATCACCAACTCCGAGTTCACTCAGACTCACATCCATTGAGTCAGTGATGCCATCCAGCCATCTCCTCCTCTGTCGTCCCCTTCTCCTCCTGCCCCCAATCCCTCCCAGCATCAGAGTCTTTTCCAATGAGTCAACTCTTCGCATGAGGTGGCCAAAGTACTGGAGCTTCAGCTTTAGCATCATTCCTTCCAAAGAAATCCCAGGGCTCATGTCCTTCAGAATGGACTGGTTGGATCTCCTTGCAGTTCAAGGGACTCTCATGAGTCTTCTCCAACATCAGAGTTCAAAAGGATCAATTCTTCGGCGCTCAGCCTTCTTCACAGTCCAACTCTCACATCCATACATGACCACAGGAAAAACCATAGCCTTGACTAGACGAACCTTTGTTGGCAAAGTAATGTCTCTGTTTTTGAATATGCTATCTAGGTTGGTCATAACTTTCCTTCCAAGGAGTAAGCGTCTTTTAATTTCATGGCTGCAGTCACCATCTGTAGTGATTTTGGAGCCCAGAAAAATAAAGTCTGACACTGTTTCCACTATTTCCCCATCTATTTCCCATGAAGTGGTGGGACCGGATGCCATGATCTTCTTTTTCTGAATGTTGAGCTTTAAGCCAACTTTTTCACTCGCCACTTTCACTTTCATCAAGAGGCTTTTGAGGTCCTCTTCACTTTCTGCCATAAGGGTGGTGTCATCTGCATATCTGAGGTTATTGATATTTCTCCCGGCAATCTTGATTCCAGCTTGTGTTTCTTCCAGTCCAGCATTTCTCATGATGTACTCTGCATCTAAGTTAAATAAGCAGGGTGACAATATACAGCCTTGACGTACTCCTTTTCCTATTTGGAACGAGTCTGTTGTTCCATGTCCAGTTCTAACTGTTGCTTCCTGACCTGCATACAAATTTCTCAAGAGGCAGATCAGGTAGTCTGGTATTCCCATCTCTTTCAGAATTTTTCACAGTTTATTGTGATCCACACAGTCAAAGGCTTTGGCATAGTCAATAAAGCAGAAATAGATGTTTTTCTGGAACTCTCTTGCTTTTTCTATGATCCAGCAGATGTTGGCAATTTGATCTCTGGTTCCTCTGCCTTTTCTAAAACCAGCTTGAACATCAGGAAGTTCACGGTTCATATATTGCTGAAGCCTGGCTTGGAGAATTTTGAGCACTACTTTACTAGCATGTGAGATGAGTGCAATTGTGCGGTAGTTCATTAAACTAGTATCCCTGGAAATGTTAACAGTTATATTGAGGGGGCCCAAAGGATTACATGTTGAAATGAACTTTAGAAATGCTGGGTTAAACAAAGTTAAACAGTTTTATTTAAAAAAAAAAAAACACTTGAGGACTTCTCAGGTCTTTAATATTCATCGTGACTGGGTTGGGATTGGGGGAGACAAGAGAATAAGCAGAGTTTACCAAACTTACTTTATACAGAATTCTTTCCTCCAGATAATTCTATTATTATGACAAAGGGATCTGGAAGGTGTTAAGTAAATAGAGTGGCAGATTAAATAAAAAGTGTAGCATTTTATATTTCAATTTGGTAAACTGCAACACTATACCATGTTCTGATCAGATTTTGAATTATTAAGATTTTGATGCACAAAATAAAATTTTTAAATTATGTAAATACTAAAGAAACAATACCTTAACTAGAACCAAATTGTCTTAGTATGGTGGCTGATGGCTTAGTTGCTAAGTCGTGTCTGAGTCTCGTGACCCCAAGGACTGTGGCCTGCCAGGATCCTCTGTCCATGGGATTCTCCAGGCAAGAATACCGGAGTGTGTGGCCATTTCCTTCTCCAGGGGATCTTCCCAACCCAGGGATTGAAGCCGGGTCTCCTGCATTGCAGGCAGATTGTTTACCAACTGAGCTACGAGCCAGTTTTCCTACTAGTAAATCTTGTTTTGTAATTTGGAGGAATATGTTAAGGCCCTGTTGTTGTTCAGTCACTAAGTCATATCTGACTGTATGCAACCCCATGAACTACAGCACACCAGGATTCCCTGTCCTTCACTATCTCCAGGAGTTTGCTCAGACTCATGTTCATTGAGTTGATGATGCCATCCAACCATCTCATCCTCTGTCATCCCCTTCTCCTTCCGCCCTCAATCTTTCCCAGCATTAGGGTCTTTTGCAATGAGTCAGCTCTTCCCATCGGGTGGCCAAAATATTGGAGCTTCAGCTTCAGCATCAGTCCTTTCAATGAATATTCAGGGTTGATTTCCTTTAGGATTGACTGGTTTGATCTCCTTGCAGTCCAAGGGACTCTCAAGAGTCTTCTGCAGCACCACAATTCAAAAGCATCAATTCTTTGGCACTCAGCCTTCTTTATCAGTAATGAATTATACTGAGCATAATGTTTCACTTTTGATATATGCTTTTCCATTTAAAATTGGCTAAATTAACTGGAGTTGGTTTTCTGTCCTAGCCTGACTTTATAATGTTTAAAAATTTCAGCTGCAAAAGCATGTAGATGTCATTTACTATAAGAATAAATCCCCACGTGAGATTGATTTTTGTCTTGTGCAATATGCCAATTTCAGTAGTGATACTGAACATCTGTGGGCTTCCCTGGTTGCTCAGAGGTTAAAGTGTCTGCCTGTAATGGGAGAGACCTGGGTTTGATCCCTGGGTCGGGAAGATTCCCTGGAGAAGGAAATGGCAACCCACTTCAGTATTCTTGCCTGGAGAATCCCATGGATGGAGGAGCCTGGTGGGCTACAGTCCACTGGGTCGTAAAGAGTCAGACATGACTAAGCGATTTCACTTTCTTTCACTTTCACTGAACATCTACTTTGCTTCCTGTAATCCTCACTTCACCTTTGGGCAGGCAGTTATCATGACCACTATTTCACAGATGAGGAATGTAATAGCTAGAGATATCAGCTGCTTTACCCCCGGGCCATACAAGAGACAGAAGGAGATAGGAACAGATTTCAAACTTCAGTCTGATACCAAAGACTCTACTGTTTCCACTATAGCATGCTGGATGGGATTATCTGCATCTAGTATAAATATTTTTCTTTCTCCACCTTGTAGGCATTAGTAGTCACTTCAGTTGTGTCCAACTGTGTGTGACCCTATGGACTGTAGCCTGTCAGGCTCCTCTGTCCATGGGATTCTCCAGGCAAGAATACTGGAGTGGGTTACTACTTCCTCCTCCAGGGCATCTTCCTGATCTAGGGATTGAACCTGTTGTCTCTTAAGTCTCCCATACTGGCAGGCAGTTTCTTTACCACCAAATAGGGAAAGGAGTACGTCAAGGCTGTATATTGTCACCCTGCTTATTTAACTTAGATGCAGAGTATATCATGAGAAACGCTGGGCTGGATGAAGCATAGCTGGAATCAAGACTGCCAGGAGAAATATCAATAACCTCAGATATGCAGATGACACCACCCTTATGGCAGAAAGTGAAAAAGAACTAAAGAGCCTCTTGATGAAAGTGAAAGAGGAGAGTGAAACAGTTGGCTTAAGACTCAACATTCAGAAAACTAAGATCATGGCATCCGGTCCCATCACTTCATGGGAAATAGATGGGGAAACAGTGGAAACAGTGACAGATTTTATTTGAGGGGGCTCCAAAATCATTGCAGATGGTGATTGCAGCCATGAAGTTAAAAGATGCTTGCTCCTTGGAAGAAAAGTTATGACCAACCTAGATAGCATATTAAAAAGCAGAGATATTACTATGCCAACAAAGGTCCATCTAGTCAAAGCTATGGTTTTTCCAGTGGTCATGTATGGATGTGAGAGTTGGACTATAAAGAAAGCTAAGCACCAAAGAATTGATGCTTTTGAATTGTGGTGTTGGAGATGACTCTTGAGAGTCCCTTGGACTGCAAGAAGATCCAACCAGTCAATCCTAAAGGAAATCAGTTCTGAATATCCATCGGAAGGACTGACATTGAAGCTGAAACTCCAATACTTTGGCCACCCGATGGGAAGAACTGACTCACTGCAAAAGACCCAGATTGAGGGTGGGAGGAGAAGGGGACGACAGAGGATGAGTTGGTTGGATAGCATCACTAACTCAATGGATATGAGTTTGAGTAAACTCCGGGAGTTGGTGATGGACAGGGAGGCCTGGTGTGCTGCAGTCCATGAGGTCCATGCAGTCCATGAGGTCACTTGAATGACTGAACGGACTTATCACTAGTGCCACTTGGGAAGTCCATGGGGATTAGTAACTCAAACATTATTCTTTATGTAGAACTTCTGCAAAGTGTAGTGGCAGATGGTCTACAATATAGTAGCTGTTTGGAAAAAAGAAAAATCCTTGAAGAAGCAAGCAAACAGATGGACTCTCCTCATAAATGAAACACGGTAAATTTTGTAAAATCTCAAAGTTGAGAATACAATTATAAGTCATTACTTTTCAAAATAGCTCCTGTTGCAAGGATTTCCTTCTCTATTACTTCTGTACCCTCAGTGTTTTAGGTTAAAAATCATCATGTAGAAGAAAACATGATTGTGCAATTAGAAATTCAAGAATTGTTGCACTAAAGCTATTATCTAATGTTATTCTAAGCTTGCTGCTGCTGCTAAGTCGATTCAGTCATGTCCGACTCTGTGCGACCCCATAGACGGCAGCCCACCAGGCTCCCCGTCCCTGGGATTCTCCCGGCAAGAACACTGGAGTGGGCTGCCATTTCCTTCTCCAATGCATGAAGGTGAAAAGTGAAAGTGAAGTCGCTCAGTCCTGTAGGATCTGCTGGCATTTTCTCCCCTTTATTATTTGACTTGGTTGGGTTTGTTTTTTTTTTTTTCTTTTTGGCCATGCCATGCATCATGTTGGATCTTAGCTCCTCAGTCAGAGGTGGAACTAGTGCCCCCTGCTCTGGAAGCGCAGAGTCTTAATCATTGGACCGCCAGAGAGGTCCTGGTGGCTGGGTTTTTAAATATAAAATGTGGTTCATTACCCTAAAAAATTCTTCGTTGTTTAAAAGTATTTAAACAACAAAACTAAAGATAATAGGCCAAAGAGATACAACATAGAGTCAAGTATTTTATCCATTTGACTATCCATTCTGAGGAATGTGAAGCATAGAAAATTTACCTTGAGAACTCAATATTCCTCATGGGATAGGCACTGTGCTAAAAGTGTAAAGGATGCAAGAAGAATATAGAATAGTGTTCTTTGGTCTCTCCCTTTATAGGCTGCCTAGGAAGCCAGACATACCCTTAGAAGCCAGTCATATTATTTACTGCACAAGTTCAGTCCCAAAATAAATGAGACAGACATTCAGTTACATACCAAGGAACTGTGGAAAAGATGTGACCAGAGGTGGTGGAAAGATGTTGTCCAGGAAAATTTCTGACTTGGCTGGATCTTGAAGATCATGGAGGTACTGGATAGAAAGAAAAGGAATGAACTGAGAGGCTAGGATACAGTCAACAACACCATGTGGCAATGACAGAGCTAAGTAAGTTGGGGTCCCTCTGGGCCCCGAATGAAACTGAAGACAGCAAGGTTTGTTCTCTGGGACTTATGAACCAGCCCTTTCAATGCCTTCTCTCCAGGTACCATCCACACTGGCTCTCCTGCTTACCTTTCCTACAGGCAGCTAGACTCTGGCCTATTTTGCAGGGCAATTCAACTGTTAGCTGTAGTTTGCTATAGGGCCCTTGAAAACGAAAGTTTCTGAGATTCAAAAAAAAGATTAATAGTGAAATTTCAAGGCAGTGATGTACCAGTACCCCTGTTATAGTTACCCCTCATACTTTACAGTAGAAGGCCCAGAATGATACCGTGATGACTCTGGAAAGCTATTCTGGATCTTGGATATGATGCTGATTAGTATTTTATAGTCTTTCTGCTAGTAGGAGTTTAAAAACAACAAAAGGAAATGCTCAAACCCATTTTTAAAATAATTCCAAACCTTGACATCATTTGTATCTGGTAGCACCCAAATTCAAATATTTCTACTTTCCCCAGCCGTTTCTCACTCTATTTTCCTTCACCTCTTTATAAGTCCAATTTCAACGTGGAACTTCCTGCTTAAATCACTCTTAATTCAATTTCATACATAACACAGCACGTTAAATAACGTTCTTAAGCATAAAGTAGCACTCCACGAAGTCTAGTCTTTTCCTGTTTAGACATTTTGACAAATACCAATTATGCGCCTCTTTTTCCTAGCTTTCTTCACAATTCCTTGTACACAAATCTTTGGACTCCTCGAAGAGTAACTTTCAGGGAGCCCAAGCAGACACTTGTTTTGAGGTGAAGAAGGGCGTTCAAGGAAACTTGGCATTTCTACATTCCTTCTCTTTTAGGGTGCGAGGAGAACTTGAGAGAAAGCAAAGATTATTAACCTACAAACAGGCGCAAAAGCCGCGGCGTGTGGCGGAGGGCGGGGGTTCGGGGGCGGGTCTCCCCGCTCCGGGCTCGTCGCGCCCGCCCCGCGCGCCCCCGGCCGGAAGGGGGCGTGGAATGCCGCCGAGGGAGGGGCGCGCTGACGCGCGGCTGCCGGCCAGGCCCCTGGGCGTCAGGCGGAGGCAGGGGCGGGGGAGCCGGGAAGGGGGCTGGCAGGCGCTCGGCTCCCAGCCGCGCTCGCTCGGGCCACTCGCGCTCCCGCGCCGCGCCCGGCCGGCTTCATGTGAAGCGCTGGCCCTCCGCCCCCTCCCTCCCCTTCCTTCCCTCCCTCCCTCCCGTCCCCTCCTCCTCCTCCTCCCGCGCCCGCTCCCGCTCCCCGGGGCCCCCAGCCCGGCGGGCGCTGACAGCTAGGGGCGGGGGTCCCTGCCGCCGCCGTGTCTCTCACAGGCTCCGGCTGGGGCTGCGGAGCCCCCAGTGTGGCCATGGACCGGCCCCTGGTGGCGTCGGCGGAGGCGGAGGAGGAACTCGAGTGGCAAGTGGCGAGTCGCAGGAGGAAGGCCTGGGCCAAGTGCCGCGGCTCCTGGCAGGCGTCGGAGACAGAGGACCTGTCCACAGAAGCGACGACGCAGGACGAGGACGAGGACGAGGACGAGGACGACCTCTCCGGAACGAAGCTGCCGGCGGCCGCGGGGAGAGGTCCGTGCGCCCGGCCGGGCAGCGGCGGGCCGGGAGCTCGGGGGAGTGCGGGCTGGCTGAGGAAAGTCTCGTGCGCCTTGGGCGACTGCTCTGAGTTCTGGAAGACCTCCTGGGCTCCAGGCAGGGGGGAGAGGGGACACTTTCGACCTTTAAACGCGCGCGCTTGGCAAGGCGTCTCCAGCGTCAACACAGACACCCCGGTGCCATCATTTCCCTTCAGGTGGTCACTGCTACGTGTGGCTTAGGCTGCATTTTGTCCCCAGTAAGATTCTCCCTAGGGGTATCCAGGGTGACCCCGTGGACAGAGTTCCCCTGGGGTCGGTAACGAGCTGTCCCCTCGCTCTGTCCTGCAGGAAACGTGCCCAACGAGAAGATCGCGATATGGCTCAAGGACTGCCGGTGAGTCCTCGCTCGCGTCCGGGGGGAGATCCGCTCAGCTGGGACGCCCGGGCGGAGTGACTCGGGCCGCAGTCCCTGTGGGTCCCGTGAACCTCATAAGCTCTGAACCGGAAAGTAAGCCGGCGGATAGCTTCCTCCTTTAAACGATTAGAAATGGAAGTGCTGTGACCGCCGATTATTTGGTGACCATGTTGACTTTACAGTTGTTAGGACTTCAGTTCCGGAGCGTGATGTTAGCATCAGAGATCAGAAACCTAAAACAGATAATCATGCCATATTATTATGCTGGCCCGGTTTTATTTGAAAGGCATGTCACATTTCACACAGTATTTTATTTTGCATTTGTTTTGACATCTGTACATCTGGCATAGAGTCATTTCCTTTTCAAATGTGTTTTAAATGAGTTTAATTTACTTAACTACATTAACTGGGCTTTAACTTTATGCTGGTGCCTTAATTCTGTTTGGAGAGCTATTAAAACTAGCTAATTTTGTTCTAGTTTACACCTTGGACGTGGATTTGTCAGATGGCCCTGGAATTCACAGAAGGGAAATAGAGCTTTGAAGACATTCAGGCTACATAAATCAGTTTAATTACATGCTTTGATAGCTGGCACAGAAATGTTTGATAAAGTACAGAGGAGATTGATCATATCTTACTACAGTAAAATGTGCCTGTTTCATATTTTAATTATTTTTTCCAACTTATTTGCTACTTATAAAATCTCCTGTGAAGAATGTAGGCTTTTTAACTTTTGTTAAGGTGTTTGCTTCTGTATATATTTTTTGCCATGTCAATTTGGGCTTTTCTTCACCTTTTTGTCCAAGTACCAGAGTTTGGAAAGTCTCTTTTGGGAGAGGAGAGAGAACTGATTCTTATAGATGCCAGTTTGTTTTTCTCTCCTAAAGACCCAAAATACTGGCCACTGCTCTGTTGGTATCCTGTTTTGGTGAATTGCTTGGAGTCTTGCTGAACACTCCATTATTGAACTCCTTTTATTCTGGATATCACAGACCCTTCTGAAATATGAGATATATGGACCCTCTTTGTAAAAATACACAAAAAAATGTTTAAGAGAAAGAGAAGAATCATGTTTTTATGACGTGTAGGAATTAAGATTGTATAAGAGATCACATCAAGCAGACAATAAATAAGTACATCTTTACAGATAAATGCAATGGGCAAATGTTAACATTCACCAGGACATGTGATCTCTGAAAATTCCTAAAGTTTTGTTGCTAATCTTGATTCATATAGGCAGATTCTAAATTCTCTTGCTTCTTCCCTCATGGATTTCTTTCATCAATTTCTTTCTTGTTCCCTACTGTTGTACCTATTCTGTACAAAAGGGACATTCATTTGTACTCTGGAATGCTAGAACAGTCTTTTACTGTGAGTTTTAATCATCACAGATTTGACTGTAGAGTATATGTGACTGTATTTTTTTTTTTTTCCCCTATAACAATTTAGGATCCTTCCTAGACTCAGTCTACTTTGTGTATTATGTACAGGTGATTTAAAGACAGCATATTCCCCCATGATAGGTTCTCAAATAATCTTTGTTTTCTTATTGCTTTCTATATCCTGAATAAAGATACCTTGTTGTTTTTTCTTAAAGGGAGTCTTTATTTTAAAAATCCACCTCCCCCCACCACAGGCTAAGTGGAAACACATTGCTTGAATAAAGTAGCCTCTAAGAAGATATAGAGTTTTTGATAAGATTTGTAAGACAGCAATTATGAGAGACTTGTTTCTGAAGGAGAATGGCAGTTATAGTCTGCTCATTTGCCATCTTCTGTTGGTGCCCAGGCCAGTAGAGATATCTGCAGGAGTAAGGCAGTGTTTTGTCCTACACAAGAAGCCATCATGGGAGAGGAATGACTTTTTTTGAAGGCATAAAGTTTAGCTTTTTAAAATATGTGCAAAAACTTAGAGATTTTATGGTCACTGCTTATTCTTTTAGATTTCAAAAACACTAATTTTTAAAGAATTGCCATTGCTTGTATATTTGTTTGTAGAAACTTTTAATATTGGCGTTTCAGTAATATTTTTTTGAAACTGATATTTTTATGATTGATTCCATGTCTGGTGTGAATCTATAACAGGTACAAATTGTTACTGGCAAAAGACTTATGACACAAAGTAGAACTTTTATAATAAAATAATCTGTTTCTTTAGCTTAGTTTTGAGAAAGAGATAAATATTTTGCATTTAAAAGACTTGTTTGAACAATAAGAACGTGAAAGAATTTTAGTAATGGCTAATTCTTAAGATAGATTCTCAAGCCAACTTTTTAGTAATCTTTTCAGAGTTAAATGAAGAATATATGTATTTTTTCAGTTTAAAAGCATAAAATGAATTCCAAACTTCTCTACTGTATCAGAAAAGATAATAGTTGGTGTAGGGGAGGTGCTGAGTGGCGCTCTAAAATGCTAGATGAGATTTAAGAAAACTGTTGAGCCTTATTTCTAACTAGACTTTGACTTTTTAATTTTATTGAGATAAGGACTTGTTTTCTTTTAATTCTGTTTCCTGTTTCTAGAGAAGGGATTGAGAGGAGCAGACATTTTCTAAATGCCTACTGTCATTCTCTTTTTTCTGTTTTTGTAAAGAAAATGCCAATTCATATCATTTGTAATTGCCATTCTTGCTCTTAATTGCTGGCAGATCAGACATGTGATTAAATCATTCCTGGTGAGCTGACTTGATGATAGGTATTTGCTTGGTAGCATATTACTTATGTAATCCACTTGCATTCCCTGTGTGTTGGGGAGAAATGTTAAACTGTGATTAGAAGCTTGCTTAGCTATAACCCTTTAAAGTGTCAGGCAGGGCAATGGCAGCTCTCCAGACAGCTTTTTAAGACTAAGGCTGATATGTTTCTGTGATTTCAGTACCCCTTTGGGAGCCTCACTGGATGAACAAAGCGGTAGTACGCTCAAGGGTAAGAGAAAGCTGCCTTTCTAAATCTGTTCTTTATAAGGGTCCTACTATTGTCCTGGGAGTGAAAGTGAATGTGTGCGTGTGTATATATAAATTATAAAAGTGATGTTCATGTTTATAAAATATGCAGTTCTAAGATAAAAGCCAAAAGGGGGAAACCTTGTCATGAACCATAAAAACTGTGGTGAGTTTAAACAAATTACTAAGCCTTTGCACAATGTGAAACTCGTTTTTTTTTATTGTTCAGTTAGATATTATAGAGACTAATTAAATACAGAAATGTGATGTGTAAACATAGGGAAAATATATATTGAGTGAATTAGGTCATTTCTTTGCTTACATGAACTGAAATTGCCACACCTGAAATTTTACCACCTGTGCAAGGTGGAATTCTAAAGTTCAAAGTACAATAAGAATGTGCAGGTAGTGGCAAGACATATAAAAACTATTTACAGTATCAGGAAAATCTAGCTTGAGCTCCCAACTTAATATAAGGGGGTAAAAGAAGTGACTGTACCGGAATCTGGTTTTCCGTGAAACTGTTGGGTAAGATACATTATCTAATTCAACGTCTTAAAGGCTTATTGAGTATAAAGTAGCCAGTAGATTCTAGCTTCTAGCAATTTTACCTGGTTGCAAATGATGGTTTCCTTCACAATGAAGTGAAAACGTGTGTCTTCTTCCTGAAATTATAAGGAGAGTAACTTATGAGGACATTCATGTCTGAAATCCTTTACTCTGTCTTATATTTTGCTTGGTCAGTTTGTTTAAATTAAAACAATGATTTTATATGGGGGTCAGGAAGAACAGATGACTGGGATGAATCTTCTGATGTTTCTTTCAGGTGTGCTTGTGAGAAATGGGGGAAGTTTTGAAGATGATTTGTCATTGGGAGCTGAAGGTATGTTTGGAAGAACTGTATTTTCATATAGTTTTAAAATTAAAAAAAAACAGAAAGTGACATGTTTTCAGGTTTATGACCCTCAGAGTTAAAGTTCTTAAAAGTGGCTCAGACACATTTTACAGAAACTTTTAGGTGTTAATCTAGTGAGAGCCTTTTGGAGACCTGTAGAAATGGCTCTGAAAAACCACTGTGAAATACTCAAAGGTTTTCATTGGACTTTAATGCTCTAAAGGAACTGTTTGGGGGCAAATAATGGTGATATAACTGAGGGAAGACTTGTCCCACAAAAGGAAGCTTAAATATTTATATGTGAGAAAATTGCAGTGAAACTTATTTTAGTGTGAGGTATACAGCTGCAGCTTGTCTTTTTTTTTTTTTTTGCATTCAAGTGCCTTTCTTTCCTTCCTCTTTTTCCAGATTTTTAGAAGATTAAAGGAAAAGACAAATTAGAGTTACTAGAAGTTAATTAGAAATCATTATACTGATGTCTGTTCAAAGCTAAATTAGGATTTTAAAAGTGTATTATGCTATGTTTAAATTTTCGCAGATTATCTTTTCCTGTGGATTCATAATAAAGCTTTCCACAATGTAAACTTAAGAATTTTTTATTGTTTTATTGGTATTTTGAAATTATTCGTTGCTGTTTAGCTAGGTTATTAATGAGTGCTTTTTATAAAAAAAGAGTTAAGGATTTTATTAAATCTTTTTGAATTGTAAGTTGATGTATAGTGAATTTACCCACTGAATTTAATATTCTTGATCTCTTGCTGTTTGAAGCCAATCTGTGTGATAGATTACTTATTAAGAGCCATCTAACACTGAAAACTCTATAGAATATGTGAATATGTTAGTTTTTATATTTCTGTTAATATCTTTTCCAGGAATAAACTCTATAAAATAAACTGTAAAGCTTAAACTTACTGCTCCCCAATCAGTATTAAAATGCATTTCCAATGTTATTGTAAATAGCACTTTTAATAACTACCTTAGTAGCCTCACAATATGGAATTTCTTTGTAAGACTTCATTTTTATTTTTTTTAAACAGTTCTTTTCAGAGAAAAATTGAGGGGAAGGTACAGAGGTTTCCCATATGGTTTCTGCCCTATATATGCATAGCTTCTTTGTTGTCAACATCCCCCTACTAGACTAGCACATTTGTTACAGTTGATGAACCTAGAATAAGGCAAATTAGCCACATTATTATTGCTAAATGTCTAATATACCAAACTCTTGTCCTGGCACATTAAATCTGTCATTAAAGATAATATACAGATAGGTAAGAAAAGAATCAGTGGCTAATTTGCTTTTTAAATGATTGTATCACAGTAGTTATTGTCTTGCTAATAGTTGTGCTTTCCACTTACTCTTTTTACCTTTAGCGAACCACCTTCATGAAATTGATGCTCAAATTGATAATTGGTATGTAGCTGTTTGTTTTTTTTCCTTTCTAAACATTAGGAATATTTGTGGAGATAAAATTTATATAATATACTTTTGTTTATAGCAGTAATATTTTGGCCAAAGAGAGAAGACTACAGTTTCATCAGAAGGGAAGAAGTATGAATTCCACTGGATCTGGGAAAAGTAGTGGGACAGTCTCAAGGTACCTTATTCTGAGCTTATACTGCAATTACATTGTGTTGTAGATGACCTAATCTGATCACTTTTTTAGCCTTGGATTTGGCTTGACAGTGTGAAGTCAAAAGGAATCCAGAGTGTTTCATAGATCAACATAACTGACAGAAGTGTCTTTTTTTTTAAATTAAGATTAAGTAAAAGTTAACAAATATGTTAATAATGTTGCTGGAATCCATAATGAGTATTTTGAGCCCTATGAGAGAGGAACTCCATAGTGGAATAATTTCTACTTCCAAAATTTTCCATTCTGCTAGAGTCTTGAGTTACTCTGATATAAATATCAGAATAAATCTTTGTAATTTAAAGCTTGATATTGAAACATAGATTTATCTTCATATAAAACCAAATATCTTTAAAATATAAAAATAAGCAAATACGTATGCATAAACAAGCAGCTTATTGTCCAGATTATTGTTGTGAAATTTGAACATTTTCTCTGAAACAAATTGAAATTTCCTTCTGCTCACCTTCTGTCTCTAACATTCCTGGTTTCCCCAGTGAGTCTCAGCTTGGATTATCCCCGGCATGAGAGATAAGGGTTACAAAGTGTTCAATTCCCAATAGAATTAGAGCAGGAATTAACCCCTGTGTTATCCAAACTCTCCTTACTTTACTCCTCCTGCTTCCTGGGTGCAAGTGGTTAGAAAAAAGTTGAAAGTAAGCTCCTCCCTCACCTTTCTGAGATCAGTTGTTACCTGTATTGCCTCTTCTAGGACAGCGAAAGATAGCAGAAAAACTCAAGTTCTGCAGAGTGTCCCTTGATACCAAAGTTGTACCAACTTCCTAGTCCATTTTCCACTTTCATTTTTTCTTTAATCTGTTTACTCTTTGTTCTCCCTCATCTGTCCTCTAATTGTTTAGCTGCTTTACTGGACATCTCTTAAAATGACAAAAAAAATAAGGTGAGGAATCAGATAGTTTCTTTACTGAGGGTGTTATTGGTGTTCTTAGGGCTTAGCTCTTTTTCTCAAAACTAACAGCTTGAAAGAACAGACTCCTTTTAAGGGTTATTTATTGCATTTGGTGCATAATGTATAAAAATGTTGAAATAAATAATGGTTTAAAGAGTAGAAGGGGTATAGGATCTTTTCACAAGAAAGTAGGGATGTGAATTCATTTATAATGTGATGTGGACTATAAACTTACTTTACATCTTGATTTCTTTTTTTCTTTTTTAGTGTTTCAGAATTGTTGGAACTTTATGAGGAAGACCCTGAAGAAATCCTCTATAATCTTGGATTTGGACGAGATGAACCAGATATTGCTTCCAAAATTCCTTCCAGATTTTTTAATTCATCATCATTTGCCAGAGGAATAGATATTAAAGTATTTCTGAGTGCACAGATGCAACGGATGGAAGTAGAAAATCCAAATTACGCTTTAACAAGTAAGGTTTTTAAATGTTAGCATATTATTTAAAAAATTTTTTCATCTACACAGCAAGATGGTCTTGTTTTTAAAACCTTACTAATTTCTAAGAATAATTGTGGAAATTTAATTATTGAGGTTAGTACAAAAGCTGTTTGCTTATTCTAAATTTTTATTATTCTATTTATAGAAGTTAATTTACCTATCCTCCCACCCCATTCTCCACTTAAGTGTTACATTGGAGAATGTAACTTACCTGTGGAACCTTACACATATCTCCAGATTGCTTTTGTTCCAAAAGAAAATAAATAAAGGAGAGGCCTTTTACTATTAGTTGAGGTCAGTCACTTTCAGATGCTTTTCCTATAAATCTATAAAGGTATGGCTAATCTGATGATTTTTCATGTTAAATCTTCTGCTTGCTTATTTATTTTTTTCTATTGACCAGGCATTCCCAACAGTGGGAAACTCGGTGGTCCTTGGATTAGTTTTAAGAGATCTGTAAATCCAAGCCCCCTCCCATTAGGTATAAAATATATGCTTACATATACTTAACATTTGGAAGAGTTCAATAGCAGCTATAGATCAATAGCAGTCCTGTCTATTTTATTCCGTGTTGTCGTTATGCTTTGTCCTTCCTTGTGATTTTTTAAAACATAAATTCTAGTACTTAAGAGTGAAAAATCTTTCTCCCTCTCCACAGTAAATAGAGAGGTTTTAAGTGTTAGATAAAGAAAAGAATCTGGTTTCATAATCTTTGTGATCTAAGTAGTTCAGTTATTGAAATTCTGAACCATAATAATGGTTTAATTAATAATAGGTGTATATATACACATATAAACATAAATATATATATATAATTTATTTATTTATTTACTTTTGTAGGCCGTTTTCGTCAAATTGAAGTGCTTACTACTGTGGCCAACGCATTTTCTTCTTTATATTCCCAAGTCTCTGGGACTCCCCTGCAGAGAATTGGAAGTATGTCCTCAGTGACCTCTAACAAGGAGACAGACTCACCTCCACCTCTAACCCGGAGTAACACTGCAAATCGCTTAATGAAAACACTATCGAAACTAAACTTATGTATTGAAAAAACAGAGAAAGGAGAAGGCAGTACTCCTTCCCTGGCAGTTGACAAAGGAAAGATAGTAAACATTTCAGTGATGGAAGAAAGTGGCAATAAAAACGATCAGAAGTCTCAGAAAGTTGTGAAGAAGAAAGAGTCGTCTTCTGTGTTGGCTACAGTTAAAGAAGAAGTGTCAGGCAGTTCAGCAGCTCTTGTGGAGAATTCTGACATTGATGGACTTTCTGATGAAGCAAATAGTAATTTTAACCGTGAAGCTGAAAGTGGACAAAGTCAAGAAACTCAAAGTCATGAGAATAAACTGGATGAGGAATCTGGTATTCTAGAAACTGATTTAGGTGGTGATTTCAACATGTCCAGTCATAGTGAGCTGGAAAATAGCGGGGAGCTGAAAAATGTCCCTTTGTGCACACCTGAAAAAGAGCCATGTGCACCACTCATGATCCCATCCATAAGAAATATAATGGCACAGCAGAAGGACTCCTTTGAAATGGAAGAGGTAGGTGGAAAACTACTGAGGACTGTTTCAACCAGTGAGTTAGGGAAAACAGTGCCCCCAAATGTCTTTAAAATGAAAGTTGGTGAATGGATGTATACTAGAAAAAATCTTGATTTTGACTTTTCAGGTTTTTTGTTTCACAGACCAAGATGTCACTGGACTGTGTGGTGTCAGTATAATAGCTCCTCTGGGTCTTCTGTCACCATTGTTTTTCTTTCTCAGTTTTAACAGTTTGATGCTGTGAGAATGCCCTGAGAGAGTATATTCAAACTCAGATCAATGTTGCCTAGTAGTTAGAGATAACAGGCTTTGAAGCCAGATGGGTTTGAGTTCTGTTTGGGCCACTGAATTGCTGTGTGCCTTTGGGCAAGCTTTTCTGAATGTTATCTCAGTGGAAGGGTAAGTGTGAAGATTTTGAGGTTAGGTCTGGGTATGGGACTAGAAAGAACATGAAGCTATAGGAAACCTTGAGGAAGAAGGTTTGAAAGAATTTCTGCAGCCCGGGAAGACCACCAGTGAGTGTTTGGTTACTTTTTTTTAAACGTGGTATTCTTTGTTGGTGGTGGTGTTCAGTCGCTAAGTCGTGTCGGACTCTGGGACACCATGGACTGTAGCCTGCCAGGCTCCCTGGTCTTCTACTGTCTCCCAGAGTTTGCTCAAATTTATATCCATTGAGCTGGAGCCAGTGGTGCTGTCTAGCCATCTGATCCTCTGTCACCCCTTTCTCCTTTTGCCTTCAGTCTTTCACAGCATCAGTGACTTTTCCAATGAGTCTGCTCTTCCCATCAGATGGCCAAAGCATTGGAGCTTCAGCTTCAGCAAAACAGTCCTTCCAGTGAATATTCAGGGTTGATTTTCTTTAGGATTGACTGACTTTCTTACTAGTTTACATAAATTTCAAATTGGACGATTTGTGGCTATAAATTGTACAGTGTGTAATTTTTCTTTTTAAATTTTATTACAGAATAGTGATAGTTCACAGCTGTTTTAGAATCGCTTGCCATTGTTTTAGGGAACTAGGAAGCGATAATTGATTCTGCCCATAAAATGTCCTCTTAGGTGAGTGTGTATCCCTCATTCAGTTAAGACTTTTCATTTATTGCAAAATTCCAGTTGTTCATATCTTTTTTGTGGTCTTTGAATGCACCTTTTAGTACTTTAATTCCAACTAAAAAGGAGGCAAGAGCAGGCCTTTGAAATATGTTACATTTTTTGGTAAGCTGCTTTATTTCTCATTATAATGAATTCAGAAGATGACAACTTTAATAGAACCTTTTTGTTCCATTTTGTTGTTGAGTTGCTCTTTTGTCTTTGTTTTGGTCTAAACTTGTCCTAGCATTCATAAAGTGTACCTTCTTGCCTTCCTTTAGGGCCCCTCTTCTATGACAGTCAAATAGAGTGCAAATACTTGTTGGTTACTTGTAGACCTGATTTAGTGACTCAGATGAAAAAACACTCTTACATGTTGCTTTTTAATTTCTAGAATTCTTGAGTTCTAAGCCAAAGTTTTGTTACTGATACCATACACAAAAGTTCTTTACAATGTTTATTAAGTGCTAGATAGATGTACTTTGGTGGCAAGTGAACATTAAAACTGGGTTGTTTTTTTATGGGCAGGGTTTTGTTTTTTTTTTTTTTGCTCCCTCTGCTGGCAAGAGCAGTTACTGAAGAAAGTAACTTGACATGGAAGTGTATTTTTTTGAAGTCCAAGATTACAGGCATGGATGGTTTAAGAATAACTGAAGATTTCTGTTTTCCAAAAATAATACATAGTCAACCATAGCTATGTTGTAAATACAGGGAATTTTAAGGATAATCCTTATTCTTCAGATATATTTCAAATATGGATAAAAACCTCTTAGAATTGTGTTTTTAATCCCTTTGGGAACTGTAAAGAAAGCTTGTAGAACAATGGATAAAGAAAGGAAATAGTGTGTTTCTTTAATTTCCTTTTCTCCCAAGCTTGTTGAATCATACCAACAAATGAAGAGAACAATCTTATTAAAGCAAACTTTTAGATCCTATTCAAAGTAGGTTGTTACTTTTTTCTTTTGCACTCTTTTCCCTTGAGGCTTGATTCCTATTGGGAACTTTCTTCCTTTTGTAAAAACAGAGAATAAATATAAGCTAGAGCACACACACTGTCTCTCAGTAAGCCAGTTTTCAGGTTCCTTGAATGCCAACTGCTCTAGGTAACTAGGTGGGAGAAAAAATTGCAGACGTGGCTCTCTGTATGAAGCTGCGTGGTCCCCCTGAGGCAGAAGGTAAGATCTGACAGTCACCAGGAGCAGAGAGAACTATTTAAATGTAAAAAGAGTTAAATAGATGACAAGACTGAGCCAGGCCTTGGAGAGTGAAAATGACTATCTCTTAAGATAAAAAAAAAGGGTCAGATACTTTTCAATTAAAAATCAATTTTCCTTATAAAAACTATCTTGCAGGCTAGTTTCATTGTATCTGAAAGTTTTAAAGACCTACTCTTGAGTTTTCTAATTCTTAATGACTTGCTTGGATTATTCTTGTGTTCTTGAAATAATTTATTTCGAATAGATACATCATGGTAACTGTCTAGAGCCACAGATTAGTAGTATGAATGATTCACAGTTAACCCAGAATGATTTTACTCTATAAGCAATTGTTCATCTTTTAGGTGTAAAGGAAAAATTTCTTATACTTTGAACGTTAAAGGAAGGAGAGTTTTTATCTATGTATTTCTGTAAATAAGTTACCTTGTGTCTCTATAAATAAGTTTATATTTAAATTAAGATACCATCAGCTGCATATGCAATTTTTTAACCTACTGATGCTTTAGTAAATGTTTCTAATCCTGTCTTCACACTGATTACTGATTTAACTTATGTACTTCATTACCTATTTTTAGCCATTAAATTTCAGGATTCTTATTACATTTACTGGCCTGAGTTAAAGAAATCCCAAACCAGTCAAATACCTGACAGTTAACTTGTTCCATTGGTCTTTCAGAATAAGACTTGAATTTGGGTCTTTGTACAAACCTACTCCTTTTGATTATGCCATACAATTTGTACAGTCCGACGGTTAATAGGGTCAGACACTGGCAAGAACTCAAGTCATGCAATGCACAGCTTCATGCCACTTCTTTGGAAAAATAATGCTTTCCTTTGAATTTTTTGAGGCATCATTAAAAATTAGGATTGTGATTTTTGAAGCTTCAGTTTTGTTTTTTGCTATACTAAGTTGGTTTTTGGTTTTTTGCCTGCTAAGGCGCTGTAATCATGTCCAGCTCTGTGTAACCCTATGGACTGTAGTCCGCCAGGCTCCTCTGTCCATGGGCTTCTTCTGGCAAGAATTCTGGGGTGGGTTGCTGTGCGCTCCTCCAGGGGATCTTCCTGACCTAGGGGTTGAACCCATGTCCCTTATGTCTCCTGCATTGGCAGGCAGGTTCTTTACCATTAGCGCCACCTGGGAAGACCTTTTTGCTGTATACGTTTTTTTAAATCTTAGAGGAAGGGTTGAGTTAGAACATTCTGTGTGTTTGCTGCTCTATAAAACACAGTACAACAGTATTGTGCCTAAGAAGATGTATTTTAGTCAAGATAAATGTGACAGGTTTTGAAAAACCAAACTAGGTATCTGCGTGGTAGCAGGACATTGATTCAAAAAGAAATCTTTGTTTGATTAAAACATTTTTAAAATGTCGTAACTCAAATGTGTGGATTATTCTAAAGCTGTTTTCCTATAGCTTTAAATCCCAAAACACTGAGACCCAGTGATTTTTATCATTTTGAGTGTTTTTTTTTTAATTTTTATTATGAGAAGCTTCAAACTTACCCAGAGATTAAATAGTAGAGGGAACACCCATTATCCATCACTTAATTCAGTTATCAATATTTAGCTGTAGTTGATAAAAGATCAACTTATAGCAAAGGACCAGAATTTCACTAAGGATTTAAAACCATGGAATAGGAAAAATCTTGCCAAATAAATCTTAAGATCTGTGTTTGGATTATAATTTTCTGTGGGGCACCCCATCTTGAATTTGAATGCTTTCCTCTGCACTTCTATAACTATTGCTGCTGCTGCTGCTAAGTCGCTTCAGTCGTGTCCAACTCTGTGCGACCCCATAGACTATAACTAATACTGAAACATAATGAGCTGTGAAATTCAACCATTATCGCTAGCAAGTGTCTTCCAAGTGATTGATGATTTTAAGTAAGTGGGAGGAAGGATCCTAACTTTAGTGGCTTTATTAGTAAAATATGATACTGTCAGCTCATTTTTAAGGGCCCTGTTCTTTTTTTTTTTGTTAATTATGGAATTTGTAGTGGAGGGAGAGGGAGTTTTTTGTTTTTTGGGTTTTTTTTGACAGTGGAGTAGCATCTTGAAGGATAGTTCACTGAGGATACATACACATTAAAGTCATGTTATCTTGTGACTAAATTTATAAATCTGAAGAATAGAATAGGGAATTCCTATGGCATAGTGGTAAAGAATCTGCTTGCAATGCAAGAGACACAGTTTGATCTCTGGGTCGGAAAGACCTCCTGGAGAAGGAAATGGCTACCCACTCTAGTATTTTTGCCTGGACAGTTTCATGGACAGAGGAGCCTGGAGGGCTACAGTCCATGTGGTTGCAAAGAGTTGAACATGACTGAGCACACACACGAAGAATAGAATATGTGATAATTCTGCATTTAAAAACGAGAGATCATAATCTTTTGCCTAAGCTGAGATTCTTAGAATAAAATTAAGGAGACATTTTGGTTTCTGTTATACTTTTTCAGTCTGTTTGATATTTGGTTTTACAGAAAACTCTTTGAAGTAGGCTAGGCCTGAATAGAGGCTAATAATAGACCTTCTGTTGACTATAAAAAGAAAATGTATTTTGTTTCTTTGCACACAAAACAATGGTTTTCCTGTTGAACTTATGTCTGCTGCTTTGAAGAGTATAATTTTTTGATAATAACAAAGAATAGTAGAAACTGTTTTATATGTAATTTATAGGTGATGGTTTTAAATGACCAGTATGCTTTCAGTTTTCAAAAGATAGACAAACATGGATTCATGTTCAACTATGTAGCTGCTGCTACTGCTAAGAACAAAGCACAGATCAGAGCAGTTTTAAAACTGGATAATAAGATCTTTAACCTTTTAAGTTTTTCATGTTGGCTTTTCTACTCTCATTCCTATGGAATATTTCTTACTCTGGAATGGGATTCATAGCTCAAAAACAGGGTTCTATCTAAAACTTGTTTGCTATTTACTTTCCAGTTTGTTCAAGGCCAAAAGCCCAAACGTTTGGCGGGTTTTCCCACTTTACTAGGATGTTATTTAGTATTTTAAGTACAAATCATTTCAGAGTAAACGGTTGGGCATTAGTATTATACTCCCGCAAGTATTTAATTTTAGGATAGAGTTAGGTTGTTAGGATAGATAGAATATTGGAGGAGTGGGTATGATGAGTAAAGAATCAGGCAGTTCCTAAATTATGTAGTTGTTCAGGTAGGAAAACAAAAAGACAGCATAAAAGGACAGCTTCTGTGGGTTTGGTATCTATTTGAACGTAATTTTCATGGAGAATTTATGGCTAAGATCTTTCACATTTTAATCCTGTAATGAAACCTGCTTGTCCACATACAACTTCCAAGTTATGTCTTGAAAGAACATTTATGTCAAGACAAAGCCATCTTACACATGAGTGGTTATGTGAAACCTGAAAATTTGTGGACTTTTATAAGATTTTGCAATGGGAGCATGATGTGCTGGTTTTCAAGATGCAAGACTTGTAATCGCCTTAAGTGATTGCAGTGAGTGTACTAGTGTTTCTCTGGGATTGACCTTACACTTCTAAGTTTAACATTTAGAGAAGAACTTTTTCTTATGGCTCTGTTTTTCATTTAATAGCAACTTATTTTTAATGAAGTATTATACTTTACGCATGTAGTTAGTTTTCTTTGTTAGCTAGAAAGTCCTGTTGTTAACTGAAAAATAGATCATAAAATTGAGATGTGGGACATTATAACAATTTTGAGATAGGTTGCACTTTTTAAATATATAAAGCATTGGTACCTTCTTAGTTAGATTGGTTGTTAGTAAATGATTATTAAGAAGTATTCTTCTTTGCCACCGATTCTTCAAGTTTTAACTACCTAAAACTCTTCTGTAGGTCCAAAGTACAGAGGGAGAAGCTCCTCATGTTCCAACCACTTACCAGCTAGGTCTTAACAAGTCAAAAAGAGGTAAGTAAGCCTGTATTCACTGGTATCTGAGCACATTACCGAAATGTCTTTGGGTGATGTGGAAAAGGGGTTTTTTCATCGGTCAGTGTTTGCAGTGCTTATAAATATAAAAAGAAGATGAAGAACACAGGTGTGCATGCTTCATTATGGTTTGATTGTAGAATCTTTGGTATCTTCCTGAAGACTTTTGTGCTCATAAAGTAATTTTAATTCACTTATCTTGTAATGACCTCCTTGCACAGTTATGTGTATTCTAAATAATGTTTTAGTTCTGCACAAGGGCTAGATGGGAAGTGGTAGAGCAACAAAGTCAGGCCTGCTTTTTACATGCTTATGTTTGAGATGTAGACTTGTATTAGCCACCTCTGGGTTTTCATTACTTAAATCTAGCTCCTAGGTATAATACATGAATGTGCCTCTGGCAGAAAACACCAGTTTCTCAGCGATAGTTAAAGCTAGTTAAATTCAAACTAGATCAAAGGTGAGTTGCTGTAGGTACTGTTCTTCTCTTGAGTTATTAATTATTGACCAAAGACCCTTTGAATCAATTTCTTTCACTTTTAACTTGCAACAAGAAAAACATGTCTGATCATCTTCAAAGTTGTAAAGCTTTGGAGATTTAGGGAGAAAGGAAAGGAGAAGAGAAGTTAAATGACCACTGAAGGTAGGAGTATTTATTTTTAAAACTTCACACATGCTGAACCACCCTGTTTTTTCGTTTTTGTTTTTTTTTAAAGCAAGATTCATATGTGTGTTCCTAGAATAGGAAATTACATGTTCTCTTCTGATCTCTGGAGTGACTCCATATGAAACAATCTGCATATAAATTTTCTTTTTCTATTGCAGTACAGTACTGACAAACAAGATCCCCACTCTCCCTAGGGCACCACAGTTCTGCTCAGACACAAAATGAACTTTACTGCTTAATTTTTTTCCCTTTGTGAGCCCATAAATATATGTGTTCCTGAGCTGTAAGGCAGAGTTCATAGCCATCCAGGAATCTTTGCTTTAGATAGGTAAAGGGATGCATTGGATAAAGCAGCTTGCCCTGTGTCAAAAGGGGGATGAAAACAGTATAATTACCTTAAGATCCTTGAGGAGTAAGCTTCCTGTAGTGGGAAAGATGGAATGTGGTTTGTATTCACATCTGAGTTTCTTCCTCTTGTCTTCTGTAGGAGCTCTTATTTCTGGTGCCATAACTAAAAATGGTAACTCTTTTTTGAATCACATCTTTGTAAATTAACAGTAAAATAGTTTTGTGTATATGCATGAAAGAGGGAGAAAGAACAATAGTGTGTTTTAGTCATTTTTTTTAAAGTAGCCTTCCAAATTTTGATGTGATATGCAAGTATGTTAATCCTAGTGGCAGAATTTGAATCACTGGTAATATATTCATCTCACAAGTTTAGTAAAAGTGCACACAGCGCATGTATAAAAATGCTTCCCACTTTGGTAATAGAATTTCTGAAGCTACAGTAATCTAAATTTCAGATGCAGTCCCAGGATTTACAATAGAGGTTTAGTGACGCAACTCATGTCACAAGTTAACATTCACTGGCATGTTAAGAACAGTCCAATAGTGTCCTTACTGCCAAAGATGTTCAATATTTTCTTTGGCCTAGCAGGGTATGCAGGTGCACTGTTTCTCTGTGATGCTGGATAAATAGAATTGGCACCTTTTGTTTTGTTCTCACTGTAATGTTTGCTTTAACTTCCTAGTTTTTAATTAGAAATAATGTCTTACCTCTTCAGTTAGGACACAAGTCTGTTTCTTTTTAATTCTGCCTTTTTCTTTGGTAAACTATGCTTTTTGTGAAACTGAAATGTCTGACTAAAGAGTCTCAATCGTGATTTATAGTTTACAAAAACGGTTTCACCTACATTCTACTTAGTTTCTGAAGTAACACGGTAAGGTAGGAGAACTATTGTCTCATTTTCTGAGGAGAGGAGTTACTGCTTACGATGATAAAGCCAGGACTTGACCCAGGTCTCCTTGTTCTTTCCACTGCCTGACATCTGCTCTGAAGCCTAAGCAGTCCACACTTGACCTGGTGTGTGTGTGAATTCAGACTGGGCTGACTGCGGAGGGGGCTCTTGGCACGGGCGGTGCTGCACGGTGGCCAAGACGACTCAGGGGAGAGAACCGGAGGGAAGCTGGTCAGGGCTTCCTGGGCTCTTTGGCAGCTGCCCTTTGCCCAAGCAGATTGGGCAGTTTCACCTCTAAATCCTCTAAGCAACTGTTGAAGTCTGTTGTTGCTTTATGGAGATAACTTTATGGAGATTGATTAATTCAGCAAATACGTTTTTATTGTTGGCTTGCTCTAGTTACTTGGGATACAAACAGGAATAAATAAGGTTCCTGTTTTCAGAATACTGACAATCTAGTTTTTCTTTTTAAAAAGGTATGCAAACATACAATTATGGTGATGACTCCTGTGGCATGTTAATCATTTTCTCGGATAATGTACTGCATAATTAGTACCTGTAGTAACAGCTTACTCTAATTCAGTTTCACAGTTATTACAATTTACCTAAACTTATCAAGATATGGATCAGTTCCTTATATTATACAATTTTTTTGACTTCAAAACATTACAGAATTATTTTACATTTTTAATGGGAAAAATATTATTCCATTTCATGTTGCTCCAGGTTGAACCTAAGGTAATTAGAATATTTTTCAAAGTCAGGCAACCAATAATTAATTTTGGATTTTATTCAAACATATTATGGAGTACTTCCTGTCATTCAAATCTTAAATGAATGTGGACTTGGTAAACACAGAGTATTTAGCCTATTGCTTCTGCAGAACTTGACTGTGTCATGAAATGTCATCCTCAGTAAATGTAACAGCTGTAAAGTCTCCCCTACTATGGTGCTCACAGTGTAACTGGGCATGTAATCATGCCTACTGTGCTTAGTTGGCTTTTTTAGTTACTTAAAAAAATTTTTTTTAGCTTATACTAACCAGGAATGATAAAAATTAACAATATTACCTTCTAGTTGAACCTATGTGATTTTCATTCAGCTAAGAAATAATTGTTTCATAACTTACAAATGTTTGCAGCATTTGAAACATCAGAGACATTTAAGTTTTCTTGCATATAAATTATTAATTTGTTGGCCTTAATTGTATTTTTATTTTCTTATTGGGAAGGTAATAGGTGTTTTTAAATACATAGAATTTTATGTATTTATTTTCGGTCATGCTGGGCCTTTGTTGCCACACACAGGCCTTCCCTAGGTGTGGCGAGCAGGGGCTGCCTTATAGCGATGGTGCGTGGGCCTCTCACCCCACTGGCCTCGCTCGTTGTGGAGCACAGGCTGTAGATGCACAGGCTCCAGGGGTGTGGCACATGGGCTCTAGTCACAGACTGCGTAGTTGTGGCCCGTGGCCAAGCTGCTCCGTGGCGTGTGGGGCCCTTGTGGACCAGGCCTCACACTGTCTCCTGCATTAGCAGGTGGACTCTTTACCACTGAGCACCAAGGAAGCCCGTACATGTTTTATACACTGCACTTAAACTTCTGATTTCACCTAAGTGTCTTTACATATTTTACATAATGAAAATGGTTTATTTGGGACTTTAATTTTTATTAGAGCCATTTTTCATTTCAGCAGGTTGTTCTCCAAGGATAAGACCAAAATACATGATAATTAGAGCTTAATTTGCAACACTGAGAATTTCTGATGTGATTCAGTTTTATTTGAATTCAGGTCACTTCCTATGCTTTGAAGCCACAATTTGGCATAAGTAATGCATACTTTTCTCAGAAAGAGTCACTGTTGTGTACCATGTATCTTTTGGAAATCATGTAATAAAGGTACTCACCGAAGTCCTATGTAGCAGTTTTGTATAACTGCATTTCTTTTTTGGTAGATCAATTATTACGTACTGCAAGTCAGCACTCTGATAGCAGTGGTTTTGCTGAAGATTCGACAGACTGCCTCTCACTTAATCATCTTCAGGTAATATTTCCTATCATAGTAGGCGTTATGATTAACTTCTTTATATTTAGGTGATTTTTCATTGTCTATATATTCAAGAGAATCTGTGCAATATTTATTTTTCAAATGATAGCATCTGTATCCTAGAGTTTTAGTCTTATTATCTGAGCATTTGTCTATAAATGTTAAGTTACACTAATTATTCATCTTTCTCTGACTGAATATTTAAAAACAACAACCAAAAAAGCTTCTTCATTTTTGAACCACCAATAAACAGAGTATTTTAATCCTTAACCTATTTTATTTTTTTTTTTAATTTTCTATCATCATTGTATTTCAATGAGAGAAAATGAAAGTGGTAGTCAGTCAGTCTTGTCTAACTCTTTGCTGCCACATGGATTTGCCAGACTCCTCTGTCCATGGAATCTTCCAGGCAGGAATACTTAAGTGGGTAGCCATTCTTTTTTCCAGGGGATCTTCCCTACCCAGGGCTCGAACCCAGGTCTCCAGAATTGTAGGCAGATTCTTTACAATTTGTGCCTGTATTTCAGTATTTTATAATAATTAATTAATAACTAACTAAAACTGTGGTTTCATAGCTTGCTCAATATTACTTGACTTTTATGCTATAGTGTGTTAGCAAAGACAGGCATGTCTTAAACTGTTCTCAAGGAACTTATAGTTTATGTGTGCAGTACATAATGTACATGAAAAGTGTTTTAAACATATGTAAGGAAATTTTAAAGAAAACTGGAATAAGAGAAAAAAAGAACCTAAAAAAGTACCTTAGAAACAGCATTTAAGGAGTAGACAGTGAGAAGTTTCTAAGGAGACTAAGAATAATCCAGCAGGCATAAAAATTGAGAGATGGAGGAGAAACTTTTAAAAGGAGAGCTGTAGCCATTGGAGTGAAAAGATAAAAATTTGTTTAATTCTGAAATTGAGTACTTAAGTGAGTAGTTCTGATGCATTGAATGAGAAGTGTGATTGGAGAGTAAATCAGTGACAGAGAAGATATGAATTATGTTCTTTTTTCAAATAAGGATGATAGCTAAGGATTACAAGTCTTTTTGTCTTTTTTATACAATAATGATTTAGGAAAGTTGTTTGGCTAAGAGAAGGCTAAGAGAAAGAGAGCTTGATGCAGAAAAGTCTGGGATGAACCTGGAGAAATACCCTAACCTTTGAGAGGAGGTGGTCAGAAGTATAGATTGGACGGATTCGCTTTGAAAAAAGACACAGTTTTCTTTCAGAATGGAGAGGAGGGAATGATGGGGTAAGGTACAGGGAAGTTTGTAGGTATTGAGGAAGAGGTTAAGACATTTTTGTCTGTTTTCTCTGAGTCAGTGTCATATGTTGGAAGGAATGGAGTGCTTATTTGCCCCGTCATGTCCGACTCTTTGCAGCCTCGTGCAGTGTAGTCCGCTAGGTTCCTCTGTCCGTGAAATTTTTCAGGCAAGGTTACTGGAGTGGGTTTCCATTTCCTCTTCCAAGAAGGAAAGGAGATGGGTGTTGAAAGGGGGTATTTAAGGAAATTAGTAAAGATCTGGAATAATCTTTGTGAGAAAGCAGAGTTGTTGTTGATCAAGGACACTGAGAGCAGTTTAGAGCAGCACCAGGGCCAAAACCAAGGTGGGAGACCCTGAAAGTGAAGAAGCCTCACAGCAGTTTGGTATTTTGTTAATGCTACTACTTATTTGAGTTCCCCATCCTTCTACCTGTTTTCCTTTCACAGGTTCATGAGTCCTTGCAGGCCATGGGGAGTAGTGCAGATAGCTGCGACAGTGAGACAACAGTCACATCATTTGGTGAAGACCTTGTCACACCAACAGTGCAAGACCAGTCTTATTTTAATGAATCAGAGGAGGAGTCTCTTACGTGTCCTCAGATGGAAAGAGAAAAGGCAGCAACAGTTGCTGAGAAAAGGTCAGATGGCCAGGATTCCCTCCTGTGCCAGACTGTTGAGAACATAGGGCATCAGCAGTCCACCTGGAGTGCAGGGGATCACGCTACTGAAATTACTGAAAGGAAAGAGGATGTGTCTCCAGCACAGTCTGTGGAATTACTAAGGGAAGCAAGTGCTGAAAGTGATGTGGATAAAAGCAGCGAATGTGAATTTGTCCAGTATACCACCCACCATATTCTTAAATCATTGGCTTCTATTGAAGCTAAATGTGGTGAGAAAGGGGCTGAAAATACAACGGGGTCTCCCTCTTCTGTGGACAGAGTTAATACAGCTTTACAAAGAGCGCAAATGAAGGTTTGTAGTCTGTCTAATCAAAGAGTGGGGCGTAGTTTGATAAAGTCAAAAGATCTGTTAAAACAGGGGTACCTGTTTGCAAAAGCTGGCTATCCTCTAAGGAGGTCTCAGTCTTTACCAACCACCTTGCTGAGCCCAGTAAGGGTTGTGTCATCTGTCAATGTCCGGTTGTCCCCTGGAAAAGAGACCAGATGCAGTCCACCATCCTTCACCTACAAGTATACACAGGAGGAGGAACAGAGATTAGAGAAAGAAGTGACTGAGCATGATGGTCAGTCTTCTGTCAAATCCACTATTTTCATCTCTCCGACGTCTGGGAAGAAAGAAGCCAATGCCCCGAGTGAGGTGACGCGGCTGGAGGAGTGCCATCAGCGGAGGACTCCGGCCTGCTCGCTGCCTGCTCCAGCGCCTGTATCTCAGTCCACCTGCTCCCTTCACTCTCTCCACTCGGAGTGGCAGGAAAGGCACCTGTGTGAACACATGAGAACTCTGAGCACTCACAGTGTTCCCAGTGTAGCAGGCGCCACCTGCAGTGCCTTCCCGTGCCCTCTCGGATGTCCTTACTCACACAGACATGCTGCCTCCCCTTACCGAGCGTGCTCTGTGAACCCCCCTTCTGCCATCGAGATGCAGTTGCGAAGAGTGTTGCATGATATTAGAAACTCACTGCAGAATCTTTCCCAGGTATGAAACCAAGTTTATCTTTCTTACTCTTGTTTTCTTTTATTGGTCTGAGTACCTCGTAATTCACTGGAAAGCTAGGAGCCATCAGACATGAATCACCTCAGCCTCATTTTCCTACATCCTTAAATTTATCTGTACTTTCCCCCCCTCCACCCCCCGACCCCCGCCCCAGCCTCTTCCTTCCTAGCTCAAGGAAAAAGCTGTAACTAATTCTGAACAAGGTGAATGTCTCTGTTCACAGTCTCCTTCCCTTCTGGAGAGGAGATTTTGTTTTTTTAGGTGTCCTCCTTTCTTTAGCCTTTTTGTCTCTGTCTTAGTCAAGTTGTCTTTGTCATTAAAAAAGAAAACTTCTCAAGCGCCGTCTGTCCTTTTCTCTTCCATCTGACAGTGTTCACCACTTCTTTCTAAGTTTTCCTCCCTTGGCTTGTGTGGCCGTGTGTTCTCCTGGTTCCACTCGTTGCTCTCTGACTAAGCTTTTCCTTCATCTGCTGACTCCTGATGCTGGTCTCCTGGTACAGAATTAGTCTGCTTCCACTGGGTTAAAAGAAGAGAAAAAAATCAGGTAAACGTGTGGATCTAGTCTATATGTCTTGTCACTTTTAAAGTCCCTGCTCTCAGATTTGTTAGTGGGATGGGAACAATTTCCAAAATAAGTTTTGAGAAGTAAATTGTTGGTTTGCCTTTCACATTTCCTTTCTAAATCTCTTCCTGAGCTACTTAGATTAGGCAGTTGAGGAATGAAGAAAATGACAGTGTAATGTAATGAACGGGGTGTTCAGCTAAGAGTCGAGAAGCCTAGAGTGTATATGATACGTTCCTTTTCATGATGATGTAGTAGACAGGAAGCCCCTTTGACAGTAAAAATGAAAGTTGGAAACCTTTCAAGTTATGTAGTAAAACACACTTTTAAGTAGCGATTTTATCCTCATGATGATTGTCTTCTACTAATGATTTTCAGTCTAACCAGAAAGTGGGTGTCTCTCTTTCCTCCTTACAAAATGTAGTTCTGTCTACAAATGAGAAATTAACCTTTGAGCTGCAGTTACGGGAAGCTGGGGATTCCCAGGGTCCTGTCCACCTACACCTTCATGTTCCACCTGCCTAGACCAGCTTGTTCTGCTCGAGATGTGGTTTTCTCTTCAGTGTTCATGAGTGACTCCGCTGATTTCCCCATCCTCACTCCACCCCACCTCAGGAGACAGGTGCTGTGTATCTCCTGGCCTCTGCCTGTGTCTCCAGGCCCATTCCCTGTGAGCATGCTCCACATAACATGCAGGCTCCTGCCTAGGTGTGTGTCCCTAGCTGTCTGTTTTTTTTTTTTTTACACATGCCACATTTTTTTTTAACCTGGGATGGCCTGCCCTTGCCTTTCTTCACCTGACTAAGTCCTGTTTACTGTTAAGATACAGCTCAAGTGTCACCACTGTCGAAAACACTTAACCTAATCTGGATTTTTGATTGTTTTCATCATAGCAGTCCCCACACCAACCCCAAACCTAATCTGGATTTTTGATTGTTTTCATCATAGCAGTCCCCACACCAACCCCAACCAATATTATGTATATATTTCTACTTCTGTTTTCTCCTTGTTTCTTCCTCTGTGAGAATGCTTGAAGGCTGGGAATGCCTTCTATCTTCCTTTTATCTTTTTCACTACCTAAGGGGTGCATAGTAGATACTCAGATATCTAAGAGTGAATGTGGTGATTGCTTGCTACTTTCTTCAGCCAAGTCAGTCGTTTCTGTCATCTCAGAATGACATTTGCTATTGCTTCTGTATTTCTGAGTTTTGTTTTTATTTTTCTACTTTCTCAAGGCAAGAAGGAGGTCCTGTAAGACATATTAATAGATTTAAACTATATGTGTTCCTTTGCCTCTTTCCTGTTCCAAATACACTGACTTATAACTACAACAGATAGGAGTAGTAGGTGGTACTGGTGACTGATTTATCTGATTTTGGCGTACAACATGAAGTGGTTTTAGGTTTTGTTTTATGCCCCAAAGAGAAACATATGTACTCCCCAAATTCTGCCTTTTTAACACCTTAGATGATGTGGAAGTAGTCACTTTAACATTGCTTTCTAATCAGACTTTCACTCTTTTGAAGTACCCTATGATGAGAGGACCTGATCTTGCTGCTGCTCCGTATAGTACTCAGAAATCATCTGTTCTACCTCTTTATGAAGTAAGTTGTTACTTAAATCCTTGTGTTACAGAATAATTTGTGTGATTTAGAAGTTAATGCTCTTATATTGCATTTTAGAATACTTTCCAGGAGCTCCAAGTAATGAGGCGGAGTCTGAATTTGTTTAGAACGCAAATGATGGATTTAGAATTGGCAATGCTGCGTCAGCAAACCATGGTTTATCATCATATGACTGAGGAGGAAAGGTAACAGTTCATATGTCTTAATGTTGACTTAAAATATTTTTCATTCTAAAAAGCATTTTAACTTTTTTTTTTCTTGGAAGCTGACTTTTATTTATACTGCTGTGTACCCTTTATCTAGTCTGTGAACCATTGTAAATAAAATTGGGCACAATGTTTTGCTAAGTAAACTTCTCTGTCTTCGCTGAACTGAGGAAGACAGTGGTTGGAATCTGTTTCTTATTGTCTGGAATATTTGTGATGGAAGCTAGAGGAAGAAAAAGCAGTTATAATGGTTATACTCATTGCAGACGCTGTTGTGCTAATCTATAGAACTTGGAGTTTCAGTAACTTCCAAAAGCTTGTGAGAGTTGTGACACTGAGTTTCCTACTAATAGGTATGAAGTTGATCAGCTGCAGAGTTTGAGAAATTCAGTCCGAATGGAACTCCAGGACCTGGAGCTGCAGCTGGAGGAGCGCCTGCTGGGGCTGGAGGAGCAGCTCCGCCCTGTGCACTTGCCGTCAGCCTTCCGCCCCTCCGCACTCATGGTATGCTTCCTCGGGTTGTCACGGTTTTTTCACTCAGAACTTGTTAATAGTGTTCCACACAATTTAGGACAAATGCCTTAATTTAAAAACAACATATTTTAAAAATGGCATTAGAGACATGCCGTGTTTAATGAGTCTTTCTGACAAATCAATGGAATGTGTAAGTTGTGGTTAACTTCTTAAATATTTAGCATATTTATATATATATAAATATATTGAAAAATCGTAATTTAATAATAGAGAATAAAGAGCAATGCAAAAATTTAAGGATTTTAAAGGAAAAATGATAGTAGGTTAGCATATGACTAATTTAGATGTTACTCATTGTGTATAACTGAAGAACACACACATATGTATTTCATGTAACCTTTTCCCCCACCCTTTCTTGCCTTTGAAAAAATACTGTTCCCTTTACATTTTTCCTTTATTTTGGATCTTTTCCATTCTGTATGTTTTTTGAGGAATCAAATAAGATCTTTGTAAAAGCAGAAAAACCTGTATACAAACAAAAATAGAGACAAACACTCTCTCTCTCTATTTTGTACCACTATTCTTACTCCTAATGTTCCTTTTCATGCAATCTGAACTTCAACAATTGTATTCTTATTTTTGCCAAAATCTTTCAGTTGTAGAATATATTGTTTTGAAATGTTGAAACAGTGAATTCTTCTCTTTGTTAATTGAACATAACTGATTTTGTTAAAAACAATTGCATGAACACACACGTATATATGCACACATAGCAAGTAGAGTAAGAATGTGTGTGTGTGTGTATATGTATATGATAGCACAGACTATGCATATCTTGTCAATGAATATCTCATCGGCAGTTTTGATCTATTTCATCTCATCAACAGTTTTGATCTATTATTCTGAGAAATGTGCATTGGTGAGATCAGAGAATCAGAACATCTTCTATGCAACCTTCAGTCACAGTAACACATTTTATAGGATCCTGTGACAGCTGAGGCTGACTTTTGTGACATAAAGGACTGCTTTAGAGCAAAAATAATTAGCTCATTTTATTATAAAGCACTTGCAATTTGAAAAAACTACACACAGAAACACACACATATATCACATATATATATATTGTTTTGCTTTTTCAGGGAATGTGTGGCAGTAGAAGCGCTGATAACTTGTCATGCCCTTCTCCATTGAATGTAATGGAACCAGTAAGCCTCTTTCCTTTTAAATCACTGGGGAAGGGAATGATATCATATTTAATAAACACACAGTTTTCCTAATGTAGATGAAAAAAAATTTAAATACACAATTTGATAAGTTAGTTAATTTGATTAGAAGTGAGTCTGGCACTTCTTGAAGTCTGTTGCCATCTTTGGCCACTAGAAAGCCAGTTAATTGCAATAATGATTTATCTTCATGGCCTAAAGGAAATAATGCATCATAAAAAGTAATTTATATTTCAGGAAATGTGCTTTCGCAGTCTGATTCCAGGTTCTTTAGGTAATTGGATCTTTAAGATGACTACATTTTGAACAAAGATTGATTTTTATTGTATTTTAAATGAATTAGTTCATTTGAGGGCATTATGAGTTTTTTTTACTGGTTACTTTTCTTTGTAAGTAATTTGGACACCCATGTAGAACCAAGTAAAATTTCATCCAGCTATAGCCTAGTTAAATATTTTATGGCTTGATCTCACTGCAAATTTTAATTTTTCTTGCTGTTTTTGCAAATGAAATTGAGTAGTAACTAAATGAGTGCATTTGAATCATGTCTCTACAAGTTAAATGATTTGGGGCAGCATCGAGGATATTAATCTTCTTTTAACTATGAATATTAATTTAAAGAGAGAAGAATTACAGTTTTTCTGATCTCTAGGTCACTGAACTGATGCGGGAACAGTCATACCTAAAGTCTGAATTGGGCCTGGGCCATGGAGAAATGGGATTTGAAATTCCTCCTGGAGAAAGCTCAGAATCTGTTTTTTCCCAAGCAACATCAGAGTCATCGTCCGTATGTTCTGGTCCCTCTCATGCCAGTAGAAGAACTGGAGTACCTCCTATTGACTCAGTGGGCAAACCCAAAACCCATCTGGTACCAAGCAAGAAATTATTCCGAGCATCAGTGGCCCTAACACCAACTGCTCCTTCTAGAACAGGCTCTGTGCAGACACCTCCAGATGTGGAAAGTTCTGAGGAAGCTGGAGCAACTGAAGAAACCTCAGAAGCTGTAGGACCTAAATCTGAAGTGGAGGAAGAACAGGGAAAAGTCTCGTTATTGCCAGCTGCTGAGGAAGTGCATAAAAATGTGGAGCAAGATGAGTTACAGCAAGTCATAAGGGAGGTGAGTAAAATCTATGCTTAATTAATTTGTTTTGAATAGGTTTTATTTTAACATTAATTATTTGTAAGGTACTCCTTTGATTCACTGTATTCAGTAATTTTCCCATTGATCTAGCTCGTGTCTATTATGTTTGTAATGCTGTTTCTGCAAATTTCATACTCCCATGTGAAGTAATTGCAATTCTCTATATTCACTCTGGTGAAGAAGGTATGTGCGGGTTTCAGAATAGGTGAACATGTGACGAGGACTTTAGACCTCTGTTTCCACCTTTGTAAAATTAAGGATTATAATTTAGATCTCTTCCAAGATTAAAATCTGCCATTTTATAATGTCAGTTGAGATTTTAAGAAGTATGAAGCATTTAATCTATTTGGTTTAGTGAGTAGAGACCTATAGAAATTATGTAAGTCATTCAAAGATAGAAATATAGAATTAAAGTTTACCTTGTGTGGTTAGCAGTATGCAGACCTGAAACATTTAGCAATAGTTCTAGGTTACCGAAAGGACTGCAGAAACTTAGGAGGACTAGTAATCAAAGGCAAAATGTTTCAGAAATTAGTAAAATAGTTGCTTTTGACACCAGGATCAGACAGTAAGGAACAGTATGGATATCATTTAAAAAAGGAAACTGCTATAGGTACATATTTATGTATGACTTTGTTTTTTCCTTTTCTCAAATTACATTGTGTCTTCGGATGCAAAATTCAGTAGAATGCATAAGATAAAAATTACACGTGTTGAATTTATTTTTTTCATTCTGTCCCTGTCTTAAGAATAACTCTGAGGAAGAACTGTAATTATTCATAGTTCTTTCCAACTGGGATACTAAAATCCATGATAAAAAGGATCATTCATTCTTTCCATTAGTAAAAAGAATAGCCTACTGTGTTTTTAAAAAAAATGGTTTACAAGTGTCTTAATGAGTACCTGCTCTGTAAAGGAGAAAAGAAAAATGGATGTAAGACCATGAAATCCTTAAGCTTAAAGTCTAGTAGGAAGGTAAATAGAACTAACTCAGGGAACAGTTGAAAAATCATACAGAAAAGCATTTAGTATAATGTATTGAGAAGTAAGGATTTAGAAATGGAAAATACTGAAATGAACCAGAGAAATAAGAGTCAGTGGCTCCTTTTTAATCTTTGTACTTCCAATAAATTCAGTGATGTGAATGTAACACATTTTTAGAATTAATTTGTGAGTAACATTGAACAAATTTTTAGTGGTTATAGGTCAAGAATGGTGGCAGCAATTCGCAGCAACATGCATGGACCTAGAGATTGTCATACTGAGTGATTAAGTCAGAGAAGGAGAAATACAGGATGACATCCCTTGTATGTGGAATCTATAAAGAAATGATACAATTGAACTTACTTACAAACAGAGAGAGACTTGCAGACTTAGAGAACTGAACTTATGGTTGGCAGGGGGAAGGGAGAGGGGGATAGTTAGGAAGTTTAGGATGGACATGGACACCTTGCTATATTTAAAATGGTAACTTTGTAGCACATGGAACTCTGCTCAATGTTATGTGGCAGCCTGGATGAAAAGTGGATACATGTATATATATGGCTGAGTCCTTTCACTCTTCATCTGAAATTCACGACATTGCTAATGGGCTATACCCAGTACAAAATTAATTTTTTTTTTTTTTTTAAGAATGGTGGCAACATACCAAAATGTTTTTTTCAAATGAGCCATTGCTCCTCTGGGTCCAAAGATTAGTGTATGTATGAGGTGCCATCATTTACAGCTGCATAACAGTAGCTTGAGAAGTACCTTGAAAATAAAGTCAGTTTTGCTTTATATGACATTAATATATGCATTCCTAAAAATCACGCTATGCAGATTTGTGTAGTAAAAACTACAGAGCTCATGGGGAAAATAGTATTAGAAGCATAACATTCAAAACTTTTGTCAGTGACAGATTTTTGAAAAGATGAAAACCTAATAAAAACCCTAACACTGTTTTGTTAAGAAATAAATGCTACAATAGTGTGACACTGCCTTGAAAAAGACCTGAAATTTGCTTCTGGAATTGGATTTTGGAAGGGCTGCAAAATAAGTTACTTGTGAGTTACTGTGATGTGGTAGAGGGGGGTGATAATGAAATCTAACAGAAATTGTAATGCCAGGTGCAGACAGGTGTGCTTCACAACACAGTGAACTAAGACATCTGGTAGCTGTTCAGTGTTTGCGCATGTTGGGTGCTCTGTTCCTAGGTTCAGCTGGCATTCAGACAAGTTAACACTTAAAAAACAAGCATTCTGTCAATAGCAGAAGACACTGCATGTATGTAATTTCTTTTCATGACGTGAATTACCAACTTGAAATTTAAAAGATCTTAATTCTATAAATTTATTTGTCCTATAAATGTAATTATTTTGTAGGTTGGTTGTATCTGGCTACTCTTTAGCAGGCTCTGTACATCCACCTTGCTCAGTTAGTTAGGTGTGACTGATGGTGTTTCACGTCAAAGATCAATTTTTGAGTAGAACTAAGTAATTATTTTTCTTCATAATGTATTTGTTAACTGAGGAAATCAGTTTTAAGGTACTCCCTTGACACAAAATGTGGTATTTTTGTTCCCTTTAGCTTGCTTTGGTTTGAAAAACTTCCTTGGAAACTGGACTTTATATACTCATTTGGCACAAATACTCTTTTAATGCATACTTGAGTCCTCATATTTAATGTTGCTAATGGATGGCCTGATGTGTGCTATAAGTGATTTCCTGATAGCTCAGTTGATAAAGAATCCACCTGCAATGCAGGAGACCCTGGTTTGATCCCTGGGTCAGGAAGATCTGCTGGAGAAGGGAATGGCTACCCACTCTAATTAATATTCTGGCCTGGAGAATTCCATGGATAGTCTGTGGGATCACAAAGAATCAGACAAGACTGAGTGACTTTCACTTTCACTTTCAAAGCATCCCTAAACCAGAACATTGATTTTTTTGGGCTGGTAGAACTTAGCATATATAGAAAACTTGGTTGTTCCCATCATACTGTGGTGGTGCTAGAGAATTACTTAATCATTTATAAGAACCTCCCTATTAAATATCAGAGATTTTATGATTTGAAGGACTGACATGTGAGACAAATGTTTGAAGAATTTTTCAGAATTTGTTACTATTAATTAGAAACTTCCTGATTCAGAATTTGACATAGTTTGGAGGAACTTTAGCTTAACACTGACCCTTTTAAATGTCTCCAAAGAAGAGCTTACCAAGCAAATTGTATAGTAGATGAAACAGGGCATAAGAGGAACATTGATGTCCTTAAAAAAAAAAAACTTTTGAAGCACTTTAAAAGCATATGTTAATGGATAAATTAGTCTAATGTCATCTATAATTTTAAAAATCATTTGGGTTATTATCATTTTAGCTCAGTTACAATGGTGTTCTGTTAAACTTTGTAAAATATTTAAATTCAGATTAGTCTTGATTCTGTTCATTTAAAATGGGTAATCTTTTCCCTTAATGTTACTGAATTCCAGTTTTTTTAAACTCTTATTGTATCAGCTACCAAGAAAAACAGAATTGTCTTCCCAGCAAATTCTGGGTCCCTAACCCTATAAACAAAGCCATTATTCAGGAAGGGAAGATTTAAGCTTGGGTTGAACAGTTTTGCAGGTGAGGATTAAGCATGTTTGGCAAACACTTTTAGGGAAGTTTTCTTATTGCTCTCATGGGTGCATGAAAACAACGATGTCTGTCAGGCCTTTGTTTCCATTATTTCACCATATGTGAAGTTTTTTAAAAGAATGCTTTCATTACTTATAATACTGATACAGTAGAATTCTTTTGAAAGAGAACACTGAAAGAAAAAGTAAGTTAAAAAGATAACTTAATAGAATAAATGAGCATGTGTCCACAGAAGCAAATTGAACAGAATTAAATGTCAGAGTATAAAGATAGATTGCTCTGTATAGAGTTTTCTTCTTTGTTCATTGACGTTCCTAGGCTTGGTCCATGCCTCTGAGTAACTGTATTTCATCTGGCACACTTTTGTATGTATTTTGGTAACTACACAGCTTGCCTGTGTCCTTACTACAATTCTGTTAGTGATCTCTGTAATAATGGCTGCCGCACAGGAGGCACTCAGTAGAGGCTAATAAATGGATGTGTTGTCCCACACTTTAGGCTTGCTGTCATCTTGTTAATATGCCAATGTGCGTTCCTTGATCTCAAGGAGTCGGTCTTCAGTGGATATTACTTTTTGGAAGTTATAAAATGGACTTCACCATCCATTCCACTGATTTTCTCACTACTTATCCTTCCCCACCTCTGTAACGTGGGAGACTTTGGAACTAATTTCTGCGTTCATACATTTGTTACTTCAATAAATAATCAAAGGCATTTTGTTGTTTTCCAGTGCTTATATGTAGTCCTTTTTTTTTCACTTTCTGTTCTTTTTTGTGTGTGATATTCTTTCAGTCTCTCATTGAAGGCATTTATTCAGACATTCATTGAGCATTTACTGTGTGCCAGAACACACTGATAAACTTCCATTTGAGTGCACCCCTTCCATTCTGATTCCCTTCTGCTCTCTGACTAGTGGGGACTATCTTACCAGCTAGGCTTCTTTCTGCTCCCTCTCTTAAGGTGCTCTTGCTACTGCTTTCATCCTCACTGTTGTCTGCAGTTGGCCTCACTTTTTCATCACTATGTTAAAATTCGCTATTCTCTGATAACTTTTTCCTCTTCTATCCCATACTAGTCTCTCATTTTTTATTCTGTTCTTATGTCATTAATGAGTTAACAGTTTTTCCTTTTTAATATTTTATGAAATGTTTGTTCTGAGCACACATAGATAATGACATCCTTGGTAGAGACTTTTTATGTTTTACTGCAGTGATGTCTGTACTTATCCCTACCCTCCAAATGTTGGCATACTTTTTTGGTTTGTAGATAATACTTTGGGCTAGTTTGTTTTTGAATGATGAAGAATGAAAAAGAATTTTTGAGTGAAGTGTGATGAGATGTGCATTGGACAACAGGACTGAAAGACTCTGCTAAGTCATCGTCTTTTGTAAATATGGATTTACAGAGGATCTAATTTAACACACTGCATTTGTACTTGTATGCTGTGGCAAAGAAATTCTGGTATCATATTTGTGTCCAATATATATTTGTTTAAAAAACAAATCTGAAGGACTATGAACTTAACAGACCTTTGATGTTTAAAGTTTAGAAGGTAAAATGAGAAGATTTTATTTATTTAAATATATTTCAGTATAGATAGTTGGTAGTTAAGGAGCATTTGTCTCTCTGAATATTTATGTATCAGTTCAGTTCAGTCGCTCAGTCGTGTCCAACTCTTTGCGACCCCATGAATCGCAGCACGCCAGGCCTCCCTGTCCATCACCAACTCCCGGAGTTCACTCAGACTCTTGTCCATCGAGTCCGTGATGCCACCCAGCCATCTCCTCCTCTGTCGTCCCCTTCTCCTCCTGCCCCCAAATCCCTCCCAGCATCAGAGTCTTTTCCAATGAGTCAACCCTTCACATGAGGTGGCCAAAGTACTGGAGTTTCAGCTTTAGCATCATTCCTTCCAAAGCAATCCCAGGGCTGATCTCCTTCAGAATGGACTGGTTGGATCTCCTTGCAGTCCATGGGACTCTCAAGAGTCTTCTCCAACACCACAATATATATATTCTGTAACGTATATATTGCATGACATTATTACAGAGCCATTTTTGGAAAGACTTCCATTGAGATGTGTTCAGGATGTACTTAGGAACATTTTAGGAAAGAGATCAGGCTGGCAGGAAACTGAAAATGTAGAATTTTTAAAAGCTGGTTGAGTGTGTCCTGAGTGCTGGTTCGGGAAGGCATTACCAGTTTATTTGAGGAAGCACACATGTAAAGCCTTCAGGGGGCTACTCAGAGCTGATGCACTGGGCTTCCCAGGTGGCTCAGTTAGTAAAGAATCTGTGGCCGATGCAGGACATGCAGGAGCTGTGGGTTTGATCCCTGGGTCTGGAGGATCCCTTGGAGGAGGAAATGGCAACCCACCCAAGTATTCTTGCCTGGAAAATCCCATAGATAGAAGAGATTTGTGGCCTGCATTCCATGGGGTCACAAATCAGAGAGAAAAAGATGTAGGTGTGCATGTGTAGTGTTTGGGCATCTGGAGAAGAAAATCTCGAGGGAATTGTCATTGCCTCTAGATCTGTTTGCGTTTTCTAACAATAAAATGACATGTAAATCCTCATCCAAAGCAAAATTTTCAGTCAGGTGACAAACGTACCATACAACTAAATATTGACTTATTTAGAGTTTATGGTTGTTTTGGTGGTGGTGTTCAGTCACTCAGTCGTGTCCGACTCTTTCCTACCACATGCACTGCAGCATGCCAGGCTTCCCTGTCCTTCACCATCTCCTGGAGCTTGCTCAAGTTCATGTCCATTGAGTCAGTGATGCCATCCAACCGTCTCATCCTCTGTCTTCCTCTTCTCCTCCTACCTCAATCTTTCCCAGCATCAGGGTTTTTTCTAATGAGTCAGCTCTTTGCATCAGGTGGCCAAAGTATTGGAGCTTCAGCTTCAGCATCAGTCCTTCCAATGAATATTTAGGGTTGATTTCCTTTAGGATTGACTTGTTTGATCTCCTTTCTGTCCACGGGACTCCCAAGAGTCTTCTCCAACACCACAGTTCAAAAGCATCAATTCTTCCATGCTCAGCCTCCTTTATGGTCCAACTCTCACATCCACACATGACTACTGGAAAAACCATGGACCTTTGTTGGCAAAGTGATGTCTCCGCTTTTTAATATGCTGTCTTAAGTTTGTTATAGCTTTTCTTCCAAGGAGCAAGCACCTTTTAATTTCATGGCTACATTTACCATCTGCAGTGATTTTGGAGCCCAAGAAAATAAAGTCTGTCACTGTTTCCAATGTTTCCCCATCTATTTGCCTTGAAGTGATGGGACCAGATGCCATGATCTTAGTTTTTTGAATGTTGAGTTTTAAGCCAGCTTTTTCACACTTTTCTTTCACTTTCATCAAGTGGCTCTTTAGTCCCTCTTTGCTTTCTGCCTTTAGGTAGATAGACATTAATTTAAAAGAAAAACAACATAAAAGTGAACATAATATTTAATCAGTTCTTTCAGGTTATTTTGTGTCATAGGCTAAATTATCTATGAAGCTTTAACATTTGTTAATGCTCTCAACTTGAGAATTGTGTTATTTTGTAATGGAGTTATTTGAATTATGCTAGACAAGATCTCAGAACATGATCTGAGTTTGAGGATAGATGGATGTGATTCCCTGCTCTCTCTCTCTATTTCATGAAGGATTTACACAAAGATTTAGTTTTCTCTGTAGTTTAGCTGACTGTAGAAATTAAATGTTATTTACTTGTTTTTTCTGATAACAGAATAAAATGGATTATAGTGATACTGTTAAGTTCTCGTTTTCTTCTTTTTTCCATTCTAGATTAAAGAGTCTATTGTTGGGGAAATCAGACGGGAAATTGTAAGTGGACTTCTGGCAGCAGTATCTTCAAGTAAAGCATCCAATTCTAAGCAAGATAGTCACTAATGGAATTTATAGGTAAATTTTTCTGAATTTCTTTGTTTAGCTAAAGGTAACTTAGTACTTAGTTTTTAATGCTTTTTCTTAGTATATAGGTCTGTTTCCCTAGCTAAATTTTTATTTTTAGGAAGTATGTAATATGTTATTTTACAGTGTGAAAACCTTTTATAACCTCATTTGAAGTGTAAGTGATTCAAATCTCATAATCTCAAACCTCCAAGTTATATTGATATTTTATCATTTTATTGAAATTTCATTATAGTAAATTCTGGAATTGGGGAAATTGGGTCCTTCAAACCTGAATTTTGATAGCACTGCCCTGATTATAATATTACTTCAAATGGATGAAGAATTCAAGCATGCGTGCATACCAAGATTTCAAGATTTAATCATAAATTTTTAGTGTCTTTTGTTTTTTAAAGAAACATATCCCATAGATCTCATTGTACATAGTACATTAGGTCTCATATCTAATCATGTCATAATAGATAATGGAGAATCTTTATTCTCATCCTTCCTTTTAAAGACTTTTCAGTAATAATTGAAAAATGCTTAATTTTTACTTTTCTTCCTTTTTTTAAGGTTTGCGTGGGTCCTGTTAGCTGCGTGATACTGGAGTTATCAAGGATATACACTGGTGGGGGTGTCATTTGTGCTTCAGAAGATACTTGCTGCTGAGCTGGGCTACTGTATACAATGTTTATTTCTTCTGTGCATATCTTTTCAAAAAACATAGAAACATAGGCACTTTGCTGACTTTATTTCTTTTCTAAACTATCAAAACCATAGCCATTTGAAAAGCCTAATATTTATTTGTATGTCAGTATTTTCCAGTTGATTGCCTAGGTAGAATTAATTTTAAAACTTGAAAACTTCCATAATTAACCAACTTATAAATAACATATTTCTTCAGACTAGCTTCTTAAAACACTGACCTCTATGAGGTATTTACTGTGCAATAACTGATTCATTTTTTGAGAGCTTGAAACAACCAATGATACTCCCTCCACTGCTGTTAATTAGTGTCACTTCCAAGAAGAAAAATTATCCTGTTGTAAAAACTGCTTTTAATTCTTGAGGAGGTTACTAATAGCAGTAGGATAGAATTTATGTTACCTAAAACTACTTAATGTTCTTACACTGTAAGCATTGTTATTTTACCCAAGACAATTGTAATTTTATTGTAGCTTATGTAGTTTGGGGATTTTTGTTTGTTTGTTTTTTGGAAACATGTCTTATGTTAAACACTATGTACTTTTTGCATTGTCCAGACTTCTTTATTATAAGGACATGTTTCTTCTTTTAGACTAAATAGTAGATTATTGCCAAAATAATGGGGCCTGTGACTTGAATGGATAGAAATGAATAAGCTGGTTTTGTTTTTTCATAATGGAAGTAATTTAGATTTTTGTTTTCTCATAAACAAATTTTAATTCATTCTTAACCAGTGAGAACTGTTTGTTTTATAGGGGGGGAAAAAAAAGGAAGGTAGTTTCCTATTTGGTTTTATATATGTTAAATAAATGTGTAAAGTAACAACCAGATGTTATTAGAATTATTCTTTAGCATTTATAATTTTCAACTCCTATTATATTTCTTTGTGTGAAATTTTAATCAAAAGTGGTTGAGAGGTTAACAATATACTTTGAAAGAATATCTAAAAGGTTTTTTAAATGTTTGAATTATCACATCACACAAAGGCTGATTTCTAAAAAAAAATTAATAAAGTATTTATTTTGCCTAACATGTTTTTAGTGATTTATTTTCTTGAACCACAACATGAAGAATTTGGATTAGATTTGATAAGTAACAAGACCCAAAAGAATTGGAGCATATAATCTATTAGGCTAAAATTCTCTTTTCCTGAAAAGGCGTCTACGATGCTTTCAAAAATGTGGTTAATACTAGACCACCATGGAGAAAGAATGCACACTGATGCCTCTTGGTCTCATCTAGTTCTGTCGTTTTAATTATTACCATCTGAGTCAAAAATTTTCTTTAAACTGTACTGTTAAGCTACAAAGAACAGACATTAAAATACTACTTTATTCTCTGGCCAAATTCAAATTCAGCAATTTGACTACCCAATTCTAATAATAGTAATGATACATATAAACCAAGCACTGATATTAATACTAATATTAATACAGATATCAATGATTTTTAACTAATCAGCTTTGTAGCCACTAACAGTTCTTTTCTGACTATATAAGAACCCAGAATTTGATAATCAGTATTAAATAGCTTGATTCAATGGGCAAATCCCTTACAGAGTTGGCATGTAAAATAAAATGAACTCAAGCACTATCAGAGTTTCATGTTGACGCCCATGTAAAGCTTGTGTACTCAAACATTTGAAAGCTACTGTATTCAAGCCACCCTGCTAGCTGCTGAAATGAATGAGAGGGGGTCTAAATGGAAGAACAGGGCACCTTTTTTTCCTGAATGGGTAAGTTTAGAAGTACCAAATAAAAAACATGAAAATCATAAAAAGAATTTGCAGGAGGGAGCCTGGGATGGTTGGAGATGTAAGTCTTTACCAAGAAGACCTAGTTTCAGTAAAGTCTTAATGGGAAATAGAAAGGATGGAGTTTAAGTAATTAAGAATATTTTAGTTCTTGTTGTTCAGTTGCTTAGTCATGTCTGACTGTTTGTGACCTTATGGACTGCAACAGGCCAGGCTCACCTGTCCTTCACTATCTCCCAGAGTTTGCTCAAATTCATGTCTATTGAGTTGGTGATGCTATCCTAACCATCTCATCCTCTGCTGTCCCCTTCTCCTCCTGCCTTTAGTCTTTCCCAGATCAGGGTCTTTTCTAATGAGTCAGCTCTTCCTATGAGGTAGCCAAAATATTGGAGCTTCAGCTTCAGTATCAGTCCTTCCAATGAAATATTCAGCATTGATTTCTTTTAGGATTGAGTGGTTTGATCTTGCTGTCCAAGGGATTCTTCAAGGGTCCCAAAATTCGGAAGCACCAATTTTTTGGTGCTCAGCCTTCTTTATGGTTCAACTCTCACATCTGTACAGGACTACTGGAAAATCCACAACTTTGACTCTATGGACCTTTGTTGCCAAAGTGATGTCTCTGCTTTTTAATACACTATCTAGGTTTGTTATAGCTTTCCTACCAAGGAGCAAGCATCTTCTAATTTCGTGGCTGCAGTCACTGTTCACAGTGATTTTGGACCCCAAGAAAACAAAATCTGTCACTGCTTCTACTTTTCCCCTTCTATTTGCCATAAAGTGTTGGGACAAGATGCCATGATCTTAGTTTTCTGAATGTTGAGTTTTAAACCAGCTTTTTCACTCTCCTCTTTGATCCTCATCAAGAGGCTCTTTAGTTCCTCTTCACTTTCTGCCATTAGAGTGGTGTCATTGGCATAACTAAGGCTGTTACATTTCTTCTGCCAATCTTGACTGCAGCTTTTGATTCATCCAGCCAAGCATTTTGCATGATATACTCTGCATACAAGTTAAACAGTCAGAGTGACAATATACAGCCTTGACATACTCCTTTCCCAATTTTGAACCAGTCCATTGTTCCATGCTTGTTTCTAACTGTTGCTTCTTGACCTGCATACAGGTTTCTTAGGAGACAGGTAAGGTGGTCTGGCATTCCCATCTCTAAGAATTTAACACAGTTTGTTGTGATCCACACAGTCAAAGCCTTTAGCATAGTCAGTGAAGCAGAAATAGATGTTTTTCTGAAATTCCCTTCCTTTTTCTATGATCCAATGGATGTTGGCAATTTGATCTCTGGTTCCTCTGCCTTTTTCTAAACTGAGCTTATACATCTGAAAGTTCTTGGTTCTTGTACTGTTCAAGCTTAGCTTGAAGGATTTTGAGCATAACCTTGCTACTAACAGCATGTGAAATAAGCGCAGTCATAAGGTAATTTGAATAGTCTTTGGCATTTGCCCTTCTTTGGGACTGAAATGAAAACAGACCTTTCCCAGTTCTGTGGCCACTGTTGAATTTCCCAATTTTGCTGGCATAATGAGTGCAGCACTTTAACAACATCATCTTTTAGGATTTAAAATAGCTCAACTGGAATTCCATCACCTCCACTGGCTTTGTTCATAGTAGAGTTTGCAAAGGCTCATTTGACTGTGAAGTCCAAGATGTCTAGCTCTAGGTGACTGACTACACCTCATTGTTATCTGGGTCATTAAGACCATTTTTGTATACTTCTGTGTACTGTTGCCACCTCTTCTTAATCTCTTCTGCTTCTGTTAAGTCATGCTAATGAGTTCTGTCCTTTATCGTGCCCATCCTTATATAAAATGTTCCCTTGGTATCTCCAGTTTTCTTGAAGAGATCTCTGGTCTTTCCCATTCTATTGTTTTTCTCTATTTGCACTATTCACTTAAGAAGGCTTTCTTATCTCTCCTTGCTATTCTTTGAAACTGAATTCAGTTGGTTATATCTTTCACCTTTTTTAAGTGGAAGGTGGACAATACTGAATTTCAATTTTCAATTTTGTTCCTTTGGAACAACAACAAAAAATTCTCATGAAATACCACTTAGAGTAATGCTTCTATATTTCTCCACGCATGGAAATCGAATTACCTGAGATTTTGTGGAAATGAAGATTCTGATTGCGTAGGTCCTGGTCCTACTTTCTTGGCTCCACATTCCTGCATTTCTAGAAGCACTCAGGAGAAACTGATGCTTCTAATCCATTAACTGTACTTTTAGTAGCAAGGATTTATATTAGTAAGTCTTACTACCTATCTGCTAGTTACTTTGGAGAGAGAAAGTTGTGTTAGGTAGGTAGAATAGGGAAAAGGAGTCCAAAATTGCGGTGGCTAAAAGACAAGGAAGGTCTGAGGACCAGAGTGAAGACTTCAGGCAGAACAAACAGAACAAACAGCACTCCTGGCTAAGCCCAATTTGCATAGGGCAGGCCCAGGTGGAGGAAAAAAACATATAAAAGGAGGAGCCAAAGCGCTCTCTCATGGACTCTCTCTCCCACGTGCGTGCGCTCTTTTCTTTCTCTCTCTCTCTCTCACTTTCCTGCTATCTTCTAAATAAAATAGAGCTGTAACACTGATTTGCCTAAGAGCTGTAGCACAGTTTGTCCAAGACCCAAGAGCTGTGATGCGCCGAGGGCTTTAATGTCCGTCGCTCCAAATCTTTGTTGTGACGAGACAAAGAACCGAGGAACATACACTCACGTGACAGTTGGTAAGCAGGAAAAGGAATTTTTATATCCAAAGGTATGTCAACTTAGAGGCCATCTTCAGGGAACTTTTCATTATAGCCCAAAGGTAGTAACTGGAAACAAATGTATACCAAAACAAGATAAGGATACTAAAGAAAATTACAGCCCATATCTTTGATGAATATGGATACAAAAATTCTCAAGAAAATATTAGCAAACCAAATCCAACAACACATCAAAGACCATGACCAGACTAGACTCATCCCAGAGCCACAAGGATGGTTTAAAACAAACAAATATGATACACCACATCAACAAAAGAAAAAACCCACATAATCATCCCAATAGATACAGAAAAAGCATTGGATAAATATCAACACCATTCATGATAAAAACCTCTTACCAAATTGCATACGGAGGGAACACAGCTCAACAGAATGGAAGCTACTTATGACAGACTCTCAGCTGATACGATACTTAATGGTGTGAATAGCTGCTGCTGCTGCTAAGTCGCTTCAGTTGTGTCTGACTCTCTGCAACCCCATAGACGGCAGCCCACCAGGCTCCCCCGTCCCTGGGATTCTCCAGGCAAGAACACTGGAGTGGGTTGCCATTTTCTTCTCCAATGCATGAAAGTGAAAAGTGAAAGTGAAGTCGTTCAGTCGTGTCCGACCCTCAGCGACCCCATGGACTGCAGCCTTCCAGGCTCCTCCACCCATGGGATTTTCCAGGCAAGAGTACTGGAGTGGGGTGCCATTGTCTTCTCCAGAAAAGCTGATAGTCTTCCTGATAAAATCTGGAACAAGGCAAAGATCCCCCAGTCTCACCACTGCTATTCAATAGTACAGTATTAGAAGTTCCACAGTAATCAAGCAAGAAAAAGAAAGACAAAGTATCCAAATTGGAAAGGAAGAGATAAAATTCATTATATGCAGACAGTCAAAGCTATGGTTTTTCCAGTAGTCAGGTACAGATGTGAGGGTTGGACCATAAAGAAGGCTAAGCAGCAAAAACCTGATGCTTTCAAACTGTGATGTTGGAAAAGACTCTTAAGAATCCCATGGACAGCAAGGAGATCAAACCAGTCAATCCTAAAGGAAATCAATGCTGAATACACATTGGAAGGACTGATGCTGAAGCTGAAACTCCAATACTGTGGCCACCTGATGAGAAGAGCTGACTCACTGGAAAAGACCCTGATGCTGAAAAAGACAGAAAGCAGGAGAAGAAGGGAGAGATGGAAGAGGAGATGGTTGGATGGCATCATCGACTCAATGGACATGAATTTGAGCAAACTCCAGGAGATAGTGAAGGTCAGGGAAGCCTGGTGTGCAGCAGTTCATGGGATCACAAAAAGTCAGATATGACTGAGCAACTGAACAATGACAACAATATGCAGAAAATATTACATTCTATGTAGAAAACCCTAAAGACTCTACATTCAAAGTACTAGAATGAATAAAAAGATTAATCACAGTAGCACAGGATACAACATTAACATACAGAAATCTGTTGCATTTCTTTATACTAACAATGAAATATCAAAAAGATATAATAAAATAACTGCTTTTGAAATCACATCAAAAAAAAAAAAAAAAAAAACAGCTTAGGAATAAACCTGACCAAAGAGGTGAAAGACAATGCTAGAAATAACCATAAAACATTAATAAAAGAAACTGAAGATGATTCAAAGACATGGAAAGAATTCCAAGCTCTTGGATTGGAAGAATTAATGTTAAAATGGCCTTAATACACAAAATGATCTACATATTTAATATGATCCCTATCAAATTATCCATGACATTTTTCACAGAACTATAATAATCCTAAATTTCATATGGAACCATTTAAAAGACCGAGAATTGCCAAAGCAATCCTAAGGAAAAAGAACAAAGTAGGTCACATACTCCAGACAATCATACAAAGCTACAGTAATCAAAACATCATGATCTGGCACAAAAACACACATATGGATCAATGGAACAGCATAGAACCCATAAATAAACTTACACATTTATGGTCAATTAATCTTTGACAAAGGAAGCAAGAATATACAATGGGAAAAAGAGGCTCTTCATCAAGGGGGGTTGGGAAAGTTGGACAGTTCAGTTCAGTTCAGTCACTAAGTCATGTCTGACTCTTTGAGATCCCATGGACCAGCACTCCAGGCTTCTCTGTCCATCGTCAAATCCTGGAGCCTGCTCAAACTCATGTCCATCGAGTCAATGATGCCATCCAACCATCTCATCCTCTTCCGTCCCCTTCTCCTGCCTTCAACGTTTCCCAGCAACAGGGTCTTTTCCAATGAGTCAGTTCTTCACATTAGATGGCCAAAGTATTGCAGCTTCAGCTTCATTGTCAGTTCTTCCAAAGAATATCAGGACTGATTTCTTTTACAATTGACTGTTTTGATCTCCTGGCAGTCTAAGGGACTCTCAAGAGCTTTCTCCAAAACCACAGTTCAAAAGAATCAATTCTTCAGCACTGAGCTTTTTTTATGGTCCAACTTTCACATCCATACATGACCACTGGAAAAACCATAGCTTTGACTATGGTGACATTTGTCAGCAAAGTAATGTCTCTGCTTTTTAATATGTTGTCTAGGTTGGTCATAGCTTTTCTTCCAAGGAGCAAGTGTCTTACTTTCATGGCTGCATTCACCATCTGCAGTGATTTTTCAGCCCAAGAAAATAAAGTCTGTCACTGTTTCCCCATCTATTTGCCATGAAGTGATGGGACCAAATACCATGATCTTAGTTTTCTGAATGTTGAGTTTTAAGCCAGCTTTTTCACTCTCTTCTTTCACTTTCATCAAGAGGCTCTTTAGTTCTTTTTCACTTTCTGCCATAAGGGTGGTGTCATCTTCGAATGTGAGATTATTGATATTTCTCCCAGCAAAGTTGTTTCCAGCTTGCGCTTCCTCCAACCCTGCATTTTGCATGATGTACTCTGCATCAAGTACATCAAGACCATCCCAAAGAAAAAGAAATGAAAAAAAGCAAAATGGCTGTATGAGGAGGCCTTACAAATAGCTGTGAAATGAAGAAAAGTGAAAAGCAAAGGAGAAAAGGAAAAATATACCCATCTGAATGCAGAGTGCCAAAGAAAAGCAAGGAGAGATAAGAAAGCCTTCCTCAGTGATCAGTGCAAAGAAATAGAAGGAAACAGTAGAATGGGAAAGACTAGACATCTCTTCAAGAAAATCAGAGATACCAAGGGAACATTTCATGCAAAGAGGGGCACAATAAAGGACAGAAATGTTATGGACCTAACAGAAGCAGAAGATATTAAGAGGTGGCAAGAATGCACAGAACTATCCAAAAAAGATCTTAATGACCCAGGTGACCGTGATGGTGTGATCACTCACCTAGAGCCAGACATCCTGGAATGTGAAGTCAAGAGGGCCTTAGGAAGCATCACTACAAACAAAGCTAGTTGAGGTGATGGAATTCCAGTTGAGCTATTTCAAATCCTAAAAGATGATGCTGTGGAAGTGCCACAATCAATATGCCAGCAAATTTGGAAAACTCAGCAGTGGCCACAGGACTGGAAAAGGTCAGTTTTCATTCCAGTCCCAAAGAAAGGCAGTGCCAAAGAGTGAATGTTCAAACTACTGCACAATTGCACTCATCTCACATGGTAGTAAAGTAATGCTCAAAATTCTCCAAGCCAGGCTCCAACAGTACATTTACCATGAACTTCCAGATGTCCAAGCTGGATTTAGAAAAGGCAGAGGAACCAGAAATCAAATTGCCAGCATCCATTGGATCATCAGAACAGCAAGAGAGTTCCAGAAAAACATCTATTTCTGCTTAATGACTATGCCAAAACCTTTGACTGTTGTTTCCACAACAAACTGTGGAAAATTCTGAAAGAGATGGGAGTACCAGATCACCTGACCTGCCTCTTGAGAAATCTGTATGCAGGTCAGGAAGCAACAGTTAGAACTGGACATGGAACAACAGACTGGTTCCAAATTGGGAAAGGAGTACGTCAAGGCTGTATATTGTCACCCTGCTTATTTAACTTCTATGCAGAGTACATCATGAGAAACACTGGACTGGATGAATCACAAGCTGGAATCAAGATTACTGGGAGAAATAATCTGTAACCTCAGATATGCAGATTACACCTCCCTTATGGCAGAAAGAGAAGAGGAACTAAAGAACCTCAGGATAAAAGTGAAAGAGGAGAGTGAAAAGTTGGCTTAAAGCTCAACATTCAGAAAACTAAGATCATAGCATCTGGTCCCATCACTTCAAAGCAAATAGATGGGAAACAGTGGAAACAGTGACAGACTTTATTTTGTTGGTCTCCAAAATTAGTGCAAATGGTGGCTGCAGCCATGAAATTAAAGATGCTTACTCCTCGTAAGAAAAGTTATGACCAACCTAGACAGCATATATTTTTTAAAATTTATTTTAATTGGAGGCTAATTAGCTTACAATATTGTAGTGGCTTTGCCATACATCAACATGAATCTGCCATGGATGTACATGTGTTCCCCATCCTGAACCCCTTTCCCACCTCCCTCCCCATCCCATCCCTCTGGGTCATCTCAGTGCACCAGCCCTGAGCACCCTGTCTCATGCATTGAACCCGGACTGGCATTCTGTTTCACCTATGATAATATAAATGTTTCAATGCTATTCTCTCAAATCATCCCACCCTCGCCTTCTCCCACCGAGTCCAAAAGACTGTTCTATACATCTGTGTCTCTTTTGTTATCTCCCATATAAGGTTATTGTTACCATCTTTCTAAATTCCATATATATGTGTTAGTATACGGTATTGGTGTTTTTCTTTCTGGCTTACTTCACTCTGTATAATAGGCTCCAGTTTCATCCAGCTCATTAGAACTGATTCAAATGTGTTCTTTTTAATGGCTGAGTAATATTCCATTGTGTATATGTACCACAGCTTTCTTATCCATTCATCTGCCGATAGACATCTAGGTTGCTTCCATGTCCTGGCTATTATAAACAGTGCTGCAATGAACTGGGGTACACGTGTCTCTTTCAATTCTGGTTTCCTCAGTGTGTATGCCCAGCAGTGGGATTGCTGGGTCATATGCCATTCCTATTTCCAGTTTTTTAAGGAATCTCCACACTGTTCTCCATAGTGGCTGTACTCTGCATCCCCACCAACAATGTAAGAGGGTTCCCTTTTCTCCACACTCTCTCAATCATTCATTGTTTCTAGACTTTTGGATAGCAGCCATTCTGACTGCATGATATGGTACCTCATTGTGGTTTTGATTTGCATTTCTCTAGTAATGAGTGATGTTGAGCATTTTTTCATGTGTTTGTTAGCCATTTGCATGTCTTCTTTGGATAAAATTCTGTTTAGTTCTTTGGCCCATGTTTTGATTGGGTCGTTTATTTTTCTGGAATTGAGCTGCAGTAATTGCTATATATTTTTGAGATTAATTGTCAGTTGCTTCATTTGCTATTATTTTCTCCCATTCTGAAGGTTGTCTTTTCACCTTGCTTATAGTTTCCTTCATTGTAAAAATGCTTTTAAATTTAATTAGGTCCCATTTGTTTATTTTTGCTTTTATTTCCATTACTCTGGGAGGTGGATCATAGAGGATCCTGCTGTGATTTATGTCGGAGAGTGTTTTGCCTATGTTTTCCTCTAGGAGTTTTATAGTTTCTGGTCTCCCATTAAGATCTTTAATCCATTTTGAGTTTATTTTTGTGTATGGTGTTCGAAAGTGTTCTAGTTTCACTCTTTCACAAGTGGTTAACCAATTTTCCCAGCACCACTTGTTAAAGAGATTGTCTTTTCTCCATTGTATATTCTTGCCTCCTTTGTTGAAAATAAGGTGTCCATAGGTGCGTGGATTTATCTCTGGGGTTTCTATTTTGTTCCATTGATCTATATTTCTGTCTTTGTGCCAGTACCATACTGTCTTGATGACTGTGGCTTTATAGTATAGCCCGAAGTCAGGCAGGTTGATTCCTCCAGTTCCATTCTTCTTTCTCGAGATTGCTTTGAGTATTTGAAGTTTTTTGTATTTCCATACAAATTGTGAAATTATTTGTTCTAGTTCTGTGAAAAATACCATTGGTAGCTTGATAGGGATTGCATTGAATCCATAGATTGCTTTGAGTAGTATACTCATTTTCACTATATTGATTTTTCCAATCCATGAACATGGTATATTTCTCCATCTTTTGTGTCCTCTTTGATTTCTTTCATCCGTGTTTTATAGTTTTCTATATATAAGTCTTTTGTTTCTTAGGTAGATATATTCCTAAGTATTTTATTCTTTTTGTTGCAATGGTGAATGAAATTGTTTCCTTAATTTCTCTTTCTGTTTTCTCATGGTTAGTGTATAGGAATGCAAGGGATTTCTGTGTGTTAATTTTATATCTTGCAACTTTACTATATTCACTGATTAGCTCTAGTAATTTTCTAGTGGAATCTTTAGGGTTTTCTATGTAGAGAATCATGTCATCCACAAACAGTGAGAGTTTTGCTTCTTATTTTCCAATCTGGATTCTTTTTATTTCTTTTTTTGCTCTGACTGCTGTGGCCAAAACTTCCAAAACTATGTTGAATAGTAATGGTGAAAGTGGGCACCCTTGTCTTGTTCCTGACTTTAGGGGAAATGCTTTCAATTTTTCACCATTGAGGATAATGACCAAGTGGGCTTTACCCCAGGGATGCAAGGATTCTTCAGTATTTGCAAATCAATCAATGTAATACATCACATTAACAAATTAAAGATAAAAACCATATGATTAGCTCAATAGATGCAGAGAAAGCCTTTGACAAAATTCAACATCCATTTATGATAAAAACCCTCCAGAAAGCAGGAATAGAAGGAACATACCTCAACATAATAAAAGCTATATATGACAAACCCATAGACAGCATATTTTTTAAAGCAGAGACATTACTTTGCCAACAAAGGTCCATCTAGTCAAAGCTATGGTTTTTCCAGTAGTCATGTATGGATGTGAGAGTTGGACTATAAGGAAAGCTGAGCATGGAAGAATTGATGCTTTTGAGCTGTGGTGTTGGAGGAGACTCTTGATAGTCCCTTGGACTGCAAGGAGATCCAACCAGTCCATCCTAAACAAAATCAGTTCTGAATATTAATTGGAAGGACTGATGCTGAAGCTGAAACCAATACTTAGGCCACCTGATGCAAAGCACCAACTCATTTGAAAAGACCCTGATGCTGGGAAAGATTGAAGGCGGGAGAAGGGGACAACAGAGGATGAGATGTTTGGATGGCATCAGCAAGTTAATGGACATGAGTCTGAGTAAACTCTGGGAGTTGGTGATGGACAGGGAGGCCTGGAGTGCTGCAGTCCATGGGGTCACAAAGAGTTGAACACGACAGCAACTGGACTGAACTGAACTGAACTCTGCATATAAGTTAAATAAGAAGGGTGACAATATATAGACTCAATGTACTCCTTTTCCAATTTGTAAGAGTCTGTTGTTCCACGTCCAGTTCTAAATGTTGCTTCTTGACCTGCACACAGATTTCTCAGGAGACAGATAAGGTCGTCTGGTATTTCCATCTCTTTCAGAATTTTCCCCAGTTCGTTGTGATCCACACATCAAAGGCTTTGGTATGGTCAATAAAGAAGAAGTAGATGTTATTCTGGAATTCTTTTGCTTTTTCTATCATCCTATGGATGTTGGCAATTTGATCCAGCTAAATGCAGTTTGAACATCTTGGAGTTCATGGTTCACGAACTGTTGGAGCCTGGCTTGGAGAATTTTGAGCATTACTTTACTAGCATGTGAAAGAAAGTGAAGTTGCTCAGTCGTGTCCGACTCTTTGCAACTCCATGTACTGTAGCCCACCAGGCTCCTCTGTCCATGGAATTTACCAGGCAAGAATACTGGAGTGGGTTGCCATTTCCTTCTCCAGGGGATCTTCTTGACCCAGGGATCGAACCCACATCTCCCACATTTCAGGCAGATGCTTTACCGTCTGAGCCACGGGGAATGACTAGCGTGTGAGATGAGTGCAATTGTGCGATAGTTTGAACACTCTTTGGTATTGCTTTTCTTTGGGATTGGAATGAAGATCTATTCCAGTCCTGTGGCCACTGCTGAGTTTTCCAAACGTGCTGGCATATTGAGTGCAGCACTTTCACAGCATCATCTTTTAGGATTTGAAATAGCTCAACTGGAATTCCATCACCTCAACTAGCTTTGTTTGTAGTGATGCTTCCTAAGGCCCTCTTGACTTCACATTCCAGGATGTCTGGCTCTAGGTGAGTGATCACACCATCATGGTCACCTGGGTCATTAAGATCTTTTCTGGATAGTTCTGTGTATTCTTGCCACCTCTTCTTAATATGTTCTGCTTCTGTTAGGTCCATATCATTTCTATCCTTTGTTGTGCTCCTCTTTGCATGAAATGTTCCTTTGGTATCTCTGATTTTCTTGAAGAGATGTTTAGTCTTTCCCATTCTACTGTTTTCCTCTATTTCTTTGCATTGATCACTGAGGAAGGCTTTCTTATCTCTCCTTGCTATTCTTTGGCACTTTGCATTCAGATGGGTATATCTTTCCTTTTCTCCTTTGCCTTTCACTTCTCTTCTTTTCTCAGCTATTTGTAAGGCTTCCTCAGGCAGCCATTTTGCCTTTTTGCATCTCCTTTTCTTGGGGATGATCTTGATCACTGCCTCCTGTACAATGTCATGAACCTATATCCATAGTTCGTTAAGCACTCTATCAAATTTTATCCCTTGAATCTGTTTGTCACTTCCATGTATAACTGTAAGGGATTTGATTTAGGTCATATCTGAATGGTCTAGTGGTTTTCTCTACTTTCTTCAATTTAAGTCTGAATTTGGCAATAAGGAGTTCATGATCTGAGCCACAGTCAGTTCCTGGTCTTGTTTTTGTTGACTGTATAGAGCCTCTCCATCTCTAGCTACAAAAATATATCAATCTGATTTTGGTGTTGAGCATCTGGTGATGTCCATGTGTAGAGCATTCTCTTGTGTTGTTGGAAGAGGGTGTTTGCTATGACCAGTGCATTTTCTTGGCAAAACTCTATTAGTCTTCGCCCTGCTTCATTCCGTATTCCAAGGCCAAATTTGCCTGTTACTCCAGGTGCTTCTTGACTTCCTACTTTTGCATTCCAGTCCCCTATAATGAAAAGGACATCTTTTTTGGGTGCTAGTTCTAGAAGATCTTGGAGGTCTTCATAGAACTGTTCAACTTCAGCTTCTTCAGCATTACTGGTTGGGGCATAGGCTTGGATTACTGTGATATTGAGTGGTTTGCCTTGGAAACAAACAGAGATCATTCTGTCTTTGCTGAGATTGCATCCAAGTACTGTATTTCAGACTCTTTTGTTGATCATGATGGCTACTCCATTTCTTCTAAGGGATTCCTGCCCACAGTAGTAGGTATAATGGTCATCTGAGTTAAATTCATCCATTCCAGTCCATTTTAGTTTGCTGATTCCTAGAATGTCAACATTCACTCTTGCCATCTCCTGTTTGACCACTTCCAATTTGCCTTGATTCATGGACCTAACATTCCAGATTCCTATGCAATATTGTCCTTTACAGCATCAGACCTTGCTTCCATCACCAGTCACATCCACAGCTGGGTATTGTTTTTGCTTTGGCTCCATCCCTTCATTCTTTCTGGAGTTATTTCTTCACTGATCTCCAGTAGCATATTGGGCACCTACTGACCTGGGGAGTTCCTCTTTCAGTATCCTATCATTTTGCCTTTTCATACTGTTTATGGGGTTCTCAAGGCAAGAATACTGAAGTGGTTTGCCATTCCCTTCTCCTGTGGACCACATTCTATCAGACCTCTCCACCATGACCCGCCTGTCTTGGGTGGCCCCACACGGCATGGCTTGGTTTCATTGAGTTAGACAAGGCTGTGGTCCGTGTGATCAGATTGGCTAGTTTCCTGTGAGTATGGTTTTAGTGTGTCTGCCCTCTGATGCCCTCTCGAACACTTACCATCTTACTTGGGTTGCTCTTACTTGGACGTGGGGTATCTCTTCACGGCTGTTCCAGCAAAGCGCAGCCACTACTTACTTTGGGCGAGTCGCCCCTCCTGACCTTGAACGTGGAGTAGCTCCCCTCGGCCCTCTTGCACCCACACAGCCACCGCTCCTTGGATGTGGGGTTGCTCCACTCTGCCGCCGCCTCTGATCTCGGATGTGGGGTAGCTCCTCTGCCGCTGTCCCTGACCTCAGGCGTAGGGTAGCTCGTCTCCGCCGTGCTTCTGCGTGGTCTGTCACGGCCGGAGCACTTTGGTTTTATTTTCAGTTCAGTTCAGTTCAGTTCAGTCGCTCAGTCGTGTTGTCTCTTTGGGACCCCATGAATCGCAGCACGCCCGGCCTCCCTGTCCATCACCAACTCCCGGAGTTCACCCAAACCCATGTCTGAGTCGGTGATACCATCTAGCCATCTCATCCTCTGTCATCCCCTTCTCCTCCTGCCCCCAATCCTTCCCAGAATCAGGGTCTTTTCCAATGAGTCAACTCTTCACATGAGGTGGCCAAAGTACTGGAGTTTCAGCCTCAGCATCAGTCCTTCCAGTGAACATCCAGGACTGGTCTCCTTTAGGATGGACTGGTTGGATCACCTTGCAGTCCAAGGGACTCGCAAGAGTCTTCTCCAGCACCACAGTTCAAAAGCATCACTTCTTCGGAGCTCAGCTTTCTTCACAGTCCAACTCTCACATCCACACATTGGCTAAATTACCAAATTTGCCAGCATTTGGATCAACTTTCTCAACAAAAGAGAAATTTTATTTTGGCGCATCTTCTCATTGTTGTTGTTGTCTTTCAATTGCTGTCCAAGAAGTGAAAACCAGAACACAAATAACATCACAGATTCTGTCAGGTATAATCCTAAACCAGTTTTTGGAGTAAACGTTAATTTCCTAGGAGAGTCTTTTCTTGGTCTATTTTGCCTGTAATGCACATAACCAGAGAAGGCAATGGCATACCACTCCAGTACTCTTGCCTGGAAAATCCCATGGATGGAGGAGCCTGGTTGGCTGCAGTCCATGGGGTCGCAGAGTAGGACACAACTGAGCGGCTTCACTTTCACTTTTCACTTTCATGTGTTGGAGAAGGAAATGGCAACCCACTCCAGTGTTCTTGCCTGGAGAATCTCAGGGACGGGGGCGCATGGTGGGCGACCATCTATGGGGTAGCACAGAGTCAGACACAATTGAAGCGACTTAGCAGCAGCATCAGGAATGCACATAACGGGAAAGGTAAAAGAGTGAAACACCCCATCTTTTTTAAGATGTTCTACTTCTTTAGACTTTAGATATATATTTGACAGAAATTATTTATAAAAAGACACAGTTGTTGTTGCTAAGTCGCTTCAGTCATGTTCGACTCTGTGCAATCCCATAGACAGTAGCAGTGAACAAAACTGTATCCATGATCAGAAACTATGTGAGATACAGAATACAGTTGTAATTATCACTCATGGTTTTGGGGACAGTTTCCCAAAACAGGCTTAACCTTCCAAAGATTTTGAATTGTGTCTATTTTATAAATAAACTAATTTTTAGAAATCCAAGTGACAGAATGCTTGGCTTCATCAGTAAAACCTGGAACCCAACATGGACCACCAATGAAACAGATAACCATTCATTTACAACATGTCTTGGTTTACGGATTAAATGACTTGTACCAAAACTGGCAGTAAACCAGGTTCTTCAAAGTGTGCTATACCTTCCAATTAATAACAAAAATAAAAGGAACACAGGAGCCAGTTAGGACAATCAGTAATAGTATGAACTTAAACTGTTAGATAAGGAAATGCTTCTATGATTGAAAAACCCAGGTACTCTAGAGCAATGAGTATTTCTTTTATAGTTTGTTCTCAATTTCAGCATTTCCTTTCTCCTCTTCTTTTCTTACCTCTTGCTCTTCAAGGCCTACAAATTATTTCCTCACCAAGAGATTTCTTGAATCCTACTTTTCTGCTCTAAGAAGATTGCTTCCTTTTTCAAATCTGTGCATTACCATATCTGATTATAGATTAAAATATCATAAGTGGCTTAGAATATAACATTTTATCAATAAATGTTCCTTTCAATGTCACTGTTCCTTGAACAATGAGCTTGAGACTTTAGGTATGTAAAACAAACTAGTTCTTCCTGTGACCTGGGCTACATGTTTGAATCTGTACTGAGTGTGCTAAAAAAAAAAAAAAGACATCTGTGTTCACATATATTTTTACAGTATTTACAATATTTTTAGTTAACAAGAAAATATTGTTAACTGAAGGGAGTGGATGAATGTAAGCATTAAGAGTCCCAATCTAGAGGCAGACAAACCTCAGTTCCAGGCTTAGCTCTGCCACTTTTTTACTCAGTCTCCTGAAAATAACAATAGCACCTTCCTCTCTGGTTTACTAGAGGAGATTAATAAGGTATAATAATATAAGGGTATTTAGGATATCATCTAGCATATGACAAGAGCTCAATTAATATTAGCTATTAGCAAAAGGTAGGAATAATAACAATAGAATAGAAAGCAAAAATAGACAGTACTGTATTAACTATCAAGATGATGTATTGATTATCTGAGTCAAATATGCGTGAAAATACAGTTGACTTTTCCCAACTTTATGTTAAATGAACCATAATCAAAATTCTTTGATTTGTTTTGCTAAAGCTTTATTTAATTCAGGAAAAGCTCAACATTAGGTACACTTGTCAGAAGTTTGTCTTTCCTATTATTTATAATACACTTAATTGGCACCACAATAAATGATTAATTAGGGTAATTGTCAATGATGAGATGCTTTATCCTGTATCAAATCCTATTCGAAGGCTTTGGGGTTTCAGAAAGCTCGAATCCTTAGTTTTGGCTATCTGCAATCATTCATCGTTTTTTTTTAATAAGAATGTCCTTGACAACATTCTCTTAGCATATGTGTATGTGTTAGTTGCTCAATTGTGTCCCACTCTTTGCAACCCCACAGACTTGTAGCCCACCAGGCTCCTTTGTCCATGGAGTTCTCCAGGCAAGAATACTGGAGTGGGTTGCCATTCCCTTCTCCAGAGGATCCTTCCAACTCAGAGATCGAACACTTGTCTCCTGCATAGCAGGCAGATTCTTTACCATCTGAGATACAGGGAAGCTCCTGTTCCTCTTAGCATAATACTCCTGTTTCTTTTCTGTTTCTCAGTTTTAAAAAATGAATTAATGAACCACAGAGTTGAGCTTTTAAAAATCCTCTAAGCAGAGATTCTCAGTTGGCCAAAGGCAGTTATGAGAATATATGCTGTATGTGTGAATGTGCATGCTGTTGTTTAGTCACTAAGTTGTGCCCAACTTTTTGCAACCTCACGGACTGCAGCACACCAAGCTTTTCTGTCTATGTGTTTCGATTTATGCATATATGCATAGGTGTGTTGTTTTTATTCAGTTTTATAATTTTATATTTGAAGAAATAATTCTTTGGCATGTAAGTCTTTTAAAACACAACCTTTCAAAATCTTCTGAACTGGTGAGGTGTGGGTTTTAAAAAGTTGAAAAAAACTAATATATCAAGCCAATTTATTATCAACACTTAAATATTAGAAATAAAATATACTATACCTGGACTATTTATTTACTTTTGAGAGGTTCTACTATTAGAATATTAGAGCTCTAATGGATATGTAACGGTCAAATTATTTTCAAGCTAATATAATTCTGAAAGACATACAACCTAAAGTTGAATATTCAACTGGCAGAAATTTCATATAATTTCAACAACAAACTTTTAAGTCAGTACAATGGAGCAGTTAGCATCTTCTCTCTAGAAGGGAGAGTTTATAGCTCTGGGTGATAAGGATTGCTAAGGGAGTGATACTTACTTAATCATGACTTGTATATCTCAAAGACTGAAAATAAGGACGTGTGGACATCAGTGTTTCATGACCTGATATCTAATTAGAAGCAAAAAAGAAGAAGCACTTTTGAGAAGTGATGTTCACTGCCAACTTCCTGGTTTCTTCTTCAAACAAGGAAAATTTAGACCTCTCTGAAGTTTTCTGGCACGATGCTAAAAAAACATCCCATATGCAGCAGGTGCTGCTGCCCTGTCCATCTATTTTTACAGTTGCTGGTACAAAATGTCATAGTTATTTCTCAAACATTATGGGACTCCTAATTAATAATGACACTAATTCACAAAAATAACTCTAAAAAAAACTTCTAAATATCTAAAATAAGCCCCTGGTTTAGTAGTTATATCAGATCAGATCAGTTGCTCAGTCGTATCCGACTCTTTGCAACCCCATGAATCGCAGCACGCCAGGCCTCCCTGTCCATCACCAACTCCCGGAGTTCTCTAAGACTCACATCCATCGAGTCATTTGTTAATATATACATCAGTTCAGTTCAGTTGCTCATTCGTGTCCAACTCTTTGCGACCCCATGAATCGCAGCACGCCAGGCCTCCCTGTCCATCACCAACTCCCGGAGTTCACTCAAACCCGGGTCCATCGAGTCAGTGATGCCATCCAGCCATCTCATCCTCTGTCGTCCCCTTCTCCTCCTGCCCCCAATCCCTCCCAGCATCAAAGTCTTTTCCAATGAGTCAACTCTTCGCATGAGGTGGCCAAAATACTGGAATTTCAGCTTTAGCATCATTCCTTCTGAAGAACATCCAGGGCTGATCTCCTTTAGAAAGGACTGGTTGGATCTCCTTGCAGTCCAAGGGACTCTCAAGAGTGTTCTCCAACACCGCAGTTCAAAAGCATCAATTCTTGGCTTCTCTTTGAAGAGTTTGTATAAACAATTTTATATACTTGAGCCCACTTTTATAGATTATAATTATATAAATATACATTTCTAGACTGTGCCATATGTCATGTCTTTCCATTCAAGGGAATATTACATACAAAAATTATGTCATTTGAGGCATTAGCCATTTCACATAATTTTTTACATTTTTCCATTGTTGAAATAGCAGAGTAAATGCCCCAAGTTCTGGTTTTTGCTTAGCAAATATTGCCTTTTTTTTTTTTTTTTGCTAGGTATTTTGCTTCTTTACAAGTCCTGAGAGTCTAGCTCCTTCATATCTAATCATCTCCATTGCTAATATCTCAGTTAAGACCTCTTGCCTGAGTTATGGTACTATATCTCACCTAGGCCATTCTGCATTTAGTAATTCATCTACAGTCCATATTATTCCATATTGTTTGAATATTATTCTGAATGCAAATATGATGCCATTACCTTCATACATTTGCTCAAAGCCTTACAATGACTTCCCATTGTTTTGCAGTTAAAAGTCCAAATGCATCCCTTTTTACATCTCCAAGTCTCATTTCTGGAAAGCTCTCAATGTGCAACTGTGCTTCAACCACACTCAACCATGCCACTCCATCATTCCCTGTATTTGTACATTTCTGTTCTCTCTGCTTAGAAGTCCTTTCCTTTTTCTCCAGTACCACCCACTAGGCATATCTTTCTCCTAGAAGCCCTCTGAAATCCACCAAGTAGAGATAACTACTTTACCTCCACTTTACCTAGTGCATATCTTTATATGAGTATATAAGCTTTGCTGCTAAGTCGCGTCAGTCATGTCCGACTCTGTGCAACCCCATAGACAGAAGCCCACAAAGCTCCGCCATCCCTGGGATTCTCCAGGCAAGAACACTGGAGTGGGTTGCCATTTCCTTCTCCAATATAAGCTTTATTAAAACATAATTCACATATCATACATTTTACCTATTTAATGTGTACAAAACTACAGTTTTCAGTATATTCATAGAGTTGGGAAACCATCATCACAATTAATTTTAGAATATTTTCATTACCTCCCCAAATATCCAGTTCCCCTTAGCAGTCACTCCATTTTTTCCCATCCCACCTCCTTCCTATACAACTACTAGTCTACTTTCTGTCTCTAAAGATTTGCCTATTCTGGACATTTCAGATAAACAGAATAATACAATATGTTAAGTTGTGTGACTGGCTTCTTTCATTTAACGTAATGTTTTTAAAGTTCATCCACATATATATTATGTATCAATTCTTCATCCCTTTTTATTGCTGAATAATATTCCATTGTATGGATATACCACATTTTGTTTATCCATCATTTGATGGACATTTGGAGTATTTTCATTTTTTGCCTATTAATAATAACATTGTTAAGAACTTTCATGTGCAAGTTTTTGTATAGATATATATTTTTATTTCTCTTGGATAAATATTGAGAAGTGGATTTTATTGGGAATATGGCAACTCTTTGTTTAACCTTTTAAAGAACTGCCAGACTGTTTTCCAAAGTGACTAGTTAGAGTTGAAAGTGAAAGTCACTCAGTTGTGTCTGACTCTTTGCCAACCCATGGACTATATAGTCCATGGAATTCTCCAGGCCAGAATACTGGAGTGGGTAGACTTTTCCTTCTCCATGGGATCTTCCCAACCCAGGGACTGAACCCAGGTCTCTTGCATTGCAGGTGGATTCTTTACCAGCTGAGCCACAAAGGAACCCCATAGTTAGAGTTATTAAAGGCTAAATAGAGTTACCATGCAAACCATTTTACAATTCTACTAGGAGTGTATGAAGATTACAGTTTCTCCACATTTTTGACAAAAAATTTTTTTTTTAAATCTCTAGCTATCTTAATAGGTGAGGGGTCATATCTCATTGTGGTTTCTATGGGTATTTCCCAGGTTCAAACCCTGGGTCAGGAAGATCCCTTAGAGGAGGAAATGGCAACTCACTCCAGTATTCTTGCCTGGAGAATTCCATGGACAGAGGAGCCTGGCAGGAGTTGTAGAGAGTCAGACACGACTGAAAGACTAACTTTCCCTGAATGACACCGAGTCTCTTTTCATGTGCTTATCATCCACTTGCCTATCTTCTTTGGAAAAATGTCTCTTCTAATCTATTTACCATTTTAAAAAAATCAAACTATTTCTCTTTTATTTATATACCCTAGATATGAGTTCCTTATCATATGCATGATTTGAAAACCTTTCCTCCTATTCTGTGTGCTGTCTTTTCACTTTCTTGATAGTGTCCTTGAAGCACAAAAGTTTTTAATTTGAATGACATCCAACTGATCTATTTTGTTCTTTCATTGCCTGTGTTCTGGTATCATATCAAAGAAACCACTGCCTAACCCAAAGTCATGAAGATTTACTCTTATGTTGTCTCCCAAGAGTTTTATGGTTTAAGCTATTACATTTAGATCTGTATGGATACTGAAAGTTTTAATTTTAATATATAATTTGAGGTAGGGGTCCAACTTCATTGATTTTCATGTAGATACAGTATATACTTTTAATTTTTTTTTCAGGAGTATATGCCTTTAGAACTATGCAAAGAGAACAGGCCTTATTTACCACAGTATACCTAGCTCAATGCTTGGCATCTAACAGATATTCAAAATATACTTGATGGAACTTGTGTTTAGTCACTCAGTCATGTCTGACTCTTTGCAACCCCATGAACTGTAGCCTGCCAGGCTCCTCTGTTCATGGGGATTCTCCAGGCAAGAATACTGGAGTGGGTTGCCATGCCCTCTTCCAGGGGATCTTCCCAACCCAGGGATTGAACCCAAGTCTCCCACATTGCAAGCAGATTCCTTACAGTCTGAGCCATCAGAAAAGCCCAAGAATACTGGAGTAGGTAGCCTATCCCTTCTCTAGGGGATCTTCCAGACCCAGGAATCAAACTGGGGTCTCCTGCACTACGGGTGGATTCTTTACCAGCTGAGCTACCAAGGAAGCCCAAATGGAACTGAACTGGATGGTAAATATAGACATTTTTTCTTATTAAAAAACAATAAATTATTTTGATCGAAGCATGCACTATTACTTGATAGCTATATTTTATAAGGATATGCCCATTTTTTTAAAAACTCAGGTCAAATTATTTATTGTATTCTGCAAGCCATGCATTTAATAAAAAAGCATATGTTATTGGTTGATGAGAAAAGGACATTAAACACTTGATAAAGGTTGTGAGTCAGAACAGGATCAAAAGTTGTTCAGGAACTTGCTACAGATGATTCCAAAGGATGCTACTGCATCAGACATGTTAATTTTACAGTCAGAACCATAGTACTTTTTACTGGGGAGGATGAATAGTTTTGGAGGCAAGAGTGATTATTTAGATTAACATTTAGAAACTAACTTGTATTTTATTGTGTGCAAGCATGCGCGTGCTCATGACCAACTCTTTGTGACCCCATGGACTGTAGTTTGCCAAGCTCCTCTGTCCATGGAATTTTCCAGGCAAGAATACTGGAGTGGGTTGCCATTTCCTACTCTATGGGATGTTCCTGGCCCAGGGATTGAACTCACATCTCCTGTGACTCCTGAATTGGAAACCAGAATCTTTACTACTGAGCCACCTGGGAAGCCCTCACTATTTGCTAATTGGAAGTATTCACCTATTGAAGGAACTTGTAAATATACTGTATTGAACATTATAAAAAACAGCATAACTCTTCTTATTATTACCTAAACAACTCAATGCTCTTAGAAAACAATTGTATACATGTACTTTATGTGCAAAGATATGTCCATTTTAGATGGGCATAAAAAGATTCCCAAACTGGGTTAGATCTATAATCCATCTAGACAAATTTCATTTACTTTCAAAGGAACAAGAGCTATGCTATAAAGTGTTTAATTCTTCTTCATAGTTTTGGTATCAGTGATAAGAAATATACTGCCAAAATATTAACTTTTATATAATTTTTAACTTAATGTAGCAGATTCTATTTTCTAAAGATGGGCCCAAGAATATCTCCTTTCCCATGCACTCTTCTAAACCTTGCTACCTCCCCATTAAGAGCTGCAATATATATTATTTCCCCTTGCAATTGGTTGGAACTTTATGACTACTTCAAACGCTAGAGTGTAGTAGAAATGTGGATTGTTATTTTCCAGGTTAGAACACAAAAATGTTATGCATGTCATTCTGGTTCTTTCAGGATGTTTGGTTTTGGCACCCAGCCACCACCCTGTAAGGAAGGCCAAAACATCTTGGAAGAAGAGACCTATGAGAAAAACAGAAGCTTCTGGCTGAACTGCCAGCCAATGAACAGCACCAAAGTGCCGAGTATGTGAACAAGTTATCATGAATTTGGATTCTCCAGTTGCCAGGAAAGTCATCCCAGATGATGCCATGTAGAGTTGAGACAGGTGTCCCTGCTAAATCATGCCCAAATTTCAGATTAATGAACAAAATAAATGATGGTTTTTACTTTAAGCCACTAAGTTTGGAGGATAATCTGTATATCAACAGGAAACGACTACTAATTTAGGTATCTAAAACAGGGATGCTGCCATAACAAAACCTTCTACATGTGACACTGGCTTTGGAATTGGACTGTGTGGAGAAGTTGGAATGGTGTTGAGGAGACTGTTAGTGAAACCAAAGGGGTCTTAGGGAAACAGGTTGTGGAAGACCTACAAGGCCCTGAGCAGACTGTCAGCAAAGTCATTAAAAAGGAGAGGAAAATATTATTGGAAGGTTAAGGAATGGAAACTTTTGTGATGTCAGAGTCTGCCAACATAGTTGTCTGTAATAATGTGGCAAAGAGAAGAATGTACCTAATAAACTAAATGACCTAGCTAAGGAGAGTTCTAGGAATAATATTCAAAATGCCACCTGGGTTTTTTTTTTTTTCATTGTCTAAGATAAAACGTGAGGACAGAGAAGTTATCTAAAGAATAAACTATTAAATATAAAAGAACCAAAACTTGCTGAGTTTTAAATAAAAGCATTTTTCATACCCCAAATCTGTAAAACAATTACTAAGTTTTAAAAAAATGGTGCTGGGAAAGATTGAATCGAAGATGAGTCTATAAGATCTTTGTTAATACCTCAGAAGAATTTAAGACAGTTGTTCATAAAACATTTCAACAAAGGAAAGGTCCTTAAGAAACCTTAATATCTACCTGGCCACATGCTGCTACTGCTAAGTCACTTCAGTCGTGTCCGACTCTGTGAGACCCCATAGACAGCAGCCCACCAGGCTCCCCTGTCCCTGGGATTCTCCAGGCAAGAACACTGGAGTGGGTTGCCATTTCCTTCTCCAATGCATGAAAGCAAAAAGTGAAAGTGAAGTCGCTCAGTCGTGTCTGACTCTTAGGGACCCCATGGACTGCAGCCTACCAGGTTCCTCCATCCATGGGATTTTCCAGGCAAGAGTACTGGAGTGGGGTGCCTTGCCTTCTCCACCTGGCCACATCATTTCTGTTAAATAGTCAGACTTCTAAGATTCTCAAGTGTATTTTCCCACAGGAGTCTCAAAAGAAGCCTTACTATATAAGGGTTTACCTTAAGAGTTTTTTGGATATGAATTTTGTCTAATGGAGCTGGTTATAAACTGATACATAAGAAACTCTCAAGTTTTAAAAAAAAAATTGTATCTGCTTAGACTGAAAGAAAGATATAAAATTAAGAGGGCCTTGGATCCCCAAATCCTCCAAAAAGGAGGCAGCCCTTGTCAGTTCCCACTGCCTTTGTGCTGGATCAGATTATTTATTGCCTCACTTGAGCAAAGTATTTTCTTTCACGTGTCTTAAATTTTCATGTTTCTGGTTTTGAAGGGCATTTTCTTGTTTTTAATATTACTGGAATTGTAAAAACCAGAAGTCTCTAATCCATCATTTTGGTAAGTTGTGAAAGTGAAAGTGTTAGTTTCTCAGTCGTGTCCAACTCTTTGTGTCCCCATGGACTGTAACCTGCCAGGCTCCTCTGTCCATGTAATTCTCCAGGCAAAAATACTGGAGTGGGTAGCCATTCTCTTCTCCAGGGATCTTCCCAACCCAAGGATCAAACCCAGGCCTTCTACATTGCAGGCAGATTCTTTACCATCTGAGCCACCAGGGAAGCCTTAATAATAAGTTTTAAAAGGTTTCAAATAAATGATCACACTGACTTTCAGATTGCAAAACACTAGATATTTTTTACTCTCAAAAATGAGATCTCCTCCTACCCACTACCCACCATCTACTTTGCTTCAATAGTTTATGAGTTCCTTTTTCTATTTTCTGAATTTGCTCTGTCTTTCTTAAAGTCTATTGGCCAGAACTACACTAAATGTTTCAGAGCAGACATATGCAGTCTTTGTCAAAGATCAGGACAAGGTTTTATCTTCTATTTACTGCAATACTTTTCTTGATGATCATGGAGATGATACTTGTCTTACTAGATTTGGTGTGACTGAAAAATTTACTTAAATATCTTTAGCCATAAATCCCAGAGCAAGGAGATTACATTGCTTCTATTAGAAATGTTTCATGGATTGTGGGGAAAAAAGTAGGACAAAAATATCATATCAAATGTTGTCAGTAGAAATAGTAAATACTGGCAGAATCCCATTTGAAAAGCAACAGAGAATTATCCCACGTTTCCTTTTATTCTTTCAATAATGTTAAGCTTAAGGGGGTGAACTGAAGTTACATATATGAAAAATACTTTCATTTGCATTTAGTATTTGGCGACTGGAAGTCAGTGTTACAGCATGTACATATTTGGGATTGTCTCGGATCCCATGTGAAGTATGTCTCTCCCTGTGCAGCATGTACTGCCATTGTCCACAGTAACTAAGTAAGTACCAGTTGGGCTGCATTCCTTGTAAAACAGTCCAATTATGGTGAGCCCAAAGACCTTAGCCCTGGTGCTAATTCCCAGAATGAAATGTTCACAAGATGAAATGGAAAAACATCAGCAGCTCATCCTTTTCTCTGTCATCTTTGTTTATAGAAAGCTAAAAATGTGAAGGAGCTTCCCTTGTTTGTGTTTCCCAAGTTTCGTAGAGACATATACAGAATTTGGCCCCATGAGTTAGCATTTCTAGACAAGTTCTATACAAATGATTTTCTATTATTCGAACAACTAGTCACTTGTTCTGGATTCAAAATCATTTACTTAGAAAGAAACATACCATGGAGAAATATACCATGTTCATGGATTGGAAGAATCAATATAGTGAAAATGAGTATACTACCCAAAGCAATTTATAGATTCAATGCAATCCCTATCAAGCTACCAACAGTATTCTTCACAGAGCTAGAACAAATAATTTCACAATTTGTATGGAAATACAAAAAACCTCGAATAGCCAAAGCGATCTTGAGAAAGAAAAATGGAACTGGAGGAATCAACCTACCTGACTTCAGGCTCTACTACAAAGCCACAGTTATCAAGACAGTATGGTACTGGCACAAAGACAGAAATATAGATCAATGGAACAAAATAGAAAGCCCAGAGATAAACCCACGCACATATGGACACCTTATCTTTGACAAAGGAGGCAAGAATATACAGTGGATTAAAGACAATCTCTTTAACAAGTGGTGCTGGGAAATCTGGTCAACCACTTGTAAAAGAATGAAACTAGAACACTTTCTAACACCATATACAAAAATAAACTCAAAATGGATTAAAGATCTCAACATAAGACCAGAAACTATAAAACTCCTAGAGGAGAACATAGGCAAAACACTCTCTGACATACATCACAGCAGGATCCTCTATGACCCACCTCCCAGAATATTGGAAATAAAAGCAAAAATAAACAAATGGGACCTAATTAAACTTAAAAGCTTCTGCACATCAAAGGAAACTATTAGCAAGGTGAAAAGACAGCCTTCAGAATGGGAGAAAATAATAGCAAATGAAGCAACCGACAAACAACTAATCTCAAAAATATACAAGCAACTCCTACAGCTCAACTCCAGAAAAATAAATGACCCAATTAAAAAATGGGCCAAAGATCTAAATAGACATTTCTCCAAAGAAGACATACAGATGGCTAACAAACACTTGAAAAGATGTTCAACATCACTCTTTATCAGAGAAATGCAAATCAAAACCACTATGAGGTACCATTTCACACCAGTCAGAATGGCTGCGATCCAAAAGTCTACAAATAATAAATGCTGGAGAGGGTGTGGAGAAAAGGGAACCCTCTTACACTGTTGGTGGGAATGCAAATTAGTACAGCCACTATGGAGAACAGTGTGGAGATTCCTTAAAAAACTGGAAATAGAACTGCCTTATGATCCAGCAATCCCACTGCTGGGCATACACACTGAGGAAACCAGAAGGGAAAGAGACACGTGTACCCCAATGTTCATCGCAGCACTGTTTATAATAGCCAGGACATGGAAGCAACCTAGATGTCCATCAGCAGATGAATGGATAAGAAAGCTGTGGTACATATACACAATGGAGTATTACTCAGCCATTAAAAAGAATACATTTGAATCAGTTCTAATGAGGTGGATGAAACTGGAGACTATTATACAGAGTGAAGTAAGCCAGAAGGAAAAACATAAATACAGTATACTAACGCATGTATATGGAATTTAGAAAGATGGTAACGATAACCCTGTGTACGAGACAGCAAAAGAGACACTGATGTATAGAACAGTCTTATGGACTCTGTGGGAGAGGGTGGGAAGATTTGGGAGAATGTCATTGAAACATGTGAAATGTCATGTATGAAACGAGATGCCAGTCCAGGTTCAGTGCACGATGCTGGATGCTTGGGGCTGGTGCGCTGGGAAGGCCCAGGGGGATGGTATGGGGAGGTTGGGAGGGAGGAGGGTTCAGGATGGGGAGCATGTGATTTTTTTTTAAATAAAATTTTTGAAAAAAAAAAAAAAAAGAAAGAAAGAAACATACCAACTTAGTCAAGTCATTATCTCAAGACCTAATGTTGAGCAAGGGTGGAATTTCACATTTAGTTGTTTATCAGTCTAGTTTTGTATAGTTTAACAGAATCAGTGTCTGTCAGGCCTTTATTCCTGATTGTTCTGGTCGGATAATTTTTTTATATTAATTTATGATTATTTCCTTAGTATTCTTCTCTCTGCAATTAGAAGATACTAATCAAGGTTTATAATCCCTTATTTCAGGATTGTGAGGCAGGTCTCATTCTCCAACACTAAAAAAGAAGCAGCTACTCTTCTGGACTCCACATTTGAGAGGGCTCCACTATGGCCCTCATCTTTTTAAAAAAAATTGTTTATTTTTAATTGAAGCATAATTGCTTTACAATAGTGTGTTGGTTTCTGCCATCCATCAACATGGCCCTCACCTTTTGACTGTATTGTGAGCAAACTCATCACCAGCACAAGCCAGCAACTACGATCTTTCCATGGCAGAGTATCAAGAGAAATGAAAACCAGGCACCCACAGTTCAACTCTGACGACTTACATAAAACATGGGCTAAGAAGAAGGACTTCTGTAGAAAGAAGCCCACATACTCTTTCTTTAGGATTATTTTCAGGAAGAAGAGGGACAAATTTTGTGAACTTCAAAGTTCATGTAAAACAATTTAATAGGATTTCCTATCACTCGGTCAAAAGGAAATTAGGGACTGTATGCAACAGATGATGACTAAAGGAATTTGGAGGGTCTTAAATGTAGTTATCACTTCATGGGAAATAGATGGGGAAACAGTGGAAACAGTGTCAGATTTATTTGGGGGGACTCCAAAATCACTGCAGATGGTGATTGCAGCCATGACATTAAAAGACGTTTACTCCTTGGAAGGAAAGTTATGACCAACCTAGATAGCATATTCAAAAGCAGAGACATTACTTTGCCAAAAAGGTCTGTCTAGTCAAGGCTATGGTTTTTCCAATGGTCATGTATAGATGTGAGAGTTGGACTCTGAAGAAAGCTGAGCACCGAAGAATTAATGCTATTGAACTGTGGTGTTGGAGAAGACTCTTGAGAGTCCCTTGGACTGCAAGGAGATCCAACCAGTCCATTCTGAAGGAGACCAGTCCTGGGTGTTCATTGGAAGGATTGATGCTGAGGCTGAAACTCCAGTACTTTGGCCACCTGATGCAAAGAGTTGACTCATTGGAAAAGACCCTGATGCTGGGAGGAATTGGGGGCAGGAGGAGAAGGGGATGACAGAGGATGAGATGGCTGGATGGCATCACCGACTCGATGCACAAGAGTTTGGGTGAATTCCGGGAGTTGGTGATGGACAGAGGCCTGGCATGCTGCAATTCATGGGGTCACAAAGAGTCAGACACAACTGAGTGACTGACCTGAACTGAACTGAACTGAAATGTAGTTATGGCTAAATAGTATTTTGTAGGTTTCCCAATATTTTTATTATTTTTCATGTCCATTTGTTTTCCAAAAATAAACATTAGTGAAACATAAAAGTACAGATCTGTGTACTTATCTTGAGGGTCAGCTAGTAAGACTGTGTATGCCTAGTGCTTTGACATTTTTTCTTGGGAGATTAGCCTAAGGAATAGTGTGGGAAAAGGCTGATCTCTTTAAAATAAAAATTCCCATGCAGATAGCCAATCCTATGACTCAACTGAAATGTTTTTAATTCATGCATTGTGAATTAAATGTTTATAAATGTAGGTTTTTATTTTAAAACTGAGCTTACTCACCATTTGCATTTGATGGTCATAAAAACATAATATTCAAAAAAATTAAACATACAATTCTGACAAATACAAAATTAGCAAGTGTCAAAGATTAATTTAGTTAATTGCTAAAGGCTCCAGAAGAATAAACAAAACTAATTTTAAAATGTTCTGATCTGTATATTTACTGTGATCCCTATCAAGTTACCCATGACTTTTCATAGAACTTGGGGCTTCCCAGATGGTGCAGGTTGGTAAAGAATCTGCCGGACAATGTGGGAGATGCAAGAGTCTCAGTTTTGATCCCTGGGTCAGAGAGATCCCCTGGAGCAGGAAATGGTAACCCACTGCAGTATTTTTGCTTGGAAAATTCCATCAAAAGAGGAGCCTGGCAGGCTACAGTCTATGGGGTCATAAAGAGTCAGACACAACTGAGCACACATGCACACACTGAACAAATAACCCTAAAATTCACATGGAGCTGTTAAAGACCCAGAATCACCAAAACAATCCTGAGGAAAATAACAAAGCAGGGGGCATATTCCAGACACTACCACAAAGCTACAGTAATCAAAACAGCATGGTGCTGGCTTAAGAACAGACATACGGATCAATGGAACAGAAGAGAGAACCCAGAAATAAACTACACAGTTACGGTCAATTAACCTTTGACAAAGGAGGCAAGAATATACCTTGGCTCCTTTGGGCAAGGGAAAAAGACAGTCTGTTTTTTACAGTCTCTGATTTACAGCTGCATGTAAATCAATAAAGTTAGATCCTTTCACTGTACACAAAAATAAGCTCAAAATGGCTTAAAGACTTAAACATAAGACAGCATAAAACTCATAGAGGAAAAAATTGGGCAAAATATTTTCTGACATAAATCATACCAATGTTTCCTTAGGTCAGCCTCCCAAGGCAATAGAAATAAAGACAAACAAACAAAAAAAACTGAATTCTAATCAAACGTATAAACTTTTGTACAGTAAAGGAAACCATAAACAAAATGAAAAGACAACCTACAGAATGGGAGAAAATATTTACAAATGAGATCAATGAGGGATTAATTTTCAAAACATAAAAACAGCTCATACAACTTAACAAACACACACACACACACACACACACACACCCCACAATTGAAAAATGGGCAGAAGACCTAAATAAACTTTCTGCAAAGAATACAGATGGCCAACAGGCACAAGAAAAGATGCTCAACATCACTAATTATTATAGAAATGCAAATCAAAATTACAATGAGGTGCCCTACCCCCTCACACCAGTCTGAATGGTCATCATTAAAAGTCTACAGAAAACAAATACTGGAGAGGTGTGAGAAAAAGGAATCCTCTGTTGCTGATGGGAATGTAAATTAGTGCAGCCACTAAGGAACACAGTGACTAGAAAACTAGAACACTAGTTTTCTTAGTCCCTCAGAAAACTAAAAGTAGAATTACCATATGATCCAGCAATCCCACTCCTAGGCAAATATCCAGACAAAACTAGAATGCAAAACTACTATGTTTATAGCAGCACTATTCACAATAGCCAAGACATAGAGATAATCTAAATATCTTCAACAGATGAATGGATAAAGAAGAGGCAGTATATCTATATCTATATCTATATATATACATACACACACACACATATACATATACATACAATGGAATACTACTTAGCCATAAAAACAAATGAAATAATGCCATTTGTATATAGCAACATGGATGGACTCAGGGATTATCATGCTAATTGAATTAAGACAGACAAAGGAAATATCATTTGATATCACTCATATGTGGAATCTATTAAAAAAAAATGATACAAATGAACTTACTCGCAAAACAGAGATTCTCAGATTAGGAAATCAAACTCATGGTTACCAAAGAGGAAAAGGGGGTGAGGTGGGATATATTTAGAGGTTGGGATCAACATAAACACACTGATATATATAAAACAGATAACCACAACAACCTACTATATAGCACTGGGAACTATATACATATTGTATAATAAGGGAAAAGAATCTTAAAAGGAATATAAATATATATATTATTGAATTACTAGGGCTTCCCTGAAGGCTCAGCAGGTAAAGAATCCACCTGCAATGCAGGAGACACAGGTTCGATCCCTGAGTTGGGAAGATCCCCTAGAGAAGGGATTGACAACCCACTCCAGTATTCTTGCCTGAAAAATCCCACAGACAGAGGAGCTTGGTGGGCTACAGTCCAAAAGGGTTCAAAAAGTCAGACACGACTGAGAAATTAAGCACAGACACATAGAATCACTCTGCTATACACCTGAAACTAACATAATAGGCATCGTAAATCAACTATACTTAAAAAAAAAAAAAAAAAACAGAAAAAAGCTGATCTGATAAAATTAGCATATTTATAAGGAGACACCCATATCCTCATTCTCTCTCTCTGCCACACAAGGACACAAAGAGAACTGACCACCTGCAAGCCAGGAGGAAAGTCCTCAGGCTTGCTAATTTAGAACTAAATTAACCTTGGACTTCCTAGCTCAGAACTATGAGAAATAAATCCCTGTTGTTTAGCTACCAAGTCTGCGGTATTTTGTTACAGCAACCCAAGCAGTCTAAGATACCACACCTAAGGAGTTTTGTTACTTTGTTTCTGTTTTTTGGACCCCAAAACTCCCTCCTGTCATCTCTTATATGCTTCATATTTAGAAAAATACTTTCCTCAGATTTCTGTGCTTTGTTTCTTAACATATAAAGGAGAGGTTATGAAGTTAAAAACAAAGACAAAAACTTACTCTTGCCAGCTCTGGAAATTGAAGGGGGAGGACACTTTTTCTCCAGAAGTCACCAGATAACCTCTACTTTGATCTCCTTAGCCTGATCAGTCATCCCGGAACAAATAACTGTGACTAGGGAGAGGGATTATGTTCATTAGTTGGGCTCCAGCCACTTGCTCCACTGCTAGTGTGAGATGCCCAGGGGAGGTGAAGATATCTGAATGAAAACTGGGGCAGTGACTAAGGAAAGGGAGAGTAATTTGGAGAGCTAACCACAATATCTGCTCTATCTAAGTCCTCAGAAGACAATAAATGTCTTGAAAAGGCAGAAGAACATGCTAAGCATCTATTTATGCCAGACCCTGTGGCAGGCAATATGTGTATTTCTGACACTGTTGGGGGAATATCTACTGCTAACGCTGTTTAGTCAGTTAAGTTGTGTCCTACTCTTTGCAATCTCATGGACTGCAAAATGCCAGGCTCCTCTGTCCATGGGATTTCCCAGGCAAGAATACTAGAGTGAGTTGCCATTTCCATCTCCAGAGGATCTTTCTGAACCAGGGATCGAACTCGAGTACCCGAGTTGGCAGGTAGATTCTTTACCACTGAGTCATGTAGGCAGCCCTGGAGATTATTGACCTAACCTATTACCTCCTTTCTTTAAGAATTTCCCTGTCCTTAGGGATGGGGTCAGATAGCCTGTTTGTTGAACAAGGGTCAGTGGATCAGGAATAGATATTTAGTCTGGACCAGGCCAATTGTATTTTCTCTCTAGGAATTTTGAAGTGAGTGAGATTCAAGCTAGTCAGTTTCTATGGCTTCTGGGGGCAAATATATAACATTGGAAGCTGTGGGATAGCTGTTTTTTGTATGTATTGATACAGAGAGAAACAAAGAAAGAAAATTTGGGCAGGAAGAGGAGAATGAAATGGATTATGAGCAGGAAGAAGCAGAGTTACGGTAGCCGTTTCACAACAGAGAAGGAAAGACAGAAGAGTTTCCTTGGCTCTTGACGACTTTCACATTTACGGTTCAATTACCCCTTAAACCCTTTATCTGTTGAACAGGTTGTTAAATGGAGCCCAAAGACAAAGATCAGTATAATAGATTCCAAAGAATAATTTCCTTCCCTCACCCAATGGTCCAGATAATGAAGTTGAAACAGGAATCTGAGCTCTTGTTCTCAGAGCTGAAGAATGAACTTAGCAAACATGCAAACACTCAAATGGCAAGCAAAGAGCAAGCAAACAGGATTTACTTCAAAGCTCTCATCATAGACACTGAGAGGGGGTGACATGCCTGAAAAGGCGGGACTTAGAGCAGTTTAAACAGTTATACTAGTATTGATTTGTACCTTTTTGATTGGTTCTTACTTTTAACATATGTCATTTCTAACCAATCAGCTTAAAGGTCACAATGTTTAACTTGACATCTTTGTGGCTTCTTTTGATCTTCAGATTCTTATTTTTCTTAGACATTAAGTCAGTCATCCTGTGACCTTATCTCATGACCTCTGGCCATTTTACAATAGATCAGATGTAAGGGCTAAAGATCAATGATCACCAGTTGTTTTTCCTTCAGACAAGGAACAATTACTACCCTCTCCTGGATCTGAGTGCTGATAGTTTATCAGACCAAGGACACATTTCTCCGAAAGTCAAGAACTCGGGACAAAGGAATATAGTTTTAGGTTAATGGAGTGGGATGTTTATTGAAACAGGCCGAGGTCTCAGAGTTCCCACACTTTGAGTTCTCAACTGCCTAACAATTTCTATCTCAAAGTGAAGTGCTGTGCATGATGTTAAGGGATAACAGGATTGTTATCAGGTAGCTTGCCAGCTTGATCAGGCACCCCTGGTATAAGGACGAGGTTTGCAGAGTAGAGAGATTTCTTCGTGTGAGCCTTGTATTCTCTTCTCCATTCTCACAGAAATAGAAAGATAATTTATTTTCACCTCATGCCAATGAGCAAAGACAATGGGGAGATTCTGATATTTGTGTCCTGGAGATTGAAGGAGACAGATAATGGTGTTCAAGTTTCAGAAGTCTAAAGTCAAGGGGTGTAAGGAGACACCATTGTGATGGTATGCACTTCCACTCCAGTTGGCTTGTGGGAACAAAATGAGACCGCTTCCAAAAGTGAGTTGACATGGGTCATCTTCAAAAGGAATCTCCTCCAAAAAGACAGCCTCGGTGGGTGATGGTACATGAAGAAATGGTGGATTCCTAGATGCTCAAAACAGTTATTCAGAAGAGAGCATGCAGCCATGGCCCCTTCCCTCCAGTCCCTCTTTTCCCAGGCTGACTTGAGAGAGACTAGAACAGTGGCTTAATTAACAGAAAGGAGGCAGAAGATGAGTTTCTTCCAAAGCTAATTTTGAAGGGCACCCCTCCCCTCCTTTCCCAGACCTCCATCAATGGTTAAAGCTTGATACCATATAAAAGTTTAGATCATTTATTTCTTTATTGAACTAGCCTCCATCTTTGCAATTGTTAGACTAGATTAGAAATTTTAATGCCAAAACATGACCTAAGAGCAAGTATAAAAGCTATGGATCTACTAAAATTTGATGTTTAACAGTGAGAAAAAAAATATTTATTTATTTTTTTTACCTTTTATCACTGATGGAAGTGTCAGTCATCATTTAAATGACTCTGCCAAGTAGATGTGATTATCTCAGTCAGAATTCTTTTCTCTACTCTGTGATTGAGAAAACTGAGGTTCAAACAGCCTCATGAGAGGGGAGTGACTCATGAAATGGACTTTGCAGGATGAGCAGGCTTTCAGTAAGCAGAGCAGAAAGGTCAGGCATTGTAAGAGAGAAAAGAGTGAAGACGCTGAGGCTAGATAAGGTGTATTCCAGGAACTGTGGGAATCCAATTTGGGACAATATAAGGTCTGTGTAGGGTTAGTGTAAGGTAAGTTTGGAAACATGTTAGAGTAATAGAGTGGCAGTTCTTTAACACCATTTCCCCCCCGCCCCCCGCCCCCTTCCCTTCTTTACAATTGCCTCCCTCTCATTCTCTGAAGAAAAATGGAGATATCCTTTCTATGTGAGAATGTACAATTCTCAAAGTAAAGATTATGTGCTGGAATCTCATAAGATATAGGGGGAAATTGCAAGAGCTTTTGAGATAGCTACACCTAGTTTCGAATTCAATGGCACCCCACTCCAGTACTCTTGCCTGGAAAATCCCATGGATGGAGGAGCCTGGTAGGCTGCAGTCCATGGGGTCGTTAGGAGTCAGACATGACTGAGCGACTTCACTTTCAATTTTCACTCTCATGCATTGGAGCAGCCCACTCCAGTGTTCTTGCCTGGAGAATCCCAGGGATGGGGGAGCCTGGTGGGCTGCTATCTCTAGGGTCGACTGAAGTGACTTAGCAGCAGCAACATTTTCAAATTCATTACTATTTTAAGCACACATTTTCTCTGAAACTCTATTTTCTTGTCTGTAGAGCAGGGAAATAACCCTAAAGGACTACTGTGAGAGATAAATACAATGCATTAAGATGATAATGAGGCAGAAATATAAAGCAGTTGTGTGACTTTAAGTAAATCACAGGTGTTGCAGGTCTCAGTTCCTCAGTTCGCCCATCCAATTGTGTTATCAATAACATTTCCCTGAAGTACCCACCAGTCAAGACTGTTTTTTAAGGCAAAGTAAGGTATTAATTTCTTGCAAAGGTCAAGTATAACTTCTTTTGTCCAAAATTAAATCTTTTGTTTTAGTTACATAAGAAAGGTCCTTTGGGGGATGGTAATAAGGACATTTAAATGGAAAGTTATATATATTGGGCCTGAGATTTTTTTTAATGGACTTATGTAAAATGAATAGAAAGGTACTTAAGGAAGGTAGGAGCTGTCGGCTTTCTTTCTTAGGAAATCAATACTCATAAAATTCAAGGTTAGAATTGAGAATTGAAAACCACAGTGAGTTTATTTTAAAACATGTAGCCTGTCATCTTTATTTTCCCTTTGGATAACACAGTGTTTATACCCTGAGGTCTATTTATGTTGCTGTAACTCTTTCCCTGACTTTGAAGTGAACTTCGTTCAGTCCTAGAATCAGAATGTTAGGGCTTAGCGATCATGTATTCCAACCCCCTCATTTAAAAAGAGTAAACTGAAGTCAGAGAGGAACGTGAACTGCCCAGACATCTCCTCTGATTCCTCTGAGTTGTCAAACGGAGCCTCCTGTTGTTCTTAACAACGGGGCCCAACCCTGAAAGGGAAGGACTTGTCCTCACGCTGCTCATCCTTCACTTCAGGCCTTGATATTCCATAAATTCAGACAGTGCCTGGTGCTTAGCAGGCACTCTCTCTACATTTCTTAAAGAGAAGAATTGTGTTTAACTGTGAACAGAGCATTTCATTCTCAACAGAGCCTGATTAGAAAGTCTCTGGCGTTCTTGGAGTGACAGGAGAATCACCAATTGCTGGCTAAAACAAACAAAAATCCCTGCGTTCTCCCAAATGCATGCTCATGGAGTTTCCTGTGTGACAATCAGTTCCAGAACCAATCAACACCTGCAGTTGAAAGCCTCCTACTCTTGAAACTTCTCATCTGCAGGTTCACTTAAAATCACCATTTCCTCTGCCCAGAGCACTTTGAAACTTCCAGTTCCTCTCATCCAACTGGTGAGCACACAGATGTGTTTTATCACACTTTATTGTCAGATCCACAAACTGCCCCGTTCTTTGGGCTGCCCCATCAGGGCTCTCCAAAGCAAATTTCATTTATGCTTATATTTTAAATCTGGCTGCCCCAAACAAAGCTCAGTATTTACGAGAAGTCTAGTTCTTTTGGTGTGATTCAGATACAGAGGCCTATTTTATTTAAAATAGTTATCCTTGAGGTTATGTAGATTGTAGAATGAGTCATAGACAATGAAAAGGTGAAATGAATAGAATAGAAACCAATGTAGAGGGCTTGTAATAGTGCAGGTTTTGTCGAAAGAGGAGACCGCGAAATCCGCACTAGATGGGGGCTTCCTATGAGTTCTATATAAGAGACCCGCCGTTCCCCTCTTTCCTAGGGTGAGCATTATACTCATTAGTCTTAAAGGGTAGTAATAGGCACTTTTACCTGGAGTTGTAATGAAAGATCCTCCCTCCATGGAATCCCTTTCTCTTGTCTCAGGTTCCTCCAAGACCAGTTCTTCCGCTCACTCCACCTCATGCCTAGATGATCTAAAGCTGTTCTTTGCAAGCTGAGCTGAGCTGCCCAAGGGCAGTGAACCCATAGAAGCGGCTGAGGGGGAACGTTAATTGTGAGGAAAGCACAACGCTGTCTGTTGGACATCACACCAACATTTTATTAGTTGTTCCGACCAAACTACTTAATAAATGGAACTCTTAGGTATTTCCTTTGCCTTAGGGGCATGGTGAAAAATATGCTGAGACATTAGGGAATCACAAACCAAGAAAATTTGAGAACCTCTGAACAAACATTAAGAGACTTCAGAAAGGTTACATCTAACAAAGGAGTCAGGGGAAAAAAATCCTAAGCACTCTACCTTTCTATTTACCGTATACAGACTCCTCCATTTGGTTCTACTGCTATTAATATTTCATTGATTATGAACCCTTTATATGTATATCTTATTGTTGTTCCGTATCTACGTGGTGTCCGACTCTTTGTGACCTCATGGACTGCAGCACATGAGGCTTCTCTGTCCTTCACCATCTCCCAGAGTTTGCTCAAACTCATGTCCATTGAGTCAGTGATAGCATACAATCATCTCATCCTCTGTTGCCCTCTTCTCCTCTTGCCCACAATTTTTCCCATCATCAAGGTCATTTCCAATGAGTCTGATCTTCAAATAGGGTGGCCAAAGTATTGGAACTTCAACATCAGTCCTTCCAATGAATATTCAGGGTTGATTCCTTTAAGATTGATTGGTTTGATCTCCCTGTAATCCAACAGACTCTCAAGAGTCTGTTGCACGTGTCGCACTTCTCCAGCACCACAATCTGAAAGCATCAATTCTTTGGCGCTCAGCCTTCTCTGCATCCCTGGTGGCTCAGATGGTAAATAATCTGCCTGCAATGAGGGAGATCCAGGTTCGATCCCTGGGTAGGGATGATCCTCTGGAGAAAGAAAAGGTAACCCACTCCAGTATTCTTGCCTGGAGAATTCCATGGACAGAGGCGCCTGTCGGGCTATAGTTCATGGGGTCTCAAAGAGTCAGACACGACTGAGCAACTAACACAGCCTATTTTATGGCCGAACTCTCACATCCATACATGACTACTAGAAAAACCATAGCTTTGACTATATGGACCTTTGTCAGAGAAGTGATGTCTCTGCTTTTAATATGCAGTTTAGGTTTGTCGTAGTTTGCCTTCCAAGAAAGCAAGCATCTTTTAACTTTATGGCTGCAGTCACTGTCTGCAGTGATTTGAGAGCCCAAGAAAATAGTCTGTCACTGTTTCTACTTTTTACCCTTCTATTTGGCATGAAGTGATAGGACCAGATGCCATGATCTTAGTTTTTTGAATGCTGAGTTTTAAGCCAGCTTTTTCATTCTCCTCTTTCACCCTCATCAAGAGGCTCTTTAGTTCCTCTTCACTTTCTGCCATTAGAGCAGTATCATCTGTATATCTGAGGTCATTGACATTTCTTCCAGCAGTCTTGATCCCAACTTGTGATTTATTTAGCTCAGCATTTTGCATAATGTCCTCTGCAAAGAAGTTAAACAAGCTGGGTGATAATATACAGCCTTGACTTATTCCTTTTCTAATTTTGAACCAGTCTGCTCTATCATCCAGTTCTAACTGTTCCTTCTTGACCTGCATACAGGTTTCTCAGAAGACATGTAAGGTGGGCTGGTATTGCCATCTCTTTAAGAAGTTTCCACAGATTTTTGTGATCCACACAGGTAAAGGCTTTAGTGTAGTTGATGAAGCAGAAGTAGATATTTTCTGGAATTCCTTTGCTTTCTCTATGACCCAATGAATGTTGGCAATTTGATTTCTGGTTCCTCTGCCTTTTCTAAACCAAGTTGTACATCTGTAAGTTCTTGGTTCATGTATTGCTGAAGCGTAGCTTGAAGGATTTTGAGCATTACACCTTGCTAGCATGTGAAATGAGCACAATTGTATGGTAGTTTGAACATTTTTTGGCACAGATCGTCTTTGAGATTGAAATGAAAACAGATCTTCTCCAGTCCTGTGGTCACTGCTGAGTTATCCAAAGTTGCTGGCATATTGAGTGCAGCACTTTAACAGCATCATCTTTTAGGATTTGAAATACCTCAGCTGTTATTCCATCACCTCCACTAGCTTTGTTCTTAGTAATGCTTCCTAAGGTTCACTTGACTTCACACTCCACAATGTCTATCTCTAGGTGAGTGACATCATCATGGTTATCTGGGTCATTAAGACTTTTCTAGGATAGTTTTTCTGTGTATTTTTGCCACTTCTTAATCTCTCCTTCCTTTGTTAGGTCCTTGCTGTTTCTGATCTTTACCGTCCCCATCCTTGCATGAAATGTTCCCTTGATATCTCCAGTTTTCTTGAAGAGCTCTATAGTGTTTCCTACTCTGTTGTTTTCCTCTATTTCTTTGTATTGTTCACTTAAGAAGGCTTTTTTATCTATCCTGCTATTCTCTCGAACTCTGCATTCAGCTGGGTATATCTTTCCCTTTCTCCTGTGCCTTTCATTTGTCTTCTTTTCTCAGCTCTTTGTAAAGCCTCATCAGACAACCACTTTGTCTCCTTGTATTTCTTTTTCTTTGGGATGATTTTGGTCACTGCCTCCTATACAGTTTTACAAACCTCCATCCATAGTTCTTCAGGCACTGTCTACCAAATCTAATCCTTTGAATCTATTCATCACCTCCACTGTATAATCATAAGGAATACATTCTTAGGTAGATTATATTTAACTGTATGTGTTCATGTATAGATATTTTTTTCCTAGAGACATCTCCTTAAAAATTACCTCTAAAAGTTAAAGATATGAGTCTCATGTTGTAGAATGTTCTAGAATTGAAGTTGTGGATTTCTTAAATCCTAATTGAAGGCCATAGGGGAGGGGTGTGTTATGGAATCAATCTCATTCTAGGTGACCTCTGTCGACTTTACAAGTTCTTTGATGACTTACCATAAAACAAAACAACAATGCAGATATTATAGAGGTTTTGTGTTTAAAAAATATTCTAAGATGCTCAGATAAAAGCATTACTCACAGGAAATGCCAAGTATTAAATAAATGATCCCACGGGTTCACATCTGATCCCATTCAATGTAATGAAAACTTGTTAATTAAAACTTCTTGGTAAGAAGTTTGTTCTCATCAGCTATACCTTTTCTTTGAAAGTCATTCCTTTTAAAATTTTTTTTCTTATTTTTGCCATGCCTTATAATTTACTGGCTTTTATAAACTGCAAGGGAGTCATTGAGCAATTACTAAGGGAGACGTGCACAAATATAATTTATTTCCCATCAGGTAAAGGTTGTGTGTGTGGGGGTGTTTACATGTGCCTATCCACTCCCTTTGAGTATCTGTCCATCAAGGAAATAGATGTTAGGAAAATGGCTGATGGTTTAACCTTACCGCTATCAACAAAACCAGTTCCATTTTGGTCTGTAATGCTCCCTTATGTTGGCATATTCTCTAAGCACTATAGGATAATTCAAAGAAATCAAAGTAAATCTCTCTACCCAATTCACACAAGCCTTCATAATCATGTGTTTCACAGCATGCCCATGCCTAGGTGACAGTCACCCACTAAGTCTCTATTTGAGGAAACTGTGAATTAGAGAGAGGCTCTTACACAGCATGTTTTTCATAAACTACCCTTTTCCTGATGAAGAAAATAAAATGATCCTCAATCCTAGCAAACAGAGATAAACACAACTGAAATGTTGGCATGCTTCAGTATAGCCTTTGTTGATGCAGAGTTTCTTTTGTACACTTTTTGTTTTGATCATCTCCTTTTGTCACAGGCTCTTTTGGTAACTTTAATTACCATTCACTCCGGTTCAATCACTTAACACTTTTAGCACAAACTGTTTAAAAGGCCAATTTAAAATAACTTTAGATATAAATAAACTGAAATTGTGAGGTATAGGTTTAAAATATTTTTGAAATTTCCATCTAGTATGTTAGATATTTTTATGATTATTGACTCACTAGGTAATTAACTCTAAAGCTCATACCACTCGCTGTTAATATCAGTAATCTTAACATGGATTTTGGGCCAAAAATTTTTGATCACCTATTTGAGTTGGAGTAATTAGTTCTGATCTGCTTTTCTATTGGATAACTGTGCTCTTATCCAACATGCTCTTGAAGTCTTATTCAATCATGAAAGCTTATGGTTTCATCTGGGACAGGTAGTTATTGCAATGTGGAACAAGGAGTTATTACCCCATTCTCAATCACTTAAAAATATTAAGTCCCCTGATGTATTAAATCACAACATTCATTCACACACAGAGTTAATAAATATTAGTTAAAGGCTAGTCCTAGATAAAATTCACGAAGTTAGACTGTCTTCTGCTCAAAATAGTTTCTTTTTTGTGTCTTTTTTCTTTCTTTCCTGTGTCCAGGTGATGAAAATCTAACACTGCTCCTTGCAGCCTGAAGAATGTTTCCCACGCCCCACTCAGGCCTCCTTTCCAGGCAAGGCTCGTGCTTTGGACCTTTTCTAAACATCATTGCTGCTGCTGCTGCTAAGTCGCTTCAGTCGTGTCCGACTCTGTGCGACCCTAGACGGCAGCCCATCAGCCTCCCCCGTCCCTGGGATTCTCCAGGCAAGAACACTGGAGTGGGTTGCCATTTCCTTCTCCAATGCAAGAAAGTGAAAAGTGAAAGTGAAGTCGCTCAGTCGTGTCTGACTCCTAGCGACCCCATGGACTGCAGCCTACCAGGCTCCTCCATCCATGGGATTTTCCAGGCACGAGTACTGGAGTGGGTTGCCATTGCCTTCTCCACTAAACATCATTCCTTGAGCCCAATCATGAGCCAGCAGTGGATGTCTTGCTGGCTGAGGGTCCTGTCAGATGACTGCATTGCTAATCTTTTTGCATTTTGCCAAAATGTAAATCACTGGTAAATGTTTCACAAGATGTTGGCAGGCCAGGATGGCATAGAAAGACCCTGAGCTCACCCCCTCTCACTGATGCACCAAAATCAGTTATATGCAAAACAACCATCAATGGAAAAGACTAGATTTTACCAGAAAATACCTTTTTCAACTAAATACATAAAGAAAAAAATCGGTGAGATGAGTAGATGGGTAAACCCACATATAATCAAATCCCAAATCCCATTACCCCCGACCAGTGCGTAGCCCACAAACTGGAGAATAATTATATCACAGAGTTTCTTCCACCTCACATCAGGTTCCTCAGCCTGGGATCCAGCACTGGGAAGACGAGCCCCCAGAGCATTTGGCCTTGAAGGCCAGCGGGGCTTGACTGCAGGAGCCCCACAAGATTAGGGGAAATAGAGACTTCACTCTTAAAGGGAGAACACAAACTCTCACATGCTTGATGACCCAGGGCAAAAGCAGTAATTTGATAGGTGCCTGGACGAGACCTACCTGCTGGTCTTGGAGAGTCTCTTGGAGAGGGGGAGGGGCAAGACTGTGGCTCACCCTGGGGGACATAAACACCAGACAGTCAGGTGCTGGAACACTCCTAGTAGCTCTTTAATGCCAAGAGCATTCAAAAGTCTGCAGGCACCAGTGCTGAGGTGCCTCAAGCCAAACAACTAACTGGGCTGGGGCACAGCCCCACCATCAGAAGACAGGTTTCCTAAAGACTTCCTCAAGAGCCACAGCTGTCTCTGGACAAGCCCCTAGACATGGCCAAGCCCACCACAGGGTCAAGACCTAGCTCTGCCCACCAGAGGGCAGACAGCAGAAGTAGGACCCTGCAATGTAGGCTAGATCCTTCCCTGAGACCAGCTGGGTCTTGCTCCTGCCTGTAGCAGGCCAATTCAAGCTTCAGGACACCTGGGACCCTGAATCCAACTATACCAGGAAACACACCCCCTACCAAAGATACGAACTGAGCTCTGGGATCCACAGGCCCTGCAGTCAGACTCCAGGAACCATCTAACCATCTCTCTCTGCAAGTGTGTGTGTGTGTGTGTGTGTGTGTGCTCAGTCATATCCAACTGTTTTGTGACTCTATGGACTGTAGCCCACTAGGCCACTCTGTCCATGTAATTTCCCAGGCAAGAATACAGGAGTGGGTTGCCATTTCCTCCTCCAGGGGATCTAGGGGATCCCAACCCAAGGATCGAACCCACATCTGTCGCATCCCTTGCATTGGCAGATGGATTCTTTACCACTGTGCCACCAACTCCAGGATCTGCTTCACCTGCCAGTGGAAGCAGGGGTGGGCAACAGCCCCCGAGTCTTCAGGACCCTGACTCCATGCACCAGTGAGCCAGCACTAGCCCTGGGCCCCCTAGGGCTCTGTAGGCCCACCTCCTGACCAGAACTGCTAAACAGCAACCAACAGGATCCTCACAGGCAGGGCCTGGCGATCAACCAGACTAGACAGGAACCAAGCTTATCAGACTGCCCACATAGCCTGCCACAACAGAAGGACCCATACAGCCCCCTTAGGAGGAATCTCTAGAGCACACAGCTTTGTCAATGAGAGAGGAATGCACTGCTGGGACACATGTGATGCCTCTTATTGAAGGCTTACTTCTCCAAGGTCAAGAAACATAACTTACCTACCACATACACAAAAATACAAACAGCATCTAAAACAAAATGAGGCAGCAGAGGAACAGGTTTCAATCAAAGGAACAAGATAAAACCCCAGAAAAAGAACTAAGTGAAGAGGAGATAGGCAATCTACTGAGAAAGAATTTAGAGCAGTGATCGTAAAGATGATCCAAGAACTCAGGATGAGAACGAATGCTTCATGAGTCATGCCTCCTGGATTAGTCTCCGTTTAATTAATAGAAGCCTTTTAGGACCTCGACTCCTGAAACAGACTGTGTGGGTATAATAAGGAAGGCAGTGTTAAGTATTTTGAAGCAGTATGGGGGATAGAAAGCCACATCCATATGATATTGGTTTTCCAATATGGTTGGGATGGCCTTGACATGAGAATCTGTAGGCAAGAGATTTGTTAAGGCTGAACTCACAAAAGAGGCCAGTAGCGGAGTAGGAGAAACTAGATAGGCAGGGGGAAGAAGCTAAGCAGTGGAGCAGTTTTAGTTCAAGTCACAGCTCTAGTCTAATCCTATAGGTAGTTGTGCAGAGAGTTTGTCTTGTCCTGGGGGAAAGGAGATGGGCTTTCACTCTCCCACAGCAGTCAGCCATTAGCCACAGGCTGCCCTGTGCGGGATACAAGCACTTCCAGCTCCATGCAGGTACAGCCGAAGGAGCTCCAGTAACCAAAGGAGAGTCTTCTGAAAATTGCAGCTGTGAGCTGCTAAAGTACAACAGAGAGAACTTGAGGGGGCTCCATAAGAAGACCCAAGGGGATGTGGGTGGAGCACCATCTGTATCCACTGTAATGACATAACCTTGAGAGGGTGCATGGTCTTTGAGGCCAGGTCTTGGCAGGCTTGTAGCCTTCTTCCCAGGGGTAATCACAATACCACATGAAGATATGAAATAACACAAGCACCCCAGAAGTATTCCTTGTACCTCCTCCCAGTCAATAGTTCCTTTAAAAAGATAACTTGTTCTCTGATTATAGTTTTGCTTGCTTTTAGCCTCATTTAAATGAACTGTACAGTATATATTCTTCTGTGTCATGCATTGTTATTGAACTTATTGTGAGATTCATCCATGTTGTATCATCTAAATGTAGTTCATTCTTTTCCATTGCTTTGTTGTTCAGTCACTAAGTCATGTCTGACTCTTTGCAACCCCATGGACTGCAGCACTTCCCTGTCCTTCACTATCTCCCAGAGTTTGCTCAAACTCATGTCCAGTGAGTCAATGATGCCATCCAACCATCTCATCCTCTGTTGTCCCCTTCTCCTGCCCTCAATCTTTCCCAGCATTAGGGTCTTTTCCAATGAGCCAGCTCTTGGCATCAGGTGGCCAAAGTATTGGAGCTTTCATTGCTTTGGAGTATTCCATTATACAGCTGTTTCACAATTTATTTTAGCACTGATGGACAACAAATTCTTTCCAGTTTGGGGCTGTTATAAGTAACGCTGTTAAAAATTTCTTGTCAGTGTATTTTGTGACCCAAATATTTGCGTTTCTGGGATACATGTTGGACAGACACCTGAGAGTAGAGTTGACTGCACAGACTATGCATACATTTAGACATTGCCATGTTTAGTTTCACAGTGATTATGCCATTTTAGCTCTCATTAGCGTGTAAGGGGCTTCCCAAGTGGTGCAGTGATAAAGTATCCATCCCTCTGCCAATGGAGGAGACGCAAGAGATGCAACTTAGATCCTTAGGTCAGATAGATCCCCTGGAGAAGGAAATGGCAACATGCTCCCGTATTTCGCTTGGAAAATTCAATGGACAGGGGAGCCTGGCAGGTTGCAGTCCATGTGGTCGCAAAGAGTCAGACATGACTGAGCACACACCCAACCGTGTAAGAGAATGTCAGTTGCTCTATATTCTAAAAAATGCTTGGTAGCCTCACTCTAACTTTTAGTGATTCTGGGCATGTAGGTTGTTTTCTAAACTTTCATTACATTGAAAATTCACAATTAAAAATTTTGCAGAAACTCTCCTTGAATCTAGTAACAACATTTTGAGAATTGCTTATATTGCTGAATAACTGCTTTTTTCACACATAAAATAAGTGCTAAATATTATTATTTATTTATTCAACTGATAAACTTGTATTTTTAATTTTTAAGTCATATGTATCTGAATCAAGATTTCTCTTATATTGTTCATTTCTATATCTGTTTGAATTCTGCTCTAGATAGAGCAAATTTAATTCTATCAACTACTGAACACACATCTTTTATAAAAAATATTTTATGTTGGCTGGTATTCAGCCTAGAATTTTCTAGCTCCAATTTAAAATAGATGGACCAAAAAAAAAAGAAAAAAAGAAAATAAAATAGATGCACCTGGTAGAAGTATGTGGAAATACTTTGACATCTGCGTGAATTTAAAGAATTAGAAATGAGTTATTTTAGTGTCAACGGGAAAAAATATAACGTTTTATCAGTGAAGATGCATAAGACTGTAAAAAAACTTACATTTTCCTGTAAGCTGAAACCTGATAGCAAGCAAGAGGGAGGTGACTGTTTGATCCTAGACTATAATTTGAGAAGGTTTCAAGTAATGTGCCCTTCCTCAAATATCAGTGTCACTATGTATCATTTTACTAGTATGACTTTATCTTTTTAAGTGTTTAGAACTTCTACAGTAGCCAATTAATTGCTCTTAACTTAGGTAATCATGCTATAGAATCAGATGCCATCATAGGTGGCGTCCCAAACCCCCATGTTGTTCAACCACGTGATCTGTATGTAGTTTTTCTCCTTACAGCTGAAGAAAAGATAGTATTTTTTATTAAATGCTGCCTCAAAAAACTGTATATAATTCTATAAAGCATCTTCCCTCAGTCCTTATCAGCTAACACTTCTCTTATCAGTCAACGCCTTATCAGAAATTAGTAGAATCAGCCACAGAGTATATCATTGAGAACAGGTGGTTGAAAGGGGAAAAACCAAGCATAACAGAGGAGAATTGTGTGAAGGGAAAAGAGTGCTGCTCATAAATCATAGAAAAAAGAATAATGAAAGAAAAATTTCCTCATTATTTTAGGATGAGTGTAAACCATATGGTTTCTATCTGTAGGATGCTATGAGATCAGTGGTCTTGGTAAAGCCTATAGATTCCTGGAACCAAATTCACGGAACCAAACAGTGATTAAACAAGAAAAGTATCTTGGCCATCCTGTAGCCATGTTTCCCAAATGGGAGAACTGGAGCTCAGAAAGGGGTCAAGAGCAACCTCAGTACCACACAAAAAATTTCTCTCTCTATCCCCTCACCAGTTTCTTTCCTTTTTTTTTCTTCCCAGTAACAGAATAATCAGAATTCTCTCTTTCATAAGCTTTTGTGTTTTTAGATTTCTGTGCCCTTGTTCATCCAGCCTCCCCACTTACAGACAACTGAGCTCACAATGGGGGATTGCCAAGACCTTAGTGCAGCTGGGGGTCACGTTCCAGTGGGGAGACTTATGTAAGCAGAGAATAATTACTGCAGTGTAGAATCAATACATTCATGAAAAGTATGAACCAAAACATGCTCCAGCTCCCCTTCTGTGCCTACTGGAATTGCAGGCACACGTATACATAGAAATGATAGAAAATATTTTAGTAGATAATGAATCCACTTTACCCTCTAGGTAAAGAAGATGAACTCAGAAATCAGCAATTTTGAAGGAAGTTTTGATGGTAAAGAGCAGGTATGATGATCTTGCTGGAGAAAGAAAAGAGAAAGTAGTAATGTAAAGGCTGCTGCTGGAGAAGGAAGGCTTTATATTGCCTTAGCATTTCCTGAAGAGGCTGGGAGAACCATTGTGTGCAGACTGAACAAGTCAAAGACAGGGAGCAGCCCCTGGGAGCAGTAAGAGCAATTAATTAAAGACTTCATTTAGATAACCTGGGCCAGCTTTCTTGCTCTTCACCCCCATCCTCCACCTTCTGTACAAAAGCAGTTGGCAACAGCAGTACTTGCCCCAGGATGAAGCCTGAAAGACTGTTTCATATAAAAAGTGAATCACCTCCCTAGGAGAGTCCTCTGTATGAAGGATAGGACTAGAGATGAAGGAAAGCAGAACCTGAAATAACTTGGAACTTACAAATCCACAGCAAAGAGAGAGAAGGAAGGAAAACCACTGATTTCCATCATCTACAGGATAAATTTGGGGCACGACACTCAAATGGGAGTTCTGACACAGTACTCCCAAGGCGGACAGTGAACCAGGTAACATATTCAGACCCTAAATAAAATTTATTTGTATACCTTTCAAATTTTCCCTGCCCAACCCTCCTGTCGAACATCTTCTATTTTCAGAATTTCACTTCAGTTCAGTCACTCAGTCCTGTCCGACTATTTGCAACCCCATGGACCATAGCACGCCAGGCCTCCCTGTCCATCACCAACTTCTGGAGTTTACCCAAACTCATGTCCATTGAATCGGTGATGCCATCCAGCCATCTCATCCTCTGTCTCCCCCTTCTCCTCCCACCTTCAATCTTTCCCAGCATCAGGGTCTTTTCCAATGGGTCAGCTCTTTACATAAGGTGGCCAATGTATTGGAGTTTCAGCTTTAGCATCAGTCCTTCCAGTGAACACTCAGGACTGATCTCTTTTAGGATGGACTGGTTGGATCTCCTTGCAGTCCAAGGGACTCTCAAGATTCTTCTTCAACACCACAGTCCAAAAGCATCAATTCTTTGGTGCTCAGCTTTCTTTATAGTCCAACTCTCACATCCATACATGACCACTGGAAAAACCACAGCCTTGACTAGATGGACCTTTGTTGAATTTAACACAGAATAATAAACTAGGTTCCTATTTGATCTGAAGAAATACATTCCAACAATCCCTTTTGATGAAGATACTCAATTATAAATACAAATAGCAATACCCAAACTATAAGTTAATTGAAGAAACTTAATCATGAAAGTGAGTCATTCAAAATATTGAAACCATCCAAAGTTTCTGAGTAGCATGAATAGAAAAATACTACCAACATTCAGACACACCCTAATGTAATCTCAGAATGTCAAACATAAACATAAAATCTTAAGAGTTTCTCAAGAGAAAAAATTAGATAGCCTATGAAAGAGTTCTCTACCAGTTAAAATCAGTAACACTGGATTCAAGTTGACAATGGAGAAAAATTACCACAGTTATGAAAGAAAAGAAATTAACCTGGGTTTCTTCACCCAGCCAAACTCATGTGGGACAGCAAAATAAATACTTCATTTTTAGATATGCAAGACTTAGAAAGTTTACTACCTATGACTCATTTCTAAAAAATTTACTGAAGAACATAGTTCAACAATACTGAAGGAATCCAAGATGATGTGAGATATAAGGACAATGGTGGCCAAATAAAGCAGTAAAGTGAAATAACATGTCATAATACAACATAATACAAAGAAAAACCTGAAATAAAATAAAAGATTGTTTTGCTATGTCAAGAGTAAAGTCTGGGGAAAGGGATGTGGTAATTGTCTCATTTGTCTAGAGGCAGATATAGACGATGAACATTATTCACCCACCAATTATTAGTATAATTAGCTTTCAATCAGCTCAGTTCAGTCTCTCAGTCGGGTCAGACTCTTTGTGGCTCACTGGACTGCAGCACACCAGGATTCCCTGTCCATCACCAACCCCCGGAGCCTGCTCAAACTCACGTCCATCGCATCGATGATGCCATCCAACCATCTCATCCTCTGTCATCCCCTTCTCCTCCTGCCCTCAATCTTTCCCAGTATCAGGATCTTTTCCAGTGAGTCAGTTCCTCTCATCAGGTAGCCAAAGTATTGGAGCTTCAGTTTCAATATCAGTCCTTCCAATGGATATTCAGGGTTGATTTCCTTTAGGATGGACTGGTTGGATCTCCTTGCAGTCCAAGGGACTCTCAAGAGTCTTCTCCAACACCACAGTTCAAAAGCATCAATTCTTCCATGCTCAGCCTCCTTTATGGTCCTACTCTCACATCCACACATGACTACTGGAAAAACCATAGCTTTGACTAGATGGACCTTTGTTGGTAAAGTAAGGTCTCTGCTTTTTAATATGCTGTTTAGGTTGGTCATAGCTTTTCTTCCAAGGAGCAAGTATCCTAATTTCATGGCTGCAGTCACAATCTGCAGTGATTTTGGAGCCCCCCAAAATAAAGTCTGTCACTGTTTCCATTGTTTCCCCATCTATTGGCCATGAAGTGATGGACTCAGATGCCATGATCTTGGTTTTCTGAATGTTTTTAGTAGGATAGAAAATAATGTCTGAATAAAACCTCTGAAAGCCCAGTGGATTCTGAGGAGACATTTCAAAGGAGAGGCCATTTGAACTCAGTCCTAAAGGCATAGGTATTTGTCAAGTAACAAAGGTGGGGCAGAAGGACGTTCTGAGCAAGTGTCCTCATGCACAAAGGATGCAGTGCTGGACAAAGGCTGAGTTACTCAATAAAGAAGAAGAAGTTCAGTGGTGGAGGAGGGGTGTGGCCTGAGATGTGCTTAGAAAATAAGGTTTTAAACTTTCTTCTCTAAAGAGAAGAAAGGTGATGAACTATGCTGACTTTCTTGTCATGCTTTCTTAATTGCCTACTCCTAATCACCTCCAATTTAGAAAAGGCCAGGGAAACAGAGATCAAATGGCCCACATCTGCTGGATCATCGAAAAAGCAAGAGAGTTCCAGAAAAACATCTACTTTTGCTTTATTGACTATGCCAAAGCCTTTGACTGTGTGGATCACAACAAACTGGAAAATTCTGAAGGAGATGGGAATACCGGACCATCTGACCTGCCTCCTGAGAAATCTGCATGCAGGTCAAGAAGCAACAGTTAGAACTGGACATGGAACAACAGACTGGTTCCAAATTGGGAAAGGAGTACATCAAGGCTGTATATTGTCACCCTACTTATTTAATTTATATGCACAGTACATCATGCAATATGCCAGGCTTTAAGCACAAGCTGGAATCAAGATTACCAGGAGAAATATCAATAACCTCAGATACTCAGATGACACCACCCATATGGCAAAAAGCAAAGAACTTAAGAACCTCTTGATGAAAATGAAAGAGGAGAGTGAAAAAGTTGGCTTGAAGTTCAACATTCAGAAAACTAAGATCATGGTATCTGGTTCCATCACTTCATGGCAAATAGATGGGGAAACAATGGAAACAGTGACAGACTTTATTTTGGGGGGCTCCAATATCACTGCAGATGGTGATTGCAGTCATGAAATTAAAAGACGCTTGCTCCTTGGATGAAAAGCTATGACCAACCTAGACAGCATATTAAAAAGCAGAGACATTACTTAGCCAACAAAGGTCTGTCTAGTCCAGGCTATGGTTTTTCCAGTGGTCATGTATGGATGTGAGAGTTGGACTATAAGGAAAGCTGAGCACTGAAGAATTGATGCTTTTAACCTATGGTGTTGGAGAAGACTCTTGAAAGCCCTTTGGACTTCAAAGAGATCCAACCAGTCCATCCTAAAGGAGATCAACCCTGAATATTCACTGGAAGTACTTATGCTAAAGTTGATGTGCCAGTACTCTGGCCACGCGATGCAAAGAACTGACTCACTGGAAAAGACCCTGATGCTGGGAAAGATTGAAGGCGGGAGGAGAAGGGGACTGTAGAGGATGAGATGGTAGGATGCATCACCGACGCGATGGACATGAGTTTGAGCAGGCTCCAGGAGTTGGTAATGAACAGGGAATCCTGGCATCCTGCAGTCCATGGGGTCACAAAGGGTTGGACATGACTGAGTGACTAAACTGAACTGAACTGAATCACCTCCGAAATGGGTGCTTCCATTGTGGTACTAGTGGTAAAAAAAAACCTGCCTGCTAATGCAAGAGACATAAGAGATAAAGTTTCTATCCCTTGGTTGGGAAGATCCCATAGAAGAGGGCAGAGCAACCCAGTCCAGTTTTCTTGCCTAGAGAATCCCATGGATAGAGGAATTTGGCTGGCTACAGTCCATAGGATCACACAGAGTCGGATGCGACTTAGCGTGCACACAATCATCCATTTTGCTCCATGACTCATCATTTGAACTGGTAAATAGTGGTCAGCACAAGACAACCTGATGAAATTTCATCTTCTTTCTGAATTAAGAATGATTTATTTTCTTCCAAAATCATTCTGCCTCTCTTACACAAGCTGACTTACATGTGACTTACATGTGGTGAGTCACATACTTTTACAACTAGGGGGCCAGGGAATCACAGACCAAAAAAAAAAAAAAAAAAGAGTGTATAATATTTTAAACTCTCAAGAAAAACAGACTATGGGATAGTACTGATGATCCTCATAACAGATTGCTGTGAAATAAATGTGATCAATAGGCAACTCAGACTTACAGACTAGACCAGAGTCATTACAGACCAACATGATCAAGACATCGTGGCATACGCCCTGAGACATTCAATACAGGTTTCATGGTCTTATGAAGAGGTTCGCTTTTACTGGAAGTGACTCATCTTAAGCAGCAAATTATTTTAGTTTTTAATGTTCTGTTATTTACAATTATTTGTGGATATGAATAAGCCTAAGTTGCACACAGAAACTTGGGCAAACACTGTTTCATATACAAAGTGAAACAGTGTATATAGATCATACTCTTTTTCAGAGTCTATTCAGAACCAGAAGATCGCTAATTGCAACAACATGACGCTGAAAGTTGCAATCATCTCATAAAGAATCTATTTTGGCTTAAATGGAAGTTGGAACAACAAAAAATACATATAAATTACTAAATATATAAAAACATTTTACATAGTAAGTATGCTGGTGAGCAGGAGATGAGCAGAAAAAGTAAAGAAGAGTATTTGTTAACTTAACAAATGATGATAAAAAAGGCAAAAGAAGAGTATTTGTCAACTTAACAAATGATGATAAAAAAGGCAAAATCATGAGTGTTAAAGTGCCAACTTTAAGCATATCTTGTGGTATAAGTCAGAAGAAAAGGGATTTTTGGCAAAGCAGATCTTTTTCTGACACTGAGAGCACAGAAAATAATTGGCTTCCTTCTGGAGATGTTCTAATCAAATATATTTCTTGAAAAAGTAAAATTACATTCAATATGAATAGAGTATTCATTCCTATACTATCATAGCCTCACTGACATCTATATTATAGAAAGTTAACAAATCACATGCATACCTCACTCAAAATTATATTCTGCTGTTTTTTAAAAAAAAGATTTTGAGAAGCTTGCCAAATCACTGTGAGCACCAGCTTTCTGTTTCTGGGGACTGATGTAGACATTTGCCTCCAGTCTTCCCCGTATTTTGCCTTTTATGCAATCTCCTAAATATCAGCAGTTTACCAAAGGCAGGAAGATTTAGGGATAAGAGATAAAACTTAAGTCAGTCTATTATGCCACCTTGGAGTATGTCTAATACAAGGTTTATACAAGCGTGCATAGAGAGAGTTTTAAGTAAAAAAAGAAAAAAATCTTTTTTTATGTAAAAAAAAGGGAAAAATCTTTTTTTTAGGTAAGAAAAAAATCTTTTTTATAGGTTAAAAAAATTTTTTTTAAAAGGGAACCAATATCTAGAGTTGATTTATATGGTAATGTATGTCACTGTTTCCCAAGAAATCCAAGAGACAGCTGCCTAATATTAATTAAAGTAAGATACATAATATTTCGCTTGATACAACTCAGTGGTACACAGGTTTCCCCCACTACCTGAAAGATCGCTTTGATACCACTTTGCTTTTCTTCAAGACCTACATTAGTATCTGTTTTTGACAACTGAAAGAAATCAAAGAGGATCTTTCACTTTTACAAAAATAGATGAAAAGTAAAAACAGAGTTCAGCCTTCATTTTGCAGGGTAACATCACAGAAACAGCATACACCCTGAGCAGAGAGAATGATACCAAGCTCCTTCCACGGAACTACACTCAGCATCTCTGCATCAAGCCTCTATAGCTTTGAACTGTGTTTGAGCATCTGTGCTTTATCTTGATTTGTTTTGTGAAACCCTTAGCAAAATATGTCCCAAGATGTCAGAAAAACCTAAGAGAGTTTGTAGGGACGTTACGCTTAGCATAAAACTGGATGTAACAAGCATTTCAATCGTAGTGAATGATATAATGTTTTCATGTGTTTCTTGGTAAGATTTAGTAGGTTAGCTGGGTGGGTCAGGGAATGCTTAAAAACATTCTTTATATAAGTTGATGGTAATTGCTTCTTTAGGTCATTTCAGCTTACAAAGTCTTTCATAGGAACACTCTACTTTCCAATAATGGGGAAAGCAAGTATACATTTCAAATTGGATTCCATCAAGAACATTTGCAGGTCCAAGTAAGTTGAGCAGAAGATGCTTTTAAAACATTTCCCAAAACAACCAAACATTAAATGAAAAATCTTATCTGCTTTTTTTACAGTATTACAGAACTTAAAGTTCTATTTTGTCACAAATTGTAATTGGAAAAGACTGGTCATACTCCTTGCTGTTCACTCTAAGATAGGATTTTTCCAGAATTAAGATAAACCTTAAGCATCTCAATCACAACCTTACACAGTGGGGCCCTTCCTGGAACTTTTCTGGGGAACTCACATTTTCTCTTTGTGCCCCCAGGTTGTTTAGATACTATTTAAGACAGACCAAGCATGAAGGCAATGGCACCCCACTCCAGTACTCTTGCCTGGAAAATCCCATGGATGGAGGAGCCTGGTAGGCTGCAGTCCATGGGGTCGCTAGAGTCGGACACGACTGAGCAACTTCACTTTCACTTTTCACTTTCATGCATTGGAGAAGGAAATGGCAACCCACTCCAGTGTTCTTGCCTGGAGAATCCCAGGGACAGGGGAGCCTGGTGGGCTGCCGTCTATGGGGTTGCACAGTCGGACACGACTGAAGCAACTTAGCAGCAGCAGCAGCAAGCATGAAGGAGTGAGGGGGAGACAGACCAAAGCACCAGCAGAAGGTCAATGTTAGGTTGGTAGAAGCCCCTAATCTGAGAACCATGAATTAGAGTTCTCACTGTTCCCCAGGGGTCAGAATTAGGGTGAAGCTGGCTGGGATTTACCTAATAATCATCCACCAGCCATGCCTGAGTACCCTTTAAAAGGTTATACGTGTTTTAAAGTAAAGTGCTTCATCATTATCACGAGTGTAGCCCTTTCTTGTCTTCTTTAATCATTTAAAACAGTCTCTCCATAAAGATAGTACACAAAATGCTTTCCTTGATATCTGTATTATGGATGGAAGGGTTTAGAAGTCTACTGAAAAAAATTTTTGACTATCACATCGTGTCTGACATCAATTATATGAGGTCACAAGGAACCAGCCTTAGATGATTCACAATACCCTGCTTTGAAAAATTAATCTAAAAAAAAGGAAGTTGATTGCTCTCTATCTAGCATTTAATGATAGATTTAAAAAAAACTAAACTACAGATGGCGTATTAGCTGGAGAGTATTTGTTGCCTATTTTGTTTTCTTCAAAATGTGTTGCCTATTCAAGTTTCTTTTTTGAAAAATGTCTAAAAAAGTAAGACTGGGAGGGACTTGGTAAGAACTTGTTCCTTCAAGTATTATCTAACTGAGAAGTATCACTACAACCTACTTTGCACTTCGCCTGATCATATTTTGTAGAACTTAATATCATTTATATTTCAAACCTTTCTTCGGATTAAAAGATTTTGAGATTCCTTAGAGTTTAAGAAGCTTAATTTTCTGCCCTGTTAATTCCCTCTCTTTCTCTCACCTTTCTTTCTTTCATGCTATTTTAATTATGTAAAAGTAAAGATGTATTCTATTTGTCATCCAAGCTTAGAGAATCGATAAGTCAACCAAAAAAAAAAAAATAGAAATAATAAAAAGATAGAATAAAAAAATAGAAAGAATTCTTTGTTTTTCAAAGAAATTCCAAGAGAACAGATTTTCCTGATTTTTTTCCAATTATTATTGTAGCATGTATGCATTATATTACATATATCAGCAAATATATTGAAAAAATCTTTGTGTATCTGTAATCTTTCCTGTAATAGGTAAATATGAATGTTACACAGTGGTTTTTTGGCATTTAATTTAGCATTCTTATGAAAATAATGATCTCATTCAAAGAAAACTGTCTTTAATTAAAAGATAAAGCATGTTTTTTTTTTAAAAAAAAAGCTATTTCATTTCAATTTCTCTGACTTAAGGGAGTGAAAACAATATTTTTACGTGTGAAAATTAAGACCATTTAAAAATATTACTTAGAAATTATATTGTTATTCTGGAAGATACATTTTGTTTTAATAAACTGAATACCTGCCTATTGCATAAAATAGAAAAATACAAAGATTGAAGATGTGACATATCTCCCAGAGAATATTCCTAGCAACATCTCAGGACATATTCTTTCAAACATTTTTCTCACATTACACACAAAAATATAAGTGTCGACCAGAGTGCTTCCATGTACCCTCCCTGTGGCTCTGGTTTCTTCACAGGGTGGTGGCCCATGTCTACTGGAGGCATGCCCAGATGGAGGCGCGAGACAGTACAACCTCTTGTGGTCTAGACGCTGCAGTCATGTATCATCATGTCCTCTGTATTCTAGTGGCTACAGACTCTAGACAGTAAGAAATAATGATTTTTGTTGTAAGACACCCAATCCCTGGTATTTGTTGTAGCAATCTGAATGGACTAAGACAAGTGACAATTTAAAAAAATGACTGTTTGTAATCATTAGATAAAAGCATTAAAACAGCTATAAAAACTGTGTATCTATGGAATTATCAGCCAATTAAGATGGTAAAGAAATATCAGTAGCTTCAGATGACATCTTTCTAGATCAGAGAGTACAATAATTGTTGTTTTCATGAATGCCACAAAGGCAAAAGAACAACTTATGATTAATATATACTCCTTTAAAAAGGCATAAAAATATGGAATATATTTTTAAGTGTCCATTAAAATACTCAAATAAAAACAAGGTATAGTGCAAAGGAGTAAGTCAAAGCTGTATATCGTCTCCCTGCTTATTTAACTTATATGCAGGGTACATCATGCGAAATGCTAGGCTGGATGAAGCACAAGGTGGAATCAAGATTGCAGGGAGAAATATCAATAACCTCAGATATGCAGATGACATCACACTTATGGCAGGAAGCAAATAGGAACTAAAGAGCCTCTTGATGAAAGTGAAAGAGGAAAGAGAAAAGGTTGGCTTAAAACTCAACATTCAGAAAACTAAGATCATGACATTTGGTCCCATCATTTCACGGCAAATAGATGGGGAGACAGTGGAAACGGTGGCAGACTTTATTTTCTTGGGCTCCAAAATCACTGCGGATGGTCACTGCAGCCATGAAATTAAAAGATACTTGTTCCTTGGAAGAAAAGCTGTGACCAACTTAGATAGTGTATTAAAAAGCAGTGACAATACTTTGCTGACAAAGATCCGCATAGTCAAAGCTATGGTTTTTCCAGTAGTCATGTTATGAACATGAGAGTTGAACCATAAAGAAAGCTGAGCACTGAAGAATTGATGCTTTTGAACAGTGGTGTTAGAGAAGACTCTTGAGAGTCCCTTGGACTGCAAGGAGATCAAACCAGTCAATCCTAAAGGAAATCAGGCCTGAAGCTGAAGCTGAAGCTCCCATACTTTGGTCACCTGATGGGAAGAACTGACTCATTGGAAAGGCCCTGATGCTGGGAAAGACTGAACGCAAGAGGAGAAGAGCCCAATAGAGGATGAGATGGTTGGATGGCATCATCGACTTGATGGACATGAGTTTGAGCAAGCTCCAGTAGTTGGTGATGGACAGGGAAGTCTGGGGTGCTGCAGTCCATGGGGTCACAAAGAGTTGGACATGACTGAGTGACTGAACTGGACTGAATAGTGCTTAAAAGAATGAGCTACAGACTAGGGCAAATTCAAGTATACTGCAACACCTTGTTTCCTGACAACATGACAGACGAAGCCTAAGTAGAGTTATTTAGAAGCTAGATTCCCAACATCTTGTTGGTGGGGATTTATATTATATTCTGTTTATATTAAGAATATAATAAGACAAGATAGAAAAGGATTAGGTGTTGAGGACGGGAGTCCAAAGGAACACAAAGGAAAGTCTTGGAGAGTAACATAAAACTATATATAATTAAATACCACAAGAGGAAAAAAGGGAATGATTTCTCTTGTTTGGAGAATTTGAAGGTGACTTTTTAAGGAAGTAAAATTAGAGGATGAACCAATTTGGATAAGTGGAAAGCTTCCTAGGAAGGAAGAGGAGGCCAGAGAAAGGCTGGCTATGGGGTAAAGTGTAACTAAATGGGGGTCTTGAGGAGCTGTGAAAAATAAAGTCAGACAGATATTACAGAGTAAAATTAGGAAGGCCTAATGGTCTGTTGGCCTGATGTTTTGCCTTCTCTAATCATAGAATCTCTTATCTTGAAGAGAGACTATAGGTATTGCTTATTCTAGAAGCTTTTTAAATCTTTAATGATAGCAGCCATTACTTGAAGGAAAAGAAAAACTAACTGCCTTCTTTCAAGTCAGCTTGGTGACATAATATCAAACTCTAAATTCTCCATAATGCCACCCCACTCCAGTACTCTTGCCTGGAAAATCCCATGGATGGAGGAACCTGGTGGGCTGCAGTCCATGGGGTCGCTAAGAGTCAGATACAACTGAGAGACTTCACTTTCACTTTTCACTTTCATGCATTGGAGAAGGAAATGGCAACCCACTCCAGTGTTCTTGCCTGGAGAATCCCAGGGACGGCAGAGCCTGGTGGGCTGCCGTCTATGGGGTCGCACAGAGTTGGACACGACTGAAGCGACTTAGCAGCAGCAGCATGTTGATTTATAATTTGAAATGTAAGATCATGATTACTTGTACCCTTTAATCATACTACTTTCTTTCCTTTTATCCATATGCCATGTCACCTTATGGTCTTTTACCACTGGACTCTTGTGGTTGGAACATCTAACCCCTGTAGCGATTCTGGTGCCTACTCTGGACTTCTCTGCATGCATGCTAAGTTGCTTCTTTGCGACTCTATGGACTGTAGCCCACTAGGCTCCTCTGTCCATGAGATTTCCCAGGCAAGAATACTGGAGTAGGTTGCCATTTCCTCCTCCAGGGGATCTTCAGACCCAAGGATCAAACCTTATATCTCTTATGTCTCCTGCATTGGCAGATGGGTTCTTTATAAGCCCTTATATGAAAGTAGCCATTGTGATTAAAGCCCAGGCTTGATGCAGAATTGTCTGCATTTGAATGCTCTCTCTGCCACATATTAGCTGGATGACACTGGGCAAATTACCTAAACTCTTTGATCCTCGGTTTCTTCATTTCAAATTAGAGATGGCAAAAGTACCTAGCTCAAAGAGTTGTTATGAATAAGTTAATAATATTCAATAAGTTAATACAGACAAAGCACTTAGAATTGTGCCTGGCACATAGTAAGCGTCACTATTACTATTATCTGTAACAGGAAGAAAAAAATGTTCACCGAATATTTACCATAACTATTTAAATTTAAATTAAAAAAGTCGGACTCTTTGTGACCCCATGGAGTGTACAGTCTATGGAATTCTCTAGGCCAGAATACTGGAGTGGGTAGGCTTTCCTTTCTCCAGGGGATCTTCCCAACCCAGGGACTGAACCCAAGTCTCCCACATTGCAGGCGGATTCCTTACCAGCTGAGCCAGCAGGGAACTATACTCCCCATATAAACATATTAAACTTTTTAGATTATTTCAAATTTAAGTTGCATTTTAAGTGGTTCTTGGAATAATAATTTAGCTTTAAAAGGACTTCAAACACCTTTAACACAATGTCTCCTTTAATGCCACAGCAAAAAGCCTGGCATGGAGTAGGTTGCAGTATCTTCTCAACAAACACTTGCTGTGTGAATGAGCGGCTCTGAAAATGCCAAACAGTTAAAAGACAGACCAGCAGTTATTGTACTAAGTAGAGATATTGTGAGTGCTTTGGGAACACAGAAGAGGTGGCTCTAAAGGCAATCTGGGTAGGAGGAGGTCTATGAAAGCTACCTAGAAGCAGTAACACTCAGCTGAGGCCTGAAGTATGCACGGGAGTTGGCCTGATGAAGAAGCAGCTTAAAGGGCCTGCTGCTGCTACTGCTGCTAAGTCGCTTCAGTTGTGTCTGACTCTGTGCGACCCCATAGGTGGCAGCCCACCAGGTTCCGCCTTGCCTGGGATTCTCCAGGCAAGAACACTGGAGTGGGTGGCCATTTCCTTCTCCAATGCATGAAAGTGAAAAGTGCAAGTGAAGTCGCTCAGTCGTGTCCGACTCTTAGCCACCCCATGGACTGCAGCCTACCAGGCTCCTCCATCCATGGGATTTTCCAGGCAAGAGTACTGGAGTGGGGTGCCATTGCCTTCTCCCTAAAGGGTCTAGACAGTCAATACTATTTACGGTATTATTTCTGGCCAAACTATTCAAAACAGAGAATTAGTTATTGAGGATTGTTCAGTGATGTTTATGCTGTAATGCACATGCGGTATTTCACTTGACCATCTATTGTTCTAACTGATATCAAATTATTCTAAATAGGTAGAGATACATTGTAATCCAGATTAAAATTGTAAAATTTGAAAAATTGTAAAATTTGAAAGATCTAGCTATTTTACTCAGTGGTTATGGTGTGCTGGCCTTGTAATGAGCTTTTGCAAATAACTCATTTTAAATAAACTCATTTAATCCATCTAAACTTCACTAAAAGGAAGTTCTCTTACTGCTCCACCTTGATAAACCAAGTAGTAGAAACAGGATTTGAACTCAAGGCTACCAAGTGCATCCTCTTAATTATTACACTAAATGAAGTTTTGGATTAACTACTCACTAGAAATTGTCCTATTTTCCTTACACGTAATTTGAAGAAATACATAGGCGAAATAACTCCTTTAATGATATCAATTCATATTTTCATTTGTAAACTGTTACACAAAATGTAATTTATAAGTTTCTTCTTGAAACTATAAAGATGAACCCATCACAAGATTTCTTGCTTGTCAGCAGTGTTCTCCACCTGGAAGTGCTTACACATCCACATTTTCGTTTGCTTTTTTCCCCTAGAGGGTATAGAAAACTACTTGAGTAACATGTATATCACTTTCTATAATCTTTCCACAGAACGCTGCATACTTAAATCATTAAAATGGATTCTGGGTATGGACTCAAATTTTTTTTAAAAAAGAGAAAAAACTTCATTTGTAAATATCTGGAATAATAACAAATGTCTAAATGGTGATGGACAGGGAGCCCTGGCGTGCTGTGATTCATGGGGTCATGAAGAGTCGGACACGACTGAGTGACTGAACTGAACTGAACTGAGATGTGAAAGTGAAACTGAAGTCGCTCAGTCGTGTCCGACTGATTCTTCACGACCCCGTGGACTGTAGCCTATCAGGGTCCTCCGTCCATGGGATTTTCCAGGCAAGAGTGCTGGAGTGGATTGCCATTTCAAGTCCAAAACATATTGAAAAATCTGTGTTAAAAAATCTAGCATTCATCAAACACTATCTTTCAATAAGGAAATAGAGAACTCAAGTTCTTTCTTCTGTTAAAGCAGCGTCATTTTCAGGCTTCCTTTGCAAAAGGAGTTGAATGCATGAGACCATCTGGCTATGCTATTGTTTCCCCTTATATATTAACAGATGTGAAGAGCAGGCCATTTGACCCCTCTACCTTCACCACTAGCTAATATGACCGTAATCCTGATCATATGACTGTATCATTCTGAAGATTTCCCCCTTTACACTTTTCTCTCCTAAGACGTTTTGTTTGCATATATCCCCATTATTAACAATGAATCACAGTATTGGATCCCATCAGGTTTCCACTGATGTCTAGTCACTTCTGTATTCTTCCAAATCAGAGGCTATAACTGGCGCCATCAGGAAATAGAGGTCACTGCAGCAGCAGTGACTTTCAAGCAATTTGCTAAATTTAGCAGTCTAATACTTTTCACTCTAATGAAAATTGTGGACTATAATTATAGAATGCTGGAACAGAACAGGAGCTTAAAGGTCATCAAGTCTAAACCCCTTGTTTTTCTGAGGAAGGTGTAGGGGCCAAGACATTGCCTCTGATTTGCTTGAGGCCACAGAACTTGTTGGTAGTAGAAATGGAACTTGAACTGAGATTTGCTCAGCCAGGAGGGTAATGTTCTCACTACACAACAGATGCTCTGTCTCTCGTGATCAGTCTTACCTAAGGAGATCTCACAGCATAAATACAGCTGATATTATTGGTTGTGGCTTACCCTCCATGGCCATTCATCAGTTTGGTAGCTGGATCTGAAATAACTAAGGTGTCTGACTGATAAGGTACTCCGAGAGAAATGAAGTGACTCTATATCCAAACCCTGCCCCCAACTCTAAAAACTTCCTGCTTTATGTTCATCAATAATGAATGGCCCATCCCTGCAATACTCAGAGGGAGCTTACAATGCACTTTTGAGCAGCCGCTTAGTAATGTACAGTGGATAGAGCCTTTCTTTCAAATCCCAGGGCAGCAGGTCCTTCAAGGCTAGCATTGCATTTTCAATTAGCTGCTGAGTGAATGCTTGGCATGTGTATATTAGTGAAGAGCCACACAATTAGCTTGTTCCTTTCTGTATTGTGCTGAGAGGATCTAAGGGATTGGTGGGGAACAGGCAAGCCATGCATCACTGTGGATGTTGAAGAAGAGAGTTATTCAGACCTTGGCATCTTCACTTGCTCGCTCTGGAATTACAGCTATTTATTACAAAGCACTCTGTGTGGCTGGGTGGAGTGCGCCTGAGGAAACACATCCCAGACACCACCTGGGGTTCATCTTCCTGAGTCCTTCACATCTCTGACTAATTCTCATCATTATTATGGAGCCAAACAGTCCCAAAAAGATACAATTTGCTGTGCCTTTATTCCAGAGTCAGATTGCACCTGAAGCAGCTGAGCAGGTAAGTGGAACTGGGTGGGGATCAGTTCCTATACATAAGTAATACAGACATTCATTCTTGTTATTAATTAAAAGCTTCTCTACCTCTTGAATTTGCCTAACTTTGTGACTTTCCAGAATATGTGAATGAGAAATAAGTTTGCTCTCATATGCACTTGTATTTGAGTTTCACTGAAGGAACTATTGGCTAAATGCAGTATTTCATGTGATACAAAATTAGCACCCCTTAAGGAAAAATGATCACATTACCAATATAGATTTGGATCCAAAAATCTGTTTGCTTTTGTTTATTGAAATAACAGCTTCAATATTTAGAGAAACTTATACTATTTTTCAGAATTAGAAGGCTTTTATTTTTTTATTTATACAAATCAAAATATTCACCTAACAATGAAAGCATTAAATCTCAGTAATTTCAGATCATGGGCTTAATATTTTTTGTTTTCATTGTGTATCAAAAGCAGCAACTATAAATATATGTAATACAGGATCGTAGGTATGTGTATAATTTTAAAAACATTTTATTCAGATATTAAAAATAGTATTTTAACACAACCTGGATATTTTTCCAAGTTAAATATATCTATATATTTTTATTTCTATCTCTTTCTGTCTTCATGGGAGGCTGGTGTACTGTATCACCTTTCATATTCAGATTTACTTAGACTCTTGATTCAATGCAACTAGTAAAAAGATCATTTGTAATAAAATTTTTGCCTATATAATTATTAATTTCTTAAAACTTGACTTATTCCTGAATCCTTTTACAAATATTATATACAAAGTCTTGAAAATAATTATTGAATCTGAGACTTTTATCTTCCTAGGATGTTTTGATAATCTGAAGTAGATTCACCCAAACTCAAGCCAGATAGATGCAACCTTGAATCTGTATCTATGTTAAATGGAGCATTGGTTCTATCCTGGACAAGATATTGTTAGTAAAATTTATCCACTATTCTACTAATTTGGGAATTTACTTACGTATTTAAATAATCAAGGATACATTAGAAATTCTAATAATATGTTCCTGTAACTCTTAAAATAAGGGGAAAAAACCACCACAAACCAAATCTATTAGTTTTAAATGAATTATATACTTCTGTAAGAGCCATGTTCATTCTTTGTTAATTTGTTCTAAACAATAATCTAGAAAATAAGAAAAGTTTAAAATATGAATTGAAGTTAAGTATGTATGCTGTTAAATTTAACCAGCTGGAAATTTGAGTTTTCTAAGCTGCTCTTGGGTGATGGCAATGGCAACCCACTTCAGTACTCTTGCCTGGAAAATCCCATGGACAGAGGTGCCTGGTAGTCTGCAGTCCATGGGGTCGCTAAGGGTCGGACATGACTGAGCGACTTCACTTTTACTTTTCACTTTCATGCGTTGGAGAGGGAAATGGCAACCCACTCCAGTGTTCTTGCCTGGAAAATCCCAGGGACGGGGGAGCCTGGTGGGTGCCGTCTGTGGGGTCGCACAGAGTTGGACACAACTGCAGCGACTTAGCAGCAGCAAGCTGCCCTTACCCTGTTTAGAAATAAGGGTAATGGATCTTGAAAGCACCATCAATGTACGAGGCTCCAAGAGAGCTACTGAAATTAGCAAGTCATCCCTGTACCTTCACTGCACTTCAGCCTTAATATTTGGTGGCATCATTTGATTACATACAACTATTTCTGTTCGGTGAAAATGTAGTTTTTGATTAAAGAAGGTGATACTAGCATCTGCCAGTTCTACTGTCTAACTTTTTTTTATTGAAAATAAAATTATTGAGCAACCTACTGTGTGCCTCCCAGAAATTTACTCTCTATATTGGGGAAAGATGAGGATGGGATAGGCTTGCAAGGTATAGAGTAGCCTGGAGCAGCAACTGACTCTGACCTTAGCTGGTTCTTTATTGTTCCCAGATCAGGAAAAGAAGACCTACACCAGCATCACTTGTGATTCTCAATGAACATAACCCTCCAGGTAAAGATGCATAATATCTTATGTACCAAAGCAATAGAATTGTTTGAAGAACATCAAAGAGCATGCCATTGTCAAAAGATTTCAATTCTGTTTTTCAGTTAGAAATAATCTAACAAGCCAATATAAACAAAATCAGAAATAGATACTATGAAAACTGTCTCATCTAACTGCTTTTCCTCTAGAATAACTTATTGGTGGTGATATACTATGAAATGTTTTGTTAGCATTCACAGTCATGTGTTCAGGTGTTTGTATAGAACCTGGTTCAGTACTTATTAATGAGCCTCGTGGAAAGTTGCTTAATTAGGTTTCATAGCTCAAATTACAACCCCGGAGATGCTTATATCTTTATGGAGTAGGTTTTTTAATTTATCAAAGGTTGTCACGGGGTGGGCAATGAGCCACAATTGGATACAGCTTTGATGCTGATGTCATCTCTGAATAATGCAACTGACAAGTAACCAGATCAATTTTCAGCACTGCCCATTTGAGGGCCATTCTGAAGAGTTGCATCCATTTGTTGAGATTTTATTCTCCATTTCCCATAAAAAGTAAAGCTGCATTATTATTCCTGATAAAGGACTATGATCTGCAATACACAAACAAGTACTTATTGAATGGGGGTGATTTTAATCTCACATTTAAGTGCTGTTTCTAGAAACAAAAGACAGCAATCCTCACAGCATTAATTTGTAACCAAGCAGGACTTGTTGTTGGATATTTTGCAAGTATAAACAATAAGGGTAGATTAAATGAGTTTGCATGAATTGTAGTGAATGATTTGTTTTAAATTATTTCACTCAGGTGAAAGTCTTTGATTTTTTTCAGACCCCTTTCTAATTAGAGAAACATATTTAAGATAAGAAAGTAAAATTTTAATAGAATATTAGCCATGGAGCTCAAATACAGAAAGCTGTTCATTTAATGGGAAATAAATTAGCAAATTTATTCCTGCTGAAAACAAAGAATTGTAATTTGATCCTGTATCTTTGAAGTGCTAAGCATTTTAAAATCATTTTTCAGCATGTTATCTCAGTAAATATTAACTTATATTTGGTTGAATAAAAGGTGCAAATGATATGTACTTATAGTTTACAGATAAATGAATAGGTAATTTTAGAGCAATTTTCTGTCACTGCCTTTGCTCTAGTGGCTGACTTCTCCTAGAACCTCTCTATGCTAACCTTGAAAAGATGGCTGACTTCTCTACAGTGTCCTAGAACCTCTCGATGCTAACCTTGAAAAGACATAACAAGAAGAACAGAATCTTCATAATTTCATCTGTACTAAATGTTTCTTCCCTATCGAACAGTTCTTTGTTTCAAATATTATATGAACACTCTATCAAACAAATGATAACAGCAAAAACAAACAAAAAAGTTAATTGTTAAATGAGCTTTTAAAAGCAGTTGCTGCTTGTTGTCCTCAAAAGCAATGTGTTCTTTGACAATTAAAAATCAGGTGCAGCTTTAAATTCTGGCAATTAAACAAGTCTCTTCAATGTATTGAAATTGCCCAGGACCCATATGAGTATTTTGGAATCACCTATCATTAATGCTGTTTAAAATTCAAATCTCTGAAAATATTTATTGTCAATTAATGAAGCAAAGGAAATTAAATTTTCCATTTTAAAGACATGATGAACAGATCTTTCCAATTCATATGATAAGACTGATATAATCATTATTAAATGAATTAGATATAGCTTACTATAAGGAGTTTGCAGAAATAGTCTGTTATAAAAGAATATTTGAAAGAATGATTTAATTTTAGATTAGAAATACATATGCATTCTGTTTACATTTGATAGAAAGATATTTCAACATGTAAACCAGACTGTTTCCAAGTTCATCTTTGCTTGTGTAAACACATAGATGAGGAGGGCACCTGATTAAAATTCCAGGAGCAACAAAAAGGCACATCAGTCTCTTTCTTACCAATGGCCTAGAATTCTCAGCAGTAGAAGCACCACAGAAACATTTGTATAACCTGTTAAGGATGTATCCCCCTCCAGCAGAGATTAGTTAATTTAATTCAAAGTAATGGGACACAAGACAAAAAATATTAAATTGAAAGCATCATACTTAAAAAATTTAAAAGTGAAGGGTGTGTCTTTCTGGTGGAGAGGGTTGGAATGACTCTAAACAGCCAATGGTAACAGAAAGATACTAGAAGCCAGAGATGTGGGTGTAGAGGCACACCATAGACAAATTTCATCTTTTCAAATGTTTTCTAGGGTAATGTTTAAATCTAGAAATTGTGTATTTAAAAAGGTGAGGAGGGAGTTCCATGGTGACCTAGTGGTTAGGATTCTGGGCTTCACTGCTATGAGTTCAAATCCCTGGGGAACTAAGAATCCCACAAGTCACAGAAGCATAGCCAAATAAATAAATAAAATTTTAAACGGTGATTAAATGAATTTCTATTGATAAGAGTAAATGAAGAGTTATTTTAGAATAAATAATTTTTTTATAAAAAACTATATTAATTCCTAAAATTATTTGGTATTGAAAATTAGAGAGGTTCTAGGAGAAGTCAGCCACTAGAGCAAAGGCAGTGACAGAAAAATTGCTCTAAAATTACCTATTCATTTATCTGTAAACTATAGGTACATATCATTTGCACCTTTTATTCAACCAAATATAAGTTAATATTTACTGAGATAACATGCTGAAAAATGATTTTAAAATGCTTAGCACTTCAAAGATACAGGATCAAATTACAATTCTTTGTTTTCAGCAGGAATAAATTTGCTAATTTATTTCCCATTAAATGAACAGCTTTCTGTATTTGAGCTCCATGGCTAATATTCTATTAAAATTTTACTTTCTTATCTTAAATATGTTTCTCTAATTAGAAAGGGGTCTGAAAAAAATCAAAGACTTTCACCTGAGTGAAATAATTTAAAACAAATCATTCACTACAATTCATGCAAACTCATTTAATCTACCCTTATTGTTTATACTTGCAAAATATCCAACAACAAGTCCTGCTTGGTTACAAATTAATGCTGTGAGGATTGCTGGAAGAGAAAATCAGTCTCCCCCAAATTTGGCTGTGGTAGAGGGAGTTCAATAAACATCCCCCGTTTTACATTACATGTCTAGTTTCACCTATTAGATCTACAACAAACTTCTAAATGATGCCAAAACTACTGGATGCTTCCACACTTTTTGCTCCACATATTCTTAGAAATGAGGAGTAAATACAAAAGTATTTTCTCGTATGCATCATGTTCCTAAAAATTACTTAACATAAGACATATGAATTCAATAGCTTAGTATCTCCTTTCAACCTTGAGAGTAAGTCTATTCGTAAAGACAACTGGGATTTCCAATTGACTGGGCTGTTTGTCTCCACACACTGAAAAAAGAAGCCATAGTTCATTGTGGACGTAGCGTGTGACTTTCTAAATGAAGCTTTCATTTCAGGAATCTGACAGTAAGTTAATTAATAAGATTTTCAAGGCTCTCAATTTAAAATCCTGAGACACAGGAGAATATTGCTGGACTTATTAGACTGAGTTGTTCAAACAGAGAGGCTCCAGGAATTTTTGATGATGGGAGGTTTTGCAGGTCATCAAGTTAGAGTGAAGGTTTATTTGTAGTGTTAGGGCATTCATATGCTCATAATCTCTCTTCATGGAGACCCTCTGTTTTACAAAATGAATGATTTATAGTCCAAAGGCAATAGGCACTTTGAGTGCAAGTTCCAGAAATCACACTGAGGACTTTCCTGGGAATATTAAGGATGAAGAAGACATCTCAGCCCCAGACCTGAAGGGTCTTGTCATTCCCAGGGACCTCCAATCAAATGTATTCAAGTAAAAGCTGTGCTGGACCCAGAGTCCATACAGTTTTGTTTCATTCTTTTTTCTCATCTTCTTTGAGAATAAGGTTGTAATACCTTCTGATCCACAATTATTGTTCATTTTCCAGCATTTATTTTGTCTTATGAATATTAATGACAGTACAGAAGAAAGAAAGGGCCAATGTTTGTAGACTATTCAAGGTTTAACTGGTATTAATTTCTAATGACTGTCAGAAAAGCCTGTTTTTTTTTCTCCTCAGCAGTTATTTTTACGAGTTATTGAATGTCAAACCATGCTCAATGATTTAAACATAAGTGATGCATGTGGCTTTCAGAGGTTCATATACTGTACAATTGATTGATTTATTTTCCCATAACTGTTCGGTCTGTGCAGCCTAATGGCCCAATCAATAGGAATAATTGTGAGCCAAAGATGAGGTTCCTAAGTCGCTTCAGTTGTGTCCGACTCTGTGCAACCCCATAGACGGCAGCCCAACAGGCCACGCTGTCCCTGGAGTGGGTTGCCATTTCCTCCTCCAATGCATGAAAGTGAACAGTGAAAGTGAAGTCGCTCAGTCGTGTCCGACTCTTAGCAACCCCATGGACTGCAGCCTACCAGGCTCCTCCGTCCATGGGATTTTCCAGGCAAGAGTACTGGAGTGGGGTGCCACTGCCTTCTCCGTCGAGTCCTTAGTCATGTCAAAGTCTACTATACTTTGTATTCAAAGGACTGGTATAATCTTTAAACTAAATGAAAGCAAAATGAAAGGGGCAAGTTATAAAACTATGAAGTAGTGCTGTTTTATATCAGCAGGATTACTACTTTTGCCCACTTTGAATAATAGTATGGGCTTCCCTGGTAGCTCACATGGTAAAGAATCCACCTGCAATGCAAGAGACACAGGTTTGATCCCTGGGTTGGGAAGATCTCCTGGAGAAGGGAATGGCTACCCCAATATTCTTGCCTAGAGAATTCTCTGGACAAAGGAGGCTGGCAGGCTACAATCCATGGGGTCACAAAGAGTTGGAGACACCTGAGTGAGTAACACTTCCACTTTCATATACTGCTGACCTTTTATGTTGATTTTGATTAGAAATACCTTAGTGTACCTGTGGCGGATTCATTTTGATATTTGGCAAAACTAATACAATTATGTAAAGTTTAAAAATAAAATAAAATTGGAAGAATAAAAAAAAAAAAAAGAAATACCTTAGTGAAATATGACAGAATGATGATAAGTTCAATTCACTTTCTTTTTCTTGGCCTCTGTTTTCCTACCCATGGATAATACAGAAAGTAAAATAACCCTAAGGTACTTTTGCACAATGCAGAAAGGCAGTATTCGTAGTGGGTAAAGCAATGCCTTTGGAGTAAGACTTGGGTTTGAATTCCAGCTTTGCCAGTTCTTGGTAGTGAGACATTAGGTGTGCAGCTGACCTCTGTGGGCTCAGTTTCCTCCTTTTAAAAATAGGACATTGAGGTGTAAGAAAATGCAGAGCACAGTGTCTGCAACCAAATAGATAATGAAGACACGCGATCCCCCTGCATCATCATATCCACACTGAGAAAAGCTAAGTTCTCCTAAAACCTTCATTTCTTATCAGAACATGGCCCAGCTCTTTTCCAGTCCTGACTGCATTAGGGAGTATCAGTGTTCCCATGAGGCAGTGATTCTTGATAAGAGAAAAAATGTACCATTAACTCCTAATTCCTCATCAGGATAAGATACACAATTGTGAAATTGTTATGGGTCTTATACTGTGATATTTATTCAACTGACCATGTCTGGTTTACAAATATAATTTACATGAAATAGGAGTCCTTGGGAATTAAAAAAAAAAACAAGAACACTACTGATGTCTATAAAGTTATGGAAATATATACTGCAAGCAAAAGATCTTTGTGAAAGGTTGTATCCAATCAAAAATGCAATTCATGGCAATTTCCTGGTGGTCCAGTGGTTAAGATTCCACACTTACTACCAAGGGTCCAGGTTTAATCTCTGGTCTGGGAGCTGAGATCCTGAAAACCACTTGGCACCACCAAAAAAAAAAAGTGCAATTCATATTTCTAATAGTGTGCGGGAAGAAAGAAGATTAAATATGGAGTATAAAAAAACGTTTAGCAATATTAAACTCTCATTTGATTGCTCACATTTGCTTCTACTCCACTTGCTCTCGTCTCCTTCCAAACACTGTCCTTGTGGTGTATTCCGCCCAAGATTTCTTCCTTTGGTTCCTTCTTTCGGTTCCTTTGCCAACTCTTAAGACTTAGTCTAGACTGACTCATTTGTGCAAATCAGTCTCCATATTTTCCAAATACTCTTAATTAAATTGCAGCCCGAGACTCATTTAAATCTCAAAACTTTCCCATCTAATCTGAGTCACTGCTTGGCTTTGTCATTCTAATACACTCCTCTCACCTGCAACTCTTAAAGCTATTTATTGATTTATACATTCGATTCAATTAACTATTCACTGAGTCCTTATTCTAAATCCTTAAGGAACATGTGGACTAGGTAACAGAGAATAATACACCTGGGTGAACCAGGATACAACTGTAATAACAAATTCCAACTGCCCAGACCACAGTACAATTAATTCTGACCAAGACACAGAGGCATTTATCATGCTCAGTTTTCTAGGAAACAACTGTAGATTTTTTTTGATCTTTTGGCTTTAAGCTTTTAAGAACTGGCATTAGAGTAAAAGTCTACTATTTATTCCAAACTAGTAGATATAGCTACTAAAATTAGTAGTGTATCCAGTAGATATTAAATGCTCATGGGCTATTAAATTTAAATGGATAAAAAACAGATTTTCAAATCCAATGGCAACCTATCAAACTTTTGGGGCACCTATTCTGGCTAAGGCACAATGTTAACTGCTTTAGGGGATAAAATAGTAAGTCACCATCCCTTACCTCATCAGAAACCTACTTGAGGCATAATCTGACACATGTATATTGGTGGTAAGATCAACAGTATGTGGCAAAATTTAAGATAGATTTCAATTCAGTACAGAAATGTTTACCATAGGATGTTTGGGGGAATTAGGTTATAGTGTTGTAAAATACAGTATAAATATTAGATGCTTGATAAATGGCAACTATTATTTTGGAGAGGCAAGCATGTGCTACTTAAAAGTAGAGATGCTGGGATCACTCGGGCCTGGATCTGGCTCTCAGTTGGCTACTTACTGCCTGCATTATGCCAAGAAAGTGGCTCGCCCTTTTAAAACTTGTTTTTTTCCCAACGCTACCAAATTTCATTAAATATAAAATATATTCATTAGAAATAAGGCTAATCTACATCCACTGAATAAACAGATGTTCATTTTTGTTTCTACACAATAGTACACATGAAGGACATTGTAATCAGCCATTCCTGGAGCTTAAGGGGACATTTGGTATCAAATTTTAAATAGGAAAAGTTTCTAACAGCTTTCTAATTGCTCTATTTCATAGTCACATTCAAGCAGAACAGTAAATTATCAAACCTCTAACAACAACTGCCGAGGTCCAGCCCTGGCTGATCCAGGGAGCTCGAAGTGGGGACGGCGTCGGCGAGGATCAGGATACAATAGCTTCAATTAGATATTAATTAGAGATGTAAAGAGTAATAGAATGAGGATAGCTCAGTAGGAAAATTCAGTGGAGAAAAGAGGCTGAGCAGCTTGGTTTATGCGGGAGACCAATAAAACTTCAAGACAAGAAGCTTGCACCACTTACGTAGGCCGCAGGCGTCCTTCCGTTCTCCCGAAGGAGAGGAGACACTGAGGCCTCCCCGGTCGGATCTTAGAAGCCCAGGCAAAATTAGTAAACTTGGTGGGTTCTGCGCTCCACATGGAGACTCAGCCAGAGTTTGAGAGAGAGAGCGACATGGGGAGACCAGTATTTCGAGAAACTGATCCCAATTCTTTATTTTCCATGGTCTACTTTTATACACTGAGATGTTATGCAAAAGTCATGCGGGGTCAGCAGTCCTGACTTTTATCAAAGTCAGGTGCTTCATACAAATGTATACAGAGGTCTTAGGGGTGTTACATCATCTTCTGGCCAGGGGGCCTGCTGACAATTTATGACCCTCTCCTTGTGACAGCGGTCAGTCAACCAGGACACTTCTTTCTCCAGGGGTGATTATTCCTAAAAAAGACTCCACCTTCTGAAGGTACCAGATAAAGTTACATACCTATAGGGTGAGGGTGTAGTGGGTTTTAATCAAGGAAAGAATTTACTTAGCCTAAGGTCTAATGTGATTAATATCAAAGGTTAATACTTATTTCTTCTATATATTCATTAATGTGTGTAAGGGCAGGGGATGTGGAGACTTAGCAACAAACATTGGCTCAACAAATGAAAAACCCTTCACCAAAACAATTTCTAATCATCCCACTATACTATACTAATAGTTTTCTAACTTCTCTAAAGAACCTGTTTTTAGAAGGTTTAAAGCATCTCGTGCCTCTCACAGTTGGGAGGCTGTGAGTAATCACATGTGGCCGGACAAGCCTGTCAGGCAGGCTAGAGAACCTTCAGAGGAGTTTGTAGGTTGAAACACTCCTATCACATCCAGGAATTATTATTAACTGGAGCTGTAAGTTAACTCTTTTTCTGAAAGAGGTGGTGGGGGACAGCCCCCCATAAAGTCAGAGGTGTAGGTGAGAGCACAAAGTAGTAAAGTAGGTAGACTCTGGTTTTGGGGGTAGATGCTCAAGAATTTCCAGGGGGACTCCTGAGGCTCGATCCCGCCTTTGCGTATGTCGAGCCTCCTTCCTCATGACCTTTGCCATGGGCGGAGGTCCTCACGCCGGCTCCCCGCAAACAACAACAAATCTAACTAAGCCATGTAGTTAATGGAGAAAATTATTTCTGTATTTATTTTAGACTTGCTAAGGAGCAAGCTTCAAACTTTGAATATTCTATCATTTCTCTTACCATTTTCTACTCATGACTTTGACCAAGTAGTGATCTGTTGCTGTTCCAGCAATACAAGACATAATTTGGTAGCAGAATTTACCTGGGGCTTAAGCTGACATACCCACACAGGGTCCAGACAGATGCCTGCCTGGGCTCCATGTAGGATACTGTGGGTACTGTGGTTTACTTGGAGGGTGCAAGCTCCATTCAAGGCTGTCAAACTACACAGATAAAACTACAAAGAAAGAAAAAAAAAGTGCTGTAAGGGATGGAAGCACCTATGTGGTTAAGATTTTAGAGATGTTGGAAAATATCTTCCTAAATCAGTTTCCATACTACCTGAAATTTTACCTTTTGAAGTTGTTACTATACACTGTTACTATAGTCCATCTTCTGAGAAAACACCAGGACTCTGACCAGATGTAAGACTACATTGTCTCGGCACTTGAGAAAATAGTCCACCTGGAGATCAAAAAGCCTGAGGTGGAGAGAAAGGAAGGTCTTGGTGCAAACATCCCAGCTGCCAAGATTAGGGACCTCCAAATTCATCTCTTCCCTCCCAGTCACTTTGTTCATATTGCCTTCTCCATGCTTGGCCCTTCATATCTTCCTTAGAGTTTCAGAGGCCCTTAAAAGTGTTGGGAGAAGTTAAATCTATGAATCTTTTCTGTATTATGGACAGAAGTTTATCTATGAATTTAATTCAATGACTTTATATCACTTTTAGTAATTCGATATAGTGACAATTATAGTGCTTATTAAGGCTGTTTATGAAATAAGTTACTAAAACCTGCATTATCAAAGAGATATATCTTGACAGTCTGATTAGAATATAATGACAGTTTGACCTTGGCAAGAAAGCTAAAGAAAATGTAATGTGCGAACGAAGAAAAGCTAGGAAATTTGTAACCTTTCTGGGTTTTTGTTGTTTCATTCTCTGGATGGAGCAATTTTCCATCATTTTGGGAAACAATTTTATAATCACACTCTTTACATATAAATAAATATCTACCTGCTCATAAAAACAACTGAATACACAAATTGAAGAGTGAGAACAATAGTTATTTTGGAATTCAAGTTTTAGAATAATTTGCCTCAATGATTTAACATCACTTTATGCTATTTTCCCCTGTTGAAGAATAAACTATTAGGACACACACACACAAATATTCCCATGCACAAACACACATACATATGCACATATAAGCCAAATACCTAACTATGTGTAAAAACATCACACGCTATTTACTCATATCGTAAACTCTACCTCCACCATAAGTGATCTGACTTTAAATAGGCTAGGAACCAAAGTATCTAGAAAAGCTTTGTGAATTCTGGTTACAAATGGAATAAAGCTAATAGTTATTAAATTTCTAACCCTTTGAAATAAATCAAAAACTAACCACATTATTTGAAAACTCATGAATAAAAAACATTGAAATTACTAGATTACTAGATTCAAATAGTGAGATTTGTAATTTTTTTTTTTAATCAGAAGAGTATCTTTAAAAATAAGTTACATTTATTGAATATTAGTTACTCTGACTATTTTCTCATTTTGGAGGTTTCTTGTGCCCATTTTCATAATTCATGAATACAGGGAGAATTATTATAATTAGATACAGAAGTGTTATAATTAGATACAGAAAGTGAGCTCCTCCTCTACCACCTGAAAATCAATGTCTAGCTGAAATGTGTCCCCCCACATTAACATCAACATTTAAACTGTTGAACTCAACATATCTGTTAATGGTATCTTCATTCCTCCAATTGCTGAACCATACAAACTTGTAATCATCTCCACCTCCTCTCTTTCTCCCTTGCCTCTTGAAGAGCAATGGCTCTTCTGCTGATTCTTCTGTACAGGTTGAATCTAACTCACTTCCAAAATAATATGGTAACTCCCAAACTGCTTTTCCATGGCTTCAACACTGGGAGGTGGTTTTGTGTAGAGTTAAGAGCCCTAATTTCAGAATCAATGAACATATTATGCTGCTGCTGCTGCTGCTAAATCGCTTCAGTCATATCCAACTCTCTGGGACCCCATAGATGGCAGCCCACCAAGGCTCCTCTGTCCCTGAGATTCTCCAGGCAAGAATACTAGAGTGGGTTGCCATTTCCTTCTCCAATGAATGCATGCATGCTAAGTCGCTTCAGTCATGTCCGACTCTGTGCAACCCCATGGACAGAAGCCCCCCACCAGGCTCCTCTGTCTACAGGATTCTCTAGGCAAGAATACTGGAGAGGGTTGCCATTGCCTTCTCCAGAACATATTATGACTTAGAATCAAATCATGGAATGACTGAATATCTGTGTCTTAGATTCCAACTCTATGAAGCACATCATGGCAACTCCAACACTGGTTGTGTTGCTGGAATTAAGAAAGATGATGCATGATAGCACAATTGACGGGAGATTTATTCTTTCCCCATTCTGGTTTGTGTGAAAGGGTTTTAGCAGACTTAAATACATAATGGGTCACTTTTCAAAAGGAACTCATTATGAACTCTAATATGTATACTATAATTTACCTGTCCTAGCTTTTTATTAGCCATGGCTAACGCACGGGGTGCTTTGTGGGCTGCCGTCTATGGGGTCGCACAGAGTTGGACACAACTGAAGCGACTTAGCAGCAGCAGCAGCAGCAACAATAATAATAATAAGGCATGTGAAGTTGTCTTAAGATTAGCTCATTATGTTTCATCATAATCTGCACATTATTACTATTTCTTGCTTTAAATAAGTCAATCGTTTCCACTATGTAGTCTATGGAGTCTTTATTACACAAATTGTTGATAATTGTACTAAAGTTGAGATTTAAAGAAATGAACAGAAGAAAGGGAAATAATTGTGTTAGATTATGGCTAGCATTACTGCTTTATAATTTCTATTTCTTTCTTTGCTTTTGGTGGAGGGCTTCAAGGCTGAACAGACCCTTTGTTCATTTGCCATGGGTACCTTCCTGTTGAAAATAACTTCTCCAGATGGGCAGGATTTCAGATCAAGCAGGACAGACTCAGACTAGATTTGCTTTTCAAAAAGCACTCTAAGGACTATCTACTCTGCCTTCATGGATCCTAAACACAGCCCACCTGCCTCCAAGGATTAAAACGTTTTCAAGAAATAATGCCAGAGACCAACTCTCCATCACATTTCAGTGAAGTAAAATGTCACAAATGATTGAGGTAAAATGTCTCATCTCAAATTCTACTACAGGTCACTTTACTTTGTGAACAGCCCAGAATTCCTGGTTTACTTAGTCAATGATGGGCATCTTTTTGCTAAAGGTCTTGGAGACAGCACAAGATAGTTTCATACAATTCTATGGTCCACTGACGGATAAGGCAATGGCACCCCACTCCAGTGCTCTTGCCTGGAAAAATCCCATGGTCAGAAGAGCTTGGTAGGCTGCCATCTATGGGGTCGCACAGAATCAGACACAACTGAAGAGACTCAGCAGCAGCAGCAGCAGCATGGTCCACTGACATCATTGGAATCAAAGCAAACACCAGCTGTACTATTTATATGGACAGTTACGGTATAAGGGACATACATAAAATACATTTTGAAGTACATTTAGGACCTAAAAGACAATATTACCTCTAAGCTACAAATAAAATATTTTTTAAAAACCATATAGGCTCAGAGGCAAATTTAAAGAAGTTGATAGTAACATATCTTACTTTCGGTTGTTTTATGATTTGCAAACTTATTCCATCTGTAATATATATATCCTTAACAACTTATGAGATGAGTATTATCACCTCCATTTTAGAAAGAGGGTGATGGGGAGCTGCTCAGGGTCAAAGGAGCTAGTACATTACTGGGTCTGAAATTTAAACATCGGTTGTCTATCCAAGGTCAGGATGCTTTCCACTACATTAATAACATTTTTCTACTAATAAGCAACATCATACCCTTACTAGTTTATTTCTGTCTTCCTCAAGGAAGTAATTATAAGCAAGTTCTTCACTGTAGCTTGGCCAAGTGAGATTCTGTTTGATATGACACCAGAATTTACTTCTTTCCATTTCAATGCATGTGAGTTTGTTCTGGAGTGATAATTCTATACCTTTTTGCTCTTTTCTTGGATAATTTACTAGATAAGAGGAATTTAGAGTTTTTAACACTAGATCTTCTATTATATTAACAAAAAATCAGATAACCAAACAGAAATATAAATCTTTCCCATTATTCCATTCTTAGAGTTAGACCTTGTCATTTATGCATGTGTTTGTTTGCACATCTATTTATCTGCACTTAGCAAGCACGCATGCATTAGTAACATAACTGTTTCAAAACATTAGTTGGAGGGCCAACAGTTTACATTTGGATCCTAGTTGACCAAGAACACTTCCCTGGTGGCTCAGATGGTAAAGAATCTTCCTGCTATGTAGGAGACCTGGGTTCGATCACTGGGTTGGGAAAATTCCCTGGAGAAGGGAATGGCTACCCACTCCAGTAGTCTTGCCTGGAGAATTCTATGGACAGAGGAATCTAGCAAGCTACAGTCCATGGGGTCGCAAAGAGTCAGACGCAACTTAGTCATGAAATAATAACAGATTATTATGTAATAAGATTCCTTGTTCTTAAAAAGCAGAGGCATCACTCTGCCAACAAAGGTCTGTATAGTCAAAGCTATGATTTTTCCAGTAGTCATGTACTGATGTGAGAGTTGGACCATAAAGAAGGCTGAGTGCTGAAGAAAAATGCTTTTGAACTGTGGTGCTGGAGAAGATTCTCTACAGTCCCTAGGACAGGAAGTAGAACACTTAGACTTTATTTTTTTTTAATAGTTTTGGATCAATGTTTTGATGAAGGAAAAAAGTTACTAAGCACCAAAAGAAGCACCAAAATGATCTTTCAAAGAACTAAAATATATTAGCTTTTTAAATAGTTTATTAATGTGCCTCATGATCTAGACTGATGTAATGCTTTAAATGCTCCTATCCAAATTACAAATAGAGACAAATTCATATTAATTGCCACCAAACATTTGGTAGTCAGGAGCATGTATGAAAATAATCTGTTATAAGCTCACTCCAAATATCTGTACATTGTAATTCTCACCTTCTTTTTCTATAACTTGTAGAAGTATTCTTTGCAGAGCCATGATATTAAAAAAAAAAAAATCATCAATCATCTTATCAGACAGGATTGACCTGTTATTTTCACACAGCCAAGCAAAGAGGAACTAAAAAGCCTCTTGATGAAAGTGAAAGAGGAGGGGGAAGGCGCCAAGATGGCGGAGGAGTAGGATGGGGAAAACACTTTCTCCCCCACAAATTCATCAAAAGAGCATTTAAACGTCGAGTAAATTCCACAAAACAACTTCTGAATGCCGGCAGAGGACATCAGGCACCCAGAAAAGCAACCCAACTCCTCGAAAGGAGGTAGGAAAAAATATTAAAGACAATAAAAGAGACAAAAGAGGGAGGGACGGAGTTCCGTCCCAGGAAGGGAGTCTTAAAAAGAGAGAGGTTTCCAAACACCAGGAAACCTTCTCACTGCCGAATCCGTGCCGAGCTTTGGAAGCACAGAGGACAACATAACAGGGAGAAAAAATAAATAAACAATTAAAACTCGCAGATTGTGAGCCCTACGGTAACTCCTCCAGCGGAGAAGCAGCGCAGACGCCTGCATCCGCCATTAGCAAGCGGGGGCTGGGCAGGGAGGCGCGGCGCGGGCTGCATCGCTGAGAGTAAGAATCTGGCCTGAATACCCTGAGCACTATCTGAGCAAAATAATTTGGGCTAGCAAACCAGACTGTGGGATATCTACCATGCGAAAAGCCAGCCCTAACCTAAGACACCGCCAGCCCGCGCACGGAACAAAGGACTAAACAGAGGTAGCCGGCTGCAAACCTTCCCCCTCCGGTGACAGGCAGCCAGAGCCGGAAGGGGGCAATCGCAGCCCCAGAGCGACATTATCTATAAAACTGGCTTCTTTGCTAACTAAAACTTATTGGGGGTCTGGACGGTCAACACCTGCCTGAGAAGGTGCGCCGGTTTTACACCCAGATAACCAAGTGGCGGGGAGGCGATAAGTCGCAGCATTGGCGCTCGCCAAACACCTCATCACCTGAGCTGCTCGGACCTGGGAAGAGCACAAAACGCAGCCCCAACTGAGTCTGCGCCTCTGAGGACTACCTGAGTGCCTGAACCTGAGCGGCTTGGACCTGGGAGGTGCATGCAACCCAGGGCCAGCCTCGGATTGTTCCCGGCGGAACCTAGAGCCTGAGCAGTGTGGGCAGGGAGGCTACACGCGCCGTGAGCGGGGGCAGACCCAGTGGGGCTGAGGCACTGCGAGCGCACGCCAGTGTCATTTGTTTGCAGCATCCCTCCCTCCCTCCCCATAGCGCGACTGAACAAAGAGAAGAAATACAGCTCCACCCACCAGAACACCGACACAAGCTTCCCTAACCAGGAAACCTTGACAAGCCACCTCTACATACCTACACACAGCAAGGAAACGCCACAATAAAGAGAACTCCACAAACTGCCAGAATACAGAAAGGACTCCCAAACTCAGCAATTTAAACAAGATGAAGAGACAGAGGAATACCCAGCAGGTAAAGGAACAGGATAAATGCCCACCAAACCAAACAAAAGAGGAAGAGATAGGGAATCTACCTGATAAAGAATTCCAAATAATGATAGTGAAATTGATCCAAAATCTTGAAATTAAAATGGAATCACAGATAAATAGCCTGGAGACAAGGATTGAGAAGATGCAAGAAAGGTTTAACAAGGACCTAGAAGAAATAAAAAAGAGTCAATATATAATGAATAATGCAATAAATGAAATTAAAAACACTCTGGAGGCAACAAATAGTAGAATAACAGAGGCAGAAGATAGGATTAGTGAATTAGAAGATAGAATGGTAGAAATAAATGAATCAGAGAGGATAAAAGAAAAACGAATTAAAAGAAATGAGGACAATCTCAGAGACCTCCAGGACAATATTAAACGCTACAACATTCGAATCATAGGGGTTCCAGAAGAAGAAGACAAAAAGAAAGACCATGAGAAAATACTTGAGGAGATAATAGTTGAAAACTTCCCTAAAATGGGGAAGGAAATAATCACCCAAGTCCAAGAAACCCAGAGAGTCCCAAACAGGATAAACCCAAGGAGAAACACCCCAAGACACATATTAATCAAATTAACAAAGATCAAACACAAAGAACAAATATTAAAAGCAGCAAGGGAAAAACAACAAATAACACACAAGGGAATTCCCATAAGGATAACAGCTGATCTTTCAATAGAAACTCTTCAAGCCAGGAGGGAATGGCAAGACATACTTAAAATGATGAAAGAAAATAACCTACAGCCCAGATTATTGTACCCAGCAAGGATCTCATTCAAGTATGAAGCAGAAATCAAAAGCTTTTCAGACAAGCAAAAGCTGAGAGAATTCTGCACCACCAAACCAGCTCTCCAACAAATACTAAAGGATATTCTCTAGACAGGAAACACAAAAATGGTGTATAAACTCGAACCCAAAACAATAAAGTAAATGGCAACAGGATCATACTTATTAGTAATTACCTTAAACGTAAATGGGTTGAATGCCCCAACCAAAAGACAAAGACTGGCTGAATGGATACAAAAACAAGACCCCTACATATGTTGTCTACAAGAGACCCACCTCAAAACAGGGGACACATACAGACTGAAAGTGAAGGGCTGGAAAAAGATTTTCCATGCAAATTGGGACCAAAAGAAAGCAGGAGTCACAATACTCATATCAGATAAATTAGACTTTAAAACAAAGGCTGTGAAAAGAGACAAAGAAGGTCACTACATAATGATCAAAGGATCAATCCAAGAAGAAGATATAACAATTATAAATATATATCCACCCAACATGGGAGCACCGCAGTATGTAAGACAAATCCTAACAAGTATGAAAGGAGAAATTAACAATAACACAATAATAGTGGGAGACTATCACACTTATGGATAGATCAACTAAACAGAAAATTAACAAGGAAAAAAAAAATAAAAAAACATGTATCTATAAAGTTCACTAAAGCAAAGCACAGTAAAATGAGGTATGGCAATAAAAGGCGTTAAATTTATCAAATAAAAAAAAAAAAATAAAGTGCTGAAAAATTAAAGCTATCAAAAAAAAAAAAAAGAAAAGAAAATGACATCACCAAAATGGCACCATAGGTCATTCCTGATTTCACTCCCCCTTGCAAAAAAAAAAAAAAAAAAAATCTGCATACATTTTTGATGAGAATGTAAAATGGTGTAGCACTATGGAAAACAGTTTGATGGTTCTTCAAAAAGCTAAGCATAGAATGACTATATGGTTTGCTAATTTCCGTGGCTAGGTGTATACTCAAAAGAACTAAAAACAGGTACTCAAACTTCTATGTCAGTGTTCATAGAAGTATTATTCATGATAGCCAAAACTTGGAAACAACCCAAGGATCTATCCACAGATAAAAGGATAAACAAAATGTGGTACACATATACAATGGAACAGTATTCAACCATAACAAAGAATGAAATTCGGATAGATGCTACAACATGATGACACTTGCTAATATGACACTAAGTTAAATAAGCCAGACACAAAAGGACAAATACCATATGATTATACTTATATGAGATATATAGGGAAAGCAAATTTATAGAGAAAGAAAGTAGAATAGAGTTTACCAGGGAGGAAGAGGGGTGAATTGGAAGTTATGGCATAATGATTACAGAATTTCTATATGGGGTGATGAAAAGGTTTTGGCAATTAAATATGAATGATTTTTTCACAACACTGGGAATGTAATCAAAGCCACTGAATCATACACTGAAAAATGGCTAAAATGGCATCTTTAAAGAAAAAAAAAAAAAAGAAAGTGAAAGAGGAGAGTGAAAAAGTTGGCTTAAAGCTCAACATTCAGAAAACTAAGATCATGGCATCTGATCCCATCACTTCATGGGAAGTAGATGGAGAAACAGTGGAAACAGTGTCAGACTTTATTTTTTGGGGCTCCAAAATCACTGCAGATGGTGACTGCAGCCAGGAAGTTAAAAGACTCTTAGGGCATCTGGAAGTTCCCTGGTGGCTCAGATGGTGAAGCATCTGTCTACAATGTGGGAGACCTGGGTTTGATCCCTGGGTTGGGAAGATTCCCTGGAGAAGGAAATGGCAACCCATTCCAGTACTCTTGCCTAGAAAATCCCATAAACGGAGGAGCCTGGTGCAGGCTACTGTTCATGGGGTAGCAGAGAGTCAGACACAATTGAGTGACTTCACTTCACTTCACTTTAGATAGCATATTGAAAAGCAGAGACATTACTTTGCCAACAAAGGTCCATCTAGTCAAGGCTATGGTTTTTCCAGTGGTCATGTATGGATGTGAGAGTTGGACCGTGAAGAAAGCTGAGTGCCGAAGAATTGATGCTTTTGAACTGTGGTGTTGGAGAAGACTCTTGAGAGTCCCTTGGACTGCAAGGAGATCCAACTAGTCCATCCTAAAGGAGACCAATCCTGGGTGTTCATTGGAAGGACTGATGCTGAGGTTGAAACTCCAATACTTTGGCCACCTCATGCGAAGAGTTGACTAATTGGAAAAGACCTTGATGCTGGGAGGGATTGGTGGCAAGAGGAGAAGGGGACGACAGAGGATGAGATGGCTGGATGGCATCACCGACTCGATGCACATGAGTTTGGGTGAACTCCAGGAGTTGGTGAGGGACAGGGAGGCCTGGCATGCTGTGATTCATGGGGTCGCAAAGTTGAACAAGACTGAGCGACTTAACTGGATTGAACTGAAGCAAAGGGTAAGGAGCCTCCTTTGGAGAGGAGGGTGGTGGTTAATAACATTGTGACAACTATCAACACATCAGAATTGTAAGGAAGTATATAAATTGTCAATATTTAAACTACTGTTTTAAAGACCTCTGTAGTTTGTGCTTGTATTTTAGATCTACACCACATATTCTTGCCTCATCTTTTCCAAATAGCACTTTTGTATTTTACTTCATTTGCTCCTCTCTGCTTCTTAGCCTGACATCTAAGATTCTTGACAATACATGTTGAACCAAATACTCCAACTCCACTTTATTCCCAGGCCTGAACCTGTTTCTCTGACAAGACTGGCTACTTGTCTTCTAACAATTTCCACATTAAATCTTTAAACAGAAATTTTTTTTGACTTAGAATGTCCTCACCAGTACTTTATTTTACTAAATACTTGTATTTTTAAAGATGCTCAGATTTTCTCATTTTATTCGTTTCTGGACATGGACATTTACCAAAAATATATCTTCTCATAGCTTAGAGCAGAAAAATATTATTAATACTAAGTTGGGCTCAGATGGTAAAGAATCTGCCTGCAATGCAGGAGATCCGGGTTCAGTCCCTGGGTCAGGAAGAGCCCCCGGAGAAGGGAAAGGCTACCCACTCTAGCATTCTTGCCTGAAGAATCCCATGGACAGGGGAGCCTGGTGGGCTACAGTCCATAGAGTTGGAGAGTCAGCCACGACTGAGCGGCTAACACTCATTCACTCACTCATGCTCCATACTAGAGTACAATTTGGTAGTGGTTTAAATTCACAAGTTTCCTGTATCCTACTACAGCTGAACATTGATTCAGTCTGTGACATCTCCAACTTAATAAAGTCAAGAGTCATTCTCTATGGTTTTTGTTGAATTGCCACTTTTTTTTTTTTCCTGAAACTAAACCTTACCATTTGGACTGGATAAAAGAGTAATTAATCATTGAAAAAAGGAATACTCAACACCCATCTTAACTTCCACTGAAACTATCCTCATCCATTAATTTTGTTTGAAAGGATTATTTTTGATAAGCAAAGGAAACATGCAGTAAACCTGGTAAAGGCCATGGTACTGGTTCTATTTTGGTCTCAAATCTATGCAGGATTACTTTCTGTAAGAATCCCAAATTGATGATTAGTCAGACTCCACTTGACAATTTCCAGTGATAAGTTAGGCTGTTTTTGAAGCATCATGGTTATGACTAGATAGCTCTGTTAGAAAGTTATGCCTTATATCTAGTTGGAGTATCCTTCAATCTTTTAGCTACTGATCTTGCTGTGCTCTTCTAAAGGATTTCAGAAAAAGTATAGTACTTCTTCCAACTGAGAACCCTTCATATTTTTGGGGACAGACTTCCTGTTTACTCTCAGTTCTCTCTTGAATAAAATTTTCAGTTACATTCGGTTCAGTTCAGTTCAGTTCAGTCGCTCAGTTGTGTCTGGCTCTGGCTCTTTGCGACCCCATGAACTGCAGCACTCCAGGCCCCCCAGTCCATCACCAACTCCCGGAGTCCACCCAAACCCATGTCCATTGAGTCGGTGATGCCATCCAGCCATCTCATCCTCTGTCATCCCCTTCTCCTCCTGCCTTCAATCTTCCCCAGCATCAGGGTCTTTTCAAATGAGTCAGCTCTTCACATCAGGTGGCCAAAGTATTGGAGTTTCAGCTTCAACATCAGTCCTTCCAATGAACACCCAGGACTAATCTTTAGGATGGACTGGTTGGATCTCCTCAGTCCAAGGGACTCTCAAGAGTCTTCTCCAACACCACAGTTCAAAGGCATCAGTTCTTCAGTGCTCTGCCTTCTTTATAGTCCAACTCTCACATCCATACATGACCACTGGAAAAACCATAGCCTTATATTTCTTCAAATTGAAATATAGTTGATTTACAATATTATGTTAGTTTCAGGTGTATATCAAAGTGATTCAGTTACATATATAGATATTTTCACATTCTTTTCTATTACAGGTTATTACAAGATATTGAATTTTTTGGTGCTATACAGTAAATCCTGTTGCTTATCTATTTCATGTATAGTAGTTTGGATCTGTTAATCTTATACTCTTGTCTTTATGATTATGATATAGTTTTCAGAAATCTCACCATTTTGCTCCCTAGTGATACTCAAATTGTATTTTTCAGCATTGTACCCAAATTTCACTCTTAATTTAGCAGTTAATTATTGAACATCTATTACAGGCCAGCACCAGATATATATATATATATATATACACACACACATATATACATATACATATATACATATTATAGTAAATGAGAGTTCACAAATGAAAGGTGATGGGGTTTGTGGTAGCAGAAATATAGGATACTTTAGAAGCACACAGAACACATAGCCCAGTCAGTAATGGCTTAATGGAGGAAGGAGATTTGTGCTGAACTTGGTGGAAAAAGCAGGAGTACTACTATTTAAGACAGAGAGGAAAACAGGGACAAAGTTTCAGAAGTAGAGCAAGGTAATGCAGATTCAAGGAAGTGAGAGGAGTCCAGAATGACACAGCTTGGAGTGGCATCAGGTAAGGGTGGCAATTAGGCAGGCACCATGTGGTGGGGGCATTATAAGCATTTTAAAAGGAGTTATGACTAGGAACCACTAAATGACTTTAAGCAGGAGAGCTCACATGCTCAAATTTTATTCTAAAACGATCCCTGTGGCTGCAGATAAAGAATGGATAAGAGGGAGAAGGTCTCGGGGGAAGTCAGTGGACTTGATTAATTGGATGGCCCAGGGGCGGGGAGGGGAATGGTAATAAAAAAGAAGTCTGAGTTAAGGCTATCAATACTGGCGCCTTTCCTAAAATGGCAGTGCACATTTGGAGAGGAGTGGGGAAAGGTGATGAATTCAGAATGGAATTACTTTGGGTACCTTAGATAAAAAGACAGCTCTCATTCAAATTCCAAATGAAATATTCATAACATTCCTGGAAGTAATGCCTGAATAATGGAACCATTGGTATTAAAAACCAATTTTCTAGAGCCTTTTAAGAGTAAGCACAATGTGCTTATAAAAATGAAATATTTACCGAGCAATTATTACCTTAATAATGTTTGCAATATATCTGCTCTAGGTTCAATATAATACTTGAAAAACAGTAATTGCTCTTAATCATTACAGATATCCAATTAAACACATACATCATTAGCCAAGCAATTATGATTAGGCACTCAAGTCTACTTATCTGCTGAGTCAAAACTGCTGCCAATCTGGTGCATGAGTGTTATTCTAGGTCTGACCACTGTTCCATACGCATGTGCTCCAAGGAATAGCTAATCCTAAACTGTATGCCCTCAGTTCAACACATCTATTTAAATTCCAAGTCCAGTTGAAGCAAAATTTAAATTCTTCTTTGATGAATTGTATGTATTTCTCATTTTCGATGCTTAGCAGAGTGAGCATGTGTGGCTGAATGGGTTACCTAAGTATAAATCTTGGAAGCTGTTAAGATTTATAAAGTTAAAAGCAGCAAATTGTTTCAATCTATAACTAAGTGTATTTGTTATTCACCATATAACTACATGTGTTTTCTGCCATTTCTGTTATTTATGTCATTTTTTTCAAGTCTCAAATAAATGCCTGACTACGTTATCTACTTTGTCATTCTCTTATCCTCAGTCTTTTCCACCTCAATCTTAGAAAAACTGTATTCTAGAAGTATGGTATAATCAAAAGATGTAATCTTTAGAACTAGAAAGACCCAGGCCTGAATCCCAACTCTGCCATTTAACAGTTCTGTGACTTTAAGCGGGTCACCCATCATTTATGAGCTTCAGTTTGCTCACATACAAAATGTAATTAATAGTGGCAACCTCATTGAGTTGTTTTTTTTTTTTTTTTGTCATTTTAACATCTCTGATAATTTTTTTTAATTTTATTTTATTTAACTTTACAATACTGTATTGGTTTTGCCATATATCAAAATGAATCTGCCACAGGTATACATGTGTTCCCCATCCCGAACCCTCCTCCCTCCTCCCTCCCCATACCATCCCTCTGGGTCGTCCCAGTGCACCAGCCCCAAGCATCCAGTATCGTGCATCAAACTGGGACTGGCGACTTGTTTCATATATGATATTATACATATTTCAATGCCGTTCTCCCAAATCATCCCACCCTCTCCCTCTCCCACAGAGTCCAAAAGACTGTTCTATACATCAGTGTCTCTTTTGCTGTCTCGTATACAGGGTTACTGTTACCATCTTTCTAAATTCCATATATATGCATTAGTATACTGTATTGGTATTTTTCTTTCTGGCTTACTTCACTCTGTATACTAGGCTCCAGTTTCATCCACCTCATTAGAACTAGCAACCTAGATGTCCGTCAGCAGATGAATGGATAAGAAAGCTGTGGTACATATACACAATGGACTATTACTCAGCCATTAAAAAGAATACATTTGAATCAGTTCTAATGAGTTGTTTTAAGGATGAAAATAATGAATGAAAATGCTTGATATTATAGCATCTCAGTATTACAGCCAATAGCAGTAATAGTTTTTCTAATAATCTGCATGTGTGCATGCTAAATCGCTTCAGTCATGTCCACCTCTTTGCGACCCTATGGACCATAGCCTGCCAGGCTCCTCTGTCCATGGAATTCTCCAGGCAAGAATACTGGAGTGGGTAGCCTTTCTCTTCTCCCAGGAATCTTCCCAAACCAGGGATCTAACCAGCATCTCTTATGTCTCCTGCATTGCCACTGGGTTCTTTACCACTAGAACCACTTGGGAAGCTCAATAATCTGCCTCGTATTTATTTATTCCCCTACAGAACACTCTTCACCCCACATATACCCTGAGGGTATTATTTAGAGTGGGTTACAACATGGGGCCTATAGTCTCAAATCTGAGGTACCCTCTTCTGTCATTTTGTTTCTTAGGTGGGGGCACTGTCCAGGCAGAACTGATGTCTGTCTGGATACTGCAGAAGGCGGACCTAGGCACACCCATAAAGGCGGACATACCCAGGAGCATTGATTGGCAGGCTAGAAGACAAATTCTTATGATAAAAGCACTTTTACCTCAACAGGAGCCTGGGAGTTGACTGGGAGTGTTGTAAGAGTGGGGAGGAGTTATTTCAAGGTTTATTTGCAGGTTGCTGAGAGAAATGAAGACAGTTCACCTATATCCAGCCATCTGCAGGGTCAGTAGGGGCTGCTATATGTCTTTGCAGCAACAAGTGAAAGTGAAAGTTGCTCAGTCCTGTCTGACTCTTTGCAACCCCATGGACTATACAGCCCATGGAATTCTCCAGGCCAGAATACTGGAGTGGGTAGCCTTTCCTTTCTCCAGGGATCTTCCCTACCCAGGAATTGAAGCGGGGTCTCCTTCATTGCAGGCAGATTCTTTACCAACTGAGCTATCAGGGAAGGGGAAGGTAATATAGGCATCATAATCAAAGAGTTACGCAGCGCATAAGGACAATACCCCCGCTGTGATTTTGGAGTTGTTTCCTCTCTTGACAAGCACCACAGTCCACAATGGAGGTGATCAGGTAGAGGATGATCACTACAAGTGTTCAGAAGCAATCACTCCAAGGCTGGTTGATGATCTGTATCTTGGTGTGCAGGTCACACATGTAGACAACAAAGATAGTGGCAAATATCATCTCTGTCACTGAAAAGGAGTACCCTGATGTCAAGGCACTAAAGCAGATCAGAATCACCAGGCACAATATATTCTCAGCAAACAGGAGAAATCCCTTTCTGGTGAGTGAGAAGTCAGTCAGCAGCCGGGGGCCCAGAGGCACCCAGAATCTGCCATGGTGTGGACCAGAGGCCCAAGAGGCACAGAGGACCTGCTCTCTTGCTTGTGGATTTGAGGACGTTGCATACCCAGCAGTCTTGCCCGCCTGCCATCTAGCCAGGAAGCACATTTTGATTGACAGCATTTTTAAGGAGATACTTCTACATACATAGTTGAAGGAGACATATATATGTAGTTGAAGGAGATACTGATGACTACGTTTATAGCTAAAACATATTAACATCCTAGCTTCTTTAAACCACAGGCATTGAATCAGACTAAGTATTTAATTTTGTCATTGTCTTTGATAATTAACTGTAAGAATCTGAGTTTCTGATTATATGGTCAATTGCACTTCTTTTATTAACTACTTAAAAGCAGTTAGACAGCCCTTTAACTTTAATGTTGGTTAATAGGCTGGGCCCTAAAATATTAAGTTTGTGTGATTCACAGCCAAATTTCAATTATAAAACTAAAAAGTTTTAATCTCACTTTCATCCATGATCTAAAAGGAATCTTTCTTTGTCATCACAAAGAATACATGATAATATATATAGTTTACCAATCTTTAAAGAGGTTTAGCATTCATTGAAGTCTTTGCCAAATACTTGATAGGCTAACAGATTTCATATTTTCCACTAAAGATTGATGTTCAAAGTGAACTAATTACATCCTTAGGTTACTTATTTATTTATTCATTTAGTATGAATTTAGTCATTAATTACTTAACTGGTTAAGAAAATTACATTTCTGGGAGCCATTTATATATGAGTAGATATAAACATGGAGAAGGAGATGGCACCCTACTCCAGTACTCTTGCCTGGAAAATCCCATGGACGGAGGAGCCTGGTGGGCTGCAGTCCATGGGGTTGCTAAGAGTCGGACACGACTGAGCGACTTCACTTTCACTTTTCATTTTCCTGCATTGGAGAAGGAAATGGCAACCCACTCCATTGTTCTTGCCTGGAGAATCCCAGGGATGGGGGAGCCTGGTGGGCTGCCGTCTATGGGATCACACAGAGTTAGACACGACTGAAGTGACTTAGCAGCAGCAGATATACAAATATATATTTACATATACATATATAAGGGTTTCCCTGGTGGCTCAGATGGTAAAGAATCTGCCTGCAATGTGGGAGACCTGGGTTCGAAACCTGGGTCAGGAAGATCCCCTGGAGGAGGGCATGGCAACCCACTCCAGTATTCTTGCCTGGAGAATCCCCTTGGACAGAGGAACATGGAAGAAGACATGGGGTTGCAAAGAGCTGGACATGACTGAGCAACTAAACATATAGCGCACACATACATATATAAATATATGTAACCAAGATACGTCAATATACTTTAGAGTTAATATTTTATGCTTCCTGAATTAATAGAATTCCAGTCTAGGTTTGTTTCCAACTTGCTGTGGTACTTAACAGATTGATAAACCTTTCCAGGCATTTGGTTTGAAAAAATATAAAATGAAGAAGTGTCATATCAGTTCTTGAGGAGATGAGGCCAGTGTGGCTTTCAGAGTCAAGGCTAAGTACAAATCACAGTCTGCCTAGGGTGTAGATGCTAGGTGAGTACAAGGATGACACTGGAAGTTTGTTCAGCAGAGCAGATTTGAGGTATGATCGATGTCAGAAGAGAAAGCAAAACCTTCGTGCATGTTTGGAATCAAGGATAAAACATTCATATCTGTTGTGTGCATGTAGACCTCATCACTCAATTTTAGGGGAAGTGAAGATGGAAGTGAATAAATTTTATTTGTCACTATAATAAAGCTGGGAGGAAAAAGAGAAAACAGGGAGCTTAAAGAAAAAAGAAAGAAAGCTGGGGGCCTGGGTGGAGGTTTTCATAAGATTAAGGTAAACCCCTAGAGTGGAAACTGCTCACTGCTTCATTGGAGCACTTCTCAATGTTGTACTTGGCAAAATACATTCATTCATCTCCATGCCTTTAACAGTAGTTTACTAAGAACACACTGTTTTCCTTGAAACTATCATACTGCAACCCCCTTTATAGTCTCAAAACAGATATGCGATACTAAAATTCTAAATTTCTGGGATGTCAACAGAGAAAGAAAAAATGTACTCTTTGCTTTTGTAGTGTAAAACAATGGGCAACTTATGTTAATGAATGGTCATTATTTGAAATTAATGTCAGTAAAAGAACATGGCTAGAGTTTTTTTTTTTTTTGAGAATTTATGTCCATTTGGACTAATCAATTTATTTCTCTCAAATTTTATCTCTGTGATCCTATCTTTTTAAATAAAGAAAAAAATGGTAACAATGTGAAAAAATGACTTAACACTATACCTCTTGGTTATGATGATCTATCCAAAAGCAAAATAAAAATACTGAGAATGTAATTACTGAGCCCAGTTTTTGTATTAGGTGTCCTAAATAATGAAGACGGCAAGGATTTAATTTGTGAGCTTATAATCTAGTTTTATGAAACAAGACAAGGGAATGAGAACAGTTAAAAGATACAAGAAAAAACAGAAAGGAATTACAGTGAAACAAGATGATTCATTACTGAATGAATGATGTTAACAGTAAATGCTCTAAGAGTTCAGAGGAGTGAGAACTCTCAGAAGACTGATGTTTGTAGAACTCACTTTATAGAGGAGGTGGAGTTTCATTCCAGGCATAACCTGCAGAAAATCAGGAAGGGAGAAATGTGAAGATGATAGCTTGGGTCAATCGGACAGGAGCTGATGGTTAACGCGTACAAGACCAGTAAGAATTCAAGTACATGGAAGCCAGTATGTGGAGGGGCTAGGATGAGTAATTTTGAATTTATTTTGCATAAAGTGGAAATTGCTGGCATTGTATGCTCAAATAAAGTTCATGATCAAATAAAGCTCAGTCCTGCAGCATGTGGGGGTAGAATGAGGATTGGCAGGAAGGTCAGTTGGGAGACCAATTGAAGAGCCCAGAAATGAGTGAGAAGGATATAAACTGCAGGATGGCAAAGTAATGGATTACAAAAGACAAATGTAAGACATTGAGAAAAATGAATCAGTTGACTGCCAAAACTGATTGCCTGGATGGATGTGAGATGATGAAGCTGAGAGAGTCAAGCAGGACTTCAGGTGTGGGTAGTATAAGGACTGGGAAATCCGGAGGAAGGAACTAAATTCTGTGGTCAAAATGAAGTTAGTTATAAACGTAAAAATAATGGTTGTGTAGCTAGTTTATAACCTGTTACACAAATTTACATAGTGCATGATGGCTCAGTGGTAAAGAATCCACCCTGCCAACACAGGAGAGGAAAGAAATGTCGGTTCCATCTTTGGGTCAGGAAGATCCCCTGGAGGAAGAAATGTCAATCTACTCCCATATTCTTGCCTGGAAAAATCCCATGGACAGAGGAGCCTGTTGGGCTACAGTCCATGCAGTTGCAAAGAGTTGGACATGACTGAGCAACTGAGTACATGCAATACATACATTCAGTTCAGTTCAGTCACTCAGTTGTGTCTGACTCTTTGCAACCCCATGAATCGCAGCACGCCAGGCCTCTCTGTCCAACACCAACTCCAGGAGCCCACCCAAACTCATGTCCATTGAGTCGGTGATGTCATCCAACCATCTCATCCTCTGTCATCCCCTTCTGCTCCTGCCCTCAATTTTACCCAGCATCAGGATCTTTTCAAGTGAGTCAGCTCTTCTCATTAGGTGGTCACAGCATTGGAGTTTCAGCTTCAACATCAGACCTTCCAATGAACACCCAGGACTGATCTCCTTTAGGATGGACTGGTTAGATCTTCTTGTAGTCCAAGGGACTCTCAAGAGTCTTCTCCAATGGTACACTATTATTATATATTATAACCATATTATGCCAGGATGGATGTGAGAGTTGGACCACAAAAAGGCTGAGCACTGAATAATTGATGCTTTCAAACTGTGGTGCTGGAGAAGACTCTTGAGAGTCCCCTGGACAGCAAGGAGATCAAAGCCATCAATCCTAAAGGAAATCAACCCTGAATATTCATTGGAAGGATGGATGCTAAAGCTGAAGCTCCAGTACTTTGGTCACCTGATACGAAGAGACAACTCAATGGAAAAGACCCCAATGGTGGGAAAGATTGAAGGCAGGATAAGAAGAGGGGGTGACAGAGGATGAGATGGTTGGATGGCATCACCAACTCAACGGACATGAGTTTGAGCAAACTCTGGGAGATAATGAAGTAAGGGAAGCCTGAAGTGCTGCAGTCCATGGGGTCACAAAGAGTTGTGCATGACTTACCAACTGAACAACAAGATGCTTATACACAAAAGCCCAACTTCAAAAAAACCACAGATGATAGACTCTATTTAAAAATGAGGTTCCAGATTTCCCTGGTGGTACAGTGAATAAGAATCTGCCTGCCAGTGCAGGGGACACGGATTTGATCCCAGATCCAGGAAGACTACACATGCCTCTCAGCAACTAAGCCTGTGTGTCACAATTACTGAGCCTGAGACCACAAAGAGTTGGACACGACTGACTTTCATGTCACATTATATCTTCATAGATGCAACTTGAATTTTCCTAGGTATTGTTAGCCTATGGGCTATAGATATGATCTCATTTATAACAATTCTTAAGTTCCCTTGTGTGGTAGCCATTACCTACTAATGTGGGTCCTCGAACCCCATGCAAAATGCTTTCCCCAGTAAAATATTTTCTTGGGTCCCTTGGGTGAAGTATAATGTGTGTAGCACTTCTCATTATTTTTACTGCTCCACTGGGCACAGCTGCTACTACTTTGAGTGTTTTAAACACCAGGTACATCTTGTTGCAGTCCGTAGCCACCCTCAGTCCTGATTCAATGCACCACGCTTTGTTTAGTCAACAATGTCTCTCTCGTTCCTTAATATTAACCTAATAGTGGGCCTCTAAAATACTTGGGTGGAGAAGGCAATGGCACCCCACTCCAGTACTCTTGCCTGGAAAATCCCATGGATGGAGGAGCCTGGAAGGCTTCGGTCTTTGGGGTCACTGAGGGTCGGACATGACTGAGCGACTTCACTTTCACTTTTCACTTTCATGCATTGGAGAAGGAAATGGCAACCCACTCCAGTGTTCTTGCCTGGAGAATCCCAGGGACGGGGGAACCTGGTGGGCTGCCATCTATGGGGTCGCACAGAGTCAGACATGACTGAAGTGACTTAGCAGCAAAATACTTGGGAGCAAAGTCATTATAAAGTTTGGTAATGTATCTCTTTCAGGTTTTAGGTACAATTCCTTTCTCCATTTTTGGATGAGGAGATGAGTTCAATGAGATTAAGCAATGGCAGATACCATATGACAAATTAATGGCAGAACTGGGATTCAAACTCAGATCTGTCTACACACCTTGTACTCCTAATCACAGAGTTTTAAATAACTATATAAGTGTCAGACAATCTCATGTAAAAGTATTAAAATAAGCTCTGGAGATCAGATACAGAGGTTTATCAAATCAAAACGGAAACAAATTTCTGTACTGAACCAAGTTCTGTAACTCATTTGGTGAAACAGGCAATAATTTCAAAGTAAGTAGGGGCTTTCAGATACATCTCTACAAAAACAGCTTAACAATAGCAGATATATTAAACAATTGAGATGCTTAAGAAATTAGCTTCCTGGAAATACGAACATGCTGAAACTGGTTTAAACAAGTTAAATGCTTGACATGTGATACTGAAGATCCATGAGAAACATAATTAGTTCTCAGACTGGAGCATGAGATTATAGAAAAGGATTAAAAAGACTACAGTACCATCAGTTCAGTCATGTATGAGTGTTTGCGAACCTGTGGACTGCAGCATAACAGGTTTCCCTGTCCAACACCAGTTCTCGGAGCTTGCTCAAATTCATGTCCATCAAGTTGGTGATGCCATCCAACCATCTCATCCTCTGTTGTCTCCTTCTCCTCCTGCCTTCAATCTTTCCCAGCATCAGGGTCTTTTCAAATGAGTCAGTTCTTCGCATCAAGTGGCCAAAGTATTGGATTTTCAGCTTCAGCATCAGTCCTTTCAATGAATATTTAGGACTGATTTCCTTTAGGATGGACTGGTTGGATCTCCTTGCAGTCCAAGGGACTCTCAAGAGTCTTCTCTTGAGTCTTGAGTCAAGACTCAAGTAAGTCTTGGGCATGACTTGAGTAAGTCATGGCTTGAGTCTTAAGCATGACTTGAGTAAGTCATGCCCAACTCAAATCTTCTTTTGAGTCTTCTGTGTACACTACAGTTGGAGTATACACCACAACACAACACCATAGTACCATATATGTATTTAAATTTAAAAAGCATTATTCTTATTTTTGATTTGATAACTTGTTTAAATGTACTTATGAATATTCATACTGTGAATCTTGATATGAAAAATCTGAGGTAAGTAGATTATATGTTTTAATTTTCATATTATCACTGCATAGAATGAGACAAAAGAGGAGTAATACCTTAACTAGTAAAAAAGTTATTGGATTCTAGATGGAGGGGTTGACTTAGATCATATCTAAATGGCCTACTGGTTTCCCTACTTTCTTCAATTTAAGTCTGAAATTTTCAATAAAGAGTTCATGATCCAGGCCATAGTCAGCTCCCAGACTTGTTTCTGCTGACTGTATAGAACTTCTCCATCTTTGGCTGCAAAGAACATAACCAATCTGATTTTGGTATTGACTTGGTGATGTCCATGTATAGAGTCATCTCAGGAGTTATTGGAAGAGGGTGTTTGCTAAGACCACTGCATTCTCTTGGCAAAATTCTGTTCACCTTTGCACTGCTTCATTTTGTACTGCAAGGCCACACTTGCCCATTACTCCAGGTATCTCTTGACTTCCTACTTAGCATTCCTATCCCCTGTGATGAAAAGGACATCTTTTATTGGTATTAGTCCTAGAAGGTCTTGTAGGTCTGCAAATCCCTTATGATTATACAGTGGAAGTGCCAAATAGATTCAAGACACTAGATCTGATAGACAGAGTCCTGAAGAACTATGGATAGAGGGATGTAAAATAGTACAGAAGGCAGTGATCAAAACCATCCCCAAGAAAAATAAATGCCAAAAGGCAAAATGGTTGTCTGAAAAAGTATTACAAATTGCTGAGAAAAGAATAGAAGTGAAAGGCAATGGAGAAAAGGAAAGATATACCCATCTGAGTGCAGTGTTTCAAAGAATACCCAGGAGAGATAAGAATGGCTTCCTCAGTGATAGGTACAAAGAAATAGAGGAAAACAATAGAATGGGAAAGACTAGAGATTTCTTCAAGAAAATTAGAGATATCAATGGAACATTTCAAGCAAAGATAGGCACAATAAAGGACAGAAATGTAACAGAAGCAGAAGCTATTAAGAAGAGGCGGCAAGAATACACAGAACTATACAAAAAAGTTCTTAATGCTCCAGATGCTGTGCTCACTCACAAAGAGCTAGACATCCTGGGGTGTGAAGTCAAGTAGGCCTTAGGAAACATTACTAAGAACAAAGCTAGTGGAGATGATGGAATTCCAGCTGAGCTATTTCAAGTCCTAAAAGAAGATGCTGTGAAAGTGCAGCACTTAATATGCCAGCAAATTTGGGAAATTCAGCAGTGGTCACAGGCCTGGAAAGTCAGTTTTCATTTCAATCCCAAAGAAGGGCAATATCAAAGAATATTCAAACTACGGCACAATTGCATTAATGTCACATGATAACAAGGTAATGCTCAAAATCCTTCAAGCTAGGCTTCAGCAGTACATGCAAGAACCAAGAACTTCCAGATATACAAGTTGGATTTAGAAAAGGCAGAGGAAACAGAGATCAAATTGCCAACATTTGTTGGATCACAGAAAAAGTAAGGGATTGCTGGATCATAAGGCAGTTCTATTTCCAGTTTTTTAAGGAATCTCCACACTGTTCTCCATAGTGGCTGTACTAGTTTGCATTCCCACCAACAGTGTAAGAGGGTTCTCTTTTCTCCACACCCTCTCCAGCATTTATTATTTGTAGACTTTTGGATCGCAGACCTTCTGACTGGTGTGAAATGGTACCTCATAGTGGTTTTGATTTGCATTTCTCTGATAATGAGTGATGTTGAGCATCTTTTCATGTGTTTGTTAGCCATCTGTATGTCTTCTTTGGAGAAATGTCTATTTAGTTCTTTGGCACATTTTTTGATTGGGTCGTTTATTTTTCTGGAGTTGAGCTGTAGGAGTTGCTTGTATATTGCCTTATGATCCAGCAACCCCACTGCTGGGCATACACACTGAGGAAACCAGAAGGGAAAGAGACACGTGTACCCCAATGTTCATCGCAGCACTGTTTATAATAGCCAAGACATGGAAGCAACCTAGATGTCCATCAGCAGATGAATGGATAAGAAAGCTGTGGTACATATACACAATGGAGTATTACTCAGCCATTAAAAAGAATACATTTGAATCAGTTCTAATGAGGTGGATGAAACTGGAGCCTATTATACAGAGTGAAGTAAGCCAAAAGGAAAAACATAAATACAGTATACTAACGCATATATATGGAATTTAGAAAGATGGTAACAATAACCCTGTGTACGAGACAGCAAAAGAGACACTGATGTATAGAACAGTCTTATGGACTCTGTGGGAGAGGGAGAGGGTGGGAAGATTTGGGAGAATGGCAATGAAACATGTAAAATATCATGTAGGAAACGAGTTGCCAGTCCAGGTTCGATGCACGATGCTGGATGCTTGGGGCTGGTGCACTGGGACGGCCCAGAGGGATGGTATGGGGAGGGAGGAGGGAGGAGGGTTCGGGATGGGGAACACATGTATACCTGTGGCGGATTCATTTTGATATTTGGCAAAACTAATACAATTATGTAAAGTTTAAAAATAAAATAAAATCAGAAAAAAAAAAAAAGAAAAAGTAAGGGAATTCCAGAAAAACATCTACTTCTACTTCACTGACTACGCTAAAGCCTTTGACTGTGTGGATCATAAAAACTGTGGAAACTTAAACAGATGGAAATACCAGACCACCCTACCTGTCTCCTGAGAAAGCTGTAGGCAGGTCAAGAAGCAACATTTAGAACTGCACATGTAACAATGGACTGGTCCAAAACTGGGAAAGGAGTATGTCGAGGTTGCATACAGTCACCCTGTTTATTTAATTTCTATGTAGAGTACATCATGTGAAATGCCAGGCTGAATGAGTCACAAGCTAGAATCAAGGTTGCTGGGAGAAATATCAATAATCTCAGATGCACAGATGACACTACCCTTATGGCAGAAAGTGAAGAGTAACTAAAGAGACTCTTGATAAAGATGAAAGAGGAGAGTGAAAAAGCTGACTTAAAACTCAGTTCAGTTCAGTTGTCAGTCGTGTCTGACTCTCTGCAACCCCATGAACCTCAGCATGCCAGGCCTCCCTGTCCATCACCAACTCCCGGAGTTCACTCAAATCCATGTCCATTGAGTTGGTGATGCCATCCAACCATCTCATCCTCTGTTGTCCCCTTCTCCTCCTGCCCTCAATCTTTCCCAGCATCAGGGTCTTTTTAAATGAGTCAGCTCTTCACATCAGGTGGCCAAAGTATTGGAGTTTGAGCTTCAGGATCAGTCCTTCCAATGAACACCCAGAACTGATCTTTAGGATGGACTGGTTGGATCTCCTTGCAGTCCAAAGGACTCTCAAGAATCTTCTCCAGCACCACAGTTCAAAAGCATCAATTCTTCAGCACTCAGCTTTCTTTATAGTCCAACTCTCACATCCATACATGACCACTGGAAAAATCATAGCCTTGACTAGATGGACCTTTGTTGGCAAAATAATATCTCTGCTTTTCAATATGCTGTCTACATTGGTCATAATTTTTCTTCCAAGGAGTAAGTGTCTTTTAATTTCATGGCTGCAATCACCATCTGCAATGATTTTGGAGCCCAGAAAAATAAAGTCTGACACTGTTTCCACCGTTTCTCTACCTATTTCCCATGAAGTGATGGGACCGGATGCCAGGATCTTCATTTTCTGCATGTTGAGCTTTAAGCCAACTTTTTCACTCTCCTCTTTCATCAAGAGGCTCTTAATTCTTCTTTGCTCTCTGCCATAAGGGTGGTGTCATCTGCATATCTGAGGTTATTGATATTTCTCCCAGCAATCTTGATTCCAGCTTGTGTTTCATCCAGCCCAGCATTTCTCATGATGTACTCTGCATATAAGTTAAATAAGCAGGGTGACAATATACAGCTTTGACGTACTCCTTTTCCTATTTGGAACCAGTCTGTTGTTCTATGTCCAGTTCTAACTGCTGCTTCCTGACCTGCATACAGGTTTCTCAAGAGGCAGGTCAGGTGGTCTGGTATTCCCATCTCTTTCAGAATTTTCCACAGTTTATTGTGATCCACACAGTCAAAGGCTTTGGCATAGTCAATAAAGCAGAAATAGATGTTTTTTTAACTCTCTTGCTTTTATGAGTATACAGCGGATGTTGACTTAATACTAAACATTCAAAAAACTAAGATCATGGCATTCAGCCCCATCACTTTGTGGCAAATTGATGGGGAAAAAAAATGGAAACAGTGAGAGACTTTATTTTCTTGGGCTCCAAAATCATTGCAGACAGTGACTGCAGCAATGAAATTAAAAGAAGCTTGCACCTTGGAAGGAAAGTTATGACAAACCTAGACAGTGTATTAAAAAGCAGAGACATCACTTTGCCAACAAAAGTCTGTCTAGTCAAAACTATGGTTTTTCCAGTAGTCATGTATGGATATGAGAACTGGACCATAAAGAATCCTGAGCACCAAAGAATTGATGCTTTGGAACTGTGGTGCTGGGGAAGACTCTTGAGAGTCCCTTGGACTGCAAGGAGATCCAACCAGTCAATTCTAAAGGAAATCAGTCCTGAATATTCATTGGAAGGACTGGTGCTGAAGCTGAAGCTCCAATATTTTAGCCACCTGATTTGAAGAAATGACTCACTGGAAAAGACCCTGATGCTGGGAGAGATTAAAGGCATAAGGAGAAAAGGCAGCAGAGGATGAGATGGTTCGATAGCATCATTAACTCAATGGACATGAATCTGAGCAAACTCCAGTAGCTAGTGGAGAACAGGGGAGTCTGGCGTGCTGCAGTCCAAGAGTCAGACACGACTTAGTGGCTGAACAACAACAACAATAACAATATGGGTGCTTAACATGTATCTCTTCAAGGATTAAATCATATGATGCTGATGCTGGCCTTTATCACCCCCTGAAGGAGTTCAGGGAGGATAGAAGAAATGAGGAACTTTGTGCTCTGGAATAAAATGGCAGGACAGGTCTTCAGATAGTTAAATATTTCAGGAGCTGATTTTACAAGCCCTACTCTTTTATCTCTTCATATCTACTAAAATACTAAAACCCTTCATGGTGAGGACTATTTCTCATGACTAGCAGAAGCTTCACAAGACTAGCAGAAACTTTCTGAAAAAAATATGTGCTTGATTGCATGTACTCTCCATTCATCAAAATCACTTATCCTTCCCTCCGTTCTCTTTGGAGCAATTTCTCAGAGCTATCTGAGGTGCTGTCTCCCAGGCTGCAGTACTCATTTTGCCCCTAATAAAACTTAACTTGCAACTCTCACATTGTACATTTTTTAAAGTGGATATAGGTTATCAATAAGACTGCTGCTACTGCTGTCGCTTCAGTCGTGTCCGACTCTGTGCGACCCCAGAGACAGCAGCCCACCAGGCTCCCCTGTCCCTGGGATTCTCTAGGCAAGAACACTGGAGTGGGTTGCCATTTCCTTCTCTAATGCATGAAAGTGAAAGTGAAGTTGCTCAGTCACGTCTGATTTCGAGACCCCATGGATTGCAACCTACCAGGCTCCTCCATCCATGGGATTTTCCAGGCAAGAGTACTGGAGTGGGGTGCCATCGCCTTCTCCCAATAAGACTAAGGTGGCACAAAAAATATATGGCATCATTCACTAGTTACTGTACTGTACATAATATCCCCAGATCTTATTCATCTTACAACCCTGCTTGTATTCTTTGGCAACATCTTCCCTTTTCTCTACCTCTAGACCCTGACAACCTCTCTGTTTCTTTGAGTTTTAATTTTTAAAATTTCATAGATAACTGAGATCATACAGTATTTGTCATTCTCTGATTCATTTCATTTAAACGTAATCCCTAAAGTTCCATCTCTGCTGTCACAAATGGCAGAATTTCTTTCTTTTCATGGCTGAATAATAGTCCATTATATCAGATGGTCCCTAGCTTATGATAGTTCAACTTATATAATTTTTCAACATTATGATGGTGCTACAGCAAAACTCATTTAGTAGAAACAAATTGAATTTTGATCTTTTCCTGGTCTAGTGATATTTGTTACCAGACTCTGCTGATGCTGGGCGGCAGCAGCTAGCTGTACCTCACAGTGAGCCATGCGATCACAATGGTAAATACACTTGCAACCATTCTGGTTTCCACTTTCAGTACAGTATTTAAAAAATTACAGGAGATATTCAATACTTTATTATAAAAGTCTTTGTGTTAGATGATTATGCCCAACTCTAGGCTAATGCAAGTCTTCTGAACATGTTTAAGGCAGGCGAGGCTAAACTTGATGATCAGTAGGTAGGTGTATTAAATGCATTTTCAACTTACAGTATTTTCAATGTATGATGGAATTGTCAGGACATAATCCCATCATAAGTTAAGGAAGATCTATATGTATACCACATTTTCTTTATTCATTCATCCATTAATGGACAATTGGTTGTTTCCCTATCTTGGCTGTTGTAAATAATACTTTAATGAATATAGGTGTTTTCTTTTTCTTTGGATAATTACCCAGATGTGGAACTTGTGGATCACAGGGTAGTTCTCTAGGTCAGGAATATCCTCTGGAGAAGGAAATGGCTACCCACTCCAATATTCGTACCTGGGAAATCCCATGGACAGAGGAACCTGGCTGGCTGCAGTCCATGGAGTTGCAAGGCCTGGACACAACTTAACAATGAAACCACCAGAGTAGCTCTATTTTTAATTTTTTTGGGAACCTCCACACTATTTTCTGTAGTGACTATTTTTTCCTTCAAACACTGAATATATTCTACTCTTTCCTGGACAGTAAGGTTTCTGCTGCAAAACCCAATCATAGTCTCATGGGAGTTCTCCTATATGTGAACATTTTTCTCTTGCCTCTCTAAAAATTCTCCCTTTGTCCTTAATTTTAGACAGTTTTATTATATTGTGTCTTGGTAGAACATATTTTTGAGTTGAAATTTTTTGGAGAGCTATAAGCTTCATGTCAGAGAAGCCAATGGCACCCCACTCCAGTACTCTTGCCTGGAAAATCCCATGGACGGAGGAGCCTGGTGGGCTGCAGTCCATGGGGTTGCTAAGAGTCAGATACAACTGAGAGACTTCACTTTCACTTTTCACTTTCATGCATTGGAGAAGGAAATGGCAACCCACTCCAGTGTTCTTGCCTGAGAATCTCAGGGACAGGGGAGCCTGGTGGGCTGCCGTCTATGGGGTCACACAGAGTCGGACACGACTGAAGCGACTTAGCAGCAAGTTTCATGTACTTGGAGTTGTAAACCTCACCCAAGATTTAAGAAATTCTCATCTTTTAAAATAATAAACTTTCTGCCCCCCTTTCCATCTCTTCTCCTTCTGGGATGCACAGATTACTTCTTTTAATAGTTTCCTATAGTTCACTTAGATTTCTTCACTCTTTTTCATTCTTTTGTTTCTTGTTTGCCTCTGACAGGATAATTTCAAATGACCTGCTTTCTACTTTACCAATTCTTTCTATTCTTTGATCAAGTCTACTCTTGCTCTCTATTGCATTTTTCATTTCATTCATTGCATTCTTCTGCTCCAGAATTTCTATTTGGTACATATACATGTATACACAGAAAGTTCAACAAATCAGGTGTTCTTGAGTCCTGATTTTTTTGAATTGTCTCTTGTTTGTTAAACTGTCTTTTTTTGACTCTTGTAGCTCACTGAGATTTCTTAAAACAGCTATTTGTTCCAATATTTTTTGTGGCAAACTGCAGATCTCCATTTCTGTGGTGTTAATATCTAGGACGGAGAAGGCAATGGCAACCCACTCCAGTACTCTTGCCTGGAAAATCCCATGGACGGAGGAGCCTGGTAGGTTGCAGTCCATGGGGTCGCTAGGAGTCGGACACGACTGGGCGACTTCACTTTCACTTTTCACTTTCATGCATTGGAGAAGGAAATGGCAACCCACTCCAGTGTTCTTGCCTGGAGAATCCCAGGGACGGGGGAGCCTGGTGGGCTGCCATCTCTGGGGTTGCAGAGTCAGACACGACTGAAGCGACTTAGCAGCAGCAGCAGTATCTAGGACATTATGTGGTGTGCCATGTCTTTGATGACTTGCATCGCTCTCTTCACATATGAAGAAGCATTTGCCTACTTCAGTCTCTATTGACTGGCTTCAGGAGAGAAATACCTCTGTCAGCCCTGTTAGGGATCTTGAGGCTAAGATTGTATACCTCCTCTAGATCCAGCAAAATCAGGCTGAATGCTGACAGTCGCCCATTCACTTTCCTTAGGGCAATGCTGAATGCTCAGGTTTGTGTGCCTTCTTTCAGTCCCATGGAGTTGAGCCAGCTTTTGTGCTTGCTCACTAGTCTACTGAAAAAGCTTGCCCCTGCTGCCCTTGAAGGCAAGTGCATGACCTCGCACGAAGTGGGAGTGTGTGTGGGTGATGTGAATGGAGTCTGGGGGCCAGCTGGAAGGACCAATAGGCAGGTTACCCCTAGTAGCTTGTGGTGGGCTTCCTGATGGAGTCTGCAACACAGTTAGTAGGATCCACATCTCTTTAGTGCCCACCAAGAGCCTGACTGCTAGTTTTCCAGCTGCTCCCCACCTCTTAGTTATACAGCACACTTCAGTATTCTGGATAGGTTGAGAAAGAAGTGGGTCTCTTTAGCAGCAACCCACACAACGGGGAAGCCTGGGAACACACTCACAGACTCTCTCTGTTCCCTGTAGGAGAAACTGTGGTCAAAGAAGATCTCTCTTGGCACTGAGTTATGCTGCCTTGGGGGAGGAGTAGTGTGGGTAAAGTGAGACTCTTCCTTTTATGCTTTTCAATGTGTACATTCTCAGATTTTCTTTTTCTGCTCCAACAGTGTGCTGGAACTTCTACACTAGACTTCTGACTTGTGAGATTCTCAATACCAGGGTTCTTTAGGAACAAGGTGATGGGAAATTTTTATTTCACCATTTTGATGTTGTAACTTTCTTTGAGTAAGAATTTACAGTAGATATTAAGTTCTTCCAATTCTAAATTTCTATGTTTTTCATTTGTCTCTAATACTGAAAATTTTACTTTTCTACTTACACAAGTATTGCTCTACTTTTCTATTTTTCCTATTGAGCAGAATAAATTACTATTAGGACTGGAAACATGAGCCAGTTACTAGCCTACTTTGAAATCCTTTCTTATGTTGGTATCTTACATTATTTCATCATAATTTTCATAGAAAGTGTTTCAGAAGTGATCATCAAATTGTCCTGCTCAAATAGCCCTCTATTAGAGATTTCTCATTTCTCTTGGATTGGCTACTTCAATCTTTCAGAAAATTAGAAGTCTTTGTCATATTTTGAAAAATTTTAGGCACATGTGCAATATTTAAACAGTAGTATAGCAATACACTACAGATTTTTTAAAAGAAAATAGCTACTCTTTAAAGTTCTCTAAAATTTCTAAAAATAGAATATCAATCATCAACATTAGAAAAAACTTTATACAAAGCTCTTATCTTATTAAAAGATTTTCCAAATGTAGCTACCTGTAGTAAATAAAGTGGATGAGCCAAGAAAATGTTATAAAAGTTAAAAAAAGAAAAAAATTATAAGTAGACCAAATTATTCATATAACATATGTTCATTCGTGTGTTAATATAATTACTTTTCACCCTACAAAGCCTATTTTAATATTTGCTTCTTCCCTTTGATTGAGAACATATGATTATGTTTATTTCCATCTTTGACAGCTTCAAAGTGCTTATCATTGAATTTACAGAATATTTATCTGCATTCATTTGATATGATGTTTAATTATTTCATAGTGTTCATTTTTCCAATTATTTTGTAAACTTCTGGTAGGCAGGATTAGTACCTACATTTTTCTTTTCTATACATATAACTCTCTTCATGTCAGCATACATGGTAGTTAACACAAAATATTATTTATGATCAATTAGACTAAGTAATTATACTCACTGAAAAGGAACTGCTGAACCAGAATAACAAGTTATGACTTACTGTTTTTCCCTTTAAATTTGGTTAGACCTCAATGAGAAATAGAAATGAATGTTTCTTGATCTTTGTTCTATTAAGTCCAAGTACTATTCCACGTCATAGGTAAAATGCCAAATATAAGTGACTTAGTTTAGAGTCTCTGGAATGCAGAATCTGAGAAAAGGGTCAGGATGGAAGTACTTTAACTGGAATGTAGTCTCAGAAAACAAGAATGAGTGAGATAAGGATGAAGGAAAAAGGAAAAGGCTCATAATCAAAGTCATTCCTGTAGAATGGAGGCTCGACTGTGTTGGGGTCTCCTGAGAGGCACCTAGACAGCCTTTCTAGTGCTGCCCACCTGAAGAATAGAAGCTGGAACTCATATATACTGTCTCCATGCCCATACTGTCCCTTGGCAACAATAACTCCACCTGCGGTTAGTTCTCCTAGAGCTAGAGAATGGCTAGGGAGAAAGAGGAAAGATAAATGCGGCATTTCTCTTTTGTGGTGGTGACAAGAATTTCCAGACCCAATTCCAACAGGGGTGTGTTCCTCATACCAACAAGCCAATTCTTCCCCACACCAACAAGTAATTCTCAGGACACCAGCACGGTGTCTGAGAATTCAACTCTATTCTAATTCTAAAAAAGATAGCACCATGTTTCACAGGCTGAGGACTCGATCCTACAAGACCATCCTCCACTTCAGATGTTAGTTGTTAGCCCAGGAAGGTACTTATGCTACTAACAAACTGGAGGTTCCAATGACTTCCTTTTTGGGTTTGATTAAATTGCTAGAATGGCTCACAGAACTCAGGAAAACTCATTTACCCATTAGATTACTGTATTATAAAAGGATATTAGAGGATTTGAATCAACAGCCATGTGAAGAGATATATAGGGCAATGTCCTATTCAACCTCAAGTCGCTCTCCTCTTCCCTGGAAATTAGGAGGTGAGACAAAGCTCCAACCCTCTAATCGCATAGTTGGCAACCAGCCCCTACCTTGAGTGGGATCCAAAGTCACCTTCCTTGAAGAACTGAGGACAAGAGTTTTTTTTAAGAATTGAGGACAAGAGTCCAAGTATTATCTCACTGCTCTTATCTCAGGAAATTCCAAATGTTTGGGAAGCTCTTGTCTAGGAATTGTGGCTGAAGGCCAAATTCAGATAACCAAACATATATATTTCCCCTATAAATTACAATATCGCAGGTGGGATGCAGAGAACAAACAAATTATATTCATTGACTACAATAACACAATTATAATTTCTTGTGCCTTGACCTGGGGTCTTGTCTGGGTTCTGCACACCAGCTTGTAAGAGGGGGCACTCACAAGATGAGAAAAAACAAGATAACACAAGTTATGGAAACTAAGTCGCATGGATAAGCACTGAAGGAACTGAAGGTGTTAGCTTAAAGAAAAGATAGGACAAAAAGATAGGTTTGGTCAGCTGCAGGGGAAGCTGAGCTTTTCTGGAGCTTTTTACTGCAGCTATGACTGAAGTCATGGACGGGCTGATGGGATGAGACACGGGCTATATGAAGCATCCTCTATAAGAAGTAATATTTAAGAAAATTTTAACAAGAATATTTTAAAACTTTCTTCTCAACCTTTGGAAATGCAACTCCAGTGAGGCCCCCCAAAAAAAATCAAAGAAAAACTGACTAGTAAATGGCTAAATATTAGAAGAGCAAGAGAACACACAAATCAGCATTTTTTTTTCAATTCACTATTCAGAGTTATATTTAGATGAGTGCAAAATGCATTTGGTCAACCACTTCACATTCAAATTCATGTGTGTGGAAATAAATTTGATCCATCTGTGTCTGAATTTTTATTTTTTAAACCACCAACATTTTCTTTTACAAGAACTGATTTCCAAGGAGTCTTATGATATCCCCAACTTACTGCCAAACCTCTCAAAAAGCCTAAAATGTGGAAGATGTACTGAACCTCCTCAAATATACTGGTTTTTAAATAAAAATAAGCAATAAACAAGCAAAACAATATCTGATTAGTCTGTTACAATGCAATCTGTGTTGAAATGAAGCATAAAAGAGGAAACGAGAAAGTTGTATATAGTATCTATTTTTAGTACATATACGCTTCAGTTCAGTTCAGGTCAGTTGCTCAGTCATGTCCGACTCTTTGCGACCCCATGAATTGCAGCATGCCAGGCCTCCCTGTCCATCACCAACTCCCGGAGTTCACTCAGACTCATGTCCATCAAGTCGATGATGCCATCCAGCCATCTCATCCTCTGTCGCCTGCTTCTCCTCCTGCCCTCAAACCCTCCCAGCATCAGGGTCTTTCCAATGAGTCAACTCTTCGCATGAGGTGGCCAAAGTACTGGAGTTTCAGCTTCAGCATCATTCCTTTCAATGAACACCCAGGACTGATCTCCCTTAGGATGGACTTGTTGGATCTCCTTGCAGTCCAAGGGACTCTCAAGAGTCTTCCCCAACACCACAGTTCAAAAGTATCAATTCTTCAGCATTCAGCCTTCTTCACAGTCCAACTCTCACATCCATACATGACCACTGGAAAAATGATAGCCTCGACTAGACAGACCTTTATTGGCAAGGTAATATCTCTGCTTTTCAATATGCTATCTAGGTTGGTCATAACTTTCCTTCCAAGGAGTAAGCGTCTTTTAATTTCATGGTTGTAGTTACCATCTGCAGTGATTTTGGAGCCCCCCAAAATAAAGTTAGCCACAGTTTCCACGGTTTCTCCATCTATTTCCCATGAAGTGATGGGACCAGATGCGATGATCTTCGATTTCTGAATGTTGAGCTTTAAGCCAACTTTCTCACTCTCCACTTTCACTTTCATCAAGAGGCTTTTTAGTTCCTCTTCACTTTCTGCCATAAGGGTGGTGTCATCTGCATATCTGAGGTTATTGAGATTTCTCCCAGCAATCTTGATTCCAGCTGGTGCTTCTTCCAGTCCAGCATTTCTCATGATGTACTCTGCATATAAGTTAAATAAGCAGGGTGACAATATACAGCCTTGATGTACTCCTTTTCCTATTTGGAACCAGTCTGTTGTTCCATGTCCAGTTCTAACTGTTGCTTCCTGACCTGCATATAGGTTTCTCAAGAGCCAGGTCAGGTGGTCTGGAATTCCCATCTCTTTCAGAATTTTCCACAGTTTATTGTGATCCACACAGTCAAAGGCTTTGGCATAGTCAAGAAAGCAGAAATAGATGTTTTTCTGGAACTCTCTTGCTTTTTCCATGATCCAGCAGATGTTGGCAATTTGATCTCTGGCTCCTCTGCCTTTTCTACAACCAGCTTGAACATCAGGAAGTTCACGGTTCATGTACTGCTGAAGCCTGGCTTGGAGAATTTTGAGCATTACTTTACTAGTGTGTGAGATGAGTCAATTGTGCGGTAGTTTGAGCATTCTTTGGCAATGCCTTTCTTTGGGATTGGAATGAAAACTGATCTTTTCCAGTCCTGTGGCCATTGCTGAGTTTTCCAAATTTGCTGGCATATTGAGTGCAGCACTTTCACAGCATCATATTCAGGATTTGAAATAGCTCAACTGGAATTCCATCACCTCTACTAGCTTTGTTCATAGTGATGCTTTCTAAGACCCACTTGCCTTCACATTCCGGGATGTCTGGCTCTAGGTGAGTGATCACACCATCATGATTATTTGGGTGGTGAAGCTCTTTTTTGTACAGTTCCTCTGTGTATTCTTGCCACCTCTTCTTAATATCTTCTGCTTCTGTTAGGTCCATACCATTTCTGTCCTTTATTGAGCCCATCTTTGTGTGAAATGTTCCCTTGGTATCTCTAATTTTCTTGAAGAGATCTCTAGTCTTTCCCATTCTATGGTTTTCCTCTATTTCTTTGCATTGATTGCTGAGGAAGGCTTTCTTATCTCTCCTTGCTATTCTTTGGAACTCTGCATTCAGATGCTTATATCTTTCCTTTTCTCCTTTGCTTTTTGCTTCTCTTCTCTTCACAGCTATTTGTAAGGCCTCTCCAGACAGCCATTTTGCTTTTTTGCATTTCTTTTCCATGGGGATGATCTTGATCCCTGTCTCCTGTACAATGTCAGGAACCTCCGTCCATAGTTCATCAGGCACTCTGTCTATCAGATCTAGTCCCTTAAATCTATTTCTCACTTCCACTGTATAATCATAAGGGATTTGATTTAGGTCATACCTGAATGGTCTAGTGGTTTTCCCTACTTTTTTCAGTTTAAGTCTGAATTTGGCAATAAGGAGTTCATGATCTGAGCCACAGTCAGCTCCTGGTCTTGTTTTTGCTGACTGTATAGAGCTTCTCCATCTTTGGCTGCAAAGAATATAATCAATCTGATTTAGGTGTTGACCATCTGATGATGTCCATGTGGAGAGTCTTCTCTTGTGTTGTTGGAAGAGGGTGTTTGCTATGACCAGTGCGTTCTCTTGGCAAAACTCTATTAGTCTTTGCCCTGGTTCATTTCATACTCCAAGGCCAAATTTGCCTGTTACTCCAGGTGTTTCTTGACTTCCTACTTTTGCATTCCAGTCCCCTATATATACTTAGATATGGTATAATGCAAATAACCTACACAACAAGTCATGTGTAAGCAGTTTGCATATGAACCTCTAGTTTAAATGTGGAATGGATGATCCAGGACAAATTTATGCTTACTTCTGAAAAATGACTTGAGTCATATAGGTTACCAACGAAGTTTCCCCATCTACCTCCTGGCTACTCCCTTGTCTCCTTACAGACTGCTCTGCCTCAGTCTATCCCATAACTATTGCTATTACTCAGGGGGGTTCCACCTAGATCCTTTGTTTCTTTAGTTCACCATGCTCCTGTAGAGTAATTTAATCCTATCGCATGGCATCACTGACCATTTAGATGACAATGACTTTCAGGCCTGTATCTTCAGCTTGGCTTTCGCTTTTGAAAAAGACTATTCCCGACTCTTCCACTTAGTCAATAAGTATTTCAGCGTTTCCGTAAGTACTCATCTTATGACCCAGAAACTTTTTTTGACTTCTTCTTCCTTCTTTGTCACTCCCTTTCTACTTCCAGTGAGCCCCCAAGTCAAGACCCTTCTTTCTCTTAAGCATCTCTCTAATCTAGTTCAAATCATCATTTTCTACCACCTGAATTACTGCAACACCTCCCTACTCAGGATAGCTTCCTCCAAACCACTCTATGCATAACTGTTAATGGCTCTTTCTACAACAGAAATCTGATCATACCTCTTTCTGGTTAAAACCACTTTTAACCATCACTTTTCATCACTTTTAGAATGAAGTCCAAATTTCTCAATGTAGTTACAAAGCCCTGAATTATCTAGCTTATTAGGTTTTCAAACTCTTCTCTGAATTCACCCCTGGCATTCTACTGTCCAAATATCTGAGTTGTTTTGTGTGTGTGTGTGTGTGTAATTTTTAAAAAATAGTCATGTTTTCTCACACATCCAGTGATATATACTCCCACACTTTCTTCTGATTAAAATTTATTCTCCTCCCTAGTCCAATCCCATCCAACTTCCTTGTCTCATCGATTTTTCCTGTTCCACTGACAGGACCATGCCAGCTTAAACGTCCTTTCTTCCACACTGGTTCTGCCAAGGCTGTTTGATGCCCCACTCACCTTGCACTTCCTCTCTTACAGCCCTTATTTATCACAATGTACTATAGCTGTTTCTTTGTCACTCTCTTTTAATACAGTTTAGACTCTCTATGAGGATTAAACCCCACTTCCTAGCAGGAGTCCCAACACATATTACACATGCAATAAATTACTGTTTAATATATTTAAATACTAATATACCATTTTAGATCCATAGTAACAGCATTACATCGGAGAAGATGATGGCACTCCACTCCAGTACTCTTGCCTGGAAAATCCCATGGACAGAGGAACCTGGTAGGCTGCAGTCCATGGGATCGCTAAGAATCGGACACAACTGAGTGACTTCACTTTCACTTTTCACTTTTATGCATTGGAGAAGGAAATGGCAACCCACTCCAGTGTTCTTGCCTGGAGAATCCCAGGGACGGGGGGAGCCTGGTGGGCTGCCGTCTATGGGGTCGCACAGAGTCGGACACGACTGAAGCGACTTAGCAGCAACAGCAGCAGCAGCAGCAATAGCCTTACATACAAAACAGACTATCATAGGTGCTAACTTACAAACTGCATTTAAGAATGTGTTTTCATTTTCTTCTTGTATCATCATTCATAGGAAAAATGTTTTAAGACTTATACAAATATAATGCTATTTTCCCTTTTGATGTGTAAACACACACATAATTTTTTTTCTGTTTTATCTGAACTTGGTGCTAAATGTATTGAGTATCTAATTACAGTACTTTGTCTTTTAATAGTTCTTTTATATACCTACTATAAATAAAGATGGAGAAGCTCTAAACAGTCAGCAAAAACAAGACCAGGAGCTGACTGTGGCTCAGACCATGAACTCCTTATTGCCAAATTCAGACTTAAATTGAAGAAAGTAGGGAAAACCACTAGACCATTCAGGTATGACCTAAATCAAATCCCTTATGATTATACAGTGGAAGTGAGAAATAGATTTAAGGTACTAGATCTGATAGATAGAGTGCCTGATGAACTAGGGACGGAGGTTCGTGACATTGTACGGGAGACATGGATCAAGACCATCCCCATGGAAAAGAAATGCAAAAAAGCAAAATGGCTGTCTGGAGAGGCCTTACAAATAGCTGTGAAAAGAAGAGAAGCGAAAAGCAAAGGAGAAAAGGAAAGATATAAGCATCTGAATGCAGAGTTCCAAAGAATAGCAAGAAGAGATAAGAAAGCCTTCTTCAGCGATCAATGCAAAAAAATAGAGGAAAACAACAGAATGGGAAAGACTAGGGATCTCTTCAAGAAAATCAGAGATACCAAAGAAACATTTCATGCAAAGATGGGCTCAATAAAGGACAGAAATGGTATGGACCTAACAGAAGCAGAAGATATTAAGAAGAGATGGCAAGAATACACAGAAGAACTGTACAAAAAAGAGCTTCACCACCCAGATAATCATGATGGTGTGATCACTCACCTAGAGCCAGACATCCTGGAATGTGAAGTCAAGTGGGCCTTAGAAAGCATCACTACAAACAAAGCTAGTGGAGGTGATGGAATTCCAGTTGAGTTGTTTCAAATCCTGAAGATGATGCTGTGAAAGTGCTGCACTCAATACGCCAGCAAATTTGGAAAACTCAGCAATGGAAAACCACAGGACTGGAAAAGGTCAGTTTTCATTCCAATGCCAAAGAAAAGCAATGCCAAAGAATGTTCAAACTACTGCACAATTGCACTCATCTCACATATTAGTAAAGTAATGCTCAAAATTCTCCAAGCCAGGCTTCAGCAGTACATGAACCGTGAACTTCCTGATGTTCAAACTGGTTGTAGAAAAGGCAGAGGAGCCAGAGATCAAATTGCCAACATCTGCTGGATCATGGAAAAAGCAAGAGAGTTCCAGAAAAACATCTATTTCTGCTTTCTTGACTATGCCAAAGACTTTGACTGTGTGGATCACAATAAACTGTGGAAAATTCTGAAAGAGATGGGAATACCAGACCACCTGACCTGCCTCTTGAGAAATCTGTATGCAGGTCAGGAAGCAACAGTTAGAACTGGACATGGAACAACAGACTGGTTCCAAATAGGAAAAGGAGTACGTCAAGGCTGTATATTGTCACTATGTTTATTTAACTTATATGCAGAGTACATCATGAGAAATGCTGGACTGGAAGAAACACAAGCTGGAATAAAGATTGCCAGGAGAAATATCAATAACCTCAGATATGCAGATGATACCACCCTTATGGCAGAAAGTGAAGAGGAACTCAAAAGCTTCTTGATGAAAGTGAAAGAGGAGAGTGAAAAAGCTGGCTTAAAGCTCAACATTCAGAAATCGAAGATCATGGCACCCAGTCCCATCACTTCATGGGAAATAGATGGAGAAACAGTGGAAACAGTGTCAGACTTTATTTTTCTGGGCTCCAAAATCACTGCAGATGGTGACTGCAGCCATGAAATTAAAAGACGCTTACTCCTTGGAAGGAAAGTTATGACCAACCTAGATAGCATATTCAAAAGCAGAGACATTACTTTACCAACAAAGGTCGGTCTAGTCAAGGCCATGGTTTTTCCAGTGGTCAGGTATGAGTGTGAGAGTTGGACTGTGAAGAAGGCTGAGCGCCGAAGAATTGATGCTTTTGAACTGTGGTGTTGGAGAAGACTCTTGAGAGTCCCTTGGACTGCAAGGAGATCCAACCAGTCCATTCTGAAGGAGATCAGCCCTGGGATTTCTTTGGAGGGAATGATGTTAAAGCTGAAACTCCAGTACTTTGGCCACCTCATGCGAAGAGTTGACTCATTGGAAAAGACTCTGATGCTGGGAGGGATTAGGGGCCAGAGGAGAAGGGGACGACAGAGGATGAGATGGCTGGTTGGCATCACTGACTCGATGGATGTGAGTCTGAGTGAACTCCGGGAGTTGGTGATGAACAGGGAGGCCTTGCGTGCTGCAATTCATGGGGTCGCAAAGAGTCAGACACGGCTGAACGACTGATCTGATCTGATAAATAATCATTGCTTTTTAGAGCATACTGAAAATCCTCAAGTAAATTACATTTGAGACAAGAAAACAGAGAGTGTATGAAGGTTACGATTTTTAGGACAGATAAAATACTAAGAGTTGAATTAGAACTAGATTACAGAGATGTTTAATCTTCCATGCTTTAAAAGTGAATAAAGCATCTTTTTTTTGGAGAAATATTGCCTATGACATCAAGAAAATGTTTATAGATGTTCTAAGACAAAAGCTAACTTCTATATTTTTCAAATCTACAAAAGTTATACGAAGTGGGATAGGATTGTAAAGATATACTTCCACTGACCTTCCTTTCTGTTCCTAACAGAAACACATTTACTATTGATGACAGAATGCCTATAGTGGATTAAGCTATTAAAATATTACCACATGTTTATAGGGACATATATTTTTAATATGGAGATACTTTGTGACTTTTAGGAATATATCTTTCATCTATAGCTAAAAAAGAGAATTTTACTTCTTATAGAGAAATCTAGTTAAAAGGAAACTGTTACTTTACGTCATTTTATAATAGTCTGTTCATGATAGATCTACTTAGATAAAATTATTTTGAAATTCACGGTACATCTACACAGTTGAAAATGCAAAAAATTTGGGAAAAAATTGTTTTTCAGTGGAGGATCTCAAATAGAAAATAAGAATTTGACTTAAACAAGAAATCCTTTAGTTTAGCAGTTTGATTAAGGTACAGAAGCTTCAAAATTATCAAATATCCACTTCTATTGGCTTCTTAATACGTTTAAATCTAATTTTAAGTGTAGCGTTGCTTCCCAGTTTTTCTTAATGAATTGTAGCCCCCAAAATTGGTCTTCAAAAATTATGAGCTGACAATTTAAATTAGAAATACACTGATATCATATTTTCAGGTTGAACAATTATGTCAAGTAATTAAATTTATGAGCTATAAAGGAACATTAAGAAATTTACATTTATATTCCATTACCTTTTTTAAAAATGGAAATTATTCCATTTTTTTCTGATGGACTGGTACAAGTTGCAAATCAGATTTTAAAAGTCCCTGTCAATTTTAACAGCTAGTGGGGAAAAAAAAAAAAAAATACAAGGCATTCTATGAAGTGGAAAGAGTACTAAATATTCTAAACTTTAGTAAGAAGCTAAATATGTTCTCATATCAATGCCTCTTAGACCTATCTCTAAAGTAGATTTTCTTGAAATTCCCTATCATCACCATTTAAATGATTAACTTCTGAATAATTTTCTTATGTTCACCTTGTTTCCCTACTCTTAGTTATGGGTCTTGATTTGGGGACCCTGCCATGAATACCTCTGTGGTATTCTGTGTGATAGAATAGTGAGATTTTAGTGTTTTAAATTGGATAAAACCTTCATTAATCATACTCTGTTAAAGGTATTAAGTTTATTAGGTCAAAATGACAGAGCACACTGCTGAGAAGACAATAAGTGCTTGTTAAATAATTACTTGATAGTCCAATTACCTGAAATATCTGATATTTTTTTAAATCTATAAAATTGATATAAAATATGACATAATCAGCTTTCTAGGTAATTCGATGAAAACAAGATAGACTTTTTAAAAATCAGAATTACTGGAATGAGTGTAACTGTTTAAACAGATGTCATCCCCACCCCCCCAAAAAAAAACCCATGCATTAAGTGAATCAATTTATTTTCTTGGCGCAAATGTGGGAAATCCAAATGCCAAACAAGAAGAAAAACTTTACCAAAGACTAAAAATTACAACTGATAAGATGATGCAACAGTTCTTTGACCCCCACATAAGCTGGTTCTGTGGTAGGATAAAAACTGTTTTATAAGAGAAACCAAGTTTATAAAAATCAAGACTACTAATGAAAAACAGACTTCTGAGGTTTTAAATGATCTGATTTTTCTGTTCTTCTTTTACTGTGTTTGGAAATGACAGCAGAAATCATGAAATATAAGCATAAAAGTAGTTTGGAATATTTCTAACCTCTATCACAAGACAATTACTGGTTGAGAGTTCTTTCTTAATAACCCAACATGATTCATCTTGCGTTTTCCTTGTCATCTCCTTCACTGTTGCCACATAGAATACTTTGTACCTGGTTCTTTTCTGCGGCCACAAAAATGAACCATTTCGTGGGGAGCTCTGAGAGAGAAAAATCTATTTGATAATGAGGCTATATCCCTAATTTTGTCAATTAAAAGTGGAAAGCTATAAATAATATAAGAAGAAAAACACAGCTGTGTGAATCTTGGCACGACAGTGTGAAGCTATCCCTACTGTTTGCTGCTTTTCCCACATCCCCCTTTCCAATGCATTTAAATTCATTGCTCTGGCGGCTTCAGTTTGGGCCCCAGTTTTGACTAAATCTAACAGCCCAAAGAAAAACACAGCTGAAACCACTGCCTGGTGGTTTAACTCACAGCCCCAAATGATAGGCCTCCAACAGAGCCCAGCAGGTTTTCAGCAAGAAGGCTCATGAATAGAGTTCCTTTTGGAAAGTGAAGAGTTTGATAAAAAGTCAGAAACAGAGGCTTTACCATAGCTGTCTTAGGAGAGTTTGCATAGCCCTGCTAGAAAGAAACAAGGCAATGTTCTAGTCCCCTACTATAAGAAATATCTGATAGATTTCTCTGGTACTTTAAAACTGACTTATTCTATGTTAAAATGCTAAAACCACAAGGAAATGACAAATTCACATGCAAAACGAAGAGCTGAACTGTGCACAGCTATTTCATTTGTATTTGATTTATTCTCATTCAGTTCTGAAGACCTGTGGGTCAGTGATCATTCCTGAACTAGCAAACCTAAAGCCTTTATGGAAATTTTGTCCTTGAGTCTGCCCTTCTCTATAGGGTTGAACTACAGATTATCTCCTCATCAGCTGTGATCCAAGGATCTCCAAAAAATACATATATATTCAAAGGTATATAAACAGAAGATAATCAGCTGAAATGTGGTTTTATTTAGAAACACTTCTGTTTTCAGAGATCTGATGGTAAATTCCTTCTGAGACTGTCAAAGATGGCACCAATGTCATGATTAAATCTCTAGGACACCTCAAAAAGAGGACTAAACTGCTTTTCTCTGTTGCTACTCCTCTGTGCAATATTTCTGACAAAGTTATTGATTCTTTCCAGGAGCATATAGAAAAGAGAGGGCTGCCTCTTTTAGAGTCAGGATTGGGCTCAGTGGAAAAGTAGATTTTGTTCTGCTTATAGGTAAACAGGTAAAATTGACATAGGCTACAGTCAATACACTGCAAAATCCACGAGGAGAGGTTATTTGTGCCTTAACACTGCGAAGTTCATGAGCCAACAGCTGGTCTGAGGCATTTCCCTGGTCCTCCTTCTGGATTGCTGGTGGGCAATTTGGGATTTCAGTGTAATTTTTTTATTACCCTTTTAAACCTTTGGGAGAGGGTTATCTCAGAAGGCAACTTTTTCTTTCTGTGTCTCGCTTCCCTCTCAGCCACTAGACTAAGTCATGGATATTGTATATGCATTAGAAAATGATTAATTCATTCTGTTCCATGTTATTGAAATTTTAATGTGAATATTATAAGAAAACATATCTAAATTGCACCTACTTCTCTTGCAGAAATAGATGACAAGAGGGTGACTAACACACAAGCAGAAGTAAGTTTTCTTCTATTTTGTGTTAAATATATGTCCAATCCAATCAGCTAAAAACACAACCAGCTCAATCTGATTGTGATGCAAAATATGATATCAATACAACTGTGCTGTATAAACTATTTAATGTGCTTTTCCTGACTGGATAAACAGTAAAATGGTGTCATTAAATTGTGACCTCTACCTTTGATTCTCCACCTACGAAATACTAACCCCTGGGAAAAACCTCTAATATAAACTACTGATTTTAGAGTCAAGATATGGTATTGATAGTTTCAGTTTAGTGGCTGGTGGAGTGTGACCATCACAGGTTGGGGCAGCCAGTGTTGGGATCCTGCAACAAGAAGGTGGAGGACAGACACCTCTTAAAGGTTCTCTGATGTGTGGAACCGAGAGCAGACCCTGAGGCCAGAGGCTTCACACACACATGCAGGACTTCAGGTTGAAAATGTGAACCAGGGGAGGCTGGGGTAGCTGCTAACAAAGGAGATACAAAATACAAGAAAATGAGCAAATGTGTCCATAAATGGAATAAGTATTGAATCGGATTCATGCAGACTCAGTAACCAATGGCCACATGAGTAGGCATACAGCAATGTAGAAAGAACAAAATACCAGAACGTGTCTCTCAAAACATTTCTAAAAATTTTATTGAAATTATAAACGTGAAATGGTTTGAAAACTAAATCCCTACATAAAAATAGTTTTTGCTACTTAATAAACTTTACTAAACAAACCAACTTTTATGTAGAATTAATTTTCTACTTCATTTTGAATATGTATATATGGGAATAAATATATAATAAAACTGGAAGTGAATGCTTCTTGAAATCAACCAGATGTAACAGAATACAGTAGAGACAGAAGTCTCAGTCATCCACACATTTATACTAATGTAGAGCTGCCCTGCCTGCGTCTGTGCATAATAGACAGATCACAACACTCTATTCTGGGGAAATTTACTTGTACCATTTGCTTTGGTTGATATGGATTCAGTAACTATTTGGTTGAATTTTTTCAGTTTTTAATAGATTGTTTTTGCATTCTCTAAATACCAACATCTTGGTGACTCCTTTGAGGGCAAGTAAGCTTCAGTACGTGCCTGAAGCTCTATTTACTGTGAAACAGTTTCTAGTATTTTTCAGCCTCTGTACATTATGTTCTTTCTAATATGGATGGAAAGCCTAGCACAATCCTCAGAAAGTATCTTGCAATTGTTTATACTCGAACTTTTTGAAGCAAAAATAAATGCTCCAGACATGAAAACTCCAGTCTTTGCCATACTGAAATATTTAATAGATACGCTATTAAAAAGGAGTTTTTGATATAATCTGATTGAGGTATAGAACACATATATATAATTTATTATAATGAATAATGGTTTATACATATATACATACCTTTATCTATCTATATGTCTATCTCCATCTAAACTTTAAAACTTTGGCCCTGAAAAGTGTTCCAATTTATATCATTTTTAGTGCAAAAAATTCTTCCCCAATAAATTAATTCTGATCCAAAGTGCTTAAGTAAGAGTGTTAAGTATCAGTTTTGTTATGAAAGATCTTTTGAACATATGAAGGAAAAGTACCTCAACACTAATTTCAAGTAAATGAAGCTATTAGATTGAACATCTCAATTCCATAGGGTTATAGATTGGTATTACTTAACAAAGACTCTCATTAACCCTCCAGAACCATTAACAATTCTACAAACAGATATAATTATACCTTAGTCATAGTTTCGGAGTGTATTTTGTCCTGGCATTTATGTTTTTCTTTAAAATGCAAAGGATTAGTAGTAGTTTCTTTTCTCTATTTAAACTGTTAGTAGGTGTTTATTTCTCTCAAAGGGCTAATGACATTGTACTTTTTATCCAAATATAAGACTTTTCCTTTTTTTCTTTATCCAGGCACAGAATGCAACCCCTAAGCAAAGGAAGCAGAGTGTGTACACAGCACCCGCCATGAAAGGTACTGTTCAGGTACTGTTTCGGGTTCTTGAGAGTGCTAAGTTCATGGCTGACAGGCATTCTGCTCTCAGACACCTTATACCTGCTTAAAAGCTACATCTAGTCTCACCTCTACAACTTGGTAATGTGACTTTCAGTAAGGTAATGTTATTTGAAACCTTGTTTAACCAAGAGTGAAACAGTTGAAGAAGGAATAACTAGATACGTCTCAAAATCATAGTCTGGATGTTTAGATTTTCCAGAATAATGACAAAAGTTTCCTTTTACCCTTTCTCACATGTTTTCCTTGCAGAGATTTTTGTAGAACCCCTAATTACTCTTGCCGATGTTCACAGTTAATTATCTTTTTTTTTTTTTTTTCCCAGGCTTAAGCAAAGTAGTTCTTGAATTTTGGACAGATACACTGTAAAGTGTTGCTTCATTATCCTGTGTCAGAAGCAGCTCTAAGAAACCCAATCAGACAGCTATTAGCTGTACATATAACAGCTGCTGAAATAACAACTAAGAAGGCTAGCTCAGGTTCCAGCATTCTCCCAGAGTTTCTACCCTTCCCCTCCAAATTAGAACTGCTAAAAGTACATCTAAGTGCATCCGAATTTTGACCAACATCAATTTCAGGGAAGGCTTCTTTCATTTCTCACACAAGAGTATCCCTGACATGAGGGAGAGTCCAGCAGCTCATGTTCCAGCCTGGCTCTTGGGCTGCTGGCCCAGGGGCTCATCATGCAGTCGTCCAGCTTTGTTTCAACTGCAAGAGAAGCCAGCTGAGCAGCTTACTCTGGAGTCTAGAGAGATGTCTAAATCGGGAGTGAAATTTTCCACTCTGTATTCTCTCTAGATTTGGGGCCTTTACAGAGAGGTGGGATATAAATGGACACATTAATAGCTACTTTCCATAAACTTCCTTCCTGCGCAGCTATAAAATATCATGCTTGCTTGTTCATGAGACTACAGTAAATAATGCAATCAGCATTGTAGTTCATTTCAGGGTAATTATTGAGGCTATTAGGCTTCCTTCTCTCAAGACCAGTGTAATCATTTTTGAAGATACTTTGCCTATTGTAAGCCATCTTGTACTTTTAAGACACGACAGTTTTGGCATGAATGGGCCTCAACGAAAGATATATGTTCACTCATTTAATGATTTCCTCTGTTCTATTTTGGGTTAGTTTAACTAAATAAAGACTGTTCTCATGTCCTTAGAGAATAATAGCATTAGTTTTAAAGGAAAATCTTAAAATCAAATCCCAAGGGCTCATAGTTTTCATTATATTTAGCTCTCTAATATCATAAGAATGTGGGACCCTAACATTTAAGGACATTAGTCATATTGTACATATTTTACACATATGATAATCTTTTTTTTTTTCATGAGTTAAAGACTTGAGAAAGCACAGAAATGCCTTCATGAGGCTATTGGGGGATAAGCCACTTAGGTCCTCATTTATTACCTGTAAATACCTAGGAGAGTCTCCTGCTTCTGATAAAAGAGAAATCAGTCCACTTGTCCCTTTAGAGACAGAAATGAATATTTCAGGACAGAATTAAGCAATAGTAACATATGGTGCATTGTGAGCACATTAAGAAACTTCAATCATAAGAAAGATGAATTAGTAAAGGAAATGTTACTGAAATGCAAAATCAATAATTCAATTGCTCTGAAATGTATAATTCTTCAAATTGCAGTGGAATATGCAATTATTGAGTGTATAAATATTTGCTGGGAGAGCAAAGTAGTACCAGGAGTGATTTATAGTTCTGAAAAAAATCACTCTGACCAAATGGTTTGGTCTGACTAGGGTTTCGTAAATGACCCAGTGAGTAGCTAGTTAGTAAAACAAAACAAACTAGCCAGATTCCCTTCTTCTCTCATATTAGGTTCTGAGGAGTTACTGGACACAGAGGCCAAAGTGACAGGAGAGAGATGCTACATCTACCAAATGTCATTGCAATTAATGCCCAGATAGACTCATCTCCCAGCTCCTATATTCATTTATTTTTCCCCCTTTCAATTACTATGGTATTTATGGCCCCACCAGATTTCTGGAAATAGAGACATGTCCAGGTTACCTCTTATGATGAAAGTTCTATGTGAAAGTTCAGAGGTGGGCAGAGGGTAAGAAATAGAGCAGAGAAAACCATTTTAAACAGGTACGTTGTCAGGAATGATAGACTAATGACCTCCAAATTTATATCTGTAGGCCTAACGTATCTCCTGAACCTCAGACTTTCTAACTAGCTACCAATTTTTTTCACTTGAACGAATGACACTTATTGAAACGTCTCAAATTTAACACGTCCAAAACCAAACTCATTGGTTCTTTTTTGGGTCTTCCCCATCTCAATAAATCTTATGCAGCCGTCGAAAACAAAAATCTTTGCACAATCCTTGACTACTCCCCATTACCAAAGCATCATCTACTCGTGTTAGTGCCGATTTCAAGAATGACCCCTACTCTGTTCTCTGGATCTTGCATTGCTATTGCCTTGTGTGACCACCATTCTTTCTTGCCTTGGCTGCTGAAGTCGCCTACCTACTACTCTCCTGTTTCTGCTCCTGACCCTCTACAAGCTAATCTCTGCACACAAACCAGAGTAATGCCTCTAACCCACAGATGTGATCATGCGATCCCCTTGATCAAATCCTCAAAAACTTCCTGTCACATTCAGAATACAATGAAAAATCCAATCATGGCTTACAACTCCCTGAATGAGCTGCACTGGTCTTTCTCTTTGATCTTATCTCCTTTCATACTGCCCCTGTTCACATTAGGGTTCAATGTCATGGACTTTTTCATTATTTATAAACATCTCAAGCACACTTTCATATCAGAGCATTTGTGCTTTCCACATTTTTTGCTTGAGAAACTCTTTACCCAGTGGCCTCACAGTTGGCTCAGCTACTGTGCCCTCCTCAGAAAGGTCTTTCTCTCTTGATAACTGCCCCTCCTACCATTGCTGTCTACATCCTTACAGCGCTACCTCAATTTTTTCCATGGCCCCAATCATTAGGTACCAATAATGAGGTGTCCATGATAACAGTCTTGTTCATTTGATATTCCCAGCATCTAGTACAGTTCCTGGCACAAAACAGGTGGTCAATAAAAACTTGTTGAATAACCATAATGAATTAGGGAATTCAGCCACATTGTCATCTGCTCAGGAGAGGATGTCCCTTAAACCTTGTTCTACTAATTGTCATACTTGTGACTCTGTTTCTGCTTCTCTTTGCTTTCCACTCTCTGGTTGATCCTCTTCATCCCCTTGGTAAGTTCTTCTCCATATGCTTCTGTTTTTCTATTTTTGCTTTTCCCCACTTCCCTTCCCTCTGATCAAAGAGAAAATCTGATTTGGAAAATTACTTACCATCAAGAATGATGCTTCAATTTTCCTGGATTCTTAACAAAGGTTATCTCATGGACCACTGGAATGATTAAGTGATTGCCTCTGACTAAAACCTGATTCTTCCAATAATTAGCTTGCGGCCAAGATGGCAGCATCATATGAAACAAACTTGGCAATGTAAATAGAAGAATCTGGACATGGTTTTCTTCCTTTAGAGATGTTTCATGATTAGATTGGAATATTGACTCTAAGAAAATAATAGCAGATTTAGCTCTTGGTCTTGCCACCTTTATAGCCACAACATTATAGTCATTCTAAGTTGTCAAGCTTAAAGAGTAACTAGTATAATTACCAAATGATGTATAAAATATCACTTCCATTTTTTCCACTGCATCTAACCTCAGAGTATTAGATTGGCTATGTTCTTTTGAAGGTTCTATTAACAATATATTAGGCTTGGGTTATAGCCAGATAATCAAAAGTTCCAGGTTTTTGCTGTAGCAAATCTAAAAACTGACCAGACTCCAGATATTCAATCACCTACGTAACATGTCTTTCTTATGTCATAGGAAGAAATCTCATGGAGATCAAATATCATGAGATCAAAATTAGCTTGTTAAAAACTACATTTTGATCTCCACAGCAAATCAATTTGTCCTTCAATATTCCCCTTCTCAAGGAGGTGCTTCTTCCTGAGTTCCGGGATTCTCTAGTGACTCTCCCTCTCCTTCACTCTCTTCATTAGTGGAGTACCAGGTCTCGTGAAGTGCACCCCATTAGTATCTCTCCCACCTTCCCCTCCTCTATTTTATCTCCAATGCCACAATAACAATTCAAATCACATTCATTTCTTATACATAAAAGGTTACTCTCCATACAGTCTCTTATCTCTACTTCCCAATTGTTTTCTACACTGTAACCAAAGTAAAAGATGCTTGCTTCTTAGAAGAAAAACAATGACAAACCCAGACAGTTTATTAAAAAGCAGAGACGTTACTTTGCCAACAAAGGTCTGTATAGTCAAAGCTATGGTTTTTCCAGTAGTCATGTGTGGATATGAGAGCTGGATAATAAAAAAGGTTGAGTGCAGAAGAATTGATTCCTTTGAACTGTGGTGCCGGAGTAGACTCTTGAGAATCCCTTGGACTGCAAGGAGATCCAACCAGTTAATCCTAAATGAAATCAACTCTGAATGTTCATTGGAAGGACTGATGCTGAAGCTTAAGCTCCTGGCCACCTGATGCAAAAAGCCAACTCATTGGAAAAGACGCTGATGCTGGGAAAGACCAAAGGCAGGAGAAGGGGATGACAGAGGATGAGATGGTTGGATGACATCACTGACTCAATGGACATGGATTTGAGCAAATTCTGGGAGATGATGAAGAATAGCTTTTTCTGGCAGCCATATACATTGGTGACAAACAGTGAACTTATCATGAATTCAAAACCTCAAAGCTTTTTTTTCATGTACTGCTTTAAAGCCATATTATTTATAATGTATTTCTCATTTTACATCTTTTCTTAGCCAAAAAGCAACACAGTGCTATCATATCAACTGAATTTCATTTTCTCAGAATCAGTTGTCACAGGAACATGTCATAATTCATATAATGATTCCATCACCTATTCTACTCTATTTTCTATCATCTCAATTGTTCTGTCACCCTCAGATTATATATTTTATTTTTGGTCTTTTTATCTAGATCTGTAATAGACATATCAAACAGAACAGGGCAAAGAAAAGTCTGTAGCACACTTATCTCTCTCTAGTTGACACTGATCCCCCTGAAGGCCACCATTCAACAAGTTATCAAATAGACCTCTTATGTTAAGATTACATCCCTTAAAACCAGAGGATATTATGAACACTCTCATTAGATTGATATATTTCAGATATGGTGTGTTGACCATGTAAGTCATAAATTTGTAATGTATATTATGCATAAAATGACAAGCTTAAGTTTGCATAAGAAACAGACTTACTTTTCCATTACCCTGTGTGATATAGTGCTTTATAATTGTGTAAGTAGAAAGTTCTGAAGATTATCAGAAAAATGATAGCTGACTACTGAATACCCACATGACTTCTCTGGTGTTTACATGGTGGTCAGCCCTGTAATTTACAGAACAGTCAATTAAATTATTTTTGGATAGCTTGAATCATGTTTTCAGAAAAGCAAAGTAGGTTTGAATCTTGAGGCAGGAAATGGCTGACACATTTCCACCCCCATTGTTCATGTGTGTGTGTGTGTGTTTTACTGGAAGGCAAATGCCTTCAACTAAAGACAGCAAAGCAAGCACCATTGATTTAAAAGGAAATCTGAACATGAAACAAATCGACCGACTGAAAAACTGCTTTGTATAGCAGGTTTATTATATCATGTTCAGTTCAGTCACTCAGTCGTGTCCAACTCTTTGAGACCCCATGGGCTGCAGCATGCCAGGCCTCCCTGTCTGTCACCAACTCTCGGAGTTTACTCAAACTCATCTCCATTCACTCGGTGATACCATCCAACCATCTCATTCTCTGTCGTCCCCTTCTCTCCCTGCCTTCAGTCTTTCCCAGCATCAGAGTCTTTTCAAATGAGTCAGCTCTTGGCATCAGGTGGCCAAAGTATTGGAGTTTCAGCTTCGGTATCAGTCCTGCCAATGAACACTCAGGACTGATCTCCTTTAGGATGGACTGGTTGGATCTCCTTGCAGTTCAAGGGACTCTCAAGAGTCTTCTCCAACAAACCGTCAATTCTTTGGTGCTCAGCCTTCTTCACAGTCCAACTCTCACATCCATACATGACCACTGGAAAAACCATAGCCTTGACTAGACGGGCCTTTGTTGGCAAACTGATGTCTCTGCTTTTGAATATGCTGTTTAGGTTGGTTAGGTTGGTCTAGGTTGCCTAGGTTCATGAAAAGTATGAAAAGACCATTAGTAGCCTGGAAAATCCCATGGATGGAGGAGGCTGGTAGGCTGCAATCCATGGGATTGCTAGGAGTCAGACACGACTGAGCGGCTTCACTTTCACTTTTCACTTTCTTGCATCGGAGAAGGAAATGCCAACCCACTCCAGTGTTCTTGCCTGGAGAATCCCAGGGATGAGGGAGCCTGGTGGGCTGCCGTCTCTGGGGTCACATAGAGTCGGACATGACTGAAGCAACTTAGCAGCAGCAGCAGCAGCAGCATGAGACTGGTGCAAATGTAATTGTAGTTTTGCATTGTTGAAATTTGCCTTTTGACACTGAACAGTTCAGTGACTGAACTGAACATGATATAATAAACCTGCTATACAAAGCAGTTTTTCAGTCGGTTGATTTGTTTCATGTTCAGATTTCCTTTTAAATCAATGGTGCTTGCTTTGCTGTCTTTAGTTGAAGGCATTTGCCTTTCAGTAAAACACACACACACACACATGAACAATGGGGGTGGAAATGTGTCAGCCATTTTATGTATAACATAAAATTATGTTATAATTTTAATGTGTATTTCTTAATTATGTTTTTTTGCTAGTGACTTGTATTACTTGCTGTTTATTTTATATTTATTTTAGACTATGGAAATGATGTTAGACAAAAAGCAAATTTGAAAGATTTTCTTATTTGAGTTCAAAATGGGTTGTAAAGCACCAGAGACAACTCACAACATCAATAACACATTTGGCCCAGAAACTGCTAACAAGTGTACAGTGGTGGTTCAAGAAGTTTTCCAAAGGAGACGACAGCCTTGAAGATGAGTGTAGTGGCTGGCCATTCAGAAGATGACAACGATCAAATGAGAGCAATCATCAAAGCTAATCCTCTTAAAAACTGTATGAGAAATTGCTGAAAAACAGAATGTCAGTCATTCTATGGTCATTCCGCATTTGAAGCAAATTGGAAACGTGAAAAAGTTTGTAAGTGTATGCCTCATGAGCTGACCGCAAACCAAAAAATTTGTCACTTTGAAGTGTCTTCTCTTATTCTACGCAACAACAAGCCATTTCTCAACTGGATTGTGATGTGCAATGAAAAGTGAATTTTATACAACAACCAGCAACAACCAGTTTCAGTGGTTGGACCGAGTAAAAGCTCCAAGGCACTTCCCAAAGACACACTTGCACAAAAATAGGTCATAGTAACTGTGTGGTGGTCTGCTGCTGGTCTGATCCACTACAGCTTTCTGAATCCAGTGAAACCATTACATCTGAGAAGAAGTATGCTCAGTAAATTGATGAGATTCACTAAAAACTGCAATGCCTGAAACTGGCATTGGTCAACAGAAAGGGCCCACTTCTTTTCCATAACAACCTCTGACCACAAGTCACACAACCATAGCTTCAAAAGTTGGATGAATTGGGCTACGAAGGCTTCCCACATATTCACCTGATCTCTCACCTACCTACTACCACTTCTTCAAGCATCTTGACAACTTTTTGCAGGGAAAGCACTTCCACAACCAGCAGGAGGAAGAAAATGCTTTCGAAGAATTTGTCAAATCCTAAAGCATGGATTTTTATGCTACAGGAATAATCAAACTTATTTCTTGTTGGCAAAAATGTGTTGAGTGTAATGATTCCTATTTTGAATGATAAAGATGTGTTATGAGCCTAGTTATAATAATTTAAAATCATGATCCAAAATTGCAATTACTTTTGCACCAACCTAACACATTACCATTTTTAACACATAAAGGCTGTATATTGTCACCCTGTTTATTTAACTTCTATGCAGAGTACATCATGAGAAACGCTGGACTGGAAGAAACACAAGCTGGAATCAAGATTGCTGGGAGAAATATCAATAACCTCAGATATACAGATGACACCACCCTGATGGCAGAAAGTGAAGAGGAACTAAAAAGCCTCTTGATGAAAGTGAAAGAGGAGAGTGAAAAAGTTGGCTTAAAGTTCAACATTCAGAAAACAAAGATCATGGCATGCGGTCCTATCACTTCATGGGAAATAGATGGGGAAACAGTGGAAACAGTGGCTGACTTTATTTTGGGGGGCTCCAAAATCACTGCAGATGGTGACTGCAGCCATGAAATTAAAAGACACTTACTCCTTGAAAGGAAAGTTATGACCAACCTAGACAGCATATTGAAAAGCAGAGACATTACTTTGCCAACAAAGGTTCGTCTAGTCAAGGCTATGGTTTTTCCTATGGTCACGTATGGATGTGAGAGTTGGACTGTGAAGAAGGCTGAGCGCCGAAGAATTGATGCTTTGGAACCGTGGTGTTGGGGAAGACTCTTGAGAGTCCCTTGGACTGTAAGGAGATCCAGCCAGTCCATTCTGAAGGAGATCAGCCCTGGGATTTCTTTGGAAGGAATGATGCTGAAGCTGAAACTCCAGTACTTTGGCCACCTCATGCGAAGAGTTGACTCATTGGAAAAGACTCTGATGCTGGGATGGATTGGGGGCAGGAGGAGAAGGGGACGACAGAGGACGAGATGGCTGGATGGCATCATTGACTCGATGGACGTGAATCTGAGTGAACTCCAGGAGTTGGTGATGGACAGGGAGGCCTGGCATGCTGCGATTCATGGGGTCGCAAAGAGTCGGACACGACTGAGCGACTGATCTGAAGATTTTTCATGAACTTCTGAAAACATCTTCTTCCTCTCATTCTTCACAATTTCTTTAAGGGAAAAGTTTAGCTACTTCAGTGTCCAGAGATTGTTCTTCTAATATGTCCAGTAGATCTTCTCTGAATGTTTATGGCATTGAAACTCCTACTTTTTTTTCTCCAAGGATGGCTATGATCTTGATACTTTATCTCAATTTGATCACTGTCTTTCATAATAGAGCAATAGATGCAAATAAGGGATAGCCCATAGAAGGAAATAGATCAAACCGGCTGAAGAAAAAGGCTAACACAGTTTTGGAGGATGACAGTGACACTGATTTTGGAGGATGTTATGTACAGTGGCAAAGATGTGCCATGTAATATTCAGTTCAGTTCTAGTTCAGTTCCTCAGTCATGTCTGACACTCTGCAACCCCATGGACTGCAGCACACCAGGCTTCCCTGTCCATCACCAACTCCCAGAGCTTGCTCAAATTCATGTCCATAGAGTCAGTGATGCCATCCAACCATTTCATCCTCTGTCATTCCCTTCTCTTCCTGCCTTCAATCTTTCCCAGAATCAGGGTCTTTTCAAATGAGTCAGTTCTTCCCATCAGATGGCCAATGTATTACAGTTTCAGCTTCAGCATCAGTCCTTCCAATGACTATTGAGGACTGATTTCCTCTAGGATTGACTGGTTGGATCTCCTTTAAGTCTAAGGTACTCTCAAAAGTCTTCTCCAACACCACAGTTTAAAAGCATCAATTCTTTGCTGTTCAGCTTTCTTTATAGTCCAATTCTCACATCCATACATGACTACTGGAAAAACCATAGCTTTGACTAGATGGACCTTTGTTGGCAAAGTAATGTTTCTGCTTTTTAATATGCTCTCTAGTTTGGTCATAGCTTTTCTTCCAAGGAACAAGCGTCTTTTAATTTCATGGCTACAGTCACCATCTGCAGTGATTTTGGAGACCAAGAAAATAAAATCTGTCACTGTTTCCATTGTTTCCCCATCTATTTGCCATGAAGTGATGGGACCAGAGGCCATGATCTTAGTTTTCTGAATGTTGAGTTTTAAGACAACTTTTTCACTCTCCTCTTTCATTTTCATCAAGACGTTCTTTAGTTCTTTGCTTTCTGCCACAAGGGTAGTGTTATTCATATCTGAAGTTACTGATATTTCTTCTGGCATTCTTGACCCAGCTTGGGCTTCATCCATTCGGCATTTTGTACTATGTACTCAGCATATAAGTTAAATAAGCAGGGTGACAATATACAGACTGATATACTCCTTTCGCAATTTGGAACCAGTCTGTTGTTCCATGTCCGGTTCTAATTGTTGCTTCTTGACCTGCATACAGATTTCTCAGGAGGCAGGTCAGATGGTCTGGTATTCCCATCTCTTGAAGAATTTTCCACAGTTTGTTGTGATCCACACAGACAAAGGCTTTGGAGTAGTCAATAAAGCAGAAGTAGATTTTTGAGGAGAACTCTCTTGTTTTTCCTATGATCCAACAGATGTTGGCAATTTGATATCTGGTCCCTCTGCCTTTTCTAAATCTAGCTTGAACATCTGGAAGTTTACAGTTCAAGTACTGTTGAAGCCTTGAAGAATTCTGAGCATTATTTTGCTAGTATGTGAGATGAGTGTAATTGTGCAGTAGTTTGAGCATTCTTTGGCATTGACTTTCTTTAAGATTGGAATGAAAACGGACCATTTCCAGTCCTGTGGCCACTGCTCAGTATTCTAAATTTGCTGGCATATTGAGTGCAGCACTTTCACAGCATCATCTTTGAGAATTTGAAGTAGCTCAGTTGGAATTCTATCACCTCCACTAGCTTTTTTCATAGTGATGCTTCCTAAGGCCCACTTGACTTTGCATTCCAGGATGTCTGGGTCTAGGTGAATGATCTTACCATCGTGGTTAGCTGGGTCATGAAGATCTTTTTTGTATAGTTCTTCTGTGTGTTATCTTGCCACCTCTTCTTAGTATCTTCTGCTTCTGTTAGGTCCATACCATTTCTATCCTTTATTGTGCCCATCTTTGCATGAAGTGTTCCCTTGGTATCTCTAATTTTATTGAAGAAATCTCTAATCTTTCCCATTCTATTGTTTTCCTCTATTTCTTTGAATTGTTCATTGAGGAAGGCTTTCTTATCTCTCCTTGCTATTCTTTGGAACTCTGCATTCAAATGGGTATATCTTTCCTTTTCTCCTTTGCCTTTAGCTTCTCTTCTCAGCTGTTTGTAAGGCCTCCTCAGACAACCATTTTGCCTTTCTGCATTTCTTTTTCTTGGGAATGGTCTTGATCCCCGCCTCCTGTACAATGTCATGAACCTCTGTCCATAGTTCTTCAGGCACTCTATCAGATCTAATCCCTTCAATCTATTTGTCATTTCCACTGTATTATTGTAAGAGATTTGATTTAGGTCATACCTGAATGATCTACTGGTTTTCCTTATTTTCTTCAATTTAAGTCTGAATTTTGCAATAAGGAGTTCATGATTGAAGCCACAGTCAGCTCCTTGTCTTATTTTTGCTGACTGTATAGAGCCATGTAATTAAGTGCCAGTTAACTTTCAAACTGGGGCTTCCTGGGTGGTTCAGTGGTAAAGGATCTGCCTGTCAATGCAAAAGATGCAAGTTTGATCCCTTGGTCAGGAAGACCCTTGGGGAAGAAAATGGCAACCCACTCCTGTATTCTTGCTTGGGAAAGCCCCATGGACTAGGGGGCCTAGGGGGCTACAGTTCCTGGAGTCACAAAGGTGTTGGTCATGACTTAGTGACTAAATAACAACAGTGTTAAGATCTATTTTGAGTAATTATTTGAGTGTTGAATTTAGAGTCAGGCACACCCCTCCTTGTTTCCCCTGATTCTGCAGAATGGCAGAATAAAGCCCAGTGGTGAGACGAAGGAGGGACGAAAGGTCTTGGAGATGAATAAAACATTGCCAGAGCTGTGCTCTCTTCCCAGTAGGAACTGAAGAGTCAGAGTTAGGGGTGCCTGATCCTCCTAAGCATGTGGACAACCAAACCTTGCAACATTCACTCCACTTATATTTGTACCAGTCTCAGGTAGACTTGTGGAGCTGGTCTTAGACCTTTTACTTACTTTGTAACAAAATTCTCCTTTGCTTCTTTTCACCAGCCTCCTCTTCTCAGACACCACATCCCTCTTTTTCCCAGCTAACCTAACAGTCCTCTCAGAGGTACTAATGTTTAAATTAAATAAATACTATATGTCCAAAAAGCATAAGAACAAAGTGATGGTTAATGGTCAATTTGGAGTGCTAAACACGATCATGCAATAAACATTTCTAGCCAGACGGATGAGCAGAAAATCATATAAATGCAGCCTATAATTTGGCAATGTAAGTAGGCTAACAATGATTATATAGAATTATGATCAATTCACTCTTCCTGAATTGACATCCTCTTCTAAGTGTGCTGAAAAACAAAAATTCTCAAGAGGAATAGACCAGCCATAATATCCTATTTTCATCAGCCCCTGCATGTTGAAAAGTCAGGGAGAGAAGATAACAAGATCTTTTAGCTTCTCATTAGAGTATCTTCACCACATTGCATTCCTTTTTTTAAACATTTCTTTTCCTCTGTGGTTGTTCTCCAGATATTCCTCACATTTGCCTTTCTGAATCTTGGCTTTTTTGTCCACGCTGGCTCAGTTTATTTACTGCATAGGGTGGGGTTTATTTATGCAACTCAAGAAACATTTTAACAGATTTCCAGATAACACAGAACATTCTAAATATATACAAATTTTTTGTTTTTTTTTAAACAAAATCTGCTTCTATTTCTAGACCTACTTCCTTCACTTCTCTTCAGTTTATTTCACTAAGTTCTATGTTAATCTTTTCCTCATTTCTTTGAATTCAGAAGGTTGGGTCAGATTGGAGAACTGATCTGAGAATGTATCTTTCTTGAAAGTCACTAAGATGTCTTCTTTTCTGACATCAGCACTGAGAGAGAGTGATACAAGAGGAAAATATCAGCAAGTATGAGTGCATTTAATATTTTATAGCATTGTCATAGATTATTAGGTTGAAAGACTGAAAGATTCTTGAGATAAATTAAACTGCCAGTTCGAAATTTGAGACAGGAAACTTAATCTCATGTGGTGCCAATTAAACTTTGATGAGGAAACCACTGTTCATCAATATGGTTTCATTCGTGTGTCCATATATATTTACACCTATTTTAATCTTAATCTTTTACATTTATATTCTTCTATTTAAATAACGTGCAACTTTTAAAATGGCTTCCTATCTTAGAAGTAAGGGAAGAGATGAACTTTTGTATTTAGTTGGAACAGATAAACCAAGACCCAGTATCTCTACATTTACCCCAAGTCTGAAAATGGTAAAATTCAGTTGTATAAGCAGTAGAAATGTACTGCCACACATCACATATGAGCCTCCAGGCATGGCCTTAAAGCTATGTGGCTGCAGAGATTCAAGGCAAAATCCACACCTCTGAGAGACCAGTCTGGAAAAGCAACACACAAATGGACAGGTAGAGCACACCATGGTAAATCCTTGTACATGGATTTGAGCAGTTAGCAGTGGATGTGAGGAGAGTCACACTAGGTCTGGGGGAACCAGAGGGTGAGGCCCTTTAGATTATAGAAGGAAGAGTCATGTTTACAAATGTCTGTGAGTTAAATGGACTGTGTCATGGAAATGTAGAACACACTGCTCCCTATTTTCATTCCTTCCGTTCACATAAACTCACAAAACATTTAAGATGATACCATGATGTAGACAGTTAAATACTATATGGATTATCACAAATTACTTTGCTGTCATGCAAAGTCTGAAAAGGCTCCGCTAATGGACTAAATAGACATCACTTTTCAACGCATTTGGAAATCCTTGTGCATTTGATTCCATCTTTAAAAGTCTGGTTCATATCTTTCCTCTCAATAACATTACTTTTAAAACACAGTAAATTCCAACTCAAATTATACTATTTTAAAAATAAACTCTGTATTTTAGAACAGTGTTAGATTTACAGGAAAACTGATAATACAGAGAGCTCCCATATATGCTATATCCAGTTTTTCCTATGATGTACATATCATATTAATATGGTACATTTTTTACAATTACCAAACCAATATTGATTCATTATTATTAACTAAGGTCCATATTGTATTTACATTTGTTTAGCTTTTGCCTAATGTCCTTTTTCTGATATAGGAACCCATCCAGGATGCCACCTTAATTCATTATCATGTTTCCTTAGGCTTTTCTTGGTTGTGACAGTGTCTCAGAATTTCCTTGTTTCTAATGACCTTGACAGTTTTGAGGAGTACTGGTTAGGTATGTTCTGGAATATCCCTCTAAAGGGATTTGTCTGATGTTTTTCTCATAACCAGACTGGGGTTGTGGGTTTTGAGGAGAAAGACTGTAGATATAAAGTGACCATGTCATCATAGGATATCAAGGGTACATGCTATGAACCAGACTTATCACTGTTGATGCTGACCTTGATCCACTTGGCGGAGGTGGTTGCCTGGTGTCTCCCCACTACGCAGTACTGTTTTGGTTTTGTTTTCTAATCTCTTTTCCATATTTTTTACTTTGGAAGGAAGTCACTGTGTAGTTCACACTCAAGGAGTGGGAAGTTTTATGCCACCTCCTTGGAAAAAAGTATCTACATAAAATTATTTTGTAAATATAATTTTTAGACTAAATTACAAATAAATAACGATTTGGAATCCATTTTGCATGGAACATTGGTCACATCCTCCATTTATTTACTTATTCAATCATTTATTTTCATCAGCATGAACTCACGGATATTTATTTAATACTCTGGGTTACAACTCGGTACTACTTTATTTTGTTGCTCACACCATTATTACAGGGCTTCTTGTTTGCTTGTTTGTTTTAGCATATTCTTACTTTCTGACACTACAAAACACTCTAGGCTCATTTGTGTATTTTCTGCCCCACTCTCAGAGGATCAGCTATTTCTTCAAGGAGCCCTCAATTTACAATTTTTATTTTTATTTGAATTACTATACTGTAAAATATATGTTTGTATCAGTACATAGTTACTAAAAATAGAGAAATCTATCTCCTGCTCTGCTGAAGTGTATGTGCATTATATCCAGTAGTGTTTTGGAGGGTTAATGCCACACTATCAGCATGCTAAGATATACACATGCCACTGTTATCAACCCTAGTGGGGGTTCCAGGAAGAAAAAAAAAAGCCTATTAGTAGTGCAGGCAGATGTTGTCTGTAGGGCTTGTCTTCCTTCATTTAATACCTAATACAGTGTTGTCCCCTGATGTTTTCAGGGATGAGATTTGTACTGCTTCTTCATAGATGCAGAATTGGTAACAGGTTTGCAGCCTTCTTGGAGACTAGCTGTTTGCTTTACTTAAAGATCTTAAAGAGCAATGTATAAATACCCTATATTTTTGCAGTGCTTCAGTATACACAATGTATTTTTGTATAGTTTATTTTTTATAGGAAACCAAGTAGGATCTTTTATTTTAGAGGAAAGAGAGGCTCACAGAAGAGCAGGGTTCCCATGTTTAATGTCACTCTCCTTTACAAGGTCAATTAGTGACTGGAGTACTTTTTGCTTTTCTGTTGGGTCAGTATTTTTCCCATTGACCAATAGATCCTATTTGCCCTAATTAAAATCCAAAGATCCTTCAGCCTTATAACTTAATGAAGTTTTTACAGAATCTTTTATACAAAAGTTCCTACATAATTTTTATATTTCAGCTCACATTATAGACCTATATGTAATAACAATGTACTCAAACTAAATTTGCCTTAATATTCTCTCTCTCCAATCTGCCTATCCCCACCCCTGAGAGCTGACCACACAAATCTGACCCTGTGAATTTTTGTTTATAACCCTTCAAATGCACACCCATCCCTTTAGGACAAGGCACTGGAAATAATTTGCAGGGCTGTTTGTGATCTGGCCGTTCCCTGTGTAGGCCCACCTCCCACCACATCTTCTTTAATCTCAAAATGCAGCAATATTGAGCTACATTTAATTTCCTAGAAAACAACACTGGTTTCTGGCCTCCACATTTGTTCTGTAGGTTCATTTGCATTAACGTTCTCTCTCTCAGCCCCCTACTTCTAAATCTTTTAATTTTTAACTTTGAGATTCAGAATGCACTATATGTACTTTTTTTGTGCATGGTACAGTAATACATTCTAGCTAGACTGAATTCCTTGGAAACAGGGCCAATGTCTTTTTGTCTTTAAGAAGTATTCTTATGTTTTCCATTTGTATTTCTGAGGACTCTTCAGTTTAGTTCAGTCGCTCAGTCCTGTCCGACTCTTTGCAACCCCCTGAATTGTAGCACGCCAGGCCTCCCTGTCATCACCAACTCCCAGAGTTCACTCAAACTCACGTCCATCGAGTCGGTGATGCCATCCAGCCATCTCATCTTCTGTTGTCCCCTTCTCCTCCTGCCCCCAATCCCTCCAAGCATCAGAGTCTTTTCCAATGAGTCAGCTCTTTGCATGAGGTGGCCAAAGTACTGGAGTTTCAGCTTTAGCATCAGTCCTTCCAATGAACACCCAGGACTGATCTCCCTTAGAATGGAGTGGTTGGATCTCCTTGCAGTCCAAGGGACTCAAGAGTCTTCTCCAACACCACAGTTAAAAAGCATCAATTCTTCAGTGCTCAGCTTTCTTCACAGTCCAACTCTCACATCCATACATGACCACTGGAAAAACCATAGCCTTGACTAGACAGACCTTTGTTGGCAAGATAATATCTCGGCTTTTCAATACGCTATCTAGGTTGGTCATAACTTTCCTTCCAAGGAGTAAGCGTCTTTTAATTTCTTGGCTGCAATCACCATCTGCAGTGATTTTGGAGCCCCCAAAAATAAAGTCAGCCACTGTTTCCACTGTTTCCCCATCTATTTCCCATGAAGTGATAGGACCAGATGCCATGATCTTCGTTTTCTGAATGTTGAGCTTTAAGCCAACTTTTTCACTCTCCTCTTTCACTTTCATCAAGAGGCTTTTTAGTTCCTCTTCACTTTCTGCCATAAGGGTGGTGTCATCTGTATAGCTGAGGTTATTGATATTTCTCCCAGCAATCTTGATTCCAGCTTGTGCTTCTTCCAGCCCAGTGTTTCTTATGACGTACTCTGCATATAAGTTAATTAGCAAATGCTGAATCAGTGACTGAATAATCTTTCTGGTTTAAAAATGTCAGTTTAACAGTTTCATTTTACCTGTATTTAACAAAATTATACATTTCTGATTTGTGTTTCAGTCACTCATTTATTTACTCACTCACTCACCCTCACTCATTCTACAAACATTTATAAGATGCTTAGTATTGGTCAGGCAGGTAATGCATTGACGTTCTTTTGGTTGAGTCTGAGCTAAATACAGTCCTTGCCACAGAAAAAACATCATCAACTGGAAAAGAAAGCTATGTAAAAACAGCAATGATAATTTCTGTAAGATTGATGTGGACAATGCTATTTGAGTATGGAAGAGGAAACCACTAGGAAACCCTGTCACAGATAGCAAAGACTTTGCAGGAGAAATGTACCTTCTCTGTCAGTTGAGGGATGAGTAAGATTTTCACAGAGAAGAGAAGCCCTCGGGGTGGATTCCAGGCAAAGGGTTGAGCAGTTTCAGAGGCACAGAACTTGAGAGGGCAGATGAGCCTGGAACACTGTGACCTTGGGGATGAAACCTGTGGAGGAGGGAACATGGAGAGATGCTGGGGACTTGGTCAAAGGTCCTGTGTGCCAGGTGCTTAGGAGCTGGGATTTTATCCTGAGAAAACAGAGTGCTTTTGGACAATTTTTAAGAGTACCTAATATGTTATCTTGTAGAGTGCTTTGAAAATATCAGGAAAAGGGAAAAGGATTAAGAAGCTGATTCACACAGTTAACTTTTAAAAATCAGTCTACACCAGATTTTATTTGCCTGAGTTCATCTGCCTGTTTCCACTGCTCTTATTTATGTAAGATGGCTAATCACTAGCACCAATCTCTTTTTCTCTTGCTTTAATGCATTTTGACTTTCTAAATAATATTTGAGCTGTGAGAAATTGAAATACTCATCAGAGTATCTTCCAAAATAAATTAATGGAAATCCAAATAGAAATGTGTTATAAAATAAAAATGTCAAAATAAATTGAAGAATTGGTTCTTAGTGGGATGAATTTAAGATAGGGTCACATTCTTACAACTTGTGCTGGGCTATGAAACTTTTCTAAACAATCTCCCTTTTAAAACCACATATTCTTATCTGAACCTCAAAAAAAAAATCTGATCACAAGATAACTTTAAGAATAGTTTCATTAATTCCTTTCTCAGTGGGTCCTCATGAGAAAGTACCCCACATTTCAGTTGTCAGAATAGGTTGCATTCTTTCTATGGAGTGTGTATTATGGGACAGTAAAGATATCAGCATTGCTGCCAATCAATATACAAATAATTATTAAACTTGAACTCTATGCAAAACTCTGAGTGGTGTGTTAAACAAATGAACTATCAAATTCTAAAACATTCTACGTCAAATTCTGAAGAATGTTAGTTTTTTTCATTAAGAGATAAAAACACCAAACAGAAGTACGAGTGTGTAAAGATTAGTTTCAGGAAATCAGTAAGCCCACACATAAAATTAGAAGATAAGCACTGCATTTATGATCTGTGTTGTTCTACATCTCTTTATTTCTGGTATAATTGCCAATAGGGGCCAACATGTTATCCTTGATAGGTAAGCCGAAGCTATCTTTTTTTTTCCTTGACAGAAACTTTATTCACTGCATTCTTGCATAACTTTGTAAGATTTATTCTCAAAACCAACCTTAAGGTGATCTTAATGACTTCCAACAGGCTATCTTATAGCAAAGTTCTCATATGCTTACCTTAATATAACTAGACAATCTCAGATTTAAGTACAAATAGACTACAATTGATAAAGGACTCTGGGGGCTGGAATCGGCATCATTTTTTTCCCCTCTGACTCCAAGGCTACTGCTTAGTCTATTATTAAATATTTAATTTTTAAAAGGATATTGGTCCTCCTAGACCCCAGCAGTCTAGAAGCAAATTTAAAAAAAAAAAAAGAAGAAGTAAGCTATAGAAGTAATAATTAAAATGACTGCAAGAGACATGAGCACCGGCTGTCTAAGGAGGGAAGAAGCAGAAACACTACAAATTTACAGTTACATCACTGTGCAGGAAAAGATGACCAAAACAATGACCTGGAATCACTCAGAAAAAAATGCTGTACTATTTTTAATGTAATATGCACTTTAAAAGACAGGAAAGTGAACGTATGTGATGCAAAATTTTAAGTCTCACTTTTATTTTTTTTTAAGAGCTACTCAGTGTGGTATGTACATACTCCACAGTGCACAAAAATACACGTGTGAATGAATGCTCTCTCATTCTCTTTCTGAAGCCTTGATGCCCCCTCTTAAAATATTGTACAGTGTCTGCAGAGTTAGGGAGGGTGTGAATGACAGGTAATGGGTCTCAAGCTCAGTGGCTCATAAACTGGTACTCTAGTCATTCAAGAACACTAGGAAGGATGTGCAAACAAACTTGGCCTATTTAACAATTTTGCCTCAGTCCACACCTTACCTTCTAACACGTAGTGGAGATTTCTTTAAAAATCTTTCTCGAGGGCTTCCCTGGTGACTCAGTGGTAAGGAATCTGCCTGCCAATGCACAAGACACGGGTTCGACCTCTGGTCTGGAAAGATCCCACATGCTGCAGAGTTACAACTTGTGCCACTCTTGCACCACATCTTTTGAGCCTGTGCCTGAGAATGCAGAAGCTGCAACTATTGAGCTGAAACTGCTGAAGCCTGTGTGTGCTCCACAACGAGAGAAGCCGCTGCAGTAAGTCCACACACTGCAACTGGAGAGTAGCCCTCTGTCAACTAAAAAGAGGCACAACCTGAGAGCTGTGAGTTAAGTTTTATTTGGGGCAAAATGAGGACTGCAGCCAGGGAGACAGCACCTTAGACAGCCCTGAGAGACTGCTCCAAAGAGGCGTGGGGCAAGGTCAATATATAAGATTTTGGTGAAGCGGGAGTCCAGTGCAATCAAGCACTTACGTTACAAAGTTTCTGTTAGTCAGGAGGAGCTGATGTCACCGTAAAGGGATTTTAGTGATTTTCTAGATATGAAGAGATGCAAGGATTGGGATCATGAAATCAGTTCCTGAAAATATCTAGTATCTAAAGACCTGTTCGACCAGATTGCCTGGAGCACAGAGTACCTCACTCCACTCTGAAATCCCTCAGAGGGTGTTGAACGTCAACAGCTGCAGCAGAACAGGGTTCAATCTCTACAGAGGCAGATGGCAAATGCCATTGTTGTTGTTCAGTCGCTGGCAAATGCTCTTGAAAAGAAAGTTGAAAGTGTTAGCCACTCAGTTGTGTCCTACTCTTTGCGACCTCACGGACTATAGCCCACCAGGCTTCTCTGTCCATGGAATTCTCCAGGCAAGAATACTGGAGTGGATTGACATTTCCTTCTCCAGGGGATCTTCCTGACTCAGGGATCGAATCTGGGTCTCCTGCATTGCAAGTGGACTCTCTACCATCTAAGCCAATTTGTAGTTGACACTCTGCTCACTGCAACTAGAGAAAAGCAGTGAAGACCCAGAACAGCCAAAAATAAAATTTAAAAATTATTTTTAAAATCTTTCTCAGAAATCTAAAGGTAAAGACTGGCTTCTGATTTCTTCCTGTCCCTACAAAGCATTTTGTTTGGAAAATTGAAAGTATTATGCTAAAACATGAAAAAATATTGTGATTTTTCATTTTGGAGCAGTGAACTCCTGAGCCAAATTGCCAAGGCCATATACTGTCACAAACAACCACTGTTGACTAAAAAATTTAGTCACAACCTGAAAGTGGGGAGTTAGTTATTTTACTTGGTGGAAATGTTAGGACTTCAACCCTAGGAGACTGCTCTGAGGAGGTGGGGGAAGGAGTCAGGATGTATAGAAGTTTGCACCAAAGATGGCAGACAATCTGAATATCAAAGACTACTGCTAGTTAAGGAAAACCAGATATCTCAAGGAATTTAACATTCTTCTATGCATGGGTAGATGTAAGAGTCTGGGATTATTGAAGTCATTCCTTGTACATGCATCTCAGCTATCTGGGGCCAGCAAATTGTTTTTTTTTTTTTTTCTCTCACATCCCCCACCCTGAGCTCCTCAGCAATCACCATGGAGGGTGGTGGCACTGGCTGGACCTCAGGCATTGTTATCCTTTTGGGAGCCTTCACTCACATTTGGGAGGCCTGAAATCGCTGATGGCTGTTACATCCTGTTTATTGATGTGACAGATGTTCCATTTTACACCACATTAAAATGCTTTGTTGATTATTCAGAAAATAATGAATAATTAGAGTAATAATAAATTATTCTCCCATACTATGATACTTGGAGAAATATTTCAACTAACAAAATTTTTGTTGACTCTTCACCCTATGTAGGACACTATGTTCAATTTGTTAGGTAGTTAGAATAGGAAAAAGGAGTCCAAAATAGCGGTGGCTAAAAGACAAAGAAAGAAAAAGTCTGCAAAAATAAAACAAAGGAAGGTCCGAGGACCTGAGTGAGAACCTCAGGTGAAACAAACAGCCCTCTTGGCTAGCCCAGTTAACACAGGGCAGGCTCAGGGGGAGAAGAAAATACATATGAAAAGGAGTCAAAATTGAGCCTCTCTCTTCTCTTCGCTTCTTTTGGGTTGGCCTGCCTTCATGCCTCAAGGGTGTATTTTCTGTTGCTTGCCAAATAAAATTGAGCTGTAACACTGGTCGGCAGTTTAAACTGAGCTGTAACTGAGCTGTAACACTGGTCCATCTGTTGCTTCAAATTTTTGCTGCAGCCAGACAGAACCGAGCAAATTACACATTCCCCCAACAATTTCATGTGAGACTATGAAGTCTAATGATCCTAGTTCAAATTCTGAAGAGAGCTTCCATTTGGGGCTCATTTGATGATCTCTAGATTATCAGTTCTGCCTCAATCTATAGTAGTTCAGTGAAAAATAAATATACTTCATGTGCTGAAAATTACCTGTGAATGACTGCTATTGAACAAGGGCTCATGTCCTGTGGAGCACAAAACCAAATTCAGATAGTTGGTATTTGCGAAGAAAGAGGTTTTTGCACGGAGTCTAACAAGGAGATCAAACAGTTCATGCTTAAAAATCTCCAGCTCCTCAATGGCTTTCAGTCAAGGGTTTTTAAAGACAGTATTAGAGGAGAGGACAGTAGGATGCATGATCAGTTTGTGGACTTTTTGATTAGTTGGTGGTAAGGCAACACAGTGATGTTTTGGGAATCTCAGCATTCTTGTTCCAACCATTCTGAAAGCTATGTGCTTGTCATCAGCCTATAGCCATCATCCTCCACCAGGTTGGAAATTAGTCTGGATCTTCTGGGACAGCTCTTAATGTCTCTAAAGGATTCTGAACTTCTAGAAGAATGGTGCAAGAAGGGAAGTCCTCCCCCTCCATTCATTGAAGTAAAAGGTAACTGTCCTTACTTTTGATGTTATAGAAGAAATAATATATTTAAAAATCAGATCTTGAGAATGGAAGGAAGGAGTACTGGATCAGAGATTTCCTACACTTCTCCCCTTCCATGCTTTAAGCCCTGATGGTTAATGTAGTTTATCAGAGCTCTCCTAAGTCATCTAACCCTACTATTGCTTACTCCTTGATGTAATTCCCTCTAAAAAATAAATTCATTAGCCCTTGTGCAATAATTACTTCCAAAATATTCTTCTATTAATCTTTCCCAATTATATATGCCTGTGATATCTTATTTGTGCTATTTTATTTGACATCACAATTTTTCTACTATTAAGCAACTCAACTAGATTTTATATAACACATCTGTAAATCCTAGCATGAAGATATACGGGACGGAAATTTGTTTGCCAAAGATTCTTAGGCTATTCGATAATGTTGATCTCTACATACTACTTTGTACTAATCTTGGAGTTTTTGGTGGGATTAAGGCACACGTTAATTGATGCTTTTGAACTGTGGTGTTGGAAAAGACTCTTGAGAGTCCCTTGGACTGCAAGGAGATCCAACCAGTCTGTCCTAAAGATCAGTCCTGGGTGTTCATTGGAAGGACTGATGCTGAAGCTTGGAACTCCAATACTTTGGCCACCTGATATAAAGAGCTGATTCATTTGAAAAGACCCTGATGCTGGGAAAGATTGAGGGCAGGAGGAGAAGGGGACGACAGAGGATAAGGTTGTTGGATGGCATCATCAACTCAATGGACATGAGTTTGGGTGGACTCTAGGAGTTGGTGATGGATGGGGAGGCCTGGGTTGCTGAGGTTTATGGGGTCGCAGAGAGTCGTACATGACTGAGTGACTGAACTGAACTGAAGGCACTCTGTGTGTCTGTGAGTGCACTCAGTTGCTCAGTCATGTCCCACTCTTTGCAACCCCATGGACTATAGCCCACCAAGCTCCTCTGTCCATTGAATTTTCCAGGCAAGCATCCTGGAGTCGGTTGCTAAGGGATCCTCCCAACCCAGGGATCAAATCCAAGTCTCTTGATCCTGCTGCACTGACAGGCAGATTCTTTACCACTGTGCCACCTGGGAAGCCTGTACTAAATCTTACCCATCTTGAAAATGAAAGTGTTAGTTGCTCAGTCGTGACCGACTCTTTGCGACCCCGGGAACTGTAGCCCATCAGGCTCCTCTGTCCATGGGATTCTCCAGGCCAGAATACTGGAGTGGGTTGCCATCCCCTTCTCCAGATCTTCCCCACCCAGGGATTCAACTCAGATCTCCTGGGTTGCAGGCAGATTCTTTACTGTCTGAGCCACAGGGGAAGGTCATCTTCAACACTGTGAAAAACAATAATATAATTAATTTTACTTTGGGCTTTCTTAGACAATAGTAGGCAAAGTGTCATTTGATTATTTAATTAACTTTCTATAATTACTTGGACATGCAGATGCATTCTAGAATTAATGAAAACACACAAATAAATCTAGTCTACTTTCAAAGATTCAAAGACATAAAATATGAATACATGCTTAATAAAACAAAACTAAAACTCTCCTTATATCAAAGAACCCCACAGCATGACAAAATACACTTTAAGTTTCATATAACTTAAACACTGCTATAATAAACTATTTGTTTATTAACACTTTAAAAGTCATAAACAAACTTAAATGATTTTTTGAGGGGGTTAAGATACATTTTCTAAGAGCTGAACTAAGATAAACTGGAGAAACACCTGCATAATTGTAATGTTAATGCAAATTAATTTTAATTAACATAGGAACTCACTGAAATTACTGATGAAAAATACTCTGAAAGTAAATACCACAGGTTCCAGCTGTCAATGCCAAAGCTTTCTTTCATCTTATTGTGTTTAATTGTTGAATCACCACAGGTCCCCTGTTTTACCTGTAAGGTCAAATCAAAGAATTCTTTGCATTTATATTAGCATCCTTCATTTTCCAGACAGGCATTTTAATCCCTTCTGATCTCTAAGACAAATATATTTTTTCATGTAATTATATAATTACTTGGCAGACCAGAGCAGATCCCACGGAGCCACTCCAGTGTGTGCCTTGTGTGTGCCGTGTAAATACTGTTCTGTTCTACCCATGGTAATTGGCCAATAGATCCCCCTAGGACGTTTTGATTCCTTAAATAAACACTATGTGGGCGAAGGGGGTTGTATTTTCTCATTGGCAGTGAAACCAGAAAGAAGAGCTTCACATTAGGTGCTTATTACATCATTTTAAAAAGAACAAAGTGCTTATGACAGTAGGGCTCCCTCTGCTGGTTTATGGAGTTAAAAAAGCTCAAGTAGTAATGGTTTTCCTGAACTAGACGGCACCCCACTCCAGTACTCTTGCCTGGAAAATCCCATGGATGGAGGAGCCTGGTGGGCTGCAGTCCATGGGGTCGCTAAGAGTCGGACACGACTGGGCGACTTCACTTTCACTTTTCACCTTCATGCACTGGAGAAGGAAATGGCAACCCACTCCAGTGTTCTTGCCTGGAGAATCCCAGGGACGGGGGAGCCTGGTGGGCTGCCATCTACGGGGTCGCACAGGGTCGGACACGACTGAAGCAACTTAGCAGCAGCAGCAGCAGACCCTCTTAGGAGAAAGAAGTGTAATTTTAGATACCCAATGGTGTTAAACTAAAGAAATAAGCAAGAGAGAGACTTCTAATTTTTATTTTTCTTAAATTGTAAGCCACCTTCCTCACTATCTGTCTTTAATTATTTTACCATTATGTGAGTCTATACTGTTATTTTTTGCAATAAAAAACAAGCTTTAGAACAATGGTAATTTTTCTTAACTACAATCAAAGAAAGCTTTACGAGTCTATCAGCTCCACGTAAGTAGTTCCATCTATCCATTAGGCAGGGGGTTATTCATAACAGCCTTAAGTTACCTTTACTCCATCTATGGGAGTATAAAATAAAAGATGTAAAGAAATGAACACCTTTTTCAAACTGGCCAATTAAACCCCTGTGCATCTCATCTTTATGGGATTGGTGACCATCTCTATATGGTCTAGGCAAAAAGTAGCTGAAATAGAGGATGATAATCAAAGAAATATAGGCTTAAATCCCAGATCTGATGATTAAAAATCTGTGTGGCATTCTTCAAGTTATTTGTCCTCTCTGTTCTCTCTTGTTCACATCAGTAATTTGGTGATAAAATTCTCAGAGTTTTTGTGAGGGTTAAATAAAGAAATGTATGTATGTATAGTGTCTGGCATGTAGCAGATGCATGTTAATCATAGTTAATATATTCCTGAGAAATTAGGTTTTCTGCCCCTGTGACTGAATGAATATGGAAGAAAAGTAACTTCCCTTCTAAAAATTCTGAAACTGTGCCCACAAAACATATGTTCAGTCATATAAAACATAATTTTTATTGAAAGAAATCAATACTTATAGAATCTATGATACAAACCTACTCATTTTTAATATGAAGATAAGAAATGTAGTTGACTCTACAGAATTGTGGTTCCCAGAAACCTATTACATCGGCTATAAAAGAAGCTAGGTAAACAGCATATTCTGCTGAAGAGGATTTAGATAATGAGTTATAGATGCTGTCACAGATTATTACAAATAAATGCATGTCTTTGATAGGTCTCTTTTACTCTATATACAGTAAATGTGTTTATTTTAGTATATTAGGTTTTGACAAGACAGTAAACAATGGTTTTATAATCAAATAGCTAGATAGGAAAAAGTGGTTTAAGCCTAACATTTATGTATTCTGAGCGACTGTCTGCCTCCAGGGAATACTGTGCTATCTCTAGTTCTATGTACATAGGCTAGGTTGCTCTTTATTATCAGGTAATAAAAAATAATAGAGGAGTACAGGTGGTGGTTGAGTGCAAATATCTAAAGCCAGAACATCTGCATTTGAATTCTAGCTCTACTTAGCTGTCTGACCTTGAGAGAGTACATGGGACCCCTCATCTGTGCTTCACTTTCTTCACTTAGAAGACTGTGGTATAAAAGTGTACCCTTAGTATGTTTTGTCCAGGTCGTTTCAGTTGAGTCGCTCAGTCGTGTCTGACTCTTTGCAACCCCATGGACTACAGCACGTCAGGCGTCCCTGTCCATCACCAACTCCCGGAGTTGGCTCACTCATGTCCCTTAGGTTGGTGATGCCGTCCAACCATCTCATCATCCTCTGTCGTCCCCTTCTCCTCCTGCCTTCAATCTTTCCCAGCATCAGGGTCTTTTCAGATGAGTCAGTTCTTTGCATCAGGTGCCCAAAATATTGGAGTTTCAGCTTCAGCATCAGTCCTTCCAGTGAATATTCAGAACTGATTTCCTCTAGGATTGACTAGTTTGATCTCCTTGCTGTCCAAGGGACTCTCAAGAGTCTTCTCCAACACCACAGTTCAAAAGCATCAATTCTTTGGCGCTCAGCTTTTTTATAGTCCAACTCTCACATCCATACATGACTATTGGAAAAACTATAGCTTTGAATAGACAGAACTTTTTTGGCAAAGGTCTTTAATATGCTTTTTAATATGCTGTCTAGGTTTGTCATAGCTTTCCTTGCAAACAGCAAATGTCTTTTAATTTCATGGCTACAGTCACCATCTGCAATGATTTTGGAGCCCAAGAAAATAACTGTTTCCATTGTTTCCCTATCTACTTGCCATGAAGTGATGGGACCAGATGCCATAATGTTAGTTTTTTGAATCTTGAGTTTTAAGCCACCTTTTTCACTCTCTTCTTTCACTTTCATCAAGAAGCTCTTTAGATTCTCTTTGCTTTCTGCCATAAGGGTGGTGTCATCTGCATATCTGAGGTTATTGATATTTCTCCCTGCAACCTTGATTCCAGCTTCTGCTCCATCCAGTCTGGCATTTTGCATGATGTACTCTGCATATAAGTTAAATAAGCAGGGTGACAGTAAACAGCCTTGACATCTTCCTTTTCCAATTTGGAACCAGTCTGTTGTTCCATGCCTGGTTCTAACTGATGCTTTTTGACCTGCATACAGGTTTATCAGGAGGTAGGTCAGATGGTCTGGTATTCCCGTCTCTTTCAGAATTTTCCACATTTTGTTGTGATCCACACAGTCAAAGGCTTTAGAAAAGTCAATGAAGCAGAAGCAGATGTTTTTCTGGAACTCTCTTGCTCTTTCTATGATTCAATGGATGTTGGCAATTTGATCTCTAGTTCCTCTGGCTTTTCTAAATACAGCTTGAAGATCTGGAATTTCTCAGTTCACATACTGTTGAAGCCTAGCTTGGAGGATTTTAAGCATTACTTTGCTAGCCTGTGAGATAAATGCAATTGTGCGGTAGTTTGAGCATTCTTTGGCATTGCCTTTCTTTAGGATTGGAATGAAAACTGACCTTTTCCAGTCCTGTGGCCACTGTTCAGTTTTCCAAATTTGCTGGCATATTGAGTGCAGCTCTTTCACAGCATCATCTCTGAGAATTTGAAGTAGCTCAGTTGGAATTCCATCACCTCCACTAGCTTTGTTCATAGTGACGCTTCCTACGGCCCACTTGACTTCACATTTCAGGATGTCTGGCTCTAGGTAAGTGATCACACCATCGTGGTTATCTGGGTCACAAAGATTGTTTTTGTATAGTTCTTCTGTGTGTATTCTTGCCACTTCTTAATATCTTCTGCTTCTGTTAAGTCCATACCATTTCTGCCCTTTATTGTGCCCATCTTTGCATGAAATGTTCCCTTGGTATCTCTAATTTTCTTGAAGAGATCTCTAATCTTTCCCATTCTATTGTTTTCCTCTATTTCTTTTCATTGATCCCTTAGGAAGGCTTTCTTATCTCTCCTTGCTATTCTTTGGAACTCTGCATTCAGATGGATATATTTTTCCTTTTCTCCTTTGCCTTTTGCTTCTCTTCTTTTCTCAGCCATTTGTAAGGCCTCCTCAGATAACCATTTGGCCTTTTTGCATTTCTTTTTCTTGGAGGTGGTTTTGATCACCACCTCCTGTACAATGTTATGAACCTCCATCCAAATTTCTTCACGTACAACTATTAGATCTAATCCCTTGAATCCTTTTGTCACTTTCACTGTATAATCATAAGGGATGTGAGCTGTAGGGCTGCCTTAACAAATTACCACCTACTTGGAGGCTTAAAAGAGCAGAAATTTATTTTCTCATAGTTCAAGAGGCTAGAAGTCTGAAATCAAATTATCAGCAAGGTCATGTTCCCACCAAGAGCCGTAGGGAAGAATCCCTCCTTTTTCTTCCTGCTTCTGGCAGCCCCAGCTGTCCCTTGGCATATGGCAGCACAACTCCAATCCCTGCCTTTGTCTTCACATGGCCTCCCTTCTGTGGCTCTGAATGTCCTCTCCTCTTCTTATGAGGACATCAGTCACTGAATTGAGAATACCTGATACCTAATCAAGTATGATCTCATCTTAAATACATCTACAAAGACCCTGTTTTCAAATAAAGTCACATTCTGAGGTTCTAAGAGTACATGAATTTCAGGGCAACACTATTCAATCCACCGCATATCATATGGGGATCATTTTGAGGGTTAAACAAGTAACTGTAATTAAACCACTAGAATAATGCCTCTCAAGGATGTTTTAACTAAGATGTCTTCTAAAATCTTATCTGTAGTTTAGGTAGTTTCACCCAAGTTGCAAATACCCAATTGTATATGCTAGATGGCTTTCCTCAATGGCCCACCATGTAAACTCAAGCTATCTAAAACTGCCTTCATTTTCACTCTCAAATGAGAATCAATGGATTCCCCAATTCTTGTAAGTGGTATCACCAACCCATTTGCCCATCTCTCATTTCCCAAGAATTATAGCTTCAGCAACATTTATCAGTTCAGTTCAGTTCAGTTTAGTCACTCAGTCGTGTCTGACTTCTTGCAACCTCATGAATCACAGCACGCCAGGCCTCCCTGTCCATCACCAACTCCCGGAGTTCACTCAGATTCACATCCATCGAGTCAGTGATGCCATCCCGCCATCTCATCCTCTGTCGTCCCCTTCTCCTCCTGCCCCCAATCCCTCCCAGCATCAGTCTTTTCCAATGAGTCAACTCTTCCTCCTTTTTTGTTATCTATCTAATCAACCACTTGGTCTTGTAGAGCTTACCCTGAGAGCAACCTGCTTGTTATATTCTCCCTTCTCCTTTTCCAGAGTTGGCCTTTTTTAACATTTACCCAGATGAGAAATAGCATAACATGGTCACACAGAAAATCACAGTGAACATGTACACACACACCTGCACATATATGAAGGCACACACACACCTGCACATATATGAAGGCACGCATACATTTCAGAGAGGCAAAAAACTTACATTTTCTTTAATTCAGACAATAGGTTCAAATGATTTAATGAAAAGGAGGGAGTATGGTATACAATAAGGGCTTCCCAGGGTGGCACAGTAGTAAAGGATCCACCTGTCAATTAAAGAGACACAGGTTCGATGCCTGGGTCTGGGAAGATCCCCTGGAGAAGGGAATGGCAACCTGCTCCAGTATTCTTGCCAGGAAAATTCCATGGACAGAGGAGCCTGGTGGGCTATGGTCGATGAAGTCACCAAGAGTCAGGCACAACTGAGCACAAATAATGAGAAACGATGAAGGTAACCTTATTTAGTTAACTCTGCATATAAACTGACTATTATAGAGAAAAGAGAAGCTTTGGGGGACAAGAGATTTTTACTATGCTTCTAATCTAGAAAACGTAAACAAAGACGTGGAGATACATCATGGATTCTGTCAGAGTTCACAACTCCAGCATTGGTTGCCTTATTAGTAAAATATGACTTTAAGAATGTTATTTAAATTCTTGAATCCTCCTGATGATGAGTTATCATCTGTAAATTGAGGTTATACCTACCCATAAGGTGGTCGTAAAAATTAAATAAGGAAACAATATATAAGATGCCAGTATAGCACTACATGTTCAATAAATATTAGCTATCAGATATAATTTTAGGATCATATAAACATAAATTCTCTGCAATTCTTGCATCTATTTGTTTGAAGCCTAATTGGATAGCTTGTTTCATTTTAAAGGTATGTTCCATTCTGTTGCATTTAGCAAGGCTGTGCAGTTTGGGCAGCTGCTCAGAAGAGCACGGCTTCCGAGTCCTGAGCTGCCGTCCTCAGGGAAGGGTGTGGTCTTTCAGAGTTTAGTGCCCTCGTGTCACCTGTAAGAGCTGCCCAGGTGGTGCTAGCCATAAAGAACTGTCTGCCAATGAAGGAGACACAAGAGACACAGGTTTGATCCCTGATTTGGGAAGATCCCCCGGAAGAGGAAACTGCAACCCAGTCCAGTAATCTTGCCTGGAGAACCCAATGGACAGAGAAGCCTGGCCAGCTACAGTTCCTAGGATCACAAAGAGCTGGACATAACTGAAGTGACCTAGCATGCACGCACACACATCATCTATAAAAAGGGGGTAAAATGTGTTGAGAATAGATAAATGCTGGGTATAGAATTATGTAACTCTCCCCCACCCACACCCCCTCACCCAGGTCTTAGTTTCCAGATGAGTATCAATGGGTGTTGTTAACTTCTTCTCATTCTTGTTTCAAAAAGATGATGCATTCCATCATGGTGCAGAGATTATATGAGGTATCTGGAAAGTAAGCATCAGAGCACTGTAATAGAAACTTTTGAAATTCTTACACTTCTAATGCTAGAATTATCAGCATATATTCAGCAACTATTCAACGTTGAGATTCTGAAGAGTGTTGGATCAGATAAAAGTGGTCACTCAGTAAAGCCTGAATGCTGAGACAAACTTGCAGGGCTAAAATAGAGGTGAGCTCTCATAACTTCTGAATGGCTTTCTTTAAATACATTGTGCTGTCAATAAAAATAGCACTTAGCAGCAATTTTATTAAGAGTACAATGTGCGTGGTTGAAAAGCCACTCAGAAAACTCTTTAAATATACTTCATATCCTGTGTAAGGTCATAGCCATTTTACTATGGCTATATATCTTATTCTGCACATTACCAATATTCACCATACTAAGTCATAGATGTCTGGGAGAGAAGCCTCATGTGCAGAAACTTTACAGATAATGGGAAAATAAACACTCCAAAGTTCTAAGTATATACACATTCTTTTAAACAAAATGTCTCCCCTTCCCAGTAGCTATTTGACAAAATAGATCTCAACATATTGAAACTTACTCAGGGTTATATATTACCCTTTTACCTACCATTCTGTTTCCTATAAAGAGATACATACATGTTTTGTTTATAAGAAGCTTATGAGCTAGTTAGGAATTTCATATACAGGACAGATAAATGCTAAAGATGCATAAATTTACAGATAAATGCGTGCATGTGATGCTGGAATAATTTGCCCTTATAGTGACAGAACTTAGAAATGTGATCAGAGGTGGTATAGTTATAAAAATATTTTATAGCAAAAAATCTCATCTGGTTTTTAAGGACTCATATTATGTCTGGAAAAATTATGAAACATTGTCTGTACAGCATCTTTTTGTGTGTCTGGCATAGAAATCACTGTGGGAAAGTTGCTCTGAAGGACAAAGGCCAGACTCTGAGTTTCAGCTTGATCTGGGAAAAGTGTGAGTGAGGGCTGACTCTGGGCATAGGGTCCATTCTATCACTCACATGGGTTTCCTCATCTGTCTTTATTGGCTTGTATCTAAGTCTTAGAAGAATATGGGCTCAAGAAATACTGAATATATTTGACTATACTAGCAATAGAAACATTAAAAAGACCAAGAGAAATACAAGAGAAACTAAGAGAATGAAAGAATTGTTTCAGTAAAGGCTCTGTTGGGCACTGAAGGCCTAATCAACAGCAACATGAAGGGAGAAAGCACATTCTGCCCTACAAACATTTTTCTCCACTTCCCTCCATTTTGGTGTCAGGCAGACCCTAGTTGACAGTAGGTTATGGACCAAAGTTGTACCACATTGGAAGGAAACTGAAGCACTGAGTGGAATCTGGTGACACCCAGTGGGAGACTGTGGTACCTAGAGGGACAGAAGCAAGACAGCCCGACACTCCTTTGTGAACACTGCTGCACATTACACCCTGACAAAGTCGTGAACACCTTGGCATAGGCCCAGGGCAGACTGGATTTTTAGAGGCCTTAAGTGGGTCCAAGAGTTAAAAAAGAGACTTGAAATATTACTGATTTTAAACTCTCATTAATTCCTCAGATTGCTAACTGCTGCTAAGTTACTTCAGTTGTGTCCGACTCTGTGCGATGCCATAGACGGCAGCCCACGAGGCTCCTCTGTTCCTGGGATTCTCCAGGCAAGAATACTGGAGTGGGTTGCCATTTCTATCTCCAGTGCATGCATGCATGCTAAGTCACTTCAGTCGTGTCTGACTCTGTGTGACCCTATGGACAGCAGCCCACCAGGCTCCTCCGTCCACAGGACTCTCCAGGGAATAATACTGGAGTGGGTTGCCATTTTCTTAGCCTAGGAAAAATCAAATTACAAAAGCAAGATGGAATTTTCATATTTTCAATCGTTTGTTTTGAGCCTTCTAATTGCAAGAGACAAGTTAGAGATAAAAATTAACTTTTTCTTATCTATTTTATTTTGCAAGCTTTCTCTTAGACACACTTTCATCTCCATGCACACAAACACACACATCTCTTTTCAATAAAAATAACATACTCTTAATATTTATCCTTTAATTATAAGAAATGGGTAGCCACTAAATTGTTTCCTAAAATGTTCATTACTATTTTATGTAGCTTTACCCTCCAGCCCTACTGGAATATAAACATGAATATAGATGCCAAAGACAATACTTCTAAGAGATAATTAAATTCTGGTTTAATTCTCTTTTGAGAAAATGGGAAATGCCTTGTATTTTATTGCCTCTAGCTTCTTACATTAAAAACAATCCCTAAAGAATTTGATGTGTGGAATGTTTTTGCTGCCTAAGGCAACTGTCTGCTTTGACTGTATGACAGAATTGACCTCAGTTATATTTGTTGAAGTTCAAATATTTGGTGTTCCTTCAATGAAAAACTACACTGCAACATGCCTGAAGGGAAACTGTTTTAAAACAGAGAAGGTACAGATAATAAAGCTGATCACATAACATGCACATTTGGACTATTTTGCCCTCCAGTATATTTTAGTGTTTTGGTCAAATGAAGGTGTACTGATAAATACATTAAAAATAAACTCTAGATATATCATAGAATAAAATTCTTAAATGATAGTATAAAATAACAAGGAAACAATGTTGATACATGAATTCAATGCACACATATGAAATATTGAGTCTGGAAATATATTTACAAAACTCATCTAAGACATAAATGAAAAGTGCTCAGTCGTGTCCGACTCTTTGCGACCCTGTGGACTGTAGCCTACCAGGCTCCTCTGTCCATGGGATTCTCCAGGCAAGAGTACTGGAGTGGGTTGCTATTTCCTTCTCCAGGAGATCTTCCCAACCCAGGGATCGAATCCGGGTCTCCCACATTGCAGGCAGACGTTTTACCGTCTGAGCTACCAGGGAAGCTCAAATGAAAAGTTAAAAAGTTACAAAGAAAAAAAGTGAGAGAACTACAGAAATAAATAAAAAAAATTCTGAGAGCCAAGACATTATTGAAAGATAAACTGCAGACTGTAAAACATGACAGACAGAATGTTACCATCGTTATATCAAGAGCTCTCTTAATCAAGGAAAAATCATGCTGATACTTTAAAAGGAAAATAAAGATGTGAATAATTTATAAAAAAAAAATTAGTTCCCCAAGCAAAGAAAAAAAAAGCTATCTTTCATAATTGAAGAAAAATAAAACAACCTATATATTTTAAATTCCCTTTAAAAATTTAATATTTGCATTTTGTGAGAGTGTGGGGAAAGAAACATTTCTACATATCACTAAAACAGTCCATTAAAAATGGTCTTTCATGATTTTAATCGTATTTTTAATGATTTTTTTTGTCTTCCCTTGGTATGCTAAATCTTGTGGTGGAGTCTTGCCACAGGATATGACACAGGATATGACACAGTTGAACACTTTCTCCTCCGCAGTGCCCTTTCTCTCCTTGGTTCCCAAGCACCACACCTACCAAGGTTTCCATCTACCTCAATGGCTGCTCCTTCTCTGTTTCTTTTGTTCTTTCATCCTCCTCACTCAGACCTCTCAATGGTGGTGTGACCCAGGGATTAGTCTCAGTCCTCATCTCGATTCATATATCCACCCTCTTAGAAATCGCATCCAGCCTAACGGTTCCATATACCTTTATGTACAAATGATTTTCAAATTTATAGCCTCTAAATTCCATATATGCATTTCAAACTATCTTGGAAATATAAAGAATATTCCTTTGGGTATGAACAGACATCAATACATCCCCTACAAAAACCGTGATCATCTCCTGTCCCCTACTAACTTCCTCCCAGTGAAAGATATCTCCATTCTTCTAGCTGCTTAGACCAAAACCTCCTTCTTTGACTTCAACTCTCATATTTGATGTCCAGTCTCTCAGGGAATCCCTTGGTTCTACTCTCAGAAAATATTCAGCCACCTCTCACAATCCCTCCTGTTTTGTTTGAACCATCAGTATTCTTCACCTGGATTACTGCAATTCCCTCTTCATGGGTCTGTTTTTACTTTTGTATGCCACAGTATATTATTACATCATCATTCTGTACACTACAGTGTATATTAATACATCAACAAGAGTGATTCTTTTTGTCCTGATAAGGATGTCAAGGCTCAGAATTTGGATCCCTGTTACCTCTCTGACCTTTCTACCTGCTACTCCTCCACTAGCTCATTCTGCTTGAAGCACGATGGCTTCTTATTTTGTTCCCTGCAAATGTCAGTCATCTCTGTGCCCTAGGGCCTTTGTACTTTCTGTTCCTCCTGCCTGAACACTTTCTTTCTCTAGATGTCTGCATGGCCAACTCCCTAGTTCTTTCAAGTTTTTTCTCAAAAGTGTCGGCTCCTTAAGAGGACTACTGTATTTAAATTGGAAATACCAATGGCTCAGTTGGGTATCCGCCTACAATGTTGGAAACACAGGAGATGCAGGTTCAATCCCTGGGTCAGGAAGATCCCCTGGAGAAGGAAATGGCAACCCACTCAGGTATTCTCGCCTGGGAAATCCCATGGACAGAGGAGCCTGGCAGGTTATAGTCCATGGGTTCTCAGAGTCCAATATGATTGAGCACGCATGCAATGTCAACGTATTTAAACTACAACCACTCAAACTCAACTCCTGCTCCTTTCCTCTGCTCTATATTTTCAAAAGATACTTTTATCTTCTAGAATATTTTATCACTTATTCATCAGGTTTGGTGCTATTATCTGACTTTCTCACTGAGAAGAAGCTAAAACAAGGGCAGGATTTCTTTCTATTTACTTGCATATTTCATTACAGAAGAATGCCTGGCATGTGGTAGCTCTCAAGAAATATCTGTTGAATAAATTCAGTTCAGTCACTTAGTCAGATCCAATTCTTTGTGACCCCATGGACTGCAGCTCACCAGGCCTCCCTGCTGCTGCTGCTGCTGCTGTTAAGTCACTTCAGTCGTGTCCGACTCTGTGAGACCCCATAGATGGCAGCCCACCAGGCTCCCCTGTCCCTGGGATTCTCCAGGCAAGAATACTGGAGTGGGTTGCCATTTCCTTCTCCAATGCATGAAAGTGAAAAGGCCTCCCTATCCATCACAACTCCCAGAGCTTGCTCAAACTCATGTCCATTGAGTCAGTGATGCCATCCAACCATCTCATCCTCTGTCGTCCCCTTCTCCTCCTGCCTTCAATCTTTCCTAGCATCAAGGTCTTTTCCAATGAATCAGTTCTTTGCATCATGGTCAAAGTATTGGAGTTTCAGCTTCAGCATCAGTCCTTCCAGTGAATATTCAGGACTTATTTCCTTTAGGATTGACTGGTTTGATCTCCTTGCAGTCCAAGGGACTCTCAAGAGTCTTCTCCAACACCACAGTTCAAAAGCATCAATTCTTCAGCACTCAGACTTCTTTAGAGTCCAACTCTTACATCCATACATGACTACAAGAGAAACCATAGCTTTAACTAGACAGATCTTTGTTGGCAAAGTAATATCTCTGCTTTTTAATATGCTGTCTAGGTTGGCCACAACTTTTCTTCCAAGGAGCAAGTGTCTTTTAATTTCATGGTTGCAGTCACCATCTGCAGTGATTTTGGAGCCCCCAAAAATAAATTCTGATACTGTTTCCACTGTTTCCCCATCTATTTCCCATGAAGTGATGGGGCCAGATGCCATGATCTTAGTTTTCTGAATGTTGAGTTTTAAGCCAGCTTTTTCACTCTCCTCTTTCACTTTCATCAAGAGGCTCTTTAGTTCCTCTTTGCTTTCTGCCATAAGGGTGGCGTCATCTGCATATCTGAGGTTATTGAGATTTCTCCCTGCAGTCTTGATTCCAGCTTGTGCTTCCTCCATCCCAGTGTTTCTCATGATGTACTCTGCATGTAAGTTAAATAAGCAGGGTGACAATATACAGCCTTGATGTACTCCTTTCCCAATTTGGAACCAGTCTGTTGTTGCATGTCCAGTTCTAACTGTTGCTTCTTGACCTGCATAACAGCTATATGAGGTGGACATATATGAAACAGCTATATGAGGTGGAACACATATGAGGTGGATGAAACTAGAGCCTATTACACAGAGTGAAGTAAGTCAGAAAGAGAAACACCAGTACAGTATATTAATACATATATATGGAATTTAGAAAGATGGTAACATGGATCCTATATGCAAGGCAGCAAGAGAGACACAGATGTAAAGAACAGACTTTTGGACTATGTGGGAGAAGGCAAGGGTGAGATGATTTGAGAGAATAGCATTGAAATGTGTATATTACCATATGTAAAACAGATGACCAGTGCAAGTTCAGTGTATGAAGCAGGGCATTCAAAGCTGGTGCTCTAGAAAACCCAGAGGGATGGGGTGGGGAGGGATAGGGAGAGGGTTCAGGATGGGGGGCCACTTGTGCACCCGTGGCTGATTCATGTCAATGTATGGCAAAAAACCATCACAATATTGTAAAGTACTTATCCTCCAATTAAAATAAATTAATTAAAAAAAAGAAATACCTGTTGAGTAAATTAATGAAATCAGTAACTTTAAACTCCATGAAGCACAGATCATGTCTATGTTGGTCACTATTGGATCCCCAGAGCCTAGTAGGCTATTTAACACTTAGCATACTACTTGCCGAATGAATGAACGAGAGTGAGAAATGGATTTATGGAATGAGAAATGGATTTATCAATCATGGCACAACCTTTGGTCACAAGCCTGTACTTTATAATAGCATACATTTTTCTTTTTTGCTCAAAATTAGAAATCCAATTTATATGCTACACAAAGGTGATAAGTAGTTAGTGAGCTTCCATAGGGCATAACGATACACTCGGAAATGGACTGATGGTAATGACCTGCTGCAACAAAGTCTGTCATTAAAATGAACTGCTCCAAATGCCAGCACCATACTTGGGGAGCAGAGTGATCACCTGTTGGCTATGTTTTAAGTAATGACATTCTTTCTGGTAGTTCTCAGCAGTTATTTTTAACTTTTGTGCAGGTTTCCCTGCAACTTTAATTTGAAAATTAAAAAACCAACATGCATTCTCTGATTGTGAACTGACAATACTCAGAAGATGTAAAACTTTATGAACAGATCTCTCAGGCAACTGCCTTGAGCATGTTCTCCATGTAGTTTATTGGGATAACAAGTAAAGTCTCACCAACAACTTCTCACTTTCTACTTTGGGATTTTACTATGGGTAGATTCTAACATGCTTTAGACTATTAAGTACAGATCCTTCACACATGTTTGGGACTCATATACAAATGTTCTAGTCCACATGTTTCAACAGATTTCTAAACTGGAAACCAGTTTGTGAAGTTTGGAGGAGGGTTGTTGAAGTTCATCCATAGCAGCCCTGGGGTGGTGTTCATCTCACTGCTTAATCATCAGAGTTCACAGTTAGCAGTCAAGGTGAGAGGAACACAGAATGAGGCTGTAACCAAGGAGCCTGTGATTTCCCTTGATTACATAGACACTCACAACCAGGCAAGGCTGACTCAGTGTTTGGCAGTTTTCTTATCGCTTGATTCCTCTTGTCCCAAAAGTTTCACGGATATTTCAACTACATTGATTATTTCTTTGTCTCTGCCCCTCAGTACTGTGTTCTTTCCTTAGCTCTACAAGTTTGGTTTAATGTAATCAAGAAAAAGACAAACAATTTCACTAACAGATTTTCTAGTAGCAATAAGGCGATAAACTTGTTTGACCTAAATAAGTCAGAATCATTCCTTAGTGTACACAACATTTCTTATTTAAATTCATTTACACTACTTAACAAAATCCCACTAGCACCCAGACCTCCAGGCCTTTTTAATAGAGTGAGACAATCTCAAATGCTAGAGGAAAGGAAAAAAATAAGCAGTTGGAGTTTCTTCTCTCTAGACAACCTAGCCAAACCAGCCCCATGCAGGAAGAAATACCATTTATGTCTTGGTTTTGTAAACTAAATTCTGTGATTATAGTGAAAACCTAGCTCTGAACAAGAGGGGTTTTTTTTTTTTCTTTCTGAAGCATGTCCAGCTGGAGCCAGACAATTATGAAGTAGATTCCAGCTGTTTAGATTATTTCAACACAAGAACAACTAAATACTTCCACAGAAAGGACTATCAGCAGTAAATTCTGGTTTAAAGTTGTAGGTATAGAGAAAGCCAAATCCTTCAAAACCACTCCCACTCTTCTTAGAAAGGGTAGTAAAATGAAGAGATTAATTCTCATTTGCAATTTTAACTGACCCTACTACTGTAAGTCTCCAGGTGTCTCAAATTGTTCCAAGTATAAGTGTCAGCGTTTGCTATAAGCACATTCCAAGTTGGAAAAGCTAGCCCTTTTCTAAGAAATTTTAAAAAATGCCAGCTTTTGGACAAATGTTTCATGTATTTCTTCAATAACCATAATTGTGAACTGTGCGTTTTGTCTCACATTTAGCTTTTTGCCTTTTTATAAATGTAGATATTTATTTACAGGTGTAGATATTTCTATAAAGTCTCATTTTTATCACAGAGCACAAAGCCAGTGTTTAAAGTATAAAAGGTAGCCAAAGAGTAACATGATAACCATATGGCAATTTTCTTAAACCATAATAATCATCACTATACTGCTAATAAATTTGGTAATATTCTTAATTATATACTCTGTAACCAGTAAAATGAATAATAGTCCATGGCAATCCTTAAAAATCAGACTGTATAACTTTATGTTTTAAGTAAATAAATCTTCTCAGTTTTACTCTATGCCCAGCATTATCTTCCAAGAGCACACATATTTTTAAGCAATTTATACAATATTCCATTTTACTTGCTTATAGTATATTCTCTCTTCATACTCACACATTTGAATTATACAGTTGAATCTGGTTTTAATTTCAAAACCTGACCAAAAGCAAAACATTTCAAGTATAAATATTTAGTCTCTCAAGATGAAATGAATTCATTTTCCTCTGGTATACGTTCATAGTATGTATGTTTTGTTTGGACATTCTTGTCTGTGGAGACTTAACAAAACTATCCAATGATATTTTGTATAAAGATAAATGCTAATGCTGATTGGGTAGCAGTTTGGGACCAAAGTGAAAATTCATTTTCTCACCTGATGCTACGGCAATTTACTGTTAAACAGGTCTCCTAAACTATACATTGGTCTTGTGTGTGTATATATGTGTGTGTGAATCTATGCAGTTGAGTATACTTTCTGAAAATAAGGCTGCAGGAGTTAATAGGTGAAGAATGTCTTCAACCTTACACAAGTAATAAATTGGGTGACATTTGGTATTTATAACAGATGAAAAACAGATGAGAATTTTTTTCTGCCCTAAGCTCTGATGAACAGATAAGCTTAGTTTCTTTAAATGCTGTGCTTAATATTTAACTGAATCTTATTTTAAAAGATAGTCCAAGATGAATTGATAAAATCATTCCAGATGCAATTTTCCAGAAATGACAATATAAACTTAATTCTTGAAGGATAAATTTAGGCAATATGCCAGATTTTGAAAGTCAAACGCTTTCAGATGATAACTAGTACATTTCTCATAACACCTAATGTTTAATTTTTCACACCCTAATTCTCTATTTACACATGCCAATATTCACAGTTACATAAGAATATAAACCATTATTTTACAAAATAAAAACTTTAAAATTTGAAAATAAAAATAAGCAACCTGTTGTTTCCCAGGGCTGATTAAATAATCTAAAAGTTTTACCTTTCTTTCATAGAAACAAATACTGAAAGCAGTTAACCAAGTCCAGGGTTAAAAGAGGAAAAAAATGAGTATTTAGTTTTGGATATGTTGAGTTTCTGATGACTACTGGTGAAGGACTATTTTTCTAGCCTTAAAGAAGTAATAATTAATTTGGAGGAATACTAACATTTATCAAGGAGGTAGTAAATGCAACAAAACAGAACATGAAGGAGACTGAGAAGGAAGAGTAAACAAATGCAGCAAGGAGTCAAATATCCCAGAAGGTCAAATATCCCAATGGTCAAATATCCCAGAAGCCAAGAGAAGTTGAATCCTCAAGAAAGAGTAAACATTTAACAGTGGCAAAGACAGGGATGGTGAAATACGATTAAAGTTTAAAAAAAAAAAGAAACACCAGTTGGATTAGGCCAATCAAAGTTGCTCTATAAACAGTTTTGGTAAAGAAACTGAAGTGGAAGTCATATCTGAATAAGTGGTTGAGTGGATAGGATATGAGAAAGTGGGACCACAGTGTAGCCAGCTCCTTTCTCAAAGAATGAGATAGAAGCAAGAAAAATATGTATGGTTAAAGGAGCTTTTTGCTTTATTTATTTTTAGGATAGAAGATACTTGACTACATTTGCGTACATTAATAAACTGAGGGGAGGAACACAATAGAGAGGATAAAAAGAGGTACTCGACAGAGCAGAGGCAGATCCTAATGATTCTGGAGTTGGAGATGTGCACAGAAATCCTTCCAAGACCATCAGCACAACTAACTCTACCTACCTTGCTCTATTTGTCTTGTCTCTACAGCATCAACTGATTGTTTTCTATAATACTATCTAATTCACACATTTGTTACTTTTACCATTTGTCTACTTCTCCTCAGTCTCCTTTGTGACCTCTTCATTTCCTGCTATTCCCACTTATCCATTTAAATATAAGTGTTCTCCCAGGACTTTTTAAAGTTCACAGGGGCAGAAATTTTAATCGTTTGTTCTTTCATACATTTCAAGCACCTACAACATGGTGGGCCCTCAATAAATGCTTGTTGAATGAAAAGATTTTAAGAGTGTAGAATTTAAAAGGTGTTGGGGTTAGCTTGAAAAATTTTATTCTTTTATCTGCAAAGTAGGAATGATTAAGTTGCAATTTAAAAGGAAAGTAAGGTCAAGAGAGATTTCATATGTACTGAAAGCTAAACATTCCCTGTATAGATCAGAGGTTATTTGTGGGAGTATGTAAGCCCCATATAAGTTCATGATTTGTCTATCTCACATAATGATTTAATTTTCTTTTTAATCAGCCACCATCATTTAAACAGACTTCCCTGTAGCTCAAATGGTAAAGAACCTACCTGCAATGCAGGAGACCAGGGTTCAATCCCTGGGTTTGGAAGTTCCTCTGGAGAAGGGAATGGCAATCCACTCCAGTATTCTTGCCTAGAGAATTCCATGGACAGAGAAGCCTGGTAGGCTACAGTCCATGGGGTTGCAAAGAGTCGGACACCACTGAGCAACTAATACACACACATCATTTAAACATTAGATTTAATGCAGTGATTCAGAAAACTTGTCTTGGAAAACAGGAGGATGTGGCGGAGGGACACGACTCACATCTCAGCATGACCACCATCACCTGAATCTGATTTGAGGCTGTCCCCTCATCACCACCACCCAGGACATAGGCTCACAAGATGAAGTATGTGGTCTTCATTTGCCGAGGTCCTCACCACTCTCTGTGGTATCCTTAACCTCTAAGTCCACTGTCAATTCCAATTAATGATAAATAGCATGGTTCAATAACAGAACTTGAGCTAATGTTTTGTGTAGTATGGTTGTTTCATCTTGCCTGGACTTTTCAGGCAAATGTATCTGCAATCCAAGACATTGATAATATTCAACTAACAAGTAATTTGTGTTCCAATGGGGTTTCTCTTGTCCTTAGAAACAGATTAAACTCTTCACCATGGCTAATTAGATCCCCCAGGAACTAGCTGCTTCAATCCTCCGGCCTCCCTTCACAACTCTCCACTTGGCTTCAAATGTACTCCTATTTTCTGTCCTCAATGGCCCTCTTCCATTTTCAAGCTGCCTCCAGCCTCTATGCCATTATATTTGCAGTTTTATTTAGAATTTCTTTCCTTCAGATAATCAGCATGGCTGGCTCCTAATTCTGTTACACATGTAAATATTTGTTAACAAGAAGATCCTTCCTTCAAAACCATACAAGTTGTTCTGAAATAATGCATCTCAGCACTCTGCTCTTTCAGGATCTTCAACAAGCAACTTGTGAGAAAGGTTTAACTCAAGGCAAAGGGGGAAATTTTCTAAGGGCAAGATTAATTCAAACTTTAGTCTGAATCAAGTGACAAAGACCACACACAGAACAGACTGGAATTCCAAAACTTGATTCCACTTTGAAGAATGTGTACTATTAGGTTTACTCGATTCTTAAATTCTGTTCATGCAAATACAACGGTGCCCATTCAACATAACTAGTCAGTAAACATATCTTGAACACCACTTATTTCCCTGAAGAAAAATTTCTAGCATATTATATGCTAATTAAAACATTTTGGCATTGACCGGAGTTATAAATGGTGCTTTTATGTCAGTTTTCCATTCAGTTTGGCTCAGTTCAGTCCCTCAGTCATGGCCGACTCTTTGCAACTCCATGAATCGCCGCACACCAGGCCTCCCTGTCCATCACCAATTCCCGGAGTTCACTCAGACTCACGTCCATCGAGTCAGTGATGCCATCCAGCCATCTCATCCTCTGTCGTCCCCTTCTCCTCCTGCCCCCAATCCCTTCCAGCATCAGAGTCTTTTCCAATGAGTCAACTCTTCGCATGAGGTGGCCAAAGTATTGGAGTTTCAGCTTTAGCATCAGTCCTTCCAAATAACACCCAGAACTGATTTCCTTTAGAATGGTTGGATCTTCTTGCAGCCGGTATTCCATTAGGGTCCTTCAAATACTAACTCCCTGGAGTATTAGTCCTGATTAGCTTACTTGATATTATTAATAAACCCTCCCTAAGGGGGTTATAAAATTATCACAGATTCATTCCTGTACATGCACATGCATATCACATACTCCATGAGGTGTTTTAAAGTACATCATAGGAAATATCACAAACTGGAATTTATCGCTAATACATAGAACAGATAATGAGAATCCTTTCTTTCCTTCCTCCCTGCCCCCTCACCTTAAACCAATTTTGAGTGGACCAAGAAAATTAAACGCTGGCTTACTGTGGGACTGAGGGACTGGTTCGCTCCTTTATTCTTTTGGTGGAATTGATGGGATGTGAAGAAATGGCTTCTGGAACCTCCCATCATAACTTGAAAAGCATTTGATCACAAGCGACTCCAGTCTGGATCTGGCTTAAAATGGAACTATGGCTGTAGCCCTCCTCGCCGAGTATGTGGTGAACGCGGAGCACGTGACACGTGGCACGGCACGTGGACTATGCGGAGCTTGGAGCACGTGCCCTGCATGCTGTATTCTGCACGCCTGCACTGACGCCTACACCTGTGTGCTCAGTCCGACCTAGAGGCTGCAGGCGGGAGGCGAGGGCTCTCTCAATGTCTTCGCTGCCAAATGGCTTTGGGAGCGTGAATTCTCACAATGCGCTTTAATGGAGAATAACAGAAAACAGTGTTGGAGTAGTGGGAAATGGCAGTTTTGCACAGGAAGCTTTGGGAGTTGTGCTTTACTGTAGTTTGTCTGAAATTAGAACAAAATTGAACAAAAAACGAGGAATTTGGTGCTTTGGAAAGTGTGAAAACTGCTAGTGAACTCTCGACTCCTCTATCAGAAGTAACTGAAATGAATGAAATTAGCAGAAAGTCCAGGACTTATCAATAAATCTTGTTATGAAGACCATTGGCTGATCAAGATGACACTCAATAACCCTGCACAACTAGATAAGTGAAGAAGCATATGAAAAAAATACATAAGATCTATTGAGGAGTGAAGACAGAACCCCTGAATAGTTTGAAACAACTTAATCTAAGATTGTTGTCTTAAATTAATGGTGGGTAAATTTTTTAAAAGCAACTTTTAGCAAAAGAAATTACTTGCTACATATGTTACTTGTAGAAAATACCCTGTAAATTGCTAATTATTTCAGATAAACTCTATGCATCTTTTTCACAGCACTTTATAACCTTTAGGTCAGTTGGTAAAGAATTTGCCTGCAATGCAGGAGACCCTGGTTTGGTTCCTGGGTCGGGAAGATCCACTGGCGAAGGGATAGGCTACTCTCTCCAGCATTGGTGGGCTTCTCTTATGGCTCAGTTGGTAAAGAATCCTCCCATGATGCGGGAGATCTGGGTTAGATCCCTGGGTTGGGAAGATCCCTGGAGAAGGGAAAGGCTACCCACTCCAGTATTCTGTCCTGGAGAATTCCATGGACTGTAAAGAGTCAGACATGACTGAGACACTTTCTGTTAATTTATAACTTTTAGGTTAGGCTCCAATTATAATGGGCTTCCCAGGTGGCGCTGTACTGAACTTAGTCGCTCAGTCACATCTGACTTGTTGAGACCCCTTAGACTGTAGCCCACCAGGCTCCTCTGTCCATGGATTTTCTCCAGGCAAGAATACTGGAGTGGGTTGCCATGCCCTCCTCCAGGGGATCTTCTCAACCCAGGGATAGAACCCACATCTCCAGCATTGCAGGCAGATTCTTTACCATCTGAACCATTAGGGAAGCCTATGTAGGAGACATAAGAGACATGAGTTCAATCCCTGGGTCAGGGAGATCCCCTGGAGGAGGGCACTGGAAACCCACACCAGTGTTCTTATGTGGAGAATCCCATGGACACAGAGGAGCTTGGTGGGCTCCTGTCCATAGGGTTGCAGAGTTCAACATGACTGAAGCAACTTAACAGGCATGCACCAGTTATAATATTCAAAATTCCTGAAGTTATCTGTGGTTAAAAACTAGTTATAAAAAATTTGTAATTCAAGGATGACATTGTTTTCTTATGTCTTATATAATATTGTAACTTGCTTACAGCCACCCCTGGATTTGGGTTAAAATACCTAATGATCTTCCCATTGGAAATAACTGGTGGTGGAGAAGAGCTTTTGTTAGTTGTACAGTGTCAGATGAAGAACAATATTCTTAAATGTGCAATATACTGTGTTTACTGATGCTGTTTTTATACAGTGAAGCATCAGCCTTGAGGCAGAATAAGAAACAGTTCAATAATAAAACATTTTAAAAAGGAACTGTTGTTCCTGGATCTTTATGGGATAAATAGGCACTGCAGGCTTTCCTGAATAACTGTCATGAATCTCAAACTATGCTCCTCCCAATTTTCTCTTCCCACTTCTTGAACATATTTATTGCATATAGGTGTAAATAGAAATGTAGAATTTACTGGCAATTTCATCAGATAAAGAGAGGAGAGGTTTAATATCAAATACTCCATGATAAACTCTCTCAAAATCTTACCGAGTGACCTCTTTTCTTTCAAGTCTGTATTCCAGGTCCCTCCTGCCTGTCGTGGGATCCAGCATCTATCCTCTCTTCACTCCTCTCCCCTCAGGTGCTGCCTAGCTCCTCCAGATCTCAATCCTTCTTCTCTTCCAAAAGCAAACCTGTTTCTCTTCTTTATCACATGCATAATAACCAATCTTTTTTTTTTTTTCCTGAATCATTGATGCCAGTGAGAGCACAAACCCTAGAGCCCCAGCATCCAGTATGAATGAGTTTATCAAAATAGCTAATGTAGGTCTTCTGGAGGATTTGTATGTCTGCAGTCCTGAAAAATAAAATTTCTTGTATTTTATATCTCTCCTTATAGAAAAATATAAACATCTTACAAGCATATTTTTGAAACACAATCACTTCTTAATTTGGAGTCTTCGTACAAGAAATAGAAAAAAAATGCTCATTAAGTTTGGTTTTTCTTCAAATATGATGGTTGTAGCTTCCTATAATATGGTATTTGGTGTATAGCAAAAAGGTACAAGCTGTTCTGTCTCAACACGTACTAATCTACACTTATTTGTGTACAGAGTATTAACCTAAGAACAAATATCTAAAAATAACTAGGCTATCATAATAAATACCCTAAAATAACTTTGTTTATAAAAAACCTGAAAATTTTGATTCCAGTAATTGACTCTTCAACAGATGTAATCTGTCACTCTACATTCTTTTGGCAATTATGTTTTCTAGGGAAAAAAAAATCAGAACTAAGGTCATTTGCAATTTTGCAATAATATTGGTCCAAGACTCAGAAGAAGTTGGAATTCCTAGGACATCTCCATAATTTATGGGAAAAGTACTTTAGAATATTTGAAATCAGTACAGTCATAGAAAAATATCTGCCTTATTCCTAAGTAGCATCAGCTCTCCAAATAGGCAGAGAACAGGCAGCTGTCTAAATATTATGATGTAAGAAGCGGTACCAAGTCCTAATTTTCTGAATCATCTCCATCTATCATTGTGTTTTTTGACACCTGGATTAAAATTGTCATTGCTTGAAGCTTTCCTGAGACTATGAGAAAAGAAGCCATATTCTTTAGGGGATTTTTTTTTTGTTAAAGTGTTTATCAAAATATATTGCAAGGGAATGGAAGTAAATCTTGGGAATGAAGATAACTTCAATTAGGAATACATTATGACTAGAAGAATGAGATGTTGGCCCAACAAGAATGAGAAATTGTGTGTCATAGTGGGAAAAAAAACTAAAGTTGACGCTTGAATAAAGAGAGTTTAAAATGCTTAGTTCCGTTTACACATGGATTTTTTTTTCCTAAATATGTAGTACTGTTGCCAAACTCAAATTTGTGTGCCCAACACAAAAAGGTCAAACAAACCCAAACCCTTTTGGAGTGGAGGAAGGATTATTTATTGCAGGGCCTTGCAAGGAGAAAGGGATTGCTCATGCTCAAAAGATCCAAACTCCCCAATGGGCTTCAGGGAAGAAGCTTTTACAGGCAGGATTTGGAGAGAGGTCCACAGGCTGTGTGACTTTCTTCTGGGTTGACTGCTGGTGAGGTAACAGGGTGGAGTTTCAGGAATCACAACCATCAGCCTTCTGGTTCCAAAGTGGGGTCCACATGATTTGCTCAGGCTGAATTTACCATCCTCCACCTGGGTGGGAGCCTTAATTCCTGTAGAAGAACTCAGAGATGTGTATCAAATAGATACACACATCCTCCCAGGAGAAACCAGGTTCAGGCCCCATGGCTGCACTGGTATTTCTGCATTCCCTCACTCCCCTCGTGGCTCAGATAGTAAAGATGGGCCTGCAGTGCAGGGTACCTGGGTTCAAACCCCTGGAGAAGGGAATGGCTAACCCTCTCCAGTATTCTTGCCTGGAGAATTCCATGGACAGAGGAGGCTGGCGGGCTACAGTCTGTGGGGTTGCAGAGTTGGACATACACGACTAAGCGACTAACACTCCTAATTAGTAACTGTTTAAATCTGCCCTTTGGGGCCCAGGGAAGGTCGAGTAGGCTGAAAGCCTTTTCCTACAAACAAGAAATGAGGACCATGGAAAGGCTTTTCTGGTTGGGAGATCTCACAGGGTCCAGCTCGTTTCACTAATGTAGTACTCGATCTGTGGTTGGTTGAATCCACAGATGCAGAAACACAAATATAGAGGGCTGACTGTAAGTAAAGTCATATGAGGATTTTCCAGTGTGTGTGTGTGTGTGTGTGTGTGTGTGTGTTGGGGGAGAGGTGGGAGTTGGTGCTCTAACTTCCGTGTTGTTCAAGGGTCAACTGTAAATTCCAAACCAGGAATTTTGGGTTTTGATATTGACTTGCCAAGGCATCTTGGGCAACTCATTTCATTTTCAGCAGACACAAATTTCCAACTGTGAAATGGGAATAATAGCAGAAGCCCTTTCCATGTTCCAGTGTAATATTGAGGATTGAACGATATGATTTTTGCCCTGATAAATTGAGATATGTTGTAACTGTCGAAACCAGCTCAACAAGCAGGGTTTCCGAAAGCATGATGCGGTGAGAGAATGAGAAACGAGATGCAAGAATTCAGAGAAAAGCGAGGACCAGGGACCAGCACTGCTCCAAAGTGAAGGTGCCGAAACTGAATCCAAGCCAGCTTTACTATACTTTCAGCTTCAGTGAAAGAATATGTGGGGAGTTAAACTATAACTCATGTGGCCTTCAGGGCCAAAGAACAAAATGATCATTAACCATTGAGTAATTAGGAAACAGTAATCAATAACGAATCAGTAACTAAGACTAATATTCTTATCTATAGATTTTCCACCAGATATGTAAAACATGTGACTCTGAGACGCCAGTTGAGAAACAGTCTGGGGTCGGTTTTCCAACCCCAGGATCATATCTTGTTTTCAAGACTATGAACTGTTCCCTCTGGACTTGTTCCAAGAGTCTCCTGCCTTATAGCATCCAGTTTATCAATAATTATAAATTTCTTTTGTGGCCCTTGCCAGAACCTGCTTTTCTTTTACTCTTCCTGTCTCCTACAGTAATAATATTATTATTTATTAAACAACATGATAGAATCAGGAGAATAATGGGGGCAACCAAAGAAAGTCTTACTGTAGGTTACTGTTAATTATAAATATTGGTAAGATAGAATAAACGTGCAAAGGAAAGAAAGAGAATGAAACTTCCAAAGTGATCCTTCGGTCCGAGACAGATTGGATGCCGCGTTAAGAGGTTGGGGTTAGTCATGCTTAAACTGAACCTCACTTTTATCTAGAATTAACTGTGATCATAATACAAGGATAAATTAGATGAGAGGGGACATATAGATGAACGAGAACAACAAAATAAGAAGCATCAAGAATTACAGATTCTGCTGACTTGTATTTTCAAAACCAAATTGAAATAATGATGAGGAGAAACTCAAAAGCTAAATTGTTGGGGGAATTTTTAAAAAGGTTTTCTTTGTTATATTTTCCTAGAATCTTTAGGAAATTGCTTTTAATATGTTCTGATATCATGTGTATCAATATCTGGCATGTCTTCTCCACAATTTACTGAATGAATGTTTAATCTGAGAAAACTGACAAATTTTAAGCACTTTAAAAGTGAGTTGTGACAATTCTGGACTGAACACTTGTTTTAAAATCACTCAAATACTGTCATCTGATTATTTACAAATCCACATAGTGAAGCTGATCATAAGTGCTCAGGGCTTTATAGTAACAAAATTATCGTCTCAGGAACAAAAGAAAGTGTGAAACCAGTGTGATGATTTTTACCCCTGACCTGAAAGTCTGCTACTCATTCTTCAAACAATGCCTTGCCCATGGGGAGACAGTTACTGACTTTGCAAAAAATGTCCTAAATTTTCTCTATTACTTTAGTTCCAGTCATTAGTGTAAAGTTCAGATTTAACTTGAAGTTCACTCCTGAGACATGGTGGAACATTTCCCATCTTTGTCTAGTTCTCAGCTCATCAAAAGTTGCATTCAAAGATGGAGGTATAGGGGAGAAAAAGGGAATATCCCAGTTGCTTTTCATTTTCCCTGTCTTTTTCCATCCCAGAAGGAGATTGGAGCGAAAACATTACAAGGGAGAATAGATTATTCAGGACACTTTGGGCTTCACATCTCAAACTCCAAATCTAATTTGCTTTAGTTCCAGTCATGAGTGTAAAGTTCAAAGTATACTTCAGAAGAACTAAAGAGCATCTTGATGAAACTGAAAGAGGAGAGTGAAAAAGTTGTCTTAAAACTCAACATTCAGAAAACTAAGATCATGGACTCTGATTCCATCACTTCATGGCAAATAGATGGGGAAACAATGGAAACAGTGACAGATTTTATTTTCTTGGGCTCCAAAATCACTGCAGATGGTGACTGTAGTCATGAATTTAAAAGATGCTTGCTCCTTGGAAGAAAAGCTATAACCAACCTAGACAGCATACTAAAAAGCAGAAACATTACTTTGCCAACAAAGGTCCATCTAGTCAAAGCTATGGTTTTTCCAGTAGTCATGTGTGGACATAAGCATTGTACTATAAAGAAAGCTGAGTGCCGAAGAATTGATGCTTTTGAACTGTGGTGTTGGAGAAACTCTTGAGAGTCCCTTGGACTGCAAGGAGATCCAACCAGTCAATCCTGAAGGAAATCAGTCTGAATATTCATTGGAAGGACTGATCTGAAGCTGAAACTTCAATACTTTGGCCACCTGATGTGAAGAACCAACTCATTGGAAAAGACCCTGATGCTGGGAAAGACTGAAGGCAGGAGGAGAAGGGGTCGACAGAGGATGAGATGGTTGGATGGCATCACCAGCTCGATTAATGAGTTTGAGTAAGCTCTGGGAGTTGGTGATGGATAGGGAAGCCTGGCATGCTGCAGTCCATGGGGGTGGCAAAGAGTCAGACATCACTGAGGGACTGAACTGACTGAAGAGAAATTTACTGAAAGACTATTTGGCTACTTTATGAGGGAAAACAAATCACTAGGCAAGAAAGGAAAGGAAGCAGCTGAGACTCAGGAAATAAAGAGAATCAAAGGCTGCCATCTCATCCATTTTCTTTATTATAACTTCATCCTCCCTACAGTCCCCTGAAGACCAGCTATCACCTTAAGTAGGAAACATGAGCATTGAGAGCAAACAAGTTTAACACCATGTATCATCCATAAATTAAAGACTCTCTTATAATGACTTTGTTTCAAACAATAAGATCATGGGAGAGGGATTATACTAGGAGCAGCATGGGTCACATATCCCTGTCCTTGGCATAGCAGTCAGAGGGTAAGATAAGAACCAGGCAGAGTTGAGTGGGGAGAAGCATGCTTCTGAAGGAAAGTGAGTGGGAAGGATAGTCATTCCCTATAAGAAGGGGAGGGTAGAGAAAAGACTAAACAATAGACACTCATTATAAAGAACAAATCAGGAGTATTTGGGGGATAATGTTACTTGTTGAGAAATAAATTTTTCTTAAAAACTTACAAAAGTATACCTCTGATTTCTATCCACTTCTAACTATATTCTGGTACTACTGTTGGCGAATTTCCAGAACAAGCAGACTCTAATTACAAAAAGGGATTGTTCTCACAAAGACTCTAATTATAAAAAGGGATTTTCTCACAAATTTGATTTGATTTCAGATCCAAATTTGCTCTCACAAATTGGATCTGAAAATACATAGAATCAATGCTATTTTTTTCAGGCCAATTTATAGAAACAGGGCCCATAATATTGCCTAAATTATCATACTAACAGCCCATTTCAATCTAACAAAGCATCCATTACAGTATCCAACTAGAAAGTCCAGTTGCCCCATACCATGGAAGCCATTTGGCCTTCTAGTGGTTTTACATGGCTATCAGGCAGCCAGGTTGTGGTTGGGTAAGAGAAGGCGGAAGGGAACTCTGTTGGGACTCCCAGGCACCAGCTGGTTCATCATTTTCTGGGTCTGGTTTGGTACAAAGCAGATAATACAGAATAAAGTCTTGAAAACCTGTGTTCTAGATTCAGTGATTGCTGTCTGTTGCGGGACTTCAGAAAATAGGCATTGGTTCACATCTTAATATGATGGTGGTGGTGGTAACAGTATGTGTCTATGTGTATGAGTATGTGTGTGTGTGTTAAGAGGCAGTCAGACTGCCGTTTGAACTCAAATCTACTTTTAAAGTTCTTCTGATCCTAAAAGGTCATGCTTCTGTGATTGAGAAAAAGCACTTTTCCACAACTCTATAGCTGCTTAAGGGAAGGCAGCTCTGTGGCCTAATAGTTTGTGGGGAGAAGACTAGAAGGGATTAGAACAGGGATGTAGGCTGCTCTTCCATGTCCATCCGTCTATATGGCTCCCTTACTAAAGAGCTTCTGGAGGTTGTCAATAAATATATCTGTTATCAATATGAGTTCATTTGGAGATAATATCAAAAGTCTAATTCGTGGCCAGCTTTGAGTAAGAAGCCCTAGCCAAATGCCCCTTCTGGTATCTTCTCTGAGAGGCCCAGCTACCTTATATTAGCAAATTGGAGACTTTCTAGTTAGTATATCAAGCCAGAAATAATAGTGCTGTTCATTCTCAACAATTTCATTTTATCCCTAAAAATCTGATAGTTACCCCATATATATGTGTGTGTCGCTCATTCGTGTCTGACTTTTTGCGACTGCATGGACTGTAGGCCACCAGGCTTCTCTGTCCATGGAATTCTCCAGGCAAGAATACTGGAGTGGGTTGCCATTCCCTTCTCCAGAGGAACTTCTCAACCCAGGGATCGAACCCTGGTCTCCTGCATTGCAGGCAGTTTCTTTACCGTTTGAGCTACAGGGAAGCCCATATATGTGTATATATATATATATATATATATATATATGTTTTCTCTCTCAGTACTGTCTATTATTTGAGTGAGAAATGAAATAAATATCTAAGGAAAGGTAAGTAGACTATAGATGCACAATAAGTTTAGGGAAAAAATTGAAGTAATTTCAAGTCATTTTGGTTGTGAGAAGCCATAAACATACTTCAAGAGAATTCTGCCTCTTAATCTGTAGGTTTAAATGAAATTCAACATGAGTTTTTAAAAAAAGACTTACATTAAATTTTGTTGATAATTTTAGAATTTTTCTAATATAAAGGTGATGTAAATTAAATGCAGTGTATATATACTGAAAGTAAGATTGTTTTCCTTTTCTAGAGAAGAATTTGAAAATTCAAAAGTCATGGTTTTAGGGCAATTAATTTATAATGTCAAAGGTGAGTTTCACAGTTCTAAGTTTGGTATTGAAAAGAATTTCCCAGGTAAGAGATAATCCTGTGTTGAGAAACTGAATAAATTTGGTAGGCAAATACTTGTTTTTCCTAGTTATTACATTTTTATATCATAGGGTAGAAATAACAGAAAATTACAATTTTAAGCAAAAAAATTTTTTACTATTTTTCCTTTGTCATATAAACAATATAAATTTGCTTCTCACTAGGCCTTTTGCATCAAGTATTAATAAATCAAGATTTGAAAAGAATAAATGGCGTCAGCTCATCCAAGGAGAGTTTATTAAAGATCTATGTAAAAAGAAGAGAGATTGTGACTTTACACTGGGTGACAAGCAAAACAGACCAACTGTAGGGCAGAAAATCAAAAATGAAAGTGGGTCAGTGAGTCCCACGGTGGTACAATAAACTGCTGTTTAAATGGATTGTCAGAGAGTACAACTGCCTGTGAACAAGAATGCCTGGGAGAACAATGGTAAATCTGAACAGAAGAAGCAGGGTCAGAGCAAAAGAGTTGCAAAGCACAGAGTGCGAACTGCAAGTCCTTGGGTCAGGCAGAGGATGAAACAGAACAATCTCATCATTCAGAAGCTTCCTGGCCGCCAGCAAGCTGCATAATGAAAAGCAAACAGAGCTGAGGCCCTCCACAGAAACAGGGGAGCAAAACAGCCTCAGGACATGGAGAGAGCTGAGCTGATTTTGAAACTACATGTAACTATCAACTCATCAGGATTAGCGCTTTCCCACAAAGAAAAAAATTAAGTAACAGGAGAATCACTGAGGAGACCAAAATATTTAATCAAGTCCATTTACATTACTTATATTACGAAAGCCATGTACCCAATAGGATTCATTAACTGTGTTTGGTGATCAAAACAACTTTATATACTGAGGAAAGTACCATTTCTCCTTTTCATCTTTGAGATTTCCTGCATATTTTCTTGGATAGGTGGAATTTCAGAAACATAATTACTAAATGAGTCGAGATTGGTAATCTGAAATAGTATGGGAGACCAAGAAGAACAAAGATGTGCTTAAATGGACTGGGCAGAAGTTCATCCATCTGAAAAAACAAATTGGCTAGGTTGAAAATTCTTTATACATTGAATAGGAAATTTTTTTAAAGCGAGATAATATTAAAGTTTGTTAAATGATCAAAAGTTAGTCATTTCCTGATTTAAGATGCACTGAACATCTGTAATGTTCAGGCATTGTTCTGGGCTCTGCTGATCAGTCAAGAAATAAAACAGTATGTTGGCTCCAGTTTCATGGTGCTGATATTCTAGCGGAGGCCCACCACAAGTCCATAAAGAAATATGCAACCAAGAAGTGATCAGTGCTCTAAAGGAAGGAAAAAATAAGCTAAATCACATTGAAAGTAAAAGATACATAAGATGTTTTAAACGGGACAGTCAGTGGTCTTCTCTGAAGTGACAACATCTCAACAAAAGCCCAATGAGGTGAAGAAAAACGGCATATAAGCCCCTCAGAAGAAAAGGAATCCAGTAAAGAGAATGAGGTGAACAAGGTCTGAGGTTGTGCAAGGCCTGTGTGTAAAATACCAATGTAGCCAAGCGAGTGAGGGAACGGTTGGAAGGAGGCAAGGCCAGAACCAGACAGAACTTAATCATGTAGCATCTTAATGATTATGAATTTATGGTGAGTCATTTGAATTTCATTCTTAGGATAAGGATAATGAGAAGTCATCAAAGATTTTCATTGGAGGAACGATGCAATGTTGTGAGAGATTATTCTGTAAATTGTTTGGGAATTAACTATAGGGTGGAAGAAGAGAAAGTAGGGAAACCAGTTAGAAGGCTGTCTGAGATCCTCCAAGTAGAGATTAATGGGACTAAGGTGGTAGTGCTGGAACTGATGAAAGCTGATTGGATTTGGAATACAATTTTGCATGTAGAGGCTTCACAATTTGGTCATGCATTGGAAAAGGAGTGTGAAAGGAACAAGATGATGCAAGGAATACACTAGACCTGAGAATATTCTGTTGACTAAGATGGGAAAGATTTGGAAAAGAGAAGGTTGGTAGGGGCCGGGTGCTTGTTTCTATTTGAAGATTCAGGACAGAATCTAGACCATGTTTTAGATATACTAAATTTGGGGTGCCTATTAAACATCTAAAAGTCAGAATACAGTTAGGCTGTTGGTTATATGAATCTGAACTCAGACGTGGGACTGGGCCTGACAATATACAGTTGGAAATCATCAATTTACATATCATATTTAAAACAGTAGTATTGGATGAGAAGTGAGTACAAATAGAGAAAACATTCAATAACCAAGTCCTGAAAGTAGCTGGCATGTAGGGTGAGAATGAAAAGGATTGTCTAGCTGGCTAGAAAGACCAAGAAGGAGTGGCAAGTGAGCTAAGTGGAAAAACAGGTGTGTTTGATCATTTTGAGATTAAATTAACAGGCCAATTATGTTAAATGCTGTCAAGATTTTATCTAAACTGGGTGTGAAACTGACCACTGGATTTCCCCAGATGGAGTTTGTTGGGGAAATTTGACAAGAACTATTTTAAAGGAGTGATGGGCATAGAAGTCTGACTAGAGTATGTCAAGGAAAGGTTATAAAGTGAGTAACCTTTTATTATACTATAGGAGTTTTGTTCTAAAAAGAAGGGGCAGTGACTAGAGGTAGAATGGAGTCAAGAAACAGTTTCTTGAAATGGAATAAATGAAAATATGTTTTTGTGGTTATGGAAATATTTTAGTAGAATGGGAGAAATTGATGATGCCAGAGAGAGACAGTTTATAATTTTTGGAGAATTCTTTGAAAGGGTGAGATATACTGTGAAAAAGAGGGGTGGATAAAAATGAAGGGTGAGGCTTATGAGAGGAGGCAGAGATATGGATATAGATTCAAATATATTGGTAATTTGGCCATGCTGATGTCAATTCATTAATGGCTATTTCAGTTATTTCTGTAAAATCAACTGAGTGTGAAGAGAGTACAGGGTTGTTAGAGATTTGAGGAGAGAAAAATCAGACAATCTAACAATTTCCGGTGCATTTAGACGACTGATGTTCAGTGATTATTGACACAGATGGATAAATACCATAAGGCTGACTGTCCACCTGACAATCAGTGAGCAAGACCTATAATCCGTGGAGGGAGGGAGTTACCTGCAGAAACAGCACAGTCAGCTCTAACAGTCATCCTGAAACCAACCATGCAGTGGTCTGATCAGTGTCATCTTGATTGTTTTAAGTACAATTAATCTTCATTCCCATGGTTTGTTCCCATTTCTTTGAGGCCCATTCTCAGGATTTGGGTAGTTTAAGTCATGGCTACAGTCTGGTCATCACGTAGTTAATTTCTTTCAACTTGTGGGGGTTTTCACCATCTACAGTACAGCTCAAAAGAAGCTCAAAGGGGGTTTCAATAGTGAAAAGACGGTTCAGAATATTATCTACAACCCTTGAGGAGAAACTAGAAGTCATTGACTTTGCTTAATGACCAAATGATTATCATTGGGTCTCCTTTGTTTTCTTTCGTTCCTGCATTTTTAAACTTTTTTGATTAAACTTGTTTTTTGACTAAAGTTTTTCTACAGACAAAAGCCAGGCTGAGGACTTGGGAGCCCAGGGAAAGGGACATAGGGCCCTGCTCCGTTTCAAGGGTATGGTAGCCTAGAGTGACCATAGTTTCAATAGAAGCAATTGGAAGGCAGAAACTTTGAAAATGCCAGGACAGGACATCCTTCTGTGGACACACTTAAGAAAAAAATAAGCATCATTTGTTCTGTGGCTTTAAACGCAACTCTCCATTCATTATTTTATTTTTAGTGCTTTCAAGGCTAACCACCAACTCCTGCTGATTGATGCATTCTTTATTTTAGATATGCTATTGTGTTCAATCAATGACAGCCAAGCCTTGCAAGAGAAGGAGTCATTCTGTCTCTTGCTATAAGTGAAATTGCCCAACACTGTTTAGCTCCATTATGTGTAGGCTTAAAAATGTAACTTTACTTCTGAGTTCATGGAATGCATTAGCTTTGAAGAAAAAGGGAGAGCACTTGGCTGTAGAGGGCAAAAGAGACATTTGGTCTATCAAAGTGATTCTCAACCTTGGCTAAACAGCCATATCCTTGCAAAATTAAAAAAATCATATTCTTGCCTGAATCCAACCTTAGACTTTCTGATAAAGATATGAACACTTTGCATCTTGAAAAATGAGACTAGATTACTCTTCAAAGATACTCTTTGAATTCATACTTCTAATGATAGCAGGTAAGTGTACTTTGTCTCCTATCTTCTTAGTATTTACTGCTAAATCTTTCATCCAGGTTTTACTCTTGGGCAACAGCTTTGGTAAAATATATGATAAGTAAAATACACATAAATATGTAATACTTCTGAATATTTATGAGTATCAGACAAACATGCCTCTATTCCTATGTATGATTAAGAAATTAGCATATTACACATTTATTCTTCTGCAGAGAAATGCTTCTGTAAGTAATGTGTAGTTAAGTGAAATGATTATGTGTGGATTTGCAATTTACATTAACTGAACAGTCATAGTATGGGACCAGAGAACAACTGTGCTGTGTATATGAAATTACTTTAAATAAAATAGAAAGGGATAGATTTAGGGTGAGTTCAGGACATATTTAGACTTCCCCGGTGGCTCAGATGGTAAAGCGTCTTGCTTACAATGCGGGAGACCTGGGTTCGATCCCTGGGTCGGGAAGATACTCTGGAGAAGGAAATGGCAACCCACTCCAGTACTTTTGCCTGGAAAATCCCATGGATGGAGGAGCCTGGTAGGCTACAGTCCATGGGGTCGCAAAGAGTCGGACACGACTGAAAGACTTCACTTTCACTTTTCAGGACATATTTGGTGTTTACCTTTGGAATGAAATGGATAGGTCATTTGATCTCTGTGACCCTAAGCATTAAATTAATAGATAGCTATTTATTATAGCTATATTTAATTTATTATGTATGAATGCATTTATTTATTATAAATGATTTATATTTATTTTAAATGAATGACAAGAAGATTAGACAAAATACATGTGAAAGCGTTTTGGGAAATGCAAAGCACATTTTCAACCTGACAAATGGTGGGCCTTTACTTCTTAGGCTTGATGTACCATATTATGGCTTAAATTATATTCCTTGAGTAAATTAACATGATTATTTTGATAAAATTTGAAGGATTGATATACAAGCAATCATCTTTTTAGAGCCATTAAACTCGCTCTTTTGTGTATAGTAAGCCTTCAGAAAACTAATGATTGTTAAATGTATTTTTCAAATAGTTTTCTCATAAAGAAATTAGACTTGCTATTTTGCTTAATCTAACCAGCATATTGCTCCATCAATGGCTGTCCAAATTATTATCTCCGAGTTGGACCTCCTCTTCCCCACATCAGAACTCTCTAAATGCTTTATTTCTGCAACATGCTTTCATTGAATGAATTTCTTTTATATGCACACCATCACCTCTGACCTACATTCCCATCTGATTTGCAGTTGTGTCTCTCCCCTGTTCAACACACAGAAGGAACATTATTATATTGAACTCATATTGCTTCTTTTCCGATAACCCAAATATTATTTGTAACTTGGTTCTATTCTGAGAATTATGCTAGGTTAAATTTAAATTCTACATCTTCCTGATTACAAATTCTATTAAAAAACATTAACAGCAATGATGAAAAAAAGACTGAGAAGTTAGATTTATATCTGTTATGAGTTGAAAGAATTTGATAATGAAAAGGGCCTCATGATCTTAAGTTACTACATTTTCCTACAGGTTTTATTTGGAAAAGATCAATGACAATGGAAGATTGAGCGCTTAGTGGTCCACATGAAAAGCCCCCAGTAGAAATTAGGGGCCCAGATTTGTGTCCTAGCTCAGCGCATGATTGCTATGTGAATTTAAACAAGTCCCTTTGCCAACCGAAATTGTCCTTTCATCTTTAAAGCGAAGAGATTAGACTTGATTTCATATTCACAACTATTTGTGAATCAGAGACCCCTCTGAGATTCTGCTGAAAACTACGAACCTTCTTCCCTGAAGAGGCACAGATATAAGTATAAATAGAATTCCAAGAGGGTCAGAGGCTCTCAAAATACACCCACAAATTCCCTAGAGGACTTTAGAATGAGTTCAAGTAACTGAAATATGTGGTTGAAAACAAATGAATTCATTTACATTTGCTACTCCCAATGTGAATTAGTTTTAAAACGTGAATCTGGGCCATTTATGTCATTTAAAGTTAGAATTACTTTCTTGTACCTTATAGTACTCACAGCAGAGCAGATTCTGCAGTAGAAAAGAAGCTCTGCTTTGTGTATGAATAGCATATCAGGGTCCTGGAGTTATTTTAGTCTGTCCTGCTACTCAGTGCAGGATCCCTTAACTCTCCTCTGAAACAGAAATTTCGCTTTGACTTGAACACACACAGTGATGGGGAGCTCATTCACATGCTTACTGCTGGGCAAACATGAAGAACTTAGAAATTTTCTTCTTTATATTAAACCATGCAGATGTCCCCAACTTAATGATGGTTCAACTTACAATAGTTCAAAAGCAATATACATTCAGAAGAAACTGTATTTCAAATTTTGAATTTTAATCTTTTTCTGGGCTAACAGTGCTGGGCAAGGCAGTGAGCACAGCTCCACTCACCCATACCATGATGAATGAGAACAACCAATACACTTGCAACCATCCTGTACTCAGACTGCCATTCTGTTTTACACTTCCAGTATGGTATTCAATAAATTGCATGAGAGGTGCCACACTTTATTATAAAGTAGGCTTTGTGTTAGGTGATTTTGCCCAACTGTAGGCTAAGATATGGGAGAAGGCAATGGCACCCCACTCCAGTACTCTTGCCTGGAAAATCCCATGGACGGAGGAGCCTGGTAGGCTGCAGTCTATGGGGTCGCTAAGAGTCGGACATGACTGAGCGACTTCACTTTCACTTTTCACTTGCATGCATTGGAGAAGGAAATGGCAACCCACTCCAGTGTTCTTGACTGGAGAATCCCAGGGATGGGGGAGCCTGATGGGCTGCCATCTATGGGGTCGCATAGAGTCGGACATGACTGCTGCGACTTAGCAGCAGCACAGCAGGCTAATATATGTGTTCTGAGCACATTTAAAGTAGTCTAGGCTAAGCTGTGATGTTCAGTAGGGTGTATTAAATGCATTTTCCACTTATGATATTTTCAGTGGTTTACCCTTTTGCAAATCAAGGACCATCTGTAATTTGCCTTTACTACATGAATGTCAGCTCTCAGTAGCTACTTAGATAAATTTTATTTCTTTTTCCAGGCTTTGAAGAAATCAATGGCAACCTCTTTTGTCCTCTTAATTTTCTTTATGCTTAACAGTCCAGTTTCATATCCAGTTCTGGAAGAGATTTCATAAAACTGCTTTCAATCCCAGTTATTTCCTTCAGTGGAACTCTTGAAATGCCAAGTCCAGAACTGGGCAGCATAATCCAGAAAAGGTCTGACCAGCACACAGTTCGAGAAAAGTCTCCTCTCTTAAATTGCTGCCTCTGCTGTTAGAAGAGCTCAGTTCCTACACACAGGTGACTCTGCTGGGTCACCAGGAAATTGTGGTCACTTGAACCCCTAACCATAATCAATCTGGGTTGTCCTCATTCTCTTTGACTACCAAAATAACCTTCCTACAGAAAAAGCTCCCTTTGACCTCTACCTTAATCACTTAGGCCATCTTCCCAGCTCTTTGGAATACTAATTTTGTCATTCATCATGTCATCTTTTCTTTGGAGTTTCATGTCATCTACCTGCCCTTTTTTTCCCTCTGAATTAATTGATAAACATATTGGCCTGTGGTTTGCCAAATGTAAGCCTCCTTTTATGGATGAATTCTTCATAATTCTTTACTCAGTCACTTTACAACTTCACCCAACTCACATCTGACCTCCTGACCTACAGAATGGAGAAGGGTATGAGTATAATGTTCTGGGTGGGGGCAACGTTTCTTTTCTTTTTCTTCTTTTACTCCATCTGCTTTCTTTTCCTCAAACTATTTTCTTCATCCCTTCATGTATTCATGTTGCATCCTTGTCTTGTCTATGGTTTCTTCTCTTGTGTGTTCATTCTTGCTATGGAGAAAAGCACCTCTGTGCATTTGGGAATCCCTCTGCTTTCCGCTCACGTGAACCCTGGCTGTGCCTCTCTTGCTTCAGGAGGCCCTTTGCCACATGTTGGGAATCAGCACCTGGGCAGGTGAGCTGTTTTCCTATGTGCTCATTAGCATCTGGCAGAAGAGGAAGCTTTGAGAATTTCATCAACACCTCCAGACCAAGTTGCTCTCCTTCACCTCCAGAATTACTCAAATATTGAATGTGGGTTCAAAGAAAATTTAAGTATAAAGTGTATGTGTGTCTGGAGATAGGAAGAGGAGCATGGGGAGAAACATTTTAGACAGTCTTCACAGACTTCACACTTTAATCTCAGCATTTATTGCATCTAAAACCAACCAAACATTGCTGGAAAGGAAAAAGAGTCAAAACACAAATTAACTAACATCTGTTACTCAATGGAAAGATGATATTAGTGATAAATGCTTTGGGAACCAAAGAATCTGTGGTTCTGTAGAACAGCACTGTGTTGTCACCAACTTCTGCCTCATCAACATCTTTCACCTGGAAATGGTTAATGCCACACTCGACTAAGACTAAGAAGGCACGTTTCAAGGTTTGCTGGAGTCATTTTACTTTAAAGAAGGCTTTCTCATATAACTTTGTGGCCATTATTATTACAAAATAAATAAGTAAATAGACCTATAGTAAAAATATGGGGAATAGTTGATTAATGGTTTAATAAATTGGAAATTCTAATTACCATTTTTAAAGTGTTTGACCCCCTCATACAGACAAATCAATGTTGGCATTGAATTAACCCTAATTTAAAGAAAATTGTCTGAACACAACTTCATTACTCTGTAATTACCTCAAGGATAAAAGGGATGAACTCTGGAGACAGTAAAACCTTTGGGAACCAGGAGAGATGCAGACAATTTTAGCTCAGGAAAGAGTGGAAGGCAGCTGAATGATTACTGGGCTTTAATATTTCAGAGGGAATGACAAGATGGTTTGAACCAGATTAGTAGGTAATCCTACAATAAATCCTAGAGATTGATAGATTAATTTAGGTTAGCATCCAAAAGTTAAAGGTGAAAGTGAGTTGGGTGTCTCCTGACAATGGAACTTTATACTTCATTCACTCATTTATCATTTAGTCGGTCTATACTGAGGAACTTGGATGTGTCAGAACTTCTCTTGGAACCACACTATCCTTGTTGTTGTTGTTCAGTCACCCAGTCATGTCCAACTCTTTGAAACCCCATGGACTGCAGCATGCCAGACCTCCCTGTCCCTCACCATCTCCTGGAGTTAGACCAAGCTCATGTTCATTTCATCAGTGGTGCAATCCAGCCATCTCATTCTCTGACACCTTCTTTTCCTTATGCCCTCGATCTTTCCCAGCATCAGGGACTTTTCCAATGGGTCATCTGTTTGCATCAGATGACCAAAATACTGGAGCTTCAGCTTCAGCATCAGTTCTTCCAGTGAGTACTCAGGGTTGATCTCCCTTAAGACTGACTGGTTTGATCTCCTTCCTGTCCAAGGGACTTTCAGGAGTCTTCTCCAACACCACAGTTTGAAGGCATCAGTTCTTTGATGTTCTGCCTTCTATATGGTCCAGCTCCCACAACTGTATGTGACCACTGGGAAGACCATAGCCTTGACTATATAGACCTTTGTCAGCAAAGTAACGTCTCTGCTTTTCAACACACTGTCTATGTTTGTAATTGCTTTCCTGCCAAGAAGCAATCGTCTTCTGATTTCATGGCTGTAGTCACCCTCCACAGTGATTTTGTAGCCCAAGAAAAGGAAATCTGTCATTGCTTCCACCTTTTCCCTTTCTATTTGCCATAACCTAGATAGCATATTCAAAAGCAGAGACATTACTTTGCCAACAAAGGTTCGTCTAGTCAAGGCTATGGTTTTTCCTGTGGTCACGTATGGATGTGAGAGTTGGACTGTGAAGAAGGCTGAGCACCGAAGAATTGATGCTTTTGAACTGTGGTGTTGGAGAAGACTCTTGAGAGTCCCTTGGACTGCAAGGAGATCCAGCCAGTCCATTCTGAAGAAGATCAGCCCTGGGATTTCTTTGGAAGGAATGATGCTAAAGCTGAAACTCCAGTACTTTGGCCACCTCATGCGAAGAGTTGACTCATTGGAAAAGACTCTGATGCTGGGAGGGATTGGGGGCAGGAGGAGAAGGGGACAACAGAGGATGAGATGGCTGGATGGCATCGCTGACTCGATGGACGTGAGTCTCAGTGAACTCCGGGAGTTGGTGATGGACAGGGAGGCCTGGCGTGCTGCGATTCATGGGGTCACAAAGAGTCGGACATGACTGAGCGACTGATCTGATCTGATCTGAATAGGGCCAGATGCCATGATCTTAATTTTTTTTTAATATTTAGTCTTAAACCAGCTCTTTCTCTCTTTTCCTTCCCCCTCATCAAGAGGCTCTTTAGTTCCTCTTCTCTTTCTGCCATTAGAGTGGTATCATCAGCATAACTGAGGTTATTAATGTCACTGAGGTTACTATCCTTGTAACCTTAAACAAACCATTTATCTTCCTGGAATCTAAATTTCACCATCCAGGGATTTTTCTCATGTAGTTGTTGTGAGGTTTAGTAACTCAGATATGTAAGACTCTAGCAGAGTGACTGATTGAATGCTCGTTAAACTCCCCTTCCTTCTCCTCAGGATTTAGACCTTTTTCTCCTATGTAATCTATACCAAGATGAAATAAGTTCCATTTGTTAACAACAAAGTTCTCTATAATGACTGTGAGTGATCTGTGCTTGCAGATGAAATTTAAGTATTTAAATATTATTACAACCAATCAAATATATTTTCAAAATAATCCCCCAAGCCCAGGGATGTCATTCCTTGTCAAATGGTTCTCTGAGGCTTGCTGACTATAGTATATACAAATCCACTCTCTCTCTTTTTTTTTAGTTTCTTCATTTCATAGTAAACAAGAGCAGTGACTTCCTTTCATTTATTAAATCTAAGGATAATGTTTTCCAGTAATATTTAGAAAAATCTCATAAACCACTTTTCTGAAAAATATAATATCTATAAACTTTTCAATGTTAAGCATCACTATAAGGCAGAGTGTCAGCTAGTATGATGTTTTAGCAGAATAGACCCAAGTGAAATGAAAGATAATTTTGTAGAGTATGGTTGTAGTAATTGCCTTCTGATTTATACCCCAAATTTGAATTAATTTTGGAAAAAACCTGAACATACATTAGTATGGAACTTCCAAAGACATATATTTAAGTGTCACATCATTCATCCCATTAGTCATTTATACAATCAGTATTAATGAACACCTCCTATTTGCCAGGCTGTGTGCCTGGGACTCCAAAGTGAAACTCCGTAATCCTGACCTCAGCAAGTTTGTTCTAGTGAGAAAGACATGTAAACAAATATAGTTCTATAAAGTAATTGATAAAAAGAAAGTGATCCCAGAGCAGAGGGAAATATTTGAAAGACCAAGGAGGTCCACGTGGAGAACTTGGGGAGCCTTCACAGAGGAGGCCAGCTGAGATCAGGATGAGTGAGAGGTTATCGGGTGGGTAGTAGGAAGAAGCTATTTGGCAGGGAGAATAGAACGAGAAAAAGATGGAGGTTTGAGGGAGCCTAGAGTGACCTGTGGGCAGCCTGGTGGCTCAGATGGTAAAGAATTCGCCTGCAGTGCAGGAGACCCAGGCTCAATCCCTGGGTTGGTAAGCTCCCCTGGAGAAGAGAATGGCTAGTATGGCTAGAACACTCCAGTATTCTTGCCTGAAGAATTCCATGGACAGAGGAGCCCAGCAGTCCATGGGGTTGCAAAGAATCAGACAACTGAGCAGTTGACACACATAGAGTGATCTGTAATGTTTAAGAGCAGGTTAGTATTGTTAGGGCATAAATTACTATTAGAAGGGGATGCAGGAAAGGCTGGTGGAAATGAGGCCAGATAGGTAGGGAGAAGCCAGATCATATAAGCTTACATAGCAGGCAAAGATTTGACAATGGTTTTCCTCTGTGTAGATTGTGGAGGAAGTGACTGAAGCATTTTTAATACAGAAGTTTCAGAATCGTATCCATATGTTTTTATTCCTAAAGAAGACTAACAACATTCTGATTCTTTTTTTGTTTGCAAGTTATAGAAATGGTGCACACAGACCTCTTTGTTCCTGAGGTTCTAATGGTTTTCATTGTAACAGAGTTCATGGATGCCAAAAGAAATATTTGAACTAAGTGATATGTCAGAATTACAATAAGAGCCTGGGAGCAGATTTTTAGTTAACAGGTTTTTAATAGGCAGTGGTGCAATTCTTAATGAAGAAGGTTTAATGACTATAAAAGATGCCTGTCTCTAATGGAAATTGGGCTGGGTGTGTTTTTATCCCTCGGTGAATTAATTAAAAGGTTTATATAGGATTGATTGTTTAGATTCTTGGAGAAAACACATATACACCAATGAAAACGTTCCTGTCATTTTCTTTATCTCTTGGAGCAAAGCAGTCACTCTGCCAGAAATAAATTGAGCATAATTTTTATAATTTCAGGGGTTAAGCATATGAAAGGCCAGAATGAATCAGCATTCCCTGAAGAGGAAGAAGGCGTGAACGAGAGAGCGCAGCAGTGGGACCATTAATTACGGGTCTGCAACAAGAAGGCTTCTTGGGAATAACTGAACTATTAACCTTTCTGAATATCCCATGGAATGCCACTGCTTGACTTCCACCTCTGCTCTCCACACTCATACAATAGTAATACACCTCCTGGGAAGTGCCCCTTGACAGAACTTTAGAACCACCTACAGATTGTTTCATATTACGATACTTGCAATTAAAGAATAAGTATTTATTTTACAGTGATTTTTCTTTTTAACAACATAGAAAATCTGCAAACATGTGAGTGTTCTAACTTTAATACTGCCCAGCTTAATCCCTGATGTCCTACTGATACAATTTACCTTCTAAGGTCAAATGTAAATAGCATCACTTTAAAGGAAAAAAATAAATATTAAATATCTTTAGACATGAATCCGTGTCTGGGTTTAACTTACAGAGGAATTTAATTAAACTTTTAAGTTAAGTTCTGCATTTATCATGTTTCTGTATACTTAATGGTACATGGTATTTATTTCAAAATGATTAAGAAATGCCAGATTTTTTTATTCAAAATATCAAAAGGTATTCATCTTTAGATATTAAACATCTTTTTCTCTCCAACAACACATTAATGGTTAAAGGACCACAGAAGTCTCTCCATTTTCTAAGCTGTGAGAGATGTATTTTTTTTTTTTTTTATCATTTCCACTAGTTATTCAGAAAAAAAATTATAACTCTAAAATAAAACATGCCAAATCTCCCCTGTTGCTCATTTTTGGCTATTACTTGAAATATGAGGTGTTTTCTGTTGCATTTTAATGAATAATTAGATTTTATAAATCTATTATCATAAGAAATTTCATTAATTCATGCTTTTATTAATTCAACAACTATTTTTTATGAGTTTATCTCTAAGAAGGTACTTTGCCGGGTGTTATGAAAATAGAGGAAAGATTATTTCTCCACTACAGAACTGGCAGAGAAACATCAGTGCAAAGCAAGATTTTCCAAGACAGTATGTATGTACTGAATATCACTTTTGATAATTCAAAGTCCTGGCATCCTGATAAATATTAATTATTTATTGGATTATAATGTAAAGTATCTGTACCACATAATTTAATGGACTGTAGCCCTCCAGGCTCCTCTGTCCATGGAATTCTCCAGGCAAGAATACTGGAGTGGATTACCATGCCCTCCTCCTAGGGATCTTCCCAACCCAGGGATTGAATCCCCATCCTTAGGTCTCAGTGGCATTGACATTGACAGGTAAGTTCTTTACCACCAGAGCCGCCTGGGAAGCCTAATGGAAGTGCAGGAATGCCCAATTGGGATTCCACCTTAAGAATATTAGTGAGGTTCAAATGTTTCATTGATTAAAAAAATTGAGTTGAAAAGATTTCTCAAAAGTCAGTAAAGAGGGAAATTAAGATAGGAAGAAAAAATAAATGTGAAATCCACAGTAGGATCTTAGTATCAAGGTGCAAAGGAGTAAAACTGTTTTTAATTTTGACTGTGAGTTTTATAATGTACAGATTAAAAGAAATGGGAGAATCTATAAGCCAGTGAAATAGAGACAACAACCATTTTCCTTTGGATATTTTCCCCAAGAAAATAAAAGCAAAACTCATTGACAAGTAGTATCTCAAGTATGTATGAATACTTATTCCAAGTTTCCTTCTTTTTTCCTTTCTTCTTTCCTTCTTTCCTGCCTCTCATCCTTCCTTCCTTTCTTTCTCTTCTCCCTCCTTCCCCCGGCTTGTTTTGTTTTTGTGAAGCCGGTTTCACCCCAAATTTTTGGAGTTTCTAGACCACCTGCTGTGACTGTTTGTTTGATTTTCTAAGTTTCTCCCTGATTAAAAGCTGATTAAGGCACATATTTAGGGGATTTTGAATTATTTGTGTTTGGAAAACATCCTGATACCCCTTGAGATTATTTGAAGTACCCTGAGGTGCTAAAAAATAAAACCTGCCCTTCCTTTCTTATGAACAGACATTTTTATAAATGTTTTTTCAAAAGGATTCAGACAAACAAAAGAAACCAAAGCTTTTGCTGATTTTGTAATCTTGTGGGGAAGTAAACAGCATGGCTTCTGGATTCTTCTGTTTTCCATTTTTAAAAATAAAAGACATCAAAATTAAAAGAATAAGTTTCCTTCAGAATCATTGGTTTCTTCTATTTTATTCTCTACCCCCAAAACATGGAGATCACAATTAAAAGCCTAAGTTTTCCTTTGGAAAAGTGTTGACTTTCTCAGAAATTTCAAGGAAACTAGCTGTGATACTGGCTTTTCAGGTCACTTTTCACATAGTTACAGGTTACAGCAAAATTTTTTCACAGTGCCAACTTGGCTTCAGTTTGGCTGAAAGATTTTCTGACCAAAACAAAACACAGCAAAACAAAACAAAAACTTTTTCTTTCCCAGACAACATTTATAATGTGATATACTAGTTAGTAGGTGGGCTTTGAGTCAACTGACTTGGGTTCAAATTCAACCTCTACCAAGTTTTAGACTCAGTATCTCCATTTGTAAAATGAGTACAATCATACTTACTTACCCTTACTGGGTAATTGCAAAAATTAAAAGAGACGGATCTATAAAAATGTTTAGCCCAGCATAATGAGTATTTAATAACCGGTGTCTATTAGTACTGCTAGAATGAGAAAGGGCCTGAGACTGTCTATCCAAATCTTCTCTAATACATCCTCCACAATAGCACAGACAAGTGATTGCCTCTCCTACTCTTGCACAGCTCCTGCTGAATGCCAGCCCAGCCAAGGAACTTTATTCTTTTGTGTGTTAATCTCTCTCTTTCTCCTGTACTTTACCTCCTTTCCTATATCACATCTGTTCAGATACCGAAGAACACTCTGGTGTCATCTCCTCAATGGTCTCCCTTCTGAGACGACACCTCATCAGTCCCCCCCAGTCCTGTCTTATCGTGCTGGCCACTTGTTCTTTGATACTCCTCCACTGCATACTCTGAATCTGGGAAAGATTAGGTCAGACGGATTAGCTGAGTATTTTTTAAATCTCTCTAAACATAAGGAACTGAAGCAGAGAGTATAGAGGGGTAGAGCAGAATTCTAGGCAAGATTTATTTCTATTAAACAATAATTTTGTAACCCCCTTTTCTTCCCAGAGTTGTGCAGGGTAAGCATCTTTATAAAAAACAAAATTCTCAGACAATTTTCCGTTCTTAAGTTTCACCATTCTTTTAAATTTTAATTCAAAACAATCCATTTTAAATTGTATTTCAATTATACCAGTGCTGTCTATATTGTGGAAATGGATGATTTTAGGTTAGCATGGACAAGTTATTTTTATATTTATAGATACTATTATATATTAGAAAATATACTTAATCACAAATCCTTAAGCTATTGTTGCTTAGGGTGAGACAAGCTTAAAGTGTGAGTATATTTTAAATCAATATTTTTAAAAGGTGTTAAATAATCATAGTAGAAGTCATACCTCAAAATCATGAAAGTGATATACAATTGAGTGAAATTTTAGAAATACTATTATGGGGTGTTGTCATAGCAAATAGCTTAAGTGCAAGTATCGCAGAGTTTTCTTAGTAGCAATATGGATTTATGAATTCATAAATAAACCACTTACATTGCATTGCTTTAAAAATTCTGTTTATTTACCCATATCTAAAAGCAAGCAATGTAAAGTGCAAACTGATAATGGAAAAGCATGTCTAATTACACGGAAGTGTTTATGGTTACATGGAATTTTGACTTTTCTGAAGGAAGATGGGAAAGAAATATCCTTAGTTTTCTAAGTCCTTGATTCTAAAAACCAGGCTTCAAAGCTGATAGGTATGCATGCCTGCACGTGTGCTAAGTTACTTCGGTCATGTCCGACTCTTTGCAACCCCACGGACTGTAGCCTGCCAGGCTCCTCTGTCCATGCGATTTCCCAGGCAAGAATACTGGAGTGGGTTACCATGCCCTCCTCCAGGGGATCTTCCTGACCCAGGGATCAGGATCTTCCTGACCAAGGGATTGAACCCATGTCTCCAACATCTCCTGCATTAAAAATGTGTATGTTACTGAAATGTGAAATCTGTTGAAGAAATTAGATTATTAGTCTTCTTAACATTCTGAAGAACTAAATTTCAGAGTAAGAAGAGCTTTTGGAAAATGATAGCAAGCATCTTTGGTTTTGCAAATTGTAAATAATTATGGTGGTAAACTTTGCAAATATCCCATAGAATTCACATAGCAATGGAGGTAAAAGCTTCTACTTTACAAGGTTGTGTGAGTTAAGTGAAATAATCTATGTGGATGCACAGATGCCTGATTGCATTTTGTAGAGTCTACCATTCAACCATAGAACTGTCCTAGATGTTTAGTGTGAGGCTCCCTTTTTCTGTGGATACAGATATTGGTGCAGGCCACTTCTCTCACTGCATTTCATACTTAATTTATGCAGATAATGGAGACTTGGTCTGTAGAGAGAAGATGAACATGAGAGTAGATTAGAGAGAAAAGGAGGTGAAGGAAGGAACTCAAAGAAGCCTGGTAACTTGAAGAAAACAATTGGAGAAAGTAGACTAAAATGGTATTGGATTTATTTTCACTTTTCTTCTCAATCTACAACTATGACTTACCAAATTTTTTCTGTTCCTCTAACTTTTTGTAAACATGAGTATAATTTGAGGGAATGAGCACAGTGAGCCCGAGGAGAATATGGCATTATCATGCTGCTGCTAAGCTGCTAAGTCACTTCAGTCATGTTCGACTCTGTGCGATCCCAGAGACAGCAGCCCACCAGGCTCCCCCAGTCCCTGGGATTCTCCAGGCAAGAACACTGGAGTGGGTTGCCATTTCCTTTTCCAGTGCATGAAAGTGAAAAGTGAAAGTGAAGTTGCTCAGTCGTGTCCGACTCTTAGCGACCCCATGGACTGCAGCCTACCAGGCTCCTCCATCCATGGGATTTTCCAGGCAAGAGTACTGGAGTGCTAGAATCCTAAAAATAACAGAGTTCTAGAGTATGTTCAGCAAGTGGTTCTTCATTATTTTTAGAACAAGCATTTGACAGCAAATAATAGAAAACCAGCAAACAATGGATAGAGGTTTATTTATATAATGCAGGAAAAAGTTCAGAACTGGAATTGTGGCTCCAGACACCAATGGGCATCTAGGTACTTTTCATTGTCCTTAAGATCTCAAAGAATTGATGCTTTTGAACTGTGGTGTTGCATAAGACTTTTGAGAGTCCCTTGGACTGCAAGGAGATTCAATCAGTCAATCGTAAAGGAAATCAGTCCTGAATATTCATTGGAAGGACTGATCCTGAAGCTGAAACTCCAATACTTTGGCCACCTGATGTGAAGAACTGACTTCTTTGAAAACACCCTGATGCTGGGATAGAATGAAGGCAGGAGAACGGGATGACAGAAGATGAGATGGTTGGATGGCAGCACTGACTCTTTGGAATGAGTTTGAGCAAGCTCCAGGAGTTGGTGATGGACAGGGAAGCCTGGCATGCTGCAGTCCATGGGGCTGCAAAGAGTTGGATGTGACTGAGCAACTGAACTGAACTGAACATCTCAAAATTGTAACTTTGTGGCCCTAAGAGAGAGGCTGTTTCAAGTATCTGGTCTGTCTCAAGCAGAAAGAACAGTGGGAAGAGAAAGGAAAAGACTCTAGGTACCTTGTTACTTTCCAATTAAGTTAAAATTCTCTTTGTAGGGTATGGAGTGAGTGTGAATATCCATTGAGTGGCCAGCAGCATCTGTTTACCAAATGAACACAATTCATGGAGTTTCTTCTTCCTTGGAACATGTAAAAGAAGCATAAGCTACTTATACATGTCAAAGAGTTGAAAACATTAATACTCAACAGAAATTTTTGCTGCTTAAAATGCATAAATTGGGCTAATGTTTATGACAGACCTGTAGCTAAAACAGGTCTGATATCCTTAGTTATCCTGTAGCATTTTTCATAGGATAATTTGGTATAGTTTATAAAACTATACATTGGAAACAAGAAACCAATATTCTAGTTTATTATTCAATGAATGCCTATGATGTACTGGACATTAAGTGTTGAGGACACACGAATAGTTCAGGTCCTTAAATTCTTGGATGTATATTCTAGTATTTGAAGACTGTCAATATGTATGCAAATTAATTAGTGAATTAGATCATTTCGGACAGTGATAAATTCTGGAAGGAAATAGGAGGTGATGTAGCAGAGGGTGGCATTTTTCTTTGTCATAACTGTGTGACATTGGGAAAGTTCTTGAATTTCTCTGGGACCCAGTTTCCTAATCAGTGAAATGTGGAGAATGATGTGGGGGAGGGGTAACCAGATGAGCGTGTGAGGCTCCTTCCAACCCTAAGACCTTTGTTTCCCCCTCTGGCTCTTCCAGGAACTGCAGACAAGCAGCAAAGGACAGAAGAGAAGGAAGCAGATGGAAAGTAGCAGCGCTAAGGCAAGATGGGATCAGAAGAGAAAAGGGGTATCTTTGAACGCTTGTCTGACAGCCACCAGAACAAAACCGTTTAAGTTAGAAATACACACATACTCCATGTATGTATAGCGTGCATGCATGTTAACAGCATTAGCATTGTAGCCAATCGTTTTCTCTTTTGACTTCTTAGAAAATGGTCTAAAAACTGGTGATAAATTTTTATCTTTTAAAATTTAAAAGGAAATCTTTCCAGGAAAAATTTCCTCCCACAAATCACCAGTTGGATAATTTATCTAAGCATACAAGTTTCTTGCCTTTAAGTGATGCATAGCAGATTTTTCCCTCTACAGAGATTTACATGACATGGTACTAAGTTCTCTGGAATATTCCCCCTATGTTCTGAAGTAATAGTTATTTTCTTTTTGTCCTCCAGGTGCAAAATGGGTTGATAACAAACAGAAGCTGACTTAGTGCTGTGTTCCTACTTGTGCTTGGAAAAATACCAACGCAAAACAAATACCCATTACCACCATTACCTCCAATTCCATCATCATGTATTATTTTCTTTCTCCAGGATTGCTCTCTGAAGTACTTTCGATATTTTATACACAAACATTGACATGCTTTTCATAAACTGTTCCATCATATATATATATATATATACACGCATACATATATATATATATATTTTTTTTTTTTTTTTTTTTTGGCTAATCACTGATGCTCCACTATTTGCCAAGCTCTTTTTCATTTCAATTTATTTCTCTCTATAGCCAAAAGTGACATCTTGAATTTCAGTAAATTTTAAGTGATTCATTTTTAGTTTTTCTATTTCTGGAATAGGGGCTTCTCTGATAGGTCAGTTGGTAAAGAATCTGCCTGAAATGCAGGAGACCCCCATTTGATTCTTGGGTCTGGAAGATCTGCTGGTGAAAGGATAGGCTACCCACTCCAGTATTCTTGGGCTTCCCTTGTATCTCAGCTGGTAAAGAATCCACCCGCAATGCGGGAGAATTGTGTTTGAGCCCTTGGGTTGGGAAGATCCCCTGGAGAAGGAAAAGGCTACCCACTCCAGTATTCTGACCTGGAGAATTCCATGGACAATAGAGTCCATGGGGTCACAATAAACTTTCTCTTACAATAAGGAGGCTTTTAAATATATTTTCTTTCTTGTTTTTCAAATTCCATTATATTTATTTATTCCTTTGCTTCTTTTTCAAATGCTATTGGTTTTGATTCAATTTATTTCCACAAATATATATATACACACACACATACATATATATTGATAGTCTACTACATACAAGCTACTGATTCAAATGCCGGAGTTATAAAAATGAGAAGGCTCCTATTGTTGCCATCCTGCTAGCAACTATATGCTCAGTTCTTTACAATTAATAAAGAGGCCTCACCTCTTTTCAGTTAATAATCACATTAAATATGTATGTATAGGATTCATTTTATAGAACAGGAAACTAGAGCCCAAAGAAAGTGGCCCTAAATGAACCAATGGCCCAACAAACTCTTCTACTATCTTATGATCTGTTTGAGAAATTGTAGTAGTTTTAAGGATGAAAAGCCTATCCTCCTTAAGAGTCATAGGTTTTTATGTTTTCTTATAGTGCTTTATAGATGACTTAGAAGTAAGTTTTCTACATTTCCTACACAAAGCACGTGGGGATAATTTTGCTGAGACTGGCGTGGGAAGAAGAACCTGAGTTTTACTTTGATGCTTTGACATTGACTTCAAACTAAAATGACCTATGGCCAATAAACAAGAAAATTTGAAACTCTTTTTGAAGTATTTGGCACATTTAGAAATCTTTTCTGTTTGCATGTGCGCTTAGTCCCTCTGTCAGGTTGGGCTTTTTGAAACCCTTTGGACTGTAGCTCACCAGGCTCCTTTGTCCATGGAATTCTTCAAGCAAGAATAGGGGAGGGGGTTGCTATTTCCTTCTCCAGGGGATCTTCTGGACCCAGGAATTGAACCTGTGTCTCCTGCACTGGAGGCACATCTGTACCGATTGAGCCATCAGGAAAGCCCTTTCTAAGTTTGTGGTTGTTGTTCAGCCACTCAGTTGTGTCCGACTCTTTGAGACCCTATGGACTGTAGCACACCAAGCTTCCCTTAAAAAATAGCCTTTAATATCTTACAAAAAAAGGATTTGCCAAGTTTATGACAATCCTAAGTACAATCTATTCTTAGAGAAAAAAAGACATCAATCTTTTAAAGTTGTTCCTTTTTCTTAATTTCTAAGAAATTGTAAAATGAAAGTAAATTGCACAAGTTGTTATTTTTAATATCAATTATCTTTCCCCATCTCTCTTCCAGGATTTGAGGAATGATAATTTTTCACATACTATCTCCCAGATTATATATTGCAGAAAACGTAAAAATAATCTAAATAATCATAATTACCTCAGACTTAAATGAGTAATTATAGAGAATATACTATAAATATTATAGTATTGAAAAAGCAACATGCTGCTTAAGGAGGAACAGAACAGAGCATTCTAACTGCTACTCCCCTCAAACTAATTGAGGAAGGAGTTTCGCTGGAATTTAAAAATCCATTTTTCTCAAATGTAGTGATAGGATTCAGGACACACTACTCCCAAACATGGCACCTGGGCATGCTGAACATTTTAAGTTGGAGGATTTTGAGAAAACGGACACAGGAGCCTCACTCTGACCTTCTCGCTGTCCCTCTCCACTGAAACAGGCCTAGAACCCTCACGTGAACGGTGTCCTCCCTGTACCTGGGGAGGAAGAGCCTTGTTTCTAAAGACAAAGGGACTCTCAGAAGAATCCAAACACAGGTGTTAGAGGCTTCCCCATTTCCTCTATTCACCTCACACTTCTTAACCTGTCATATTCTTCCATGGCTGTCCATTCTTCATCAATCCTAGCAAAAAAACACACTCAGATCTGTTTCTTTGAATCTTCATTTCCTTATAAAGGCTCCTGTGTCATGCAAAATTTATATTAAATGTACATGTATACTTATTTCCTATTAATCTGTCTTTCCTCTGCAATGGTTTAACTATGAATCAAAGCAGTGGAACAATAAGAACTTTGCAAAAATTACTTGCAGATGCTTAAAGATCTCTTCAAGAATCATAGGAGAATATCTTCTCTCCTTTATTTACAAGAGACTAAGGAAATGGCAACCCACTCCAATGTTCTTGCCTGGAGAATCCCAGGGACGGGGGAGCCTGGTGGGCTGCCGTCTCTGGGGTCGCACAGAGTCGGACACGACTGAAGCGACTTAGCAGCAGCAGCAGCAGCAGCAGTTGTCAAGGCATCGCAGTAAATGGGTATTTCCCATTACATTTCCCCTGCAGCATAAATTCTGTGGATGTTTCCCGAATCGTACTGATTACATTACCAGATGCTGCTCTCATCTTTCTTCTCTTGCCCTAATGGGACATAGATTTCCTATTTGAGATTGTCACTTATTTGTTATATTTGTCTGGTGTTTTAAACATTACTGTTGCTGTTGTTTAGTCACTAAGTCGTGTCTGCCTTTTTGCAACCCCATGGACTGTAGCTTGCCAGGCTCCTCTGCCCATGTGATTTTCCAGCAAAGAATACTGGAGTGGATTGCCATTTCTTTTTCCAAGGGATCTTCCCAACCCAAGGACCTAACCCGTGTCTCCTGCATTGGCAGGCCGATTCTTTACCACTGAGCTGCCTGGGAAGCCCATAAAAAATATGTATATGTGTACAACTGTATATGTACATAATGTAAACACACTGAAATAAAAATGGAGCTTTTTTTTTAAAGGGCAAAACGAGATTTAACCCATATGCTATTAAATTAAGCACATAGAATTCAAACTTTTTTTTAAAACAAATATTTCCCCAAGTTATCGTTTTCAAATTATTTTCTGTTAAGAGAAAGCTAGGTGGGAATGGAGGGAGAGACCCAGAATAAGCTAGACAAAACAAAGAAAGGCACAGGACTGTGGCGCAGTGGGAGGTGGAAAGAGAAAGGAGCCAGAGAGAGAGAGAGCCCAAGCAGAAGCAAGACCAGCTCCTTTTCTCTCCCCTCCCTGACCACACAACTTGCTCTTAATAAGCTCCCGTCCACACCTGCCAAGTCATTTCCTTCTGCTGTGTCTTCTGCACCACGGCCATTTCTAGTGGCCGTCTTGCTCCCATGTACTGTAAGATTATGGTTTCACTGTTGACCCACTTGGCTCTTAGAAGGCATCTGACTTACCACATTTAGTGGACACAGCTGCTTTTCTCAAGCAATTTCCACATTATCAAAGTTCTCCTCCCTTTTTTGTTTCCACCAAAGAGAGCTTTTTTAAAAAAGTTTTTGTTAATGAGAAGTTTGCCTGCAGAGTTATTGGTTTTTTTTGAGAAACTGCTATTGTTGCTTCTAAGTACACTTGGATTGTCTAATCGTGTGTTTTATTTAAAACTCCATTCAGAAAGTCTAAAGGTTATTGATATTTTATCTTTATGCTGATGTTTTTCAATATTTACATTTTACAAAGTCCCTAAAATTGAATAGCCACATGACATATATCAATATTGTTATCTGTCTATATAGGTCAAACTGTATTTCCATATATCTATATGTAATTTTGCTTTTCTAAAAAGCCAAGGACCTAAATGCTGACCTCTATTTTAAAACAGCTGGCCTACTCTTCACATGGAACAACCTCTCCATCATGTGGACTTTTAGGATACTGCTACTAAAGTCAAAACCATGCAACTATAAGCAATAATTAATTTTAAAGGATTGAGGTGGATCTCCTGATATTCTTATTCTTATAGTTCATACTATTTCAGCTTTTCTATATGTCAGTGGATATTCGCAGCACCTTAAATGGGCCATTTCATTTAATCATTCAGTAATTCTATAAAATAGGGACTCTTACTATCTCCATTTCATAGACGAGAAAATTGAGGCCAAGATCACGGAAACTGTAATCAACAAAGTCTGAAATTGAACTAAGGGTCAAATTCAGTCTTTGGATGAGATATTTCTTGCCTCAGGTCTTCCACATACAATTCAACAAGAAATAACAACACCTGGATAAAAATAAAATAATATTAACTTCTGTTCATTTAGAACCAACAATGTGTCAAGCACAGTCTGCTGCTGCTGCTGCTAAGTCGCTTCAGTCGTGTCTGACTCTGTGCGACCCCATGGACTGCAGCCCACCAGGCTTCTCCATCCCTGGGATTCTCCAGGCAAGAACACCGGTGTGGGTTGCCATTTCCTTCTCCCAAGCACAGTCTAGGTCCTTTAAATGTTCCTCACTGTTATTTTACCATTCTACCAAAGTCTCTGTGGTGAGAAGTTAGGAAATGAAAGGCCTGACAGCTACCAACTACCAAAGACATGTTATGAATTGAGGCCAATGTTGCTCTGAAGCTTGTATTGTTTCCTGGATGAATCACTCAGGAAATATGACCTTTTCTCCTTGTAAAGTTGGTAAGATTAGCTATAATTCATGTCTCTGCACCAGCGGACCCATCTCCCCAATGGTAGACAAGAGACAGATGGGGAGACTTTAATGCTCTTCTTGTATAATCCAGGTTTACTGTTAGCAAGCTATTAAGAATTAATGCACACCGCCCCCCGCCCTGCCATTTGTCTGTTCTGGGGGGGGGGGGGGGACACAAATGGATTCTTGGAATTATGTAGACATAAAAAGCCTGAAAAGTGAGTCTCATTTTGATTGAATTAACTAGAGATGTTATCTGAAAAAGATCAACTCAATCATATATTAGAACAAACAAAAATAAACTTCTCCTTCTTACCTTCATTTACTTACTCATATTCATTCATTTAATGAATATTTACTGAATATCTACTATGTTCAGTAGGGTTCAGTGCTTCTTTATCTTAAAATCTGGCAGCAAACACATGAAATGGAGAACTGCAAGTTCCCTGCACAGAGGGATATGAGATGTGTTCATCCAGAAAAGAAGGTCTAAGAGCTCTGACCAGAGTGATGAGAAGAGGCTTTCTGGGAGAAGCTTTCTGTTCTCAGGTCCTTAGAGGAAGGAGGGACAGTGACAGGTAAAGGTGGCAAAGGGAGAAGCAAGATCCATGCAGAGGAGGCGTCATGTCCGAGGCATAGGTGAGGTCCAGAAGCAGCGAGTGGTGTAGTGAAGGCTTCGGCTAAAATCATAGGCTGGGGTTAGACTGCAAAGGACTTTGAATACTATGCTAAAGTGTTTAAGCCTTGCTTATTTGTAAACCAGTGGTTCTTTCGGTGAGATCTCTAGTCCAATGGCATCAGCATCACGTCATCTCTACCCCGGACTCGTGGTATCAGACTCTCTGGGAGGTCAGTTCAGTTAAGTCCCTCATTCTTGTCCAAATCTCTGTAACCCCGTGGACTGCAGCATGCCAGGCTTCCCTGTCCATCTCCAACTCCTGCAGTTTGCTCAAACTCCCATTCACTGAGTCTGTGATGCCACCCAACCATCTCATCCTCTGTCGACACCTTCTCCTCCTGCTTTTGATCTTTCCCGGCATCAGGGTCTTTCCAATGAGTCATTTCTTCTCATCAGGTGGCCAGAGTATTGGAGTTTCACATTCAGCATCAGTCCTTCCAATGAGTATTCAGGACTGACTTCCTTTAGGATGGACTGGTTTCACCTCCTAGCAGTGCGAGCGACTCTTAAATCTTCTCCAGCACCACAGTTCAAAAGAATCAATGCTTTGGTGCTCAGCTTTGTTTATAGTCGAACTCTCACATCCATACATGACTACTGGAAAAACCATAGCTTTGACTGGACAGACCTTTGTCGGCAAAGTAATGTCTATGCTTTTTAATATGCTGTCTAGGTTGGTCATAGCTTTTCTTCCAAGGAGCAAGCATCTTTTAATTTCATGGCTGCAGTCACCATCTGCAGTGATTTTGGAGCACAAAAAATAAAGCCTGTCACTATTTCTCCATCTATTTCCCATGAAGTGATGGGACTGGATGCCATGATCTTAGTTTTCTGAATGTTGAATTTTAAGCCAACATTTTTACTCTCCTCATTCATTTTCATCAAGATGCTCTTTAGTTCTTCTTTGCTTTCTGCCATAAGGGTGGTGTCATCTGCATATCTGAGGTTACTGATATTTCTCCTGGCAATCTTGATTCCAGCTTGTGCTTCTTCCAGCCCAGCGTTTCTCATGATGTACTCTGCATAGAAGTTAAATAAGCAGGGTGACAATATAGAGCCTTGACGTACTTCTTTCTCAATTTGGAACCAGTCTGTTGTTCCATGTCCAGTTCTACCTGTTGCTTCTTGATGTGCATACAGATTTCTCAGGAGACAGGTAAGGTGCTCTGATATTCCCATCTCTTTAAGAATTTTCCACAGTTTGTTGTGATCCACACAGTCAAAGGCTTCAGAGTAGTTAATAAAACAGAAGTAGATGTTTTTCTGGAACTCTCTTGCTTTTTTGATGATCCAACGGATGCTGGCAATTTGATCTCTGGTTCCTCTGCCTTTTTAAATCCAGCTTGAATATCTGGAAGTTCTCAGTTCACATACTGTTGAAGCCTGGCTTGGAGAATTTTGAGCTTTACTTTACTAGCATGTGAGATGAGTGCAATTGTGCGGTAGTTTGAGCATTCTTTGGCATTGCCTTTCTGTGGGACTGGAATGAAAACTGACCTTTTCCAGTCCTATGGCCACTGCTGAGTTTTCCAAATTTGCTGGCATATTGAGTGCAGTACTTTCAAAGCATCATCTTTTAGGATTTGAAATAGCTCAACTGGAATTCCATCACCTCCTCTAGCTTTGTTCATAGTGATACTTCCCAAGGCTCACTTGACTTCACATTCCAGGATTTCTGGCTCTAGGTGAGTGATCACACCATCATGATTATCTGGGTCATGAAGATTTTTTTTGTATAGTTCTTCTGCATATTCTTGCCACCGCTTAATATCTTCTGCTTCTGTTAGGTCCCTACCATTTCTGTCCTTTATTGAGTCCATCTTTGCATGAAATGTTCCCTTGGTATCTCTAATTTTCTTGAAATGTCTAGTCTTTCCCATTCTGTTGTTTTCCTCTATTTCTTTGCACCGATCGCTGAGGAAGGCTTTCTTATCTCTCCTTGCTATTCTTTGGAACTCTGTATTCAAATGAGTACATCTCTCCTTTTCTCCTTTGCCTTTAGTTTGTCTTCTTTTCTCAGCCATTTGTAAGGCCTCCTCAGATATCCATTTTGCCTTTTTGCGTTTCTTTTTCTGGGGGATAGTCTTGATCACTGCCTCCTGCACAATGTCACACACCTCCATCCATAGTTCTTCAGGCCCTCTGGGAGGTTGGGCTTAGGAATCTGCAGTTTAACAGACCCTCCAGGTGATGCTGAAGCCTTCTAAGTGTTGAGAACCAGTGGTGGAGCCAGCCTTGCTAAACCACTCCCTGGGCTGTGAATGGGTAACAGGGGAACTGGAAATAATCACCTCCCTCTTCCTTAGGGTAGTTGTGCAGGCCCTGGGGAAGCTACGTCTCTCGGGGATGACAACACTGGCATCAGCAGTATGCCACTCTTTCCTGCTAGGGTAAAAACTCTTCATCTGAAAAAGAAGCAAGTGTCAGAGACCCACGGGCTAAATTGGCCAGGGGGCCTATTTTGATGTTCCACTCCTGTCCCCCGAGTTAAGAATGGTTTTTACTTTGTTTTTATACTTGCCTTTTACATTTTTAAAGGCTTGTAAAAATAGACAAGGAAGAGAAGAAAGAAAAGAGGAAGAAGAAGAGGAAATAGGGGAGGAAAAACAGTGTTATGGGATGTGGCCTGCAAAACCTAAAATATCTACTTCCTGATTCTTAACAGAAAGGGCTTACTGACCCCTGGTGTAAACAGGGATAAACTGTTTTTGAGAAGAAGAGTAGCAGTTCCAAAGAATGAATTAAAGAGATTTAATATAATAATGGGCTTCCCTGGTGGCTCAGACAGTAAAGTGTCTGCCTATAATGCGGGAGACCCAGGTTCAATCCCTGGGTTGGGAAGATCTGCTGGAGAAGGAAATGGCAACCCACTCCAGTACTGTTGCCTGGAAAAATTCCATGGACTGAGGAGCCTGGTAGGCTACAGTCCATGGGGTTGCAAAGAGTCAGATACAAATGAGCAACTTCACATACGTACATACATAAGATACAAAAATCAATATAACAGTGTGCATTAGTATACTGTATTGGTGTTTTACTTTCTGGCTTACTTCACTCTGTATAATAGGCTCCAGTTTCATCCACTTCATTAGAACTGATGCAAATGTATTCTTTTTAATGGCTGAGTAATTATGGGGAGGGAGGTGGGAAGGGGGTTCAGGATGGGGAGCACGTGTACACCCATGGTGGATTCATGTTGATGTATGGCAAAACCAATACAATATTGTAAAGTAAAAAAAAAAAAAATGATAAATAAAATACAGGAGAAAAAAAAATCCCACATGCTACAACTAAAAAAAAATAAAAAATAAAATAACAGTGTGCAGAAAAGAAAAAGTGAAAAGAGCTGGAAGTAGAGAAGCCAAATGTGGAACACATGTGAGAAGGTAAAAATCTAAACTCTGCAATGCTCTCTTGATAGAAAAAAGGAAATGGGTCATTAATGCTTCAGTTCAGTTCAGTTCAGTTGCTCAGTCATGTCCAGCTCTTTGTGACCCCATGAATCGCAGCACACCAGGCCTCCCTGTCCATCACCAACTCCCAGAGTTCACCCAAACTCATGTCCATTGAGTCGGTGATGCCATCCAGCCATCTCCTCCTCTGTCATCCCCTTCTCCTCCTGCTCCCAATCCCTCCCAGCATCAGAGTCTTTCCCAATGAGTCAACTCTTCGCATGAGGTGGCCAGAGTACTGGAGTTTCAGCTTTATCATCAGTCCTTTCATTAATGCTTATAGAAACAATATAACTTAACTTTCAATCAACCCAAGTGCTATGTCATAGCAAGCTTCTCAACAACTGAAGAAATCGTAACTGTGTCCAGTTTAGGAGTTTGCAGGGGTTTGGTTTGCTTTAGTTTTGAGGGAGAACAGTGTTGAAAGTGTGAACTCTGGAGCTCTTGTCTAGTGTGGTGGAAAAACTGCACGTCTAAATGCTTGGTAGGTATTTAGAATTATCTCCATAATATTTGATTAACATATAGAACAATGATATGTATAGAAATCAACCAGGTATCTTCTTAAAAGGCCAATTAGAGTTTAAAAGTTTTGGATGGGCCCTGAGATCCTTCGTCTCTAAGACGTTCCCAAGTAGGGACCACACTTTCAGTAGCAAAGGTCTGGACGGAATACCACCGGTTATCTGAAAAGGAAAAATTTAAGGTCACATATTAAGCATGGGAAATAATTCCTCCATCCAGAGAAATCAAAGGCACCTCTTCTGCTGTTATACATGATTTCATTGGTCACCCAACCATCCTTGCCCCTGCTGTTGGTCAGCAGAAATTCTGCCCTCTCAGAGTGGTAGCTTTTAGGGACAAATACCTGGAGAGAATAAAGAGTAGGATGGAGTAAAGGTTAGAAAAGGAAGGTAATGGATAATGTGGGTGGAAAAGATAGGACTGATCCTCTCACAGTGGCCACAGACAGTGTGCCTACTGGTTTAGGAAGTCACACTCAGACTTCAAATCCAGGGTCCTCAACTTAATAGCTGTGTGAGCTTACACAAATGATTTACCTTCTTCTGTTGTGGTTCCTCATCCAAAGATGGGGATAACACATCCTCAAAGAGCAGTTATAGGGGATAAAAGAGATAATGTAAGAGATAATATAATGCAGCAGTAAGACTGTAACAAGAACTAAATAATTAACTCTTTAATTATTAGAGAGAAAAAACCTATCAGCCTGAGAGGCAAAGGAAGTTCTCCAACCATCACAATTAGTAAGGAAATAATCTAGAAAATTTATTAATGCTACTAAAGGACAAATAGTTCCCCAAAGAGCTTTAAATATGCATGTTGGTCCATACATAGAATTTGTGTCTTAAATATTTGGAATTACCTCTGAAGAAAGGACAGGGATGTAATGTGGGGTATCATTAGGTGTTTGTTTTTTTACTCTGAAGTATATATTTTCATTACTGTTTAAAGCTTGTGCTAAATGCAGGATACATTTTGTGATATTTAAGGAAAGCAATTAAACAGAGGATGCAAGTCTTAATCTATCTTCCAAAGGAAAGATGTGTTTTATATTCACATTAAACAAAATTAAATTATTTTCAAAATTAAAATGTGACCTTCAAAAACTTTTTGATATTAGGTGGAAATTTATCATGGAATCATATTTAAAGTAGAAAGTTAAGCCTCATGTATCTGATGATTAGATGAATTTTTACATTTTTTCATAGAGAATGCTTTAGCATCATGAAGACACAGCCTAAGAAGTGACACATACTGAGCCAGTTCCTTTTCACTGAGTTAATTAAAACTCTCCAGGTCTTCACCTTGACACTCTTTACTTCTTCTTTTTTTTTTTTTTCTCTAGTGTTACCTTATTCACATTCTTCTTCTTCACAGAACTGTCTTTCCCTCTGTGCTTCTGCCACATCCTATACAGATGCAGTGGAAAGAAAAAGAGGTCTCTGGTGCCAGAGAGCTCTACAACAAATTCCAGTCTGGAGACCCACATGGCCTTAGACAAGGCTCTTTCTCTGAGACATTATTTCCTTACTCATATTTATACCCACTTTACCGGATGACTGAGGATTAGAGATAACATTTGTTAAGTGCTTACCTGGAGCTTGTATATAGAAAATAGGCTGTGAATATGAGCTTTTGTTTATTATTTGTTATTGAAATGTCAACTCATGTGCCATCCATTTTTGGAAGCCCTAAAAATAAGGGCAGTGTTTACTTCCTTTAATATCCAGAGGGGGCATTTTATTTGTACCTGATTACTTTATATATGGCATTTTAGTTATTTATATGTATAGATTTGCTCCTCTATAAAATAGGAAATTTCTAGAGTAATGATTCAGCTTTCCAGAATCCTATATGCACATGCATCTAGCCAGGAGCATGCAAATAATAGGTGCAATAATCCATGTTCAATGAACATTTCTTTCATAGAGTAAAAATCACTTTCTGATAGAACTCATATCAATTTTTAGGATGATGTACTTCTGGTTTTCCCTGATTTCATCAACTTTATAATGCCCTACCAAATCGAATTACATCAGGCACCAAATGGTTCACAATATTTTCCCTCCAGTAAGATTTATTTAACAATCATATATAATAGGAAATATGGAAAATTACAGCAGAATAAAAACACAAGAATTGTAGCTTGTCATGTTAAAAATTAAATAAAAGAGATACTGCTTAAATAAAAAGGCCTATGAAATTGTTAGATATATGTTGGGTAGCTGAAGGTACAATGCTAAGCAAAACATTTAAGGCTCAGGAGTCAAATTTATCCATCCTTCTCTTCAGGATGGATTCAGCACTATGTTGGCAAGAAGGGATGGGCACCACTACCCTCCCTCTGCTGCTGCTGCTGCTGCTAAGTCGCTTCAGTCGTGTCCAACTCTGTGCGACCCCATAGACAGCAGCCCACCAGGCTCCCCTGTCCCTGGGATTCTCCAGGCAAGAACACTGGAGTGGGTTGCCGTTTCCTGCTCCAATGGGTGAAAGTGAAAAGTGAAAGTGAAGTTGCTCAGTCGTGTCTGACTCTTAGCGACCCCATGGACTACAGCCTACCAGGCTCCTCCATCCAGGAGATTTTCCAGGCAAGAGTACTGGAGTGGGGTGCCATTGCCTTCTCCGATCCTCCCTCTACCAGAGAAGAGGGAATAAGGAAGATACAGAAGAGAGAAGTAAAGACACGAAATGGAAGGAGGGAAAGAGGAAATGAGACAGGGATATTAGTTTAAAAGGAATAAGTGCATCAACAGTGTGACAACTCTTCTGAAGGGATGGAGCACGTTTTCTCGGATCCCTGGAAGTTCTGTCACAGTGCTTTACAAGTTACATAACCTGGAAAATTAGGTTAAAACCCATATACAGAAAATAATGACTTCATTATACTCTTCTATTGTTTTAGTTACAAAGTCTACATATCTTAAAGCATTAATAGGAACAAAGCGGACATGTTTCCTATGACAGCTCAGAAGCAGTGTTTCAATTTATTTCTCTGTTGAGAGATTCTATACCTTTAATGAAAGACAACTGGCTCAAATAGGAACAATAGTAATTAGACTTCCCAGACAGTCAGGTTCTATTTTAAATGCAGAATATTTTCTAGTTTGTAAATAGCTACCTTAAAAAAGACATTAAAAGCAGTAACTGCAGTTTCTCCATAAATAGAAATAAGAAATCCATTGTTAAAGGACAAAAAGTCACCATGTTGTACATATCTATAAATTTTCCCTGCAACACATCATTATAGATCAATCTTTACTGCTTGCATTTAAAATATCAATTGCATTATAATATCTACGATACAATTCAATTATTTATCTGTGTTCTACATATGCTTCAGGTGAAACAAAAGCTAAGGACCTTATTCACAGAACATTTAAAAGCATCTTATACACAGTCTATGCACAAATATATCTTAAATTAGAATAATGCATACCTAATATGCATATAGAATATGGCTTACACATGAAAAGATATCTAAGTTGTGAGTTATAAAATCCCACTACTTAGACTTAAAAGCTTCTGATTGCATCCATTTCTAAAATATTGCTTAGCATTGTGGAACCCAGGGAAGAAGCAGGTGCAACAGAAAACTCATTAGGATGGACATATCCACCTTCACTTTCTTCTTTAATTGATGACTACTCTTGATCTTTTCCATCTAATTTCTACCTTTCACAAAAACAAATTCCTTTAGTCTCACAATCATTGAAGAGTTTGTACGGTGAAAATGACAACACCTACTTGGGCTTGACCTTTCTTGGCAGCTAATAACAAATAAAGGTAGTTCTTCAATTTGGAACAAAGGCAAGGCTCTGCACATGCTCAGGCAAAACATGACAAGGAAGCAGTCTCCAATGGCTGCAGTTCGTTTGTTTGTAGTAAAATTATAAATCACATCAAATAATGCTCTCTGTGCAGAAGAGTGTGGGCTTCCATTTTCACAGACATTTTTGAGCGCGCGCGCACACACACACACACAGACACACACTTCCTGTCCCTTATCCCTTGACCTGTAATATATTTTGTTACATCCTGATGGGATTAACACCCCAGAAGGCAAATCCCACTCTCAGTTCTAGTGTCTGTCTCCAACAAGGGCTGGAGGTTCTTGTCATCTTGGTTATAGGTCTTGCGTGACTTGCATTGTGATGACCCCGACGTGGGTGACGCTTTCGTGCTTTGCAATAACAGTGGTGGATGCAGGCTGGTTCACTGCTTTCGGGAACAGGATTCGCTGTGGTTTCCCAGCTTGAGAGTTACAACGAAGAGTTCATCAAGTCACAGAGTCAGGGCTCTGATGCTTCATTGTTGTCTTAGGACTTCGACTACAACTTCTGAGCAGCCCCTCTTCTCACTTGGTTCCCATGTATTAAAAACAACAAGGACAATCTAAATAGCCTCAGAGCTGCAAAAATATTTTTCTGTAATTTTGTTTTTGCTTTCCTTTTACTTAGAAGCTTGAAAGTTTTGTAGTTACAGCACTCTGTGTAAAAGAAAGCGAGAAAGTAAAATTTTAAAGTGCCTCATGTTCTGTACATATATTGCATAGTCACCTATGTAATAACTGGGTTCAAAGTGATAAAAATTTGAAAATGTCCACCTTTTGCCTTAAAATTTCTCTGGTTTGATTGAAGAAGGCCAAATTGTGGAGAAAGAGCAATGACAGAAGCACTAGCCAAAATCTGTGATAGCAACTTTGAGTGTATTTATGTGGCTAGAATTACTAGCTCAAAATTTATGTTTGTCTCTTATATGAGTTCATAAAATGGCCTGTTCTGAGTGTGTGTTGAAAGAGGAGAAAAAGATTTGTGAAAAATTGAGGGTTTAGAATATTTTAGTGCTGTTTTCATTATCCTGCAATAAAATCCAAATGAAAAGGAAGATCATGTTTTAGTCATATATAGGCATCAATTATTGTGTGGCAATTTCATGTTGGACTTTATTGACCTCACAAAAATAAGAGATTTATCAGAAAATGATAGATATTCTTTTTATATCAGTTGGAATTTCTCTTCCTATCTCTTTTGTGTGTATGTGTGTGTGTGTGTCTAAAGTTTGGATGGAGGTTATGGAGAGAAATTGTCGTTAACTAATACAAGTTCAGTTCAGCTCAGTTCAGTCACTCAGTCATGTCCGACTCTTTGCGACCCCATGAACTGCAGTATGCCAGGCCTCCCTGTCCATCACCAACTCCCGGAGCCTACCCAAATTCATGTCCATTGAGTCGGTGATGCCATCCAACCATCTCATCCTCTGTCATCCCCTTCTCCTCCTGCCCTCAATCTTTCCCAGCATCAAGGTCTTTTCAAATGAGTCAGCTCTTTGCATCAGGTGGCCAAAGTATTGGAGTTTCAATACAAGACAATATCTTAAAAAAATTTAATATGGAGCTGGTTTTTAAAATTTCTATGCAGTTTGTGATTTGATTTCTATCCAGATTTCATATGCAAACTATTAAGCACAGTCACAACTCTGGAACTGTTGAAGGACTAAGCATAAGATTTCATCACAGTGCCTGACACTGACAGTGGCTATTAGTGAAACTATTAGTATCGATTAAAGAATCTTACAACTGACTCAAGAATACTGGGAAATGCTTCATCTTAAAAGCGAGCCACATTTTTTTCTTTTTTTTGTAATGCAAGATTCTCTTTATTGTGATGCTCAGTAGAAACCGTCTGTAAAACACTGTAGTGGTGACAGCTGCAACCATGCTAAGGCACTTTCATTATATTAAAAAAAGGCGGGGTTGGGAGTTCTGTTCATTCATTTGTGACAGCCATGGGGACCTGAATTCAGAGTTTTTTATGCATATGTAGCTTTTATATGTCTTCATGATTTCTTGTGAATTTGTTTCCTTAAAAAAAAAAAATGCCTTCTTTGCCATAAGTTAGTCTAAATGCAGCATACACAAAACAGTTATGGCTAATCACATTTTAACTTCATCGATTTAAAGCAACATTTGAGGTGCTACTAATAACATCTCAAAGACTTGATATGGTACCTGCAGCATTTTTTCTTGCCTCTACCATCAAGCCAATAGCAAGACTCATTTTTACACTTTTTAAACAGACATTAGCATCATTCCCAGAGCTGGTAATCTGGTAGATCAAAGGTGAGCCCTAGAAGCCGAATTTTTAAAAAGATAATCATTGATGCAATGTCCATGGATTTTAGCAAATACTGATGTTGTTTTATAATATGTACTTGCTTTGTTATTATCACCCAATGTAAGCACTCATATTTCCTACATGAAGTAGAAAAGGAAACTGGTATAAAACATTCATATTTCTTGTATGAAGTAGTAGAAGAAAACAGAATTAAACCTCCTCATAGGCTATAGCTTATTATTTTTAAAGGACTAAAAGGTCTCAGTAAATATAATTTTTATTGCTGAGTAAGTCAAGAATCCTTTGAAAAGGTAAACTTAGACATAAATATTTAAAGCTTACCTGTTAAGGGTTTGCCTCAGAAAACAGAGAATTAAAAGAAAAGAATCCAAAAGACATTTAAATAAGATAACTTTGTTTCTAATGATACTCTCCAAACCATCCCAATTCAGAAATAAAATTTTCATCTAAAAAATAAAATTACCTCCCATCCTTAGAATGAAAGACGTCTTTAAGGTGTTTCAGACCTATGAATGTGTTTCAGCATGTTTTTCTTCAGCATTTACTAGATCTGAGTTCTTATGGGGATCAGGTTCACCTGAAAAATAAGCACGCAAACAGCAAATAAACAAAAGCAAAATAGACCTGAGGGGAGAAAACCTAATTAGGTCAGGAAACTGAAGCAATCAGTAAAACTCTGAAGACTAGATTTTATAGTGGATCTGTGGCACATTTCTTCAAAAATACCAAATACTTTCTTTTCAGCCTGTGGATTGATAGAGTATACAAGTCATCTTCTGGTGGTTATACAAGTTTATGAAGTTGAAATTTAATCTGGGGATACAGAAATGAAACAGATGAGACACGTTCAAGCATCTATTAAATCAAACATAAAAATTATGCATGTTTTTCCCAAATATTTTAAATTGAAATATATTCTTTCAAACAAACCCTCTAATGTTCATTGTCTTATATCACACATTGCTTAGTGGCTATGAATTTTAAAAAAATGAGTATAAGAGAATGTAATGTTTAAGATACATCATCTGCCAAAACAAACTAATGGAATTTATAATCTTAGGATCACTCAGCTTCTATATAAACTTTGAAAAAAAAGTAGCATGGAAAATGTTCCAACATTTCTAGAGAGGCTGCAGAGAATCTATAAAAAAAATAGAAACATAGAGCAAAATGTACAGATAAAAGAGAATTATTATGTGAGAAAGTTAAAAATTAGCAGAAGTTAGTTTTTGAGTCAATTATTCAAAATACTTTGATATTTCAGAAAATAGTAATAGTCACATATAACAGAATGTTCTTTCCATCTAAAATTTGAAAATATGTTGACAAACTTTGCACCAACTAATTTTGAGATTGTTTTTCCAAGATATATTGTAAGACTGCATTGTCTCAACTGCAATAGATTTTTACTGAGTTCATAAAATTAGTGAACATACAGAACTTATGGAGTATTATCACAAAGCAAAAGTATTTTGTCCTTTACTCTCTTTAAAATATACTTAGCAGGGGAAACTTATTTTCTGTCCCAGGTTCAATCTTTTAGGTAGTATCAGGACTTTTCCAATCATTCTTAGATAATAAAAACATCGTGTGATCACATTAAATTGCCAGTGTCTTAGGTCTAGTCACACACAATATACATCAACCTTAAAACAGATAAAACTTCTTCCCAACCTTGGATTTGTTGCAGAGCCTAGAAATTGTGGTGATGGGGGGTGGGGGAGGAGAGCTTGATTGATGTTTCTATCTTTCTTTCTTCTTTTAAGCTCAAGCAGGCAGGATTTATTAAGCAAGCAACAAGCAGTGTTGTTTGTCCTCTGTCAACTGACTACCTTGGAACCCTGAGCTGGAGCAAGAGAGGGAAGACTAAGACTACCATTGTAGGATGGCTTTGGATTCACTAGACCTGGCCGGTGTATAGAGCTGACTACTTTGTGAGCACATTCATGGGCTCTCCAGGGACCTCTTGCCAAGGACCATGGCTGGAGACTTCTCACAACCTTGGCATGGACACATGTTCCTTTACAATGTCCACAGCCCCTTGAAATGTGTTAGTACACCTCCAGATTCTGTCTCCTGAGGCCCTATCATGCTTCCAAATACAGATATGCTACATTCAGTTCACATTAAACATTCCTTAGGCCTTTATTCCTATTAATTAGTTCAGGAAAGGCTGAAATCTACATAGCTTCCTCTCCTTCAGCTTATCTGTCACCTTCAAACCTTTTATATCTCTCACATAAGATACAGATTCCATTCCCAATATCCCCTTTACTTCTAGCTCTCCAAGGTTGAAACTATCTTCCTTTGATTTGAGGTGAAGAGGGAAGAATTTCTATACCTTTCCCAATAGCCGAGAATGCATTAAAGAACGCTTCCTCACAAATCCTATTCTAACCATCAACAACCTGACCTTTTCAATTATTTGAATTGGGTGATGGTTATAGGTACCTTATAATTGACTTTTGGATCTTCTTTGAAATTTCTGCTTCCCAAGTTAATGTGTTTCTGACATTTATCATCTAGTCTTGTCTTAAACTATTGATTTAAATCTTGCTACTTATGACTAGATTAGAACAGAACAAAATAGAATAGAACATAAAAAATAGAATAGAACCGAGTGGAAAAAATGGATTGAATTAAAAGAAAGAAATATAAGTAATTAAGTAATCCTCTCAAAATTTTTGAGAACCTTTTACAGTGGACAAAAGACACTGAGATTTACCAATAATCAAATGCTCTTATTTCTAGTGGATAAAGAGCTCACCAGTGGGGGGGGGGGGGGGGGAATGGAAGAGGAGTAAAATAACAAATGGTTAAAAACACAGCATTACAAAAATGTTACATAGACTACACCCAAGAGTAATTCCATACACACAATTAGGAAAGTAGCAATTTAAAACTGTGACCAACCCAAGACAAGACTTTTGTAGCCCTGGGGGGGAAAAATGTGTTCCTTTAAACTGTAAAATTCCAGATGTTTCCAGGGGCACATACATAACATTACCAGTCAATTGAATGTCAGCCAGAATGCTTAGGAAAATACTGAATTCAGGTCTTCAGCATATTCAAATCATATTACTTTTAGTTAATAAATCTTTAGTTATAGAAGGCTTTACAACTAACTTGGATAATACTCCTTGAAAGTGACTCTTAGGCTTTCATAAAAAGAGAAAGCCATATCATTCTGAGATATGAGATAGCATTCTGTCAGAAAAGAAGAAATTATTTGCATTTTTCAATTCATCGCATTCATCGATTTTAGATAAATCCATCACATTTTAGATCATCTTCATGACCAAAGAGTGGTCTGTATAAAAGACCTTCTAAGAAACATCCTTGTAATGCAAGGTCCCACACAGTTTGAATCGTCCCCTCTTTTAGTTTGGTGAAACCTATTATTTCCTTAAAATAAAATTCATAAATAAATGAAATACAAAGAATTTCATTTATATTAAATATAATTATCAACATCTTCAAGTAATCCTTAAGATATGATACAGTAATGTGTTTCTTCATTAATTCATTAAATAACAAGGTCTTGCTGCAGGTCTATCATCTATATAATTCCGAAATAATAAGATCAAAGGATATATAAGGTTCTTCATGAATTTAAATGTTATGAAAATATTGATGATTCTCTTGGTGACGGGCTTCACCAGTGGCTCAGAAGGTAAAGAATCTTCCTGCAATACAGGAGACCTGGGTTTGATCCCTGGGTCAGGAAGATCCCCTGGAGAAGGAACTGTTAACCTACTCCAGTTTACTTGCATGAAAAATCCCAAGGACAGAGGAGCCTGGGACAGTCCATGGGATTGAAAAGAATCGGATATGACTAAGTGACTAAGTACATTGGTGACAAACACAAATATCACAAATGTTACTCTGTGTGTTGTTGCTTACAAATGAAGAAAATCCTAAATTTTAGTTACAGGTTAGTAAAAAAAATCACTCTCCAAATGTATAGACTCCATCTATATCACCTGGGTTAAAATCTTTGACCTAGTCTAACTTCATTTCATGGGTAAGAATCAGTCCCAGAAATCAAGTGATTTCCTTCAGTGCAGACCACAAATATTAATAGATAAACTGAAGTCAAAATTATTTACTTTCAAGTTACTATTATTTCAACAAAACCCATAAAATGATCTTGGAACTTCATTTTAGTAAAGAGATTTGCAAGTTAACATACATAGAAAGCTACACCTTAGGAGTGAATGCAATGGGTTTGCTCAAAACAAGTGCATAGAAGCTCTTTTGATAGCCAGGAAAAAGGTAGCGCAAGTAAGGAAACATAATTCTGTTCATCTCAGAGAGCTTTTAGGTGTCATCTAAATGTTGAAATTTGAAGAAAGTAATTTGTAAAAGGATGGAAATACGGTTTTTGCTTTATAAACAGTCTAAAATCGATGGGGTGTAGGGAGAGGATAGTGCTCATAGGAGGGACAGACCTACCCAAATAAACAGAAATCCTCTAAATTTAGCTAATCTAAACTCAGCCTGCAATCTGAGCTCACTATTATATTAGTAACTCTAATATAATACATTAGCCTCATAGATAATAAAAACAATACTTGCAAGGAATAAGGCAAGGCACATGATCAGCTGGGTCTGAGAGACTCTAGCTGTCCAGTTATGGTCTTGTTGAACTCTTATTTAAAAAACAATCTGCATCCCAAAACAATGAATTTCACCTTTTTCTCAAGAGCACATGGAACCTTCTCCAGGATAGATCACATCCTGGGCCATAAAGCTAGCCTTGGTAAATTCAAAAAAATAGAAATCATTCCAAGCATTTTTTCTGACCACAATGCAGTAAGATTAGATCTCAATTACAGGAGAAAAACTATTAAAAATTCCAACATATGGAGGCTGAACAACACGCTGCTGAATAACCAACAAATCACAGAAGAAATCAAAAAAGAAATCAAAATTTGCATAGAAACGAATGAAAATGAAAACACAACAACCCAAAACCTGTGGGACACGGTAAAAGCAGTCCTAAGGGGAAAGTTCATAGCAATACAGGCACACCTCAAGAAACAAGAAAAAAGTCAAATAAATAACCTAACTCTACACCTAAAGCAACTAGAAAAGGAAGAAATGAAGAACCCCAGGGTTAGTAGAAGGAAAGAAATCTTAAAAATTAGAGCAGAAATAAATGCAAAAGAAACAAAAGAGACCATAGCAAAAATCAACAAAACCAAAAGCTGGTTCTTTGAAAGGATAAATAAAATTGACAAACCATTAGCCAGACTCATCAAGAAACAAAGGGAGAAAAATCAAATCAACAAAATTAGAAACGAAAATGGAGAGATCACAACAGACAACACAGAAATACAAAGGATCATAAGAGACTACTATCAACAATTATATGCCAATAAAATGGACAACGTGGAAGAAATGGACAAATTCTTAGAAAAGTACAACTTTCCAAAACTCGACCAGGAAGAAATAGAAAATCTTAACAGACCCATCACAAGCACAGAAATTGAAACTGTAATCAAAAATCTTCCAGCAAACAAAAGCCCCGGTCCAGACGGCTTCACAGCTGAATTCTACCAAAAATTTAGAGAAGAGCTAACACCTATCCTGCTCAAACTCTTCCAAAAAATTGCAGAGGAAGGTAAACTTCCAAACTCATTCTATGAGGCCACCATCACCCTAATACCAAAACCTGACAAAGATCCCACAAAAAAAGAAAACTACAGGCCAATATCATTGATGAACATAGATGCAAAAATCCTTAACAAAATTCTAGCAATCAGAATCCAACAACACATTAAAAAGATCATACACCATGACCAAGTGGGCTTTATCCCAGGGATGCAAGGATTCTTCAATATCCGCAAATCAATCAATGTAATACACCACATTAACAAATTGAAAAATAAAAACCATATGATTATCTCAATAGATGCAGAGAAAGCCTTTGACAAAATTCAACATCCATTTATGATAAAAACTCTCCAGAAAGCAGGAATAGAAGGAGCATACCTCAACATAATAAAAGCTATATATGACAAACCCACAGCAAACATTATCCTCAATGGTGAAAAATTGAAAGCATTTCCTCTAAAGTCAGGAACAAGACAAGGGTGCCCACTTTCACCATTACTATTCAACATAGTTTTGGAAGTTTTGGCCACAGCAATCAGAGCAGAAAAAGAAATAAAAGGAATCCAAATTGGAAAAGAAGAAGTAAAACTCTCGCTATTTGCAGATGACATGATCCTCTACATAGAAAACCCTAAAGATTCCACCAGAAAATTACTAGAAATAATCAATGACTATAGTAAAGTTGCAGGATATAAAATCAACACACATAAATCCCTTGCATTCCTATACACTAATAATGAGAAAACAGAAAGAGAAATTAAGGAAACAATTCCATTCACCATTGCAACGGAAAGAATAAAATACTTAGGAATATATCTACCTAAAGAAACTAAAGACCTATATATATAAAACTATAAACCACTGGTGAAAGAAATCACAGAGGACACTAATAGATGGAGAAATATACCATGTTCATGGATTGGAAGAATCAATATAGTGAAAATGAGTATACTACCCAAAGCAATTTATAGATTCAATGCAATCCCTATCAAGCTACCAACAGTATTCTTCACAGAGCTAGAACAAATAATTTCACAATTTGTATGGAAATACAAAAAACCTCGAATAGCCAAAGCGATCTTGAGAAAGAAGAATGGAACTGGAGGAATCAACCTACCTGACTTCAGGCTCTACTACAAAGCCACAGTTATCAAGACAGTATGGTACTGGCACAAAGACAGAAATATAGATCAATGGAATAAAATAGAAAGCCCAGAGATAAATCCATGCACATATGGACACCTTATCTTTGACAAAGGAGGCAAGAATATACAATGGATTAAAGACAATCTCTTTAACAAGTTGTGCTGGGAAAACTGGTCAACCACTTGTAAAAGAATGAAACTAGACCACTTTATAACACCATACACAAAAATAAACTCAAAATGGATTAAAGATCTAAATGTAAGACCAGAAACTATAAAACTCCTAGAGGAGAACATAGGCAAAACACTCTCTGACATACATCACAGCAGGATCCTCTATGACCCACCTCCCAGAATATTGGAAATAAAATCAAAAATAGACAAATGGGACCTAATTAACCTTAAAAGCTTCTGCACATCAAAGGAAACTATTAGCAAGGTGAAATGACAGCCTTCAGAATGGGAGAAAATAATAGCAAATGAAGCAACTGACAATTAATCTCAAAAATATACAAGCAACTCCTACAGCTCAACTCCAGAAAAATAAATGACCCAATCAAAAAATGGGCCAAAGAACTAGACATTTCTCCAAAGAAGACATACAGATGGCTAACAAACACATGAAAAGATGCTCAACATCACTCATTATCAGAGAAATGCAAATCAAAACCACTATGAGGTACCATTTCACACCAGTCAGAATGGCTGCCATCCAAAAGTCTACAAATAATAAATGCTGGAGAGAGTGTGGAGAAAAGGGAACCCTCTTACACTGTTGGTGGGAATGCAAACTAGTACAGCCACTATGGAGAACAGTGTGGAGATTACTGAAAAAACTGGAAATAGAACTGCCTTATGATCCAGCAATCCCACTGCTGGGCATACACACTGAGGAAACCAGAAGGGAAAGAGACACGTGTACCCCAGTGTTCATCGCAGCACTGTTTATAATAGCCAGGACATGGAAATAACCTAGATGTCCATCAGCAGATGAATGGATAAGAAAGCCATGGTACATATACACAATGGAGTATTAGCCATTAAAAAGAATACATTTGAATCAGCTCTAATGAGGTGGATGAAACTGGAGCCTATTATACAGAGTGAAGTAAGCCAGAAGGAAAAACATCAATACAGTATACTAACGCATATATATGGAATTTAGAAAGATGGTAACAATAACCCGGTGTACGAGACAGCAAAAGAGACACTGATGTATAGAACAGTCTTATGGACTCTGTGGGAGAGGGAGAGGGTGGGAAGATTTGGGAGAATGACATTGAAACATGTAAAATATCATGTAAGAAATGAGTTGCCAGTCCAGGTTTGATGCACGATACTGGATGCTTGGGGCTAGTGCACTGGGACGACCCAGAGGGATGGTATGGGGAGGGAGGAGGGAGGAGGGTTCAGGATGGGGAACACATGTATACCTGTGGTGGATTCATTTTGATATTTGGCAAAACTAATACAATTATGTAAAGTTTAAAAATAAAATAAAATTAAAAAAAAATCTGCTGGGATAAATTATTATACAGTTGAAAATAGAACAATAACAACACTTTGTGAACAACTGCTAGGTGGTGGGCACTATTTTAAGTACTTCACTCATCTTAATTCCCTGAATCTTCATGGTAAACTATAGAAGAGATGTAGGTTGAGTCATCTGCCTCAGGTGTCAAGGCTACCTACTGGCTGAATCTCTCTGACCAAGTCAAACCAGAATCTTGCCCTCTAGCTTCACCATTTCCCAAACTACAGTCATTAGCGTACCACCCTCACCATTCTGGCCGCATCTGTCGCTTATTCTTAGTCACTAATATGTTTTTACACACAGACTTTAAACCTATTCTCTTTTCAAAGATTAGTTTTGTCCTAAATAATAATACCCAAAGAGATAACAGATTTCATGTGCTTGTTGTATTTTCCTAATATGTAGAGTTCATAACAAAAAGATAATTCCTTCTGTAGATACAAAAAACACAATAATTGATTTAATTTAATGGTTTATATCAATATTGCCTTCACATATTTCTCTCTTGTCTGATTCAACAATCCCTACATATAATAGTAAAACTATCAGCATAATTTCCATCTTAGAAGTGAGAAAAACACACTGGGAAGTGATAACTGACTACTGCAAGGTACCACGGCCTAGAAGGGTTTGGTAGACAGTCCCCCTATTATCCCTTAAAAATACTCCAGTTAATTTTCCATATTTAGCAACAACAACAAATAGTGCTTAAAAAATATGTGGCCAGAAATCAGTTTGTGTAATCTTTTCAACAGAAACACTAGCTCTGCATTATACTGCATTCTCATTTCTTCATAAGAAAAATACTACCTTGGGGCTTCCCGGTGGTTCACTTGGTTAAGAACCTGCCTTGCAATGCAAGGGATGTGGGTTCAAGCCCTGGTCAGGGAGCTAGGATCTCACATGCTTCAGAGCAACTAAGCCCAAGCACTACAACTAGCAAGTCTATGTCCCCAGTGAAAGACGCCATGTAACACAACACAACACATCACACAACATCCTACTTGTAACACAACACAACACATCACACAACATCCTACTTGTAACACAACATAACACATCACACAACATCCTACTTGCTACAACTAACTCCTGACACAGCCAAATACATAATTTTTTTAAAAAGGAAAAATACTACTTTGGCTCATATAGCAGTGTTTGCTTATGCAGGTAGATCTGTCTAGGCTGATTCAGTTCTATTTTTGGTCCATTTATATAGCTTATGTTGCCAATCACTAGAAAGAATACATGATCTGGGATTTGAAAGCTACATTCACTGGAGAAATGTAATGTGAGATAAATCAGTGCTTCTGATTCTAATCCGTGTTTCAGCATCTGTATGATACAATTTGCTTTATAGATAGGGAATAAGGAATCTTCACACCAAGAGAAACTACTCTTCATTTAAATGCCTCTTGAGAGTAAATAGTTGTATATTTTCTGCCTAAGGATAAATTTTGCTTCATGCATGAAGGTAATAGTAAACAAAGGAAGGAGTGAATGCTAAACACCAAGAGAGATGAGAATAAAAAAAAAAAGGTGAGGCTGCAGAAGAAAAATTCCACCCATTTCCAAATGTGCTAGTTACAACCCTGTAAAGTTAGAGGAAGTAACGCCTTATTTCATAAGGTGTTACATAAGACACAAATCAAGAAATGGCTAATTATTTTTTGGTTTACTAAAGCAATACAAAACACACTGATTCACACTGGCAAATGCCAGAATCAATCCCTGTACACATGTATTAGGCACCTAAAGATGCGGTGAGTTCTACACAGAGCTGATTAGACGTGATCTGTGGAAAGTAAAGATTTCTTTCTATAATCGACTGCCTTTCAATAACATTTCACTCAACTTAGAGAGCCCAGTACCACATCAAACAGCCAGAAATCTGAAAGTTCCACTGAAACTAGAGTTAAAACAATGTAGAGAAGTAATGAACTGGCTCCTTAAAAGCATTCAGTCTAAAATTGGGTCTAAAGGATACATGTGTTTTGGTGGCATGAGGGTAGGAATATTCTCCTAACAAGGGGAGTAGGGAGGTGAGATGCACAAGCCAAACATGAAAAAAGGCAGGAGACTGGAAAGAAAGAGATGTGCCAAGGAAGAAGTGAAGCCCAGTTGAGAAAACTTGACTTGGTGTTCCTACCCAATATAACTAAAGTAGTAATTTCTCCTTCAGCACCATTCTTTTAGGAGAATGCTCTAATATCTATTGAAATACTTATTCCCAGATGGGATTTGTCTGATTGCATCACAGATCATTTTTAAAAATTTATTTATTAAAGCATAATTGCTTTACAATGTTGTGTTAGTTTCTGCTGTACAACAATGTGAATAACCTATTGTTGTTTAGTAGCTAAGTCGTGTCCAACTCTTTGCTACCCCACCGACTGCAGTGCCAGGCTTCCCTGTCCATCGTCATCTTCCACAGACTTTCCTCTTGAGCCACCCCCACCATCCCACCCATCTAGGTCATCACAGATTACCACGTTGACCTCTCTGTACTACACAGCAGCTTCCCACTAGATATCTATTTTATACAGGGTGCTAGTTGTTCAGTTGTGCCCGACTCTTTGAAGCCCCATGGACTGTATTCTGTCAGGTTCCTCTGTCCACGGAATCTTCCAGGCAAGAATCCTGAAGTGGGTTGCCACTTCCTACTCCAGGGAATCTTCTGGACCCAGGGGTCGAACCTGCGTGTCTTGCATCTCCTGCATTGGCGGGTGGATTCTTTACCACTACCTCCATCTGGGAAGCCCTTTACACATAGTAGTGTATTAATGTAAATGTCAGTGCAACTCTCTCAATTTGTTCCACCCTCTTCTTCCCTCCCTGTGTCAAGTCAGTTCTCTATGTCTGGGTCGCTATTTCTGCCCTGCAAAAGGTTAATCAGTACCATTTTTCTAGATTCCATATATATGTGTTTTTGTTATTCAGTCACTAAGTCATGTCCTGCTGCTGCTGCTGCTAAGTCGCTTCAGTCGTGTCCGACTCTGTGCGACCCCATAGATGGCAGCCCACCAGGCTCCTCTGTCCCTGGGATTCTCCATGCAAGAATACTGGAGTGGGTTGCCATTTCCTTCTCCAATGCATGAAAGTGAAAAGTGAAAGTGAAATCGCTCAGTCGTGCCCGACTCTTAGCGACCCCATGGACTGCAGCCTACCAGGCTCCTCCGTCCATGGGATTTTCCAGGAAAGAGTACTGGAGTGGGTTGCCGTTGCCTTCTCCAAGTCATGTCCAACTCTTTGCAACTCCATGGACTGCAGCATGCCAGGCTTCCCTGTCCTTCACTATCTCCTAGAGTCCGTTCAAACTCATGTCCATTGCATCAATGATGCATTTCAATTATCTCATTAATATATGATATTTTGTTTTTCTTTTTCTGACATATTTCTACTCTGTATTACAGACTCTAGGTTCATCCACATAACCCAATTTCATTCCTTTTTATGGCTAATATTCCATGGTATATATGTACCACATCTTCTTTATCCATTCATCTATGGATGGACATCTAAATTGCTTCCATGTCCTAGTTATTATAAATAGTGCTGCAATGAACATTGGGATGTGTGTGTCTTTTTGAATTATGGTTTTTGGCAACCCACTCCAGTGTTCTTGCCTGGAGAATCCCAGGGACGGCGGAGCCTGGTGGGCTGCGGTCTATGAGGTCACACAGAGTCGGACACAACTGAAGCAACTTAGCAGCAGCAGCAGCAGCAGCAGCAGGGTATATGCCCAGTGGTGGGAGTGCTGGTTCATATGGTAGATGTTTCCCCAGTGGTTCAGTGGTAAATAATCTGCCTGCAATGCCAGAGACGTGGGTTTGATCCCTGGGTCTGATCTCTGGGTTGGGGAGATCCCCTGGAGGAGGGCATGGCAACCCACCCCAATAGTCCTGCCTGGAGAATCCCTTGGACAGAGGAGCCTGTGGTGGGATAAAATCCACTGAGTCACAAAGAGTCAGACATGACTGTACTAAGCACGCATGCACATGGTAGCTCTATTATTAGAAAACAGGCTCTGGTAGCAGAGAGATGGTGAAAATGTAAGGGCATTTATTATCTTTGAAGGTAGGAAAGATGGAGAAAGAAGATTCAGGGTAGTGAAACGAAAATCTCTCAAATCATACTTTGCTATAAAGAGTGATGTGAACCAGTTGTGGGTATTTTAAGATTTGGCTCTTAGAACCAATTTAATGTGAAAGGCAATATGGGCCTTCTCTACTTTCTCAATCAGGGAAAATATAGGTTGAAAACTGAATCTGAGAAGTGTGCCAAAAATTCACATTTTCTTTATTTTTTACAGATGAAGAGAGAAAAAACACATAAAGAATACTAATTTGGGGTATTCATCTAAACTAGTTTCAAAAGTTAAAAGTTGGGAAAAATTGTAAATTGATTAAAACATTTTGGCTTTGCTTTTAGTATTCTAGTTAATTGGGTTTTCTATTTGAACCTGGATTAAGAAAAAAAGAGATCTCAACTGCCTTCAGTAAAAATGTTTCATGCAAATCTACTTTTGTGCCTAAATGGAGAATACTGAACATAATTGAACTTGTTTTAATAATAGATAACCCTGCTAAAAACCCTGAGGGTTATTGTTCTAAGCATAAGTCATTAATTCTCACTCCCCTATATATGCAGAATAGAGTATCCATGTTTCCTGGCTCTAGGGAACTATTAAAAGATCAATTCTTTATTTTCCTGCTTTGTCATCAATTCTACTCAATTTGAAAGTTAAACAAAAACTGGCTTAAGTTTTTACTTTCAGTGTGAGATTTTATAACATCATGCTACTATAATCAGAAATTTATTTCTTAAATTATTCAATTTTAATAATGTTAGAAAAACCAATGCAGCAAGCACATTATATAATCTTCCCACTTATCCACAATCTCTGGCCTACAATATTCCATAAGGTTCTGAGCTTTGGTATTTTAAAAGGGCCCAAACACGAACATGAGGAAGATATGATCAGATTTTAAACTCCAGGTCTTTACGTGAGTGTGTGCATTAGTTGCTCAGTCCTGTCCGACTGTTTGTGACCCCATGGACTGCAGCCTGCCAGGCTCTTTGGTCCATGGAATTATCCAGGCAAGAGTACTGGACTGGGCTGCCATTTCCTTCTCCACTAGGTCTTCATACTAAACCTTTAAAAAGTATATGATATTAATACATAAAGAACTTTAAATTTCAAATCCTTATTAAAGTCTGTCTACATGTATTTTTAACATGAATGTGGTGTTACATATTGATTTATTAAATCATAAGTGATCTCTTAGAATATAGGTTAATAAGTAACAATTGCAAAGTTTATTGCTATTATTAATAGTATTATCAGCAACAGCAAAAACAGTAGTTAATATTCAAAAAATAGTTACCATGTACCAAGCAACCCACTCCAGTGTTCTTGCCTGGAGAATCCCAGGGATGGGGAAGCCTGGTGGGCTGCCGTCTATGGGATCACACAGAGTTGGACACGACTGAAGCGACTTAGCAGCAGCAGCAGCAACCAAGCACTATGCCCAATATTTTGGGCATATTAAAAAAATCCTTATATTTTACCCTTTAATCTTCCCCCCAAATTTCTATTGCCCAAAATCACATACCATCTAAGGATCAAACTAAGCCTTCAACCTCAGAATCACATATTAAATAATACAGTCACACAGTGGTAACTCTCTGACCCAAAGGGGCAGGTTTCTGTTGTATCTGAAAGAGCAATAGCATTCTGTGTTGCCTGGAGAAATACAATGCAAAGACTGAAGTTGAAAAAACATGCCATTTTTAATCTTCCTGTTCTGATAAACTACTAAGATTCAAGATTCAGTTCTTCAGAGAAGAATGAGTAGTTTGATAGTAAGGTGAGCAGCACTCCCTACAAAACAAAACTTTCCTTTTACTATTACTTCCTATAGTAACAACTGCAGGACAGACAGGCTAAGACTCAGATCCCAAGACCCACACAAGGCCTATACTCAGGGGTATTTCAAAGTGAAGGGTGCAAGAAGAACCCAAATATTCTCTTGCCATGTTCTCATACCATGGAGAAGAAATAATAGAGATTCCTTTTCTCCAGGAGTAATGAGAAGTTATTCTATTTAAAATCTAGCATATTTTTTTATTGGGTCATTATTTTTCTGGAATTGAGCTGTGGGAGTTGCTTGTATATTTTTGAGATTAGTTGTTAGCTGTTTCATTTGCTATTATTTTCTCCCATTCTGAAAACTGTCTTTTCACCTTGCTTATAGTTTCCTTTGTTGTGCAAAAGCTTTTAATTTTAATTAGGTCCAATTTGTTTATTTTTGCTTTTATTTCCAATATTCTGGGAGGTGGGTTATAGAGGATCCTGCTGTAATTTATGTTGGAGAGTGTTTTGCCTATGTTCTCCTCTAGGAGTTTTATAGAAAAATAAATGACCCAATCAAAAAATGGGCCAAAGAACTAAACAGACATTTCTCCAAAGAAGACATACAGATGGCTAACAAATACATGAAAAGATGCTCAGCATCACTCATTATCAGAGAAATGCAAATCAAAACCACTATGAGGTACCATTTCACGCCAGTCAGAATGGCTGCGATCCAAAAGTCTACAAGAATAAATGCTGGAGAGAGTGTGGAGAAAAGGGAAGCCTCTTACACTGTTGGTGGGAATGCAAACTAGTACAGCCACCATGGATAAAAGTGTGGAGATTCCTTAAAAAACTGGAAATAGAACTGCCTTATCCCAGCAATCCCACTGCTGGGCATACACACCGAGGAAACCAGAATTGAAAGAGATACATGTACCCCACTGTTCATTGCAGCACTGTTTATAATGGCCAGGACATAGAAGCAACCTAGATGCCCAACAGCAGACGAATGGATAAGAAAGCTGTGGTACATATGCACAATGGAGTATTACTCAGCCATTAAAAAGAATGCATTTGAATCAGTTCTAACGAGGTGGATGAAACTGGAGCCTATTATACAGAGTGAAGTAAGCCAGAAAGAAAAACAGCAATACAGTATACTAATGCATATATATGGAATTTAGAAAGATGGTAATGATAACCCTGTATGCGAGACAACAAAAGAGACACAGATGTATAGAACAGTCTTTTGGACTCTGTGGGAGAGGGAGTGGGGGATGGCTTGGGAGAATGGCATTGAAACATGTATAATATCATATAAGAAAGGAATCGCCAGCCCAGGTTTGATGCAGGTTACAGGATGCTTGGGGCTGGTGCACTGGGAAGACCCAGAGGGATGGTATGGGGAGGGAGGTCGGAGGGGGGTTCAGGATGGGGAACACGTGTACACCCAAGGTGGATTCATGTTGATGTATGGCAAAACCAATGCAATATTGTAAAGTAATTAGCCTCAATTAAAATAAATAAATTTAAATTAAAAAAAGTCTAGCATAAATATATGACTGAGGTAAGTACACTGAAAAAGTCAAAAGATGTGAATGTGAAAACTCCACCATCATTTCTGTCTCAATGATTTCTGACTTCATCCTGCAACACCATCAACTACAGACCTTAGGGATTGCAAACTGCATATACTATTTCCCATGCATATTTGTACATAGCAAGGACAATGAATTGTTTCTAAGACTGCAAACATCACAAATTATTAATTTTTTAGTGTTTATGATCAAATTCTTCAGTGGAAAGAGCACTTTTTTGGTATGATTTTCCATCTATAGAAGACAAGAAAAGAAAGAGTTATGAATTGATTTTGTTTGTCATTTTCCCCCTGGAGACAAAAACTGCTTACAATCTTCATCAAGCTGAACACATAATTTTCAGCAAGTAGGTATGTACTACAGAAAAAAAGATTCAGAAAATATTTGGGAGCCTTCTCCAAAATTCAAGGAGGCTTTAGATATACCTGATGATATTTTATTCATATTTTTTGACAAACATACACCCAAACAATTGTTTTTTTCTGTCTTGTTTAGTTTTAATCACCAAATCTTAGAGGGCTTAGTTGATAACTACATTGATTAAGGTCTAAGAGTCACCCAAAGTAGAAACCAGTCTTGGGAATCCAGCTATCTAGTCTGGAATGAGAAAGACTAATGTTCTCACAAAATGCCTTCCATGCTACTTTTTCTCTCCTACGTACATGTTCCTCCTAACTTAGGCTGGCTCTGATGAGGGGTTATTTTGAAGAAAAGTATGTAGAGTACCTTGTCTACTTAATAGTTAGTTGAAATTAGTAGTGGAATAAATCGCTTCTCCTGGTCATGTATGCAATTTGTTCCTATTGCATGCAGTACATTTATAATTTGTAGATCCATGCTTTAAAATAAAAGCACTTTAAGCATTTAGTCACAGAGCACTTTACTGATCTATGACATTTAGCCAGGATTGTGGGAGCAGTGGGATCTCTAAACCACAATGGCTAATATAACAGAATTACTTTCATGATGGATGTGTGTTAGCTGCTTAGATGTGTCCAACTCCTTGAGATCACGTTGACTGTAGCCAGTTAGTTTCTTCTGTCCATGGAATTTCCCAATCTAGGATATTGGAATGGCTTTCCATTCCGTTCTCCAGGGGATCCTCTGGACCCAGGGATTGAACCCAGGTCTTCTGCATTGCAGGCAGAGTCTTTAGTGTCTGAGCCACTAGGGAGGTTTCAAGATGGAGGTGAACTTATTTTAAATTGTTGCTGCTGTTGTTCAGTCATGAAGTTGTGTCCGACTCTGCCATCCCATGGACTACAACACACCAGGCTTCCCTGTCCTTCACTATCACCTGGAGTTTATAGATACTCTCTTATCTCTACATTGAAGAAAACACCAAAACTATTACCTTATTTTTGTTGAACTTTTTATTTGATGAGATTTCTATTTCTTAAGGATGACTGGGTTTTCTGTAACCAGCAGCTGTATACATGCTTAGTCCAGATAGAAGGGAGATACGGGGACACAGAACACTTCTGAAAGAATTCCATGTCCAGAGTAATGAGATATTTTTATTGTGTGGGTTCTTGTGCTGAATTTCTGTCTTCAACTTTCACAAAAGTTTCCTGATACAAATCACAAGTAGTCCAACTCTTCAAAGGTCACTCACTATAAGTTATCTTGCTACAAACTGAGCCTAGGTTGGGTTTTGAAGATGATATGGAAATAAAGTTTGAGCATCAGATTCTTGAAGGTTTTCATCATTTTCCCTAGATGGCTTATGTATTAAACCTCACCTGAAGATATTTATTGGATCATTTTTCTTTTCCCCTACACTTTTCATAATTTCTTCAGAGAAATTAAATATATCTGCCTCTTGAGAAACCTATATGCAGGTCAGGAAGCAACAGTTAGAACTGGACATGGAACAACAGATTGGTTCCAAATAGGAAAAGGAGTACATCAAGGCTGCATGTTGTCACTCTGCTTATTTAACTTATATGCCGAGTACATCATGAGAAATGCCAGTCTGGATGAAGCACAAGCTGGAATCAAGATTGCTGGGAGAAATATCAGCAAACTCAGATATGTAGATGATACCACCCTTATGGCAGAAAGTGAAGAGGAACTAAAGAGCCTCTTGATGAAAGTGAAATAGAAGAGTGAAAAAGCTGGCTTAAAACTCAACATTCAAAAAATGAAGTTCATGGCATCCACTCCCATCACTAATGGCAAATAGATGGGGAAACAGTGACAGCCTATTTTCTTGGGATACAAAATCACTGCAGAAGATGACTGCAGCCATGAGATTAAAAGATGTTTCTCCTTGGAAGAAAAGCTGTGACAAACCTAGACAGAATATTAAAAGCAGAGATATTACTTTGCCAATAAAGGTCCATCTAGTCAAAGCTATGGTTTTTCCAGTAGTCATGTATGGATGTGAAAATTGGACCATAAAGAAAGCTGAGCACTGAAGAATTGATGCTTTTAAACTGTGGTGTTGGAGAAAACTCTTGAGTCCCTTGGACTGCAAGATTAAACCAGACAATCTTAAAAGAAATCAGTCCTGAATATTTATTGGAAGGATTGATGCTGAAGCTGAAGCTGCAATACTTTGGCCACCTGATGCAAAGAACTGACTCCCTGGAAAAGACCCTGATGCTGGGAAAGATTGAAGGCAGGAGGAGAAGGGGACGACAGAGGATGAGATGGTTGGATGGCATCACCGACTTGATGGACATGAGTTTGAGTAAGCTCCGGGAGTTGGTGTTGGACAAGGAAGCCTGGCATGCTGCAGTCCATAGGGTCAAAAAGAGTTGGATACGACTGAGTGACTGTACTGACTGAAGAAAGGTCAAAGACTTCAGCGATAAATCTTTTTTGTTTTTTTTTTTTTGCATGACTTCTGGGAATTTCCTAGATTCCCACAGTTAACAAGGCAACATTATGTTAGTCAAAGTCTGAACAACGTTCCTAGAGGAAATAAACTCAGAATTGAAAAGTTTGGGCTATATATAAGGTCTAACTCTAGGCACACTTTAAGGGATAATAATTACAATGGTGAAATATTCTTTTTGGGAAAAAGTGAATTGCCACAAGCCAAGTTTCCTGGATTAGCTAAAATGTCTTCTTTTTGACAGCATTTAGGTCTACAGAATAATACTCTTCTTTAGAAATGTTTTCTTTTCCTAAAGGATTCTGTGCCAAGAAAAAGTAAAAGCAAGTGTGTTAAGTGGCAGAATCCTGAACAGAAAGTATTTAGATAAAGGTGGAACATTTCAGCTCTACAAATTGAGTAACTTGAATAAGTCAATTCCGTTCCTTCTTCACTCATGCAGAGAACTGGATGGATCTGAGAGAGATTTGCGGGATGTACTCTATGGGCTATCTTGATGGATTAACTTAAGAATCAAAGTTGATAGAAGAGTCAAGATCAATTCACTCTACAGTAATTCACTCAATTGATTAATGGAATTGAACTGTGGCACATTTTCTCGTAAGTTAAGCAGAAACTCCGGAGAAGGCAATGGCACCCCACTCCAGTACTTTTGCCTGGAAAATCCCATGGACGGAGGAGCCTAGTAGGCTGTAGTCCATGGGGTCGCTAGAGTCGGACACGACTGAGCGACTTCACTTTCACTTTTCACTTTCATGCATTGGAGAAGGAAATGGCAACCCACTCCAAGTGTTCTTGCCTGGAGAATCCCAGGGACGGAGGAGCCTGGTGGGCTGCCATCTATGGGGTTGCACAGAGTCAGACATGACTGAAGTGACTTAGCAGCAGCAGCAGTATGATTATATGCCTTATCTTTGAAATTACATCTGATGGGTAAATGATAGCTCCCCTCACTTTTTATTTTTATGAAGGTGAATCCAGAGAGTAAGAATAAATAACTTCTTTGTGAAAATACATTCTTCAGTATTAGACACCAGCCAGTCTCAGCTAATTAAGTATTGGGGCATTCCTACTAGTCTAGTACCATAACCATGAAGTCAGCTGTTAGGGGATCACAGTGAAAAAGGAGTAGAAGAGTAATTTCAAAAAAAAAAATAAACTTTTCAGGAGGAAAGTACTTTGGCTAATCTTAAACCCAGTTATATATTGCACAAGTCATTCTCAAATCTCAAAAAATAATTAGGCTATTTTACCCCTGTCATTCACATCTACTAAAGTATAAACATTTTTTCAATGATAACTGTCCCTTAAAATTTTTATAAATCATTTATAATGGCAGAAAATTATTAAGGCATTTGGTCAGCAGAACAGAGGTTAAAATTAATATAAAATATAAATTAAGTTTATGAAAAACACATTACCTTTTTGGTGTCTTGGAAGGAAGAAATATAAAGATAAGCTTTATCGCAGAAATGACAAAATTAGTGATTAGCTGCTCAAAGAATATTTACTAACACACTATATTATCTCAGTAAAGAAAAATGCAACAAAATGCCACTTAAGCAAATATTTGAGAACATAAAGATGCTGGTATAGTCATAGCAGCTGAGCTGGGTGAACCAAGGGATTTTTAGCTGTTATTTATGTGGTTGGCAACACTAATTAAGCAATCTGCAGAAATGGATCCCTTTCCTCTCCACAGATTTCCAGGAAGTAGACTGAAATCTTCAAGTCTTTTGGTCAAATGAGAGCTGCCACCATGCATGAGGTTTTACTTAAAGATGTCTACTGATCAGGAAAGCATAACACTTCTGTGAACTAGTTTTTGCTTCTGAAAAAAAAGGACCTTGTTTTAACAATCTAGAGAAATGATATAAAAAAGTTGTGAAAAGCTAAACTGTAATTAGCATTTATGACCAGTCACGTTTGTAAGAATTATTGTGGTAAAATTATCAAAATATAATTGATATATTTTTTATTTTTAACATTTTTACTTTGACCCTAAAAACTTTCATGATTTTTTTTTTTGTTTATCAGTGGTGATCTTGAAATGATTCTTTTTTTTCTAATTCAGTTTATTTTTTTCTGCATTTGAGTTATTGCCTAAAATGTCTAGATTCCCAGGGCTCAATTCGAATTGATTTCAACTAAAGTAGATACTCTATGAATCTAATAAGCTGTGCTGTCATTTTTCTAAAGTGAGGTATGATTTACATATACATTTATTAGTTTACATGCTAGTTTTGGGTATGTAGCATAATAATTCAATATTTATATACATTGTAAAATAATCTCCAAAATAAGATGGATGGAGAGTTATTGCCACAAGATACATCAGCTTCAAAGACCACCTCCACTTCCAAATTGAGTAAGGACCACATCTTCCTTCCACTCATCTTCCTGCCAGCCCAGATCTCTGCTTGTTGTACTCCTACCACCCTTGGGGAAACCATTTTTTCATTATTCCTGAACCAACCAATAATCACCAGGAGAAACAAGCCTGTGACTCCTACATTCTTTCCAAGCTTTATTATCCATGCAAATATAGGTAAGGAGTTCACACACACTAGAGCAATCATGTAAGTGAGAGTCGCTCAGTCGTGTCCTATTCTTTGAGACCCCATTAACTATAGAGTTCATGGAATTCTCCAGTCCAGAATACTGGAGTGGGTAGCCTTTTTCTTCTCCAGGGGATCTTCCCAACCCAGGGATCGAACCCAGGTCTCCTGCCCTGCAGGCAGATTCTCTGTTAGCTGAGCCACAAGGCAAACCCCTAAATTCTGCAGTTGTTATAGTTCCACCACCAACGAACAGTTTCAGTAAGCCTTCTGCTATGTAGTAGTTTGGGGCTTCCCTGATAGCTCAGTTGGTAAAGAATTTGCCTGCAATTCAGGAGACCTGGGTTTGATCCCTGGGTTGGGAAGATCCCCTGGAGAAGGGAAAGATTAGTCCATGGAGTTGCAAAGAATTGAACACAACTGAGCAACTTTCACTTTCACATGTAGCAGTTTGGAAAATGCAAATAAACCAACAAACAACTTTTCGAAGATGATCTAGAAACTACTCAGATCACTGGCTTTGAATGTAGACAAACTAGGCACAAATCCCAGCGTTTTCAAAGACTCTGTGAATTTAGACAAATAATTTAGGTTCACTGAGCCTCGGTTTTATTAGACTACAATTCTTCCCTTGTAGAATTGCTGTAATAAATGTTTATATAAATGACCAATGGGCAAATCAATAAATGATGCAACATTTCATATTTTTCAACATTTTAAATAAAAAATGTCTTTAAGCTATAACTTGCCTGTTTTTTGAAAGCTCATAGGATCAGGTATGTTGGGATTGGACAGAAATAGGTTTGATAAAGCAAGTATGCGAGTCTTAAATAAGGCTTCAAAGAATTTTTTTTCCTTTTTCTGGGTTTACTCCTACCATGTTGCTATTCTCAGTGTATTATATGAAACTGTGAAAAGAAATGAAGCTTGATTCATTTATAACACATGTGCAAATCTATGGCTTATGTGGCTTAATTTACCTCCTTTGGACCTCAGTTTTCACAGTGATAAATGGTGATAATACCTAAGTCATAAGGTTGTTTGGCTGTTAAACGGATAATGACTGTGAAAGAACTCAGTATATTGCCTGGCCAGTAAATATGTACTTAGTGGAGTATAAATTTGTATTCTGTTTAGCAATAATAATAATATAATAACAAAAATCACTTATTATATATAATATACAGCATTGCAATTTAAGATATTTCAAATCCAAATAACAATACGTAAGATTTAATTAGTGAACCTATTACAGTCTACTAAAATGTCATGCTAATTATAATGTAAATTTGATCTTTTAAAATTGTAATGCTCTTTCATCAAGTTTAAATGTTTCCTTTACTACTGGTGGGAAAGACGTCCAGTTTTGTTTAATTTTTCAAGCAATTATATAAGAGCTATTTTAGAAAACTTTGTTTCCTTTTGAGAAAAATCTATGAGTTTTTCTAAAATAAATGGTTTTAAGTAAACATGTTTGTTTATAATGCTATTGTATATTCAATACATTTCAAATAAATTATGTTAAAAATAAGAAAGCATCCAACTTATCAGTAACTCATATGATGATTTCTAATTACAGACGTAGGTTGTAGGTATAGGGATGAAGTTTTTTTAAAATGTCCTAATAATAGTAGAAAATTAAAGTTTTTATAAGGATTTAATGAAGTTGAAAATAATAAACTAACCATGATCACACTAGAGACTTTCGAGCATGCTTAAAGAACTATAGATACTTTAGGCCAATTGTCAGGCTTTTGTTTTGTTCAATGGGTTAAATCTGAGAGGCCAGAACTACATTGCTCTGTGCAACTAGGGGTTTTAGAGGCAGAGAGAAGAAAGAGAAGAGGAGAACTCTTAAGTCAAGAGAAATGAAAGATTAGAGGTTTTGGAGAGAGAACAGAGGTGAGTGGTGACAAATGATGATTTAAATTTTTGCTTTAAAGCATAATGTTAAGACAATAAAGCTTCCAATGTACTTGGAACTGAGTTAATTAGTGGAGGAGCTGAAAAAGGTCTTGAGTAAAGGACTCAGTCAAATTCTGACTATACATTCTGATTACACTTGCTGGAAGAGAGTAGGACCGAAAAGGAGAACTGTCTAAAGAGCTGTTCCCTACTTAATGCCCCTCCTCTTTAGACCCCTCCGCTCTCCATAATCTCTGCTCAACAGTACAGCATCCAGCCCGCACAAACTTCCCCATCACCACCTTCTCCATTCCCAAAATATCTGTCACTCTTCTTACCCCAGAGTTTTCAGAGGCGACAAAACTCCTGTGAACTCTTACACTTATTTATTGCAGTTCATTGCAAAGTAGAATTACAGCAAGGGACTAGGTACTGGGTGTCTGAAAATAAAAGTATAGACATTGAGCAATGGGAGTTCAGGGGGAATATTCCCACATTTACTTTTGCCATTTATCTGTGGATTTTAGATCTTTAAGCTAACAAAGAAAAATATGGTACCACATAATGGATAACACCATTTCATTTATATGAACTCACCAGTAAAATGAGACTTTACTAGAAAAGAGTCAACTCACCTCTACTTGACACTAACAGAACTCTTACACAGCGCTGAGCAGTAACCTCTGAAGATCCAAAACTGAACATCACATGAGTTCTGCTCTCAAAAAAAACCTATAGGTATTTGTTTTCAACTTAGTAGGCCTTTGTAAATATTTTTGGAATGACCTCATCAGCAATTGTCAATATTTTATCAAGCTCTGTAGTTTTGACATGCGTAACACATTCTGACTGTAATAGCTTATAATACACAGTGGTTCTCATTGGGTGGAGGATGGTGCACACCTCTAAAGGGGAATATCAGAATTTTAAGGCATGTGTAATTGACATCATATTCTGAATCTCCTCCACTCCCACTCCTATTCCAGCACTGATACTGGTATACTCCTTTTGAATATATATTTTCTCCTCCCATTCTGGGACTTGGAAGGCAGAACATAAATATACTAACTGCAGTAGAAATAAGTTTCAGTTCAGTTCAGTTCAGTTGCTCAGTCGTGTCTGACTCTTTGCGACCCCATGGACTGCAGCATGCCAGGCCTCTCTGTCCATCACTGACTCCCGGAGTTTACTCCCAGAGTTTACTCATGTCCATCGAGTCGGTGCTGCCATCCAACCATCTCATCCTCTGTCATCCCCTTCTCCTACCACTTTCAAATTTTCCAACATCAGGGTCTTCAAATGAGTCAGTTCTTTGCATCAGGTGGCCAAAATATTGGAGTTTAGATTCAACATCAGGCCTTCCAATGAATATTCAGGACTGATTTCTTTTAGGATGGACTGGTTGGATCTCCCCGAAGTCCAAGGGACTCTCAAGAGTCTTCTCCAACATCACAGTTCAAAAGCATCAATTCTTCAGCACTCAGCTTTCTTTATAGTCCAACTCTCACATCAATACATGACCACCAGAAAAAACATAGCCTTGACTATATGGACCATCGTAGCAAAGTAATATCTCTGCTTTTTAATATGCTGTCTAGGTTGATAATAAGTTTTCTTCCAAGAAGTAAGCATCTTTTAATTTCATGGCTGCAGTCACCATCTGCCCTGATTTTGGAGCCCCAAAAAATAAAGTCTGTAACTGTTTCCCCATCTATTTGCCATGAAGTGATGGGACCAGATGCCATGATCTTTCTTTTCTGAATGTTGAACTTTAAGCCAACTTTCTCACTCTCCTCTTTCACTTTCATCAAGAGGCGCTTTAGTTCTTCTTTGTTTTCTGCCATAAGGGTGGTGTCATCTGCATTTCTGAGGTTATTGATATTTCTCCCAGCAATCTTGATTCCAGCTTGTGCTTCTTCCAGCCCAGCATTTCTCATGATGTACTTGGCATAAAAGTTAGAAGCAGGGTAACAATATACAGCCTTGACATACTCCTTTCCCTATTTGGAACCAGTCTGTTGTTCCATGTCCAGTTCTAACTGTTGCTTCCTGACCTGCATACAGACTTCTCAAGAGGCAGGTCAGGTGTTCTGATATTCCCATCTCTTTCAGAATTTTCCACAGTTTGTGGTGATCCACACAGTCAAAGGCTTTGGCAAAGTCAATAAAGCAGAAATAGATGTTTTTCTGAAACTCTCTTGCTTTTTCGATGATCCAGCAGATGTTGACAATTTGATCCTGGTTCCTCTGTCTTTTCTAAATCCAGCTTGAACATCTGGAAGTTTATAGTTCACATACTATTGAAGCCTGGCTTGGAGAATTTTGAGCATTACTTTACTAGTGTGTGAGATTAATGCAATTGTGTGGTAGATTCAGAATTCTTTGGCATTGTTTTTCTTTGGGACTGAATGAAAACTGACCTTTTCCAGTCCTGTGACCACTGCTGAATTTTCCAAATTTGCTGGCATACTGAATGCAGCACTTTCATAGCATCATCTTTTAGGATTTGAAATAGCTCAACTGGAATTCCATCACCTCCACTAGCTTTGTTCATAGTGATGCTTCCTAAGGCCCACTTGACTTCCCATTCCAGGATGTCTAGCTCTAGGTTAGTACTCACACCATCATGATTATCTGGGTCGTGAAGATCTTTTTTGTATAGCTCTTCTGTGTATTCTTGCCACCTTTTCTTAGTATCTTCTGCTTCTGTTAGGTCCATACCATTTCTGTCCTTTATTGAGCCCATCTTTGCATGAAATGTTCCCCTGGTATCTTTAATTTTCTTGAAGAGATCTCTAGTCTTTCCCATTCTATTGTTTTCATTTATTTCTTTGCACTGATCACTGAGGAAGGCGTTCTTATCCCTCCTTGCTATTCTTTAGAACTCTGCATTCAAATTGGTATATCTTTGCTTTTCTCCTTTGCTTTTTGCTTCTCTTCTTTTCACAGCTATTTGTAAGGCCTCCCCAGACAGCCATTTTGCTTTTTTGCATTTCTTTTCCATGGGGATGGTCTTAACCCCTGTCTCCTGTACAATGTCATGAACCTCCATCCATAGTTCATCAGGCACTCTGTTGATCTAATCAGATCTAATCCCTCCCTTGAATCTATTTTTCACTTCCACTGTATAATCATAATGAATTTGATTTATGTCATACATGAATGGTCTAGTGGTTTTCCCTACTGTCTTCAATTTAAGTCTGAATTTGGCAGTAAGGAGTTCATGATGTGAGCCACAGTCAGCTCCCGGTCTTGTTTTTGCTGACTGTATAGAGCTTCTCCATCTTTGGCTGCAAAGAATATAATCAATCTGATTTCGGTACTGACCATCTGGTGATGTCCATGTGTAAAGTCTTCTCCTGTGTTGTTGGAAGAGGGTGTTTGCTCTGACAAGTGCATTCTCTTGGCAAAACCTTGTTAGCCTTTGCCCTGCTTCATTCTGTACTCCTTGGCCAAATTTGCCTGTTACCCCAGGTGTTTCTTGACTTCCTACTTTTGCATTCCAGTCCCCTATAATGAAAAGGACATTTTTTTTTTGGATGTTTGCTCTAGAAGGTCTTGTAGGTCTTCATAGAACCATTCAACTTCAGCTTCTTCAGCATTACTGGTCGGGACATAGGCTTGGATTACCGTGATATTGAATGGTTTGCCTTGGAAACAAACAAGAGATCATTCTGTCATTTTGAGATTCCATCCAAGTACTGCATTTCGATGGAGAAGGCAATGGCAACCCACTCCAGTACTCTTGCCTTGAAAATCCCATGGATGGAGGAGCCTGGTAGGTTGCAGTCCATGGGGTTGCGAAGAGTTGGACATAACTGAACGACTTCACTTTCACTTTTCACTTTCATGAACTGGAGAAGGAAATGGCAACCCACTCCAGTGTTCTTGTCTGGAGAATCCCAGGGATGGTGGAGCCTGGTGGGCTGCCATCTATGGGGTTACACAGAGTCGGACATGACTAAAGCAACTTAGCAGCAGCAGCAGAACTGCATTTCAGACCCTTTTGTTGACTATGATGCCTACTCCATTTCTCCTAAGGGATTCTTGCCCACAGTAGTAGACATAATGGTCATAAGTTAAATTCACCCATTTTCGTCCATCTTAGTTTGCTGATTCCTAGAATATCAAAATTCACTCAGGCCATCTCCTGTTTGACCACCTCCAATTTGCCTTGATTCATGGACCTAACATTCCAGGTTCCTATGCAATATTGCTCTTTACAGCATCAGACTTTTCTTCTATCATCAGTCACATCCACAACTGCGTGTTGTTTTTGCTTTTGCTCCGTCTCTTCATTCTTTTTTATTTCTCTACTGATCTCTCGTAGCATATTGGGCTCCTTACCTACCTGGGGAGTTCATCTTTCAGTGTCCTATCTTTTTGCCTTTTCATACTGTTCATTGGGTTCTCAAGGCAAGAATACTGCAGTGGTTGGGCATTCCCTTCTCCAGTGGACCACGTACTGTCAGAACTCTCCACCATGACCCATCTGTCTTCAGTGGCCCCACACAGCATGGCTCATAGTTTTATTGAGTTAGACAAGGCTGTGGTCCTCGTGATCAGATTGCTTAGTTTTCTGTGATTGTGTTTTTCATCTGTCTGCCCTCTGATGGAAAGGGATAAGAGGTTTATGGAAGCTTCCTTATGGGAGAGATGGGCAGGGCCATGCTCAGTAAATCTTTAATCTAATTTTCTGTTGCTGGGTGAAGCTGTGTTCCCTCCCTGCTATTTACCTGGGATCAAACTAGGGTGGAGGTAATGATGAAAATGGCAACTTCCTTCAAAAGGTGCCATGCATGTACTTACTGCTACACTCAGTTCTCCCAACCCCGCAGCAGGCCACCACTGACCCACACCTCTCCACTAGAGACTCCCAAACACTCCTGGGAAAGTCTGGGTCAGTCTCTTGTGGGATCACTGGTCCTTTCTCCTGGGTCCTGGTGCACACAAGATTCTGTTTGTGCCCTCCAAGAGTCTATTTCCCAGTCCTGTGTAAGTTCTGGCAGCTCTATTGTGGGGTTAATGGCGACCTCCTCCAAGAGGGCTTATGCCATACCAAGTCTGCTGCACCCAGAGCCCCTGTCCCTGTGGCCAAACTGACCCATACCTCCACAGGAGATGCTCAAACACAGTTCTGTCTCTGTGGGGTCCCTGGGTCCTGGTGCGCACAAGGTTTGTTTGAGCCTTCTGAGCATCTCTGGCGGGAATAGGGTTTGATTCTAAACATGAATGAGGTGGTTATACTTGGAGAAGGCATTTTCATGGAGTTTTGGTTGATAGGTAAGATTTTAATAAGCAAAGTGAATGAGAGGGTCCAAGAAGTGCATTACATGAGGGGGAAAGAACAGGATAAAGGTACAGAGAGAGTCCACTGACTTTTTCAGAGGAGAAGGCAAACATTCCAGGGTAGAGACATGTGCTCCAAGGTGATATTTTATAGCACAGAATTATCAAGGTACACACTGCTACTCCCTGGTCCAGTTTGCCAGTGTGAAGCTGGCTCAGATCCTAATCAGTTCTTGGCTTGCCTTGACCATGAGCTGATCGTGTCCCACGCTCCCCTTCATGTCCTCCATATTAATTCAAAAACACAGAAGTGTTCTATTTTTGAACTACCTCTACACTGGAGATAAGCCAATTGAACTTTTAAAAAACAAAGTAGTCCTAATGATGCTAATATGCTGCCAGGGTTGAAAACAACTGAGTCATGTCTTGACAATAAATGAGTGAGTGAATGAATGAGTAACAAAAAAGCACATACTCACTGTGTGAACTGTTCCTTAAGCTTTTGGAGGGTTAAGTGGCTTTTGTGAATGCCACCTCTTAGAACTTTATAATTCTGGTCTTCCAAAGGTTCCATTCTACCAAATGCATACTCTTGTTCTATTGCACTAATAATATAATGTAGAATGCTAGCTGAAGAGATTAAATTAGAAATAAGAACAATACAATAAATATATAATAGAATACATAATTTAATTTACTCACAATTTAAAATATGACTTAAAAATTACTAGCAAGATCTCATTTAGACTGGCAATTACACTTTTGAACCATAATTAGAGAGAAAATGAGAGTGAGCTCTAGTTTTTGTCTCTGAAAGACTTTGCTTCCCTCTGCTTGTTTACTTGTCCCTTCTGACATATAAAAAGTATGCAATATTTTCTCAAAAATAGTATGGAGATTCACAGTTCTGGGGGTTTAGGAGTTATAACATAAAATATATTATGTTTTATAAAAAGATAATGGAAATAGTAACTGAAATATTTTGTGAACAAATATGTATAAACAACCTTTTATAAGGTTGTAATTATAAATTATTGAATTATAAAGTAATTCAATGCAAAGTAACAAGGACAGGTTTTTGTTCTTTTCAAAAAAATGTATTTTTATTCTCTCTAGGGAACAGATGTAAGCGTGAGGTGCACTATTGGGGACTAATAGGGATTGCTAGCAAATAAAAAAAAAAATCTAACAAAATTTTATGAGATATGAGTGCAGAGTGATATAGGTGTTTGGGAGTTTAAGTACTGCTGTGTCAATGGTTTGACTGAATTCAACTTCCTAAATATGTCTTAAGATTGCACTGGACCTTACTAGCAAAGAGATGATTCTCTCTCTCTCTTTTTTTAATTGATTTTTCTATGACTAAAAATGTCAGGTTCCCTCCAAAACAATTTTTAAAACTATTAACCCCACTGAAAAACCTCAAAGGACTTAAGCTTAATTTCATTTTGTATTACATGATTCAGTTCATTTAAAACCATTCAAATTAAAAGAAAAATGAAACTTTGATATTTTTTTCTTGCAAAGTAGTGCAAAACACTTGATAAATGTTAATTGAGTAATATTGTTTTAAATGAAGTCACTTTAACAATCACTTTATTTTTAATTTCGCTTCTGAAACAACTACAAAAGCTGTTTGCCTTGTTGCACTGATGCTGTGAACTATTAACTTATCTGGTTTTGTTCCTATTTACTGGTCACCAAGGTCCTTGCTCATTCAGACAAGCAAACATAGGTATTATTACTGAAGTACCCAGAAACAAGGCATATATACTCTTAGCCTTCAGACTCAAAAGCCATATCCGTGTATGGGACAAAGTTTCTTGAAAAATACTTAGTCAAGTTCTTTACTTCTCCACTCATACCTCCAGAAGATCCAGGTTTCTCATTTCATGGACACGGACTGAGGTTTTTACCAAGAATAACAAGAAAGTTAAGGGTAGCCTTCAGATTAGAGGTGGGAAAGGTTTGAGTCATTGTTCCAGTGGCAATTTTTCCCATTCCTATGGGACTGAAGGAAAATGGGAGAGGGAAGAGAATTGAAAAGTACAAGAAAGCTAGAAACTTACAGCCTCTGAGACAGGACCCTGGGCTTAGCCAGGCCTGTCACATTTGGGGTTATTTCTAAGTGGGAAAGTATAAAAGATTTAAGAAATAAAATCAGGCATCTACAAGTAAAGGAGAACTTTGTCTCCTCAGAGTGCCCATATCTGGAATTTTGCAAGGTGGAAGCAAGGTAGATGCTCTCAGGTGCAAGGCTTAGGTAGAGTTGGCTATATGCAAATGAGAGAAAACATCCGGAAAAGCAGTTTTCAGTCGTATGTGAGGAAGAGCAGCCTGTCCTCTAGGCCTGAGAAGCATCAAAAGTAAAGAAGAATGAGAGTGAGCAGACTGCGAGAGCAAAGTGTTGCTGGCCCATAGTGATAGAAATGAGGGATTTACGGTCAGAAGCAGGAGCTAATAGCTTGAAACAGATGGGAGGATATCGGTCTGGAAGGATGAGATGGAGAGTGTCCAGAAGTCAAACAAGGACTGTGCTTATCCCAAACCCATAACACTTCATTAGTCTCTGGGGACTTTGATGCCAGCTAAAGAAGAAGGAAAAGGAGGTAAAAAAATCTTAATTTTTCCTCCCCAATATCCTACATTTACCAAGCTTGTGTGTGTGTCTGTATTAGTTGCTCAGTTATGTCCAACTCTTTGCGACTCCATGGACTGTAGACCACCAGGCTCCTCTGTTCATGGAACTCTCCAGGAAAGAATACTGGAGTGAGTTGCCATTCCCTTCTCTAGGGGATCTTCCCAACCCAGGGATCGAACCCAGACCTCCCACACTGTGGGTAGATTCTTTACCACCTGAGCCATTAGGGAAGTGCTTGCCAAGCTTACTCTGATTCCATTAAAACATTTAAATAAGTTTATGCACACAAGCTTTCTATAATCATGCAACAAAGGGACTTCAGCTAGAAACTATGCTTGGTCACAGAAAAAGAATGGAAGTTACATTATTTGTGCACCCACTTTGTGGACTAAGAAATAGTATAGTTGTATACTATTTATTAAATAAAAACTTAAACACTTATAGTTTTAAAAATCTGTACAGTATTTGGATACATTTTTTTTCTGCCTCATGTTGTCTGTCAGGATCCAAAAATCTTTGCTGAAATAAACAACAGCTATTTGGGTCATCTTGGATAATTCTCACAATATGGCATTGAGTGGAAAACTATACATAAATGAATATAAATGACATGATTCCATTTTCACCAGGTTTTCAAATAAGCAAAACTAAGCTATGCATTGTTTAAAGTTACACAAATAGGAGTAACAGCTTTAAAAAAAAGAGAGAAAAGATATAATTGTCACAAAATTCAGGGTAGTGATTAGATAATGGGAGGGAGAGAAGGAAAGAAATGATCAGGAAGGACTTACAGAACTACTAATCCATGGAAATATTCTATTTCTTGGCCTAGATGGTAGGTTTTCTCTCTCCTTCCCATCTTTTTTCTTTTGCTCCTTCTTCTTCCTCCCTTTGTCCCCCCCCTCTTCTGCCTCCTATTTTTCTTTCACCATATAATTGCTTGAGTTTCAAATTTGTGACAGCTACTGTTCTCACATCTTGGGATACATCAGTGATCAAAGCAAACATCCCTGTCCTCACCAACCTTATTTTTATTGGGAAAAAGACACTTGATGCAAAGAACTGACTCATTGGAAAAAACCCTGATGCTGGGAAAGACTGAAGGTGGGAGAAGAGGGGGACAACAGAGGATGAGATGGTTGGATGGCATCACCAACTCAATGGACATGAGTTTGAGTAAGCTCTGGGAACTGGTGATGGTCAGAGAAGCCTGGTGTGCTGCAGTCCTTGGGTTGCAAAGAGTCAGACACAGCTGAGCAACTGAACTGAACTGAACTGAAAACACCCTGATAATGGGAATGATTGAGGGCAGGAGGAGAAGGGGGCAACAGAGGATGAGATTGCTGGATGGCATCATTGACTCAGTAGACATGAGTTTGAGCAAACTCTGGATGTAAAAGGGAAGCCTGGTGTGCTGAAGTCCATGGGGTCACAAGGAGTCGGACGTGACTGAACAACAATGACAACAAGAGAGACAATAAAAATTAAAGCTAAAAAGTCAGTTATTTATAGGCTAGAGAGTGATGTGTTATGGGAAAATAGTTGGTGAGGATTATCAGGGGGCAAGGGAGGAACATGGATGGAATTTGAAGATTTTTTTCCAGGGGAGGAGTAATTCATTGAGAAGGTAACAACTGAAGCTGGACTTGAAAGCAGAGAGGGAGAAGGAGAGAGGGACATTTCTAAAAAAGATTCTGGTGAAAGCTCTTAAAGCCGAAGGGTATCTGACAGGTAAGAAAGGAAACAAAAGAACAGTGTGGAGGTTAGCATGGCTGGAGTAAGGAAGCATGTGAGAAGAGACGTGGAAACCGAATCAGCAAGATGAAGGAGGTGAAGGCAGATCATATAAAGCTTTAAAGGTAGTAGCATACTGCATCAAAACCCAATTGTTACATTTTAGAAAATTTACAAGCTATTTGTTAAACCGACTTATTCTTAAAAGTAAAATATATAAACTTACAATTAAATAAATTGTATTCAAAACAAAGGTGGTACTTAGAAACCATCATGTGATAATTATTTTGATACATTTTACCATTATCTATATCATAAGCTTAATTATTTCTGCCATTTCCAAAATAGGCCACAGTGGGAATATTCACACCATGGATATTATCAAACCTTCCAGACTGGGGCTTGCTTTCTTGTTTTATTCCTGTCTAAAATGGTGGAGATAATGATAAAAATAAAGATTGACTTTAAAAGTGTGTCATGTCTACAGTTGCTACATTATAAATAGTACAAAATATTGAGGGAATTTCCCCCCACTCTTCAAATACTATTATCCAATTAAACGACAAAGAAGTCATTTGCATCTCTGATGAACAAGTGAAGTTGAATATGCCTTTCATGTTTTTTTAAATTCAGACATGTATTTCTGTACATTCATCTTCCTTCTTGACATAAATAAAAAATCAGTCTGAATGACACCCATTTGTCAGTTGCAACCATAAGTTGACAACAGACACAAGAGTTTGTCAAAAATTGCTGAAAGTATTCTGAGAGAATCAATTAGCTATACAGAATTTATAAGACTGTTGTATATTAGTACTTATAAATTATGTATTATACATTCTTTATAGTAATAAACTTATATAATAATAATAAATATATGTATACGTGTACATATGTGTGTGTATATACATACATTTTTGAGCTAATTGTTAAATTTTGCTAGCATACTATTTCATGTATGTGTATGCATGCTAAGTCACTTCAATCATATCCGACTCTTTGTGACCCTATCAACTGTAGCCTGCCAGGGTCCTCTGTCCATGGGTTTCTCCAGATAAGAATACTGGAGAAGGTTGCCATGACCTCCTCCAGGGGATCTTCCCCACCCAGGGATCAAATCTGGGTCTCTTGTCTCTGGCATTGGCAGGTGGGTTCTTTACACTAGCACCACCTGGGAAGCCCACTATTACTTACAGGCCACTATAATGACTGTCTAACCATGAACTTCCTGATGTGCAAGCTGGGTTTAGAAAAGGCAGAGGAACCAGAGATCAAATTGCCAACATCCGCTGGATCATGGAAAAAGCAAGAGAGTTCCAGAAAAACATCTATTTCTGCTTAATGGACTATGCCAAAGCCTTTGTGTGGATAACAATAAACTGTGGAAAATTCTGAAAGAGATGGGAATACCAGACCACCTGATTTGCCTCTTGAGAAATGTGTATGCAGGTCAGGAAGCAACAATTAGAAGCGGACATGGAACAACAGACTGGTTCCAAATAGGAAAAGGAGTTCATCAAGGCTGTATATTGTCACCCTGCTATTTAACTTATATGCAGAGTACATAATGAGAAACGCTGGACTGGAAGAAACACAAGCTGGAATCAAGATTGCCAGGAGAAATATCAATAACCTCAGATATGCAGATGACACCACCCTTATGGCAGAAAGTGAAGAGGAACTCAAAAGCCTCTTGATGAAGGTGAAAGTAGAGAGTGAAAAAGTTGGCTTAAAGCTCAACATTCAGAAAACGAAGATCATGGCATCCAGTCCCGTCACTTCATGGGAAATAGATGGGGAAACAGTGGAAACAGTGTCAGACTTTATTTTTCTGGGCTCCAAAATCACTGCAGATGGTGACTGCAGCCATGAAATTAAAAGACGCTTACTCCTTGGAAGGAAAGTTATGACCAACCTATATAGCATATTGAAAAGCAGAGACATTACTTTGCCAACAAAGGTCCGTCTAGTCAAGGCTATGGTTTTTCCTGTGGTCATGTATGGATGTGAGAGTTGGACTGTGAAGAAGGCTGAGCGCCAAAGAATTGATGCTTTTGAACTGTGGTGTTGGAGAAGACTCTTGAGAGTCCCTTGGACTGCAAGGAGATCCAATCAGTCCATTCTGAAGGAGATAAGCCCTGGGATTTCTTTGGAAGGACTGATGCTAAAGCTGAAACTCCAGTACTTTGGCCACCTCATGCAAAGAGTTGACTCATTGGAAAAGACTCTGATGCTGGGAGGGATTGGGGGCAAGAGGAGAAGGGGACGACAGAGGATGAGATAGCTGGATGGCATCACTGACTTGATGGACATGAGTCTGAGTGAACTCCGGGAGTTGGTGATTGACAGGGAGGACTGGCGTGCTGCGATTCATGGGGTCGCAAAGAGTCGGACACGACTGAGTGACTGATCTGATCTGATTAAAATAATGTATACTTTCTTTAACTTATAAATACTACATATATGTTTTTATATATTCTTTTGCAATATGCTGTATCTCACAAAATCTTAAAAACCCTGAACACTAAATAACTTAAAAAATTCTATGTAAACATTAAGGAAACTGAATCAGCAGATAAAAACTAACCCACAAATAAAACACTGAGCTTAATGGTATTTTAAAGGTAGTCCTACCAATTTCACTTAAAGTCAAGAATTTTCAAACTCCAACTCATTTTATAAGGCTACTGTAATCTCAGTACTAAAACTAGACAAGGTCAGTATGAGAAAGGGAAACAACAGCTAATCTCATCCACAAATATAAATTTTATAATGCAAGCCAAAGTAACATATATATATATATATATATATATATATCTTACAAAGGTAATACATAACAATTAAGTTGAGTTTATCCAAGAAACATAAGGTAGTTCAACATTAGAAAATCTATGAATATAATTCACTGCATGAACTAATTAAAAAGAAAAATCATGTGAATTATTTTAAAAAGCTACAGAAAAGACATTTGTTAAAACTAAATGTTTTATTTCAAATTTATTTTCTTAATATTGATGGGAATGTAATTAACCTCATAAAGAGCAGATCAAAGAAATTAAGGTATATCAAACCATGCTGAAACATTAAACATCTTCCTTTAAATTCAGAGACAAGCTGAATGCCATCATTCCTTCCATTTCAGATCATTCTAGATAAACTCGCTAATGTAGTTGTCTCAAAAGAAACAATCATAAAAGGTATACATTTGGAGAAGAAAAAACTGTCCTTTGTAGAAGTGCCTGTGTGTGCCTGCTAAGTCGCTTCAGTCATGTCTGACTCTTTGCAACTCTATGGACTCCTCTGTCCATGGGATTCTTCAGGCAAGAATACTGGAGTGGGTTGCCATGCCCTCCTCCAGGGATTTGTAGAAGAAAAGTATACAAAGGCAAATTGTATTTCTATACACCTGCAAGAAATACTTGTTCACAAAGCAATAAAAATATAAAGTACTGATGGAAAGTCCAACAAACTATATTCAGGAATTTTAAACATAGTATTATTAATCATAAATATTAAGTGATTACATAATATATTACATGCTTAGTAGGGTACCTAACATCTAATATCACTAACAAATATTTTCTGTCATCATTACTATTGTTATTATTACCAAAGAAAAATAAGTTTTCTGCTAAACATGAAAGAAGACATAAGAATGATAAGATAGATTTAAATAGGATGAATTAATATTATAAAGATGACAATTCCCCCAAATTTATATCAAAGAGATTCTAATAAAAACTCCATTATTTTCCTTTTTTTGGTGGAGCATATGAACTACTAAGCCAAAGTAGGTTTCAAAAGTTTCAGATGATTGATACTATACTGAACACGTTCTACGCCTCTAGAGCAACTACGTAGGGACTATGTCACAAAAAGAAACTAGAAAGCACTGGTATGTTTGACATTTTTAATAGATATTCTAAAACGTCAGGCTTGCCTTAAGCTAGCTCTAGGTTTTCTTCTGGTTCTAAACAGCTGTGATTTGCACACAATGCGACTCCAGGAGCGTCTCGGTTCTCACGGTGCCTCCTTTTCCACTTCTTAATCTTCTTTGTGCCTAGTGTTTTGGGGTTTGAATCAATATCAAATAAGTCATAAAATTACTCAGTACCGTAAGAAAAACAGTGCATTCCATTCCAGACTGACCACCCAGATTTCACCCTGGGACATAACTAGTTTTTCTCAAGTACACATTCTCTTTGAGAAGATAGGAAAGAAAACAGATCTGGGATTCATTTATGGTTTTAGTTTTAGTGGACCTAGGTCAGTTTGGAATTCTCACGTCTAAAGAGAATCCAGACTCTTAGGTAACTTAAAAAAGCAACTCTTTTGCTTCGAGGGAGAACAGATATTTGTGTTTGCCACTTGGGGCTGTTCTAAACAAAATCTAATCTACTCCTCCATCTCAGCTTCAGACACAGGCATTGTTCATGACATAGGAAGGCAGGTCACCAGTGAAAATGAGTTACTCTTATGTGGCACTTTATAAACTACACATTTCTTTTCTGTAAAGGATTTTCTTGGTGGTTAATTGGAAGTATCTCTCATCCACTGGCCATCAAATGTACTCTTTTTTCTCATTTCCTTGATGCCTTGTTCTCAATGCTGCACTATAGACATTCAGAACTCAGGAGACTGGTCAGAATTTATGGGAATGTCTGCTCCTTCATTAGGAAAGATATGATTTTCCCAATAATAACATTTATTGAGGGTAGGAAAAGTTATGTGATTTGTCTGAAAATCCATAGGTAGAAATAGAAAAGTGACTCTCTCCACCATTTCCCTCCTCATGCCTCAGTAGAAAGACAGCCACATACTCTTAAAATCTCTTGTCTGCTCTTGAGTAGTACAGAAGAAGGTAGAGATTGGGCAGAGACTTAAGATGCTAAGGAAGGCTGAATAGATAATGAACGCGTTTACTCACTCTAAATGGATACCTTTAACCAAAACGAGTTTGGGATGGAAGAAAGCATTTTTTTCCTTTTTGTGTTTGCCATTCAAGGGCTTTACTTTTTGAAAATGCCCTGTATCAAAAACGAATGTGTAAAAATATAAAGATAGAGCTACCATATGACTCTGCAATCCCACTCCTGGGCATATATCCAGAGGAAAACATGATCCAAAAGGATACATGCACCCCAATGTTCACTGCAGCACTGTTGACAATAGCGAAGACATGGGAGCAACCTAAATGTTCCCGAGGAATGGCTAAAGACGATGTATGCAATGGAATACTACTCAACCATTAAAAAGAATGAAATAATGTCATTTGCCCCAACATCGATGGACCTAGAGGTTGTCGTACTGAGTGAAGTCAAAGAAGAAATATTGTACAACATCCCTTATATAGGGAGTCTAAAAATAAATAATACAGATGCACTTACAAAAGAGAAAGAGATGCACAGACTTAGAGAATGAACTTATAGTTGCCAGAGGAAAGGACGAGGGAAGGGATAGTTAGAGAGTTTGGGATGGACATGTACACACTGTTACATTTAAAACGGATGACTAACAAGGATCTACTGTTTAGCACACGGAACTCTGCTCAATGTTATGTGGCAGCCTGGATGGGAGAGGAGATATCTGGGGGGAAATGAATACACGTATGTGTAAGGCTGAGTCCCTTCACTCTTCATCTGAGGCTATCACATTATTAATCAGCTATACCTCAATACAAAATAAAAAGTCTAAAGTTTAAAATAGGTTTAAAAAAGGAATGAATTTTCATACAACATTCTTTAACAGATGTTCTTAGATCCTGAACTGAACTTATTGAATGAAATTATTCTTTTTAAAAGTGTTTTATTGATGACCCAGGAGCTACCTACCATGGAACCTAGTCATCCATACCATCCACGGCTCTAGGATTAGTGGGATGTTTTTGAGATAACTATGAAATATAGTTTCAGAGGTAGCATGAAAATGAAAGTGAAGTCTCTCAGTCATGTCTGACTCTTTGCGACCCCATGGACTGTAGCCTACCAGGCTCCTCCATCCGTCCATGGGATTTGCCAGGCAAGAGTTCTAGAATGGGTTGCCATTTCCTTCTCAAGGGGGGTCTTCCTGACCCAGGGATCGAACCTGGGTCCTTTGCATTGTAGGCAGACACTTTTACCATCAGAGCCACCAGGGAAGTCCAGAGGTAGCATAACGATGATTAAACATTTGCTCAGAACCTTGATGTTTAATTAATATTCCAAAGTTCTCAGCATCATATAACCTGATTTTTTTCATCTTAATGCAATTATAATAAGGAAACCTTCATCTTCAGTATATTTCAGACCAGAGGTGATGGCAATGGGAAATTACAATGGCAGTATCTGATACACACTGACTTCAAAACAGAAGACTATTTTTGTTGCTGTGTTTTTGCAGCAGATCACATTTAAAAATCTTTTATTATGAAATACTCTATTCATAAAAATGGATTATATTATATATATATAAAGCATGTATGTTAGGCATAACCAAATGACCATCGGTGTTCACTTAGAACTCAACTAAAGAAATAAAATATTACTAACTCCTAAATAAATTCTCCATCCTTTCCCTAGAACAATGATGCATATTTTCCCCTATCATTCTTTAGTGTGTATTCTAAAACCTATTATTCAGTTTTCAGTTTTGTAAACTTTCTATAAATGGTGTCTTGCTATATTACACAACAGCTGCATATTTTGCTTAATATTATTTGTGTCTTTCATCCCTGTTAATATTCACGATGAAGGTTTATATTAACAGCTGTATGAACATGAATAAGAATCACAGTTCATGAATCCATTTTGCCACCATTTTTAGGTTTTTTGCACTCATGAACAATGCTGCAATGAACGTTTTATGTCTTCTGATGCACATGAGCAAAAGCCTCTCTAAGGTAAAAACATACAAGTGAGATTTGGGGGAAATATAGCATTGCATCCTCAGCTTTGCTAGAGAATGCCAAAGTGTTCTGCAAAATGATTATAGAAATTTACTCATACACGGTTAACATTTAAGAAAACCGAAAACTGGCATTATTCTCGACTCTTCTCTGGATTTCATATGGCACATCTAATCTATTAACAAATTCTCCCAGTTCTACTTTCAGAATATATCCAGAATCCAATCTCTGTGCTGTCCCTTCCCACTCGTGCCTATTGGATCAGGTATCCACAGTTTAGACACTGTCCCTCCACCGCTATTACCCGTAACGAGCCCACATCTTTGTTCTGGGTCATGAACAGCAGCTTCTTGCCTCCTTCTCACCACTCTCATTTTTACGTAACAAACATAATAGTTTCCATTCTGTAGTCAGAGCAATCCTTTTAAAATTTCAGTTTGTATCATTTTAGTTTTCTTCTTTAAAATATATTGGGTTTCCTTTCTCTCTTGGACCCAAACCAATGACGCAGCATCACGTTACCCATCTACCACATGCCTACATTATTCCCACTTGCCTAATTTCCCTGTTTCATTCACCTCCTGTTATTTCTTGCATGTCAGCCAAGCTCCACTCCCCAGTGCTGGTCATTTCCTCTGTCTGAAAACTTATTTCCCAACCCCTTATACCAGACCTCCTCATAGGTCTTTCTAACCTCCTTCATATATTTTGACATTATTACCTTCTCAGTAAAATCTTTCCTATGCACCTTATTTAAAATTGTAATCTTGCTCCTAAGTTGAATTCTTTCATGAAGGTAAGTGTCTCTAGGTTTTTTGTTTTGTTTTGTTTGTTTTTTACTGTACTCCTAATTCCTAGAACACATAGCAGAAGTACAGTAAGGAATAAGTACAATAATAAAAGCCAATTCATGTAATGGCTACTATTTCAGGTACCTGTAAGAAAATTATATAAATCAACTTATTTAATTTTCCCAAAACCCATGTGGAGAGAGAGGACTTCAGTTGGCCTGCACAGAAAAGAAGCACAGCATTGGAAAACATGGACAAAAGCAATTATTCCATCACACTGGAAATCAATCAAGGCAACACGACACTTTGAGAAGCATTTATTCTTGAAAAATTCCTGGAGATTCTGGTACAAACGGCAGGAATCTGGACCTTCTTGCCTGGAACTGCTCTCAACCTCCCCCACCAACACCAGCTTGAGAATGGAAACCAGCTTTGCTGTCACAGGTAGACGCAATTTGTTGGGATAAGACAGAAAAAAAAAAAAAAAAAAACCAGTTTCTCCAATATAAAGTGGTGGATTTAGTTTAGAACCAATGTGGAAACCCCACATTTGCAAGCTTGAGATTGTGGTCCAAGTTTGGAGTAACTGCTAGACCATCAGGATTTAACAAAAAAAAACTCCCAGCAATCAAATGGACCTGGAAGGTCTGATATAGCTCTCCTATGGTCATCTGAGGAACATATGTGGCTGGCAGAGGAAGAACCCTGGAGGGGTCTTCCTGCATGAGCTTGATTTTTCAAAACAATGTTAAAAAGACATTGTCTTCTTGAATTTCAAGATGTTTTAAATTTTAATTACTAAATATAAAGTCTATTTCTAAAACTTTTAAAAATAAAATATCAGTTAAAAATTGTTTTAAGGTTTTTCTGTTGTTTGGTAGAAAGGTAAACTTACTGGTTAACTTTTCTGTTATTTACTATTGATTATTGATTACTATTATTATTAGATTTAACATTTTCTAATTATGGAAATAATAGGAATAGAGTACAAATATTTCAAACCATAAAGAAATATATTGGGATAAAAAATAAACCTCAAGCAGTAAGAATGAAGGCCACACAAGTGGGAAAACAAAAATAGTAGATTAGGAATGTTCCTCTGAATTTAAAAAGTGGATGGATACTGAATTTTCTTGAATGTTCTTTCTGCGTCTCTTGAGGTCTTATATGTTTCTCCTTTTACATTAAGATGATGAGTGCAGTAATAGAATTTTTAAATGTAAAACCAAATTTGCACTTCTGGCATAAACCCAATGTGGTAGTAAATTCAGTCTGCAAACCCATGACTTCAGTAAACAGATGCCCTCAGGAGAGATCTGGCTCCAGAGTTCTTGTATTTCTCTGAATTTCTGTTTTATCTTTATTTGAACAGGTCCTTTGGGTGCCAGGTCTTCCCTGGTGGCTCAGATGGTAAGGCATCTGCCTGCAGTGCTGGAGACCTGGGTTCAATCTCTGAGTCAGGAAGATCCCCTGGAGAAGGAAATGGCTACCCATTCCAGTATTTTTGCCTGGAGAATTCCATAGACAGAGGTGCCTGGTGGGCTACAGTCCATGGGTTCGCAGAGTCAGATACAACTAACACTTTGACTTTCACCACGGGTGCCAATTTCTTTTCAGCAATATTTCATCCAGCATTGCTAGTTGTTTTTCACCATATTTCTTTAAGTTTATCTAGTTTACCATTGCATTGGAAATAGAAACCAAGTATGTAATTTTATAAATAAAATTCAACGTAAGTTTCTTTATTCAAACGAATGCTCTACATAAGTACCCTTGGAAATTATATTATTAAAATGCTCTATGATTTTAATTTGCTTAAAGCCAGACTTCCTATGTTCAAATCTTGGTTCTACATTTTATACCTGCAGGACTGAGTTATTATTACTCAATGTCAGAAATGTAAGTTGAGAACTTCATGCAAATCTAAAATTTACCTCTGTGTGCAACACAATAAAGTTTATTAGAAAGAGAGCAATTGTAGTACTTAATCCAATTCTGACACAGAGCTTCCTTCATTACAAATAGATTCTAAGTGATGGATTGATGTTTGGGGTTCACTGTTTATTTTAGTTAAAACTTTCTTAGAGAAGAGTGCATTTTGGTCAATTGAATTATTGGATTTGTTGAATATAAATATTTCAACTCATATTATTTTATATGAATATAAATATTTCAACTCATATTATTTTAACTCATATTCAACTCAAATATTTCATACTTTCTTGAAAGATATGGGACAGTATAATAGCATGCAGTGGGAAAAACCTTGGGTAGAGAATCAGTTTTGACTCTAGCACTTAGAAGCTGTATGATCTTCTATCTCCAGACTGTAAAATGAGCGTAATATTTTCCACTTCAAAAGACAGTTGTAAAAGGAAATAGGATAATACATGTAAAATGCCTGGAACATAGGAGGCGTTTCAGAAATCTTGTTTCCCTCCTGTCTCCTATTTCTGAGAATATGTTCATTTGTTTTCCCTTCTGAATAAATAGATTCAAAGCGAAGTTTATTCATTCACTCTTTGATTCAAAAACACATTCAATAAATAACTTTAAAGCACCTATGATATGCCAGGGACATATTTCTTCAGTAGCAGATTACAAATGACCTTTCCAACTCATGAGTGAAACTGTCAGCCAAAGAAATAACTTAGTAAAACTGAAAAAAAAAAAAAATCTCTGACACAAAGTCTTGCTTTCCTAGTGCAACACAAAATCTATTTGGAAAGCTGAAACACAGGATCAAAAGCACCTCTAGAAATGGACAGGAGGATGCTATGCCATGTAAAACTTCGTTACTCTTTCATTGTCCCAGCCTTCCTTCACATCCACTTTACTGTCACCCACGTCAATACCTCTGTAGCCTACATGGCACACACAGAGCAGAATTTCTTTATATTTAACAGTCAAACCAATTTTCTTATGAATAGCCAAATTATAAATACCTCTAAGAGCTTTCATATTTTGTAAAAGAGGAAATCTAGAGAGAAACACAATCCAGCATATCTCAGAGGATATGGGAGGGATGGAGGAAGGCCTCATAAACTGTACCTTGAGCAGCTAACTCTTTCCACCTCTCTTTGTTCTGCTGGATGATGTCCACCAAGCTGTTTTTGAAGCTCTTCAGGTCCACGCTGGCAAGGGAGTAGTCGGGGGAGTAGGTTCCATCATTGGTGGTGCCTTTCATATTTGATCGTCTAAAGAAATCAGCAACGTGAGATAACATATAGATTATTGAGCTAATAGTAACATCAAAGAAACCAGAAAATGCCAAGGGCAGAATATGAGACAAGGAAGCAAAGCCTGAAACACTTTACAAAACCAGCTGGAGAAGCAGGAAAGGCAGCAGCTTAGGCCCAGTGCTGCTCACCTTCCTCCCCTCGTGGACAGGGCCAGAGCAGCAGGTCATAATCCCATAGCATGTGTTATGGGGTGGGGATGGCAGTGGGTGAGGCCTAAAGAGAGGAGCAGAATCTTGAGACAAGCTGACTTAGTCGTGAGGCCACTGGTGAACATCACAAAAGAGACACCAGGTGTCTCTGGAGTCAGATAACCGTCCCTGCCCCTCCTTCCATCATTTGATCGCCAGGCTAACCTGGATCTTTCTCAGGTAGAACATCCCCTCTGTTTCTTCACTAGGGCAACATTTAAGGACCCTGTTGGTATGTTATTAGGAACAGCTATGTGTTTATATGGGAGAAGGCAATGGCTCCCCACTCCAGTACTGTTGCCTGGAAAATCCCATGGACTGAGGAGCCTGGTAGGCTGCAGTCCATGGGGTCGCTAAGAGTCAGACACGACTGAGCGACTTCACTTTCACTTTCCACTTTCATGCATTGGAGAAGGAAATGGCAACCCACTCCAGTGTTCTTGCCTGGAGAATCCCATGGATGGAGAAGCCTGGTAGGCTGCAGTCCATGGGGTCGCACAGAGTTGGACACGACTGAAGTGATGCAGCAGCAGCAACATATGTTCATATGGGCAAGAATTTAGCATAATTTTTCTGCAACTGGACGTTTTAAATAATATCCTTTAACACATTTACCAATAAAAAAATCTAGATTGAAATGTTTTAAATTGTATATAAATGGACTTTACTATTACACATTATCCAGATCAATTGTATTCATGTCATCTAAAAGGCTAACTTTGAAGTAGGCATCTTTCTAGATATACAAGTGGGCTGTACAACACAATTCCCCTCTCCCAACTGCTTACCATGATTGGATATGTTAATATATCCAGGATATAACTCATACATTTCAATAAAAATTAAAATAATATTTATTCTCCTGAGTACTGAATACGATTCTGTAATACTCCTTAGTATTAAACTTGGATATTTTTTCTTGATTAGGAACATCAAGTTCCTAATTTCAAAGGCAGATGCAATATATTATAGAGCCATTAGGTGGCAATACTACCTAGTAATTCTTCTAAGAATTTCCTGCTTAATGTAAGGAATAATAAAGATAATTATAAGTAAAAGAGAAAAGACACACAAAAGGAAAACAATCAAACCTGCTTGCTCCATAGGAAGGAGTTTTGGTTTTCGAGTCTTCCTCTATAAGAGGAATAATAATTTTCTCTGTTGAGTCTGTCAGAAGAGAAAATGTTGGTTCTACTATGAAATCAATGAAACCTACAAAAGCAAAAACATAAATAAATATCAATAAAGTCAAGTGTTATAAATAAATATCAATAAAGTCAAGTGTTATAATTTCCTAAATTCTAAATTAGTAATAATTCAGTCTCTAATGCTCCTGATAGCAATTTTCAACTACAATGTTGGCTTAGTTTACCCCTTGCAATTAATTTTAATCCAATAACACAATCTTTAGGAGAGTTTAACTGCTCTACAAAATCCTCTCTCAAGCAGTGAAAATGGGATACAATTTAAACTTGCTAGCTCAAGTGTACTGTTTCCTGTTAATATTCAGCCTCATATTATTGTTAACAATAATTTCAGACTAACCAGAGTCTATTTGTTTTTCGCTATTAATGAGAGGGATCACTCTCCTTTCTACAAAATCTTCACTTGTTTGTTGAATTTTGTTATTTATTAACAAGAAATAATATCCAAACTCCAAAGAAACTAAATAGTTGAAATGTTTTTTCAAGCCACAGAAAGGCAACCACTTTTTTTTTTTCTCATACTATATCAGTCAGAGCTTTCTGTCAGTGAGATAATATTTCATATAGCTGTTTATTATTCTCAGGATATAAAATGTTAGTTCACAGAGCGTGGGTGTATTCTGTTAAATCTGTCAGGGAACAGTAACATCTCTGGGAGACAGCATTAATCCCACCACTTTGAGTTGTCAGGACTGCATAAAGACTTTCACATTTACAGTAGTCATCAAACTAGAAAATGACACACAGAGAATGGGGCGTGGTCCTCCAGGGAGCATTTACTACCTGGGTTTAGGTGGAGAAGAAGACAAGCTCTGTGTACATTCAACACCCGAGGGCCCAGGAGAAGTGTGGTGCTGGAAATCAAATGTTTGTTGCCTTAAACATAACTGGAAGCAACAGACCATCATCTGAATATAAGAGAACACTGTGGGGATGCTTTTTAAATGACAGTGTCCTGGGAAATATCTACATTTAAAAAATATCCTATTCATCAGAAACTTGGATAAAGTAATTCCCATTTCAAATAATTGGATTCACCATAGTGTATATTAAGGTACATTTTTAATTCAAAAAACCTCAGTAGTTTTGTGTTTTAATTGATGACTCCAAGTTAAGTCAATGTTAATTGACCACCAGGGTGTTCTTTCAAGTTTTGGCTATGGTTTTAAATGCTTGGGATCTAGAGACTGTCAAATGAGTCACCTTTACTAACATGGCAGCAATTACAGGACAGCAACAAGCCTCAGAAACTTAATTTTTCTCAGTCTGCCCACAGAGGCCCTTAACCTGCCATGTTCACACCTTGTAAATGATGAGAGGCACCTGTGTTATGGCGGTTAGGAAAACAGCTATTGGAACACGGGTAGGAAGGGGGAACGGTGAGAGCAAGAAGCTTTCTGACAGGTGATCACCACTTTGGAGGAGGTGGTGCAGGACCACCTACAGCAGTAAGGCGGTGAGTCTTTCACTTATTGGTCATATATGCCAGAAACGAAGGTGCTGGCCCAGGGAATACCATTTTCATGTATTAACAATAGCAATAATACGTTTTAATCATGGGCTGGATTTGAAGTTCCCAACATAAACACAAATGAAAAGAATAAATAAGGTTGGGAGCAATATCATTTTACAAATTTCCTGTTGTTGGTTTCCCTCACATATTCATATCCTAAGAATTTTTTTCCCAAAAGACTATGAGCTAGTACATTAGGCATATTATTCAAATTTAGTGATAACAGAACGGATACATTAATATTTTCATTGGATTATTCCATATATAAAGAATTAAATTACAGAAAATAATCAGCAACAAAACAACAAAAAATGCTGTCTCTTGCACAGAAAGAGAAGAAAGCTCTGTATTTTATAAAAGGATTACAAAAAGAATAACAATTATTTACTAACCGTGCTCTGTTGATTCATTTTGTGAGAACGTTTCAAAATTCTTACCATTCACCCCCATATAGATCAGTCTAAAGATTAAATTTATCATGCATATGGAGTGGATTTTCATGAGTGAACAACATTGTGTATCCATTTGAAAACTAACAGGCTCACACTCGCTCTCCACGACCACCAGTTGTCAGTATTACCTATTTGGGACTGGGCCACCATCGTTGACTTCCGATCGCAAAGCGGGGAAAATGGAAGCCCTAATTCAGCTTCTTTATCTCCCTACAGAAAGAAACGCCCATTAGTATAGACTTGGTATGGAGAAACTAAGATAAGAGCAGCTTAGATAAAAAGCCTTAAAAAGTTGCATATTTTATTTCTTAATTGGCTTTGTGTATTTATTATAAAACCAAAAGCTGTTATTCAAGTTCATATAACTTTACTGAGTTGGTGTCCTTTTGGGGATGTGTTGTATAAGGCACACATTGCAGAAGTAAAATAACATGAACATTTTCAGCACCTGAAGATTCTACATTGATATTCTAGAGAGATAAACCTTTGTTCTTTGGAATTTTCTAAAGTCACCATAAACTAGTCATCTTGGTGTGTTATTTGGCATTTGACAATCCAGCTCATGAATTTTCTGCTTTTTCCCCCCAATGCCAAATAACATCAGCAGATCTTCAGTATCAATAATTCATGATTGGACTGCTTTTTAAACTAAAGAGGGACCTCCTTGGCTCAGCAGTAAAGAATCCGCCTGCAATATGCAAGACCCAGGTTCGATCCCTGGGTCAGGAAGATCCCCTGGAGCCGGGCATGAAAACCCACTCTAGTACTCTTGCCTAGAGAATCCCATAGACAGAGGAGCCTGGCAGGCTGCAGTCCACAGGGTCGCACAGAGTAGGGCGTGACTAAAGCGACTAAGCAGCAGCAGCTTGGTGGTCTAGTAGCTAAGGCACCACACTCCCAAAGCAGAGGTCCTGAGTTTGATTCCTGCTCAGGGAACTGGATCCCAATACGGCATCTAAGAACTCATATGCTGCAACTAAGACCCAGTACAGTCAAATAAATAAACACTTTTTTTTTAAGTGTATGAGCATTTTGAAAGATCTTTCTACCTATAAACCAAGTTTTACTAAAACTCCCACAGCAAGTAATGAGGAACATATTCAATATACTTGCATTCTGTTTGCACATGAGTAAAAATCGCTCAGTCATGTCTGACTCTTTGTGACCCCATGGACTGTACAGTCTATGGAATTCTCCAGGCCAGAATACTGTAGTGGGTAGCCTCTCCCTTCTCCAGGGGATTTTCAAAACCCAGGGATCGAACCCAGGTCTCCTACATTGCAGGCAGATTCTTTACCAGCTGAGCCACAAGGGAAGCCCCAGAATACTGGAGTGGGTAGCCTATCCCTTCTCCAGCACATTTTCCTGACACAGGAATTGAACCGAGGTCTCCTGCATTGCAGGCAGATTCTTTATGAACTGAGCTACTGTTTGCATAAATCTTATTTTAATGTAGTCTTATCAGAAAAAATTGAAATATCAATGATTTTTTACTATGTGATCTTATCAATTGTAAATTAATTGAGCACAAATATTGAAGAACTCCATTTTTGTTTGGGCTAAATATCACAAGAGATAATAGATTTAAAGGTGGCTACTATGGGCAAAACTTTTTTACTATGATAGCATGACCGCATGCTCAGTTGCTTAGTCATGTCAGACTCTTCATGACCCCATGGACAGTAGCCTGCCCAGCTTCTCTGGCCTTGACATTTTCCAGGTAAGAATACTGGAGTGGGTTGCTTTTTCCTCTTCCAGGAGATCTTCCCAACCCAGGGACAGAACCTGCATTTCTTGTGTCTCCTGCTTTGGCAGGTGGATACTTTACCACTAGTGCCACCTGGGAAACCATTAATTATGATAAGGTTTATCAAACACTGGCTCTTTGCATTCAAGAGATTTCTAAGTAGAGAGAGGATACTTCAAGAGTATCCTCTCGAAGAGGGGAGAGGACAGATGGAATTCTCCAGTCAAGAATACTGGAGTGGGTTGCCATGCCCTCCTCCAGGAGATCTTCCCGACCCAAGGATTGAACCTGGGTCTCTGACATTGCAGGTGGATTCTTTATCATCTGAGCCACCAGGGAAGCCCCATAAGACCACTGTTAGGACATATGATCTAGTCCTAAGATCAGGGGACAAAAGGGAGTGGCCTGCATTTAGTGGCAGAGCCCATGTTACAAGGCAACACCTGTCTGAGAACTTCAGTTTCCTTTGTCTGCTTTCTCTAACATCTTTTCATCATGATCTTTACAGTATGTCAATATGTGGCTTTAAAGTTTTTACTGATATATTTTCTGCTGCAATTCCTCTGAACCATGCCTCTGATTATGAGGGGCAGAAAGTTTGAAATCAGACTTGCTTGGGAAGATCTAGATATGGTCACCAAAGAATTAGTATGCCAAGTAGCTACAAACAGGAATGTTTCACTATGTCACAACTTACAGAAAATAGAGAAAGAATTTCTGTGACCTCTCCCAGCAAACTTCGTCTAATAGAGTTATCCTGAGGTTGTCTAAGATAATTTATATCAAGTTTAAGGACACTACCTAATACATAGTCAGTAGTCAGTAATATTAACTAATAAAAATCAGAGATGGTTAGATAGCATCACTGATTCAATGGTCATGAATTTAAGGAAACTTCATTAAGATACTGGAGGGCAAGGGAACCTGGGTGCTGCAGTCATGGGGTCACAAAGAGTTGGACATGACTCAGCAACTGAACAACAACAATAAAAATCATAGTTCATAATAGCAAAAGCACCTGCAAATTAGAGGTATGTATGGTGTGTGATGCATATGCAGGTCAGGAAGCAACAGTTAGAACTGGACATGGAACAACAGACTGGTTCCAAATAGGAAAAGGAGTACGTCAAGGCTGTATATTGTCACCCTGCTTATTTAACTTATATGCAGAGTACATCATGAGAAACGCTGGGCTGCAAGAAGCACAAGCTGGAATCAAGATTGTCAGAAGAAATATCAATAACCTCAGATATGCAGATGACACCACCTTTATGGCAGAAAACAAAGAAGAACTAAAGCGCCTCTTGATGAAAGTGAAAGAGGAGAGTGAAAAGTTGGCTTAAAAAAATAATAATAAAATAAAATAAAAAAAAAGAAAAGTTGGCTTAAAGCTCAACATTCAGAAAACTAAGATCATGGCATCTGGTCCCATCACTTCATGGCAAATAGATGGGGAAACGGTGGAAACAGTGTCAGACTTTATTTTTCTTGGCTCCAAAATCATTGCAGATGGAGATTGCAGCCATGAAATTAAAATACGGTTACTCCTTGGAAGGAAAGTTATGACCAACCTAGACAGCATATTAAAAAGCAGAGACATTACTTTGCCAACAAAGGTCTGTCTAGTCAAGGCTATGGTTTTTCCAGTGATCATGTATGGATGCAAGAGTTGGACTATAAAGAAAGCTGAGAGCTGAAGAATTGATGGTTTTGAACTGTGGTGTTGGAGAAGACTCTTGAGAGTCCCATGGACTGCAAGGAGATCCAACAGTCCATCCTAAAGGAGATCAGTCCTGGGTGTTCATTGGAAGGACTGATGCTGAAGCTTGAAACTCCAATATTTTGGCCACCTGATGCAAAGAGCTGACTCATTGGAAAAGACCCTGATGTTGGGAAAGATTGAGGGCAAGAGGTGAAAGGGACGACAGAGGATGAGATGGTTGGATGGCATCACCGACTCGGTGACATGAGTTTGGGTGAACTCCGGGAGTTGGTGATGGACAGGGAGGCCTGGCTGCTGTGGTTCATGGGGTCGCAAAGAGTCGGACATGACTGGGCGACTGAACTGAACTGAACTGATGCATATCTTGGATGATGTTAAACTGCAAGAGAAAGGATTAGCACTTAATTTACTTCTAATGGACTGGGGCATTGGCTTTCCCTTTCTATTTCCTAGATGGAATTAACGTAACAGGAATTCTGTTTCTGAAACATTAATTTGTAGGCAGCATGGGGTGGCTTGGGATAAGTTAAAGATGAGGCTTATGCTTCAAACCTGAATGAAAGGGAGACTTTGGGACTACAAATAGCAATAAGACAATCTGTATGAGGGCTTGATTGAAAGACTCTTATGAATTTTATTTTAACATGTTGAGAATAAAGTAAAAGAATAATATCATTAATAGCTTGTTAAATAAAACGACATTGCTACTGCTAAGTCACTTCAGTCGTGTCTGACTCTGTGCGACCCCACAGACAGCAGCCCACCAGGCTTCCCCGTCCCTGGGATTCTCCAGGCAAGAACACCGGAGTGGGTTGCCATTTCCTTCTCCAAAACAACATTACTATTATTAAAATAGAAATAAAGCTACTTATACGCTTCATGGGAAATGTTATACTGTAAATTCCTAATTGACATATACAAAGATGATTAATTGCTTTTATTAGTTAAAGTGTTGGTGATATTTTAAAAGATGTAGATTTATACCATTTAAATTCCTTGACCTGAAAATGATCATTTGGGCCTTAAAAAAGCATTGTGATGATTTATTTTCCATGAACTAAATTTCATAAAATGCTGGATGCTAAAATTTTCATACGGGACTTAGGCATTTGACAAACGTATGCAGGGTTGATCTTCCTACAGATGAAGTAGGAGATTTTATATTATACTTGCTTCTTGTACTGCACAATTGATTTAGAATATTAAACTTCCACTGCTAAGCACATTGAATGCTAAGGTGAGTTAATTATTTATTTATAAATATTTCAAAGTGTTATTTATTCTTTAGGGTGAATAAAGGCCATAAGCACAAGATTGGTAGGGGGCCCTGCAGCCAGACTCTGAGGGAACCAGGAACCCTAGAAGACAAGGGAGACTCCTAAGGGAAAGAGAAAGATACGTAAAGAGAGAGTCAGGATCCCTGAAGATGAGTTTGACAAACTTAACAATTTTCTTATTCTGTCCCTGAATAGGGAACATTAACTTTTCATTAAAGTGAATCCAGGGTCAAAAGCAATAGACACTGTGTAAGTCAACTGATTTATGTATTTCTGGAGGTTGTGCTTTCATTTGAGGATGCTAACCATAGAAGGCCAAAAAATACTTTTAAAAATAAAAAAACTTACTGAATACATGTATATTCTGATGCCTTGAATCAGACAAGTGACTGATGCAAAATTTTAGGTCCCTAGGCCATTAAAATCCTAAAAGATAATGCTGTTAAAGTGTTGCACTCAATATATCAGCAAATTTGGAAATATCAGCAATGGCCAAAAGGCTGGAAAAAGTCAGTTTTCATTCCAGTCCCAAAGAAGGGCAATGCTGAAGGATGTTCAAACTACTGCACAATCGCATTCGTTTCACATGCTAGCAAGGTTACGCGCAAAATCATTCAAGCTAGGCTTTTGCAGTACATGAACTGAGGACTTCCAGATGTACAAGCTGGGTTTAGAAAAGGCAGAAGAACTGAGGTCAAATTGCCGACATTCGTCAGATCATGGTGAAGGCAGGCGAATTCCAGAAAAAAATCTACTTCTGCTTCATTTGCTACACTAAAGTCTTTGACTGTGTGGATCACAACTGTGAAATATTCTTAAAGTGGTGGGAATATGAGTCCACCTTACTTGCTTCCTGAGAAACCTGTATGTAGACCAAGAAGCAACAGTTAGAACTCGACATGGAACAACGGAGAGGCTCAAAATTGGGAAAGGAGTACAACAAGGCTGTATGTTGTCACCTTGTATATTTAACTTACATGCAGAGTGTATATGTAAGTGATCAGTCATGTCCGACTTTTTGTGACGCTATGGACTGTAGCCTGCCAGATTCCTCTGTCCATGGAATTTTCCAGCAGGAGTACTGGAGTGGGTTTCCATGCCCTCCCCCAGGGGATCTTTCTGACTCAGGGACTGAACCAGCATCTCTTGCATTGGCAGGCAGATTCTTTACCCCTGTGCTACCTGGGAAGCCCTAGGTGTGCAGAGCATATCATGCAAAATGCCAAGCTGAATGAATCACAAGCTGGAATCAAGATTTCTGGGATAAATATCAATGACCTCAGATATTCATATTATACCACCCTAACGGCAGAAAATGAAGAGGAATGAAAGAACCTCCTGATAAGGGTGAAAGAGGAGAGTGAAAAAGCTGGCTTAAAACTCAACATTCAAAAAACTAAGATTATAGCATCTGGTCCCATCACTTCATGGCAAATAGAAGGGGGAAAAGTGGAAATAGTGACAGATTTTATTTTCTTGGGCTCCAAAATTATTGCAAACAGTGATTGGAGCCATGAAATTAAAAGATGCTTCCTCCTTGGAAAGAAAGTTATCACAAACCTAGACAGCATCTTAAAAAACAGAGATATCACTTTACTGGCAAAGGTCTATATAGCACTTTACTGGCAAAGGTCTATATAGTCAAAGTTATGGTTTTTCTAGTAGACATGTACTGATGTAGAATTGGACCATAAAGAAGGCTGAGCACCAAAGAACGGATGCTTTTGTGTTATGGTGCTGGAGAACACTCCTGAGAGTCCCTTGGACAGCAAGGAGACCAAACCAATCTTTCCAAAGGAAATCAGTCCCAAATATTCATTGGAAGGACTAATGCTGAAACTCCTAATTTTGGCTACCTGATGTGAAGAGCTGACTCATTGGAAAAGACCCTAATGCTGGGAAGGATGAAGGGCTGGAGGAGAAGAGGGCAGCAGAGGATGAGATGGTTAGATAGCATCACAGACTCAATGGATGTGAATTTGATCAAACTCTAGGAGCTAGTGAGGACAGGGAAGCCTGGCATGCTGTAGTCCCTGGGGTTGCAAAGAGTTGGACTTGACTTAGCGACTGAATAGAGCAGAACAGAGACCACTAAACTCAATTATTTAGCCAACAACTTAGTTGTGCCCCTGAATCAATGCATCTTTTCTTGGAGATGAGCCTGTAGGTAGAGGTTGAGAAAGTGCTTCCATCAACTTGGAAACTCAAGTAGCCCGATGTGCTCAGGCCTGATAGCAATTTCCTTGGGGGTTGTTGGACTTTCTTCTTTGAAAGGCATAACAAAGAACTAATACACGTACCTTGGAGATATTCTAGGTTGGGTTTCAGACCACCAAAATAAAGCAAGCACTGTAATAAAGTGAGCTATATGAGTTTTTATGTTTCCTAGCGCAAAGCAAGCATTGTAATAAAGTGAGCTACGAGTTTTTTTTGTTTCCTAGTGTATATAAAAGTTATGTTTATATCATACTGTAGTCTAATGTAGTCTAATAATTGTGTACTTACATTATGCCTAAAAAGCAATATACATAGCTTAATTTAAAAATACTTTATTGATAGAAATTTTAGCCATCATCTGAGTCTTCAGTGAATTGTAATCTTTTTGCTAGTGGAGAGTTTTGAGTACTGATGGCTGCTTACTGATCAGGGTGGTAGTTGCTAAAGGTTGGGGGTGGCTGTGCCATTTCTTAAAATAAGAACACAATGAATGTGGCACATCAATTGACTCTTCCTTTCATGAGTCGTATCTCTGTAACATGTGGTGGTGTTTGACAGCATTTTACCCACAGCAGAATTCTTTCAAAATTGAAGTCAACCCTCTCAAACTCTGCCACTGCTTTATCAACTATTATAAACTTAACATAATATTCTAAATCCTCTGTTGTCATTTCAACAATTTTCACAGCATCTTTGCCATGAATAGTTTCCATATCAAGAAATCACTTTTTTTTGCTCATCCTTCAGAAGCAACTCATGAATTAAAGTCTTATTATGATATTGCAGCAATTCAGTCACATTTTCAGGCTTCACATCTAATTCTAACTTTCCTGTTATTTCCACATCTACAGTTACTTCCTCTACTGAAGTCTTGAACTTCTTCAAATCATCCCTGAGGGTTAGAATCAACTTTTATTAAGCTCCTGTTAATATCAGTATCTTGACTTTTTATATGAATAACAAATGTTCTTAATGACATCTGGAATAGTGAATTATTTCCAGAAGCTTTTCAAGTGCTTTGCTCAGATCCATCAGAGGAATCACTATCTATGGCAGATATAGTTTTATGAAATATAATTCTTACATAGTAAGACTTGAAAGTGGAAATTATTCCTTGATCCATGGCTGCAGAATGGATGTTGTGTTAACAGGCATGAAAGCAACATTATCTTGCACATCTCCATCAAAGCTCTCAGATAACCGGTGCATTGCCAACAAACAGTAATAATTTAAAAGGAATCTTTTCCTGAGCAATGGGTCTCAGCAATGGCCTTAAAATATTCAGTAAAGCATATTGTCAATAGATGTGCTGTCATTCAGGCTTTATTGTTCCATTTATAGAGTACAGGTAGGACAAACTTAGCATAATTCTTAAGGGCTTCCCTGGTGGCTCAGATGGTAAAGAGTCTGCCTGCAATGTGGGAGATCCAGGTTTGATACCTAGGTTGGGAAGATCCTCTGGAAAAGGAATACTGGAATACTCCAGTATTCTTGCCTGGAAAATCTCATGGACGGAGGAGCCTGGCAGGTTACAGTCCATGGGGTTGCAAAGAGATGGATACAACTGAGCAACTAACACTAAGGGCCCTATGGATTTTCAGAACAGTAAGTGAGCCATGGCTTCAACTTTAAGTCACCAATGGCATTAGCCCCTAACAAGTGAGTCAGCCTTTGAAGCTTTGAAGCCAGTCATGTACTTCCTCTTTAGCTATGAAAGTCCTAGATGTCATCTTCTTCCCATAGAAAGCTGTTTCCTTACACTGAAAATCTGTTGTTTAATGAAGCAACCTTCCTGATTGTCTTACTTAGATTTTCTGGGTATCTTGAAGCACTTACTGCTTCACTTTACACTTTTATGTTATAGAGATGGCTTCTTTCCTTTAACCTCAGGAACCAGCCTCTGCTAGCTTCGAGCGTTTCTTCTGTAGCTTCCTCCCCTCTCAGGCTTCACAGATTTGAAAAGAGTTAGAGCCTTACTCTGGATTAGGCTTTGGCTTGAGGGAATGTTGTGGCTTTTTTGATCTAATTAGACCACTAAAACTTTCTCCATATCAATAATATATCATCTCCATATCAGTACTATTTTGCTTTCTCATCATTCATGTGTTCACTGCAGTAGCACTTTTAATTTTCTTCAAGAACTTTTTATTTGCATCCACAACTTGGCTAATCTGCAAAAGAGGCCCAGCTTTCAGCTCATCTCAGCTTCTGATGTGCCTTTTCTATTAAGCTGGGCTTCCCAGATGGCTCAGATGGTAAAGAATCTTCCTGTAGTATGGGAGACCTGGGTTCAATCCCTGGGTTGGGAAGATCCCCTGGAGAAGGGAATCTCTAGTATTCTTGCCTGGAGAATTCCATGGACAAGGGAGCCTGGCAGGCTATAGTCCGTGGGGGTCGCAAAGAGTCAGACATGACTGAGTGACTAACACATATATTCTATTAAGCTTAATCATTTCTAGCTTTTGATTTAAAGTGAGAGATATGCAACTCTTCCTTTCCTGTGAACACTTTGAGGCCATTATAAGATGTTAATTTGTCTAATTCCAATATTGTCCTGTCTCAGGGAATAGGGAAGCCCAAGGAGAAGGAGAGAGACAGGGGAATGGCCAGCTAGTCAGTGAGTGGTCAGAACACAAACAACATTTATCAATTAATATCACCTTCTTACATAGAAGTGGTTTGTGGCACCCCGAAATGATTACAATAGTAACATCAAAGGTCACTGATCATATAATACATATAACAAATATATATAATAATAACACATATAGTAATAGTGAAAATATATATAACAAATACATTGTTATATTTAGCCACTGAGTTATTGTTTAGTTGCTGAGTCGTGTCTGACTCTTTTGCAACCCCATGGACTGTAGCCTGCCAGGCTCCTTCTGTCCATGAGATTTCCCAGGCAAGAATCTTGGAGTGGGTTGCCATTTCCTTCTCCAGGGGATCTTTCCAACCCAGGGATTGAGACTCTATCTCCTGCATTGGCAGGTGAGTTTTTTACCACTGAGCCACCAGAGAAACCTCAACAAATATATATAACAATAAAAAATTAAAAACATGAAAGACTGTGAGAATTACCAAAACCTGACATAAAGACATGAGGTAAACAAACGCTGTCAGAAAAATGTCACGATGACCTGCTGTATGCAGGATTGCCACAAACTTTCAATTTGTAAAACCAAACAAAAAAAGTAGTATCTGCAAAGCACAATAAAATAAGTGAATTATGTCTAATTATTTTAACTCTTCCTTAACAGAGTGAAATGCTCTGACAGCTGTCAACAAGATGTCAAACCCAGTGATTTGATGGCACATTTTTCTTGTTTCACTTCTGCATTTTCTCTGAAGCCAAAATAATTTCTATAGTTTTAAAGTAATGAAGAAGATTAAAAAAGGGTGAAGTACAGGTATCTTGAGAAACCTCTTTCACCAAAGTGCTTTTAATCTCAGAAGCAACATCTGCAGCAAGCACATAGCAAGCTCCTGACCACAGGCATGAAGGGCACTCTAAGACTGAGGGTAGAATTTGAGGGATCACTAATTCTCTAGGGAAATTTAATTGTGAAAGGAGAGGAAGATGCACTAGTTTGGCCTTCTTGAAACAACTTACTTAAGGGAGTTAGCTCATCTAATTACTCTCCTTCATTCCTTCTGAAAAATGGGCCCTTCTACATGCATCACAACTGGAGTCCACGCACCACTACAAAAGATTCCACGTGACACAAGGGAGATCCCACATGCTGCAACGAAGACTTGGCCCAGTCAAATAAATAAATAAAAATAAAACAATTGTCTGAGTCATGGTCGAGGCCCCATAGATTGCTTCAGGATGGAGCTGGTCACCAGAGAGAATAACCACAGGATTAGAGGCCTGGAATACTGGGGCAGCCTGCTCTCCTGGTATGAAAGGAGGGCTGGAGATTGACTTCCCTTATATTGGCCAATGACTTAATCAATCATGTCTATGATATGAGCCCCCCATAAAAACTCCTGACCCCAAAGCTGAGCAGCACATGTTGGCTGGTGATCACACTGTACTAGGAAGGTGGCATACCCTGTCTCTATGGGGAGAGAGCATGGAAGTCCCATGTCTGGGGCCCTTCCAAACCTTGCCCTTTATACATCTTTATTTGGCTGTTCTGAGTTGTAGTCTTTATAATAAAATTATAATTGTAAGTGTAGAAAGTTCCTGAGTTACCTGACGCATTATACTCTAGAACCCCAAGTGGGAGTAGAGACAGAAGAGGGACGCCATAGAGGAAAGAACATGTATGCATGTTGTAGAGAACGCTGGTCATTCTCCATGTTGATGAAGTGAAAATTCACATTTCAAGGCAATACAAGGAAAATTTAAACATAATTTCTTGCTGCCCATTTGGGCCTTTTCCCTCCCCTCAAGTGTCCATTGTACACATGCATTAGGCATTAACCAAACCTCACCAGGGGCAGAAATACCTGCTTAATCATAAAGATGAATTTTTTTCCTTCTGGCACCAGCCATGTCCCTCCTCAGAAAATAACATAACTTTTTCAACGTCACAAGGAGTCAAGATGACCCACTGCTTGCTTTGTATGTGCAGCCGTCTTTGATGAACTTTATGTACAATGCCAATACATCATTTCCCTTAAAGACAGTGATTGGTGCACAACAGACTGGTCAGGTGACCTGGGGAGATATGGACCATACCTAACGGAAGTTCTTAAGTACTCACATAAACTTATTAATGTTACTAGGCCTATCATTTGTATTCTGCTGATTTTTCATGATTATTGATGCTTGTGTTACCAAATGTGTGGCTGAGACTCAAATAAAATTAATGATTAGGCAGCTTGTAACAACTGATCAAATACTCAGTTCTATAGGATCAATGATTATAAAAGTGTAACTCTAGGTATTGGAAGAAGCAACAAGATGAAACCCTTTCCTGAACTATAACAGAATAGTATGACAAGTGTTCCAGAAGTTTTCGGCCACTGTTAATGAGTACAGTCCAGGAATAGTATATTGAGTGGGTTATCAATGAAACACTTGCCTGACATGGGAATGAGCATTCCTAGCACCATGGGACAAACTGGTCATGAAATGTCTCCTAAATCTTAGTCAAAATTAGGACCTAAAGGGAAGGGTGGAGAAGGCAATGGCACACCACTCCAGTACTCTTGCCTGGAAAATCCCGTGGACGGAGAAGCCTGGAAGGCTGCAGTCCATGGGGTCGCTGAGGGTCGGACACAACTGAGTGACTTCACTTTCACTTTTCACTTTCATGCATTGGAGAAGGAAATGGCAACCCACTCCAGTGTTCTTGCCTGGAGAATCCCAGGGACGGGGGAGCCTGGTGGGCTGCCATCTATGGGGTCGCACAGAGTCGGACATGACTGAAGCGACTTAGCAGCAGCAGCAGCAGCAGCAACAACAAAGGGAAGAGATTGTAAAATAAAGAATACTGCCCACCATCCAGTTCTACAAGAAGTCATTAGCCACTGTGGTTGCTGATTTATAACACACGCTAAAAGGAATTCAGAGTGAAGAGGAGAATGAGGCACTTTGTTCTAGGGAAACGGATAGAACTGGCCCTTAGACAGTTAAATATTTTCAGTAGAAATTTCTTATGAACCCGGATTCTTGTATCTTTCCATACTTAGAAAAGCATAACCAAGATGTCTGTTCCTAGTGACTAGCAGCAACTTTCTGTGGAGACATGTACCTGATTACACGCACCCCTCTTGCCAAAATCACTGTCCTCCCCCTTTACCTCTTCAGAACAGTTCTCAGAACTCTCTGAGAGACTTTCCTAGATTATAATTCTCAGTTTGACTCAAATAAAATTTTCCATCTCTTTCTTATATTGGCTATTGATTAATTTTTTGTTGACAATATCCAGGCTTGCTTTTTCACATAACAATAGCTTCTTGCAGTTAGGTACATGTTCATCCAGCTAAAAACTATATTTCTCAGCCATCCTTGAAGCTATGCATGTGTAAATAAATTCCAAACAAAAAGATGTATGCAGAAGTGTTACACATCCTCCCTTTCCCTTTTTATGATGAAAGCTATTTTCTGTCTTTGAAAACCCTAACCCTAGCATTTTACCTTTTGATAACAACTCTAATCTGTTCATTTCCTTCTCTCTTAGCTTGGCATCTAAGATCCAAGACTTGACCCTCTTTAAAACATGTATAATACTACATAGGATTATTTAATACGTTTATCTGAGAGATTAATAAATTCTGCCTGAAGTCCCAAGAATGTGGTGTGGCCAGTTGGTAATGTCACATCACAAGGTCTGGCTTCTGTACAGATAAGATGCATGTTAATATGCACAGCCGCTATTGCCAAAAGCATTTGCCCAGACAACGTGAAAGAGGCACCTGTAGGAAAAACTCCTCCATTAGGGCCATGGTCCATCGGTGGTGCAGCTTCCAGGATTTGGCTGGGTGACTGATGTCTGCTGCATGGAGAATCAGGGACATGGTTTTGGCTTTGTCAAGCCTGTAAAAACAAGGGCATGCTCTAATCATCAGCACAAAATAACCAACCACAGTCTTTTCCAAGTCCAAGCCCACAGATCTTTAATATGAAAACAAAATTATAACCTACCCTTCAGGTTGCTGCAAACTATTTCTTATATTTTTAATTTGCTGGAAGTGACCCGACATGTCTGTAGACAACACCATTTCAATCACTAGGTTCCGAAGATCCCTGTGGAGTCATCAAAAGCAGAAAAGTTTGGCCTTTTTTCTTTGTTCTCAAGTGAAACATTTAATATTAAGAGTCTTATGGACTCTGTGGGAGAGGGAGAGGGTGGGAAGATTTGGGAGAATGGCATTGAAACATGTATAATATCATGTATGAAACGAGTTGCCAGTCCAGGTTCGATGCACGATACTGGATGCTTGGGGCTAGTGCACTGGGACGACCCAGAGGGAGGGTATGGGGAGGGAGGAGGGAGGAGGGTTCAGGATGGGGAACACATGTATACCTGTAGCGGATTCATTTCGATATTTGGCAAAAGCAATACAATATTGTAAAGTTTAAAAATAAAATAAAATTAAAAAAAAAAGAATTACATTTTATTTTTTCTAATGCTATGAGCAGAAAAGATGCTACATTTTTAAATATCAAAGAGCTTATAGAAGTTTGGCTTTAGAACGTCGCCAGGAGAGCAATCTGTGAATGATGCTATGTAACATCTCCTTTTAAAGACCTGCATGCTTTCCCTCCCATATACACAACCCTTCCCCACTCATACTTTCTAAATATTACTTTTAGAAATAATTAATATCAGAAAGGATCCTAACCAATTTTAGAGAAAAACCACTCTAAAGGAAGAATTTACTATTAGTAAAACTAGCACCATTATTCAATATTTATTCCATCCAGACAGTGTTTTAAGTGCTTTCTATGTGAGGGGCACTATTATTTCCAATCCAAGAGGACTGAGTTGTTTGCCCAGTCACACAGCTAGTATATAGCAGAGATAAGACTCAACCGCAAGAGGAGTACTACCAAAGCTGGCAGTTGGACCACTGCATTGTACCAAGTTTCTATCATAAGACCTCCAGGAAATCAAGACTATCAGTGACTGGGAATTCTCTGTTTAAGCTCTGGGGACCTTGAGCCTACATATCATAGACAGAGCTCTTGGTACTGTTGAAATCATAACCAAGACACTGTAAACATGGTGACCATATCACAAAGCCTATGCATGAATAAATCATTCTCACACTAAGCAGGAGATGAGTAACCCCAGCAAAGCCTTGCATGTTCTACAACTCATTGCTTGCTCAGTACAGATAGGTAAACAAGTCACTTATGCTGGAAATCATATTTTATTTTTATTCTGTGGCCAGTAGAGTAAGCTATATTACAAGTGTATGGCAAACTTGAATTATGATCTTGTGTCAAAGATGTTTTACCTAAAGTTGGTATGATTGAATGATTTGTTTGAAAAACAACACAGATTGGAGATTCTTGCTGAAAATTATGGGTGCTCAATTCATCTGGGTTTTTAGGATGGCAGCAATGAGAAAACAATACTCTGATTACTTACTGTTCATGATATTGGATAGCCTGCTTAGAATATACTTCTACCCAAATATTAAGGGAATGGCAGATATCAAAGAAGTTAATACAATTATTCTCAGTTACATTTTTTCTTCTAAATTATGAGATATCCATGCTACAATACCCACTGTACCAAAACCTTCATGTTAAGTAGGAAAAATGAGAGCAAAGCTTTATGAAATCTGTAAGACTTAATAAATACATTGTAGTTTGCAGATGTAATGTGAAAAAAGAAACACAGACCCAAAGTGCAGTATTTGTGCTAAACCCACATCAAACCAAGATTTAATACCTAATTTATAGTTTTAACCTCCCCCAGGAGTGAAAACTTAAACCAATCAATTATCTGGTCAGCACTAGGGAGGAAATCTGCCTGACAGACCCCTATTGCTGCTGCTGCTGCTAAGTCGCTTCAGTCGTGTCCGACTCTGTGCGACCCCATAGACGGCAGCTCACCAGGCTCCCCCGTCCCTGGGATTCTCCAGGCAAGAACACTGGAGTGAGTTGCCATTTCCTTCTCCAATGCATGAAAGTGAAAAGTGAAAGTGAAGTCACTCAGTCTTGCCTGACTCTTAGTGACCCCATGGACTGCAGCCTATCAGGGTCCTCCATCCACGGGATTTTCCAGGCAAGAGTACTGGAGTGGGGTGCCATTGCCTTCTCCTATTATACCCCCACAAAAGCTGACTTTGCCTGAAACAATCAGATCCTTGCTAGAATAACTTTCTTGTCTTGCCTGTTTCTACTTATAAAATTCTGCCATTTTGTAGTTATTAGGAGCTCCTTTTTATCTGCTAGATGGGATTTTGCCCAATTCATGAATTGTTGGATAAAGTCAGTAAGATCTTTAAAATTTACTCAGTTGAATTCTGTTTTGTAAAAGTAATCAGTAAATGCTAGGTGTAATCAATAATCAACTAATAATATATCAATAAACTAGTACACAAAGGAAATGTATTCTTTATAAATTTTTCTTGCCAAAATTTAAAAATCGCTGCATTTATGGTTACTAAAGTTACTTGAAGAAATAGATATGCAAACAGAAAACCTACAAGTCTTTAAAAAGCTATCCATATTTTAATTCTTGGTGAAATAGGATTAAGGTTATACTCGCAAATGCATTTTTATAGCTTTTGGAAACAGTGTTGGATTTGTTAAATTCTACCGTATCATCAATCATATATAAGTCAACTCATAAATCATGTGATATTGCTTCAGGGAGGAAGCCAATTCTGACTCCATGTTGGAACTGTCTCTTTGATTTGCTTTTTGTTGCTTTTGTTATTATATTCATACAGAGTGGTTTGCCTCAGAGAATCTTGCTCCTCTGCCTGACTGTTAAACTCAAGTGCCTCTGTTCACAACCCTGTCCAGCTGTGGATGGCAGGAAGGAAGAAATGAACACATTCCCTGCCTGAGGTTTGCCATTCTAGGAGATGTTTGCAACATTAATAGCCTTTTCCCTTTGATTTCTCACCTCCCCTCACCTTTAATCTATAAAAAAACCCTGGCATCCAGACACCAATAAGATGGCTATTTTGAGGTGCTAGCCTGCCATCTTCTCTGTCTGACTGCTCCCCGATTAAAGTCTCTTCCTTGCCTCAACACCTCGTCTCTAGGATTCACTGGCCTGTTGTGCAGCAAACAGAGCAAGCTTGGACCCAGTAACAATATTATGGTATTTGTTAAACAAATTTGGGTATTTCCTGGCAGTCCAGTTGTTAGGACTTGGTACAAGCGTGCCAGGGTCACAGGTTCAACCCCTCGTGGGGGAATTATGATCCCATAAGCTGTGTGGCATGGCTAAAAAAAAAAAAATTATAAAACCATTCAATTAGGATGTTTTGTACAGTAAGCTACTTGTTTTGTACAGTAAGCTACTGTACAAAAATATAAAATATTACAGGACCAAACTATTAGAATAAATAATAAAGATGTGAAAGAAAAGAGTGTAACAGAAAAATATCACACTGAAACAGCAACAGAATCAACTTAGAGAAGAAGAGGGTTAATTCAAAGGAATAACAAAAATTAATAATGCAAATATAACCCCTGGGAAGGATAATCACTGATGAAGAAATAAATTAATATTCTAGATGGAAACAGTCAATCTCTGGGACCTTAGGAACCAACTCGGCACCTGATTCTACCCTTACCTTTCTATTTTCCACATACCCAACAGTGGTGCCTTTTATGATTAGATCCTTCCTAGGTTGGTGACCCAACTGGGCTATGTTTCCTGTGGAATGAAATGTAAGACCTGAAGTGGGTTCCCAAAACAAAATGCCTCTTTCCTCCCACATTAGAGCTTTTTCTATGTCTGTAAAAGTGAGCCCATATTTTTTCTGGCCTTGAAATACCAGAAAGTTTGAATATTTGAAAAAAATAACGACGGGAAATTAGGGCCTCTTTTAAACTCTAAATTAACCTCTTATTTCTTTATTTTAAGGCAGATCTTAATCCCAGGTTACTTGTTTGGACATTTCCTTTTAGCTTGATTTAAATTATAAAACAAACAAAACTTTGATGTTTGCATCAGAAATTGGATTGTTTTCAGCGTGTTAACTGATTTAATGAGATCTTTGTTAAAGATAAAGGCTTTTTAAAAAATATAAGTAGGTTACAGAATACTAGGGATGTCAGTTCAGTTCAATCACTCAGTCATGGCCAACTTTTTGCGACTCCATGGACTGCAGGAAGCCAGGCCTCCCTGTCCATCACCAACTCCGGGAGTTTACTCAAACTCATGTCCATTGAGCCGGTGATGCCATCCAACTATCTCATCCTCTGTCGTCCCCTTCTCCTTCTGCCTTCAATCTTTCCCAGCATCAGGGTCTTTTCCAACGAGTTAGCTCTTAGCATCAGGTGGCCAAAGTATTAGAGTTTCAGCTTCAGCATCAGTCCTTCCAATGAATATTCAGGACTGACCTCCTTTGGGATGGACTGGTTGGGTCTCCTTGCAGTCCAAGGGACTCTCAAGAGTCTTCTCCAACACAACAGTTCAAAAGTATCAATTCTTCAGTGCTCAGCTTTCTTTATAGTCCAACTTTCACATCCATACATGACCACTGGAAAAACCATAGCCTTGACTAGACAGACCTTTGTTGGCAAAGTAGTGTCTCTGCTTTTTAATATGCTGTCTAGGTTGGTCATAACTTTTCTTCCAAGGAGCAAGCGCCTTCTAATTTCATGGCTACAGTCACCATCTGCAGTGATTTTGTAGGCCCTCTAATATTGTTGGAACCCCAAAAAAACCAAGGTGAAGGAACAGATCAAGATCATCATGGAGGATCTGGAATTAGTCCTGGGCAACCTGAAGGATGTAGCCAAGGAACTTAAGGAGCATGTTTTCAGTCTGTTGATCACAGTTTTGTGTGGAGAGGAGATACCCCATGTCCAAGATCAGGAGCGGTGGCTGCACTTCGCCGAACCAGTCATGAGGAGATACCCCATGTCCACGGTCAGAGAAACCCCAGTAAGATGGTAGGTGCTGGAGTGGCTGTGAGGAGATACCCCACGTCCAAGGACAAAGGAGAAGCCCCAGCAAGATGTTAGGAAGGGGAATTCAAGTTTAGAATCAAACCCCGTTCCTGCCAGGGACGTTCAGAGGGCTCAAACAAACCTTGTGTGCACCAGGACCCAGGGGCCCCACAAAGACTGAGACAGAACTGTTTGATCATCTCCTGTGGAGGTACAGGTCAGCAGTGGATTGCCACAGGGACAGGGGCTCTGGGTGCAGCAGGCTTGGGTACAGCATAAGCCCTCTTAGAGGAGGTCGCCATTAACCCCACCATAGAGCTAACTAGAGATGTACTTACGCTAAAAAATCTCTATGTTTATCTGAAATTTACACTTAATTGTATGTCCTTTATTTTTATTTGATGTATCTGGCAATCCTATAGTAAATGAAGGGGACAATGATGACCAGAGAGGATCAAGAGAAAAAGAGGAAATGTATGCTAAGTGGGAGGGGTATATCTTATTATTTTCTCCTGCATGGCAATAAGCAATACCTTTTCATGTAAATTTTTTTTTAATAATACAGATGGTTTGGAGCAATATTTAAGATTACCCTCTGCATCTAGGTCATTTTAGCATACTTGTAGTTTTTTCCCCAAATGGTGAGTTTTTGTTTTTTGGAAAAGCTCATATCCATGTACAGAAAAGTAATATATGAAGGAATCAGACACAAAAATTCTGAATGAATGTAAGACCACATATCGGTACAATTGAGCAGAACTCCATTCCAAGGAGGGCTTTCCTGGTGGCTCAGATGGTAAAGAATCAGCCTGCAATGCAGGAAATGCAGGAGACACGGGTTCAATCCCTAGATCAGGAAGATCCACTAAAGAAGGGAATGGCTACCCACTCCACAATTCTTGCCTGGAGAAGTCCATGGGCAGAGCAGCCTGGAGGCCTACAGTTCATGTGGTCATAAAGAGTTGGACACGACTGAGTGACTAAGCACTTTAGCACCATTTCAAGGAGTATGTAATTATGTATCTTAAGGTGTTATGTGATACGTGGTCTTTTGGATTGGTTATGATGCATATAGATGTTGAATTGGCCTTGAAATAGTTCAGCTCCATCTACAGAGCCTTGTTCCTGAATAGTCTTCCAGTACTAATCTTCCAGTCAAGGGGAATTTAGTTTGTTTTGTGATTAAAGGATTGCCTTTCATCTGTTTTCTTCATGCTAAATCACATAACATTTTCCCTGAAATTAAATTTCCTCTATATTTCCTCTGAAACTCACCTCCAGTCATCTTTGGATAAATTTATCAGGACATTCATTTCTTCTTCTTGCATAAGGCGATAAGCTGCACTCACATGATGATTTTCAAGGACAGAGCGATCATTATACAAAATGGCAACATCTGACCTAAGAAATAAAAACAAAATGCCTACTAGAGGATTTCTTCAGACCTCATGAGTATCTATTAACAATACTCAAGTCATAAGGCATAATAATATCAGTAAAAATCCAATAACTGAACACCTAAATTTACAGAGGTACTTAGTTTCCTTTTTGTTTTACACTGTATAACAATTTTAAAAAACAGACTTTTAGAGCAATTTTAGGTTTACAACAAAATTGAGCAGAACGTACAGAGATTTGGCATATATCCCTTGGTCCCACACATGCATAGCCTCCCCCATTATTAACATTCCCAACCACAGAGGTACATTTATTAGAACTGATGAACCTACATAAACATTGTTATCAGAGACCATAGTTTACATTAAGGGTTTACTCTTAGTGGTGTAAATTTTATGGGATTGGACTAATGTAAAATGACATGTATCTACCATTAACGTATTATACTGAGTATTTTCACTGCCCTAGAAATCCTTTGTGAGCTGCCAATTCAGACTTCCCTTCCCATCCCCTTAATACCTGGCAACCACTCGTCTTTTTATTTTCTTCACAGTTTTGCCTTTTCTAGAATGTCATATGACTCTATGTAGCCTTTTCAGATTGGATGCTTGTACCTTTTAGTGTGCATGTAAGTTACCTTCATATCTTTTCATGGCTTGATAGCTCAATTCTTCTAAGCACTAAATAATATTACATTATTTAGGTGTATCACAGTTTATTTATCCACTCACCTGCTAAATGGCATGTTAGTAGCTTTCAAGTTTTGGCAATTATGAATAAAGCTGCTATAAATATCCATGTGCAGGTTTTCATGTGTACGTAAGTTTTCAGCTCCTTTGGGTAAATGCCAAGGAGAGTAATTATCAGCTCATATGGTGAGAATATATTTAGTTTCATAAGAAACTACCAAACTGTCTTCCGGTATGGTTGTATCATTTTGCATTCCCATCAGTGACGCCTGAGAGTTCCTGTTGATTCACATCTTCGCTAGTGTTTGGTGCTGTCAATGTTCTGGATTTTAGCCTTTCTAATAGATGCATAGTGATATCTCATTGTTTAATTTGAATATCCCTGATGACATATAATATGGAGAATCTTTTCATAAGCTAATTTATCATCTGTGTGTCTTCTTTGGTGAAGTGTCTGTTAAGGAGCATTTTTAAAACCAGGCTGTTTGTTTTCTTGTTGTTGAGTTTTAAGTGTTTTTTATATGTTTTGTACAATAATCTTTTATCATATGCACCTTTTGAAAACATTTTCTCCTACTCTTTGGCTAATCTTGTAACTCTCTTGCTATACCTAAGATCATCTAGATTTTCTCCTATGTTATTTTCTAGGAGTTTTAGAGTTTTTCATTTTACATTTAGGTCTATTATTCATCTTAAATTAATTTCTGTGAACATTTAGGTCTATTATTCATCTTAAATTAATGAAGGTTTATGTCTGGATTTTTTTTTTTTAATGTGGCTCTCTGGTTGTTCCAGCACCATTTGTTGAAGAGACTGCCTTTGTTCCATTGTATTGCATTTGCTTCTTTGTTAAAGATCAAATTTAAAAGGAAATCTATTGCGGGGAGGTGATATATGCCCTTAGCCATCTGCATATGTTATTCCACTTTTATAATAGTTCTGGAAACAAAAGAGGAAGTAACTATTCTAGTGCCTAATAGGTCATTTCCTTTTAAATTTTATTATCAATAATCATAGCTCAATATACAGAAAACTGAACTAGGAACACATATATGCAATCCTTTTGAGAGAAAATTAAATATATTTTGTGCAAGTATCTTCAGAAATTTGCTGAGATCATGGGTAAAACTGTGATTTGCAAATCACATATTTTGTGTCATATAATCTCAGATTTAGCCATGGTCATTTTGTCAAGTTTATTGTATGATAGGGATCTAAGCATCACTATTTCTTCCTTTCAGCAACAAGCAAAGATGTGTTTTTTAATCAGATTTAATTACAGCAAAGTCTATGTGATTTTGTCTCATAAATCCAACAAGATGCTGAGAATACAGAATGGTTTTAATGTTTGAGATAATTTATGACTGCTATGGAAAGAACAAATTCTAAGCAATACTCAGTGTCCATGGTAACATGTCGCTTAGCATTTGCTTTTCACAAAGAGGAAATTATCTCTATTTATTTACACTTTCAAGGATTTCTATGGCTTATAATGTCTGTGTTGAACTCAGATCTAACCTTGCACCATGTTTTAAATTATTTTTCAGACATTTTGCATTATCTACTAAATAGGTTTCCATATTAGAAAAGCAACTCTAAATACAAATAACAAAGAATAATACAAAATAGAAATTATTAATATCAGTAACGTAAGACCAATATTGGACAATATTTGGACAAAATATTAAGCCAATAGAGCTTCTAAAAGCACATCATATTGTTGTATCTGTGATCACTGCAAACTTTTTGTTCATAAAATGCTCAAGTTCTTGTAGAACTAATCCATTAAATAATTGATCCTAATAGAAAATTTATAAGAAAATAAATAAAATACTAGACCTTTCCCTCACTTTTTATACAAAGCTTCTTAATATAAAATGGTAAAAAGTGTATTCCGCTTCATCTTCCTCCTCCCTCTCCTCTTTCTCCTTCTCTTTTTCCTCCTCCTTCTTTTTCATCATCTACTTTTCTTCTCTGCTGTCTAAAGTAAGTTGTGAATCTTCATCCAGTTGTAAATCAGTGATAAAAGGAGAAAGCTAGGAATGATAATTTATACTGCTGCTGGAGGCCAGTCCATTGCCTTTACTTTGCAAAGTAAAGAAATGTTTTTTTGGAAGCAAATCACTTGCTCCCTTCTCTAATTCCCAAAACTGTGACCATACTCAGGGCCCAGCTCAATAATGAGCTGTCTTTAAAATCCCACTTATGAATTTAGTGGATGTAGAAGAGCCTTTGCTAAGCAAAAATGATCTGCATAGTTTCCCTTTCCTTTGATGTTTAACACAAAACGAAAACAAGACATCTCTATATGCTATAAATGTGTGGTTAGTAATATTCTTGCTGCATAACCAGACTTCAAGGTCTTCCTGGTCACTTATGCTCTTTTAATCTGGGAGACTGTAAGGATAGACAGAATGCTTTCTCCAACATTTCATTGTCTGAATTCAAACTATTCTGTCTCTGTCAAGGGGCCATAATTTTCAAGTCCATCCATTGAAGGCTATAAAAGACTGTTTTATAGCCTTTAACATAAAAGACTGTTATGACTGTTATATGTCTGTCTTTGGCCATGGGAGCAGAGTTTCATTAAGTAGACTGGATTGAGAGCAAGTGTCCCTCATCTCAGTTTCTCAACCCTGCTACTGCCATCAGGTGGTTATGTGCATATAGTTAGGTAATTTCCTCTATTGAGATCTTTGTTTTCTTTTCTTAGACTGTGGGGATTAGACCAGAGGTTATAGAATGTGGATCTCAGTCACTGTAGTATCCTTTGAAGCTCTAAAATGCCAAGTATTTTAATGTTTCTATGCTCCCCACATAAAAACAACAAATTCCTATAGCTAGGAAGTCAGTTTTAAAAATATTGCTGTTAAAAAACTGCACAAAAAAAGGCCACACAAAAATCTGCACATGAACATTTACACAAACTCTAAAATTTAGAGGAAACCAAGATATCCTTCAGTAGTTGAATAAGTGAACTCTGGGACATCCACACACTGGAATATTATTCAGTAATAAAAAGAAATGAGCTATCAACTCATGAAAAGACATAGAGGAACCTTAAATGCATATTGTTAAGTAGAAGAAACCAGTTTGAAAAGGCTTTATACTGTATTATTTCAACTATATGACATTTTGGAGAAGACAAAACTGGAGACCTTAACAAGATCAGGGATTGCAGTGGTTAAAGCAGGAAGGAGGGAGGCTAGAATGAAAAGATGAAGCACAGAGGACTTTTAGGGCAGTGAAACTCTTATGGATGATACTGTAATAGTAGATACTTGGCATTCTACATTTGTAAAGCTCATAAAATGGATAACACAAGCAGTAAACTGTAATGTAGGCTATGCATGCATGCTAAGTTGCTTCAGTCGTGTCCAACTCTGTGTGACTCCATGGACAGCAGCCCGTCAAGGCTCTTCTGTCCATGGGATTCTCCAGGCAAGAATACTGGAGTGAGTTGCCATTTCCTTCTCCAAATGTAGGCTATAGATTTTAGATAATAATAATGTATCAATATTGGTTCATCAGTTGTAACAACTGTACCACACCTGAGGTAGGATGTTAAAAACAGGTGAAACTGTGGGGTTGGGGAAGGAGTACTTGGGAGCTCTGTACTTTCTGTTAAATTTTTATGTAAATCTAAATCTACTCTAGGAGCTAAAAATCAACAACAAAAAATAATTCAGCTTAGTTTTCCCTCAACAAGAAGAGAGATCTACAGTAGTTCCAGAGTGAAATCAGTCTCTTAACTTACATCTCCATCTTAAGCATCTGTGACCACTGGAAGACAGAGAAATTCAGGATCCCGTGTATACAAGTAAATCGGATCCTGATGGTCCTGGACCAAATCCTGCCTCTCGAGCAATGAGATCTCTTTGCAACCAGAAAGAGCTTAAAGCCCCTTTCTATTAAGGACTGAATGAGTTCCCCCAAATTATGTTTATAATCCTAACGCCAGTACCTTAGAATGTGACTGCATTTGAAGATAAGGCCTTTAAAGACATAACTAATGTTAAAAAAGGTCATAAGGTGGGGCCCTAATCCAATATGACTGATGTCCTTGTAAGACCAGGAAGAGACTCCAAGGTATGCTCAAGCAAGGAAAAAGGTCACTGAGGACACAGCAAGAAGTCAGCCATCTGGAAGCCTAGGGGAGAGGCCTCGGAAGAAATCAAACTTGCTTACACTTTGATTTTGCATGTTCAGTCTTTAGGACTTTGAGAAAATGTCTGTTATTTAAACCACCCAAACTGTAGTATTGTGTGACAGCCTTAACCAACTAATGCACCTCTACTCTGATATTTTGATTCTAATAACTCCCATTATTACCACAATTAAAAATCCAATTTTCTAATTGTTTTAACATTGCTTATTAACCTGGAAATAAGATTTGTTTTATTTTTAGATTTTTTTTTTCAAAAATAAATTTTCATTCTTTCAAATACATAATGACACTGAACTGATGCCTTGACATGAAACTGACAAACTGCCATCAAACAAATGACGCAAGATTTGCTCCAGTGAATAAATGTCTGACTTGTGTGACAGTTTAATATAAGTTCTGGGCACAGAAAAACGATCTTATACATTTTTATGTTCTTTAAATTGCTAAATATGCCACAAAAAGATAAAAGATTCTGGATAAATAGGAACCGACCGAAGTGTTTGCAGCTGAAGGCATTTTGCTAAAACCTATTAAATTCATTTTTTTAGACATCTTCATTATTATTTTGAAATCCTCTTAAAGAATAAGTAATACTCAGAAAAACAAATGTCAAATTTTAACTTAGAAAAGTTAATCCTTTACCTTACCTTGTCTGAATGTGAAAATTGTTTGTAGTCCCTGTATGCTCATAGTCATGAATGGCAGCGGCAAAGACCATTGCTAAAATTTCCAGTTCAGTGAGCCAGTGCTATTAAATTAAGGAAAGATTCCATCACATCAAAAGTAGAGTCAATGTTGTCTTTCTATAGAAAGCTTCATTGCATACAGTATAAATCATTATATAAAATTCTTTTTATGAAGTTTAAATAATTTTCCCTTTTTCATCTCCATTAACTGTACATAGTGGATGCTTCACAAGGTTGATGATTGTTTAATGACTTGTAAGTTAAAAATCTAGACATCATAATTTTCCTTGTTAATTGGAAAAAATGATAATTTTCTATCATTTAAAAGGTGAGCTCTAAATGAATTTTGAATTTACAGCCTTACCAATTTGGGTAAGGCTAATCTTACCTAAACTCTAAATGAAATCATTTAGAGTTTAGTAATTTTTAACATATGACTCATACAATATTAAAATGTCTTTTAGCTCAACTTTTGTAGAAGAATTTACTATGAGAAAAGAGTTGAAAATGTTTACTTTGGTCATTAGAGAAACTGAACTTTAAGTTTTATATTTAGAAATTTAGAAGAGTTTCCAAGAGTTTATCGTTTGCTCTTTATAATACATCTATTTTATGACGATACAGTGAAACTTAATAGCAATGAAAGAGTAAATGTTTTCACATAAAATCCAGAGCACTGCTTCAAATACATTGATATTTTGTTGTTATCAATTGGATGGTTTAACAAATTTTCTCTACTGTTATAAGTTCATTTAGGTAATTCAATAGTTTGTTCACCTCTCACATTTTGTGCGACACTTTAACTGCATGGTTCAATAGGACAATCACATGTGACTATTTAAATTAAAAATAGGTAAAATTAAGTTCCCTTTTTCAGTCACAGTAGTCACATGTCAATTGCTCAATAGTGGCAAGTGGCTATCTTACAGAACAGTGCAGACAGAAAACGTCTCATCACCACGGAAATTCTATTGGAGAGCGCTGTAAGTGGGTAGTACTTGATGGCAGGAATGGAAGATCCAAAATGACATGGAACTTGCTCTTAATGGTCTTATTCCATATACATGGAAAAGGCTTTGCACAAAGTAGCAGAAAAATACTATGTAAAGTACATGCATACTTGATGAAAACTCACAGAATAAAGGTATAGATAGGACATCTATTTGGTGGCAGTGGATCTTGGACGGAGGATGGACAAATATTGGTAGTTAAATGCAAGCTTGAGAACAGAGAGATTCTAAATAGAAAGAGTGAATATGGAAGAGTACTGTAGAGGCCTATATGGAAATCGCACTGCTAATAGTACAATTGTGTTGGAGAGTCAAGTGAAGGGAGACTGAAAAGAGAAGGTGGAGTATGGGAAAGAGTCGGTAGATGACCTTGATTAGAGCTCATGAATTAGGACTTTGAATAAAAGTCAAGGAGAAGCCACTCTAAGTCTATGGATCAAACAGTGGAGGTGACACTGTTGAGTTTCATGGCTGCCAAAAGGCACAGTCTTATTCATCTTTGCTTCTTTCATATAACACATCATGGTTATTTGGCACATAGTAGGAACTTAACATTTGTCTGTTGAATTGAATTTCACCAGTTTAAATATTAGGAGGAAGTAATAGGGAATGGTGGAAAGAGACTGCAATCAGAGAATTCTGGTTTTAAACCTGGCAAATAAGTTATTTACTCTCTCAGGCACAGTTTCCATGAAAAGAGAATTAGTGACCATTCCCCTGTGGACTTTAAGTCTTATCATATAGTAAATACAGAATAAATGGCATTTTACTGAACTTATTACCTTAAATGGACTTCCCTTGTGGCTCGGCTGGTAAAGAATCTACCTGCAATGTCGAGACCTGTGTTCAATCCCTGGGGTGGGAAGATCCTCTGGAGAAGGGAAAGGCTACCCATTCCAGTATTCTGGACTAGAGAATTCCATGGACTGTATAGACCATGGGGTCGCAAAGAGTCGGACACAACTGAGTGACTTTCATTTCCTTAAATATACTGTTTAAGGTATTGGATCTGGAAAATAATAGTGAACTAACATATCTTTACTGATTGCAATTCAAAAATAAATGCCTCACAGTTGGATAACTGAAGCAGAAATGATATTCAGAACCAAGGAGAGTTAATATAACTAGCTGCATTGTGTTTATAGGTTCATTTAATTGTGAGTCATTAAAAGGAAATGACGTAAAGACTTATATTACAGGCTGAACTGGGACTGAGCCTCCAATGTCCCCATTGAGACTATGGAATTAAATACCATGAAATGAATAGCAATTTAAGTTAAACCAGATTTTGTAACCCCCAGAAATCCATTGCTTCATTAAAGAAAATTGTTAGAAAAAAAATCACCCATCTTCTTAAATATTTCCTATTGGTTATATTTAAGATTTACAGACTTATCTGTGGTTTTTAAAAGCAACATTTTATATCCACTATGATAACAGAGACTATGAAGAAGCAATTGTAAAAAAATTAAATTGGGAAATCAGAGATAAATTTTAATTATAGATTATCTCAAAGCATTTAAAATTGTTATCTTCCTAGCTGTCAAAATTGATTATATATATGCTTCCTGTTTTTGGTCTTATTAATCTCTGCCTCCCATAAACAGTACTTCCTTCATGAAGTCATCTTGTTTATTGTCACACTATCATCTTAACAATTAAATTTAACTAGTTTGGGAAGAGAGAAACATTGAACATTCACATTTAATTGAAAAATACATCTATTTCATATTAGTGAAAGTAGAGCTGGAGGCTAATTTTTATCTCCTTAGTTGACAATTTATTTTATACTGGTGTCAAATGAGAATTCTAACTCAGAAAATGGTTGCTTAAATTCAAGGATTTTGTAAATGACTCATGAGGACAAGTCACAGAGAATAAACCTGAATCATATCACTCTTCCCAACCAGAACAGTGGTCAGTACATAACCTAAGTTCTTCTTATTCCCAATGGACAGAAATAAAGAGTTAAAATGAAGAGTCATGAGGAGTGTAGGTATTGTGCTTCATCTAAATTGCATTTTGCCTAGAGAAGTGCCCAGGCAGACTTACTTGTAAAGCCCTCAAATTATACCAGAGAAAGGTATTAACCGCCATTAACACCATGTACAGTGTTGATGGAAAGAAAGGAGAAGGAACTAACATTAATTGGACATTTTAGGCAGATGGTTTCATTTAATTTTTATAATCACCCTATTTACCATTCACAAGGTAAGTTTTAAATCTCATTTGGCAGATAACACAGCCAAATCCTAAAGAAGTGAATCAATCTGCAGTAGGTCACATAGCTTTCAAATGGCAGGGCAGGAATTCAAACTGAAATCTCTCTGATTCCAAAATTTCTGTTCTTTCAACAGATCACAGTGTTCTTTCTGTGGATGACAATAGCCTTCATTATTTAAGGGAGGCAATATGTTAAATACATTCTTCTAAGGTTTCAAAAGCAGAATTTCTAGATAATTTAACTGGATACACTGATGGGTAGAAAAGCTAACAAAGCTTTAAGACTTATGATGTAATTTTCATATCTGAATAATTTTGTGTGTGTGTGTATACAACAGAGAATGTATGTGTGTGTGTGTGTGTGTGTGTGTATGTATAAGGCTGGGAGAATTTTAGGTTAGAAAGTCACATTAACCTGTTAGTTCCTGGTGTATCTAAAAAAGCATAATTAATAACCCCTTACATTACAGGTAGTTTTGAACCTTTTTTCTCTATCCCTTTGAATAGACTGAGTTAGTTTTCTATAACTAACCCAATGTGGAAAGTGAGTATATTATAATAGTATTAATACATAATACATATAAGTTAATATATAGTATAATAAATATAATATTCGTACTAATTGCTGTTATGTTTCAGGAACTAGGTTAGGTTTACACATATGATATCATTACTCCTCACTGTCATACTGCAAGGTGGTCGGCATTATTAAACCACATTTTAGTGACCAGGGAACAGAAGTAGATGGCAAGAAAGCTAGATAGTGGGGAAGTTATGTTTGAAATCAATATCTGCTTGCCTTGAAAGCCCACACTGTGTCCACTCTTCCAAACACTGTTGGATTGGAAGTCATTTGCAAGAACAGAATTTCCATGGAGTTTTTGGAATAGAGACATAGTGGCATATTTTTGTAGACTGGAGAAAAACTGAGTAGTTTCAAAGTATGAGGGGCTATTTCTGGGTATAGTCAGAGGACTACAAGTTCCAAAGGAATAGTTTTCAAGTACTTCTCTCAGACTCAGTATCAGAGAGAACACAATGCCAGGAGCCCTCAAATATAAGTGTTCTCTTGCCAAGGCTCTCAGATGGTTTCATATTCAAAGAGTCATTTGGAAGCAGGTTGGCAGTACATGGTGATCTTTAGCAAATAGCTCAAGCTACCACACGCCCCTGTCACCTTGCACAGAGCAACAAGTGACACAAGGAGAGAGACGGAGACAGAGGGTCAACTGTCTTATCAGCTCTGCACTGCCTACTCCAGGCCTGAGAGTGTCCCAATATGATGCCAACAAACTGAAGGACAATGGCTCCATCGCAATCCCGTTCAGGCAACGGTCCTGTGAACATTTCGCAGCTAACAGGCTGCACTGGCCACCTGATAGTGTTAGGCTGCTACTGGAGTGCTCTGTAAACGCCATGCTGATAAGACCGTTCTGAAACAGCAGGGCATTGCCTAAAACATTAATGTAAGTGACCCTGTCTTCTCCATATCAAATCTTTGGATCTTCAGCTAAATGCATATTTCTATAAGGCTTTTTTTGTTTGTTTGTTTCAAAGAACCAATACATTCATATGTGTGAAAATTAATACTCAACTTCTACCACTTTTTTTTTAATCTAAAAAGCTTATTAAAATAGCTTGCAAAAAACTGTCGAGCTGGTAGTATAACCTAGTTTTGACAAAATAGTCAGTACACTGAAAATTCATTTTGCTTTTCCTCTCATCATCAATCATAAAATTTCACATTAGTTTAAATGTATTTTCCTGATCCTAGACAACACTGACAGTCTCCAACTCAACTATTTTTGTAATGGCCAAGCTAAGGGATAAGAATTGAGTCCACCAACACTTTTCTTGTTAAAGGATGAATTTAGAAATAAGTTTCTAAACCAAACCTGCTATAGTATAGTGAAGTTATAATTATCGGTTAGTATCTCAAAAAGTGACTATGTCATCTTTACTAACAATTTAAACTTTCTAGGAGTCATGCCAGGCTGGGCCAGATTTCCCGTCTCCCAGAGAAGTTGGAATAGCTTGTTAGATTCTGGAACAAGCCTTCCTTGCAAGTCTGAGGGTAAACTCACATTGTGGGTTTGAATTTCTCTATTTGCCTGCTAATACAGCATCCCTCATCTGTTTAATGTCATCGTCAGCACAGAGATTGCAAAGCTGAACTAGGAGACTTTTATTTGGTTGCCTTTACACTTGCAGTACTTGAGCAAACAACATCCTGGTTACCTACCACCCTGAAATGGCATATATCTTCTCCTCATACTTCATAATTAAAGCAGATAGTTTTATACCAAAGCAGACAGAGCTTTTCCATTCTATTTTGTTCTGAGGAAACGTAATTAGTTCAGTTTCCATTTCAGACTAACACTTAAATATTTCATTTAACTTTTCAATGCCACAGAATTCAGAAAACAGGAAATGATAAACATGTAAAATGAAAACCACCTCACTATCAGATTCAAGACCAAGGTCTTAGAAAGGAAAAAGCAAGCAGATCTAACCAGGAAGATGTTACAGCATTTATTCCCTGTGTAACAGCATGTGCAGGAGTCAGGAGGCACTCTGTTTTTTCACACTAATTGCCATGCATATAAAACCCAGGGAAAACAGAGTCCAAGGAACAGCTGCGACAAGGAAGTCTGATTAAACCAATGGGAGCTTTAAAAGAATCTGTGTGCATGTGTGTATGCATATGGGGCTTCCCTGGTGGCTCAGAGGTTAAAGCATCTGCCTCCAACGCGGGAGACCAGGGTTCAATCCCTGGGTTGGGAAGATATACGCGTATGCTGGGAAGAGAAACAGATATAAAGAAAGTCATACATACTACTTTTTAAAATTGTACAATATTTTAAAGCTATATCTTTGAATGTTTGTTTCTACTTATTATTGCTAACATCTGCTTCCTCCCTTTAAGTGTCAAATGAATTATGAGTAAACTTCAACCAAGGACCAAGTCCAACCATGACTACATTTGATTTGGCTCCTTGGGCACATTTATGCCTTAACTGAGTGATATCTATATTTACAACTTAAAGAGAGAATACAAAGGTATGATTACATATAATTCAGCCTTCTAGAAGGTTACAAGAGAATCTTGCTACTGCATCAGTAAAGGTTTTTGGTTTTTGCCTCCCCCCAAGCAGGCCTTAACTCCAAAGCAGTTATATTACTCGCTGATCCTGTCAATATAATGCGAATTTCTATTGAATTGGCAGTGATATTCCAAAACATTTCTTCATTAAAAGCCCAGCTGAGCTCTCAGCTACTAGCCATCGTCAACTGCCAGCCATATGACTGAACCACTGTGGATCCCTGCCCAGTGATGTCTTCAGATATCTGTGTCCATAGTTGCTAGCTGGTCACAATCACATGAGAGACCCCAAGTGAGAACCTTCTGTTTGGGACCTTCTAACCAACAACCCTTGAGAAATATGATAAATTATTGTTATAAGCCATTGAGGTTTAGAGTAGTTTGTTTTGAAGAAACAGATAATTGAAACACCAGGCAGGAGTGGAATCTGAGCCCAAAGCATTGATGGATCTGCAATATTTAGGAGGCAAAAAAAAGATGGAGAAGTAAAATAGATCATTTCTTTAGTCGTTGTGTGAGACACTTTTCGACAAATCATAGCAAAGGGATCTTATGTAGTAAATAAAACACTAGATTCTTGGGGGGAAATGTATATAACACACAGGTATACAATAAACTTGGAGAATCGTGTACCTGTTACAAGTTTTCAAGATCTTCAGGGCTCCATATTGTGTCTGTAAGGGCTTTGAGTGGCACTAGGTAAGGAATACAGTCTCTGGGGCAGAATGATGAAATATGGAGGAGTCCTAGTCATGTAGCTCTGAGTGCCAATGACCCACACCAATAAAAAGGACGTGATGTCTGAAATCTAAACAGGTAGGCAATGTATATTATGGGGTTTGCTAGACCATTCTACTTATTCTACTTACATGGGTTTTATGATACTGCTTCACGTAGGTCAACACAGGAGAATTCAAAAATGGACTTAGATTTTGGGGATCTCAACAATGACTCATACCTTGGGATGAACCCCTCCCAGTTTGGAACCTTCAGAAGGAAGGACTGCTCTTCCCTTTTTAATCTCTTGGAAGTCATGCTATGCTCTGAGACATTATAGGAATTCCAGGCTGTCTCAGACTTCCCATCATCTACTCATTGTTGTCCCAGGATTTGCACTGCTGAACCATTTACCCAGTCATCAACTGATCCATTCAGATGCAAAGAGGAAGAAGAAGAATTTGGAAAAATCCACGTGAATAATTTACAAAAATATCTATTAGGATTTGATTGTAATTAGTGATACAAGCGTATAAAAGAGAAAAAGCTAGTGAGGTCAGCCTGGTTAATGAAATGAGGGAAGAGCACTACAACTAACTTTTATTCCAAAGGCTTTTTTTCTAGGTCACTTTTCTGGAGGTTGATTCCTATGGGGAAAGTGAGTGAGTGAGTGTTAGTCGCTCAGTCATGTCTGATCCTTTGCAACAGCATAGACAGTAGGTAGCCTGCCAGGATCCTCTGTCCATGGAATTCTCCAGGCAAGAACATTGGGGTGGGTTGTGATTCCCTTTTCCAGGGGATCTTCCCGACCCACAGATTGAATCCTGGTCTCCTGTATTGCAGGTGGATTCTTTACCATCTATCTGAGCCATAGGAATTTACAAATGAAAATGCCATATGGTCCAAATTTTGAAAAAATTTCAGTATATTTTCACTTGCTTCTGGAAATCTTTTTTCACCGAATTAAAATATTTTTTTAAAAATGTATATTATGGATAACTTATTGACCCTCAAAAATCCAGAAGATACTTATAATACTTTTATGAGTATTAAAGAAACAATGAGAAGGGAATGGGATTAGAAGTTGCAAACTAACAAACTTCAGTCACAAAGACTTTCTTACCATGATACCTGTATGAAGCATTATGTAATGCACAGTTTGAGTGACATCAGCTGCATGAATCAAATTGTGGTATGGATTTTTGTACTTGCTGTAACCAACTTCTAGAGCTTCTGCAAAGGCAATTAGGCAAGAAACAGGAATCTGCAGAAAGTAATAATTATGATTATATTTTGACCAAAAGAGTGGCACTGAGTTAACATGAGCACAAAGATGTTTGGGATGGGACACATTAGTGAGTCAGAGGTGGGCAGTAGTTTCTTAAAGTTAAATGCGGATTGTTCCAAGAAAACAGTTCATTAATCCGTCAGTTTTCAATGCTGATGAGAATTATCACCCCCAAATGTTTAATTTAGATGGATGAAATAACAGTCTTAACCATATAGCAGTCTTAAATTTTTATATCTTCTAGAGTCAAATAAGAAGGCTAGTTTGTAAAGGTGTAAAAATTTCCAATTACAACTGGTAAAATCTAGTTTTTCTATCAGTAATTCAAGGAGGTTAAAATAAATGACCTCCAAGTAACTTCTAACTCTGAAAATATCATGACTCCATAGATACACACTGAGAAATCTGAATCAAATTTGTTGCTGAGATGCTCTAAGTGAAGTTAATTAGAAGCCCTTTCATTTTAAGAAAAGCTGCCAGAAATAGTTCATTTCGTATTTTAGGAAACTCATATTTCTTTAAGACACAGATTCCAATGTTTACGTGAGTGTTCCATGAATAATTCAAGGTGACATTCGTATCGTGTTGCAATGACGCTATCATGGCTTTATGATACCGCAGTGGAAATAAAGAAATGTCAATGATTTGTGGAGAACAGCCATATCATGTGGTGAACTCATCCCCACAGTTCTGTGATCTGCCAACCCAGAAACATTTTTAGATGAATTGATTAATGAATCAACGTTTTGCATTTTCACTCTCACACAGATAACTCATTCTAAGAGCATTTTACTTTTGTTCCATGTTTCTGACCTTGAAACGGTTGATAAGATCATATCTGGTGAATAGTTCATAAATCATAAACTTCAGACTGTGTTCTCCACTTGCTTCATTCAAGGCAAATACATCAAAAGACCATTTATCAACATCCTGTAGGAAAAAAAGTAAATATTTTAGATGGCAACATCACATGGCTTTGTTTCTTTCTATGAAAAATTCTTAGAAAGATCAAGAATTATACATCCAGCAGGTCAGATTTCAATTCAGCACATCAGACTTTACTTTCACCAGCATCTGATATGACAGGGACACAGTGTCTATGGATCCACAACAGTGAAGTCAATAATACTTAAGTTCTTCCCCTTAATCCCAAGGTTATCCAATTTGATATACTGAACTATAACTCCCTTATCCTCAGTCTTTCTCCAAATGAAAGCCATAAATCATTTTCCCAAAGTGGGCCTAATTTTATGGTAGAATTACAGGTTATGTGGGTGATTTAACAGAGGGATAGAGGGAAGATAACCCCAATTTATCTTCCCCACCCCCACACCTACAATACTGCTTGAACGTCCACCTTTTAAGAGCTACTAATTTGGTTTAGACCTTTGATATTTTGAATCTTCATTTTTTTCAAGATGCAGATACTTCCTTGGTGGCTCAATGGTAAAGAATTTGCCTGGCAATGTAGGAGACACAGGTTCAATCCCTGGTCTGAGAAGATCCCCCATGCTGCAGACCAACTACCGAGCCTGTGCTCTAGAGGCCGGAAGCGGCAACTACGGGGCCCACGTGCCACAACTCCCGAAGCCCGCGTGCTCTGGAGTCTGTGCTCTGCAGCGAGAGAAGCCACTGCAACGAGAAGCCTGTGCACCACAACGGGAGGATAGACCCGGTTCTCCACAGCTAGAGAAACACCTGCTCAGCAAGGAGTAACCAGCACAGCCAAAATAAGTAAATAAATATATATTTTTTAAATATGCAGGTGCTCTAGAGAGATAGAGTACTGTTTCTAGGTAGAGTAATAGTACCTTATTCTGCACTCTAACCTTGGCTGATTCATCTTTACTTTTTTACCAGGGACAGATGGTGAGATAAAGGAAGTGGGCCTCTTCACTGGGGAGGAGAACAGTGTTTTTGGCATTACAGGCAATTCCCCAGGAAAGTGATCAGGCCTGTAGTGAAACAGATACCCTATGAAAGTGCCCCCTAATTGTGGGAAAGAGGGCAATGAGCAGGTATATCAAACCACTCCAGCCACCTAACGATATTCATTCAGGTAATTCCAGGTCAAAAACTTGCAGAGAAGTCCATGAATGGATTTGCAGCAAGTGTTATCAGTACATTAAAGATGTATTAAGATAAAGTTTGAGTTTGCAATCATAAATAAATCACTGAAACTTAGAAATCTACAGAAATACAGCAGAATCAGTACTAATGATTATCAGAAATTATTAGCAAAGAAGGTCTAGTGTTTGCACACACAGAATGGGTTTAGTATTGAATAGTAAGTAAGTAGATAACCTTAAAGCTGTATATTAATTTCAAATTTAAACAGGCCCTGTATTAGAACTTTTCATTTAGTGTATTTCACAGAGACAACAATACATAATGTAATAAGCTGAATTACAGCTGATAAGCAGTATTCAAGCCATCTTTTAAAACTCTTTCTTTTGACGAACAGTAACAATAACTCCAAATGTAGTTTTAATCATTTGGGAACACCAAGGAAATACTTTTTTGGCTTGCTTGTGTACCTTTGTTAAATTCTTTGCATTTGGCCTTAATTTGATCCCAAAATACTTGCTTGATCTGTTTGTAAATTTAAAATCTCTCAGAGTTCTGTTAGAAGTCATTTTGCCATTAATAAAGCTCAGTGGAGACAAACAAATTTCTTACTAAATTCCAAAGCTAACACAGAGGAATCAGTTCAGATGGTTACAAAGCTGCTGTTTACAGTTCCTGCCAGGGGTTTCCAACTAAGTAAAAGGTTAACTCTCCATTTGGGGGCATTTTTTTTTTAAATCAACAATGATAATTTATATCTGTAAACTTCTGCAGATGCGTGGCTTTTACTTTGTCAGCCTGAGAACAAACAAGGCAAGGAGGTATCTCGGGAAATTAGAATTATTAAAACAGTCTTAGTGATGATTCTCCTCAACCCATTAGTTCATGTTTCCTGTACACTACATTTTTGAAATCTGCTTGCATTCTCTCATACCAAAATATTCTGTTAGTTGGTTTCTATAAAAATAAAATTAAGTGACTTTCTTGCCTACAGTTGAGGAAATAATGAGGAAATAAAAATCTTTTAAAAGCTAAGGAATAATTCATATCCAATAATACAGTTCAGTTATATACTTGCCTCTATTATAGTTTTAGAAACATGAATATAAAAAAGCTTCTGAGAAAAACAAATTGCTTTTTTAAATGAATAAGATTAAAATCTAATATGCAGCAGAGAAAAAACAAATGCAGAGAAAAAAACAAAACAAAGGGGATACAAAAGGGATGCTTAAAAGTGAATAGAGGAACAAAAGAAATCAATAGAAATGCAAACTAGGAAAGGGGTTTAATATATCAAAAATAAAGTAACTTGGTATATCCTGTTGCCAGTATTCTTTAAATTTTTGGTTAATACAGGAAACCACCATAAAGCTATTAGAGGAGACAAAGTTGAATTTCCTACCCAAACTAAGCAACAGAATGAAATAGGCAATGTAGAGTGACAAGCTTACAAAATGCCTCTTTAGTAATATCGTCTAGGAACAGTGTTCACATACACACACACACACACAAAGTGGGCATAAGTGAGTCCAAAACTTTTACCACATCGGATTTTCAACTCTAGTTATTTCTAACACATGTAATACTGCAGCTGGGCCTCAGACTAGGGCAACCACAGGGAAAGTCAGAGACAAAAGAGAGACATTTCTTTTTTGTTTACTTTTTAATTTTATCTTCTTTTTTATATTTTCTCAGACCTAAAATTCTAAACAATTTTCTTCGATATAAGTTTTGTCCTTTAATTATATTTGACTGAAATGTCTTTTCATTGATAATGCATTCATTTCATACTATATAGTAACAAAATATGTGTATTCTGACAAATGCTGGTGCCATTTCAAAGCTGAATACAAGATCCACCTAAATAAAGCATAATAAATCAATAAATAATAAATAAAGCATAAAAAAGACAACATCACACACATATGTGTATTTATACATGTATATTACAGTTGTTAGTGATAAACATTTATATGTATTGATACAGTTTGTTAGTGTAAACATTAACAAACTGATCCTCATTTAAATCAGCAAGTTGTGACTTGAAACACATGACATTTGTAAATGGTTAAAAAAATTTTTTTATATTCTGATATGTAAGCTACATCAAAGACCTATTCTCATTTTCTTCCCATCATTTTAAAGAGACTAGAAAAAATGACTATTTGATAAACTAAGATAATTGAAATTTTTTACCTTTAATGTTACTATGACAGCCTCTGGATATGCCAAGCCAACCATGTGATAGGACTTTCTGTACATTCTGAAAAAGAAAAATAAATGTATATATAAAAATCATTTACTTAAAGTTTTTAGCTATTTCTTAAAAACAAAGAAATAATTACCTTTGACTTGTTGAACTTGTATCATTAGATACAGATTCTCTTTCTGGCAACAATGATAATTATTGCCATCATCTATTACATGTTTACAATGTAATAGATGCAAATAGTATTTTGTTTGGAGAAGGCGATGGCACCCCACTCCAGTACTCTTGCCTGGAAAATCCCACGGACGGAGGAGCCTGGTGGGCTGCAGTCCATGGGGTCGCTAAGAGTCGGACACGACTGAGCGACTTCACTTTCACTTTCCACTTTCATGCATTGGAGAAGGAAATGGCAACCCACTCCAGTGTTCTTGCCTGGAGAATCCCAGGGACGGGGGAGCCTGTGGGCTGCCGTCTATGGGGTCACACAGAGTCGGATACGACTGAAGAGACTTAGCAGCAGTAGCAGCAGTATTTTGTTTACTCAAAACCACATATAAAGTCAATAAGGTTTTAATTTCTATGTAAAGAGATCTTTTCCTAAACTTCATCTTATTAAAGAAAAGACTGACATTTGCATGTACAGCAACAATGCTTTTTAGCACCATCACATTTAAGACAGCAGAGCAGCCTTGCTTTGTGTCCTTTTGTGTTACCAAATTTTCAGTCTAGAAGCTGAGTGGCACTGAAATAGTCCTTTATAGCTTTTCTTTCTTTTTTCACAAAATGAAAATTATGGAAGGGAATACGTAGCATCATCAGAATTTACACAGCTTACTTCTTTTGTTTTAGTTAAGACTATTGGGAGAAACCACATTGAAAAAAATTGCTTAAGTTTGTTCAAACTGTCTTTTAATATTATTTAATAAAGATTATCCAGAAAGGATATTTTTTATTTCTATAATAGCAACAATAAAAATATATTTATTAATCAGTAATTTGTCGGTTCCACTTTCCAAAAGAAAACCAAGATGTCTTAAATAAATATAAGAAACTCTTCCACTGATTTGTGCAAAAATAGAATCAACATGATACCCTAATGTGTAGAAATAGCAGTAGGTTTCTAACCAGGACTGAAAGAAACATGGTTCCTCCACAGCGTCCTGTGAAAAGCATGGGATAATCATGTCCCTTAATTTTTACATTGTTAGCTCATAAGCAAGTTTCATTCCTAGATTATACTGTAGTAACTTCTCCCCACAAGATGCCTGAACAAAGCCATAATTTAATGACTATATCATTATATTGGGGGTCAATATAAGAAATATAAGAAAATATTCTGCATCTTTTATAAAATCACTAAGGGAAATACTAACCCTTTTGACTCAATGTGTCTTATGTTAAAAATCCATAAGACATTACTCAGTTCCTATGTAAATGCTATCTTTTTTTAAGATAATAAAAGCCAAATAAATTTTCATGTTTTCCTTGTTCATCTTCACTTCTCAGATGCTCAGAATTAAAATATTGTATTTACTTACATAGAGATTAGGCTTTCTTGATAAAGTATCTTCCCATTTTATTACAGAGACTTTGTTACTGTATTTCCATGTTCCCATTTTAAAATTCACATTCAAAAAACTAAGATCATGGCATCTGGTTTCACTACTTCATGGCAAATAGATGGGGAAACAATGGGAACAGTGACAGACTTTATTTTCTCGGGCTCCAAAATCACTGCAGATGGCAACTGCAGCCACGAAATTAAAAAACACTTGCTCCTTGAAAGAAAAGCTATAAAAAACCTAGACAGCATATTAAAAAGCAGAGACATTACTTTGCCAACAAAGGTCCCTACAGACAAAGCTATGGTTTTTCCAGTAGTTATGTACAGATCTGAGAGTTGGATCATGAAGAAGGCGCCAAAGAATTGATGCTTTTGAACTGTGGTGTTGGAGAAGACTCTTGAGAGTCCTTTGGACAGCAAGGAGATCAAACCAGTCAATCCTAAAGGAAATCAGTCCTGAATATTCATTGGAAGGATTGATGCTGAAACTGAAGCTCCAATACTTTGGCCACCAGATGCAAAGAGCCAACTCCTTGGAAAAGACCCTGAGGCTGGGAAAGATTGAAGGCAGGAGGAGAAGGGGATGACAAAGGACGAGATGGTTGGTTGGCATCACTGACTCAATGGACATGAGTTTGAGCAAGCTCTGGTAGATGATGAAGAATAGGAAAGTCTGGTGTGCTATAGTCCATGGGGTCACAAAGAATCGGACACTACTGAGCTACTGAAAACAACAATCTAGTTTTTGTCTTAAATGACCTTAAATAATTTTTAGATATGGCAAACAGTTATAATAAAAAATTATCCTTATCCTCTATATCAGTTGAAAGATTTCAGAGCAGCCTATCAGAAAAATACTAACATTACTTGCTCCACTAAGATAGGTATAATTATTTTAATCTTGCAGAACAAGGAAACAATTAAGTCACAATATAAAAGGCCCAGGCAAAGAGGAACTAAAGAGCTTTTTGATGAAAGTGAAAGAGGAGAGTGAAAAAGCTGGCTTAAAACTCAGCATTCAAAAAACTAAAATCATGGCATCCAGTCCCACCTCTTCATGGCAAATAGATGGGGAAACAATAAAAATAGTGAGTGACTTTATTTTCTTGGGCTCCAAAATCAGTGCAGATGATGACTGCAATCATGCAATTAAAAGACACTTGCTCCTTGGAAAAAAAGCTCTGACCAACCTAGACGCATATTAAAAAGCAGGGACGTTACTTTGCCAACAAATGTCCGTCTAGTCAAAGCTATGCTTTTTCGATTAGCCATGTTGGACCATAAAGAAAGCTGAGTGCCGAAGAATTGATGCTTTTTTTACTGTGGTGTTGGAGAAGACTCTTAAGAGTCCTTTGGGCTGCAAGGAGATCAAACCAGTCCATCCGAAAGGAAATCAATCCTAAATATTCATTGGAAGGACTGATACTGAAGCTGAAGCTCCAATATTTTAGCCCCCTGATGCAAAGAACTTACTCATTGGAAAAAACCCTGATGCTGGGAAAGATTGAAGGCAGGAGGAGAAGGGGACAACATAGAATGAGATGGTTGGATGGCATCACCGACTGAGTGGACATGAGTTTGAGCAAGCTCCGGGAGTTGGTGATGGACAGGGAAGCCTGGTGTACTGCAGTCTATGGGGTGGCAAAGAGTCAGACACAACTGAGCAACTGAACTGAACTGAAAAGGCCCAGAAAATAATTACTTTCAGTAATGATATTTAGTTGTTTTTTTTTTTTTTTTAAGAAACAGTTTTTCCTATTTTTTGAATCATTACTAAAAATTGGAGGTACAGGGATAATGGAAGTTTGATGGGCAAGGAGATAAGTGATCAGGAATAAGAAACTTTAAAAATTAAGTAACTTTAAATCTGTGTAACTTCATGGCACAAAAGGCAGTATTATGTAGCAAAGAGAATACACAATTTGGGTCTTGGATCACAGGTTAACCAATCATTAGCTGTGTGACCTCTGGAAAGCTAATGTCAGTTATCTGTAAAATAAGGATAATCATACACTTTTTATGAAATAAGTGATATAAACACCTAGTGTAACATTATTATAAATACTCAATATAGGAAAGCTGTTATTTTTTAAATGCTTGTTTATTTATTTTTGGCTGTTCTGAGTCTTCGTTGCTGTGTTCAGGCTTTCTCTAGTTGCAGTGACAAGGAACTACTCTTTAGCAGCTCCCAATCACTGCAACTAGAAAAACTGCAGTGTGCCGGCTTCTCATCATGGTGGCTTCTCTTGTTAGGGGGAATTGACTCAAGGGTGCACGGGCTCAGTAATTCTGGCCCATGGCCTTAGTTGCCACAAGGCATGTGGGATCCTTCCAGAGCAGGGATCATACCAGTGTCTTTTGCATTGGCAGAAGTTCTCAAACACTGGAGTAGCAGGGAAGTCCCAGAAAGTCATTATTCTTAATATTAACATTACTGTTCTCATTATTCTGCAGCCAATACCATTGGCTCCAATTCTGACATTCTTCAAGGCTCTCTGGGTTCAGTGAGAACTCTAATGTTTCTTAAACTTGGAGCAGGTTTGAGAAATGAATATCCCTGTATATTTTCATTATATATAAAGAAAGAGAAGGAAGAGGATTACTCTTCTAAGAAGAAGGAGAAACCACTTCATTATCATTTTCTAACTCTATACTTGGGAATAGGGTATTAGGATGAAACCTTAGAAGATTAGTGTGGAAAAGTAGGATGACTCATTCTGGAGAATGAATGTGGGAGAAACCGTAATACAGTGGTCTCACATATGAGTAAATAGTCAATATATTATAAGTTGCTGAAAAAGAACAATGGATTTCCTGTTCTCCTGTAAGTGGTAAAAGTTCAACTGGAAATAGGGAAGATTATTTTTGGAAGGTTTTATATTACAGTTGCAAAATATAATTCAAAAACTTAAAAAAAAAACTATCATATGCCAGACATTGTGGTGGACAAGAGACTATTCAGTGGAGAATAAGAAAACTATGTGTTGCTTTCACAGGGTTTATTTAGTGGTAAAGAGGGATAATAAATAAGAAATAATACATGAGTAAGAACAGCACTAAATGCTATGAGGTAAATCACTCACTGGTTGGGATAGAGAAAGTGATGAACAGTATACAGAGTAACCAGGAAAGGCCTTTGGAAAGATAGAAATGGCTAGTCAGAGTGAAGTTTGGGGAAAATCATTTCTGATAGAGGAAAGAGCAGAATTACTGGTCCCAAGGGAAGAAAGTTCAGTTCAGTCACTCAGTCATGTCTGACTTTTTGTGACCTCATGGACTGCAGCACACCAGGCTTCCCTGCCCATCACCAACTCCCGAAGCTCGCTCAAACTCATCATATCCATCAAGTCGGTCATGCCATCAAACCATCTCATCCTCTGTCGTCCCCTTCTCCTCCTGCCTTTGATCTTTCCCAGCATCAGGGTCTTTTCCAATGAGTCAGTTCTTTACATCAGGTGGCCAAAGTATTGGATATTCATGGAGTTGAAATCACACTAGTGTAGCTATTCAGTAAAGGGTGATAGTAGCATTGGTTGAGTCTAGAAGGTAAGGGGGCCTAGTCATGCAGGCCATGATACAGAAGTCGCCTTTCATACCAGGTGAAGTGGTACATCCAGTGAAATGGTAAAGGCAATCAGATAATTTTAAGCTTAAGAATGACAGGACTGAATTTACATTTTAAAAGTCACTGTGGAAAGTGACTTGCTGAGAGAAGGCAAGTGAGGAAGAGGGGAGCCTAGCTGACAGTTATTGTCAAGTTTCGGATGGCAGGTGACAAAAGCTTAGATTGGGGTTTCTGGAGAGGAGATGAGAAAGTGAGTAGGTTTGGTGTAAATTACACTGGTGTAAGCAAATTGCTTGGACTTCCTGAGGGGTTGATTCTTGGACGGGGCTACTTGGGAGAAGACTCAAGAAGCCTTTCTAACTTTCAAGATTGAAGATGATTATTTTTGAAAATTCTAGATAAACATATCCTTTTGTTTACATACTTACTAATGGAAATTCAAAAGTAATAGAAAATATTTCATTCCTATGTGTTTTAGTACTTTGATTTCTTTAAGACTACTTACTAATTTATTTTTTTTCTACTTACTAATTTAGTTACCTTAAGTACGTTTTGATATTTCTGTGTAGCAAATGAAAAAAATGAAAGTTAAACCTATCAATATATTTCACAGAATTTGTTTTGATTTTCTACTTAATGAGAATGGAAATTTAGTTTGTTTATTTTTATAATTTGAATTTATTTTTCAGTTTGTCAAATTCTATATTTTCTTAAACAAAAAGGCAAAATATACATTTCTTCAATAAAGCAAACAAATACTCTTTTATCTCTGATTCTTTCACTGAGTTTCTGAACTACTATTTAGATGTTTTCAAACTGATATTAAGCAAAATCAACTGTCATACACTTACCTAACTTGTTTTAAAAAATAGGAGTATTATTATAAAAATTATTTCTCTCCAGCCCTACTTGTCTGTTTCAGATTTCAGGTCCCACTTGGGAGAGTTGGGAGCAGTTTACACACCAGGTGTTGGAGGTCTCATCTCACCTAACTAATCATGCTCCTTATGCTTATTATGAAGGTTCTTCATCAAAGGCAATTAGATATGCTTAAAAAATACACAAAGTCATTTGAATAATAATAATTTGGGTAATAAAGGCATAAACCAAGATCCTAGATGCTTTATTTCTTATGGTTGTAATACATCTTTAAATCACATCGAATCCTTCTTGCAATGCTTGTCATTTAGATTTTTAGAAACCCAAGAGGGCTTCGCGTTGTTCCTTTAGCAGAAGATGAAAGTTTAGGAAGTTTATTAGAGGTAATGACTAGAGATGTCTGAAGATAAAAAATAATGTGGTCTCCTTTAAATTTAATTTTAAATACATTGATAAAAAATTTCTCTGTTCCTTAATTTTGCTTTGATAACATTAAAATAAACTTTTTTATTTATAACTTAATGTATAATTGTTTTTAGGTCTAAGTAAGTATAAGTCTAAGTAACTTTTAAGAACTAGTTCTCAACATCGTCAGATTCAGTTCAGTTCAGTTTAGTCCAGTCGCTCAGTCATGTCTGACTCTTTGCGACCCCATGAATTGCAGCACGCCAGGCATCCCTGTCCATCACCAACTCTGGGAGTTCACTCAAACACGTCCATCAAGTTGGTGACGCCATCCAGCCATCTCATCCTCTGTTATCCCCTTTTCCTCCTGCCCACAATCCCTCCCAGCATCAGAGTCTTTTCCAATGAGTCAACTCTTCGCATGAGGTGGCCAAAGTACTGGCTATAAGATGTTTATTTCAAGTCTTTTTATAGTTTTAGTTCTGAAACATCTTATTTCCAGACAGAAAAATAAGCTATGTTATTAAGGGCTAAATAATATAAAATCCTGTCATATTAACATGTATTTCACATTAGAAACTCTAGTGATTTGACTTGCTGCTTCTAAGGGCCATCAAGTGACAGAAATGCTTCAGTGACAGAAAAGTTAAAAAGCTCTTTAAGGAGACTGGACATGAGAGAGCTTTACTCTAAGGTATTAAGAGGATGGCCTTTTCACTTAAGTGGAGAAAGGCCTGCTTGATTTTGTTATGTAGTGTAGAACTTATTTTATGAGGCGCTAGATTTTATTTGGGTAATGTTAGGTTTATAGCATATGAATGTATTACAATTATTTTTAAACAGTTATTCATAAAGATTCATTTGAGAATGGCCATTCAAAAGTCTATACTTTATTTAAGTCTTTATATTAATTTAAAATAGATAAAAATAAATCCAGGACAAGATATTTTTTGTTATAGGGTAAATTCCCTCATAAAGTCCTAAATCTGCTTATTCCAGGTATACTTATGATTACAGTTTTCCTCAATAAGTAAACTATAGGACTCTCATAATATTGATTATTAAGTATATTTGCTGCCTTTTAAATTTTTTCTTAATATACCAACAAGTTCACTTACCTTTCCACAAAAATTCCAGCTTGAACAACATGCACAATGCTCCGAAATCTTGGTTTTTCCTCAGATTTCTTTTTCATCATCCCCATTTTCCGTGTAAAGGTAGAAGCCAACCAGTCCCGGACTTCTGATGGGACGGAATCTGACTGAATGTCACTGAGCTCATCATCGGTGTCCAGCAGTCTCCTACAAAACATTTATAGTGATTAAACCCATTTATGATAGAACTCCCCAGAAAGCAGGCATAGAAGGAACACACCTCAACATAATGAAAGTCATATATGACAAATCCACAGCAAACAGTATCCTTAATGGTGAAAAATTGAAAGCATTTTCTCTAAAATCAGGACAAGACAAGGGTGCCCACTCTCATCACTACTGTTCAACATAGTTTTGGAAGTCCTAGCCACAGCAATCAGAAGGAAAAGAAATAAGAGGAATCCAGATTGGTAAAGAAGAAGTAAAACTCTCACTGTTTGCAAATGACATGATCCTCTACATAAAAAACCCTAAAGATACCACCAGAAAATTATTAGAGCTAATCAATGAATATAGTAAAGTTGCAGGATATAAAATTAATACACAGAAATCCCTTGCATTCCTATACACTAACAATGAAAAACAGAAAGAGAAATTGAGGAAACAATCCCATTCACCATTGCAATGAAAATAATAAAATACTTAGGAATAAATTTACCTAAAAAAAGACTTATATATGGAAAACTATAAAACACTGATGAAAGAAATCAAAGATGACACAAATAGATGGAGAAATATACCATGTTCATGGATTAGAAGACTCAATATTGTGAAAATGAGTATACTACTCAAAACAATCTATAGATTCAATGCAATCCCCATCAAGCTACCAATGGTTTTTTTCACAGAACTAGAACAAATAATTTCAAAATTTGTATGGAAACACAAGAAACCTTGAATAGCCAAAGCAATCTTGAGAAAGAAGAATGGAACTGGAGGAATCAACCTTCCTGACTTCAGACTATACTATAAAGCTACAGTCATCAAGACAGTATGGTACTGGCACAAAGACAGATATATAGATCAATGAAACAAAATAGAAAGTCCAGAGATAAATCCATGCACCTATGGATACCTTATCTTTGACAAAAGAAGCAAAAATATACAATGAAGAAAAGACAATCTCTGTAACAAGTGTACTGGGAAAACTGGTCAACCACATGTAAAAGAATGAAACTAGAACATTTTCTAACACCATACACAAAAATAAACTCAAAAAGGATTAAAGATCTAAATGTAACACCAGGAACTATAACACTCTTAGAGGAAAACACAGGCAGAACACTCTCTGACATAAATCACACAAACATCCTCTATGACCCACCTCCCAAAGTAATGGAAGTAAAAACAAAAATAAACAAATGGGACCTAATTAAACTTAAAAGCTTTTGCACAATGAAGGAAAATATAAGCAAGGTGAAAAGGCAGCCTTCAGAATGGGAGAAAATAATAGCAAATGAAACAACTGACAAAGAATTAAATTCCAAAATATACAAGCAGCTCATGCACCTCAATACCAGAAAAAAGAACAACCCAATCTAAAAGTGGGCCAAAGAACAAATCAGACAAATCTCCAAGAAGACATACAGATGGCTAATGAACACATGAAAAGATGCTCAACGTCACTCATTATTAGAGAAATGCAAATCAAAGCCACAGTGAGATATCATGTCACTCAGGTCAGAATGACTGCCCTCAAAAAGTCTTCAAACAGTAAATGTTGGAAAGGGTGTGGAGAAAAGGGAACCCTCTGACACTGTTGGTGGGAATGCAAACTAGTACAGCCACTATGGAGAACAGTGTGGAGATTCCGTAAAAAACTGGAAATAGAGCTGCCATACGACCCAGCAATCCCACTGCTGGGCGTACACACGGAGGAATTGAATTGAAAGAGACACGTGTACTCCAATATTCATTGCAGCAATGTTTACAATAGCTAGGACTTGGAAGCAACCTAGATGTCCATCGGCAGATGAATGGATAAGGAAGTAGTGGTACATTTACACAATGGAGTATTACTTAGCTATACAAAGGACTGTATTTGAGTCAGTTCTAATGAGGTGGATGAAACTGGAGACTATTATACAAAATGAAGTAAGTCAGAAAGAGAAACACAAATACAGTATATTAACACATATATATGGAATTTAGAAAGGCAGTAAAAGATGACCCTATATGCAAGGCAACAAAAGAGAGACAGATGTAAATAACAGAATTTTGGACTCTGTGGGAGAAGGCGAGGGTGGGATGATTTCACAGAATAGCACTGAAACATGTATATTACCATATGTGAAATAGATAACCAGTGCAAGTTTGATGCATGAAACAGGGCACTCAAAGCCGATGCTCTGAGAAAACCCAGAGGGATGGGTTGGGGAGGGAGGTGGGAAGGGGGTTTAGAATGGGGAGACACATGTGTACCTGTGGCTGATTCATGTTGCTGTATGTCAAAAACAATCACAATATTGTAAAGTAATTATCCTCCAATTAAAGTTAATTAACATAAAAATGTATAGTGATTAAACTTTAGGAAAAAGTAAAGAAAAACTAATAACAAAGCAAGCAGAGAAATAGGATTTGAAGTATAGCAAATCACTCTCTGATCATCTTTTAATATGAGCTATATCAAAAAATCACTAGGTTAATATTGGGAAAGCTCTGAGTTTCTCAAATTGGTCATCTTTTGAGGGCAAAGACTTGAACAGTTGAGAAGCTTCCCAAACATTTAAGTACAGTGACATCAGTCTGAAGATACTGATTATTAATATCATCAATATATTATTCCAATAATGAATAAAACTAAAATAGGGAAGGGGCTTCCCTGGTGGCTCAGCGGCAAAGAATCCATCTGCCGATGCAGAAGACATGGGTTTGATCCCTGATCCAGGAAGATCCCCTGGAGAAGGAAATGGAACCCATTCCAATACTCTTGCCTGGGAAATCCCATGGACAGAGGAGCCTGGCAGGCTACAATCCATGGGGTCACAAAGAGTCTGACAGTACTTAGTGACTAAACAACAAAATAAGATATGGAAGAGAGTTCATAAGCAGATGTCTATTAAAGGATATATTGGATGGAAAGAAAAAGGGGAATTGAAGTTATAAAAGCTGTCTTCTATTTAATAAGTTTGTGTATACTGAGCACAGAAAGTATACACTATTTGTATAGCCCTTGGAGTTCACAGAAGTCATTCACATGTGTTATTTTATTTTATGTGTAGCCCTAAATTTTAGGAAAATAATAACTTACTCTGTGGATATTCATTCTGTTATCAATAGCACAGATGACAAAGTGAAAAAAAGAAAGATGAAAACAAACGGAAAAGCTCATTTTAGGTGACCTAGCCAGTGTCAAGTGGAAAAGTCAGAGCAAATGCTGTCTGTCTTGAGGGTGCAGATCTGATGGGCTTAGAACTGCTGGCTGAGAAAATCAGCTGTGCAAGGGGGAAATGACCAGGAGCTGAAAGTACTGCCCTGCCACTCTCCAGTATAAGCCCCAGATAGACAACATTGACGGCACTGGCCAGTAATAATAACTGCATTAAGGCTGGGCAGCTCTGGTGATCCAGAACTTCCTAAGGGTCTGAACTGGCAAAACAGTGTGAAAGGCTTAACACAAAATACGCAGAGACTTTAGAGAGCAATTGAACTTTGCCTCCAGGAAGAACGCAGGCGAGCTCTGTCTGTTGTTTGACTATTGTTTCCTTGTGGGTGCACCAATTTACTAACTCAGAGCTATTTTTGGCACACTTCAGCTTTGACCTTTGGGTTCCATTCACTTTGGTAGATTTCTTTTTTTACAGAATGAGGCCTAAGGATTATGAGCCGATGGAGGGAAGGTAGCCAGAGCTGACAGCATGTGCTAAAGCCTCCAGAACAAGCCACATATCATCTCTAGAGAGCAGGGATCAAGGAAAGGGCACAAAAGCAGGAAGTTCATCGAAAGCACCCAAAACTACCAAAAAGAGGCTCAAAAGATAATATGACTTCCTCTGTGTTCCACTGGATTTTATAAATGTTTGGATGACAGTCCTTTGCCAATATTTATTTTTCAAAGTATTAAAAAAGTATGACTGCATTTATGAAATACCTTATGAAAAAATATACACAACTTCAGTGCAGGAGGTACAAAATTACATGTACACACATGAAAATAAAAAAGACATAGTTAGAAGTTAATATTAATACTTACTCTAAATCATATTTAATTCTCATTTGGCTCTTACATTTGGATGATTTTGATTTATACCTAACACATGGACATTGTAATTCAAAGCAAATTGTTTTTTTCCTCTTTTGGTTCATTTAAAATTCGATTCTTCAGTTAATCGCAGCAAGACATTCCACTACACAGTTTGAAAATTTCAGGGCTTATGCCATTTCTATTATTATTGATGCCATTTCTATTATTCCTTATGCAATGATCAAATAAAGCCAAAGAACAGGACAGGTGGAATGGGAATCATTGTGTGTAATCCTATGATGTCGCCACGCTCCAAGAATTCTACTGCTGCCTTGATTTTCAACTACACTGAGTAGAATGACAGACGCACGGTGATGGTTGTCAATTGGTCCTTTGCAAATCTGATGTGGAGGACTTTAGGACTATATGTCCTAAAATCATAAATTATCCATGACAGTTCATCAAACATAATCAAATCAGCTTATGAGAGTTCATATACAGATGTGGTACCCAGGAGTCTAGCAATTCATAGTCATCATGCATGATGTCATTTATTGAGAGGGAAGAACATATAACTTCAGGGGGAAAAAGAGTAATATAGATTAATTAGTGAATATAAAAATAAAGGAACAGAGTGCATAAGGAGAAAAGCATGAAATATTCTAATGTATAAAAAAGCAAATCTCAAAAAAGCAACAAGCAGCTCTGTGACAGTTAATTTTTTATGTTCACACACCTAGCTTATGATGCTGTGCTGTTTGGTCAAACACCAGTCTGGATCTTGTAGTGAAGGTATGTTTTAGATGTGCTTTACATTGAAATCAGTGGACTTTGAGGAAATCAGACTACCCTCCATAATGTGAGTGGACCTGATCCAATCAAAAGCCTTAAACAATAAGAAGGAATCTTGCTTCCAACTACTGTCAGACTCAACATTTACATCTGCCAGAATTTCCAGCCAGGTGTCTGCCTCCTTTAAAGTATAAGTCAGACCATGTGCTTATGTGCTTAGTCATGTTCTACTCTTTGTGACTCTATGGACCATAGCCATGCTCCTCTGTCCATGGAATTCTCCAGGCAAGAATATTGGAGTGGGTTGCTATTTCCTCCTCCAGGGGATCCTCCCAAGCCAGGGATCAAACCCACATCTCCTGAGTCTCCAGAATTGAAAGGCAGATTCTTTACCACTGAGCCACCTGGGAAACCCAACCCAGACCATGCCAATTCATACAGCCCTATGAAGCACACCACAAGCTACATCTCTGCCTGTATCTCTTAACAATTTCTACCTTATTCATTTTGATTCGGTGGTGCTGGCCTCCTTGCTATAATCCTATCTGCCAAGCTTGCGTCTGCTCAGAATCTTTGCACTTGCTGTTTCCCCTGCTTAGAATCTCTTTCTCAAAATGTGTGGATCATTTCCTCACTGCATTGAGGTAGAAAGTGTTTCCTTGACCACCCCCCTACTCAAATAGTAAATATCTTGATTCTTTTTATCCTGTTATAGAATTCTTAGCACTTACCACTGTTAATGTCATGCCATACTTTTACTAGTTTTTTTATTCAAAATGTTTTATCCAGTAGACTATAAAGACAGAGCAGAGAGTTGGTCTGTTCTTATGCACTGTTGTATCACTGGCATCTAGAGCAGTGTATGGCACAGACTGGGGGAGTCAACATCCAGAAATATCTACACGAAACTATTACAAGTGATTACCTTTAGGGAGTGGAGTGAGGATGGAGATAGTATAAGAAGTTTTAGTCTTTTAAAGAGTCCCATATTCTTTGATTGATAAGCACAAAAGCATCCTGAGGGTAGTTCTCTATTATCCATCATCTCTTTATTTATTACCTTTATGTTAATTTGCTCTTGAATGATCTCTTTACAATTTTTGAAGCAAATTATGGGGAAATATTTATTTGACTTGGTAAAAATAAGACATTTTTCTGGATTAAAGACAAGTGTAAGACTGGATACTATAAAAACTCGTAGGGAAAATTCAGGCAGAACACTTTTTGACATAAATCACAGCCATATCTTTTGGGATCCATCTACCAGAGTAGTGGAAACAAGAATAAAAATAAACTAATGGGACCTACTTAAACTTAAAGGCTTTTGCACAGCAAAGGGAACCATAAATGAAATGAAGAGACAACCTACAACGGGAGAAGGTATTTGCAAATGATGTAACTGACAAGGGAACAGTCTCTACTATATGCAAACAGCACATTCAGCTCAAAAACCTAAAGACAATCCAATCAAAAAATGCGTGGAAGATCTAAAAAGGCATTTCTACAAAGACATACAGATGTCCAAAACACACATGAAAAGATGCTCCACATTGCTAATTATTAGAAAAATGCAAATCAAAATTACAATGAGGTATTACTTCACTCTGATCAGAATGGCCATAATTACAAAGACTAAAAATAAATACTAAAGAAAATGTGGAGAACACCTACACTGTTGGTGGGAATGTAAATTGGTGTAGCCACTTAGGATAACAGTATGGAAGTTCCTTAAAAAACTGAAAATAGAACTACAATATGATCCTTCAATCCCACTCCTGGAAGTGTATCTGGATAAATCCGTAATTTGAAAAGATACTGATACATGCACCCCTGTGCTCACTGTAGCACTACTGACAATGGCCGAGACATGGAAGCAATCTAAACGCCCATCAGCAGAAGAAAGGATAAAGAAGATGTGGTACATTTATACAATGGAGTACTACTCAACATAGGAATGAAATAATGCCATTTGCAGCAACATGGATGGACCTAGAGATTATCATACTAAGCAAGCCAGAAAGAGAGACAAATATCATATGATATCACTTATATGTGGAATCTTTAAAAATGATACAAATGAATTTATATCAAAACAGAAATAGATCCACAGACATGGGGGAAAAAAAAAAACAACAACAACTATCATTACCAAAGGGGGAAAAATTGGCGGGAGATAAATTAGGAGTCTGGAATTAACAGATACACATTCAAGCTCATGCTTAGCTGCTCAGTTGTGTCAACCCTTTGCAATCCTCTGGAGCCTGCCAGGCTCCTCTGTTCATGGGATTTCCCAGGCAAGAATACTGAAGTGTGTTACCACGCCCTCCTCCAGAGGATCTTCTCAACCCAGGGATCAAACCACATTTCCTGCATTGGCAGACAATTCTTTACTGTGCCACCTGAGAAGCCCAGAGCGTGGTAAGAAATTCCTAATAAAAACACAAATAAATTGTGAAAGAAAGTGAAAGTGAAGTCGCTCAATCACGTCCGACTCTTCGCAACCCCATGGACTGCAGCCTACCAGGCTCCTCCATCCATGGGATTTTCCAAGCGAGTACTGGAGTGGGTGAAGATAATTAAGTTTGGATAGAAGAAAGTTTAAAGGCAGGGGGATGAAACTTATATGAATTTTTAAAATAAACAGATACACCTAATGGAGCATATTTCTCCTCTCCTCCCTTATTCATTTTTCCTTTCCCTGGCACCTGCCCTGAATGCCCTTTCTTCTGAGCACAACAGCGAGACCTTCAGATTTCATTTGACCATGCTAGATAGAATAAGAAGAAAGCAATGGCACCCCACTCCAGTACTCTTTCCTGGAAAATCCCATGGATGGAGGAGCCTGGAAGGCTGCAGTCCATGGGGTCACGAAGAGTCGGACACGACTGAGCGACTTCACTTTCACTTTCCACTTTCATGCATTGGAGAAGGAAATGGCAACCCACTCCAGTTTTCTTGCCTGGAAAATCCCAGGGATGGGGGAGCCTGGTGGGCTGCCGTCTATGGGGTCACACAGAGTTGGACATGACTGAAGCGACTTAGCAGCAGCAGTAGCAGCATGCTAGATAAGGCATGAATGGAAATTCCAGTATAATATCAAATAGTAATCCTGTAATCCTGGGCTGCTAGAGAGTTATCAGAAATAATTTTTTTATACATTTATCTAAGATGTGAAGATATCTAAATAAGACTATCACAGGTCAAACATTTTAGAGTAGTTTGCCCTCATTTCATTTTTGACATACATTTGTTCAAGTAGCTTGTTAAATGAGATCTCAAATACTATTATGAGTCTTGCTTCCAAAACATCCAACCACTTGACTGCTCTTTATCCTAGGGTTGGATGGCAGGGTGAGCATAAATGTTTATTCCATGAGTGCTCTTAAAAAATGAAAACTTTGTGTTTAAGAAACTTACAACATGAAAACAAAAATCGTTGGTACATTTCCCTTAGGAATTCTTAAAATGCACTATACAGAAAAGAAGGGCCAGGAGTATACATTCAACATGTTAGCACTGTTGACCTCTGAAAAGTGCTTCAGCTGGTGTTTGATGAAACTTTTTTTAGTCCCAGTGGGGTCAATAAAACAAAGTGAGGGGTCCCTAAACATAAGCTGGGGGCCAGTGAGCTGTGAAAACTGACCCTGCCTCCAATCAGCACTCTACTGATCCTTGGGAGCTATTTATACTCCAAATTTTCTCTTGAAATCTGATGACACAATTCCCCAAGGGCTTATATTTTGAACTAGAGAGTTTGTAGGAAAAGGGAATAAAGAAAGAGGCAGCCACGGAAGGAGAGGTCATGGGATTCTGACTCTTAGAATTATATCAGTGAAAACATTTCTGTCCACAGTAGATTCTTGGAAAATAGTTACACTCATGTACCCAAACAGTTATTTCCAGGCATTCAGTGCCCACGCATATACCTATTAAGTATCAAAATTCAAGTGCCAAATGCAATTAGGGGAAACTGATTTAAATTATTCTTATAAAGGACACACTTCAACAAAAAACTAACTCATTCACCTCTTCCTCTAATATTTGCTGGGCCCACAGTAGGAGCACATATCTCTGAATATTTTACCACTAAATATTTAAAGCTATATATCAAGAGAACAAACAGTTACATTTGTTCTATTCTTTTGCCTTTTAATAAGTTTCATAAAAGTCTGACAAGTTAGGTTGGAAACAAGAATTCTCAACTCCTTGTGTGACAGGGCTGCACCCGCCTGCCCGCAGCTCAGGCCCTTGCTGTATGAACAGGTAGATACTGTGGTCCCAGTACAATCTCCGTCAATCCACCCAAGCTTGAAAGAGGCTGCTTCTTGGCCATTCTTTAAGGGTGGAGAGGTGTACACACCAGCAGTATCCTGGGCCCCCTCAGGAGAAAAGACCTAAGGAGGAAGCCCATTAAGACTACGGAGACAGGCTAATAGACATTTGGGTAGAGAACTCTGGGGTCTCAGGGTCAGAATATGGTAGAGGGGCACACTGCACTGGGCAGGGAATTCCAAGATGTGAGTATCCAGCAGGGGAAAAGTCATGAGCTCAGTTTCTTCTTGGCCTTGGAGACCTACTAACCCATGGGAAGGAGCAGACCAAAAGATGGCCATCACTGAACATCCTAATGTGGGGGACAGTGTCCAGGGAAGCAGTTCCACTGGCACTGAGCTAAGGGTGGTACTGGCCTCATATTTGGTGAACACCCTCCAAGTGACTCCTTCTGGGATAACTGGGAGAATTAGAAGTTGATCTTTCTACAGTATGGTTATTCTTTGGAGGTAAGTGGCTCCCTCATAAGCAAGTCTATTAGAATTATTTCTTTAGTTAACACATGCATATGCTCTGAGGTGCCTGCAGCCTCTCCACACACCCGTTCTCCACCAAAAAACCCCAAGACTAATTGTCAAGCTTCACACAGACTTCAGAACCATCTGAGGATGGATTTAATGACAATGTCAGCTAACTTTATTGCTTACTTACTATGAACCAGGCAAGGAGCCACGCTTCACTTCATTTAATTCTCAAAACACCACCATAAGGAAGATATTACTATCAGCACTTTACTGATGAATAAATTGAGGTATAGACACCTTAAGTGATTTGCTCAAATCATACAACTAGAGGCATCCATGCCATTTTTTGAGCTCAAGTCTCTCTGATTTCAGGATCTGAATTTTTAACTGATGAGCTATTCTTTACCTCAAATGTGTGTTTTGTTTACTAAGTGTCCAGACTCCCTTTAAATTCAGACAAAAATATCAGCAATCATTATTCTCTATCCCATCTCTATGTTGAAATTCCAGTTTAAAAATAATTGATCTTAAAAAAATCTTAAAGGACTTTGGTTCACCAGAATTATGATTAGAGGAAGCTTAAATTTGTTTTCCATGACTGGTGTGTTGAATAATTTTCTTAGAGAGAAATATATCTGGATGGTATAATTTCAGGGTACTTTGAAGCGTGATAAATAAATTGAATATCAGGATGGAAAGATGTAATACATTTGAAAAGCCTTGTTGACTTGTTAGGAACCTGTTTCCTGAGTACTAAATACAGTTGAATTAATTTTTCCAGGGCACCACCCATATACATTTATTTATTTATTATTTGCCTTGTTTCAAAAGACTTAAAATGGCAGGCTCACAAATTTATTTCAACAGCTTTTTTTTTATTTGTTTGGTTTTGGTGTTTTGGCAATTTTCTTTTTCTGTCTACCTGACTAGGCCTCTGTGAAAGTTCAGGCCCAAGGCTCTGCACCTCCTCTCTACCCACCAAAGGAAGCAGAGTTCCAGGAACAGGAGGGTCATCACCTGGGACAGGAAAGAGAGCCAGGAAATGTTGGGGGAGGCTCTGAGAAGGGGTTAGGATCTCAGAGAGTCAGGATCAAGACTGTATTTAGGGAGTCAGTTGGGAGATGGAAATGAAGGGAACGGGTAAAGCAGAAAACTGCCCTAGGCCTCACTGATGACTTTTGGCTTCCTACCAGGAAGTCCTTTTGGCTCAAAATATCTTCAAAAATATTCCTCTAGGCTCAAAGCCTGACATTCCACTAATTACCAATTTTTTTGATTAGTAAGCATCCTCTGCAGTTAAGAGAAACTGCCTCAGGAGTTGGAATCCTGGCCTCATCATCTATTAGCTGTGTGGTCTTAGAAACCAACAGTCCATCTTTTGAATCTCAGTTTCTTTGTCAATAAAAGAGAGATAATAATAGTGATAAGTCATGAACTGAGAGTCACTCAGTCATGTCTGACTTTTTGTGACCCCATGACTATAGGCTGCCACACGCCTCTGTCCATGGAATTCTCCGGGCAAGAATACGGAGTGGGTAATCGTTTCCTTCTCCAGGGGATCTTCCCAACCCCAGGGATCGAATTCAAATCTCCCTCATTGCAGGCAGATTCTTTACCATCTGATAATAGAGCTGATAATAATAGTATGTCTAGTGGTGGGGTTGGAGGATGAAATAAGTAAACACACAGAAAGCACTTAGAATAGTGTCTGATACAAAGCAAGCCCTCAGTAACCTCCCAGCCATTTATACACCTGCATGAATTAGTCTAAGCAGATCAATTTATGATGTGCAGTAAAAGGAAGGTATCTTGTGATGGAAGTGTTTCAGACAGTAAAGGAAGAAGTTGGTCAAAGTGGACTTGCAGGAACCAAAGAAAAACTTATGCATTCTGTGGGTTGTAAAGAGGCAGTGGGAGGGATCTCCAAAAATGTTTTTTACCTACTTTAAAATTTTAATGAGTAGAATAGGCAAATTAACAGAGACAGAAAGTAGAATAGAGGTTACCAGGGGCTGAGGGGAAAGGGGGACTGGGAGTTATTGTTTAATGGTACAGAATTTCTGTTTGGGATCATGAAAAGGTTTTGGAAATGGATAGTGATAATAGTTGTACAACATTGCAAATGTACTTAACTCCGCTGAATTGTACACTGAAAATGGTACATTTTGTGTTACATTTTATGACAATTCTACAATACCTACCTAGCATTGATCTTCCTGTCCCACTTTTCAGAGAATGATATGCTGCCTCTTCTAATCAAGGTAATAGACAGAGAGGAGGGTATTCCAAGGTCGATTTGAGTAAGTGTCCTTCCATGGCTCACCAAGTTGCAGGCTGAAGAAAAAAGTTGAGGTTGTGGCCCAGAGATGAAGCCTAAGGCCACGGTTTTCCAGATCTGGGAGAGGTGATTACACTATAGACCAAAGAACAGGCCTCCTCTATGCCCCAAGAGCTGTTGCTCAAAGCACTACTTGTCTCCAATTCAGCGCCCCTTGCCTACTGCTCCTAGTGCATGATGAAATTTCCTGGTTTGGGGAGGCATTTTAGCCCCCAAGCTTCATATACAACTTGGGGCAATATTTGGGCCACACTCCTTTGATAAGGCCTCAAAATTCTAGCCATTAAATTTCTAACATTCTCTATGTCTGCATGTCTGTTCAGTTGTGTCCAACTCTTTGTGATCATATGGACTGTAGCTGCCAGGTTCCTCTGTCTGTGGAATTTTCCAGGTAAGAATACTGGAGTGGGTTGCCATTTCTTCCTCCAGGGGATGTTCCTGACCAAGCGATCAAACCCATGTCTTCTGAGTCTACTGCATTGGCAGGTGGATTTTTTACCTCTGAAGCCACAAGGTAAGCCCAACATTCTCTGTATATCTTTCCTATTGAAGCCTAATTCGACATTCTCTTATAAGTGTGGTCTCTGGACTGGCAGAACTGGCAGCAACTGGGAACTTATTAAACCTGGAACTTCAAGGGCTCTAGTCCAGACTTGTTGACTTAACAAGCCCTCCAGGTGATTCTGATGAAAACTTTGAGAACTGCTCTCACCCATTCATGGTGTGCCAATCAATGGAAGATCATGCCCAAGGAAGTAAGATTTAATCTTTTTCTGCAACGTGGACTTAGCAGTACTGATTATTTCATATGCTCACTATTCCACTATGAGAGAAGTGAGTGAACAATATAGGAAGGAACTAGCAGAAGAATCTCAGTAAAAGTATCTTAATTAATAAATCTTTAAGCTCATTTTATGAACAAGAATAATCTGTACGTTACTTAACTGAAAAATAGGAGAGTCAATTTCTCAATTTTTAGGATCTATTCTCTTAGAAACTCTTAAAATGCACTGCAGTATTATTAACTATAGTCACCATGCTATACAGAGGCACCAAATTCTCGGGGAGCAGAGAATGGATACTAAAAAGAGCTGGGATATATCTGAAGGACAGGGGTGTGAAGAAAGACAAGGAATATATTTCTTTCTAAACCTATGAAGCTGAAAGACTAAGGGCAAAGACAAGGAGTTAACAATAGCCAAACAGAATAGCAAAATAATTATCAATGTATATAGCGTCCTTCATAGATAGTTGTTGAGTAAGTGAATAAATGTATAAAAACATAGGCAGAGAGTCTTTGGTCTTAGAGGCTATAGAATATTGAGATACTTACAGTAGTTAGGTGAGGAATAAAATCATTTTCATTCAGGTCTTGCTCCATGTGTGAAAAGATACTTGTATTAAAAAAAAAAAAAGATAATCTCACAATTAAATTTTTTTCTGTTACCCTGGCCATATATTTAGCCATGTCTTCATTCACTGACTTTTTATATGTGACACAGAATAACCTGGGGAGGAAAAACTCCTGTTCCTGGATTTAAGTTTCAAAAATCTAGTTCCCAGAGAAGGAGCAAAGGCCCAAAGATGATGGAAGAATATGTGATGCCTCAGAGCAGAGTTTCCATTCCTATTATCATCCAAAGATGCCCTACGTTAATCAGGAAGACAGAAGAGATCTTGAGAAAGGACGCTTGAGTCCAACCTGAAATTCTCCAAACCAAGTCAAACACTGAGTGGGGAAATAGCACATCCCAGTACATTTCTGGGATCCTGGAGCAGAAGGATGCTAGATGCCCTGCCCACCCACTAACTGCACCTTTTTATTTTAATAAGAAAAAACAAGTCTCCGACATTCAGTACCTGGTACTTACCCAAGAACCACCCGTGCTATTTAACTGTATCATGGGGTCAATATATTTCATCATTTGCCTTGGAAACTCAATCAACCTCTTGCCTTGTTTCATGGGAAAATATGTTCTAAATAGTTATCTTAGATATCTTAGATAACACATTTGTGTTAGGACTTATTATTAGGATAAGGTGACTGTCTACAGGGTTTGATGATTAATAACATAGGCTTTGGAGCAAGGGAGATCTTTAAGGCTATAAGGATGCTCTCACTAGCAAGTGACATCCAACCTAACCCTAAGTGGCTTAAATAATTGGGGGACTTATTATTTTTCTTAACAGGAAAGTTGAAGATAGGAAGACTCCAGTAGGGACTTTTTAAAAAATCAGTAGTCAACAGTATCATCAAGGACTCAGGTTTCCTCCATCTTTCTGTGCTGCCAACTTTAGTGTTAGGTTGAGCTCTAAGCTTGCAGCCAGATAGTTGTATCCTTTTCAAGCATCATACCCAGATACAATACCCAGAAGCAAAGGACTCCTTTTCCACGGGAGGAAATCTTTTGATGAACCCCCATTTGTCTCATTGGCCAAAATTATATCACGTGTCCATGTCCAAACTTGCTGGTTAGGGAGCTGAGGACTAATTTCTGATTTGGATCAATTAGGATATACCCATCCTAAGGCTGGGTCTAAGACTGGTCTCCCATGAATCACTGGCTTTCCAGAGAAGAGTGAATAATTGAAAAAAGAAAAAAGGGTTCTATTACCAAGGAAGAAAAGAAAAGATGTTCGTAATCTCCATCTCAGTTTGAACTTGTCTCTGACACATAATACTTATATGATTCTAAGCAATTTAATTACTTTTTTATGTCTCACATTTTTAACTTTATAGTGAAAATAATATACGTATTATAGAATTTTTGAGACATGAAATCATATATGCAAATTGCATAATGTATTGCCTTGGATATAATTATCTGTCAAATAATCTTGTTATTAATATCATCATTAGAAAAGAATAACATTAAAAAGTTTATCTTTTTCAAACTCAGGAAATATTCATTTATATTTTATTGACCCAAAATATCACAACAGTAAGCTCATACCTAATACGTGGAGCTTTTTATGTCAGCCATCTCTCAAAAGATCTGGTCAGATTTTTTTCCCCCTTTCACTAGTCAGGCTGTTTTTGAAAGTTTGCAGAAAGTAACACATCACAGATGGCAAAAAACATGAAAATCAACCAAAAGTTATTGCAACTTTTTCTAAGCCTGGTTTTCACACTCCATCTACAGGGTGAGAACAGCCTACAACACAGCACTCCAAACAGCCACCCCTCCCTACAGCTCACACCATAAAAATGGAATTCATAAAAATCATAATTTGCTTTTAAATGGTTCACCGAACTCCAGCAATGTCTTAGCACATACCCTTCAAACTGATTTCCTTAGGGACACCTCCAAATGGAATGAGGATGTACAGCTTGGAAATATCACCTCTGTCTTGTTTTGCTACCCTCAAAGCATCAGAGAGAGGTCATTCCAGAGTAATCAAAACAGAAAGATTTGTCTCTTGATATCATTTTGTCCTGATTCACCAAGGCTTATAGTCAGCACTAGTCATCAGTGTTTTGGCAACGAGAGTTTGTTTAAGGTAATTTTGTTGGCTTTTCTTTTATCTGTAATTGAAATGTTAAAGAAAGGTGTTTATTAGTCCAGCTCTTTTCTTTTCTCCATCTTCCCTACTCTGCCTCTAAATGTCTGAGGATTACACAAGAGTCAGTGATTAATCACTCAGGGTTTGCTCTCTACTTCATATTGATCTCTGAGTTTTAGGGTCCATGGTCTGTAATTTTTGTCAAAATTATTACCATACTGTTACTCTTGCTGAGCAACTGAGTTTAAAACCAATGCTTACTAGCCTTTTTGATTTTATTGTGCTATGCATGTTTTGCTTATTTGAAGATCCTTAGATATGTGCTATAGTTAGCTCCATTTCACCTTCATTTTCTACCTATGCTTGGCTATTTGTCTCCTTTCCAAGATAACTTAAGACTAACTTCTTTTTTACTAAAGTATAGTTGATTTACAATGTTGTGTTAATTACTACTATACACTGACTCAATGCACATGAGTTTGAGCAAGCTCTGGGAGATGGTAAAGGCAAGGAAGATGGTGAAGGACAGGGAAGACTGGCACGCTGCAGTCCACAGGGTCGCAAAGAGTCAGACACAACTGAGCAACTGGACAACAACAACAAATACAGCAGTGATTCAGTACATTTTTCTGCAGGCTTCCTTGGTGGTTCAGCAGTAAAGAATCCGCCTGCCAATGTAGGAGACATGGGTTTGATCCTTGGGTCAGGAAAATCCCCTAGAGAAAGGCATGGCAAACCACTCTAGTATTCTTTCTTGGGAAATGCTGTGGACAGAGGAGACTGGTGGGCAAGAGTCCATGGGGTCCCAAAAGATTTGGACATGACTTAGTGACTAAACAACAACAGCACACTTTTAAAATATTCTTTTTCATCATAGTTTATCATAGGATAATGAATATAGTTCTCCATGCTATGCAGTAGGACCTTGTTTCATGCATTCTACATATAAACACTTATATCTGCTAACACAAGGGTGCCTATATCTTTTTGAATTATAGTTTTATCTGGATACATGCCCAGGGTGGGGTTACTGGATCATATAGTTATTCTATTTTTGGTTTTCTGAGGAATCTCCATTCTGTTTTTCACTGTGGCTACACTAACTTACAAAGAATAACTTCTTGACCTAATCTTTCCATAGTTACTATTTCTCTTTAACCTGAATCTCTTTTTTATCTTAAGGTTCAAGGAAGGTTTCTGTTCTAAAAAAAAGCATGAAAAAAAAATTCATTCCTATTAAATAGACTGTTATATAGCTGCTTTTTCCTATGGGCTAGGAAATACTTGAAAAATAATCTAAGCTTATTTCTTCTAGAGACATTCCACTTCAATTCCTCGTATTAACATAATATGACTGGTGGCTTTTTCTCTTCGTGAAACTCCATTTCAGAGGCATCAGGACTCTCCTAACTGCATTCAATGGTTCTTCTGTGGCATTTTGATTTACCCTTTTTAGCAACCCTGTTTTTGCTACTCCAGATTCTCCAGATATGCTTTCTTCAGTCTGTAATTCCTGAGTGTCCTCTGAAGTTGCTCCATTCCTAACTTTAAATGGTGTGTTCCCACACAACATATTGAATTATCATAGGCATTCTGATTATAAAAACAAAAAAAACAAAACCTGAGACTCCTGGATTATAATCCCTAAATTCACATCTCTAACTGGCACCATATTTCTGAGCTCTAGAGTCCATATATCTAGCACATTCCAGACCCCCCTTTTTTAAACCTTAATTCCTTCCATTAGAAGCCATGTCTTTGAGAACAGGCATAGGGAGTTTTGCTGGGGAACTAAATTTATTAATATTAAGTAATTCCAACCATACCTGGTTTGGAATCTTAACTCTACAATTTCTATCTGATTTTATATCCATGTTCTTGTTATGATTTACTGCTGCTAATTAGTGTTTCCTGTTGTAATCTTTCAGTGTGCTTGGGTTTTTCTCTCACTTCAAATATCCCTGTTTCTTGTTTATGGTATTAGTCCTCATTCCTCTATTTATCTTCCCAGTTCTTGACTCGTTTTTAATGACCAGCTATCTGCACAGTTGTACTCTGGATTCTGATGAGCGATGTGTCTGGTATTCACTTCACATACTCAGTAGATATTTGTGTTATAAGTGAACATTCCTTAGTAAATTCTAGTACATGATGATTTCAAGGGACTTAGACTTCAAGGTGCTCTGGATTTCAGTCTATTTCTAGCAGACTAACTTCTTCAATTACTGATTTATATCCATGCAGTCTTACTCAGATAATCTCTCAAAAGTAAGGACATTTAGATGTAGTAAGACATAGGAGCAAATTAAAAATTTTTTTTAAAAAATCAAGATGGGTATCCTATTAAAGTTTGTTTCCCATCAGTTTGCACTCCGTTCTCTTTTCCTGGTAACTTAAGCCCACCTGACTTCATTTCTCGGGATCAAAAATTGCTGTCAATAAATTATTTGATTTTTTAAAATAAATTACATATCTTATTGTGTTATGTACCCAGAAGTCTCTGCATTTATTAGTACAACAAAAAGTTATTATTATTTAACTTTTAGTGGTGTAAGTCACTCAGGGGTGTCAGACTCTTTGTGAACCCATGGACTGTAGCCCGCCAGGTTCCTCTGTCCATGGGATTCTTTAGGCAAGAATACTGGAGTGGATTGCCATTCCCTTCTCCAGAGGATCTTCCCAACCCAGGGATTGAACTTGGATCTCCTGCCTTTAAGGCAGATTGTTTACCGTGTGAGCTACAGGGAAGTCCCAATTTAACTTTTATGAAGTCCCAATTTAAACTTTATAATTTAACTTTTATTCTGTCAGATATGGTGTTACACTTAATCCTCAAGGCAAAACTGTGCAATTAGCACTGTCATTATTGTTAATCTACAAACATAAAGCTAAGAAATATAGAAGTTAAGTCACTTGCTTAACTCTTAAGAAGAGAGTATTAAGTGTAGCATCCCGACTTTGAACAACCCACTCTTTCTGAATTTGGAGTCTGTAATCAAACAGTGGTAATTGTAAGACTTAGATTGATTCACATTAAGAAAATAAAGTTATAAATTGTGTTGTGTGTGTGTGCTAAGTCACTTCAGTCATGCCTGACTCTTTGCAACCATGGATGGTAACCTGCCAGGCTCCTCTGTCCATGGGATTTTCCAGGCAAGAATACAGGAGTGGGTTGCCATGTCCTCCTCAAATTGTATTGCAGGGCAGTATTAATAAGCATAATTTCCATCATTTAAAGTGTATCTCCCAGCCAGCTGCCTACCCTCATGAATAGCAATTTATGAGGTCAAGGATGGTACTTTTCCTGGCAATATCCAAATCTAAATAAGGACAATCAAACAGAAGCTTTTTGTAGGTCACATGTTTCTGGATTTTAACTGTACAGCTTTGAAAAATAAAAGCCTCTAGTGATACATCTGAAAGCAGGATCATAAAATGCTGGTATTTGCATGTGAAAGTGTTTTGTCAAAAACAGTCATATTCATTAAGGAATTGTGCTATAATTCCTGAAAGAAAGTCAGAATTTTAATTCTATAAGAAATTGTTTTTTACTCTCACTGTTTGCAGATGACATGATCCTCTACATAGAAAACCCTAAAGACTCCACCAGAAAATTTCTAGAACTAATCAATGATTATAGTAAAGTTGCAGGATATAAAATCAACACACAGAAATCCCTTGCATTCCTATACACTAATAATGAGAAAACAGAAAGAGAAATTAAGGAAACAATTCCATTCACCATTGCAACAGAAAGAATAAAATACTTAGGAATATATCTACCTAAAGAAACTAAAGACCTATATATAGAAAACTATAAAACACTGGTGAAAGAAATCAAAAAGGACACTAACAGATGGAGAAATATACCATGTTCATGGATTTGAAGAATCAATATAGTGAAAATGAGTATACCACCCAAAGCAATTTATAGATTCAATGCAATCCCTATCAAGCTACCAACGGTATTCTTCACAGAGCTAGAACAAATAATTTCACAATTTGTATGGAAATACAAAAAACCTTGAATAGCCAAAGCTATCTTGAGAAAGAAGAATAGAACTGGAGGAATCAACCTGCCTGACTTCAGGCTCTACTACAAAGCCACAGTCATCAAGACAGCATGGTACTGGCACAAAGACAGAAATATTGATCAATGGAACAAAATAGAAAGCCCAGAGATAAATCTACGCACCTATGGACACCTTATCTTTGACAAAGGAGGCAAGAATATACAATGCAGAAAAGACAATCTCTTTAACAAGTGGTACTGGGAAAACTGGTCAACCACTTGTAAAATAATGAAACTAGAGCACTTTCTAACACCATACACAAAAATAAACTCAAAATGGACTAAAGATCTAAACGTAAGACCAGAAACTATAAAACTCCTAGAGGAGAACATAGGCAAAACACTCTCTGACATACATCACAGCAGGATCCTCTATGACCCACCTCCCAGAATATCGGAAATAATAGCAAAAATAAACAAATGGGACCTAATTAAACTTAAAAGCTTCTGCACAACAAAGGAAACTATAAGCAAGGTGAAAAGACAGCCTTCAGAATGGGAGAAAATAATAGCAAATGAAGCAACTGACAAACAACTAATCTCAAAAATATACAAGCAATTCCTACACCTCAACTCCAGAAAAATAAATGACCCAATCAAAAAATGGGCCAAAGAACTAAACAGACATTTCTCCAAAGAAGACATACAGATGGCTAACAAACACATGAAAAGATGCTCAACATCACTCATTATCAGAGAAATGCAAATCAAAACCACTATGGGGTACCATTTCACACCAGTCAGAATGGCTGCGATCCAAAAGTCTACAAGCAATAAATGCTGGAGAGGGTGTGGAGAAAAGGGAACCCTCTTACACTGTTGGTGGGAATGCAAACTAGTACAGCCACTATGGAGAACAGTGTGGAGATTCCTGAAAAAACTGGAAATAGAACTGCCTTATGATCCAGCAATCCCACTGCTGGGCATACACACTGAGGAAACCAGAATTGAAAGAGACATGTGTACCCCAATGCTCATCGCAGCACTGTTTATAATAGCCAGGACATGGAAGCAACCTAGATGTCCATCAGCAGATGAATGGATAAGAAAGCAGTGGTACATATACACAATGGAGTATTACTCAGCCATTAAAAAGAATACATTTGAATCTGTTCTAATGAGGTGGATGAAACTGGAGCCTATTATACAGAGTGAAGTAAGCCAGAAAGAAAAACACCAATACAGTATACTAATGCATATATATGGAATTTAGAAAGATGGTAACAATAACCCTGTATACGAGACAGCAAAAGAGACACTGATGTATAGAACAGTCTTTTGGACTCTGTGGGAGAGGGAGAGGGTGGGATTATTTGGGAGAATGGCATTGAAATACGTATAATATCATATATGGAACAAGTCACCAGTCCAGGTTTGATGCACGATACTGGATGCTTGAGGCTGGTGCACTGGGAGGACCCAGAGGGATGGTATGGGGAGGAAGGAGGGAGGAGGGTTCAGGATGGGGAACACATGTATATCTGTGGCAGATTCATTTTGATATTTGGCAAAACCAATACAATATTGTAAAGTTTAAAAATAAAATAAAATTTAAAAAAAAGAAATTGTTTTTTATTTTTTCTACTCAAATCATATTTCAAGAGAGATTTTGTGCTTTGATTTATCTTCTTAACTGAAATCCTGCAGTTGTTAAAGCTTAGTGGGAAAAGGTAATGTATGTATGTATGTATATGTGTGTATAGGGGGGATTTAAACCAATTTATAATTTCTGTTCTATCCTGCTTTATCATGTTTTAATCTTTTTTTGTGGTTCAGCCACCTCCAAATGCCTCTCTTGAATACTTACTGAAACAATTTTTTTCTAGAAAAAGAATTTTCTAATAAAAAATCTCAGAAGTTATCAGTATTTTTAAAGTTTAAAAGAAACTAAATGCTTATTCAATTATCTCTGTTTTACTAATATCCCTAAGGCAAATGCAGTTTTAAAAATTATATACACATGGCAACAAAAAGTATCCTCAGCTTGCTGCTGTGTCTTACTAAGTGAAAGTGAAAGTTACTCAGTTGTGTCTGACACTTTGAGACCCCATGGACTATAAGCATATGGAATTCTCCAGGCAAGAATACCGGAGTGGGTAGTCATTTTCTTCTCCAGGGGATCTTCCTAACCCAGGGATTGAACTCAGGTCTCCAACACTGCAGGAAGATTCTTTACCAGCTGCAGGTGGATTCTTTACAAGGGAAGCCCCAAAATACTGGATTGGTTAGCCTATCTTTTCTCCAGGGCATCTTCCCAACCAGGAATCAAACCAGGGTCTCCTGCAGAGCAGGCAGATTCTTTACCAACTGAGCTATCAGGGAAGGCCTGTATCTTACTAAGTCTATAGGAAATCAAGCAGTATCAAGTATTTTTCCTCTAAAATTTCTTGAGCTGATATTTTAATCATCAAACTAGTCTTAGAAGATACATACAAAGTAATGTCCGGTATAAGCAGTAGCATGATGACAAATAGTTAACCACATATTCACCAGGAAAAAAAAAATCCTGATTTGTATCATTTGCCAATTTTTATAGTATAAATACTCTACCTATAGGCAATTTCAAGCAAACGATGTTGAAGGCAGAGTTGAGAAAAGATGTAACCATAGTCAACAAACCAATGGGCCTGACAATCCTGACAGCATGTGAGCTTTCATCAAAACCTCCAGGAAGTCTCTGAAATCACTCTTTTATCAGATGTGAATAAAAGGATACAGATGAGAATTGTGCTTAAAGCCAGTCTTTAGAGTCAGCCTGCCAAGACCTAACTCCACTCTTTAAAGTATCCTCTGTGTTATCTTGTATAAGCCATCTAACTTTCCTGTGACTCTCTTTGCTCATATGTAAAATGGTAATAATATAAGTTTTAATCTCATTAGAATTCCTATGATTATTAAATGAAATAGTGCATTAAAGTGCTTAGAAGAGTTCTTGGCATATAGCTATAATAATAGGCTATTAGTAATAAATGTTAGGGACTATTTTTCTAGAATTTACAATCTAACTATCAGAATATTTTACACATTGTCATCTAAATCTTTCACAGTTCATTGAAAACCATCCTGCTTGATAACAACACTCTGAGAGGAGCCAGTTATAGAGGGAAGAGCACTAAGAAAGATGTCATGCCTTACTCACTAGTCCCAGTTTTGCTGAAGTCTAGGTTTGTGGCCTTTGGCAAACCAGTTTACTTCAGGAGCTTTGGTTCTTTTTTTTTTAAATTTTATTTTATTTTTAAACTTTACAATATTGTATTAGTTTTGCCAAATATTGAAATGAATCCGCCACAGGTATACCTGTGTTCCCCATCCTGAACCCTCCTCCCTCCCCATACCCTCCCTCTGGGTCGTCCCAGTGCACCAGCCCCAAGCATCCATTAGTAAAATACAGAAAGTAATGGTCACCCTGCCAACTACACAGGACTGTGGTGAGACTGCTATAAGTTAATGAAACTATGAACTCTTCTTGGAAGATGGTACATACGTGGGGTGTTATTATTAATCCAATTTAAAATTCATGATGCCATTGAGGATTAAAATAAAAGAGTGAGAAGTTTTGTGTCATTTGAGTAAACATTTGGAAATAATGTATTGTTAAGATCTAGGATGTTTTGTTGTATTGTAAAGATGAAAAAACCCCACATTTGTATCCTGAAGCAGTGAACCATTTTTTTCTTCCCACAAAAGAGCAAGTTTCAAATGAAAATGTTTAAATGAATTAAGGATCCTGGGGAACTAAGTTAAAAATATCCATGTGATCATAATTTTCTAGGAAAGGAAATATAAAGGAAAAATTAATAAATAAAGCACATAATATTCTGTCAAATTGGATAGTATTACATCATTACAAGATGAATACTGTAAATTTCCAAATAATTATTAAAGGCAAAATTTCATAAGTTTTATAAATAAGTATAAAAAATGAAATGTCCAAGACAGATTGAAGAAATTTTAAATTAAGTTCAGTCAACTTGTAAACAAGAAAAACCACACACAAAAATGAAGGCTAGGAAATTATGAAAAATACTTGATTTTTTTAAAAAGTTACACATTGAATCTCTGTTCATGTATAAGAATCATATACATTTATGTACACTTAGTGAAAGTTAACTAAAAATCATTCTAAAAGTGTGCCTATGATTTTTTCTCTTAATTTATGACTTCACACTGTGCTTTAACAGACTTCTGTTCTAGAGAATAAGAATCTCTGTGCAGCCTGATCTTCACCACACCCTTTTCTACCAGTTATCAGTAAAAATTCTTACGGCCTAAAATTTAAATGTTGGTATATGATATGGGAAGATCAAGCTTCCTTGTTGAAGGGAAAAATCAAAATGAAAGTTATGAATAGTATGTTATCTTCTATGAGAGCCAGAGGGAAAATATGAAATAAAAATTTGTAAGAAATCACTGAAAATATTCATAAGAAATTTATGAGTTAGGGAACTTGAGTAGACTAAGAAACAGGTGGATAAAGACTTTCATAAGGTACCATTTTATATTGTTTTGATTTTTGATTTGTGAATTTATTACCTACTAAATGACATTATTGTGTGTGTGTGTGTGTAAGTCCAGTACACCTCAATCTCACATCTGATTTAACACTTCTCACCTGCCCCGCACTCAGGCCTGACAAGGCAGAGACGCCGGCAGAGTAGACGAGTGTGATGGACTCATCCTCCACGTCTGGTCCCCTGTCCCACTCACTATGCAGCTTCTTCTTGTTCAGCAATATGGTGGGGAAGACAGGGGTCAAAGGGTCTTACAAGACTGGTGGGTTTGTTGTCATCTGTGTGACAACTACGCAAATGCTGGTTACCTTTTCTCTCCTGAGGAGCTTTTGTGCTTCCTTCAGAGACAACACCCTACACCAACTGGGTATCTTGTTCTTTGATATTTATGCTGAATTTTCGATTCCTACTCTGTCTTCTGTTTCAACAATCACCCAACAAAGTCTGGTTTTCACCCTCTGAAATCCGTATCTGTTGCACAATGCCTTCAAAAGACCTCTCCTCCACCTGCCTCTCGACTTTGAAAAACTCAGTACCTTTTCTGTACTAACATCTGGAAGTACATGTCTCTCTCTCAACAGGATCCCTCTACAGTTGTCCTTTAGGCCAAGGTTTCTTAACCTCTATGGTATTAACATTTGGGGCTAGAGAATTCTTTGTTGTGGGGATTTTCCTGTGCATATTATGATGTTTAGTGGCACCCTTGGCTTCTACCTGTTATAACACTAGCTAGCCCCCATCAGCCAAACCAAGAGTCTCCAGAAATTGCCCTATGACACCTTGAAAGCAAATGGCCTGATTGAGAGCCACAGGACTAAGGTAACAATCCTCTTCAAATGAATTCCCATTTCCGAATCTCCTTTTACCACTCTGGTATTAATAATTATCAGGCTGGATGATGGAGATTATCAAATACACACGGGGAACTGCTGCTCGGCAAGCCCTTATACAGTGTCTGATAGATGCCTCTCATGATAATATATGGACATGTGACACCCATTTTCTCAGAAGGAACGCAAATCTTGAGATAAGAGGGAAACTCTTACATTAGTAAAAATCAGTGTAAGCCTACATCTATCTCTGACATTTAAAACTCTGGGCCTAAGGACTGTGAGAGCAGGGGGAGAGGAGACTTTAATTTGTTTATTACTTTATCGATCGACTGTTTTGTATTATTCAAGCATTTAGATTAAAATCTGTATTTTTTAAAAGAAAGAATTTTAGTTCTTAACATAGCTATATCAAGAAGAACATTTTAATTTTTAATAAGATTTTGATTTGGGTTTCTTAGCCAAGATATGAAAGCAGGGTCAAGAAAAAGGGGAAAAAAAGGAGACAAGCAAAAAAGTTAAAAGGGCAAGGAGGTTAAAACTTACCTTGTTTCATCAATATAAACTGCTTCCAACACAGATGCTGCATATTCAATATTCTTCTTTAGGTCGATGACGTTAACATCACCTTTTTCCAGCTGCTTCACTAAGCATCTTAGTCTATTTCAAAAAGTAGCCAAAAAAAGAAAGAGAAAGAGATTTATCATGACTATAAGGAAAAGAGTCAATATTAAATATACAAATTGGGTTAAACTTTCAACTTATCTTTCCAGGTTATTAAATAGCAATATTTTCAGGTATATTTGAGGTATAACTAAGGCCAATCTTTATCACTTAAACAACTATCAGAAATTATATTCACCTCTCAATAATATTCGGAGAAGGCAATGGCACCCCACTCCAGTGTTCTTGCCTGGAGAATCCCAGGGATGGGGGAGCCTGGCGGGCTGCTGTCTATGGGGTCGCACAGAGTTGGACACGACTGAAGTGACTTAGCAGTAGCAGCAGCAGCTCAATAATATTAGGGCTATAGGTTGCAGGTTTATGTACCATATTTCAAGCATAGTTTTTCTGAAAATTCAAACAATATAGGTATTTTCATACAAGAATTCCTAATACTAGAATTTATTCTATGGTTGTTGTTCTTCTTCAGAGTTGGCGCTAAGAAATATTTAACAGGTACTCTTTTGACCAATATTGTATCAATTATTCACTGTTTATAGCAGTAGAAATAAAAATAAAAGGCAAAAGATTCAAGAAAATATAATTAAGAGGAGAAAAAAATATATGTATACAAGCTTAGTGTTTTTATTGCAATGATTTTTCAGTTAAGGCAAAACTACAAAATATTTTCTCATGTTTTTGCCCATAGAATCATGTATCACAACCGTTTGAGAAATTTTAAAGCATTTCTGGATTTCTGACTCAGAAATTGTGATGTAATTAATACTGTTGTTTTAAGCCACTACATTTTGTAATAATTTTTTAGGCAGAAATAGATATCTCAGGGAGTGAAATAATACAAATTACCTCAATAATTTTCTAATACTTTTAGAAATTTCTATGCATTAACTATAAACCAAGTGTTTCTAAAGATACTTCCCTTTACTAACAACAGAAAACATATTCTTTAGCCACTATACACTATAAATAAGAATTGCGAATACAATTCACCCATTTTCCTGTCAGCAGGCAGAATTTAATTCCTTGAGAAAAGATATTTCAGAGAGAATGGAATACATCTACTTTTAGGCACAGCCTTAAAGATAGTGTAAGAGATTCTCTGAAAACTTACTTGAGTGATTTCCAATACCAAGGTTTAGGGTATCAAGACAAGTTAAAAATTTCAGCAATGGTATTTTACATTTCTTCATCCATAAGAAACTTTATTTCTCCACAGAAAAGAGCCACACCTAGCTTAAAACTTCTTATCCAGGCAGCTACAATTGCTTTTTGTACCACATACTTTTGTATGAAAAAATATTAGCAGACAACAACACTGCAAAATAAATTCCATGTGTCGGTAAGTGTCTTATTTGTCCAGAGTAAGCAAAGCAGAACAAAATAAATATCAATGACTAAAACAGGTTACTTTGAAAGGGAAAATTACGCCTGGCTCTGAGGCTTGTGTAAAATACTGAATATGATAATAATGGAGCAACACATAGAGTTTTAGGGGATTTTTGTAATTCTATAATCCAAACACATTACTTAGTATAATTTCCTTTTATGTAGAAAGTAAAAGAAAAAGTTTCATACTTTGAAACAGCTTAAAAATACACCACTCATATATCCTTAGCACTTTAGGGATAAGAGGGAGATGCCTCACCTGCAAAAGTCTAAAAAATCTGGCTAATGTCATAAATAATGCTAAATGACTGAATGCTTTCCTTCCAAAATCAGGAACAAGACTCTACTCTCACCACAGATATTCATAATTGCACTGGATCTTTCAGCCAAAGCTACAAGGCAAGAATAAAAGGTATTCATGTTGGAAAGAAAGAAATAAAACTGTCTTTGTTCACAGAAAATGTGATTGTCTAAGTAGCAAATCTGATGAAATATACCAAAGAGTTACTAGAAGTGATAAAATGTAATAAATGATTTTAACAAGTTTACAATATAAAAAGATGCAAAAATCAATATCATGCTATACAATAATAATGAACAATCTGAAATTAAAATATAAAGCAATACTATTTACAATAGTTCTGAAAATGTAAAATTCCTAGCCATAAATGTGACAAAGTATGTGCAAGCCCTATACACTGAAAACTACAGAACATTGTTGAAAGGAAAAACCATAGATCTAAATAAATGGAAAGATACACCCATGCTTACGGATTGACTCAATATTGTTTTCATGTCATTTCTCCAAAAATTTATTTATAGATTCAATGTAACCCCAGTAAATATCCCAGCAGGCTCTCTTGTTATTGTATATATTGACATGCTGATTCTGAAATTGACATTGAATCAGGGAGCTAGAATAGTCAAATTTAACAAAAAGAACAAAGCTGGGGAATTTACACTACTTCAAGAGATTCTAAAGCTACAGTAGTCAGTACAGTATAAATGGCACAATACACTGCATTATTAGCACCCAGATAATACAACAGATAAATCAATAGATTTATAAAGTTAAAAACAGACCCACAAATATATAGGTAATTTATTTTGGGAAAAGATGAAAAGATAATTTAGAGGAAAAAGGATAACCTCACAAGTTATGCTGGATAATTAGAAATATCCATGTGTAAAAGGAACTTTGTTCCATACCTGCATCACAGATCTAAATGCATATCCTAAAACTATAAACATAGAAGAAAACATAGGACAAAATCTTTGTGATCTTGGGTAAGCCAAAGATGTCTTACATACAACTGCTGCTGCTAAGTCACTTCAGTCGTGTCCGACTCTGTGCGACCCCATAGACGGCAGCCCACCAGGCTCCCCCGTCCCTGGGATTCTCCAGGCAAGAACACTGGAGTGGGTTGCCATTTCCTTCTCCAATGCAGGAAAGTGAAAAGTGAAAGTGAAGTCGCTCAGTCGTGTCCGACCCTCAGCGACCCCATGGACTGCAGCCTTCCAGGCTCCTCCGTCCATGGGATTTTCTAGGCAAGAGTACTGGAGTGGGGTGCCATTGCCTTCTCCGCTTACATACAACACCTGCGATGAAATAATAAGTTGAATTTCACCAATATTAAGAACTTCAAGCCACAGACTGGGAGAAAATATTTGTATATCATATATCTGATAAAGGATTTTCAGAAAACATGTTAAGAACTTGCAAACCTCAATAATAAGATAAATGATCCAATACAAAATCTGCTAATGATTTTTTTGTACCACCAAAAATGATATATTCATGGCAAACATGAAAAGATGCTCAAAATCAGTAGTCACCAGAAAAATTCAAATTAAAACAATAATGAAATATAATCAAATACTTTTTAGAATGACTAAAATTAAAATAACTGATCATACCAAATACTGGCAAAGATGTGAACAATTTAAACTACCACACACAGCTTCTGGGAATGTAAATAAGTACAATCAATTTGGAAAACAATTGCCCAAAAAGTTAACACGTATCTGTCGTATGACTCAACTGTTCTATTCTTTGGTGGAGAGAAGAATAAATATATGTCCTTACAAATACTTGGACATAAATGTTCATAGCAGCCTTCTTTGTAATAGACCCAAACTGGAAGCAGCCCAAATGTTCATCCACAAGTAAATGGAAAACAAATTGGGCCGTATCCATCCAAAGAAGTTCTGCTTAGCAATATAATGAATGAACTGTTGATACACACAATGAAGTGACTGAACAATGACTATGCTGAATGAGATAGGATATACGCATAATGTATGATTCAATTTGTATAACATTTTTAAATGCAATCTATTCTTATTGAGACAGGAAGCAGATCAGAGGTTGCCTGGGAATTAGGAGGTAGAGATCAAGGAAGAGAGGAAGGGAAAGATTACAAAGGAGCTGGAGGAAATTTTGATGGTAATGGAAATATTAATTTTCTTGATTGTGGTGATGGTTTCATAGGTGCATACATATGCTCATACTTATCAAATTATAAATTATAAAATGAAATATGTAATTTGAGATAGAAAATGGATATATGCAAAATAGATGCTTCTGTTACATATCTTTACTTTTAATCAATTCCATTAAAATACTTAAAATTTTAATATATAATATCAAAGACATGGAAAAACTCTAAAGCAGCATTAAACTGTTAATGATTTTTCTTCAAAAAGAAAGGCACTAATCTTTGACAATTCATGAGACTTTTAAAATCAGCCTGAATATTATGTACTGAACAGGTTTTGATGTTCTTAGCTTTTTGGTGGGACTACTTCCTCACCTTATAAGGATCAGAACACTTAAAAGAAGACAGCAATGAAAATAGAAACCATCTTTGAAAATAATTGATTAGATCTGTGATCCAATCAAGCAGTCACAGAAGAAAAGCAATTTCTACTTTTGAACAAAGAGTACTGAGCTGTAGAAAATGATTGAGTATTTTTATTCAAATATAGAACTGCCACTTTTCAAATGAAAAAAATACACAATGTAAAATGATGTAGTTTTCAGAATCAGGTACTTCATATACTCTAAACTTAGCTTCTAAGATATTGCTATAAAACCTTATCTTGCAAAAGAACCACTTACATAATAAGGATATTATACTGAAAAATCCCATGTGTCTATGCATGTCTTCATTAATTCTAGGATAAAAATGCCCAGGATATCTCTAATGCTGTAAAGCATAAGTGATGTGTATGTTAACAATTTTAACTTAAAAGAGAATTGAAAATAATCATCCTTCTATCAATGTCCCTATATTTTACATAACTGAAATACAAAAGAGAGAAGGATACGGTTGCAAGAATGCCATACTAAGAAGCAGAAGAGGTAATGCTAAAGGAATATCTATAGTGATATTAACATTACCATTGAAATATGGCCACACACAGGAGTGCACAAAGACATATAAATTGGGACTGTCAGAACTAGAAGCTGCTGTGTCATTTTCAGTAAGTCCTGCTTGCCTCTAATTCTAACATGATTAAAAAGTGATGATAAGAAGCCATTAAATAATGAAGTTTTCTTGTCTATTCTGCAGGTCAAGGCTTAAGAAATTAAATTCTAACCTTAGTCGAGAAAGCAAGGCTTATAAATTGAAAGTCTTTTTAAGATACTTTTTTCCCCACAAAGGCCAATGTTATAGTTGTAAAATCCCTTGATATCTTTATTTTATAGAATAAATAACTCCCAAAATAATTGGTATCATTGAAAAATGAGAACAATTGTATGGCAAACATTACTGGCCTTTAAAATATATTTACATTCTATATTTAAAGAAGCAAAATGACCCTACTAAAGTGGAGAACATAGAATAGAAAAAAATGAATTTTTAAAGGCAAAGAAAAATATAATTATTCTTCCTTTTCTTCCAAATCACATTTTGGGTTAACTATTTATCACTTTACTTCAAGAGAGTACTTTTTATTACAGAAATGGGCACTGCATAGTTCTCAACATTTTGAAGTATTCTTTTTAAGTACAGCGATACAAACACTTGAATAGTTAGAAATGCTTTCAAGATCAATTTTGTTCCTCCTTAGAGGCAAGGAATAAGACCATATTAACTTTAAAGGGAGAACCAATCATTTATACCTGGTTACTGTCACACCTCTGAAATACTACAGGCTATATCAACTCAAGGATTTTCTTTAAAAAAATACATACTTAAATAACTATGTATAGTAGAGACATATGCAAATAAACACATATTTAAAATATATTTAAATATTCGACTATATAAACATTTTAAATATACATTTGTAAAAATATAAAATATTTTTAAACTCCATTTTTTATAGAGTTCAGTTCAGTTCAGTTCATTCACTCAGTCGTGTCCAACTGTTTGCGACCCCATGAATAACAGCACGCCAGGCCTCCAGGTCCATCACCAACTCCTGGAGTTCACTCAAACTCATGTCCATTGAGTCAGTGATGCCATCCAGCCATCTCAGCCTCTGTTGTCCCCTTCTTCTTCTGCCCACAATCCCTCCCAGCATCAGGGTCTTTTCCAATGAGTCAACTCTTCGCATCAGGTGGCCAAAGTATTGGAGTTTCAGCTTTAGCATCAGTCCTTCCAATGAACACCCAGGACTGATCTCCTTTAGAGTGGACTGGTTGGATCTCCTTGCAGTCCAAGGGACTCTCAAGAGTCTTCTCCAACACCACAGTTCAAAAGCATCAATTCTTCAGTGCTCAGCTTTCTTCACAGTCCAACTCTCACATCCATACATGACCACTGGAAAAACCATAGCCTTAACTAGACGGACCTTTGTTGGCAAAGTAATGTCTCTGCTTTTCAATATGCTATCTAGGTTGGTCATAACTTTCCTTTCAAGGAGTAAACGTCTTTTAATTTCATGGCTGCAATCACCATCTGCAGTGATTTTGGAGCCCCCAAAAATAAAGTCTGACACTGTTTCCCCTGTTTCCCCATCTATTTCCCATGAAGTGATGGGACCGGATGCCATGATCTTTGTTTTATGTGTGTTGAGCTTTAAGCCAACTTTTTCACTCTCCTCTTTCACTTTCATCAAGAGGTTTTTTAGTTCCTCTTCACTTTCTGTCATAAGGGTGGTGTTATCTGCATATCTGAGGTTATTGATATTTCTCCCGGCAATCTTGATTCCAGCTTGTGCCTCTTCCAGTCCAGGTTTCTTATGATGTACTCTGCATAGAAGTTAAATAAGCAGGGTGACAATATACAGCCTTGACATGCTCCTTTTCCTATTTGGAACCAGGCTCTTGTTCCATGTCCAGTTCTAACTGTTGCTTTCTGACCTGCATATAGGTTTCTCAACAGGCAGGTCAGGTGCTCTGGTATTCCCATCTCTTTCAGAATTTTCCACAGTTTATTGTGATCCACACAGTCAAAGGCTTTGGCATAGTCAATAAAGCAGATATAGATGTTTCTCTGGAACTCTCTTGCTTTTTCCATGATCCAGCAGATGTTGGCAATTTGATCTCTGGTTCCTCTGCCTTTTCTAAAACCAGCTTGAACATCAGGAAGTTCACGGTTCACGTACTGCTGAAGCCTGGCTTGGAGAATTTTGAGCATTACTTTACTAGCGTATGAGATGAGTACAATTGTGTGATAGTTTGAGCATTCTTTGGCATTGCCTTTCTTTGGAACTGGAATGAAAACTGAACTTTTCCAGTCCTGTGGCCACTGCTGAGTTTTCCAAATTCACTGGCATATTGAGTGCAGCACTTTCACAGCATCATCTTTCAGGATATGAAATAGTTCAACTGGAATTCCATCACCTCCACTATCTTTGTCCGTCGTGATGATTTCTAAGGCCCTCTTGACTTCACATTCCAGGATGTTTGGCTCTAGGTGAGTGATCACACCATCGTGATTATCTTGGTCATGAAGATCTTTTTTGTACAGTTCTTCTGTGTATTCTTGCCATCTCTTCTTAAGATCTTCTGCTTCTGTTAGGTCCATACCATTTCTGTCCTTTATCGAGCCCATCTTTGCATGAAATGTTCCCTTGGTATCCCTAATTTTCTTGAAGAGATCTCTAGTCTTTCCCATTCTATTTCTTTGCATTGATCGCTGAGGAAGGCTTTCTTATCTCTCCTTGCTATTCTTTGGAACTCTGCATTCAAATGGGTATATCTTTCCTTTTCTCTTTTACTTTTCACTTCTCTTCTTTTCACAGCTATTTGTAAGGCCTCCCCAGACAGCCATTTTGCTTTTTTGCATTTCTTTTCCATGGGGATGGTCTTGATCCCTGTCTCCTGTACAATGTCATGAACCTCCATCCATAGTTCATCAGGCACTCTATCTATCAGATCTAGTCCCTTAAATCTATTTCTTACTTTCACTGTATAGTCATAAGGGATTTGATTTAGGTCATACCTGAATAGTCTAGTGGTTTTCCCTACTTTCTTCAATTTAAGTCTGAATTTGGCAATAAGGAGTTCATGATCTGAGCCATAGTCAGCTCCCGGTGTTGTTTTTGCTGACTGTGTAGAGCTTCTCCATCTTTGGCTGCAAAGAATAGAATTAATCTGATTTCGGTGTTGACCATCCTGTGATGTCCATGTGTAGAGTCTTCTCTTGTGTTGTTGGAAGAGGGTGTTTGCTATGGCCAGTGCGTTCTCTTGGCAAAACTCTATTAACCTTTACCCTGCTTCATTCCGTACTCCAAGGCCAAATTTGCCTGTTACTCCAGGTATTTCCTGACTTCCTACTTTTGCATTCCAGTCCCCTATAATGAAAAGGACATCTTTTTTGGATGTTAGTTCTAAAAGGTCTTGTAGGTCTTCATAGAACCTTTCAACTTCAGCTTCTTCATCATTACTGTTGGGGCATAGACTTGGATTCCTGTGATATTGAATGGTTTGCCTTGGAAACGAACAGAGATCATTCTGTCGTTTTTGAGATTGCATCCAAGTACTGCATTTCGGACTCTTTTGTTGACCATGATGGCTACTCCATATCTTCTAAGGGATTCCTGCCTTAGAAGTTTTATACAGTAGATATATTTATATATTAAGTAGATAAATATAAGTATATTTATATTATATATATATATTTAAATCTATTTGTTCTGATAAAGTAATGACTTTCACCTACTGATAAGAATTTATTTAAACCAGGGAAGAAAGTTTAGGGATAGGATCCACACACACCAGACCCACTGAAAGGCAGTTTAACATTTTATGTCATTCTCTTGCACCTTGGAAAACACATGCTTAGCACTGAGCTCAGGTGGCCTCTCTGTGTTAAATGTCTTTCACTTGCCCCGCCAGATCCATCTACTGGGCTCTGCCCTGCTCCTTGCCCTGAGGGCGAGAATGCAGAGACCTCAGCAGACTTCGGATCTGGTTTCAGGAAACAGGAGGAAGGGAGGTGTGAAGGCCCTGTTATTCTTCTCTCCTCCCTGGAGAGGCACCCACCATAAAAGGTCATTTGTCAAACAACCCTTTCCAGAGTCCCCTCTCACTCTCTTTCTTTCTCTTTCCAAGTATAACACATCCTTGGAGCCTAATGTTATCAGCCCAGAGGCATTGCGTTATCCTGGTAGTTCCCTACATGGGTATAACAACTTTAAATATTCTCTTTATTAGTTACTCCTCAAATTACCTGTTTTTACCGTGTCAATCTTTTTACCTAGCTTCTACCACACTCCCTACAGCACCATCCTCTCATACCAGAGACTTTCAATATAATCCTACTGTAGTGCTGGAAAGACTATAGGGCTTTAAAGTCAGTGGGGCTCACTCAACTAACATTCACTTTTTCCTGGTATTCCTGGAGAGAAGCAACACCCTAAACGGAGGGCTACTTCCAGTTTTCTGTGGTGATCAGCTTTAGAGTGAGCTCTGCCAATGGAAACTGCACATAACGCTGAGGACCAGATGCTTCATAGGGGATGTAGGAGAACCGTGGGACTAAATTGCCACCCTCACACAGGAGGAGCCTGATTCTGGAAAGGAGTGTTTATGGCTGTTGGCTGATGCTAGCTGGGTCAGAGAATGTGTGATATCATTTTTTTTTTTAATTTAAAGGAAAGAAATAGACAAAAGAAGAATTGGGGTTTGCAGTGGAGCCTGATGGACTAAAAAAAATGCCTTTATTACTGTTCACCCCTGAAACATCACTAACATAACATAAACAGACCAAAAACATAAAAGAGGTACAAGGAGAAAGAACAGAAGATAATACAGCAAAGAAAAGCTTACAATACGGTTTCTGGAAAAATAGTAAAATATGGTAACTGACTGAGCAGATACCAAGAAAGACAAACAAAGCGAAGAGCTTTTGATGGGTGATCACTGAAGAAGCAAGATGATTAATGTCCACAGAAGCTCAGAATAGCTGAGGAAATAGGGATAGGAAAGATCCTGTAATCCAAGGATCTGTCTTTATGCTCAAAATAAAATGGTGAAAATCTTTTTACAGCTTCGATTCCTTTCTTCACCCCAAGTAGCAGGAGATTATCCTTACCTACTCCTGTAGCAAACCTGGAAAAGAGGCAAGATTGCCAGATTGGAAACAGAGAAATTAAATAAAAATCAGCATATTGAGTGATGATACCTCAGGTTTCTTTCTCCCACATATTTACAGAGTTAAGATTATGGGATTAACCACAAGAGAGACCAAAAAGCCCCAGACAAATAAAATTTTGGAAACAAAAGTTTGCCCTTGTTCTCCCTACACCTTTCAGTGAAGCCCAGAAGGTGACAAGCACCACCTATGACAAAGAAATTCTAATCACTTTTCAGACACATTCTTCAATATTAATGGCCTGTCATCAATGAGCAAGCCCTGAAGGAAAACCTCAAACATGAAAGACATCGATATATCTAAATAAAATAAAGAAAGTTAGAGGAAATGGAAATAATATTGAGATGTAAGGAAAACAAAAAAAACCACCATCAAAAACTGACCATGTGAGATATTACTTCATACCTGTTAGAATGGCTGTCATAAAAAAGACAACAAATAATAAACAGCAAGACTGTGGAGAAAGAGAACCCTAGTTCACTGATGATGGGAATATAATTGGTACAGCCACTAGAGAAAAGAGTATGGAGGTTTCTGGCTATTTATCTGAATAAAATGAAAACACAAATTTGAAAACATATATATACACCAATGTTTATTGCAGCATTATTTATAATAGCCAAGATATGAAATTAAGTTAAGCATCCATTAACAGATGAATGGATAAAGAAAATGTGGCTTCACACGCATACACACACACACACACACACACACATATATATAATGAAATATTACTCAGCCATGAGAAAGAATGGCATTTTGTCATTTGCAACAACATGAATGAAACTGTAGGGTATTATGTTTAGTGAAATAAGTTGAACAGAGAGTGACAAACACTGCTTCACTTATATGTGGAATCTAAAAAATAAATGAGTGAATATAACACAACACAAACAGACTCGTCAATAGAGAGAACTAACTATTTTATAATAACTTTAGGTGGTGTATAATCTATAAAATTACTGAATCACTGTGTGGTATACCTGGAACTAATATAACATTGTAAATCAACTATACTTCATTTTACAAAAACTGAGAAAAGTAAGTGAAGAGATTCATCCATGAGCGAATATGCTGTAACTTTTAAAAAATAGAATAAAGAGTGATGAAAAAACTCTTAGAATTGAAACTGATGATTTATATAAAAATGTCAACAGAAGAGGCAGAGGATAATGTCTAATAACCCATAAAGTAGACATAAAGACAGCAAAATGAATAATAGAATAATAATGATAAAATCACAATGCTGGTTTTGAAGATCTAATATCTAGTTAGAAAATTCTAGACACTAGGAATGGAGGAAATTCTCCAAAAAAAAAGGGCAATTTTCTAGAACTAAAAATCTCCATTTGTAAGGGCCCAACTAACCACTAGGGTCAGCTTCATGAGTATCCAACCTCAGAGCCATGGAGGACCTTGCAATTAGGAGAATCTCCCCCCGACCCTTGGTTACCACTTTAATGTCACTATTCTCAAATTCTTAATCATTTTTGAACAAGAAGTCCTACACTTTCAACTTGCACTGGCCCTGTATATTATGTAGCTGGTCCTGGGGTCAACCTGCAACTCTATACTCGGTAAAACTATTGATCAAGTTTGAAGAAAGAATAAAGGCATTTTCAGACATTCAATGACTGTAAAAATTTGACTTTCTAAGCATTCTATTTCAGGAAGCAACTGGGTGATGCATTTGACCAAAACAAGAACACAGCAAGAACTTTAATACAGAGAAGTGAAAAAGAGAAGCCTCCAAAGGAGATATGTGTGCATCCTAGGAATTAACTAGTCCAGATTGAAGTAGGAGTACAGAAGAAAGGAAGTAGGAGGGACGTCTCTGGGGGTAAAATTGGAACTGATGAACAAAGAAACTGATGGGATGTTTGGAACTTTGTTCCAACAGATCAGTTGAGCATAAAATTATAAAAATACACTGCTTATGAAATCAAGGAGAAAGAAAAAAATTATACAAGATATGTCATTTGATTGACTCTATTTGATTGAGAAGTGAATAATATTTACAAACCACACTACTATAAACAGCAGTGATTTTAAAACAAAATAAACATTGGGGTACACGTGTCTCTTTCCCTTCTGGTTTCCTCAGGAAGCAACCTAGATGTCCATCAGCAGATGAATGGATAAGAAAGCTGTGGTACATATACACAATGGAGTATTACTCAGCCATTAAAAAGAATACATTTGAATCAGTTCTAATGAGGTGGATGAAACTGGAGACTATTATACAGAGTGAAGTAAGCCAGAAGGAAAAACATAAATACAGTATACTAACGCATGTATATGGAATTTAGAAAGATGGTAACGATAACCCTGTGTACGAGACAGCAAAAGAGACACTGATGTATAGAACAGTCTTATGGACTCTGTGGGAGAGGGTGGGAAGATTTGGGAGAATGTCATTGAAACATGTGAAATGTCATGTATGAAACGAGATGCCAGTCCAGGTTTAGTGCACGATGCTGGATGCTTGGGGCTGGTGCGCTGGGAAGGCCCAGGGGGATGGTATGGGGAGGTTGGGAGGGAGGAGGGTTCAGGATGGGGAGCATGTGATTTTTTTTTAAAAGTAATAAAGAGAATTAAAAAAAAAAAAAAAAAAATAAATAAATAAAGTGAAAAAAAAAAAAAAAAAAAAAATAAAACAAAATAAGATATAATAAAAGTCTTTTGAGAAGATGAGGCTAGGGAAGTTGAAATTAATATACTATAGAAATTTCCTCTATTAACATTACAGATGTCAGTTGGTAAAGTCTAAAATTGATAAATCAAAAAATAGTAAAGGCATATTATTTGGAAATGTGCTAAAGGAAAAATAGCTAAAATGAACTAAATCATTGAGATTATTTAATTCTGGGAAATTGCTGTTTTTTGATAATAAAAAGAGTTTTAATGAAATAATCTACCAGCAGTATTCTTCACAGAGCTAGAACAAATAATTTCACAATTTGTATGGAAAAACAAAAAACCTTGAATAGCCAAAGCAATCTTGAGAAAGAAGAATGAAACTGGAGGAATCAACCTACCTGACTTCAGGCTCTACTACAAAGCCACAGTTATCAAGACAGTATGGTACTGGCACAAAGACAGAAATATAGATCAATGGAATAAAATAGAAAGCCCAGAGATAAATCCACGCACATATGGACACCTTATCTTTGACAAAGGAGGCAAGAATATACAATGGATTAAAGACAATCTCTTCAACAAGTGGTGCTGGGAAATCTGGTCAACCACTTGTAAAAGAATGAAACTAGACCACTTTCTAACACCATACACAAAAATAAACTCAAAATGGATTAAAGATCTAAACGTAAGACCAGAAACTATAAAACTCCTAGAGGAGAACGTAGGCAAAACACTCTCTGACATACATCACAGCAGGATCCTCTGTGACCCACCTCCCAGAATATTGGAAATAAAAATAAACAAATGGGACCTAATTAACCTTAAAACCTTCTGCACATCAAAGGAAACTATTAGCAAGGTGAAATGACAGCCTTCAGAATGGGAGAAAATAATAGCAAATGAAGCAACTGACAAACAACTAATCTCAAAAATATACAAGCAACTCCTACAGCTCAACTCCAGAAAAATAAATGACCCAATCAAAAAATGGGCCAAAGAACTAAACAGACATTTCTCCAAAGAAGACATACAGATCGCTAACAAACACATGAAAAGATGCTCAATATCACTCATTATCAGAGAAATGCAAATCAAAACCACTATGAGGTACCATTTCACACCAGTCAGAATGGCTGCGATCCAAAAGTCTACAAATAATAAATGCTGGAGAGGGTGTGGAGAAAAGGGAACCCTCTTACACTGTTGGTGGGAATGCAAACTAGTACAGCCACTATGGAGAACAGTGTGGAGATTCCTTAAAAAACTGGAAATAGACCTGCCTTATGATCCAGCAATCCCACTGCTGGGCATACACACTGAGGAAACCAGAAGGGAAAGAGACACGTGTACCCCAATGTTCATCGCAGCACTGTTTATAATAGCCAGGACATGGAAGCAACCTAGATGTCCATCAGCAGATGAATGGATAAGAAAGCTGTGGTACATATACACAATGGAGTATTACTCAGCCATTAAAAAGAATACATTTGAATCAGTTCTAATGAGGTGGATGAAACTGGAGCCTATTATACAGAGTGAAAAGCCAGAAGGAAAAACATAAATACAGTATACTAACGCATATATATGGAATTTAGAAAAATGGTAACAATAACCTGGTGCAAAAGAGACACTGATGTATAGAACAGTCTTATGGACTCTGTGGGAGAGGGAGAGGGTGGGAAGATTTGGGAGAGTGACATTGAAACATGTAGAATATCATGTAATAAACGAGTTGCCAGTCCAGGTTCGATGTGCGATACTGGATGCTTGGGGCTGGTGCACTGGGACGACCCAGAGGGATGGTGTGGGGAGGGAGGAGGGAGGAGGGTTCAGGATGGGGAACACATGTATGCCTGTGGCGGATTCATTTTGATATTTGGCAAAACTAATTCAATTATGTAAAGTTTAAAAATAAAATAAAATTAAAAAAATAAATAAATAAAAAGAGTTTAATGAAATAATCCCCTATTAAAGTATAACATCTGATATATCATTCACAAAACAATAATTGCTCACATTTAACTTAGAAATCAAGTTCATTACTCAGTACTTTTGGAACCACTGACCACAACATATTTAAATGACTGAAAAATAGCAAGATGTCAAAATTCATCCTGAATTGCAAGCAAAGACTTTAAAAGGGTACAAAATAACAAAATAGCTCAATCATGATTTGATGCTTATGTTGAAGCGCAGTTATTCTAGCCTCTTTTAGACACACAGTGAAGCCAAAGGAAAGAAAATAATACATAATAATTAAATATATGCCTGTTCATCACATGTTCTAGGCTCATGGACTAAACTGACTGAAAACAGACACATATATTTCATATTTGAGATAGACACAGAAAAGGAAATATGTGAAAAACAGAAAGGGAAATATGAGGAAATAGTATAAAATATGAGAGTAGAGTGAACTATGATGGCTGAATTTATTACATATTTTTTGCAAAATCAGAGAAATGGGAAAAGCATAGTAAGCAGTGCTACAAAAGTCAAATGAAGATGTGGTTTAGAAAGAATTAAAGTTAGTACAACCTGATGCTGGGAAAGTTCAAGGGGAAAAGGAGAAGGGGCAAAAAAAGATGAAGTGGTTGGATGGCATCACTGACTCAATGGACATGAGTTTGAGTAAATTCTGGGAGCTAGTGAAAGGCAGGGAAGCCTCGTGTGCTGCAGTCCATGGGATTACAAAGAGCTGGACAAAAATTAGTGACTGAACAACAACAAAGTTAGCAGACAAGAGGCTGAGCATGGAAAGAACATGATGAATCCACGGTGCTCCTAAAGCAATAAGAGACTGGAAACCAGCAAAGTCTACGACTATACTGGCTGCGCAAAGCAACTTTAGCATCAGTTCCACCAAAAATAACAAAGCAATGTTTACAAGTGTGCTTAGGACATTTATTAATAATTAATGCAGTACTTGTACCAAAATGCTTCAAAAATACACTACCAGAGAAGGAATATCATATTAAAATAGATCTTTAAAGAAATATGCCTGTGAAAATATGAAACTATGGAAAGAAAAGTCAACATGGAATTTTTCCAATTACAATAAATCATAAACATCAGAAAACCTAAGAAGCAGAAATATTTCCATGGCAAATACAGTTAAAATCCTATCAGCAAGCAGAGAAATAGAGAAACCCTCCTGTTAATCTTATCACCCAGAGATAGGAAAATTGGGGTCAATTAAAGCAGAGTGTCTTGAAAGAGCAATCCTTCATTGGGATGAAATTGGTGACATATTAATAATAAGTGACCAAACTGACTTCCAACAAATTGATTGAGAAGATGGCTTTTACTGCAAAGGTTGCTGTATGTATTAGATAAAATCATTTTATCCTAATCTGAATGATTTTCTCTCCCTATCCCTCCCCAAAGCCCTCCCTCTTTTCCTGTCCCTAATACTCTCACTTACTACTCTCCTTCCCTTCTCCCTGCCAATCTCACCCACCACCATATTGTATATAAACACTCTGGATTTCAAGACACTACTAAAATTGGGGGACAAATATTCCTGTTTGATTTTGCAGAATCTTCCTTGCCTCCATAGAAATGTAACTTTCATATACATAATCTCTCAGGATCATTGGAAATAATTCTTTCCTTCTGAGATCTCAGGAACGCTACATTGACATTGACAGAATCAGTTTTGAGAATGCATCATCACTAGTTTAAATTACTGAGTCCCAAATGTAGTACAGCTTAACAATAGGAACATTACCTGGTGGCCTCAGTGGTAAAGAATCTGCCTCAAATACAAGATAAGGGTTTTATCCCACAGTCGGGAAGGTCACCTGGAGAAGGAAATGGCAACCCACTTGACTATTCTTGCTAGGAGAATCCCATGGATAGAGGATGGACCGGAAGTGATGATCAAACCATCCCCCAAAAAAGAAATGCAAAAAGACAAAGATGATTGTCTGAGGAAGCCTTACAAATAGCTGAGAAAAGAAGAGAAGTGAAAGGTAGAGAAAAGGAAAAATATATCCATCTGAATGAGAAGAACAGCAAGGAGAGATAAGAAAGCTTTCCTAAATGGTCAATTCAAAGAAATAGAGGAAAACAATAGGATGGGAAAGACTAGAGATCTCTTCATTAAAATGAGAGATATCAAGGGAACATTTCATGCAAAGATGGGCACAATAAAGGACAGAAACAGTACAGACCAAACAGAAGCAGCAGATATTAAGAAGAGGTGGCAAGAATGCACAGAAGAACTGTACAAAAAATGACTCAGATTGCCACAATGGTGTGATCACTCACCTAGAGCTAGATATCCTGGAATGCAAAGTCAAGTGGGCCTTAGGAAGCATCACTACACACAAAGCTAGTAGAGGTGATGGAATTCCAGTTGAACTATTTCAAATCCTAAAAGACAATGCTGTGAAAGTGCTCCACTCAATATGCCAGCAAATTTGGAAAATTCAGCAGTGGCCACAGGACTGGAAAAGGTCAGTTTTCATACCAGTCCCAAAGAAAGGCAATGCCAAATAATGCTCAAATTACTGCACAATTTCACTCATCTCACATGCTAGCAAAGTAATGCTCAAAATTCTCCCAAGCCAGGATTCAACAGCATGTGAACCGAGAACTTCCAGATGTTCAAGCTGAATTTAGAAAAGGCAGAGGAACCAGAGATCAAATTGCCAACATTCGTTGGATCGTAGAAAAAGGAAGAAAATTCCATAAAAACATCTAGTTCTGCTTCATTGAGTATACTAAAGCCTTTGACTGTGGATGAAAAGAAACTGGATACCAAACCACCTTACCTGCCTCCTGAGAAATTGGTATACAGATTAAGAAGCAACAATTCAAACCGGACATAGAACAAGGACTGGTTCCAAATTGGAAAGAAGTACATGAAGGCTGTATATTACACCTTGCTTATTTAACTTATATGCAGAGAACAGCATATGAAATGTCAGACTGGATGAAGCACAAACTGGAATCAAGATTGCAGGGAGAAATATCAATAACCTCAGATGAAACCACCCTTATGGCAGAAAGTGAAGAGGAGGTAAAGAGCCTCTTGATGAAAGTGAAAAATGAGATGAAAAAGTTGGCTTAAAATTCAACATTCAAAAAATGAAGATCATAACATCTGGTCCCATCACTTCATGTGAATAGTTGGGGAAACAATGGAAACAGTGACAGACTTTATTTTCTTGGGCTTCAAAATCACTGCAGATGGTGACTGCAACCATGAAATTAAAAGACACTTGCTCCTTGGAAGAAAAGCTAACACAAATCTAGACAGCCAGTCAAAAACAGAGACATTACCAACAAATGTCCATCTAGTCAAAGCTATGGTTTTTCCAGTAGTCATGTAGGATGTGAGAGTTGGATCATAAGAGTGTTGAGCACCAAAGAATTGATGATTTTGAACTGTGGTGTGGAGAAGACTCTTGAGAGTCCCTTGGACTGCAAGGAGTCAAACCAGTCAATCCTGAAGGAAATCAGTCCTGAATATTCATTGGAAGGACTGATGCTGAAGCTGAAACTCCAATACTTTGGCCACTGGTTGCGAAGAACTACTCATTTGAAAAGACCATGATTCTGGGAAAGATTGAAGGAGGGAGGAGAAGGGGGCAACAGAGGATGAGATGGTTGGATGTCATCACTGACTTGATGGACATGAGTTTGTGCAAGCTCAGGGAGATGGTGATGGACAGGGAAGCCTGGTGTGCTGCAGTCCATGGGGTCATAAAGAGTTGGAGACAACTGAGTGACTGAACTGAACAACAGGAATAAAAGTAAAATACCCTGGAATGAATTAGTCATGTTCTACCCAGGAAACATAACAGCTGTGAACATTTAAAACTGAAAATTTAATTCTGAAAATTGATTACTTGGATGTTGGAAGATGGTAAGGCAACCAGGAAAGTAGTGTAGATCCCTCTAAATAAGCAACTACTGGAGACTTTGGAAATCAAGGGAGAGACAATGTCTCCAGATCCCTGCTGTTTGGGGAGCTCCTGTAGGAAAAGGGAGCACAGGAGGGGCATCTAGAATCACAGAAAAGATGCAACTGATGCACAGAAAACTTTCTTAAGGGCAGAGAAGGAAGGAGAAATACACGGGCTTCTCTCTTCTTCCTCAATTGTCCTTCAGTCTCCTCACAGTGTCTGCCTTTAGCTAAATTCAGCCAGATACCGGTTGACAAAGAAAGTTGGGAAATTGAGCTGTGATGATACAGAGCAGAGCAGGGATAGAACAAGGAATAGATCCAAAGGCCAACAAGTCATGCATCTGAATACACAGTGACCAGAAAGTGTCAAAAATCTTTTCTGAGATTTGGAAAGAAGGCAGAAAAGTGGGTAACATGTCTTCTCTCTCAATTTGGACAAATCCAATCAAGAGTTATCTAGAAGAATGTATGTAGTTTAGCTTGCTATTGATTAAAGGATTCAGATTTAATGAAGCTATTTGTTCATTGTACTTGTAGATTTCTGCCTTGTAGAAATCTATTGTAGAAGTGAACAATAGTTTTATCCAGTGGAACAAACAATTTCACAGGTTTAAGACCTGTTTGTAGGCATTAACCAGTTGTGCATCTACCTCAGCAATCTTATCAGAACATTGTCTATGCACACCTTCTTAAATGTCTTTTGAACAAGTCATAACACCTTACTGATCTCCTCATTATTGATTTAAGCAAAAATTCGGCACATATTTAATGTGTATTTGCATGACTCATGATTTTACCTTTTTGAAGAGTATACTTTAACAAAAGTATTACAAATTTTTGTACAGTTTATACCAATACCCTCAACACATAAAACAATGAAAAATGCAACTAAATCTAGACTGGAAGAAGGAACATAAAGCCAGAAAATATTTCCTCTATCCCTTCCCTTCCTTTCTCTCTGTTTCCTTTCTCTCTTTCTTTCTTAATTTCTTTCAGAACTAATAAAGACATGACTCTCATGAATTCCTATAATATAGGTGAAAAAAATTTTTAATGGCCCGATAAGAGATGCTCCAAAGAGCAACTATTTGGGGAAACTGCACCTTCCTGGCAGATACATACAACAGCATTGCTACGCTCAGTTCAGTTCAGTTGCTCCATCGTGTCTGACTCTGTGACCCCATGGACTGCAGCATGCAGGCCTCCCTGTCCATCACCAACTCCCAAAGCTTGTTCAAGCTCATGTCCATCGAGTCAGTGATGCCATCCAACCATCTTTTCCTCTGTCGTCCCCTTCTCCTCTTGCCTTCAATCTGAAAACCACAATCACAGAAAACTAACCAAACTGATCACATGGATCAGTTTGTCTAACTCAATGAAACTAGGAGCCATCATCTAGAGCCTTCCAAGATGGACAGGTCATGGTGGAGAGTTCTGACAAAACGTGGTCCACTGGAGAAGGGAATGGCAAACCACTTCAGTATTCTTGCCTTGAGAACCCCATGAACAGCTGCTATTCTCACCTGGATGCATTTTTTTGTTATTCAAAATACCAACCAAGCATTGATCCTGTTCCATACTCTTGCTACAAAGTCATAGACAGAATCCTCCACATATTTTTGTTTCTAAGTCCATTGCTCCTAATTGAGGCAAACGAGGCAAGTAATTCAGTAAGACAGATTTCTGATTTCAAACATGAAGTGATGTGCTAAACAATAAGAAAACTGCCCTAGGCCAATTTTCCCCATGACTAATTTATAGGGAATTCTCAGTGGTCTAGATTTTCCAGCTAGAGAATTGTTAGATACTTGAGTGACACCTCACATTAGGTGCTTTTCTGCAAATTCTTCCAATTAGATTGAGGTCAGTACACCCCCATGTGTATTAAGATGCACTGTTACAGAGTTAAAGCAAGTATTTCAGATAAAATTAAATGGTCTTCTGAGACAATAACATGCTGTTAAGCACTATCAGAAAGCTCTTCATCTGGAATGATTCACAAAATCAATAAAGGTCCTTGTCTAACTCTTTCGAATCCCTGCCATAACTAGGTTATGATGAGTGCCTGGCAAGTACCAGCCTTTGTTTTTGTTGTTTTTCAGTCGCTCTGTTGTGTCCGACTGTTTGCAACCCAAAGGACTGTAGCCCACCAGGCTCCTCTGAATGCCACTATCTTCCCGAGTTTGCTCAAATTCAGGTCCACTGAGTCCATAATATTGTCTAACCATCTCATCCTCTGCTGCCCCCTTCTCCTTTGCCTTCAATCTTTACCAGACTCAGGTTTTTTCCAGTGAGTGGGCTCTTTGCATCAGGTGGCCAAGTATTGGAGCTTCAGCTTCAGCAACAGTCCTTCCAATGAATATTCAGGGTTGATTTCCTTGAGGATTGATTGGTTCTTTCTCCCTGCAGGCCAAAGGAACTCTCAAGAGTCTTCTCCAGAGCCACTACTGGAAAGTATCAATTCTTTTGCGCTCAGTCTTCTTTATGGTCCAACTCTCACACCCATACATGACTACTGGAAAAACCATAGCTTTGACCATACGGACCTTTGTTGACAAAGTGATGTCTCTGCTTCTTAATATGCTGTCTAGGTTTGTCATAGCTCTCCAAGGAGCAAGTGTCTTTTAATTTCATGGCTGCAGTCACTGTCAGCAGTGATTTTGGAGCCCAAGAAAATGAAGTCTGTCACTGTTTCCATTTTTTCCCCATTTGCCATGAGATAATGGGACCAGATGCCATGATCTTAGTGTTTTGAATGTTGAGTTTTCAACCCTTAGTTAGTCTGTTTAATGTCAATCAATCCACAGCACTAGACCTATGTCAAATCTATTTTCTCTGTGTCTGAACAAGAGGCCATGATGACTTCTAGATCTTGACCTTTCTGGAAGATTAAAATTTCTTCACAAAGCATCTCTAATATGGTGATTAAACAGGTCAATTTCTTGAGAAAATATAATTCTTAGTTCTTTCCTTCAACCCCACAAAGATTCCAATTTACATCAAAACAAAGGCTAATCTGGAAATGAGCATGGTTAAAAATGTGATTAACATGCTTAAATAATGGAGTCAAGTCTCCCAGAATCCCATGATGCAGCACCCAGATTGCACCCATGTCCTCAGAAGTGAAGGGCTGCCCATCTGGAACCCTGGCCAGAAACAGCTCCTTTTCCCAGCAGCAGTTTTCCCACCAGGGGAATCACGCAGCATATAGTATGGTGCATATGAATGGCAGCAGTGGTTCCATGGGGCAGATAAACATGAACTCCATGCTCATAACTGGCATGCCCATGGGTCCTGATAAGAAATATTTCTGGCATCTCTACACCAGGACCTCCAAGGAAAACACTGTACAAATAACCCTGCATTAGAATTATTGGGAGTAATTGGAGAAGAGAATGGCAAACCACTTCATCTAGGCACCCAGCTTCGAAGAAGGGACCAGCTCTGAGCTCCATCAAGGACATTTCAAGTGACGTCATTTGAGCAGGACTGGATTTTAAGCTGAAGTGTGATACCTACCTGTTTTTTTTTCCCTCCTTCTCCTAAGGACCATGTGTTTAAAACAAATATTTTGGGCATTCTGCCTTCTTGGGATATGATTATGGAGGTAAGATGTATTACTGATCACAAAAGTGTCTTGTGTCACTTTTTTTCTGTTTGGTGATCCACAGCCTTCGGAAAAAATGCAGATGGGCCAGAGAACATTGGAGAAATCCAGAAATTAGAACACCTGGTTTCTTGATAGTTGTGGTATTGGGTGAAGACCGTGGTCCTACCCTCGAGGGTTTTTGTCATAGGTTCCATCTTGTGGAGTTGGCATTTCCAAGTTCTCCTCTAAGGACAGTGTTGAGTTGCTACTCTTGGTTGTCCTAGATTTTTCCTAAATAGGATTTTTATCTGCCCCTAATGTTCTGCACTGCATTTCCCTGATGCTCAGTGGTAAAATATCCGCCTGCCAATGCAGGGGATGCAAGAGATGCAGGCTCCATCCCTGGGTCAACAAGATCCTCTGGAAGACGGCTTGACAACCCTCTCCAGTATTCTTGCTTGGGGAATTCCATGGATAGAGGAGCCTGGCAGGCTACAGTCCATAGCGCAGCAAAAAGTCAGACATGACTGAGAGACTCTCATACACATCATATCAGATTTTTGTCAAAGCTCAGAAAAAAAAAATGGACAGTATTTCATGCAGATTGAAATGTAAGAGCAGGCTTAGAAGTCAATATCTGCTTGGTTTTCCAGAGACAGTCCTCACCCTGGTAAGCTCTATCTCATTCTCTATAGTAGCTCAGCAGTGGTTAATTTGAAGGAGAGTGTGTGGAGAAAAATCTGATAGAACCGACCAGCCCAAGAAGGCGTTAAGATTTTTATTTTATTTTTAATTTTAGAATATAAGGCTGAAATTCCAAGGTTCAACTCCACTTCTCTCTCCCTTTTTTTTCCCCCCAGACCCCTTATCATGGCAAATAATAGACTTTCATAGTTTCTTAGAGACGTTCCATAAATTATCTTCTACTAAACAATAACTGGGGTTTAATGAAAATAAGGTATCTAGGTAGGATTCTTAAAAAGTAGACTTTCATTTTTTAACCTTGGATTTATTACATATATTATTACATAGGCAATGAATATTTATGGTTAATAGGCAGAGGATGAGCAGATTGTCAATAGCTTGTAGTAGGAGGAAAATAGCATCATCCTATAATACTTAGCAAGCACAACTGAAATCATCATAATATACAGAACCTCACAAACCACCCACCACAACAGAATCAGAAGGCTCTCTACGATATGTAATAAGCTAAAAAAGGTTATTCTCTCTTTGCTTCTTTATTTATTTAAGGTCCATGCCCCTTCAGGCTTAACAGCTATACCTGTTTTTTAACTTCCAGATAATCTCATACTATATAGTAAGTGGCCTGTCTTGTGTTCTCAGAGTTAGAAAGCAGTAGCCAAATAGCAAAGATCAAAGACCCACTGGCTCTCATTCTTTCTTAGGGTTGGTTTCCTGAGTAGCTGATGACCAAACAAAGCAAAGTACTGATAGTTTTGGTGGCTGGGAAGAGTAATTCTCCTTATGGATAGTACATTCATGGCCCCAACTTCTAGAATCCTGCTTTCATTTTCTTTCTATAATGAATCAATCTTGGTTTCCTAACCTGTAGTCTTTGGGGTTTCAAATTTCTAGCATCAACTTATTATAAGGAGATTTTTGTAAGATTAAAATATGAAGGTTTTTCTTTTTTTCTTGTTTGTTGGCCTTTACTCTTAAAATATTTTTATCAAAGTAAATCGTGGTGGTTTAGTCACTAAGTTGTGCCCAACTCTTTGTGACCCCAAGGACAGTAGTCTAGCAGGCTCTTCTCTCTGGGATTTTCCAGACAAGAATACTGGAGTGAGTGGCCATGCCCTTCTCCAGAGCATCCTCCCAACCCAGGGATTGAACCCGGGTCTCCTGCATTGTGGGCAGAATCTTTACGAACTCAGCCACCAGGGAAGCCAGAGTAAATCATGCCCCAGATTAAATACATACATTTAACTTTTAAATATATAATCTAATATACTTTAAATTATTTATTGAGGTATATAATTCAATCTATATTTGAAAAATTTTCTAAAAGTAATTAGCAGTTTCTTCACCCACCCAGTCTCATGCTCTATTCACTGAAGACATCTACTTTAAAATACTATCTTGCTGTTTTTTGTGGGATTTTTCTCCTTATTTTTTAATGGTACACTTATTTTTCTATTTCTAGATTTCAATATTTGATAACCATCAACTTCCTGTTATGATAGTTGAAGACTTATGTGTTTCACATTTCTGAGTGACCATTTTTCAGTTCAGTTCAGTTCAGTCACTCAGTTGTGTCCGACTGTGACCCCATGAATCACAGCACGCCAGGCCTCCCTGTCCATCACCAACTCCCAGAGTTCACTCAGACTCACATCCATCGAGTCAGTGATGCCATCCAGCCATCTCATCCTCTGTTGTCCCTTTCTCCTCCTGCCCCCAATCCTTCCCAGCATCAGAGTTCTTTCCAATGAGTCAACTCTTCACATGAGGTGGCCAAAGTACTGGAGTTTCAGCCTCAGCATCATTCCTTCCAAAGAAATCCCAGGGCTGATCTCCTTCAGAATGGACTGGTTGGATCTCCTTGCAGTCCAAGGGACTCTCGAGAGTCTTCTCCAACACCACAGTTCAAAAGCATCAATTCTTCGGCGCTCAGCTTTCTTCACAGTCCAACTCTCACATCCATACATGACCACTGGAAAAACCACAGCCTTGACTAGATGAACCTTTGTTGGCAAAGTAATGTCTCTGCTTTTCAATATGCTATCTAGGTTGGTCATAACTTTTCTTCCAAACTTTACTCTAAATTCCTATTACTGCTCAATACAACTCATAACTTAGTCAGTGTCTACATTTTATGATTATGTATATAATGCTTGGGGTTCCCTTGTGTCTGCAATGTGGGAGACCTGGGTTTGATCCCTGGGTTGGGAAGATTCCCTGGAGGGGAGTATGGCAACCACTCAGTGTTTTTGCTTGGAGAATACCCATGACAGAGGAATCTGGTGGGCTACAGTCCATGGGGTTGCAAAGAGTCAGACATGACTAAGCAACAAAGCACAGCACATATAATGCTTGTTACATGGGCAAATAGTGTATATTGACTACATATCCATCCTTGGAATTTAAAAAAATTTCCTGAAATTATTCAGTTCAGTTCAGTTCAGTCACTCAGTCGTGTTCGACTCTTTGCGACCCCATGAACTACAGCACGCCAGGCCTCCCTGTCCATCAACAACTCCCAGGGTCCACCCAAACCCATGTCCATTGAGTGGGTGATGCCATCCAACCATCTCATCCTCTGTTGTCCCTTTCTCCTCCTGCCCCCAATCCTTCCCAGCATCAGAGTTCTTTCCAATGAGTCAACTCTTCACATGAGGTGGCCAAAGTACTGGAGTTTCAGCCTCAGCATCATTCCTTCCAAAGAAATCCCAGGGCTGATCTCCTTCAGAATGGACTGGTTGGATCTCCTTGCAGTCCAAGGGACTCTCGAGAGTCTTCTCCAACACCACAGTTCAAAAGCATCAATTCTTCGGCACTCAGCTTTCTTTATAGTCCAACTCTCACATCCATATATGACCACTGGAAAAACTATAGCCTTAGACTAGATGGACCTTTAGACTATAGACTAGATGGACCTTTGTTGACAAAGTAATGCCTCTGTTTTTTAATATACTGTCTAGGTTGGTCAAAACTTTCCTTCCAAGGAGTAAGCGTCTTTTAATTTCATGGCTGCAGTCACCATCTGCAGTAATTTTGGAGCCCAGAAAAATAAAGTTAGCCACTGTTTCCACTGTTTTCCAATCTATTTGCCATGAAGTGATGGGACCAGATGCCATGATCTTAGTTTTTTTTTCTGAATGTTGAGCTCTAAGCCAACCTTTTCACTCTCCTCTTTCACTTTCATCAAGAGACTCTAGTTCTTCTTCACTTTCTGCCATAAGGGTGGTGTCATCTGCATATCTGAGGTTATTGATATTTCTCCTAGCAATCTTGATTCCAGCTTATGCTTCATCCAGCCCAGTGTTTCTCATGATGTACTCTGCATAGAAGTTAAATAAGCAGGGTGACAATATACAGCCTTGACGTACTCCTTTGCCTATTTGGAACGAGTCTGTTGTTCCATGTCCAGTTCTAACTGTTGCTTCCTGACCTACATACAGACTTCTCAAGAGGCAGGTCAGGTGGTATGGTATTCCCATCTCTTTCAGAATTTTCCACAGTTTAGTGTGATCCACACAGTCAAAGGCTTTGGCATAGTCAATAAAGCAAAAATATATGTTTTTCTGGAACTCTCTTGCTTTTTCAATGACCCAGCAGATGTTGAAAATTTGATCTCTGATTCATCTGCCTTTTCTAAAACCAGAAATATGGTCCAATTTGACAGAATGTGGTCCACTGGAGAAGGGAATGGCAAACCACTTCAGTATTCTTGCCTTGAGAACCCCATGAACAGTATGAAAGGGCAAAAAGATAGGACACTGAAAGATGAACTCCCCAGGTCAGTAGATGCCCAATATGCTATTGAAGATCAGTGGAGAAATAACTCCAGAGAAATGAAGGGATGGAGCCAAAGCAAAAACAACACCTAGTTGTGGATGGGACTGATAGAAGCAAGTCCAAGTGTGGGTGATAAAAGAAAGGTTCGATGCTATAAAGAGTAATATTGCATAGAAACCTGAAATGTTAGATCCATGAATCAAGGCAAACTGGAAGTGGTCAAACAGGAGACGGCAAGAGTGAACGTCGACATTCTAGGAATCAGCGAACTAAGATGGACTGGAATGGGTGAATTTAACTCAGATGACCATCATATCTACTACTGTGGGCAGGAATCCTTTAAAAGAAATGGAGTAGCCATCATAGTCAATAAAAGAGTCTGAAATGCAGTACTTGGATGCAATCTCAAAAATGACAGAATGATCTTTGTCAAGGCAAACCATTCACTATCACGGTAATCCAAGCCTATGCCCTGATCAGTAATGCTGAAGAAGCTGAAGTTGAATGGTTCTATGAAGACCAAGACCTTCTAGAACTAACACTCAAAAAAGATGTCCTTTTCATTATAGGGGACTGGAATGCAAAAGAAGGAAGTCAAGAAACACCTGGGATAACAGGCAAATTTGGCCTTGGAATACAGAATGAAGCAGGGCAAAGGCTAATAGAGTTCTGCCTAGTGAACGCACTGGTCATAGTAAACACCCTCTTCCAACAACACAAGAGAAGACTCTACACATGGACATCACAGGATGGTCAATACTGAAATCAGACTGATCATATTCTTTGCAGCCAAAGATGGAGAAGCTCTATACAGTCAGCAAAAACAAGACCAGGAGCTGACTGTGGCACAGATCATGAACTCCTTATTGCCAAATTCAGACTGAAATTGAAGAAAGTAGGGAAAACCACTAGACTATTCAGGTATGACCTAAATCAAATTCCTTATGATTATACAGTGGAAGTGAGAAATAGATTTAAGGGACTAGATCTGATAGAGTGCCTGATGAACTATGGATGGAGGTTTGTGACATTGTACAGGAGACAAGAATCAAGAACATCCCCAAGAAAAAAAAATGCAAAAAAGCAAAATGGCTGTCTGAGAATGCCTTACAAATAGCTTTAAAAAGAAGAGAAGCAAAAAGCAAAGGAGAAAAGGAAAGATATAAGCATCTGAATGCGGAGTTCCAAAGAATAGCAAGAAGAGATAAGAAAGCCTTCCTCAGCGATCAATGCAAAGAAATAGAGGAAAACAACAGAATGGGAAAGACTAGCGATCTCTTCAAGAAAATGAAAGATACCAAGGGAACATTTCATGAAAAGATGGGCACAATAAAGGACAGAGATGGTATGGACCTAATAGAAGCAGAAGATATTAAGAAGAGGTGGCAAGAATACACAGAAGAACTGTACAAAAAAGATCTTCATGACCAAGATAATCACGATGGTGTGATCACTGACCTAGAACCAGACATCCTGGAATATGAAGTCAAGTGGGCCTTAGGAAGCATCACTACAAACAAAGCTAGTGAAGGTGATGGAATTCCAGTTGAGGTATTTCAAATCCTGAAAGATGATGCTGTGAAAATGCTGCACGCAATATGTCAGCAAATTTGGAAAACTTGGCAGTGGCCACAGGACTGGAAAAGGTCAGTTTTCATTCCAATCCCAAAGAAAGGCAATGCCGAAGAATGTTCAAACTACTTGAAGTAATTAAGTGCTTCATTCTTTACTATCATTGTTTTTTATGTCTATTCTAAATTCCCCCCTAAAATTTCATTTGCATGTGCCAAATACCAGTCAGCAATGCCCCCTTTGTTTCTTGAGAACTCTGTCTTGGAGTTCTTCATCTCTTGGTTGAAATCTCCATGAGTTATTTTCCAGACCCGAAACACAGCTTTCATCCTGAGGCTTCCTTTAGCCACACTCCCTAGTAGTCTAGAGCCCCTTGTTCTGGATTCTACTGTCTTTCTCGTTTCTAAATTCTCCCCAGTTTTGTGGAAAAGTGCACATTTTGCTGGTAGTTACCAAGAAAATATGCAAGTGACATAAATCTCTGAATCTCTGCTAAAAATCATCGTTTTTTCTTCTCATTTGATTGACAGCTTGACAGAGTATTCTAGATTGTTAAATATTTTCTCTCAAAATTTGAAAATTTTGCTTTGTTTCTTCTGCTAAAGGGAGTAATGCCCTTGGTTACTCTGTTCTGTTCTGACAGGCCTTCTGTTTTTCATGTTTCAAAAACTCATTAAAATATCCTACTGTTTAATACCTCCTTTTTTCTTCTTTTTGGTTTTGTAAGTTTATGAAATTTTACTCCTGTAGTATCATTTTAGAGGAGGTCTCAAGTGGAAAAAAGATACATGTAACAAGCCACTATCTTTATTCAAAAGTAAGCATTTTCTTTTCTTGCTGCCTAACTAAATTAACAAAAAGAAGATAGTAAGGTGTGGCTAAGATGAAAACTCATTTTTGATGAAGTACCTCAATAATTAAACAAAACATTAATAATGAGGCAGGAAACAGAGGGCTGGTACAAATGGGCATAACCATTTGGTGTGAAAAGATTACAGAGCGGTTTTTACAAGCAGAAGAAAAACTGTCTTTTTTCTGGGGCTGAAAAAATGACTGGAGAAACAAGAAATAAAGAATTATAGCTGAAAATTTACTTGGATAGTAGGGAGAATCAGGTTTGATATATTGATAGAAACAATATCTTGATTGGCATGCAATTCAATGGTTTTCCACTTCATTACTCCCATCCGCCCCCATGGCTACCACTATAAAGGCTCAGGGAGACATATTCTGAAGGAGTCAGTGTACTCTAAAATGCATGAGTCATTTTCTTTTGTTGAATTTAGCATTAATTTTCTGTCTTCATCAGTTACTTTAGAATTTTTGTCTAAAAGTGAGATATTCTCTTAAATTCTATAACAGAGATGATGGTTTTCTACTGCCATTTGGTTTTAAAATGTCCCATGAAAAAAATCATGCTGAAGAATGTTATAATGAGTGCTTTATCTTAGTGGTATTTAAAAGAACATTACTTTTCAAAGCAATTACTTAAACCAAATTTGCAAAACAGTCATGCAACTTTAAAATGATACTGACAAAATAGAAAGTAATGTCAAGAAACCTATCTGAATGCTAACCATATGGACTAGAAGACTTGATCTGAACTCCAGTAAACAGTTGCCCATGAAAGAGCCAGATGTTGAGAAAATGCACTGCTGCTAAGGAAGGGAAAATAGCTATTCACACTCAATGTAAGTTACATTCACCAAGTGCTTTTATAGCAGCAGAAAGCAGTGGTGTGTGACAAATGTCAGTATATTCAAAGAAATGAGGTTGTAAACATGTTCTTCTTTTTTTTAAACTACCTCTCTCAGTGTCTGCTCAGATTGAGGGAAGGAGGAGAAAGGGGCCACAGAGGATGAAATGGTTGGATGGCATCACAGACTCAGTGGACATGAGTTTGAGCAAGCTCTGGGAGGCAGTAAAGGACAGGAAAGCCTGGCGTGCTCCAATCCAGGGGTTTGAAAAGAGTCGGACATGACAACGACTGAACTACAACAAAAGACGTTTTAAAGAAATAAACCTTGAATTAAAATGTTGGAAATAAGAAACCAATATATTATCAATAAAGTTTTGTATGTTTTTTATTGACCATCTTGATTGTTCCCCCAGTGCCTATGGCTTTCCATCATCTGAAACTATGTCACCCTCAATACAGTGATGTTATTTCAGACAGAATGTTAGATCTAGCTTAATCTTGAAGTTGGAGTAGATCCATCCAGTTAACTCTGGTGACTCAACTCAGTAACCTCACAGAGAAGATTTTTAACCATAACCTTAACCTCTCTATTGCTCTTCACCTCACCTGTCCTTGTTATCTTCTTGCTTTTGAGCTTTCTCCTTTAATCACTTCCTGTTATGTATAGTAAGTCTTCCTCCATTGTCAATGCTCAGCTAAATTCTCTCATCTCAGAGGCAATGGTCATTGTCAAGGGAAGTCACTGCATCCTTTTTCTTTTTTTTTAAAAAAAAGAACACCATTACTGAGATATATTAAACATATAAATATTGTATATATGTAAAGTATGCAACTTGTTTCGATATCAATATGCACTGTGAAAAGATCAAAATTAAGCTAAATAACTTATCCATCACATGTATATAGTTATTTGTGTATGGGGGGTGAGATTTACTTTAAGATCCATCTTTTTATCAAGTTTTAAGTATACAATACAGTATTGTTAATTGTTTACTTAATACGCATATACCTTTCATGTTGTGACCTTTCCTCTAATCTCCAAGCTTGACTTGAATTATCAATCATTTTCCCTAAGAAAAACGTTCTATGTGGATGAAGCTCACCCCTTTGAACTAATTAGGTTCATAGGTGTCTCTGTTACAGTGATACATGATTTGCAGCAACCTTAACTCAACCATACAAGAAACTCAGCACAAAAGCATCGCTTCCATTGAAGTCCAACTCTCAGTTCCATTGCACACAGCATACCCTGGGATCCAACTACGGACATCCCCTTTTACCCATATCATATCTCACACGCTAACACTGAAGTTTTGTGTTAGTCGTGTATGTGTGTGTATTTACACACACACATGAGCTTCAAAATTGGCACTATTTCCCTACATATACCAAGAATTTAATCAAATATTTTGTAATTTAAAAATGATTAATCCAATATATGAATAGTCTACATGTAGTCTTGTTCATAATAAATCTCCTAGTCCTAAATTAGCATTGGCAGTCCTGTTTATTCAAAAAACTATTTAAAATCTATCTGAAGATCATAAAACCTATTTAATTCTCACTAAAACTTTAATGAATTATTCTCAATTACAAAGTTAGGACACCGAGGCTCAGAGTTTTAACTAAACTGTCCACATCTATACAATTAAACAGGGGAAGAGGCATAGCTAAAACTAGTCCATTTTTCTCAAAAATTCATGCCTTTTCCTTATGTATCAAGCTAAATAAAAGACTGATTATGTTTAGCAAATACCTGAAATGTTGCCAATGTCAATAAGCCATAGGAAAGAATATTTTCTTTCCAAATCTTTACATTTTAAACTGTCCGCTTTTGATGCGCTCATTACTAAAGATTAATAAAAGTGATAGCAAAGTGAACAGTTCTGGACATCTGCTGATTGTCCACATACATACAGCCAGGTAAGTCCTATACTTAGTAAATGGTCATGGATATGGCATAATTACAGTGATTCTTATGGAATTTTTCAGCAGCCAAATCTTTCTCAGAATAACACAACACATTGCTCAAAAAAAAAGGACAACCCATTATCCTTTCAGGAGTCTACTTTATTAATAAGGAAACTTGGTTTTGGTTCAAAGGGTACCTGAGTTTCACACACACACACATACACAAACACACACACATTGTATAACACAAGCGGCAACTTTCATTAATGCTATATAATACAAACAGATTTGAGAAAATGATAAAACAATATGGGGCTCTGTTTGGGCTTTTGATTTTATTTCTGAAGCTGTTTTTTTTTTTTTTAAATCTTTTCAACTATTAACTCAGAACAAATCATGAGTGACCAGTAGTTTAAAAAAGAAAGACACATATCTGAAGTTTTTCTGAAAGGAAACAAAAGACACTTCCTTGCAAAAGAAAATAAATCATTCTTAGGAACTACCGTCCTAACCCAAAACAAAAGACACAAAGGCGCATCACTATAACTTGGCATTTTTTGACACACATTTAAAAATTATAAAATGAAAGCCAGACAAGGGAAAACACTTTTGATTAAATTAGTGGTTAGCTAGAACTCCATGGCAACAAACCCACGCTTGCGAAAAGCATCCTGTCTTAAAAAATTGTATAAGATCAAACTCCATTTTAACATCTTGTTCTAAGGATAGTGTAAAATGTCAATGATACCCGACACCTAATGGCACTTAGGATAACTGGAGCGTTAGAAGCTCAAGGAGGTGATTCTCTAATAGTAAAAGTTGTAAAACATGAAAGTCAAAGTCATTGAGTCACGTCCGACTCTTGGCAACCCCATGGACTGTAGGACACCAGGCTCCTCTGTCCACGGAATCACCAGGCAAGAATACTGGAGTGGGTTGCCATTTCCTTCTCCAATTGAATTAGGTCTCAACTTTCAAGCAACTAGTGACCTGATAGCCTTAACCTGTCCTATTGCAGGAAAGCATATATGAATTTGGGAATTCAATAGGCAGTAAGGTAAGGAGATGGCTTATATGGGGATGTGCTGATGGCAAGAAGGGGTAAGGCCTCACTGAAGACCCATTATCTATGATTTTAAATTCTAGTAAGATGTCTAGACCTTACACTACATGAGTGATTTTAGGAAATGGTCATGATAAAAGCAGTTTTGATAGGACTATCTGGCTTAATTTTTAGCTGGAAAGAATCTTAAATCCAAAGTAATATTTATACTCATAGGTGACCAGCTGCATTAGAGGATTTTATCAACTGATGTATCACTAAGAGTTTAATTAGATGACTGAGAATTATAATACAAAACTAGCACATAAAATCAAATTGAGCAAACTTATGAACTTTAAGAATCATTGGCTATTTTTTTATTTTCAGAAATCTTTGCTACAGAGTAATAAAAATATATTTGGAAAGGAAATGAATATAAATGGAATTTCATTATAATGTTATTAACTATCAGATATGCAACAAACGTGTTGCTTTAAGGGAAGTGTTGGCTAAATTAATCAAAAGAAAATAAAAAATTTCAGATTTTCTCATTAAAGTCAACAGAAAATATAGATGCATGGTGATTTTTCAAATAAAAACATAACAGTAAATCCTCTTTTCCCTAGGTTTTTAATCACTTCTTTGTACAAGCTTTCTGTCATCAACATATAAACATGCTAAATATTTTCCCATAAAAATAAAATTGCTAAAACTTATTAAACATTTACATTGTGTCAGAAACTCTTTAAAGTGCTTTACACTTATCAACTCATTTGATCTTACATTAATCCTGTTAGATACTTTCACATTTATTTGATTTTATATAAGCATTCTGAGATAGTGGGAGATTAAGTAGCCTACCCAAGATCATACAACTAGCAAGTGATCTCTTAGATAGGTAGCCAGGCAGGCTTAAGTAGTACTAATTGCCAAGCTGGACCTCCATGGTGCTATAGTGGATAAGAACCCACTGCCAATGCAGGGCACAGCGGTTTAATCCCTGGCCCGGGAAGATGCCACAGGCCCCGGAGCACTGGAGCCCTCATGCTAGAGCTCCTGAAGCCCGCCTATTCTAGAGCTGGGGAGCCACGACTGCTAAGGCTGCGTGCTGCAACTGTTGAAGCCGTGGGGCTCTGGCCTGTGCTCCACAACAACGAGAAGTCACTGTCACCGCAACTAGAGAGAAGCCTCCACTTGCTGCGACTAGAGAAAGCCCACAATCAGCAATGAAGACCCAAGGCAACCAAAAAAAATTACCATGCTATCCTTAGTCCTTTCTAGCTACTATTCTTGTAGTCTTTTGCCATCCCTTCATTACCAAACTTCCCCACAGTCACATTCTTGCTTCTGATTCACTTTTCCCTCCTCAGGGCCCACCTTCACCTACGCCACGGCACTGAAACCAGTCTTGCCTATCATGATTTTTTCATAGCTACATCCAAGGATGCTCCTTGGTTCTTATGCTTCTCACACTCTACAGCACACTTCATTTCGGAATGCTTTCTTGAATGTTGTTGACTCAGGCATCATCTTTATTTGGTGTGCTAAAGTTTCTTCCTCAATTTTTCCTTTCTAAGAGCCTGTGCAGTACAATAGACTGGGTATAATCCTCCCCTCCTAAACATCTGCCGCACTGATATTTACCTTAACCACGTTCTTTAACCAATGCAATGTGTTTCTTGAAACAAGTGGCAGTCTTGAATGTATTTGCTGTTTGCCTGCTTCTCTTGGGTTCCTGTGATCCAACAGGAGAAGAACATACCCCAAGTTGTAGCTGGCTAATGACAATGAGGAACCATGTGGAACAGACAAGGATCTAACCTACAGCCTGGAGGCCTCCTGAGCTGATCCCAGATGAGTTCAGCAGATATGCAGATCCATGAATAAGAAATCAAAGGTTTAAAAATCAAATGTTGTAAATGACTAGGAAGTTGATGTTCAGCTTCACTATCAAAGTGTGAGACTGTGATAAATGGCAAATAAGTTACCATAACACAATTCTAAATGCTTTCAATTGTAAAATCAGAGGAAAATGGTGTCTGCTTTGCCTGGGTTGTTGAGGAAATGAAGCACATGAGATAATACATGTGAAGTACTTAGCACAGTGACTGAAAAACTGACATATAATATGAACCCAATTAATGCCTGCTATTATTATTCCACCAAAGAATGTTCTCCTCATCTCCAGACTCAAATATGCTACTGCAAACTACTCTGTGAGGTCACTTAAAGACCTTAAAATCTACAGGTACTATCGTGAGCTCATTATATTTCCTCCTCCTTGGTACCTAACACGGAAAACGGCAATCCATTTCACACAGTTCACAAGCCATCAAACTGTCTCCTCTAATTCCTCCTTCATTAACCCTTTTGTCCAATCCTCAATTTTTTTTTCAATTTTGCCTCCAAAATATGTCATTTGTTCATCTCCTTCTCTCCTTACTGCTATTACCTTAATTTACTTATTTTATTGCATTAGTCCCAATTTTAAACTTCTCACTATTATAAAAGATAAAACTATAGCCTAGTAGCTTATTTCAATCACAGTTTATTTCTCATAAAGAATTCAAGCTATGAGTTTCTGGTTAGTAAATGATTTAGAACCTAAGTCCCTTCCTTCATAGTGTGCCACTATTTTCAATACTGGCTTCCATGATCTCTGGACTCTTATGTATCAAGCCAACGGAGTGGGAAAAAAGCATAGATTGTCGCATATAGAAAGCATTAGGGTTGAGAGATAGAAGTGGTGCTCATAACTTCCACTTGTCTTACACCAAACAGAAATCAGTCACATCTCACTTTAAAGGAGACTGAGAAGGGCTATCCAGTTGTGTGCCAAGGAAAGAGGGGTGATGGGTGTGATGGACGGCCAGCTATACATCGCCCTACTTTCCTTGCTGGCCTCTGTCCTTCCAGAACTGGTTCTCCCACCATTCAATTCCTGGCAGGAGCCAGAATTTTTGTTGGTTAAACAAAAATTGGATCATCTGACTCCCATGTTTAAATTTTCCAATGTCTTCCAGGAGTGCATTGACTAAAACCCAGACTCCTTACCTTGACTTACACAGTGCTTTGTAATCTTTCCTTGCTTTACCTTTCTGAACCTGTCTCATGTCTATCTCTTCATCATGCACTAGGGGATATTCACACTGATTTTAGTTTGTTTCCTTGACTTTACAAACAAATTCCTTCTTGGAGTGTTCATACTAATCCTTCTTTCTTCCTAGAATACTCTTCTATAATCTTCACATGGCTGGCACCCTTCCTCCCACTAAGACTTCAGCTTAAATGACACCTCTTCAAAGAAGTCTTCACTGACAATCCCATCTAAAATAGTCACCCAGTCACTTTCTAGTACATCCTTCTTTGTTAAAGTTCTGCATAGATCTTAGGACAATTTGATATGTCATTTTCTATCAGGAATCTACTTAGTAAGTCTATCTATCTGCCTATCTATCTATGTAACTATTCACTTATCTATCTATCCTTCCTATAGTATAAGAAGGCAGAGATCATTTCATGTTTTATCCACCACTCTAGAATGCTAGCACTGTTTACTTTATGGTTGCTGCTGCTGCTGCTGCTAAGTCGCTTCAGTTGTGTCAGACTCTGTACGACCCCATAGATGGCATCCCACCAGGTTCCCCGTCCCTTTGATTCTCCAGGCAAGAACCCTGGAGTGGGTTGCCATTTCCTTCTCCAATGCATGAAAGTGAAAAGTGAAAGTGAAGTTGCTCAGCCGTGTCTGACTCTTAGCGACCCCATGGACTGCAGCCTATCAGGCTCCCCCATCCATGGGATTTTCCAGGCAAGAGTACTGGAGTGGGGTGCCATTGCCTTCTCCGTACCTTCTGGTTCAATTTGGTTTAGTTTAGTCACTCAGTCGTGTCCAACTCTTTGCAACCCCATGAATCACAGCACGCCAGGCCTCCCTGTCCATCACCAATGCCCAGAGTTTACCCAAATTCATGTCCATCAAGTCGGTGATGCCATCCAGCCATCTCATCCTCTGTCTTTCCCTTCTCCTCCTGCCCCTAATCCCTCCCAGAATCTTGGTCTTTTCCAATAAGTCAATTCTTTGTATGAGGTGACCAAAGTATTGGAGTTTCAGCTTCAACATCAGTCCTTCCAATGAATACACAGGACTGATCTCCTTTAGGATGGACTGGTTGGATCTCCTTGCAGTCCAAGGGACTCTCAAGAGTCTTCTCCAACACCACAGTTCAAAACCATCAATTCTTCAGTGCTCAGCTTTCTCTATAGTCCAACTGTCACATCCATACATGACTACTGGATAAACCATAGCCTTGACTAAATGGACCTTTGTTGGCAAAGTAATGTCTCTGCTTTTCAATATGCTATCTAGGTTGGTCATAACTTTCCTTTCAAGGAGTAAGCGTCTTTTAATTTCATGGCTGCAATCACCATCTGCAGTGATTTGGGAGCCCAGAAAAATAAAGTCAGCCACTGTTTACACTCTTTCCCCATCTATTTGCCATGAAGTGATGGGACCAGATGCCATGATCTCAGTTTTCTGAATGTTGAGCTTTAAGCCAACTTTTTCACTCTCCTCTTTCACTTTCATGAAGAGGCTCTTTAGTTCTTCTTCACTTTCTGCCATAAGGGTGGTGTCATCTGCATATCTGAGGTTATTGATATTTCTCCTGGCAATCTTGATTCCAGCTTGTGCTTCTTCCAGTCCAGCATTTCTCATGATGTACTCTGTATAGAAGTTAAATAAGCAGGGTGACAATATACAGCCTTGACATGCTCCTTTTCCTATTTGGAACCAGTCTGTTGTTCCATGTCCAGTTCTAACTGTTGCTTCCTGATCTGCATATAGATTTCTCAAGAGGCAGGTCAGGTGGTCTGGTATTCCCATCTCTTTCAGAATTTTCCACAGTTTATTGTGATCCACACAGTCAAAGGCTTTGGCATAGTCAATAAAGCAGAAATAGATGTTTTTCTGAAACTCTCTTGCTTTTTTGATGATCCAGAGAATGTTGGCAATTTGATCTCTGGTTCCTCTGCCTTTTCTAAAATCAGCTTGAACATCAGAAAGTTCATGGCTCACATATTGCTGAAGCCTGGCTTGGAGAATTTTGAGCATTACTTTACTAGTGTGTGAGATAAGTGCAATTGTGCAGTAGTTTGAGCATTCTTTGGCATTGCCTTTCTTTGGGATTGGAATGAAAACTGACCTTTTCCAGTCCTGTGGCCACTGCTGAGTTTTCCAAATTTGCTGGCATATTGAGTGCAACACTTTCACAGCATCATCTTCCAGGATTTGAAATAGCTCAACTGGAATTCCATCACCTCCACTAGCTTTGTTCGTAGTGATGCTTTCTAAGGCCCACTTGACTTCACATTCAAGGATGTCTGGCTCTAGGTCAGTGATCACAACATCGTGATTATCTGGGTCCTGAAGATCTTTTTTGTACAGTTCTTCTGTGTATTTTTGCCACCTCTTCTTAATATCTTCTGCTTCTGTTAGGTCCCTACCATTTCTGTCCTTTATTGAGCCCATCTTTGCATGAAATGTTCCCTTGGTATCTCTAATTTTCTTGAAGAGATCTCTAGTCTTTCCCATTCTATTGTTTTCCTCTATTTCTTTATATTGATCGCTGAGGAAGGCTTTCTTATCTCTCCTTGTTATTCTTTGGAATTCTGCATTCAGTTGCTTATATCTTTCCTTTTCTCCTTTGCTTTTCTCTTCTCTTATATTCATAGCTATTTGTAAGTCCTCCCCAGACAGCCATTTTGCTTTTTTGGATTTCTTTTCCATGGGGATGGTCTTGATTGCTGTCTCCTGTGCAATGTCATGAACCTCCATCCATAGTTCATCAGGCACTCTGTCTACCAGATCTAGTCCCTTAAATCTATTTCTCACTTCCACTGTATAATCATAAGGGATTTGATTTAGGTCATACCTGAATGGTCTAGTGGTTTTCCCTACTTTCTTCAATTTCAGTCTGAATTTGGCAATAAGGAGTTCATGATCTGAGCCACAGTCAGCTCCTGGTCTTGTTTTTGCTGACTGTATAGAGCTTCTCCATCTTTGTGTTCAGCAAATTTGACTCATTAATGAAGTTTGTTAACATTTCTATGCACTGAGCAGGCAAACTTTCATGCCCTAACCAACTCCACTGAGCTGATAAAGGCAAAGCAGGTTTGCTTCTTAAATTAACATTACAAAAGATAGCTGTAGCTGAAAGTTAAATTTACTAGGAAACCTACTGGTCAAATTATGCATAAAGGCTTAGCTGACCAACGTTTGTCCTCTTTACTTCCCAACTGAAGCTAAAAATCTGAGTGGAATGTCTGGGGATAGATAATATAATATACTTTTCTCTATTGAGTCAGGACTTTTTCCCCGCAAATAAAAATTTTACATGATGTGAAACTATTAAATTTTAAAGTCTGGAACAAAATAGCTTCTTCAGTTTAATGAATTAAATTATTCTTCCAGTTTACATTAGAAATCTTAGTGCAAAAGTAGAACAAACTTATAATGTGTATTAGAGTTAAAAAGCACAAGAAAGTCAAATTCTTGATACTTAAAACAATGAAAGACATTTTTAATATTTAATAATTTTAATAATGTAATTTAGTTTGATTAAATGTAGAATTAAGATTTTTTATTTTGTTTCTTCTCCAATAGAAAGTTTGAAGTAATAAATTTATGGCAGTTAATAATTACTGAGAACTTCTGATATGCCAGTCCGTGTACATGCATACTTTTCTTTATAAGAGCTATATGAGTTTTCAAAACTGAAGCAAAAGAGTTTGCTACTTTCCTAAAATCAGAAAGCTATCAAGAGTAACCACTACACAGTGCAAATATGATTTGCAAACCACAATGTTATATCTATGTCCAGAGTGCTAAAAAAACTGCAAACAGTGTTCTTTGCCTATCAACAATCACACTATCTAAATTTTGAATACTAGCATTTTACTAAAACATCCCTTTTATTTAGGACACTATCATTCAATACTTCCTGCCTAGATATGAGGCATAATAGATTCTGACAAATCTACTCAGAATTACTTCATGGCAACAAGTCAATAAAGGCTACCTGTAGTGTTAGTTTCTGCATGTAAGAGACAGAGAGGGTAAGTATACCTAGCTTGCAGCAAACTTGAAATCTTGAACAAAAGCACTGATGCGTTGCCAGACCTGTTATCTACAAGGAGTTCCTACATTTTGCTTCTAGCACTGCTATGAACCTTGATGCTTGCTTCCCTTTCTGACTTTACTACTTCACCACTCTCCCAACCTCATTCTGGCTTAAACAGTAGATTATTAGAACTGGAGAAGGAAATGGCAACCCACTCCAGTATTCTTGCCTAGAGAATCCTGTGGACACCGGAGCCTGGTGGGCTGACATCTATGGAGTCGCACAGAGTCAGACACGACTGAAGCGACTTAGCATGCATGCATGCAATAGAACTGGATGCTATTAAGAGTTAAAACATCATCGTTTCAGAATTTCATATGTTGAAGGATGTTTTTACATTAATTGGGCTTAAGATCTTTCTTTTGTCAATGAAACAAATTAGTTCAGAGAGGTCTGTCATTAGAGACAGCGAGGACTGGAACTCCAGCTTCTGTTCCTGGATTCATGGTCTTTGTTACAGCACAATTTCCTCCTGTTATTGCTTCTGGTTGTTTGTAACTCCTTAGGGTTCCTGGGATCTATGTAACTTCCAAAGACATTATTTTCCTAGGTAATTCCCCAAGACCACTATGCTTGCTTCCTTCTCTGATTCTACTACTTTATTCCTCTCCCACTACCATTACAATACCAATATTTTTCTATCCTATTACCCTTATTTTCTGTGTTCTCTATCTAATTAGATATTAGAAAAAAGAACAAAGGCTAAAGCCTGAAATACTTCTCTTTCTTGGCAAAAATTTTATTTAAAAACATACTTTCTGAAGTCTCCAGTGATTGGGATTTGGGGAAATTAAGCAGAACAAAAAGATATTTTAGGCAGTTACTTGTCAGAGTCCCTCAAGTCACTTGGAGCATAGTGCCAGCTTCATATAGAAGGATACAGAGGCGAAAGAGCAATGGTAACATAACAGCCAGAACAAATGAAATAAACATGTGTATAAATATTTAAACTAGAGATAGCCATTACTCCCTGTGTTTAGGTATGTCTATGTCTTCTCTAATCACAAACTATTCTTTGTTTAGTTTTCATTTCTAGTTTCAAGAGAAAGCAGATTTCAAGAGGGACCATTTTAACATTTAACAATAAGGACATACAGATGGCTAACAAACACAAGAAAATATGCTCAACATCACTCATTATCAGAGAAATGCAAATCAAAACCACAATGAGGTACCATTTCACGCCAGTCAGAATGGCTGCGATCCAAAGTCTACAAACAATAAATGCTGGAGAGGGTGTGGAGAAAAGGGAACCCTCTTACACTGTTGATGGGAATGCAAACTAGTACAGCCACTATGGAGAACAGTGTGGAGATTCCTTAAAAAACTGGAAATAGAACTGCCATATGACCCAGCAATCCCACTGCTGGGCACACACACGGAGAAAACCAGAATTGAAAGAGACACATGTACCCCAATGTTCATCACACACTGTTTATAATAGCCAGGACATGGAAGCAACCTAGATGTCCATCAGCAGATGAATGGATAAGAAAGCTGTGGTACATATACACAATGGAGTATTACTCAGCCATTAAAAAGAATATATTTGAATCAATTCTAATGAGATGGATGAAACTGGAGCCTATTATACAGAGTGAAGTAAGCCAGAAAGAAAAACACCAATACAGTATACTAACGCATATATATGGAATTTAGAAAGATGGTAACGACAACCCTTTATGCGAGACAGCAAAAGAGACACAGATGTATAGAATAGCCTTTTGGACACTGTAGCGGGGGGGTATGATTTGGGAGAATGGCATTAAAACATGTATAATATCATATAAGAAACGAATCTCCAGTCCAGGTTCGATGCAGGATACAGGATGCTTGAGGCTGGTGCACTGGGATGACCCAGAGGGACGGTATGGGGAGGGAGGAGGGAGGAGGGTTCAGGATGGGGAACACATGTATACCTGTGGCGGATTCATGTTGATGTATGGCAAAACCAATACAAAATTGTAAAGTAAAAATAATAATAATAAAAAAATTAAGGACATTTTCTACAGCTACTTTTTCTTTTTTTTTATTTTATTTATTTATTTGGCTGCTCTGGGTCTTAGTTGTGGCATGTGGGATCTAGCTCCCTGACCAGGGATTGAACCTGGGCCCCCTGCAGTGGGAGCTCAGAGGCTTAGCCACTGGACCACCAGGGAAGTCCCTACAGCTACTTTTTCAAATGTAACAGTTCATTCAATTTATTTTACTGGATTTCCAGACCTGAAATCTATTATTGCCTTTTGTCTACTAAAGGCAAATGTACTTAATTCTAAAATTCTCCCCTTCACCTTTGAGTCTATTGTTAGTTTTAATCTACATTAATGATAAAACTCTAGAGGAAAAAAGCATATAGAATATGTACATACTTGCATATTTGTGTGCATCCTATGGGTAATGTTTGTGGTTTTGTTTTTTTTAAAAAAACAAAAAACAAAAACACAAAGTGAGTATCCAGCACATGCAACATTCAAAACAAAATAAAGTGTTTTATAATCTCTAAATCTCTAGGTGAAAAGACTAAAGTCCACAATTAATAGAGTTCAACTGAATATTTACTTATTTCTCCAAAGCTTAAGACTGTTGTCTAGCCAGCACTAACCAGGGTTAAAATGAGAGAAACAAGGGTAGAGTGAGTAGCAACTTTGGTTTAATTTTAAAATATGGAAGAACTAATGGCAGATGTGTTTCTACCTCACATATAAAGAATAAACAGTCCAGTCTCCTGGCCTCCTTGAACCTTGTCATGCTGTCCTCTTTGAAATCCTGTATTCCCATGGCCCCTGTGACACTCCCTGACTTCTCATTTTGCTTCATGTGGTCCTACTTTATAGCCTCTTACTAGTTCTGTGCTCATCATTCAGCTTAAATGTTAATGTTGCTCAGCATCGTATACTTGCTTCTCTTCTCATTTTAGTCTACATGTCCCCAAATTCTACTGTCACCTCTACGCCGGCAGCATAAATCTACATTGCCTGCCCCTCCTCAAGGTTCCAACTTACAGCACTTCCTACCTGTGTTCCTTATGTAGATGCCCCCAGTGACCTCAACCTCTATAACTCCAGACTGAACTTAGTAACCCCAAACCTGCTCTTTCCTCTCTACACTGTATTTTAAATAATGGCACCACCACCCATCCAGTCCTGCAGGTTAGAACTGTGGTTATCAGCCTTATCTCAGACTTCACATTTAACACCAATCCATGATATTCAGTTAGCCACATGAAGGCCACTGAGTTTCCTTCATACCTCATATATTTAATGTCTCTTCTTATCTACAGTCATAACTTTACTTCAAATCCTGATCATCTCCTGCTTGGACTGTCAGTTTGGTCTAATTGTTCTGCCCCTCTAAATGCTCCCAGCCACTTGCTTTAAACAATCCTTCATTATGTTACCACTGAGATAATCTTAATAAACCACATTTTCAAGTAAGGTAAAAACTCTTAAGGATCCCTGTTGCCTTTGGACTTCTGAAAGGAAATTCCTTAGCATATCCTGGAAGATGATATACTACTAGTCAGCCTTCAAGAATCAGATAAAAAGCTTTCTCCTTTGTGAGATTCTTCTTGACATACTGAAACAGAATTAAATAACTCCTTCTGCTAATGTGATTGTATGTGCTACATATCTCTGACTTTGTATTTACTACACTGTTGTAATGATTATATGTCTACGTGACTATCCTGGATTGTGAGCTCTTTGAGGCTTTGCATTGTGGCTATTTATCCTTGAGCAGAGTGAACAGAATTTTTAAGCATAAAAATACACCAATTTAAGGAATCTCCACACTGTTCTCCATAGTGGCTGTACTAGTTTGCATTCCCACCAACAGTGTAAGAGGGTTCCCTTTTCTCCACACCCTCTCCAGCATTTATTATTTGTAGACTTTTGGATCGCAGCCATTCTGACTGGTGTGAAATGGTACCTCATAGTGGTATGGGGAGGGAGGAGGGAGGAGGGTTCAGGATGGGGAACGCATGTATACCTGTGGTGGATTCATTTTGATATTTGGCAAAACTAATACAATTATGTAAAGTTTAAAAATGAAATAAAATTAAAAAAAAATACACCAATTTCCTCTGAGAACACTGGGAAACAAAAGAATTTTTTAAAATTGGATCATAAACCCCACAGTAAGTTAGAGCATAAATTGGAATATGGAAAATGGTGACCAGAAAACAAGTGGGAAACTGGTTGCAACAGTAAAAGCACAGAAGAAATGAACAGTTCCATTAAAAAAAAAAAAACTATCCTGGGGGTCTGCAGGAAGGGTTGTTAAATATGGGGGAAATGTTATTTGTCTATTTATATAATTTAAATTCTGACATTCAGAAGATTTTTCTTAAAATTTCTTTAATCATGTTTTTGTATGAAACCTGAAGGACAAATATATTCATTACGTTCTCCCCTCTTTTCTTTCAAAAGAAAATATTCTTTTGAATTATTGCTGTGTAAAACATGTTTGGGAAGTCTATGTTACTTATAAAAAGGCTGTGTTACTTCAAAAATGGCATATTTCTTGATTTTTAAAAATGAGGATCACAGGGCAGTATGATCTATGAAAATGCATCATTAATTTGGAAATAAATATCTGTCCAGTAAAAGTGGGAAGTATTCTTTTTATTTTTATTTTTAAACTTTACATAATTGTATTAGTTTTGCCAAATATCAAAATGAATCTCTCTCTCTCTTTTAATTCTTAAATTCCTGGACATACTTTGTGAAGTGACTTCACAAATGTTATCCATTTAAATTTCTGAATGACCAGAAGCTCTTTCTCTAATAATCCTCTCATGAAGCAATTTTGCAGATATTTAGGAGAGCTCTTTCCTGGGTTATGTGTATTGACTGCACTCTATGCCTAACTTTTCAACAAATGAACATGAGGCTGTAGTGTCTATAGATCTGATAGATTTCTATGACATTTACAAAGAATTATACTGCTAGTGCCTTACATTTTTTGTAAAATTTATACATTTATTATTTGTAATTAAAACAAAATTTAACATTTTTAGCCCTAATTTTTGTTTAGGTAATCTGTGCCATAATTTTTATAAGGATTTCATTTTAGCATATATATTCTTCAAAAGTAAGAATATTCAACATTCATAGTATAGCCCCATCATATTATATTCAGAGTACATTTTCATCAACAACTCTGTATTACTGAATAATAATATAAAATGTGGCATTTTTAATTTTCTTGATGCAGAAAACACAAAAAAGAAAGTAGAAATCACACATACTATGTAATTTAGAAGAATATAAAGAGGTAAAACTCTCTGTCTTTTTAAATTAAAAACCTGATGCTTCTTTCTCATTCCAAAATTTTCCCCATGGCTGTAACAATATGTCTATCTACAAATATCCATATATATAGCACAACTTTTTGTTATAAAAGTGAGATATAGTCTACACACTATTCTGCAATATTTTTAAAAAATCGTATTCATATTTCAGTGCCAGGTTTTCAATTCAGTATGGTATAAATATAGTTACAAATATTTTAACATTTTGAAAAAATAAAGTGTAATTTACTTACAGTGAAACACATACATCTTAAGTGTACAGTTTAACAAATTTCAACAAATGTATACACTAGTGTAAATGGATACTCCTCTCAAGATTTAGAACATTTCCATCACTCCATAAAGATCTCTCGCATCACTTCCCATAGAACACTGTATCACCCACCCTTACCTCAAGCAACTACTGTTTTTATTTCTTTCATTCCAGATTGGTTTTAGCTTATAGAAATTTATATAAATATAATCATACAATACCACCATATCTCATTTCAAAAATATTAATTATTCTCATGTTAATAGAATTGATAGGTTGTTTCAAATTTTTTGTTTAAAATTACTCTCGTAAGTGTATTTAGTCTTTAGATCTTTAGTACCTCTGAAATTTAAAATGTTATGAAATATGGCATAAATTAATTCTATCGAACACTGATTACTGGTATTTCCAAATCATCTACATTAAGTCTATATTTCCCACACTAGTTTCAAATTTCACATGTATGATATATTAAAATCTCAACATACTACTTAGATACACTTTCAACCTATTTTTTTCTATTATTATGGTATAACATTGTCTCTTTGTTATGGTAGTATTATATACATTTTATTTTCTAACAGAGCAACTACCTCTTCATTTTACCTGTCTCTAAAAAAACAAAAAAAACTTCATTTATATTCCACTTACATAAATGTATACAGTGGTGTCTGACATGTTAAACATCCAGTAAATATTGTCTACTATCATTTTATCTAAGAAATGTTCATCTTCTCTTTAAAAAAGTAGTATGTAAAGAATATGTTCAAGAATATTTTTAGTAGAATTCAGTTAGAAATTTTATTAAAATCACCAATTTTTTTTACTTCAATTCATATTACTAACTTTGCCCCCTTTATTCTTGTATGATTTTCAGGTTGTGCTTGTAAAATGTCATAGTAATAAATACTTCTTCTCCATAATACGAATTATGAGTGGAAACAAGTTTTAGGAACAGAATGAATAAATTTAGGCATTCTTTAGGGAACAGAAAAGCACAAGAATGGGTATGTGGTTATTTACATCCTTAGATGTCTGTTTCCTATTATTTGATCTTGAAGGAATCCTTTAGAATATAAAGTAAATCTGTGCTCTCAGCAGAATATCTACCCATCCTAGTGTTTCACCATTTGATTTTCATTTAGACAGTTACATGGATTGCTACTGAGGTATTGCAGAGCTTATGGCTAGTCATCACATCACCCCTCCTGCTCCACTATTCACTATGTGCTGTGTGTGTGCACAGTCGTTAGTCATGCCCAGCTTTTTGTGACCCCATGGACTGTAGCCCACCAGGCTCCTCTGTCCATGGAATTATCCAGGCAAGAACACTGGAGTGGGTTACCGTGCCCTCTTCCAGGGGATCTTCCCAATTCAGGGATCGAACCTAGGTCTTCTGCATTGCAGGTGGATTCTTTACCATCTGAGCCACCAGGGAAGTCCTCTATTCACTATATTAATCACATATTACTTGAGAATCATCTTGGCAAACGTCACTGTGTAGGTATTCAGGGGATTATGAAGAAGTCCAAGAACTTCCCATGCACCTAAGAAATGTGCTATTTATTTGGAATGATCACACTTTTTTTGAATAGGCAAAGAATGATTATGTATTTATTTATTTATCTACCTACCTACATACCTACCTATCATCCTTCCATATAGCTAGCTAGCTAAAGAACAAATAAGTAATGACTCAAAAGAGTGTGCACTTCTAATCATGAAATCTTAAACGTATGCTTTTTCATCCTAAATCCATCCTGTGTAGCAGCCTTAATCCTCAACCTGGCCATTTGCCCCAGCTTACTCGCCTCAGTGTCCATGCTGGGAAGGCAGATGGGATGCTTAATGGAAAAGGTGGAGAGGGTATTCCAGGCTGAGAGCACAGGTTACTCAGTTTATAAGAGTTCTTAAAATGTCAGTCCTTTATCCAATATATACCACGTTTCACCTAAATTTCAAATACTGTATTAAAAATATTAGTTCTAAATAGGTGGTGATTAAAAAAATGGGATAAATAAAAAGATGAGCCATACTGAGTCCCTTCCCTGTTTACCTGAAACTATTACAACATTATCCATTAGTTGGCTATACCACAATACAAAATAAAAAGTGTTTTTAAAAAAGATGAGCCATGGAAGATGGATACATTGGGGAATCAAGTATGTATATGTCAGCTATTAAGGACATGTAACCAGTTTCCCTGACTTGCAAGCTTCCACCATCTTCAAGGCACCTGATTACAATTTAGTTTATTATGAATGTAGAGTGTACTGGGACACAGCGCACTAATGAATAACACAAGGCTCCACACCTCTTGATAATTATACTTCTTGTTGGAGAGTAATAACCTACATACCTGTTATTTTTGAGTTAGCTACTCATTTGGCTCAGTGGTAAAGAATCCACCTGCCAATGCAAGAGACACAAAAGACACAAGTTCAATCCCTGGACCAGGAAGATCCCCTGGAGGAGGAAATGGCAACCCACTCCAGTATTCTTGCATGGAAAATCCCAAGGACAGAGGAGCCTGTCAGGATACAATCCATGGAGTCACAAAGGGTCGAACATGACTGAGCTACTGAGCATCCACATACAGCTACTTTTTTTTTTTTTTAAGAATTACTAATGAAGAATTAAAGACTCTAGATCCTCTACAAAGCAAGTTGCATCAGATCCTTCCTCAGAGATTCAGATTCGAATGTAGGATAGAATTTGCAGGCAACAAAAAAATCTAGAGCTCTTGCATCATTAATAAATGCCTCCAAGAAAACTTTCAGGATTTATTTTGGCTAAAGAAATATAAAATAAATTAGAAGAAAACAGCAGCATTTATATTTTTAAAACATTATCAAAAGATAGTGGTTTAACAACATTAGTACTTCAAACATTTTAGTTACTTAAATATTAATGCCTTTAAAGTTTCAACCATAATACTGATGAGTAAACTAAATATATGTCAATAGCAAGCTGAAGTAAAAGTATACGTGATGCATTGGAATCCATGAAATGAAGCAGAAACTACTAACTGAAAGTAAACTGCCTACATTTGAGCTTTGGGATTGGTTCAGAATGCATGTACAGGCTCTCTGGCTGCTGTGCTCCAATCTTCTCACTATGAAGATTTTCACTGCCTTTCTCTTAGTCTTGTTACTTCCCCTCACTGTCAGATATATATAGGAAGATGATAGAGAGGTTAGGCAAACACTGTGTTAGTCACTCAGTCGTGTCCGACTCTTTGCGACCCCACGGACTGTAGCCTGCCAGGCTCCTCTGTCCATGGAGTTCTCCAGGCAAGAACACTGAAGTGGGTTGCCATTTCCTTCTGCAAGGCACACAAGTGCTCGCCTAACAACAAAGGTACACTGAAGAAAAAAGCACCTTTGGATTTGCAAGCATGCGGATGCGTCAGTGTACGCGTGGCTGCTTCTAGAACCCCCCCGTATCTCTCTATTCTTCCCTTAAGGGTGTACAGTGGGTGGCCCAAGACCTCTTTCCTAAGAAAAATAATGCCAATGAATGAAGAGGACACTCATCTTCAAGTAAGGAATACCCGGAAAAATTGCCTTTATAGGCTCTAAAATCTAACCTGTGAGGCAGTGGGTGTGTTAAGATGTATATTCTGCTCCTGCCTTGGTTAACTATAAAGTAAAATTTGTCTATCCCTGGGTTACAAAACGGAGAAGGCAATGGCACCCCACTCCAGTACTCTTGCCTGGAAAATCCCATGGACGGAGGAGCCTGGTGGGCTGCAGTCCATCAGGTCGCTAAGAGTCGGACATGACTGTACGACTTCACTTTCACTTTTCACTTTCACGCATTGGAGAAGGAAATGGCAACCCACTCCAGTGTTCTTGCCTGGAGAATCCCAGGGACTGGGGAGCCTGGTGGGCGGCCGTCTATGGGGTTGCACAGAGTCGGACACGACTGAAGCGACTTAGCTGCAGCAGCAGCAGGGTTACAAAAACTATTACCTATTGCCTCAAGCTTCCACTGTCTCTTTTTGTTTGTTTTGCTCTTTTCCACGAGTGGAAAAAATCCTTATCCTCTTTTCCACTCTCCTCCTCCCACTGGCAGGAAGATATTGTCCTTGCTAATTGTCCTGAGCTCCATTTTCTGAGCTCAGAAGGAGAAAAAAAAAAAGAGCTGTTTTTCTTTTATCCTTGAGCTGACAACAGAGAGAAGATCTTTCTCATTAAATTTGATTGGGAGTCATTTTTACATATGCCACTCTCAAGTACAAACTAGACAATATTCTTGGAATTTTGAAATGAATGTGAAAGAAATAGCTTAGTGTAGGTTCACCACAATAGGAGTCTGAAAGCCCGTGTTGTTTCCATTCTACTACATATAGACTTTGAGATGTTAGGCCAGTCACTCACACCAGGTGCTATTTATTTAGGCTTTATTACTTTCATCCAGGCTTCCTATACTCCCAACACCAGCACCCACACATCTTTACCTGAGACTCCCTCCGGATGCCGCTGCCCACTCTGTCATGCCTGATTCTGGAAGTAGCCTTGAGGAGTGCCTGACAACCGCGATGTGTTATAATAATTACCCACTTCCCTCATCCTTGGCATGGCATCATTCCAAGGCACATGTTCCACACTGCTTCCTAGAATTTCCCTGTAAATCCCAGTTGCCCACACTCATAACTTGCTTGCTAACACATCTTCCCATGTATCTCTTCCCTACCACTGTTTCCAGAGATCAGCTGATCAGCTTTTGGGAGGGCATAAACAAAGACAGTGTTTTTCTGTATTAAAAGAGCAGATACACAGGTTAGTGGAATTGGATAACTTGCCAGCCAGATGGCAAGAAGAATCCCACTGCTGGTTATAATTGCAATGGTGATAATCCTTGGTGTACTCCAGCATCACAGTTGCTTGCTCACTTGTGAAGAATGGGGATAAAAGACAGACAGAAGGAGGCACTTATGCATAGCATTCAAGAGCTATGGCATCAACAGTAATTAAAGGAACTATGGAATTGAATGCTTACTGATAAGTGTCAACCAGTGCTTAAAGAAAGAAAATGACAGAGTCTACTGAGTCCATTCTCAACTCAGACAAAGTGTGAGGGCCATAACGTACTTATGGTAGCATTTAGACACTTATCTTCCATAATGAGAGGAATATGTTGTAGATCAGCCCCAAGACCTTTTTGTGAGAAAGACTGAACACAAACTGGACAGTCCCTTACACTGCAATAAGGCCCTGTTAAGAAAGGACTGTGACCAAAGGATGTGGAGTGGATGTACTTAGTAAACAATTCTCAAATTCCCTTGAGCCCTAAGAGAGGTGTATCACTCCTTTGTTAAAGGATAACAGGGTTTTCTTCTCTGGAGTCTATGCTGATGATTCAGAAGTTGATCTTCCCTCACTTTACTTCCACACTTCCAAGCCAATCACTACAGTCAAGTGTTAGCTTGAACTGGCTTGAGAAGTACAGTTCATTTTATAAGAGGAAAGAGATAACTCACAAAGAGCTGTATAAACTTGATATTATATAATAGCAAAAACTGAGAGCACATGCCTGAGAATTGATCTTGAGGATACTGAAATATAAGGGCTGAAATACAAGGAGTGGAGTCTAAGCTTGGTATGTATGCATGCACACACATGGACACACACCCTAAATAAGAGATCAGGTGAACAGAAGCTTGGTATTTGCTGCTGTAATGGAAATTTAAAATCTTTCAGCCCGTTTCCAGAGCAGAACTAGTTCTAGACTCAAAATCATCAATTAGGGAAACAGGGTCCCCTCGGGGAAGTACCCTGCAAAAGCACAACAAATATACTGAGTAGAAATTCCCCAACATTCCCCCAAGTTCCCCCAAATACCAGCATTGCTATGCACTGGAAAAAATGCTCACATTTTTGAGGGGTGTTGGATATCAGGGGACCATAAATACCGTCATGGACTGACTTTTTTAGAGTTCATATATAGATGACAGGAGATAAATAGAGTCCTAGCTCATATCTATCTCATGGTGGATCCATTGTGTCCATGGATCCATCCTATGATTATTCCCCTGAACGCAGAATCTGGACAGATGTAAACTGACAAAATCTTTGAACTGATTTCTAAATCTTTGCAGTAAGAAGCATTATGGCAGGAAAGACCATGTACAAGTCCTTAAAACCTCTTCCTTCCCTCTGGTGAGGAATGTAAATCAAATGCAATGGAGCATTCTGGGTGTAGTGGCAGATATTAGTACACCATGGAAGACAAAGATACAGACACTGTCATTTCCATCATCTCCACAATTAATTTATCTTTCTGGCTCTGCAGAAATAGGCTAGATCATGACAGATGTTGGTCAACTAACAGCAAACAAATTAAGTAATATTAATAGCTCCATTTGCAGTTTCGTGTTAAATTGTGTTATCTTTTCTGAGCAGATTAACAAAGCTTCTGACACATGATATGCAATTACTGAAGTGGTAAATGTTTTCTTTTCAATACTCCCCAGAAAGGAGGATCAGAAGGAATTTAGATTCATGGGTTAGATAGCAGCACATGTTCATGATTATGCCCCAGGATTGTTAGTTCTCCTGCCTTCTGACACAATACAGGGACCTTGACCATTTGGACAATCTGCAGAACATCACACTAATCTACTCTATTAATGATAGCATGTTACTCAAAACTTGAGCAGCAGCAAGTTATAAGGAAACTTACACTGTGATATCTGTCTGACAGAGCGTAAGAAACAAATCCTCTAATGATTCAAGTGAAGGTTTAGGAGCCCATTTGTGGGGAACATGCCAGAACACATGCTACAAGATAAAGAGCATGTTATTGTACTTCGCACCTCCAGCAGTAAGAAAGGAACACATTTTGAAGCCATTTACTTCATAACACATTTGGAAATGTTACTTATGGGATGAAGCCTAGTATACTTAGTATACTGAGAAAGTAACTTTCAGGAATAGGTGGACTAGACTTCTGTGTTGCAATGACACCTCTCTCAGCTCACTCCTATGACTTCACGGGGAGTTCTGTTTGACAAGCTGATGGACCTAGAGAAAAATCTGTGCTTGGTTCTTTGATAACCCATTGCAGTAAATTGTTGGGAGCTGAACATCTCAGTGACAGCCCTGAAAGACAATAGTAAGGGCAAATCCTCCCAGTAGGCAGGACTTTGAGTAGTGCATCTGGTCACCAACTGTGTGGACAAATTGGCCATGGAATTCTCCAAGCCAGGCTTCAACAGTACATGAACCATGAACTTCCAGATGTTCAAGCTGGATTTAGAAAAGGCAGAGGAACAAGAGATTAAATTGCCAACATCTGTTGGATCATTGAAAAAGTGAAAGAGTTCCAGAAATACATCTACTTCTGCTTTATTGACTATGCTAAAGACTTTGTGTGGATCACAACAAAATGTGGAAAATTCTGAAAGAGATGGGAATACCAGACTACCTGACCTGCCTCCTGAGAAATCTGTATGCAGGTCAAGAAGCAAGTTAGAACAGTACATGGAACAACAGACTGGCTCCAAATCAGGAAAGGAGTATGTCAAGGCTGTATATCGTCACCTTGTGTATTTAACTTATGCAGAGTCCATCATGAGAAATGCCAAACTGGATGAAGCACAAGCTGGAATCAAGATTGCTAGGAGAAATATCAATAACCTCAGATATGCAGATGACATCACCCTTATGGCAGAAAGCAAAGAAAAACTAAAGAGCCTCTTGATAAAAGTGAAAGAAGAGAGTGAAAAAGTTGACTTAAAATTCAACATTGAGAAAACTAAGATCATGGCCTCTGGTCCCATCGCTTCATGGCAAACAGATGGGGAAACAATGGAAACAGTGACAGACTTTATTTTCTTGGGCTCCAAAATCACTGCAGATGGTGATTGCAGCCATGAAATTAAAAGACGCTTGGTCCTTGGAAGAAAAGCTATGAAAAACCTAGACAGCATATTCAAAAGTAGAGACATTACTTTGCCAACAAAGGTCCATCTAGTCAAAGCTATAGTTTTTCCAATATGTGAGATGATGTGAGAGTTGGACTATAAGGAAAGCTGAGTGCCAAAGAATTGATGCTTTTGAACTGTGGTGTTGGAGAAGACTCTTGAGAGTCCCTTGGACTGCAAGGAGATCCAACCAGTCCATTCTGAAGGAGATCAGCCCTGGGTGTTCTTTGGAAGGAATGATGCTGAAGCTTAAACTCCAATACTTTGGCCACATGATGCGAAGAACTGACTCATTGGAAAAAACCCTGATGCTGGGAAAGACTGAAGGTGGTAGGAGAAGGGGATGGCAGAGGATGAGATGGTTGGATGGCATCACCAACTTGATGGACAGACGTTTGAGTAAGCTCTGGGAGTTGGTGATGGACAGGGAAGCCTGGTGTGCTGCAGTACAAGGGGTTGCAAAGAATTGGACATGACTGAGCAACTGAACTGAACCGAAGGCTATGTATGGAGTACCAAACAGTGGTAAACGATCGGACTGTGTGGTTGAGGGCTTTGGAAAGATGGATTGGGAGATTAGAGATAATAGTGTCTAGAGAAGAAATAGTGGAAGGAATTATTGGAGGCAGTCACAACGTCTGTAGAGCTTCGCTTCTTGTACAAATGTTTTCTTGCCGTATAAACGCTGAATAACCAATGGATAGAATTACCTGTCTAGTGGAATAAGTTTTCCCCCTGTGGGTGCTACACTTATTGCGTAATGGCCCACAGGAGAAATAGTTACTGTGTTACAGATGTAGACTATGCATGGGCTTTCTCTTTGAAGGCTAATCTAGCTATTAATATTACCTCTGTTGAATGACCAATGTCATAATCAAATACCAACAGTGATGACTTGGTATGACACAGTCCCTTGAGGAAACCAACCAGTCATTTGGTTGCAAGGTGGTAATATTTGACCCTTTCCTTCATGGAAAGGGCAATTAATTGTCATTGCTAGGATTGATAAATATTTTGTTATGGATTTGCCTTTTCTTCCTAAGTGTCTCATCCAGCAATACTATCCAAGAGCTCAAAGAATGGGAGATTTACTGTCACGGGATCCTGTATAATTTCTTTTTGATTGAAAGTATAAAAGGGCTTATATTACAGTGAAGGAAAGGTGACAAAAAGTGCATGGCTATGAGATATCACTCATTTTACTATATATTGCATTACCCCAAATCTGCTGGCCTGATACAATGTTGGATTTTATCTTGTGTTTCTTCGAGGCACAAGAAAACCACTAGTTTATGAATGACACTTTTACTCTGTGGGCTTGGGGTCTATCCTTTAAGAGTCAATGGCTATTGTGTGACGCCATGTCTCTAAAGGGCTTCCCTGGTGGCTCAGACAGTAAAGAATCCACCTGCAATGCAGGAGACCTGGGTTGGATCCCTGGGTTGGGAAGATCCTCTAGAGGAGGGCATGGCAAGCCACTCCAGTATTCTTGCCTGGAGAATCCCCATGGACAGGGGACCTTGGTGGGTTTACAGTCCATGGGGTTGCAGAGAGCTGGACATGACTGAGCAACTAAGCACATCACAGCACATGTCTCTAAATAGCTAGAACACATGGATCTGAGAACCAAGAGTCAAACTAGAAGTAGTCCCTTGTACTGTCTCTACCAGTGACCCACTTGGGTGATTGGTGCTTTCCATACTCAACTTTCAATTCTGCTATATAAGAGATATTTTTCCCCAGGGTGTTGAGCAGGGGGAGGTTTTACAAGGGAGTAGCTGTGTTCCAATAAAACTTTGCTTACAGAAAGAGAATACAGAGAATACAGCCAGATTTAGTCCCTGGGTTATAGTTTGTTTATCCTTGTCCTAAATTATTTCTAAGTTTCATTCATGGTCTAAAGTTCTGTATTATTTGCCTCTATATTCAAGAAACACTTTAGAAAGTTCTCTAAGTGATAAGAAATTATGAATATCTCTATGAAGAGATTATAAAGTTTATAAAAATCATACATAATCTATGTATTTTGAAATTAGTATTCTATAGTCAAAACAATGTATTTGTAATAGGCTATCTTTAAAAGTGAACTTTTTGAACATTTAGCATTAAGGCGTTGACAGTTTTATTGAAAACATAATTTGAAAAATAATATACACTGAGGAAATTATTTTTTTTTTCAGATGACAGGACTTGCTGACAATATTATTCTGCACAAGTTTAATAGCTATAGCACAAATCAGAAAAGAATAATTTTCAGCTTGGAGCACTCAGGAAGACAAGTCACATGTAACATATGCAATAACTTAGAAGCATGAAAAAGTCATTGTTTAAAGCATACTGTTATAATGAATTCAATTATGTAGTAATATAAATGTCTTGACTCCAATAAAAATGAATGTAGATTATGTAAATCATCACTTTTAAATTGCTAAAAAAATTAGAGATTGAAGTGCTAAATAAAATACAATGAAATTTCTAATAAAGAAACTGAAAGATAAGCTCAAGTCACTGAAAACTTTAAAAACCAAATTTCTGCATACTAAACAATTGTAAATTAGCTAAATGCTTATGTTTATCATTATTCCTCCTCTTTCATTTTTAAACAAGCAAAATGAATAAAACGATTAAATAGAACAATTTAGAAATTAACAGAAATAGCTATTTATATTATAAATAGTTATAATATTAAAAGTAAAATTTGGCCAAGCACAGTTTTTAAAATTTTAAACAACACTGATAATATAAATGTGTTTTATTGGTAGAAAGAAAAATTATGGTATTTGGAATTACTGCCTCATTCTTATTTATATCCATAAATTGTTCAACTGAACCTTTTCATTTTCATCCAATTATGCATCCATGCTAAGTCACTTCAGTCATGTACAACTCTGTGCAACCCTATGGACTGCAGCCCATTGTACATTTATGTATTTTTCCAGATACAACATGAGTTACATTATAAAGAATTAAAAGCATAAGAAACAATTCAACTAATTTCTTTTATTCAGTCGAAGGCAAAATGTATTGACATTTTTCTCTATAGTTAAAAAGCACAGTCTGTATCCCATAAAAGGATATTAGAATTTATTTAAAAAACCAGCTTAATGCTATTACTTATCCAGATCTGCCATGTTTGTTTTTATTTTTAAAATTTAAATAATATTTCCTTTGTCCCTACTTCTTAGTTCTACTATTTTTCATAAAGGCCACATAAACATCTATTCGCTTCCCTGGTGGCTCCGTGGTAAAGAATCCACCTGCCAATGCAGGAGATTCAGGACATGGATTTGATCCCTGGACTGGGAAGATTCCCTGGAAGAGGAAATGGCAACCCACTCCATTATTCTTGCCTGGATAATCCCCTGGACAGAGGAGTCTGGCAGTCTACAGTCAACAGGGTCGCAACAAGTTGGCCACAACTGAGAACACATGCACTTCTGCACTTAGCAGGTTTGTAAGGTAGGCCTTAATCTTGTTTTTATTAAAAAAGAAAAATGACAAAGAGCACTTGCAACTTGCTTTCCAAGAATTTCATGAAACCTAGGTTTTCCTTTCAGGTGAAAAGTTGGATATGTTTTTATGTTTATTTGTGAGGCTCAATTTACTATTAATTCTGAAAAGAGAAAACTGATAAACTATATCTTTATTTAATATAAATATATATATTTTTACTTCAAATTGTATCAAGTTAGATATAGAAAAATTAGCATTTTATATTTATATTGAGATTTTTGTGTAGAATACAGAATAACATTGAACATAATACGATTACTATAATTTCATAATTATGGGTAAACACAATGAAAGATCACTTATTGCTTCTATGCCTAACCAAAACATTTCCATTTCTAGTAATGAAATGCAGAGCCTAGAAAGCAGAAAAACAAATAGGTAACCAAAGTGATAGGAGAAAGACTGACGACCAGCTTCCCAGTAATGGAATCACAATTATATTCTAAGGTTATAAAATATTTGCCACGTTCATGTTTGGTGGACTCTGATAAAACATCAAAGATGAGAAAGGATAAATTATTCAATCTGAATATCAAGCCAGTCATTTCAGTTAAAATCTCATTCAAAAAATGAACTGTTATTTAAAAGCTGAAAAGAGTGAATTGATAAGGAAACATTTACTTTGTAGATATATGCAGCCAGATAAAAATATGCATGAAAATACAGTTGGGCAAAATATCAAAAGGACAATTTTAAAAGTGTTCCTCACGTAAAGATACAGAGAGGTGAAATAACTACAGTGATGGATGTGACTAGCTCAGGAATGGTGTGAAAATTGTTCTGTAACTCAATATAATAGTTAAAATTGGATTCAAAGTTATTGAGAAGGTAATTTAAAAAGAAAGAGAGAGAATGCCAATGTAACAAAGAAAATTGGTTTAGAAGTGATCAGCTGGCAGACAACCCTAAGGAGAGAAGCAGAGTTCTCTGGGTAATTGAGGCAGGACACAATGAACATACTAAAGATAAAAGAAAAATACAAACAGGCAAAAATGACATCTGCAGAAAGAAACAAAATAAGACTTAATTTCATTTTTTGAAATAATGCTTCATCATTCTACATTTCAACATTATTTGTGCACATTATTGTTATTTTTATTAGCACAGATGGTAATACTATATGCTTAGCCTCAACACATTAGGACTGCAAAGAACAGAAGTGTTGTAAGAAATCTTGTGGTTTCATTTCCTTTATAGTTCATAAGTTATTATTTTTTCTTCAGAGAGGAATAAGACAAGCAAAGGGAGTAACTATCCTTTGGAGAGTATGAAGGGAATTATTAGTGAAGTTCAAAAGTTCCTGAAAAAATTTGAGCCTTCCAGGGAAAGTCATTGAATATAACAATTGTTTTGCAACTGTAGAAACTTAAAATTAATGCAAAATTTGTGATACGTTCGTGTGTGTATATGTGTGTGTGTGTGCACTCAGTCACTCAGTCGTGTCCAGCTCTTTGCAACCCCATGGACTGTAGCCTGCCAGACTCCTCTGTACCTGGGATTCTTCGGTCAAGAACTCTGGAGTGGGTTGTCATTTCCTTCTCCAGGGGATCTTCCTGATCCAGGGATTGAATCCATATTTCTTACATCTTCTGCATTGGCAGGCAGATTCTTTACTGCTGCTCCACCTGCGAAGCCCCCATATGCTCACTCAGCGCTTTATAAACCGTGAAAGACAGTCTCAGTCTACTGCTGTATTCATGCCTCAGCATACCTTTGAGTAATAGGCAAGTATCATCCTACTTTACAAGGACGTCTTTGGCCAGTTACTGCCCCAAAGACAATACAAACTTCTCGGCATTCAGTGTACTCATCTATCTAGTTCCTCCCACATTCTCTTACATATGTTACTAGCTTCCTACACATAAACGGGCTCCTCAGTACTCCAGGACCGCACCTCTCACCTTCACAGAGCCATACCTATGGCAGAGACACTAGCATGTACTCACAAAACTTGTATCCTTTTCCTCCTAGGAACCCAGCTTACACTATATTTCCCAATGTTTTTTCAGATAAACAAGACCATTTTGCTCTAATTGGCAAGAAATTTTTCTTTCTCTCTTTGGCTTCTCTCTGTACACTTTCATATCCCACCTTCATCTTCATTAATGAGCATATTGAGAATTAATAGAAAGCAGGAGGCTTCCGCTGCTATGAATATCTAATAGGGAATACTGTTCTGTTTATCAGTTGACTGGTATTATAGATCTATTTTAGGTACAGGATAAAAGATTAGTAGATTTGTGAAGAAAAGATATTAAAAAAGCAGTCTCCTTAAGAAATCAATTTAATAATTACATAAATATTGAATTAATCAAATGTTAAAGTCTAACATCTAAAAGGACTGAAGAAACCTAGAGATGGAGCAACTTGAAACTCATATGTCACAGGAATACAAAATGGTGGACTTAGTGCAGAAAACAGTTCAGCAATTTCTTATGAACTGATTCTCTCCATGCCCCACTTAAAAGACTGATTCCATTAGAGAGAAAAAGTACACAGCTGGGTGGTCTGGAATATTTTCATGAGGGTTTTTAAGGGATGGACTGTGGAGCATGAACAGAATTCTATATTGTTCAGGCAGTTGAGTACAGCACAGTAGAAAAAAGATGTTTATTCCCACAGGTTCAAGGACTACCAACTGGGTTTAGCAGAGAGGATTCTGGGAAATGAAGTGTTAGAAGAGCCAGAAGAAGCACCTCAAAGCAAACACATCATCATTTCCACTGTGGACACTGGCAGCAGGGGCTTGGCAAAGCTCTGCTCATAAGGGACTTCACAAGCAATGAAAACTGACCAAGGCATCAGTTTTTCAGAACCAGAGGAATCTGCATGGTGTTTGTGAGTCCAGAGGGAACATCCCAACGTTTCCCAGCACTGATTGAGTAAGGCTGTAAATGTGACTAGTGGACCTATGCTGGGAAGATGCACCTAGAGTCAATATTATACACAGGTTATTAAGAAATAAATGTGCAATGTTTGATTATCCTCATTCATCCTTGTGAATAATAACAGAGTACCTTTATAAAAATGAGGTAATATATGTCGTCAACTTTGGAAAAAAATGCATTATTTTTTTCAGCTTGCAATGCATTACTTATATTGACATGTTAGTTTATTTACATACATTTAAAGTTTTACAAAGAGCATTCATATATTTTTACCATTTGAATAAATTTTTTGTTGTTCAGTTGCTCTGACTTGTCTGACTATTTGTGACCCCATGGACTGCAGCATGCCAGGCTTCCCTGCCCTTTACCAACTCCCAGAGCTTGTTCATCCATGGAGTCAGTGATGCCATCCAACCATCTCATCCTCTGTCATCCCCTTTTCCTCCTGCCTTCAATCTTTCCCAGAATCAGGGTCTTTTCAAATGAGTCAGTTCTTTGCATCAGGTGGCCAAAGTATTGGAGCTTCAGCTTCAGCATCAGTCCTTCCAATGAATATTCAGGACTGATTTCCTTTAGGATGGACTAGTTTGAACTCCTTGCAGTCCAAGGGACTCTCAACAGTCTTCTCCAACACCATACTCCAAAGCATCAATTCTTCAGCACTCAGCTTTCTTTATGGTACAACTCTCACATCCATATATGACTATTGGAAAAACTATAGCTTTGACTAGATGGATCTTTGTCAGCAAATAAATGTCTCTGCTTTTTAATATGCTGTCTAGGTTTGTCAGAACAGTGGTGTTGGAGAAGACTCTTGAGAGTCCCTTGGATGTTTCTTTCATTTCTGATATATGTCAGCTTAATATGAAGTAAAGAAAATCTGCCAAATTCCTGTCTGATTGCAGAACTCATTAACAAAAATGAAAAGTTACTTATCTCCTTTTGTAAGACATTAAGAATGGACATGTTTTCACTGTTCTTCCTCTGGTGGGGCTGTGTTTAGATTTAAAAGGCTTGTATTTTGGTTTCATCTTGCTTCCAAATAATAAATTTCTGGTTTGAAGTTTAGACTCATTCAGTTATGCAACACATCTTAATACCCACACTTAAACATACTTCCAGACTAACCAGATGTTAATACTCTCGCGCGTTTATGCCTTATGACACTCGTGGCTCCAGAGTTAAATTTTAAATATTTATGATTAATTTTTTTTAAGAAAACAGATGATCTTTGAACATTTATCACAAACTTTAAAAAAATATAAACTAATAAGCCATGGGTTGTAACGTGTAACACAGGAAATACAATCAGTAATACAATAACTGTATGGTGACAGTTGGTAATTAGACTCATGGTGATCAGTTCATAATGTATAAAAATGTTGAATCACTATGTCATATGCCTGAAATTAACATGATATTGAAAGTCAACTATACTTCAATTAAAAAAACAACAAAAAAGTGTTGTTTGATAAAACCATGACTCGCTGAGCTAAGACACTGCAAAGCGTGTCTTTTTTTCCACTCACAACGCTGTCATCATCCACCTAAAAAGTCATTAGCTCACAAATCAGTACATTAACAAACTTGTATCAGCTGAATACCTACTCTGTGCTAGGTACTGTGCATGGTGTGGCAGAGTTTTAACTGAAAGGTGCTCTTCTCATTCCCCAAGACTAGATGTGCACACAGACAAGGGCTCTGATAGTCATCATAAAAGATGAATAATGCTGTGACAAAGGAAAACTTAGATTATTATGAAACAAAGAAACAAACCAAGCATGCGTATCTTTCACTCCAGATGATGTAGAGAGCTTCCTGAGGGGATCTTTGGGGGTTACCCTTGCAGTGAGTACTGAAGCTATAGTAGGAAGTGAGTCACGTGAAGGAAGAAACCCAGGCATAAAGAATGGCTGCCCAAAGGCTTGAAGGCAGGTAAGAGCAGGATGCCTGCAGAAACTGCAAAGCATTAAACACAAAGGATCTTAGGGCCCCTCTGTGAGGTGTGGCAGCTAGTGATACTGGAAGGCAGGTAGGGGCCATATGCACCATGAAGAGGTTTGGAATCTATTCAGAGGCTTGTGGGGGAGCCAGCAACCAAATAAAGTAGGGAATACCACTCCTGACATATTGCAGTATGCTGAAGGACAAATCTAAGCGAGAGAGGGAAACCAAGGCTATTTTGTTACCCAAGTAGGAAACACAAGAAGGCACTGAGAGTGGAGAGGAGGAGCTTGATGACTGATGGGACGTGATGATGAAACAGAGGGAGGTGCTAGAATTTAGACACCGAAAGAGATTAGTGAGCATCACCCTGAGAGTGGCCACGGCAGGTTGGACTGAGAGGAATGACCAGTTCAGTTCTGAGCACCTCAAGCAAGTGGCGCTCATGAGACACCCAAGCAAAAATACTGAGAAGGAGCAGGGTACTTGGCCTATCATTCAGGAGAGAGATCTGAAGTGGTGACATGTACTTGAAATACATTAGAATGTGAGCAGAAGAGGGTCTGGTGGAGCCTCAGACTTGCACTTCTACAAAGGGTTCTTAAGTGACTCTAAAGCACATTGTTCAGAGACCACATGCTCAGTCATGAAGAGCGGTGGAAGCTGTTGATGTGAATAAACATCTCCAGAAGACTCTGTAAACAGAAAGAAAGGACAGTAAAGCTGGAATCACGAAAATGACATTATTTACAAGATGGCCAGGAAAAGATGGACAATGTAAGGAGAGGGAAAAGAACTGGCAATGAGGAGCCTGGGGGAGAAAACCTCAAGGTAGCATGTATCAGAAGAGTTAGAATGTTGGTACTCCTGAAGATGAGGTCCAGAAAGAAAATCCTGAAAACTACTGGTTAAATTTGGCAACTGAGGGAACCGGGGACATTAATAGGGCCAGTTACACTGGAATGATGGAGAACAAAGCCAGTTGCAAAGGGTGGAGGCTTGACCAGACGATGAGAAGGTGGAGTCGGTGAATGTGAACCAAGAAGCTGAACTGTGAAGAGAAGAGAGCCAGAGTGGTAACAAGGTGGGGAATCTAAGAACAAAAGAGATGGTACTCTTTAGTTTTTGATTCGTTCTTGTGTATGCTTATATGCTAGGTGGGGAAAAATAGAGATCAGAAAGCCAGGAAGACAGCAAGAACAAACATTTCCTCGAGAGAGAGGAAAACAGGCAGAGAAGGGGACAGCCTGAATTATTATTTGGTTAGTTCATGTGCCAGGCACCTTAGCGACTATAACTTTAAAAAATACATAGATAAGCGTGTGTAACTGTGTAAGGATATGGTCATCTCCACTTTAAAGATCAATGCAAAGAGACTCAGAGAGTAGAATTCAGTTGCTTTAGGCCACACAAGCAGAGCTGGGAATCAAGTACTGGATTTTCTGGCTACAATATGCATTTTCTTTTAATTACACCAGTTTCTCCAAGTTTTAAAACCTCCTTCTGCCTTTCACAAACATGAAAATCTCAGCCCACACTTACAGTTGATATAATATGTTCCCTCAATATAAATCACTGTAATTTTCACTAGCAAAGGTTTTCAATCCCACTAGTTTGAAATATAAATCAAGTAATACATATTTATTTCCAAATATAAAATTACAATGCCAACTATGTACTTTTCAACCTACATACACTCTCCTACCCCAGTTAAAAATTACTAGACTACATCAAACTATCCCCTAGCCTAACACATTCTAATGCTGTTTCACATGAAGAAATGAGTCCTGATGTTTGCCGTTTTTGGTACCCTCCACATTTCAAAAGATTGACTATATTTATAAATCTATATAATCAAGAAACAAGTTTTCACTGAAAGCATTGATGAGAGGTAGGAAGGCTCTTCCCCTGAAAATTCAGTGCTACAGTAATAGCATGCTGGTTTCACACTCTCTCTGGCACTCTCACCTTGATGCCCCTGTGACAACCATGTGAATGAAAAGATCTTCACCCACAGGACATAAAGTGAAAGTGTTTTTTGGTCAATCGTGTCTATTTGCAACCCCATGGGCTGTAGCCCACCTGGCTCCTCTGTGCATGAAATTCTCCAGGCAAGAACACTGAAGTGGGTTGCCATTCCCTTCTCCAGGGGATCCTCGTAACCCTGGGATCAAACCCAGATCTCCTGCATTGCAGGCTGATTCTTTACCGTCTGAGCCACCAGAGAAGCCCACAGGATGGAGACTGCTGCCAAATACTTCAATGTCACAGAGACTCCAAGGGGAAAGTAACATCTTTGTAACAACATGATAATTCCGGGCTTCTAAAATTTTGTAGGACATCAGTGATCCTAATTTCCTTTGGAGTTACATGTGATTCATTCTATGTGATATGGGCTCTTTATTCTGTTCATTTTTATAAACGAAGAAGATTCTGCTAAGCCCAAATTTATTTCAGTGTCTTAGCATTCTCAACATGAATTACTCATTATCCTATTTTCTTAGTCATCCTTCCCATGTATATGTAAATGTATTCAGAACTGCCTTTGAGAATGAATATTTTCTTTTCACTCCATCGCCCCCTCTCTCATTTTACCCTTCATGCTTTTATGTCTTGAAAGGGCAAGGTTATTTCTCACCGTGTTTTGATTTTCTTGCTTTTGTAATTTCTGGTTTTGCAAAAAAAAAAAAAAAAAATCACGCAATATGCCTCTTCTACAAGGATAAATTGATTCTTTTTAATTTTTATAAGGAGATTTGCTGGCTCAATGCTCAGCAGACTGGAGAAGGAAATGGCAACCAACTTCAGTATTCTTACCTGGAAAATCCCATGGACAGAGGAGCCTGGTGAGCTACATACAGTCCATGGGGTCACAGAGAATTTGACATGACTTAACAACTAAACCACACAGGAGAAAAACCAACACCTAATCTTTACAAAACCTAAACATATTCTTGGAGAAGGAAATGGCAACCCACTCCAGTATTCTTGCCTGGAGAATCCCATGGTCGGAGGAGCCTGGGGGGCTACAGTCCACGGGGTCACAAAGGGTCGGACACGACTGAGAGACTTCACTCACTCACTCAAACATATTCTACCAAGTTTAATTGATATTATCAAAACACACAGTGTTATCTACAACACTGATGATGGAAGTCTTAGTTATTAAAGGAGATTATTTTTAAAGATTCTATAATAAATTAATCCTAAAATTCTAGTTTAACTTTTCTGCCTTTAATCAACAAACTTTAAAATGCTCAGGATGGTTTTGCCCTCAATTTTGCATTTTAAATCTGTTCATATTTAGTAGTACTTGTATTTTTATTTACTCTCATACTTTTGTATAGGAACTCCTTTGCTTAAACAATTAGAATAAATGTATTAAAATGGGGTTATCATTACATGGACTTAATTTACTTCTGTGGTAACCAGCCTAAGAGATAATTTTCCCTAGATAGAGTTTCTGGTGGCTCAAAGAGAAGCTTTGAGAAGTGGGAAGTATACTTAAGCCCTCTTCCTTTTTCTCTTGGCTGAGTCATCCTTATCTGTACAGCTGTTCCTAAGAAGCTGCCAGAATGACTTCAGTCCCCTCTGACAAGCACAGAAATTCATCAAGGAACAACAAAAAGTTGCAGTTCCTCTGAAAATTGGCATGATAAAGCTAATAAATATGATACACATTGTTTAACTGTCATACAATGGGATTATTTTCTTCAGTGTTTAGACCATAAAATTCTGAAAATTTATTCAGTCTCTACTGGATTCTGTGTGTGTGTGTTAATCGTTCAGTCGTGTCTGACTCTTTGTGACCCAGTGAACTGTAGCCCACCAGCCTCCTCTGTCCATGGGATTCTCCAGGCAAGAATACTGGAGTGGGTTGCATTCCCTTCTCCAGGGGATCCTCCAGACCGAAGAATCAAACCCAGGTTTACTGAATTGCAGGCAGATTCTTTACCGTCTGAGCCACTGAGGCCATGTTAAATCAGAAAGCAGCTTTCCACTTTGAAGTTTCTTCTACAGAAGAATATATACTATATCTGTGGTCTGCATCTCCTGGACTGAACACTGGTAGGTTCTGTATAGCCTATGTCAGTGACAATCATCCATTAAGGTCTATAAAATAAGGGCCAGCTGGAAGGTACACAAGTTGTCTTGATTCACAGTGAATACTGGAAAAAATACAGTAATTGTTTAATTAATCAATATTCAAAGTCATGAATGACACCTGGTATGACCCTGAAATTAATGACATACCATCTAAGTATGGGAGACTCCTGACCATTTTCTTCGTTATTAAGTCCAGAGAGCTAAGAATGTGCCAGGTTGCTTTAGTAGGTTGTCTGAGTGGACAAAGGTGTGCAAGCAGTGGCACCTATGTATCCATGCAGCGTATATCTACTGTAATGTACCAGAGCCTCTATGAGGTGCAGGATGCAAGGTTTCTGTCTGGCCACATTGACCAGGCAGAAATTGGTAGAAGGAAACTTGAGAGAAAAGTATGGCTTTCCACAGGCTTAAGAAATATTTTATTATGTTGTAAAGCTGTATTATAAATCAACTAAGAGAACAATATTCTCTAGAACAAAAGAAATGTTTTTAAAAATTTATATTTATCTTTATTACCTCAATAAGTAGATATCATTACCTACAAGTAGGAATTTATTTTGAATTTACTTTTTAGGGGACTAAATAAAACTAGCTTTTTAAAATTAACTGTTATTTTTGGTATTGAATCACCTTTCCTTTGCTCTTAGCTAACTTCAATTGAACAATTTGCAAATGGGTAACTTTTTACAAAAGCCTCTGTTAAACATAAAGTTACACATATTATTTGACAGATTATCTTGAGGGTTTAGAATAGTAGATTCACCATTTCTGATTTTGTGACTCCTTAATTTCCATGGGATGATCTCCAAGTTGCTACCCTAAACCAGAAATACCTTGCAAGTAAATGATTACATATCTGCAAAATATTTTGTCCTATACCACTAGCAGGAATATAATTAATTAAATATCAATTTATCTTAATATTTACATATTCAGTCTCTTTCAAAAGCTCTTCAAAGCTTTGAGGAAAATAAATCTGTTTTCAATGAGAAGCAAAAAAACTATTTAGAGCTAATGACTTCTGTGTGACTATAAAGTAGATAGATGTTTTGCATACTGAGCAAGACATAAAACTAAAAGGGTCATTAAAAACAGCAGTAATGGCATTTTCCACTAAGAACATTTACTGATGCCCTCTGCCCGGATTCCAATTCATGAAATCACAGCCAAAATTTCTGAGCTCTCCTGGAGTTCCAATTGGCATATTTCTCCACTTCTTGCTTATTTCTCTGTGAAGGGACATTGTGTCCCATTTTTAATAGTTCACAAGCTCTCCCCAAGGCAATGTGTTGGAGCAAGCCTGAAGATGTTAGTTACAGATGTACATGTGACTATAAAAATTACTTTCCCCCCACAAATCTTAGCACACACACACACACACATTTTAAAGAAAGTTATCTTGTGCATTTATTCTTTAATTTATTCACACAAAAATGTTGAGTTCCTATTAGGTGCCAGGCAGCTGGTAATGAGTTTCAGTAATTAAAAGAAGAAGAAAAAAAAATGTGGTCAGTGTCCTGCCACATGGATCTGCAAAGAGAGAGATAAAGCATAAACAGGGGAGACTTTATCACTTGGACAGCATTTCTTTCATTTTAACTACATTGCTAAAAATCTGTTGTTGTTGTTGGTTTTCATTTCTGGAATGAATGGACCTTAACAGTGGTTTTCCAAATTACTCCCCGAGGACTTGATTCTAGCAAGATTCTTTGGGACTCCCTGAGAAAGCACCTCGAACTGAGAATTGCACAAAGCTACCTTCTGCCCTTACTCTTTGTGATAGAGCTCTCTGAACTTGTATAGTGACTCCAAATACATATTTGAGCTGCCAGTTAATTTTTTAGTTATAGGTAGAGTTTCAAGGCTAAGAACCAGTTTATAAACTGCTAGGTAATCTTTTAAGATCTCTTCCAGCTTCACCAAAGATTCTAGGACATTGTCTTCCTCTGGTTTTATAACTTCAAAGTAACTGTTTTTAAAATAAAAGTTATTGGTCTGTCACTAATCATTGGAAATGGGAGCTGTCAAGTTATACTGGACTTTAAGTTCTTCCCTGCCACTTACCAGTTAGGTTATCTTGGACAAGTTAGGTTTTTTCCCTAGACTTCTTTCATAAAAGGAGATGAGAGTACATTTAATCCTTAGGATTAAATCCAGTGTTGTATGGAAATTTCTTACTAAGGTGTTGGACAACTAACAAGCCATAGAATCAATCCCAGACTTCACAGTTTCTTGGATTATTAGAAGCTGAATTCATTTCTCATGATGTAAAATCTGCTACATAAATTGTATATGATTCACCAATATTTTTCATTTTCAACTTGGAATTTTTACTTGAGACATTTTGAATACTTCATGAATTTCAGTAAAAACATTTGTAGAACACGCCAGTGGAATAAATAGGTGAAGCTATATTCTTTTTTTATTATTCTTTCTATTTTATGAAATAATAGAAGAGATAAATTAACTGGCTTCTCAGAAATGAATAAGTAAATAGGCTTTAGACCCAGAAATCAAATCAGAGATGGTGTTCCATGAAAATAATACTGTAACTACCTGAGTTAATAAAACTTTAAACACATTTAGTTTCCACAAAATGAATTTTAGTTGAATGCCCAAGAATGCTCAATATTCTGAGTGTTATGTATAATACAACTGTTTACAAAATTTTTTGTTTTTCTAATTTCTAATGGTGAAGCTGGAAGCTGTAAAATAAGGAAATATTATTTTACTCTGATGAGTTTTAACAAACAGATCTAAAATAAATGGATTTGTAAAGGCTTTTGGTATTGTAAACAAGTTAAAGCAGTGTGGGAAGAAAAGGATATTTCAAGAAGATATATACAAGTAAAGAACAGGAAAACACATCCAGTTTCTTTCCTCTTTGTCTAATAATTAAAAATATTCATTTATTGTCAATGCTGGTTAATACATCTTATGATATTAATAAGAAAAAAAAAACTCACACTTTTCCTCCTGAAATAAGAAACTAGTTTTGTTTTTGTTTTTTTGGTAGGGATTTAGTCACAAAAGTTATATAGAGAAGTTCTCTATTAAGGAAGTAATAACTAAAATAATGAATATTTTTCTAAGAAGAAATACAGGGACAGTTAGGAAATTGAATACAGACTGAAACCAGACCAAATAAAGTTTTTTTTGGAAAACATTTCAACTGCTGCCCTAATGTCTAGCAGTTGGAGCTAAAAATTTCTTTCAGGTTTATGGAGAGAAGGGGGAGTTCTTTGGAAAGACACAAGTGTCTGTCAGAGGAGAACTGGATAAATCTATCTCCTATGTAAGCCCTGCTTGTAGATCCTGCCTGGGGAAGTATGTCCAACTGTCATCAATGAAACAAGGCCAGGAAGTCCCCAAGGACCACAAGGAGAATGGTGTTGGAAAGTACAGGAACTCTGAGAGCAGCCATCCGCGGGCCCTACTTCTGGCAGTGAGAGGCTGCATCAGTTTCAAGGGGCTTCTGGCAGGAGCCCTATATCCTGGCAGGCGAGGCCAGGGTATAGCCCTACCTTCCTACACAAAGCTACAGAGCCTGGCAATGAAGTTCTGCTCTGCAGGTTTCTAGAGTAATAAACAATTTTTTCAGGTACAGATTTTCTTAGTGAGCTAGGGAATCAATCAGAGACTCAGTACAGCTAGGAGAGGAGACATCCCAGTTTTGAAATACTGTAGGAGAGTGGAAGACAGAGCCATAAACATTAGTGGCTCTATTAATTTTTACTGTCCATTTTTAAGACTAGTACCTGGAAAAAAATACTCATTACAAGTTTATACACTTCATTTCATTTAAACCTCATGACAGTACTGTGAGGGAGATAAGGTAAAAAATATCATTTCAGTTTTATTGAGGAGAGACTATGACACTAAAAGTTTTATGTCTCAGTAGTTAAGTATCAGGGAACAGAATCTATCCAATTTTAATTTCCTCACTAGATATTCACTCCCTCACATTAATCCATTTTTAAAACTCCATTTTGGGATCATGCATTTTCAGGTCAATGTATACAACTTTAGGAGTATTTTTAAATTATAATTATGCTAATTATAAAAATTATATGCATAAAATATTTTAATGCATAATTTAAGAGATTTAAAAATATAAAAACTTACTTTTAAGAATTACCTGTATGTGAGAAAATTTAAAAGAGATGGAAATCAGAGATCTCCTATGTAATCTTAAAACTTCAGACTTTCTCCCCAATCCAAGCACTGTACTTTCTACCTAATGCCAAGAAGTTTTCTATTTAGAGATCAAATTTGTTATGGCCATTACTTTTTGCTTGAAGTTTTATATTTTGGCCCCGATCTATAAGAAAACAAAACCACTGCTCTGTGGGTGCCGACAGAAGTAAGCATGCTCATTCCACACCTACACTCCTCTGTGATAGCCCTCGGCACCCGTGCTTCATAATTCCAGAGTGGGTGGTTTGCCCTCTCCACCCTCCGTACACCGCATTGTTGACTGCCCTCAACACAAGACTAGTCAGCTGAGATTAGTCATTCAGAAAAAATTAAAGGTTCAGTGTTGGGCAATAGATTCGACAAACATTAATGTGTTTATTATGTGCCAGTTGCTTTAACAGAAGTTATCACAACAAACTCTGAGGTAGACACAATTATTCCTGCAGCTCAGAAATGTTTAATGACTTGTTGAGGGTCATGGAACTAGTTATTGCTAGTTTGGACTTTGAACTCATTGCTTTTTTTTTTTTTCCTATACCAACAACACATCTTGGTTAACATCTTCAGTTCAGTTCAGTCAGTTCAGTCGCTCAGTCGTGTCCGACTCTTTGCGACCCCATGAATCGCAGCATGCCAGGCCTCCCTGTCCATCACCAACTCCAGGAGTTCACTCAGACTCACATCCATCGAGTCAGTGATGCCATCCAGCCATCTCATCCTCTGTCGTCCCTTTCTCCTCCTGTCCCCAATCCCTCCCAGCATCAGAGTCTTTTCCAATGAGTCAACTCTTTGCATGAGGTGGCCAAAGTACTGGAGTTTCAGCTTCAGCATCCTTCCTTCCAAAGAAATCCCAGGGCTGATCCCCTTCAGAATGGACTGGTTGGATCTCCTCACAGTCCAAGGGACTCTCAAGAGTCTTCTCCAACACTACAGTTCAAAAGCATTAATTCTTTGGCGCTCAGCTTTCTTCACAGTCCAACTCTCACATCCACACATGACCACAGGAAAAACCATAGCCTTGACTAGATGGACCTTTGTTGGCAAAGTGATGTCTCTGCTTTTGAATATGCTATCTAGGTTGGTCATAACTTTCCTTCCAAGGAGTAAGCGTCTTTTAATTTCACTGCTGCAGTCACCATCTGCAGTGATTTTTGGACCCCAAAAAAATAAAGTCTGACATTGTTTCCACTGTTTCCCCATCTATTTCCCATGAAGTGATGGGACCGGATGCCATGATCTTTGTTTTCTGAATGTTTAGGTTTAAGCCAACTTTTTCACTGTCCACTTTCACTTTCATCAAGAGACTTTTTAGTTCCTCTTCACTTTTGGCTATGAATAAACATTTATTAAGTTCAGTTCAGTTGAGTCACTCAGTCAAGTCTGATTCTTTGTGACCCCATAGACTGCAGCACGCCAGGCTTCCATGTCCATCACCAACTCCCAGAGCTTACTCAAACTCATTTCCATTGAGTTGGTGATGCCATTGTTAAGTTAACAGGAGCAAAAAAGTGTAATAAAGGATGACCATGTTGAGAAATTAGAAGCAGGAGAATTTAAGTTTAAATATGATAATTATTGGTAAATATAGACTCTTTGATTAATAATTTAGTGACATATAGATATTGTGCCAACACATGACAACCATATATGACTGAAAAATATGCATGTATTCTTACCTTATACTCTATACAAATACTAACTCAACAAGGATCACAGATCTAACACAAGAGCTTAAACTACAAAACTCTTAAAAGAAATGGGAAAAACTTCATGACATTGGATTTGTCAATGATTTCTTGGACATGACATCAAAAGCCTGGGCAACAAGAGAAAAATTCGATTTTCTCAAAATTAAAAACCTAAAGGAAATCAACCCTGAATATTCATCAGAAGGACTGATGCTGAAGGTGAAGCTCTAATACTTTGGCCACCTTATGCAAAGAGCTGACTCATTGGGAAAGATCCTGATGCTGGGAAAGATTGAAAGCAGGAAGAGAAAGAGACAATAGAGGATGAGATGGTTGGTTGAGGATGAGACGGTCAATAGACATGAGTCTGAGCAACCTCTGGGAGATGGTGAAGGACAGGGAAGCCTGGTGTGCTGCAGACCATGTGGTTGTGAAGAGTTGGACACGACTGAGAGATTGAAGAACAACAACAAAGCACATCAAAGGATGCTATCAAAAAAAAAAAAGAAAGAAGAGGCAACATAAAGAATGGGAGGAAAAGTTCACAAACCATATTTCTGATAAGGAATTCACATACAGAATATACTAAGAACTTTTATAACTCAACTACAAAAACTCAAACCACCCAAATAAAAAAATGGGCAAAGGACTTGAATAATAGTCTTTTCAAAGAAGATACACAAATGGCCAATAAACACGTGAAAAGATACTCAGCATCACTAATAATTAGAAAATGCAAATCAAATTTAAAATGAGATTACAATTCACACCCATTAGGATGGCTAGTATAAAAAACAAACAAACAAGGCAACAGAAAATAAGCAGCCTTGGCAAGGATGTGGAAAAATTGAAACCCTTTTGCATTGCTGATAGGACTATAACATGATGCAGCCACTGTGGAAAATATTATGAAAAGCCCTCAAAAAAATTAAACACAGAGTTATCATATGAACCAGTAATTCTACTTCTAGGAATATACCCCTAAAGAACTGAAAGTAGGAACTCAAACAGATATTTGTACATCAATGTTTACAGAATCATTATTTATAATAACAAAAGGATAGAAACAAACCAGATGTCCATTGATGAATGGCTGGATAAACAAACTATGACATACACATACAATAGAATATAATTTACCCTTAAAAGGGGAGAAATTCTAGTATATGCTACAGCATGGATGAAATTTGAAAATATTATGCTAAGTAATATAAACGAGAGGCAAAAAGACAAATGCACTATGATTTCACTTACATGAAATTCCTAGAGTAGTCAGATTCATAGAAACAAACTAGAATAAGTAGTTATCAGGAATGAGGAATTGTTTAATGGATATAATGTTTCAGTTTGGGAAGATGATCCAAAAGTTCTGGAATAATAGTGATAATTGCATAGCAATATGAATGTAACTAATGCCATGGAACTGTAGACTTAAAAACTATTAAAATAGTAAATTTTATGTTATGTATACTTTATCACAATTTAAAAATATATATGCCTGCATTTACTTAAGAAGGTGCACTCACAACCCTTGAGCTTACAACCGTTTAAAAAAATGTACTTGTGTGGATTGGGGTCAAAGTTTGAGGGAAGGAACACAGTACTTTAAATATTGGCAATGCAGCTGCTTTTTTGTTCATTTATTCAACATTTTATAGTTATGTATTAAGGTTTTTGTTTACTATTTATAACATAAGGAAGTCATGGCTCCTGTTTCTCTCATTCATTTAACAAATAATTATTGAATGTCTAGCACACATCAACAGTTAGTCTAGGCTTCGGGGACACTATGGTGGATAAAGCAAAGTTCCTGTCCTAATACAGCTGACGCATTTGAGGAGAGACGGACAATGAACAACTGAGTAAATATGTACTGTTAGATGGTGATCAACGCTGGAGGAAAATAAAGCAGTGTAAGGGGCAGAAGGGACTGCCTTGGTGAGAGCAGGGTGAGGGATATTTTATGAAGTGGCCAGTGACCTGTCTGAAAAAAACCAAAGTGATAACATGGTATTAAAGGTCTGAATGAAAGGAAAAGTAAGCAATGTGGATTTCTGCAGGAAGAGGATTCCAGGCAGAGGCAAATTAAATTGCTGAAGCCCTGAGATAAGGAAACACAGGCATTCAAGAAAGTGTGGACGTCAGTATGAATGCAGCAGAGGTTTTTTTAAAAATGCTCCAAATTTTAAGGATAAGAGGATGAGAGAGAATCAATAAAAGTCACTGAGACAGAGTCACCAATGAGATGAGGGTGGAACTAAGTGAAGAAACTATCTCCAGGGGCTTCCTTGGTGGCTCGGTAGTAAAGAATCCGCCTATCTATGTAGGAGACACAGGTCTGGTCCCTGATCTTGGAAGATCCCACATGCCCTGAGCAACTAAGTCAGTGAGCAACAACCAATAAGCCTGTGCTCTGGAGTCCGGGAACTGCAGCTACGGAGCCCACGTGTTGCAACTACTGAAACCAGTACATTCTAGAGCCACAGTGAGAGGACCCGCCGCCACGAGAAACCCACGCACGGCCAGCCAGAAAGTAGACCCTGCTCACTGCACCTGGAGAAAAGCGCATGCAGCAGTGAAGACCTGGCATGGCCAAAAATAACTAACTAAAGAGTGTTGTTGTTTTTTTTTTTTTTTTAAAGAAATCATGTCAATTAGGAGAGGGAATTTAGTTATTACAAGTGCTGCTGATAGTTCTTCTGAGCAGACAGAGATAGAAATGAGTTTAGAAATGTACGGTCATTGAAGAGCCATTTTAGTGGAAAGGTGGGAATAAAGCCTGATCCAAGTGTGGATGAGAAATACAGGGGGAAAAGGGAAGGAGAAGAGGCATATACAGATAACACATTAGGATTTTTCTATTATAAATGGTAAAGAAGAATGGAGAGAAAGCTGGAGAAAAATGTGGTTTGAGGACAGTTTCTTCTAAATGGAAAATATAATAGTATATTTTTATGCTGAAAGCACTGGTCCAAAAGGACAAATGATGTAGGGAAAAGAGGGAGTGATGGATAAAATCTTTGAGAAGGAGAGAAGGAATACAATTAAGGTATAAATAGAAGTGATGGCTCTCATGGGCACGCTTACCTCCATTAACAGGATTGAAAGCAGAATATATGAACATGGGTATAATTAGGAGGGTGGGTATGCTATCAATCTTGAAAGTTCTTGCCTGAATTATTTTCTCATTGAAATAGGAAATAAAGTCACAAAGACTCCATTTGAGAGTGAGGGACAGGTAACATGAAGGAAAGACTAGGAAAATGGAAAATATTTTCTAGGAGCGTGTTGGAGCCTGAAGCAGTAGGGAAACAGTATGATTGCCAGGCAGGCTTAAGCAATTATTTGAGGTTTGTGATTATGAATTCGAACATAGAATATTAATCATGACTGTTTTTATTCAGCCACATTTGCCAAGTAGTGGTACAAATAGTTTGAAAGTGGAATTTAACAGTGTCAGGGTTTTGCCAGAAGAATAATATAGAAAGTAACGGTAACAAGGGCGTTGAACACGTAAGGAAGGTCATGAATGCAATTATGGACCATTGAATATGAGTTGTGTGAGGAGAGAAATAAAGACACAGTTCAGGGACAGGGGCAAAATAAAAAGGTGGTAGGATTAATGGATGAAACATGGAAGCAACCTAGATGTCCATCAGCAGATGAATGGATAAGAAAGCTGTGGTACATATACACAGTGGAGTATTACTCAGCCATTAAAAAGAATACATTTGAATCAGTTCTAATGAGATGGATGAAACTGGAGCCTATTATACAGAGTGAAGTAAGCCAGAAAGAAAAACAATACAGTATACTAATGCATATATATGGACTTTAGAAAGATGGTAATGATAACCTTATATCGAGACAGTAAAAGAGACACAGATGTATAGAACAGTTTTTTGGACTCTGTGAGAGAAGGGGAGGGATGATTTGGGAGAATGGCATTGAAACATGTGTAATAGCATATAAGAAACGAATCACCAGTCCAGGTTCGATGCACGATACAGAAAGCTTGGGGCTGGTGCACTGGGATAACCCAGAGGGATGGTACGGGGAGGGAGGTGGGAGGGGGTTCAGGATGGGGAGCACGTGTATACCCGTGGCGGATTCATGTTGATGTATGGCAAAACCAATACAATATTGTAAAGTAATTAGCCTCTAATTAAAATAAATAAATTTAAATTAAAAAAAAAGAAAGGGAAACTATTAATTTCTCAGTCGTGACCACATAGACTGTAGCCCAGCAGGCTTCTCTGCCCATGGGATTGTCCAGGCAAGAATACTGGAGTGGGTTGCCATTTCCTTCTCCAAGGGATCTTCCCGACCCAGGGATCAACCTGGAATCTCCTGCACTGTGGGCAGACTCTTTACTGTCTGAGCCACCAGGGAAGCCCATAGATTAATGGATAGTAGGCTTCATTTGGTTCCAGGTTTTTACAACTGGGACATTGGAGGGAGTGAACTGGAAAAACAGGAAGTTGTTTTTAGAAACTGGGAGGCTAGAAGCTGAGAATGCGGAAGGGCTACAGTCATTAAGTCTAGAGTATGATCATGGCAGCAGGTGGTTGAGAATGGCTGATGGGATCAAGGAATTGAGATGCCAGGATTCTATGTGGAGAAACAGTGAGGTTGATGATGAACTCTTCAAGGATAAGTGAGCGAGGGTCTCTGCATTATTTAAATCAAAGTGATGTTGAAGAACAGTGTTAGAAACCGTTTCTCCAATTCTTCCTCTAAAGCAAGAATTCTTAACCTAGAGTCTATGGAAAGGATTTTAGAAATCCCAGAATCTTCTGAAATTGTAAGCAAGTTCTTTTCTTTGGGTACCTATGTCCTTTTTTTGTTTGTTTTTCTTTAAGAATCCATGGCTTTCATTAGTTTCTCACAATGGTCTTTATCCCCAAATACATAAACTACTACCAAGGCATAAGAAAATGTAACAAAAGTCAAATGATCATTCAAATGCAATGCATTCCTAAGGCTGTCTTTCCCTATAGGCACAGGGACTCCTGTTTATACAATTTAAATTTGCCAAGTTCCCACTGGCATCTTTGCCCATTTCACTTTAGCCACAGGGGCTTTGTAGCTATTCCTTGAATCTGACAAAATCTTTGCACTTATAGTCTGCTGCACTCATGTTCATCTGTCTGAAAGATTTTCTCACCATATATTTATAAAAGTCAGATTCTCATTCCTTAAATTTCCACCCAAACATCTCCCTGTCAAATAAGCCTTCCTCCTGCTCATCAACAATAGCAATCCCAACCCCCTGGGGGTCACTTCTACCCCCTCACTCCAATTTGATTTTCTTCATACTACTTATTTCCACTGGACATCCTAACATTTTCTATCCATTCATTTTCATGTTTCTTGTTTATTTTAAACGGTCTCTATAATGAAAGTGTCCTAAGAGCAGGAATTTTCTTTATATTGTTTTTGCTATCATTTTTTGATTTCCAGCACTTAAAGTGGTATCAGATATGTAGTGAGGACTTAATAAAAATTAGTTGTTGAATGAATCTCAAATTTTCATCAGTTATTTCTTGAGCAATAGGACTGAAAAACTGGCAAAATGCAAATGTTTTCAGAAAGGCTGTAAGCATGTTTGTTTCTCCTGAAGTGTACGTTATTGCTCTCCCTCTTCTCAGTCTCTCCCTGTTCTTTTTCCTCTGATCCTTAAATGTTGTATAGAAACACACACAGATGGGCCCTCTCCACAAGCCCTTCTCTCAGCACTGCATTCTCTCTGGCTGCAGCCCACCCTCTACACCAAACTGCTTGGACAGTCGTTCCCCACCCTGCCTATGCCTCCTCTCCCTCCTCAGAATCTACTGCCAGCCCACATCCACCATGCAGCTCTAGGAAGGCATCTCTCAAAAGGTCAGTAATGACCTCATCACCAAACACAATGACATGGCTTTAAATATAAAAAGTTATGTTTGACCTTATTGGTCAGGTCCGTTGCTTCAAAAGCATCACTCAGTGCTGCTCCAGCCTCTCTAATCTCCCTCCCACACTCTGCTTTTCATCCTTCAGTACCCAGATCATACTTCCTCTTCCCCCCTACCCCACGGAGTCCTGCTTTGGTAATCTCCTCACTCACTCAGTGAGCTCTTCCTGAAGGTCTCATTTACCCTCAGGGCTTCCCTGGTGCTCTCTGTGGCTGGTCTCCAGACTTGAGCTCTACCTTGCCTCTTCAATTCCAGAGGCACAACTTAACTTGTTCATTCAACATCTCTACCAGGAAGCTTATCTATTTACTTGTATTTCTACTACCTGCATAACAGATGAGCAGAGGGAGGCACAGAGAGGCTCTTAGTTCAATCCCTAGGTTGGGAAGATCCCCCAGAGAAGGGCAGGGCAACCCACTCCAGTATTCTCGCCTGGAGAATTCCATGGACAGAGGAGCCTGGCGGGCTACAGTCCATGGGGTCACAAAGATTCAGCCATGACTTAGTGGCTAAACAACAACAACGAGAAATCACACAGTTGTAGAGCAGCTGATCAGAAGTTACTTTAGTAACTGTGTAAGTTACTTAAATTTTCTGTGTCTTAGTTCCCACATCTATAAAAATGGATTAAAAAAATAGTCCCTATGCCATAAGTTGACTATGAGAAATAAAATGCAATAAAACTATAAAGTGTTTAGAAGAGTACCTGCTACATTGTAAATGGTAGGTACATGTTAGGCGTTATTTTCCTTACCTAGGGTTTGAATCTGTTCCCTTTGCATTATATGTTACAGTGTAAAGCACAAATTCTCAAATGTGGGGAAAGGATTTGAGCAGGGAAAGACAGACATAAAGAAAGATTGTGAACTTTTACATGAAAGAGATACAAAAGAAAAACCAGTAGTAAACTAAATGGGAAGAAAAAAAAATCACCTGTATAATAAAGGAGTTTCACAGTTAATTTCATTTAACATTATTTGGAATATATTTGGGTTATCACAACATAAGACTAAGTTACATTGACTTTACCATCTAAATGGAAAGTGTGTGTGGAATCTTTGACAGAAAAATGAATAATTCTGTCATTTCAAAGTCATAAAAGTATTAATTACCTGAAGTTTTTGGTAAATAATGTCACTTTATCTTCTCAACTGTGAAAATTAACCTCTGCAATCTGGAAATTAGCTTTCACCAGTGTTTCCACTGTTAAAAATATGACAACAGACTCAGATGGAGTCATATATGCTAAGCCCCATATCACCAAACTAAGACAAGTTGATTAACTTTGGCCTCTCCCAGAAATGGAATCTTAAACCCAACAATCAGGAATCCCTAGATCAGGATTATTGAGGTGGTTTGATGGACCCCTGCCATCCCTTAAAGGAACATGACCTTGCCATAACCAATCAACTTTTTATTAGTACTTCCTTATTTCTGCTTCCTGGAGTTTGCTTGTAAAGTCTTTCATTTTGTACAACTCCTCAGAGTTCCTTTCTGTCACTAGACTGAATGCTGCCTGATTCATGAACTGTTGAATAAAGCCAATAAGATCTTCAAATTTTATTCAGATTAATAGTTTTAAGTCCTGCATATAATGAGGAATGACCTAAATCAAATCCCTTATGATTATACAGTGGAGGTAATGAATAGATTTAATGGATTGGATCTGGCAGATGGGTGCCTGAAGAATAATGGATGGAGGTTCATAACATTGCACAGGAGGTGATGGCCAAAACCATCCCCAAGAAAAAGAAAGGCAAGAAGACAAAGTAGTTGCCTGAGGAAGCTTTACAAATAACTGAGAAAAGAAGAGAAGCAAATGGCAATGGAAAAAGGGAAAGACATACCCAACTGATTGCAAAGTTCAAGAAAATAGCAAGGATAAAGATAAGAAAGCCTTCCTAAGTGAACAATGCAAAGAAATAGAGGAAAAGAATAGAATGGGAAAGACTAGAGATCTCCTCAAGAAAATTGGAGATACCAAACAAACATTTCAGGCAAGGATGCGCGCAATATAGGACAGAAACATCAGGGACCAAACTGAAGTAGAAGATACAAAGAAGAGGTGGCAAGAATATATAGAAGAACTATAAAAAAAAGGCCTTAATGATCTGGATAACCATGGTGGTATGGTCACTCCCCTATAGCCAGAGTCTGGAGTGTAAAGTCAAGTGGGCCTTAGAAAATATTACTATGAACAAAGCTAGAGGAGATGATGGAATTCCAGTTGAGCTATTTCAAATCCTAAAAGACGATGCTGTCAAAGTGCTGTACTCAATATGTCAGCAAATTTGGAAAACTCAGCAGTGGCCACAGGACTGGAAAAGGTCAGCTTTCATTCCAATCCCACAGAAAGGCAATGCCAAAGAATGTTCAAACCACCATACAATTGTATTCATTTCATATGCTTGCAAGGTAATGCTCAAAATTCTTCATGCTAAGCTTCAGCAGCACTAAATAACTTCCAGATGTTCAAGCTGGGTTTAGAAAAGGCAGAGGAACCAGAGATCAAATTGCCAACATCTGCTGGATCATCAAAAAAGCAAGAGAGTTCCAGTAAAACATCTATCTATGCTTTAGTGACTATGCCAAAGCCTTTGACTGTGTGGATCACAATAAACTATGGAAAATTCTGAAAGAGATGGGAATACCAGACCACCTGACCTGTCTCTTGAGAAATCTGTATGCAGGTGAGGAAGCAACAGTTAGAACTGGACATGGAACAACAGACTGGTTCCAAATAGGAAAAGGAGTACATCAAGGCTGTATATTGTCACCCTGCTTATTTAATTTACATGCAGAGTACATCATGAGAAACAATGGGCTGGAAGAAGCAGAAGCTGGAATCAAGATTGCTGGGAGAAATATCAATAACCTCATATATGCAGATGACACCACCCTTATGGCACAAAGTGAAGAAGAACTAAAGAACCTCTTGATGAAAGTGAAAGAGGAGAGTGAAAAAGTTGGCTTAAAGCTCAACATTCAGAAAACTAAGATCATGGCGTCTGGTCCCATCACTTCATTGGAAATAGATGAGGAAACAGTGGAAACAGTGGCTGACTTTATTTTTCTGGGCTCCAAAATCATTTCAGATGGTGATTGCAGCCATAAAATTAAAAGACGCTTACTCCTTGGAAGGAAAGTTATGACCAACCTAGACAGCATATTAAAAAACAGAGACATTACTTTGCCAACAAAGGTCTGTCTAGTCAAGGGTATAGTTTTTCCAGAAGTCATGTATGGATGTGAGAATTGGCCTATAGAGAAAGCTGAGCGCTGAAGAATTGATGCTTTTGAACTGTGGTGTTGAAGAAGACTCTTGAAAGTCCCTTGGACTGCAAGGAGATCCAACCAGTCCATCCTAAAGATCAGTCCTGGGTGTTTGTTGCAAGGACTGATGTTGAAGCTGAAACTCCAATACTTTGGCCACCTGATGCAAAGAACTGACTCATTTGAAAAGATCCTGATGCTGGGAAAGATTGGAGGCAGGAGGAAAAGGGGACGACAGAGGATGAGATGGTTGGATGGCATCACCAACTCAATGGACACGTGTTCGGGTGAACTCCAGGAGTTGGTGATGGACAGGGAGGCCTGGCATGCTGTGGTTCCTGGGGTTGCAGGGAGTCAGACACAACTGAGCAACTGAACTGAACTGAACTGAAGGAAATGTTTAGTATAAACTAGATGTTATGGTTATGAAATACCCATAAATTTCCATTTTATAAATGAAAATATGGCAATAAAATCTAGTCCTTGAAAAGCACTTTAAAGGGAGCTATAAATGTCAAACATGATCTAGATGCAACAAAATTAATTTTATTTAATTTGTATAAAATTTTTTCACTAACAATATGTAGTCTTGAATAATCATCAGAAAGTAATTCCTTTGAAAAGTGACTCAATCCAATTCTCTGGGTAAAAATATTAACATAAAAGTGCCCCAAGTTCTAAGTGTTCTGTTCAATCTAGGAGAAATGTATGCATTTTTAAGTCTTGAATGACTAGGAATTATAAGGCAAGGACAGATCCCATTTTCAGGGAAAAGTAAACATTCCACTTCTATCTATGACAAAAGTTCACAAAATTGTTGAATCATAAATACCTGCAGAACTTTTTAAAAAATAATAATACTCCATGAGATTTTGAGCAGGTATGGTTTGTATAAATTTCTTTTTTAAAAATTTTATTTATTTTAATTGGAGGCTAATTACTTTACAATATTGTATTGGTTTTGTCATACATTGACATGAATCTGCCACAGGTGTACGTGTGTTTCCCATCTTGAAAGCCCCTCCCACCTCCCTCCCCATCCCATCCCTCTGGGTCATCCCAGTGGACCCGCCCTGAGCATCCTGTATCCATGCATCAAACTTGGACTGGCAATTCATTTCCCATATGATAATATACGTTTCAATGACGTTCTCCCAAATCATCCCACCCTCGCCCTCTCCCACAGAGTCCAAAAAACTGTTCTGTACATCTGTGTCTCTTTTGCTGTCTCGCATATAGGGTTATCGTTACCATCTTTCTAAATTCCGTATATATGCATTAGTATACTGTATTGCTGTTTTTCTTTGTGGCTTACTTCCCTCTGTATAATAGGCTCCAGTTTCATCCACCTCATTAGAACTGATTCAAATGTAGTCTTTTTAATGGCTGAGTAATACTCCATTGTGTATATGTACCACAGCTTTCTTATCCATTCATCTGTTGATGGATATCTAGGTTGCTTCCATGCCCTGGCCATTATAAACAGTGCTGCAATGAACAGTGGGGTACATGTGTCTCTTTCAATTCTGGTTTCCTAAGTGTGTATGCCCAGAAGTGGGATTGCTGGGTCGTATGAAAGTTCTATTTCCAGTTTTCATAAGGTGAATCACAACATAATTATATTTATTTTTTTGAAAGGAGGAAAGTAATCTTTATTTTCTGAAGGTCTTAACTCAGTTTACTTGGGGTAGAGGGAGTAATAACTATATAGTCATTATCCTATCATTGTGAAGATATAAAACTGCCTCCAAGTGATAAAAGAATCTCCTGTTTCATAGCTTGGGTATAGATCACTGAGATTATACTATAAAATGCATCTTTTATTGAAGAATAGTTTATGGGGATTGTTGAATTATGATAAAGCCAAGATAAATAGTAAAATGAAGTATATTCAGTCAGCAGGATTTATGAACTGTCAAAAGTATAAATAGTCTCAAAATAACCAAATAGATGATTTTAAGGCCATTTGTAAAAAATACAACATGTGTGTTTTCATTTGCTTTCAGGGTTATTACATCAAATTTAAATATTATTCTTCAAAAAGCTTGTCTAATAAAATGCACAACCATAATTTCTGTATGGCTAATGTTTGGTTTCATCACTGAAGACTAACTTGCTGTCAAACTTTCAGAAAGCTTCTCAGCAGAATAAATTCTGAAGAACAAAATTTCTGAAGCCTATTTTGGCCCCCAAATCCTCCTATTACTTTTGGCCATTAATCTAAGCCCAAAGAACCTTGTCTCATAAAACTCACTTCATAAAATACCCCTTGTAAAACAGGAGAAAATGAAAACTTTGAAACTAGAAACAGAATACCAAAAAAAAAAAAAAAAAAAGCTAGATATTAAGCAGATACAGCATCTTCAGATTTTCATGTAGGAAAAGTTTTTAAGGAAGATTTTTACCCTAAAAATTGTATGATTATGCCATGGCATTAAAATAGCTAGAATGTCAGGGGAAATAGCCCTGATATTAAAACAGGGAGAAATAAACTGAAATATGGGAACTGAATATAATTTAATAATTTATTAATGGGGATGAATATTTTCACACATCAAATGGGTTAACTGTAGATAATTTCTTTTAACATTAATTTATTTTATTTATTTTGTTTATTTTATTTTTAAACTTTACATAATTGTATTAGTTTTGCCAAATATCAAAATGAATCCGCCACAGGTATACATGTGTTCCCCATCCTGAACCCTCCTCCCTCCTCCCTCCCCACACCATCCCTCTGGGTCGTCCCAGGGCACTAGCCCCAAGCATCCAGTATTGTGCATCGAACCTGGACTGGCAATTCGTTTCTTACATGATATTTTACATGTTTCAATGTCATTCTCCCAAATCTTCCCACCCTCTCCCTCTCCCACAGAGTCCATAAGACTGTTCTATTTTAACATTTATTTAGAAACCTTTTGAACTTGCATAAAATATTTCCTTGAATTCAGAAAAAGACATGGCAGAAAGTAGTCTTCCCATTAGAAAAGGAATATAAATACATTCTTACTCTGTAGGCTTTTTAATAAGAAACACAAGAGAAAATATTTAAAAATAAAAATTTTTTTAATATATTTTCTCTCTATTGACACCCTAAAATACTGTTAAATGATGGAAATTACCATAAAGGTTAAAGAGGTTCCAAAATGTGATAACTGCCTTTTCAACAAGAGCAGGCTCATCCCACAGTACTTGGCACACAAGTTACTACATTTTTAAAATATAAATATGTTATGTGATAAACCCATGCCCAATTTTATGTAATCCAATTCAAATTCTAAACAAGCATTTCATAACATATTTATATATATTAGATCAACATAAATGTTCAACTTTAACATGAATGTTTAGAAATGTCACACAAAGAATAAGATGTTATTGATGGCACACTTTCCCCTCCTTACTAGCCAATGTAATGGTGTGGTAGGACCATCTTAGAGTAATAAAGCCTGGTTTTGCCAGGCTTACTCGTTGTGGAACCATGAACAAGTGAAACAGATCTTTCTAGGTCTTAGAATTTGCATTTGTAAAATGGAGAGTTTGGATACGTAATTTAAATTTCTAATGTCTCTTTGAGTTCTTAGCACTCTGACTTAAAATAATGCTTTTCTCCTAGAATTTTTCAAAGCACACACTTTTTTTTCAGGTCATTGACTATGTTTCTCTGGCATCCTCTGGTACTGCTTAACGTGGTGTTGAGCCTCCACAGGGTCCACCCTAGGCTATCCATTAATAATAAAATCTAAAATTTTAATAATACTTTACAGTCTAACATGTCTTTTTCAAACACCATAACTTTTGATTCCCAATTCTCACAATCTCTTGAGAGGAGGGGCAGTAGCAATTCTTTTTATTTCATTAAGGAGAGACCAAAATTCAAGGGGATTAGAGTCCTACTTAAATTGTAAATGCAGGGAGTAGCTAATCCGGCGCCAAACTCCAGTTTTCTGATCTCCCAACCAGTGCACTCTGTTAATGAAGTCATTTCTGAGTCATGGTTATTGTAGAGGTAGGTTACTTTTCTAAGTTTCTAACTGTGAAATAAATAGAAATATTTGTGGCTCTAACTCCTGCATGTCTTTTAATGATGTGTTTATAGATGTCACATTTCTATCATCAGTATGTACCCATATGGTGATCTCAGCTGGGACCTCTACAGTCTACATTCTGGTAACCCTCCCTGAGATTCAGCATCCCCAGAAACTCCATCCTGACCTGGTCAGATATTTCAATATAGAGTGTGAGATGCAGTTTTGTTCTTGCTGTTACCCAGACATAGCATAAGCCTTTACCTATAAAATTTTCCTTGTAACTTCACAGGAAGAAAATTGTTCTTATTCTAGTGTTTTATTGTGTTTATCTGGTACAATTTCTTTGAAAAAACTTTTAAATTTGGTACATTCTTTCCTTTAGTTACCTGCTCTATAGTAGCAGAATTTGCCCACATTTTGCTACTGAGTATCTGGATTATAAAGCAAATCTCAAAGACTTGGAAATAGAGTGTGTTTGCAGTTCACTGACAGAAATCAACAACAAAATAATAAGTAGAAAATCCCCTATATGCTTGGAAATTAAATACCTTTGTAATTAATCTATGGGTCCGATACAATCTTATACAAGCTGTTTTTGAGCTGAATTATTAACAAAAATGCAATTTTATATACAGAAAATACAAAATAGAGGAAAATGCATACACTAAACGTAGATATTAGAAATGAAGAAAGGCTAACAATGAGTACAGTATTCATTTCAAGAAATTAGAAAAAGTTGCAAAGTATATATTGCTTTTCTCATATGGTCTATGGTTTGAAAGTGAAAATTTTAATATAATAAACATCTTTATATAATGATATCATGACAAACAAAAATCAGAAAATATGGCCTGATTTATAAATTAAATTCAATTATCATATTTAACGCCTATTGTACAAGCATATGGTATTCATTTGGTAATTTTATTATTGGATGGGTATACAACACAATATGAAATCAGCCACTTTATAGTATAATACATCCTTAAAATACAAAAGGGGTTTGAGGGTGTTCAGTATAATTTAATAAGCAGTAGACCAAACTAGGTGATCTTCTTTTGAATTTTGTTCTCATAGAAACCATAGAATACTATGTTTCCTTTAAGATAAAAAGCTAGAAAATCTGTCACTAAAATTGCCCCATGTTTAAAAATTACTACTCTTAAAAGTTTTTTGCAGCCTAATTGACAAGGCTGGATTTTTATACAGATCTACATCTTCAGACTATTAAAGTGTTTTGGGATATAGTTATCAAAATCATCATGATTAAATTGAGTACCAAAGTGGGAGAATTATTATAACTATGATTTCTCATTTTTAGGAATTAAGTAGTAAATGTCATCTTTGACAAGATTATCCATAGTCTATATTTAATATTTCTTCTGAATTATATAACAACATGTAAGACAGTATTCACAATGTTTTTGATATCATCATTAATATCTATTGAAAAATACTATTTACATCTTGATTTATGCTATAAAATGTATGAATATGAGAAAGATTTCAAATATGCAATGAAATATTTACAAAGAAAAAGGAACAAAACTTAAACTCTACCCCCACTCCCCAATTAAAAAAATATATATCAGCATATACAAATTTACTACATGGTTACTTTTACTATTCTTAGTAATGACTGCATATTGGCTTCAATCCTCTTAGCTATTATTACTTAGTTATATGTAATTTGTCTCCAGACTTTACCACGCTAAGCGTATGAATAAAATCACATTCATGTGTATGCCAAGATTCTGCTAGCTTCGACCTCCACCTAAGGAGCTTCCTTTTGGGGCTTCCTCTATCCTCAGGTGTATCTGGAAGTCCAAGCTGTGAGTGTATTACTTCCCAGTTTTGATGAGCACTGCATTACTGCCTCCCCCAGCACACCCTTGCAGCTCACTTACAACTGCTCTGGGCCCTCGACACTTGCCTGGGGGACTGCTGCTCTCATTTAAGTGACCGAAATGGCCAAAATGTAGCCAGCAAACTTTCCCTTCTAAATCGTAGAGCACAATTAAGTTCAGGCTTTAATATGAAACCATTCCCTGTTAAATGCCAAAAACTACTAATACAACTTAATGATTACTACAACTAGATCTTTTACAAAGGAAACGTAGTCTGTAAGCATCCCCAAGTCCCCACCATTGTGTACACAATCCCTCAGCGCATTCAGCTCATTGTTGCCGTGGCTTTTTAAACCCCTCCACTTCCAGCCATGGCTTCTGCTTCACAGTGATGTCATTACTTTTGTGCTTTCCTCTGGACAAAGAAATATTTTGCATAAAGGTATCTTTATCTTTGCAAGGCAGAAAACTGCTTGCATCTTTAAAGTGATAGTGTAGTATGTGTTGGGTTTTCTTTGCCTGTTTTTCTCGTTTCTTCCCTCTCTCTCTCTCACACACACACAAGGATTCAAAGATTTCAGAAGGGTATTTTTATCCAGAGGTCTGGTTCAAAGTGCCAGTTATGGTTATTTGTCTTCCCTGAAAGAAACCTTTGCAGAAAAAAAATGAGCTGGTCCCAAACACAGTATATAGAAACGGGCACTTTATTCTTAAGCAACCACAGAGACAGCTGTGTGTTCTGCATCCTGATACAGTGACCACTGCCCTTTCCCTTGGCTTTCTACAAGACCTGTACTCTCTGCTTTAAGATCAACGAGGATCTCCTTTACAGGTAGATAGATCCCTGAACTTGTTTTGGGGGGCCTGAAAGGGGGTGACTAGCTTCAGAGTCTTTATTTAGACTGATGAATACCACTTTTATATTTTTAGCCTGAACCTCTCTGCCTCATCACCATCTTCACTTAGATATTTAATAAATAGCTCATAATTAATATGTGTAAAAATGAACTCCCAATATCACCCCCTTCCATCTTCAATTGTTTCTCAGTTACCCCCATCTGAGTTAATGAAGAAGCCATTCTTCCAGGTGTTCCACTTACATATTTTCAAGTTATTTGGGGCTTTGCCTGTCAATCATATCCCCTATCAAGTCCAGTGCCTCCACTCTGGACACAATTCCTTGCCTACCATACACTGATAAATACCAGCTCTTGCTTCCTTTCTTGCCTTCATACAGTCTATTCTGAACAGAGCAGCCAACCTCTGCCCAAGTCCTTTGTGCCCCCCTGTCTCACTCAGAGTAAAAACTGATTTCTTTTTAATACATCTTACAAGATTCTACATGATCTTCACCCATTTGCTCCCAAACCTCCTCTCCCGTCTCAGCTCCTTCTGCTCATTCCTCCTGCATCATTAACTTGCTATTCCTTGAACACTCAGGCATGCTTCTGTTTAGAATCTAACATGGTTGTCCTCTCTAGTCTTCCTTCAGGAATCTGTGCACTTTGATTCTCTCATCTCCTGCAAGTCTTGGCTCAAGTCTCTCTCAAATGACCACACTGACTACTGTAGTGAATGTCATCACAAATCCTGGCACCCTCATTTTTCCTTATCTTGATCTTCTTTGTCTTATTTCCATGGCAAATTCTACCTCCTAACATACTAAATAATTTGCTTATTTCATCATGTTTATTGTTTATTTTCTGTCTCATATAATATAAACTCAGCAAGGAGAAGGACAGTTATCTTTTTTGTTCAAGAGTCTAGAATAGACAGCCACAGCAGAAATAGACACCCACACATATAAATCTCTTAGAGGAATGAATGTGCTATCATCAGACTTTTATATATATATGTATTCATTACGCATATTTTCCATGGATATCAGTTCAGTGAGGGTAAGTTAGAGGATGAAATAGAAAAGGCGTAAACAATAATATTAAAAAAAAATAATATTTATTGAATATCAGGTCGGGAAAGTGAAAGTCGCTCAGTTGTATCCAACTCTTGTGACCCCATGGACTATACAGTCCATGGAATTCTCCAGGCCAGAATACTGGAGTCGGTAGCCTTTCCCTTCTCCAGGGGATCTTCCCAACATAGGGATTAAACCCAGATCTCCCACACTGCAGGCAGACTCTTTTCCAGCTGAGCCATAAGGGAAGCCCAAGAATATTGGAGTGCGTAGCCTATCCCATCCCTAGCCAGGTCAGAAACTGGGTTCAAATTTTTCTTTTATATTTTATTGTGTTTGATTTTTTAATGAAGAAACTTACTTTGGAAAGGATAATACATGTAATGAAACAATGTTCTAAATGTGCGGAAGGATATACCCTAAGAAATACATCTGTCCTCCACTCCTGACACCCAGAAGGCACCTGTTTCTTTCCTGGAGGGAAAGACTATAACTATTTCTTTGAAAACCTTCTAGAAGTGATCCACACACACATACAAATGTATGCATATTGACATGTTTTTACACCATTGATAGTTGAGTCCTGTTTTATAAGAAAATTAATTCAGTCTGAATAACAATCCCACAATCACTCAGAAAATAAATGGATGAACTGGCATCTGAGCTACTGCCTGTCTGATTTTAAAGCCCATACCAAGAAAAAATCCAGGTATTTCACCCAGAAAGTGAAAGTGAAAGTGTTAGTTGCTCAGTCGTGTCCAACTCATGCAACCCCATGGACTATAGTCCTCCAGGCTCCTCTATCCATGGAATTCTCCAGGCAAGAATACTGGAGTGGGTAACCATTCCCTTCTTCAGATCTTCCCAACCCAGGGATTGAACCTGGTTCTCCACTGCAGGCAGATTCTTTATCATCTGAGCCAACAGGGAAGCCCCAAGAGAGCTGAAAAGAAATTGACTTGTCCTCCATAGAAGCACTTTTCCTTCATTTGACAGCTAGTTAAGAAGTAAGTAGTTAGACCTTCTGTTTGTTTTTTCCAATAAATTTCTTCAAAATAAGATCTGAGATAAAGGTCTATAAAGGCGGATCTGAATGTTAAGGGTTAAATCCTCATCCATGTGAGACAGAAGAATACAACAATAAACTGAGTTTTGTTTTTCCCTGTGGCCTAAATGTAAAAGCTATTTTGTCATAAAAATGTTTAATTTAAATCCTGATATGAAATTTTTTTAATTGTAATTTTATTTAAAGCTCCAGATATCCCTTTAATAGATAACTGGCCCTATCTCTCATTAATAACCCAAGGGGAAGGGAGTGTACACAGACTCTGCTACAAAAAAAGCAATTTGCTAATTTCAACTATTAATATAATTTAAAGTTGTAAACTCTGAAATTAATACTAAAGCCTTTGGAGACTGCAATGTTATAACTAATTTGTGCTATCCTACTCTATAACTCATCTATTCAGTATCAATATTAATGCACTTGGATACCTATTTCATTTTGTTAAAATTATGTTTCTCTTATGATCTTAATAACTTATTACTTCCTTTGCTTCTGATACAATTACAGATTGAATTTTTTTTAAATTGTAGCATGAATTTGCTCTAATATACATCAAATGCCTAATTTAAGACAGGTGCCATACTACATACTGTACAATAGGAACGAAAAGGTCATGTTCTCCATTCCGAAAGAGATTTCCATCTGGTGGGAAATGCATGAACCACCATAATGTAAAAACATTAACAAAGAGATAAAAACAAAGTACAATGAGAGCACTTAAGAGAAAGCATTGATTTTGACAGAGGATCATAAATAGCATCATGAAGGAGGGACTTCAAAGTTGAAAATTTTTAAATGTTTATGCTAGATGAGAGAAAAAGCATAAGAAAAAGGCAGAGTGTTATGGTGGTACAAGATCATTTTTAAAGGAAGCAACAAGTGCTAGCCACAAATGAAATAAATCCACTCCTGGAAATTTGAAGACATTATTAAACTCAATAATGCTATGATGATCTAAAGCCAACAGTATGTTTGCTATTTGTTTCGGACATACTTCTTCTCTGTAAACCTAAATCTTTAAATTATATGCTGATTTTACATCAATAACCTGAAGAAATCAGAATGGGCAAACAAAAGAATACAAAAGGCAGAAAAGGGTCACTTTCCTATTCTGTGTATATTGATAAGAATCTTTAGGAATTCAGGGAGATTGTTAGATCCTTCTAGTAAGAAAGAGAGGAGAAGGCAATGGCATCCCACTCCAATACTCTTGCCTGGAAAATCCCACAGACGGAGGAGCCTGGTGGGCTGCAGTCCATGGGGTTGCTAAGAGTTGGACACGACTGAGCGACTTCACTTTCACTTTTCACTTTCCTGCATTGGAGAAGGAAATGGCAACCCACTCCAGTGTTCTTGCCTGGAGAATCCCAGGGATGGAGGAGCCTGGTGGGCTGCCGTCTATGGGGTTGCATAGAGTCGGACACGACTGAAGCGACTTAGCAGCAGCAGTAAGAAAGAGAAATGATCAGAGTTAAGAGGAAAGGAGTATATAGAAAAGGTGAATGAGGCCAAGAACATGCATAGAACACCAGTATTCTGGTGGTCACTGGCCTTTCAGTTCAGTCACTCAATCGTGTCTCTTTGCAACCCCACAAACGACAGCACGCCAGGCCTCCCTGTCCATCACCAACTCCCAGAGTCCACCCAAACCCATGTCCATTGAGTCAGTGATGTCATCCAACCATCTCATCCTCTGTCGTCCCCTTCTCCTCCTGCCCTCCATCTTTCCCAGCATCAGGGTCTTTTCAAATGAGTCAGCTCTCCACATCAGGTGGCCAAAGTATTGGAATTTCAGCTTCAACATCAGTCCCTCCAATGAACACCCAGGACTGATCTCCTTCAGGATGGACTGGTTGGATCTCCTTGCAGTCCAACGGATTCTCAAGAGTCTTCTCCACCACCACAGTTCAAAAGCATCAATTCTTCTGTGCTCAGCTTTCTTTATAGTCCAACTCTCACATCCATACATGACTTCTGGAAAAACCATAGCCTTGACTAGACAGACCTCTGTTGGCAAAGTAATGTCTCTGCTTTTTAATATGCTATGTAGGTTGGTCGTAACTTTCCTTCCAAGGAGCAAGCGTCTTTTAATTTCATGGATGCAGTCACCACTTGCAGTGATTTTGGAGCCCAGAAAAATAAAGTCTGGCATTTGGACATATTTATTTCCCATAGAAATCAGCTCAGACCACCTAGCAGTGGACCATAGATTTCCCAGAAAAGCTTCCTCCTGTGTTCTCACATGGCTTAGGGGATTTCTCCTCATTCCTCACACATGTATTTCCTCTCTTTTGCACATTTTCCTGAAGTGTGTGGATCACATCTAGCCATCTGCCTCTCTGGACTGTACATCCTGTTCCTTCAGTACACAGAGTAGTCTGTTACCTTCAGCTCTGTGTCCAGTTACACTGTTAGTTCTAGCCCTGCCTCTCAAAGTCTTACCTTGTGCCAGAGCTTTGGGCTCCTACATGCCTGGGACAGTAATTGTATCTTACTCTAAACATGGGGTTCAAATTGCTCTATACTTTTCCATAGTAAAACAGATTGATTTTTGTCTGTGACCAGAGGAAAGAATTCAAGAAAGAAAAGGCTATGCAAAAGAGGAGGGATAGTTTGAATTCCTGTACAAAGTGTTATTGTAGTACCAAAATAAACTAATCTGTTCTGATAAATGGTATATTAATAGGCATCTCCAATAAGGAGGTAGGTAGAATAAAATGTCATTGCTATGGTGATTTTAGTCTCAGGAGAATTGAAAATAACCCAAGTGAGTGTACAGACCAGACCTTTGACTGCTAAATTTATTTAGTCAGAAAGCTCTTGGCTGTGGATGCCAGGAGCAGGATTTTGATATACTCAAGTCCAGATTACAAAATGGAGCTCAGTGGGAGAAAAGGGAAGCATCTGTGGGTGAACAATATAATTTTTTAAAATATTATAAGTAAACAGGACAAACATAGAATCTGTCTGAAAAAGACACACTTTCCATTTCTCTTTGCCAAAATCATGTACTGACCTCCAATGGAGCCAGCGCAGGTCAGTAAAATAATATGGCCATTGAGTCCTTGGGATCTTAACTGCAACAACAAATTGAATGGAAAAGCTTTCCAGTGACAGGCATTTATGTTTAGATTTTTCTGTCCTGTTTTTTGTTGTACTTGGTCAGAGATCAGGTTGCTGGAATTTTTAGTAGTATTTCTGACGTTGAAAGGCACTTGAAATTTCTGTGAGCCATCAATTTTCTGATTAGGAAGATTAAGATTTGTCAAACTACATTCCTTTCCAAAGCCATAGGCTGCTAGATATGATACTTAGTCTGAAAACTAAAACACCAACACAAACACACACACATATGTTCAAAAGGAAAGATATTTAAAGTCTCTGGAGAGTAACAGTAGGAGACTATTTTGCCGTGCTGTGGTTATATAGTAGAAGCAGATTGGAATTTCAAATTATTGCCTCTTCTCAAAGGAACAGGTTAGGAACAAGCTGCGAAAAGCACTGTAGACTAGATTAAGTAAACTGGATCTTATTCAAAAGGTAATAGGAAGTCAAACTTGTAACTACACAATCAATATTATCAGATTTGGTTTTGAAGAAACTAACTTGTGATAGAAAGGAAGCTGAGCTGTCTAAAGAGACCATTGGCAGAAAAATCTTATACTGCTGCTGCTGCTGTTTCCTTGCTCTTTGGGACCCTATGGGCTTGGCCTGCCAGGCTCCTCTGTCCATGGGATTTCCCAGGCAAGAATACTGGAGTGGGTTGCCATTTCCTTCTCCAGAGGATCTTCCTGACCCAGAGATCAAACCCGCATCTCCTGCATTGGCACAAGGATACTTTACCACTGACCCACCTAGGAAGCCCCAGAGAAACGCTATAGGAATCTGCAAATATGACAGGAACAGATAATAATAAGTTAGCTAAATCTTCTATCATCAGACATTTATTTTTCTATTATAGTTCAACCTTCATGGATTTGAAACTATTTGACAATAATAAATGTCAAATATTGGAAAGTAGAGATTAATTATTTTAAATACTATATAAATTTATGTTTTAGTAAGAATTTGTATTTGTCTAATCCTCTCCAATATGCCAAATCTATTAATATACAAAGTTTTCACTGCTCCTATGAGAAAACTGTCTGAGGATATTTGAAAACTGCCTGAATTAATTGTTTGTAAATCAATATTGACAATTAACAAAAGAGAGAAAATATATAATTAGACTAAACCAACAGGAGTACATTCCTCTTATACACCCATTTTTAGTTTAATTACAAAACCACATTACTTTAACCTCACCAAGGATGGTTCTAATTCATGAACTATACTCATAGGACATCTCTTACAATGTCACCCTTCCAAGTCATTGCCAATTGCGGTCTAGAGGGACTTTTGTGATAGAAATATATTTTTCCTCTTGTTATTCTTTATACTTTTACAAAGTTGTAATCAAAAACAAAGGTTTCTTCTTTATTTACAAGCTGTATAGTAACTTGAGCATAAACAAGAAAATAAATTGATTTTGCTATATTATTTCTTCCACTGAACTTCACATGAACAGTATCAGGTCAGACCCTATAGTAGCAGTGAGGAGAAGAAAGGAGGCTGTTTCATGCTGCATTTTTTCAACTTTTCATTGAACTATAACACATGTACAGAAAGTGCACAAATGTTAAGTTACAACTTGATAATTTTTCACAGATGAACATATCATTTACACCAGGATCAAGACCAAGAAAGAAAATATTATCAGTACCTCAAAATTTCCACTTGTGCCTTCCTTTTGTACTTACCCAACCCCTCAAAATAGTAAGTATTATTCTGACTTCTAAAACCATGGATTAGTCGTGCCTGTTTTTGATTTGATATAAGTGGAATTATATTGCATGCACTTTTCTGTATTTGGATTCTTTCATTCATCATGATCTTTGTGGATTCCTTAGCATATTGTTCTTTTTAGACATGATTTTTTTCCCACAATTATTGGGCTTTTGGATAGCTTTCAGGTTAGTGCTCTAAGAGACAGTGCATCTATGACTATTCTTGTGCATGTCTTTAGATAAATATATTATGTATTTCTATTAGGTATTTCCCTATGAGTTGAATTTCTGGATTTTACCAGCATGTTCTGTTAAGCATTAGTGTGCTGACTGTTGCATCCTTATTTGAGCATAAGCAGAAGTGTTTTCTCACAAAGAATGTCTACATATGGGCTGGCTACAAAATTTGCAGGGCACAGTACAAAATAAAAATACAATGTTCCCTTTTTAAAAGCAGGAAAAGTACAGTTAGAGCTGTAATTTTTTCCGCTTTCTTATGGTCTTCCTCTTGACTTGGTGTATAACTAGATTTCCAGTAAAGAAAATTTAACAGTTAAAATTATTAGCAGGAAATTTGCCCTCTATATCTATGTTGTAGAATATCAGTTTTAAATGTGACTATATTAGCATTCAGGCTTCCCTGGTAGCTTAGACTGTAAAGAATCCTCCTGCAAAGCAGGAAATCTGGGTTCAATCCCTGGGTTGGGAAGATCCTCTGGAGGAGGGCATGGCAACCCACTCCAGTGTTCTTGCCTAGAGAATCCCCATTGACAGAGTAGCCTAGAGGGTCATATAGTCGATGGGGTTGCAAAGAGTCAGACACAACTGAGCGACTAAGCTCGCACACATAACAGCATTCAGTTTATATGTGGAATCACCAAAGTTGCATAGTTCCCTCAGACTGGCCAGACAATCACAATCCAGACTCAACAAGGCTAGAAGAAGGAAGAGTCCTTCTTCTAGTCCTAGGGAAGAAGGGTCCCTAGGCACATATTTGGCCAAAAAACTCTCTCAGTGGGGCATGGGATACTCAGTTGCCTGCAGACCCTCACAAGAAACCAGGAGCACACCTGTGAATAGGTCAGTTCTGAGGAATGCCAGTTTCCTCCTTCCACCAGCTGCTTGAGCGACATGCCAGGTCCCAAGGTGGGCTTTAGGGAAACTGAGGCAGGCATCTCCCCTTTCCATGAGCCCACCTGCCCCAATCTACAGTAAAACTATCCCTTCAGTTCAGTTCAGTTCAGTCACTCAGTCGTGTCCAACTCTTTGCGACCCCATGAACCGCAGCACGCCAGGCCTCCCTGTCCATCACCAACTCCTGGAGTTTACACAAACCCATGTCCACCGAGTCAGTGATGCCATCCAGCTATCTCATCCTCTGTCGTCCCCTTCTCCTTCTGCCCCCAACCCCTCCCAGCATCAGGGTCTTTTCCAATGAGTCAACTCTTCGCATGAGGTGGCCAAAGTATTGGAGTTTCAGCTTTAATATCAGTTCTTCCAATGAACACCCAAGACTGATCTCCTTTAGGATGGACTGGTTGGATCTCCTTGCAGTCCAAGGGACTCTCAAGAGTCTTCTCCAACACCACAGTTCAAAACCATCAATCCCTAGGCATGTACAAAAACTGGCCATTCATCATAAAGGGACTTATATAAAAGAAAGGCTTGTGGTAAATCCCTTCTACCCCCTTATCCCTTTCTGCAATATTTGCAATTATATTTGAAATACTAAAATCAGGAACAGAAGTATCTTTGAGGTGAAAAAGGAGAAAATTATGTAAAAGACAATATCCAGAGAAAATTAAATGATAGTGAAAAGAAAGGGAAAGTACCATGGCCTGATCAAAGAGAGACCAGAATAAGAACCTTTCTGAAAAGAAGAGAGTTGAAGAGTAGCAAAAACAAGCAAAGAGTCAAGTTCAGGAGGTCAGCTAAGGTAAAAAGGAAAAGGAAATTTCCAGAGCTCTTGGAAGTCAAGTATGTCCTAAGAGAAAAATTACACAATACATGTTTGTAGATTAAAGTTCTACAAATTAGATCCAGCCAAGAGAAATAACCACAGTAAGAGTGGCGAGCTCTCAATGGAGGCCACTTGCAATCTAATTATTTATAGTGTTTAATGACTGAAGGAAAGTAAAGTTAGCCCTATAGATATTAGCAACAGAATTTTAAGACATTTAGGTGAAATCTGCCTTTTTCTGAGGGAGAAGTTCTGAAACCACATGAGACTCAACTGAAGCAAAATATATGTGAAGGAAACCGTATCACAGGAGAGGAAGTAAATGGTATCATTACTGAGGTGGATCAGTCCACCCTCAGGAGGATAGACTTGGGGAAGACACTCTTGCAGGGCCTAGAATCAGATTCTAATTCACATGGGTATGGAATCCTGGCATTCCAAGCTCCTCAAATGTGGTCAAGAAGAGAGGCTTGTGGACTTCCCTGGTGTTCCAGTGGTTGAGAGTCTGCCAGCCAGTCCTGCAGACATGGGTTTCAATCCCTGGTATAGGAAGATCCCAAATGCCATGGGGTGACTAAGCCCATGCACCACAAGTACTGAGCCTGGGTGCCGAGAGCCTGTGCCCCACAACAAGAGAAGCCACGGTGATGAGAAGCCCACACACTGTAACTAGAGAGAAGCCCCCACTCATTACACCCAGAGAAAGCCCATGCACAGTGATGACCAGTGCAGCCAAAAGTACATAAATAAAATTATAAAAAGAGAACTGAGGTGTGTACAGGCGCTAAGAGGACATTTCCAGTTGCTTCTGTGGACTCCTCTATCTGTGAGGTGGGCATGGTCAGAGGAGCCTAGAGCAGGACCAGGATAGGGGCCCCCAGCACTCAATTGTAAGGATGGTTGACTCCCCCTGGCACGACCACCACTGTTACCAACTCACCAGTCAACTCACCCATCTGTCTTTACTTCCTAACCTACAATATTCTGATCTCTGATCTTCCTTACTCCCCGAGAATGGCTCTGGTTGTTACAACTTGTACAGCTTTTATTTTTATGAATTATGACAAATTAAAGGCCGACATAGCAAAGGATGGCCATTTTGCTTTTTTATTGTTTCAGCAATGTTAACAAAAAGCACACTGAGCAACAGAACATGTTCTTCTTAGGATAATGGAAGACAAAAATGCATTCGAAATAGACAGGTTCTGACTTCTAGGGATTTTAAAAATAATTCCATTAAACTCTGATGTCTAGCACCACTTGAGCAGCATAAATGATTTTGCCCACTTAGATCACTGCTTCTACAATTTAATCTTCTGTTTATCAAAGTACTTATCAAATTTTCCATTTTTTCAATAGCCATAAATGTAGATAAGTGCTTAAATTTTCTAATACATTAACAATGGTGACAGTTAGGGGAAGTTTCTAGATGTTTATTTTTCTCTAAATGTCTCAAACCAATGAAAGTCGATTTCTCATAGAATAACTGAAAGTCAGGTGATTGCCCACATCTGGAAGATTTATTTTAGGATATAATTATCAATAGAAGCTTGGAATGTAAGAACTAAACAGTGGATCTGATGAAATCTTGGTCCTGTCTGACTCTATGCAACACCGTGGACTGTACCCCATTCTCCAGGCAAGAATACTGGAGTGGGTTGCCATTTCCTTCTCCAGGGCATCTTCCTGACCCAGAGATTGAACCTGGGTCTCCTGCATTGCAGGCGGATTCTTTATCATCTGAGCCACCAAGGAAGCCCAAACAGTGGATATGAAGTGAAAATATTCAACAGGATCATATCAGAGAATAAGTCATTTTTCTTCCAAAATTTGAATGCTTTTCCACACATGTCACAAACTAATCATTTCATTTGAAGTATTTCAGGTGTCAGCATGGGCTCCTTACATAGACGTTTTATGACTAGTCACAGCGGTCTACTCTAGCTTCCAAATGTAAAACCACACTCGAGACCCTGCTCTGTTCTGCTGTGTGCATATAAACTTTATTGAACCTATAAGTTGATTTTTTAAGGCAATGAACTTGAACTATAACTAATTAATGTTGATAAGTTACTTGATGCTAATGTTCTAGGACATAACCTGGACTAATAAGGTGAACTGGTAAATATATAATTTGTCATATACACATTCAGTTAGTCACATGCCAAAAAAAAAATGTGAATAATATGCACGCATACCTCCCTCAAATAGGGTTATGCATGTCAAAGCATTTATAATATCCACACATAAGGGTGTTATGTGATGGAGGCCTCCATGGGTCTCTAGCCCTCCTGCATGTCCTGCTGGGTATGCTGAGATTTCAGAACAATGGCTGCTTTTCATCCAAACCATTTCTCGGGTTGTGTCTGCAGTAAACAACTTTGAGGGACGAAGTAATAATGTCTCTATTTAAGACAAAGCGAAGGCTTGGCTACTATTTGCTATAAAAAGGTGGGTTCCTCTAGCACAGTGTTCCTTAGCTGTGACATAAAGTCACTACATGGGCAGTGTCCATCTGAATCCATATTAAGTTGGCCTGTGGGATTTGGGGTCACAGGTAGCAAATACACATGCTGGTACTCATGCTACTTGCCGTGCCTTGAGTAATAAAGTTTTTGCTTCTGACCTAGAAGTCTCATGTCTTCTGCCAGCATCTATGAACCAGTAATAGGCTAATTTATTTGCTTGTAACTCACTTCATGGGAAATAGATGGGGAAACAGTGGAAACAGTGTCAGACGTTAGTTTTTTGGGCTCCAAAATCACTGCAGATGGTGATTGCAGCCATGAAATTAAAAGACACTTACTCCTTGGAAGGAAGTTATGACCAACCTAGAGAGCATATTGAAAAGCAGAGACATTACTTTGCTAACAAAGGTCTGTTCAGTCAAGGCTATGGTTTTTCCAGTGGTCATGTATGGATGTGACAGTTGGACTGTGAAGAAAGCTGAGCACCAAAGATTTGATGCTTTTGAAGTGTGGTGTTGGAGAAGACTCTTGAGAGTCCCTTGGACTGCAAGGAGATCCAACCAGTCCATGCTAAAGGAGATCAGTCCTGGGTGTTCTTTGGAAGGAATGATGCTAAAGCTGAAACTCCATACTTTGGCCACCTCATGCAAAGAGTTGACTCATTGGAAAAGACTCTGATGCTGGGAGGGATTGGAGGCAGGAGGAGAAGGGGATGAGAGAGGATGAAATGGCTGGATGGCATCACCAACTCAATGGACGTGAGCTTGAGTGAACTCCGGGAGTTGGTGATGGACAGAGAGGCCTGGCGTGCTGCAATTCATGGGGTTGCAAAGAGTCGGACACGACTGAGTGACTGAACTGAACTGAACTAAACTAGGGTTAAATCTGGAATTTCCCAGATGGCTCGGTGGTAAAGAATCTTCCTGCAATGCAAGAGACACAGAAGACGAGGGTTTGATCCCTGAGTGGGAAAGATCCCCTGGGGGAGGAAATGGCAACCCACTCCAGTATTCTTGCCTGGGAAATGGACAGAGGAGCCTGGCAGGCTATAGTCCACAGGGTCACAAAGAGTCAGACATGACTGAGCGACTGAGCACAGGGTTAATATATTCCAAAACAAAGGGATGCAAATATAAAATACTGAAACAAAATTAACGTTACATTTCATTTCCAAGGAAAATGGAAAGAAGGAAATAAACTAAGGAATAAAGAAAAGAAAGGAACTATATCATAGATATCAAGACTAGGACATTTAACTTACTGTAAACTAATGCTCATCTCTTTAAAAAGTGTTAATTTTCCTTTTAATTGTATGGGTGTTCTGCCCAATTGCCAGCTGGACTAAAGGAGTTGCCTACAAGAGTTGACTTGATACATGGCAGAAAGCATTTATTTTAGATAAGATTTCATAAACAAAACACAGCTGCTGCATTTATTTAAGCAGTAAACACATTTCATCTTGAGTCAAGAAAACCATTAGTCAATCTTCTTTTAAAGTGAGAACTTTAAAATCATAAAAAAATTAAGCCAGCAACTTAACATAGTGTATCTCAAATATATGATGCATATAAATCAAAATTCAGTACTTGAATAACACATTTCATTTGGGCTGCACCTTAGAGTTCCAATGAAACACTGTAACTACAAAGTAATAGTAGTTAAATTAGAGCATCTGGATAGGCAAACATGTGCCTTGACAACCAGTATCACAATTACACATGGAAAATTCACGTCTATTTTACAGGCGGAAACTTATAAAACAAACAAAAAAACAAACCAGAAAACTTCTTACTAATGGCCATAGTAGACAAGCACGTTGAATTCAATTATGCTTCTATTTTACCTGTATTCTAAAAAATAATCAGTTAATTAACTGTTTAGATAGCCAACATTTATCGAAGACAGTAGCCTAATAGCATTTGCTAAGTCTAGACTTCTTTGGTGTGAAATGCATATTGTGAAAATCAAGTATACTGATGGAATGCAAATATAGGTTAACTTTCTGATCACTCCACATCTGAATATATATGCTTTAACTCTTGCCATTCTGAACTTAAGTATAAATAAAATATACAGTTTACTAACTTGTCAATGAATTTGAAATACACAAACAGAAGATATGCAAAGGTCTCATATTTTAACTCACATGAATATTTACTATTAGCCAATCTTTTCATACACCCCCCAAAATGTAATTAAATGCAAATGAAATGTATATATGTGAATACTGACAGTTCTATCAATAGCTCAATTACACTAAAATAAATATGGGTATTTCTATCTTTAAAGCATAGTACCATATTCCCATCAATATGTAAATTAATAAATTTCAGAATTTGTCTTGGTATTCATAGTACAGGAAGATGATAAGAGTATGGAAGTATAATAAAATAAAAGGCCAAAATTACTGTCATTTTAAACAGGAAATTTTATTGCAATTTTTCTTGTTCTTATAAAATGAGTCTAGCTTTGAAAATAAAACTGTAAAGCTAAGAAATACTCAAAAGAAGATTCCAGTCATTTCTAAATGACTGGATTTCACATCTACATGGTTTATGTGGCTTTTATCATAATCATATATTATCTTCATCTGAATTTTACATGTATCCATTAATACTAAAATCATTGCTATCAAATTAAAACTGCCTAAGGCAGTTTATTTTTTAAAAATAATTTCATGGCACATATTTTTAAATTATATTAATTAAGGTAGAGTTTTGGTAGCAATGCTATTTCTATGACAACTCATTATTTCAGTGTAGTTCTTTCAATGTAACGTTCAAAGTGAACAATTCTAATTGAGCACACATTTAATGAAATTTTAGGCTTTTAATTTCGAATGATTCTCCCCCTTAAAATGATTTGTTTGCAATACTTTCAAGTCACATTGAGTTATAAGGATTTGGAAAGAAACAAAGCTTACCAACAATTTTATGAGTTGTTTATATTCCAGGATAGGGAAGTTGGATAACATCTCATATGTAAAGTTTCACAATTTGAAAACAGCTAAAGGTCAGTTTGATTGTAATAAAAGCTTTTAATCTACCCTGCTGAGTGTTGATATTAAGAAACAATTAAACCACACAAAAAATGCAAAGATATTTTACAAAATTGCTGAATTCCAGAGACAGAAGACTTTAATAATAACTAAGAAATGCTTTGATAGCGTAATAAGCTACAGAGCAAAAAACCAAAGAAATAAGAGATTACATGACCTTGGGGATATGCCTATGTTAAATACTTTTTGGATCCATTTTAAAATAAAAAATAATAATCTTGAGAATTGTATTATACTAATTAATAATTTCTTAATTAATAACTTATTAACCCCAATAGAAATTTATCCTTGACTTCTTATGATCTAGTTATTTTATGATAAATATTATGATAAACATTTTATGAGAAAGAGAACAAGGGAGAAATTTTTTTAAAGAGGGAAATGACAAAAGGAAGACCAAAGAGAAGAGAGCTAGCTGTCCAAACACTTAGATGACATCAATATTTTCATCATCCCTGAAGTCAGTTTATTGCTTTAAATTATCTTAGTGTAATGAAGAAAAGTTATGACCAACCTATACCGGATATTACTTATAGAACTGTCAGTAAAAGCAGAGACATTACTTTGCCAACAAAGGTCCGTCTAGTTAAAGCTACGGTTTTTCCAGTAGCTGTGTATGGATATGAGAGTTGGACGATAAAGAAACCTGAGGGTTGAAGAATTGATGCTTTTGAACTGTGGTGTTGGAGAAGACTCTTGAGAGTCCCTTGGACTGCAAGGAGATCCAACCAGTCCATCCTAAAGGAAATCAACCCTGAATATTAATTGGGAGGACTGATGGTGAAGCTGAAACTCCAATACTTTGGCCACCTGATGCAAAGAACTGACTTATTTGAAAAGACCCTGATGCTGGGAAAGATTGAAGGTGGGAGGAGAAGGGGACAACAGAAGATGAGATGGTTGAATAGAATCACCAACTCAATGGACATGAGTTTGAGTAAACTCCAGAAGTTGGTGATGAACAGGGAGGCCTGGTGTGCTGCAGTCCATGGGGTCACAGAGTCAGACACAACTGAGTGACTGAACTGAACCGAACTGATGTGAAATAAAATTTATATTTTATGGCAAGACAAGGAAAATTTAACGAAAAATTTTCTCTGTCCTTTGGCCTCCTCTGTGCATTGTGTATCTACATCATACATCAACCAAGCCTCCTGCATCAACAGAAATACTTGCTCAACCATAAAGACCAATATTCTCCTAGCAGCAACAAGACAAGTCCTTAAAAAGACAATATTCCTTCTCCATCATATAAAGGGCCATGATGACATTTAGATCTGGATTTTAAGCTGTCAATAACACATCATTTAATGTACAGTCCTGTCTCAAAAAACTTACACAATTGTGCTTTGACTGGTGGAATAGCTCTCAGAGTTTTCTGAGATGCTCTTTCTGTGTTATAATCTTCAAATACGGCTCAAATAAAATTTTCCATTTCTTTCTTAGATTAATTAATTAACTGATTAATAATTTGTTGACATATTTATGGGGGAAAATCTGAAACAACATTAATTATCACAAATTCATTGGCCTTTCTTTAAAATAAGAAGTCAACCTACAATATTAAAAGACTAAGTTTTACTGAATTATACTACCAACAAGCTTCTGAGAGTTGCAGAAAATTTACTTATTTCTTTGGCATTATGATTTATATAAGAATATCACTACTTTATTAATATCAAATCTCAGCAGAAAAAAACTATTAATATTGCCCTCCTGAAAAGAATTACAAGAAATTTAAGTGTTTACACAAAATACCTCTCAATGTTTTTGAAATTGACATAACTCAACTTTAAAAGACAAAAGTACAAAATAATAATTCTTTCAAATTCACATTAAACATCCAATAACCACTCAAGACACTTTTTCCAAAGAAAAGCTGTAAGAGTCTTTAACTTGTTTCTATATTATCTGTGAGCTTTTCAACAACACTTGGAATATAAAGAGATAACAAATACTTAGACCACAAAGTTTACTCCTTTCCATAGAGCCTCATAATAATGCTTTATTAAAAATCTAACCAATAATATAGCCCATAAGAGTAAGAATACAATATCACTGTGTCCATATTTTATTTTAGTTATCAAATTGCTTTAGAGGTAATGTAAGTTTCCATGTTACTCTTTTCCATACATCTTACCCTCTCCTCATGACAAACAAATAATTTTTTAAAAAATTGCTTTGGAGGGAGCCTGGAAAAAATTAGCCTTATAACTAAATCTGTTTTGCATAAATAATGGAAGGTTCCAGACTTGAACTAAAACACAAAATTTAATAAAGCATTATTATGACACTCTATGGAAAAGAACAAACTTTGTGGTCTAAGTATTTATTATCTCTTTATATGCCAAGTGTTTTGAAAAGTTCACAGATAATACAGAAAAATGTTTAAGACTTTTAGAGCTTTTCTTTGGAGAAAGTGTCTTGAATGGTTATTGGATGTTTAATGTGGATTTGAAAGATGTCACCCTGTTTATTTAACTTAAATGCAGAGTACATCATGCGAAATGCTGGGCTGGAGAGGCACAAGCTGGAATCAAGATTTCTTGATCTGTCATCTGCTTATATGCAGATGACACCACCTTATGGCAGAAAGTGAAGAAGAATTAAAGACACTCTTAATGAAGGTAAAAGAAGGAGAGTGAAAAAGCTGGCTTAAAACTCAACATTCAAAGCTAAGATCATGGTATCGGGTCCCATCACTTCATGGAAAGTAGATGGGGAAACAATGGTAACAGTAACAGACTTTATTTTCTTAGTCTCCAAATCACTGCAGATGGTGATTGCAACCGTGAAATTAAAAGACACTTGGTCCTTGGAAGAAAAGCTATGACAAACCTAGATAGCATATTAAAAAGCAGAGACATTACTTTGCCAACACAGTCAAAGCTATGGTTTTTACAATAGTCATGTATGGATGTGAGAGTTGGACCAGAAAGAAGGCTGAGTACTGAGGAATTGATGCTTTTGAACTATGGTGAAAGAGTCTTTGAGAATCCCTTGGACTGAAAGGAGATCAAACCAGTCAATCCTAAAGGAAACCAACCCTGAATATTCATTGGAAGGACTCATGCTGAAGCTGAAGCTCCAACCCTTGGCCACCTGCTGCGAAGAGCCAACTCATTAGAAAAGACCCTGATGATGGGAAAGATTGAAGGCAGGAGGAGAAGGGGGCAACAGAGGATGAGATGGTTGGATGGCATCACCAACTCAATGGACATGAGTTTGAGCAAGCTCCAGGAGTTGGTGATGGACAGGGAAGACTGGCATGCTGCAGTCCATGGGGTCACAAGAGTTGGACATGGTTAAGCAACTGAATAACAATAATGCATTTCAAACGTAGCTCCATTGAGTTAAATACATGCCTCAAAAAATAAACTATTATCAGTAGATCATGAAAGAATTAGATTTCTAAGCATTTTGCTCCAAGGTAGCATTTGGTGCCACTGATGCCTAAACTCTAGAACTCTAGAGGAAAGTGGGATGGGCAGTGGGCACCTCTTTCACTCTGATGAGCAGTGTTGCAGTTCTTACCTCTAGTGGATGGACACTAGTTGGTTGCCTTTCACCATTTCTTAGCCACCTTCTATTTTCTTCATAATTACTCTAGTTTCCAAGCTCCATTTTGAGTGTGCATAACTCCACTCTTATTTTTTTTATTTTATTTTATTTTTAAACTTTACAATATTGTATTAGTTTTGCCAAATATCGAAATGAATCCACCACAGGTATACCCACGTTCCCCATCCTAAACCCTCCTCCATCCTCCCTCCCCTACCCTCCCTCTGGGTCGTCCCAGTGCACCAGCCCCAAGCATCCAGTACCGTGCATTGAACCTGGACTGGCGACTCGTTTCATACATGATATTATACATGTTTCAATGCTATTCTCCCAAATCTCCCCACCCTCTCCCTCTCCCACAGAGTCCATAAGACTGATCTGTACATCAGTGTCTCTTTTGCTGTCTCATACACAGGGTTATTGTTACCATCTTTCTAAATTCCATATATATGCGTTAGTATACTGTATTGGTGTTTTTCTTTCTGGCTTACTTCACTCTGTATAATAGGCTCCAGTTTCATCCATCTCATTAGAACTGATTCAAATGTATTCTTTTTAATGGCTGAGTAATACTCCATTGTGTATATGTACCACAGCTTTCTTATCCATTCATCTGCTGATGGGCATCTAGGTTGCTTCCATGTCCTGGCTATTATAAACAGTGCTGCAATGAACATTGGGGTACACGTGTCTCTTTCCCTTCTGGTTTCCTCAGTGTGTATGCCCAGCAGTGGGATTGCTGGATCATAAGGCAGTTCTATTTCCAGTTTTTTAAGGAATCTCCACACTGTTCTCCATAGTGGCTGTACTAGTTTGCATTCCCACCAACAGTGTAAGAAAGTTCCCTTTTCTCCACAGCCTCTCCAGCATTTATTGCTTGTAGACTTTTGGATCGCAGCCATTCTGACTGGCGTGAAATGGTACCTCATAGTGGTTTTGATTTGCATTTCTCTGATAATGAGTGATGTAGAGCATCTTTTCATGTGTTTGTTAGCCATCTGTATGTCTTCTTTGGAGAAATGTCTATTTAGTTCTTTGGCCCATTTTTTGATTGGGTCATTTATTTTTCTGGAGTTGAGCTGTAGGAGTTGCTTGTATATTTTTGAGATTAGTTGTTTGTCCGTTGCTTCATTTGCTATTATTTTCTCCCATTCTGAAGGCTGTCTTTTCACCTTGCTAATAGTTTCCTTTGTTGTGCAGAAGCTTTTAAGTTTAATTAGGTCCCATTTGTTTATTTTTGCTTTTATTTCCAATATTCTGGGAGGTGGGTCATAGAGGATCCTGCTGTGATGTATGTCGGAGAGTGTTTTGCCTATGTTCTCCTCTATAACTCCACTCTTCTACACTCTTTTTTTTTCAAGGACAGATCCAGTTGTATCACCTTTTTAGGTAACTCCGTTAATGGCTTCATAGTCCTCATATGTTAATCAGAAGCCCCAGACTGCCTGACTCTAACTTTCCTTTCCAGACTCATCTCCCTCTACTCAGCCACTCCCTCCCTTGAAGGACACCTTACAGTTTGACATTTCTTAAGTCAACTTACATTTTTATTTTGTCTGACTTACTAATCAGAATTGATCTCTCCTCCTTTGTGTTATCCAGTTATTTAGTTCCTAAGTCATGTCTGACTCTTCGCATTCCCACGGACTGCAGCATGCCAGGTTCCTTTGTCCTCCACCATCTCCTGGAGTTCACTCACATTTACGCGCATTGAGTTGATGATGCTGTCTAATCCTCTGATCTTCTGCTGCCCCCTTCTCCTTTTGCCTTCCATCGTTCCCAGGTTCAGGGTCTTTTCCAATGAGTTGGCTCTTTGCATCAGGTGGCCAGTGTATTGGAGCTTCAACAACAGCTCTTAAAATGAACATTCAGGGTTTATTTCCTTTAGGATTGACTGGTTTGATATCCTTGCTGTCCAAGGGACTCTCAAAAGTCTTCTCTAACAACACAATTCAAAAGCATTAATTCTTCAGGACACAACTTTCTTTATGGTTCAACTCTCACATCTGCACATGACTACTGGAAAAACTGTACCTTTGACTACACAGACCACTGTCAGCAAAGTGACGCCTCTGCTTTTTAATACGCTGTCTAGGTTTATCAAAGCTCTCCTTCCAAGGAGTAAGTGTCTTTTAATTTTATGGCTGCAGTCACCATCCACAGTGATTTTGGAGCCCCAGAAAATAAAATCTGTCAGTTGTCACCTCCATTGTCTATTACTATTTTTTTTTTCCTCTAGAATCATCTCTGTGCCTCCCCTAGCACTTTGTTCAGATTTATATCATAGTATTTATAGTATTGTATTATATGGTATATCTACAGCTAACACCAAAAAAAGATGTCCTTTTCATTATAGGGAACTGGAATGCAAAAGTACGAAGTCAAGAAACACCTGGGGTAACAGGCAAATTTGGCCTGGGAGTACAGAATGAAGCAGGGCAAAGGCTAATAGAGTTATGCCAAGAGAATGCACTGGTCATAGCAAACACCCTCTTCCAACAACACAAGAGAAGACTCTACACATGGACATCACCAGAGGTCAACACCAAAATCAGATTGATTATATTCTTTGCAGCCAAAGATGGAGAAGCTCTATACAGTCAGCAAAAGCAAGACTGGGAGCTGAATGTGGCTCAGATCATGAACTCCTTATTGCCAAATTCAGACTGAAATTGAAAAAAGTGGAGAAAACCACTAGACCATTCAGGTATGACCTAAATAAAATCCCTAACGATTATACAGTGGAAGTGAGAAATAGATTTAAGGGACTAGATCTGATAGACAGAGTGCCTGATGTACTATGGATGAGGTTCATGACAGGAGACAGGAATCAAGACCATCCCCTAGAAAAAGAAATGCAAAAAAGCAAAATGGCTGTCTGAGGAGGCCTTACAAATAGTTGAGAAAAGAAGAGAAGTGAAAAGCAAAGGAGAAAAGGAAAGATATAAGCATTTGAATGCAGAGTTCCAAAGAATAGCAAGGAGAGATAAGAAACCTTCCTCAGTGATCAATGCAAAGAAATAGAGGAAAACAACAGAATGGGAAAGACTAGCAATCTCTTCAGGAAAATCAGAGATATCAAGGGAATATTTCATGCAAAGATGGGCACAATAAAGGACAAAAATGGTATGGACCTAACAGAAGCAGAAGATACTAAGAAGAGGTGGCAAGAATACACAGAATAACTGTACAAAAAAGATCTTCATGACCCAGATAATAGCGATGGTGTGATCACTCACCTAGAGCCAGATATCCTGGAGTGTGAATGAAGTGGGCCTTGGGAAGCATCACTATGAACAAAGCTTGTGGAGGTGATGGAATTCCAGTTGAGCTATTTCAAATCCTAAAAGATGATGCTGTGAAAGTGTTGCACTCAATATGCCAGCAAATTTGGAAAACTCAGCAGTGGCCACAGGACTGGAAAAGGTCAGTTTTCATTCCAGTCCCAAAGAAAGGCAATGCCGAAGAATGCTCAAACTACTGCACAATTGCACTCATCTCACATGCTAGTAAAGTAATGCTTAAAATACTCCAAGCCAGGCTTCAGCAATATGTGAACCGTGAACTTCCAGATGTTCAAGCTGGTTTGCAGATTCATCTCAATATTTGGCAAAACTAATACAATATTGTAAAGTTTAAAAATAAAATAAAATTAAAAAAAAAAAAGAAATGCCACTATAACATGGACAAAGATGTGAATATCATCATTCAAAGACTATTTAAGAATAAAAACCATGCAAAAGCTTAAAAAAAAAAAAGAAAAGAAAAGGCAGAGGAACCAGAGATCAAATTGCCAACATCCGCTGGATCATAGAAAAAGCAAGAGAGTTCCAGAAAAACATCTATTTCTGCTTTATTGACTATGCCAAAGCCTTTGACTGTGTGGATCACAGTAAACTGTGGAAAATTCTGAAAGAGATGGGAATACCAGACCACCTGACCTGTCTCTTGAGAAACTTGTATGCAGGTCAGGAAGCAACTGTTAGAACTGGACATGGAACAGACTGGTTCCAATTAGGAAAAGGAGTACGTCAAGGCTGTATATTGTCACCCTGCATATTTAACTTACATGCAGAGTACGGAAGAAGCACAAGCTGAAATCAAGATTGCCGGGAGAAATACCAATAACCTCAGATATGCAGATATCACCACCCTTAGGGCAGAAAGTGAAGAGGAACTAAAGAGCCTCTTGATGAAAGTGAAAGAGGAGAGTGAAAAAGTTGGCTTAAAGCTCAACATTCAGAAAACTAAGATCATGGCATCTGGTCCCATCACTTCATGGCAAATAGATGGGAAAACAGTGTAAACAGTGGCTGACTTTATTTTTCTGGGCTCCAAAATCACTGAAGATGGTGACTGCAGCCATGAAATTAAAAGATGCTTACTCCTTGGAAGGAAAGTTATGACCAACCTAGATAGCATAAAAAGCAGAGACATTACTTTGCCAACAAAGGTCTGTCTAGTCAAGGCTATAGTTTGAAAAGTGAATGTTTCTTGAACAAATTAAGTAACAAATTGAGTAAATTAAGTAACATCGTTTGAACACACATGAGTGGATATTAGGTAAAGGTACGCACTGTGTCTTCCCAAACATTTAAAAAGTATGATAGATCTAAGTAAATTATATATAAACAGATTTGTTTCCTTAGTTTGTAATTGATGAAAACCAGAAACCACTTGAAGCAAAATTTAAGTATATTCTTTCAGAGCACACTAAGTCATTTAATTGATTTTTTTAAAGGGAAAAACAAAAATGATTATGTTAGAACTTGTAATAAACAATGGCAATAAACCCCTTCATTTCATACTTGAAGGGTTTCATTTTAGTGACTTTATCACGTAAAACCTCTTTTAGAGATGACAAATTTATAACCTTTCAGCCGACACCTCAATGATTAATGTAAACAACTTTTTCCGTTTGAGATCAGTTGCTAGGTGTAACAATTCAGATGCCTAAGTTTATATCTGAACTAATACATTTCCTCCAGTTTGAAGCAGGATTTTGTGTTGCTTTAGAAAGATTATTGACGTCACTGTAATAAAATATATTTTTGCTGTTTGATGTCCATGTCAGCATAATAATTGAGTAGTTAAAATCTGTATAGGATTGTGTGTCGTAGACACACTCTATGCTGCTGAGAATAAAGCTCCCACCCGTCAAGAAAAGCAACTGGGAAAAGGTTACAGAAGGCATTTTCCCATGAGCTTCTATTCCCTGCATTCATAAACCTTCTTGTCTGGGGAGTCACGCCACACCAAAAAATACCCAGCAAAGAAGGGTAGGTTTATCCTGAGATTACACAGCAATGCCTTGTTTATTTATTTCTGTTTCTTGAAGATAGTCCAATGATCGTATACAGCTCAAGTCCTCAGTCCCTAAATTCTATAGTCTTCAAAGTGGAACCCAAATGCTGTAGCGCTCCTCTTCCTCATAGAAATTAGCATAGGACATCTACAGGTTTAAAATGCATGACTCCAGGCTCCTTTTCTTTCCTGATTACACTGACTCCAGACACTGACTCTGACACTGTTTGGGAGCTTTCAACACACATACCACTTCTGGAGAACAGATGATGAATTACTACATTTCCTAGTGAGCATGTGTTTGTAATTAATCTTAGATTACATTATCTGACATAGGGAAGAAATGTTGAATTTTATGTTTTATTTTATTTTATTTTTTTTAACATTTCTAACATCATGATTTTTATTTTATTTTTTTAATTTAATTTTATTTTTAAACTTTACTAATTGTATTAGTTTTGCCAAATATCAAAATGAATCCACCACAGGTATACATGTGTTCCCCATCCTGAACCCTCCTCCCTCCTCCCTCCCCATACCATCCCTCTGCGTCATCCCAATAACTTCCTTATCATGATCCTTTAAATTTGTATAATCCTGTCCCTCATCCTCAGAGAGTGAGGGAATAGGATTTGGCTGATGTCCCCATTTTGTCCAACTTAGTTTTGAAGCTAACCATAGCATATTTTGCAAGGCACTGTGGCGGCAGCTGAAAAACCTCATTAGAACACTCTGAATTGCAAGATCAAACATCAGGAGAGAAGGATGCATTATTTTATTGCTTGTCTCAGTACAAAGCAAGTTTTATCTAACTTAAGGTTCATTTAACCATTAGGTACAGTGAGTACAATGCCTAGAGTCCATGATATATTTACAGACCTATGGATATGCTCTAATTTTAATTTCCTTAAAATATGAACAAATGTAAATATAACAGTAATGCATATACTGCAATGAATCTCACCTGGACTTTTTTCTAAGGTGGAAGAAGCCCATGAAAGCAAAGTGTCCACAGCCCAAGAAAGTCAGAACACAGCCTTGAACTTAGGTAAACTTTTGTTGAGTTGATTCTTGACAAGCTTCAAATTATTACTGTGGCTGTCAGAGAAAACACCCTAGACTAGAATCCTGGTTCCACAAGTTAGGAGTTTTGTGAATTGAAAAAGTCACTTAACCTCTCTACTCTCAGTTTCTTTCACTATAAACAGCAGTAATAATAACAGTGGCTATGTATTTAACACTGTCCTAGGTACAAGTGTTAATTTATATAGTCCTACAAAACCTTGGAGAAAGGTTAAACTGAATGAGGCAGACATTGCAATCACCATCACACAATTGCCCATACTGAGGATCAGAGAGCTGACTCGATTCCCCAATTACCCACAGTAGCGAGTGGTAGAGCGCCGAAGAATTGATGCTTTTGAACTGTGGTGCTGGAGAAGACTCTTGAGAGTCCCTTGGACTGCAAGGAGATCCAACCAGTCCATTCTGAAGGAGATCAGCCCTGGGTGTTCTTTGGAAGGACTAATGCTGAGGCTGAAACTCCAATACTTTGGCCACCTCATGCAAAGAGTTGACTCATTGGAAAAGACTCTGATGCTGGAAGGGATTGGGGGCAGGAGGAGAAGGGGACGACAGAGGATGAGATGGCTGGATGGCATCACTGACTCAATGGACGTGAGTCTGAGTAAACTCTGGGAGTTGGTGATGGATAGGGAGGCCTGGCGTGCTACGATTCATGGGGTCGCAAAGAGTCGGACATGACTGAGCGACTGATCTGATCTGCAGCATCATTTAAATGTAAAGTATTTAATTGCAAATTATGACATTTGCTTTTGTTAACATTTTTGATCCAAATATGAAATCTGTATGTAAATGAACCTAATTGTTGGTCATCCGGGTTTTAGTCAAAGTGGTAAAACTATAGTATAAACCCAAACGAGGAAAACGCAGCAACTGTCAGGTTCCCTTTACTCTATACACACATGCAGACACAGTTTAGTCTCAGATGGGTGTGTTTTATTTCAGTCCTGCACATGTGTATTTTATGAGGAACTTGCTGGTAAATTACGAAATTCAAATTAAGTTTTAAATTGCTCAAAAGACAGTTGGGTCCTTTAAAAATCAAATTAATCCAGCAGGAAACAAAGCCACTTTAGAAGGAAATGTTTTTGAGTCATATCAGTTTTTCATGTGGAAATCTTAGTTGAAAAGGGTAGGTAAGGCTGTAACATAGAGTAGATAAGAAAAATAAAGTTTTTTCAACATTTTGTGGCCCAAGAAGGCCCCTGCTCTTTCCCAAGTGCCCAGTTTTCCAGCTGAGGGGGTAAAGTGGCTAAGCCATCTCCTGGGCAAAACAAACAGTTACAATTGCAGGTCAGAAGAAACCCACAGACTAGAACCCTAGGATGTTAGTGGTGAAAAGGATGTGGTTTAACATCTGTTCTCTTCACTTAAAGGAAGAAAAAAGCCAAGACTAGAGTAGTGAGATGATTTGAGCAGATTAGTTGGCAGAATTTGTTTACTCATCTGTCATTCCTTCATAATAACAGAAGTATTAGTGAGAGGAACATGCATCCATCCTGCAATACGAGTCAGAAGACAAAGAAATGACAACTTAGAAATTCGTCAGTTAAAGGAGGAAGCCCCTCAGGCCACTGAGGGGGTAAGCATACACAATGTTATTAAGAATTATTAGAAACATGGAGGTCAGCAGTGGCATAGCCATCTCACACCAAGACAGAAATGGGTGATCAAAACATTAAACAATAACAGGCAATTACAAGAATAAAAGGTGACCTACTGTCCTGGTTTGCTAAAGGTTAAGAGGGTTCCCAGGACACAAGATTTTTAGTGCTAAAAACTATGTCCCAGGCAAACCATAATAAGATGCCAAAGATATTTGTCTAATTTTCAATTTTCTTTTTTTATCTTCCTTTTATTTTCAAATTTATTTATTGAAAGTGCAGTTGCTGATATTTAATAACCATACATATACATGCACATATATCCATATACAGAACAGAAGGAAGAAAACTAGAAATCCCTACCTCAATGACATTTTGTCCTAATGGAGGAAGAGAGATAGAAAATAAACACAATAAATAAATGAAACTTGAAACATATTATGGAATTCTAAGTATCATTGAAAAACTAGAACAGAGGAAAGGGATTGATCCAAGGAAGCAACTTTAAGATGTTCAGGGAAGAAGATTACTAAGAAGATGACATTTGAACACAGACTTGAATGAGGTATTATTAAAAATAAGTCAGCAACGTGGATCACTGGGGAGAAGTGTGTTCCTGGCAAAGCGGACAACACAGACAGAGACTCTAATCAGGGAGCAAGCTTTGTATATCTGAGGGAAAGTGAAGTCCAGTGTGGGGCTGGGGACAGAGTAGTAAGAGATGAAGTCAGAAAGAAAATTCAAATACCCCTAGACTGCTTAGCTGCAGCATGTAACACTGACTAGAAAGATAAAATTAGTCATGGAGTGGTTTCATCAGGAGGAATTAGAAACTAATGCCTTCAGAGACTAACAGGCTATGGTCTCACTAAGGGATGTTTACCACAAATTATACACACAAGGTTTGAAAGACTTAGAGCTCTGATGAGTAAGGGGTTTATAGATTGAGGAGAGAGACAGTCAGTACCTACAGTGTTTAAAAATGAACATAAATAACTTTAGAAAATAACTTCAATATAACACGAACAACATCATTTTATGTTTATAGTAATTTGCTTTGTATCTCAATAAGAGGCAATGGTGATATTAACTACGGTGATATTAATAAAGAAAACTAATTGCATTTCACAAATATATGTGAACTTCAACAGTTTGTTTTAAATTTCATTACAGGGAGCTAAGCTTAGAAAAAACATTTGTTTTCTGATGCAACATGTGAAATGACTAAAAAGTCAACACACATCTTCTAAATTGAAGTGCAAGCCAAAAAATATTTTACAGATGTGTATGGTATTAGCTAGTATTTGGTCTGTAATGGTGCTGGTATGAAGAGCTAGAAATAGTACTGGGCTAATTAGAAGTCAGGAGATGTGATCTAATCCTCAGTAGCTCTCTAAATGTACATCCCAGGAGGCTCAGCTGTAAAGAATCTGTCTGCCAATGCAGGAAGTGTAGCTTCGATCCCTGGGTCATGAAGATCCTCTGGAGAAGGCAATGGCAACCCACTCCAGTATTCTTACCTGGAAAATCCCAAGGACAGAGGACCCTGGTGGGCTACAGTCCATGGGGTCAGACATGACTTCTCAGCTAAACAACAAGCTCTCTAAATAACTTGAGAATCTTCTCCACCCCTTGCTTTCTGTTTGGATTGTTATCATGGATTGTTAATCAATTGAGTCTTGCTTCTTTTCATTCTTCTCTCCCATAGTTATCTTTCCAATTGTAAATATATTCACATGATAATACTATTCTCTTAAAATTCTTCAGATACTCTTTTTCAGCTTTAGAGTGAGTTCTAATCTTTATTTCATAGCATAAAAGTTATTCATAACCAGATATGTCTTGGACTCATATCCTGATAATTCTATATCTGGAATCTACATCTGTTTTCCTTTTATGCCCTCAATAATGCCATTTCCTCTGTCTATTAGTGTTTCTCCTATCCTTATTCTAACTATTTTCTCATCTCCTTCAATCCTTGTTCAATATTCAATTCTATGAAAATTTCTTTACATTTCCCCCCACTCCACTCCTCCTCTGTCTCTGAAACAGACCCCTTAAACGTGCTATCATACTGGATTTTAATAGATTCTTTACTTCTCTAGGTTGTCACAGAGCGCCAGATTGAGCTCCCTGTATCATGCAGCGACTTCCCACTAGCTATCGGTTTTACACATGGTAATGCATGTGTTTCAATGTCGCTCGCTCCTTCCACTCTCTCCTTCCCTGCCATCTCCACAAGTCTGTTCTCTGTGTCTGCATCTCTGCTCCAACCCGGCAGATAGGTTCATCGGTACCATTTTTCTAGGTTCCATATATATGTGTTAATATACAATATTTGTTTTTCTCTTTCTGACTTACTTGCAATCATGCATTTTAAAATTTCATTTATAATTATGAAATAACCAATCAAATCTAAATATTAAATAATGAAGTAGATAACGTTCTGTAGCACTGGCTTTCAGATTCTTTTATTAGCACCACTAAGTGGCCCAAGATCTCATACAAAATATACAAACTAGTAAAAGTACAAATTATTGCTACTCAGGTTGAAGCTGAAATAGAGATGTCCAGCCTTTCACGCTTATTTTCCTTACTTTCCTCTTGTGGGACTGCAATATATATTTGCCATATTATTTAAGAATATTCAATTCTGCTTTGTAGAAAACAAAATGAAATGAATGAAATTCACAAGAAGTATTAAGATGAGATAGTGAGCAAGCAAGTAGTTTTAGAGACTTAGGTAAAATTCATGTGTTATATATAGATAAAAAGTAAATTAGTAACTTGGAAGGTAAGGATATCTCTATTATAGACAGAGAGTAAATGGAATATATGATTTAAAGGTGAATGGAATAAACAGAAGTATCATTTATAGATGGAAAGAGAAGGACCAAGTCACAAGGCGTAAATCATGACACCTTCAGATTGAAAGGAACATCATCACTAAGCCAGCCACCCATTTGTGACACACATCATGGCTCATGCTGGTTCCATATGTGTTCTGCCCCACATGTACAGAGAAAAGGCAAAGCTGTTCACCAGGTCATACGAAAGTGACAGCAAATGACTAGGTCCTCCTCCTACAGAACAAGAGTGTGCTGGTATCAAGCACCTACCTTCCCTAAGCCCCCTTGCTCAATGTAACATTTGATCACATCTTCAGGAAGAAAGTCTGATGTAGCTGAGAGAGAGGCAGAACAAATACAAATTCTGAAATACAGGATTCGGATAGTATTCTATCCCAAGTATGTTAAGCTATCTTCTGCTCTTTCCCTTGCTTCTTGCTGCGTGTTTTCTTTTGGTTCAATAAACCATTTGATTCAAGTATCTTTGGGTCTGTGAGTCTTTCTGTCCTTTCATTCCTGAGAATATTCTGTCAGTTACTAAGCTTACAGGCAACCATTGCCTCAACACAGTTTCCCAGATAACAGGGGCCCTGGAGACTGTTATCTGTTTGGAAAACACAATTATAATGCAGTCTTACAAATCAATAAATATTCATCTACTTGTTAAGCCTTTCACTAATCTTAACTGTTATCAATCATGATTTAATTTAACATGGCTTTTATAGCATTCCCAGACTACATTAGAACACTTTGTTTTTAAAAAATGTACTCTGAATTCCTTTCTAGGAATCTTATCCCTTACAGGAAGTGCTAGTATAGCGCTCTGACATTTCATGACAGCTTGGCATCAAAATACATTCAACATTTCTCTTAAGCTTTTAGGGCTGTCCCTCTGACTCACACATTTTATTATTCCATTAAAGGCATAGCACATAAAGGAATAGTTTAATTTTCATTATTTCTGATGAAATTTTCATCACAAAACTTACTACTTCTGATAAGATTTCAAAACAAAACAATTTGTAGATTACTTTTCAAATAGACATAGATAATCTGCATCTTTTCTGAGACTATAAACATAATACAGATTCCTAGAGTTTTATATTAGGAGTTTATATTTTTATTTATACTTATAATGACTCCTAGAGTCATTATATTAGGTTGAACCATATGAAAATAACATTTTTTCAAATTTAATAAATACTGGCACCTTTGTATAATTCAAGTTAATAGATCTGCTGCTCTAACCATTATCTGGTTTGTGCTTAGCTGCTCAGTCATATCTGACTGTTTGTGACCCCATGGACTGTAACCCACCAGGCTCCTCTGTCCATGGGGATTCACCAGGCAAGAGTACTGCAGAGGGTTACCATGCCTTCCTCAGGGGATCTTCCCAACCCAGGGATCAAACCCAGGTCTCCCGTATTACAGGCAGATTCTTTACCGTCTGAGACACCAGGGAAGCCCATTATCTGGTTTAAGCACCTTGATTAATCATTTTTCTGCATCTGATTGAGAACTATAAACATTTCAACTGGCTCTTAAAGCAATTCCTTCCATTATTGAACAATTTTTACTTATGGAAAGTTCTTTCTAAACTTGAATTAATAAATCTGTATCACTATAATTTCAGTACATAAAAAGGGTGTTTATATTCTTTATCATGCATGCCAGAACACTTCCGAGAATGAAATAGGACACCCTTAGTAAACATGGGGAGATAGCAAGTATAAATTAAGATAATGCCAGGCAAATAAGTAAATAGCATCCTACATATGGGTCATAATGAATTTATACGATTCCTCCTTTACAAACTATTCTTTCAAATAACTGATGATTTCCAAATACTATCGCTGTTTTCTCCTGTCTTCATGAAATTAAATACAACCATGTTGTTTTAGATCATCCCTCTGCTGGCATGACTCTGAGCATTACACATTTAACTCAGCTGAGTATAAATATATTAACTATGTATTACAAAGCAAGGAGAATCAAATTAAACTAAATCTTCTAAACCAAAGCCTCTCAATCACAAAATGAACATAAAACTAATGGAAAAGCACCGTCCTAAGTTAATTCTTGCCTGTGAATCACTGACTCCACATGTGCCCTATCTTTCCTTCTTCCTGTTTATACTATATTCTTCTTAACTCCCCCGCCTCCTTACCAGTTTCCAGGGCCTGTAATAACAGAATTAATATTGTTTAGATTTGTGCTTTTTTCTCAATATTAAAAATGTGCTGACTCATCCTAGAATCCTGATTGAATATAATACAAAAATCGTCTTGCTAGTTCCCTTGCATAGAAAGGTATTCCTCATTTTTTATTGCCCTCAAGGAAACTGAACTCAAAGTAGGAGATGAAGAGAGTGCATGGAACTTATTAACAGGGCTTTGCACCCGGTAAACACTCAATAAACCAGTGGTTCTCACCTCTGCTGTTTACCACATTCTTCCTAGGTGTGTAGCCAAATGTTGAAAGATGCTAAAGTGTGTGCAACATGCAGGAATTTGCCTCCTAAGTACTAAAAGAGGTTCACGCGGCAATAAACAGTTATATTCAGTGACACACTGGTGAAAGGTGATGACATGAATTCTGTGCAGTTGTGATTACTTTTATAGGAGTAGACTCTGTGAGAAGTATCTCTACTGGAGCAGTTTTGAAAATTTAATTATTCCTTCTGTGTTTAGCAGTATTCTTTTTAAAATATTCTTTCAAGGGAGACTCCAAAACTTCTAGTGTTAAAAGAGTTTGCTTCAAACATGTAAAGTATGAAATCCACTGTAATAAACATTTGTAGAGAGGTGATTGACCAAAATATTAAAAAGAAGAGAAAAAAGAAATAGAATGAGGGGTGTGTTCCTATGAGCCTTTACAGGTGAAGTGACATTTCTGTGAATGCTGAATCTAAAATCACAGTAATCTATTACCTATGACTTGCCTATTTTTTTAATCAGACAACTTTAAAAACTCTAAATACCTCTATATAACATAATAGTATCTTCTCCCCCCAATTAATTTAATAATCTATCATTCTGAAATTTTAAAAATGAACTAAGTGTTAACAGAATCTTTGAAGTACTATGGTGATAGTGAGAAATACAGTGTGAAATTGGAAGTTCATTTCACATTAAGAGATATTTCAAATATGAGAAGTCAATCTGTTTATGTAAAGCTTTATTTTTGGACATTATCTGTCCCTTTAATAGAACATCATTTCCTCAGACTCCATGGGTTACTATGGCATCCTGCTTATGTTTGCTCCTGCTAATGTTCTTGAGTCCATTAATGTTCGATTGTAAAATTGTTTTGACTAGTAGACTTGGCAGTTGTGGCTAATGTGGGATGAAGAGAGCAGCTCCTTCAGCAATCAGAGTGGTACAGAAATAAACAGATGAAGGCGTCATGGTCACAAGCCCATGTTAAGTCATCACAGGCTTTTTTATTATGACAAGATAGCTGTAAACCTGACAAAATACTACAAACTATAAAAGCAAGATTCAAGTACCTGTTGACCATCTTTCTTCAAATTACTGTTGGCCACTATGGCAAAAAACAGAGTACTTCTTTTGGTCAAGAATATTTAATAGTTCATAAAATTGGCAATTTAGAAAAATTAACAAGCCTGTTTTACTGATTCTTTTGATTTGGAAAACAGATGAAAAGATGAAAAAAAAGTATATGCCAAATGAGTGTGAATAGTAAGGATCCTTGAGATAAGAGCCATCTCTTATTGATTTGTTATTAAACCTTTTAACTATTTTGACTCCTATGACAACAGTCAGGTATGAAATAATTTGCTCCTTTGTTCTCAGGGCATGATACAATCGGCAAATTTGCTCATCATGGTTTCTAGAATTCTTTTATCTTCCTCTATTTCTATTTCAAATATATATTAAAATTTTAGAATCTGTATTAAACACTGGAAACAACACAATAAATTTTAAATTTTTGTGATGAGAAATTGTTTTCGCATCAAAATCAGTGAGGTAGAATTTAAGAATGTTCCTGCATTTCAGGTACTTAATTTCTTGACAGAACAGTCCTGACAAATATATTTAGCAAAACATATTTTGTGAATTGCATGTGGTGGAAACAGTGACATTTATACATTAGGGTGAGTTTTAAAAATCCAACTATTCTTTAATATCTTAAAAATAATAGAATAAAACTATACTTTGCCTTACACAAATGATGTAAGAGACAATAATAATAAAATATCATATCTGACTTCATGATTCACTCTTACATCTGAAAGTAAACTTTGAAATATCTGTCTAGCATTCTCATTTCTTGTCTGTTTTTTTTTTTAAACTTTTATTATGGAAAATTTAAAACATACAAAAGAAGAGCAATTAGTATAATAAACTCCCATGCACACACAATTCAGCTTTAACAATTATCAGCATATGCTGATCTTTTCTCATCTGTCTCCACCTCACTTATATTTAAAACAAATCTCACACTTAGTATCACTTCCAGTATTTACCCTTTTGTATCTATCATTAGTAGGTAACACTTTGTGCATAACATTTCCTAATTTCATTATCACATTTTACAGTATTACTAATGATTCCTCAATACCATCAAACAGTTAATGTTCAAATTTTATGATTTTCTCACACATTTTTTTCCTTCAGTTTGTTATTTAAATCAGGAACAGTCCCATCCCCCACCCCCAAAATGTCTGTTAAGTCTCTTTTAATCTCCCCATGCCTTTTTATTCCTGCCAAGTATTTGTTGGGAAAAAAAGTCATGTCACTTGTCCAGTAAAATTCCCATACTTAGGATTTCATGAATTTTCTCTTTCTTATCACCTCTCTTTTTTTTTTTTTAAACAGAAGATTGTACTGGGGCTAAAAGAGACTAAAGGACTCATTGGTTGTTCCACAATTAAATTACAGAAGCATAGGACTGGAATTCAGATTCTCTGCTGTTGAATCTAGAGCCTTATACAAGTGAGGAACAGAAAGAGCAAAAGTCTGGAGATTGACACTTTGGGCTAGGTGCCCAGTTCTATTGACCTTAGACCTATTGCCTAAACTCTCTGAGCCTCATTTTCCACATTTAAAAAATCAGAATAATAAATTCCTTCTTTGCCCATAAAGTGTTCTTTGAATGGTAGCTGCTTTTAAATCAATATTTCAAGTTATATTATTTGCATCTGGAAAATACTATGTTGGTTTTAATCTAAAATATCAGCATATTTTGGTTTCTCTACAGGCTTAGTGGGAAAAGTCACTAGATTTTTTGAATATCAAAGTAAACAGTGGTCATTGTTTCCTGTGACTTCCCTGGCGGTCCAGTGACTAAGCCTCCATTGTTCCAATGCAAACCTGCATGCAGGACAAGAGAAACAGAACTGGGCGGGAAACAACGGGCTGGTTCAAAATTGGGAAAGCAATACAGCAAGGCTGTATATCGTTACCCTGCTTATTTAATTTATATGCAGAGTACATTATGTGAAATGCTGAGCTGAATGAAGCACAAGCTGGGATCAAGATGGCAGGAGAAATATCAACACCCTCAGGTATGCAGATGATACCACGTTAATGGCAGAAAGCAAAGAGGAATTAAACAGCTTCTTGAAGAAGGTGAAAGAGGAGAGTGAAAAAATTGGCTTAAAGCTCAACATTAAAAAAACTAAAATCATGGCATCTGGTCCCATCACTTCATGGCAAATAGTAGGGGGGAAATGGAAGCAGTGACAGATTTTATTTTCCTGGGCTCCAAAATCACTGGCAACAGTGACTACAACCACAAAATTAAAGACATTTGCTCCTTGGAAGAAAAGTTATGACAAATCTAGACAGTAAAGCAGAGACATCACTTTGTCAACAAAGATCCGTCTAGCCAAAGCTATGGTTTTCCAGTAGTCATGTACAGATGTGAGAGTTGGACCATAAAGAAGGCTGAGTGCTGAAGAATTGCTGCTTTTGGACTGAAGTGTTGGAGAAGACTCTTGAGAGTCTCTAGGACAGCAAGAAAATCAAACCAGTCAATCCTAAAGGAAATCAACCCTGAATATTCATTGGAAGGACTGATGCTAAAGCTGAAGCTCCAATATTTTGACCATTTGATACAAAGAGCAAATTAGTTGGAAAAGATCCTGATGTTGGGAAAGACTGAGGGCAGGAGAAGAAGGGGGCAAGAGATGACAAAATGGTTGGATGACATCACTGGACTCAATGGACATGAGTTTGAGCAAACTCCAGGAGATAGTGAAGGGGAGGGAAGCCTGGCATGCTGCAGTTCACGGGGTCACAAAGAGTTGGATATTACTTTGTGACTGAACAACAACAACAATTGTCTACTAACTTCGGTTCTATCCCCATCTTTCTAACCCAGATTTTATCCAGTTTAGCAAGCCTGATTTGGCAGGATGTTTGTTATTCCTCCTTAGCTCTCCATTCCATCTGTCTCTACACTAATCTATACCCTAAAAGGCACCTAGCGGGTGTCCTGAACTCAGTGACTCCATTTTCTCCTTTCACCACCTGGAACAATATATCATTACTAAGTTACTCTTCTTGACACACTCTTTTAATACAATAGCTTCTCATCACACATGTTTTGTAATTGTTTAATTTTGCTAAAATCTATTTACATTTGCATGACATAAAATTAAGGTCAGCCTACTTACAATAAAATTGTTTAATTGCTAAAAATGTAGCTGCAATAATAAGTAAAGTGATCCTTTTCCAGTTTAATAAAGGTTTTATTGGAAAAAGGGAGGGATGCCTTGATATAGATACATCCTTACCAAAATTAGCTAAAGTGGATTTCAGGTCTCTGGAGTGTTATAAAAATGAAGGAAGCAGAATATTTGGTTGGAGAAGTGATTAACAAGGATAAATCCTGCAGCATGGTCAAGGAAAGTGAGAAGAAAAGGAGACTCAGAAACTAAAAATGGGCCATCAAGTGATAACCACAAGACCTTGGAGCAGTTTCATTGATATGATAAGAACTAAAGGTTTCCCTGGTGGCTCAGACAGTAAAAAACTCATCTGCAATGGGGGAAACCTGGGTTCGATCCCTGGGTTGGGAAGATCCACTGGAGGAGGTCATGGCAACCCACTCCAGTATTCTTGCCTGGAGAATCCCCATGGACAGAGGAGCCTGGCGGGCTACAGTCCATAGGATAGCAAAGGAGAGACTAAGCACAGCACACACAGAAAACTAAACTGCAGTGGCATAAGGAAAAAAGTATAAACTATGATTTTTTTTTCTTTTCTTTTTTTAAAAATTAATTGATTTATTTTAATTGGAGGATAATTACTTTACAATATTGTGGTGGTTTTTGCCATACATTGACATGAATCAGCCACAGGTGTACACGTGTCCCCCATTGCGAAGCCCTCCTCCCACCTGCCTTCCCATCCCATCCCTCTGGGTTGTCCCAGTGCACCGGCTTCGAGTGCCCTGTTTCAGGCATCAGACTTGGACTGGTCATCTATTTCACATATGGTAATATACATGAGAAACTATGAATTTAAATTAAGTTTGTTGGCAGCAGAAAGACTACAGATGAATTTACAACTTCAAATGAAGGTAAGTATGAAGAAAGTCTTGAAAAGAAATTTCAGATTTTCCTTTTCAGATAAGAGGAGAAAAAGTGGCTGATTAATTAGATAAACTTTGAGATGAAGATGGATGAAATTAATAGGGACTATACCTAATGGATTCCAGTTTTTTTTTAATCTGGATATTCAAATAAATGGATAGCTTGTTGAGTGTTGGGTTTTTGGGAAAAGTTGTAAAGATTTCTATGAGTTAATAAGTAAATATGAATGACAACAATTAGAAATCAAGAAGGACTGACTGTGACTGGAAGCTTTCCTAAGAATGACCTGCAATGATGTCAGGCAGTCCATCCTGAGCACCATTTGGACCAGAAGCAGGCTGAGAGGAAGCTGATGATTGACTCTAGAAGGCAGGACCCAAAGAATGTGAGGAGACTGTTGTTACTGGTGAGACTGCTATTAAAGAGATTAAAACACTCTCCGATCAGGGCAGGGAGAGAAAGAAGGCCAAGAGTAGGCAACAAACTGGAAAGAAGAATTATGAACAGCTAGAGGATTTCCAGAGGAGAAGGCAATGGCAACCCACTCAGGTGCTCTTGCCTGGAAAATCCCATGGACGGAGGAGCCTGGTAGGCTGCAGTCCATGGAGTTTTTAGGAGTCGGACACGACTGACTGAGCGACTTCACTTTCACTTTCCACTTTCATGCACTGGAGAAGGAAATGGCAACCCACTTCAGTGTTTTTGCCTGGAGAATCCCAAGAACGGCAGAGCCTGGTGGGTTGCTGTCTATGGGGTCGCCCAGAGTCGGGCACGACTGAAGTAACTTAGCAGCAGCAGCAGCAGCAGAGGATTTCAGGCAAGGATAGGAAGAAAACTGTGGCCAGAAAAGAACTTTCAAAACTCAAGATCTCAAAAATAGGACTATGGGAGTGGGATGCTGAAATCATTTCCCCATTGGTGGGGAAATCATTGGATTAGAGAATTTATTAAGAGTTTGTTAAATGGACTATTACTGAGGATACTGAAACTATGATCATTTAGACGCCTTCAGGGACCTTCCATCAAAGACCAAACAAAGAGGAAAGGAAAAAGACTTCAGAGAGAAGCTTTATAAGGTTTACCATGAGATGGAAAAGAAGAAAGGGAGAATGAATCAAATGGGATACATTAACATGTCTGAGAATTACAAAGAGAAAAAACTTTCCCAGAGGTACACGCTAAGCACACAGTCTCTGCCTATCCAAAGTAGCAGCTGGGTAGAATCACAACTTAACGTCACACAATTCTAACATCACTGAAAAACACTAAAACAACAGTCCCAAAAAAGATCATGGAAAAAGTGGTTATAAAATATGTATTATAAACATTTATTAAATATAGATTTCTTCCATATTAAATTACTCTTTTAATACCTACAGGCATCAGTTTCTATTTAAGATGAAGATCCTGCCAACTTTTGTTTTGTTAAGGAAAGAAAATCAGAAGAAACTTCCAAGCAATATCTTATTTGAAATGTTATTTTTAAATATGACTATCAGGTCTCTTGAGATGAAAACTTATTCTGATAAATGTTTACTATTAACAGGATTGAGGGAGCTGAGTGAAGGCAAAGGACTGTACTGAAATAAGATACCAACAATTGCAAATAAAAGTAAGAGCAAACTCTCCTGCTTTATCTCAGCAGACACTGTGAATTGTTTGAAACAGTGAAAATGTGAAAATAGTAATGACAAAGAATTAAGCAGATATCACTGTTAAACACCACTATTATAGCAGGTCCTTAAGTACAAAGGAAGCGGAGCATTCTGAATTAGTGAGGAACCCAGGACCAGGAAGGGTAGAGATGCGAGACACAAACTTCAGCCCAGGCCTGGCTCTTCAGGGTGCGAATGCACAATGTCTAAGAAGGTGCAATGCCACAACCTCTGCTTCTGATTCAAAATCCTTTCATTCTAGATAACCAATCTGAGAATACTGGAGAACCACAGGGAATTTCAGAACCATGTTGAATGCTCAAGAGTAAGGCAGACAAGTGGCTATCACCTGGGGAGCATTCCCATAAGCAGAAAATGCTCAAACACCAACCTGAAGCATAAGGCAAAACTATTTCCTGGACAGAGGAAAGACTGGACACGACAACCCAGAAGCAGGGATGGCATAAGGACAGAGACTGAGGTTGGCAATATGTACAGGTGAGGCATCTACTCATTACTTGTGGAAGGGGACTAAGACAAAAGTCCAGCTGTCAAATTTCATTGGAATAAACACATAATCTGTGTTTTACTGTATGTCAATTATGCCTCAATCAATTAAACAGAATTGAAATTAAACCGCATGATTTCTAGGAGTCCCTTTCTATTCTAAAATTTTCATCAAAACTGTAACAATATTTCAAGTATTAGCTTCCATGAAAATAATTATTGAAGGGACTCCATAGATTATACTTAGAGCTATTTGCATGTTATTATTTTAGAAGTTTAACATCACATAACTCTTAAATGAGTTTCAAATTGCAACTAATGAGCTGTGACTCAGATGTCTTTCACTGTATTATTCAAAGGCTCTCAATCTTCCCAACTTCTCATTTCATCTCCAGTCAGAACTATATTACTATTAAAATCCCACTTTTTATTACAAATCTTTGTGATGACGTCTTTTTATTATCCAATAGTATCTTATTTTTAAGAGCCAATACTATTTTCACATAACTTTATCTGCAACAAAACTGGGTGGTTTCTAATCTGATCATGGCATTTGCTTAGACTTCCAACATGACTGACAAAATTACACCCAATAAGTGGGAATTTATTTACTTATTTTAAAATTTATTTTTAAATTTCATTTTTACAAATATTAAGCTATTAAAAATGAGAACAGAAAAAACATTTTGGTTAAATCTCATTTATAACAACTATCAGAATTTAAAATAAACTCTATCCTTTTTTAATAGTACAAAGAATATTTTCCGAAACTTACTTTGTCTTTGAGATAAATCTCACATGCTACAGCAACACCAATTTTTCATAATTATCTTCCACTAACTGATCTAAGTTGAACATAGTGAATCTCAACCCCTTTCAAAGAAATTATCCTAGAGCCACTTTAATACATACTTCACGCCAAGTGACTTCACAAGATAGAATAATGGTATCATTACAATTTTCTAAAGTGAGTTTAATAAAGCAATCACAAGTGGCCTGAAATGTTAAAAGTCAGATATTAGATGCAATTTCTTTTCACTTTCTCGATCTTGGCACAAATTAAGATGTTAGTCGTTTTTAAGTGAAATTGTGTGAGTATAAAACTACTGAGAGAGATCATGAGAGCTCATGCCCTGCTGACACAGGCTCTACAGATTCTTTCCTTCAAACTCAGAAACGACACAATCCCAGCTGCTCAAATGTCTGACCAAAACGAGGGCTTGGAAGAGTTCCATCTGGCTGAACTTTAACAGCACAAACAGGAATAAAGCAATGCTCACAGGCAAGGATTTTGTAGGAGTAAATAATCCTGCAAATGGAGGAAATAAAAATGCATCATTCTGTAAAGTTTAGGTAGAAAGAAATGTACAGTAACATAATATAAAATAAATATTTAAGCATAAAGTGTTAACAGGGCTGTTCTTACTTCAAAGATAAACATGCATTGTTTATAAAATATCTTTTCTTTTCAAAAGTGGATATTTGTCAGGATCATCTTTCTTTGGCCTAAAGAAGTCAGTGTGGATTCTGTCAAGATGAAATATTTTCTGTTCATTTGTGATGGTCCAAGGACTTGAATGAACACCTTACTTTGCAGCAAACCATAGGCTAACCTGAAGAATCTGGAACACCATCAATATGACACACTTCTAAGCATTATAGATCAGATCCACCAAGATCTTATTCTCTTCTTTTCTTTTGTCTTCTCTTCCTATACCTTCTCTTTAGGCTCTCCATTATAGTCCCCTGCTCTATCACATACCTCTGCCTTTATTCCTGCTTGCCCTGATCCCCTCTCCAAAACTAGTTCATCTTAGAAACCCAGCTGTTCTTTAAACTTTCCAAGTTTTCCTTCTCTCCTGTCTTGGTAGAACAGACTATTGCCTCTACCCATTCATGCCACCATGATACATCTCCTTATTTATTTTGAGAACAATAGCATGTCTGCTAATTTTTTTTACCAAATTAAAAAGCTATTTACAAGTTATCTCACACAGAACAAGTCTCAATAAATTCCAGAAGGTTTAAACCGTATCAAGCATCTTTTCCCAAAACAATGGTATGACACTAGAAAAGAATCACAAGAATAAAAAAAGCATGAAAAACCAAAAAATATAGACATGAAACATGCTGCTAAACAACAAATGGGCCATCAAAGAAATCAAAGTTAAAAGCTTTTCTTCTAAGACTGGGAACAAGATAAGGATGCTCAATTTTGTCACTTTTATTCAACAGAGTATTGAAAATTCTAGCCACAGCAATTAATCAAGAAATAGAAATAAAAGGGATGCAAATTGAAAGGAAATAGTAAAACTGTCACCATTTGCAGATGACATAATGCTACATATAGAAAATCCTAAAGACTCCGCCAAAAGAGTGGTAAAGTTATTAAATGAATAGTCACAGGATACAAAATAAATATACAGAAATCAGTGGCATTTCTAATAACAAACTAGCAGGAAAAAAATTAAGAAAATCTCACTTACAATTTCATCAAAAAGAATAAAATACCTAGGAACTATTCTAACCAAGAAGGTAAAAGACTTGCACTCAGAACACTTTAAGACACAGATGAGAGAAAATTGAAGAGTACACACCAAAAAATGGAAAGATATTCAATATTCATGGATTGGAAGAATCAATACTGCTAAAGTATCTATATGCCCCAAAACAGTCTATAATTTGATGTAATCTCAATCAAATCCCAATGGCATATTTCACAGGACAAAAACAAATCATTCTAAACTTTGTAACAGAACCACAACAGATCGAATAGCCAAAACAATCTTGAGAAAGCAGAACAAAGATGAAGGTATCATGCTCCCTGATTTCATACTACAAAGCTAAAGTAATCAAAACAGTAAGGTACAGGCATGAAAAACAGCAGATAAACCAGTGGAACAGAATAAATTTCTGAGAAATAAACCCACACACATGTAGTCAACTGATCTTTGATACCAAGAATACACAATGAGAGATAGTCTTCTTAACAAATGGTGTTAGGAAAACTGAATATCTACATGCAAAACAAAGAAATTGGATCTTTATTTCACAACATACAGAAAAACTGATATGAAAAGGCAATCTAATAATTTATTTGCAAATATTTGCAAACCATATACCCATCAGATAAATAAAGGGTTAACATCCAAACCCTATAAAGAATCCATATACCTCAACAGCAAAAAAGTAAATAATCCTATCTAAAATAGGTAAAGGACCTAAACAAATGTTTTGCCACCCATCTTTCAAGACACAAAGTCCTTCCTGAAATTCTTCTCCCACTCTCAAGATCATCTCCTTTTATGAATTCCTAAGAACTTCTTGTCTGCGCCAGTTGTTTGCCATAATATTTATTCTATCATCTCTAATGTCATCTTGAACTATTACTTAACTCATTTCTATATATGGATTATAGATTCATTAAGGACAGAGATCATATCCTAAATATAGGGAATGATTACTATATGAATTATTTGAATTTTCATAGTTATAAAGAAACTTTATGTCTAATATAACACAACCATCTATTTACCATGAAGTGATGGGACCAGATGCCATGATCTTCGTTTTCTGAATGTTGAGTTTTAAGCCAACTTTTTCACTCTCCTCTTTCACTTTCATCAAGAGGCTTTTAGTTCTTCTTCACTTTCTGCCATAAGGGTGGTGTCATCTGCATATCTGAGGTTATTGATACTTCTCCTAGCAATCTTCATTCCAGCTTGTGCTTCCTTCAGCCCAGCGTTTCTCATGATGTACTCTGCATAGAAGTTAAATAAGCAGGGTGACAATATACAGCCTTGACGTACTCCTTTTCCTATTTGGAACCAGTCTGTTGTTCCATGTCCAGTTCTAACTGTTGCTTCCTGACCCACATACAGATTTCTCAAGAGGCAGGTCAGGTGGTCTGGTATTCCCATCTCTCAGAATTTTCCACAGTTTATTGTGATCCACACAGTCAAAGGCTTTGGCATAGTCAATAAAGCAGAAATAGATGTTTTTCTGGAACTCTCTTGCTTTTTCCATGATCCAAGAGATGTTGGCAATTTGATCTCTGGTTCCTCTGCCTTTTCTAAAACCAGACTGAACATCTGAAAGTTCACAGTTCATGTACTGTTGAAGCCTGGTCTGGAGAATTTTGAGCATTACTTTACTAGTGTGTGAGACGAGTGCAATTGTGCTGTAGTTTGAGCATTCTTTGGCATTGCCTTTCTTTGGGATTGGAATGAAAACTGACATTTTCCAGTTCTCTGGCCACTGCTGAGTTTTCCAAATTTGCTGGCATATTGAGTGCAGCACTTTCACAGCATCATCTTTTAGGATTTGAAATAGCTCAACTGGAATTCCATCACCTCCACAAGCTTTGTTCATAGTGATGCTTCCTAAGGCCCACTTGACTTCACATTCCAGGATGTCTGGCTCTAGGTGAGTATGAGTGATCACACCATCGTGATTATCTGGGTCATCAAGATCTTTTTTGTACAGTTCTTCTGTGTATTGTTGCCATCTCTTCTTAATATCTTCTGCTTCTGTTAGGTCTCTACCATTTCTGTCCTTTATTGAGCCTATCTTTGCATGAAATGTTCCCTTGGTATCTCTAATTTTCTTGGAGATCTCTAGTTTTTCCCATTCTATTGTTTTCCTCTATTTCTTTACACTGATCACTGAGGAAAGTGGTCTTATCTCTCCTTGCTATTCTTTGGAACTCTGCATTCAAATGGGTATATCTCTCCTTTTCTCCTTTGCTTTTTGATGCTCTTCTTTTCACAGCTATTTGTAAGGCCTCCCCAGACAGCCATTTTGATTTTTTGCACTTCTTTTTCTTGGGGATTGTCTTGATCCCTATGTCCTGTACAATGTCACAAACCTCGGTCCATAGTTTATCAGGCACTCTATCAGATCTAGTCCCTTAAATCTATTTCTCACTTCCACTGTATGATCGTTAGGAATTTGATTTAGGTCATAGCTGAATGGTCTAGTGGTTTTCCCTACTTTCTTCAATTTAAGTCTGAATTTGGCAATAAGGAGTTCATGATTTGAGCCACAGTCCAAAATCACTGCAGATGGTGACTGCAGCCATGAAATTAAAAGACGCTTACTCCCTGGAAGAAAAGTTATGACCAACCTAGATAGCATATTAAAAAGCAGAGACATTACTTTGCCAACAAAGGTCCATCTCGTTAAAGCCATGGTTTTTCCAATAGTCATGTACGGATGTGAGAGTTGGACTATAGAGAAAGCTGAGCACCAAAAAATTGATGCTTTTGAACTGTGGTGTTGGAGAAGACTCTTGAGAGTCCCTTGGACTGCAAGGAGATCCAACCAGTCCATCCTAAAGGAAATCAGTCCTGAATATTCATTGGAAGGACTGATGCTGAAGCTGAAACTCCAATACTTTGGCCACCTGACGCAAAGAGCTGACTCATTTGAAAAGACCCTGATGCTGGGAAAGATTGAAGGCAGGAGAAGAAGGGGACGACAGAGGATGAGATGGTTGGATGGCATCACTGACCCAAAGGACATGAGTTTGAATAAGCTCTGGGAGTTGGTGATGAACAGTGAGGCCTGGTATGCTGCAGTCCATGGGGTTGCAAGGAGTCAGACACAACTGAGTGACTGAACTTAAAGCAAATAGTCATTTGAACAATCTATGTTTCTTTATAGTATAATTTGTGTAAATAACTTTTAAAATGTTTTTAAAAGAACAAGTATCTAAAAGAACAAATATCTAAATTATTCAGTTGCACTGAATCTAAAACTTTGTGAGACATTATTCATTTCATATACACTAAAAAAGAAACAAAAATTGTCAGTTAAACTATAAAAGAATGACTTCACAATATTCCTGCATGACACTGATGGTCACTTTGGAATACTTATCATCACTTTGGTATTTATTTCACCAATCCAGGTGATTTTGGAAACTGCTATTACTTTCAGTTGTATTAGGTGGAAAGTAAAAGCAATGTTTGTGCATATACCTAAGGAAAGACATAGCACAGTTTTATCTACCTGTGTTTCTCACCTCTGAAATCTCTTCAAGCCTTTGGTTATTGATTTGCAAGAAAATGGATAATTGAGGTCATTTACCCATAGTGAATGCATGCATACTCAGTTGCTAAGTTGTGTCTGACTCTTTGCCACCCCATGGACTGTAGTCCACCAGGCTCCTCTGTCCATGGGATTTCCCAGGCAAGAATACTGGTGTGGGTTGCCATTTCTTTCTCCAGGGTAGCTTCCTAATCCAGGGATCAAACCCACGTCACCTGCATTAGCAGGAGGGTTCTTACCACAAAGCCACCTGGGGAGCCACAGTGAATATTTTGCTACAGTGTCAAATATAGGGCCCACTGCTCTGTTTTCATGCCTTTCTTCACAGACAATTAATAACTCATCCTGAGTTGATGAGAAGACGAATGGGAAAAATAACAAAACTTACAAATGGGCTGGCAATTATGTCATATAAAATTGCTGCTTTTGTAGGCCAAAAAATGTTGATATCAGTTTCATATTGTTTAACCTAATATGTCACGATTGTTGTCTTCTCAAAAAGTATCATAAGATATCATTTATTAAAAGATACAACTTAATTTCAGGTATATTGTAATCCAGGGGATTATATATCATTGCAATGAATGGGGGGCGGGGAATGATATTTTTCAGCAAGTTCTTTCCCAGAAAAAATAGTTACACATGATTTTTATTATCAGTGTCAGATATAAGGGAAAATTTCTGGGATAATAAACCAGACTAGGATAGAAATTTCATTAAGTGTTTCAAAAATCAGAAAAAATACCCTCCACCAATTGTACCAATACTCCAGTGTCTTTTTTATCTCTTTTTTCATCACTTTGTACCACACAACGGAGTAACATGAACAGCAAGTTCTAACTCTTCTCCTGAATGATAAATTCTTTAAAGCATGAGTCTCTAGACTCGGGGTCAGAGAATGGTACCGCCTGTCAGACCAGGGTCAGCATTAGTTTAGAAATAAAAGGCACAATAAATGTAATGCATTTGAATCATCCCTGAATCATCCTCCCACCCAATCCGTGGAAAATCTGTCTTCCACGAAACTGATTTCTGGTGCCAAAAAGGTTGGGGATCACTGCTTTAAAATCAAGACAAGTTCTAGATCACCTTTGTATCTCCTTCCCCAGTTAGTATGGTACCCTGAGTGGAGAAGGTGATCAGTACCTATTAACTGCTTGAATGAATGGATGCTAGGGAACTGTCAAAGGATGATATAGTCTCTGCGCTTAAATTACTCACATCTGTTTGGACAGATGAAATTAACATACTATACTAAGTATGGTAAGATTTTAGAAAATAAAAAGTGTTATTTCCAAAGAGGTTTGCATAAAAATTTTCAACTGAGCTCAGAAAGGATGAACACAATTTAGACAGATGAGGCAAAAATGACAAGAAGTGTTTGACAATGAAAAAGAAAAATAAAAGGAAATTTTAAAAAAATAAATAATCTTGACTTGGATGAAGTCAGTGAGGAAATTCCTGTTTTACTCTTATAAAACAGTTTATATATACAATGTGCTATCTTGATTATAGGGGCTTCCCAGGTGGACCTGAGTGGTAAAGAATTCACTTGCCAATGCAGGAGAAGACAAGAAAGGTGGGGATCCCCTGAAGGAGGAAATGGCAACCCACTCCAGTATTCTTACTTGAGAAATTCCATGGACACAAGAGACTAGTGGGCTACAGTCCACGGGGTCGCAAAGAGTCAGACACAACTGAGTAACCGAGCATGACTGACCGTCTTAAATTATGATCTCTTAAAAGAAAGATATTTAATATTCACTGTTAGTACTGGAAATGTACATATCTATGAATTACGATGAAAACTGTCAACCTTGACTGTGTAACTCTGATCTCTTTTGCCACTTAACTCCGATTGATATGAAAACGCAGGGTTCAACGTTGTCATAAGATGTTAATGTAGCACTGCCAAACAGACTTCAAATTTATTATGCTCCTCTTCTTACTGCAGTGACCCCAGGTTAAATCATTTACCACTGACTCTCTACCCTCCACTATTTCACTTTTTAATGGATTTTTGCAAGTGTGTAGGTCAAGTTCTTTGGCAGAATAGAATTAAGACTCTTTATAAAAATATTATATTGCTTTATTTTCAGCATCATGGAACTATACACTTGGATAATTCCAATAATTTGTGATCACCTATCCACAGTGCCTGCAAGAGTGCCTGGGGAGATGGGTAACTACTTATGTTTAAGGTCATTTTATTACTTTTATTGTAAAGGAGTATATTGCTATCTCAAATCTTGCTAGCTTTTGTGTTGCTGACATTATAGTTAAATCATACAGTTTGTATCCCATGTATTTTTCACTTTTAGAAATCTTGACCTTTTTTTCCTGAAGTTTGGATTTCAACTTGAAGTCCTATTAACTATGTAGCTCTGGGTAAATTACTAAATTGTCCTAAGCTTTAGTTTAGCTATTTATACAACTGGGCGAATAATATCTATTGACCTATCCTATCAATTAATTGACTTAACTGTCCTGACCAACAATGACTAAGTGGGCTCAAACTGTAAAATAATATTAAAGCTTTCAACATAATAGCATAGGTTTCTCTTGGAAAAAAATTGTCTTTTAGTCCAGTCTATAATTAGTAGATTTGGGGAGACTATTTTTTATTATCTAGTTCTCAACTTTTAAAAAACATTCCATTTTTCCTTCACTGATTTTTATAGTTTCTTAATACAAACTCATATACAATAAAATGTGCTTTTTTGATGTAAAATTCTATGAATTTTGGCACATGCACAGATTCATGTGTCAACCTTTACCATCACACTAATAATACAGAACAGTTCCATCAGCCAAAAAACACCCTTGTGTTGCTCTTTTGAGTCAAACCCTCCCCCAGCACTTCATCCCCAGAAATTACAGATATGTTCCTCAACTTTACGCATTTTAACAATAAAATTAATATATGGTTACTCTAAAGAGTTAAAAATATATACATTAATACATAAATTTAAAAGCCAGTGTGTTTCCATTCTTTTTACCAGTTCTGTTCATTCTAAGCTAATCAACGTTATAGTATGATATGTACCCTTCTACAACTTTATCCATGATCAATTTATAAATCATTTATATATATATATATATATTTAAATTTATAGAGTCCTATACTTTTTTTTAGTGAAACCATTTGAATGTACAATTTATAAGCTTACTTTTTCAGTATTAATATATTTGGGGAATATTTACATATTATTTTTGGGCTTCACAGGTGGCACAGCGGTGAATCTGCCTGCCAGTGCAGGAGACATGGGTTTGATCCCTGGGTCAGGCAGATAGATCGGCTGGAGGAGGAAATGGCAATCCACTCCAGTATTCTTGCCTGGAAAATTCCATGGACAGAGAAGCCTGGTGGGCTATAGCCCACGGAGTTGCAAAGAATCAGACATGACTGAGTGACTGAAGACACCCACTAGATTAATATAGAACTCTATTTCATTCTTTTCAAGAGCTGGGGAGAAGCTTGCTCATAACATGACTCACAATAATTAGTAGTAATTGATTTTAATCTTTAGTTTCTTGTTCATGTCATTGAACACATTTCTATCAAACTATTTGAGTTTTCACATGACTAAATGAAAAGTAAGTTTCCTTGATATACAGCACATACTGAGCAAACTACATTAAAATTTCCCATTTTCTTTTCCCAAGCATTGTCTCAAGCTAGCAACCTCTATGACATGGTGGCAGTAGAGTTTTACATTTTAAAATAGACTTCTACAAAGTAAGAAATGCTTGCTTCATCTGTTTTATAGTAACTTTAGATAAACCCTTTAGGAATAATGCTCCCAGACAATGTGCCTTTGTTTACGGCTGCAGGAAGAGCTTTCCAGCATGCATATCATAACTGTCCTAATGGCAACCCACTCCAGTACTCTTGCTTAGAAAATTCCATGGATGGAGGAGCCTGGTGGGCTACAGTCCATGGGGTCACAAAGAGTCAGACACAGCTGAGCGACTGAGTGACGACCTCTTTACAGCTTGACTTGCAGGAGTCTGAATGTCTCTTTAGATGCTGTAGCCCTAATTATCTTTTCAGATTACTGAAGCACCAGCCTGAGGGGAGAGATTCAAATTAAGCCACAAAAGGACTAAGCATAGCAGTGTTTTTATTCAGAGGAATCATTCTTTTATGGACAGAAGAGAAAGTGAAATTATATATTTTGAGTTTAATACAATGAAAGGAAGGACAGGTTGGGGAAAAGTTTAGGAAAATGAGACCAAAATATCAGGCAAGAGAAGGACCACTTGCTGGGATGAATAATGGGAGGCACTGTCTTGGTTGACCTGCTCTAAACTTGCTCTAAATCTGTGGAGATTTTTTCCACATAGTAGAAAATACCACCTTTGTCAAAAATATCCACACTTTAGGCCTTCAAGTCCAGTGCAAAACATAAACAACTCCTACTAAAGGGGATTTTTTATTATTCCACTGTGTTCACATGTTGCTATAAGTCCTTATTTATGAATCATAAGTGCACATGAAAAAACTATCTCCAAGGCTTTTCTTCAAAGGCTTATTTTAATCTGGGCTATCACATATCAATAAAAATAAAATTTTTTAAAATTTATATTCTATTAGAAGAAAAGTATGCTTTGAAAATGGCTTCAGTGAATATGGACTAAGCCAAGAAGTTCCATGCTACAGACAGACTAGAAGTTCATACAAGCCCCAAACCTGGTAGCTCCATCTTTTTCTCTCTTGGATATCTTTTGACTAATGGCCCAAGAGAAGAGCAGAAGGAAATTACTATGAGAAGTATGTAAAATTGTTTACATCCTATAGAACATGTTTCAAGAGAGATGACTCATACTTTGGCACACAAAAGAATATCCCTTCTTTACCAAAAAGTCCAACTTTTTCTTTCACCTGACAGTTGCAATTTTTACTAACAGTTCACTTTTAGTTAATTTTTCAAGTCCCCCATATCTGGAAAAAAACGGTCAAATACAGGATGAAATACATCCATTTTATTGCTGTTTTTCAACTTTATTGACTAGAAGCCTTTTGAGAGAATCTTAATTAAATCATATTTTGACTAACTAATACTTAAAATTATAATTAATAATTAAATAATATGTTAGACAAAAAAATGGTATCTTTATCCTTTTCACCTTATATCTGATCATTTCACACCAGAGACATGGATGGGGAGGTGGACGGAGAGACCAGAGATAGAGCACAGATTAGGAGATTCAAGTCAAGGCGCTAAACAAAAGGTAAGTGCATCCTCAGTCACTAAATCAGGTCTAACTCTTGGTGATCCCATGGACTGTAGCCCACCAGGCTCCTGTGTCCACGGGATTTTCCAGGCAAAAATGCCAGTGGGTTGCCACTGCCTCCTCCAGGGGATCTTTCCAACCTAGGGATTGAATTTGGGACTCCTGAATCTCCCAAATTAGCGGGCACTTTACCACTGAGCCACTTGGGAAGCCTCCTAAACAAAAGCTAAGAGTTAGCTAATCTAGAAGATGTCAGAAGACAGAAGCAGAGCATTGAAAGGTGGATAATCCCATAGGAGTCAAAGAATAACCCAGCAGAACTGATTTCAAAAAAGTAATGAGGAAGAAACCAGGAGCGAGATGATAAAAAGCAAGCCTAACAGATGTCAGAAACTACATGAAGAGCCAGAAAGACTGAAAGTAGAATCAGAACATCTTGACACAATGGCAGTGTCAAGCCTCATCTGTGCATAAGTCCCAGTTAACTTTACCAAGTGCAAATGAAAAACAAAGGATTAGAGATAAAACCTAACACTCAACTGGTTAAGTGTGGTCCAGGAGGAACAGCAACAAAACCATCACTGGATCAGCATCTAAGTGAACCACTAGAATGTCACAGCCAGACAAAATGAAAACCACAACCACAGAAGTAACCAAACATATCACATGGATCACAGCCTCGTCTAACTCAATGAAACTATGAGCCATGCTGTGTAGGGCCACCCAAGATGGATGGGTCATGGTGAAATTCTGACAAAATGTGGTCCACTGGAGAAGGGTATGGCAAACCACTTCAGTATTCTTACCTTGAGAACCCCATGAACAGTATGAAAAGGCAAAAAGATACGACACTGAAAGATGAACTCACCAAGTCAGTAGGTGCCCAACATGCTACATATTGAATATGAAAAGCAGAGAAATAGCTCCAGAAGGAATGAAGAATCTGAGCCAAAGCGAAAACAACAGCACATGCTAGTAAAGTAATGCTGAAAATTCTCCAAGCCAGGCTTCAGCAATACGTGAACCGTGAACTTCCAGATGTTCAAGCTGGTTTTAGAAAAGGCAGAGGAACCAGAGATCAAATTGCCAACATCTGCTGGATCATCGAAAAAGCAAGAGAGTTCCAGAAAAACATCTATTTCTGCTTTATTGACTATGCCAAAGCCTTTGACTGTGTGGATCACAATAAACTGTGGATAATTCTGAAAGAGATGGGAATACCAGACCACCTGACCTGCCTCTTGAGAAATCTGTATGTGGGTCAGGAAGCAACAGTTAGAACTGGACAACAGACTGGTTCCAAATAGGAAAAGGAGTATGTCAAGGCTGTATATTGTCACCCTGCTTATTTAACTTATATGCAGAGTACATCATGAGAAAGGCTGGGCTGGAAGAAGCACAAGCTGGAATGAAGATTGCTAGGAGAAATATCAATAACCTCAGATATGCAGATGACACCACCCTTATGGCAGAAAGTGAAGAGGAACTAAAAAGCCTCTTGATGAAGGTGAAAGTGGAGAGTGAAAAAGTTGGCTTAGAGCTCAACATTCAGAAAACGAAGATCATGGCATCCAGCCCCATCACTTCATGGGAAATAGGTGGGGAAACAGTGGAAACAGTGTCAGGCTTTATTTTGGGAGGCTCCAAAATCACTGCAGATGGTGACTGCAGCCATGAAATTAAAAGATGCTTACTCCTTGGAAGAAAAGCTATGACCAACCTAGATAGCATATTCAAAAGCAGAGACATTACTTTGCCAACAAAGGTCCATCTAGTCAAGGCTATGGTTTTCCCAGTGGTCACGTAGGGATGTGAGAATTGGACTGTGAAGAAGGCTGAGCACCGAAGAATTGATGCTTTTGACCTGTGATGTTGGAGAAGACTCTTGAGAGTCCTTTGGACTGCAAGGAGATCCAACCAGTCCATTCTGAAGGAGATCAGCCCTGGGATTTCTTTGGAAGGAATGATGCTAAAGCTGAAACTCCAGTACTTTGGCCACCTCATTTGAAGAGATGACTCATTGGAAAAGACTCTGATGCTGGGAGGGATTGGGGGCAGGAGGAGAAGGGGATGACAGAGGATGAGATAGTTGGATGGCATCACTGACTCGATGGACGTGAATCTGAGTGAACTCTGGGAGTTGGTGATGGACAAGGAGGCCTGGCATGCTGTGATTCGTGGGGTCGCAAAGAGTCGGACATGACTGAGTGACTGAACTGAACTGTGGATGTGTCTGGTGGTGGAAGTAAAGTCAGGTGCTGTAAAGAACAATATTGCATAGGAACCTGGAATGTTAGGTCCATGAATCAAAGTAAGTTGGAAGTGGTCAAACAGGAATTGGCAAGAGTGAACATCTACATTTTAGTGAACTAAAATGGACCAGAATGGCCAAATTTAATTCAGATGATCACTGCCTGCCATACAATGTTATGAACCTCTGTCCACAGATCTTCAGGCATTCTGTCTATAAGATCTAATTCCTTAAGTCTATTTATCTATTTGTATAATCATAAGAGTGAAATCACATCTACTACTATGGGCAAGAATCCCTTAGAAAAATGGAGTAGCTCTCATAGTCAACAAGAGGCCCAAATGTAGTACTTAAGTGCAGTCTCAAAAACGACAGAATGATATCAGTTTGCTTCCAAGGTGAACCATTCAACATCACAGTAATCCAAGTCTATGCCCCAACGACTAATGCCGAAGATGCTGAAGTTAAAAGGTTCTATGAAGACCTACAAGATCGTATAGAACTAACACCAAAACGAGATGTCCTTTTCATCACAGGGGACTGGAATGCAAAAGTAGGAAGTCATGAGATACCTGGAGTAACAGGCAAGTTTGGTCTTGAAGTACAAAATGAAGCAGAACAAAGCCTAACAGAGCTTTGCCAAGAGAACGCACTGGTCATAGCAAATACTCTCTTCCAACAACACAAGAGATGACTCTACACATGGACAACAACAGATGGTCAATACCAAAATCAAAACAATTATATTCTTGCAGATGAAGATGGAGAAGCTCTATACAGTCAGCAAAAACAAGACTGGGAGCTGCCTGTGGCTCAGATGATGAACTCCATATTGTAAAATTCAGACTTAAATTGAAGAAAGTAGGTAAAACCACTAGGCCCTTCAGGTGGGCCAAATCCCTTATAATTATACAAATAGATAAATAGATTCAAGAAATTAGATCTGATAGAGTGCCTGAAGATCTATGGACAGAGGTTCATAACACTGTATGGCAGGAGGTGATCAAAACCATCCCTAAGAAAAAGAAATGCAAAAAGTCAAACTGGTTGTCTGAGGAGGCCTTACCACTAGCTGAGAAAAGAAGAGAAATGAAAGGTAAAGGAGAAAAGGAAAGATATATTCATCTGAATGCAGAGTTCCAGAGAATAGCAAGGAGAGATAAGAAAGTCTTCCTAAGTGAACAATATGAAGAATAGAGGAAAACAGTACAATGGGAAAGACTAGAGATCTCTTCAAGAAAATTAGTGATAACAAGGGAACATTTCATGCAAAGATGGGAACAATAAAAGACAGAAACAGTATGGACCTAACAGAAGCAGAAGATATTAAGAAAAGGTGGCAAGAATACACAAAACTATACCAAAAAAAGATCTTAATGACCCAGATAACCACAATGGTGTGATCACTCACCTAGAGCCAGACATCTTGGAATACAAAGTCAAGTGGGCCTTAGGAAGCATCACTAAGAACAAGCTAAAGGAGGTGATGGAATTCCAGCTGAGCTATTTCAAATCCTGAAAGATAATGCTGTTAAAGTGCTGCACTCAATATGCCAGCAAATTTGGAAAATTCAGCAGTGGCCACCAGACTGGAAAAGGTCAATTTTCACTCCAATCCCAAAGAAAGGCAATGCCGAAGAATGTTCCAACTACTGCACAGTTGCACTCATTTCACATGCTAGCAAAGTAATGCTCAAAATCCTCCAAGCAAGGCTCCAAGAGTACATGAACAGAGAACTTCCAGATATTCAAGACGGATTTAGAAAAAGCAGAGGACCAGAGATCAAATTGCCAACATCTACTGGATCACTGAAAAAGCATGAGAGTTCCAGAAAAACATCTACTTCTGCTTCATTGACTATACTAAAGCCTTTGACTGTGTGGATAACGGAGATGGAAATACCAGACTACCTTACTTGCCTCCTGAGAAATCTGTATGCAAGTCAAGAAGCAACAGTTAGAATTAGATGATGCAACCAGTAAGAACCAGTTAGAATAAAGGACTGGTTGCAAATTGGGAAAGGATTACGTCAAGGCTGTATATTGTCACCCTGCTTATTTAATTTATATGCAGAGTACATCATGAGAAATGCTGGGCTGAATGAAGCACAAGCTGGAATCAAGATTTCCAGGAGAAATATCAGTAACCTCAGATATGCAGATGACACCATCCTTATGGCAGAAAGTGAAGAGGAACTAAAGAGATTCTTGATGAAAGTGAAAGAGGAGAGTGAAAAACCTGGCTTGAAACTCAGCATTCAAAAATCAAAGATTGTGGCATCCAGTCCCATCACTTCACGGCAACTAGGTGAGGAAACAATGGAAACAGTGACAGACATTATTTTTTTGACTTCCAAAATCACTGCAGATGGTTTCTGCAGCCATGAAATAAAAGCTGTCGGTCCTTAGAAGGAATGCTTTGACCAACATAGACAGCATATTAAAAAGCAGAGACATTACTTTGCCAACAAAGATCCATCTAGTCAAAGATATGGTTTTTTCCAGTAGTCATGTATGAATGTGAGAGTTGAACCATAAAGAAAGCTGAGCACTGAAAAATTGATGCTTTTGAGCTGTGGTATTGGAGAAGAGTCTTGAGAGTCCCTTGGACTTCAAGGAGATCAAACCAGTCAATCTTAAAGGAAATCAGTTCTGAAAATTCATTGGAAGGACTGATGCTGAAGCTGCAATACTTTGACCACCTGATAGGAAGTGTTGACTCATTAGAAAAGACCCTGATGCTGGGAAAGATTGAAGGTAGGAGAAGGGGATGACAGAGGATGAGATGGTTGGATGGCATCACCGATTCAATGGACATGAGTTTGAGCAAGCTCTGGGAGATGGTGAAGGATAGGGAAACCTAGTGTGCTACAATCCATGAGATTGCAAAGAGTCAGACATACTGAACGACTGAACAACAACAAGGAAGTCACTCTGTGACTTAGCCAATGAATGAGATAGAAAAATACAAACCTGTAACAGATTTGTTTTTTTTTTAATACTTTTTTTAAATTTTATTTTATTTTTAAACTTTACATAATTGTATTAGTTTTGCCAAATATCAAAATGAATCCACCACAGGTATACATGTGTTCCACATTTTGAACCCTCCTCCCTCCTCCCTCCCCATACCATCCCTCTGGGTCGTCCCAGTGCACTAGCCCCAAGCATCCAGTATCGTGCATCCAACCTGGACTGGCATCTCGTTTCATACATGATATTTTACATGTTTCAGTGCCATTCTCCCAAATCTTCCAACCCTCTCCCTCTCCCATAGAGTCAAGCTACAGATATCTCTCGAGACTTTTCTGGAGGTTCAATTGTTAAGAATCTGCCTTGCAATGCAGGGGACACAGCTTCAATCCTGGTCCAGGAACTAAGATCCCCCATACCACAGAGCGAATAAGCTCGCCCGCCACAACTACTGAGCCTGTGCACCACAACTAGAGAGTCCATGCACCACAATGAAAGATTCCACATGCCACAACCAAGACCTGACACAACCAAATACATATTTAAAAATAGAGCTACAGATATCTCTCCAATATCACAGAGCATCAGAGCTCCCAGCCTCAGTCCAATGCTCAATGATTTTTAATTTGTCCATCTAATCTGTTTGGTTACAGAATAACATCTATAGGTAAGAAGAGCGTTTTTCTATCATCAGTTCTTTTGGCTTCTGGCTGTCAACACATTTTAGCTTTATTTCATCTCCCATGCTCATGCTCAGTTGCCAAGTCATGTCCAGCTCTTTGCACTCCCACAGACTGTAGCCTGTCAGACTCCTCTGCGCACAGGATTTCCCAGGCAAGATACCTGAGTGGGTTGCCGTTTCCTCCTCTCCAGGCGATCTTTCCGACTCAGGGATTGAACTCACATCTCGTGTTTCCTGCACCGGCAGGCAGATTCTTTACCAATGATCCACCATATATACTTTATAGAGTAAAATCCTGCCCTCTAGTTACCTCTACCTCCTCTTTGGGATAAATGGCTAAGCCCTCAGGTAGTTTATAGTAAATTACTAAATTATGTACCCACAGTTGGAGAAAAAAGAGAGAAAGGGTGAGTATTCACTTTTGCTTTGGTTTCAGTTTCTTCCTCTGTGACTTATGAGGTCAGAGTGGGGTGGTCTCTGATCCCCTTCCCAGTCCTGGGCTGGAGCCAGCCCCTCCAGCTCTTGAGAGCTCACTGCGCTATGTCTTCCCAATTTGAAGTCCATGAATGAAATATTTACACCATGGAAACTGGCTAATGCTACAAATAAAGGCTTTTATATTTCCTTGTAAAGAGGTAATTTACCAGTACATCACTATTTCTAGCTCTATTTAAGAAAAACATGAAGCTTAATAAGCTGCAAGCATGGGGATGTTTAATATCAGTGCACCACGTAAGAAAGAGGTAAAATAATAAGTGTAGGTTAGTAGGCAGGACCTGAAGTCAAGAGAAAATAAACTGCTTAGTCTCACAATGATTATAAGTGAAAATAACAGAAGACTGTTTGTCAAGAATTAGATTTGGGCATAAATCTCTATCGATTGCTACTTTACTGGTGGCCAACAAGTCCCCTATTCTCAAAATTACTGAAATACAACAGTGATGAAAAATGAGTCACACAAAATTTTTCTCTCGGAGTTGCTTGAGAGACTTGCTTAAGAGACTTCCACACTTGTGGAATTATTACTATATCAGTAATAACAATACAATCACTCCCTTAACATGATTATTTGTTCAACAGAAATTTTGAACTTGGTTTCAAAATAAAATTCAAATTCCTAGTTAGCTTTTATCATCTTATATTGTACCTTCTCAATCCAATATTGTTTTGCTACGAACAGTATTTTCACCACAAATTTCTATCATAAACTCTAAGGTGATCCTGATGGGAATTCACTGCTTACTAAACATGTTACTCCTGACTCTGCACTTATGGTCTCCAACCCATAACCATCTCTTTTGTGATATATGTAGGAAGAATAATAAGTGCTGCCTCTTCCTCTGGGATTTGCATCAGATTTAAAACTAAAACAATAGAAGAAGAATGTATATGAACTATAAAAATAGACTAGTTAACTTTATTGTTTCTTTATTGGCCTAAAGAAAAAAATGTGAGAGAGGACTATTGCTTTTCCCAAAACAAGCAGGCAATAAAGAGAGTCTGCTATGGGTCAATAACATCCAAATGACAACAGAATGAGTCACACAAAGTGGTGTACCCTTAGAGGCAGTGAAGGCACATCACAGCTATGTTGGTGGAAGGCATAACTGCGAACAGAGTTTCAATAGTACAGAAATATATAAAATTCAGTAGCACAGTCCTATCTCAGGATAAAATGAGAAGTACACAGGAAATTAAATGTATAAATGAACTGTTACTCTTCTACATTTCCAGTGTTATTTATACAAAGAAAAGAAGAAGACAGAGCTGATAGTGAAAGGGAGCCTACTGCTGCTCTACATTGCAAGATGCCACCAGGGCCAGTGGAAACTTGCGTCTCATAAGCCTAAGTTCTAGGATTTTGTTAAATGGTCTGACATAACGTTAGCTTGCAGGCAACTATAAATATGTCTGTCTCTCGCAAAAGATTTTAATTACTTTGTCTATTTTATGTTTTTATTCCTTCTCATTTTCATTATTTTCCGGCTTTCACTTATTTCTGATAAGAACTATAGTCACCAAGACCTAGTGTTAAGATGTGTTAAGGAAAAAAACATTGACTTACAAATATTTTCACCTCAAATAGAAAGGATTATGGACTAATTTTAGATCAGAGTAAATTAACCAAAAAAATTAAGTTTCTATGTGATCATGATAGCTATAATCTATCAAGTGCTTAGACTATTTCGAGCACTGTTAAATCCTGTCTCTGTATTATCTCATTTTACTCTCATTTCAACCTTATATGGCACTACTAATATTATTCTCAGTTCACCAGATGAAGAAAACAAAAGGTCAAGCCAGGACTGAAATTCCAAAATCCTTTACAGATTATTTTTAAGGGATCAGGCTTTAAAAATTCTAAAGTTTACTGAATTTATTTAGTGCTTTTCATCTTCAGCCATAAACCTAAAGAAGTAGTTTTGATAAGCAGTCAAATTATTTTTAGGATCTTGGCTTACAGTAAAAATGTAGATTTCCAGTAATGTTAGCAGACCAAACATGGCTTATTTTAAGCATTTGTTTATTATTCATTCATCATTTTTCTTTTCATTCAATAAGTATGTATGATCAACTGCTATGCTCAGATCTCTGGTGGAAGCAAAGCAATAAAAAGCTGTTTTCCATAGCCATTTAAGATTTTAAAAACCAACTGTTTTAGCCAGTGGCACACCTAGCACATTGGATACCCAAAGTAGGTGATTTTTATTTTTATTTTTTTTTTTCTTTTAAAAACTTTATTGTTTCCTGATAGTAACTTTTTTTTTTTTTTTAATTTTTAAAAAAAAATCACATGCTCCCCATCCTGAACCCTCCTCCCTCCCAACCTCCCCATACCATCCCCCTGGGCCTTCCCAGCGCACCAGCCCCAAGCATCCAGCATCGTGCACTGAACCTGGACTGGCATCTCGTTTCATACATGACATTTCACATGTTTCAATGACATTCTCCCAAATCTTCCCACCCTCTCCCACAGAGTCCATAAGACTGTTCTATACATCAGTGTCTCTTTTGCTGTCTCGTACACAGGGTTATCGTAGGTGATTTTTAATCCTCTTCTTATATATATAAAAAAGTTGTTCTCAGAAATAATCATGAAATGAGACCAATAATAAAAATGGCCAGAAAGGAAATATACAGAGTAAACATTTTCTCTGGATGAATTGTGCCCGTATACCCATATACAGATATAAAAAAAAATTTTTTTAATGTATTAGAGATATTGCAGAAAAATGTAAAAGAAATGGATTGATTTTTTAATTATGAAAGGTAGCAAAAGTATATCTACATAGGATTTTATTAAAGACATCAATAATATTACAGTTTTTCCTTTAAGCCTTAACTTCTGGATATTTTTCAACAATGTTGTCAAAATTGATCTTTTTTACATAGTCATCTTCAGCAGAGACAGGGTAACCAGATTAATTGATCTATCTTTGCTCAGAGTAATTCAAAAAGCACTTTATCTGAATTTTACTCTAAAAATATCTCCTTCACATGAAGTAACCGATATCAAATTATAGGAAAAGTATTAAAGTTAAGTTTGGCAGAGATTTATGAAATTCCATCTCAACAATAAAATGTTGCTCATGTCTTTGTTTCTTCAGAATTGATTCTAATAGCTTTCAAATACCTCTTTGGTCAAAATATTTCCACTAAAATATCTTTACTGGAAAAGTTTGCATTAATTTGTATTACACTTGGTAAACTTTTCCAAAGTTTATAATTGCTCAGGATTGTTTGTGTCTGATTTAAGTACAGTTTTCACTTTCTTCAACACATTTTAAACAGTGCATTTGAAATAAATGATAGTCCAGTTGAAACAGAACAGGACTCTATGGTCCCCACCACCAGCATGTCCTCAGGCTGCCTTCTGTCTGTAGAAAGACTTTAGCTGACAAATAAGGTTAATCAGAGAAGTGGGAAAATGTAGACGCAAAAAGAGTCAAAGGAGACCAAATAATTATAGTCTAGTTATTAAGCACAGTCAAGGACTTTTAGTCCTTCTCAAGGGCTATAGATATTATTCTGAGCCACATCCTGTGAGCTATCCCATAGACACTGAAACCCCCACCATGTGGAAGAAGTTAACAACAGGATGACCAGACTGTAGCCAGAATAAAAACTGCAACAACTTCGAGACCTGGCCTCTAGAAATGGAAACAAGCTGACCCTGAAACTAAAGATTAACAGTACTTAAAACAATCAAGATGACACTGATCAGATCACTGGTGATCAATTTCAAGATGACATTAAGAGCTGACTGTGCTATTTCTGCATGTAGCCCCCTTCCTCAGCCTATAAAAGCTCTTTCCCACTGATTGTCAGTGGGTGGGGGATGTGGCCTTTGAACAGGCATCTGCCCTACCCCCTCCCCACCCTGGTTGCTGGTATCCAACATTGAGCAAACTTTCCTTTCCACCAACTTTGCCTCTTTAATGACTTTTGAGTGGCGAGCAGCCAGACCCCAATTTCAGTTGCACTTTTTGGCAACCAATATGGGGCTGCTGAGGCTCCTGTGCTCTCACTCCCCTGGGTTTCCCAGAGTACAGTCATAGCCATGACAGCACATCTAGATGGTTGTAATGAGCTAGCTTCTTATGGCTAGCTAGCCCAGAGAAGGGGATATGGGGGATGTTCCTAGCAGCTGCCAAAACCATTTGTTTTGGGGATCTTCCCTATTTCTCCCCTGCTCGTCACTAGCCACCAACTTATACTCTCCCTTGGTGGGATGGAAACATGCATCTGGCTGAGCTGACAAGCTCCAAGACTGCATAAGTTCACCAGTGGGCACCCAGGCAAAGTTCTCTTTTGAGTACAAAGTGCTATGTGGGCATTGTTGTCAGTTGGTTCTGATGTGTGTCTAATACTGAGAATCACTTGTGAGCACTGAGGGTCATTGGGGTATTTTGCCAATTGGTTCTGATGTTTGTCTACCATTAAGGACCATTTATGTCAGAGAAGTGTTTGTCATCCTCTTGCAGAATTGTGATAGTTCTGTCTTCTGGTGTGTGAATGTGTATTCTATTTATGTGATTGGTGTTCTTGTTGCCTTTATAAAATGAGAAATTCAGGTTCAATTCATTAAGCTATTAAACTATGACCAAAGAATAAGATTATTCTTTAGACTCTGGAAAAAATTGCTTAAGATGAAACTATTGAAAATGCCAAAAGTTCTTTTTTGCGTGTGCAGTTAGAGAAAACTAGCTTGATAAAATACTTTTTTTCAGAATTCTGATCCTGAGATAACAAAAACACCCTAGGAGAAAACTTGTAGTTAACTCTAATCATGTCCTTGAAATACAAACAGCCCACTTTGCCTGGGACCTCAGCTTTTGGTTAATTAGTAAAACTTCAAGCCAAGGGGGGAAAAAGGAAGGAAGAAAAAGAAGCCTTTTCAAATTGAATGTATAAATTTGATAATTCTGACTGTTATTCACAAAATAATAAGTTTAACTGCAATGCCTAATTCATGAAATATAAAAAAATGAAATAATAAGATCTCTGTTTGGATGGATGTATGTCTCAATATGTGTCTTTGGATAATATTGATGAGGTTAATTTATAAAGAGCTCTATTTAATTGTCTTTAAAAAGTAAGTGCTTTATAAGTCAAATTTAAATTTACTTATTTTTGTCTTCTTACAAGACCAAGAGGGAAACTAAAGATATTTGGATTTATTAAATACACATTGTACCACATTAAAGAGAAATTGTGCTATAAAGGAATATGTTCTTAAGTCTCCCAACAAGAAAATGCTGGTATAATATTCCAATCACTTGTTTCTTGGTTTTGTTGAAGTTTTCAAGGGTTAAAAATCATAATAAGTACAAATGGTAAGGGAGACATTTAGGTGTGTGAATCAAGTAGGATATATGTTGTCAGGGAGAGAAATTATAAAGAACAGAGATATTTTTGCTGAGGAAAAATGATGATTAACTTTGTCCTACAATTGGTTGTTTCTGGATGGGAAAAAGGGAAAACTTCATATGGATCCAGAAAATGATTTAAAAAGTTTGTGAAAAAGGAACTTTGAGAAGGGAATTTTTACATTTTCAGGATTAAGATTATACTGAAGTTAGTTAGGTAAAGAATTTTTTTAACAGTAAATTGATGCAAGACTAATTTGCTCTTTTTTCTCTCTGTTTAGAAAACAAAGTTTTCCTGGAATATTGATCTGCTTTTGATAACAGAGAATTCTAATGAGAAGGTATTATTTTGCTTCTAACCATAATTTTGACTCCAATGTTCAGGATGGAAAAAATTGTTTAATTAAGTTGTCACAGAGTATAACTACTCATGATGTATATCAATGCTGGCTTTAAGTTTACTGCTAAAAGCACATGTACAATGTTTGTGTGACAATTGGGTATAAATGATAAAACAGCCAGTCCACACTTTTGGTTACACAGTGACCAAAAAAACAAAAGTTGGCTGACTGCTTACTTTTGAAACAAATGGATATAGCTGAGTCTTCATGTGCTGGGAGACTAAGTGGAATTTCCCTCAAAGTATCTCCCATGTGGAACATAATGTTTATTAAAGAATGAGTAATATATGTGTTAGAACTAACACCCAAAAAAGACGTCCTTTTCATTATAGGGGACTGGAATGCAAAAGTAGGAAGTCAAGAAACACCTGGAGTAACAGGCAAATTTGGCCTTGAAGTATGGAATGAAGCAGGGCAAAGACTAATAGAGTTTTGCCAAGAAAATGCACTGGTCATAACAAACACCCTCTTCCAACAACACAAGAGAAGACTCTATACATGGACATCACCAGATGGTCAACACTGAAATCAGATTGATTCTATTCTTTGCAGCCAAAGATGGAGAAGCTCTATACAGTCAGCAAAAACAAGACCAGGAGCTGACTGTGGCTCAGCCCATGAACACCTTATTGCCAAATTCAGACTTAAATTGAAGAAAGTAGGGAAAACCACTAGACCATTCAGGTATGACCTAAATCAAATCCCTTATGATTATACAGTGGAAATGAGAAATAGATTTAAGGGCCTAGATCTGATAGATAGAGTGCCTGATGAACTATGGAATGAGATTCATGACATTGCACAGGAGACAGGGATCAAGACCATCCCCATGGAAAAGAAATGCAAAAAAGCAAAATGGCTGTCTGGGGAGGCCTTACAAATAGCTGTGAAAAGAAGAGAAGTGAAAAGCAAAGGAGACAAGCAAAGATATAAACATCTGAATGCAGAGTTCCAAAGAATAGCAAGGAGAGATAAGAAAGCCTTCTTCAGCGATCACTGCAAAGAAATAGAAGAAAACAACAGAATGGGAAAGACTAGAGATCTCTTCAAGAAAATCAGAGATACCAAAGGAACATTTCATGCAAAGATGGGCTCGATAAAGGACAGAAATGGTATGGACCTAACAGAAGCAGAAGATACTAAGAAGAGATGGCAAGAATACACAGAAGAACTGTATAAAAAAGATCTTCATAACCCAGATAATCACGATGGTGTGATCACTGACCTAGAGCCAGACATCCTAGAATGTGAAGTCAAGTGGGCCTTAGAGAGCATCATTATGAACAAAGCTAGTGGAAGTGACAGAACTCCAGTTGAGCTATTCCAAATACTAAAAGATGATGCTGTGAAAGTGCTGCACTCAATATGCCAGCAAATTTGGAAAACTCAGCAGTGGCCACAGGACTGGAAAAGGTCAGTTTTCATTCCAATCCCAAAGAAAGGCAATGCCAAAGAATGCCCAAACTACCACACAATTGCACTCATCTCACACGCTAGTAAAGTAACACTCAAAATTCTCCAAGCTCCAAGGCTTCAGCAATACGCAAACTGTGAACTTCCTGATGTTCAAGCTGGTTTTAGAAAAGGCAGAGGAACCAGAGATCAAATTGCCAACATCCGCTGGATCATCAAAAAAGCAAGAGAGTTTCAGAAAAACATCTATTTCTGCTTTATTGACTATGCCAAAGCCTTTGACTGTGTGGATCACAATAAACTGTGGACAATTCTGAAAGAGATGGGAATACCAGACCACCTGACCTGCCTCTTGAGAAATCTGTATGCAGGTCAGGAAGCAACAGTTAGAACTGGACATGGAACAACAGACTGGTTCCAAATAGGAAAAGGAATACATCAAGGCTGTATATTGTCATCCTGCTTATTTAACTTATATGCAGAGTACATCATGAGAAACACTGGACTGGAAGAAACACAAGCTGGAATCAAGGTTGCTGGGAGAAGTATAAATAACCTCAGATATGCAGATGACACCACCCTAATGGCAGAAATTGAAGAGGGACTAGAAAGCCTCTTGATGAAAGTGAAAGTGGAGAGTGAAAAAGTTGGCTTAAAGCTCAACATTCAGAAAACAAAGATCATGGCATTCGGTCCCATCACTTCATGGGAAATAGATGGGGAAACAGTGGAAACAGTGTCAGACTTTAATTTTTGGGCTCCAAAATCACTGCAGATGGTGACTGCAGCCGTGAAATTAAAAGACGCTTACTCCTTGAAAGGAAAGTTATGACCAACCTAGATAGCATATTCAAAAGCAGAGACATTACTTTGCCAACAAAGGTTCGTCTAGTCAAGGCTATGGTTTTTCCTGTGGTCATGTATGGAAGTGAGCGTTGGACTGTGAAGAAAGCTGAGTGCCGAAGAATTGATGCTTTTGAACTGTGGTGTTGGAGAAGACTCTTGAGAGTCCCTTGGACTACAAGGAGATCCAACCAGTCCATTCTAAAGGAGATCAGACCTGGGATTTCTTTGGAGGGAATGATGCTAAAGCTGAAACTCCAGTACTTTGGCCACCTCATGCAAAGAGTTGACTCATTGGAAAAGACTCTGCTGCTGGGAGGGACTGGGGGCAAGAGGAGAAGGGGACGACAGAGGATGAGATAGCTGGATGGCATCACTGACTCGATGGACGTGAGTCTGAGTGAACTCCAGGAGTTGGTGATGGACATGGAGGCCTGGCGTGCTGCGATTCATGGGTTCGCAAAGAGTTGGACACGACTGAGCGACTGATCTGATCTGATGTATAAAATATATGTATAAACACAAACACATACTCTCTCTCTCTCTCTATATATATATATACAAATACACATGATATATACATGTATACATGTATAATCTGTATAGATATGTAAATAATTAAAACTCATCAGTACCATAGCAATTCTTTAGGAGTTAAGCCAATTATTTAGGAGTTAAGAGGTGTTAGGACTGATATTGTTTAGCATTGCTGGAACATGGTAATAATTAAAAGCAAGCTGACTTTTAGCACGTTATTATTGTTTTAAATTCTCTATGGAAAATGTCAATCATAGTGCCTGACTGCCCCTAAGGACAACTGCCCTGCCCCACACTTGCCAATATCCACTGGTTTGAGCCAAAGGGATTCAGTCAGTTAATTTATTAAAAAATAATATTTAAAGTACTAGTCAATTAAAAAACAGTGGCTACCTAATCTTTCGACCATATTGTGTTCCCCACACTATTCAGATCAGATCAGATCAGATCAGTTGCTCAGTCGTGTCCGACTCTTTGCGATCCCATGAATCCCAGCACGCCAGGCCTCCCTGTCCATCACCAACTCCTGGAGTTCACTCAGACTCACGTCCATCGAGTCAGTGATGCCATCCAGCCATCTCATCCTCTGTCGTCCCCTTCTCCTCCTGCCCCCAATCCCTCCCAGCATCAGAGTCTTTTCCAACGAGTCAACTCTTCGCATGAGGTGGTCAAAGTACTGGAGTTTCAGCTTAAGCATCATTCCTTCCAAAGAAATCCCAGGGCTGATCTCCTTCAGAATGGACTGGTTCGATCTCCTTGCAGTCCAAGGGACTCTCAAGAGTCTTCTCCAACACCACAGTTCAAAAGCATCAATTCTTTGGCGCTCAGCCTTCTTCACAGTCCAACTCTCACACCCATACATAACCACAGGAAAAACCATTACTCCCAGCTATTTGAGACAATACAATGTTTAGAGTGCATGGATTGTATAATCTGGCAGATTGAGTTTGAGTTCTGGCTCTGCTATTTTCTAGCTTTCTAACTGTGAGATTGTAAGCAAGTTAGCTACACCTTCCATTTTAATTTTTCAGCTTTAAAAAATAGTTGCCAGCGTGACAAAACTTACACACATAACAAATAAAAAGGCACTTTTACTCTTTTGGTGCTCATTCATCATAACTATCATGATTATCCTTTAGTCGTGGCCATGCACCGGCCATCTCCTACCAACTCTTAAATATTTCAAATTCCTTGGGCAGCAATTACTTGTGAAAAGTGATGGAATAAACATAGGGTTTATTCTATTTTCCTAAAGTGAAAGAAAGTTAAGTCGCTCAGTCATGTCCGGCTCTTTGCAACCCCATGGACTGTAGCCTACCAGCCTCCTCTGTCCATGGGATTTTCCAGGCAAGAGTACTGGAGTGGGGTGCCATTGCCTTCTCCAAGAGATCTTCCCAATCCAGGGACTGAACTCGGGTCTCCCGCATTGTAGGCAGACACTTTACCATCTGATCCGCCAGCGAACGTGTTAAGGAAGAAATTATTTTCCTAAGATACATTTGAAATTAATCATGATATCTTTCTTGCTAAAAATGTAGTTTCTTATAAACTATTTATATAAATGACCTACACTCACTGCCCCTTCTTTAGTACCCCAGAGTTTCATGCTTTATTCCATTCTTCTAAAGGTCTCACTTATCAACAAAGATCAACTTTATGACCTTTGCTCATTCTCTCAGAAAGGGTTCAACAAATTCAGGGGCTGCAAAATCTGCCTGAGGCCTTCATTCACCCTTCAAAAGAAAACTGGAGCTCAGACTAGTGGAGCAATTTGTCTCACTAACTAGAGGATGGCCAGAGACACAGATCTGTTCCAAAGCAAGCCTTTTTTGCTCCCTTTTCATTACTAGTCAGTCACTGCTCTGTGGCACTCTGGTGACTTCCTCCATTGCTAATTCTCCTCTCTCCCCCTAACACCGGGCATTTCTCATGCTTCCACATGATATCTCCTAATGAATCATATCTAAATTTATACTTAATAAGAATAAACTTGTGAAAAAATTCAAAAGTGTATAATAAGAGATCAATGAATTTATCATTTTAAAATATACCCACAGTTTGAAACTAAACATTTATGAAAGTATAATTTATCTTTTATATAAAGCCTGTACCTTGATATGAATTGTTCCAAACTGTAAAATAATGACTGGTAATCTAAATATGAATGTGGGAATATCTGGCTAATGAACATATAAAAATCACAATACAATTAATATATAGCTGTGTAACAGAATAATATAGCTAGGATCACATGACCTGTGTCATTATGTGTAAACCATTTCCATTTCTCAAACTCTACTCCATGAGACTAGTTTAATCACTTTCATTAATGACATAATAAAGCTTGCAAGATGTGTGGATAAACATAGAAAATTTAAAAATTAGATGTATTTCCATCAACTTCTAATTTATCCTCAACATTTATTAATAATTTCTCTGATAGGTTTCCATTAACAGGGCATAAAAGAGAAGTACTGTTCATTCTTTTCATGCCCACCCACACAATCTACAGTCATTTGCAAAATGTATCCCCATCAAAACTTCTCCAGCACCACAATCCAATTTTCCCTGAAGCTTCATCTGCAGTCAGTTAATACGGAGTGTTTGGTTCTTTCCACAGAAAATGCTCTAGTTTTCTTCTAACTTCTTACTAAATTATATCATTCATACTGAAAAACCATACAAAACATGTGTTAGGTTGATGAATTTTTGAAAATAAAATACACTATATAAACAGAACAGTATGAAAAGTATGAAAAGGCACAGTATTAAACAATATGAAAAGGCAAAATGATATAACACTGAAAGATGAACTCCTCAGATGGGTAGGTGCCTAATATGCTACTGGAGAAGAGCAGAGAAATAACTCAGGAAAGAATGAAGAGGCTGAGCCAAAGCAAAAACAAACCCATTTATGGATGTGACTGGTGATGAAAGCAAAGTCCAATACTGTAAAGAACAATATTGCAAAGGAACCTGGAACGTTAGGTTCATGGATCAAGGTAAGTTCAATTCAGTTCAGTTCAGTCGCTCAGTCGTGTCCGACTCTTTGCGATCCCATGAATCACAGCATGCCAGGCCTCCCTGTCCATCACCAACTCCCGGAGTTCACTCAGACTCACATCCATCGAGTCAGTGATGCCATCCAGCCATCTCATCCTCTGTCGTCCCCTTCTCCTCCTGCCCCCAATCCCTCCCAGCATCAGAGTCTTTTCCAATGAGTCAACTCTTCGCATCAGGTGGCCAAAGTATTGGAGTTTCAGCTTCAGCCTGATTTCTTCCAAAGAACACCCAGGACTGATCTCCTTTAGAATGGACTGGTTGGATCTCCTTGCAGTCCAAGGGACTCTCAAGAGTCTTCTCCAACACCACAGTTCAAAAGCATCAATTCTTTGGTGCTCAGTTTTCTTCACAGTCCAACTCTCACATCCATACATGACTACTGGAAAAACCATAGCCTTGACTAGATGAACCTTTGTTGGCAAAGTAATGTCTCTGCTTTTGAATATGTTATCTAGGTTGGTCTTAACCTTTCTTCCAAGGAGTAAGCGTCTTTTAATTTCACGGCTGCAATCACCATGTGCAGTGACTTTGGAGCCCAAAAATTAAAGTCTGACACTGTTTCCACTGTTTCCCCATCTATTTCCCATGAAGTGATGAGACCAGATGCCATGATCTTAGCTTTTTTCTGAATGTTGAGCTTTAAGCCAACTTTTTCACTCTCCTCTTTCATTTTCATCAAGAAGCTTTCTAGTTCCTCTTCACTTTCTGCCATAAGGGTGGTGTCATCTGCATATCCGAGGTTATTGATATTTCTCCCAGCCCAGCATTTCTCATGATGTACTCTGCATATAAGTTAAATAAGCAGGGTGACAATATACAGCCTTGATGTACTCCTTTTCCTATTTGGAACCAGTCTGTTGTTCCATGTCCAGTTCTAACTGTTGCTTCCTGACCTGCATATAGGTTTCTGAAGAGGCAGGTCAGGTGGTCTGGTATTCCCATCTCTTTCAGAATTTTCCACAATTTATTGTGATCCACACAGTCAAAGGCTTTGGTACAGTCAATAAAGCAGAAATAGATGTTTTTCTGGAACTCTCTTGCTTTTTCCATGATCCAGCAGATGTCGGCAATTTGATCTCTGGTTCCTTTGCCTTTTCTAAAACCCAAGGTAAATTGGAAGTGGTCAAACAGGAGATGGCAAGAGTGAACATTGACATTTTTAGGAATCAGTGAACTAAAATGTACCAGAATGGCCAAATTTAATTCAGATGACCATTACATCCACTACTGTGGGCAAGAATCCCTTAAAAGAATTGGAGTAGCCATCACAGTCAACAAAAGAGACTGAAATGCAGTACTTGGGTGCAATTTCAAAAACAACAGAATGAAAACCACTAGACATTCAGCTATGACCTAAATCAAATCCATTACAATTACACAGTGGAAGTGACAAACAGATAGACGGGATTAGATCTGATAGAGTGCCTGAAGAACTATGGATGAGGTTTGTAACACTGTACAGGATGCTGTGATCAAAACCATCACCAAGAAAAAGAAATTCAAAAAGGCAAAATGGTTGTCTGAGGAGGCCTTAGAAATAGCTGAGGAAGGAAAAAAAAGCAAAAGGCAAAGGAGAAAAGGAAAGATATATCCATCTGAATGCAGAGTTCCAAAGAATAGCAAGGAGAGATAAGACAGCTTTTCTCAGTGATCAGTGCAAAGAAATAGAGGAAAACAATAGAATGGGAAAGACTAGAGATCTCTTCAAGAAAATTAGAGATACCAAGGGAACATTTCATGCAAAGATGGGAACAATAAAGAACAGAAATGGTATGGACCTAACAGAAGCAGAAGATATTAAGAAGAGGTGGCAACAATACACAGAAGAACTATACAAAAAAGAACTTAATGACCCAGATAACCACGATGGTGTGATCACTCACCTGGAGCTAGACATCCTGGAGTGTGAGTCAAGTGGGCCTTAGGAAGTATCACTACCAACAAAACTAGTAGAGGTGATGGAATTCCAGCTGAGCTATTTCAAATCCTCAAAGATGATGCTGTGAAAGTGCTGCACTCAATATGCCAGCAAATTTGGAAAACTCTGCAGTGGCCACAGGACTGGAAAAGTCAGTTTTCATTCCAATCCCAAAGAAAGGTAATGCCAAAGAATGTTCAAACTACTCACACAGTTGCATTCATCTCACGTGTTAGCAAAGTAATGCTAAAAATCCTTCACGCTAGTCTTCAACAGTACGTGAACAGAGAGCTTCCAGATGTTACAGCTGGATTTAGAAAAGGCAGAGGAACCAGAGATCAAATTGCCAACATCCACTGGATCATAAAAAAAACAAGAAAATTCCAGAAAACATCTACTTCTATTTCATTGACTATGCTAAAACCTTTGACTGTGTGGATCACAACAAACTGTGGAAAATTCTTCAAGAGATGGGAATACCAGACCACCTTACTTGCCTCCTGAGAAATCTGTATGCAGGTCAAGAAGCAACAGTTAGAACTGGACATGGAACAGCAGACTAGTTTCAAGTTGGGAAAGGAGAACATCAAAGCTGTATGTTGTCACCCTGCTTATTTAACTTATATGCAGAGTATATCATGCCAAATGCTGAGCTGGATGTAGCATAACCTGGAGTCAAGATTGTCAGGGGAAATATATATAACTTCAGATATGAAGACAATACCACGTTAATGGCGGAAAGCAAAGAGGAACTAAAGAGCCTCTTGATGAAAGTCAAAAAGGAGAGTAAAAATGCTGGCTTACTTAAAACTCAGCATTCAAAAACTGAAGATCATGACATCTGGTCCCATCATGTCATGACAAGTAGATGGCAGGTCAATGGAAACAGTGACAGATTTTGTTTTCTTGTGCTCCAAAATCACTGCAGATGGTGACTGCAGCCATGATATTAAGATGCTTGGTCCTTGGAAGAATAGCTATGACAAACCTAGACAGCATATTAAAAAGCAGAGACATTATTTGCCAACAAAGGTCCATCTAGTCAAAGCTATGGTTTTTCCAGTAGTCATGTATGGATGTGAGAGTTGGACCATAAAGAAACCTGAGTGCCAAAGAATTGATGCTTTTGAACTGTGGTGTTGGAGAAGACTCTTGAGAGTCCCTTGGACTGCAAGGAGATCCAACCAGTCAATCCTAAAGGAAATTAGTCCTGAATAATCATTGGAAGAACTGATGCTGAAGCAGAAACCAGTACTTTGGCCCCTTCATGCAAAGAACTGACTAATTGGAAAAGACCCTGATGCTGGGAAAGATTGAAGGCAGGAGAAGAAGGGGACGACAGAGGATGAGATGGTTGGATGGCATCACCGACTCAATGGACATGGGTTTGGGTAGACTCCAGGAGCTGATGATAGACAGGGAGGCCTGGCATGCTGCAGTTCATGGGGTCGCAAAGAGTTGGACACGACTGAACGACTGAACTGAACTGAATAGCACTCCACACAATGTATTTATGCTTTCTACTTTTGAAGAACATTTGGTGATAGTTTAGTTTATTATAAAGCTTTTAAGAACATCCTTGTCTTTGATATATTATATGTATGTACCTGTCTTTGATGAATATATGATATGTATAAATTGGTCAAGAAATTTAGTGTCTTAAAGTTTTTTTGTTTATCATCTATGAAAAAAAGAGTTTCACAAGATATAAGGTATTCAACCTAATCATTTTATAATTCTATAAAGATGACAAAGCTTCAGTCATCAACAAATTCATAGTAAGGGAAGATAGGATATATACTAAATAATAAAAAATCATACCAATTTCTTGCAAATATACTCAGAAATACAGAGCTACAAGAAAAAATGGTGTACTATCATTATAGCTCAAGAGAAGAAAACCTTATTTTTGCTGGAAAAATCAGGGAACACTTCATGAATACAGTAGCATTTGAAATACAACTTGAAGAGGATAAAGTTCAGACAGGAGATGGAGGAGAAATACTGAAGCAGAGTGGATACAATAAGCTCAAGAAGGGAAATGTAAGACAGTCTTATGGGAAAATGAGTCATCAAACATGATTGTAGCTTGGGATTTGTGAATGGAGGAAGTAGATAAGGTAATGGAGAGTAGGTAGAAGGTGCTTGGAATGCCAGAAGAATCAATAGTTATCTTAATTGAAAATGAAGTGTCATTGCAAATTATGGAAGAAAGTAGTGACATAACTATGGCAGATATCTAAAGACTAACCTGATAACTCTAGAAACAAGGAATTGTGAAGGGGAGGGGTGTGGATTAAAAAATAAGTTTGAAAATATCATAACATTTTAGATGGGGAGAAAGGGTTTTGAAGTAAAAAGTCACAAAGAAAAGAGGAGAGAAATATGTAATTTTCTAAGGACATAACTGAAAGAACTTGATATTTGTTTTGTTATGGAAGATAAGAAGTAGGGAGGCATCAAAAATAACTGCGATTTCAAGTCTAAATGGCAAGAGAAGTAAAAGGACAGGGAAAAAATTTATGTTTTCCTTAATAACTATCAACACAGGATCTACGCTTAAGCTGTTCATCTAAACAATATTTCTCAAAAAATATTATTGGAGACTTTAAATCTTTGTAGTTATTTGACACAAAGATTTCCACTATCAATTTAAAAAACAGTAAACAGCATATCATCCTCCTAAATATTTACATTTTACATAAACATGATAAAGTTCTAGGAAATAGTGTAGTGATATGTGTGTGTGTGTACATATGTGTGTATAAAATTATTAATTCTCATGGGCACTTATGTTGCAAGAGACAAAGTTTGGAGAGACAGGCACACATATGCTCCTGAACTTACTCTTACAAAGTAAGTTCATGGTGTAATAAATCTCTTTCAGGTAGATTAGTATCAGGTATTGGGAGGTCAGGGCTTCCCTGGTAGCTCAGTTGGTAAAGAATCTGTCTGCAATGTGGGAGACCTGTTTTTAATCCCTGGGTTGGGAAAATCCCCTGCAGGAGGGCATGGCAACCCACTCCAGTAATCTTGCCTGGAGAATCCCCATGGACAGAGGAGTCTAGCAGACTACAGACCATGGGGTCACAAAGTGTCAGACATGACTGAGCGACTAAGCACAGCACCAATCAGGAGGTCATCCAGGTGAACATATCTGAGGTGGGAAGATATCATCACTTTGCATAGAGCTGAGATCTATAAATGTAAATTTAGGAATCTCCTAACAGAGTAGATCATTGAGATTATAAAAGGAGATGGTTTTCAAGGGACTGGAGAAATTAATAGGATGTGGAAACAACAAAAGTCTACATTTTAAAGACTAATGCATAGAAGGAAGATTGAACTATAACTTGACAGAGTAGAAAACCTAAGGGAAAATTGTTTCAGAATGAGGTCTTCAAGTTACTCAGTAAGTTATGGAGATGTCACCTAAACATTTTAGTCTAAGACAAGTCTTTTTTTAAAATATAAATTTATTAATTTTAATTGGAGGCTAATTACTTTACAATATTGTATTGATTTTGCCATACATCAACATGAATCTGCCACGGGTGTACATGTGTTCTCCATCCTGAACCCCCCTCCCAACCTCCCTCCCCATACCATCCCTCTGGGTCATCCAAGTGCACCAGCCCCAAGATTCGTGTATCATGCATCGAACCTGGACTGGCGATTCATTTCACATATGATATTATACATGTTTCAGTGCCATTCTCCCAAATCATTCCACCCTCACCCTCTCCCACAGAGTCCAAAAGACTGTTCTATACATCTGTGTCTCTTTTGCTGTCTCACATATAGGGTTATCGTTACCATCTTTCTAAATTCCATATATATGCGTTAGTATACTGTATTGGTGTTTTTCTTTCTGGCTTACTTCACTCTGTATAATAGGCTCCAGTTTCATCCACCTCATTAGAACTGATTCAAATGTATTCTTTTTAATGGCTGAGTAATACTCCATTGTGTATATGTACCACAACTTTCTTATCCATTCGTCTGCTGATGGACATATGGAATTTCAGATTCTTCTCTTGACATCTCAATATTTAAGGGGAAATTCAGATCTGATACTCCACTTGGAAGTCCTAAGGCCACTGTCTCAGATTTAAACTCGCAGCTCTAAGGTGGCCTTAAATGTTCTAATGTTTATACTTGGAGGCAGAACACCTCAGGATAACACACTAATTGGCATAATGATTAGTTTTCTTGGTATACAGTAAATTCTTCTCACACAGAAAATGCTAGGCATTCTGGGGTCTGGCAGGAGAAGAGGAGGAAAGAAAATAGTGGTGGGTAAGAAGGAGCAACATTAATTTTTATCTAGACAAGTTGGGTAACTGGAGCTGAATTCCCAACTGGGCTAAAAAGAGAGAGAATAATGTGTTGGAAGGAAAGAAGAGTTAAGCAGAACAAATTATCCTGATTATACACACTAATCAAAATTATTCAGCTTTAGCAATTTAAATTCCACATGAGTTTGTCTAAAAAGTTCGTATATGGAATTAATAGGAATTTTTATATAAATTTTAGGTCAATAGTTATTTAGTAACAACAGCTGTTTAGATACTCAGAACGTACTCATGAAGTGTTTTCCATTGTTTAAATAAGCAAATATCAAGAAATAACGAATCCACTCTGGAAACGGAATATATTTTAAACAACTTGCATCTTTATCACCTCAGACGGTAAACGTCTGCCTGCAGTATGGGTACCCAGGTTCAATCCCTGGGTTGGGAAGTTCCCCTAGAGAAGGAAATGGCAACCCACTCCAGTCCTTTTGCCTGGAAAATTCCATGGACTGAGGAGCCTGGTGGGCTACAGTCCATGGGGTCGCAGAGTCGGACACAACTTCACTTTCACTTTCACCACAAAACAAATGTCCTTTATTCAACTTTCCTAAATATTTGATTCTTAAGACGGAGAAAATAGCCTTACAAGTGCACTGTATTGCATGCCTAATAGAATGTAGCATTTATTATGTTGGTGCAAAAGTAATTGTGGCTTTTGGACTTTACGTGGTTGTGAATTTAAATGATTATAACTGGGCTCAAACACATCTTTATTAATCAAAATAGGAACTCTGACAATCAACACATTTTTGGCAATAAGAAATGAATTTGCTCATTCCTATAGCATAAAAAGCCACACTTCAAGATTCCACAAACTCTTGGAAAGCATTTTCTTCCTCCTGCTGGTTGTGGACTTGCTTTCCCTGCAAAAAGTTGTCAAAATGCTTGAAGACGTGGTCGTTGGTTGATGAGAGGTCAGATGAATAGGGAAGATGAGGCGAAACTTTGTAGCCCAATCTGTTCAACTTTTGAAGCATTTGTTGTGTGATGTGTGGTCGGCCACTGTCGTGGAGAAGAACTGAGCCCGTTCTGTTGAGCAATGCCTGCTGCGAGTGTTGCAGTTTTCAGTGCATCTCATCGATTTGCTGAGCATAATTCTCAGATATAATGGTTTCACTGGGATTCAGAAAGTTGTAATGAATCAGATCATCAGCAGACCACCAAACAGTGACCATGACCTCTTTTTTTTGGTGGAAATTTGGCTTTGGGAAGTGGCTTGGAGCTTCTTCTTGGTTCAGCCACTGAGCTGGTCATTGCTGGTTGTCATATACAAACCACTTTTCATCACACATCACAATCCAATTGAGAAATGGTTCATGTTGTTGCAAAGAGTAAGAAAAGATGAAATTTCATAATGACAATTATTTTGATTTGTGGTCAGCTCATGAGGCACCCAGTTATTGAGCTTTTTCACCTTTCCAATTTGTTTCAAATGCTGTATGACCATAGAATGGTCAGCTGCTGAGTTCTTCAGTAACCTCTCATATAGTTATAGGAGGATTAGTTTCGATGACGGCTCTCAATTTGCTGTTGTCACCAGTCAATGGCCTCCCATTATGTTCCTCATCTTCAAGGCTCTCACCTTCTTTGCAAAACCTCTTGAACCACCACTGCACTATACATTTGTTAGCAGTTCCTGGGCCAAATGCATTGTTGATGCTGTGACTTGTCTCTTCTGCTTTATAACCCATTTTGAACTCAAATTTTAAAATCTGCTTGAATTTGCTTTTTGTCTACTAATAACAACATTACCATAGTCTAAAATAAATATAAAATAAACAGCAAGTTATAATAAGTCATTAGAAAAAACATAAAGCAAGAAAGGGGCCTGAAAATGATGTATAACATAACCACATTTATTAAGAATGTATTCCAATATCAAATGGCAAATTTCAACAATGCAAAAACTGCAATTACATTTGCACCGACCCAATATTTTTCCCTCCAAAAAAATAGATTTTTAGCACGTTTTAGAAAAGCTATCACAATAAAGTAAAATATCTTAAAATAACAAAACATGGAATATTTATGGCACTCAAGAATGATCTTTTTTCCCCTATACTATACAGTAGATTTTCATTAGTTGTCTATTTTATATATATCAATCCCAATTTCCCAGTTCTTTCCACCCTCCTCCCTGCCTTGATATCCACGTTTGCTATGTCTTCGTCTCTATTTCTGTTTTACAAATAGGCTCATCTGTACTATTTTTTCTAGATTCCACATATATGCATTAACATATCAATATGATATTTGTTTTTCTCTTTCTGATTGTCTTCGTCCTGTAGGACACTGTCTAGGTCCATCCCCATCTCTGCAAGTGGCACCATTGTACAATCTGTACTACATTAAAGTTACTCTTAAAAATGCATTCCAATATACAGTAGGTACAGACAATGTTTGATTCCACTTATACAAGGTACTGCTGCTGCTGTTGCTGCTGCTAGGTCGCTTCAGTCGTGTCCAACTCTGTGCGACCCCATAGACGGCAGCCCAGCAGGCTCCCCCGTCCCTGCAACTCTCCAGGCAAGAACACTGGAGTGGTTTGCCATTTCCTTCTCCGATGCATGAAGTGAAAAGTGAAAGTGAAGTCGCTCAGTCGTGTCCGACTCTTCGTGACTCCATGGACTGCAGACTACCAAACTCCTCCGTCCATGGGATTTTCCAGGCAAGAATACTGGAGTGGGGTGCCATCACCTTCTCCTATACAAGGTACTTAGAATAGTCAAATTCATGGAGTCAGAAAGTATATTGGTAGATGCCAGGGATGAGATGGGTGGGAGAAATTGGGACTTAGTGTTTCTTTGAACAGAGTTTCAGTTTAGGAAAGTGAAAAATTCAGGACATGGATGATGGTAAGAATTGTACAACAATGTGAATGTACTTAGTGCCAGCAAAATGCTTAAAAAGAGCATTGCCCTTAAATTCATGTTTAGTGAAATGTAGACTGTTTAATCTACAAATAACACAATTTTGAATAATAATGGCTTATGCTTGTGTGGAATCTCATGTCAAGGCCTTAAAATTTTTTTTTGTACATCCGTTATACCATCCTCTCACACAATATCCTTATGAAATAGAATGAAAACGATTTCATAGGTGAAGAAAAAAATTGACATTCAAGGGGTCACAATAAGTCAAAGGAAGAAACAGTGAGCAAGCATTTAAGTGTGGCTTCCGTTATAGCTCGCACCTTCGTAACAAACAACGTTAGGAGAACTTAATGTGGACGTCAAGGCAGTTATACAAGCATTCCTTGAGGTATAACTCATTCTCACTTGACAGTGTAGTCATCCAAATCATTTTTAAAAATTAGCTACTCACAATTATTTCATACACATGATACACATGAACATTCTCCTTTCTCGAGGTGAAGCAAGGGAAGACAGAGCACAAGTAAATGACTATGTGTTTTCTGAGCCACATGATTTACTGTGAGAACTATACAGCTTTGACATGTCACATGGAAAGCCCTTACTAGGAATTTTAGGATATAAAATACTGTCTTTAGAAGAATTAAACAGGAGGGAATAGAAAGGTAAAGTTCAGATGGTTACTTTGAAAATGTTTCTAAACTGAAGAGATTTGTTTCTCCCATAATATAAACTTCATTTTGCTAGGTAGCAGAAAGAACCTTGCAGATAATGAAGCACAAGATGTGGGTAAAATGCAGCCAAATGTGTGTGTATAGTGATACCTGGGTGTGATAATCCACACATGGTTCCCATCTGTTATTCCTTAATTTGCTCTCAGCTGTTTCAATAATGTGACATTGTTCATCACTTTTCAACCTTTTCAAAATATTTCTTTTCCTTTTTTTAAACTCACACCATCACAGTTATGTAATAGAACATTAACTATTCACTCAACAAGGCAACATTTTTGTGCCTAAGTTTCTCTAAGAGTAGATAAAGTGTTAACTATGAAGATATTTCTTGGGGTCAGACTCTATTCTAAGTAACATGAATAAGACAAGAAATAATTAAAGGAAGAAAACAAGACTACCTGAAAAATAAAATGAATTTCAGAAAAATAAAAGGGCCATTTTTTTTAAATTTTATTTTATTTTTAAACTTTACAATATTGTGTTAGTTTTGCCAAATATCAAAATGAATCCACCACAGTTATACCTGTGTTCCCCATCCTGAACCCTCCTCCCTCCTCCCTCCCCACACCCTCCCTCTGGGTCGTCCCAGTGCACCAGCCCCAAGCATCCAGTATCGTGCATCGAACCTGGACTGGCGATTCGTTTCATACATGATATTATACATGTTTCAATGTTATTCTCCCAAATCTCCCCACCCTCTCCCTCTCCCACAGAGTCCATAAGACTGATCTATACATCAATGTCTCTTTTGCTGTCTCGTACACAGGGTTATTGTTACCATCTTTCTAAATTCCATATATATGCGTTAGTATACTGTATTGGTGTTTTTCCTTCTGGCTTACTTCACTCTGTATAATAGGTTCCAGTTTCATCCATCTCATTAGAACTGATTCAAATGTATTCTTTTTAATGGCTGAGTAATACTCCATTGTGTATATGTACTACAGCTTGCTTATCCATTCATCTGCTGATGGACATCTAGGTTGCTTCCATGTCCTGGCTATTATAAACAGTGCTGTGATGAACATTGGGGTACACGTGTCTCTTTCCCTTCTGGTTTCCTCAGTGTGAATGCCCAGCAGTGGGATTGCTGGATCATAAGGCAGTTCTATTTCCAGTTTTTTAAGGAATCTCCACACTGTTCTCCATAGTGGCTGTACTAGTTTGCATTCCCAAAAAGGGCCATTTTTTGAAAAAAAATTAGGGGAATAAAAATGTATAATTTGAAGCATTAATTTCTGGAGATTATTAATAAGCATCATATAAAAACAATACGATTTGGGTAATACTGGAGTAAAAAACTTGTTTTACTGCAAGAATTCTAATATTCCTTATAAATCTCTAAGAGGAGAATAAGTATGACAGGAAGAATTTTCCAAACTTATTCAATGGTTTTGTTCAGAGTATCCCTGGGGAATAGTGCTCTACAGCAAAATAGCATTTAGGAAATACTGAGCTCAGGAGTTTGATTCATCCGTTTTGTCAGTTTTAACAACAGACCAGGGCAGTGACAGAACATCTTTACAAAATAAATGTAGTATGGTCTTTGACTCACTAGCCCTAACCAAGCTCTCAGCTACAAGCCTTTTCCACATACAGAAGCTTAGTTCTATGCTGCTGCTGCTACTGCTAAGTCGCTTCAGTCGTGTCCGACTCTGTGCGACCCCATAGACGGCAGCCCACCAGGCTCCCCCGTCCCTGGGATTCTCCAGGCAAGAACACTGGAGTGGGTTGCCATTTCCTTCTCCAATTCATGAAAGTGAAAAGTGAAAGTGAAGTCGCTCAGACGTGTCCGACTCTTCGCGACCCCATGGACTGCAGCCTACCAGGTTCCTCCATCCACGGGATTTTCCAGGCAAGAGTACTGGAGTGGGGTGCCATTGCCTTCTCCGCAGTTCTATGCTAGCCTTTCAGAAATTCTCCCTACTGGCAAAAATACTCTGCAACACTTCATGTGCCTTTGTATGCCCATGCCTTTGCTTATGCTGTGCCATCTTTTTTATGTCCTTTCTCTCTTCCACTTGCCTGTCAAAAAGCTAGTACTGCTCAGTGTTCAATAGTTCCTCCCTCTCCTGTCACCGTTCTTCATGTATGCTTCTCTTAAAGGCAGAAGTTTTCAAATGTGACTGTATTCCTAATGCATTAGGAATAATTACAGAGTTTTTAAAACACTTGTTCCTAAGTCTCATCCAGCAATTTTGATATAATAGGTGGGGATTTTTAATTCCCAAGTGACTGTAAAACAACCAAAGCTGAGAACCATTGCTTTGGAGTTCATGGTAATTTGTCTCTGTATTTTATAGACCTATATCCTAAAAAAAGGTGTAAGGTTTTTTAGAGGAGAAACAGCCCTCTTCATATTCATAGGTCCCCTGTACTCACAGAAATTTTTGAATGAAAAAATAAAATATCATATGCCCTCGCCTATTCATTTCTATAACAAAACAAAACAAGCTCATAGATAGCACAGATTGGTGGTTGCCAGAGGTGGGGAGGGGAAGAAATATATTGTTTTAAATAAAATTAATTACCAGTTTACTTAATTAACAACATTCATTTCACCTGAAAAAAATTATTTGGCTTATATTTCCAATGTTGATGCTAATCTCATTAAAAGGTTTTCCAAATTACTCTGCTTTTCCATTCCTATTGTATGTAAATTATATCATCAAGGAGAGTGGCTCCCAATCTAGCTATAAATTAGCAATAGACTGGGGAGTCAAAGCTTTCTACTTCCAGACCTACAGAAGCAGAATCTGAGGTTAGGACTTCAGAAGTTTGTTTTATTTTAGTTTAGTTCAGTTCAGTTTAGTTTTGTAAACAGTAATTCTAGTATCAATAGCAAACATTCATTCTATGAATCACTGATTTAAAAGAGGAATTTTATAATGTGCTGCTTTTATGAAAACATTAACTTATTATTGTACTGGTTTGGAGGGTCCAGTAATAGAAAACAATATAAATCTATCTCATAAAAAATAGATCCTTTTTAAAAGAATATAATCATAAATCCCTAGAAAAGACACATTATTGATGATACTTTATTATTCAAATGCAAGAGGAAGTATTATTTTATTTTACTATTTACAAGGCCTTTTTTCTACATCATAGTTTTAGTAGAACTGGAATAGAATTGCCCAAAATCATGTAATAAATTTTATTCAGCTTTTATTAAGATAACTAATTTTCTCAAGTCTGTTAGCATAACACAGTAAAAATCAATTCTCCAAAAGGAATTAGGAAAGTATAGGCCATCATTATGGGTTTAACAGCTCATGTTTTAGGCAATTAAGTGAAACTTTTTTAAGTTGTTTTTTTTTTTTTTTTTTACTTTTTAAACCAGTAATTTCAGGCATGCTATAACCTGAAGTCAGGTGAGCCACATTTGGCCTATTAGCCATCTAATGGACAACTGGACTTCACTATTCTGTTAATATATACATATATATATCCTATTCTCCCTGGTCACTCAGATAACTTTAATAGAATCAAAGGAAATTCAAATTATTGTTGTCTCTTCAATGGTTGAACTATAGATGGACTAAAGGAAAGAAGAATCAGAAAGAGTATACGTGCTTTCAGAGAGCATTAATTATATTAATCGACCCAGGCTTACGTGTTTCTTTTTATTAATGGCATCCACCCAATTCTGGGGTTGTCATGTAACTTTCTGATTTTTCCAATGGGAAGTAGAAAGGTGACTGAATCAGAGCCTTGAAAAGTGTGAGTTTATGCTTCTTCTCATAGATTCCTGTTAGTACCATGAGAACATGTCCAGGTTAATCTGCTGAAGGGATAAAAGGGACACAAGTTGTATGGATATAACCAAGGTCCTCCTAGACCAGCCAACTCACAGGAAACTCATCATCTGGCCACAGATGCATGAGAAAGCTCCATTGAAATCTATCAAGTTTGATACAGATTACCGAACCTCTTGGCTTAATCTGTAGACTCATGTCATTTTAAGTCGCTATGATTTGTGTGTGTGCTTAGTCAAGTCTGATGCTGTGTGACTCTGTGGATTACAGCCCACTAGGCTCCTCTGTCCATGGAATTTTCCAGACAAGAATATTGGAGTGGGTTGCCATTTCCTGCTCCAGGGGATCTTCCCAACTCAGGGATTGAACCTGCGTCTCCTGCATTGAAAGGCAGATTCTTTACCACTGTGCCACCTGAGAAGTCCATTAGGGAGATTTATAAACATTAAAACAGACACAATTGTCTTCAGTGTTTGAAAGGTTGTGCTGTTATAGACAGCATTTGGATCCTTCGAGTGCCAGTTCTACTAAGAGAGAAGAAAAGATTGTATTGATAGAAAGACAGATTTCCATTTGACAAAGTGCTTTCTAACAAGTCATAGATTTTCAAGGATAGGGCTATAGACATTGAATTCCCTGATTCTAGGATGATTCACGGAGAAGGCAATGGCACCCCACTCCAGTACTCTTGCCTGGAAAATCCCATGGGCGGAGGAGCCTGGTAGGGTGCAGTCCATGGTGTCGCTAAGAGTCAGACATGACTGAGCGACTTCACTTTCACTTTTCACTTTCATGCATTGGAGAAGGAAATGGCAACCCACTCCAGTGTTCTTGCCTGGAGAATCCCAGGGACAAGGGAGCCTGGTGGGCTGCTGTCTATGGGGTCGCACAGAGTCGGACACGACTGATGTGACTTAGCAGCAGCAGCAGCAGGATGATTCAAGATGGGGCTAAAATGAATCTATTTTATTCATTTAATCATTATATGTTTCTTCATCTATCCCTTTAGTGCTACAGAATTATGTACATATTATCAGTACAAGTGTGTTGTAGATTATAGTGGCTTTCTTATTCTTTAACTGGCATTAGAAACAAGAGCCATGTGCCCATTCCTCTAGTCATCCTCTTGGATATAGTTGCCAGAATTCTCAGTCAAGATTTACCCCCATAATTCACCCTGAAAATGGAGACATAACCATTATGTGGACCTAAGGAAACAAATTATTCTTTGTGCTATCATTCATTCGTTTTAAAAGTCATCAGCTAACAGACTGCAGTTGGATTTTGTCTAGTCTATCAGTGTTTTTTAAAAATGTGAGACCAAATGCTTTTTGCTTTTCATCTATCACAGTTCCCAACATTTTCTATTTCAAACATTTATAATACTGACCTGGTTCTTTTAGGTATTTAAGTTTAAAGACTGGGTAAGTTCTTACTTTTCATACTGTTCACTGGGGTCTCAAGGCAAGAATACTGAAGTGGGTTGCCACTCTATTCTCCAATGGACCATGTTTTGTCAGAACTCTCCACCATGGCCCATCCACTTTGGGTGGCCCTACATGGCAGGGCTCATAGTTTCATTGAGTTAGGAAAGGCTGTGGTCCAAGTGATTAGTTTGGTTAGTTTTCTGTGATTGTGGTTTTCATTCTGTTGGCCCTCTGATGGATAAGGATAAGAAGCTTATGGAAGCTTCCTGATGGGAGAGACTGACTGAGAGGGAAACTGGGTCTTGTTCTGACAGGCAGGGCCATGCTCAGTAAATCTTTAATCCAATTTTCTGTTGATGGGCAGGGCTGTGCTCATTCCTTGTTGTTTGAAGTGAGGCCAAACTATGGTGGAGGTAATGAAGATAATGGCGACCTCCTTCAGAAGGTCCCATGCATGCACTGTTGCACTGAATGCTCCTGACCCTGCAGCAGGCCACCACTGGCGCACACTTCTGCCAGAGACTCCTGAACACTCGCAGGAAAGTCTGGGTCAGTCTCTTGTGGGGTCACTGCTCCCTTCTCCCAGGTCCTGGTGCACACAAGCTTTTTGTTTGTGCCTTCCAAGAGTCTGTTTCCCTAGTTCTGTGTAAGTTCTGACAGCTCTATGGTGAAGTAATGGTGACCTCCTCCAAGAGGGCTTATGCCATAACCCACATCTGCTGCACCCAGAGCCCCTACCCCTGTGGCAGGCCACTGCTGACCCATCATACCTTGGCAGGAGACACTCAAATACAGTTCTGGCTCAGTCTCTGAACAGTATGAAAAAGCAAAAAGATAGGACACTGATAGATGAACTCCCTAGGTCAGTAGGTGCCTAATATGCTACTGGAGATTAGTGGAGAAATAACTCAAGAAAGAATGAAGGGATGGAGCCAAAACAAAAACAACACCCAGTTGTGGATGTGACTGGTGATGAAAGTAAAGTCCCATGATGTAAAGAGCAACACTGCATAGGAACCTGGAATGTTTGGTCCATGAATCAAGGCAAACTGGAAGTGGTCAAACAGGAGATGGCAAGAGTGAACGTTGAAATTCTAGGAATCAGTGAACTAAGATGAACTAGAATGGGTAAAATAAACTCAGATGACCATTCTGTCTGCTACTGTGGGCAAGAATCCCTTAGAAGAAATGGAGCAGCCATCATAGTCAACAAGAGAGTCCGAAATGCAGTACTTGGATGCAATCTCAAAAACAACAGAATGATCTCTGTTCGTTTCCAAGGCAAACCATTCAAAATTACAGTAGTCCAAGTCTATGCCCCAACCAGTAATGCTGAAGAAGCTGAAGTTGAATGGTTCTATGAAGAACTACAAGACCTTCTAGAACTAACACCCAAAAAGATGTCCTTTTCATTATGGGGGACTGGAATGAAAAAGTAGGAAGTTAATAAACACCTGAAATAACAGACAAGTTTGGCCTTGGAGTACAAAATGAAGCAGGGAAAATACTAACAGAGTTTTGCCAAGAGAATGCACTGGTCATAGCAAACACCCTCTTCCAACAAAACAAGAGACAACTCTGCACATGGACATCACCAGATGGTCAATACCAAACTCAGATTGATTATATTCTTTGCAGCCAAAGATGGAGAAGCTCTATACAACCAGCAAAAATAAGACCAGGAGCTGACTGTGGCTTGAACTCCTTATTGCCAAAGACTGAAATTGAATAAAGTAGGGAAAACCACTAGACCATTCAGATGTGACCTAAATCAAATCCCATTCCATTATACAGTGGAAGTGACAAATAGATTCAAGGCATTAGACCTGATAGAAAGCCTGAAGAAATATGAATGGAAGTTCATGACACTGTACAACAGGCAGTGATTAAGACCATCTCCAAGAAAAAGAAATGCAAAAAGGCAAAATGTTTGTCTTACAAATAGCTGAGAAAAGAAGAGAAGCTTAAAGCAAAGGAGAAAAGGAAAGATATACCCATTTGAATGCAGAGTTCCAAAGAACAGCAAGGAGAGATACAAAAGCCTTCCTCAGTGATCAGTGCAAAGAAATAGAGGAAAACAATAGAATGGGAAAGACTAGACATCTCTTCAAGAAAATTAGAGATACCAAGGGAATATTTCATGCAAAGATGGGAACAATAAAAGACAGAAACAGTATGGGCCTAACAGAAGCAGAAGATATTTAGAAGAGGTAGCAAGATTACACAGAAGAACTATACAAAAAATATCTTCATGACCCAGATAACCACAATGCTGTGATCACTCACCTAGAGCCAGACATCCAGGAATGCAAAGTCAAGTGGGCCTTAGGAAGCATTACTAAGAACAAAACTAGTGGAGGTGATGGAATTCCAATTGAGCTATTTCAACTCCTAAAAGACGATGCTGTGAAAGAGATGCACTCAATATGCCAGCAAATTTGGAAAACTCAGCAGTGGCCATCGGACTGGAAAAGGTCAGTTTTCATTCCAATCCCAAAGAAAGGCAATGCTAAAGAATGTTCAAACTACTGCACAATTGCACTCATCTCACACGCTAGCAAAGTAATGTTCAAAATTCTCCAAGCCAGGCTTCAATAGTACGTGAACAGTGAACTTCCAGATGTTCAAACTAGATTTAGAAAATGCAGAGGAACCAGAGATCAAATTGCCAACATCTATTGGATCACTGAAAAAGCAAGAGAGTTCCAAAAAAACATCTACTTCTGCTTTTTTTTAACTACACCAAAGCCTTTGACTGTATGGATCATTCTTCAGGAGATGGGAATACCAGCCCATCTGACCTGCCTCATGAGAAATCTGTATACAGGTCAGAAAGCAGCAGTTAGAACTGTACATGGAAGAACAGACTGGTTCCAAATTAGGAAAGGAGTATGTCAAGGCTGTATATTGTCACCTGCTTATTTAACTTACATGCAGAGTACATCATGAGAAATGCTGGGCTGATTGAAGCACAAGCTGGAATCAAGATTGCTGGGAGAAATATCAATAACCTCAGATATGCAGATGACACCACCCTTATGGCAGAAAGTGAATAAAAACCAAAGAGCATCTTGATGAAAGTAAAAGAGGAGAGTGAAAAAGTTGGCTTAAAACTCAACATTCAGAAAACTAAGATCATGGCATCTGGTCCCATCACTTCATGGGAACTAGATGAGGAAACAGTGGAAACAGTGGCAGACTTTATTTTGGGGGTCTCCAAAATCAGTGCAGATGGTCACTATAGCCATGTAATTAAAAGACGCTTGCTCCTTGGAAGATAAACTATGACCATCTTAGACAGCATATTAAAAAGCAGAGACATTACTTTGCCAACAAAAGTCCATCTAGTCAAAGGTATGGCTTTTCCCATAGTCATGTGTGGATGTGAGAGTTGAACTATAAAGAAAGCTTAGCGCCAAAGAATTGATGCTTTTGAACAGTGGTGTTGAAGAGTCCCTTGGACTGCAAGGAGATCCTACCAGTCCATCCTAAAGGAAATCAGTCCTGAATATTCATTAGAAGGACTGATGCTGAAGCTGAAACTCCAATACTTTGGCGACCTGATAGGAAGAGTCAACTCATTAGAAAAGACCCTGATGCTAGGAAAGATTGAAGGCAGGAGGAGAAGGGGATGTCAGAGGATGAAGTGGATGGATGGCATAACCAACTCAATGGACATGAGTTTGAGCAAGCTTCGGGAGTTGGTGATGGACAAGGAAGCCTGGCATGCTGCAGTCCATGTGCTCTCAGAGAGTCGGACACAACTGTGCAATTGAACTGAACTGAAGTTCTTACTTATGACTCACATTCTATCAAAAGTTATAGGAAATACAGAGATTCAATACAGATTCTAGCCTCAGGAATCCTATGGTTTTGGAGAAGAGGTGATTTCCTTAGGTAACTATAATAGGTTGAAGTAAAACACACAGTGAAAGAGATACAGAGAAAATGAGATGGGTCACCGAATTAGAAACAATTGGATGCAGCTGGATTGTGAAGCCAACGCGTAATTAGTGGGCAGAGAAATTACAGACTTCTTTTTATGTTGTTTCTCAAAGACATCACCACTGGAATTATTATAAGCATTTGAAATCTTCATTAGAGATTCCCGACAAACAGGTGGTCCAGATTGTCACATGTCCCTGCTTTCATCCAAATTTTAATTTAATGATACAATTTAAAAAGTTACTTGACCTATTAGAATTTTCTTTTCATTCCTTAATTAGGACTTAGAAAATCACCACATTTGTATGTTGAAGATAAATTCCTATTGTTTTTTATTACCAGTGGTCTCTAAACAATTTATTGTAAGCTCTTTGATCCTTAAAAGTGTCAAATTAAATATTGATATTTTTAAAGCTGAAGTGATGATTTTCATAATAAAAGTCCAAGACTTTCAATGCCTACCAAACACTTGATTAATGAATATATAATTAATATTTAAATATCTGTTTTGATTTAATAAACAATATGCCTAAAAATATCATCTTAAGATCCTAAAAGGTAGAGTCATCAAAATAGCAAAAATAGACACAAATTTGACTCAGAATTCACACTTCTTCATAACAAAAATATGACTCTAACAAAGCACGCTTGGGATGTTTCAAAGATAACTCTGGAAGCTTTATCATCTTTTCCTTCAAATGCACTGTAGACTTGCCCCTACACTTCAGCAGCTCCAATTCAGGAAATGTTGGATTTTGCTCAATTAAAGATCATGTCCAAGTGGACTTAATCAAATATATAAATAAACTGAAGTTTTCCCATGAGAACTATCAAAATTATGTCATGTCGAGTCACAGAACCAGAGACTAATGCAGACTTCTTTAACCTTCTTCTCTATAAACCAACAGGTCATTGTTAAGCTTACTATTATTTTTTCATTGCTGTTATTATTATTTTTCATTGCTTTTTACCTGAACACTATAAGTAATAGGTGGATTATTTCAAATAAAAATTTTCAAGATGATATAAATCATAAAATTATCCCCACTAGACCATTTTACCTGCATAATCTTGATTTTCCTCATTTCAAACATTACAAACATTTGAATAGCAGTTTCTAAACAATACCAATATCCAAGATAAATGCAAACAGCACCAAACATCTCTAGCTTAGAAAATAGGACTTGCATAGCTCCCTAGTGAGAAGTGCTTTCTTATGTTTTATTTATTCCTTGTTCCTGGATCCATGTGTGTGTGTGTATGTTAATCACTCATTCATGTCTAACTTTTTGCAACCCCATGGACTATAGCCCTCCAGGCTCCTTTGTCCATGGAATTTTCCAGGCAAGAATACTGGAGTGGATTGCCATTCCCTTCTCCAGGGGATCTTCCCAACCCAGGGACTGAACCTGGGTATCCTCTATTGCAGGCAGATTCTTTACCATCTAAGCTACCAGGGAAGTCCTATATCCAAAATTATTATTTATGAATTTAATACTTCCTCATGAAGTTGCCCTGAAGATTATATGCTTCTTTCTTGTCTAAAAATATGCTAAGATTCTAATGAATGGTAGCTCTTGGTATTAATTTTAATATCTACTGCTGCTGTTGCCACTAATTATAAGTTTATTGGAAATAATTCAAATTTTTGTAAATTGTGGATGAAGTAATACTATGGGAGTAGATTACTCATTGCCTGACTTCAAAATATTTACCAAATTACAGTTTATTTGTGATGACCACTTAGAAATTAGAGCTACTTTTATCACAACTGGAAAAAAAAAGGCTCAACAATGTCTAAGATGTTTTCTTGATAAATATTTCCTGCCTTACATTCAAATGTATTGTTGTTTTACTCTGACCTTCGTAATTTATTTTGAAGATCAGTTTGTAATTATTTCTTCCTTAAAAGTCACACAATGACTTCTGACTAGCAGCAACAGTATCTTGACAACAAAAATACTAATAAATGTCTGTTATAAAATATTTTTGTTCTATTAATTAGCATTGTGTCTGATAATGTCATAAACTTTAAATTCATATCACTATGTCTATTTTCCAAAAGTATTTTTCACTTTCATAGCAAGTAGAAATAAATGCAATTATTTTGTTCTATCAATTAATTGTCACTTACTTTAAAATTATCATTTATTAAAGAAAACCCTTGAGCCTAAATTTCCAGTATATGACCATATAACCATTGCAAGTCAATTCAATTTCCTTTTTCTCTCTTAAATAAATGAATTCACAATCACTTGTCTTAGAAACAAAAACTGGCAAAATATGTTCATATACATAAAGTTGTGGGAGAAGGCAATGGCACCCCACTCCAGTACTCTTGCCTGGAAAATCCCATGGACAGAGGAGCCTGGTGGGCGGCAGTCCATGGGGTCTCTAAGAGTCGGACATGACTGAAGCAACTTAGCAGCAGTAGCAGCAGCATATAAAGTTGTATTAAGTTTTGGATTCGATTTACATAGAACTTTTTCTTAGGAGAAAATACATTTCATATAAGAAAAGGTATTTAACATACTCTACTACTGCCATAGTTAATAAATTTTTTCTATGTAATTTTCACTCTGATAACTTTTTAATATATACATTTCTATCTAAATCACACATTTTTGGGTGGGTGTGTATGTGTGTGCATTCAGTCGTGTTTGACTCTTCTCGACCCCATGGACTGTAGCCCGCTAGGCTCCTCTGTCCATAGGATTTCCCAGGCAAGAATACTGGAGTGGGTTGCCATTTACTCCTCCAGGGGATCTTCCCAACCCAGGATTTGAACCTGCATCTCCTGAGTCTCCTGCATTAGCAGGCAGATTCTTTACCACTGAGCCACCTGGGAAGCCCCAATATATTATACTACTTCACCAGTTAATTTTTTTATGTAATTTTCACTCTGATGACTTTGTACTAAAATTTCTGGCTAAAGTACACATTTTTTGTTGAGGAAGTGTTAAAAAGAAATTAAAGCATAGAATGTCAAAAACACATTTATGAGATGAAAATGGCAATATCGATAATGTATTAGCAATACAATTTCTTTAAATTTTGAAGTGAGTTTACACTTTATATTACTTGTTCCCATTTTCTATTATTCCCAAAACACTGAAGTAAATGGCTCTGAAACACTGAGTAGAAAACTGTCTAGAAAACTATTGTAAATCGGCAGAGTGGTCAGGTGTCCCACCTTATTACTGTTTAAAAACTTTTTTAGAAAATCAGTAATATTACTGATTACTTATTCCTATCTGAAAGTCAGGAATGTGGTGTCATCTGCAACTTCTGAACTAGCTTTGACACCGATGTTACCACTGAGCTTAAATGTGGGGCTAAATAAAAATGATTATACTCCAAAAGGTATACAATTTTAAATATTTAATAGATATTTTATGCTACTTCTCTATAAAGCATAGATCACAACCTTGAAACAAGAATTCAGACCCATCAATAGGGTACTAATCATCCCCATTCGGTACACAAACAAAATTAGGACTGCCTTTCTTTTCCTAGGCATCTCACTGCTTTCTACATCTCCATGTGAAGAGAATATGCCTGCCAAAAACACACTCAGAATTCCTCTGCTAACAGCCACTTGTAAAAATAAAACTCTGAAAAGGCATAAAGAGAAGAAACAGCATGTTCTAAATGCTGTGAAGAACCCAACATGATTTTCATTGGTCTTGGGCCCTGGCAGCCATTCGACCCGCACTTTACTGTCTCAGCTCCTGGATGCATGGACCACTTCTCAGTACTGCGGCTGAGCAAGAACCAGTTGCATGATTTCATTTGTGGCTTTTTCGTGCTACTTCTAATGAAAAGTCACCACAAAAATAACATCCACTTTTGAACCCTGAAAGAGGTTCAAAAGCTTGTTGGTTCCAAAGAACACTAAATAAGGCTTAACATGTAAGAAAAAAGTTTCAATTTATTTTTTTAATTCATTTTTCCTACATACTTCCAGAAAGACTTTGAAGCAACAAACAGGAAAAAAAGATGCATATATAGTAGAATTTGATAAAAAATAAAATATCAAATCAAGTGGGGGGAGATAATTATAACAAAAACCCAGACTTGTATATTTCATAGCAGTGTAATTCAGGTAAGAATTATTTTCACTGATGCAGTTTTATTAGGAGAAATAGATTTTTCTTGGTATCAAAGCTTAAGATTGAGTAATATTCTGAGAATATAGAAAGTTCACTAAGCCATATGAGCATGCAGTAAGATGGAAGTATCTTCAGCAATTGTTTTACTGAAGTTAGACAAAGGTACTTCATCTGAAATGTTCTATAAATTGATGAATCTTTTTATATAAAGAGATTAATTGTAATTCCTAGAGATCAAACTCTGTGGTAACAGAAAAAGAAGTTTTTAAACATCTAAAGAATGTGTGTATCAGAGAGCTCTACTATTAAGTGCTGATTCAAATCTCAGATTTTTAAAGATCTATACAAATTCATTTTCTAAGTGCTGAGGAACAAACAGTGTTGTTGACGGAAAACACATTAATATATGTTTTGTAATAGTGTTTCCTTCCTGGAAAATTATAAAGCCTAAAGTGTTTCTCTTGAATAAAGGGAGAGTGATTTCTCTGTACAAGTCTGAGCTGCAAGAACATCTGCAGAGTGACCCACAAAATGTGTCTGAGATGCATCATTTCTGTATGTTCCAGGCTGAACAGTCTCATTTATCCCAAAGCAACATGCAAAACGTATGAAACACGCGCGTACAGACTCCAGCCTTGGCCAGAAAAGAAGCTTTGCCTTTGTTCCTCGCTTCACAGATCTGACATGAAAATGTGTATCTAAATTTTCCATGGAAGACTTTTAAAACATGGATTTGATAACCTCACTGTGTGAAATGATTTGGGAATTGGCATTGTGGGAGACCAAGACATTCTTAGAGACAGTTTCTAAATAGCATATAAAGCTCCTCCCAGCCTTCCCAATAGCATACCAGCCATGGAATTTCAATATTCATCATCTCCTCTAAAACCTCTCAACTAATTTTTTATACTTGATGGATGATTTTTATTATTTGAAATTTAGGGAGATCATGCTGATGAAAAATTGACATTAATTCTGTCTCAAAAATGAAATTTAAAAGAAAATCTTTCTCTTAGCAGAAACTAAGACAACATTGTAAAACAACTGCCCTCCAATGAAAACTAATTAAAAAATTAGAAAATGAAGGAAATATAACACTAAAAAATAATAATAATATTTAAAATATTGCTCTTATCATTCTCAGTTCACTTAGGGGCCAGAATTAGTTTTCACTGAAATTTGTCTTTTCCATTATAATTTCCCAGGATGTTGTTATCTTCTTTTTGGTACCCATCACCTGCCTGTGTCATGGTTACCTAGATATACACTAGATGATATGCTTTGTAAGGGTAAGGTTGCTTTTTTGTTATTGTGTCTGGCCTCTCCAATGGTGCATGCATACGTTGTGTCTGACTCTTTGTGACCCCACTGACTGTGACCCACTCTGTCCTTGGAATTTTCCAGGCAAGAATACTGGAGCGGGTTGCTGTCTCCTACTCCAGGGGATATTCCTCACCCAAGGATCAAACCCGCATCTCTTGCATTTCCTGAATTGGCAGGTGGATTCTTTACCACTGGCGGCCTCCCCAATGCCTTCCCCTAGATATGGTCATGTCTAATCGAGCAGAGAATGACAGGTGAATTGAATTAAAGCTGTGGGTTCAATTGCAGAAGAAAGTAGGCTGTATATAGAAATTTGAATGGTGTCAATATGTCAGATGTTTCTTAAAAAAAAAAAAAATTCTAGGCTGATTTCTTAAAGACTAAAATTTTAAATGAGTTTTTAATAAAAAATACCAAAGATATTTCACAAAATTTCTATTAAACTTGTAACTAGCACATATGAAACAATCTAGCACAGATTTGCTTACAGATTGAGAACAGGTGTGCAAATCTCTTAGGCAGTGGGGTGCACACATACTGTACATATTGAGAAGGAAAAGTCTGACCAGAAAAGGAAGTCTAGAAAGATGTCTCAGTGTGAAAGGCTGGACAGCTCAGGGGAAGGCCAAGGGAACAGGGGAGCTGGGAAAGGAGGCTAACAAAGAAAATAAAGTGGGACATGGGATAAGAGCCAAGGTGCCAAGGAAGAGAGTATCAGTCGTTCAGTCATGTCCAGCTCTTTGTGACCACATGGACTGGGTCTGTAGCCCACCAAGCTCTCTATCCATGGGATTCTCCAGGCAAGAATACTGGAGTGGGTTGCCATGCCTTTCTCCAGGGGATCTTCCTGACCCAGGGATAGAATCCAGGCCTCCTGCATTGCCGGCAGATTTTTTACTGCCACCAGAGTAAAAAATGGTGGCTCTCTAGTCTGAGCCACCAGAGAAGCCCAAAGATGCCAAAGTAAAGCTTAACCCATTTCTCAGCTTGCCCAAAAGCACAATTAGCTATTAGAAAGCCCATGCTGCATTTCACTAAAGAACAGCCTAAAACTTTCTCTGAGAAAGTATGTCTAGTCATTTGGATCTTTTAAGATACTCTCCACCCTTCTTTCCTTCATAACATTCATATCTTGATAAAAGCAAAGCCAGCTGTCAATATGCCAGTAGACCCATGATCCCACATCTGGCCTTAATCTGTTTTCATTCGGGAACCCATTTCAGCACTTGCTTGAAATAATTGCCTGGTAAACGTACATCCTCTTTGGTAGCTGTTTTCTCTTCTAGATCATCAGCATCATGAAACAATCATTTGAATTTACCAAACTGTATTCTAATCATCTGGACAAAGAATCCCACCTTCCACAAAGGATCTGCTCTTTATATGAAAGAGAAGCACACTTGAATTGCAATTCCCCTGAGAGTGGCACCTTAACACATAATTCGTCAGGAGCGGACAAGGATTTGGCATTAAAGCAGTGAGCGACCACCTGCAGGAACAGTTCCACCATGGAGTAACACACTTAGGTTGATGGCTGAGTGGATCTGATTTTATCCAATATGGCCCTGCCTGCCTGAACTTCTGTAGGTACCCTCTTTAAGTGATGTCTCAGTTTGGAATTGTCTGTGCAACTTTCATGCCTCCTTGAAGTCATACATGCACTTGGAAAGAAAATAGTAGTGAACTGCACAGGAACTGAAAGAACGTTTCCAGCGCCTGCCACAGGAAACACGGGAGGTGAACACACATTTTGGATTTTTGGTTTAATTTACAAATGCATATTTAAATAGACACATAATATTAAATGTGTAATGTAAATTTGAAAATATCTTCAAAAGATTTTAAAACAGATTTGAGCCAGCATTTTAAGCATTATGAAAGTATATTGATATTACTAGCAATATTGTAGTAATAATTAATTAATACATAAGAATGGAAACATTTTATATATAATTCTATTCCTTGAAGTCCCACTCATTATTTAACAACCATACGATGTCAGGAATTTCATCCATAAACTTCTACAATCCTGTAGTTAATTCAAGATCAACAGCCAGTGACTACAACTTAACATTTAGTATTGTTAACATGTGATATCTTTGCTATATTTAAGATATTATTTGGGGGGAGGCCCAAATTTGATATATGGTTAACTTTAATTCCAAATTCTGGATTCTAAATTACATAACAGGTAACTAAAAAATCAAGACAGACGAAATTACAGTCTCTTACTGAAAGAGTCTCTTCCCCCCTCAAAATAAAACCTTAGCCCAATCTGTTATGCAAGATCTATATTCTGCCTGGCCAAAGATTCCACCCCAGTGCAAAATATCTCCTATTGCCCTGCTGTTTCCTTAACTGCTAAACAGATACTCCTAAATTAGAGTAAAATGTACATAGTATAGTACAATAGCCATCAAGTTCAAATTTGTCTCCCCATACATTACTGCAAAGAAGTGTAGCATTCACAGAACTAAAATACTACTTCTGAGAGAAATCAGTTGAAAGAACCACACATTTCCCATTTACAGGGCTATGCAACCACTAGAAACAGCGAGGGGTTGCATAATGTTTCAGAAGTTCTTCTAGTGCTATGTCACTGAACTACACGAAAAGCTAATATGTTTTTAAAATACATTTTGAAAAACTGATAAAAGCTTGTGCATAGGGTTTCAGAAAATAAAAGAACTCCTTCAGTATGCATGAAGTTACACTTTTGGCACAGTCTTTAATGCTTTGTTATAACTCAGTGCCAGAATTCACAAGTTAAGGATGAAAAAGAAATTATTTTTCCTGATAGCCCTGGAGCCATCTAGGATACATCATGACTTACCTAAAGATGGGTCTTTGGAGATGTTTCCTCCTGATTGTGACATGGTCATCCATTTAAAGGTGAAAGTTTAGCTTGTTCCTGGAAACCACTCCAGAAATCCAGGGAGAGAATGTGGAAGCTTATTCTGATCTATTGTCCTGCAAGGAGCCCAGAAGGCAAAAGTAGTTTCCTCTTTCTCTTTTTGGGTGCTGGGAGAAAACTTCCCTGCTCTCTGCCAGCTGAGCAATGTGTCCATAGAGGCCACATAAGACAGGCACGATGGGGCACTCCCCCACAGAGCAGGGTGTGCAAAAACACCAAGAGTCACGTTGACATGGGCAAGAGAAGTGCACGGGACCCTCGGAAACGGAACAAAACAAACAGAAGCCTTCCTGCCCCTGTGGCACCCAGGTAGGAGCTCCCTAAGTTATCGCAGCCATGAGAGCACTCCTTCCACATGCTGGTCAAGCTCGGAAAAGCTAAGTCCCTCCCTGTCTTTAAAACAGCCCGTTCAGAGGCTCAACTTTTTTTCTTCAAAATAAAAGTTGTACAGCTGGTTCAGCAGTCCCATGTGAGTACCCTCAGAAAGTTTGTTCTGTTAAAATAAGAACTGTATACAAATTAATGAAGAGGGGTGGGCTGAAGCTGCATGGCTGGCTTTGCTCTGAGAGATTATAATTATTTTACAATCTTGCTTTTATTCATGCTGGATGAAGTGTGGAGATAACTCATCATTTTTGGCACTCATAACCTAATAACCTACACTTGGCTAAAGTCAAAGATGCCATTTCAACTGATAGAAACCTTGTGAAGCTGGCCAGAGCTACAAAAGTTAGAAAAACAAAAATTGCTCAATTCCATCAGTGACACTGTACCCAAATGCAGCTTTTCAACTAAGAAAGGACACTGCAAAAAGACATGAAAACACACACACACATCACATTTTTTTTTAGTCCCCAAAACTCCCTAGGAACCTAAAGTTTTTATATTATAAAATAAAATTTTAATTTATGAAAATAAAAAGGAAGAAAAGCAAGTTTAAGAGAGAAGTTGTAAACAACTGAAAATAAACATTAAAAATTGTTTTACTTGGAAGACAGACTCACACTGCAGGGACTTTTGTTCAAGTTACAAATAAGGTGAATCCTCATATTTTAATATAACATTCTGGAGACATTCTTGTATTTAAATCACTAACAAATTTCTTCTCAATCAGTAATGTCATGAGATTCCAGGCTAGAGGTTTGTTATGAAAAAAAAAAAATTCTCAAGTCATGATTAAATGTTTTAAAAGTACACGTGTTAAAAGGAACACACATGCTTTCACTGAATGATCCATAAAAATAAGATTTAAATGTCACAGAGGGCGATATTCTCTATATGATAGCAGTGTGTAGCTCTTAGCAGCCTCCAGATATGTCCACAGAAGCAAGAACACCTTTTTATTTTCCTCCCACAGGAGAGACACAGAAAAAGAGAATTAAAAATAAATCACTGATTACATTGAGCAGTTCTAATCCATGCTAGGAAATGGAATCAGTCTGAGAAAGCACTGAACTAAAAATAAAATAAATGGCTCTAGTCCTAGTTCTATTATGAATATGCTGGGCCATTGTGAGAAAATTTCTTGACTTATCTGAGCTCCAATTTCTGTTTGTAAAATAAAGTTAAAACATTAGTTGAATTCTTTGTTCCTGTTCAGCTTTAGTCATTCCAACAGACTCTTTCTAAGTATGATTAGTCTGCTTCTTGCAGAGATGCTAACATAGGCCTTATGGTACATGATACTCGAAAAAATACATTTTTATTAAGTGAAGTTATAAATAAAAAGGAAGATAATTTTATATTATATATTTATGTAGCTATTATGTATTAATATAATTATGTATAAATCAAGGTTTTCTTCACCATCAATAAGCATTCAATCATAATTTGACATGTGTGCAATACCGCAGTTATATCCAGAGACCATCTACATGCAAACTGATACGCAGACCTTAGGGTAGTGGCTTCATTACAACCATATGCTTTTGCTTTCTTTGTATATGTAATAGCATATTATACAGATCTTCTGGAAAGATTTCTGCATTTACGGATGGCATTCGATTTCTGTACTCATGGTTTATCTATATCACTATTAATTTAGCATAAATACCCCTGAGGAACAACTCAAGAGAAAAGCAAGCCTCTCAACTTTTAAAAAATAACTTTCACTTTGTCTACCTTTGATTTAGAAAAGTGTGATGACTTCTTCATTAACATGTTGGAAGGAACTCAACAAAATACTAATAAACATCTAGCCAAGGTACAACTCAAATAACAAGCAAGCATACAATCTTACTTGAGGCTCAAGCCTTGATTATTAACCACAGAATCTGAAAGCTACTAAACTAATTACAGAAAATCCATAACATCATTCTTTGCATTAGGTTCATATTCTTTTTGCTCTGAAGTTAAAGTAGAAAACTTAGATTCTCACTTACATCAAGCACTAAATTTATTTTAAAATCCAATCTTAAAACTTAAGGAGCCATAAGAAGATAATAGTAAGTTAAATAGTCACTTGACACAAAGAAAAATAACTATTTCTTAAAAGTTTTTATTAACATTTTTTCAAACAGCATTTAAACAATATTGGAAGGAAAAGTTTGCTTTATTAACTTAATTTTGTATTCAGTAAGATGAAATAACCTATTGTTGCTTAAATTGCAAAAATATAGTCTTCAACACGACTATACTGTGAAAAATGCTAAAACTTATCATACATGCTATCTCCTAGTAAAATATGCTAAGTATAGTATATTTTGAATAGTTTTTCCAGGGGTTAGCTGTCAGAAATCATTTTTATATTTTTTCTATTAAGGTGAACTCTCAGTGTGACTTAGCCTAACACTTTTACCACTACTCTCTGCACACACACATACCCCCATACATATACAGGCACACTTTCCCCAACTCAGCACCATTAGACTGTTATAATAGGTGCTCAATAAATATTTCTTAATTTATTAGAATTCTTAGCACAAAACACAGAACATATCCATCATAACCAACTCATTTTATATGATGAAAAACATGGGTTAACTTGCATGATTTTTCCAACCAAGTGGATACTAAGTATGTCATGGCATTTTGTGTGAAGCCTCATAGAAAATGATAAACTTTACTTTTTCTTGTTTTTTTTATTGTAATAATCTATTCTTTGGCCCTGTTTGTAATATACAAGAGCTAAACAACATGCAATAGTAGAAAAACCATATAGTACTGTGAATATGTCAGTCCAAGAACTGGAAAAATGAATGCAGCTACTGGTTATTACTTTACCACAGAACTCTAGTCAAATATCAGTCTGAGACAAAGTATGTGTGCTTTTTTTCCAATACAATTCAATTAAACACAATGATACAAGGTATATGTTTAAGTGAGTTTTTAAATTAAATGGAGAAAGAGGAAGGAAGTACAAGAAAGAAATGATCAGATGGGATTCTAGATTTTCTAGTTGTATACATATGATATGATTTAATTTAAAATTTTGTACAGGTTTCACACTGATGATGAAGCTAGTTGATGGATGGTACAGCTGGGATATGAACTCGGATGCCTTGTTCTGAGCCCCTGCTTATACCCCTACTGAGTAGGGGTAAAATGTAGGCACTGGGTCCTTTCCTGGCTATCACTCACATTCTAAAGAGAAAAAAAAGAAACTAACCCCTCTGATGAGTGCCTATTCTTCTTCTAATCCTCATCCGTACTTAAACATCACTGCATGACCTGTTATGTTTCCAATACTTACAAAAGCCAGCCCAAGAAATGGTCTATTGATATCGAGGTGAAATAATCAATGAATATGTTCTACAAAGATCTGAATGGAAACTCTTTTCCATTATAAACAGCCTTGAACTAACGTCAAGGAACACATATTTAAATCCCAACTTTAGCAGTGATTTCCTCTTGAGTTCTATGAATATCTGTTTCCTTACCAGCCAAAGTAAGATGTCAGGCTAGATGACCACTAAGATCCTTTCCAGTCCTAACTTTTTGTGACTCTATGACTGACATATGTCAAGTTATTTAAACTTAGTGTCCAAGCAAGAATAAACTCTGTAATCATTTTTAGCTTTTCTTGACCACAACAAGGTCATGCACACCACCAGAATACTTTTCGTTACTACTGTTGTGAAATTAAAGCTAACATACTACTATTGAATGTGCAACTACATATTCATTTTTCTAATTAGGCAGTTTTCTTTCTTTCTATAGCTTCAACTGGGAACTAGTCTCACTTGAATGTGAGTTCCAGGAAGACAAAGGTTAGTGTCTGTTGTATTCCCTGAGCGCAATACATAAGAGGCATGAATGTGTGCTCAGTCACTTTAGTCAGGTCTGACTCTTTGCAACTCTATGGACGGTAGCCCACCAGACCCCTCTGTCCATGGGATTCTCCAGGCAAGAATACTGGAGTGGGTTACCATGTCCTCCTCTAAGGATCTTCCCAACCCAAGAATCAAACCTCTCTCTGTCTCCTGCATTACAGGCAGATTCTTTACCACTGAGCCACTAGGGAAGCCCATGTAAAAGACAGTCATGGTTATTTACTGAATGAATGAACACAAAGTGTAATTAGTGCTACCTCATTATATTCTTGTATACTCTTTTTCTAAAAACTTGATCATATCTGGTAAATGTTCAGTTTTATGTATTTCCTCCAACCCACTATTTTTCTTCAAAGAGGTATCTGAGTTTATAGACAGGTGGGCTTCTTTGACCTTTTAGCGGCAGAAAAAAGGTAGCCTCAAACCCAAACCAGCAGGTTCCCGCTCCCCTTTGTGTTCTCTGGAATCTGCAACAACGTCCTTTAACTGTCTGGTCACTTCACTCCCTGCCGGCATCTCCTGCTGAAATCTGTAGCTGGTCTGTTCGATTGGCTCAGCTTGGGAATGGTGGTCATCTCCTTCTCATTGTGCCCAATCTCAGCCTTCACTGCAAGACTGTCTCAGTCTTTCAACTTGGCTAACATTAACCCCTCTCACCACACTGCATGAGGCAAATGGATGCCTTTCGTCAAAAAGAAAGAAAGAAAATGACATTGTTCCCATTATGTTATGAAGCTTTCTTATTCATTCATTCCAGTGGGTACATAGTGAGGAACTATACCGCGATATTAACCATCTGCTCTATCTAGCCCTCACCCACCTATACTTCCATCTCGAAACCCTAGCACTTAGGTTAATTCTTCCCTAGCCATATTGACATTTTGTTCCTCAAACACTCCACACTCTTCCGTGCCTTTTCCCCATGTACTGTTCCCTCTGCCTAAAATGTTCTTTCTCCTGCTCACTGCGCATATGTAGCTGCAATCTCCCCGCCTCACAGAGGTGTCTCCTCTGGCAAGCCCATATGAATTTTATATACCTTCAGTACTCTGTTTCCCTCAAAGCAAGTATCATAGTTTGCATTATATTCGTTTATAAATCCATCTGTTCAATAAATGAATATGTTCTTTCTGCAGCATGCAATAAACTGAGGAAAAGATCAGAACATCTAACTGTTTCTGACTATCTTAAAAATAAATCCAGTCAAGTTACTCTGAAAATGTGTTTGTCCTCATGTGTGTCTGTAATAACCTAAAAATAAACTCACTGATCTCTTGCAATGCTTCAAAACATTTTCTGATAATTACATATGTGTTTCATCTTAAAATATTTGTCATTATACTTCTTCAAATCAGAAACTCTACTTATCTGAGAATAAATACAATAGGAATATTAAAATTGACAAGGCAACTAAAAATCACTTTGGAAATGGTTCTCAATTTGACTAAGAAATGTTTTTTGCCTTAGGGGCAAAAAGCACCTACCTAGCTAAGAGATTGAAATTAGATTTTCTTATCTTGTGTGTTAAACTTAACACTTATTGGTCATTTAGTCATATAAAAAATGTATCAGAATTATTTTCTAAAATTAATTAATAAAGAAGACCAGGTTTATAGCTTCAAGTGGCAAGGAAAAACCGTTCTTCAAATTGGTTAACCCTTTAGCCTGGTATAAGAACTGAGCCTTTTCACTTCAAATAGTAGGACAAATTCCTCTTTGTCATTGAAGTATACAAACAGGTCAACTAAAGTTTGATTGGTTCCACTTAGTACTCACACAAGTTCTGACAGCCTTTAGTGCTGGCAGTCATTCAGCTTCCTTTAAATGAATGTGACATTCTGTGAAAATATCATCATCAACAACAACAACAAAGAGAATCATTTAAAAAATATTCTCACAGCCAATCACCAACACACCAATGTGTATCAAGCAACATCAAATCTACTATAAAAGGAAATGGCTTTTGCATAGTGAGTAAACATAGTGAATAAACATTACAAAAAAAGGTCTCCTTAATATAAAATGCTCTTGGAGTCAGAGGACTAAGAAAGAGATGGTGGGACAGAGGCTTGAAGGATGAATACATATCAACAAGCAGGCTAAGAGGAAAGGCAAGCAGGGTATTTTCATCCCTAAGCATGAGGCAGCAACACAGAATTTGGAGGGCATACGATGACTGCAGCAGTGTGGAGTAATTCCTATCACATTAGCCTGTAGAACCACAGACTCCACCATCACAAAACAAGAGTGGTCGCAATTAGGAAAATAATGTGATATCACAGTTTAAAGGCATTTGAGTCAAAGGATTCCTTTACTCTCCAAATACATCAAAAATGTTATCTGCAATTTTTCAGTCAGTGGAAGTTGTCCAAAGGTAGTTAAACACCGAGGCTGGCTGAGTTTCCTTCTAGATCTGAAACTCATCACTAAATCATTAACTTAGCATCAGTACTGAGTCATCATTACCAGCTTTCCTCCATATTTTAAGCTTGGTTTCAACATGACTTTAAATCCAATTAGCAGTTTTTAAAAAATCTGTCTCAAGCTTCCAGTAATGCCTATGAATAAATGTGTGGAGTTACCACCAAGAAATGAATTGAATCAATGTCAGTAAGTGGAAAATTCCTAAATGCTAACCTATCGACTCTCCAAGATTTTAGAATTGGACAGAAATAGAGATAATCGTGACTTTGAATAGAAACAGCCACTCAGTTTGCCAAGCTTATAATAACATGTGTGGTGGGTTCTATATTTTGATAAATAACTCAAATGTATTTGCTTACACCTTTTTAAAATAAAAACTCTTATTTTATAATAAGTCCTGGGTGTTCATTGGAAGGACTGATGCTAAAGCTGAAACTCCAATTCTTGGCCACCTCATGCGAAGAGTTGACTCATTGGAAAAGACTCTGATGCTGGGAGGGATTGGGGGCAGGAGGAGAAGGGGACAACAGAGGATGAGATGGTTGGATAGCATGGTTTGGGTGAACTCTGGGAGTTGGTGATGGACAGGGAAGCCTGGCATGCTGCGATTCATGGGGTTGCAAAGAGTCGGACACGACTGAGCAACTGAACTGAACTGAACTGATAGGCCATACATACTTTGTACCTTTACATCCATTCATTTCTCAAAAACCTCAGTCCAGCTTCAGCTTTTCTTTCTACTTCTGCTGACTTTCTTCTACTCCACATCCACTGAAATGATCTGTCCTTACCAATCTCATCTCTGGCTTAAATATCTTATTTTTCATATCAATACATCACTTCTATCAATTATTCCATGACATATTATACTTATCATAATTTATTTTTACATTCATTTAATTAAAATCTAAATTTAAATTCATAGAGGATTTAAACTGATCGTTGAATATTTTCCCAAGCCCAACACCAAACACACTTTCTACTGTATCACCTGACACAAGGTCTGATACCTTATCAAAATATTGGAAATGATATCTGTCTTAGAAATTCTGCATCTTTTCTAAAAATTATTAACTTCTATCAAGCTGTATAGTCATAAAATGCCAGTTTTCCCCATCTATTCTTTTCTCCATCTAGCCCAGTGGAAAGTATAGAAGCAAGGGGGTTGGTATGTGTTTATCAATCATTTACTCTATGTTAGACAGAATACCTTACATGCACTATTTCAGTTAATTCTACACAGTACACCTAGAAAGCAGATTCTCTTACTTTCAAGGCACACTCAAGAAACTAGAGTTGAGAAAAACTATATATTTTTTCAGCCAAAGGCTGTATATCTTATATTTTACAGTAAAAGGGTTTAAATCCAGTTCTGTCTGATGCTGATATTTTAATTCTTACTAACACTGACTCCTCATGATCACATTAGAATGTGTTTTAATAGCAGCCTTAAAGAAAAGGCATTTTAGTTTACTACCACAGTTTGAAAAACATAATACACTGACCATTTGAATTAGGTACAGCCCTAGAGAGAACACAGGCTTAATTTCAGAGACACATTAGCTTGCTTTGGGTCATTCTCACAATAGAGGCCTCACACATACATGGATAAGTGAACCCCAAAAAGCAGAAGAAAAATAGAAAGTTAAACATCAAGATCTTAAAGCTTAAGTTTTACTATTCTTTGCTGTATAATCTGTATTGAAGAAGAATGGATAAATAAAACTGGTCAAAATATCACTGAGAAACTAGGAGGGGAAAAAAAGCCAGATTAAATATATAAATGAAGTTGTGGTTCTATCCCCAATATACAGAATGGCTCTGCAATACTGAGATGTATGTATATAATGCAATCCTCTCTTTAAAATCATGTTCACAAGAAATCCAAATCATTAAAAAATTAATCCATTAATTAGAATTCCCTACCCTCTTTCAAAACAGCATTATTAGAAACTTAACTTTCACCAGAAAGTTGCATGGGTCACAGACTTGTAAAGTTCAGAGTTGCATTACCTACCCTCTATATTCTACTACAAGGATAATATTGACAACTGCTGCTTCACTAAGAACATCCTATGAGCCAGGCACTTCTGAAGACTCTACAAAACTTACTACATTGAATTCTCCTGACAGCAACTTGGGATAGGAGTTGGATCTCTATTTTAGAGAAAGCTAATGTTGCGCAACTGGGACTGGTCAAGCAAAGATTTAAGCCCAGGACCGCTCTCCTCCATCGCCCGTGCATTTAATGACTCCCTTGATCGGGGCTAATATGATTCACTGTGATTTCCTTTTCTCTGTTCCTCAAGGTCACTTTGTATTTTTTAATCTTCTCCCTCTCCTTTTGTTGCTGCTTCATGAACAATTCCCTTTTCCAATGATGAGCTCCAAGATCATCAGTTCTAACCTTCTTAAAATTGTGGCTGCTTGTGAATTCACTCTCCTCAGTTGTTCGACAAATACAGAACACTGTTATTGTTTTAAATGTACACATTGTCTCAGTATAAGAGCTCATGGACTTTTATTTTTGGCCTTGAGGTAATGAGTTACTTGTTATAAATAGAATCATAGACTCCTGGAATCCGAAGAAACTTTTGCCATTAAGTTTTTCACCTTCCAAACCTTTGCAGAATCCCTCTTGCTTTTCCTCTCAGAAAGGGCTTACAATGCCTCTGAGCTGGAAGAAGTGAATCTGCTGTTTCTTTGATCTCCATCTCCTAATATGAGAGTTTCATCTTGTTGAATGCTATTTCTGTTTCAAGATAGACTTTTGTATACTAACCTCTACACCTGGTACACAATCAAACAACAGTCTCTTCCAGCAACAAAGGGGAAACTGGCTGTGTTGGGAGTACAGAAAAGTAGTATTTAGTCTCAATGTAGTTATTGTTTATGCACATTGAAAATTTTTATTTTAGGTAAATTTTTTGCCTTTTATACACTACCTTTAAAGATAGCACAGCTTAATTTCACTAGCCAATGTGACAAAGGATGTACTAAAGGTTAAGAGAACAATGATTATTAAAACAGAGGCTCTTTCCTCAGGGAGCACAAGTTTAAATAACCCACTTTTAAAAGCAACTTCAATCCAATTCAATAAGTGATTTAATAAAATAAAAGGGACAGAAGAAACTCAGAAGGGGGAGAAATAAAGACTCGCAGAGGAATTTATTATATTTTAGCCAAGTTTTATCCAGTAAGTAGAAGTTCAGCAAGGAAGAATTGTTTACTAGCAAGATGAAGTGAAGAAAGTCTAGGCAAAGGAAGATGAAAAACAATACAGAAGCATGAAATACCATAGTTTCACGAACTGGTAGGTATCTTGCTATGACTGAGGATATAGGTGTGAGGGAGAGTAGCAGGAAATAAAGCTGGAAAATCAACAAATGCCAAATTGTATGTGCCATATAGGGAGCTTAGACTATATCCAACAAGCAATGAGTAGTCACTGGTGGGCTATAGTCAGGGAAATGGCACCTTCAGCTTTACAGTCTTGGAAAATCTTACTGATAAAAATGTGGGAGACATTTTGAGAAGAGTAAGTCCAGGTAGAGTGGTAGCAGTAAAAGGTCTGTGAGAGTAATCTTGGTAAGAGATGATAATGACCTAAAGTAAGGCAAAGACATAATTGGAAAAGAAAGAGCCTCTTCCAGATACTAACAGGTATAAAGCATTAAGTGAAGTGAAAGTGCCAGTCACTCAGTCATGTTTGACTCCTTGTGACCCCATGGACTGTGGCCCAACAGGCTCCTCTGTCCATGGAATTCTCCAGGCAAGAATACTGGAATGGGTTGCCATTCTCTTCTCCAGATGATATTGCCGACCCAGGAATCAAACCCAGTCTCCTTCATTGCAGGCAGATTCTTTACCATCTGAGCCACCAGGGAAGCCATAAAGCATAGGGCTTAGTGAATGATTTCGTATACTGAATGAGAAAAGAGAGGATTTAAAGACAATATTTTCATTTCTGGCTTATTATCTAAGTGGATGGTAACACCACCATCTGGGAAGAACCAAATAGTAAAAAGAGCAATAATGAAGGTATAAAAAAGTATAATGAAAGTATAAAAAAGGAAAATAATACATAATGAAAGTATAAAATAATATAAATAATGAAAGTATAAAAAAGAAAAAAGTATAATCAAAAGTTCATTGATGGGGCATAATAAATTTGCAATACCAAAGGATGGCCCAAATGGAGATGTTTCACGGACAAGTAGATATTTAAATTACAGGGAGAGAGTAAAGAAATCAGTTATAGAGATAAAATATGCATGTGGAAGGTGGAGGTGTTGCTACCTAAGTATAAAACTATGAATGTGGATAATATTGCTCAGAGAGAACATGTAAGTTAGAGGAGTGAAGACTCAAGAATAAAACCTGACATACAGAGGGGAGCATATCCAGTGAAGATCTCAGAGACACTAGAAAGTTGGAGGGGAAGTTCGTCCTACAACAAAAGAGGAGGGAAGAGGGAGAGAAAGGTGTCACTAGTACCAAATGTGCAGAGCAATTAAAAAGAGAAAAAATTAAAACTTTAAAGAGAAGTGAAAAAAAATCAGAAATGCCTCTATCAAAGTTATCAACGTAAAAGTGACTGGTGGCCTTAACAAAAGCAGTTTCTATGCTGGAACAATCATATGTTCAGTAGACAAAAGTTCTTTAGTTTATTTTCTCTTTTTTAGCTTAAAACACCACTTTTAACAGACATTCCATTTTCATGTTTATTTGGCCCAGAGTCTCTTCTCTTCTGCAGATTTTTGTGCCCCGGTATCACACGGGCTTATTTAACAAAGTTTTCAGTATGCTTGAACACTGGGTAGTACCAGTCCTCCTTCAGTCTTTCCCCCTTCCCTCAAAATTTTTTTCAGTACATATACAAGTTATTCTCCTGCAAAAATGTATTCTTCCATATCATTTTTTCTTCTTTTATCAAATATAAAAAATTAAAGAGCCAGGAGCCAGTTTTTCATGATTGGAGAAGGGAACTCCACATATGGGAAAGTGAAAGACTAGAATATATTCTGTGATGTTGCAAAGAAGTTGGACACAGTGGTATGAACTATAGGTAGTAAATATAAGTGTAGCTATGTTCACTGAGGAGGCTGAGAAGCAATGAGACACCATTAACAATGAACATGACAATCACCTGCATTGTGTTTCCTACATACCTCTCACTACTAAAAGAAATCAGCATTCCTTAAGAAATAGGCTGAATCTAGGGCTGGGGTAGGAAAGTACAAGATAAACCTATAGGGAAACATTCAAAGAATGCAGAGGACAGAAAAAAATAGGAAACAGCTTAAAGAGGCTACATTGATTAAATATGGGAAATTTGAGCACCAAAATAAATAATGATTATAATCTATTGTTACCCATTGAATAAAATAATAATTATATATATATATATATATTTTTTTTTTAGAGAGACAGAAAGTGATAAATGGAGCAAAATATAAACAATTTCTCCTGGAGTTCCTTGTACTATTCCTGCAATTTTTCTTAAACTTTAAAATCTTATGAAATGAAAAAAAAATGTTTAATATTGTTACAACTTTAATTTTTAAATCTGGATTGAAATCTTAGACTTTGAAAAAGCAAAGTACAATTGACTTTTCATTGTAATTTATAATTCAGCATTACCTTTAAATTTTGTATCTTACAATAAAATGTGCAGATCAAAACATAATATCATTTTTCAGAAGCAAGGTTAACTTTAGGAGAATGACACCTGTGTGTTATTTATGTTCATAATTATTTTGTAAAGGCAAATGATCAGTAGTAAATGAGTAATCTACTACCCTGGCTGAGTCGTAAGCCCAACCAAATGTTCTCCCTTCATAAAGGTTTCCTTTAGCTCTTCAAATAGGAATAATCTTCTCTTAGCTTATATACCACTGTTTCTTTTAACTTTTCTGGAATATATAAAACCTTCTATCTTGGATAATAGTTATTTATATACATATTATCTCTGACAATGAGCTAAATAAAGCTCTTTAAATTTAGGTAGAATTCCAATTTGCTTAAAATCTTTCAGTGATTCCCAGATGCCCACAAGGTATAAACTCTTTAACATCATATTATATAAAATGGTACATTACATGGTATTATATGTTGCATATATAATACATATTGTATATTCCAGCTATATCTTTCAAAATCTGCCACCCGCTACTCATTACATAGATATACAACCATACTGAATTACTTTAATTTCACTTAGATCATTATGTTCTCTATAGAAATTTACAGTTTCTGAGTTCTTCAGTCTAGGATACACTTCCTTCAAATTCTCCCCGCAGCCATTTCCTGCTTACTGGTCAACTCTCAATGTGGATATCCCTTGCTTCTGAGAGCCTTCCCTGAGAACCAGCTCTGATGTGGATGTCCCTTCTCTGCTCATTGAACATCCTTACTTCCACTTCTTACTTCTAAGGAATCTACAACATAACTGCAATATCTTTTTGTTTTTTACTTCTTTTGGTCCACCATTAACTGTAACTTTCCTTTCTGATGCTGAAGAAATAACAAACATCTATCACTGCCTTGCATAAAATACATTAGCAATGACTAAATGCCTATCTGTACTGTACTTTTGCAAAATGCTACCTGTGAATTTTGAGTTTGGGGAGAAATCTTTCTCTCTTATTTCCTTGTTCTGTCCACTGGCAGGTCTGCAAGCAGTAACAGTTCAGTAGAAATGGGCACATCCAGCACCCAGATCTTGGCTTCTATATACCGTCCTCTAATAAAAGAAACATATCTATCTACCTATATATCTATCATCTACTCACACATACATGGATGCATATATAATTATATTTTCCTAGAGACTGGCTTCTGGAGAAGGCAATGGCACCCCACTCCAGTACTCTTGCCTGGAAAATCCCATGGATGGAGGAGCCTGGTAGGCTGCAGTCCATCGGGTTGCTAGGAGTCGGACACAACTGAGCGACTTCACTTTCACTTTTCATTTTCATGCATTGGAGAAGGAAATGGCAACCCACTCCAGTATTCTTGCCTGGAGAATCCCAGGGACGGGGAAGCCTGGTGGGCTGCCATCTCTGGTGTCGCACAGAGTCAGACACGACTGAAGTGACTTAGCAGCAACAGAGATTGGCTTCAGTATTTAATATAGTACTCATTCTTCTTTAGAAGAACAAGGGGGAAAGAGTGGAAAAGATAGCTAACCCTTTGGGGTTTAATATGCTAAATCAGTCCTGTGATACAAAAGTTAAACTTGGCATACCTTGGACCTGATCCAAAAACTTGTTTTTATTGGCTGTGGAAAATGGAATTTTAGACGACATTGGGTCACACTATAATTGTGTTCGGAAATGTATAACATGATGTGTGAGCATCCAGTGCAATTAAATAATTTAAGTATATGCTGAAAAGTGAATGATTATATATTTCTCAACACTTGAGGCTAATGCAGATAAAAGGCAATGGAGTTTAACTTAAGACTATTTATTGAAGACACAGAAATACAAATATCTGAAAAAGACAATGAGGAAATATAAAGGAATTTCTTTCTAAATATAAAGACTTCAACAGAGTTGATAGAATGGTCTGAAGTCAACGTTTTATTGGTATAAAAACAACAGTAAAACAAATCAGAGTAAATAGTTTATGCCTTGAGCTATCTCCTCAAAATAAACATTCCATTTCCCATCTGACAGAGAATCAAATGACACTGTTTTGCTTCTAAACAAGGTTATTTTCCCTAGGGTCCATGAATGTTGGCGATTCCCTTCAGGAGAATTGAAACCTATAAATATTGTTTTAGCTGATCTGGGAGTTTAAAGGAAAATATCTTATGCCAATAAAAATCAAATTAGCTTCAATATGAAAGCTATACAAAAAAGGAAAGTCTATATTCTGGCAATATTTAAGAGACAAAATACCGTAATTTAACACCATTACTTACATCAGTTTCTGCTAAGGGCAATAAGAGTTTAAACATTTCCTGTTTCATTCCTGCCCAATATTGTTGTTTTTTCCATTATTGCAGCTCAAAAATACTTGGGCTGTTTTAAAGATTAGCATGCTGGCATAAAATCACTCATGCCTCTTAAGAGTATTTTCTTTAACCCTCATCATGACTTAATATTTTAAAATGTTTGATATGGTCAAAGGCCTTTACCATCAAAACAAAATTTCATCAAACCTTATTAGGCAATTAGTTATGATAGAAATGATAGCATGCTGGGACATGAATATTCAATATTTATCACTAATTCAAATGCTAATATCCAGGATAAAAGTACAAGTGTCATCTTAATTAAAATGCTAATATGCAAGATAAAAGTACAAATAAGTTTTTTTTCCATTCATTTCAGCTTAAATGATAATCTTGGCATCATGTTTATATCATCTCAACTTTTATTATTAATTTAGTAGAATAAACTAATTAAAAAGTAAAATGGTTAGCAATGGTTTCTCAGGAATATTTTATGCATCTTAAAAAGCTTACTAGATGAAAAGCATGCACTGATACCAAACCTCCTACCTGGAAAAGATTGTGGACCACTCCACTCTGTTAGCATACCGGTGACGTGAATATTCTCACAAGGTTCACTTAACATAGGACAAAGATAAATTTATCTTAGCCACTGATCACATAAAGGCATGTTGTTTACTACAAATAAAATCAGGTCAAAGGGTGGAAAGAAATATTATTGACATTAAACATTTGTTAAATTAAGTACAGTCTCCCATTTTGGTTGAGAGTGCTTACTACAACATACCTTGTCTGAGACCAACAATTCTGTTTGAAATGTCAGATTTAAGAACTGACAATCAATGTCCATTTACTGCAAAGCAAAGAGTAATTATTCAGACAGACAAATTGCTTTATGCATGGAAATGGAAGAATAAAAGTATAATTAACAAGTTCAGTGGTTTTGTTGTTTGTTTGCTAACTGACCCACATAACACATGTGAAATGTTAAGTTCAAATAATTAAATGTTTGCACAAATACTCTTCAGTTCAGTTCAGTCGCTCAGTTGTGTCCAACTCTTTGTGACCCCATGAATTGCAGCACGCCAGGCCTCCCTATCCATCACCAACTCCCAGAGTTCACCCAAACCCATGTCTATTGAGTCAGTGATGCCATCCAGCCATCTCATCCTCTGTCGTCCCCTTCTCCTCCTGCCCCCAATCCCTCCCAGCTTCAGAGTCTTTTCCAATGAGTCAATTCTTCGCATGAGGTGGCCAAAGTACTGGAGTTTCAGCTTTAGCATCGTTCCTTCCAAAGAAATCCCAGGGCTGATCTCCTTCAGAATGGACTGGTTGGATCTCCTTGCAGTCCAAGGGACTCTCAAGAGTCTTCTCCAACACCACAGTTCAGAAGAATCAATTCTTCGGTGCTCAGCTTTCTTCACAGTCCAACTCTCACATCCATACAAGACCACTGGAAAAACCATAGCCTTGACTAGATGGACCTTTGTTGGCAAAGTAATGTCTCTGCTTTTGAATATGCTATCTAGTTTGGTCATAACTTTTCTTTCAAGAAGTACTATTATGTACCTTTAAATGATACCTTCTTTGATACAAAGAGCATAAATCTCTGAAAAGACCTACACTGGTTAAAATCTCAGCCCCTTCTCTAACAAGGTGTGTGGTGTTTGGAAAGTTATTTTTTAAATTTGAGTTTCAATTTCCTCATCTGCAAAGAAGGAGTAATAGTTGTGACCACCTACATGAGAGTTTTTGTGTGTTTTAAATGAGACAATATATATACCTGGTAAACGCACATGCTTTTTCATCTTAATCTATATACAGAAATCTAGAATTACAATTTGATTAGATTCAGAAGGACAACCATGGAAAAATATTTAGCTTGAGGATTTTTTTCTTTGCATCACAGTTCTTAAATGCTGAATGAACCACAATTTTCACATATTTGTATGTGTGTGTGTCCCTATTAAGACAGTATATAAGATCTCAACTCTCAATGCTTTTTTGAATTTCAGGTCTTTTTTCCTGTTATGCCCTCCTGTAAGTAATATTAAAAATTAATAAATTTACATATATTTTCTCCTATTAATCTACCTGTCGTCCAGCTATCAAAACTAGGAAGGTAGCTAATTAAACTCAAAAGCTTTTGCATAACAAAGGAAACTACAAGCAAGGTGAAAAGACAGCTTCAGAATGGGAGAAAAATAGCAAACAAAGCAACTAACAGTGAATTATCTCCAAAATATATAAGCAGCTCATGCAGCTCAATACCATAAAAATGAACAACCAAACCAAAAAGTGGGTCAAATAACTAAACAGACATTTCTCCAAAGACATACAGATGGCTAATAAACACATGAAAAGATATTCAATATCACTCTTATTAGAGAAATCCAAATCAAAACCACAATGAGGTACTGTCTCAGGCCAGTCAGAATGGCTGCCATCAAAAAGTCTACAAACCACAATAAATGCTGGAGAGAGTGTGGAGAAAAGAGAACCCTCTTACACTGTTGGTGGGAATGCAAACTGGTACAGCCACTATGGAGAACAGTGTGGAGATTCCTTTAAAAACTGGAAATAGAACTACTATATGACCCAGCAATTCCACTGCTGGGCACACACACTGAGGAAACCAGAACTGAAAGAGACATGTGTACCCCAATGCTCATCGCAGCACTATTTACAAAAGCTAGGACATGGAAGCAACCTACATGTCCATCAGCAGATGAATGGATAAGGAAGTTATGGTATATATACACAATGGAATATTACTCGGCTATAAAAAAAAATGCATTTGAGTCAGTTCTCATGAGGTGGATAAAACTAGAGCCTATTATACAGAGTGAAGTAAGCCAGAAAGAGAAACACCAATACAGTATATTAATGCATATACATGGAATTTAAAAAGACAGTAACAACGATCCTGTAAGCAAGGCAGCAAGAGACACAGATGTAAAGAACATACTATTGGACTATGTGGGAGAAGGTGAGGGTGGGATGATACGAGAGAATAGCACTGAAAAGGTATATTACCATGTGTAAAACAGATGACAAGTACAAGTTTGATGCATGAAGCAGGGCACTCAAAGCCAGTGCTCTGGGAGAACCCAGAGGGATGCAATGGGAAGGGAGGTGGGAGGGGGGTTCAGGATGGCAGACACATGTGCACTTGTGGCTGATTCATGTCAGTGTCTGGCAAAAACCACCACAATATTGTAAAGAAATTATCCTCCAATTAAAATAAATAAATATATTTTTTTTAAAAAAAGAAAAAGCTAGGAAGGTGGAAGGAAAGTCTCTCCACCCCTATGATACATATACATGTATACTCTGTTCATATTTTACATTACTCTCTTTATTACAAGGAACCCCTCCCCATAAATTTTACCATCTCTCAATTACCAAATACTCCTAGATAAAGTTGCATTTAGTTTTGATGTCCTAATATCTCATGTCATCTATGAGTAATAATTTCCAAGTAGGTGAAAGAGAGATGGCCATCCAAAGAAACCATAAAAGGATCAGCTGGGGTCTTTATAGATTACAGATATACCCTGACCTCCTCCCCCAACTTCTCCCCCTCACAACCAAATTCTAACCTCCCTCACCAGCCCTCCCTACCTCAGTTCATAAAGATACCTCTTTGCTGATGGGAGTGAATATCACAAGCAGGAAAAGAAGATACATGCTGGAGATCCACCACCAAATCAGTCTTTACACTTCCCACCTGGGCTTCCAGGTGGTGCTAGTGGTGTAGAACCCGCCTGCTGATGCAGGAGACATAAGACATGGGTTCTACCCCTGGGTCCGGAAGACCCCCTGCAGGGGGAGATGGTAACCCACTCCAGTATTCTTGCCTGGAGAATCTCACGGACAGAGGAGCCTGGCAGACTATAGTACATGGGGTCGCAGAGAGTCAGACACAACTGAAGCGACTTGGCACGCACTCACACTTCCCAGTAAGGATCCTAACTTAGGAAGTCTTGGATACTAAAGAAACCTCTGAGACATCCACCCCTACCCTGCAAGGCTCAGCTCAAAGCCTATCTGTTCAGCGATGTTTTCCCTGGTGCCCCCCACTCTGTGGAAAGTCACAAAACTGACGTATACCTTTTAATGACATGAATCACTTTCTACTCCTTATGGCCATGACATCTTCTGTCCTAGGCTTCTGTGCACTGTAGATAGTAACTTGATGAATGGATGGATGGGTGAATGAATAAATAATTACCAACTAGCCCCCTTTGAACTTTTTCTAAGTTTGGACAGTCTTGTGCTTCATAGCTCTGTCCATATTCTGTTACAAGGATGTTTCTGATGAGTACTGACACTGGAAAACTTTTTTTACATTATGAAGCTAGAACACAAGCTTTTCTTGGAGCCCTGGTGTTATCTCCTTGGAAGCTCTTATTCCACGTCCCTGAATGTCACGGCTGTTCTCACAGATTCCAGGCACTCCATATGACCTGAAGCTGCATTTTAGCATTTTAGCACTCCATTATGAAGTCGATGACTCTTCTAATTATGCAAATCCTTGGCTTTCCTAACATTTCAAGTTCCTGACACTCATGCTTGGCACATTGGGTATGCTCAGTAACTTTTGATTTTCTTCCTTCCTTTCTTATTTTAAATCATTTGAACCATGTTGGAGCATGTGTTTCAAGTTAAAAAAAAAAAAAAACTTAAAACCATGTGATTTGCTTAATCTTATCAGTTTGATTGTTTTCACTTTTTCATATTAAAAGCAGCCTTTAAAGACATGGAATTTAGAGTTACCCTTGGATTACTCTTTTCAACTTACAAGTATTTCTTATTGAAGTCTGATTTACAAGTACCCTGAAATGCCATGACTGTAAAGCATATGTGACTTTTTAAGACCCAGGAAAAATTATAGAGCATTCTGCTGTGAAAAATGTAAAGAATCTCAAATATTTAGAACTGAAAGAAAAACTTCAAAGGCATTCCAAAATTGCTCCCTGTTCTTTCCACATTACATTCAAAAAAATTATCACCCACTGCTAATGACTGTGCATGCCAACCATTATTCATCTATAAGCAAATGTATTCATTTACAGTTCTTTTCCACAGAGTTTTAAATTAATTTAGTGTGGCTTAATGGCTGAAGTCTAAATGATATTGTTAAAGGTTGTATGTATTACAGAAGTTGTCATAATCTATTATGATTCCATTCAATGGCAGGTGCAAATATGTATTATGGTTCCAATGTGAAGAAGGACTATAAGAGAACATCTATCAATACTGCAGATCCTGTATTTTCCTCTGGGGAAAACTGAGGCCATAAGACACCCTAAAACAGTTTCCTTTCCCTCTATTTCACAAATTTGAAGTTAATTCTTCTCTATGTTTTCAAATGCAATTTTAAATTTAAATAACTATTGGAGATTGATAGAATTATACAATCTACAGGAACACACACACATATACACACACAGATCAGAAACCCCTTAAGATCTTAGATACTAATCTTGTCAGTTCTTGTAACAAGCCTATAAAGAAAAGGTATCACAAAATGACAACACACCCAGATGTGGAAGTGTTCCTGCCAAATATCCAAACTGACCCAGGAAATATACCACCCCCCAAAAAAAAGAGCAAATGAAAAGATCATCAACTTAGCTTTAAAAAAAAAAAAGTGAAACCTCAATGAAAAATTCATTCAATGTCATTAACAGCAAAAAAGGAAAAGAAAAATAACTCCTTCCCCTCATTACTTCTAACCTACTCCTTTAGCAAGAAAGAGGGTATTTGAGGTCTAAAAATTGGCAAGAGCAATTCAAGTTGAAAGGAGAAAGTATATCTATCTAATTTTTATTTCATTCAGGTTTGTTTTCCACTGTCACTGAGAGGGACTCAACACTTTTTGGCATGTTCATCTGTATTTCTATTACTGAGAAGCATCAGAAAGTATGCTGCTGCTGCTGCTGCTAAGTCGCTTCAGTCGTGTCCGACTCTGTGCGACCCCATAGACGGTAGCCCACCAGGGTTCCCCGTCCCTGGGATTCTCCAGGCAAGAACACTGGAGTGGGTTGCCATTTCCTTCTCCAATGCATGAAAGTGAAAAAATAAAGTGAAGTCGCTCTGTCGTGTCCAACTCGAGCGACCCCATGGACTACAGCCTACCAGGCTCCTCTGTCCATGGGATTTTCTAGGCAAAAGTACTGGAGTGGGGTGCCATTGCCTTCTCCGAATAAATATTCATAAAAAAAACAATATGAAAAGGACCTGGGTTTGAATACTGGCCTTCACCACCTACTAGTTATTTGAACTTGGATAACTTTCTCATCTCTTTGCCTCAGTTTCCATATTTGTAAAGTAGACTTGAGAATAATAAATCCTATATAGGATTACCCTAATAGTTAAATGTAATCACAATAGATTCTTATACTTCTATAATGTGTATAGCACTTAAATTTTTGAAAATGTTTAGACTTCAGCCTAAATGTTTATAACACATCAAATTAAATCAACTTAGATAATTCCTTTAAAACCTTTATAATATTATCACATAAAACATGTTAGTTAAAATTATTGTTACCTCATAAGGTTGTTGTCAAGATTAAATAAGATAGTATACAAACATACATTTCTGAGTGCAGTGCCCAGTACACAGCAAGAGCTCAATAAGTATTGGCTTTTTCATATCATCATCATTACTCTCATTGGTATTTTTCTTAATTGTTCCTATGCCAACTGCCTGGGCTTCCCAGGTGGCACTAGTGGTAAAGAACTCTCCTGCCAGTGAAGATGCGGTTTTGATCCCTGGGTTGGGAAGATCCCCTGGAGGAGGGCATGGCAACCTACTCCAGTTTTCTTGCCGGGAGAATCCCATGGACACAGGACCCTGGCGGGCTACAGTCTGTGGGGTCATGAAGAGTCGACACGACTGAAGTGACTTAGCACGCAAGTATGCATGCCGACTGCCTTCTCTCTTTTTTTCCCCATCAAAGGAAATAAAAGGATCCTCAGGCAGATATCATGTCTTCAAAAGACTATGGCACTCATAAAAATTTACTAACTAGAGAGAATGATGGAATGGATGAAAGAAAAATAGACGAAATGGGGACATAAAGTGCCAAATTGAGCCAGATAGTTTCCAGTTGGAGAAAAAAACTATAAAATCCTCCTTGAGCAGAATTCAGGACTCGCCAGTTTACGACTCCACCTCAGTTCATGTGTCTAGCGGCCAAAAACTAAGTATTTACCCATGAAAGTGAATTTATTGGCTTATGGAAGGAAACAATATACTAATGACATCAAGCTAGCTCTCAAAAATATTTTTTTAATAAAATAAACAACATTACTAAGGAAATGAAAATCCCCTGTAGTTTGATTAAATCAAGAACTGGTTAAGATCAAATCAGGCTCATTCCTTTTAATGCTTTTGTTTTGTTTTTCGAATTTCCAAGGAGTCATGCTTCGGAAATTATAATTTATTCATCAGAGATGTTACATTAGCAGTACAGTATGTGAACTGCTGGCTTTTCACTATGTGTAAAAAAGATGAGAAGCACACAAAAAAATAAGAATTGCTTATATTTGTAAATAGTTAATGTATCTTGACTACAAAGCGGGGAAAATAGGTAACTACAGCTGGCAGTATTTGGTGTACCAGTTTCTAAAAACAATAGAGAAAGGCAAAAATACATGAATCACCATAAGGAAGTGCCTTCCTCCAACAAATTCGATTTACAAAGAATGCATGCCTGTATTCTGTAACTGCCATTGAACTCAGAGGCTGGGTTCCTAATTATATTTCAATGACCAATACCATAGAAATATGTACTTGAAAGGTATTTTTCTTCTTGTGAAAATATTTTAAATGTATCGTAATATACTTGCATATATAAAAAGAAAAATGCAGAAATACACACTGCCTCCAAATGTATTTTTGTTGGCAATTGTTACCATCAGAACATACCATATTGTTTAGGTAACTGAAGCTGGATTCTTTCAGCCTTTTTTAAATGTTTAACCATTTTTCCTAAAAATCTCTGCAATGTATTAAGCACTCCTCACCTTATATAAGAAATCATGAATTAGAGGGGATCCTGCTCCTCTTTCAAGCCAGGGCCTGAGACTTGAGGCCACAGGGACTTGGGGTCAGTGTGAAGCCACACAGGGCACAGCTTATCTTCTGGATGCTTAAAGTCCTGACGGTACAAGGAATGTGGAAAGAGAACAAGAGCAACCTGGGGGAGCTCAGAGCTGCGCAGTGCCGCTGGCTCCCGTGCCAGTGCAGAGCTGCTTTTGCACTAAGAATATTTACTCTCTTCTGCCCTCTTTACTGCTTTGCTTCCTTACTGCTTCCAGTCTGTACTGCTTTTTTCAAGCATCTCTCCTTCCTCAAATCAGTGCCAACTCGGAGCTAGAATTTCTGTTGCGCACTGGTTATACAGCAGTAGCAAGACAGACACATGCTACCCTTACAAAGATTAAATTCCTGCTTCTCACTTATGCCCTTGAAGTCTTTTTTCCCCAAGAGTGTCCTGTTTAGTTTACAGCAACTTTGACTCTAAAAATGTACTAACTTCTATATAAAAATTTATTTATGACGTGTTGGGCAAAGTAAAGTTTTGGCTCTGTCATGTTTGAGTCAAAATTCCCATATATTTCTCTACCAATAAAGGAAACAGTCATGTATAAGGTGCCAATATTAGCAAATAAAAACAATTTAAAGATATTGAGATACTTCCCTAAAAATAAAAAACAGTAGCTATAGCAAATAATTTGCATAAAAACTTCAGGAAGATGCAGTCGATCTCATATTGACATAATGTGGGAAAATAGTGGTACAATGGAAAACAGACAAGATCATTCATCAAATATGAAAAAACTTCCTTGAATCAAAGATTTTGGGCCTAACCCCAATCCGAAACAAAGTTTCCAAGAAAGGCTTTTATAGCTCAGAATAGCAATATTTGTTTTCACTTGTTGCTGCTGCTGCTACTGCTGCTAAGTCGCTTCAGTCGTGTCCGACTCTGTGCGACCTCAAAGACGACAGCCCATCAGGCTCTACCTTCCCTGGGATTCTCCAGGCAAGAACACTGGAGTGGGTTGCCATTTCCTTGTCCAATGTATGAAAGTGAAAAGTGAAAGTGAACTCGCTCAGTCTTCCACTTAGCGACCCCATGGACTGCAGCCTACCAGGCTCCTCCGTCCATGGGATTTTCCAGGCAAAAGTACTGGAGTGGGGTGCCATTCACTTGTTAGCCAACCAAATTTTATTCAGAACCTGCTCTGTATCAGGAACCACTCTATTCTTTTGGAATAAAGCAGTGAACAAAACTCATAAAGTCCCTGTGCTCATGGAGTTTCCATTCTAGCTCAGGTAGAGAATAACTTGGTAAGCAAACACAGCAGGGACAGGAGGAATTGTAAGAATAACAATCAGTGTGTGGGGATGGAGAGTGATGGGGTGATATTCTCTACCTGTCATTACTTTAATCTTCACAAAAGCACTCTGAAGGAAATAAAGTGGGTTCAGTTGAGTCTTATATTAAGATGAGAAAACTATGGCCCAGAGAGAATAACAGGAAGAAGCAGACCCAGGATTAAGTCTTAGGTTCCCAGCTCAGCCTTGTACTCATATTATTATACCATCTAAATTTGATCAGGAGAAATTATTCTGGTTTGAAAAGATTTCCTTAACAGAGCAAAATGAGAGAGAAGCCAGCACTGATGTGTAGGCAACTACTTTCTAAAAACACCAGGGAGCAAAAACAACATTATAAATTTTACACTAATTAAAATGATGCTAAGTGCTTTCATTGCACAGATAACTATGCCAGATAGTTATCTGTGCCAGATAAACAGAATATCACAGATATTCTATTTATTAGTGGTCCAAATTTTGAGTTATCATATTCTAAAGATAACTCTTTAAGCTTAATATCTTTCCTCTTTTCCATTTTTATTTTTATACAATATAGTTAAAAAACATATAAACATAATAAATTCATTTGCAATCTGCAAATGAATTCATAAACTCTTTTTTAAATGCATTTGATTTATAACAATTTTCATTCATCCCTTAAATGTAAAATACATACACTTATTATTTGCTATTAAATTATTTTTTCAGCTTTACTGAGGTATAATTGATAAAGCTGTAAGATATTTTAATGTACAATGTGATTATTTGACAGATGTATACACTGTGAACGGAGAAGGCAATGGCACCCCACTCCAGTACTCTTGCCTGGAAAATCCCATGGATGGAGGAGCCTGGTGGGCTGCGGTCCATGGGGTCACGAAGAGTCAGACACGACTGAGTGACTTCACTTTCAATTTTCAGTTCCATGCATTGGAGAAGGAAAGGGCAACCCACTCCAGTGTTCTTGCCTGGAGAATCCCAGGGACGGGGGAGCCTGGTGGGCTGCCGTCTATGGGGTTGCACAGAGTCAGACACGACTGAAGCAACTTAGCAGCAGCATACACTGTGAAAGAATTCCTCTCATTAAATTAATTATCTGTCACCTCACACATATACCTTTTTTTGTATGAGAATGTTTAAGTTCTGCTCTCTTAGAAAGCTTCAGTTATACGGAATTCACTGTAGTAAACACGATATACGCTAGACTCTCAGACCTTATTCATCATATAACTGATAGTTTGAATCCTTTTACCAATCTCTCCTATTTCCCCCACCCCTTAGCCATTCTTCTACCCAGTTTCTATGAATTCTTTTTTTCTAAGATTCTGCATTTAGGTAATACCATGTAGCATTTGCTTTTTGCTGTCTGGCTTATTCCATTTATATCTGCCATTAAACTAACCCTAACAAATGTGTAGATGTTCCCAATGTAAGCTGTGAATATGCAGTTAATGAAAGCTTGATATACCAATGCCAAAGACAGAAGTCCTTATACAATTCTAAAATCTTAATATCTTAAGAAAAGAGTTCAGGGCTCCTCTACAAACTAAGCTCTCAGAGGAGGGAATGTTATTATCAACATCCCCCTTGAGAAGGGTCTTCCTAATGCATATTAGAAGGAAGCTGGGCCAAGAGAATTTCCTTCAGTATTGATGGCATGCTTTAACGGTCTCTCCCTTTCCTAGTCTATGAAATCATGCTTTGTGTTCTATCCTGTAGTGCCTGTGTTTATATCTTTCTGACCAAACTTGGCCAAAAAAAGGAATTTACTGGAAGGCCATTATGTAGCTGGACTCTCACCCTAACTATCTCTAACCACCCAATGTCTTTGTATCAATAACTCCAAATTCTGAGCTTGGACAAGAACATCCCTTTGGCTGATCTTGGGTCCCCTAAAGGAATGATAAATTTCAGAGAGAAGGGAGAGGAAATGTCTGGCCACCTTTGGCCTCCGTAATGGGAGATAAACAACCCTTTTGCTAACATCCCGTGGGGAATTCTACAAAAAGGGTTGAATGTGAGCAAACAAAAATAAATAATTTTAAACCCTAGAAAATATCCACTGTATCATGTTTTCTCAAAACTCTCGAGCTTCTAGAGAATAGTAATCTTCCCTATTGTGCCTAGCACCATATCTAGCACCAAAAGGGCCCAATAAATATTTCATTCATCTCAGCACACTGTTCAACTTTAAACTTTTTAAGGTCAAAGAGTCTATTTCTTGGGCACCTCATTCTCCATTCACTGACAACTGCCAAGCCAACCTTTGTCCCTGCTTTTTCCTCACTCTTGTTATTTAGTTGGTGACCACATCCATTGACACAATCCTCCTTTAATATATTTCCTGCTCATTCCAATTCATCTTCCTACGTACCACCAGGGTGATTTTTCTACAATGTAAATCTGCCTGAAAATCCATCAGTAATTAGCTTCTGACTACTATACAAGGGTTACCTGTGTCAAAGGCAAAAGGGTGAATATCTCACACCTTGATGCCCTAATTAACAGCTTCTCATCACAGTGCCTCCAGCCTCTCCTGTAATAGGTGCACATTCATTTCCTGGGACAGTTTGAGCCTCACTTCATCAACGAGACTTTCTCATCCCTGGTTCCTCCTTCCAATCAAGAGCAGTAAAAACCCCTGATTGCATAGTATTTGGAAACCTGTAGTTGTCAACCAAAGCGTTGGTTAAAGCAGGAAAGTATTAAACTATGATTAACAACTTTTAATTTAACTTGAAATTTGTGAAAATGCTTTTATTTGCCAATCATTTGCTTAGAAGAAAAGCTTTATCTCTGCATGAGTCTGCTAATCAGAGTATCAACTCAATTTTTAGTATAAACTGCAATCAAATTGCCTCTCTGTGAATCTTAGTTTCAGGTTTGTTTGTTTTTTTAAGTGGAATGAGAATTTAAGATATCTGCAAAGCAAACTAAGGTCAAGATCATACTAGTTTTGTTTAATTCTTCTTTGAAACACTTGTTCTTATCTTTTTCATTTTAAATTAGATACATTTTTAGTATGACTTAATTTGCATGAGTCTTTTCAAAATATTAAACTTAGTTTTGATATAACAATAACTTTCTTTTCATACTTACATTTTATTAATTTAACATTTAACTAATTTGTATAATTACTATGTAAAGCACAACGGGCTTTAATTAGTTTGGAAAGAAACATAGATTCTTAGCAAGCATATTGCTCAGCTGGTAGACTCAGAGGGCATTACATGTATCAGAGATTAGCCTATTTGCTCTGAGGGCTCAGGGGCATCCTTGTTTTCCAAGTAACAAAAACTGAACTCAATTATTTTAAAGAAAAATAGGAAATATGCAGACCTATAAAAGGATGATTCAGTGCTAGTGCTTCCTTCAGCTGTGATTTGACCCAGAGTCTGAAATAATGTCATCACGATTCGTTTCTCTGTGTGTCTCAGCTGTGCTTTCCCCTGTGAGTCAGCTTCATCCTCGTGGTAAATCCCTTTTGGTAGCAAAAAGGCCACACAGTTCTAATCCTTGTGTCTTCACACTCCCACATTTAGTAGAAGGAAGACCCTAGCTATTTTTTCTCAGAAGCTACCAAAATATTCTCTTGTATCTTATAGTTCTGACAGGGTTACATGCCCATCTGTGAACCAGTCTCAGGACCAGGGAGGTAGCCCATCCTTATTGGATGAAGCCAATCAGGGCTCCTCCTGCCCTCCTGTCCATCGTGTGTTGGGAATGAGGTCAATTTCATCAACCGATAATAATGGAGAAGGGCTGGCTTTCGAAAGCAGTTTGGATCTGTTATTGAAAGAAAAAGAGTCTAGGTTCTGATCAGCCCGTCAGTTCAGTCCCTCAGTTGTGTCTGACTCTTTGCGACCCCATGGACTGTAGCACACCAGGCCTCCCTGTTCATCACCAACTCCGAGGTTTACTCAAACTCATGTCCATTGAGTTGGCGATGCCATCCAATCATCTCTTCCTCTGTCATCCCCTTCTCCTCCCACCTTCAATCTTTCCCAGAATCATGGTCTTTTCAAATGAGTCAATTCTTTGCATCAGGTGGCCAAAGTATTGGAGTTTCAGCTTCAGCATCAGTCCTTCCAATGAATATTCAGGGCTGATTTCCTTTAGGATGGACTGGTTGGATCTCCTTGCAGTCCAAGGGACTCTCAAGAGTCTTCTTCAACATCACAGTTCAAAAGCATCAATTCTTCAACGCTCAGCTTTCTTTATAGTCCAACTCTCACATTCATACATGACTCCTGGAAAAACCATAGCCTTGACTAGACAGACCTTAGTTGGCAAAGTAATGTCTTTGCTTTTTAATATGCTGTCTAGGTTGGTCATAACCTTCCTTCCAAGGAGTAAGCATCTTTTAATTTCATGGCTGCAATCACCATCTGCAGTGATTGCAGAGCCCAAAAAAATAAAGTCTGACACTGTTTCCCCATCTATTTGCCATGAAGTGGTGGGACTAGTTGCCATGATCTTAGTTTTCTGAATGTTGAGCTTTAAGCCAACTTTTTCACTCTCCTGTTTCACTTTCATCAAGAGGCTCTTTAGTTCCTCTTCATTTTCTGCCATAAAGTGGTATTATCTGCATATCTGAGGTTATTGATATTTCTCCTGGCAATCTTGATTCCAGCTTGTGCTTCCTCCAGCCCAGTGTTTCTCATGATGTACTCTGCATATAAGTTAAATAAGCAGGGTGACAATATACAGCCTTGAGGTACTTCTTTCCCTATTCACCAATTTCATATTCAAAATCTTGGGACTGAGAACTCAAGTGGGCTTAGGCCTGACTGTAGAAAGTGACAGTTGACAGGGACTGCCCACAGTAGGCTTCATCTGCTCAAGGTGTGCATTAGGAAGTAGGAGGGGGGAACTGGGCATGGCCTCTGCCTTTTAGCTTGCAATACTTCTGCCCAATTTTCCCAGACACTGACTAGTCACGTTACCAGTATCTCCACCTTTGAGGGGAGCAGAAGAAAAAGAAATAGGTAAGGAGCTGGCAAGGCAGTAGTGGAGTGGAGAGTGAGGTCAAACATCCCACCCACCACCCTCAATAATAAATTCTTGTATTATTTTTCTCTGCTTATTTTTAACTTAAAAATAAAACATCAACACTGAATTATTTTTCTTTGTTGAAATTTTAAAGAGAAAATAAGAGATTATGGGTTTTTTTAATGAAGACATTATTTTTTAGATCAATTTAAGGTTCAAAGCAAAATTGAGAAGGCACAACGATTTCCAATATACTCCCTTCCTGACACGTGCATAGCCTCCCCCATTAACAATATTCCCCACCATAGTGGGTCATGTGTTACAACCAATGAACCTATATTGGCACATCATAATCACCCAAAGTCCATAGTTCACATTATGGTTCACTCTTGATGTTGTCCACCCTACAGGTTTGGGAAAATGTTAATGACCTGTATCCAACATTATGGTTTCATACAGAGTATTTTGACTGCCCTAAAAATCCTCTGCACTCGACCTACTCATCCTCCCTCCTCCTCTTCAACCCCTGGTAACCACTGATCTTACTGTTACTATAGTTTTGTGTTTTCCAGAATGCCATACAGTTGGAATCATACAGTATATATCTTTTTCAGATAAGGTTCTTTCACTTAGTAATATGCATTTACGTTTCCTCCATGTCTTCTCATTTTTTTTAGCATTGAATAATACTCTATTGTCTGGACTTGCTACAGTTTATCAACCCAATGATTGTGTTTTTTCACAATATGTTTTATGAGCTTCAAATCAAATGTAAATATATTTTTCTACAACTAATCTTCTTCATTTTAATAAAATGACCCCAAATCTAAGGATCTCAATGTATCTAAAAATATTAGTTTACTAAAAAAAAAATTATTACAAAGCTAACCTATGTCTCATCCCCAGGAATCTTGCAGCATCCACATCACAAAGAATATACTGTGCTCAGTTTATCCCTTAGCCTTTAACCTTTAGATATAGGAATTAAATTCACTCTGATTCAGCTGCTTTATGCAAAAGAAGAGAATATTTATATTGCACTGGATTGGACTAGAAAGGGGGCCACTTGCTGGCATTTTAATAGCCTCAAATAACACTGGCTACCATAAGAAAATGGTTATGGAAGATATACGTTTATTTTCTTCTGGCAGAGATAAGTAGCAACAATTCAAGAATCTTTGCTCACACATACTGCTCTATACAAGGAAGAGAAAGTACATTTCAAGAGGCAAAAATTTTGTCTTGTTAAAATTAACAAATACATAAAAGATAATGTCCAAGTCCCTATAGAGTTCAGATAATATGTAAAATATGAACAAATAATTAAAAATTGATAGTTTTTCAAAAATCACAGGCAACACAAGCAGAAGAAAAGCATAAGCATGAAATCACACTCTAAATTCACTCAGAGCTGCCAAGGAACACTTCTGGGAGCCCTTGGTAATTGAGTTATCTCATGGCAGGGAAACTCCTGCAACGGGACTAAGCTGGTAATGATGTGGACAGAATTGTTTCTGTGTCAACCCCATCTCTCACTTTATCTGTTTGAGAAGTGAATAGGAGTTGAGAGCCATGGTGATGACTATGCTGACTCTACCACATCTCTCTTCTGCATCCTGTTCTGCTCATTTACATCACACAACACCAAGGATCCAGAACTCAAAAAAATAAATAAATAAATAAAACTCCTTGTGTTTTCTTTGGGCTACTGGTATCATGGAGACTAGAGGAATTTCTCACCCCTTAAAACTCTGAGTGGATATTCCAAAGCCATCAGTTTTATATTTGCTTCTACAGAGAAAGGCTCTCGTGCCAGAAATGGGCTGTTAAAGGAGAACATAACACTTTCTTCTTAAAAGATTTTTTTTAATAGAAGAGAATGTACATCTATCTAGAACAATTTAAGAACTATTCTACCTAAGACTGAAAATCAGTCTTCTGACTAAAGACTGAAAATCGCCCTTCTTTAAACACAGTGAATCTAAGAAATCCTGGGGAGAAAGAGAAAGAATATTTGTGTGTTGGGGACTGAAGAGAGACTTATTGATAAATAATTTGGGTGTTATAAAAACCACTTCAGTTTTGTCAACCCATTAAGCATTTCAGGATGCTTTTTGAGTACATTCAACTTTGCTTTTAATTAAATAACAAAAATGCTTACCAAAGTGATTATTCTTATTTTCAACTGATATAACTTCTCTTTAGTCATAGTAAGTTACCATAGAAACAGCAAATTTCCACTCAATTCAAAAGATGTACTATGGTCAGAACAACTGGGTGGTATAGGAAACAAAAGGAGTCAATTATTTTTAAAGCCCAGTCAATTATTTTTAAAGCCCCAAATCAAAAAATTTAATGATACATAGTTACAGTATTCAGAATCATTCTTCAAATGCAGAGGATAAGTTTTTAATTGTAAAAATAACACTTTTGAAAGGAAAACAATGTAAAGACCAAACTTTATCATCACCTCCAGAAACACTGTCCTCCCTTTGCCTTGTTCTTATCGTCTTTTGAAAGTCTGTCATACGGGTAGGGAAGGTGTCAAAACCGAAATGTCATCCTGGATGCAGAGGCAAAGCTACTTCCTTTCAGAACCTAATCTATTATAAGGGGCTCATTTATTTTGGGGACATTACAAAGCTAAGTCCATTCTCCTGTATCCAATTTTGTGAATCTAGTAAATTCTAATTCTTCCACAGGTCAGCTCAAGTGATACATCTCAATAGGACTTTTTTTGGCCACCCTCTTATAAAGTAGACCCAACAGCTTCTGATCTTCTATTCCATAGCTTATTTCTTCCAAGTCACTTGTCATTTTCTGAAAGTATCCTGTTTACTTATTTGCTAACTCTTTCATACCTGTCTTCACTATCTAGAAGAAAGCACATGGATGGACCCCTCTGCCTTCTTCACCTCCGAATCTCTCCTGCAAAGTGCAAAGGCTGACATATGATGAGCCCTCAGCAATATGTTGACCGAATGACAAAGAGTGAGACTTAAAGACTACTAAACAGAAATAGTCCGAATGTGTACTTTTCACTGCCTTTTATTTTTGTTTCATTTTTCTTGGGTTATCATTTTGGATTGGTTACCTCAATATTACCTCATTTCCTTTGGCTTCATTCTAAGACATGAGAATCAGAGGAAGAGACAATGCCTTTGGTTCATAAAGATTCTACCAATAATAATGTAACAGGAATTTGGGCCCATCATATATTTCAAATTTAACCTAAAGTTTGCTGGTCAACTCAGAGTGACTAGTTTTGCATTTTGCCAAAAATCCTGTAAATGTCTGTATCTTAAGATTTTACACTTTTCCTTTCCAAATATACATATAATAGAATTGGGATTTGAGAAACAGTATATTTTGATTAAAAAATTTAAAGCAGTGTCTCAAAAAATTTTAATTGCATATATAATATTGATATACTGAGGGGCTATGTACTTCCAATAAACCACAGGAATTACAAGTATTTTTTAGAGGATAAAAAATTCTCTTCAGTTTAGAAAGCATTTTCTTTTTTCTGTTCTTTGTCAAGTATGGTATTTGAGAATAGCATTACTTAAATTATTCTAATAACATTAAATTTAAAGCCTGTTTGGTGCAAGTTAAAACAATAATTTTTGTCCTCATTACACAAAAACACATATATTCTGTTTTTATGCCTACTTGAATGGTGTTATCCACAAACAAACTTGGAATCTATTTCTAAGTATTTCCAGATTCAGGATTAAGACTTCCTCTCTTAAAAACTAACTGCAGAATCAACATGTTTTTTCAACAATCTTAGTAAAACTCTGGCATATGTATTTTGATGGTGAGAGCATCACTAAATAAATGATTCAGGCTTGTGTCCCCAGTATCTAGAATAAGTCTGGAAACATTAAGTAGTAAAAATAGTTTATATAAGTAGATAAAATACATTAATATTATACCAGACATAATATGATAAGGTGTATGCTAATCTAGAGCAAGAATTTTAAGATGGGCCCAATCCTATTTCTTTTGTATCCGGCCAGTTCTTACTTCCCAAGGTCTTATATGTGTTGTCACATGTTTTCTTTGCAATATCTTTAGATTCATACCTTTCTATTTGACCCACAATCTAACCTGACCTGCATTCTCAGGGATACCTCAAGCCTCTTGGCTCTTGTGCCTGTCATAGTTTTATCTTGCTCCCTGCTATTTAAAGATATCATCTTTATCTTGCTTGGATCACATTTTCTTCCCATGAGTTATCTTCCAAGGAACCTAAAAAGGCTCCCTATTTCTCACCACATAAAATCTATTAGACTAAAAAAGAAAAATTAGACTAAGAGAAAAATTCTAGAACTGAATTCTTATTCCAATTCTCTCAAGTGTTTGACAATGATCAATTTTTGCCACCTCTCTGGACTTCAGTTCTCCTAGAAAACTCAGAAAAATTGAGGAGCAGGTCAGTCCTACATTAGCGAAGGCACAGAAGCAAAAACCCACTGGGTCATAGGTACTAATCATGGCCTCCTCTAAAACCCCAAAGTTGTAATTAGACAACTACAAAAATAATGAAAATTTTAGGTTCTGCTAAAATTGCAAAAAGTTCATCTCTCAGAGTCTATGGATTTTACCTAATATGTCTAGTCAAGGCTATGGTTTTTCCTGTGGTCATGTATGGATATGAGAGTTGGACTGTGAAGAAGGCTGAGCGCCGAAGAATTGATGCTTTTGAACTGTGGTGTTGGAAAAGACTCTTGAGAGTCCCTTGGACTGCAAGGAGATCCAACCAGTCCATTCTGAAGGAGATCAGTCCTGGGATTTCTTTGGAAGGAATGATGCTAAAGCTGAAACTCCAGTACTTTGGCCACCTCATGCGAAGAGTTGACTCATTGGAAAAGACCCTGATGCTGGGAGGGATTGGGGGCAGGAGGAGAAGGGGACGACAGAGGATGAGATGGCTGGATGGCATCACTGACTCAATGGACGTGAGTCTGAGTGAAGTCCATGAGTTGGTGATGGACAGGGAGGCCTGGCATGCTGCGATTCATGGGGTCACAAAGAGTCGGACACGACTGAGCGACTGAACTGAACTGAACTGAAATAATTTTCTCTAAGAATCTTGGTCAATGAGACCAATGACTCATTTACCTTCATACCTAAAACAATGTTTAGCCCAGTTCCTTGAAAATACTAGATTCCCAGGAAAAATTTTATCAACTTTTCTTTAATATGATAGTTTTAGAACCTGAGCTTCAATAGGAAAAGAAAGTACTGTATGTTTGTTGTTTCTAAATCTCAGAAAAACCATAAATTCAAATTGTCTGTTTTCAAATGCTGCTGTGGATTTAGAAACATGTTCAACAACCACAGAGCTTCCCAGGTTACTCAACTGTAAAGAAACTATCTGCCAATGCAGGAGATACAGGAGACGTGGGTTAAATCTTTGAGTTGGGAAGATCCCCTGGAGAAGGAAATGGCATCCTACTCCTGTATTCTTGCCTGGAAAATCCCATGGACAGAGAAGCCTGGTAGGCTACAGTCCATGGAATCACAAAGAGTCAGACATGGCTGAGCACGCATCACTCACTCACTCAACAACCACAGAGCTACTGGTCTACATAGCCTATGTGAAATAGGATGACACATAAAAAACTTTTAGTGGACTGGGCTAGTCTTATTTATATGTAAAGTGCAGGCAGTAGTACTGTAATCAATCTAGTGATGCATACTCAGACATTTTAGGTAGTTTCATGCTATTGCCTGTAATTCCCATCATGAACTGTGTCAGGGTAATAAATTTCTGAATATAAAATTCTAAATGTTCAGTTAAATGCAACTCTCTCTGCTCAATATTAATCGAGCAGTTACCATCGATTAGCAATTATTATAGGAATAAATATTTAACAATTAACAAGAAGACAGCCTCTCTCTTTGAGAACTTTAGTTTAGTGAAAGAGGAAAAGCAAAAATTTCAATAAAAACATGACTAACATTGTGATGTTGGCAAATACAGGGTGCTGTGAAGTCAAAATTGAGGTGCCCCTAACCCAGTCTTGTAGTCCAGGAAAGCTTCAGAGAGTGGATTGATGTCAAGTGAGACCCTAGGATGAGGAGCTGACCTGCAGGAGTGTAGTTGCAAGAGAGAATACACACTGCTCATGGAAATACAAGTAGGAAAGATAAATAGATATATTCACAGAGTGAAGAGAGACTCTATTGTGTTACAGAACACTTAGAATAAAAGGTTTTGCACATGGCACATTAAGCTCGATCCAGTGGGAGATGACATTTGACTTCATATTTTACAGTGATACTATGACTATTTTGATAAAGTGATTTGTTTTTTCATGAATTACCTTGTCTGTGTTCTAAGTGATTTTTGTACTTGAGTGCTGCATGTAGGTGGAATAACATTTCAAACAGTTAAAATTATATACACTTATCTAGAACACAGAGGGTAGGGAAATGACAATCTTCACAACTGAGTGAACTAAATTTTCTAAATAGTTTCAGGGAAATCAACTCTCTTTACAGATCGATACATTTAGATCCAGAGGGAAAATATTCTCTAAAACCACCAGTATAATACATAATCATATGGCTTTAGAACACACAAATTATAATGGAGATAAATTTCAGTAATTATTCATTGAATTAAAGGCATAAATTAAAGGCATATCACAAAGATAATACTTACTAAGCAGATGAAATAATACAAACAGTAAACTTTCCCTGTGCCCACTAAAGAACTGACCTTATCTAATCCCACAATTACTAAAAGTCCCCAGGAATCTTCTGTACAATTATTGGCTAAATAGTACAATTATTGGCTATTGTCATAGGAAGCCCAATTGAAATAAAGCAAAATAAAGAGATCCCTTTAATCTGAATTTTGACTTCTGAAATCTAGGTTAAAGTGAGAATCACCTTTGAGTGAAGGGTGGAAAGTAAAGTAAAAGTTTCTTAAGTATTTCTTCTTCAAGATATGCCAACTCAATTCTTTATACACATTCAGACGCTATGCACTGCTCACGACTAGGTTATACTGAACTCTGAGAAGATAATTTTTTAAGTTGGCATTTTCTTATTTCTAAAAAACACTCTTTTGCTGAAAGTTTTTTCAACAGGAAAGAAATTATCACACTCTTTAGTGTTCCAACACTTTAGTGAATATCAATAGGAAAGTCAGTGGCTCAGGAACGTGATTGCAAAGAGAGTTTCATGAGACTCTCTTCCTCTCAAACTTTATTTTAAAATCCATTTAAGACTTAAAGAGATACTTCTTTAATATAATGATCTACCTTTAGTATCCAGATTCATAAGCTTCCCTCAATATAACCAATTAACTGACGCTTATATATTGTATTACTATTTTGTGGAAAGTGATAAGTAAACATAGAGATACATATTTACTTGGATCTAGGTATTTTACTATCATGAAAATTTTACTTTTTACTTAAGACAGACTCACTTCTCAGTGGAGAAATACATCTTTGTAAACACTTATATCAAAGGAAAGAACCAATAGGAATGTATTCACATAACATATACCAGCAAGGCAGGATATTCAATTCTCTAAAACTCTGAGGAGTAAATCTGCAATCTACTCAACTCTGAATCTTGGTTTCTTTATCCATTAAATGTACATTTCTATTTTTGTGAATTTTGTGAAAATTCAAGGAGATTATTGTGAAGCACATACTAGTTGCTTAACTGGGTTATTTATTTTGGTGACATAGAGGAGGCCTCTAAAGTTGATGCTTTTCCCCAATAAGATGGAAAAAGGACACTACAGAATATGAAAACAATTTCATATATATATATATATATATGTACCTTGATGGGATGCCTTAGTTTGCTGTTTAAAAAAAGAGAGAGAGAGAAGGACCAGAAATTCCATTGTCTAAGCTGACCCTGAAGAGTCCTATTTACAGAAGACCACAAGGAATTCTAAGAGAAGAATATAGTAATGTGGACAACTGGGTTCAGATGTACAGAAATTAAGACTCCCTTGAAAAGTGAAGACAAATGCCTCTGCAGTCTCTCCCATGTCCAGTGGAAAATGGACAGTCTCTGAGACAGAAGAGTCAGTATGGCTGGAACCTGGGTATCATCCTAAGGGACCTCTTGGAACAGCATTTTGAGATGTACTTCTTTGTTGCCCCTGGATGACTTCTTCTCTAGCCTTAAGGATTGACTATAGCTTCTTTTTTTTTTCATGTAAACTTTTATTTTTTTTAATTTTATTTTATTTTTAAACTTTACATAATTGTATTAGTTTTACCAAATATCAAAATGAATCCACCACAGGTATACATGTGTTCCCCCTCCTGAACCCTCCTCCTTCCTCCCTCCCCATACCATCCCTCTGGGTCATCCCAGTGCACTAGCCCCAAGCATCCAGTATCGTGCATCGAACCTGGACTGGCATCTCGTATCATACATGATATTTTTACATGTTTCAATGCCATTCTCCCAAATCTTCCCACCCTCTCCCTCTCCCATAGAGTCTATAAGACTGTTCTATACATCAGTGTCTCTTTTGCTGTCTCGTACAGAGGGTTATTGTTACCATCTTTCTAAATTCCATATATATACGTTATTATACTGTATTGGTGTTTTTCCTTCTGGCTTACTTCACTCTGTATAATAGGCTCCAGTTTCATCCACCTCATTAGAACTGATTCAAATGGATTCTTTTTAATGGCTGAGTAATACTCCATTGTGTATATGTACCCCAGCTTTCTTATCCATTCATCTGCTGATGGACATCTAGGTTGCTTCCATGTCCTGGCTATTATAAACAGTGCTGTGATGAACCTTGGGGTACACGTGTCTCTTTCAATTCTGGTTTCCTCAGTGCGTATGCCCAGCAGTGGGATTGCTGGATCATAAGGCAGTTCTATTTCCAGTTTTTTCAAGAATCTCCACACTGTTCTCCATAGTGGCTGTACTAGTTTGCATTCCCACCAACAGTGTAAGAGGCTTCCCTTTCCTCCACACCCTCTCCAGCATTTATTATTTGTAGACTTTTGGATCGCAGCCATTCTGACTGGTGTGAAATAGTACCTCATTGTGGTTTTGATTTGCATTTCTCTGATAATGAGTGATGCTGAGCATCTTTTCATGTGTTTGTTAGCCATCTGTATGTCTTCTTTGGAGAAATGTCTATTTAGTTCTTTGGCCCGTTTTTTGATTGGGTCATTTATTTTTCTGGAGTTGAGCTGTAGGAGTTGCTTGTATATTTTTGAGATTAGTTGTTTGTCAGTTGCTTCATTTGCTATTATTTTCTCCCATTCTGAAGGCTGTCTTTTCACCTTGCTAATAGTTTCCTTTGATGTGCAGAAGCTTTTAAGATTAATTAGGTCCTATTTGTTTATTTTTGCTTTTATTTCCAATATTCTGGGAGGTGGGTCATAGAGGATCCTGCTGTGATGTATGTCAGAGAGTGTTTTGCCTATGTTCTCCTCTAGGAGTTTTATAGTTTCTGGTCTTACGTTTAGATCTTTAATCCATTTTGAATTTATTTTTGTGTATGGTGTTAGAAAGTGTTCTAGTTTCATTCTTTTACAAGTGGTTGACCAGATTTCCCAGCACCACTTGTTAAAGAGATTGTCTTTAATCCATTGTATATTCTTGCCTCCTTTGTCAAAGATAAGGTGTGACTATAGCTTCTTAAAAAAAAAGAAGATGAAAGAAAGTTAAACGCTTTTAGAAGCCTAATGAGAAAACAGAACCTTCTCCTACTCCAAGGTGTGTGACAACAATGGGATGACTTTCACATCAACAGTGTCAAGGTGAGAGACCCCAGATAAAAGACCAAGATCAGTGCTGCTTGGGCAAGGAAAAAATGCAGCTGGAGACCCTCAGGTGATGGAGTATTGGTTAGTTGACTAATAGAAGCTAGACCGGGAAAGAGATGTGCATGCATGTGTGTGTGCATGCTCTATCATGCCCAGCCCTTTACAACCCCATGTAGCCTACCAGGCTCCTTTGCCCATGGGCTTTTCCAGGCAAGAATACTGGAACAGGTTGCCATTTCCTCCTACAGGGGATCTTTTGGACCCAGGGATCGAACCCGCATCTCCTGCATTGGCAGGTGGACTCTTTACCACTGTGCCATATGGAAGCCTGAAAGAGATATGAGCTAACACTAAGTGAATCTCCCTGCTTCCTCTGCCCAGACTCCAACCCCAAACAGGCCTGATGATTTACAAAGGGAGTTGACTGAGGAGAATAAATATGAAAGATGAGAAGGGATTTGCACCCTGAGCAACTCCAAGGGGTTGGAACTGGGAGTTGGGCTACATTGTTTTACCATTTCCATTACTGCTTTGATATATTACTAATATTGTACATTCTAGAAAAGCTAGGTTTACATTTCTTTGTGACCAAAATTATTTTACATCCTTTCAAAAAAATACTCTCATCATTCTTTCTTCCATCATTAAACAAGTACCACAGAATGTTTCTCAGATACAACAGATCTTTGTTTCAACTCTCTTACCTTTAATGAAAATAAGGAACAACTCCTATTTTATTTCACTTATCAAAAGTGTTTTCTCAGTTTCCTCATGCTATATACTTAGTAAAAAGTACTGAGTGAAATTAGAGCTTTTTTTTTTTTAAATCCTTAAATGTTTACTTCCTAAAATGTTATGTAATAATATTTCAGTTATTTCAGTTTTGCCCTTAAAATAACATAGTAAAACTAATGAGAAGGTAGGATACCGATAAAGAACTTTGTGCATTTAAGGTGTGAGTGAAGACTGAAAGTGTTAGTCGCTCATTTGTATCTGACTCTTTGTGACCCCATGGACTGTAGCCCACCAGGTTCCTCTGTCCATGGCGTTCTCCAGGCAAGAATACTGGAATGGATTGCCATTTCCTTCTCTAGGGGGTCTTCCTGACCCAGGGTTTGTACCTGGATCTCCTGCATTGCAGGCAGATGCTTTACCATCTGAGCCACCAGGGAAGCCCTGGAGAAGAGAATAAATTTTCTTATTTTCTCACCAAGAGAAAACTAAAAGTTAAATTTCATCCATGTGCTCATAAAATCATAATATTACTGAAAAGGCTGTTTAATATTGTGACTAATTTTCCTTTAAAGGAAATAAATTGGGACAAAAAATATGTATTTTTCTATATCTACAGGTTAATTGTCAATTAGCATAGAATATATTTATCATAATTAGTGCTACCTATTTTAAGGCTAAATTCATATGCACTCATTTTGTCATAATATACAACACATTGCTTTGCTTACCGGACCATTTCATTTAATTAAGTCTCAAAATTAACCCTGATTTAATAAAATTAAATCCAAATGTTACAAGATAGCAAAGGGAGAATCAAAGTTTGTCAGAACTTAGTAGTTTATAGTCTTATAATTTTCAGTGATCCATCTACTTAAAAAGAGACTTGTGCCTGTTTACCAAAAAAAATCAAGCTATAAGATTAGAATATTTTAACATGAAAATGTAATGATCAATAGTATAAGTGATCAGGGAGCAATAATTATATAAGGAAATTTCAATTCTTAATATGGCTAAAGCTTTTGTGAACTAAGCATTGTTCTAAATTTCTTTGCAGCTGAGGTAAAAAGCGAAATATTATGCATTCAGTTCAGTTCAGTCGCTCAGTTGTGTCTGACTCTTTGCGACCCCATGAATCGCAGCATGCCAGGCCTCCCTGTCCATCACCATCTCCCAGAGTTGACTCAAACTCATGTCCATCGAGTCGGTGATGCCATCCAGCCATCTCATCCTCTGTCGTCCCCTTCTCCTCCTGCCCCCAATCCCTCCCAGCATCAGAGTCTTTTCCAATGAGTCAACTCTTCGCATGAGGTGGCCAAAGTATTGGAGTTTCAGCTTTAGCATCATTCCTTCCAAAGAACACCCAGGGCTGATCTCCTTTAGAATGGACTGGTTGGGTCTTCTTGCAGTCTCTCAGGAGTCTTCTCCAACACCATAGTTCAAAAGCATCAATTCTTCAGCACTCAGCCTTCTTCACAGTCCAACTCTCACATCCATACACGATCACTGGAAAAATCATAGCCTTGACTAGACAGACCTTCGTTGGCAAAGTAATGTCTCTGCTTTTCAATATGCTATCTAGGTTGGTCATAACTTTTCTTCCAAGGAGGAAGCATCATTTAATTTCATGGCTGCAGTCACCATCTGCAGTGATTTTGGAGCCCAAAAAAATAAAGTCTGACACTGTTTCCCCATCTAGTTCCCATGAAGTGATGGGACCAGATGCCATGATCTTCGTTTTCTGAATGGTGAGCTTTAAGCCAACTTTTTCACTCTCCTCTTTCACTTTCATCAAGAGGCTTTTTAGCTTCTCTTCATTTTCTGCCATTATATACAACTCATTTCACCTCATAAATCAGAAGAAACTTTTTTAATATTTAAATTCTATTAAGTGTTTGTTACATAAGTTGTTATATAAGGAAACCAAAAAACAAAATGAGCAGCATAATAATTCTAAGGCATTCACGCATTTTCATCATTTTAAAAGATCCTCAATAAAAAGCCAATCAAAGAATGTTGATGTTCTGTAGTGATAATTGTAGCGCAGGATAATACATAGCAATTCATATATGTAGCTTTGTTATTATCTGACACATGCTACACTAAAAAATTTATGAAAGTGAAAGTGAAGTCGTTCAGTCATGTCTGACTCTGCGGTCCCATGGACTGGAGCCTGGTGGGCAAGAGTACTGCAGTGGGTTGCCATTTCCTTCTCCAGGGGATCTTCCTGACCCAGGGAATGAACCTGGGTCTCCAGCATTGCAGGCACATGCTTTTACTGTCTGAGCCACTAGGGAAGCATCCCCCCGACCCCTGCCCAAAAAAAGTATCAGATCAGATCAGATCATATCAGATCAGTCACTCAGTCATGTCCGACTCTTTGCGACCCCATGAATCGCAGCACGCCAGGCTTCCCTGTCCATCACCAACTCCCGGAGTTCACTCAGACTCACGTCCATAGAGTCAGTGATGCCATCCAGCCATCTCACGCTCTGTTGTCCCCTTCTCCTCCTGCCCCCAATCCCTCCCAGCATCAGAGTCTTTTCCAAAGAGTCAACTCTTCGCATGAGGTGGCCAAAGTACTGGAGTTTCAGCTTTAGCATCATTCCTTCCAAAGAACACCCAGGGCTGATCTCCTTCAGAATGGACTGGTTGGATCTCCTTGCAGTCCAAAGGACTCTCAAGAGTCTTCTCCAACACCACAGTTCAAAAGCATCAATTCTTCGGCGCTCAGCCTTCTTCACAGTCCAACTCTCACATCCATACATGACCACAGGAAAAACCATAGCCTTGACTAGATGAACCTTTGTTGGCAAAGTAATGTCTCTGCTTTTGAATATGCTATCTAGGTTGGTCATAACTTTCCTTCCAAGGAGTAAGCATCTTTTAATTTCATGGCTGCAGTCACCTTACATCAACTAGTATTTTTCTATTATAATAGCTGTTGTTAGACATGAAGAACAGACTTGTGTTTGCAAGGGAGAAGGTAAGGTAAAGAGGGATGGACTGGGAGTTTGAGACTAGCAGATGAAAACTATTACATACAAAATGGACAAACAAGGTCCTACTGTTTAGCACAGGGAACTATATTCAATATCTTTGAAAATCCATAATGGAAAAGAATAAGATAAAAAATATATGCATGTATATATATATTTATATTTTTATGTGTGTGTATAACCAAATCACTTTGCTATACAGCAGAAACTAACACAACATTGTAAATTAAGTATACTTCAATAAAATAAATTTTTAAATAAAATAGTAAAAAAAATAATAGCTGTTGTTAATTGGCTATTTACTTGACATCAGCAAGGAGTCAAGTGCTTTAAACATGGGGCAATTTAACCCTCATAACAGTTGGCTTTCCTCTAGACAAATGGAGAAAATGAGACTCAGAGTAGTCAAGAAATCCACGTTGAGTCACAGAGTTAGTAAATGCTGAAACTGACATGTAAACCCTAAAGTGTTTGGTTTAAAGACAGTGCTTTCAACTCTCACATTATCCTGCCTCCCCATTTGTTAAGTGCCATGTTCTAAAAGACATAGTACACAGCCTGAATATTAACTGATACTTCTTTACAACTTTATAAGCATTTTCACATATGTAATTTCATTTCATAAAAACCACTCCTAACAGTAGATAGCACTATTATTAGCAATGTCCATTTTACAGATAAGAAAACTGAAGTCATATAAAGCCCAAGATTGCATAGTTAGCTCAAACTGGGTAGATATCAAAACTGGAAAACCCAACCCTTCCATGCTTTTGACAGAAGCTGTATGGCATAGTTCAAAACACAGTCACGAAAGGTCATTCAGTCGGTGTCATCGGTGGAGGCCTGGAGGATCTCTGCTCTCTAGATGTCAGGTACATAGGAGAAAAGGGGAGGTTTTGTTGCACAGAAGTCATGGAACCTGCCTCAATATTCTTGCCATGATAAAGGACAGATTCCCTTCCATGTGAGGGGAGCAAAAGAGCATCTGCAAGTTGGGTTGAAATTAATCTTGGAAGGAAGCTGTTCAAACCAATATAAACAAACATAAGGGATCCATCACTAAATTTTGCTGTGTGTTTTTCTTGACAAGCATTTCTTTTGATTGGAAGTTTGAAAATAATTCCAAAGAGAAATTTCTTTGTTGGGCTGTATTTGCCACAACTCACAAAACACCAAGAAAATTCTATAAATTCTGGACAATCTTATTCAGTTCATTTATGAAGCAAATATCCATTAGGCACTAATGAGTACTCAGTTGGTTATTCCTGTTACACACACACACAAACACACACAAGTTCTTCCTAATTCTGGCAAACTAGCAGTAGACCTGGAGCCCTGTGTTGAGGGACTTGTCCAGACTCACTGGGAAGGGGTGCTATGATAGATGAACAATGTCTGAGCTTGGCAGAGAAATTCATGCATGCCACATGTACACAATTTCCATTTTAGGAGCATTCTCTTTTTTGATGTTATCTATTTTGCTGTGTCAAGTCTTAGTTCTGGCCCATGGGATCTTCATGGCATCATGTGGGATCTTTCACTGTGGGGAATGCCTCTGTTCTTGCCTTTGATGACTTGACTATTAAAACACTTTCTTGTCCAAACTAAAAATATAATGTCACGATGTCTGATAAATGACTGCTTTCCTGTTGTATTATTTTATAACAGAAAATATATGCCATTTTATGCCAAAACACAGTGGATTTGATTGATGATGCTTCCTTTAACTTGAAGTTACTGAAACCACACATATATGTCACTTCCTATTGATCCCATTTAGTTAGAAATGAGGATAAAAGATGAAAGCCTAAAGTACTTCAAAAAGACATCAGTGTTAATTCTAGCAAAAGATAATCCTTTCAGAACATGTTTATAGGACAATCTATATAGGAGGTGTTAGAATTTTCTTAGACAAACCCAAAGCATGGAAAGCAAACTTCACTTTTCTAAAAATCAGCAGTTGTAGGCAACCTCAAGAATAAACGAAAGCAATATGTCTGTCTTTACATTTACTCCCACTTGAAAGTTCATCCAAAAAAATAGTTAAGTTGACAGCTTACCACATTCACACTTAAAATAATTCTTAGATAAACTTGGATTTTTACACGTTTTAATGAAATGTGAAAGCTCTAATTGAACCTCTAATTTACAAAATCATTAGTGTCAAGTTTGCGGATGTAATTTTGTCCTTTTCTTCATGAAAAAAAAAAAAAAAAAACAGGAAAAGAAATAAAGAAGAAAGACAGGCAAGCTTAGGACCTATAACTGATTTAGATCTAGTCTCAAAATATGAAAATGCATTAAGTAAAACTGGCACAACACTAAATACTATAAAAGAGTTTAAAGAAAAGAAAATATACGATGCATCTCAGTTTTTATTGTACTCTGCATTTATTAAATATTGAACACATAATAAAGTATACATAGTGTCTTAGAAATGTTATAGAAATATATATATATCATGAAAGTGGAAGTCACTCAGTCGTGTCCAGCTCTTTGTGACCCCATGGACTATACAGTCCAAGGAATTCTCCAGGCCAGAATACTGGAGTGAGTAGCCGTTCCCTTCTCCAGGGGATCTTAATCCATGGATTGAACCCAGGTCTCCCAAATTGGAAGCACATTCTTTACCAGCTGATCCACCAGGGAAACCCTTTTTCTTCTGACAGAACAAAATTTCACTTTCACTTTTTTCCATATATATCATACCTTGCATCACAATTTCTTGTTTTCACTTATGACAGTATCATAACATCCTTGTAAAAGGCTTTTCTTGCAAAATCGTTTGGTTCCTTTACGTATACAGGGAAGACAGGCCATGTAAACTTCTACAGGACATTAACAGAGTTAGTAGATATAAATTCTGTCCTATTGTCATTGGTAACCTGGTAAAAATGATTCTACCACATCTGCTTCATATGAAGAGAACTTCTTAAAAATCATGGTGTAAATTATCTTCTCCTTTTAATTACAAAGAATTTTGCAATTACATATTCAGCACCATTATGTTCAAGAAAAACAACAAAAAATTAGACTATTACCAGTTAGATCATCAATAGTATTTACATATATGACAGCTAAGAAAAAGAAAAGTTAGTTTATTTTAAAAAATCATAATTTTTCTATAAAAGAGAATCCAATATCATGTTCCCTCCCAATGGCAAAAATCTACTACCAACATGTGTACTGTATGGTCAAGTAACATGTATTTTATTTAATAGCTAGGAAGAGAGTGGTGCCACATGCTGAAAGCTGTACATGGTGATTAAAGTCTATGCTGCTGACGCTGCTGTGGCTGCTAAGTCGCTTCAGTCGTGTCCGACCCAGTGCAACCCCATAGATGGCAGCCCACCAGGCTTCCCCCGTCCCTGGGATTCTCCAGGCAAGAACCCTGGAGTGGGTTGCCATTTCCTTCTCCAATGCATGAAAATGAAAAGTGAAAGTGAAGTCGCTCAGTCATGTCCGACTCTTCATGATCCCACAGACTGTAGCCTACCAGGCTCCTCCATCCATGGGATTCTCCAGGCAAGAGTACTGGAGTGGGTTGCCATTGCCTTCTCCGATTAAAGTCTATAGCTAAGAGCAAAAGCACCAATTACAAGGATCATTTTCAAAGGTCAGAGAGCTTCACCTGTTACAGATGACCACCTACCTGAAGGGCTTTCCTAAAAAGGCCTGGTTAACAGAACTAGAAATACTGATATACACACACAGATGTCCCCTAATATAGAAGAATGGTACAAAGGAATAATTGACAGGAAGGAGGTCACTTTTGATGAAAGGCTGCTGCATTCGTGGAAAGGATATTCCCTCCCCTCCTTCTCTGTCAGAGCCATCACCTGTACTTTATAGTAACTTGGGGACCCTGGGCCTGTCCTGCTCTTTCCCCAGGTTCAATCTCAGAGCATCTGGTGCCAAGGAGGAAAGTGGGGCAAGCAAGTTGTCTGAATAGAAAAAGCCATTCCTTCTACTCTTGCACTTAGGGTTAAGGAAGGGATGAGAAGAGTTTTAAATTGAATGTAAGACTGATAGTTTAAAATGAACAGGACCAAGTCTTAATGAAACAAAAGGCATTAATTTAATAACCAAAGGAGATTGAGAAGTTTTCTAATGCCACTGATATTTTATTAAGGGGGTCACTACTTTGTGTGGAAGAAAGATGTTTAATAATATAAGCTGGTACAATTATAGAAAAAACTTATGTTTAGACCTCAAGAAATATTGTACATATCCCTTATTATTAAAAGTATAATAGCACTAATGGCCTTTCATATATTTATACATTTATGTGCATATCTATCTATCTAGAATTTTCCACTAGTCTATAAGCTCCATGAAAGCCAAAATACGTGTTGTTTACTGCTTTCAATAGCTTTTTTTCCCCAACAAATATTACTGTTTATAATCCCAACATTTAGTGCAGTATTTGGCATATAGTATGTACTCACTGTGGAGAAGGCAATGGCACCCTACTCCAGTACACTTGCCTGGAAAATCCCATGGATGGAGGAGCCTGGTGGGCTGCAGTCCATGGGGTCGCTAGGAGTCGGACACGACTGAGCGACTTCACTTTCACTTTTCACTTTCTTGCACTGGAGAAGGAAATGGCAACCCACTCCAGTGTTCTTGCCTGGAGAATCCCAGGGATGGGGGAGCCTGGTGGGCTGCCGTCTCTGGGGTTGCACAGAGTCGGACATGACTGAAACGACTTAGCAGCAGCAGCAGGTACTCACTAAATATCTGTTGAATTAACTTAAAAATCAATAAATAATAACCAGCATTTATCAAAAGTTTACTAATTTTCAAGTGCTGTTTTAAGTGCTTGGAATATGTTATTGTATATACTATTTATGAAAACCCTGTGATTAGTAACCGAACTGACAGACAAAGAAACTAAGACTAGGGATAAATTATTTTTGCTTGGTCACCCAACCCTACCAACGGGCAGAGCAGATCCATGTCTGCCTGATTCTAAAATTAATGCTCTTACCCACCAAAGAGATATCTCCTATTAGTCATATGAGACAGTTTCCTTCTGATCAACCCTAGGTACCAAAGCACACACCGGGGGCCCTGAGCTGTCTGCTCTGCAGGGACAAAAATCTAAAAGAATAGACCAGAGATTTAGCTAAAAGCCAATGTGAAGAGTCTCTGCCTTTTCCTTGCTTTTGTTATGTATTAGTAACAAAGTAGAATTTTTACATAATCATTTCACTTTGTTATTAACATTGTATAATTACAGTTTAGAATCTGACAAAACCAAAAATATAAGCACACTAACAAAATAAACTCTCCCTGTAATAACTGTAGGAAGTATGGATTTAAAAAATAAATTTTAGGCTTTATAAAATTTATATAGCTTTTAGGTCATCAGCTTTTCTTTAGACTGCTATAAGACCAAACAACATATCAATATTGAGGGTAACTTTTATTTCCCAAGACCTTTATCTTAACTTTAACAATCTAATCAATTATAAGAGAAAAGAATATGAATAAAGGATTTTAAAGTTACTGTATTTTATTTGTTGGAAAAAATAAAGCCCACATATTTCATCAAAATGTTTCATGAAATCTAAAATGTTGGGGAATTCTGGTTATGGAGGAGTGAAAGAATAAAAATACTCTCCATAAAAACAAAAGTTATGCAACTGGTGAAATACTGTCAAAAACAATCTACTGTCAGGACTGTAGAAATCAACCAAAGGCAAAAAATTACCCAAATATAAAAGCATACATTCACCAAAAACTCTGACCATCAGTTAAAGCTGAGAGTCTATGGCATTCTAACCTAGAGCTACTCTCCATCTACCACTTTAGCTGGATCAACATTAATAGTTTTACCACAGCGATGCTGGCCTTCAAAGCCAGGAACTTCATTGCTGGAGGTGCCTAACTTGATCTGGAGCATAATATGGAGGGCAAAGAAGGGCAATGCCAAAGAATGTTCAAACTATCATGCAATTGTGCTCATTTCACATGCTAGCAAGGTTATGCTCAAAATCCATCAAGTGAGGCTTTAGCAGTACATGAACTGAGAATGTCCAGATGTACAACCTGGGTTTAGAAAAGGCAGAAGAACCAGAGATCAAAATGCAAACATTTGTTGTATCATAGAGCAAGCCAAAAAATATCTACTTCTGCTTCACTGACTATGCTGAAGTCTTTGACTGTGTGGATCACGAAAACCTGTGGAAAATTCTTAAACAGATGGGAGTACCAGATCACCTTATCTGTCTCCTGAGAAATTTGTATGCAGGTCAAGAAGCAACAGTTAGAACCAGTCATGGAACAGCAGACTGGTTCCAAATTGGGAAAGGAGTACATCAAGGCTGTTTATTGTCAACCTGTTTTTTTGACTTATGAGCAGAGTACATCATGCAAAGTGCTGGGCTGGATGAATCACAAGGTGGAATCAAGATTTCTGGGAGAAATATCAACAAAGTAAGATACACAGATGACACCACTATAATGGCAGAAAGTGAAGAGGAACTAGAGAGCCTCTTGATGAAGGTCAAAGAGGAGAGTGAAAAAGTTGGCTTAAAACCCAACATTCAGAAAACTAAGATCATGGCAACTGGTCCCATCACTTCATGGCAAACAGAAGAATAAAAAGTGGAAACAGTGTCAGATTTTATTTTCTTGGGCTCCAAAATCATTGTGCATATCTACCGCAGTCATGAAATCAAAAGACAGTTGCTCCTTGGAAGGAAAGCTATGACAAACCTACTGCTAAGTCGCTTCAGTCGTGTCCGACTCTGTGCAATCCCATAGACGGCAGCCCACCAGGCTCCCCCGTCCCTGGGATTCTCCAGGCAAGAACACTGGAGTGGGTTGCCATTTCCTTCTCCAATGCAGGAAAGTGAAAAGTGAAAGTGAAGTCACTCAGTCGTATCCGACTCTTAGTGACCCCATGGACTACAGCCTACCAGGCTCCTCCGTCCAAACCTAGGCAGCATATAAAAACACAGAGACATCACTTTGCCAAAAAAGGTCTACATAGTCAAAACTATGGTTTTTCCAGTAGTCATGTATGGATGTGAGAGTGGACCATAAAGAAGACTGAGCACCAAAGAATTAATGATTTTGAACTGTGGTGCTGGTGAAGACTCTTGAGAGCCTTTTGGACTGAAAGATAATCAAATTAGTCAATCCCAAAGGAAATCAATCCTGAATATTCATTGGAAGTACTGATGCTGAAACTGAAACTCAATACTTTGACTGATGCAAAGAGCTGACTCACTGGAATCTGATTCTGGGAAAGACTGAAGGCAAAAGGAGAAGGGGAGGCAGAGGATGAAATGGTTAGATAGCATCAGCAACTCAATGAACATGAATCTGAGCAAACTCCAGGAGACAGTGGAAGACAGAGGAGCCTGGTGTGCTGCAGTCCATGGGGTCACAAAGAGTTGGACATGACTTGGAGATTGAACAGCAACAAAAACATGGAGAGCACAAGGAATATGACATAGAGAAAATAAACTGCAAAATAAGAGACATTAATCCAACAATATTAATTCCATTAAATGTGATTTGATTAAAAATTCCAAAGGTAGAGACTGTCAGACTTACGTCAGTCTTATGCTATCCATAAGAGACATGCTTTAGACACAAAAGATATAAATTGAAAATGCATGTGTGCATGCATGCTTAGTCTCTCAGTCACATCCAACTCTTTGCAAGTCCATGAACTGTAGCCTTCCAGGCTTCTCTGTTCATGGTATTTTCCAGGCAAAGATACTGAAGTGGGTTGCCATTTCCTATTCCAGGGGATCTTCCCCACCCAGGGATGGAACCTGCATTTCTTGCATCTCTTGCATTGGCAGGTGGATTGTTTACCACTGGAAAAAGATATGCCATGCAATCATAAGAGCAGTAACGTGGCTCTATTATATCATACAACACAAATTTGAGACAAGAAATGTAACCACAGACAAAGAGGACCATTCATAATGCATCAGGAAAATAAAGTACATAGAAATGTATACCAAAGAGAGGTGCCAAATACCTAAAGCAAAACTGACCACATTAAAAAGAAAATGGAAAATCAAACAAATAGAGTTGTATATTTCAACACTGCACTTTCAATAGTTGATAGAAAACTAAACAGAAAACACACAGGGATATAGAAGACTTGAAAAACACAATCAATCGATTAGACCTGACATTTAAAAAACATGCCACCCCAAAACAACAGAATATACTTTCCTTTCTAGTACACAAATATTCTCCAGAATTGACCATATGCTAGCCTGTAAAATATGTCTCAACAAATTTTAAATAATTGGAATCACTCAAGTATGGTTTCCTACCAACTACATCTATACTAAATTATAAATCAACAACAGAAAAAATTTTGAGAAAATTCACAAATATATAAAAAATAACACACTCTAAATAACTCATGGATAGATGTGATTGCAATGGAAATTAGGACATACTTGGAACCTAACAAATGAAAATACAGCATATCAAGTTGTATGGGACACATCTAAATCAGTGTTAAAAAGGAAATGTATATCTCTAAATGTTTATATTAGAAAAAAAATTAAGGTTTCAAAAAATAATCCAAGTTTCCACTTTAATAGCCTAAAAAAAGAAAACCAAATTACATCCTAAGCAAGCAAAAGGCAAAATAATAACAATTCAGAAATAAATTATATAAATAACATAAAACAATAGAGAAAAACCAATGAAATCAAAAGTTGGCTCTTTGAAAAGATGAACAAAATTGTTTTTTGTATAGCTGGATTACCCAGGAAAAGACGAGACACAAATCACTAAAATTAAGGATAAAAACATAAACATCATTATCAACCCTTCAGAAATTAAAGGACAATGGGGGAATAATTTGAACAACTCTATAATAAAAATTAGACAACTTAGATAAAATGGACAATTCTTAGCATGATATAAATCATCAGAACTGACTAATGAAGAAACAAGAATGCTAAATAAATCTGTAACAAGTAAAGACATTGAATGAAGTGAAGTGAAGTGAAAGTCGCTCAGCCGTGTCCAACTCTTTGTGACCCCAATCCATGGAATTCTCCAGGCCATAATACTGGAGTAGGTAGCCTTACCCTTCTCCAGGGTATCTTCCCAACCCAGGGACTGAACCCAGGGTCTTCCACATTGTGGGCAGATTCTTTAACAGCTGAGCCACAAGGGAAACCCAAGACATTGAATAAGTAACTAAAAATCTTCCCAAAAAGGAAAACTCAGGACCAGATGGCTTCTCCAGTAAATTCTAGAATTTAAAAAAAATAAATAAATAATATTCTTTCATCTGATAGCATTTGGAAGAACATTTCCCAACTTTTTCTATAAATCCAAAGTTAGATAAAACATCACAAGAAAAGAAAATTACAAAGCAATATCCCTCAGGAACACTTACAAAAAAGTTCTTAACAACATAAGAGCAAACCAACAAGATATAAAAGGATTATACCCAATATCCAAGTGGAATTCATTCTAGAAATGAAGGATTGGTTTAAAATGTGGAAATTAATTAACACTATATACCATATTAATAAAGGACAAAAGCATATCATCGTTCCAACAGGTGCAAGAAAAGTTTCACAAAATGTAATACATATTCATTATAAAGTATTCACAAACAAGACATAAAAAGGAACATCAGCTTAAAAGGCATCTTTAGTTGAAAAGAGAAACGCTGAATGCTCTCCACCTAAGATAGGCAAGGATTTTGGTGCTCATCACTCTATTCATTATCATTCTGGAAGACTGACCCAGGGCAATAAGGCAACTAAAAGCAGTTATAAGCATACAAATTAGAAAGAAATAAAACTGCTTTATTCACAGCCTTCATGTTCCTGTATGTAGGAAATTCTAAAGAACTATTGAAATTAACCTACTAGAGGCTAATAAATAAGTTTAGCAAGTTTGGGGCATACATGATCAATATAAAAATTAAACTGCATTTTAAAAATAATTTATATTTTTATTATAATATTCCATTTTTTATTGTTCTGCTTATAAATGTTTTTTTCAGTTTTAGTGAGATAAAGTTGATATACAGCACTGTGTAAGTTTAAGGTGTACAGTATAACAGTTTAACTTACATAGTTTAATGTGAAATGACTACCACATGAAGTTTAGCTAACATTCAATTATTGGGAATGGCTACCCACTCCAATATTCTTGCCTGGAGGATTCCATGGACAGAGGAGCCTGGAGGGCTACAGTCCATGGCGTCACAAAGAGCTGGACATGGGTATTTATAATAACTATTCAAAATAAAAAATAAATTTCATTCAAAATATCATCAAAAAGAATAAAATACTAAGGGATAAATTTAATAAAAGAAGCATAGATTTGTACAATACTAACTACAAAAATATTATTGAGAGAAATTAAAGAAAATAAAAATTAATGAACTTTTCATGTTTATGAGCTGATGATTTTATGTTATTAATATGGTAATTCCCTAGGATGGATTTATAAATGCAATAAAATCCCTATCAGAATCCCACCAGGCATTTTTGTAGCAATTGGAAAGCTGATTCTAAAACTGATATGAAATTACAAAGGACATAGAATAGCCAAAATAATTTTTTAAAAGAACAAAGTTGAAAGGTTTATATGTGTGATTTCAAACACTATACAGCTACAATAACTAAGACAATCGGTTCAGTGTAAATTGGCACATAGATAAATAGAACAGGATTAGGAGACCTGAACTATATTCTTACATTTTTATCAATTGATTTTGAATAAAGGCACCAGTGGGAAACAGACGGTCTTTTCAACAAATGTTGACAGGTCAGTTGGTTATCCACATGCAAATATATGCACATAGACACTTACTTCAACCCATACATAACAATTAAATAGGATAACAGACTTAAATGTAAGACCTAAAACTACAAAGTCATCTAATAGAAAATAGGAGGAAAATCCTATACCCTTGGATTAGGCAAATATTTTTTTAGATATAATACTTAAACCACAATCTATATGAGAAAAAAATAATGAATTGGGCTTCACTAAATTTAAAAAGTTTTGCTCTTCAAAAGATACCATTAAGAAAATGAAAGACAAGCAATAGAGAAAAATATATGTATTTGTAGGTTTATATCAGATATGATAAAAGACTTGCAACAAAAGTATATAAAGAACTCTTAAAATTCAAAATAAGTTACACAATTTTTAAAATGGGCCAAAAACTTGAATAGATATTCTATGCAACAAACTGCACAAGTAAGTAATGAGCACATGAAAAGGTGTTCACACTTATGTCTTTAGAGAAATATCAGTTAAAGTCAAAATGAGATACAATTACTATTATACTCCCGCTAGGAATTGTGGTTGTTGCTGTTGTTCAGTTGCTCTGCTGCTGCTGCTAAGTCGCATCAGTCGTGCCCGACTCTGTGCGACCCCATAGACGGCAGCCCAACAGGCTCCTCTGTCCCTGGGATTCTCCAGGCAAGAATCCTGGAGTGGGTTGCCATTTCCTTCTCCAATGCATGGAAGTGAAAAGTGAAAGTGAAGTGGCTCAGTCGTGTCCGACTCTTAGCGACCCCATGGACTGTAGCCTACCAGGCTCCTCCGTCCATGGGATTCGCCAGGCAAGAGTACTGGAGTGGGGTGCCATTGCCTTCTCCAGTTCAGTTGCTCAGTCATGTCCAACCCTTTGCGACCTCGTGGACTGCAGCACGCCAGGCTTCCATGTTGTTCACTATCTCCCGGAGTTTGCTTGAACTCATATCCATTGAGTCAGTGACTGACCATATCATTCTCTGTTGCCCCTCTTCTTCTCCTCCCCTCAATATTTCCCAGAATCAGGGTCTTTTCCAATGAGTTGGCTCTTCACATCAGGTGGCCAAAGTATTGGAGTTTCAGCTTCAACATCAGTCCTTCCAATTCGGGGTTGATTTCCATTAGGATTGACTGGTTTGATCCTCCTGCTGTCCAAGGGACTCTCAAGAGTCTTCTCAGAACCACAGTTTGAAAGCATCAATTTTTTGGCCCTCAGCCTTCTTTATGGTTCAACTCTCACATCTGTACATGACTACTGAAAAAAACCACAGCTTTGACTATATGGACATTTGTCAGCAAAATGATAACTCAGCTTTTTAAAACACCATCTGGGTTTGTCATAGCTTTTCTTCAAAGGAGCAAGTGTCTTTTAATTTCATGGCCACAGTCACTGTCCACAGTGATTCTGGAGACCAAGAAAATAAAGTCTGTCACTATTTCCATTGCTTCCCCATCTATTTGCCATGAAGTGATGGGACCAGATGCCAAGATCTTAGTATTCTGAATGTTGAGTTTTAAGCCAGCATTTCACTCTCCTCTTTCACCTTCATCAAGAGGCTCTTTAGTTCCTCTTTGCTTTCTGCTATTAGGGTGGTATCATCTGCACATCTGAGGTTACTGATATTTCTCCCAGGAATCTTGATTCCAGCTTGTGCTTCATGCAGCCCAGCATTCCACATGATATACTATGCATAGAGTTAACTAAGCAGGGAGATAATATACAGCCTTTCATGCTCCTTCCCAATTTTAAACCAGTCCATTGTTCCATGTTGGTTCTAACTGTTGCTTCTTGAGCTGCATATAGGTTTATCAGGAGGCAGGTAAGGTGGTCTGGAACTCCCATCTCTTTAAAAATTTTCCACAATTTGTTGTGATTCACACAGTCAAAGGTTTGGCCTAGTCAATGAAGCAGAAGGAGATGTTTTTCTGGAATTCCCTTCCTTTTGTATGATCCAGCAGATGTTAGCAATTTGATCTCTGATTCTTCTGCCTTTTCTAAACCCAGCTTTCACCTCTGGAAGTTCTCAGTTCACATGCTGTTAAAGCCTAGCTGGAACATTTTGAGCATGACCTTGCTAGCATGTGAAAAGAGTGCAGTTGTATGGTAGTTTGAACATTCTTTGGCATTGTCCTTCTTTGGGATTTGAATGAAAACTGACCTTTTCCAGTCCTGTGGCCACTGCTGAGTTTTCCAAATTTGCTGGCATATTGGGTGCAGCACTTTAACAGCATCATCTTTCAGGATGTGAAATATAGCTCCACTGGAATTCCATCACCTCCACTAGCTTTGTGAAAATAAAATGTGGAATGTATAAGTAATCAAAAACATGTAATTTTATTTTTCTAAACTAGCAAGAATTAAAATACCTGTAGGTGTGCAATGAAAATAGCCCTCACAGAAATTATGTAATATAAAAGTTGATAATATGATTCAACAATTTGAATGTAAAAATGCTATTGATTCATCCATTCAACAAAAAAAAAAAGTGGTAGATGTCAAGTAAGTTGTAGGCATGACCCAGGCCCTGGAGAGAGAGAATGATCAAATTAAAAAAAAAAAAAAAGTGACTGCTTTTATGAAGTTTCCATTCTAATGGGAGAAAAAAAAATTTAGCAAATAAATAATATGTAAACTTATTAAGGTGGATTCATGAACAAATGGAAGGAGAGTGGCTAGAAACAGTATGGGCAGACAACTCTTTTGAAAGGTTTTATTGTAAAGGGGAAATCTAACTTAGATGGAAAGTAACACAACTTGGAATTATTACCATATACTTATATGCTGATATAATTATATGGTAGAAAAGGGGGAAAAGCAATCTAAAGCAGGTATAATTATAGGAATGTTGTCTTTGAATGACAATCACACTTCAGTACACGAATAGGGGGTGGTCTTAGGAGAGTTCATTCATTGTAACAGATGGGAAGGCAGAATATGGGTGGAGAGAGACACGTGGGGTTGTAGACATGATTGGGGAGGGTTCTGGGTAGTAATACATTTGCTCAGAGAAGTAGGAAGGAAGCATCTAAGGTTTCAGGAGGTAGGAGATGGCTCAGAACAGCCATTCTTGGCTACAGGGAACACAAGAATGTGTTTGTGGACAATTAGGGTACATTTGAGGTTCCTAGCCCTGCATTTAAAGTAAGAGCAGTCAGCACACAAGTGTGTTTTTGTCTAGCCAGACTCACCTACATAAGTGTAGGCATGAATGATCAAAAAGTGTAACTAACCAGAAATAGGATTTTTCTGGAGTTGTATCTATGAGAGGAAGAAGGGAGTCAGTAAGTACACAAGCAAGAAATATGAGAATGGACTAATGAATCTAAAGATTGTTGGGGAAACATGAGCACATGAGAGGAGCAAAGAGAAGGTAATGTAAAGGGATAATGAATTGGAGGTCCCAGTAGGGTGAAAACCTCATGGATTTGAGGTGCTAGGAGGAGTAGGCTTAAAAATAAGAGAAGGTTTGGCCACTTTAGATTTAGATTTCACCCAGCATACATACTGCTGGAAATGTGTTGGAAAGAAAAATATAATCTATGGAAAAGATGTTTCCTAGTGTTATCTATACAGCAGCCCTAACTTAGCAACAAGACAGTTGTCTAGCAACAAAGAAACAGTAAACACCACGTTACCAAGTAAAACATAATATATAAAGAAAATGAAGCAACAGTGAATAAAACGTAACAAAAACAAGTCAGACACCAAGTTGTATGCGTACCACATTGTACGTGTTCATACATATATAAATATGTGCTTACATAAACATATATTACAAATATATAAATATATCTCATCTGATTATTTGTGCTGATGTCAAGTTCTCTTATTAGATTTTAAGTGCCCCACTTCCTAAGGTTTCAGATTCTTTTTATTTACCTAAAAAGCAGGCTTCTCCTGGTAGAAGTTCAGTACATTTTACTGAACGAGTGCATGAGTGAGTTGACTCAGGGAGTGAATTAATGGATGATGAACGAATAAATGAAGATCTATGTATACTTTCCAAATTTCAACTCTAAACCTTACATAAAATTTCTAGTACCAAGATTCTATCAAACTCTGGAATTGAATTTAACTGCCTGACCTACTGATTTAAATGTTTTAGGGTTATAAAATCATCACATAAATTAGAACCTTTGCCTATATAACCTTAAAACAGACTGCATCAAAAGAAAAATATTCATCGTGTGAATTAGTTTCACTTAGGGGAGAATCAATTTTCCTATCATGTGCTTCTTTTTTTTTCTAATTTTATTTTATTTTTAAACTTTACATAATTGTATTAGTTTGCCAAATATCAAAATGAATCCGCCACAGGTATACATGTGTTCCCCATCCCGAACCCTCCTCCCTCCTCCCTCCCCATATCATGTGCTTTTGTGAAATACAAACTTCTGTTTATTGTGACACTTCAAAACAATGCTAAATGAATTTTATTTTTAATCCAGTGAAACATGTTTTTAAATAAAGCCTGATTCTCAAAGAGATTTCTGTGACAAGGGATATCCACATGCCAAAAAGTCATTAGTGCTGCCTTTGTTACTCACATACTTAACTGTGTGGGGAAACACAAACAATTTCCAGGCTAAGAATGAGTGTCAGACAGTGCAATGCTCGTGTGTTCTATTGGCGTGACAGCAAATGGGCAAGGGACCAGCAGGCTTTGCAACCACATTGTCCTTATTGTGTAAAACATCTACTCTGTGCTAACCTCAGTCATAATCATTGCAGAAGCTACACAGTCCAAGACAACAAAGCACTAACAGGAATTCAAAGCAAAAAATGTTAACAATTAGTCACAGCGTTCTTTGCCATACATAACACAAATTCCCCCTTCACTTACACAAACTTGCAATCAGCAAGAGGTCTTTTCAGACGATCTTTTGCAATGCATTGTATACCACTATTTGAACAAATTCCAGATGATCGCACTTCAAAAGTTATGTAATCAGAAAACAGTATTGCTCTCTAATTTGATGATATTGTTAAAACTTTGAAAAATATTTTAACATCATAAAAATGTACATCTTAAAAATCAACTGCAGTGGACTCCAAAGGAGCTACAAAATCATTCACTGAGTCGTCAGTGAGTAATGTGTTATCATTTGAAGAAAAGTTGAATGATCTTTATTGCGCTATCTCCTAAGCTAAGATAAATGTTAACCATCTACCTGTCTAAAAGCAGTAGCGCTCTCAATTTTGTTCACTCATCTAAATGTGAAGTAAGGACCTTACAAGGTCATTTGGATTCTACATTTTTTTTAAAAAAAAAGGCAAAATAGAATGCTGAATCTTTATGCGGAAAGCTTTACAAGCTTTTATTACTTAGTGTTATTGATTATACATTCTCATCCCATGCTTGCTCCCTGTCCCGAAAACAACTGTCTGTCTCTATCCCAGAGGTTGCAAATGAAGATACAAATCTTCGCTTGCAGACACATGTCTTACAGTCATATGTTGAAGAAACATGCTAGAATCAGTAAGGAAACTTTTATACTTTTCCCACATTGTCCCTTCACACCCACCCTCTGAATTTCTTTGTTTCCATTACCAGATGAAAGCCAGCTCCCACAGATTTTCTGGTGCCTTTCAGTTACAAGAAGAATTTCACTGTAGAAGTCAAAATGTCCAACATCCAGTGTAATAATCAGAAATACATGGCTGTTTTCCAAATGAAGCATTTTCTAGCCTCATCTTCCCACCCCAAGCTCAGCCCTGCTTCAGGTTAGAGTTTCCTTCCTGCCCAACTCTCTAAGTCACTAGGACAGAGGAGAAAGGGAATTAGGAGGAATAGCACAGTTTTATTCAGCAGATACAACTGATTTCCTAAGTCGGTTCCTTCTAGATGTTGACTTACTCTGGTGTGATCCCAACACACACAGGATTTTTGGAAATTTTCCCTCTGGGTCCTCTATCTGCAGTTCCTAGGGCAGGTGATGTTTTGTCCTCTACTTGACCACTCAGGACTCCCTCTTTCATCCCCAACTCCACCAGTTCATTCTGCACTTTCACAGCATCATCTTTTAGGGTTTTGAAGTAGCTCAGCTGGAATTCCATCACTTCCGCTAGCTTTGTTCATAGTGATGCTTCCTAAGGTCTACTTGACTTCACATTCCAGGATGTCTGGCTCGAAGCAAGTGATCACACCTTCATGGTTATCCAGGTAATTCATTAAGATATTTTTTGTATAGTTTCTTTTGTGTATTCTTGCCACCTCTTCTTCATATCTTCTGCTTTTGTTAGGTCCATACTGTTTCTGTCCTTTATTGTGCCCCTCTTTGAATGAAATCTTCCCTTGGTATCTCTAATTTTCTTAAAGAGGTCTCAAGTCTTTCCACTTGAAAGAAGTGTTTTCCACTATTTCTTTGCAATGTTCAATTAGGAAGGATTTTTCATCCTTGCTCTTCACTGGAACTCTGCATTCAGATGGCTATATCTTTCCTTTCCTCCTGTGCCTTTTGCTTCTCTTTCTTTTCTCAGCTATTTATAACGCTATCCAGTGGTGCAACAAATAAATAGAAGCTGAGCTAAGAGGCTGCAGACTAAAGAGGCAACAGGTATCCTCTGACTTGCCATAGTCACCATCCAACCCACATTCCTCAACAATGGCCTATGTGGGATTTGACTCAACTATGACCTACTCCTCTCTCCAACCAAATTCAATTATATCCTCCAGTTCAGTTCAGTTCAGTTGCTCAGTCATTTCTGACTCTTTGTGATGCCATGGACTGCAGCACACCAGGCTACCCTATCCATCACCAACTCCTGGAGATTCCTCAAACTCATATCCATCGAGTCGGTGATGCCATCCAACCATCTCATCCTCTGTCATTCCCTTCTCCTGCCTTCAATCTTTCCCAGTATCAGGGTATTTTCTAAGGGGTCAGTACTTTGCATCAGGTAGCCAAAGTATTGGAACTTCCCCTTCAGCATCAGTCCTTCCAATGAGTATTTAGGACTAATTTCCTTTTGGATTGACTAGTTTGATCTCCTTGCAGTCCAAGGGACTCGAAAGAGTCTTTCCAACATGACAGTTCAGAAGCATCGATTCTTTGGTGCTCAGCTTTCTTTATAGTCCAACTCTCACATCTATACATGACTACTGGAAAAACCATAGCTTTGACTAGACAGATCTTTCTTGGCAAAGTAATGTCTCTGCTTTTTAATATGCTATTTAGGTTGGTCATAACTTTTCTTCCAAGAAGCAAGCATCTTTGATTTCATGGCTACAGTCACTATCTGCACTGACCTTGGAGCTCAAAAAAAAAAATAGTCAGCCACTGTTTTCACTGTTTCCCCATCTATTTGTCATGAAGTGATGGGACCAGATGCCATGATCTTAGTTTTCTAAATGTTGAGCTTTAAGCCAACTTTTTCACTCTCCTCTTTCACTTTCATCAGGAGGCTCTTTAGTTCTTCTTCACTTTCTGCCATAGGGTGGTGTCATCTGCATATCTGAGGTTATTGATATTTCTCCCGGCAATCTTGATTCCAGCTTGTGCTTCTTCCAGCCCAGCGTTTCTCATGATGTACTCTGCATATAAGTTAAAATAAGCAGGGTGACAATATACAGCCTTGATGTACTCCTTTTCCTATTTGGAACCAGTCTGTGTTCCATGTCCAGTTCTAACTGTTGCTTCCTGACCTGCATACAGGTTTCTCAAGAGGCAGGTCAGGTGGCCTGGTATTCCCATCTCTTTCAGAATTTCCCAGTTTATTGTGATCCACACAGTCAAAGACTTTGGCATAGTCAATAAAGCAGAAATAGATGTTTTTCTGGAACTCTCTTGCTTTTTCGATGATCCAGCAGATGTTGACAATTTGATCTCTGGTTCCTCTGCCTTTTCTAAAGCCAGCTTAAACAAAATGTTGATGTTCATATCCTCCAGATTCATATTAAATCTCAAGAGGGATACTGGTATAAAAGAAAGAGTCTAATATTTAAATCTTACTCTGCAGTCCAATGTCAGCATGATTTGGTGAGTTCTCTAAACTTCTTGAGTGGCAATTTACTGCTCTCTAAATTAGGGATGGCAACTTTAACTTACAAATTTTGTGTGAAGATTTAAAAAGATTAAAATACAGTTCCTGACATACAACAGTCTTTTTCTCATCCACAAAGAAAATATTTATCTTCCATATTTTATCATGTACCACCAATTAATACAAGTTAGTTTTATCTACCCATTTAAAGACTAAGACTTTTATTTCTGTATTCCTCAAGTGGCCTACTATAATGCTCAGCATGTAATATAGGTACATGTGCTCTGTGCAATGAAAATCAAAATAAAATCTTTCATTTCAATATTACCAAATACTGCTGGGATCAAAAGCCTTAAAAGAAAACTTGCCAATTACACTGTTATTGTATTTTAGATACTCATTTCATTTGGGCAAAAATTGAATGTGATTTTTATTCTTTTATAATTAAAGGTTTAAATTTTAGGAGAAGCTATGTCCCTGCCACTGTTTTTGGCTGACAAACAAGGCCACGAGACAGTTCTATTGGCTGGTCCCCATCGTTGCTCACCAGCCACTGGCTCTGCAGGTGTCTAGAGGCAGTGGGGTGGTAGCACTGGTTATGGAAGCCCAGATGTAGAATCTTCCTGCCTCTGAGTCACATTCAGTTTGCCAGTCCAGTGGTGGCCCCTGACTTCCAGCCTCTCCAAACATTCCTATGATTTTGTAAACATCTATTTCCTATATCGAGTCCCCTTCTATTCCAAATGCCAGCATGGTTTCTGTCTCCTGCACTGAACCCCATGTAATTTAATTACTTCTTTGAGAAGATCATCTCTGAGGTCACCTCTTTTTGTTACCTTACATGTTAAAAGGACTTATGGTCTTACCTCACAGGTTTTCAAGAGAATTAAAGAGAAAAAGAAAATTTGGACTAATTTTAAAAATATTGAAAAACTTTAATGCATCTCTTTTTCCTGTGGTTAATGATGTTATGTGGGCTTACTTATTTTAGGAATATCAGCTTTGATAGCAGCAGTTACTTCTGTTACTGCGGCAGCAATATCATTGACTCAACAGGTGCATACTGCCCAATATGTCGATACCATGTCTAAAAATGTTTCTTTAACTCTAGCAACACAGGAAGCTATAGATAGGAAATTAGAGATGAGAGTAGATGCCTTAAAAGAGGCAATATAACATATTGGGACTGAGTTACAGGCTTTAAAAGTGAAAATGGCTCTGTCATGCTACACTGATTACCCGTGGATATGCGTGACATCTTTAAAGGTAAATGAGACAGATTATGAATGGGAAAAAATCAAAAATCATATCTCAGGTGTTTGGAACAGCTCTGACATTGGCCTGGACTTAGGGAAATTTCATAATCAAATACAGACCCTGGAACACTCTCGACTGGATTTTACCGCCGCTGGAGCAGCTAATGACTTTTTTCACACTTTCTCTAACTTCATTTCAGGAAAAAACATTCTGTCTAATATCCTTGGATACGTCGCTACTGGTGCTTTAATTTTGCTTCTCATAATCATTCTTCCTTGTATTGTCAGGATTCTTCGGCAGAACATTCAGAAGCTCGCAACTGAGCTGCATATGGCTGTTTTAAGAAATAAAAAAGGGGGGATTCGGGGAGCGAGCTCCACCCCTGGCAAAGGTCATGAGGAAGGAGGCTTGGCATATGCAAAGGCGGGATCAAGCCTCAGGAGTCTCCCTGGAAATTCTCAAGCAATCTACCCCCAAAACCAGAGTCTGCCTACTTTCTGCTTTGTGCTTTCACCTATACCTCTGACTTTACGGGGGGCTGTCCCCCACTACCTCTCTCTGAAAAAAGAGTTAGCTTACAGCTCCAGTAATAATTCCTGGGTGTGACAGTGTTTCAACCTACAGACTCCCTTGGAAGTCCTCTAGCCTGCCTGAATAGGTTTCTCCGGCCACATGTGATTGCTCAGAGCCTCCCAACTGTGAGAGGCATGAGATGTTCTAAACTGTCTAAATACAGATTCCTTTGAGCAGTTAAAAAATTGATTAGAAATTGTATTGGTGAAGGGATTTTCACTTGTTGGGCCAATGTTTGCTGCTAAGTCTCCATATCCCTTACCTGCTGTGTCCCTGGCAGTGTATTGATTAATATAATTGGTGTAAATAGTAGCTTTAATGTTTGTAACCTGGGACCCTTGAGTTAATTCTTTTTCTTGTTATAGCCCACCACACCTTTGCTCTGTAGGAACGCAACTTTATCTAATGCTTTTGGAGGGTGGCGCTTGACTTATCACCTTTAGAGAAAAATAAGTTTTCTGAAGAAAGGGTCTTAAAATGTTAACAGGCCTCCGGGCCAGAAGATGATGCAAATCACCTAAGCTTTTGCATATGATAAGTTTGCAGGAAGAAAGCCTGGCTTGCTGCATGACTCTACCCCTTCCCCCATTATCCTCTATGCATAACTTAAGGTATAAAAACTACTTTGGAAAATAAAGTGCAGGCCTTGTTCACCAAAACTTGGTCTCACCATGTCGTTCTTTCTCTTACCTTCTGGCTGAATTATTCAGCCTCTTTTCTCCACTGAATTTCCTCACTGAGCTATCCTTATTCCATTACTCTTTATATCCTTAATTAAAGTTTAATTAAGCAGTTGTTTCCTGATCCTGCCGACGCCGTCCCCGCTTCGAATTCCCTGGATCCACCGGGGCTGGACCCCGGCAATGTTACATATTTCTTTATTAGGATTCTTATTAGGTAAATATGTACATATTCAAAATTGAAGAGTTATATGTTTATTTCCTAGAGAAATTTGTACAACTCAAAGGCTTTTTCTTTGGTGTCATTTAATTAGCCTTTTCAGCCTTACTTCCATTTAGATTCATTTATTTAGAGACATTGAAATAAGAAACATTTAGAATGTGAAACATGAACATATACACATTTAAGTAAGATTTAGTTACTAAACAGAAAATTTATCATTTTTTTAACAAATATATACATACTTAATAAGTTGTTAATACTCAGATATAGTAAGATACTTTATTGATAATGCTCATCTTTAATAATGTAAATCAGATGCTAACCTCCAGTTTGGGAATGGTTTACTGAATAACTTGATTAAATTGGCATTTAACTGGATTTTTATGGAGAGTCATAAAGAATAGATATCCTGAATTTATCTTAAATAAACTTAAAATTATGAAATCGTTTTTTTAAACTTTTTATTTTGTATTTGCTTAACAATGTTGTGATAGTTTCAGGTGAACAGCAAAGGGACACAGTCAAACATATATATCTCTTTTTACTCATGCTAATTGAACATACATTTATCATTGCTAACTCTTAAAACTCCACTATCATGACTGTAAAGACATAAAGACACTGCAAATTTCCCATAATTACAAAGTGGGAAAAAACAAGCAGAACACAAGAGAATCAACTCATTTTTTGGAAACTTGGAAAGGAAACAGGAGAGTGGAAATCATAGCAAAGAACATCAGCTAGAAACAAATGTTTCATGCTAAGAACCATGAAAGATGCAGGAATTGGAGGCACCAGATTGCAAAAGTCAGAGAATTAGAGTAGGACTGAAAGTAGGGTTTTCCTCATTTTCCTCCTTAATATCTGGCAACTATCTGCCCCCTTCACATCACTATGGATCACTATAGAAGATAGATGTTTATCTAGTTAGATGTTTATCTTCTAGTGACGTTAAGCCACCAAGATGACAGAGGTGAGCTTCTATAGTGTAAAAAAGGAAACTAAGTTTAAAACTACATAATGAAATTTATGACCCCAACTCTTAGTCCTAGAATAAGGACAACAAGGTTTTAACATTTTAAGACTGGTGATTAGACTATCTTCCATGATTACAGGCATTTTGTAATCATCCAAGTAGCTGAGCACTTCACATCCTATTATGAAGCCCACATGTCAACAAACAGTATCCATTCACATGAAATGAGCATCAGTTAGCTTTTCAGTGTCTCCCTTTTACAAGTGAGCAGACAGTCAAGAATCACCAGACCTTTAAGAAGAGTCTTTAACATTTAAGAAACTGAAACAAACACACAGAAAACAGCAACTCGGTGGAATCTATTCAAATAGAAGAAGAAAAACATTAATCAACAAAAATGAATTTCAGAGCCATAAGAAGTGTTATTAAATGTATTAATATTTAAAAATGGAATGCTACAGATAGAAATCCATTAAAATAAGAATGAGATCAGGTCTTGGAAAGTATCAGAGATATTAAAAGATAAGCATTAAAGTTTTAATTTTTTTAAAAAAAGTAAAAATGACTATATGGTCAAAATAACTGTGGTGGTGAACATGCTGTTAGTATATATAGAAGTTGAAATATAACGTGCACATACATGAAAGTTGTTATCAACCGATGTTGCCTCAATAAATAAAAAGTAAAAAGCAAAAATGGATAAGAAGAGAATAAACTTAATAAAATTTGGGGCTTAATGCAGAAGGAAAAACATATAAATCCCAGAAAGATTAAATGAAGGAAATGGCAAGAAGAAAATAATCAAATTTTTTAAAAAATGAAGAAATTTTCCCCAAACTGAAGGGCATTTCCAGACTGAGGAGGGTTCAGGATGGGGAACATGTGTATATCTGTGGCAGATTCATGTTGATATATGGCAAAACCAATACAATATTGTAAAGTTAAAAATAAAATAACAATAAAAAAATTTTTTTCCATTATAAAATTCTCACACCAATGTTATTATCATGGAATTTCTGAAGAAAAGGGAATAAAAACAAAGTCCTGGCTTATGGAGGTTGGGCAGAATATCACAGAAAAATATCAGGGCTAAATGGCGTCAGACTTCTTAGTAGCAATACTAAAAGTTAAAATACAATGAAGCAATCTTTTCAAAATTCTGAGAAAAAATTATTTTAACTTATTGTTTCAGAGCCAATCAAGTTGTAGAAAAATAAAAGAAAAAGTATATTTTCGTATATCAATGTACTTTAAGAGAGTGTGTTTCTCAAGTGCCCTATTGCAGGAAGCTCACACCCTAAATGAATAAACCAAGAAAGAATGAGACCCAGGAAATAACAGATCCAACTCCTGAGGGTGTTGATGGTATTTCCCAGAATGAAGGCAATGGGAAGTCTCAGGGGAGAGCTGTGCCTTGGGCATGGAGAGCTCCAGAAGGAGCTGGGACAAAGACTCAAAGGGCAATGTCTCCAAGGAAAAGAGTGGGACAGAAAAAGCACATGGTGTGCTTGGAAATGTGGGAAATATATTGAAGAGTGTCTTACAACTTTTTTGACGATTCTGGAAAGAAATAGTGATAGGTATATAGTAATCAAAGTTAGTGAAAAGTGAAAGTGAAAGTCGCTCAGTCGTGTCCAACCGTTTGGAACTCCATGAACTATACAGTCCATGGAATTCTCCAGGCCAGAATACTGGAGTGAGTAGCCTTCCCCTTCTCCACGGGATCTTCCCAACCCAGGGATTGAACCCAGGTCTCCAGCATTGCAGGTGGATTTTTTACCAGCTGAGCCAGAAGAGAAGCCCAAGGTCAATAAATTAGCAATTAAAATGAAATAGTTACTAATTTCAGGGAAAAAAACAAAGGGCTATTTCTACAAGAAATATATCCATGTTTCATTTCTTGGATTGGAAGTGAAGACAATTCAGTCATATACTATAAGCACCAAATAATGATTCACTGGAATGGTAATAGAACTGCAGTAGATAAATGAGGGGCGAGTAAGTAAGCGGGGAGTGGTTAGAACTTGGTCTAAGAGTGCTACATTGTCATCCATTGCTATATGAAGTCAAATAATGTTCAAAATAGATAAATCAAGGAACAACTATGTAAAGTTGGTATTTTAAACTATAGACAACTTATAGGAAGAAAGAATTAAAAGATGAAAGTTGATGTCTTAGGAAGACGACCCAGGTAGAATCAAGGGGTGGGAAAGTAAACTTGTTTCCTTGTCTTACAGTACTACTTTAATACTTTAATAAAAATGAGAATTAATTTCTGCAAGTAAAAGTGTTATACAATGTACAGGATTAGTACCAAGGAGCCAAGTTTACATTTCTCTAAAGACCCAGCCAAAACACGTGACTGGCATTTTCAGACATTCAAGTACAGCTTTGATGGCAAATAAACAAGGAGTCATGTAGTTTCAGATCATATTCATGCCAATCCTCAAAGGGAGGAAAATCAGGAGGGAAGATCTCCATGAACTGGAGAAAGAAATAGCATTACCTATGGGGACATCTCAACAAAGGTCTAAGAATTGTAAGAATTATTTTGGGGTAAGCAACCTGGTACCAAATTTCAAATAAGATCAACCGTCAAATGCCAAACAGAAAATACAGCAACCATTTTAGAAGAATAATTTTCAAATATTCACAGAACTCACATATGGTTATCCTCAAATTAATTTCACAAAAACAGAAGATCAATTTACTGGGAAGAGTAAACATAAAGTCTATCTACAAGTGATCTTTACCTTTAAGTCTTATAACTGTTTAATGTCATGACCTACCAAATTCTATATATAGTGACATCATAACAAAAATTAAGCCAGTGGGTAGGATTCAGTGCTTTCACTGCTAGGACCTGAACCCGTCAATCCCTAGTCGGGAAACTAAGATTCCTCAAGCTGCATGGTGTAGTCAAAAATAAATAAATAAATATCAAAAGAAACGACAACATTTAATTCACTTTACACTTGATCAGGTTAATATTAAATATAGTTACTAACTGGAAGTTGCATTTATACCAGAGTACATAATTAAATATCATTATTTTGTGTGAATATGTGTGTATTTATGTATGTGACTGTTTTATTATAAAATTTCAACCAAGCAAATTTCACTCTTGCTAATAAAATCATTAAAAGAAAAGACAAGCAGTTGCTTAGCATGTACAGACTCACAACTTGATTTGGTCCTCAAGCAGGAATTTAAAGTCTGAATTATTTAGGTTACCTAAGCCACCATCAACATAAAGAGGAACAACAACCCTTATATAGTGAAACAACCTCCATATCCTATGGTTAAAACCATACTTCACAGCAGTCCTTCATTTCATGTTCAGCCTGTTTTACTGATACATATATTAAAATTCACCATCTACCACCAAGAACGCCATAAACAGTAAAACGTCAGTCACTGGAGCAAGGTAAAGGGAAAACCCTATTATATGTTCTCATGACACGGTGAAAAGCTCAAGTATAAAAGGGAATTGAACCTCCTTGACAAAATGCACTCTCATTAACTTCTGGAGCCAAATTATATTGTATAAGCAATATTTAAAAGGCTGTTGTCAAGGAAAAGCATCCTAAAATTAGATCTGACAGCTTTGTTTTCTTTGCAGGAATGGTCACACTTCTAACCGCCTCTTCTGTTTTGAAGAGAAAGCCTAGTAACAAAATGTAAAGGAGCTCAGAGCAGAATTTTATAAAGAGGGGGAAAATAAAATCACCTACCATAGATTCATTTCACAAATTGTATTTCTTGTATAGGCTTGTCTGCGCATAATATGTGTTTATTATATCAGTTTGTGTCTTTGAGAAGAGAGAAAGGTCACTGATTCTAGCATCTCATTCCAGAAATTCATTATTTCTGTCTCTACAGCCAATCTCCTGACCTTATCCACTTTTCCACTGGCCACCACTCTGCCCATGCTCTCATGCTTCCCCTTACCTTTAACCTTAAAGAGGCCCTCAGCCCCAGTTTCCCCTTTTTCATCCATTGCATTTACATCTTCTGACAAAATAGTGACTCTGCAAACTCCATTCTACCTCTGCTCTGACCCTCCATAGAAGCAGGAATAAAAGGAAACAGGATGTAGACTGATGTCACTTTAAATAGACCCTTAAAGTGGATGCGCAGCTCTGCCCATCAATTCCACCTTAGTCACACTCCTTTCTGAGGTGATTGTCTCACATGTTCTCCTCAAATCTCCACTCCTTTCTCCCCTTCTCAGTCTCTGCAAATAGCCTCTTATTTCACTTCCATGAGGAAATAAAAGTAACCAGGAGGGACCATCACCATGTTTATACCCACCTACTTGCAAGTGTTCCCAAACATTCTGCCTTCCTTCCTGTTGCCATGGATGGTCAGCCTTGCTCTTAGATCCAGTCTCTCTGCTTAAGCAGTCCTTACCTCTCACCTACTCAAGGAGCTGTAGATCTCTCTCTCTCTCTCTCCTTCTCTGCACTGATTCGTCACTCTCTACAAAATCATTTCTATCATCATTCCCATCAGAATCCTCTAACAGCATCTCTATATTTTATAAACTTCTTTACCCTTAACCACCCCCACTATCACCCTACCTTTATGCTCTCCTTTACAGAAAATTCTTTGAAGTGTTAGCTGTTCATGCTGCCCCCACTTCTTTACCTCATCTTCCCTTCCACCCAGTCCTGTTAGAATTTTGTCCATTCACATCATTGAGAGGGTTTTGCCAAAGTAGCCAAAGACCTTACAACACAAAAGCCAATAGTCAAGGCACAGTTCATGCTGCGTGACCCCTCAGCAATGTTTGACAAAACACTGACTTTCTTAAAAGTCTTCTCTTGGCTTCCAAGATGCCACAGCACAATGGCTACTCCTTGGTGTCTTTTTTACTGTCTCCTTTCCCAACCTTTAATTATTGGGGTGCCTGAGGGCTCAATCTTTGATTCTCTTCTCACTCATACCAATTTTAACTCCACAGATGATCTCATTTAGCTCCATGACTTTATATCCATATACTGATGTCTCCCAAATTTATATCTTCATCTCTGACCTCTAATTTTCCCAGCTGTCTATTTATTTGCAAGACTATTTGAATGTCTGATAGGCATCTGAAAATTTATGGTTCCAAAAGAACTTTTTGTCTTCACCACCAACTTCCTCATCTGGGGAAATGTAACAGGTTAATAATAACCCCTTATCCATAGCTATGAAAAATCCTAAAATCAGACATTCTTATTTGGCAGTAAAGTCTGATCTGATCTGAACTTATGTGGCAGCAAAATCTGAACTGATCGCAGATGATTTTTGTCTTTATTAAGTGAATATTTACATGTTTTGTTGCAGAAGTATTCATTGGCAGGTACCCTGGATTCCACTGGGAATATTCAGTAATTTTTGGAATAGGCATCTTATTACCATTTTAAAATCTGAAAAGTTATAAATTCAGGTCACATTTTGGTCCAAGGATTTCAGACAAGGGACCACAGACCCAGTTGATCAGGATCACATACACATGCACACATACAAAATAAGGCATTATATCTCATTCTTTTCAAACCTTACATTCCCAGTCCAAATTGCTGTGAGTCCTACCAGCTTGAAACTTAAACATGTCCTAAATCTGAATATTTCTTACCAATTCTATAAGTACCAGTGTTACCAAAGCTACCAACTGAACAATTGCCATAACCTCTTAACATTTCCTATTTCTAATCTTGTTCTTCCCTGCCTTCCCCCTCTTCAGTGTTAGTTTCCACAAAATGACCAGAGAAGTCCTCTTAAAACCTAAGTCAAACACTCTACTCCACTGCTTCAAAGCTCCAAAGTCTCTCTACCAGGCTCAGAATAAAATTCTAATTTATTATCATGACCTGTTGGGTTTTAGATGATCTGGCATCTCCCTTTCTCTCCACACACAATTCTTCCTCTCTTTTCCTCACACTGTGATCCAAGATCCTCTTGGTCCTGTTTTTCCTCAGCATGCCACATGCACCCCGTCATGGAGACTATGCCCTCAGTTCCCTCTCTCTAGGACCCCATCACTTCAGGTCTTGGCATAGCTCACTTCTCACTTTACTAAGGGCCCTCTTCACAAGTCAGTGTCATGGAAGCCCTTCCATGAGCACTCTTCTGAAATTGCCACATTTGAACCTCCCAGATACACTGCCATTTTATTCTATTTGCTTTTATTAAAATTACATTGCATATTTTTTGTTTGCTTCTCTATCAGCCATCCTTACCATCAAAATATAATTAATTCCATGTAGGTACAGATCATGACTGTATGGTTTATCCTTGTATCCCTGGTGCCTAGAATGATGCTGGAGCTCTCTGTGTGCCCAATGATGAATAGTCATTGAATGAACAAATGATTAAATTTTATTAACAAGTCATCTGAATTGGGCAAATTGAATAATACTAGTTCTACTTTACAAAGTACTTCAATATCTTTACAAATGTCAGTATAGTCCTGATGAACTTCTGCTACAACTTTATTTCTTACTCTCATTCTTAAGATAGTTCTAATCGGTGACTAAGATCACCATAGTTTGACTCACACTGTGTAAATTAGTGTTTACTTTGATACCCATAAGACATATACTTAACAAAATAATTTGAGTTTATCAAGGAGAGTTTTTTCTTAATTCCCTCTTTCTAAACTTAAACATTCCCTCTTTCTAGTGAACTAAGATTACTTGGCAAGCTGTTTCTAATTCCAAAGTGCTCTAAAGTAATTTCATGTTATTTCTTATTTTCCATGTCCTGTAACTATCAATGGATCAACCAACTTATCTAATAAGAGAATGTGATGTTATGTTAATTTATTATAGATACAAATTAAAGATCTATTAGAATAATGGTAAACAAAATAATTTTTAGCACTTTATTTAATCATTTTTTTATTTAGAAAACGAAAACCATTTTGGTAAAATTTCAAAAATGTTATAATACCTTAGGTAAAACAGAGGGAAAGTATATATAATAAGGTCACTTGGGGTCTAATGCCACTTGTAGTTTAATTCTTTAAACTGTATACTACTATTTTGGTTGTGAATTTCATTTTGGAACATTCTCACTCAGTAAGTATAGATTTTTCTTTAATTCATGGTAGAAGGGTTTCCTCTCAGAGGCATCTTTTGATACACATTTTGCAAATATTTCTCCTGAATTGAAATATGATTCACATGACAGCATGAAGTCAGAGGACACAAATATTAAATGACAGCTTGAAAATTATGACTTTAGTTGAAGCCTTGTCACACACCTTGGACTTGAATGTCTGGTAAAAATAAACCTCAAGCACTGTTAAAATTGTTCAGTCAAATTGTGACATTTTAAGACTTCTTTTGCAAAGTCTGTCTTTGAGGAACTGTGCAAAGAGGATTAGTTTGTCTTCTCCAACTCAGTAGCAGACAAACAGCTACAGCCCAGAAGCCAACATAAAGTATTTAAGCTGATCTCCTCCAAATTCGGTTAGCTTATCACCTTTTGTCTGACTCATTAGTTTGGAAATTCTGGCAGGAAACTAACTCTCATGGGATACACAGTAGTCTTCACTCGTCAAGAATTCTCTGGGCTACAGGGCCATGTCAACTCAGAATATTCCCTAATTACTGAAAGATATTCTCAGTACAATCCCAACAGTTCAACTACATAACGAACAGAAATTTGAGTTTTCCAAGGATATGAGTTGTATAGAACTTAGGAAATCAGAATTTTGGAGTAGGAAGCTCACTCAATGTTTAATCTGCTCTGCCTCTACCCATCATACAATTCTTAGGGTCAACTTTTATCTCAATCTATATTTGACAGAGGAATGGGCAAAAACAAACCCACTGTCTCATACATAGGTGTGCCACAAAGGCGATTTACAACTGCAGATTCTTATTTTGTGCCAGACACAGGTTATGGGCACTTTAACTGCATTATTTTATCCCTCATGACCATCTCACTGGCCCTCAAAGTCAAATTCCTTGGGGGATCTCAGTCCCTTTGCTGGATCCCTGGACTGGAAAATCTATTGTGGGCCCTAGGACTTTCACAACAGTGTGAGAACTTCTTTGGTATTTCTTCAATTTGTGGGTCATCTGCAGTCTGTGGGTCAGCTTTATGGTGGGGCTGATGGCAACCTCCTCCAAAAGGACTATGCCACATGCTGCACCTCCCAGGTCTGCTGCAGCCAGAGCCCCTGTCCCTGGGGCAGGCCACTGCAACCCTGCCTCTGCAGGAGACACCCAAACACTCAAAGGCAGATCTGGCTCAGTCTCTTATGGGGGTCAGTACTCCTTTCCCTGGGTCCCAGGGTGCACAAGCTTTTGTTTATGCCCTCCCAGCATCTCTGGTGAGTATGAAGTTTGAGTCCAAACATAATTTTGCCTTTCCTATCATCTTTAATAACCTGTTGATGGTTGTTCTGCAGCTAGCTGCGATTTTGGTGTCCTTGCAGAAGATGAGCACACATCCTTCTACCCACCATCTTAGCAGAAATTTGATTTTGAAGGCTAGTGGGAATTGACTACAGAACTCCCATAGGACTGGGGAAACAGACTTTTGAAGGGCACAAGAGTCTGTTTCAGAGGTCTGGAGGAAGCGTGGGTCTACAGTGGCCTGCTGCTGCATCAGGAGCATTGACTCTAACAGTCCAGGGAAACAAGACCATAGTGTGGCCTCAGGCCAAATTACAGGGAGTGAACACAGCCCCACCCATCAGCAGAAAATGGATTAAACATTTACTGAGCATCACCCGCCCACCATAGCAAGATGCAGGACCCAGTTTCCCCCACAGGCAGTGCCCCCCATCAGGAAGCTTGCACAAGCATTTTATACTCATCCACCAAAGGGACGACAGTATGAAAACCACAATCATGGAAAACTAACCAAACTGGACGATATGGACTACAGCCTTGCATAACTCAATGAAACTATGAGCCATGCTGTGTAGGGCCACCCAAGATGGATGGGTCATGGTGGAGAGTTCTAACAAAACGTGGTCCACTGGAGAAGGGAATGGCAAACCACTTCAGCATTCTTGCCTTGAGATTCCCACAAACAGTACAAAAAGGCAAAAAGATATGACACTGAAAGATGAATGCCCCAGGTCGGCAGGTGCCCAATATGCTATTGGAGAAGACCAGAGAAATAGCTCAAGAAGGAATGAAGAGCCTGAGCCAAGGTGGAAACAATGCCCAGTTGTGGCTGGGTCAGGTGGTGAAAGTAAAGTCTAAAGTTATAAAGAATGATATTGCATAGGAACCTGGAATGTTAGGTTCATGAATCAAGGTAATTCAGAAGTGGTCTAATTACCATGGCAAGAGTGAACAACGACATTTAGAAATAAGTGAACTAAATGGACTGGAATGGGCGAATTTAATTCAGATGACCATTATATCTAGTACTGTGGGCAAGAATCCCTTAGGAAAAATGGAGTAGCCCTCATAGTCAACAAAAAAGTCCGAAATTCAGTACTTGAGTGCAATCTCAAAAATGACAAAATGATCCCTGATTGTTTCCAAGGCAAATCATTTAATCCAAGTCTATACCCCAACCACTAATGTAGAAGAAGCTGAAGTTGAATGTTCTGTGAAGACCTACAAGATCTTCTAGAACTAATACCAAAAATAGATGTCCTTTTCATCATAGAGGACTGGAATGAAAAAGCAGGAAGTCAAGAGATAACTGGAGTAACAAGCAAATTTGGCCTTGGAGTACAAAATGAAGCAGGGCAGAGGCTAGCAGAGTTTTACCAAGAAAACGTACTAGTCGTGGAAAACACTCTCTTCCAACAACACAAGAGACGATTCTACACATTGACATCACCCAGATGGTCAATATCAAAATCACATTGATTTTATTATTTGCAGCGGAAGATGGAGAAGCAGTATACAGTCAGCAAAAACAAGATCAGGAGCTGACTGTGGCTCAGATCATGAACTCCTTATTGCCAAATTCAGATCTAAACTGAAGAAAGTAGGGAAAACCACTAGGCCATTCAGGTGTGACCTAAATCAAACCCCTTATGATTATACAGTGGAAGTGACAATAGATTCAAGTGATTAGATCTGATAGAGTGCCTGAAGAACTATGGATAGAGGATCACAACATTGAACAGTAGGTGCTGATCAAAATCATCCCCAAGAAAAAGAAGAGCAAAGAGGCAAAATAGTTGTTTGAGGAGGCCTTACAAATAGTTGAGAAAAGAAGAGAAATGAAAGGAAAAGGAGAAAAGGAAAGATATATCCATCAGAATGCAGAGTTTCAAAGAATAGCAAGGAGAGATAAGAAAGCCTTCCTAAGTGATCAACACAAAGAAACAGAGGGAAACAATGGAATGGGAAAGACTAGAGACCTCTTCAAGAAAATTAGAGATACCAAGGGAACATTTCATGCAAAGATGGGCACAATAAATGGCAGAAACAGTATGGATCTAACAGAAGCAGAAGATATGAAAAAGAGGTGGCAAGAATACACAGAAGAACTATACCAAAAAGCCCTAAGGATGCAGATATCCATGATGGTATAATCACTCACCTAGAGCCAGACATCCTGGAGTGCAAAGTCAAGTGAGCCTTAGGAAGTATCACTATGAACAAAGCTAGTGGAAGTGATGGAATTCCAGCTGGTTATTTCAAATCCTAAATGATGAAGTGGTTAAAGTGCTGCACTCAATATTCAGCAAATTTGGGAAATTCAGCAATGACCACATGACTGGAAAAGGTCAGTTTTCATTCCAATTCCAAAGAAAGGCAATGCCAAAGAATGTTCAAATTACCACACAATGGCACCCATTTCACACGCCAGAGAAGTAATGCTCAAAATTCTTCAACCTAGGCTTCAAGAGTACGTGAACCGAGAATTTCCAGATGTTCAAGCTGGATTTAGAAAAAGCAGAGGAAGCAGAGATCAAATTGCCAACATTTGTTGGGTCATAGAAAAAACAAGGAAATATCAGAAGAAAATCTACTTCTGCTTCATTGACTACATTAAAGCCTTTTTGACTGCATGGATCACTACAAACTGTGGAAAATTCTTAAAGATTTGAGAATACCAGACTACCTTACTTGACTCCTGAGAAACCTGTATGCAGGTCAAGAAGCAATAATTAGAACTGGATATGGAATAATGGACTGGTTCCAAATTGGGAAAGGAGTAGGTCAAGGCTGTATATTGTCACCCTTCTTATTTAACTTATATGCAGAGTACATCATATGAAAAACCAGGCTGGATAAAGCACAAGCTATAATCAAGATTGTAAGGAGAAATACCAATAAACTCAGATATGAAGATGACACCACCCTCATGGCAGAAAGCAAAGATTAACTAAAGAGCCTCTTGATGAAAGTGAAAGAGGAGAGTAAAAAAGCTGGCTTAAAACTCAACATTAAAAAAAAAAAAAAAAGATCATGGCATCTAGTCCCATCACTTCATGGCAAATAGATGGGGAGGTTTGAAACAGTGTCAGACTTTATTTTTGGGGGCTCCAAAATCACTGCAGATGGTGACTGCAGCCATAAAATTAAAAGATGCTTGCTGCTTGGAAGACAAGCTATGATCAACCTAGACAGCATGTTAAAAAGCAAAGACATTACGTTGCCAACAAAGGTCCATATAGTCAAAGCTACGGTTTTTCCAGTAGTCATCTATGGATGTAAGAGGTGGAGCATCAAAGAACTGACGTTTTGAACTGTGGTGTTGGAGAAGACTCTTGAAAGTCCCTTGGACTGCAAGGAGATTAAACCAGTAATCCTATAGGAAATCAATGCTGAATATTTATTGGAAGAATTGAAGCTGAAGTTGAAGCTCCAATACTTTGGTCACCTAATGCAAAGAGCCGATTTATTAGAAAAGACCCTGATGCTGGGAAAGATTGAAATCAGGAGGAGAAGGGGACAACAGAGGACAAGATTGTTGGAGGGCTTCATTGACTCAAGGGACTTTAGCTTGAGCAAACTCTGGGAGAGAGTGAAGGACAAGGAAGCCTGGCCTGCTGCAGTCCATGAGGTTGCAAAGAGTCGGACATTACTGAGAGACTGAACAGCCACAATATGAGCACCCTCTGAGATTCTAAATACTGTATTATAAGGCTTATCTTTTGGTTTTGGTTTTCATGTAATCTCATCTGCAATAATCTCTACCAATCCATCAAACCTTCTTGACCTTCCAGCCTGAATTAATGTTGCTGCTAAACAATACAGTCCTACCAATGAACACCCAGGACTGCTCTCCTTTAGGAGGGACTGGCTGGATATCCTTGCTGTCCAAGGGACTCTCAAGAGTCTTCTCCAACACCACAGTTCAAAAGCATCAATTCTTTGGCACTCAGCTTTCTTTATAGTCCAACTCTCACATCCATACATGTTCATTGGTAGGACTGATTTTGAAGCTGCAACTCCAATACTTTGGCCACCTGATGCGAAGAGCTGACTCTTCGGAGGGACAAGCGAGGATAAGATGGTTGGATGGCATCACTGACTCAACGGACATAGGTATGGATGGACTCCCGGAGTTGGTGATGGACAGGGAGGCCTGGCGTGCTGCGGTTCATGAGGTCACAAAGAGTCAGACACGACTGAGCGACTGAACTGAACTGAAACAATACAGCTTTACTAGCTGAAGTTGTTATAAATTGCCCAATTATTGGTTTTGTTATTATGAAACAGTTTTTTAAGTTCTTACTTTATGTAATTTTCTATTCTAATGTACTGAGAATACAATACTAAACAAATGCCAAATGGATACTATCTCTCCCCTCTTGTTACCTCTTGGGAAGTTGGAAGGGTTACCAGGAAGGCAGAAAATCCTTCTGAGCCACAAGGGAAGCCCCCAGTAATAATGCATGAAGTACAATTAGAGTACCTAGACGGGTCATCTTATCTAGTCTCACATAGTCTTGAATGTTTTTTCATGGATTTTTTTTTTTTTTTTTTGAGGTCAACATACAAGTATCAATTTATTTCCATACACTGGATATAAAAAAGAATTAACAGTGTTACTTTATAGTTTCTGTTCTTGCTCTGCCAATATTCTATTCACATATTTTTCATGGATTTTAGTGATATTCTGATTAGGCTTCAATTTTCTCACCTGGTCTTTCAGAAATCCAGCTTTAACTTAGGTACAGTCTCCCAAAGATACCTCCTCTTTACAGCCTATAGTTCCTTTTCACTCCATTTAAATTTAGTCTTTTCTCCACAAATCCCTTTTCCTATTTTTTGAGTGAAAGATTTAGCTTCTCTTCAACAGTAAGACTCTGGTTTATAGAAGTTAAAGATTTCTGTTTTATAGAAATTTAAGCTTGCTACTCTACCTAGAAATTCTAGGTATTCTGTTTTTCTACTTTTAAAATTAAAGGAATCAACTAAGATTTTAATTCATGGGAAAATTGGTGGAGACTAGTACTCTTGCCGGAGAAGGCAATGGCACCCCACTCCAGTACTCTTACCTGGAAAATCCAATGGATGGAGGAACCTGGTGGGCTGTAGTCCATGGGGTTGCAAAGAGTCAGACACGACTGAGTGACTTCACTCTCACTTTTCACTTTCAGGCATTGGAGAAGGAAATGGCAACCCACTCCAGTGTTCTTGCCTGGAGAATCCCAGGGATAGGGGAGCCTGGTGGGCTGCTGTCTATGGAGTCGCACAGAGTTGGACACGACTGAAGCGACTTAGCGGCAGCAGCAGCAGTAATAGCATAACTGATGTTATTTGTCATGGGCTTGCTTCCCTGGTAGCTCAGTGGTAAAAAATCCACCTGCCTGTACAAGAGACACAGGTTCGACCCCTTGTTGGGAAGATCCCTTAGAGCTGAATATGGCAACTCACTCCAGTATTCTTGTCTGGGAAATCTCATGGACAGAGGAACCTGGAGGGCTATAGTCTATGGAGTCGCAAAAGAGTCAAACACAACTTAGTAACTCAACAACAACAACAAATGCTTTTGTCAGTTTTAAACAGACAACTAGTTTATACAAAACTAAAAATTATAAAGACAAAATAACTTTCAGACCCCAAAATAAAGTGTATTTCTTTTACATAATAAACCAATTGCTTAAGTAACAAAGAGAGAGGAAAGGAAAATAAGAATTCAATCAGCTTGCTTTCTTATCAACTCTATATCATAAGAAAAGATAAGTGATGAAAGACAATAAAAGTTGAATAAGAATAAAAAAAGGGGGAAAAGTTGTACAGAACTGAAAATTAACTGGGCAAAAAAAACTTAGAATGTCATTTTATGGTGTTTGGCTATGCACTGCCTGTTCACAAAATACAGGAACCAAATAAGCAACCATTTCACAGATTTGACTTTCTCAGATGAACTCATTAAAAATTAGCTAAGCCTAACCAATGTAGCTAAGTGACCAGACTCCAAATCAGCTCTTGGCTGCTGTATTATTCGTACACTACTGATCTGGTTTCCACAATTTACTACCTCTACTGCTTTATTTCCTCCTCTCCTTTTTTTCCTATCATTTTTAGCTCAGTCAAAAATTAGCAAATGTTTCAGAGATTATGAATATAAAAATTCAGGTCACTATTTTCTTACCCTCTCCTACATCTGGAAAGATAATCTTATAATGGAATGATTCAGATAATAGAAGAAATATTCTGGTAGGGAAGAACAAAATGCAAAATCACTTTCTCCTTTTTCTTTGTGGTTGCAAGGAAAAGGACTAGAAGAGTGGGAACTGGGCCTTCCCATGCCCTGCCTGACCTGTTGTCAGGGCAACAGGATGTGTGGGGAGCCCTGGCGTTCCCAGTGCCTGTTGCCAGGGTAACAGGATATGAACCATCTTCTCTTATGAAACTATTCAGTTTCTCTGCCATATTCTATGTTTCTCTTTTATTTGGTGGAAAATTATATTTGTTCAAAGAAATCTAAGAGCAATACAACTTGAATGCACAGGCTACTGAGTGATTATGTATTGGAAGAAATACTGTGTGTATGAGTATCATGGATGTTGTTACTGGTGAAAATAGCATGGAAGAGAATTTTATTGGAATGACTTTCTGAAAATAGGGACTTCCATTTTTATTTTTATAATCTCTGAAATATTTCCCAATTTTTGATTGGGTAAAAGAAATGAATGATAGGAGATGATGAAAGAGGAAAAAGTTAGCAGGAAAAAACTAGAAGCCAGAGAAGTATATAAAAAAATTAGAGGCTAAGAGTTTGATTTTAGTTGTATATCAGTTGATGCCTATATACATCAACTGGGGTGGGGCGGTCTATGTATGTGTATGACAAACCATCTTGCAACTTAGTAGCTGAAAACAATAAACATTTACTATTTTGTCATGATTTTGAGGAAGCTGGATAATCTGGGAAGATCTCAGTCACACATCTGATCGCTGATGGTCTGTTGGGTCTAGAGGAGCCTCAGCTGGAAATGGCTCATATCTGTGCCACATGCTTATTCTCCGATAGGCTTAACCAGGCTTCTTCCTAGAGTTCCAAAGAGCAACATGACAGAGTAAACCCCAAAACATAAGCCCTTCCCAAGCCTTTGTTTGTATCTCATTTGCTAACATCCCATTGGCCAAAGCAAGACAGCCAATACACAAGCTCAGGGTCAGTATGGGAGGGATAATCCTAGAGTGGATGCAGGAAGTAATGAACAAACTAGACCATATTGTAATAGTTAATAACAGCATGAAAGAATTCCTGGAAAATAGAGAGCTCTTTGGAAAACTTGACATGTTAAAGCAGAGATGTGCTGGGGGATGAAATATCAAAAGGGTCACACAAATAAAGATACTTTTGCATATTGGAACCACCAGGAGGTACCAAAGATATAGAGAATTTTTAGATTTCAAAAGAGCTCCTTAACCCACCTAGTAACCATTTCCAAATACGCTCTAAGAAACAATGAGGGAAATACTTATATGCCTTTATCTATGGGTAATAAAGAAGAATAAACTCCACTTAGGTGATTTTTCTAAAATAAACAAAGGAGAAATGGTCACTTTAAAAAAGAACCGTATCATGTGCTTAAAATCCTTTATAATACGGAAAGAAGAGAAAGCATAGCAAAAATAAAATATTTAGTGTTAATCATTAGAACTCCTGGCTTTATTATCATTGGTAAATAAAAATCTTCTGAGACAGACCTCCTGATGTTTCTACTGTGCACGGTTATCTTTCTCTGTTGTTTGGCTTGCTAAAGGCCAAATAAATTAGAATAATTTTGTAAGAGTCCAAGCTCGAAAAGGGCAATAGAGTTTAGGAAAGGTCAAATTCCTTTTGAAATTCTAGCTAGGATCATTGTTTAAATAATTTAATTAAAGGGATAATGGTGGTACATACCCTAGAAAAGGAGAGAAATAGAACTGGGGAGTTTCCAACATCTAAAGCATATGCCAAGTGATAACTCCCCTTAGTATTCATCTTTGAGTATTCAGAATTAGGCAAACAGATGGCAGGATTGTGGAAAAATCAAAATAAGAGAGCAGTTTTTAACTCCTGAAATGTCAGGTTTTATAGTGAGTCTCAAATGTTAAATGGAATTATCTAAGTCAGTATTAAATGAAACAGGTATGGACCTAGGTAGCTTGTTCACCTCCTACTAATAGAGGAATGTTAGTCAGGTTATTTAATGTCTTTGAGGCTCAGTCTTCTCATCAGAAAAACAGGATAATTTGAACCATGTAAATCTGAACTATATAGATCAAAAGAAAAATATTTTAGAAGGAATAAAGCACAAAAGAATTATAAAGTGTGATTGTTACTATGATTCACTTATAAGGTGATTTTTAAGTAGTTTTTTCTTGGCTTGCTCCAAATGAAGTTTATTTTTAACCAAGTCTTAGAAAGTCCAATTTTAAATGAATTAAAGCCATCATACTGTTGCTTTTCTAATAAGGAGTCTATTGTGATTTTCTCCCAATTTATCAAGGACCTGATTCATATACAAAATTCCAAGAACCTTCTAATGCTCCATGATTATGTAGAGTTTAATTAAGGCGGATTTCTGTTTTGCTGCCCTGTAGACAATGGCACTTAGAGATTTTACTACTTTTTCATGACTCATTATGAACTTTCTTTGAATAGCTATAAATATGAAAATTTTACCCACAAGAAACTATTTGCTTTGAGCATTTTGGGGGTCTATTTAATAAAATTTTGTTTTTAAATATTTTACAAATTATAAAACAAAATATAATCTCTTTGAACATCTTCAAGAAATTGTAGTTTAAAGGAGAAACCAAGAGTCAAAATGTCTCACAAATATGCCTCTTACAACTTGTTAACATTTTTATGATCTTTCTTAGCAATAAATTGTTATTTCTCAGATCAGGTATGAGGAATACCAGGATTCTCATAAGCCTTTAGCACTCTCATCTGTTTAATAATGCTAATGAACAGTTCCTTTCAAATCCAAATGGCTTATAGCACAGTCCTTTCGGATGGGAATCAGACTTGCTCAAATATTTAAATTTGATTAGCTGACTGAAATATGTTAGAATAAAGGACAAAATCTAATAACATAATGGTAGTTTGGTATATTCTAAGATGAATTAACAAAAAGAATGACCATGGGACATGACAATAATTACTTGCAAATAAACTCTCTTAAGAATCAGACCTAGACAGGGATAAGAAAAGACCTAATGAGTGGTTTTCAAGCCGGAGTGACTCAGGAAACCAGATTAGCCCTAGGTCATACCTGATTATGGAGACCTAAAATCTATTCTAAGACCACTACAAAATGTTGAACAAAAGTCAGTGAATCCATCAAGGCAATTGTCTATCAGTGAAACTCTCAAGACCAGTTTGCTTCTCTTCCTCAGCATTTTATTCTGACATAACAGGCTCTTGTCCCAGAGAAATGTAAATCCTTGAGAGCAATTGTTCTGGTAAAGAGAAACCTGGCGTAACCTGGCGTTCTCCGTGAGACCACATCCACTGAGCTAAAAGAAAGCTTTCTTTTCTCATCTTGACCATCCTGCTCTATCTACTGATTCTGATAAGAAAATTACCTTAAAAAATAGTATTCTGCTTCTGCATATATCATTAGTACTAATGTTGATACACTTAAGGTTTCTTGAATTCTAGATACTGTGCTAAGCAGTTTATAAGCATTAATGCGTTTAATCTTCCCAACAACTATAAAAGGGACTTCCCTGGTGGCTCAGATGGTAAAGCGTCTGTCTATAATGCGGGAGACCCGGGTTCAATCCCTGGGTTGGGAAGGTCCCCTGGAGAAGGAAATGGCAATCCACTCCAGTACTATTGCCTGGAAAATCCCATAGACAGAGGAGCCCGGTAGGCTACAGTCCATGGGGTCGCAAAGAGTTGAACATGACTGAGCGACTGAACTGAACTGAACAACTATAAAATTGATAAAGATATTATTCTCATTTTCAGTTATGCATTTTTTATAATTTTCACTATCTTGATTCTGGCAACATCTAGATTCCCAGACACTAAAAGTTCCTTCTAGGTGGAAAGACCTTTTATTGGAAAAGCTTTCCAGACCTCTCTTTGCTGCTTTTCACACTCTTTCACAAAGAAAGAGAAGCAACATTTGGTTGGTGAATTGTGCAGAAGGAATTAGACTTAGGTATATTAAGCTGTCCTTTTCAGGAGGTGTGGAAGGGATATTCTACTTGTAAGAAAGCATATCTCATATGTTAAAGATCATAAGGTAAATTTAGGAGAAGTGATTTTGTTTCCGTTTGGGAAAGTCTACAGTTTGGGGAAGTAAGTTGAATTCAGAAGCATTTTGGCTTCTTTTGCTACAAACCAAAAACCCTACCCTCCATTAAAAGTTTAGTTTTTCAATAAAGCTGTCATTTCTAGGGTTTTCCTGGTAGCTCATACAGTAAATGATCCGCTTACAATGCAAGAAACTTGGGTTCGATTCCTGGGTCAGGAAGATCCCCTGGAGAAGGGAATGGCAACCCACTCCAGTATTCTTGCCTGGAGAATCTCATGGACACAAGAGCCTGGTGGGCTACAGTCCATGGAGTCGCACAGAGTCAGACAAAACTAAGCAGCTAACACTTTCATACTTTCACTTTCACTGTCATTTCTATCTCCATCTATGGACTCCTGTATCTGTCCCTCACTTAATTCTGAACTTGGGCAGAGATTATATGTGTCATTCATTAGCCTCTCTCTTGTCCCAATATCTAATGGGACAGATATCGATTTTTGTCCATCTTACCTGAAGGATCACCTCGTGAGAGAAGTCATCCCTGACTATCCAAAATATCTTCTCCAAGTAACTCTTGATCACATGCCATGGTGCATTTTCTTCAGGTCATTTCTTACTCCATTTTAGCTTACTTTTCTGTAATTTACTTTTTTGTCATTTGTTTCCTCATCAAGAATGTAAGTGCCTGTGCCTGACACAGTACACAATCAGTAGGTATTTATTGAATGACTCAATGAATGAATAAATAAATAATTCAATTTTACAAATAAGTGAAGTTTGAAAAGCTAAGAATCTTTCCATGGTCACTCAGTTAAATGATGGATAGCATTAGAAAATTGACTGTTTCCAGAGTTCAATTTCTTAATCTCTAAGGTATTTCACCTCAACAATGTCCATTAGAAAAACTATAAAATAATGTTATGTACAACATAATGTTATGCAAGGAGATTAATTAAGATTTTATCTACACACCAATAAAAGTTTCATGAGATGGTTTTCTTCAAATTAGTTTTATGACTAAAGAACTGATTTTCTTAACTGATTTGCCTGGCTAAGCCATCAAAAGAGTCACATACTCATCCACATGAGAATAGAGACTGGGATTTATCAGCGATTTTATCATGACACACAAAAAGATTATTTTTAAATTGAAAAAACTACTATCTATAAATGAAAAAAATATAAAATCTTCAACTTTATGCATAGAAAATAAGAAACTCAACAACTTTGCAAAGACAACTGTTAGAAACCCGTTCTCAGTGTGTAAGAAGTAATAATATAGGTCCCAGGGTCACAGGAAACTTCTGAACCAGAAATTTCGTCAGATGTAAAGGTGGTAAAAGAATTAGGAAGTGTTTTCCAAATCCTAAACAGCTGGTAATTAATGGACAAGTATATGATTGTTTTAAAGGTAGTTTATGAAGAACATGATGCCATAGTCATTTGCTAACATTTCTACCATCAGAGATGGTGAGTCATTGTGTAGAACCTAAATTGTCATACTGAGTGACAAATTCGTAGTACAAGATGGATTGAAGAAAGCTGAAGAAAAGAGCCGCAACTATAAAAAGAAAATGAATAGAACAAAGCATACAAGTCTACATCAGAAACAGGAAAGGAAAACTGTTTCACCTTTGTTCCCACAAAGGAACAAGAGATTTCCTAGCACATCACTGAATTTGCTGTTTCAATTCATATTGTATGAGGAGATTTAAAAGTTCAGTGAAAGAAATCAACAAAATGATAGAGAAGAATTGAAATTTTAACTCAGTTTACCAACATTTTCACATGTGCTACAAAACATAAAACTTACTTCTATGGATGGAAAAAAAAAAGTGTTCTAAAATATAATGTTATATAAAAACACTTACCAAATACTTTCTGTAAATATCTACCTGTAGTGATTCTTGTTTGCCATTTTTAAGGTATACTGGAATTACTTTATTTTACTTTAACCTTTGTCTCTATTTTTGTTTAACCTCAGAAATGTACTTATTGTAAACCCACTTAAGAATAGAGTATACTGTTGAAGAAAATAAACGCATTTGTAAAGTTTGCATTTTGCAGTGGAAATTTTTTTAATTACTTTCCAAACAAACATCCAAAGGATTGAGTATTTTTTTGCCAAACTAAGAAAATTATTGTAAAATTATTTGATAGCATTCATAAGTAACATAATTTTAATTGTCAATACTTAAAACTGGAATTCTAATACCAGACATTTCAATAAGCTAAAATTCTGTTCGAGTCAATATAACATTTTAAATAGGCAAGACAATCTCAGCAATGGAATAGGAAGTCCCTCACATCATGCCTTTGAATGCAGACTACACAAAAGACCATAATTAAACAATTTGGTTGTCATTAGTCATGCAGATTTTAGATGTAGAGCTTTTTGTTTTGACAATTCTAAACCTGGAATACTGGAAATGTCTTAAGTCAAACTACAAGTTAAAATAGTAACAAAATGAAATTCTCTCTTGCTTTGGGATGCAAAAGCATTCAGTTATTTCCATCAGGTTAGCAATAATTAAAAAAAAAAAAAACTGGTAAGTAATTTGGTCATTCAGTGTTCTATATGGTCATTCAGTGGTTCCACATAGACACAATTCAAAATTTATATAGGTACATATATAATAATATCCAACATCCATGTTGAATATCAAGTCATGAAGCTCTACTGCTAAATGATTCTATCACTTTCTTCTGAAAACAAAAAAGAGAAGTTGATCTTTGAGAACAAGTGTTAAAGTGAAAGTCGGATAACTTTGTCCTAAAATGTTAGGTAGACACACATTCACTTTTTAAAATTTTTAAAGACATATGCATAAACTCATTACCATACATCTTCATGCATTCAAATAACTGCAGAAAAATAGAACAAACTAAAAACCAAAACCATCCTGTCCTGCTAAAGGGAAGAAAATCTAAACTAGGTTGAAATATGAAATATAATTTTTCCAGTACAGATGTTCAACCACTCATTAGGTTAGGATGCAAATCACCTGATGACTGCCAATGCCAATGTCTAATTTTCATCTATGCTGATTAATTTTGTAAGCTGTTGTTTGCTTTTTAGGGTTATTTGTTTCACTAGAGAACCACCGCTACAAAAAAAAAAAAAAACTCTGTGATTTCTAAACCTTCAATGAGTCTTGGAAACATATTTCTCTAATTCATTCAAATGATGTAAAGATGGCTTCCTTTTTAAAAGTGATTCTCTGTTAAACGTTGTTTGCATTATTAGTGAGGGTGCTCTTATACCAGTGCACTGTAACACAATGTATTACTTCAAGTGTAAGAAAATATACAGTGAACACTAATATATAAACATCATTAAATACATCCAAATAGAGGAAAGTAGAATTTTTACCTAACATATCTTGATGTATTTTTTCTTAAAAAAAAACCATATATATCAAGACAGCAACATTAAATTTACTCAAATGTTGCATTTTATACAACAATATGTATATATAACATTAGGAATAAGAATCCTGAAAAACCTCTGTATCTCACAGTATAGGATTCCTTCAGCTATTATTATAAAAAAGCAAATATACTTTCATCTGAAGTTTGCAAATATGCTAAGGAATTGCAATGGCCTGTAAATATTCATATTTCCTATTTTTATCCACATATTAAATATGATTTTACAATTATGACATAATTAAAATAAAGCATATAAACATACTGTACTGGAACACTAAGCAGGAATAATTTACATACATTTGGAAAAAAGCCTAGATGCTGTTTAAATAGCAAGGTAAGTAGCACTGCAATTAAAGTTTGACTCTGGTACTTACATTTCAAGCAGACATAAGCACACTTCTTCACCCATCTTACAAAAGTCTACTTTGTACCATGAGCTATTCTGTACTCTCAGAAGTGAGTTGGTTGATTTAAGCCAAAATTCTCAAACAAGTTTGGTGTGCTGCTAGTAATTTTACAACATAAACTTTTTCTCCTTAAAATGTATTATTAAGTCATAATGAATAAGCACAGTCGAATATAATGATCTATTATCATATTAATCCTGTCCTTTTTCTTCAAAATCTAACCACAAAGAAATAAGTGCTAATAGCAATCTCTCTATTTATCTGAGAGATATTTTATTTCCGCAAGTACCCCTGCAAGCAGCTTTTCTAATTACTTTTCTGCATATCTAAGCCATGTATCTAAGTAACACATACAGAATGTATAAAAGAAGCCATGCAGTCTAACAATGAAGTGAATTCTCAGGGAGTTACCTTACTTTACATAAAATATACCTGCACAAAAAACTATTCACCCTTCAAGCAAGTTGTTAGCTGAGACTGACACATCAAAAAAAAAAAAAAAAAGTCTTTCTAAAGGAGCCACTAATCCACAGTCAGAAAGTGCCAATAATTCAACATGTTAATACTCAAAAAAAATTTTTTTTATCAGAGAGGTGGATAAAAACACAGAACCAAGCAAAGAGCTTACTCACATTCCTTTCAGGCGTTGCCACATTTTTTCAGTCTGTTCTCCAATGAGATACTTAAAAGTAGTGTTTTCCAGTTCTTCAGTTTCTGTAGCAGTAGACCCCATGATGATACTCCTAAGGCAATACATTTACAGTCAGTTTCAGCAGCTAGAACAAGCATTCCTCAGTCCACTACAAATCTTAAACAGTTATACAGTAGCATCTCTTATCTATCAAAACATTGCAGATTTACTGAGCTGATGGCAGCTTCTGCCAGAATTGCTATTGACTTTGACAGGCATATCCACTGTTCACCACATCACCCACCCCCCTTTCAAGCAGACAGCAGTATAAACAGATCCTCTGACCTCACAGAAACAATCGGCACATGTGAGCCTGCTACTGTACTACTGACCGACTGAGCGTTCCAGCTCTCCCCAAAGCAGCTCATCTGTTACTGTTCCATGCACCGAAGCACATCAGAATTCCTACAGTTTCTGAGATCTATTATTCAAAACAGAAACATGAATGACTTTTAGCGCACCAGAAGAAGCTGAATTCCTCTCTACCAACGGAAGGAGGGCTGGATGTAATAAGAAAACAGATGGTAGGAACCAGTATCTGCAGCACCACCCTGAGAAAAAAGTGGCTGGTTTAAATGCCAAGGTTTTTGTCTCTCAGTTGATCTGGAATTTAAAGAGTTAAAAATATACAAGGCTCTAATGATAAATTCAACAAATATTAATGACAACAATGAGAAAAATAACATAAGAGCCATACAGAAGACAGACCACAGAGCTCCACAGGTTGTTACTGAAAAACAGATGTACACCGATGATGCTCCAATCATGCTTATTCACCTTCTCCTAGCAACTCTACACAGTAGGTAACTGCCAATTTAACAAGTGGAAAACACAGCAGCTGCACACAGACTGTTCAGTGAGTCCCTTGGGGATTAAAAACTAAATAAATAAGAGAAAACTAACGTGTATGCTTGTGTGCATGTGTTGAAGGGAAAGAAGGGTAGGGGGAGTAGCGGGGGAAGAGAAGATGGAGAAGAAGAGAGAAAACGATGCTGTGCTGCTTGTGCATTTCAGAAGAAAAACGAGAGAAAGTGTACATAAAATAATCAGAACTGAGTCATCTGCCAAATTCTCAACACATGGTGAGCTTTCTTTGAAACAAGCACAGACCTTGAGTATGGGCTTCAAAACAGCTATTGCTATATGCAAGCTGCTAAGAAAAATATACTTAAAAGCAATACCTCTTTTTGTTTGTTTAGAGACACAAATGTAGTTTTATTCCTCGCTGCAAGAAAGCTTGTCTGTTATCCTAAGGTTTAAGGTAGCGATATTCACAGGCAGTAGATAAGTAACAATATCTAATATTTATTGAGTACTTACTATGTGTCACACACTGTTCCCAGTACCTAAGAGTATTACTTTTTCAAATTCTTATAAAAAGTCTATGAGGTAGGTAATATTTCCACTTAATAGTTGAGAAAACTGAGAAATAAAGACAGTCCTCAGATTTAAACGCCTGAGCGACTTCACTTTCACTTTCAGATTTAAATCCAATCCTTTAAAATAAGCACTATGATTTTACTGTCAAAGAAACCTTCCACTATAAACCTACTATGTCTAAGACACTGACCACAACTAGTAGTTAAAGTTGTAATATGAACAGTAGTATGTGCGTGCTGATCACTTCAGTCGTGTCCGACTCTTTGCAACCCCATGGACTGTAGCCTACCAGGCTTCTCGGTCCATGGGATTCTCCAGACAAGAATACTGGAGTGGGTTGCCATTTCCTTCTCCTATGAACAGTAGATCCTTGAACAACTCAGGGGCTAGGGGCGCCAACCCAGCCCTCAGTGGAAAATCTGCATCTAAATTGCAATCAGCCCGCCATACGCATTGTTCCCCACATCTGTCTTCACTATTCTTAGTGTCCACAGTTCCCCATCAGCAGATTGTATTGAAGGAGGGAACAGAACAGGCTAATCTTGGGCCAGACTGTGGACTTTGAGCTATATGCCCAGTATCTATGGAAACGACACAACCAAATGGAAAACCAGACCCCCAGAAGGAAGAGCCCCAGGGCTCTCCATAGCCTAAAAGAATACCCTGATTATCTGTGTAACCAAATAGAATCATACATTATATTATGCTTATTGGGGTATGACCCCAGGCCTATTGAAAATTGCCCACTGTTAACTATCTAGGCTTAAAGCATATGAATCACGGGTTAACTTTGAATGTCATGGAATTTGGAGAGGTGGGTTTGTGCACATACACTTAGGGTGTATAAGGTTTTCACAAAAACTAGTGCAGGTCCTTGACTAAGAGGAGACTCTGCCTTGGGCCCGCCGGTGTAATAAGGTGCACTCCACTATCTGCATTGTCCTTCTGAGTAGTTTGTTTCCCAGAACACATGGCTACAACAGTGTAGTAGTACTGTATTAACTGTTGAAAAACATCCATATATAAGCACACCCACACAGGTTCAAACATGTGTTGTTCAAGGGTCAGCTGTAGAAAAAAAGAAAAAAAAGGATCTTTGAATTTCCCTCTGATTAACAAGTTAGAAGAGATGGTTTTTCAACGCTACTCAGAGAACGGTCCACATATCTTGTCTGAGTTCCTGTGGTAACTCAAAGGGTAATTTTCACCATGTCCTGAGCCCCTGACATACTGCAAATGAAGAAAGAGAATGTCCTCAATTTATCTCACAGAGAATGTCCTCAGGAACCTGCTGAGGTGGCAACCAACCTTGATTTCCAAGTGGAACAATCATCTACAAAATAAAAAGTGAGGGCGTCTACCTCAGAAATCTGAGGAGAACAGGAGATGCTTCCTCAAACAGCTGCACTGTTAAAATGGACTGATGCCAGTATCACATCTTCCAGGGATACTGGCCAGCGAGCTGTGCTGAAGTTTGCTGCTGCCACCGAGGCCACTCCTATTACTGGCCGCCTTTCCACAGCCACGGCTTCAGGAGGCTACCAATCCCAGGGCTGACCACCAGCCTCTGAGGTTCTTATGTGAACTCGCCCATCTCGCCCTGGATGACACAGACTCTCCTCTGCACCATGTGGACATGGCCAGCACCTCCAGAGGGCAATGGGGAGCCCGCTTGGGGGTCTGACGAAACAGACTCTGGCCCGGAAAGTTCTGCGCATGTGCGGAAGGGTCATTTGTCAACAATCCTGAGAGGTCAGCCGGGCCTCGACTTCCAGAGAGACCCGGAAGAGACGGTCTGGAAAGGCTGTGACCGATGGGGAGTTGCAGCACCCCGACTCACTGCTACTGCATCTGAGGTCACAGACGCGTCTGAAAGTGTTAGTGTCCTCTGTGCCCACCCAGCAGCTCCCCACTGCAGACGAGCCTCAGTGCCAGCAATGACTGTGTGCGGCCCCGCCATTCAGACTACTGGACGGGTAGGAATAATCACTGAGTGGGCTTACGCTGTTCTCCCCCAGACTCTTAAACACGGGATAGAAATAATGTTGACGGAATAAACGGTTTCTAGGGAAGAAAAAAAAAAGGTTAAATCAAGTGAAACCTCAGTTTTCCTCTCTCTGAAAAGCTATTTCCTGAACTTGACCTGAATTTAATGTCTTTAGCTAGCAGACAGCTTTACACAATCACAGCCTCACTTTTATGAGCAGTTACCAGAGTTGTCAGAAGTAAGTTAGTCTTTTCTCTGAAAGCACTGATTTTACCTTCATTGTGCCTTCATTTATAATTGTAGCTACATTCACGTAATAATCTCTTATCTGATTTTGTTATAATGAGATAGTCAACAAACATCTGAATTCAGCTCTCAAAGATGAATCACAGTGAAAATATCCATAAAAAGCAAGTACTCCACCACTATTATTTTATGAGCCAAGATAAAGTCCTTGAGGCTACAAGTGATTTTTCGAATCATGCCTTGAAATTTCAAGCCTTCACATTGGCCAGCTCACCAATAATATTGCAATGTAAAGAGTGAGGTCTATTCTAGTCAAGTACTTGGTGAATGCTATCTCCTCATTAAAATTAGCAGCAGCAGCAGCCCTTTGCTTTCAATAAGTCACTTCTATCATATATTGAATTGATGTTTAAGAACTCACACTATATTGATTACATACTTAAAACACAATAATGCTTAATATTGCCTTAAATTTTCATAAAATAAAATTTTGAATAAGCTACATAAAATAGCTTATTATTTAAATACTTGGCTAAAATAATCTTCAGCCTTAAACATCATCAAAAGCTATTTCTGTCAATATACAAAATTCAAAACAGTTTTATTTTCTAATTTGTAACTATTGTCTGCAAGTTATACTAATGAAATAAAAAAAAAATATCACATTGAAGAGAACAGAGCAGAATATAGGGAATAGTATATAACTTTTTTCTAATTAATATGTTGAGAAAATTTTGAAATATTCCATTTGTAAAATTCAGTTCAGTTCAGTTCAGTCACTCAGTCGTGTCCAACTCTTTGCAACCCCATGAATCGCAGCTCGCCAAGCCTCCCTGTCCATCACCAACTCCCGGAGTTCACTCAGACTCATGTCCATTGAGTCAGTGATGCCATCCAGCCATCTCATCCTCTGTCATCCCCTTCTCCTCCTGCCCCTAATCCCTCCCAGCATCAGTCTTTTCCAATGAGTCAACTCTTCGCATGAGGTAGCCAAAGTACTGGAGTTTCAGCTTTAGCATCATTCCTTCCAAAGAAATCCCAGGGCTGAGCTCCTTCAGAATGGACTGGTTGGAACTCCTTGCAGTCCAGTTAAACTAAATCAAAAAATTTGACTTGAGAAAAAGAAATAAGACAACAAGAATGGATTCTAAGAAATTAAAATATGCTTGCCAAAACAAAACATTCAATGTTAGTTCTGAAAGGAATTTAGAAAATAGTCCTGAATATAAGACAAAAATTGATCTAATATGTCTCTTATTTCAGGTGTTTCATCTCTTACTTTAACTCTGTATTCACATAAATTATCTCTATTATAAGAAGAAGTTCCTTTATTCTTATTACCTAATACTTAATACTTTGGCCACCTCATGCAAAGAGTTGACTCATTGGAAAAGACCCTGATGCTGGGAGGGATTGGGGGCAGGAGGAGAAGGGGATGACAGAGGATGAGATGGCTGGATGGCATCACCAACTTGATGGACATGAGTTTAGGTAAACTCTGGGAGTTGGTGATGGACAGGGAGGCCTGGCGTGCTGCGATTCATGGGGTCACAGAGTCGGACATGACTGAGCGACTGAACTGAACTGAATACTTAATTGGAATGCTGACAGAATTTATAGAATGATTTTTTCAGTATCTTTTGATGTCAAAATATAATACAGCATAAACTGTGGATCCAATTTTAAACTTACAATTCAACATCCAGCAAACTATAATGACAAAGATAAATGATGACATTCAGAAGCACCAAATTCAAAAACCATATCACTCAAATACTTTTCTAAAATATTGCATGAGTCAGTATACTTGAAAATCAAAAAAGTGATTAGTGACAAAAATCAGAGGCATGTACCTAACCTAGCCATGGAGATTAAAAACAAAATCCAAGGTTTACATCTGTGAAAAATGGTTAAGAAGAAATTCATTCAAATTAAAACAAGAAACCAAAGGGATAGCTTCAAGAAAAAAAAAAAAGAATTAAATTTATCAAGAATTGCAATAAACTAAAAACATTAATTATTTTACTGATTAAATGAAAACATATTATTTTTAATTGACAAGAGAAAATCCAGAAAAAATATAAATTTTAATAATATGGCAGAAAATTTCCAGGCTAAAAAGTATTTTCAAATCTTGGAAAATAATAATAAATATAATTTTGAATGCAGAGGTAGGCCTATATAAAATGAAGGTGTCAAAATGAAGATGCACATATTAATAATAACAGAGTTTCAAATGCATAAAGTGAAAATAATGCTATTTTAATGAGAGGTAGACAAATTTACAATTACACTCAAATAGTCAGATATTTGACATTGCTCACTTAGAAACCAATAGAGAGAAACCCATTAAGGATATAAAATATCTGAACAACACTATCAATAGTCTTGCATAATTGACATTTATAGTATACTCCACTCAACACAGCAAAATACACATTATTTTAAAGTGCACACATTGAATATTTACCAAAAGAATCTCCATTCTGGGCCATAAAACAAGTCTCAAGAATATTAAAAAGACTCAAATCATACCAAGTAGGTTCTCTCACCCCAGTGGTACTAAATTAGATGTCACTAACAGAAAGTTCTCTGGAAAAATCCCCAAATACTTGGAAATTAAATAATATACTTTTAAATAATCCACAAGTCAAAGAAGAAAATGACAGGGACAGAAAAAAGTATTTTGAACTGAATGAAGGTGAAAACACAACATGTTAAAATCTATGAGATGATGTAGCTCAAGCAGTACTTATAGGAAACTTTACAGCATTATGTCAGTATATTAGAAATAAACAAAGCTCCTCTATTAGTGACTTCTGGATCCACATTAAAAAACTTGAAGAGAAAGAGAAACTTAAACACAAAATAAGTTTAAAAAAATAAAATGAATATCAGAGCAGACATCAATAAAATAGACAAAAAACAATAGAGACAACAATGAAATAAAAAGTTGGCTTTTTGAGAAGATCAATAAAATTGCTATATCTTATTAATAAATAAAATGGTAAGAGCTGTTATGGTTCTGAGATGTCACCATTTATACAAGCTGTCATGTAAGCCTACAACAGCTTGCTGGATGCTGATAGAAGACGTTCTTGGGTCAGGGACAAAGAGTGTTTATAGTGGCAAAAAAAAACACGTTAACTTCCAATTAACTGAAAAACGGGTAGATGTTGGCATAGTCACAAAATGGGATACAATATGGCAATGAAAATGTATGATTTTCAGCTAAAAAAAACTATCCACATGGATACATCTCAAATAAATGTTGAGAAAAAAATCAAGTCCAGTTAGAATTTGCTGCTGCTGTTGCTGCTGCTGCTAAGTCGCTTCAGTCGTGTCCGACTCTGTGCAACCCCATAGAGGGCAGCCCACCAGGCTCCCCCGTCCCTGGGATTCTCCAGGCAAGAATACTGGAGTGGGTTGCCATTTCCTGCTCCAATGCATGAAAGTGAAAAGTGAAAGAAGTCGCTTAGTTGTGTCCTACTCTTAATGACCCCATGGACTGCAGCCTACCAGGCTCCTCCATCCATGGGATTTTCCAGGCAAGAGTACTGGAGTGGGGTGCCATTGCCTTCTCCGAGTTAGAATTTAAACTGCATAAATATTTGTTTTTAACTAATTGAGAAATACTTATGTACTTAGTAAAAGTTTTTAAAACTGCATAAAGATGATAAACTTAGATAATGGTAATCTCTAAGAAGAAGAGAGGGGATGCTGTTGAGGTAAAATCCATAAGGTCAACTGTTCTGGAAGTATTTTATTCCTTAAGCAGGTGTAAATATGAAGGTTTATGGGTAATATCTTTATACTTTTAGCATTTATGCAATATTAATTTTAAAATTGTTTTAAATCTCTAAGGGAAAATATCTGAATGAAAAACCATGATTAGATAATAAAATATGAAATTATTCAAAGTTAATTAATGACATATAAGAAAAAAAACTTCCAGAAGCTCTTAATAATTGGGATATTTTCTTTTGGATAGTCATCAGTCATTCAGTCGCTAAATTCTATCTGACTCTTTTTACCTCATGGACTAAGCATACCAGGCTTCCCTGTCCACCATCTCCTGGAGTTTGCTTAAATCACGCATATTGGGTGAGTGATGCCATCCAGCCATCTTATCCTCTATCATCTCCTTCTCCTCCTCTGCTCAATTTTTACCAGCATCAGGGTCTTTTCCAGTGAGTCAGCTCTTTGCAGAGAAGGCAATGGCACCCCACTCCAGTACTCTTGCCTGGAAAATCCCATGGATGGAGGAGCCTGGTAGACTGCAGTCCATGGGGTCGCTGAGAGTCGGACATGACTGAGCGACTTCACTTTCACTTTTCACTTTCATGCACTGGAGAAGGAAATGGCAACCTGCTCCAGTGTTCTTGCCTGGAGAATCCCAGGGACGGGGGAGCCTGGTGGGCTGCCAGACGTCTATGGGGTCGCACAGAGTCGGGCACGACTAAAGCGACTTAGCAGCAGTAGCAGCAGCAGCAGCTCTTTGTATCAAGTGGCCAAAGTATTGGAGCTTCAGCTTCAGCATCAGTCCTTCCAATGAATATTCAGGATTTCCTTTAGGATTGACTAGTTTGATCTCCTTGCTGTTCAAGGAACTCTCAAAAGTCTTCTCCAGCACAGTTTGAAAGCATCAGTTCTTTGGTGCTCTACCTTCTTTAAGGTCCAGCTCTCAAAGCTGCACATGACTACTGGAAAAACCATAAATCTGACTGTACAGACCTTTGTCAGCAAAGTGATGTCTCTGCTTTTTAATATGCTGTCTAGGTTGGTAATAGCTTTTCTTCCAAGGAGCAAGTGTTTTAATTTGATGGCTGCAGTCATTGCTACAGTGATACTGAAACCTAAGAAAATAAAACCTGTCACTGTTTCTACTTTTTCCCCAGCTATTTGCCATGAAGTGATGGGACCAGATGCCATGATCTTAGTCTTTTGAATGTTGAATTTTAAGCCAGCTTTTTCACTCTCCTCTTTAATCCTCATCAAGGAGCTCTTTAGTTCCTCTTCACTTTCTGCAATTAGACTGGTATTATCTGCATATATGAGGATGTTAATATTTCTTCTGGCAATCTTGATTCCAGCCTGTGATTCATCCAGCCAGGCATTTGCCATGATGTACTCTACCTCTAAGTTAAATAAGCAAGTTGACAATATATGCCTTGACATATTCCTTTCCCAATTTGGAACCAGTCCATTGTTCCATGTCTGGATCTAACTGTTGTTTCTTTGACCTACATACAGGTTTCTCAGGAGACAGGTAAGATGGCCTGGTATTCTCATATCTTTAAGAATTTTTCACAGCTTGTTGTGATCCACAAAGTCAAAGCCTTTAGCATAGTCAATGAAGCAGAAGTAGATATTTTTTGGAATTCCCTTGCTTTCTCCATGATCCAACAGATGCTAGCAATCTGGTTCCTCTGCCTTTTCTAAATCCAGCTTGTAAATCTGGAAATTCTCGGTTCACATACTTCTGAAGCCTAGCTTGAAAGATTTTGAGCGTTAGCTTGGTGGCTTGTGAAATGAGTGCAACTGTATGGTAATTTGAATGTTCTTTGGCATTCCTTTCTTTGGGATTGGAATGAAAACTGGCCTTTTCCAGTCCTGTGAACACTGCTGAATTTTCCAAATTTGCTGGCATATTGAGTGCAGCACTTTAAGAGCAATATCTTTTAGGATTTTAACTAGCTCAGCTGAAATTCCATCACCTACACTATCTGTGTTCATAGTAATGCTTCCGAAGGTCCACTTGACTTCACACTCCAGTGTCTGGCTCTACATGAGAGACCATCTCATGGAAGTTACAAACCATCATAGTTATCTAGGTCATTAAGACCTTTTTTGTACAGTTCTATGTATTCCTATGGCCTCTTCTTAATCTCTTCTGCTTCTGCTAGGTCCATACCATTTCTGTCCTTTATTGTGCCCGTCCTTGCATGAAATGTTCATTTAGTATCTCCAATTTAGTATCTCCAACTAGAGATCTCTAGTCTTTCACATTCTATTGTTTTTTCTATTTCTTTGCATTATTCATGTAGTAAGGCTTTCTTATTTCTCCTTGCTCTTCTCTAGAACTCTGCATTCAGTATCTTTCCCTTTCTCCTTTGCCTTTTACTTATTTTCTCAGCTTTTTGTAAGTCCTCCTCAGACAACCATTTTGCCTTCTTGCATTGCATTTTCTTTGGGATGGTTTTGGTCACCCACCACATGTTCAATATTACAGGAGTAGGCTGGTATAGAAAAATACAAAGTTAGATTTCCTAGGTATCAACCAAAGAGAAATAAAAAACATAGGTTCACACAAATACCTGCACACAAATGTTCATAGTAGAGTTCTTCATAATATTCAGAAAGTGGAAAAACCTCATATGTCCATCAACTGGTGTTATGATAAACCAAAATAAAGTAATACTATTTAACAATAAAGGGAACAAAATACTGGTACATGCTGCAAATCTATAAATCTTAAAACCATTTTTCTTAGAGAAAAAAAAAAATCTGACAAGGCAAATCTGTAAAGTCAGAAAGTAGATTAATGTTTACCTAAGGCTGGGGGTAGGAAAGGGGATTATTTGTAAATGAACATGAGGGACATTATTGGAGTGATGAAAATGTTCCAAAGCTGGGTTACAGTGAAGATTGCACTACTTGGTAAGTTCACTAAATATCTTGAAATGTATACTTAAAAGGGGTGAATTTTATAGTGTGCAAGTTGTTTAAAAAGAAACAAAATAAAATTCTATTTCTTTCTCAATGGGTCCTGAATATTTTCTACATCAATAATGTTTACATAATTATACAATTATTAGAATTCAACCTCTGGGCAAAATATAAATTATTTTATTATAGTTACAGGATAAAATATAAATGTTTCAAACCTTACTAAAATTGATAGTTTAGCTGGTAGATACAGGGTGAAAACCAGAGGGATGAGACGTGGAAGAAAGTTTATAATCACAGATACACTCAGTTTATATTGAGGGATTTCAACAATATTGTCTGAAGCTGGTCAACTGAGACATAGAAGTTTAAGTGTAAACTTTTTACAGAAGTGTACATATAATATCCTACAATTATTACCAATAATATCTGAAAGTAATTATTAACATAAGATTAAGAAGAGAGGACAGTTTCCAGGTCTCTCAGAGTATGAAGAAAATAAGTAACATTTGATATTGAGATATCAAAATATCTAGATTTGAGTTCCATAAATATGGAATTGATCACCAGAGGGGAGTAAATGAAAATTGAAGGTGGTTACTAATGAAGAGTAGAACTTGTAGTATAGGAAAGTCAGTGGAAATTTTGATATTAATGTGTAATTTTCTCTATTTGATTTTTGTTACTATGCTCAGATATTACATAATAAAAACTAAAGGAGATATTTGAATATATCTTTAGTACCCTATTGACACACTCCACTCAAGTTTAAAAATTAACCTATCATCTATTGCAAACCAGCTTTTCCTCAAAATTTCCATGTAAACTGGCACTTTATTTTTAAATATTTACTGCTATTTTTATTTTGCTCTTTTGTATTTTTTTGTATAACTTCAATTTTATACAATAGTTATATATATTTTTAATATTCAGGAAAATTTGTTCTTGGTTCCTACGTATCCTTCATGTCCCACTCCCACTCTCCAAGTACTTTCAGTTCTGTGCCTGACTTTGAGTAACAACTCAATATTAACCCCTTCTTGCCATTCTCTCTACCACAACCTGATCTGAGTCATCTTTACCCAACAGCCATTCGGTTCAGTTCAGTTCAGTTCAGTCACTCAGTCGTGTCCAACTCTTTGCGACCCCATGAATCACAGCACTCCAGGCCTTCCTGTCCATCACCAACTCCCAGAGTTTACCCAAACTCATGTGCATCGAGTCAGTGATGCCATCCAGCCATCTCATCCTCTGCCATCCCCTTCTAGATCCCTCCTAAGCGATTCATCTTAACTGCTGCTTTGATCGCATGATGCCCTGCCCACAAACTTTCTCAGGTTGTCCATTGGTTGGCAATAGACTTAAAATTCTTTCTTGTCAGGCCCTTTCCTTTTTATATTTTCTTTAAAATGATTTTAAAATGGATAGTTTCATTTATATAGTTAAGACCATCTGCACATACATTTCATAGTTTCACTTACTTACTATGAAGAGCAGCATTTTGCACATCTCCTAAATATATAACTACATATAAAGTCACCAGGGAAGTACCAAATATAAAACTACATATCAATATTAAAGACAATTTTTACACAACACTAAAAAATGCAAAGCAAAAAAATGAAAGTTATCCATAACCCTTAGAGAAAATAACCACTAAAAATTAGATTATGATATAGACGTTTATAAGATTGTGTACTCCTTTATACTTTTAAATTTTTACCATAAACATTTTCCTATTACCTTAACTTTACTTCAAAATTGTCCATCTAACTGCTGCATAGTATACCATCATTAGATTGTACCATAATTTAGGCCATTCCCATTTATTTTTTACAATTTTCCTTTGTTTAAATAATCCACTAATGAACATTTTGGCATATCAGTGCTTTGTTGCATCTCTATTTCTTAAGATAAATTTGTAGAAAAAATTTATGTTGAGTTATAAATCTAGTATAATTTCCTTAACATTTATTCAAATGTATTCTCTCATCTGCAGTCTGTGAATGCTCCAATTTCAGAGTACCCTGACTAATAATGATAATAATTATCTACTTTTCTTTTGAATTATTACCAGTATGATAAGCAAAAAATGTCTTTAATTTAAATTTGCTGTTGAGATTTTTTTGTACTAACTGTTTTGGCGTATTTTTTGGCTCTTTGTACCACTTTACCAAAATACTTGCTCTACTTTTTGTTCATTTTTCTCTTAGAAGGTTTACAATGTTTATTATTGATTTGTAAACATTCCTTATTTACATTTCTAGGGAAAACCACTAGACCATTCAGGTATGATCTAAATCAAATCCCCTATGATTATATAGTGGAAGTTACAAACAGATTCAAGGGATTAGATCTGATAGAGTGCCTGAAGAACTATGGATGGAGGTTCATGACATTGTACAGGAGGCAGTGATCAAGATCATCCCCAAGAAAAAGAAATACAAAAAGGCAAAATAGTTGTCTGAGGGGCCTTACAAATAGCTGAGAAAAGAAGAGAATCAAAAAACAAAGGAAAAAAGGAAATATATACTGATTTGAATGCAGAGTTCCAAAGAATAGCAAAAGAGAGATAAGAAAGCCTTCCCAGGAGGAGGAGCCAAAATGGCAGAGGAGTAGGACGGGGAGAACACTTTCTCCCCCACAAATTCATCAAAAGAGCATTTAAACGTCGAGTAAATTCCACAAAACAACTTCTGAATGCCGGCAGAGGACATCAGGCACCCAGAAAAGCAACCCAACTCTTCGAAAGGAGGTAGGAAAAAATATAAAAGACAAAAAAAGAGACAAAAGAGGGAGGGACAGAGTTCCGTCCAGGGAAGGGAGTCTTAAAAATAGAGAAGTTTCCAAACACCAGGAAACCTTCTCACTGCCGAATCTGTGCCGAGCTTTGGAAGCACAGAGGGCACCATAACAGGGAGAAAAAATAAACAATTACAACTCGCAGATTGCGAGCCCTACGGTAACTCCCCCAGCGGAGAAGCAGAGCAGACGCCTGCACATGCCATTAGCAAGCGGGGGCTGGGCAGGGAGGCACACTGCCGGCTGCATCGCTTAGAGTAAGAATCTGGCCTGAATACCCTGAGTGCTATCTGAGCGAAATAATTTAGGCTAGCAAACCAGACTGTGGGATATCTACCACGCGAAAAGCCAGCCCCAACCTAAGACACCGCCAGGCCCGCGCACGGAACAAAGGACTGAACAGAGATAGCCGGCTGCAGACCTTCCCCCTCCGGTGACAGGCAGCCAGAGCCGGAAGGGGGCAATTGCAGCCCCAGAGAGACATTATCTATAAAACTGTAAGCAGGCTTCTTTGCTAACTAAAACTTCTTGGGGGTCTGGACGGTCAACATCTGCCTGAGAAGGTGCGCTGGTTTTACACCCAGATAACTGAGTGGCAGGGAGGCGATAAGTCGCAGCACTGGCGCGCGCCAAACACCTCATCACCTGAGCTGCTCGGACCTGGGAAGAGCACAAAATGCAGGCCCAACTGAGTCTGCGCCTCTGAGGACTACCCGAGTGCCTGAACCTGAGCGGCTTGGACCTGGGAGGTACATGCAGCCCAGGGCCGGCCTCGGATTGTTCTCGGCAGAACAACCTAGAGCCCGAGCAGTGTGGGCAGGGAGGCTACACGTGCCATGAGTTGGGGCAGACCCAGTGTGGCTGAGGCACTGTGAGTACACGCCAGTGTTATTTGTTTGCAGCATTCCTCCCTCCCTCCCCACAGCGCGACTGAACAAGTGAGCCTAAAAAAAAAAAAAAAAGTTTCCCCCACCGTCCCCTTTGTGTCAGGGCAGAAGCCAGACACTGAAGAGACCAGCCAACAGAAGAAGTTATAACAGAGGGAAACGCCTTGGAAGCTACGGGCAATAGATTAAAACCCCATGGTTACTACAGACTACATAGGAAGGGGCCTATAGATTTTGAGAAATATAAGTCGGACCAAGGAACTAGCCAAAAATGAACTGAACCCACAATACAACAAAACCAGAGAAAGTCCTAGATATATTTTTACTATTTTTACGATCATTCTCTGTCTTTCTTTTTTTTTTAATTAAAAAAATTTTTTAAGTCCTCTATTGTTCCTTTAATTTTCACTTTTATAACCTATTACTTTGCAAAAAAAAAAAAAGACCCTATTTTTTTCTTCTTCAGCAAACTTCATATATATATATTTTATAATTTTTTGACCTTGTTTTTTTTTTTTTCTTCTTCTTTTCTTTAACATTGTATTTTTGAAATTCCAAACTCTACTCTAGTTTTTTAGTTTTAGCTTTTTGGTATATGTTATCAATTTTGTACCTACGGTTTTTTTTTATACTTTCTGTGACTTTTTTTTTTCTGTTTCATTCTCTTTTTCTTTTATATAACATTGTATATCTGAAATTCCAAACTCTACTCTAGATTTTTAATTTATGCTTTTTTGTATTTGATATCAAATTGGTACCTGTATTTTCTTTATAATTTTCGTGACATTGTTTTTGTTTGTTTGTTTTCTCTCTTTATGTTTCTTCTTCCTTTTTTTTAACATTGTATTTTTGAAATTCCAAACTCTACTCTAGATTTTTAATTTTTGCTTTTTGGTATTAGTTATCAATTTTGTACCTGTATTTTCTTTATAATTTTTGCGACCTTGATTGTTTTTCTTTGTTCGTTTTTTCTCAATTTCTTTTCCTTCTTCTTTTCTTTAACATCATATTTTTGAAATTCCAAACTCTACTCTAGATTTTTAATTTTTGCTTTTATGTATTTGTTACCAATTTTGTACCTTTAAGAACCCAATCTTCAGGACCCATTTTTTACTAGGGAGCGAGATTACTGGCTTGACTGCTCTCTCTCCCTTTGGACTCTCCTTTTTCTCCACCAGGTTGCCTGTGTCTCCTCCCTAACCCCTCTCTACTCTACCCAACTCTGTGAGTTTATGTGTGTTCCAGATGGTGGAGAACACTTAGGGAACTGATTACTGGCTGGATCTGTCTCCCTCCTTTTCATTCCCCCCTTTTATCCCTCTGGCCACCTCTGTCTCCTTCCTCCTTCTTCTCTTCTCTGTATAACCCCGTGAACATCTCTGGGTGGTCCAGTTGTGGAGTGCACATAAGGAAGTGACTACTGGCTACCCCACTCTCTCCACTATTGATTCCACCTCATCTCATTTGGGTCACCTCTAACTCCCTCCTCCCTCTTCTCTTCTCAATGTAACGCTGTGAACCTTTCTGAGTCACCCTCACAGTAGAGAAACTTTTCATCTTTAACGTAGATGTTTTATCAATGGTGCTGTATAGAAGGAGAAGTTTTGAAACTACTATAAAAATAAGACCGATAACTGGAAGCAGGAAGCTTAAGTCCAAACCGTGACTCCAGGGAACTCCTGACTCCAAGGAACATTAATTGACAGGAGCTCATCAAACGCTTCCATACCGACGCTGAAACCAAGCACCACACAAGGGCCAACAAGTTCCAGGGCAAGACATACCAAGCATATTCTCCAGCAACAAAGGAGCACAGCCCTGAGCTTCAAGATACAAGCTGCCCAAAGTCACCCCAAAACCATAGACATCTCATAACTCATTACTGGACATTTCATTGCACTCCAGAGAGAAGAAATACAGCTCCACCCACCAGAACACCGACACAAGCTTCCCTAACCAGGAAACCTTGACAAGCCACCTGTACAAACCCACACACAGCGAGGAAGAGCCACAATAAAGAGAACTCCACAAACTGCCAGAATATAGAAAGGACACCCCAAACTCAGCAATATAAACAAGATGAAGAGACAGAGGAATACCCAGCAGATAAAGGAACAGGATAAATGCCCACCAAACCAAACAAAAGAGGAAGAGATAGGGAATCTACCTGATAAAGAATTCCGAATAATGATAGTGAAATTGATCCAAAATCTTGAAATTAAAATGGAATCACAGATAAATAGCCTGGAGACAAGGATTGAGAAGATGCAAGAAAGGTTTAACAAAGACCTAGAAGAAATAAAAAAGAGTCAGTATATAATGAATAATGCAATAAATGAAATTAAAAACACTCTGGAGGCAACAAATAGTAGAATAACAGAGGCAGAAGATAGGATTAGTGAATTAGAAGATAGAATGGTAGAAATAAATGAATCAGAGAGGATAAAAGAAAAACGAATTAAAAGAAATGAGGACAATCTCAGAGACCTCCAGGACAATATTAAATGCTACAACATTCGAATCATAGGGGTTCCAGAAGAAGAAGACAAAAAGAAAGACCATGAGAAAATACTTGAGGAGATAATACTTGAAAACTTCCCTAAAATGGGGAAGGAAATAATCACCCAAGTCCAAGAAACCCAGAGAGTCCCAAACAGGATAAACCCAAGGCGAAACACCCCAAGACACATATTAATCAAATTAACAAAGATCAAACACAAAGAACAAATATTAAAAGCAGCAAGGGAAAAACAACAAATAACACACAAGGGAATTCCCATAAGGATAACAGCTGATCTTTCAATAGAAACTCTTCAAGCCAGGAGGGAATGGCAAGACATACTTAAAATGATGAAAGAAAATAACCTACAGCCCAGATTATTGTACCCAGCAAGGATTTCATTCAAGTATGAAGGAGAAATCAAAAGCTTTTCAGACAAGCAAAAGCTGAGAGAATTCTGCACCACCAAACCAGCTCTCCAACAAATACTAAAGGATATTCTCTAGACAGGAAACACAAAAACGGTGTATAAATTCGAACCCAAAACAATAAAGTAAATGGCAACGGGATCATACTTATCAGTAATTACCTTAAACGTAAATGGGTTGAATGCCCCAACCAAAAGACAAAGACTGGCTGAATGGATACAAAAACAAGACCCCTACATATGTTGTCTACAAGAGACCCACCTCAAAACAGGGGACACATACAGACTGAAAGTGAAGGGCTGGAAAAAGATTTTCCATGCAAATAGGGACCAAAAGAAAGCAGGAGTAGCAATACTCATATCAGATAAAATAGACTTTAAAACAAAGGCTGTGAAAAGAGACAAAGAAGGTCACTACATAATGATCAAAGGATCAATCCAAGAAGAAGATATAACAATTATAAATATATATGCACCCAACACGGGAGCACCGCAGTATGTAAGACAAATGCTAACAAGTATGAAAGGAGAAATTAACAATAACAATAATAGTGGGAGACTTTAATACCCCACTCACACCTATGGATAGATCAATTAAACAGAAAATTAACAAGGAAACACAAACTTTAAATGATACAATAGACCAGTTAGACCTAATTGATATCTATAGGGCATTTCATCCCAAAACAATGAATTTCACCTTTTTCTCAAGCGCACACGGAACCTTCTCCAGGATAGATCACATCCTGGGCCATAAAGCTAGCCTTGGTAAATTCAAAAAAATAGAAATCATTCCAAGCATCTTTTCTGACCACAATGCAGTAAGATTAGATCTCAATTACAGGAGAAAAACGATTAAAAATTCCAACATATGGAGGCTGAACAACACGCTGCTGAATAACCAACAAATCACAGAAGAAATCAAAAAAGAAATCAAAATTTGCATAGAAACGAATGAAAATGAAAACACAACAACCCAAAACCTGTGGGACACGGTAAAAGCAGTCCTAAGGGGAAAGTTCATAGCAATACAGGCACACCTCAAGAAACAAGAAAAGAGTCAAATAAATAACCTAACTCTACATCTAAAGCAACTAGAAAAGGAAGAAATGAAGAACCCCAGGGTTAGTAGAAGGAAAGAAATCTTAAAAATTAGAGCAGAAATAAATGCAAAAGAAACAAAAGAGACCATAGCAAAAATCAACAAAACCAAAAGCTGGTTCTTTGAAAGGATAAATAAAATTGACAAACCATTAGCCAGACTCATCAAGAAACAAAGGGAGAAAAAATCAAATCAATAAAATTAGAAATGAAAATGGAGAGATCACAACAGACAACACAGAAATACAAAGGATCATAAGAGACTACTATCAACAATTATATGCCAATAAAATGGACAACGTGGAAGAAATGGACAAATTCTTAGAAAAGTACAACCTTCCAAAACTCGACCAGGAAGAAATAGAAAACCTTAACAGACCCATCACAAGCACGGAAATTGAAACTGTAATCAAAAATCTTCCAGCAAACAAAAGCCCAGGTCCAGATGGCTTCACAGCTGAATTCTACCAAAAATTTAGAGAAGAGCTAACACCTATCCTGCTCAAACTCTTCCAGAAAATTGCAGAGGAAGGTAAACTTCCAAACTCATTCTATGAGGCCACCATCACCCTAATACCAAAACCTGACAAAGATCCCACAAAAAAAGAAAACTACAGGCCAATATCACTGATGAACATAGATGCAAAAATCCTTAACAAAATTCTAGCAATCAGAATCCAACAACACATTAAAAAGATCATACACCATGACCAAGTGGGCTTTATCCCAGGGATGCAAGGATTCTTCAATATCCGCAAATCAATCAATGTAATACACCACATTAACAAATTGAAAAATAAAAACCATATGATTATTTCAACAGATGCAGAGAAAGCCTCTGACAAAATTCAACACCCATTTATGATAAAAACTCTCCAGAAAGCAGGAATAGAAGGAACATACCTCAACATAATAAAAGCTATATATAACAAACCCACAGCAAACATTATCCTCAATGGTGAAAAACTGAAAGCATTTCCTCTAAAGTCAGGAACAGACAAGGGTGCCCACTTTCACCATTACTATTCAACATAGTTCTGGAAGTTTTGGTCACAGCAATCAGAGAAGAAAAAGAAATAAAAGGAATCCAAATTGGAAAAGAAGAAGTAAAACTCTCACTATTTGCAGATGACATGATCCTCTACATAGAAAACCCTAAAGACTCCACCAGAAAATTACTAGAACTAATCAATGACTATAGTAAAGTTGCAGGATATAAAATCAACACACAGAAATCCCTTGCATTCCTATACACTAATAATGAGAAAACAGAAAGAGAAATTAAGGAAACAATTCCATTCACCATTGCAACGGAAAGAATAAAATACTTAGGAATATATCTACCTAAAGAAACTAAACACCTATATATAGAAAACTATAAAACACTGGTGAAAGAAATCAAAGAGGACACTAATAGATGGAGAAATATACCATGTTCATGGATTGGAAGAATCAATATAGTGAAAATGAGTATACTACCCAAAGCAATTTATAGATTCAATGCAATCCCTATCAAGCTACCAAAAGTATTCTTCACAGAGCTAGAACAAATAATTTCACAATTTGTATGGAAATACAAAAAACCTCGAATAGCCAAAGTGATCTTGAGAAAGAAGAATGGAACTGGAGGAATCAACCTACCTGACTTCAGGCTCCACTACAAAGCCACAGTTATCAAGACAGTATGGTACTGGCACAAAGACAGAAATATAGATCAATGGAATAAAATAGAAAGCCCAGAGATAAATCCACGCACATATGGACACCTTATCTTTGACAAAGGAGGCAAGAATATACAATGGATTAAAGACAATCTCTTTAACAAGTGGTGCTGGGAAAACTGGTCAACCACTTGTAAAAGAATGAAACTAGAACACTTTCTAACACCATACACAAAAATAAACTCAAAATGGATTAAAGATCTAAACATAAGACCAGAAACTATAAAACTCCTAGAGGAGAACACAGGCAAAACCTCTCTGACATACATCACAGTAGGATCCTCTATGACCCACTTCCCAGAATATTGGAAATAAAAGCAAAAATAAACAAATGGGACCTAATTAACCTTAAAAGCTTCTGCACATCAAAGGAAACTATTAGCAAGGTGAAAAGACAGCCTTCAGAATGGGAGAAAATAATAGTAAATGAAGCAACTGACAAACAACTAATCTCAAAAATATACAAGCAACTCCTACAGCTCAATTCCAGAAAAATAAATGACCCAATCAAAAAATGGGCCAAAGAACTAAATAGACATTTCTCCAAAGAAGGCATACAGAGGGCTAACAAACACATGAAAAGATGCTCAACATCACTCATTATCAGAGAAATGCAAATCAAGACCACTATGAGGTACCATTTCACACCAGTCAGAGTGGCTGCGATCCAAAAGTCTACAAATAATAAATGTTGGAGAGGGTGTGGAGAAAAGGGAACCCTCTTACACTGTTGGTGGGAATGCAAACTAGTACAGCCACTATGGAGAACAGTGTGGAGATTCCTTAAAAAACTGGAAATAGAACTGCCTTATGATCCAGCAATCCCACTCCTGGGCATTCACACTGAAGAAACCAGAAGGGAAAGAGATACGTGTACCCCAATGTTCATCGCAGCACTGTTTATAATAGCCAGGACATGGAAGCAACCTAGATGTCCATCAGCAGATGGATGGATAAGAAAGCAGTGGTACATATACACAATGGAGTATTACTCAGCCATTAAAAAGAATTCATTTGAATCAGTTCTAATGAGGTGGATGAAACTGGAACCTATTATACAGAGTGAAGTAAGCCAGAAGGAAAAACACCAATACAGTATACTAACGCATATATATGGAATTTAGAAAGATGATAACAGTAACCCTGTGTACGAGACAGCAAAAGAGACACTGATGTATGGAACAGTCTTATGGACTCTGTGGGAGAGGGAGAGGGTGGGAAGATTTGGGAGAATGGCATTGAAACATGTAAAATATCATGTATGAAACGAGATGCCAGTCCAGGTTTGATACACGATACTGGATGCATGGGGCTAGTGCACTGGGACGACCCAGAGGGATGGTATGGGGAGGGAGGAGGGAGGAGGGTTCAGGATGGGGAGCACATGTATACCTGTGATGGATTCATTTTGATATTTGGCAAAACTAATACAATTATGTAAAGTTTAAAAATAAAATAAAATTAAAAAAAAAAAGAAAGCCTTCCCAAGTGATTGATGCAAAGAAATAGAGGAAAACAATAGAATGGGAAAGACTAGAGATCTCTTCAAGAAAATTAGAGATACGAAGGGAACATTTCATGCAAGGATGGGCACAATAAAGGACAAAAGCAGTATGGACCTAACAAAAGCAGAAGATGCTAAGAAGAGGTGAAAACAATACACAGAAGAACTATACAAAAAAGATGTTAATGACCCAGATAACCACGATGGAGTGATCACTCACCTAGAACCAGACATCCTGGAATGCGAAGTCAAGTGGGCCTTAGAAAGCATCACTATGAACAAAGCTTGTGAATGTGATGGAATTCCAGTTGAGCTATTTCAAATCCTAAAAGATGATGCTGTGAAAGTGCTGCACTCAATATGCCAGCAAATTTGGAGAACTCAGCAGTGGACACAGGACTGGAAAACATCAGTTTTCATTCCAATCCTAAAGAAAGGCAATGCCAAAGAATGCTCAAACTACTGCACAATCGCACTCATCTCACATGCTAGCAAAGTAATGCTTAAAATTCTCCAAGCCAGGCTTCAACAGTACATGAACCGTGAACTTTCAGATGTTCAAGGTGGATTTAGAAAAGGCAGTGGAACCAGAGGTCAAATTGCCAACATCTATTGGATGCTCTAAAAAGCAAGAGAATTCCATAAGAACACCTACTTCTGCTTTATTGACAACACCAAAGCCTTTGACTGTGTGGATCACAACAAACTGTGGAAAATTCTTTGAGATGGGAATACCAGACCACCTTACCTGCCTCCTGAGAAATCTCTATGCAGATCAAGAAGCAACAATTAGAACTGGACATGGAACAACAGACTGGTTCCAGATCGGGAATGGAGTACGTCAAGGCTGTATATTGTCACCCTGCTTTTTAAACTTATATTCAGAATACATCATGTGAAATGCTGGGCTGGATGAAGCACAAGCTGGAATCAAGACTGCTGGTAGAAGTATCAATAACCTCAGATACACAGATGACACCACCCTTATGGCAGAAAGTGAAGATTAACTAAAGAGCCTCTTGATGAAAGTGAAAGAGGAGAATGAAAAAGTTGGCTTAAAACTAACCATTCAGAAAGCTAAGATCATGGCAACTGGTCCCACCACTTCATGACAAATAGTTGGGGAAACAGTGGAAACAGTGACAAACTTTATTTTTTGGGCTCCAAAATCACTACAGATGGTGACTGCAGCCATGAAATTAAAAGACACTTCCTCCTTGGAAGAAAAGGTATGGCCAACATAGACAGCATATTAAAAAGCAGAAACATTACTTTGACAACAAAGCTCCCTCTATGTCAAGGCTATGGTTTTTCCAGTAGTCATGTATGTATGTGAGAGTTGGACTCTAAAGAAAACTGAGTGCTGAGGAATTCATGCTTTTGAACTGTGGTGTTGGACAAGAGTCTTGAGAGCCCCTTTGTCTGCAAGGATATCCAACCAGTCAATCCTAAAGGAAACCAGCCCTGAATATTCATTGGAAGGACTAATGCTGAAGCTGAAGCTTCAATACTTTGGCCACCTGATGCGAAGAACTGACTCACTGGAAAAGACCCTGATGCTGGTGAGAGGGTAACAGGCAGGAAGGCCAGGGGTCTCCAAATGGAGGAAATAGGCTGCAAGTATCAGACATTTTTAATCTCTCTCTTAATCAGCAGGAAGAAACAAACTAGTGTTACATTTTTTTCCCCTTCTCTATACAAACTTAAAAAAAGTTTTCTCTTAAAATTCTTTGTTTCCATAATGACACCTGATTCCACCTGAACTTAACTTTTCTCATGCCTTGAGCTAACCAATGCATTTTTCTTATGGAAATGTTTGTCGTAAGCTATGTTGATGTACTTTGCATTTACCCCACACTCTGTCTTCAAGTCAGTTCTGCCTAAAGTCTCAGAACCGACTTGACAAACCAGTATGTTATACTCATTCATTGTTCTCGTCATCTATGTTGATGAAACTATATATTTGTATGGGAATCTGCCTTTCTTCAAGATCCATGCCAGTCGTTTTATGGCCCAGGATGACTCACCTGGTGCCAAGATTATCTCAAAATGCATCTTGTCAGTGAGGGACCTAGTGCCATTCTCTGAGTTTTGAAACATTTGCTTTCTTTAATTAGCAGACTGCTAGTAGCTATAGAACATCCAGCTAAAGACTAGCAGGGGGGTATTCTTTCTGCCCCCTTCTGATGTCGGGACTTCCCTGGTGGCTCAGACGGTAAAAGCATCTGCCTACAATGCAGTAGACCTGGGTTCGATTCCTGGGTTGTGAAGATCCCCTGGAGAAGGAAATGGCAACCCATTCCAGTATTTTTGCCTGGAAAATCCCATGGACGGAGGAGCCTGTCAGGCTACAGTCCATGGGGTCCAAAGAGTTGGACACGACTGAGCGACTTCACTTCACTTCACTTCTTCTGATGTCTATGTCAGAAGCTTTCTCTATCTCTTTTATACTTTAATAAAACTTTATTACACAAAAGCTCTGATCAGTCAAGCCTCGTCTCTGGCCCCGGATAGAATTCTTCTCCTCCAGAGGCCAAGAATCCTGGCATCTTTCATCGTTCAGCCACAACCTTTCACTGGGAAAGATTGAGGAGAGGAGGAGAAGGGGATGACAGAGGATGAGGTTGTTGGATGGCATTTCCGACTCAATGGACTTGAGTTTGAGTAAGCTCCGGGAGCTGGCAATGGACAGGGAAGCCTGGTGTGCTGCAGTCCATGGGGCCGCAAAGAGTCGGACATGACTGAGCAACTGAACTGAACTGACATGTTCTTTAGGTATTTATATTAACCTCTGGTCTGTCGTGAATGTTTAGTGCATTTAGTGCATGCAAGTATTATTTTAGTTTACCTTGTGTAGTTTTCATTATATTTTTTGGTGTCAGTTTTCTATGTAGTCAGATCTGTCTGTCTCTTCTTTGTGTTTCTCCCATTGTTCTTTTGCCTTCCAGGTTTTCCCCCATATCAGTAGCAAATACTTTATGACTTCAATTTTATTCTAATTGATAGTTTCATTTTATTTATTTAATAATTTTATGGAATTTATGTGTGTTTACATGAAAAGCACACATCTAGCTATTTTTTCTCAAAGATTTCACCCAAAGTCCAAAACCATTTTTTGAATATTTTCTTCAGCTCTCACTGATTTGTATTGTGGCTTTTATCAAACATTTTATTTTTTAATACATACTAGTATTTTGTCCCTGAAGCGTCTGTACTATTTTATTGTTCTGTCTGCCTGATATATAAGTCTCACAGATAGTTACTAATAAGATATTGATGCATTTTAAACTATATTTAATAGATATTATTTTCAAATGCCTTTTCCAGGTATACATCTCTATCAATGTTGCATCAATATTTCAATAATTATGCTCATTTTATCAATAAGGAAACAAGTCGAAGAGATTGAACCCTATGGCTAGTACATGACAGAGTCAGAATTTAAATCTAGTATGTAATTCCAAACTGTGTGTGTGTGTTCACTTACTCAGTTGTGTCTGACTCTTTGCAACCCCATGGGCTGTAGCCCACCAGGCTCTCTGTCCATGCATTTTTCAGGCAAAAATACCAGAGTGGGTTGCCATTTCCTACTCTAGGGAATCTTCCAGACCCAGGGATCAAGCCCAAACTCACATCTCTTGTGTCTCCTGCACAATTGACAGGCAGATTCTTTACCACTGTGCTACTTGGGAAATTTTTAATTCCAAAACTAGTACTCTTAAGTTTTTTTTTTTTTTTTAATGAAAGGGAAGCTTTCTTTAATTTTTTTTTTACTGAAATAAAGTTGATCTACAATGTTGTGTTAGTTTCAGATGTATAGTAAGGTAAGTCAGTTTTACATACATATATATATATATTCCTTTTTTACATTTTCTTCCATTATAGGTTATTACAACACATTGAGTATAAAGTAGTTCCTTGTGCTATACAGTAGGTCCTTGTTTGTTATCTATTTTATATATAGTAGTGTGTATATTTTAATCCCCAACTCCTAATTTATCCCTCACCTGCCCCTTTTCCCTTTGATAACCATGAGTTTGTTTTCTATGTCTGAGTCTATTTCTGTTTTATAAATAAGTTCATTTATATAATTTTAGATTCCACATATTAATGGTATCATGCAATATTTTCTTTCTCTATCTGGCTTACTCACTGTGCTAATCTCTAGGTCCATCTTCTTTACTCTTCTTTTTAAAGCAATCTAGTTTAAAAACAAGTTGAGGTCAAGAGAGAACATGAAATCTTCTAACAGAGAACCAGACAGACAGGAGGGAGAGGTGGACATTGGTCAGAAACTTCTACATCAGACCTTATACATGAGATAGATAACAGATTCTGGTCAATTCGTCATTTTCTTTAGTTTACTATTGAGTGTCCTCCAGTGAGCAAATGCTTCTTCCTCAGGATCACTTGGCAGGCCAAGGCCTCCACTTGGGCCTTGCTCCAGACTTGGGCAGTCTCCTCATATGTGAGCTTGAGTTTCTTTCCTGAATGGGCCTGCAGTGTCTGGTATCTCTAGCCTTCCTTTTCAATTTTTTATGTGTAATCCTCAACACACTACGTCAGGTATCTTCAGTGAGGAAAGCATTTTGCTGGTGGCATCATCAGAGAAGATGCCTAGAGGCCTAGAGAAGATGCACAGAGGCTAGAAATTCTAGCCTCATGTGCCACACCTGGAAGGGTTGACTTTTTGGCCATGGGCCTTTCCCTTCTGAGTCCTTCCAAAGGACAGCAGCCACATTCACAGAAGCAGAAGTGTCGAGCAGGGAAGGAGTCGAGCTGGGTAGGTCTGCTTGGGGCCCTACCTCTCTACTGGCCTCTGAGGACCCTCCAGTTCTGTCTTGGGACAGCATCCCTGAAGGGTCTTCTAGGAATTAGAAGGTGAGTGTTATGTGTTTATGGAAGGTGTGTCTGAAGAATAAGAACCAGATGTTGGTCCTTGGAGGTGCCATTTGTTTAGAAAACACCCTGGACCTGTGAGAGCTTGAGGTGTCCAGGCCACGCAGGGCAGCCCAGTCTGACTGCAGGAAGCCTGTCTTCAAAGGCTGGTTTCATGTACCCTGGAGGGGGTTGTCCCACTGCTGTTTCTGGAGAATTCCTTTGGTCATTTTGGTGTCTACTTGATTCTTTCTGGGTCCAGATTTGAGGGGAGTTTTCTAACCCAGTGGTGTCTTCAAAGCAAAACAAGCCTGAGGCTCACTTCTCATGCTAGAATGTTAAATCCTGTGCATCTGTACCCTTCAAAGGAAATTGAAAAGTCCTCTAGCTTTGCCTGCATTCTTGGATGGCAAACTCTGCATCAGAAAAAGAATAGATGCTCTTACTGTAAGTGCTGGTGGTGAAAACAGAAAATTGCAATTTTTCATACTTCTGTCACCAGGGACAGTTTTGTCATTTAAGGTCTGCAGACCCATTCAGCCCACTTGCTGAGGGGCCGAGTATCGAGCAGGGCTGAGCTCCTTAAATTTATTGCATTGTCTCTGGTCCATCTCAGCTTGTTGCTAGTTCTGTTTTATATTTCATTGCTTTTATGCTTTCTTACTTTCCCATTATCTAATCTTTGCTGTTTATCAGAAAACTGTTCATTTTTTATAATTCATATTATCCAAATAACAATTTTATATTAGTTCTGATTTTTTAGTTAGTTATCTTGAAGCTTTAGGTAGTTTAGGTAATCCTGCCAGCTATGGAAAATTATCTTTTGCCTTCTCTTTTGCAATATGTTTTTAAGTTCCTGTATGTTAACCTGTGGTACATAATTAATTTCTCAACTATTCTTGGTGAGCATTTAGGTTGTTTTAAATTTAAATGAAAAAAAAAAATCACCCATTTTTCTTGTTCATGTAGTGATTCTCATGTCCTTGAGACTTATCCTCAAAATGTCAACCTTAAGTCACATTCCTATGGCTGTGTTACAAATCACTAACTGACCCTTATGAAGAATGAATTTCAAATGAATATTTCTTGGATTCAGAAAAATTACACTTTTTTTTCTGTAAAGATCAAAGAAATACTTTCCTTCTGGATGTCAACAATCTGCCTTTAAAAAAAGCAGAAATTAACACAACCTTGTAAACCAACTATACTTCAATTAAAAAAAAAAAAAAAGGCAGAAATTTAGGCCCACTGAAAATGGTCAAGTGAACAGTCAAAAATAGAGATTAAAGGACCCTGCTCATCTTCATTGATATTAGAATGAGCTGAATGATGGCATTTGTACAGTTGTGACTGCAAGATTAATGTGCTATTTGCAATGTTGTAATCTGTACACATAAGCAGATTACACCCTAAATTTACACTTCTTTTATTATTGTGATTTGTATCAACCAAAAACTTAGTAAGTATAATGTCATTAAAAAGTCTTAATTTTTCCAAAATATCATAAAAGAGGCATTTATTTTTCTGTTTAGGCACATATCATGTGCCTACTCACTTTTAGCATAATTTCAGTATATTATATTCTTTTACTACATTTGTAACAGTTTACAGAATATTATAAAAAAAATTTTCCATCTCTAAAACACTAGTGCTTGATAGATCTTTGGTTCAAGAAATATTTATTTATTTAATAATAGAAAATATTACAACCCACTCCAGTACTCTTGCCTGGAGAATCCCAGGGATGGGGGAGCCTGGTGGGCTGCTGTCTATGGGATTGCACAGAGTTGGACATGACTGAAACAACTTAGCAGCAGCAGCACAGAAAATATTAAGTGCCTACTATATGCTAATCATTGATTTGGGTGGTAAAGAAGATTGCCCAGCAGCAAAGAAGACCATCAAGAGTTGTAAGAAACAGGCAATAAACACAGTGAAAACTGCTTTGGAGAAAGAATAAAGTAATGTGACAGATTTTATATTCCAAATATTGGAGAATATATATCTCTCATCCCACATGTTCTTCTTACAATTAATATATTGACACTTGTCCATAAGGATACAAGGCCTATACCCTTGAAGCTGGGTAAAATTTTGTAACTGCCCCAACTAACAGAAAACAGCAGAAGTGACATTGCCTGGTTTCCCAAGGCCAGGTCATAAATGGTGATATGGCTTATGCCTCTCTTTATCTCTCTCTCTCTCTTTCTCTCAGAGTAATTGTTCTGACTGTCCTGAAGCCACCATGCAGGGAGACCTTATAGAGGAGAGAAAAGTAACTTAGGAAATCCAGCTGTTCCAGTTCCCAGTCTTTTGACCAGACCAGATGCCAGTCATGTGAATGAAGGCTGAGAGGTGACCCCAAAGACAACTATCTGACTGCAACTTCATGAGAGACTCCAAGCCAGAACTGCCTAGCTAAGCTACTCTCAAATTCCTCACCTGTAGACACTGTGGGAGATAACAATGATTATTGTTGTTTTAAGCAGCTAACTTTTGATACAATTTCTGATACAGCCATAGAAACTGGGAGAAGCAGAGTAAAGGAAAAGACAGTGATAGGAGGGCATTAGATTTTATTGATAATCAGAAAGAGCTTTTCCAATAATGTAACACTTGAGCAGAGAATGAAAATGAAGTGAATGAAACCATGAAAAAGTCATGTTGCTGTTGTTTTTGGTCATATGCAACTCTCTTGCAACCCATGGACTGTAGCCTGCCAGGCTCCTCCATCCATGGGATTTCCCAAGGAAGATACTGTAGTGGATTGCCATTTCCTTCTCCAGGGAATCTTCCTGACCCAAGGATCAAACCAATGTCTCCTGCATTACAGGCAGATTCTTTACTATATTCCTTATCAGTCACTTGGGAAGCTTGAAGAAGCCATGTTCATATTCATAGAAAGAGAAATCCAAGCAGAGGTAACAGCAAATAAAAGCATCCTGAGAAAAACAAAAGTGAACAAATGGGATCTGATTAAACTTAAAAGCTTTTGCACAGTGAAGAAAACTATAAGCAAGGTGAAAAGACAACCCTCAGAATGGGAGCAAATAATAGCAAATGAAACAACTGACAAAGGATTAATTTCTAAAATACACAAGCAGCTCATACAACTCAATACCAGAAAAACAAACAACCCAATCAAAAAGTGGGGGAAAAACCTAAACAGACATTTCTCCAAAGAAGACATACAGATGGCTAACAAACACATGAAAAAATGCTCAAAAATCGCTCATTATTATAGAAATGCAAATCAAAACTACAATGAGCCATCACGTTACACTGGTCAGAATGGCCCTCATCAAAAAGTCTACAAACAATAAATGCTGGAGAAGGTGTGGAGGAAAGGGAACGCTCTTGTACTGTTGGTGGAAATGTAAATTGATACAGCCACTATGGAAGACGGTATGAAGATTCCTTAAAAAATGAGGAATAAAACCACCATATGACCCAGCAATCCCACTCCTAGACATATACCCTGAGGAAACCAAAATTGAAAGAGATACATGTATCCCATTGTTCACTGCAGTGCTATTTACAATAGCTAGAACATGGAAGCAACCTAGATGTCCATCGACAGATGAATGGATAAAGAAGTTGTGGTAAATCTGCACTGTGGAATATTACTGTGCCATAAAAAGGAAAACGTTTGGGTCAGTTCTAATGATGTGGATGAACCTAGAACCTATTACACAGAGTGAAGTATGTCAGAAAGAGAAAGATAAATACCGTATTCTAACACATATATATGGAATCTAGAAAAATGGTCCTGAGGATTTTATTTGCAGGGCAGTAATGGAGAAACAAACATGGAGAATAGACTTATGGACATGGGGAGAGGAGAGGAGAAGGTGAGATGTATGGAAAGAGTAACAGGGAAACTTACTGTACCATGTGTAAAGTGGATAGCAAACAGGAATTTGCTGTGTGGCTTGGGTAACTGGAGCAGGGGCTCTGTGTCAGCCTGGAGGGGTGGGATGGGGAGGAAGGTGAGAAGGAATATGTGTATACCTATGGCTGATTCATGTTGAGGTTTGACAGAGGACGGCAGGATTCCTTGGAGCAATTATCCTTAATAGAAAATAATTTTTTTTTTTTTAAAGCATCCTGAAGCTAGGGATACTTGGCACACAGGACAACCAGCAAGGGGCTAGGTTGCTGGTGGAAACAAACTAGAGGATGAGTGAGTGGATTGATGCCAGGAGTTATATCCATGTAGAACCTTAGAGGCCTTTGAAAATTGGAAGGATTGTGTTCATGTGTGGGTGTGGTAGTTCAGTCACTCAGTCATGTCTAACTCTTTTGAGATCCCATGGACTGTAGCCCACCAGGCTCCTCTGTTCATGGGATTTCCCAGGCAAGAATACTGGAGTAGGTTGCTATTTCCTTCTCCAGGGAATCTTCCTGACCCAAGGATTCATCCTGCCTCTGTGTCTTCTGTATCTCAGGCAGATACTCTTTACTGACTTAGCCACCAGGGTGTAAATGGGACACTTTTGAAGAATTTTGAGTGAGAGAGTCAAGGCTTCTGATTTATGTACTAAAAGCACCCTCCGGTTGACTTACCCTGATATTGTCTCTCACTGACTTTGCTCCAACTATGCTAGCCTTTTTTCTGCTGATTAAACACGTATGTATGTGTGTTCAGTCACTCAGTCATGTCTGACTCTTTGAAAGCTCATGGATTGTAACCCACCAGGCTCCTCTGTCCATGGAATTTCCCAAGCAAGAATACTAGAGTGGTTTGCCATTTCCTACTCTGAGGGATCTTTCAGAGATTGAACTCAAGTCTCTTCATCCCCTGCATTGGCTGGCAGATTCTTTGCCACTGTACCACCTGGGAAGCCCCACTGATTAAACAAACATACAAAGCTCTTGCCTCATTTTTGAGATTCCTCTGCCTTTCATCAGCACCTGTCTCATACCTTCAAATGTGTGCTTCTGTTGGTATCCTTGGTCTCTCTGTCCAACCAAAAATACCAGTCTGCTTCTGGTGACATTTTCAGTCACATCAACCTGTATTTTACTTTTTTGTGGCCTGTTGTTCTTTCTCCCATGTAAGCTCCATGAAAACAGGGACCATATCTTTCTTGCTTGTTGATATGCCTACAACACTTAGAACAGTGCTTGAAATAAAGTAAGTGCTCCATCAATATTAGTTAAGTAAATGTCATGAACAACCATATCTTCCATAGATATTGTGAAGATTAAGTGATATAATGTATGAAAAGATATTGACCTACAGTTAATTTAGAGAATTTAGATTTTATTTCTTCTTCCCCAGTTTAACATTTTTTTAATTTTTTAAAAACCATATTTTAAAAATAGAGCAGAAACTTCATCTCTAATTTTATTTGCTTTGTGCAATATAAGCAAAATAGCTTAAATATTTTGCTCCTTTCAAATGTTCTGCTTTGAATTCCAAAATTAATCTAGTAATTATTCATACCTTACAAATGGACTCTAGACAACAGAAACACTTCAATACATGTGAATAGAGATTTTTAAATCTAAATATTCATTGGAAATACTTTAGAACTAATACTGAGTTCAGCTTCTAACCCTACACCTTGTTGGTAATCTAATTTTGCTAGTCATCTTATGAATTTTTTATATTTGAATTTCTTAGTCTATAAATAAGAAGCCAAAGAGGTAAAGATAAACTCATATCTATTTCTAGCCTCACCATTTACCCATTCAGTAATCTTAGAGGAAATTATTACACTTAACATTTCTGGTTTCATCAACTATAATGCGCCACTAATAATAGAACTTGCTTCATTAGGTTGTCATGAAGTCACAGAGAGATAATGCGTGTAACATAGTCACCATGGTCCTTCACTGAAGAAAAGAGTCAACAAATGAGAACTATCATTACAAAATAAGGAGAATTAAGAAAAGCCACCCTGCCAACCTTGGACTGTTCTTGTGAGGCCCAGCCTCTAATGTTTATGAAAAATTATTACACATCTAAATTACTTTTAAAGCCATTCCAGATTGACCATTAGGCCTATATTTGTTCATGCTTAATTAATTTAACTGATAATAGAGTATTAATGCAATGAACATAGGAGAAACTCTAGAAGTATTTAGTTAGTTATGAATATTTATAGGCAAATCTGCTCTGACTTAATTACCTCCAAATGTTAGAAAAGGAAATATTAATTAAGTTTTAAAATCCCAAACTAACTACTGTAAATGAAGCTTTATGTGAATAGAGCAGGAAATGACTGCCTTAAGGCTGTGCCTGGACATTAAAACTCCTTTTCCAACTAATAAATCTATCAATTCTAAGTCCAAAGCTTCAAAATTAAAATCAATTTGAGGGTCATACATTGGGTATTTATAAATATTTACTGAAAATATTTTAAAACCTAGTGTCATTTATATAATTATAAAATACATTGCTTTTATTAGATAATTTTTAAATTAGGTATTGTCTTTTCAAATTAGCTTGTCATTTTATAATATCTCAACATATAATTTCAGGAAAATATATTAAGTTAAAAACTCAACCTTAAATACTTCAGTATATGTTAACATATATTCTGTGATTATTTTTAACTATGATCAATTTAACAAAAAATAGATACATCTTTAGCCTTTATTTGACAGATGTATCTATGTATGTTCTTTAAGACAAAATTACTTTATAACCCTAGAGAAAATGCCAAAATTTTTTAACTGCTACCAAGTAGTTTTATCAAGCAAATTTGGAATAAAAAAAATCACTAGGAATATATGAAAATATTTAATATGTATAAATTAAAAATTTTTGTAAGGTCAATGTAAGTGCTGCATATTCTATATAATATGTTAGTCATTCATTCTCTCAAGCAGAATCACGTTACCATCTGCTTCCAGATATTTATTCTTCTATAAATTTTTAATGAGTACCACGCTAGTACTTCACTTTCACTTTGCACTTTCAAGCATTGGAGGAGGAAATGGCAACCCACTCCAGTGTTCCTGCCTGGAGAATCCCAGGGATGGCGGGCCCTGGTGGGCTGCCGTCTATGGGGTCGCACAGAGTCGGACACGACTGAAGCGACTTAGCAGCAGCAGCAGCATGCTAGTTAGTTGCTATATGAAACTAATTTATGATCCAAATAATAAGCCTGACATAATTTTGGAATCAGGAAAGAAAAACTAAATGGTTTATGCATACATTAAATGTAATTTTTTTCAAATTTTGTAACCTGTTTGCTTATACTCATTAAGAGACTGTTAATGTTCACATTGTTACTATCAACCAGAATATGTGATTTTTCCAGTCTCTTTCTCTCATTTGCTCAGTGTGAATTAAATTATATATAATACTTCATATATTCTAAATGTAAAACTTGATTGCATTCTTTTATTATTTCTATTTTTATTATTTTAGATTACTATGAATCTCATTTTTATTCTTTATAGTATATTTTATTATCCTATTAAAATAACAATGCAAATAAAAATAAACTCAAAAATTGGGACCTAATTAAACTTAAAAATTTTTTGCACAGCAAGGAAACCATAAGTAAGACAAAAAGACAACCCTCAGAATGGGAGAAAATATTTGCAAATTAAGCAACCAATAAAGGATTAATTTCTAAAATATACAAACAGCTCACACAGTTCAACATCAAAAAACAAACAACCCAATCAAAAAATGGGCAGAAGTGCTAAACAGACATTTTTGGAAGAAGACATACAGATGACCGACAAACACATGAAAAGATGCTCAACATCAGTCATTATGAACAAATCAAAACTACCATGAGGTATCACCTCACACTGGTCAGAATGGCCATCATCAAAAACCCTACAAACAGCAAATGCTGGAGAAGCCATTTATGGAGAAAAGGGAACCTTCTTTCACTGTTGGATGGGAATGTAAATTGATAGTGACCACAGAGAAGAGTAGGGAAGATTTTTAGTTTAAAAAAAACTAAAAACAGACTACCAGCTGATCCAGCAATCATACCACTGGGCATGCTGCTGCTGCTGCTAAGTCGCTTCAGTCATGTCCGACTCTGTGCGACCCCATAGACGGCAGCCCACCAGGCTCCCCCGTCCCTGGGATTCTCCAGGCAACAACACTGGGGTGGGTTGCCATTTCCTTCTCCAATGCATGAAAGTGAAAAGTGAAAAGTGAAGTCACTCAGTCGTGTCCGACTCCTGGCGACCCCATGGACTGCAGCCTACCAGGCTCCTCCATCCATGGGATTTTCCAGGCAAGAGTACTGAAGTGGGGTACCATTGCCTTCTCCGACTACTGGGCATATACCCAGAGAAAACCATAATTCAAAAAGGCACATGCACCCCAACGTTGACTGCAGCACTGTTTACAACAGCCAGGACATGGAAGCATCTAAACGTCCATCAGCAGAGGAATGGGTGAAGCTGTGGTACATGTACCCACTCCAGTGTTCTTGCCTGGAGAATCCCAGGGACGGGGGAGCCTGGTGGGCTGCTGTCTATGGGATCGCACGGAGTTGGACACAACTGAAGTGACTTAGCAGCAGCAGCAGTGGTACATGTACATGATGAAGATGAAGTTCATGTGGTACAATGGAATATTACTCAGTCATACAAATGAATATAATTGGGTCATTTGTAGAGATGTGGATAGACCTAGAGTCTGTTACACTGTAATGCAAAGGGAAGAAAATCAGAAAGAGAAAAACAAATATCATATATTAACATATATATGTGGAATCTAGAAAAATGGTATTCAGTTCAGTTCAATCGCTCAGTCGTGTCCAACTTTTTGCGACCCCATGAATTGCAGCATGCCAGGCCTCCCTGTCCAGCACCAACTCCCGGAGATCACTCAAACTCATGTCCATCGAGTCGGTGATGCCACCCAGCCATCTCATCCTCTGTCATCCCCTTCTCCTCCTGACCCCAATCCCTCCCAGCATCAGAGTCTTTTCCAATGAGTCAACTCTTCGCATGAGGTGGCCAAAGTATTGGAGTTTCAGCTTTAGCATCAGTCCTTCCAATGAACACCCAGGACTGATCTCCTTTAGAATGGACTGGTTGGATCTCCTTGCCATCCAAGGGACTCTCAAGAGTCATCTCCAACACCACAGTTCAAAAGCATCAATTCTTTGGTGCTCAGCTTTCTTCACAGTCCAACTCTCACATCCATACATGACCACTGGAAAAACCATAGCCTTGACTAGACGGAAAAATGGTATAGATGATCTTATTTGCAAAACAGAAACAGAGACACAGATGTAGAGAACCAAGTATGGATATCAAGTGGGGAACGGAGCGTGGGAAGAATTAGGAGATTGGGATCGGCATATATACACTATCGATACGATGTATAAAATAGATAACTAATGAGAACTTACTGTATAGCACAGGGAACTCTATTCAATGCTCTGTAGTGACCCAAATGGGAAGGAAACCCCAAAAACAGAAAGAGATGTTTATATGTATTGTTGATTCACTTTGCTGTACAGCAGAAACTGATACAATATTGTAAAGCAACAATTAAAAATAATAAAATAATAATACTTATTTTGGGAATAGAAATCTCTCGGTTCCATGGCATATCTTTAGAATTTCTACACCATGTATTTATATCAATTGATGATAAATCTGAGTTCTTAAAGATGTCCAACTAGTGCATAAAAGCCAATTGTCAAGATAACAACTTGGATGTTTCTCAGTTTTCACATTTGTTTAGAATTCTCTGCCAAACCCGTATGTTTGTCTTTTAGGGAGAAATAATGAAAATAAGCATATGTCTCCAGATCCAAAAGCCAGAACTTACAGGACAATGATAAAGCAGATCAGAGGGTGAATACATTTATCAAAATTGTCATTGATGTTCGTTACTTCCATAGCTCTTTTTCCCTTTGGCATTTGTAGGAGTCTCTGTTTGTGAGTGTGCTCTGAGTAAGTCTACTCAAGTCAGCTCTGTTTTATTGTTACAAATCCAAGAAGCATTAGGCAGCAGGAAGTATAGCCATCAGAAGACAGGGTGAACCTCTACTGACAAAGTCTTTGCAAATATTGAAGACCACCAAATACACTTTGTAACTGACTGTATATGAAATGTTGATGGTGTAAATAGCTCAGATATAAAAATATCAATATTTTAATTATATTTATTTATATTTTCTAAAATTTGTCCTAAAAAACAAACTTATAGGTTGGTATGACTAACTCCAAGCAGCACACTGTCAACTGTAAGATTAGTCCTTAAGAAGTTACTGACTATTATCGTGAGCCACTACAACTTGCTCTTATAGCTGTATCTCATCAGACAAACTAAATGACAAGATTCTAAAGGTCAAGGACTGTGATTTCTCTGGGTACTTCATCTCCAGTGTTCAAAATTACGATTTACATCTTTATACATCAGGCTACAAAAGGAACCGAGCATGACTCCGTGATGGACGATAGAATGTGGAGAATTTTTTGGGGGGTGGGGGTTATTTGTTATGTCTTGTTTTATTTTGTTCATGACATTAAAATTGCACTTAACCTTATTTTAATCAAAGACATGTAATTTTTAAATAGTGGAAACACCTTTCAGAAATGAGTATATTTTTTCATGAAAAAAGTAAATGTCTTATCTTTCAAGGTTAATCTATATTAAACTCAAAACACTCTTACTTAAAAATTCTTGTAGATTATGAGATTTATAATTTATCTGAAATGTTCTTCCTATTAGAGTTTATTTTTAATAGGATTTAGACTAAAACTATAAGGCAATTGAGCAAAGCATTATGAAGCACCATATGGGCTTCTAAACTAAGAAGATGATACACATAGGTCCTGCCAACTATTCCTCTCTGTCTCCTTCCCCACCTGCCAGTCTCCCACCACATCCTGAATTCTGTCATGATATTGGGTGCCTTTGGTATAAATTATTTAACAGGGGTCTCTGTGTTCTTCAATAAGGATCTCTTAATCATAAAAGGCAGAAAATAAAAAGAACCCTAACCTTATTAAAAATTGGCGAACTGCTTAAAGTTATAGGGCTATCAACATATAAACATTTCCAAATGGAGATTAGAGGTGAGAAGCAATTACTTGACCATAACTAGAGCCCAAGGCTAGGTGATGCATAGAAACTGACAAAATTAAAGCAGAGCAAATTGCTCAGAGTGGCAGCTAGGCTACCCCTGACAGGAGTAAACAAAAAAGAACTGAAGCACAACACAGTCGTCTTATTTCTCTCCCCTGTTTATAGTCCACTTTTAAGGATTTTCTCTTCTATAGGAAGAGAGATGCTTCCTTTTATTGTTTATGCTTCCTTCTACTGTCCAAACATAGATCCTTGAATCTAGATGATTCTTTAAGTCATAAGAAAAAATGTTGCGTACAATATTATTAAAACATGAGCTTGGGGACATACTGCTAGCTCAGAAAATTAAACATCTGTGGAACTTGCTCTGGTGGCAAGAAATCAAGGTCAGCCTAAGGGAAAAAAAATGCACTAGAAGTGGATTTGTTTGATATATATTCTTTCTCATTCCCAGTCCCTTCTCCTTCTCATTTCAGTTGGGAGAATCTCTCTTAAAATGCTGTGTACGTAATATTGTTTCAACACTTTATAATTGCAGCTACTAGCTTTGCTTTTCTGTATATATCATCTGGGCCTTCTTGATTCACTCTACGTTTGTCTCTCTGAGAAGAACCAGAAAGAGAAGCCAGGCCGACTTTACCAACAGCCCCAGAAAGGGCTAACTAATACACGTAATTCATAGAGACACTTGTCAAACTCTTTAGATTCCATAGGAAGTATGCATGGACAAACTTCCTAAAAAAATATAGGTCTACATTCATTCATATGTGAGAGATTAAGGCTGTTGTTGCCTGTGTAATGTGATTTGGCAGCTGCGGGGAGCGAGCTCCGCCCCTGGCAAAGGTCATGAGGAAGGAGGCTTGGCATACGCAAAGGCGGGATCAAGCCTCAGGAGTCTCCCTGGAAATTCTCGAGCAATCTACCCCCAAAACCAGAGTCTGCCTACTTTCTGCTTTGTGCTTTCACCTACACCTCTGACTTTACGGGGGGCTGTCCCCCACTACCTCTCTCTGAAAAAAGAGTTAGCTTACAGCTCCAGTTAATAATTCCTGGGTGTGACAGTGTTTCAACCTACAAACTCCCTTGGAAGTCCTCTAGCCTGCCTGAATAGGTTTTTCGGGCCACATGTGATTGCTCAGAGCCTCCAAACTGAGAGGCATGAGATGTTCTAAACTGTCTAAATACAGATTCCTTTGAGCAGTTAAAAGATTGATTAGAAATTGTATTGGTGAAGGGTTTTTCACTTGTTGGGCCAATGTTTGCTGCTAAGTCTCCATATCCCTTACCTGCTGTGTCCCTGGCAGTGTATTGATTAATATAATTGGTGTAAGTAGTAGCTTTAATGTTTGTAACCTGGGACCCTTGAATTAATTCTTTTTCTTGTTATAGCCCACCACACCTTTGCTCTGTAGGAATGCAACTTTATCTAATGCTTTTTGGAGGCTGGCGCCTGACTTTAGAATAATCACCTTTAGAGAAAAAGGCCTCCGGGCTAGAAGATGATGCAAATCACCTAAGCTTTTGCATATGATAAGTTTGCAGGAAGAAAGCCTGGCTTACTGCATGACTCTACCCCTTCCCCCATTATCCTCTATGCATAACTTAAGGAATAAAAACTACTTTGGAAAATAAAGTGCAGGGCCTTGTTCACCGAAACTTGGTCTCACCATGTCGTTCTTTCTCTTAGCTTCTGGCTGAATTATTCAGCCTCTTTTCTCCACTGAATTTCCTCACTGAGCTATCCTCATTCTATTACTCTTTATATCCTTAATTAAAGTTTAGCTAAGCAGTTGTTTCCTGATCCTCGCCGATGCCGTCCCCGCTTCGAATTCCCTGGATCCACCGGGGCTGGACCCCGGCAGGCAGCTACTGAAAGACCCACTCTGACCAAAAAGACCCTCAGAAAGGACCTATTACAGATCTGAAAATTTCTATGATTAGGTTAAAGTGCATCAGTGCTGCTTACTTAAAATTAAAAGCCAATGCATTTAAGAGTTACTTTTCAACACTTTGCATTAATTAATTGATCAATTAATGAATTCCAATTCTCTGAGAGGTTAGTACATACTATAAGTAAGTTTTGAAGAAGGACCTCCTAGAAAGTTAAATAACAATGCTTATCATAGCAGTATCTGAGGATCAGTTCAGTTCAGTTCAGTCACTCAGTCGTGTCCGACTCTTTGCAACTTCATGAACTGCTGCTGCTAAGTTGCTTCAGTCGTGCCCAACTCTGTATGACCCCAGAGACGGCAGCCCATCAGGCTCCCCCGTCCCTGGGATTCTCCAGGCAAGAACACTGGAGCGGGTTGCCATTTCCTTCTCCAATCCATGAAAGCGAAAAGTGAAAATGAAGTCGTTCAGTCGTGTCCGACTCTTAGCGACCCCATGGACTGCAGCCTACCAGGCTCATCCGTCCATGAGATTTTCCAGGCAAGAGTACTGGATTGGGGTGCCATTGCCTTCTCCGAACCTCATGAACTGCAGCACGCCACATCTCCCTGTCCATCACCAACTCCTGGAGTCCACCCAAACCCATTTCCACTGAGTCAGTGATGCCATCCAACCGTCTCATCCTCTGTCGTCCCATTCTCCACCTGCCCTCAATCTTTCCCAGCATCAGGGTACTTTCAAATGAGTCAGCCCTTTGCATTAGGTGGCCAAAGTATTGGAGTTTCAGCTTCAACATCAGTCCTTCCAATGAACACCCAGGACTGATCTCCTTTAGGATGCACTGGTTGGATCTCCTTACAGTCCAAGGGACTCTCAAGAGTCTTCTCCAACACCACAGTTCAAAACCATCAATTCTTCAGTGCTCAGATTTCTTTATAGTCCAACTCTCACATCCATACATGACTACTGGAAAAACCATAGCCTTGACTAGACGGACCTTTGTTGGCAAAGTAATGTCTCTGCTTTTTAATATGCTGTCTAGGTTGGTCATAACTTTCCTTCCAAGGAGTAAGCGTCTTTTAATTTCATGGCTGCAGTCACCATCTGCCCTGATTTTGGAGCCCCAAAAAATAAAGTCTGACACTGTTTCCACTGTTTCCCCATCTATTTGCCATGAAGTGATGGGACTAGATGCCATGATCTTCATTTTCTGAATGTTGAGCTTTAAGCCAACTTTTTCACTTTCCTCTTTCACTTTCATCAAGAGGCTTTTCAGTTCTACTTCACTTTCTGCCATAAGAGTGGTGTCTTCTGCATTTCTGAGGTTATTGATATTTCTCCCAGCAATCTTGATTCCAACTTGTGCTTCTTCCAGCCCAGAGTTTCTCATGATGTACTCTGAATATAAGTTAAATAAACAGGGTGACAATATACAACCTTGTATACAGCCTTGTATAAGGAAAAGATGGAGAAGCTCTATACAGTCAGCAAAAACAAAACCGGGAGCTGACTGTGGCTCAGATCATGAACTCCTTATTGCCAAATTCAGACTTAAATTAAAGAAATTGGGGAAACCACTAGACCATTCAGGTATGACCTAAATCAAATCCCTTATAACTATACAGTGGAAGTGAGAAATAGATTTAAGGAACTAGATCTCATAGACAGAGCACCTGATGAACTATGGATGGAGGTTCGTGACATTGTACAGGAGACAGGAATCAAGACCATCCCTAAGAAAAAGAAATGCAAGAAAACAAAATGGCTGTCTGAGGAGGCCCTACAAATAGCTGTGAAAAGAAGAGAAGCGAAAAGCAAAGGAGAAAAGGAAAAATATAACCATTTGAATGCAGAGTTCCAAAGAAGAGCAAGGAGAGATAAGAAAGCTCCTCAGTGATCAATGCAAATAAATAAAGGAAAACAATAGAATGGGAAAGACTAGAGATCTCTTCAAGAAAATTTGAGATATCAAGGGAACATTTCATGCAAAGATGGGCTCAATAAAGGACAGAAATGGTAGAGACCTAACAGAAGCAGAAGATATTAAGAAGAGGTGGCAACAATACACAGAAGAACTGTACAAAGAAGATCTTCACGACCCAGATAATCATGATGGTGTGATCACTCACAGTCACCTAGAGCCAGACATCCTGGAATGTGAAATCAAATGGGCCTTAGGAAGCATCACTACAAATCTAGTGAAGGTGATAGAATTCCAGTTGAGCTATTTGAAATCCTAAAAGATGATGCTGTGAAAGTGTTGCACTCAATGTCAGCAAATTTGGAAAACTCAGCAATGGCCACAGGACTGGAAAAGGTCAGTTTTAATTCCAATCTCAAAGAAAGGCAATGCCAAAGAATGCTCGAACTACCCCACAATTGCACTCATCTCACACACTAGTGAAGTAATGCTCAAAATTCTGCAAGCCAGGCTTCAGCAATATGTGAACCGTGAACTTCCAGATGTTCAAGCTGGTTTTAGAAAAGGCAGAGGAACCTGAGATCAAATTGCCAATATCTGGATCATGGAAAAAGCAAGAGAGTTCCAGAGAAACATCTGTATCTGCTTTATTGACTATGCCAAAGCCTTTGACTGTGTGGATCACAATAAACTGGAGAATTCTGAAAGAGATGGGAATACCAGACCACCTGACCTGCCTCTTGAGAAACCTGTATGCAGATCAGGAAGCAACAGTTAGAACTAGACATGGAAAAACAGACTGGTTCCAAATTGGGAAAGGAGTACGTCAAGGCTGTAGATTGTCACCCTGCTTATCTGAGGATCAGGGAAGTGGAGACTAAGAGTTGTTCCTGTTCAGTCACCAAGTTATGTCAGATTCTTTGTGACCCATGGAATGAAGCACACCACGCCTCCCTGGAAATGGAAATGGCTTACCCTAAAGCAAATATCACAGTTTCTCCAAGATCAGACTTCTCTTCCATTTAATTCTTATCTCAAATTTAAAATAAACATAACTCCTTTCATAACCTTGTGTTTTTCCCAAAGAACTTCCCTGAAATTTGGAAAGGGAAGTTGCTTTTATTCTCATCTTAGCTCAATTGATATGATATTTTCTTAGACATCAGAGGAGAAATAGTGGACAGAAAATGAGACCAGAGCACGAAGAAATCCTATGTTACACATTCAACTCTTACTAACAGGAAATAGATGCTGGCCTGCCTTCTTTCCCAAGACCTCCTAAATAGTTGGTTGCTTTTCAATTTTTGTTTTTAAAGTACCTGAGCCAAAACAACGGCAAGCTAGATTTTTAAAATAGGATCAGTGACAAATGCTGAAATGCCAAGTTGAAGTGCACAGGATACAACCAAGTAAAATGCAAGAAGGAATTTGGAAGACAGATTAGGAAAATGTGGGCCCAAATCTGTGCCTGCCAACTGCTCTTAATAAACTGTGCTGAGGTCAAAGATACACTGGGGAGTTTATTCAAAAGCACACACAGAACAAAGAGGCAGATGCTGCTTCTCTTTGCATTTTTAGGGAATTGTTTTAAATAAGGGTGCTAGGGCACTTTCCCCCAAATTAAAGATTTCTGCCTTTGTGGATGAAATTCTTACTCTCAATGACTAAACTTCCATCGGGGGTAGCTTAGGACTCTTTGGTAGTTTCCTAGTTCATGCACACTACTGTAAGATATTTTTCCCACTTGGAATCAGATTCCACTTGTGGTTCTGGGTTCCCTCAGATAAGTCACGCTAAGGTCAAATAGCAACTCCACAATGGAAAAACTGACCCAGTATATGTTCTCTAAATGTTTGGAGACTTCTACTGAAATGGAGGAATGTTCCATGGGATAGCCAACTAAAAAACATTTCTTAAAATCACAATTTACAAGACTAACAAGAGACATATTAATTATTTTTAAGTCCAGCTTATAATACAGAGTGAAGATAATTGTATACTGGTGTACATTATAAAACAAATTAACATTTATAAGCTACTTTGAAGTTCTCAAATGTAATACACTTTGGATTATAGAAATTTTGAATCCTTAAGTCATCAGTGTTTCATAATACCTTGAGAAACATATTCTTTTGGAAGGGAAAATGTTTCAAAAAGCATTAGAAATATACTTGAATAGCCTTTTCAAGAAAAATCTTGAAAAAAACTGTAACACCAGACACAGTCAATTCCTATTGAAGGTTTTTATGAGATGCTATGCTATGCTGCTGCTGCTAAGTCACTTTCGTCATGTCCGACTCTGTGCGACCCCAGAGACGGCAGCCCACCAGGCTCCTCCGTCCCTGGGATTCTCCAGGCAAGAACACTGGAGCGGGTTGCCATTTCCTTCTCCAATGCATGAAAGTGAAAGGTGAAAGTGAAGTCGCTCAGTCGTGTCTGACTCCTAGTGACCCCATGGACCATAGCCTACCAGGCTCCTCCATCCATGGGATTTTCCAGGCAAGTGTACTGGAGTGGGGTGCCATTGCGTTCTCCGTTTTATGAGATAGTCTACTTTAACTTACAAACCAGAGCTATGTTTCTATTAATTTATATTTTGCTTCTTTAAATTGCAAGATTACTAATAATCTAATAATAATAATTACAAAGCAGAGACATTACTTTGCCAACAAAGGTCTGTATAGTCAAAGCTATGGTTTTTCCAGTAGTCATGTATGGATGTGAGAGTTGGACCATAAAGAAAGCTGAGCATGGAAGAATTGATGCTTTTGAACTGTGGTGTTGGAGAAGACTCTTGAGAGTCCCTTGGACTGCAAAGAGATCAAACCTGTCAATCCTAAAGGAAATCAGTCCTAAATATTCATTGGAAGGCCTGATGCTGAAGCTGAAGCTCCAGTACTTTGGCCACCTGATGCGAAGAACTGACTCATTGGAAAAGACTTTGATGCTGGGAAAGATTGAAGGCAGGAGGAAAAAGGGATGACAGAGGATGAGATGGATGAATGGCATCATCAACTCGATGGACATGAGTTTGAGTAAGCTACAGGAGCTGGTGATGGACAGGGAAGCCTGGCGTGCTGCAGTCCATTGGGTTGCAAAGAGTCAGACATGACTGAGTGACAAACAGGCTAATAATCTAAAAAGACATAAACCCAATACTTTTGAAAGAACACAGGCTATTTAAAAGTCATATGTTAAGTCATGAATTAATGGTAATGTAATCAGCAACAGAGGATTGTATTATACATGAATATATAGCATGTGACAGAAGAAAAGAGTAGATTAGGAAATCAAAATATGATTTGCAGATCTCTGGCAAATGTCTGTAAATATGATCAAATTGTATACTTAAATATAAAAACAAATGCCTTTTCAGCAGAGATTTTATTATTGCTTCAAGTCACTCACTATAGGTAAGGGCAAAACTGAGAAACTCTATTAATATTTGAAATTAAATAGATATAATACAGAAAAAAGAAGCAGCAATAGTATTCCTAACATATATTACTTTCCTTTAATTCCCAAGTTTTTAGGGTTCTTTCAGTGAGATGTTTCTTGGTTTGTTTGTGTGTGTGTCTTCATGCCACTTATGGGCAGAGTTATTAAATGGTTTGTGTTGTCTGTGATATACAATTTTATTTGTGCAAATAATAACATTTGATTAAGGTAAGTTGATATACACATGAAATCAGGTAGAAAGCCTTATTATTCTGAATTTAGGTATTACCTTTATATAGTAGTTAGCTTTTCCCTGGCAACTTTTTTACTTATATATTCATTGTCATTCAAAGTCAACAAATTTTTTATCCATTTATGCATAAAAAGAGAAATATTTTTGGTAAATGTTTGGCAAACCTTGGAGATTCCTAGGAAAAAAGCAGTATATTTCTAAGCTCAGATATCTAAGAAAATCATAAGATTGGCATTAAAATAGGGCTTCAACTATGTTCAGCATACTAGAAAACTATTACTATAAGTAAAGTAAATGTAAGAATGGTAGATAATCAGTTGAATTGGTCTTTCCAAGTACACCAAAAATGCCCTGAGCACTAAACAAAGGTATTAAACACTAAGAAAGAAGAAATAAATAACTTAGTCTGGAGGAGATTAATTCGCAAGAGTATTTCACTGGCATTTCTATTCTATTTTGTTACAGCTGGAGTAAAACCTGATTTTCCAGGGAAATCATGCCCTGGGCTACTATTTCTTGGCATAGTTCATCAAAATTCAGGGCAATTGAGCCAAGCTATACTAGCCTTAGTATATGACTAGTTTTGAAATTCTAGCTAAGCAAGCGCTAGCTATTTTATGATCTTTAATTCCATCATATTGAAGTGTAAAGGAAAAATGAATCTGTTATGAACCATTATCATGCTTCAATCACAATCCAGGTGCTTGAGATATAACACTGTATGATTCAGGATAGCTAACTGCCATGACAAACAACTCAATAATTCTCAAGGCTTAACCCAATAGAACTCTACTTCTATGTCGGGTAAAAAGATCAGTGAGTATGTTTGCTGAGCTGCCATCAGGAGGTGATTCAGGAACCCAGGTTACTCCTGTCTTGTGGCTCCACTCCATATAGAGAGCATCAGTCATAGATTGCATCCTCTGTATTCATAGAGCAGATGGAGGAAGAGCGAGAACGTGGAGGTCAGGCCTCAAAATGGTGCTGCTGCTGCTGCTACTGCTAAGTCGCTTCAGTCATGCCCGACTCTGTGCGATCCAATAGACAGCAGCCCACCAGGCTCCCCCCATCCCTGGGATTCTCCAGGCAAGAACACTGGAGTGGGTTGCCATTTCCTTCTCCAATGCATGAAAGTGAAAAGTGAAAGGGAAGTCGCTCAGTCATGTCCGACTCTTTGGACCCCATGGACCATAGCCTACCAGGCTCCTCCGCCCATGGGATTTTCCAGGCAAGAGTACTGGAGTGGGGTGCCATCGCCTTCTCATATCACTTTATTCACATTTCCTTAGCCAAAACAAATCACAAGGGTAACTGGAAATAGTCTACCTGTGTGCCCAGGAAGAAAGATTTGAAAAATAACTAGCCAATACTTCCTGCAATCAGTTAAAAAAAAAAAAAAAAATCTCTGGTCTTGAGGTATTTACATTCTATATGGGGGGAAACAAAAACAGAATAAAACAATTAAATTGTATAGCCTTTTATAAGGTAAAAAATAACACAGTTGCAGCTGAGGATGGAGGGGAGAGAAGGAAAGAAAACACAAAAGTATGGTAAGAGGGATAAGGGTCTTTAGACAATGGCTGTTGGTGACTGAAGTTGTATGGATGATAGAACATTGGAGAAGAGAAGATCAAAGAAGTAGGATGCCAATTATATTGATCTTCCTCTTTACTGATAATGTCACAGTGTTAAGGAAAGTGGATTTTGAGCCAGAAACCAAAATCACAGAGAATACAGGATTGGGGGTATCCTGTGAATTAGTTAATAACAGCAGTAAGAAAAAGCAGCAGGCAATTTGGTGTGGAGTTCAGAGCTTTAGAGAGGATGGGGAAAGAATGATGTGAAAACAGCAGCTAGGGACAAAGAGAATGTCCGTCCCCTTCTTCAGGTGAACCTGTACAAGAACTGTAGAATACAAAGCTGCTGCTGCTGCTAAGTCGCTTCAGTCGTGTCCGACTCTGTGCAACCCCACAGACGACAGCCCACCAGGCTCTTCCATCCCTGGGATTCTCCAGGCAAGAACACCGGAGTGGGTTGCCATTTCCTTCTCCAGTGCATTAAAGTGAAAAGTGAAAGGGAAGTCGCTCAGTCATGTCCGAGAATACAAAGCAGCCATAACCTAAGAAGCCTATAGGGAAGCACTGCTGTTGTGGAAAGGCCAATTTCCACTGAAGCAAGAAGGTAAAGGGACAATTCAAGGAGTCAATAATATCAGGATTTTGCTGAAGATGGATTGACCAGGAAATCTGGGACTCTCTGTAGTGATTGACATGAATGAAGTAAATAGTACATTGAAATTAGTCTCAGGCAGGGAGACCAGTGGAGAAGGAACTTCAATATTTAGATGAGATACAAGGGCCTGAAACAAGGCATCTTTCAAAGGCATTGCACCATTTTTCTTTGACTAAATTTAACTCACAATTTGAAGGGAACATTTGTTTTGGAACCAAATTTTCTAAACTATTTCATATTCCTTTTTAGTGTTTCAAATTAAAACTGATTTTAAATCCATCTTTGATGAAACTCTAGTCACGATTCTTCTTCTGAAGTTTAAAGGTACATAAAAATACATTTCTTAGTGATATAAACATAGAATCACAGATTCTCAGGGTTTGAAAGTTTTAATTCACTTGGTTCAACCATCCAGCTGATATTGGAAGCCTTTCTAGCATATCCTTGCCAAGCAATCTTCTGGTCTAGGCTTGTATCTCCAAGAATGATATATCTAGATAGGTGGTTAAGAGCGTGGGCTCTGGAATTAAGCAGACCTACATTTAAATTCCTATTCCATCACTTCCACTCATGTGAACTTTGGCAAATTATTTAACTTTTTTCTCAGAGTTCCAAAATCTTAATCTATAAAATGGAAATAATATTACCGCTTACCTCATAGTGTTATACTAAAGAAATAAGGCATGTACAGCATTCAGCACAGTGCCCAACACAGAGTAATTCCTCAATAAATGATTGATGATATTATCATTATTTTTGTTTATCTCATTATTATTAACTTCCAAGGCATCATCTTTCAGTATTGGATAGCTGCCTCAGAAATTTCTTCTTGCTATCATCCCATAGAAAAATTTGGTTTCAGGATGAAATTTGCCAAAATAAATGTTCCACCCACTAGCCATATTTCATCATAAAATCTGAAAGGAATTCCCTGCAAAGAATGTGCATAATGTCATAGATACCCTGTTAGGATTTCAAGATTTCAAAAGTATAAATAAAGACCTGAAATATTAAATAATCCATAAAACCTTATCAATGCTATCTGTTTTGTAACGCTTATAAAAAGTAAAGAAATGTGAACAGACGTAATCTATTACCTGACGTCACAACTGGGCAATGACTTGTATGACAAATTTAATTTCAATAGATTCAGTAACTGCTTCCCTGACTTCAGAGCTTTTAATTGATTCAAAACCCTCTAGACAATAAACAGAACCTTAACCAAAAAAAAAAAAAAGAGAGAGAGGTTTTTGTGAAGTTTCTTTCTAATTCACAGGAAACAAATTGCATGCTGTCTGATCAGGTTCATTACATTTTTCAAACACACTGCTGGGAAATGTTTTGTCAAGATGCTCAGAGCATTTGATAATAGAAGTAAGAAAATAGAATCAAGATTTCGAGAACAACAATAAAATAAATTATTTATAATCCATGTAGATGCCACTTACCATAACTAGTAAATTCTTGTATATGTAAATTAACTTCTTTTTTCATGCAAATTATCCAGTTCTTTTAAAAACATGTCTTATAGTGCAGTGGGGGAAAAAATGACTGTCTTAAAAATCATAAAATCCTTTCTTCACCTTTTAAAAACATGCATGTGTTGAGAATGAATATACTTTGCACTGAGAAAATGTTTGCCAAAATATGTTTAGAACAAAGGAAATGTTTGAAATGTCATTATTAGTTATCAGGAATTTTTTAAAGATAATATTCTTTAAGTGTAGCATTGTTTTGACTTAAAAATAAGGCAGTCTATAATTAGCTAGAAAGCTTAAAGACAGAAGAATTGGTAAGTTAAAGATGAAAAAAAATTAAAACTAACTCATTATTAATAGAAGGAAATCAAAGACTAAAATGAGAGAGTTGATATACATTAGATCTAAAATCCTTGCCAACAATGAAATTGTTGACTTAGAAGAAGTCAGATATGACTACATTAAAATTATTTGAAATAGTATCCACAAACATGGAGCAAGAGGAACCTTAAGAAATAAGTATCTACTTAAATCATCTTAAAGGTTCCTACCAAAGACCATAACCAAAAGAAAGTATGGTGATGAGGCTGAGTTCTAAAGACAATTTGGTTGTTGGAGTAGTGAGAGAGCAACAGAGTTTCAAGCCACCAGAATATTTAAGTCTTCATGGTTTACCTATAAATGGTTAAATTGATTTATAGATTATTCTATACTGTTAACTGAATCATTCTCAGGACATGCAGAAATGGTTTAAAAATATTGCTGTAAATAAATTAAAGATTAATTATATAATAATACTGCAAGTAACAGCAAACAGTAAGAAATGGAGGAAGTTAACACTTCTCCTGTTAGGAAGTGCTCTTCAATAGCCACAGTAGGAATTTAAAATAATGATAGCCTAATCATCCCTTTAAAGATCTAAAACTGTGAAGACTATTTATAAGATGGATTTACATTAACTTTTACTTATGACCAATGCATTTTCCTAATTTTATTTCTTAAAATATTACTTAATGATACTAGGAAATCATGATAATTAGCTGACATTTAAAAATACTGTTTATGTCATTTTTAACTCAGCCTTTTTCATTTCAGCCTTTATTTCCATTTCTCTGTCCATTTTGTAATACATTTAATTTACTGTGTACTTAATATAGTAGGCTTTGAACTAAAATCCTCAGACTATTAGTATATGGATATCATTAATGAATATATAAAACCAGTGGTGCCATAAATATGTGTTTCCACAAAGCTTTGTTAGAATTAATATTCTCTCAAAGCCAATAGGGCTTCCCCTGTAGCTCAACTGGTAAAGAATCTGCCTCCAATGCAGGAGACTCCAGTTCATTTCCCGGGTTGGGAAGATCTGCTGGAGAAGGGATAGGCTACCCAGTCCAATATTCTTGGGCTTCCCTGGTGGCTCAGACGGTAAAGAATCTTCCTGCAATGTGGGAGACCTGGGTTTGATCCCTGGGTTGGGAAAGTCCCCTGGAGAAGGGAATGGCTACTGATTCTAGTATTCTGGCCTGGACAATTCCATGGACTATACAGTCCATGGGGTCATTAAGAGTAGGACCCAACAGAGCAACTTTCACTTTTCACTTTCAAAACCAAATATCATCACCATGGAAAAAGCATCTTACATAAGAATAAATAAAATGTTATCAAAAATACTTATTACCTCAGGTTACTTTAAAATCTAGTCCTCAGTTTTCTAAATTTTTATATCATTATCTCAGAATAACTTCTCAGCCCTATCATCTCTAGACTGTTCTTGCAGTCAGTATACAATAGATTCCTACTTCAATTGGCCCACTTAATAATGTATCTAACTTTTCTATGCTCTGAAGAATATAATTCAGGAAACAGTTTTTAGCAGTATATTTCCTAGAGAGAATTTTATGCTAACATTTCATTACTTAAGAATATCTTTAAAAGCCTTCATTATCAACTATTGAAAATGGCTAGCAGTCTGTAGCAATCATTTCAACATGATTTCTGTTGAAATTCTTAACTACCATAGGCACAAAACTTTGAGCTCTTCTTTTTAAGAAGTTGTTATAAAAATCTGTTGTTTGAACATTTTGTACTAAATACTAAGTACAAAATGTGTTTTGGATGCCCTATTTTTCTCTAACACCCTTCTTTATATGTTCATGTTCTTTTCTATGTTTGAGTTGAATATTATTTATTACTGATGGTTTATATAATTTTGTAGGATTTTTCTTCCTTGTAAATTTAGAAGGGACAAGTATCTTTCTGTTAATTTGTTCTCATTAGATGTGAAGAATTTTCAAAGAAATATGAAACAGTTTGACAACTAATTTTTATAAGGCAAGCACAAGTGAGTCTACAAAGATTAGAATTAGAATCTAATATCTATTATTACTTTATGTTTAGATTTTATTAATATTTGTTGTTTCAAAAAGAGTATATTGGACATTTCCAAACTTACATACCTCATATGCTTACTTAATATTTGTATTCACTGCCACTGTATTTCCCTATTTAACTCTTTACCAGTTCTTAATAATACAAAAACACAAACATTGAAGCTTTAATAATCATGAATTATTTTAGCATATAAATACTACGACAGTCATCATTGTTTCAATCCCCATAAAACCAGTACTGTTACCAGAAGTAAAAGATACAAGATCTTGTCAATCTTTTCTTTTCAACAAATATATAACCAACTAAAATTTCAGAACACTGACAAAGAATACAGTAACAATGAAATGGCCAATGGTTCTTTCATAGTGCATGACAAGAATGATTTATAAGAGCCATGCTGAAGAGAAAAGATTTCCAAAAAATGATAGATGTTCCTTCCATTTCTCCATAAATCACAGTGTACAATATTTAAACTGTCAGTGCTCATACCATGTAGTATTTCACAAGAAAAAAAAAAATGCACTCTCCCTCCTGTCTCCATTTGGAAAAGAATTTATGCAGGTCAGGAAGTGGGTTTGAGTCAGTATCAACACTTCTACTCTGGTGACTCCAAAAGGCTATTGAAGAGTTTTATCTTCTCCCTCATGGCTCAGATGGTAAAGAATCTGCCTGCAATGCTGAAGACCTGGGTTTGATCCCTGGATTGGGAAGATCCCCTGGAGAAGGAAATAGCAACCCACTCCAGTGTTCTTGCTTGGAGAATTCCATGCACAGAGAAGTATGGCAGGCTACAGTCCATGGGATCCTAAAGTGTCTAACAGAACTGAGCTACTAACACTACTTGGGCAACACATTCTGATGATCCTCACTACCAACAAAGGCTAAACCTAAATCCAGGGGGAAAACAAAATGGAGGTTTTAAGTCTCACTGTTTTCAAACTTTGATACAATACCCCAAAGTGAACTTTTCAAACCATGTTTGTTCTCCTTATTTCTGGATAAATAATCAGCTTTTTAGAATTAAAATAGCAAATTGGATAAGTAAAGATCTGAGGTTAAAACCTTAAGTACAATTTTAAGTGAGACAGAGTTTGTAATTTTCCAAAGACAGAAATAAAGTCTGTGAGTCTAGCATCCTGAGAATAAGGGAAATTGTGACAGAAAGTAAAATCAGAGATGGGCAGAACTAGATCATTTCAGTTCAGTTCAGTTCAGTTGATCAGTCGTGTCCGACTTTTTGCGACCCCATGAATTGCAGCACGCCAGGCCTCCCTGTCCATCACCAACTCCTGGAGTTCACTCAAACTCACGTCCATCGAGTCAGTGATGCCATCCAGCCATCTCATCCTCTGTCGTCCCCTTCTCCTCCTGCCCCCAATCCCTCCCCGCATCAGGGTCTTTTCCAATGAGTCAACTCTTCACATGAGGTGGCCAAAGTACTGGAGTTTCAGCTTTAGCATCATTCCTTCCAAAGAACACCCAGGACCGATCTCCTTTAGAATGGACTGTTTGGATCTCCTTGCAGTCCAAGACTCTCAAGAGTCTTCTCCAACACCACAGTTCAAAAGCATCAATTCTTCGGCGCTCAGCTTTCTTCACAGTCCAACTCTCACATCCATATATGACTACTGGAAAAACCACAGCCTTGACTAGACGGACCTTTGTTGGCAAAGTACTGTCTCTGCTTTTCAATATGCTGTCTAGGTTGGTCATAACTTTCTTTCCAGGGAGTAAGCGTCTTTTAATTTCATGGCTGCAATCACCATCTGCAGTGATTTTGGAGCCCAAAAAAACAAAGTCTGACACTGTTTCCACTGTTTCCACTGTTTCCCCATCTATTTGCCATGAAGTGATGGGACCAGATGCCATGACCTTCATTTTCTGAATGTTTAGCTTTAAGCCAACTTTTTCACTCTCCACTTTCACTTCCATCAAGAGGCTTTTGAGTTCCTCTTCACTTTCTGCCATAAGGGTGGTGTCATCTGCATATCCAAGGTTATTGATATTCTCCCAGCAATCTTGATTCCAACTTGTGCTTCTTCCAGCCCAGTGTTTCTCATGATGTACTCTGCATGTAAGTTAAATAAGCAGGGTGAAAATATACAGCCTTGACGTACTCCTTTTCCTATTTGGAACCAGTCTGTTGTTCCATGTCCAGTTCTAACTGTTGCTTCCTGACCTGCATATAGGTTTCTCAAGAGGCAGGTCAGGTGGTCTGGTATTCCCATCTCTTGAAGAATTTTCCACAGTTTATTGTGATCCACACAGTCAAAGGCTTTGGCATAGTCAATAAAGCAGAAATAGATGTTTTTCTGGAACTCTCTTGCTTTTTCAATGATCCAGCAGATGTTGGCAATTTGATCTCTGGTTCCTCAGCATTAAGGATGGTTAAATTTAGCTTCCAGATCCTCTACTTGACATTCTTACTTTAAACTTCAAGTTTAAAAACACTGACTTGTTTTTACACAGACCATCCACAAACTTTCGTTTATATCTCACTTCTACATCCTCTCTTTTTGAAATATAACCAGTCTGGGTCAGAACCTTTTGTTAAATTTCAGTTTTAAAATTCATTCTCCCATTTTTCATCGATTCATCCTCCATTCATTCCCTATCTGCCACAGTTTCGTCCCTACTCCTCCTAATAATGTGATTTTTAAAGTTATATTTCATGTAACTCTGGGAAACTTCCTAGTGATCAATATTTCTACACATAAAGATTAAAAGGAAAAGAAAGAAGCAATATAGTAAATAAGAGAGGGAGAGAGGACAAAGATTTCTGTTTATTTTATATTCCAAATATATATTACTTTGTATAAAAACATATGCTAAGTATAAAGGCTATGATACAGGAATAAGAGGTGAGTTTTGGGTGTTTTATTTTAAATATTTCTTTCCAGTTATTCAAGGTATGACTTCTAGCATGGAACTGGATAAAGCATCAATTTTAGGTGTTTATTTTGATAGTATGCCTTTAAAGTTTTGAAGTTTGTATTTGAGCAAAACTTCTATAAATATGGAAAACCAATTCATGGTGATTTTGCCTAGTCTTTCTTTCTTTGCTAACAGTCTAAGGCCATCTACCAGTTATGAGTTTGCTTTATACCTTCTCTAAATTGCAGCACTGCTATGCAAATATTTTTTATAAACTTGGCCTTTGCATAACAAGTTCAAGCAATCAAATTTTAAATATGTTTTTCTGAACACCTAGACTTGGCTTAGTATTTATCCTTGCTTTGCAACATAGAAATAAATCCATAATAACCTTATAAATTTTGCTTCCTATTTGATCATAATTTAGAGTGAATAATTTTGAAGAGTGAAAAGCCCTGGAAGTGTCTAGCTTGGCAATTAATTAATTAGGCAATTAGTTAATTATAACACTCAAATGAAGAAACATTCTTTTCTGCTGTAACCAATTTTGTTACATGATATTCTTAATCACTCCCACTGATGCCATTTCACAACAGTTGCTGAGGTCAAGAATTAGGAAATAAGTAAGAAAATTACCTAATTACCACAAAAGTCTCCGTCCCAATGTTGATCATTGAGTCGAATGACTAAGAAACTTTATTTTCTTGGCAGCTGATTCATAATCATTCTTGGTATCTCTGCCAGCTGGTGACCAGATACTCTCAGGTAATTTTCAGCAAGAGGAAGGAGTTTTATAGCAGAAGTACTATTAATTTATTTTGGGGGTACCTACATAAGAAACCTGGAATGTGATACACCTGGCTAACAAATTAAGGGTCAATCAGCTGTGAAAAATAAAGTCATTACTCATTTAGATATAAAATACCTCCAAACTGAGAGATTTCAAAAGCATATATATATCTTCTCATCTTCCTTGCATTTCTTTAATAGAGTTTCAAAGAAAATACAATTCCTTAAATTTACATAAGTGTGAAGATGCAAAGACCAAGAAAAATGTTCTAAAGGGTTAGCTGTAAATCTCAGCTTGCAAAACTGGATAGTGAAAAAAATGATATTCAAATTGATATTGTTTACATTCTTAGTTAAGAGAAAATCTAAGTCCTTTTTTAATAATAAGTTTTCAAGGTCTTTTACATAATAAATTTTTATAAAGCTTAAGTTTTGTAAACAACTTTTTTGTACAGCAATTTTATGTAGATCTAGTTAGATTTTCAATTTAAGTTAATACGACTGTTCAATTTTTATTGTCCATAAAATGAGTTATTAAACTGAAGATAGTGTTTATAAACTTAAGAAAGGATATAAAATTGAACTCATATTCCTGATTTCCTTAGCTGCTATTAACATTTAAAAATTATTCCAAATGTGTCTTCTGTCCTCTTATAAAATATTTTTATAGTAACAATAAACACAGACTAGGTATGTATTTCTATATTTCTCATTGGTATAAAATATGTAATTTCACTTGAAAAAATTGGTTTATACAAATTTAACTGAATAAAACAACTAAGAACCTTTTCCTTGAAAGTCCACTTACAATCAGTTTTCTTCAGTAATAAAGTCCATATTTGTTTGCCCAATATTAGCTCTGACCCTCAATATTTCATTATGCTCTATATAAATTCTCTACTCTAGCTACTGGTTTTATCAGGGAAGAACTGCACCTAGCATGAGTCAGCAACTTAGAAAAGTTCCCTCTTAAATTCATGAGGCTTTAGTCTCTCACAAAAAACAGTCTAGAAGTGGGCAGTCCAGAACTGTCTGGCCACTGCTGGAAGGCATCAGGGGCCCAAGCTGCTCTCAGCTCTCAGCTCCATGGCTATGTGTGGCCCTTATCCTGAAAGTCTAAGATGCCCACTTGAGCTCCAACTGTTCTTTGGCCTTCTGGGCAGTAGAGTAATAGAAGGCCTTCTATGTCTTTCAGCATAGATGGAGGATGTCCTCCTTCTCTCCTTCTTTCACCCTTCTTTTAAAGGAGACCTTCCAAAAGTCCCATGCAGTGATGTAACATTTCTGCTTACATGTCACTACCAAAAGCTTAATACTTAACTGAACTTAGTTTCAAAAGTGAAGCTGGAAAACACTTTTTTTTAATGTGGTTGCATGTTGGCTTTGAAATAAAATTGTTGTTTTTCAATCACTGAGTCATGGCCAACTCTTTGCTACCCCATAGACTGCAGCACACCAGGCTCCTCTGTCTTTCAGTATCTCCCAAATTCATTCAAATTCATGTCCATCGAGTCAGTGATACTATCTAAGCATCTCATCCTCTGTCACCCTTTCCTCCTCCTGCCTTCACTCTTTCACAGCATGTGGGTCTTTTCCAATGAATCATCTTTTCACATCAGGTGGCCGAAGTATTAGAGCTCCAGCTTCAGCATCAGTCCTTCCAGTGAATATTCAGAGTTGATTTCCTTTAGGATTGACTGGTTTGATCTCCTTGCTGTCCAAGGGACTCTCAAGAGTCTTTTCCAGCACCACAATTTGAAATCATCAGTTCTTCGCATTCAGCCTTCTTTATGGACCAACTCTCACATCCATACATGTCTACTGGAAATAAAACTAAGATTCAGCAATTGAGGAAAAACAGGAGAATGAATGTCAGAGCAAGGAACTAACACTCTTCTGCCATATTTATATATCCATTGTTATTCAAATAAAACATTTCCATTTCTGTATCTCTGTTCAGCAAAATTTCCTTTCCTAAAATGTCTTCCTCCATTCCCATATTATTCTTATTGTAGTTCTAGCTTTTCTTCAGTGTCCAACTTAGTTTCTATTTCTTTCTATTTTTTCCAACTTCCTTGCACTTCACTCAAGATTCAGATAAAATTTTTTATCTATACCACTCATTTGGAACTCATGGCATGTTCAATCTCATTAATAATTTATTTTAGTGACTATGTGCTATGTTTCCAATGATGTAATGTCTGAGCTTCATAAGATCAGACACCATGCCTTTTGCTTCTCTGCATCCCTGGGACATGAGATTGTACCTGTCTTATTCCATGAGGCATTTGAGATAACTTACAGAGAATGTTCAAAAGTAATAACATGTGCACTAAAAACTGGAGCAGGAAAAATATAAGCTAAAATGGGAAGCCAAGACATAAAGAGGACAGAAGTACAAAGGATGAAATATAAAAACGAAGGTTGTAAGAACTAACTGTTAAAACTTTTAACATTGGCTACATTTTAGACAGAAAAACATATTTGACTAGGCTACATATGCTATGCCTGGTAGCTAAATAGAAAATGCAAATATGACCAATTATAAATTACTATTGAAAAGTGAAGGAGGGGGAATTATCAGTGAAAGTAAATCTCTTTCATATCACTACGTTCTAAAAGGAATTTCTCACTCAGTGAGAAATAATGCAGGACTCAGTAATACAGTAGAGAATGTCCTTAGTAGCATTCCCATGTCAAATACAATGATGGGCTTATGAGGCCAGTCTTATAGCATTCATCAGTAAAAGGCATGACATCAAACACAACAGTAAAAGTTGTTTTATAGAGAGTAATTTTAATATTCTTTTTTCTTATTATTTGAAATAAAGAACAATCATATTAATAGACACAATAAAAATAATTGGAACATATCCTTCAGTCATCAATATGTAACACTCTCTTAACCTTATCTCTGAGGTAGGCCAGATGGTGGAGAGTTTAAGGTGAATGTTTCCAAATATTTGACATGTGACACTGTGTGGGGAAGTGGCACAGGATAGAGATAAATGCACAGGCTCTACCACATAATTGGCTGTAGTGCATTGGGTAAGTTACTTTAGATTTCTTTGCTTTAATTTCCTTATCTACAAAATGATAATAATAATAGTACCCATATAGAATTGATATGAGCATTATAACAGTAATGTTGATAAAGTTTGAACAAGAGCTGGCATATGATATCTGCTATGTAAAACAGTTACTTATTTATGTTAAACAGATAGTAATGTTGAAGTACTTACAGAAAATTGAGAAGGCAGGCCAAGGATTTTATCTCAATGGATGCCCACAAGTTATTCACTCAGTTCTTCCTGATTTTGAAGAGAATGGCAAGAACCATTATCATGAAAGAAACTGAAGGTTTTACTCTAAAATTCAAATTATTAGAATGTTTTTCATGTGCTTTGTTTTAAAATTTGAGTCATTGCAAAGAAAACAGAAAGAGAAATTAAGGAAACAATTCCATTCACCATTGCAACAAAAAGAATAATATACTTAGGAATAAATCTATTTAAAGAAACAAAAGACCTATACATAGAAAACTATAAAACACTGATGAAAGAAATCAAAGCTGACACAAATAGATGGAGAAATATACCATGTTCATGGATTGGGAGAATCAATATAGTGAAAATGAGTATACTACCCAAAGCAATCTATAGATTCAATGCAATCCCTATCAAGCTACCAACAGTAATTTTCAAAGAATTAGAACAAATAATTTCACAATTTATATGGAAATACAAAAAACCTTGAATAGCCAAAGCAATCTTGAGAAAGAAGAACGGAACTGAAGGAATCAACCTGCCTAACTTCAGACTATACTACAAAGCTACAGTCATCAAGATAGTATGGTACTGGCACAAAGACAGAAATATAGATCTATGGAACAAAATAGAAAACCCAGAGATAAGCCCATGCACCTATGGACACCTTGTCTTTGACAAAGGAGGCAAGAATATACAATGGAGAAAATACAATCTCTTTACCAAGTGGTGCTGGGAAAACTGGTCAACCACTTGTAAAAGAATGAAACTAGAACACTTTCTAACACATACACAAAAATAAACTCAAAATGGATTAAAGATCTAAACGTAAGACCAGAAACTATAAAACTCCTAGAGGAAAACATAGGCAAAACACTCTGACATAAATCATGCAGGAACCTCTATGACCCACCTCCCAGAATAATGGAAATAAAAGCAAAAATAAACAAATGGGACTAATTAAACTTAAAAGCTTTTGCACAACGAAGGAAACTATAAGCAAGGTGAAAAGACAGCCTTCAGAATGGGAGAAAATAATAGCAAATGAAGCAACTGACAATTAATCTCAAAAATACACAAGCAACTCCTGCAGCTCAATTCCAGAAAAATAAACGACCCAATCAAAAAATGGGCCAAGGAACTAAACAGACATTTCTCCAAAGAAGACATACAGATGGCTAAGAAACACATGAAAAGATGCTCAACATCACTCCTTATCAGAGAAACGCAAATCAAACCACAATGAGGTACCATCTCACGCTGGTCAGAATGACTGCTATCCAAAAGTCTACAAGCAATAAATGCTGGAGACGGTGTGGAGAAAAGGGAACCCTCTTACACTATTGGTGGGAATGCAAACTAGTACAGCCACTGTGGAAAACAGTGTGGAGATTCCTGAAAAAACTGGAAATAGAACTGCCATATGACCCAGCAATCCCACTACTGGGCATACACACCAAGGAAACCAGAATCGAAAGAGACACATGTACCCCAGTGTTCATTGCAGCACTGTTTACAATAGCCAGGACATGGAAGCAACCTAGATGTCCATCAGCAGATGAATGGATAAGAAAGCTGTGGTCCATATACACAATGGAATATTACTCAGCCATTAAAAAAATGCATTTGAATCTGTTCTAATGAGGTGGATGAAACTGGAGCCTATTATACACAGTGAAGTAAGTCAGAAAGAAAAACACCAATACAGTATACTAATGCATATATATGTAATTTAGAAAGATGGTAACGATGACCCTATATGTGAGATAGCAAAAGAGACACAGATGTGAAGAACAGACTTTTGTACTCTGTGGGAGAAGGCGAGGGTAGGATGATTTGAGAGAATAGCATTGAAACCTCTATTTGATCATATGTGAAACAGATTGCCAGTCCAGGTTCGATGCATGATACAGGGTGCTCAGGGCTGGTGTACTGGGATGACCCTGAGGGATGGGATGGGGAGGAAGGTGGGAGGGGGGTTTAGGATGGGGAACACATGTACACTCATGGCTGATTCATGTCAATGAATGGCAAAACCACTACAATATTGTAATTAGCCTCCAATTAAAATAAATTAATTTAAAAGATAAAATAAAATTTGAGTCACTGTAGTCTTACCAAGCAGAAAAGAATGGAAAAGGAAAATGCAAATATACTTAGTATTATTCTCTGAATAAAATGATAGAAGAGTTGGTATGGCCAAACTAAAAGAAGTACAAGAAAATGGCATGAGATTGTCATCTATGAATTGTGAGATTTTGGAGATTCATTTAGTCAATTATTTTAATTTCTTTATCTAAAGTGAGTATGGAATGGTGAAAACAATTGTCATGAGTTATAAAAAAGATAATCTCTTTCTGTCATTGTTAAAATGAAAATCTTGGTAAAATGCAAGAACTACTTTTTACTGGATTAAAGGTAACATGAATTGGTATTCTCCTGGTACATTAGGAAAAAATAATGTACTAACTACTAAATAGACCATAAATTTGAATTAAAAAAACAAAAATAATATCAATCATATAAAGTTTACATGCCAGTAAACTTGATTTTTGAGAGTGGCATCAAAGGTTGAACAATGTTTAGATCTCCAAAGCAGTAGCAACTTTTTGGAAAAGAGATTATGATGCATTATGCCAGCAGAATTTTAAATCTTCAACCAAGAACAGCTTAACCCTGTCTCATTATCCAGAAAATGTTCTTTTTAAAATTGACCTTTTTCTATGTTCACTTCCTACGAATGGCTGGCTGTCATCTTTGTAATGACCTCCTGATTGGTCATAGCTTATTTCTCTTATACTTGGAGCATCAGCTTACTACTCTTCAAAAGATAGTTTCAAAATGAATCATAAGCTCCTGAAAGACAAGGGCAGTGCTTTTTATCTCTATGTAGATCCAGAAACTGAGTCTATGCCTTTCATTAAGCAACTGTTCAAAATGGTTTGCTGTTGAAAGATTGGAAGTCAGCAGAAGGTATTCCCAGGAGTAGGTTTTATCTGGTTGTAAGGAGCCTTTTTTGTATGAACAGAAGGGGCAGAAGGAAAAGGAATAAAGAGTATTCACTAAAGAAGAGTGAGGAAGAGATTCATACAATAATCTCTCCTCTCAACCAAGGGGAATAATTTGATGTAACTCTGGAGGGATCTGGTAAAGGAAAAAGGCAAGAGAAGGTTGTTTAATCCTTTGTTGGTATAAACAGGCTCCTTCTCTTCTTGGATCTGAGTTTGTTACCTTAAATCATGATCACAATAACCCAGTTTAGAAAATTATGGCAAGATATCAGCTGTGGACTTGTTAAGAATTGTTTACTTTGTTGTAAAATCCATTGCTATACATTTATATGACCTACGGTGTTTGAAAGTGAAAGACAAATCTCATTTACCACCACTGGAAGAGACAGCTATTTCCCAATTTTGACCCTGAAAATTGATAATTAAAGAGGGAGAATTGAGCATGTAACTTGCTTTTTTATTTTTGAGGAATTCTAATTCATCGCCATTTTAAAACTCCCAATGAAATATTGATTTAATCAAAGAATGCTAAAGGCACGTGCGGTAAGGGCTTCCCTGGTGGTTCAGATGTTAAAGAGTCTGCCTGTAATCAGGAAACCTAATTCAGTCCCTGGGTTCCTGAAGATCCCCTGGAGAAGGGAATGGCTACTCACTCCAGTGTTCTTGCATGGAGAATTCCATGGACAGAGGAGCCTGGCAGGCTGCACAGTCCGTGGATCTCACAGAGTCCGACATGAGTGAGCAACTAACACTTTCACTTCACTTTCACGTGCAGTAAGGCTGGTAAACGCAGGCTTCACACATGTTTTTATCAGATTGCTTGGCAATCACATTATATCCTTTATAGCACAAAGATTTGACAACCCTCTCTTACCCCATTGATCTATCTTAGCAAACTCATGGAAGCAAAACCTGCTTTTATGTGCCTCTTGGGAGCTAATATAAAGACATCACTGGTGAGGTGGTTCCTGCCAAAATGTTTTATCTTATATACTTGAAATTTTCTAAGAGAATAGATCTTAAATTTTCTCACCACACACACACATACACACATGGTAACTATGTAGAGGTGAAGAATAAGATATTTAGCTTGGCTTTGGTGATCTTTCCACAAGGTACACATGTATTAAAACATTAAATTGCACACCTTAAATATATATAGGTTTTATATGTCAAAGATGTCTCAATAAAGTTATTTTTTAAAATACTTTATATGAATATCATCAAGGTTTTAGAGCTAACTTCCAGCTTTAGAGAAATAGAAGACATAGAAGAACAAGCTGAACCATGCTTTTAGGATATCATTTTTTTTAAGTCTAGAATGTGTGATGTTTCTCAAAGCAGCTAGACTGGTCTCTTCAAAAGACAAGTGTCACAGGAAAAAACAAACATGGAACTGAACTAGAATAGAGTCTGAAGAGATAGAATAACCAAATGTAATGCATAAATCTTAAAAGGATCCTGGTTTGAAAAAATCTGTTAAAAACATTTTGGAGATAACTGGATATAATATTTGTATATGAATGAGTGATACATAATTTTCTTAGTTATTACAATACTCTTATGATTATGTAGAAGTTTATTCTTATTCCTAAGAAATGTATGCTAAAATATTTAGTACAGTGTGATGATCTCTTCAATTTATTTTAAATAAATAGCTTAAATGATTCAGTAAAAATATATTTCATATAATATATAAAATTCCAATAACGTATCAGTCAAATAGATGCAAATATACATACACAAACATACATAAACACATAAATATATGGATAGGTAGATTTAAAACATGACAAAAAGTTAATTCTGCTGCATCTTGGCTAAGGATCTATAGTTGTTTACTTAGCTATTTCACCTTTTCTGTATGTTTTAAAACTTACATATATAAAAAGATGTTTTTAATTAAAAATAAAACATCAGAGAAAAGTAGTAACCCACTGAGATTAAACATTATCACTGTTGTTAGTAAAAAAAAAAAAAAACTATATGCTAATCATCTGCTGTAATATAACTAGAAGCCATACCAATTGCAATACATCCGTTACCTGGTTCGCTTTTTTCAAAATTGTGTTAAAATATACATAAAATTTACTGTCTTAACCGTTAGTAAGTATGCAGTTTAGTAAGCATGGAGTATATTCACATTGTTATGCCACCGTCACCACCACCCATCTTCAGAATTCTTTCCAGCTTGAAAACTGAAACTCTATACCCATCAGACAATAACGGTTCATACCCACTTTCCTGCAGCCTTTAACAATCACCATTGTACTTTCTTTCTCTATTAATTTTTTTATTATTAGTCTTTTTTTCTTTTAAAAATTTATTTATTTTAACTGGAGGATAATTGCTTTACAATGCTGTGTTGGTTCTGCCATACAAAAAAGCAATTCAGCCATAATTATACATATATCACCTCCCTCCTGAGCTTCTCTCCCCTCCCCCGACCCCGTCCCTCTAGGTCCACTACTGGGCATATACCCTGAGAAAACCATAATTGAAAAAGACATATACCCTGATATTCATAGTAGCACTATTTATAATAGCTAGGACATGGAAAAAACCTAGATGTCCATCAACAGATGAATGGATAAAAAAAATGTGGTACACATATACAATGGGATATTGTATATAAAAAATACAATAAAAAGAATGAATTGGAGTCAGCTCTAGTGGGGTAGATGAACCTAGAACCTGTTATACAGAGTGTAGTAAAATCAGAAAGAGAAAAACAAATATCATATATTAACACACATTTATGTCTCTATTAATTTGACTATTCTACATACCTCCTGTAAGTGGAATTATATAGCATCTGTCTTATTTTGACCAGTTTATTTCACTTAGCAAAACATCCTCAGAATTCCCCCATGATACAGCATGTGTCAAAATCTTCTTCCTTTCTAAGGCTGAATAGTTTTCCTCTGTATGTATATACCAAATTTTATTTATCCATTTATGGATACTCATATTACTTCTACCTTTTGGATATTGTGAATGTGCTTCTATATACATGAGTGTACAGTTCAATTCAGTTCAGTCGCTCAGTAGTGTCCGACTCTTTGCAACCCCATGAATCGCAGCACGCCAGGCCTCCCTGTCCATCACCAACTCCCGGAATTCACTCAGACTCATGTCCATCAAGTCAGTGATGCCATCCAGCCATCTCATCCTCTGTCGTCCCCTTCTCCTCCTGCCCCCAATCCCTCCCAGCATCAGAGTTTTTTCCAATGAGTCAACTCTTCGCATGAGGTGGCCAAAGTACTGGAGTTTCAGCTTCAGCATCATTCTTTCCAAAGAAATCCCAGGGCTGATCTCTTTCAGAATGGACTGTTTGGATCTCCTTGCAGTCCAAGGGACTCTCAAGAGTCTTCTCCAACACCATAGTTCAAAAGCATCAATTCTTCGGCGCTCAGCTTTCTTCACAGTCCAACTCTCACATCCATACATGACCACAGGAAAAAACATAGCCTTGACTAGGTGGACCTTTGTTGGCAAAGTAATGTCTCTGCTTTTGAATATGCTGTCTAGATTGGTCATAACTTTTCTTCCAAGGAGTAAGCATCTTTTAATTTCATGGCTGAAGTCACCATCTGCAGTGAATTTGGAGCCCAAAAAAATAAAGTCTGACATTGTTTCCACTGTTTCCCCATCTATTTCCCATGAAGTGATGGGCGTACAAGTATCCCTTAAAGGTCAAGCTTTCAAATCTTTTGGGTATATACTCAGAAGTGTAATTGCTGAATCATATGGAAATACTAATTTAAAATTTTGAGGATAGTGGGTACACCATTTTACATCCCCACAAATAGTGCCTAAGGATTCCAATTTTTCCATATCCTTGCCAACATTTTTTACATTCTAAGTTTTCGACAGTAGCCATCCTAATGAGTATATGGCTTTGTGGTTTTGATTTGCTTTTCTCTAATGATGAGTGATGATGTTCAACATCTTTTCATGTGCCTATTGGCCATTTGTATATCTTCTTCAGAGAAATATCTATTCAAGTTTTTTCCTCATTTTTTTTTAAATTGGAGTATCTTTATTGTGGTTAAGTTGTAGGAGTTCTTTATATATTCTGGATGTTAACCCCTTATCAGGGTTATGATTTGCAGATATTTTTCTCCTATTCTATGGGTTGGTTTTCACACTATTGATTATGCCAGTTGATGCACAAAAGTCCTTAATTTTGATGTAGTTTAATTTATCTAATTTTGTTTTTGTTACTATCTGGTTTCCTTTTATATTACCCTGAGAGACTGGTGTTATAACCCAGTTTTATACCTGAGCAAACTGTAGCTTGGACAATATGATTAACTTTGCTAAGTCCACATGACTACTACAAAGTGAAGCTGAGTTTCAAATTCAGTTACATTGTTCCACTAAACTATGCTGCAGTACTGATATAAACATTTATATTTTACCTAATTAAGAATTAATTAGAATAAACTTTCTGTCCCATCTTGAATGTGCATATTTCTCAGCTCTACAACATACAGTTTGATTACATTGATGAAGAGATACTTTTGCCCAGATGGCAGAGCTTGGACAGCCAAATGTCTTACATAATAATCTTCATTGACATGTGAAGTACTTAGACTCGGGGAAAGATAAACAGTCACAACTTCTGGCAGACTGTCACTTTTTGGAATAACTAAGCAAAGAGTTGAAGGGTTTGAACGCTATGATAGTCAAGGAATGTTTGAATATGGCAGCAGGTCCATTGTTTGAGATAGTCTCTAAAATTACACTCAGCAGTTTATGGAATTGCCAAAGACAATTGGATGCACAACCTTTTCAATAAATAAGAGTGAGGAAGAATTTAGTTAAAATAAAAAGTATCTTTCCACAGGGACCTTAAGAAAGCTTTTTCTCCTGTTTTCTGAATCCTGCGCTTTGGTCTAGAAGGAACCCAAGGTCGTGTTCAGTTCAGTTCAGTTGCTCAGTCATGTCCGACTCTTTGCAACCCCATGGACTGCAGCACACCAGGCTTCCCTGTCTATGACCAACTCCCAGAGCCTACTCAAACTCATGTCCATTGCGTTGGTGATGCCATCCAACCAGCTCATCCTCTGTCATCCCCTTCTCCTCCAACCTTCAATCATGAGACAACCTAAATCTCGCCAAGATCATGAGACAACCTAAATCATGGAACCCTCATAATAAAATATAACCTGGATCTATTTTCTTCCAAACTCCTTTCTACCCTTTGGAAGGAATCATGAAGCAAGATTATGGGTCTTCTTTTAGATTTATATATCTACTGAACATATCACCTGAGTTTCTTATGAATTTTATTCTGGATATAACAGACAAGTAAAAGATTGCAATAGAGGCTTTAAAACTTCCAACATATATAAAAGGCAATAGTGTCTGATTTAAAAAAGAAAGTCTACATTATAAAGGGTTAAAGATGTAAATTAGGATAATCTGTTAACATCTGTCTTTAAATCTACATATACTTTGACCAACAAACTCTCTTTTTAACAACAAAGGGGACAGGTGACCTGAAAACCATTCACTAAGGAAATGGTTGAATCAGTGCATTTATACAATGGAAAATTATACTGTTGTTTTAAAAATAAATCTTTACATATGAACTTGGGATGATATTTCTGCTCAATAAAAACAGCAAGTTGTAGAAATGTATATACTTTGTTCCTACTTGGAATGGAGTGTAGGAGGGCAGACAGTAGGATATAAATATTAATTAGTTTAGGACCAGAGGAAGAGTTGAAGGAAATAATCAGGCTCTTTAAAGACACATAGTTCAATCTTTTGCAATAGTTAAGTACTGCTCTGTAATTTTTTAACCTAGTAAAGAAAAAATGTAGAGTTCTGCACAGACCTCAAAACAATCCAAGCTCTAAAATTAAATTCTAGGCAATGGAATTGTTTACCTGTCCTTTTCCTAAAGGACATTTAATAGTAATCTAATCACTTGAAAGAGAATTTTTTTTTTTTTACTTTGAGTGAAATCAGTAACTTGAAAACAGTTTTTGAGGTCATGGACAGTTAACTTTAACTTTATTATTAGAGGGAATCCCCATATAAACACCCTACCATGAATTTAAGAAATGTATTTATTGGTTGTGCTGTGCTTAGTCTCCCAGTCGTGTCTGACTAGCCTGTCAGGCTCCTGTGTCTATGGGGATTCTCCAGGCAAGAATACTGGAGTGGGTTGCCATGCCCTCCTCCAGGGGATCTTCCCAACCCAAGGATCAAACCCAAGTCTCCCTCATTGCAGGCAGATTCTTAACTGTCTGAGCCAACAGTGTTGTTAGTTGCTTAGTCGTGTCTGGTTCTTTGTGACCCCATGGACTGTAGCCCACCAGGCTCTTCTGTCCATGGAATTCTCCAGACAAGAATACTGGAGTGGGTTGCCATTTCCTTCTCCAGAAGGGAAGCCTATTTATTGGCTAGCCGTCTATTATATGTAAGAAGGCAGAATGACTAAATGGAGCTAGCCCCAAGCCCTACAGTCCTACTTCTGAATTCAAATTCTGCCTGACACTCTCTTGGAGTAGAGTATTTAACTCATTATTTAACCTCTTTAGGCCTCCATCTGCTTATCTACAAAATAAAGGATAATTCCCTTAAAATAGTGCCAGGCACGTAGGTTTTCAATAAATGAGTTAGGTGCTGTGCTGTAGGATTGTTTTGTTTCAAGTAGCTCCTAGTGAAACAGAGACAAAAGCCTAGCTAATGAAGATTTCTTCTGCAAAGAATAACAAGGATCTTTAATTTCTCCCAAGTAATATGTTCTGTAGCAGCTTGGAGGTCAGCCAAGGGTATATATAGCCACTTAGACTATCATTATTGGCATAAGTCTGAAAAGAGGGAAAGTTTTAGAAGAGGAAGATGTCTGTTTTCCCTTATGCCTGGAAGCAAATACATGGTATATTCAGAAAAGGAGAAATGAGCTTTTAAATCTAAATTTCTTTTAGATAAATTATTATAATAAATCAGTATAAACATATGATTTTAGCAAAAGAATAATGACTCTGGGACTAGAATGAATATAGAGGGTATTCATTCCACAAGAAGAGCAATTAATAAAAAAATGTCTGGCAAACCTTCAGATTCCTCATGATGCCATCAGCACATACTTCACTAGTGGCTAACAATATGCAACATGAAGTAATTAAAGGCAGGTAAATATCCAGACTATTCCAGATGCTAATGGCATCTGTGAAACAAACTGTATACAACTACTCTTTTGATTACTAACAATAAATAAATAACCATTTGAATTTCCTGAATTTGCCCTTCCAGTAGCAAGGAATTCACAATATCCTAAAGCAGGGGTCCCCAACCTCAGGGATCTAATGCCTGATGACCTGATGACCTGAGGTGGAGCTAATGTAATGATAATAAAAATAAAGTACACCATAAATGTAACGCATTTGAGTCATTTAGAAACCATCCCCACCACCCCAACCTGTGGAAGAATTGTCTTCCGTGAATCCAGTCCCTGGTGTCAAAAGTCGGGGACCGCTGTCCTAAAGGCTGTGTTACGGGTTGGATTGTGTCACACTAAAAGATATGCTGACATCTTAAGCCCCTGTACCTCAGAATGTGAGCTTATTTTGAAATAAAGTCATAGCAGATGCAGTTAATTAAGTTGAGGTCACATTGGAGTAGGATAGACCCTTAGTCCAATATGCCTGAGCATTATAAGAGGAGAAGTGACACAGATAGACACAGGAAGGACAGCCCACAGTAATGGAGGCAGAGATTGGAGTTACGTAGCTGCTGCAAGCCAGGGAACATCAAAGACAGCCAGACAACTGCTAGAAGCTAGGAAGAGGCAGGGAGGGTTTTCCTTCCTTCCTAGGGTTTCAGAGGGAGCATGACCCTGCTAACACCTGGATTTGGGGATTTCAGAGTCCAAAACTGTGAAATAATATATTTCTGTTTTAAGTCACTGGTTTGTTACTTGTTACAGCAACTCTAAGAGATGTATATACTACATTTTCATTATGGACGTAATCCTTTACCAGGCCAGTTGTAGTGAATTGCCCTGGTGGCTCAGATGGTAAAGAATCTGCCTGCAGTGCGGGAGACCTGAGTTTGATCCCTGGGTTGGGAAGATCCCCTGGAGAAGGGAAAGGCTACCCACTCCAGTATTCTGGCCTAGAGAATTCCATGAACTGTATAGTCCATGGCGTCACAAAGAGTCGGACATGACTGAGTGACTTTCACTTTCACTTCACTAAAATGCTTAGGAGCCTCTAGTTTTAAACTTGATATTACATCTTAATTTCTTATAAATGACTTAAAATTATTAATAAACTCATTTTCCTTTCATAGAATCCAAGCAAATCATTCAGAAACTACTGAATTCTAGTCTCAAGGATTATATGAGTTTCCTAGAGATGCCATAACAAAGTACCACAGACTCGGTGGGTGGCTTAAACAATAGAATTTATTTTCAGCCTGGAGGCTAGTATCTGAGATAAAGGTTGATAGGGTTGGTTTCTTCTGAAGCCTCTCTACTTGGCTTATAGGTATCCATCTTCATCTTGTGTCTTCATATCATCTTCCCTGTATGCCTGTCTGTGTCCAGATTTCCTCATTTTATAAGGGTGTCAGTCGTTTGGATTAGGACCCGTCCTATTGTTTCATTTTAATTTAATCACTTCTTTAAAACCCTATCTCCAAACATAGCCACGTGCTGAGGGGTTTAGGACTTTAATATATGAATGTGGGAGGACATAATTCAGCTCACAACCAGGTCAAAGAAAAGATTTTACTACTACTTTAATGAAAAACTGTGCTCTCAACCAACTTACTCAATGTATTTAGTGTCATTCTAACTACCAGGAATAATGTATAGTGAAGTTTTTAATAAAAGAGCATTACTAAAATCCAAGAGTTCTATAACAAAGGGGGAACTTCTTTTCAACAGCTTTTATAAACATTCTTTGCCTAACACCTGCTCAACAAAAGCTTTAGTCTTGTATAGCTTCATTGTTTATCTTTTTTTAGAGTAAGTATTCACTGAACTTAGAGAATATTTAAGCTTTTCTTTTTCCCCATTGTTCCATGTAAGTTGTATGCCTTGTAAATGATCTCCAATTGTAAAATTAAATGTGCCTTTTTTGTATCATGTCAATCTTATTCTCCCAGTCTAAAGTATGTTATCCCATTTCTACTGCTTTCAGTTTGGGTTACAATATTAGATAATACCCAATAAGATAATCACACAAGCAGTCATAATTTCCTTCACAAATTGAGTTTTATGGCAATAAAAAATGATGAGAGAAAATTTAGTAACTTAAAATTGTACCCACTAGCTGGTTTTAATTAAACCAAAGCAAATTTTAGTCCCTGGGAAAAATACTTGTTTTCATAGGTGTTACACAAATTCAGTGAATAAGGACTCCCCCAGAAATACCTAGTAAAGGAAAAACAAAGGTTGTTGAAGTATTCTCGTAGTTTTATTATTAGAGAGTAGACTCAGAAAAGGACAGAATGGGAAAAAAATACAAATGACTTCATGGAGATTCTCTCATCCCAAGGGGAGAGTCTACAGACTCAGTCAGCATTCAGCAGCATTCTGTAGATTTGAAAAATGGGCAGCACCAGCTAAGCAAACATATTCTGCAATTGAAGAGACTTTGTATGAGAATTCCATTATCTGTGAATACTGACAGCAATCTGTTTGTTTGTTTTTACCTAAACTAAAATTGGCAATTGGTGTTTGAATTATGCACCAAAGTGAACAATAGTTTTCTTATGTAATAGAATTTTAAGTGGCCTAGTCTACAATTAAAGAAAGGCAAATTACTTGCCTGCCCCCTTCACTCTCACATTCCAAGATTTCACATTATAGGCTGTCCTGGCCTTAAATGCAAAGGTGGAAAGGATCAAAATGTCCATTTAGATGGACCATTCCACAGAGTTGGAAATATAAAGCAAGAAATTGGACAGGAATCTTTAAAGTTATGTCAGTTGGCATGATGATGTGGGTATTCTCTCCAAAGAGACATAAAAACTGATTGATGTAATTTAACAAAAAGCTATTGAGTGCCTACTACATACTTGTGACTGTGCTACATGTATGGAGATCTGGTTGTTTATCCAAAATATCTGGGTTTTCTTCCTTAGTCTGCAGACTTCAAAGCAATATGATTATTCAGAACCCATAGGTCTTTGGGAAATAAGTAACACCAGCTCCCAAATATTCATTGTAATGTATAACAAATATAGCACTAATTTTAGGCTTCAGTAAAGCCTTATTGTTAATGACCAAGATGACCTCAACCTTCCCCTCAGCTTGACTAAACTTTAAATAAATTTCTTCCAAACTACAGTCCCTTTTCTTAGAGCATTTACCTTACAAAACTTACAATCACAAATTCTTTCTCTGCTCTCTTTGAAATGTATACAGATCTCATTAGAAGCATCTTGCTAGTTTTATGACCCAGTCTTTGGGAATGTCTTTCCCAAAGACTTGACAGTCATCATTTTGAATCACATGCATTAAGGAAGATAGTGCCCCCATCTCTCAGAGTTTGTGCAAGGATTAGAGCCTACTTTCAGTGGATACCTCGCTACAAGACTTCCTTCTGTCATGAAGATGTAAGAAAGTTTACTTTTTCTTTGGGTTAGGACAATTGGGAGGTACAGATGGTTTATGATTCTCCTCATCCCAACTCTTAACAACTCTACAGCCCTTTGTTTCAGTGAAATTGAGTTCAGTCTCTCTCATCGGTTGCAGTAGTCTTGAGGAAAAGCCTTCCCTACTTGTTACTCTTTGTCCAGTGCAATTTTACTTTGAGATTAATGATATCAAAAGCTATTGATATATACCTGCTATTCTGTGTTCCCAATCAGTGATGACACTTTGCCTTCATCATGTGATGTCTCATGGCAGAAACTTTAAGATCATCCATTAAGTTTTCCACAGAACTGCTGTATGAGATAACATACTGGAGTGATGAATTTTTTGCACAGAAAAAGTCAAAATTATTCAAAGTTAACAATATAATTGAGTCAAGATTTTAATTAAGAGATTCTAGAATATTATAAAATCCTTTAACTTCTGATTGCCAGACTAGAAAACAAAATTTTTGTGTGATCTGACTGGGAAATATGACCAATGCTACTTCCTCATTTAGTTGGAAAGACAACTCTGGAGTACTTGCAAGGAGTTGTAGAGAGAGAACACAGCAGTGTTGGGGTTAGAGAGACCTCATTTTGAAATGTAACACTACCACTGACTATATGTGTGACTTTGAGCAAATTATTTCCTTGTCTTTACAAAACAAGATACAGCTACTCACCTACTCCCTTGGCCAGGGAGTTGTGTGGGTTATATGTGAGGAAAACAGTGGCCTTTAATACCATCTCAGTCCACTAGAGTGTTAGACGGCTGTGCAGAGCTGCAATGTTTACCAAGGGCATTGACAAGATGTGCTAAGAAAAAGACAGACTCCTCCAGGGGAAACTGCTCTCACCACCTCCTCTCCTTCTTAAAGTGATGGGAGCCTCTTACCAGGGTCCTGTCAGCATTTTCAGTTGTGACTTACCTCTTAGCAGGACGTCTAGATGGAGCACCTGCCTGGATCCATGAGGTAACTGGCTCTCCTTTCCCTTAACCCAGGAGAATAGTGCTTCAGACTTTCTAGAGCATAAGAAAAGAACCAAGCCCAATCATTAACAATGCAGACAGAATACATTCAATCCACCATGAAAAACAATATGAGAAAAACTTCATTTTTCAGCTGATTCTACTCCCTCCCCTCCATAAAACCACAAAACAAAATCAAACAAAAAGCCTGATATAAACAAATAGGAGGGGGTTTCAATTCCCTGATTTTTAAAAAGCTATACTGATTTTAAAACCTTTAGCCAAAATAGAGGAACACATCAATCTTTTAACTTCTTTAGAGAGATAAGAGATGGACGATAAACGTGGGGTGGCAGAAATTGCATTTCAGCCCTAATTCTCACATGCATGCCTGCGAGCAAAGTTGCTTCAGTCATGTCCGACTGCACTGTAGCTCTCCAGGCTCCTCTATCCATGGAATTCTCCAGGCAAGAATACTGGAGTGGGTTGCCGTGCTCTTCTTCAGGGGATCTTCCCGACCCAGGCATCAAACGGGCATCTCATATCTCCTGCATTGGCAGACAGTTTCTTTACCATTGGTGTTACCTGGGAAGCCCAATTGTCATATAAATTCTATTTATTCTTTAATATCTGGTGAGAATCTGTATGCAGGTCAGGAAGCAACACTTAGAACTGGACTTGGAACAACAGACTAGTTCAAAATAGGAGAAGGAGTACGTCAAGGCTGTATATTGTCACCCTACTTATTTAACTTATATGCAGAGTACATCATGAGAAACACTGGGCTGGAGGAAGCACAAACTGGAATCGAGATTTCCGGGAGAAATATCAATAACCTCAGATATGCAGAGGACATCACCCTTATGGCAGAAAGTGAAGAAGAGCTAGCTAAAGAGCCTCTTGATGAAAGTGAAAGAGGAGAGTGGAAAAGTTGGCTTAAAGCTCAACATTCAGAAAATGAAGATCATGGCATCCAGTCCCATCACTTCATGGCAAATAGATGGGGAAACAGTGGAAACAGTGGCTGATTTTATTTTTCTGGGCTCCAAAATCACTGCAGATGGTGATTGCAGCCATGAAATTAAAAGACACTTACTCCTTGGAAGGAAAGTTATGACCAACCTAGACAGCATATTAAAAAGCAGAGACATTACTTTGTCAACAAAGGTCCGTCTAGTCAAGGCTATGGTTTTTCCAGTAGTCATGTATGGATATGAGAGTTGGACTATAAAGAAAGCTGAGTGCCAAAGAATTGATGCTTTTGAACTGTGGTGTTGGAGAAGACTCTTGAGAGTCCCTTGGACTGCAAGGAGATCAAACTAGTCCCTCCTAAAGGAGATCAGTCCTGGGTATTCATTGGAAGGACTGATGTTGAAGCTGAAACTCCAATACTTTGGCCACCTGATGTGAAGAGCTGACTCATTTGAAAAGACCCTGATGTTGGGAAAGATTGAAAGCAGGAAGAGAAGGGGACAACAGAGGGTGAGATGGTTGGATGGCATCACCGACTCAATGGACATGCATTTGGCTGGACTCCAGGAGTTGGTGATGGACAGGGAGGCCTGGTGTGCTGCAGTTCATGGGGTCACAAAGAGTTAGACACGACTGAGCGACTGAACTGAACTGATCTGGTGAGAATAACTTGGAAAGTATTGATATCTTTCAGGAAATCTCATCAAACTATAGATCCTAATGAAAACCAGATTCATGATATCAGCATGGTTCATAGGACATCTCATTTAAAAATTAATAGAATATTATTTTATGAAATATATTTTGGGTTCCCACCTTGGCTAATTTTTATTCTTTCATGTTCTTTTTTTTCTGTGTTCTTAATCTTAAAGATTTGCTATAAAATTTTCTCTTAAAAGTATACAGAAAATGGTTATATTTATAAGTCAAGTCACAGACTTGATTTAGAAACCATCTAGATTTGGACATTTTTTTTATTTCCTTGGTTAACAGATAATATACAATTTCCTTTAAGCCATCTTCAATACGTTTTCTTAATCTTACATCTTTTGATCTCCACCCACATGACTTTGTTCTTTTTGTGATAAAACAGGTAATAACACAAGGTTAACAAAGAGGGCAACATCTGTGCTCGTTATTTAGAGAAGCAAAATATTTTTCATCTTTGTACATTTGTTGGAAGCAGAAGTAATTTTCCCTTCGTTTCCATAGATACAGCAAGTCTGATTATTAATCAGAATGATAGACCATAAATTACAAAGCCAGTTAAATATCATTTGTCCTTATTTAATATTCCGAACATTTTCTTGTTTACAAATTGGTTCCATTTTTATTATACTGAATATGATTTTAAAGGCCTATTTTATTTAACAGTAGATGTATTTCAACTGTATATATAGAAAACAGTCTTAGTATGTTTAACTTTAGACAAAACATGATCAAAGAAAAATGCAATATAGACCATAAAGCATAATATATCCCTGTTTTCTAAGAAGACAGACCAGAAAGAAGACAATGTTTTCTCTATTCTTATATAGGAAACACTTGAGGTTCTATTGAGAGGGTAACAGGCAGGAAGGCCAGGGGTCTCCAAAAGGAGGAAATAGGTTTCAAGTGTCAGACATTTTTTATCTCTCCCTTAAATGGCAGGAGGAAATAGGCTGCAAGTGTCTCTTAAAATTCTGTGTTGCCATGACGACACCTGGTTCCACCTGAACTTAACTTTTTTCAAACCTTGGGCTGATAATAGCTCAACAAACCAGTATTCATATCAGTTGTTTTATGGCTGAGGGATGACACACCTCGTGCCATCCTATCTCAAAAATGCATACTGTGGGAGAGGGGCCTGGTGAAAATCCTTCAGCCTTGAGGTGTCTCTCTTATCTGATTAATAGCTTTCTAACAGACATAAAACAGCTTGCTAAAACCAGCACAGGGGGCGCTCTCTGTCCCCCATCTGATGTCTATGTCAGAAGCTTTCTCTGTTGGTTTTTACACTGTAATAAAACTCTCCGACACAAAAGCTCTTGAGTGATCAAGCCTGGTTCCCTGGTCCTGAAGCTAAATCTTCTTCACAAATCTCACACCATTCACCATAAGCTATCACTATCTCCTTCTATTTTTTCTTACAAATTATGGGGAATTCATTTTCAGTTTTCCTCCTCAGTATACAGTCTGAAATATTCAAAAAGAATATTTTTTAAACTTCAGAATTGAGTGACAAATATTTAATGGACAGTAGGGAGAAATTAAGACAAAACAAAAAAGCAGTAACTAGAAGGGATATGAAAAGAATAACAAATATATTAGAGAGCACATCTAAGCATGAAACTTTGGAACTTCGCTACTTAATCCACAAGTATGACTTGTGATAGCGGATAGTACCACTATCAGACAAAGATTGGTTCCTATTGCTTCCCATGACCTTGGTTTTGAACAATTCTCCTTGTATCTCAGTTCAAATGGCTTACAAACATGCCAATTATTTACTTTTGCTACCCATTATTTTCTATTACTTACTCCTGAATACACTTTTGTATTATCTGTTACAATAAACATGTATTATTCACTCCAGAGTTCCTCAGTCTTGACACTACTGACATTTTGGATCAGATAATGGTTTATTATGGGAGGCTGACCTGTGCATTGTAGGATTTTTAGCAGCATACCTGGCCTCTACCCACTAAATGATATAGTACCACCTCCCCCACATCTTAATTAAAATGTTTCTGAAATTGCCAAATGTTCCCTGGTAAGCAAGATCAAGCACCACAGTTGAAAACCACTGGTTTACATTAACATTTGTTTATTTATGCATCACTTTACTCAGTAAATGTCTACCAGATGCATGCTGTGTATCAAGCACTGGAATACAAAAGTAAGAAAGATAAAGTGTTTATCCTTTCCTAACCTGAAGTCTAGTTATAGATGTGGACGAGAAAACTGTCCATTACAATTTAGTATGTAAAATGTTACCACAGAGGTGCTAGAGCATAATTATAGGACACCTAACCCAGTTTGAGGTATCAAGGCTTTCACAAAGGCAGAGGCACTTAAGCGGGCATCAAAAAGATGAGTGGGAATCAACTCAGTGAAAAATTAAAGAGGGACAGAGTGTTCTAGACAAAGAGGACAATGAAGCAAAAACCTGTAGGTGAGAAGGCAGTTCAGCATTACTGGGGCACTGAAAACTACAAGCAAAGACCAGATTACATGAGGTTTTGTTGTTGCTATTGTTGTTCAGTCATGTCCAACTCTTTGCAGCCCTGTGAACTGCAGCATGCAGGCTTCCCTGCCCTCTACTATCCCCTGGAGTTTGCTCAAATTCATGTCCATTGAGTCAGTGATGCCATTCAACCATCTCATCCACTGTTGCCCTCTTCTCTTCATGCCCTCAATTTTTCCCAGCATCAGGGTCTTTTGCAATGAGTCAGCTCTTCACATCAGGTGGCCAAAGTGCTGGAACTTCAGCTTCAGCATCAGGCCTTCCAATAAATATTCAGGGCTGATTTCCTTTAGGATTGACTGATTTGATCTCACAGTCCAAGGGACTCTCAAGAGTCTTCTCAAGCACCACAATTTGAAAACATCGATTCTTCAGCACTCAACCTTCTTTATGGTCCAACTGTCACATCAGTACATGACTGTTGGAAAAACTTTGACTATATGGACCTTTGTTGGCAAAGTGATGTCTCTGCTTTTTAATATGCTCTCTGGGTTTGCCATAGCTTTTCTTCCAAGGAGAAAGCATCTTTTAATTTTGTGGCTGCAATCACTGTCCACAGTGATTTTGGAACCCAAGAAAATAAAATCTGTCACTTTTTCTGACAGCTGTTGGCAGTTTGATCTTTGGTTCCTCTGCCTTTTCTAAATCCAACTTGAATATCTGGAAGTTCTCAGTTCATGTGCTATTGAAGCCTAGCTTGAATGATTTTGAGCATTTTACCATGCTAGCATGAGAAATGAGCACAATTGTATGGTAGTTTGAGGGCTTATGTTTCATATTTGAAGAGTTTTGACTTTATTCTAGGGTTAGTGGTGAGTTATGGTCTTGCCCTTCAAGATGATGACTCTGGACAAGAGAGCTGCAACTTTTGTAACTTCAGATAACTGTCCTTCTGCTGTAAGTCAGTCCTTAAATGTGTCTATGCCAGCCCAAAACATCTCCAGTTTCTCACTCTTTAACCAGGTACAGACAGCAGCCATCAATGTTTCAGGTCTGTCCATAATAGAATGAAAATTATCTCTGTAATTAAAGCTAAAACTGTCCTATATTTTTTCACTGTTACATAAATAACTCTAAAGATATTTTATGTGGTTATAATCAAGTCAAGTTTTGGTATACAAATTCAAGTAATGCTCCAAGAAGTTATTTAAGAAAATAAGGCAAGTATATCATTAATTTGCCACTTATAGATGAAACCTGGAAAGTCCCATGGACGGCGGAGCCTGGTAGGCTGCAGTCCATGGGGTCGCTGGGAGTCAGACACGACTGAACAACTTCACTTTCACTTTTCACTTTCATGCATTGGAGAAGGCAATGGCAACCCACTCCAGTGTTCTTGCCTGGAGAATCCCAGGGACAGGGGAGCCTGGTGAGCTGCTGTCTATGGGGTCGCACAGAGTCAGACACGACTGAAATGACTTAGCAGCAGCAGCAGCAGATGAAACCAAGATGGAAGCAAATCAAAAGCAAGTTTGGAAAAAGCCTACTGACTTCCCCTCTCCAAGAGTTGATGTTACATCTTGTTATTTTTGTCTAAAATTCAATTGGGCAGTTCTGAATCATAAGAACATAACTTTTTTAAAATTAAGTGTCTAATACATCCATTATGTAAGCATTGAATTTAGTTCTTTATGTGAATTAAAAACATTAACTATGCAGGTGATGTTTATTCAATATACCACACAACTAAAGAAGACATTTAGTACGAGAGAGAAAACAACTTGATGTGACTTTGAGTAATATCTGAATCACTGACAAGAAAGTCAAATGAAAGCTCAACATATTGAGAGAATGTTTTGGCCGAGGGGTTGCTGTGTCTTAGCAGAATGTGTTTTTGATGGAATCAGTTTGGAATTTGAAGAATGAAGAACTGGTAGCACTGCTTTGCTATTAACTGTCCTTACTCAAAGGAAAACTTTGTAGAATGTCTATTTGAAAGTAAATAAATTTGAAAGCATTTCTGCCTTATCATCTGTTCATTATAGCATGAAACAAGGGAAAAGAACTCTGGGGAAAATAGAGCAAAGATTAACTTTTCCCTCTAGCTCTATTAAGAGTCGTATTTACATCTCAAGAAGTGGGCCAGGGGCCCTTATCTTTGACCCTTAGCACACTTCAAAGCAGTTCTTGTCTGCTGAATTTTCTATTAGGTAAAAAAATTCCTGAAGTATTAAATTTCCATAAATTCTTTCTCTTATTCTGAATGTTTAGAAGACCTTTTAAGTACTAGAAACTTAATCTTCCCCTGAAGCTCTTAACTTCTGTCAAATTTTCTCTTCAGAAATAAATTTAAATATCACTGGAAGATTCTTAAAAATGAACACCTGTGTGACAATTTTATCATATCCCTTGTCTAGATTTTAGAAGATATCTCAGCCTAAGTGGTCGTATTTGAATGTCTAATTAAGATTATAAATCTACCAGAGGAGGATTGAGGTTTAATTCTTTGCTCCTAATATTATTTAAATTTGCAGTGGCACTCAATAAAAGTAATAATTTAAAAGAGTAAATTTTTATGATCTTTTGTCACAATTATATTATTATAATTTTGTAATTTAACAAGAGTAGATACGATTCAAAAGAGAGCGAAAAAAGGATATGAAAGAAAGGAAGGAAGGAAGGAAGAAGGAGGGAGTAAGAAAGGGAAGAAGAGAGAGAGGGAGACAGAAGACTAAAGTAAAGAAAAGAGGATGGGTGGGAAGGAGGGAAGAAGGAAGGGAAACACAGTCAATGTTGTAATTCATCGATGGTATATGTGACAGTCTTCACTGAGATTTTAAATGAATAACTAATTCATGAGTATACAGATTCCTGGCCAAAAGGACAAAATTCAATCTGAATGAATGACATCATTAAAGAAAGAATGGGTCCATCATAAATTGGTGGAGGACATGGAAAAGTAAGAGTGTTCTCTCATGAAATTATCAAAACTGAAAATTCAAGGAGTAAAAACAAGGAGTGCCCAGACAAACTTTATTCAAGAGGGGAAACACCTTAGCCAATTACACTTAGAGCAGTACATTCTCATGAAAAATGTTCTTCCTCTCAGAGAGATAGATACATCACACTAAAGAAATTTGTGTCTGAATCTCAGTGCCCTGATTCTGATTCCAAATAGATGTGCCTGAAGGTCAAGAATACCCTGATTATGCCAACACTCATAAGTATTGGTATATTAACGTGTATTCTGTTCATCAGCCTCATGAGTCTGGTTGCTGGGAGTTCATCACATCAGTGATTAGCACATCTACTCTCAGAGTGATCTCACAAGATTTATGATTACACACTTAGCAAGATAATAACACCTAATAATCAGCCAGCCTTTCTCAAGTAGACACCTTGACCATGATATTGACTATTTGTTCTTTCCATGCAAACATATATTAGCAAGCAGGCACAAAAATAGTGATGTCTCAGTTCTCTGACCTGTTATGAACTCCAAGTAGCACCTTGCACAAAAGATTTACTTGAGGGAATTGTAGCAGTATTCTGGCAGCCAATGTCAGCTAAACTTCTAATTAAAAGCAGAAGGCAAAATCCCCAGTTAATAGTGATGCATAGAGACAAATAAATCCCTAGACCTACGGCACCATCCTGAAGAATCCTGGCAAGGGTTTCTCAACCTTAACACTACCAATATTTTGGGCTGGATAATTCTTTGTTGTGAAAAAGTTGGCTTAAAAACTCAACATTCAGAAAACTAAGATCATGGCATCCAGTCCCATCAATTCATGGCAAATAGATGGGGAAACAATGGAAAGAATGAGAGACTTTATTTTGCGGGGGCTCCAAATTCACTGCAGATGGTGACTGCAGCCGTGAAATTAAAGGATGCTTGTTCCTTGGAAGAAAAGCTATGACCAACCCAGACAGTAATATTAAAAAGCAGAGACATTACTTTGCCAACAAAGGTCTGAATAGTCAAAGCTATGGTTTTTTCCAGTAGTCATGTATGGATGTGAGAGTTGGACCATAAAGAAAGCTGTGTACTGAAGAATTGATGCTTTTGAACTATGGAGAAGTTCAAAAGTTGGATAAGACCCTTGAGAGTCCTTTGGACAGCAAGGAGATCCAACCAGTCCATCCTAAAGGAAATCAGTCCTGAATATTCATTGGAAGGACTGATGCTGAAGCTGAAACTCCAATACTCTGGCCTCTTGATGGGAAGAATTGACTCATTTGAAAAGACCCTAATGCTGGGAAGAGATCTCTAGTCTTTCCCATTCTGTTGTTTTCCTCTGTTTCTTTGCATTGATCGCTGAGGAAGGCTTTCTTATCTCTCCTTGCTATTCTTTGGAACTCTGCATTCAGATGCTTATATCTTTCCTTTTCTCCTTTGCTTTTCACTTCTCTTCTTTTCACAGCTATTTTTAAGGCCTCCCCAGACAGCCATTTTGCTTTTTTTCCATTTCTTTTCCATTGCGATGGTCTTAATCCCTGTCTCCTGTACAATGTCACAAACCTCCATCCATAGTTCATCAGACACTCTATCAGATCTAGTCCCTTAAATCTATTTCTCACTTCCACTGTATAATCATAAGGAATTTGATTTACATCAAGGCTGTATATTGTCACCCTGCTTATTTAACTTATATGCAGAGTACATCATGAGAAACCCTGGGTTGGAAGAAGCACAAGCTGGAATCAAGATTGCTGGGAGAAATATCAATAACCTCAGATATGCAGATGACACCACCCTTATGGCAGAAAGTGAAGAGGAACTCAAAAGCCTCTTGATGAAAGTGAGAGAGGAGAGTGAAAAAGTTGGCTTAAAGCTCAACGTTCAGAAAACGAAGATCATGGCATCTGGTCCCATCACTTCATGGGAAATAGATGGGGAAACAGTGGAAACAGTGTCAGACTTTATTTTTTGGGCTCCAACATCACTGCAGATGGTGATTGCAGCCATGACATTAAAAGATGCTTACTCCTTGGAAGGAACCTAGATAGCATATTAAAAAGCAGAGACATTACTTTGGCAACAAAGGTCCGTCTAGTCAAAGCTATGGTTTTTCCAGTGGTCGTGTATGGTTGTGAAAGTTGGACTGTGAAGAAAGCTGAGTGCCGAAGAATCGATGCCTTTGAACTGTGGTGTTGGAGAAGACTCTTGAGAGTCCCTTGGACTGCAAGGAGTTCCAACAAGTCCATTCAAAGGAGATCAGTCCTGGGTGTTCTTTGGAAAGAATGATGCTAAAGCTGAAACTCCAGTACTTTGGCCACCTCATGTGAAGAGTTGACTCATTGGAAAAGACTCTGATGCTGGGAGGGATTGGGGGCAGGAGGAGAAGGGGACGACAAAGGATGAGATGGCTGGATAGCATCACTGACTCGATGGACGTGAGTTTGAGTGAACTCCAGTAGTTGGTGATGGACAGGGAGGCCTGGCGTGCTGCGATTCATGGGGCCGCAAAGAGTCGGACATGACTGAGCGACTGAACTGAAGTGAACTGAATGCTGGGAAAGCTTGAAGGTGGGAGGAGAAGGGGATGACAGAGGATGAGATGGTTGGATGGCATCACCAACTTGATGGATATGAGTTTGAGTAAGCTCTGGGAGTTGGTGATAGACAAGGAAGGCTGGTGTGCTACAGTCTATGGGGTCGCAATGAGTGGGACACTACTGAGTGACTGAACTGAACTGAATTCTTTGTTGGCAGGATGTTGGTGGGGCAGAGGTTGTGTACATTATAGCATTGTAAGTAACATGCCTAGCATCTACCCACAAGATGTCAGTAGCCGCCCCTCCTTTCAATTGAGACAACCAAAACTATAAACATCACCAAACTGAAAAATTACCCCCTAGTCAAGAACCCCCAGTCTAGGCTGCTTGGATCACGGGCCATCTCGGCTCTTTTAATGTATGTCTCTTTTTATGTATGTCTTTGCAGTAGTTCTAACCAACCCATATACCTTAAACAATCATTTCACCAATGAAAAATCATCTCAACCTCCCACATGCTGTTATTAGGGCATCTACTGGGATTGATCTAGGTGCAGAAAGGGAAAGTGTTAGTAGCAGGTGCCTCTGGAGAGCGCTCTCCTGATTAGATTCTTTCAAATGCTAACTAACTGCATGTTGACAGAGTATGCCTGATTAAAGTATTTCAAATGCTAACTAACCATCCTTCTGGTTTCAAATAAAATTAACATTTGTCTAATTTAGACTCCAGGTTGGCAGGACCTGCAGGTACTTCATGGAGACAGACACTGGGAAACTTAAAGGCTGAATTCTCAGGGCAAAAGTAATAAACCTGATAGCAATAATGCAGAACTCATTGAACAATAAAAGCACACATACTGTGTTTCTATCAGGAGAACAGCTGAGATGCAGAGTATTTTACATCTTTTCCCCCTGAGTCCTGCTCAGTTAAACTGATTTTGGTGGTGCACAAACACATTTATTATAGCAGGTTTTCCGTTCAAGGAATTATGAGGAAACATTTTTGCAAATATGTGAAGTAAATATTTGGACAATGAGATGTGAATGGTGAAGAATATCTGCATACAGGCTCTCTTTAACCTGAGGACTGATGTAAATCTTTCCGTCACTACCTAAATGAAAATTGAGAGATGGTTTTAGATTATTCTGATTTCAATTTTAGTTATGCCAGACCTGTGTAAAATAATGATTATGCTGATAAAAACTGGCTAGTCCCTGTCCATGATTAGATATGCTACAGCTACTTTCCTATGTATAAAACACAAGCAAAAATAGGACAGGCCAAATCAAGTGAATCCAGTTAAATAATCACAGCCCCATGAAGATGTTTTAGATAAATTATACCCCTGGGCACAGTGGCAGAGATTTTATGACTGACATGCTGAGAAAAAGAAAGAGGGAATCAGGAAGTAAAACAGGGAGGGAATAAAGTACAGTTGATGTATTTATCAAGACAGACATCTCTTCCACACATACTGTTCTCCTTCCCTGGACAGTGTACTGAGACCTTCTAATCTACCCGCCAAAGAACAGTAAGTGTAAAAGATCTAGATGACCCAGAGGCCTTATCCGTGAAGGCGTGCTAGTGTGTGAATAACCCACCCAGTAACAGATGCAATTGAAATCTCAGGAGACACTGGAACAAATTCTACCCAACAGCTAAGCTTATCTACACAAAACACCATTCATATATACTAACTGCTTAGGATACGAGGAAAGTTATATGCCCCCAGGGAAAAGACCATAGTATTATTTCTCCCAAGGAAAAATTCTTCGGTGAGAGTGGACATCTGTGCAGGAACTACAAAGAATCTGCTCAGAGGAAATTGTAGCAAGGGAACTAGAGGTGTGGTATCTATGACATGTGGAATAGGGTAATCCCTCCCATATACTCCTAATGCCATTTTTCTTGACTTGCATGGGAGAAAGAACCTCTTGTCCATGATTAGAAATAACACATCCCTATAAACTGGTGATGGGGAGGAGAGGGGATGTTACTCCTCATCTTATATTTTCCTGATGTCTCTCCCTTCCCTCATTACTCAACTCCCTCTAAAAGAAAAGAAATGAATTAATGCATCTGGGAAAAGAAATGAGTTTGCTTGACTTAACATGTTTTGGGTTTCACATTTGGATCCTCCTACCAACAGAGAAAGAGGGAACATTCTAAGATGTTCTCCACCCACTGGGAAAACCATAGTGCTAAGTTGCCATTGTCTAAATATGTCACCTCTGGGTGACAAAGTCAGGAGTGATGTGCTAAGAAACACATTTTGCAAGCACAGACTCCAGTTTTCACCTGCTCTGAAGAGAAGGGCATCCCCTCTCTCAGGTGACACCTAGAAAGTAGGGACCTCAGTCCTACAACTGCATGGAACGGAATTCTGCCTACAACACAAACAGCCTAGGAGCAGATTCTCCCCCAGAGCCTACAGGAGGGATCACAGAACAGCTGGCACTTTGATTCCAGCCTTGTGGGGTTGGAAGCAAAGGAAATATTCAAGCCACTCCATGCCCAAACTTTTGATCGACAGACTGTTAGATAATAAATTTGGATTGTGTTAAGCTTCTAAATTCGTGATAATGTATTACAGCAACAATACAAAATATTATAATATTCCTTGAAGATTGTTATAAACATACAAGGTAAACAGACAATTTGGTGATTTGACAAGGAACATCAGGGAAAAACACTCAATAATGATTTAACATCGAAGAATCATTTATTTTATGTAGAAACACAGATATTGTCCTGTGCTTTGAGGAAAATCTCTAAGATTTTGTGGATTTGAGTCTTGGGGAAGCACAGATAAAGTAAGACATAACTGAAAGGCAGCCAAACAGCACTTCCATTTCTAGTCAAGAAGGCAATTCAGGTATAGAACTTACCTTCCTGCCTCAAACATCCAGTAAACAGGCAAAATATCTGAAATAATTGCTTTCAGGATACCTAACAAATTTGTTACATTTAGACTTTTACGTACTTCTATTTAATCACATACAAGTTTGATCATTCAAACAAGAGGTATGCAATTGTCAGTTTCCATGTAATGTTCAATTAGAAAATATAGGAGTTCTTCCTTCAATAATTTCATTACTATGTGTCTTGGTGGTGGTCGCTTGGGTCAGTATCCTCAGGTTCATTGTATGCTGTTTCAAAAATATAGTTTCAGATATGTATTCTATAAATTCAGGAGATTTTTCTTAAATTTCATATTATGATATTTATTTCATTGCTTTAGTTTTTCTTCTTAAATGACTTCCATTATGCTTATATTAGATTCTCTGTTTTCAGTATCTATAATTTATTCTCAAATCCTTATATTTTTCTTTTTGATTTAAAACTTTTTTCTCTTCTTTGTTTCATATTTCTCTTAAAGTATTATTTGTTGTACTTTTTCACTCTTGTATTTCTTTATCTTTCTAATTTTCACATTCCACAACTTACTTTCTTAGAGTTTCTAATTCTAGCTATATTATTTTCATAATTTGCATCATTTTCTTATTGTCAACTCATTTTGAAGTAGTATAATAGATTTTACCACTTTTAATTGCTTTAGGAACATGTCTTTTTAACAGAGTTGTGTTATCTATAAAAATGTTATTCTCATTTTTATTCTCTTTTATTCTTATAACAATTTTTTTAGATTTGGCATCAATAGTTTCTGGGGGTTTTATGTAAAATTGGTTTTCATTAATTTGTAGGACCTTAAATTCAGATATTTTTTTTAACTTCAGAGCTCCCTGTTCTGGGGAGTGGTTTTTAGAAAGGTAAGTAATAAGACAACTTGCTGAGATTTCCCAAGTCTTGTCTCCTTCCCCAGTTTTACCTAAACAATTTTGTTTGGTCCTCTACTCGTCCCTCTACTGGCCTATTTTTTATTCTTTCCAAACAATTTCTCACTGGAGTGGGATCCTGTCTTGAAAGGAAACCATAATTGGTCAGTTTTAAAAGTAGACAGACCCTAGGTTTTGTGCCCTTTAAAAATAATTTCTTTTCAGAATACATTCATGGAGATATTTGGTACAAAGTATACATAAAATGCAACCTTATAGACTCTTAGATTTTTTTATTCTAAAAAGAGAACTTTACTAGATATTGTACTTACACATATGAATTACATTTTCAGATTTTAAAATGGTATTCTTCTTGAATATAAAGACTATGGCTGCTTTGTGTGTGTGTGTGTGTGTGAGTGTGAGTCACTCAGTCGTGTCCAATTCTTTGTGATCTCATGGACAGTGCTGCCAGGCTCTTCTGTCCATGGAATTTCCCAGGCAAGAATACTGAAGTGAGTTGCCATTCCCTTCTCCAAGGGATCTTCCTGACCCAGGGATCAAACCCAGGTCTCCTGCATTGCAGGCAGATTCTTTACCAACTGAGCCACCAGGGACTCACTTTAAATGAGCTTTAAATAGCCAAACAAAAATACACTCACATAGCATTCTTTAACAATAATAATAACGCTAATGCTTGAAATTCTAAGAGACTAAAAATGTAATTCAAAAAAAAAATACACGAATTTTAAGAGCCAAATAAAGTAATCAAGAGCAATATCTACAAGTGTTATTGTAAACATAGAAGATGTTATTTACCCAGAAGTGTCAAAATCATTACTGTACTGTGGTCTCAGCCCAAAACAATTATAAACAGGCTTACTCTGTTTGACTTCCCTACCACCTGCTGGTGGAATTTGGGATTCAAACTGGGGGTTAAACTGAGCAAGTATGCACTTGAATCCAATTATGGCTAAGTTTTCTTTCATTATGAAAGAAGCAGAGAACAGATAGTATTTGTCTCAGAAATATGGGCAGAAGAGCAGTACAGATGGACAGAAAAATGGGAGAGATTGGCTGAGATCAAATGGAATCCCCATTGCTGCACTGTTGTACCAGTTAAGTACTCAGGGAATCTGGACTCCAAGCATAATGTGGTTCCATGTAACAAGGACAGAATAATCTCTCCTGATGAGTCATACTCGTGGGAGAGAATCCGTGCTGGGTTTGAAAACTCCTCTGGAATTTCTGCCAAGCATCATCCTATACTAAAAAGATATATAATTATATAGATCACTAGTTCATTTCTACAAACCATTTACATGTCATATTGAATGGAACTTTCTACTTACCTGTTTGTCTCCACCACTGAGAATGTGTCCTTTAGGACAGGGACTGTGTCATCTTCATCCTTTAGTATGTATAGTTTAGTGCAATACCTAGAATATATTACATACTCAATAAAGGGTATTTCTTCAATCTTGAATGAATAGGCAGATTTTTACTCAGAAAATCTATTGGCATCTGTAAATTTGAGTATGCCCTTGAGTGATTTTGGGCCATTTGTGAAACTTCAAATGAGCCTGCCTTGAAAAAGTATTTATGTCATGATTTTTTATCCAAAAGTATCTTTTACCTGTCCCCTTTGTTGCTTATTTTTATTTGTTTATTAATAATTATATTACCAAAGGGTTTTTCGGTGACTGAAGCCATGAAATAAAAAGATGCTTGCTCCTTGGAAGGAAAGCTATGAGAAACCTAGAGAGCATATTAAAAAGCAGAGACATCACTTTGCCAATAAAGGTCCATATGGTCAAATTTATGATTTTTCCAGTAGTCATGTACAAATGTAAGAGTTGAACCATAAAGAAGACTGAGCACCAAAGAATTGATGCTGAATCTGAAGCTCCAATACTTTGGCCACTTGATGAGAAGAGCCAACTCATTGGAAAATACCCTGATGCTGGGAAAGACTGAAGGCAGGAGGAGAAGGGGATGACAGAGAATGAGATGGTTGGATGGCATCACCAATTCAATGGACATGAATCTGAGCAAATTCCAGGAGACAGTGAAGGACAAGGAAGCCTGGCAGTCCATGGAATCACAGAGTCAGACATGACTGAGTGGCTGAACAACAACAAACAAGGGTTTTTAAATCTATAAATATAGAGTAACCATGAAGAAGGAAATGGCAACCCACTCCAGTATTCTTGCCTGGGAAATCCCATGGACAGAGAAGCCTGGCAAGTATAGTCATGGGGTTGCAAAGAGTCAGACACAACTTAGTGACTAAACAACAGAACACCAATAGTATAACCAAAGATTCTTTTTAGTTTACAATTAAAATATCTGTGAAAATGATAATGTGAGGTTATTCTTTTCAAAGGTTATGCTATGATTTATGTTCTAAAGTGAGCTTATATGTTTTAAACAACTTAGTCTTAATTTTTCATTTACTTTCAACATTCATGTGCATCAAATCTGGTCCAAATGATGTATTAACTCTTCAGTTCAGTTCAGTCGCTCAGTCGTGGCCGACTCTTTGCTACCCCATGAATCACAGCACGCCAGGCCTCCCTGTCCATCACCAACTCCCGGAGTTCACTCAGACTCAACGTCCATTGAGTCGGTGATGCCATCCAGCCATCTCATCCTCTGTTGTCCCCTTTTCCTCCTGCCCCCAATCCCTCCCAGCATCAGTCTTTTCCAATGAGTCAACTCTTCCCATGAGGTGGCCAAAGTACTGGAGTTTCAGCTTTAGCATCATTCCTTCCAAAGAAATCCCAGGGCTCATCTCCTTCAGAATGGACTGGTTAGATCTCCTTGCAGTCCAAGGGACTCTCAAGAGTCTTCTCCAACACTACAGTTCAAAAGCATCAATTCTTCAGTGCTCAGCTTTCTTCACAGTCCAACTCTCACATCCATACATGACCACTGGGAAAACCATAGCCTTGACTAGATGGACCTTTGTTGGCAAAATAATGTCTCTGCTTTTCAAAATGCTATCTAGGTTGGTCATAACTTTCCTTCCAAGGAGTAAGTGTCTTTTAATTTCATGGCTGCAGTATTAACTCTTAGGTTACCATATTATGCATAGAATGCCCTGAGCTCATAACTCTCGAAACCTAAAATGTGGATCAGCTTTAAACAGAGTTTAAGGACAGCACCTTCCCAAATGTATTTCTTGGTAAAGATTTCAGCAATTGTTGAATATCTGTGCTGTCTCCCTCACAGCAACTCCTACACAAGGTCTAATGAGTTGTGAATTCCTTTGTGTTAGCAGTTGGCTTCCTTCTTTCAATATATTTTAAGAATATCCTAGTTGTAAATTAAAGGTCTATTAAGGTATTCCTCAAATCCTTTTTGACTGAGCTGAGATCTGGTTTCTATATGACATGAATTTTCTTAGTCATATATAAACCAGATATTGAATCGGCCCAAAACAGATCTCCAAAAATAATTTCTAAAGGAGATTGGTTTTTTATAGTGTCACTTATTGTCTAAAAAATATATTATTAAACATTTAGTCTTCTATCTATGATACATAACTGCAGAATATTGAAGTTGTTTCTAAGCAAGGATAATAATCAACATATTTAATAATTCATTTAGCACAGGTATTGACCAATCCACATTGGGTTCTGGTGGCCACAGCACTGAATCAGAGCTCTGAAGAGCTCCCTGGTCTGCCTTGGGAGTTGGGTATGCCTTGGGTGTTGCCTTGTTAGGGGTTGGATCATGGGAGGCATCAGTCAGCTTCACGGGAACAACCAGTAAGATGGAATTGTAGTACAGGGGGATACTTGGGGGCTTGAGGCATGGCTTTTTTACCAAAAGGTAGAGTGGTACTTCATTTAACAACTGTACATGGTTAGTGGCACATATTGGCTTAAATTAAGCCTATGTTGTCTTTCTTGCTACTCTTTCTAGTAGAAAAGAAAATGAAAGATAAAGACATTGAAATAAGAACTATTTCACCTTGACACAATTTTCAAGGTTTCCACATAATCAAGTTGAGGGAGGGCTGAAGTTTTTGAAGTTTGGGGAAGAAAATCCTTCTTAACATAAAAAAGCCTTCTTATAAAAATTTTACAAAGGTATGATTGTAGGGAGACATTTCTAGGTCCCAACATTTCTAGGTCCCAACTTTATTATCATCACTAAACCCACCTTGCAGATTAATCAGAGAAAATTACACAATTGATTGACTTTTCAAATGATTTGCCTGTGCTCAGTCTAAATTGTGACCCTGAGAAACTGAGAAACCTATCAAAATCCAGAATTAATATTATATGTGACATTAACTGTGTTCCTATACATTTAATAGAAAAATCAGAGAGGTTAAAGGTGAAAATGAGGTAGTACATGCTTTTTTTTGTCAATCTTTTTCAAAACTGGACCAAAAATTTTTCTGATAGCTTAGAATGGGGAAGCCTCCAGTACCAGTAAGGCTTTTTCTCCCACAGGAAGTCTGTGTTTGTAATTTTTTCTTATAAAAACTACTGTGGACTCTTACTTTAAGCACCAAACTGAAATTCAGACTTTTCTCACCATCAAGTAGGTGCTTTGATAAGATTTTCTGAAGTTTGAAGACTGTTCTGATCCAAAGGAGGAGAAACACTATTTTGAAGGCACCTGGAAGAAAGATTGGGAGGAGAAAAGCACCATGTCAGCCTCCTGTCAGTGCCTGTAAACCAAAGATTCTCACCCCTCACAGCACAGTAGAATCACCTAATGTTGGTCCCACCCAGATGTATTAAATCAGAATCTCTGGGGGGTGGGGCATCAGCATTTTTAAATGGATGGTTTAACTAGGTGATTCTAATGCACATTCGAGGTTGAAAACCACTGCTAAAAGCCTACAACACAAGAAAATTAAATCAAAAGCTGTAAAAACCATTTGTTTCATGAAGGAATATCTGAGATAAAACAGGCCTAGTGAAGTTGCTGAGTCACCAAGACAAAAGCGTAACTGAATAGGTTGCATTCTTTCCTACCTTAAGATCTGGAAACCTTGGAAATTCAAAAATAATGAACACATGGCATGAGCATGGGTGTTTTCACAGAAGATAGCTGCAGGTACCTTTAAAGTTGGCTTAAAACTCAACATTCAGAAAACTAAGATCATGGTACCTGGTCCCATCACTTCATGGCAAATAGATGGGGAAACAGTGATAGACTTTATTTTGGAGGGCTCCAAAATCACTGCAGATGGTGACTGCAGCCATGAAATTAAAAGACATTTACTCCTTGAAAGAAAAGTTATGACCAACCTAGACAGCATATTAAAAAGCAGAGACATTACTTTACCAACAAAGGTCCGTCTAGTCAAGGCTATGGTTTTTCCTGTGGTCATGTATGGATGTGAGAATTGGACTCTAAAAAAAGCTGAGCTCCGAAGAATTGATGCTTTTGAACTGTGGTGTTGGAGAAGACCCTTGAGAGTCCCTTGGACTGCAAGGAGATCCAACCAGTCCATCCTAAAGGAAATCAGTCCTGAATATTCGTTGGAAGGACTGATGCTGAAGCTGAAACTCCAATACTTTAGCCACCTGATGTGAAGAGCTGACTCATTTGAAAAGACCCTGATGCTGGGAAGGATTGAGGGCAGGAGGAGAAAGGGATGGCAGAGGATGAGATGGCTGGATGTCATCACCGACTCAATGGACATGAGTTTGAGTGAACTCCAGGGGTTGGTGATGGACAGGGAGGCCTTATGTGCTGCAGTCCATGGGGTTGCAAAGAGTCGGACATGACTGAGCGACTGAACTGAACTGAACCAGCAGGTAGAGCACTGACAAGCATCCCCTCAGGCAAAGGAGATTGAGAAGCTCATGGAGTGACAGAGGAAAACCAGGAGAGGCAATGTACAGCGACTGAACCTGACACTGTTGAGGCACATAGACAATATTACCACCACCCTCACATTCAGGGAGATTGAAGTCTTAATTGGGTGAAATTTTGCAGGGCTTGGAGGAGATGCTGGTTCAATTTCTGGGTCAGGAAGATTTCCTGGAAAAGGAAATGGCAACCCACTCCACTATTCTTGTCTGGAATATCCCCATGGACAGAGGAGCCTGGCAGGCTACAGTGCATGGAGTTGCAGAGTTGGACATGATTTGGCAACTAAACAACAACAATAAAATTACCACATCCTTAGAGAGAGTGAGGGCGAGTGAAATTTGTGCTATCAGTACCTGATGATTCCATGTGTTAAAAATATCTGCGGATGCTTGTATTTTAAGTATTTTTATTTCCTTAACATAATGTTCACTATGTACCAGATAACTAAAATGAAAAAGAAATAAAGGTAGCAAAGTTAAGAACTACAAGTAACTATGAAGCTATGGTATAATATGAGGTGTCCACATGAATAGAAAACTAGATGGATGGATGAGTGGGTAGATGAAAAAATACCATAACTTGGGCAAGGACAAGAAGAGTAAACAAGAAGAGCCAATGTCTCCAGTGAAAGCTGTAGAGTAACCAGAAAACTGATTTTTAAAAAGATAGAGTAATGAGGTATGGAGGACAAGAATTTTTAACACAAGGAGTCTAAACACGTGATCTAAAAGGATTTGGGGTTCCTCTTCAATCTGAGTAAAGTTCTCAGATATACAGTTTAATATCAAAATGTTGGGATTTCTGAGGAATTTCAGTATAAGGAGATAATGGGATTACTTGTATACTACCTATCCTGGAAAGCCCAGGCCATGTCATCGCCACATCTCACCAAGGAAAGACACATCTATTTGGATGGGCACACGTGAAGGAGCCACCAATAGCCTCAAAGCATAGCTTGGAGGAAACTCGGAGAAATGAGGGCTGGTAAAGTGTAATAGAGAAAGGGAGGGATTGATAGGCCCAGACAGCATGAGAACTGAGGGGTTCTGGGAAGGTCCAGAGAGGTGTGAGGGAACAGGAGTATGGAGAGTGAGAATACAGTAAGAGGAAGGAAGCTGTTTCAGCAACACCTACCTCAACATTTTGCTCAAAGTCCACTCCTAAAACACAAAGTATACTACTATCTTTGTACATAGCAATCTCTAGGTTTTAGCTTTGAGACATGTACCAACATTCTTCACATTATAAACATCTCCTGATGTTATAAAGTTTTCAAAGAAAAGGACTCAACCTTCAGTATCTTTTGCCACACTATCTGCACATGATATCTCTCCAAAAAATCTTTCCACAAATAAAGACAAAATAATCTTTTTTGCCTTTATCATTTATCATCCTGCAGTTTGGAAACTTCCTCAAAGGCATTAAATCTTGAAGAAAAGTCTCTTTCCAGCGGACTGCTTTGCTCTCCCATGAAACTCTTCTGTTCTTTTAAAAGAACGCTTAAGAACACTTCTGAACCCTTGTTTCAGAATTTTAAAGAAATGTTAAATTTAAGTGACTGAGTCAGCCTAGTGGGTCACCAAACCAAAGTTACAGTAATCTCTTTCTCAGTTATCAGTCTGCCTAAAGATTATTAAGTCCTATATGCAGTCATAATAGCTTCATCTTTAAACACTCAGAAGCACAGTCCACAAATGAAGATGGGAGTTTAACCAATTCCTTCTCCATTCAACCTTTAATCTTTTTTCCCACTGCTTTAGAAGCTGATTTATTTTAAATTCCAATTACTCTAGGAGAAGAATTTTAAAGGAAAAAGAACAAAGATCTTTGCATTAAACCTGCTTTCATACTTCCCCTTTCTTGTTGTCCATGTCTTGCTCTTCCTTTCAAGTGTGGGAAGCCAAGCAGGGCAGCCTCATCCTCACGCAAGCTTTTGGTGACTTCTCCCTCCATTAAACTGAATCACAGGTTATGTTGACCATTCACTTTGTGCTTAACATGTGTATCACAATCAGTATTACTGCATAACAAATTACCCCAAAATTCAGTGACTTAAAACAACCTCTTTATTATGCTCTCAGATGATGTAGGTCAAGAATTCAGATGGGACACAACAGGAATAGCTTATCTCTGTTCCACAATATCTGGGTTTCAGCTGGGAATTACTCAGCGGCTAGAGTCTGGAACCATCTGGAGATGACTTCACTCACAGGCCTAGTGATTGATGTTGGCTCTGAGCTGTGACCTCACTGGGACTTAAGCTGGGGTTGTCAACTAAAGAAGCCACTTGACCCTGTCCATGTGGCCTAGGCTTCCAGACAGCATGGAGGCCCCAGGGTAATTAGTCTTATCTGGTAGCTCAGTGCTTTAATAGTGAGTGTCTGCACACATTGCCTTTTATGACCCAGGCTTGGTAGCCATGGAGTGGCATCTCCTCTGCATTCTCTTGGTTCCTAGGAAATCCCTAAATTCAAACCAGATTCAAAGAAAGAGACATATTCTCCATCTCTCAGTGAAGGAGTGCCCAAGAATTTGTAGATATGTGTGTTTAAACCACCACAGGGTATTTCCTTGTGTTCCTACATATACTTTTTATGTACATATCCTGACTCTTAAGATTCATGTTGTTCGAAGCTGACAAGGTTGTCAGAAAAGCAAATAAAAATACAGAATTCCCTATTAAATTTGAATTTCAGATTAATCATTTTTAGCATAAATAGATATCTCCAATGCAATATTTAGGGCATACTTACACACACACACAAAAATTGTTGTTTATCTGAAATTCAAATTTAATTGAATGACCCACATTTTATCAGATCACCCTACTCAAGCATATATCCTAGTGATATAGGTACCAGAGAGGTTCAATTATGGCTGTTAAAGATTCAAATATGATATCTGATTATATTTCTGAATAACTACGTCAGAAATATGTCAGAGTACTAAACTCAACTCCTTCTATAGGAATCAAAAAGTAAAATCATATATTCTACACCCAAATCTTCAGATTGGATGTTGAAACTAATTATATTAAATCTAAGAATATAAGATAACCCAGTAGAATTTCTGAGCATCTAAGGAGTGAACACTGGATTGTACTTTTAAAAAGAAAGAAAATAATGCCATGGTAGGGGAGGTTGAAATATTCCCTATATCTTTCATCTGTGATATTAATTTGAAAGGCAATATGGTCAGGTCTAGGCAATGGCACCCCACTCCAGTACTCTTGCCTGGAAAATCCCGTGGACGGAGGAGCCTGGTAGGCTGCAGTTCATGGGGTCGCTAAGAGTCAGGCATGACTGAGTGACTTCACTTTCACTTTTCACTTGCATGCATTGGCGAAGGAAATGGCAACCCACTCCAGTGTTCTTTCCTGGAGAATCCTAGGGACAGAGGAGCCTAGTGGGCTGCCGTCTATGGGGTCGCACAGAGTCAGACATGACTGAAGCGACTTAGCAGCAGTAGCAGCAGCAGCATGGTCAGGTCTAAAGATAGGCCAGATCAATGGAAAGAATAAGTTCATGGTCATAACTGAGGTGTACTATGTCTTTCCTTGCTTCTAGAAGTTCTTTCATGTTTCCTATCAGTAAATAGTGGTTAAGGAATATGTAATCGGATTTGCTGATATTCACTCCATGAAAATGGTACCAACTATAATTATGAAAAAGTCACAGTGTTAGTTGCCCAGTCATGTCCAACTCTTTGCAACCCCATAAGCTGTAGCCCACCAGGCTCTGCTGTCCATGGAATTCTCCAGGCAAGAATTCTGGAGTGGCTAGCCATTCCCTTCTCCAGGGGATCTTCCTGATCTGGAGATCAGACCCAGGTCTCTTGCATTGCAGGCAGATTCTGTACCATCTGAGCCACCAGGGAAGCCCGACTGTAACTATACTGGTCACCAGAGAATGAAAAAGGAGGGATGAATAAAGCTTATTAACAGTTGCAGAGTGTAGGTAAGGTATTCAAGTAAAATGCAAACTGTGAAAATAGCAAAATAGAAAAATAATTTGTCTAAATTAAGTCACAGGTTTATTTTATTCTACAAGATGTTGCTTTAACTTAAATTCATTTTTAAAGATAAACCTCATGCCAATTAGAAATATCATCCAAAAATGTGAATTCCATACCAAGAAAGAGTCAAAGTATTAATAAGATTTAAAATTGCAGCAAATTAAACTCCTAATTTCATAATGTCTGCAATCTTATTTTACTCTGAAATATCTCAAACTACTAATATTTCATTGAATTAAAATAGATATTTTATTAAATAACTTACATATTATTTCTAAAAATGTGAGGCTTTCCTGGTAGCTCAGACATAAAAAATCTGCCTGCAGTGTAGGATACCCAGATTCGATCCTTGGGTTGGGAAGATCCCCTGGAGAAGGAAATGACAAACAACTCCAGTATTCTTGCCTGAAGAATTCCATGGACAGAGGAGTCTAGTCAGCTGCAGTTTATGGAGTCACAAAGAGTCAGACACAACTGAGCGACTAACACTCTCAAAATGTAGCTTTTAGCAAAAATAATTTTTTTTATTATACACTGTTCCTAAACTATAAATTATGGAGAAATTGAAATATAGAATAAGAATTTAAAATTCATATTTGAAAGTGATTCTAATTAAATATTATAATCAAATGTTATCTTAATTTTTTATTTGGAATAATTTTGATTAACTTGTTTTTGTGCTTTAAAATAGATATTTCATTTACATGTAGAAGTGTTTGGATAACCAGTCTAACAATTTCAAAGTGTTATCATATTTTTGAGCCATGATTAAACTACAATAGAAAATTGAAGACATTACACAATTAATTTCAAGGGGAAGTTTGCTAATATTTAGAAATTGGTCAGAACAGCAACTGAATGATGTTTATTTTAAACATGTCAATCATTTCATTATCACAGAAGATAGTCATATTCAGGGAAGAGGCAAAAAGGCATTCCTATGAAGACCCATTTAAAATGACAAAAGTAATCATTTGTTCAGTTCAAGAATATGGAGAACATGAGGAAGTTGAGGGGGAAAAGACATCACATCTTTGTAACTTATCTATTTTATACCCAGCAGTTTGTTTCTCCTAATTCCCTTCACCCTTTTTGTGCCTACCCCTACCCTTTTCAGGCTTCCTCGGTGGCTCAGAGGGTAACGCATCTGCCTGCAGTGTGGGAGACCCAGGTTCGATCCCTGGGTCAGGAAGATCCCCGGGAGAAGGAAATGGCAACCCAATCCAGTAATCTTGCCTGGAAAATCCCATGGACTGAGAAGCCTGGTAGGCTACTGTCCATGGGGTCACAGAGAGTCGGACATGGCTGAGCGACTTCACTTTCACTTTCTTTCTACCCTTTTCCCCTCTGGCAACCTGCAGTCTGTTCTCTGTACCTGTGAGTTTCTGCTTTGTTATACTTGTTCAGTTGCTCTATTTTTTAGAGTCCACGTATAAGTGAAAACATATCTGTCTTTCTCTGTCTGACTCATTTCTCTAAGCATATTACCCTCCAGGTCCATCCAAGTTGTTGCAAATAGCAAAGTTTCATTCTTTTTTATGGCTTAGTAATATCCATTATATATACCACAATACCACATCTTCTTTATCCATTCATATGCTGATGGACACTTAGGTTCCTTCCATACCTTAGCTATTGTTAGTAATTCTTCTCTGAACATTGGGATGGATATACACCTTTTCAAATTAATGTTTTCATTTTTTTCTAGTAAATACCTGGGTGTGGAATTGCTAGATTAATCTCTAACATAAGAGGCAATAACATAATTGGGGGCAGGGAAAGTCTTTTCAAAACTGGTGCTGGGAAAATTAGACAGCTACATGTAAAAGAATACAATTAAAACACTTTCTCACATCAAATAAAAAATAAAGTGGATTAAAGACCTAAATTTAAGACTAGAAACCACAGAAATGGAAGAAAACATAGGCAGTGTTCTCTTTGACATCAGTCTTAGAAATACTTTTTCAGATCTGTCTCTCACGCAAGGGAAATAAACACAAAAATAAACAAAAGGGACGTAATAAAACTTAAAAGCTTTTGTACAGTAAAAATAAAAAACAATAAAATTAAAAGACTACCTACTGAATGGGAGAGGATATTTATTTGCAAATGGTGTATCTGATTAGGGTTTAATATCCAAAATATACGAAGAATTCATACAAACCAATATCAAAAACCAACAAAGAAGCCAATTAAAAAGTGGATAGAGGAGGGGAAAATAAGATGGCAGAGGAGTAGATGGACGTGGAGTACATCTCTCTCCACAGATACATCAGGAATACACCTTCAGACATAGAAATGCCTGCTGAACACCAGCTGAGAACAGACAGGAGTAGCTGACCAATTGAGAAGAATCTATCAGTTCAGTTCAGTCACTTAGTCATGTCTGACACTTTGCGACCCCATGAATCACAGCATGCCAGGCCTTCCTGTCCAGCACCAACTCCCGGAGTTTACTCAAACTCATGTCCATCGAGTCAGTGATGCCATCCAGCCATCTCATCCTCTGGCGTCCCCTTCTCCTCCTGCCCCCAGTCCCTCCCAGAATCAGAGTCTTTTCCAATGAGTCAACTCTTTGCATGAGGTGGCCAAAGTACTGGAGTTTCAGCTTTAGCATCAGTCCTTTCAAAGAAATCCCAGGGCTCATCTCCTTCAGAATGGACTGGTTGGATCTCCTTGCAGTCCAAGGGACTCTCAAGAGTCTTCTCCAACACCACAGTTCAAAAGCATCAATTCCTCAGCACTCAGCTTTCTTCACAGGCCAACTCTCACATCCATATGTGACCACTGGGAAAACCATAGCCTTGACTAGACTGACCTTTGTTGGCAAAGTAATGTCTCTGCTTTTCAATATGCTATCTAGGTTGGTCATAACTTTCCTTCCAAGGAGGACGCATCTTTTAATTTCATGGCTGCAGTCACCATCTGCAGTGATTTTGGAGCCCCCAAAAATAAAGTCTGACACTGTTTCCACTGTCCCCATCTATTTCCCATGAAGTAATGGGACCAAACACTATGATCTTAGTTTTCTGAATGTTGAGCTTTAAGCCAGCTTTTTCACTCTCTTCTTTCACTTCCATCAAGAGGCTTTTGAGTTCCTCTTCACTTTCTGCCATAAGGGTGATGTCATCTGCATATCTGAGGTTATTGATATGTCTCCCAGCAATCTTGATTCCAGCTTGTGCTTCTTCCAGCCCAGCATTTCTCATGATGTACTCTGCATAGAAGTTAAATAAGCAGGGTGACAACATACAGCCTTGACGTACTCCTTTTCCTATTTGGAACCAGTCTGTTGTTCCATGTCCAGTTCTAACTGTTGCTTCCTGACCTGCATATGTTTCTCAAGAGGCAGGTCAGGTGGTCTGGTATTCCCATCTCTTTCAGAATTTTCCATAGTTTATTGTGATCCACACAGTCAAAGGCTTGGCATAGTCACAAAACTTGGTAATACTAAAGAGCTAGGGGGGAAAAACAGGAGTGTTAGTAGGACTGGACCTGCCCTCGGCACATGGTGCAACTGAAGCAGGGAACCAGTCTCCACATCTGGGCAATTGTCTGAGTCAGAGGAGAAACATTTAAGGCTGAGAGTGAAACAGCTGATCTAGGCAGCCTAAGTGGAATGAGCATCAGACAGTCCTTGCCACAGCCATACATACCCCGGACAGAAACGCTAGTCCTTGGAATGTGCAGTGGCTGGGAGCTAGAGATTAGGGATTGTGGAGCAATCCCTGGGTGAGGGCTGCTGTTGACTGTGGAGAGACAGATTGAGGGGATGTGAGGGAGGAAATTGTGGTGGGAAATGCCAGAGGAGGAAAGCCAGGCAGCCATGATAGCAAGGCAATACTGCTGAGTCACACTTAGTGGGTGGAGCCATCACCATAGCCTTTCTCTCCCCAAATGCCAGCATGGACAGCTGAACAATAGAGAGGCTGGCAGGTCGAACACCTGATGCACTGAGCCAGGGGGGGCCCTTTATGTGCCTGATGCACCAAACAACAGAGAAGGACTCCACCCAGGGTGCCCCTTTAAGTGCCTGACGTGCCAGTCTATAGGGTAGGACCCCAGCCGGGGGCGGGGCTGGTGGGGGCAGCGGGGGGGTGGCCTTCTATGTGCCTGATGCATGGAACAACAGAGAAGAACCCTTTAGGCAAGGGAGCCCTCTAAGTGCCTGAACAGGTGGAACTATGGAGAAAGACTGGTCAAAGAGGCCTTCTGATTGCCAGCTACCAGAGGCTTGAAAAAGGACACTAATAGGGCCATAACTCCCGTGATGGAGGCAGTCTAAGTCCCTGCACATTTGATGCCACCAGTGTCCCCACAAACCAAGCAGCTGCGCCACCTTCACACCCAATTCTCACTGGGGCAGAGCTGCCACAGTCAAAAAAATTCTTGCGTCTATGCACGCGGGGTTGCTTTGGTCATGTCCGACTCTTCACGACCCTGTAGACTGTGGCCTGCCAGGCTTCTCTGTCAGGGAGGGGGGTTCTCCAGGCAAGAATACTGGAGTATATTGGCCAAAACTGGTTGCCATACCCTTCTAGAGCACTATATTTCCTGCTGCCCTAGCCACCACCCCCCAGGAGTACATGGTGCTGCCAGAACCCCTGTGACCCCAAGCAGCTGCACCACCTCCACACCTGGCCCTCAATGGGGCAAACCTAAGTCCTCCAGGGCAGCCCCAGGAGCAAACCCCAGCAGACAACCCACATGCAGAGGTGGAAATAAAACCACAGTTGAAACCCAAGTGCAGTGTGGCTAAGGAAAAAGACCCAAATCCCTCCCACCAGCTGTACAAGCTGCAGATTAAATCCACACGATCAATTAGGCAGACTCTGTGTCTATGGAATATATAAAAGGCCATTGAGAGCCCCCACAAAAGAAAACGCACTAGTTCTGATACCTGTGGACATTGGAGGCAAGAACACAAAGGAGTAAAACCAGATTAGAATCAGAGCTGCCCCCACAGCAGGTCCAGAGATCAGCACAGTGTTGGAGGGCATCCTACAGAGGTAAGGTGGACTGTGACTCCCAGCAAGAGAAAGGACTCTGACAGCAGTGACTAAAGAAACATTTATTATTCTTATGTTTTGACTTGTTCTGTAGATTCTTTTGGATTTTTTTTCTTTTTTTTTCCTTTTTTCTCCCCACTGTTGTAGTTATCAATTTTATTGGCACTAAGAAATCCAATTAAGCTTTTCAGCTTTTTTTTTTTTCTCAGTCACATTTTTTATTGTTGTTATAAACCTCTGCCTCTACGTGGGGCTTTCACAGTTCTGTGGAATTTTCCTTTTTTCTCTCTCTCTCTTTTTTAATTTTAATTTTTAATCTTTCAAACCTATTATTATTTTTCTACATTTATTCCTTTGTTTTCTTTTCCTACTGTTCTTTTCTCCTTGCAGTTAGTCTTTTACGTATATAAATCTTGTTTCAGATCAGATCAGATCAGTCGCTCAGTCGTGTCCCACTTTTTGCGACCCCATGAATCGCAGCACGCCAGGCCTCCCTCTCCATCACCAACTCCCGGAGCTCACTCAGACTCATGTCCACCGAGTCAGTGATGCCATCCAGCCATCTCATCCTCTGTCGTCCCCTTCTCCTCCTGCCCCCAATCCCTCCCAGCATCAGAGTCTTTTCCAATGAGTCAACTCTTCGCATGAGGTGGCCAAAGTACTGGAGTTTCAGCTTTAGCATCATTCCTTCCAAAGAAATCTCAGGGCTGATCTCCTTCAGAATGGACTGGTTGGATCTCCTTGCAGTCCAAGGGACTCTCAAGAGTCTTCTCCAACACCACAGTTCAAAAGCATCAATTCTTCGGCACTCAGCCTTCTTCACGGTCCAACTCTCACATCCATACATGACCACAGGAAAAACCATAGCCTTGACTAGACGAACCTTTATTGGCAAAGTAATGTCTCTGCTTTTGAATATGCTATCTAGGTTGGTCATAACTTTCCTTCCAAGGAATAACCGTCTTTTAATTTCACTGCTGCAGTCACCATCTGCAGTGATTTTGGAGCCCCAAAAAATAAAGTCTGACACTGTTTCCACTGTTTCCCCATCTATTTCCCATGAAGTGATGGGGCCGGATGCCATGGTCTTCGTTTTCTGAATGTTGAGTTTTAAGCCAACTTTTCACTCTCCACTTTCACTTTCATCAAGAGGCTTTTTAGTTCCTCTTCACTTTCTGCCATAAGGGTGGTGTCATCTGCATATCTGAGATTATTGATATTTCTCCCAGCAATCTTGATTCCAGCTTGTGTTTCTTCCAGTCCAGCGTTTCTCATGATGTACTCTGCATATAAGTTAAATAAGCAGGGTGACAATATACGGCCTTGACGTGCTGCTTTTCCTATTTGAAACCAGTCTGTTGTTCCATACCCAGTTCTAACTGTTGCTTCCTGACCTGCATACACATTTCTCAAGAGGCAGATCAGGTGGTCTGGTATTCCCATCTCTTTCAGAATTTTCCACAGTTTATTGTGATCCACACAGTCAAAGGCTTTGGCATAGTCAATAAAGCAGAAACAGATGTTTTTCTGGAACTCTCTTGCTTTTTCCAATGTCCAGCAGATGTTGGCAATTTGATATCTGGTTCCTCTGCCTTTTCTAAAGCCAGCTTGAACATCAGGAAGTTCACGCTTCACATCTATTTCACTCTGAATATCCATTTTCTTTTTCTTACTCTTCTTTCCTCTCAATATATTTGTTAGTTTTATTTTCATTGCTTTATCCCCCAATTGGCACCTTGCTTTAGTTTAGTTTTCCAGTTTGTGCTTTCGTTAGCATTGTTCTGGTAGATGTAATTTTTGGTTTTCTTTGTTTGCCAGGTCAATCTATTGTACTTTATTTTTGTTGGACTCTTCTGATTTTGCTATGGGTGTTTATGTGTATGTGTATATTCAGTCACACTTTATATTGTTGTTATCAACCTCTGCCTCTATGTTGGGCTTTGCAATTCTGTGGAACTTTCCTATTTTTTTCCCTCTTTCTTTCTTCTTTTTTTTTTTTTTTCCCTCTCTTTTTTACAATTTTAATTTTTAATTTTTTTAAACCTACTACATTTTTCTTATGTTTATTCTTTTGTTTGCCTTTCCTACTGTTTTTTCCCCTTGCAGTCGCTCTTAACGTATATAAATCTTCTTTTCTACCGCTATTTAAATTTGCATATCTATTCTTCCTTTCTTTCCTTTCCTCCCAACGTATTTGTTAGTTTTGTTCCATTGCTTTATTCCCCACTTGGCACCTTGCTTTAGTTTTGTTTTCCAGTTTGTGTTTTACTTAGTTTTGTTCTTAGTTTTTATTTCCTTTGTTCATCAGGTCAATCTACTTATTTTTGTCGGACTGTTTTGACTTTGCTCATGGGTGTATATGTGTATGTGTATATTCCATTATTTTAATTGTTATTTGCCTGGTTTTGTAACTGCCATTTGTCTGGGTTCCCCTTTAGTTTCTCATTTTTGGATATTTGCTTTAATCTCAATGCCATAACAAACCACTTGTGAAATGTGCATTCCTGACCAGAGATCAAACTCTGAACCCTTAGAGTGGGAGCACTGACTCCAAGACCCTAGACTACCAGAGAACTAACCCTAGGGAGGATTGGGGGCAGGAGGAAAAGGGGACGACAGAGGATGAGATGGCTGGATGGCATCACCGACTCAATGGAGGTGAGTTTGAGTAAACTCCAGGAGTTTGTGATGATCAGGGAGGCCTGGCATGCTGCAATTCATGGGGTCGCAAAAAGTCGGACACGACTGAGCGACTGAACTGAACTGAACTGATGGCTGATTCATGTTCAAGTTTGACTGAAAACAACAAAATTCTGTAAAGCAATTATCCTTCAATAAAAAATAAATAAATTTTTAAAAAATTGGACAGAGGATCTGAATAGACATTTTTCCAAAGAAGACATACAGATGGCCAATAGGCACATGGTGAGATGCTCAACACCACGAACCATCAGGGAAATGCACATCAGAACTGCAATGAGATATCACCTCACGGTAGTCAAAACGGCTATAATTGGAAAAGACAAGAAATAACAAGTGTTGGCTAGGATCTGGAGAAACGAGAAGCCTATTCCACTGTGGGTGGACCTGTAAATTGGTACAGCCACTATGTTAAACAGTATGAAGATTCCCCAAAAAATTAAAAATATAACTGTCATATGATCTGAGGAAAGTTTTTAAGCCTAAAAGCAGAGTCTGAGGTTATCAACGCCTTTAGAGACAGCCTTTGTCACCTCTGTCCCTCATTGCCGTCACTCATCCCTCCTGGACATACCAACATTCAGGCAGTGAATGTGTGCTCTGCCCCTGTAGTGCCCAATTTTCTTTGTGTCTCCCTGGCCCTCCAGTCCCCTGACCTCCATACCTAAAGTGTGCAAAACTGACTCAGCCCACTGCTAATTCCACGTACTGACATTTTAAGGCACTATATAACGTAGAAATACTCAGCATCTAAGTCACACAGATCTCCAAACTATTTACCACCTACAGTGTGGGTATGTGGGGAGCTTAGAATTAGGGAAAATCAAGGAAAAATAAACTTGAATAAAAAACTAGGTGAAAGTGATTTCAAAGAAGGGAAACATTCCCCCACAAAAATGTATCAAATTGTAAATGCCAAAAGATTCACGATAAAGTAATGCCATGGCACCGTTCACTTCAGTTCAGTTCAGTCGCTCAGTCATGTCCAACTCTTTGTGACCCCATGAATTGCAGCACGCCAGGCCTCCCTGTCCATCACCAATTCACGGAGTTCACTCAGACTCACGTCCATCAAGTCAGTGATGCCATCCAGCCATCTCATCCTCTGTCGTCCCCTTCTCCTCCTGCCCCCAGTCTCTCCCAGCATCAGAGTCTTTTCCAATGAGTCAACTCTTCGCATGAGGTGGCCAAAGTACTGGAGTTTCAGCTTTAGCATCATTCCTTCCAAAGAAATCCCAGGGCTGATCTCCTTCAGAATGGACTGGTTGGATCTCCTTGCAGTCCAAGGGACTCTCAAGAGTCTTCTCCAACACCACAGTTCAAAAGCATCAATTTTTCAGTGCTCAGCTTTCTTCACAGTCCAACTCTCATATCCATACATGACCACAGGAAAAACCATAGCCTTGACTAGATGGATCTTTGTTGGCAAAGTAATGTCTCTGCTTATCAGTATGCTATCTAGGTTGGTCATAACTTTCCTTCCAAGGAGTAAGCGTCTTTTAATTTCACGGCTGCAGTCACCATCTGCAGTGATTTTGGAGCCCCAAAAAATAAAGTCTGACACTGTTTCCACTGTTTCCCCATCTATTTCCCATGAAGTGATGGGACCAGATGCCATGATCTTCGTTTTCTGAATGTTGAGTTTTAAGCCAACTTTTTCACTCTCCTCTTTCACTTTCATCAAGAGGCTTTTTAGTTCCTCTTCACTTTCTGCCATAAGGGTGGTGTCATCTGCATATCTGAGGTTATTGATATTTCTCCCAGCAATCTTGATTCCAGCTTGTGCTTCTTCCAACCCAGGGTTTCTCATGATGTACTCTGCATATAAGTTAAATAAGCAGGGTGACAATATACAGCCTTGATGTACTCCTTTTCCTATTTGGAACCAGTCTGTTGTTCCATGTCCAGTTCTAACTGTTGCTTCATGACCTGCGTACAGATATCTCAAGAGGGAGGTCAGGTGGTCTGTTATTCCCATCTCTTTCAGAATTGTCCACAGTTTATTGTGATCCACACAGTCAAAGGCTTTGGCATAGTCAATAAAGCAGAAATAGATGTTTTTCTGGAACTCTCTTGCTTTTTCCATGATCCAGCGGATGTTGGCAATTTGATCTCTGGTTCCTCTGCCTTTTCTAAAACCAGCTTGAACATCAGGAAGTTCACGGTTCACGTATTGCTGAAGCCTGGCTTGGAGAATTTTGAGCATTACTTTACTAGCGTGTGAGATGAGTGCAATTGTGCGGTAGTTTGAGCATTCTTTGGCATTGCCTTTCTTTGGGATTGGAATGAAAACTGACCTTTTCCAGTCCTGTGGCCACTGCTGAGTTTTCCAAATTCACTGGCATATTGAGTGCAGCACTTTCACAGCATCATTTTTCAGGATTTGAAATAGCTCAGCTGGAATTCCATCACCTTCACTAGCTTTGTTCATAGTGATGCTTTCTAAGGCCCACTTGACTTAGTAGTCCCTTTTTGCTACACTTTTCATTGATCTAATCTTCTCAACCAGTACCAGTGAAGTTGCTCAGTCATGTCCAACTTTGTGATCCCATGGAGTATAGCCTACCAGGCTCCTCCATCCATAGAATTTTCCAGGCAAGAGTACTGGAGTGGATTGCCATTTCCTTCTCCAGGGGATCTTCCTGACCAAGGGATTGAACCCAGGTTGCAGGCAGATGCTTTACCGTCTGAGCCACCAGGGAAGCCCTTGGAGAATTCCCTGGACTGGACTGTCCATGGGGTCTCAAAGAGTTGGACATGACTGAGAGACTTTCACTTTCAACCGATACCAGCAGTCAGTAAATTTAAATCTCAATTCATCTTTCATTTTGCTTGATATAGCATTGATTCCAGAACCCTAAGGCTAGTAGACTCTGAAAATTACATAAATTTATTTTTCTACCTTAACCTATGGCCTAAAATAACCCTAAAAAATCTGTCTTATTGTTAATAATTTCCCCTCCCAAAAAAGTGAGTAGTTCAGTCATGTCCAACTCTTTGCTACCACATGGACTGTAGCCTCCCCCCCCCTCCCCCAGCTCCTCTTTCCATGGGATTCTCCAGGCAAGAATACATTCCCTTCTCCAAGGGATCTTCCCAGGGATCAATCCCAGGTCTGCTGCATTGCAGGCACAGTCTCTCCTCTACCTTACCCATGGCCCAAAATAACCCTAGAAAATCTATTTTGTTGTTAAAGGCTTCCAAAGATGGTGATTTTATACCTTCCCGTACTCATTGTTTTTAAATTTAACAATTTACACTGCCATGAGATATGTATTGGGGGAGAATGAGAAAAAAAAGAAAAAATCAAATTTATTTGAAAGCAAAAGAATTATAAAAGTATAAAAGTACGCAAATATTAAGAATTGTAATACCTGAAACTGATCATTGACTTCAGGCAGCAAAGTTAAATATAAATGAATGATACTGTTTGGCCAAATTACGACTTTACTCAAAACAAGATTGGCTAGGCCTACTTCTCAGACACTGTCTATGTCCCACTGACAAAGTCTGAGTCTCAACACCGAACTGTATCAAAGCAACAGCTTATAATAGGACAACAAAGAGTCAACCCACATATACTTTGCTTCACAAAGGACATGAGCCCAGTACTAATTTCAACCAAAATAGATATGTATGTACAGTATTTCAGTATTCAGAGACAACTACAGACTATTTAGTCAGTCTCATCTATAAGAATTCTATGTTCTGAATGAACATGGTTAATATATAAGAATTTAGTCCTTGTGAATTGTACATTATCAGGTTGCTTAGACAGAGACATCAATTTCACATGTATTCAAGATAGGAAAATATTAACAGAAAGGAGGAGTTTGCTATTGCATGTAAAAGTATCTAAAATAATGATCATAGAAACTCTGTAAATGTTAGTTCTCTATCTTCCTGATTAACTTATTTTTTCATTTTTGCAGTAGTATTATATGAAAATTTTTTCTTTGCTATTTTTGTAAAGTTACTTTATTATATAGTATTTAAAGTAATTTAGTTTATCTGTTCAGTCTTACCTGAGTGATGCTCCTGTGGTCTTAAACCATAGCAACAAACCCTTATGACTTATCAAACATAAGTATGATATGTGTTGCATAGTTTTCATCTAATGGGATTTTTTAAATAGATAATTCCTACATGACATGTATAGAAAGTCTTCATTAACCAGAATGTTTGGTTAACTAGAATGCTCTCTTTTCCTGAACATTCATTTGTAACTGAGTTCAGAATTACGTCATTTTCACTATTTCCAAAACCATGTAGCTATGGCAGATGGTTTGAGAAGGTGTGCAATTGTTACATAAATTTCTTTCCTGTTTCCATGAGAATGAGGTCCAGTGAAAATCTCCAGAATAAAAGCCAGTAGACTGAGGTTCTACTTCCCCTTCAATGAGTAACTTCAAATCATTTGACCTCCCTAGGTATCAGTTTGGTTCTCTTTAACATAACAGGATCATTCTCCTCCTGCTCCAAGAGCAGCAAGGGATACAAACAAAATATAAGAGTTGGTTACTTGTATATTATATCATATTGGAAAGTTAAATCTTATGGGGAGTATAAAATTTATAATTTCATTGGAAAGACAAAACTACAACACTTGGAAAAATTCAAAACCAATACAAAACCATATATCATCAGATGCTAAATAAGAAACTTATTTGTTACTAGATGTTGTTGTTCAGTTGCTAAGTCATGACCAACTCTTCATGACCCCATGGACTATGGCACGCCAGGCTTCCCTGTCCCTCACCATCTCCCAGAGTTTGCCCAGGTTCATGTCCATTGCATCAGTGATGTCATCCAGCCATCCGTCACCCTCTTCTCTTTCTGCCCTCAATTTTCCCAGCATCGGGGTCTTTTCCAATGAGTTGGCTCTTCCCATCAGGTAGCCAAAGTATTGGAGCTTCAGCTTCAGCATCACTCTTTCCAATGAATATTTAGGGTTGATTTCCTTTACTGATAGGTTTGATCTCCTTGCTGTCCAAGGGATTCTCAAGAGCCTTCTCCAGCACCACAGTTTGAAAGTATCAATTCTTCAGCGATCTGCCCTCTTTACAGTCCAGCTCTCACAACTGTATGTGACTACTGATAAGATCACTTCATGGGAAATAGATGGGGAAACAGTGGAAACAGTGTCTGACTTTATTTTGGGGGGGGGCTCCAAAATCACTGCAGATGGTGACTGCAACCATGAAATTAAAAGACGCTTACTCCTTGGAAGAAAAGTTATGACCAACCTAGATAGCATATTGAAAAGCAGAGACATTACTTTGCCAACAAAGATCAGTCTAGTCAAGGCTATGGTTTTTCCAGTGGTCATGTATGGATGCGAGAGTTGGACTGTGAAGAAAGCTGAGCACCAAAGAATTGATGCTTTTGAACTGTGGTGTTGGGGAAGACTCTTGAGAGTCCCTTGGACTGCAAGGAGATCCAACCAGTCCATTCTGAAGGAGATGAGCCCTGGGATTTCTTTGGAAGGAATGATGCTAAAGCTGAAACCCAGTACTTTGGCCACCTCATGTGAAGAGTTGACTCATTGGAAAAGACTCTGATGCTGAGAGGGATTGGGGGCAGGAGGAGAAGGGGACAACAGAGGATGAGATGGCTGGATGGCATCACTGACTCGATGGATGTGAGTCTGAGTGAACTCCGGGAGTTGGTGATGGACAGGGAGGCCTGGCTTGCTGCGATTCATGGGGTCGCAAAGAGTCGGACATGACTGAGTGACTGAACTGAACTGATAAGATACAGACTTGATTATACCGATCTTTGTCAACAAAGTGATGTCTTTGCTTTTTAACACACTGTCTAGGCTTGTCATAGCTTTCCTGCCAAGAAACAATTGTCTTCTAATTTCATGGCTGCAGTCAACATCCACAGTGATTTTACAGCCCAAGAAGAGGAAATCTGTCACAGCTTCCTCCTTTTCCCCTTCTATTTGCCATCAAGTGATAGGGCCGGATGCCATGATCTTAGTTTTTTTTAATATTTAGTTTTAAGCCAACTTTTTCACCCTCCTCCTTCACCCTCATCAACAGGTTCTTTAGTTCCTCTTTGCTTTCTGCCAGTAGAGTGGTATCATCTGCATATCTGAGTTGTTGATATTTCTCCCGGTAATCTTGATTCCAGCTGGTAACTCATCCAGCCCAGCATTTTTCATGATGTGCTCTGTGTATAAGTTAAATAAACATGGTGACAATAATATACTTAGTAGATTAAGAATATCAAATAAATTAACTTCATCAGTCAGATCAGATCAGATCAGATCAGTTGCTCGGTTGTGTCTGACTCTTTGCGTAGCCTTATTAATGAAATAAGCCATGAACAATATTGAACAAATTATTGAATTTTAAGAAGTCCTAGTTTCTCAGCCATTAAATGAAAGTTAAAATGGCACTTATTTCATTGGGACATTACAAAAATTAAATAAATCATGTATTAATTAAACAATTTGGCACAGCAGCTAGGTTTTGATTATTTAATCTTAGAATATCTTATGGGGTATCTACTCATTTACCAATGAGATAACTGGAGCTTAAAGGATTAACTAACCTGCCCCGGGAAGTAAGAGGCAGCAGCCAGAGGATTAGGTAAACTCAATCAAATTGCATAGCACACAGATGACCTCTGATAGTTAATGACCACTCTAAGGATAAAGAAACATACAGAAAACCAGCTTAGCAATAGTAGAGTAACACCTCATGAGAACTGGCATGTCTCTTTGGATATCTCAGCAACTCCAGTAGAAAAGCATTCTCTTGACTCAGCATCTCTGTTTACGATTCTTCTCCTGGGACTGCACCTTTGTCTACACCCACTACAAGAGGCAACTTTTTCTTTTATTCTGACACTTCAGCAGAGAGCACCATGTTCCTGAGAGTTTCTTTACCACACAGAATTCTCCCAGTTACTTCCAGTAGTGAGTGGTTCCCAATCTTGACCACAAATTGGAATCACCTGGAGTACTTTAAAATCATACAAATTCTTGACCTGCAACAAACAAATTAAATCAAAATCTCTAGATCAGAGGATACAGACTTAAACATCATCAATGTTAAGTACTCCTTAGTAAGCCCAATGTGTAGCCAGAGTTGAAATCTAGCAAATCTCAGTGGATATGAACCCTGATCCAATGAGAGACACCTTATGTCAGACTTACCCTGAAGGAAATACGGCTGGAATTTTAGCTTTCTGGTGTACAATAAGGGATTAACCTTGCCCAAACTGGTAGGTAACTTCAATGTCTTTGAAATGTCCTGTCTGGGTTGGGAAGATCCTCTGGAGAAGGAAATGACAACCCACTCCAGTATTCTCACCTACAGAATCCCATGGACAGAGGAGCCTGGCAGACTACAGTCCATAGGGTTACAAAGTGTCAGAAACAACTGAAGTGACTTGGCAAGCATGTATGAGTATCAACAATAAACATGAATATAATGGCTTTGATGAGTTTTATGTCTTTAGAGTAAGTTATTAAACCTGAGAGTGGCATCAATTTGCAATTGACATCAGAAATGAGAGTGATCTTGGAATTTCAGGTACTTTTCATGTGGCTATTCAGTCAGTAAACCCAGCTCAGATCATCTCCTCTGTGAAGAACCAAATGGTCCCCATCCTGAGTAATTCTCTTTTTGAGTTGCAGCAGCATCCTTTCCCACATCTCCATGTCTTTACATAAGCTTTTCCTTTTCTGGAAATGTCTTTACTCATATTCATCATCAACTCAATCCTTCTCATTTTTTAAATTGTCTCAAGTGTCATTTGCTTCCAGAAACCTACACACTTCGTCTATAGTATATGTTTGCCCTTCATATTCTCATAGGACTTTGTACTTACATCTAAAGTACCTTTGCCAGATTGCAAACTCACATCTGAAGCTTGTTATTTTCAGTTCCTTTCAACCTCAAATATCCTTGATAGGAAGTTGACCAAGATCCAATATTAGCAGCAGAGAAACTTCAATATTTTACACTCATCTTGCTTGCTTTGCTTTCTCATTTCTCCTGTTCTCCCTCTCTAAGGTCATGGATATTGTGTTATTATGTTTCACTTTAGGACAGGGGAAAAACAGGGGAAAGACCACAAAATAACAAACTGATTCCAAGTAAAAGTTGAAAGAGTGGTGAGGAAGGCAAGCAGTATACAATAAGAGTCTAAGAGAAATGGTCAAAAAATTATAGTAAGAATTATTATAAAAATTAGGATTCTGTTTGCAAAAAAAAATGAGTAGATATAAATGAGAATTTGATAAAGATAGAAATAATTGAAAGTTTTCTCTGCATGTTGACAATAGGTTAACTGTTTTAAAAGGTGGTATGTATTATATTTCTCTTCCATGTTTTTCTATATATACAGCTATTTCCAGGAACATGAGTCAGTAACAGTAGGATTCAAGTGAAAAATTATCTGTTTACAGATTTTGAGTTTGAGGAGGCAGGGACTTTTATCTCTATGTCCCTGGCACAAAGCACAGGCCTGGATTGTGTCTGTTAAATAAATGAATGCCCTACAAAAAGAAGATAAACCTTAGAGAAAGACAATCCCTCTTCTGACACCATCTTAGAATTACAGCACCATTGAAACTGGCCAGAACAAGGAGGCATTATCTAGGGCAGTGACTCCCAAATTCCAGGCGTTGGTCCAGTGCCACTCAGTACTGAAGTTGTCACTGATTTCTCTGCAATTCAAATACAAAAAGATACTATAACAAGTTTATCCAAATCTAAATTAATTCTACATTCTTAATTTATGTAGTTATGTTTTCCTTATTTATTACCTCTAATGGAAATGTGCATTTATTCAATACGATAAAAATGGATGGTAATCAGTTTGTTTTATTAACATGCTTACTTGGCCAGATAGAAAATTATAACACTATGATAATTCCCCCAAATTAAGGGGGAAATATTACTGATGTGTGAAATTCTAAAGTGTGGGCATGTCCAGAAAGCGTTAAAGATGCCTCAGAAAATAAGAAAGGGCAAGTTCTGAGAATACACTGTGTGATTCACACAAGCAGAGGAATGTACAACCACACAAACCCCTCAGTAACCAGAAGAACAGAGTCATATGATCAAGCCAAAGTGACAAAGGGAAATGGTGCAGATTTTTTCAGAATTGCACATAGAATGGATATCTGCATTAAAAAAGCAAATTATTTTCAAAGAATTTTTTGACATTGGGAAATACTCTTTGTGATTCACTGAGATCTAAGATTTTACATTATTGTAAATCGCCTTTTACAAAAAATATTTTTATTTTATTGAAATCTGATACATTACATTTATATGATACTTCAGAAGAAATTCATACCACTGGGCTTTCACACAAGAAGATCTGCTGGGATTTTTAATTAGAATTAAGCCAAGTGCAGGATCTCATAAAATAAATAAAAGATTGATAATTTATTAAATGTATTTATTTATTCAATAAATAGGAATTGAATGAGTCTGCATCTCTAAGAATGTAATTACTGATACACTTCTGTATTAATTTGAATTTTAATTATTTGATTTTTTAATGATTTCTCAATAGTTGTTCAATCTTTTTTTATTGCTTTAGACATATGATCTTGGAGAGACACAAGCATTCTTAGTGATATAAGCAGTCTTAGTGATGATTTCTCAATAGTCATTCAATTTTTTTATTGCTTTAAACATATGATCTTGGAAAGACACAAGCATTCTTAGTGATATAAGCAGTCTTAGTGATTGATGCAAGAATCATCTGCTCAGGGCTCTACATGCCCTGTCTACCCAGATGCATCAAGCAGCCATTCCTTCTCTGCAATTTTGCGATGTCTGAAAACTCTGTGTCTGAAAATTGGATGCCGATCCCTTCCTGTCTTTTATAAACCTCTCATACCTTTTTACCTCTTCAGGATTCTATCTCAGAAGCAGGGCCACACATTCCGTTGTCTGTGGTCCCAAATCCATCCTTAAAACCTGGGAGAACATGTGGTTACCCCCAGTTGAACCCCATCCTCCAATTGCTTTCTCTATCAAATGCTTTTGTTTCAAGAGCATTTAATATAATTTCTTTAGTGGGGCTGAGCTTTTTAAAACACAAAAAGCAGAGACAAAAGTTCTGCTTGTTTGTTTTACTTTCCAACCTATCATTCTCTCCTAAGGGGAAATATCAATTTTTTAAAATTATACTTGGTGATTATCTATGTGCATCAAGTATTTTTCAAATATTTAAAACAACTTTTCGTTCAATTGTTGTTTCTCTCTCCCTTTGAGGGTGTTGTGATAATTTTGGTCTCCAACAGGAATTTTAAAAGCTTGACTTTTGTGTGAATACAGCAAGATGTTTGCTGTTTTTTATCAACATTATAAGATTCCTAAGGATTTCAAAGAATTTAACCTCTACATAATTAAGTTATGATAGGTAGATAAGCATACAGCAATATATCCTGAAGAAAAACGAGATTTCTGATTTAGTCTGAAATTTACAGGATATGAATTATAATTCATACATAGTCTTATGGTTTCCTAATTTATAATTCATTTACTTAATAATGGAAATAGCCTCAGGAGATAATTTTCATGACTTTGGAGAATGAGATTTGGAAATCTAATTATGGTTTCATTTATAGACTATTGAATATCATAGCCTAGTTAGCCCATTTCCAGATATGCAAATGCTCTAGCTTATATAAAAAACTGAGGAATAATTATGTTTTAAATATTTTTACTTGTAAAGAGAATAGATTGAAAATAAAAGAGGTTTTTAGTATGAGACAGAATTACTATCTAAAATTATAAAGCAAGCAATTATTTTGAAATGTTTTAATCCCAGTGATTCTCAATCCTAGATATATCTTAGAAACATCTAGAAAGATTATTTTTAAACACTCATGTCTTGAATCTACCTGTAGAGATTATGACTCAATTGATCTAGAATAAAACATTTTTTCAAAAACCACTTGAGATGATTTAAAATGTGAAGCTAGGGTTGAATGTGCTGGATCTAAGTAGGTCAAGGAGCAAATAAACACAAGAAGGAAAACTGTACCATGATAATTTCCCATATAAATAAGATAAACTATCCTGAACTAAGTTCTTACCAAGAGAACCAGTCTTTCACAATTTAAAAATAAACAAATATTCTGCAACGCTCTATAGAAATGACAGAAATGACTGCATATTATTTTTAGGAATCAGTTCATACCATCCCACATCCAAGCCACCAATATCCCTTCCCTGGTGAGTAGAAAGCAAAGGCATTGACAAGGGCTTGGGCGTCTTGGAAGGCTGCGCTAGACTTAATGGAATACAAGGCTGGCCCAGAGACTAGGGACTCTGAGAGTCTGGTAAAGCCAGATGTAAGACTAGGTCCAATATGAGAAGAAAACTGGGACCAGAAACAAAGGGTCAACAACAAAAATAGACAAATCGAAGGAAATTATTCAAAATGGAGTTTCAAACAGCAATACTCAGTGGAAGTAAGCGTTTTAGTAACAGCAGAGACTCTGTGAGTATGGAGCACAGTTAGAACAACAATCAAAACATGATGTGACCTTATAATAAATGGTCCTCAATGAGTTAATATTAGTATAATGAAGTGTTATGCTTAAATCTACACTGACCTACTGTTTGCAGAAATTGGACAGCAAGTCTGGCATTTTCTAGCGCATGAATTGATATCCATGAAAGTTCTGGGATCTGAGGAGAAGGAGGAGAACAAGACTTAAATATGTAGGCATATGCATGCATGGAACTGGGAATTTAGTGAAAGCAGAAATGAGGAGTTGATAGCATAGTAACTATCCAGCATGTGCAGACATTTGGGAGCAGACAGACCTAGTACACTTCTCTAGCAATGCTTAAGTTGCATTTCAGGCACAAGAAGTCTCAAGGAGACTAGTATCAGGCCTAAGAGATAGAAAACAACCCCAAATTAAAGTAGGCAACATCTTACCTGGTCTTCCACAGCCTAGGGTTAAGCCCTCGGGTTTAGGATTATCACCAGGACTTCTGGTAAGGACTTAGGACTTCTATTACATAGAATAGATATAAGCAAGAGGCCACAGAGGCTCCCTGAACACCTGTGAGACAATCTTCAGGAGATAGGTGAATATACATGGAAAGTCTTGGGGATTGAGAGTCTTGCATGAGCAGGCTGTAGCTTAAAAAACCCTTTTTATTTGGATATCAATACCAATGATTTTATTTGTGCCCGCAGGCTGCAGCCTGAGCTATCTGAATTACATTATTATTCAGAAAAACACTGTTTTATATAATTTCTATAAAATCATCTCACTTGGATTTCATACAAACCCTGTAAGTGATGACACAGGTTTTATTGCCCTTTTAGAGTGAAGTTCAAAAAAGATGAAAATGTACTCAATCTCACCCATTATGAAATTAGCTTTAGGTTTCCTGATTTTAAATAATAATAAGCTTGCTACATGCTCAAGGCCCATGTGAAGGCCTCTACTCATGAATGCAGCAATTTATTGAAGAGATCTCTACTCAAAAGAAAAAACAGAAGCCACAGTATTTGTTACCCAATAATTAAATGCTCTGTACCAATGCACTGGGAAACATTTGTCAATAACACTAAATCCTAAGAATTTATAAAATGACTCTTCATATTGATATCATGGATCCAATGGGCACTCTTTTCAATAGAACTTTTTAAAGGTCATAGAAACCTTTCCCTTGTTGCCAGTCCTCACACCAGCCTCAAATGAAAACTGAGAGAATGATAGGAAATCATGTTCCTAACAACCATGTGTAATATAATTTTTTTCTGCTGTCTTAACCCAGTTTTAAAACCTTGTCTAAAGGTGGTTAGTTTCTTTTCTTCAGCAGCTGATTGAGTCCACACCAAAACCACATCCCTTATCAGGCTCTCTCAGACTCTGGGTCTCTATGCTTCTGAGCTATTTGCCCCAAGGCCAAGTGTCAAACATCTAAGGACAGCCTCTGTGCCCCAGAACCTGCAAAATTATTCAAACAAGCCAATCCACAGGAGGCCCACACAATTTAGCTAAACTCATCCTTCTTGCCATTCATAAACTGCCTCCTGTTATACCACTATCACAGCCCCCACTACTACTACACAGCTTGTAGTCACCCTTCTCTGGGTGCAACCCTCTGCCTAGTCCTGAGTGATAGTCTTCTCTCATTTGGAGTTGTAAGTAACCAAGAGCTGTACCTTTCAACTATTTCATCTATCCCAGTATCATTGTGTTGTGTTCTTCTTAAAAAAAAATAAAAATAAAACTTTACATCTGTTATAGACTGAATATTTGTGTCCCCCTCCCAAATTCATATGCTGAAGCACTAACCCTCAGTGTGACAGTATTAAGAGAGGGGACCTTTAGAAGGTAACTAGTTGTAAGTGAGGTAATAGGGTGGATCCTCCATGGCGGGATTAGTGCCTTTAGGAGAAGAGGAAGAAAAAGAGCTTCCTCTCTTCACCTTGCAAGGGTGCAGCAAGAAGGTGGCTATCAGCGAGCAAGGAAAACAGTCTTCACCAGAACCCAGTCATACTGGCACCCTGATCTCAAACATCCAGCCTCCAAAACTATGAGAAATAAACACAAAGCTATATTATTAAAGCAACTCAAGTGGGATTAAAGAAAAACCTTATAAAAACATTACAGAAGAAAAGGCAATATGAGATAGTCCTCCTGGAATATAAGATGCTCTAGTGCTCTGACTCGATGCAGGTAAAGTTGATTAGAGAGTTAGGTAGCTGGCTTGCCTCATTTTTGTTATTGTGCTTATTCATTCAGTCATGTGTGATTCTTTGTGATCCCATGGACTGTAGCCTGTCAGGCTCCTCTGTCCATGGGATTCTCCAGGCAAGAATACTGGAGTAGGTTGCTATTCTCTTCTCCAGGGGATCTTTCTGACCTGGGGATCAAACCTGGGTCTCCTGAATTGCAGGCAGATTCTTTACCATCTGAGCCACCAGGGAAGCCTTAATATTATTTCCAAATATCTGTTGCCTCCGATGGACTTTTTTAAAAACTTTTTGTTTTACATTGTAGTATAGCCCTCTGGATTTTTGATAGGTGAGACTGAGTTTGGGGCAGCTGTCTAAGTGTAAGAGCACTATTGTGAAAAGTGCTGTCTCTATTTTAAGGTGCAAGATACAGGTGAGCCCAATTTTCATTAGGTTGGGGAAATAATCCTTAGCTGACTGGCTGGATATAGGTCCATCTCACCAGTTCTGCTGCTGCTGCTGCTGCTAAGTCACTTCAGTCATGTCCAACCCTGTGCGACCCCATAGACTGCAGCTCACCAGGCTTCTCTGTCCCTGGGATTCTCCAGGCAAGAATACTAGAGTGGGTTGCCATTTCCTTCTCCAATGCATGAATGCATGCTAAATCACTTCAGTCGTGTCTGACTCTGTGTGACCCTATGGACAGCAGCCCACCAGACTCCTCTATCCACGGGATTCTCTAGGCAAGAATACTGGAGAGGGTTGCCATTTCCTTCTCCACTCACCAGTTCTGAGTGAGGCTAAATCTTTCAGATTTTATTTATTTCTTTAATTTTATTTTTAAACTTTACAATGTTGTATTAGTTTTGCCAAATATCGAAATGAATCCGCCACAGGTATACCTGCGTTCCCCATCCTGAACCCTCCTCCCTCCTCCCTCCCCATACCCTCCCTCTGGGTCATCCCAGTGCACCAGCCCCAAGCATCCAGTATCGTGCATAGAACCTGGACTGGCGACTCGTTTCATACATGATATTATAGTATCGTGCATAGAACCTGGACTGGCAACTCGTTTCATACATGATATTATACATGTTTCAATGTAAAACTTGAAACTGTAAGATCAGTTTATGTTGCTTTCAACTTTTTGATATCATATAATATCATAAAGCCAAGGTGTATTTCTGAGGGCCCCAGGGCTAAATGGTCAAGGCATCATATACTCTAACCCAGAAGAAAAGAAACCCAAGCATTTATGTTTACTAATAAGGAAACCCTTCCTCAGAGACAACAATGTGTGCCATAGCACCAGCATCTATTACTGCCTGTGTGTGAGAAAATCAAAAAAGGAAACAGGGAATTAAGAAGATTTATAAGGGTAGAATTCCAGCAGTTCTTAAGATCAGAGACAAAGGCAGAGAGAAAGAAAAGGTACTCCTACAATAGTAAATATAACACTGACAAAGCACAAATGGGTAACTGATCCTGCTGATCTCATCTCTGCCCTTGACATCTGTAGGGTATCTGAATATGGGAGGTATGTAAAGTGACTGCAAAGTAGACTCCAGCTTGAAGCTATATCTGACATGCTGTCACTGATTTCTGAAGAGAAAAAGAAAACTTAGACACCAGCTTGCTTCAGGTCACTTTGAAACAGGAAATTATATAAATTCTTAGAGTTCTAGTTAAAGTGTTTTATTGATGAAAACTAAGCACCGTAAAATTCAACTTCAGCAAAAGCTTAGAGAAAAGTGTTCAGATCTACAAGCTAACAATGGAAGCAAAAGACACCTAAATTTGCTTTTAATACTAAGGTGTGAAAAAACATGGTAACTGACTTTATCTGGAGAATGCTAATAGATATCATATAAAAATTTAGCAGCAACCTATAGATCCCATAAGAAAAATGTGTCCAGTAAACGAAAGACTTTGAGCAAAGAAATAGTCAAGTAAAAGAGCAAATTACCTTCATTTTTAAAAATACTATCTCGTTAAAGAAATTAAATCACTTTTCAGTGCATTTGAAATTGCCATAACAGGTAGTTCATTTAAATTTATTTACAAGTTAGATTAGCATTCATTTTATCTAAGGTAAAACATTGCTAACACAGAGTATTATAATTACATCTATTTTCCGTGCTTAGCTAAAAAAAGTTTCCCAAGCAGTTACAGCTGACAATTAAAATTAATTCAAAATTTTGTTATACTATTTTCACCTTATGCTTTTCTACAAAAAATTAGAGGAGTTTGCTTAGTTAACCTGAAAATGAAACCCTGGTACCATAAAACCACTGAGGAAATTGCTCTCAGAAACTGTCTAACTTATCATTGTTCATTCACTAACTTGTGTCCAGCTCATTGTGACCTCATGAGCTACAGCACATCAGGCTTCTCTGTCCTTCACTATCTCCCAGAGTTTGCTCAAATTCATGTGCATTGAGTTGGTGATGCCATCCAACCATCTCATCCTCCATCAACCCTGCCCTCAATCTTTCCCAGCAGGGTCTTTTCCAGTGAATAGGTTCTTCCCATCAGGTGGTCAAAGTATTGGAGCTTCAGTTTCAGCATCAGTCCTTCCAATGAATATTCAGGGTTGACTTCCTTTAGGATTGACTGGCTTGATCTCCTTGCACTCCATGGAACACTCAAGAGTCTTCTCCAGCACCACAGTTTGAAAGCATCTCTTCTTCAGCACTCAGCTTTCTTTATGGTTCAACTCACACATCCATACATGACTACTGGGAAAACCATAGCTTTGAAAATATTTACATTTGTCTGCAAAGTGATGTCTCTGCTTTTTAATATGCTATCTAGGTTTGTCATAGCTTTTCTTCCAGGAGCAAGCATCTTTTAATTTCATGGCTGCAGTCACCATCTGCAGTGATTTTGGAGCCCAAGAAAATAAAATCTGCCACTGTTTCCAATGAAGTGATGGGACTGGATGCCATGATCTTAGCTTTTTGAATGTCGAGTTTTAAGCCAGCTTTTTCACTCTGCTCTATAACCCTCATCAAGAAGCTCTTTAGTTCCTTGTCACTTTCTGCCATTAGTGTGGTATCATCTGCATATCTGAGGTTGCTGATATTTCTCCTGGCAATCTTGATTCATGCTTGTGATTCATTCAGTCTGGCATTTTGCAGGATGTACTCAGCATATAAATTAAATAAGCAGGGTGACAATATATAGCCTTGACATACTCCTTTCCCAATTTTGAACCAGTCTGTTGTTCATGTCCAGTTCTAACTATTGCTTCTGGACCTGCATACAGGTTTCTCAGGAGGCAGGTCAGGAGGTCTGGTATTTCCATCACTTTATGAATTTTCTACAGTTTATTGTGATCCACACAGTCAAAGGTTTCGTGTAATAAATGAAGCAGAAGTAGATGTTTTTATAGAATTGCATCACTTTTTCTATGGTCCAATGGATATTGGCAATTTGATCTCTGGTTCCTCTGCCTTTTCTAAATCCGGCTTGTACATCTGGAAGTTCTCGGTTCACATACTATTGAAACCTGTCTTCAAGGACTTTGAGCATTACCTTGCTAGTATGTGAAATGAGTGCAATTTTATGATAGTTTGAACATTCTTTGGCATTGCCCTTCTTTGGGATTGGAATAAAAACTGACTTTTTCTAGTCATGTGGTCACTGCTGCGTTTTCAAAATTTGCTGGCTTATTTAGTGCAGCATTTTCACAACATCATCTTTTAGGATATGAAATAGCTCATCTGGAATTCCATCATCTCCACTAGCTTTGTTCATAGAAATTATTCCTAAGGCCCACTTGACTTCACACTCCAGGACATCTGGCTCTAGCTGAGTGAACACATCATCATGGTTATCCGGATCATTAAGAACTTTTTGGTATAGTTCTGTATGTTCTTGCCACTTCTTAATCTCTTCTGCTTCTGTTAGGTCCTTGCCACTTCTATCCTTTATTGTGCCCATCTTTGCATGAAATGTTCCCTTGGTATCTCTAATTTTCTTGAAGAACTCTCCAGTCTTTCCCATTCTCCTGTATTTCCTTGCATTGATCACTTAGGAAGGCTTTCTTATCTCTCCTTACTATTATTCTCTGGAACTCAGCATTCAGTTGGGCGTATCTTTGCCTTTCACTTCTCTTCTTTACTCAGCTATTTGTAAGAACTCCTCAGCCAATGATTTTGCCTTCTTGTATTTCTTTTTCTTTCAGGTAGTTTTGGTCACTGCCTCCTATACAATGTTGTGAACCTCTGCCCATAGTTCTTCAGATACTCTGTCTACTAGATCTAATCTTTTCAATATATTCATCATCTCTACTGTATAATCATAAGGAATTTGATTTAGGTCATACCCGATTGGCTTAGTGGTTTTCCCTACTTTCTTCAATTTAATCCTGAATTTTGCAATAAGAAACTCATGATCTGAACCACAGTCACCTCCAGATCTTGTTTTTCCTGACTGTATAGAGCTTCTCCATTTTTGGCTGCAAAGAACATAGTCAATCTGATTTCACCATCGACCATCTGGTGATGTTTATGTGTAGAATTGTCTCTTGTATTGTTGGAAAACAGTGTTTGCTATGACCAGTGTGTTCTCTTGGCAAAACTCTGTTAGCCTTTGCCCTGCTTCATTTTGTACTCGAAGGTCAAACTTGCCTGTTACTCCGGGTATCTCTTGACTTTCTAATTTTGTATTTCAATCCCTTAGAAGGTCTTGTATGTCTTCTCAGCACCATTCAACTTTAGCTTCTTCAGCATTAATGGTTAGGATATAGACTTGGATTACTGTAATGGTGAATGGTTCACCTTGGAAGCAAACCGAGATCATTGTGTTGTTTTTGAGACTGCATCCAAGTACTGCATTTTGGACTCTTATTGACTACGAGGGCTACTCCATTTCTTCCAAGGAATTCTTGCCCACAGTAGTAGTTATAATGGTCATCTGAATTAAATTCACCCATTCCCTTCTATTTTAGTTCACTGATTTCTAAGATGTTGATGTTCACTCTCGCCATCTCCTGCTTGACCGCATCCAATTTACCTTGATTCATGGATCTAACATTCCAGGTTCCTATGCAATATTGTTCTTTACAGCATTGGACTTTACTTTCACAACCAGACATGTCCACTGCTGAGCATCATTTCTGCTTTGGCCTAACCTCTTCTAAATCTGACTAGGAAATAGAAGAATGTGATGCAGGCAATGTCCAAGAGGGAGGAGATAACCCATTGGATTTTAAGGGCCTCCAGCAGGAAGCTAAAGAGAGTCTTCCCAAGGAGAAAATTTCCCCTGGAAATTTTCACCAAATCTTAGTTGAATGTATTTTCACATTTTCAAGTTTTTGATATTGGCATATGTCTCATAATTGATGGTGTTTGAAAATCTCAGCTTAACTAAAATTCTCTTTTCTTTCATTGTTATACATAAAATAATGGGTCTCTGGAAATTGAGAATTTTTGAATGGATGAAATTTATACTGGATTGAAACATGAAAGAAAACAATAAAGCACATTCTTCATGAAGAAGCCAAAGAAGCACATGTTACCATATGTCATATTAATGGTCTGCAAAGAACACAAGGAAATGTATAACACTAACAATCTGACACATGGCAATCTTTTTTTTTTAAGGTCTTTGTTTTCACATTTTATTTCTTATATATATGTATGGTCACATGAATCTTGATAGTTTCTGTTTTCCATTAGTTTTTTGGTCTTTTTGAAATATTGTTTCTTTTCATTATTTGCTGGGCTTTCTATAACAAAATACGCTTATAATCTTCATCTCCCCACTGCTCCCAGTGATCCATGACCTTATAATAATCTGTGTTAGAATGTTAGTGAAACTTATGTCTTTCTGCTAACCAATAGAATATGGCAAAAGTGATTGCATGGGTTGTTTCTCATGATTATATTCCATTTTATAAAACATCTTAGCTGATTTAGCAACAGGAGCCTCTCCTACGGGCCTTGAAGGATCAAACAGCTGTGTTTTGAACTGTCTATGAAAAAGGATGTGATGAGGAATTGCAGGTGGCCTCAAGGACATCGAGGTGGCCTCCAGACAACAGCCACAGAGAAGCCAAGGCCTGCAATTATGCAGTTGCAAGGAAGTAAATTCTGTCAGCAATCGTGTGAGCTTAGAAAAGCGTCATGAGCTCCAGAAATGACATCAGTCCTGCCAACACCTTGCTTGCAGCCCTATAAGACCCTGAGCAGAGTTTTCAGCTTAGCAGATGTGACTCCTGACACACAAAAACTGTGAGAAAATAGTTGTATGATGTTTTAAGTTTCTATGTTCGACTCTTTTGCGGCCCCATGGACTGTAACCCTACAGGCTCCTCTCCTTGGAATTTCCCAGGCAAGAATACTTAACTGGGTTGCCATTTCTTTCTCCAGGGGATCTTCCCTACCCAGGGATCAAATCCACCTCTCCTGTGTCTCCTGCATTGGCAGGCAGATTCTTTACTGCTGAGCCACGAGGGAAGTTAATTTGTTACACAACAACAAAAAGCTAACACATTACCTTTCTCCTTTCTCTACTCCTCTTACTGCAGCATCACCAGCACCAGCACCACCTGGGTACCCAGGTGCCAAAGTTTCTCAGATTATAAAACTATAAGTATTTCCACAATGCATATATATGTTTATAGTGAGGGATTTTACTGATATTTCAAAGTTAGAATATTATGCAGTATTGTCAGTATTCTGCTTTTCTCACTCAACAATACCTCATGGAAATCCTTCCAAGTATCCTGCTGCTGCTGCTGCTGCTAAGTCACTTCAGTCGTGTCTGACTCTGTGCGACCCCAGAGATGGCAGCCCACCAGGCTCCCCCGTCCCTGGGATTCTCCAGGCAAGAACACTGGAGTGGGTGGCTATTTCCTTCTCCAGTATCCTAGAATGATTCTAATACAGTCTTTTTAATGACTACAAAATAATTCATGGTATTAATGTGCTATGATGAGTGTTCATTTTTCTTTCCAGTTCTTTGCCACTATGAATAATGTTACAACCAATATTCTGTACACGGAATATTCTGTATACAGAATCTTCATGAGTGCTATTATTTCTACCAGCTAGATTCCTAACAGAGGGACTGCAAGATCAAAGTCGACTATGCATTTGTTTCTTTAAATAGACTACCACATTTCTTTCCAAAAAGGATGCAGTAATTTACGTTTTTGTTAGTAACATCTGCAAATACTCTCACATCTCCATTTCTGGACAGAAAGTGGTGTTTTTCTTCTTTTTGATTTTGGCCAGTGTGACAGGTATACAGATATTAGTTTACTTAACTTTTGTTTGTCTAAAAGGAGGTTGAGATTTTTGGATTAGTTACTTTCTGATTTGCCTAGTTATTATCCTTTGCCCATTTTCTCTTGGAATATCTCCTTGTCAATTCTAAGAACTCTTTATATATTATAAATATTAATCTTCTATCTGCATTCTGCATACAAATATCTTTTCAAAATATATTACTTTTTCTACGTACTTTTTAAAAATTTAAAGCTCTCCTTCACCCCCCTCACTCAGTTTATACCCATGGTCTTCTAGATTTTCTTATATGTGTTTGTTACTGTGTTTTTGTTAAATTTAATTTTTAATCCATCCAAATTTGTCTATATGGTGTGAGGTACTGGTAAAATTTTATGTACTTCCTGATGGGTAGCCAATCAGGAAGTAAATCATGTTAGCATTTTATGCTGCAAAAAACACTTTCCCAATGAGCTAAAATATCACCTTTGCCATATGTTAAATTCTCATTCTCACCAAATCTATTTTCAGATTTTGGATTCTTTTCCACTGGTCTGTTCTGATGCCAATGCCATATTGATTTAAATACAGTAAATTGCTGCATGTTCTCATCTAGCAGAGCAAGTTTTCCTTCTCTAGTCCTCTTTTCCAAAAATACCTTACCTTACCACATGCATTTTTACCTTCATAAAAATGTTTAAAACACTTCAACAGACTGAAAAAAATAGTGTGTGAGTTCTGATTAAAAATTAATTTTGCTTCTATATTAACATTTAGAAGGTTCACATTTTAATGTTATTTTTTTATCCAAACTTTCATTTCTCCTTTTCCTCTCCATTTTCTCCTTTATTTTTAATGTTTTTCTCATTAGTGAGAATTTGAGTTCCCACAATTGCAAAGCACTTAAACGTGTTGAGGTCCTATGTATTTGGGGATTTGCTTTAACAGAAGTTATGTTAGTAAAAGTTAATTTTATATGAAAGCAAACAAAAGCTTTGCTACAATTCACTTTCTTCCTCTTTGGCAAAGTTTTCACATGAAAAGTATTTCTCTACATTTCTGTCAAATATAATATCATAAAATTATAAAAATTTATATTTACTATTCTCAAAAATGTAGGCTGAACTCAAAGTCCAGCAGAAAGGGCAGTAATTGCCATTTGCTCTTATAATTTCCACAAATTAGAAGCATTATTAATCAAATCGGTGGCACCCTACTCCAGTACTCTTGCCTGGAAAATCCCATGGATGGAGGAGCCTGGCGGGCTGCAGTCCATGGGGTCGCTGAGAGTTGGACATGACTGAGCGGCTTCACTTTCACTTTTCACTTTCATGCATTGGAGAAGGAAATGGCAACCCACTCCAGTGTTCTTGCCTGGAGAATCCCAGGGATGGGGAAGCCTGGTGGGCTGCTGTCTATGGGGTTGCACAGAGTCGGACACGACTGAAGAGACTTAGCAGCAGCAGCAGCATTAATCAAATCAGTGCAGTCAGATATATTGATACTAAATTATAGTCAATGCTTTCTTTCCCCCTTTTTTATGCTAATTGTAAACAACTTTAGGAGGGTTTTATTCACTTCCAGACTGAATATAGAATGTGAGAGAAAATTGGTTCGGACTGTGAGGAGATGAATGGAAAAGGTAGAAAGCCTTGGGATGATAACACGTAAGCAATTGCATGCACTTACACACAGACATATACACAAAATCAAGTGTATTTTTCTTCCAGATGAATATTTCATCAGATTTAACATCACACAAAAATCAGTATGCTTTCTTTAACTGTACTACCACTAAAAATAAACATTTTAATTGCCAGTCTATTTTAACCAGACTACTTTTACCCTCAAAGCCAAGTATATAAAATCCTAGGTTTTTGCTATCAACTGTGCAAGATTTTATTATTCACTTGAGTAAATGGAAGAATAACTGCAAATTTTCTAAACATTTGACAATAAATTTAATTATATTTCCCTTTTTGCTTGTAATTATGTTCCCTGCTTCTCTAGCTACAGTTTTTCTCACTCTAGCAGTATGATAGCTCTGTAAGACAATGCAAGAGGCAATATTCTTCTACCTTGAAAATTATGTCTTCTTCCCTTCACAGCTTCTGTGCCCAAATGAGTCCTAGATTTACTGTAAGTATTTTTCTAGTTTTACCGAGTTAAATTATTTTTCAAGTATCTCTATAACTGAAAGAAAATGAAATTCAACAGAGAATTATTTGTAATAATTCAAATTTTGTTTTAAAAGATTATTATTCTTATTAACACATGGTTTACATAGTACCCCTCAATTTTATGTAAAGAGATCAAGTTTATGATATTATAAGATGATATCAAATTATGACTACTATCAGGTGCCAATATTGCTTTGTTTCTCTCTGAATTTCTTAGTTCATTAAATAAAAAGCATAATTTTTCCCCAGGACCTAAGAAAAAGGAGAATGATTTCATGACATGATAAACTCAAAGCACATAATTTGTAGCACTCAGGTTATGTTGTATCCATTTAGGTCTTAGAGACTTACTTTCCAATCCTTCTAGATTACAAATAAAGATGAATTTCATATTGGCTCCAATTGCTACAATCAAAAGAAAGTAAAATAAAATGGCTTGATGAATAGACTTACTCAAATACAATTAATACACCTTGTTGCAGTAATAGCAGGTCAGCATGAAATGGGCAAAAGAGCACAACATCAGTAAGATTTCACTTGCTCAGATCAACAATGTGGCACTGATTGCATGGAAAATTTTGAAAACAGCTTTATCCATGTAGTTAAAGAGATTTTCTTTATATAATACTACTTTAAGAAAGTACATCCTGTCTCGCCCTGGTCTAGCCTCGTGTTTGTACTTTTCTTCCTGTTTCTTATTCACATTACCTTCCAGAACCCTCACCAGTCTTGGTCATTTACACAAAGTCTAAAAACAAATTCACACTAAAATAGAAGTGGCTAGTGTTATGTACAGTTACCTGTACTTGGAGTAGCTTTACTATTAGCTTGAAAGTCTTTGTATCTTATTAAAAGAAACCAGGAGAGGAAGAGAAGAGATGTTAACTTATGATTTTTAAGTCATCGATTTCTTCCAGCAGGATTAGGAAGAATGACTTCTAGGTCCACAGTTTTCTCATTTTGCTCCCACTTCTATTTTATCCTGCCCTTATTTCAGATAATCTCATAAATCTTTCTACTCACTTCGCCTACGTGCTAAAAGAACATTTATTCTTCCAAAAACAAACTTCTACCTATCTCAAAAAGCTTAAGTCCACATGAAAAATTTAAAAGGGCACCTTTCAAATTCAAGTTTAGCACAAACTGTCTTATCTGACACATCAGCATTTGTAACTGGCCGGTTAATCAAAATCAGTTGGTATAAACAGTTGAATCATTTAAAAGTATAACACACATACTTTAAATATGTTGCCTGAATTTAAAATATACAAATATACATTCATTTTCCAGTTTTTTTCACGGAGAGCAAAACTTCTGTGTGTGCTCACAACTTGGGAGTCTACTGACTGGAGTTTTGTGTGTTACCTTTCATGAACCAAACTCACAATGCTGTCTAGGATTTCTAGACTGCATTTTAGTTTTTCAATATAAAGAGAAATCGCAGGTATGTCTTTCAGAACAATCTGAATAGAAAATTTCTTTCACAGTGTATCATTTCTCTACTGGTGTTTCACAAATACTTAATCGGACAGTTGGTTTTTTTTAATATTTCTTTTTTTCAAGTTTTTAAATTTATTTTTATTGAAGTATAGTTGAGCTACAATGTACCATTTACTGCTGTACAGCAAAGAGACTCATTTATACATACATATACATTCTTTTTCATATTCTTTGTTTTCTTTCTTTTATTTAAATTTATTTATTTTAATTGGAGGCTAATTACTTTTTTCATTATAGTTTATCACAGGATGCTGGATGTAGTCCCCTGTGTTGTATGGTAGGACCTTGTTGTTTATCTGTTCTACATACACCAACTTGCATCTGCTCATCCCAAACTCCCACTCCTACGCCCCACCTTGGCAACCACCAGTATATTCTCTATGTCCCTGATTTTGTTTCTGTTTCATAGATCAATTCATTTGGGTCATATTTTAGATTCCATGTATAAGTGATATCATATGGCATTTGCCTTTGTCTTTCTGACTTACTCTGTTTAGTATGATAATCTCTAGGTTCATCCACATTGCTGCAAATAGCATAATTTTGTTCTTTTTTATGGCTGAGTAATACACTGGAAAAGATTGAGGGCAGGAGGCGAAGGGGACGACAGAGGATGAGATGGCTGGATGGCATCACCGACTCGATGGACATGAGTTTGAGTAAGCCCCGGGAGTTGGTGATGGACAGGGAAGCCTGGCTGCAGTCCATGGGGTCACAAAGAGCTGGACACGACTAAGTGACTAAACTGACTGAATACTCTTTTGTATATATGTGCTATATCTTCTTTGTCCATTTATCTGTTGATGGACATTTAGGTTGTTTTCACATCTTGGCTATTGTGAATAGTGCTACCATAAACATAGAGGGTGCATGTATCTTTTTGAATTATAATTTTATCTGGATTTGTGCCCAGGAATGGGATTGTTGGATCATAAGGTAATTCTATTTTTAGTTTTCTAAGAAACCTCCATCCTATTTTCTATATTGGCTGCACCAATTTACATTCCCACCAACAGTTTAGGAGGGTTCCCCTTTCTCCACACCCTCTCCAACATTTGATATTTGTAGACCTTTTGTGATGGCCATTCTGACTTGTGTGAGGTCGTACTTCATCATGGTTTTGACTTGCACTTCTCCAATAATTAGTAATGTTGAGCATCTTTTCATGTGCCTATTGACCAGAGAAATGTCTGACAGAATTTTTTAAGTGAATTTTCTGGTTGAGTTTTTCCAAAGCATTCAGTTTAGTTATTATGGAAACAATAACACTTTCTTTTCATTCTATATATTTATCAGTTTATAGTATATTTAATTAAAATTATTTTGTTGTGATTACAGTAAAACTGACAATTTAAGAAGTGTGGGAACAAGCTTCTTTATTTGTCGCCATGCTTCACAATCTGTGGGATCTCAGTTTCCTGACCAGGGATCAAACCTGCATCCCCTACAGTGGACGCACAGTCTTAACCTCTGCGCCACCAGGGAAGTCCCCAGGTGTCTTGATTTACGTAAGTATGCAACTGTCCAAGGAGGAGCAGAGTGCTTGAGAGAGCAGGTCTCAGCCACCTGCCTTCAGCTTGCTCTGGTGTGGCTATGTTGTACAGAGGGAATGTAGAGCTCCAGTTTAGTGGGCAAGTTGGATAAATCAAGGTGTGCTTAGAGAGCCTCTACTCAGTAAAATGTGACCTCATAGACCAGTATAACTCAGTAAAGCTTGAGCCAGACACAGGAAAATCCAATTGTCCCAGGGTACTGTCTCTGCAGAAGAGATCAAAAAAGGAGGATGTATGATAATCATCCATTTCCAATATGTTTATGATACTAAGATACCAAGTATTGAAGGAAATGAAAATAACTTCAGGAACAGGGTAGAATAAGAACACAAACAAATGAAACAAACCAAGCAAGAGAACTGCTTTGCCGAAGGAGGGTTTCAACTGTCATTTTTTTTTTCCCTATCTTTTCATTATTTTGTCACACAAAGCTGATCAAATTACCATTTTCTGTGATAGTAAGGATTGCAGGTGTCACTATTATTCAGGAAACAATGTTACCCTTGCCTTGAATGCAAAATTCTCATCTCACATTGGTAGCATTTTGTGATCCTCAAAGAGAAAAACAACTTTCTAATGTCAGGTCTAAAAGAAAAATAAGTCTGAAAGAATACTTGATGAAATGAGAATGAATTATAATAGCAGTGGCAGATATTAGAGTGATCAAAATTCACACAGCATTTATGGATGATTCATCTTTAGTAGGCCCGTAATTGCTACATTCATCCCAGTGATTGGAACCTGTTCCAGAAATATTGAAAACAGGTGCAAAATAAAAGAGAGTATAAAATGTCAGTCTGTGTGAAAATAAACTGCAGTTGCAATTATTGTAAGTAATATCATGCAACTTATAGGATCTCAATAGCATAATTTGAATTTTAAAATCTAGAACAATAAATCAATTGGATACCCTTTGTTGTCAAAACCTCTAATTTTCAGCGAAGTTGACTACCTTTTTACATGTTTAAATTATTCGTATTTTGGTATTTGTGAGCTATCTGTATTTTTTGCTCTAATATTTGAGGCTGTCGGGTTTTGGTTGAGCTCTAGGAGTTCTCCGTATAATGGTAAGAGTCATTCTTTGCCTGTGATACGGATTGCAAAATTTTTGCAGGTTTGCAATTTGTCTTTTTACTTACCACATGGCATTTTTGTCATGAAGAAATGTTTTCTTTTCTGTAGTTCCAAACTCACTAGTATTTTTTTTACAGATTTTGTTTTTTGATTCATAGTTAGAAAAGTCTTCCTACTGAAAAATAAAATTTCACCTAGTATTTTAATGGCTTCTTTTTTATATGTAAATTATTGATGCAGCTGAAATTCATCACAGTCAATAATTGGGTCCAATGTGGATCCAGTTTTAGTTTTTCCAGAGAGCCACCCATCATCCCAGGACCATTTGTTTAATAATCCATTTTTACCGTCTAGTTTTGAGATAGCACCTTTGTAATATACTAGATTTCCATGTCATTTCTTTCTGGCCATTTGTTTATTTATATACTAGTTCTGTGTTGAATTATTGAGACATGAAATGTTTTAACACCAGGAAATCTGGCCCCTACCACTATTGCTCCTTTTCTCAGAGTTCTTTTCAATGTTTGTGTTGGCAAGTTTTTTCTATATAAATTTTATAATCAATTTATCTAGCTTAAAAACAATTAGAACTCTTATTGGATCACTTTAAAATTTAAAAGTTATGAAGAATTGATAACTTTATGATTTTGAATCATCCTGTCAAAATCTTGGTATATCTTACCATGATTTCAATTCTTCTTTTGTGCACTTCAGGAGTATTCTAAATTTTTCTAGATATTCCCAGGTATTTTATGGAGTCATTTGTTGTATTATTTTATAGTTGTTCCTTATATAGCAAAAGCTACTGATTTCTCTAAATTAATTCTGTGTCCCTCAACTTTACTGAATGCTACTGCAGGTTTTCAACTGATTACCTGGGGAGGGAGGAGGGTTAATATACAATCATAGTATCTTCAAATAATACAAATATCTTCAAATGTTTATTTCTTAATAGTATATTAAAAAGTAGATACAAATGGATGACTTTATCTAAGCAAGGTCTGGAAAACTGCAGGAACAAGACTGGAATGAGGACTTAAATACATGCAACTGTAGAAATGACACTGCCTATAAGTGAAGATAAGGGCAAGAAATCAGAATGTAAATTGTGCATGCTCTGAAAATGCATAAAAGATAAACTAATAAAAACAGGTATCGAGTAAAGGAAAGGTAAAGAGTAAGTAAATAAATTTTTCTGATTGTCTTGTATGTAAGAGCTGGGAGTCAAAAATGTTATTTGAAACTGACAAATCAATTAATAGAAATATATGCATATTTACCAATATAAGGGTATATACTAAAAAAGATAATTTTATTCTATACTATCAGATGGTGAAATAAAACGGAGAGACTAGAAAGGGAGAAGAAACATGTTTATTCTCTTAGTAGGATTACTACTGTAGTCTTTACAGAGATATAAAGACAACCAAAAGGAGGTGGGGGGTGGGGAACCTGCTTAATTGTCAGAAGACACATAAAGAATAAGAAGCAAAGACAGCAGATTTCATAGTAAAAGTTTTCAAACACATGTAAGAAAACACAAGAATATAGAAGTTTCCATACATATGTTTCCTTGTACATATATGAAGAAACTTTGGAAGGATATATGGGAATCTCAGTTCTGGAGATGTTAAGAGACTTGGCTTCAATCCCTGAGTTGGGAGGATCCCCTGGAGGAGGGCATGGAAACCCACTCCAGTATTCTTGCCTGGAGAATCCCATGGACAGAGGAGCCAGGCGGGTTACAGTCCATGGGGTCGCAGACAGTCGGACACGACTGAAACAATTTAGCATACACACGTGAAAGTAAGGGATTGCCTGCGCAAGGGGAGGGGTGGGAAGAAGAATATAGAGTAGGCACTAGGCATATTGGGGCAAAAAGATGGTTTAGATTTTCTGCTTAATTTAATTAATTTTACTCTTACCTAATCAAAACATGAATTTAAATATAGTGTTAAAAATATATTCAGTCATTAACAATTAGGCCCACTTTCTAGCTGTTGTCATATCATAGTTAAGTTATGCCCAATATTTTATACCTAATAGAAAATTAAAGTGATTATTAAATATTTCCCAATATCTTGGATATTTTAACATTCCTCACCCAAAAAAGCAGACACAAATGGAAATATTTTAACCAAGAGCAAGCCTCTAATCAAAATGAGCCAATTGGGCTTATTCGTCCAAGATTTTAAAAATTAATCATTATTATGAACAAGGAAAAGGAAATGAATTTATAATTAATACTTTATTATAGTTTTATATTCCAAGAGTACCAGTAGTCTTCTTTTACATCTTCATATAATGAGCTAATTTTACAACTATGATTGAAGAACTTTGCAAAGTTTTTCCAAGGTAAGAAAACTATATTATTGTTTGCAAGTAACATTTTTATTGTTACTCTTCTTAAACAGACATGATAATCACTTGAAAAGTTTAGCACTTCAGTATAGCTCCTATTTATGGTATATGAGACAACATATGTCTTCACAGTTAACAGTTTAAATAATCTTCAGTTGTCAAAAGACACATAAAAGAAAGAATATCTGTACGTTTTCCTAATTTACTCTGGCATACTTGAAGTCACTGTAGAAACTTTCTTTACTGAGTGATTGCATTTAACCTAATTAATAAATTACAAACACCTGTATGAGAAAAATTTTCGTTATAAGCTTCATGGGACAAATTTGTCTGTCTGTTATTTCTAAAACTATAGCAAATATCTCAGCAGGGTCTACATATGATAAGGAATCCTAGAATATTAAATTATTTTTAGAGAAAAAATATTTCTTTTATTTTTGTTCAGCTAGATTACAAACTATATAATACAGTGAGAAATCTTTGGAGCTTAACACCAGGGAACTGTTCCAGCCAAAACATTTTCAGTATCAAGTGACAGAAAAAATATAATCGAGAAGACCAAATAGTGTATCTCCTGCTGAATCCAGGGGTTTAAACAATTTCAGCAGAACTTTGTTTTCTTGCATCTTTGAGTTTGATTCTGTTTGCCTCCACTTTGCTTCAAATCACGTGGGATTTATCTGTGTATCAGCAAAAGGGTTTCAGATATCCCTAAAACCATATGGATTATAGAAGTTAGAAACCTGGCAGTCTCTGAATCACCCATGTTGAGTTACATGCTCATCCCTGTATCAAAGACTGAAGTCAGGGGAACACAGTGCCCTGAATAGTCAGACCTGAATCATAGGCCAAGTGGTACTGATAGTGAGAGGGTAACAGGCAGGAAGGCCAGGGGTCTCCAAACTGAGGAAATAGCCTCCAAGTTTCAGACATCTTTATCTCTCTTAAGCAGCAGGAGGAAACAAACTAGCGATATTTTTTCCTTCTCTATACAAATTTAAAAGGAAGTTTCTCTTAAAATACTGTGTTGCCATAATGACACCTGGTTTCACCTGAAGTTAACTATTCTCAAACCTAGAGGTAACCAATGCATTTCTCTTATGGAAATATTTATCTTAAGCTATGCTAATGTACTGTGCATTTACCCCAAACTCTGTCTTCAAGTTGGTTCCACCTCTTGGCTCAGAACCTACTTGACAAACCAGTATGTTATATTCAGATATTGTTCCCCTAATCTATGTAAACGAAACTATTTGTATGGTGATCTGCCCTTCTTCAAGATTCAAGTTAATCACTTTATGGCCCAGGATGAACAATTTGGTGCCAAGATTATCCCAAAATGCATCTTATGGGTGAGGGGCCTGGTGCCATTCAGTTTTAAGATATTCCTTTCTTTCATTAACAGACTGCTAGTGACTATATATAACATCCAGCTAAAGACTAGCAGGGGGGTACTCTTTCTGCCCCTTCTGATGCCTATGTCTGAAGCTTTCTCTATCTCCTTTATACTTTAATAAAACTTTATTACACAAAAGCTCTGAGCGATCAAGCTTCGTCTCTGGCCTCAGATTGAATTCTTCTCCTCCGGGGGCCAAGAATCCCGGAGTCTTTGCATGATTCAACAACAACCTTTCAATAGCATACAGACTGGCAAAGCCTACCTAACTGTTATGAAATGAGAAAAGGATGGGTCCCTGAAAGACTGATGCTAAAGAGGTTTCTATATATTTTTCTCTTCTCTTATACCTGATGCTAATAAGACTTTGTCGTGGTTGTCGCTAAGTCATGTCTAACTCTTTGCAACCTCAGGGACTGCAGTACACCAGGCTCCTCTATCCTTCACCATTTCCCAGAGTTTGCTCAAATTCATGTCAAGTGGGTTGGTGATACTATCTAACCATCTCAGACTCTCCCACCCTCTTCTTCTTTTGCCTTCAATCTTTCTCAGTATCAGTCTTTTCCAATGAGTAGGCTTTTTGCATCAGGTGGCCAAGGTATTGGAGCTTCAGCTTCAGCATCAGTCCTTCCAATGAATATTCAGGGTTGATTTCCTTTAGGATTGACTGGTTTGATCAAGACTCTTCTCTAGCACCTCAATTCAAAAGCATCAATTCTTCAGCACTCAGTCTTCTTTATGGTGTAACTCTAAAATTTGTATATGACTACTGGAAAAACCATAGCTTTGACTATATGGACCTTTGTCAGAAAAGTGACATCTATGTTTTTAATACACTGTCTAGGATGCTAAGATATCAAAACTAGTTAAATAAGCTTTAAAAGTTCTAAAAAGGGTTTCTTTGAAGGCTTTCACACTCACTTTAGAATCCTGAGTTATTTCAGGGAACATGTCTGGTTTCCTCTTCTTTCTCAGTCCTATTTAAGACATAAGCAAGGCCAGTGAAACTCGCCAAAATGTTTGAACATAAGTGGATTCTAAAATAAGGAAAATTATGTGAGCACATATATTTGAAAGATAAATAATGCTATTAAATTATTTTGATTTTCAAAAGCATAGCAATTTGAAATAGCATAAATCATTTCCTATGTCCTCAGGCACACCCACATGTTCCACATTTTTAGCAACTGCTTTCTGTTATGGGTTGTTGTTTTAATGTAAATATTCCTTTTTGCCTGATGAAATATTATTTCTTTGGGGTATTCTTCCTAATAAAATTGTCACATCATAAAATTATCACTGCCAATTTATTTCTTTTCATTTTCCTCATCTGTACAAAGCCACAGAAGTATGGCTGACATTTCTTATTCAAAAACACATCAATAACATTGAGGGCCAGGCTAACTTATCGTTTTTTTCTGTCAGATTGAAGTCAACTGTAGTAATACTTGGAATATTAATGGAAAGCATTCCAGATATTCAAATAATAGTAGAACACTGTTAATCAATATCCTTATGCTCAGGGGAAAAAATTGGTCCAAAAATGGATATCTAAAGTAAATAAAACATGATCTTTTTTTTTAGACTACCTTGTTTGTCTTCAATTCCTAATGAAAATAAATGTGGTCAATACTGAACAAAATATGCTAAATCCAAGAACAATATAATTGGAATTATTAAAATGACAGATTGAAACAGTAAAAGTTATAATAGCTTCTTGTTCTATTGTTAAGAGAAACCCATGTTTCAAATTCTCTCTCCTAGTAAGGTAAATTATTATTCATCTTAGTGTCATCCAAAAGTAAAGAATTTTCTAAAATAAATTTTCTCTTTTTCTAAATAGCTGAATTAGTGATCCATAGCTTTTCTATTATTTTTCCCTTTTAAATAACTTATGAGAGTCTACTTAAGAATATAAAAGATACATAAATGAAAGTGTTAGTAGTGTTAGTCACTCAGGCATCTCCGACTCTTTGTGGCCGTATGGACTGTAGCCCACCAGTCTACTCTGTCCATGGAATCCTCCAGGCAAGAAGACTAGAGTGGATTGCCATTTCCTTCTCCAATAAATGAAAGGATATAGTGTAAAAAGAAAAAGAAAAAAAGGTCTTTAGTCACTGTTCTGTATAATTAGGTCAATAAGAATACAGATCAGATTGGTCACGGATAATTACAGTAATAGTTAAACATTGGATACTGGAGTGGGTTGCCATGCCCTCCTCTAGTGGATCTTCCCAACCCAAGTGTTGAACCCAGGTCTCCTGCATTGCAGGCAGATTCTTTACCATCTGAGCCACCAGGAAAGGCCCAAGAGTCAAACAAAGTCACCCCAAAAGGCATTAACTTCTAAGTCAATGAAATATAAATGTAATTCAATTACAGATTAAAATATAGCTGAATAAATGTCTTAATTAGAAAGGTTAATACTACAAAATCACAGTTGTTTACAAACACTGATAATGCCTCCCCAAATTGTGTCAAGAAAAAAAAAATAGGAAATTTAGCTGCACAAATAGCCACACTACATTCATTGTCATTTTTCTTGTGGGAATCTTTAGATATGTGATTTGTTTTTATAATGTGTCAATGGTCTCTAGAATTTAACTTAAGCATCATTGAGATAGCCTGGAAGCTTCTGCAAGGATGGAATAGGGTCATTTAAGGAAAAGCATGTCACCTTGTTCCAAGAAGAGGAGAAAAGAATGTAAGTCCAACACCATATGGTTCCAAAACTCATTCATTAATATGAGGCTTTTAGAAATGCTGTGGCACAAATTATCTTAAATGGGTACATTTTCAAAATCACTTATTCCAATTCAATTCAGGACAAGGACATCTGTAGATCAAATAACTTTCCAGATTCAAATTAAACAGTGGGCTGATAAGCTAACAATGAATTCTGTCATTGACAGTAGGAGTTAGGCAGAGGAGGAGGGAAAAAGAAAGATACTCAAATTCAGCTAGTGAGGAAAATAGTCACAGCAAAGGAAAGGAGCATGAACAGATTCATTTCACACCCTTCTAAGAGGCTCTGCTCTAAGAAGTTGATTTTCAAATTTGCTTAAGGATAACTGTCTACAACACTTGTTTTAAATTTCTCAGACCTCAGCCCAGACCTGCTAAGCTACACTGTGCCCAGGGAAGAAACCCAGTAACCTGGCAATCTCCACATATAACAAGGCCACAGAGATTCTTCTCAGGTAAGCTTGGAACACACTGTTTGAAAGGAAAATGTCAGGTTATTAGCTGAGAAGATGCCTTTATGGGCTTATTGTGAAATGCTGTGCCTTGGGAATAGCGGACCTAATTCTTAACAAGATCAAAATCCAATTGTAGGAGTCAGAATAAGAAATCTGATTCTGATGAACAGAACAAAAATATCGAGGTCTCACAATGTGGGGTGAGAGCTTAAGCCTACTCTAGTTATTAAGTAACCCTAGTTATTAAGAAGTTCAGATAAGTTACAGTCTATTACCAGATGCAATTACTTTAAACAGACAACCAAAGCAACCTGATATCTGTGATATGAAGACGTGGATGAAAATCTTGACTTTTTCAGCCACATTTTTATCATCTATACAAAGAAGTGATGATATCCAATTTGTAACGCTTATTATTAGAGCTGATACAGTTAATAAGTTAAATAATATGTTTTGAAAGTGCTACATAAATGTAACGGATGATGACTACCAAGTAAACAATATGAGGGCAAGTGTTGGTGTCAGGGCAATCCAACAAGGTATGTCCTTAATGGTGCATGAGGAAGTACCACAATAGGAATATAGATCAGAAGAACCGAACATGCAGTTAAGTGGCAACAGTTAAGATCACAGTAATCCAAGATGGCAGAGGAATAGGACAGGGAGACCACTTTCTCCCCCACAAATTCATCAAAAGAACATTTAAACGCTGAGTAAATTCCACAAAACAACTTCTGAATGCCGGCAGAGGGCATCAGTCACCCAGAAAAGCAGCCCATTGTCTTCGAAAGGAGATGGAGAAGTCTTGAGACTACTGTAAAAATAAGACGGAAAACCAGAAGCAGGAGGCTTAAGTCCAAATCCTGAGAACACCAGAGAACTCCTGACTCCAGGGAACATTAATCCACAGGAGCTCATCAAACGCCTCCATACCTACACTGAAACCAAGCACCACCCAAGGGCCAACAAGTTCCAGAGCAAGACATACCAAGAAAATTCTCCAGTAACACAAGAACACAGCCCTGAGCTTCAATATAACGGCTGCCCAAAGTTACGCCAAACCCATTGACATCTCATAACTCATTACTGGACACTTCATTGCACTCCAGAGAGAAGAAATCCAGCTCCACCTACCAGAACACTGACACAAGCTTCCCTAACCAAGAAACCTTGACAAGCCTCCCGTACAACCTCACCCACAGAGAGAAAACTCCACAATAAAGAAAATTCCACAAACTGCCAGAATACAGAAAGGACACCCCAAACTCAGCAACATAAACAAGATGAAGAGACAGAGGAATACCCAGCACGTAAAGAAATAGGATAAATGCCCACCAAACCAAACAAAAGAGGAAGAGATAGGGAGTATAACTGATAAAGAATTCCAAATAATGATATTGAAAATGATCCAAAATCTTGAAATAAAAATGGAATCACAGATAAATAGCCTGGAGACAAGGATTGAGAAAATGCAAGAAAGATTTAACAAGGACCTAGAAGAAATAAAAAAGAGTCAATATATAATGAATAATGCAATAAATGAGATCAAAAACACTCTGGAGGCAACAAATAGTAGAATAACAGAGGCAGAAGATAGGGTTAGTGAATTAGAAGACAGAATGGTAGAAATAAATGAATCAGAGAGGAGAAAAGAAAAACGAATTAAAAGAAATGAGGACAATCTCAGGGACCTCCAGGACAATATTAAATGCCCCAACATTCGAATAATAGGAGTCTAGAAGAAGACTACAAAAAGAAAGACTGTGAGAAGATACTTGAGGAGATAGTAGTTGAAAACTTCCCTAAAATGGGGAAGGAAATAATCACCCAAGTCCAAGAAACCCAGAGAGTCCCAAATAGGATAAACCCAAGCTGAAACACCCCAAGACACATATTAATCAAATTAACAAAGATCAAACACAAAGAACAAATATTAAAAGCAGCAAGGGAAAAACAACAAATAACACACAAGGGGATTCCCATAAGGATAACAGCTGATCTTTCAATAGAAACTCTTCAGGCCAGGAGGGAATGGCAAGGCATACTTAAAGTGATGAAAGAAAATAACCTACAGCCCAGATTACTGTACCCAGCAAGGATCTCATTCAAATATGAAAGAGAAATCAAAAGCTTTACAGACAAGCAAAAGCTGAGAGAATTCAGCACCACCAAACCAGCTCTCCAACAAATGCTAAAGGATTTCTCTAGACAGGAAACACAAAAAGGGTGTATAAACTCAAACCCAAAACAATAAAGTAAATGGCAAAGGGATCATACGTATCAATAATTACCTTAAACATAAATGGGTTGAATGCCCTAATCAGAAGACAAAGACTGGCTGAATGGATACAAAAATAAGACCCCTATATATGTTGTCTACAAGACACCCACCTCAAAACAGGGGACACATACAGACTGAAAGTGAAGGGCTGGAAAAAGATATTCCACGCAAATAGGGACCAAAAGAAAGCTGGAATAGCAATACTCATATCAGATAAAATAGACTTTAAAACAAAGGCTGTGAAAAGAGACAAAGAAGGACACTACATAATGATCAAAGGATCAATCCAAGAAAAGGATATAACAGTTATAAATATATATGCACCCAACATAGGAGCACTGCAATGTGTAAGACAAATGCTAACAAGTATGAAAGGGAAAATTAACAATAACACAATAATAGTGGGAGACTTTAATACCCCACTCACACCTATGGATAGATCAATTAAACAGAAAATTAACAAGGAAACACAAACTTTAAATGATATAATAGACCAGTTAGACCTAATTGATATCTATAGGACATTTCACCCCAAAACAATGAATTTCACCTTTTTCTCAAGCACACACAGAACCTTCTCCAGGATAGATCACACCCTGGGCCATAAATCTAGCCTTGGTAAATTCAAAAAAATTGAAATCATTCCAAGCATCTTTTCTGACCACAGTGCAGTAAGATTAGATGTCAATTACAAGAGAAAAATTATTAAAAATGCCAACATATGAGTCTGAACCACACGCTGCTGAATAACCAACAAATCACAGAAGAAATCAAAAAAGAAATCAAAATTTGCATAGAAACGAATGAAAATGAAAACACAACAACCCAAAACCTGTGGGACACTGTAAAAGAAGTGCTAAGGGGGAAGTTCATAGCAATACAGGCATACCTCAAGAAACAAGAAAAAAGTCAAATAAATAACCTAACTCTACACCTAAAGCAACTAAAAAAGGAAAAAATGAAGAACCCCAGGGTTAGTAGAAGGAAAGAAATCTTAAAAATTAGGGCAGAAACAAATGCAAAAGGAACAAAAGAGACCATAGCAAAAATCAACAAAGCCAAAAGCTGGTTCTTTGAAAGGATAAATAAAATTGACAAACCATTAGCCAGACTCATCAAGAAACAAAGGGAGAAAAGTCAAATCAATAAAATTAGAAATGAAAATGCAGAGATCACAACAGACAACACAGAAATACAAAGGATCATAAGAGACTACTATCAACAATTATATGCCAATAAAATGGACAACGTGGAAGAAATGGACAAATTCTTAGAAAAGTACAACTTTCCAAAACTGGACCAGGAAGAAATAGAAAATCTTAACAGACCCATCACAAGCACGGAAATTGAAACTGTAATCAGAAATCTTCCAGCAAACAAAAGCCCAGGTCCAGACGGCTTCACAGCTGAATTCTACCAAAAATTTAGAGAAGAGCTATCACCTAATCAAACTCTTCCAGAAAATTGCAGAGGAAGGTAAACTTCCAAACTCATTCTATGAGGCCACCATCACCCTAATACCAAAACCTGACAAAGATGCCACAAAAAAAGAAAACTACAGGCCAATATCACTGATGAACATAGATGCAAAAATCCTTAACAAATTCTAGCAATCAGAATCCAACAACACATTAAAAAGATCATACACCATGACCAAGTGGGCTTTATCCCAGGGATGCAAGGATTCTTCAATATCCACAAATCGATCAATGTAATACACCACATGAACAAATTGAAAAATAAAAGCCATATGATTATCTCAATAGATGCAGAGAAAGCCTTTGACAAAATTCAACATCCATTTATGATAAAAACTCTTCAGAAAGCAGCAATAGAAGGAACATACCTCAACATAATAAAAGCTATATATGACAAACCCACAGCAAACATTATCCTCAATGGTGAAAAATTGAAAGCATTTCCCCTAAAGTCAGGAACAAGACAAGGGTGTCAACTCTCACCACTACTATTCAACATAGTTTTGGAAGTTTTGGCCACAGCAATCAGAGCAGAAAAAGAAACAAAAGGAATCCAAAATGGAAAAGAAGAAGTAAAACTCTCACTGTTTGCAGATGACATGATCCTCTACATAGAAAACCCTAAAGACTCCACCAGAAAATTACTAGAGCTAATCAATGAATATAGTAATGTTGCAGGATATAAAATCAACACACAGAAATCCCTTGCATTCCTATACACTAATAATGAGAAAATAGAAAGAGAAATTAAGGAAACAATGCCATTCACCATTGCAACGAAAAGAATAAAATACTTAGGAATATATCTACCTAAAGAAACTAAAGACCTATATATAGAAAACTATAAAACACTGGTGAAAGAAATCAAAGAGGACATTAATAGATGGAGAAATATACCATGTTCATGGATCAAAAGAATCAATATAGTGAAAATGAGTACCCAAAGCAATTTATAGATTCAATGCAATCCCTATCAAACTACCAACGGTATTTTTCACAGAGCTAGAACAAATCATTTCACAATTTGTATGGAAATACAAAAAACCTCGAATAGCCAAAGAAAGAAGAATGGAACTGGAGGAATCAACCTGCCTGACTTCAGGCTCTACTACAAAGCCACAGTCATCAAGACAGTATGGTACTGGCACAAAGACAGAAATATAGATCAACGGAACAAAATAGAAAGCCCAAAGATAAATCCACGCACCTATGGACACCTTATCTTTGACAAAGGAGGCAAGAATATACAATGCAGAAAAGACAATCTCTTTAACAAGTGGTGATGGGAAAACTGGTCAACCACTTGTAAAAGAATGAAACTAGAACACTTTCTAACACCATACACAAAAATAAACTCAAAATGGATTAAAGATCTAAACGTAAGACCAGAAACTATAAAACTCCTAGAGGAGAACATAGGCAAAACACTCTCCGACATACATCACAGCAGGATCCTCTATGACCCACCTCCCAGAATATTGGAAATAAAAGCAAAAATAAACAAATGGGACCTACTTAAAATTAAAAGCTTTTGCACAACAAAGGAAACTATCAGCAAGGTGAAAAGACAGCCTTCAGAATGGGAGAAAATAATAGCAAATGAAGCAACTGACAAACAACTAATCTCAAAAATATACAAGCAACTCCTGCAGCTCAATTCCAGAAAAATAAACGACCCAACCAAAAAATGGGCAAAGAACTAAATAGACATTTCTCCAAAGAAGACATACAGATGGCTAACAAACACATGAAAAGATGCTCAACATCACTCATTATCAGAGAAATGCAAATCAAAACCACAATGAGGTACCATTCCACACCAGTCAAAATGGCTGTGATCCAAAAGCCTACAAGCAATAAATGCTGGAGAGGATGTGGAGAAAAGGGAAACCTCTTACACTGTTGGTGGGAATGCAAACTAGTACAGCCACTACTGTACACTCCACTAGTGTGGAGAACAGTGTGGAGATTCCTTTAAAAACTGAAAATAGAACTGCCTTATGACCCAGCAATCCTACTGCTGGGCATACACACTGAGGAAACCAGAATTGAAAGAGACACGTGTACCCCAGTGTTCATCGCAGCACTGTTTATAATAGCCAGGACATGGAAGCAACCTAGATGTCCATCATCAGATGAATGGATAAGAAAGCTGTGGTACATATACACAATGCAGTATTACTCAGCCATTAAAAAGAATACATTTGAATCAGTTCTAATGAAGTGGATGAAATAGGAGCCTATTATACAGAGTGAAGTAAGCCAGAAAGAAAAACATCAATACAGTATACTAACACATATATATGGAATATTGTAAAGTTTAAAAATAAAATAAAATTTAAAAAAGTAAAAATAAAAAGATGGTAACAATAACCCTGTATGAGAGAGAGCAAAAGAGACAGAGATGTATAGAACAGTCTTTTGGAGTCTGTGGGAGAGGGAGAAGGTGGGATGATTTGGGAGAATGGCATTGAAACATGTATAATATCATATAAGAAACAAATCACCAGTCCAGGTTTGATGCAGGATACAGGAAGCTTGGGGCTGGTGCACTGGGATGACCCAGAGAGATGGTATGGGGAGGGAGGTGGGAGGGGGCTTCAGGATGGGGAACACTTGTACACCTGTGGCAGATTCATGTTGATGTATGGCAAAACCAATACAGTATTGTAAAGTAATTAGCCTCCAATTAAAATAAACAAATTTAAATTTAAAAAAAAATCACAGTAATCTAAGTCTATGCCCCAAGCACTGATGCTGAAGAAGCTGAAGTTAGCTAGTTCTATGAAGACCTACCACACCTTCTAGAACTAACACACACACACAAAAAAAGATGTCCTCTTCATAGGGAATTGGAATGCATAAGTCAGAAGTCAAGAGATACCCAGAATAACAGACAGTTTGGCCTTGGAGTACAAAATGAAGAAGGGCAAAGGCGAACAGAGTATTTACTGTCAAGACAACATTCTGGTCATAGCAAACACTCTTTTCCAACGACCCAACAGGTGACTCAACACATAGACATAACCGGATGGTCAATACCAAAATCAAATTGATTATGTTCTTTGCAGCCAAATATGAAAACGTTCTACACAGTCAGTAAAAACAAGACCTGAAGCTGACTGTGGGTCAGATCATGAGCTTCTTACTGCAAAATTCAGGCTTAAACTGAAGAAAGTAGGAAAAACCACTAGGCCATTCAGGTATGTCCTAAATCAGATCCCTTATGATTATTCAGCTGAGGTGATAAATAGATTCAAGGGATTAGATCTGGCAGACAAAGTGCCTGAAGAACTATGGACTGAGGTTCACAACCTTGTACAGGAAGTGGTGACCAAAACCACCCCAAAGAAAATGAAATGCAAGAAGGCAAAGTAATTGTCTGAGGAGGCTTTACAAATAGCTAAGGAAAGAAGAGAAGGGAAAGACAAGGGATAAAAGGAAAGATATACCCAAATGAATGCAGATTTCCAGAGAATAGCAAGGAGAGATAAGAAGTCCTTCTTAAATGAATACTGCAAAGAAACAGAGGAAAACAATAGAAGGGAAAGACTAGAGATCACTTCAAAAAAATTGGAGATATCAAGGGAATATTTCATGCAAGGATGTGCACAATAAAGGAGAGAAATAATGAAGACTTAACAGAAGCAGAAGAGATTAAGAAGAGGTGGCAAGAATCCACAAAGAACTATACAAAAAGGTCTTAATCACCTGGATAACCATATTGGTGTGGACACTCACTTAGAGCCAGACATCCTGAAGTGTGAAGTCAAGTTCAGCCATAGGAAGCATTACTAAAAACAAAGCTAGTAGAGGTGACAGAATTCTAGCTGAGCTATGTAAAACCCTAAAAAATGATGCTGTGCAAGTGCTGCACTCAATATGCCAGCAAATTTGGAAAACTCAGCAGTAGGCATAGGACTAAAAAAGCTCAGTTTTCATTCTAAGCCCAAAGAAAGACAATGTAAAGAAAGCTCAAACTACTGTACCATTGTGCTCATTTCACCGGTTAGCAAAGTTCTGCTCAAAATCCTTCAAGCTAGGCTTCAGCCATACATGAACAGAGAACTTTCAGATACACGAGCTGAGTTTTGAAGATGCAGAGGAGCCAGAGATCAAATTGCCAACATTTATTGGATCATGAAGAAATAAAGGAGTTCCTGAAAAGCATCTACTTCTGCTTCATTGACTATGCTAAAGCTTTGGACTGTGTAGATCACAACAAACTGGAAAATTCTTAAAAGAGATGGGAATACCAGACTACCTTACCTGTCCTGAGAAACCTGTGTGCGAAGCAATAGTTGGGCCCAGACATGGAACAATGAACTGGTTCTAAATTGGGAAAAGAATATGTCAAGACTGTATATTGTCACCCTGCTTATTTAACTTCTACACAGAGTGCATCATGCAAAATACAAGTTTGGATGAGTCACAGGCTAGAACCAAGGTAACTGGGGGAAATATCAACAATCTCAGACATGCAGATGATACCACTTTAATGGCAGAAAGTAAAAAAGAACTAAAGAGCCTCTTGATGAGAATGAAAGAAGAGTGAGAAAAATCTGGCTTGAAACTCACATTTAAAAAAAAAAACTAATATCATTGCATGCATCCAGTCCCATCACTTACAGCAAATAGAAGGAAGGAAAATGGAAACAGTGACAGATTTTATTTTCTTGGACTCCAAAATCACTGCAGACAGTGACTGCAGCCATGAAATTTAAAAGACACTTGCTCCTTGGAAGAAAAGCTATGACCAACCTAGACAGCATATTAAAAAGCAGAAATATTGTTTTGCTGACAAAGGTCTGTATAGTCAAAGCTACGGTTTTTCTGTAGTTATGAACAGATGTGAGAGCTGGAGCATAAAGAGGTCTGAGTGCTGAAGAACTGCTGCTTTCGAACTGTGGTGTTGGAGAAGACTCTTCAGATTCCCTTGGACTTCAGGGAGATCAAACCAGTCAATCCTAAAAGAAATCAATCCTGAATATTAATTGGAAGGAATGCTGATGAAACTGAAGCTCCAATACTTGGGCCACTTGATGCGAAGAGCCAACTCATTGAAAAAGACCCTGATGCTGGGAAAGATTGAAGGCAGGAGGAGAAGGGAGTGGCAGAAGATTAGATGGTTGGATAACATCACTGACTCACTGGACATGAATTTGAGCAAACTCCAGGAGATAGTGGAAGATAGAGAAGCCTAAGGTGCTACAATCCATGGGGTTGCAAAGATTCAGACATTACTTAGGGACAAAATGAGATAATGTACCCCCCTCTAGTGGCCTGTAGTTTACCTGCAACTACCATCTCCAGGTGCTGTACTGTTTTTATAAAGAGTGAAGCAAGATTCCAGTTACTTGGGGATGAATTGGGTAGCTGACAAGTTACTAAGATAAGATTCAGAAATATGGCGGGGGGTGGGGAATATTCAGAAATATGGCGGGGGGGAAAATATTCAGAAATATGGTGGCGGGAGGGGCCACGGGTCAGGATGAGGGCACAACAAAAGGCATAATAAGGAATAGGTTTATAAATAACATGTGAAGGCTGAAGCTGCCCACTTTCTGGAAATGGATGGAACTCATGATGAGAGCTTTGTGCAACGCAAGATGTTAGCCCTGAAAGCAAAGTCAGAATAGGAAAAACTAAAGTGAGTTATTCCTAAAACTTCAGTTCTTCTTGGTCAAGTCTGGCAAAGCTAAGGGCACAAATGGAAATAAGATCTCAGCTTAAAAAGTGGAGGGATTCAGGAAGCCAGAGATTTATACACAGGAGTCGATAGACCAAACAACGGAGGCAACACTTACTCACACAAAATAATGTTTAACAGAGACATCTGCTACCAGCAAAAGATTCTGGATGTATCCAGAGGTTTTTAGAACACAGAACTGTTTAGGTAGCAGGAAGGTAAGGTACAACAGCAAGGGAATGTGACTAGAATTTAGAATGCAATGGAGTAAATGCAATCAACTTCAGAGTTTTTGTAACCGTGTGCTCAGTCGCTAAGTATCTGACTCTTTGTCACCCGCTGTGGATTGTAGCCTGCCAGGCTCCTCTGCCTGTGGAATTTTCCAGGCAAGAATTCTGGAGTGGGTGACATTTCCTACTCCAGGGAGCTAAAGTAAACCCTGAGTGACGAGGTTCTTACTATCACCAAACCCATGAATGGCCGTTGGAAGGGGGCACAGACATAAACATCTCAATATTGAAAGATTTTTTAAACTTCAGATTCAGATTTAAGGAACATTCATTTAACACATAGTGTAGTCCAGGCACCAAATGAGCCCTTTCCATATATATTTAATGTGCATGTAATTAGGAAAGAACCAAATGAGCACTTTCCATATACGTTTAGACCTCACTGCCAGAAAAATCCCAAAACCCTGACAAAAGAGTTTTAATAATAACAGTAACAATAGTATGTTATTACTAGTAATAACAATTAAGTAAAAATATTAAACATAAGTAAGCAATGCAGAGAAAACAATTAGACCTATGCATGTTAGAATACATAACTTTTAAAATATTCTCCTGAGAACATCCTAGGCATTAAAGAACATAAACTATCCCAAGTGAAAGCACGTAAAATAAGACACAAAATTTAACTAACACATACTAATTTCAAGATCTTGCATAAGAATTCTAAGCTTCTTTGGAAGTATTCACAATGAATTTTAGACGTACATTCATTGCTGCATTTGAAAGGAATTGTACTTCTTGAAAAGCAACAGGAGTAGACTGCCCTCTAGAGTCTTGCTTGTATTTTTAATGCCAAATCAAGGGGAAATTGTTTTGACCATTTCTGGCTATGTTCGTTACAATCTAGAAATGTGGCAAATTTGTTTATTGCTTCTACAAAAAAAAAATTATGTATCTATAAAAATTAGTATAATTATTTCCCCCAACAGAAATCTTTTAATATTACTTATTTACATAGAATCAAAAAACTAAATTTTTTTTTAATGTATGCCTTTTTATTTTACTTTTGCTATGGTCTACACATACAACTTTATTTGAAGCAAATCTAATGCCAGTAAACTAGTTTCATCTTTTATTTAGACATGTTATTTGTTTATGCTGAGGCTGTCAAAAGGAACATTGGGAAAGAATTTCCAGACACAGCGTAGTGCAGAAAGGAGTACGTTTATTAAGAACAAAGAGCACAGGTAATGTCAGCACTGTGAGCGCAGTAGGCCAACAACTTCTGACAGGCCAGGGAGGGCCAACAGCTTTCGTGCGGTAGCAGCCAATTTTTATAGCCTCATGACAAAGAAAATTCCTGCTGGGAGGTTAGCATTAGATGATTGGTTAGAGTGCTAAACACTGACTTACCGGAGTGGATAGCTTTGCCTAATTTGGGTTCAGGGACCCTGTTAGTGATGACAGGGGAACTTTGACAACAGTTACAAAGGGGCTCAGTCAGCTTCAGAGGTGACCTTTGTTCTGGGCTCCTCTTCTGAGGCTTTGGTACAAGGCCTCGCACCCATGGCCTTGGGGCAGGACCCAAGAGTTTATATTAATATTAAATCCATTTCAATCTGTAAGCTCCCAAACTACTCTTTGTTAATGTAACATCTGAAGCCTCTACTTTATACTGTAACAATACACAAGAATAACTAATAAATACTTTTACAAATAAATGAATCAACCTACACTGATTAAAATAGAGTTGTGACTACAAATGGCCTGTTTAAGACACACAGGTCAGGATGAGGGCACAAAAAAAGGCATGATAGGAGCAGGTTTATAAACAACATGTGAAGGCTGGAGCTGCAGACTTTAAACCAGAAACTAAAATTCAGTCTAAAAGGATGAACAGTTTATTTCCTACAGTCTTAAAAAAGGTAGGCTTTGCTTTAACATCCAGCTATTCACTTTTCATCAATAACGTCAGGGATCCAATTTTCTTATCTCTAAAATGGGGATAATTTTGAAATCTGAGCTTGTTTAATATATTTTTATGGATCAAATGTGAAAATGTATAGTAGGACTTCATAAACTATAAAGAACTCTGTGTGTATACATGTGTGTGTATTATTTCTGTTCTCTATATAAAATTGAGAAGATTAGTGAGTTTGGCTAAGTAAGACCATGCTTAAAAGAAAACATCAAGCATTCTTCTGGTATAATCACAAGCCACTTTTCAAGATTTTTGGCAGTTTTCCCTCTTCGCACACATAGTAACTGTTCCTCAATTATAAATGTTTTACATATTCTTTGGAACATTTCCCCATGATCTTGCTCTTTTCACTTGAAATTCTTCCTAAGGAAGCTCCTTCCCTCCAATGTCTTCAAATACTTTCTACAGTCTGACAATACCTTTAATTTACCTCTACAAACCTACTTCCTAGAATCTGGATCAAAACTCCAGCTTCCAATTTCATACCTCCTTTACCCATAACATAAAGGACATCACCAGATGGTCATCACCAGATGGTCAACACCGAAATTAGATTGATTATATTCTTGCAGCCAAAGATGGAGAAGCTCTATACAGTCAGAAAAAAACAAGACCAGGAGCTGACTGTGGCTCAGATCATGAACTCCTTATTGCCAAATTCAGACTTAAATTGAAGAAAGTAGGGAAGACCACTAGACCATTCAGGTATGACCTAAATCAAATGCCTTATGATTATACAGTGGAAGTGAGAAATAGATTTAAGGGATTAGATCTGATAGAGTGCCTGATGAACTGTGGATGGAGGTTCATGACATTGTACAGGAGACAGGGATCAAGACCATCCCCAAGAAAAAGAAATGCAAAAAAGCAAAATGGCTGTCAGAGGAGGCCTTACAAATAGCTGTGAAAAGAAGAGAAGCAAAAAGGAAAGGAGAAAAGGAAAGATATAAGCATCTGAATGCAGAGCTCCAAAGAATAGCAAGGAGAGATAAGAAAGCCTTCCTCAGCAATCAGTGCAAAGAAATAGAGGAAAACAACAGAATGGGAAAGACTAGAGATCTCTTCCAGAAAAATAGAGATACCAAGGGAACATTTCATGCAAAGATGGGCTCGATAAAGGACAGAAATGGTATGGACCTAACAGAAGCAGAAGATATTAAGAAAAGGTGGCAGGAATACACAGAAGAACTGTACAAAAAAGATCTTCACGACCCAGATAATCACAGTGGTGTGATCACTCACCTAGAGCCAGACATCCTGGAATATGAACTCAAGTGGGCCTTAGAAAGCATCACTACGAACAAAGCTACTGGATGTGATGGAATTCCATTTGAGCTATTTCAAATCCTGAAAGATGATGCTGTGAAAGTGCTGCACTCAATATGCCAGTGAATTTGGAAAACTCAGTAGTGGCCACAGGACTGGAAAAGGTCAGTTTTCATTCCAATCCCAAAGAAAGGCAATGCCAAAGAATGCTCAAACTACCGCACAATTGCACTCATCTCACACGCTAGCAAAGTAATGCTCAAAATTCTCCAAGCCAGGCTTCAGCAATACGTGAGCCATGAAATTCCAGATGTTCAAGCTGGTTTTAGAAAAGGCAGAGGAACCAGAGATCAAATTGCCAAAATCCACTGGATCATGCAAAAAGCAAGAGAGTTCCAGAAAAACATCTATTTCTGCTTTATTGACTATGCCAAAGCCTTTGACTGTGTGGATCACAATAAACTGTGGAAAATTCTGAAAGAGATGGGAATACCAGATCACCTGACTTGCCTCTTGAGGAACCTATATGCAGGTCAGGAAGCAACAGTTAGAACTGGCCATGGAACAACAGACTGGTTCCAAATAGGAAAAGGAGTACATCAAGGCTGTATATTGTCACCCTGTTTATTTAACTTACATGCAGAGTACATCATGAGAAACGCTGGTCTGGAAGAAGCACAAGCTGGAATCAAGATTGCCAGGAGAAATATCAATAACCTCAGATATGCAGATGACACCACCCTTATGGCAGAAAGTGAAGAGGAACTGAAAAGCCTCTTGATGAAGGTAAAAGAGGAGAGTGAAAAAGTTGGCTTAAACTCAACATTCAGAAAACGAAGATCATGGCATCTAGTCCCATCACTTCATGGGAAATAGATGGGGAAACAGTGGAAACAGTGTCAGACTTTATTTTTTGGGGCTCCAAAATCACTGCAGATGGTGACTGCAGCCATGAAATTAAAAGACTTACTCCTTGGAAGGAAAGTTATGACCAACCTAGATAGCATATTAAAAAGCGGAGACATTACTTTGCCAACAAAGGTCCGTCTAGTCAAGGCTATGGTTTTTCCAGTGGTCATGTATGGATGTGAGAGTTGGACTGTGAAGAATGCTGAGCACTGAAGAATTGATGCTTTTGAACTGTGGTGTTGGAGAAGACTCTTGAGAGTCCCTTGGACTGCAAGGAGATCCAACCAGTCCATTCTGAAGGAGATCAGGCCTGGGATTTCTTTGGAAGGAATGATGCTGAAACTCCAGTACTTTGGCCACCTCATGCGAAGAGTTGACTCATTGGAAAAGACTCTGATGCTGGGAGGGATTGGGGGCTGGAGGAGAAGTGGACCTCAGAGGATGAGATGGCTGGATGGCATCACTGACTTGATGGACGTGAGTGTGAGTGAACTCCCGGAGTTGGTGATGGACAGGGAGGCCTGGCGTGCTGCAGTTCATGGGGTCGCAAAGAGTCGGACACGACTGAGTGACTGAACTGAACTGAACTGATCTGAAGGGAGATCAACCCTGAATATTCACTGGAAGGACTCATGCTGAAGCTGAATCTCCAGTATTTTGGTCATCTGATGTGAACAGACAACTCATTGGAAAGATTGAGGGCAGAAGAAGAAGAGAGCATCAGAGGATGAGATGGCTGGACGGCATCAATGATGCAATGAACATGAACTTGGGCAAATTCCAGGCCATGGTGAGGGACAGTGAGGCCTGGTGTGCTGCAGTCCATGGGGTCCCAAAGAGTCAGACAGGACTGGGTGACTGAACAACAACAACATATGCCATCATTAAGCTTCCCAGGTGACCATAGTGGTAAAGAACCCACCTGCCTATGCAGGATATATAAGAGACTCTGATTCAATCCCTGGGTCAGGAAGACTCCCCTGGAGGAGGAAATGGTAACCCACTCCAGTATTCTTGCCTGGAGAATCTCATGGACAGAAGACCCTGGCAGGCTATAGTCCATAGGGTCGCAAAAAGTTGGACACAACTGAAATGACTTAGCACATACGCCGTCATCTAGCTTCAGATATTCTGGAATCCTGTCATTCCCATTTTCTTCAGGCAGCCACAGATGGCAGTGTCCAACTGTCAACCGCAGCTTGAGAGGGCAGCCATGACAACCTCTCAAAGATATCGATGCCTCCCTCAACAGCACATTCCATATTGCTTTAGTGAATGGCATGCTTTCTGGGCTCTCCAGGAAATAGAGGCAGGGATGGGTTCTCTAGTCTCTCATAATAAACCTGTTCCAACATGCCAACCTCCGTGAACTTCTGACTCCATTCCTCAATATTCTGTCAAGGAAGTTTTGGTTTCTACACCTAGCTTCAAAAAGCTACCACAAAGACCATCGGGGTGGGCCCCAGGTGTCTTTGAGAGTTTGTTAAACGTTGAGTCATGAGAAAATAAAGACAAGTCAGTAAACTCTCCACTTTCCAGCCTTATATTCTGCACAAGCCTGAGACCAAGCCCCTTAAGGGCTACAACTACACATGTTCCCAGTTCCAGCTGGTACATCATATCCAGATCCTATATTTCTTTGAAAAGTAAACTATTCCCCCAGGCCTTCCATCTTAGTTATGCTTAGATTTGACACTTGAGTCTCATCTCTAGGCAATAAAGGAAAGGAATACATCTTAAGGAGGAAAAGCATCATTTTTCAAGGCATTTGGCTCTGTTGAGGTCTCTCATGTAGGTAAAGAGATTCTGCTCTTTTCTAGCACGTGGATAGGTGGCAATTCTGCCAGGCTAAGAGAATTAAGAGTTTAAAAATCTCTGGCACATCCAACCAGTTTCCTCATCCTATTTGTCAAGTCCTCGCTCTCAGGGCCCTGACTCCAACTTAGACCTGTCTTGGCTCTTCTCTCCACCTCTTTTGCATCTTGTCTACCGTCACAATTCAGTTCCAATCTCAGTCCAGTCTCTGGCCCTAAGAGATGAGAGTCACTTTAGACACTGCTGTGAAGGCCTTCTGGCTCTCAGTGGCCTGAGTTGGTAATTGGCTGATCTGAGCCTGTGATCCTCCTTCTTCGAGACATCCAAAGCAGTTAACATAGTCCAGACAATATACAATCCTCATCACCCCTACGTCACTTAATGACTAGAACTACCCAGTATTCTGCCTCTACCTGTTGCACACCCAGTCCACGACAGGTGAGCTTCTTAGCCACACTGACACCACATCATGCCACGAGTTATCCTCATTTCACTTAGCACCAATACATCACTTTTCTCCTAAAAAAAAAAAAAAAAAAAAAACTTAGACACCTGAAGTACATATTTATGTAGCAAAACAACATTGGTTATAATTAAAATCTCTGAAAATCTAAATGATTTGACTTGATCGTACTTTTATCAGCCAGCCAGCTTGAGGTTTATTTATAGTACACATTCTATAACTTCATTTTCAAACCATTTTAATGTGTTTGAACTGAGAAAAAAATACAAGAAAATCATCATTTATCTATTTGGGGTGAGCCTGTGTCAGAGTTATAAACTGACAGCAAGTGAAGTGAATCAGGCTCCTCTCTTCTCGTGCCCTAGGATGAGATGTTAACTTTTACACAAAATGAAAATGATCCTTTAAAATGTCCTTTCTCTTAGTCTTCAAAGAGTATCTGCACCTAAAATATAAGACATAACTAACAGAAATTCAAATAATCTTTTAACTACATTGCTTTTGCTGCTGCTGCTGCTAAGTCACTTCAGTCGTGTCCGACTCTGTGCGACCCCATAAACAACAGCCCACCAGGCTTCCCCGTCCCTGGGATTCTCCAGGCAAGAACACTGGAGTGGGTTGCCATTTCCTTCTCCAATGCATGAAAGTGAAAAGTGAAAGTGAAGTCGCTCAGTCGTGTCTGACTCCTAGCGACCCCATGGACTGCAGCCTACCATGCTCCTCCATCCATGGATTTTCCAGGCAAGAGTACTGGAGTGGGGTGCCATCGCTTTCTCCACTAACTACATTAGGCATGGCAAATAAAATTTTCTGTATCTATTCTTAAATTATATATTTTCATTATATTTAAAAACTTGAAAATAGCTTAAAAACACATGTTAGTTTCATCCTATTTAATGTTTTTGAGTATTTATACAGTAAGTCCTGGAATGTATACCAAAATGTAGTACTGCTAGACCTAGGATGGTATGATTACAGCTAGTCGTCATTTTCTTCTTTCATCTTATCTATGGTTTCTAAATATTTTGCAATGAAAACGTATTATGTGTAGTAAAAAAAAAAAAAAAAGCTATTTTGCAACCAGATTTAGAATGCCAAACAGTTGCTTGAGACAAGTGATGTGTCATTTATATTCTACTACCCTTTCAGTTTAGTTCAGTTGCTTAGTCATGTCGGACTCTTTGTGACCCCATGAACCGCAGCACGCCAGGCCTCCCTGTCCATCACCAACTCCCAGAGTTTACCCAAACCCATGTCCATTGAGTTGGTGATGACATCCAACCATCTCATCCTCTGTCATCCCCTTCTCCTCCTGCCCTCAATCTTTCCCAGCATTAGGGTCTTTTCAAATGAGTCAGCTCTTCGCATTAGGTGGCCAAAGTATTGGAGTTTCAGCTTCAACATTAGTCCTTCCAATGAACACCCAGGATTGATCTCCTTTAGGATGGACTGGTTGGATCTACTGCCCTTTACCTACCAAATAGTCCCATTTAGTCCTCTTATTTCACACTATTACAAATATAAATCTCCAGTGATGACAGTGTCAGCTCTAACAACAAAACTGATTTGGACAAAAGATATGTAAGAAATATTACCAAAACTCAGCAAAATTTTGAAGTGAAAGAATTTATTTTATGCTGCTACCCTCTTTCTTCATTCTGTGTATCTTTCACTATCGCACTCTAATCTTAATCACCAAATAAACAATGTTCTTGAGCTCATAGATCTCCTATGATATCAGAAAAGAAAAAGCTCTCTGAAAAATTTATATTTTCATAAGCATAACATCCTTCTAGGATAATCATATTTTAAAAGAAATATTAATTATGAAAAGAGTGAAATTTCAAGCATTAGTAGGAGACATAACTTTTGCTCCTAATGCTTCTGTAATCAGACCATGTAGTGGGGGGCCCAGATGATAAAACCATTTTTAAGTTTAGCTGTCTTTTTTTGTAAATGGATGATCATCAATAATAGTGTGGTGGTGCAGTGGCTTCCTTATCAAAGAATATCTACTGTGTGACCTTGGAAAGATTAGTCAAGACTTATGAGCCTGAGTTTTTGCCTCTGTAAACAGGGATAATATTTATCTTGCAAGGCTATTATGAAAGGAACAGTAATGAGATAATGCATGTATTATAGTGCCTAGCATATAAGTAGGATCTTAGTGGGGAAAAAAGTTTTTTATGCCTTTCTTCCTGGTTAATTTTGTAGAGCTGCCATAACAAAGTACCATGAATTTTGTAGCTTAAGACAACAGAAATTTATTCTCTTACATTTCTGGAACCAGAAGTCCAAAATCAATGTGGCAACAAGATTGATTACTTCTGGAGGTTCTGAAGGAGGCTCTGTTCAGTGCTTCTCTCCTAGATTCTGATGATCACCAGCAATCATTGCCATTCCTTGGCTTGCAGCTGCATCACTCCATTTTTAAACTCCATCATGGTATGGCTTTCTCCCTGTGTGCGGCTGTGTCTGCATGTTGCCTTCTAATAAGGACACTGGTCAGTGGGTTTAGAGCCTACCCTAATCCAGTATAATATCATCTTAACTTGATTATATCTGCAAAGACCTTATTTCCAAATATGACCACATCCCCCAGGTACCAGAGGTTATCTTTTTGGTGTATACAATCCAACACATGACACCTCCTGGTTTCATAATGACATAAGATTCTTCCCTACCATAACTAAGAGATTAGTTCAAGTGAAAATAACTGAAGGAATGGGACTCTGTTAACAAAGTGAGCAAGAACACTGTAGAAGCAGTTCAACACAGTGATAAATGTTTGCCGTTGTTGTTCAGTCAATAAGTCATGTGTGACTCTTTATGATGCCACAGACTGCAGCACGCCAGGCTCCTCTTTCCTCCACTATCTCCCGGAGTTTGCTCAGATACAAGTTCATTGAGTTGGTGATGCTCTGTAATCATCTCATCCCCTGCTGCCCCTTCTCCTTTCGCCTTCACTCTTTCCCAGCATCAGAGTCTTTTCCAATGAGGCAGCTCTTCGCATCAGGTGGCCAACGTATTGGAGCTTCAGCTTCAGCATCTGTCCTTCCGATGAATATTCAGGGTTGATTTCCTTTAGGATTGACTGGTTTGATCTCCCAGCAGCCAGGACCACAATTCAAAGCACCAATTCTTTGGTGCTCAGCCTTCTTTATGGTTCAACTCTTACATCCATATATAACTACTGGAAAGACCATAGCTTTAACTATATAGACTTTTGTTGGCAAAGTGATGTCTCTGCTTTTAATATGCTGTCTAGGTTTGTCATAGCTTTCCTTCCAAGGAGCAAGTGTCTTTTAATTTCCTGGTTCAGTCATCATCCACAGTGATATTGGTGCCCAAGAAAGTAAAGCCTGTCACTGTTTCCACTTTTCCCCCTCCTATTTGCCATGAAGTGTTGGGACCAGATGCCGTGATCTTAGTTTTCTGAATGTTGACTTTCAAGCCAGTTTTTTCATTCCCCTTTTTCACCCTCATGAAGAAGTTCTTTAGTCACCCTTCAATTTCTGCCATTAGAGTGGTATCATCTGCATTTCTGAGGTTGTTGATATTTCTCCTGGCAATCTTGATTCCAGCTTGTGATTCATCCAGCCTGGCATTTCACATGATGTGCTCTGCTTGGAAGTTAAGTAAACAGGGCGACAATATACAGAGTGGTCATACTCCTTTCTCAGTTTGGAACCAGTCAGTTGTTTCTTGTCCAGTTCTGTTGCTTCTCGGCCTGCATACAGGTATCTCTGGAGACAGGTAAGGTGGTCTGATACTCCTATCTCTTTAAGAATTTTTCACAGTCGGTTGTGATCCACACAGTCAAAAACTTCCCAGGTGGCACTAGTGTTAAAGAACCTGCCTGCAAATTCAGGAGATATAAGAGAGGCAGTTCTGATCCCTGGGTCAGGAAGATTCCCTGGAGGAGGGCATGGCAACCCACTCCGGTATTCTTGCCTGGAGAATCCCACGGACAGAGGAGCCTGGCAGGCTACAGTCCAGAGGGTCACAAAGAGTCAGACAGGAATGAAGTGACTTAGCTGGCATGCAAGCAGGGTGACAATATACAGCATTGTACTCATTTCCCAGTTTGGAAACAGTCATTTGTTCCTTCTCTGGTTCTAACTATTGTTTCTTGACCTGCATACAAGTTTCTCTTCGGACAGGTAAGGTGGTCTGATACTGCCAGCTCTTTAAGAATTTTCCGCGGTTTGGTGTGTCCACACAGTCAAAGGCTTTGGCATAGTTAGTGAAGAAGTGGATGTTTTTCTGGAATTCCCTTGCTTTGTTCATGTTTGCTGCTGCTGCTGCTGCTAAGTCACTTCAGTCGTGTCCGACTCTGTGTGACCCCATAGATGGCAGCCCACCAGGCTCCTCCGTCCCTGGGATTCTTCAGGCAATGTTTGCTATGTTGTGCTAAATCCAAGAATGCACAAACAGTGGCATGTTCTCTTAGTCATTCAGCTTTGTGTCAGATTTAAAGGCAATATTGTTTTTGACACTGTATACCCATTAGTTTTCTTTTTTTACTGCCATTTCCCTCTCATTCTTAACTCCTGCTAGGCTATACTTTCAAATATTAGCAAATCCCTTTTCCCATTTTGAAGAAGGACTAAACCTCTCCAAGTACTCACTGCAAGCCTCTAAACTATTGACAGGGTCTGGAACATGGGATCAGGAAAAGAGCTCACTTCTCACTACTCATTCTTTTCATTTATTTGAACTTATCATGTATCTGGCCTCCCTGGTGGCTCAGTGGTAAAGAATCCACCTGCTAAAGCAGGAGACTTGGGTTTGATCCCTGGGTCAGGAAGATCCCCTGCAAAAGGAAATGGCAGTTTTCTTGCCTGGAGAATCCCATGGACCATTGGAGCCTGGTGGGCTACAGTCCATGGGGGTCACAAAAGAGTTGGACACAACTAAGCAACTAAACAATGACAACAATCATCTGTCTATATTACTTATACAAAATAATTTTATTTTAAAAATCACCTGATATCTACCAATTTATACCATCTGTTATTATATTTGTAAGTTCCATCTACCTAGAAGAAGCTACTTGCATAGTATAATAGCCTCATAAATTTCCAGACCTCATGAATATTTCCTTTGTGGTTACTATTATCCTTCTTTTGTTAGAAAATTTGTCATCAGTCAATGAAATGTGGATGATAGGAATAGAGTCAGTGTGAAAGGCTGTGAAATCCTTGAGTAAATCTATTAACTGGCATGTTTTCCATTTGTTCCCTCTTTTAACTGAGAAGATACACAGCTTCATAGAAATATAAGGACAGCCTGAAGCAGACAAGAAACATATGCCAGATTATAAATGACAGTTCATAATATAAAATAAAACTAATTCAAAAACAATTTAATTTGCACATAAATTGTAGGAAAATGACAGATTCATCCTCTGAAATCAGTTCAGAATTGCACAAAATAAGACTATATAAAAGGGCATCCCTTCAATTCCAGAAAGCTGTATTATTTAATGCAAATATAAGAGATATGTTTATGAACTCTTTCTACTCATGTGGTAGTGAAGCAGCTATATGAAAAACTTTATCTGAAGGCAAAAGTCCTGGGTTGAATTTTCAGTTCTGCCTAATCCCAATGTAGGCCTTACTTCCTACCCTACAACAGTGTTGCTAAGCTTAAACACATGGTGTGACACCTTGTAAACTATAAAATGCTAATAAAATGTAGGTACTGCTAATAATCTCTCTCCCATGACCCACCCATCTTGGGTTGCCCCACAGGCATGGCTTAGTTTCATTGAGTTAGACAAGGCTGTGGTCCTAGTGTGATTAGATTGACTAGTTTTCTGTGAGTATGGTTTCAGTGTGTTTGCCCTCTGATGCCCTCTTGCAACACCTACTGTCTTACTTGGGTTTCTCTTGCCTTGGGCGTGGGGTATCTCTTCACGGCTGCTCCAGCAAAGCGCAGCCATTGCTCCTTACCTTGGACAAGGGGTATCTCCTCACCGTCGCCCTTCCTGACCTTCAACGTGGGATAGCTCCTCTAGGCCCTCCTGCGCCTGCACAGCCACGGCTCCTTGGATATGGGGTTGCTTCTCCCGGCCGCCACCCCTGGCCTCGGGCGTAGGGGCATGGGGTAGCTCCTCCCAGGCACCGCCCCTGACCTTGGACACGGAGTAACTCATCTCGTCACTGCCCCTGACCTCGGACGCTGGGTATCTCCTCTCAGCTGCCCCCCTGACCTCCGGACATTCAATATCACAGTAATCCAAGTCTATGCCCCAACCAGTAACGCTGAAGAAGCTGAAGTTGAATGGTTCTATGAAGACCTACAAGACCTTTTAGAACTAACACCCAAAAAAGATGTCCTTTCATTATAGGGGACTGGAATGCAAAAGTAGGAAGTCAAGAAACACCTGGAGTAACAGGCAAATTTGGCCTTGGAATACGGAATGAAGCAGGGCAAAGACTAATAAAGTTTTGCCAGGAAAATGCACTGGTCATAACAAACACCCTCTTCCAACAACACAAGAGAAGACTCTATACATGGACATCACCAGTGCCCCCCCTGACCTTGGGACATCCAATAGCACAGTAATCCAAGTCTATGCCCCAACCAGTAATGCTGAAGAAGCTGAAGTTGAACGGTTCTATGAAGACCTACAAGACCTTTTAGAACTAACACCCAAAAAAGATGTCCTATTCATTATAGGGGACTGGAATGCAGAAGTAGGAAGTCAAGAAACACCTGGCTGCTGCTGCTGCTGCTGCTAAGTCACTTCAGTCGTGTCCGACTCTGTGCGACCCCATAGATGGCAGCCCACCAGGCTCCCCCGTCCCTGGGATTCTCCAGGCAAGAACACTGGAGTGGGTTGCCATTTCCTTCTCCAATGCGTGAAAGTGAAAAGCGAAAGTGAAGTCGCTCAGTCGTGTCCGACTCTTAGCGACCCCATGGACTGCAGCCCTCCAGGCTCCTCCGTCCATGGGATTTTTCCAGGCAAGAGTACTGGAGTGGGATGCCATTGCCTTCTCCAAGAAACACCTGGAGTAACAGGCAAATTTGGCCTTGGAATACAGAATGAAGCAGGGCAAAGACTAATAGAGTTTTGCCAGGAAAATGCACTGGTCATAACAAACACCCTCTTCCAACAACACAAGAAAAGACTCTATACATGGACATCACCAGATGGTCAACACCGAAATCAGATTGATTCTATTCTTTGCAGCCAAAGATGGAGAAGCTCTATACAGTCAGCAAAAACAAGACCAGGAGCTGACTGTGGCTCAGACCATGAACTCCTTATTGCCAAATTCAGACTTAAATTGAAGAAAGTAGGGAAAACCACTAGACCATTCAGGTATGACCTAAATCAAATCCCTTATGATTATACAGTAGAAGTGAGAAATAGATTTAAGGGACTAGAGCTGATGGAGTGCCTGATGAACTATGGAATGAGGTTCGTGACATTGTACAGGAGACAGGGATCAAGACCATCCCCATGGAAAAGAAATGCAAAAAAGAAAAATGGCTGTCTGGGGAGGCCTTACAAATAGCTGTGAAAAGAAAAGAAGCGAAAAGCAAAGGAGAAAAGGAAAGATATAAACATCTGAATGCAGAGTTCCAAAGAATAGCAAGAAGAGACAAGAAAGCCATCTTCAGAGATCAATGCCAAGAAATAGAGGAAAACAACAGAACGGGAAAGACTAGAGATCTCGTCAAGAAAATCAGAGATACCAAAGGAACAGTTCATGCAAAGATGGGCTCGATAAAGGACAGAAATGGTATGGACCTAACAGAAGCAGAAGACATTAAGAAGAGATGGCAAGAATACACAGAAGAACTGTACAAAAAAGATCTTCACGACCCAGATAATCACGATGGTGTGATCACTGACCTAGATCCAGACATCCTGGAATGTGAAGTCAAGTGGGCTTTAGAAAGCATCATACGAACAAAGCTAGTGGAGGTGATAGAATTCCAGTTGAGCTATTTCAAATCCTGAAAGATGATGCTGTGAAAGTGCTGCACTCAATATGCCAGTGAATTTGGAAAACTCAGCAGTGGCCACAGGACTGGAACAGATCAGTTTTCATTCCAATCCCAAAGAAAGGCAATGCCAAAGAATGCCCAAACTACCACACAATTGCACTCATCTCACACACTAGTAGAGTAATGCTCAAAATTCTCCAAGCCTGGCTTCAGCAATATGTGAACCGTGAACTTCCTGATGTTCAAGCTGGTTTTAGAAAAGGCAGAGGAACCAGAGATCAAATTGCCAACATCAAAAAACATCTATTTCTGCTTTATTGATCAAGCCAAAGCCTTTGACTGTGTGGATCACAGTAAACTGTGGAAAATTCTGAAAGAGATGGGAATACCAGACCACCTGACCTACCTCTTGAGATATCTGTAGGTCAGGAAGCAACAGTTAGAGCTGGACATGGAACAACAGACTGGTTCCAAATAGGAAAAGGAGTACATCAAGGCTGTATATTGTCACTCTATTTATTTAACTTATATGCAGAGTACATCATGAGAAACGTTGGACTGGAAGAAACACACGCTGGAATCAAGATTGCTGGGAGAAATATCAATAACCTCAGATATGCAAATGACACCACCCTTATGGCAGAAAGTGAAGAGGAACTAAAAAGCCTCTTGATGAAGATGAAAGTGGAGAGTGAAAAAGTTGGCTTAAAGCTCAACATTCAGAAAACGAAGATTATGGCATCCGGTCCCATCACTTCATGGGAAATAGATGGGGAAACAGTGGAAACAGTGTCAGACTTTATTTTTCTGGGCTCCAAAATCATTGCAGATGGTGACTGCAGCCATGAAATTAAAAGACGCTTACTCCTTGGAAGGAAAGTTATGACCAACCTAGATAGCATACTGAAAAGCAGAGACATTACTTTGCCAACAAAGGTCCGTCTAGTCAAGGCTATGGTTTTTCCTGTGGTCATGTATGGATGTGAGAATTGGACTGTGCAGAAGGCTGAGTGCTGAAGGATTGATGCTTTTGAACTGTGGTGTTGGAGAAGACTCTTGAGAGTCTCTTGGACTGCAAAGAGATCCAACCAGTCCATTCTGAAGGAGATCAGCCCTGGGATTTCTTTGGAAGGAATGACGCTTAAGCTGAAACCCAGTACTTTGGCCACCTCATGCAAAGAGTTGACTGATTGGAAAAGACTCTGATGCTGAGAGGGATTGGGGGCAAGAGGAGAAGGGGACGACAGAGGATGAGATGGCTGCATGGCATCACTGACTCGATGGACGTGAGTCTGAGTGAACTCCGGGGGTTGGTGATGGACAGGGAGGCCTGGCGTGCTGCGATTCATGGGGTGGCAAAGAGTCAGACATGCCTGAGGGACTGATCTGATCTGATCTGACTGCTAATAATATGCACATCTCCCAAAGGTAAGATAAAATACCTTTAAAATGATTTTTTCTGTCATTTTAGGGTTTTCTAAGCTGCTCATCATTTTTTAATATATTTATTTATTTTTGGCTGTGCTGGGTCTTCATTGCTGCATGAGTTTTTCTCCAGCTGCAGCAAGTGGGGGCTACTCTCTAGCTGACGTGCATGAGTGTCCCATCGTGGTGGCTTCTCTTGCTGTGGAGCACAGGCTCCAGGGTGCGTGGGCTCAGTAGCTGTGTCTCTCCGGCTCCAGAGCGCAGGCTCAGTAGTCGTGGTGCGTGGGCTTAGTTGCCCTGCAGCATGAGGGATCTTCCCTCACCAAAGGCGGAACCCATGTCTCCTACATTGGCAGACAGACTCCTTACCACTGAGCCCCCAGGGCAGCGCTGTCATAATTTTTTAAAACATTCTATGTATTCCACCTAGAAGAGAAAAAAATTATGCCAGGGATCTATTCCTGACTAAGAGCAAGACAATATCAAAACTCTGGGACAAATCACCAGAAATATTATGAATATGGCTATGTATGTGATTGAATGTGTGTGTCCATATGGCTTTGAATATAGCTGGAAAGCTTAAAACTAGTGAAACCCAGAAGTTCTTGGGTTAAAATTCATCAATTATCCAAATACTATGCTGCTAAGTCACTGCAGTCGTGTCCGACTCTGTGCGACCCCATAGACAGCAGCCCACCAGCCTCCCCCATCCCTGGGATTCTCCAGGCAAGAACACTGGAGTGGGTTGCCATTCCCTTCTCCAATCCAAATACTATGAGGCACATGGAAAAGATAGTCCCGAGCTTACCCAAGAAATAAGGCTAAAATCAAACTATCAAGTTAAGGTACATGGAAGTTTTAAGGTATGTGCAAATATTTGGAAAAGAGAAAGATTTGTTCACACTCATAAAATGATGTTATAAAGCCAGCAAAAAAAAGTTTTTCTGAGACAATGGAAAAAGGAAAGTGATGCTTTACATATGATTATGTAGTAGCTGTGATATAATCCTAAAATGATCCCCAATAACCCCTAACTCTTGGTTACTCCTCTCCCTTAAGTGTGTGTAGAACCTGTGACTATGATGAGATATTATTCCAGTGATTATAGTACATTATCTGGCAAAAAGAGTTTTTCAGATGTAATCAAGGTTCCAAATCAGAACATGAAGATTACTTTGGGTGGTTCTAACCTAATCAGGTGATCCTTTAAAAGCAAAAATTTTCTCTGGTTGATTTAGGATAAAAGAAGCCATGTTGTGAATTGCCTACAGAAAAGAATGACTTTCCGTTGTTTAGCGTTGTCCTCGGTCAACAGCTAGCAATAATATGAGGACCTCAATCCCGAAGCTGCAAGGAACTGAATTCTGTCAATAACCTCAATGAGAACTGTGGCACAACCGATATCTTCATTGCAGCCCTTTGAGTTCTGAGTGGAAAATCCAGCTAACCTGTGCCAGACTCCTGACCTACAGAAATTCTAAGATAATAAATTACTGTTGTTATAAGCCGCTAAATTTATGAAAACTTTTGCAGAGCAATTGAAAACTAATACAGAAGCGAAACTACAGAATTTGCCTTCCCTCTCTTAATGCCTAGTTTGAAGAACCACGGTTTATGAAGAAGACAAGCGCAAAAACATAGCATGTGAATGAAATGTTTACCATTTGAATGCTTATGCCTGGTTGGTCGGTATTAATAGCTGTTTAAAAATAGCAATTTTGTTATAAATCTATTCTCCTCAGTCATGGGGTAATTCCCTCATGTTTAACAAAGAGATTAGAAAGATTCTTTATTGTTTTAAAAAGATTCTTAAATATCAAGTTGACACCTACTCTGGATAATTTAAGATGTTACCATGCAAGCTGTAATCACTTTACACTTAAGCATATAATTTTCTAAGATGTTTTTATGCTCAACAGAAATGCTCTTACCCAATGCATGTCCATATACCAAACAGAATAATGAAAATTAAATCAGCAATTATTTAACAAATACCTTCTATATACCAGATACAAGGTTAAGTTCTAGAATCACATATTCCCAATCATTGTGTATATTTAGGAACTTCACAGTTAATGGTGAATCATAAAAACATTACCATTAAAATTGGAGACATAATACTGCTTATCACTACACTATTTGACATAGTACTAGACATTGTCCTTACTCATAAAGAAAGGTAAGAAGAAATAAAAGATGGAAGTATTGGAAAGGAGAGGGGGGAAAGTGGCATTATTATCAAACAATATAGCTGTCTACATGAAAGTCCTCTAAGAGATTAATAAATCATTACAATTAATTAAATATAAGTTACCAAATGCATTCCTAAACACTGCCAATAATTAGCTGAAACATAGAATTTTAAGTGATATTATTTGTAATGTCACAAAAAATATCTAAGGAACCTAGAAACAAATCTGGCAGAGGATATGTAAGACACTACAAAGATTGTGGAAAAGAAAGCTAAATAACACAAGGACAGAGATTCTTCCCAAATCAGTCAATAAAACTGTTACAATACCAACCAAAAATTCAGAGAATTTTTTATGAATTTGACAAGCTGGTTCTAAAAAGAATTTATATGGAAAGCCAAAGATCATTTTGAAAACAAAATTGAACATGGGGAGGGCTTACTCTATCTCGTATCAGGCTTATTATATAGTTTCAGATGGTGTGATATGCCCTAAGAAGTACAAATAGAACAGAATGGAGAACCAAGGAACATATATGTCTTGGGAAACAATGTTGCACAGTGAAGAAAAGTTAAAGTAGAAAAAAAAAATGCTGGAATAGCAGAAAAATAGATCCAAGATCATTAAAAGCCTGCATATTAAAAGCAAAGCTTTAAACTTTTTGAGGAAAAACACAGAAGACGTCAAGAAATTTTAAAACTTTTTACAAATTATCCATGACATTTTTCACATAACTAGAACAAATTATCCTAAAACTTATATGGAACCAGCAAAGACCCAGAATTGCCCAATCAGTTATGAGAGAAGAGAACAAAGCACAAAGCATCACCCTCTCGGGCTTTAGACAACACCACAAAGCTACAATAATCCAAATAGTGTGGTATTGGCACAAAAACAGACTTATAGACCAATGGAACAAAACAGATAGCCCAGAAGTAAGCCCACACACCTACGGTCAATTAATGTTCAACAAAGGAGGCAAAAACGCACAATGGGGAAAAGACATTCTCTTCAACAAGTGGTGTCAGGAAAGTTGGACAGTCACATGCAAATCAGTGACGTTAGAGCAAACCCTCACACTATACACAGAAATAAATTCAAAATAATTTAAAGGCTTAAATATATATGACATGACACCGTAAAACTCCTATAAGAGAACAAAGGCAAAGCATTCTCTGACATAAATCATAGCAATGTTTTCTTAAGCCAGTCTCCCTAGCCAATAGAAATAAAAGCAAAAGTAAGCAAACAGGACATAATCAGATGCATAAATTTTTGCACAGTAAAAAATAAATAAAATTTTTATAAAATAAAGAAAGAAAATGAGAAAGACAACCTACAGACTGGAAGAAAATATTTACAAGTGCTATGACCAACAAGGGTTTAATTTCCAAACAGGTCATACAATTCAATAGTGAAAAACAACACAATTGGAAAATGGGGAGAAGACCTAAACAGACACTTTTCCAAAGAAGACATACAAATGGTCAATAATCACATGAAAAGATGCTCATCAGTGCTAATTATTAGAGAAATGCAAATCAAAACCACAGTTGGCAAAACTAATACAATTATGTAAAGTTTAAAAATAAAATAAAATTAAAAAAAAAAAAAAACCACAGTGAGATACCACCTTATACCAGTCAGAATGGCCATCATCAAAAAGTCTGTAAGTAATAAATGTTGGAGAGGGTTTGGAGGAAACGGGACCCTCTTACACTGTTGGGAGGAATATGAATTGATGCAGCCATTATGGAAAACAGTTTGGAGGTTCCTCAAAAAACTAAAGTTGCCATATGATCCTGGCATGCTGTAGTCCCTGGGGCCACAAAGAGTTGGACATAACTGAGCAACTGAAGAACAACAACATGCTCGAGAAACCTCTCTCCTAGGCACATATCCACACAAAACTATCATTCGGAAAGATACATACATGCCTTTGTTCATAGCAGCACTATCTGCAATAGCCAAGATATGGAAACATGCTAAATGTCCATCAGTAATGAATGGATAAAGATGATGTGGTATGTATATAATGGAATATTACTCAGTCATAAAAAAGAATGAAATCGTGTCATTTGCAGCAACATGGATAGACGTAGCAGTTGTCATATTTAGCTAGGAAAATCAGAAAGAGAAAGACAAATACCACATATCATTTATATGTGGAATCTAAAATACAATACAAACAAACATATCTACAGTACAGAAATGGACTCAAAGACATAGAAAACAGATTTAGAGACATAGAGAACAGATTTGTGGTTGCCAAGGGGGGAAAGGATGGAGAAGGAAGGATTTAGAAGTTTGGGATTAGCAGATGCAAACTATTATATGTGGGATGGATAAACAACAAGGTAACTACTCTGTATAGCATGGGGAACTATATTCACTATCCTGTGAGGAATCATGATGAGAAAAAATATATATATATGCATAAATGAATCACTTCAGTGTACGACAGAAATTAACACAACATTGTAAATCAACTATACTTCAATAAAATTAAGAAAAAAAAGAAATTTGAACTCTAAGTTAATTGACAATTTCCCCCAAAGAAGCTATTCTAGACCGAAGAGACTAACTGATCTTTAATATGCAAAATCCTCCCACCCTAGCCCCACCATTTACCAAATCACAAAGAAAGATCAGTTCTCAAAAAGAGAAGTTATTCTTTCTCAGTTGTGTTTTTAAGGCATAGTTTTTGTTATCATACTATGGCCAGTGGTCTCAGGTGCTCCTGTGTCATGGATTAAAGTGATGAGAGTTGTTTTAACAACATCTGAAGCATTTTTCAAACCCACAGCACCTTTTGAAAATATTCCCATCAGCCAACCAATATGTGTTGAATCTTTTCCATAGTTTTAATGTTCAAGAAGAAAATTAAATGATTGTTTTGGTTTGCTTTCTATTTTCAGTCTTTTCTCTAACTTCACTTTACATGTTAATTTCACACTTTAAAACAACGGCCTCCACTAGACTATTTTTCCTTTTTAGAAACATGCTATTTCACTCTTTTTTTCTTGGTTAAGGATTTTAAATGAAGTCACCCCACAACCATATTTTCTTTATCAATAATTCTTTCTACAGTCTCTTACATTTTTAATTTTATTCCCACCCCCTCATTGAAATAATACTCTAAAAAATCTTCATGATTTCCTCACCATCGAATCCAATAGTAATTTCTCAACACTCAGTTTTCTTGACCTCTCTACAGTCTCTCTTGTTGTTAAACCTATTTCTTACTAACACTTTGTTTCAAAGACTTGATAATTCTTCCTTCTAAATATTTCTTCTCTCAAAATCTTCCTTTCTATTTTTACTGTTAGTGCCTCAGTGGAACAGTTCTCCATTGCACTATTATGAGTGGTTTTCACTCTGCTTATCTCTCTCTTTTTAATCTATTTTTTGATGCCACCATGAAAATAATCTCCCACTTAGGTCCACCTCATAGGTAACTCTTCTGTTTTGAAAAAATCCAAGGTTCCTTTCATTTGTTCCCACCTAACACTATTTAACCAAATTATAAGAAATAGTATTTCTCAATCCAGAGGATGAGATGGTTGGATGGCATCACTGACTCAATGAACATGAGTTTGAGCAAACTTTGGGAGATGATGAAGGACAGGGAAGTCTAGCATGCTGCAGTCCATGAGGTCGCAAAGAGTTGGACACAACTGAGCAACTGAACAACAACAAATTTCTCAATCCTAGGTGGACAAGAAAGTCCCTGAGGAGCTTTAAAAATATATGGATTCCTCAGTCCCACAGCAGCACAGGTAAATCAGACTTTCAGACTGGAGCTCAGTGATCAGTATTTTTAAAGAGGTTGCCAAGTGACTGCAATGTGCTGCCAAGGTTGAGAATCAGTGGACTGGAACTAGATCAAGTCAAAGTTAGAAGATACTGTCCTAGGCCTAGGGCATTGGTGCACCACAATCACCCAGGGAAGCTTGTTAACATTCCTGAATTTCAGGTTAGTGAATTATAACTTTCGGTGGAGGTTTCTGAGGATTTCTATTTTTAGCAAGCTTTCTAGGTATCATTATTTAGCCAAAATGGTCCTGGTTGAGTGACAAGCATTGGAAACCAATCACCTAGCAATGTTTCTCAGTCTTTAATGTGCGTATAAACCACATGAGAAATCTTGTAAAAACTGTTGTTTTAATTCATTAAATGTAGGATACAATCTGAAATTCTGTATTTCTAATAAGCTCTCAGTTAATGGCTATACTGCTGGTCTATGATTCACACTTTTGAGTACTGTTAAAGAAAAAATATATATTCAATGACATTTATTAAAACACAATAAGGAAGACTTTATTCAAGGGTGGCAGAAGGAGATCATCAAGATGTGTACAGGGACCGCGAATATAGAATATTGAGTCGGGGAGAGAGTCTGGCTCAACTCTGTGTACAGCTTGGGCAAGAGGGTATTTATGGCCAAAGAGTTGGGTGGGAATAAGTGGATGGAAAATTACTGAAAGGAAACATCAGGGATTATAGAAACTCTGATTAAACCAACTTAATAGGATTCTTATTTAAGACAGGGTAAGGTGATCAGATATCATTTGAGGGATGGTAGCAGAGAAGTCAATGGCACCCCACTCCAGTACTCTTGCCTGGAAAATCCCATGGACGGAGGAGCCTGGTGGGCTGCAGTCCATGGGGTCGCTGAGAGTTGGACATGACTGAGCAACTTCACTTTCCCTTTTCACTTTCATGCATTGGAGAAGGAAATGGCAACCCATTCCAGTGTTCTTGCCTGGAGAATCCCAGGGACGGGAGAGCCTGGTGGGCTGCTTTCTGTGGGGTTGCACAGAGTCAGACACGACTGAAGTAACTTAGCAGCAGCAGCAGCAGAGGATGAGAAACCCAGTCAGATATCCAGGGAGAGGAATACTGATTAAAATTCGACTCCATAGAGGGGACTTCCCTGGTGGTCCAGTGGCTAAGACTGCACATCCAATGCAAGGGGCCTGGGTTCAATCCGTGGTCAGTTCAGTTCAGTTCAGTTCAGTCACTCAGTCATGTCCGACTCTTTGCAACCCCATGAATCACAGCTCGCCAGGCCTCCCTGTCCATCACCAACTCCCGGAGTTCACTCAGACTCATGTCCATCGAGTCAGTGATGCCATCCAGCCATCTCATCCTCTGTCGTCCCCTTCTCCTCCTGCCCTCAATCTCTTCCAGCATCAGAGTCTTTTCCAATGAGTCAACTCTTCACATGAGGTGGCCAAAGTACTGGAGTTTCAGCTTTAGCACCAGTCCTTCCAAAGAAATCCCAGGGCTGATCTCCTTCAGAATGGACTGGTTGGATCTCCTTGCAGTCCAAGGGACTCTCAAGAGTCTTCTCCAACACCACGGTTCAAAAGCATCAATTCTTTGGCACTCAGCCTTCTTCACAGTCCAACTCTCACATCCATACATGACCAATGGAAAAACCATAGCCTTGACTAGATGGACCTTTGTTGGCAAAGTAATGTCTCTGCTTTTTGAATATGCTATCTAGGTTGGTCATAACTTTCCTTCCAAGGAGTAAGTGTCTTTTAATTTCATGGCTGCAGTCACCATCTAAGACCTAGCACAGCCAAATAAATAAATGTGTTTTTTTTTTTTTGACTTAGCAGGATACTTGCTAAAATTGGACAATGAAGATAACATGGAAGTCCAAAAGTCAGGCCTAGATGGAAAGGAGTTCAGAGGAGTCTGAGTAGAATTTGGCCAATGAGAGAATCTTTGTCAATAGAAAGCACTCAGGCTATACAAACTCCATGTTTCCTGTACATGTATTTCTTCCATCTTCCTTACTAGCATCATTTGCCTCTTTGCTCTGGTTATTGTAACTTTACAAAATGTTCTTTACTTTCTTCATGACCACACATTCCACAATCCCTCCACCTCTGCCTGTTAAACCTCTCCTCTGAACTGCTAGAATATTTGTCTAAACTGATCATTTTCATACTCAATAGAATAATTAGCAATTATTTAAACATTTTGTGTTACTGGTATCCCTGTCTTCAGAGACCATGCTAAGTAAATAAAAGTCATTTTTAAAATACTAGCTTATTGATTAATGGTTATGATAAGAACCGTTGTCTTCATTATTATCAGTTAATTGAGAAAATATACAATTAAAATATCTGTAAATGTATTAATGTTTTATATAAACTGTTATTTAATAAAATAGCACATATACACTTTAAAATAGTTTACACACAGGAAATATTATGAATTCAGACTATGAACAAATAACTCAGAAACATTTAGTTAATATTCACACAAAAGATTTCTTTTATGAGTAAGTCATTAAACACTTTTGAACAATAGCAGAAACAGAATCTGTAAAACAAAGAGCAGATGAAGTATTTAAAAACACACAGACTGTCTGAGACTAATGTGTTTGTTTTACTTTTCTTTGGGTAAGTTGACTGGCTGGAAACCATTTAAAAAAAAAAATAAGTCTGGGCAGTCTGCCCTGGAACAGGTTGGCTAGTCATTAGTAAAAACTATTTTAGTTACTTCTGGATTCTCTGAGAAACCTTAAGAGTTTAGCTGAGCAGAGTTCATGACAGGCTGCCTCTGTGTAAGGTCTGCCAGAACTCTTCTGTTAACATAGCCACTTTAGTTAAATTAAACTTACACCACTTGCCCACTGATAATTTCTCAATTCTCTAGACAATTCCTGATCTTCACTCTAACTTGTAATAATGATTTTATGGCCTCCAGATTGGGAATCCCCATTGTAAAGCATTGTCCATTTCTTCTTCATCCTCCTGAGTGCATACTCAGTCATGTCTGACTGTGAGCCCATGGACTATAGCCCACTAAGCTCCTCTGTCCATGGAATTTTCCATTTAAGAATACTGGAGTGGGTTGCCGTTTCCTTCTCCAGGGAATATTCCCAACCCAGGGACTGACCCCATGTCCCCTGCATGGACAGGCAAGTTCTTTACCAGCTGAGCCATAAGGGAAGGCTTTATGTGCATGTACTATACTCAGTGATTATTAACCAATCCAATAGACTTGTCATTCAGATATTGACATAGCCCCAGGACTGAATTTTAGAAAACATCAGAGTAACTTTTCCAGAGTGGAAAGAATGATAATAGGTCAGAAAAAGAAACATAACAACTTCCATATTATTATCAGAACACAGTTACTACCAAATATTAGTGAAGATATACTATTTAATAGTCAGCCACATACCATTTCAGTCATTATGGAAACTTCTATAATTCTGATTATTCCAAATTAGGGATCAAAATATGACAACATCTTCTGTTGGTAAGGTTTTGAAGAAATTTGTGATAAGAATGCAAAATACTGTAACAATATCTTTTAAAAATTATGTATAAATGACACACCCAAACTATTTCTAAAACTTCATTACAAAGATAAAGTGGCAAAATATTAAGATAATTTGCTTGAATATACTCATATACAAAAATACATAATATAATTTTATATACTATATGTATTTTATATTTTTATTTTCTAACTAATGTAGACTGCTAATTAAATATGTGAGAAAAATAAGCTCCACACGCATTTAAGCTAAACAATTCTAACCAAGAAAAACTGACTAATTTATTTCCTTATCTGCTTTAAAGACAAAAACTCAACCTGCAAACCCTTATGTAGGTAATTATTTCAAGGACAGACATTCTTGAAAAAGCAATGTTTAAAATTATTTTTGAAACTCACAACATGTAGTTTTTAATTGCCCAGATAAATGTTAAAATCCTGATATATTAAATGATATATTAGAGAGGCTATATATATGAATTATATATAGAGATACATATATACACAGATATACATATATACATATATTTGCACACACATATACATATATATCTGGAGGAGAGCACAGCAACCCACTCCAGTATTCTTGCCTGGAGAACCCCCATGGACAGAGGAGCCTGGCAGGCTACAGTCCATGGGGTCACAGAGTCAGACACCACTGAGCAACTGAACACAGCACAGCACATGCATGGCACAGTGGTAAAGAATCTGCCTGCCAAGGCAGGAGATTCAAGAAACACCAGTTCAGTCCCTAAGTTAGGAAGATCTCCTGGAGTAGGAAATGGCCAACACACTCCTGTATTCTTGCCTGGAAAATTCCATGGACAGAGAAGCCTGGCGGGCTACAGTCCACTGGATCACAAAGAGTCGGACAGGAGTGAACATGCATGATACATATGTAACATACATACATATATACATATATCTATTGTTCAGAGAGAGGGAGAGGAAGAAAAAGATATACCTATCCCGAAAATAATTTTGTAAAACCTTATCAAAAAGAGACAGTTAGCTTGACTGGTTTTTATGTCTAATTAATAGCAATAACCTCAGATATGCAGATGACACCACCCTTATGGCAGAAAGTGAAGAGGAACTCAAAAGCCTCTTAATGAAAGTGAAAGAGGAGAGTGAAAAAGCTGGCTTAAAGCTCAACATTCAGAAAACTAAGATCATGGCATCTGGTCCCATCACTTCATGGGAAATAGATGGGGAAACAGTGGAGACAGTGTCAGACTTTATTTTGGGGGGGCTCCAAAATCATTGCAGATGGTGATTGCAGCCATGAAATTAAAAGACACTTACTCCTTGGAAGGAAAGTTATGACCAACCTAGATAGCATATTCAAAAGCAGAGACATTACTTTGCCAACAAAGGTCCGTCTATTCAAGGCTATGGTTTTTCCAGTAGTCACGTATGGATGTGAGAGTTGGACTGTGAAGAAAGCTGAGCGCCCAAGAATTGATGCTTTTGAACTGTGGTGTTGGAGAAGACTCTTGAGAGTCCCTTGGACTGCAAGGAGATCCAACCAGTCCATTTTAAAGATCAGTCCTGGGTGTTCTTTGGAAGGACTGATCCTAAAGCTGAAATTCCAGTACTCTGCCCACCTCATGCAAAGAGTTGACTCATTGGAAAAGACTCTGATGCTGGAAGGGATTGGGGGCAGGAGGAGAAGGGGACGACAGAGGATGAGATGGCTGGATGGCATCACTGACTCGATGGACATGAGTCTGAGTGAACTCCGGGAGTTGGTGATGGTCAGGGAGGCCTGGCATGCTGCAATTCATGGGGTCGCAAAGAGTCAGACACGACTCAGTGACTGAACTGAACTGAACATTAAATTAAATTTAGTGCCTAAAGAAACAAAATAATTCTTGCTAACTGTTCTCTTATTATTTAACAACAAAAAAAGGACATTTTCTGCTTCTAGATCTCACTAAAGTTTTTAATGAATCAGTTAATGAAATATTTGCATACTTTGCATAATATGTATATATACTACTCATCTCATATTCTCATTATTGAAGAAAATTATATAGTTGAATATTCTTTACTTTATGTCAGTGGAGAAGGAATAATGACTTCGATGTCACACAAACTTGAATTAAAGTTATGCTTAGCATTTTAAGATATTAACCTTCCTAAAATTGTCTCCTCATTTAAAAATTGTGATCATAGTACCTGCATTATTAAATACCTGTCAAAAGCTGGCACCATGGAAAGTATTAAAACTTTGTGAATGCTAATCCCCTTCCTGTCTGCCCTCCCTCTGAATCTGCCCTTCTCTTTCCTGATGAGGCTTCTGTGATTAGAGCATAGACATTCAGGGTTCACGCTAAGCCAAAGTGTTAGGTCACTAAAATTGCTGTCCTGAAATACTTTTGCCTTCTTGATGCTGCACCCTTCTCCCCATCTTAAGTGTCCAATATCTTTGTCCTCCTTTCCACTTTCCTAATGAAGTCTCCTTTGTTGTAATTGGCAAGTGGAGCTGAATACATTATCCCTGCTGAGATAATTTGCATTTTAATTAGATACAAAATCTATTCCATTAGTCATTAGAGCAATCTTAATCATCATACATATAATGATTCTATACTACATACTACAGTTTGGTTTAAACCAATTTGAACTTATTTGGATGGCCTTAGCAACCTGCTCTTCCAGGGGAACTGAAAAAGATTTTCTACACACTTCCTTTCCTGACTGCACTACACAAGTTTATTGACTGGAAAATGTTCTGGTTGCTCCAGAAGCTATCTGCAAACTGGAGTGAGAACTGAACTAAAATATACCTTCCAAATATGTCGGCAATACTGAAAAGAAAAATATCAATTAACACAATTACATGGTTTTTCTTATCTAATCTGCTAAGGTAATGTCTTATATTAATAGATTTCATGATATTAAATTATCTTTCAACTCTGAAAACTAAAAAAAACACGCCAAAGAATTGATGCTTTTGAACTGTGGTGTTGGAGAAGACTCTCGAGAGTCCCTTGGACTGCAAGGAGATCCAACCAGTCCATTCTGAAGGAGATCAGCCCTGGGTGTTCCTTGGAAGGAATGATGCTAAAGCTGAAACTCCGGTACTTTGGCCACCTCATGCGAAGAGTTGACTCATTGGAAAAGACTCTGATGCTGGGAAGGATTGGGGGCAGGAGGAGAAGGGGACGACAGAGGATGAGATGGCTGGATGGCATCACTGACTCAATGGACGTGAGTCTGAGTCAACTCCAGGAATTGGTGATGGACAGGGAGGCCTGGAGAGCTGCGATTCATGGGGTCACAAAGAGTTGGACATGACTGAGCAACTGATCTGATCTGAATACATGAAAGAGATGGGAATACCAGATTACTTGACCTGCCTCTTGAGAAATTTGTATGCAGGTCAGGAAGCAACAGTTAGAACTGGACATGGAACAACATACTGGTTCCAAATAGGAAAAGGAGTACGTCAAGGCTGTATGTTGTCACCCTGCTAATTTAACTTATATACAGAGTACATCATGAGAAATGCTGGGCTGGAAGAAGCACAAGCTGGAATCAAGATTGCCGGGAGAAATATCAATAACCTCAGATATGCAGATGACACCACCCTTATAGCAGAAAGTGAAGAGGAACTAAAAAGCCTCTTGATGAAGGTGAAAGAGGAGGGTGAAAAAGTTGGCTTAAAACTCAACTTTCAGAAAACGAAGACCATGACATCTGGTCCCGTCACTTCATGGAAAATAGATGGGGAAACAGTGGAAACAGTGTCAGACTTTATTTTTCTGGGCTCCAAAGTCACTGCAGATGGTGACCGCAGCCATGAAATTAAAAGACGCTTACTCCTTGGAGGATAAGTTATGATCAACCTAGATAGCATATTCAAAAGGAGAGACATTACTTTGCCAGCAAAGGTCTGTCTAGTCAAGGCTATGGTTTTTCCAGTGGTCATGTATGGATGTGAGAGTTGGACTGTGAAGAAAGCTGAGCACCGAAGAATTGATGCTTTTGAACTGTGCTGTTGGAGAAGACTCTTGAGAGTACCTTGGACTGCAAGGAGATCTAACCAGTCCATTCTGAAGGAGATCAGCCCTGGGATTTCTTTGGAAGGAATGATGCTAAAGCTGAAATTCCAGTACTCTGCCCACCTCATGCGAAGAGCTGACTGATTGGAAAAGACTCTGATGCTGGGAGGGACTGGGGGCAGGAGGAGAAGAGGATGACAGAGTATGAGATGGCTGGATGGCATCACTGACTCGATGGACGTGAGTCTCAGTGAACTCTGGGAGTTGGTGATGGACAGGGAGGCCTTGGTGTGCTGTGATTCATGGGGTCCCAAAGAGTCGGACACGACTGAGCGACTGAACTGAACTGAACTGAAATGAATACATTGCTGAATCTAACTCACTAATTTTTATGACATTTGTGTTTGTATTCACAAATTTATTTGAACAGTTCTTACTAGTATTCATTAATAAGGTTATCTTTGAAAAACTAAAAATAGTCTTTTTCTGTGGTCTGAAATAGTAAATAATAGAGGAGTTATTTGTTCTTTGAAAGTTAGATTGAACTCAGGTATAAAACAATCAGGACCTGGTAACTTTTTATTATTACCATAAAAACATTTTCCATTTCATACATAGTAATCAATGCAGATTATTATTTTAGGGTAATACTTCCTTCTTTGATCATTATAAGAAATTTATATTTTTGAATATCTGTGATTATATCCAATTTAATCATTGATTACCTATTTTTTTTAATCCATTTTCCATTTTGATTTCCCTAAATATCTGGAAAATTTTCAGTCTTTATAATAATTCCCTGGAGTCCTGTTAAACTTTGCTTCAGACTTCAAATATAAAAATCACTGAAATGTCTGGTGAACTCCATTTATCATCACCAACTTCAAAAGCTAACAATTTTCATCAATGTAGTCATTTACCCTACCCTGTATTATTTTGAAGCAAGTAAGAAATACAGTATCATGTCATCGTAAATACTTGTATTATTTATCTACATGTAAGGAAAAGTTTGCTGTTGTTGTTCAGTTACTAAGACGTATCCTACTGTTTGTGACCCCATGGACTACAGCACGCCAGGCTCCCCTATCCCCTACTATCACCCAGAGTTTGCTCAGATTCATGTCCATTGAGTAGGTGACATTATAACCAACCCATCTGCTCACATCCGCTTATCCTTTGGCCTTCAGTCTTTCACAGCATCAGGGTTTTTTCCAATGAGTCAGCTCTCTGCATTAGGTAGACAAAGTATTGGAGCTTCAGCTTCAGCATCAGTCCTTTCAATGAATATTCAGGGTTGATTTCCTTTAGGATTGGCTGGTTTGATCTCTTTGTGGTCCAAGGGACACTCAAGGGCCTTCTCCAACACCGCAGTTCAAAAGCAACCGTTCTTTGGTGCTTAGCCTTCTCTGCAGTCCAACTTTCACATCCATACTTGACCACTGGAAAACCATAGCTTTGACTATTTGGACCTTTGTCAGCAAAGTGATGTCTCCACTTTTTAATACGCTGTATAGATTTGTCATAGCTTTTCTTCCAAGGAGCAATCATCTTTTAATTTCATGGCTACAGTCACTGACCGCAGTGATTTTTGAAGCCAAAATATAAAATCTGTCACTGTTTCCATTGTTTCTCTATCTATTTGCCATGAAGTGATGGGACCAGATGCCATGATTTTCGTTTTCTGAATGTTGAGCTTTAAGCCAACTTTTCACTCTCCTCTTTCACTTTCATCAAGAGGCTCTTTAGTTCTTTGCTTTCTGCCATAAGGGTGGTGTCATCTGCGTATCTGAGGTTATTGATATTTCTCCCAGCAATCTTATTCCAGCCTGTGCTTCATCCAGCCCAGTGTTTCTCATGATGTACTACTCTGCATATAAGTTAAATAAGCAGGGTGATAATATACAGCCTTGACATACTCCTTTCCCAAGTTTGAACCAGTCTGTTAGTCCATGTCCAGTTCTAACTGTTGCTTCTTGACCTGCCTACAGGTTTCTCAGGAGGCAGGTAAGGTGGTCTGGTATTCCCATCTCAAAGAATTTTCCAAAGTTTGTTGTGATCCACATACTCAAAGGCTTTAGCATAGTCAATGAAGCAGATGTTTTTCTGGAATTCTCTTGGTTTTTCAATGATCTAACGGATATTGGCAATTTGATCTCTGCTTCCTCTGCCTTTTCTAAGTCCAGCTTGAACATCTGGAAGTTCTCGGTTCACTGTTAAAGCCTAGCTTGGAGAATTTTGAGCATTACTTTGCTAGTGTGTGAAATGGGTGCCATTATGTGGTAGTTTGAGCATTCTTTGGCATTGCCCTTCTTTGGGATTGGAATGAAAACTGACCTTTTCCAGTCCTGAGGCCACTGCTGAGTTTTCCAAATTTGCTGGCTTATTGAGTGCAGCACTTTTAGAGCATCATCTTTTAGGATTTGAAATAGCTCAACTGGAATTCCATCACCTCTACTAGCTTTGTTCATAGTGACGCTTCCTAAGGCCCACTTGACTTCACATTCCAGAATGTCTGGCTCTAGGTGAGTGATCACACCATCATGATTATCTGGGTTGTGTGTATTTCTAGAAATACATTTAGAAATGTTTAAAAAACTATACATAAATATTGCTGAGTTCTATGTGAAAGTCGCTCAGGTGAGTCCTACTCTTTGCCATCCCACAGACTGTAGCCCGCCAGGCTCCTCTGTCCATGGAATTCATCAGGCAAGGATACTGGAGTGGGTTGCCATTTCTTTCTCCAGGGGATCTTCCTGACCCAGGGATTGAACCCAAGTCTCCGGCACTGCAGGCAGATTCTTTACTGTCTGACTTCTATGACTTAAATCATGACTATAACGATGACCTATAAGAAATAGTATTGTTTCAAGCTACATATATTTCAGAAGATAGGCTTGGTCTTTAAATCATATGAGAAATGAAATTCTAAAAGATACCTTTCAAAGAAAGAAATCCTTCATTAGTTACAGCTATTAAGTTCTTAAATCTTATAGTATGAATGTTTTCTTCAGACTTTAAAATTTTTCCATAACAGTGATTGCTTTCTACATTAGAAAAATAATCTGCTTTCAGAAATGGAAAGGTAAATGAAGTAAAGCAAGTCAATAATCCCATAATTGTACACAATCACTTTTTAAATTTCTTTTGTATTTCTTGTCTTAAAATTTTTTTGCCCATTTTTTTTCTCTACATAAAATCAATAGTCTTTCATTTTCTCCTACTAGAGCTCCAGGTTCCATAATTTATCTTCTCAAGAGTTTCTTCCGTTAGTTACTCCTCTTATTCCTGAATCGTTACGCTTTCTTCTCTCTGGGTTATTTTTAAGCATATGAACAGGCCGTATTAGTTAAAGGTATGTGTCCTTTATGTCAGCATTTGTCCCAACACAGACCCATCGGCCATTTCCAACTCTAAGCAGCCCTCCCCTTGTCAGGAAAGACAGTCCTTCACGGATCTCTGGTCTCCTGAGTGTGCCAAAACTGCAATGTCCTGACTGTTCTTTCACCTGGGTCATTTCTCAGGGGTGTTTGTGTATCTATTAACAATACTTTAAGACATGAGGTACATCATCCTCTAGACAAAGAGTAGGCTTAATTACTGCTTGCTGTAAAAGCAGTGAATTCCGCAAGCCCAGTGTTCCTCAACACAAACACTCTAAATGCATGGTGTTCATCTAAGCTCATTGTATCATCTACATTGCATGGTATTGACATAAAAATCAACATATATATCATTGGAATGGAACTGAGAGTCCAGAAATAAATCTCTACATTTGTGACCAATTGAATTTCTACAAAGGTGCCAAAACATTTAATCAGGAAGGGGGTAGTCTGACCAACAAATGAGGCTAGGACGCTGAATATCCACATGCAAAGTAGGAGTGGATTCCTACCTCACACCATATGCAACAATGTATTCAGAATGGATCACGGACCTAAATGTAAAAGCTAAGATTATATAATTATATATATAATATATATACATATAAAAATATATATAATATGTCTTCCCTGGTGGCTCAACAGTAAAGAATCCACCTGTGATGCCGGAGCCACAGGAGACGCGGGTTTGATCCCTGGGTCAGGAAGAGCCCCTGGAGAAGGGAATGGCAACCTACTCCAGTATTCTTGCCTGGAGAATCTCATGGACAGAGGAGCCTGGCGGGCTACAGTCCATGGAGTTGCAGAGAGGGACACAAATAAAGTAACTCGGCACATATATAATATACATGTAAATCCTCATTGCCTTGTATTAACAAGAGTATCTTAGAGACTTATATATAACACCCAAATCAGAAGCAAGCCCCCCACCAAATAGACTTCACCAAAATTAAACTTTTATGCTTAAGAGAACACTATTTTTAAAGTGAACACACAACAAACAGAATGGGATAAATATTTGAAAACATATGTCTGATAAGGGTCTAGTATTCAGAATATATAAAGAATTCACCAACTCAACAATGAAACGACAAATCACCCAGTTAACAAATGAGCAAATATACTTCTCCAAAGAAGAGGTACAAATGAACTATGAGGACACTGAAGCTGAGGTTATGTTCAACATTATTAGTAAGATCAAAGAGATACCACTTCTCACCCACTAGAATGGTTAGAATAAAAAAGACATAAGAAGTGTTAGCAAAGGTGTAGAAAATCAGAAACCTCATACATTGCTGATGGGAATGTAAAATAATGCAGCTACTTTGTAATGATTTCTTAAAAGGTTAAACAGAGTTACCATGTACTCCCATAATTCCATTCTTAGATATGTACCCCAAAGTGATGAAAATATATGTACAAACAAAAATTCATACACAAATGTTCATAGCAGTATTAATCATAGTAGCCAAAAAGTATTAACAACCCCAAAGTATATTAACTGATGACTGGCTACACAAAATGAGGTGTGTCCATATTATTGAATATTATTTGGCTGTATAAAGTTCTGATATATGATACAACATTGATGTACTTTGAAAACATTATGTTAAATGAAAGAAACAGACACAAAAGAGCATATATTGTACAATTTCATTTTTTGAAATGTCTAGTACAGGCAAATCTATAGGTTCGGAAATAAGTCAGGAATTGCTATGGGGTAGTAGGGGGGATGGTTGGGGGCAGATGGAGAGTGACTGCTAATGAGATTTTGAGCTGATGAAAATGTCCTGAAATTATATAGTGATGATGGCTACATTTATCTTTGTGAATTTATTGTCCCATCACTTCATGGCAAATAGATGGGGGAAACAATGGAAATAGTGACAGACTTTATTTTCTTGGGTTCCAAAATCACTGCAGATGGTGACTGCAGCCATGAAATTAAAATACATTTGTTTCTTGGAAGAAAAGCTATGACAAACCTAGACAGTGTATCAAAAAGCAGAGACATCACTTTGCAAACAAAGGTCTGTATAGTCAAAGCTATGATTTTTCCAGTAGTCATATATGGATGTGAGAATTGGACCATAAAGAAGGCTGAGTGCTGAAGAATTGATGCTTTTGAACTGTGACATTAGCAAAGACTCTTGAGAGTTTCTTGGACTGCAAGGAGATCAAACCAGTGAATCCTAACGGAAATCAGTCCTGAATATTCATTGGAAGGACTGATGCTGAAGCTGAAATTCCGATACTCTGGCCACCTGATGGAAAGACCCGACTCATTTGAAAAGACCCTGATTCTGGGAAAGATTGAAGGCAGGAGGAGAAGTGGGTAACAAAGGATGAGACAATTAGATGGCATCACTGACTCAATGGACATGAGTTTGAGCAAACTCTGGGAGATATTGAAGGACAGGGAAGCCTGTCAAACTGCAGTCCATGGGGTCGCGCAGAGTCAAACACAACTGAGCAACTGAACAACATGCATCAGAAGAGCAGCAAAGACAGTCAGCATCTTCCTCTGGTAACAGTGCTGCTAAATGGTTATTATCAGTGACAGAATGCAACGCCCAGATAAAGTCTCATACACTCTGTTACTATTCCCAAAGTACAGCTAGCTCCTCAGGATGACTTTCAAGCACTGCATTTTAGAAAACTGATTAGGTTTTTACTAGGAAAAAGTGGGTCCTTGCCCTCTGCTCACCTTAGACCCTAAATATACTTTTGAATTCTAAAATTCAACTCCTGAGATTCTAAGGGTACAAAATAGAAAATGGCAAAGGTTTCATCCAGAATGATACTTATATCAGCATTGTTTATATTAGCAAAGGGAAATTTGGAAGCAGCTTTAAAAACTGGAAATAACCATGGGGTGACTGTTTAAATAAATTATACTAAATCCATTCGGTGAAATATTATAAACTACAGTATCGTTAAATATATTTATAAAGATCATGTTGTAATATTGAAAAATTTGTTATGAATTTGAATAGAAAGAACAGAATAAATACTTTTACAGATCTGTAAAAACAGAACGAGACATAAAAAGTGCTAATAGTACAATAGTACTTTTATTTGAGTGGTGGAAGATGAGCATCATCTTCTTTTTCTACTTCTTTTCATGCCTATTCTTATTATAAATAAATATACATATATATATATATTTCTTTTTAAAGCCCAGAGACATTAGATACAGTGAGTACCTAACATACCCTATCATCAAGGCAAGGGGATAAAACAACATGGTTATGAATTCATTTCCTCTTTAAGGCTGTTCTTAATGTTCATTTCAAGCTGATTTCATCTCTAAATATACTCATGTGGGAGAACCTGAGAACACAGTGTATTTGGCCCCGAGACATCTGGTTCCCAATAAATGTCTACAGACAGTTAGCAGCACTTGTCAAATAACAGGTGGATCAGGCAATAATGTATTTCAGTTATTCTTGAGTTTTAAAGACTGCATGACTTCCCCTAACATAGCCCTTGTCAGTAATAATGTTGATGTTTTGATTTGACTCAATTTGATTTGACTCAAATCTCGGTGATTATTCTCTTTTGATCGTAACTCAAGGAGAAGGGAGAAGTGGTAATACTAAGGCCTCAGCCCACACCCCGAATCTTCACAAAGGAAGTCAGGCTAGAAATTACACTCATCAACATAACTCATGCTTCTAGACAAAGCTCTGTATGAAATAGCTGACTATGCACTCTCAGGAGGCAATTTACTTAATTTATTCCCAGTAAAGAAATGAGCATGACCTGCTGATTATTTCAGGTTCACAGGTGTTGCATTTGGGTTAATATACCAAATTTCAGGATCAAATTTTTCTTAATTTTCAGTTCCTTAAAACTGATATTATCACTTCACTGAGGAGCTAATAAAGCACCATAATTTTGATATACATAATATATTTTACAAGAAACATTTAAAGTCAAGAATGCAGATATATGATTTTACACTGTAAGATAATTATCTCACTTAATTCATTTTCAAAAATAATGGAATATAGAAGGTTGCTTAGAGTATGTGGAATTTCAGATGATAGTTAACAAACTTTTAAGAAACATTTCCAGTAAACTTAAACAGCCTGATGAAATACTATTTTCTGCTGTAAGGCTATTCCTGTAGAAAGAACAAGTTTGTTTGCTCTTTCCTTGTGCATTACCATTTGTGAATGCTTATCACATACCAGGCTTTTTTTTTTTTTTCACATACCAGGCTTTTTAAAGACATGATCTATTATAATTCTCAAAACAATCTTGTGAGATCATCATTATGACTACTTTACAGAAAAGGATAAAAGAGGTTAACTGATTTGTCCAAGGCCTAAACAGCATAGCTGGGATTCAAACCCAGGTCTTTCTCATCATCCTGTGATCTTTGCTCTTGATCATAGTCCTGAGACTGCTGTCAGTGCTACTAGTCATCAAGCCCTGTTTCTCTCCCAAAGAAAACTGACCAAGACCTTATTCTCCAGTGAAAGGTACACTAGGTTGTATGGGATGCTCATCATAAAGTATTTGCACTGAATTTTCAGAAGGAGTCAGAGAAAATAGAGACTCGTCTGATTTTTTGTAATTATAAAAGCTATAAAAATCATTTCTGAATAAGGAAATGTATGTCATTAATATTAAATGAGAGCAATGCTTTTAAAACTATTTTCTTAATTATTTAGGTTACTCTATTTATCAGAGGCCACATTAAAAATTTTTGCTTTCAGTTAATCTAAAAATACTAGCAAAGTAACTGGTGGTGCACCCTCACCACACTATGAATGTGACTAGTGTAAATTCAAGTCTTTTCCTGTTAGAAACAAAATGAGTAAATAGGTGGCAATCAAAATATGTCAGTTTGGATTTTTGTGAACTTTTCATTCACTTCCTTGTGATCTTTCAGACAGGTAAATCACACAAAGTACTTTCTAAAAGTAGCCATTACGTTTTAAGATTTCAAGACATAACAACAGTGATGAAAGTTAATGATATGAACGTGTATTTTCAGTTGATTGTGTCACGTCAGTCGTGTCCGACTCTGTGCGACCCCATAGACGGCAGCCCACCAGGCTCCCCTATCCCTGGGGTACTCCAGGCAAGAACACTGGAGTGGGTTGCCATTTCCTTCTCCAATGCATGAAAGTGAAAAGTAAAAGTGAAGTCGCTCAGTCGTGTCCAACTCTTCGCAACCCCATGGACTGCCGCCTTCCAGGCTCCTCCGTCCATGGGATTTTCCAGGCAAGAGTACAGGAGTGGGTTGCCAGTGCCTTCTCCAGTTGATTGTTAAAGTGGCACAGAACCAACCAAATTGTTCAAAAGACTAATAAAAGCAAGATAACATTTCTTTTCAGTAGGCAAAGCATTTCAATATATATATATTTCATGTTACATAAAAAATCCTACCTGGGATTTGATTTTACTTCTAATAAGCTTTCAGTGCCCAGTGGCAATTTATTTTTCATTTTCTCTTAGACTAAGTTATATTCTGGACAAAACAGGCCTATCTTCCACTCATTAATTTTCACAGCCCTTGAAAAGTTAGTGACTTCCCCTGCTAAAAGGTCTCTGGTTAAAATGCTTTTCTGAGCAGAGGAAACAGTTGGAAATTCTGATTCTGATCAGGGGGCTGGAATGATCTGAAAGAAAACAGAAAGAATTTTAACAAGGTTAAGCAGGACTCACCTCTTCAGTTAGGTCAAATGTATGCCTCCATTCTGCAAAAATTGTTTTATTAAATATCTATATGGTCCAAACCTCCCACAATATAATACCTAAAGAAGAAGAAAGACTATACAATAAATTGAAAGGCACCTCTTGCACACGTGGCCTGGGAGGCTAACCAGGCCAGGCTGGGAATTCCAACTCTACCAATTAACTGTGTTGTCTTGAACAAATCATTTCACTTTCCTGAATTAGGTCTCCTCATCCATGAAATGAGTCAATTATGAATACCTCTAAAGAAACCTGAGGACCAAAAATAATGAAAGATATTAAGTAGCTAGTAGAATGCCATATTACAAACCATTTATAAGTATCTAGCTCTGGTCCAGTACTCTTGCCTGGAAAATCCCACGGACAGAGGAGCCTGGAAGGTTGTAGTCCACGGGGTCGCTGAGGGTCAGACACGACTGAGCAACTTCATTTTCACTTTTCACTTCCATGCATTGGAGAAGGTAATGGCAAGCCACTCCAGTGTTCTTGCCTGGAGAATCCCAGGGACGGGGGAGCCTGGGGGGCTGCTGTCTATGGAGTTGCACAGAGTCGGACACGACTGAAGTGACTTAGCAGCAGCAGCTCTGGTCAAGTTTCATTACCTTGGTTACATGAATGTAGGGATTATAGGAGAAATATTAATACCACCACTCATAAAACTTCAGTTCTTTGATGCTCACCATTCCTACTCTTACATCTTCATACCTCCCCAGTCAATTTTGCCTTTTAGTCATCAAGTTGCTTCAGGTATTCAGACTTCTGTAAAATTTAAGAATTTTACACTGGGGAGTGAAGAGTTATTAGAAGTAAAATCAAATCCCAGGTAGGATTTTTTATATAACATGAAATATATATATATAGAGAGAGAGAAATGCTTTCCCATACTCCCTCCTGAAAAGAAATGTTATCTTCCTTTTATTAGTCTTTTGAACAATTTGGTTGGTTCTGTGCCACTTTAACAATCAACTGAAAATACACTTTCAAACTTTCATCACTGTTGTTATGACTTGAAATCTTACAAAGTAATGGCTACTTTTAGAAAGTACTTTGTGTGATTTACCTGTCTGAAAGATCACAAGGTAATTGATCTGGCAGTAAATCTAGAGCTGGAGCAAGAGGTGGGAGAACATAAGATACATGAACTAAAAATGGAGTTGAGGTCATTCAAATGAGTAAGGTTATTAGGTAAATATTCAAGTACACAATTCTCGAGATAAAGTGGGAAAATTAGGAAGTCTTCTTGGCACTCAGGTTATCAGTGATTTGCAAACTCTTGCCTCAGGATCTTTTCCTACGTTAAGAATTGAGAACTTCAAAGAGCTTTTGTTTGTCTGTTATGTGTATTGATATTTACCATATTAGAAGTTAAACTGAGGAATTCAAAATCTTTTGTTAATTCAGTTTAAAAATAACAAATCTTTACATATTAAAATACATGTTTATGAAAAATCCCCCCCCAAATTAATGATGATGACAGTATTTTAAGTTTCTATAAATCTCTTTAATGTCTAGCTTTACAAAAGAGGACTAGATTTTCATATATGTCTCGGTATTCAATCTACTGCAATACGACATATCATACAGACTCTAGAAAATTTCACTGTATACTTGTGACAGAATGAGAATGAGCAAAACACAGTTAATATCTCATTATTATGAAAATGACTTTGACCTCATGAATAGCTGGAAAGATGCTGGAGTCTGGAATCGGCAAGAGTCCCTAGATCATACTTCCTGTCCTAATGATTGACTGAAGCATTCAAAGACTTTTTTTCCCCCCAGATATGTCCAGGAGAATGTGGCAAACCATAGCCTGTGGCTTTCTTTTTTTTTTTTTGCAACTGACAAATTGATCGAGTAGAAACAAAATCAAATAAAACTTTTAGTGTTTACCTTTAAGAATATAGAAAACCTCCAGGTATCCTGAAGGACCAGATATCATGTACAGTAATTTCTCTAGCAAAAATTCTATATAAAGGGAAGTTTTGCTGAATAGAAAGACACTTTCTTCCCCAGTATACTTTGGCAGTTCATCTTACCTAATTAATAGTGAGTGACACTTGGCTGCCTCGGTGGTGTTTTTATGAATTGAACAAAAACAATAGTAATGGAGATAGGAGGAGATAGCATAGTGACAATATGTTTGCTGCCATCAACTTGGTGACCATCTGCCCCTTAGTTTTGTAAAGTAAAAAATTATTCAGCTAATTAACATTGCTAATAAATAAAGGAAAAGCCACTGAAGAGCACATTTTTACAAGAAGTAGATTAGATCTTTGGGATATAAATTGACCTTGATAAAGACTAACTCTTCAAATGAAAAATTTATGACAACAGAATTAAACAATACTATTTAACTGCAGAATATTGCTCATTTCACTATAATGCTCTAAGATTTTCTTATAAATGGAATAACTACATTAAAGTATCCACTGCTATTGAGAGGAAACTTAACAGATTTTCATGGTCAGCTTTGCTAAACAAATTGTTGTTCTACCACTAAACTTCTGTTGAAAAGTTTGACTATTGTAGAACCTAAAACCTTTCAGTGGGGAACAGGATAGAAACCTGTTTCAATATGTGAGAGGCTGCTGTTATGTGATATTGCTGTTATGCACCATGTGAGAGATAGAGCCCAAAAGGTGTCATCAACCAGGTCAGGCACTTGTATCTAGACAGATAGGAACAGTGGTTCAATGTTTAAAAATCTCAGAGCCTTTCATTGTCTACTCCCTTCCCTGAAATCCTATTCCCTCATTTTATTTTATGCTTGTCCTTTTTATTTAGCAACTCCATTCAACAGCAAGGAGGAGTCTCTCTGTATTAGTATGCAACTGAAATGTTAACAGTTTTATTTAATCTCAGTTTTGAGTATATTAATTTGGGGAAAAGGCTCACTCAGTTTTATTTGATGTTTTAAAATGTTAAGGAGGGAAACATGAATAACCCCTGGAAACAACATTCAGTAAAGAAATTCCTTTAGAAATAAAATGAATTTACCAAGAAGCAAAGAGTCATATAACTTGAAGCTGGTTACAATGAGTAATACATTCCAACACTGCCAAAGTATACTTTTCTGATTGAAAAAGGCTATCAAAGAAGTAACAAGATTTCTTTTTAAAACACCACACCCATATTCTTTTGTTTGTTTTCTTGTTCTGACCACAAAATTTTAAAGGGCACATGGCTGCTAAAGCAAGCAGAAGTTGCACAAAACAAATAATGGTTTTCTCTTACCCGCAAAACATCTGGTTAATTAGAGATCAACTATATGTTAGCAATGTAAGAAAGACTGGGCCCTCAAAGCATTTTGATTTTACACTGGTAGCAACAAATGAGTATCTAAAGGTCAGGTTGGTTTAATTCTCTTCCTCACTTGTTGTCTCTGCAACAAAAGTTTGGAACAGTGGACAACAGACAAGTTACAGCTCAGTTCAGCTCAAGCAGGTAGATCTTCTACAGCAGACACTTTCAAGACATGGAAGCAGGCTGAGCCTAAAGGAGTTGTCCTCCTCATCCCTCTTGGCTCTCCCCTTTTTAAACTTCCTGTCTCCTCCTTTTGCTTGTCTCCTGTGCAAAATAGGGCTTGTACCCACCACCAATCAATGAAAAGGAATGCACATGTTCTCAAAGCCAATTGCAATTGCAAGTTATGTAACAGCAGGCTCTGTTGTGTATGTCTTCCCATAATTCAATCTGTTATTATCAGATATATATGTGTATACAATATTTATGAACCCTTAATGGGCTTCTGGCTGCCTAAAATTACTTGGAGAAGCCCCTGTGGTTAGTCTGTATCCAACATGTGCAACCTTAGAAAAGTCCCTGTGGTTATTTTTGTAGCGTATCTGTGGGTTCTCCTCCATATGTCTGGGATACGGTTTAGAGATCAGCTTGCATCCTTTTCAGCTAGGCCACCCCTCATTGCTCATCCCTGACTTCCTACCTAACATAAATAATCCAAGGGCCAAATAAGAATTATAAGGGAAATTAAAAATATTTTTAACTGAAGAATAAAACACACATGCCACTAAATTGGTACTTAGAATTTGATAGCAGAGGAGGGACCACAAGGGGGACACAGGAGTCTCCTGAACGTCCCTCCTTCCACAGATGCACTGAATGATAGCTGGAATTCACAGACTCTTTCCTCACTCCCAGAATGAATCAGCCCCCAAATACAGAGTCCTTCAACTGAGATAGATGCCTGCAACAGGACAACAGAAATACACTGTGATTTTTCCCCTTGGGCCTTCCCCAGGGGATCCAGAGCCCTTTTCCCAGACTGACACTGCCCTTGTGAAAGGGAAGTAGCCATATATTCTGAGAGTTTTCAGATACTAGTTCTGAGTTTTTGCTGATTCCTGGAAACTCAACATATCACCATGATCTACTGAGCAAGGTACAACGCATGGAGTTTTGAGCTGAGTCTAAGAGTAAGCCCAAGAGAATGTGAACCCATTCCGTGGTTATTTTCCCAGTCCCCAAACGCATAGTATAAACTGATATGCTCAGTACCTGGCACAAGCCCAAGAACCGGTTCCTTGAGGGGAGGTGGGGATTCTACGATAGAAAGGGCCAAATGGAAGCATCTGAGCTGTTGCGCACAGTCACACAGTAAGCAAGCCAAAAGCAGGGTCACATCTCTGGGTGAATTTCAAACATTAACATCACCATTAAAGGCCTGAGACAGGCTGGGTTAGTAGTTCCTAATATATCCTCGTTTAACTTGCCTTTTTAACTGGGTCAAAAGTCATTGACTCTCGGAGAATAAAATGGTGATGCCAAAGGAAGTTACATTTGCAAATATGTTTTCTTAGCTGAAAAACCTAGCAGTCTTTGGCACATGGTGTGTAGCTGTTTAAATGCTTTTTTTTTTTCACTTGGATGAGAAAAAGCAGAAGCAATTTGCATGTACCTGGCACCAGCAACAGTATCAGTTCAGTTCAGTTCAATTCAGTCTCTCAGTCGTGTCCAACTCTTTCCAATCCCATGGACTGCAGCACCCCAGGCCTCTCTGTCCATCACCAGCTCCTGGAGCTTGCTCAAACTCATGTCCATCAAGTCGGTGATGCCATCCAACCATCTCATCCTCTGTCATCCCCTTCTCCTCCTGCCTTCAATCTTTCCCAGCATCAAGATCTTTTCCAATGAGTCAGTTCTTCACATCAGGTGGCCAAAGTATTGGAGTTCCAGCTTCAGCATCAGTATAGTTTCAGTTTCAGCAACAATATAGTACCTTATTTCAGAACTATGGCAAACCTCTTATTGTCATATTGTGGTTTGGAGGGTCCTTAATCATCCTGATATCCTAATGTCTATCATACTGACCCACTTTATTAATGTGGAACAGATAAGTAGAATGTACCAATCCTTACCAAGTCATAAGTATGCCAGAGAATAGGAGATAGATTTCAGGCTCTGCTACACTTGTAAAATTTCTAGAGGTCCAGTGGTCTAGGACATGGTGAAATATTTCTTTTAAAGTAGTATAACAGTATGAATTGATATAAATTACAATGGCGTAAGCGGTATAATGATGTGAGTTGCTGCACCTATTGTGAAAGAAGAAGTTAAATGTTTGGTGGCTTCTTGAATTTTGAAGGAAATGTTAATAACATTTGGATGTGTTACTCCAACTCATTTACCAACTCATTTATGAGACTGGACAATTTCAGACGGACCTGGATTAAGAAAGTATCTCAAATATTGGGTTGGTCAAAAGCTTTGTTCAGGTTTTTCTATAGGATGTAATGAATATTTTGGCCAACCCAACAGATCTAAACTGTGATGCAAATGGTCCTGTCACTTGGAACTTATGACCAGCAGACTAACAAAATTGAAAGTACCTTTGGCAGACAGAGATACTATAAAGTGCTTTTGATATGTCCCAATAGAAGACTCACAGCCTAGGCCTTTAGAGTTTTGTTATACGGCAATGATATCCTCTTGTAATAAATACTATCAATGTGAAGTTAGCTCTCAGTTTTCTCCTAGACCCTAGTACCAAATGCCTGACCCTAGCCTATCAAGTAAACTGAATCATAAACTGAGTGTTATCTGATCTGTCAAACCATAAATCAATTTCTCCGAGATCTAGAACTTCCCCTGTTGCCACCACACTCTCCCACCTTTTATACAGCTAAGAATGAATGCATGTGTAACAAGAACGATAAGTGTAGCATCCTCACAGCAGTGTCTGTGCCCAGAAGTGCAGTATTATAAGGGTCAATGTAAAGTATGATCATGGCGCTGGGTGAGTGGCTACAGCAGTGGCCCAGGAGAAGGCAGTGCCTTCAGGTTGGTGTTCACCCACCCACTGGCACAGGATGCAGTCTACGATTCCTAACTGATTGATCAAGTCAGGGAGGAGGGAAAGGAGAGATTGCGGGAAGTCATATCCAAGCTTGGGTCTTGCCTTGTATTTGTTCTACTCCAGAGGCTTCCATGCCCACTTCTGGATCACTAGACGATAACTGAAAAGTGCAAGTGTTGGTCACTCAGTCATGTCCGACGCTTTACAACCCCATGGACTATAACACCCTCCGGGCTCCTCTGTCTATGGAATTCTCCAGGCAGGAATACTGGAGTGGGTAGCCATTCCCTTCTCCAGAGGATCTTCCCAACCCAGGGATTGAACCTGGGTCTCCTGCTTTGCAGGCAGATTCTTTACCATCTGAACCACCAGAGAAGCCCAGAAGATAGCTAAAAACAGATAAACTCTTGGAGAGATGAACCTAAAGGAGATACAGCATTAGGCATGTGACCCATCCAGTCTATCAGTGGGATTATGAATAGCAGACTGATGAAATTTGTCCTTTTCAGAGAACTGTTCCAGCATTTTACTTCCACGCAGTCTGCAGGTGATATATGCACGGAATAGCCTATGCTCGGATGCCCAGCTTAATATTTCCTGGGCCATGAAGTATAATCTAGCATCTGATTGGAGGGTCTCTGGACAGCTTAAGAGTCGACAGCATCAATGTTCCAACCATGTGTATGAGCATCTGCAACTGGACAGCCAGTGCCTCTGCTTTACTCTGGAGTCATGATGGGTTAGCAACTACCTAGAGGACACATACCTTATCAGAAAAACCATTGTATTATTTAAATGTCATGTGAAGTGAAAGTTGCTTAGTCACGTCTGACTCTTTGCAACCCCATGGAATATACAGTCCATGGAATTCTCCAGGCCAGAATACCGGAGTGGGTAGCCGTTCCCTTCTCCAGAGGATCTTCCCAACCCAGGTCTCCAGCATTGCATGCAGATTCTTTACCAGCTGAGCCACGAGAGAAGCCCAAATGTCGTATGATGGGATATAATTTTTGGTTCCTCCTTGTTCTCATCTTCTGGATGGTATGGACCCTCCCCTGATATTCCTTGTCTCACATACTGAGCACTCAGTCTGGTTTTAACAAGAAGGGGTCCCTAAACCCTAATTTCTCTCATAGAAATAGTTGGGGACACTTTCTGTGTTATTCTATTTGGGCCCTTTATTTAGATGCCATAACTACCTAGCCCTCCAAGAGGCACCCTCAGAGTGGAGGTCCACCCAGCAGTTCTGCCAGTTCATGTGGTCAGGTTTAAAGTTATCTCTTCCATGGAAGCAGGCGGTGTGGATGACCATAAGGGTCACACACTTTATACACCGCCCCCCTTTTCTAGCTCCACATACTGCCCTAACAATATTCTCTGTCTCATACGACCTAATCTTAACAGAACACATGGCCCCTAATCTTGACATGGTTTCATGACAACCTACATTGCTTTAATTACAGGAAGTGGATTAGGGAAATAATTCATTTATTTCTCCTTACATTATCTGAAATTCTTTGCCAGTTCCACCCATCAGAATATTTAGCTGGTAGTTTCACCTCCAGTCCCAGTCCACCCTTCCTCTTCCGTGTCACCTCCTGTATAACTCCTGCTCAGGCCTTAATAACAGCCATGGAATATGAAAATATCTGTTTCTGTATCTCCCCAGGTCTTGACATTCTTAGCAAATTTAATTGTTTAAGAAACTTAGGACTTCAAAGGACTATTTCCTGCAATGAGTTGGTAATTATCCATCACAGTCCTTGAAGCAAGTCATGCTGCCCTGTTTGGGCTTTTTCCACTTCCGGAGTAAGGTCTTTAATCTGTGGTGCCTCAGTATGTTGGGCAGATGCCCTACTTTTGGGGCCAGTTGTTAGTTACCAAACAACATCAAACACTCCAGGCCTGTATAAAATTCCTACAAAAGAAGCAGTAGGTGGGCAGCTCCTCCACTGCCTAGCTCATCCTGGGCTGGGACCCCAGGCATCTGGAAGGGCAGACTCTAGACTCAGAAAGAGCATCCCGGCCTGGGTGCTGTGGGGATTTGACTGGGAAAACACTAGCCCCTCTCTGTCACAATCAGGGTTCTGGATTTAAACCTTGTAGTTACAGATGTTGGCCAGTTGCTTCATCTATCACCAGAGAATTCTACAAGCACTGAGATCCTTAAACACTCAGCTATGACTTATTCCTGTGGAAATCATGGAAAAGCAAAAGATTAAATTTTTTCTGAGAAGAGAATCTGCGAAAAATAAGTCTCAAACAAATTTATTCCAACCTTTCACCCTGCTTTATTCTTTTGTGTATTTTCAACCTACATATTTAAAGTCTTTTTGTAATACTTAGATTTCCCGTTTCCTCTGTGTAAGATCTTCCACCCTATTTTAATCTAACTGGCTCTTTCATAGAAAAAAGTACCTGACCGCAACAAAATGTATAAGGTTATTTCTGTCACAACAGAGTAAGTATATCATATTATGATGTAGAACAGTGTTGGTTCCTTTCATTTACCATATCTCCACCTTTTATTTTAAATTAGGTTTTTTAGAAGAAGAAACAAACCCGCTTCTCATGTGTCTCTTATGGCTGATGTCTTTACTATACAAGCACCAGGTTTACAATTCTTGATCAGAGCTCATCTTTCTTGGAAGTTTTCTCCCTCGTTTGCCCTTCCTTCTAGTACTATTTCAAATATGTATGTGCCCCAGAACCTGCTCTCCATTGGTAGATCAGTGTCTCCCAGGGCTCCTGTCCTATATGGGTGGTACAATTCTAACTCCAGAAATGTGGCATCTTTCTCTTCTCGGTCTTATGCACTTAGCTCTGCTGACATTGCCACCAGAAATTAGGAAGCTTATTAATCACTGTACAACCGAGGAAGGAATGCAAATCCATTTGTTCCTGAGCAGGGAATGCAGTCCCATCTCTTGGTTTTGTGATGAGAGTTTCAGCAACAGAAAATCTCAGTAATTGCTGGTGAAAATGCATATTGGTACAGCCACTTTGAAAAACTGTTTGCTAGTTTCTTTAAAAAATAAACATACATTTACCATACAACCCAGCAATCACATTCCTGGGAATTTATTCTAGAGAAATTAAATTTTATATTCATGCATACACACAAAAACTACACACAAATATTCATGGCAGCTAGAAACAACCAAAATGTTCTACAATAGATGGATGATTAAGCATATCATAGAATACCATTCAGAAATAAAATCAGTGGAACAAACTGTTAACACAACAACTTCAATAAATGTCAAGGGTTTAAGGCTAAGAGTAAATCAAATCTCAAAATGTCACACGCTGGTTTCTGTCGCATTCTCAAAATGGCAAAACCATAAAGATGGAAATATGTTGTTAGGGGTTAGAGGTGATAGGATGTTGGGGGGGGGGGTGCAGTGCTGGTAATCTTGTGGCTAAATGGGTAGCAGAAAGGAGACCTCTGTGAGATGGAATAGTTCTATGTCTTGAGTGCCAACAATGGTACAGAATTATGCAAATGTTATACCAATGTCAACTTACTTGTTTTGATATTGTACTAAAATTACATAAAATATAACCATTGAAGAAAATTGGAAGAAGGCTTCAGAGGACATTTTTGTATTTTCTTTTTTAATTTCTTATTAATCTATCATGAGTTTAAAATAAAAAGTTAAAAAATAAATAAATAAACTTAAGAGCTCTGTATCTATTTTTTTAATTGAGTTAAAAGTTAAATACCTTTTCACAGATAAAATCGACTTCCCCAGTGGTTCAGATAATAGAGAATCTGCCTGTAATGTGGGAGACCCAGGTTCAATCCCTGGGTTGGGAAGATCCCCTGGAGAAGGGAATGGCAATCTACTCCAGTATTCTTTCCTGGAGAATTCCATGGACAGAGGAGGCTGGCATAGTTCATGGGATCACAAAGAGTTGGTCACAACTGAGCTATGTTCACTCACTCAAATAAAGTCCTAGACTCAGATGGCTTCTTTGGTAAATTATACCAAATATTTAAGGAAGAAATACCAATTGTACACAAACTCTTCCAGAAAATTGAAAAGGAGTGATTACATATGTCCTAGTGCATTCTATCAGCCCAGCATTATACTGATGCCAAAACCAAACTAAGACGTTACAAGAACAGAAAACTGCAAACTAATATTTCTCATAGAAAGAGAAGCAAAAATCCTAAACAAATTTCAGAAAATCAAGCCCAATATTATATTAAGAGGAACTGTATTATGACCAAGTGTATTTATCCAAGGAATGCCAGGACAGTTTAGCATTCAAAAATCAGTCAGCTTAATTCACTATGTTAACCAACTGGAGAGAAAGAAAAAGTGATCCTCTTAATAAATATAAACAATTCATTTGAGAAAATACAACTTCCTTTCTAGTGAAAGTCGTTCAATCGTGTCCAGCTCTTTGAGACCTGGTGGACTATAGAGTCCATGGAATTCTCCAGGCCAGAATACTGGAGTGGGTAGCCTTTCCCTTCTCCAGGGGCTCTTCCTAACCCAGGATTCAAACCCAGGTCTCCCACATCTCAGGCGGATTCTCTACCAGCTGAACCACCAGAGAAGCCCATTTCTAATAAAGCCTCTCATCAAATTAGGAAAAGAAAGGAATTTTCTCAACTTGGTAAAAGTCATCTACCAAAAAAACTACAGCTAACATCATGCCTAACTGTGAAACACTGAATGCTTTTCCCCTAAGGTTAAAAAAATCTGTTCAACACTTCTACTCAGCTTGTACTGAAGTTCTAGTCAGTACAATAAAGCAAGAAAAAGGCATAAGAAGCATTTGTTGGGAAGAATAAATAAAATTGTCTTAATGCATAAGCAACATATTTTTTAAAGAAAATTCAATAACCTACAAAAAAAGCTACCAAATTTCATTAATTTGGTGATGGTGTAGAATTCAAGTAAAAATAATTGTGTTACTGTATACTCACAATGAACAAAATATACTGAAAATGTAAATTATAAAATTTATAATAGCATCAAAAAATAAAGCTCAGCATCATTTTCCCTTAGAATTTTGAGAAAATGTCTTCTTGCATTTAGTTTGCCTTTAATCTGAAAATCATGTGTGCTTTTCTTCTTTGGAAGCATTTAACACTTTATTCCTTCCATTGAGGCTCTGGTTTTATCACAAAATATGTTTTTCACTCATCCTGTTCAGTACAGTGTGTTCTATTAATGTGAAAAGTTGAGACTCCCACTGTAGAAAACATGTCTTTGAAACTTCTTAGACTGCATTTGTGCTCTCACCTCTTCTTGAAAGTGAAACTTGCTCAATCATGTCTGACTCTGAATTCTCCAGGCCAGAATACTGGAATGGGTACCCTTTCCCTTCTCCAGGGGATCTTCCCAACCCAGGGATTAAACCCAGGTCTCCCACATTGCAGGTGGATTCTTTACCAGCTGAGCCACAAGGGAAGCCCAAGAATACTGGAGTGGGTAGCCTATCCCCTCTCCAGTGGATCTTCCCTACCCAGGAATCGAACTGGAGTCTCCTGTATTGCAGGCGGATTCTTTACCAACTGACCTATCAGGGAAGCCCTTCTTAGAATCTCTATTAAGTTCCCAGAATTCCCCATTTGATCTTCTAGCATGCTGGTTTTGTGTGACCATCGCTCTACTCAGTCCATCTTTGAAATTTTTATTTTAATAATTATACTTTTCATTTGTATTTGCAATGAATTCACTTCTTTTTTATAACAACCTGTCCTGGTTTCCAGTTTTGTTTTTTTTTTGTCTGCAGGGCAGACAAGGATGAGGCTTATATTTTTATCAGTATATTTCTTTATAAATGCTATAACATTGCTGCTCTTAGTTCACATATTAAATTTATCCATCTATCCCTTCAACAAATACTAAAATCTTTTAAACAGACACCTCTTAAATATATAGGGAATGCAGACAATAATCCTTGACTCTGCTTAGCTGACATTTTAGTAATATAGTAAAATTGAAATTTTTGTAATTATTTTTAAAAAAATAAAGAGTTAAAAAGTTTCCTCCCTACCCCTAAAAGATTACCTATGTGTCTCCTGGGGTACATGTAGCCCTCTCTATGCACTATTAACTCTTGTTAGTTCTATTTTTATTTGTTTTGTTTTTTGTTTCTTAGTTTTGTGCCCTTTTTTGTTGAGTTGATCCTCAAATTTTGGTGATTCCTAGGTATGCTATCTTTGTTTTTGCAACTCTTTTGGATAGCCTATATATGTATATATATATATATGGAGAAGGCGATGGCACCCCACTCCAGTACTCTTGCCTGGAAAATCCCATGGATGGAGGAGCCTGGATATATGCTGTTCTTCTGTACAATAGGATCTTTTCTGTGTTCATAAAGAAAGAGAAAATGTGCTAAGATGAACGTGCCGTTCATTCATTTTCCGAGTAGGTCATCTTTTCCCCCTCCTAGCAAAGCCAGGACCTTTCCTTGACACCTTGAAAAATATCACATCCTCACTGTACCTGTCTGGCAGCAGATGCCTCTACAGTGTGCTGCGGGACTGGGTGGAGGAGAATAATTAGAGGACACTGTGCAAAATATAGTTAACATAGCAAACCTGAAACTGCTATCCTTGGAAATTCTTGCTGGGAAGCTGGTCTTTGTCTGAGGTCCGGAAACTTGGCAGGTAAGCAATTTCCTGATACAAAACTTTCCTTAAATGACAAAATTACTCACTGTACCTAAACTCTAAAACAAAGCACTCTTCTGAGTGCTAATTTGCTTCAGTCGTGTCTGACTGTTTGTGACCCTATGGACTGCAGTCTGCAGGCTCCTCTGTCCACGTGATTCTCTAGGCAAGAATATTGGAGTGGGTTGCCATGCCTTTCTCCAAAGGATCTTCCCAAGCCAGGAATCAAACCCACGTCTCTTATGTCTCCTGCATTGGCAGGCAAGTTCTTTACCACTAGCACCAGCTGGGAAGCCCAGTGCCCCCTGGATGTGCACCAGCCCACTGCCATTCCCTTCTGCAGGGGATCTTCCAACCCAGGGACTGAACCCAGGTCTCCTGTATTCTAGGCAGATTCTTTACCACCTGAGCCACCAGGGAAGCCCCATTTTCCTTCTGCTGCTGCTGCTATTGCTGCTGCTGCTAAGTCGCTTCAGTCCTGTCTGACTCTGAAGGACCCCATAGACGGCAGCCCACCAGGCTCCCCCTGTCCCTGGGATTCTCCAGGCAAGAACACTGGAGTGGGTTGCCATTTCCTTCTCCAATGCATGAAAGTGAAAAGTGAAAGTGAAGTCGCTCAGTCGAGTCCGACTCTTAGGGACCCCATGGACTGCAGCCTACCAGGCTCCTCCATCCATGGGATTTTCCAGGCAAAAGTACTGGAGTGAGGTGCCATTGCCTTCTCCGCATTTTCCTTCTAGGGGTGTACAATTGTGGCACCACTAAGCAGAGGATGGCTACATGCCTGGTTGCCAATAAAAACCTTAGCCAGTCTCTAATGAACTTCCTGGAAAAGGTCAGTTTTCATTCCAATCCCAAAGAAAGGTGATGACAAAAATGCTCAAACTACCGCACAATTGCACTCATCTCACACGCTAGTAAAGTAATGCTCAAAATTCTTCAAACCAGGCTTCAGCAATATGTGAACTGTGAACTTCCTGATGTTCAAGCTGGTTTTAGAAAAGGCAGAGGAACCAGAGATCAAATTGCCAACATCTGCTGGATCATCAAAAAAGCAAGAGAGTTCCAGAAAAACATCTATTTCTTCTTTATTGACTATGTCAAAGCCTTTGACTGTGTGGATCACAATAAACTGTGGAAAATTCTGAAAGAGATGGGAATACCAGACCACCTGACCTGCCTCTTGAGAAACCTATATGCAGGTCAGGAAGCAACAGTTAGAACTGGACATGGAACAACAGACTGGTTGCAAATAGGAAAAGGTGTACATCAAGGCTGTATATTGTCACCCTGCTTATTTAACTTATATGCAGAGTACATCATGAGAAACGCTGGGCTGGAAGAAACACAACTGGAATCAAGATTGCCGGGAGAAATATCAATAACCTCAGATATGCAGATGACACCACCCTTATGGAAGAAAGTGAAAAGGAACTCAAAATCCTCTTGATGAAAGTGAAAGTGGAGAGTGAAAAAGTTGGCTTAAAGCTCAACATTCAGAAAACACAGATCATGGCATCCAGCCCCATCACTTCATGGGAAATAGATGGGGAAACAGTGGAAACAGTGTCAGACTTTATTTTTCTGGGCTCCAAAATCACCGCAGATGGTGACTGCAGCCATGAAATTAAAAGACGCTTACTCCTTGGAAAAAAAGTTATGACCAACCTAGATAGCATGTTGAAAAGCAGAGACATTACTTTGCCAGCAAAGGTCCATCTAGTCAAGGCTATGATTTTTCCAGTGGTCATGTATGGATGTGAGAGTTGGATTGTGTAGAAAGCTGAGTGCGGAAGAATTGATGCTTTTGAACTGTGGTGTTGGAGAAGACTCTTGAGAGTTTGGACTGCAAGGAGATCCAGCCAGTCCATTCTAAAGGAGATCAGTCCTGGGTGTTCATTGGAAGGACTGATGCTAAAGCTGAAACTCCAATACTCTGGCCACCTCATGCGAAGAGTTGACTCATTGGAAAAGACTCTGATGCTGGGAGGGATTGGGGGCAGGAGGAGAAGGGGATTACAGAGGATGAGATGGCTGGATGGCATCATTGACTCAATGGATGTGAGTCTTAGTGAACTCCGTGAGTTGGTCATGGACAGGGAGGCCTGGCGTGCTGTGATTCATGGGGTGGCAAAGTGTCGGACACGACTGAGCGATTGAACTGCATGCACACAGCCCTTTGCACATGTTATCACAACTCATTGCTGAAGCCGTGCAGACTGTGTGACTACTGGGAGAGAATTCTTGGAAGCTTCCACTGGTTTCCTCCAAACTCTACTCATGCATTTTTCCCCTTCACTCTTTCTGCTTTGTAATTTTTCCCTGTAGTAAATCTTGGCCGTGAGTGCAATTATATTCTTAGTCAGATGGGTCATTCTAATGAATCATCAAACTTGGGGATTGTCTTGAAGATGCCTAATACAGGGGCCCTAAATTCAGTGCCTCAACCAACTAATATCTCCAAATTCCTTCATTCTAACATGGTTCTCTTCTTAATAACATCCAGAGCCATTCTCAGATTTTGTAACATTCTTCTCCTTTGTGCTTTGCTCAGTGATTTCTTCTGTCAATTCAGCACCTCAAAATTTCTGGTCCAGAGAACAAGATGGCAGAGGAGTAGGTGGGTGTGGAGTGCATCTCTCTCCATGGATACACCAGGAATACACCTTCAGACACAGGGGTGCAGGCAGAGCACCAGCTGAGAGCAGACAGGAGTACCTGACCAGCAAAAAAAGAACACATAGAACCACTCAAAACTCAGTAGGATGAAGGAACTAGGGGAAAACAGGAGTGTTACCAGGACTGAACATGCCCTTGGCAGGTGTGGGAAGCAGGGGTCCAATCCCTACGTCTGGGCAACTGTCTGAGTCAGAGGAGAAACATTTAAGGCTGAGAGTGAAACAGCTGATTTATGGCAGCCTAAATGGAATGAGCATCAGATGGTCCTTGCTGCAGCCATACATACCCCAGACAGGGAGCAGGTCTCCTAGAAGGTGCAGTGGGTGGGAACCAGAGCTTAGGAATCATGGAGCAATCCCAGGGTAAGGGCTTCTATTGACTGTGAAGAGACGGACCAAGGGGATATGAGGGAGGAGATTGTGGTGGGATATTCCTTTGGAGGAAAACCAGGCAGCTACAGAAGCAAGGTGATACTGCTGAGTCACACGTGGTGGGTGGAGCCATCACCATACCTCTCTCTCCCCACACAATAGCATCAGCAGCTGAACAATACAGAGGCTGGTCCATCAAGTGACTGACTTACCGAACTACAGAGCAGGACCCCAGGGTGCTCCTTTAAGTGACTGCTGCACTGATCTACAGAGTAGGACCCCAGGCAGGAGGGCCCCTCTAGGTGCCTGACACACCGAACAACAGAGGACCCCAGGCAAGAGAGCACTTTAAGTGCCCGAACGGCAGAGCTATGGAGAAAGGCCAGCCAAAGAGACTTCCGATTGCCAGCTACCAGAGGCTTGAAAAAAGGCTCTGATAGGGCCGTAACTCCTGTGGCTGAGGCACTCTGTGTCCCTGTACACTTGGTACTGCCAGGGTCCCCTCAACCCAAACAATTGTGCCACCTTCAAGCTCAACCCTCACTGGGGCAGAGCTGCCACAGGCAAAAAAAAAAAAAGTCTTGTGTCTATGCACATGGAGTAGCCTCAGTTGTGTCCAACTCTTTGCAACCCTGTGGACTGTGGCCTGCCAGGCTCCTCTGTCAGAGGGGTTCTCCATGCAAGAGTACTGGAGTGTACTGGCCAATACTGGTTGTCATACCCTTCTGGAGCACAATATTTCCTGCTGCCCTGGCCACCAACTCCCCTGAGTACCTGGTGCTGCAAAAACGCCTTCAATCCAAGCAGCTGCACCACCTCCACACCTGGCCCTCACTGGGGCAGACCCAAGTCCTCCAGGGCAGCCCCAGGAGCAAACCCCAGTGGACAACCCACATGCAGAGGTGGAAATAAAACCACAGTTGAAACCCAGGGGCAGTGTTGCCAAGGAAGAAGACCCAAAACCTTCCCACCAGCTGTACAAGCTGCAGATTAAATCCACACGATCAACTAAGCAGACTCTGTGTCTACAAAATATATAAAAAACATTGAGAGCTCCCACAAATGAAAATGCACTAGTTCTGATAGTTGTGGTCATGGGAGGCAAGAACAGGGGTAGGAGCAGATTAGAATCTGAGCTGCCCCCACAGCAAGTTTGGAGATCAGCACGGTGTTAGGGGGTATCCTAGGGAGGTGAGGTGGACTGTGACTCCCAGCGAGGGAAAGGACCCAGACCACAGTGACTCAAGAAAAATATTTATTATTCTTATGTTTTTACTTGGTTTGTAGTTTCTTTTGGATTTTTTTCTTTCTTTTCTTCTTTTTTTCATTGTTCCCCCTCTGTTGTAGTTGTTGGTTTTATTGGCACTATGAAATCTAATTAAGCTTTGGAGTTTTTTTTAATCACACTTTTTATTGTTGTTATAAACCTCTGCTTCTGTAGAGTTCTCCTTTTTTTCTTTCTTTTTCTCTATCCTCTTCCTTTTATTTTTTCTTTTTTCTCTTCTTTTTAATTTTTTAAAACCTATTATTATTTTTTCTACATTTATTCCTTTGTTTGCTTTCCTTGCTGTTCTTTCCCCCTTGCAGTTAATCTTTAATGTATATAAAACTTCTTTATCTACCCCTATTTGACTTTGCATATCTATTCTTTCTTTCTTTTCACTCTTTTTTTCCCTCTCAACATATGTGTTAGTTTGGTTTTCATTGCTTTACTCCCCACTTGGCAGCTTGCTGGAGTTTTGTTTTCCAGTTTGTGCTTTAGTTAGTTTTGTTCTTAACTGGTAGATATAATTTTTGGTTTCCTTTGTTCACCAGGTCAATATACTGTATATTATTTTTGTTGGACTGTTTTGATTTTGATTATGGATGTATATGTATATAAGCCATTATTTTAATTATTATTTGCCTGATTTTTTGACCGCCATTTGTCTGGGGTTCACCTTTGGTTTCTCGATTTTGGATATGTGTTTTAATCTCACTTAACACCAGAACAAACCACCTGTGGAGTCTTTGTTCCTGACAAGAGATCAAGCCCTGAGCCTTTGGAGTGGGAGCACTGACTCCAAGACCCTAGACTACCAGAGAGTTAACCCTAAGGAGTATCAAACAGTGAGAACTCCCACGAAGGAAATCACTTGAATACAAGACCAGGCATCACCCAACCACCAGTAGCACCCTTTGCAGGACACCTCATCCAAACAACAAACAACAAAAATACAAACCCAATCATCAACAGACAGGACTACCACCTCACTCAGCCTTGCCCGTCAGAGGAAAAACAAACAAAAAAACTCAGCATAAATCTCACAAACCGCTGCACCAGCCTTGGGGGACAGAAATGAAAAGAAAGAAAGAATTCAGCCTTGGAGCCTTGGAAAAGGAGACCTGAAACACAATAAGTTTAAAAACAAATAATGAAAAGGCAGAGAAACACTGCACAAATGAAGAAACAAACTAGAAACACGGAAGTCCAAATAAATGAAGAGGAAATAAGTAAACTACCTGTAAAAGAATTCAGAATAATGATAGTAAAGATGATCAAAAATCTTGAAAAAAAATGGAGAAAATGCAAGATTCAATTAACAAAGACCGAGACAAATTAAAGAATAACATACAGAGACAAACAACACAATTACTGAAATTAAAAATACTCGAGAAGGACTCAATAGTAGAATCTCTGAAGAAGAAGAATGAATCGGTGAGCTGGAAGATAAAATGGTGGAAATAAATTCGGAAGAGCAGAATAAGGTAAAAAGAAAGAAAATAACTGAGGATAGTCTCAGAGACCTCTGGGAAAATATCAAATGCACCAACATTTGAATTATAGGAGTCCCTATAATTCAAAGAAGAAGAGAAAAAGAAAGGGTATGAGAAAATTTTTGAATAGATTATAGTTGAAAATTTTCCCAACATGGAAAAGGAAATAGTCAATCAAGTCCAAGAGGCAGAAAGAGTCTCACACCAGATAAACCCAAGGAGAAACACACCAAGACACATACTAATCAAACTAACAAAGATTAAATACAAAGAAAGAATATTCAAAACAGCAAGGGAAAAGCAATAAGTGACATACCAGGGAAACCCCATATGTTTAACAACTAATCTTTCAGCAGAAACTCTGCAGGCCAGAAGGGAGTAGCAGGATATAAAGACCTGAAAGGGAAAAATCTACAACCAATATTACTCTACCCAGCAAGGGTTTCATTCAGAATTGATGGAGAAATCAAAAGCTTTTCAAGACAAGCAAAAGTTAAGAGAATTCAGTACCACCAAACCAGCTTTACACAAAAGTTAAAGGGAATTACATAGGCAAGAAATACAAGAGAAGAAAAAGATCTACAAAGTCAACTCCAAACAATTAAGAAAATGTCAATAGAAGCATAAATATCAATAATTACTCTAAATGTAAGTCCATTAAATGCTCCAACCAAAAGACACAGATTGGCTTAATGGATACAAAAAACAAGACCCATATATAAGCTGTCTACAAGAAACCCACTTCAGACCTAAAGACACATATAGACTGAAAGCAAGAAAATGGAAAAATATATTCCATGCAAATGGAAAGCAAAAGGAAGCTGGAGTAGCAATCCTCATATCAGACAAAATAGACCTTAAAGAATGTTACAAGAGATAAGGAAGGACGCTACATAGTGATCAAGGGATCAGTCCAAGAGGAAGACATAACAATAACAATCTTTGCATCCAACATAGGAGCACCTCAATACATAAGACGAACACTAACAAACATAAAAGGAGAAGTTGACAGTAACACAATAATAGTAGGAGACTTTAACACCTCACTCACACCAATGGACAGGTCATCACAACAGAAAATTAATAAGGAAACACAAGTGCTAAATGATACATTAGATGAAATGGATCTCATTGACATCTTCAGGACATTCCATCCAAATGCAGAAGAATACACCTTGTCAAGTGCACATGGAACATTCTCCAGGATAGACCCCATCTTGGATCACAAATCAAACCACAGTAAAGTTAAGAAAATTTAAATAATATCAAGTATCTTTCCTGACCACAATGCTATGAGACTAGATATCAATTACAAGAAAAAAACCTGTAAAAAACACAAACACATGGAGATTAAACAGTACATTTCTAAATAACCAACAGGTTACTGAAGAAATCAAAAGGGAAATAAAAAAATTTCTAGAAACAAATGATAATGAAAAAAAAAAACAACTCAAAACCTATGGGATAAAGCAAAAGCAGTTCTAAGAAGGAAGTTTATAGCAATACAATCCTACCTCTAGAAATAAGAAAAATATAGAATGGATGACCTAACTTTACACCTAAAACAACTGGAAAAAAAAGAACAAAAAAAAATAGCAGAATAAAATAAATCATAAAGATCTGAGCAGAAATAAATGAAAAAGAAATGAAAGAAACAATAGTGAAGATTAGTAAAACTAAAATCTGGTTCTTTGAGAAGATAAACAAAATTGACAAGCCTTTATCCAGACTCATCAAGAAAAAAAGAGAAAAGAATCAAATCAAAAAAATTAGAAATGAAAAAGAAGAGGTTACAACAGACAATGCAGAAATACAAAGGATTATGAGAGACTATTATGAACAACTACATGGCAATAAAATGGATAGCCTGGAAGAAATGGACAGATTCTTAGAAAAGTTCAATCTTCCAAGACTGAACCAGGAAGAATTAGAAATTATGAACAACACAATTATTGAAATTGAAGCTGTGATCAAAAATCGCCAAAAAACAAAAAGCCCAGGACCAGATGCTTCACAGACGAATCCTATCAAACATTTAGAGAAGAGCTAATGCTTATCTTCTAAAACTCCTTCAAAAAATTGCAGAGGAAGGGACACTTCAAAACTCATTCTATGAGGCCACCATCACCCTGATACCAAAAATGGACAAAGACAACACACAAAAAAGAAAACTACAGGCCAATATTACTGATGAACATAAGTGCAAAAATCTTCAACAAAATTTTAGCAAACAAAATTGAACAACACATTAAAAAGCTCATACACCATCATCAAGTTGGGTTTATTCCAGGGATACAAGGATTTTTTAATATATGCAAATAAATCAATGTGATACAACATATTAACAAATTGAAAGACAAAAACCATGTGACAATCTCAATAAATGCAGAAAAAGTCTGTGACAAAATTCAGCAGCCATTTATGATTAAAACTCTTCAAAAAATGGGCATAGAAGGAACCTATCTCAACATAGTAAAGGCCATATATGATAAGCCTACAGCAAACATTATTCTTGATGGTGAAAAACTGAAAGCTTTCCCTCTAAGATCAGGAACAAGACAAGGGTGCCCACTTTCACCACTATTATTCAACATAGTTCTGGAAGTCCTAGCTACAGCAGTCACAGTAGGAAAAGAAATAAAAGGAATCCAGATTGGAAAAGAAGTAAAGCTCTCACTGTTTGCAGATGACATGATCCTGTACATAGAAATCCCTAAAGATATTATCAGAAAATTACTAGAGCTAATCCATGAATTTAGCAAAGTTGCAGTATCCAAAATCAATAAACAGAAATCATTTGCATTTCTATATACAATGAATGCATTTCTATAACAATGAAAAATCAGAAAGAGAAATTAAAGAAGTAATCGCTTTCAACATTGCAACAAAAATAAAATATCTATGAATAAACTTTCTAAAGGAGAAAAAATAACTGTACAGAAAAAATTATAATATACTGATGAAAGAAATCAAAGATGACATAAACAGATGGAGAGATATTCCATGTTCCTGGGTAGGAAGAGTCAATATTGTGAAAATGACTATACTACCAAATGCAATCTACAGATTCAATGAGATCCCTATCAAATTACCAATGGCATTTTTCACAGAGCTAGAACAAAAAAATTTCACAATTCATATGGAAACACAAAAGACCTCAAATAGCCAAAACAGTCTTGAGAAAGAAGATGGAGCTTGAGGAATCAAGCTCCTGACCTCAGATTATACTACAAAGTTACATTCATCAAGACAGTATGGTACAGGCACAAAAACAGAAATATAGACCAAAGGAACAAGACAGAAAACCCAGAAATAAACCCATGTACTTATGGGTACCTTATTTTTGACAAAGGAGGCAAGAATATACAATGGGGCAAAGACAGCCTCTTCAGTAAATGGTGCTGGGAAAACTGACAGCTATGTGTAAAAAAATGAAATTAGAACCCTTTCTAACACCATACACAAAGATAAACTCAAAATGGATTAAAGATCTAAATATAAGACCAGAAACTATAAAACTCTTAGAGGAAAACATAGGCAGAACACTCAATGACACAAATCAAAGCAAGATCCTCTATGACCCATCTCCTAGAGTAACAGAAATAAAAACAAAAGTAAACAAGTGAGACCTGATTAAACTTAAAAGCTTTTGCACAGCAAAGGAAACTATAAGCAAGGTGAAAAGACAACCCTCAGAATGGGAGAAAATAATAGCAAATGAAACAACTGACAAAGGATTAATTCCAAAATATACAAGCAGCTCATACAGCTCAATACCAGAAAAACAAACAACCCAATCAAAAAGTGGGGGAAAGACCTAAACAGACATTTCTCCAAAGAAGACATACAGATGGCTAACAAACACATGAAAAGATGCTCAACATCATTCATTATCAGAGAAATGCAAATCAAAACTATAATGAGATATCACCTCACGCTGGTCAGAATGGCCATCATCAAAAAGTCTACAAACAACAAAATGCTGGAGAGGATGTGGAGAAAAGGGAATGCTCTTGCACTGTTGGTGGGAATGTACATTGATACAGCCACTATGGAAGATGGTATGGAGATTCCTTAAAAATCTAGGAATATAATCACCATATGACCCAGCAATCCCACTCCTAGTCGTGTACCCCAAGGAAACCAAAATTGAAAAAGACACATGTATCCCATTGTTCAAAACAGCACTATTTACAACAGCTAGAACATGGAAGCAACCTAGATGTCCATCAACAGATGAATGGATAAAGAAGTTGTGGTATATATACACCGTGGAATATTACTGAGCCATAAAAAGGAATGCATTCAAGTCAGTTCTGATGAGGTGGATGAACCTAGAGCCTATTATACAGAGTGAAGTAAGTCAAAAAGAGAAAGATAAGTATCGAATTCTAATGCATATATACAGAATCTAGAAAAATGGTACAGAAGAATTTATTTACAGGGTATCAGTGGAGAAACAGACATAGAGAACAGACTTATGGACATGGGGAGAGGGGAGGAGAGGGTGAGATGTATGGAGAGAGTAACATAGAAACTTACATTGCCATATGTAAAATTGATAGCCAACTGGTATTTGCTGCATGGCTCAGGAAACTCAAACACGGGCTCCATATTAATCTAGAGGGTGGGATGGGGCAGGACATGGGAGGGAGTTTCAAAAGGGGGGGATACATGTATACCTATGGCTGATTCATGCTGAGGTTTGACAGAAAACAACAAAATTCTCTAAAGCAAGTATCCTTCAATTAAAAAATAAATAAATTTTAAAATAAAGACAGAAAAAAATCAATTATCAAAAAAAAAGTTAAGAAAAATAAAAAATTTCTAAGTGTAAAACAAAAAAAAAAAAAGGAAAAACCTTCCAGTCCAAAGAGAGCACTTGTTGTTTTGCAACAATGATTTGTATTAAAAAAAAAAAAAAAAACTTCTCTATCATTTCTAAATATTTGGGATGTGCTTCAATTCATCTTAGCCATTATGTATATAGGAATTAGTGCCAAGAAATATTAATACAAAAAATATATATACAGTAATTGTATATACACACAGGTATATTTATGTATTATACATTTTATGTATGTTTTATTGTGACTTTTTTATTTCATTACCACATAACTTTTTAAACACTAGTGTTAGTCACTCAGTCATGTTTGACTCTTTCTGACCCATGGCCCATGGATGGTAACCCACCAGGCTTCGCTGTCAATAGAGTTCTCCAGAAGAGAATACTGGAGTGAGTAACTACTCTTTTCTCCAGGGGATCTTCCCAAACCAGGGATCAAATCTGCATCTCTTACATTACAGGTAGAATCTTCACCACTAAAAACTGCAAAAAAAAAAATGGGATATAGGAAAATAAGTATAGCAGAAAGATCAGTTATAGCTAAGAGTACACCTGTTTATTGGAGACTAAAATGTTAAATTGTAATTACCATAGAAATATAAACAGCTGCAAATTCAACTGAATTCAACACATATAATGAATTGCCTCTTGAGAAACTTGTATGCAGGTCAGGAAGCAACAGTTAGAACTGGACATGGAACAACAGACTGGTTCCAAATAGGAAAAGGAGTACGTCAAGGCTGTATATTGTCACCCTGCTTATTTAACTTATATGCAGAGTACATCATGAGAAACGCTGGGCTGGAGGAAGCACAAGCTGGAATCAAGATTGCCAGAAGAAATATCAATAACCTCAAATATGCAGATGACACCACCCTTATGGCAGAAAGTGAAGAAGAACTAAAGAGTCTCTTGATGAAAGTGAAAGAGGAGAGTGAAAAAGTTGGCTTAAAGCTCAACATTCAGAAAACTAAAATCATGGCATCTGGTCCCATCACTTCATGGGAAATAGATGGGGAAATAGTGGAAACAGTGTCAGACTTTATTTTTTTGGTCTCCAAAATCACTGCAGATGGTGATTGCAGCAATGAAACTAAAAGACGCTTACTCCTTGGAAGGAAAGCTATGATCAACCTCGATAGCATATTCAAAAGCAGAGACATTACTTTGCCAACAAAGGTCTGTCTAGTCAAGGCTATGGTTTTTCCAGTGGTCATGTATGGATGTGAGAGTTGGACTGTGAAGAAAGCTGAGTGCTGAAGAATTCATGCTTTTGAACTGTGGTGTTGGAGAAGACTCTTGAGAGTCCCTTGGACTGCAAGGAGATCCAACCAGTCCATCCTAAAGGAGATCAGTCCTGGGTGTTCATTGGAAGGACTGATGTTGAAGCTGAAACTCCACTACTTTGGCCACCTGATGCGAAGAGCTGACTCATTTGAAAAAGCCCTGATGCTGGGAAAGATTGAGGGTGGGAGGTGAAGGGGATGACAGAGGATGAAATTGTTGGATGGCATCACCAACTCGATGGACATGGGTTTGGGTGGACTCCGGGAGTTGGTGATGGACAGGGAGGCCTGGAGTGCTGCGGTCCATGGGGTCACAGAGAGTCGGACACGACTGAGTGACTGAACTGAACTGAAGTGAATGAATGTCAATTCTATCAGTAGGTTCTATAAGTGATTTTAAGATGTCAACCAATTGGTCTTTACAAATTAAGTCTGATCTAATAGAGTATTACAATACCCCAAAAGTCAACCATTTATGATAGGTTATTATGGAAAGAAATGAGAGAAAATAACACCTTATTAAATAAATGCTGTCAAAAATATTTCAATTAATTAACTGATTATGGACTCCAAATCAAGTCTGCCCAAGTTGGAATCCAACATCTATCACTCACTGGACAACACTGGGCAGGGTTGCAGCACTCTGTGCAACACTGGGCAAGCAGCTTAACCTCTTTTAGCCTCAGTGTGCTTATCTATAAAACTGACATAACGATTGCATTTACCTCAGAGAGTTATTAGGACAATTAAATGTGTTACTGTAAGTTAAGTGCTTGATATAGTGCCTGGGACATAAGATGCATATTAAGTTTCAGTTATTATGATTATCATTTCATACTGGCTAAGAAATCAGGAAACACAGATTATAGTCCTATTTCATTCATTCATGCTTGAATAAAGGGTCTTTTGACTCATTTGAGTCTTTATACAAGTCACTCATCAACCTTCCTGGGCCTCTGTTTCCTCCCCCATGAATTTGAGGAATAAACTTCACAATTTCAAAGATTCTACCTGGTTCTAAAATTCCAAATTTATTAAAGAATTTTTCTTTTTAATTTGGAAACACCCATACGGTCCCCTCATTCTACTCTGTACATGTATGTGTGTTCTAAGTCACTTCAGTCATGTTGGATTCTTTGTGACCCTGCGGACTGTATCCCTCTGTCCATGGGGTTCTCCAGGCAAGAATACTGGAGTGGGTTGCCATGTCCTCCTCCAGGGGATCTTTCCAACTGAGGGATTGAACTTGAGTCTCTTATGTCCCCTGCATTGGCAGGCAGGTTATTTACCACTAGCGCCACCTGGGAAGCCTGGGAATGTCCTTTTATTCTACTCTGTTCACTTCAGCCCCAACCTGAGTTCCTATGGAATACATTGTTTCTATCTGCCGTCCAACCTTTACTATATTTCTACAAGTGAGTGTGTGTTCTTCATACTGTCCTCCCAGGACAGACAATAATGACTAGAGACAAAGGGCCATTCTTTCCTCTTTGCACATGATAAATATTGATTCTTCATTCCATCGTAATGCATGTATTGAGTAAGTGCCAAGAACTGTTTCAGCTAGACATTGAGGAAAAAAGTAAATATTATCTGATTCTTGATCTCAAAGAATTCATTATGGTAGACAAACCAATGAAATGTAATTACAATATGGTGTGATAAATGGAAAAAAGGATGGAGTGATCAAATATGCTTGAATGGCTCACAGAAAATTAATGTCTAAAAGACACGTGAACTGGATCTTAAAAGATGAATAGCAGTTCCTTAGATGGAACTTAAAATTAAATAAAACAGTCCCCTCATTATAATACATCTCATGCATATACGATAGAGCTATTGTATCAAATTTTGATGTAGTATTATACTGAAGCTGACAAAGCTATGGTTTCCTTGAAGCAAGTGGGCATCAATTATCTGAAGTAGAAATCTGTCTTCAGATATCTTTTTCTTTCCCACCATGACCAATTCATCAGAAGCATGTATCATGATTAGCACTAAGATCTTGCTATCTGATTACCACTGTCCTAAAGAATCAGGACTTTGTAGAAATGGCTGGTACCAGGGCTGAGGCAGGAAAAGTACTGGATAAGTCTAGAATGTCTTACTGTGCACTAAAATAAGCAAACTCAAAAAATAATGGGGATTAACAAAGAAACATGAAAGTCAGCTTGAAAGAATTCCAAATAGTCAAATCCAGAACAACTTAGGCATCTAAATAATTTATCAGGCATTAAAATCGATAGTAATATATTTTAACACTTTAAACAAAATATGAATCCATAACATAAATTAATGAATAAACTGAAAGTTTGATGAGGAATAGGGGCATTGAACCATGAAGAAAGCTGAACGCCAAAGAATTGATGCTTTCAAATTTTGATGCTGGAGAAGACTCTTGAGAGCCCCTTGGACTGCAGGGAGATCAAACCAGTCAATCCTAAAGAAAATCAACCCTGAATATTCACTGGAAGGACTGATGCTGAAGCTGAAGCTCCAGTACTTTGGCTACCTGATGCAAAGAGCCAACTCATGGCAGAAGACCCAGATGCTGGGAAAGATTGAGAGCAGGAGGAGAAGGATGAGATGGTGGGTGGCATGGCCAACTCAATGGACATGAGTTTGAGCAAACTGTGGGAGATAGTGAAGGACAGGGAAGCCTGGTATGCTGCAGTCCATGGGGGTCACAGAGTCAGACATGACTTAGTGACTGAAAAAAAAAAAGGTATTTAGAGAGTGGCACAACTTAATTACAAAAAGGAAAAATGTAACTTTACAGTGGAAAGGAAAGTCTTCACAGACACCTCTTTTATCAAATGGTCCAGTTTAACCTACCAGCAATGGAACAAATTAAGATTTGGGACCAAATGATAGCATGCAATGAAAACACCATAATGTTACTTCTATCATATTCCCGACAAAGATGTATAACCTAAAGCTAGTCATGAGGAAACATCAGACAAGCCAAAAAAGGGAGACATCTATAAAATAACTGGCTTGTATTCTTCACATGTATCAAAGTATTGAAAGCAAGGAAAAAACTGAAGAACTATTCCCAACTGAAGGAGTCTAAGGAGTTATGACAACTCAGTTAAACAAGCGGTTCCGTGCTGGATCCTGCAAAGTCACTACTGGAACAACTGGCAAAGCCTATAAGGATGTGAGGATTAGGCAGCAGATTAGATAGGGATAACCAGTGCCAATGTTAGTTCTTTGACTTTGTTGACTGTATTGTGGGTATATAGGACATTGCCCTTGTATGTAAAAAACACATACCACAGTTTTGGGAAATAACGGGAAAACATCAGCAACTTACTCTCAAATGGTTGAAGGAAACAAAGCTATTTGCCTTATATTTTTACTTCCCTGGTGGCTCAGATCGTAAAGCGTCTGCTTACAATGCAGGAGACCGGGGTTCAATCCCTGGGTTGGGAAGATCTCCTGGAGAAGGAAATGGCAACCCGCTCCAGTATTCTTGCCTGGAAAACCCCATAGACGGAGGAGACTGGTAGGCTGCAGTCCATGCGGTCGCAAAGAGTTGGACACAACTGAGCGACTTCACTTTCACTTTGAATTGTTTTGGAAATTTGAGCTTGTTCACAAATTTTTTAAAATAAAACAATAACAATGATGATTATGATGGTATTCTACAGTCTAAAACTTATCTGACTTTTTATTGCTTATCTGACTTTTAGGAAAAAAGATAAGAATCCTTAAAGTGAACTATAAGACTTTGCATGATCATCCTGTCGCCTGTTGACTCTTCTTTAGGCTCACTGCATTATCTTCTTCCTGTTCCTCAAACAAACCATGGACTTTTGAGGTACAAGTTCATGCTCTTGTCTTCCCTCTGCCTAAAACATTCTCTAATTCATTGCCCATATACATTAAATTTCTTTTTTATCGTCTTTATTTTGGTAATACCCTTACAAAACTTTTGCCTTTCCAAGGTCAGTTTTCCATTATTTATTCTCACAGTGCTGTGCATTTTCCCTTCATAATTACAGACTTCCTTGAATAAAAGATTAATGTGTCTTCCATTATCCTACCTTTCTGGGGTAGAGTTATACCTTTGCTCATCATGTTATCCCAAGGACCTAGCCCAAAGGACAAACAATACTAATGAATAAATGAACTGTTTAAGATCAATCCATTCATTTGGGCCCTTAAATCTCTCCTATGTCTCCTTCTCTTTTCTCTCTTTTTTGGCTTCCTCTCTTTTTTGGCTCCTAACCAGATTTAACCATGTTGAAGTCTTCTCAAACCTACAGCATTTCCTCTCTTGAATCCACATCCTCCTTGAATTGCAGTAAGTCTACGTGTTTCTCTTTTCACTCAAACTTTCAGTAGATTTCTGTAGATTTACAATTTCCATTTCTTCAGCTCCCATCCAATCTCCAGGCCACTGCAACCTGAATTCCACCCTATCACCCACTAAAATTGTACCTTCTGTGGTGGCTATACGGAGAACGGGATGGCACCCCACTCCAGTACTCTTGCCTGGAAAATCCCATGGATGGAGGAGCTTGGTGAGCTGCAGTCCATGGGGTCACGAAGAGTTGGACACAACTGAGCGACTTCACTTTCACTTTTCACTTTCATGCATTGGAGAAGGAAATGGCAACCCACTCCAGTGTTCTTGCCTGGAGAATCCCAAGGATGGGGGAGCCTGGTGGGCTGCCGCCTAAGGGGTCGCACAGAGTCGGACACGACTGAAGCGACTTAGCAGCAGCAGCAGCAGTGGTGGTGGCTATAACCTCCAAACAACTAGACCCAATTAACAAGTTTTAGTCACTATCTTACCTTAATTTTTCTCACTAACTTCCTTGATGTTTAGTTCATTTTGAATATCTCTATCTCATTTTTGACTCTTTAATGAGCTCTTCTTTTTCAGATTACTCCACAAATAAATTTGTTTATTCAAAAATATATTTATTTAGTACCTACCACAGGCCAGGAACAACTGGGGATACAATAGTGATTAAACAAAAATCCCTTTCTTTGTGGGACTACATTCTTCTGTTTTTTTAATTAAATTTAATTTAATTTATTTAATTTAATTAATAAATTTAATTAATTTAATTAAATAAAATTCACTTGCAGTATTATATTAGTTTCAGGTGTACAACACAGGGACTTCCCAGATGGCACAGTGGTAAAAAAAAACCACCTGCTCATGCAGAAGACACAGGAGATGTGGGTTCGTTCCCTGGGTCAAGGATATCCCCTGGAGGAGAAAATGGCAACCCGCTCCAGTATTCTTGCCAGAAAAACCCCATGGACAGAGGAGAGTGGCGGGCTATAGACCATGGGGTTGCAAAGCATCAGGCGCAGCTGAGCACACACACCTGTGCAACATAACATTTGACATTTGTATATATTGTGAAATTATCTCCATAATAAGAATTTCATAAAATTTGATCCTTGTGATAAGAGCTTTAGCAACTTTCAAATATGCAAAACAGTGTTACTCACTATAGTCACCCTGCTGTACTTAACATCCCTGGAACTTATTTCATAACTGGAGGTTTGTAACCTTTTGCCCCTTTCCCCCATTTCACCCTCCTCCCCTCAGCCTCAGCCAACCACACATGTATTCTCTATATCTATGAGCTTGGTCTTTTGTTTTGGGTTTTTTTTAGAATGCACATATAAGTGAAATCACACTCTGCAAGCTCATTACTCTTAACATAATACCCTCAAAGATCATTCATTTGTCTCAAGTGGCAATATCTCATTCTTTTTATGGCTGAATAATATTCCACTACATATATATATTTTTTTTTTCCTTATCTATTCACCCTCCAGTGAACATTTAGGCTGTCTCCACATCTTTGCTATGGTGAATAATGTTCCAGTGAACATACTGATGCATATTTTATTTATAATTAGTGTTTTCATCTTCTTCTGATAAATACCCAGAGGTAGACTTGCTAGATTTGTGATAATTCTATTTTTAGCTTTTTGAGGCACCTCCATACTGATTTCCACAGTGGCTACACCAATGTAGATTCTCACCAACAGTGCACAAGGGCTCCCTTTTCTCCATGTCCACTCCGGCATTTATCTCTATAACAATAGCCATTCTAACAGGTGTGAAGTGGCATTTCATTGTAGTTTTGATTTGCATTTCCGTGATGATTATGTAATAGGGAAGAAACTGTGTATTCCATTACAAGTTAATCACGAAAGGGATGGTGCCTAAAAACTTGTTTTTTTTTTTGCTTATAAAGAACCTTCACTGTGAAAAGTTTAGGATACAGTCTTTTTTTTTTTTTCCAATTCTTTTTTTTTTTTAATTTTATTTAACTTTACAATATTGTATTGGTTTTGCCATATATCAAAATGAATCTGCCACAGGTATACATGGGAACCCTGCCTCCCAAATAATGAGCATTAAGCTACAATTCCTTTGTATAGCTCACAGCAAACATCCTGACCAGGCCCACCTGTGAATGTCTACAGGCAGGACAAAATTAACACAACCCCTCTGGAGGTTGACCTGAACCAGGAAACATTTGACTTTACTCCTTCCACTTTTAGTATAAAAGAAGCCTAAATTCTAACTCAGGTAAAATGGATTTTTAGGACACAAATCTGCCATTTTCTCAGTCTGATGGTTTTCTGAATAAAATTGCTAAAAATGTGGTCTCTAAATTTATTGGCATGCTGTGCAGGAAGCAGTAAGTATGACCTGGACTCAATAACAATTAATGAGTCTGAGCATCTTTTCACGTACCTATTGGACATCTGTACTTAGGAAAAAATGTCTATTCAGATCCTCTGCCCATCTTTTAATTGGATATTTTTAAAATTTGTTTTGTGAGGTTTTTTTTGTTATTCAGTTACCCAGAGGGATGGTATGGGGAGGGAGGAGGGAGGAGGGTTCAGGATGGGGAACACATGTATAATTTTTTTTTAATTAAAATTGAATAAAAAAAAAAAGAAGAGAAAAAAAATAATAAAATGAAATAAATTAAAAATAAATAAATAAATAAATAAAATAAAAATAAAAAAAATAAATGTTTTATCAAATACATGATTTTCAAAATTTTTCTTTCATTCCATGGATTGCCTTATAATTTTGTTATTTCATTGACTGTAAGACATTCTTGATGTTAGAGTTTCCCAAGATTTTATCCTTGGTCCACAACTTTGCTTATTCTGCATACTTTTTCTGAGTAATCTTATTCATGCTCATGGGTCCAACTACCACAGATTAGTTGATAATCTCCTGTTTTCTTCTCTAGTCTAGACACTTTACATGAATTTTATACTCTGTGTCTTTATTTGGACATGATATCAGATCAGATAAGATCAGATCAGTCGCTCAGTTGTGTCCGACTCTTTGTGACCCCATGAATCGCAGCACGCCAGGCCTCCCTGTCCATCACCAACTCCCAGAGTTCACTCAGACTCACGTCCATCGAGTCAGTGATGCCATCCAGCCATCTCATCCTCTGGCGTCCCCTTCTCCTCCTGCCCCCAATCTCTCCCAGCATCAGAGTCTTTTCCAATGAGTCAACTCTTCGCATGAGGTGGCCAAAGTACTGGAGTTTCAGCTTTAGCATCATTCCTTCCAAAGAAATCCCAGGGCTGATCTCCTTCAGAATGGACTGATTGGATCTCCTTGCAGTCCAAGGGACTCTCAAGAGTCTTCTCCAACACCACAGTTCAAAGCCAATTCTTTGGCACTCAGCCTTCTTCACAATCCAACTCTCACATCCATACATGACCACAGGAAAAACCATAGCCTTGACTAGACGAACCTTTGTTGGCAAAGTAATGTCTCTGCTTTTGAATATGCTATCTAGGTTGGTCATAACTTTCCTTCCAAGGAGTAAGCATCTTTTAATTTTATGGCTGCAATCACCATCTGTAGTGATTTTGGATCCCAGCAAAATAAAGTCTGACACTGTTTCCACTGTTTCCCCATCTATTTCCCATGAAGTGGTGGGACCAGATGCCATGATCTTCGTTTTCTGAATGTTGAGCTTTAAGCCAACTTTTTCACTCTCCACTTTCACTTTCATCAAGAAGCTTTTGAGTTCCTCTTCACTTTCTGCCATAAGGGTGGTGTCATCTGCATATCTGAGGTTATTGATATTTCTCCCGGCAATCTTGATTCCAGCTTGTGCTTCTTCCAGCCCAGCGTTTCTCATGATGTACTCTGCATATAAGTTAAATAAACAGGGTGACAATATACAGCCTTGACGAACTCCTTTTCCTATTTGCAACCAGTCTGTTGTTCCATGTCCAGTTCTAACTGTTGCTTCCTGACCTGCATACAGATTTCTCAAGAGGCAGGTCAGGTGGTCTGGTATGCCCATGTCTTTCAGAATTTTCCACAGTTTATTGTGATCCACACATCAAAGGCTTTGGCATAGTCAATAAAGCAGAAATAGATGTTTTTCTGGAACTCTCTTGCTTTTTCTATGATCCAGCAGATGTTGGCAATTTGATCTCTGGTTCCTCTGCCTTTTCTAAAACCAGCTTGAACATCAGGAAGTTCATGGTTCACATATTGCTGAAGCCTGGCTTGGAGAATTTTAAGCATTACTTTACTAGCATGTGAGATGAGTGCAATTGCTCGGTAATTTGAGCATTCTTTGGCATTGCCTTTCTTTGGGATTGGACTGAAAACTGACCTTTTCCAGTCCTGTGGCCACTGCTGAGTTTTCCAAACTTGCTGGCATATTGAGTGCAGCACTTTCACAGCATCATCTTTCAGGATTTGGAATAGCTCAACTGGAATTCCATCATCTCCACTAGCTTTGTTCGTAGTGATGCTTTCTAAGGCCCACTTGACTTCACATTCCCGGATGTCTGGCTCTAGGTCAGTGATCACACCATCGTGATTATCTGGGTCGTGAAGATCTTTTTTGTACAGCTCTTCTGTGTATCCTTGCCATCTCTTCTTAATATCTTCTGCTTCTGTTAGATCCATACCATTTCTGTCCTTTATGGAGCTCATCTTTGCATGAAATGTTCCTTTGGTATCTCTGATTTTCTTGAAGAGATCCCTGGTCTTTCCCATTCTGTTGTTTTCCTCTATTTCTTTGCATTGATCGCTGAAGAAGGCTTTCTTATCTCTTCTTGCTATTCTTTGGAACTCTGCATTCAGATGTTTATATCTTTCCTTTTCTCCTTTGCTTTTCACTTCTCTTCTTTTCACAGCTATTTGTAAGGCCTCCCCAGACAGCCATTTTGCTTTTTTGCATTTCTTTTCCATGGGGATGGTCTTGATCCCTGTCTCCTGTACAATGTCACAAACCTCATTCCACAGTTCATCAGGCACTCTATCTATCAGATCTAGGCCCTTAAATCTGTTTCTTACTTCCACTGTCTGTGTCTTTATTTGAACATGATATAGGAAATGTGAAATAGATATATCCAAATCAGAAACCTTTATCTTTTCCCTAAATAGATCTTCATTCAGTGAGTGGTACTCATCCACCTAAAGCAGAAGTTAACCTTAGAGCTTTTCTTTATCTCCTACATCCCACTATTACCATTCTTGGCAAATTTACTTTTCTGTTTTCCATTTCTCCAGTAGCTACCAGAATGATCTAAAATACAATCTCAGTCCCTTACTTAAAAGCTTTTAGTAGCTTTCTTATTACCTGAAAGGTAGTCTATGTCTTCATCATGGCATAAAACCCACTGTAATGTGGTCCCTGCTTTATTCTCCAGTTTTCCTTTTTGCTTTTCAATTTACTCTAAAGATTTTGGCGGCTCACAGTGTGCCATAATGATTAACATTACAGTCTCTGGAGCAAGGCTGCTCAGGTATGAACCCCAGCTCTGTCAGATATTTACCTTGTTTTCCTCAACTGTGAACTGGATATAATAATAGTCCCTATCATATCAGAGAACTTGGAGGACTGAATTACATGTGTTCTTAGACCAGTTCATGGCACTCATTAGCTACTATTACATGAGGCTACTTCTAATATTTCTGCCTTTGCTCTGGCTACTTTCTCTTCTTTCTGGTCAGGTATTAGTTTAGCTATGGATCCTACATGCTCATCATTTTTTAACAAGCTGACATTTGATTTACTACACATGAAAATATTACCACTCATATTAAGGTTGCTGTCCTAAGTAGGCATTCTTTTCATTAGGATGTTTTTTCTTTTGATGGCTGCAAATGCATCTACTTCAACTGTTCTAGTTATATTGTGTGTGCGCTCAGTGTTCTCAGTTCAGTTCAGTCGCTCGTGACCCCATGAATCGCAGCACGCCAGGCCTCCCTGTCCATCACCAACTCCCGGAGTTCACCCAGACTCACGTCCATCGAGTCAGTGATGCCATCCAGCCATACTTCAACTGTTCTAGTTATATTGTGTGTGCGCTCAGTGTTCTCAGTCACGTCCAATTCTTTGTGACCCCATGGACTGTAGCTCGCCAGGCTCCCCTGTCCATGGGATTTACCATTCAAGAATACTGGAGTGGGTCGCCATTTTTACTCCATGGGATCTTCCCCACCCAGGGATTGAACGTGTGTCTGTTACCTCTTCTGCACTAGCAGGCTGATTTACCACTCCGGGAAGCCTAGTTATAATGCTGTAGATCAAAATGCAGTTTATACACCATATCATTTAGATGTAAATGGTGGGAGAGAGGAGTATGCACAACTCCCCAGTTTCCAGCTTGAATGACCAGGAAGTCGGGCAAAACAATAGAACACTCACGTTTGTCGCCTACACACACACTCATAACTATTTTTATTGCTTCCAAATTGCCTACTGCCTCTTCACTGTAGACTGACACTGCTATCAATGTCACTACAGTTTAGTTTCCCTTTTCCTTCAAAATTTCCCCTTTCTGGCCCACTCACCCACCAAACAGAAAAGTACTGGTATGGGTCTGCCTTTCCCTTTAAGAACAGGGTCAGCGAGAAACTGCACGCCAAAACCAGCCCTCCGAATAGTTGCCGTAACCACAGCAACGGGAGCAGGAAGGGGCGGGCTACGTCGTCCTGCGTCCGGTCCGCGGCGCGCACCCGCCGCAATGGTGCGGGTGCGCGGGCTTCGTGGTTACAGCGTGTTCTTCAGCTCCGGGTTGAAGCCGGAGCCGGACCCGGAGCCGGATTCCGCGCCGAGGGCCACGTCAACCTAAACCTACACCGCCCTCCCCACCCTGTTCGGCCCGCAGGTCCTTAGGCGAATCCTCCCAAGCTGCGGCCTCCACGCCTTTCCCACAATGCACCGCGCCAGGCCCCGCCCCGCCTCGCCTAGGAGACCGCCGCGCGAGGAGCAGACCCGAGCCGGCTGCGCTGGTAGCTGCCGGTGTGGCTGGTCCAACCCCATCACAGGCGCGGCGGCCCAGCGGTCAGAGAGTACGTGCTTCCCTCCGGAACGCATAGGTTGTGTTTGGCGGTGTGGGGTCCAACCCCGGGGATTGAGGATGGGGAAGTAGCTGCAGGAGACGACCCCGCAACACCGAGGTGGGCTTGGATCCGGGGCCGGGGCTTTACTGGAGCTAGTAGCGGCCTGGGCTCTCCGGGACAGGCGAAATGGCCTGTACGCTGGAATTCTCCCCCCCGCTCTTCGCTCTTGTGGCTGGATTTTTGTGTTCTCTCTCCCAGTCGTCTTTCCCCCTGCTAGCTACACCATCCTTTCTTCAGCGATTCCTGCTCAGCGGTTGCCGGCTTTTTGCTCCAGTTTCTCCCTTTAGCCTCAGTTATCCAGGTTTCTGTCTCACTAACCCTGTCTGAGGTCTCACACACCAGCAACCCTTGACTCCCAGTGACTCCCATCTTTTCCCACTCGCCGCAACCCATTCTGGAGTGGTGGCAGCAAGGAGTTCGTGTTGAATTTACCTGCAGCTTCCACCTGTTCCGCACCTCGGCGCGTAGCAAGTCAGGCACGCCCACGCCTACTTTGAGCACCAGCGCTGGGCAGGGAACAAATAGCGCTTATCAAGTGGTGTTTGCTAATATGATCTCTTTTATTCTAAATGTTTTCTAGTCTGGATGTTTATTAATCTACATCGCTCTATTTTACAAAGGTTTTTTTGGTGACGTGAGAAGGAAGGATTAGAAATGAATCGAAAACCGTTCACAGGTGAGAAAAAAGTTAAAATAGGCATTTAGGATTAAATGACGAAAGGAGGAACTGAGAATGCTTAGAAAAGTTAGGTTTTTCGAAACATTATGAGATCTTTGGAACTAAAGTATATACAAATTTGCATGTGATTTGATTTTATTTTTATCCTGCCCAGGTTAGCGTGTCTGAATGACTGATTGCTTCTCTTTTTTTCCTATTTTTATTTATGCCAAATGTAAACTTTGTAGTGAAATTACACATAACTTGCAGTTATTATTCTGCTCGTTATATAAAATAGTAACTGCTTAGATAGAAGAAAAGCACCTTCTGAGAAAATTCAGAAGAAAAAACGGGCGACTTTGTACGTTATCTGTTACAGTGATAGAAATTCACTGCCGTTTTTGCTTCGGTTTTGTGAAAAATAACGGACTCTTTGGAAGGATCTGGTGCTGCTTTCTTGTACCCCCAAAGAATATTTCCTACAAGTGATATTTGGAAATGAAAACTGGATAGGCGTAAATGGGTGGAGAAATAACCAAAAAGGAAGCAGATCAAAAGGGCCGGTCTTAAACTGGGTAGAAGGAAGGAAGTAGCTCCTCACCTCCTGTTCACCACCACCGCCCCCCCCGCCCCGCCCCTGTTGTGATGCTTAGAATTGCTGCATTTGTTTGTAAAACGTTCTAGACGGCTGCAGCCACACTAGCTCCCTTTTTTTTAACCTTTATCTAGTGCTGTCTTGACACGAATGATCGCATGAATCTGGCTACCTAGATAATGGAAGGAAGGAAGCGGGCCCCCAAAGAACAGAGCCTGAGGCACTCACCCTGATTTGCCATTTACTGGAGATTATATTACTGGTCATATTATTTAGTAAATAGTGCTGTTGATGGGTTGGGGGTTTTTTTGTTTGTTTTTAATGTAATTTACCTGATTTTTTCTCTTTAGATTAACATTTGGGGAGACAATTTATGATGCCTGTTTCACTTTTGGAGTAATGTGGACAGAAGTTCTCAAATTTGCATATTACATCAACTGGAACCAGTGGCATTATCTTAATGTTTATTTAAATCAGAACTTGTACAAGAAAAACAATGGGAGTCTGGTTAAATAAAGATGACTATGTCAGAGACTTGAAAAGGGTCATGCTCTTTTTTCTAGTAATGTATATGGCCATTTTAGTGGGTACAGATCAGGATTTTTACAGTTTACTTGGAGTATCCAAAACTGCAAGCAGTAGAGAAATAAGACAAGCTTTCAAGAAATTGGCATTGAAGCTACATCCTGATAAAAACCCGGTAGGTAAAAATTTCTTTTTAACCATCTGATTAATGTGTTTTAAATTAGTGCTCAGAATTCTTAAGAGCAATCACTACTAGTCAAAAATCATAATTCAAATCTGTACTAAAAACAGAGGAAGCTAAATATTCTAAATTTAGAGGAGTTAAAGGAATATCAGTATCAAAATGCAGTTCTCTCGATTTGAAAACTAATTTCCAGCAGTTCTGTTACAGATGTTAATCATAAAGCAGAAGTAGTTTTCTTTGTAAAGCAGGTTAAAATCAAGTATTTTAGAACAGTAAGAAAAAGTATTTGCTTAGAACATATAGATGGTATGTCTTGCTAAAAACAGCAGCAATAGCTATTAATACCATGCTTCCACTTTTTTCTCCTATGTACAAATCTAAAACCAGAGTCAGAAAGTATTACAAAGTAAAACTTGGCAGCCAAGTCCAGTTAATGCCAATCATAAATATTTGGTTATGTATTCCATAATGTAATCTTTCAAAACTTTTAATTCTTAAGATATTTTTATAATTTATCTCATTTTGTCTTTTTCTTAATGAGATTTGATAATCAAGAAGAAAGATTTAACTATAATTTTCTAGATAAAGTTTTTATTGTTAACTTCAGTAACTATTTTTAAAATTATTTTTACTTATTTTTATTTTTGGCCACACCACTCTGCTTGCAGGATCTTCCCTGACCAGGGATTGAACCCAGGCCACCACAATGAAAGGAATCCTAACCGCTAGGCCACCGGGGAAGTCCCTAGATAGAATTTTAAGTAGGATTATTTTATTTCCATCACATAAAGCCAAGCAATAGAATTGGTATTGCTCTAAAACTCTTGTTAATTGGTAATCTTTTCCTGAGATCAACATTCTGTTGTGTATAGGATTTTCATTTTTTCAAATTTTTCTTTAAATTTTCAAATGTCATTACCTGAAAATTTAAAGTGGAGCTGGTGTAATAATAATAGAAATAAATAAACAATAAATGTCATGTGCATAAGTCATCGAGAAACCACACCCCATGCCCCACCCCACCCGTTGAAAATTTATCTTCCTTGGGAAGGGTCCCAGGTGCCAGAATGGTTGGGGCTTGCTGATTTAAATGAAAGCATTCTTCGAAAAGCAGTTCTATGAGAAACACTGACAAATGAAACATATCAGTCCAGTTTTGAGTTATTATTCTGGTATTAGTTCTTATGTAATTATATGATAGATTGTGTTACATACTTTTTTTTAGATTTTGCCTCAAATAGGTAACCTAAAATTTTCTTTGTGATTGTTTTAGAGGTCACACATAATATTTACAATATTGTTTCCAAGGGTTCATTAGTCTGTTTTTTCTGTTGCATCTATTAGAGGTCATAATTTTATGACCACCTCTGATCAGCCTCTTGAGGCATTAATTCTCATTTCTCTGTTACTTTTCTTAATTTTTTGTAGTTTTTTAAAAATACTTTTTTTACTTTTTAATTTCAATGTGTGATGCCCATTTCATATTAAACTACTCCTCATCTTGGTATCTACTCTCAAAGAATTCTCAGAATTAAATCAGTTGATTGTGTATCTGAAACAAATATTATATCTAATGTTTTTAATAGAATAACCCAAATGCACATAGTGATTTTTTGAAAGTAAATAGAGCATATGAAGTACTCAAAGATGAAGATCTGCGGAAAAAATACGACAAATATGGAGAAAAGGGACTTGCAGATAATCAAGGAGGCCAGTATGAAAGCTGGAATTACTACCGTTATGATTTTGGTAAGATGATAGATATTCCTTATGAAGTTATTTTTTATTCAAGTAAATTAGAAATTAATTTTGTTTCACCAGTTAGCTTATTTATGTAATTAATGTGCATCCCCTAGACCCTCTTTTTAATGCAACATGGGAGTGGAATTCAAGAGGAAAGTCAAGTAGTATGTAGATCCATGAGTAAATATGGAGGTGTTTTGGTCATAATCTTGTTAAATACTTAAAACGATTGCATTTAATTTTTAAAAATATTTGTATTAGAAGTTAACTATTGAAGCCTTCTAGTATTTTTAGAGCAGCATATTTTCCAGGAAAGATTGAAGTTTCCTTTAATAGTGGTCACGTCAGTAGAAATACCATCCTTCTTGGTGATGAATGATGGCTTGAGGTGTGACAGGAATGAGAGGGCAAGAGCAGGGAGAGTGAACAAGTAAAAGGGATGGAGGGCGGGGAAAGTAAACGCAGGTGTCAAGCGAAGAGGGAGCGTTCTGATACCCAGTGGTCATTTATTAGCCTCAAATGCAGGCTGAGAACTCAAGTATGCTTTTATCTTAGACTCAATAAAATATTTTCAGTTTACATCTGCAGTATTTATTTCTTGAAACTGACTTTTCAATATAATATTTTCAGGTATATTCCCTATCGTTTGATAGTCTATAACAAGTGTTACAAGTCAGTATTTCATAGGCTACGTCAGTATTTCACAGGCTAAGTCTGGCCTGCCACCTGGTTTTGTGAAGTTTTATTGGAATGCAGTTTTGCTCATCTATGTACATATTATTTTTCACACTTCAGGGCAGAGTTGCATAGTTGTGACAAATCATATGTCTCAGAAAATCAAATACTAACCTCTGTATATATCTGTCACTTAATATTTATTCATTGATATCTTACATAGTAATGAGAAACTTACATTGGTGTTATTATAATAAATAAATTTTATATTTAAGTTTGCTTCTACCTCTGCAAATACTCTAATTATATAAGACATTTAGTGATACAAAACATTTTTAAATGATAGCACATTAAAAAGAAAAACATGCAGTCTGAAGGTGAATGAGATCTGAAAGTAATATACTATTCCAATTTCCTGGTTTGGATATTGTACTAAAATTACATGGTATGTCACCATTAGGGGAAGCTGGGTAAATGGGAGTCCGAACTATTTTTACAACTTAATAAAAGTCTATAATTATTTTCAAATAAAAGCTTCTTCAAAAAAACATAATAAAACTTTTCTGTGGAGATGAACTTGTGTGACTGTTAGGAGCCACACCCGCAACACAGGCACCTGTGACATATCAGGAAATGTCTTTTGATCACTCTAATAAATGTATCACCGCTGTTACTATTTACTCTTTGCTTTACTCCTAGAAAAGTAGAATAGATTCTTAGTGTTGCATATTCTTCAACTTGAGATTTAGAATAATCTTGATTTTTGATGATTGAAAGAAAATGACATTTTTAATGTGCTTATTTATATGATGAAGTTTTAATTTTATAATTTTATTTACTTCTAAAATTAGGTATTTATGATGATGATCCTGAAATCATAACATTGGATAGAAGAGAATTTGGTAAGTTTGTGCATTTATGATTTTCCAAAACTAGTTTAAGACCAGTCTCTCTAACTAAAATTCCCTCAAAGACAAATGTATTTAGAATTTAGAAGTTTTTCTAATTTTAGCAAGGTAAATGGTATATGCTGCTGCTAAGTCGCGTCGGTCGTGTCTGACTCTGTGCGACCCCATAGACGGCAGCCCACCAGGCTCCCCCGTCCCTGGGATTCTCCAGGCAAGAACACTGGAGTGGGTTGCCATTTCCTTCTCCAATGCAGGAAAGTGAAAAGTGAAAGTGAAGTCGCTCAGTCCTGTCCGACTCTTCATGACCCCATGGACTGTAGCCTACCAGGCTCCTCCATCCATGGGATTTTCCAGGCAAGAGTACTGGAGTGGGTTGCCATTGCCTTCTCCAAAATGGTATATATTGTATTTTAAATAATGTTTTATAATCATCATCGAGATTTTAACATAGTTTCTTTTATTGTAGATTTTAGCATATCATCAACTTTCCTTCTATTATGTTAATGAATGTTTCAAACATTCCTGTGTATTAGCTACTATTATTCCTCTTATTTGGCAGCTGAAACCATAGAAGTGCTAGCAACATCCTCAACATTCTATACTTGTGTTTGTGTATAATTGACATATTTGAGATAATGAACCAGTATCTATTCTATTTTTCTATATTTTTTCACATCATTAAAAAAAACTTGCAGAAATACTTCTGGTTTTGTGTTTCAGAGTTTTAAATAAGTATGTGGTCATTTTTGCAAGTAGATTTACTTTAATCTGTGATTTGTGTGAAAATGGATATAAAAATATACTTCTGTACTTTGCAGTGTACTTTAGAAAACGTTCAGGATTCTTAATACTTTCAAACTAGTACACTTTTAGTAAAATATTCTACTTTAAAACTATATTTTACCTTAAATCATATTTCAATTTTATTTTGCTTTGTTACAGTTTCATTTAATTAACTAAAATGACTTACTAGGTGCAAAATGTATATGTAATTTCTCATTTTAATAATGTGTTAAAACCAGTGGGTTTTGTACAGTTCCTTCTAAGCAAAGGTTGCATCATATTCGTATTTTCTACAACATAGTGAGTTCAGGTCTACGAGATAGCTATTCAGTACATTATTTTGTTTAAAGTCTTGTAGTGAATACCTGAATAAGTTCTAAGGAACATTAAATAATATCTTCTCTATTAAAAAAAATGAAAGAAAATTTTATTTGTATTATTGGTAGACAGAATTGATACTCATATCACATGCTGGCAGAATCATAACTTACTGGCAGGTAGTTGTATGAACCTATTGCTTTTTATGTCGTTATTGCCTCATCTGCTAGTCTATCAGTAAGTATTTTGTCCTATGGGACAGAAAATTTGGAATTAGAGATAGAGGAACCGAACAAAACCTGCAAGCTGATTAAATCATGAATTTACCCAGAATGAAAGACTTTCCTGATGGCTGTATTATACATGGGTTCAGACTTTTTCAGATTAGTCATTACAGAGAAAAGGTTAAGAACTGCTAATAGTTCATGTAGAACTCCAAATAGTAGTTAAAAATAGATTACAGTCACAAAATCTTAGAGACAGTTATTCAGAAATAATTAAATGACTTCGACAGGTTCAGTGCAAAGTGGCCAATATTCCATTTGAACTCAAATACTACCCTGTGTGTGACTAGACTAAGACAGGGTGATCCCAGAGTTTCAGTTGAAGAAGCCAAGGGAGGAGGAAAAGGATGGATAGTCCTTATCAGTTTGTGCTTATGTAAATATCACATTAGCCTACTTGGTGTGGGTCTCTTCCTATTACCAGTAGTTTCTATTGGTTTGGTTTACCTAATTTATCTTTTGTGTAACTAATAATTATGAGGTTATTTTTAAGGTATTTTGTGTTCGTTTGCTCCAGAGAGAAATTCTGTTTTCTTTTGACTAAAGTCACTAACAACCTTAGATCAGTTTTTTCCAGGGATTGAAATAATTGGAAAGCTGAGCTTTGGACTTATACAAGACTAGTCTCTTTTCAGTTCACCTTTATATATAGAACCCTCTCTACGTGTGCCCTGAACTTCATTCTTCTGTCTCTTGTCTCATGAATCTATTGAAAGCTGCATAGTTTCTTGCCTGTCAAGAGGTGGCAAACATTAACCCCCTGATTTCTACCTCCTCCTGTTCCTAGGGGTCCCGTAATTCTTCAACTGCATTGGTAACTCTGATGCTTTCAACAGAAGTCTTCTGTATTTTGTCCAATTCTGCAATTGTGGTGGGAGAGTTAATCCAAATTACCTCAGTTCAGTTCAGTTGCTCAGTCGTGTCTGACTCTTTGCGACCCCATGGACTGCAGCACACCAGGCCTCCCTGTCCACCAACTCCTGGGGTTTACTCAAACTCACGTCCATTGAGTTGGTAATGCCATCCAACCATCTCATCCTCTGTTGTCCCCTTCTCCCACCTTCTATCTTTCCCAGCCTCAGGGTCTTTTCAAAAGAGTCAGTTCTTCACATCAGGTGGCCAAAGTATTGGAGTTTCAGCTTCAGTCCTTTCAATGAATATCAGGACTGATTTCCTTTAGGATGGACTGGTTTGATCTCCTTGCAGTCCAAGGGACTCGCAAGAGTCTTCTCCAAGACCACAGTTCAAAAGCATCAATTCTTCGAATTACATAGTTCACTTTTATCAGGAGTAGAATTCAACTGTAATACAGAAAAGAAAATGTGATTAATACACTTGACTTTGAAGTTCTTATCCTTCCCATTAAACGTGATTTGTATTATCTTTTTATAAGTCACAGAAACGTTACTAAAAACAAGTTCTAGATAGTATCTGCAAAAACAGAGAATATCCTGCACTTAACACCAGTTATTTGGAGTAGTTACCCACACAATACATGCATTCTTTTGAAGACAAACTCAAGAAATGAAAGAGGAACTCAAAGCACTTCAGCTTTTTTTTTAAACATTTTTCTGGGGCTAACAGAAGCTGTTAGCTATAATTGTATAAATGTTAACAAACATTAGCTGTATAGTTTAGAAATTGAAAATCACATTTTGAAATATACTTCTTTTCTGGGTCACTGAGTTGTACAAAAACATCTCATTGTGCTTTGATAATAGAATTTTACAGATATTGTCAACAATAGTGGGAACTGGGCAAATTAGAAGTACTCTATGAAAACAAAGTACCAAGGTGGAAAACAAATTTCTTGTAATGAGAACTCTCAGGATTTCTTTTAACAACTTTTATATGTAATATACAGCATTGTTGATTATATTGTACATTACATCCCTAGTAGTTATTTGTCTTATAACTCAAAGTTTGTTTCTTTGGACCACCTTCATCCAGTTACCCCTTTCCCCCACCTCTGCCTCTGCTAACCACAAATCTGATCTCTTTTTCTGTGAGGTTGTTTTTGAAGTATAATGACCTACAACACTATATTAGCTCTTGTTACACAGCATAGAGATTTGTCATTTCTATGCATTTCAAAATGATTGCTATGGTAAGTCTAATTACAATATGTCACCATACACAGAAACTGTATAGTTACTGAGGATACTCCTCACACTACATAGCAGTCTGTATATGTGTGTATGATTATTTTAATTTTCTGATCTCATAGGTTCAAACTCATTATAACAACCCTGCATTTTACTCCTCCCACCACAACATTCACAGATTTTAACATCATATTTTACATATTTTTGTATGTTTCTTAATTACTTATTGTGGATATAGATGATTTTTCTATTTTGTCTTTTAACCTTCCTACTAGCTTTATACATGACAGATTTAACTACCTTTATTGTATATTTGGCTTTAACAGTGAGATTCTTTCCTTCTGTAATTTTCATGTTTGTAGTTGTAGCCTTTTCTTTTTTCACTTAGATAAATCCCCTGTGGCTGACTCATGTTAGTATATCGCAGAGGCCAACACCATATTGTAAAGCAATTATCCTCCAATAAAAGAAAAGTTAAAAAAAAATAATAAAATTTAAAAAAAAGAAGTCCCTATTTAAAAAAAGAAGTCCCATATTTCTTGGAAATATGGTTTCATGGTGATGAACTCTTAGCTTTTGCTTCTCTGTAAAACTTTCAATCTGTCCTTCAAATCTTAATGACAGCCTTGCTGGGTATTCTTAGCTGTAGGTTTTCCTTCTCATCACTTTAAAGATGTTCAAAGAACTTAGGAGAAGATTGAATGAACAGAGTGAGAAGTTAGAAGTTTTTGAATAAAGAGTTAGAAAACATAAAGAGCAACTAAACAGAGGTGAGAAATGCAATAACTTAAGTAAAAAATACACTGAAAGAGGTCAACAAGTAGATTATATGATACAGAGGAAGACAGTGGAAACCACTGAAACTGAACAGGAAAATGAACACAGAATAGAAATGAGGACAGTGTAAGAAACCCCTGGGATGTCATCATCCATACTGACACTTGCATTATAGAGATCCCAGAAGAATGGGGCCGAGAACATGTACGATTTTACCTCTGTTCCTACCAGTTGGTGGTCCAAGGCAGCATGGCAGTTATTTTGACAACCTAGATAGAGTGGTCTATTCATCAGACTTTATAAACTTTGCCAAAGAACAGCCAATAAAATCCTAATGTACACACTTTGCCTATAATTTTTCCCACAGATCCATGTGTCTTGGCATTGAAATGTAGGTGAACATTACTGCACACACTACTAATTAAACTGAATCAGTTATATGTATTTCGAATAGTGTGCGTGTTTTGATGTCTTAGTATGATTTATTATGACTTTTGGATTTTTTCTTTTAAAATTGCTGATTTTAGTGTGGAATTATATAGAAACTCTTTAGCCAAAAGCAAATTGTCTTAAACTTTTTGTCTTGAATGTTAGAGCACATCCTTACAATCATAAAATTTTTAAATGAATGGATTTTGTTTGTATCAGGTCCTTTATAGGTTAGATTATAACATGTAATGTAATTGTGGAGTAGATGTTATGTAGTGTTTGGTCTATTATTTTAGCAAATATATATTCATGTTTTGAATTGTTAAAAGCCTTGATCTAATACTTCAGATAACGCAGTTTTCCAAGGAAAATGTCTTATTAAGAGCAAAAAGTGAAAGTGAAGGTAGCTGAGTCATGTCTGACTCTTTGCAACCCCGTGGACTATACAGTCCCTGGAATTCTCCAGGCCAGAATACTGGAGTGGGTAGCCTTTCACTTCTCCAGGGCATCTTCCCAACCCAGGGATTGAACCCAGCTCTCCTGCATTGCAGGCTGATTCTTTATCAGCTGAGTCACAAGGGAAGCCCCTATTAAGAGCAAAGGTTAGATTTAATCTCCACAGTCCTTACTGTCATGTAAGTCCCTTACCACATTCTTTTGTAATTGGAGTAGCTGTCAGAATTTGACTGTATGCTTAACCGGTGCTGCAGATAGAACAGCCTTAAACCCCAGTCTCTGTGGTCCTTTCTCCATTTCTGTCATCCACACAACCTCTCATGTGCAGTTTGACTGTTGCTTCCTTAGGTTGCTTCCTTTATTTTTACAACTTCTTGGTGACATAGATCATGCAGTTCAAGACTACATCTTATTGAAGTAGAGCTTGGAAGAAGTTTTTTGTTGTTTTTTTGTTTAAAGGTGGTGTTTGACAGTTGAAATAGTATGTTTTCTTCTTTTAAAAATGTATAGAAAAAGATAAAGGCAATTTGAGAGATATGACTCATTTTTTTCATTTTGATCTCAAGGAAAATTGTGAACTAAAACATGTACAAACCTTTAGTAAATAATTATAAGTTGTTTGGTTTATGTATTTTTAGATGCTGCTGTTAATTCTGGAGAACTGTGGTTTGTGAACTTTTACTCCCCAGGGTGTTCACACTGCCATGATTTAGCTCCCACAGTAAGTATTTTTTACATCCTGATTATTAAAATTTTACTATTTACAGTGTATCTATTATTTGAGTGTTTTTAAAAATATGTTAGGATTTAACAATCAGAAATAGCTATCATATTTTTGCACATGTTTATGGTTTTATTTCATGAATATATTCTCCTTTAAGGAAGTATAGTTTGAAGAATGTTCAAGGAAACGTAAATTATTTTATCAGAGAACTACTTTTTTTTCCCTCATAGTGGAGAGACTTTGCAAAAGAAGTAGATGGATTGCTTCGAATTGGAGCAGTTAACTGTGGCGATGATAGAATGCTTTGCCGAATGAAAGGAGTCAACAGTTATCCCAGCCTTTTCATTTTTAGGTCTGGAATGGTAAGATATAAAATTGGCTTTTTTTTTTTATTTGATGGAACATTATAACAAGAGGAATACTAGAAAAAACACAATATGTGAATTTGTAGACTCTTTTGGTTTTTCTTATTTTAGGTGCTAACTATGCTCTAGTCATAATAAACATTTTTGATTATACTGTAAATACTTTTAGATGCCATTACTTTAACAAAAGGAAATGTTTGCCAATTTCAGTTTCCATCTTAAGGAATATAATGATAACCAATATGCATGTTGTACTTTATAATTTACAAAGTATTTTACAGGTGTTTTCTCTCATTGAATATAAAGTTCTAATTTCCCTTTCTTTCCCCAGTGTTAAGTGATAAATCTGAAACTAAAACAATTATAAATAATATTATTCACATATCTGATAGGGAATCTGTGCAATCAAGATTCTTAGCATGTCATTTAGAAAAACACTTTACCATTGAAAGACATATCTTACTTATTCAGAATAATGGAGAATCAAGGTATTTGTTTGAGTCTTAAAAAGTAAAAGATGTTTCTCTTTTTATAAATGAAAATATAGGCTGCAGTGAAATACCATGGTGACAGATCAAAGGAAAGTTTAATGAATTTCGCCATGCAGCATGTTAGAAGCACAGTGACAGAATTATGGACAGGTAATTTTGTCTTCATAATTTGCTTAATTTTCAAGGATACTTTGAATTGGTATTTCAGATTTTTCAGTAGTAATATCAGTGTTCTGATCATATTATCTTTTCCATGCTTCTTAGAAAGGAATTATGTCATTTGTTCTGAACTCTGCTAAATAATAGGCCTTTCATAAATTTAACTTATACAGAAATGAAAACAAGTTTGATGTAGGATATGGATATGAGATGGGGCTAGGTGAAAAGGCAACTTTGAAAGTGCAACTGAATATTTAGTAAAACAAGTGTTTTATTGATTTCGTAAGTATACTATATCAGGTGTAAATTTATGCCTATTCAATTTAATTTTGAAGTTTAAGAACTCTTCTAATCTCAGGCATTTAATTCATCAAGTGGCTTTAGAGGAGTTATGTAATTACTTTGTACTACCCATGAAATGATAGTATTCACTTCTAAAGTGAAAGTGAAGTTGCTCAGTTGTGTCCGACTCTTTGCGACTCCATGGACTGTAGCCTACCAGGCTCCTCCGTCCATGGGATTTTCCAGGCAAGAATACTGGAGTGGGTTGCCATTTCCTCTCCAGGGATCTTCCCGACCCAGGGATCGAACCCAGGTCTCCCACATTGTAGGCAGACGCTTTACCATCTGAGCCACCAGGGAAGCCCTAAAGGGATGCTCATATCATTCAATGAACCCAGTTATGTCTCCAAAGCTGTTAAGTTAGGGCTGTAGCCATAAACTGTATAATCTTTGCCTTCTGGGACCCCATTATTAAACCATTAAAATACAGAGTAGTGACTACTATGATAGAGGTAAGCTTAGGGAAGCATGAAGGATATGAAGGAATTCAGGTGGGGAAAGGAGGAAGGGTTAGGAAATTCTTCCTGAATGAAATCAGATCCAATCTGTCTTGAAAATGAAGAGGAATCCTTAAAAGGTCACCGTATTTGGAAGCTTGGCAATATTTCATGAATCTGACAAAAGATGGGTAAAGAGTAGAGTTGTTTGGGGAAGGAATGACCAACTGAATGGGTAGACAAAGCTCAGATCACAAGGGGCCTAACTTGCCAATTTTAGTTTCTTTCTTAATAATGAATTTAGATTTTATATGATTGGGAAAAAAAAAAGTCAGGGTAGGAATTTGACATGCTCAAGAGGATTTTTAGGAATCCTGAAAACTACTCGAGTAGATTGGAAATGGGTGAGATTAGATGGGAAATCCCATTTAGAAAATGGTTTCCATTGTGGAGTAGTAAGTGATCAGAAATTTTCTTTATTTTCTTTTAAGGAAATTTTGTTAACTCCATACAAACTGCATTTGCTGCTGGTATTGGCTGGCTGATCACTTTTTGTTCCGAAGGAAGCGGTAATATTATTTGTTGTTTTGTTATGATGAAGAGACCATGACATTTGATTTTTAGGTGACAGTCTTTTTTTTTCCCATAGCTTTATTGAGATATAATTGACATAGAACATTGTGTAACTTTAAGGTGTACAATTTGTTGATCTGAAACACTTACATGTTAGAAGATGATGACCACCATAATACTAGCTAACACCTCTATCTTGTCACATAATTACCACTTCCTTCTTGTCATGAGAACATTTAAGATCTGCTCTTTGAACAAGTTTCAAGGATTTAATACAGTATTATTAGATATAATCACTATATGCTGTATATTAGGTCCTCAGAAGCTACTAGTCTTATAATCGGAAGTATGTACTCTTAGACTAGGTGAAAATCTTAAGTATGCTACTATAATTGATTATTGTCTATTTTCAGAGTACAATTTATACTTTTTAATTTAATGTTACAATTTTTATTTAATGAATATCTTTATTATTTTACACATACGGCTGTATAATTATTAATTGCTTTTTTTAAGTTGAAGTATGTATTTACAATATTGTGTTGGTTTCAGGTGTACAGCATTCAGTTTGCTTTTTTGTGGGATCCCTTCCATTATAGATTATTACAAGATATTGGGTAAAATTCCCTGTAGTTATACAGTAAATCCTTCATATCAATTTTATGTGTAATAGTTTGTATCTGTTCATCCCACATCCCAAATTTGTCCCTTCCCTCGTCTCTCTCCCTTCTGGTGACCGTTAGTTTGTTTTCTATGTCCAAGTTTGGTTCTGTTTTGTATATAGATTGATTTGTATTATTTTTTAGATTTCACATATAAATATCATATATTTGTCTGACTTCACAAAGTATAATATTCTCTAGGTCCATTCATGTTTCTGCAGATGGCACCATTTCATTCTTTTTATGGCCAAGTACTACTCCTTGTATCCATACCACATCTTCTTAAGCTAGTTGTCTGCTAATGGACGCTTGGTTTATTTCCGTGTCTTGGCTATTGTAAATAGTTCTGCTTGAACACACAGGTGCATATATCTTTTCAAATTAAGAGTTTTTGTCATTTCTGGATATACTCAAGAGTGGAATTGCTGGATTATACAGTAGATCTATTTTTAGTTTTTTTGAGGAACTGCCATACTATTTTCCATTGTGGCAGTACCAGTTTATATTCCCACCAACAATTTGGTGGGGTTCCTTTTCTCCACACTTTGCAGCATTTATTTGTAAACTTTTTGATAATAGTCATACTTACTGGTGTCAGATAAACCTCATTGTGGTTTTGATTTGCATTTCTGTAATAAGTAGCCATGTTGAGCATCTTTTCATGTGCTGGATATCTGTGTATATGTCTTCTTTGGAGAAATGTTTGTTTAGGTCTTATGCCTTTTTTCTTTTTTTTGGCTGCACGACACAGCATGTGGGATCTTAGTTCCCCAGCCAGGGATCAAACTCGTGACCCCTGCATTGTAAGTGTGGATTCTTAACCTCTAGACAGTCAAGGAAGTCCCTGCCAATTCTTTGACTGGGTCGTTTGTTTTTTCGTTATTTCTGTCATGTGAGCTATTTAGTATTTTAGTTATTAACCCCTTTCGGTCACATCATTTGCAGATATTTTCTCCTGTTTCTTAAGTTGTCTTTTCATTTTACTGATGACTTCTTTGCTGTGCGTACTTAGAAAACCAAGCTTGTAGGTTTGGTTAGGTCCCAGTTCTTTACTTCTGCTTGTTTATTGTGTTTGCCCTGGGAGACTGATCTAAGAAAATACTGCTATAATTTATGTCTGATGTTTTGCCTGTGTTTTCTTCTAAGAGTTTTATGATGTCATGTCTTATATTTAGCTCTTTAAAGCTTTTTTTTTTAAATTGAAGTATAGTTGTTTTACAGTGTTGTGTTAACTACTGCCGTAATTAAGTGATTGAGTATACATGTGTATGCATCCTTTTTCTCTGTTCCTTTCCATTATGGTTTATCATAGGATACTGAATACAGTGCTCTGTGCTGTACAATAGCACCTTGCTGTTTATTCATTCTGTGTAACCCCAACCTCCTACTCTGTCCCTCTTCCCAAACTCTCTCCTCCTTGGCAGCCACCAGTATGCTCTCTATATCCGTGACCCTATTGCATAGATAGATTGATTTGTGTCATATTTTAGATTTCACATAAAAGCCATATCGTACGCTGTCTTCCTCTTTCTTCTGAGTGACTTCACTTGGTATGATGATCTCTGTCTGCATCCATGTTACTGCACATGGCATTATGTCGTTCTTTTTTATGGCTGAATGGTGTTCCATCGTGTATACATACCACATCTTTATCCGTTCATCTGCTAATGGATGTTTCGGTTGATTCCATATTTTGGCTGTTGTGAATAGTGCTGCTCTGAACACAGGGCTGCATGCATCTTTTGGATTGGAGTTTTGTCTGGATATATGCCTAGGGATGGTATTACTGGTCATATGGTAATACTAGTTTTCGTTTTTTGAGGAAGCTCCATAATGATCTCTATAATGGCAGTGCCAACTGACATTCCACCAGTAATGTCAGAGGTCCCCTTTAATCCACTCCCTTTCCAGCATTTGGTATTTGTAGACTTTTTAATGATGGTCATTCTGACTGGAAGTGGTACCTCACTGCAGTTATCATTTCCATTTCTCTAATAGTTAACAATATTGAGCATCTTTTCATGTGTCTATTGGCCATTGGTATTTCTTCTTTGAAGAAATGTGTATTTTATGTCTTCTGGTCGTTTCTTGATTGGGTTGACTTTTTGCTGTTGGGTTTTATGAACTATTTGTACATTTTGGAAATTAAGCCCTGGTTGGCTGCGCTGTTTGCGGATATTTTCTCCCATTCTGTAGGTTGTCTTTTTGTTTTGTTTGTGGTTTCTTTAGCTGTGCAAAAGCTTTTAAGTTTCATTAGGTCCCATTTGTTTACTTTTGTTTTTTTTCTTATTGTCTCGGGAGACTGACCTAAGAAAACATTGGTATGATTTATGTCATTGAATGTTTTGCCTGTGATTTCTTCTAGGAGTTTTATGGTGTTACATCTTCTATTTAAGTCTTGAAGCTGTTTTGTTTATTTCCATATATGGTGACAGGGTGTGTTCCAGCTTCATTGATTTACCTATGGCTCTCCAGCATTTCCAACACCACTTGAGGAAGAGATCATCTTTTCCCCATTGTATATTCTTGCCTCCTTTGTTGAAAGTTAATTGACCATATGTGTGTGAGTTTCTTTCTGGGCTCTCTATTCTGTCCCATTGATCCATCTATCTGTTTTTGTACCAATACCACACTCTTGATTACTGTAGCTTTGTAGCATTGTCTGAAGTTTGGTAGGATGATGCCTCCTGCTTTATTTTTCTTTAGGATTGGTCTGAACAATTCCTTGTCTGATTGCTGTGGCTAGGACCTCCAATACTTGAATAGAAGCGATGAGAGTGCGCATGCTCATCTTGTTCCCGAATTTAGAGGGAAGGCTTTCAGTTTTTCACTGTTGAGTATTATGTTTTTGCCTGTGGCTTTGTTGTAAATGACCTTTATTTTGTTGTAATGTGTTCCCTTTACATACACTTTTATGAAAGTTTTTATCATGAATGGCTGTTGAATTTTGTGAAATGATTTTTCTGCATCTATTGAGATGATCATGTGATATATGGTTTTTGTCTTTTTTGTTAATATCACATTGATTGCTTTGCATATGTGAAAACATTCTTGTGACTCCGAAATGAATCCAACTTGATCATGGTATATGATGCTTTTTCAGTGTTGTTGGATTCAGTTTGCTAATCTTTTGTTGAGGATTTTTGCGCCTATATTCAGCAAAAATTAGTTCAGTTTAGTTCAGTTACTCAGTTGTGTCCAACTCTTTGCAACCCCATGAACCACAGCACGCCAGGCCTCCCTGTCCATCACCAGTTCCCGGAGTTTACCCAGACTCATGTCCATTGAGTCGGTGATGCCATCCAACCATCTCATCTTCTGTCATCCCCTTCTCCTCCTGCCCTCAATCTTTCCCAGCATCAGGGTCTTTTCAAAAGAGTCAGCTCTTCGCATCAGGTAGCCAAAGTGTTGGAGTTTCAGCTTCAACATCAGTCCTTCCAAAGAAAACCCAGGACTGATCTCCTTTGGGATGGATTGGTTGGATCTTCTTGCAGTCCAAGGGACTCTCCAACACCACAGTTCAGAAGCATCAATTCTTTGGCGCTCAGCTTTCTTTATAGCCCAACTCTCACGTCCATTAATGACTACTGGAAAAACCACAGCTTTGACTAGACAGACCTTTGTTGGCAAAGTAATGTCTCTGGTTTTTAATATACTATCTAGGTTGGTCATAGCTTTTCTTCCAAGGAGCAAGCATCTTTTTTCATGGCTTCAGTCACCATCTGCAGTGATTTTGGAGCACTGTTGCAGTTGTTTCCCCATCTGTTTGCCATGAAGTGATGGGGCTGGATGCCATGATCTTAGTTTTCTCAATGTTGAGTTTTAAGCCAGCTTTTTCACTCTCCTCTTTCGCTTTTATCAAGAAGGCTCTTCAGTTCCTCTTTGCTTTCTGCCATAAGGGTGAAGAGAGAGTGAAGAAGCTATTTAAGATTGTACTGTATTTTAAGAATTTGCCATGTGTGTTAATCAGATAGGTCCATTACATTTTATTACCCCAAATTATGAGATTCCTTGGTTCAAAGGGGCTGTTTGTTGATAGGAGGAGCTATTTTAGAATAAGATCTTAAAGAGGTGCTTGAGAAGGAATGCCTTCTTTTTTCCTTGCCTAGAAATCCTGAGACACTAAGGGGAGAGAAGAGTAGAGGGAGGAAAGGGAGAGGAAGGGAAGGGAGGGAGAAGAGGTCAGGAGGAGGGAGAAGAATGAGACATTGACCTCTGTGTCTACCTAGTGATACAAGTCTCAGTATTTACCAGCACAGCCCAGTTAATTGCCTTAGAATCAACATCATGGTTTGCAGCAAATGAAAGTATAGATTTAATACTTAATAGCTGAAATTTCCTCATAAGTTTCTTTTCCCTCCCCAGATTGTTTGACCTCACAGACACGTCTCAGGTTAAGTGGTATGTTGGTAAGCATCAATTAATTTTGCAAAACTGTATCACCATGTTAAGAAACACATTTAAAAACTGATTCCAGATATTTTCTTTGCTGGTTTCTTGAACATTTAACTCCCTTGTTTGTAATCTTCCTTGTTTTCTGATCAATATATTCATAGTTATAAGTAGTTATAAGCGTCTTTCTGATTGGCTGTGTTCAGTATATTTTAACATGTAGTGCTTTCATTCACTCCTAAATATTCCATAATTATGAGTTCCTCTTTAACTAGAGAGTTAGTGTTTTTGTCATTTCCAAACCTTAATTTTTTGTTGTTTTGTTATTTTACTTACTTAGCTCTCATCATTATGGTCAGGGAGTACAGTCTTGTGTGTTGATACTTTAACACTATTAAAACTGTCCTTGTGTGTTGGGAGTTTGCTAAGATTTTGTTTGTTTTGCAAAGATTGTTAGTGTTCTATGTATGCTTTAAAATGTTTCCTATGTGAGGTATAATTTTTATATCTATTTCATCAAATTTATTAATCATATTATTCAAATCTGCATCATTTTTTGTGTTCTTTTTAAAAGTTTAATTTTTATGGTAGTGCAGTTGTATTTTTGCGAACTATAAATCCTTTTTAACTTTTTTTTTCAACTTACAATATTATTTTTTCTTTTCATTTTAGGATGGTCTTGTTAATGTGGGATGGGTGGACTGTGCCACCCAGGACAACCTTTGTAAAAGTTTGGATATTACAACAAGTACGACTGCCTATTTTCCTCCTGGAGCCACTTTAAATAACAAAGAGAAAAGCGGTATTTTGGTATGAATCCCTTTAATTTCTTTACATATAAATACATAACACATGTATTCAAATATATCATTTTGTAAACAATGAGCAAAAAAAAAAAAAATGAACCAGTTTATATCATCCAATTATGGAACGCTTAATTTATTTAGAACAAATACTTAATATTTGGGATTCTGTTTAATACTTCAGTTTAAAAAGTTAAACTGTAAGGATTATTTTTAAACTGCACTTTTAACAATCCCAAAGGTAAGGAATACATTCTTGGGTTAAATGAATATTTAGTGGTTTCCATTTATTTCTATATTTTCTAATGTTAAAATATAGATTATTGGTAGGTATAGCTGGAATCTGGTATCTGGTTTTTTTAAAGCCTCCTGTTTGACTCTGATATAAACTTAGTTTGATGATCTACTGGTCTGGTTCACCTTCCTAATTTTATAAATGAAGAAGCTGAGGTTCAAGTAGCTGTCAAGGAGCTGAAACAAATACTGGGATATCAGACAGGTCTCTAGAGAACCCACCCACAAAAAAAGATTCTAATATAAGACAAACTACCTGTAGTTTTCTGTTTTTATTTTTCTTTTTTTGATATTGACATAGATTACATGTATTCATTATAGAAATTCATATTTGATATATAAATGTGTAAAGAAAGATTTGAAATTCATTAAAACTAAATCACCCATAGGCAAGCACCATCAAGTCTTGGTACATGCCCTTCCAGCTCTCTGCTTATATGTGTGTGAAATTATGACTTCATGCAGGCAACTCACCAGTTTTGCCTTTGGCCCAGGCCTCTGCCCTCCACTATAGACGTGGTTATTCTCCAGCCTGTTCAGTGTCTCCCCTGGGATATTAATTAATTTTTCAAATTTAGATGTCTGTAACTATATTCCTGATATTTCCCCATACATCTGTTCTCCCTAGTTTTTTCCCCATCTCAGTTAATGAAAGCTTCATCTTTTATGATTAAGGCCAAATACCTTAGAGTCATTCTTGATCCCTCTTTTTCTCATACCTTACAACCTATACCCTATTCATCAGGAAAATAGTTGGATCTCTTTAAAATCTTTCATAATCCACCTCATTGTACTTATCACCTTATATATTTATTCTTTCCTTATTTTTCTCTTGCAGTAAATTTTAAGTTTGAATTTTTCACTGACATATCCTAAGGGCCTAGAAGAGTATCTGGCACATAAGTACTACATATAGTGCCAGAATCCTGGAGTGGGTAGCCTTTCCATTCTCCTGGGGATCTTCCCAATCCAGGGATCGAACCCAGGTCTCCCACACTGCAGGCGGATTCTTTATCAGCTGAGCCACAAGGGAAGCCCATTTAGTGCCTGCTTAAGTGCTTTATACTGTGTGTGTATGTGTGTGTGTCCCTGAATAGTAGTATATACAATAATTCCTGTGAATGTGTGCATCAACAATCCTAGAAACTAATTCATTGACTAAATGTAACAATGAGTTTAACCAGTCCTCTCTGGATAGATACTGAAATTTCTACTTTTTCATGATTACAAGCAGTGTTATAATGTACTGTCTTGCTCACCTTTGTGCAATTCTTCCATTATCTATTTAGAATGAGATGGCTGTAGCAATTGCAAAGTCAATTCATGTTGCCAGATTTCCCAGAAAACCTGGGTTTATTTTACACTGCCATTAGCTCATGAGGATTACCTGTACTCTGGTTAACACTAAACATAGGCTCTTGCCTTCAGTACAACAATCTCATTTTTCAGTGAGATCTTGGGACTTTTTGGTTAAAACAGCAAGCTCAGAAATGATCTCAGTTAACATAAGTAGGTGATATTAGAAGTGTGATAACACAGGGTGATGAATTAAAGTCCTTGTCCCTCCTGAAAGCATTCAAGTTTTTAAAAAATGTAAAACACTATGCTAGCTAAATACGTTTGGCAGGTGAAATTTAGAGGCTGCACAATACCCTTGTAAATAAAACTACCAAATTTTACTCTAAAACAGGTTTGTAATGAAGTTCTAGTGAATTTATAAATTACATAAAATTTTTGATGAATGTGAGTAAAGTGAATGAGCTTTATAGTACTGAAACATGAAAAGTTTTCTGTTTTGACCTTTTAAGCCCTTTGGTAACAAATTATTTCATATATTTTTGAGAGTATGCTACAGATTTTTTTTTTAAGCAGAAAAACTGAGTTTTCTATTCTTACAGACACTGTTTCTATCCATTTGATTGTGTTCTTATGTTGAACATAATTAAACTGAATACAGTAATAGTTTCTACAGGTTTTTAATAGAGTTTTATCTTTGAGGTAATATTTGAATTGTCAAGAAAATAGTTTAAAGATAGACAGTAAACTGATCAACCCCTGTATACATTTTCTTGGTGTATCTGTTGCTACACTTATGGTAATAGCAGCTGCTTCCATGAGAATTAGACTGGCAAAGAGAGTTCCATGAAAAAAATATGCTGAGGATAAAATATGGACAGAAATAGACAGTTGTTAGAATTGAGATGTGTCTATTTCAGTTGTTTGTGTTTTAAATAAGAGACCTAGATCTAAAGTGTAATTAATTTTAAAATACATATTTTACATATATACATTTTACCCTGCAAAACTCCTCAGTGGTTTGGTTCAGGGACTTTATTTCTAAAAACCTCTATAATAAACAAGGTCCGTTCCAGTTTTCCTGTAAGTTTTTCTTAATTCCTTCCATTCAGTTCAGTTCAGTTGTCGCCAGTCATGTCTGAATCTTTGCGACCCCATGAACCGCAGCACACCAGGCCTCCCTGTTCATCACCAGCTCCTGGAGTCCACCCAAACTCCTGTCCATTGAGTTGATGATGCCATCCAGCCATCTCGTCCTCTCTTGTCCCCTTCTCCTCCTGCCCTCAATCTTTTCCAACATAAGGGTCTTTTCTAATGAGTCAGCTCTTCGTATCAGGTGGCCAAGTATTAGAGTTTCAGCTTCAACATCAGTCCTTCCAAACACCCAGGACTGATCTCCTTTGGGATGGACTGGTTGGATCTCCTTGCAGTCCAAGGAACTCTCTAGTCTTCTCCAGTACCACAGTTCAAAAGCATCAATTCTTCTGTGCTCAGCTTTCTTTATAGTCCAACTCTCACATCCATACATGACTACTGGAAAAACCATAGCTTTGACTAGATGGATCTTTGTTGGCAAAGTAATGTCTCTGCTTTTTAATATGCTGTCTAGGTTGGTCATAACTTTTCTTCCAAGGAGTAAGTGTCTTTTAATTTCATGGCTACAGTCACCATCTGCAGTGATTTCAGAGCCCCCCCCAAAAAAGTGAGCCACTGTTTCCCCATCTATTTGCCATGAAGTGATGGGACTGGATGCCATGATGGTAGTTTTCTGAATGTTGAGCTTTAAGCCAGCTTTTTCACTCTCCTCTTTCACTTTTAGTTCTTCTGCACTTTCTGCCATTATTAATTGGGATATGAAGCATCTTGCTGCTACTGCTGCTACTTACTTGCTTCAGTCATGTCCAACTCTGTGCAACCTTATGGACTGTAGCCTGCCAGGCTCCTCTGTCCATGGAATTCTCCAGGCAAGAGTACTGGAATGGGTTGCTTTGCCCTCCTCCTGGGGATCTTCCCAACCCAGGGATCAAACCCTGGTCTTCTGCATTGCAGGCAGATTCTTTAACACTCAGCCACCAGGGAAGCCCATAAAGTATCTTATTAGATCGTCAAATATTCTATTGTTTTAACAATTTTTAGAAAATTATTAAATTTCTAACAATGTTTAGAAAATTCTAAAGCACTGGCATTCTGTAAAACATGGTTAGCATTAAAATTAGATTGAATATGATAACAGCTTTTCCCGCCAGTGAGCCAGAGGTCACTCAAGGTTATTTTGAGGACCATCATAGAATACCCAGCACAGTTAACAGAAAATTCCAGGTAAGAAAACACCTAATAATGAAATTTATTTTGCATCACTATTTTTAAAGAACAACCCAGTTATATAACTCTTTAATAATTGCCAAAATATGATACACTGTCTTTTTTTGAAAAGGAAAACATTTAGGATAAATAGCTTGAAAACTGTATTACTTCTTTGGTTTTTTTCTTAAAAAGTTCTTTCTCTGAAAACTGAAAAACTAAGACACTGAAATACTCAAATGTTGATTTAAAAAATAACAATATGATTCTCTTATTTTAGTTTCTTAATTCATTGGATGCTAAAGAAATTTATTTGGAAATAATGCATAATCTTCCAGATTTTGAACTCCTTTCAGCAAATTCACTACAGGTAATTTTTTTTTTAATAATAGTAACAAATATTGATAAATTTTATCAGTTGATTCCAGGTTAAACTCTAATGCCAGATTTGCTGGGATTGCAACTTGAGAGTGGATCTATAGCTTTGTGTAACTAGTCCTGAAGGCAAGTTCAGGAGGAGCACCAGAAAAGACAAGATACTGATCGCAAAGCAGCTTTGAATCTGTGTGGGGGCTCTGTGTTCCTCCCTACAGAACAGTTTGTGTTGTTCACTGAGAATTACAGAGCAGCTTCAGAAGCATTCAGTTTGTAGTAGAATCAATTAGTTTCTTCTACTTATTGATCCCAGAGTTTTATAAGTCTATATCCCTTTGAAACTTTATGTTAAATCTGAAAGCAATCTGGCTTCCCCACCTTTCATCTTTTTAGCTCTGTGTCATTAAAACTGTTTTTCTTAGCACAGTCATCTACCTTAAGATTTTATGATTTAGTGGCTCTTTTCTTTCTGTAATACTGTATAATTGGTTTATATAGCATTATTCCAAATAAACTACAAAATAAGAATATGACTGGGTCTGAATTTTAGACAGTATTTTGAAGTAATGGGTAGGATAGTTAAAATTAAGTCAAAGAAAGAAAGACTGGCACTCTTAGGATTTTGCATCTCTGATGTTTCTTTCCCTTTATCATTTTCTTTTTTAATCACTTTTAAGGATCGTTTAGCTCATCATCGGTGGCTCTTATTTTTTCAATTTGGACAAAATGAAAATTCAAATGATCCTGAGTTGAAGAAACTAAAAACTCTACTTAAAAATGAACATATTCAAGTAAGAAAAATTTATTCTGCCTACCCTTCTGCTTTTGTGCTGTCTTAATTTAGTACATAAAGTTATGTTTTAAATAACATTAAAGATGTTTAGTTGAATTCTAAATTTAGAAACCCCTAAATGCTTTTGTTCTTCTATTTTGTTTTTTTCTACTGAAAATTAAAATGATATCTGAAAAAGTTAAACCTTCATTACTCTTGAGCAGTTGGTATGTGATAAATCTATATGATACAGTTTTTCTGGAATGCAGAAAACTATAGCTTTTTTTAAGTACTTGTTTCTTTATATTAGTAATTCATGTTCATTATTTTTAATTATGATATTATAAATAAGTACAAAAATGAGTTAGAGATTTCTAAAAATTATATATATTTTCACCACTGTTAAGAATTTACTGTTAAAACTGTTGAGGCTTTGTAAACGTGGGTATGTGTTGGCACATATGTATACATGCGCACCTCTGTGCATATTGTACACATGTAAATTTATGTGTATGCTTTTATTCTCTTCTGTAAAATTTTCCATTTAGTGATTAAAACTTTTCTGCATACCAGTGTAGTATATATTGATACGTATATTTTTGTGTATGTATATGTATCAGCATCCAAAGACTAAGCAGCCTCTCCCTGTATGGCTACACTATGGTTGTTTAACCTATTCTCTCTTACTGGTAACTTTAAGTTGTTTCCATTTTTATATCAAAAAAGATACACTGGAAAAATGCACTATGAGGAATTTTTTGAACCAAGGTTATATTTTCTTAAAAGTTTTTTATCCTCATTATCAGAGCCTTCCTTCTTACTGACAGCTTGAGAGTGAGTCATTTCCTCTCTACACCAGAGCCAGCCCTGGTATTACCATTCTTTATAATCAGCACTGTTTGGATAGGCCAAAATTGATATGTTAATACTACTAATTTTTATTTATTTGCTTTCTACTTTATTTTCTATGTATGTCTCTGCCCCATTTTCTTTCTCCTGATGGGATGTTTATCTTTTATTTCTTAATAGGAATCCTCTATCTTAAATGCTGCAAATATTTTTTCTTGGTTTATCATCTGCCTGCTGGGTTTGTTCCCACACTGTATGAAATCTCTCTGCTTCTGCAGTCTTAAAACGTTCTTTCTCTCCCCCTTGTCAAGATAATATAAATATCCTCTAAGTTTTTAGAAGGTTGGGCTTCATAAACAACTTAATATTTTCTTGGTAATTTCCACTCAGGTTTTTGAGATCTCCAAGAGACATTATTTATACTAAATGTAGTTTCAGTGTTAAATGTAAATTAATGATTCCTGTTTCTTATTTTCATGGTCCATTAACTTGTTTAGAAGCTGTGTTGTTTTTATAGAAATTTCATTTTCGGATTATCCTTATGAATATTTAATTGAATGAATAAGATTCTATTTTCAACATATTGAACTTCTCTTTCCTTTAGATTGGCAAGTTTGACTGTTCCTCTGCACCAGACGTCTGTAGTAACTTCTATGTTTTTCAGCCATGTCTAGCAGTATTTAAAGGACAGGGAACCAAAGAATTTGAAATTCATCATGGTAAGAAGGGGAAAAAATGGTTAAAAAATTTCTTCATTTTTTAATTTTACTTTTTACCTTGTTTTATATGGACATGATTATTATAAAATAACTTTGCTTTCATTTATTAGTAAACGTTTCTTAAAGGGAAAGATATTTTGAATTATATATAGTTATTTTATCTTCTTTATTCTTTTTAAAATAAATCCCTTTCTTCTACCTAATATTTTGATCAGTGTTTCAGTACAAACTCTAGTGACTTGTCAGGCTAGTAATAAAGAATTTAAGGGTCTTGCTGGTTGACAAAAATAAGCAACACCTATTGTTTCCATTTCAGTGTACCTAATGTAGCATCTCAACCATTATGGGCAATTTCTAGATAGTCTATTAGATGTTTTTCCAACACTTGATAACCAAACATCTCCGTTAACTGCTTTGTTAGTTTTCTTGAATTTAGAATTTGTATTTCTGCATTTCAGCTTGTTCAGGACGGTAGCCCTGCATCATGTAGGTACAGTTCCAGTTCCTGAAGTTTGGTATACATCATTGTCTCTGTCCTGAAAAAGGTCAAGTGTAGCAAAAGATAGACACAAACTACCAACATTAACAGTTAGTAAATAACAGATATTGATACTATGCCTGTAGGGTGACAAGCATTCTTATAGGTGTTAGGAATGCAAAATTGTAAGATATGAACTCTGCTCTCAGGAAGTTTAAAATATCATCTAGTGTGGGGGCTGCTGAGAAAAGGGAGATTTTTAGGAAAATATGAAGGACATTGTAATAGTCATTATAAATTATGAGATCAAATAAAGAGACTTTGCATCAGGAGGTGATATTTGAATTAAGGTGACATTTGAACACTCAGTTTCCCCAGGCAAATACAAGAAAACAAGTGAAGTCCCCTAGACTGAAGGAACTATGTGAGCAAAGACGACAAGATAAATTTAACAGTAACTACTGTTTATTCAGTGTTTTTTATAAATGAGATGTTTTCCTAAAGGTATTTGCATATTGTGCATATCCATTTATATCTTCACAGCAAGGCAGAAAACAGGCTCAGAAGGATAAAATAACTGGTGCAGGTAGATGTTGTGTCCAAGTATGTCTGACTCCGAAGCCTAGATGTATAGCTGCACTAAACTATGCAAACCATATTATCTAGTGCGGGGGGTGGTGAGAAAAGGGAGATTTTTAGGAAAATATGAAGGACATTGTAATAGTCATTATAAATTATGAGATCAAATAAAGAGACTTTGCATCAGGAGGTGATATTTGAATTAAGGTGACATTTGAACACTCAGTTTCCCCAGGCAGTAGATGATACAGTTTTTCCAGCACTTTTATCCTCGTAAAAGTGCTGGCAATGACCTAAGGTTTCATAGTGTTCTGTTCTTTTCCGCCTGTGAAATATTTCTCAGATTCCTTCTCTAGTCTATGCTTGCTGCCTTATTTCAGGTCCATCATCTCCATCTTGTCTAATATCCTCCAGTATAATTATCTGCCTCATAGCATTTTTTGTTTACAGTTGTTTGTTTTCTTGGCAGATTTATTACCATAGAATACCTGGAATTACCATAGAATACCTTCATATGTCACTTTTCTGCCTTGAGTCTTCTGATCTCGTTAGGAATAAACTTCAGATTCCCTAGCATAGGAGCAATGACTTTGTCTCAGTCACCACTGTGTTTCCAGCACCCAGAATGGCGGTGCATAACAGGAGTTCAGTAAACAGTTGTTAAAAGTTAACCTGCCTCTGCCTGGTTTTCCAACCTCATCTCCCACCTCTGCCGCTGCAAATAATTCTAGCTCCAGCTACTTGTGAATCATTGAAAATACCATGTTCTTTCACTCCGTGCCTGACACAGATTTTTTCTTCCTCCTGCAATGTAATCATTACCTCTTGGCCCTCAAAATATTTAGCAAACTCCAAGTCACCCTTCAAAACTTTACTTAAAGCATTTTCTCCCTTGCTGCTGCTGCTAAGTCGCTTCAGTCGTGTCAGACTCTGTGCGACCCCATAGATGGCAGCCCACCAGGCTCCCCCGTCCCTGGGATTCTCCAGGCAAGAACACTGGAGTGGGTTGCCATTTCCTTCTCCAATGCATGAAAGTGAAAAGTGAAAATGAAGTCGCTCAGTCGTGTCCGACTCTTCGTGACCCCATGGACTGCAGCCCTCCAGGCTCCGCCGTCCATGGGATTTGCCGGGCAAGAGTACTGGAGTGGGGTACCATTGCCTTTCTCCCTTGGAATATACCATAAATACCCAAGTACTTCCTTTTGTGTGTTATCACTAACTACAGCATAACTTGTATTATTTCTTTGGATTTAAATAGATTATTTATGTGCCAGGTGCAATATTAGAGAGTAGGCAAAGAATAGGTACTATCCTTATCTGTATCTTAAAGAACATTATGAAGTAGAGAAAACAGACAAGTAGATGGGCAACTTTTTGAATGTCTGACGTGAGTATTAATCTATTTTCGAGGAGTAAATTACCCCCAAAACTTAGCAGTTGATTTATTTTTTTGTTCATACTAGAACATGCAAAACGTTTTTTCTTTTTTTTTAATTTATTAATTTTAATTGGAGGCTAAATTACTTTACAGTATCATAGTGGTTTTGCCATACATCAACATGAATCAGCCACAGGCTCACATGTGTTCCCTTCCAGAACCCACCTCCCACCTCCTTCCCCATCCCATCCCCCAGGGTCATCCCTGTACACCAGCCCTGAGCACCTTGTCTCATGCCTCGACCCTGGACCAGCAATCCACTTCATGTATGATAATATACACATTTCAGCGCTACCCTCTCAAATCATCCCACCCTCGCCTTCTCCCACAGAGTCCAAAAGACTGTTCTTTACATCTGTGTCTCTTTTTCTGTCTCACATATAGGGTCATTGTTAACCATCTTTCTAAATTCCATATATATGTGTTAGTATACTGTACTGATGTTTTTCTTTCTGGCTTACTTCACTCTGTATAATAGGCTCCAGTTTCATCCACCTCATGAGAACTGATTCAAATGCATTCTTTTTAATGGCTGAGTAATACTCCATTGTGTATATGTACCACAGCTTTCTTATCCATTCATCTGCTGATGGACATCTAGGCTGCTTCCATCTCCTGGCTATTATAAACAGTGCTGCGATGAACATTGGGGTACATGTGTTTCTTTCAATTCTGGTTTCCTCAGTGTGTATGCCCAGCAGTGGGATTGCTGGGTCGTATGGCAGTTCTATTTCCAGTTTTTTAAGGAATCTCCACACTGTTCTCCATAGTGGCTGTACTAGTTTGCATTCCCACCAACAGTGTAAGAGGGTTCCCTTTTCTCCACATCCTCTCCAGCATTTATTGCTTATAGACTTTTGGATCGCAGCCATTCTTACTGGCGTGAGATGGTACCTCATTGTGGTTTTGATTTGCATTTCTCTGATAATGAGTGATGTTGAGCATCTTTTTATGTGTTTGTTAGCCATCTGTATGTCTTCTTTGGAGAAATGTCTGTTTAGTTCTTTGGCCCATTTTTTGATTGGGTCATTTATTTTTCTGGAATTGAGCTGCAGGAGCTGCTTGTATATTTTTGAGATGAATTCTTTGTCAGTTGCTTCGTTTGCTATTATCTTCTCCCATTCTGAAGGCTGTCTTTTCACCTTGCTTATAATTTCCTTTGTTGTGCAAAAGCTTTTAAGTTTAATTAGGTCCCATTTATTTATTTTTGCTTTTATTTCCATTACTGTGGGAGGTGGGCCATAGAGTATCCTGCTGTGATTTATGTCAGAAAGTGTTTTGCCTATGTTTTCCTCTAGGAGTTTTATAGTTTCTGGTCTTACGTTTAGATCTTTAATCCATTTTGAGTTTATTTTTGTGTATGGTGTTAGAAAGTGTTCTAGTTTCATTCTTTTATAAGTGAAAAGTTTTCCCAACACAACTTGTTAAAGAGATTGTCTTTTCTCCATTGTATAAACTAAGCAGTTTAAAACAATGAACACTTACTAACTCAACACAGTTTCTAGTGTTCAGGAAGCTGAAAACAGCTTAGCTGAGTGGTTCTGGCTTGGGTTTTTTCATGAGGTTGCAATCCCAGTGAGTAAGGACTATAGTCATCTGAAGATTGGACTGTGTGGCTGGCAGATTTGGCTCCAGACTGACTCATGGCATAGCCAGGAGGCCTCGGTTCCTCACCAGGTGACCTTTCTGTGGGGCTGCTTACTTATCCCAGAATGAATGATCAGAGAGACACACATACAGAAGCAATGATATCTTTTATAATCTGATCTCAGACAGTATAAACCAGCACACTCACCATATTCTATTGATTTTATACACCAGCCCTGGTACAACAGTTGTATGGGTCATTGAAGGCGATCTTGGAGATATCTACCCTAATATGAGCATGGGTTACACTTAGGAAGAATACATAGATGGAGTAATTTTCTGAGGTTAGAGAAAGCAGTCTCTTAATTGAGATCTAAGTAAAAATAATGGTTATACAAATAAAGAGGTGTTAAATACGTTCCAAGCACAGGAACCGTTAAGTGTATTCTGGGACTCTGAAATAAGAGAGAGCCTTATTCATTTTTAGAAGGCAAGAATTTTAGGATAATTGGAATGTGGAGTGTGGAAAGGAATGAGACTTAAGGCTGGAAATGGCACTGGGGTCCCAATAGTGTGTTTCATCTGTCAGGTAATAAAGTAGTTTGGACTCTATCCTGGCAACAGAGCAAAGGCTTTCATGGGTTTAAGCAGAGGTGTGCCTTAACTAGTTCTACATTTTAGAAAGTTAACTGGATGCCTAGAATTGGAGGGAGGGAAAGCAAGTAGAAGTCTGATGTAGTCATTTATGTAAGACAAGATTGGTAATGTAGATGAGAAGTAGACAGTTTTTAAATGAATGCAAAATCAGTATAACTTGATGATTGTGTTTAAATGTAGGGAGATAAGAAAAGGAAACTCAAGTTTCTGACTTGGCAACTGAGTGACTGACTGCACCATTCTGTAAGAAAGAGAGCACTGGGGGAGAAGGTGACATGAAGTACACACCCCTGGTTCACAGTTGAATATAGGCCTGGGCTCAGGAGAAGAGTTTGGGCTAAAACTCTTTCATTGGTAATTGAAGTCTTGGGTGAGGATGACCTTGTCCAAAAGTGAATACAGAGACAAGATTGGGGTCCTGTGAATCATTTTTAAGACTGTCAAAGAAAGAAGAATTTATGAAGCAATTCAAGCAGCAGTAGTTAAAGAGTGAGGAAAGAGCAGGACAATGTGGTATCATTTATCACCGTTTAAATATTTATGAAATGTTTCTTTTCTATTGGCCTATGAACTCCTTAAAGAGAAAGTGTGTATCTCTTATTTTGCATGTGCTATGGCATTTAAAACAGGACCTGACACATAATAGGTGCTTTACTTAATATTAACTATTGAGTGAATAAATCAGAGGGCACATGGGAAAATGGATTATGTTGTGGTCCTAAGAAAGCTAGTATTTGCGAAGCCAAGGAGTATACTCTTTAAGCAGTGGCCTTTAAGCAAGGGGACCACATGATCAGATTAATGTTTTTGTAACTTGCCTCTGGTAGCAGTGTAGAAAATGAATTAGTTAAGGAAGGCAGAATAGAAAGACCAGCTTGGTTATTTCAGTAGGCTAGACTACATTTAGGCAGTAGCCTAAATCGGGGTTGGAGATGGTAAGAGATAGAATGGTTGGAGCTGTGATACAGGCAAAGAGAGAAAGCAAGAATCACTCTAGGAAATCTTTTTAGCACCTAGTGGATGATTACACTATTGTCAAGGTAGGAAAGGTGAGAAAAGGAGCAAGTTTAGGGAAGAAGAACTCAACTTTGATTTGTGTATATTTTGTTTGAAATGTCCATATGACATCCAGGTAAATATTTCCACTGGGTAACTCAGGTCTTGAATTCATAAGAGAAGTCTAGGTTGAAGAAACCGACTTCAGAGTTAGGCCATAACAGTAGTTCAGGCAAGCAAAAAGAACTCCAAGAACGTTGGGAGGAAATAATTCTCCTACTGAGGATGAAGGAAATTTTCAAAGAGGTCTTGACGTTTTATCTGATCCTGCAAGAAGCAGAGTGTAAAGCAAAGGTTTCTCTGGCAGAGCAAACTTAACGTAGTATACAGAACACTAAAACCTCCACCAAATCAATTTGTTCATAAGTTTATCTTCTCTTCAATATTTCAAGTATAAAAGCTTTGAAATGTTTCTATGGATAAAAAGACAAAGTGTAGATTTTAATTTTTCTCTTTTTTCTCTGTTTCAAAGGAAAGAAGATTCTATATGACATACTTGCCTTTGCCAAGGAAAGTGTCAATTCTCATGTTACCACACTTGGACCTCAAAATTTTCCTGCCAATGAAAAAGAACCATGGCTAGTTGATTTTTTTGCCCCTGTAAGTTATATTTATCTGTCATATTTAAACATTTTCAGGTTTTCTCTTGTTATGACCAAAAAAAAAAAAAAAGCATTTTCTAGATAACCTTGAACAATGAATATTAGAATCATGTTACTCAATTTGGCTGCTGTTACATACTGTTTTTAAGAAAGGCTGACATACTTGCCCTTCCAAGGACTGAGTATATAAATGCTTAAGATTTGTAACAGTAATAAATATTGTTTATCTTAGCATATTGCTTGTTGCAAAAAAATGTGGTTTTTTTGGTTTCATTTGGCTTGGTGCTTATGAATATTTTTTCTTCAATAGTGGTGTCCACCATGTCGAGCTTTATTGCCAGAGCTGCGAAAAGCATCAAAGCATCTTTATGGTCAGCTTAAGTTTGGTACATTAGACTGTACAGTTCATGAAGGACTCTGTAACATGGTAAGGCAAAGTATAAATATTTCTTCTAATGTTTTCGTAAAATGTTTCAGCAACCTCACACTAAAGCAATAAAATAACTTTCAAAAGTACATCTAACATTTAGAGTAGTAACATATTACTTAAATAATTTCATCAAAATGATATAAAATTATGATTGGATTAAACATAAATATTTAAGGTTTTTTTTTTAATTTAATATTACCTTTTTCAATCTATGGGCGTGTCTGGTCACTCAGATGGTAATCTGCCTGCAATGCAGGAGACCCGGGTTTGAACCTTGGGTCAGGAAGATGCCCTAGAGAAGGGTGTGGCTACCCACTCCAGTATTCTTGTCTGTGGACAGAGGAGCCTGGCGGATTGCAGTCAATGGGGTTGCAAAGAGTCGGACAGGACTGAGCAACTAACACTTTCACTATGCTTTCTTTTTGGCAACCCATAGTTTTTATTCTTTGTCTTCTAAATGTAGTTTATAGAAATTAAGCAGGCTTTTTTAAACCTTTATTTACATAACATACTTTCTTAGGTTAATAAATGTTTACTGTTCAGTTTAGGAAGAAATAGAAATTATAAAATATTTTTGGGGGGGGAATCCTAAATCAAATCAAGCCTACAGATATTAGTGTATAGGAAATCCAGTTACAGGACATAGTAAGTGATATGCGGGTATGCATACAATCTTCAAATCCCAGCATGTAGAGAACTTTTTGGGACAAATAGCAGTTCACTGGACATACACATTGAAAGAAGGAAAAAAGATATTAAAAGGACTGATAAGACTGTCGTTCAAATACAGTGTTCAGGCCTTGTATTCAAACAAACCAACTCAAAAAAATATAATTGGAGAAACTTGAGCACTGAATTTCTGATGATTTTCAGTAATTATCATGATGAAGGTATACAGATAGCCAACAGGTCTATGGAAAGTTGTTCAGCTCTGGTTATTAGAGAAATGTAAATCACCACAGTATCACCTCACATTATTTAGGATGGCTGTCACCCAAACATCTACAAATAGTAAACCCTGAAGACGGTATAGAGAAAAATGAGCCCTCCTACACTGTTGATGGGAATATAAATTGGTACAGCCACTATGGAGAATATGAAGGATCCTTAAAAAACTAACAATAGAGCTACCATATGATCCAGCGATCCTAACCCTGGGTATATATCCAAAAAAAACAAACTCTAATTTGAAGAGATACAGTTCATAGAAGCACTATTTACAATAGCCATGATACGGAAACAACCCAAGTGGCTATCAGCAGACAATTGGCTTAAGATGTGTGTGTTGGGGGCGGGGTGGGGGGGGCGGTGTTGTGTGTACACAAAGGATATTACTTGGCCAAAGAATGTTATACTTAGTGAAGTAAGTCAGACAGAGAAAGCCAAGTATTATACGATATCACTTATATGTGGAATCTTAAAAATTACACAAATCAGCCTGTATACAAAACAGAGACATGCTCACAAACAAAACAAACATTGTTAGCAAAGCCTGAGGTGATGAGTTACAAGTATGAGATTAATAGATACACACTACTACACATAAAATAAGCAACAAAGACAGTGTACAGCACAGGGAATTATATTCAATATGTGGTAATAACCTATAGTGGAAAATAATCTGAAATATATATATATATAACTAAATCATCTTGCTGTAGAACTGAAGCCTACCCAATGTTGTAAATCAACTATATTTCAATTTTTTTAGGAAGTAATGTGTTTTAAAACCATAATAGAAATAAATGTAGGGTGAAATCTTTATGCATCTATGTGAGGAATAATTCATTCCACAGAGATGCTCATGCCTGCCAGTGCACACATCCACTGAGGATAAAAGTTATGAATGATTTTAGCTTCACTGAATGTTAAACTATTGCCAAAGAAAGAGACGTTATAAAGTCGAAACAACAGACTGAGGAAGTATTTGCAGCACATACAACTGACAAAGCCTTACTGTCCAGAATGTTTAAAGACTACAGATCAGTTTTTTAAAATAGCAAAAGAATGAGGTTTAGACATTTTATAAAGGCAGAAATTCGATAAATGTGAAAAACGTTCAACTTTACTGGTCCTCAAGAAAGTACAAATTATTACGATGGTCGTATACCCTCCCTCCGTCAAATTAAAAAAATTTAGCTGACCAGTGTAGTAGCAAGTACATGAATAAATAAATTATCCAGTCATACAGTAGAATAATCATAGAGGATTTAAAACTAGATCTGTCTTTACCAGCATGTTTGGTAAATCTCAAGACTATAATGAAAAAAGCAGATTGTAGAATAGTATACAGAGTGTGATAAAATTATAGAAAGTTCATAAGTGCTCGGACATTACAGTATACTGTTTAGGAATACACATGCATGTAGCAAAAGTGTAAAACATCAGTGGATTGGATACATGCTTATTTCAGGATATTGGTTACTCCTAGCATCAGGAAGGGAAGGAAATGGGATCAAAAAGGAGAACCTCCTAAAATCTGCCAGAACAGCAGAAAAGTTAATTGTCCTTAAATGTAGCGTTAGAGATATGTATTTGTTAGATGAGTCTCTCTCTATATCATGTTTGAAATTTCATTAAAATAAGTTTAAAAAATGAAATAAGTAGGGCCTTTGGTTTTAAATGTCTTGTATGGGACTTCAAAAAGTTGCTACGCAAAAATGAAGAATTGTGTTCAACAGTAATTTGAATTCCTATAGTTCTTCTACTTTTCATCTCAGTTTTTAATTTTCTGTAGATAATTAAGCAGAGTGTAGATATTTAAACCTGGAAATATCAAATATCAAGGTATCAAATTCACCTGGAATAGAGGCCAGGATTCCTTACTCACTAATTGGTTAACCTTCACCAAGTCCCTGAGCCTCTCAGTACCTCAGTTTCCTCATCTATAAAGTTGATTCAGTAATTTTAGCTTCCAAATAGACTTGTTGTGAGGAACAGATGAGAAACTACATTTCAGTGCTAAAAAGGTGCTCAACACATAGTAAGGACTTGTCAAATGTTAGATAAATGTTTTTTCCATCTAATGGGTTATTTGTGCTCATTTACAAAAGTTTGATAAATATTTCCATTGCTTTTTCTAAAATTATTTTTGAAGTTCAGTTTGCTAATGAGTGCTTGTCAGCATTGAGGATTCATATAGTTCAGCTACAGCAAATTTAGAGATAGGGATCTGTTTATAACCTTTTAAAAAATAAAAAGCTTGAGAAGTGCTTCCTGAATTAGTGCTCATGTTAATTCTGAGGAAGGAAATTATAGTGGTTTATGTATGTATGTGTATATATATACACACACACATGCCATAAAAGCTGTTTTGTGCAAAGAATAAAAAGTGACCTCATTTTTAGCACATGATTCATAATTCTCTAATCTAAAAATGGCTGTGTGCACGTGGATTATTAGTTTATTTCCTTATTCTTGCTATGTTTATGTCCTTGATTTTCTTCCACTTCTGAACAAATTGGAGTGTTTATTATGGTTTAAAAAAAAATAATAAAACACTCAAACTAGACCCCAGTCTGCTCTTATCCCATCCATCCTGGTTCAGGCGAGTAGGAGAGGACTGCACTCATAAATGCCCGTGCTCGGACCAGGGCCAGAAGGTGCGGAAGGTGATGGTGCAGCCCATCAATCTCATCTTCAGATACTTGCAAAATAGATCGCGGATTCAGGTGTGGCTTTATGAGCAAGTGAATATGCAGATAGAGGGCTGTATCATTGGTTTTGATGAGTATATGAACCTCGTATTAGATGACGCAGAAGAGATTCATTCTAAAACAAAGTCAAGAAAACAACTGGGTCGGATCATGCTAAAAGTAGATAACATTACTCTGCTCCAAAGTGTCTCCAACTAGAAGTGACAGATGAAGTGAGAAATTGTTTGGCAATACCGTTGGTTTTTTTAGGTGTCCTTTGTTAGAGATGTAGTTCTAAAACATGTATTCATATTGTTCTGCTCACCCTTATGTTATTACCAGATGACAATAAATGCTGTGGGACTGTTTTTATCAAAAAAAATAAATAAATAAATGCCCGTGCTCACTTCTCAGTGTTTCGGTGCCTATGGATTTTATGGCAAATGGAGTAAGTGTACATAAGAATCAGCTGCTGAGGATACAGCAGTAAATCTATTTCCTTTGTTAAATTTGGCTAGGCTAAAATTTTTCAGTCATCAGTTAGGCATTGAGTCTTTTAAAATCTTGTTGCTGTTACTTAAGGCAAGCTGGTTATAAATTTGAAGCAAATAGGTAAAATATGTAGAATCTTATGTTTAATTTGTATTTTCATTCCTAACAGTATAACATTCAGGCTTATCCAACAACAGTGGTATTCAACCAGTCCAACATTCATGAATATGAAGGACATCACTCTGCTGAACAGATCTTGGAGTTCGTAGAGGTATTTTAAGTTATAGCCTATATAGCTATAAATCCTTCCATGTGTGTATATACTTCATATGAGTATTTAGTAATGTTTAATAATAGGATTTGTTATTTTTGTGCCAAAAACATCTTCTGACAAAATTATTTTTTAACTTTTCTACTCTTTTATTAATAGACTTATTCTCAGAGTTCATAGCTAGTGTGTGCTTTGTTTGTTACCTAGTATGGTGCCTTGTACTTGGTGGACACAATTAAATACGTGAAATTAAAACTTCTACATAAAGCCTTGTCACCCCTCTCCCCGCCCCCGTTTTCTCTAGTTTTCTCTAATCTACCACAGATTATTTCTTTTTGGTCCCATATAGATTAGATAGCAGTGAATCCCATTCTTGGATAGTTCCAAGAAATATGTGGCTAAGGACAGTCTTACCTCAGCCACCAATGGAAGGATTCTGCAGGCCTCAGCAGCTTATGCCAAGCCTGCTGCGTTCTTAGCCCAGAAGTGCTCTACTGGAGCATCTACCCACCTTTTTTTTTAATCACTACAAATCTTAATTGACTAAAATAGTTAACAGGGGACTCCTAAAAAAATGAACAGTCGTAGCTTATTATCTATGCAGTTGCCCTCCCAGCCTCTGTCCTACTCTTCTCTTCCTCCTCCTGAAAAATAATAGCTTTTTGTTTTGTGTTGTCTGTCTCCCCAGGGGAAGCTAACATGATTAGTATTACCCAGTCATGATAGACTGAAGCTTGTTATTAACAAAACAGCATTTGAAACAAGTGATCTGAGGTTGTGCAGTATCTCAAGTGGGAATGTCAGAAAAACAGGATAGTAGGCTTTCCATTAATAATTAAAGGGTCCTTTCCAAACCAGTTATTGGTTCCAAAAAGAACTATGTGGCCTATGTAGACATCTGGGCAGCTCTTGAATCTCTTGCCTCATCTACCCACAACCTTAAAGTTGCCACTTTTCTCTGCCTAAGATGGTTTTAGTGATACATAGAGATAAGAAAATATTCCTTGATTTAATAAGACTGATGGGCAGAATCCAAACTTAAAAAGTAAATTAAGGATCATTTCTTCCTTTTTTAAAATAATCCACTATAGATTCTCTTTAAATATCCTAATGTATCCTTTGATCATTCAAAAGCAGAAACTTTTCCAAGTGACATATACCAACAATTTGCCCAAGACTATGTGAACTACTCTTTTTTATATCTGTTACAATGAATGGTATATTCTCTTTAGGATCTTATGAATCCTTCAGTGATCTCTTTGACACCTACCACTTTCAACGAACTGGTTAAACAAAGAAAGCATGATGAAGTCTGGATGGTTGATTTCTATTCTCCATGGTGTCATCCATGTCAAGTCTTAATGCCAGAATGGAAAAGAATGGCCCGGGTATAGTAAAAGAATTTATTGTCCAAGTCTTAACATTTACTAAGAATGTTTATTTAACAATTACTTTGAAACTGAGATGAATGAACCTACCTCCAGATTGTCACTTAATAAGAGTTTTGATCGTTTTTTATATAACGATTAGATTTCAACTCTACTTCTCTCTGGTGCTGAATAGTATACAATAATGACCCTTTTTTCTGTGTCACTTGGTTTGACCAAATTTCTGCCAACATCAACACAAAGATCCTCTTTGTTTCATATTAATATTTTTTCTACCTCTTCATTGTTAGAGCTTAGAAATACAGTTTCTTCACAGTATTATAAGATAATAAAGAAAAAAATGGCCTTGATCAATGAAATAGTTAGATTTTTAAGTTTCCTACAGAGCATTATAAATCATGAAAGATTGGAAACAAATTATTTAAATATCAGAATGGAAAATGCAATTACTATTTTATTTATAACGTAAAAAATGAATAAACCTAAGAGTTAACATTCTTTCTAGTATTTAAATTCATAATAATATAATTTTCCACTCTTTTCAATAAAATTTTTAAATTCGGGCATGACTCAGTATGCTATCTGCAATCCACATTTCCATTTTAAAAAGTAATTTTAAAGTACTGTTGCAAAGAAATTCATTAGTTCTTGGTTTCTGACACATCAAATTTTAGATATATGTAATTTTCCCCATGTAATAGATGAATGAAATCAGTTATTTAGTTTACAATAATTTTAGTAAGTTTTTGACTACAAAATTAGATTTCCAATTCATTACTGTAAATGTTCTATTATGTTTTAAGCCCTTAACCATTTGTATTTGGCAAAAATCACTGGTAGATAATATAGTAACCATCTAACGGTAACTACTTCTCTATTGTAAACATAAAAAATTGTTATGGAGCATCTACTACATCCTATGCTGGAGAATGCTTAATCTAATGTCTGGCCCCGAACTCTCATTAGACATCTCTCAGAGGTCACAGTTTCCAACCCAAGTTGAGTCTCGAAATTGAAGCCAACATGTTTAAAGTCGAATTTGCCGTTTGTCCTCAAAACTAAGTCTCTTTTTCTAACTTATTCATCTCTATCAAAGTTACTATTCTCTTAATTACCCAGACTTGAAACCTGAAGGGGATTCACTCACCTTTGATTCATTCCTTCTAAAAAATTGCAATCAAATGGACATGACATAAAATTCATTTTCCCAGTTTTCAAGTGTATAACTCAGTAATTTTCAGTATATTTGCAGTGTTGTATAACCATTACCACTAATTCCAGAACATTTCCATCTCCCTAAAAAGAAACCCCATACTTTTCAATACCCTCTTCTCCCTGCTGCTGCTAAGTCACTTCAGTGGTGTCCGACTCTGTGCGACCCCAGAGAAGGCAGCCCACCAGGCTCCCCCGTCCCTGGGATTCTCCAGGCAATAACACTGGAATGGGCTGCCATTTCCTTCTCCAATGCATGAAAGTGAAAAGTGAAAGGGAAGTCGCTCAGTCGTGTAAAAAAAAAAAAAAAAAAAAATTGTTATGGAGGTAATTTAATTCTAATTACTTTGATCTATTCATTTTTTTTTCTTTTATAGACATTAATTGGACTGGTCAATGTGGGCAGTATAGACTGCCAACAGTATCATTCTTTTTGTGCCCAAGAAAATGTTCGGAGATACCCTGAGATAAGATTTTTTCCCCAAAAATCAAATAAAGCTTATGAATATCAGTAAGTATTCTCTAAAATTTGAAGGCATTTATATAATCATTTATTTTTATACAGTTAAAATTTTAAAGTTAGGCTAACTAAATAAAAGTTAAACCACTCAGTATTTTGGGAGAACCCACACCTTATTTAAAATAGTGTGGGAATGAGGAATTTACAAAGCGAAAAGTGGACTGCCTGGGCACACCGATTGTGAAGCTGACAGTCTGGTATAGAAGGAAATGAGAGGAGGAACATTTATTAAGCCCCTCTTTGGTTTCAGGTACTGTACTAGAGACTTTTTGCTCACATTATTTCCACTTGTCTTCACACATACTCTTGAGAAGTAAGAATTATTACCCTTCCTTACTATTACAGATAAATAAACTGTTTCACAGACCTTGGATAACTTTCCCAAGTCACACATCTGCGAAGGTTTGAGGTTGGGCTTTGAGCTCAGATCGGTGTCACCCATGCTGTTTCGACAACACCATATGGCATTTCAAGTAGGAAACTCAAATACAAGACAGAATATAATAAATATTATTAAAAAGTAGAAATGAACCATGGATTTCAGAGAGAAGGATCACAACCATGAGAGGAAATCACGAGGCTGCATTTATGCTGTCCCTGTTGACATGTGTCTTAAAAAGTGGATAGGAATTTGATGGACTATAATAACCAGGGTAAAGGTTTCAGAACCAAAGCCTTGGAGATTTTGAGTTTTGCCATTACCGTAGGTCTTTGGGAGATGTCCAGCAGACATCTAAACATTTAGGTCTGTTTTGAGCATACTCACACACAAAAACGTCGAGACTAGAAAAAATATGTTTGGAAAGCAATGTAAGCCTTGTAAGCTTAGTATTTGTGGCTAAGGTATATCTGAGAAAAGAGGTGCCAGATAAAGTCAGTCAACTGAACTTTTAAATTGCTACAAAGGAAATGTTTTCTGAACATACCCAATAATAGAAATAACGGTTTACAACTTACATATTTTTCTTCTTTCAGTAGTTACAATGGTTGGAATAGAGATGCTTATTCTCTAAGAATCTGGGGTCTAGGGTGAGTAATTAAATTATGTATAATTGTATAAATTATATTCAATGCTCTTTACCTTCCTCTTATGTCTGTGGCTAAATTTACTCAGTTAAGGTTCTAGCACTTTTCTCCTAAGTAACACTTACTTAGGAAAGTTCTAGCACTTAGGAAGGACTAATTTACCAAGATAAGGTTATGCTTTATTATATTGTCTTTCTTTGAAGTCTATTTTTAACTTATAAAGATTTGCAATAGTCTGTTCTAGATGTTTGCTTTGACTTGTATAATAAATAATTTTGATCCCTTGTCACAGATTTTTACCTCAAGCATCTATAGATCTAACACCTCAGACTTTCAATGAAAAGGTTTTACAAGGGAAAAACCATTGGGTGGTTGATTTCTATGCTCCTTGGTGTGGACCTTGCCAGAACTTTGCTCCAGAGTTTGAGCTCTTGGCTAGGGTAAGTCTTATCTATCTACTGAAATAAGTTGTAGTCACACTCATGTTTGAATAATTAGATAAGATTTTGTAAATAATAATTTTTTCCTTAAAAGTTTCCTCTGAATTTAAAAACTCTGTTCCATTTCTGTGATTTTGATCTTTGCAGTAGGTTCTTGCTTCTTCACTAAAGCTTGTAACTGCCTACCTACCTACCTTGATTGAAAACATCTACTTAACCAAAATAAGCCGGAAACCTCACTTCTTCCCTTGTTCTTTATTTTCTTCCTGCTGCCCTCCAGGCAGTCACTAGGTCCTGTCACTAGATCCTGTCAGTTCAGTCTCCTAAACTTCTTTGAAATCTGTCATCCCTCTGCTAGCCTGTTGGTCACGCCTTCATCATCTAGACTTAGTTATATGCGCCTCTTAACTAGTCTCATACTGCCAGTCTTCCCTCTTCAGTTCCACTGTAATGATCTTTCTGAAATATTGCCTTCTCTAGCTTTCTGTTAACCACATTTCTTGACATGCGTTCTTGATTACAGCTGTCTAATCTGACCCTCCTGACCTCTTTAGCTTTTTCCCTCTCCCTGACAGTATACTGCAGGCACGACAACGTACTCCAGGTTCTCTGAACAAGTGCTTTTACGTACATGCTGTTCCCTCTCTAAAATGCGTTTTCCTTACTTTGGCCATCTGGATTGTTTTTTTGTCCCTAATCTACAAAACCCAGCTCCAGTGGGATTTCTGTATTCTCTCCCCTTCCCAGTACCCCTTCAGGATGCTTACACATTGTATGTTAACTATATCTGTCTCCTCCAGAAACTGTGAGCTTCTTGAAAGCAGTATATGTACCTATCTGTATATCCCCGGTGTCTTAACTCGATGAACACTTACAAAATGAAAGTAAACGCGGTTTATTTTGGTGTTTCTGTCATAAGTCCTAAATTGTTAGCTTCCCCACCTCTGTACTCAAGGAATTTTGCCTTTGGCTACAGAACATTCATTAGAATGAGAAAGCCAGCACTAGTTCCACCAGCCTGAAACGGAAGCTGAGCATCCAGAGAGATTTCAAACTCCTGTGGAGCCGTAAGAGATAGTTTTAGTTATTCACTGGTTTTTGAAATAAAAGGTTATTCTTTTTTTTTTTTTTCTACATATTATATCTTTTTTTCCTCTTATGCTTCTTTTTCTCCAGTAATCCTAACAAAAATGTTTTATTCCCTTATCTCTTAAGTACTAAAAAACTTAATTTAGCTATTTTGTAATGCAGCTGTATCTTGAATATAGCAGAAATTATTTAAAAGGTCATTCAGCAAATCCTGAGCACCAAGTAAAAAACACTATGCCAAACATTAGGGCTGAAAAAAATGGAAAGATGAATATTGCATGTTTTTTAAATGAGATTTTAATCTATTGGGAAGGTAAAATGCAAATATATATAAATCAGTAGAATCTTTAGTGAAATTGGAGCAAAACAGGAGTATGGGGAGCAGGTCAGAGTCATACCAGGAGACAAAAGGCTCCCCGGAAAAGGTAGTGTTTGAGATGAGAATTGCAGTATGGCTAGGACGGTGGCCCTTGGAAGGGTTGACTCAGGGGTGCTCTAAACAGAGAAGCCAGAATTTGCAGAGATGCAGGGCACACAGACAGCGGAGCAGGCTCAGGCTTTTCCTCTGTTGGTCCAGTGTCACCAGAGGATAAAGATAAAAGGGGCGTGGCCAAAACTGAGGCTCTTGGCCAGGCAAGGACAAGATGGTTTGGTCAGCTTGCCTGCACTCACACTGTACACTTTTCCTCGCTGCTCATACTGCTCAGAATGTATTCTATAGACGCATGGGAGGAGAGCTGTTGGATTTGTCAGGATCCACTTTATATTGTAAAAGGATCACACTGAACAGACTGAACCTGGCCGTCAAGACGAGAGAAAGATCAGAGCACCAAAACCAGTATAGTGTCCTTCTGTAACTGAGAGTACAAGCCAGCTAGATTTCTCTGACCTTCACTATGAGCGAGAGAGAGAGAGAGTGTGTGTGTGTGTGTGTGTGCACACGCGTGCTTCTGCATGCAGCCTTGCTGGTGCCCTAGCACAAGTTAGTCTGCCTTTAGTACCCCAACCTTGGGGGCAAAATTACAGGTAGCTGGGGTATTTTAATTGTTCTGAAGTGAGAGGTGATAACCTGAACCAGGATCATGGCAGTGGTCATACAAAGAATGAAACAAATATGAGAGATAAGAATGACTAGGATTTAGTTAGTGTTTATTTGTAATAAGTGTAGGAGAAAAAGGAGTCTAGCGTGGCCCTAGTTTCTGGCCTGAATTAAGTGAACAGTAGGACAGAAGGGCTGATAGGTTAAGGGAGAAAGGAGTCATTTTAGAAATGGTATCTTGAAGGTGCTTTAGCTGAGACAGGCCAGTACATAGTTGACTGCAATCAAGGGAATGTTGGGGTTCAGCAGCATATAGATGTATAAAATCTCCCTGGGAGATTGTTCACAGTGGGAAAAAATGCTGATGAAATACGGAACTCTGGTTGGACATTTCGAGGGGCAGATGTAGGAGGAGTGCCCCTTGCTGGAAATGAAGAACAGTAACCAGAGGAATCGGGTAGCCAAGAGACTAGTGATAAGTGCCAGGAAAGAAAAGAGGAGAGAAAGGAGTGGTCAGTCATGTCAGATAGTCACTAAGAAGACTGAAAAGTGTTCATTGAGTTTGGTCAAGTAGAAGTCATTGGTGAACTTACAGCAGTTTCAGCAGAGGGAGCAATGAGAACAGAAGCTAGCTAAAATGTGTTGATAGTAAGTAGATGATGGGGAAGTGGTCAAGGAATAAATTTGAAAAAGAAGCAGGGTGGCGATTAGAGGAATCAGTGCCATTAAAGAAGGGATTCTTTTTTGGTCATATGTATATATGCTAAACAACAGCAACAGTATATGCTCACGAGTGAGTAAGAGCTCTGATGGGGAGGGACCAGAGAATGTTGAGATAGTCAGCCTTCCATGGGAGGAAGTTGCTCACCTCAGCAGATGAGACTGGAGATAGGAGGAACAGAAAGACAGAATCTCAGACGTTTGTGGGTGACAGGAAGAAGGTGAGGTCCTTCAGGGTAAAGCTTCTCAATTTTCTTGATAAGGCAAAGGAGAGTTTATTTGCTATTGGAGGGGCCGTGCTAGGTAAATAAGAGTTCAGAGCTAGTAAGAATTTGGAAGCAGTCTTGCTTAAATGGAAAAGATTAAAACTATGTTGTTTTGGTTTGGGGTTTTTTAAGTAACAAATCCTTGCATTTATAAATATTTAGAATTTTTAGTATCATATTGCTCTGTGGTTGCCAGAGTAGTAGATACCAAAGAGAATAACAACAAAAGCATATTATTCTTTTTTCAGACACTTAAAGGAAAAGTAAAAGCTGGAAAAGTAGACTGTCAGGCTTATGCTCAAACTTGCCAGAAAGCTGGTATCAGAGCCTATCCGACTGTGAGATTGTATCCTTATGAAAGGGCAAAGGTATGTACATGCCTTCCTCTGTGTCCCTTTTCTTTAGCAGGTAAAGCGTTTCTAGTTTCTTTCCTTTTGTCGTTTCTCACTGTGTCGCGTGCCACTGAAACAGCTGCTTTTCACATACACACGAAGTGATTTTAAAATTTTGTTCTGCCTCACAGTTGATATGATGGTCTCCAGGGCCTTAAAATTTCTGAACTCGTGAATAGGGAACTACTAAATACACATACCAAAACACTAACAGTGGTTTTGTGTGGGTGGTAGAATTCAAGGTAATTGTTTTCTGTGAAGTTTTGTGTTTCCTATTTTTATAGAATTAACATATATTACCTTTATGATTAGTTCTTCCAGGAAAGAAAAAGAAAAAAAGAGAATACTGTCATAACTGAAATAGCCTTAGTACCTGAAAATTTATCTTGAGGAATATGCATTAATGGTTTAGACTATTAAAGTTAGGGTTTTGTGATTCATTCATAATTTCTTTTTTGGGGCCACTGACACTGGTTTTTAACTTTCTTTTTAAAGACAGTTTAACCCATTAGACCTAGCACACAGTTTGAAGTTCCACCAGGAAGAAGGAAACTGGTGGCTCCAGATCCAAGTCTTTATGGTCACTATTACAAAAGTGTATACCTTTTAGCCAGTGTAACTGCTAACCGAAAGGATTCACGACCTTTGCCATCTTCCTAAGTAAAAGACTAAGACATTTTTGACAATAAAGCTGTGATAGACAAGTATTTGTTATGCATACATTTTCTGGTAAAACATTGAGATAAATAATTTCAAATGTTTTGATACATAACTTTTGAGAAAGTATATCAGATTAAGATCTTGTGCAATTTATTTGTGATTATAATACATTTTGAAATAGAGCTAAAGAAACTAGATGATGAATTTCAGAATTCTAGACTTGTCAGACACCTACATTTTTCAGTGAAGGATTCTTATTTATGATGAAGGTATCTCTCTCTCAACAAAGTCTGGGGTAAGCAGAACTCAGAGTAAAGGAACTTTATACCAAAGCCTGACTCTTCATTCCTCTGGCTTCTGAGTTCTCAGAACACCTTGAGAATTAGATATATAAATAGGTGTCTTATTCAGGTAGAATGATGTTAGGGAAATATCAGTATAATGAGCAGTCACAGAATTAACCAAGCCATACAGGGAACTGTTTGAAAACATGATGTCACCATATGTCCGAATGGAAAGGCAGGGGTAGAATCCAGAAGTCCAGCAGACAAGGCCACAGCAGAATAAAGATCAAAGTGAGAAGTACCAACCAGGTGAGCAGCTATTCACAGAAACAGAATCCTAGCACACAGTTTGAAGTTCCACCAGGAAGAAGGAAACTGGTGGCTCCAGATCCAAAATAACCAGACCTGGATGTATTGACCTGACCCTTCCCCCTGCTTTTCAGCCACCTTCCTGCCATAGGCAGATGAGAACCAGGAAATACATGGCTTTGCGTGGTTGTAATTGGTCAAAGTTTTGTCTGTGCCAACCAGTGACTTTAGAATGTTTTGAGTCCTCTGGGGACATCTTTTCTTATACAGTTTAGATGTCTTGATACATTTGGAGTTAGCAATGCATTTTAACCAATTAATTACATGTTCCCATAACAGTATTGTTAGTATTTATTTCTGGTAAGTTATTGGTTGATTGCTTTTGCCAGCAGCATTTCCTTGAAGAAGTTTTAAGTTTTAAACATTTAATCAAGTTTCTTAGGTGGAAATGTCAGTTTTGTTTAGATACTTAAAAGGTTATAAGAAGAGTATTTTCAATTTTAGAGAAATACTTGGGGAGAGCAAATAGACTCCAGAGATGCAAAAGAGATTGCTACCTTAATATATGAAAAATTGGAAAAGCTCCAAAATCATGAGAAAAGAGATAAGGTAAGGACTAAATCTAGAACTGACTTTGACAGATATTATTTAAATGTATTCTTACTGTACAGTATATGTATCAAACAGTAAAGCAAAGCTTCAAAAAACAGTAAGGTGGTTAGAAACTTTTTCTTTGGAAACTATGAAAATCAGAATGTAGCTTCTGAAATGCTTAGAAATGTGGACAAGTGAAGCTGTTTAACAGAAAAATAGTAACTATGGTCATAAATTTTGGTCAAATGTAAAAGCATTGATTTGAGCCTTAAAACACCTCTTGGAGAGCAAGTTTTCTTTTGTTCTTGGTATAGTCAGGATATATTAGGAGCCGTATTCATCTTGACCTGCCCCACCCCCTTGAATTACTAATCTATCAAGAAGCGGTACAACCTCTTTCTTGCTCTTCTAAAGAGGGCTATTCATGTTTTCCTTTTTTAAAATCAGTATCAGTGTAAGACACTTAGAAACCGACCAGCAAGTTTACAAATGGTAGAATCCTTTCTGAATGGAATTTAATACATTCACGTATAAGGTTTCTTGGATTCTTTCCCCTGTAAGGTGAAAGGACGAAAGAAGAGCACAGCTTCTAGAGGGCCAGAGAATCTGGCTTTACAGAGCCATGTTAGAATGATACCCTCACATACAAAGCTTTACAGCCTACTTCAAGAATTCTATTTTATCCAAATCTAAAAGATAGAAATGAAAGTTTTTTTTTTCATTTTTTGTGAACAATTTTTTCTGACATTTTGGATATGTTAGTTTTCTCACAATGTTTTATCTTTAGAATTCTGACTTTTAGCTCCTTAGACATTTGAAATCAAACATTATTAGTCAAAAGTAGAATAACTGAAATTAAGTTAAAGAGCGTGCCAAAGGATGACTTTGAAAGTGGTAAGTTATAATTGTATTACATGCCATGGGCAGGTGAGAATTGTGAGATATCCTTTTCCCACTGTTAGACAAGGAATACTTCCATGTGATCTATAAAATAAGAATATTAAGTAATTATTTTTGAAAAAGTAAAACTTAGGTCAGTTAATTATTTTTACCTTTTAACATTAGATGTTTAAGAGAAAAGAATTCAATCACTTTTACATTATTATTGTAGGACGAACTTTAATGACGTTGAAAATGAAGAAAAAATTGAAAAGAAATCGACAGATGACATCAGAAGATACCTTTTCAGAAAGTTAATTATATTCCTGATGGGAATAAATGAACCTTATCTTGGACTTAATATTGCACTGCCTGAATCTGTACAACATTGATATAAATGAAAGGTCTGCAGACTTTTCTATAAACGGCCAGATCATAAATATTTTAGGCTCTGTAGACCATGTATGGTTTTTTGTTACATATTCTCTGGTTTGGTTTTGGTTACAACCCCTTAAAAAATGTAAAAACCATTCTCGACTCAGGGCTGTGTACAAATAGGCCACAAGCCACATTCAGCCTGTGGGCCACAGATTGCTGACTCCCAGAAAGGTGTTTAGGCTGGCTGGCCTAAGAGATAAAAGTGTATTTTATCACTTAACGTTTTGGGGCTGGCCTGTAAGGAGAACTTGGTTTTTAGTCACCTGTTCTAAAAAATCTCTGAGATTGATGCTCTGACCATGTATTATTTCATTTAAAAAAACATTCAAAATGTGGGAAAACCATCTTTCTAATGGTTGAAGAATTGGTTGTAATTTTTCACATATGACAAAAAATTTTCTAACAGTAAACAAATCCTATTGACTTATACAGTATTCATAAATATCTGAGGGGGTGGAATATATATAGTAATTAACTGGGCATTGTAAACTATCTCAAGTATTTCTGTTTTAAAGATAAGTGTTCATTTATTTTTTGAGCTGCTTTCATAATAGTTTTTCCCTGTGATGGTAATTGATTTTTTGAAGCATCTTTCTAATAATTCATTTTTAGCTCCTGGGCTTTGATGCGTGTCTTCCATTTACAATTGCCTTTTTTCCTTCATAGTTGTGGTTTTTCATTCTTCAAAACTTTATTGGTCAAGAAGGAAAAATTTTGTTTGTTTCACTATAGCTCCTTATGATACTGTGGTTATTTCAATTATTTACTGTTGGAGGCTGCCATTTTCAGGTAAATATTGGCATAATAACTGAAGTTATTTCTGTAAGAAAATCAAATATAAAAATCTAAGAATGGGATCTTTTCATTTCTTAGTTGTTCAGAGTCAAAGAATCTGATTACTTTTTCCTTACACGTTAACAAAACATTGTAACATGTAGTTATTTAGTTATATTGCAGAGTATATGGAATGGTAAAAATCCCAGTTAATCAAGAGGTCAACAAATTATTTAAAAAACTTAAAATTTCCCCAAAACCTATTTGAATTATGCTTTATTATATTGGGAGTTTTGGGTGTTTTTTTTTTTAATATCACTTTACCCCATTCCCCAAAATGTCCTCATAAAGGTTTAATTTACAAGTGCAACTTATCCAAAAAGTGATCAGGTTTTTTTTTTTCATCAAGTCTAACCTTATTCTTCATATTCTCTCCCATATAATTTCTCATGTATCTTTTAACTTCTCTTGAATTCCACTTTATATGTGTAAGCACATACAGGACAGTCACTTCTAACCTTAATCTTACATCAGCTTTTTTTTTAACTTATGATTAGTAATGGCAAGTGTATTTCATTTATTAAATTTACAAACACTAGAAGATTTTCAAAAATTGACTTGTTTCTACAAGAATTCCAAAATGGAATACCTAGAGAAGTTTTTTTAATATTTACTGAACTTGTACAAGTACCATGCTGGACACTGAGGAGTGTGCAAAAGTAAACTAATCACAAGACTTAGCCCTGTCTCCTTAGTGTCTGTCCATTCACAGTTCTGACACAGAATCCATAAACAAGCTTATAGGTACCTGTAGTAGTATCTATATAAGGAATTCCAGACTGACTTGTTGAGAAACATCTTTTAGGCAGTAAATGAAATAGTAAATATTATCTACCCCATAATTAGGCCTAAGTGCGTGCCTGTGGAATTAATTAGCTGAAAAGCCAGGGCTACCTGGGAGACATATTAAGTAATATGTATCATAAAAGTAACATACATCAGAATTTTCTGCAATCATATCAGTATCATTCGGTATTTAAAGACAGTGGTTTTAATTGCAAGTGCACAACGATGACATTCAAATTCATGAATTGTTCCATATTTTGGGGCTTCCCAGGTGGCGCTAGTGGTAAAGAACCCACCTGCCAGTGCAGGAGATGTAAGAGACACAGGTTCAATCCCTGGGTTGGGAAGGTCCCCTGGAGAAGAAAATGATAACCCACTCTAGTATTCTTGCTTGGAGAATCCCATGGAAGAGGAACCTGGCAGGCTACAGTCCGTGGGGTCACACAGAGTCAGGCACCACTGAAGTGACTTAAGTATAAATTATTGATCATATATAAAAATATTGAGTCCTTCTTTATATATATGTTTAACACGCGATTTGCATTTAGGTCACGAAGAGTCAGACACGACTGGGTGACTCAACAACAATTGACCTTTCAATAACACAGGTTCAGTCACATGCAGATCTTTTTTAATAAATAGGTTCTACAGTACATAATCCATGGTTGGCTAAATCCACAAATGCAGAATTTCAGATACATAGTGCCAACTCTGAAGTTATACATGGGTTTTTGACTCTGCTGGAGCTTGGCACTCCTCACCCCCACATTATTCAAGGGACAGCTCTACTATCATCCAGTCTCCTTGATGGGTATATCTTGTGAGCAGTAACACCAGAATAATGGATGGAAGCTGATGTCAAACAGGGCCGTATCAATAATAAATCCCAAAATGTGGTGTCTTGATCATTTGGTTGCATTATCTTGTCACGAGTGGATGATTTAGCAGCCTGCTCTGAAAATTCATAATCATATTTGAAACAATCTGTTCTGCTCTAAATTAATTTACCTAAGATTCAAAAGTGGATGAGTAAAATAGCTCAGTAGAAAAAATAAGTCCAACAGAAGGATCCTGGTATGTCGAGAAACTTGTTCCATCAAGGGCTCCTGAGACAACTGCACATTTAACAGCACCCAAGGATTAGTCATCATGACCAGACACAGTAGGAAAGAGGAAAACCCAGAAACATGCTCTTCATCAGTCCACCCTCTGGGCCAACAAGTCTGTTAAGAGTCTGTGCTAATGTTCACCAAAAATATTATTATATGTTATTTAACTACTGATGAACAATTCATTAAATAACTTCTATTCCAAACATTTTGAGGAGGTAAAGGATTTTTTTTTGTTTTTAAAATCAGCAGGTTCCAGTACAAGATGACTCCCAAATTCACCTCCTCCCATGGACAAATTAAATAACAGTTACATACAGAACAGTTCTCTCTGAAAGAAATCCAGAGTCTAGCTGAGTAACTTTTTACACATCAGGTGGATGAGCAAAAGCCCACATTGGAATGGGTAGGAGAAGCTGAAGACATGGTCTCACCATAAATCCCACCTGACACAGTGACCCAACCAGGGGGATCTCAGGACTACAAGTTTCTCCTAAGGATCAAAAGGTTTGGACCCCACAGCTGGTGCTGCAGCTTTTAAGACTTGTAGAGATGGGCCCGTAAAACAATGTAGCTTTGAAAGCCAGCAAGGGTTTCTCTCAGACCCGCGAGCTAGTGCAATCTGAGAAGCAGTTCCTCACAGGCTTGTATGGACTCACTGAGGCTAATCCCCCAAGGTTTAGCCCAAAGGAAATATCCTGAAGCTGCCCAGTCTTAATGTAAAACAGGCCTATTTGCTTATCTTAAATGCTTTAGCCTGAAGAACAGGCTTCTTAGGGCTCACTTCGTTACTCTCCAGAGACCGTGGACGGTGCAGGCATGTGCTGTCCCTCTACCTCACACCAGATCACCAGAACTTCTGGGAAGGAGCTTGTGCAAACATCTGGTGCCCCACCTATTGTGGTTGCCACCCATGGGACTGATCACCTGGCTCTGGGGGCAGCAGTGCTTGTGGATCCTGTAGGACTGTAGCAAACAGTCCATAATGCGCTGTCCCTTCAAGCCTCAGTGCAAAGAGAGCAAAGACCGCCTCCCAATCGTCCCATAAAAGTGGTCTGTTTGTATACTCTACAGCCTGCTGCCAGAGAATACAGTTTCCAATCAGCCTGCATCCAAGTGCTGAATAAGACCCTCCCGTCTGGGACACTGACAGGTCTTGGTACACCTCCACTACTGAGAGCCACTGAGAAAAAAAGTCTGCTTCAATGATCACAAAGGTATTAGAGCCAAGGGCTAGGGCATGGTTAAACGATACCGTTATCTACACAAAAGTACTCCTTTAAAACTGGGACAGGTTGTTTTACCTAATGCAGAGAAACCAACACAGAGTCAAGGAAAATGAAGAAAAGAAGGACTATGTTCCAAACAAAGGACACGAGAAAACTTCAGAAAGAGATCTTAATGAAATAAATGCTAACTATTACCATAAAGGTACTCCCTGACACGTGAACAAAGTGAGAGTGTCAGCATGGAAATAGAAAATGTAGCAAATAAAAATTACACAATTGAGGAATACAGTAACTGAAAAATTCAACAGAGGGATCAACAGTAGACTAAGAAAAATCGTTACGTGAAGTCAAAGACCAGATGGTGGAATTCAATCAGAGTGGCAAAAGTAAAAGAATTAAGAGTGAAGATAGCTTATAGGACACCATCAAGCAACCCAGAGGTTGCACTACAGGGGTCCCAGAAAGGAAAGGGAGAAGGGGACAAAATTTTGAAGAAATGGTTGTAAGCTTTACTAACCTAGGAAAAGAAAGACACCCAGATCCAGGAAGTTCAAAGTTCTAAATACGATCTAAGAGACCCATACTAAGAAAAGTTATCATTAAATTGCAAAAGACAGAATCTTAAAAACAGCAAGAGGAAAAAAAAAATTGTTCCCTACAAAGGAACCCCACTAAAACTATAAATGGATTTTTCAGTAGAAACTTTGCAGGCCATGTGGGAGTGACATGGTGTATTCAACATGCTGAAAGGAAAAAAAACTGGCAAAAGTTGTCCTTCAGAATTGAAGAGTTTTCTTGAAAAGCAAAAGCTAAGGACATCACCACCACTAGATATGCCTCGTAACAAATGTTAAAGGAGATTCTTTAAGCCGAACTAAAATGGCAGTAGAGCTTCCTAGGTGGCACAGTGGAAAGAATCTGCCTCCTGATGCAAGAGACGCAAGATTGATACCTGGGTCAGGAAGATCCCCTGGAAAAGGAAATGGCAACCCACTGTAGTATTCTCACCTGGAAAATCCTATGAACAGAGGAGCCTGGTGGGCTATAATCCATGGGGTCACAAAGAGTCAGACATGACTGAATATGCACAAAATGGCATTGATTAGTAAGAGGAAAACATGAAAATATAAATCTCACTGGTAAAGGTAAATATATAGTTAATTTGGAATACTCTAACACTGGTGAATTTATCATTTACAAATCTAGTTGTAAAGGTTAAAAGTAACTATAATGAACTAGAATAATTTCCTAATGGATATACAAGATAAAAAAATGTAATTTGTAACAAGACCCAACTATATGCTACTACTGATGAGACTCATTTCAGCCTTAAGGACACAGGTAGTCTCAAACTTCAGTTCAGTCGCTCAGTCGTGTCCGACTGTTTGCGACCCCATGAATCGCAGCACGCCAGGCCTCCCTGTCCATCACCAACTCCCGGGGTTCACCCAAACTCATGTGCATCAAGTCGATGATGTCATCCAGCCATCTCATCCTTTGTCATCCCCTTCTCCTCCTGCCCCCAATCCCTCCCAGCATCAGGGTCTTTTCCAATGAGTCAACTCTTTGCATGAGGTGGCCAAAGTATTGGAGTTTCAGCCTCAGCATCAGTCCTTCCAATGAACACCCAGGACTGGTCTCCTTTAGGATGGTCTGGTTCTGGTTGGATCTCCTTGCAGTCCAAGGGAGTCTCAAGAGTCTTCCAACACCATAGTTCAAAAGCATCAATTCTTCTGCGCTCACCTTTCTTCACAGTCCAACTCGCACATCCATGCATGACCACTGGAAAAACCATAGCCTTGACTAGACAGACCTTTGTTAGCAAAGTAATGTCTCTGCTTTTTAATATGTTGTCTAGGTTGGTCATAACTTTCCTTCCAAGGAGTCTTTTAATTTCATGGCTGCAGTCACCATCTGCAGAGATTTTGGAGCCCAAAAAAATAAAAAAAGTCTGACGCTGTTTCCCCATCTATTTCCCATGAAGTCATGGGCCCAGATGCCATGATCTTAGTTTTCTGAATGTTGAGCTTTAAGCCAACTTTTTCACTCTCCTCTTTCACTTTCATCAAGAGGCTTTTTAGTTCCTCTTCATTTTCTGCCATAAAGTGGTATCATCTGCATATCTGAGGTTATTGATATTTCTCCCAGCAATCTTGATTCCAGCTTGTGCTTCTTCCAGCCCAGCTTTTCTCATGATGTACTCTGCATAGAAGTTAAATAAGCAAGGTGACAATATACAGCCTTGACATACTCTTCCTATTTGGAACCAGTCTATTGTTCCATGTTCAGTTCTAACTGTTGCTTCCTGACCTGCATACAGGTTCCTCAAGAGGCGGGTCAGGTGGTCTGGGATTCCCATCTCTTTCAGAATTTTCCAGAGTTTGTTGTGATCCACACAGTCAAAGGCTTTGGCATAGTCAATAAAGCAGAAATAGATGTTTTTCTGGAACTCTCTTGCTTTTTCGATGATCCAGCAGATGTTGGTAATTTGATCTCTGTTTCCTCTGCCTTTTCTAAAACCAGCTTGAACATCTGGAAGTTCACAGTTCATGTATTGCTGAAGCCTGGCTTGGAGGATTTTGAGCATTACTTTACAAACCTAAGGGATAGGAAAACATTTCATGTGATCATTGGGCTTTTAAACAACACATTAGGGTAGATGGAGTTAACGTTTCATCCAAAAGCAGAAAAATACATTCTTTTCAAATGCACATAGAACATTATCCAGGGTAGATCATATGTTAGGCCATGAAAACAAGGCTTTGTAAATTTAAGAAGTTTGAAATCATATCAAGCATTTTCTCTGACCAAAATGGTAGGAAACTAGAGCCCAAGTATAAAAGGAAGACTGGAAAATTCTCAAATGTGTGGAGATTAAACAACATTTTCCTGAACAGCAAATGGGTCAAAGAAGAAATCAAAAGGAAAATCAAAACTTGAGACAAATGAAAATGGAACTGCAAAATACCAAAAGTCATGGGATGCTGCAAAAGCAGTTCTAAGAAGCAAACAGTGATAAAAAGCCTACAGGAAAAGAAAACAGGAAACAAAATTCTCAAACACCCTAATTTACATCTAAAGGAACTAGAAAAACAAGAACAAAGTCCAAGAGTAGTAGGAAGAAAATAATAAATATCAGAACAGAAATAAATCAAATGGAGACTAAAAGGACAACAGAAACTGAGATGGTTTGTTGGAAAGACAAAATTGATAAAACTTTAAATTGAATAAGTGAGAAAAAAGGATAATTCCTAGAACATACAATTTAGTAAGATACAGGAAATCTGAACAGACCCATTACACGTAAGGAGGTTGACTCAGTAATCTGAAACTTTTCAGCAAACAAAAGTCCAAGACCAGATGACAACCTTTCTCAAACTCTTCCGAAAAATAGAAGAGGGAAACTTCGAAACTCAGTTTAGGAGTTTAGTGTTACCCCAATACAAAAACCAGTCAAGGAAAGGAAGGTTACAAGCCAATATAAGAAAAGAAAATTACAGGCAAATATCCCTAATGAAGAGAAATGCAAAAATCCTCAAAAGATTATCAAACCAAATTCAAAAATACAGTAAAATGAGCAAATACCATGATCAAGTGGATATATTCCAGAGATGCAAGGATGGCTCAACATCTGCAAATCATCTACAAATCACATTTTAAAACATGAAATATAAAAATGATCATCTGAATAGATGCAGAAAAGGCATTTGATCAAATTCAACATCTATTCTTAATAAACTCTTAAGAAAGTAGGTAAAGGAATAGTACCTCAACATGACAAAGGCTATGTATGACAAGCTAACCACATACTCAATGGTGAAAAGTTTAAAGCTCTTTCTCTAAGATCAAGATCATGATAAAGATGCTCACCCTTGCCATTTTTATCTAGCACAGCACTGGAAGCTCTAGCCAAAGCCATTAGGCAAGAATGTTATATATAGAAAACCCTGACAACTCTACCAAAAAAAAAAAAAAAAACTGTTAGAACTAATAAATTAGTAAAATTGAAGGATACAAAATGAATACAGAAAAGTCAGTTCCATTTCTACACAGTAATAAACTGTCAGAGAAGTTAAGAAAACAATCCCGTTTACAACTGCATCAAAAAAGGGTATCTAGGAATAAATTTAACCAAGAAGGTGAAAGACCTGTACACTAACAACTATATTGAAAAAAATTGAAAAGTCTCAAATAAATGGGAAGACATTTCATGCTCATGGATGGAAGAATATTGTTAAGATGTCCATACTATGCAGAGCAATCTGTAGACTCTGCAATATCAAAATTCCAATGACATTTTCCAGAGCAATACAACCAGTCTTAAAATTTTTTCACTTCAGTTTAGTCACTCAGTTGTGTCTGACTCTTTGCAACCCCATGGACTACAGCACACCAGGCCTCCCTGTCCATTACCAACTCCCGGAGTTTACTCAGACTTATGTCAATTGAGTTGGTGATGCCATCCAACCATCTCATCCTCTGTCGTCCCCTTCTCCTGCCCTCAATCTTTCCCAGCATCAGGGTCTTTTCAGACGAGTCAGCTCTTTGCATCAGAAGGCCAAAGTATTGGGAGTTTCAGCTTCAACATCAGTCCTTCCAGTGAACACCCAGGACTGATCTCCTTTAGGATGGACTGGTTGGATCTCCTTGCAGTCCAAGGGACTCTCAAGAGTCTTCTCCAACACCACAGTTCAAAGGCATCAATTCTTCAGTGCTCAGCTTTCTTCATCCTCCAACTCTCACATTCATACATGACTACTGGAAAAACCACAGCCTTGACTGGAGAGACCTGTGTTGGCAAAGTAATGTCTCTGCCTTTTTAATATGCTGTCTAGGTTGGTCATAATTTTCCTTCCAAGGAGCAAGCATCTTTTAATTTCATGGCTGCAGTCACCATCTGCAGTGATTTTGGAGCCCAAAAAAAGTCAGGCACTGTTTCCACTGTTTCTCCATCTAGTTGCCATGAAGTGATGGGACCAGATGCCATGATCTTAGTTTTCTGAATGTTGAGCTTTAAGCCAACTTTTTCACTCTCCTCTTTCACTTTCATCAAGAGGCTTCTTAGTTCCTCTTCACTTTCTGCCATAAGGGTGGTGTCATCTGCATATCTGAGGTTATTGATATTTCTCCCGGCAATCTTGATTCCAGCTTGTGCTTCAGTCAGCCCAGTGTTTCTCAATGTACTTTGCATATAAGTCAAATAGCCAGGATGACAACATACAGCCTTGACGGACTCCTTTTCCTATTTGGAACCAGTCTGTTGTTCCATGTTCAGTTCTAACTGTTGCTTCCTGACCTGCATACAGGTTTCTCAAGAGGCAGGTCAGGTGGTCTGGTATGCCCATCTCTTTCAGAATTTTCCACAGTTTATTGTGATCCACACAGTCAAAGGCTTTGGCATAGTCAATAAAGCAGAAATAGATGTTTTTCTGGAACTCTCTTGCTTTTTTGATGATCCAGCAGATGTTGGCAATTTGATCTCTGGTTCCTCTGCCTTTTCTAAAACCAGCTTGAACATCCGGAATTTCATGGTTCACGTATTGCTCAAGCCTGGCTTGGAGAATTTTGAGCATTACTTTGCTAGCGTGTGAGATGAGTGTAATTGTGTGGTAGTTTGAGCATTCTTTGGCATTGCCTTTCTTTGGGATTGGAATGAAAACTTACCTTCTCCAGTCCTGTGGCCACTGCTGAGTTTTCCAAATTTGTTGGCATATTGACTGCAGCACTTTAACAGAATCATCTTTTAGGATTTGAAATAGCTCCACTGGAATTCCATCACTTCCACTAGCTTTGTTCATAGTGATGCATCCTAAGGCCCACTGACTTTACATTCCAGGGTGTCTGGCTCTAGGTGAGTGATCATGCCATCATGATGATCTAGGTTGTGGAGATCTATTTTGTATAGCTCTTCTGTGTATTCTTGCCACCTCTTCTTAATATCTTCTGCTTCTGTTAGGTCCATACCATTTCTGTCCTTTATTGAGCCCATCTTTGCATGAAATGTTGCCTTGGTGTCTCTAATTTTCTTGAAGAGATCTCTAGTCTTTTCCATTCTATTGTTTTTCTCTATTTCTTTGCATTGATTGCTGAGGAAGCCTTTCTTATCTCTCCTTGCTATTCTTTGGAACTCTGCATTCAGATTGGTATATCTTTTCTTTTCTGCTTTGCTTTTTGCTTCTCTTTTCACAGCTATCTGTAAGGCATCCTCAGACAGCCATTTTGCTTTTTTGCCTTTCTTTTTCTTGGGGATGGTCTCGCTCCCTGTCTCCTGTACAGTGTCATGAATCTCCATCCATAGTTCATCAGGCACTCTATCTATCAGATCTAGTCCCTTAAATCTATTTCTCACTTCTACTGTATAATCATAAGGGATTTGATTTAGGTCATACCTGAATGGTCTAGTGTTTTTCCCCACTTTCTTCAATTTAAGTCTGAATTTGGCAGTAAGGAGTTCATGATCTGAGCCACAGTCAGCTCCTGGTCTTGTTTTTGCTGACTGTATAGAGCTTCTCCATCTTTGCCTGCAAAAAATATAATCAGTCTTGATTTCGGTGTTGGCCATCTGGTGATGTCCATGTGTAGAGTCTTCTTATGATGTTAAAGGGTGTTTGCTATGACCAGTGCATTCTCTTGGCAAAATTCTATTAGCCTTTGCCCTGCTTCATTCTGTCCTCCAAGGCCAAATTTCCTGTTACACCAGGTGTTTCTTGACTTCCTACTTTTGCATTCCAGTCCCCTATAATGAAAAGGACATGTTTTTCAGGTGTTAGTTCTAAAAGGGAATGTAGGTCTTCATAGAACTGTTCAGCTTCTTCAACATTACTGGTTGGGGCATAGACTTGAATGGTTTGCCTTGGAATTGAACACAGATCATTCTGTCATTTTTGAGATTGCATCCAAGTACTGCATTTTGGACTCTCTTGTTGACCGTGATGGCTACTCCATTTCTTCTAAGGGATTCCTGCCCACAGTAGTAGATATAATGGTCATCTGAGTTAAATTCATCCATTCCAGTCCATTTTAGTTTGCTGATTCCTAGAATGTCGACGTTCACTCTTGCCATCTCCTGTTTGACCACTTCCAATTTGCCTTGATTCATGGACCTAACATTCCAGGTTCCTATGCAATATTGCTCTTTACAGCATTGGACCTTGCTTCTATCACCAGTCACATCCACAACTGGGTGTTGTTTTTGCTTTGGCTCCATCCCTTCATTATGGAGTTATTTCTCCACTGATCTCCAGTAGTATATTGGGCAAATACCAACCTGGGGAGTTCATCTTTCAGTGTCCTATCTTTTTGCCCTTTCATACTGTTCATGGGGTTCTCAAGGCAGGAATACTGAAGTGGTTTGCCATTCCCTTCTCCAGTGGACCACATTCTGTCAGAACTCTCCACCATGACCCGTCCGTCTTGGGTGGCCCTACACGGCATGGCTTAGTTTCATTGAGTTAGACAAGGCTGTGGTCCATGTAATCAGATTGGTTAGTTTTCTCTGATTGTGGTTTCAGTCTATCTGGCCTCTGATGCCCACTCTCAGCACCTACTGTCTTACTGGGGTTTCTCTTACCTTGGACATGGGGTATCTCTTCCCTGCTGCCGCTCCTGACCTTGGAAGTGGGGTAGGTCCTCTCGGCCGCTCACTGCTCCAGCGCCACACAGAATTAAAATTTGCACAGAACCACAAAAGACCCCTAAGTAACCAAAGCAATCTTGAGAAAGACTGTATTTCATAATCATAGTAACCAAAATAGTGTATTTTTGGCATAAAAACAACACAGATGAATGGGATGGAATCAAGAGCCCAGAAATACACCTATGCATACATGGTCAGTGTATTACAAAGGAGCAAAAAATATACAATGGAGAAAGGACAGTGTGTTCAGTAATTAGAGTTGGGAAAACTGGGCAGCCATATACAAAAGAATGAAACTGAACCACTACCTTATACTGTACATAAAAATCAAAACAGATTAAAGACTTGAAGATGAGACCTGAAATCATAAAAACTAGAAGAAATCATAGGCAGTAAGCATCTTGACATCTGTCTTGGTTATGACTTTCTGCATTTAACACCAAAAACAAAGACAACAAAGGCAAAAATAAACAGCTGGGACTACATCAAACTAAAAAGACTTTGATGCAGCAAAGAAAACTATCAACAAAATGAAAAGGCAGCCTATGGAATGCTATAAAATGTTTGCAAATCATATTATCTGATAAGGGGTTAATATTCAAAATATATCAAGAACTCATATAATTCAAGAGCCAAAAAAAAAAAGATTTTTTTAAATGAGCAAAGAATCTGGATAGACATATTTCCAAAGAAAATATAAAACTGACTTAACAAGTACATAAAAAGGTGCTCAGCATCACTAACATGAGGGAAATGCAAATCAAAACCGCAGTGAGATAATAGCCATTCTAATAGGTGTGAGGTGATATCAAAGACAAAAAAATAACAAGTGCTGATGGGGGGGTAGGAAAAAGGGAAGCCTCATCCACTGATGGCAGAAATGAACACTGGCACAGGCACTATGGAAAGTGGTATGGAGATTCCTAAAAATTAAAAACAGAATTACTCTATGATTCAGAATCCTACCTGTGTGTGTTTATCTGAAGGAAATAAAAACACTTAGCTCAAAAAGATATCTGCACCCTCATATTCATTGCAGAATGCATTATTTATATTAGATATAAAATGGAAGTATCATTCTATATTGTTAAATTTGCTAAAATTCATTTGCCAGTAATTCAACTATGATAAGAATTGTTGGCTAGAAGTTGTATTCGTTTTATACCTCAAAAGTAGTAGCAGATAAATCTTTTTAGCAACTTTTATAATGCTTGGAGGGTGTCATAGATATTATGGAGATTTTTAGAAGGTAGTCATTTTTATTTTACACGTAAGATAGCTTTACTTATCAAGAAAGCACCTTTTCATTTGAAAGGTGCCTTCTCAAAGAATTTTTATGACTTCATAATCAAATCCCTTATGATTATATAGTGGAGGTGATAAATAGATTCAAGGGACTAGATCTGGTAGACAGAGTGCCTGAAGAACTATGGACAGAGATTCGTAACATTGTACTGGAAGTAGTGACCAAAACCATCCCCAAGAAGAAGAAATGCAAGAAGGCAAAGTGGTTGTCTGAGGAGGCCTTACAAATAGCTGAGAAGAGAAGAGAAAGGCAGAGGAGAAAGGGAAAGATATACCAAACTGAATGAAGAGTTCCAGAGAATAGCAAGGAGAGGTAAGAAGGCCTTCTTACGTGAACAATGCAAAGAAATAGAGGGAAACAATAGAATGGGAAAGACTAGAGATCTCTTTCAGAAAACGGGAGATATCAAGGAAACATTTCATGCAAAGATGGGCACAATAAATAAAGGACAAAAATAGCAAGGACCTCACAGAAGCAGAAGAGATTAAGAAGAGGTGGCAAGAATACTCAGAACTGTACAAAAAAGCTCTTAATGACCCAGATAACCATTGATGGTGTGATCACTCACCTAGAGCCTGACATCCTGGAGTATGAAGTCAAGTGGGCCTTAGGAAGCATCACTATGAACAAAGCTAGTGGAGGTGATGGAATTCTACCTGAGCAATTTCAAATCCCAAAAGGTGATGATGTTAAAGTGCTGCACTCAATATGCCAGCAAATTTGGAAAACTCAACAGTGGCCACAGGTCTGGAAAAGGTCAGTTTTCATTCCAATCCCAAAGAAAGGCAGTGCCAAACAATGTTCAAATTACCATACAACTGTACTCATTTTACATGCTAGCGGGCTTCCCTGGTAACTCAGCTGGTGAAGAATCCGCCTGCAATGCAGGAGACCCAGGTTTGATTCCTGGGTCAGGAAGATCCCATGGAGAAGGGATAGGCTACCCACTCCAGTATTCTTGGGCTTCCCTGGTGGTTCAGTCAGTAGAGAATCCGTCTGCAACTGGGAAGACCTGGGTTTGATCCCTGGGTTGGGAAGATCCCCTGGAGGAGGGCATCACAAACCACTCCAGTATTCTTGCCTGGAGAATCTCCATAGACAGAGGAGTCGGGTGGGCTATAGTCCCTGATGTCACAAAGAGTCAGACATGACTGAGCGACTAAGCACAGCATAGCACTTGCTAGAAAGAATATGCTCAAAATCCTTCAAGCTAGGCTTCAGCAGTACGTGAACCGAGAACTTTCAGATGTACAAACTGGATTTAGAAAAGGCAGAGGAACCAGAGATCAAATTGCCAACATCCATTGGATCATATAAAAAGCAAGGGAATTAAAAAAAAATCTACTTCTGCTTCATTGATTATGCTAAAGACTTTGTGTGGATCACAACAAACTGGGAAATTCTTAAAAAGATGGGAATACCAGACCACCTTACCTGCCTCCTGAGAAACCTATGTGCAGGACAAGAAGCAACAGAACTGGACTTGGGACAACGGATTGGTGCAAAACTGGGAAAGGAGTACATCAAAGCTGTATATTGTCACTATGTTTATTTAACTTATATACGGAGTACCTCATACGAAATGCTGGGTTGGATGATTCACAAGCTGGAGTCTAGATTGCCGGGAGAAATATCAACAACCTCAGATATGCAGATGACACCACTTTAATGGCAGAAAGTGAAGAGGAACTAAAGAGCCTCTCAATGAAGGTGAAAGAGGAGAGTGAAAAGCTGGCTTAAAACTCACCATTCAAAAAATGAAGAGCATGGCATCAGATCCCATCATTTCATGGCACATAGATGGGGAAAAAGTAGACAGTGTCAGATTTCATTTTGGGGGGCTGCAAAATCACTGTAGACGGTGACTGCAGCCACAAAATTAAAAGACACTTGCTCCTCGGAAGAGAAGCTATGACAAACTTAGTGTATTAAAAAGCAGAGACATCACTTTACCAACAAAGATCCATTTGGTCAAAGCTATAGTTTTTCCAGTGGTCATGTATGGATGTGAGAGTTGGGCCATAAAGAAAGCTGAGTGCTGAAAAAGTGATGCTTTCAAACTATGGTACTGGAAAACACTCGAGAGTCCCTTGGACAGCAGGGAGATCAAACCAGTCAACCCTAAAGGAGTCAACCCTAAATATTCATTGGAAGTACTGGTGCTGAAGCCGAAGTTCTGATACTTTGGCCACCTGACACTAAGAACTGACTCACTGGAAGAGACCCTGATGATGCTGGGGAAGGTTGAGAGCAAGAGGAGAAGGGGGTGACAGAGAATGAGATGGTTGGATAGCGTCACTGACTCAATGGACGTAAGTTTGAGCAAACTCCAGGAGATAGTGAAGGACAGGGAAGCCAGGAGTGCTGCAGTTCACGGGGTCGCAAAGAGTCGGACACAACTTAGCAACCGAACAACAACTTCTTTTTCTCCGTTAAGTCCCTGATAGACTTCCCTGAAAGAACTTAATCAGAAATAACATCAGGCACCAGTAGATGGCAGTGAGAAATAAGCAGAGACATTCTGAGTATTTCATTACTCAGAAAATTCTGTTCTACTCCAGTATGGAAAGAGAATTCACACAGTCTATTTTATCTTTGTTTTACACCAAAAATCCTGAATATGAGTCACATACATTTGACTATGAGAAATTGCAAAGAAACTTACACTACTTTGCATCTAAAAGTTTATAATCTAGTATAGAAATACTCAAACGTGTATGATATGAAAGAATAAGTTTTAAGATGGTCATATAGGCACATATACTATAGACAAGTAAACATATATACATATACTGAGGCTCAGTGATTCTGATTCATGAAATATGGTGCCTAAATAACAGTGTACATGGATTACTTTTAAGAAATCACAAAACATTAAAATTAGACTAATACCTTAATTTTTAAAATATTAATTAGTTTTCTGGCCACACCTTGCAGCATGTAGGATCTCAGTTCCCCAACCAAGGGTCGAACCTGCTCCCCTTGTCTTGGAAATGCAGAGTCTTACCCACTGGACCACCAGGGAGGTCAATACCTTAATTTTTTTTAATTCAAAGCCGCTTCAGGATTTTTGGTGTTTTAATACTGCTTTAATTCATGAAATAAGAGGCTCAATGTTTGGATAAAAACAGCTGCTCTCTGGTCTAAGAAATGTGTTTCCTGGATTCTACTTTTGGTTTAACTACTTACTACAAGTTTGGACAAACTGCTTTCTCTCTCTGCACCCTGATCAACTCCTTTGCTAAATAGTAAAACTCTCTCTTCTATCTACCTCATCAGGTAGTTGTGTAGACAAAATGAGATAACATGGTTTTTAAAAAACTATGCAGGCAACAGAAATTAAGAAAGTGAGAAATTTTGTAGAACAAATGACATGGTTTCTTTTAAAAGAATAGCAAGAAATATACAGAAGGAAGAGTAATCTATAGATTAAAAGAGGTGTTGGAGAGGGGCTTTTGAGTCATTAGCCAAAGGCAATGTGTGGACTTTATTTAGATTCTTATTTGAAAAAAGAGGCTGCAAAATAATTTATGAAACAGTGGGGGATTATCTAGAACATTGAGGGGATATTTGATATTAACTAAGTATTCTTCCATGAGAGAAAATTACTGTTTTCAGGTATGCTAATGGTATCTAGTCTTGCTTGGAAAATCCCATGGACGGAGGAGCCTGTTAGGCTGCAATCCATGGGGTCATTATGGAGAAGGCAATGGCACCCCACTCCAGGACTCTTGCCTGGAAAATCCCATGGATGGATGAGCCTGGTGGGCTGCAGTCCATGGGGTCGCTAAGAGTCGAACATGACTGAGCGACTTCACTTTCACTTCTCACTTTCATGCATTGGAGAAGGAAATGGCAACCCACTCCAGTGTTCTTGCTTGGAGAATCCCAGGGACGGGGGAGCCTGGTGGGCTGCCGTCTATGGGGTCACACAGAGTCGGACACGACTGAAGTGACTTAGCAACAATGGTATCTACAAACTGATAAGTCCAGGATTTTCTTGAAAATAATTCAGTGACTAGGATGTGGGGGAAAACAAAACAAAACCAAAGGCAAGGGGATTAATAATCCAGAGGCTGAAAGTGATTTTCAAATAAAACAAGATTGGGATATAGTATTAAGAATTGGAGCTGAATAATATATAAATAGAAATTGAATTAATATTTAATTAATTAAATTTGAAAAGTTCTATAATAAAGTTTTTAAATAACTAAGTTTAATTTTGCAAGAGCAAAATACTGTCTTTATAACTACGATATTATTGAAATCTTATGCAGAACCCCAAGTGACAAATTTATAATCATTTGTTTGTCAGATATAAATCAGTTTGCTGTCTTAGGGAAAGTAGGAAAATTACTCGGAGAAGGCAATGGCAACCCACTCCAGTACTCTTGCCTGGAAAATCCCATGAGCAGAGGCTGGTAGGCTGCCGTCTATGGGGTCACTAAGAGTCGGACACGACTGAGCGACTTCACTTTCACTTTTCACTTTCATGCACTGGAGAAGGAAATGGCAACCCACTCTAGTACTCTTGCCCGGAGAATCCCAGGGAAGAGGGAGCCTGGTGGGCTGCCGTCTATGGGGTCACACAGAGTCGGACACGACTGAAGCCTTAGGAGTAGCAGCAGTAGCAGGAAAATTACTACAGGATAAAGATGGAGTTGGTTGGCACCAAGTAGGACTATTTTGAAAGAGAATATGTGCATTTCATTTTCCTTTCATTATTCCATCCCAGCTTGGAACCTACAAGCCATTTCACTATTTAGAGCCTATGTCATGGGCCCAAGCTGTCAGAGTGCCTGAAAATCATGGTGCTGTTTCCTTGCCCAGGTCATAAAACTGAATTCTCAAACAGAAAGAATTGACTAGAGATTGTCTAGTCAAACCAGACTAATGATACACAGAAGTCTCACCATCTTCTGCAAGGGTGACCTGAAGGGGCAGGGTACATCATTTCCCTAAACAGGCCATCTCTGCTGTTCCCAAGGGTCATTTCCATGGCTGGCAGCACCTAGCCTTTGCCCTTGATGGATACCACAGCTTTGAATTGCCAACCATCAGTGGCTCATCCTCTCGGGGGTGATCTTTCCTGAACTGAATCTCTCATTCCTGCCCTGGATCAACTGATCTTTTTCTCTCTCTGCAGCCCACCAGTTCCCTGCTATTCTCTCAGTACTGCTTCTATGCAAAAACTTGTGTTTATGAGAAACTAGACTTTTTCCTTGTAAGAGAGTTTTGTGCGTTGTGCAGCATCTACTCAAATGATTCTCATACCTTTGAATAATATTATTCATCTAAGAACATGGTATATCAAAGGCAATAAGCAATAAACTACTGTATAATTAACATGTGAAATGTTAATTCAAATGGATTCTCTTCTGGAATATACAAGCGGTAATTGGATAATGATCACCTATCTCCTCTTGCAATACAAAAAAACATTAAACTGGAGTGGTACTTAGTAGGTGGTAGGAACATGATAAAGTTCAATTTGAAACAAAATTATCTCAAAAAACTCATTCGTTGAAAAAAAACACTGGCCGGGACAAACTAAGGAGCAGATTCACGTTAAGCATAGTCTTAAGTGTTTCCTACAACTGCAGTCCTATATCCAAATCTGTCGCAGCCCCAACAGCTACATGAACACCATGGGGGATGATCCACAGTCACAGTGTTACCGCTTTTGTATTCAGTCCAGCTCCAGCAAGGGATACATCACCCACTGGTTTGGGGTGGGGGTGGTGGGCTCTGGTTCTTAAGGCTCTAGAAATTGGGGAAGGAAATATCTCCTTTATCTACTGTTTGACCAGGTGTTTTGATTTCCAAATAGTTTTCGAGTTCTGCTGTTCAAGAAGTTCAGACAAACCCATGGTGTACTACCAAACAGTCCATGAGTTAGAACAAAAATTTCCCAGTGAATGCAACAGACTCTAGATTTAGGCCTTTTCCCTGGTGGCTCAGGGGTAGAGAATCTACCTGCAATGTGGAAGACCCAGGTTCAATCCCTGGGTTGGGAGGATCCCCTGGAGAAGGAAATGGCAACCCTCTCCAGTATTCTTGCCTGGGAAATCCCATGGACAGAGGAGCCTGGTGGGCTATAGTCCATGGGGCTGCAAAGAATCGTACATGACTGAGCGACTAACACTTTCACTTTTCATTTTCATGCAAGACCACTACTGAAGGCTTACATGCTTGGTCTTGCCAATTGAAAAAGTCAAAGAGATCTAATGTAGTCCAAATGGGTATAGGAATGATGGTAGTCATATAAGATTTAATAGTCAAAGAGCGCCTAGGAGTTAGATGCCTCTATGTTGAAGTTAGATTAATAGAAAAATAAGACACAATCTTTTACTATAATCTCAGATCTAAGTATTTTAAATATTTTCAAGGGCCATTATTTGGGGAAAATGAGAGAAAACTAGATAAAATTAAGAAAAGATAAATAAGAAGTGTTTAAAGTCGCAATATATCTAGGAAGGATGGAGAGTTAAAATATTATCTCAGAAGGAAAAATGTTAACAATGGATAGTATAAGTCCTTCTGCAAGTAATGGTTTGGGGCTTCCCGGGCAATGTTAGTGGTAAAGAAACCTGCCTGCCAATGCAGGAGATGTAAAAGATGTGGATTAGATCCCTGGGTGAGGAAGATCCCCTGAAAGAGGGCATGGCAACCCACTCCAGTATTCTTGCCTGAAGAATCCCATGGACAGAGGAACCTGGCGGGCTATAGTCCATAGGGTCGTGAAGAGTCAGACACGACTGAGAAACTTAGCAAACACACATGCAAGTTATGGTTAGGCATAGAGTCAGTCCTGTGTTCTTTAGTCCTAAAGGAGAAGGAAAAGAAAGAAAGAAAGTGAAGTCACTCAGTCGTGTCCGACTCTTTGTTCCCTACCAGGCTCCTCCGTCCATGGGATTTTCCAGCCAAGAGTACTGGAGTGGGTTGCCATTTCCTTCTCCAAGGAGAAGGAAGGCAAGCCATTAATAGTTCCTGAGCACAAGGGACTTTGATTTATCTTAGGAGAAAACTAGATAACTTTCTTCTTGGGAAAATGCAAGAATAGAATATTTAGAAGTCCTCTAAAATGCCCTTGCATTCTGAGACTTTGTGATCACTTACATTTAGTGACTATTTTTCACTAGAACACAGAGATGAGAAGTACTGTCAACTATTTTTTATTTAAAGAAGTATCTACTAACTATGGCAAGAATATCAAGTATGTCTAGGTTTTATCTGTGGAGAGAAAGAGGTTTCAAATTACTAAAGGTCATTTTGTGTCATCCTTACAATTCTTGATTCCTTTAAATTTTTTAATCATGGTTAAATACACGTAACATAAAGTTTACCAATCATTTTAAGTGTAGAGTTCAATAGTATTAAGTACATTCATATGGTTGTGAAAACAACATGTGAAATTTGAGAAGTTTGCAAAATGTTCAGTATATATTTTGGCCTTATAGAATTGAACAATACTTAGATGTGTTTAAATATGCTATGCAAAATATCGAATATATAAACAAGGTCCTATTATATATAACACAGGGAGCTATATTCAGTATCCTGTAGTAAACTATAATGGAAAAGAATATGAAAAAGAATAAATACACATATATATTTGAACCACTTTGCTGTATACCAGAAACACATCATTGTATATCAACTATACATCAGTAAAAAAATAAAGTGTCAATTATAAAAGTATCATCTAATAAAGCATGTTTTCTCTTTTCTTAAATTACAACAGTAACAATTATGCCTTCCAGCACTAAAATCAAATAACTTTACTTGCTCAATACATCAATTACAAAATAACTTTAGTTGCTTAATATCTCAATTACATTGCCAGCTAAGCTGACTTGCTTTTTGACATTGTCTTTGCTTTATTCTCTATCTTACTTCTTCCAAGTAACTGTATCCCTCCTCCCCTTCTGTCTATCTTTAATCTTTGTCCCTTGTTCACTATTTAACTTTTATGACTCATTTTCAAATAAGTATTTTTACTGTTCTTCATTTGGGATAAAATGTACACTGTATAAATATAGTGGATAAATACCACACACAGATATACCCTACAAGAAATGCGTTCCCTCAGAAGTAGGCCAATGCATCCATTACAGAATCAAGCCATAAAAACTGAATCCAAGCAGTAATTCTCCAATTTAAATTAAAAAAAAAAAACAACTCTAGGGCCTAGTTTTTAGTCCTCCTGAATCATAACTAGTTGGCAACAAAAGTTGGCATTTCTTGGTGTGAATAAGCCTTAACATAAGAACTCCTCACCAAGTCTCAAGAGTTAGAATTTGAGAGAGAAATGTATTCAGGTGGCCATGTATACACAGTATTTTTAAAAACCATTTTGGCCAAATTAGTATCAAGTGAGTTGCTTCCAAGTGAAATTTTAAAAGTGCATAAACTCTTCAACTGTAAAAGTTCAGCCTGGCTAAAAGTCATTGTGTATTGTGACATCATGCAGGGGGAAATAGACTTGAGCATGATGATCAAATAGCTGTTAACAGAATATTGGCCCAAACTGCTCCAATTCCATGTCTCATCCTGAAGATCCTCTTCAAACTGGCCTCTTCCATGAGATTTTCCTTGACGCGTGGGACCTGGCTCCATCTATGACTACTATAATCTCCTGTCTCTTCTTTTCTGCTTAATAAATCCAGCATCCAGGCATACATATTATACACAGAGTTTTGAGACACTCAAATATAATGTGGATAAGACCCTTCAAAAACAGGAATATAATCATTATAAGATGCAGTAAGACTTGTAGTTAGAGTTCATAGAGTCATGTTTCAATTAATCGCAACATGGGTATAAAGTAAATGTTCAACAGTCACAAGTGCCTCTCATATTTCAACAGTGGATGCTTGAAGTTTTTGTAAATTGTATTTTGTATTTGACTAATTTGAAATTCACATCATCAATACTTAAACTCTAAACAGTATTCTGGAGAATCAGAAAACTGGACTCTAACACTCGCTGTGGAAATTTAGGTCTCATAGCTTGTCTGTTTCCTGGCCCTAGGCTGCATGAACCCTGAAGCTAGGACTGTACCTTATTTACTTCTGAGCCCATGGATTCAGCGTTCAACACATTTTTGGAGAATAAATGAAGGAAAGAAAAAATAGGTACACAAGTCCACTTTTAAGCAATTCTCACAAATGTATATAAACCACCAATGAACAATTGTTCTTTAAATGCTGTGCTGTGATCTTTCAGTTTTCATTAGAATTAAATGCATCATCTGAAGTATATGCTTTTGAAGGAGGTTATCTATGGGTAGAGCACATCAGAAGTGAGAAGAGCTAAAGCAGAGGCTCTAACACATGCTGGAAATGTTCAAGCAACAATAGGGAGTCTACTGTGGCTGCAGTGGAGTGAGGTACTGGAGAGCAGTTAGGTTTGGGGAGGAACTGAGAATGGGGAGCCAGACCATAGAGGGCCTTTCATACTTCATGCTCAGTCATGTCCGACTCTGCAACACTTTGGATTGTAGCCCACCAGGCTCCCATGAGGGAGAGAGAGACGGGCTGTCTCTTATAGTAGCAGCTGAACTGATAAATGTAGGAGTGCTTAAATCGTAAAAATCAACACCTTGCAACAATACTAGTTAAGATTGGTTCAGGAAGTCATCAAGTGATACTAAAAATCAGGGGGAAATTTCACGAGGAACAGGAGTATTTCCATGGTCTCAAAGTCTCTCTCCACAAATTATTAGTTCAAAGTATGGGGTAGGAAGACCAGGCCACACACTCACCTGGTGATTATGCTAACAACACAGAGCGGAGAGAGAAAGTGCCTGCAGGTAAGATGCTCTAGGAAGGAAATATTATGTTTATGTTATTCCAGCTGGGTATGCACAGCCTGAGTAATGGGGGAAACATTAGGGAAACCTAAACTGAGAAACACTCACAAGTCTTAATATCAGACTTACCTGGTGGTCTAGTGGTTAACAATCCACCTACCAATGCAGGGGACACGTGTTCGAGTCCCAGTTCGGGAGGGTCCCACATGCTGCAGGGCAAGTAAGCCCACACACCACAACTACTGCAGCCTGCCAGCCCTCGAGTCTGAGCTCCGGAACAGGAGAAAGCACCGCGGTGAGAAGCCCACTTACAGCAAGTACAGAGTAGCCCTCTCCGCTGCAGCTAGAGAACACCCGCGAGCAGCAGTGAAGACCCAGCACAGTCCAAAGTAAATAATTAAATAGTATTTCTAAGTCTCAGTATCAAGGGAAATTTTTGAAAACACACTTCGCCAAAGAAGATATACATGTAACAAATGCACCAAACGTGCTCAGCATAGTCATTAGGGAAACGCCTAAAACAACAATGAGATACTTCTACACACTTAATGAGAATCACTAAAATTAAAAAGACTGACCATTCTAAGTGTTCACTAGAAACTGGAGGATCTGATCCACTGCTGTAGGAAGAGAAATGGTACAATCACTGGAAAATTCAGCACTTTCTTAAGAAATCAAACAAGCACCTACTGTATAATTCACCTATTTCCTTATAGGTCTTTATCTTTATGTCCCTATGTCCATATGGACATAAAAATATGTCCATAGAAGACCTGTACATGAATGTTCATAGTTTCATATATGTAATTTCCAAAAACTGGAAACAATCCAAATGTCCACCAACAGGTAAATGGATAAACAATCTATAGCATATCCAGGCAAAGGAACACGTCAACAATAAAAAGAATGGAATATTGATGTATGCACCAACATGGATGAATCTCACAAAGTTATGCTGAAAGAAATAGTACACACTTTATACTTCCACTTACATGACTCCAAAATATAAACTAATCTGGTTCAGTTCAGTTCAGTTGCTCAGTCATGTCCGACTCTGGGCGACCCCATAGACGGCAGCCCACCAGGCTCCCTTGTCCCTGGGATTCTCCAGGCAAGAACACTGGAGTGGGTTGCCATTTCCTTTTCCAATGCATGAAAGTGAGAAGTGAAAGTGAAGGCCCTCAGTCGTGTCTGACTCTTCACAATCCCATGGACTGCAGCCTACCAGGCTCCTGCGTCCATGGGATTTTCCAGGCAAGAGTACTGGAGTGGGGTGCCATCTACTTCCACTTACATGACTCTAAAATATAAACTAATCTGGTTCAGTTCAGTTCAGTCGCTCAGTCGTGTCCAACCCTGTGCGACCCCATAGACGGCAGCCCACCAGGCTCCCCCATCCCTGGGATTCTCCAGGCAAGAACACTGGGGTGGGGTGCCATCTACTTCCACTTACATGACTCTAAAATATAAACTAATCTGGTTCAGTTCAGTTCAGTTCAGTCGCTCAGTCGTGTCCGACTCTCTGTGACCCCATGAATCGCGGCACTCCAGGCCTCCCTGTCCATCACCAACTCCCGGAGTAGAAAGCAAATTAGTGGTTGTGTCAGGAATGGAGGAGATGGATGGCTGGAGAGAGAAATTCCAACGGGACATGTGGAAACTCATATGTATTTCAAAACCTATCAAATTGTACAACTTATGTACAGTTTACTGAGTGGCAATTTTCTCGCTAATAAAATTTTTTAAAATGTAAAAATGTGTTTACATTGTAAAAGAGAAAGGCTGAGGAATCATTTCAGAATGGAGGAGATTAAGAGGAGTAATAAGTCAGTACTTGATCTTGAACTGAATCTTGCACTTAAAGAGAACAAATGCTCTAAATCAGGGGTCCCCAACCTCTGGGATCTAATGCCCGATGGTCTGTGGTGGAGCTGCTGTAATATATATATTATATTTATATATATAGATATATAATATATAGATATAAAGTGCACAGTAAGTGTAATGTCCTTGAATCATCCTGAAACCAGCCTCCCTCCCTGTCCATGGAAAATTTGTCTCCCACAAAACCCATTCCTGGTGCCAAAAAGTTTGGGAACTGCTGCTCTAAGGAACATTATAGGGACAATTGATGAAGTTGTAATATGAACTATAGATAAGATAAAATATTGAGCAGATGTTAAGTTTCCTGAATTTGAGAGTTATACTGTGGTTTTGTAAAAGAATATTCAGCTTGTATTTAGGAAATACACACAAGTTTCTAAGGGTAAAGTGCCATGATGTATTGAAAGTACTCTCAAATGGTCAAAAAAGTTAATCATATGTCTATATCTATATCTATCTGTGTATATAAAGTGAGCTGATGATAAAGTAAATGTGGCAGAATATTTTTTTAAATTATAAGTCTGAGTAAAAGGTAAAAACAACAGAAAATTTAAGTGGTAACTTTTGGTGAGTGAAACAGGAGAGGAGAGGGCTGCTATAAATGATGATTGGTTTTCTGGTTAAGTTTCTTTATACTATTTTATTTCTAAAATTACATTTATATTTTTATTTCTTCAGTTTTAAGTTTAAATTTTTTAGGAGTCCTTTACTGAGATTTTTTTTTTTTTTAATCACTAAGGTATGCATTTGGTTACACCTGCTGTAAGAAATCCATATTGAAATTCCCTGTAGGGATCAAAAAGTTCCCCACAGAGTCGTCTTGGCTCCATGTATTTTGGGGGTGACCAAGGCCCCAGATTCTATCTCATTGAATACGGTGCTATACAGACTGAAAGAAAAAAAAGAGAAGTAGCTCAGTCATTTCTGACTCTTCTGTGATCCCATGGACTGTAGCCTACCAGGCTCCTCCATCCATGGAATTTTCCAGGCAGGAGTACTGGAGTGGGTTGCCATTGCCTTCTCCAGGGGATCTTCCCAACCCAGGGCTGGAACCTGGGTCTCCTGCATTGAGGGCAGATGCTTTACCATCTGAGCCACCAGGGATAAGCTATACATACAGACGGGGTGGCCCTCTATTCAAAGAGTCTCCTTGCATTCCCTCAGCTTTTACAAGTAAAGCTATCCTTTGCCCAGCTCAGTTGGCCACTAAAGTTAAAGCTCTGTACTTAACCAACAGCACAGAAAGGCTGCACTCCAGGTACCGGTCAGGAAATAACCTCAAACTTGCTACCACTCAAAGTTTTACAAAAGCTCAATTGAAAGGAATAATAATTATGGACAGTGGTCTGCAGAATCTACAGTCCATTCTTCCCTCTAAATAGCCTAAAATATTTTCCTAAATTAAGCCAGACCAGCAGAGATCCACAAACCTGGCCACATCTTCAGAAATCCCCCACCCTTGCAGAATTACCTTTTACTTAACTTGGCTTTGGGGTTGATTATACATTACGACATAGTGAAGGATGTTGTAAAAAACAGACCTATGAAAACCCGACGGCCTAACTGGAGAATAGTGTCCACTTCATCACATAGTGACTTCTCTGTGAGCGTTTACAAGAGAATTTTCTTCCTGGTCTCCCAACCAGAAATAATTATGCTACTCTTTGAGTAACTAGCTTGTTTTTTATCTCCTAAACATTGTGAATCATGTACTGATCGTTTTTCCTTCTCGATTTTGTCTGCCAAAAATCTTAGAGGTAAATTTGTGGTCAGCCTCTAGCAGGACGGTGGGACCTTACAATTTCTACTTTGTGCATTAATCTTATTTCCAGCTTTATTGTTGAATCAGTAAGGCATGATGGAACCAGAGTACCCAGCTTTAAGGCCCAGAGTTCTACCCCTTACCATTTGTATGGTGTCTATCACTTCTCCATGCCTCAGTTACCTCATTGGTAAAATACCGAGAATAACAGCACTGATCTTGTGAGGATGTAGTCAGGTGGGCCCATGTATGCAAAGTGCTTAGAACAGTGCCTACCTTCCCCCCAGAAAATGGTATACGTTTGTGCATGTGTGTGTGTGTGTGTGTGTGTGTGTTAGTCACTCAGTCACGTCTGACTCTTTACACGTTTAGACATTATTATTTTTATATCATCTGACCTGTTCTCACTTTTCCATTGTATTGATTTCCTCTCCCACCAATTTTTAATGTAATCTTTTTTCTTAGTGTAGATGTATGTATGTGTGTGTGTTGGAGAAGGCAATGGCACCCCACTCCAGTACTCTTGCCTGGAAAATCCCATGGACAGAGGAGCCTGGTAGGCTGCAGTCCATGGGGTTGCTTAGAGTCGGACATGACTGAGTGACTTCACTTTCACTTTTCGCTTTCATGCATTGGAGAAGGAAATGACAACCAACTCCAGTGTTCTTGCCTGGAGAATCCCAGAGACAGGGCAGCCTGGTGGGCTGCTGTCTATGGGGTCGCACAGGGTCGGACACGACTAAAGTGACTTAGCAGCAGCAGCAGCATGTGTGTGTGTGTGTGTGTGTGTGTGTATGTAAACCACTTAAAATGTTTCCTGGACCAAGACTGGGTGTAAAAAAATAAAAATAAAAATTCATAAAGCAACTGAGAATAAATTAGAAATAACCAATTTGAAAATATTGATTTTTATAAAAATAAACTCACACAATAGCTACAATATGGATTATCATCTAGATGGACTTTAACCTGGCCCTCAAACCTTTTGGAAACCACCAGAAATCTGATTACACTCTGATTTGCTCCTAATTACAGTTTGTCTTGATGATGGGTTTCTATGAGAAAAGGCTCACCTTTCATACCACATAACCGTTCAAAGTTTGTCATTGGGAAGCTACACGAACTCAATCAATGGACAAACCTGCAGGAAAGGGGTTTCTCTGCCTTATCCTTGATTTGATGAGGGTTTGGGACTCTAAAGAAGCATCTCTCCGATGCTCTGCTAACAAGGCAAGGCCTCTTTTCGCATGTGTGTGTGGAGATCATTTATTCAGATAAAATGAAAGTTAGATACCTGACATAGATGGGGAACACATGTACACCCGTGGCCGATTCATGTCAACGTATGCCAAAACCAATACAGTATTGTAAAGCAATTAGCCTCCAATTAAAATAAATTTATATTAAAAAAAGATACCTGACATAAAGAAAGATGTGGGACAGAAAAGGATGTTTAAAAGCCCTGAAAGGTTTTACTTCTGCACTGAATATACTTCAGTTAAAATAAAATGCTGTTTTATTTCTCCACAATTTAAATTGCACAACTGATGTACATTATACAAAATCTGTTTCTCATCCACTTTTCTCACTCTCCATCTCTGATGACAGTTGTTGGGAAAACTGGCCCTGGGCATAGGTCAGGGATCATCAAAAAGGATCCCTTGCTGGGCAAAAATACTTTCTTCAAACTTTTAGTTGCAATGACTTACAGCTTTGTTCCTTTGGCTAAATCACAGTAAGGTTTCTCCTTTTGTAATGAAAGTAACCCCTAGGGGATATATTAAGCTGTCTCGACCACCTTGAGATAACACTATTGAATTTTTAACTAAAAGCAAGTTTTAATAAAGGAAGGGACTTAGTCAACAAATATTTACTCAGCACCCACTTTGGGCTCAACAGGCATGGGAGGCACACTTCTGCAGTATTCCCTCATGGAACATCGTAATGAAGGGAGGCCAGGAATGACCAATATGCCAGGTAATAAGGTCAAGAAGAAACCATATTGCTAGAGAAGGACACTGTTTGATGGGGGTTGGGAGGAGCAACACTACTCAGACAGGGTGGTCCAGGAAGGCCTCACTGATGAGACAAGAGAGAACACACAAGTTCTGTGGTCAGCAGATGTGTGCTTGGGTGTTGCTTAGTCGCTCAGTGGTGTCTGATTTTTTGCAGCCCCATGGATTGTGCCTGCCAGGCTCCTCTGTCCATGGGGATTCTCCAGGCAAGAATACTGCAGTGGGTTGCCATGCCCTCCTCCAGGGGATCTTCCCAATCCAGGGATTGAACCCAGGTGTTCCACATTGTAGGTGGATTCTTTGCCATCTGAGCCATCAGGGAAACATATGGTCAGCAGATGGATTACAACTCAGGTGAGAAAGAAAAACCTCTCAGAAAAAGGAACAGGGAGTCCTGGAGTCACTTTGCTGGTTGTTGAACAGCAGTCAGGTTCTGAGTCCTTATCTTGGCTCTGTGGACTCCCTGCCCTGCCTAATCTCATCTTTCAGAAGAGGGTAATAATGTTTGCCCTGTCTGTACCTTGGAGCTACTGGTGTTTGAGTTAATATTTAGAGACTATTTTGAGCCCTACAGGCAAGAAACATTAGGAAAACACAAGGTATGTTGTTTTCCTTGTATTTTTCTCCTATTTCTTTCAGTTCTGATTGGTTTTTTGTCTGGTTTTTGATGTTGTTGTTTTTAAATAAACAAAGAGGGCTGGTGGCCTATTCCTCCTCTCTGTGAGCCAGCACCATAGAACACCATACATTCTTCATTTTTCAAGAGCAGTCCTGAGATCATCCTCTATACTCTAGAGTCAAGGTAAACAAGAAACCAGAAAAGAACCTGTTCTTCCCTTTAAGATAAACAAACTCTCTCAGCCAATCATTGCTAGACATGGTTATAGGGGTTAATGCTTACAGGAAAGCTCCCTTGAAGAATTTATTTATAGAGAAAAGCAAAAAAGCAAAGGATGCCCCCAAGTCCTTGAGGTAGGAAGAGAGCTGTGCAAATAAAATCCCTAGCAGCAGCTTGCTTGTTTAATGTGTCAACTGTTCTGGAGAAGTGAACAGAACCCTGCAAGACATAATTTACTTTTTCTGGGTCTGTAAAGTTCAACTGAACTCTTTTCGAAGCCCTCAGATTGCATTCTAACTTTCTTCCATTTTCTCTTACCCAAAACAGTAGAATGAGGTAAACCTGGAGGAAACAGAATGATAGAGGAAGGGGGAAATTAGGAAAACTTTGAGTCAAGTACTGAAATTGGGGACAGCAAACGTCCATAAAAAATATTTGGAGTTTAAGTCTTTAAATACTTAGAATGGGACTTTAGAAACAAGTTTTTATTACAGAAAAGCCAAGCATGTATGAAAATAGAGAAAGCCATCTAATGAGCAGCTAATTGCAACTTCACCAATTTTTAGCCCATCACTGTGTTCCATCTAGGCCCCAACTCAACTCCCTGTGCCTCCGTGAATTATTTTTAAGCAAACCCCAAATTGTTGCCTCACTTCATTAGTAAATTCTGTCAAATCTCATTTTTCTGGTTGGTTATTTTCTATAAATTCATCACAAACTGAATTAGCAAATACTAATCCACTACTCATGGGCGAGAAAAAGGGTTAGTTTCCTATGAGCCGCGGGTCACATTGTGAGCAACTAGTCAATACATAGCTTTTCTTATGTGTGTCAGTTTAAAGACACTTGAAGTATAACGCTGATTTATTAACACCGAACTCAAGGTCAACAACATCATAACTCATAACTGTAAGTGGTCTACCTAATGCAAGTTTTTCTTCTCTGTAACATTGCATCACAGTCTTCTTATATTGATAGCTAGAAACGTTGCACAGCACTTCAGCACTACACTCAGAGGCCAAAAAAACCAGCAGGAAGCACAAAAATGTGAAAAACATGGCACTAAGCACACGGTGAGGTCACTTGTTTACAAGTGAGAACTGTGTGAGAACTGAAACCAGGAGGCTGAAGGCCGCTTTGTTCAGCCTCATCTGCAACGTGTGCATTGGGCAACTCCAGTTTCGTGCTGCTCTACATGTGTCTGCAAATGGCTGCAGAAGCATCATGACTACTGACTTAGGGGTTGCAAATACATTTTCATGTATCCACAAAAAATGAGAATTGATTATATTTTGACATGTATCTGAGGTACAGATTGTTTTTATTAACATAACCACAGTAGCATTTTTTACTTCACATGAGCAATAAAAATAAGTATTTTAAAATGATATTTCTCATTCATTAGTGACATTCAATAATGCCACTCATTCAATCATGACAATTAAATAATATCACTCATTAATTCAAATATTTATTGTCTACTGCATGTTTTATAATTGGATGAGATGAAGATAAAATTAGAGCAATAATTATAAAATGTCCCATCTCAAATATGATAGTAATTTCAAATATTTCATATCATTTTTTAAATTTTCTAATGTGTTTTTGAGGGCAAGATTTCCTGTCATCATGTGATTCCATCCAGTATCATAATATAATATTACTAGGGAAACATACTTTAATTCCTCACATCCTTAGCAAACCAGCCACTATACTTTTCACTTGCATATTTCTGTCTTTTGTATTGCTATATAAAAACTACACTAATGAGATGTTTTAGTTGTTTAATGTCTCATTAGTAAATGTCCGCTCTTACTGAGATCCTGACTTACAAAAGCAATTATAGTTTTCAAAGGTGGCAAAATACAAGAGTTCCAGCAATATGATTTATCCAGGATAATTACTTAAGATATGCCAGTAAAGCACTTCAATATGACAAAACAGGGGTGGGGCTGGATGGACTGGGAATTTGAGGTTAGCGGATGCAAATCATTACATATAAACAGGGTAGAAATAAGATCCTACTGTATAGCACAGGGAGCTATATTTAATATCCTGGGATAAACCATAATGGAAAAGAACCTAAAAAATAATGTGTACATGTGTATAACTGAGTCACCTTGCTGTACAGCAGAAATTAACATAACACTGTGAATCAACTATGCTTCAGTTTTAAAATAAATTAAAAATAAAATATGAGGAGAGAAAGTTTTCTGTTGATCTTTATGGCACTCCTCATAAAGCACCCTGGATCCAGTTTTTAGGTTATCAGTGTATGAGTGGCTAGATCTGTACAAAGACAGTGGGAAACATGGTAAGTGGTACATACACCAAGACTGTTTCTTTTTTCCATTGTCAAATTTCCCTTAAGCCTAGTGCCAGAAACACTTCAGTGTCATGAAACAGTCACCCTTTTTTGATGTTTCAAGTATTGGAAACAAAAACGATATTCTTTTCTAAACAGTGAAAATTACAGTCCTCAATCTAAACTCTCAATTTCAAACAACAATGACTATTGTGATGAAAACTATATAATTTCAAGTAAGCACATTTAGCCTATTGTTCCTATTTAGTCACAGGAAAACTACACTATGGGACTGCCATTTGGGGGCATGTTAGTGGTTTTGTGTTCTAGATTCAAAAGAACTAGAGATTTGAAAATTGAGCAAGCCAGGAAATTAAAGTTCAGATGTGAATAATTCTAAGCTAAAACAATAGTTATCAGGTTGATAACAGAAGTTTAATAATATTTCCCCAGTATGAGCAGATTTTTCTTTGTGTTGTTAGCTGCAATACATATTTCAGAAGAATCATTTCAACTGGCTTAAGATACAATAAAACCTTGATTAAGCTCCAAATTGACTCAAAGTTCTTATTAAATAGAAAGTTCTTGCTCTTAACCTTTATTTTAAAAAATTAAATAAGGTTAAGAAGTTTCCAGTCTGATATATAAAAAGTTTAGAAGTTACTACCCTAACAACAAAGAAAAAACTGAGCAAACTGAAAAATCTGGGTGGAGCACAGAGGATTTTTATGCAGCAAAAATACTCAGTATGATATTGTAATAATAGATACATGACATTATATATTTGTTCAAAGTCATAAATATACAACACCAAGAGTAAACCCTCATGTAAATTACGGTCTTTGGAGAGTTATGATGTGTCAATGCAGGTCACCATTTATAACAAATGTTTCACTTTGATGGGGAACGTTGACAATGGGGAGAGTCTATGCACCTGCATGGGTAGAGTATACAGGAATCTCTATAACCTCCTCTCAATTTTGCTATGAACCTCAAACTGCTCTTTAAAAAATCAACTCTTCTTAGATCCATAAGGAAGTGTTGATCACAGGGACAATCACTGTCCCCCAAATTCAAGAGACCAACAAGTGAGTGCAGGGAATCAACAACTTACCAGGCCAGAAACCTACAAACAAAGCCCCCATGAGAACCCATGCAGGAGTAGCAGAACCTGAACTATAACTGATGAACTGCTAGATGCTGCTGCTGCTGCTGCTAAGTCGCTTCAGTCGTGTCTGACTCTTAGCGACCCCATAGACAGCAGCCCACCAGGTCCCTCCGTCCCTGGGATTCTCCAGGCAAGAACACAGGAGTGGGTTGCCATTTCCTCCTCCAATGCATGAAAGTGAAAAGTGAAAGTGAAGTCGCTCAGTCGTGTCTGACTCTTAGCGACCCCATGGACTGCAGCCTACCAGGCTCCTCTGTCCATGGGATTTTCCAGGCAAGAGTCAAAGAGAAAATCTCCACTCCAAGGGGATCCAATCTTTAAAGGGCCTCACACTTTTGTGTTTTATCTCCTGAAACTCTACTAAGTTCTCACAGTGAGTATCAGAGAAAAATCTCTTCATGCTTCCAGCAGGGGGAGGAAAAAGAAATCATTTTGAAATACAGTAGAACATCCTGTTCTTAACAAGACCCGCCCTCAGGAGAAACAATTTAAACAGAGCCTAACCTGCTAAAATTTTGTCAGAATCTAACTGACTTGGGGGAAGGGAAACAGCCAACTCCAGCCACAAAAGGCAGAAAAAGAACAGAAGACAAATATATATACATATAATATTATACATATACATATGTTATATCATATATGTATATACACATACACATATATATAGTGAAACGATTACAATGTCCTGGAGACATTGAGTGCTTTCCAGGTAGTAAAGAATTCAGTGGTAAAGAATCCACCTGCCAATGTAGGAGACATGAATTCAATCCCTAGGTCAGGAAGACCCCCCTGTAGGAGGAAATGGCGAATCACTCCAGTATTCTCGCCTCGGAAAACTCCATGCACAGAGGAGCCTGGTGGGCTACAGTTCATGGGATCGCAAAGAGTTGGACACTCCTGAGCGATTAAGGACACACGCACAGAGACCTTGAAAGGATAAAAAAGAGTACTGTGAACAACCGTATGCCCGCAAATTTGATAACCTATATGAGGGGAACCATTCCTTGAAAGACACAATCAAGTAGGAAGTGCCAAGTCTGGATAGGTTCACTGGTGAATTCTATCAAACATTTAAGGAAGAAATTATACCAATTCTCTACAGTCTCTCTCAGAAGACAGAAATAGAGAAAATACTAACTCATTCTATGAAGCATTACCATAATACCAAAACCAGACAAAAATGTGATATGAAAACTACAAACCAACATTTCTCATGAACATAAATATAAACATCCTCAATAAAATATTAGAAAATCAAATTCAACAATTTAGAAAAAGAATTACATAACCAAGTGTGATTTATTCCAGGTAGGTTCATTTAACATTCAAAATCAGATAAGTAAAGTTAAAGAGTATAAGCGTGAGGAGTAAAAGGGAAAACTAAAAAGTGAAAGTACAAAGTAGACGCTAAAGGTGAAAGTAAAAGATGAAAGTGAAGAGAATAAAAAGTAAAAGTAAAAGTTTAAAGTAAAAGTAGAAATAAAAAGAAAAAGTGAAGTAGAAGCAAGGTGAAAACGAAAACTAAGCATGATAGGTTAAAAATAAAAGTGAAAAGCAGGAGTGAAAGTAAAACGCGAAAGTGGTTGTTTAAAAGGAAAGTAGAAAGTACGAGTGAGAAAGTGAAAGCAAAAAGTGAAAGCTCCTTAAAAGTAAAAAGCTACCTAGAAGTTAAAAGTTAGAAGTAAAAAATGCGATCCATCACATCAGTTTGTTGTTAAGAAAAATTACATGATCATATCAATGGAAACAGAAACAAAAATTTAGCCAACACCCATAATAATGAAAATTCTCAGTAAACTAGGAATCATGGTGAACTTCCTCAGAGAGTATACATACACACACACCCCTGCACAAAAAGCCCTATGGCTAACATTACATGTAACGATGAGAAACTTGATGCTTTCCTATTAAGATCAGGACTAAGACATGGATGCTCCCTCTCAAGACTGCTTTTCAACATTGCAGTGGAAATCCTAGCTAATGGAATATGAAAAGGATATTGGGAAGGGAGAAATAAAACTTTGTTTGTAGGTAACATTCTTCAGAATAATCCCAAAGAGTCAACAGCATCAGAAAACCTTTGTCAGGAAACTCTTATAAGCAATTATCATAAAGTTACAGGATACGAAGTTAATATACAAAAGTCAATCACTTTCCTATACAGATTATACCTCGTTTTATTGCATTTTGCAGAAATCACAGTTTTAATTGAAAGTTTGCGGTTTTTAAAAATACTCTATTGCTAAAGAAATGTCAGTTTCTGGAGAATATTACATAAACTTAGTTGATAAAACAGCAACAGGGTTTGAGAGGACTGATTTCAATTTCAAAAGTTCTGCTGTTTGTAGGTAAACAGATAATCAAAAGCAGTAAAGGCTACAGAGAAACCATTTGTGCAAAGAAAAGCGTCATCAATCGATACAGCAGACTTTCCTGTTCCTTTAAGAAATTTTCACAGCCACTCCAGCCTTTAGCAATCACGACCCTAGTCAGTCAGCATCCATCAACTTGGAGCCAAGACCTTCCATCAGCAAAAAGCTTACAACTCACTACAGAGCTCAGCATTTTTAAACTAAGGTATGTACATTTTTTGGATATAATGCTATGTTACACAGTTAATAGACTACAGTACAGTATACACATAGCCTTTATAAGCACTTGGAAACCAAAAACTTATGTAACTCTATTGCATATTCAGTTTATTGCAGTGGTTTGGAATTGAACCTGCAGTGTCTCTGAGATATGTATGTCAGCAATGAACAAGTGGAATTTGAATTAAAAAATGCAACACCATTTATATTAGCACCCCTCCAAATGAAATACTTAGGTAGAAATCTAACAAAGTACATACAAGATCTCTAAGAAGAAAATGGCAAAACTCTGAAAAACTACCAAACTGTAAAATTCCCCTCTTTTGTGTCCTGTCTACCTGTCCAACTTTACCTTCACTCTGTTTGATCCTTTCCACCTTCATTCTCACCCACGTACTATACATTCTGGCCATGTGCAACTAATGCCCCGTCCTGAAAGTGTGTATCATGTTTTACGTGTCTATGCCTTTGCACACACTATTCTAATAAGCTCTCACCAATAATGACTATTATGACATAAGTATGCTAGTTGCTCAGTCGTGTCCAACTCTTTGTGACACCATGGACTGTAGCCTACCAGGCTCTTTTGTCTGTGGAATTCTCCAGCAAGAATAGTGGAGTGGATTGCCATTCTCTTCTCCAGGGGATCTTCCTGACCCAGGAATCAAACCTGGATCTTCTGCATTGCAGGCAGATTCTTTACTGTCTGAGCCACCAGGGAAGCCTGTCATAAAGGACTGTAGAAATATTAATACATCCACTTAATGAAGAATAAAAATACAGAAGCTTAATGAAAAATAATACAAGAAATAAAGTATATCAGGTCAGTGTGAAGTGGTCACTCTCAAAGGCAGGGCACCCTGCATTGTGAAACTGCTCTCGTCAGAGTCATTGTCAGACTTCATCCTAACATCCTTTTCTGCTCTCCATTTGCTTGATCTCTCAGTGACACTGATCACTGTCCAGTAAAGCAAACTCCTCTCTTAGCTTCAACGACACTACATTCTCCTGGTCCCCTTCCTCACTCGTCTGCTCAACTAATCTGCTTATTTCTCTTCTGCTTGACCTCTGAACACTAGTGTATTAGTGTAACCCAGGACTCCATCCTCAGTCCCCCTGCCCTCTGCTTTCCTCTACCCACATTCACTTGTTGGACAATCTTATGTGTTCCCATGGCATTAGAGACCATCTATCTGTCAAAGACTCCCACATTTAGGTCACCAGCTCTGACTTCTTTTCTAGACTCCAGTTTCCTTTATCCACCTTGACATTTTCTTTTCAGATTTTAAAGGCATCTCAAACTACATAATCAAAACAAAGCTTTCTATTGACCTTCCCCCCAAATTTCCGTCCCTTCCCTGTCTTTTCATCTCAGTGAAATGGCTCCACAGTTGCTCATACCAAAAATCTAGAAATAGTCTTTAATGCCTTTGTTTGCCTTCCCTTTTATACCCAATTCATCAGGAAGTCTACTGATGCCACTTCCAAAATACATCCTGACTTTTCCTCCTTTACCTCCCCTGGAACTGCTTTATTTCCAGGTTTTAGCATCTCCTGCCTAGATAGCCTAACAGCCTCCTAGCTGGACGCTGTGTCTGTATTCTTGCTCTTCCAAAATTTATTTATAGAGTAGTAGAACCCACTCCAGTGTTCTTACCTGGAGAATCCCAGGGACAGGGGAGCCTGGTGGGCTGCTGTCTATGGGGTTGCACAGAGTGGGACACGACTGAAGTGACTTAGCAGCAGAAGTGATCTTTACAAAGTATAAATTAAAAGTCACTCTCTGGCTGCAGAATCCCTCAATGGCACCCCATTTTACTTAGAATAAAATGAAACCTTTCCCATGATCTACATCAGTGTTGGTGATGACACTCCTGCTAATTTCTCAAGCTCGTCTGGCACTGCGCCCCCATCTTGTCTCATACCCTCCAGCCACACTGGTCTTTGTTCGGTCCTATGAACTCCTCAATCATTTTCCACATTTGCACGTTCTGTTTCCTCTGCCTAGAATACTCTGTCCTCCAGATATCTGTGTGATTGGCTCCCTAAAGTCATTTAGATCTCAATTTGAATATTGTCTAAAAAAGCCAGTCTTGAAAATCTTGCTGCTCTTATTTACAAGAGTAAGTCTTGTTTAGGTGATTGTGTGTATGGCGATTCTCTAAAAGAGGGAACACACGAGGAGGATACAGTTTTGCAAAAAAAAAAAAAAAGAGTTCAATTCAGAACCTTTTGAGTTTGAGATGGGATGCCACCTGACATTCGACTGGATAGGAAAGAGATACAATTGAACATGTGGTTATCAGTGCATAGGGGGCAACAGAAGGCAGGAGAGTAGGAGGGTTTGTCTCAGGAAATTAGAAATGTCATAAAGGGACTGGTTGGAGAACATTATGAAATGACACCCATTTATAGGAAAGGGTACCAAAGGGCCTAGGGGATAAGAAGGAACAAGAAAACCAGTGAAAAAGGAGACAAGAAGGCGAAGGAGAAAGATGTTTCCAGAAGAATTAAGTGATAAACGCCTATAAGAAATGGAAAGTGTAAATAAAAGGAAAAGGAGTCTATTGTCTGGAACTGATTGGTGATTGAAGGCCTGGGCTGGAGCTTCAAGCTGAATTGCAATAGTTGGAGATGAAGAGGACAGGTGATGATTCTCGCCTGCTGCTTTACCAAATGTCTGTCTCCTTCACCAGATTTAAAGCTCTAACCCTACCCTCAAAAGCACTTCCCCAGTGGGTGAATGAAAGGGAGAGGCTAGGGAAGGAGGACAGGGAAAGACAGTTCAGTTCAGTCACTCAGTCACGTCCGACTCTTTGTGACCCCATAGACTGTAGTTCGTCAGGCTTTCCTGTCCATCGCCAACTCCTGGAGCTTGTTCAAACTCATGTCCATTTAGGCGGTGATGCCATTCAACCATCTCATCCTCTGTCGCCCTCTTCTCCTCCTGCCCCCAATCCCTCCCAGCATCAGGGTCTTTTCCAATGAGTCAACTCTTCGCATGAGGTGGCCAAAGTACTGGAGTTTCAGCTTTAGCATCATTCCTTCCAAAGAACACCCAGGGCTGATCTCCTTTAGAATGGACTGGTTGGATCTCCTTGCAGTCCAAGGGACTCTCAAGAGTCTTCTCCAACACCACAGTTCTCTGCATATAAGTTAAATAAGCAAGGTGACAATATACAGCCTTGACGTACTCCTTTTCCTATTTGGAACCAGTCCATTTTTCTGTGTCCAGGTCTAACTGTTGCTTCTTGACCTGCATACAGATTTCTCAGGAGGCAGGTCAAGTGGTCTGGTATTCCCATCTCTTTCAGAATTTTCCACAGTTTGTTGTGATCCACACAGTCAAAGGCTTTGGCATAGTCAATAAAGCAGAAGTAGGTGTTTTTCTGGAATTCTCTTGCTTTTTCTATGATCCAACGGATGTTGGCAATTTGATCTCTGGTTGCTCCGCCTTCTCTAAATCCAGCTTGAACATCTGGAAGTTCACTGTTCACATACTGTTAAAGCCTGGCTTGGAGAATTTTGAGCATTACTTTACTAGCGTGTAAGATGAGTGCAATTGTGCGGTAGTTTGAACATTCTTTGGCATTGCCCTTCTTTGGGATTGGAATGAAAACTGACTTATTCCAGTCCTGTGGCTACTGCTGTGTTTTCCAGATTTGCTGGCATATTGAATGCAGTACTTTCACAGCATCATCTTTTAGGCTTTGAAATAGTTCAACTGGAATGCCATCACCTCCACGAGCTTTGTTCATAGTGATGCTTCCTAAGGCCCACTTGACTTCACACTCCAGGATGTATGGCTCTAGGTGAGTGATCAAACCATTGTGGTTATCTGGGTCTTGAAGACTTTTTTTTTAATAGCTCTTTTGTGTATTCTTGACACCTCTTCTTAATATCTTCTGCTTCTGTTAGGTCCATACCATTTCTGTCCTTTATTGTGCCCATCTTTGCATGAAAGGCTCCCTTGACATCTCTAATTTTCTTGAAGAGATCTCTAGTCTTTTCCATTCTATTTCTTTGCATTGATCACTGAAGAAGGCTTTTTTCTCTCTCCTTGCTATTCTGTGGAACTCTGCATTCAGGCGGGTATATCTTTCCTTTTCTCCTTTGCCTTTAGTTTCTTTTCTTTTCTCAGCTACTTGTAAGGTCTCCTTAGACAACCATTTGCCTGTTTGCATTTCTTTTTCTTGGAGATGTTCTAGGTCACTGCCTCCTGTGTAATACCATGAACCTCTGTCTGTAGGTCTTCAGGCACTCTATCAGATCAAATTGCTTGAATCTATTTGTCACTTCCACTGTATAATCATAAGGGATTTGATTTAGGTCATACCTGAATGGTCTAGTGGTTTTCCCCACTTTCTTCAAAAAGGAGATAAATGGATAGATAAGGAGAAAAATAGAAAGTAGAGAAAGGAAGGGACAGAAGAGAAAGCCAAGCAAGGAAAGATGCAGCAGTGGGTTCAGTTCAGTTGCTCAGTCGTGTCCAACTCCTTGCGACCACATGAATTGCAGCACTCCAGGCCTCCTTGTCCATCAACAACTCCCAGAATTTACTCAAACTCATGTCCATCCAACCATCTCATCCTCTGTCATCCCCTTCTCTTCCTGTCTTCAATCTTTCCCAGCATCAGTCTTCTCAAATGAGTCAGCTCTTCGCATCAGGTGGCCAAAGTATTGGAGCCTCAACTTCAGCATCAGTCCTTCCAATGAATATTCAGGACTGATTTCTTTTAGGATGGACTGATTGGATCTCCTTGCAGTCCAAGGGACTCTCAAGAGTCTTCTCCAACACCACAGTTCAAAAGCATTAATTCTTCAGCCCTCAACTTTCTTTACAGTCCAACTCTCATATCCATACACGACTACTGGGAAAACCATAGCCTTGACTAGATGGTGGGTAGATGGGATCTAATTGCTTAAGATTAGAACTTACTGAGCACATTTATATGTGGAGGCAAAAATAACCCAATTGGGAGAGCTTTGGGACACTGGAAGGAGAAACCACGGTGAGAGGGTAGAAGGGCTCAGAAACTAGCGAAAGGATGAATCTTATATCGATAATACAATGAAAATTAAGTGTTTGTAAGACTGGCAGAATATCATTGATAAGCCACAGATAATCTGTAAAGGGTGATTTTTAATTATTTTATAATACTAGTTTCTTACTGATTTAATCACACAGTTATGAGAAATAGCTAATATTTATCAATATACCTGATTTTAAATTCCTGATGAAATTCTTAACAACTCAGTTGTCACTTGTTCTTATTCCATCAGAATTTTAATTTTTAGAAAAACTTTCTACTTTATCTATAAAATATATTACCTTTGAAAGTGAGACAGGAATAAAACCAGGAATAAAGAAGAAGTATGCTTAATTTTCACATAAAATAAATGTCTGAATCTTAAACCCTCTTAAAAGAAATTGTTCTGCTATGCAGTTTCAAAACTAACAGAGGGCAACAGAAGAAACTAGGAAATTAGGTTCATTGTTTGTTACAAAAAAAAAATTCCAGTCTAAGTCTTCCTCTATTTTAGTGCATGTCCTCTGAGGAATGTAAACTTCTCCCCACCTCCAGAAAAAAAAAAAAAAAGAGAGAAACTTAACAGTTACTAAACTCTACTCCAGCATTGTGCTAATGTAGCCAAATTTCTTGTTTACTGAAACTGAACTGTCCTAACATTTGTCCTGTATGTTCCTACCTAGTGGACAAGGCTGTACTGATTTCTTTGTGCTTTATAAAATCTTATTTTGGCCTCACCTGTAACCCAAGGAAAAGAAATCTGAATTTTACCTAATTTCAATCTTAGTTAAGGACTGGCAAAAAATACAAATTTGTTTTACACTTCAAGAACTAGGTGCCTAACTAAGCCCTAACATAGGATTCTTCATCTCTTTCATAGGGTATTTTCTCAGGGCCTCAGAGATCTCCGATTTGTAAGAAAACAGTGAGACTCACGAAGTCAGTGACTTGACCTCCTGCCACTAGTTATCAACAAAGTTAGAGCTAGATCTCAGGTGTTCTGAGTCTAAGCACACTTTATTTCCCACTGCTTGTGGGTGCCCTTTTAAAGTACTTGTAAATATACATGGCTAAAACATTGTGTTTCCAAGGGACAGTGTATCCCAGCTGATTCTTCTGAAATAAATTCTGAATTTCACTTTTTCTTCATTTCAATCTTAGCTACTTTCACTAATCCAGAAGATGGCATCCTGTTAGTTGATAACCAGAGCCCACGCTCCCATTTTGCTTTAGGGTCTTTTTATTGCTCCTTAATGTCTCCTGCAGTGAGCATGGACTCTATGAATGAAGGGGAGTCTGCCTTGGTCTGCTAAATTTACAGAGCTAGTAAATCTAAAAGAAAACTTTTAGAAACAAATGGCTTATTAGTATTTGCGGCTGGTTTTTGTTTTGTGTGTAGATTACTGTCACATGAGCAATTAAGAGTTCTGTGTGGGCATCGTCACCCACTCCACCAGCACCCAGAGCACACACCTCTTCCACCACCCTCAGGATTTCTCAGGCCTAATACATCTTGTCCCAGAGCTGTGTCCACCCTCACAGCTCCCCAGGGGCAGCCTGCCTCTGCTTTGGACACTTGCCTCCACCAAAGCACCCTGCCAATAGGGGCTCTCCTGGGTACCTTGTCAATCCCACTCCCGCCCCACCCCCAGAAACACACACAGCTGAAGTGCAGGGGCTTTTACACTCTAGAATCTCTCTTTCCCAGTGGGAGCCATGGAATACACTTTTCCACCTTCTGCTCCACACCCATTTTATAGCCCTGAACATAGTCTCTCCTGGACTCAGGCAAATGCCTTTTTCTTTAAGCCCCCAAAACACAGTTTTTTGGGTCTTTAAGTCCCAATTGCTTCTAATTCTTGTTTCTTTACAGAGTTGAAGTTAGGTTGCTATGGTTCTCCTAAAGAGGAGAATGAAGGGTTAAAAATAGGGGATGTAATGCTTACAGGCTTCCCAGGCGGCACTAGTGGTAAAGAACCCGCCTGCCAATGAGGAGACCTAAGAAATGTGGGCTTGATCCCTGGGTTCAGAAGATCCCCTGGAGGAGAGCATGGTAACCCACTCCAGTGTTCTTGCCTGGAGAATCCCATGGACAGAGGAGCCTGGAGGGCGACAGTCCACAGGGTCGAAAAGAGCTGGACACAACTGAAGTGACTTAGCACACATGCATGCACACAAGGCTTATAAAAGCCTGACATGCACGGTTCATCGCAGAGACGCGGCACTGGCGAGATGTGACACAACCAAAAACCGTCCTTCGCTTACATTTCTCATCATACGGAGGGAAAAATAGAGATTTTGACAACGATTCTTTAAAATTTCCTTTCAATCTTCTTATATGTATTAAGGCTTCCCTAGTCTGCTCTCCTCAAACTTCTTGGGCAAAACTTCTCTGCCTAGCCCAGACTTTAAAAGTTCAAACCTTCCCATCTTCAGTTTTGGTAACACACATCTTAACCTTTTTCTTAAAGTCCCTTCCCTCTACTTCCTGTCCTTTGGCACCAACTCTGCGCTCCTCCTCCACATCTTCCCCCTCAACAACAGAAGCACTGCCGAAAGCTTTCCAGGAGTGAAAGTACCTTAGGATACGCAGGATCTCCTTGAGGGCTGTAGTTCTCAAAGTGTTGTCCTTGGGACGGCATCAACAAGCACCGGAACTTGAGGGAGCCAGAAACGCTCAGATCCCACCGAGACCTACTTAAAAACTCTGGGGGTTAAGGCCCAGTGAGTGAGTTTCACGAACCCTCCAGGTGTTTCTAATGTGAGCTAAGCCGTTCAGGGTCTAATAGCAACCATAGTCAGGTGGCTGTCATTCAACATAGTGAGTGTAGATCAGAACTCCAGGGGAGCGTTCAAGTCCAACCCCCAGAGACCAGTTTCAATTGGACTACGATGTGGTTCAGAGTTTCTAGGCCATTTTACTGTTTGGCCAGGATGCTGTAACACTGCAGCATCCTCAAATAAGAACCAACTAGGGAAACAATTTTTTTTTAATACTTTGGAGAGTTTCCGGGGTGGGGGAGAAAAGGGTTGGTGGTGGTTTCCTGGTTTACATTCAAAATACTTAGCTGTCTTTATAACCTCAACTCTAAAGTAGTTGCTGAGTATGGAGCAAGACTGCATGTCCAATTTTTAAAATTTTACTTCAATAAAAAAAACATAAACGATCGTTAGAGTTTCTGAGCCCATGTGGTAGAACTGCTTTAAATAAGCAGAACTATTCTGAGCATCATGGGCACCTACACTGGCAACAGAGCACTTGCGGTTCCTTGATGGCTGGCTGGGTGCCCTCCCCCTTAACAAATTTAGCAACCCTTCAGGTCGGTGCCCTGGGCAGCTGGCCTTCTCCCTCACTCTTCTCAGCCCCCTGATCCTTTGGAACACAACTACAATTCTGCTAATGTCTTCAGACAAAGGCATCATTTTATTCAGCTTTTATTAATAGCAGCAAGTGTTAGAGACTTTGTAGACTGAACCCCGTGGGGGAAAAAGTTAGAGACTGGGTGTGGATTTAAGCATTATGCCACCTCATCAGGCCATTTTTCCACTTTCTTTTCATAAGGACCAAAATAGACAATGGAAAAAAATGCCAATTGCGATTTTCCAAATGGGAATGAGACATTGCTTTGGGAGTTCACTAGTGAAGTTTATGTTTCGATAAAATAACACAATTGCACAAATCCTACCTTTTCTGGTTTCATCTGCCTCTATTGCTGTCAACTGATTTGACATGGGGTCCTTTTTCCTTCAATTTAAGTAATCACCTGGCATTGTAGTTAGTAGTAGTATAACCTTTTTGTTGCAAGGAACATAAAACTTGACCAACATATTCAGTTTTAGTATTTTCATTTTGGTTGCATGAATTATCTTGATTAGAATATCAATTACAACACATCCCAAAATCCTGTGTGTTATCTGGTTACCCCACAAAAAATGATCGAGCTGCAGTTCAGGGAGAATCACTAAAAGCACATGTCATTTACAGGGAACTTGACTGCCAGCCTCGCTCTGTGCCCGGTGACAATAAAACATTTACAATATCTATTCTGTGCGTGCAGTAGAGGCTCAATGAGCATAAAGGAAACACATAAGAGGAGCACTGTGGTTATCCTCCGAGGAAAAGCACATCTGTTCTTTTGCTCACAATATTCTAAACAGTGCTGGGAATGGATACTCACTGCAAAAACTACCTGCTGAGAATTCCATAAAGTCTTGGACCTTGTCTTTGAAATCATTTGCAAAACTCCAGGAAAACAAAAGTTGGAAGAAACGCTGTAGGGAGATAGAACTTGAACTCTGAGCTCACCCTCCTGACCAGACAGATTATACTGCCCTATCGTTACGACCTACTCCAAAGATAACCAGTGTATTAAGATCCCCAAGGATGTTTATCACCAAAACACATGTAGTACGAGAATGAATTTCTTGGCGTAAGTTGTAAAAGTGAAAGGTGAAAGGTGTTGGGCTTTCAGATCCCCCTTTTTTCACTATTTTCTGGGTACTTTACAATTTTTGATGCTTTAAATGTATCTTTTTTTCCCTCTGCATCTTTCTCAAATCATATGCAGACTGCCAACTATACTTTCTAAATCAGTTGTTGTCATTCAGTTGCTAAGTCGTATCAGACTCTTAAAGACCCCAGGGACTGCAGCATGCCAGGCCTCCCTGTCCTTCGCTACCTCCTGGAGTTTACTCAAACTCATGTTTTCAATCAATACATTTGGCTTAATACAAATGGGAACAGAAAAAAGATATTTTGATGTTCTAGCATTTCTTTAACCTCAGATTTTTTTTTTTTTAGGCAATTATAATCATCTATGGTAACTTTGAGTCCTGCTTTACTCATTTAAATTATATCATAAGAATTTACTGCATTATTAAACACTCTTGCAAAAATGTTTGAATAATTGGTAGTATTCTCTCAGGCAAGTAAATCTTTTAACCAATCCTCTGTCATGTGACAGACATAAAGCTAAATTAAAGTTACCATAACTCTTACCTTAGCTCTAGACATCTAGAAACTAATCAGCAGGTACTGGTCTCAGAGTTGGTACCTAAAAGGGTATTGCAATCAGTAAATTATATAGCCTGTCACACTTGATCAATTTTTACCATATTAACAGTGATTACATGTTTCTCGTCTTTCACTGGGAAATCAAATAATTGACCACAGCTGGCAGCATTTTATTTTACATGGAACACCGCAGCTGGAGGAATGCCAGCCTGGCCTTGAACAGGGCTTTAATTGATGCAAACATTTCGGGGCAGTGTCTTGTGTTGGCTGAATTTTTTTTCTTTGCTAACCTTCTACATTGGTTTCTGAATATTTTCAAAAGTACACACTAGAGTTACACAGCCTTCACCGAGGCCTAAGGAAAACCCAGGAGCCCAACAAGCTTTACCCCCAAAATGCAAAACAGCCCTCTGACCATGCCAGATATGTCATGCTGCTGCTGCTAAGTTGCTTCAGTCGTGTCCGACTCTGTGAGACCCCATAGAAGGCAGCCCACCAGGCTCTGCTGTCCCTGGGATTTTCCAGGCAAGAACATTGGAGTGGGTTGCCATTTCCTTCTCCAATGCATGAAAGTGAAAAGTGAAAGTGAAGTCACTCAGTCGAGTCCGACTCTTAGCGACTCCATGGACTACAGCCTACCAGGCTCCTCCATCCATGGGATTTTCCAGGCAAGAGGACTGGAGTGGGGTGCCTTTGCCTTCTCCAAGATATGTCATGCTGCTGCTGCTGCTGCTGCTAAGTCGCTTCAGTCGTGTCCTACTCTGTGCGACCCCATAGACGGCAGCCCACCAGGCTTCCCTGTCCCTGGGATTCTCCAGGCAAGAACACTGGAGTGGGTTGCCATCTCCTTCTCCAATGCATGAAAGTGAAAAGTGAAAGTGAAGTCGCTCAGTCGTGTCCAACTCTAGTGACCCCATGGACTGCAGCCCACCAGGCTCCTCCGTCCATGGGATTTTTTAGGCAAAAGTACTGGAGTGGGGTGCCATTGCCTTCTCCGAGATATGTCATAGGTACTTCTAAACAGCAGTGTTTGGAAACTCATGGGATTCCCTCAGGTTTTACAGCTGCTTCATGTCGGTAAGTAGGAATAGTAACTTCAGAGGATATATTCTGGATACCAGTAATTCTTGCCACAGGATTTTTATAAGCAAGAATGAAATAAAAACTTTTCCTACCATTTAGGTTTATAAACTCTTCCTAATATGCACCATGTTTTACCTGAAACAATTCATTAAACAAAGAAAGGTTCTATGAGTAAGACGGTGAGAGAGAGAGATGCAGATTATCAGTATCATATTTATTCATTCATCAGAATATTAATATGTAGTTGCAGCCATTTTGTTATCAGAAAGAAATAACAAATTTATTCTGCCCACATAATCCACAGAATTTGGATCAACATGTTATATAATTTAGACTTTAATTTTCCTAAAGTTGATTTGAAGGAGGAAACAGACAGAACAGGCTCCATCTTGAAAGCAGGACTCCATCATGGGCCGGACTTAGGTGGACTTTGAGCTAGATGCCCAGTATCTATGGAAACGACATACCAACTGGAAAACCAGCCCCCCCCTGGGTGGAAGAGCCCCAGGGCTCATACCTACACTCTCTGTTGCCTAAAAGAATACTCTAATTATCTGTGTAACCAAATAGAATCATAAATTCTATTATGCTTATTGGGGGTATGACCACAGGCCTATTGATAATTGTCCCCTGTTAACTACCTAGGCTTAAAGCATATGAATCACGGGTTAACTTTGACTGTATCTTTCTTTTCCTTTGTTCAGACTAGTTTCAGGGAATTTGGGGAGGTGGGTTTGGGCACGTATACTTAGGGTATATAAGTTTTCAGAAAAACTGGTCAGGGTCCTTGGCTAAGAAGAGACTCTGCCTTGGGCCCGAGGGTGCAATAAACTGCACTCCACTCTCTGCATTGTCCTTAGAGTGAGTTTGTTTCCCAGAAGGCGTGGCTACAACAGATTGACTGGACACTGTAAGAAAAAAACAGATCATAGGAAACATTCTCCAGGACATATCCTTGATTTACTAAAAATAGAGGCAGAAGCAAAGAACCCAATCTTATTACAGCTGTTTTTTACTTCACAGAACAAAGAATGCTGGTGTCTACAGTAAAGGCACAGTTGAGGAAACAAAAATAACCCTTAAAAAATTAAATTACTATAATATATCATCCTCGAATCTTTAAAACATAATTAAGGATAAGTTTGAACGAGCCGATGAAACTATTTTTACTTCTAATAAATAGCTATACACACACATTTACACTCCCACAGACTCTAGCCTTGTATGTTAATTTTAAAACTTTGATAAGTCAGCATTTTAAAGCTTGTATATACTTTCATTGTGTGTACATTAACATAACAATGATTGTAAAATATTTACTTTTAATTTTTTTTTTTTTACTTTTAATTTTAAATGTAGGGTTAAAATGTTTTTTCATGGGGTAACGATTTTGCAGCTTGTCTACTTTTAGCAGCTTTCAAGTTTTTACTTCAGTATTTCCAAAATCTTACCTTTAAGAAAATTGTTGACTGGTATCTTTAAATATTTCTCCAGGTCCTTGTGGGCCAGTTTTCACGGCCTCTCCTGGGTTAACAAGGTTGTGTGGTTATCTCTCACTGTAACACACACTCTACCCCCAGCAAACAGCTTTAGAGGTCAAATATAAGTCTTATAGGTGTTCTAGTCCAGGGATTATATCGATAACACCTCAAACCAAGATGCCTTAGGAGTTTAGAACAGTTTATAAATCACTTTCAGTGATAACACACATGTCAAAATTGTAACTGGTGAGTAACAAGAGAACGACTTCACAAGATTTTAGAAACTAGCAACTTAAATTTGGAGAAGGAAATGGCAACCCACTCCAATGTTCTTGCCTGGAGAATCCCAGGGATGGGGGAGCCCGTTGGGTTGCCGTCTCTGGGGTCGCACAGAGTCGGACACGACTGAAGCGACTTAGCAGCAGCAGCAGCAGCAACTTAAATTTACATAACCATGGCACATCTACTTGCCAACAAATGTAAAGTTTATTTTATTTTATTTCTATCTCAGCCTAGGAGTCTGCAGTCCCTGCTTCCACTGGCGTCAAATGGAGCTGCTGTGTTCATAAAGTGTCTTTTGTATCATCACGTGTGGGAACTTAGCAACCTTTTCACCAACACAATTAGAAATAACAAAGAAGCACGCATTCATTCAGTATAAATTCTGAGCATTAATAGTTGGCCCAGGTCTGGTAGAGTTATTAGACTGGTTCATATCTGGTTCACTGTGTTTCCATCTTGGTAAAATAAGCATTCAGCGAGGGTTCCCATGCTTGAGGCTAGACACCAGTTTATGGGGCAAAAGGCAACGGGACAATTTAACTTTTAGTTCAGTGTTTTCCCATTAATTGGGCCACACATTCTTACAAGCACCATTGCACACAGTTTGGTTCTGAGAAGATTTGCAGGCGTTTTGTGCGTCTTTTGTTAGTTCCAACATACAGTTTATCCTTGACTTAGCAGCCTCCAGTTACACAAGAGTTTTCTTAATTGCTTTTCATGCACAGTTGGGAGAAACAGCAGGCAGCCTCTAAGTGAAAGTTTTGTGGCCCTGAAATGGCAGCTTGAAGTGCCTCTTTTCCTGTGTTTATTATTGACAATTCAATTAGCATGCCAAAGCAGCTGCAGCCTGCAGAAGGCAGGGTCAACTGAACCGCACAACGACTCATTTTATTAATACACAAAACAGAGCGGCAAACCTGGCTGCCGTGTATTTTTGTCATGTACTTACTGAAGAACACAACAGACAGGGGCAAGTCTAGCCAGTTTTCCCAAATTTTAATCTATGGAAAGTCACATATTTAAGCTCATTTTTCCCCATTAGTGGCTGATTAAAGTCATCCATTTTCTTACTCTTCAAGCTTTAACAAAAACCATACCATACTTGGCAACAATGAGATAAAGACCTCATATTCACTCAGGGTTTTCTTTTAATAAAAAGTGATTTTTTTTTTTTTTAACCAAAGGCAAACAGAGTAAGTATCATATAAGGGCTTCCCAGGTGGCTCAGTGGTAAGGAATCTGCTTTCAATGCAGGAGAAGTGGGAGACATGGGTTCAATTCCTGGGTAAGGAAGATCTTCTGGAGAAGGAAATGGCAACCCACTCCAGTTTTCTTCCCTGCAAAATCCTATGGACAGAGGAGCCTGGGGGACTACAGGCCTTGGGGTTGCAAAAGAGTCGGACATGACTTAGCGACAAAACTAGGGTATTTTATGAACAACACATCCAGCAATGATATTTTGGGGTATCCATTGAAAGTGAAAGTTGCTCAGTTGTGTTCTACTCTTTTCGACCCCATGGACTGTAGCCTGCCAGACTCCTCTGTCCGTGGAATTCTCCAGGCCAGAATATTGGAGTGGGTAGCCATCCCCTTCTCCAAGGGATCTTCCCAAACCAGGGACTGAACCCAGGTCTCCCGCATTGCAAGTGGATTCTTTATCATCTGAGCCACCAGGGAAGCCCAAGAATACAGGAGTGGGTGGCCTATCCCTTCTCCAGTAGATCTTGCCAACCCAGGGGTAGCCAGAAGCATACAGAATTGTTTGCTTGTAGTAGTAGTCCAGTGTAGCTGGTGAAACAACCCAAACAGTGCCAACAGCTACATGTAGGCAGGTCAGCTGAGAGGACTCCAGGGGCAGAGTGGGAGATGCTCCTGGGTGCAGTCTGGCTCTGGGAGTGCATCTGGGGCAGTTTCCAGATGCTTCATGTTCTACTGGTGCAGCCACTCTCCAGAAGCCATGTAACACTGGTTCCCCGGGATGCCTGGTAGGGCTCGGAGGTGATGGCTGCATCTCCAGGAGTCGGTGCTGAGATTGGCTCCAGCAGCAGGAATGACCCTCAGGTCCTTGACATGTCACAGCCAGAAGGTGGGAAGGGTTACTTTTCAGAGTTCACACTTGGTGGCATCGGCTTTCCACATACTAACACTCATGTTTTTCAAGCTAACACTTCAGTTATCTTATTTTTTGACTGTGGTGCACAGCTTGTAGTATCTTTACTCCCCAACCAGGGATTAAACCTGTGCCCCCTGCAATGGAAGTTTGGAGTCCTACCCATAGGACTGCCAGGGAATTCCTGCTAACACTTAATTCTGATGCCTTAGTTTGACTTTGGACATAACTCTTGGCTGATGGCTAACAGAGAGTCTGAGCTGGAGGCAGAGACCTCACAAGGAAACAGCATAGGCTGTTCTACTTGCTGTTTACATACCAAAAATTCTGCAATGGGCAGAATTTCAGACTACATTACTTTTCTTTCCAGCACCATCAGCAAGGTCTCCTGAATCATTCCATTCTAATTCTTGCGTCGCTTTGCCTCTTTTCCTACCTTTATCGGAAATGTTTTTATCATACCTACTTTGCACTTCTTCAGGGTTTAACACTGCAATGTAAGCAATCCCAAAAGTATTCATTTCACCCCTACTGGTCTTACGTTGTCTTTCCTGTCAGGCTCATTTGTTTTCTGCTACCTTCTCATGCCTTCCTTTTTTCCCCCCAGATTAGACTTCTTGTCAAATTAGGCTTCTCTGAAGCCTAGACACTAGGCTTCAATATAAGTATTTCAGAAATTGTGTGTGTGAGGATAGTGAAGGGCAGAAGTCCCATAATGACAAGATATAAAAACTCCTAGATCACCAACTCTCATCAAAAAACAGAGAAGAATCTAAAGAAAGGGGCTCTGAAATAAGATAGAAACTCATTTATACAGAATCCGTCTTGGAAGATTTCATATAGAGTTGAATGCTACATTGACTGCCACTCTTCACATTACATAGTTAGAGATGTCAGTCCTTAAGAAACTTATTTTGCAGCCTAATGATCTCCTTCCTGAATTCCAAGGTTATTTCAATACCTCTATTTTCTAAAAGCCTAATTAATGAATATGAGAATAATTATAATTTAAGAATTATATGACTATTTAAGAATAATATGACTTTCATTGCATTTGCAACTACCCAGTTATGTTTATTGCTTTATATTCCCTAAGGAAAGGGTAAGAATTTTCTTAAGGCCAGCACAGCAACTACTCTCTGCTTACAGTGTTTTCTCTTCCCAGCTCTTTGGAATTGTCTCTCATGCTGTATATACCACACACAAATATGGATTTTTTAGGATCCTAAGCCCTCAGATTGTGTTTAATTACAGTTAACCTTAGAATTTTCAGTTATACTTGGAAGAAATTAGAGAACCAGATTAACCAATACTTCTCTTCACTGCTTTTTTTTTTTTTTTTGCAAAAATGTGTTTCTAACTCTAGGAAAACATCTCCTAATGAAACCTCCTAAAGTCAAGGTCTTAAGCCACAGGCAAACACAATGTTGGCCACATTTCATGTGAGCTCTCAAAGGCTGGTCTGTTCATTGATTGGAATGATTCAGTAGCGGTCATGTAATTGTTTCCCACAGGCCACTAAGAAATGTAAACGAACTCCGATAACAAAGTTAAAGTCTGATTTATGAAGATGGTATACATGTTTCACATACCTAATTCATTCCTGGGCACTCGAGTGGGATTAAGTAACGCAGAATCATGTCTAACTCCGTAATCCTGCTCTTACATCACCTTCAAAGAGATGTCAGCATTGCCATATTCACATATATAAAGCCCTAGCCATTATATTAATAAGTGCCTTCCTAGATATTCCTAACACAACTTGGGGTTATTGCAACCTTCTGGCAATATTTCTGCCCCACCTCCAATATCTATTAGGTCATCTCTTCTCTTTTATCTTCCCAGCTCCCTACAATCCAACCCATCAGCTATGATTTCAAAATCTGATACGTATCCTAAATCTTTCCACTTCCCTCCATAACCACTACAATCACCAGTCTAATCTAAACCACCATCTCACCTGGAATATTGCCACAGTCTCCTTTCTTTAATCATGCTCCCAACCTTATATCAATTCTGAGAAATCTTTTACAAATATAAATCTGATTGTGTCATTTGCCTCCCAGAACACTCCAGTGGTTTTCCGTATCACTTTGACATAAACCAGACTCCCTCCTGTGACCCCCATGACCCCCAGGGTTTGCCTCTGCTACTTTCTCCAAATTTGCCTCCTCCCACTCTCTCCATTCTCCATTCTCCTCCCTCCACACTTCCTCCAAGTGGTTGGGCAATTTCCAGCTTCAAGATTTTCAAATGGCCCTTCAACCCAACAGAACCACTACCCTCACATCAAGCACAGCAATCTCCTTATCCTAATGGAATCAACCAAAATGTCTGTTCTTCAGAGAAACCTTCCCTAACCACCAGGCATGAATTCAGGTGTTGCAAGCTCTGAAGCTTATGTAATTTGGGAGAAATTTTTTTAAGGAAAAATTGTAAATCTTAAATTTGTAAATCTTATTAAAAAACACATGATCACAGGGCTCCGTGGCTGGAACAAGTGAAGGACTCTAAATTAAGATCATTACCTTCACCATGATTCTTACTCCATGACTACCCTTGTTAAGTGGGTCCTCTCCACCCTACCCTCACCTCCAGCCCATGGCCTGTATTAGCAAATCCTCTTTACCCTTCTTACCACTTCTCACAATTTGTCAGGTGTCTTGTCTGCCTCCAGTATCAGACTGCGCATTCCAGCAGGGTGGGTACCTTGCAAAAACTCCTACCGCAAACGTTGCATCAACGTGCCATTGAATGAGTGGGTGACAAAATGTCCTTTAACAATTAACAATGCTAGCTAAATGTAGGAGAAGGCAATGGCAACCCACTGCAGTACTCTTGCCTGGAAAATCCCATGGATGGATGAGCCTGGTGGGTTGCCATCTATGGGGTTGCTAGAGTCAGACACGACTGAGCGACTTCACTTTCACTTTTCACTTTCATGCATTGGAGAAGGAAATGGCAACACACTCCAGTGTTCTTGCCTGGAGAATCCCAGGGACGGGGAAGCCTGATGGGCTGCCGTCTATGGGGTCACACAGAGTTGGACACGACTGAAGCGACTTAGCAGCAGCAGCAGCAGCAGCTAAATGTAAAGAACTAATTTAAATCTGCACCTGATCAAAGCAGGCTTGTTTTCTGTCCCTCTCTCCCATGATAAGAAGAACCTTACAATATGTCATAATTCCTGGTGTGGAGGAAACAATTGCTATGTCCTCTCTATCTACTTCAAGCCTCAAGAATTTTTTTTGTTTGTTTAATATTCTTTTTTAATTTATTTATTGAAGGATAATTGTTTTACAGAATTTTGTTGTTTTCTGTCAAACCTCAACATGAATCAGCCATAGGTGTGTGTATATATATGTATATATGTATATATATATCTCCTCCTTTTGAACCTCCCTCCCATCTTCCGCCCCATCCCAACCCTCTAGATTGCCTCAGAGCCCCTGTTTGAGTTTCCTGAGCCATACAGCAAATTCCCACTGGCTATCTATTTTACATACGGTAATGTAAGTTTCCATGTTACTCTTTCCGTACATCTCACCCTCTCCTCCCCTCTCCCCATGTCCATAAGTCTATTATTTATGTCTGTTTCTCCATTGCTGACCTGTAAATAAATTCTTCAGTACCATTTTTCTAGATTCCATATATATGCACCAGAATACGATATTTAGCTTTCTCTTTCTGACTCACTTCACTCTGTATAATAGGTTCTAAGTTCATCCACCTCATCAGAACTGACTTAAACACGTTCCTTTTTATGGCTGAGTAATATTCCATCCTGTATATGTACCACAACTTTATCTATTCATCTGTTAATGGACATCTAGGTTGCGTCCATGTTCTAGCTGTTATAAATAGTGTTGTAATGAACAATGGGATATATGTGTCTTTTTCAACCCTGGTTTCTGCAGATACATGCCTAGGAGTGGTATTGCTGGATCATATGGTGGTTTTATTCCTAGTTTTTAAAGGAATTTCCGTCTTAAAAAACCGTCTTCCATACGGCTGTATCAATTTACACTCCCACCAACAGTGCAAGAGCGTTCCCTTTTCTCCACACCCTCTCCAGCATTCATTGTTTGTAGACTTTTTGATGCTGGCCATTCTGACCAGTGTAAGGTGATATCTCATTGTAGTTTTGATTTGCATTTTTCTAATAATGAGCGATTTTGAGCATCTTTCCATGTGTTTGTTAGCCATCTGTATGTCTTTTTTGGAGAAATGTCTGTTTAGGTCTTTTTCCCACTTTTTAATTGAGTGTTTGTTTTTCTGGCATTGAGCTGTATGAGCTGTTTATATATTTTGGAAATTAATCCTTTTCCAGTTGTTTGATTTGCTATTATTTGCTCCCTTTCTGAGGGTTGTCTTTTCACCTTGCGTATAGTTTCCTTTGCTGTGCAAAAGCTTTTAAATTTAATCAGGTCCCACTTGTTTACTTTTGCTTTTATTTCCATTACTCTAGGAGGTGGGTCATAGATGATCTTGCTTTGATTTATGTCATCGAGTGTTCTGCCTATGTTTTCCTCTAAGAGTTTTACAGCTTCTGGTCTTACATTTAGGTCTTTAATCCATTTTGAGTTTATTTTTGTGAACAGTGTTAGGAAGTTTCTAATTTCATTCTTTTACTGTCCAGTTTTTCCAGCTGTATATTGTCACCCTGCTTATTTAACTTATATGCAGAGTACATCATGAGAAATGCTGGGCTGGAAGAAGCACAAGCTGGAATCAAGATTGCCGGGAGAAATATCAATAACCTCAGATATGCAGATGACACCAGCCTTATGACAGAAAGTGAAGAGGAACTAACAAGCCTCTTGATGAAAGTGAAAGAGGAGAGTGAAAAAGTTGGCTTAAAGCTCAACATTCAGAAAAGGAAGATCATGGCATCTGGTCCCATCACTTCATGGGAGATAGATGGGGAAACAGTGGAAACAGTGTCAGACTTTATTTTTTGGGTTCCAAAATCACTGCTGATGGTGACTGCAGCCATGAAATTAAAAGACTCTTACTCCTTGAAAGGAAGGTTATGACCAACCTAGATAGCATATTCAAAAGCAGAGACATTACTTTGCCAACAAAGGTCTGTCTAGTCAAAGCTATGGTTTTTCCTGTGGTCATGTATGGATGTGAGAGTTGGGCTGTGAAGAAACCTGAGTGCCAAAGAATTGATGCCTTTGAACTGTGGTGTTGGAGAAGACTCTTGAGAGTCCCTTGGACTGCAAGGAGCTCCAACCAATCTATTCTAAAGGAGATCAGTCCTGGGTGTTCTTTGGAAGGAATGGTGCTAAAGCTGAAACTCCAGTACTTTGGCCACCTCATTCGAAGAGTTGACTCATTGGAAAAGACTCTGATGCTGGGAGGGATTGGGGGCAGGAGGAGAAGGGGACAACAGAGGATGAGATGGCTGGATGACATCACTGATTCGATGGATGTGAGTTTGAGTGAAGTCCAGGAGTTGGTGATAGATAGGGAGGCCTGGCGTGCTGCAATTAATGGGGTCGCAAAGAGTCAGAGACGACTCAGTGACTGAACTGAACTGAACTGACCTTTCCAAACACCACTTATTGAAGAGGCTGTCTTTGCCCCATTGTATGTTCTTGCCTCCTTTGTCAAAAGTAAGGTACCCATAGGTGCATGCATTTATTTCTGGGTTTTCTATCTTGTTCCACTGGTCTATATTTCTGTTTTTGTGCCTGTACCATACTGTCTTGATGACTGTAGCTTTGTACTATAATCTGAAGTCAGTAAGGTTGATTCCTCCAGCTCCATTCTTCTTTCATAAGACTGCTTTGGCTATTCCGGGTCTTTTGTGTTTCCATATGAATCGTGAAATTTTTTATTCAAGTTCTGTGAAAAACGCCATTGGTAATTTGATAGGGACTGTATTGAATCTGTAGATTGCATTTGGTAGTATAGTCATTTCCACAATATTGATTCCTCCTACTCAGGAACATGGAATATCTCTCTATCTCTTTATGTTGTCTTTGATTTCTTTCATTATTGTCATAATTTTCTGTGTACAGTTCTTTTGTCTCCTTAGTTAAGTTTATTCCTAGATATTTAATTCTTTTTCTTGCACTGGTGAATGGGATTGATTCATTAATTTCTCTTTCTGATATTTCATTGTTAGTATATAAAAATACAAGTGATTTCTATGTATTGATTTTGTATCCTGCAACTTTGCTAAATTCACGGATTAGCCCTAGTAGTTTTCTGATACTACCTTTAGGGTTTTCTATGTACAGGGTCATGTCATCTGTGAACAATGAGAGCTTTACTTCTTTTCCAATCTGGACTCCTTTTATTTCTTTTTCTTCTCTGATTGCTGTAGCTAGGACTTCCAGAACTATGTTGAATAATAGTGGTGAAAGTGGATACCCTTGTCTTGTTCCTGATCTTAATCTTTCAATTTTTCACCATTGAGAATAATGTTTGCTGTAGGCTTATCATATATGGCCTTTACTATGTTGTGGTAGGTTCCTTCTATGCCCATTTTTTGAAGCGTTTTAATCATAAACGGCTGCTAAATTTTGCCAAAGACTGTTTCTGCATCCATTGAGATCATATGGTTTTTATCTTTCAATTTGTTAATATGGTGTATCACATTGATTTATTTGCATATATTGAAGAATCCCTACATTCCTAGAATAAACCCAAACTTGATCATAGTGTATGAGCTTTTTGATGTGTTGCTGAATTCTGTTTGCTAAAATTTTGTTGAGGAGTTTTGCATCTATGTTCCTTAGTGATATTGGCCTGTGGTTTACCTTTTTTGTGTCATCTTTGTCCAGTTTTGGTATCAGGGTGATGGTGGCCTTGTAGAATGAGTTTGGAAGTGTTCCTTCCTCTGCAATTTTTTGAAAGAATTTTAGAAGGATAGGCATTAGCTCTTCTCTAAATATTTGATAGAATTCTCCTGTGAAGCCATCTGGTCCTGGGCTTTTGTTTTTTGGGGAGATTTTTTATCACAACTTCAATTTCAGTGCTTGTAATTGGGTTGTTCATAATTTTTGTTTCTTCCTGGTTCAGTCTTGGAAGATAGAACTTTTCTAAGCATCTGTCCATTTCTTCCAGGTCATCCATTTTATTGCCATATAGGTGTTCATAATAGTCTCTTATAATCCTTTGTATTTCTGCACTGTCTGTTGTAACCTCTCCTTTTTCATTTCTAATGTCGTTGATTTGATTCTTCCCTCTTTTTTTTCTTGATGAGTCTGGCTAAAGGCTTGTCAATTTCATTTATCTTCTCGAAGATCCAGCTTTTAGTTTACTATCTTTACTATTGTTTCTTTCATTTCTTTTTCATTTATTTCTGCTTGGATCTTAATGATTTCTTTCCTTCTCCTAATTTGTTTTTGTTTTTGTTGTTGTTGTTGTTCTGCTTTTCCCAGTTGTTTTAGGTATAAAGTTAGGTTGTCTATTCGATGTTTCTCTTATTTCTTGAGGTAGGATTGTATTGCTATAAACTTCCCTCTTAGAACTGCTTTTGCTGCATCCCATAGGTTTTGAGTTGTCATTTTTTTCATTGTCATTTGTTTCTAGAAATTTTTTTTGATTTCCCTTTTAATTTCTTCAGTCACCTGTTGGTTATTTAGAAATGTGTTGTTTAATCTCCATGTGTTTGTGTTTCTTACAGGTTTTTTTTCTTGTAATTGATATCTAGTCTCATAGCATTGATGGACTTCCCTGGTGGCTCAGACGGTAAAGCGTCTGTCTACAATGCGGGAGACCTGGGTTCCATCACTGGGTCGGGAAGATCTGCTGGAGAAGGAAATGGCAATCCACTCCAGTACTATCGCCTGGAAAATCCCATGGACAGAGGAGCCTGGTAGGCTAAACAGTCCATGGGGTCGCAAAGAATCAGACACGACTGAGCGACTTCACTTTCACTTTCACTCATAGCTTTGTGGTCAGAGAAGATGCTTGATATGATTTCAATTTTCTTAAATTTACTGAGGTTTGATTTGTGACCCAAGATGGGGTCTATCCTGGAGAATATTCCATGTACACTTGAGAAGAAAGTGTATTCTTCTGCATTTGGATGGAATGTCCTGAAGCTATGAATGAAATCCATCTCATCTAATGTGTCATTTAACATTTGTGTTGCCTTATGAATTTTCTGTTTTGATGATCTGTCCACTGGTGTGAGTGGGGTGGTAAAGTCTCTTACTACTATTGTGTTACTGTCAATTTCTCCTTTTACATCTGTTAGTGTTTGTCTTATGTATGGAGTTGCTCCTCTGTTGGGGGCATAGATATTTACAATTGTTATGTCTTCCTCTTGGATTGATCCCTTGATCGTTATGTAGTGTCCTTCCTTATCTCTTGTAATATTCTTTAAAAATATGGACCGCTTCATGAACTTGCATGTTATCCTTGCCCAGGGGCCATGCTAATCTTCTCTGTATTGTTCCAATTTTAGTATATATGCTGCCCATCCAAGCACAAGCCTGAGGAATTTTTAAGGCCACCTAATTTCCAGAGATAAAAAATCAATTGTCCAAGAGGGTGGGCCTGTTTACACGGATCAGAATCACCATCCTCTGTGTTTTAGGGGGAGGATCTGCATCAACATGGCTGTGGTGATGCTAGTCAGGGGCCAGGGCTGCAGCCTCTGTGGAGCCCTGGGTTCTCAGCAGTCTAGGCCTGTCCTCTCTGGACGCTTTGTGCACCCGTTGCCTCATCATATTCCCATTTTTGTTTGCGAGCCTGTCCATATCACTGGAAGAATCATTAAATGACTTCCAGCATACTCTTTTTGAATTGCAGAAATAATAAACCACTTTTTAAAAATGGTTTAAGTTTGGTTTTATCTGGACTAGACAAGGATGATTGCTCTCAAGTTTAGAATGCTACAAAAATCTTGTCTGCCTTCTATTGAAAATTCTTTAAAAAAGCATAAGTTGCACAAATTCAGAAATGAACTTGGGGTTCTTCTATATTTATATGAACAAACTGTATTTCAGTTGTCAAGTGGCTTAGGATCTTTGCTATTCATTTATTTGTGGCAGATTAAACTAGTCGCCGGAGTATATATTCTATGGTTAAATTAACCTGAACTAGGTTAATTACAGTAGCAATTGAACCTCCATCCGATACCTTGCAGATTGGACCTTGGTGTGACCATATTCCACTGTAAGCTACGGCTTACCAAACACAAACTTCTGACTGGGAGCAGTTTCAGAATCAATTTAAATTCAAATAAAAAGGCACTCCAGTGAGAGGCACATTAAGATGTTTAAATTATGGGGCATGTGGGATTCATCAAGCAAGGGAAGCTGTTGTAAATCAAGCTTATGGTGAATGGGTTAAACACACAAGGGGGTTTTAATGCATGAGCAACACTTCCTAGTATCTTTTTCTAGTTTGAGCAACTTAAATGGAAATGTTAAGGAAATAGCAAGGAGTAAGTAAGGTTTATACCAACTACCAACCATCATATTTATAGTTTTTCACTATTACTGTCACACCAGCTTTAAAAATAAGGAATAATTAGCCCTAGAAACACATTTCAATACATGGAACTAGAATGAACTGGAGGGAGGGCCGGAGAGAAATGAGACCGGCAGTTTGAGGGACTTTTAAAAAGAATTGCCCTTTGTTCTTGCTTCTTTTGTAGATTCTGCCATTTTGTATTATATGTGGATTTTCCCTGCTGGATTATCCTATTCCACTTCTTACCTTCATTTCCTAGCCCTAAGCCTTGCAACAAAATCTGTGTTTGTTGAATGGGTGTGCAGTGAACGAAGTGGCACCCTCGGTCTGGATATCTGAGCACTCATTCATGCAGGACTTTATTCCTAAAGAATGTGCCTTTGCAGGAACAACAACAAAAAAATATTATTGGATGGTCAAATGGATCCTATGAATAACTGTTTAAAGCCAGGAGACAGACACCTCCCTTTCATGGCTCTCCCCTTTCACTCCTCTTTTCTTTATGCTAGGTACTATGTATTCTCTGGCAGCTTCTAGGGCCTCTTTCAGCCCTAGCTACTTAATTAATACTAAGGATATATTAGTTAGTACTTAATTAATATTAGTTATTAATACTAATTAATATATTAGTTAGTACTTAATACTAAGGATATATTTCCTAAGCCCTTGCATTTTAAGCAGATTCCTAAAGAGAATAATGTTCAACACATAAACCGAACTTCTAATGGTAAAATTTTAAGCAAAGTTCTCCTTAAGCACAAATCTAACTTTTCTTAGTAGTTAATTTCTCTATGCTACCAAAACCATCTATTTAATTAAATCCAACAAATGATGGAATAATTCCCACTAGGTGGGGAGCATTTGATTAGATCCACAAAGACAGGCAAACTATAGCCCAAAGGCTAAATCCAGCCTACCTCCTGTCTTTGTAAATAAAGTTTTATTGGAACAGAGCTCACTCATGTATGTAATGTTAGTGTTTGCTTTTGAACCTCAGTAGCAGAGCTTGCAACAGAGACTACATGACCCACAAAGTCTTAAGTATTTACCATGAAACTCCTGGGTTAGCTTGTTCCCTTTTTAGCTGGCTCTTGGGTTATCTTCTATTTTTCCAGTATGTACTAGTCCAAGTCCTTGTGAGTTATCCTTATTTCCAAGTTTCAATAAAAGCTGCCTCTGTTTTGAGAACCCTCAGTGTGTAGCCTGGAATGCAGAGACTGCACTTTTGAAACATAAACACTTTGTCTTGATATAATTTTAGTATTTCTGGAACTCCCCAGGAAACAAAAAACACCAAGAAGCTCCTCTGACAGAATTCAGCTCATACTGAGAACACGTATCTTTGCCAGAGGTCTCCCCTTGCTCACCTAAACCATGAACAAGAACTTTTTTGGAGAGCCAAACTTTTACCAATAATTAAGAGAAAACTGTTTGACCTGCTTTGTCCCTTGATGTGAAGTAATTTCTTACTTCATGCTTGTAATGGACAATAGTAAAGTATAAAAGCCCAATTCCACTTTAGCATTGAAAGATTAAGTGAATTAGTTTAGAAGCTGACATCTCCATTGGGATAACCAGCACAAAGATAGAAGTTTTCTATAGGTTTACCGTCCTCTGTATTTAAAAGTGATTGAAAAAGTATTTTGGTTGGTTTCCAAAATTAATCATGTTTGAAATACCAGTGATAACATTTGTAGAATTGAGTACTATGTTATTTTTACAAAATCTTATCTTTTAAAAAACTGAGTAAGTATTCATCTTGTCTCCTGATCATGTTACTTTCTAAGCACATCTGCCTGGCTGGAGGGGGAAAAAGAAGACCATTTCAATTCTCTTCAACTTGAGGATGAGTTGCAGGGGGTGGGGGCGAGGTTTGAGTCTGGCATCTTAAAGATGGAGGAGAGAGCAGGGCAGGGGATAGGATCTCTTGGAAGCCACTTTTCTTCTCTGGTTAAGCACTCGGGAGAGCCCTGTTTGAGGACTGAGTACCTCACAGAGAGTATTCAGAAGTAAAAGGTGAAACAGTTCTGACACTTCCCATGCTCTAGGCACTGCCCAACAGGCTCCAGCCAGCTCAGCTCACCTGATCTTAGAACGTGGAGCGTGCACTAAACAGCCAGTCAGTTACAAAGACAGAATTTGAATCCAGCTGCCCTAGCAAACCTCTTTTCAAGGTATGGTAAGGGGGCCATTTTGAATGACGCAGTGTCTCCAAGGAGAAAGCAGCGTGGGCAGCTCTAGCTCCAGGCTGATGGCTCTGGGTGTTTACAGCGTCAGGAAGCACATTTCTTTTTGTTTCTAACTGGAGGGTAATTGCTTTACGACACTGTGTCAGTCTCTGCCACGCGTGCGTGCTCAGCCACTTCGGTCGTGTCCGACTCTCTGTGATCCTATGGACCACAGTCTGCCAGGCTCCTCTGTCCGTGGGACTCTCCAGGCTAGAAGACTGGGGTGTGTTGCCATGCCCTCCTCCAGGGGTTCTTCCCAACCCAGGGATCAAACCTGTGTACCTCATGTCTCCTTCATTGGCAGGTGGGTTCTTTACCACTGGGCCACCTGGCAAGCCCGTTTCTCCCATACACCAACATAAATCAGCCATTACACGGGTTCCCCCACCGCCACCCCACCCACCTAGGTGGTCACAGAGCACCGGATCTGAGCTCCCTGCATCACACAGCTAATTCCCACTGGCTATCACTTTTACATATGGTAATAAGTATGTTTCAGTGTTACTCTTTATTTTTTTTTATTAGCAATTGCAATGGTGAAAAACATATAACTGGGGAATAAGAATAAGATGGTCTGAGCCCCAGCTCTGCTACTTACATAACTCTGAAGTTCTAAATTCTTGCTTTCTCTGTAAAATGGAAATAACAATTCCTCCTTCAAAGATTTGCAAGGATTACGTGAGGTAATATACATGCCAGTGTTGTGTAGAGTGCTCGAGCCACTACCAGGCATTATTACCCTAAAGAGGAAAATTATCAAAAGTAAAACTATACTGTTTTTGGTAATATTAGTACAGCTGGCAACCATATTTTAAAATCCTATCGGTTGGATTTCAATAACAGTATTAGAAATCTCTGCTTTACCTCATTTTCACCCAGGTTTCTGAAAGTTTTTATGATTAAAATATTAAAATTCTGTCTAAATAAATACCACTCTTGAAATACTTTTCAGTAATTTTACTTGTTGAAAGATAATAGCAAATAATGTCTTGCAGAAGACAGTAAGTAGTGCTATTTACTCGCAGTGATTATAATTTTTGTATTTGCTTTCTTAATCTATAGCAGATGTGGAATGACATGGCTTTGTCCCACCCCACCCCCAAATGCTCAGTACAACATATGGCACTGAATCAGATTACACTCTGGTTGAGACACAGTGAAATACTCACATATCCATGAAGAGAATCCAAGTTTGCTGTTATCTTAATTTTGTTAGTTTATTCAGCCTGCATCTAAAACATCATTTTGATGTTATTATTTGGCTAGGAAAACCAAAATCCTAAAGGTGAACAAGATTTTCCAAAGAAGTATTATATTAAATTTGTAAATCTCAAGGTTACTGACAAGGAAACGTGTGTATTAAAATTTTAGTGGCTTTGAAAGTTAATACCTGTCAGAAAAGCCCATGGAGGGGCATTAATTAAATGTATTTCTGATACGGCAATTAGAGAGTAGAAATGATTTTGCAATCTGATTAGAAATGTGACCATTAAGATAAAAAATCATGACACCTTCAAAAGAGGCCTATCCATAATTTATTAATGGAGACATTGCAACTACCAAACTGCAAAAGCAAATGTGTTTTATTCTTGGACCTTATACCATTAAAAACCGTAACTGGCAGAGCCCCACACTGATGAGCCAAATGGAAAGTGGAAAAAAAACACTGCTGAATCCTAAATTCTGGTCCTCTTTTGCTTATAAATATCATACTTGTATATGTATTGAGCATAAATTGTATCAAATCTCTACACAAATATTATTTCCTTCTCCCCAGAAAAAGAAAACTGAAGGAGCTGGAAACATCTGTGGCTTTCACTGAACATCAAAAGATTTTGCTACTTAAATTCCTCTTCCTAAGGTTTGGAAGAGCTGATGACATTCTGCGGATCTGAGAAACCAATTCCTTTGAATCTCCTGCAGTGATTGCTTGCCCTTCTCCCCATCGGTAACATGAAAAAGGCAGGAGACAAACAGCAGAATGCAGAAGCGTTGTTTTCCAGTCCTCAGTCCTTGAAGCTCAAGTTGAAGTCAGAATGAACACTGAGGTGCAGTACTTCCTCTGCAGGACTTCACTACCATCGATGACACCCAAACTCCCCTTTTTGGGCTACAACATCAGCATCTGGAAACAGATGACCTGTCTTAGCCACCTGAGAATAAAGCCCAACAGGCAGGTGGTGACAATACCTCAAAGCGACCATATGGCAGCTCAAAGACTAGGTGGCCTTGCTGTAGCAAAGGTGAGAACTCCTTCTGGGATCATGGAGAGTGTTGGGGTCTGGGAGTTAGTCAGAAGGCAGGGGCGTTCTCTTCCTTTCCAAAGAGAGTATTTGGATGCACTGTTATCTACTATTTTAGGAAACTTGTTCAGGAATGAATTGCATTCTTGCAGGTTTGTTTTTATAGAAGGAAACAAAACCATTTGCTTCCTAAGTGTTTCCAGCACCCCACAACTTAGAAATTTGGTTCTACTAATACCAACTATATAAACTTAAGAGAATGAGACTTTCAGATTTGGGGCACAGGCTCTAAAGAACCCTACTGGAGGAAGAAGTAAGAGCATCATTTCTTCCCCATGGTCCCTGCGGGATCCCACTGCACCTTGGGTAATGAGAGTGAGCATTTGTTTCAAAAGTCAGAATCACCTCTCTCCTGACAACCATAATTCCTTTTATTAAGCATATTTTACTGAGCATTAAACAGCACAAATCCAAATGATAAAGTGCAGGCCAGTGCACAGGCCTGTCATTCAGTTCAGCTTGAGTGTGAGTGTATGGGGACACACACACATTAATACACACACCCAGAATCTTGCACATTTTACCATCTTTTGACTATAGCATTTTATAGAGCTACATATCTTAAAAATAACAGCCTGGTGCACATGCATATATGCTTGCTTTCCCTGGTCAAATGCAGCAAGGGAGATTTATTTTAAAAGAAGAAAAAAAAGACACCAATGCGTTCATCTAAAAGGAAGCAAATTAAACAGAGCTATGCTGATAACACCTGATGTCTGGTCACAATCCACTGCTCTAATGCTGATCAATATATTCACAGACAAACAAATGTATCGTCAAAAGAAAAATGCTGCTGTTAACACCCCAACAGCTACTAGCTTCAGTTGTGCTTCTCAGTCAGGCAAAATGCTCTATCCCCAGCTCCTAATGCTATTTATTTTGCTTCCTGCCAATCTTGCAAATAATTCATCTCATGTGTCATTTCCTCATAAATGCTTCCTGGTGCTTGATTGCTCTGCCTGTTGGCATTTGATTTCAAACTGTCATTTTACCTTTATAAACATTTAGAACTTTCTAAGCGTGAGGAGAATGCCAAAAGGCATGCAAGAATGAGGCTGTAATTAGATCAGCAAAGTATGCTTTACAGCCTATCTAGCTTTCTCTGTATACCAGAAATCTCTCTTTGCATCCAACATTGCATTCCCAATCTGGGTGCAGAACAGCAAATTAACATTTACTCCAGCAAAGAGGCCCTGGTATCAACATGTTTAATTTATTATTATTGCAAAGAACAGTTTTCCCATGATTAGTGAAATAGAATACATATAATATATTTAAGGATCTGTACTCAGACCACAAAAAAGGGAATGGGGGAAGGAGAAAAGCAGAAAACAAAAGAAAAAATAGAAGTAATATCAGTTACCACCTGATTTTTGTGGCTAAAAAATAGACTATGACGTGCAATAGTGCAATTTTCCTTTGCTAGTCCAGCAATGCAAGTCTTAATAGGAAGTCCACTGAGGATTTTCTGCATTTCAGGATTTAGTTGCGTGCTTGCCGGGAGTTAGAATTCCTGCCAGGCTTCTGACTCTGAGTGGAATCACTATGGCTAGAATCACTTGAATTCAGTCCAAGATGACGGAGCTTCATATCCCACCGCTGTGAAATTTAAAACAGAGAACAGTCACAAGCACATATTACCAGGGCCATCATTTCTATTATTCTAACAACTAGGACTGCAAAATCAGATCTCAAAAGCATTTTACTACTTTTCCAAAAGTATAATCTATATCCCAGGGGTAGCAATGAGGTGGAAGCTATGTAAATGTCCTACTTTAATTTGAAAAACTGGCCACCTATAATATATCAGTAATGGTTTCATATCAAATTTCAAACTTAAAATCTCCATGTCAGTAAATGGTGACACAAATAAACATTGATATCTGTGGGTATTTCCTGAGGTAACGTACACAAGTCTGGTACTTCATGGGTGATCAACAAATATGAGATTTCCATAGAGAATTTGAAGAAAGTGCTATTTTTTATTTTCTTCTCTTGTGACACATAAGAGCACAGCCTTTTAAACCTAAGTGATTTGAGCAGTGAAAAAAATGAAAGTGGGAAGAGAGGATGGGGAATTTTAAAAATATCTTTCCAAGTCACATCTACCAAGTACAACAAAACAGAACACATTTCTGCCCTCATTCTAAGTTTTATAAAGGACCACATCACAAATGGCTTTAATAACTACAATCAAGTTTAGTAATATTTCATATTGACAACTTCAATAATGTTCACATGTAATTTAATAAATTAAAAGGAAGTTATATTATGGATATTATAGGTAGTAAATAAGAATAAGAGTTATATATGAAATTCCTAGTACATAACAAATTCTCAATTTTCAATTACTTTCAGTAATTCTTCATTTTAGCACATTTTTACTCCACAATCTTATTGGGTTTCCACATTTTTTAAAAAAAAGTCTGATTTTCAACTCCCCAAGGCAAGTGAAACATCTTGATTGGAACAACATAAAAGAGACTTAGGTTAATTTTTTTTTTTTTTTGCATGGCAAGACCATAAAAAAAAATTTTATTGCTCTTGATCTATCCCAGAGAGCAAAAAAAAAAAAAAAAAAAAAAATCAGCTGAGAAGGACAATTCTTATTTGGAAAAAAAACAATATCCTCCATAAAATTCTTCTTTACATCCTCAAAATTGACTGGAAAACCACAGTAAGAATTAAAAATTACTCCAGTTATTTCTTCCCATCAGCAACCAGATGAAACTATAAGTGATTTCACAATAATAACTGAGAGCTCCCTGTAGAAACCCATGAAAAAAAAAATGCTTGCCCAACTAAGGAACAGGACCAGCAAGCCATGATGTCCTGTATCTTTACGTGATGATAATTGTTTTGGTACCAAAAGAGAAGCAGCAAGCCATGTTACATGCTTTGCAGCAATGATGCTGAAAGCTTTTCCAACTGGTACAGGAATTTAGGACAAATTCCTACCTGCATTAGCAAGCAGAAAACCGAATTAAAAGGACAGTAAGAGATTCCCACATACTAAAGAAGAGCCATTTTTAACAGACACCAAACAAATTGAAAAGAGACACAAATAGAGAATTCTCATAAGTAAACTTGAAATACATCACACTTTTGACATAATACTGAGGGGAATAAAAGAGCGTATTAGAGGGTTTTTTCTCCCTGCAAAATAATGCCCTCTGTATTTTTGTAGGTCACTTAAACTGAAATGTGTCTGCTGTGTCAAGCGCCAGATGTATAAGATAAACTGCCCAGGGGTGTTTAACTTACCCCATAAATGTTTCCCAAGCCTTCAAACTCACAGAAGGAAGAGGATGTATTATGTCTAGTACAATTCCTACTCTCCCCTCCCCATCCTGCACACGTGCACACACACACACCCTTGCACACACACCCTTTTTGATTCTTTATCCCTCTGAATACTTCCCCCACATTCCTTTTGTTGAAACAGATTTACTTAGTAAAAGGAAATGATACCTTCTGATATATATGGTGGTTTATATGTATAATGATAATAAGGTGGTTTACTGTATTTTTTTTAAATGCATCACTTGCAGAATCTAAGAGTCATTGGTTTTAAAATAAAGCTACATTACTGCTCTAAGAACCTAATTTGGTCAGATCTCTTATATACAGATGACTGTGGCTACACTTTGTACATAGGAACTGGTGTCTATACATTGGGACAATATCCACAGTTTTCTGCTCATGCTTTGTTCTTTCCATCTTCTCTGAGTCACAGAACTGCAATTGTTCAAGGAATCAACATATCCAGCTAAAAAATAAAACAATACCCTATATTTTCCAGCTTCTCTTGCAGCTAGAGATGGACCCAGTCCTAAGTAATACGTGGTTGGGTAGGATGCTTGGAATCTCTTTTTACCTCCTTTTCTTTTTCCCTGAAATGTAGGTATGGTGTAGAGGTGCGGCAGCCATGCTATGACCTCCAGCTAAACTTGATGGTGGAAGCAATATCTTTAAAAATGACAGTATCTTCTAGCTTATTTAAGAATAAGCTAGAAGGAGCCTGGAGCTCTACTGAGAATATGAAGCCACAGGAACAAGGCTGGACTAACTACAGCTAGATTTCCCACTGTGAGAAGTCAGGTATCTGTAGCTAGATCTCTGACACACATACAGAGAATGTGCTCCTTAAATGAAACAGACATTACAAAGTTGGGTTTAAAAAAAAAAAAAAAATATATATATATATATATATTTAATATTCCAAAACCTGACTTTGTAATGTCTGTAATACACACACACACACACACACACATATCAGGGTTTAATATTTTTCATGTAGTTGAAGGTAGTTATTTTGTTTAAATGACAAATGGCTGGCTTTCTACTTTAATTTTCTGCATATCACTTTCAATATAAAATTCAGGCTGGAACTTCCCTGGTGATCCACTGGATAAGAATCTACCTTCCAATGCAGGTTTGATCCCTACTCAAGCAACTAAGATCCCCATTAGGCAACTAAGACCCAATGCAGCCAAATAAACAAATAAATAAATTACAATAATAAAATAAAATTTAGGCTTACCTTAACTTTTTTACCAAGTCGATCCTTCCATTTCTCAGCAATAGAACCTTCCACCAACAGTAATCTGTATTTTAAAGAAGCAGTCATTTTTGAAAAATTAAAACATATTACTGAAAAATACAAGGAATCATTGTCAAGAAACACATACTGTTTATACTAGAAAGGGACAGCCATGTTTTAGAACAGTAATTCTCAACTATTGGGAGTCATGGACCTGTTTAAGAACAAACAAAATTATGATCCCTCTCCCCAGAAAAATGCACACCTAGAAATTTCCCACATATACTTTCCTATCTAATACATGAATTGAAGGCTCCAACTAAAACTGATCTTTTAATTCCCCAGAAGGTAGACAGATCCCAAAGAGCAACCTCCAGAGTCAGATCTCTATAGAAATGCAGTAAGAATAGGATGTGCATAGAAATTATTCTGAATTCTTAAGGAGTGAATTACCTGGAGCGCTCTTCATCTTCGTAGCCCATGATGAGATACTCCTCATTAACGTTAAGTGGAGGACACAGGCAGCCAGAGCTGGTATAAAGGTTCACAGTTTCCCTTGGAATGTTTACCAGAGAAGCCTTTAAAATCTCCTTCACCTCCACTACTGCAGTCACATCATGACACTTGGTCTTTATTTCTTTAACTTTAGCCCGAATGACTGGATAAAAAAACAATAAAGCCGATATGGCAATATGACACACTATAGGTGCCCCAGTCAAAAAAGACAAGTAGACTTCTTTCTAGTCAATTCGTATCCATTTGATGTTCAATGAATGGAGAGAAAAAATAAAGCAGATATAGTCTCCTTAGACAGTAGTGAGTAACACACTCTACAGCACACCTGCCCCCTTAATATTCACCCCGATCCCCTGCAAATTTGCATGTACATTTATATTTGTGTGTGTATTTCATGAGAACTGTTTAGATATGTACAGTTTCAATTGTGCCAAGAGGAATTTAAACCATGTTAGTTTCACTATATGTAAAGACCCACCACCTAAATATGCTTCGTTTCACTGTCGGCATTTTTTCCATCAGGTCTATTAATAGATTTTCTAACCAGTTAGGGTTTTCTTTAGTGTCATAAAGCTGTCCTGTTCTATGATGTTCTCAGGCTAGTTCTGCAATCTTTCCACCCTTTCATCTTAGCTCACTGTTCAGACATCAGCTCCTTTCTTCCTTTGTTTCAGTACAGACTATCTTTCATACTCTTGTTTATGTATACAGCATTTTCTGCTTGAATAAAAACTGTCCCACTCATGTGCTATGAAATATGGTCTAACACATCAATTGCATTAATCTACTGTCTCAGTGGGTATTCTGGCAGCCAGTTTATCTCTTAACGTTGGGCTTGACTTCTCAAAATAAAGACAAAACTGCTTTAAAAAGAATATATTCAGTTGCAAATTCAAAACATTTGACTCAGAATCTAGAAAGTACTGTTTTGCTTCTTTTCTGTATTTCTCTCCTTTGGAAGAGCCAAATTCTTTAGATTCCTACTTCGGGTAAATGAGCTTTTTACTTTTTTTCCTAAGGGGATTTTGAAAAGGCCTAGGAAGAAGCAAAAAATGTCAATTAGTAAGAAGCCAACAGCTTTTGCCCAGGCAGCCTCATTGCTCTAGTTCAATATCCATGGACTTTATACAGAAGAAAACACAACATATCCAAATGAATGTACTTTTTAAAAGCCTCTTAGGCACATATCTGCCAACCACTTTCATCTGAGTTCCTTCCCACATATTTTAGGGGTTTTGGACTACAAAGGAAAAAGTAATCCATGAAAATATAAAGCCAGCTAATAAACCATTGCCCTCCATCAATGCCCCAATTCCATACAGAAATTTATTCAATAACATTCCACCAGTACAACACACATACAATAAGAATTAAGCTACTAATTCTAAAAACTTTAGAACAAAACCTCAATTTTGCTTCACAGGTATTTCAATCTTCAGAGAATTAGTTGTCTCAAGTATGAGGGCTTATAGCAAACAAAATGTAACTGCCAGCCTCTCTGCTTGGTGTGATTTCTGAGTGAAGGGGTCTTTTTTTATGAGTGTTCTATTCTTATTTTAACAAAAGATAAGGTTGCCCTTTTTGAAATGTCATTTGGGAGAACCAGATGATAGATTCACAGCCCCGGCTAGCACACATTTTTGTGTGTCCTGGCTTATGTGAATGTGCTTCATAGCATTCATCAGCTATTAGAGATTAGTGAGCTGTGCAAACGTTCTCAAACTAATGATTTATTTACCCAGTGCGTCTACTATTTTCATTAGAAATTTTTAGCACATGTACCCACTCCAAAGTAAATACCTCTCTACAAGGCTTACTTTATTATTCAAGTAATTTTGTCAAAGCTCAAGAGCTTTTACCTGAATTAATCTGAATGAAGCAGAGGTTTCATCTGAATTATCAATTTGCTCCCACCTCCAGTTTGTTTTCTCAATAGACACATGTAGATATTTAAGAAAGATAAAGATCAACATATTTTAAAGTTTAAAATATATTTTCAGGAGTTTTCCTTCTCTTTTATAATTTTAGTGCCTGTCTTCCTCAAAGAAGCTCTGAGTAAGACTTAGAGAAGTGAAAATTCTTAAATTATGGGAAATCTGGTTATTGTTTAACCATGAGAAAGAAATTATCTTTTTTCCACTACCTGTGATCTGTATCCTATTTCTGTTATAATACTCACTCGGCTACCTTGTTGGAAGATTTTCTCTTCCTATGACTTGTAACCATTAGTAACCATTTTATCTTTTAACAAAAATAGTAACACTAACCATTGCAGCTCTAAGACTGGATAAAGTAAAAATTAATAATAAGTAAAACAAATACAAACTAAGTAAAATTTCCCAATATAAAATTTTTCATGTTTTTGTCTTTAACACAACTCTTCATTAACTTAAAAGTTCATATAGCATTTTTCAATCTTACAAAGTTAATCTAAAAATTAAAAGTTTCCTTTCCTTGTTATATTTCACATCAATTTATAGAGGATAGAATCCTCAGATCAGCAGCCAGGCATCTGATTTCTTACATTTCCACCTTAGAAAGTGTGTCTACCATTGGCTAAGAGAAACTATAGATTCCTCTAAAGATAATTAGTAAACAAAAAATAAAAATTGAATCCATTGAAGAAAAATTTGAGGAACTAGGTATATTTATTTTAAAGAGATTTAACTACACTGAATTTTTTACTTGATATCTTTCAATATACAGTATTTTCAAAGATATCAAAGGTTACTCTTACAGAGATTTATCCATTTCTCTCCTTCCAATTCCCAAATAATAGAAAAGGAGGAATAATTCTGTTGTGTGTGTGCTATATTCTCTAAAGTAAACTGAATAATAAAGCCTTCATTTTCGTAATGAAGGCACTTTATAAATCCATTTAATTGCCATGTTTATTCACTTACTCAACACTGACAGTCTTTGGCAGAGATAGTAACATGAACTTTATTAATCTCATAAATGCCAGAGTGGAAGAATCATAATAAAATGCCAACAGAATACAGCAAATACTGATTTGTTGCTTATTGTATCAACTAGAAAACTCTATTAATTGACCCTTCTAAGTATAACAGTGATTGATATTTGTGACTCTGAAGCATTCGAATATCCAAGAGTACATTCTGAATAATTAAAGGAAGGATAACTTAGGTTCAGTAATCACTGATAAAATAGGGATAATAGAACATTTCATGGTGCAGTTGAGAAAATCACCTAAGGCAGTGTATGGAAACCACCTAACACATTACCTGGCACAGAGACAGAAGCTTTTCCTCCTCCAGTTAAATTTGTCAGCTACATTTAGATTGGTAGCTCTTCAGTTAATACTTTGCTTATCAGAACAGCACATGTCTAGGTCAGGCTAGATAACAAAACATTTCCTTGAATACTTTTTCAAAGAACACAACATTTCATTGAATACTAACAAACTCCGTGTTACTTTCCAACTCTGTCAATGTTTACCATGAGATAGAATGTTTGGAAAAATCCAGTTTGACTCTTTTAACCACTCCTTATGCATTGAAGTGCTCAGTTTACCCCCCGAGTGTTGACCCCAATGAGTCACAACCCATGACCCACTACAGCTCCATATCCTTGCCGGCCGATCAAAGAGGGAAGAGCCCCTCTCAACTGCCTGTGTATGTCACTGCATGGTTCTAAGACGCCAGCTGTGCTGCCTGAAACGCATCCCCCAAATCAAGCATTTGTTAAGAATAGTGCCCGCATGAGACATTTCAATTGTTTAGAACAGAGAGATTATGCTCTTAAAAGCTGTCCTTGTTTGTTTTTAAGCCTTATTCATAAGTTGTTCTATCAATCTACACATACACACAAACCCCTTTTGGAACCTAGCAGTTCGTAAGTCGATCACAGGGTTATCCTTACCGTAGTTGTAATTGTTTCGGAAATAGGTCTTCTGTGTAGCTCTGACTGGTTTACATTTGCAGCGTTCTAAAAAACATAACATTTTATCTATTATGAGCAAAAGTTCAACATTAGCTCTCTTTTGTTTATGCACATTTTTTGGTAAGATCAGACCCAAATCTAGTAGCAAAGGAAGCTCATATTCTTTTGTCTGGTCCTTTTCTCCTGAAACTACATTCACATTTGTTCTGTCTACAGAGCTGCCTATTCAATGTCAAAGGTCCCAATCCTGAGGAAACCCTGTTCACCACCATGCATGAAGAGAGCATGCCCCCAGAACCCTGAAAGAGACACACTCAGCGCTTCAGGCAGCTGAATGAGTGCCACCCGAGAGGCAAGTCATGCTTAAGCTCAGTAACTAGTTACCCCTGCTCAAGGCCACCTGCCCTCACAGACATTTTACAGACTATGCAACGCACCTCCAAATATTAGCTTTTGGATCTAAAATCAACACAATAAGATAAGCACATATTATTATAACCCAGTGGACTTTTTCAAGTTCTTAAGAGGCATGACCTCCTTCTTTTTTGGATCTAATTTTTTTAAATTTGAATTGAAGTATACATGATTTACATTATTATAATAGTTTCAGGTGTACAACAGAGTGATTCTCATGAGCACTTTCTATAGGCAGAATAACTGGTATTAAACTCAATGGTAGTTTTATGTTTACAGGAGGAAGTTACTGTATACATATTTTGAAATAAGATGCTCTGTGTTTTTTAAATATCTGGTGAGTAGTGACCAGAACATTTTCTATCTAATATAATACAACCATATGTAATAAACGTTTTAATTATCTCAAAGTGTTTCATATATAGGATAAATCATTTAACATCTTAGAGAGTAGATTACTACATTGTTTATGATAGATTACTTGGCTAAGAAATACACCTCATGTATACATCATAACCATAATAAAATCTTAGTCATTAAAGTGAACATAAAAATTGAAAATAATACACAATTACCTGAGAAAGCATTTGTTTATGTAAAGATTTCTGGGCACATGAATCACAGAAAAGAAGCCAACAAAAATTTTTTTGTTTAAAAGTGTTTTATGTTAGCATGGAGACCAGTAAAAAGCAGAAGTTTTTGTTGACAATTTGACATTTTTTTTTTTTATTTTAAACTTTACATAATTGTATTAGTTTTGCCAAATATCAAAATGAATCCGCCACAGGTATACATGTGTTCTCCATCCTGAACCCTCCTCCCTCCTCCCTCCCCATACCATCCCTCTGGGTGTTTTCTAAGTGTGTGTGTGTCTGTGTGTGTGTTAGTGACTCAGTCACATCCAACTTTTTGTGACCCTAGGACTGTAGCCCCACCAGGCTCCTCTGTCCATGGGATTCTTCAGGCAAGAATACTGGAGTGTGTGGCCATTCCCTTCTCCAGGGGATCTTCGTGATTCAGGGATCGGACCCATGTCTCCTACACTGCAGGCAGATTCTTTACCATCTGAGCCACCAGGGAAGCCCTTCCTTATCATAAATGTTATTTCCAGCTGAACTCACGGATAATGTGCTTTGAAGTAGCAGTCCTTAGGAGAACAGCACCTCACTACCCTCTTTTCAGCTCTGCTGCTACTGCTGCTAAATCGATTCAGTCGTGTCCGACTCTATTCGACCCCAAAAACGGCAGCCCACCAGGCTCCCCCGTCCCTGGGATTCTCCAGGCAAGAACACTGGAGTGGGTTGCCATTTCCTCCTCCAATGCATGAAAGTGAAAAGTGAAAGTGAAGTCGCTCAGTCATGTCCGACTCTTCGCAACCCCATGGACTGCAGCCTACCAGGCTCCTCTGTCCATGGGATTTTCCAGGCAAGAGTACTGGAGTGGGGTGCCATTGCCTTCTCCACTTTTCAGCTCTAGAGATAAGCATCTCTCCTGGGGACAAGCACGGGTCTCCAAAGCAGGAGCAGCAGCTCCGCTGTTCTCACCCAGGAGAGAGCTGAGGGTGTCCTCAGAGCTACACACAGCAGCGCTCTGATTCTGCAGATAATTTTTAACACTGTTTATGTGGAATAACGATCTCAATAGACAATAGGTCATATCAGTGCTGGTTGCTATTTGAAGAAGATTCCTCAAAAAATGACGTTTTTATTAACAAAGCCTTTGTATTCCCATTTAAAACAAACTGAAAAGTTATCTAGTTCTACCGTACAGTTGCTTTCTTTTGTACCAAAATGTTACATATTTTTAAAAGAGGGATTCTTAAGATGAGACTATTTCCAAAGAAATAAATGCTATGGTCTTTGACTTACAAATTATCCTCACCTACATATAGATATGGATTTGTGCTTTTCTATCTCTTTAAAAATAGATACTACTCACTAAAAATAGTGAGAAGGAGAAGATTGGAGAAGGCAATGACACCCTACTCCAGTACTCTTGCCTGGAAAATCCCATGGACGGAGGAGCCTGGTAGGCTGCAGTCCACGGGGTCGCTAAGAATCGGACACGATTCAGCGACTTCACTTTCACTTTTTGCTTTCGTGCACTGGAGGAGGAAATGGCAACCCATTCCAGTGCTCTTGCCTGGAGAATCCCAGGGACGGGGGAGCCTGGTGGGCTGCCGTCTATGGGGTCGCACAGAGTCGGACACGACTGAAACAACTTAGCAGTAGCAGCACTAAAAATAATACATGAAGATAAATTATCTACATATTTGTAATTCTTCAGAAATCTGCACATGTTCTAATAAAAAATTCTTGGCAAAAATACACCAACTGCCCATTAAATAGATTTAGAAAAATACACCAACTATTACTGGATTGATTCTAATATGATTACTTGAAGCATAAACAATGGATTCCACAAAACTTCCAGGTAGAGATTTTTTCCAAAATATTATATCGTAAAATAACTTAGGAAGTTTTCAAGTAGATATTTGCACAACCATATGTACAACTATATATACTAGCTAGACTCCTAATAGCTAATGACCTAATATATCCATTATATTCTTTGGACTGAATTCTGTTCCTCCCACTGCACTTGTTTCTCCTGCTGGCCTCAGAGGTAGAAATGCCATGCTGTGTACTTAAGGCCTTTCCTGTGTGCCTATCCCTAGCTCTTGCTAGAAGCAAATATCCGTCTAGTTGAAGTATCTAGTAGTTCAATAAAACAGCAGAGTAAAAAGGAGGATGGAATTTTATATCCACAAGGCTCAAATACAGAAGAACTTTCTTTCACTTATTTATGCTGACTCAACCCAAACATATTCATATCTGAGGGTATTCATGAAAAGTATATCTTACATCAACAGTTCTGGAGGATTATCTTTCTTGTAAAGTATTTCTATTCACATCTACATATATATCCCTGAAAGCCCAAGAATTGGGAAATGGCAAAAAAAAAAAAAATCATGGAGGCATATGCTGCATGTATTAGCCACCCTAAATCAGACTGCAACAGTGTCTTTTTGTTTACTGCCAAGAGCTGATATCTGATTTGTATTGGGCCAGCAGCATCACCATCATATGTACTTTAATTCACCAATAATCTTGCCAGTAGTCTTCCTCCCCCAGCTTCCACATGGCACAACGTCTAAGTTTTGTTCTGCTGTCGTGGCAAAGTAAAATCTATTTTTTACTGAGCTTCGCACAAAGACCAATAGGTCTCGATTGGCTTGCATTCCACTGTTGAGAAGAAAAACATATAAAGGAACTGCTTTGGTGCTCTTATCTAAGGAAAAATACGGAAAATTTAAAGAGGCTGGCTGCGACAAAATAAAGTGGCAAGAGTTCTTCAAGCGGGGAAGGTTTTATATTAGCAATTCATTGCCTCCAGTCTAGGATTAAATACAACTCCCTTGAGTCACATAACAGCATGTGGTCCTATATCCCACAGCATCCTTGGAGCGGGACCAGGAAACTCTCGTGGGCAGCTCTTCCTCAGTCCTCTAGCTGGGTTCTCTCAGCTACTCTTCTAGAATCAATGATTGCCTACTTCTCTGCTACTGAAACTGAAAGCTGTTCATTATCCTAGTATGAACATGAGTTTACCCCACTAGAGTGAATGTGAGTCTGTAAAATTAATATGCCCAGTGCTGCATACACTTTGGTCTGCAATTCTGGGGGGCTGCCCTACTGTGTGTGCACTGCAGTGCTTGAGCTGGAACAGCCACACTCTCTCAACACTGGGGCTTCTTAGAGACAGTTCTGAGTAGAAGTCACCACATCCTTCTTTATTCATTTGTTTACACATAAAAATCAGCTCACCTATTGAAAACACACAAGGACAACAGTCTTTTTTTAAAGGGTTCTATAATTTTACAAGATCTAAAAGTTATAAGTATCTGACAATTTTGAAATTTGATGCTCACTGGACCTCCACTATTTTTTTTTTCTTTTTTTTTTTGGACCTCCACTATTTAGAGCAACCTTGTTTGAGTTCAAGATTAAGTGTGATACAACTTTCTAACTAATCCTGACCTTTGTTTGAAACTGACTTCTCTTGGGTCTCCTCCAGAGCTGTAAGACTATAATTAACTTTGGCAGATTCCAAAACCCCTATAACTTTTCATGTCCCATGACTTCGGAATACTAGTTAGTGAATATTTTTCTACTGTTTTTGGAAAAGGTCTTAGATCTGTGCTCAAGATTTATTTTTAAAAAGTAGGGGAAAAAAATAAAATATAATTCTATTTGTGTTACAATTTCTATTATAACTCTTAATATTGGTTCTTTCTAATTGGGTCAGAGTTTAAATAATTTTAATTTGGTCGAAATGAAATATATGTTTTGTATTTGATCCTGAAAGCCCACTTCGCTCCATTTTAAGACACATAGGAGCAGACCACAACAATTTTTAAAAACAGATGTAAAAAATTAAATATTATGATGGTTAACTCTGACTTCTTTACTGAGATCCAGATCTATACTTTCCATTGCCTATAAATGGTATCTATGAGCATGGCTTAAATAATTTAAACATATGTCAATATCTATCACATTATAGAACTGCCTTTCTTCTACAGAAAGAGTGTTTTCTGACTCTACTACCCTGGGATAACTATGTTTCTCTAAATATGAGATGGGAAAGGAAAAGAGAATTAACATTTGTTGAATGTTTTGAGTCACTTACATAATTCATTCATTCTACAAATATTTCCTGCACGTCTCTTACATGCCAAGCTCTGTGCCAGGCATATAGGACACCTGATGAGCGACACAGACAATTCAGAACAGGATACAGACATTGAACAAATAATCACACACAAAATAATCTATGTTCATGTATAATACATGTTATGAAAGCAAAGTACAATGTGTCATCAGAACATACAACTTGATGACCTGCACTAGTCTGGTCTTCAAAGTCCTCTAAGGAAATGGCATTAAAGCTTGAAACCTGAAAGATCAGCTGTTATCCTGGTAGGAACTGCATCTTTATGTATAAGATAGTGAAGAAGTCATAAAGCAGACTGGGAAGGAGCATCCAGAAATGAAGAAGAAACACAACAGAGTGTAGTAAAAAAAACCTGAAAGAAGATGGTGTTTCAAGAAAAAAGATGAGCTCTCTTTGAGGAGAACACCCCAAAGTTCAAATGACTTAAGAGAAAAGGAGGTCTATCAATTTCGGTTGGCAAGGGAACTTCCCTGACAGTCCAGTGGTTAAGACTCTGTACTTTCACTGCAGGAGGCATGGGTTTGATCCTTGGTCAAGGAACTAAGATCATTTAGCATGACATGGCCAAAAATAAAATTAGTTGGCAAGGAAAAGATGGGTGAAAATCAGAGGAACACTCCATCCACTGCATAAGAAGAAAAAGGAGAAAGGGGTACTAATGTTGACAGCTTATAAATCTGTTGGTAAGGTGATAAAAATTCCTTCTGATAGCTTTTACTTTCTCATTAAAGGATGAAATTATCAGCTGCAGGAAATGAGGGGCTAAAAGAAGCAGGGTATGGAAGAGTAAGGACAGAAGTCAAAGTATAAAACAGTTACTGAGTGGAAGGCAAACTTTCTAGAGATACAAGGTAGTACTCCTAGGCAATGCTGATTATGTATTTGAATTTTATCTTGAATTTAAAGTAAAGCCAGTCACCCCAGCTAAGTAATTTTCTCCAGCAACAAGAGTTGAGAATTTGTCAGGTGACTATGGCAGAAGAAAAGATTGGCAAATGAACTGAAGGTATTTTCAAGGGAAGGAGTATTACAATAGATCATGAAATCTCAGGTAGGCAAGGAGGTTAGGGTTGAACAATATTAGTAAGTGGTATATGATGAATAGGCAGTCCCAGGGGAGCAAAATTATAGCAATGATGACACTAGAGCAAATCTGCTGGGATGAAAAGAGATGGCAGGCAAAGAAGGGTGTACTTGAAATTAGGATTACAGAGCTGGCACTATTGCTAGATGGCAAGGTGCAGAATGTGCCCCTGGAACTAGATGGCTGGGGCAGAACAAACAGGTTAGTGAAGTAAAGAAGTCAGTGCACTAAATGAGTGATCTTTATCATCAAAGTCATCAAAATGGCAACAGAGATGGGTGCATTATGGAACATGTACAGATAGAGCTTAATGGAGGATAGGCAATTTATCACTAGACCTTCCAGAAATCAGCTTCACTACCCTTCTAAAAACAGATAGTGAAACATGTCTGGATTCTAGCCCTAGGACTACATTCTCTCTTCCCAAAATTATAAGTCATGAAATGGATACTTTATTGAAAATCTAAAGGATATTATTATTCCTAGTGCATTAAAAAAAACCAAAAAACAGACAAGAAAACAGAACCCTAGTGTCCTGATTTCAATGATGAAAAAACACTTTTATTTTTAAATATTTGTTTATTTTATTTATTTATTTGGCTGTACCAGGTCTTAGCTGTGGAACAAGGGGTCTTCAGTCTTCGTGGAAGCATACAGGATCTTTAGTTGTGGTATGTGAACTCTTAGTTGGTGCATGTGGGATTCAGTTCCCTGATCAGGGATTGAACCTGGGAATCTCAGCCACTGAACCACCAAGGAAGTCCAGAAAAATTTTTAAAAGAACAACAATGCATCTCTTACAGAATCAGGAACCATGCTGATCTACACCATTAAGTAGGTCTATACCATTGAGGCAGAGTTCAGAAAATGCCTTGATAAAAGGATGGACTTTTATGATCAGACACAGCTGGATGTGAATGTAGGCTCCATGCCTTACTATTCATGTAACTTTTAATATCTAAAAACTGGTATCTTTTTAGATACCAGATCAGCACAATTACTGAGAGAATTCAATAATAAACATAAAATACCTTTCACAGTACCTAGCACACAATGGGGAGAAGGCAACAGCACCCCACTCCAGTACTCTTGCCTGGAGAATCCCATGGATGGAGAGACTGGTGGGCTGTAGTCCAAGGGGTCGTGAAGAGTGGGACATGACTGAGCGACTTCACTTTCACTTTTGACTTTTATGCATTGGAGAAGGAAATGGCAACCCACTCCAGTGTTCTTGCCTGGAGAATCCCAGGGATGGAGGAGCCTGGTAGACTGCAGTCCATGGGGTCGCTGAGGGTCGGACACGACTGAAAGCCTTCACTTTCACTTTTCACTTTCACGCATTGGAAAAGCAAATGGCAACCCACTCCAGTGTTCTTGCCTGGAGAATCCCAGGGATGAGGGAGCCTGGTGGGCTGCCGTCTATGGGGTCACACAGAGTCGGATACGACTGAAGCGACTTAGCAGCAGCAGCAGCAGCAGCACACAATGGCCCATAAACGTCAGATTTAATTTTGCCTAAGATTCACTGGGAATCCCAATCCTTCATTTGTAAAGACCATTTAATGAGTAAGAGAAGCAATATTTTCCCAAGGCTGCTTGCCACCTGCAAGAACTGTGGTACCTACCATAAGTAGGCAAAATAATAGGATTTTTTTTAAAGTGCCTGACTCTGCTATTTTACTTCAAGTTCACAAAGCTAATTTCTGTCCTGATGTAGGAAGTCCATTTGAACTATTATGTACATTTCCAAAATTTGAAGAATCAAAGTTAGCAAGCCAGAATGATCATATATGTGGCCATTATATTAATAATAAGCATTAGTGCAAGTTCAGTTCAGTTCAGTCACTCAGTCGTGTCCGACTCTTTGTGACCCCATGAATCGCAGTATGCCAGGCCTCCCTGTCCATCACCAACTCCCGGAATTCACCCAGACTCATGCCCATAGAGTCAGTGATGCCATCCAGCCATCTCATCCTCTGTCGTCCCCTTCTCCTCCTGCCCCCAATCCCTCCCAGCATCAGAGTTTTTTCCAATGAGTCAATTCGTCGCATGAGGTGGCCAAAGTACTGGAGTTTCAGCTTTAGCATCATTCCTTCCAAAGAAATCCCAGGGTTGATCTCCTTCAGAATGGACTGGTTGGATCTCCTTGTAGTCCAAGGGACTCTCAAGAGTCTTCTCCAACACCACAGTTCAAAAGCATCAATTCTTCGGCAAGAGAGTATGGTAAATTGATTAAGGACTGCTGCTGCTGCTACGTTGCTTCAGTCGTGTCCGACTCTGTGCGACCCCATAGACTGCAGCCCACCAGGCTCCTCCGTCCATTGGATTTTCCAGGCAAGAGTACTGGAGTGGGGTGCCATTGCTTTCTCCGTGATTAAGGACATATGAGTTTAAATCTCAGCTCTGTCCCTCTTTGCTTATGTTGCCTTGGGCAAGTTACAATACCCATTCCCAAACCAACACTGGCTACCCCATCAGGTTATTATAAGAATTTAAACAGTAATTCACATAAAGAATTTGGTGCACAGCCTGGTATTTAATCACTCATTGAATGCTAGCTAGTAGTACTAGTTATATATAAACAAGCAAAAAGTTCAGAAAATACTTTATGCAAATTTAAGAGCAGTTTATGAAACAGAAGAGAAAATTTTCCAACAAAAAAAAATCTGTGAGTTTGAGGATAAAAATCTGCCAAATTTTTCCTGGAGATACAAAGTTAATTTAGATTATTATATTTAGTTTGGGGGGAACTGCATAAAAAATAGAATTTAGAAATCATATTGGTATTATGCTCACACAAAGGCAAACTATTCCACAATAAAATGATGCACATAACTAAATGGGTAAATCTCAAAAGCATTATACAAAAACAAGAGCAGCCAGTCACAAAGAGTATGTGCGGTATGATTCCACCTGCATGAAGCTGAAGAACAAACATTAATCCATGGTAATCAAAATCAGACCTGTGCTCAACTCATGGTGGGGTGGGTGACTGAGTTGGCACAAGGGAATTCTCAAGGGAGATGGAAATGTTCTTTATCTTGATCTGGGTGATAGAGACACAGGTATATATATTTGTGAAAGTTCAATATGCCATACACTTAAGAATTCTGCATTTTACTGTAAGTAAATTAACATATGAATTCCTTTCATTTTTCCATAAATTGAAGTGTGTCATGACTTAGCAGCTGTTCATTACGTGTTTAATATTTATTTCCTAAACATATACATTAGGCAAAGAATATATTAGATTTTATTCTGGATTAGAGCTGTATATGGAAAATGCAATTAAGTCAATTGGTGAACTCAGGTAATATAATAAAGCTTTAAAAAGCAAAACTAACATTTGCTCAATTTAGCTGAAAAAACAAACCTCAAATATTGCAATAAAGGTCTCAATTCATAGTAATTTGCACTTTGTAAAAGGGAATTGCTTAAGATTGAGGGAACTAACGTTATATTAAAAAGAAAAGGAAATTTAGTTTTATTTCTTTAGTATTTCTATCTTTGGAAATTTTTAAATAAACTGCCTTTCAGAAGGTTTCTGGATCCAAGAGTCATTCGGGATACACAAAATGTAGAGAACCAATGCAACATGCCTGTTTTCTCTTGTGAGATCTGAAATGCTAGTTTTATGCTGTACAGGTACTCTAAAGTAGTCAATTAAGAAGGAATTCCCTAGTGGTCCAGTGGTTAGGACATCAAGTTTTCACTACTGAAGCCCAGGTTCAATCTCTGGTCAGGGAACTAAGATCCCTGCAAGTCATACGGCATGGCCCAAAACAGCAAAGGTCAATTAAGAGAAAAGCAAAGTAGGTCTTACAGGACACCATGCATCTACCCGATGCCAGCCACACAGAAAAGAGGTGGGAGAAAAGTGCAATCAGCTGTTCACTCCTTCACTCCCTCCCTGTTCGTGGCATTGAGTATGCCAGTACAAGGGTGGTCATCACATCTGTGATGAATGGTTGGGGCGGATGGACTAAAGAGTTTATTGGTAGATGGACGATGAAGTTTAAGTGTTGAGGATCTGGGAAAACAATGGTGCCACATATTAAAACAAAAGTTGCAAGGGGTAAAATTTTAATGAAAAGAAAATTATTGAATACATACCCTTTGAAGTACAAACAGATTGCCCAGGTAGAAATGTTTACTGGAGGTGAAACATGTAGCATCCAGCCTATGTCGCTGGATGACTTCCAAGAGGAAGAACTCATTGTAAGGAGCAGAGGCCAAGCCTAGAACCTTGGGGAACGCCCACAGCTAGGGGACAGGAAGAGAAGAACTAGGACAATTCGGGTAATAGCCCAGGGAGAAGGATTCTTAGGAATGAGTATTCATCCAAAGTGTCCAATACTGAAAACAGTGAAAAAAGCATATATTTGTAAGTAAGTAAATAAGCGTTATTTGCTCAGTCATGCCCGACTCTTTGCGACCCATGGGCTACAGCCTATCAGGCTCCTCTCTCCATGAGATTTTCCAGGCAAGGATACTGGAGTGGGTTGCCATTGCCTTCTCCAGGGGATCTTCCCAACCCAGGGATCAAACCCGGGTCTCCTGCACTGCAGGCAGATTCTTTACTGACTGAGCTACAGGTAAGCTACTATGTAATTACAAAATACTATTTTTATCTATCCTAATTTTATTTTCAAATAAAGGGTCGAAGTTACCACAAATTAATTCAGACTTTATAGTGAACAAACATTGCACCAAAGGACAAAAAAAATTGGAATCCTTCCCCAGGTTAGTAGGAAATAAATTGAAAAATACCCTGATGCTGGGAAAGACTGAGGGTAGGAGGAGAAGTGGGCAACAGAGGATGAGATGGTTAGATGGCATCACTGACTCAATAAACATGGGTTTGAGCAAACTCAGGGAGATAGTAAAGGACAGGGAAGTCTGGCATGCTGCAGTCCATGGGGTCACAAAGAGTCAGACACTTAGAAACTGAACAAAAACAAATTTGGAGAAGGAAAGAGAGAGAATGGGTCCATACTCCCCAAGCTAGGCATTGGTTAGCTCAGTAGGAGGAGGTTGGCTGTTGCAGGGCAGAGGGTGGGAGGTCAGGGCGGGGTGATGGCCAGGGCAGCCCTAGCAGGTCCAGGAAGTCAGGTATCGCTAGTTACTCAGCTCCTTAGAAGCACCTCTAAGGTGCTTCTGAAGCACCTTTGAAAAACTACCAGAAAGGCGTTAGCTAAAACTGCAAGAGTATCCAACTCGTGTGTGTGTGTGTGTGTGTGTGTGTGGTGTATGTGTGTATGTGTGTGTGTGTGTTAGTCGCTCGGTGGTGTCCAACTCTTCGCAACCCCATGCACTGTAGCCCGCCAGGCTCCTCTGTCCACGGAAGTCCCGAGGCAAGAATACTGGAGTGAGTTTTCATTCCCTTCTCCAGAGGATCTTCCCAACAGGGATCGAATCTAGGTCTCCTGCATTGCAGGCAGATTCTATACTGTCTGAGCCACTAGGAAAGCCCAGCAGATATTACTCATGTTTCCCTAATTTGAAAATATACCAGAAATAAATATCAGAACTCAGCAATCAAAATTATCTGATTTTATATTTAAACACAGACCCAGAATAACAGGTTAAGTAATTTGGTCATGCTCATACACTTAATTAGTGTCAAAATTTACTAATTATCATCACCTCATTGGGAAAATGTAGTTTTCAAATACAAAAGTCCATAAATTGGTCACCATCACCAAGTGGAAAACTGGGGCAAGGGAGGGGGATTCTTTTTCAGAACGGTTTTAATAAACAATTTATCTTTTCACTGCACCATTTGAATACCTGCCTTAATTTTCTGGGTTGATTTGACCAGACCAAGTGACTCAGCAGAATAGAACTAAAATTGTTTTTCTCCATATTCCATGTTATGAAAACTAGAGAGAATGCACCCCTTATTATGATAGTGGATTTACAAGAGCAAAATACACTCATAAACTGGAAGCTGCTCAGACAGTCATTATCTCCAAAAAAAAGAAGACTGCTAGGCTTTGAGGCAAAGGATAAATTAACTGGAGTGAAAGAATTGCTTTTCCAAATTCCAGACGTAAACAGCTTGACACTTTTGAAAGAGGGGTTATGAGGGTTACAGTGTTTTTGTGTCTTCCTCATGTCTTTTATCATAATCAACTTCAGCTGTTACATGACTCCAAAGCATGACATTTTGAGTGTGAACAGATTTTATTTTCTTCCTGGAACATGTGACTCTGTCAGTGTGTTTCTCCACAAGCAAGTGAGCTTGGTTTTGCCTGTCTCCTTGTTTTTATCACTCCCATTATACCAGGGAACAGGAAAACATTCCTCTTTTATAAAGAGGAACATAAACACTGAACACAGGAACAACATATTCACTCTCGCTTTTACACATTGAACTATATTTGTACTTAATTCATAGTGTCATTAATGTCTTCTCTCTTTCACACAGTGAAGTGCTATACTATTCTAACCATAAGTTCTAGACAAATTGATAGAGCATGCACGTACTTGGCCTGAAATTTTGACTCACTGAGTGCTCCATGTACAACACAAATGAGCTTTTCAGTTTGTTTCGAGCAACCGTAACAGGAGTAATCCTCAAAATAGCACCACTGTCGGACACCAGGGATTTCCAGCTGATTTTACGACACTATAAACACTCTCAGTTGCATTCAAAAGCAACATAATTCTAAATAAAGCATTTTAATTCACTTTTGTTTTTAAAAGCTAACTGTTTGAGGTACCTTTGATGCACACTGCCTTATGTCAAATACTTGTCACTCTGATAAGATACAGTGGAAATCAACAGTGAAACTGCTCCAGTCTAATGAAAATTGATGCTTCAAACTTATTTACAACTTAATAAAGATTCCACTTCCATATATGACAACTTACAGACCAAATCAGTACAAATTACTATTTCAAGAAAGTAAAAAAGAACTAGTTGTAGTTACAATGCTTTTGCATTGTAGAATGCAAAATGCTTTTGCAGAAACAAACGCAACATTAGTCATACTTGCTTTAAAAAAAAAAAGGAGAAGGAAAAAACCTAGAAATGATGCAAATTTCCAGGACCCTTAGAATGAATAAATGAAGAGTGGCATATTCGTATGATAGAATACTATACAGTAATTAAAAACTTCTGCTATAGACAGCATAATGAGTATTATGAGGAAGGCACACACACAGACACACTTCTATATGTATATAATGATGCCTCTCATCAAAGTTGAAATCAGACAAAATTATTCTTGCTGCTAGAACTTCCGCCAGAGGTTACCTCTGGGAAGAAAGGTGGGATCAGTGACTTGGAGGTAGCACAAGGAAGTGTTTCTGGTGATGGTACCCATCTTGATCTGTGCAGTGGCCACATAAGAGTGTTTACTTTGTGAAAATGCACTGGGATGCATGCTTAGGATTTGTTCCTCTTCTGCACATATGCTATACTCCATTTAAGGGTTTATTTTATGGAAAGATGGAGTAAGTAGACTCCATCCCATCTCTCCCACTGAACGCAGTTATAAAACAGAATTTGAGAAGTAGCTCCTCAAGGACTCTGAAAAGTAAACAGGAGTAGAAAGTTTGAGAAAGAAGCCCAGCACCATCAAACTGATGGTGCATTTGCCATTCTTTCCACTTCTAGTACCTTCCCGCCTGGTTTCAACACAGCCTGGAAGTAGATATCATGCAGACAGTCCTCTAGAAAAAGCCCTCCGGTTCTAACTCAGGAAGTGGGAAGGGGTCTCCTAACACTCCAGTGCTTCCATCCCATCTGTGAAGCAATCCTGGGTCAGTGGTGGCAGCAGCAGCTGCTGCAAGGGAGGTCCTCAGACGCCTAGAACGCTGCCGGAGGAGAGCCCTCCTTTCCGACTGGGGCGAGCCCCAGTGCTCTGTCCTCACTGGGCCCCCGATACGCAAGAAGTCACAGGAAGTACATCACAGAGTGGGATACACAAAGCCCCAGCCTTCTGGCCAAAGATCCAAAAGGGGGAGCCCCCCAAAATTGAAGAGTACTGAGACAATTATGGAGAGGGAGGAGCTTGGGAAATGATCCCATGGAAATATTTATGAACTGCTGGGCTCACTCCTGGGTATGCTGACTCTGACACTAAAAAGTATACAATGGACTTTGAAAACTGATCTATGGTACAAATCACTGCCCTGATCTCACACTGGCCACTGAATAGTCCGCACACATGGGATAGGCCTGAAAGGCACCACAAATGCCTTTGCAAACCAGTCTTCAGAAGACTAGTCAGAATTTGCAGCCTAAATCGAGTTAGGTTGACTGCCGCCAGAACAAAAAAAATAGCATCATTCTCCATATGATCTTAAAGACCCAAAGTCTTAGGACATAATATTCAAAATGTCCAGGATATAAGAAAAAACTATTCTGCATATAAAGAACCAGGAAAATCTCAGTTTGTATGGGGAAAAAAAATCAGATGACACAAATGTTGAAATTATCCAACAATGACTTTAGGCAGTTTTCTAAAAATTCTCCGAAAAGTAAATGGTGAATACCCTTGCAATGAAGCAGATGATAGAAAGACTCAAAGAAACTCAAGATATCATAAAGAATCAAGAGAAAAATCTTAATTTAAAAAATTATAATAACTGACAATTTAAAATACACTGGATGAGTTCAGCAACAAAATGGAGATAACAAGGAAGAAGTCAATAAACCTGAAGGAATACAAACAGAAATTATCCAACCTAAAGAATAGAGGAAGACTGGAGGAAAATGAACAGAACCTCTGGGACCTATGGGAAATACCAAAAGATCTAAAATTCATATAACCATATACTCACAAGTAAAGAGAATGTGTTATAAAAGTAAATATTTGAAAAAAATAACTGCTGGAAGTTTCCCAAATTTGAGAAAAGGTATAAACTTACAGATACAAGAAGTTAGGTTAACCCTGAATAGTATAAACCCAAAGAAATCAACGTCTAAATATACTGTAATCAAACTGCTGAAAACTAAAGACAAAGAAAAAATTATTGAAAGCAGCCAGAAATCTGATGCATTACTTACAGGAGAACAATGATTTCAATGACAACCAATTTCCCATGAGAAACAGTGAGGACAGAAATAATTGAAATAGTATAAATGAATTCTATATCCAGTGAAAATATCCTTCAGGAATGCATATGAGATAAAGACATTTTTATATGAAAGAAAACTGATAGAACTGGCTGCCAGCAGAACTGCTCTAAGTATAAAGGAAGTTCTTCAGACATAAGGAAAATGATACCAGAACGAAGCCTAGGACATCAGGAAAGAAGGTGGAACAATAGAAATTATAAACATCTGTATAAATACAGTAGGCCATTTTTCTCCTCTTGAGCTATTTAGACATATTTATGTTTGAAACAGACATTAATGGTTGTAAGAGAAAGCATAACATTGTCCTATGGAAAGATATATATCACACAGACACATACGTGGGTGTGTTTGTGTGTGTGTATACACTCACACTCACAAGGGTGAGAGAGAAGGATGGAGAGATGCATTCCAATAACCCAAGAGAAAGCTAGGAAATAGGAAACAGGAATGAAAAAGGGAGCGAACATAAAACAAATAAAATAAAGGCACTAAACGCAAACATATTAGTAATTACAGCAGATGTAAATAATCTAAACATACTAATCAAAAGGCAAAGATTGACAGAATGGATAGAAAACCAACACCAACCTAAAAACCAATTACATTACGTCTAGAGGAAATTTATTTAAAACAGAATGATACAGATATGTTAGAAGAAAAAGAATAGAAAAAGATATACCTTGCAAACATTGACCAAAAGAAAAGTGGAGTGGCTATATTAACACAAAACAAAATAGACTTAGAAAAGAGAAAAATTACCAAAGATAAAGAGGAACAGTACATCATTGGGTCAATTCACCAATAAGACATAAAAATAGTAAATGTATACACACAAAATAGTATCACATTTGACTTCATGGAACAAAACTGACAGACTGAAAAGAGAAATAGAAAAATTTACAATATTTGGAAACGTAAACACTTCTCTTACAGTGATCAACAGACGTAGTAGACAAAAAACTAACAAGAATCAAATAATCTACTTGACATTTAAAGAACATTCCACCCAACAATTGCAGAATACATACTTCCCAAGTACTCATGAAGCATTCACCAAGATAGTGCATATACTGGGCCATATGATAAACCCTAACAAATTAAACAACTAAAATCATACAAATTATATTCTTTGACTATAATGGAATTTAGAATACAAATTAATAACATAAGAACAGAAAAAACTCCAAACAGCACCAGATTTAACAATACAATCCTAAATAATGCATGAGTCACAGAGGTAGTCTAAATGGAAATTATAAAACATTTTGAACTGAAGAAAAACCAAAATAAAACCTTTCAAAATTTGTGAAATGCAGCTAGAGCCATTCTTAGATGCAGAGCAACTGGAACGCTTAAGTGTTGCTAGTGCAACAGTGAACAGTCATTTTGGAAACAGTTTGGCAGTTCTTTTATAAAGTTCAACATACCCTTACCATTTAACCCAATAATCCTATTCATAGATATTTACCCTAAAGAAATGAAAACTTATATTTACACAAAAACCTATACACAAATGTTTATAATAGCTCTATCTATGATTGCCAAAAGCTAGAAACAACCCAAATATCCTTTAAGACATAAATGGACAAGCAAATGGTAATATATCCAAGGAATAAAACGTTTAGCAGCAAAATGGAATGGACTACTGATACATGCAAAAACTTAGATAAATCTCAAAGATATTTTGCTGTGTGAAAGAGGCCAGTGTCCAAAAGTTACATACTCTATCATTCCATGCACACTACAATCTCAAAAAAAAACACAAAAGCATAGCAATGAAAAACAAAAGCATAGCAATGAAAAACAGATTAGTGATTGCCAGAGGTTAAGGGTGGGAGAAGCTTGTAATCATAAAGGAATAGGATGAGCTGAATTGAGTTTTTTGTTTTGTTTTTGTTTTTGTTTTGAAGTTATGGAACTGTTCTGTATCCTGATTGTGCTGGTGGTTACACAAATTTAAATATGTGTTAAAATTCAAAGAACTGTATACCGAAATAAAAGATCAAATTTTATCATTAATTTAAAAAATAAAATTAACACAAACAAAGGAACGTTTTTATAAGTTTACATTTAATATGTGGGGCACTATACAGTCCATGGAATTCTCCAGGCCAGAATACTGGAGTGAGTATCCTTTCCCTTCTCCAGCAGATCTTCCCAATCCAGGAATAGAACCAGGGTCTCTTGCATTGCAGATGGATTCTTTACCAACTGAGCTAATAGGGAAGCCCATGCAGGGCACAAACGTCCCCAAATGAGGTTTAAATATCTAGGTAACATCAAGACTAGTCTGCTGACCACAAGCGAAAACCAGATATCTTTCTGGTATACTCACCACTGCTTGCTCCTCTACAGTTTCCATTACTGGAATCCATAGGAAAATCTGAAAGGAGATGATAGAGTACAGTAAGAGTCATACCATTCATTATTATTTCAAGAATTCTCATACTAAAATCTAATTCAGTCACAAGCTGATTTGGATAACAACCCAGGTGTCTCAAAGAAATGGATTCCTATTCGCGTCGTGAGGTTGACACTATCTTTTGTAGGTCAAATAAGGACAAGATGCATTCTTTCATGTGATTGAAAGCTGATATACTCTTGAATCCTTGTCAACTGTGGATACATTTCTGGATTTAATAAAGTTTTTGAGTTTCATGAAAATTTCCAACAATTAAGCATATACTAGGTACTCACCCAACACTTTTCGTGATGGCTACAATAACTAAATACACCTTTTCAATAATAGATGTATCACACTTTACTGGCATACATTTTAATTCTTAGTGCTTAAGGAAAATGTGCAGAAAGTGTTCCTGTGCTCCTGGTTAAGCGCACACTAAACGGGTGTTTAGCAGAAAGGAAATCTACCATCAAGGGACTACTCAAGCCAGTGCAATTAATAGACATAATAATAATTGGAAATTTGCCATTGACTCTTTTTAAGATCCCCAAATCCCAGAAAATGGTAACATGATTAATGGTAATGAAAATGGTGATTATGTTAAGTTCTTCTTTGTTCTAGTTAAGAAAGCAGCCTCTAATGAATAATACTGACTGCCCCAACAAAGCATTATGCTGTACATAATTATATGTTCTTAATCACATATAAGTGAGTACAATTCAGTACACTTACACCAGCATTTTCCATTTGCACTAATACCTTGTGTTAAATGAGTTTAATGCCTCTGTTTATCCTAGTAGAAAATAATGTTCTTCCTCTGTCCTTTTTCTTCATAGGTCATATCATGAATAAATGAAACCAGAAGGTATAACACCAGTTTAAAACAACAACACTCAAAACTACAATTAATGGATTACTTTCCCAGGCTTAGTAATCATCAGCTGGTATTTTAAAATCTATATCCTAGGGAGTTCCCTGGTGACCTAGTGGTTAGGATTCTGGGCTTTCATTCCTGTGGTCAGGGTTCAACCCCTGGTAGGAGAACTGATATCCTGAAAGCTGTGCAGCGTGGCCAAAAACGAAAAAGAAAAAAATAAGAAAAGGACATCCCTGGTGGTCCAGTGGTTCAGAGTCCGCCTGCCAATGCAGAGGACAAGGGTTCAATCTCTGGTCCAGAAAGATTCTACACGCTGGGGGGCAACTAAGCCTGTGCACCACAGCTACTGGAGTGGACATGCTCAAGAGTCCACGCGCTGTATCTACTGAGCTGGGGCGCCCAGAGCCCACACTCCAAAATAAGAGAGACCACCGCAGTGAGAGGCCCACGCACGGCAACTAGAGCGCAGCCTCCCTGGACACAACTAAAGAAAGCCCACATGCAGCAGCAGAGGCCTAGTTCAGCCCAAAATTAACAATAAATAAAAAATAAGGAAAAAGCTATATCCTAGGAAAATGTGCACATGATTTATACAAAGATGACCTCGCTGTGAATTAAAAAAGTATACTGTCCCACATGTAAAGTAATTGTTTAATGTCAACAGGTTCAAATAAAACTGAAAAAATTCTTCTCTCAGAAAATGAAAACCCCTTTAAAGCAGCTGATCCTAGGCGTTTGGTTTTCTTCTTTCATTCTTATTCATAGGAAAATGTTTCTACATTTTTTTAAAGTGCTTAGACATCAGCTGTTAGAATTAGAAGAGAGAAAGCCAAAGTTTTCTGATTCTAAATAATCCAAAAAAAGCCTGTTTTCAGAAAGTTAAACTTAGGAATTCTAACAAATTATCCTAAATTAAAATAGTAGGTATTACTAGCAGGTTTTAATGCCCCACGGATTTCAAGTAGGTGTCATAGAGGTTTCCAGAAGAAGAGTTCTAAGCAGGAGCTGGGGAAAAAAGAGAGGGTTTTCCAAATAGAAAATAGCACATGCCAGAGTCTGGGGTGAGAAACCAAAGCACTCGTGGAGTGGAGGGACCTACAAGTCTTCCAATGGGGCTAATAGAGCAAAGTAGACAGAAAGGAAACTAGAGGGGTAAGAAGGCATGAAATCATGAAAGCTAGTGGCAGATACCAGAAAATTTTAAACAATAGATTTGTATTTCAGAATGATCACCCTATTGGAACATGGAGGGGCCATACTGGAGGTCAGCAAGCCCATTATCATTCTAGCTCCACAATCCATGGAAGAAATGGTGAGGTCCAAACAAAGAAAGTAGCATTAGAGAAGAAGGGGAGGGAATTGTATTCAGAGTTGACCTAAAGCACCTGATACCGACTGAATGTGGGGGATAAAGAAAAGGTGGAAGCAAGGCTGCCTTCAGACCTGGAATATGGGTGGGTGTGCCCCTTAACAATATAGAAAATACTAGAAGAGAACAGACCTATGAAGGTAAGGAAATGAGTTCACTCTGGGGACTGCAGAGACGGAGGAGCTCAGGGATAGACAGAAGCGTACAGAATGTGTGTTCTCTCCTATCTCAGAAGTGCAGAGAAGTACTAATCTCTTATCCCTTGGAATTCATTGTCCAGAGTTGCCTTCCATTCTCTAAAGCCACATATAAATCAAAATACAATGAAAACAAAAGGGTTACTATAACTGAAATCTGATGGTCAAAGTGAAAGTCGCTCAGTTGTGTCCACCTCTTTGCAACCCCATGGACTATACAGTCCATGGAATTCTCCAAGCCAAGATACTGGAGTGGGTAGCCTTTCCCTTTTCTAGGGGATCTTCCAAACCCAGGGACTGAACCCAGGTCTCCTGCATTGCAGGTGGATTCTTTACCAGCTGAGCTACATGGGAAGCCCAAGAATACTGGAGTGGGTAGCCTATCCCTTCTCCAGCGGATCTTCCCAACCCATGAATTGAACCAGGGTCTCCTGCTTCACAGGCAGATTCTTTACCAACTAAGCTATCAGGGAAGCCCTTCTGATGGTCAAAAGACACCGATTCTCTGTACAGTTAACATCACCTGTTTCTTCATAAGAGAGGAAGTATAACTTAGAACAGGTCCTGGTTTGAATCTTCTATTAATAGTTTTATGGACTTGAATCACTTAGCTTCTCTATATCCCTCAGCTTCCCTTTCTGCAGATAGGAGTAATAGTACCTACCATGTAGTTATTACGAGAATTAAAGAAATTAATATGCATCACATACTAAGCAGCACATGCCACATACTAAGTATTGTTAGTTCTTATTCTCTGGCCAGTAATGATTCCTGGTCTGAGAATGATGTCTTCCCAATCACACTGCTGTTGTCTTACCCTTTATCATTCACTTCATATAGCTATTTCTTTTGCTCTTCACAGTCTCTATGTTAATGCCACACGACTTGCTCAAGGTATAACTTTTTTTTTTTTTTGCTGCACCATGCAACATATGGGATCTTTGTTCCCTGACCAGGGATCGAACCCACGCCCTCTGCAGTGGAAGCACATAGTCTTAACCACAGGACCACCAGGGGAAGTCCCTCAAAGTATACCATTAATGGCAAATCTGGGATTCCAACTAAGGGCCAAAACTCTAAAACTGGTTTTCTTTAAACTGAAGACATACGGCCAATTTTTAATCATTCAAAACTCTCTATCTATATGGTGGTAATTGGTCTCCTCTTTCCATACACCTAGTAGGAGAAAGGACAAATATAACTTAGTCAATTTTGCTATGTGTAGCAAGCAACTATTTAGAATTTTGTGGAAACAAGATAGAAAAGAATTATTAATATACAATTTGGAGACTACCTAAGATCCCATTACCACTGATAACTGTGTTAGCTATAAACATAATTTAATATCATTATATTCTAAGGTACTCCTTCCTAGCCCCATCCAGAGTGCCTTTCAAAACTTCACACAATGAAGTCTTACCCTAAAATTTCCATTTCCCCTTTCCATTCCATTTTCCTCCTCATATCACACTAAATAATTCTCCCTTCTTGCTATTTGGCCCCTCAAATATTTGTAGACCAGGGCTAAAGAAAAGGCTGCCTGTTCCCCAGAAAGTGGAGAAATGATTAAACAGCAGTGCATGCATGTGAAAGCTGGCGCAGCTCTGCCAGGCGAGAGAGGGCTGGGAGAACTGTGCTGCTCAAGAGCTGGGTGACAAAAAAGCAGCAGTGACTGAGGAGCGATTATAGAGCCCTTGGCATGGCAACCCAGGGGGCAGTATAATTGCGGTGAAATATCATACCATACATTTTCTTAAACACTCAATGTCTTCATTTCTGAGATAAACTGTTTGTAATTAACAGACATCCGTCAAGCTCATTCTTTATTCCTATTGCTCCCAAAGGGATTTGTTCTTGAGCCCGAGGTCCAGGTCAATTCGTGTAAAATGAAATACTAAGTTTATATTCAGAAGAAATAAGACTGGCCTACCCAGGGTGTTCTCAGTATGAAGCTTGTTTCCCAGAGTTGAACTGACAAAAGCTCTAAGCTCTATCTGCATTTACCAACAGACTAGGTTTGTCCAAATAAACAAAAAAATAAATCTTAATACCAATGATAATAATGGTAAAATAGCAATAGCAACAGCAGCAATTTGTTGAGGACTAACTATGCATGAGATACTACAGATGCTGTTTAACTCCATCTTCACCATCTCCATGGGATGTAGGCAGTATGTCCCCATGTCACAGATTAGAAAACTCTGCATTGGAGAGGCTATACAACTGCCCTATAGTAATAGCTGATATGAGGCAGAGTCAAGATTCAACATCTGGTCTTTCCCACTCCATTCCCACACCCTTTATTCATCATACAATATTAAATATTTGACTATTAACTGGGTGAATGACTAAACTGAATTGAAATCACAGATAAAGCAGGTGTACATGCAGTCACAGGTCTACAATAAATACAAAATGTAGAAAAAATAAATTTAATGTGAATTTATTAGTAATCATCAAGAGGATAGGATATATTCTGTATAAAAACCTGCTTGCCCTTAGTACTTCAAAACAAAAAGTAGACTGAAGCAATATCCCATTCAATAAAATTCTGCTTTGTAAAATGTCCTTAAACTTGTTGGTGGAGTCATAATACCCTACAAGGGAACAGATTTGTGTAAATGGTAGGATTTGAAAATCCTCTTGACATTGAAGGTATGTAAAAGGTGGTTCTATTTTATTCAGGGAGACCTCATTTTTATATTCTGCTAGATTCTAGGCATAAGACATAGGAACTCTTTTTATACTTAGAGGAAGGAAAAAAAAAATCCTGCTTCATGAACTATCATATCCCACTGAAGCAAGGCGCATATTGCATCGTAAATTAAACTGGCCACATGTGGTAGTTCTTAAGTAATTCCAGGTGCCTGATAGTTTGACCCAGCATAGGGAATGTAATTTTCAGCAAGCTGCAGCCTTGGAAGCCAGGGGACCCTTCAGGCTAGAATCCACCACTCCATTCCCTGCCCCCTCCCCTTCAGCTCCCTTCTGCCACCACAGTCTCTGATTCACATTGGGGGATAGGGGAAGGAGAAGGGAGAACATCACCAACAAACGGTTCCAACTGCCACCTACCCCTACTTCTTTTTCTAGCAAGGGCAACTGTCAGCAAAGCACATTACAGCCTTTTAAAGCAGCTTAGTAATCAGGTCCCATGGACTGACAAATTGTTTCCATGCATGTCTTATTCGAGTGCTTCAATGAGGCAATTGTTCTACATTTGGTCCACGATGATAGGTAATTCAGGGACACTTGAGGAAACTGCTCCCTATCCATACTGACCATGGCTTTTGAGAGCCACTAACTTTGCCAAACCTCTCTCAGTTGAGGTCCATCTCTAGGAGAGGTTTCAGAGCAGGAGGAGGAATGCATTTCAGTGTGAACCGTGGCCACCGCATTCCTAGCCCTTGGCCTGAGAGGAGTGTTTGCATTTAACTGATCTAAGTGCCTGACAGACCAGGGCAGCTCTTTCCCAGCATCTGTACAGCCTATAACATTAATGAGTATAAAAGCTCAAGTGCTCTTTTAGCCCAAAGATAAATAAGAAACACATTTCTTTGTGATTTGTTTAATCAGTTGTTGATTATTAAAATCAAGACAATAGGTATAGTCTAAGGTGATAAATTGAGGTGACCATCAAAAAAATCTGGAAATCTTTCTTTTCAGTTTGGTTTTGCAGCTATTTGTACTAGTACTTTTCCCCTCCCTAGTCCTCTATGTTAAGTGGGTCACTGTGCACAGAAAGCATTTCTTCCAAATCAATTCCTTGACCAAGAACTGTTCACCTAGGAATGGACTAAGGACATGAGCTTAGGCTGAACAAGTTGAGAGGCAAAAGAAGAAAAAGTTGATGCCCAAGAAATGAACAGAGAAGGAGGTACCTAAGGGCAGAGTTGATCTGGGGAGGGTGTGAAAGAGGACCAGTCATAAAAGATGGGGTTTATTTAAAGTATGTGAAGGGTGAAGTTTTCGAGTTTCGGGTAATTGGTAGGAATGACATTGAGTTAGAATTAAATGGACCATAATGAACTAGGTTTAGTTGGACTCTTAAGAGTTATGACTGTCCTAATTAGATCAAACACTAGTGAGAAAACAACTCGTGATTGATTCCATTTAACACAGAACTGTAATAAAGTTTTACAGTAGGGGAAGATTGAAAGGAATCTGTGGTTGATGCACACACAGAAAGGTACTGAAGACAAATTATTTGCAGAGCATAAGAGTGGGATAAGGGGTGAGATTAAAAATAACATTACATGAGTGTATGATGATAACATGCCTTAAATATAACTCCTTTCATCCATATGTCATTTACAAAATGACTTGAAGGCATGTGGGAATGTGAAAAGAGCCCAGCAATTTCACTTCACCAGCTTTGTGGCTGGAGCAAGTCTCAGAAGCTAATTAGCAGTGCATAGCAATGTTTCACAGCTATTTCAGTCTGGAATGGAAGAACAATTTATCTCATTGAAATGAGGGGAAAATTTAAGGTGAAGGTAATTGCTCAAATTGGATGTTGAGCAAACACATACCACTAACACCTGTGGGTTGGGGTAAGGTTACTGAAATTATCTTGGCATTTTTAATGATAAGAAGAAAACGGTGCTTCAGTTTTCTGTTTTCACCATACAGTCTTTACAAGTAGCTAAACACGAGGGATAGAGAAAACTGATGGCTGAGAACGCACAAACGTTCAGTGATTATAAACAAATAGCACCCTATATGTGGTTACTAGGACATGTAAAGAGCGGAAGTGAAGGGGCAGTGTTGAGCAGAAGTGTGATGGGAGTGGAATGAACTTGAGTGTTTTAGAAAGACAGATCGCCTGTACGAATAGACTTCATCGGTTTAGAAGGGAGGTGAGAAGAGAGAAAAAAAGGCACCGTGTTCGATAGAGGCGTAATTAAGACAGAGATTAAGCGAAGTGATCCGAATCCACAGAACCAGAGTAAATGGGAGTAACAAGGACTCCAAGAAGTGAGCGGTTGGAAGGCAGGGGAGTCGGGGCAGGCTGGGCAGTGTCGGACTCACCGGCTCCGTCGGCAGTGACGATGGCCTCCGGAGAGATGCACACGCCGCGGTCATAAACTGGCAGCTCCTCGCAGGCCAGGCTTTCCGGCCACGAGTGGCGGTACTTGATGAGGATGGGCTCACAGCCCTGCCGGGCCCGCTCGCACACAGACTTGCAGGGCTTGATGGGCTCGTGCTGGAAGTCAATGGTGCAGATGGGCGCGTACATAGCACAGAGGAAGAAGAGCAGATCCGGGCTGCAGTGGGTGCCCAGCAGACCTTCGAACTGCTCGATGGCCAGGATGGCGTTGGCCTGGGTGCTGTGGTGCAGGTGGTTGGGCATCTTAGTCATGTTCCAGGGCAGGGACTTGCACAGGGGAATGCGAACGGGCTCACAGGCGGCCGCCCGCGCTCCGGGCACGCGGAGCAGGCAGAGCGCAGCCAGGGCGAGTAGCCCGGCCGGCAGCAGCAGCATCCCGCCTCGGCTCCCGCAGACCATGATCTCGGCAGGATGGGGCACGGTGCAGCAGTGCGGAGAACGCCGAGAGGCCCGCTCCGCCGTGTCCTCCTCCCCGCCCTGGAAGTGGACACAATGATATGGGAGCTTCTCCTCCCCCGGCAATCTCACAGCTTCCTTGGATCAAATTCCCTCAGTGGGGTCCCAAAAGCTGCGCCGAGCGCCAGCCGCCGCCGCCCCTGCCGCTCCTGCCTCTCCGGCTGCTCTTTCCCGACGTCTAAGACTTCTGGGGCCGCGGCATCTATTTCATTCCTCGCTCCCTCTGGCAGAAGCGTCCGACTTCGCAGATGAGACGAAAACAAGAGGAACCGAGGGAGAAAAAAAAAAAAAGTAGAATTCAGCTGAGGTAGTTGGAGCTCTGGGGTGTCACGTCCCCTGGATTACAAAAAGGTGCTAAAAGAAGCATGAAGGTCTCCCAAGTGAGGAGGAGGACGGGGCGGGGGGGTGCAGGAGGGGGTAACGAGAGGGCAAAGACTCCTAAGGGAGGACTAGGGTGCAGTAAGAGTTTGCAAGTCTGGTAGGCTGAGCAAAAAGACCCAGCTGCGGGTCTTTGGTGTGAGCTGCGGCTGCTGCAGCGACCGCCGCTGGCAGGAGGGGACCCGTCCGAGGAGCCGCGACGGGAGGTCTGCGCTTCGGATCCGCTGCTCTAGGTTTTCCAGCCTCCGGGAGCGAGAGGCAGCCCCGCCCCCGTGTGGTCCCAGACCTCCAAGCGCCCGCTCCCCTTCCCGGGAAGGGGTCTGTGGTTTTGAGGCGAAGGAAGGAGAAGCCTGCAAAAGCAGAGAGGATGCGATAACCCGAGACAGAGCGGACTGGAGACGACCCACACCAGGGAGCACCGCACCCCGCTATCCCCGGCTCCAAAGGAGAGCCCCCAGCCTCTCACTGAAGAGCCCACCCCAAATCTCCACGAAGGAGTGCCCCCAGTTCCCTACTTGGGAACCCACCCTAGCCCCACGCTCCCTGGAGGTATTCCCTTTAAGCAACCTCTAGCCTCGCCTCTGTGATTACCGGCTCTGCAGAAAGACCTGAGGGGGAAGACTTAAGCAACGTCTCTTGAAAAATGTCCAAGTCGCAGAAAACAGGGACCCCTGCAGCGATGATGGAGCCTTATCAATCCAGAACTCCTGACTGCAGAGGTCTGCATTTTCAATAACTAGGTGGTGGCGGGGTGTGGGGGACCGGGGTAGGGGGGGTGTGGGCGGAAATCGCCTTTCATAAAAAGAGAAGAAACGCTGTACATAATTACAAATAGGCCACGAGAAGCAAGTAACAGGTCTTTTTTTCTTTTAATTTTTTTCTTTTGCACTGCAGAATTAAAACTTTTGAGTTTTGCATTTTAAGCTTCAAAGTGAAAACTGCTTTAAAGTACTTGGGCTTCCCTCACGCACCCACCCCTGATTTTACTAAAATAAAATGGCACTTATTAACTCTTCTACCAGTAAATTCACCTCACACTTGAGACAAACGTGTAGGAAAATTAGACCACACTGGTAATGATAATGATGATAAGGATAACAACAATATCCTTTCCATCCAAATGAGCTCAATCCAGAAAAGAAAATGGAAAACAGATCCCCTCCTGGTCTGCTCCTTCCACTAATGAGCTTCCTCTTTCCCTCCCTCTCCCCGCTTCCTCCCTTTTCAGGGCATATTGTAAATAGAATGACCTGCAGAGGCCCTCCTACCCTGCCCTTTCAATGGGAAATCACTGAGCAAAAAGATTGCAGAATGTCAGAAAACACAGCCTTCATTGAGAAGAGAAGGAAACAAACCCTAAAACAAAACAGGAAGTCACCTTTGCTCTGCATCACTGAAACATTTGGAGGCTTTAATCCGGCCATTTCTCACAGTAATAAGCAGACAAAAGATGCTTCCACTTTAGAGAACCCAGTGAGATGGTTTCCATTCCCCAGCTTTGACATGACAGCACTTATAAAATGTCAGTGCTAACTTGAATTTATGGAATTTTATCTCTAAAATGACCATAAACAGCCATTTGGGACTGCAGTAAATTATTTCAGAAGGAAGTTTCTTCCATTTAGGAGAAGAAAAAAAAAAAAAAACAGATGTTAGATAGGGAGACATTTAAGTGAGTATACAAACTTTGCCTGGTCTACAATTATTTTGTATCATTTAACAAAAGTAAGCCAAAAATTATATAAATAAATTAGATGAAAAAAGATTTAGCAAGTAACGTTTAGGGGAAGAAACAAAAACAGTCAATATTAGAGCATTTGTGGGCTCTGTAAAGAAAATGTAGGTGGGATTTTCAATAGTTTAGAAGGGAGGAGTAGATATAATAGATTGATAAATATATTTTTCTATTCATCTTATATCTTAATAGCATGAGGAAAAGAATGAGCCAGTTTAATGGTTCTACAATTATCTGAAATAAAGTGTGTTTTCCTCCTCTTGCACAAAAGTAAAATATCTCCTTTGTCTAACATGTACCCTCACAACATTTTTCTAATCCAAATTTGTCTTTGTCAAAATCTAAAATAAATTTCACTGCTTCCTAGAAGCCTTTTAAAAAAATTTTTTTAAAGTATAGTTGATTTACAATGTTGCGTTACTTTCTGCTATACAGCAAAGAGATTCATATATATGTATATCTTCTTTCCTATTCTTTTTCATTATGGTTTGTTACAGGATATTGAATGTGGTTCCCTGTGCTATTCAGTAGGACCTTGTTGTTTACACATCCTGTATACAATTGTTTACATCTGCTAATCCCAATCCATTCCTCCCCCAGCTCCATCCCCTTGACAATTACAAGTCTGTTCTCTATGGTTTTGAGTCTGTTTCATAAGTAAGTTCATTTGTGTCATATTTTAGTTTCTACGTATGTGATATCATGTAGTATTTGTCTTTTTCTTTCTGATTTACTTAGTAAGGTAATCTCTAAGTCCATCCATGTTGCTGCAAATGGCAATATTTCGGGCAATGTTGCATTCTTTTTTATGGTTAAGTAGTATTCCATTATATATGTATATATATATATATATTATATTATATGTATTATATATAAAAATCCCAAAGAAAAGATGCTAACATCTTTTCATATGCCTACATTCTGAAGGAGATCAGCCCTGGGATTTCTTTGGAGGGACTGATGCTGAAGCTGAAGCTCCAGTACTTTGGCCACCTCATGCGAAGAGTTGACTCATTGGAAAAGACTCTGATGCTGGGAGGGATTGGGGGAAGGAGGAGAAGGGGATGACAGAGGATAAGGTGGCTGGATGGCATCACTGACTCGATGGACGTGAGTCTGAGTGAACTCCGGGAGTTGGTAATGGACAGGGAGGCCTGGCGTGCTGCGATTCATGGGGTCGCAAAGAGTCAGACACGACTGAGCAACTGAATTGAACTGACTGAACTGGCCTTCAAAAGCTTTTTTGAGTACCCTGCCTGGTTCTGTTCATTTTTCTAGTTAGTTCTCCTTGAACATCATTCTTATTTATTTTTTTTTTTTTTGCAAATTATTCTTTAGCACTTGCCAATTTATTGCTTCAAAAAATTTTATTCATTATTCCATCTGGGTGTGCTCTGTCTTCCTAAATAGTAGGTATTTCTTTTTTAAGGAGAGATTTCATCTTCTATTTCTTTAGAAATAGTCATTTAAGAAATGTTGGTTGATGGAACTTAGAATGCAATATTTTAAATATTAACTTCTCTTATAGAGAAGTACAGTACAAACTGAGTAAATTACAATAGCCAAGTTTGAAAAGTAGGCAGTGGGAACATGAAAGAAACAAGTGAGACATGGCATAATTTCCGCTAGTGGATGAGCTGACCCACCAAAGCTGAGTGCCTTCAAATTGGCCCACACTAAAGCCAACTCATTGGAAAAAGACCCTGATGCTGGAAAAGACTGAGGGTAGGAGGAGAAGGGGGTGACAGAGGATGAGGTGGTTGGATGGCATCATTGATGTGAGTTTGAGCAAACTCTAGGAGATAGTGAAGGACAGGGAAGCCTGGCATGCTGCAGTTCATGGGATCACAAAGAGTCGGACACGACTGAGTGACTGAACAACAACAACAAGAGAAAATTAAAGGAAGGCTGAAACCTGGTGCCCTGGAGGAAACAGGTCTTAGGTAATTTGTTTCTCTCAGATTCTATTTTACACTGTTTTATTTAACCAGCGTTTAACTGAGAGAACACTGATCTTTGTGTAAAACTGCTCCTGGGCTTGTACATGAAAGACAGCTTGAGGTATTTCTCCCTATCTAGTGAAGAAATTTCAAGGTAGATAATCTGTAGGCCACACAGAAGAAGCTGGAGAATTGTAACTTTTAAGTGATATTTTGATGGGCATAGCTATAGGGATCTTTAACAACTCACATTTTAAAACTAAGGATAAAAATCACTTTTATGCAGTGGATTTTATATTTGAGGAAGTCATTAAGATGGTAAATGCAACTTGTTGATACCAATACCTTGCTGAAAAAGATCTTATGAAAACCAGATTCTAGGACTTCAAAGGACTCCCCAAGGCTCATCCAGGGGTCTCTTCCAGGGATGAGGGCACTTCAGAGTAACCTCGTGGGACCTGGCTCTTGCAGCCTCCTCGAACCTAGTTCAGCCTGTGGATCAATTCAGGGCTCAATGACTGCTTAGAAACTATATTCAGGCACAGTTACAGCCAATCATTCTTAAAATGCCTCCGGCACCACGGTAATGCCATTCCATTTAACTTCCTGACAAGGGTTCCTGTGGAGACATCAGAAAAAGATCTTGTTAGAAGTTATCACTGTGAAATAGTCATTTTTCAAAAATTTAAGTTTGACCAATTAAAACAATTTTTGCAATATCTTGTTTTGTCAGTCATTTAAATGTTAACATTATTTTCATCTGTTAAATACACGTTAAACTTATCCCAGGAGCAGTCTGCAAGGCTGTCCACAGCTGTCCTGTTAAGGAAAAGTGTGGGGCTGACGTGTGGAGTAACTAACAACTAGGGCAGCTCAGACACTGAGCAGTCAGAATGACTGCAACCATTCTCATTCTGTGTGAGCTGAGCAAGGGGACTAGTCTTTATTAAGTACTTACTATGAGTGAGGCATGTAAACCACACCATGCTTTGCTGGAGGTGTAGGTTCCATAGATGAAGAAACTGAGGCTCAGAGGAATGAAGGAATTTCCCAAAGCTTCCACAGCTGGCTAAGGGCCTGTTGGAAGCAGGACTTGAGTCCATGCTCTTCACAAGTTCAACAATCCAGCTTCTTCCTGGGCAGAAAGGAGCTGGGAAATGGGAAAGATAGACAGGACTCTCTGTGAGCCTGGGTCTCTGTTTGAACCCAGCCATATTGGTTGTCCACCCCTGGCTTTGCTGCCCAGGAATAGAATGCAAAGCCTTGAGCTCCAAACAGGGAGAACTTCCTGCTTTATGGCCTCTACCTGAGCTATTCTGCAGACCTTGTAATTCCTTTTTGGGAAGATCTGACCTTTCTCAAACTGTAATGTGCAACAGAATCCCCTACAGGGCTTCTGAACACACAGACTGCTGAGCCCCATTCAGAGTTTCTCACCTGGTAGTTCTGGGGTAAGGCTTGAGAATTTGCATTTCTAACGAGTTCCCAAGTGATGCCGATTACTGCTGTCCAGGAACAGTGAATATCACCGTTTTAAATTAGGTATTAGCTCTGATTTACCTTTAGCAAACTTTACATGCTAAAGAGATTTCATGATTTTTATCTCCTGGTTGTCTTCTGTCACAAAGACTTTGAAACAAAATTTCTATAAAGCAGCCTAACAGCTAATGACACTCTGAAGAGAGGTAGAGGGTAGAGAGGACTCGATGCCTCAGTTAGTTATTCAAAGGTTGTCCTCAGAGCCCCAGTGAGGCCTGACAATGAAATCAGCTGGCTTTCTGACCCTAATATACTTTTCTAAAGGAAAATAGCACCATTCCATTCCGATTGCAACAAAAGAACCATAGATCCAGCTTCAAAGAAGTTCCAGAAGGAACCATAGTATCTCAGTAAATGAATGAAGCTCAGCAACATCACCCACCCACCTGCTCCTCCTCCTTAACCTCCCAGCCCTTCCTATCTCACTTGAAGGGAAAACTCAGAGATAAAATCATTTATGTAAAGTCATGAACTCAGTTACTGGTGGTTAAATGTGCCTGGTTCAATATTCTTTCTCTTTACACCATCCTCTTCTCTGTTGAAAGTGTGTATGTGTTTCATTCATTTAAAAACACCAAGTGCCTATATAAAGTATATCAGTTTACACAATCCCTTAAAATCTTACAAACCTTGCAAACAGCTTAAAAGGATTTGGGAATCCAGAAGATACGGTATGGGACACCTCCAAGGAAACCTCCTTGCCCTCCCTGTGCCTACTGTCAGTTGAAATCCAAATGATCCTGGATTTCTTTCTAATCTCCCTTCGACAATATCTAACTGCAGATGATTTCTAGAATACCTTTTCTATCATTTTACTCTAGAATAGACCCACATGTTTTGCTACATCTTTCATCTTATTCTATCTGTAGACGTCTTGAATTACTCTTCAGCTCCCTCTTTATGGTGATGGAGAAGTCAAGTAGCACACACGTCATTGCAACCTTATTTATAAAACAACTGAGCAACTGACTGTATCCATCAAGGCCACATTAGAAAATGGCATTAAAATGATCCCCACAAGATTAGAAATTGTGCAAAAAAAAAAAAATCAATAAGAAGCAATAACCCAGGAATTCCTTCACAGTCCAGTGGTTAGGACTTCACTTTCACTGCTGAGGGCAAAGGTTCAAATCCTGGTCAGATAATCCTGCGAGTCCTCTGTCATCTATGATTTGTTCAATGTGAGCTGTACATATCATATTTAAGCTGGAAGATGACTCAGTTTCTTCCATAGGTATATAAATAATGAGAACATGATTCTGCCAACTTGGCAACTGTATCAATTAACTAAAGCCAAATAATTTTTTAAAAAATATTTTTTTTAGTTTTGAAGAATAAATGCTCATCAGAATTTCAGAAATAGGTGCTGAAAGATTTATACAGAGATAGGGACATAAAATCAGCCATTCTTTCCCTTGGCCTGATAAAGGTAAAAACCTGACGATCGATTCAGATCATCCAGATACTTCTAAGCTTAGACATTTGGTAAATCCTTCATCTCTCTTGATAGACATTCAGAGTTTGACTAGTTTTTACTAGTAATTGTCAAACAAAAACAATTTAATTCTTAAAATATTTTGTAAGAGTGAGAAATAGTGTCCCTTTTCTTAGATTTCCTTTCTTCTCAATTTTGAAACTAAAACCATTTAAATTGTGTAAGCTTTGAATGAAAACAAATTCTAGGTGTTTAAGAGGATCTTGTAGTAGAGTGCCCACTGGAGTCCATTTATACTGTTTTATAAACAACATAAATGGTCTGATGGTTTTGACTATGATGATACTGATGGTGATTAACAATGACAACGTAGCTATCAAGGTCTAGAATATTGTGTCTAATTGGACCAAAGTAAACAGGATAAAGAGGAAACAATGAAACTTCTATTTGGCAGTGATGAGGAGGTAGAATATCATCTCTAAAGTTTAAAAGAATATTGTTATCCTGGAAAAGGTCATTCATCCATTCATTCATTGAACACATATTGCTGCCTTCTAAGTGCTGGTTTTTAGCTGTAGAGATGACATGATAAACAAAGCAAAGTCTTGGCCATCATAAAATGTACAGGGTTACAAGTTTTCTCTACAAAATGGAAAGAACTATATAATGGTTGGTCCTATATCATAACTGAGGAAAGACTAAGTTATAACATTATAAAGAAGATTTACACTAGATCTGAAGGATATTCTGGGTTGAGGTTGATAAAGTCCTGAAATTGGTCCCTTAGTGCAGAAAGAGAGAACACCTTCTTCTTCCAGGGGTTTAGATGACACCACCTTATAAGCTCAACCACAAACATCACCGTTTTCTTCAGATGGGCCCCAAACTTGAAGAGGAAGGAGGAGGCCTGGGAGGTGAGGCTTGGATACAAACGGCAGGTGGAAAATGAGTTAAGTTGGCATTTTTGATAGTACCTGTAAACTTCTCTCGAAAAACTGCTTACATTTCCCTAACATATTTTCTGCTTGGTATATGATCATGGGTGACCTCGGCCTGCAATGGCTTGGAGTGGTGCTTGGGTTCCCAGTCAAAGACTGAAGCTGAGTGATGGTGGTGAGAGCACCAGATCCCAGCCACTAGACCAATGGTCAGTGACCAAGGCGCTGGCCCTTTGGTTTTGCAGAAAAGAATTCCCATAAGATGGAAAGTAGTGAAACAAGTAAAGTATTCATTAAGAGGAAAAAGAGTACAATATGTGTGGATAGACAGGCAGACTCAGAGGGAGAGTCCCCAAGTTGCACCCTCGTGGAAGTCTGAATTACTTTTAGAAGGTATTTCTTCCAAGTCTCCTTTGGACAATCATTTTGATTTGCCTGTTTTACAGTCCATAGTTGCTATATCTCAGTGTCTTCCCATGTATGTGCACACAACTCTTAGTCAACATGGATTTTACTGAAAAGGTTTATGGGTAGAACATCCCTTGACATCAACCTGCTTTGGCCTCCAAGGAGTCTTTCTGTGCGGGTGTGGTCGGGAAGGTCTCCTGACTTGGAGAATGAGAACTATATGGTCTGGGCAGGGCCCAGCCTCCTCTCTTAATTGTCCTGCTATTCTTGTCTTCTAATTTCAGTCCACAGGGAATATCCAACCGCTTTATCCTGAGGGGGTGGGGCATCTACCTCCTACCTCAGTATATATTTATTTAGTCACTTTTTATATAATAAGAGCCTAAGTTGTGTACATTTGAAATGATTCTTTGTCATATAGGTAACATGTTTCATTTTACCAAATTATAGGTCTGTGTTGTTTTCGCTTCTTTCCCCACATCATCCATGGATATTCTTTTTACAGAAGATCGCATTTCCTCTTCTTGGTATAAAAAATTTTAACTAGAAGTATCTGTAAGACCATAATTGCCAGGGTGGTACACGCCTCAAGGAACTCTGTCACGCAGCACCACATCAGTCACTCAGTGGGTGCTGCTTAGTGTTAAAAATATCATTTATGGTGAAAGGTTAGGTGGGGAACTTTGCATGCTTTACATCTGCTATGCATTTTGTTTGAGAGATCATTTTTTCTCTGAAGAATGTGGTCAAGCCAACAACAGGCTAAGATTTTCCCTAAAGTATTTGCTGCTGCTGCGAAGTCACTTCAGTCGTGTCCAACTCGAAGAACCAAGAAAACCATAAAATTGTAACACTTGATTTATAGTAAGACTATGACTAAGGCAATCAAAAAACTACTTTACATAGAAAAGTTCAATCACATTTAGAAAGAGAAAAGTATCCAAATAGACAGTCAGTCCATGGTTTCTATCTAGCTATTGCTGCCTCCAGGGAAATAACAATGTGTGGGTTTTCTTTATGAATGAACTTATTCTAAACAGTTTAGGATGTAGGTATTCACACATTCCATGTTTTCAACTCTCCTGACTATAGAGAACTAAGGTTTGTGTCTTTTCATATATAGATCTCAAAATAGACAAAGTATATGTTTCATTGTTGCATTTATAAATGGGGCTTTCCTGGTGGCTCAGTGGTAAAGAATCCACCTGCCAATGCAGGAGACGTGGGTTGAGAAGATTCCCTGGAGAAGGAAATGGCAACCTGGTCCAGCCTGGGAAATCCCATGGACAGAGGAGCCTGGAGGGGTTCAGTTCATGGGGCCACAAAGAGTTGGACATGACTTAGTGACTAACGAACAACATAACAAATAGTATATATCCCTAAGGCCATGCTACATGATTGAAATAAATTATTAAGACAAAAAAATATTTGATAGCTGCCCCTGGAGCCCCCCTCCACCCCAGGCAGGGAAGAAGAACAAAGGAAATGAAAAGAGGTGCAGCGAAGACAGGCTGGAAAGATCCTAGGGATCAACTTCATGCTAGTGGGGAAACAAGAAGATAATTCCTCGAAGGGGGGAACTGTCCTCCTCCCCAGGACTGAAAACAGGAGGAATCTGACCAGAAGAGCCACTTTCCTGGTGACCTTGAGTGCAGAAAGCTTCTGGGCTTTTCCTTCTGCTTTGGAAATCTTCAAACCCTCTGATGACCAATCTGGTCACTTCTAGAGTGGTACAGCCAGTGCAGGGAAGGCCTACAATGGCCCAGCACTCCTATGACTGAGGATTTAATTCTTATTAGTCCTGCAATCAAAAGTTATATATAAAGTCATGTTCTCCAGTCAACTTTGTTGGTAATCATATCCATCAGTTTCTCTTCTGATGCTCTGTAAGTTTTTTTTTTCTAATTGAAATCCTAATTTGGATTGGTAAGAGAGGGCTTTGTGTACTAACCCCCTTCAAGATTTCCCCGGTGTCTAGTTTCATCCCGCTAGTTCCTCTATAATAGGGACAGGAATGACACCTCTGTGCAGTGCCCCAGCAGTACATCCCCACAAGGGATACAACCCCAAAAAGATGATTCCACATCAAAGTCCTACTCTTATTAATAACATTGTTTATTTTTATAAAAATTATTACAAAGAACAAATAGGTCACAGATGGTAAGTATAAAGTACTATTTACCAGAACTTCAACTCTCACCATTTAAATTTTTCTGTTTATTATATTGCCTGTTCTTTGCCTATCTATAAAGAAAAATGCCCTGGAGATCAAGTACTACAGAAATATAAGATGGAATAGACGGTGTGCTGAATAACCCTTTCCCTACCCCTGGAAAAAGCCTAGGACTAAAACTGCTTTTGACATACTGTATGTTTTTACAAGGCCAAAATTGTGTTACACCTTTTTTATGATATGAGTACTGTTCAGGAATCCGATCTATACTGTGGCTAAAGCCATAAAATATTATAAGATTCTGGGGTAAGATCCATGAAAACCGCTGAGCTTCTGTGTAAATCTGCTTGTAATTCAGCATATATCCCACCAGGTTTATCATTTACTGTCACTAAGACTCTTTTATTTGCCACTCCCCACTAATAAAAGTAATGAATTCCAAGCATGATCATATGGGCCTGTGAACTAAGGCTCAACTCAAGACATAATGGTTCCAAGATATTAATGCCTGAGAGGTAACAGTTCCTATACATTTTCACTATTAATTAGTTTATAAATTGTTTATAAAAAATGCACATCTGTTGAATTCTTAGCTCCCCCAAATCTTTTTTTTTTTAGAGAATGTCCACCCATAGATACTTATTTACTAGTTAACAATAGAGTGTAATTCCAAAGGAAAGGGTAAGCAGTGCTAAGATATTACAAAATCCTTTATCATGTGGACTGATACTTTGGTTGTCTAATCATTAATATTAGATTGTGTTAGGTTAAATGTATCCTTTAAAAAAATTTCAGGTGACCACTACAAAAACAGCAGAAGAATATATAACTTTCAAACTAAGGGAGGAGAAAATACAAGAGAAGCAGAGATGAAAAGGAAACTAAAAACTTCAAAATGTATCTCTGTACTTGAAAGCAGACATGGTCTGAAATTATTTACATTTGCAAATATTCCAGAGGACACATAACTCTTCCAAATTGTGACCCTCAAGCCCCACTTTCTTGCCAGACCCAGGGTTCTTCTCTCTCCCCCCTTCTCTTTTTTCTCTCACCAAGTATATGTAAGTAAACATACACAAATATAGGTATATCTTTATATTTCTTTTTATATTCTCTATTTATTTTAGATCAATTTTATGTATATATTTTAAGCCCTTAGATTGAATCTACATGTTAATAAACAAATTTGACTAATGAAGATAAAAATAATATATTTGAATTTTTACTTATCTGGCTGTCTAGGGGTAGTGTTGCTGCTGCTGCTGCTGCTAAGTCGCTTCAGTCGTGTCCGACTCTGTGCGACCCCATAGACGGAAGCCCACCAGGCTCCCCCGTCCCTGGGATTCTCCAGGCAAAAACACTGGAGTGGGTTGCCATTTCCTTCTCCAATGCGTGAAAGTGAAAAGTGAAAGGGAAGTCGCTCAGTCGTGTCCAACTCTTAGCGACCCCATGGACTGCAGCCTACCAGGCTCCTCCATCCATGGGATTTTCCAGGCAGGAGAACTAGAGTGGGGTGCTGTTGCCTTCTCTGAGGGGTGGTGTTAGGGCTTTTTAAATCAATTTTTCAATGATAAACCGACTCTCAACTAAATTTATATAGCTTAAATTGTTCCAGTAGCTCCAAAGTATATACTAATTTTTTCACTGACAATGATAATTTAGGGGAGAAGGAAGAAGTGGAAAAAATATGTCATTGAGACCTGCAGATAAACTATCCAGGGTTGCAATCAGTTGCACTAACAGAGTGTAAGAAACTTCCATGCCAACTTCATCAGCCATTTATCAACACCACCTCTTTCCCTCTTTCTAGTCCTGATGAGATGTCTCTGATTTGACAAGTCAAGTACCATAAAAATGGAAGTAGATTCCGTGTCTCATTATTGTGGCCTCTAGAGAAGATGAGACAGTGTCTACTTGTGAATAATGCCATCAACTGTGGCTAAGAGCTGCCTAGAGCCTTTATCTTGGCAGCAAGACAGGAGGCTTGCAATTGGATTAAAAATGAACAAAATACAACTCTTTATTCCATTCTGTTTTTAAAAACAGGATTTTTAACATGTAATTTATACAGCTCTTCAAATCAACAACCAATTTTAAGTCCATTTGGTTTAAAGTAAACTAATTAGAAAAATTTTAAAGAGTTAGACTTTCCATTACAGTTTGATTAATATGCCAACCTAAAATTGAAGCCTTTAAAATAACTTATTCACATTAAACATTTTATAGAAACCCATAAAATGTTACATTGACGTGAGAATTCTCCTGGACTGACATTTTGTTTTAAGATGGCATACTGAACTACAAATTTAAGTTACTTTATGTATTTGATGATATTTGGTAGACCCATATTAGGGAGTCTTTTTCAGACAGACATGAACCATCAAATGACTAAGCTTAAACAAAACACTTATATTGCTACCATTTAAAGGTTCCTTAGTGTAATGTTTTGAAAATGACCCAGAAATCTCAATTAAAAAAAAAAAAAAAAGAATGAGCTTTTGCTAAAGTCAGTGTGGCTGCACTTACCTAGTCCTAAATGGACAATACAAGAATTATGGTCCTAAGTGTTAAGAAAGCAAACAAAAAACATTTTAGATGAAGTATGCCAAAAGTTCTGGAGCTCATTTATTTCCTTTTGGCTTTGTTGGGTGTCAAAGAAATAATGTGAACACTGAAACTTATGAAATGGTCACAGTGTTTATCTTTTTTTATTAGAGCAATTACAGCACTTAAAATACATTCTGAAGTTCAACGTGCTCGTCCCAAAATAAGGCTTTCAGAAGAAAATCTGATGTTGCTAATCATGGAATCAAAATGCTTTGACTAGAAAAGTCTTAAAACCACCTATCCCACCAAATAAATGTCTTATGTCTCTTTCCCACTCAATGGAAAACATCCCTTGTTATGGGAATAAAATTATAAAACTAAGCAAGTTTAGCACTAGATTTTTCTGCAGGCTGGTAACTTTCAGCATGAGCACAAGGGCGGTTTCAGCCCTGAGACTGACTGCAACAAAAAGAACAACTTGGCTTTATTCAACAGAATATCTGCTCATTACTTTCTCCTCTGAGGCACACAGGTGCGGGGAGTGGCTGAATTAAACTGAACCCCTGTTTAAGGTTATGAGAGTGGATGTGATGGGGCACACACTCAAGTGAGGTTTTTTCCTACCAGAAAATATTCCAACTATAAGATAAATGATGTGAGCACAAGACAGGGGCCTGCAGAGAAGTAAGGCAATTATGCTCCATCCATCGTGTGTCCTCAGCTCGCTATCTCCCAGAATAGATGTTCAATAAATGTAGGTTGTGAGGGTGAGTACATAAAATAAATAAGTAAAACAAAGAATATGTGTCATTTTATCTAGTTTAACAACCTTTTTTTTCTTCAAAACTGTTTCAATATAAAAAAGAAAGCTTTTTTTTTTTAAATTAAGAACACATTTTCCTACTGAGGTTAAACTTAACACTAGTAGGGAGTGAGGGGATGAAATAAAACAGTCCTTCAGCATCACCTTCTGTGCCTCTCATCCTGAACTTAAGGGAAGACCCAGGAATTCAGTGGTGCTACACAGCTTCCACATCCACCATCAGAAGCTTCCCAGAGTCCTGATGTCCAGTTCCCCCCAAATCCCTCTTTAAAGTGGCATAGGTCCGTCTAGTTAAGGCTATGGTTTTTCCAGTGATCATGTATGGATGTGAGAAGTGGACTGTGAAGAAAGCTGAGTGCTGAAGAATTGATTTTGAACTGTGGTGTTGGAGAAGACTCTTGAGAGTCCCTTGGACTTCAAGGAGATCCAATCAGTCCATTCTAAAGGAGATCAGCTCTGGATGTTCTTTGGAAGGAATGACACTGAAGCTGAAACTCCAATACTTTGGCCACCTCATGCGAAGAGTTGACTCATTGGAAAAGACCCTGATGCTGGGAGGGATTGGGGGCAGGAGGAGAGGGGGATGACAGATGGCTGGATGGCATCACCGACTCGATGGACATGAGTTTGGGTGAACTCCAGGAGTTGGTGATGGACAGGGAGGCCTGGCGTACTGCAGTTCATGGGGTCGCAAAGAGTCAGATATGACTGAGCAACTGAACTGAACTGAAGAAGTGAGCTGGAGCTGAGGCTTACCCTTGGAAGTTTTTGTCATAACACTTTTAGTCTGGGATAGCCAGACCCTTGACATTCTCCCATCAGTCAAGCTGTGCTCCCATCACCAACCACCACCACCCCAAGACTCCCTTGATCCTGGTCTCTTCATGTCCCTTACACAGAACTTGTCCCACTCCTTCATCCAAGCCAACACACAGCTCTTTCTCAATACATATTCTCTGCTCCAGGAAGGCAGTTGGATAAGGATGACCTTCATGAACTTTTCCCCAATCTTGGCAACCAGTGACTATACTTACGTACGACTCCATCACTTAATCAGATTATCCCTTGTTATAGAGGCATGTAATAGCTTGTGATGCCTCAAGGTTGAGGGCCATATAGTATCTCTTCATGTACCCCATTATACCTTGTATTGTGCTGGCCCCATAGTAGATGATTAGTATTCATAATCTAAATAAGAATAGAATGTTTTTCTACTAGCTTCTCTATTTGAGGCATGCTAATCCAGAGCAAAGCCCTTTCTGGACCAACGTGTGATAGTAGTACAGTCAGAGGTGTTCCTTGTTATGTGAATGTCAGTTAAGAAATTTCTCCACTCAGCAAATTTACTGCTCTCTTGGACAGGCAAAGAGGTGAGACGTTAACTTGCTCTGCACAGCACTGCGATGGCAGATCCAGTTCACATGATCGACATCATAGAAGAGGTATATGGTCATGGAAGTGATGATAGTGGTATGAGTGAGGTGATGGCGACAGATTGTTTGGACACCCAGGAGAGTCTTGGTGTATTTTCTATTTGAGAGATGATCCTTGAAATCCTCATCTCCTTCATTTCCTAATGTTGGAGGACCTCAGGACTCAGTCCTTGACCCCCGTATTTCCTCTGTATTTAACTCCCTTGGCAGTTTCATGCAATCTCACAACTTCTGTGTTCCATCTAGAAACTGATGACTCTCAGATTTATGTCTCTTAGCTCAGACTTTGACCCTGAAATGTACTCAACATTTCTACTTCGATATCTAGTAAACACCTCAAATTTGGCATGCCCCAAATTGTGCTCTGATGTTTTGCCACTACCATGCCAAAAAAGAAAGGAAAGAATAAAAAAAGTTTAAAACCTGGCCTACTTGCGATCTTTTCAATTTCAGTTAATGATAGCTCCATCCTACCACGGGTTCAAGACAAAATCCTAGGGGTCATTTTACCTTGTGTCTCTACCGTCAAAATAATATATAAAGAACCAGACCACGTCTCATCACCTCAACTGTTAGAACAGCGGAACAAGTCTATGATCACAACAGCCTTGTGACCAGTCCCACTGCTTCCACTCTGTCCCTTCCAGTCTAATCACAACACAGCAGTGAAAGCAACCCTTTATAAATATAAGTTGGATTATGTTACACTTCCTTCATTTGTACTTAAAGTAAACATCAAAATCTTTCCAGCAGTCCCCAAGACCAGCTGAATCTACTTTCCCCTTTCCTCTCTGACTTCATCTCCTACTGTTTTTTCTCTCCTTCACTCCACTCCACCACATACATTCCCTTGAACATTCTCCTGAACATACTGGGAACGGAAATGCTCCTGACTCGTGGATTTTGCCCTTGCTGATTCCTCGGTCTGGAGTACTCTTTCTCCAGATGTCTACATGACTCAGTCCTGTACCTCCTTCAAGTTTTTGCCTACATGTGAACTCAAGGAAGACTTCCCTGATGACCCTATTTAAAAAGATAAATGCCCAATCCTGTGTCTCTCTTTATCCCCCCTTTTCCACTGCTTTCTTTTTCTCCCTAACTCAGCACCTTGTTAATATTCTCTCTATATATTTACATTATTATCTATCTTCTTCCCCTAGAAGGTAAGCTCAACACAGGTAGTGATCTGACTATTTCTTGTAGGACCTACAATGGGCACCTAGAAGGCACTCAAAAAATATTTGTTGCGTGAATTAGTGAATGAGTGACTGTGAAGAAGTCTTTATTGATTGTTATAGAAAGGAATGGTAACACTGAGAAGTTATTTACTATGGTACCCTCACCAAATATGAACACTAGCAAGGCACACTGGTTTGAGTTCCATGTCATACCAACATAATGACCTTGTGTGAGTCATTGAACTTCTCTAAGCCTGAATATCCTGATCTGTAAAATGGTCATAATAGTTCCTTCTCCTCTGACATCAAAAGGCAGTTTTAGGATAAAATAACATCTACAAAAACATCCAAGTCTCTGTAGGAACAAGTTGGAAAGGATAAAATGAGGATAAAAGGATAAAATGAGGACGAAAGGATAAAATGGAAAGGATAAAATATTTTCCCCTGGAGAGCAGAATTAAATGTGTGTGCAAGCAGGAGGAGGAATTTAGCTGCTTACCTTATACCATGATGATACAAAGATGGGATAAATAGTGTTTACATAATATTCTCATCATTTTTCAAATAAAATTTTTAATAAGCAAAGTACTTGTTTCTACAGCTCTTTAAGCACTCTTAGCAATGCTTCATAAGCGAGTCTAGGGGAAGCAGTATCCTATGTCTGAGTAGTTGGAGTGGGTGTGGGGACAGAATATTTCAGATGCTGTGGCCAGGACACATGAAACCACATGTCCTTTTCACTGATAATATAAAGACAGAGCTCCAGGAAATAAGCCCCAAGTCTAAACACCTTCAGAAAAGAGTATTCCACAACCTCTCTCAAAGATGCCTGAGTCTGCGTCCATGATTTACATAATCTCATGTCCTGGAATTATCTGCTCATCTCCACGGCCTCTTTACATGCCTGTGCCTGTGATTTCCTTTGCCCAACAGACTCCAGGGACCCAGCCACCATCCCTAACCTGTCTCTTGGTCCCAAGCTCAATTTTCCTTACTGCTTCTAGATATAAGCTGTCCAGTTCATTTCATTTAAAATTGTAAAATGAACGTTTGACAGGGATTAAGAGGAATAACAAAAATAGGCAACATCAGAGGTTACAAAGTTGGCAACTGCTAAGAGTCATGCTCCCAGGTTTATGCTTACCAACTTACTTCTGGAATAGAAGCCTAAGTGCCTAAAATCTTAGCCTTTCATTTTAATATTTCTGGGGTTGGAGCTTACCAAATTGCCTATTTCCCCCATTCATCAATAGAGGAGGCCAGCAATACACTGTAACCTTGAGTAAGTGTGTCAACCCTTCTCAGCCTCATTCTCCCTCTTATCAACAGGAATGTTAACAGTATTTGGCTTCATGAGGTTGCTGTGAGGTTTAAATGAGATAAATGTGTAAACAATTAGAACAGTGCCTGGTCTGATCAACGTTAGCTATTATGATAATCACTAATTTTGTCTGAGAAAGTACCTCTCCTCATCCTAAAAATGCCCCGCCCCTTTGTTAGGTGGGCACATTACCTGTCCAAGTATCTCTCTTTTAATGATACCTGCTCTTCCCACATATAACACGGACATTTCCCCCACCTGCCCCATTCTGAACTCAATACTGGTATTTTCTCATCAAAGGAAATAAGTAATTAATAACTGCCCATTCTTTTCTGTGTAAGAGATAATCTTCATAGAAACTTATGGAACTAACAATAGATTTTTATGTGTAATAATAGTTCCACTGCTTGTCAATGAGGTGATTTCTGGCTTTGGATGAATCACCTTGGCCAGCAGTACCTTCATGACCAAGGAGATCACCTTCATGTTTCCTACAAAGGGTGTGTGGAGGGATTGGCACAGCTAAATTGGAAATTCTCTCTCCAAGACTTTCTGCTGTTTGTTTCTCCTGGACTGGAAAGGGTAAACGGGTCTGTGATCTGTGCCTCGTCTAGGTGGAGCCCAGGGATTCCTGTTACCCTCCCTGGTTTGGGATTCCTGAAAAGTGAGGTCAGCTCAGCCCTTTCTGTGAGTCTTTCAGCCACAAGTTAGCATGCTGGGTGAAGAGAACTGTTTATTTTAAATATGGGAAACAAAGATAAAGTGATGTCTTTATGAAAAAACTGAATTTGTTCATTGGACAAATATTCATAAAGTATCTACTCTATTGTAGGCACTGCTCTAGTCCAGGAGTTTACAGAGATGAACAGATCAGACAGGACAGCTGGATTCTGTGGCCCTTGGAATCCAATGAAGCAATGCCATAATTAGAAAATGTCCGGCAAAAATACAAACTTTAAGTTACAAATTGAGTAAATCATAGGGCTATAACGTACAACACGGTACTACAGTTAATGACAATGTATCACACATTTGAAAGTTGCTAGGAGAACGTTTCTCATTACAAGAAAAAGAATCTTGACTATATTGGGTGACAGATGTTAACTACATATTGTGGTGATCACTGTGCAATACATACAAATATCAAATCACTATGCTGTACACCTGAAACTAACACGTTATATGTCAATTACATCTCAAAAAACAAAAGAAAGTAACCAGATATCTGATCCCCTTCCATTCCCAGACCCTACTCTCACCACTGTGAATACTGAGTAAATTCATAGCAGGCTCCAGAATCCCACTCCCCCACAACATACTTCTTTCTCTTCCTTCTTCCTTGTTTCCCTCCTTTTCTTTCTTCCCTTCTTTCCTTCCTTCTATATTTTCTCCTTGACTTTCCTCCTCACCAGTGCCATTTGTTATTCTATCATACGAAACACCACACAAATAACTCACTCCTCATTCTACACTTTTTTCCCCCAGTTCAGTCGCTCAGTTATGTCTGACTCTTTGCGACCCCATGGACTGCAGCATGCCAGGCTTTCCTGTCCATCACCAACTCCCAGAGTTTACTCAAACTCATGTCCATTTAGTAGGTGATGCCATCCAACCATATCATCCTCCGTCCTTCTCCTCCTGCCTTCAACCTTTCCCAGCATCAGGGTCTTTTCCAATGAGTCAGTTCTTCACAGTAGGTGGCCAAAGTATTGGAGTTTGAACTTCAGCATCAGTCCTTCCACTGAATATTCAGGACTGATTTCCTTTAAGAATGACTGGTTTGATCTCCTTGCAGTCCAAGGGACGCTCAAGAGTCTTCTCCAACAGCACAGTTCAAAAGCATCAATTCTTTGGCACTCAGCTTTCTTTTTGATCCAATTCTCACGTCCCTACATGACTACTGGAAAAACCAGTAGTCAAAGTAGTCAGCTTTGACTAGATGGATGTTTGTTGCCAAAGTAACGTCTCTGCTTTTTAATATGCTGTCTAGGTTGGTCATAGCTTTTCTTCCAAGGAGAAAGTCTCTTTTAATTTCATGGCTAAAGTCACCATCTGCAGTGATTTTGGAGGCCAAGAAAATAAAGCCTGTCACTGTTTCAATTATTTCCCCATCTATTTGCCATGAAGTGATGGGACTGGATGCCATGATCTTAGTTTTTTGAATGCTGAGTTTTAAGCCAGTTTTTCCACTCTCCTCTTTCACCTTCATCAAGAGGCTCTTTATTTCTTCTTCACTTTCTGCCATAAGGGTGGTGTCATCTACATGTCTGGGGTTATTGATATTTATCCTGGAAATCTTGATTCCAGCTTGTGCTTCATCCAGCCTAGCATTTCACATGATGTACTCTGCGTATAAAATTAAATAAGCAGGGTGATAGCATACAACGTTGACATACTCTTCCCAATTTTGAACCAGTCTCTTGTTCCATGTCCAGTTCTAACTATTGCTTCTTGACCTGCATACAGGTTTCTCAGGAGAAAGGTAATGTGGTCTGGTATTCCCATCTCTCCAAGAATTTTCCAGTTTGTTGTGATCCACATAGTCAAAGGCTTTTGCGTAGTCAATGAAGCAGATGTTTTTCTGGAATTCTCTTGGTTTTTCAATGATCCAACGGATGTTGGCAATTTGATCTCTGTTTCCTCTGCCTTTTCTAAATCCAGCTTGAACATCTGGAAGTTCTCAGTTCACGTATTGTTGAAGCCTAGCTTGGAGAATTTTGAACATTACTTTGCTAGCATGTGAGATGAGTGCAACTGTGCAGTAATTTGAACATTCTTTGGCAATATCTCAGGCAATATCATGGATATCTCAGGAAATGTCAGGAAAAGCAGAATATGTGTTAAATTCCTGGTTTTTGCAGATGATAAAGATTAATCCTTGGATTCTAAGAATTATGTAAATGTCCTCTTTCAAATAAAATGCCCTAAACTGTATTAGGCCTGAGGCTGGTAGGAGACTTACAAGGTTTTTAAAATGCCAAATGCATCCAAAGCTGTCCAAAGGAGGCTCAGCTAGACACAAGGATGAAAAGAGTACCACCCTCACCCCGCCTCCTCAACACCCACCCACCCCTGCGCTGCACATCGCATACAGACATGCTCGTCCACACAGACGCATGCCCCCAGACACGCACACACACTGCAAATCTTGCAGACCACTTGCTCCCATGCAGGTCTCTTCAGCTCCTGTGCAGCTGGGAGCTGAGCTGCAGCAAGGCATCTGCAGAACGCCCTCTGCAGATGGGCTCAGCTGGTGCAGACGGGTGGTCTCTGCATCGTCATCATCACCTCTTCCTCTCCTTCTATGAGAGAACCATTAAATTAAAACCTCCAAGCTACCTTAAAAAAATTGCTGGCTCTTCTTAAAAGTACTTTTCTTCCTTGGAATTGAATATATATTCAATATTGTTCCATCTATTCATATTTTTTATACAATAGGTTTCACATATTTATTGCTGAACCAACCTATTAGCACAGAGGCATAAATTAAAAAAAATATTTTCCCGATAAAATATGTCCAACTGTACTGGTAACGGCATTTTTTTAGCTTGATAGGGTAAAATGCTAGTGACCTTGATACAGCATAAATGTGAGTCTCGGATGTACAATTCCTTATAGATTCAGCCTGGTTCTTCATCGGTGTCTCCTCTTGGGGATTCACCTGACTGTGTTATGAATTTTCATATAAAGTTTGAGGAGAATGAAATGATTCTGCTTTTGTTTCTTGGCCAGAAATCACCTGACTCTGAAAGTTTTGTAAAAGAGACAGCGAGGAAAAGAGTCAATCATGATGGTGGAGAAAGGAGTCAATCAGTCGATATTTATTACATCCACTACATGAAAGTCTCTGTGTCAGATCAGAATGTGTCAGACACAATCTTGCCATCAAAGAGTGTACACTCTCGTACAAAGATAGGAAACACACTATTGGGTCAACAAATATACTGAATACTTAGTAGGTATAAGAAACAGGGATGAATTTGACCTTGATATACAATATATCTGGAGCCTACCTTCTTAAACAAACTTATTCTATATGCTTAAAATATATAAGCTGTAGGCGAAAAAACTGCCAATGCATTTATCTTAACAGCTAGCTGCAGAATTCTCCTTAGAAAGGAAACTATCTCAGTTTAGGAAATGTTTTCACAGCCACCTCAGATGAATGCCAGAGCTAAAGGTCAGCAGCTGCCAAGACAACAAACATAAATGGGGGTGCAGAAGAAAGAAGATAAAGAAGGGAGAGGACGGCCAGGCCACATGGCAGCTGGGCAGATAACAATAACAGTGATGACAATAGTAAGAGTGGAAGCAGTAGCTCACCACTTCCCGCCAGGCATTGTTCTAAGTGTTTTTCATGGTTAATCTCATTCGGCCCTCACCACAATCCTATGATTTAGATATTACTATTTATCATCATTTTACAGAAACTAAAGCCGATTTTTCAAAAACGACCAAGGAACTTTCAAAATGAAGAGTATCCAACAATTCATTTGTAAGTTAACTTGTCTATAATATAAATCCCTTTACCAGAAACTTCAGTCAAGCTTTCCACATACAAATAAATATCTTTTGTGAGTAATTTTTGTGTGTGCATGCAAAGTAAAAAAAAAAAAAATCACTGGGTAGCAGGATGAAAGTGTCACAAAACATGGACGCTTTCATGGGATGGTGAGTCCCTAAAACATAATTTGACAGAAGCTTGAGACTGGAGCCATAGGGCACCATGACCATAAGCTCCTTGGTAATTTGTGGGGAAACACTGGATTTTCTGCAGTCAGTGGAATGGTGTTTAACTGTAAGATGGCAAAGTAACTCCCAGTAACACCTAGTGGAGTCAACATACTTAATAGAGTCCCAAATGATTGTTTATCTCACCTCCTAAAAAATGTTTTTCTGTATGCCAAAGTCTGTGCTAAATGCTGGAGCTACATTATCTTATTTAATTCTAAGACACAGCGTTTTAAGTCAGTCCCCTAGCAAGGAACTGGTGAATAGTAGGTTTGGATTTGGATGCGGGGCTTTCAGACCCCTGACCCAGTCCATTTAATATCACTAATTCTAGGACAGTATTCTCTTTTTACACCTACAGCTGAAGGATGATGCTGCGGGCAAAAGGCTACTAAGGATTCCTTCCATTATACATTTTGTTGTTGTTTGGTTGCTAAGTCGTGTCCGACTCTTTATGACCCCACGGGCTGCAGCATGCCAGGCTTCCCTGCCTTCACCGTCTCTGAGTTTGCTCAGACTCATGTCCATTGAGTTAGTGATGCTGTCTATTCATTTATTATATTTATTATACTTTTACCTGTTTGAGAGAAACACACAGGAATGTTCCATTGGAGATAAAGTGAGTTAGTAGAAGGAATCACAATTAGAAGCATATTCCCTCTTTCTCCTCCACTGGAAAAGACTATGGAAAGCTCGATAACCTAAAATAAAGAATGACATGAAAAAAGCAAGAAAAGATTAAAATATATAGAAAAGGGGAAATAGAAGAAGGAAGTCAGAGATGAGGATCAAAGAAGACAAACTGAATAGAGGTAAGTGCATATGCAAAAATGGCAGGTCTTCACCAGGGGACACCTATCTCCACCCAGATTGTGCCTACCCCTACCGTTAAATGATTCCTTCCCATATTGAATTTTTATGTGTTTTTGTTGAGATTCTATATCAATCAAATGCAGATTATTCCATTTTACAGTAACTCCTAGAGTAAATCTATCCTTCAGTACACAGCATTTATACTATGTATTTTATATAGCAGCCCTTTAGAGATAGTTCTTCTCAGTTTGTGAAGGTACTCTTAAATACCAGAAGTTAATATTTGAAAATGCAACAAAATTAGGATTGAGTAAATTCTGATATATTGTAGACTTCGCAAAACTTTCAAGCTATTTTCCAAATATTTTGTGTTCAGTTCAATGCATTTTCTAATCAGTATAATTTTCTTAACTCAGTGGGTATTGTCAGAAATTTAATCTATTTTTTAATTAATTTATACTCACCAATTTGACTTAAGGGGTATTTTTATATCTAGGAATTTATTTTAGTTTCTTTTTACAGGTCTCTTAAAAGCCTATTTTGTCCTGAAGTTGCCCTGAACTAAATTAGAATCCATTTTGAAACTCTGAACTGAAAAAATGTATTACTACTACAAAATGAACCATGACATTCAACTAAAATAACAGTTCTTTGAATATACAGTTAACTGAAATTCTGGCAATATAGCTAAAATGAAAGAAATATAACTGGGAAGTCAGCTGATCAGGAGTCAATTCATGGTCTTTGCTTGACCTACCCTTAGTTCCTACTTCAGTCAAATATTGAATGTTTTTCACTAAAATAAGTATAAGAACCCTTTTCACTCCCTTGCCTAAGTAGAAGACATTGTTAAGTGGATGTCTGTGATACTTTGAGCTGTTCAGACAAGAACACCTCGCAAGAGTTTTAGAGCAATGTTCAGTAATAAGGCGTGGAAGCAGGCCCTTTCAAATCCTGCAGGTGGAAGCAGAAATAGGAAGAGACCATTTGCGGACAGTGTTGCTGAAAGCCTTACAATGTTGGCTCACTTCTGCAGATGGGCCTTAATAAAACAACAGGGGATTGGTAAAAGTATGGCACATGGGATACTATGAATTGAACCATTCAAAATGATTTAGTAGACTACACAGTAGTGGTGGAAAATGACATGGAAAAATGCTCATGATATGTTAAGTTTTAAAAAGTTATCGAACAGTGAGTATTGTGATATCAAGTAAGTACATATGGATACTGAAATAATTAGATCAAGAGATCAATGGATCAACGGATGTATGGGGTAGATGTAGATATAATATAGATATAGAAATGCATACAGCTCTAAAACATATACACATGTGTATGTATATTATATATATAGATATCTTTTTTATCTGTATCTAGATAAAATGTTAATGATAAAAATGTAAAATAAATGTTAATTCCATATTAATAAACATGGAATTTAGGGTGATTTAACATTTGTGTTTTTTCCTTGTCTGTATTTTTCCTGAATAAATATGGATTTTCTTCAGTAAATATTATTTCCTTCAATAAACAAGTATTACTTTATAACATGTAAAAATTATTTAAGTGGAATACACTAGAAGAAAAATCATATATTAACCAATTAACAGACTGTACCATACTTATTCTAAAAGAAAAAAATTGTGCATATTTTTATGTGTTTACACTTTCCAAGCCCAACTTGCATTAATGTAGTCTCATGCCCCTTTTGGCTTTGCTGCAGGCAGAGTAGATCTCCTGTGCCTTAGGGCCTGGTGACATGGGAACCAAGTCACAGCCACCATCCCAGGCCTTGGATAGGGAAGACCTGCACTAGCAGCTTTTGACCTCCTAGGACCTCCTGAGGAATCAGACTTTTCATACAAATGTGCACCTCTCATGAGCTGAAAGATGATAAAAGGGGCATTTAGTGGTGGCTTTATGTACTCTAAATTCACCTGGGAGACATCTTTAGATTTTTGAAACAAAGATGACCCTAATTCTACCCTCTACCTTTACATGGCAAGCAAAATGGGGTCAAGCTGTCCACCTAAGTACTGATGACGGGAGCACAGGCAAAACTCGTTTTACCATCCAATTCCTCCTTGTTTTGTCCACCTAAGACTGCCTCCTCAGTTGGAGGAAAAGTGGTTATCTCCACCAGGAAATAATACATTAAGAGTCGAGCTTTCCTAGTATAATATCCTCTCTGTAGAGTGCTGGCTCTTAAGAATGCTGTAAAGAAATAAATAGGAAAGTGTTATTTTTCAGCTATAGAAGACTGGGATTCAGCCTGATAACGACAGAAGGCCTAGGTGTTATGCACAAAATAATACAGGAATCATTACTGAATTTTTGTGTTAGCATTTAAGCTACGGTATACTCTAGACAACAGCACATAGAGCAGAAATGCAGATATCCTAAAGGGTCAGTGTAAAGGTCTCAGGCAAGGGGTTCTTTATTATTGTTTAATTTTCTTGAGTGTGATTTGTAGGTTTTCCCCCTATTTTTACGGGGCCTTCCCTAATTTATTCATAATGCATACAGTCATGAGGTAGCATCCCTTCGACACTCTGCAGAAAAGCATTTTACTTAAGTCCGAACCGATTAGCTAACAGTCCTGTAGCTTCTGGGCTTTATAGTCTGTTCTCTGATTCACAAAATCCCTTGCTAGAATTGTACAACACTCAGAGCAAGGATCATGAATGAAAACAGATGCAGATTGTTAAAATGTTTGAATTTGTGTTTCAACACATCTGATACTGAAATTCTGATTTTTCACTTGCACAACTCATTTCAACTACATCCACCCTTGTTTAGGTCCAAAATCACTGTGGACCATGATTGCAGCCATGAAATTAAAAGACACTTGTTCCTTGGAAGAAAAACTATGACAAATCTAGACAGCGTTTTAATAAGCAGAGACAGCACTTTGCTGACAAAGGTCCATATAGCAAAGCTATGGTCTTGCCAGTAGTCATGTACAGATGTGAGAGTTAGACCATAAAGAAGGCTGAACACCAAAGAATCTATGCTTTCTAACTGTGATGCTGGAGAAGACTCTTGAGAGTCCCTTGGACTGCAAGGAGATCAAACCAGTCAATCCTAAAGGAAATCAGTCCTGAACATTCACTGGAAGGACTGATGCTGAAGTTGAGGCTCCAATACTTTGGCCGCCTGATGTAAAGAGATGACTGTTTGGAAAAGACCCTGAGAAAGATTGAGGGCAGGAGGAAACGGGGGCAACGGAGAATAAGATGATTGGATGGCATCACCAACTCAATGAACATGAATTTGAGCAAACTCTAGGAGATAGTAAAGGACAGGGAAGCCTGATGTGCTGCAGTCATAAAGAGTCAGACACGACTTAGCAACCAAACAACAACAACTTGCTTAGGTCATAGGTTGGAGGTGCAAAATCAGGCGGGACTGGCACTACAGGTATCCTGAATCTGAACTGCGTAGACTGACTTGAACAAAAAGAGTTTGGTTCAAACCCACATATATGGTAACTCCAATACAGGGTTTTCAAATGAATTGGACTCAAGAAATATAATAGTTTATTTTTGTCTTTCTTTTTTCAAGGTTAGTTTTCCAGGGATAGTAATTAAAGAATAACTATGTTGAAATTCTTTTGAATGAGCTAAAAGAAAGACAAGGGGTAGTATTCCTTCAGGCTCATAAATAATAATTCCTTGAAAAAATATATTGAGCCAATAAACCATATTCCCTTCCCTTGACATAGTCCCTAGTTTTCAAGTCACCTAACTCTTTTCTATTCAAACTAAGAAAATGTAGTGTATCTTTTTTGGTATAATTTGCTCATGGGAAATCCTGTTACATATAACCTTTCACAAACTCAGTGTTAAATGCCTCTTTTCTCTTCATTTCAATATCTCACAGTTGATTGTGTGTTAACTACAGTGCAGACACAGGCTGCTGTTACAAAGAGGTGACAAATATACAAAACAGGGTATTATTCAGCAGAGGCTATTTGGTAATATGTAACTTACAAGGTAATTTATTTGTTGCCCCCAACAAAGTTACATGATTATTGCAAACATCATAAACTACGTTCAATTCCAGTCATACAAGGAGGATTTATAGGATGTTTCCTGTTTCAGCTGAGATCTTATTATAGCTCCCACAGGTAGTCAAAATGCCAGAGAATTATAACTTCCTTCAGTAATTGCTCAAACTTGAATGTAGCCAATACGGAAGGAAATAGGAACGGGCCATAAGTCTATTGTATCCTCTGGGTGTTTGAGAATCTCTGGTTTGTATTTCTAAATTGATATATAATCATTTTGGGTTTTTTTAAGATTAATTTTAAGTTTTTCCCCTAAGGAAATAAATCAACTAGCTTGTTAAATTTTACACAGTATACTGAACTATATCATCAAAGCTAGATTTAGGCCCTGTCCTCAGCAATCTACATTTGTTTCTTAAATAAATAATAATAAGAATCATTTTCCCAAGCACTTCAGTCTAATGTTACAGCTGTATCTGGTTACTCTTTGGATGGGAAATAGGCTGGTTACTTTTCTTCTTGGCCTTCAAGCCTTGCTCCTGAATCCTTTCCACACACTCGACTCTTATTTCAAAGAGAAACCCCACTGGGAGGCTGGAAGACCTGACTGAGAGAAAAGGAAGTTATGCTAATCTCCTACCCCAAAGACACCAGAGAGCATTTCAAATACTTGCAGCTTAGGAGGAAAAAAAGTTTTCATTCTAGATCAATTCAAAGTTAGGTTATCACAATTGGAAGCTTTCAGCCTATGCCACCTCCTGTCCCCCCCTCCTCTAGCCTTCCTTCCTCACCAGTTCCTTCCTTAGACCAAGAAACAGAGCTGCTGGCTGAGGAGCAGAGCCAGACAGAATGAAGCTGAGGAGCTCAGAGTGGGCATGGGAAGATGCAGAAAAGAGGAACCAGCTGCTGCAGAGAGAAATGGAGGAGTTTTTTGTTTTGTTTTTTTTTTTCAACCATGGGACGCTTGACTGTTGGGGCAAAAGGTGCCAGAGCACCGAAGTACAGGAGTGGGCAGAGTTTGCTTTTGCTGCGTGCTTGCCCTCCTCAACCTCCCACAGCCTCAGGAGGAGCCAGAGGCTCTGCAGCTGGACCTGGGCCTCAGTGGGGCTGGAGATCCAGCACAGGCTGGAGAGAGCAGTCCTGACACCCTATCAGAAGCCTGAGCTCCACAGGAGCTGGAGCTGCTCAGGATCTGGAGGCTGCCCCCACCATGCAGGGTGTGGCAGGTATCAGAGTGGACAGCCCCATGACCACCAAAACAGATGGCACCTGGGATCTGAGTAGCCCACCAGGAATTTTCTGTATCCTTTATTAAATTTGCTCTCAAAGCACTAAAAAATGAGAGAGAGTGCCCCACGAGAGTTGGGCCTGTGTGGACTGAAGACCCAGACGGCTGTGTCCCTGACTACAGCACAGCCAGGACTGCATATCTGGAGGGACAATGACCCTGAAGTGTTGGGGCCACAGCTTGTCTGTGTAGCCCCTGTGACATTCAGGAGTACTTTGCTTCTCAGATGTGAAAGATTCCAGAAAAGGGGAGCAGGGAGCTCTGGGTGTTGTAGCCACACGTTCCGGGAAACAAACTCACTCAGAAGGACAATGCAGATAGTGGAGTGCAGTTTATTACACCGGCGGGCCCAAGGCAGAGTCTCCTCTTAGCCAAGGACCCCGACCAGCATTTGTGAACATCTTTTATACCCCATGTGTACGTGCCGAACCCAACACCCCAAATTCCTTGAGACTTACATAAACCAAGGAAAATACAATCCCAATAACCCCATCATTCACGTGCTATGTGCTCATGTGCTCAAACAGTCAAACAATTAGCCAATAATCAATAAATCCGAGGTTACACTCCGACAGATACAGAAAAATTTATGGCCTGTCTGGAGGAAGGGGTGATTAGCGTATGTTTTCTCTTAGGCAATGAGTCACCTAGATACGATCTTCAAGGTTCCCCTGTCTGGAGGGGGTCTTATCCTTCTGTTGTTGTTTTCATAGGCACTAAACACAGAGTTCAGAGTCCATTGGAAAGGTGGCCGAGCATGATCAGCATGAACAGGCCTAAGATGGAGTCCAGGCCCTATGAATTCCTTCTTCATGGGAAATAAAACTTTTTTTTTTTTTTTTTATGTTTAGTCATTTGCTGAGAGTGAAATAACAGACTTTCACCTTTGTTAGCTGAGGAGTTTCTAAAGGAGACATCTTTCTAGAAGAAATGGTGCATATTAAATCTTTCAAGAAGAAATAGAGTCCAATGCAAGTATTCATTTAAGAAATACTTTATATGTCATATGGTGTAATCATTCTTAACCTCTACCCCAGCCTTTTTGAAAATCTGATGAACAATACGAATTAATTCTCTAGGAAAAAGCATACACACGTGTAAGTACAGGGCCTTTGTCACAAACTCTCTGAAGTGACGGCCAGAAAGATTTTACCAAAACAGTGATGCAGAAAGCCCCACCCTCCATTCCCCAATAAAGATCAGCAGTTAGCCAGCTCTCTGGGAACAGAAACAGCTCTGGAGAGCACTGGAGTCCATTCAGCAAGGTAGGAGAGCAAAAATTCGAGAATAACCTCACAAGGGAAGGAAGGAAGCTTCATTTTGCCTGCATTATCCCATTCCTCAAGATAACATTACTCAGAGCCAGATGAGAACTTCTAGAAAGAAAAGAGGACAACCAGAAACAGTTCCCCTCACCAGGAAAGGAAGAGTGGAGAGAGTGAGCCGCCACCTCCCCCAGCCTTCGGGGTACCTTATGAAGGTCCCATTTCAGTTTCACCCCCACCCAGAGACTGACAAAGCTGAGACACATACAGACAGTTAGGAACAAGGAAGAAAAGCAGTCATGGTTTAAAGTGACTGTACTGGTGGCCGGCCCAGGCCTCTGTGGCTACATGAGTGCAAGATGCCAGCCTAGACCCCACAGCTTACATCCTCTTCCTAGAGTGTACTTCATAAAGCCACTCCAGCTTTGTATTTGAACACCACTAGCCTGACACCTGTCACCAGTGTCCACCGGTATCCACGTCCGATGGGGGACAATACAGCCACTGATGGGCATGCTGACATGGATGAAGAGGTGACTAGTTATTTAAATGTAGAGACATCTATGAAAGCCTATATGGGATCATAAAGAACCAGGGAGTCATGAGTCCACCAAAGGAACACAGTAGGCCATCAGTAACAAACCCCAATGTGATGGAGATACAAGAATTGCCCAATAAACAACTCAAAATAATCGTTCTAAAGATGCTCAGAGAACTATAAAGAACACAGATGTGTAATTCAACAAAATTAGGAAAACAACAGAAAAATAAAATGAGAAGTTCAACAGAAAGATAGAAAACATAAAAATGAACCAAACAGAAATTGTGGAGCTGGAGAATACACTGAGCAAACTGAAGAATCCAATAGACAAATACATAGAGAGGAAACCCCAAGAGACTAAGAGCAGATTTCTCAGTACAGATCTGACAGACCCGGAGAGAATGAAATCCTGTATACGAAGTACTAGAAGAAAGAAACTGCCAATCGAGAATAACTGACCCAGCAAAACTGCCCTTCAGAAATGAAGTTTCTTCGCCACCATGCCTACTTTACAAAATATGCTGAAAGGAACTCTTCAAGCTGAAATGAAAGGGTGATAATTAGTGACATGAAACATATGAAAATATGTATATACCACATTGGTTAAATTACACATATAGTCAAATTCAGAATACTCTAATACTATAACAGTATGTTAACTACTTTAATAGAAAAGATACTGGACAAACATATTTTTAAAAAGCTATACTTACAGTAATTTCTTAATGGATATACAATATAAAAAGATGTAAGTTGTGACATCAAAAACCTAAAAGGGGGGGGTAAAAGGGTTTTTGTAGGTGATTGAAGTTAAACTGGTATCTATGTAGACTACTATATGTACAAGATGGTCTATGTCAGCCTCATGGTAGCCACAAAGCAAAAACCTACAGCATATTCATAAAAGATAAAGGGAGTGATTTTTCCTAGTAGCCTAGTGATTAGGATACTGAGCTTTCACTGCCATGGCCCAAGTTCAATCCCTAGTTGGGGAACTGAGATACTTTGAGCCACATGGCATGATAGGTGCATGACTACTGGTTCAATCTTCTTAGCCATTGTGGATCTGTTTAGTTTATCTTTTTTTTATAAGTCAGTCTTGATAGGCATATATTTCTAAAAATCTATGCATTTCTTCTAGGTTAGCCAATTTGTTGGCATATAACTATTCACAGTAATCTCTGGTGTATATGTATAAAGGAATATTATTCAGCCACAAGAAAGAAATGCTGCCATTTGTGACAACATGGATGAAGCTTGAGAGCATTATGCTAAGCAAAACACATCAGAAAAAGAAAGACAAATACTGTATGATATCACTTACATGTGGAATCTAACAAAGCTAAAGGCATAGACACAGAGATTAGAATAGTGATTACCAGGCAATGATGGGGACAGGGCAAAGGGGAGATATTGATCAAAGGGTACAAACTTCCACTTATAAGATGAATAAATTCTTGGAATCTAATGATTAATTATATTGTATTATGTAGTTGAAAGTTGCTAAGAGAGTAGATCTTAAATGTTCTCACCACAAAAAAAGAAATGATAATTATGGGACATGATGGTGGTGATAGCTAATATTCTGGTGGTAATCATTTTGCAGTATATACATTTGCAACATTTAAGTGTATCAAACCAATACTTCTTACACCTGAAACTTACATAATGTTATATGTCACTATACTCAATAAAGATGGGGGGAAAACACGTTATTGAATTAAAAAACATATTTCAGGGGAAACCTTCCCTCATGTACTCTTTTATTACTGCCTGGATAAATTTGAGACAGTTATACTTTTTTCAGTTTAAGTTTTCATAATTGTATTAGAAAGAAATAATTTGTACCCTTTCTGACAACCCACTTGAAGATGACTCTTGCATTATTTATGCATTTTTCACAACAAGACTTTTCATGTATTTGAATTCTAATAGCTGGAAAAGGAAATGAAAACAAATCAGCAAATGTACTTAGCCCTTGAAAGTTTGAGACATCTGAGTAGTTACAGTATCAACTATATCATGAACAATTCCTTTTATTAAAAAAAACCTGCTAAAACTCAAAGGGTTGAAGTATTCTCAACACAGAATCAACTGGAAAAGAAAATGTAGACCACTTTTAAATATCTTTGATGTTGCCAAACCAGGGGGATTTTTTGATATGAGAAAAATATGCATTTGCTTTTAAGGCAACATACTGCCTATTATGCATTAATGAACTGACTTCAGCAAAGACTATCTTATCTGTTGCTTAAAACTGACCACTATAAACAGCCACTAGAGTGCTCTTTGCTACTGCCAAAAAAGATGTCCAAATATTTTCAGCTAAAATGCCAGCAGAGATCAAAGAGGTTTCACACTAGTTCTCCACATGCCAATGAGATACAAATGCCATCTTTTAGCACATTATAACAATTCTGTCAGCAAATTTGCCAGCAAATTTGGAAAACTCAGCAGTGGCCACAGGACTGGAAAAGTCAGTTCTTATTCCAATCCCAAAGAAAGGCAATGCCAAAGAATGCTCAAACTACCGCACAATTGCACTCATCTCACATGCTAGTAAAGTAATGCTCAAAATTCTCCAAGCCAGGCTTCAGCAATACGTGAACCATGAACTTCCAGTTGTTCAAGCTGGTTTTAGAAAAGGCAGAGGAATCAGAGACCAAATTGCCAACATTTGCTGGATCATCGAAAATGCAAGAGAGTTCCAGAAAAACATCTATTTCTGCTTTATTGACTATGCCAAAGTGAAGAGGAACTAAAAAGCCTCTTGATGAAAGTTAAAGTGGAGAGTGAAAAAGTTGGCTTAAAGCTCAACATTCAGAAAACGAAGATCATGGCATCCAGTCCCATCACTTCATGGGAAATAGATGGGGAAACAGTGGAAACAGTGTCAGACTTTATTTTTGGGGGCTCTAAAATCACTGCAGATGGTGACTGCAGCCATGAAATTAAAAGACGCTTACTCCTTGGAAGGAAAGTTATGACCAACCTAGATAGCATATTCAAAAGCAGAGACATTACTTTGTCAACAAAGGTCCGTCTAGTCAAGGCTATGGTTTTTCCAGTGGTCATGTATGGATGTGAGAGTTGGACTGTGAAGAAGGCTGAGCACCGAAGAACTGATGCTTTTGAACTGTGGTGCTGGAGAAGACTCTAGAGAGTCCCTTGGACTGCAAGGAGATCCAACCAGTCCATTCTGAAGGAGATCAGCCCTGGGATTTCTTTGGAGGAAATGATGCTAAAGCTGAAACTCCAGTACTTTGGCCACCTCATGAGAAGAGTTGACTCATTGGAAAAGACTCTGATGCTGGGAGGGATTGGGGGCAGGAGGAGAAGGGGACGACAGAGGATGAGATGGCTGGATGGCATCACTGACTCGATGGATGTGAGTCTGGGTGAACTCCGGGAGTTGGTGATGGACAGGGAGGCCTGGGGTGCTCAGATTCATGGGGTCGCAAAGAGTCCGACATGACTGAGCTACTGAGCTGAACTGAACAATTCTGTTGTACAATATTCTTTTTCAATGATCTGTAAAAACTTATGCATTTGTTGTTGTTTAGTTGCTAAGTTGTGTCCGACTTTGTGACTCCATGAACTGCAGCCTGCCAGACTTCCCTGTCCTTCAGTATCTCCCAGAGTTTGCTCAACTCAACCATCTCATCCTCTGTTGCTTGCTTCTGCTCCTGCCCTCAATCTTTTCCAGCTTCAGGGTCTTTTCCAATTAGTCAGCTCTTTTCATCAGGCAGCCAAAGTACTGGAGTTTCAGCTTCAGCATCAGTCCTTCCAATGAATATTCAGGACTGATTTCCTTTAGGATTGACTGGTTTGATCTTCTTGTAGTCCAAGGGACTCTCAAGAGTCTTCTCCAGTACCACAGTTCAAAAGCATCAATTCTTTGGCATTCAGCCTTCTTTATGGTCCAACTCTCACATCCATATATGACTACTGGAAAAACCACAGGTTTGATTATGTAGACCTTTGTCAGCAAAGTGCTGTCTCTGCTTTTTAAAATGCTGTCTAGGTTTTCACAGCTTTTTTTCCAAAGAGAAAGCATATTTTAATTTTGTGGATGCAACTATCGTACCTAGTGATTTTGGAACCCAAGGAAATAAAATCAGTCACTGTTTCCACTTTTTCCCCCATCTATTTCCCATGAAGTGATAGGACTGGATGCCATGATCTTAGTTCTTGAATGTTGAGTTTTTAGCCAGCTTTTTCACTCTGCTCTTTCACCTTCATCAAGAGACTCCTCTTCAGTTGCTCTTCACTTTCTGCCATAAGGGTGGTATCATTTGAATACTGAGATTGCTGATATTTCTTCTGGCAATCTTGATTCCAGCTTGAGCTTCACCCAGCCTGGCATTTCACATGATGTACTTGGCAAAGAAGTTAAATAAGCAAGGTGACAATATACAGCCTTCCATATTCCTTTCCCAATTTTGAACCAGGCCATTGTTCCATGTATGATTCTAATTGGTGCTTCTTGACTTGCATACAGATTTCTCAGGAGGCAGGTGGAGATGGTCTGGTATGCCCATATCTTTAAGAATTTTCCACAAATTGTTGTGATCCACAAAGCTTTGTGTAGTCAATGAAGCAGAAGTAGATGCTTTTTTCTGGAATTCCCTCACTTTCTTCATGATCCAATGAATGATGGCAATTTGATCTTTGCTTCCTCTGCCTTTTCTAAATCCAGCTTGTACATCTAGTAGTTCTCAGTTCACGTAGGGCTGAAGCCTAGCTTGAAGGATTTTGAGCATTACCTTGCTTGTATGTGAATTGAGCACAATTGTGCACTAGTTTGAACATTCTTTGGCATTGCTCTTCTGTGAGATTGGAATGAAAACTGACCTTTTCCAGTTCTGTGGCCATTGCTGAGTTTTCCAAATTTTGAGTACAGCACTTTATCAGCACCATCTTTTAGGATTTGAAATAGCTCAGCTGGAATTCTGTCACCTCCCCTAGCTTTGTTGGTAGTAATGCTTTCTAAGGCCCATTTCACTTCACACTCCAGGATGTTTGGCTGTAGGTGAGTGACTACATCATAACAGTTCTCTTGGTCATTAAGACCTTTTTTGTGTAGTTCTTCCGTGTATTCTTGCCACCTCTTCTTAACCTTTTCTGCTTATGTTAGGTCCTTTCAGTTTCTGTCCTATATCGTGCTCATTTTTGCATGAAATGTTCCCTTGGTATCTCAATCTTCTTGAAGAGATCTCTAGTCTTTCCCATTCATTTGTTTTCCTCTATTTCTTTGCATTGTTCACTTATGAAGGCTTTCTTATCTCTCATTGCTATTCTCTGGAACTCTGCCTTCAGTGGGGTATATCTTTCCCTTTGTCCTTTGCCTTTCTCTTCTCTTCTTTTCCTGGCTATTTGTAAGGACTCCTCAGACAATCACTTTGCCTTCCTGCTTTCTTTTCCTTGGGGATAGTTTTGGTCACTGCCTCCTGTACAATGCTATGAACTTCTGTCCATAGTTCTTTAGGCACTCTATCAGATCTAGTCCCTTGAATCTATTCATCACCCCCACTGTATTATCATAAGAGCTTTGATTTAGGTTATACCTGTACCTGAATGACCTAGTGGTTTTCCCTATTTTTTTTTTTTTTTTCCAATTTAAGCCTGAATTTTGCAATAAGGAGTTCATGATCTGAGCCACAGTTAGCTTCAGGTCTTGTTTTTGCTGACTGTATCAAGTTTCTCCATCTTCAGCTACAAAGAATATAATCAACCTGATTTTGGTATTGACCTTCTGGTGATGTCCATGTCTAGAGTTGTTTCTTGTGTTGTTGAGAGAGGATATTTGTTATGACCAGTGCATTCTTTTGGCAAAACTGTTAACCTTTGCCCTGCTTACTTTTATACTCCAGGCCAAACTTGCCTGTTACTCCAGATATCTCTTGACTTTTACATTCCAATCCTAAAATGTTCACTCTTGCCATCTCCTGTTTGACCATGTCCAGTTTACCTTGATTCATGCACTTAATATTACAGGTTCCTATGCAATAAATTTCTTTACAGCATCGGACATTTAATTTCACCACTAGACACATTCACAATTGGGCATTGTTTCCACTTTGGCCCAGTCTCTTCCTTCTTTCTGGAGCTATTTCTCTGTTCTTCCCCAGTAGCATATTGGACACCTATCGACCTGGGTGACTCATCTTTCCGTGTCATATCTTTTTGCCTTTTCTACTGTTCATAGGGTTCTCGAGGCAAGAACACTGGGGTGGTTTGTCACTCCCTTCTCCATTTGTCAGAACTCCCCACTATGCTCTGTCCATCTTGGGTGGCCCTGCATGGCACGGCTCATGTATTTGAGGGAGATACTATTTTTTTGGCATAACACAGAAAATATGAATTAGGAAAGCTACATTTAGTAAGTTCAGTGATTTATTGTTACAAGTTAATACACTTTTTTCCCATTGTATGGAGTTACAAATTCTTGGCCAATTATCCAGAATACAGATGAAACCTGAATGTTACAGTGTAACTTGATAAAATACTTATCACTCCTTAGTCACTTGAATAAATAATAAATATTCTAACAGTTATAGTGAAGGAGGAAACAGATAGAACAGGCTCCATCTTGAAAGCAGGACTCCATCTTGGGCTGGACTTGGGTGGACTTTGAGCTAGATGCCCAGTATCTATGGAAACAACATACCAACTGGAAAACCAGGCCTCCCGGATGGAAGAGTTCCAGGGCTCATACCTAGACTCTCTGTTAACTAAAAGAATACCCTAATTATCTCTGTAACTGAATAGAATCATAAAGTCTATTATGCTTATTGGGGTATGACCACAGGCCTATTGATAATTTTCCACTGTTGACTACCTAGGCTTAAGGCATATGAATCACGAGTTAACTTTGATTGTATCTCTCTTTTCCTTTGTTCAGACTAGTTTCAAGGAATTGGGGGAGGTGGGTTAGGGCATGTACACTTAGGGTATATAAGGTTTTCAGAAAGACTGGTCAGAGTCCTTGGCTAAGAGGAGACTCTGCCTTGGGCCCGCTGGTGTAATAAACTGCACTCCACTATCTGTATTGTTCTTCTGAGTTTGTTTCCCGGAATACGTGGCTACAACATTTGGTGCATGGGCCGGGAAACTCCTCACTTTGCGGAGACAAGTCCCATTTGGGACTACTCCGAGGCCTTGCAGCTCGAATCTTCTAGAGGGGGGAAGGCGCCTCGCCCTTCTGGAAGGATTCTGCTTCTCAATGCCTGGACCTTTCATGTTAGCAGGTAGTGGACGGCAGCAGGGAACTGAGCGCTCAGGTGAGGAGGAACCCACCCAGCAGGGTGGAAAAGGGGGCCTGATAACCCCCCTGGGAGGGATTAGAAGGGGCACAGACCCACAGGAGCCTGGAATAGGCAGGTGGCAATGATTGCTTGGTACACAGGTTGACGAGTGTGTTAGGGCTTAGGAAGGAAATTTGTGAAGGTCATTTAGGAGGTGGTGTCCACGCTGTCTTGGGGAAAATTATTACCAAGCAATTGCCAGAGGATTTTAGGAGAAGAAACTTGGTTTTAGTGTGCTCGTATTCTGTCCTCCCCAAGGAGGTGTCCCATCTGCTATGAAATTCTTGACCCCCTCGGAATTGTCAGGCTAGAAGGAGGGGGATACATAAGTGAATACGAATTGGCTTTTCCAGAGATGGCCTGGGACGTGGGATATTTAACCCATCTGTATTTTCATTCACACCTGATCAAGCTCACCAAGGCAGAATGGACTTTAAAAGTTAAAGGAGAAACAGTCTTGGATCACGTGTTCTGGTTCGGCTGTGCTGACCAGCAGGTGAAGACACACCGATCCCCCTTCTCCCTCTGGGATCTGGCAGGTAAGGCTCTTCTCACCCCAATTAGGAAGGAGGCAGAATGGCAATTTAAGTGTCATTGAGTGGAAATATCAGAAGTACATAGGGTACTGAGAACTTCGTAGACAGAACGAAAAGAAAAAGTAGAAGAAGGTCCGAGAAGGTAAGCAAGATGGGGGGAAGTGAATCTAAGGCAACTATATTGGAGTGCATGATTAAAAATTTAAAGAAGAGTGGATCACAATAGACTGTGGAAAATTCTGAAAGAGATGGGAATACCAGACCACCTGACCCGGCTCTTGAGAAATCTGTATACAGGTCAGGAAGCAACAGTTAGAACTGGACATGGAACAATAGACTGGTTCCAAATAGGAAAAGGAGTACGTCAAGGCTGAATATTGTCAGCCTGCTTATTTGACTTCTATGCAGAGTACATCATGAGAAACGCTGGACTGGAAGAAGCACAGGCTGGAATCAAGATTGCCAGGAGAAATATCAATAACCTCAGCTATGCAGATGACACCACCCTTATGGCAGAAAGTGAAGAGGAACTAAAAAGCCTCTTGATGAACGTGAAAGTGGAGAGTGAAAAAGTTGGCTTAAAGCTCAACATTCAGAAAATGAAGATCATGGCATCTGGTCCCATCACTTCATGGGAAATAGATGGGGAAACAGTGGAAACAGTGTCAGACTTTATTTTGGGGGGCTCTAAAATCACTGCAGATGGTGATTGCAGCCATGAAATTAAAAGACGCTTACTCCTTGGAAGGAAAGTTATGACCAACCTAGATAGCATATTGAAAAGCAGAGACATTACTTTGTCAACAAAGGTCCATCTAGTCAAGACTATGGTTTTTCCTGTGGTCATGTATGGATATGAGAGTTGGACTCTGAAGAAGGCTGAGCACTGAAGAATTGATGCTTTTGAACTGTGGTGTTGGAGAAGACTCTTGAGAGTCACTTGGATTGCAAGGAGATCCAACCAGTCCATTCTGACGGAGATCAGCCCTGGGATTTCTTTGGAAGGAATGATGCTAAAGCTGAAACTCCAGTACTTTGGCCACCTCATGCAAAGAACTGACTCATTGGAAAAGACTCTGATGCTGGGAGGGATTGGGGGCAGGAGGAGAAGGGGACAACAGAGGATGAGATGGCTGGATGGCATCACTGACTCGATGGACATGAGTCTGAGTGAACTCCGGGAGTTGGTGATGGACAGGGAGGCCTGGCGTGCTGAGATTCATAGGGTCGCAGAGTCAGACACGACTGAGCGACTGAACTGAACTGAACTGAATCGAATGGGGTGAAGATGATGCCTAACCGCGTCCACATACTTTGTGAGGTCGAATGGCCCCCTGTGGGATTAGGATGGTGACCAGAGGACACCATGAACTTAAAAAGAGTGGACGCAGTCTATACAGTAGTCACAGGAGAGCCAGGACACCTGGATCAACATCCATATATTCACTCAAGCTAGGGTTAGCTCAAGACCCTCCTACTTGGACAAGGTTCTGTACCCAGAAAGGAAAGGGAAAAATATTAATGGCAAAAAAACTGACTCATGATAAAACAGAAAATTCTATAGGATTTGGACGGGGATGACCTGACTCCTCCCCCATACTGGATAATGACGCGCCTGCCTCCCAGTGCTCCACCAGGACCGGAGGCCGCCTTAATGCCCGATCCAGGGTAATGTGAAGTTCCTGCAGCAGCCACTGCTCTTCCACCAGCTCTCCCGGAGTTTGTAGAGCCGCCATTTCGGCAGGCTCCAATCCCAGCAATGGAGACCTCTGGTCAATGCCCCCAGAATTCCACCTCAGCTGGACTGCCTAGATTTTATCCACCTCTCCGGGTGAGTACTGATGGGAAGGGGGAAGAAATCACAGCAATTAGACAGAGGCTGCGCTCCGCCAGGGAACAGGGGGAAAGAACCCCACTACAGATGCCCCTCAGAGAGCTACAACAGCCTCCGGTTCAGGATGCATGGGGCACTACCGCCCGCCCCCTGTAGCCTATTATCAGCCATTTTTCTCTACGGATATTAAACTGGCAGAGACACGCTCCACCGTACTTGGGGGTGTTCCCCGCCCCACCCCCTAGGAATACAGGTAATTTTTAAGGTGTCTCCTCCTTCTCACATGCAGAGAGATTTAAACTCATTATGAAGGTTCATCCTGTGTAAACTTTTCATGAACTTTCACCTCAGTGGAACAATAAGGTTAATATAGGAAGCAAAGCAAAATTCCTACCAGAGATTTACATAGCGTAGCCTGAGGGACTCAGAAGCTGTTCTTAAAACACCACAACTATCTTCCTACTGTCACATTGTGCAGAATCAATGTGCAGACTGTTTTTCCAGAAGAGAATATATTGAGTTGTGTGGTCTTTCAGATGGAAGTCATGGTATTGCCAGCAACCATTGGACTTAGGCTCTGATATGACAAGAATAGCAGAACTCACTGGAGAGGTCAGCAGCTGCTTCCTCTAAACACTTTCTGGGTGCTGTGACCTCCGGCAGCAGAGGCATTTATTCTTCAAGGGTATTTGGCTGTCTTGGAAGCAAACAAGCCTGGTCGGTCCTCACTGTGTGATCAGTTGCCAAGGGAATTAATTGCCAGTGCAATCTTGAGACTAGATGTGAAATTACACTGATAGGATAACATTTCAAGGTCTACTAATCCTTGTGCATAGTGACATGAGAAGACCATCAGACCAGCTTGAGTATGGGAGGTATTTCTGAAAAGGGATAAGATTACAATTAAGTGTCTCAAAGCTCCTGCCTCTTTTATGAAGTACTGACTCTAGCTAGAGGTCAGTCACCACTTGAAAGGATCATGTCTCTATTTCAGGACAGTGACCTGAGCAGTCACTCTGTAATTTCTCTGATGGTCCCTCTTCTTTGTCCTTGGTGTGTGCGTGGTAAGTCACTTCAGTCATGTCCGACTTTGTATGACCCCAGGACTATAGCCCACCAGACTGCTCTGTCCATGGGATTCTCCAGGCCAGAATACTGGAGTGGGTTGCCATGCCCTCCTCTGGGGGATCTTCTGACCCAGGGATTGAACCCGTGTTTCTTACGTCTCCTGCACTGGCAGGAAGGTTCTCTACCACAAGCTCCACCTGGGTAACCCCTTTGTCCTTGGAATTTTACTTAATTTCTAAATTAAAAAAAAATTTTTTTTCCTATAACATGGAACACCTTTTTGATATTCTGCCAGTGCTCCCACTCTTATGCCTATTTATATAAGAAGCTCAGATTCCTTCTCCCCCAGATACTCTGGACAGGTGAATCACCTCATTAGGAGAAATCACAGAAACCACTTTATGTGTCACCATTGAGCTCTCTCTGCTCTGGGTGCTAGAAACCTCCACCTACTGTAACTAATAATGCTGTGCTCCTCCATAAGAATCAAGAGGAAAAGAACTACTTGCACCCATCATAAAGCAGAGTATCATTAGCAATGGAGTTCTGTAGTATCTGTCTAGCCATCAGTCTTTTCTATCTGACAGCATATTTTCTGAAGGCTAGGCATGGTTGGGGGTATGACTAAACTGAAAGATGAAATAAACATGGACCTGACCTTAAGGCTTCCCCAGAATTGAAGAAGACACAGGCATGCAACAGATACAATGTGATTCAGTAAGTAATAAAGTAAGTAAACAATAAAGGCACCTACAAGGTTAAAAAGAGAGGATGACATGCTAAGGAAAGGGAGGTGATGAATTTAAGAGACAGACATAGGAAACAACATGAAGAAAAATAGAGGCTTTCAATGAGCAGTTGTTGAAATTGTTCTAGATGTTGCAATGATATTTGAAAATACAAGCTTTACATCTGTTGTGTGTAGTATACAAAAATACAGTATAAAGTATTACAGTATAGAGCAGATTAAGAAAATTTTTTTTCGCATTTAAGACAACGTAGTGACTTTCAAACCGGAGCTAGAATTTAGCCTGACACAAAAACATCCATTCTCATGAATGGAAATTGTGACGTTATACTACTCCTAAAAAAGTGAACTCTCAGAAGGCAATTTCATAAGAAGCAAAACCAAATAGCCTAATAATATCAGAGAAATAACCACTATTAACTGAATTCCTGTGTGGCAGGCTCCAATGTCATTGATTTGTATACATAATCTTGTTTAACTCTCACAACAGCTCTTACAATAGTTACTAACCCCATTCTACATTTAAGGATACAAAATCAGAAGAGTCAAGCAATTCATCTATAAGTGAGAGTTGGATTCAAATCCCAGATTAATTTGATGACATGGTATCACACTTCACACATCAACCCCTAAAACCCTACCAAGAACCAGTGAATGCTCATTATGATTAAGACTACATGAAGCAGTATCACACAGCACAAAGAGCACGGTGCCAAGAATCAAGAAGACAGTATCCTAGTTCCAGTCTTTTTCTATGCAACTTTGGTATACTTAACCCTTGAGTAGTTTGAAGTAGCTAATTTCTAAGGCTCTATCTAGGTAAAAAGACTAAAATTCTCCTTTATTATAACCACTGCCATATTTTTCATTCAAGTATTATGTTAGCTATTATTTTGAAGATAAGGTCATCTTTCATACATGCAGAATCATTTAATTAGTCACGTTTACAGGGTTCCCTACACTAAGTGTAATACTAGACTAAATGCTGACTATTCCAAGGTAGGATCTCATGTCAATAGCTGGGTTAGCATCACAAATTCACTAAAATATAATTTCTCTTAACATAGAAAGTATAAATACTACATGAGTTTGAGCCTCAAAATGAAAATGAGTATTTTCAAAATTGGTAAATATGACGTACTATCTATTACATATTGGAGAGGCAGGGGAGCATGAAAACAGACTAGGAAAGAAATTAGGGTTGGTAGAGATTAAACTATGAAGGATCAGAAAGAAAGTGTAGAGGTAAACTCTGTCATGAAGGACAGAAAATGCCAGGAAGAACAAGCTCACTGTTCTTTACCCAGAAAAACGGTTTTCACTGTTTTGGCAAAGTGCACAATATAGTAGAAGTAGAGGCAAGAACTGATGCCTTTGATTGTGGTGCTGGAGAAGACTCTTGAGAGTCCCTTGGACAGCAAGTTAATCCTAAAGGAAATCAACCCTGAATATTCATTTGAAGCACTGATGCTGAAGCTGAAGCTCCGATACTCTGGCCACCTGATGTGAAGAGCTGACTCACTGAAAAAGATCCTGATGCTGGGAAAGACTGAAGGCAGGAAGAGAAGGGGAAGACATAGGACGAGATGATTGGATGGCATCACTGACTCAGTGGACATGAGTTGGAGCAAACTCTGGGAGATGGTGAAGGACAGGGAAGCCTGGTGTGCTGCAGTCCATGGGGTTGCAGAGTCAGACAAGACTGAGCGACTGAGTAACAAATAGGAGAGAAATCCAACAGCCATCACTAAATAATTTTAATTATTAGTGCTGTCACCCAAATAATTTTGTGACACCGGGGCCAGGGATTTAAAGCTGTGAGACAGCTTTCTATTTGTTTATGAAAATTCAGAAAATAATCTCTACTGAGTAATTTGGTTTGGAGATCAAATGAGATAACTAAAGAACATGAAAACGCCTAGCATTGAGAGTGACACAATGTAAGCACTGAGTAAGGGTTATTCTTCTGCTCCTTGAGCTGCAGTTAAATTAGTGAAGCTTTAAATACTTTTGGATTAAAAAAAAAACACAAAAGCCCACTCATATATCAGAGACAATGCAAAGATAAGAGTACAGCTCTGGGCCAGATTTAAATCCTGGCCGTGCTACTTCCTTGCAGTGTGAGTCGGTCAGGTTACTTACCTTCCCTGAGCTTCTGTATCCACACTGGTAAATGAGAATAATCATCACGTAGGGATACTGTGAAAACAAAATGAGTGATACTTAGAGGTTTAAATTAGATAAAACTTATACTGCAGTATCTGGTAAACAGGGATCTCTCAGCAAACATTAGCTCTCGATTACCCTAGCCAAAATTTTCAGTTTGGACAAAGCCCCTTTTAACAGTTAAGGTCAAATTTTCTCTTGGCTCCCACCTCAAGTTTTGCCAGCTGGGCCTTGCTTCAGCTGCACACAAGGACCCTTGTACATTTATGATTGAAGGTAAGAACTAGGAATGAACTAAGTTCAGCTTCTGCCTCAGAACTTTTACCTTATCTGCTCCACATTCAGCCTTGGCAAGGTGTAACACCTGAACGCCTACTTCAGTGTGTGCTTTCTGGCACCCAGAGCTTGTGTACAATCAATGACTATGTAATTAATTACACAAGGTTATGGTCATACTTAATTAGCATGGCATCTCGATTTATAATTAATCATTGAATGTTCTCTTTCAAATAAAAACTTTAGATGTAACTTGGAGTGAAAATCTCCCCGTGTGCTTTACATGTTGAATTCTATCCATCAGTTTAAGCATGAATTTGCATTTAGAATGCAAGTATTTCTTACTTGATACTTGCTGTAAGGATCCTCTTTCTACTGCAGAGAAGATGCTGAAATTGGTATGAATGTGCACGCAACTAAAAATGATATGTAACTTGAAATTCCAAAGCCATATTTTTATCTTGACAGCCAGTCACATCGCTTCATTGCCACATTGCTAGAACCTACATTTACTGACAATTGTTTTCTCAATCAAATGTGTGATGCAAAAAAGCTATGCAAAAAACATTAGAAAAAATAAACATGGCACCATATTTCAGGTTTGTTTTTGAAAATGTTATCCAATAGTGCACAGTTCCAGTCTGTGAGAATAATAAAATTTTATCATCACCACTGATCCCCAAAACTTTAAATCCAGGAGATAAAGAGGAACTGTTGTTAACTAACTAATGGAGTTAATGATGTGATAGCAACTTAATCATGAGTTGGTCTCTGCTGTATACCTGACAGTAACTATTTAATACCTTAAATAATTAGTTTAACATGAGGCTGGGAGCAATTGGGCAGTTGACAAAACTGAGAAATAAATGATTCTGAACTACAATTTTTTTTCTTTAAAAAAAAATTATTTCCAATTGAGAGATAATTACAATATTGTGTTGATTTCTGCCATACATGGATGGCATATCTATGGATCAGCCATAAGGTATACATCTGTCCCCTCCCTCTTGAGCCTTCCTCTCACCTCCACCCCATCCCACCCCTCCAGGTTGTCACAGAGCTCTGTGACACCTGCTCTGTAGTATTAAAAACTTTGCAATTTCCCCATGACATTTCCATTTTTATGAATCATATCATTAGGAGGGCTTCATTGTCCTATTAATTTGAGAGTGCAGGAGCTGCCTGGATTTTGAAGCTTTGGAAACAAGAGCTGTGGTTAAACGTGAGCTTCTAGCAGGTTTCAGGATATAATAAAGAGTGATGACACAGATTCCAGCTGCCGGATCCTGGAGATGCTGTGGGACCCTTAGGGACTGAGAAGAGGTAGGTGAGAAGCAAAGCATGCAGGAGAACGAGGAAGATATAAACATTGGACGGTAAAGCAAAGTAGATGGTTTAATTTTTTTTTTTTTTCCTTTTCTTTAAGGGGCAAAGTGAAGCAATTAGGAGAGTCTGGAATATGCCCCTGAGTGCTAATCTTGACAAACTTATGAGATCAGGTCAGATTTATTGATGGTGCCCATCAGCTTTCCATAAGCCATTTAAAAAGTAATACATTGTCAAAATATGTTTAAAATCCTCAGGTTGTTGGTTCTGTAGCTTAAAGTGTGAAAGGAAGAAGCTGAGTAAATGGATAACTAATAATTGAAATAGCTTGAAGAAGAAAAAAGGCCCAGATTTTATATCTCTGAAATAGGATCCCATTAATGTGAATGCAATTTGCTTTTTCTCAATCTGATGATGACTTTGTTTCTATAGACCAGTTTCCAGAATGTACTGTCTGTAGCCTTGATTACCACCTAAGTTGCTACTCTGAATCTTTCCTATATAGAAATTTGATAGTCAAGAATGTTCAAAGTCATGGACTTCCCTGGTGATTCAGGGATTACGACTCCTTGCTTCTCCTGCAGGGGACATGTGTTCCATTGCTGGTTAGGAAACTAAGATCCCACATGCAGCATGGCATGGCCAAAAAAAAAAAAAAAAAGACAGTTCAAAATCAAATCTTTCTCTGTGACCACTGGATACTGCCCCCTGCAAACTACCTTGCATAGTTCTTCTGCTGGGCTCCCATAGCTATTGTGAATATAAATACAGTTGACCCTTGAACAACACGGGTCCACTTGTAAACTGATTTTTTTCAGTAAATGCATTACTGCAGTACTACATGATCCAAGGTACGTTGAACTGGTGGATGAGGAACCACTGCTTTGAAGGACAGATTATAATGCTGTATAGATTTTCAGTTGTGCAGGGGTTGGCATCCCTAATCCCTGCATTGTTCAAGGGTCGACTATAGACACATTTTTTAAAATATAAATATTTAATTGGAGGTTAATTACAACATTGTATTGGTTTTGCCATAAATCAACATGAATCTGCCACGGTATACACGTGTTTCCCATCCTGAACCCCCCTCCCATCTCCCTCCCTGTACCATCCCCCTAGGTAATCTCAGTGCACCAGCCCTAAGCATCCAGTATCATGCATCGAACCTGGACTGGTGATTCGTTTCATATATGATATTATGAATGTTTCAATGCCATTCTCCCAAATCATCCCACCCTCTCCCTCTCCCACAGAGTCCAAAAGACTGTTCTATACATCTGTGTCTCTTTTGCTCTCTCGTATACAGGGTTGTCATTACCATCTTTCTAAATTCCATATATATGCGTTAGTATACTGTATTGGTGTTTTTCTTTCTGGCTTACTTTGTATAATAGGCTCCAGTTTCATCCACCTCATTAGAACTGATTCAAATGGATTCTTTTTAATGGCTGAGTAAAATTCCATTGTGTATATGTACCCCAGCTTTCTTATCCATTCGTCTGCTGATGGGCATCTAGGTTGCTTCCATGTCCTGGCTATTATACACAGTGCTGCGATGAACATTGGGGTACACCTGTCTCTTTCAATTCTGGTTTCCTCAGTGTGTATGACCGACAGTGGGATTGCTAGGTCATAAGGCAGTTCTAGTTCCAGTTTTTTAAGGAATCTCCAAACTGTTCTCCATAGTGGCTGTACTAGTTTGCATTCCCACCAACAGTGTCAGAGGGTTCCCTTTTCTCCACACCCTCTCCAGCATTTATTGCTTGTATACTTTTGGATCGCAGCCATTCTGACTGGCGTGAAATGGTACCTTATTGTGGTTTTGATTTGCATTTCTCTGATAATGAGTGATGTTGAGCATCTTTTCATGTGTTTGTTAGCCATCTGTATGTCTTCTTTGGAGAAATGTCTATCTAGTTCTTTGGCCCATTTTTTGATTGGGTTGTTTATTTTTCTGGAATTGAGCTGCAGGAGTTGCTTGTATATTTTTGAGATTAGTTGTTTGTCAGTTGCTTCATTTGCTATTATTTTCTCCCATTCTGAAGGCTGTCTTTTCACTTTGCTTATAGTTTGTTGTGCAAAAGCTTTTAATTTTAATTAGGTCCCATTTGTTTATTTTTGATTTCCAATATTCTGGGAGGTGGGTCATAGAGGATCCTGCTGTGATTTCTGTCGGGTTGCATTCCTATACACTAATAATGAGAAAATGGAAAGAGAAATTAAGGAAACAATTCCATTCACCATTGCAACGAGAAGAATAAAATACTTAGGAATATATCTACCTAAAGAAACTAAAGACCTATATATAGAAAACTATAAAACACTGGTGAAAGAAATCAAAGAGGACACTAACAGATGGAGAAATATACCATGTTCATGGGTCGGAAGAATCATTATAGTGAAAATCAGTACACTACCCAAAGCAATCTATAGATTCAGTGCAATCCCTATCAAGCTACCAGTGGTATTTTTCACAGAGCTAGAACAAATACTTTCACAATTTGTATGGAAATACAAAAAACCTCGAATAGCCAAAGCAATCTTGAGAAAGAAGAATGGAACTGGGGGAATCTACCTGCCTGACTTCAGGCTCTACTACAAAGCCACAGTCATCAAGACAGTATGGTACTGACACAAAGACAGAAATATAGATCAATGGAACAAAATAGAAAGCCCAGAGATAAATCCATGCACCTATGGACACTGTATCTTTGACAAAGGAGGCAAGAATATACAACGGATTAAAGACAATCTCTTTTAACAAGTGGTGCTGGGAAAACCAGTCAACCACTTGTAAAAGAATGAAACTAGAACACTTTCTAACACCATACACAAAAATAAACTCAAATGGATTAAAGATCTAAACATAAGACCAGGAACTATAAAACTCCTAAAGGTGAACTACAATTTTTAAATACAATTTATATAACAAAAAGAATTTTGGAGTAAAATTTAGTCATGTATTTTAGAACTTACATCCTATGATGGGTATTTTTTAACGTTCAGATCAGATCAAATCAGTCGCTCAGTCGTGTCTGACTCTTTGCGACCCCATGAATCGCAGCACGCCAGGCCTCCCTGTCCATCACCAACTCCCGGAGTTCACTCAGACTCACGTCCATTGAGTCAGTGATGCCATCCAGCCATCTCATCCTTTGTCGTCCCCTTCTCCTATTGCCCCCAATCCCTCCCAGCATCAGAGTCTTTGCCAAATCAGAGGGCAGACACACTGAAACCATAATCACAGAAAACTAGTTAATCTAATCACACGGACCACAGCCTTGTCTAACTCAGTGAAACTAAGCCATGCCGTGTGGGTCCACCCAAGATGGGCGGGTCATGGTGGAGAGTTCTGACAGAATGTGGTCCACTGGAGAAGGGAATGGCAAACCACTTCAGTAGTGTTGCCTTGAGAACCCCATGAACAGTATGAAAAGGCAAAATGATAGGATACTGAAAGAGGAACTCCCCAGGTCGATAAGTGCCCAATATGCTACTGGAAATCAGTGGAGAAATAACTCTAGACTAAAGAATGAAGGGATGGAGCCAAAGCAAAAACAATACCTAGTTGTGGATGTGACTGGTGATAGAAGTAAGGTCTGATGCTGTAAAGAGCAATATTGCATAGGAACCTGGAATGTTAGGTCCATGAATCAAGGCAAATTGGAAGTGATCAAACAGGAGATGGCAAGAGTGAATGTCAATATTCTAGCAATCAGCAAACTCAAATGGACTGGAATGGGTGAATTTAACTCAGATGACCGTTATATCCACTACTGTGGGCAGGAATCCCTTAGAAGAAATGGAGTAGCCATCATGGTCAACAAGAGTCCAAAATGCAGTACTTGGATGCAATCTCAAAAATGACAGAATGATCTCTGTTCGTTTCCAAGGCAAACCATTCAATATCACAGTAATCCAAGTCTATGTCCCAACCAGTAATGCTGAAGAAGCTGAAGTTGAACGGTTCTATGAAGACCTACAAGACCTTTTAGAATTAAGACCCAAAAAAGATGTCCTTTTCATTATAGGGGACTGGAATGCAAAAGTAGGAAGTCAAGACACACCTGGGTAACAGGCAAATTTGGCCTTGGAATATGGGATGAAGCAGGGCAAAGTCTAATAGAATTTTGCCAAGAAAATGCACTGGTCATAGCAAACACCCTCTTCCAACAACACAAGAGAAGACTCTCCACATGGACATCACCAGATGGTCAACACCGAAATCAGATGGATTATATTCTTTGCAGCCAAAGATGGAGAAGCTCTATCAGTTCAGTTCAGTTCAGTAGCTCAGTCATGTCCGACTCTTTGTGACCCCATGAATCACAGCACGCCAGGCCTCCCTGTCCATCACCAACTCCCGGAGTTCACTCAGACTCATGTGCATCGAGTCAGTGATGCATGCCATCCAGCCATCTCATCCTCTGATGTCCCCTTCTCCTCCTGACCCTAATCCCTCCCAGCATCAGAGTCTTTTCCAATGAGTCAACTCTTCACATGAGGTGGCCCAAGTCCTGGAGTCTCAGCTCTAGCATAATTCCTTCCAAAGAAATCCCAGGGCTGATCTCCTTTAAAATGGACTGGTTGGATCTCCTTGCAATCCAAGGGACTCTCAAGAGTCTTCTCCAACACCACAGTTCAAAAGCATCATTTCTTCGGCACTCAGCTTTGTTCACAGTTCAACTCTCACATCCATACATGACCACTGGAAAAACCATAGCCTTGACTAAACGGACCTTTGTTGGCAAAGTAACGTTTCTGCTTTTGAATATGCTATCTAGGTTGGTCATAACTTTCCTTCCAAGGAGTAAGCATATTTTAATTTCATGGCTGCAATCACCAAAGGCAGTGATTTTGGAGCCCCCCCAAAATAAAGTCTGACACTGTTTCCCCATCTATTTCCCATGAAGTGATGGGACCAGATGCCATGATCTTCGTTTTCTGAGTGTTGGGCTTTAAGCCAACTTTTTCACTCTCCACTTTCACGTTCATCAAGAGGCTTTTTAGTTCCTGTTCACTTTCTGCCATAAGGGTGGTGTCATCTGCGTATCAGAGGTTATTGATATTTCTCCCGGAAATCTTGATTCCAGCTAGTGTTTCTTCCAGTCCAGCGTTTCTCATTATGTACTCTGCATAGAAGTCAAATAAGCAGGCTGACAATATACAGCCTTGACATACTCCTTTTCCTATTTGGAACCAGCCTGTCGTTCCATGTCCAGTTCTAACTGTTCCTTCCTTATCTGCATACAGATTTCTCAAGAGGCAGGTCAGGTGGTCTGGTACAGTCAGCAAAAACAAGACCGGGAGCTGACTGTGGCTCAGATCATGAACTCCTCTTTGCCAAATTCAGACTTAAATTGAACAAAGTACGGAAAACCACTAGACCATTCAGGTATGACCTAAATCAAATTCCTTATGATTATACAGTGGAAGTGAGAAATAGATTTAAAGGACTAGATCTGATAGAGTGCCTGATGAACTATGACGGAGGTTAGTGACACTGTACAGGAGACAGGGATCAAGACCATCCCCATGGAAAAGAAATGCAAAAAAGCAAAATGGCCATCTGAGGAGGCCTTACAAATAGCTGTGAAAAGAAGACAAGCAAAAAGCAAAGGAGAAAAGGAAAGATATAAGCATCTGAATGCAGAGTTCCAAAGAATAGCAAGGAGTGATAAGAAAGCCTTCCTCAGCGATCAATGCAAAGAAATAGAGGAAAACAACAGAATGGGAAAGACTAGAGATCTCTTCAAGAAAATCAGAGATACCAAGGGAACAGTTCATGCAAAGATGGGCTCGATAAAGGACAGTAATGGTATGGACCTAACAGAAGCAGAAGATATTAAGAAGAGGTGGCAAGAATAGACAGGAGAACTGTACAAAAAAGATCTTCACGACCCAGATAATCATGATGGTATGATCACTCAGCTAGAGCCAGACATCCTGGAATGTGAAGTCAAGAGGGCCTTAGAAAGCATCACTATGAACAAAGCTAGTAGAAGTGACTGAATTCCAGTTGAACTATTTCAAATCCTGAAGATGATGCTGTGAAAGTGCTACACTCTATATGCCAGCAAATTTGGAAAACTCAGCAGTGGCCACAGGACTCGAAAAGGTCAGTTTTTCATTCCAATCCCAAAGAAAGGCAATGCCAAAGAATGCTCAAACTACTGCACAATTGCACTCATCTCACACGCTAGTAAAGTAATGCTCAAAATTCTCCAAGCCAGGCTTTAGCAATACGTGAACCGTGAACTTCCAGATGTTCAAGCTGGATTTAGAAAAGGCAGAGGACCAGAGATCAAATTGCCAACATCCGCTGGATCATGGAAAAAGGAAGAGAGTTCCAGAAAAACATCTAATTCTGCTTTATTGACTATGCCAAAGCCTTTGACTGTGTGATCGCAATAAACTGTGGAAAATTCTGAAAGAGATGGGAATACCAGACCACCTGACCTGCCTCTTGAGAAATCTGTATGCAGGTCAGGAAGCAACAGTTAGAAGTGGACATGGAACAACAGACAGGTTGCAAATAGGAAAAGGAGGCTGTATAATGTCACCCTGCTTATTTAACTTATATGCAGAGTACATCATGAGAAATGCTGGGCTGGAAGAAGCACAAGCAGAAATCAAGATTGCCAGGAGAAATATCAATAACCTCGGATATGCAGATGACACCACCCTTATGGCAGAAAGTGAAGAGGAACTAAAAAGCCTCTTGATGAATGTGAAAGAGGAGAGTGAAAAATTTGGCTTAAAGCTCAACATTCAGAAAATGAAGATCATGGCACCTGGTCCCATCACTTCATAGGAAATAGATGGGCAAACAGTGGAAACAGTGTCAGACTTTTTTGGGGGGGGTGCTCCAAAATCACTGCAGATGGTGATTGCAGCCATGAAATTAAAATATGCTTACTCCTTGGAAGGAAAGTTATGACCAACCTAGATAGCATATTCAAAAGCAGAGACATTACTTTGCCAACAAAGGTCCGTCTAGTCAAGGCCATGGTTTTTCCAGTGGTTATGTATGGGTGTGAGAGTTGGACTGTGAAAAAAGCTGAGTGCTGAAGAATTGATGCTTTTGAACTGTGCATATAAATAAGTCAATAAATATTTTTCAATAGGACCAAATAACTCAAAAATCATTTCTCACTAAAGATTAAAACATTTAAGATTTCAAACTGATTCTTTTCCCCAAAGAGGGAGAAAGAGGTCATAGTGTACCTTTAGAAAAAAGAAAGCAAGGTGTCTGTTTTGAAATTCAGGGCAAGACAACAAATGAAATGATGGTTCATGCTCAAGTGACTATAAAAAAGGGATGAAGAACATACATGAGTTACACTACTTTAAGGATTATTCATTCACAAGTCTTTACAAATAACACAGGTGAAGTCTCCCAGAGGCAAGTCATTGTAATAGAAAGGTGTACATGATTTCATGCACATTAACTAGCAGATTATAGTTCACTGTCTGATAGAACTTGAGCCTGGCTTAGAAAACCTGATGGTATATAACAGACTTTATCATTCTCATATCAATGACACAGCATTTGTAAGTTCAGTTCATTTCCTTCTTTATAACCTACTTGTCTTGATCGGATCTGTAAACTCTTAATATACAATCAAAGAACAAAGCAAGACAGGCAGACCAGAGAAAGGAAAAGCTCTAGCTAGCCAAATTAGGCTCTGTCAAGCTCACCTTATGAAATACTAATTTGTATACTTCTACTTCTCATGTATGCCAAGTTTGTTTTTGCCTTCTGGGGCTTTACCTTCACTGTTCCGTCCATTTCTGGTTTCTTTTCATCCTTCAGGTCTTATAGAGGCCTTCCCAGATGACACTTTCCAAAGTGGTGCCCCCAAGCAGCTCTTTGATTCCTCAGCCCATCATCCCGTATATTTCCCTATCACCATCAGAAGTTTCCTCCTTTTCTGTCCATCATCGTTAAGATGAGAACTTAAGTGTAAAGTGGAAACTTCTTTATTTTGCTATTATACCCAGGAATCAATATATATTTGCTGAATGAATTAATTAGCAGAAAAGAAGAAAATGATTAGGAAGACTGCCAATGACTAACTGGAGAATCCAGGATGGAAGTCATGGGAAGCCTGTGTGTCAAGTTCCATGGTTACCTCTTGTAAAGAAAAGGAAGGGAAAATTAAGAGATAAGTTGAATAAACAAAAGGAATAGGAGTCTAACAGAAAGGAACACCTTATTTTAACTCTAAGGTTCTGTTTTAATGTGAAAAATATTAGTTGCTCAGTCACATCCAACTTTCTGCAACCCAGGCCCGCCAAGCCCCTCAAGCCCCTCTTTCATTGAGTCACAGTCAGACATGACTGAGCAACTAACACTTTCACTTTTCACTGTTGTAATAACTGAGGAAACACAGGCTTGGTAAGGGATTGCTACTTTAAACTACACTGATCTCATCTGGCCAATACCTGGGCTTCCCTGGTAGTGCAGCTGGTAAAGAATCCGCCTGCAACGCAGGAGACCTTGGTTTGATTCCTGGGTCGAGAAGACCCCGTGGAGAAGGGATAGGCTACCCACTCCAGGATTCTTGGGCTTCTCTGGTGGTTCAGATGGTAAAGAATCCAACCCGCAATGAGGAGAGCCTGGTTTGATCCCTGAGTTGGGAACATCGCCTAGAGGAGGGCATGGCAATCCACTCCAGTATTCTTGCTTGGAGAATCCCCATGGACAGAGGAGCCTGGTGGGCTACAGTCCATGGGGCCATAGAGTCAGACATGACTGAGCGACTAAGCACACCAAGCACAGCATCAGCCAATATTTACTCAACTGCATCAGACTCTCACAACTATCACCATAGCACTGTGCCAATTACAACCCATAAAGCCAGGTTCTGACTTAATTTTCTGGACTCAATCTTCCCTTAACTCTAAGTTCCCAACTGTTTTTTCTCCTGAATAAACACCAGAGCCCTAGTCCTATGGTAGTGAGAATCTACTATTTTGCTATTTGGGGTGGGGGAGGCGGTGGTTTAAGAAACTGGCGACACTAGCACAATAGAACAAACAGTTGATTAAATTATGACTTAAACCAGTACAAAGTTCACTCTAAGGTCCTGGAAGGCAGGGGTAATCTCTTTCATCGTCAACAGTTCAGACACGTGCTCTCAAACCGACTGAATAGAGGACACTTTGTGCTCAGAAATCCTGCATTAGCTCTATCTAAAAAATAGTAATTACAGTAAATAAAGAGAAGATGGATTAATGACAGCTAAGGAGTGATTTCCTTTCTTAATTACATTTAATATATGATGTAGATTTCTATTTCCTCTGAATATTTAATAACAAAATGGCCACTTTACCTAGGTTCCAAAGTATTCCGTAAAAAGGGAACTTTCCAAAAAATGAAGTCTGTGCTGGAATGAATGATAGAAACACAAATTTAGCAAGCACATTAAAATATAAAGAGCTTTACAAGTTAACTTTACAGGATGTGATTTAATTGGCTATTTTATTGGTAATTTGAAAGGTCAGTATTAATTATATCAATTTAGGGGGAAAGTGTTTTTTCTTTAAAGTATGTATACCAGGCTATCAGTATGAAAGGCAAGGAAAGCCTTACAGCTTTTCACCTTTTGATTGGTAGATTTTTTTTTTTAATTTATTTTAATTGGAGGCTAATTACTTTACAATATTGCAGTGGTTTTTGCCATACATTGACATGAATCAGTCATTGATTGGTAGATGTTTTTACTTGAGAACATAAAGTTTTCAAAATGACATATCTGAGAAATGAGGTTAAAATTTTTAGATAGTTTCCTACATATAGAGTACCTTTTGGAATTAGCTTACTGAGTAACTTAAAATGCACCTGTTTAACAGTTTAAATTTAGAATTAAGGAATTAGTGTCCTAGCATAATTTCAATCTACTCTGTAGTTTATATACTTAAATTGGATATATTTTCATTTTTTAAAATTTATTTTATTTGGCTGTGCCAGGTCTGATCTTCAATCTTCATTGCAGCGTATGGTAGTTGCGTCATGTGGGATCTAGTTCTCTGACCAGGGTTTGAATCCCAGGCCTCCTGCATTGCAGCCTGGAGTCTTAACCACTGGACCACCAGGGAAGTCCCTTCATTCTTTAACAGGTATATACCCTTTTATAGCAATGTTGTTCGGATTTGAAAATAATGCTTTATACTCCTAAAGGTCAATTAAAATTCAGTAATCAGAGTAGCTGTATACTAACATTAATTATTATGCACTATATTTTAATAGTCATATCACTATACTTAATATTGTTTGGGGGGGTGTTTTCAATTCTAAATACAGGAACATAAATAACACGCAAACGTGTCCCATTAGCATTTTTAAAAAATCTTTGGACCATTCCACTTGAAAATGAGTAATCCATTAAATAAAAACAACAAATAAACTTAAAAAAGATATTCCACTTTACTAATAAGCAAAGATATGCAAATTAAAACATTTATGTTTCATCTTTTAAAGAGGCAAAGATGCATCAACAACAGTAAAATTGGTATATATCAACAGTTTACCACAGGAGGAAATTGTACTCAAATACACAACTGTAAGAGTAAAACTGATATAATCTCATTGGAGGGAAATTTAATATGTTTAAAATGTATACACCCTTCCACCAAGCAATTTTACTTGTAAGAAATTATGCTATTTTTAAGGAGATAAAAGCCCAAGTTCACCAAGATATTATTTATAATACAGGAATACTTCCTTTTATTGCGCTTTCCTTTATTGCACTTTGCAGATACTGCATTTTTTATAAATTGAATGTTGGTAGTAACTCTGCGTTATCAGATGATGGCTAGCATGATTTTAACAATGAAACATTTTAAATTAATGTATGTGTTTTTTTAGACATACTATTATTTCACAGTTAACACACTACAGTGTAGTGTAAACATAACTTTTATATGCACTGGAAAATAAAAAAATTCATGTGACTCGTTTTATTGTGATACCCACTTTACTACAGAGGCCTGGAACTGAATCAACAATATCTCCAAGGTATGCCTGTAATGAACAAGAAGAAATCTGCCTAAATGTTCATCCAAAAGAAACTTTTAAACTAGTTATGGTATACAAGGAGGCATTAAAAAGAATATCAAATAGCAGACTTTTTCTACTTGAGTGAAATAAATAGATTACAGGCAAGTATATATGTTATGATTACATTACTGTAGAGAAAACAACAAAAACAGTATGTTGCAGTATAAATTCAGAAGAAAATGAGAAAAGTTAAGACAAACAAGATGTTAAAAATAGGAGTTGTCAATCTACTTTTAACTTTATTTAAAAATTTGTTTGGGGGGAGGAGCAGAAAGACTCTCTGCAAAGAACAATCCCGTAGTACACCAGTTAGTCAGTCAGTTTAGGAATATGAGAAAAAAACTGGGGCAAGATAAACTTGACAGGACTATGAAAGAGTGACTTTTCTTTTCACCTGAAGAGGGGTAAATAATGTCTTCACCCTTCCACATACTACCCCAATGGAAGTGTATATATTCAAAATGCCTGCTTTACCTTCGAGGATATTACTACTGACAAGTTATTACCGCTCTAGGATCCTAGTATTTCAGAGCAAACAGCATTTAATCTTACTTTCAACTGTTTACTGTGTATTTAGGTTATTTCAAATCTAAAACTATGTCATTAAAAAATTCCTGACCACTGGAAATTTTCAACAGATAGTGACAACTATTCCCTGCTTTAAATATAAACTGGAGAAACCATACACAAAATAGAAATATAGTCTTGTGGCACTTCAATTTCATTCCAGTATCTGAACTACAAAAAAATTATAACTAAGTTCACAGTAGCTTTCTTTTATCTTAACACAAGTTACCAGTGTATATATAAGAAGCTGTGAACAACAGAAGCTCTATGATATCCAGATACACAGCTCATGAGAAAAAGTCTTTACAATGCTAGTCAAAGAGCAAAACATCCACTTAGTTTTCAAATTAAATGAGGTGCTCTGCCTTCCATGCCAGCTGCCAAGCAATAGTCTCTTTATGTGTTTCTCATTCATTACTGACTGATATAGCAGTTCTCAACATTTTCATTAGTTCTGTGATCATTCCGTGTTTTTCCCCTAATCTTTCAAATAAATCTGTCCATTTTCTTACTGATAAAAATTAGCAAGCTAATGGCACACAAGTTTCCTTTTAGCGCTTAACTTTTAAAAAGTGTTATGCAACTTTATTTTCTAATTTTAATATTTTTTCTAGTGGAATATGTTTCAAAACATTTAAGCAAATCTTATAATAGGTGACCTAGTATCAATGTGCTACTTAGATATACCTAAAATAAACTAAAGTTTATTTTAAACTAAGTTTAAACAAAAAAACTTCCATTTTACTGAATAAATTTCTGAGGATCCCAAAAAGAAATCATTCAAAATGTGATAGTCTAGTGTTTATTTTGTTACGGCAGGTACACTTGAATTTCAAAAATTTAAAACATATAAAAAGTGGTTAGGGACTAACATTTGTATCAACAGTTGATAAATGTCTAAGATTGTTTATTATACAGCAGGGTACAATGGTAGTGCTAACGCCAACAGGGCACTGTGGAAATTAGTCTAAAAATTATTATTAGGCTTTATACAAGCAACATCATTTGCTGCTGTTTTAGAATTTGGGGACACAGTCTGCTTCTAATGCTAAGCAGTCCATGAACACTTTTAATGTTATACAGTGTTATAGTAATTAGTTTGGCAAATGTTTCAAAATAAAGTAGAAATGTATTCATAACATCACAGAAATGCACATCCAGTTTTGTTTTCAATAAGAACCATAATAGGTACAGGTCAAAACTCTTCCCTATATGAAATAATTTACACACGATGAATGCTATAATATCACTATCTAAAATAATCACTAAATACAATTATTTTTCAGAAATAAACAAGCAAAGGTTTTTTTCATTATCAAATATCAAAAACATAGAGAATGTATGTTTTTCAAACAAATGATATTCTAAAATTATTGGAATAATTTCAATGAATTCCGTAAATGTGCGACCTAAATCAACCAAGTATACTGAAGTACAACCATATTAAGAAATTGATGATCAGAAAATACAACCATATGAAATAAATTTATAATCCACAAAACTGTTTTTCAGGTCTTAAGGTCAAACAGTTCCACAGTTTACAGATAAAACAGAGGCAACAAAAATGCGTGCTTGTCTTCAATAAGTAGTTATTTTATGCAGAGGATGTAACACTTTGCTTGTAGACAGCATGGTATGCATTTCTCAGCAAGACATAGGGAAAACAAGATTCCAAAAGATCCATTGTCAGGAATGGGGATTCCTGCACAATCTGAAAAATTCCAAAAATGTATTAATTCAAGTTATTTATAATGGAAACATTTACTGACAATGAGTAAAGAATAATTTTATATTGCTCTTACTGGGAACACATAAATTTTTACTTTTACTTTTAAAGTACTTTACTTTTACTTTAAAATCTGAAATGTAAATGTGCCATAGTGCATGCATTAAAACATTTTAAATCACTACTTCTCAATTAAATCAGTTAATCAACAGGAAATACCAAGCACTTGTATTGCCCTCAACAATATACCATTTATTTAAAATATGGTCCATATCATCAAGTCTAATTGGTAACACAACACTAAGCTAAAAAGCCAAATCAAACCTCAGACCATCTATGATTAAGTGGAAAGCTGTTAAATTCTAGAGTTTTCAAAAGACAAGAAAAATCAATGTAGGCTAAAGTAATCAGTCTATCTAAAAAAGGGATCTGAGCTACAAGTACGTGGAATCATTATTAGGCTGCTGTGGAACCATTGTTAAGCTAGACACAGACCTCTGCAGATAAAGGAAAGTATTCTAAGTGAGGAAACAATCACACTACAGAAACAAGCACAGCTGGCTTCATGGCAGTAAAGAGAAGGAATTGACTGGGCACAGAAGGTTGTAAGAAATGTTATTAGATGGGTGAGATGGAGTCAGAAAATAGAACATTCAGAAAACTAGGAAGAGATGAAACTAGGAAGACTTGGAAAATATAAAGCCTGAGTGTTTCCCAATAGGTTGAAAAACTATTTATAAAAGAACACTCTACAGGTAATGGTGATTCATTCTGTTGTTTTCTGAGATCCTTACCACATGGCAGTCTTTTCAGCGATTATTAGAAAGTGTGTGGCTTGGGTGGAGTGACTATAAATTGTCAAAAAAGTACATCAACTCTTATTACTATTTAATGACTAAAATACCAAGAAAATACTATCAGGAGTGACTGGAACCTTTTTGTGATTAACAAAAATTAAAATAAGACTTACCATATCTAGCAGTAAATAAACAGATTCTCTATTTCGTGTAGTTGTTTTATCTGTCTCCTGGCCAATTTTCAGTAGACTGGAGGATGCAAGCTTAAAAGTATACATACATTTTAAGTAAATAAGTTTTTTTAAAATAAAACTTTCACTATATATTTATAGTGAAAACTTTCACAGTATATTTATCTTCAGTACGCTTCAACTTGCAACACATTTCAATAACAAGGCGAGCTTAGGTTCCATACTTTCAAGCAACAATTTAAGAGCTATTAAGGTATAAACAGACACAAAGATAATAAATGATACTGAAAAATTATTAGAATGATTTCCAATAATAATTATTGGAATAATAAATATTTGGTTAATCAAATATTTTTACTGGTCTTTAAAACTGATTTTTTTTTAGAACAAGTTAAAAAAAAAATAACCACAACAATTTAAATTCCTTTTTCTCTTCCCAACATCTGTATTAACTGTATTTCTTAATTTCTAAATAAGAAAATTTCACACTGAGTTTGAGTTAATACTACTACAGTGAGATTGACATTAGGTCTTGAATGAAGGAAATAAAATGAAAAAGAAAAATTTTAACTCTTAATACTGTTTTCTTTGAAATAGATGTTATTTTATTCTCCAATTAGTACTACATTTGCTTTAAAAATTAAAAAAAGAATTTTTAAAAGCTAACAGGATTTGTAACTTGAAAAGATGCAAATATTCTAGTGCTCTTATATCATAAGTGCGTCTTTTAAGTAAAATATGAAAAGGTATGCTGATACAGGAAAGAAAGAGCTACACTACCACAGAAACTAAGAGCAATACTTCATGAGGCTAGAGTCAGCATTACTACTTTCTTTTGGCAGTGAGTAGTATTCTTACTTTTGAGTTTGTCTCCATTCACAGACTTTCTCCAAATAAATGGAAATAAATAAAATATATCCTTTTAGAGGGAACATTCATCCTTTGCCTCTATCTTTCTTTGTTTTGTTTTGTTCTCTTTCAAACACTAGGCAAAATTCTAGAGCAGTCCAAACATCAGCTCAGAAAAAAAAAGTCATATTGCAGAGCTCTAGAAACAAGAGACTGCTAAGCCAAAGGGGAAAAATGCTAAGCTAACTGCTCCTTGATTTTAATACCCTATCTTTACCTGTTTCTTCTTCCAAAAATAAATAAAGAGAATTTACTTTGTTACACCCCAAAGTTGTGATTTTTAATTTTCTCTAAAAAAAAAAAAAATGTCATGAATTTTGCTTGATTATACATACCGCCAAAAATTCTTTAAGCCGATCTTCAATGCTTCCTTTGTGAATTGTAAACAAAGCTGCAGCGATCTGGTTGATGGCTTTGGCCAAGCAATGTATGTTGTTGCAGTGCCCTGAGAAAGTGCATATAGGGTTTGTGGTTTCTGTGTGACTCCAAAATATCAAATCTCTAATGACTTTATAATCTACATAAATAGTGGCATGATTAAAAACAGTTGGAGCATAACCTGCCTTGCCCTCTCTTCACTTTCATGAGAACTAGTGCTTTTAAAAACAGTGTAGAAGAGAGCAACAACCATTGCTGTATTAAACAGGCACATTTTCAAAAACCCCTAAAAGAAACCATACATCAGTTTTACACTGTTTTGGAAACTTATTAAGTGCTTAGCTGCTTTAAGAACATTTCCCCATTCAATCCTTAAAATAATCCTAAGAGTTGGATAGTCCCTTCACTATCCCCTGCCACATACACATGCAGGCACCCATAGGCTCACATGTATACACTTCATATGTGTATGTGAAACTGGGCTTAGAAAAAGAAAAATTCAGTCTTTTAAGATCACACATCTAGTAAGTAGCAAAACTTAATCCACTTTTTATTGTGTTAAAAAAAATGCACAATTACTTGAAAAGTACCTACTATATCAAAACTCATAACTCTCCTAATGACAAAACAAACTACTATTACCTTCTATAGCAGGGCTATACTGAGACATCACATTACTGGCCAGTGTGGGCAAAGAAACGGCCACAAACACCATGAGGAGGCAGGCAATTTTATATTCTTCTTCTGGACTTATGTTTTCTAAGGCAGAAAAATTACAAATAACATCAAGGTATTTCTTTCAAGATTAGTTAAGAGTTGATGATCTAAATCAGAAAAAGCACATTTTAATTTTTATGTATTTTACTCTCTATAGAGCTGATTATGATTTTGTTACAAGAAATATAGAATGCATAGAAATAATACACAATAGTATCAGCCATTATCAAGCTGTTAAGCATATTTCAAGGACATCTAAAAAAACAGTAATGCAAAATTTCCTTTTTCTTTTTTAAATTGTAAGGTTACAGGACTAAAAATATATTTAGAATAACTGGAATCCTAAAATCTTCTACTTGATAACTAATAATAAATTATTTAATAGGAAAACTCTATGTTTCAGTATAGAAAATTTATCTCCTAACTTACTGTGCCAAATCATCCAAAAAACTTCATTTTTTTTCTAAAAGATATACATGTGATCTGATATTTACTATTAAAAAGATATAAATGTGTAAAAAAAACTGGATTTCTAACTTCTTCATTTTAGAAGACAGGAGGAACCAGTCATAAATGAATATAAGTAACACTGTCCTAACGTTTTAATTATTTATTGTAAAATAATTTATCTAAAACATTTATTGTATCCATATACTAAAATCTGTGTGTTATCCAGGTACTTCACTTATCTGGCACCTGAGAGTCACTCCACTAACTATATATAATTAAGAATTTAACATAAGACAAGAGTCAGAATATATTTGAAAAATCTAGCTGATTATGACTATTCACAATAGCCAAAACATGATATCGATCCAAATGTCCATCAACAGATGAGTGGATAAAGATATCCATCAATAGATGAAGGGAATACTACTCAGCCATAAAAAAGAACAAAACAATGCCAATTGCAGCAACATGGATGCAACTAGAAATTATCATACTAAATGAAGGAAGTCAGAAAGAGAAAGACAAACATCATATGATATCATGTGGAATATATACCATATAATATATGTGGAATCTAAAACATGGGATGGGCTTCCCTCGTGGCTCAATGGTAAAGAATCTGCCTGCAATGCAAGAAACCCAGGTTCGATCCTGGGGTCAGGAAGATCCCCTGGAGAAGGAAATGGCAACCCACTCCAGTATTCTTGCTGGAGAATTCCATGGACAGAGGAGCCTGACAGGCTACATACAGTTCATGGGGTCTCAAAAAATCAGACATGACTGGGCAACTAACACTTTCACTTTCAAACAACAAGGTCTTACCATAGCACAGGGAATTATATTCAATATCCTGTGATGAATCACAATGGAAAAGAATATTTATGTGTATAACTGAGTCAGCTTGCTGTACAGCAGACTGGCACAACACCGTAAATCAATTATATACACTTTAATAAAAATTTTTTTAAACCTGGATGATTATAAAAAATACAGCCCTGGTAAATCAAGCTAGTTTCAATAATTATCCATGTGACTATAATTAACATATTGCATAAGTGATGAAACAAAACTAATGTCAAATCAAAAAAGAACTGATGAACTTAGTCAAACACCATGTTACATCCAAGGAAGTAGGGGAAGGCATTTTAGTACCAGAAACAGATGAAACATTTTACTTTGTGGAAAAAACTAGAATTCTGAGTAAGACATTTTAAAGGGCTGATCTTAAAATATTTTAAATATTTACATAATAATGCACAGACTTTCTATGGTAAGTAGCTCTAGTCCAATTAAAATAGGATATACTTTCATATTTTTTATACATTTAAAAAATTTACATATTACGGTTTCTTTTTTTGGCTATGCCACAGCTTGTAGGATCTTAGTTCCTAACCACTGGACTGTCAGGGAACTCCCAAGACACCCTTTTCTAGACAACAATGTTTCTATTAGATGATTTCCATCAGCAGACACTTATTTTCCCATCTGAAAAATATCCTTCCCTTGATTTTACTCTTGCCTCTAGCTACTACAGTTTTATTTCTTTGCTCCCCTTTATACAGTAAAACTCTTGCAAGAGAGTTGTTTTATACTCATTATTTCTAATTTCTTTTCTCCTATTTTCTCTTCAGCCCTCTTTAGTGAGCTTTTTGCCTTTAGGACTCCACTGACACTGCTCTTGTCACACCTATTAATTCTACACAGCTGGCCATTTCCTTTCCACTCAAATGGAAGTGATTCTTTCCTGGTTTGTCTTCTCCTTCACACGCCCTTCCTTCTCAGTTTTTCTTTTGGTAGTTCCTCCTCTTCTCCCTGAACTCTTAAACATGAAGGTGGCCCAGGACTCAGACTCTGATCCTCTTCACCTCTGCATACTAAATAGGCTTAATAACCTTATCCAGTCTTAATACTTAAATATCTAATCTCTGTGATGACGGTGCTATAACATAAGCTCCAGTAGACAAGGATCTTGGTATTTTCTGCACTGATATATTCCAACTACCAAAAAAATACACAAAAAAACTCACTGATATAAAGCAGACACTTGAACAGATAAGTATTACATCTATATTTGTGTTGCCCAGGTTATTTAATAAGACCACTACATAATTACTAATGTATTTTACCTGATTTTTGTGACGAAAGAGCTACCACCAAGGCAGGATCAATCTCACAAGGCAATCCAGCAGCTGATGATAATTCATACACATTCATTGCAACCTAAAAAATATAAAAACTAGAGTAAGAAACATACCAACAAATTTCTGAGAAATCTCACTTTAGTAAGAAAAAATACAGAATGTTTAAATTCGAGTTGCCTATAAGAACACTCAATTCAGTCAGTTCCGTCGCTCAGTCATGTCCAGCTCTTTGCTATCCCATGACTCCCAGCACGCCAGGCCTCCATGTCCATCACCAACTCCCAGAGTTCACTCAAACTCATGTCCATCGAGTCAGTGATGCCATCCAGCCATCTCATCCTCTGTCGTCTCCTTCTCCTCCTGACCCCAATCCCTCCCAGCATGAGTCTTTTCCAGTGAGTCAACTCTTCACATGAGGTGGGCAAAGTATTGGAGTTTCAGATTTAGCATCAGTCCTTTCAATGAACACCCAGGACTGATCTGCTTTAGAACAGACTGGTTGGATCTCCTTGCAGTCCAAGGGACTCTCAAGAGTCTTCTCCAACACCACAGTTCAAAAGTATCAATTCTTTGACACTCAGCTTTCTTCACAGTCCAACTCTCACATCCATACATGACCACTGGAAAAACCATAGCCTTGACTAGACGGATCTTTGTTGGCAAAGTAATGTTTCTGCTTTTGAATATGCTATCTAGGTTGGTCATAACCTTCCTTCCAAGGAGCAAGCGTCTTTCAATTTCATGGCTGCAAACACCATCTGCAGTGATTTTGGAGCCCCCCAAAATAAACTCTGACATTGCTTCCCCATCTATTTCCCATGAAGTGATGGGACCAGATGCCATGATCTTTCTTTTCTGAATGTTGAGCTTTAGGCCAACTTTTTCACTCTCCTCTTTCACTTTCATCAAGAGGCGCGTTAGTTCCTCTTCACTTTCTGCCCTAAGGGTGGTGTCATCTGCATATCTGAGGTTATTGATATTTCTTCTGGCAATCTTGATTCCAGCTTGTGCTTCTTCCAGCCCAGTGTTTCTCATGATGTACTCTGCATAGAAGTTAAATAAGCAGGGTGACAATATACAGCCTTGACGTACTCCTTTTCCTATTTGGAACCAGTCTGTTGTTCCATGTCCAGTTCTAACTGTTGCTTCCTGACCTGCATACAGGTTTCTCAAGAGGCAGGTCAGGTGGTCTGGTATTCCCATCTCTTTCAGAATTTTCCACAGTTTATTGTGATCCACACAGTCAAAGGCTTTGGCATAGTCAATAAAGCGGAAATAGATGTTTTTCTGGAACTCTCTTCCTTTTTCCATAATCCAGCGGATGTTGGCAATTTGATCTCTGGTTCCTCTGCCTTTTCTAAAACCAGCTTGAACATCTGGAAGTTCACGGTTCACATACTGCTGAAGCCTGGCTTGGAGAATTACTTTACTAGCGTGTGAGATGAGTGCAATGGTGTGGTAGTTTGAGCATTCTTTGGCATTGCCTTTCTTTGGGATTGGAATGAAAACTGACCTTTTCCAGTCCTGTGGCCACTGCTGAGTTTTCCAAATTTGCTGGCATATTGAGTGCAGCACTTTCACAGCATCATCTTCCAGGATTTGAAATAGTTCAACTGGAATTCAATCACCTCCACTAGCTTTGTTCATAGTGATGCTTTCTAAGGCCCACTTGACTTCACATTCCAGGATGTCTGGCTCTAGCTGAGTGATCACACCATCGTGATTATCTTGGTCATGAAGATCTTTTTTGTACAGTTCTCCTGTGTATTCTTGCCACCTCTTCTTAATATCTCCAGCTTCTGTTAAGTCCCTACCATTTCTGTCCTTTATTGAGCCCATCTTTGCATGAAATGTTCCCTTGGTATCTCTAATTTTCTTGAAGAGATCTCTAGTCTTTCCCATTCTGTTGTTTTCCTCTCTTTCTTTGCATTGATTGCTGAGGAAGGCTTTCTTATCTCTCCTTGCTATTCTTTGGAACTCTGCATTCAGATGCTTGTATCTTTCCTTTTCTCCTTTGCTTTTTGCTTCTCTTCTTTTCACAGCTATTTGTAAGGCCTCCTCAGACAGCCATTTTACTTTTTTGCATTTCTTTTCCATGGGGATGCTCTTGATCTCTGTCTCCTGTACAATGTTATGAACCTCTAGAGAATTTCAAAAACTTGGCTGAAGAAGGAACTATACAGTACAACGAACTACAGTGAACAGCTGACTTAGTACTGTGTATGTGTTGCTGATTATAACTTTATACTATCAGGCCAAACAAAACTTGTGTATTTGCAGTTACAAATTCCAATAGAATCATTCTAAACCTATTATTTTTCTTGGAAACATAGGTGTAAGAGCAAGATCAAGCCAAAAGGTATGAGGAAAAAAAAATGAATCAAAATTAATGACCTTATGTTTATGTCCATACTTTAAAAATTACCATAGTTCAGTGCCTAATCATGTTGTATATCTAAATACAGTAAATTCTTTATTAAAATAATTTTTAAAGAAGTACTAATTTAAAACCGTATAAAGCAAGTTCTAATGACTAGTGTTTTTTGGTATCACATATGGATCTCAAGGATATTCTGACTGCTCAACATTTCAGTTCAGAAACTACCTAAACAGGATCGCTTTTGATATTACAACAGCTTTACAATCTAATATAAATTTAACTGTAAAAACCCAGCTATAATACAAGGTTGAATATATTTAATTTTACAATGAACAAACAAAAAGTTCTCTGATAATACTAAAAGGAAGAAAAGGAAGAAATGAATACTTGGGGATTCAGGAATATTTCTTAGGAGATGGCAATTGAATCAGGCTTTAAGATAAATAGATTTCAAAAGGCAGAAATATAAAAAGCCAGGATTTTCATGAAGAATAATTACAGAGCAAATCAGAAAATGTGAGAAGGTACACAGCAAAATTTGGTCATCTTACAGGATCCGGATGAGAAGAGGGGAAAAGTAACAAAGTGAGGCGAGCAAGAGAAGGATGGAACAAGTGATAAAAGCCTCAAAAATAAATTTGAGAAAACAGCTGAACACCAGACAAAAAGTTTAGAAATAACTTTTTAAAGTCAAGGCTTTTCAAACTACACAAAACAAAATAATCTTTCTGAAACATGAAGATAATAATCTTTAAGAAATAGTAATCTTTAAGAATAATAATCTTTAAGAAACATGAAAATTTAGAAAATATGGATAAAATAGCTCACTTACTAGATGTGTGTGCATGCATGCGTCCTGAGTCCCCTCAGTTGTGTCCAATTCTTTGTGACCCTATAGACCATAGCCCACCAGGGTTCTCTATCCATAGGCTTCTCCAAGCAAGAATACTAGAATGGGTTGTCATGCTCTAGTCCAGGGGATCTTCCCAACCCAGGACTGAACCTGCGTTTCTTAGGTGGATTCTTCACACTAGCGCCACCTGGGAAGCCTGTTCTAGATGTGTAACCACTGGTAAATACTTGCTGTGATTCAGTCAGTGGCTGTATTTCGCTGCCAATAAATCTTCAAAATGAAGACTCATAAGGTTACTAACCTTTCTATTTAAAACAGGATATTAATTTAAAAATTATAACCCATAATTAACATCCTTTTATAAGACTTTTTAACATCAATTTTAAAAAGCTGAACTTAGCTTTATTTAAAACACAACAACTCTCATTTCATTGGTTTTTTCATTCTGCTTATGACCATGTATTGGAAAAGGAAATGGCAACCTACTCCAGTACTCTTGTCTGGAAAATCCCACGGACTGAGGAGCCTGGTAGGCTACAGTCCGTGGGGTGGCAAAGAGTCAGACATGACTGAGTGACTTCACTTCACTATGACCATGTATAAATAGCTATCAGTTTAAGGAAAAGGTGACTGACCTGCATCACCAAGAACGGCCTGGAGAGCATCAACCTGGGCCTCTGGTGATGACGGACAGTAAGAAGGTCCGGTGAGGCCAGCAGCATCTGTCTGTCCCGCCTGCCCAGTTTGCCCTCCGGCCATGGACGCGGTGGGGCGATGACCGGAAGCCCCTGGCTCCCTTCCCCTCCCCACTTCTTGTGTGTGTGTGTGTGTGGGGGGGGTGTCCACCTCTGCAACCCCTGCCCCTCTCCTGGACAGTCTGCCAACCACCCACTCCTCCCGGAGGAGGGACTGAGCTACTGTGCACCTGGAAGTGGGGGTTGGGATGGGGGTGAGCAATCCCTCCAGCCCTGGGGAGCTCATGAAAATGTGTGCCTTCACTTAAGCTTTCATTTGAATACTGTGATCTGGTTTTTATTTCAAAATATAAAAAAGCAAACCCAACTACAATAGCCTTTTCACCCTTCTTACACTTTGTAACCTATCCCAGTCTTGCCTCATCGCTCCTCTGACAGCACTCTGTTACTCATTCTCATTTCATTCATATTGTCTGTTTTTGTTTTTTTTTTTTAAGAAACTTGACATCAACTTGTCTATCTTTTTCTACTGAGTATATATATTATATAAATTATACATACACACATACACATGTGTCAGGCTAACTCGTTTTAGTTTACTTTTTTCTCTGAAGCCCTGGAGTTCTACAAGAGAGATATTTTGAGACTGAAACACTTGTGTGCCTGGACTAGGAAGATGCCCATTGGGTTTGTATTTCTTTTTCATTTTGGCTTCTTCCCAAACCCCATCCATCCGGTGTTTCCCACTTCACATTTCTGGCTCTTATTTTTCTTTTTCTCCTTGTTTCTAAGCATTTGAAGACCCAACCGTGCTCCTAAATCTTGACTTAATTTATATAGCACAAATGTGTGGGAGACATGAGAGTTGGACTGTGGTGTTTTTTTTTTTTGGGGGGGGGGGTCTGTCTTGAGATGCAGATTGTGTCCTGAAAATGATGATTATATATGCAAAGCCTCCGCCCTGCCCTCCCTCTCTTCCACACTTCCCCACGAAAAAGTCACAGTGAGGCTTCCTGTAGGGAGCAGAGGAGCTGGAGCTGGCTTATAGAGGCCTGGGGCCCTGGTGTGAAGAGGAGGAGACTGAAATTCATGTCTTATGGCTATTCTGTTAATAAAACAGGTGTTGGTGGGTTTTTTAAAATTCTGTTTCTAAATAGAGGATTATACGCCTTTCTTTATTTTGATGGGGGTTGGGACTTGTGGCTTTAAAAAAAAAAAATCACTTCTGAGTAGGATGTATATTTTTCTGTTGGGGTTTTTTGTTTATTTTTTTAGAATCCTCCACAGCAACATGTGAGACCATGGAGTTAAAGAAACCCAGAGACCTTAATCAATTAATTGTACTGTTTGTGAATTTGTATAAATAATAACAAAGATCCTCTTAAAACATTTACATTCTTATAGTAAAAGGTTAAACTGATATTTATATAATAAAAGAGGAAATATGACGTATGTTTTTTGAAAAGAAAAAAAAGGTGACTGATATTAACCCATTTTACATTGCTAGAGGTGATCAAGGAAGACCGACTTTCAAAATGCCTATATAGTATTTTGGTGCTGAGCTTTCAAAGACGCATTTTCAAAGGCAAAAATGTTAACACATTACTCTAAACTTTATAATAGCTTAGGATTTACTAAATTTCACTTCATATATAAGTTAAATATGCCATTTTAGAAACCGTAAAATACAAATAGAAGTTTTACTACCTTCATATCAGTTTCCCTTGGAATGTGATCCTTGAAATCTTCAATTGAACTGACAAGAAAAGGAATGTGGTAGGATAAGACCTAGGCAGGAAAACAAGCAATTATTTCTTAAAGGCAATCTCTAAATTTATGAAATGTTACCACTCAACTACTTTCAGCTTTCAAACAATTATTTTACTGTCTATTTTCAGATGATTTTCTAATGTACCCATTAATGGAATGCATTTGATGGCAAATTGAGTATAGTCAAAATGGAAAATGCGTTAATGAAGAAAAAGTTGGAAAAGTAGCATAATATCCAGGCAAGTTGTATCTCCTGAATTATATCACCAAAACAAAAAATAGTAACTACGATTTCTATATGCTTTATTTCACATAAACTATGAAAACTGGAATTTTAGTTATAATACTGCCAACTATAAATGGTAAAAGTTACTTTTAATTTCTGGGAAATTAAAAAGGACTATTTGGCTATAGAATATGTACTTAAAATGGCTTCTTACGTCTCTGAGTGCTTCCTGTGCCAGTGATCGGAAGGATAAAATTACACCAATTATTGTCATCCTCTTCAAGACACTGTCAACAGCTAAGTGTGAAGGAAGGAGAAAAGAGAAGAGAGTGAATTGGATTCTTTCTTAACCTTGGAAAAACTCTTTGTCATAAAACCCCATGACAAAAGGCACAATTAAAAACAATTTGATTACAACAAATGATTAAAAAGGCAAAGGTATTGAAAGTTGATATTAAAACTAAGGAAATTACTGTTTACTTTCAGTGGAGTACACTGTTCTTTAAAATGGCTTAGATGGTTCATCAGAATCTTGAAATAATCCTGTAAGTAGCCTCCTGTATAATCCTATCACAGTAATCGTAGAGGTGGGAGGGAGGAGAAGAAAGACTAGGGAAAGAAAAAGCTGCTGATCAGAGTGGATCCTTAAAATCAAATGGCCCTGGAACTAGGAGATGCTACATGTTGAGGTCCAGAGTCCAGAAACAAAAAATAATTATGTAGATCATAAGCAATAAGACCAGGTTTCTGAAGACTATGAATGGATTTGATCATTTACATTTTGGTTAGAGAACATTATTCTGAAGTTTATTACCATTATATTCAAAATTAAAACTTGGTTAAATAAAATCAAGGGAAATTAGGATTAGAAGGATAAATACCTTCATTTTTAAAAAGCCAACATTTATTGAATTACTCCTCATACACAAGGCACTATACTATGTAATAAGAAAGCAGATACAAGTAGAACAATAACCTAGACCTTAAGTAACAATTTAAAGGCACTGTCAAGAAAACTAAGAAAACAGAATCCTATTTATATGAAACATATATACACACACACATATTTGTATATATATAACAAATTGCTAGACAGATGTATAGAGAAACTGTTAACTGCAGTTATACTTTTGAGCAGTAGGAATGAATTATTTTGTTTTGACTTCCTACCTCCTGTGGGGTTTGTTTAAATCTTTACCATAAGCATCTTTTATTACTACACATGAAAAAGCATAAAATAAACCAAAATGTGATGACAATCAAAATAGCAGTGTTAACAAAACAATGTAAGTCACAAATACAAATTCCACATGAGCAAAGTCCTATTAATCTTTTTATCTATAGGACTCAGCAGAGTGCCTAAGACCCAGAACACAAGAGGATGTTTAATGAAATAATTAGTCAAGAAATGAGACTAGGAAGTTGTTACTATCCAGAAAAGATGAAAGAAAGAGAGTAAAAGAAAAGATTCTCTAAGAATATGTCATCCAATTTATGGGCATTCAGGAGGAGTGAGAACAAAGGGGCATGCCAGTCTTAAAAAAACAGGACAGGAAACCCAGAAAAAAGAATACAGAGAATAAGGCGAGCAATCAGAAAATAAGTAGTGTGATACAATCATATACTTCCCAAAGGATGTTACCCAGAATTTAACAAAGTTTGCAAAGACTGCATCTATAAATTCCTCTTAAATATGCACAATAACATATTAAAAGTTCTGAGAAACTTCACAGTAAGAAATCTTGTTTAATTTAGTTTCAATAAATAAAATAAATTTGTTCAAGTCACACAGAAATTCTGAAAAATTCAAAAGTTAATTGCAGACTGCTTCCCAATTCAGAGCTTTTTTGGTGGGGGGGGGCCACAGTGTGTGGCTCGTGAGATCTTAGTTCCTCCACCAAGAACTGAACCAGGGCCACAGTGGTGAAAGGACCTAACCACTAGACCACCAGGGAACTTCCCAGAGCTACTTTTAATAAATTACATAGCTTTCTCTTTTTAAGGGTATTTAAAAGAATATGTTAGCTGACTATGAAAATCAAACTGCTACAAAAGTACATCAATTTAGCACAAAGGTAAAAACGAGATTAGAGACAGAAGAGTATTCTGGAAAATAGTTCAACTCAAAGAGTAGCTTTCTCTATCCCCTAAGTAGATCACTCTTTAGCAGGCCTTTTATTTTTCCAAATCACAAAAAATATTTTGTTTCATTTCAACAAATAGGAGAGTTAAAAGTAATAGTAAACATGAATTGGACCTGCAGTGGGTTAGTTGCCTCTAACCAGATGATATAGTCAGAATGTTGTTTATTAGTATGAAATTCAGGCCAGTAAGGCCAGTTGGGTAGTCAAATGAGTATTTAAAAAACAAAGAAACATGAAAAATAAAAATAATAAGGATAAAGTAAAGCATACTAGAAAATATAAGTATAGAGTAGACCAATGAAGAAAAGAGATCAGATAGGGATTTAAATAATAGTATTCATTCACACTCCTCTTCTGTATAATGCTACCAAGTCAATCTTTTTTGTTTTAAAATTTTCATTTCCTAAAGTTCCCAAGAGTAAACCTGACTTTTCCTCCTTTCAGTGTACAGCTCTAGGAAAAACTTTTAACATGTGTAGATCTACTTATCATCATCACCACAGTGGCAACGTTTCATCACCTCCAAAACTTCTTTTGCTGCTTTCCCTCTAAAGCTACAGCAAAGGCTGATCTGCTGTAAAAGGCAACCTGAAATGTAGTTTAGTGGGACGTTTTTTTGCTTTTATTTACTTTTGGCTGCTCTGGGTTTTCATTATCGTGCATGGACTTTATATCTAGTTGCGACGAGTGGTGGCAACTCTTTGCTGAGGTGCTTGGGCTTCTCATTGCCGTGGTTTCTTTTGTTGGGAAGCACTCGCTCCAGGCATGCGGGCTTCAGAAGTTACAGAGTGTGGGCTTAGGAGTTGTGGCTCACAGGCTCCAGCGCACTGGCTCAATAGCTGCAGTGTATGGGCCTAGTTGCTCTATGGTATGTGGGCCCTTCCTCCCAGACCAGGGATCAAACCATGTCCCTGCATTGGCAGGTAGATTCTTAAATCACTGGACCACCAGGGAAGTTCCTGTAGTTTAGTTTTATATTAATTTTAATTAAATAAGTTTGTATTTTTAAAAGCAAGATAAGCTAGCCTAAAAAAGTGATTCTCTAAGTCATTTTATAGTTTTATAAAATTTGATATAGCTGCAAAACACTTAGAAGAAAAATATCAAAGGGGAAGTACATAAACTCTATCCATGTCTTTAATTTACTTCAGGATTATCTTTTATTTGGGAAAATAAACTCTCTGGTTTTCTCAAATATAGAAAGTATTTTATTCAGGATTTCACTAAGTCTTTAAAGTTGGAAAGGCTTTTAAATTGAATCAATAGGAAGTGTGACTTTTAGTTTTTAATTATAACTCTGAGTTCAAGGACAAAAAGCAGATGAAATTAACTGAAGTGGATCTAAAATAGTTAACTGGATAAACATACTTTAATAAACACTTAAGATTCACTGTTATTTCACAATATATCTCGAACAAAGAATCAGTATCAGGAAGATATGTAAAAAAAAATTTTAAGTTGGAGGCTCAGGTTTTCATGCAATGAATCCTAGGTTAGCAATACAAAGGAACAAGTTACTGATTCACATAACAAAGAGAGGTGAATCTCAACAAAATACACAAAAGAGTATACACTGTTTATACAACAGAACAGGCAATCTTAATTTATCATTTCTATGGTGATAGAAATGAGATCAGTCATTGTCAAGGGGTATGAAACTGACTACAAGGAATCATGAGTTTTCTGAGGTGAAGAGACTGTTCTTCCATGGGGCTGCAAAGAGTTGGACATGACTCAGCGACTGAACTGACTGACTGACAGACTGACGTACATCTTGACTGTGGTAATGGTTATGTGGATGTATGGCGGTGGTGGTTTAGTTGCTAAGTCGTGTCCAACTCCTGCAACCTTATGGACTGTAGTCTGCCAGGCTCCACTGTCCATGTGGATTCTCTAGGCAAGAATACTGGAGTGGGTTGCCAGTTCCTTCTCCAGGGGATCTTCTCAATCCAGGAATTGAACCCAGATCTCCTGCATTGCAGGTAGATTCTTTACCAACTGAGCTATGAGGGAAGCCCATGTGGATGTATACATCTGTCAAAAACCATCACACTCGTTCACTAAAATGCACATTTTACTTATACAAGCTATATCTCAATAATGCTGATTTTTAGAAAGTTACAGACCCAAAAGTTCAATCTCCTTTGGTCTAAATTAATGTAGATTAACTTATTTAATGGGTTCATGAGTTAACTGATAATGATATCAAATATTTAATATGTGATACTAAGAGTATGGTAAAAAAAAATTATGAAACAGATAAGCCATTCACTTAAAAGATCCTTTCACTGCTAAAATGTTCTAGTGAAGAATGCTTTTCATAACTTACTACTTGTATTTACATCTGAGCAAAAACTAATAAAGACTGAGTTTCAGGATCTTCTTAATTCTTATAAAAAGCATGAGTTACCCACACGATAATCTTTTAAAGAGGGCAGCCATCTGGTCGGGTTTGTCAAAGCTGGTCCGCATTTGTGTTAGCACATCAACATTCTCCACCACAAGTTTCTGAGAAAAAAAAAAAAAAAACAAGAAAAGAAAGATCTTGGGTCAGGCACAGACTTCCTTATGGTTGATGAGACAAGAACATGCTTGGTAATTACAACTGGCAAGTAGAAAAAACGATACAGAAAATCCAGATGCTCTATGCTTTGTTTTTGTTATTTTCATTAAAATAATCTTAAAATTAAATAAAATTAATGTTTTCCTTCAGCTTGCAAATTCAAAAGGGAGGAGTTCAGGAAAAAGCAATAAAGATAAGGAGTAGGATAAAGGATTATCTTATGCTTAGACACAGTACAGCACCTACAATAAAAAGCAGACACCAAAGTGGATATAGAAAGCAATAAATTCCAACCAAAACAAAAAGAACTTGCTAAAGTTAAAGCTGGCTAAAGATAGCCTAGAGCTCATCACTGGATGATATACATAAAAACAGAGGGAGAAAACCATAGGGGTAGGGTACCACTTCATAAAAATTATAAACAGAGCAAAGTTTCCCAGCACTAAACAGAAATGTCAACATCTACCTCCTCTTCCAAGACCACTGAGAAACGGGAAGAGAGGGAAGGGAGTGAAGGATAGTTAATTAAGAAAAGTACAACTCATTAAAGAATTCTTTTCTTAAAAGCAGTACTGGAAAAAGTAATTTCATTTAAAAATTATAACTAAAATATAATTAACTTTATTCTGGCAGAAATAATGGATCTGTATATTTGGAAAGCCTGGATATGTCAACTCAGCAGGTCTAGGTTTGGAGATGTTGCAAGCATACTGTTAAAATGCCACAGGAATTGTGTTAAAAACCAATGGCCGATGATAAGAGATTTAAGGGAAGCATAAAAAGACTATATGGAAAATCTATAAAAATAATTTTTCTTATACCAGTATGAATTTTATGTTACACTTTGGATTATTTTTGCTTTTACTCATATTCAGATGATCAGTTCCAGTCACAACTGTTTGCTAAATTCAACCTCTACAGTGTCTAATTAGAGACACTGCCTGCTCTCTCTGAGGCCAATTCAATACTTGTCTCATCAGTCAATACACACTCAAATATATGCCCAAGCTCGACAGTGTTCATACATCTTGAACATAATATCATGTATCAGTGAATCACAGACAGCATTGAGTTTTAAATGCACCATTATTTTATGTGTCATTAAGAAAAAAACTCTAATAATTAAACTGACACAATATTTTCTAATCATATAAGACACATATAATTTCAGAAATACTAATATAGGGTAATTTTGTTTCAGAATCAATAAAACAAAATAGTATATATTTAAATAGATACGGTGATCATTTTTAACTTCCTCTACTAGGCAATTTACAAACAATCCCATTTACCCTGATCCAAATGAGGAAGGTGACAGTCCACAATTTCACAACTGAGAAAACTAAGGCTCAGAGAGGTTAGGTAACTTGCCCAAAGTTACAGATATTAAACAGTGGAATTTGAATTCAGGTATGTCTGATTTTAAAATCCATGTTCTTAAACTCTAAAGAAATGGTTGTTGATCTTCAGCGTGCATCAGAATGATCTGGAGGACTTGCTGGGCTCCAACCCCACAGGTCCTAATTTAGCAGGTCTTAGGAAGAACCAAAAATTGTGCGTTTTTAATTAAGATTCAAAGCAAGGCTGCCTCTGCTGATCTGGATACCATACTTTAAAAACAATCAGCATAAAGTATTTAATTGCACATTACTCTTGAAAAGCTAATGATGTCTCTTCCTGACAAAGTATAGTTTATATAAATTTCTTCTCTCTCTCAATTGCATCCTGAAACAGAGTTTTCTATATATTTAAAGCCATGATGAATGATTATCTCTGACAAAGGGCCCCAAAGCTGGAAAACTAATACTAGGAATTGTAACTAAATGATATGGAACAACCTGAGATTAATCAAGTGAAACAAATCAAGACTACTAAAAAAAAAATGCTGGTTTTCTGTTCTAAAGTGTTGAATTCTTGGCACAATTCATATTTAAATTTCTTACTTCATTTGAAAAAAAACACCTTCTAGGACTCTGAAGAACTACAGAAGAAATGATCTGTAAAATGTCAAAACAATTCTTCTAGCAGGACTGGAAGAAGAAATTGACTTGATGGGCACAACTCCAAACACCCCAAGAATTTTAGTAGGAATGCAGACTGGTTTTCTTCTACAGAAAGTAATAAATGCGTTTTATCATTAGTACACATGCATAGTGTTGACTATGTCTCTGACATGATTTATTCACAACCATTAAATATAGAGGGGCTTCCCTGGTGGCTCAGCTGGTAAAGAATCCACCTGCAATGTGGGAGCCCTGGGTTGGAAAGATCTCCTGGAGAAGGGAACGGCTACCCACGTTAGTATTCTAGCGAAGAATTCCATGGACTGTATAGTCCATGGGGTCGCAGAGTCAGACATGACTGAGCGACTTACACATTAAATACAAAGAAACTTTTCCTTAAATTTATTTTATTGGCCCACAAACTTATTCTGAAACAAAAAGGTCCTCAGCTAAAACAGAAACTAAAAGTCAATTAATGTACACTTAAAGATAAAAAGAAGATGCAGCCACATAATATTTATGTCAGTTTAAATATAAAAAAAAAGAAAATTAAAGCTAAAAAGTTACAGAACTATCTTAAAAATATTACAATCTCCCAAAACAATGTACTCATTAATTTCAAAAAAGATTAAAATGCTATATTGGCACCAATATGCTTTAACATGCAGAGTGTGAGTTAACAATCTTTTCCAAAGAATATTTGATAATATCAGAAAGTAATGTAAATATTCATACTCTTTGATTCACTATCTGTAATTTTTCCTATAAAAATGTTCAAACAAGTATGTAAACCTCATGAAATGCTGATTAAATGTAGAAAAATCTCTATATATGTCTAAACTCTGCTTCTTCCAAAAATCCACTGAAATGAGGAAAAAAATTAAAAAGGCATAAATCTACAATAACAAAGGAAACAATAGAGGAAACAAGACCTAATGAGACAGCCCAACAAATTTCTAGAAGACGAAACCTGGAGCAAAGAATATGTAGAGGTGAGAAATTTGAGTAGTTAAGTTCTTTTAAGGGAGATAAAGCACAGAAGGCAAGTAATGGAAGCCTTGGAACCCAGGGAGGGCTCAGAAATTGTAGGCAGTGGCATAGAAAGGAAGACTTCGATTTGATAACAAGAGGGTCATTATATGCCTGTCTGGGGCATCTTCCACACCCAACTTCTCAAGTGATGCTGACAAGAGGACGCTACATTCAGGAATATCAGGTAAAGAAGGTGAAAGACAAATTAAGCAGGATTCCTTTCCACTCCCACTTTGGGTAGGCTTTGTCTTGGGTTTTGATTATAGAGCTCCTTGCTCCACAAGACCACCAAGACTACAGCTGGATCTTACAAATCTTACTTCTAAATTAGCAAATGTCTTCACATCAAAAGTGGCTTCCAGGGGCACTTCCCTGGTGGTGTAGTGATAAGGATCCCAGCTTCTACTGCAGGGGGCACAAGTTGGATCCCTAGTTGGGGAACTAAGGTCTAGAAATAAACACCTCACTGTCTTTTTAGCTCTTCTTTAGAAGATGCCTGTCTTCCTTCCTTTCTTCCTATCTCTATCTAGCTCCATTTTAAAAAAAAAGTTGTCCTTAAGGTAAGAACTGACCTAAATAATCTAGCCTACCTGTACTGGAAGCAAAAATCTGTGTTATTTCTATTAATATAATTTTATAAACTCAGTATTCTAAGCAAAGTAATTTTACAGGACACTGAAAATGCAAAATAAAATTAGAATCAGCACTGATAAACAAGTACGAGGAGATTTATCTCAATAAAATACAACAGTGTAAAACAAACTGAACTTGTCTATATGAAACACCATTATATTATGACCATAATATTTCTTATAGAATAAAATATAAGAATACACACTAAGTAGGCCTCAGTACACCGAGGCTGAGAAAACAAAGTTATGAATAATACCTCCAGTTCTTAATAATACACAAGTGGTTACATTCACAGAAATCTGAATTACAACTTGGGATTGGTAAGAATGATCTCTAAGAAAACCACTGTAAAGTGCTGTGCAATTCCAGATAACTAAATCCTTAGGACTAGCTTTGTTTTGCAGAAATCTAAATGATAACGGGCACAATGCTGGAAATGTAAAGCTTTCATATTTATGGCTGACCACATTAAGAACGCTTCTGAAAAATGCTTAACTAAATCATGATTTAGTGCTGAGAAGCAAAAAAATAAAAATATAAAGCTCCTAAACAGCAAAACATAACCATGTAGTTTTTCTAAAAGTCTTACAATTAATAAAATATGCAAGGTTTTATGAAGGTAAACTGAAAACTTATGTCAAGTAAGGAAAATCACAAAGAAGATTACTAAAATCAGAAGTTTTAAAGAAAAAAAGTTTTAGTATTATAAACCATCTTGGTTTTGGGGTATATTACATTTAATGAGAAACCCAAGTTAACTCACACTGATATATCTCCAAAGATAATAAATCTAAACTCTTACCCAAAAAGTTTCTTTTGACTAGCTTTTAAACTCAGGTTTAATACTATCAAATATCTGAAAAAGAACCCAGCCAAGAAATAACACTCGAGTCAGAAAACCCATAGTATTCAAAAAGAAGTCAACATTATTTATAGTATTATTACATCAACTTTAAATTTTAATATCTAAGAAAATACTGTCACTCAGAGATATAAAAGAGAAATGTTAAAACATCAGCTTTTACCATTTATTTTAAAGAATAAGAATATACTTGATAACATTAACAATTAAGGACATAGCTAAGACAGTTAAGTTTATAAAAAGATTACTAAGAGACCATGAGAAAAATCTGAACTCAAAAAAGATCCAAAAATAATGAACAATAACAAGAAAAATTATGAAAATAATAAAGGTCTAAAAAACAGTATCATACAAAATATAAGATGTGGAAAACCAAATAAACAAAAGGGACCTAATTAAACTTAAAAGCTTTTGCAGGGCAAAGGAAACTATTAATAAACAAGATTAAAAGACAACCCTCAGAATGGGCGGAAATGGGAGAAAAAACCCTGCAAATAAAACAACTGACAAAAGATTCATCTCCAAAATATATAAGCAGCTCATACAGCTCAATATCAGAAAAACAAACAGCCCAATCAAAAAATGGGCAGAAGACCTTAACAGACTTTTCTCTGACATACAGATGGCCAATAAACCATCTGTATGTCTTGTATATACTAAGATTAACAGATGCTCAACGTGACTCATTTTTAGAGAATACAAATCAAAACGACAATGAGGTATCACCTCACACCAGTCAGAATGGCCATCATCAAAAAATCTATGAATAATAAATGCTGGAGAGATGTGGAGAAAAGGGAACCCTCCTACACCATTGGTGGGAATGTTACACTGATACAGCCATTATGGAGAATAGCATGGAGATTCCTTAAAAACAAACAAACAGGAATAAATCTACTATGATCCAGCAATCCCACCACTGGGCATATACCCTGAGAAAATCACAATTCTGAAGACACATGTACTCCAATGTTCACTGCAGCACTATTTACAGAATAGCCAGGACATGGATGCAACCTAGATGTCCATCAACAGATGAATAGATAACGAGGTAGTACATACATCCAACGGAATATTACTCAGCCATAAAAAAGAATGCATTTGAGTCATATCCAGTGAGGCAGATGAACCTAGCATCTATTATACAGAGTGAAGTAAGTCATAAAGAGAAAAACAAATATTGTATATTAATGCACAAATAGGGAATCTAGAAAAGTGGTTTTGATGAACCTATTTGCAGGTAAGGAATGGAGACTCAGATGTAGAGAAGGGACTTGAGGATGAGAGTCCGCAAGGAGAGAGTAGGATGAATGGAGAAAGTAGCTACATACATACACTGTCATTTACTAAACAGATAGCTGGTGAGAAGTTGCTAAGAACACAGGGAGCCCAGCCTGGCACTTTGTGATGACCCAGAGGATGGGATGGTAGGAGGAGAGGAAGGCTTAAAAGAGGGGGTGTATGTATAATTAAGGCTGATTTGTGTCCTTGTACAGCAGAAACCAACACAACATTATAAACCAATTTTCCTTCAAATAAAAAATAAATTAAAAAAAAAGTCAATCTGAAAGGACAACATACATTTGTTATGGCTTCCCTGGTAGCTCAGCTGGTTAACAATCTGCCTGGAATGCAGGAGACCCCAGTTTGATTTCTGGGTCAGGAAGATCCCCTGGAGAAGGGATCAGCTACCCACTCCAGTATTCCCGGGCTTTCCTGGTGGCTCAGATGGTCCCCTGCAAAGCGGGGGCCTGGGTTTGATCCTTGGGTCGGGAAGATCCCCTGAAGAAGGGAACAGCTACCCATTCCAGTATTCTTGCCTAGAGAATCCCATGGACAGAGGAGCCTGGTGGGCTATAGTCCATGGGGTTGCAAAGAGTTGGACACCAATGAGTGACTTTCATGTCATACATTTGTTAAAACCCACAAGATGCACAAATCAAGAAAGAACCCTAATGTAAATTTGGGACTTCAGGTGATGATAGTATGTCAATGTAGGTTCACTGATGATGACAATATGTACCCACTCTGATAGAGGATGTTGATAACGGCGAAGGTTATGCACATGTGAAGCAGGGCATGTATGGAAAATCTCTGCACCTTCTGTTCAATTTTGCTGTGAACATAAAATGTTCTAAAAATAAAGTCTATCTTATAAAAGGTCCATCTAGTCAAAGCTATGGTTTTTCCAGGAGTTATGTATGGAAGTGAGAGTTGGACCATAAAGAAGGCTGAGCACTGAAGAACTGATGCTTTCGAACTGTGGTGCTGGAGAAGACTCTTGAGAGTCCCGCGGACTGCAAGGAGATCAAACCAGTCCATCCTAAAGGAGATCACCCTGAAAATATACACTGGAAGGACTGATGCTGAAGCTGAAGCTCCAAACTTTGGCCACCTGATATGAAGAATCGACTCACTGGAAAAGACCCTGATGCTGGGAAAGACTGAAGGCAGGAGGAGAAGGGGTGAGATGTTGAGATGGCATCACCGACACAATGGACATGAGTTTGCGTAAACTCTGGGAGATAGTGAAGGACAGCGAAGCCTGGCGTGCTGCAGTTCATGGGGTCGCAAGGAGACAGACACAACTTAGTGACTGAACAACAACCTTGTAAAAAAACACAGATGTGGAAGCCATGGTTCAAGTTACTGTAGGAAAACAAAAGAGGGGAGTGAAGGGGAGGGGGGAGGAAGGAGGAGGAAGAAGGGTTAAGAGAAAGGGAAAAAAAAAAGGTATCTGATTCCAAGTTGAAAACAGCATGGTATTATAGCTACATAAAGTGCTGATGCTACACATTATCTAGTAAGTACAGTGTCCAGGGTAAGTAAGTGCACTCTCACTAATCAGATCTGTAGTTGAAGTTTATTCTCAGTTCTAGGCATTATTCTCTATAAGCAACACCAACAAGAGAATTTGTGACAAAAGAGAGTGAGACTAGAAGAGAAATGCAATATATTAAAAACTGCTTTAAACATGTGAAGGGTCATCTTATTACAGGCAGTCTCTACCTCTTGAGTTAACAGTAAGGGCCAATCAAAAATTACTATTTAGATATGAAAGTGAAAGTGAAGTCGCTCAGTTTTGTCCAACTCTTTGCAACCCCATAGACTGTAGCCTACCAGGCTCCTCCGTCCATGGGATTTTCCAGACAAGAGTACTGGAGTGGGGTGCCACTGCCTTCTCCAGGGGATCTTCCCCACCCAGGGATTGAACCCAGGTCTCCCTCATTGTAGGCAGATGCTTTACCAGCTGAGCCACCAGGGAAGTTTAGATATAAACATAAATAGAAATACAGAGTAATTGATGAGATTGCCTCATTTTCAAGATCAACTCACCCACCTAGAAAAATGTATGTTTCTGCACTAGCTAAGAGTAGGTTAGGTGATTGTTAAGATCTCTTTCATGTTTTGAGACAGTGGAGCACAGTACTAGTATAAGCTCTGGAGTCAGGGCGACTCTACATATAGATCAAATTTATTTAGTTATATATTAAGCATGTCAGCTTGGACAAGTTAATCTTTCTTGGTTTTACTTTTCTAATCTATAAAATAGGGACAATACCAGTTTTAAGGATTTAAAGGAGTTAATAAAATACATGTAAAGAGCTTAGAAAAGTCCTAGAATACAGTAAAAAATCAGGAAAGCTACCTGTTTTTATTTTTGAACCCAACAAATATTTACCAAGCACCTCTATCTGCTGGACATTAATTTAGCACCAAGGTTTTAAGAGAGTTTCTAATTAAGTTTTTATTCTAGTGAAAGTGACATAAGATGCATGACATGAAAGGTCACAAATAAAGCTAGATTAAAAGAACAGAAAGTAATGGTTGTTATTTTTAAAAAGTGTGGTCAAGAAAGGATATTCTGATAACTGAAAAATATATGAATGTTACATAGATACATAGATACATAAGACAGTATCTCAGGGAACAGTACTTTGAGATGACACAACAGCAAGTAGGCCAGCTGGGATGAAGAGTGAAAAAATGTGAGAAAAAGTGGAAGGCCAGATCCTCTTGGCACCTGACAACACTGTTAAGGACATCAGATGCCTTCAACTCTCACAGGTATGTATAGGCCAATTTTTATTATCACATCATACTGCTTAACCTGCCACATTAAATGGCAGAGAAACAATAAAAACACTAACAGTTCTGGAAGTGTCTGAAACAAACAACAGTTAGCAAAAGCTAAATAACTGGACCATAATTCTGCGATGATCTCATCCTGAGAGGAGCAGAAGAAAGTAGACTGGGATGACAGATGTGCTGCCAGAGAACAGGAGGATGGAAAAGAGATCATGAATTTACAGAGGGATTAGTCTAATAAGTAAGAATTACACTGTTTGTAAAGCAAGCAAAGCACCAAAACTAGAAGTGCAATGTTTGTGTATTTAAAACTATATAAGGTATGATATCTGTGCATTTAAAATCCACATTATAAAATAACTAAAGGCTGATTTCTAGCCAAGAATTGCAGATCTTTCTTTTAAAGAAGTGTGAGAGGATAATGACATGATGAATACTAAAATATTTACTCAGTTCTTATTGTAAGTCAGGGACTATGCTGAGTACCTAAGCAGCTGAAACTTATCACTTAAAGTGATTCTCAACCCAAAGTCAAAGCTCTTAAGTGACAGGACCAAAATCCATGATAGCCTGACTTGAAAGATTGCGTTCTTAACCACTGAGTAATACTGCCTCTCCTTTTAGTTATACTGAGTCTTGCTCCCTACTCACTCAGCAAAACATTAATCTTGCAGGAATTGACTTCACCTGTCTATCTGCCCAATTTTCAGTAAATCAGATGACCTCATTTAGACTTCTCGGGTGCTACACCTGAAATGCCAGCTACTTATTAATCCTATACACCATATTCTTAAGTAATTTAAAATAGAAGGCACAAGTAACCACCAAAAAACTTTCACAAAGAAAAAGCCGTATTTTTAAACGTGTCTTTCCTATTTTGTCTGTAAATTCAAAAATTTTGGTGGCACAAATTTAAATTCTTTAAAAAACTAGATAGCTGTTATATAGACTCATTCAGTATAAATCACTTTAGCCCTGATATCTTTTTACAAGACTTCTAGAATTACTTAAAACATTGCTTCAGCTCTTTCACATGTTTATTAAAATGCTATGCACATTTTTCATCCAGTTTAAAAGGCACAAGATAATTTAAAAGACTGGCTAATAATAATAATAAAAAAACAAACAAACAGTGGGAGGTGGGAGGGAAGTTCAAGAGGGAGGGGACAAAGGTATACCTATGAATGATTCATGTTGATGTGTGGCAGAAACCAACACAGTATTATAAAGCAATTATCCTCCAATTAAAAATAAATAAGTTTTTAAAAAGAAAAAAAAAACAATAAACCTAACAATGTTTATATTGGAATCTGTGGAAAGTAATACATTCAAACTACAAATTTAAACAGATGACTGGCTGGAACTTTGAACATGGTTATTGGAAGAAAGGCATCACAATACAACAGAATGAAGACGACTAACAGTCAAGAAATTTGAGTTTCAGTCTCCTTTAGCCAGTCAATTCACCTCCCTAGGCTTTCTGCTTTATCATTTGTAAAACAGAAGCAAATGAAGATGCTACTGAAAGAACTTGCTAGCTCTGTAATTTTGCATAATTTATAAATTTCATATAAATTCATATAGTTTCATTTCATGACAACTTTATGTCAGGTTAAAATAATTAACACTCTAGGTTTGTTTGTTCACATTTTTGAAATATTTTAAAGCTCAAATCAATAAAAACTGTATTACCTTAAGTTCAGCAACTTGTGATGAAATATGCCACATAAGACTTTCACTTAGGAACTTCATACCATATGGGCCAAGCAGCTCCGATAATGATCTCATTTCTGAAAGGAAATGGAATTAATTTTATACTTTGACAAAAAAAAAAAATTTAAGAAGCAAATTATTAATTGAAAACTCTAAGAAAAGTCTCTAAAATAAGAAAGAACATAAAGGCCTAGGTAAGTCTAAAATTAATTTTTGATTATCCATATAATTGAATGAAAATAGTCATAATGGAATCAAAACCCAAAAGAATCAAGGTTTCTTCATTCTCTAAAATATGCCAGAGTATTATTCACCTGATATGTCAGAATATTCCTCTGCATTAAATGTTAATTCATTTTCCGTAGGTAAGTTCACAAATGCTTTCATTGCAGGGAAATAAGCTATATGACCATTGCTGACTTGTCTTAACAAAGTTTCCAAATACCTAAGGAGAAGAGTAAATTTGCAACTGGAGAATTTAATTAAAAATTTATTAAGGTATACATTACTGCATATAATTTTAAAGTTAACTAATAACATGAACAAGCATTAATCCATTTAAAAAACTTTTGTAAGTCATTCATTACAAAGAAACTTTTTATCATTCCAAATTTCTGAATATGTTTCTTACCAATTTGTGTACAGACTTGTAATGGTTGGTTCTCCATGACTGTCTAAATGTTGTGTTTGTTGAAGAAGAACATTATTAAATACTCTTGTAATATCAATTTGCACATAGTTTTCTATTGACTGGAGTACAGTCATGTATGCTCTTACACTTGTTAGAAGCTCTGATGGTTTTGCAATTTCCTGTGTGGCTTGATTATACATAGTCATTCCAACAATTGACCTGGAGCGGGGATGGTAGAAAAAATTAAAAAGCTCTAATTCTTGTATTTCTGTAAATAGGCCATTCAATCTACAATTCATGAAATTACTACTATCATTAACTTCCAAAGCAACAACTTTAAAAAAGAATATACCTAGTAGACATACAGGAATGAAATGGGGATGCAAGTGATTAAAAAAATACTAAGGGCATCAGCAATAAAAATGATTTAAGAAGAAAGAGGGTTTTAAATATTCCTTTAACATGATATGTGGTCTCCAGCAAGTAAATGGACTATTCAAGTCTACAGCTTGAATTCCTTTAGCACTGTTACACATCAGTAGTTTTTAGGTCTTAAATATATTACCTACAGTCTTCATATTTAAAAACCCTGCTATGCAGTTATCACCATCATTTCATACAGGAAAGAACAAACCTGAGGTGCAGAACTCAAGTAAACTGATCAAGGTCACTTTGGAAGTGCATGCATGCGTGTGTGCCAAGTCGCTTCAGTTGTGTCTGCCTCTTTGCCACCCTATGGACAGCAGCCCGCCAGGCTCCTCTGTCCGTGGGATTCTCCAGGCAACAATGCTGGAAGTGGGTTGCCATGCTCTCCTCCAGGGGATCTTCCTGACCCCAGGGTCCGAACCTGTGTTTCCTGTGGTTCCTTCACTGCAGGTGGATTCTTTACTGCTGAGCTACCAGGGAAACCCTAAAATTCCCTAATCATTAGATTTATAAAGATCTTAGACTTGAATCTGTAAGGATAAATTCATAAAGACAACAGACAAACCCCATGACTAGTAACAGTCCCAGAAGAACAACTCAAGATGAAAACTGCTGTCCTTGTACACAGCCACTAAGTCTTTACGATTGTATGCAAGTGATCAGCAAAAATCAACTAATACTCACAAGCTATTTGTTCTGGCATAAAAATATTTCCCAGGTAAACAAGTATACAGCCTTGCCTTGAACCTGATCACTAAGTAGATGTTTGATAAAAAGAACATCTGCTTCTCTGTGGATTAACGGACCAACTGTTTACAGAAGGAAAACAAGGGAGCTGTAAACTGAACCCTACCTTCCATACAACACTGTACCAATCCACCGAGCCGAGAGTGCTAAGTATCAGAAGCGTAATGTCCTATGGTCTAAATGCTGAAGCAGTTTTGGTTTCACTGTCAGGATGCCTTCCTTACTAAAGAAGAGCAAGAGACTCTGCTCAACACCAGACTGATGCTCAACACCAAGCAACTGATGACTTGACACTCAATTTACTGCCTATTTACATATTCTATTTTCTTCTATAGTTGTTGCAGCCCTGAGTTTTATACAGTTTTATTATTACTCATATTTCTTCACACAATATTACACATAAGGCACAAATACTTGTTAGTGACCACAACCTTTAGCCAAACCTTTTGAAAGTCCTTTGGCAAAATTTCTTTCATAAATTGCTCTAAGGCCTTTAAGAAAAATGTATTGAATCAATCAATATTTTCTTTAATAAATAAATGTGTAACTTTACAAAAAGGTGAAGCAACATTTACAAAATTTCTGACTTGTTACATAAAATATCAAGAAACATAACTTATTAAACTAATTAGAATTGAGTGCCTCATGGGTCTAGAATTCTGTTGGCATAACAGCATACTTTGGAGTTCACAAGAGTTTCATGTTCATCCAACCCTGAGGTTTTCACACATTTGACTGTGACCTGCTATACGATATGTGTCTAACATCACCAACTCAGTACACACAAATATATACCTAACTGAAAAGTTCTGTGAAACACTATTTCTACTTACTACATGCAATGCACTGAGTTTTCCCCCTATTTCTGCTTCCTTCTTTCCTTTCCTCCCTTTTTTCTTTCTTTAAATGTTCACTACAACTTTCTAAACTGATTCCATGATCCTACTGGGCTGCCACCTGCCAGCTGATGTATACCAATTTGCTCCAATCTTCTCCTTTTTCTTAGCATATTAAAAAGCAGAGACACTGCTTTGCCAACAAAGGTCCACATAGTCAAAGATATGGTTTTTCCAGTAGTCATGTATGGATGTGAGAGTTGGACCATAAAGAAGGCTGAAAGTGAAAATCGCTCAGTCATGTCCGACTATTTGCAATCCCATAGACTATACAGTCCATGGAATTCTCCAGGCCAGAATACTGGAGTGAGTAGCAGTTACCTTCTCCAGGGGATCTTCCCAACCCAGGGATCGAACCCAGGTCTCCCTCACTGCAGGCGGATTCTTTACCAGCTGAGCCATAAAGGAAGCAAAGAGGGCTAAGCGCCAAAGAATTGATGCTTTTGAACTGCAGTGCTGGAGAAGACTCTTGAGAGTCCTTGGACTGCAAGGAGATCAAACCAGTCAATCCTGAAAGAAATCAACCCTGAATATTCACTGGAAGGACTGATGCTAGAGCTGAAGCTCAAGAAGCTCTAATACTTTGGCCACCTAATGTGAAGAGCTGACTCATTAGACAAGACCTTGACACTGGTAAAGACTGAAGGCAGGAGGAGAAGGGGACGACAAAGGATGAGATGGTTGGATGACATCACCGTCTCGATGGATGAGAGTTTGAGCAAGCTCAGAGAGTTTGGTGATGGACAGGGAAGCCTGGTGTGCTACACTCCATGGGGTCGCAAAGATTTGGACGCGACTGAGCGACTGAACTGAACTGAACTGAACTGTCCTTTTTCTTATAGGGAAGTTAAGGCTCACAAAGATTAACTAGCCTCTCCGGTGTTACAACGAGTTAATAAGTGTGGGATAAGACTGGGTAATTTAAGTAATTCCCAGTTCACTATTCTTCATACTTACCAGTTATTTTTTTCATACTACAATTTTACTAATTTATATACCATTTCTACTAATGCTTTCCCTCATAAAAGTAAAGACTGCATAGATATGAAGAATAAATAAAACAAACTCATTAATCTAACCAACAAACAAAAAACAGTTTATATTCTTTCTTACTTAGTAAAGCGGATTTCCAGATGAGAAGTCAAATATTCTCGTGGGGTAAAGGTATGTTCCCAAACCACCATGTTTGGTACATAATTTATAGAGAAACACAACTCGGAAAGTGCAGTGTGCAACTTATCAAGGCTGAAAAATATTAATAAACAGTAAAGAAAAAAATTAACATCTCATAATAGCAATATGAAGTTAATTTCATATCAGAATAGTAATGGCAAAATTCAACTTTTCCTCTCTTAAACTGACATGTTCAATATATAACAAGATGCCAAAATAGTGTCAGACATCTAATTTCAAATAAACTGAAAATTACAGATTGCTTATAGTATACCCCCTCCAAATTTTTAGACAGATTCTTGGCCTTCAATATTCAACATATTAAAAAAATGACATCTATTACATGTATTTTCTTCAAAAATCCAAAATAAGTACTTTTGGATTAAATAAGCACTAACTGGCTAATCAAGTTCACAAATGTCAAAAAACATTAACAACTGGGAAATGAAGAATTTACAATTACTAGCATTTCCTCAGTACTAATGCCATACAAAAATGGAAAAAAAAAAACCAAAAAACCTCTTCTACCTGTAACAAAAAGATACAGTAATAGTGGATGGCTTACTTGGTCACGACCAGCCTGTTTTTCCTCATGCTTTCAACTCCTGGTTTTTCCCTTTCAGGTTCCCCTTTCTTACCAGTCTGTTTCTTTGACTTCTTATTCACTGCTTGACTGATGGTTTTGGCACAATGCTTGGGCAATAACTAAATTTAAAAATAAATGAAATCATACATACCAGTTACTCCGAAAACATTAACTACTGAAACAAACCTTAGCTAAACCCAGACTATGCGGCAAATATACTAGCACTAAGAACAGAGGTAATAAGTGAGATGCAGCATTTACCTAGCCAGCTTGGAGAGCCCATTCAGCTTGGAAAACACAGAAACAGGGAAATCTTGTGTGAAGAGACATTTCATAGAGGTAGTTATATCAAAGCTACAGTTCAAGGACAAATTAAAAAAATACCAGGCAAGCGAGGAATAACATTTTACTGAAAGGAAAATGGCCTATGAAGACCAAAACTATGATAGAACACAATGTGCTCCGAACCTCATCAGAATGACTCAGTAGTGGAGCATAAAATGCTGGGGAGAGATGTTCGAGCTACCTTGGGAAGGGACTTGAATGCCAAGCTAGAGGCTGGATTTTAAACCATAACCCTAAAGACAGTGGGACATTTCTTAAAAACCTAACAACAGAGCTTCATAATAAGAGGTAATGAGATTTACTGAGAATTTGAGGATAAGATTAAAAACGGGGAAAAAAAAAAAAAAACCCAGCTAAGAGATGGTTTTCTTGCCTTCAAGACAATTTTCCCATCTGTAAGGAAACATTTAAATTATTACCTGGTCACTAAGAGTACACTGTTCTGTGCAAATATCAGTGATGAGATTTCGAGCTTGTTTGGCCATTTCATCAAGGAACATATTACATAAGGAAAGACTGCGATCTCCAATATGATGTCTCTGTTAAAGAAAAATAGTAACAAAAACAATAAAAATTATAACAAAGTAATTTGAATTAACAAATCTAGACAAACCTAGAAAGCATATTAAAAAGCAGAGACATTACTTTGCCAACAAAGGTCCATGTAGTCAAAGCTATGGTTTTTCCAGCAGGCATGTATGGATGTGAGAGTTGGACCATAAAAAAAGCTGAGTGCCGAAGAACTGATGCTTTTGAACTGTGGTGTTGGAAAAGACCTTGAGAGTCCAGTCAGTCCTAAAGGAAATCAGTCCTGAATATTCACTGGAAGGACTGATGCTGAAGCTGAAACTCCAATCCTTTGGCCACCTGATGCAAAGAACTGACTCACTGGAAAAGATCCTGATGCTGCGTAAGACTGAAGGCAGGAGAAGGGGACAACAGAGGATGAGATGGTTTGATGGCATCATGGACTCGATGGACATGAGTTTGAGCAAGCTCCAGGAGTTGGTGATGGATAGGGAAGCCTGACATGCTGCAGTCCATGCAGTCACAAAGAGTCGGACACAACTGAGCGACTGAACTAATTTGAATTAAAAGTTTTTAAATAAACATAGAAAATAAGGTTCAAGTCTATCCTACATAAGAAGTGAAGATGGGAGATGTTATAGATCTCTTTTATCTCTTATAAAAACTAACCTACCATAGACATTTGGATTTTGTTTAACCAAATTCCGACTCCTGAAAGATAATACATCCCTTCTTCCTGAAAAAAAGGACTTGAACTAGCATTGCTTCAAACTTACTAATTTATTTAAAATGCAGATCTGACTTCACTACTTCTCTTCAATGGCTCAAAAATGCTGAGACTGGAAAGCAAAACAACTAGAGTATAACTCGGGCTCTGTGCTGCGAACAGGATAATGGCAGATGCAGAGACCACATAGGAGGCAGTAACAATCATCCAGGCAAAAGATAATGGGGCTTCTTCAAAGGTAAGAAGAGGCAGGAGTCTGAATACTTATGTAAGAGTAGAGCCAAAAACAGAAAAGGTTTCAAGTTGGGGTAGATGTGGAAAAATTAATGATTCTATTCTGGACATGTTACACTTCAGATGGCTAAAAATACCTAGGTTGCAGTACAGAGAAAATCTAACTTGAAAGGAAAGATCTGGGCTGCAGATATAGATTTAGGAGCCATTAGCATAAACAAGGGAGAAGGCAATGGCACCCCACTCCAGTGCTCTTGCCTGGAAAATCCCATGGATGGAGCAGCCTGGTAGGCTGCAGTCCATGGGGTCGCTGAGGGTCAGACACGACTGAGCGACTTCACTTTCACTTTTCACTTTCATGCATTGGAGAAGGAAATGGCAACCCACTCCAGTACTCTTGCCTGGAGAATCCCAGGGACGGGGGAGCCTGGTGGGCTGCCGTCTATAGGGTCGCACAGAGTCGGACACGACTGAAGCAACTTAGCAGTAACAATTCGTAAAGATAATAATAATGCTACTGCTCTTTGTAAGTTTCTTTTCTATAAGTTCTGTAGTTCTAAGTAAAAGGATTCAACACTATTTTTTTTTTTTGAGGGGTGCAGAAATTTATTAGAATCCAAGACATGTCCTTTGGGGTTTATACATGTCATAATCATTTTTTTTTCATTTCTTATATGATATTATACATGTTTCAATGCCATTCTCCCAAATCATCCCACCCTCTCCCTCCTGCAGAGTCCAAAAGACTGTTCTATACATCTGTCTCTCTTTTGCTCTCTCACATACAGGGTTATCGTTACCGTCTTTCTAAATTCCATATATATGCATTAGTATACTGTATTGGTGTTTTTCTTTCTGGCTTACTTCACTCTGTATAATAGGCTCCAGTTTCATCCACCTCATTAATACTACTTAATTTTAATATATACTTACTATACTCACTAAGAGTTATTTTTCTTCTTGGACAATTAGAAGAAATACTGAGAGTACATTTTTGATAGATACTTGGTATGTGCAAAACTACAGAGTACTTTAATTACTCAGTAACTGTGTGTGCCAGTATGTGAATTCTTACAAACACCGGCAAATCTCAATTTTACTTACTGTATCTATTATATTAACAAGTCAGTGAAATTCTTCTTTGAAATGCTTATATTTAGCCAGCAATGTCTCCATTCAATTTGCAAGTATTTTCAATGAGCATTTCAGAGGAAAACTAAGCATATAAAAATCACTCATTATACGTAACTTTACCATAATATTAATGCCTGACTCACTATTTATTTTAATAAAGGTTAATTTCAAGTGGCTTTATGCCTGGGAAATCCCATGGACAGAGAAGCCTGACGGGCCACAGTCAATGGGGTATCAAAAGAATCAGACACGACTGAATGACTAAATAACAAGTGATTTTGTGATGTGTTCTTAGAAACATGTATCTGTATTTATCCAATCATTTAAATAAATATTACATCATATGCCTAATCAAGCATTCTTCTGACTGCACAGAGATACATTAGGTGGGCAAGTAGGTTAGGTAATTATGACTTTGTGAGTCTTTGTGAAATTTGGTCAGCTGTATGCTTGGAGTAGCTTATTCTGCATACTATATTAATCCCAATACTACTCTGAAATTACCTCTTCTGGACACAGTTCATGTGTGCAACTCATAAAATGAGTGCAAAGTAGTGGAAATGCAATTGAGTATCTTGATTGAGAGGGTAACTCCAAACACTGCTGAAACATCTTCTCAAAAGCACGACTATAAAAACTATAAGGAAACAAATTAAAAATCAGAATCATAATTTTTATAGTTAGAGTTAGTTTAATTTGATTCAAGTAAATGAAAATTACCAACTGTAGCATTTATTCTCGTAGGAAAAGTTATTTTTCCAAAGAGTTCTCTTACATATTAATAACCATTTCAGAGTTATAAAATATTATTTCTATAACATTAACGCATTTAAAAATAAAAGTTAAAGAGAAAATAAACCATATCTATGGCATTTGAATATATACCACTCGAACCTTACAGCATCAAAAGTCATCAAAGCTGAGTCACTATCAACTGTAAGAAATACCATTATTTTATGTACCACTAAGAAAAACATTGTCAATTAAACAATAATACACCATCAACTTTAAATTATTTCCAGATTGAAGAGATGTTAAATCTAAAAGAATATGAGGTGATAAAATATAGATTTAATACACTTCGAATAATAAAACAAACAGAAGTAGTAAACATGTCTTTATTTTGGATGTGACAAAGTAAGAATGTGGTTAAGACCAAGTATGAATATAAATTAATTAAATGACTGAAAATTTGCAAGTTTTAAACATTATTCAAAGTGCCTTATTTCCAGGAAAGAGAAGAGGAATTTATTTTTTTCTTTTTGAAGTTAATTTATTTGGCTGTACTGGTTCTTAGCTGCAGCACGCAGGATCTCTGGTCTTCACTGCAGTATGTGGGATCTAGTTCCCTGGCCAGGGATAGAACCTGGGTCCCCTGCACTGGGGGTAAGCAGTCCTAACCAATTGACAACCAAAGAAGTCCCCAGAAGAGGAATTTCTAATTGCTGTATCCTTCTTTTACAATATACAGCTCAAAAATACCTAAACATAAAATGTTACATTTTCTTTTCAAGGTAGCCTCTGGGTCAGACAATAGGATAGGGTTCCAAATCTTAAAACTCTTACAAACTTGTTACATAATAACTATATTTCCTGAGCTCCTTTAAGAGATCCTTGTCTTCCCTGCCAAGTAATTTGGATTTTTTCTGCAAAACTGCTAATTAAAGCCCCACTACAAACTGCAAAAATCAGGGTTTTTTGTTTTGTTTTTTTTTTTGGTTTTCTCCCCAAAACAAAATTATTCACAAGCTTTTCAAAATGATCTCTATTCAATACAGAGAAACTACTACCACTATCCACTGAGAGTATTTCAGCATTTTAGAATTAAAGGAACCTACCTACCACGCTATTCTCATCAGCTTCCCTAAAGGAAAAAAGATCAAGAAGCAGAAACAGAGTGGACACTGTACAGCTTTGAAATCAGAATACTTAAGTTTGAGTCCTGACACCACTGTTTATTAATTTTATCACAATCAAGTTCACTTATTCATTGAAATACTTATTAAGCACTTACTCTGTTAAGACACTAAGGAAACAAAAACTTGACCTCCTTCAAGAACCACATAATGTGGGGAGAAAAGGAGGAGCTGCAGACTACTAAGAACAACAAAAGAACTTAGAAGCAAAGGAGAGTGGAGCACAGTGGAGGGGACTGTCACCACATTATCACAATATTAATATCTAACAATACTACAGAGGGAAACCACATGGTATTTAATTGCCAACATTTGCTCTAGTTGACCCCAGTCCAAATTTTTTTTCCTTTAATGACACAATTTGAAGCGATTGTTTTTCACTTCTTCAAAGAAAGCATAAAAAACAAATTCACATCAGTAAAAGGTGCTCCTATAGAGAATTAAAAACAGACATAAAACCCCAACATAGTAAACCTCACTACTGGCAGGTTGTTCTCTATTCCCTTGATTCTTAGAATCTCTTAGTAAACTGTCTTAAGCACCACACTAACGTAATCAAGAAACACATCTTTGGATAATAAAAATTTCAAATTCTAATTTAAAGAAAATTACAACATACCAAAATATGGACAGATCTGATGTTTCCACCAACATTTCCACCAAGGAATCTACCATTTTTGTGTGAAAAATTATTGTATTCATCATCTTTCCAAGTTCTCTGTGATCTGAAAGGCTAAGTGAAGCCTTAGAGACACTAGTATATGCCTGAAAAAGTAAAGAAAGAAACAAATGTAGTTTAGGTAATGACTTCAGGTATAGACCAAGTCTACAGGAAAAAAGAAAAAATACCCACTATTGAAGAATATTTAAAGTTTATTAAGAACATCATCTTTTAAAAACTGTCTACCGTGATTCAAACTTAAAATTCCTATCAAGAATTTCTTTATTACAGTAAACTGAAATACTATTCTTAAAACAGAATCTAATACATGGGTCATTCAGCTTGAACTCCTAAAGCAAGTGAAGCTACATATCAAAGATACAAAACAATGAATTGTCACATGGTGTCCCTACCAAGAGAAGTTTTCGACTTAGTTCAAGATAAAACACATATTCAAAACAGTAAGATGAAACTTAAGTACTGCACATGTTGACTCAGGAAGGTTTTTGATTATACTGAATCATTAAAAACTGGAGAGCATAACACACCGTACTAATTGACGAACTCTAGAGAAGCATTCTGAAGGTGGTAAAATTAGTGTTAAGTTGATAAAAAAGGCGACAGGTCTTAACCAAAACCATCAGGACAGGTTGTGAGGGAAAGAAATTCCACTAAGAGGTACCAACGCACTGAAAACAAAACCTGCCCTTGGGTGGTGGACATTTCACAAGCAAGGAAAACAATACGAGGGATGCCTACAGAATAAACATCATATATCATGCTGAAGAATTTGAACTTTTTGATAAATCACCAAAGAGTCTGTGTGATGGATAATAACTGCTTAGAAAGATTGTTCTATGCTGAGGTGGAAACAGAGAGGAGTGGAGAGGGAACAGGAGGCAGAGCTTCTTAGGAGGCAGTGGTGGTAACAATCCAGACAGGATAATGAGATGGTCCAGGGTGGTAAAGCTCAAAAGTGTTTAATCAGGGGAATGACTAGACATGGTAGGCAACACAAGAATTATGGTTGATGACCACGGTCCTGGCTTTTGGGAGGCATTCTTTCATGAATCTCACGTGTACTTACACACCTTGCTGGATACGCCAAGAAAGCACAGCCCAGACCACTCACTATCTCAGCCATTTCTCCAGGCCTTACAGCTACCAAACTTGAGAAAGAAAGTAATGTGTCCCTCTGGAACAAAGAGCAAATATGCTTCCTGTTGATGATGAAACAGAGGGTTCCTCAAACTCAGTCCTCCTTAGCTTAAGACGTGCCCAATGCATACACAGCATTCATCTGGGTCTCTCTGCACTACCCCCAAAAGACATGAAAGCAAGGGAAAAATAATGTATATATCTGGATGCTCATGGCACTTCCTGTGCAGTGAATTAAGTTCTCTGTCTCTAATCCAGGAGCCCCATGTCTTCTGCTAGTACCCATGAAACAGTAAAAGACTAAACAATTATTGCCTTTTAAGTAAGATAAAAATCAAATCTCAGTCTCTCCAGTGGGAAAAGGTCACTACACAGATGAGGTTACCATTCACTAAGGCAGGCGCATCACAAAGCAGAGCTCTATAATTTGATGTTTGTGTCTTCTACCAGAAAAAGGGAGAAAATGAAGAATGTGATGGCAATACAGTAATGGCAAGATGTATTCTGGACATTCATCACAAACTAAGTCTAACGGAAGTATAATTTACCTTTCATCAGTTTTAAAGTACAAAGAGGAACCAGTAGTGGCCATGAGTTCAATAAAGACTTCCACTAGCTGAGAATAATTTTAAAAATTCTGAATTAAAGTACTGTGAAAATAAATTCAGATGAAATGGATGGTGACAAAATGAGACAATTTAATTAAAAACTCATTTGAAATGCTTGACAACAGTGGAAGAAGAAACACACGTCATTTAAAAAAAAAAAAAACTGGTTTAAATACAAGTCTAAAATATGAACTACCCAAGTAAATTAGAAGGCAAAGAGAATCAGTGACTGAAGATACTTAAGAGACTAATGGAACAAACAGCAGAATGAGATCCTAATTTAGGAAGAGAAAAAATGGCAGAGAATACATGTAGAGAGGGAGAACTCTTCTTTTAAGACTCCAAAGACCCCAGTGACGGTAACAAAGCGTACTATCACATTCCCTTAAAGGCTTATTCTTCTAGCCCTGCCCTACTCAAGAAGTGATACAGAGCTCTACATCTCTCTCTGGCCATATACTTACACCTAGTAACTCTTATCCTTCTACCAGATCACTGATCAAACTCAGATCATTCATATCTTTTGTGAAGATATTTTTCTTCCTGTAGTAATATTTTACATTAAGAAGGCTCTTTTCTTGCCCTTTCCTGTGTAAGTGATTCTCCTACTCCAACTTGACCCATCTTTCAATGCGTGGGTAACAAGCTGTTTTCTCTACAAAGCCATTACTAGTAATTCCACTTGAAAAAACAACTTTCTCCTTCCTAAGAAAACTGTAATCAATTGATAAGCATACTCTGTCACTGTACTGATAATCATACTCTGTCATTCTAACTTAAGCTTTTAAACTATTTAATTTTCCCTCTCTTTTATGCCTTGTCTCCAAAGCCAGATGTATAAAATATCCAAATGAGGATTATACTCAACTATGTAAGTTGTCAGTATTTTATCTCCCACATCCTGTAGCCTAGTCTGTGATCTTGAAACCCTAACAGTTGACTTGCTGTTAGTCATCTATGCAAACATCCTAGTTTCTGGACACTGCCTTCTACCTTGCATTTGTGTCCTCTTTTCCTAGTTAAGGCTTAGTTTTATGTCCCATTACTTTCATCCTTGGTATGTTTTGACCTATTCTCACTATAAAGTGAGAGTCTAATACACAACAGAAAGGAGTTGAGTGACTATTTGTCCTAATCATGGTTGAGAGCAATGCTATGCATTGAACTGTCATTCCCAAAAAGATATGTTGAAAGCATAATCCTTAATACTTCAGAATGTAACTTTATTTGGAAGTAGGGTCTTAACAGACATAAGTTAAAATTAGATCATTAAAATGGACTCTAATCCAGTATGAACAGTGTCTTTATAAAAAGAAGACATTTGGACAAAGAGATAAACAAAGAAGGAAGATGATGTGAAGAGAGAGAGCGATGTCATTAGAGCATTCTATCTATAGGCTACGGGAAAACAAAACATTCTCACAAAGGGATATATCAACTCTATACCCCTAATGCTCACTCTAAAGCTTCAAACATTGCTGTATGACTGCAATAGACAACGGTAAAATTCTCAAGTGAATTTTTCAAATGAGTAAGTCTAATAATTCTGGAAGTATTCAATAAGGGTTATTTGAAAGTCATCTAAATCTGTAAAATTCTCTGAACATAAATGTTGGTTTAGGAACTCCCACAAACTGAGAGTAAGAGGCTGAAAACAGTTCAAACTTTGTGACGATGACTTTCAAATTTTTTAATGTGTATGTATCCTTTGGCACAGTAATTCTATTTTCAGTCATTTAATAAGCATGACTTACATACTGTTTCGTGTTTTTTTTTGAACAAGAAAATGTTAATTTCTAAACTTTATTTTTAACTAGAAGAAAATAATGTATAATATATCTCAAGTATCTCAAGTATTCTTCCCTGATCTCCCACTAATCAGCTCTGCGATTTCAGGGAAGTTACTTAAAACATTACTAATTATCAACTCATATCTGTTACAATGGCTATTATAAAAAAGGTAATATATAAAGACAGTTGGTGAAGATGTGGAGAAAAGGAAATCTTGTTTATCAATGGTGGGAACGGAAATGGGTGCAGCCACTGTGGAAAACAGTACAGAGGTTCCTCAAAAACTATGAACAGAACTACCATATGCTCCAGCAATTCCACATCTGGTATTCATCTGAAGAAAAGGAAAACACTAACGCAAAAAGACATCTATATCCCTTTGTTCACTGCAGCATTATTTACAATAGTCACAACATGGAAACTACCCAAGCGTCCACTGGTGGATGAATGAATAAAAAAATTATGGGGTACACACACACACACACACACACACACACACACACACAACTAGAAATATTATTCAGCCATGAAAAGAGAAAGGAAATCTTGCTATTTGTGACAATATAGATGGGCCTTGAAGGTATTGTGCCTAATGAAAGAAGTCAGAGAAAGGCAAATATCATATGATCTCTCACTTACATGTGGAATCTAAAATGACAAAAACAAACCAAAATGAACAGAAGAAAAATCCAAACTCACATATACAGACAACAGATTGGTGTTTCCCAGAGGCAGGGAGTCAGGGGTAGATGAAATGGGTACAGCAGTCATAAGATACAAACCTCCAGTTACAAAATAAATATATGCATCCTGAAGAGCAAAGTCAAATGGGCCTTAGGAAGCATTACTATGAACAAAGCTAGTGGACCTGATGGAATTCCAGCTGAGCTATTTCAAATCCTAAAAGATGATGCTGTGAAAGTGCTGCACTCAATATGCCAGCAAATTTGGAATACTCAGCAATGGCCACAGGACTGGAAAAGGTCAGTTTTCATTCCAATACCAAAGAATGTTCAAACTACTGCATAATTGTACTCATTTCACACACTAGCAAGGTCATGCTCAAAATCCTCCAAGCTAGGCTTCAACAGTACTTAAATCAATGTACAAGCTCAATTTAGAAAAGGCAGAGGAGCCAGAGATCAAAGTGCCAACATCTGCTGGATCACAGAAAAAGCAAGAGAATTCCAGGAAAACATCCACTTCTGCTTTATTGACTATGCCAAAGCCTTTGACTGTGTGGATCACAACAAACTGTGGAAAATTCTTCAAGAGATGGGACTACCAAACCACCTTACCTGCCACCTGAGAAACCTGTATGTAGGTCAAGAAGCAACAGTTAGAACCAGACATGGAACAACAGACTGGTTCCAAATTGGGAAAGGAGTACCTCAAGGCTATACATTGTCACCCTGCTTATTTAACTTATATGCAGACTACATCATGTGAAATGCTAGGCTGGATTGAACCACAAGCTGGAATCAGGATTGCGGGGAGAAATATCAATAACCTCAGAAATGCAGATAACACCAACCTTATGGCAAAAAGCAAAAATGAACTAAAGAGCTTCTTCATGAACGTGAATGAGGACAATGAAAAACCTGGCTTAAAATTTAACATTCAATAAACTAAGATCATGGTATCCAGTCCCATCACTTCATGGCAAATAGACAGGGAAACAATGGAAGCAGTGAGGGACTTTATTATTTTGGGCTCCAAAATCACTGCAGATGGTGACTGAAGCCATGAAATTAAAAGATGCTTACTCCTTGGAAGAAAAGCTAGACAGCCTATTAAAAAGAAGAGACATTACTTTGTTGACAAAAATCCATCTAGTCAAAGCTATGGTTTTTCCAGTAGTCATGTACAGATGTGATGAGTTGGACCAGAAAGAAGGCTGAGAACTGAAGAATTGACGCTTACAATCTGTGCTATTGGAGAAGATTCTTGACAGTCCCTTGGACTGCAAGGAAATCGAACCCAGTCAATGCTAAAGGAAATCAACCCTGAATATTCATTTGAAGGACTTACACTGAAGCTTCAATACTTTGGCCACCGGATGCAAAGAGCTGACACACTGGAAAAGATCCTGATGCTGGGAAAGATTGAAGGCAGGAGGAAAAGGGGATGACAGAGGATGAGACGGTTGGATGGCATCACCGATTCAATGGACATGAGTTTGAGCAAGCTTTAGGAGATGGTGAAGGACAGGGAAGCCCGGTTTGCTGCAACAGCAAAGTGTTGGACACAACTGAGCAACTGAACAACATGGGCTTCCCTGTTATGATAAAGACACTACCTGCAATGCAGGAGACTGGGGTTCAATTCTTGGGTCAGGAAAATCCCTTGGAAAAGACAATGGCTATCCACTCCAATATTCTTGCCTGGAAAATCCCACGGACAGAGGAGCCTGTTGGACTGCAGTCCATGTCGGGCATAACTGAGTGACTAACACTTTCACTGTCTTTCATGTGATATATAGGATGGTGACTATAATTATAATTAATAACACTGTATTATATATTTGAAAATTGTAAAGCGAGTAAATCTTAAAAATTCTCATCACAAGAAAAAAATAAACTTGTAACTACATATGGTGATGAATATTTACTAGATTTATTGTTGATCATTTCAAAATACACATATATACTGAAATCATTGCTGCATACCTGAAACTAACATAATGTTAAATGTCAATAATATCTCCATTAAAAAAAGGTTTTTCCTTGACGTAAAGACTATGTTAGTTATAACAATACAAAAGAAGTCTTTTCAATAGGTATACAAGGAATATTTTTTCATATTAAGTTATGCTCTCATGTTAACTGAGGTATTCAATAACAAACAGAACGACAATGAAAATTAATGTTATTCTTACCTGTAATCGAAACCAATCTAATCTCATTCCTCTGAAATCAAATACTTCCCCATCTTCAACTACAGTAACAGAAAAAAGATTACAAACCTAATTAATATTTTCCAATAACTTAAATCACACTTTAAAATTTAAGGGCTAGGACAATTCCACTTCTGGATGTATATACAAAAGAATACACCCATGTTCTTGTGTACACCAATGTTTACAGCAGCATTATTCACAACAGCCAAAAGGCAGAAGTAACTAAAAAGTCCATCAACAGTGGATAAACAAAATATCATATATACACACAGTGGTATATTATTCAGCCTGGAAAAGGGAGCAAATATTGTAGCATGGATGTCATGTCATGGATAACATGTTGAGGGAATGCTAAGTGAAATAAGGTAGTGATAGAAAGACAAATATTGTACAATTCACTTATGTGAAGTACCTAGAATAGTCGAACTCATAGAAACAAAGTAGAATAGTGGTTCCAGGGGCTGGGTGAAAGGAAAACGGGGAGTTGTTATTCTATAGCTACATTTTCAATTTCGCGGGATGAGAAGTTCTGAATATTTATTGCACAACTATGTCAATACACTTAACTCTACTCAACTGTACACTTTTAAGTACTTAAATGTAGTTAGAAATGGTAATGTGGTAAATTCTATTTTACGACAATTTAAAAATGATAGCTAAGAGTGAAATAATTCTCATATCCTATAAAGGTGATGAGGCAGCTGTGCTAAGAGAAGGGTAGTGTACAGATTTCTCTCTAAACCCCGTGATTCTCATTTTGCTTACATGTCAACTCAAAAGTACCTAAAACAGAGCATGAGGAATCCTGTGAATAGAAACTTTGGAAAGCATGCTGAAGTCCCACAAAGTAACTTTATTTTAACCAAATATCATCAGGCACGTTTATAGCAGATTCATTATATAAGTATGTTTAACTTAATTTATCAATTTATAAGTTTATCAAGTTATCAATTTATCAAGTTATAAGTTTATCAATATTGTTTGATAAAACAAATTTATTACTCAGAAATTTTGAAGGTTTCTGATAGTTTTTATTTAAAGAATATAAAACTAAAATATCCAGTCTACTGGAATGGAGGAGTATTCAACTAATGGAAAGGCAGTCTATGATATGACACCAACTTTTGAGATTGACAGATCTGAACTTAAGTTCCTATTCTAGAACTTAGTATCTGTTAAAAAGTGTGGGCAAACCATGTTGAATTAAGGTTAACCTTAAGCCTTAAGGCTTAAGTTTCCAAATGTGTTAAAAGTAATTAACAACTTTTTAACATTGATGAAGATTGAATAAGATAATATATATAAAGTGCTTGCCCAGATTAATCATTTCATTGATCACTGTCATAGGTAATGCCTGGACCGTAATATAAACTTTATTATGATATAGGGTGCTCATTTTTCTTTTTTATTATTACAAAATACCTTTTGCCTCAAAAATACCATTTTGCCTCCAGCTGAATATGAAGAAATGTCAAGCTATACTTCTTGTGAATATCACCACACATCCATCTTTGAAACCTTTGCTTCAGAGCAAAGTTAAAACAAAAGAGAAGAGATTAAATATGCTCCAAAGTAGGATAAGTAATACTATAAAAACTAACTGCTAAGTCCTCTCCTCGTTAACAGAATTTGAAAACCTAATGGCAAGAAAATACATTTCAATTTAAAAGACTTATTACCTTGTTTTACACTTAGAGAAGTCATAGTGTTAACAAAAGAGGACATGATGATTGATTCATCTTCAGGGCAAACAGAAAGATTCTGGAAAAAAAAAAGTGATAAAAATAATGATTAAAAACATCTGGTTGGGAAAAAATTCACAGGTCCATCAACTAGTAGGTGGATAAACTGATACATCCATAGTTAGAATTTTTTTAAGCAATAAATAAAACTGGAATGTTTATACATACAGTAACATGGATGAACTCAAAAACATGCTAACTAAAACAAATGAAAAACAAGGATGATTTCATTCACATGAAAAAAAAATTTTTTTTCAAGGCAAAAGTGACAAAAAAGCAGACAACAGGTTGTTGAGGATCTAGAGAGGGAATCAACTGCAAACGTGCACAAGAAAATTTTTAAATGTTGGAAATGTTCTTTATCTTGACTGGTGGTGGTGACATGAATGTATACAGCTGTCCAAATTAAAACAGTACACTTAGAACAAGTGATTTTTATCATGTATAAATTTTACCTCAACAAAAGTAGCACCAAAAAAAGCCCTCTGAAAATGGCTTAAAAAGTGAGTATTTAATAAACTATATCTGAAGTAGATGCTAAATGATAAACTTTTTAAAAAAGTATATGCTTATTAGCTCACAAAAACCATAGTTTTCACAACATTAAGACCTGTACAACCATGTAAATGCACACAGAGTTCTATACTGTACAATTAAAAATAGTTAAAATGACAACTTTAATGTTACATACATCTTTACCACAATTTTAAAATTTAAATTTAAGTTACCATTTTAGCCAATATTACAATGAACTATTTTCACAAGTTATCTTAGTTTTAAATTTAAATCCTAGCAAATGGTTAAAAAACTATGCATGTAAATACTGTACTTGCGGGTGGTAAAAAGCTCAGGCATTTAACACATTTAAATAGTGTCATTTGAATGTGTTATTACACATGTACTCATGAACGGTGCGATACTGATCAAGTCACATAGGGTCTTTTTTCTTCACTATACCTACCCTCAGAGCTGGTAATATACTATGGATAAATGTCCATTATTAATACTAGTATCAGTATTGCTGTTGCTACTATTACTGTATCAGAAAAATAAGAAATTAATTTTCTCAGTTCAGTTCACTCAGTCGTGTCCGACTCTTTGCGACCCCATGAATCACAGCACGCCAGGCCTCCCTGTCCATCACCAACTCCCAGAGTTCACTCAGACTCATGTCCATCGAGTTGGTGATCCCATCCAGCCATCTCATCCTCTGTCGTCTCCTTCTCCTCCTGACCCCAATCCCTCCCAGCATCAGGGTCTTTTCCAATGAGTCAACTCTTCGCATGATGTGGCCAAAGTATTGGAGTTTCAGATTTAGCATTAGTCCTTCCAATGAACACCCAGGACTGATCTCCTTTACAATGAACTGGTTGGACCTCCTTGCAGTCCAAGGGACTCTCAAGAGTCTTCTCCAACACCACAGTTCAAAAGCATCAATTCTTCGGCACTCAGCTTTCTTCACAGTCCAACTCTCACATCCATACATGACCACTGGAAAAACCATAGCCTTGACTAGACGGACCTTTGTTGGCAAAGTAATATCTCTGCTTTTTAATATAACTAGGTTGGTCATAACTTTCCTTCCAAGGAGTAAGCATCTTTTAATTTCATGGCTGCAATCACCATCTGCAGTGATTTCGGAGCCCAGAAAAATAAAGTCTGATGCTGTTTCCACTGTTTCCCCATCTATTTCCCATGAAGTGATGGGACCAGATGCCATGATCTTAGTTTTCTGAATGTTGAGCTTTAAGCCAACTTTTTCACTCTCTACTTTCACTTTCATCAAGAGGCTTTTTTTTTCAGTTCCTCTTCACTTTCTGCCATAAGGGTGGTGTCATCTGCATAGCTGAGGTTATTGATATTTCTCCTGGCAAGCTTGATTCCAGCTTGTGCTTCTTCCAGTCAAGCATTTCTCATGATGTACTCTGCATATAAGTTAAATAAGTAGGGTGACAATATACAGCCTTGACGTACTCCTTTTCCTATTTGGAACCAGTCTGTTGTTCCACATCCAGTTCGAACTGTTGCTTTCTGACCTGCATACAGGTTTCTCAAGAGGCAGGTCAGGTGGTCTGGTATTCCCATCTCTTTCAGAATTTTCCACAGTTTATTCTGATCCACACAGTCAAAGGCTTTGGCATAGTCAATAAAGCAGAAATAGATGGTTTTTCTGGAACTCTCTTGCTTTTTCCATGACCCAGCAGATGTTGGCATCTCTGGTTCCTCTGCCTTTTCTAAAATTTTCTAAAATTTTCTCAGTATTGCTAAAATAATATAAGACACAAAAAGACATGGAGTAGCTTAAAATTTTTAATACTTTAACACAATCTATAAAATTAATAAATATCCAGTTAGTCATAGCAAACTTCAAATGCCACAAAGCCAGGAGTTGACTTACTTTTTAGACTGTGACAGCACAGTAGCCTTTGATTTATCTGGTATGTATGCTATGCTAAGTCACTTCAGTCGTGTCCGACTCTGTGCGACTCCATGGACAGCAGCCCACCAGGCTTCCCCGTCCCCAGGGTTCTCCAGGCAAGAACACTGGAGTGGGTTGCCATTTCCTTCTCCAATGCATGAAAGTGAAAAGTGAAAGTGAAGTCGCTCAGTCGTGTCCGACTCTTAGCGACCCCATGGACTGCAGCCTACCAGGCTCCTCCGTCCATGGGATTTTCCAAGCAAGAGTACTGGAGTGGGGTGCCATTGCCTTAATAACATTTTTTAAAAAATTAAAAACTGCATTGCTGTCCACCTGAAACTACCACATGTTAACTGGCTATACTGTGATATAAAATAAAAAGTTTTTAAAAAACAACTGCAGCAAAGCAGTAACACTTTGCTTTGGATAAAAGCAGCTTTTCTATTCCTTCTTTTAACAGACATTCTAGAAAGGAAGCGTATGAGCTCCATCTAGTGGATAAAAGAAGAAATAAACTAGGATAGTAAACTGTAAGCTGTTTATAACTGAGGGTAAACAATTACATGAACAGTTTTCTTCCTATTTGCATTTTTAGGTAGGTTTGAAAGAAAATGAGGATTTCAAAGTATGGTTATTTCTGGGGAAAATCAATAGTTTTAGATTCAGTTCACTCACTCAGTTGTTTCTGACACTTTGTGACCCCATGGACTGCAGCACGCCAGGCGTTCCTGTCCATCACCAACTCATGGAGCTTACTCAAATTCATGTCCATTGAGTCGGTGATGCCACCCAACCATCTCATCCTCTGTCGTCCCCTTCTCCTCCTGCCTTCAATTTTTCCCAGCATCAGGGTCTTTTCCAATGAGTCAGTTCTTCGCATCAGGTGGCCAAAGGATTGGAGTTTCAGCTTCAGCATTAGTCCTTCCAATGAATATCAGGACTGATTTCCTTTAGGATGGACTGGTTTGATCTCCTTGCTGTCCAAGGGACTCTCAAGAGTCTTTTGCTCTTTTGCTGTCTCTGACTTTTCATGTGGCCCCCAGTAATTTCTCATCCACACTAAGCCATGGTGATTTTCCTAAATATTAAATCTGATTTATGACTAACCTTCTCTTTTGCAAGATCCTCTATAATTTGGTTACTGTACACCTCCACCCACCAAGATAAAGAATTATTCCCTTCATGTGTTCACTTTAAGCTTTATACACCCTTAAGCATAATGCCCATCACACTGGAATACAACTAAATGTTTTCTTTGCTCTAGATAATGATCCCCTTGGCAAAATATGACCGTTTACTTATTTACAGTTGTGACTTCACCATGAGACACAAGATTACTTTTGTAAATGTTTACTGAGCAAATAAATCAATTATTGGAAAGGAGGGAAATAAGAAACAAAAGGGAGAATGCTTTCAGTTTTTTACCTGCACAAGCTCATTGAGGACAACAGCATCAAAGCCAGAAAGGTACTGCACGTAATATCTCTGCATTACAGGTCCGTATTTCCTTACATGTGCTCTAAGCTCTTCCATATAAAATATTAATTCAGCAATGTGCCTTTTTTATTTAAGAAAAAACATTTCAAAAATTAAATTCACTTACTATCAAGGAAAATATGAATTGCCTTTGATATTGCTACATCAAGTTTTTTCCTTATAAAAAGCATTGTTAAATATTTAGTGTCAACTACTTTCTTTTTTATATTATCTCATATACAAAAAGAAACTATGGAAAGCAAAAAAGCAAGAATAAAAAACTGATAAAGGAAAATACAAAATAAAAATAAAATTAAGACATTTTATAAATGTATCATTAAAAAGTCATAAATAAAAGAAGGTTAGAGTATTAGGAAAAAGTAAGATTTTTGTGTATGCTATTATTTCTCTGATTCATTTAACTTCTGTTGAGGGACTGTGGACTAAAATAAGAAAAAATATATTACAAATGACACAGCTGTAACTCCGTTAGGATTATTATTCAAATTTTTGTGTAATAAATAATTCTGAAACATGAATCCTATAGGAAATACTATAGTACAAAAACACACCTCTGCAACAACCTAGAGTTCTAGTGATAAAACATTTCAGCTTTAATTCAAAGCTAAAGTTGACTTTGCATTCTAATTCATATCACCTAACAATGTATTTTAAATATTCCCTCCATTATGACAAATATGAAAAGCCTTCAAGTTTTTCAAAATAATTTTACTTTAGTCCCTAAATTCCATAGCCCATAAAGCAAATATACAAAACATATATTTTTTTAATGTTGCTAACTTACTTATCTATAAAGTCATCTGCACTCTTCTTTGGCATGTTATCTGCATGACGAAGTAGCCAGATAATTTCATCACGGGCAAAGGATAATGCCATAAAAACAAAAAGTGCCTGATAAGAAAAAAAAAATTTTTAATTTTAATGTGGCACATTTGTTGTAGCCGAAACAAGAATTAAATCAATTACCTTAGGACCCAGCAAGCCAGGCTGATCAGAGAGGACAGTAGCCAATTCTTTCAGTGCAGACCTTAAAAACTTGCGTCTTTCTCTGTGCATTGAACCACTATAGGAAAAGACAACCACCATTAGAGTTTATCTGTTTCTACTAAACTTATTACTGGCAATTAATTAACATCATTTCAGAGTCAACTTCCAAACTTTTCTTAGGAAACAGAAACCCTTAAAAATATCTTCTATGTGTTTGTCATTAAATGACTCTTCAATCTCATCTTTATCCTTGCCTTTCTTGTGCTGCTATGGTAACTTTTTTCACTTCTACCTCTTAATTAAGATCCTACTCAAACTTCAAGACCAACTCTTCAAAAAGTATTTCCCAATATAGAGATGTCTAATCCTGAAGAATTTCTGCCAGTTAAGTACCATATAGCCTAGAACTCTATAAAATGGACTGTGAAATCCTTAAAAATAAGCACTTTTTTTATTGTATACATTTTTGTCACTCCCATGTAGAATCAATAAATATACCTTAATAAATAAGTGATTATCTATATCCTCATTTATTAAGTATATTGCTATTAAATATATCATTGTTTAGTCACTTAGGCATGTCTGACTCCTTTTGCAACCCTATGGACTTAAAACTGACTAAATCAAAGCTATATTCATTAAGGTACTGGGATGAAATCTATTTGGTGCTATTGTTCAAAAAGAAAGATGAGGAAAGGATAATCATAAATATTCATGTAATGGGTATCTTAAAAATAAAATACAAATTAGAAAAAATTTATTCTCACAAATTAACAACAACAAAAAAAAATCAAAGAATATTCCAAATATTCCAACTCCTCATACTGTTCAAAATATAAATCATTCCAAAAAAGTTTTAAACTTCAGATAGTTACAAAAAAATGACACCCCACAAACAGATGGGGAAAAAATGGAAACAGTGTCAGACTTTATTTTCTTGGGCTCCAAAATCACTGCAGTTTGTGAATGAAGCCATGGAATTAAAAGACGCTTGCTCCTTCCAAGAAAAGCTATGACCACCCTAGACAGCATATTATAAAAGCACAGACATCACTTTGCCAACAAATGTCCGTATAGTCAAACGTATGGTTTTTTCAGGAATCACGTACGGATATGAGAGTTGGACCATAAAGAAGGCAAAGTGCCGAAGTATCGATGCTTTCAAACTGTGGTGCTGGAGAAGACTCTTGAGAACCCCTTGGACTACAAGGAGATCCAACCAGTCCATCCTAAAGGAAATCAACCCTGAACAGTCATTGGAAGGACTGATGCTGAAGCTCTTATAGTACTTTGACCACTGGATGCTAAGAGCCAACTCATTGGAAAAGACCCTGATGTTGGCAAAGATTGAGGGCAGGAGCAGAAGAGGGTGACAGAGGATGAGATGGTTGGAAGTCATCATCAACTCAATGGACATGAGTCTGAGCCAACTCCAGGAGATAGTGAAGGACAGGGAAGCCTGGCTGTGCTGCAGTCCACGGGGTAAAAAAAGAGTTGGACACGACCGACAGACTGAACAACACATCTATTATATGCCAAAATCCTAAGGAAAAGAAATATGCAACACGAGAAATTTAACTCTTGACACCACAGATTAATTTTGAAGACACACTAAAATCCAACCTTTACCTATGTGACCTTAGGTTCTAGTTCTCTTAAGCTCCAGACTCTCATCAAGAAACAGGGATGAGGACACCTGACTCAAGATGTATCTTTCATGATATCTAACACACAGTACTTTCACAATGTTAGCATAATTCTAATGACAAGCTCTCTACTTACTGAAAATAATAAACTCATCTGGTGTAGTATCTAAATAGTAAGTGGGTAATGTTTCGATTATTTTACTATGCAGGGTTGCTGCAAGGAGTATTACCGTCAAGAGAAGATATAAACACTATGTTAATGAATGATAAGAATTACTACTGCTCACTACTTATAACTGTTTTATATAATGCAGGGAAAAAAGACCTTTATAAAAGATAGCTGTGACACCATATATCTGCCAAGGGTTTAACATATGAATAAGCAGGCCTGGAATGGAATTCTAACCCACTCCAAAGCATGTTATTTGTACTAGAGACTGACTTTATAATAATATAAGCACTTTATTTGGGTGAAAAACATGCATGAGGAAATAATGAACTATCAGTTCAGTTCAGTTAGCAATAAATAAAGATGATTTAAATTCCTAATATCTATGTTACAGCCTAAGCCTAAATTCTAAAATTTCTTGTAGTTTTATATTTTCACCTATGACTGTGGTGTTATCTTTTCTCTGCCTTGTAGAAATACTGATGGATCAGACAGTGTTATCTGTACTGACCTAGACTTACTAAAGAAGATATTCTATACAAGTATACCATGTAACAATTAAATGAATTACCAAATTATTTCTTGAGAAAATTGAAAAGTTGTTCAAACATTTTAAATACACTAATATCTAAAGTTATCTACATTTTCTAATAAAATATATTTACTAATATTTGGGAAAGGTATGGGATTACATACTTTGAAAAATAAACACCATTGGGGGGAGTGCACATGAAATAGTACAAAAATCATCATAACTTGCCAAGTATTGGTACCAGAGCATAGGAGCAATAAGAGAAAGAAATGACACCAAAATAAATCCCTCTGTATGGTATTCCTTAAGAGCATGTTAACACTTAAAAAATATTAAAAATCTGTCCATACTCATACCAAGATGACTATATACAGTTATAAACATGTTTCTCATTGATTGAAAGTCCTCTACTTCTACTGCCACATCTCACACACCATTAATCTGCACTCACTTCAGCAAAATAATGCTTTAAGAAAGGAATTCTTGATCAAAAGTTTCACAGATAAGTTAAAACCACTTACGCATGTGACACAGCTGCCTCTTTGCATTCTCTTATGTCATTAATACGCTTATTATACCTATGAGCCAAAAAAAAAAAAATTGGAAGTTTTGGTCAATAACAGTAAAAACAAGTTAGTCAAATACTAGTCAACTAAAAATGTCTTATTATCAACAAGAAAAACTGGCTCTCAAACTGGAAATACATGGAAGAAGTCTACCCACATCATTTTGAGCACCTTAAGTACCCCATTGGCTCTTCCTAAAATAATACATCTTGTATTACATTAAAATTCAGTAATAAAATTAAATTCACAAAGCAGACTTTTATTTTCTTAAATCTCCAATAGGGACACTAAATTATACTTCTAAAATAATGAACAGTGATTTCCAAAAACTGCAAGTGCTGAAAAAGCTATTACTTTTGGCTTTTTACGCTACCTCATAAGCATAAAAAAATTTCTCAAGGCACATATACTAGGAACAGAAATTTTGTGGTGGTCCAGAAAACTGGAGCAGGGAAGCATTTGATTACTTTAAATTATTTTAAGGGATAGACCTACAGATGATTATTACTCACCATTTTTTTTAAAAAGCACATTTTTTTCAAATTAAAAAAACCTTTAAAATAGAAGACACTGAATACAAGCATCAAATAGTCTAAAGGTGCCATCTATAAAATAAACTCTAATAAATATATGCTAATTTCCTGGCTACTAAATACATAAAAATTCAAAATTCCTAAAATGTTAAAGAAAAATTATCTTCCTAACCACTTATACCAAGAACTTCAATTTCTAAATTAAGTATGCTAAGATTTGTGTATTCTTTAAGCAAATGCCATAATTCTGTAACCACTGACCTGTATAAATTACTTATGGTCTGACTTGTTAATTACTATAATTCACATTTTAAATTGGATCACTCATTCACGATTTAAAAAAAAATTAAAACTTTTCAACTTTAAATACAGAAATTCTTAAATGGTAAATTTAACACAGAAAAAGCACAGCAAAGGAATTTCAAGAGGTCCAGTGGTTAGTACTTGGTGCTTTCACTGTGGTGGGTCTCAGTTCAATCCCCGGTCTAGGAACTAAGATCCCACAAGTCATGTGGAGTGGCCAGGAAAAAAAAAAAAAAAGGTATAATGAAAAGACAATTGGTTTCATGAAGCCATTAAACTTATCTGTACCATATATACCTTAGGCTCACTCAATATTCAGAAACTCTCTGGTTCTGTTTACATATATTTAAATATAATTCCCCAGAGAGGATGTCAATATGCTAAGACATAAGTTTCAGGATTTTTGTTCTGAATCACTTTGAAAATGACAAAGCTCACAACTAGGATATTTCCAGGTACTCCACCATCTAAAATAAAAAGTAAACTAAGAGCTGAAAAATACAGAGGGTACTGTTTCTCACACTATGGCTGAGAGCCTACCTGCATGAGAATGTCAGAATCCCTTATGGCGACAGAAATCAAAACAGAGACCACCTGTGTAGGCTAGAGGAAAATGGACCAGGGGCAGCAGTACTGACCAGAAAGAGGCACAGGAGAATTTTCTGGGGACAATGGAAATATTCTGTATCTTGATCTAAGTGGTCACCAGCAGTATTCGTACACAAAATTATTGAGTTGTTCATTTAAAATTTATGCATTTTTCTGTCTGTAAATTTACCTCAATAAACTACTGGGGGGAGGCGGTGGGAGAAAAGGGCAGATTTCTTTACCTCTCCAAAATATAGATACAGGGGATTTAGGAGGTTAGGCGTGATGCCCAGGAACCTGGATTTTAATTCACATCCCAGGGTACTTCATATGCATACTAAAATCTGAGATGGTATACTGGCTTACACTGTCAGTACTAGACATATCTTTACATTTTAATAACTAATAGATTTTTTTAAAATCTGAATTTCATTTAGGACATTATTGAATCGGATATGAAATAAATGTAGGGGAATTTCACTTCCATGAAGCTGACAAACCCAACCCAATTATTCAATATTTTTAGGTCCAATAGATCCCAAGATATTTTAGATACTCCTAATTTCAAAAGATTTTATAAAGGCTACCAAGTGTGAGTTCAACTTGTTTTTATATACTGGCTACAGAACCAAAAGTGGGAAAAAAAGCAAGCATTAAAAATTCCAAGGGAACAAATTTAAGAATTATTTGTGTTACAAGGAATGAGTATAAATGAGTCAGTTGGAATACTTCCTCATTATAAGGAAACATGATTTCCTTTTTGCAGTGGTCTGACTTCTGCAATGGCTATAAATAATTAATGAAGTATTTTTGATTGATTCATACACTTTTTTAAATGCACTGCATTCTAAAATACATTTCTAAAAACTTCATAATTCCTAAAATGTACATTGTGCTTTCATATTTATGTCTAAAACCATATAACGATACACAAAAGAGATCATATCTTCTTTCTCCTAGAATACAAATTTTGAAACAGCAGAAACACTAGATATTTCAGTCTGTGAAGTAACCTGTAAAAAACATCAGGATCATTGTTAAAAAATACTTGGTTTGACTGACAAGTTGGTACAGATTGTATCTTCTCGCATAATGTGAGTCTTCTCTACCCTAGAATATCAACACATATTCCACTCACTACTTTTCTCCAAAAAAGACAAAATAATTGAAAATGACATACCCTCGAATGTTTACAAATAAGTCTTCTGCAGCTTTATGAATGTGGAAAACTTCATCTCGAAAAAGAGAGAGGCAAGAGCTACTTTGAAGAGCTAGCTTCCAAAGGTTCAGTGCTGTTGCATCAGTATTTAGGATCCCATGGCACAAAATAAAGCCAACTTGAAACAAAAGGAAAAGAAATAGAAAATAAAAAGTTTTCCTAAGTTAGGTTATTTGAGTTTACAGGGTAGCTTTTTAAAAATAAGAAACATAAATACAGTCACTTAAACTGAGGCTTTTAAGTGACAGGTAATAATACATATACATACAAGATGGCAACAATATTTCTCTTTTTCAATAATTTTCTGTACTTTGTGGCACCCCACTCCAGTACTCTTGCCTGGAAAATCCCATGGATGAAGGAGCCTGGTGCGCTGCAGTCCATGGGGTCCCTAGGAGTCGGACACGACTGAGCGACTTCATTTTCACTTTTCACTTTCATGCATTGGAGAAGGAAATGGCAACCCACTCCAGTGTTCTTGTCTGGAGAATCCCAGGGACGGGGGAGCCTGGTGGGTTGCCATCTACGGAGTCCCACAGAGTTGGACACGACTGTAGTGACTTAGTAGTAGTAGTACTTTGCAAAACCAGTGCTTTTAACTGACTTTAACAAATGAGTAAAAGGTATTTTAAGCTAGAGATCAGAAGCTACCAATTTACATATATACAATTATCCTTACAGTTGTTACAGTAACTGAAAAAAAAAAGCTACTCTTCTAAGTCATTACAGGAAATGAAATAGCATGTCACAATTTCACAGCAAATTATAGTTTGTACTAATTTAGTCTTCTGACATATATTATCTGATAAGATTACCACATAGAGTGGAAAGACCAGTGGTATCCTTCTTTTACAACTGAAGAAATGAGGGTCAGTGACTTGCCTACAGTCACACTAATAAAGTACTAGAACCAGACTTTTTCTCAAGTAGTTACCCTTAAAGGCCAATATTGTTTCAGTATGTTCCATGGCTCTCTATTCTATAAATTTAAGTACCTTACCTTCGGTCATCTGATTTAGAAATTCTTCAAAAATGTGTAATCCTGTATGTTTACTGAGGTCTTCCCTGACCCTCTATTAGAGGCCATAAAACCTCATCTTTCATTCCTAGAAAGTGAAAGTCGCTCAGTCCTGTCCGACTCTTTGTAACCCCATGGACTGTCCATGGAATTCTCCAGGCCAGAATACCAGAGTGGGTAGATTCTACCTACTAGAGTGAGTAGAAGATTCCCTTCTCCAGGGGATCTTCCCAACCCAGGGAGCAAACCCACGTCTCCTGCATTGCAGGCAGATTCTTCACCAGCTTAGCCATAAGAGAAGCCCAAGAATACTGGAGTGGGTAGCCTATCCCTTCTCCAGCGGATCTTCCCGACCCAGAAATTGAACCGGGGTCTCCTGCCTTGCAGGCAGATTCTTTACCAACTGAGCTATGAGGAAAGCCATAAAACCTCATCTTTCATTCCTAGAACATGTACTCAATGCTTATTATAAACTAGGTATCATGCTGGGCCAGTTAAAAACAATTCTATTTTCTGTAAGATTTCCCTCTGATTCTCAACAGTCATTTCAATCTTTAAACTTTTCAATCACTAACATTTAACTTGCCCTGCATCTTTTATTCTTAAATATTCCTTTCAAAGGGCCACTACACAGGCAAACTAACTCTTTAGGTAGGCATATATTGTAGGATTATACATACAGAAGTACATTTATTAATAACTTCCTTAAAAATCCCTGAAATATATTAAGATGTTTTTTATACTTAGGGTCCCTAAATGCAAATCTAATTATTTGATCTGGTACATAACCAAAGAAACAAAACACCTTTATGGAAATTTTTACAATCCTCAAGAGAAGTTCTGTGAAAATTTTTGCCTCATGCACTGATACATGATACTCGAATCCCTTTACTAAAATGAGATTTCACTTAGTGTCTTGTACCTCAATTTACACTTAGACTCATAACACTTCTGTTGATAATAAAAGTTTCTCCGAGAATATTATCAGTGTCATTATGGGTCATTGTAAACTTTACTTACATAAGACATGGGTTATATTATAAAGTATATTCATTTATTATAAGGTCAATAAAAGGTAAATTAAAATAGCCCAAGATTAGGAAGATAGTCTATTAACTAAACCACACATTAACCTCCTTTCCCCACTAAGTTCTTGGCAAAAGGACGGGAAAAAAAAATTTTTTTTCAGTCATAAAAATGTAGGAAATAAGACAAAATCAATACTAAACAAGAAAGTTGGAGAAAATCTTTGAAGAGAGAAAGACTGTACTATCAATTTAAAAAGAGATCTTCCATAAGGAGTCATCTGGGTACAGTCAATAAAGTAAGAACAAATTCTGAAAAGAGTACCAGGATAAGTTACTGTATAAAGTTACTGTGTTAGTCACTCAGTCATGTCTGACTGTTTATGATCCCATGAACTCCAGCCCGCCAGACTCCTCTGTCCATGGAATTCTCCAGGCAAGAACACTGGAATGAGTAGCCATTCCCTTGTTCAGGGCATCTTCCTAACCCAGGAATCGAACCCAGGTTTCCTGCACTGTAGGCAGATTTTTTACTGTCTGAGCCACCAGGGAAGCCCCAAGTTACTGTGAAATCGCATTCAAAGGAGCTGGATCCTCAACATTCCAGACCCTCAACATCCCTCATGCTACGTGCTAAGTCACTTTAGTAGTGTTTGACTCTGTGACTCTGAGGACTGTAGCCCGCCAGGCTCCTCTGTCCAAGGGATTCTCCAGGCAATAATACTGGAGTGGATTGCCATGCTCTCCAGGGGATTTTCCCAATCCAGGGATTAAACCTCTTATGTCCCCTGCATTAGCAGACGGGTTCTTTACCACTAGCACCACCTGGGAACCCCCAACAACCCTTAGCCCCAGGCTAGAATCTAGACCAGTGATTCTCAAACTTTGGCTTCCTATCAGAATCACTGGGAAGGCTTATTAAATCACAGGTTGCTGGGATCCATTCAGAGTTTTTCATCAGAAGTCCTAGGATGGAAATCAATATTCTGCATATCTAATAAGTTTCAAGGTGATACTACTACTCTTTCAACTAACCTACAGCAAAGCTGTAAAGAAAATAGACTATCTTTTATAGAAAGTTCTAGTGCAGGAATTGGTGTCAAAAACAGAAAAGTAAAAAAAAGTGGGAGGGAGAGAGAAGTGCAAAGTTTGATGTAACTCTATTAAATTCTACTCAAGGCTCAAATAAATGAAAGCAGCAAAACTGAGCAAACTGTCTTGACTTTTGGCAGTTGCAACTCTCCCGAATTAGTTTGCCTTTTCCATGCCCAGGCATCCTCCATTAGGGTATTCTGCCTTCTGACTTCACCTCACTGTTCATTACACAAAGCCTTGCATTCATTACTCCCATTTAAGTAGTGGGACTGGGCTTCCCTGGTGGTTCTGATGGTAAAGAATCTGCTTGCAGTGCAGGAGACCTGGATTCAATCCCGGGTCGGGAAGATCCCTTGGAGAAGGAATGGCTACCCACTCCAGTATTCTTGCCTGGAGAATTCCATAGACAGAAGAGCCTGATGGGCTACAGTCCATGGGGTTGCAAAGACTCAGACAAGACTAAGCGACTAACACTTTGAACACTTTCAAGGTAGAGACTGGATAGAAATAGTTCTATATAACATCAGAGGTCACTCAAGCCACCTAACTACTAATCACATGGGTTCTTCATCCATATATCCATAAACATAAAACAACCAAGGATCACCATGCTTTTGAGCAAAATTAATACTCCGAAAGCTGTCTTTTTAAATCCACAAAAGCATAAAAACCTTAACAATCATTACAGAAAAAAATATAAGGATCACAAACCTGATCAATGTAAAAGTTATAATTAATAAAAATGGCTAAGGACAGGCAACGTGTGTTAAATTCTTCCTCTTTCATACTAGTAACAGCATTACTCAAACCGCCAGTGCATGAGATTAAGTATAGAACTCAGAGTATTTAGAAACTTTCATTTAGAAAAATTTTCACTGATAGCAACTTAGGGGTAGAAACCTAGTAACAATCAAATTGTTAGATTAAATATTTAATTGTTAGATTAACACTTAAATATTGAATCTAATAATTAAAATGTAGGCTTTTATTTCATCTTTGCTTATTATTTTATTTCTGATAATTCCACTAATTCAGTTTCAATGTATTTTATAAAAAAGTACCAGTCCAAAAATCACTAAAAAAGAAAAATTGGTCATTCACCAGTTTTAGAAACAGTATAATAAAAAGTCATCAAATAATGCCTAAATGTTAATAAATTAAGAAACAAGAACTATAAGAACTAAAAAGTACAAACTGCTCAAAATTATTCCCCTCTGCAAGTGGACCTGGGGGTGGTAGAAAAAATTATAGTAGTTTTCATTTATACGGTATCTGTGTGTCTATTTCTCTCATAGTTTGTGAACTCTGTAGGCATGCAAACAAGTAATTTTATTTCCCATGCAAACATATGAGATGTCTATTATATGTACTAAAATAATTTAAAAACAAAAACAACTGAATAAATGCAGTACCAAGAAACTGATTAAAAATAAAAATTTACTTTTGATGGCCTTGTTGAGAGGCAATATAATGTAGACCACGAGCCTTGAAGGTCCTCTGTCTTTGTCACTTACTTGTCATGTGGACTAAACTTTAATTCCTCATCTATCAACTAGACCAACCTACTCTAACCAGATCAATATAAGGACTGGATGATGCACACAGAAGGCTTAGCACAGTGCTTGGTATTAAAGCAATCCATGTACTGTTATTTCTCTCTAAAACTTAAATCTGAGGAGCAGTCATAAAACTAACCAATTTTACTTACAGATAATCCATTTTTCCATGGCATCCAAAGAGAGATATTCACAAGGCATCTTAAAAAAGAAAATATAAATTTGTGATTTAACGGAAAAAATTCTGCACTGAGTCACTCCTCCTCTTCCTTCTAAGAAGTCTGACTACTCAATTCTTGGTTCAAATACCACCACAACATAGTTGAAAAACTGGATGCAAGTTTTATAACCTATATTTATACCCGCAGTCCATAAAAGACAATGAAAGCGGTGCCTCTTTCTCAGATGTATAGAACAGTCTTTTGGAAGAGTTTAAGTTTGAATGAAAAACACAGGGTTTCCATCAATTCGAGAAGATCATAGCTACGTGGAGAAGGGAGTGTGTGCCTTGGGGTGCGGGCAGGGGGACTGTAATTAAAGACAAGGGCCAGACAGATACATGGGTAAGTTGGAATAAACATAATTTGGAAGCTTCCAAACCAGAAAAAAAAAAAGAAAGCTGTGCCTCTTTCAAATTCACACACACTGAAACTTCTCTTTAAAAAACACGGTTGCTAAATTGTTTTCAATTTAGTAAATAACTACTTCCAAATTTCCCAAGTTTACTGCAGAGTTTGCAGTATTTCAAAGGATAAAATTTTATTAAAAAAAAAAAAGTATGTGCCTGGATGCTCACTATATCACCCAAGTCAGTAATTATGTGTGTTTATTCTCCATATGCATAACATCTCTGTTTATATACACAGAAAAAAGACTGAAAAGAAACTTAACAGAATACAATAGTGACTTTCTCTAGTAAGTCTGTAAGATTTGGGGTGATTTTTGTTTTCTTCTAATTTTCTGAATCTTCCAAATTGTCTACCATAAGAAAACAAAGCAAATTTTTAAGCCTTAAAAGAACTCATACTGCTAACTGTACTCGGCATCAGCATTTAGAAATTAAAAAACTGTGAATAGTACAATGTAAATAATGAGCATTTTACAATAAACTTCACTGACAGGCTAATACTAATTAGAAGAAAAAGTGCAACAGCATTGCTTGATTTAAAAAAAAAAAATTTTACTCTTTTCATTCAAAAAAGAAAGTACAGAACCATACAGTGTCAGACTGTGCGGGATTAAGCATTGTGCTGGGGGCACTGATGAGACTCAGCAACTGGGCATTTCTCCACTGGTCAGCTGAAAGGTTCCTTCGAGGATACACCATCTGAAGAGAAATTAGTGCATCTGAAAGAGACTAATTAAAACAGAAAAACAGAAAGTTGAAGAATGAGTTGGTTTTTTTACTTTCCATTTAATTTCCAGCTACAAGTGCTGTGTGTTTCTAACTGTACCATCATAAAACAAGAGCCTAATTATAAGTATGCCCCATATGACACTTGAGGTGGGTTCCAGTTATGCTCTAGATTTTTGTTTTTAATTTCATGAAAGTTACATAGATTCTGCATTCCTCAGCTAAAGCTTAGCTCAGCAAATCACGTTACTTTCTTAAAGGTGAAAATGTAGGGCAATCGTGTGATCTTTACTTTAAAAATGACACAGAGTCTAGCGTCACCCTTTTGTGTATCACTTTCTACTCCAATAGTGCTCACTGCAAGAAAAAGTGGTACTTAAGGTTATATGACTAAGTGTTAACAGAGCTCAACATGTTTCATATTTCTTCAAAGAATGCCTTCTAAAAATGATCCACTGTACTTTATCTCAATAAATTATTTCTATTTGCCATTTAGTCTATTAATGATTTCATCTCATTTGCTTCTTGCTTGCTTTTAACTCTTTTGCTAGTCACTCCTGGTTCCTAAAAATTCTGTACAGAGTGGTCCTTTAATCTGGCTATGCATAAATTGCCAGGAGAGTTTGTTCAGAAAAAGAAAATCCAGGGCTCTGCCTGAGCCAGAACGTCTGGGAGTAAAACCTAGGAACTGTTTTTATCACTGCACCAAGTGATTTTGAATAATTTTTTAAATTAATTTGAACAAATCCTAGTAAATATATGGTGGTCTTTCTTGGGCTTCCCTGGTAGCTCAGTTGGTAAAGAATCCGCCTGCAACGCAGGAGACCTGGGTTCAATTCCTGGGTTGGGAAGATCCCCTGGAGAAGGGATAGGCTACTCACTCCAGTATTCTAGCCTGGAGAATTCCATGGACCAAGGAGCCTGAAAGGCTATAGTCCATGGGGTCGCAAAGAGTCAGACACAACTGAGTGACTTTCTATTAACATCAAAGCCCTGAGATATCATAGAATATTGGAAAAATCAAGATTAGGAAAATACTGATCTAATCCAAATAGACAATTCTCCTCAAGTAATTATTAACAGTCTAGTATGTGCTAATGGCTATGGAGAACTTAGAGATATATGAGGTGAAAGTGAAGGTGTTGCTCAGTTGTGCCTGACGCTTTGTGATCCTGTGGACTGTAGCCCACCAGGCTCCTCGGTCCATGGAATTCTCTTGGCAAGAATAATGGAGAGGGTATCCACTCCCTTCTCCAGGAGATATTCCAGATCCAGGGATTGAACCTGGGTCTCCTGCATTGCATGCAGATTCTTTACCATCTGAACCACCAGGGAAGCCCTAAATAAAGATATAACAGCCTTTAAAATAAATGTTTATCATTTAACTGGGAAAAGAGCCAAATTTGAAGTGGGTAACTAAAAGCAAAGCCATATCTGATTGGCAGAAAGTTAGAAACAGATCCAGAGAAAAAACAAGAGATGAGTAGCTGAGGTAAAAGCACTAACAAAATCAAAGAGACAGGTGGTGATGATCTGTTTAGCACTTTGAAAAACCCCGACACTTCCATCTACAATGCTGATTTTTACTTCAAAATTGGTATCATCTACTAGACTCTTTCAAGCTAATGGTACAACTAACTCTAAGACATTAAATCTACATAAATCTGTGGGTATAATATAGCTCTGCAGAGAAATTAAACTGGAAATGCATCTTTAGAATTTTCATGGGAGTAAGAAAACTGAAGGAAAATTCTTGCTGCTAACTGTATGTCAAAAAAATAAAGCACAGATTCATATAAAACACTGTATTATTAAAACCTAACTCCCATCATTCAAAGGGAACAATGAACCAAGATTCTAATACCCCAGCCCTCGTTTTGCCACAACTGCTGCCAAATGGCTTACTTCATCACACCACTTCCAGTCCTCAATTTCCTTATCTTTATGAGGATACCTATAAACTTCCTTGACATGCTAAGGAACTAGCCCTCCCTCAGAGAAGCCATTATAATGGCATGACCCTAAACCAAAATTATTTCATTAAGAACTATTTTTTAATATATCATAAAAGACAGACATTTCAAATTATCACAAACTCCTGCAATTTTTTCTCATTACGAGGCTATATTCTAATAACATAACTAAGATTTATCAAATACTATGTGTGGAAACACTTTGCACAAAATAACTCATTTAGTACTCATAACAGCCATATAGAGTAGGACTACTATTACTGCATTTTTATAGATAAGAAAACTGAGATACAGTGAAGTTGGTTAAGTAATCTGCCCAATAATACACAGTAACTGTCAGAGTTGGGATTAGAACGAAGCAGTCTGATATGAGTCTAGTAGACATTCTCAGGTACTAAACTTCATTAACTCTATATCCTATAGAGAACCAAAATGGATCAATATATTCCAGACTTTCCATTCATGATTCTGGATATAATTAAGGAGTTCTCTGGTTCACAATTAGATAAAACCATACATAACTATAAATCATATCTCATTAAGATTTTCTTTCTTAGAAGCAGTTTATCACTCTATCCACCCTAAAGCTCTCATATGCCTATTGAAGCACCCCTAAAACCCAGCTCTTACCTTGCTATGGGGCACAAATTCTTCCATCATTTTCTTTAAAGGGTTTTCATAATCCACAATCATCTGACCAAGGCGTGGGTATTCTCGGTCACTTAAAACAGACACATAAATATCACTGAATTGTAAGCCATCAAATTGAGAACTTCACACAGATTTCTTTAATGCAGGTATACCTTGCCCCATGGGTCATCTCATGAGCATAGTTGTATAATCCAATGATTGCCTTCCTTTCTTCAATTCGAGACAGCAGTATCATTAGTGTTGTATATGTTATGATCAAATCTAAGTAGTTCTTTGTTAAATCAAAGTTTACAGTCTAAGAGAAAAAAACATTAAATTCAACTTTTTATTTCACAAACTTTTAAGCACACACAAAAGAATCTTCATGGCAGCTACTGGAAGCTAATAATTTTCTGTAGTTATTTATTTTATCCCCATTTCTGAAATTCTACCTAATTCCTTTCACCAAAAACATGTCTAAACTTTGGGAGTTACAGATAATAGTTTTGTGCTTGTAACACAATTTTACAAAGAGTTGGTGATCACCCTATTCAAACTGCTAACAATTTAAAAGAATAGCCAAAACCAGAATAATAAGCATGGAAGCAATTCTCACTAAGTAAGAAAAAAGGAGTATTAAGTTAATGAATAGGTTCACCATTAACTCAGTGATGTTTTTCACTGATTTCTTATATCTAGAAACTGTCTTATTAAGAAAGATTTTATCAAGTATGCCTTTTATGGAGAAAAAATTATTTGTGTAACCTTTTAAAATTGAGCCTATTAAAATAAAATACTAAAATTAACAACTATTTCCCAATATGTACAAGATTTATATTCAATGACAATCAAATAAGTAAGTAAAAAGAGAGATACAGTATAACTCCTTACCTTAAAAAATAAAGCCAAATTCAATGCTGAAATTTTATATACTAATTATATAAATTATCTCTAAAGAAAAGCATTTGATCCCCTTAGTTCTACTACTATAAGCAGAGAGAAGAATTAGAAATTTTTCTGAAAATTATACGTACAATGTCAAAGAAGACTTGGCAAACATCAATAGTATTCAGCAATTCACAAACATGGTCCTGAAAACAAAAGTTTATTTTAATCTTTTACTTATATGACTACTACTAAATTCAGAAAAAACATACTTTATTATCCACAAGTGACAGAACAATTTATACAATTAACAAATATCAATTTATCTCTGAAATATTAAACTGTATGTATTAAAATACATACCTTAAATTCCATAACATCTACAAATGTGAAGTAATATAATGCCAGATTTTTCAGAATCTCTGATTTTTCTTTCTGCAGTTGTGCAAGCTGTTGCTGTGAAAACAAAATTAGAATGCACTGTTTACTGTGAACAAAATTATTACGTTTAATACAAACTATCTTCTTTTATGATTGCTATATGAAAGCACAAGCTTTTAGAAGAATATTTCTAGATGATTAAGGCTCTTTTAAAAAACCAAAATACTCGAAACAGCAACTTCTAAATAGTGGCCAGCAACTGACAGTGTGAGGCTATAAAACGAATCAAAGCAGATTAGTACCAAACTGCACTACTATTAAGAAAAACTGGAAAGTGTTAGGAAAAAAATAACTATCAAATGAACTCTTAAAAAAAAAACTGAAAGCAACTCATGAGCGTGATCACATTACTAAAAGTGGGAGAAAAGAAGGTGAAAAATATTATAACTTATACTACAAAAAACAATATGCTTTATAAATTTGGAACTTACCAAAAAGAACATCCAGGCAAAGCCACGTTACGCATGCAAAATAAAATGTAGATACAAACATAAAATACAGTAACGGTTCCCTGACCAGATCCACAAAACACAATAATACATTAAAGAAAAGCAAAAATCACAACAACAAAAAAGAAATGAGAAAGAAGCAAAACTAGAGTTAAGACGCATAAACATATGAAGAGGGAAATGTGAATACAAAAGACAAACATTATTTCAATCAACTGTATTATTAAATTTACAAAAGTCCTAAGTTTTCTTTTAAAACAACTATTAATATAACTTCTGATAGAATCCAGCCATACTGGACATGTATGCAGTAAACCATAAGTCTGCCAAACTTCAACACAATCATCTAGAACTATCTGATATTCTGAATGTAGCCTACAGAATAGAAATGTCCACATCATGTAGAAACTTGTTAGAAGAGGAGGATCTCAGCCTCACCGCAAATCAGAATCTGCCATTTAACAATATACCCAGGTGATCTGAATGCATGTTAAATATAATTTACCTAGGACATGAGAAAACCAGAAAATACGAGAAAATGGTTCAAAATATCAAACTGGCTATCAAAGGCCATCCAGTTTTAAGACCCTCCTGCAGTTCTTACTGACACCTAACACAGGAGAGTTGGGGGTAGGGGTGCCTCTACACATTATGATAAGTCAGAAAATTCTTAACAGTAAGCATAACATCAAAGGATTAAAAATATACCTATTAAAAGGCTATTTACAGTAGCAAGCACAGTGTTCTGGTAGACTCTACTACTATACAGTACCCTAAATACTGCAGTCCCTGCTGCTGCTGCTGCTAAGTCGCTGCAGTCGTGTCCGATTCTGTGAGGACATTTTAAAAAAAGTATAAACAAAGTTTATACTTCGTTATACTCTACTTCCCCTTAAAACCAGGCAAACTGAGGTATATCTGTTTCAAAACAATTCTATATTTACATGCACACTTTTGGAGAAGGCAATGGCACCCCACTCCAGTACTCTTGCCTGGAAAATCCCATGGATGGAGGAGCCTGGTAGGCTGCAGACCATGGGGTCGCGAAGAGTCGGACACGACTGAGCGACCTCACTTTCACTTTTCCCTTTCATGCATTGGAGAAGGAAATGGCAACCCACTCCAGTGTTCTTGCCTGGAGAATCCCAGGGACTGGGGAGCCTGGTGGGCCGCCGTCTATGGGGTCCCACAGAGTCGGACATGACTGAAGCGACTTAGCACCAGTGGCAGCATGCACACTTTTAATCATTACCACTCACAACATCAAGCAGATACTTATTTTAAAATGATTCTATTCCCTCAGATGATACTACCTTTACCTTGTTCAACAACATTTAACATTTATAATTGATATCAATCCTTTTCCCTGCTTTTCAGTACTTTAAATTTTAATTTTGAAATGTAACAGGTGAAAGTAAACTCCTAACAGGATAAAAAGCAAAAATATAACTTGGTTGCTGCTGGGTTTATATTTATAGTGCCTCCTTTCAATTTCGGTGTCTAGTTTGAACAAAAAATGACAGATTACCATCTTATTATGGGCCCTAATGATCTTTTATACAAATTCTCATTTCGCATATTAAGAAGCTAATGCCCACAGAACTTAAAAGAGTCTTCCCCAAAGTTTTATACCTAGTTAATATGAATGGGCCAGGATTAAAATTTCACATCCATACTCCTAATAAAGTGTTCTTCCTACTATTTCACATGGAGGTGGGGGGATTTCATCCCCACTCCCATCTTCTTTTTTAACAGTAAAATCTCATCATGGTCTCAATTTCTCATTACAATGTATTTCCCCAAAATTGTATATAACTACCCTCTACTGTATATTGTCACCCTGTTTATTTAACTTACATGCAGAGTACATCATGTGAAATGCCAGGCTGGATGAATCACAAGCTGGAATCAAGATTATGGGGGAAATACCAACCTCAGAAATGCAGATACTTACTCTAATGGCAGCAAGAGAAGAACTAAAGAGCCTCTTGATGAGGGAGAAAGAGGAGAGTGAAAAAGCTGGCTTAAAACTCAACATTCAAAAAGCTAAGATCACGGCACTCAGTGCCATCATTTCATGGCAAATAGAAGGGGAAAAAGTAGAAACAGTGACAGAATTTCTCTCCTTGTGCTCCAAAATCAATGCAGATGGTGACTGCAGCCATGAAATTAAAAGATGCTTGCTTCTCAGAAGGAAAGCTATGACAAACTTAGGCAGAATATTAAAAAGCAAAGACATCACATTGCTGACAAAGGTCCATATAGTCAAAGCTATGGTTTTTCTAGTAGTCTGACAATGGTCCGTATAGTCAAAGCTACGGTCCAATGTCTGTATGGACATGAGAGGTGGACCATTAACGAAGGCTGAGTGCCGAAGAACTGATGTTTTCCAATTGTGGTGCTGGAGAAGACTCTTGAGAGTCCTTGGACTCCAAGGAGATCAAACCAGTCCATCCTAAGGGAAACCAACCCTGAATATTCATTGGAAGGACTGATGCTGAAGTTGAAGCTCCAATACTTTGGCCATTTGATGTGATGAGCCAACTCATTGGAAAAGACCCTGACACTGGGAAAGACTGAGGGAAGGAGAAGAAGGGGGCGACAGAGGATGAGATGGTTGGATGGCATCACTGATTCAATGGACGAGTCTGAGCAAACTCAGAGATTCTGAAGGACAAGGAAGCCGGGGATGCTGCAGTTGATGGGTAGCAAAGAGTTGGACATGACTTAGCGACTGAACAACATCAACAAAGCCTCTACACTGGTTAAAACAAATTTACTGAACTAATTATATATGAATTCAAAATAATTATTCAAGTTTTTAAAGCTCTACATACCTTTGTCTAAATATACCTTCCAATCTAAATTTCCCCTACATCTATTCACAGACTATACTAAGTAGCTAAAACAAACTATCCACTATTGTATATAAACATCTCACATTTTCTCTACTGTTTCCTCTATGGATATGTCCAAATTCCTCTACTTATACATGTCCAAATCTCACTACTCCTAAATTACTCAATTCAAATGTTAACCCCATTTTCAAGAAACCATCCCTGACTGAACTGCTTCCCTTGATGCAAACAACACCTCCCTCTTCTAAATGTGTACAGTTTCTAATAATTATCACTTTCTACCTTGTATCATAGTTCTCTCCAGCACTGTGAGGCAGTGTGCCAAACTCCACAGCCTGTATCATACAGCTGTGCACAAAAATATTCAATATAAAATCTATCAAATGAGTGGTTAGAACAAACTGAAAAGATCATTATTTGCTGTATAACTCAGGGAACTCAAAGCAGGCCTCTGTATCAACCTACAAGGGTGGGATGCAGAGGGAGACAGAAGTGAGGGTCAAGAGGGAGGGGACATATGTATACCCATGGCTGATTCATGTTGCTGTTTGACAGAAACCAACACAATTCTATAAAGTAATTATCCTTCAATTAAAAAAATAAATTAAAAATTAAAAAGAAAAAGACCTTTATATGGCAGTGTCAGATAACATTTTAGTAAGTTAACACTAGCCAGCCCACCTCTTATTGTGAAATCATGGCTAAATAACTTAACCTCTCACAGTCTAATACCCTCAATATTAAAATGGGAGCTGATGTGGGCAGTTTAGCCAAGACAATGTACAGGGCACCCAGAAGCTGCTCATTAATTAGTAAGTGAATAACAGAAGACACTCACAAACCACTTCTTCAAAATGAGCAAAAAATAAAGCTATTTAAAATAATCTCAATACTACTCATAGTATCCTAAAAAGAGCTGATATTAACTGAGCATGCTCTCTTTCGCAGGTAGTTCCAAAAAGTGTGCAAGTATTTTACATGATCCTCTCAACATCTCTATAAAAAGTTACAATTATGTTCCCTATTTATCAAAAATAAATTCCATAAAGTTCTACGTGAAAAATCAACTATAACAACAAAGAATAAAAGTGTCTACAACTCTTGAGCTTCAACTGCAAAAAATATTCCATTTTCATTTTTAAAGTGAAAGAGAGCAGACACTACCAAAAAGTATTTAACTTCTAGGTTCAACATCCAGAACAAGTCCTCTACCTCCCATCTCATTATTTCATAGTAAATAAAAAGTAGGAAATGGTTTAAGAATATAATCAGTAACAGACCATAGAAAAGTACAATTTTGAGAAGGTAAGATTCTATTTACTAACACTTTAAAAGCATATCATGGATACATGGGTTAAATATATTACCAAAATATCTGTACAATGCTTTCATTAAAGTTTTTAACTGTGGACCATTATTCTTAAAATTCAAAGTAAAAACAAAATAAACAGGATAAACAGCCATGCAGATCACAAAATAAGATCATATCTCTTCAATGAAAAATACTGGTAATTAATCTTTGTACAATGAAAAAGCATTTTCTACACAAAATATAAGTATCTTAAAAACTGATTGAGGGACTCCCCTGGTGGCGCAGAATCTACCTGTCAATGCAAGTAGATCCCTGGTCTGCAGATTCCACATGCCACAGACCAACAAGGCCCATGCACGTAGAGCTGGTGCTTGCAACAAGAGAAGCCCTGAGAGAAGAGGCCTGTGCACCGCAACGAAGACCCAGTGCAACCACAAATAAATAATTTTTTAAACTGATTGAAATTTAGTATTTACTAACTTTTATTCTTTCAGAGAAAAGATACTAACAAATTACGATAAGGAACCAATGACAAAGAGAGCTAACTCACAGACTTTCAATATAAAGGAAAGTGACTCAAGTTCTTTATTCACCTATGTCAATTATTCTTTCATCATCTAAACTGCTTATGCATAATAAACAGCTTTTCTTGACCTAAAATATACTAAAGTATTTTATTTCTCTTAAAAAAACAACCAAATACAGAAGTTTGGTTGTTCAATTTCTTAGTAGATATTCTAAACCAGGTTTTTTAAAATAAGAGTGTAGAGAGACTATTTGGTAAACCTCCTTTAAGGAACGGTCCTGCCACCACTCTGTAATCAACACTCATAGCACAGCAGCCTCCTGCCTGGTCTCTGTATTCTGTTCTTGCCTCTTCAGTCTTCTCCACATAGCAACAGGAGAGTGGACATTTCAAGGCAACACACTACCCTGAAGAGAGGATCCCAATGAAGGAGAAGGGGACGACAGAGGATGAGATGTTTGGATGGCATCACCGACTCAACGGACATTAGTTTGAGCAACTAATGGAGTCCGTGGGGTCGCAAAGAGCTGGACACGACATAGCAACTGAACAACAGCAATACAAGATATTAACAATGGGTAAAGAGTATAACGTGAATTCATTATACTATTTTTGTTCAAGTCTAATATTATTTCAAAATAAAGAGCTTTAAAAAAATTCTAATAGTCTCTCATCATACTTAAAATACAAAGTCCTTATCAATGTCTCAATAAAATCTAAATAGGACCCCTGCCAGTCTCCACAACTTCATCTCCCCTCACACTCCTCCAGATTCTCTCAGTAGCTGTCATACCAGTCCACATGCTGTGCTCATCAAATAAATTCACCAAGGCTGGCCCCACCCCACACCTTTGCACTTGCTCGTTACCATGTCTGGAATGTTCTTCACTTCTCATAGCTCAATCTTTCACTTCAGAGAAGCCATTGTGGAGCACTTATCTAAGATAATCTTCTCACTCACGTTACTCTCTTAATTCCTTATCCTGCTTTCTATTTCTTCCTACTACTTATCTCCAAATAAAAGTACCTATTTATTCACTTTAGTTCTTTGTTGTCTCACATCCCAACTTGAATTGAAATTCCACAGAGGCAAGGTTTGTTTTATTTCATGCTGTTATCTCCAAGGTCTAGAGTATTAGAACGTAGCAGATATCCTGTAAATAAATAAATGATCAAGTTTCTCCACAGAAAAATCACGAAATCAATTTTTACACTGCACTGCTAACTATAAATGAATGCAATATCAGTATCAATTCACATCTCATGAGTTCATGTATCCTAATACAGAGTGGTGATTTAATCCCCTGAATAAATCTGTTGGGTAAAATACTTCATTATGTCCTTACAGGATAAAAAATGAGAAACATCTAAAGAGAATTACATACTCATATCAAATATACGTAAATCTCCTAAGAGTACATGAAAATCCAAATTAACACCAAGATTAGTCATTTCTTAAAAAGGTTCATGGGACCTTATCAAACTTTCCTTTTATCATATACAAATAATTCTACTGGCATTCACTATTTCAGAAATGCATTTTTCTGAGCAAAAGGTAGTAAGTAAATTCTAGGGAAAGTTTTCCTAACACACCTAATAAAAATGCATGATTGAGTGTTTAATATTTGTTACTAAACAATCTTCATAACTGCTTTTCAAGGTTCATTTTTTTAAATTATGGTAAAACACAGCATGAAATATATCACTAAGGTCATATTTGGTAAGTGTGTAGTTCATTTGCATCGTTGTGCAGCCATCACCCTCATCTACCTCCAGAATTTTGTCATCTTCCCAATCAAGGCACATTCTTACCATTTTCCAGATATAGAAACAGACTAGAAAAGGGTAATACGTTAATATAGATAATCAAATTTCAAAGTTCAACATACCTCTTCAATACACTTCAAAATTCAAGTTGCCATACAATGACAAAAGGAGTATAGGAATAAGTAAAGCTAATGCTATTTTCTTCTCAGAAAATACTTCTATTTAATTGTAGTTTCATCAATCTCACAGATTGAACTTCTAAGAGCTCTAATTCAACCTGTTCATTTTATACATTAAAGCAACATTTTTCAAGTATATATTGGCATCTGTTCAATTCTGAAAAGCAGAGTTTTGTTTTTTAAAGAACCGAAACACCAAAAAACTTAAAGGTTGTATCCATGCCTCTTTGCAATAGAACTTTCCTGTTCCTCTCATCATGAGTCTATTTTCCCACCCTTACCATCTCAGGGAGCCTTGAGACTTGCTTTGACGAATGGAAAACAAGGAAAATGATACTCTTATAACTTACAAAGCCTTATAGCTTCATATTTTGTTCTTTTTTAGGACACTGTCCTGAAGTGTCATGAGCAAGCTTGAAATATCGTATCCCACCGAAAGAGAGGTTCAACATGCTGCTATCCCAACAGGCCCCATGCCTCAGCCACCCACCAGATGAATTCAGCTGTGACCTAAGACTGGTGAGACCTGCAGAGGAACTGCCTGACCAACCTCAGAATAAGAAATAAGTTGTTGCTGTTTTAAGTCTATTAAGATTTCAGGTGGTCTGTTATATAGCACTAGGTAGGGAAACAAGACTAATATAAAGTTTAATAAAAGAAATTAAAATAGTCTTTATTTCACTACCTGAGAACGATAACTTGCACCAGGAAAAATCTTGGAAATCTAAGATTTCTGGTTACAAGATGGTTGAAATAACGCAAACTGATGAAATTAATTTTAAGTATTAGAAAAGCACTAATTATATACCCCAGTATAGTGTGGTCAGTCAGGTCTAACATCTTTATAAAAGATATCACACTGTGTTAAGGACAATACAATTCACCTCAATTCAGTTCAGTTTCTCCGTCGTATCCGACTCTTTGCAACCCCATGAACCACAGCACCCCAGGCCTCCCCGTCCATCACCAACTCCTGGAATTTACCCAAACTCATGTCTATTGAGTCGGTGATGCCATCCAACCATCTCATCCTCTGTCGTCCCCTTCTCCTCCTGCCTTCAATCTTTTGCAACATCAGGGTCTTTTCAAATGAGTCAGTTCTTCACATTAGGTGGCCAAAGTATTGGAGTTTCAGCCTCAGCATCAGTCCTTCCAGTGAACAGCCAGGACTGATCTCCTTTAGGATGGACTGGTTGGATCTCCTTGCAGTCTAAGGGACTCTCAAGAGTCTTCACCCAGTTCAAAAGCATCAATTCTTCTGCGCTCAGCCCTCTTTATAGTCCAACTCTCACATCCATACATGGCCACTGGAAAAAAACACAGCCTTGACTAGACGGACCTTTGATGACAAGATAATGTCTCTGCTTTTGAATATGCTGTCTAGGTTGGTCATAACTTTCCTTCCAAGGAGTAAGCGTCTTTTAATTTCATGGCTGCAATCACCATCTGCAGTGATTTTGGAGCCCCCCAAAATAAAGTCTGACACTGTTTCCACTGTTTCCCCATCTAACTGCCACGAAGTGATGGGACCAGATGCCATGATCTTCGTTTTCTGAATGTTGAGCTTTAAGCCAACTTTTTCACACTCCTCTTTCATGTTCATCAAGAGGCCCTTTAGTTCTTCTTCACTTTCTGCCATAATGGTGGTGTCATCTGCATATCTGAGGTTTTGATATTTCTCCCAGCAATCTTGATTCCAGCTTGTGCTTCATCCAGGCCAGCATGTCTCATGATGTACTCTGCATAGAAGTTAAATAAGCAGGGTGACAATATACAGCCTCAATGGATGTACTCCTTTTCCTATTTGGAACCAGTCTGTTGGTCCATGTCCAGTTCTAACTGTTGCTTCCTGACCTGCATACAGGTTTCTCAAGAGGCAGATCAGGTGGTCTGGTATTCCCGTTACTTTCAGAATTTTCCACAATTTATAGTGATCCACACAAAGGTTTTGGCATAGTCAATAAAGGAGAAATAGATATTTTTCTGGAACTCTCTTGCTTTTTCCATGATCCAGTGGATGTTGGCAATTTGATCTCTGGTTCCTCTGCCTTTTCTAAAACAAGCTCAAACATCTGGAAGTTCACGGTTCACGTATTGCTGAAGCTTGGCTTGGAAAATTTTGAGGATTACTTCACTAGCATGTGAGATGAGTGCAACTGTACGGTAGTTTGAGCATTCTTTGGCATTTCCTTTCTTTGGGACTGGAATGAAAACTGACCTTTTCCAGTCCTGTGGCCACTGCTGAGTTTTCCAAATTTGCTGGCATATTGAGTGTAGCACTTTCATAGCATCATCTTTTAGGATTTGAAATAGCTCAACTGGAATTCCATCACCTCCACTAGCTTTGTTCATAGTGATGCTTCCTAAGGCCCACTTGACTTCACATTCCAGGATGTCTGGCTCTAGCTGAGTGATCACACCATCATGATTATCTGGGTTGTGAAGATCTTTTTTGTATAGTTCTTCTGTGTATTCTTGCCACCTCTTCTTAATTCTTCTGCTTCTATTAGGTCTATACCATTTCTGTCCTTTATTGAGCCCATCTTTGCATGAAATGTTCCCTTGGTACCTCTAATTTTCTTGAAGAGATTTCTAGTCTTTCCTATTCTAAAGGCACCATTTTCCATTATGAATGAAAATGTAAATGAAGCTAATCCCTTTACACTCAATTTTAATAACCGTCTTTAAAAGTTTTTCAAATATGTGATTAGCTTGTTTTCATAACCTAGGTATTGAGAAATAAGTTAGGCTTTTCTTACTCGTTAGACGTCATAATTGTAACTGGTAATTATACTGCACTTTTATGTCAAGACAGCCTCATGTGCTGTTGACATATGCAAGGCAGCATGACCACATTACAGAGTCCTCGCCAGCCATACTTTTCACTTTTTAAAGTTTTTATTTCTTTTCCTATCAATTATCATTTACTCCTGATGAAAGTACCTTTTAACATCAATGCTTTGGAAAATATATTTTTCACAACTTTACCTAGGTAAACTCAACAAGCTTGGGCACAGGGAGAACCGAAAAGCTTATTTCTGAATAAACTTCACTTTTTATAAACTACTATTTCTGGTTACTCAAAATAATTTTTTTTTACAGGTTTACTGAGGTATAATTTATATATCGTAAATTCATCTACCAATTAAATAACTGAAAATTAAATAATTGTAGTAAATTCATAAAGAGTTGTATAACCACCAACCCTACCCAGTTTTAGAACATTTACATTATCCCAAAAAATTCTCTTGTGCCCATTTTCAGTTAATACCATTCTCGCCTCCAGTCCTAATACTGATCTGCTTTCTGCCTCAATAAACTTGCTTTTTCCAGACATACCCTATAAAATGAAATCATATATAAACTTTTTACAACCAGCTTCTTTCATTTAGCCTAATGTTTCTGCAGTTCATCCATGCTATAACATGTGTTGGTAGCTTGTTCCTTTTAATTGCTAAATAGTGATCCATTAAATGCATATACCAATTTAGTTTATTCATCAATTGTTGGGCATTTGAATTACTTTCATTTTTAAGCTATTTTGAACAATGAATGCCGGTATAAACATAGCCATGTGTGGACATGTAAAGTACTTTCATTTTTCTTGACAGATTCCTAGAAGTGGTATTGCTTCCTTCTGAGTTCTCAAGTGCAACTCAGAGAGGCATGTGATAAGAAAAGTAACCTCTAGAAGAGAGTCAAGTTGCTGTAATTATATACTATGTATTTATTCAGCAAATACCCCAACCTGATACTGTATTGTCAGACACTGTTGGAGGAGCTGGGGATAAAACTATGAATAAAATGCTGACCCTGGCCCTAAATGAACATACAATCTAGTGAGGAATATTTATGTAGGTTTACAGGTAACTCTTCCTTTTTTTAAGGTATATACAGTTTTAAAATCTGGTTATACCACAACTAACTTACAGGTGCAAGGTTCAAAGCTGGTGAAAATTTGTGATGATTAATTCCCACTTTCCCTTCAAGACAGAGACCCGCATCAACTTGTAATAACGTAAAAGAAGTTTAAAGGAAAAAACAACCCATACACAAAATGCTATGAGAAAGACTACAACAAGAAAGGTCAGAGCTTCAAAGGGTAGTAAAGATGATGAGCAAGATGGAGAAAATTAAAGAGGGCCTTACCCTCAAGGATTATTTTTGTTACTTGATTACATGATGACGGAGAGTGGAGGCTCATATTAGACTGCCTCAATCAGGAGGCCTGTAAAGAGGAATAAAGTTGATGCTTAAGCTGCCTTGCATTCTTTCTGACCTTCCTGGACATCTGATGTTCTTGGGAGATTTTGGAGTTAGGGTGAAGTGGTGTCAATGAGAGAATAATTCCCACTTGATACCTGATCTTTTAATACCCACTTTCTAATACCACCCTAATACCCACTTAATACCCTGAAAGTGAAAGTCACTCAGTGGTGTCTGACTCTTTGTGACCCCGTGGACTATACAGTCCATGGAATTCTCTAGGCCAGAATACTGGAGTGGATAGCCTTTCTCTTCTCCAGGGGATCTTCCCAACCCAGGGATTGAACCAGGTCTCGCACATTGCAGGAAGATGTTTCACCAACTGAGCCACAAGGAAAGCCCAGGCAGGGTAGGGTACCCTACCTTCATCAATTCTTTGAACTCAGAGGGAGCTCCTACCCACACACTCTACTACTCTTTCTTGAAAACATACCATCTCATGTTCAGTCTCCCCTTTTATCCATCTTAAGATCAACCGGCCCATCATTATATTACTCCCTTGTAACTCTCTGCCTCTGTCATACTTGCCAGATAAAACCCACAATAGGAGAAAGCCTATACCTATGCTCTGACTCCATCTCAACCTGAATTCACTATCACCAACCCTAAATGAGTTGCAACATTATGCCATTTTCACCATTAATTCCCTCTCCCAACTCTCCTCAGTGATTATGCGACTCCTCCTCTCTCTCAATAATGCCTCTTCATCTTGATTCTTAGGTTAATGCTTGCCTAGATGGCAATCCACTCCAGTACTCTTGCCTGGAAAATCCCATGGATGGAGGAGTCTGGTTGGCTGCAGTCCATGGGGTCGCTAAGAGTTGGATACGACTAAGTGTCTTCACTTTCACTTTTCACTTTCATGCACTGGAGAAGGAAATGGCAATCCACTCCAGTATTCTTGCCTAGAGAATCCCAGGGACGGGGCAGCCTGGTGGGCTGCCATCTACGGGGTCGCACAGAGTTGGACACGACTAAAGCAACTCAGCAGCAGCAGCAAGCCGGACCTTATATATATAGCTGGCTACTCAACATCTCCATTCAGACTTCTAGTAGGTCTCTCAAACTTAACATATCTAATTTTGAGCTACTGAGTACTATCCCTTCTATAATCGAACCCTAAATAATCTTATTTCATCATCCCAGTAAATTCTGATATTTCCTAATCGAAAAACTTTAGGTCTTAAATTTCTCACTGTTTTATATACCCCATACCAAATCCATCAGCAAATACTGTAGGCTCTGTCTTCAAAACATCCAGAATATGAACATTTCTCACCTTTACCACCCTAGGCCATGCCACACTCAGCTCTTTCAATGACTACAAATTGCCTAATCAGCTTCTCTGTTTCTACCTCTGTTTTTTCTCCAGACTATTTCTCAATCCAGCAACCACAGTGACCATAGGTATATCACTTCATTCCTCTATTACTCTTCTACAATAATATCTCAACTCAAGAGTAACTAACCAAAGTCCTTACTATGTTTGAGAAAGCCCTTTATGATCTGCCTACCCCTTCAACCATCGTCTTTATCTCCTACCACTATCTCCCAGCTCCTTCCCCAGGGGGCACTCTGGCTTACCTCCCGTTCCCTGAACAAGCCAGGTATGCTTCCACCTGAGCTTCTGCCAGTGCTGCTCGCTAAACACAGAAGGCTCCTCCCCCAGCTCACCTCACATCCTCCTAACTTTAAATCTCTGCCCTGCTGTCTCCTCAGTAAGGCCTTTCTCAGGTCAAGTCAATTAGCATATCCCCATTATCACTCTGGAGAATGCAATGGCACCCCACTCCAGTACTCTTGCCTGGAAGATCCCATGGACAGAGGAGCCTGGTTACAGTCCATGGGGTCGCTAAGAGTTGGACACAACTGAGCGACTTCACTTTGACTTTTCACTTTCATGCACTGGAGAAGGAAATGGCAACCCACTCCAGTATTCTTGCCTAGAGAATCCCAGGGACGGGGGAGCCTGGTGAGTTGCCAGCTATGGGGTCGCACAGAGTCAGACACGACTGAAGCGACTTAGCAGCAGCAGCAGCAGCACTGCCACACTTCGTTCTTTTTAGAACACATCTCTACCTGGCAATATATTCCTATTCTAACCGATCTCTGTCCAGAAGAGTATAACCTACAAGACCAGTGATATGATTTATTTGCTGCTGGATTCCCTCTCCCAGAATAGGACTTAGCTAATAGAAGGCACCCAGTAAATGTTTTAAATAAATAAAACTATGGGAACACATACAAGCGGTACTTAACCTAATTAGAAAGGGTTAGAAAAAGCTTCTCCGAAATGGTGACATTTAAGGATAGACCTGAAAGACAAGTAGAATTAGCCTAGTCAAAGAATATGGTAGAGAAAGATTTTTCTAGATAATAAAAATAACAAAAGGCTAGAGGCAAGAGAAAGAATGACCATTTGTGCCATCAAAGTGTACAAATACCTCTCCCCAAATAAAATACTGCTTTAAAAATAGTCTATTCCCCCAATGAGGAAAATGAGGGCTAACACAGTATACTATCCCATATATTCCTGGCCAAAGACCACTAGGGTATGTATTTAAAACAGTATTAGCCAAGATGAGTGCTAAGAAGAACAAAAGTAAAACAAATATTTTGCAACATCTGTTATTTATTTCCTTATAGTTCCTTTTGCTATCTTTGATTTTAGAGCTTGGCAAATAATTTGATTTGACAAAAGGTAAAACTGGACTGGCCGTGAAAAACAATAATCAGATACCATGTCAAAGGTACTCAAAGGATACCAGGTTAAAAGTGGCCAAAGGCCCCTTCAAAGAAATGACTCAAGAAAACAAAACTAAAGATCAACAATACCACTAGGTTTGGTAACATACTTTGCTGTTTGAAGGAAATCATAATCATCATTGCAGTCAAAGGGATTAGCTAACAACATCTGGAAGATGGCTGAAAAACTGACAAGATATAACTTTAGGAAATTTTAAGAAAATGAATAAATAATTGCAAATGGCAGGAATGCATCTCCTTGGGGACTATGCTATGAAACCCCAAGACAAGGCTCACTGGCCCTTTTATCTGCCGAATAACTGACAGCATCCTTATTATTGTAGTTTAGTATAATTAGAACATACAATGCACAAGACACAAAATAAGGTGATTTTAAAACATATGTGTTTTGGGATCACAAGAACCACCCTTGGGAATATGACAAAAGCTGAAAAATACACTGACACATCAACTCTGTACACAATTTCAGGGGATTCCCAAACTCTATCAAATTCAGTGTGAAAGTTCAATCAGTCAGCTCAGTTGCTCAGTCGTCTCTGACTCTTTGCGACCCCATGGACTGCAGCACGCCAGGCTTCCCAGTCCATGACCAACTCCCCAGAGCTTGCTCAAACTCATGTCCATCGAGTCAGTAATGCCATTCAACCATCTCATCCTCTGTCGTCCCCTTCTCCTCCCACCTTCAATCTTTCCCAGATTCAGGGTCTTTTTCAAGAGTCAGTTCTTCGCATCAGGTGGCCAAAATACTTGGAATTTCAGCTTCAACATCAATCCTTCCAATGAATATTCAGGACTGACTGCCTTTAGGACTGACTGGTTGGATCTCCTTGCAGTCCAAGAGACTCTCAAGAGTCTTCTCCAACACCACAGTTCAAAACCATCAATTCCTTGGCGCTCAGCTTTCTTTATAGTCCATCTCTCACACCCACACATGACTACTGGAAAAACCATAGCTCTGACTAGACAGACCTTTGTCAGCAAAGTAATGTCTCTGCTTTTTAATACACTGTCTAGGTTGGTCATAGCTTTTCTTCCAAGGAGCAAGCATCTTTTAATTTCGTGGCAGCAGTCACCATCTGCAGTGATTTTGGAGCCCCCCAAAAATAACGTCTCTCACTGTTTTGTTTCCCTATCTACTTGCCATGAAGTGATGGGACCGGATTCCATGATCTTCATTTTCTGAATGTTGAGTTTTAAGCCAGCTTTTTCACTCTCCTCTTTCACTTTCATCAAGAGGTTCTTTAGTTCTTCTTCACTTTCTGCCATAAGGATAATGTCATCTGCATATCTGAGGTTATTGATATTTCTCCCCACAACCTTGATTGCAGCTTGTGCTTCATCCAGCCCAGCATTTCTCATGATGTACTCTGCATATAAGTTAAATAAGCAGGGTGACAATATACAGCCTTGACGTACTCCTTTCCCAATTTGGAACCAGTCTGTCGTTCCATGTCCGGTTCTAACTGTTGCTTCTTGACCTGCACACAGATTTCTCAGGAGGCAGGTAAGGTGGTTTGGTATTCCCATCTCTTGAAGACTTTTCCAAAGTTTGTTGTGATCTACACAGTCAAAGGCTTTGTGAGAACCAATACACTTGGGATAATAAAGAGAAATATATCCCGGGATGAAAGCTATGCAGCAGGCTTATGAAAATTGTCCAGAGGAAAGTTGGAAGGCAGAGGGTTATAGGAGAGTGGGCTCCAGAAAAAAAGGAAAGCTTATAGAAAGGTGGCATGAATTTTAGACTGGATAAATTTTAATATTCTATAAAGAAAACTAATTCAGGAAAGTAATAATATTTATTTATGGAACAAATTTAACTGTGAAATAGTTTTGGAAGACAGAATCCATTTCATTTTGATAATAAATATATATATAAATACATGTCATATAAACATATTATATTATTTGGACTTCTAAGAAAGTCCAAAGTGTGATTATGGAGTGAAGCAACGCAAATCAAACATTCAGGTCTTTGCCAATTATTTTAACTTTTAGAATCAGCATATAATTTAATCTCAGAACACTATATGATTACAGGACCAAAGGACAGCATTAACAATTCTGGAAACATGAAAGTAAAAATGACCAAGGTTGATGTTATAAATATAGAGAAATACACTATTTAAAGTTTAAAAAGGAAGTAACCAACAAAATAAAAATATTAACTAAAAAAAAAAAAAACAAAAACATCAAACATCAGGAAGAGGGGAGAGGATAGAGGAGGGGAGGAAACAATGAGCTAAACCCTCATATTTTATAGCAAAGAATTAACAGATGCTATCTAAAGTTGGCAAATAAATATGTAAAAGAATGAGCATATTTCTTATAGTTCTGAAGGTAACCTCCAGATATACTAAAAATATAGGTTCCCCTGAGAAATATGAGCAGGATAGGAAAGACTGGAATAGGATTACATACCCTCACATTTCATCCTAAATTCTTCTAGACTATTTAATTATGATATATTCATGTTAGCGTGGTAAAAATTAAAAGAAAAAAAAAAAAGCCAGTTTAGGTAGGTCTTTAGTGCTGATGCAATTCCTGCCAGCACTTGACCTATTTCAAATAGTTTTTAAATATATCAAAGCAAGGTTTACTTGTTTTTTCTATTGAGGGGTTCACTCTTTTATTAATTTTCTTTCTTATTTAAGCTAGAAATTACATGTGGAAGAGATATTAATTGAATGTTGATCACACTTTTAAAAAAGAATATAGACACAAGTTAGTTCTCATTGTATTAAAATTTCTTGAATTTTAGTCAAAATCAAGCATTTCTTTTAAGTTTCCATGAGGATACACACATACTTCTTTAAAAAAGTATACATCATCAAAACTGTTACATTACTTTTACTGTAAGATGATTCCTTCTATAATCAAAGTATTATTTGCTAGCCTACTACATCCAAGTCGACAGAGATTGAAAGATGGGTGCACGGAAAACAGGAGTGAGGTTTCACAAATAAAGAGATTACTTTTGTTTTGCTTCCCCTAGTGGAGGCTGGAAGAAAGGAAGGAGGGGAGTAACAGGAGGGACTGGGAGGCGTGAAAAGCCTTGATGGGATCATTAGAGCACTTCACTTGTCAGAGCAGGATTCACAGATCTGAAAGGATACATTCAGAAGACATTAAAAGACAGTATTAAAAGTGACAAACCCTCAACGACCAGTGTAACATTTTGTAAAAGTTAGAGGGGTTTCTGAAGATTCTAGGTTTAGGTAACCAAGTGAATTGTAATGATTCAAAACAAAGAATACAGAAAAGACACAGAATGCAGGATAACCATGTGTTCAACACTGGACACAAAGTGTGATGTTCAGGTTGTGGAGCTGTCCAAAGTGTAACTATACACAGTATATTACTAGATAGTATAGTATCTAGCGTATTACTTAGTTGATGATATACTATTTAGATGAAGCCATGGAAGTAAAATGTTTTCTTACATACATATATTGCAGGAAGTGAAAAAAAAGGTCATTGAGAAATATCTACATGAAAACAGCTGGTAGAAAAAAAAGTGAAGCAGACCTAAAAGTTAGAGACGTAATATAAATAAAAGCTTCCATTTTTCAAAAGCAATGTGTTACACAAGTCTGCTGAGTGGTAAAACCAAAACTCAAATTTTGGTTTGTTGTCCATCCCTTTAACCAATATAGTATCACCATGATGGCAGCCATGACAAGACAAGTAATGCCCATTTTAGAGACTAACTAGGAATAAGCAAGTTTCCTTACCCTTTCTTCTAACTCCGGACTAAACCACAGTGCATGTGTCAAGAGCCTCCCCATACCCCCAAAACACATTTATGCTTTTAAGAAGCTGGGGCTCCACTAAAAAGTACAATTATTTTTATAGCTAATAATATAAAGTGTTTTAAAGTGCTGGTAAATTTGGATCTTGACATAGTTATAGACAATATTCGAATAAATGAAAGCTAGCTAAGTTAAAGCTTATCAATCAGGTTCATTTACTCATCGTTATTTACTGTCTCTCATGAGCCAAGCACTAGGGATAAAATGGTGTCTAAAAACAGGCTTTAACGCTGTGCCTCTGAACAAACTGTGATGAAATTATGACACTTTTAGAGTTGCTCTGTCTTGTCTTGAGTGACTTTGTAAGCTACTTAATTAAAAATGTTTGTTACATATAATAGCATCTTGTAATACTGTGCTCCAAGAAAGAGGAAATAAACAATAAGTATAACACAAATATTCCTCTAAGTTTGAAAGCTTAACTTCAAATTATTTCAATAATGGCCTATACCTAAGTCCAGAATCCCTGTATTATTGTACCACCCCACTCACTAATAATGTCTTCATTCTTAGGGAGTTAAGACCTAACTGAACATACATAAGACAGTAATTTATATCATTTTCTCCTTAATTTGGGAATCAAATCCAAAGTTTTATACTAAATGTACAATAAATAAGAAAATTCCTTAATGATACTTTTGAGCCAGATATTTTTACAGTTTTAAACTAGCTTTTAGATGTAAATACAGCATAGGAAGAAAGGGGGGAATTGTTTTTAGAAGTTTAGGAAAAAAATTTCTTAAAAGTTTTAATATACACCTGAACATTAGCTTTAAGAATTTCTTGGGCAAAACAACTTTTACCTATTGATAAAATAAGGAGTTTCTACTCTTTTCTTCATCCAGGGAAATAACAGATTTCCCTCTACATGTTCATAAGAAATCTATGAGAAACAAACCATAAATCCATTTGACAGTTATACTTTCAAAATAATGGAAGATATGATATAGACAAATAACCTCTCAGCTCAGAAATGTTTTCCTTATCTAAATTAAATAAGAAAATCTATAAAGCCTATTAAAATATATAGCCAGGGGCTTCCCTGGTGGTCAAGTGGTTATGAATCTGCCTGCCAATGAAGGGCACATGGGTTTGATCCCTGGTCCGGGAAGATTCCACATGCGAAGGAGCAAGTAAGCCCATGCGTTCCAACTACTGAGTCCACTTGCCCTAGAACCCATGAGCCACAACAGAAGAAATCACCAGGTGAGAGGCCCGCCTGCTGCAGCTAGAGAGTGGCCTCTGCTCGCAGCAACCACAGAAAGCTCACTCACAGTAGCCAAGGCCTGGCTCAGCCAAAAATAAATAAATAAATCTTAATTAAACACACACACACACACACACACTGTTCAGTCGTAAGTCGTGTCTGACTCTTTGTGACCCCATGGGCCCTCCAGGCTCCTCTGTCCATGAGGTTCTCCAGGCAAGAATACTGGAGTGGGTTGCCATGTCCTTCTCCACACATATATATTTTATATATATAGCCCGGCATATATTAGACACTCAATTAAGTAGCTGCTATAATAAAACTGGCTTTTATTTATATGAATTTTATTTAATTGACTGCTTTGAAGCACATAGGGCATTTAATTCAACACCACGATCCAGGAAAAAAAATCACATTCCTTGGTATGGACTCTCCCTACGTCCAAAATTGGGGGTGGGATAGAATTTGTAAATTTACAACTGGTCACAACTACACAAGACAGTAAAAGTGACTCAACAGATTCAACATCATCACTACTGAAGCCATGTTAGGAACCAATCCTATTAGTTGGCACTGCCCTCCTTCACTGTATACGAGATATCTGTGTGCTCCCAGTTTCTACTGGATTTAAAAGTATGGGAGCTGGCACAAGAGCAGATACCTGAGAAACAATAAAAAAAAAATCAACAATTTTTCGCTGCAAAATAAGACTGGCTTTTTTGTAAGGATCATTTTAGAAACTTGAAAGCAAAAACTTTGCTGAATTTTCTACTGAAACAATCTTTCTGTGACTGCCTTTTCTGAAATTGAGGACAAGTGGTGCTTGTGTAACATGCATGAAAACAGAAATACTGCTCATCAGTAATTCTCCTTGATCCCTGAGATAATACAAGCATGTTCTATAGCACATATCTCTACAATGGCCCAAAGACCAGGAATAAGAAGAGAAAAAAGGCAACTGTGATGTCAATACCATTTCTTCAGTGTATTTAGCCAGAAATCGGTAAGCTCCGATCATCCCAGACACTACTGTCATTCCCTGTCCTTATACTTCTATTAACCACTTCTCTAGAATTAAAAAATTACAAGATGAAATCCCTCATTTCCTAACCCAAACTCACTAGGAACTTAAGAGGAGTTTAGCTCTTAAAACTAAGATCACCAAACTTCACAAACAGTACACACAGTACTTTAGCGTGTAAAAAACAGCAGAAGAGCATTACACAGAATAGCTGTAAAGGCCGTAGGACAAAATTCAGACTTTGCAAACAACACAACCAGAGTACCTTCTACAGGTAGAGATAACATTTAACAATGGTGTATAATTGATATTATAGGTTAAACATAGAATTATCACATGACCCAGCAATTCTACTCCTAGGTATATATTTCCAAGAGAAATAAAAAACATATGTCCATATAACTTTTACACAAGCATTCATAGTAGTAGTATCCGTAATAGCCAAAGAGCACAAACAACTCAAGCATCCATCAATTGATGAATGGATAAATAAAAGGTGATATATCCACACAGTGGAGTATTTTTTGGCAATAAAAAGAAGTACTGATATATGCTACAACCTGAATAAACCTTGAAAACAGTATACTAAGTGAAAGAAGCCAGTCAAAAAAGACACATTATTTATTTTATCTATATAAAATCTACAGGACAGGCAAGCATACAGAAGGAGATTCATGTTTGCCTAGAGTTGGGGTGGTGGGGATACTGGCAGGAGTGACTGCTAATGGGTCTTGGGTTTCTTGTGGGGATGACAAAGATGATCTAAAATTGACTGTGGCACTGGGACACACAACTCTGTGGGTGAACTAAAAACCACTGAATTGTACATTTTAAACAGGTGAACTGTATGCTATGTGAATCATATCTGACTAGTTATTTTAAAAATCAATTTTGTGCTACAAAAGTTGAAAAATAAACTATTAAAAAACAAACAACAATAACAAAAACCTAGTATTATTGTAAACAGCATGCCCAGCAAATCAAGAACAAAGATTATCCACTTATTCAACAAAAAATTTTACTGATATGAAATGTTTAATCAGATCTTGCTAATTTTCTAATAAAAGGTCTTGTATCAAGGAACTATGCTTATTCTCATACAGAAATTTTCACACACTTATAAATTAAACTGAAAAGATTCTCTGAAGAGCTCATATCACAGATTTCATAAGCCATGATAAAGAGAAGCATAAAATTAAATGTAAAACAGATTTCATTATAAAATCTTTTAGAGTGAATATATAACCTCTCAGATGAGTTAGCGAACTAATATCAACAATTGAAGAAAGAGTTTTCCACACAATAATAGTGTTCTGAAGACATGTTCATTTTCAGTTATTCATATCTAATCAGGAACTGTGATATCTTAATATACCAATGATAAAACAAAATCTTCTGTGAAACGAAAGAAAGACTTCTATTAACCTATATTCACAAAAACAGAAAACTTTTAAAATAAAACTTTAAAAAATTATTTAAAAAGCACTTCAGACTTATTTTGTTAGTTCTGACTGGTATTTTTCCTTCACATTAGAATATTTTTAAGTGAAAGCTGAATAACAGGCTAAATACAAATCTTCAATGAACATACACATGATCTGAAGAAACCACAAGATGACAAAATATCTTTTAAGCAGAGCTTCTCAAAAGTAGGGAGATTGTATGTAAGAGGAAATTTCTAGACTAAGTTTGTACATTAAGAAAAAGAGAAAAGAATTATAAGGCCACCAGAGAAAAAAGGAAAAAGAGAAGACACGCAGAAAGAGTCCAAGTCAACAAAATTTAAATGAAAAGACCACAGTAAGGTGAAAAATAACCCTAATTTCCTAAAGTGAGTTATTCGTAGCAGTTGTTATAAAGAATTACCAAAAGATATGTGAAGGAATTGGCAAGACTCTAAATGTTACCATCTTTCAATATAATACTATGAAAAACTTTACCGTCTGAGGAAATGTAATATGGAATAATAAAGATCCTAACACCATCAGCTTGTTATCTTGTTTAATGTAACAAGTTTTTCTCAATTATAAAAAGAAATACATTTTAAAGTTAAACAGCTAATTATGAAAAACAATACAAGCTCTATGAAGACATTTTCTAACTTCAAGACAAAGTTAAACCTATGACTGTAAGAAAAAAGTCCCTAACTGGTCATGCAAATACTAATATTTGAAAATATATACATATCTATTACCTTACTCTTTGTTGCAACTTGAAAGGGAATAAGTATATGTAAGAAATTAAGATCCTATTTTTCTATAATAAAATGGCAATGTAGCTCAATTGTTTTTTTCACCAATTTCTGAGATAAGAATATTATCTCTAAAAGCCTTTAATGTATATAGTTTATATATTCAGAATACAAAGAATTAGATAAATAAGAGCTACTTCAAGTACTGACCATTACTTCCACTACAGATGGCTAAAATCAAGTAATATACAAATTTAAATGACTTACATTGTTGTTACGAGTTTCTACAGCAGGGAATTTTCTGACTATGAATTTCACAGCAGATTCCAGGTTTTTGTCAATAAGGTAGGATGGTTTTGCCTTGGGGTCTCCACAAGCCTATAAAACAACAGTAATAAAAAAAAGTGAAATGCATCGTTTTTCTAAAACCAAAAAATAATAGCAAATCTGTAATTAGAAATTAGAGAGATACTTGTTTTTGGTGAGCAGGTGATAAAATGAATAGGCAAAGGGCAGGGATTGTCACAGCTGAAATATGCAATGGGAGACAGTACAGAGATGTTCTTCTACTGAAAAAAAATGCATGGAAAGTTTCAAAGCAGTTAGCGCAGAACAGCAGTGAAGGAAAAAGCTCAAACCTAAAAAAAAAAAAGAAAAGAAAAAGAAAAAAAAATTCTTGGTTTGAGGTAGGATTGTATTCATCTGAAGCTAATAAAGTATGACAAAATTAAATATTCAATAAGAGTACTAGAAATGTTTCTATGTGTTATATAATAAAAGCTTATGTTTAAATGTCTTTTCCAAAATGTTCTCCTCATTCACTCTAAACATTTTAAATACAAGAGCCCTAGTTCAAAAGAACTGGAAGGCGCTAAAACTGGCCTTATAGTATTAACTTGTGTTGCCGAAAATCTGAGTTACAACATTGTTTTCCATCATACCAGCAGCACTTCAAACAATGAAATCTACATCTATTCTATATCTCATAAGCACAGAACAAATGGAAATGTTTACATTTTGACCACATCAGCAGTACAGCATTCTCTGTATTAAACTGTAAAGCATTGTACAAATGTAAGGCATTTTTATTAGAAAGAACTTTTTATCTGAACTATTAGCAATACAGAATAATCTTCAATACTGTTCAGTTTCATTCTGTGACATTATTAACTGCTTCCTAGTGAATTACTAAAATGGTAACATTTCTACTTAACTTCATTGTATTTTAAAGAGGGTATGTCCTTTGAAAAGTTATCTATTATGTGTGAGGAAATACAATACTGTAATTTAATGATTTTTCACTGTTTACTATAGCTATGTTGTGGATTGCAGAAAGAGAAGTTATGAAACATGAAACTGATCTGAAAGCGGGCAAGCGGGCAAAGGGAAGGTGAAAAGCTTTGCAAACCTTCCAAACTTGTCCTTGCTGGGGAAGCATTGTAATAAAAAGAGAGAAAATTACTTGTAAACAATGACTGTCAAACTCTGACATACGTTTCAGTAGAGAACTTATGCACTGCAGACTATGAATAACAAAACAAGATGGAAACTATATGGTGCTACAATTTTAAAGGTATTCTAAGCAGCAAGTTTTAGTACACAATAAGTATAGAGTTTATATTATTCATATATATTTAAATACTACTGTGAGGTGTACAACCATGTCAGTTTCTTGGTGCTCTTTCTAAATAACTTAAAAATAATACTAGAAGGAAAAATAAAGACTACATGCAAGTATAAAAACAGGAGCAAAACCATCAGTGAAATTTTACATACCTTAAAAAGAAACGGTAGCCAAGAATAAAAATAAGTCGTTATTGGATGACTTCTGCACTTTAGCTCAAATTCCAACTGTTTTTCAAATATCAACTAACTCCTTACCAAGCCCAAGTATAAAAATCAATGCAAAAATTCCTATATTTTCCAAAAGGAAATAGGAATGGAGTAAGAATTATCTTAATTCTCAAACATAATTAGATAAAACAAAACTAACTATAAGAAATTTAGAACTTCATAATCTTTAACCAGACTGACACAAAGCTATTGTATAAATTTCATTTCAATATCATAAATACTAATATATCTGACTTTTCCTCAGAGTCAGCTTTTTAAACTAGCTTAAAATACTATTTCTCATAAATTAATCTTCCAATTAACCCACATCCCCCAAAATATTATATATAGGAATAACTGAGAGCCACATAACTAAGAATTTGTACCAATGGAAATAGCTACATATTAGCAATTTCTTGTATCAATGATAAAATGAAAACCAAGTCTCAAGAACATGCCTGAGGTAGTACAGAATACTAAAGTGATTCCAAATTCTTTTTAAATATTATGTATCATCTTTCATACTCTAATTATTTTAAAATTCAGTTATTCGTTCTAACAATATAAGTGAAATAACTAATAAAATATAATAGACTACCATACCCATTCCCAGAGATCACGAATTTTATTGTGTAAGAATTTAATCAAGTAACTAATAAGATATATCTGTATATAAACAGCTCTTCCTTACTGCCCAGAAAATAAAAAGAATGGAATTTCATTTCAGTGGAAAAATAAGTGGTTATATGGTCTTTCCTTGGAATTAATTTAACCTTTTCCCACACTCCTCACTGAGCCATATTTAAACAAACTACGCTGGGAGACAGTGTGCCATAAAGATGAAGAACACAGACCCCGGAAGAGAAGACTAAATTTCAGTCTTCACCACTTACTATCCATGGGACGATCCATACTTGAATATATTACGACACATCGCCTAACCTCAATTTCTTCATGTGTAAATGGGGAAATCAGTATTTACCTAATAGCTACAATTATAATTACCTAAGTAAAAGTCTTATGTGAATAGTAACCACTGAATAGTCTTTAACATAGTAAACAGAATTAGAAATAATGACTAAGATTCTTTCCTCCAATCATTTATTCTTTATATACCCCAAGTCTAAACATAACCAAATTTGGTTTACTCATAGAAAACGAGTAGCCTAGTAGTTAAGAACATGAGTTATAAGATAGGCTGTCCATGTTCAAATCCTGGCTCCTAGCTATAACCATAAACGAGTAATTTTCTGTGCCTCAGTTTCTTCATCTGTTAAATAAATCATAATTGCAATCTACCCTAAAAAGTTTTTGCCCATTAGATTAGTATCTGTGGGTGCTTATGGGTGTGTGTGTGCATATGAGCAGAATTTTTAAGGGTATCTGGCATACTACATTCACTCAAAAAATGCCAATAAAAAAACAAGATTCACAGACACTATACAAGAGTACTAGGCACCATTTTATTTTTTTCTGAAATCAACCTACTCGAGATACCAATAGAGACATTTGCAAATACTCAGGCAAAAAAAAAAGTGCAAGAAAAAAAACAAAACTTGACTAAAAGCTAGTATTTAGGTAACTACATCTTGGCAAAAAGCCATTCTTAATAATTAACTGAAGAATAATGTCCTACCATACTGAAAGAATGCAAATATCCCAATACAAATATCCCAACTAACCAGATGTCTCAGTTTATAGAGATTAAATCTTCTTCACTCTAAGATTTTCATTTTAATGACACCAACACAAAGAAATCATAAGATAATAACCTGTATTTTAAAAACACGGCCTGCAGTTGGTACACCTAAAACTCTTACCTCTTCCTCCTACAGTAACATTACACAAAACTCATCTTTCACTCTTAAAAGTATTACCCTTTGAAATAACATATTTAATAAAATGATAGGGGATTCCTTGGCAATCCAGTGGTTATAACCCTGAGCTTTTACTGCCGAAGACCCAGGTTCAATCCCTGGTTGGGGAACTAGGATCCCACAAGCCACAAGTTGCAGCCAAAAAAGAAAAAAGAAAGGAAAAAAAAAAATTTGAATATACTACTATACTTAGTTATCAGTATATTTTAAACTAATATATTCCAGAAAGGCTTGCCACAAAGACTGAATCAAAAGGTTTGATATATTCAATTAAACTAGAGTACATCTAACCTGTCCATCACCCCACCCTCCAAAAAAAACAAAAGGGGAGTAAAGGACAAAATTTTGTCTAAACTCCTGAATCTCATAGCTCTACAAAAGGAGGAAAAAAAAAAAAAGCTTTTGCATAATTGGTTAAGGGGTTGCCCAAATGGCTCAGTGGTAAAGAATCCACCTCCCAATGCAGGAGACTCAGGTTTAGTCTTTGGGTTGGGAAAATCCCCCAAAGGAGGAAATAGGAACCCACCCCAGTATTCTTGCCTGGGAAATCACATGGAACAGAGGAGCCTGGAGAGCTACAGTCCATGGGGTCACAAAAGAGTCAGACACACTTAGCAACTAAAACAACAACAATAACTGGCTAAAAGGGGTATTTCATCAAGAAGCAAACAGGAAACTAAACTATATCTGTAATTTTAGAATTGTTGTAAAAAGCACCACTCTAAATCCTTATTTTATCTTTACTCAGCATGATTTCATAATGCATAAAGCATAAATATCAGAATTTAAAATTCCAGAAGATCTAAAGCAAATTTAAATATTTATACACTTAAATTTCCAGTTTTCAGAACTGAAACTTTATTTCCCATGAATATTCTAATTATCTTTAAATTTAACAAAGCTAAGACTAATCTGGCAGATAAAATTATACTAGTGTTAAAGGACGTACTTAAATGTAATAATCAATAACTATCTCTAAGTGGATCACAGCCCATACAGCCTTAGGCAAGTTGCTTCCCTGAGCCTTAGTACTTTAACCCATAAATTAAGGATACTATTATTACCTACTTAATAAGGTAGGTTGTTCAGATTTTTAAAAGACAAAATACACAAAAAGTGCTTATTCCAGGTGCCTGACACACAAATTCTTATAAGTTTTAATTATCTTCTATTTTTTTTAAATAGAACTTTTCACAACAGATGGATATCTATAATGAGTTCCTAATTATCAAAAAAGATCATGCATTTAACCAAATTAATGTTAGTGTTGTCAATTTAGTATTTCTTAGTTCATTTTTTTCACAAAACACAAATATAATGTTATTATCCAAAATAAACAACAAAGACGTTTCAGAAAACCACATATTATTTTATTCAGGCCACAAAATAAACATCTTTGATTAAAAACCTCAAAATCAGACTTAATATAGTTTTAAAGTATGACTTTTCAACAAATTTTCCTGCCAAATCTACCACTGAAATCCCTTCCAAGGTCTTTCCTTGGGTTGTCACAATACAGATTACGTACCACAGCTTAACTTTGCATGGTTAATGCTACATATTTTTCCAAGAACTTCCTTACCACGATGTTTAAAAAATAAAAATTAAAAGTATAGAAACAGTCCTCTATGCATAAGAGATTAAGCAACAATCAAGAGAAAACAAAACAGTAAGGATTATAAGAGTCAAGAGTAAAAGGAACATTTACTAGGCACCTGTTGCATGTAAAACATCTTGGTTTAGAAATTATCTCAATCTTTACTCAACAGAGAGAAAAGGAGCATCAGAAATTAAGTGACTTGCTCAGGGCTTTATGATTACTAACTTTGAGTACTCAAGTATTTCAAAACACTAAAAACAAAACAAACAAAAAAACACTAAAAACATTTACTGAAAAATATATACACCAAAAAAAGTAAGTAAAAATTGTTCCATTACCTCAGCTGCTCAAAATTTTTATTGAAGTAATCATTATTAAAGGAAAAAAAATCTGATTACTTCAATCAATTTTATTTTTTAATTTCCACTCTACCTTAAAATACATTCCTTTGCCAAAATATTACAGAACAAAATAATTTCTTTTAATACAGTAACTTAATTGGAAAAAAACATGAACAAAGTCCCAGGGATCAGAATGAGAAGGCTATTTGTGAGAGTATAGGAAAGAAATCAGCCTCACCTGAATCGTATTAGGAAAGGGAAAAATACAAAATGTGATCAAGATGAAAGATGAATTTAACTTTTACTCCACAAATAAGAAATAATAAACCTGTGTTAAAACAGGTTTTGCAAAACTGAAGGTACAAGGGGACTAAAATTCTCCCTTGAGTCTTCAACAAATTGATACTAACGCCTAGAGGAAAAATGGACATCACTTAAGACCATGGATTGTAAAAGCAACTTGCCTATAACTCTTTTATTTTCTAATTTTAAAAATAATGAATTTCAGTGTGCAACTTTCCAGTAAGTATTAAAAAAAATCTAAAAAAAAAAAAACAACCTATCAAGACCAAAACAAGCCTCAAATTCTAATAATACTGATTAAATTTTTCATTTTTTTTTCATGCATATCACCCACATTTTGGCCAATCAATCTGCTTGCAACTTCCCCCTTGAGATTGGGTAGGTGAAAAAAAAAGGGGGCAGGAAAAGAAAAAAAGTAACCCACTTCTATAGTTTGGATTAAAAAACTTGATAGGAAAGTAATGGAAATTACTGGAAATGCTTTAAAATTAATGTAATTTTATAAATCATCTCTTATAGAGTCAATAATAGCTGATTTAAAGGTATATAAATATTATGATTATTGTTTCCTAAGGACAAGTTCTCAGAAAGTAATAAATATTTTGACTCATTATATATTTCAAAATTCTTTATTAAAAATTTTAATAAATCAAAGTTTCTAATTACCATTCAATACTCAAAAAGATGTCTATGTTACTGTTTTCAAACATTTCTCAGCTTCTCATATACAGAAACATTTCAGTTTATATCCAACAAAGAGTAAAGGTTATATGTGGTTACACTGTTAATATTCTAAAAGAAGTTGGTCTTTAAAAGACTGCTGGGAAACATACTTCTGAAGAACAAATACTTATTTTATATTAGCAGTAAGTAGATATCAAACTATAATACCAGGCAGTAAAAAGGAATAACTAAGTAATGTTTCTAAAGATGGTATAGACCTGGATTTATTAGGAAAAAGTGAACACTTAGTACTTGCCCACTATGTTTCAAGCTCCAGAAATATCCAACATCTATTCACGTCTTACTCTTGTGCCAGGCACTATATTAGCACTTTGTGAATTAACCCATTTAATTCTCAACTTTATAACGCTAATTAAAGAGTATTCCACACGTGGGAAAACAGGAATATCTAAGATTGCAAGAATTAGAGTCAGCAAGACTAACATGGCTTAGAAAACCAAAAAATGTAACTTGAAGTGTACGAGAAGCTGAGAGCAAATAAGCACCCTGTAGATGGTTTTGCTAGTACAGAGTCTATGTGCAGCCGAGCATTCCAGGAATTTAGTTATCCCTCAAAATCAAAATTAAATCATTGCAATTATCAGAAAAAGAAATCAGAAGTATTAAAAAGTTAATTTTACTTATTTCAGTGGTTTTTCAGAACAACTTCAGGGGCTTTTGCTTATTCAGTAGATTTGGGTCATGATCCAGATGTACTTTTAAAAACCTTTTAAAATGATTATGTTATGTATTTCTGACCAAGAACCAAGGGGCTCCTCAATTTATAAATAAAGGAACTCTAACTCAGAAAGATTAAACAACTTGTCCAAAGTTTAAAAAAAAAAAAAAAAAGTACCAAGGTTTTATCCAGAATCTAGCCCTCTCAACCCACAGAATGCTACAAGTATGGGGGAAAAAAAAACAGAAGTTTAGAGTCTATATGCCAGCAAAAAGGATTAATACAGGATTTTAAAACTTTATATATTTTATATCTTTATATATTCTACTGAACAAAAGTTTGGAATCTTGAATGACTGACTATTCCTTGTCATTGCCTAGCTGAAGTTTCTATTCATACTTCAAAACCAAGCACTAAAGTCACTATCTCTTCTTCCCATCTCCCCCAGACAGGAATCTTTAACTCCGTTCTCAAGACACCCACAACAACACTTAATCACTGCATTTTAGTTAATTATCTACACATCTGTCTCACCCACTACAATATGAATTTCTTGGCACTGGAGACTGTATCGTAATTTGTTTTCCCAGTGTCCAGGAAGCCTTTCAACAAATGAATGAATGAAAACTCCCAATATTTGCTACTAACTGAAAGAATAGCTCATCATATGACTTCCAAAGTTTTATTAAAGATATAATTTTATTACTGTCAAGTATCTAAAATAATCAAGTATGCAATAAGAAGATACTTTCCAAGACTTAAAACAAGATATTCCTTCAAAAACTTTAACCCGTTATATATTTCAAAATTATTAAAAATGTTAATGATTCAAATAAAAGTTACTGTCATTCAGTTCTCAAGATGTATATGCCATTTTCTGCTGTTCAATTCTCCTTATAAACTTGCAATTTAAGAGACTGTTAAGTTTAACTTATTGAAGTAAAACATTTCAGTACAATAGTATTTAAAGACATGATTTAGAAGATTCTCTGTCATATTAAGTGAGTCAAAATTAATAATTACAATACTGCAAATTCCTAATAGGATCAAAATTAAGAAGATCTTACTACATTTACTAAAATGACAACATTAAAACCCGTCAACAAAAAAACACATCTTGGGAACAGAAAAGAATAGTACTAATTTTGTAAAGTTCAAGACAGAAAGAAACACACTTATTGGTTGTACTTCCTTAATGGCATTTCTTTTATTTCATGCAGGTTTTTCAATGGAAAAAAAAAGTTGCCATCTGACTTTAAAAATCCAAATGTAGAATGTATACTTGAAATCTCAAGAGACAAAGCCTCTTCAGTGAAGAGACGCCTGTACACATCCTTACAATGAAGGAGGGTAAGCGCTGTCTCACTGTCTGAGCTCACACCTTCTTCCTGTCTTATACGTGCTCTTCCCTCAAGCAAGGGTTTCTCTTAGTTTTCAGTTTTCTTAGTGTTATTCCTATGGTTAGTCTTCTCAGTTTGTGCTTTTAATATGTCATGGGCTAATTTTAGAAATAATCACAAAGAAAAAAATCCATATAATATAAAAAGTAAATATAAAATATTTACAAGTTCCCCAAAATGTCAATAAATTGAATTTTAAATTTCCTAATTCTAAACTATTTCTCATTTCAATATACTACAAAGCTAAATAGAAGTCTTTAATAATCACTGGTGGACTGTTAATTATAACCTCAATGACTTTTCATAACAAACCCATACAAAGTTCATATAAAAGTAGTCTACAGTAAATAAGAAAATTATTTCTATAATTGCCTATTTCTTTTAGGTTAAGATTATTGTGTGTTCAAAATTATATGTGCCAGAAAAATTTCACTAATGATTATAATCTAATGACAAAAATAAATTAAGAGCCCAGACTTAGCAGTTAAGAAAGAAAGGAGTCAATCCAAACTTTCATTTTTCAGAGTAAGACTTGGACAAGTTAACCAAATTCAACCGCTTTATCTAGAGAATAAATCACAGATCTAGAGAATAAATCACAGATCTGTAGACAACTAAAAGAAAAAAAATTTTTAATTTAGGATATAATAGAGATTCAATAAATAGCCAGCATTACTTTTACTTTTATTACATGTTCTTTTTGCTAAAGAAAGACATAAAAGGGAAGCCTGGCATGCTGCAGTTCATGGAGTTGCAGTCAGACATGACTTAGCAACTGAACAACAACAAAGAGAGAAAACTATTTTTAACATATAAATGTACACCTACTGAACATGATCTGAAATTATTGTTGGAATTTACTTAACACTAACACTGCAAGTAAATTATCAAACAAGAATACAAATTAAATTTTCAATCACCCTTGCCAGTAAAGACAAAAATTTTCAATACCAATACTTTCTCATCTGAGCCTCCTCATTTTCCACATATTGCATGTAGCTAACTAAATATGTCCATCCTTTTAATTTTCTTAAAATATAAATATACAAGCAACAGATTAAGAATCCTAATTTCATTTATATGTAAACTGTACCATGCTGCTTCTTCATTTTTGGAAATAATCTATTTTAGTCATAATATAATAAAATATACATGCACATATGTTAGCATTTGTACAAAAAATTGTATAAGTATACCCTTGTGGCTCAGACGGTAAAGCGTCTGCCTACAATGTGGGAGACCCGGGTTCAATCCCTGGGTCGGGAAGATCTCCTGGAGAAGGAAATGGCAACCCACTCCAGTATTCTTGCCTGGAAAATTCCATGGACAGAGAAGCCTGGTAGTCTAGAGTCCATGGGGTGGCAAAGAGTCGAACACAACTGAGCAACTTCACTTCACTTCACATACACAGCTTATTTTTTAAAAGTGGGAGATGAACAGGCAGAGAATTTCTGAAGTCATATGAGTTTTTGACAATAACAAGTATTCCTTCTGTAATCATTTAAAAAATTTATTATTTAAGTTATTTAACAATTCCACAAAGGAAACAAAAGGTGGACAATTTACCACTGCCACTTAAAAATAATAAAAATAAGCCTCTTTCCTAAGTATTTTTCAGTGATCTTTATCTCCTCAGCCTACCAACCAGTATAACAAGAAACAGAATTATTAAATCCTCATTTTTACAAGCAGCTTCCTTGAAAAGTAAGGAAGTAGGATTTGTTTACATAAATATATACATGTTTTATATATATAGAGAGAGAGAGAGAACTTAAATACAGATGATGGAGAGACAATGCTTTCTTAACATGTTTAAAGGTTTTGATACTAAAAATCTCCCTGAGGAAAAAATCTTATAGGTACTAACAGTACTTCTACAACTTGCCAGAATCCAATCTTTGAACATGCTTTCTTCTCCTGATTAACCCACACAGAAAGTAAGGCCCTTAAATGAGGAGAAATGTAACACTGAAAGGGAAGACTAAAGCTGATTCCCCTTTCTTTACCCTGATTGCATACTTCACATACATTTTTTTTACCTCCATTAGATAAGCAGATATCAGGTAAAGACTTTCAATTTTACACTGCTATTAACTTCTTTACTCATAAAATAAATTTATCCAAAATCACGGGCAAAAGCCTGTAATAAAAATACTCCATTAAAAAGAAGTTTGCAATAGCTGGATAGGTATTTTCACCTTTCTGTCCTTTAGAATTGAGGCAGTAATTTAACAAGATGAAAAATACGAAAAGTATTAACTGAGACCTTTTTGGTATAGAATTATCAAGTTCATGTTGGTGATGGCGTAGGAAAAAATAGAAAAAAGTAAGAAGGAATAAACATACACACACACACAAAATTAAGCTCAGCTAAAAAATGTTTCCTTTTTGGAATTTTGGTCTATGTGTTTGCTAAACAGCAGTAAAATTTCAGAAAAAAACAAATGTTGCTCCCAAAAGTTACTGAGAGTCCTAAACAAATACCATCTTACATTCATATAAGTTTTAAACTATTTTCACATTGTTATAATTTTTTATCTTCACAGTCTTGTGCAGTAGACAGATCATGTATTACCATCCCTGTATTAAGAAAAACTAAACTGAGCTCAGTTAAACTGTTTAAAATGGGTCTTAACTTCTACTTTGTAAAGATAACATAATCAGAGTTGGAACAGACTTGAGTGTTCCTTTCAGTTAATTTTCCCCCATCTCACAGATGAAAAACAATGAAGCTCAAGGAAGTCAAGACACCCACCCAATATTATAAAACTCTCAGTGACATACTGAAGACTGGAAGGCAGGTCTCCTAACTTCTGGCTTGATACTCTTTACTTCACCACACTGCCCTGCCATATCACAATGAGTGATATACAAGTAGCCTGAAATGTTAAAAGTCACTATATAAGTGGGTAGTAGTATTAGCTCCAAAAAAGGGAAGACATTTTTAATTTTTAAAAAATTATGACATTATGAAATAAACAAATTTAAATGTAAAACTACCTACCACCTTTACCTTTTCCCCCTAAAATCCTCCTTCACATCTTCTTAAATCTCTGATTTGATTACAAATTCTTAAAATTTTCATAACCTGTACATATTTGTTCATTGTTGTTTAATCATTCAGTGGTGTCCGACTCCTTTGAGACCCCATGGACTATAATCACAAGGCCCCTTTGTTGGTGGGATTTCCCAGCCAAGAATACTGGAGTGGGTTGCTATTTCCTTCTCCAGCCTGTACATATTAAGATATCAAAAATTACTCAATTGATAAAATTTTATTTCAAAAAGCAAAATATTTTTCAGGGGCCATGCTACATTCATTCCCCTAAGTATTAAAGCCTCTTATTCTTGGTTATAGTAACTCAAAGTTATTTTATTGATACCTAAGTCACTGAAATATTTTTCACTCTATATGCTCACTAAAATATTGCCATTGCAGACTTTTAGTTGAAACAGTAATCAGATCTGATAGACAATCTAATGCAAACACGAATTAATGAAAATGTGGTAAATGACTGGCAGACATGTATTATGCGGTAGAAGGGTTTTTTTTTTTTTTTTTTTTTTGAGGACTATAAGAGATTGAGATTGAAAAGATTACGTGGGTTTATACTGCCATAAAAATGTAGACAGCACGAACCTTATAAACACATGGTAAACAGATCTTATTCACTTTTGGGGGCAAGATTTTTGAACAAATGTTTCAATCCCAGTCAGCCAGGAAGATACGCCAGCCTTTATACACAGCTCTATACAGGCTGAAAGACTCAAAATCCATCTGATGTATTTGTATATAAAATCACGTGAGGAGGGCAGATCAAAAGCTATTATTATTAAAATTAGAGCAAGATTACACACACACACTCATATATATGTTGCATATACATACATAATATGCATAATGTATTCATCCTTTTCAACAAGTCCTAACTGAAAGCTTCATGGACCACATAAGACCTCAAGTGGTAGTAATTAAAAAATGAGTAACACAGCCCCCACTGAGCGGGAACTCACAATCACTCAGACAAGGTAGAAGTATATTTCTCAAGAAATTATAAATGTGTTAAGTGCTGAAATATAACATTTCAATAATTCAAAATATTAGACACTTGGATATAATGATCAACTCACTTTAAATTGTACTAGTTCAATAATGCAAGAGCCTAAAGTTTCTCAAAAGAGGAAGTGAAAAAACAGGCTTTTGAGAAAAGGCAGTGAACTGAAGCATCTGAACGCTTAGAATTTAGTCTAATCTTAGATGATTTATGAAGATGAAATTTGTAAAATCCGACTATTTTCATGCCATAAAAATGTGTAACGAATGCTTTAAAAAGAGGAATTTTGCCTAAATACCCGAATCACTTTTGATGTTACTCTCACTTCCTCTTTTGGAAACCATCATAACCATTTCCTTTAACCACAATACCACACGTCTAGTAACTTTTAGCGACGTTTGTCTTGCTTGTTTCTTTGCACAAAGATCGTATAGGAACGAATTTCCAAGTTAAAGAGCATCTCACAAAAAAGTTCAGGTCAATGAACCTGTAAGTAATACTATCTAAAATTATTACAAACTTACATAAACTTATAACCAAGTCTCTTCTCGGTAAATGCAGAGGGTTTCACTGGAATGACCCTGAGCTCCTGTCACACAAAATATTAAGTGTGAAGAGGCATTTTACTCTCCAGAGTGCACTAGGTTTAAAGTCAACCAATCCTCATATTCAGGGATGCCAATGGAACACAGCCATCGCTGCACAAAATTTATCCCTATTAAACCAGGACAGACTTCTCCTCTAGAATTTCAGTGTCTTACATCAAATTGCTGAAATAGGTCAGTTTTATATTGAACTCCATCATACGAATTTTTAAGTATTTTTTTCTTCAGGGGCCCTAATTTACAAGGGCTACAACTCTACTGCTACGATTAAACTAAAAGGAAATATTCAGAATGCATTAAAAAGCAAAAAAAAAAATAATTATTAAGATATAACATCAAATACACACTGGAAACTGTCAGGATCTAACTTGCATCAAAAAATCTTAAGTTTTCTCTTTATCAAATTACTAAAAACTTACTAACTTTGCCTTAAAAGGAATGGAATTCTGGTCTTTCTTTTCTAAAGTAAATTAATGTAATATTTGCTCTTTTAACCTATTTTTCTTAACTCCAACTCAGCCTTCCATTCCTTAATCTTGCGAAAGCCATGTAAAGACGTTCAATGGGCCTATTAGCTAGAGCTCCTCAAATGATCAGACTACACCATAAAATCAGCATAATAGCAACACAATCACAGCTTTTATTTTGTATAGACACCAAACGTAAAGAAATTTAAGAAACGATGTTTCGGTATTATCGACATGGTTGGAAAAACTAAGATGAGGAGGAGTAAAGAGAAAAGAGAGAAGAAGGCTGTTATTCCTGTCCTAGTGACTCACAACCCAAAAGTATTTCAGGAGAAAACTGGTTCCACCCTCACTACCACCTCCTTTCCACCTTCAAAATGAAATACTTCTAAATCGTCAACACACTCTTAAATGGCTTTTATTTGGCAATCCAGAATAAAATGGCCAAGTGGTGGAGATGCAGGGCTCATCCAAATGAGCCATTCCCTTCTCACATTCCCACTTACATCCAAAAGAACTGAGGGGGAAAAAAAAAAAAAAAACTGCTACCATCTCCGCCAGATTTCTACCATTCGATCTCAGTTATGGAACACCCAAGTTTTCCTATCCCCCTCCTAGGATCTCATCCATCCTCCTCCCTTTCGCGCAGACCCAGTTCCGGGGGCCCGGGGGCCAGGGCGCCGAGGAGGGGGCGGCAGCGGCGCCGGCGCCCCTCACCCCGCGCCGGGCCGGCCAGTTCCCAGTGCTGGGAGCGGGCAAATGGCTGCTCTCCGCCCCTGGCCGGCCCGCGAGCCGGCGGGAGAGACGCCAGGGCTCCGCATTAGGCCGCGGCGCACCCCGGCAATCCCGGTGGGGCCTGCGGCCGCGAGGCCGTGCTTTCTGCCCCGGGCGCCGCCCGCCGCCCCCATTGCCCAGGCCTCCCCTGCCCTCCATCCCGCCTCCGCCTGCCCGCCGGCCCCGCCGAGGCCTCGCCGGCCCGTGCGCACCTTCTTGATGTTGTAGAGGCGGGTGAGCATGCCGACGCCCCGGTCGTTGAGGATGGTGAGCTTCTCCGCCAGCTTCTGCTGACTAGGCTGCAGCACGGAGCGCGACATGGTGGCGGCGGTGGTGGTAGTGGTGGTGGCGACGGCGGCGGTGGCGGTGGTGGGGCCGGCGCCGCCGGCCTCGCGCCCAGTCACCGGCCCACGGCCTCCGCAGCTACCTCGGTTGGGCCTCCTCCCCTCCCGCCCGTGACCTCCGCCTCAGGGGAGCGCGCCCATGGCCCTCGCGCCCCAATCCCGTGCGGGAGGACAGAGCGAGCCGCGGCGGACGCCTCGTCGTCCCTTTTCCCGCAGCAGCCCGTGCCCCGGCAGCCTCCTGCCTTCGGTCCGCCGCCCTTCCGTCCCCACCCCCGGCGCTCTCCGCCCCAGCCCCCACCACCGAGCCGCCTTCCCCGGCTCCTCCACTAGGTGTGGCGGAGGCGGCGGCGTCTCAGGCGGCTGAGAACGAGGCCGCTTCCCCGCAGCCCCGGACGAGCGCTCGGTCACCTGATCTGCCGCGCCGGCGCCCTCGCGAGGCCGGACGGGGAACTGCGCCTAGTTGGGGCGGGTGGGGGCCTCGGCCCGCCTCGCGCGGCCTCGCTGCAGCCGCCGCTCGGGACGCGGCTCCGGCTCCACACGCGACCCAACCCGGCCTGGCCCGCCCACTGTCCGGGAAGCCTAAGCCCGACCTGATGAGGTTACGTTTTTTTGTCCGCCACACACCCCTCCGCTTTCAAGTTTCCAAAAGTTGCCTTTCCACCGCCTCCCTAAAGAAACCAGCAGAAGCCCGCGGGGAGGGGGCGGGGGCAGGGCGGGTTTTTTTTTCTGGCGAGTTTCGCCCGAGTGGGCTGGTGGCTTCATGCGCTTTTCCCTCCCACTGCTTGACAGACGCTCCGGCTGAACACAGCAGATGTGCTCTGCGAGGCGGCCTTCGCCTCTCCCTTCCTCCCCTTTCCAGCCTATCTCCCCCGCTTCAAGGCAGTTCAGGGGAGAGAGGGTCGGAAGCGAGGGCGACTCAAGTTCCTCAGATAATCAGAATCTGACATTTGTCGACGGGATTACCCCTCCGGAGAAGACGTCAATAGAAGAGGCCCTGGCCTGAGGGAGGCAGAAATAAATGTTTCTTCAAGTGCATGAAGGAACTTTCCTATTTTTTTTCTGGCCTCCACCCCAAATCCCACCCCTTCTTGGCAACATTCTGCTTTTCCATATTTTTTTTTTCCTTTTTTTCCTGATCAAACACCTCCCAGTCACACCCGAAGGCTGCCCCCTCTGATTCCAAAAGTGAGCAAAACCAAGGACTTATGTCATTGACTTGGGTGAGGAACTCCAGCAAAGAGGAGTCAAGCTGTTTTGATGGATTTTTTCGCCTTAATTTCGTTTGATGTATTAATTTTTAAGTAAGTGACAAAATATTCTGCCACCTTCAATAAACGACATTACAAAAGTAAGTGTCATTGGATTGATCAAAACACTTTATGGAAAGGAAATTGTGAGGAATATATTCTGAAACTTTTTAAAAATCTAGTGTATGTAGAGTTCCTTCAGAAATTTTCGTTTTAATATTACAAGATCAAGGCAGTAGACTGAACTTGATTTAAGGAGCTTCGAAAAGAGTCCTACATTCAGCGAAAAATCCTACCTGCCATTATACTTGGAGTCCTATACACAAAATTAACTTGAATGAAGGTTTTTTAATACAAACACCTCAGAGAGATCACCTATTGAGCTAGTATTAGTTATTAGCATATTGGGGGGATTTAATTTATCTGGTTGCATTCCAACTTCATAGTTTAAATATTAATTTAGAGAAGGTAAGAGTCTGGAACCTGAGATAGTGAGGGCAGACCTGGGAAGGAGAGGGTGTAGGGAGAGGGGTGGGGAATAAAGATGTGCTTTTTTCAGGGACCAAAGGCAAATTTAACCAGACAGAATTAGAGTCCTACATAGAAAGGTTATATCATTTTCTAGTTTTTCAAACGGAGAAGGCGATGGCACCCCACTCCAGTACTCTTGCCTGGAAAATCCCATGGACGGAGGAGCCTGGTAGGCTGCAGTCCATGGGGTCGCTAAGAGTCGGACACGACTGAGCGACTTCACTTTCACTTTTCACTTTCATGCATTGGAGAAGGAAATGGCAACCCACTCCAGTGTTCTTGCCTGGAGAATCCCAGGGATGGCAGAGCCTGGTGGGCTGCCCTCTGTGGGGTCGCACAGAGTCAGACACGACTGAAGCGACGCAGCAGCAGCAGTTTTTCAAAAGTGCTGTCTAGAGAGAACAATAAAATGGTGCCACATTAAAATCTGAACACAGCTGTCATTTAGAAAAGCCACTATCATGATTCCATATGAACTTGAACACTTGAAGCTGCTTATAACTCAGAAGCACCGGATAGAGGGAGAGCTCTGTAGATTCTAGTCTCATTGTTGAATTTTTATTATAACTAACTTTTAGACATACTGGTCCTAGATTGAATAGAATATTTATATTAGGTGTAAGTGAAGTATTCATAATTCTTGCATTTCTCTACATTTTGCATCAAAAAGGATTTTGTTACTGAGCCAACCCTTTTGAAGTTTACCCATATGTGTAGTGTGAGTGGGCTTCCCCAGTGGCTCAGCAGTGAAGAATCTGCCTCCAATGCAAGAAACCTGGGTTTGATGCCTGGGTGAGGAATATCCCCTGGAGGAGGACCCCACAACTCACTCCAGTATTCTTGCCTGGAGAAACCCATGGACAGAGGAGCCTGGCGGGCTACAGTCCATAGGATCACAAAGAGTCAAACACCACAGACGTGACTGAGCTCACGCATAATATAAAGTTTATTGGAAGTGCTAAGGTAATAATCATGTATTTTCCTATGCATATATGATTTTATGGCAAGTATAATTAGTATATGTCCTTTTATATTTCCTCTCAGTATTTCAGTCTTTGAAAACACGTCATACCATGTGAATCAGCCTATAAAGTTATTATAAAAATTGCCCATCTTGTAGATTTTTTTCTTCCTACTGTTTTCTGGAAAAGCAGAAACTTTTAAAAATGATTAGGAAACTTAGAAAAGATTAGATAAATTTTAAAAAGCTTGATTGACAATTTTATTTCCCTCATCATATAAAGCATAGTTTTCACAATTCCTTTGGTCCTAAAGATTTTCAAATTGTTTCACTTCAGTTAAGAGATTTCTGCTGTTTGTCCCTAGAACATAAGGCTTCAGAGAGATTTAGAAAGTAGATGATAGCTTTTTATTTGCAGTAATCATAGAAATTTAGCTAGCATAGACCAATAGGCCTTAAAAAGTGTGAATTTTACTGTATGTAAAGTATATCAATAAATCTGACTAGAAGTTACAAAACTGTGTTTTGAAAAATTATTTTTTCTTGAGAGAAGTATAAAAGTACCCACTGTAAGGAAAGTAAACATTTGAAAACCCAAACTGGAAAATATATAAATTGGAAGAAGAATAAGTTTGGCTTTATAGAAGAATTCATAATAGAATTATATTTTGTGACCCACAAATATATTTTACAATGATTCAGTTATAAAATCCTACTTATAAAATTTCAGAAACAAATCATGGATATGACATATAGCTTTTTATATATGTGTTATAAAATATTTGATCATTCATAGTAACAATTCTGGATGGATTTAAATGTAAATGTTTGAACAATAAACACTTAAAATGTACAAAATAATGTTATTCTGAGAGGAGATATGAAGCTGTGTAAGGTATAGATTTTAATCTCCCTGGCTCACATTCTGGGCTTCCCTGGTAGCTCATCTGGTAAAGAATCCACGTGCAATGTGGGAGACCTGGGTTTGGTCCCTGATTTGGGAAGATCCCCTGAAGAAGGGAATGGCTATCTACTACAGTATTCTGGTCTGAAGAATTCTGTGAACTATAGTCCATGGGGTTGCAAAGAGTAGGACACAACTGAGTAACTTTCACTTTCACTTGGGCTTCCCTAGTGGCTCAGTTGATGAAGAATCTGCCTGCAGTGCAGCAGACCCGGTTCGATCCCCTGGTCAGGAAATTTCCTGGAGAAGGAAATGGTAACCCACTCCAGTATTCTTGCCTGGAGAATCCCATGGACAAAGGAGCAGGAAAGGCTGCAGCCCATGGAATCACAAAGTCGGACACAACTGTGCAACTAACTCACTTTTTTTTTCAGCTCACATACTGGGTAAGCATAGAACTGTACATACACGAGGAAGTCTGATATAAAGCAGCCTGAGCTACAGGGCTACGAGAGAAGTCTAGAGAGAAGAGCCCCAAATTGAAGTTCCTAAGCGTGTGTGTATGTATTGTTCACATGACTTAGTTGCTCAGGCATGTCCAGCTCTTTGCCAGGCTCCTCGGTCCATGGAATTCTCTAGGCAGGAATACTGGAGTAGGTTGCCATTCCCATCTTTCAAGGGATCTTCCCAATGTAGAGATCGAGCCCAGGTTTCCTGCACTGCAGGCGGATTCTTCACTGTCTGAACCACCAGTGAAGCCCAAAGTTCCTAAGGATTATTCTAAAACTTAGGTTTGTTCAACTTTAATAAGTGCAAAATAATTTTAAGTGCAGGCAAATAATAGGAATGCCCATCACATACATGAAAGAACAAATAAAGTTGAAGGTAGAACAGAAAATATGTAGGCCTGTGATTGCTAAAGCAGGAGAAAAAAAAATTCAATGCGGACGAAGTATAGAAAAAAATGGGAAAACTAAAGATAACTTTTGAGAACTTGAGGATAATAAAGATAATTTGAAATAGTTGTTGACTTTATTAATTATCCTTCAATGTCTCCTTCTTCCTTAGAATAAAGTCTACATCTCTCAGTCTCCCTTGCAGGCTATTCTTGCCACTAGGACATAAGTTTCAAGAACCTTAAAAGACTGCTGTGTTCTCTTTTGGCCAGTCTTCCCCTCTTATTTCATTCTGCCAAATGAAACAGGACACAGAGACCACTATCTCAATCCCTGAAGACAATGGCCACTCTGAGATGACAGAACATAGAAATGGAAGCTGTAAGTGGGCTTCTTAGAGCAGAACTATCATACCAAACCTCCCCGTTCGATTTCTGGATTTTGTGTGAAACAGAAAGTTTTATTTAAGCTTCTTTTAGCTGGGATTTTTTTTAATTATTCACAACCAAACTTGATCCTAAATAATATTTCTTGTGGTCAACATTATAGTATCATTACTAAGAGTAAAATAAGGACTGCTGCTGCTGCTAAGTCGCTTCGGTCGTGTCCGACAGTGTGCGACCCCATAGATGGCAGCCCACCAGGCTCCCCCTTCCCTGGGATTCTCCAGGCAAGAACACTGGAGTGGGTTGCCATTTCCTTCTCCAATGCATGAAAGTGAAAAGTGAAAGTGAAGTCGCTCAGCCGTGTCCCGTGTCCGACTCTTACCAGGCTCCTCTGTCCATGGGAGTTTTCAGGCAAGAGTACTGGAGTCGGGTGCCATTGCCTTCTCCAAAATAAGGACTAGTAATCCAATTTAGTATTTATGTGTTTTTCACACTATGTGTCAGGTGCTACTATTTGAGTTACATTTTCTCATCTGCCTCTCTCAATTTAATGTGCTCAGTCGTATTTGACTCTTTGCAACCCCATGGACTGTAGCCCTCCAGACTCTTCTGTCCATGGGGATTCTCCAGGTATTCTTTAAATATTTTCAGAGGATAATATTCCTTTTGAGATATTATCATCCTCATTTTACAGGTGAGGAAACTAAAATACAGATAGTTTTTTATTTTTAATTACAGAAGGTCATACCCATAGAAAGTGATAAAGCTGGTATTAGATTCTGTCAGTCTGACTCCAAAGTTCATGCATCTTCTTAACCACTGTGCTCTAACCGGCAAATTGGATGGCATAAATTTGTCATGCATCCGATGAATAGATTCTGTAGTTTCTGGAGAGTTCCTTAACTCTGCCCAAACCTTCCTAAACAGTCCGTTGGTTAAATTTTCTTCAATTAACTGCTAGACTCAGCTATATTTTTTCCACACCAATATATCAGTTTTTTATGTGTTTTTCTTTAGCTTTTGCCTCCTCCAGAAGCTAGAATGGTAATTTTTTTTCTTTTTCAGTTTGTCTTTTTTTTTTCCTTCTTTTTTTTTCACTTTAAAAATTTTTTTGTTTCTTTTTATTTTTTTAATTTTTCTGGTAATTTTTTTCTGTGACACTTTTTCCTAATTCTGAAGTATATTTCAGTTTGCCTTTTTTTTTTTTAGTCACCCAGCCTTCTGTTGCTTCCCTATTTAGAGCAGAAAGAGGGACAGATTGACAAAGATCTTCTTTCAAGGTTCTTAGGGTAAAGATCTTCGATTAGGATATCTCCTGTCAAAATTAATGTTCCCCTAATTCTTAAAGACAAATGCAACATTTTTCCTCACATACAAACCAGGTAGCTATATATGACTAGAAATGTATGACCAAATTTCTCTGAGAAGCCTAGAAATAAAGCAATAGACATAGAGTGTTTTTTTTTGCCAGTTCCCCATCCCTTCCTTTTGTGAAACCAACTGCTACCTTTGACCAAAGTGAAAGTGAAGTCTCTCAGTCGTGTCCGACTCTTTGCGACCCCATGGACTGTAGCCCACCAAGCTCCTCCGTCCATGGGATTCTCCAGGCAAGAGTACTGGAGTGGGTTGCCATTTCCTTCTCCAGGGGATCTTCCCAACCCAGGGATCGAACCCAGGTCTCCCACATTGCAGGCAGATGCTTTAACCTTTGAGCCACCAGGGAAGCCCCTACTTTGAACAAAACAGCGCAGAAAGTGAAAAATGGGTCAGGCTGTGGGGAAGATTAGGCATATGTTAACAAGAAACAAATGGAGTTTTGCAAGGAAATTTTACTTTTTTAAGCTGTTCTAAAGATTGCATATAGTTGGACCATACCGTAGACAGAAGAACCAACTTTGGGTGAAGAACTTTGAAAAGGACAGTAGAAGATTTCACTGTAGTTTAACTATGGTCATAAAAAGGACAGACAGTAAGATACATGCTAAATCAATACTTCAAGTTGTGTTCTACATATTCAAAGACCATAAGGTATGAAAATTACACAACTAAAAATGATTAAGAAAGTGAACAGGGAAAGATGCAGCAACAGTATCCCAGTATCTATAGTAAGTGAGTAAGGAGTTAGGACTTAGTCAGAGATTGCAACTTGGTATTGCAAAGGAGTAACCAAGAGAAGTTTAAATGAAACAGATGTCTCCAGTAGTTAGCAGAAGACAAGCCTAAAACAGAACTGATCTGAAAAGTTCAAAAAGAAAACAATGAGAAATTAATTACAGCCTTGATCTTTACTATTCACATCCGATTAAATTCATCTTATAGCCTGCGAGATATTGATAATGCACTTTACACATGTTTGTTTGCTTCTGCTCTGCAAACTAAATTTCCTTTTAAAATCACTCAGAACTTCAGGTTCTTTCTGTGGAAAAACTCTAATGTAATGAATAATTTCTGTTTATGATTGGTTTTAATTCTTCTTGGTTCTTTTTGCAGTACAAAGGATTCGTGAGTTTTTTGTTTTTGCTTTAGAAATGTATTGTGCCTAGACATACTTAAATAGTAGATGATGTATCAGTGTATACACACACTAATTGCTTGATCTTTGGTGTTTGGTCTTAAGTATTTTAAAATACTAGAATGCTATGTGTAAAATTGGCAAAAAACAATGGTAAAACAAAGCTTGAGTTAAACTACAGGTTAAGCCTATGATGATATCCAACTTCCAGCTTATATTTTTACGTTTAGTCTACCCTAAAGATCCTTGGAAGGTACGTTATGACCAACCTAGATATCATATTAAAAAGCAGAGATATTACTTTGCCAACAAAGGTCCGTCTAGTAAAGGCTATGGTTTTTCCAGTAGTCATGTATGGATGTGAGAGTTGGTCTGTGAAGAAAGCTGAACGCTGAAGAATTGCTGCCTTTGAACTGTGGTGTTGGAGAAGACTCTTGCGAGTCCCTTGGACTGCAAGGAGATCCAACCAGTCCATCCTGGTTGGAGGAGGAGACCAGTCCTGGGTGTTCATTGGAAGAACTGATGCTGAGATTGAAACTCCAGTACTTTGGCCACCTCATGCGAAGAGTTGACTCATTGGAAAAGACTCTGATACTGGGAGGGATTGGGGGCAGGAAGAGAAGGGGACGACAGAGGATGAGATGGCTGGATGGCATCACTTACTCGATGCACATGAGTCTGAGTGAACTCCGGGAGTTGGTGATGGACAGGGAGGCCTGGCGTGCTGCAATTCATGGGGTCGCAAAGAGTCGGACGCGACTGAGCGACTGAACTGAACTGAAAAATAAATAGTTTACAAAAATTGGGAAGAATATCGAATATACTGAACTGGACCTCCACGAAGTCTAGACTAGGAGTACAAACTTAGGATCATCAAAATATGGATGATATTTGGAATCGTGGCAATAGATGAGATCATTTTTGGAGAGATTATTTTTAAAAGGAAATTAGGATCTAGTCCAAAGCCCTGAAGAACTCTGACTTTAGGAATCAAATACAGTTAAATGGAGTCAGCAAAGAAGACTGAACAGGAGTTTGAAGGGAACCCGCACAGAGTCAGGCACGACTGAAGTGACTTAGCAGCAGAAACTAGGGCAGTAGCCAGAGGGGTCCAGGGAGGGTTCTCTGTTTACTTTCAGTGGAAGTTGTCAGATTATCCTGTAAAGAGGGAGAGATTTATAACTCAGTACAGACAGAAAGGATGATCAAAGGTACAGAAGCTTTGACAGAACAGGAAGAAAGGGAATGAAGGGGAATCAGATGATAAACAAACAAACTAATTTTGACTGGGAGTTCCAGGAAAAGCCAAGATAATGATACTAGATAACATTTATTGAGTACTTGCATTGTGTCATGCTCTGCTCCAGTGTCTTACATGTATTAATGTGCTTCATCTTTATAACAAACTCTGAAATAAGAACACTTTATTATTCCTATTAAACAGATGAAGAAGTTGCTCCTAAGCCCACAGCTGGTAAGGGGCAAAGCTCAGGCTATTAACCACTTAATGAGAACACTGATGTAGGTCAGCAGAATTGGTTTGGGAAAGATAGGAAAGTTTTCTCATAACTTCTATTTTCTCAATAATTAGAAGTAGTTCATCAGCATAAAAGGGAGGTCATGTGTCACAAATATTGAATGTTTAGCAGAAAAAAAAGCCTAGGTTCTGGGATCAGACTAACAGAGCTGGAATCCTGGTTTTCACACTTACCTTGGATCTTCGACATGTGACTAAAGCACTCTGAACCTCAATTTTTCACCTTAAATGAAGATTATTGTACTTATTAGATTGTCTGAGGAATGTATGGAATAATTTTTAGGACTGTACCTTGTGTAATTCAGTGAATATAAGTGTTTCTTGTTACTACTATGGTGATTATTATTATTGTCCCAGCCTGCCCAGTTGTGTGATTTTCTACATTGGTATGTGGCACAAAAGGGATGAAGAGCTGTAGATTTTTCTGTTTTTAGGTGAGTGCTATGGAGAGAAAAAGTGGCAAAGGAATTGGGAGTTGTGGTTAGAGAATAATGTAGCTAACTGTGTTTTAAGACTCAACCAAAAAAATTTAAAAACTTGTCTAATTGTATTAGCATTGCTTTGTTTGACAAATTCCTATTTCAAAGTAATAATTTCTGAAAAAGACAGTTCCTCTATTTCATGTTAGACATATAGCATAATCATTAAGCTTCTAAGTGTTGATTATATGCAAATGTTAGGGACATTAAATTTTTTCTTATAAAATATACATTATGCTAAATATTATAAACTCATTATAAGATGATTTTCCCCTACTAAAACATCACTGAAGTCTAAATGTTTACAATAAGTCAAGTGTTCACTGATGCTTAAATTCAACTTTCTATACCCACTTAAATTCAAATCCAGTGTTACTTAACCACCATCATACCAACTAAGGTGCTACTGTTTCCTTGCTTTAAAGCTATGAACATTCATTGTCCTACCTAGATTATTTGTATGGTAGATTATTTGTCCTACCTAGATTATTTGTATGGTAAAAATGTATGGTACATTTTTCCCGTTTCTTCCATTATTTCTAATTACTTCAATTGATTACTATTTTCCCCACAAAACTTTAGAATCAGAATTTATTTAAATTTTCCACACTTTGTGTATCTCTCCCATTCCCAGTGGTCTTTATTTGTGCTACACTTGAAATAATAGGATGAACAATTAACTTTAAGTTTGTGAAAAGAAGAAAGCCATGTTTCACAGCTAGTGTCAAGTTTTGTTTACTTATTTCATGTCATAGATTCTACATTTACAATATTAGGAGAATGTTCAAACAAACTTTAGCATATGCATATGTATGTGTAAATACTTTCGTGTGTCAGATTTTAATTATAGAATAGTTTGACCTTTGTAAGTTGAAAGTATTTATAAATAGCTATAAATAGAAAATATTTATGTTATCTAGTATATTAGCTTAAAAATGGTAGTCATTCTGTTATCTAATATATTAGCTAAAACTGCAACTGCTAGATTACAAACTATAGTACTTCCAAACACCAGAAGGGGACATTGGTAGTCAACCAGTTCTGGAAAAAACAAAGTTAGTGTAGCTCACTCTCTTGTTTTAAGAGAGGGTGTGACAGACTTAAGGCTCATGACTTGAATCAGAAGAACGGAATGAAGCTAACAACTCGTCTTTACTCATTTCCCCCAAGGAGTTGAAGCAGAACAAAAATAAAGCTGAAATCATCTTTTCCTTACATTTTGGTCTTTATAGGCCAAATTAATTCTTGATTCTAATTAAGGTTCCTAATTAGCTTTGGATCATGGATGCTACATAAATCTAACAAAACTAGGCATCCTGTCCATAAAAATATACAAAATTTTAGTGCAATTTTAACAAACTTCCAGTCTCACTAAAGCCTATATAAGGCCCACAGACCAAAGATTCAGAACTATTCTGGACTGTAACAAGTCCATCCAAAAAGCTACAGGAAGAGGAGTTGTATACCCAAAGTAATCATGTGTTAAATGTCCAGGTTTAACCTGACATAAATATTGAAAAACAAATGTTCAGACCAGCATTCAGAATGTAAAAAGTTTCTCTTTCCTGATGAGTTCAATGCATAACAACTGACTCTCTGGTAATCTTTCCGCAGGATGAAAGTGTAGACTTTGTAGTCAACATCCTTATCAGGACTAAATATCCCGCTGTAGCTGGATTACACAAGTTCCTGCTTTATCTGCCTCCTTCTGGTGCCAGACTTTGGCACCTCCAACAGAAAGTAGGAAAAAGAACTGAACGCATGAAACTTAAATGATTTGATTTTATTTTCAGTTGAATACCTTGACTAAATAGCTTGGTGCAAAGGAAACTGCTATTTTGCTCTAAGTTTTTTCCCTTTTTCTTACTGCTATATGTATATAGCATTGGCTGCCTCCTTAATGAAATATATAATGTCTTAAAGAGATTCTGTGGCTTCTGCACATTACATAAGCCGTAGTCAGTCTGCCTCAGAATGAATGCAGAAAAATTGTAAATTTAGTCTCAGAAGCATGCTGCTAAAGCAGACCCAGCCAGCTTTTCAGCCTTCAAAGCAGCTTTGTATAAAGCAGCACATTTGGAAATCTGTCGCTGGTACACTCTATTCATACCGGATTAATAAGAAGTAAAATTTAACATGACGAAGAAAAGGACATCGAATATAAGAAAGGATCACAAAAATGGAAAAAGCAATAAATTCCAACAAAATCCAGTATTAGTTAAGTTTTCAAATACCTAGACATTTATGTTTTTGAATGCTGACAATATACTCTTATTAATGAAATGTCCCCTCTCTTGACCTCAATGCCCAGTGGCAAATTCCTCTTTGCAGTGTACGTTTGCCTGTGTTCCACACTGCTATTGCTTTTTCAGGTAGGCAAAAAGTAAATATATAGTAAATACCACCACCGTCATTTAACATTAAATGTTTGACACAAAATAATGGACTTGACTACAATTATCGGAGTTAAGTGAGCTGCCTCAAATTCTTCGTGGAATAAGATCATTTCAAAAAAGATAATAAGGCGTCTGCACATCTCGCGAGAACTGGAAGAGCCTATGTGACCTGGGCTAAGCGGAAGTTGGGTCTCTTTTTCGTGGCGCCTCGGAGGCTGTCGGCCGCTTCAGAATGAAGCTGAACATCTCTTTTCCGGCCACTGGCTGCCAGAAGCTCTTTGAAGTGGACGATGAACGAAAACTTCGTACCTTCTACGAGAAGCGTATGGCCACAGAAGTTGCTGCTGACGCTCTGGGTGAAGAATGGAAGGGTTATGTGGTCCGAATCAGTGGCGGGAACGATAAGCAGGGTTTCCCCATGAAGCAGGGTGTCTTGACCCATGGCAGAGTTTGCCTGCTACTGAGTAAGGGGCATTCCTGTTACAGTCCAAGGAGGACTGGAGAGAGAAAGCGCAAATCTGTTCGGGGTTGCATTGTGGATGCCAATCTGAGTGTTGTCAAATTGGTCATCGTGAAAAAAGGGGAAAAGGATATTCCTGGACTCACTGATACTACAGTGCCTCGTCGCCTGGGTCCCAAAAGAGCCAGCAGAATCCGCAAACTTTTCAATCTCTCTAAAGAAGATGATGTCCGCCAATATGTTGTGCGAAAGCCCCTAAACAAAGACGGTAAGAAACCTAGGACTAAAGCACCCAAGATTCAGCGTCTCGTGACTCCACGAGTTCTGCAGCACAAACGCCGGCGTATTGCTCTGAAGAAACAGCGTACTAAGAAAAATAAAGAAGAGGCTGCAGAATATGCTAAACTTTTGGCCAAGAGAATGAAGGAGGCCAAAGAAAAACGGCAGGAACAGATTGCCAAGAGACGGAGGCTGTCCTCTCTGAGAGCTTCTACTTCTAAGTCTGAGTCCAGTCAAAAATGAGATGTTCTAAGAGTAACAAATAAATAAGATCAGACATCAAAAAAAAAAAAAAAGATAAAAAATTAAGATTAAGGGATTTTTTTCTTATCTCCATGGGTGACAGTTTAGCTTAATTTATGTGAAAGATGTCTTTTTCTTTTATATCTCTTTTATTTCAAGTGGTGTCGCTACCTTTATTGTAAGATTTTTAAAATTTTAACTTTATATTACAAATTGTTTCAAATATAAAAAATATAAAGAGTATAAAGGCTTCATATATATTCATTATCCAGCTTTGACACCTAACATTTTCCCCAACTTGACTGTAAAGGGTTTTAATGTATCTATAATTGAAACTAGAATTATTTAATCTATATAATAAATAATATATAATTAGATTATAAATATTATATAAACCATAAATAATTGGAAACTCTTGAAAGAGATCATTTTGAATTATTTTTAGAAGACAACTATTTATTGTTCCTTCAGAAAGGAATTGGGCTTATAAACAGAATTCTTATTGGGAGTTAACTTTATTTTCATGGTGCTTGATGGTAATTTTTAGAAACATTTTTTAAAGAGGAGACTGTAAGAATAAATATCAAAGTAACATGCTTAGCAATAGCCAAACCAAGTGGTCAAACTTATTAAGCTCAGTTAAATACATATCTCTCTATCAAACTGAAGCTGAGCTAATAGCATGTGATACACCATTGCATGAGTCAGGCTTCCTAAATCTTGATTTCTTTGAAAAGCAAATGAAGAATGCAGCCAGTGCATTCATTGTACTGAGTCACTGGGTTGAAAAAGAGAAAGATAAACCACCTACTGAACAATCATATTTTTTTCTTCTAGGTGATTCACAATTCTTTGAAGACTGGCACTCATCCAGTGCTCATTTCATATATTCTGGTCTCGGGCAACTTTGACTATGGGAATTTGATTATGTAAAAAACTCTCTAACTGATGTATCATTATCATCATTCAGTCACTGAATGGTGTCCAGCTCTTTGTGACACCATAGACCGTAGTGTGCCAGGCTTCCCTGAGTTCCTCAGGCTTCCCTCACCACCTCCCAGAATTTGCCCAAGTTTATTTCCATTGAATCGGTGATACCATCCAACCATCTCATCCTCTGTCACCCTTTTCTTCTTCTACCTACAATCTTTCCCAGCATCAGGGTCTTTTCCAATGAGTCGGCTTTTTGCATCAGGTGTCCAAAGTACTGGAAATTCAGCTTCAGCATCAGTCCTTCTAATGAGTATTCAGAGTTGATTTCCTTTAAGATTGACTGGCTTATAGGTATAAACAAAAACAATTTTTAAAAGTCAGATAATTTTCAGAATCCTGGTGTTATGTTTATTAAAACTTTTTTCAGCTAGTATTAAATTTTTGCTAGATATTTGCACTAGTTGACAAGAAAAATTACAAAATCATTTTGATTGATTCAGTCTAAGAAAAGTTTCTCCTTTTTCTGTTTCCAAAGAAGCATCAGTTCATTTCAGTTCAGTTCAGTCGCTCAGTCGTGTCTGACTCTTTGCAACCCCATGAATCACAGCACGCCAGGCCTCCCTGTCTATCACCAACTCCCGGAGTTCACTCAGACTCACGTCCATCGAGTCAGTGATGTCATCCAGCCATCTCATCCTCTGTCATCCCCTTCTCCTCCTGCCCACAATCCTTCCCAGCATCAGAGTCTTTTCCAATGAGTCAACTCTTCGCATGAGGTGGCCAAAGTACTGGAGTTTCAGCTTTAACATCATTCCTTCCAAAGAAATCCCAGGGCTGATCTCCTTCAGAATGGACTGGTTGGATCTCCTTGCAGTCCAAGGGACTCCCAAGAGTCTTCTCCAACACCACAGTTCAAAACCATCAATTCTTCGGTGCTCAGCTTTCTTCACAGCCCAACTCTCACATCCATACATGAGCACTGGAAAAACCATAGCCTTGACTAGACGGACTTTGTTGGCAAAGTAATGTCTCTGCTTTTTAATATGCTGTCTAGGTTGGTCATAACTTTTCTTCCAAGGAGTAAGCGTCTTTTAATTTCATGGCTGCACTCACCATCTGCAGTGATTTGGGAACCCAAGAAAATAAAGTCTAACACTGTTTCCACTGTTTTCCTATCTATTTCCCATGAAGTGATGGGACCAGATGCCATGATCTTCGTTTTCTGAATGTTGAGTTTTAAGCCAACTTTTTCACTCTCCTCTTTCACCTTCATCAAGAGGCTTTTTAGTTCCTCTTCGCTTTCTGCCATAAGGGTGGTGTCATCTGCATAGCTGAGGTTATTGATATTTCTCCTGGCAATCTTGATTCCAGCTTGTGTTTCTACCAGCCCAGCGTTTCTCATGATGTACTCTGCATAGAAGTTAAATAAGCAGGGTGACAATATACAGCCTTGACGTACTCCTTTTCCTATTTGGAACCAGTCTGTTGTTCCATGTCCATTTCTAACTTGCTTCCTGACCTGCATACAGATTTCTCAAGAGGCAGGTCAGGTGGTCTGGGATTCCCATCTCTTTCAGAATTTTCCACAGTTTATTGTGATCCACACAGTCAAAGGCTTTGGCATAGTCAATAAAGCAGAAATAGATGTTTTTCTGGAGCTCTCTTGCTTTTTCGATGATCCAGTGGATGTTGGTAATTTGATCTCTGGTTCCTCTGCCTTTTCTAATATCCCCAAAGCTATAGCCAGTACTGACAGCAAAAATGCTCTTCTATGCATAGAAGAGCTGTCAGTACTGGCTATAGCTTTGGGGATATTATTATATTGATAAGCTTGATTAATATACTCTTCATTTAATTTTTGTTTATTAAATTTTAGGTTAAGCCTAAGATCTATTGTAAGAAAAAATGCTGTAATAAAATAGAGAAATATTAATCTTTATAATTTTATATTGTTTGTGGTTTCAAGTGCCTTTTTCTCTCTATAACATACAAAATCCAAACTGCATTTTCCCCATGAATTTACAATGTGGGGGAGAAAAGAAGTCTTTAAAATTTAGAGCAGCAAGACTCCATACTTTGGAAAACAGGGAAAAATAAGTTTAAACTGCTCTTGTAGTAAAAAGCGCACTTTCATGCGGTGCTGTAACCCTTTTCAAGATTAATTTCAACCTATGTATAAAGAACATTCAAAATATCCACACCTTCTAAATATGAACACACATTTATATACTCTTCTCTCTATATCAAGGATCATTATTTGATTTTTTGAAATATAATAAAAGCTTGTTGGTGTATTCCTTTCTGTATTTATTTTTTAATTGAAGGCAAATTGCTTTACAATGTTGTGTTGGCTTCTGCCATACAACAATGCAAATCAGCCATAATTATACATATATCCCCTCCCTCATGAGCCTCCCTCCGCTCCCCCTATCCCACCCCTCTAGGTCATCACAGAGCACCAAGTTGGGTTCCCTGTGTTATGTAGCAACCTCTCACTGGCTATCTATTTCACACGTGCGCCTGATGGGCTACAGTCTCTAGGGTGGGAAAGAGTCAGACACGACTGGGCATACATGCACAGTGTATATATTAATATGTTGATGCTACCTTCCCCATTCGTCCCACTCTCTCCTTGCCCTACTGTGTCCACAAGTCCATTCTGTACATCTGCGTCTCCATTTTATCCCTGCAAATAGGTTCATCAATACCATTTTTCCTGACTCCATACACATGCTTCAATATACAATATTTGTTTCTCTTTCTGACTTACTTCGTTCTGTATAACAGGCTCTAGGTTCATCCATCTCACTAGAACTGACTCAGATTCATGCCTTTTTATGGCTAATATTCCACTGTATATATGTAACACATCTTTATGCATTCATCTGTTGATGGACATCCAGATTGCTCCCATGTCCTGGCTATTGTACATAGTGCTGCAGTGAGCACTGGGGTACATGGTCTTTCAGAATTGTGGTCCTCTCAGGGTATATGCCCAGTAGTGGGATTGCTGGGTCATATGGTAGATTTATTCCTCACACTCATATATTCTGCTCCCAGATGTATTCCCTAAGGAAAAAAATCTTAAATTAAAAAAAAAAAAATTGTGCACAAGGATACTATTCATATTAAAATAGATTAGATACAATTTAAATTCTCATAGTAGGAAATATTTACGAGAAAATTCTAAGCAATTCCATGTCAATGAAAGAAAACATGGATATACAGGTCTTAACTAAAATCTCCTGTGTATCTCTTGCTAGCTGGGGATTTTGACAAAAGTTCTTGGTCTTCTATTAGCTTTTGAGAACGACAAAGTAGGCCTTGGTAGGCAAAGTAGGCCCTATAATGAAAACAAGTAGATCAACAGCTTAATGAGATGTGGGTAACACCATAAACTCTTGGTACTTAAGGTGTTCAGTTCAGTTCAGTTGCTCAGTCATGTCTGACTCTTTGTGACCATATGGACTGCAGTATGGCAGCCTTTCCTGTTCATCACCAACTCCTGTTTGCTCAAACATGTCCATCAAGTTGGTGATGACATCCAACTATTGGTCCCTTCTCCTCCTGCCTTCAATCTTTCCCAACATCAGGGTCTTTTCAAATGAGTCAGCCCTTCGCATCAGGTGGCCAAAGTATTGGAGTATCAGCTTCAATATCAGACCTTTAGGTTGGACTGGTTGGATCTCCGTGCAGTCCAAGGGACTCTCAAGAGTCTTCTCCAACACCACAGGTCAAAAGCATCAATTCTTTGGTGCTCAGCTTGCTTTATAGTCCAACTCTCACATCCATACATGACTACTGGAAAAACCATAGCCTTGACGAGAACTTTGTGGCAAAGCAATGTCTCTGGTTTTTAATATGCTGTCTAGGTTGGTCATAACTTCCTTCCGAGGAGTAAGCGTCTTTTAATTTCATGGCTGCAATCACCATCTGCAGTGAGTTTGGAGCCCCCAAAAATAAAGTCAGCCACTGTTTCCCCATCTATTTGCCATGAAGTGATGGGACTAGATGCCATGATCTTAGTTTTCTGAATGTTGAGCTTTAAGCCAACTTTTTCACTCTCCTCTTTCACTTTCATCAAGAGACTCTTTAGTTCTTCTTCACTTTCTGCCATAAGGGTGGTGTCATCTGCATATGTGAGGTTATTGATATTTCTCCTGGCAATCTTGATTCCAGCTTGTGCTTCCTTCAGCCCAGCGTTTCTCATGATGTACTCTGCATAGAAGTTAAATAAGCAGGGTGACAATATACAGCCTTGACATACTCCTTTTCCTATTTGGAACCAGCCTGTTGTTCCATGTCCAGTTCTAACTGTTGCTTCCTGACCTACATACAGGTTTTGCAAGAAACAAGTCATGTGGTCTGGGATTCCCATCTCTTAGAATTTTCCACAGTTTATTGTGATCCACACAAAGGCTTTAGCATAGTCAATAAGACAGAAATAGATGTTTTTCTGGAACTCACTTGCTTTTTCGATGATCCAGTGAATGTTGGCAATTTGATCTCTGGTTCCTCTGCCTTTTCGAAAACCAGCTTGAACATCTGGAAGTTCATAGTTCATGTATTGCTGAAGCCTGGCTTGGAGAATTTTGAACATTACTTTACCAGCGTGTGAGATGCGTGCAACTGTGTGGTAGTTTGAGCATTCTTTGTCATTGCCTTTCTTTGGGATTGGAATGAAAACTGACCTTTTCCAGTCCTGTGGCCACTGCTGAGTTTTTCAAATTTGCTGACATATTGAGTGCAGCACTTTCAGAGCATCATTTAGGATTTGAAATAGCCCAACTGGAATTCCATCACCTCGACTAGCTTTGTTTGTAGTGATGCTTCCTAAGGCCACTTGACTTCACATTCCAGGATGTCTGGCTCTAGCTGAGTGATCACACCCTCGTAATTAACTGGGTCGTGAAGATCTTTTTTGTACAGTTCTTCTGTGTATTCTCGCCACCTCTTCTTAATATCTTCTGCTTCTGTCAGGTCCATACCATTTCTGTTCTTTATTGAGCCCATCTTTGCATGAAATGTTCCCTTGGTATCTCTAAAAAGATGTCCTTTTCATTATAGGGGACTGGAATGCAAAAGTAGGAGGTCAGGAAACACCTGGAATAACAGGCAAATTTGGCCTTGGAGTACAGAATGGAGCATGGCAAAGGCTGATAGAGTTTTGCCAAGAGAATGCACTGGTCATAGCTAACACCCTCTTCCAACAACACAAGGGAAGACTCTACACATGGACATCACCAGATGGTCAACACCGAAATGAGATTGATTATATTCTTTGCAGCCAAACATGGAGAGGCTCTATACAGTCAGCAAAAACAAGACTGGGAGTCAACTGTTGCTCATATCATGAACCCCTTATTGTCAAATTCAGACTTAAATTGAAGAAAGTGGGGAAAGCCACTAAACCATTCAGGTATGACCTAAATCAAATCCCTTATGATTATACAGTGGAAATGACAAATAGATTTAAGGGACTAGATCTGATAGACAGAGTGCCTGATGAACTATGGATGGAGGTTCGTGACATTGTACAGGAGACAGGGATCAAGACCATCCCCGGGAAAAAGAAATGCAAGAAAGCAAAATGGCTGTCTGAGGAGGCCTTACAAATAGCTGTTAAAAGAAGAGAAGTGAAAAGCAAAGGAGAAAAGGAAAGATATACCCATTTGAATACAAAGTTTCAAAGAATCGCAAGGAGAGATAAGAAAGCCTTTCTCGGTGATCAAAACCGTCGGTTCTTCTTTATAGTCCAAAAGCTTTCTTTATAGTCCAACTCTCACATCCATACATGACTACTGGAAAAACCGTAGCCTTGGCAAGATGGACCTTTGTCAGCAAAGTAATGTCTCTGCTTTTTAATATGCTGTCTAGGTTTGCCATAGCTTTTCTTCCAAGCAGCAAGCATCTTTTAATTTCATAGCTGCAGTCACCGTCTGCAGTGATTTTGGAGCCCCCCAAAATAAAGTCATCCTCTGTTTCCTCTGTTTCCCCATCTATTTGCCATGAAGTGATGGGCCCAGATGCCATGATCTTAGTTTTCTGAATGTTGAGTTTTAAGCCAGCATTTTCACTCTCCTCTTTCACTTTCATCAAGAGGCTTTTTAGTTCCTCTTCACTTTCTGCCATAAGGGTGGTATCATCTATGTATCTGAGGTTATTGATATTTCTCCTGGCAATCTTGATTCCAGCTTGTGCTTCATCCAGCCCGATATTTCACATGATGTACTCTTCATATTAGTTATTATATACAACACACAAGGTATTAGAGCAATACGTTTCCTCAGCTCAGATTATATAGCAGAAGAGAGAAAGTGAGGGAAATACTAAACTATCTTTCAAGCCCCTTGAAAGATCATAACCTGAGATTAAGTTTTCAGCCAAATAGACCTTCAAATAGTGCAACCTGGACCTTTGGTGGTCTGACAAGGGGTCAGGACAAGGCAACCACAGCAGTTTCCAGACCCACAATGGCTGACATGGACAATGGCTGATAGAGCTGGACTTTTAAGGCATAAAATCCACTAACCTGTGGGGACCAAAATGAACTTTGCCCTCAGGAGTCTTTGTATCTCCTGTGGTACCCACAAAGCCCAATGCCAAAGCTATTCCTTTCATAGATTGAAAAGGCCATTGTCAAAACCATCTCCTTTGTATGCATTCCATGTGTTGATCTACTCCATCATCTTTTAGTTGAGCCAAAAAATGTAGTGCCACTGACTGCAAAGACCTTTTTTTAAAATGTACTTATATCAAAAGGTAAATACAAATTCTCCAGTCCCTCTTTTTTTCTTTGCTAGAATGGACAAGGTCAGTAGGCAGCTTCATGCTGAGGGTAAGACAGAAAAGGGCATACTATGTTTAGAGGAAAAAATAATGGTGATAATCTTGGTGTCTGGCCAGGGTGTGCTATAGGGACATATCTTCCCTGATAAGAGAAAGAGGAAGCTTCCTTTCACTAAAGAGAGTCAACATTCAAGAGGTCAGTGGGAGAAGATGTGGGACTCCAAAGGCAGGAAATAATTTAAAAGGAACTTACTCATAGAGTTAGGCTTAAAGTAAGAATTACTCTCAAAGGAAATGTATGGTGTCATAATTCTGCCTAAAGCTGTCTGGATAACAGTTTAGGAAACCTGCTTCCTCTCTCTTCCTCTAAATCTTGGAGAACAGAGAATTTAATATCACTGGAGGTGGTGGGAGGGGAAGTAGTAGAGATACCAAAACCCCTGGAGCCAGCTTTCCATTTCCCTGGAACTGAAGGTAGCATCAATTCCTACTTTTTACACTTCTTTCCATTAATACAGGGTCTGGCCCAGCCCATGTGAGAATCATCAAGATTCTCCCCATCTCTTGAAAGACTCTGAAACTCCAGCAGAGGAAGTGTGGGAGAGTAAGTGTAAAAGGAGCATCTGTAAAGCTACAGAAGTTATTTTCCCAAAAGTAAGAACCCCTTTTAATCTGTCCCCATTTTAGAAAACTAAAATATTCTAACACTAATAAAAAGTAGCCAACTTTATAGGAAAAAAAAAAAGAACACCTGAAGGTTTTGAGTTTTGTAGGAATGGCAACCCAGTCATTGTGTTAGTTTAAAAATTCTACTTTGTCTAACCTAGTAAGGGGAAAAGATGGCCTGATTAGGTTTCAACTGTTTTCATTTCTGGGGCTCATGTTCTCATAATAGTTAAAATTGAGTAGAAAAATCAGAAAATCATAACATTTTAGAGCTAAATAGGCCTGGGAGATCATTCATTCCTTTTCATTTTATGGCAGAGAAATTTTAGAAAGGATAAATGGCTCAAATGTAGGAAGCCAAAAAGTAGTGAGAGAAGCAGTAAGTATATATAATCCATAAAATGAAAATCAGATCAGATGAAATCTGGAGTTTATTATAGAAATTGTCATTACACTGAACCATATTTTCTCTGCTGTTTTGGGTATATGTTTGTTGTCTCTCATTGTGTTGGTTAGGAATGGAACAAAGTTTTTCAAAATTACTGATACACTGGAAATCTACAAAAATGGGGACTAGACTATTTTGGGACCATTGTTCAGAAGTGCATTTAACTTAGAAATGGTTACCATGGAGATAAGCACATGGTGTGTGACTCTATAGGTTTCCAGTTGCAGTTTTTTATGCTGCTGAGACATAAATAGCCAATATACACACATACATGCACACGAGCCCATGCACACAGGCACAATGAATTTAATTGTTCCTCTCTTTCTGTAACATAATATTAGATTGATGCAAATGTAATTTTGCGATTTCAGATCGTGAATTTTAAATCGTTATCAGGCTCAAACACATCTTTATTAATCAAAATAGGAACCATTACACTCAACACATTTTTGCCAGTGAGAAATAAGTTTGTTTTTTCCTGTAATATAAAAATCTGTGCTTCGTTCTATGCACTCTTGGAAAGCATTTTCTGCCTCCTGCTGGTTGTGGAGGCATTGTCTCTGGAAAAAGTTATTGAGATTCTTGAAGAAGTGATATCAGGTGATTAGAGGTCAGGTGAATATGGCAGATAAGACGAAACTTCGTAGCCCAATTCATTCAACTTTTGCAGCATTGGCTGTGCAAAGTGTGGTCAGGCGTGGTCATGGAGAAGAATTGGACCCTTTCTGTTGACCAATACCAGTTGCAGGTGTGACAGTTTTTGGTGCATCTTATGGATTTGCGGAGCATACTTCTCAGATGTAATGGTTTCGCCTGGATTCATAAAACTGTAGTGGATCAGAGTGGCAGCAGACCACAAAACAGTGACCATGACCTTTTTTTGGTGCAAGTTTGGCTTTCAGAAGTGCTTTGGAGCTTCTTCTTGGTCTAGCATCTGGCTTTAGGAAGTATTTTGGAGCTTCTTCTTGGTCCAGCAACTTGGTAATCACTGGTTGTCGCATAAAATCCACTTTTTGTCACATGTCACAATCCGATCAAGAAATGGTTCGTTGTTGTTGTGTAGAATAAGAAAAGATGACACTTCAAAATGATGAATTAAAAAAAAAAAAAAAGATGAATTTTTTTTTTTTTGATTTGTAGTCAGTTCATGAGGCACCCACTTATGAAGCTTTCTCACCTTCCCAATTTGCTTCAAATGCAGAATAACCATAGAATGGCGACCTTGAGTTCTTTGTCAACTTCTCGTGTACTTGTAAGAGGATCAGCTTCGATGACCCTCTCATTTGGTCGTTGTTAACTTCCAAAGCCCAGCCTCTGTGCTCCTCATCTTCAAGACTCTTGTCCCTTCGCAAAACTTCCTGAACCACCACTGTACTGTATGTTCCTAGCAGTTCCTAGACCAAATGCATTGTTGATATTGCAAGTTGTCTCCACTGCTTTATAACCCATTTTGAACTCTAATAAAAAAATCACTCAAATTTGCTATTTGTCTAACATCACTTCTATAGTCTAAAATACATACATAAAAAGTTTAAAATATAACCCAGTGCTCTATTATAAACAGAATGGCACAAAAGTTGCATAAAAGTGGGAGAAATACTCGTACAAAATAAACAGCAAATAATGTCATTAGCAAACAAACAATAAAGAGACATATTTATTAAAATGACATATAACATAACCACATTTATTTAAGAATGTATTCCGATATCACTCAGCAAAGTTCAGCAATGCAAAACAGTAGTGATTTTTGCACCACACTAATAATAAAATTTCATACAGGGAACTTCACCGGCAGTCCAGTGGTTAGGACTCCATGTTTCCAGTGCAGGCGGTTCGAGTTTGATACCTGATTAGGGAACTAGAATCACAAGTGTGTGGCCAAGAAAAAAAATTCCATGCAATGCTGATCTCTAGTGATGGAAGAATTTGAAAATTCTATACGTATTAAAAAGTAATATTGTACAATGATATGAAAATTACTTTTAAAAAACATTGTAAGGTAGCCTAAACCAAGCTTAAAGACTAATAACACACTTAACAAGTAAATAGGGAGAAGGCAATGGCACCCCACTCCAGTACTGTTGCCCGGAAAATCCCATGGATGGAGGAGCCTGGTGGGCTGCAGTCCATGGGGTCGCTAAGAGTCAGACACGACTGAGTGACTTCACTTTCACTTTCCACTTTCATGCATTGGAGAAGGAAATGGCAACCCACTCCAGTGTTCTTGCCTGGAGAATCCCAGGGACGGGGGAGCCTGGTGGGCTGCAATACATGGGGTCGCACAGAGTCAGACATGACTGAAGCGACTTGGCAGCAACAAGTAAATAGGATATACATCTTAGAAGTCACTACTCTTTAAAGTGGAAATATAAAAACAAGAACATTAAAAAAGATAGAGTGTATTACAAAAGATTCTTGTTACTTTCCCAAAATTTTCAACAACGTTAGGCAATTGCCTAGTGTTTCTCTGTCTTCCTCTATCTTGTCAGCTATGTAATTTCTTTTTTTTTCTTTTATTTTCTTTCCTTTACCTTTTCTTCAAGAAATATATATTTTTTTAAGATGCTTAAATTCCTGAGAGACTGAGCACTTTCAGAGGATGACAAAAAAATAAATTTTGATTGAAAATTTCTTTTATTTATTTTATTTAAAAATTTTTTCATAGTGGACATTTTCAAAAACCCCAAACCATGTATCCATCAACCAACTTTGATACTTAAATCATATAGTGGATTTCATTACCCAGCTTCCCACATTATTTTACTTTATGATTCTGTTCAGTTGCTCAGTCATGTCTGACTCATTGCAACCCCATGGATGGCAGCAAACATGGGTTCCTTGTCCATCACTAACTCCTGAAGTTCACTCAAACTCGTGTCCATTGACTCAGTGATGCCATCCAACCATCTCATCCTCTGTTGTCCCCATCTCCTTCCGCCTTCTATCTTTCCCAGCAACAGGGTCTTTTCAGTTGAGTCACCTCTTCGCATTAGGTGGCCAAAGTATTGGAGTTTCAGCTTCAACATCAGTCCTTCCAATGAACAGCCAGGATTGATTGCCTTTAGGATGGTCTGGTTGGATCTCTTTGCAGTCTAAGGGACTCTCAAGAGTCTTCTCCAACACCACAGTTCAAAACCATCAATTCTTTGGCTCTCAGCTTTCTTTACAGTCCAACTGTCACATCCATACATGACCACTGGGAAAACCATAGCCTTGACTAGATGGACTTTTTTGGCAAAGTACTGTCTCTGCTTTTTAATATGCTGTCTAGATTTGTCATAACTTTTGTTCCAAGGAGTAAGGGTCTTTTAATTTCATGGCTGTACTCACCGTCTGCAGTGATTTTGGACTGCCAAAAATAAAGTCTCTCACAGTTTCCACTGTTTCCCCATCTATTTGCCATGAAGTGATGGGCCCGGATGCCATGATCTTAGTTTTCTGAATGTTGAGCTTTAAGTCAACTTTTTCACTCTCCTCTTTCACTGTCATCAAGAGGCTCCTTAGTTCTTCTTCACTTTCTGCCATAAGGGTGGTGTCATCTGCATAGCTGAGGTTATTGATATTTCTCCCAGCAATCTTGATTCCAGCTTGTGGTTCTTCCAGGCCAGCGTTTCTCATGATGTACTTTGCATAGAAGTTAAATAAGCAGGGTGACAATATACAGCCTTGACATACTCCTTTTCCTATTTGGAACCAGCCTGTTGTTCCATGTCCAGTTCTAACTGTTGCTTCCTGACCTGCATATAGGTTTCTCAAGAGGCAGGTCAGGTGGTCTGGTATTCCCATCTCTTTCAGAATTGTCCACAGTTTATTGTGATCCACACAGTCAAAGGCTTTGGCATAATCTATAAATCAGAAATAGATGTTTTTCTGGAACTCTCACTATTTTGATGATCCAACGGATGTGGCAATTTGATCTCTGGTTCCTCTGCCTTTTCTAAAACCAGCTTGAACATCTGGAAATTCACGTACTGATGAAGCCTGGTCTGGAGAATTTTGAGCATTACTTTGCTAGCTTGTGAGATGAGTGCAATTGTGTGGTAGTTTTTCCTCTGTAAAGAGCAATATTGCATAGGAACCTCGAATGTTAGGTCTATGAATCAAGGCAAATTGGAAGTGCTCAAACAGGAGATGGCAAGGAATCAGTGAACTAAAATGGACTGGAATGGGTGAATTTAACTCAGATGACCATTATATTTACCACTGTGGGCAGGAATCCCTTAGAAGAAATGCAGTAGTCATCATGGTCAACAAAAGAGTCTGAAATGCAGTACTTGGATGGAATCTCAAAAACGACAGAATGATCTCTGTTCGTTTCCAAGGCAAACCATTAAATATCATGGTGATCCAAGCCTATGCCCCAACCAGTAACACTGAAGATGCTGAAATTGAACAGTTCTATGAAGACCTACAAGACCTTTTAGAACTAATACCCAAAAATGATGTCCTTTTCATTATAGGGGACTGGAATGCAAAAGTAGGAAGTCAAGAAACACCTGGAGTAACAGGCAAATTTGGCCTGGGAGTACGGAATGAAGCAGGGCAAAGACTAATAGAGTTTTGCCAAGAGAACGCACTGGTTATAGCAAACACCCTCTTCCAACAACACAAGAGAAGACTCTATACATGGACATCACCAGATGGTCAACACCGAAATCAGATTGATTATATTCTTTGCAGCCAAAGATGGAGAAACTCTATACAGTCAGCAAAAACAAGACCGGGAGCTGACTGTGGCTCAGATCATGAACTCCTTATTGCCAAATTCAACTTAAACTGAAGAAAGTGGCAAAAACCACTAGACCATTCAGGTATGACCTAATTCAAATCCCTTATGATTATACAGTGGAAGTGAGAAATAGATTTAAGGGCCTAGATCTGATAGATAGAGTGCCTGATGAATTATGGATGGAGGTTCGTGACATTGTACAGGAGACAGGGATCAAGACCATCCCATGGAAAAGAAATGCAAGAAAGCAAAATGGCTGTCTGGGGAGGCCTTAGCTGTGAAAAGAAGAGAAACGAAAAGCAAAGGAGAAAAGGAAAGACATAAGCATCTGAATGCAGAGTTTCAAAGAATAGCAAGGAGACATAAGAAAGCCTTCCTCAGCAATCAATGCAAAGAAAAGGAGGAAAACAACAGAACGGGAAAGACTATTTTAAGATCTCTTCAAGAAAATTAGAGATACCAAGGGAAGATTTCATGCAAAGATGGGCACAATAAAGGACAGAAATGGTATAGACCTAACAGAAGCGGAAGATATTAAGAAGAGGTGGCAAGAATACACAGAAAAACTGTACAAAAAAGATCTTCATGACCCAGATAATCACAATGGTGTGATCACTCACCTAGACCCAGACATCCTGGAATGTGAAGTCAAGTGGGCCTTAGAAAGCATCACTATGAACAAAGCTAGTGGAGGTGATGGAAATCCAGTTGAGCTAATTCAAATCCTGAAAGATGATGCTGTGAAAGTGCTACACTCAATATGCCTGCAAATTTGGAAAACTCAGCAGTGGCCACAGGACTGGAAAAGGTCAGTTTTCATTCCAATCCCAAAGAAAGGCAATGCCAAAGAATGCTCAAACTACAGCACAATTACACCTCACACGCTAGTAGAGTAATGCTCAAAATTCTCCAAGCCAGGCTTCAGCAATATGTGAACCATGAACTTCCAGATGTTCAAGCTGGTTTTCGAAAAGGCAGAGGAACCAGAGATCAAACTACCAACATCCACTGGATCATCGAAAAAGCAAGAGAGTTCCAGTAAAACATCTATTTCTGCTTTGTTGACTATGCCAAAGTCTTTGACTGTGTGGATCACAATAAACTGTGGAAAATTCTGAAAGAGATGGGAATACCAGACCACCTGACCTGCCTCTTGAGAAATCTGTATGCAGGTCAGGAAGCAACAGTTGGAACTGGACATGGAACACAGACTATGGCAGAAAGTGAAGAACTAAAGAACCTCTTGATGAAAGTGAAACAGGAGAGTGAAAAAGTTGGCTTAAAGCTCAACATTCAGAAAACGAAGATAATGGCATCTGGTCCCATCACTTCATGGGAAATATATGGGAAAACAGTGGAAACAGTGTCAGACTTTATTTTGGGGGGCTCCAAAATCACTGCAGATGGTGATTGCAGCCATGAAATTAAAAGACACTTACTCCTTGGAAGGAAAGTTATGACCAACCTAGATAGCAAATTCAAAAGCAGAAAGATTACTTTGCCAACAAAGGTCTGTCTAGTCAAGGCTATGGTTTTCCCAGTGGTCATGTATGGATGTGAGAGTTGGACTTTGAAGAAAGCTGAGCACCGAAGAATTGATGGTTTTGAATTGTGGTGTTGGAGAAGACTCTTGAGAGTCCCTTAGACTGCAAGGAGATCCAACGAGTCCATCCTAAAGGAGACCAATCCAGGGTGTTCATTGGAAGGACTGATGCTGAAGAAACTGCAATACTTTGGCCACCTATTGTGATGAACTGACTCACTTGAAAAGACCTGTTGCTGGGAAAGATTGAAGGCAGGAGGAGAAAGGGATAACAAAGGATGAGATGGTTGGGTGGCATCACCGACTCAATGGACATGAATTTGAGCAAGCTCCAGGAGTTGCTGATGGACAGGGAAGCCTGACATGCTGTAGTCCATGGGGTCGCAAATTGTTGTACATGACTGAGGGACTGAACTGAACTGAGTACTTATTTAATAATGTATTTAAATGAAATTCAGGTCTTTAAAAATCTAAAGTATTTGCACCCTTGTCTTTTAAATAAAAAATATCAAGACTTAACTATCACAGAATGAGATACCTATCTAAGACCAGAAAAAATTATCTTTCACTCTATGCAGTCTCATCCCAAAGTAATATAGTTTTGAATACCCATTATTTACAAAAGAGTCCACTATTTGCATGATGTGGTGATTTCACTTTCTACTATTCATCTTCATAGAATATCTCTAGGGATTTGTTGTTCAGCCTCTCATTCATGTCCTATTCTTTTATACCCCGTGGACTGCAGCATGCCAGGCTTCCCTGTCCTACAGCATCTCCTGGAGCTTGCTCAAATTCATGTCCATTCAGTTGGTGATTCCATCCAACCATTTTATCCTCTGTTGTCCTTTTCTCCTCTTGCCTTCAATCTTTCCCAGCATCAGGGTCTTTTCAAATGAGTCAGTTCTTTGCATGAGGTGGCCAAAGTATTGGAGTTTCAGCTTCAGTATCAGTCCTTCCAATGAATATTCAGAATTGATCTCCTATAAGATTGACTGGTTTGATCTCCTTGCAGCCCAAGGGGACTCTCAAGAGTCTTCATGATCACCACAGTTCAAAAGCATCAATTCTTTGGTGCTCAGCCTTCTTTATAGTCCAACTCTCACATCCATGCATGAGTACTAGAAAAACCATAGCTTTGACTACATGGATCTTTGTTGGCAAAGTAATGTCTTTGCTTTTTAATATGCTGTCAAGGTTTGTCATAGCTTTTCTTCCAAGGAGCAAGCATCTTTTAATTTCATGCCTGCAGTCACCATCTGCAGTAATTTTGGAACCCAAGAATATAAAGTCTGTCACTGTTTCCATTGTTTCCCCATCTGTTTGCCGTGAAGTGATAAGGAGTAGTGGTGGTTTCCAGTTCCACAGTTGCCATCTTAGATCCGTCTATCTCTAGGGATTTTTCCAGAGAAATACGTATTCTTTAGGAGCATTTCTAGGGGGAAAAAGTTACTTGAAACCCCTGACTCTATTGAGAGAGGATTGAAGATAAATATATAAGACATGTCATTTTGCTTTGGACCAATTAGTCATCCCTTCCCTTATGGCTCAGCAGTACAGGATCCACCTAGAATGCAGGAGATGCAGGAGACATGGGTTCAATCCTTGGGTTGGGAAGATCCCCTGGAAGAGGAAATGACAACCCACTCCAGTATTCTTGCCTGAAGAATCCCATGGACAGAGGAGCCTGGTGGGCTATGGTCCATGGTCTAAAAAGTGTTGGACATAACTGAGCACGTACGCAATTAGTTATCCAGCTAAATGCTGACACTGAGATACATTTTGAGGGTGAAGTTCCATTGCTTTCTAATACATCCATTGAAAGTCACTCAGTCGGTCCAACTCCTTGTGACCCCATGAACTATACAGTCCATGGAATTCTCCAGGCAAGAATACTGGAGTGGGTAGACTTTTCCTTCTCCAGGGAATCTTCCCAACCCAGGGATCGAACCCACAGGGAAGAAGAAATTCTTCCCTGGAATTGAACCCTGGAGAAGAAATTCTCAACCCGCTCCAGGATTCTTGCCTGGGACATCCCATGGACAGAGGAGCCTGGTGGGCTATAGGCCATAGTGTCGCAAAGAGTTGGACACAACTGAAGTGACTTAGCATGCATGCATGCATGTTTGTAATTAATGTAATTAAATATGTTTAAAGGAGAATAAATTCTTGGCAGAAAGTGAAGAGGTCAACATTCCTTGAGGTTCCACTATGGAATGGAATTTTCTGTCATTGACAACCTAGCAATTTTCTAAATGCAACCTCTGTCTGCCTCCACTTCCAGTCTATTAAATTCCTTTAATCTCTCTAATTTGCCAGTTGTCCCCACCACTTCACTGAAGCTCTTCTATATAAAATCATTAGTTGATTTTGTTTTATCATGTCAAGTTTTCTCTTTGGGTCTCTGTGTCCTGGCTTCTCTGTAATTTTTTATATCATTGAACAACATTTCTTTAAAAACTGTTTGCTGCTGCTGCTGCTAAGTCACTTCAGTCGTGTCCGACTCTGTGCGACCCCATAGACGGCAGCCCACCAGGCTCCCCCGTCCCTGGGATTCTCCAGGCAAGAACACTGGAGTGGGTTGCCATTTCCTTCTCCAATACATGAAAGTGAAAACTGAAAGTGAAGTCGCTCAGTCGTATCTGACTCCTAGCGACCCCATGGACTGCAGCCCACCAGGCTCCTCTGCCCCATGGGATCCTCCAGGCAAGAGTACTGGAGTGGGGTGCCATAACCTTTGATAATATGGCACAGGTTTTCTACAGACCTCTATAACTTATCTGCTTGCTTTTTAGGTCCCCAAGATTTATCCCCCCAGAATTTTGTCCTTGGCTGGGTTTTCTTTAAACGGACTCCTTTGATAAATTCATTTCTTGTCGTTCAATCATCACTTCTACATGAATGATCTCATCACAAAGCAGATATTCAAAAAAAAAAAAAGCAGATATTCTCGCTTTGCTCACTTACTCATTTGCGTACGAAATACTTATTAAGTTCTTACATTATGGAAGGCACTAAGTAAATAAATTATGTTCCTCAACACTGTAGAAAAATATAGATTACAGCTCTCACAAGACTAGCTAGAAACTGTCAGGTCATCTTTGATGAGCCCCTTACTTCAATTCCTGTATTTATTCTTTCAATAACTTTCATTTATTTTTAAAAAATACCTTTTGAGTGATCTGTTTTTTGTATGGGCTTCCATGGTGGCTCAGAGGTTAAAACATCTGCCTGCAATGTGGGAGACCTGGGTTCGATCCCTGGGTCAGGAAGATCCCCTGGAGAAGGAAATGGTAACCCACTCCAGTATTCTTGCTTGGAGAATCCCATGGACAGAGGAGCCTGGTGGGCTACAGTCCATGGGATCACAAATGTTACCACGTCCCTAATGGGTTATTTGCTTCTTAATTGGTCATTTGACAATTTTTATTTTCTGACCAGATTTTCTTCAGCCTATATAGTAATATTTCTTATCATATCACTCTTACTCTTCATAAACACTAAAAGTCCCAAAATTTCCAGCTGGTTTGTGAGGCGTCCATAATCTAAAACTACCATACTGTATAAATTTTATTCCTAAGAAGTCCCTTTTTTAAACAGCTAGAAAGTTCCCCCTGAAACATGTATCCTTATCACTTCTGTGTTTTTGCTAATACTAGTTCTCTTATTCTGTGATTTCATTTTTCTCTGCTGATGTTTTTTCCCTTCCAAATGGAACTGTTAGCTCTTGGAAATCAAGACCTATTTTTAGTTGTTGTTGAATTTTATCTATTCTGAAATACACATGCTTTCATATTATTAACTTATCTGAAATAAAGATACATCTTAATTAACATCAACAATGTCATAAACCTTGTAAAAATATGATTGGCAGTACTTCTTTCCTGGTGGTACATGAAATAATGGTGTGTCTTATAATCAATGGTATCTTAAATTTAATGAAATACCATTTTGGGGTAACCTCACAGTCCTTGGTGAAATATTAAGCTCATTGCAGATACTCCATAAATGGCTGTTGGTTAATTTATTTCCTGGTTATAAAGTTCTGAACCACAGAATTGGCTGCACTAATTTACATGTCCAGCTTGTTAGTAATTTCAAAAATAAAAACAAAAAAAAATTTTTTTGCAGTGAAGGTAGGTAGAAAATATAAAAAAGAATGAGAAACTGTGTGGCACCTACTTTAAAAAAAAAAAGAGGCTATCACAAAAGATTGAAATTTAAATTTCTGAATTACACCCCAAGCCCTTTTGTTTCAGGGTTTGGGAAAAAACCTCACTTTGTTTTGTGCTACATGAGATCCTTAAATATTACCACAGACATGCAAATATTAATATCTGAAAGGAAATATAGAAAATTCCTGCTTCTGTTTTGTTGCTTCTTTTGTTTTATTACTATAACCATGCATATATAAGCAAACGACGTTTTATAATCAAAATGCTCCAATAACAAATTCATGTGAGATATTGTATTCATAAAGAAAATTTGCATTCAAACCTGTTTTAATTGAACTAATTAAAAAAAAATGTCTTTAAAAAGATTGCGGAGACTTCCCTGGTGGTAGAGTGGGTAAGAATCCACTTGCCAATGCAGGTTAGATTCCTGGTCCTGGAAGATTTCACATGCCTAGGAGCAACTAAACCCGTGCACTGCAACTCTGAAACCCACGAGCCACAGCTACTGAGCCTACATGATGCAACTATGGAAGCTTGTGCCACTAGAGCTTTTTCTTTGCAACAAGAGACGCCATTGCAATGAAAAGTCTGCACACCATAACTAGAGTAGCCCCCACTCTCCACAACTAGAGAAAGTCCACTCGCAGCAATGAAGACGCAGCAAAGCCAAAAATAAATAAATAATTTTAAAAAGGTTGCAAGAGGAATTTGATTTTTTTCTGTATTCATTTTAGGCTGTCTCCCTGTTCTCAGTGAAATGCAGAACTAAGACTATTAACTCAAGCCAAAATTGTATGCCAACTGGACTTCCGATTATTTATACATATTTTTACCCATATAGATCATATCTGAGTAAATGAAAATTAGATATTTCCATAGCAATTTTATTATGAAATATGTCACAAGGTGTATAACTAGTGGGATAAAGGTGGGCCTTGGGATCCAATAGACCTGAGATTGAGTACAAGAGCCACTGCTTACTAGCTGTTTGCATTTCAATTATAGTTGTCCCTTGATTGGGGCACTTAGTGCCCTTGTTTGGGGTGCTAAGCCACGAACCACTAAGAATCTGAGTGTAACTTTACAGTCAGCCCTCCATATCCATAAGTTCCATATCTGGGGATTCAGCCAACCTAGAATTGTGTAGTACTGTGGTCCAGTAATCATTAACAAAGATCTGTGTATAACGGAGCTCATGTAGTTCAAACCTGTATTGTTCAGCAGTCAACTGTGCTTTATCCAAAAGTGAGATTCTTATGATGTCCAGAGATAATACTAGAAAAATGCATAGCATTTGGCATAGACACTTTAAATCTGTTAGGAGACAGAAATTATATGGTGGACATGGCAATAAATTCCAGAATATATTCAATCCACACTTTCCCCCTTTCCCCATACCCCTTAATTCTTATAAGAACATGCTCCTTCTTTCAGAACAATCCTTTATCAAACCTTTATCAACCAATCCTTATCAAATCTCAGCATAAGCAATGCCTCTCCTGTGGGTGGAACGCTGCCCACTTCCTCTTGCCTGGGTTTTCTAACCTTTTGTTTCTTCTTTCTCTCCTGCCAGAACTCCAACTCCTCTGCCCACAGGCTAGCTTAATGAAAAGGAATCTTTCCCTTAAAGGACTTTTTACATAACCATATAATACAGTAGAACAAGCACTAGATACTAAGTTAAGGGTGGCTCAGATGGTAAAGAGTCTGTCTACAATGCAGGAGACCCGGGTTCAGTCCCTAGCTGGGGAAGATCTCCTGCAGAAGGAAATGGCAACCCACTCCAGTATTCTTGCCTGGAAAATCCCATGGATGGAGGAGCCTGATAGGTTCCATGGGGTCGCAAAGAGTTGGAGATGACTGAGCTCCTTCACTTAAGGGACCAGGGACCACGAGTGATGACATTGGGCAAATAAGTTTACTTCTTGGGCTGTACTGTACTGTACTGTAAGTCACTTCAGTCGTGTCCGACTCTGTGCAACCCCATAGACGCAGCTCACCAGGCTCCCCCGTCCCTGGGATTCTCCAGGCAAGAACACTGGACTGGGTTGCCATTTCCTTCTCCAATGCATGAAAGTGAAAAGTGAAAGTGAAGTCGCTCAGTCGTGTCCGACTCCTATCGACCCCATGGACTGCAGCCTATCAGGCTCCTCCATCCATGGGATTTTCCAGGCAAGAGTACTGGAGTGGGGTGCCATTGCCTTCTCCGACTTCTTGGGCTACTCTTCTATAAAACAGTTGAGTGGCACAGTGTCTAAGCATCCAATGATACTAACATGTTAGGATTACAGTATTATCAGCAGGGACTGCAGCTATCAATGTGTAGTTGACACTTCTACTCATCCATTACAGAATGATGTGGTACAAAGAACATGGGTTTTTGAGTAAGATGGAACTGTGTTCAGCCATTCTTGCTACTAGACCCTAGCAAACAAGCCCAAACTCTGTGTCCAAAGGCTAGTCTTTACCTTGCACATTAAATGCCCTTCTCTGTAAAAATGTGGTCTATATTACTTCCCTCACAGAGTTGTCATGAAGCAATGTTTGTATAGTGCTGGGAAATGGCATGTGTTCTCGTTGAGGAGGGCTTTAATCTAGTGTAAGAGCTTGGTCTTCATGTCACTCAACACTGTCAGCAGCATGTGACACAGCTGATCACACTGTCCTCCTTGAAATGCTTTATTTGTACTCTCAAAAGTGTCTATCTTTCCTTTTTTCCTGCTTCCAAATCTCTCCATCTTAGTCTCCTTTGTTGAATCCTTCTCATCTTCTTGACCCTTAAATGAGGGCATAAGTCTGGCTTCTCATTCAACCTTCGTAACTATATCATCTCATTCAGTGTTATGGTTTTAATGGCGTCTTAAAGCTATGAAGTCAAGTGGGCCTTAGAAAGCATCACTATGAACAAAGCTAGTGGAGGTGATGGCATTCCAGTTGAGCTACTTCAAATACTGAAAGATGATGCTGTGAAAGTGCTACACTCAATATGCCAGCAAATTTGGAAAACTCAGCAGTGGCCACAGGACTGGAAAAGGTCAGTTTTCATTCCAATCCCAAGGAAAGGCAATGCCAAAACATGCTCAAACTACTGCACCATTGCACTCATCTCATACACTAGTAAAGTAATGCTCAAAATTCTCCAAGCCAGGCTTCAGCAATATGTGAACTGTAAACTTCCAAATGTTCAAGCTGGTTTTAGAAAAGGCAGAGGAACCAGAGATGAAATTACCAACATCCGCTGGATCATGGAAAAAGCAAGAGAGTTCCAGAAAAACATCTATTTCTGCTTTATTGACTATGCCAAAGCCTTTGACTGTGTGGATCACAATAAACTGTGGAAAATTCTGAAAGAGATGGGAATCCCAGACCACCTGACCTGCCTCTTGAGAAACCTATATGCAGGTCTGGAAGCAACAGTTAGAACTGGACATGGAACAACAGACTGTTTCCAAATAGGAAAAGGAGTACGTCAAGGCTGTATATTGTCACCCTGCTTATTTATCTTATATGCAGAGTACATCATGAGAAATGCTGGACTGGAAGAAACACAAGCTGGAATCAAGATTGCCGGGAGAAATAGCAATAACCTCAGATATGCAGATGACACCACCCTTATGGCAGAAAATGAAGAGGAACTAAAAAGCCTGTTGATGAAAGTGAAAGAGGAGAGTGAAAAAGCTGGCTTAAAGCTCAACATTCAGAAAACAAAGATCATGGCATCTGGTCCCATCGCTTCATGGGAAATAGATGGGGGAACAGTGGAAACTGTGTCAGACTTTATTTTTGGGGGCTCCAAAATCACTGCAAATGGTGATTGCAGCCATGAAATTAAAAGACGCTTACTCCTTGAAGGAAAGTTATGACCAACCTAGATAGCATATTGAAAAGCAGAGACATTACTTTGCCAACAAAGTCCATCTAGTCAAGACTATGGTTTTTCCAGTGGCCATGTATGGATGTGAGAGTTGGACTGTGAAGAAAGCTGAGTGCAGAAGAATTGATGCTTTTGAACTGTGGTGTTGGAGAAGACTCTTGAGAGTCCCTTGGACTGCAAGGAGATCCAACCAGTCCTGGGATTTCTTTGGAAGGAATGATGCTAAAGCTGAAACTCCAGTACTTTGGCCACCTCATGCGAAGAGTTGACTCATTGGAAAAGACTCTGATGCTGGGAGGGATTGGGGGCAGGAGGAGAAGGGGACGACAGAGGATGAGATGGCTAGATGGCATCACTGACTCCATGGATGTGAGTCTGAGTGAACTCCAGGAGTTGGTGATGGACAGGGAGGCCTGGCATACTGCGATTCATGGGGTTGCAAAGAGTCGGACATGACTGAGTGACTGAACTGGACTGAACTAAAGCTGATTACTCCAAAATTTCCATCTCCAGCAGAGATCTCTTCTATGAAGTCCAGATTCACATGTGTGGCTTCCCACTTGACATTTCCATTTGGTAGAGTAATAGGCATATTAAACTTAACATGTCCCAAAATGAACTTTTCATCTCCACACCATTCTTTTCTTGGTAAATGGCAGATCTACTTTTCAGTTGCTTAGGCCGAAAAACTTTAAAATTATCCTAATCTTTTCCATATCAGTCTACTAATAAAGTCTCTTGGCTCAGCTCTCATATATATCTAGCATCTGACTGTGTCTTCCCTCCCCATCTACAGCCATTCTAGCCTTAGTAACTGTTGTCTTCCATCTGAGTCATTATTACAGCCTCCTAACAAATCTCCCTGCTTCCATGTTGCCCCTACTCCTCCTCACAGCCGCCAGAAAGATCATCCTTTTACAGCACAAGCTAGCATGTCACTTTATCGCAGACTGGGTCCCTGAAAGCAGATTGAGGTAGTGTTTACCATGCAGGACTTTTTAAAGGAGTGCTTTTGGGATCAACATTTGTAGAAGGGAGTGGAAGGATCAGGCTTCAGCAGAAGTCAATAGGTTATGCAGGCCCAGTGATAGTCTTGGCCAACCACATGTTGGTCTTTCCAGCCGGAAGCGCTCTTCAAAGTTGTCTCAAGTTGGGCTAAGATAGCCAGGTCTTTATGTTCCCTCATCAGTCAGTCTTGGTTGTGGTCTGTTCCATGAAGGCTACAAGCTCAGGCAAGGCAGCCCTCTGTAGCCAAGGCAGTCCTGAAGGCGTCATTACCAGTCAGCCAGTAGCACTTCCAGACAGCAGGTACTCACTGAAGGGGAATTTGAGTAGTACAACGCAGGTTCCGCCACTCCTCTGTTCTCTCTTGTGGCTCTCCGTCTCATTCAGAATCAGATCCAATGTCTTCACTATTTCTTTCTACCCTCCTCTCCTCTTTCAACGTTTCTCTTCGATCACTCTCTAAAGCCACACTTGCCACCTGGCAATTCCTTAAACTTCTCATCAGTACACTCCTGTCTTGGCACTTGTTCCTTCTACCTGCAGAGCTCTTCAATTAGGTATCTACAGGGCTAGCTCCTGCACTTCATTCAAGTCTCTACTCAAATTTCACTTTATCAGAGGAGCATTCTTTCACCAACCTGTAGCAAATAGCACACCACCCTTTCCTTCTGTTACCTTATTTCACTTAGTTTCTCTTTTTAACTCTTATTTCATAACCCAACATAGTTATAGTTTATTTATTTATTATCTGTCCATCTGCTCCCTCCATTTGGAAATGAGTTCCATAAAAGAGGGGACTTTGTTTTTATTTATTGCTATATTCCCACGGACCACAACAGTGCCTCGCACATTGTAACTGCTCGATAAATATTTATTAACACAGTTACTTGAGGGGCAGTGCAGTATTCCATAGTAAACAAGACCTAAGGCATTGGACTGAAACAAACCTAAATTTTACTTGTGGGTCTAAACTTATGATCTGGGAAATGTAGGATAAGTTATTTGCAATCTCTGCATTTGAGCTCCCTCAGCTGTAAAATGTGGGTAATTATAATACAATGGCTACATAATAAATTTGGGGTGAGTCAATGGGATAAGGTGTGTAAAATACCTGACATACAACATTAAGAATTTAAAAGTTGCTTATAAGCACAGGACCTAGCATCTAGTGTGCTCAATACTTGGTATTTTTTTAAATCACTTCATGATAAATACATGGAATAATATGTGGTCAGAGTAGTTTTTGATAAACACATACTTGTTTCAGTTCAGTTCAGTCGCTCAGTCGTGTCCGACTCTTTGCGACCCCATGAATTGCGGCACGCCAGGCCTCCCTGTCCATCTCCAACTCCCGAGTTCACCCAAACTCACGTCCATCGAGTCAGTGATGCCATCCAGCCATCTCATCCTCTGTCGTCTCCTTCTTCTCCTGCCCCCAATCCCTCCCAGCATCAGAGTCTTTTCCAATGAGTCAACTCTTTGCATGAGGTGGCCAAAGTACTGGAGTTTCAGCCTCAGCATCAGTCTTTCCAATGAACACCCAGGACTGATCTCCTTTAGAATAGACTGGTTGGATCTCCTAGCAATCCAAGGGACTCTCAAGAGTCTTCTCCAACACCACAGTTCAAAAGCATCAATTCTTCGGTGCTCAGCTTTCTTCACAGTCCAACTCTCACATCCATACATGAGCACTGGAAAAACCATAGCCTTGACTAGACAGACCTTTGTTGGCAAAGTAATGTCTTTTCAATATGCTATCTAGGTTGGTCATAACTTTCCTTCCAAGGAGTAAGCGTCTTTCAATTTCATGGCTGCAATCACCATCTGCAGTGATTTTGGAGGCCAAAAAAATGAAGTCTGACACTGTTTCCACTGTTTCCCCATCTATTTCCCATGAAGCGATGGGACCAGATGCCATGATCTTTGTTTTCTGAATGTTGAGCTTTAAGCCAGCTTTTTCACTCTCCTCTTTCACTTTCATCAACAGGCTTTTTAGTTCCTCTTCATTTTCTGCCATAAGGGTGGTGTCATCTGCATATCTGAGGTTATTGCTATTTCTCCCGGCAATCTTGATTCCAGCTTGTGTTTCTTCCAGTCCAGCATTTCTCATGATGTACTCTGCATATAAGATAAATAAGCAGGGTGACAATATACAGCCTTGACGTACTCCTTTTCCTATTTGGAAACAGTCTGTTGTTCCATGTCCAGTTCTAACTGTTGCTTCCAGACCTGCATATAGGTTTCTCAAGAGGCAGGTCAGGTGGTCTGGTATTCCCATGTCTTTCAGAATTTTCCAGTTTATTGTGATCCACACAGTCAAAGGCTTTGGCATAGTCAATAAAGCAGAAATAGATGTTTTTCTGGAACTCTCTTGCTTTTTTGATGATCCAAGGAATGTTGGTAGTTTGATCTCTGGTTCCTCTGCCTTTTCTAAAACCAGCTTGAACATCTGGAAGTTCACGGTTCATGTATTGCTGAAGCCTGGCTTGGAGAATTTTGAGCATTACTTTACTAGCATGTGAGATGAGTGCCATTGTGCGGTAGTTTGAGCATTCTTTGGCATTGCCTTTCTTTGGGATTGGAATGAAAACTGACCTTTTCCAGTCCTGTGGCCACTGCTGAGTTTTCCAAATTTGCTGGCATATTGAGTGTAGCACTTTCACAGCATCATCTTTCAGGATTTGAAATAACTCAACTGGAATTCCATCACCTCCACTAGCTTTGTTCATAGTGATGCTTTCTAAGGCCCACTTGACTTCACATTCCAGGATGTCTGGCTCTAGCTGAGTGATCACACCATCGTGATTATCTGGGTCGTGAAGATCTTTTTTGTACAGTTCTTTTGTGTATTCTTGCCACCTCTTCTTAATATCTTCTGCTTCTGTTAGGTCCATATCATTTCTGTCCTTTATTGTGCCCATCTTTGCATGAAATGTTCCCTTGGTATCTCTAATTTTCTTGAAGAGATCTCTAATCTTTCCCAGTCTGTTGTTTTCCTCTATTTCTTTGCATTAATCGCCGAGGAAAGCTTTCTTATCTCTCCTTGCTATTCTTTGGAACTCTGCATTCAGATGCTTATATCTTTCTTTTTCTCCTTTGCTTGTTTAAATGATGTTAAAAAGTTCTTGAGTTTTTCATGTTAGAGTGCTGGGTAGCTAGCTGGGGCTAATATCTCACTCTTGTTAATAGGGAGAAATTTGGTTTAAATCAATCTCAACAACAACAAAAATTTCAATATTTGGTGTTGTGAATAAGTGGTCTTTAAGCGCAACTTTGTCACTTTATACATAAATTTATACGCTATGTCTAAGTCCATTCAAAGTTGCGTTGTCTTTTAGGTGGGCTGAGCAAAGTTTCTATTTAAAGGAATCGGAATTTCTTGAGAAAAACGAATCATTCTTTTGTAATCCATTCTGTATTATCAGAATATAATATATTCTAATTCTCTATATATAATATAGAGAATTCTAATTCTATATATAATTCTATTGTTAGAATATTCTATATTATTAGAATAATGATTCTAATTAAAGAATCATGCTATAATTATTGTTTTGTAAACGTGGATATTTGCATCACCACTTTCTGAAACTACGTATGAAAAGACTGTTGCAATACTTATAAAGAGTGTATATTTATTGCCTGAAGGCTTCTTCAGCAGTTTTACTGATAATGAAAATGCAGGCGAGAAGTCAGGGGGAAAATGTATTAAGCTCTTGTTTATCTTGTTTATATACAATTAAATAATTAAAAAGAAAAAATTACTTTTGCAAATTTTATTTAAATTATTACTCGTCTACCAACAGTTTTTCTTTTTTCTTTTTTTAAATCGAGTAAAAATTCCTCTTGGCAGTAACAGCAGAAAGAAAAGGTGTGAACACAGAAAGCAAAGACTAATTTTTAACGTCTGCTGTAGCCCCCCGGCGGAGAAGGCAATGGCAGCCCACTCCAGTACTCTTGCCTGGAAAATCCCATGGACCGAGGAGCCTGGTAGGCTGAAGTCCATGGGGTCGCTAAGAGTCGGACACGACTGAGCGACTTCACTTTCGCTTTTCACTTTCATGCATTGGAGAAGGAAATGACAACCCAGTCCCGTGTTCTTGCCTGGAGAATCCCAGGGACCGGGGAGCCTGGTGGGCTGTCATCTATGGGGTCGCACGGAGTCGGACACTACTGAAGCGATTTAGCAGCAGCAGCAGCTGCAGGGATAGCATTGTTTTCCGCTAAACAGGAAGGAGAAACAGCATCCAATCGGCGTGCCTTTCTCAATGGCCAATCAAACTTCTCCTTACATTGCGGCGCTGGGAAAAACGGAGCCGGGCTTTCTTGTCTCCAGGCGAGTGTCAGCTAGTGTTACCTGCCGGGCCGTGTGCCCATGAGGTTGTTTTTGTTACCTGAACACTAAGGGACTTTAAGTTCGGTCCATCACTGTGCTAGTTGGATTTGCTTGTATTTGTTCCTAGCCACTGCTCAGGTAATGCACTCCCTTAACCAGGAAATTAAGGCATTCTCCCGGAATAATCTCAGGAAGCAGTGCACCAGGGTGACAACGCTGACTGGAAAGAAAATTATAGAAACATGGAAAGATGCCAGAATTCATGTTGTGGAAGAAGTAGAGCCAAGCGGCGGGGGAGGTTGTGGCTATGTGCAGGACCTTAGCTTGGACTTGAAAGTTGGTGTTATTAAGCCATGGTTGCTCCTGGGTGAGTATATTTGATTTGCCGCTAAATCGTTGAGTTCTTTTAACCATATTACTTCTCATTTTTCTTCCTAGTATATAGTAGTCTGTTCTATCAGCCAAAAGTGCCAGAAAATTGAAATGTTTCCTTTTCTGGATTTGGAACTTCCCCTAGCTGCCTGGGACTGTTTCTGCCACACTATGAACCTAAGAGGCATGGATTCTAGTAGCACATAGCACCTGGTATTTGAATTTTAGAAAAGCGTCTTTCCTGTTTTTCTAACTTGTCTGGAGGACAACACATTGATGGTGTACTTTATTGGATTATGAAAGGATATAGCCGTAAAAGATTATCCAAGTAAAACTAATGCTTTTATTAGGCAAGACTACAAGTGATGAGGGTTAAAGTTGTAGAAAAGTTAATGCTTGAAGAGACAAGTGCTTGTTTGCCTGCCCTGGGGTTGCAGCTATATGGAGTGCATGCCTCCTGTGGCCACATCTATTCTTGGTGTCTGTTTTTGGACTGTTAAGAAGTTGGATTGTTATTTTATAGCTAGGAGTCTGATGGTTTATGGTTTCTTGTATTCTGAGAAATAGAGATTCCCTGCACAATGCATAATTTACAAATAGCAAATGAAGCACAGATATGAATGTGCAAACTTGCCACAAATATGATGCAGTGTTCTTAAAAAATAGTCAACAGTGTTTTAAGTAGGTTTGAATAATTTTTCATTTATGAATAGAGAAATTAAGACTTGGAAAAATCAATGATTTTTCAATATTTATATAGCCAAGCCTCTCTTGTGTAAAAAGAACACTGAATTGGGAGTCAGAAATAGCCAGTGAGATGCTGTGTGATGTGCACACTCCTTTTAAAAGGTCTGTGAAACAGAGATCATCAGCTCCATTTTTCAGATTGGAATTGAACTTAACAATTGGTTAAATAACTTGCACAGCTCAAGTCTGGTAACACTCCTGCTCTCCATCATTAACGTATACTGCCTCAGAGAGTCCAGGCTTTCAGCCTCACTCTTCCTACTCTACTTGTAGTAGATGAGCTAGTGCAAGTTATTAATTCTCTCTAGTCCTCCAAGAACGGAGAAGACAATGGCACCCCACTCCAGTACTCTTGCCTGGAAAATCCCATGGACCGAGGAGCCTGGTAGGCTGAAGTCCATGGGGTCCCGAAGAGTCGGACACGACTGAGCGACTTCACTTTTACTTTTCACTTTCACGCATTGGAGAACTCAATGGCAACCCACTCCAGCGTTCTTGCCCCGAGAATCCCAGGGAGGGCGGAGCCTGGTGGGCTGCTTTCTATGGGGTCGCGCAGAGTCAGACACGACCAAAGTGACTTAACAGCAGCAGCAGCAGCAGCAGCAGCAGTCCTCCAAGAAACCATCTGTAAAGCTGAAGTAAGGATATCTGCTTATCTTATAGGGTTGTCCTAAAGTTGTTGCAAAAGTTTTTTGAAACATATCAGTTGCAGTATACATTTGAGTTATTTATTGTAGTATGTATTGTGTGCATTGTTACATGCTGCTGCTGCTGCTAAGTCGCGTCAGTCGTGTCCAACTCTGTGCGACCCCATAGACGGCAGCCCACCAGGCTCCCCCGTTCCTGGGATTCTCCAGGCAAGAACACTGGACTGGGTTGCCATTTCCTTCTCCAATGCATGAAAGTGAAGTCGCTCAGTCGTGTCTGACCGTCAGCGACCCCATGGACTGTAGCCCACCAGGCTCCTCCATCCATGGGATTTTCCAGGCAAGAGTACTGGAGTGGGGTGCCATTGCCTTCGACCTAGCTTTAAATTTACCAAATAAATATGTCCAGTTATTTTCTGCAGCGAAGCGAAAAATTTAGTGGGTCATTTAGTCTGAAAATTTCACCCAGGATTTGCACACTGTTTCTAGGAAAGGAAATACATCCAGGCACATTTTTTTGGTTATTTGGCTTCTATTGCAGTAATAATGGTTTAAAATAATTATGGTAGAATTTAAAAATATCATTCACTCTTTCAGAGTCTTCATGAACTTTGCTTATTTTTTAAATCTAGACTTATCCAAAGTGGGCTAATCAAGGTAGTATTCTAAGTTCATTGGAACCTTACCAGGATCTTGAATGAGTGGTGGGAGGGACTTCTGAAACTAGTCCTTACATGGTCTCCTCTTTGGATCAGGACATGAGATATTTTCATCAGGTACAACCTCCTTTCTTGGGAGAAGGAGATGGTTACAAGAGAGGGAGATGGTTACAAATAACTTATTACTGAGGGACCTATGGATGGTTACATTTAAAGTTTTTCCAGGTGAATGATACAGGGGTTGTTTCTAGGTTGCTTCAAAAAACTTCCCTATCTCTACAAAGCAGCACAGCTCCCACCTGGCACTACATGAAATTAAATATTGTTTTGGATGATGGATAAAGAAGGTGGAAAGCTGTATAAATATGATCTGTCCTTTTCAGTTTGCTCATAAATTCACCCAAGCTCCTGCATTTCAAAAATCTTACATAGGCCCTTGAAATACCTAACAGGTTGATAAAAGATCATAGTTAGTATTTTTGTCCTTGGTTTTGCAAATTATATTTTTATAACAAATCTCACTAGGACTTTTCTTAAATCCAACTTGATTTGTAAAAGTGGAAAATTCCATTTCTCTTGGGTAGTTTTAAAAGGTACACTTACTTCTTACTATGTCCATCTTGTTACAAAGTCCCAAAAGATGACATTTTGAGATCTTTGCTTCAATTCTAGGTGAAAATTTGGGAATCCTTTATAAGGTTATAAGGGTTTCCCTGGTCGCTCAGATGGTTAAGAATCTACCTTCCCTGCGAGAGACCTGGTTCGATCCCTGGTTTGGGAAGATTCCCTGGAGAAGGAAATACAATCCACTCCAGTTTTCTTGCTACAGTGCATGGGGTTGCAAAGAGTTGGACATGACTGAGCAACTAACATATAAGATTATAGAGGATTTCTGATATCTAGAAAACTCAGTATTTTTAGAAGGCAGATAATACATTAAATTTGTAAAGCTATTTTGTAAAATTCTTTCATGAATTTTATTTTACCTTATCATTATAGAAATTTATGCTATTTCTATCCATTTATGAACATTCACTCCTACAAATTTCCCCAAAACATTTCTCTTTAGAATATTACTTATTTCCCTTTTCAGTAATGTAATAATATCTTTTTGGTTTGTTTCAGTAATAATTTTTTTGGTCTATTTCTGTGATGATGAAAATAGAGATTTGTAAATTAAGACATGCTGCATCAGAATTTATGCAATATTTTGTATTTTCATTAAAAACAGAAACAATTCTAGAGATCTTACATAGCCTATTTTTTATGATACATGTGATTGCAGAACACTGAACTTATTAGAAGTCCCAGCTCCAATAGCATGTAATGTGCTTTCTAAATCAGTTACTTCATCTATAATATTTCCATAATAATTTTTGGCCAGGGTCACGAATATTATTGGGTTGTGTCAATGTAAAATATGACTGTACATTATTATTAAACTTATTTCTTTAGTTGTAGTCCTATTCATCAACTTCTTTTTCTGTTATTTAAAATTACCATACAGTTAAAATTGATTTGCTATTCAGTTCTATTAAATTTAACACAATCATAGATTCATGTTGCCACTGTTAAAATCATAAAATTCTTAAAATTGATATTTGTTTTAAAATGTTAATTAAGGTAGTTTATAAAAGGATACATTCTACTTTTTCAAAACAAAGGTTTAAATAACACATTGTTACAATGATTTAGAGTATTTCTTTTAATAATAAGTGTTTTTCCAACAAAAGCTTAATGGAAGACTGCAATACAAAGCAACCATTTAATTTGGAGAAAAGCTAATGTTTATATCTAGAATTTAGAGAGAAGTAACATGAACTGAATACTGCCAAGTATTAGATGAAACACACAGGACAATTACCCAAAGTCCATTTGTACTGACTAAAATTATCCTGCCACACTATTAACACTCTTCTTGTGTTTGAAGAGTCAGTTGCTTTGGTCTCAAGAACACTAAATTTGAATCAATATATTCATTGTCTGGAAATCATTTTCAAAATGTAACAACCAACTCTGGAAAATGACTAACTCGTTCTGTGTGGGGTGTATATGTATTTAATGGAAATAATGAAAATATCCAGCTTCAAGAAATGCAATAATGACAGTTGAGGCTAGAAAAGAAAAGAGTTTCATTCATGCATGTTTCTTTCTTTTCTTGTCTTTTTTCTATTGTAAGAAATAGAGTGGAATTATTATTTAAAAGATGACATGCATATAAAACCACCAAATTTCAGTTAACTTACTTGAATCCATTTTTCCTCCTGGAGATGAATAGGACTTCCTACAGAAAACAGAAATTATTTTTAAATTATGAGGTACTTCAAATGTGTAAAAAATTACAGACTATAGCAATTATATATCTACCATTAACAAATGTTAATATTTTGATAGGCTAAGTTTTCAGTAGAATAAAGTTGAATGTAGATTCAGTAAGCAGCCTGTGAGCTTTGTATTACCAAGAGAATATTGGCCAACCAGCATATTGCTGACCTTCCAGCTACCTAAAATCACATGGTGGAAGCTGGCAGATTTCCCAGACAGTTGAAGTGAAAAAAATGTTTTCTATAGAAATGGAACCTAATTCAGGAAAGTAAAATACTTGAAAACTTTAAATAATAAATGCCCTATTTTTTCAGCTGTGTAACTCATTTTATTTTAACTAGTTATTCTCCTGTATAAACTTGCTTATTAACTAGAGTCATTTTTCAAATGTAGGAGATCTGGAAAGCCAACTTTCACAGAGAGCAACTGGAAAAGGGTACAGCCCTAGCTGTGCATGGAGCGTGGGTGGAACTCTGTAGACCAGCAGTGTTTGCTCTAAGCTACTGAGTGTTCCCGGACGAGCTGGCACTAAAGCATTTTGTGGATGTCTTTTTAATATTCTTTTCTTCAGTTACAAAAGAAATAGATACTGTAAAAAGTACACGTGAGCATGAAGAAAAAAGTCACCTATAATCTTACTGTAACATTTTGTTCTATATACTTCTTGTCCATTTTTAAGCATATACATCGTTTTTATTTTTACAGAAATGATTGATGTTTTGTAACCTGCTTTTATCACCTAATATATTGAAAATATATTTCCATGCAATAAATATTCTTCTACATTTCTCATTTCAAAGGGCCATATATATTTTCATGGGATATTCATCAAAAATATTCATCCTGTAAATACTTCTGGACTCTGAAATCCCACTTCTAGGAATTTTTCCTAAAAGTTCTGGATATTGCAAAGATTAGCTATTAGGATGTTCTTCACAATATTGTTGGTAATACAAAATAAACCCCACAAAAACAAAACAAACAAAAATCCACCCAAACCCAATGCCCAATTTTTCTAGGAACAATTCCTAGAAGTGGGATTTCAGAGTCCAAAAGTATTTACAGGATGAATATTTTTAAATGAATATTCCTGAATTATCTTTCAAAGAGTTGGACTCAGGTCCTCCCAAGGTGTATTTCTTAAAATAATAACCAACACAATTGTTACAAAATTCAGATTAAAAGTCAGGATAATTGGTTTTATGTTCAAGGTGATGTGATTTATTTCTTATAGGGTCACAAGATGCTGCTCATGATCTGGATACTTTGAAAAGACTCAAGGTAAGAAGAAATGCATCAGGAGTGTTCCAAGTTATTTACTGCAGCACTGTTTATAATAGCAAATTATTGAAAGCAACCCACATTTCCATTAGTAGGGAATTGGTTAAATGAACAATGACAGAATGCTATATAGCTTTTAAAAAACACACACAACAGTCTTTAAATACTGATATGAAAGGATCTGAAGGACATTTTTAAACGGGGCCAAAAATCCCCACAGTGTTGCCCTTGTGTAAGAAAGAGAGTAAATAAAATATTTGATATAAATATCTGTCTTATAAGATATAAATATCTTTTAAAAATACCCTAAAAGAATGTATAAGAAATGGATAAAGGTAGTTACCATATAGGTGGGCGATAATGGAGTGGAGGACAGGTTGAAGAGCAAGACCTCTTAATTTTTTAAATAAGGTTTTGATTTTTGAATGACTTCAAAAAATAAAATTTTGATATTGCCTATATGTGAGGTTTAAGTGAGTTAACCTGTGTGCTTAGCACATACTAAGTACGCAGTGAAGGGGCTGTACTTATTATCCCTATTTTAAAGGGCATCCCAAGGTCAACCATTTAAAGGACCTCTGAAACTTCATTTTGGAAGTATGCTTGATTACTGGAAAGGTTTTAGGTTAGGTCCCCACCACCACATCTTGGGCTTCCCTGGTGGCTCAGATGGCAAAGAATCTGCTGCAGTGCAGGAGACCTGGGTTTGATCCCTGGGTTGGAAGATCCTGTGGTGGAGGGCATGGCAACCCACTCTAGTATTCTTGCCTGTAGAATTCTATGGACAGTGGAGTCTGGCAGGCTACAGTCCATGGGGTTGCAAAGACTGGGACATGACTGGTGGACTTCCAGCACCACCACCATGACCTGTGACTTGGTACAGTTCTTTTCAAGCAGGATCATTGAATCAATACACATATGAATTGCATTTCCAAGCAGCTAAACTACCTAGACATTGGATAGTTTAATAGCCCACAATATTTGTAAAGCAGTTTTACCTTTCAGCATGTTTCCCCAAGATTCTCATTTTGTCATCTTCATAATCCTGTGATAGATAGGAAAGCTGTATAGATACAGATATATTCTGTAAGTGGTCAGGCCTCATTTTTGATCTTTGGGGGATGTAGAATATAGTTCTAAAGACAGGGCAAACACATCAGTATCATACAACGTTGGAAAATCTATTATGTAATTAAAGGCAGAGTCATACAGCCCTGGCCAGAGGTACTCTTGGAGTGGGAGGGTAACTTGACATAGCCTGAGAGGCCTTCACCAGGGAAAGCAGAAGGATGTTTCAGACAGTATCTTCTAAAAATGTTCTTCCCTTCTGTCTAGAATTCTCCCATCTCTCCTCTTGAGCAGATTAGAGGTTTTTTTCTGTTGTTTTCCTCCACGAGGCAGTTAGGTTTGTAAATAGCTTATGGCCCTCTCTTCATGAGGTCTAGTTCCCTGAATATCTTAATCAATACTCTGGGCTGTGGACCACAGAAACCTGAGCAAGGAAGGAGAATGCATTTGATGATCTTAGGGTGGGGGGACGAGGGTGGGGGGACGAGGGTGGGGAGAGCTCTTTGGAACCTGGGAGGAGAGTGGCTGTGTCAGAGAATAGAAGGCCACCCGCTGGCACACGGCCCCTCTCTGCACATCTGCTCTTCTCATTTGGAAGCAGGGATCTGTCAGCTTCTCAGAACACTTAACACAAAATGGCTGTCTTAAAGCTCTTGAGTTTATGGATTATTCTGTCTCGTACACCTTTTTCTAAATTTCTTAAATCAGTCTGGCTTAAGTCAGGTGTCCACCAGAATCCAATTCGCTGTGTTGGGGGAAGGAGCAAGGCACTGTCAGAGCCACACCTGTGAGGATAATGGGGGCAGGAAAGGCAGAATCTGATCCATTTAGCCTTTGGATTCTATTAACAAACTTCCCACATGGCTTCTTCCATTTGCTTGGTGGACTCCAGGAAAGGAGCTTGAATGCGTAGATGGAGGAGGAGGTTGCTCACATGTGCCATTTGAAAGCAAATCTTTCACGACCATCCCACCTTTCAACCAGACTAATTCATCAGAATTTCTGGGTTTGAGACCCTGTGGCATTGGTGCTTTTTAAAACCTCACTGAGTGAGCAATCACCTTGAAACCAAACCCAGCGCCCTGTGGTGTGACTTGCCGTCCAAGTCCAGAAGCAGCAAGAGAATCCAGAACTCAGGGTGTGCCTATTGAACTTTTAAAAAGCTCACTGGATAGTTCTAGTGTGTAGCCACACTTGAGAACGACTGTCCTTACAAAGAATACAAAAAAAAAGTAGGGAAATAATTATTGAGAGGGAAGTTATTGCTACTAATGCAAGTCCCTTACTTTAATTTTTTTATGGACATTAATTGATTTATTCAATGGATATTTTAAGTAGTTTCTGTGTGAAGTTTCCTGTTCACTCACAATGCTTACTTATAAAAGTGAGTAGGCTAAATATGGTCCCTACCCTGGTGGAGTTTCCAGTACAATGTGGGAGACGAACTCTCGGTGATAAGGGCTATTGTAAGGCGCATAGAGGGTACTGTAGGAGTATACGGGCTTCCCTGGAGGCTCAGTGTTAAAGAACCTGCCTGCCAAGCAGATGTGGGTTTGATCCCTGAGTTGGGAAGATCCCCTAGAGAAGGAAATGGCAACCCACTCCAGTCTTCTTGTCTGGGACATCCCATGAACAGAGGAGCCTGGTGGGCTACAGTCCATAGAGGTCACAAAAGAGTCAGACATGACATGGCGACTGAACAACGGTAACAGCAAATATGAGTGTGTAGAAATAGCACTTCTGGTAAGGGAGGAGGCAGGCAGAGAAGGCTCCCTGAAGGACGTGTTATTCAAGTGTTCATGTGTTCAGTCGTGTCTGACTTTTGTGTGAGTCCTTGGACTGTCGCCCAGCAGACTCCTCTGTCCATGGAATTTTCCAGGCAGGAATACTGGAGTGGGTTGCCATTTCCTCCTCCAGGGGATCTTCTTGACCCAGGGATCGAACCTACGTCTCTGGCATTTCCTTCATTGCAGGCAGATTCTTTACCACTGAGCCACCTGGGAAGCCCAAGTGAGTCATGCTTAAATTATGTGTTGTTACAGATCTCAACATCTCAATTTAATTAACCTAATTAATTAACCTAAGTAACCTAATTAGGTTTAATTTTATTTAAACATAATTTTTGAGGTTTAATTAACCTAATTCATGTGAAATTTTTTAAATTATCTTTTTTTTCTCTTTTAAGGTGACTCATATTCTCAATGTTGCATATGGAGTTGAAAATGCTTTCCTCAATGACTTTATATATAAGAATATTTCTATATTGGATCTGCCTGAGACCAATATCCTGTCTTATTTTCCAGAATGTTTTGAATTTATTGAAGAAGCAAAAATGAAGGTAAGTTTGGTACTGATTCACAGTTCCTCAAGAACAGAAATTTTAAAATATTGGTCCATTATCCACTTCTTTCTGTAATGAATATGTAAGAACTATTATGAAATTTCCCTTTCAACAATATTTCATTAATTCCTTTAATTATTCAGTCCTCCAGTTGCTCTTCTTCCAATGATGTACTTATTTTTATTTTCTTGCATTTATTTACTATTACTGTTTTGACTGCATTGGGTCATGACTGTGGCATAGGGTTCTTTCTTGCAGCCTGTGGGCTTCCCTCTAGCTGTGGCACTTGGGCTCCAGAGTGCTTGGCTCTGTAGTTGTGTGCAGACTCCAGAGCGCATATGCTCTGTGTTTTGTGGCACTCAGACTCTCTGGTTGAGGAGCACAGGCTCAGTAGTTGTGGCACCTGGGCTTCGTGGCCCCACAGCACGTGGGATCTTTGTTGTAGCCGGGGATCGAACCCACATCCCCTTCACTGGAAGGCAGATTCTTAACTACTGGACCACCAGGGAAGCCCCTATTTTTTAACTTTGATTTCTCATCTTCCTATGCTTTCCTAAGAAATGTTAGGATTTAAAATTTTCTGCTCAACTGGGTTGGCCAAAAAGTTTGTTTGGGTTTTTCCGTAACATCTTACAGAAAAATCCGAATGACCTTTTTGGCCAGCCCGATGCTAAGGTTCCTTTTGATCGTCTCTCACCATCTGCCCTCTGACCACTTTGCAAGGTAATCAGGTGAACTATGGAACAGAGGCTGCTCTGGTCCTTAGTGTGTTTATGAAGATGAATATCACCAAGATTGTTTGAAAATGCTGATCAATAGCTGTCCATTGGTTCTCTGACTTGAGAAGACCCACAGAAAATACAATACTTTAATCTTGGTACTAGATCCAAGGGAACACTCTGACAGGCAGGGCTTCTAGGTTGGCTTTACCAATTATTATGCCTTGACATTATATCATTTTTAGTCAATATATAATTCTTATAAAATTTATGTGAGATAAATAGATGGGAATGTAGAAGCTCTTATAGAGAAAAGTTAACTGTCATGGAGCACTTGGCAATAAACAATAGTTAACATTATAGCTTAATTAAATTCTAATGATTTTCCTTCTACCTTATCTCCTTGCCTTTCTCTGTTTCTTCCTTTCATTTAGTAATATTTATTGAGTGCCTTATGTGCCCAACACTGTTCTAGATACCTTCCTCTAGATTGCTGGAAAAATATTAAACTATTCAACATTATTTAATAGTAGATATTTGGATAAAAAAAAAAGGAAGAGGTTTTCTAATTCAAAGCCTGATATTGGCCACTCTTTTAGCTTGTGAAAAATTATATAGATCCTAGATTGTCACATGCCAGTGTACCAGCTAATAGTGTTAGGAATAAAAGTGATAATGTTTCTGTGTTAGCTGCTTTTCTAAGGAGATGTATAATATGCCTTAGATGGTAATGGAAAAATGTAAACATTATTCATACTTATATTCATATTAAACATATTAGACATGTCATATTAGACATTAAACATATACATGTTTCAAGTAAAAAGTGAAAGGGTTAATAGTTAATTAAAGTGGTCCTTAGTTTGGGTTTCTCACAAAACAGAACCTGAGGCAAGGATTTAGAGCTGATGCTTCATTTGAGAGGTGCAGTCCCTAGGCAGTGAGAGTGAGAAGAAAGGGAAGTGATTCAGAAAAGGATGAGAAGCAATATAAGATGATGTTTTTACCCTGCTGAGCACGGCTTCACAATGAGCTGATAGCAAAATAGCTGGTTCCTTGGCAAGGTGGTACCCAAGACGTCCCCAGGCAGGGAATCCAAAGACACTGCACCTCAATACAGATTTTGGGAAAGAGAGAATTAAGAGAGAGAATTTACCTGCCTGGCTCTCTGTCAGCTCCTGTTTCCCATTGGTCAGAGTTTACGCATGGAGAGGTAAATACCCCCACAATTCCAGGTTACAGCACCCTGCTTTTTCAGCAGCCACCTTGAAGCCCTGTGGTGTGACTTGCCATCCAAGTTCAGAAGCAGCAAGCGAATCCAGAACTCAGGGTGTACCGGTCTATGCAGAGACTGACATGGGGGAAGAGCCAGGTATTCTTAGGCAAGCAGAACTCAGTAGGCCTACGGGAAATAGTCAGCCACAGAGGTGGCAGCTGAGGTGGAACAGCTGAGGGTCCATGAGATGATGGCATCAAGGGAATCTGAGGAGATGCCTGAAGTGTTTCTGCTGTAAGATATATCTGAATTCTGTAATATGTTCTGATTTCTCAAGCCTTATGTGTTTTACTGGAACCTTAGCCTCAGCCGTAAATTTTCTTACCCTGGAAGCTCTTTATTGTTTAGATAATGCACGTTTAACTTTAGCAAAAGAATTCTTGAATTTTCTTCATTCTATTTTTTTTTTCCTAGAAGAAATCTCTTCATGATTTTGCCTGTTGTATATTCAGGCATTATTAAATGCGATTACTCTGTGAATTGCCTATTTCAGAACTCCCTTTCTAGGCCCTCGTTTGTTGTTTTCATCTTTTCACAAAAGCTGCCAAATAGGATGTCTTCCATTTCCCCATGTCTGTCCTCATTTTTCCCTGCAGTTATAAAACCCTGTTTGTTTGGTTTCTCTGTCCTTCCTGTATCTCCACCTAATGTGTTTTCTGCCAGGCTTATGCCCAAAGGGACAGAAATACACATGACATGGTAGTAGTAAGATAACCTCCATAGGTTCAAGAGTTCTTTTACTTGAGTATTTACTTGATCCCCTTTTTTATGTGCAGAAGATTTTGTTTGTTAGTACGAGCTGTGTATTTGATATTCCACATTTACTTCATTATTTATAAGATGTGATTTTTAAAACATGTAAGTAGTTTATAACATTGGAAAAATATAGATAAGTAAAAATTAAGATCACCCATTTTCACCAATACGTATAACGACTTGTAGTATTTTAATGTATTTTTCTATATATCAAAAGACTCATTTCTTAAAAAAGATCTGAACTTGATCTGTCAAAATATATGAGTTCCTTATTCTGAGAAGATAGAAGCGATGTATATTGCTGCCTTTAAGGAGCTGGCAATCTAATTGAAAAGCTATTAATAACAACATGAGAACAAAGCAAGCTACATAAAATGGAAATACTATAATTCTTATCTGCCCATTGCAAAATAGTGATATGATTTTTTAAGAAAATGTTTTCTCAAAATGCATAACAAACTTTTTTTGCTTAGCAGACATTTATGGAATACCTACTATGTGCCAAAAATTGCACTAAGTACTAGGCATAAAAAGATGTCTTGGATATTCTTCCTGCCCTCCTCTCATGCAGAGAGACAGGCTTCTTAGAAGCCATGGTTAGCTGGACCAACGAGAGGAAAAACCCTTTTAAGCACAGGACAACAGCAAATGCAAAAGAAAAATTGCTTTATAAATTATTTAATTGTCATTACTTTGAATTCTGGAAAGGGGATATGAAACTAGTAGTTTCTTTGGAAATACTTTCAAGGGCAGTATGATACTCAAGGAATAAGAGGTAAATAAATAAATTCAAAGGCTGTAGAAACTAACAGAAAAGTATCTGTTACATAAAGAATGTAAGAGAGAAGAAAATACTAACATTATTAAATAATAGCTAAAACTGATTACACTGTAAGACTAAAGCTAGTTTCATTTTCAAAAGCATATGTATAGATCATAAAATAGTGATAACTGATACAACGTCAGGAAACACTAAAAATTATTCTGGAGGGTATCTCTTATTAATGTTATGAGCCCAAGTTTCTTTGGAAAATCTAATTTGTTTTGCGTTAAAAGAAGTTCATTAATAGTGGGACTTCCCTGGTGATCCAGTGGCTAAGACTCCGAGCTCCCACTGCAGGGGTCCCTGGTTTGATCCCTGGTCAGGGAACTGGAGCCCACATGCCACAAGAAATGATTAAAGATACTGCCAGCTGCAAATAAGACATGATGCAACCAAATAAATAAATAAATACTATTTTTAAAAAAGAAGTTCATTAGCAGTGTCCATTGGTTACTGTAATATGATTTTAAAATGTCTTAAGTCTTATTAAAAAGAGCCATTGTACAAAGTGAGAAAAGTTCTATATATGCATAGTGAATATTTTTGTTTTGCTTTTCTTGTGCAGAAACAATATCTGGAAATGACTCTGAAATATATAAATATAAACAATTAAAATTGTATTTTTGATAAAAGAATTTTTAAAATATTAACTAATCTTATGAATCATTTTTCTTTCTTTCTTGAAGTGAGATACATTTGCTACACTTGTTATAATAGACTTGGAAAGGAATTTTGCAACGGATTTATGCATCTAAGAACTACCTTGTAAAATAATCTAATAAGCCATGAACATAGCATTGTTGATGTATGCTTTGGGCAGAGAGTTTTCTTTCTTTTTTTTTTTTTTTGGAGAGTTTTCAGTTGTCAGATTTCTTCTCCCCTTCCCTGTTCCCATGTTGTCTGTGTTGTACAAAAAGAAAAATCAAGAAATGAAGTAACTAAAATGCCTGGTTCTGCAGGGTGTGCTCACCATTCACTACGTTTCATTAAGATCATTAACTTTTAAAAGGCCTGAGATAAGCCAACGCTCTATCAGTGCTGATCCATCAGATATATCACATTCATTATTAATGCAATATTACCCCCATCAGCATTGGTCTTGCACTGTGTCCCTTTTCACTTGTAAAGTATCATTTGCAAGTTACCTGAAACGTTTTGCATTTATTGACCTCATGCTGGTGTCTAAATTACCTTTTCCACTTCATGTTGTCATGAGCTATTTGAGTCAACATTTTACTGCCTCATAAGTTTAACTATATAAAATAACAGAATAAAATAGATCCAAAGGAAGAACATTTTTTCCTTACTGATCATTTTATAGATAGATTTCTAAGCCAGTGATACTAATTTCTTTATTGGAACAGTATATGTACCTAATATGTACATGAGCTTTCTGTGTAGTTTATGATTGTGGTTTTATTTATATTTCCACATATATTTTCTCTGATTTTTCTCTTATTTATAGGCCTGTGGCTACTAAATTACTAGACTTTTATGGGTACTTTACTAGATTACTTCAGGGTAATAAAAGATAATTTCAGAATTCCAAATATATCATCAAAGCATTTCAAACCTGGGAGGTGGGAAAAGAAGGTGTTGATTAATTGATTGATTTTTTTCCCCATTCATTCCCTACAGTGCATTGGTTTCTGATGATTGAATAAATTGAGTCAAATAAATTGATAAAGTGAATATTTTTATTTTATAGTTTTTAAATAGTATAAGATTTCAGTACAACTTTTCTTAAATAAATAATGAAGATTTTTGTTTGGTTTTATTATAGGATGGAGTGGTTCTTGTTCATTGTAATGCAGGAGTTTCCAGGGCTGCTGCAATTATAATAGGCTTCCTAATGAATTCTGAAGAAATCTCATTTACCAGTGCTTTTTCTTTGGTGAAAAATGCAAGGCCTTCCATATGTCCCAATGCTGGCTTTCTGGAGCAGCTTCGTACATATCAAGGGGGCAAAGAAAGCAATAAATGTGACAAACTACAGGAATTAGAAGAAGCAACAGTTCCTGAGTTACATTCTAGCCAATGATGGACAACTGTACTTTCTGAGTTGGTCTCTAGAGCCACCTTCCCTCCTTTTTTGGAGAGTAAACTAGTAGAAAGCTCCTTTCCTCATGCTTTTTTTTCAAGTGGAAATAGAGGTCAATTGATCGTCCTAAACTAGGGTATAAATAAATTTTTCAATTATATCATGTTTTCTTTAGTATTATAATGTGGGATTGAATGTTTTGATTTGCTAAGGGAAAATAACAATGTATTACCAATAATTGATTTCTGTAGAAAGAAAAGGTTTACATTTAACATCTATATTAAAGCTTGAAAGATTAAATTAGTTGATTAAAACTTCTGGTACTTTTCTATGCCAGCAACTATTTCCATGAAAGAAAAAACGTGAAGTGCTATTTGATTTACTACTTCAGAAGAAGGCAAATTTCTTTGTGAAGAATTTAAGATGAAAAAACAATACCTTAAACCTCCCCAAAAAGGTAACCAAAATCTGAAGATTTATACAATACCTATGTAGTAGTTACATTATTCACAAAATTTTTATGTCCTTTTATGAACATGCACCCACTTTTCATTTTGATTTTTAAATTATATTCCATGTTTATTTTTAAACATTTTTGTGTAGCTGTGCTCTCTTACATTATTGTGAGCGTATTGTTCTTTAATTAGGTGCTAGTCTCTTACACTGTGTACGTTTTATTCTGGGTTCCTAGCATTCTGTTTTGGGATTCCATGTCATAATTTTATGAACTCCTTGAATCTGTAGGAAAGTGTTTCAAACTGAAGAATCATTTTTAAAATGTGGTCTGTTTTCTAGTTTGGTATTCTTCTTAGGGAACATATTTTTAAGGAAGGAACACTTACGGTTTTGTAAGAAATTTTGAATACATTTTTAGAAAGCCCAAAATCATTTACAATTTTATTTCTGGCCAGAGGCTTTGAATGGTTTCTTTTTTTTTTATTAAGTCTCCATGTTGGCAAGGCTAAGCTCTGTTCATTATGAATTTGCTTAAAGATATGCTTTGAATTATTCAGAATAAAATCCACTTAAAATTAATTACAATAATTAAGATGGAGTTTAAAAGCTTTCAAGTAGATTTGCATGACTTAGAAAATGTCATTGCCCTGTAGATTTTAGTAAGAAAATCCTGAGCTTTCCTTAGATACACATTAGAGAGCAAGCATTTTCCTATACATAAGTTGGAAAGTGCACATTGAACACATCTGTGCATTTGAAAAAGCAGGCTTTCTTATGCTGGCAGGAGCAAAAAGTAGAAGCGATAAATGCAAATTATGTTTTAAGATTGCTTATAGCCTGACAAGATGTCATCGTGTGCAAAGCTATGAACTTTCCATCTGTTAAGAAGCAGCCTAAGTATAATCAACCTACAGTAAGCTGTCTGAAGCCTGAAGACAGAATCCTCTTAAATATGAGACTGGTGTATAATATTGTCTTTATAGTTAATATTGCTGAGGATTTGCTGGGTAAACCTTGTCTGGTCGCATGTAAGTATTTATTTAAATACATTTTCCTTTGTTATTGTTATTTCGTTTTCAGCCATTAAATGTTGTAAACATGAAGCCTTAAATAGAACTTATTTCTATGGATAGTCTATTTTTGTCTGTAGTTATATGTTGTTGCCTGTAGTGACCTGGTTACAGTGCAAACATGTATATTCTGGCACATCTACAGAAGGGCACTGAGCATCAGTTTTGTTTTCTTTTAAATGGTAGTAGTTTGCTGTATCTAAAATAAATCGGTGAAGGGAATCCAGTCTTTTAAATAAGGGGTATTATGTGAGGCAATGATAGGTTGTACATGTAACATGTTTATTTGGCTCCCCATGAGTATGTCACTGTCATACCTAGTTATTTACAAAAAGGAGCTTTATTACTATGATTCTCTATTCCACGTACTATAGAAAAGTGAAAGTGTTAGTTGCTCAGTCGTGTCCAACTTTTTGCGACCACGTGGACTGTAGCCCACTAGGCTCCTCTGCCCATGGAATTCTCCAGGCAAGAATACTGGAGTGGGTAGCCATTTCCTTTCCGGGGGATGTTCCCAACACAGGGATTAGACTTGGGTCTCCTGCACTGCAGGCAGATTCTTTACTATCTGAGCCACAAGGGAATCCCTCACATATTATGAACAGATTTCAAATATACATCTGTTTTGAGGGAGTGACAAAACTATTTCAAGGACTTTGTGCCTCTATTTTAAAACAGATTTTCCTATTTTAGAAAGTCTCCTTCAAAGGTAAATTCTCCAAAGACTCTGGAATGTAGCAAGTATAAATCATAGTATTTTCCTTTTACCTTACACAATAAACTGGGTGAGTTAACACCTTTACAAGCAACCCACAATACATTAAAAAAAAAAAAAACAAATGTAGCACAAGGAATTATTTGATTTTTCCAGCTGACCCTAAGTAGTTGATTTTTCTGCCCAAAGCCTCCTGAACATATTTAGTTACCTGTAGTTATTTAAGACTTTAAAGCAGAAGATTTTAAGGTTTTATATTTTTATGTTACATGCAATGGTATTTACAATGAACACATTTTTGGTTTGTCTTCATTGATAAAACAGTTTAAACTTTTCTACTTCAAGTAAAACTTTAACTTACTGTTTTGTATCCATATTTATAATGTGCCCTTTATTGTTTCTGGGTATTGATATACTTTAATAAAAATAATAAATTTACTATTTCTCCCATTAGTATCTTTATTTCTTTGAGGTTATTTGTTTTAAAAGACTTATTTGCCATCAAATTCTGGATTTAAAAAATCTCATTGGCAAGACACTGAGTTAGACATTTTAGAATATAAATTAGTTTAAAGGTCTGTGGAAATTTGATGCTCCAGCCACCTCAAGAAGTGAAAAGCTAAAGTCAGTTCTTGTAATTGGCATTACTGTGGATAAATTGGCAGTGAAAATTCAATAGCATATCTTAGTACTGTAAGTCAAGAGAAGATGCTAAATTACTCTCAGATTAAACTGAGATTTACGTTCTTAGTAAAACCTTCTCTGACCACCTTATTTCAAGTGGCTCGCATCCTTAGCACTTATATCTACCTTTCCCTGTTTTATTTACTGTATATCCCTAATTGTCACCAAAATTGTATGTATTTTTCTTTATTTTGTTGCTTTTCCCATCAAAACCTGGGCTCCCCGTGAGGGCAGAGATTTTTACTATGTTGTTTGTCTGACCAGTGTGTGCCCCGTAACAGGCACTCAAACAGTTCTTGTCAGAAAGAGAGGTGGGGGGAAGGAAGGAAAAGAATTGATGCATGTTGCTGTGCCAGCTTAACAGTGCCCACTGCAGGTCATCATTCATGCCCTGGCAAGTGAACTGCAGTGCACATCTGCAGCCATGTCAGACAGTGCCTGAGAGTGACAGCAGGGAACACTAGTAATGGGTCTGGAACAGGGCCGCATAGGACCCTACACAACAGAACACATGAGTGTCCTTTTTAATTTCTGAATAATGTACTTTCTCTTTTTTGGCCATGCCCACAGCTTACAGGCTCTTAGTTCCCTGATCAGGGATTGAACCCGTGCCCCCTGCAATAGAAGAATGGAGTCCCGACCACTGGACCACCAGGAAATTCCTGCAATAATTTTCTACCAAAGTTATTTAGAAATTAAAAAGTTGATCAAACATTCAGCAAGAGTATCCAGGATATGGTATTTTGCTTTCACTCAAGATATGAAAGAAGAATGGCTTATGTGCCAATTATCCATTTATTGTCTCAGCTCCAACTCCACTCATAATTGTGTCTATAAAAAGGAAGATGGGCAATTTACATACCTTTCTCTTGACAGTGGCTGTGATGTTGAGCTTTGTCAGTAGAAGGTGCTGTGTGTTGGAGAGCCCTTTCATGGGGAAGGGTCATTTCTACTGGGCTTGGTGTGCTTTCAAGGCAGACTGCTGCAGATCAGATAGCCTCCAACGGTGCTCACAGCTTCTCCACCACCTCGTTAGTCCTGGGAGCCAGGCTTCTTCAGCACCCAGTGGCAGCAGCTTTCCTGGGTAATTCCCTGGGGTGGTTTTATAGCAGGGCTTCCCTTGTGGCTCAGCTGGTAAAGAATTTGCCTGTAATGTGGGAGACCTGGGTTCAATCCCTGGGTTGGGAAGATCCCCTGCAGAAGGGAAAGGCTACCCACTCCAGTATTCTGGCCTGGAGAATTCCATGGATTATATAGTCCATGGGGTTGCAAAGGGTCAGACACGACTGAGTGACGTGAAATACCTCCCTGCCGAAAGCTTTGCGTAGCATCCTAGAGGGTGCATTTCCAGAAAGTTCTTCCATATCTCTGCCATTCTGTGAGCCATGGCTTCACTCTGCAACAAGATCCAGATTTCAACCCTGGGAGACTTTTTCCTTAAACAGTTCCCCAGTGGTGGTGACTGTTCTTTATATCCACTCTTCCTATGCTACTGTTTAGAGCACTTTACTTCTTCCTTTCCAACCAATCCCTCATTACTCCAACCCTTTTATAGTTAATAAACTTTTATATTAAACTTTCCCACTCTTATTGTGTGGTTTATCTCCTGATGGACCTAGGCTGTCTAGCCTATAATTTACAGTCAATTATTTTCATAATTGTCCTTGTGGAGTGTTTCTGGTAGCAGGTCAAGCTATGTTACAGCCATGCACCTTATGATAATAAAGGCTCAAATGGCAATTAATGGTGTAGGAATATTTTTTGAGAGAATACTTCTGTGAATATAAACAGTGTTCTGTGTAAGAGTATAAGCACAATGACCTGATTTTGCTAATGCTTCTTGTCTACAGAGTGGTGAATTCTTCAAAGTTAAAAAGAGAGCACATAAATAGTGTAATTTGCTATTGTTCCTATGTTTTCACCCACTCTTCCCATTTGTGTATCATACCAGGAGGAGAGGGAAATTGCTTTCAGTGCTTGAACTGAATTCTCACTGCCCTCTTTGAATAGTCCAGTTGTGCTAATCAATTTGTGAATCCACTTACTAGTAGTTGTAATTACTGCTAATGCAACTTCATGAACTTAGGACGTAAATGAAGAGAGCTAATGTCTCACCACTAGTGATGTGTGTGTGTGTGATGTCTATACATACACACATATATATATTTATTTTTTGTAATAGCAAATGCTTTTGTAAGTGCTCACAAACAAAAAGTTCCCTACATTTTCTCTAGAATTGGCACACAGCTTACTATGTATAAGTTATAGCATTACTATGTATAAGTTTTAGCATTCTCCCTTTCCTCTTAAAAAAAATCTGGTATAATAATTGCCTATCTTCAATTTTATGACACTCTCACAGCATGTCTTAAATATAACTGATCTTGCTTTGAGAATATCACTAGCAGATTTTCCTAGTATTTCTTCAATATAAAAAAATGATTTTTTTTTTTCACATTCAGGGACTCCTCTGCATGTCAAATACTGTGCTAGGTGCTAGGGATATAATGATCAGCAAAACAGTCAAAAATCCTTGCCCCCATCGAGCTTGCATTCAATGTAACACCACTGTATAATAACAGACACATCTACACTCATCACTCAACCTTCTGCTGGTTAGATTTTCTTCTGTTTTGACGTTTCTGAACCATGGAGGTCTTTCTTTACTAAGGAGAGGTGGGCAAATGACCAAGGGCAGAATTTTCTAAGAATCTCCTAACACAACCACTCCTGGTTCTGCTGAAGTAAGTAGTAGCCTTAAGAAGAAACACAAAAACTCCTCCTCACCAACATCTACCTACAATAATAACATTAATTAATAATAATTACCAAAGTTTAAAGAGAATAATTTCCTAGTAATCACCAGAAAAAAATTGACTACAGATATCAATTATATATTCTATTACAGAAAAGAGCCCTAAAATATTTTAAAAACTTTTTTCCCCAATGTGCAGTTTTGATCAAGCTACAGACACATATACACATATTCCTTTATAGGCAGTGAATGTGTTTTATAACTGACTTTCAAAACACCTATAATCTTTTAAAATATTAATCAAGCTGATAACTACGGAAATAAGAGTTGATATTCTTTTACTGTTCTGTCAAGGTATGGAGTCCTTGGATGACCATATCTGTATGGGTAAACTGTTAATTAACCATCCTCACAAGAAAGTTGGAAGAATTAGTAATTTAATGTTTATAAACTTTTTGTTTCTTTGGAAGATATTGCAATTATTATTACAATAGGATTAAGTTGCAGATACTAAAGAAGTTGCAGTAATAGCACCTAGCTTAATACTAAGTATTAAATTTAAATAAAAAATTGAAGTACATTTCCAAATGATGAATAGCCTAGAAATAAAATTTTCTCACTATATAGTCCATATCCTTAGGATAGATTAAGCACTTATTTGTATCTCAAGAGGGTTTTCTTTTTCAGTAAGTACTAATATCTTCTACAATTCTCATTAATTCCAGACAAAAGAAGCATTTGTTAAAACTTTGTTTAAGAAGTACATTTTCTTTTCAGTAGAGTTAAGAAATTGGGAAATCAATAGAATTCAATTCTGTGGTCTTTTCCTATTCAGCGAGAATGAGCAGCTGTGGACCTTGTTCACAAGTGATACAGCAAGCTAGCTAACTGCTGCAGTGGCTCCTTGACATTTCATATTCTTGGTGCTGTTGAGGTTAACTCCACTCAAATCAGTTAACAGTTGGTCTTCCCTGGCAAAACTTTAGAGACTTCCCTGGTGGCTCAGATGGTAAAGCATCTGCCTACAATGCGGGAGACCGGGGTTCAATCCCTGGGTCGGGAAGATCTGGAGAAGGAAACGGCAACCCACTCCAGTATTCTCACCTGGAAAATCCCATGGATGGAGGAACCTCATAGGCTACAGTCCATGGGGGTCACAAAGAGTCGGACACGACTGAGTGACTTCACTTTGCAAAACTTTGGTCTTTTATTGCCTGTTAACTTGATATCGTCTCCCCTAATCAATGGCTCTACAATTGAATTGTATGAAAATGTGTTTTCTAAAACTGTAAAGTGCTATACTACTAGTATTATTGTTTTGTTATTTCGAATTAGGAAACATTTTTTAGTCATTCTGGACATTCTTCAGATGCTGCTGTGCTTTTTCTGTAAAATATTTGTTGGCAGTACAGGATATGTTGATCCTCCTCTGTAACACAGCCTTCCCTGATTCTGTAGCAAAGAGAAAACTAACCCTCTCCTAGCCCATAATTCAGGGCATGTCAGTATTACATGTGTATCTACAAAATTATAGAAATGAAAAAAAGATTAGTGTTTTCCAGGGGTTTAGAAGGTGGTTGCAGCCTAGGGAAGTAGGTGTGGTTATAAAAAGGCAACAGGAAAGGTGCTGGTCAAAATGTAAATATATCAATGTTGAGTATCCTAGTTGTGACATTGTACTATAGTTTGGCAAGATGTTACCACTGAGGGAAACCAGGTAAAGGGTACATAGCATCTCTCTACATTGTTTTTTACTTCCTGTGAATCCACAAACATCTCAAGATAACAAAGTTTAATTTAATAAAACTGTTAACAAAAACCTCCAAGTACCCAACTTCATGAAGCTTACAACTTAGCTGAGGGGAATAGATAATTTTAGAATTATAGAAGTATATATTTCAAATCATAATTTGTCAAGTTAAAAGGGAACGCTCTCCTAAGCGATGTTTGAGATAAGTGCTGAAAGATAAATAGGTGTTGAAGATCTTTCAGAACTGAGAGAACAAGGCATGTAAAGACCCAGGGGTGAGAAAGAGCATGACACATTGAAATGATGGGAAGAAGAATTTTGGTCTTTTAGAGCAGTAGATGGGATGGAAAAAATTTGAGCAGGAGAGCAACTAGCTCAGAATGTTATTTTTAAAAGCTCACTTCAGCTGTGCTGTGGAGTGTGGATTAAGGAGGGTAAGACTAACCAGGAAGCTAAATCTAGGTATCAGATGGTAAAGCTGGGATTTGGTGAAGGCAGCAAAAATGCAAAGAAGTGGATGCACTTGAAAGGTATTTAGGAGCTATTATTCACAGGATAGGATTGGTGTTGAAAGGATTGGTGTTTAAAGACCATGTCAAGATTTCATTCTTTAGCAACTAGATAGCTGGTGGGGCCATTCTCTGAGATAAATAATTAAATTTTACAGAAAAGATAGTAAGTTTGGCTTTTTATATTTTATTTTGAAGTGCCTTTGAGATATTAAAGTGTAGATGTCCTGTGCTGCTGCTAAGTCGCTTCAGTTGTGTCCGACTCTGTGCAACCCCATAGACGGCAGTGCACCAGGCTCCCCCGTCCCTGGGATTCTCCAGGCAAGAACACTGGAGTGGGTTGCCATTTCCTTCTCCAATGCAGGAAATTGAAAAGTGAAAGTGAAGTCGCTCAGTCGTGCCCGACTCTTCGTGACCCCATGGACTGAAGCCCACCAGGCTCCTCTGTCCATGGGATTTTCCAGGCAAGAGTACTGGAGTGGGGTGCCATTGCCTTCTCTGTAGATGTCCTATAGGCAATTGTATATGTAATTTTGGATGTCAGAGAATGATTTGGGTTGGTGATATAAATTGAGAGTCATTAGGACAATGGAGGAGAAGGCAATGGCACCCCACTCCAGTACTCTTGCCTGGAAAATCCCATGGACGGAGGAGCCTGGTTGGCTGCAGTCCATGGGGTCGCTAGGAATCAGACACGACTGAGCGACTTCACTTTCACTTTTCACTTTCATGCATTGGAGAAGGAAATGGCAACCCACTCCAGTGTTCTTGCCTGGAGAATCCCAGGGACGGGGGAGCCTGGTGGGCTGCCGTCTATGGGGTCACACAGAGTCGGACACGACTGAAGTGACTTAGCAGCAGCAGCAGCAGCAGCAGGACAATGGATGTGAATACTAATACAGAGAAAGAATTTAGAGTAAGACTAGACCATAATATTGAGCCTTGGGAACATTTCTGGGGTAGATAGGGAAGGATAAGCTAAGAAAAGAGACTTAGCCACATGGTCAGAGATGTAGGAGAGAAAGCAAGAGAGTCAAAGAAATTAGGGAGAATTTCAAAGAATGTTTACTGTGAACTAATGCTGCTAAAAGTTATATGAGATATAAAATAACAATGTCTTGGATTTAGCCTTATGGAGGTCTTTGGTGATGTTGGCAAGAGTTGTTTGGTAAATTAATGGGGGAAGAAGCCAAATAAGCTTATTAAAAGCTATGTAGTAGGCTGAGTGACATAGAAGAGCATTAGGATACATTTCAGTTATTGAATATATATTATATATTGAATATTAAATGATATTATATATCACTGAATGAATAAGTCAATACATTGTAGCTACTATAATTTCCACTATTCAGATTAAAAAATTAAGTCCTAGAGTTGTTAATGTCATATAACTATTAAGTATTTTTATTAAGTCAAGATTTGCACCTCTCCTCAACAAAATGCTACTTCTCTAAATGAAGACATTATCAAGTAGGAAAAGAGTAATTTTGTCATTGATTTTTCACTCATTTATTCACATAAACTGGGAGAGAATGTATGATCTTTGAACACTCTAGTACTGTGCTTGTGCTTAGTCGCTCAGTTGTGTCCAACTCTTTGCAACCCCGTGGACTGTAGCCCACCAGGCTTCATCTGTCCATGGGGATTCTCCAGGCCAGAACACTGGAGTGGGTAGCTTTTCCCTTCTCCAGTGGATATTCCCAACCCAGGAATTGAACTGGGGTCTCCTGCATTGCAGGTGGATTCTTTACCGTCTGAGCCACCAAGGAAGCCCAAGAATACTGGAGTGGGTAGCCTATCCCTTCTCCTTATTGCTTTAAAAAAACAATTTAACTTGGGAAAATGTCAAAATACACACAATTAGAGAATACTATAATCAATTGGCCATCAACAATTATCAACTCATGGCTTTTCTTGTTTAAAGGATTTGCTCAACTATCGTCTTCCTCCACTGCTTCTGCCCTTACTTATTACAGAGGATTATTTCAAGGAAACTCCCAGACAAAGCTTCTAAAGTAAATCCTATTTTTTTCAGTATTGTCCATTTTTCCTGCTAAAACTTCCATGGGGCTTTATAAAAATAATGTATAACACCTGAAAATTATGTTTTTTAGAATAGTTTTACATTCATAGCAAAACTGAACAATAGGTATGGAGATGTCCCACATACCTTCTGCCCTCACATATGTTTAGCCTCCTCTTTTATCAACATCTCCCACCAGAGTGTACATTTGTTGTAAGTGGTGAAACTACATTGAAACATCATTCAGTTCGGTTCAATTCAGTTCAGTCGCTCAGTCGTGTCCCACTCTTTGCGACCCCATGAATCGCAGCACACCAGGCCTCCCTGTCCATCACCAACTCCCGGAGTTCACTGAGACTCATGTCCCTTGAGCCAGTGATGCCAGCCAGCCATCTCATCCTCTGTCATCCCCTTCTCCTCCTGCCCCCAATCCCTCCCAGCATCAGTCTTTTCCAATGAGTCAACTCTTCGCATGAGGTGGCCAAAGTACTGGAGTTTCAGCTTTAGCATCATTCCTTCCAAAGAAATCCCAGGGCTGATCTCCTTCAGAATGGACTGGTTGGATCTCCTTGCAGTCCAAGGGACTCTCAAGAGTCTTCTCCAACACCACAGTTCAAAAGCATCAATTCTTCGGCGCTCAGCTTTCTTCACAGTCCAACTTTCACATTCATACATGACCACTGGAAAAACCATAGTTATCACCCCCTCGAATCCATAGTTTACATTACTTTGGATTCACACTTGGTGTTCTACATTCTTTGGGTTTGACAAACTTAAAATAACATGTATCCACCATGATAATATCATACAAAATAGTCTCACTGCCCTGAAAATCCTGTGTTCTGCCTATTCACCACTCTCTCCTATAGGTATATGTAAGTTTTGATGTTGTCTTTTTACTTCCAACAGGTGTTAGTGAGTGAGTGAGTGAAAGTCTCTTAGTGGTGTCCAACTCTTTGTGACCACATGAACTATACAGTCCGTGGAATTTTCCAGGCCAGAACACTGGAGTGGGTAGCTTTTTCCATCTCCAGGGGATCTTCCCAACCCAGGGATCAAATCTAGGTTTCCCACATTGCAGGTGGATTCTTTACCAACTGAGCCATGAGGGAAACCCCTACAGGTGTTAAGAACTATCTAATCGGTTAAAAGACAAGTGAGTCAGCTAAGCTGATACCTCTTTTGATGTTTGGCTACCCTCTTTCTGCCAGTTGTTTACTATAATGAAATCAGAAAACACTGGTAAGTTTCCAAATATAATCTTGATTTTAATTTGTAAAGATGTAGCTTTGGCCTTTACTGTTTATAGTGATCAGACAATGCAAATAACAACTAATTGATTTGCATTTTTTTTTTCTGGACAAAATCCCTATGTCTTAAACACCACAAAGCTCTTTTGGAGATCGCTTGTCCCTGGGCCCTATGAAATCATGGTCTCTCCAAATGCTTTATGTGACATCACAATCTACGTCATGGCCTGTCCATGCTACACCAGCTGCCAGAAGCTCAGATGATGGGAACATGAGTGCGACAATGTTGCCTCTCTTGGCTCTCTTTTCAAAGGTGACAAACTCTATTCTTTCCCTAAATTCTTACCAAAGGTGGATATCATTTTTCTTTGCTTCAGTGTCAAAATTCTTTGCTTTTATTTTTAAAGTAGACTAAGAGTGGAATTTAATAATTTAGGTTTATATACAAACATTGCATATTAATGACATTTATAAATAGGTCGATGAATATTAAGTGTGTATGATAGACACACGGTAGTTTGGCTGCAAATACATCAAATATATTGAAAATTAATACATTTTGAGACTTCATGTCTCAAATACATTTCTGACTTTTTAAAAATTTGTGTTTAGAAGAAAGCTGAAATGTATATGGCTGGAAACTAATCTTCAGATTGGACTCTCTGTAGCCGTAGGGATTTCACCCAAGTGCTTCAGGGGTTATTTGAAGGTGATAATTGACAGCTGAGGGGGCAAGAATCCTGAGTTAGTGGGACTTGCACTTTTCCTGTTTTTTTTTCTTCCCCTCAACCAGAGTGGGTCTGTTGTAGGTATTAAGTATCTGCCCAAAACCTTGTTAAATGAAAGAGTATTCCATATAAATCTGAAAATCAATGATCTACAAAAATAACACTTGGGTGGAATCATATGTCACTGGAAGGCAGCATTCAGAGAACCACAAATCCAGAATAGAAATAGGGAACAGGTGTTCCACTTTGACATTTTATTTACCGTGTTCAGAAAAGAAAGTAGGAAAGCAAGTATTGCAATTAAGATAATAATATCCATGTACAGAAGACTATGATGAACATGCAGTATTTCTAAAGATTGTAGTTTAACAAGAAACATAAAAAGTAAAATTGTGCTATACAATGGTATTCATTCAAGATAACCCATTTTATCTCATTTTATAGAAATTTCATTTTACCAAAAAAGGATAAACAGAACTACAAATAGGTCTTCAATTTATAATATGTATAGTGAGCACTTCTGGAAGAATTAGTGTAAAATTATTATTTTAAACATTTTAAAACATGAAAATTGCATCAAATAAGTTGTATCAGATAATTACACTTATTTATATAGTTTGTCATTAAAATTTGTTCATTCATTTACTTTTTCAACATAGTTTTATTGGAAAGTGATAGAAAAACAGAATAGAAAATATTACGATCCTGTCCTCAAGAAAATTCATCTAGTAGGGCTGAAAAGAAAACTTAAAAAACAAAAACAAGTATCTTGTAGCAAATGAGTTGCAGAAATGATGTGTTACACATTTTGAGATGAAACGATTAGCTGGCAGGGCTGGAGCAAGTTTCATGGTGGAAGAGAGCTGCCACTTACAATAACAGGAATTTGTAAATGGCGGTGGAAAGCAAAGAGATGCTGAACAGGGGTACTGCTGTGAGCAAGGAGTATAATGTGAAGATCTTTCACAAAATGTTGAAACACTTGCAAAGGGGAATAATGGGAGAATTGATTGGAGCAGAAAGCTAGGGTGAGAGAGTGAACAGACTGTTTTAAAACTGAGGTTCTCAACCACGCCTGGTGAAGGTAGGGTGACAATATATATTCCTTTTGAATCAGCAAAAGAGATGCTCCTACTGTCCTGTCTCAGTTTGTTTGGGCTGTTTGCTTCCCTGGTGGCTCGATGGTAAAGAATCTGCCTTCAATGCAGGAGGCGTGGGTTTGATCTCTGGGCTGGGAAGTTCCCCTGGAGAAGGGAATGGCTACCCACTCCAGTATTCTTGTCTGAAAAATTCCAAGGACAGAGGAGCCTGGCAGGCTACAGTCCACGGGGTTTCAAAGAGTCGGACATGACTGAAGTGACTCAGCACACACACAGTAGAATACCATAGACTCAGGGGAACATATAAACAAAAGAAATTTATTTCTTCAAAGTTCTGGAGGCTGGGAAGTCCAAGATCAAGATATGGCAGATTTGGTGTCAAGTGGGAGCCTGCTTCCTGGCTTACAGACAGCATCTTATTGCTCTATGCTCACATGACCAAAGGGATTGGGGAGCTCTCTGGATGGTTTCTTGTGTAAGAGCTCTAATCTCATTCATGAGGACTTAACCCTCATGACCTAACCACTTCCTAAAGTTCCCAGCTCCCAAATAACATCATACTGGGTGTTAGGATTTCCAACAAATAACTATGGGAACACAAATATTCAATCTATAGCAATTTCCACCCCCCAAAGGATTCTGATTTTCCTCTTGTTGCCTGGTTGAGAATGTATACAGTGTAATGGGAGACACTATTGGTTGGCATGTGCTGCACACGTGAAGCTTGTGAAGTTGAAGAAAAGGAGGCTACTGTAGGGAGTGGGAAGTTGGTGAGAGTTTTGGACAGCTGACTAGTGTGTACAAGGATGGGAGCATTGGATGGTGGTGTTTGGTGGGAGAGATTGAAGGCATGGCGTTCTTAAGAGTTGACTGCAATTGTCTAGGCATTGAGGAGAGAGAAAGAATAGGACTTGGTATCTGAATGTTTGATGGAAGGGAAAATGGAAACCAGAAAAAGCAAAACGGACGAGGCACTGTACTAAGCATATTGTTATTGTTAAGTCACTAAGTCGTGTTCGAATTTTTTGCACTCCCATGGACTGTAGCCTGCCAGGCTCCTCTGTCCATGGGATTTCCCAGGCAAGAATACTGGAGTGGGTTGCCATTTCCTTCTCCAGGAGATCTTCCTGACCCACGGATTAAACCCAACTCTCTTATGTCTCTTGCCTTGGCAGGCAGATTCTTTACCATTGAGCCAACAGGGAAGCCCGTACTAAGCATAACCACCTTTCAAAGTAGGTATTGTTTCTATTTTACAATCTAAAGAGATTTAATACAAATCAAAGTAATACAGGATTTAAGTGTATCAGTTGGACTTCGAATAAATGTCTGTATCATTTTAGACTCTAACATATTGTGATTTTGAATTTCTAAGAGGTCAATAGAAAAAGGAACAACTGGAATGGGGCTGCTTTTAGGGTAAGATGAGTTTATTTTTGAGGCTTGGTGTGCTGGTAGATTGTTCATCAAGCATCTGGGAAAGTATCAGTTGGCTTTAGAGAGAGCTGGGGTTTATAATATTGGATTTTTTTTTTTTTGCATAGACATGACAATTCACAAGGACTCCCAGAGAGAACATAAAGAATTTAAGAAGAGAGGGGACAAAGTCTTGACTATTAATAATATGTCCAGGTTAGAATAAAGTAGGATCAGGTATAGAAAAACCAGACAAAGATTAGAAAGTTATGGGATAAAATAGGAAGTGTAGCCTCACCAAAAACATGGACAACACTGTCTAGATAAAAAGATGGTCAAAGCTGTTGACTACTGCAGACGTCAAGAAGACAGGCTTAGTCTGCCCACAAGGAGAAAAATAGCTGGGGATCAGTAGTTTCATAAGATTTACATAGTAGCTAGTATGTAATGAATTAAACAACAAATGGTGAAGTTAGGGAAATAGATCATCTATGAAAATCTGTAGGCTCTAATTTTGAGATCTTGAGAAAAGGAGAGAAATGTGAGAGAAATTAGTGCATGGTAGCTAGGAGAAAGAGAAAAGACATAGGAAAGTTTCTGTGAGAGGGACAAGTAGGCATCTTTATAACTTGATAAGGAAAGAGACAGTTAAAGGGTAGAAGATTGAAAAGCAACTGAAGGAAAATGGGTTTCTTAAAGGAAAGAAAGTGTTTTAATTTGAAGAATACTAAAAATAGTAAATAATGCCTATAATCTACTACTAAAAGTTATATAAGGTAAAATAAGGGCCCTTCTTAAATCCCCTGATTTACAAACCCCTCTCCCATTCTACCTTCCCTGTTAATACTTTTGAAGGAATGTTTTCTAGATTTTTCCTTCATTTAAATAAGCGTCTCTGTCTCTGTCTCTCTGCATCTGTTCTCAGATGTATACTTTTTGTTAAGTTAAAATGAAATGATGCTATATAATGTTTTCAAATTGCTTTTTTCACATCAACCATGGAGATTTTTCTAGATCAATACATACAGTCACATATCCAATCCATTTTATTCTTTTTAACAGGTGCATAATGTTCTTTTATTTGGCTAGATCATAATTTATATTGAAATCCCTTCGTTGATGAACTTTTCTTGGTACCTTATTTCTAGAAAGGGAATTGCTGGGTGTGATGGCCTGAATAGAACCTCCAAAGATATTCACATTTTAATCTCTGGAATCTATGAATGTTACTTTATAGACATGATTATTAACTTAATCACCACAACTGGTTACCACCGTGGGAAGATTATCTTGGATTGTCTGAGTAGCCCTAAATGTGATTACAAAGGTCCTTATAAAATGGACGCAGAGGGGGATTTTACTAAATAAGAAAAAGACCATGTGATGACAGAAGCAGAGAAGTAGTGTCAGAGGTAGAAGATGCTATGCCTCTGGCTTTGAAGCAGGAGGACAGGGCCAAAAGCTAAGTGCATAATATATGGTTAGCCTTTAGAAGTTAGAAAAGCAAGGAAACAGATTCTCCCTTGGAGCCTCTTGAAGAAACCAGTCTTGTTGACACTTTGGTTTTAGTCCTATAACAATCATTTTGGATCTCTGGCCACTAGAACTATAAAATATAAATTTGTGTTGGTTTAAGCCATGAAGTTTGTAGTAATTCAGTATGACTGCATCTGAACATGATTACATCTGCAAAGACCCTATTTCCAAATAAGGTCACATTCATATGTATTGGAGGTTAGGATCTTAACATTTATTTTGGGGGAGAGAGTTCAACCCATACATAACATCTGTTAAGAAAAAGTCACTTCATCTGTAAGTGGTTTTAAGCTTTGATTTCTGGAAACTTGTCATTTGATGCTGGAATTGTTATTGCTGCTGCTGCTGCTGCTAAATCGCTTCAGTCATGTCCGACTCTGTGCGACCCCAGAGAAGGCAGCCCACCAGGCTCCCCCATCCCTGGGATTCTCCAGGCAAGAACACTGGGGTGGGTTGCCATTTCCTTCTCCAATGCGTGAAAGTGAAATGTGAAAGTGAAGTCGCTCAGTCGTGTCCGACTCCTAGCGACCCCATCGACTGCAGCGTACCAGGCTCCTCCGTCCATGGGATTTTCCAGGCAAGAGTACTGGAGTGGGGTGCCATTGCCTTCTCCGGGAATTGTTATTACCTCACCCAAATTAGAAAAATCCTGGCTGGATTTGGGATTTCAGGAAAACCCCAGAGGAAATAGGGAGGATGGTGACTATTTGCAGGATAGTGAGTTTGGTATGGATCAGAGAGCATCTCAGAATATACACATGTAGCATATGACTTTAATAAAATTAGTAAGTGAGCAAAACTAAAAAACACAGTTTTTTCCTTTTATTTCCTTTTATTAAAAATATTTTTATTTTATACTATAGTTGATTAACAATGTGTGTTAATTTCAGATGTACAGCCAACTGATTCAGTTATACATGTACATATATGAATTCCTTTTCAAATTCTTTCCTCATTTCAGTTATTACAGTGTTGAGCAGAATTCCCTGTGTTATACAGTAGGTCCTTGTTGGGTATCTGTTTTAAAACTAGCAGTGTGATGTGTCAGTCCTAAATTCCCAATTTATCGCTCCTCCCTATCCTCTCCCCTTGTTAATCATAAGTTCTCTATTTTTGTTTTGTAAATGAGTTCATTTGTATCATTTTTTTTTATTCTGCATATAAGCTATATCATATTTGTCTTTCTTAGTCTGATTTACTTCACTCACTATGATAATCTCCAGGTCCATTCATGTTGCTGCAAATGGCTAAACAACTTATTTTCACACACACATATTGATAAATACAAGGTGTTTGTGTGCGCGCTCTTCAAATAATATCTAAAGAAAAGCAGCAGCCACTCTAGTGTTGCCTGGAGAATCCCAGGGAAGGGGGAGCCTGGTGGGCTGCCGTCTACGGGGTCGCACAGAGTCAGACACGACTGAAGCGATTTAGCAGCAGCAGCAAACTCTCGCTAACTATGGAAGCGTTACAGTAACTTGTGTTACTATACGACTCAAGCACCAACAAATCAGGAGGCTCACAGTTGAGCAAGGAAGTCCCGAAATCACAACTTCCACGTTGTTTCATCACTTTACCAGAAAAATTCTTCCCGCTCAAGTAGTCCGAGAAGACTGCTGCCCTATGCCAAAATGGCAGCGCCGGCGCCACAACAGATACAGCGCATGTCTGGAAGTTACGCAATCCCATAAGGTAGCGCGGCCCCACCCGTGGGGAGAGTTTCCGCCATTTTTGAAAATCAGGAAGGTCCGGGGGTGAATACCGCTGCTGCTGTGATGGCAGCCTTTGCCGTGGAACCCCAGGCGCCCACGTTGGGTGAGTAAAAAACTGCTTTTCCTCGCTGGCACTGCGATGCACACTGTAAGCTTGGAAGCGGGCACGCTGAGAGACAGTAATCGTAGGGTCTCGTCTGCTAATTTCAAGCCTCAAAGAGCTAGCCCTTTGGCTCGCCCCCAGGTTCCAAGTCCGCCCTCTTCTCTAGGCGTCGCCACCCTGTAGCTACCAAGGGGGCTCCGGGACGCTGCGGGCTCCGAGGAAGTCGAAGAAACGGCGGTCTTGTGGTGGTGACTAAGCCGCTTGGTATACTTTCCACAAGCCAGATCCAGACCTGTCCATACCTGAGACTTCGCCGGCACGGCAGACGCTATGCTGGGTTCCCGGATCCTGTGAAGCGTTGGTGGGAAGGTCGTCACCTGTGAACACGTGGGTGGGCGGTGCCCTGGAGCGTGGTCACCTTTCGCGGCTGCTCGGTCACCTGGGCTTCTCGTTACTGCTTGATTCCAACTCCTCCCGGGATTCGCAAAAGGAATGTGTTGTTAATGGAAACTTGAGTTGTTCGATATTTAATTAACCAGGTGATGGCAACCATTCAGATATTCCCTTAATAGGAAGCCATGAGTTCGCTTCATTTTCTTTATCTTGGGAAAATGACTCTATTGTAGAGGATCTTTTCCTCTACACGTAATGATTCCAACCAGTCCATTCTAAAGATCAGTCCTGGGTGTTCTTTGGAAGGAATGATGCTAAAGGTGAAACTCCAGTACTTTGGCCACCTCATGCGAAGAGTTGACTCATTGGAAAAGACTGATGCTGGGAGGGATTGGGGGCAGGAGGAAAAGGGGACGACAGAGGATGAGATGGCAGGATGGCATCATCGACTTGATGGACGTGGGTTTGGGTGAACTCCAGGAGTTGGTGATGGACAGGGAGGCCTGGCGTGCTGCAATTCATGGGGTCGCAAAGAGTCGGACACGACTGAGCAACTGAACTGAACTGAATGATTTTAAAAAATCATTTCCGTTATATAATGGGGGCATTAAAAAAAATCTTGCGTGTCAACCTTGGATGTCGATTATTGTGTGTATGTGTCGGTTGAGTTGTGGGTTTTGTGAGAACCGTGGAATAGCTTAAAACAGAAAATAAACCATCTACTATAATAGAGATGTATTTGAAAATCGCTAAGAGTCGGACACGACTGTGCGACTTCCCTTTCACTTTTCACTTTCATGCATTGGAGAAGGAAATGGCAACCCACTCCAGTGTTCTTGCCTGGAGAATCCCAGGGATGGGGGAGCCTGGTAGGAGGCTGTCTATGGGGTTGCACAGAGTCGGACACGACTGAAGTGACTTAGCAGCAGCACCTAATGGAACACTAAAACTATGGTTACTTCGACAAACAATGCTAGCTGAGTAAGACACACCACTTAACATTTTAGGAGTAGAGACTCGGAAATTTAAGACTTGAGGATCCAACAATATAACTCTTAAGGAAAATTAGTCTGAGGGCTCGGTGGTTAGTGACAGTTTAGTTAAGAGTCCTTTGGCTCTCCTCACTTTGGTTATTTCTATTGTATCACAGTATGTATTAAGATGTGTCAAAAGTTTTTGGACTTAATTTTTAGTATACTTGCTGCTGCTGTTGTTTAGTCGCTAAGTCATGTCTGACTCTTTTTCGACCCCATGAAAGGTTCTTCTATCCATGGGATTTCCCAGGCAAGAATCCTGGAGTGGGTCGCCATTTCCTCCTCCAGGGAATTTTCCCGAGCCAGGGATCCATCCTGTGTTTCCTGCCTTGGCAGGCGATTCTTTACCACTTCGCCACTTAGGAAGCCCATATATGTTTTTTTTTTTTTTTTCTTTTGGGGCTGGGAGATGGTACCTAAAACTTTGTACTTTGAGTTTATAAATACATGTTCGTAATAGCTTTTGTTTAGACTTTTGATTTGATTTTAGTATTATGTTCTTTGGAAATATGTAGTAGTACCATGGTAACATAGTAACTAGCACTTTGAAGTAATTACAGTGTAATATAGCTCTTCACACCTATTTCAGTATTTGCTTTCTTTTCCTTTTTCATGTGCTTGCATTGTTAATATCAAGGTCTGCTATGAGAAATAAGAGGAAGAGTAATTAATTGACAGCATTTGGATAGTACTAAGCACAATTTTGAGGCAGTTAAAATTACAGTGTAGTTAATAAAGGCTGTATAAAATATCAAGTGTTTGAACTTTCTGAGTTCCATAAATCACAAATCAGCTTTGTCAGTTAATTGAAAAATTAAATTTTCATAAGCAGAAATTGCAAATTCTACATGTACACAGTAGGTTTTGGCTTTTAAGGTACTATTAGAATAATAATTGTAATAACTAATATTTGTGAGTACTGATTGTATATTAGGCACTTGAGTTAAGTGCTTTATTTGCTGGCTTTCTAATCAAAGCTGGGTGCTGTGATTATGTCCATCTTTCTGAAAAACTTGAAACCAGGTCTCTTGACTCCAGAGCTCCTGTTCTCCTTACTGTGCTATTTTGTTTTGAAATCAGAGGAAGTTATAGCTTCCTTATTTTCATAGTTGGAATAATAATATTACCTAGCCTATAAATTGTGAAAAATAATTTTGAATGGATCATCATGAAGTATCAGTTCTCCTCTTAATTGGTTTTCTGTTAGGGAGACTTATTGATTATTCCTAACTTTATTTTTTGTGTGTGTGTGTGTGCTTATTCCTAACTTTAAAATGAATGGTTTTAAAAAATTACCCAAAGCATATTTCTTAGTTGGTATGCTGTCATCACTGTTATTTCATACGTGCTTTAATGTGTGCGTAATTACATTTTTATTACAGAAATGACCATGGTTTTTGTGTATGGGGAAAGAAAAATGGGACATATAGCTAAATCTGTTGTGTCTAATTTGCTTAGACTTTATGTTGGTAGTGCATCCTGTCCTTGTTTTTGGTTGTTACATAGTAGAAACTGCCAGAAATGGAAAGAAGTTGTTCTGTATGTAGTAGGGATTTTTTTTTTTTTTTAGTCAATAAGCAAAAATTTAAAAATAAATGTTGATTCTTAAATCTATGAAATAATGTAAACATCTGTCAAATATTATTTTGTTAATGCAAAATATTTTCATATTTTTCTGGAAAAATTTTATGATTTTTAAAATAATTTAACTGTGGTTTTGTAATATTTAACAATTTTTATTAAATTCTCAAAATTGTGTATACTGGTCCTTGTATCTTTTTGTTACCTATTATTACATTGAAGTCCTTTCTCTGTATTTTATTTTCTGATTCATTTAGGATCTGAACCAATGATGCTGGGTTCACCCACGTCTCCAAAGCCAGGGGTTAATGCCCAATTCTTACCTGGATTTTTAATGGGGGATTTGCCAGCTCCAGTGACTCCACAGCCTCGATCAATTAGTGGCCCTTCCATAGGAGTAATGGAAATGAGATCACCTTTACTTGCAGGTAGGTAAATGTTTGGGCTTCCCTGGTGGCTCAGCCATAAAGAAACTGCCTGCCAATGCAGGAGATGCGGGTTGGATCCCTGGGTGGGGAAGATCCCTTGGAGAAGGAAGTGGCAACCCACTCCAGTATTCTTGCCTCGGAAATCCCATGGACAGAGGAGTCTGGCAGCCTGCAGTCCATGGGGTCTCAAAAGAGTTGGACATGACTTAGTAACTAGACGACAACAAAGGTAAATTGCTTAGTGTAGTTTTAAGTACTATCAGTACATGTACCAGAATTTTAAAAAGAGGAGTGAGGCAGCTTTCACCTTCGTCACCTAAAATTATTGAAACAGGTGTAAGCAATATAATTTACTTTAATTCTAAGAATCCCTAAAAATATGCATACTGCATTTTATTCAATCTAGCATTGATTGTAACACCATTAAGCACCACTAGGAAAGAGAAGCACTAAATATGATACACCATTTGCCATTTTTGTTAATTATTCCTATTTCGGAGATGTTAAAGTGTGTTTGGGTGGGGGAGGGGAATATGGTCATTCAGCTTCAGCTGGATTCAATTTAAAAAATTTGTCTTAATATAATAACAGCAAATATTCAGTCAAAAGAAATATAATTTGTAAATTTGTAGATATGAATTTGACTTCTAGTGTTAGTGAGTTAAGATTCTTACTCACTGTGTTTAGTGAAAGGACTTACTCCACAAACTATGCTCTGCAGTTGCCAGCACAAAATATTGTCGTGTAAACAAAACATCTAATACAGGACTCTTTTAGCAAACAAATATTTTAAAAGATAATTTGGAAATTTTGACCATGAATAGTGAGAGCTACAGAAATGGTTGAATTCCAAATGTGAGCTAATAAGTGTTTTAATAGATGTTTAAATGGAAATTCTTTTTTTAATTGTCCTTAAGGTATTATTGGGCTTCCCAGGTGGCGCTAGTGGTAAAGAACCCACCTGCCAGTGCAGGAGATGTAAGAGACTTGGGTTTGATCCCTGGGTAGGGAAGATCCACTGGAGGCGGGCATGGCCAACCCACTCCAGTATTCTTGCCTGTAGGATCCCATGGACAGAGGAGCCTGGTGGGCTACAGTCCATAGGGTGGCAAAGAGTCAGACACTACTGAAGCAACTTAGCGTGCATGCATGTGAGGTGTTATTTGTGTTAAAGTGGTTTATAATTTTTTTTTTTAAAGATCAGGGAGAATTATCATAAGTTATAACTGAAGCGATTCAGTTAGAAACATTATCTTGGACAGATTATTTATTTTTACATATTTCAAGTGTGTTATTTTATTGTTGTAGCTACCATATATTAAGTATTTATGAGCCAGGGAGTATCCTAAGCATTTTATATGTTATCTTATTCTTTTATCAGTCTTAAAGAGTAGTTGGTACTGTCTCTGTTTCTTAAAGGAGTAAACTGATGCTAAATGCGGTATAGAGCTTGCTGGAGCTCGCTGGTTAGTGACCACAGGCGGTTAAAGGTTGGGCCAGGCTCGTTCTATAGCCTGTGCTCTGGTGTGCATGGCTTTTGCTGCACCGTCTTGACTCAGACATTAGTCTTACAGAAGATGTGGGCTGCTCTACTACTTGACACTGATGATTCTCTGACCTAAGAAGGCCTCTTTGTAGCCCCCAAAGTTGATCCTTTTCCTGTATGTTTATTATGTACTTTAATAAATTTTTACTGTGAGAAACATGGGAATTTGACAGTCAAATTCCACATTAAAATATTATATTTTTTCAGGTATATACAAATTAGAGCTGTTTGGTATTCTACTTTCAAGTGAGAAATAGGATTAAATTTGATATTGAATTGTTAAGCATTTTGTAGAGAAAACAAAAGTTGTACGCATTCACTAAAAACTAACATTTCTATATAGTCCTTGTTCTGGAACCTTTTGTTCAAAGGGCAGTCTATGGATCACCAATATTGGCATCACTGGCAGCTTGTTAGAAATTCATAATCTCAGGCTCCATCCCACACGGTCTGAGACAGAACCCGAATTTTAACAAGATGCCCAAGTGACTCTGTGTATTAAGGTTTGAGAAACATTGGGAGATAGGAGTTTAAGCCTTATTTTAAAAATACTAAAGGATCTTACCAGATAGATGGAAGATTTCTTTGTTTTCTCACCTGACTATGCTGTTTGTACATTGTTAGGTGGATCACCACCACAGCCAGTTGTACCAGCTCATAAAGATAAAAGTGGAGCTCCGCCAGTTAGAAGTATATATGATGACATTTCCAGCCCAGGACTTGGATCAACACCTTTAACATCAAGAAGACAGGTGATACACATATCCTCATTTATGGCCATGCATACTCATTTCATGTTTTCATGTGGTTATACAGTGAGGGTCAGTAATTTGAAATGTTTCCCTGAAGTCTGTTTTAGTATAACTCTGTTGCATAGGAATAAGCATTAGGGACAGTTACCATAGAGTCTACAATCACTGGTAGTTTTTGTTGTGGTTGTCAGTGGTTGTTTAAAAGTTCAATATACATAGTTTTGTGACAGAACAAATGAAGATCCAGGGTTTTATCCAGATCTCAGGTACCTTGTGATGATTTGAGGTCATTATTTTTAGGGATGGTTTATTAGTATAAGACTGATGCTCTTTGGAAGGAAAATTATGACCAACCTAGATAGCATATTCAAAAGCAGAGACATTACTTTGCCAACAAAGGTCCTTCTAGTCAAGGCTATGGTTTTTCCAGTGGTCATGTATGGATGTGAGAGTTGGACTGTGAAGAAAGCTGAGTGCCAAAGAATTGATGCTTTTGAAGTATGGTGTTGGAGAAGACTCTTGAGAGTCCTTTGGACTGCAGGGAGATCCAACCAGTCCATCCTAAAGGAGATTAGTCCTAGGTGTTCTTTGGAAGGAATAATGCTAAAGCTGAAACTCCAGTACTTTGGCCACCTCATGTGAAGAATTGACTCATTGGAAAAGACTCTGATGCTGGGAGGGATTGGGGGCAGGAGGAGAAGGGCACGACAGAGGATGAGATGGCTGGATGGCATCACTGACTCGATGGACGTGAGTCTGAGTGAACTCCGGGAGTTGGTCATGGGCAGGGAGGCCTGGCGTGCTGCAATTCATGGGGTCGCAGAGAGTCGGCCACGACTGAGTGACTGAACTGAACTGAATACTCTTTTAGAGCTGTTCACTGTTTACTTATTTTACTAAAAATGCTTCCTTCTGCATGTTTATGAGTGATGGCCTAGTCTGTTCCTGTAGGTGTTCTGATGGTGATGTTAAATCTTGGCTGGTGTGGATGTAGGTGTTCTGCCAGTGTCACTTTCAGTTATGGATTGCAAGGTAGAGATTCTCTGTTTTGATGGGACTGATAGCACAAAAAAGTGTCTAATACTTATGAAATGCCTGTAGTGTACATGCCCTGATCTCATGTATTATTTCATTTAATCCTCACAATGACCCTGGGATGAATGACTCTTAGGAGCTTTATCTCATCATTGAGGAAACTAGGACACCAAAAGCCCAAGGCAGCCAGTCTGGTTGAGCCAGATTTTAAACCCAGGGAATATTGACTTTAGTGCCAGTGTTGACAAGAACGATGCTGTGCTAATACTACTATGATTAGTCTTGGTTGTCAGTTGAAAGGTAGTATTGATTTTTCTTTTAAGTAGCAAGTTTAGGACCTTTTATAGTCAAAAGTTTTCTCTCCTATTACTGTTATGCTTAGTAGGATACAGAAACAAAATGTTTCAGCTGAACTGGTAAGTTCATTGTATAAAGATACTTCTGCTGTTTGATTTGGAGGAATATTAAAGGCTTTTCTTTAAATCAAATATAGTATATTTATTGGCAAGTTTAAGAAAAGTAGAAAAATCTTTCAGTAAATTTTGATTATAGGCTTGATACACCTGGCCTACTGGGCCTATTTGTAAAGCAAAGCAAAGTTAATTCATTGTGTTAAACAGAATACTTTCTCTTACCAACACTTGTACACCTGCCCTCCTGTCCAGTGTAGTAGCTACTGGCCAAGTGTGGCTGTCGACGCTTGAAATGTGGCTAGTCCTATAATTAACTGAGATGTTGTTTTGTGGAAAGTTTTAAATCCTTCATTTTAGGTTAGAAGGATTGGTTAAGAAAAGAAGCCATTCATTACACACACAATAAACAGTTTCAATTCTTAATAAAGGCTTATTTGATTAATTTCAATATACTGCCACTAAGAGAAAAGAAATAGAAACAATAGAGAAAAGTAACTGCATACATATCACCAAATTGGGCCGAAACCCACATCCAGACTTGAATAGTGTTGGGAAGTCCAGAGGAACAGCAGTCTGGAGTCCCTTTTAGGCAAAAGAGTCCTGGGCGGTGTGTCCATTCCACGGGTGAGGTTTTTGGGGACTCCCGCTTATAGTTCCAAGCTGCAAAACAACACCATCATCCATTTGTGTGCAAAAATGCAGCTCTGGTTTTTAAGTTTTACATTGCTGTTTCTTTTACCTTATGAGTCATAAGACTTCTTAGACTTTGGGAGGCTGGCTAGGCCTCCAGGGGCTCAAGAAATTACAAATGCCACTCCCTTTCTTATCTAAAGTGCCACTTGATTTGCTGGTAACAGTTGGTGTGCTTGCTGGCAAGCACATAGCTTGGCATGGTCAGAAGTCAGTCAGAGGCCTGCTCTCCAGCTTCTGAAGCCTGAACAAGACTCCCTCCATTTTATTTATAATTTCCCTAACAGATATACATGCCTACTCTAAAACAGTTACTTGGTGTGGTTTGTGTTATGTTTGGACAGTATTGTGATAAACTTAACTAAGTCCAGAATATTCTGTTGTATTTTTCTAAAGGTTGATAGATAAATCTGATGTTTAATTTGGTATGAGGACCTCTGGCTTATAAGTTTATGCCACCTTTCATTACTCCTCTGATAATACCTGGAAAGAAAGGGAGTTTATAGTTACTGCTATGTTCAAAATGTTTAAAAATCTTGTGAGCCATAATTTGTAGAGAAAGCTTTTGACTTGAAAGTTGCTAAGAATATTATTAAAGTCCAAATGAGTTTAACCCCCGGAGACTTTGGTCAGCCTCTCTCTACTCATAAGTTCTCATTAAGAATTGAACAATGAATTTTTATCTCCTTTTAATAATCTCTTGACATTTGGTCTGGTTGCTGGGTAATAACCAGATTTTAGATTTTCTTACTTTAATCAGAATCTATTAAAAAAATTTCTCTGTTTACTTCTAGAGAAAGAGCCTTTCTCATTCTTGATTAGCTATTATTGTTTTCTATTTTGTTTATAGAAAGATTTTTCAACTACTTGAATCTTTAATTTTCTCAGATTTAAAGGAACTAGTTTTTGTTACTTTTTACTAGTAGAGGCAGAGATATGCTGTTTACTGTGTAGACTGATTTGAATCTATACTATTTCATGGTTTGTAAATGTCAATTTAGGAATACAGTTTTGCCAACTTCTGTTTTTCAGTTTGAACTTTGATGATTTGAAGAATCACCATTATATCTGTTATTTCAAATACTGTATTTTAGATACTAAAAACAAATAGCAGTGTTACTGTTAATAAAAATAGTGTCTTTTTACCTAGTTCAGCTTTTCTTATTTTAAACATTATAATATGCCAACGAGTCTGCCTTTTTAGATTAGTAGTGTTCAACTTAAAAAAAAAAATCAACAACAAAACAAGCAAACTTAGAAAGTACTCTTCAATTGTGAGCTAATAAGAGGCGTTGCCAGTACCTGGTAAACATTCAGTTGTCTGTTGAATGAAGTTCTTCAACATTTATTGTGTTTATTTTATGGTTAGAACTTTGCGTTTGACCTGAACACTTTCTTCTGTTTTTGCTTAGGCAAACATTTCAGTAATGCAGAGTCCTCTTGTTGGAGTTGTGACAACTACTCCTGGAACAGGTAAGCAATGCCTTTCAATACCAGTGACAATTTTTTACTCTTTGAATGAAGATAGTAAGACCTTTGTTGGTAATTGCCAAAATTTTGTCTTATTTTTCAAACTTGGAGACTTTCTCAAATGTCAGTAACTTTCTTTAGGAAGGAAATATTTGTATATTGGTTCTTTCCTGAACTTACAGATAAGGTTATGATATTCTACTGAAAAGCATTAAGAATTAAAAAAAATTATGTATTAGTGTCTCCTGAATTGTTAAAACTGTAATTAAAAAATAAGTTGCAATTGAGAAGAAGAGGAATGCAGACTGAATAATAAAGATGTTTTGAGAGATATTAATGCATAGCTGTAATGAATGTCATTGACTACAAATAGCCATTGATTATATCTCGTTTTTCTTTAAGGTTAATGGTATTTCTGTCACTGTCAGCATCATCATAAGCACAGCTTTTCCAACATATTTATGTATTTATATTTATAATCTATCAAATGTTCATTCAGCAAATACTTGGCATACAATCATGTACTAGGCCCTGGGAAACTGAAAAAAATAGATAATCTTTGCCTTTATGGAGCTTACATTTACTTATGAAATTTACATTTATAAGTAAAGTAAATAGTTTGTTAGAAGGTAGTATATTTTGTGGAGGAAAATTAAGCAGCAAAGGGAAGTAGGAGATAAGGGCTTATATAACTAAGGTAGCGTATTAGTTTTCTTTTGCTGCCGTAATATATTACCATAAACTTAAAAGTGGTTTAAATGATTCAGTGTATTATTTTTACAGTTCTGGAGGTGAGAAATCTGAAATGGGTCTCAATGGGCTAAAATCAAGGCATTGGTAGCCCATGTTAATTTATAGAGGCTCTGGGGAAGAATCTGTTTTCTGCCTTTTCCATCTTCTAAAGGCTGCCCACATTTCTTTCTGGTCCTCTTCCTCCATCTTTAAAGCCAGTAACATTGTATCTTTCTGATCATTCTGCTTCATGTCAAGTCTTGCTCTTTCTCTTTTAAGGACCCTGGTGAAGACTTCCAGCCCTTCTGGATAGTCAGGATAATCTCCCTTTTGTAATGTCATCTGATTAGCAATATTAACATCTGCAGTCCTAATTTTCCTTTACCATGTAATGTAAGATTCCTAGGTTTTAGGGATAAGGACATGGACATCTGGGGTGGGAGGGCATTATTCTTACTACAAATAGTTATGGAAAACTAACATTTGCTCAAAAATGTTTAGGGAAAGTTTTCTAAACAGAGGAAGAAGCAAGTACAAAGGCACTGAGGTGGGATTGTGTCTGGAGTGTTCAAATACGTGTCAAGAAGTTCGTGTGAAATGGAGTGAGGGAGGGGTGAATAATAGGAGATGAGGCCAGAGAGGTAATGGGGGTTATTGTATTAATAGCACTTGGTCTTTACCCAGAAAAGGTAGAAAAAAATAGGATGAGACTGCCCCTGTGATGTGAATAGACTTTGGAGTAAGGGACAGGGTGGAAGCAAGGAGATCAGATAGTTGGCTACTACCTTAACCCAGGTGAGAGATGGGGGTGGCTTAGACATAAAACAGGACAGGAAAGGAGGAAAAGAGAAGCAACAGCAGAAACAGATGAAATGAAAGAAGCAATAGCAAGACAGTAGATTTAAAAGAACTGAATGGACAATTATGTAAACGAAATGTGCTAAACACTCCTGTTTAAAGGCAAAATGGTTGACAAAGTAATACCCAGTGACAAACAGATCTTTTTATCCTCCAGATCTTGATTTCTTCAAGCAGTGTGTGAGCCATCACTGGCAGTGTTCTTTAAAGTATAGATTTCTACTACTGGTTTGTCCAATGCTATTTCTACCATGTTCCTCAAAGTTCTTCCAGCCTCCACCCACTGCCCTATTCTAACGGTATGTCCACACTTAGAGGTATTACAGCAGCATTCTACTTGGTACCAGAATCTGTATTTTTAAAAAACTTTTGCTGTAACAAATTATCACAAACTTAATGGCTTAAAACAACACACGTTTATTATCTCATAGTTTCTGTGGTCAGATGTCTCGGGCAGAGCTTGATTCTTTAGAGCTCAGATGTTAGCAAGGCTCTGTTCTTTTCTGGAAACTGTGGATGAATCTGCATCCAGGTCGTTGGCCAAATTCAGTTGCATTCAGTTGGAGGACTGAAGTCTCTGTTTCTTTACCAGCTGTCGCCAGAGGTTATTTTCAGCGTCTAGAGGCTGCCCTTGTTCTTTGGCTTCTGGTTTTCTTTCTGTCTTCAAAAGCCGCAATGGCAGATCAAGTCTTTTTATATGCTTTGAGTCTCTCTGACCTCTCTGTTCTCTTGTAGTTCTGATTTGACTTTTCTGCCATCTGCTGCTGTTAAGGGATCATTTGATTCCTTTGGTTCATTGCAGTAGTCCACAGTAGTTCTTTATTTTAAGATCAGCTGATAAATAACCTAATTCTATCTGTAAAATCCCTTCACAGCAATACTTGGATTAGAGTTTGGTTGAATTACCAACCAATAAAACTGGGGGACAGAAACTTTGGGGTGATGACTTTAGATTTCCATCACATATCATGGTGAAAAATCTAGGATGTCACCTCTATTTCAGTTACATACTTGAGGTGAAATGTTGTAGGGGAATTAGTTCAGGTTTTAGCCGTCTTAATCTGATCAAACAAATAGGTAGGTGACAGTGCTTTGTTGTGTGATAATACCTTGCTACTTGACTGTTTGCTATAATAGTGATTGTTTGGCTGAGTCAGTAAACGACTCCAGAGACTTTGGAAATGCAAAAGCACGTAATTTAAGTAATGTGTTATATGTTTTAAAGCATTTCTTAGTTGTCTAAAAACATACATTATAATATTCTTATTGCTGTCGTGTAGAAGAGTACAGGCTTAAAGCTAATTAAACTTCCTTTTGTTAATCTTTTTTTTCTAATACTGTAACTTCTATGAGTTTCTTGTAATTTTAGAAACCATATGTGAAAATATAAAAACTGTGATAGGAAAATATCCCTGTCATAAAATTGGCCACTGGGAGCCACAGCTGCTTCTCCTTTAAGTTTAAAGAATTTATGTATAGAAAGTCTTAATGGGACATAAGTGAAAAAGAATGCTTCTTCTTGAAAAAGAATATTTTGAAAACATGTTGTAGGCATGAGGACTATGATGCATGGTCGATACTAAAGAAGAAATTGAATAAAAGAGTTGAAAAAATTGAGGAAGAATTTGTAGACTTTCGTTTTTTAAACTCTTACATTTAATGTTAAATACATGAAAACTTCTATAATTTGTAAATTTTAACTTTCGGAGGTTGACAGCTTTTATAAAGAGACATCACAGGACTTAATGATATGAATTGCTGGTTTATGCTGAGGTCTTTCGGAGAAGGCACTGGCACCCCACTCCAGTACCCTTGCCTGGAATATCCCATGGATGGAGGAGCCTGGTACGCTACAGTCCATGGGGTTGCTAAGAGTCGGACACAACTGAGCGACTTCCCTTTCACTTTTCACTTTCATGCATTGGAGAAGGAAATGGCAACCCACTCCAGTGTTCTTGCCTGGAGAATCCCAGGGACGGGGGAGCCTGGTGGGCTGCCGTCTATGGGGTCGCACAGGGTTGGACACGACTGAAGTGACTTAGCATGGCATTGTATACATGAGTTTAAAGCTCCAGGAGTTGGTGATGGACAGGGAGGCCTGGCGTGCTGCAGTCCATGAGGTTGCAAAGAATCGGACATGACTGAGCGACTGAACTGAACTGAACTTGTATCTAATAAGGAGATTTTGGTTAGTTTTTAATTCTATGCTGCTGCTGCTGCTGCTAAGTCACTTCAGTCGTGTCCGACTCAGTGCAACCCCAGAGACGGCAGCCCACCAGGCTCCCCCAACCCTGGAATTCTCCAGGCAAGAACACTGGAGTGGGTTGCCATTTCCTTCTCCAATGCATGAAAGTGGAAAGTGAAAGTGAAGTCACTCATTCGTGTCCGACTCTTAGCAACCCCATGGACTGCAGCCAACCAGGCTCCTCCATCCATGGGATTTTCCAGGCAAGAGTACTGGAGTGGGGTGCCATTGCCTTCTCCGTTTAATTCTATAACTGAGGTTAAAAATCTCTTTTAAAATCTTATTTCTGGTGCAGGAAAACCTTGGTCATACAACAAAGTAGGTAATCAAGATTAAAGAATTTCAGAAACTTTTTAATCATTATTGCCTCTGGTAAAGAATACTGAATGTTTGCCCTATCTTTCCCCATCCTCACAGGTCAGTTTTCTTCTGCTGCTATTTAAGTGTTCCTCTATTTTTCATCCTATTTTTAATTAAAATTTTTTTTTTACTTCAGAAGTTCTTTCATTTACTTGTCAGCCTTTGCAAGTAGTATAGCATTTATATGTACTGAGCTAATTGTGTTAGCATACTGTTAACAGATTAAGTATGATGTTTAGATTATAGCCATTTTTGGCTGCCTTTGTTGATGCCAGGAACTCAATTCAAATAGTGTTCCTAGAAGAGCAGATAAAGGACTAGTTTTTCTGTGAGTAGCTTTTCCCTGACACTTCTTTTTCTGATCTGGGTTAGCTGTTCCTTGAGTGTGAGCCTGTAGAACTCTCTCTGCTAGGCTCTTATCTTACTCCATTACTGGGTTATGATCTTTAGGACAGAGATTCCTTCTGTATACCTTCATTGTTTACCTGTCACAGACCTGGGTATAAAGGGACATCAGTAAATGTTGGTTGACTGAATGGATTGATGGATGTAAGTTGTAGTGAGTTGAATGGTGGCCCCCAAAATGACATGTTCACATTCTAACTCCTGGAACCCTGAGTACTGCTTTTTGTGGCCAAAACATATTAATTTAAGGATCTTGAGAGGGGTATCTCTCAAGGAGAGTGGACAGTTAAGGAGAGAGGAAAAGAGGGGAAGATAATCCTGGTTATTACCTGGATGCAAGTGCGCCCTAAATCCAATCACAAGTGTTCTTAGTGGCACAGAGAAATTTGGCACAGACAGGAGAGATACACAGAGAAGATGATATGAAGTGAGGCAAACATTGAAGTATTGTAGCATGAAACTAAATAAATTTTAGTGATTAATTTTAAAAAGTTAACGCCACAGGCAGAAAAATGGTCCCCCAAAGATGTCTGTGTCCTAATACCCAGGAGTTGTGAATATGTTACATTACATGGTAAAGAGAAATTAAGGATGCTATGGAATTAAGATTGCTAATCATCTCATCTTACACAAGAAGGTTATGCTGGACTAATAGAGTGAACCCAACAGAATCACAAGGGTTCTTAAATGGCGAGGACCTTTGTGTTCTCTAACACAAAAGTCACCAGCATCTCTGGAAGCTACAGGAGCCAGCAGGCAAGGAATTCTTTGATTGCTGGCCTTCAGCAGGTGTTAGAGTCTGCTGAAAACTTGTTCTTAGACTTCTGGTTTCCAGAACTTTAAGAGAGAATACATTTCTGCTGTTTTAAGCCACTCAGTTCGTGGTAGTTTGTTACAGCAGACAGAGGAAACTCCTATATGTATATAGTGTTTTGAGGCAATGACATCCCAACACTGATGATTGGAATATTTGTGTCCAACTTGGCGTGGCATAGTTTTTCTTTCATATATTGAGTAAAAATTAGCCTTAATCTAGATTATATTAGTTTCTTATTGCTGCTGACACAGATTATAGTGGTTTCAAATAACTCATTTATTACTTTAAAATTCTGGAAGTCAGAAGTCTGGAATAGGTCTTAGTGGGCTAAAGTCAGAGTATTAATAGGACTCCATTCTTTTGTGGAGGTGCTAGGGGAGAATCTTGTTTTCTTGTCTTTTCCAGCTTTTAGAACTGCCCATATTTCTTGGCTCATGCATTCTTACCAACTTCAAAGCCTGCAGTGGTTAGTTGAGCCTTTATTTCACATCATTTGTTTCCCCTTGTAATTTAAGGACCTTTGTGATTCTGTTGGGTTCATTCTATTAGTCCAGCATAATCTTCTTGTGTAAGATGAGATGATTAGCAATCTTAATTCCATAGCATCCTTAATTTCTCTTTACCATGTAAATGTAACATATTCACAACTCCTGGGTATTAGGACACAGACCTCTTTGGGGGACCATTTTTCTGCCTGTGGCATTAACTTTTTAAATTAATCACCAAAATTTATTTAGTTTCATGGCAAAGTAGCCATAGTACCATTGATTGGTCTCTAATTTTAGTGGGGTAATATCTTATGTTTTAGTCAAAGTAATAATTGCAGATTGTTTAAAAATAGCACATAGTACTTAGATGCAGTACTATAATGAAATGCTGCAGTCTTTAGCTTTATTCCTCCAGAACTAGCCTGTCCAGATCTTAGAGCTATTCCTTTTGGAATTTAGCTTCCCTTACCTGAATAAGTTGCTGTATTAGCTATCTGTTGTCACTATGACATATTACCACAAGTTCAGTGACTTAAAACAGTTTGGATTTATTTTCTTGTAGTTCTAGAAGTCAGAAGTCCAAAGTCAGTTTCATTGAGCTACAGTCAAGGTGTTGGTAAGACTGGTTACCTTCTGGAGGCCCTAGAGAGGATCCATTCCCCTGCTTTTTGGTTTTGTGTTTTCCAGTTTCTGGTGGTTACCTATGTTCTTTGGATTGTGGTCCCTTCTTTCAACTTAAAAGTGTACCGTATCACTCCAGTCTTTTTCCATCATCACATCACATCTCTTGTGAGGATACTGCGGGATGTATTGGGGGTCCGCCTGAATAATCTTCCATAGTCTTCCCATCTCAGGATCCTTAATCCTAAATGCATAATCTCTTTTGCTATGTAAAGTAACATTCACACGTTCTGGGGATTAGGATGTAGCCATCCTGGAGGGCCATTACTTAGTTGGCTGTATATAATTATATTGCTAATTCTTGATTTTCATTTTTAAAGTTGCTATATTTATCTTAAGGTAATTGATAATTATCTCCCCTGCATTATCTGAATATAATTGAAATATATCAAACTTTATTCCTTTGTCAGTGTTTTATATTACTATGATTATATAAGTGCTGTTTAGTGTTGCATCAAGTAGTATATTATAATTTATCCTTCCTGTAAAATTTTAATTTTTCATAATGTTTCTTTTTTCCATTTGTCTAATTTTCTATGTGCCATTTGCTTCCTTTAAGCAACTGTTCTAATGCTGTGTCTTTTTAAAAATGCTCATAGTTTCATTTTTGTTTGTTTTAAACTGAGAACGTCTAATTCTCAGCTTCTCTTCTGGCTGTTTCCTATATTAGCTTGGTGTACAGCTCTTATCTCAGGATTTGCCTTAGCAAGTTTCTAGAGTTGCTCTATTTTTCCTAGTTAACATGTTTTCTTAGTTTATTTTCTCATTTTGGTGAAGGACATATTTGAGTACCTTTCTAGGAAAACTTACATGGGAAATAAACTTTAAGACCTTGAGTTTGAAATGCTTTTTACCTTCCTTGTAAGTGGGTTGCTTGTTTGGCCAAGTATAGAGTTCTAGATTGGAATTTTGGAGGCATCATTCCTTTGTCTTCTGGCTTCCAGTGTTCTGCAGAAGTCAGACACAGTGATGGTTCCTAAGCTGTTGTAGGGGCTTGGTTTCAAAAAATTTAAGGTCTCTGTATGGTTAGTGTTTTCAGTTTCACAAATCTGCCCTGGTCTGGGACTTTATCTTTCTGGGGAGTTGGTGGATCCTTTAAATCAAGACACTTAGCCTGGGTTTTGGCAAACTTCCTTATATTTGATAATAGCTTTCCCACTGTTTTCTGTGTTCTCTATCTCTCTGGAATTTCTTCTGTGTGTGAGTGCTGCAGAGATTTCTAAATTTCTACTTTTTCTATGTTAGAGTGTCTTGTATATCTGTATTATACTTTCTGAAAGATGTCCATAATCTCAATTTCCAGTGCATCTAATAATTTATTTTGCTATTTTAATATTCAATGATCTTTTTTGCTGCTGTTCTCTTAAAGTATTTAAAATGTAGCATCCTGTCTTGTTTCATGGTTAAAATAACTTACCAGTGAAGTTCACCTTGGACTTTTATTCCTGTTCATACTGTCTGTTTCCTTCTAGATCTTTTTTTTTTCCCTCTCTCCTTTTTCTTTTTTTTTTTTACTCTTATACCTTTTCTTAGTGAAGGCATATATATTGAATGAGGCACTAAATAGCTACTTGGAGTCTGTGTGTGTGTGTGTTGACAATGGTAGGAAGGGGGAAATTAGTGGAGAGAGGTTATTCTGCCTCTTTTTGGGCTTTGCTATAGGAGCATTGGACAGTTAGATAAATTTTTGTTGGAAAAATATCTGATTTCAGTATATATAGGTCCTTTCTCTTAAATTTCCCAAAGAAAAATTCTTTAATATTCGGTATTAATGTCTAAGCTGCTGTTCTGAATGTAGAAAGGGAGAAGTCTTCTTTTCAATATGCAGATTTTCGCTTAGTCTCCTATATAGTTATTCTCCACTGTGACTGGGACCCACCTGCTGCTGCTGCTGCTAAGTCACTGCAGTCATGTCCAACTCTGTGCGACCCCATAGACGGCAGCCGACCAGGCTCCCCCATCCCTGGGATTTTCCAGGCAAGTGTACTGGAGTGGGGTGCCATAGTCCTGAGGTATTGACGTTTCTTTTCCTTGGGGACTAACACCTTGGTGTTTTGGGGGTGGAGTAGCTGCACAAGATGAGGAAGGCCTTGCCTTTTCATCCCTTATTATATACTCTCTTAAACTAGTTTTCCTTGATTTCAACCAGGAGTCTGTTTCACACCTTCTGTGGTCTCCAAAAGCTTGGACTTCCCAGAGTGATTGTCATTAGGTACCTGACAAATGCTGGAGATGAATACTGGTGTTCAGTTCGTTGTACTATTTTGGATATTGTTATAGTCATCCGGGTACAATGCGTTTGTCAAACTGCAAGTCTGAGCATACAGTCCCTGCAAGACTGCTGTATCTTCAGGTGCCGACTGTAAGTTTAGGGGTCCCCAGGGCCACTTTCATTTCAGACTTGCTGGCTGCAAATTCAGGCTTTCCCAAGCCCACTCTAAGGTCTGATAATTCACTAGACAGATTGAGGATCCACTGAAAGTGCAATACTTACAGTTAGTTTTATTATAGAAAAGATACAGATGAGAACCTTCTAAAGAAAGAGCTACGTAGGCTGAAGTCTGGGACTGTTCCAAGCAAGAGCCGTGACGTGTTATCCTCTTGGCGTTGACACATGCACTATGCCCAGAGTATTGGCAAGCAGGGAAGCTCACGGAGCCTCCATGCCTTGAGTTTCCATTGGAGTTTCATCACATAAAAATGATTGCATCGTCGATCAAGTGGCTAAACTCAATCTCCATCCCTTCTTCTGCCCAGAGGTGACCTTTAACGTGAATGGTCTTTATGGGTGGTCATTATGGCATGACCTACTTCACTAAAAGTCACCTTGTTAGCATGAACTGTCAGGCTCACTTGAGGTTGAGGGGCCTTCCACAAATAACAGAAACACTCTCCTGGCTGGGGAAATTTCCTGGGGTATAGGGGTTATCTCCCAGGAACCTGGAAAGGCCAAACATCTCTTTGGACTGAGACCAAATTCTTTTTATATGTTGTGCTACATTGTTTCATGCGAAGAAGGTAACAGCACTGCCAGGGACCTCTTTTTCTCCCAAGTTTCATATCCCATGTATCTATTTAAAATTTCCCACTCTTTCTGTCTCTTACTTTCATTTAGGTTAGTGGTCTGTTTTGAAATAATGGAATCTGGTCTTTAATTGAAGACATTTTCATAAAAGGTAATAAGTTCTTTTGCCTTCCACTTCCAGTCTGATCTTAAGACTGTTTGAGTAATGATTTACCAAGGGAGACACAATTTGATGTGGTTTGATAAGCACACTTTTTCATTTTATAAAGCATTGCTTGCAGGTACCAGAAGTCTGATTGAAAGGAAGTAAAATTACTGGACCAATGAAACAGTAACAAGGTGGGGGGCAATTATGCTAAAGTTATGTACATAGTTTTAGATTATGTATAAGTGATTTATGTTTTTCAGAGTAGTTGATGGGGCAAAAATTAGATTGCTTATTTGAGACTTAATTTTGATTTGTTTTATTTTTAAAGGTCATAATGGTTGTCTTATTTTATCCTTCATTTAATTTCTTCCTTGAAGGTTATTACATGATATAGCAAAGCTAAATTGTACCTTCTTAATGGTAATACAGGACATAAAATTTTTGAATTGGCTTTAGATTTTATACTAAAATGCCTTTTTACCATCTCTTTTATTGTGTTAAAGCCATGTCTTTGTAATAAAAACTAAACTTATTTAAGGTTATCTTTTGTTTTCTACTCTGGAAAAGTGTTAGGGATTCCTCCCAATAGTTTATTTAGGTCTTCCCTGCCTGTAGTACTCTAGGGAGTATGTTGGAGGCAGAGGGTAAGGGAGGGGTGATATTTAACAAATCAGTTCTATGTGGTATATCCTTTCACTAATCAATTCTGTGTGGTGCATTCCTAAAATCTCATGTGATTGTTGAGAGCCTGCGAGGGCCAGGGAGCCATGGCAAAATGGATCCAGTTAGAGCCCCCATTAATCTTAATCATTCCACTCTTTGACCCTGTTCTATTTGCTTTCTTGTTCTTATACCAACCCCCCTCCCCAGTCGGTAAAGAATCTGCCTGCAATGCTGGAGACCTGGGTTCGATTCCCGGGTCGGAAATATCCCCTGGAGAAGGAAATGGCAACCCACTCCAGTATTCTTGCCGGAAGAATCCCATGGACAGAGGAGCCTGGCAGGCTCCAGTCCATGGCGTTGCAAGACTCGGACACGACTGAGCGCACTGTCTGTCTGTGTGCTTCTCTGTATTTCCTAGCAGGAAAGTTGGTAGGTTGATTAGCTCACTTATTAAAGTAGGGTGTCTCATTTTAAATCAGGCTTATTTTAGAAATATTTTATACCTATTAAATGCCTCTGTGATGATGAAGAAAAGAATAATTGCTAGGAAAAAGAAAAGTTACCAAATGTATTTTAGCATCCTCTGCAGTTTAACATTCTTTAAGTTATTTACTTTGTATTGTCTCTCTTAAGCATGAATTTAATTTTAAAATTAGGCACATCTGTAGACTGAACCATGTAATATACTAGAATTCCATGTCCTTCTTGGATATCCTTTTGTTTTCTCTAGAGTTAATAATAACTGTTCCATACCTTCTTTTGCTTGATTACTGTTGTAAAAATATTTAAATATTTGTAAAGTTTCTGGTTGCTAAATTGTTTTTAGCCTGATTTCTTGACAACTGAACATAAGAAAATCAGTTTTGAGCATCTCTTATTTTCTAGTAGGGGCTAGGATAGTGTTTTGATTAAATAGATTTCTTAATTAGCCTAGCAGATCTGAGGTGATCTGAAATTATTTACTTTTTTCCATAAGGAAAGGCTATATTAATGTGTTAAATTAGATTAATTCTGGTTGCTAAACTTGAGTCCAGATGATGTAAGGGAATTCATGTTGCATGGCATAAAGAATTAAGAACTTTGAAATTTGTAAATGGTCATATTTTTCCTCTTTAGTTAAATCACATTGTTACATTGCAGTTTTTACTTTATTGATGCCTTTGACTTTTAATTCTGTTGAGGCTGTAGTTTTGGTTTGATACTGCTTGGAGGCAAGAGAATGGAGATCATTCTTGGAAGTCTTTTATTTTAGATTTGACTCTGAATATGTTTGTGCTGTTGATGCAAAATAATAATTGTACCAAGTACATCATTCATAGTATTGAATTTATATCTTGTTAAAATAGTTAACTTTTGTGAGTTCTTATCTATCTAATGTTCCATTTGATTCTTGAAGTAATGTTTAAGTCTACTGTTACAGGTTAATTGATGGATATAATATAATAGAGGGAAACTAACATTACAGAATTATTGAGCTATAATTGACAGTCAAGTTTAATTGTATACTATGTGCTGATTTGCTACACTGATATATTACAAAATGATCCTAGTGTTCACTGACACTTTTCATCATATTACTTAATTACCGTTTCTTTTTCTTTTTTTTTTGTGGTGAGAAAACTCTATTCTCTTAGCAGCTTTTAAGTATGTAATCTGGTATTATTAGTGATAATCAGCATGCTGTACTTAAATCCCCAGAGCTTATTCAACTGTACCCTTTGACCAGAACAACTCCCCTTATCCCCTATCCCCAAGTCCCTGGTAACCACTGCTGTGAGTTCTGCGCTATTACACTCCCATATAAATGGGGTGATACAGTATTGGTCTGACTTCTTTCACTTACCATCTTGAATGTCACGCACTCAAGGTCCATCCATATTGTCGCAAATGGCAGGACTTCGTTCTTTTAAATGGCTGACTGACATTTCGTTGGACTTACGGAGCGCATCTTTATCCATCTATCTACTGATGGACCTTTATTTTGTATCCGTATCTTGGCTGTTGTGAATAGTGCTTCAGTGAACGTGGGAGTGTAGATATCTGAGATCCTGCTTTCATTTTCCTGGGCTATATGCTCAGAAGTGGGATTGTTGGATTATATGTAGCTCTATTTTTAATTTTTTTGAGAACCCTCTATACTGTTTTTCATAGTGTGTGTACCAACTTGTATTCCCACCAGCAGTGTATAAGGATTCCCTTTTCTCCAAGTCCTTATCCTTATCTCTCTTTTTTTTTAAATGATAGCCATTGATGAATAGCCATGAGATATCTCATTCTGGTTTTGATTTGCATTTTCCTAATGATTAGTGATATTGAGCACCTGTCTTTGTACCTGTGGACATTTGTATGTCTTTGGGAAAATGTCTGTTGAGTTCCTCTTTCCATTTTTTTTTTTAATTGGATTGGTTTTGTTTTGTTTGCTTTTTGCTGTTGAATTGTATGAGTTCCTTATGTATTTTGGAATATGTATCTGCATATATATTCCTTATCACTCTCCTCTGCATTATGATTTTTTTCTTACAGGATTTTGTTTTCTAACATACTAGGTATTTGCTTGTTTCTCTTCCATGAGAAATTAAGCACTGTTAGAGATTTTTTTCCCTCCCTTTGGTCTAACTTGGTCACTTTTTTTATCTTTAATACCTGGAATGATCCTTAGTGTACATTTAAAGTCTCTGCTTCTCAGAAATAAGTGGTCTTAATAGGACAGAGCTTCTGAAATAAAATGAACATGTAAAGTGTTTAGCTTGACATGTTGGACATGAAGCACTCATTAATTGTAGTTGTTGAAGGATAAGAAAAGAAAAAATAGAATCAGACATTTCAGATAGAAATATCCTGAATAAGAGAAAACTGCATTCACATCTTAGGGACTAGGGTAGTACTATTTAGGAGCACACTGGAAAAATAAGGTTGGAAGTATATTGATCCTTTTGAATTGTGGTGTTGGAGAAGACTTTTGAGAGTCCCTTGGACCGCAAGGAGCTCCAACCAGTCCATCCTAAGGGAAATCGGTCCTGGGTGTTCATTGGAAGGACTGATGTTGAAGCTGAAACTCCAATACTTTGGCCACTTGATGCAAAGAGCTGACTCATTGGAAAAGACCCTGATGCTGGGAAAGATTGAGGGCAGGAGGAGAAGGGGATGTCAGAGGATGAGATGGTTGGATGGCATTACTGACTCGATGGACATGGGTTTGGGTGGACTCCAGGAGTTGGTGATAGACAGGGAGGCCTAGCATACCTCCTTCATGGGGTCACTGAGCAGATATGACTGAACGACTGAACTGAACTGAACTGATATTGTGGAGACCAAGGTGTTTGGATTTTGTACTGTCTAATGAGAAGTAATTGAGTATTTTTAAGGCAGAGGTGCCATAATGAAAGTGGTGGGTTTGGAAGATGAGTCCAACAGAAGTCCTTGAGGTTGACTGGAGATCCTTCTGGTGTAGGTTTAACTGGAAATTAATAAAACATTTAGAAATTTGTAATAAAAAATAAATTTGCAAAGTCATAAGTTACACTCAAATTTTAATGGTTTCCTCTCATTGTATCTGAACTGTTCAGTTCAGTCGCTCAGTCATGTCCAACTCTTTGCGACCCCATGAATCACAGCATGCCAGGCCTCCCTGTCCATCACCAACTCCCGGGGTTCACCCAGACTCATGTCCATCGAGTCAGTGATGCCATCCAGCCATCTCATCCTCTGTCGTCCCCTTCTCCTCCTGCCCCCAATCCCTCCCAGCATCAGAGTCTTTCCCAATGAGTCAACTCTTCACATGAGGTGGCCAAAGTACTGGAGTTTCATCTTTAGCATCATTCCTTCCAAAGAAATCCCAGGGCTGATCTCCTTCAGAATAATTATGATTTGGGTACAGCGTATATTTTGAATTATTTATGGAATTGCCAACTTTTAATATACTTTTCCATTTAAAACAAAAACTTTAATTTAAAATAAACCAAAATGTTTATATTGGTAACTAACTTACTAAATATACTAATATAGGGCAAAGTGTGTTTAGTCCTGCAAACATTGGTCAACCCCGAAAGACAACGTTATCTCCTGCCCAGTTGGATCCTTTTTATACTCAAGGAGATTCTCTGACATCTGAAGATCACCTTGATGACACTTGGGTGACTGTGTTCGGGTAAGGTTTCTAGATAATTTACCTTTAAAACAACAATGTTTTCTGATGAATATTATCAAGTATATTTAAAAAAACTAAAATAGTTGCACAGCAGATACTCATTTATCTACCTAGATTCACCTAAATTCATCTTTTTTGTTATTGTTGGTACATTTCAGGGCAAGTTGCAGACATCAATATATATCACCTTGACATTTCTTCTCTTCTTCTCTTGACATTTCTTTCCCTTCTCCGGGGGATCTTCCCAACCCAGGCATCGAACCCAGGTCTCCCGCATTGCAGGCAGGTTCTTTACCACCTGAGCCACAAGGGAAGCCCTTGACATTTCAGCATGTGTATTGCTTTTTGATTTTTAATAGTTTTTCCATCATTTTTCTGTTTGTCTTTTCTTAAATTATTTTCTCTTCAGCATATTTGCTGAATATTGGAAGCGGGTTGAACCACTAGACTTAGAAAGCCCCTTCCTTTGTTGAAATTGTGTCTGTGTTTATATTGGACTTTACCAGTTTTGAACTAACAAGTTGAATTGTATTTGTATATATATGCATACTATGTCACAGGATTGGTACTTACTAATTCTAGAATACCGAACGTTAATAGAAACTGTGCATGACAGTCCTGGATGCATTTGAATAGGTTTTTAGATCCAAAAAAAGCACTTTAAGGCATCTTAGAAATCATACTGCATCACGAACAGATGAAAAACTGAAGGGGTAGACAGATTAAGTGATTTACTCAGAGACTTTATATCTAATTATCAGTAAAGCTTCAGCAAAAACCCAGGTTTCTTATTTTCAGGCTGTGATTGTTTATACAGTACTACATAAGGTTCATTTCTGAAAGTGTGATGTCATACTGTTGCTGAACCTTAATTACTATACTTAGTTTTGGGGTGAAAAATACAAAAACATAAGAGCTTGAAGGAAGAACAGTGCACACAGTAAGTATTAGTGTACTTTAGTCAATTTATTTAAATTCAGAGGGATGTGTAAGATTAGAGTGAAGTTTTCCTTCTTTACCTTTTCCCCAACAGCTACAGTTTTTCTCCTTGTGAGGTAGTTACTGCCACCTGTGTTTTGTGTCACCTTCCAGAGAGAGTTGTTGTTGCTGATTCTGTTTAGGTAAAAAGCAGGGTCATATTGCTTTTCCTTGTTCTCCAGAAAGCCCACACTCAGCCCTACGTCCATAGCCACTGGGCTGACTGCTGCTGCTTTTTTTTTTCTGTGTTTGTGTTTAAATTTTTGTATTCTCTCATGAAGTGCTTATCTGTCTGTTTTTGAATGTATCTGTCCACTCAAGTGTCTTCTTCAAGTTTAGTAGTAATGGTGTCACTTTTAAGCTTTCTCAGTAGTTGGGTAAAGTAATTGAAGTATTATACTTCTGTAAGTCCTTCATTTTTAAGACTTATCCTTTCCCACCCATATATTTTCTGTTGCTTTTATATTTTAGTAACCCTGCTTATGAATTTAATTGCAAGAACAGAAACATTTTCTTTTAAGGGATAAAATATCATCTTTTGGTTATAGGGAAGTGCAGCTAAAAAGTACAGCTAAAATACATTATATATGTTCTTCCTTTGATAATTTGACTTTTTCCTCCTGACTCAGGGTCATCATGAAATAACATTTATTGTTTTAGGGTAATGATTTTTTAAAAAAATTTAATTGGAGGACGGTTTCTTAACAGTGTTGGGTTTGTTTCTGCCGTACAATGGGTGAATCAGCCATAAGTATACATTTTTCCCCTCCCTCTTGAGTAGGGTGATTCTTTGACAGAATATTGGACTGTTTCTCCTCAGAGTGGTCCTAGACTCTTAGATTTATGTTTTATTTCTCAAGTGCCTCCCTCAAGTGCAGACATTATTTCTCTGGTTTTGATATTTTTTAGTCCTGCTTTGCAGTCACCCTGACTTTTTTGTTGTTTTCTTTGGAGTTAGAAACCTTATATCCAAACTTACATAACATAAAATAAATTTCCAATCTTGAATGCAGTATTTTAGTCACATAGATTTTAATATGTGAAGTTTCTTATTTATTTTTATGACTCACATTTTTTCCTTTAAGTTTCTAATTCAAGCTCCAGATAACTGAAGTTATTGGTTAAGGAAACTCCAGTTTTTCAAGTTGAAAATAGCTGTATTATTTGAACTATCAAAGTTATATCTCATTGTGTTAGTCAAGGCATTCAGCACTTTATGAAGAAGAAAGTAAAAATCACTTAGAATTTTCCATACAGAGATAAGGCCATTTAAAATTTTGGTAGCCATCTTTTTAGTTGATTGTTTACCATTGATTCTGGTTCTGAGTTTTTGTTTCAGGAACACATTTTTGAGTTTTCAGGTGGTGCTCAATATATATATCGATATGACTGTATAATGTAAAGTTCTTTGCTCTATAATAACCATAGTAGTATATCTCCACCCCCCCGCAACAAGCATGTATGCACATACACATACCCACGTAAAGGAAGTTATATGCAGAACTGTGACTTGGATTTTAGACATTTCAGGGGTGGAATTTGGGGATGGAAAAAAGTAGCTGAGTCAGAACTAATTTTAACATAATTTGCTTTTGGGTGATGGGCAAATGAATAGATTTAACTAATAATAGAGGAAAGCAGAATGATCAAGGGTCTCTTATTAATGTACTAGACAGCTGGGGGGAGTTTATCTTGAAACGCTTGTAAGTTAATGTGCATTCGTCATTATTGATGTTGATTGGGCAAGTTTTTTTCCCCAGGTTTCCTCAGGCATCTGCTTCCTATATATTATTACAATTTGCACAATATGGGAATATCTTAAAACATGTGGTAAGTCTTAATTCTTTTCAGTTCAAGATTTAAGCTGAGGAAAGATAACCTGTGAATTTGCTGCTAAATGTCTTAAAAGTTTTTCTTTCTTTTTTAAAATTTTCAAAGGATATATCTGTTGGAGTCTGACAGGCTGGAAGTTGCATAGTATTTGATAAAAAGAGATAGAGAAGATAAATGAGAGTTTCAGGCTTCCCCTCTTTTAAAAATAGTTAACAGTCTCTTAAAAAAGATTATGACAAATTTTCCAAATTGAGCTTGTTTTATTGGGGTAAACGAAAGGATATTTCTAACTTTGAGTTCTTAAGAGTTTCTTTAGTTTTACAGAGAGCTTTTTTTTTCTTTAAATTACCTTGCACAGTAAATTATAAATAACAAATCTTTTCTTTGTTGCTACAGATTGACTTGTTTAATTCCTACAAAAAAATCAAATCGATGAATACAGTTTAAAAAAAATTTCATAGCAAGTGTAGATAAGACCTTTTTGTAAGAAACAGTTATCTTTTGAGAATTACTTTGCTTGTAGAGAATATTTGCCACATATTCTTTATATAAGAGATTTAAGAATGAGAGATACTGAAATTGTTTAGAATTTTTGTTGAATTCTAGTATACAGCTTTTTACAGGGCATCAGATAAAAAGTAGAAGCAGATTTATTTTTGTATGTTTCTGTTTTCTAATAGAAAATTTGAATTTTATATACTTTATATTTTAATTTAAGAGAAAACTTCATTTTTTGCAGATGTCTAACACAGGAAATTGGATGCATATTCGTTATCAATCTAAACTGCAAGCCCGGAAAGCCTTAAGCAAAGATGGAAGGATTTTTGGAGAATCTATCATGATTGGTGTAAAACCATGTATAGATAAAGTAAGTTATTGCTGATGTAAGGAAAACAGCTTAATTTATCTGAAGAACACAGAACTAAGTACTAACATTGGTGGTGGGTCACTTTGCTTCACTGTACTGCTTTTGCTTAGTTTTTGAAAATGTGATGGATGATGTTATAGCACTCTTTGATGATAAGTCAAAGATATTTAGTCACAATATTCTAGACATAATATATCCTAACCCCTTCACTCTGTAGGTAGTCAAGAGGTCTTAGGTAACTTACCCAGGGTTGTTAAGGTGAGGCCTACATTCTATGTCTTTTAACCCATTCCCTTTTTTGTGCAAAGCAATGTCAGATTCAAGTACTTTAAAGGAGTGGTGCTATTTCAGAATGAACTATTCCATAGGAATGGTGAAAAGTGAAAGTGAAGTCGCTCAGTTGTGTCCGACTCTTTGCGAACCCGTGGACTGTAGCCCACCAGGCTCCTCCGTCCATGGGATTCTCCAGGCAAGAATACTGGAGTGGGTTGCCATTTCCTTCTCCAGGGGATCTTCCAACCCAGGGATTGAACCCGGGTCTCCTGCATTGGAGGCAGACACTTGAACCTCTGAGCCACCAGGGAAGCCGTTGAACGGTAACTGAGGGTTACCTTTTGAAAGACTGAAGTTTTTTTTTAATGTAATATCAAATAGATTTATTTACATGTATATTTTTTAAAACTTCATAAAAAATGTCTTTATTTATTTGGCTGTTCCAAGTCTTGGTTGCAGCACGTGGGATCTAGTTGCCACACCAGAGAGTGAACCTGAGTCTTCTGCATTTGCAGTGCAGAGTGTAGCCACTGAGCCACCAGGGGAGTTCCTAACTTTTTGTTTTATATTGAAATATAGTTGATTAACAATATTGTGATAGTTTCAGGTATACAGCAAAGTGGTTCAGTTATACATAAACATGTGTTTGTTCTTTTTCAAATTCTTTCCACATTTACATTGTTACATAATATTGAGCGGCGTTCCCTATGTTATATAGTAGGTCCGTCCATGTTGATTGTCCATTTTAAATATATCATTGTGGTTATGTCAGTCCCCGTAACGATCCCTTCTGCCCATCCTTATCCCAGCAACCATAAGTTGATTCTCTAAGTCTGTGAGTATCTTTCTGTTTTCTAAGTTCATTTGTATCTTTTAAAATTCCATTTATAGGTGATACCATATGATATTTATCTTTCTCTATGTGACTTACTTAGTATGACAATCTCAAGAGGTGTCTGTGTTGCTGTAAATGGCATTATTTCATCATTTTTAATGGCTGAGTAATACTTCATTGTATATATATGTCACATCTCTATCCATTCCTCTGTCAATGGATGTTTAGGTTGCTTCCATGTCTTGGCTGTTGTAAGGTGAAGCTCTTTTATTAGTCATTTCTGTTTTAAAATATTTAAATAATACTAAATGTTTATATGGGGCTTCCCTCATGGCTCAGTTAGTAAAGAATCTGTCTTCAGTGCAGGAGATCCAGGTTCGATCTCTGGGTCAGAAAGATGCCCCCGGAGAAGGGAAAGGCTACCCACTCTTGTATTCTTGCCTGGAGAATTCCATGGACAGAGGAGCTTGGTGGGCTGTAGTCCATGGAGTTACACTGAGTTGGATGTGACTGAGTGACTCACATATACACAAACAGACATATATTTATATACTTTTAAATAAACTGAATACACTTTAAACTTTTCTTTGTAAAAAGATCATGATTTTCTTGTAAAATCATGATCATTCTTTAATATATGTGAACTTCTACCTACCAGGCACTGTGCTTGATACTTATATATGTACATTAGTGCATGAATTAGACATGGCTCCTGTTATTATAATCTAGGATTGCTGAGTAGTTGTTTAATTATTACATTGTGCTGTAACAGATCATCGTAGAGGCTGGAGGAAAATTTGGGGTTACTGGGTATAAAATAGCACTGGACTTTGATCCCCTACCCATCTCAACTTCCCCCAAAATTCTCTTGTCTTTCTTCCTGATTTCATAGTGTTTGTTGCTGCTGCTGCTGCTAAGTCGCTTCAGTCGTGTCTGACTCTGTGCGACCCCATAGACGGCAGCCCACCAGGCTCCCCCTTCCCTGGGATTCTCCAGGCAAGAACACTGGAGTGGGTTGCCATTTCCTTCTCCAATGCATGAAAGTGAAAAGTGAAAGTGAAGGCGCTCAGTCGTGTCTGACTCTTAGCGACCCCATGGACTGCAGCCAACCAGGCTCCTCCGTCCATGGGATTTTCCAGGCAAAAGTACTGGAGTGGGGTGCCATTGCCTTCTCCATAGTGTTTGTTAGGAGAGTCTTACTCTTGAGAGTTGATAGTAGATATTTGAGGTCATTCAAGTGAGATTTCTGTTTGAGCATTAGATTTCATGCTAGCTAAGAAGCAGGTATTGTTTTATCAAGTCTAAAACTATTTGAAAGGTGAATTAGATCAAATAAAGTATGCTTCTTTTAATGATGTTTTGTTTGGATGTAATAGTGGATAAGATGTATTATGTTAGTAAACAGACGTTCTTTCTTTCTCCAGAGCGTCATGGAAAACAGTGACAGGTGTGCTTTGTCATCTCCATCTCTCGCCTTCACACCACCAATCAAAACCTTAGGTACACCAACCCAGCCTGGAAGTGCTCCTCGGATTTCTACCATGAGACCTCTGGCTACAGCGTACAAAGCTTCTACTAGTGACTATCAGGTATTTTAAGGATTGGATAAAGAACATACTTTAAAGGCTGCAGTGCATAGTGTGTTTGTTTAACTTTTTCGTTGGGTTGATTTGTATGCAATTAAATGCCATTAAATATTTCCTATTGAAGTTGATTACCTTGATGAAACCAATAAACTTTGTGTTTTAAAATTTTCTATTTTACAAATTACAGTTTTGGCCAGTGGAAATTTATCTTGAATTTTCAAAAAAAAATCTTTATCATTTTAAAAAACATTTTGAGAGTTGTTATTTTAGTTTTTTCTAAGTTACGTTTGCGTACATAAAAAGTTTCTTGTGGACATCTCTGGCGTGAGAGAATGTTAAAACTCTATTAGTTGATAACTAAATCTAAGGTATCACAAACCTTAGATTGGAAGTAGTTTTGGTGATCAAAAGAAAACATTGCCTAGCTCCCATTTCAAAATTTAACCATTTCAAAAAAGCTTAAAGGAAAAGTTCATTATGTTTATTGAAGAATACTAGAAATATTATGATTCTCATTCAGTATATAATTATCTCCTGCTTAATTAGCCAGGGGTTCTAAACTTGCCCAGTTACAGAGACAAGTCCTAAGACAGCAAATAAGACACTTTAATAGAGCAGTTGGACTTCTCTTGAAATTTGGGAATCATTCTAGAACTGGCTTAATTTTTCCTTTTAGTTTTTTTTCTTTTAATCATCATTTTAAAGTCCTCATCTCCTGTCGCTTTAGTGTTTGTTCATTTTACTAATTGGGCAGCAGATGCACCTTGCTTTGCCAAAGGAGTATAATTTTGCCATTCTTAAAAGCATATGGATCTTCTAACTAAGCCTGTGTTTTAATCTTTAATTATACAATTCAGTGCTACAAATCCATTTTAGTGTTTGGTAGTTTAAAATTAGCTGTTAACTCTAGAATGGACTCTGACACTAAAACCATAACCATACAATTTTACATATGTGTGTTTTTTTGATAGGTGATTTCTGACAGACAAACACCAAAAAAAGATGAAAGTCTTGTATCCAAAGCAATGGAATACATGTTCGGCTGGTAGTGTAGGAAGAGCTGAGACGCCAACTACAAAGGAGAAGACTGCCACACTAAAACAGAGTTCGCAGGGTGCTGCTGGGATTCTTCGGTTAGTTATATAACCACTCTCGACAGCGTTGTATAGCTGTCTCATACTTCCTTTGGAAGCTTTTTTCTTTAAGAATATAGCAAATTGTAGCTCGCACTTTAAAAGATGCTTGAGATACATTTTAAAGAAACAAACCCTTGTATAGAAGATTTGGGGCTTTTGGTGATAGTGTGTGATTAACTGCAAAAACTCATTGATTACTGTAAATTATATAATTGAGTTTGTAGTGAGCCTTTGTAGTCTTCATAAGTTGGTGAGGTGAATTTCATGAAGGGTAACTGTACAGCTGCTTCTAACAAGACACAAAGATTATAATTAACAGTTTGAATTAGGGTCTTTTATTAATTTAGATAGTATTTAATATTTTAATTATCCTTGTTTATATTGTCCTGTCCTGGGTGATCATCTTTCAGTCTTGTAAAGCCAATGCAATCTTTTAAAAAACCTGAAGTTTCTTGATAATAAACTTGTCAATTATATGTATTGAGCAGTTTTTGAGAGTGATTTATTAATTAGTACAAAAAGTTTGAAGTCTTTGCAGAAATAGAGAAAATATGTCAGGAACCTTCATCTGCCTGTAATCCAGCTTTGATAACCACGTAACCACTACTATTTTGCCATGCTAGTTTAATCTCTCACTCTTTTTGTTTAAAGTATATCTGAGATGTGATTTTAAATACTTGAGGTTATATCAAAGAAAGAATATTTCCATATGTAATTACCATGTCAGTATCTCACCTAAAAGAAGAATAATTTCTTAAGTTCTAATATCTAGTCCTTTAAAAAAGTTTTCCAGTTGTTTCAAAAATTTGTTTGAATTTTACAGTTGGTTGGTTTGAGTCACTATTGAGACCACGTCTACACAGTGTATTTGGTTTTGTCTTTGGAGTGTCTTGAAGTTTAAATTAGAGTTTCCTTGCTCTTCTCCACTGTTCAGTACACCTTGACTTGTTCAAGGTACCATGTGAGTTGCCTCTATAGAGTCCCACAGACAGAATTTGATCAGTAGTTTTTTTGTTTTACTTATTCTATCATTTGTCCCATATCCTAGAAGTTGTATCTGCTGCTCCTAAGTCGCTTCAGTCGTGTCCGACTCTGTGTGACCCCATAGACGGCTGCCCACCAGGCTTCCCCGTCCCTGGGATTCTCCAGGCAAGAACAGTGGAGTGGGTTGCCATTTCCTTCTCCAATGCATGAAAGTGAAAAGTGAAAGTGAAGGTGCTCAGTCGTGTCCGACTCTAGCGACCCCATGGACTGCAGCCAACCAGGCTCCTCCGTCCATGGGATTTTCCAGGCAAAAGTACTGGAGTGGGGTGCCATTGCTTTCTCTGGAAGTTGTACCTAGGGAAGGTTAATTAGATTCTGATCTCGTTTTTTTGAGCAAGAATACTTGATGGTAGTATGGGATACTTTATGTTAAACCAGGGGACATTTAGTTCTGGTTGTCCCACTTTTAATAATCCTGAGGTTGGTCATTGGGCACGTGGGCAAAAGCCAGACACTATCGTTGGAAAGGTCGCCATTAACTTTTTATATAACATTTTAAAAAGCATGCATTAATGATACTTGTATGAACCAGTTATTTCATTAAGGTTTGTAAAATGATGCTTTTCTTTCATTCCTATTGCATTTGTTAGCTGTAATTCTTTTCATATGGAATGACTTTGGGCCATCCATTAGGGCTGTTTGGTTATCATGAAATACATTCATGTCAGGATGCCAGGATAAATATTTAATTTGTTTCCTTTATCAGTTTTCAGAGTAATTTTTGGTACCCTGGAAACCTCCACTGCTGTTCTGAGTTAAAAAAACAAAGTTTTTTTTTTATCGCTTTGTATCACTATGTACGTATGGCTTTAAGTTTTTTTTTTTTTTTTAATTCATTGTTTGAATTGCTTGCAGACATTGTGTTACTCAAATTATCCTCCTTGGCCAGTGAAAACGTCAAGCTGGCACTGTGTAAAAAGGAGGTTTTAATTGACATAATATTTCACCACAGAACATGTATCTAGGTAGTCTGCATATTTCTTTATATAAAGAGTAACTAAAATAACACATTGTGTGGAAGGTTTTGGTACCCTTTTTAAATTGCAGCAAACTACTGTGAAGACACCACCCTTATGGCAGAAAATGAAGAGGAACTAAAAAGCCTCTTGATGAAAGTGAAAGAGGAGAGTGAAAAAGTTGGCTTAAAGCTCAACATTCAGAAAACTAAGATCTGGTCCCGTCACTTCATGGGAAATAGATGGGGAAACAGTGGAAACAGTGTCAGACTCTTTTTTTGGGCTCCAAAATCACTGCAGATAGTGATTGCAGCCATGAAATTAACAGATGCTTACTCCTTGGAAGAAAAGTTATGACCAACCTAGATAGTATATTGAAAAGCAGAGATATTACTTTGCTAATAAAGGTCCGTCTAGTCAAGGCTGTGGTTTTTCCAGTGGTCACATATGGATGTGAGAGTTGGACTGTGAAGAAAGCTGAGTGCCGAAGAATTGATGCTTTTGAAATGTGGTGTTGGAGAAGACTCTTGAGAGTCCCTTGGACTACAAGGAGATCCAACCAGTCCATCCTAAAGGAGATCAGTCCTGGGTGTTCATTGGAAGGACTGATGCTGAAGCTGAAACTCCAGTACTTTGTCCACCTCATGCGAAGAGTTGACTCATTGGAAAAGACCCTGATGCTGGGAGGATTGGGGGCAGGAGGAGAAGGGGACGACAGAGGATGAGATGGCTGGATGGCATCACCAACTTGATGGACATGAGTTTGAGTGAACTCCAGGAGTTGGTGATGGACAGGGAGGCCTGGCGTGCTGTGATTCATGGGCTTGCAAAGAGTTGGACATAACTGAACTGAACTGAACTGTGAAGACTTGTTTAATTCTCTGAGATGAAGTGATACTAAAGAATATACTGGGATGGATGAAAATCATTTATCATTACATTTATTATAAAGTACATTTTATCTGAAACTTTAAAAATCTTTTCCAACTTAAAATAGGATTGTTTTATATCCTGTTTCATTACATACAGAACTCAGTTATTCAAGGTAGAACTGGATACTTCTCCCATTAAAACTTCTGGATTTATATTGAGTTACATTTTTGTAAAAGGGCTGTAGATTTTTGTTTTGAGAGGGCATTTTATTTTCATAGACCTCTGTGGAGCATGAAGTTTGCTTTCTAACTAAAAATATTTGTTTGCTATGTTTGAGTTTGTTCTTTTTACCCAGTATTGTCTTCTGACCTATCTTCGTATATATCACATCATTTATTTAAAGAGAGCCAGGAAATAGATGACATATATGAGTATGTGTATGTGTGCAGAATTGTTGGGTGTTTTTACAGATGAACTGTGGTTTTATTGTTGTTTAGTCTGTAAGTCGTGTCCACCTTCTTGTGACCCCATTGACTGCAGCACACCAGTCTTTCCTCTCCCTCACCATATCCCAGAGTTTGCCTGAGTTCCTGTCCATTGAATCAGTGATGCTGTCCAGCCATCTCATCTTCTCTTTTTGCCTTTGGTCTTTTCCAGCAATAGGGTCTTTTCCAGTGAGTTGGCTGTTGGCGCATCAGGTTGCCAAAGTGTTGGTGCTTCAGCTTCAGCATCAGGCCTTCCAGTTAGTATTCAGGGTTGATTTCCTTTAGGATTGACTGGTTTGATCCCCATGCTGTCCAAGTGACTCTCCAGAGTCTTCACCTGCACCACAATTCGAAAGCATCAATTCTTTGGCAGTCAGCCTTCTTCATGGTCCAACTCTCACATCTGTACGTGACTGCTGGAAAAATCATAACTTTGGCTGTACGGACCTTTGTCAATAGAGTGGTGTCTTTGCTTTTTAATACGCTGTCTAGGTTTGTCATAGTCTTCCTTCCAAGAAGCGAGCGTCTTCTAATTTCATGGCTGCAGCGATTTCATCCACAGTGATTTTGGAGCCGTAGAAGAGAAGTCTGTCACTGCTTCCACTTTTTCCCCATCTGTTTGCCATGAAGTGAAGGAACCAGATGCCATGACTTTAGATTGTTAAATGTTGAGTTTTAAGCCAGTTTTTTCACTCTCCTTCACCCTCATCAAGAGGCTCTTTAATTCTTCGCTTTGCCATTAGAGTGGTATTATTTGCATATCTGAGGTTATTATTTCTCCTGGCAGTCTTGATTCCAGCTTGTAACTCATCTGGCCCAGCATTTCGCGTGATGTACTCTGCGTATAAGTTTAAGTAAACAGGGTGACAGTATACAGCCTTGTTGTACTCCTTTCCCGGTTTTGAACCAGTCAGTTGTTGGATGTAAGGTTCTTACTTTGCTACTTGTTTGCATACAGGTTTCTCTGGGGACAGGTAAGATGGTCTGGTATTCCCATCTCTTTAAGAATTTTACACAGTTTGTTGTGATCCACACAGGCAAAGGCTTTCATATAGTCAATGAAGCAAATGTTTTTCTGAAATTCCCGTGCTTTCTCTATGATCCAGCAAATGTTGACAATTTGATCTCTGGCTCCTCTGCCTTCTTCTAAACCCAGCTTATACACCTGGACATTCTTGATTCAAGTACTGCTGAAGCCTAGCTTGAAGGATTTTGAGCATAACCTTACCATGGGAAGTGAGTGCAGTTGTCTGGTAGTTTGAACATTCTTTAGCCGTGCCCTTCTTTAGAATTGGGATGAAAACTGACCTTCTCCAGCCCTGTGACCACTGCTGTGTTTTCCAAATTTGCTCACATATTCAGTGCAGCACTTTAATAGCATCATCTTTTAGTATTTTAAATAACTCAGCTGGAATTCTGTCACCTCCACTAGCTTTACTGGTCGTGATGCTTCCTAAGGTCCACTTGACTTCACACTCCACGATGTCTGGCTCTAGGTCAGTGATCACACCATCATGGTTATCTGGGTCATCAAGACCTTTTTTGTACAGTTCTTCTGTGTGAGAACTCTCCACTATGATCTGTCTTGGCTGACTCTGCATGGCATGGCTCATAGCTTCATTGAGTTACACAAACCCCCCCTTTGCCACGACAAGGCAGTGATCCATGAAGGGAATGGTTTTATTACTATTTTTTGACAATAAGAGTGAAGAAATGTAGAAATGTGTTTAGGAGCTTAAGTTCTGCAAAGAAATCAATTTTGGTTAAAAAGATAGTAATCTGTAGCTTCAAAGTTTGCAGTTAAATCCCCTCATTCCTTTCTGAAATGTTTTTTCCTTTTTCCCCAAAATGTCTTAATTAGGTTTCATAAAGTGTTGTAAAACTAAGGACACTTTCCCTTCCATCTTTCCTGTTGCTACCTGATCTTAACTCTTTTAATGTTCTTACCATTCATTTATCAAATGTTTACTAAGTGTTATTTTGTCTTATTCATTATGCTAGTTGCTGGATATTGAGCAACAGTAAGGCATAGGACTTGGATGTTTTTCCCCTGAGATTGAAGATGATTAGGTTATTTAGCGTTCCCTCTACTCCCTTGCCATTTTCACTCTTGTTCACCCAAAGCAGGGGCTTCCCAGGTGGCACAGTGGTAAAGAGACCTTTTGCCAATGCAGGAGCAAGAGACACGGTTTCACCCCTGGCCCAGGAAGATCCCCGGAGTAGGAAACGGCAACCCACTCTAGTATTCTTGCCTGGAAAATTCCATGGACAGAGGAGACTTGGGGGCTACAGTCCATAGAGTTGCAAAGAGTCAGATGTGACTGAGCATGCACACACACACCCAGAGTTTACCCTTGTTTACACTTCTTTAGTCTAACTACCTTTATTGGTTCTCCACCCCCGTCATCTTTTCCCACACTATGAAGAAAGAATAATAGAAAAAATAGAATACTAGAAAAAAACAAACTGTTCGGTTGCATTGTGATTTTTAAACCAAAAGTTTAAGTTTGATGTACAGCTTTCTTATCTTCTAACTTGCATGTAGAAGAAATGTTATGGCCATTGACAAATCTTGAGCTAGATGACATGGTGTTTTGACTTTTTCTTTTTTTCCTTTTCAGTTTTCTGTTTTCTAGCTCATCTGTGTCTCAAATGTCCAGAGTAACTTAAATGGCAAATGCTCCACATACTTCTTTCCTTCTGTTCATAGTTCTAGACACGTTCATGTTATGACACTAGGGAGAAAAGTGAGTCTCTGTTTCTCTAGTATCCTGTGAATTGGTTGGCAATAGCTATGTGATTTAGGGCATGAAGACACTCCTGTGATTTACACAGTTAACCTTAAATATAAATACTCTTAAACCTCAAGTACTTTCCAAACATTTTTTAAAAATCTCAATATGTAGGAAAAGACTAAGCATAAAATACACTAGTACATTGTAGGTTCAGTCAGACTTGAAAAGGGTTGAGATTTCTATGTGATGTAGAAATCTGATTGAAGTTAAAGTTCTTAGTAAGCTTGTACGACTTCTGGATGTTAATGAAGCAAAAGTGTAGTTATTGTGACTCAGAGACTCAGCTTTGGAAGTTCACCTCACGTTAGTAAATAAGTTGAACCAAAATTATTTTAGCTTAAAATTTTACTAGGTTGTTAAAAAGTAATGTAATGATGTAAGGTGAAAATAATACCTCTGACATTTTTAAATAGCTTTCCAAAGTGGGTATCTGACTATCTTGGTCTAATACTCATTTTCTTGACTCAGTGTTCTTATATTAATTTCAGTAAAAATGCTGATAGCTTATACAGTTCAAATTACTATAATACTAGCTGGTTAATTAAAAGGTAGTGTTTAAAGTTATTGGAATTTGCTTTTTATAGTGATTAAAAGCATAGATTTTGGAGTGAGACTATTTTTAACTCCTATGTCTGTCTGATAACTATATAACCTTGGATAAGTTACTTAACATTTTTTGTGCCTCAGCCTCATCATGTATAAAATGATGATAGTATCTTCATCATTGGATTGTTAAGATTAAATGTGATTTACATGTAAATCACTTAGAATAGCATCTGGCATGCACTATGCATCCGTTAAACATTAACTATTAATAGTTAATATGCTTGCTAATTAGTCTCATTAAAAAAATGAGTATGTGATGGATTAAAGATGGCTGCAAATTTTTGACATTCTTCCCTATTGAGCCACAGAATCTAGTTCTCCTTCCTGTGTGTGTGTGTGTGTGTATGTGTTTAACTGATATAATACAGTGTAAGTGATGGTATGCCAGGCCCAGAACTAGCCTACTAGAAGATCAGCAACTTCTACCTTGGTCTCTTGAACTCCTGATCTCCCAGGTGGGAAGACCCATTATCCCGTGGGAGAGCTATGGAAAGGGCCTGAGACTGCATGGAATGGGAGAGGGACTTAGCTCTCAACAAATCCTTCTGTTGACAAGGCACTAAGTATGTCAGTGAGGGTGTCACAGACTCTTAGCATAGCCTAGCTGCCAGCTCAGAATCACCAGGAGCCCATTCATATCGTGAAACAGGAGAATTACCCATCCAAGACTTGTATGAGTTCCTGAATTCACAAGATCGTGAGATATAAGAGTAAATGGTGGTTGTTTCAAGCTACTAAGCTTAAGGGAGGTAGGTTATGGAGCAGTTGAAGCAGAAGGTAAGAACACATTACACAAGTCTTGCCTAAAATCACATAGATATATAGTGATAGCAATTGGACAGAAACTCAGATTCTTTAGAGTACAGTGTTGTGGAATTATAGTGTATTTTCTTTAAAACTTAAGATTATTTGATTTTTAAATCATTTAAGATGCATTGGAGATGAGAAGTGTTTTAACGAATGTCCTAGATTCCAATTGGTGGATGTAAAAGAAGCTATTATGTAATAGAATATTTAAAAAGAAAGTATTAAAAACTATACATGAGTTATTTTTAGTCTTATAAAGTTTCTTAAGAATTTACAATATATGAAGCATCAACTCAGCATAAATCACTGCACACATTTAATTGTGAATATTTAAACATCATTAAAGTTTGGTAAATTCTTCATTTAAATGTTCTACATTCTGTTTGTGCCAGCACTTATTATCTAGGGTTAGGCTTCCCTTGTGGCTCAGCTGGTAAAGAATCCGCCTGCAGTGGAGAAAGACCTTGGTTCGATCCCTGGGTTGGGAAGATCCCCTGGAGAAGGGAAAGGCTACCCACTCCGGTATTCTGGCCTGGAGAATTCCATGAATTCTGTAGTCCATGGGGTCTCAAAGAGTCGGACACGACTGAGTGGCTTTCATTCATTCATTCATTCATTAAGGCAGAGGGAAATTTGGGGGACACAAAGGCATCTCTTGCCCAGAGGACACATGTGGATGGTTTAGCTCCCAGATTCTGCAGTTTGCGAACTCTCAGGGCAGTGTATGCTGGAGCAGAGACCCTGACACTAGGAAGAGACTCAAAACCTTTTTCTGAGGTGTGTCAGTGAAACAAGTGTTTTTGGAGCCTTTGGGTCATATCTTAAATGATCAGGTTATTGATGAATCAGTAAAGATACTTTTATAAATTTAAGCCGTCTGTCTCTTCCTGGCTGTTTCTTGTAAGTAGCTAAGTCTTGCATAAGTAGTTTTTGAAGTGTAATTTCAAGTGGAATTTAACTGGTTAGATTTTTTTATTTTTGAAAACATCCATTCATGTTCCTATTACTTCAGAAAAATGTTTAACTCAAACTGGGGATGTGCCTCCACCTTGTGGTGACTGTTGGAAGTGTCCAAAATGAAAAAGTTTTAGAGTAAACCTGAGGTAAAAAGGCATTGCTGTATTCAAGCTTTTGGAACTAATGACAAGTTTTTTACATCTTTGTTTCTTTTTGCCTTTTTTGTTTGTTTTTTGTGTACTTGGTGTTAGTCTTACTGTATCTTTTATCACAAAAGATCAAAAGTATTTTTTAAAGGGAATGGACAGTTATAAATAAATCATTTTTTCCCAGAATTTTCTTTTGAGCCAGAATAAAAGAAATATTGATCTTAATGAATTAAAATATGAAAACACTGAGTAATGTCATTGGTTTAAAAAGGATAAATTGGTTAGGATCAAGAGATAATTCATTATTTCAGGCAGCTCTATGGCAGTTCACTTAACCTACATAAAGAACATAGAACATGTACATGTAATCCCATCCATCCGTCAATATTTGGAAAACTTCATTCAACTACCAATTCAAGTAATACTTATTGAGCTCCCAGTGTCTACTACAGGGCTTCCCCAGTGGCACAGGAGTTGCAGGTTTTATCCCTGGGTGGGGAAGATCTCCTGGAGTAGGAAATGGCAACCTGTTCCCAGCATTCTTGCCTGGGAAATTCTGTGGACAGAGGAGTTGGGTGGGCTACAGTCCAGGGGGTCGCAAGAAGAGGGGGTTGAGCTGGACACGTCTCAGCAACTAAACAACAACGTGTTTAATCAGTAGGGATAAAGATGCTTTTGTGGAACTAATACTCTAGCGGAAAGAGACAACAGGAAATAATCATAGTAAATAAGTTACAGTTCAGTTGCTCAGTGTGTCTGACTCTGCAACCCCATGGACTGCAGCACGCCAGGCTTCCCTGTCCATCACCAACTCCCAGAGCTTATTCAAACTCATGTCCATCAAGTTGGTGATGCCATCCAACCATCTCATCCTTGGTCATCCCCCTTCTCCTGCCTTCAATGTTTCCCAGCATCACGCTCTTTTCCAGTGAGTCAGTTCTTTGTATCAGGTGGCCAAAGTATTGGAGTTTCAGCTTCAGGATCAGTCTTGCCAATGAACATTCAGGACTGATTTCCTTTAGGATGGACTGGTTGGATCTCCTTGCAGTCCAAGGGACTCTCAAAAGTCTTCTCCAACACCACAGTTCAAAAGCATCAATTCTTTGGCACTCAGCTTTCTTTATAGTCCAACTCTCACATCCATACGTGACTACTGGAAAAACCATAGCTTTGATTAGATGGACGTTTGTTGGCAAAGTAATGTCTCTGCTTTTGTATATGCTGTCTAGGTTGGTTATAACTTTCCTTCCAAGGAGCAAGTGTCTTTTTTAATTTCATGGCTCAGTCACCATCTGCAGTGATTTTGGAGCCCCAAAAGATAAAGTCTGTCACTGTTTCCATTGTTTCCCATCTATTTGCCATGAAGTGATGGGACCAGATGCCATGATCTTCATTTTCTGAATGTTGAGTTTTAAGCCAACTTTTTCACTCTCCTCTTGCACTGTCCTCAAGAGGCTCTTTAGTTCCTCTTCGTTTTCTGCCATAAGAGTGGTGTCATCTGCATATTTGAGGTTATTGATATTTCTCCTGGCAATCTTGATTCCAGCTTGTGCTTCATCCAGCCCAGCGTTTCTCATAATGTACTCTGCGTATGTTAAATAATCAGGATGACAGTATACAGCCTACTTCATATACTCCTAAAGGGTGATAGGTGTTATATGGGGTAAAAAAAAACAAACACTGGCACTCATGGTAGACCTCATTAAGAAGGTGAGATTTGAGCAAAGACTTGACAGGGATGAGATTTCTAGATGAATCTGGGGAAGAGCTTCAGCCAGAGGGAGCAAAAAGGACAAAGGCAGGAGTTGTGTGTTCAAGGAAGCTAGGGTTGCATGAGCAGGGGAAGACTAGTAGGAAAAGCGATCAGAGGTAATGGAGGCTCGGATCACATAGAATCTTAGAGACCTTGATAAGGGCTTTCCCTTTTCTCTTTGTGGTAGACACTATAGTGGCCCCCAGAGACATGGTGTCCTGGGCCTCAGAGTGTGGGAGTCTGCTACTTACATGGCAAGGGAGCTATGCAGATGTGATTAAGGATATGGACCTTGACAATAGGTAAACATGAAAAGATACTGAACATCACTAATCAAAAGCAAATCAAAACCACAGTGAAATACCACCTCACACCTGTTAGAATGGCTATTATGAAGAAGACAAAAAATGTCAAGCATCGGCAAGGATGTGGATTAAAGAAAATCCTTGTGCATCCTTGGGAGGAGTGGAAATGGGTGCAGCCATCGTGGAAGACGGTGTGGAGTTCCCCCCAAATTAAAAACAGAACTACCATGTGATCCAGCAGTCCTACTTACGGTTATTTATTTGAAGACAACAAAAACACTAACCTGAAATATATGCACGTCTATTTATTGCAGCGTTATTTATAATAGCCATGATGTGGAAACGACGTGTGTCCATTGACATATGAATGGGTCAAGAAATGATGGGGGGTTATATATGTATATGATGGAATATTATTCAGTCATGCGGCTCAGCTGGTAAAGAATCTGTCTGCAATGCAGCAGGCCTGGGTTTGATCCCTGGGTTGGGAAGATCCCCTGGAGAAGGGAAAGGCTAACCACTCCGGTATTCTGGCCTGGAGAATTCCATGGACTGTATAGTCCATGGGGTCGCAAAGAGTTGGACAAGACTGAGTGACTTTCACTTTCTTTTCATGGAAAGTGAAATCTTGCCATTTGTGGCACTATGGATAGAACTTGAGGGCAGTATGCTAAATGAAGTAAGTTGGATGGGGAAGACAAATAATGTATAATCTCACTTACATGTGGAATGTTAAATGAAACCAAACAACCAAGCTCATGGCCTGAGAGAACAGATTGGTGGTTGCCAGAGGTGGGGTGTGGGGGGACAAAATGAGTGGAAGGAGTCACAAGATACTGTACAAACTTCCAGGTATAAAATAAGTCATGGAGTGTAATGTACAGCATGGAGTTAATAATACTGTATTGCATATATGAAAGTTGCTGAGAGAGTAGATCTTAAATGTTACCACAAGAAAAATAATTTTAACCATGTGTAGTGATGGATGTTACCTCAGCTTATTATTGTGATCCTTTTCTATTACATACAGCTATCAAGTCATTGTTACACACATGAAACTAATAAAATGTTATATGTCAATCTTCAATTAAAAAAAATTTATGTAATTGAAGTATAGGTGATTTACAATGTGTTAGTTCCAGGTGTACAACAAAGCAATTCAGATATATATATAGAGAGAGATACTGATATATTTTCAGATTCTTGTAGGTTGTTACAAAATATTGAATATAGTTCCCTGTTCTGGACAGTAGGTCCTCGCTGGTTATCTGTTTTGTGTATATAGTAGTCTGTCTGAGTGTTAGTCGTTCAGTCGGTCCGACTCAGTGCAACCCCATGGATTATAGCCTGCCGGGCTCCTCTGTCCATGAAATTCTCCAGGCAAGAATACTAGAGTGAGTTGCCATTCCCTTTGTCAGGAGATCCCCAACTCCTAATATATCCCTCCCTCCCCTTTTCCCCTTTAATCATCAGTTCAATTGCTCAGTCATGTTTGACTCCTTGCGACCCCATGGAATGCAGTATGCTAGGCTTCCCTGTCGATCACTGGCTCCCAGAGCTTGCTCAAACTGATATCCATCAAGTTGGTGATGCCATCCAACCATCTCATCCCCTTAATCATATCTCAATTAAAAAAAGTAAGCAAGCAAGCAAGCAAACAAAAGGGTACAGACCTTGAGTTGGGAAGAGTATATTGGTTACTCAGGTGGACCCAATTTAATCAGCCCTGAGACCGCTCAGAGGATCCCCTCCTCCTCCCAAGTCAGAAATAGAGCTTCTGAGAAGAGCTGTCAGCTGACAGCAAGCAATTGGAGACAGTCCTACAATTGCCGAATTCTGGAATCAGCCAGAATGGGTAAGAAAACATTCTCTCCTGAAACCTTGGAAAAGGAACACATCTCTGCTAACTTCTGGATTTTGGCCTTCTAAGACAGACTCATTTGAGCTCTCTGGACTTCTGACCTGTTGGATCTGTGAGTTAATAAATTTGCACTGTTTTAAGCTGCTAAATTTGTGATAATTTGATTTGACAGTAACAGAAAACAGCAATTGGATCCTTTATAGTAGAGGAGTATTATGATAGGATTTGCGTCCTTTTTACTAATTATGCAAATTTCTGTGCTCTCTTGACACAATACAAGTAGTTTTTATACAGTTAATCTCTCACTAAAGTTAATCACCTTCTGACTTTGGTAGTTGAAAGCTGAGTAATTTATATCCTTAACTGTTTTGACAGTTTGAAAAGCCTTTTTACATTTTCTTAATTTCAGCTTTAATATATATTTCTTTTCCAAGAAGTCCAGATTAATATGATCTGGAACATTTAAATAGTTTAAAGTTTGTTCTCTTTGGGAAAAACGACACTATCTGTAGCAGTCAGGCTTGAATTGTCTCTGAAGCCAGTATTTACCACTTCCTTTTTAGCCCCTTTTTTGCATTTTTTTCTTCCCATAAAGTAAGTTCTTAATAAAACTGAAGTTACTAAAGAGTAAGAAAGGAATAAAAAGCTATTAAGATTGTCTTTAAACTGCTGTCTGAATATTTCTTAAAATGTGGATGTATTTTCCATAGCGTTCCACTTTGGCTGTCTCAAGCAGAAGCAGCGTATGCGTTTTCTGAGTCAGTTCTCAGTAAATAATTCTTCTAAGTTTGTATAGAATAATAGCTTACTAAACCGTAGTTCATTTGAGGCACCACATTTCAGCTCGGGACCACAGAGCTTCTCCATCAGCTATGGATAAGAAATTGTAGTTCTAAGGAAAACCTCTAGGCCAACGTGCAGAAAGGCCCAAAACGGGACTCGGCAGTTACTCACAGAATGTTCTTACAAAGAGATTTCCTCAAAATCATCTGTATTCAGTATATTAATAGTATACATATTGATGGAAACTAGTCCTCTATTGTGCTTTTGTGTTTCAAAATAACTGAACAACTCTGCACTAGGAGGACACTAGCTTTAAAAAATCATTTTGATGGGGAGCATGTGTATATCTGAAATTAAAAAAAAGAAAAAAAAATCATTTTGAAGTGGTAGAACTATAGTGAGTAAACATTCTTAGGGACAAACTCCCATCTCTCTGGAGAAGAAAGAATTTAATCCTCTTTCTTTGTGGTGAAGTGCTGGGCACAGTGGATATTACTGCTTCCACAGCTTTATAAAGTAAAAAATACGAAGTTACTTTACTAAGTTTCGTTTATGCATTGTAAATTGAACCAAACATTAGGCAATTGGTTCTCTTAAGGGTCAATAAAGCCTGGTCACACTGAATCTTTAGCATAAAACAGTTTCTCCCGGCAGCAAGTTTCTGTTCCTACTGAAGCCCTAACTCCAATGTAACATTGTCAGATTTAAGTTAAAACATTTGAAATATTAATGATCAGTATTACGATTCATTTAGGAAAGAGAAGTTAGTACTTTGCATTAGTGAAAACCAAGGAGACTGAGGGCTTTAATGTGAAATTTAAAGTAAACTTATTCATAATGAGTTAAGAAGCTGCATTCTGAGATTTTGGCAGACCCAAACTCTAGTCAGACCTAGAACATTCCACTTCTGCAAATTAAGACTTTATTATTAGATTGCCCTTCTGATTCAGTTCTAAGAACACTATGATCAATTACCTATGCCAAAGGTATAGATTTATTTCAAGTTATTCTGATTAATGCTTTGACTTTACTACTCTTTATGGCAACCACATCAGCCTGTTTTTGACAATTAAGTATTGCGACTTGGTCACTGTCACTCTGCTACTGTCCCTATTGAATTCAAGGAGCCCGGTTCAATGGCAGCAGTTCCTCTGTCTTTTCTGGCCTGCAAAGAACAGCCACCTCAGAGCTTTGAAGATGCTGGGGTACCCCTCATGAATGTTTATTACATGGTCTTGGTGAAAGGAGTGTCCTTTGGACTCTTCAGGAGATACAGAGTTGGGGCATAGATGAGCAAGTCTAACATGATGAATTCATTCTAGCATCCAATCTATCTAAGCCTTTGGTATCTTCCTCTTCCAGATTTTCCAGAGTATTATCTGGGGACCCTTTGGGGTTGCTGAGAGCCTTGTTTAGTATCTGTGAACTCAAAAAACTTTTTTTATAATAATACATTATTTTGCCTTTTCCATTCTTACGTGAGAACTCTGAGTTTTTCAGAGGCTAAATAATATGTGATGATAATATCTCTATGATGGCTAATGGAATATGTGGTTGTGTCTTCTTGTGTTCTGAATTTGGTGACAGGGGAGTTCTCAGTGTTTTCTAAGGGTGTAAAGAGGTCCTGAGACTAAGAAGTGTGAGAACCAATGCACTGTAATCTCTCAAGGAAGTTCTCATTTCAACTTTATTTAGAGTGAGCTACCTTTGATTTAATAGATTTTTCTTAGTTGTATTTTTAATTGTACTGATTTCTGCCCTAATATTTAGTTTTTTATTCATTTTCTTTAGTTTTTTTTCCCCCTGGTTTCTTAAGATAGACCCTAAGTCATTGGTTTCAGATATTTCTTCTTTTCTAATTTAGACACTTGATACCATACATTTTTCTTTAAGTATTGTTTTAATGGTATTCTATGCATTTAAAAATGTTCGATTTTAATTTTCATGTAGTTCAAAATATTTAAAAATTTCTTTCAAGATTTCTTGTTTGACTTATTTATTTAGAACTGTGTTGTTTACTTACCATATATTTGAGGATTTTCTAAACTCCTTCCTATTGATTTCTAGATAGTTCTGTTATGATTTGAAAATGTAATTTTATGATTTGTGTTCTTAAGATTAGATCTTATTTGTTTTATGGCCTTGAAGATGATCTGTCTTGTTGTATGTTTCATATACAATGGAAATAATTGGGAATAGACCAAATATTAGAACGTTTCAGAATAATACACAAAAAAAATGGCACATGCAGTGGTAGATAGATAACAAAAGAGCCCAATTATTCACCTTATATTCCCTTTGGAATGTGACTTTGCAGTATCTTGCATCACAGAGTGAGGTCCATTTCTCGACTCTTTGAATCTGGGATGGTTTAGTGAGTTGTTTTGACCAATGGAGTCAATGGAAATGATAGTGTAAAAGTCCTAAGTCTAGGCCAACCCTTGCACTCTTCTTTCTCTCTCTTGCAATAATCCTGCCATCACCGTAAAAGCAATCCTAGGTTAGCCTAGTGGAGCATGAGAGAGCAGGTGGAACAAAGTTGAGACCTCCCAGGTATTTTGAACCCACTCAAGTTTGGCCCACATCAGCGGAGCTGCCTGGCTAGCCCTAGCTGATGACAGAGATCTGAGTGAGGTAGGCTAAGACCTGACTGCCCAGCTGACTGACAGGAGAAACAGGAATGGTTGTTATTTAAGATTCTAAGTTTGGGGGATAGTTTATTAAAATGCATGTGATAATTGGTAATTGACACATGGCCCAGGTCTAAACTTAGTTACTCAAAGCATGTTTACATGGAAACACACGTAAAAAAAGAGTTACAGACTCAGGTAATTAAATTCAAAGTACAGTATTACAACTTTTGTGGTGACAGAAGTTCATAGTTCTTCACAAAGGCACATCTCTCCCTCATTCTACCTTTGATTACCTGCATCCATTAAAAAAAAAAAAATCCTAATCAGTAATGCTTTTCAGTTCAGTTCAGCCGCTCAGTCGTGTCCGACTCTTTGCGACCCCATGAATCGCAGCACGCCAGGCCTCCCTGTCCATCACCAACTCCTACAGTTCACTCAGACTCATGTCCATTGAGTCAGTGATGCCATCCAGCCATCTCATCTTCTGTTGTCCCCTTCTCCTGCCCCCAAATCCCTCCCAGCATCAGAGTCTTTTCCAATGAGTCAACTCTTCGCATGAGGTGGCCAAAGTACTGGAGTTTCAGCTTTAGCATCATTCCTTCCAAAGAAATCCCAGGGCTGATCTCTTTCAGAATGGACTGGTTGGATCTCCTTGCAGTCCAAGGGACTCTAAAGAGTCTTCTCCAACACCACAGTTCAAAAGCATCAATTCTTCGGCGCTCAGCCTTCTTCACAGTCCAACTCTCATATCCATACATGACCACAGGAAAAACCATAGCCTTGACTAGACGGACCTTTGCTGGCAAAGTAATGTCTCTGCTTTTGAATATGTTATCTAGGTTGGTCATAACCTTTCTTCCAAAGAGTAAGCGTCTTTTAATTTCATGGTTGCAGTCACCATCTGCAGTGATTTTGGAGCCCCCCAAAATAAAGTCTGCCACTGTTTCCCCACCTATTTCCCATGAAGTGATGGGACCAGATGCCATGATCTTCGTTTTCTGAATGTTGAGCTTTAAGCCAACTTTTTCACTCTCCACTTTTACTTTCATCAAGAGAACAAATGAAAGACTGTTTAGTCTAATGATTCAGTGTGCACACTCTGGGGATAGAGTCTGCCACCCACGATCTCTATGAACTTGAGAGATGAAACTAGTGCCTACCACATGGAGCTGTTGAAAGGGCAAAATGAATTAATGTTTATCAAGTGCTTAGAAGAGTGCACGGCAAGTAATAAATACAGCTGACCCTTGAACAAGAAGGACTTATACTGTGTTGGTCCACTTTACTCAAATTTTCTTCCACTAAATGCATACTAGAGCAGGATGCCATCTGAGGTTGGGTTAAATCTGTAGATGCGGAACTGTGGATACAGAGGGTTCGCTGAAAAGTTATACCTCATCTACTGCATAGAGGGTTGGTGCCCTTAACCTTGAGGGTCAACTGTATTATAAAAGTAAATGTTAAGCAAGTTATTCTTAGTTTCATAAAATGCAGACATCCTATTACTGGGAAATTACAAAGCTTATGCACTTAAATTACTTCATAAAGAAGTCAGTCTTCAAGAGTAATTTTATTAGTAAGTTTGATATATCTAATATGCTTGAAATATTTTATTCTATTCCCAATCACAGCACTCAAAATGCTACTGAGACTCACTTGCTGGTAGAGAGTGCAGAGCAGGCAGTAGAAAAGTAATAGCACTTATGGGTCAGTTCACAGAGCAAATGTACGTTCTGTTAAATGTTCTAAAGAAGCCTTTCTTGAGTGATTTTAGAATATAAAAGTTTAAGGTTAGCAATTGTGTGACTACGAAAAAAAAAAAAAAAGCCCCTGAACTCCTTGCAGCTTTAAAAACATTCTTAAAATTTTAGCTGTGTTTTTTTTGGCTGGGAATAATGCTAATTATATTATTATTCACCTGTAAGGCCCTTTTCTTCCTGCTAAAAATAGTGATATTTGAGGCTCCTAAAATAGTTATTTACATTTATATTAAGCTTGATATATGCTGCTTTAATTTTTTTATTTTTTAAAACCACAGTTTGTGTTAAAGAGATTTTTCTAAAGTGTGAAAAAATATTTTTTATAGGGATTACACTGTCAAAGGTCAGAAGGAAATATAGTATAACTATGTTCTGTAGGTATATGTCTATACTTGTATTTTGGTTCTTTCCAAAAAGCATTTGAAGTAACTTCTAAAAATATACTATTACAGGATGAAAATTATTTAGAGGGAACACCAGTTGAAGAACATAAAAGGAAATTGTTTCTTCCTTTCGTGTATTCCTTTTTCTTTGCTTTTCTGTTTAAGAATATTTTTGCATGGAGTAGAAAATCAGATGTTATAGAAAAGTTGATATCACCAAATTTATAATAAGGAGACTATATATTCTAAGAAGTTGCTGACCCATTTGGAGGTTGAAGCAAAGCAGAATTTTCAGGACTAGAAAGTCATCAATAGATATGATATAATGTCATATCATATATTAATATATATCTATCTAATACACAGTTAACTCCAATTCATTGATTACTTTTTGGGATGAAATAGAATTAGAGCAAAAGGCTTGAGGAATTCTGTGGTCTCCTTGATGTAGAATGTATAGAACTCATCTGTATAGTGTACATATCTCTAGTTATAGCACTGAGGTATGTTTTCCAAATGTAAAACCTCCTTAGGGCGGTGCTGGACAGAAACTAATTAACTCCATACGCTGAGAAACTGAAGCAAAAACAGGGTATTTATTTAATTAGAATTGAGTCACAAAAAAAGCTTTTAATTTTTATCTTTCAATAAAGACTCTATAAATGATTTCACAGTAAATATTTTATAAAATTTTAAAATGAATATTTAAATGGTCTCACACCTAAGAAATCAAAAGCAAATAAATTTGTAGGAAAAAAGAATGTTGGAACGATTGTTTCCTAATGTGTTTAATGCGATTAGTTCTTGAAGAAGTTAAAGTCCATCTAGGAAGGATTTTGAAATTCTAGACAGAAAGTACTTGAAGAAAATAAGCACAGGAAAACATATGCAGGTAGACTCTAGTGATCATTAGAACAGCTACCACAAGGTATCACAGTATACCATAGAGTATCACAGATTTAGGAACTTCTGGTCTGGCTCCTGATTTGTAAGGATGGAAGTAGTATTATAGACTGATGAGGTACGGAGGGCTCAGAGCATCTGAAATAGTCCGTAAGACACAGCCTAAAGGGGGAACAGAAACTTTATAACCAATTGGGATATATGATTCAGTTCAGTTCAGTCACTCAGTTGTGTCTCACTCTTTGCGACCCCATGAATTGCAGCATGTCAGGCCTCCCTATCCATCACCAACTCCCGGAGTTCACTCAGACTCACGTCCATTGAGTCAGTGATGCCATCCAGCCATCTCATCCTCTGTCGTCCCCTTCTCCTCCTGCCCCCAATCCCTCCCAGCATCAGAGTCTTTTCCAGTGAGTCAACTCTTTGCATGAGGTGGCCAAAGTACTGGAGTTTCAGCGTTAGCATCATTCCTTCCAAAGAAATCCCAGGGCTGATCTCCTTCAGAATGGACTGGTTGGATCTCCTTGCAGTCCAAGGGACTCTCAAGAGTCTTCTCCAATACCACAGTTCAAAAGCATTAATTCTTCAGTGCTCAGCTTTCTTCACAGTCCAACTCTCACATCCATACATGACCACTGGAAAAACCATAGCCTTGACTAGATGGACCTTTGTTGGCAAAGTAATGTCTCAGCTTTTGAATATGCTATCTAGGTTGGTCATAACTTTACTTCCAAGGAGTAAGCGTCTTTTAATTTCATGGCTGCAATCACCATCTGCAGTGATTTTGGAGCCCCCCAAAATAAAGTCTGCCACTGTTTCCACTGTTTCCACATTTATTTCCCATGAAGTGATGGGACCAGATGCCATGATCTTCGTTTTCTGAATGTTGAGCTTTAAGCCAACTTTTTCACTCTCCACTTTCACTTTCATCAAGAGGCTCTTTAGTTCCTCTTCACTTTCTGCCATAATGGTGGTGTCATCTGCATATCTGAGGTTATTGATATTTCTCCCGGCAATCTTGATTCCAGCTTATGCTTCTTCCAGCCCAGCATTTCTTATGATGTACTCTGCATATAAGTTAAATAAGCAGGGTGACAATATACAGCCTTGATGCACTCCTTTTCCTATTTGGAACCAGTCTGTTTTTCCATGTCCAGTTCTAACTGTTGCTTCCTGACTTGCATATAGGTTTCTCAAGAGGCAGGTCAGGTGGTCTGGGATTCCCATCTCTTTCAGAATTTTCCACAGTTTATTGTGATCCACACAGTCAAAGACTGGCATAGTCAATAAAGCAGAAATAGATGTTTTACTGGAACTCTCTTGCTTTTTCAGTGATCCAGCGGATGTTGGCAATTTGGTCTCTGGTTCCTCTGCCTTTTCTAAAACCAGCTTGAACATCTGGAAGTTCACGGTTCACGTATTGCTGAAGCCTGGCTTGGAGAATTTTGAGCATTAGTTTACTAGCGTGTGAGATGAGTGCAATGGTGCGGTAGTTTGAGCATTCTTTGGCATTGCCTTTCTTTGGGATTGGAATGAAAACTGACCTTTTCCAGTCCTGTGGCCACTGCTGAGTTTTCCAAATTTGCTGGCATATTGAGTGCAGCACTTTCACAGCATCATCTTTCAGGATTTGAAATAGCTCGACTGGAATTCCATCAGCTCCACTAGCTTTGTTCATAGTGATGCTTTCTAAGGCCCACTTGACTTCACATTCCAGGATATCTGGCTCTAGGTGAGTGATCACACCATCGTGATTATCTGGGTTGTGAAGATCTTTTTTGTACAGTTCTGTGTATTCTTGCCACCTCTTCTTAATATTTCTTCTTCTGTTAGGTCCATACCATTTCTTTCCTTTCTCGAGCCCATCTTTGCATGAAATGTTCCCTTGGTATCTCTAATTTTCTTGAAGAGATCTCTAGTCTTTCCCATTCTGTGGAAGGTTGAGAAGAATTTTGTTTGGCAGTATTCTTGGGGACTGATCTCTTAAGAAAAGCAGTCATCAGGGAATACAAATCCATAATCCTAAGAGGTTGGTAAGAAGGATCAGAATTTGAAACGATACAGACACTGTGAAGAAAGTTTAATAATGGCCATTGATGTGGCACTTTAGGAGGAGAGAGAAATGTTAAGAAGAATTTTAGGCAACATGCTATGTGATGTTATGTAAAAGTTACCCAGTAAGTGCTCCTTTCAGGAAAATCATGGTAAATACATAATTTCTCAAGGCTTATGCAATACTTGTTTTTTTTGTTGTTGTTTGTTTGTTTCTTGGTTGATAAGCATGGCTTCATGGAAGCCCCATTATACTTTATGTGTCTATAACCTTTTACCTAGGGTTATCCAGAATATTTCCTTTTAAAGGAACTGTTCTTCCCTCTAAAAGTTCAACATGCACATCAAAAATTCTCTAGGAAATGAAAAAATTTTATCCAAAATTTGGAGATAAGAATACAACATAAATTCATTTTTTTAAAAAAGAGAATAAATCATTGTCACTTATAGATACCTACTGCCTAACACTCAATATCTAGCCCTGTTTTTATGGGCATATTTTTTGTTACTGAAATAAAACAAATTTTATACAAACCAAATTCTTCTTGTAGTTTTCTAGGTAACTGATATCATAACCTTCTCTATTTTAAAAAAGTGGGAGCTAGTTCATCACCCTGTACTTACCAGTGTAATGAAATATGTTCAATAATGTTCTCATATCCTTCACCATCCACAGTTGTAGATTGAGTAGTATTGGAGAAAAAGTTCCTGGGGTCTAATAGAGAGGCATATTGTAGACTATTAGTCATGGTACATGACAAAGCTCTCAGAAGCCAACTGAAATATAACAAGTGGCGAGCAAAATCTTCATCATTATCTGGTAATTGCAGTAAGAAGCATCTTTCTTACTTACTTAATTTTCAAGGCTACCTAAAATCATGCCAAAGTAAGGATCAGTGGTAGTTATCGCCCTGAAAATCCAGCACAGCCCTACAGCTCCCTTTCTGTAACATGTTTTATTATGCTTCCTTTACAGGGGTTTGGCTTCCCTGGTGGCTCAGACAGTAAAGAACCTGCCTACAATGCAGGAGACATGGGTTCAATCCCTGAGTCGGGAAGATTCCCTGGAGAAGGAAATGGCAACCCACTCCAGTGTTCTTGCCTGGAGAATTCTGTGGACAGAGGAACCTGGAGGGCCACAGTTCAGGGGGTCACAAAGAATCGGACATGACTGAGTGCCTAACACTTTACTTTTACTTAACAAAATAAACATAAAGCCCTAATTGTAAAAATAATAGAAGCCAACAAAAAAAAATATTAATATGCAATGCACGTGTATTTCAGTATGTAAATCCAAGAACACAAGCACACTTGAAGACATGATGACGCCATGAGGGGCTTGCACATACACAGAGAAGCTGCCGAGTGCCCTAGCTAAGGAGGCAGAGTGTATTGTACTGGTAAACTGAGCAAGCATGCCTGATGATAGTATAATTTTCCAAAATGATAAGCAATTCTTGGTTAAGTGCCAGATAAAAATACTACATGTTTTGCTTGATTTTCTTAGTGCCTTCTATGTGATCTTTGATAAAAGAATGCAAAAAATACTTTGTATTTACATATAAAAATGGAATTAGTTTCTAGGCCCAAGTAATTATAAACAGGTTTTTACCTACAAAAATCTTGTTTTGTTTTGTTTTGTTTTTGACATTTCATAATTTGTGCAGTTCTGGTCCTCATATTGTGATGTATCTGGCATGTCTAAAGCCACTAGTGTCCCTCCCAATTATTTTGACAACCAAAAACATTCCAGTCCGTCAGTTAGCTAACTGACATATTCACTACCTACCTAGTAACTACTAAAAAATAGTCCTGTCTCAGTTGAAAACGTTGTTGGTAGGAAGAGAATAAATACAACAGTTACTTGTAGATCTGTCTCCCATAAACAATAGGCTCCTCTTGGTGGTTTTAACCGTTACTTTTCTCGTTTTGACTTTTTCATAGGCTAGGTCTTTAAATATTGCATCCTCCATACATAGCTAATTTCTGAAACCTTCTAATAAAACCCCATCCCCTGGAAGTGTTTGTGGAAAATGTGTATTTATTTATGGGTGCGCTGGGTCTGTGTTGCTGTACGTGGCTTTCTCTAGTTGAGGCGAGTGAGGGTTAGTCTTCATTGGAATGCACGAGCTTCTCATTGAGGCGGCTTCTCTTGTTGCAGAACATGGATTCTAAGGTGCGTGGGCACAGTAGTTGAGGTGCACAGCCCCAGCTACCCTATGGCATGTGGAATCCTCCCAGACCAGGGATTGAACTAGTGTCCCCTGCAGGGGCATTAGTCCAGGTGGACTTTCAACCACTGGACCACCAGGGGAGTTTTAAGTGAAAAGGTTTCACAGATAACTAGTCATAAAATAAAACTTGAGTGTGATAGGCAGAAAAATGGCCCCCCAAAATGTCCATGTCCTAACCCCTAGAATCTATGATTATGCTACCTTACCTGGTAAAGGGGACCTTGCAGATGTGATAGAATTAGGGATTTCAATTATTCTGGATTATCTGGTTGGTCCCAATGTGATTGCAAAGGCAGTAATAAGTGAAAGGGGGAGGCAGGAATGTGAAGAGTCAGAGTCAGAGATTGAAGATGCGGTGCAGCTGGCATTGAAGATGGAAGGAGGGGCCCTGACCAATGCAAGGTGGTCTCTAGCAGCTGGAATAGGCAAACAAATATTCCCCTGGAAATTTCAGAATAAACAGTCCTGCTGACACCTTGATTTTAGCCCAGTAAGACCCATTTTCTACTTCTGACTTCTGGAATTGTAAGATAGTAATTTTGTGCCAAGTCATATACTCACTGATTCCCTTAATCTCCAAGTCAAACAGCTGCGTCCATACCCATAGCTGTTTCAGTCGCTGAGTAGTTCACATCAGTTGGACTTGCACTGTTTGTTGGGATTCAGCACTAGTTCTAAACTGAATAGGCAAGTCAAATACAATGGTATTATGTATTTCTTTTCTGAAGCAGGTATACCTAAGAATGAGAAATATGGGCTGCTTTTGTCCCTCGTTTCTAGTTATAGCTATTAGGAAATATTCAAGCATAATTTGAACAAAGTGACAGTTTTCTGTATAGGCAGACTTTGTTAATAGCATTCAAATTAGCGTCATTAGTTTAGGGACTGTTTTATTTAACTGTATCCTCAGTCCCTCACAGAGTACATAGCATTGAGTAGATTTTGAACGAATGAATGGGTGTTACTTATAGCTTGTCAGAGAATTACTTACCTTCTAGTACCTCAGCACATCACAAACTTATTTCTCTGAAATTACTTAATGCCCTTCTTTAGGGTTTAGAGAAAATAAATATAACACCCATCAATTTGAACAATATGATTCATTTACAGTCCTTAATTTGCTGGTAGGTCTCCTTATCTGATTTTTCTTTTCCTTTGATCCTTTGCTTTTCTCCATTTTTCCTTTTCTGCTTGAAAAATGACCCATTCTTAGGGCTGCAAGCATTTCCTCTTAGTAGTTGATTTTAAAGCACAAGTATTATTAGAAAAATTCCACTAATGAGATATAACATTAAAAAACTACAGTAAAATATAAAATCTGGGGTTGTTATAGCCACAATATTATTGTTTCTCCTGCTATACAATTTAAAAGTTGTTTGTTCATTATAAAAATTTATATTTCTACCTTGCCTTTCAATACCATCTACCTAACCTTCAATGTATTTGTAGTTTGGCTTAGAAAAGTCCATGTTTCCCCATCACAAAAACACATTTAGTGCAAATGAATTGACTCCTTCCTTCATACAACTCTGTATGATTAATGAATTAGTCTATTAAACTTGAATTGAAGAGGAACAATCAATGGAGTAAATATTTTTGATCCATTAGGTACAACATTAACTTTCAAGCAAGCTTCTTTGGTGAAGCTATATTTTCATATAGTTTTTTCAGTGTGTTATTTGATGAGAAGAAAAGTTCTCAGTAAGGTCGTGGTACGTAACTATTAATAAGCATTGAAGTCCTAACAACATTGGCTGTCAAACCTGATGTATTAATGTGAATTAAGGAGATTTTCTTCTCCTAAGAGGAAAATAGATTGTCATAGGTTAAACAATGATCAGCAAAACAAAGGCAATGTCAGCTTGATAGAAAGCCTTCAATTTAGAGGAGTGACCTTTAAAAGCGAATGCATAAATAATCTCACCATAATCACTTGGTGTAATATTTTGGGTTTACAGTTTATGTTGCAATAAAGCATATCTATTGATTTGATTTTTAAAAATTTTGCCCTTTGGGAAATCACCTCAGATTTTAAAATTAAAGCAAAAGACAGTAATGACAACAAAGTATGAATAGCCAAAACAATCACAGAATGAAATACTGGTTTGAAAAAGTCACCCTTTAAAGACATCGGGGAAAGTCAAAGTATTTTCAACTCGGCTCCAAATTACACAGAGCAAGTAGAAAATAGTTGTTGGTATGGAGTTACTAAACCAATGTATTTTTATTTTAGTTTAGTTTTTTGGCTGTGTTGTGCAGTATGCAGGTTATTAGTTTCTTGACCAGAGAGGGAACCTGCGTCCCCTGCACTGGCAGCATGGAATCTTAACCACTGGACCACCAGGGTATTTTTATCTTTAGTAATCCCTAGTTCCAAGTTGATCCATGGCTTCTGTTACTTAGAATTGTGCAAAGAGGACTAATATAACATTTTATTTTATAAAATAGCAAAAATAATCCTTCTTCCATTCAGACTGAGCATTAGATTTAGTACGCTAAAGGAAAGGAGAATATTAAAAATGGAAGCCTATTTGTTTTCGTTCTAGAACATGTGGAAAAGACCTATATCTGATTTCTTTTCTCCAGGCTGATAAATTTGTAAGAAAGCAAAAAAAAAAAAAAAAAAAGAAAGTAGCTTTTGTTCATTGTTACAACAAGCCTGTAATGCTTTTGTAGTAAAATATGTAAATGAATACACAGATAACTAAGAAAATAGGCTGCTACTGCTAAGTCGCTTCAGTCGTGTGCAACTCTGTGTGACCCCATAGACGGCAGCCCACCAGGCCCTGCCGTCCCTGGGATTCTCCAGGCAAGAACACTGGAGTGGGTTGCCATTTCCTCCTCCAATGCATGAAAGTGAAAATTGAAAGTGAAGTCGCTCAGTCATGTTTGACTCTTCACGACCCCATGGACTGCAGCCTACCAGGCTCCTCCGTCCATGGCAGGAGGAGCATTTTCATTTCCTCCATCCATTTTCTAGGCAAGAGTACTGGAGTGGGTTGCCATTGCCTTCTCCGAGAAAATAGGCAGAGACTTGCTTTTCTGGTCAAGTGAAACATTTACAGGAACATGAAAGTTACCGAAGTTTTGGTTTGCTAATGTGGCAACCAATTTATTTTAACATGCTGTTTCTCAAATAACTTCAGCTTAAAATATCCAGTATGTCAAGGTGCCGTATTTGGGGGTAGCATGTCCTGAGCCCTGTCAGAGACATTTCAGCTCTGGAGGCTTTCTATCCCATTTAACCAGTTAGGAGACCATGCTTCTTATCCCAACTAACTAGCTGGTTGAATTAACAAGTCAGTCTCTCTGTATCTTGTTTGCTTATCCATGAAAACACAGAAGTAAATTACATGATCTATACAAGACTCTGACCTTAAAAACAAATTTATGAAATAAAAATATGCATCTTCAAAATTAACTTCTAGCTCAGAGAGTGTTTCTGTTTTCTTGTCAATTAACTTTTTAAAAAATATATAGTGTTCTTTAGAATGAAACTACTGGATATTAAAATTCCAATTGTATTTTTAAGGAGGGACTATATACCTTACTGAAATACATATATTATATACATATTTTTTGGCCTCAGGTTGTTAGCTTGTTGAGTTTGAATTTTCTATTATGCTTTTGAACACTCCTCAATTTTACATATACCCTTTGTATTTCAATAAAATTAAACTAAATGTATGTCACTTTGCATGTAGGAATGAACAAGCAAATAAACAGTATATAGCCACATATTTCAGTAGATTAAACTGAGCTGAAATTATCCTTCATGCTGGCACTATAATAGGCTATTGATCTCAGATTGCATTTTTCTGTTTCTCTATAATTGAATTTTGTTCACAAATGAAAGAGTGTGTTCATTTTCAGGTTACATTTAGTGAAATAAAAACTGCATCTGGGATCAGTTTTATCATGTGCTCAGTGGAAGACTAAGCCTTTCATTGAATTCAGTATGGAACATTGTGACTATTAAAAAAAAGTATACCACCTCCTTGGAAGAAATTTTTTTCCAAAAAAGCTAACGTTTAAATCTTCATTGTTTTAAAAAATTCTGCATAATTATACCCATACATCAGACTATATGCGAAACTACAGAACTTTTTCCTATGAGTGAAAACTGATATGATGCAATTACATAAATTTACCCATTTATAGGAACTAAAAGAAATTTAAACTAAAGAAAATAAGACAGAATTTAAAAACAAAAGGATCTTCAAGTAGAGAATAGTTGTCTGCCAAAACTAGAGTTGATTTTCTGACTTAAGCTAGACCTTCCTTTGGAAATTTTTAATATTAATGAGTTGGAAATTTTAGGAAGAGATAGAGAGAGATAGAGATCATTCTGTTGTTTTTGAGATTGCACCTAAGTACTGCATTTTGAATTCTTTTGTTGACTCTGAGGGCTACTCCATTTCTTCCAAAAGATTCTTGCCTACAGTAGTAGATATAATGGTCACCTGAATTAAATTCACCCATTCCAGTCCATTTTAGTTCACTGATTTCTTAAATGTCGATGTTCACTCTTGCCATCTCCTGTTTGAACACTTCCAATTTACCTTGACTCATGCAACATTCCAGGTTCCTATGCAATATTCCAGGTTCCTATGTATCAGACTTGACTCCCATCAGCAGTCACATCCACAACTGGGCACTGTTTTCACTTTGACTCTGTCTCTTCATTGTTTCTGGAGTTATTTCTCCACTCTTCTCCAGTAGCATATTGATAGCTACCGACCTGGGGAGTTCATCTTTCAGTGTCATATCTTTTTGCCTTTTCATACTGTTCATGGGGTTCTCAGGCAAGAATGCTGAAGTGGTTTGCCATTCCCTTCTCCAGTGGACCATGTTTTGTCAGAACTCTCCACCATGACCCATCTCTCTTGGGTGGCCCTACATGGCATGGCTCATAGTTTCATTGAGTTAGACAAGGCTGTGGTCCATGTGATCAGTTTGATTAGTTTTCTCTGATTGTGGTTTTCAGTCTGTCTGCCCTCCGAGGGATAAGGATAAGAGGCTTATGGAAGCTTCCTGTTGGGAGAGACTGGCTGTGGGAAAAACTGGATCTTGTTCTGATGGGTGGGAGCCATGCTCAGTAAATCTTTAATACATGATCAGTAAATCTTTAAATCTGTGTGGATCACAACAAACTGGAAAGTTCTTCAGGAGATGGGAATACCAGACCACCTTAACTGCCTCCTGAGAAATTTGTATGCAGATGAAGAAGCAACAGTTAGAACCAGACATGAAACAGTGGACTGGTTCCAAATTGGGAAAGGCGTACACAAGGCTGTATATTGTCACCCTGCTTATTTAACTTATATGCACAGTACATCATGCAAAATGCCGGGCTGGATGAAGCACAAGCTGGAATCAAGATTACTGGACAGTGAAGAGATGGAGTCATAGTGAAAACAACGCCCAGTTGTGGATATGACTGGGAGAAATATCAGTAACCTCAGTTATGCAGATAATACCACCCTTATGGCAGAAAGTGAAGAGGAACTGAAGAGCCTCTTGATGAAAGTGAAAGAGGAGAGTGAAAAAGCTGGCTTAAAACTCAACATTCAAAAAACTGAGATCATGGCATCCAGTCCCATCACTTCATGGCAAATAGATGGGGAAACAGTGGAAACACTGACAGACTCTATTTTCTTATGCTCCAAAATCACTGCAGTTGGTGACTGCAACCATGAAATTAAAAGACGTTTGCTCTTTAGAAGAAAGGCTATGACTAACCTGGACAGCATATTAAAAAACAGAGATATTACTTTGCTGACAAAGTTCCAAATATTCAAAGCTGTGGTTTTTCCAGGAACCATGTATGGATGTGAGAGTTGGACTCTAAAGAAAGCTGAGCACAGAAGGATTGATGCTTTTGAACTGTGGTGTTGGAGGAGAATCTTGAGAGACCCTTGGACTGCAAGGAGATCCAACCAGTCCATCATAAAGAAAATCAGTCCTGAATATTCATTGGAAGGACTGATGCTGAAGCTGAAACTCCAATACTTTGGCCACCTGATGCAAAGAACTGACTTATTGGAAAAGAGCCTGATGCTGGGAAAGATTGAAGGTGGGAGGAGAAGGGAGCAACAGAGAGTGAGATCGCATCACAGACTTGATGGACGTGAGTTTGAATAAGCTCAGGGAGTTGGCGATGGACAGGGAGGCCTGGCATGCTGCAGTCCATGGGGTCGCAAATAATCAGACATGACTGAGCAACTGAACTGAACTGAAGAGATATCATTTAAAGACATTTCCATGTTCTTTATTTTTTTTAATTTTTTTCATGTTCTTTATTCTTTATCACTTGAGATGCTTCCAGTAATATTCAGAGATTAGCCACACCACTTTCAGTCCTCTACTTGAAAGTGACAGTCTTCAACTGTGCAGCAAGTCCTGGGTCTCAAAGCTCTTCATTTGTTCTTTGGTGATTGTGTGCAGATAACAGAGGGTCTAATTTTCATCCCATGGACTTGTAGGGGACACAATTACTGTTGAAACAAAGTGGGAACATTTCTGGGCCTTTCTGAACTTTCTCTGGATGGGAAAGGGGAGAGATGTGCCAATGGTGAAATTCAGTGACAGCATTCTCTCAGGACTCGCTGTTCAGGCCTCTGGGAAAGCTTCCCTACTTCTCTTGCCCAAAGTCCTGGAAGCAAAATGCTGGGAAGATTGTGTGTTGTGGTGGTGTTCACGTTAGAAAGAACACAGCTTCAGGGCATGGAGAGAATGTGAACAGAGGAAACACTTAAGAGAAGAAAGACGAATGAACTGAGTGGAAAGCATGGATGCAGTAGTGCCATTTCCTTGTCTCACTTTGTGTTCCAGTGTGTGGGTTTGGAAGTACTCATGAGTTAGTATTCTCAGTGGCTGCACATGGTGGCTGAGGAATATTTTGCAGTGGTAAACAATTTGTTTTATTCTTAAATTTTAGGCTTCTTTGTTTAGATACAACATGTATTAAGTTGATGCCACATTGACAACTAGATGGCTAGTGAAGGCGAACATTGGGAATTTTTTTTTTGTAAAGTATTTAATAATATTAATAAATGTTTTAAAAGTTAAATCTATTGACGTTAAATCATTTCTGTTAAAGCTAACCCATTAGTGTGGGCTTCCCTCGTAGCTCAGTTGGTAAAGAATCCACTGCAATGCAGGATACCTTTTAAATTTAAGAAATAATTTTGCATATTTTAAGATGAAAATAAACTATAAGATATATGAGGAATAATTTAATTTTTAAACGTTTACTTTAACTCACATTTTTATACAAATATGTCCACATTTGAGGGGCTTCCCTGATAGCTCAGTTGGTAAAGAATCCACCTGCAATGCAGGCGACCCCGGTTTGATTCCTGGGTCAGGAAGATCCACTGGAGAAGGGATAGGCTACCCATTCCAGTATCCTAGGGCTCCTCTTGGGGCTCAGCTGGTAAAGAATCCGTCTGCAATGCAGGAGACCTGGGTTCACTCCCTGGGTTGGGAAGACCCCCCCAAGAGAAGGGAAAGGCTACCCACTTGAATATTCTGGCCTGGAGAATTCCATGGACTGTATAGTCCATGGGGTCACAAAGAGTCAGACATGACTGAGCGACTTTAACTCACTCACTCATCTACAATTGAATCTCTTTGAAAACAATTATATTTACTTTTTAATTCTTTAAATCACTGGGGATCAATCAGTACATCAAGATTGTGATAAAAATAGAAAAAAGTGGAATTTTACTTTTTAAACACGTCACTTGAAAGTGAAGCTCAGGAAAGAAGAAAGTGGTAGGGGGTGGGGGGTAGGAAGAGAAAATTTACAAAGAGACAAGACAGGTTGCTTAAAATTTTAAAAGCTAGAAATGAAAAGTTTCCTTTGAGTGTGACCTATGTAAAAATCATGAATAAGATTATAACTTTTTATTTAATGACAATTTAATTATTGGTCAAAGCAAGGCAAATGAGAAACAAAATTATCCCCATCAAACCCACAGTTTGAATAGGTTGTATGAAATCCCCGAAACTTCATATTCTTAAATAAAGAAGGTTTTAATTACTGGTTACAACGATGAGTATATATGTTAGCTTCTAGTTGTACTCATGCCCTGGTTCCTTATGTGAAGGATGGATCTTTCTATCCCTTCCATTCTCTCTAAATTCATTCCTTTCAGGCTTTTGTCCCCATAGCTTCTCTGAAACTACACTAGACAAGGTTACTAATGTCTGGCACCGTTTCAATTCCATGGTCAGTTCTCAGTCCTCGTCTTACTTGATTTCGTTGTTGTTGTTCATTTGCTCAGGTCATCTCCAACTTTTTGCAACCCCATGGACTGCAGCATGCCAGGCTTCCCTGTCCTTTACTATCTCCCAGAGTTTGCTCAAACTCATGTCCATGGAGTTGGTGATGCCATCCAACCATCTCATCCTCTGTCGCCACCTTCTCTTCCTGCCTTCAGTCTTTCTCAGCATCAGGGTCTTTTCCAGTGAGTCAGCTCTTTGCGTCCAGTGGTCAAAGTATTGTAGCTTCAGTTTCAGCATCAGTCCTTCCAGCTTACTTGATTTAACAGCAACTAATACAGCAGAGCAGTCACTCGTCTCCCCTTCATACATGTTTTTATTCTCTCCTAGGACAGCATACTTTCTTATTTACATTTTATCTTATTGGTTACTCCTTCTCAGTCCCTTTTTCTCTCTGTCTTCTTAATGCTGAAGTGCCCAGTGCTCAATCTTAGGCCATCTCATCTGTGTCCGCTCTCATTCCTTAGGTGAGCTCATCTATTCTCATGCTTTGAAACATCATTTTTGCTGACAACTTTCAAATTTATATCTTTTCTCCAGCTTTTCCCCTGAACTTCATGTTCAAATATTCAACAGGTTAATTGACATCTCTCCTGAAGATATTTGATATATCATGCTTAAAATGTCTAAACTGAACTGCTCATGCTAACCCCCAAAGTTGTTCCCTTTGCAGTTCTATATGTTAATGAATGATAACTCTATCCTTCTGGTTGCTCGGGCCAAGTGACTTGTAGTCAGCTTTTGACTTCACTCATTCTCTCATAGTCCTCACTTTATTCATCTCTTAGTAAATCCTGCTAGCTCTATTTTCAAAATATATCAAGAATCCCACCAAATCCTTTTATTACCATTGCTCTGCCTTGTTCTACCCCATCATCTTTCACTGCATTAGTCTCCTAACCAGTCTCCTGTTTCTACCCTTTATTCTTTTGTGTGTGTGTGTGTGTGTGTGTGTGTGTGTGTGTGTGTGTGTGGCGGTGGGGTGGGGAGGGTGGTTGTTCAGTCATGTGTACTGTTTATGACCCCACGGACTGTAGCCACCAGGCTCCTCTGTCTATGTAATTTTCCAGGCAAGCATACTGGACCAGATAGCTATTTCCTTCTCCAGGGGTTCTTCCTGATCGAGGGATCAAACCTACGTCTCTGGCATCTCCTGTGTTGGCAGATGGATTCATTATCACTGTGCCACCTGGGAAGCCTCTTTCTTAGTCTTATTTTTAAGTGCTTTCTTTAGTACCAGACATCCACTTAATTTAAAGCACTTAATCCTAAGACTTGTATAACCAATTTGAACTTTTTGAAGGATATATGCAAGCTTCATGAACATGGCCTCCATTATTCATTCATTTGACAAATATTTTTTTCTTGAGTTTATATTAAGTGACAGGCCTTTTGTTTAGTCCTGGGAATATAAGCATAAATAAAACATAGCTGCAGTCTAGAGAAAATTACAGTTGAATAGAAAGGAAAAGACAGCAAACATCTCTCTTTACTATGAGAGATGGCATAGGGTGGGTAATTAGTTTGGATTTAGACATGTTAAATTAAGGGTGCTTTTGGGATATTCAAGTAGAGATAAGTGGGTCTGGAGTTTATGAGAGAGGTTTGTATTATTGTCACATAGGAAGTGAATAAGGTCACTCAGGAAGAATGTGGAAAAAGGAGATTGAGTCTAATTTTGTAAAACATTTATAATGGGAGGGAAAGAATATAGGGAATGTTTCTTTGGACATTGGGTAGTATTGGGCATCTCAGGTCGCTGTGAAATTTTTGCTTTGGTCACTGGAGTGTGAACAGAAATGATGTGTATCACTTCTGGGGAGGAGCTTTAAGAGGCAATACAGGAGTCAGCTGGTTCCTTTTTCCTTGTCCTGATGATTATAAAATGTGTTGAGCTGAAGCCTCTGTCACCCTGATCCCCTGAGTGATTATCAGTATCAAAGTTCCTTAAGTGTGGTCCCAGACTTGCAGCGTCATCGAGGGACACACTTTTGTCGGGGTGCACAAGTGTTTTGTTCGTTACAACTCATAACCTTTTGTATCCTAATGATTCAGAGAGGGCCGTAAGAAAGAGAGATTTTCAAGGAGATTCAAGAAGAAAAATATGGAAAAATTTTCAAGAAGATAAAGACATCAAATGCTTCATCACCAGACAGAGATTGAAAAGTGTTCATTTGATTTGGCATTTAGGAGGTCATTTGCAATTTTAGTAAGTTATGCAATGTGAAAGAAACAGTGTCTTTCAAATGACAACCAAAGGGAGAAAATCCAGATCTGAACTGCAGAAAGAGTGAGGCTCTTACTACCCCCATTTCCTCGCGTCTCATTTACTTTGCCAACATCAGTAATTGCTTATGAGTCTGCCAATTTCTCCTTACCATTTCCCTGATCGCTTTGAACTCACATACCACCCTCCTCCTTCCATCTTTCCCTTCTACCTGTCTCTGTTGGGGCCCTTTAGATTCTGTGATAACTTCCTTCATTCTTTCTTAGTAGAACTTCTTACAAGGAAAGCATTTAACTGGCACTTTTTCACCTCTTCAGCCTATTGCAAATTGACTTTTGACCTCATTGATTTAGTGAAATGGCTCATGGCAAGGAAATTTTTCATAAAAACCACATATAATTAGTTTTTAAACTTCCTGCATAAATCTCTTTAATTTTATATTATGACACAGTACACAATTATTCACTGAGTAGTTCATCTCCTCTTAGCCAAAGAGAAAATTGAAACTGTCAGTCAAACTGTATGGAATAAGAAATAACATTTTTATTAGCAGTAAACAGAAACTTGTACAATAAAAGTATTTTTGTGTCACTTGAAATATTACCTTTGGTTGCAAGTTTTGAAAGTATTCAAGGTATTTTCTGTTCTTATTTATTTTAGTTGGGATTTTGATTGCAGGCAGCTTGCTTTTTTTTTTTCCTCCTGCCTTACAGTCACGATACTTGAGCACACATATAATGAAGCCTTGTTCAATTTGAGACTTCTCTATAGTAATGCAATAACATTACAAAGATTTTCTTCATTTAATCCTCAAACAACTTTTTTGAAGGGTTTTGATTTCCCCCCTATTTACAGATGAAGAAATGAAAACTCAGAGAGGAAGATAAATTACCATAGTTACATTGCCACAGCTTATGAGTGTGTGTTTGCTCAAATCTGGGTCTTCTGATTCTGAATTTAGAGCTGTTTTTACTATCCTCAGCTGCTTAGATGTAGTACGAGTACATAATTAACAACATAGATACAGTAACAATTCAAATTAAATTAATTTTTTAAATGGACATTTTTATTCAAAGATGGCAAGACCATACATTTCTCCTAATTTATTTTGTCAAGATCTTATATGTTGAATGAGTTTAGATATTAGATGAGTTTAGGTTGGCAGTAAAGAACTGTTGTGCACTTTCATAGATATTCTTTTGTATCATTCTTCTCTGAACAGACATGATTACACTGTTTTTAACATAGAAACGGATGTTTTGATACTCTTTTTTGTTTGTTTTTGTTTGATACTCTTCAGCAATGAGAAGAGGTTAAAGAAGTTTGGGTAGAACTAGTAAGAAGAGTAATTGGATATGATTGTTATCTTAAATATAGCCACCAGACTGTTGATTTAAGTTTTGGTCTGTCCTAAATTATTCATGACAAAATTTTGTCAGCATATCTGGCTCTTTTATCTGTGTCTATGAATCTTCCCTGGTGGCTCAGAGGATAAAGCGTCTGCCTGCAATGCAGGAGACCCAGGTTCAATCCCTGGGTTGGGAAGATCCCCTGGAGAAGGAAATGGCAACCCACTCCAGTATTCCTGCCTGGAGAATCCCATGGACAGAGGAGCCTGGCGGACTACAGTCCACGGGGTCTCAAAGACTCGGACACGACTGAGTGACTTCACACACACACACACACACACATGAATCTTCAAAACAATACTCTGTCTGTAAGGCTGATATGTATATGATTAACATCTAGGCTCTCAAGATAATTTTAAAAATTAAAGGAATAGATATGTGAACACTAGATTCAAAAACATTTCTTTACTTTTCCCATTTCAAATTTATATTAATAAAAGCCTCAAAGGCAACCTCCTTGAGAATATGCACACTCTTACTGGAAACACTCAAGACAATAAGATTAACATTTATTGCTGACTCAGCAAGAAAAGAAATTCAGAGAATTTGGTTCTAGAAGGGAGGTAGAACAAACAAACAGGATGAGCAATCATTTGCTGGAATAAATAGAATTGTTTAGTTTCAGGCATGTTTAAATTGAGAATGACAGAGGTTTTCTTCCAGGAGCTAAGAGCATGATCAAAAACCTGGAGCTAAAAGCATATTATGTGAAAAACAGTGAAGGCACCTGCCTCTCTACAGGAGGTCGACAGGTATGGTAAGGCCAGGTTGTAGGGGCTGCTGTAGGTGTTAGAATGCATGCTGAATGCAGCAAAGAACTTTCTGTTCAAAGACATTTCTTTCTCTGTTTTATAGAGATGTAATTGACATACAGCACTAGTGATAATATCATTGAAAAGCAGTTCAAAAGCATATGTATTGATTCATTGATATTTATATGTGCATTGTTGTATAAAACAAAATGTTTGCCACAATAAACTTAGGTAACATCCATCACCTCACATAGTTACCCAGTATTTTGCTTGTGATGAGAACTGTTAAGATCTATTCTCTTCAGTTCAGTTCAGTTGCTCAGTCGTGTCCGATCTTTGTGACCCCATGAATCGCAGCACACCAGGCCTCCCTATCCATCACCAGCTCCCAGAGTTCACTCAAGCTCATGTCCATCGAGTCGGTGATGTCATCCAGCCATCTCATCCTCTGTCATCCCCTTCTCCTCCTGCCCCCAATCCCTCCCAGCATCAGAGTCTTTTCCAAGGAGTCAACCCTTCACATGAGGTGGCCAAAGTACTGGAGTTTCAGCTTTAGCATCATTCCTTCCAAAGAAATCCCAGGGCTGATCTCCTTCAGAATGGACTGGTTGGATCTCCTTGCAGTCCAAGGGACTCTCAAGAGTCTTCTCCAACACCACAGTTCAAAAGCATCAATTCTTCGGTGCTCAGCCTTCTTCACAGTCCAACTCTCACATCCATACATGACCACTGGAAAAACCATAGCCTTGACTAGACGGACCTTTGTTGGCAAAGTAATGTCTCTGCTTTTCAGTATACTATCTAGGTTGGTCATAACTTTTCTTCCAAGGAGTAAGTGTCTTTTAATTTCATGGCTGCAGTCACCATCTGCAGTGATTTTGGAGCCCCCCAAAAATAGTCGGCTACTGTTTCCACTGTTTCCCCATCTGTTTCCCATGAAGTGATGGGACCGGATGCCATGATCTCAGTTTCTGAATGTTGAGCTTTAAGCCAACCTTTTCACTCTCCACTTTCACTTTCATCAAGAGGCTCTTTAGTTCCTCTTCACTTTCTGCCATAATGGTGGTGTCATCTGCATATCTGAGGTTATTGATATTTCTCCCGGCAATCTTGATTTCAGCTTGTGCTTCTATTCTCTTAGCATCTGTCAAAAAAAGATTCAGTATCGTTAATTATAGTCATCATGTTGTATATTACATCTGTTGGGCCTGGTTTTGGAATTTGGAAGGAAGAAACCAGACTCAAGAAGCTTAGTTTTTACTGTTTTACAAAGTTTTGGTTTCATAGACTAGTGAAGTTCCTAAAAGAATTCATGAGGACTAGCATATAGTTGTCAAGTGTTTATTTACGTATCGAAGGATGTTTAAAAAAATCACCATATTTTTATCTTCACTATTTCAGAAAAGAATTGAATTTTAACCTCAAATTATAGGTAGGAAGGGCAAGAGTGTCCTTCCAGAGTAAAGGACAGAACATTAAAAATGAATAATTTTGGTGTTATTAAAGACTTACTGCATTGTCCTTATTTTCTCATTTCCTCTTTCACCAGTGATTCTTTGTCATGTACTTGCATGACTCCTCAGATCGATGGCTGAGATTTACTGAGCTAGGAGAATATCGTAATTATTCAGGCATAAGATGATAAGAACCGGGGAAAGGAGCAGAAAGAACAAGTGAAGGGAAGGAAGATGACAGTGAGAGAATGTCAGTACTGGTGACAGGCTGATGTAGGAGAGAAAGGGAGAGAGTGAAAGATGCCTGCCATAGTGCGCTGTGCCCTGATAATTTTTAATAGTCACATGGCGTGTAACATTGCCCTAATTCGTCTTGTAAGAGATCTTTTGGAATGGCATAGCAACCGATTGATGTCTTGCTGTTGTCTTCATCAAGACTAGAAATGCAATTTGCTTGACATATAAAGATCATGTTTTTATTGGTGATTGATGAGTTAAAATATTTCTCCATCTACAGGCAAACTGATCTTGAGTAAGATTTTAAAGGAGGAAAGAAAGTTTATTTTAAAGGAGGTTAGAAAGCTACCTTGATGAACCACCATCAGATATCAAGATTTCACAGGTTTTTTTATTTTTTATTTATTTTATTTAATTTTTTGTTTCAGGTGGTTTGATAATTTTATTTATTTATTTATTTTTGTTTGTTTTTTTTTCTCTTGTCTTTTATTTATTTATTTATTTAATATTAGTTTTGCCAAATATCAAAATGAATCCACCACAGGTAAAACAATTACCAGGATTCTTAACGTTTAATACTGATGTTTTGTTCTTGAGTCTTGAGACTGGCCATTTAGCAATTGCCAGGTTTTAGTGCTGTAGTTGAGGAGTTTCTGATTCTTCTTCTTTTTTAATGGGATGATGCTGTGATATAAGAAGAAGTATAAGAGTAGTGATATTTATAGAAAAAGAGCAAAGATGCTTTGTGACTTTGGAAATTATTTTCAAGGTTACTCACAAGAGGATACCTCGTTTAGGAAAGAAGGTGTTTTTTTTTTTTTTTCTTTAGAGGAGAAAATGTGTTCAGAAATAGTTAATGGCAACTGTGTTATTTACTGGATGTTGATCTACAGCATTAATTTAAGATGTACTTTATCTATGATTCTAGACTTCTTTTAAATGTCAAAATCTGGAAAGGCTACACTGGCTCACTCCACTGCTGGGTAATAGCTAGTATTGTCTTTGCTCTAGGGCATTTAAAATGAAATTTTGAGGTACATTGAAAAAGTCACCAGTTCACTTACTATACAATATCTTGGAATGTGAATATCTGAAAGAAAAAAATTCAGTAAACGGAGTTACTTGCTGGAATTCACAACACAATAATGAGAAAAGTTTTGCAGCTTTGATCATAAAAGAAATGAGTTGTTTAATTTTACCCTTAAGTGCTGGTACACAGTTTCAGCACCCAGTAAGTCTGCATGCATTTAAATAACTTAAAACAATTATTAAAAGAAAGTTGCTAGAAATAAATAGTATTTATATAAAAAGGAGACTAAGTTCAAACTGCTACTGCTTTAAAATTTAAAAGAAGAAATTCGAGTTCAGAACAGGATGTAGGATTTAGTAACAATTAAAGTAATTTCAATCCCTTAGTTCCTTTGTGATAGCTATGTTCATCATTTAATCATTTTACAAAGAAAGGAATAGAAATGTTACTTGTGATTCTTATCAACACTTGTGACTGAAAACTTTATTATGTGTTGTAAATACTTATGGCCCCAAATAGCTATTTGATTTACAGTTTAAGTATTGAAATAGAATGAAATAGTTTCTACTGTGTTTGTAATCACTGCAAGAACAGTATGAATCATCTTTCAAATAAAAATACTTCCTTTCTTGACCTTTCCCAAAGATGTTTCAAAGTACAAGAATGCCACTTTTTTTGGTCTGATGTCCCCAGACCTTTATTCATCATCTTGAAGGTGATTATTTTCTTAGTTGATCCTAGCCTTGCCGAAGAGTTCTATCTAGAGATTTAAATATATTATTAACTTAGAAAATAAATTTCAAACTACTCATGCTGTTTTACCTAGAATTATTACATTATTAAGAGTAAATATCTTATTAAACTCAATAGGGAGCCAGAAAGTGAATAAACAAGATTTATTTCTAAAGGAGGTACCTGAGTGTATATAAAATAACTAACCAAAAAATTAAAGTTAATAAAATGGGGCAGCTAAACCATATAAGTCAACAAAATTTATATTGAAAAGACCTTGTAAATATTAACTTTAATTTTCCTAGATTGCAATATGGAATTGCTATTATTTGAAGTCAAAACAAAACATGTGAGATACCTGACATTTCAACAGAGTTTGTATGTGTCCTGAACCAGCTATACTTTTTGAGACACCATTCCAGGTGCTCGTATTTACTAGCCCTTTAATCCTCAGAGCACCACCTTGGTTTGGAAGCTCTAGCTATACCCATCTTCTGGATGAGCGAAGTAAAATGTAGAGCTCCAAATGGACAAATACTGCTTGGCAACTGTGTGGTGTTGGGTTTGAGTCATGTTACCTATTGCAAGTATCTCATGATTTCTTCTCATCCCCTGCCTGTACTCCTTCTGTCACCAAGTACTATAATTTCATTATTTCTTCATATCATTCTATCTTCTCCTTTTTTGGGGTTCTTGCTATGTACACCTGAATAACCATCATATTATGGTCTAATAGTTTAGTAAATCTCAGACATCATTCTGAGGACTTGGGAGGATTTGTGACAAAGTTTTAGTACCCATCCTCTTAGCCTATTAATCCAGTTCTGGGTTTCAAAAAATGGTTTGTCTGACTCTTTGTGACCCCATGGACTGTAGCCCACCAGGCTCCTCTGTCCATGGAATTCTCCAGGCAAGAATACTGGAGTGGGTTGCCATTTCCTTCTCCAGGGATCTTCCCAACCCAGAGATCAAACCTGGGTCTCCCACACTGCAGGCAGATTCCTGACCATCTGAGTCACCAGAGAAGCCCTCTTAGACAGAAGCTATTATTTATATACGGTCGTAGGAGCCACTGTTTGTAGTCACTTTTAAAAATTATTAGAGTATAGTTGTTTTACAATGTTGCATTTGTTTCTGCTGTACAACAAAGGGAATTACCTATATGTATAATCTGTCTTTTGTCACTTTAATTCACAGGCCTCAGATACTGAACCTAAGAGGGTAGAGGGAAATTTTTTTTTCTTCTCTTTAATAGTGTTAGACGAGCTCTAGCTGTATGAACAAGCAGAGTTATGGCTCTTGCTTCTTTGATAAAGAGATGAGGGCTTGCCAGCTCTGGCCTCTTGCTTGAAACCATTAGTTTGAGATGTCAGTTTGCATTGCATTAAATTTCTGTGCTATGCTACATGGACTCTTTTGCCAGAACTTTCCAGCCTTTCACTGTTTGCTTCTCTCCTTTGCCTAACAGGAACATATGGTTACTTAAATCTAAATTAATCTAAATTGGCTAGTGGCTATCCTATTGGACAGTCCAGATATTGAACACATCCATCACTGCAGGAAGTTCTGTGGGCTAGCACTGCCTTAGTTTGTTGCTAAAGGACTTGAATTGTGAGTAGACATAACAATATCACCTCTCAGCCTTGTATTCCGTTGACTATATTGCTTTCTTGACATCTGAATGAAATTTACAGTCAAATAGGCTCAGCTAATGGAGCAATAATCCATATTTAATTGTCATATGCTTTTGAAAGATAGTAAAAATAGTGAAGTATTAACTACCTGTATAAAGCACTAAGGAACAGAAGCTACTTGGCTTAGCTATGAAGAAGGAGGAGATGATGTTAGTATAGTGTTCAGAGGAAAGGGAAATCAGCTGTAGTGATGTCATGCCAGGGTTGAGTTGGCTGACCCTGGCTGGCCAGGTGAGTGTGTTTTTCCTCCCATGCCATTCCTGACCTCCCCAGTGAAAGAGATTTCCAAGATGAAATGATAATAGTTGCTTAGTATATGAGATTGATCTGTGAATTGTGTGGTTGATAGTGCTAGCTGAACTTATTAATAGATGAGGCTAAATGTAGCAAAATTTATATATCTTTTGTTTTGTAGAGCTTTCTTAGAGAAAAGTCATAGTTGAGGTTAGAGAGGTTAAGTCTGTGGTATTTATATTTCCTCTAGCAAACTCTCAAGGAAAGATAAACTCAGTTCAGTTCAGTTCAGTTCAGTCACTCAGTCATGTCTGACTCTTTGTGACCCCATGAATTGCAGCACTTCAGGCCTCCCTGTCCATCACCAACCCCCGGAGTTCACTCAAACTCATGTCCATCGAGTCAGTGATGCCATTCAGCTATCTTATCCTCTGTCGTCCCCTCTCCTCCTGCCCCCAATCCTTCCCAGCATCAGGGTCTTTTTCCAATGAGTCAACTCTTCACATGAGGTGGCCAAAGTACTGGAGTTTCTCCTGCAGCATCTGGTAGTTAAATAATCCTAAGGGTTAGATTACATGAGCAGTCTAACCTGCTTTAAGTAAGCATTTAAGCAATTCTTGTTAAACAAATAATCTATTTTACACTTATAACTCTATTCAGATTTGCCCCCATAATGAATGTTCAGCCAATAACTTTTCACTCACCGTGATGACTCTTGAAAGTGATACCATTTTGATCAAATGATTCTTTTTTCCCACTAAAGTGACTTGTTCACCAAAAGTTACATTAAATAAATCTACTATGAAAAGTGACATTTCAACATTATAGTATCTTTGTGACCCTGTGGACGATACAGTCCATGGAATTCTCCAGGCCAGAAGACTGGAGTGGGTAGCTGTTCCCTTCTCCAGGGGATCTTCCCAACCCAGGGATCAAACCCAGGCCTCCACATTGCAGGTGGATTCTTTGCCAGCTGAACCCCAAGGCAAGCCCATTAAAACTATAAAGAGTGACATTTCAACATTATGGTATCAGGCAAAGATACATTCAGCAATTTACTTGACATAATTTCTGGGTAGAGGTTATCATACAAAGCGTATTTCAATTACCTGCCAATAATGGACGAGTCCAAAACATTTTGCTTTGTGTGTGTAGGGGAGGGGAAAATATCTTTCCCCTCTAACCTCCTAGGTTCTCTCTGGCCTAAGACAGATTAACCAAAGAAAAGCATACAAGTTTGTTTAATTTCCTTAAGAAGCCTCCCATGTCATGTAAAACTCATGTTTTATGTGATACGGGAAGCTTCATAAGGATATGAAAACCTAAGTGAAGTGAAGTCACTCAGTCGTGTCCGACTCTTTGTGACCCCATGGACTGTAGCCTAATAGGCTCCTTTGTCCATGGGATTTTCCAGGCAAGAATGCTGGAGTGGGTTGCCTTTTCCTTCTCCAGGAAATCTTCCTGACCCAGGGGTTGAACCTGGGTCTCCCTCATTGTAGGCAGACACTTTACCATCTGAACCAAAGGATATACATGATATCAAAGGATATATATGAAGACCTAAAGATATGGTTAAATCTGAATATTTTTATACTAGATTTGAAGAAGGAAATGGCAACCCACTCCAGTATTCCTGCCAGGAGAATCTCATGGACAGAGGAGTCTGGTGGGCTATAGTCCATGGAGTCACAAGGAGTTGGACATGACTTAGTGACTACACACACATACTAGGTTAGATGAAGAGTGGGAAGTTATGAAAATTGTGTTAGGACAAAGGGTATGAGCTAAGGCTATAAACTGGGGGAAATTAGCAAGGCCTGTCCATTCACATTCCTCTCCAGGTCCTTCCAGCTTTAGGGATAATGGTGATTCTTTCCTCAGGGTTTGGGGGGACACCTCTCATATGATGGTTACAAGACCTGGCTCAGGAGAGAAAAGAAGATCTGAGAGTCCTTTCTGCACTTGCCATTTCTCAGATTCCTTTAGTTTAAAACAACCTGCCAAGGCACTGATTTTGGTGTAGTGTGTTCTGAATTCCATTGTGTGCATCTATAAGGAGGGAGATGAAGATGTAGTATCTTCTATGCATCTTTAGTCTGTTATGCCCTCCCAACCATAGCCTATACTTTGCCCCAAAGGTGTTTTGTTTTTTTTTTTTTCTTTTGGCATATGGCTTTTGCAGTTTAAGTGCAAAAAATAACCGTCAGCCTCCAGATCTGAAAAATTGATGAAGAAAATATTTTAGAAATAAGAGAAAAGGACAAGTACAGTAGCACTGCATTTTATATACAAGTTGTATTTGTTTACCTTCAAGTTGCTGTTCATTACTAATATAAACTTGTTTTCATTCAACTGATATATTTTTCTAGCTGTGAAAATTAAGTATCTTGTGTTGAGATGAAACACATCACAACTTTCCCATTAAATTTAATGGGAACACATTTAAGAAAAGTTTAAAAGCTCGTAACGGCAGGGTTTTCAAGCACTAATGAACATCACTAAGCAGGGGATAGGTATACTTGAAAAGCAGCACTTTGATTGGGACACGCAGTGACTGCTAAGCCCTGTAGAAGATCCTGCAGTTTGAGGCGCCACACTGTAAATGAGGAGTCTGGACAGTTTTGTTTTCATTTCTGCCTAATATTTATCTAGGTTGGATTCTTTTGCCATAAAGCTGTCAAACTTTCCACTCTGCTTTTCTATCTGCCTCTTTGAATGGGCTCCACAAGAGCTAGCAGTATCACCAGCCTTTGCTAAATTAACATTATTCTCGCTGCAATTCACTAGCATTTATGAAATAATTCAGATGGTTGAGATTCTATTTTCCCCCCACATTTAAAATTGTTTACCACAAATCTTTGCTTCATGTTATTTATTCATAAAAAGTTTTGCTTTAAGCTATTTTCTTTCTCAAGAAATCTTTAATAAAGCACCAAAATACTTTTGAAAAACCCTTAGCTATTCCTCATCTCATTGTTTTTTAACATCTTATTTCTTGGAATTACATAGGGCAATTTAGATAGTATAAAACTATATATAACTTTTTCCCAAGTTATATATAGTGGTAAAAAGTTATATGTAGTGTTTCCCAAGTTATATGCAGTGGTAAAAAGAATCCTGCCAATGCAGGAAACATAAGAGATGTGGGTTTGATCCTGGATTGGGAAAATCCCCTGGAGTAGGAAATGGCAACCCCCTCTAGTATTCTTATCTGGAAATTCCATGCATAAAAGGAGCCTGGCGGGCTACAGTCCGCAGAGTTGCAAAGAGTGGGACAAGACTTAGCGACTGAACAACAAGAACAACATTGCTGTAACTATATATGTATATATATTTTCTTTCTAAATGGGCCATATTTTTAATACTGCGTTAAAAAATCCTGTTTAGTGCTTCTGATGTATGTGAATATGTCTCAGTAAATCTGGTTTCCTGAGCTAAGTTTTGAGGGCCAGATAACTTGATAAGCTTTCATTGTAGGTGGATATGAAATGTGCTGTGTTTCTTCATAAGTAACTCTTCCTGTGTGCAATGGAAAAATCTTCTATTAGTCAGGACTAGTGGTCATTTTATTGTGGTCATATATTTGTACCTCTAAATACTCTCAGGGAGAGGAAGACAAAGAGAATATCAAATTATCTCATTCAGTTACTTATTTGATGGAGGAAGAAAGTTAAATTTAATGACTAATAAGATATACATGGCTTCCTGGTCATAGATCGTTGAATAGCAATTTTTAGGTTTAAAATGTGAGACATTATTAATCTCATCATAAATGATTTTAATCAGTGATTGTATCATTGGAAAAAATAAACCTTTAATAAATATTAACATTGATTTGTACAAAAATATATTATTTGGGCTTCCCTGATAGCTCAGCTGGTAAAGAATCCGCCTGCAATGCAGGAGACTCCAGTTTGATTCCTGGGTTGGGAAGATCCCCTGGAGAAGGGATAGACTACCCACTGTAGTATTCTTGGGCTTCTCTGGTGGCTCAGACAGTAAAAGAATCCATCTGCAATGCAGGAGACCTGGGTTTGATCCCTGGATTGGGAAGATTCCCCGGAGAAGGGAACGGCAACCTACTCCAGTATTCTTGCATAGACAGAGGAGCCTGGTGGGCTACAGTCCATGGGGTCACAGAGTCGGACACAACTGAGCGGCTAAGCACAGCACAGCACAGCACATGTATTATCTACTTTAATAAGCATTTTATTTATTGAATTTATGTATATAATGATGTGAAAGACATTGATATTAAAACTGAGTTGTGAATATCCTGTGTCATATCACCATAAATATAATTGTTTAGGTACCAAACATGTGTCTTAAAGTAGTTTCAATAGATTTACTTTTGATATTAATTTTTATTTATTAGCCTTTTAAAGTATAACAACTTGGATTTTTAAGTATTTAGGCCATGCCTACATGAGCTAACTACTCAAGCAAGAATGAAAAATACTTTGGTTTATATCTGGATAACTTTAGACCAAACACATCCATTAGTAGGGAAAAGTTTTTTCAACCTAAACTTTCTTCTCTCCCCTGTTTTTAGGGCTTACATTGGCTGAATTTGTCTGTTTAGTTTCTACATTCATTCATTTATTGTCATTATATTGTGCATTCAGAAAAATATTAACTGTCTGATTAATCCTGTGTAAAATCTCTAATATTTCTTAAATTTGTGGATTATAATTTTTCTGAATTAGCTCCTTTAAAAATTCAAGTTCATTCATTAACAATTCTTAATAAATCATTATAATTAACTCCAGTGCAATTCTATGCTAAGGAAAATATTTTATTTGGATAAAATATTTACTCAAACTTATGTCATAAATTAAATATTTACAATGAAGTCTGTGTGTTCTTAGTCACTCTTAGTCACTCAGTCATGTCTGACTGTTTGCGACTCTGTGGACTATAGTCCACCAGGCTCCTCTGTCCATGAGAATTCTCCAGGCAAGAATACTGGAGTGGGTTGCCATGCCCTCCTCCAGGGGATCTTCCCAACCCAGGGATCAAACCCAGGTCTCCTGCATTGCAGGTGGATTCTTTACCATTTAAGCCATTGGGGAACCCCAAGAATACTGGAGTGGGTAACCTATCCTTTCTCCAGGGGATCTTCCTGACCCAGGAATTGAACCAGGGTCTCCTGCATTGCAGGCAGATTCTTTACCAACTGAGCTACCAGGGAAGCCCATAATGAAGTATACAATGTATTATTATCCAAACAAATAGAAAATTCACAGCTTATTGAATACTCAGTATAACCTGATATTTTAAAATAGAATTATGTCATTTCCATTGCTGTTTCCTTAAAAATATTTGAATTACCATGATGCATCATAAGGAGGATATGAATATCTTCTTTAAGGGTTAAAAAAATCAGGAGTCTATTGCCTGTCATCTATAGAATAAAGTAAAAATGGGAGTGGGGATTTGACTTTGAGTTAAGATGGATTATGTGTTAGTCACTGTGCTTTAGAGAATGAACCTCAACAGCCCTTTGAGGTAATTATTATCTCCATTTTATACAGGAGAAAACAGAAGTTCAGTGTAGTTAACTAATTTGCTTAAAGTCACACAGTTAGTAAATGGTGGAATCAGCATTTGAACATGGTATATCTCATACCAATTTTTTATACTGTAGGGGAGCAAAATCTGCCACCCTGAAGTATTTCTTTGGCACTGAGGACTAATTTAGGTTGATTATTTTTAAGACCACAAAGACTCAGGAAAAACATTTAACCTTCCCCCCAACTGCCTAAAAGAATGTAGATAGAGGACCTGTTTCAGGAAGGGCCTATCACCTTCAATTCAGTTCAGGTTAGTCACTCAGTTGTGTCTGACTCTGCGACCCCATGAATCGCAGCACGCCAGGCCTCCCTGTCCATCACCAACTCCCAGAGTTCACTCAGACTCACGTCCATCGAGTCAGTGATGCCATCCAGCCATCTCATCCTCTGTCGTCCCTTCTCCTCCTGCCCCCAATCCCTCCCAGCATCAGAGTCTTTTCCAGTGAGTCAACTCTTCGCATGAGGTGGCCAAAGTACTGGAGTTTCAGCTTTAGCATCATTCCTTCCAAAGAAATCCCAGGACTGATCTCCTTTAGGATGGACTGGTTGGATCTCCTTGCAGTCCAAGGGACTCTCAAGAGTCTTCTCCAACACCACAGTTCAAAAGCATCAATTCTTCAGTGCTCAGCCTTCTTCACAGTCCAACTCTCACATCCATACATGATCACTGGAAAAACCATAGCCTTGACTAGACAGACCTTTGTTGGCAAAGTAATGTCTCTGCTTTTCAATATGCTATCTAGGTTGGTCATAACTTTCCTTCCAAGGAGTAAGCGTCTTTTAATTTCATGGGTGCAATCACCATCTGCAGTGATTTTGGAGCCCCCAAAAATAAAGTCTGACACTGTCTCCACTGTTTTCCCATCTATTTCCCATGAAGTGATGGGACCAGATGCCATGATCTTTGTTTTCTGAATGTTGAGCTTTAAGCCAAATTTTTCACTCTCCTCTTTCACTTTCATCAAGAGGCTTTTTAGTTCCTCTTCACTTTCTGCCATGAGGGTGATGTCATCTGCATATCTGCCTATCACCTTAGATAAGTGTAATATCAACTAGGTGCGGTAAGGGCTTTCCTGGTTGCTCAGCTGGTAAAGAATCCACCTGCCAATGCAGGAGATGCAAGAGAGAGACTCTGGTTCAATTCTTGCCTGGAAAATCCCATGGACAGAGGAGCCTGGTGGGCTATAGTCCTCGGGGTCACAAACAGCCAGACATTACCAAGTGCAGACGCACATATGAGGTAGGATAGACCGGGGGAACCTGCAGTCTATTTTTCAAAATTTCTCTCTGTGACAAATTTCTCTTCATAGTGTCTGGACACCCAAAAACATTTGTTTACCAAACATTTGCTTTTCCAAACATTTGTGAATTACCTTCTTCTCTTTTGAAGTATCAGACTGACTACCCTCAATATCATCTTTTGTCTTTAGTTGAAGATGGTATTTAAGGTAAGAGTTTTGGCCATTTTGGTGAGTTACTCAATTTTCCTGGGTCTCTTGTATGTATATATGATTTTAAACTTTTGTGCCCCGGCACCACAGTCCTTTATGTGTCAACATGGAGAAGAATTCAGCAAGAGCACAGTGGTAAACAAGAAGTGATTTATTAGATAGGGTGCGTGTGAGGCTTAGGAGTGGGTGAGAAACGCCAGCACCCAGAGAACTTAGTGGGCTACAGTTTTATAATCAGAGGAAGAGAGAGGGGCGGGGGAAGATCTTTATTTTTCTCAAGTAGCAGTCAAAATGTTTCTGTCATCTGCTGCTCCTCCAGGTAGGGCAGGGAAGTTTACTTGGCTCTGTATGGTCAGGCTGGGACTGTCATACAGCACTTTGGAAAAATATTTTCAGGTTTCAGTACAATTGAGGGTCTTTCATTTTGAAAAGGCACCTTTCCATAAGCGATTGTTTTTTGTGTGCACAGAGCCTATTTTGGGGGTTGTTAACTCATTGAACTCATCGAGCAGGATGTGGGTATTATGCCTCCTTTGTTTTATTGTTTTGGGGCATGTCCAGTGCTCCTGTTGCATGGCTTTGTTGCTAAGCAAGCTTGCTTAGTTTTGTGTTAAGCAAAGCTGCTTTCTCGACTAATCTTTAACTTACAGGAGTTTCCCACATTTTTTCTTCTTACAATCCCCTAGTGGGATTAGCTATTTAATCACCTATTTGGACTCTTTTATTCTGTCTCTATCACTAGCAAAGGCTTTTTTCACCACACTTCAGTTAAGACATTGGGAGAATTAAACAGATCCTATGCAATGTAAAATCTGAAACAAGGTCTGGATGATTTAATGGAACTCATTTTGTTTATCTGTTGAATAATACAATACTACTACTACTAGAAATTAGGATTTACTGAGCTCTTTAGAATACTGAATATCTTGTCATTATTTCTCATTTAATCTGTACAACAATCTATGAATTTCCCTATGTTGGAAATGAAGAAATTTAGTTATTTAGACAGTAGGAAACTTCATACAACTGGAAGAGCTAAGTTTTGAATAAAAAACTATGGCTCTAAAGTTCTTGCAAGTTATCATGAAACATCAGTCAGTTCAGTTCAGTCGTTCAGTCGTGTCTGACTCTTTGTGACCCCATAGACTACAGCATGCCGGCCTTCCCTGTCCATCACCAACTCCCGGAGCTTGCTCAAACTCCTGTCCATCGAGTTGGTGATGCCATCCAACCATCTCGTCCTCTGTCATCCCCTTCTCCTTCTTTCAATCTTTCCCAGCATTGGGGTCTTTTCCAGTGAGTCAGTTCTTCACATCAGGTGGCCAAAGTTTTGGAGCTTCAGCTTCAGCATCAGTCCTTCCAATGAATATTCAGGACTGATTTCCTTTGGGATGGACTGGTTGGATCTCCTTGCAGTCAAAGGGACTCTCAAGAGTCTTCTCCAATACCACAGTTCAAAAGCATCAATTCTTTGGCTCTCAGCTTTCTTTATAATCCAACTCTCTCATCCACACATGAGTACTGGAAAAACCATAGCTTTGACTATTTGGACCTTTGTAGGCAAAGTAATGTCTCTGCTTTTTAATATGCTGTCTAGGTTGGTCTTAGCTTTTCTTCTGAGGAGCAAACATCTTTTAATTTCATGGCTGCATTCACCAACTGCAGTGATTTTGGAGCCCAAGAAAATAAAATTTCTCACTGTTTCCATTGTTTCCCCATCTATTTGCCATGACGTGATGAGACCAGATGCCATGATCTCAGTTTTTTGAATGTTGAGTTTTAAGCCAGCTTTTTCACTCTCCTCTTTCACTTTCATCAAGAGGCTCTTTAGTTCCTCTTTCTTCCAAAAGGGTGGTATCATCTGTGTATCTGAGGTTATTGCTATTTCTCCCAGCAATCTTGATTCCAGCTTGTGTTTCATCTAGCATTTGCAATGATGTACTCTGCATATAACTTAAATAAGCAGGGTGACAATATACAGCCTTGATGTACTCCTTTCCTGATTTGGAACCAGTCTGTTGTTTCATGTCCAGTTCTAACTTGCTTCTTGATCTGCATACAGATTTCTCAGGAGGCAGGTAAGGTGGTCTGATATTCCCATCTCTTAAAGAATTTTCCACAGTTTGTTGTGATATACACAAAAGCATTGGCATAACCCATAAAGCAGAAATAGATGTTTGTCTGAAACAGTACTCCATTTTTAACCATGAAACATACTCTTTTTAGCAAGTGAGGATTTTAATAGTGTGATTGGATTGAAGAGTTGTAAAAGGACTAAGGAGATTAAAAATATTGCTGTACTTGCTCTTACAGTCTCGTTAATCAAGCAATCTAAAATAACAATAAGGGAACTGAATCCTCAACTGTTTTTCATTCAAGCCAAGTCAGTGAGGGTACCTTTTCCAAAAACTACCTGAGAAAGTTAAAAGGAGATGGATGGCTAACAGAGGACAACCTAAAACCAGATTTCATTTTGACAATGCTCTGAGTAATGCTTAATAGCTTTCTGTTGGTCGTACGGCTATGAACAAAATCCTTACCTGGACCTCCAAGTCTATGTATTTTCTAGCCTTTAATTTTTTCGCCATCTTCTAGTTCTTAAACTCCTCACATGCTCTCTATCAAGAAAATTTGCACATTCTGTTCCCTCTGTCTGAATTCAACATGGTACACTCAGAAACTCACATTTCAGTCAATAATGTTCTGTATACCTGTCAGTTCTATGCAAGGCAATGAGAGAGATTTGGGGTACAACAACATAGATTTTGTCTCAGATTAAAATCTTGTCAAAAGTATGTGTAAACATCTTAAAAATGAATTAAAGACAAAATAATAATTCTGGGAACTAATATTAATAGAAGGAATATCACAAGGTACTTTGTGGTTTGATGTCCAATAAATAGTATTAATAGTACTAATAAATAGTACCAGTCAATCCTAAAGGAAATCAACCCTGAATATTTATTGGAAGGACTGATGCTGAACTGAAACTCCAATACTTTGGCCACCTGATACGAAGAGCTGACTCACTGGAAAGGACCCTGATGCTGGGAAAGACTGAAGGCAGGAGGAAAAGGGGACGACAGAGGATGAGATGGTTGGATGGCATCACCAACTCAATGGACATGAGTTTGAGCAAACTCTGAGAGATGGTGAAGGACAGGGAAACCTGGCATGCTGCAGTCCATGGGGTTGCAAAGAGTTGGACATGACTGAGCAACTGAGAAATAACAAATAATTATTCCCTGGTAGCTCAGATGGCAAAGAATCTGCCTGCAATGCAGAAGACCCTGGTACAACTATTAGGAATACCAGTTTGGTAGTCTCGAGTTTCTTGAACTCTCACAAAGTAAAAGGTCACAATAGCCTACTTCACAGTCGTACAAGTTTGAATAAGATCCAGTTGGTGACTGGCCCTAGTTCTTCTTCTGTGGGTGGAAGGAGTGTGAAACTAAGTAGGAAATGTGACTGGGAAATTGCGGTGGATGTTTCCAAGTCCCCATAATAGACTGATAGAACCGGCATGAACTTACTAGAAGATTCTTTGAATCCCTGTCACTGTCTTGGAAGTTCTAGATAGTCAGAGCTATCCCTGTTCATAATTTAGCATGAGTTTATCCCTACCTGCAAGGTGGTGCCAAAGGATACTGAGTTGAGAAGATTTCCATGTGTGCAATTAGGCTAATAGGACTCTTGGATGGCTAGCTCTACAGGTTTACACATTTCATTAACCATTACCGTAATGTAACCCATATTTTATGTTACTGATTTTTTGATACCAGTTATTGTATTATGTCAGTATGATTTTCATTTTTAGTTAAATTAAACTGATGTGTTTGTTACAAAGATCAAACGAGATAATCAGTGTAAAGCACTGTGATACAGCCTAACATACAGAAAAAACAACTCAGAAATTGTTAGTTATTATATTATTAGTAATGTTTGAATATCTGGTTCAAAGAACATTTATAAGTGATGCTAGTTGAAATATTTAGCAACTGCTATGGCATGGACACTGGGCAGTCAGGACAAATATGGCCCAAAGCATTAACCCATTAATCTCTCATCATAGGAGGTTCTTGGGGTCCCATGAGAGGGGTTGAATGGTTGGAGGATTTAAGGGGGACGCCTGGAGATTCAAGTCAATGATTCAAATGGCATAAAATGATTTCAGTATTTTAAAAAGTTACATTTTACATTTGATATATATTACAAAGAATATGAAAATATGTCTTTTCTTTCTCACCTTAGTTTTGGTATGGCACATTTTTATTTCTACCTTGGCCAACTGTACCTGGCTAGTCATGTATCTCAAGTTTGAAGAATGTTCACATTCTTTTCTCTTTAATTTAAAAAATCATTTTGAAATACTTTAATACTTTTAAAAAGTTTCAAAAATAGAACACAAAATTCCCATATATCTTTTCAGGCACTCCAAATGTTAGCATTTTATATACTGCTGTATAATTATAAAACCTGACAATTAACATTGATATAATACTAATATCTAATCTAAGGGTCTCTGAAAAGTTTCATCAACTAGATAATAGTATTATCATGGTCTTGACAGTTTTTAAGCACTGGCGAGTTATTCTTTAGATTGTCACTCCAGTTGGGTTGTCCTGATCCTCCTCGTGATTTATATTCAGTGATGCCTTTTTGGCAAGAGTATCACAGAAACATTTTTGTGTTCTTAGTGCATCACATCCGGAGGCAAATGATGACAATTTGTCCCATTATGCCTGAACTCAAATTTTATCACCTAATTACGGTGGTGTCTGCCAGCTTTCTCCTCCACAAAGTAACTATTTTGTTTCCATTTTTGAAAAGATATTTTGAGACTAGGTAAACATCTTCTTTTTCACACATTTTTTGCTCACAGTTTTAGTATCAGTTCATAATTCTTGACTGAAACAAATTTACTGTGGTATTTTACAAATGGTGACTTTCCATTTTCTTTGTACTTATAGTAACTGGAATTCTACTTTAAAGAAGGGCTTTCTCTTGTATTCTATTTATTCATTACTTATTTATATATGTCTGTCCTTGTGGATTCTTATTTTACTCTGTTGATTATAATCCATTTACTGCGCGAGCGCAGGAGGGCCTAGAGGAGCTATCCCACGTTGAAGGTCAGGAAGGGAGGCGGTGAGGAGATACCCCTCGTCCAAGGTAAGGAGCACAGGCTGCGCTTTGCTAGAGTAGCCATGAAGAGATACCCCACGCCCAAGGTAAGAGAAACACAAGTAAGATGGTAGGTGTTGCAAAAGGGCATCAGAGGGCAGACACACTGAACCCATACTCACAGAAAACTAGTCAATCTAATCACATGGACCACAGCCCTGTCTAACTCAATGAAACTAAGCCATGCCCGTGGGGCAACCCAAGATGGTCGGGTCATGGTGGAGAGATCTGACAGAATGTGGTCCACTGGAGAAGGGAATGGCAAACCACTTCAGTATTCTTGCCTTGAGAACCCCATGAACAGTATGAAAAGGAAAAATGATAGGATACTGAAGGAGGAACTCCCCAGGTCAGTAGGTGCCCAATATGCTACTGGAGATCAGTGGAGAAATAACTCCAGAAAGAAAGAAAGGATGGAGCCAAAGCAAAAACAATACCCAGCTGTGGATGCGACTGGTGATAGAAGCAAGGTCTGATGCTGTAAAGAGCAATATTGCATAGGAACCTGGAATGTCAGGTCCATGAATCAAGGCAAATTGGAAGTGGTCAAACAAGAGATGGCAAGAGTGAATGTTGACATTCTAGGAATCAGCAAACTAAAATGGACTGCAATGGGTGAATTTAACTCAGATGACCATTATATCTACTACTGTGGGCAGGAACCCCTCAGAGGAAATGGAGTAGCCATCCTGGTCAACAAAAGAGTCTGAAATGCAGTACTTGGATGCCATCTCAAAAATGACAGAATGATCTCTGTTTGTTTCTAAGGCAAACTATTCAATATCACAGTATTCCAAGTCTATGGCCCAACCAGTAACGCTGAAGAAGCTGAAGTTGAATGGTTCTATGAAGACCTACAAGACCTTTTAGAACTAACACCCAAAAAAGATGTCCTTTTCATTATAGGGGACTGGAATGCAAAAGTAGGAAGTCAAGAAACACCTGGAGTAACAGGCAAATTTGGCCTTGGAATACGGAATGATGCACTGATCATAACAAACACCCTCTTCCAACAACACAAGAGAAGACTCTATACATGGACATCACCAGATGGTCAACACCAAAATCAGATTGATTGTATCCTTTGCAGCCAAAGATGGAGAAGCTCTATACAGTCAGCAAAAACAAGACCGGGAGCTGATGTGGCTCAGATCATGAACTCCTTATTGCCAAATTCAGACAAATTGAAGAAAGTAGGGAAAACCACTAGACCATTCAGGTATGACCTAAATCAAATCCCTTATGATTATACAGTAGAAGTGAGAAATAGATTTAAGGGCCTAGATCTGATAGACAGAGTGCCTGATGAACTATGGATGGAGGTTCGTGACATTGTACAGGAGACAGGGATCAAGACCATCCCCATGGAAAAGAAATGCAAAAAGGCAAAATGGCTGTCTGGGGAGGCCTTACAAATAGCTGTGAAAAGAGAAGCGAAAAGCAAAGGAGAAAAGGAAAGACATAAGCATCTGAATGCAGAGTTCCAAAGAATAGCAAGGAGAGATAAGAAAGCTTTCTTCAGCGATCAATGCAAAGAAATAAAGGAAAACAACAGAATGGGAAGGACTAGAGATCTCTTCAAGAAAATCAGAGATACCAAAGGAACATTTCATGCAAAGATGGGCTTGATAAAGGACAGAAATGGTATGGACCTAACAGAAGCAGAAGATATTAAGAAGAGGTGGCAAGAATGCACAGAAGAACTGTACAAAAAAGATCTTCACGACCCAGATAATCACGATGGTGTGATCACTGACTTAGAGCCAGACATCCTGGAATGTGAAGTCAAGTGGGCCTTAGAAAGCATCACTATGAACAAAGCTAGTGGAGGTGATGGAATTCCAGTTGAGCTATTGCAAATCCTGAAAGATGATGCTGTGAAAGTGCTGCACTCAATATGCCAACAAATTTGGAAAACAAAGCAGTGGCCATAGGACTGGAAAAGGTCAGTTTTCATTCCAATCCCAAAGAAAGGCAATGCCAAAGAATGCTCAAACTACCGCACCATTGCACTCATCTCACACGCTAGTAAAGTAATACTCAAAATTCTCCAAGCCAGGCTTCAGCAATATGTGAACCGTGAACTTCCTGATGTTCAAGCTGGTTTTAGAAAAGGCAGAGGAACCAGAGATCAAATTGCCAACATCCGCTGGATCATGGAAAAAGCAAGAGAGTTCCAGAAAAACATCTATTTCTGCTTTATTGACTATGCCAAAGCCTTTGCTGTGTGGATCACAATCAACTGTGGAAAATTCTGAAAGAGATGGGAATACCAGACCACCTGATCTGCCTTTTGAGAAACCTGTATGCAGGTCAGGAAGCAACAGTTAGAACTGGATATGGAACAACAGACTGGTTCCAAATAGGAAAAGGAGTACATCAAGGCTGTATATTGTCACCCTGCTTATTTAACTTATATGCAGAGTACATCATGAGAAACGCTGGACTGGAAGAAGCACCAGCTGGAATCAAGATTGTTGGGAGAAATATTAATAACCTCAGATATGCAGACAACACCACCCTTATGGTAGAAAGTGAAGAGGAACTCAAAAGCCTGTTGATGAAAGTGAAAGAGGAGAGTGAAAAAGTTGGCTTAAAGCTCAACATTCAGAAAACGAAGATCATGGCATCCGGTCCCATCACTTTATGGGAAATATATGGGAAAACAGTGGAAACAGTGTCAGACTTTATTTTTTTGGCCTCCAAAATCATTGCAGATGGTGACTGCGGCCATGAAATTAAAAGATGCTTACTCCTTGGAAGGAAAGTTATGACCGACCTAGATAGCATATTCAAAAGCAGAGACATTACTTTGCCAACAAAGGTCCGTCTAGTCAAGGCTATGGCTTTTCCTGTGGTCATGTATGGATGTGAGAGTTGGACTGTGAAGAAGGCTGAGCGCCGAAGAATTGATGCTTTTGAACTGTGGTGTTGGAGAAGACTCCTGAGAGTCCCTTGGACTGCAAGGAGATCCAACCAGTCCATTCTGAAGGAGATCAGCCCTGGGATTTCTTTGGAAGGAATGATGCTAAAGCTGAAACTCCAGTACTTTGGCCACCTCATGCGAAGAGTTGACTCATTGGAAAAGACTCTGATGCTGGGAGGGATTGGGGGCAGGAGGAGAAGGGGACGACAGAGGATGAGATGGCTGGATGGCATCACTGACTTGATGGACGTGAGTCTGGATGAACTCCGGGAGTTGGTGATGGACAGGGAGGCCTGGCGTGCTGCGATTCATGGGGTCGCGAAGAGTCGGACACGACTGAGCGACTGAAGTGAACTGAACTGAACTGATCATTATTTAGGCTGTTAAATTTTGCCCATTACCCATAGGGATTGGTTCCTAGATCCTGACATGTTGTCCTTTCTGTTTTGCACGTGTGTGTGCATGTATATAGTTCCTTTCTTTCTGGAACGTCAAGATTTTCTGGGCCAGTACTTTCACTAACCCAGCCCTAGAAACAATTGTTTCTCCAGAGTCCAGGTTCTTTTTTCTGAAGAATAGCATTTATTTGGGTTGGCCAAAAAGTCCACTCAGGTTTTTCATTTTCATCTTAGAGAAAAACCCAAATGAAAATTTTGGTCAGCCCGATAAAAACCAAGATCTGGTCACTAGGAGTGTGTATTGGTACTGCAATATCATTGCTTTTAGACCTTCTAAATGGACAGCGTTAGGAAAGTATTCATACACACCCAAGTTTGTTTATCTGTCTGTCTATCTCTGTTTATCTATCTGCCTGTCTACGATGGTTGTTCAGTTGCTAAGCTATATGCAACTGTTGGCAACCCCATGGACTGCAGCATGCCAGGCTTCTTGCTGGAGTTTGTGCAAACTCATGTCCATTGAGTCGATGGTGCCATCCAACCATCTCACCCTCTGTTGCCCCCTTCTACCTTAAAAGTAGTAAATTTATATTGATACTTCCAGGTCCAGTATAATACCATTTGATCATTCTAGCCTTCCCTCTTTCCTTATTTGTAGCTCTATTCTCTATTCAGGAAGGAACATGGCCTTCATTATTCATAATATATTTATGATTTGCTTGATACTGGAATACTTAAAAGTAGTTTCTGAATTGCTAATCCATACCCCTGTGTAAACAAGGCAACTTATTTGAGAGTGATATTGGAATATTGTTTTCAGAGTTTATGGTCAAAATAACTGTTTTTCCAAAGTTACATGTTAGTTTTTTCTGTTCTGCTTTCATATGGTTATGCTATTCATTGGTAATACAGTTAAGATTATCTGTTTCTGTCTGCATTCAATTTTAATTATTAGTACTTGTTGATTTTAATTATTTATTAATTTAGAAATGTAAACATTTTAAGTGATTCTAAAAAGTCAAACTATAAAATAGATAAACTCAGGGAAGTATCATTTTTCTTACACATTCTGTTTTTATTTTTAAATGCATTTTACCCCAATTTCACTTATTCCTTGTGTGCAGCCAACCTCGTTAGATTCTGGTTTAATGTCCTGTGTTTTATTTTGCACAGTTGGGTAGATATATATGTGTGTTTCTATTTCCTCGTCTTTCTTACAAGAAAGTAGCATACAATATAGTCTTCTGTACCGTGCCATTTTTCACTTAACAACATATCCGGGAAATCATTTGTATCAACACATAGAGACTCTTCCCAATTTTAATAGCTGAATAATACTCCTTTGTGTCAGTGTTCCATAGTTTATTATAGTTATGTTCTATGTATGGACATATGGGATGTTTTCAATATTTTGCAACTGAAAATGGAACTGAGTAGAATAACTTTCTGTACTTGCATTTCTATTTCTCAGTCTTTTAAAAGAAAAAAGTATCTGGCCTCCAGTATTTACTTACATTTCTATAATGTTACAAAAATATGTACTCTATCTATAAGAGTAGGCAGACTCTTTCAGTTCTTGTAGCACTAACCCAGCTACAAAATCATAACAAATTTATACATTAAATATCAATCAATCCATAAAAGCAAATAAAATTCAAAGTAGCAATACTATTTAATATGATATGATAGAGGGTGATGTTTATCTGAAATTGAATCATATTTTATAAGAAGAATTTTGGTAATGATGGCAATAGTGTCATATATAGTTGATGGCTCACTTCTATTTCTTTTCTGTGTACTGAGAAACTTCATTCATATAATAACTTTGTGATTCCATTTATCTTCACTTGACATCAATTTGATATCGTGTTCACTTGTGTTCCTGTAGTTTTGGTGTATAACAACTAAAGCTATAAATTTTCTGCCTTAGAATATGTATTTTCATATCAAAATCCTGTCATTTTATCAAATACTTTATCCTCTAATTGTATAAAATTCTTTCAATTGTGAACTATCATTACAAAAATAAAAATTTGACTTTGTAGCTAGTAAAATAATTTAGTTCAATGCAGAGTTAAAAGCAGGATGGTTTCATTCTCACATAAAGACTTGCCAACTTTATGGCAGCCAGACATCAACTCATTAAATGTTAAGTATTGCTATTTCTGCTTCTAGAATGTTGGTGAAAAATTTCCCACTACAAATGCCTAGAAATGCTTGAGAAAATAGAGCAAAATATTTTAAAAATATGCTTGGATGGACTTAAAAGAGTGTAAGGAGGAAATCCTCAGAAAGAAAGGTAGAGACGTGGACAGTGAGAGCCTGGAGGAGGTCTTGGTAGTCACTCCAGGTAGTGACTGGAGGCTTGGATGTGAGAACCTACACACGGATGTGAGGGTAGGCATCGGGCTCTGGAGCTAGAGAGTTGGAGGTAGGACCCATGCATAATACCCTGACTATTGACAAGTTATATTGCAAGAGAAAGGACTAAAAACATCCATCCATTAGGATGGAGGCTGAAGGAAATAGAATTGAAGATTTCCTCTTCTTTATTTGGTTGGGAGAGAAAGTTCCTAGGAGAAATTTAAACCTGGGACTAGCCTTCAAATGGACTTGGAATTTAAATTACAGTACCCTGATTGTTTAGAAAATTCTAAACTGAGAAATTAACATAAAAATGTATCCCCAGCACAAAAGCAGATATTTATATCAATGGAAAGGACAGAAAGCTCAGAAATAAACCCATACGCTGATGGTCAGTTAATCTATGACAAAAGAGGCAAGAATGTACAATAGAGAAAAGAGAGTGTCTTCAATAAGTGGTGCTGGGGAAACTGGACAGCTACATGTAAAAGAAGGAAGTTAGAGCATTCTCTGACACACTCAGAGAATGTATTAAATGTATTAAATACCTAAATGTAAGGCTGGACACTATAAAACTCTTAGAGGGAAACAGGCAGAACACTCTCTGACATAAATCACAGAAATATCTTTTGGGATCCGCCTCCTAGAGTAATGGAAATACAAATAAAAATAAACAAATGGGACCTAATTAAACTCATAAGCTTTTGCACAGCAAAGGAAACCACAAAGATAACCTAGAGAATGGGGGAAAATATTTGCAAGTGATGCAACTGACAAGGGATTAATTTCCAAAAATATACAAAAAGTTCCTACAACTCAATATCAAAAAAAAAAAAAAAACCCCAAACAAAGAATGGGCAGAAGATATAAATAGACATTTCTCTAAAGAAGACACACAGATGGCCAAAAGGTACATGAAAAAAATGCTCAACATTGCTAATTATTGGAGAAATACAAATCAAAATGACCATGAGGTATCACCTCACACCAGTCACAATGCCAATCATTAAAAAATCTACAAATTATAAATGCTGGAGAGTGTGAAGAAAAGGGAACCCTCTTAACCCTATTGGTGGGGATGTAAACTGGTGCAGCCACTATAGAAAACAGTATGGAGTTTCCTTAAAAGGCTAGAAATAGAGTTATACATGATATTGCAATACCGTTCCTGGGCAAGTGTCTGAAGAAAATCATAATTCTAAAAGATACTTGCATTGCAGTGTTCATTGTAAATAGCCAAGACATGGAAGCAACCTAAATGTCTGTTGACAGAGGAATTGATAAAGAAGATGTGGTACGTATATATGTTGGAATATTACTCAGCCATTAAAAAGAATGAAACAATGCTATTTGCAGCAATATGGATGGAAATTGTCATACTGAGTGAAATAAGTCAGATACAGGCAAGTATCATATGATATCACTTGTAGATGGAATTAAAAAAAAGGATACAAATGAACTTATTTGCAAAATAGAAATTGACTCACAAAGAAAACAAACTATGGTTACCAAAGGGGAAAGTGGGGGAGGGATATATTAAGAGTTTGGGATTAACATAAATACTACTATAAAATAGGTATACAACAAGAACCTACTGTATGGCACAGGGAACTCTACTCAATGTTTTGTAATAATCTACAAGAGAAAAGAATCTGAAAAAGGATATGCACACACACACACACACACATATATATATATATAACTGAATCATTAAGCTGCATAAGCTGTAGCACAACAAAACTGAGAAAATAGAGAGAAGGCTTAAGTAATACTAGGACCAAAAGCAGAATATAACTATAGATTTATCACAGATTGAAAAAGCCCCCAGGGATGGGAACCAGAATAGAAAGAGACACATGTATGTACCCCAGTGTTCACTGCAGCACTGTTTACAAGAGCTGGGACATGGAAGCAGCCTGGATGTCCATCGGCAGATGAATGGATAAGGACGTTCTGGCACATATACACAATGCACAATTACTCAGCTATAAAAAATAATGCATTTGAGTGAGTTCTAATGTGGTGGATGAAATTGGAGCCTATTATACAGAGTGAAGTAAGCCAGAAAGAGAAACACCAATACAGTATATTAATGATTATATATGGAATTTAGAAAGACAGTAACAATGATGTCTACATGCAAGACAGCAACAGAGACAGATGTAAAGAACAGACTTTTGGACTCTGTGGGAGAAGGCGAGGGTGGGATGATTTAAGAGAATAGCACTGAAACGTGTATATTACCATATATAAAACAGATGACCAGTGCAAGTTTGATACATGAAGCAGGGTACTCAAAGACCGTGCTCTGGGACAACCCAGAGGGATGGGGTAGGGAGGGAAGGGGGAGGGAGGTTCAGGATAGGGGGACACATGTATACCCATGGCTGACTCATGTCTATGTATGGCCAAAACCACCACAATATTGTAATTAGCCTTCAGTTGAAATAAAGTTAAAAAAAAAAAAAAACCCAAGGGAAACCATACGTAAATATATACTACTGAACTGGAAAAGGTAAACAAAAATGGACAATTTTGTAGGAAATTTGCTTATAAAAGTACAAAAAATTATAAACATACATATAAATTGTCAAACAAGAAATGGAGTCAGTAGTTAAAAATTTACAAAACACACACACTCAACAATGCACATTCATCTAAGTCCATATTGTTTAACGGGTAAATTTTAACCATCTTTCACAGAAAAAATAATCTCTAATTTTAGGAACTTTTCAAAACTTTTCTAAATTTAAGGCTTTTTAAGTCGCTTTATGGGGAGAAGGCAATGGCACCCCACTCCAGTACTCTTGTCTGGAGAATCCTATGGGCAGAGGAGCCTGGAAGGCTGCAGTCCATGGGGTCACGAAGAGTCGGACACGATTGAGCGACTTCACTTTCACTTTTCACTTTCATGCACTGGGGAAGGAAATGGCAACCCACTCCAGTGTTCTTGCCTGGAGAATCCCAGGGACGGAGGAGCCTGGTGGGCTGCCGTCTATGGGGTCGCACAGAGTCGGACACGACTGAAGCGACTTAGCAGCAGCAGCAGCAGCAAGTCACTTTATGATGCTAATATACCTTGACTAAAAATGCTGAAAAAAATTAAAAAGAAATATTATAGGACCATTTCCTTTATGAACACAAAGCTAATTCTAAATGCAATATTGGCAAAAATAATTTAACCATTAATAAATAAGTCATAGACATCTTTCCCTAATGACAATCATAATAGCTAATATTTATTGGATACTTTTGGTGAATATTTATTACAATGCTCTGAAGGAAACTGTTTCAGAAGAGTTACATAACACGTCCAGTTATAACTAGTATTAGAGCAACATCACTATAAACTCAATGACTCTACACTTTCCATTTGATATTATAAATTTATACTATTGCATACATCTATATAATCTCTATATTTATAGTATTTCAAGGAGTTGGCTCACTTGAATATTTCTAGTGGTTGGATAATAGGTTACTGCCCAGCTTTTCTATCCTATGTTGAGAGCTCACTCCCTCTCTCTCTACCACATGAGGGCACTATACGAAAAGACCGTCTTCTGTAAACCAGGAAGTGTGCCTTCACTCGACACCGGTTCTGTTGGCACCTTGATCTTGGACTTCAGAGCCCAGGGCCTCCAGAGAAGTGAATGCTTGTTTAAATCACCTAATTTATGGTAGTTTGTTTAGCAGCCCGAAGTGAATAAGACAGCCATTAACTGTCTGATTACTCTCAAAAAAGACTGCAGTGACTTACAGTGATCCTTTTTTAAATGAGCAAAATTTAAAAGCTGTACAAAAATGTACAGATATTAAGATCTGCAGATGTCCAAATATAATTGGCTACCTGGCTCTGAGAAATCTTAGATTGGTAAATGTATTTGTATATATAGGCTCTGATGTGACTTTTTCTTAAAGAGTGATAAGAACAGAATCAGTTTTGTAACTCCTTTCCATAATTTTCTTATATTTTTCCTACTGAACAAAGATTTCAGAAATAATGAAAATAGGCTTTTATAAGTGTAAATTATTTTTACGTGGCATACCATGGATATACGAGAGCTTTGTATCTGTTATTGCACTTTTAGTAATCACATATTTTCTTTTTAACTGCCTTTGCTATTATTATTTGTCCTAGAAGAGACATTTTCAAATGAATTGCTTAATGATCTAATTAATAAATACTAAAAATTAATAAAACTTTCAAATATGAAAAAGTAGGAAAAATAGTTCAATAAAATCCTATACCCATTACTTAGATTACCAGAATTTTGCCATATTTACTTTATTTTCCTCTCTTTTCTGTCTTTCTTTATTGATTTAGTTTAAGGCAGATTCCAAACATAATATCAATTGAGACATATAAACTTTTGTATTCACTTGTTAAATAAAAGAGATATTTTCTTATAGTTTCATTTTCAAAATTAACAATAATTTAAATAATTAATTTCACCCAATGTGCAGTTCATAATTACATTTCTCTAAATTTTAAAGGTCTCTTTACACATTTTAAAATTTGATGGTTGTTTACCTTCAGTCTTTTTTCATATAAAGCAATCTCCTCATTAGCTTTTTCTCCCATGCCATTGACTCTTAAGAGCCCGACTGATCACCTAGATTCTGAATTTGTCTCTCTTCACTTGTTTTTAATGTTACAATTGTTGCTCCTTTCTTACATGTATTCACTGTGAGTGAAAGTTAGTTCTAGTGTTTAAGTAAATTCACATTCAACTGTTTTTGGGCAGGCTACTTCTAGATGCTCTATGTGATTTTATCACACACATCTGGAGGCATGCTGTCAGGTTGCCCCATACGTGCTGTAAGACTGAGATTTGTTAGAAGTGTCTGCTAGTGACAGCCTGATGCCTCCCACTGAAAAGCTCACCATCAACTTGTTACTTAAAGGTGTCATTCATTGATGAAAATTATCTAAATCAGTGACTTCATTTGGGTTATGAAATGGTGATATTCTAATGATATCATTTCTTTGACATGTATTAGCTGGAATTCTTCTATAAAGACAAAATTTCTCTTCTGACTGAGTAGAACCATTCATGAATACTTCAAGTAAAGAAGAAAACATAATTTAATACTTTTTATTTATATGGATGTTTATTTCAATGTCTATATTTATATTCTGATTCAATATTTAGACTCATGATGGAGTCCTGGAGAATTACTTTATCATGTATTAATTACACATTAACATTAGAATTGGAAATATGTATTAAAATGCTACCCAGTCTTGCCACATGGTGTTTTCCTCTAAGGCTGTTTTTAGAATTGTTCTAACTTTTTGCAAATCCATTGTTTTTCCCCTCTAAGATGCAAGGTAAAAAGCAATTATCCTTAGCTTATTGCCATACGCTTATACAAAGGGTTAGGAAAATCAGATACATGGGTTAGCTGAGCATCCGTCATTCTTCTGATTTGCTTACCAGCTGTCTCCTCGGGAGGCAACTGTCCAGCATCTTTAAAGCACTGCTGCTCCTAAAGTACCTCTGTTAACAGATGGTGACTTGAGGGATCTCATAGTTCATCATTAAATGTGGATGTCAAAAACTTCTGAACATGTTGGGAGGAAATTGTTTAATTTTTTCTATTCTTAGGTGCTATCTCAGTTAAAAAAATAAAGTGTTGTCGGATAGTATTAAGGACATCTGAAGGAAAGAAGTGTGAAAAATATGTCAGACCCCTGTTAAGGGACCTGATTTTATGATTCCAGCAAGTGCTATTATTCATCCCTTCCATGTCTGCTGTCAAATTTTGAAGAACCTTCCCCATTCCTTGGTGTCACCAATATCCTTAAAAACAGGTGAATGGCAGAAAATGCAAAACCTGAAATTATACTTAGGGAAACAGACTAATCCAAATTGAGGAAATTCTACAAAGTAATTGGCCTATAATTTTTAAAACTGTTAAATTCATGAAGATTGAGGAAAGTCAAAAGAACTGTTCCAAAGTAAGGGATGCCGAAGAGAAATGACAGCTAAGTGCAATGATTCAGGATTGAATCCTTTTACATAACTGGACAGCTGATAAAATTCCAGTGAGGTCTCTTGATTAGGGATATAAGAAAATTCTTTGTACTATTCTTGCACCTTATCAGTAAGTTTGAAAATATTACAAATAACAAGTAAAAACTTGAATAAAATAATAAAAATAGATTTAAAGAAAAAAAAAACAGGTGAATGTATGTGTTTGGAATCATTCCAAGACTGCCTTGGATAAATGATATTTGAGATAGGATAATATTTTACATGGGTGTCCTTGGGGGCTCAGATGATAAAAAATCTGCCTAAAAAATGCAAGAGACTTGGGTTTGATCCCTGGGTTGGGAAGATCCCCTGGAGAAGAGAATGGCCACCCCTGCCAATATTCTTGCCTAGAGAATTCCATGGACAGAGGAGCCTGGCAGGCTACAGTCCATGAGACTGCAGAGTTAGACATGACTGAGCGACTAACACACACACACACACACACACACACAAACACAATGTCTTACAAAAACTTTTAAATGCTGGGCAGCTAATTGCCAAAAGTCAAGTGAATGACTTTTTAAGAAGTTAAATGCTACCAGATAAATAAAAGGCTTTAAAATGAAAGTTCATGGCTATTAACAGAATTTCTTACTTTTGAGGCAATGTCTGTTCTTCCTAATTCAGGCTCAGCAATACCAACCATTTGTGGATTTTTGAGTATGTCAGGCATTTTCTTGTCTCATGGCCTTTATTTCCTGAACTTGCAATGATTCTTTTTCCAAAACATAATTTTGTTCCAACTTTTACTTTGGTTAAGTGTTACCTCTTTAGAGAAACTTTCCCTGCATCCTGTCATGGTCTATACCATTACCCTGCTTTACTATTCTTCCCAGTACTTGAAATTCTTGTTTATCAAATGCCTTTTCCATGAGAACGTGAGTCCCACAAAAATGTGCTGTATTCCAAGACCTGGAACCTAGCCAGGCTGAACTGTGTTTTGGTTCTGAGTTATAGAAAATGCAGTCAAGAGAGCCTCAACTATAAGGGTATATACTGATATGTTAAAAGAAGCCTCAGTGTGACTGTCATGGGGGAGTGGCCTCTCACATGTATGCTGCCATCTTGGGCGTGTTATTCTTTTGCCCTTATATTTTTTGATTCTTGGACATAAGATGGAAGACTCAGTTCCATGCATTATGTTTTGAGTCTAGGCTGAATGAAGAGGAAAAGGGTGATACTAGCAACATTTGTCACTTTCTTGAGGCAGCAGACTTGTTCATAAACTCCCCAGGTGACTTTTGCTTATATCTCATTGAATAGAACCATGTCAGATGGCCACTCTTAGCTGAAAGGGAGTCTGAAAAGTGAATACTCAAAATATCCAAATGCTATAGCAGAGGTAAGCAACATGGAAGGGTCTTGGGAGTGGCCATGGGGATAGCTAACTAATAGTCTCTACCACAACAGCCGAAAAAAGTTCACTGAGTCCATGTCGTGCTGTGTGTGCGTGCTGAGTCATGTCCAACCCTTTGCGACCTGATGGACTGCAGCCCACCAGGCTCCTCTGTCCATGGAATTCTCCAGGCAAGAGTGCTAGAGTGGGTGGCCATTTCCTACTCCGGGGGACTTCCCAAACCACGGAGCGAACGCTCTTATGTCTCTTGCATTGGCAAGTGGGTTCTTTACCACTAGTGCCACCTGGGAAACCCCATTTATGAGTATAAAGCTTCAACTAGAAAATACATGTAAAATGTAAAATGATGTCGTGTAGGACCTAGCACTTTACTGGAAAAAAAATTCCAAAATGTACAAATAAAAATAAGTAAAAAAACCAACCCGACAGTTACTCAGATTTACTTTTTGTGGTTTTAACTATTCTTCAGAAAATAATATTCCGTTTGGTGTGATATGTAGGCCTTTTTAACCTCTCAACAAAAAGCTGGTCATATTTTTGTGTTCCTTGTATACTTATTTTCAAAACGGGAAAAAAATACTTGAGTAGATTATTGGTAAGTCTCAAGACAATTCTGCTTAAAAGAACAAATGGGTTGAATGGTTTAAATTATGAAATTTTATGAGACTAATACAAAATTGTAGCCTGTCATTAGTTTTTTGTGGTTCGTTAGTTACAATGCTTAGAAGCTGAATGCCACCTGGGTAAGGACATATTAGATTATTTTCTGCAGTCATGTCTATCTTGATATAGTGCTGACTCTGTTATTCTTGCATCTAATGTATTCAAGTTGGCGTGGAAGTGAAAGATGTAATTCTCATTACATGTGCTAAGCCAGGCGGCGAGGGAAACAAGCCTGACCAAATGCTTGGATTTCACCCAATGGTGCAGCAAACTAATGTTGTTTCTGAAAATGAAAACTGTGTCTGTATTTGTCAGCTGGAAATGTCCAGGGCTTTAGAGAAAGTATGCAATAAATGGAAGACACTGTTCACTAAGTTAACCCCTGTGAATTCAAAGGCACTGAGATGAAGTTCTCTATGAATAATAAAGGTACTTGTTGTTAATAACATAGAACACTTTGGTGATTTTATGCTGAAGGACACATCGTTTGACATTTTTATTTTAACTTGATGCCTTCCTTGGCAGCAGCAGCTAATAAAATTAGGTTTTTTTTTTTAAGTTTCTCAAAGTGTTCAAATAGCTCTTGTAGGTCAATTGTATGGCCTATGGTTGTAAAAAGTCCGTGTCTCCAAGAGTTTCAGTTATATTTTCTTATAAACTTGGAACTTTGTGATTTAAAAAATTTCCCACTGTGTGTGTGATTAGGATTACTCTTCTTGTTAGTGCTGATTTGATTTTGAATTACCTCAGAATTACATATTTCTATTTTCTCATGTGCTTAAAAGGTTTTCCATCTTGTTTTTCACTATTTTGTTCCCATTCACTGAAGTTATAAAGTACCTGCTTGTTTATTAGAATATGTGATTTTTTTTTTCACTCAGTTGTGTCTTGTTCTTTGTGACCCCATGGACTGTAGCCTGCCAGGCTCCTCTGTCCATGGAATTCTCCAGCAAGAGTACTGGAGTGGGTAACCATTCCATTCTTCAGGGGATCTTCCTGACCCAAGGATTGAACTTGGGTCTGTGGTAGTTTAGATGCCTATTATTCAGTTCAGTTCAGTTCAGCCGCCCAGTTGTGTCCGACTCTTTGCAACCCCACAGACTGCAGCATGCCAGGCCTCCCTGTCCATCACCAACTCCCAGAGTTTACCCAGACTCACGTCCGTTGAGTCGATGATGCTATCCAACCATCTCATCCTCTGTTGTCCCCATCTCCTCCTGCCCTCAATCTTTCCCAGCATCAGGGTCTTTTCAAATGATTCAGTTCTTCGCATCAGGTAGCCAAAGTATTGGAGTTTCAGCTTCAACATTAGTCCTTCCAATGAACACCCAGGACTAATCTCCTTTAGGATGGACTGGTTGGATCTCCTTGCAATCCAAGGGACTCTCAAGAGTCTTCTCCAACATCACACGTCAAAAGCATCAATTCTTTGGTGCTCAGCTTTGTTTGTAGTCCAACTCTCACATCCATACATGACCACTGAAAAACCATAGCCTTGACTAGATGGACCTTTGTAGGCAAAGTAATGTCTCTTTTTTAATATGCTGTCTAGGTTGGTCATGACTAACAATTACTTATTAGAAAAGTAGTAGGTTTTACTGACAGTCTCACAATAAAGTTGACCTCCATCAAAGATTTCTTATATTTACTTAAAATTTGGAATACTGTTGCAAGTGAATGTTGTGTGAGAATAATTAACAGTGTAAAGTATTCAATCCTGTCGATAGTATTAATATTTTAGCTATTTCTTCAGGGCATTTTCATCTCACATTCAATTAATAATCTTTTCTTTTAATGTACCTGAAACTCTCTTTTCTAAATATTATGTAATTTCATGCATTGTTATGAACATATTGAATATTTCTATGTAGAAAATGGGAAACACAAATATTCTTTAACATAGTTAAACAGTCCTCAGTTTTAACTTTCATGGAATATTGTAGAGTGTTCATGGAATTATCATGACTGGCTTCCCATCTACTCTGGAAGCTTCAGAGTAAGTGTATGAAGTAAATGGTTAAAGTGATCCATTACAGTGCTTTGGAGTTTATTGAAAATCAGGATGAACATAGAGTGTGTCTGACTTTCAGTTGGGGCCTTTGTTCTGGGGGTTGAAAGGGTTAATATGAATGTTTTTGTAGTAGTGTCTTTACACAGTATTCAGCAGTCTTTTGCCAATGGGTCTAAAAATCTCTCTTACATGAGTTTGACAGTGCTTCAGTTCAGTTCAGTTCAGTCGCTCAGTCATGTCTGACTCTTTGTGACCCCATGGACTGCAGCACGTCAGGCCTCCCTGTCCATCACCAACTCCCGGAGTTTACTCACACTCATGTCTATCGAGTCGGTGATGCCATCCAGCCATCTCATCCTCTGTTGTTCCCTTCTCCTCCTGCCCTCAATCCCTTCCAGGATCAGAGTCTTTTCCAATGAGTCAACTCTTCGCATGAGGTGGCCAAAGAATCGGAGTTTCAGCCTCAGCATCAGTCCTTCTAACGAACACCCAGGACTGATCTCCTTTAGGATGGACTGGTTGGATCTCCTTGCAATCCAAGGGACTCTCAAGAGTCTTCTCCAACATCACAGTTCAAAAGCATCAATTCTTCTGTGCTCAGCCTTCTTCACAGTCCAACTCTCACATCCATACATGACTACTGGAAAAACCATAGCCTTGACTAGACAGACCTTTGTTGGCAAAGTAATGTCTCTGCTTTTGAATATACTATCTAGGTTGGTCATAACTTTCTGCCCAAGGAGCAAGCGTCTTTTAATTTCATGGCTGCAATCACCATCTGCAGTGATTTTGGAGCCCCAAAATTAAAGTCTGGCATTGTTTCCACTGTTTCCCCATCTATTTGCCATGAAGTGATGGGATCAGATGTCATGATCTTAGTTTTCTGAATGTTGAGCTTTAAGCCAAAATTTTCACTCTCCTCTTTCACTTTCATCAAGAGGCTTTTTAGTTCCTCTTCACTTTCTGCCATAAGGGTGGTGTCATCTGCATATCTGAGGTTATTGATATTTCTCCCAGCAATCTTGATTCCAGCTTGTGCTTCCTCCATCCCAGCGTTTCTCATGATGTACTCTGCTATGAGTACCCAGTTTGGGCATATACTTAGTCATCTATATTCAATCACCAAACACTTACTGAGCACCTATACTCATCTCTGCTAAACCTGCCTGTCTTCTTTCTCCTGTCTAGGTTTTATTTTAGTGAATTTGTGAAGTGTTCATTTGGGAACTTGTGGTGAATTGTGTCCGAGTGGGATACTCGAGTCTCCCTTCTGCTCCTAACTCTGGGTGGTATGAAGGTCACAGGAAGAAACTGGTAAAAGTTATTGTATATGGAATGAATATGGGTTTTGAGATCAAATCCTTTTTGGAGATTTGAAGATTTTGGAGCTGCATTTCCAATTCTCATGTAAGATTTTGAAAAATATGCAGGAGCATAGAATCTACTGCCTTTTTAAATACTCAAGAGAAAAATAAGGCTGAAAAGAGCCAGAATGCTAGTACCCTTCACATTTTCTCTTGTTTACAGGCTGGGTCTAGGAGCTGTTCCTACAAAGCTCTTTCCCGCTGCGTCTCACCTTCCGTATCTCATTCCCATAAGGAACCTCTTCAGGCTCTGCCACAGGGACCCAGTCATCCACTTGGCCTCTCCTTTGCAGACCCTTTGCTTCAGGTGCACTTCTTTCCCTTTCTGCAATCTAGACTTGTCCCTTATCTCCTGAGCTCACATGAACTCAGATTTCTACTTTCCTGGCAACCCTGGTCTGGAACAAAGACCTGAGCATCCTCCTTGTCCTTATGGGCCCATATCAGCCACAAAATAAGCCTCCATAGATGGACATAAATTTGAAAATGTATTTATTATATAATTTTCATGACTAAGAAAACATAGATTTGTTTAAGTATTCCTTCAACAATCGACATTAATGCTCTGATGAAGAATTTTGGCCTCACCAGCTTTTTTTTTTGCACTCATTATCTTACAATTTTGAAGAGCTTAAAGAGAAAGTTAATCTCCGTAAAATGTCTTCTCAGAGATTTTAATGTCTCTACATCAATTCCAAAGAAAGAATCTTTTAGAAAATAACCTACCTGTACTTTGTCTGTGTGTGCCAAAGTCCATTAAAATGATATCAGGAACATGTGTGAAGAGCCAAGTTTCCAAGGGCTTGTTGTTGTGCAGTGTGAGCCAAAACACAGCTTTCTGAAATGAAACAGATTTATTTAATAATAGGATGAACAGAACAATAGGAGTCACAGCAAGAGACAAGTGGGAAACAGGTGGCACTGAATGGTGTAATCAGTATGCCAAATGAAGGTCGATGATGTTACTAAATCACAGCTATCAATCAAAGTGGGAGCCCCTATAGCATATCATACTCCTGAAGAGGAAACAACCCTGTTCACATCCTTCTGTAGGAGGTGTTGCTTACTTGCTGCACACACTATGGCCACAAAATATTCACCTTATGGGAATTTTCTTTCCCAAAGAGTTTCCCATTTGAGTTTACAGGAACTCAAAGCCAGTGCTCTATTTTAACCTAGAGGGATGAGATGGGCAGGGAGATGGGAGAGAGGTTTAAGAGGGAGGGGACATATGTATATCTATGGCTGATTCATGTTGATGTATGGCAGAAACTATCACAATATTGTAAAGTAATTATCTTCCAATTAAAAAAAAATGAAAGTTCGGTTCAGTTCAATTCAGTCGCTCAGTTGTGTCTGACTCTTTGCGACCCCATGAGTCGCAGCACGCCAGGCCTCTCTGTCCATCACCAACTCCTGGAATTCACTCAAACTCACATTCATCTAGTCGGTGATGCCATCCAGCCATCTCATCCTCTGTCTTCCCCTTCTCCTCCTGCCCCCAATCCCTCCCAGCATCAGAGTCTTTTCCAATGAGTCAACTCTTCGCATGAGGTGGCCAAAGTACTGGAGTTTCAGCTTTAGCATCATTCCTTCCAAAGAACACCCAGGGCTGATCTCCTTCAGAATGGACTGGTTGGATCTCCTTGCAGTCCAAGGGACTCTCAAGAGTCTTCTCCAACACCACAGTTCAAAAGCATCAATTCTTCAGCGCTCAGCCTTCTTCACAGTCCAACTCTCACATCCATACATGACCACAGGAAAAACCATAGTCTTGACTAGATGGACCTTTGTTGGCAAAGTAATATCTCTGCTTTTCAATATGCTATCTAGGTTGGTCATAACTTTTCTTCAAAGGAGTAAGAGTCTTTTAATTTCATGGCTGCAGTCACTGTCTGCAGTGATTTTGGAGCCCCCCAAAAATGAAAAGGTCTACCATTAAAAAATATTGACTATAATTGTCAATAGGGAATGCTGTGTACAAGTCCTTGCGTCTTTGTTTCATAACAGCTTTACTCAGATATAATTTACATGCTTAAATTTATCCTTTTAAAGTGTAAAATTTAACAGTTTTTAGTTTATTAATACGGCTGTGCACAGACAATTTTAGAACATTTTAATTCTCTCTTAACAGAAACTCTTTACCCATGTACCCAAAGTCAGTCCCCATTTCCTCCCAATTCCCCAGCCCCAGGCAACTACTCATCATCTTCTGTCTTTATAGATGGCCTGTTCTGGAAGTTCCATATAGTGGAATCATATAATATGTCATATTCTCAGGACTGGCTTCTTTAACTTATGTTTTCAAGGGTCATGTATGTTGTAGCATGAATTGGTAATCCATTCCTTTTCATTGCCAAATAGTATTCTACTGTGTGGAGAGATCACATTTTATTTATCTATGCATCAGTTGATGAATTTGGATGTAAGTGCCTGGACAAGGATGCATTCTTCCTGTAATAAAATATTTAGAGTTGTTGTGCTTCAGTTCGTATAGAGAGTGAAATAGTTGAACAAAAGAGTAGAAAAGTGGGAATCTGAGCTTGTGAAAAGGAAAAACAATTTTTTAGAAAACTGATGTTTAATGCTTAATTTAAAAATTTCCACAATATTAATGTGCCACAATTGGGGTCATTTAAAAAAATTGTATGTATATGTTTTTCTTTCTTTTAAAAAACTTGCATCTATTTGGCTACATGGGGTCTCCGTTGCAGCACAGGGGAATGACAAGTGGTATCAGCATACCACCAACGGCAGTAACGTGCTGGGCTTCATTGCCCTGAAGCATGTGAGATCTTAATTTCCTGACCAGGGATCAAACCCACATCCCTTGCATTGGAAGGTGGCTTCTTAACCACTGACCACCAGGCAAGTCCAGTTTGTCTTTCCTTTTTTGAGTGCATAATTTTGGTTGTTCTTGAGCATCTGTAGCCCTGGGTTTGGCTTTGGAAGAATAGGATTAGATGCAAGAAGAGCAAAGATAATACTTACCTGTTCATGTTCAAAAGGAAGACTTTGAAGGATTATTGTCTTCAGAAAGGATTCTCTAAACCCATTATCTTTCCTTTCAGCTTATCACGGTCTAGGCTTGGTGGATTGCTTTAGGTGATGTTATATGCAAGAAGTTTAGGTAGGAAGAGGAAGTGGGCAGAGCCTGTCCTTTCACACCCTGGTAAGAAAGAAAGGTTCAGGCAAGAGGGTAGTGATGGCTGGACTCAGATGTCCTAGGGAGGGACGGGCTTAAATCTGTAAGGGAATATCAAGGGCAGAGGGGCTCTTAGAAATACACTGCCTTTCCCTTTCTTTGTTAGGGCTCTACAGGAAAGCTATCTCTGAAGTTCCCCCACAAAACACTTGAGACAGCCACATGAAAGTAAACTCGATAAAAAAAAATGGATTAAAATAGAGTGGGGATTTGAAATATAGATTTCCCATGTGATGTGGACTCTGGAATTCTAGCCAGCCTGCCAAAGAACCCTCTGTGGTGGGGTTGCTCCATGGGCTGGGAGCCTGATGGAAGATGAGTCAGAGGGTTTGGGGCCCGTAGTCAGCCAGGGATGAGAAACACAAAGCTGTCAAGGAGGATCCGGATCTGAGACGACCAGCCATGCACTGCAGTGGCAGAGCGGTTTGATGCAGTCATATGAATTGACTGCCAAGAAACTGTTTTAATATATTCAAATGAAACTGAACTTATATGAGACTGGACATTTGGCAAGTCATTCTATCTGTCATCATTATCCATGTACATATTTTGTGCTTACCAACAGGTAAAAATAGGCTAGTCATTACAGATGAAATGAAGAAACTACATTTTCTCTGCACTTTAGCCTTACAGTGAGATTTAAAGTTTGTGACTCATTTACAGATATACAACTATTATCTGTTATTAGACTATACCATAGTTCTTGTACTAGTTAAATCCTTCTCAGCAGATATTTTGAAATTCTGGGAAGATGTAGCAAAGAAAAACTTGTCCACCTAGTTATTTTTGTAATCATATTTTCCTCTCAATTACTAATTGTGCCTCCCTGTCTAGAGTTTAAAGAAACAGGTGGCTGCCTTAGCTGGCATGCTGGGTATGAAAAGGGAATTTCAAATGACATATCTCTCCATTCTGATACCGACTCTTTATTTCCATAATAGCTTGAAACACTCTGAGGATACTAAGTGGAATTGTCTTTTTTCTTTTTTTTAAGATCGCATCTCTGCCACGTATTCTTTTTTGTCTGTTCAGGGTAAGTCTTTCCATGTCACTCTGTCAGTTTTCACTAGATATCTGTTGAGTTTTGGTTGAGCAATCATATTTTTGAAACAGGGATTCATAGAAATACCTAGTTTGGAATCTTCTTTACAAAAGGTCTCTCTTGAATGGAATGATTGTCCACAGACTTTCGGCTTCGTTGGTGTCATTTCACAGGCTAATGCTTGGACGGCTCACAGTTTTCAACGTAGGAGAGATGTTCTTGGGGGCGATTTTCCTGGGGGTGACTGTGTTAGTATGCTATAGCTACCATAACTAAGTCCCACGGATTGGGTGACTTCAATAACAAAAACCTATTTTCTCACATTCCTGGAGGCGCTGAGATCAAGGTGTCAGCCAGGCTGATTTCTTCTGAGGCGTCTCCTCTTGGCTGGGGATGGAATTCTTTCCCCTTAGTCTTCACATGGTTTTGCCTTCTACGGATATGTCCTAATATCCTCTTCTAAGGATACCAGTCATGTTGGATGAAGGGCCACCCTAACGGCCTCACTGTTACTTAATTAGATCTTAAAAAACCCTGCCTCCAGATACAGTGGCATTCTCAAGTACTGGAATTAGAATTCCAACATACGAATTTGAGGAAGACACGATTCAGCCCATAATACCGATCTTTAGTGAGTTTTACTCATTGGAGGGACTGTCATTCCTGTTTTACTCTTCGGATTCTTTGAGTTATTTTGGAGTTCTTGTAGGGGTGCTCTGCCTGTACTCCCAGCCCAAACACTAACACTAATACTCCTTCCCAAACAAATCTTACACTGTTTTTCATGAAAATTTCTTGGGGCTGCAGCTGGAGATGAATGCTACAGCCCTCCTGAATGTGTATCAGTTTCAACAGAAAGACAACATCCCCATTCAGCCTTCTCCTGTGGATAAGCCCAACTGTTTTAGCTTTGTAAGGCTGGATTTGTAAATATAATTCCTTTCTCTTTCCACCTTCCAGAAATTTGTGAAAACATTAGTACATCAGTATATCATGTCTGTAGAAGGCATCCTTTCTTGACTTGATGGTGCCATGGATTTCTTCTTTTACAAAAATCTACTTTTACTAGTTATTTCAAGGAGAATTTGGGAGGAAAGAGGAATATGTGTGTTTCTTATGGCATATTGAGTTTCCTTGGTGGCTTCGATGATAAAGAATCTGCCCACAGTGCAGAAGACCTGGGACCAATCCTTGGGTAGAATGGCCACCCATTCCAGTATTCTTGCCTGGAAAATCCTAAGAACAGAGGAGCCTGGTGGGCTATAGTTCATGGGGTTGCAAAAAGGCAGACTCACTGAGTGACTTTCACTTCATTACAGTGTGTTGAACCAGGTGTAAACTATACAATTTTAAGCTATTATGTTTGTATCTCTAAGTGTGATTTATATAGAAACATTGTATATGATGTTACTTAATCCTTAAAACCATCTTGAGAGTTAGCTGTGATCTGGTCTGACTTCTTTGAGGCCCGAACCCTTTACTTATGCATTAAAGATGGTGACCATGATGATACTCATCACCGAGCTTTCAGGACAGAAGACTCTCTGAAAACAGTTTATTAGTCTAGTGCTAAGTTCTGTAGCATTTTTAGGCCTTAGGCAACTATGCCCTCAGCATAGTTATGCTGTTACAGTGGACTGCAATGCCCATTCATCTCTTGCCAGAAATGTTTTTGCGTATAGGTCCCTAAGCTACTGGCTTATTTTCACATTACTAGTTTGTGAAATTCCTCTCCTAAGGATTCACTTATATTAAAAAAGTTAATAAAAATTCTGAGATTGGTTGCTGCAAGACAGTATTAAATAGAATATTTTCAAATGTTTTTTTTCCTTTGTACAGATACATCCCTTTCAGCTGATTAAATGTATTGTTTGTGACCAATGAACATAAGGAAAAGTGCTGTACTTTAGTATTGTTTCTTAGGCTGATAGATTTGATTCATATTGCTTTAATGTGGTGGGATCTTGCAAGATTAAGGATTGTTGATGCACAGTTAGTGCAATAACATCCTTACAATAATGCTCTTGTGCCATTTTTGTTTCATTTGCCTCTTTTACTTCTTTTTCTATTCCTCTTTACTTTCTGCTGTGTTTCTTGGGCTTGGATTACACATCTGAATATTCAGCGTGGATTTGGTGCATCAGATTTTTTTATGTGCCCAGGTCAATGATCAGCTCTGATATGTGATTAGTGTTTCCAGACTGATTCATAATCCTAGGTGAGGGAGAGAGTCTCTATGTTCAGGATCATTGAATTTCATAAGAATGGAGAATTAAATGAAAGCTCAAAGCACATTATCTGTTAGATTTTAAAACCCTGAGAATTTCAAGGGAAACACTCCATATGTATCTTATCTGTTTATAACTTTCCTTGTCAAAATGTTTTGCTGTTAAGCTCAGAAGTGCCCAGGATGTCAGTTAAGTCTTTTAAAGTCTCCTCATTTAATTGTGTAGTAGGAAATTGTATTTCGGGAATTTTGGCCAAAATTGTATTTTGGCTCTGTCTCTCTAAGTCCTCCATTTCTCAGCAGATAGTTGTTTTTAATCATCCCCAAATCAAGAGATTTAAGATACAGATCCATTTCATATTCTTATTAAAAATTGTCCAATGCTATTATAGCCATATAAATAAGAAGAGACAGAGAGTCACCGTTTTGACTTAAGAATCTTAAGGGGAAAGGAGAAATAAAATAGAAAAATAATTTTCCATTTTTTCTAAGATTAAGAACTGAATTCTTCAATCTGTAGGGAAGCAGCTCTTACTGAAGTTAGGGAATCTTACTTCATGAGTGGAAACAATGTTAAAAAGACCTTTAATAATTCATGGTAAAACCAACAATAGTTTGCATATTGTGTAATTCAAAATTGATTTGTAATAATTTGATTGGCTGCCCCCCCCCCCACCTTGTTGTGTTTTTTGGTGTCAAATAAGAGGTGAATTGTAGATGAAAATTATCCTATAGTCATTGGGATGCTTCTAAAATGATTCTCTTATATCCATTGCATCTTACTGCCAATACAAATAAAGAAAATAAAAATTAGAATTCCAGAAAACTTGTGGTCTCTTTTCAAATTTCTACTGTTCCCTCATAGCTCAGTTGGTAAAGAATCTGCCTGCAATGCGGGAGACCTGAGTCATGAAGATCCCCTGGAGGAGGGAAAGGCTACCCACTGCAGTGTTCTGGCCTGGAGAATTCCATGGACTGTACAGTCCATGGTGTGACAAAGAGTCAGACATGACTGAGTGACTTTCACTTCACTTCACAGTAAGTTGAGTATACTCTTGATAATTTTCTTTGCATAAATATTTTAAAACTTTCAAGTGATATATATGAATGAGTTTTATGAAACAAAAATTATTTTAAACAGATTGGATTATAGTAAAAAAGATATAATCTAATATTTTCAAATATGAAGATAAAATTCTCAATAGTGTTGATAATTCTTTATCAGATGACTCTTATGAAACCTTTGAATTTTGTTTTTTATCCTCTGGAATAGGTTCTCTGTATGATTTTATTCAAAATTCAGAAAAATGGGTGTTAGGGATAAATATTTTCACTTACTATGTTGTCTTACAAAAATATATGCTCAAAAATTGCACCAGAAGAGATGGTGTCATTTCAACTAAATGAGATCTTTTCATTCAGTCTCTTGTTTTTGGTAAAATCACAAAGATAGTAGAACAGAATCCGATACAGGATCCAGGCCTTACTTCTTGCACCGGTGAGGTTTCACTTTGTCTCTGCTTCGTAACACTGGGCTTAAGCAACCTGAGCCTGTGTCCTAATGTATAAAAGAGGAGGATATAAACTTTATACTTCACCGAGTGTCGTGAAGATTAAATACATTCTCCAGATGTATACTGCCTGGATCAGGGAGACTTTTCAACAAATGGTAGCTTAGGTTATTTCATTGTTGCTACTACTACCACTGAAGACAACAAATTTCCCCATTCAGAATGATTTCAGCAGCTGTGTTTGTATTATCATGGAATGTTCTTTGGTACCTGAAAGTCATACCATTTCTTTGAGATCAAAATTTCATTTTACTTTCTTTTCCAGATAATTTTTTTTAAAGTAATTGTTGATTATTTTTACATTGGTAAGTGATTAAAAAAGTAACTTTTGATAGAATCAAACCAAAGTTTGTCATTATGATGAACAGATTCAAATATAGATTGAAAGGCAGTACCATTTTTAAGTGTCAGGGCTGTAGCCCAGAGAAATGAGCACAAGGTTTCCCTGTCAATATTGTATGAGTTCCAAGAAGTTAAGGCCTTTTCTGTCTCTCATAACCAAAGGACAATTCAAAGGGAAGTGTTAACGTGAGAATTTTTCTTTTTATAAAAGCAAAGGAAAAGAAAAATAAAAAAAAAAATTGCTGCCAAGAGAGAAAGAGAATTGGAGAACTGTGACAAATCCCTCTGGGGTCCGGCGTGTTGGCACAATGACAAGAGGTTAAAGGGAAGGGAACAATGGGAAATCAGTCCTGAGCCTGAAGCTAATCATTTGGCTTCTGAACAAAAGGGGGAAGAACTAATATTTTATAAAGGGAAGAAAGCCCAGGGAGCTGATGCACAAGTACGTTCCTTTATCCAGGAACAAAAAGTCAAAGTGAATTAATAGATGATTTACTGGAGCCTGAGTGGCATCTGAGATAGGCTTACATAAAGAAGTTTCCTTTCCCAGATAGTTGAAATGACGTTATAAAATGTTGCCTTTAAGAAAACATTTGATAATATATTTTCAGACTTTTGAACATATTCTTTAATTTCCATCTTTTCCTTCACAGTTATAAATATATGGGTCTTTCTAAGCCCAATGAGTATCTGACCTAAGCTAAAGATGTGTTGTTTTCAGGAAGCCTTGAGCTTGCTGTTTCTTCCCTCAATTACATTAATAATACTCAATTATAAATAAATAAAACCATTGTTTGAAAAGCTACATTGGCATTAACTAATATGAAATGTTCACTGGAATATTTGTTAGAAACCTGGATTCTATGGGGAAAGGTATTTTAAAGGGATCAGAGTATAATGTAGGGAAGTATAGGTTGCATGAAAGTTGAAGAATCTCTTTAGTGGATCCCTAATGTAAAACCCTTTTCCTACAAAATACTTCAGTGAATTGTTTGCTAGATTTGGAAATCAGCATTGTTCAGTTGTCAGTAATATGAGATATTTCCATTATACAACATTTAAGTGAAATGATTGGGAAAGGGGGCTAAGAGATGAGATTTAAGTCTTTTTTACAAGGAAACTCTAGAAAAAGACAATGCTGAAAATATCAGACTTTAGAATGTCCTCTTTTCTTTCTTTCTTTTTTTTTTTTTTTTTGCTCAAGACGGAGTACACATCTATTTGGTACTCAAATTTAAGTCACTAGCTTTATGGACTACTTTTTTCTTCTCTTTGTGGCCAGAATGGAGGTTATGCTGGAGCAAAAAGAAAGAGGAAGAGAACTCAGTCAATTCACAGCTGCTCATGCTGTACCAAGCACAGTCAGTAAACATTTGGTTAACTCATCAGGGAAAAGTAACTTAAAACTCTTAGTTGACAAAATTTGCCATTCAACTTAAGAAAAATAACCACTAGTTCCAAATAGGCACAACTCTGTAAATAGGAAGAATAAGAACCTAGGATCCTAGATGGAGCCTAGAAGAACCTCAGTTCAGTTCAGTTCAGTCACTCAGTCATGTCTGACTCTTTGTGACCCCATGGACTGGAGCATGCCAGGCTTCCCTGTCCATCACCAACTCCTAGAGCTTGCTTAAACTCCTGTCCATTGAGTCAGTGATGCCACCCAACCATCTCATCCTCTGTCATACCCTTTTCCTCCTTCCTTCAATCTTTCCCAGCACCAGGGTCTTTTCCAATGAGTCAGTTCTTCGCATCAGGTGGCCAAAGTTTTGGAGCTTCAGCATTAGTCCTTCCAATGAATATTCAGGACTGTTTTCCTTTAGGATGAACTGGTTGGATCTCCTTGCAGTCCAAGGGATTCTCAAGAGTCTTCTTCAACACCACAGTTCAAAAGCATCAATTCTTTGGTGCTTAGTTTTCTTTATAGTCCAACTCTCACATCCATGAGGCTTCCCTGGTGGCTCAGATGGTAAAGTGTCTGCCTTCAATGCGGGAGACCTGGGTTTGATCCCTGGGTCAGGAAGATCCCCTAGAGAAGGAAATGGCAACCCACTCCAGTACTCTTGCCTGGAAAATTCCATGGATGGAGGACCCTGGTGGGCTATAGTCCATGGGGTTGCAAAGAGTCAGACGTGACTGAGTGAGTTCACTTTTCACATCCATACATGACCACTGGAAAAACCATAGCTTTGACTAGATGGACCTTTGTTGGCAAAGTAATGTCTGGTTTTTAATACACTGTTTAGGTTTGTCATAACTTTTCTTCCAAGGAGCAAGCATCTTTTAATTTCATGGCTGCAGTCACCATCTGCAGTGATTTTGGAGTCCCCCAAAATAAAATCTGTCACTGTTTCCATTGTTTCCCCATCTATTTGTCATGAAGTGATGGGACCAGACGCCATAATTTTAGTTTTCTGAATGTTGAATTTTAAGTCAACTTTTGCACTCTCCTCTTTCACTTTCATCAAGAGACTCTTTAGTTCTTCTTCGCTTTCTGCCATAAGGGTGATGTCATATGTGTATCTGAGGTTATTGATATTTCTCCCCACAATCTTGATTCCAGCTTGTGCTTCATCATACATTTTGCATGATGTACTCTGCATATAAGTTAAATAAGCAGGATGACAAAATACAGCCTTGACATACTCCTTTCCCAATTTGGTACCAGTCTGTTGTTCCAAGTCCAGTTCTAACTGTTGCTTCTTGACCTGCATATAGATTTCGTGGGAGGCAGGTAAGGTGGTCTGGTATTTCCATCTCTTTCAGAATTTTCCATAGTTTGTTGTGATCCACACAGTCAAAGGCTTTGGCATAGTCAATAAAGCAGAAGTAGATGTTTTTCCAGAACTCTCTCGCTTTTTCAATGATCCAACGGATGTTGGCAATTTGATCTCTGGTTCCTTTGCCTTTTCTAAATCCAGCTTGAACATCTGGAAGTTCATGGTTCACATACTGTTGATGCCTGGCTTGGAGAATTTTGAGCATTACTTTGCTAGCATGTGAAATGAGTGCAATTGTGCAGTAGTTTGAACACTCTTTGACATTGCCTTTCTTTGGAATTGGAATGAAAACTGACCTTTGCAGTTCTGTGGCCACTGCTGAGTTTTCCAAAAATGCTGGTATACTGAGTGCAGCACTTTCACAGCATCATCTTTTAGGATTTGAAGCTCAACTGGAATTCCGTCACCTCCTTTGTTAGAAGTGATGCTTCCTAAGGCCCATCTAGACGAACCTAGATGAATCCTAGATGAACTTAGGATCTTGATGCTACATCTACTCTGTGCAAATTGGAGTATATCACATAATTTAATTGAGCCTCAGTTTCCCCATTTGCAAAGTAAATTGAATGAAGTGTTCTTCAGGTTAACTTTGGACTCTAAAACTTTGATTTTATTTTTCATGTTCAAAATGTTGGAAAGTGATTCTCATAAATAAGTTACAAACAAGGTACTGTGAAATTTCACAAGAGGAAATTGCTTCTAACTTCAAACTTCATGGAAAAACCTATAGATATATTTACATATGGAAGTAAAAAAATGCCTTTGGGTCAGAGGAAATGGCAAAGATAGGAAGCAGGAAATGGTGAGGCCATTATAGAGAACAGTGGTTAAACTTTTTAGAAGATTCATCCCTTTTTCTTTCTTTTTTTTTTGAGTTTCCTTCATATTTTTTTTTTGTATTGGAAAATAATTGCTTTACAATTTTTAGCCATACAAAAATGCTAATCAGTTATAATAATATATATATATATATATCCTTTCCCTTGTGAGCCTCCCTCCCCCTTCCAGTCCCACCCTTCCCCCTCCAGGTTGTCACAGAGCGCCAGGCTGGGCTCCCTGTGTTGTATAGCAGCTTCCCATTAGCTAGCTATTTTACACATGATATTGTATGTGTGTCAATGCTACCTACTTTCTCAATTTGTCCTACAATCTCCTGGCCCTGCTGTGTCCAAAAGTTCATTCCTACATCTGCATCTCCGTTCTTTCCCTTCAGATAGGTTCATTAGTGCTGTTTTTCTAGGTCCCATATATATGCACTAATGTACAAGATCTGTTTTTCTCTCTCTGACTTAATTCACTCTGTAAAACAGGCTCTAGGTTCATTGACCTCACTGCAACTGACTCAAATTCATTCTTTTTTATGACTGAGTAATATTTTATTGTATGTATGTACCACATCTTCTTTATCTATTCATCTGTTGATGGACATCTAAATTGCTTCCACGTCCTGGCTACTGTAAATGCTTCAAAGAACATTGGGGTACATGTGTCTTTTTTAATTGTGTTTTTCTCAGGGTATATGTCTAGTAGTGGGGTTGCTGGGTCATATGGAAGTTTTATTTCTAGTTTTTAAAGAAATCTCCCTATGAAAAAGGAATTCATAGGGCCTGGACTCCATCTTAGGCCTGTTCATGCTGATCATGCTTGGCCACCTTTCCAATGGACTCTGAACTCTGTGTTTAGTGCCTATGAAAACAACATCAGAAGGATAAGACCCCCTCCAGACAGGGGAACTTTGAAGATCGTATCTAGGTTACTCATCGCCTAAGAGAAAACATACACTAACCACCCCTTCCTCCAGACAGGCCATAAATTTTTCTGTACCTATCAGAGTGTAACCTTGGGTTTAGGATTATTGGCTAATTGTTTGACTGTTTGAGCACATAGCACGTGAATGATGGGGTTATTGGGATTGTATTTTCCTTGGTTTATGTAAGTCTCAAGGAATTTGGGGTGGTGGGTTCGGCACGTACACATGGGGTATAAAAGATTTTCACAAATGCTGGTCGGGGTCCTTGGCTAAGAGGAGACTCTGCCTTGGGCCCGCCAGTGTAATAAACTGCACTCCACTATCTGCATTGTCCTTCTGAGTGAGTTTGTTTCCCGAAACGCATGGTTATCACACCTACTGTTCCCCATAGTGATTGTATCAATTTACATTCCAACCAACTGTGCAGGAGGTTCCCTTTCCTCCACATCCTCTCCAGCATGTATTGGTTGTAGACTTTTTGATGATGGCCATTCTGATTTGTATGAGGTGATACCTCATTGTAGTGATTTGCATTTCTCTAATAAGGAGTGATGTTGATCATCTTTTCATGTTTATTGGCCATCTGTATGTCTTGTATTTGGACATGTCCTATATTTGGAAAAATGTCTGTGTAGGTCTTCTGCCCATTTTTTTGAGTGAATTGTTTGTTTTTCTGATAGTGAGCTCCCTTTTCTCTTCTTTATAAAAAAAGGAAAAACAAACACAACAAAACCTCTCTAATAAAAAGTCCCAAGTAAATAAGAAACAAAGATTAAAGTAAAAAGATTTTCTTTCTGATATGCAAAAGAAGCTCACTGAAGAAAATTTGTACAACACAAAAAATTTAAGGGAGAAAATAAGACACATGTAATTCCAACAAGCAGAGATAATTACTGTTAATATTCTGATATTTTGGTGTACTTCCTTCTAATCTTTATTTTATGCATAAATATACATATATTTGTATAATTATGCTTCCATTCTACACATTATTTCATTATCTGTTTCAGAACATAATATATCATACGGATTGCTCCCACTTGACTCGTTTTTGGTACAGTTTAATTCTATACTTCGCATTCTGCTTTGTCAGGGATCGGCTTTGTCCTTAATGGTACTCTAATGGGTCTCTGGAGTAAATGGATGCTGAGGTTTGGTCATAATAGGAATATTTATTAAGATATGGTGGGTACTTTCCACCCCAGAGAATCTATTCATTTGGCATGGCACTCTAGCTTCCTGGAGAGCAAGAATGAATCTTGGGTACCACTGGGGCACAGTATTGGACTTGAAGTAAGTGCTTGTGTTTGCTGAACTACACTTTTAGTGTAAATGGTTCTTTTAGAGGAGGGCCAAATGCAGACTTGTTTTTCTTGCTGGGGACTAGAGGAAACTTCTGTGCATTTGGCAATTCCTGATCAAAGACAGCATTTCTGTGCTTTCTGGTGTTTTCCTGTATGTAGTTCTTTTATATATATCACTAGAGGTGTGTGTGGTGATTTAAGTGGAGGCATGGAAAAAAATAATACATCAGTAGAAATATATTTTAATATGTACTAGTAAACATATAACTCAAACATCAACCTTGTGATTCCAAGCATCTTACCACTTAGAAAAAAGCTAAATTCAACTTAAGGAAAAATGTTAAGTAAATAATAAGACACAAGAGTTATGAGGATAAGGTAAAAATTGTGAAGGTTGAAACGGAATGACAAATGTTTGGAAACATAGCTGAGCCATATGTCCTGGATTAGGCAAGGGTATGAATACTTTTCCTACTTTCTTTGCTACTTCCTTTCACATGAGAGGAGATACTTACTATCTGTATGTGTATTATTTCAGATTAAAAATATTCTTTGCATTCCCGGTTACTCTCTTACTGCTGTTGAGCAGATCTGAAAGGATCTTTTCCAATCTTCTCTGAGAACATCAGTTATTGTCAACATCTTATCAAGCACCATTTGCTGTTCTCTGGTTTTTTTTTTTTTTAGTTGTTAATTATGACATTGTAATTGCTTTTGTATTTCCATCAAGAATTGTCAAGTGTTTTATGCGAAAGCTGTGTCGTTATAGTAGTTGAAAATATTTAGCAATATATCTATAGCCATAGATTCTAATTCAGGCTCTGCATAACTAGCTATGAGACTGGAGATAGGGAGTTCTGTTATTGGTAAAATGAAATAGATTATCTCTCTTGGGACTTCCCTGGTGGCTCAGTGGTAAGGAATCTGCTTGCCAACACAGAAGACTTGTGTTCTGTCCCTGGGTCAGGAAGATCCCCTGAAGAAGGGAATGGCAACACACTCAAATATTCTTGCCTGGGAAATCCTATGGACTGGCAGGCTATAGTCCCTGGGGTCACAAGAGAGTCAGACACGACTTAGCAACTAAACAACAGAAAAAACAACAACAACAACTTGAGTTGCTTATAACTCTAAAATCATCTTTTGTTCCTGTATTTCTGACCTCTGTGTTTAAATATATTATAGAGTTAAGGTCGTCCTCCTTTGTACTCTATGGTCTGCTGTACGGGGCTACTTAGAGTTCCCAGAAGTCACCACGATCTGTGCGATTTCCGTTTTGCTCCATCTCTCCTGTTTTTGAATATTAGGTTGAAATGCCATGAAAATAGAGCATTTGTATCAGATGTGAGAATCGCCCTGCCCATTCTGTGCTATGAAAGATTCATTCTTAAACTCTGATTCAAACAAATAGTAATCAGGATGAAAGTTTCTTAATGTCCACACTTTAGAGTTCGGGAGCCCAAAATTCTTTCTATGAAACTTGGTATTATTCAGTGTGACTTTTGTTTGCAGAGCCTATTATTCAGAAGTTTAAGCTTGACTTAGAAATTCATAATGTTTGTATGTGCTGTTTGTGTCTCACTCTTTGCATCCTCTGGACCAGAGCCCGCCAGGCTCCTCTGTTCATGGAATTTCCCAGGCAAGAATACTGGAGTGGGTTGCCGTTTCCTACTCCAAAAAATTAACAAAACTTAGTTCTTTGTTAACGGAGAAGGCAATGGCAGCCCACTCCAGTACTCTTGCCTGGAAAATCCCATGGACGGTGGAGCCCGGTAGGCTGCAGTCCATGCGGTCGCACAGAGTCGGACACAACTGAGCGACTTCACTTTCACTTTTTACTTTCATGCATTGGACAAGGAAATGGCGACCCACTCCAGTGTTCTTGCCTGGAGAATCCCAGGGACGGGGGAGCCTGGTGGGCTGCTGTCTATGGAGTCGCACAGAGTCGGACACGACTGAAGCGACTTAGCAGTAGCAGTTCTTTGTTAGACTTTTAAGTTTAGCTTGCATATCTTATCCATTTGGTTTATAAGCTTAGAAGATGTTAATCACATGTAAAGAGCCTTTGGTTAATGTTTGTCCTAATTTAGTTAAGCACATCTAGATATTATAAACTACCTCTATGTATTTAACATACTTTATAACTTTATATATGTTCCTTTGACCTAATAAATCTTCCCAAATACCGACCAGTTTTTTGTAATTCTAAAAAGTTAAATTTAGAAATATGATCAACATACATGTTCAGTGCTTTTTATAAAGTTAGTTATATAGCAACTTAAAAAATTAGTCTAAATCAATCATCCAATTATATATTTCAAATTGGAAATACAAGGCTGTCACTCTAATAATTCTAATTCTTCTAAATATTGCAAGTACAGAAAATACAAATATGGACAGACTCTTTTCTAATACAAGGATTTAACATCATAATTTTGATTTTCTTAAACATTTGAATTGTGTTTATGGAGAAGACTTTTGTGAGTCCCTTGGACAGAAAGGAGATCAAACCAGTTACTCCTAAAGGAGATCAACCCTGAATATTCATTGGAAGGACTGATGCTGAAGCTGAAGCTCCAATACTTTGGCTACCTGATGTGAAGAGCCAACTCATTGGAAAAGACCCTAATGCTGGGAAAGATTGAAGGCAGGAGGATAAGCAGGTAACAGAGGATGAGATGGTTGGATGACATCACTGATTCAATAGATATGAGTTTAAGCAAGCTCCAGGAGATAGTGAAGGACAGGGAATCTGGTGTGCTGTAGTCTATGGGGTTGCAAAGAGTCAGATAGGACTTAGCAGCTAAACAACAAACAACAACAAAACATTTCCATACCTAATTTTAAATTTTCTTGGGGTTGAAAAATGTGAACTCATTAAATCAGTCGTTACCATCACAGTTAACTGAGGTTACTTTGACCAGACATTTGTGTCTACTCACTTATGGGAGCCACTGAGTGACTTTGAAGGTGAAAGTGTTAGTTGGTCAGTCATGCCCATTCTTTGCGACCTGATGGACTGTAGCCCACCAAACTCCTCTGTCCATGGAATTTTCCAGGCAAGAATACTGGAGTGGGTAGTCATTCCCTTCTTCAGGGGATCGTCCTTACCTAGGGATTGAATCTGGGGCTCTTGCACTGCAGACAGATTCTTTACCATCTGAGCCACAAGGGAAGCCCTGTTGGTAGTTGCTAAATCAATAACTCAGTGACTCAAGCAGCATGCTTATATAGCTCATGTCCATGGATTTGAGTTTTACAGGTTGCTTAATTCTTTGGTGTGTTCAGAGAAATCTACAAGTTTTCTTTCATCAGCATGATCACTTGATAGATTTTACATTTCTTTATCTTCTATGATAAGTACATATCTTTCCCTTCTAACTCACTTTTGAACTTAATGAGATTCTAAGGTATAAAGTATCTTTTCTGAATAAACTTAGATTTAAATTGCATAAAAGCTTAGAATCTTCATTTTTCCTATTTTTAGCTGCTCAGAAATATTAAAATGACATCTGGTTGACATTGGATGTTTCTCATGCTTTTATTTGTCTTGCAGTCCTAATGTAGGAGATCTATGACTGGAAAGGAAAGCTCTGGCCTGGGTTTTGTAGACCCTCCCTAACTTAGTTAAATGGCCTTTAGTTTGTTCCTTTTTCCAGTGGTCAAGTATGGATGTGAGAGTTAGACTATGAAGAAAGCTGAGCACTGAAGAATTGATGCTTTTGAACTGTGGTGTTGGAGAAGACTCTTGAGAGTCCCTTGGACTGCAAGGAGATCCAACCAGTCCATTCTAAAGGAGATCAGTCCTGGGTGTCCTTTGGAAGGAATGATGCTAAAGCTGAAACTCCAGTACTTTGGCCACCTCTTGTGAAGAGTTGACTCACTGGAAAAGACCCTGATGCTGGGAGGGATGGGGGGCAGGAGAAGAAGGGGACGACAGAGGATGAAATGGCTGGATGGCATCACTGACTCGATATATGTGAGTTTGAGTGAACTCCGGGAGTTGGTGATGGACAGGGAGGCCTGGCGTGCTGCAGTTCATGGGGTCGCAACGAGTCGGACATGACTGAACGACTGAACTGAACTGAACTGAACTGAACTCAGGGTCAGACAAGATTAATATTGGATGCGGAGTTCATTCTAATGAATGATTAGAATTCAGACACCTTTAATTCTTCTCAGATGTAATATAGAATTCAGACCAGGTCTAGACTAAATACTGGGAGTAATAGAAAAATGTGATTGGAAGGAAGAGGCTCCTGACTAATAATATCTCTCCTCTCACTTCAAACTTAAGCTCTGTAGGACCATGTTGTCTAGCTGAGTTGTTGGTCCAAAACCAGGGCAATTAGGCACTCACATTCTCCATTGTTTCTTTAGAATAAGCTAAGTAGGAAAAAAAGGTTCCAAAATAATAAATGATTTTGTATATTTCCCAGATGCTTCTTGATGCTTGGTAAATGATGAATAAGATTATAAAGCTTTATTTTGGGAGGGGAGTTCTGCGGGAGAATGGATACACGTATATGTGTGGCTGAATCCCTTTGCTGCCCACCTGAAACTATCACAACACTGTTAATCGGGTATACTCCAGTATAAAATAAAAAGGTTTTTGAAAAAGGTTTTTGCTCCAACAAGAATAAGTTGTTATTTAAACACTAAGATGCTGTTTTTGGATGTTGGCGAGGGCTAAGTTTAGTTACTTTTTTTTTAATTAATTTTTTTATTGAAGGATAATTGCTTTACAGAATTTTGTTGTTTTCTGTCAAACCTCAACATGAAACAGCCATAGGTATATATATATCCCCTCCCTTTTGAACTTCCCTCCCATCTCCCACCCCATCCCACCCCTCTAGGTTGATATAGAGTCCATGTTTGAGTTTCCTGAGCCATACAGCAAATTCCCGTTGGCTATCTATTTTACATATGGTAATGTAAGTTTCCATGTTACTCTTTCCATACATCTCACCCTCTCCTCCCCTCTCCCCATGTCCATAAGTCTATTGATACAGCCACTATGGAAGACAGTGTGGAGATTTCTTAAAAAACTAGGAATAAAACCACCATATGACTCAGCAATCCCACTCGTAGGCATATACCCTGAGTAAACCAGGGTTGAAAAAGACACATGTATCCCATTGTTCATTGCAGCACTATTTACAATAGCTAGGAAGGAAGGTTATGACCAACCTAGATAGCATATTCAAAAGCAGAGACATTACTTTGCCAACAAAGGTCCATCTAGTCAAGGCTATGGTTTTTCCAGTGGTCATGTATGGATGTGAGAGTTGGCCTGTGAAGAAATCTGAGCACTGAAGAATTGATGCTTTTGAACTGTGGTGTTGGAGAAGACTCTTGAAAGTCCCGTGGACTGCAAGGAGATCCAACCAATCCGTTCTAAAGGAGATCAGTCCTGGGTGTTCATTTGAAGGACTGATGCTAAAGCTGAAACTCCAGTACTTTGGCCACCTCATGCGAAGAATTGACTCATTGGAAAAGACTCTGATGCTGGGAGGGATTGGGGGCAGGAGGAGAAGGGGATGACAGAGGATGAAATGGCTGGATGGCATCACCCACTCAATGGACAAGAGTTTGGGTGAACTCTGGGAGTTGGTGATGGACAAGGAGGCCTGGTGTGCTACAATTCATGGGGTCGCAACGAGTTGGACATGACTGAGCGACTGAACTGAACTGAACTGAACTGAGAACTTGGAAGCAACCTACATATCCATCGACAGATGAATGGATAAAGAAGTTGTGGTACATATACACAATGGAATTTACTCAGCCATAAAAAGGAACACATTTGAGTCAGTTCTGATGAGATGGATGAATCTAGAGTGAAATGAGTCAGAAAGAGAAAGATAAATATTGTATTCTAATGCACATATACGGAATCTAGAAAAATGGTTCTGAAGAATTTATTTACAGAGCAGCAATGGAGTTTAGTTACTTTTTGATGGCAGCATTGGGCTTTACTTTCTTTTAGCATCCCACATGGGTTAGTAAGATTGTTGATAGGGGTTGGCATCTAGTCTGAGTATGCGGAGGGTGTTGACTGACCTGAGAGAGAGACGACCAGCCTCAGTCATATTAGCATCAGGGCCCATCTAGTCAGACTCTAATGCAATTGTTTAGTCTGTCAGGATGCAACTTTTTGTCCAGATTGACTTTTTTTCTTTCTTACAGTTTTGTATTCTTTATTTTGTGCCCTTATATTCTTTGCTTTCTTTTAGGTTGATAAGAAGCTATTTTCAGAAGTCACCTTGAAAAATTTGTCTTTTCTAATATGGGGCTAACCAACACTCCACTCCACCCAACCCCGCACCTTAAGAGAAAGCATTTTTTTGTGTTTTACTTAACAGATTTCATGTCTTTGAGTTTACATTTCCTAAGCATGGGGAAAATAGGATAAGTCTAAATGAAGTCTTAGCTGCAGTGAACACATTTATGACTATCCTCTTAATGTGGATAGCATTTTGTTCTAATAACAGGTAAGGCTTCATTTCAAGGGCACTCTCTGGGTAAGGCAGATTCTTCAATTCCTCTGTGTTTTGTTGAAGCTCATTATGTGCCTGAATGGCTAAAGGGAGAATGGATGTGTTGATACTCCTCAATGGCTGTCAGTTGTAATCAAGTTCAAGTAGCAAACAAAGCTCAAAGTGAATGAACACAAGGGTGTCATCTATCAGTGGCATCTTCATTTTTGAGCTATTGTGCCATTCACATTAAAGGCAACAGACAGACTCTATGGTAAGCAAACACTGCGTATCTCAGTTTAGTTCGTTTAGATTATTATGGATATGTCATTAACATAGGAGTGACCTGGAAGGGAGCCAGTTTCTCTGTCCTGTATCTAAAAATGAATCACTATCCTGCTGAGAATACTGTGAAACCGATGTAGAAAATCATTTATTATGGAAGGATACAGTTCTAAAGGCTGAAATCCTCAATCTAGATATTAGAGCAAAAAATGAGGGAGGACTTGTTTGCAAAGTTTCTTTGATTGAAAGACTAGTTTTTTTCTTCTGGTCTCTCTTTAAATGATAGTCTACCCATTTGGGGGTGAATATATTATTATAATTGACATCAATAAGAATCAAAAGTTAACATAAATAACTTTTTTTTTCCAGGAAAGACTCTTGGCTGTAAAAAAACCAACTGATTCAAATAACTCAAGCGAAAATTATTCACTGAAAAATACTAAGAGCTTGTGGAATCTGAGAAGAGTAAATAAGCCAAATTGAGTTTCTAAACTTGAGGTCAAGAGATGAGCTTCCTTTTTCTGTCTTTCCGTCTCTCTGTGTGTTTTTTCTCTTCTCTTCTCTCTGAGTTGACTTTCTGTGCTTATTCATCTTGCACAGGGACCCATATGGCCCTCTCAGCTATGATTTTACATGATCTGTTAACTCCAGTGCCTATATCAGGCAGACCTGACTGAGTTCCAGGGCCTCGATTCCAAATTCCATACAGACGAATCTGACTGATTATTGGTAATACACTGGCTTGACTTAGCCCAGGGTTCCCTTCCTGACTAATCAGGTACATTCAAGAATGATGAACGATGGTCATGTAGACTTGAGTATGTTAGCTGTGGTTGGAACAGGCAATAATAAGCAACATGCTAAGTCTACAGGGACTTCCTTGGTGGTTTAGATGATAAAAATATGCCTGCAATGTGGGAGATTGAGGTTCAATCCCTGGGTCAGGAAGATCCCCTGGAGTAGGGAATGGCTACCCACTCCAGTATTCTTGCCTGGAGAATTCCATGGACAGAAGAGCCTGGAGGGCTATAGTCCATGGGGTTGCAAAAGAGTTGACATGACTTAGTGACTAACACATTTCTAGTATGTATGGTGTGTCTAAATCAGTGACCTGAAAACTTGTCTACCAAGATCCACAGGAGGAAATACATTTTTCCCCCATTTCATCCCAGCATTCATCTGTGTGTTGACTTTTGAAGCAATACTTCTAATTATAGGTGATATACTCAAGTATTTCCTTTTTGGTTTCTTTCCATCCCAGTTCATCCCATTAAATAAAGACATGCTGCTCTTGTCTCACAAGATTGATTTCATGTTCCACTAATGAGTTGTAGCTTTAGTTTCAAAAGCACTGGTCTGTATTTTTCTTTATATTGCTTCCCTTTGTAACACCATTATAATTATAATTGGCTCCCCTATTATATTTTGTAATTTCCTTTGTAGGAGAGATCACAGTTAAACTGCCTCCCTTGCTAAACTGCAATCCATATTAAAGCAGAGACTGTGTCTGTCTTGTTTACTGCATTCCCAGCACCTAACAGAGCTCCTGGCACATAGTAGATGCTCAATTGAGTAAATATTGATGAATGAGTAAATGAAGATCCAAACAGATGGCACCCTTAATGGGCTCACCTGGTTCTTTCCAAGAAGGAGATTCAGATACATATAAAACTGGCTACTCTGGGATAGCCCCCTGATAGAAAAAGCAGATAGAAAGGCCCAGCAGGAGACTCAGTGGAGCAAGGAGGGCAGGCCAAAGAGCGAGGTTTCTGTATCATTGCCAACTGCTGCCTGAAAGCAACCCACCAGGGAAAATGTACTGTCATAGGGGAAGAAATCAGTTTCAAGCCTGAGCTCAGACCTCGGTTCACCTCACATTCATTCCACAAAATTGCAATGCCTTTTTGGTTGGCTTTTCAAAATTTCAGTTTTGGGTATTTTCATTTTATCTTTATAGCTCATGATAGAAGCAGAGAAAGAACCACATAATATCTTGATTAAAAAACAAAACAAAACACGCCACATTATCTGTTTTCCAAGGAGACAAAGACATCTGGTTGGGAGATGGATTGCACACAGAGCTCCATTCCCCTTCTTTTTGTGAGCCTTCTCTTGGCAATCACTGACTCCCATCACATCAAGATTCATTTAACTCACTTCTGTGATTTACGGCTTCTACTTGTCTCTAGCAGTTGTTTGAAAAACTACTTATTATAAATGGCTATTTTTAATGGTGTCTCATATTTTCTTTTCCCATTTGCCAAGATCTTAATCTGCAGGACAATTGAACAATTACAGTGGTTTCATTTATAGACCTACTAAATGATCTGGGGGTACAAAGCTGTATTTATATACAAAGCAATTCACAGACTGATAAGTTTTCTATCATAGCTCACTGGCATCTGCAAAGCAGGTTATTATTTTAACTCTATTATTCTATTATTTTAACTCTCAGCCAGTTCAATATGCTCTAAATATTAATTTATAAGGTGAGAATCCTACACTTTTCTAAATAGTCAACTTACTATTGGATTAAAACTGTCAAAGTACAACTTAATATATTAAGTTATGCATATGATCTAATGCATACATTTATCATCTATATGTAATTACAACTCTTTTAGGAAGGAGAATTTGTATCTTAGGCCAGTATTTCTGAACTCTTTTTTTGTATGCTGTATGAACTTGCAGGGCACAGGAGAGGGAGGAAGGAGTTTCCTTCTGTCATTTACAGTCATTCCAGCTTTAATCAAATAAGCATGGAGAATACATGGGGCAGGTATGACTTTTGTCTATGGAACCTGAGTGAATGAAGCTCAAGACTTGTGGGAAAAGTCCTGCTCTTATGGTTCAGTCCCATTTGGTTCCTTGAAGACAGTGGCTCTACGCACTTTGTGCCAAGCTTAGGATGGGAATATTGGGGGCTGGGATTCTTGGTCTCTTTCATTTGAGACCTTACCAATTCTCCTGGCACTCTGTGGGAGTGGGGTTCTGGTTTCTTCTCTATAGTAATGCATAAAACTCACTCTCTCCTCAGGCCCATTGGTGAAAAATAAGTACATGTTACTAATTGTCATTCAGGATATATTTTAAGAAGTTAATAACTACACACACATACACACACAATGATATGATGCTCTTTTTCTCCCTGTATATATACTCTCTATGTATACACACTACAAATAATTTATCTTTGAAGGTCTGCTTAGCTGAGTTTTTTTATGTTTGAGAATTATTTATTGATTATACAAAACATGCGTTTGATATAGAAGTCATGTAAAATGTTATATTCTAATATGTTAAAAATATCTTCTAATAATATTATGCTTTATTTTGAAAACAGCTATGCTTTAGATACTAAAATGTATATATAGAAAATGATCTGCTGTATAGAATTGGCTTCAAAAATGATTGGGAATACAGGGTAAACAGAGGGGTTATACATGAGACACACACACGGCTATGTTGCTAATAATCTCTTTTCCTCTATGTATGTTTGAAATTTTCCTAATAAAAGTAAAATATGTATATATCGTAAATACAAGTCTTTCTACCCTCCACTCCCACACCCACAGGGGAAACTGGTGGGAATGTGATGCAAATCTCACAGTCATGGAAGGCTGCCAATATATGTCACGCAGTGTAAATGCGGGGCCCTCGTGCCCTAAGTTGTCACACCTCCCAATCACTTAGTGGCACTAAAGTGCATGCATTTACTTCCAGGAGTGTTTAGCACATGTTTCTATTCATTTCCTCATCATTAAATCTCAATCGCAACAGCACCGGGTGCCACAAGCTGAGAATCAGGTGAAGCTTCCTATGAAAATAAATGCAGAAATTCCTAATTGTGTCTATTCTAATAAAACCAAAGGGAACATTTAATGACTAATTTTCTTTTAGGAAATAATGTCATTGACAGGATTTTAGCCTGTTGTCCAACATGCCTACAGATTATTTAGGTACAAAGCAAAGCTAAGTTTCCCCCCAGCTAACTCCACAGGAATTTGCCCATACTGCTCTTCTTGATGCTCTCTTCCATATCACCTAATGATTCTCTCAGGGACCCCCTAGACTGACCATATACAGAACTACAAACATTTATATAATGCAGTTGAATATATGATATATAAAGTTTATTTTATTTTTTCTAGTTGTAAAAATTTTATATTTGAAGACATGTTTACTAAAAGGTATTTCATTTATAAAGCTTTAAACTCTCCTTAGTTTATCAGAAGGTTTTGTTTCATATTGAGCAAATATTTATTAGGAGATAGATTTTCCAAGTAGACTGTTTTCATCTGAAATATCATTAGGAATTGGGAATTGTAAAGAGGAAACTTTTTGTATTCTTTCACATCTTGGGTTTTCCACTTGCTTTTTCTTTGCCTGAAGCCCCGTCCTCACCTCTCCTTGGCCAGGGGAGGAATTTTTGTGCCTTTTTCAAGGGTTCGCTCAGTTTTGATCTCCTGCTTTTTTATGTCATCCCCACACAATGATGGCTTCTCACTCAGGATTATCTCTGTTATTGTTCTTTTTTTTTTAAAGGTTACTAATTTTTAAAATAATTAGTTAACTATTTACTTGGCTGTGCTGGGTCTTCGCTGCTGCGTAGGCGTATCTCTAGCTGTGGCGAATGAGGCTAGTTTCCAGTCCTGGTGCATGGCGTCTCGTTGCAGTGGCTTCTGTTGTGGAGTAGGGCTCTAGGGCACAGGCTCAGTAGTTGCGGTGCCCTGGATTAGTCGCTCTGTGGCATGTGGGATCCTCCCAGACCAGGGATCCATCCTACATGTCTCTTGCATTGGCAGGTGGAGCCACCAGGAAGGCCTCTCTGCTGTTCTTACCTCACTGTAAGAGCATATGTCACTGTTGCCCTTACCTCATTGAAAATTTTGCATTTTCCTATTAGATTATAAGCTTGTGGACAGCAGATAATATAATTTATTAAATTGTTGGGCTGAGTTGTGTGATAATCTCTCCATCGTTTCAACAGAAAGCTGCTGAAATAAAAGAGAGATTTCACATAACAAATACCAAAAAGTAAGAAAATGTCAGATTTGAGGGAAATGTTGAGCAAAAAAATGACCTTTCCCCCCAGATAATCACTAAATATAACTTGCTTTTGGGGAAAGATAAAATCATCTTGAATAGAGTAATTGACAAGAACATTTGTCCTCCATTGTCACATCCGGTTGGAAAACTGCACCTAATAGTTTATATTCAATACAAAACTTGAACTCTTCCAAGGATAAGTTGATTTTCTTCTTTGCAACAAGATACAAGTTACTTTAGTACTTCATAATAGAATAGAAGAATGATTCAAGTTCGCTACATGAAAAATATGCTAGGAGAGAAAAAGATTTTACAGATAAAGCACAATCCTACACTAAGCCAGAGGCTCACTAGACACTATTGCTGGGTAAAGAGTAATGGGGTGCTTGTACTGAATGCAGTGTAGCTGAGGAGTTCCAGTGGTCTCATAAACAACAAAACAAGTTCAAGTCATTCCCATGAGTTTGTAACTGAATTTTTCAGGATGCAATTTAATGTAGGAAAGGAAACAAGGATAAAATGTTTCAAATAAATTTCAGCTTTTGAACAAGAAACATTAGTAGAGATTAAATATTAATAGAGAGTAGTTTTCAAGCATCTTGAGATAGCAAAACTCCTCACTCATCTAATTTAACAGTGAAAAACGTATAGTAGCAGCTTGGGGAAAAGGACTAGCCAGGTGGGACAAATTTTACATTTTAAATGAAAAAACAAAACAAAACAAATGATATTGCTGAAAGTTGTAAAGTATGTATCTAATTTTTTTTTTTTTTTTTTTTGCTTTTTTTGTGAAGACTACTAGATCGAAGCTTTAGGAAAAATAACTGCAAAGCCCAGATTGTAGGTAGAGAGCTATAGAAGCCTCCAATTCCTAATCTGGAAACTCTTTATTAAAGTGTATTCAATTTTACTACATGGTATTCAGAATCAGGTTGCTGAAAATATTTATAAATTAGCTGACTCGTGAACTTCTTCTACCAAAACATGAGCTGAGAGTGTTGTGAGTACAGTGAGTCTATCTGTGTGAATAACCTTTAGATTTTCCAATGTCAAATTTCAGTATTTGTTGTGGTGTCCAGAGTATGGGTTGTACTGTTTTCTCTCATGTCAGTAGCAGGGCAGAGAAACACCTGTTGAAGTGAGACACATTCGAGCTCCATTAGCACGACAACACCAGCTGCTTTCTGGTGGACCGTCAAGGTTTTGAATGGGGGTTGGCTGACATTTTTTGCTGAGTGCTGGATGAAACTTTTTTCTGAGATTTCCAGAACTTTCTGAGCTCTCAATTACCACCATCTTTCTTTGGAGTTTAGAATTAGCGTTGTTTCCAAATCCAACCAGCAGGTGGAGCAATTTACTTTATTTATACTCCAACTCATATAAACAGGTATTTGACTATTCTTTGTCTCTGTTTATCTATCTATCCAAACTTAACTGTGTGTTTCAAAACTCTTCTTCGCATATTTGGAAACAATATATTACACGTAATCGATTTCATTTTAGAAGAGCCACATTCGTTTGTGAGGGTCTTAATCTGGACTTGCATTTTTATTTGTTTTAGACATGTGTAACAGGAATACAGGAGAGGAGAATGTTCATTATGGCAAGAAGTACACTGCTTCTTTTTCATCAGTTTACCTCTGCAATTCATAATCACATATTCTGCAAGATGCGAGTGAAGCTGGTTTTGATGTACCCATGGAATTCAGCAATTCCTAGCTATAATTTTGACAATCCTTTAATAACAAACTTTAAAATTCTGATTTGGGTAATGGACTCCAACAGAGCTTTCAAGTTGAAATTTATGGAATCATTTCAGCGATTAGACTATTCATCCTATCTCTGTCAATAGAAGATGGTTTCCTGTAGGAGATAACTAATAACTTTATAGAATTTGGGGATGTAATAGAATGATATTGTTCCCTGGAGGTCACACTTGCCAACCAAATGGTAATAACTTTTATTACAAGCCTGAAATAGTCTATAAATGTTTCATTAAATTCTTAAAAATGTGCAGTTATTAATTCTACACCCTCTTTTTGATTTCTGGCTACCACACTGAGACAGATGTGTTATGCCTGGGAATCTGGAAAACGCTATTGTGCTTAATTTATCACCTGTAATATTTCCTAGTGGGATTATCTGAATACATGTGGGTTTTAGTAAGCTTCTTCTCAGAAAATTTCATTATTACTTTAAATGCTAGGCTGTGCATCTAAGTTCTGCCTTAATCTTCCCCTCTCTCCCAACGTGTACCTACTGATTTTTCTTGCTTAAGGCAGCAGGTGAAGTGGGGAGGGAAGACATTGCGTTTTCAGGCAACCTCAGTCGATTCAAAAGCATTTATGAGGCTTCTGTCTGTGCAGGGCACTGGCGTGGTGCTGAGCTGATTGAGTTAAGAAAGAAACAGACAATGTCCTTGAGGCAGAAAAGCTGCCAATCGCTGACTCCAGGGAGAAAGATTTTTATATCTTCAATATGGGCCAAGTTGCTGTTGAGCAGACTATGTGGATGTCTGAACAAGTAGGGGATGCCCAAGCCATACCTATGGTTGTAGAAAACAGAGGAAAGTTTCGCTTATCAGACTGCAAGGAAGCAGTTTAAATTTCTGAGAAATTAGTATTATAGAATACTTCAAAACAAAGTATCGTTTTGACTTTCAGGTTAACACTGTAACTAACAAAATATTGCAAAATCGAAGTCCCTTCAGGGCTCAATTTAATGGATAGAGAATAGAATTTGAAAAGGTAATAAAACAGACTCTCACACAAAGGTGCTAGGATTTTGCATTTGAATAACACTCTGTTGCTATCACCCAGAGCATCTTTTCTCCTTCGGCCTTTTGCTTTTCCCTTCTCTTTAGCATCATGACTATGCATAATATGTCATCTGTACAATACTTGTGCATAAGCAGTGAGCAGGGAGATATTTTGGGCTTGACCCATTTTCCTGAAGGAATTGTTCTATTCTAAGTTCTTTGGTTACAAGGTACAGGAACCCATTCAAATGGTTCATGAAAAAAGGGGTTTTTAAAAAGAACAGAATCTCATGTGTATAAAATGCAGAACAGTAGCCAGGTCTTATAATAAGTGTCAGAGTGCTATTTTCTTTCTCTTTTTTGTATATGTTACTTTTAATACATGGTCCAAGGTGAACTTGAGGAGGTCAGCTGAGGTCAGTCAAAGCTCGATCATGTGAGGCCTTGAAAATGTGATAAGGGCTGATCTAGTGGCCATAAGTGATCGAGAGGAATAAACCCTTAACTGAACTGAACTGATTGGATTCTCTCTCAAAAATGTGACTTGAGACACCAGTTAGTTTGTGTATGTCTGCTGAAATACTGATAACATCTAATATTTGTCAGGAGCTTAGAGTCCTAAACTATCATCCTAACTCATTTTTCTAACTCACGTTCTAACTCATTTTTCCTCACAGCTATAGGCTATGAATTAGTGTCATCCCCATTTTACAGATGAAAAAAACTGAGGTACTGAAAAGTAAAATAACTTGCAGAGATTGACAAAGGATGTCGTGGAGCTAGTATTTAACTAAGGCTGCCTGACTCCAGAGCCTATACTCATAGCTACTTCACAGCGCTGCCTTCAAAGTGTTAGTACTGGAGGTGGTTCTGGGCAAGCTAAAACTACAAGTCAAAGTGTAGGAGACATAAGTGGGGAGGGCAGAAATCATGAATGAACAAAAAGAGCATGTAGAGAAGAGCGTGGAGCATTGATCATGGCTGTTACCCCACCACCTAGACTGAACAAGGCTTAGTACACAGCAGCTGCTTATGGAATATGCACTGAATAGTGAATGAATGATTTCAGCAGGCGCTGTGGGTGTGACATATCCCCCGAGAAGACTGTGTGTGCAGGGTAGGGATCGCCGAATGATTTGTTTTAACCTGCTTCTTTAGAAAATTATATTATACATATATGACATGAGGACCTTGTCCTTTTTTAAAAAGTAAAGCTCTGGGATAAAGGGAAGGATAAAGTTCTTTAGGATCGCCTTTCCATCCTTGTGTCTTCCTTTCCACTCCCCAGAGAAGGTCCAGATTTTGATACCAAGATGGTGGTAGAGCTCCGGATAAGGACACCAAATCTTTGCATAACCTCATGGGGAAAGCTGGCTGACAGAAATACTGAACTGTTTTCAAGGTGACACCAGCTTCTATTGTGTTTAGCTACTTATATTTTGGGAGTATTTGTTAGAGTGTTTAGGCTTCCTCTAGTTAATACTCTTGTCAATGAACTATTCAGTTGCCAATCACCAATTTCCATGGCTAGTCAGATAAGAGGAGGTCATCTGTCACAAGAACTAGTCAATCATTGATAAGATGCTTAGTACAAAAATCTCTGCTTGAGTAGAGGTGATGCTCACCAATAAGATTCTACCTTATTGGGCATTTGAAAATGAGGTATATCCAGAGTTGACATTTGGCTGCAGGGACAGAAGCAAAAAGAGACCTTGAGATACCCGAGGTAGGAGACAAAGGTATGAGCAAGTGTTATATTACGAAGCATATTAATGTGGAGGAAGTTGGTCAGTGGCAAAAGCAGCAGGATCAGGGGCAAAGAGGACTGAGTCGTAATAGTGTGTGTTCTACTGCCTCTTGCTGCTGAGGGGTGGTGGGATAGTGTAAGGCTGGAAATACGTTGGAGCATCTTAGTTTATGAACAGCATCCCGTCCTCTGTGAGGCTCAGTAAACTCTGTGCAGGGTCTCTGTGTGATTCCTGTCTCCTCTGCTCCCATGTGTTTCTTTACAACAAATTTACTTTCCTTGAGGTGGTCTGAAGTGAATTTCTACCAACCAAGCTTACAATCAGAAAGGACTGACAAATTGTTATTCTAAGTTTGTAATAGATTTTAAAGTGTTAGTCACTCAGTTGTGTCCTACTCTTTGTAGCCCGCCAGGCTCCTCTGTCCATGGAATTCTCCAGGCAAGAATACTGGAGTGGATAGCCGCTCCCTTGTCCAGGGGATCTTCCTGACCCATGGATTGAACCTAGGTCTTCTGCAATTTAAACATTAAAATATTAGTTTAAAAAGTAGATATTGACATAATGATAGATTTCTGACATACTATATGCTTATAAAATTATGTGCAGTTTATTTTTTTTGGTTTTTAATTTTTTCAACAAATACATATTAAGGATTTATTTTTTGCCAAGTTGTTTTTGTTAATAGAACAGAAAGTGAAGTGAAAGTCACTCAGTCATGTCCAACTCTTCACAACCCCATGCCGTGTACAGTCCTTGGAATTCTCCAGTCCAGAATATTGGAATGGGTAGCGTTCCCTTCTCCAGGGGATCTTCCCAACCCAGGGATTGAACCCAGGTATCCTGCATTGCAGGTGGGTTCTTTACCAATTGAGCCACAAGGAAAGCCCAGTAGAACAGAAAAGAGAGTGAGAATCACAAGTGGATTTGAGTTATTCCATTTCTAATTTTGATTATTCTCCCAATAGATTTCTTATTCACCATGCCCACACTTGATCTGGGGTCATACACACCTTTGTCTATGTTTGTCTTGGGTCTGGTCCTCTACAAGCTGTCCTTTCAAGATGTACTCCTAGGATGCTTTCCTGGATTCTGCTGGTACATATTAGCCATTTCCTGCAACTCTGAGTGAATGATTGCTTTCTCCCCTTAGCAAGGCTATGCTAAGCTTTGACTCTGTTATTGTCTTGACTAGAGAGGAGAAATGGGCCAGATTTGAGGAACACATGTATTGTCTTGTGAAGCATCTGGCTCTTGTTGAGGCCTCAGCATGGTCTTCAGGCAGTACATCGGGCTCTTCCATTCTCTAACAAGGGGAATTAGGCTTCTTACGTGGGCCCAGAGGGTTCCGGGGAGTCTAAGAGTTCAGTGTTCTTGAGTGGCTATCTCTACTCTTAGAAGCCTTGAAAAAATGAAAGTGAAAGTCCATTGCTCAGTTGTGTCTGACTCTTTGTGATCCCATGGACGATAGCCCACTAGGCTCCTCTGTCCATGGAATTCTCCAGGCAAGAATTCTGGAATGGGTTGCCATTTTCTTCTCTAAGGGATCTTCCTGACCCAGGGATTGAACTCAGGTCTCCTGCATTGCAGGCAGATTCTTTACCCTCTGAGCCACCAGGGAAGCTGTAGACTCCTTGGAAAGGTCTTACTCTTTCCCTGACTGTATAGAAGAATTGCCGGGCCGTTAAACTCAATCTTATCAGAAATTCTCTACTCTTACAATTAGGTTCCAGGCCTGGTCTTCAGTATGGTCTGTCCTGTGAGTGTAGGAGAGGAGCCTCTCCATAAACATTGCCCTGGGCGCCTTCTGATTTTCACATTTGCCTGAAGTGGCTTAATTGGCTGAATTGAGCCTGTCATTTCCTCTCTTCAGTGTATCAATACCACTCAACAAGAACCAAATAAATCTCCCAGTCCTGATAATTACTGTTTCCTCCATTTGTGACAAATGCCAATGATATCACAGAGGCCACTGCATCCCTTCTACATGTAATCTGTTCCAAGTCACCACAGGTGAAGTCCTTGGTAATTGCCATGTTGTAGCATGCCAGAAGGCTTCAGTACTCACTTAACCCAGAGATGCCTTGTTGCCATCTGGCAGGGGAGTGATCCAACTTCAGAATCACATCCCAGTGCTGCTGTCTCCTCTTTCTCTGCCCAACCATTAATTCTGGTGAGCTGGGGAATGACTAGTTGGTGAGAAATTACAGCCAGCTTGGCTTTGAAAGGAAGATGAAAAGTAGGGAGACAGAGAGAAGGGAAATGATGAATAGGGCCTGGATGAAAATGATCTAGGGTTTTATGGCAGAGAGAAAATAGCCGGTAGAGAAAAGGGGGGTAAAAACGCAAGACCCTGAACTAGTGAGAGTAGATGGAGTGCTTCTCTTAAGATGAGAGGGAGGAAAGGAAAAGATAGATGCAGATAAATTTGTCAGTGGTAATAATATAAAGAATTGAGCTCTTTCTATGTGTTTGTGTGTGTGCATGCTCAGTCATGTATGACTCTTTGCAACTCCATGGACTGTAGCCCGCCAGGCTCCTCTGCCCATGGGATTTCCCAGACAAGAATACTGGAGTGGGTTGCCGTTTTCTCCTCCAGGGGAATCTTCCTGACCCAGGGATTGAACTCACCTCTTAGTGTCTTCTGCATTGCAGGTGAATTCTTTACTGCTGAACCCATGGGAAACCGTCTGTGTGCTTGGCACAGTTCTAAATGTATGGGCAGAAATTAGTTTTCACTTAATAGCATAAGAAGATAATTTAAAAAAGTTTTCCATCAGGTCTTTGATATCATTTAGTATAGCAAAATGGGAGAAAATAACTCAAGTGTTAAAACATCATTTTCTTGCTATTAAAGCCCCATTTCCTTCTGTACTTTTCTTAAAACAGTTGGATTTATATTTTTAATATTTATAGCCAAGGATTAGAAAATGCCTTTCATTTCATAAGGTTCCTATTGTTTCAATCTTTTCTCTTCATCATTACCTCTTTATTTTTAATTTAATGGGCAGAGCTAAAAATAAAAATGGTCGAGTATACAGCACATCGTGTGTGGAACATGAATGAAGAGCTGTGCACATTTCTTTTTCACCAGACATCTTGATTCGATGGTCTAGTAGGCAGCGATTTATTGTGGTGGTTTCAGCAGAGATCTTTAAGAAAGGTGAGGCTTTGCCCTGAGCGAAAATGGCAAAGTTAACAAGCAGCTATCCAGTGTCTCACCACTGCAAATAAAGGTGGAAGGATGCAAGAGATAATGTAATGAGACATGCTCAGTTTGAGAGGTCTTTGGAGCATTCTGTTGTGATGGATACCGAGCAGAATCTTGTCATTCCCTGTATCCCTATGTAATGCCTTTCACCTAAGGCCTGTGAGAAGCTCTCTGTTACATATTCCATTTCTTTATTTGGTGAATGACTAATCTCATGATCATTGCGATTGAATTACTCCAAGTAGCACATGTTAGTCCACTAATAAAAGCAAAGCTTATGAGTCAAATGTTAGGGCTTTGTTTCCAATCTTACCCAGCAACATTATTTAGATGATACTGGTTTTAAGTGGAGATTTGCCTATAGCATCGCTAAGTGCCTCAGATGGTAGAGAATCTGCCTGCAGTGCCTGAGACCCGAGTTTGATCCCTGGTTTTAAATTGATGGACTCTTGTAAACTTTCATGGTACAAACTGTTTTTCTCTGCAGATAGGAATGGTAGTCATTTTTGGCACATTGAGAAGAGATGCCTAACTAGGCAGCAGCACTTAACTAAGATAACTGAGTTTCTTATTTCAAATAACTCTAAGTAGTCAGTTGATAAAACAGAACCTGTGAGGTACACCTTCTGTCATTAATATTATTAATAATTTAAAACTCGGTCCCTTTTTTGGGCTAAAACTTATTATGTATCATGCTAAGTTGCTTCAGTCGTGTCCGACTCTGTGCGACCTCATAGATGGCAGCCCACCAGGCTCCCCCGTCCCTGGGATTCTCCAGGCAAGAGTACTGGAGTGGGGTGCCATTGCCTTCTCCATTATGTATCATAGCTTATTATAAAAGCAGCCAACTTTGAACCCCATCAGAGAAGGTTCAGTTATTGAATGTTGTTGTTTAGTCATGAAGTCATGTCTGACTCTTTTGCGACCCATGGACTGTAGCCCACCAGGCTCCTCTGTCCATGGGATTTCCCAGGCAAGAATACTGCAGTGGGTAGCCAATCCGTTCTCCAGGGGATCTTCCTGACCCGGATGTTGAACCCGGGTCTCCTGCACTGCAGACAAATTCTTTACTATCTGAGCCACCAGGAAGCCTTCAGTTACTGAATACTTCTTTATAAAATTGTTTTATCTGCAGCACTGACTTTGGCAATAGCATTAAAGTAAGGGTGCAGTTTCTTTTTGTTTAATCAATAGATTAAAAAACCCCTGTAAACAACTGCATAAGGGAAATTATTTAACATGGTTTGAATTTGTGTTCTCAAATCTATTGATTAACAGAACAGAGAAATGGGTCTTTTGTTAAGAAACTTGCAAATAAGCTGCTAGGCATTTTCCTTTTAAGCTGTTGGGAACACCTACTAAAGGCTAAAGGTCATAAAAAGAATTTAGCTAACAAAAAGGTTTATGTCATTCATTTTTAGCCAGTCATTAGAATCGATCAACTGTGATGGTGCTTATCCATACTCACTTAGAACTATCATTATGCTATTTTCCTTTTTCAAAAAAAATTAACATTAATTTACTGTTTTGGCTGCACCAGGTCTTGGTTGCAGCATGTGGGATCTTGTTCTCTGACCAGGGATCAAACCCAGGCCCCCTGTATTGCGAGCACAGAGTCTTAGCCACTGAACCACCAGGGAAGTCATGGGCTATTTTCTTTTAATTTAGTGATTTGATGTTAGTATGCTTTGTTGTTGCTGTTATAGCTTATATAGTTGCTGCTGTAGTTGCTGCTATAGTTCAGTCTTATTTGACTCTTTGTGACCCCAGGGACTGTAGCCCACCAGATGCCTGTGTCTATGGGATTTCCCAGGCAAGAATACTGGAGTGGGTTGCCATTTCCCACAGGGGAGCTCCCCAGCTCAGGGAATGAGCCCCTGTGGCAGGTAGATTCTTTACTCCTGAACCACCAGGGAAACCCACGTTAATATGCTTATGGTGGCTTTTGATGAGATAAATGATCGGGGCATGTATTGTCCAGTACAGTCTTGGCTGCCAATGGTGAAAAATCAGTGACAATAGTTTAAGTGATCCTGGGAATATGTGAGCAAGTGAAGGCACTGTTGTGAACGTTTCCAGGTTTCACATAGATACAGACAGACGATCTAGATGGCAAAACCAAAAACCTATTGATAATATTTACCACAGAACTATATGATAAGCTATCTCTATAAGCTTATAGTCTTGCCAAAGGACTTGAGCTCAAGTCTGATGCCTCTGGATTGAGCTGCCAATTTCTGGAAATAAGAAAACAAAGGATTGTGTTGAACTGTACCATGAATGTGCAATCAGTAGACTCCAGACTGGCAAACTAGACAGGTCAAAATATCTTGGGTTCTTCGTTTTAAAGCTAAAGAAAAAAGGGGTGGAGATAGCATGTACATTAAAGGGGGTAATGATATTAAATTTTAGTGGACAAAGATGAACTACAGTGGCTTGGGATGCGCATGTTGGTGGCAAAACCTATGAAGAACTGTGAGGAAGTGATTACTATAAGTGAAGATAGTGGTTACTTTCGTTGGGTGGGGGAAAGAAGGCTTTGAGGAAGGGATAGGACATACGGAGGAACTTTGGAGATCACTGGCAAAGTTTTTCATTTTGACTTGGATGATGATTTCAAGAGTGGTGTTTTATGTGGTCTCTCCTGTTTTCCCCTGATGTTTCATGATGTTGAACATCTTTACCTGTTTACCATTTCCATGTCTTCTTTGGAAAACTGTTTAATCAGAGATTCTACACATTTTAACATTGGATTGTTTGTTTTCTTGCTGTTTGCTTGTATATGTTCTTTACATATTTTGGATATTAGACACTTATCAGACATATGCTTTGCAATAATTTTCTCTCACTCTGTAGGTTACCTTTACATTTTGGTGATGCTTTCCCTTGCTGTGGAGAAGCATTTTAGTTTGATGTTGCTGCATTTATTTTTGCTTTTGTTGCTTGTGCTTCGGGTATGACATCCATAAAATCACTGCCAAGACCAATTTTAAGAATCTTTTCCCCTTTGATTTTGTCTAGAAGTTTTATGATTTCAAGTATGTTCAAGCCTTTACTTGTTTTGAGTTAATTTTTGTGCATGGTGTAAAATAGTGGTCCAGTTTAATTCTTTTGCTTGTGGTTATTCCATTTTCCCAGTACATTTTTTGAAGAGACTTTCCTTTTCCCATTATATATTTTGACTCATTTATCATAAATTAGTTGACATTTCATATGTTGGTTTATTTCTAGGCCCTCTATTCTGTTCCTTTGATCTATGTGTCTGATTTTATGCCAATATCATACTGTTTTAATTATTATGGGTTTGAAATATAAATATAGTTTATGGCATGTGATTTTTTTTTCCTCAAGATTGCTTTGCCTATGCAAACATATTAATTGAAGAAATTTTTAGAAGTATAATAATAAAGGAGTTGATTCTCCAGTTATATCAATTGACTTGATATTGAGTTACTATATCAGGGTTATTATACATATTATATAATATATATGAACATTATAATAAATAAAATAACAGCTTATTTTATACAGCACTGTGACATGTCAGGCACTGTTCTAAGTGTTTTACTATGTACTTTTGTAATTCCCACTTTATAGAGGTGATTTTGAAGTGTAAAGGATTGCTCAGACTCAGGAAATTGGAGAAATAGGATAACCATAGTGAAAGTGAAAATATTTCTTGCTCAGCTGTGTCTAACTCTTTGTGACCCTATGGACTGCAGCCCATCAGACTCCTCTGTCCGTGAGATTTCCCAGGCAAGAATACTGTGTGGGTTGCTGTTCCCTTCTCCAGGGGATCTTCCCGACCCAAGGACTGAACCCAGGTCTCTCAAATTGCAGGTGCATTCTTTACCGTCTGAGCGACCAGGAAAGCCCTGCAGGCAACTTAACTCCAGAATCACTTTATTTTTTTAAAATAGTAAATATTTCAATATTTGTTAGAGATGTTATAATAGATATTAATTGAATACCTATATCTATATGTTGTTCTAATCCTGAAACTTTGCTTCTCAAAATTTTCTTTGTCTTGTTTCCTGACAGGAAAGTGAATTTTGATTTTCATTTTTTTTAAGTTTTGCTTTGATTTGGATATTGAGGTAAAGCCATGAGCACAAGAGAAGCAGGAACAGATATTTCAATTTACAAAGATATTTCAAGAAATAATTTCACAAATTATACTCTGCCAAATCAACTATGATACATTCCAAAGGTACTAACCTTGGCAGCATTTAAATTTCAACTTGATATGCATATATGTGTGTGTGTATATATACACACACACACACACATGTATATATATATATATATATCTGGGGGTAGGAATCACTATTTTAAAAAATGCATAAATAGGGCCTACCCTTTTATTTCTATCCAGCTATATTCTTAGCTTATGGACTACCCAATGAATTAAAATCTTCACTGGCAATTAATTTATTTTGTCCATTGCGTACATGGCATTTAAGTAAACCTTGGGAAAAGAAGCCCCAGCATGAACACCACCCAATCTTGATATGAACATACTACCTTGGGTGGTGGATAAGTTAGAACTCTTAGTTGCATTTGGCACAAGAATTCAGTAAAAAATGAAAGGTTGCTTTTTAGGGGAGAAATATTCTTTTTTTTTTAATTTAAATTTATTTATTTTAATTGGAGGCTAATGACTTTACAATATTTTATTGGTCTTGCCATACATCAACATAAGAGTAATGAATGATCAAAGAAGGACTGGGATTCAACAGACCCTTAGGAAAATTAAGATTTGAAAGGTTGGAAATTTACATCTCCTATGGGTACCACTTAGTTTTTCTGCGTCAGTATTTTTCTCTCATCAAAACAGACTCCTTTCACTGTTCTGGCTCGTAGCACTACTAACAGCTTCCAAAATTACATATTAAAGCTTCAGGGGTTACAGAGACATAAGATGAATCTCTTGGAAAGGGAGTGATTGACTCAGCCTGGGTCAGCTAGTTGCAAACTCCTGGACTCATGAATGGTGGCAGAACAGTTCCTGTAGAAAGCATAAAGATGGAATGTGAGAAGGGACAGTTCCTAGAAGAAGGTATTTGGAATGATATTCTCAGAAGAATGGAATGGAGCCTGAAAATAAAAAATAGTTGTTCACTATAGAAATGGAAAATAAATACCAATATTTTATACCAGTTTTGACAAAGTGCTACTGTAAATCTAAATATGATTTTTGTCTGCTTTACTAAGGTTTAATTTACATAAAGTAAAATTCAACATCTAATTGTGTAGGTTGATGAATCTTAACAAATGGTTACATTTGTGCAGCGACTTCCACAATAATGATGTAGAGTATTCCCAGCACCCCCAAAATTCTCTAGTACCCTTTTGCAGTCAATTTCCTCCTCTAAGTTGTTGAGTGCATTAGCCTCAGTTGTTTATACTACTTTTTATTATTCTTTTAATGTCTGAAATTTCTCGAGTGATACTCCCTTTGTCATTCCTGTTATTGGAAATTTGTATCTTCTCTTTTTTTCTTGACCAGTCGGACTAGAGATTTATCAATCTCGATATCAATGAATCAATGTCTAATGATAACTTTAAAAATAAATAAGTTAAAAATCTTAAAATTTTTTCAATAAATTTTTTTAAATTAAACTTTTGTAATTAAATTGTAAAATAAATATAGATGTTTCTGAATTAAAATGTTCATTCCATGGTGACTGGAAAGATAGCACAATACATTTATAATTTATTATTTTTCTCCTTTATATTTCTATAAATCAACATGAGTGTTATCTTCAAAGTTGTTTTTCTACTTTTTCAATATACCATTTACTAATAATATATTTATGAAATACAAGAAACAAAGTTCCACAGCCTCATCCTATATATCTGGCAGGCTTAACTTTTTGAAATGTTCATACTTTTGTTGCTACAGTCATGCATAGAAGTGAAACATTTCTTCCTCTGTCCAAAATGTTGCATGTCTCCCTCTTTAAATTTTGAGCTAAGCTTGATTGACACCCTTGAAAAATCTATGCCACAAATAATTCAATTTTCTTTTTAAACTTTTAACAAAATCTTTGACTCATTTCTTTTTTTTTTTGGAAATCCTTCTCACAGTGGTGTATATATGTGTGTCCGTGTGTGCGTGTGTGTGCGTGTGTGTGTGTGTGGGTGCGTGGGCATATATGCATATGTACAATACAAAATTGAAAACTTGAAGAAACAAGGATTTCTCCCACTAGACAGCCTCAGATATTCCAGAGAATTTGAAAGATTCTTGTAAGAGCTCTTAAAAGTGGTAATAGCAAGATATTACTTAGCCCTTTAGGATGAAGGGAAGACAGATATTTAGAGATGATTACTTTTAGTAATAAGGTCCTTGGCTGACCAATGAGAGAGTAGGGAGGAATGAAAGGAATAAGTATGATTCTGATTTACATCAGACTCTGTAACTCCATTGTTGGGGGTGGGGGTGGGGGTGGGAAGCTTTAAAAGAAGAAAGCCCTTTTCCTCTTCCATATAGGATTAGAATGCTCTCTTTAGAAATTAATCCTTTCCTTTGAAAGACATGTTTAGTTGTGTTGTGTTGTGTGTGTGTGTCAATGTGAACTTTCACTGAGAGAGAATTACATAGAACTACATAGAAAGCAGTCCTGGAGGGCCAGGACTGATCCTGGACTGTTCGAAGGGACTTGGGTTGTCAAAGACCGTCATACATTGTCCTCTTGGAACATCAGGGCTTTCTAATGGATTCACTGGAAAAAATGAGCATCTTGAAAGAAAAGAATGGATCATGGAATGATATCACATCCTGTAGTTGTTAAGTGAAGTTTCCTGAGAGACAGACCATACAGAGAAGCAAGACAGAGAAAGGAAAACTTGATGCATGTGTTATCTTGCATGATATTATGGGAGAAGTCATGGTTAGCATTTGCTTAAAATAGTTTTAACATCCATATCTGAATTTCTTTTAATTACCCAAACTCCAGTAAATTCTGGTTCATTTATACAGTCGAGTTTAGTGAATTTGTGGAGAATTAATGAAAGGGCTCAATTGGAAGGACAGCATGCCTGCTGTTCAGCCAGGGCTGGGGTCCATGCAGATACAGTAGCAGCTGTCATGGATGCTGTGTTTAGGAATGTCCAGGCAGCAAAAAAGTGAGCGGTGGTTCATGGAATAGCTGTCATCACAGATGAGTATGTGACTTAGAGGATCAATTTCAGGGGGGACAACTTGTTAAGGCTACTTCATCTTCTTTGGTTATTTTCTTCTTGGGCATGGATTGGTGAAGGTCTCTCTATTGAGACAAACACACACACACTTTAATCAGTTTAATTGAACTACGTGCTATAGTATTTATCCCTTTGGATTGTAAAATTCTCAAAGAGCCTTTATCTTTTTTTTAATGTGCAATACAAATACTTAATATGGTTCTATATATTGTGAGGTACCTTAATAAATACCTATTTATTGAATAACTGTTTTTATTGCATTTGAGGAGTTGCTTAGGTCATATCACTTTGGGATTTCCTCCTTTTTCCTTCCTTCCTTTCTCCCTCCTTGGTTCCCTTCCTTCCTTCTTTACCATTTTCCCTCTCTTTTCCCATCTCTTATCTCTCGCTTTTCCTTCTAACCTTTCTGCTGAGAAGACTTTTATGTTGCTTTAGGCCATGTTTTATAGAATTAGCTTTGTATTTATTTTTTTGAATTCTATGTTCTAGCAAAGGGTAGCATTTTCAAAGTATTTTTCCAAAGGTTTCACTTATGTTATTTTCAAGTTCATCTCTTGATTCAAGTAAGTACAATTACCTTTAAATAGACTATTATTTGATATCTGTCAAAGGCACTGAAAGATCTTAAAATTATAGCCCAGTATACTCTCTGGTCTGATATTACACCAATGATAATCCACAGAAAGTCAGAGGGTTTCCATGTGTAAATTTGATTTTAAATGAAGTTTTATTGAACCTGTCCCACTCAAAATTTCTTAACTTACAAAATACTGAATGAGTCTGTTTCTCTTAGGAAAAATAAAAACAGTATTCTGAACTGAAAGAAATTCATTCTATTATTCAGCATCTTATTTGTGCCTTCTGAGTTATCATGAACTATCATATTTGTTACTTATATGATTTGCTACTTTTGTGAAGTAAAAGCTTTTCAAGGTAAAATTTATGAATATATAGCATTTTCAATAGAGTCAATAGACATGCCTGAGCAACTTCACTTTCACTTTTCACTTTCATGCATTGGAGAAGGAAATGGCAACCCACTCCAGTGTTCTTGCCTAGAGAGTCCCAGGGACGGGGGAGCCTGGTGGGCTGCCGTCTATGGTGTTGCACAGAGTTGGACATGACTGAAGTGACTTAGCAGCAGCAGCATTTTCAATATAATAATATCTTAATACTTTCCTTTAAAAATATATATTTATATAGTTGGTGAAGGCACAAAGAATAGAGGGGAAAATTCCTTCCTCAGTGCTGGTTTAGTAACAGTGCTGGGTAAGGAGAAGCCAGTGGCATAAAATCAAGTTCAGGATTCTGCAAGTTACTAAAGTATTGATCTCTGTTAAAGGGAATTTTAGTCCTGAGGGTTATTGCCAAGCACCTGCAAGGTGGAGAGCTATTTCTTGGTTCTTGGCCATGTGTGTATGGTTTCAGTATGTAGGTGGAGAAAAACTTGGTGGGAATGATTCCTCTGTTGACAGCAAGCAATGGGCAGTCATTACCTTTCTTGGAGAGAAATGAGATAGGGTGCTCAACGGAAAGGGAATTGCTCTCCTGGAATATGTGTCTCACTCTGATAGTTAAAACTTTGCAAAAGAGTCCACTATTGGAATATACCCATGTAATCCTTCCATCCATTCATGTATCCATTTTGTTATTCATTCACTCATGTAGATGCTAGCCGATTGGATGAAGCTTTTTTTCTGTTAATCCCCAAAATGAGCTGTCATCTGAGAAAGGTTGTGTTCTGTGTTTCCCTTTTTGCAGATGTCAAGGACTTGATTTCCTTTCATTTTAACATTTAAAATATATTTATTTAAAATTATGAAAGAAACTAATCTTTAATACCAAAGAAATGTAGACTAATTTGAAGAAGATTGAGAAAAAGCTAGGAAAAGGAATTCACTGTAGCTCCACTACACAAATAAACATTGCTAACTTTCTTTAGTTTCTCTTTTCTGATAGGCTGAAAAGTTGGAACCATATTAACTTCATCATCATAAGGGCACAAGTAGTAAGTTAGTAGTATATCAGCTTCCACTTTAGGCTCTGTATTCTTGGGATCCCATCTAAGGACACATAGCTGATTTAAGCAGAAAAATAAAATTCACTGAAGATATCAGATAGCTCATGGAATATCTGGGGGAGACAGAATCAGACTTGGAGGCTACAGAGTTGGAAACATCACCCGTATTATACTATAGAGTTGCTTTCTTAGCGACCCCATGGTTTCTTCCAGGCACAGATCCCACAAAGTCTATTGCTGGACCTCTGTCGCCACTACTTCTAACAGCTAAATGCAGCTGCTCTCACCTTACTAGAACAGATCTTATGAAATGCCTGTTGCTTCAACTGCATTTGAACTGAAGATTTGCAATATTACTTCTGAGTGTCACAGCCAAATCTTCTAGCCTTTACCCTGACTGTAAAGTTTCCTTTACAGGAAACTGAAAAAATGAGCTCCTGGCATGGATTGAGAATATGGCAAATTCTCCAAATATAAGAGCTTTGAAAGGTACCAGTGACCCTTAAGCATGAAAAATGCCCAATAAAATTTCCCCATGGCTATGCAACATTGCTATACCCTCTTTTCTTTTTTTTGAAAACGTCTAAAACAAGATCAACAATAGCAACAGCCAAATGCTCCATCCTATTTAAACCCAACAAACTCTTGAATAAGTAAAACCTGATGCATGCTTTCTCTAAAAGCAAGACAACATAAAATCTCACTGGGTTTTGCATCCAGCTCTGTGTCCAGTGAAGCTGTCAAGTCTTTAGCTTATAGTAGTTCTCCTGTAGTTTCTTTGTGACTCTGTCATGATATCCTATAACATATGGATTAAATTATAAAGTAAAACCCAGCAATAAATAAAATAAAACACATACACTAATAAAAATGGAAATGTTAGCAAATGCTAGCAAAATCCTTACATTGTTTATGTATTTTACTCAAAACATTCTTAGATATTCAAAATAAATTTAACCACCAAGAGTAACAATATCTATTTTGTTTTTTCAATATCATTATTAAAATGTGAGACTAAGCCTTCTTCATGTCCAAAATCTAAAGATTGTTTTGGCATCTTGTATCCTAGTGATGCATATGAATTTCTTTTGCTTTTGAATGTACTATGATATATACTGTAAGAGTTATAAATGTTTATTTCCTTTAATTGGAGTCCTAGTGTGTGGCTATTTTCTACAGGAAAAAATGACTTCTATTTTATTGCTGTATCATGTGTAATTTGAAGGTAGTGTGGTAACAATTAGGGATCCAAATATAAGTTAAAATTAAAAATATTGTAGTGCTAATAATACCAAAAAATTCAGTTGAAGTTGAGCATCAGAAGGAACTTTTTTTTTTCTCACTGTGGTTTTTTCTTTTTAATTAATTAATTTATTTTAGTTGGAGGCTAATTACTTCACAGTATTGTGGAGGTTTTTGCCATACATTGACATGAATTAGCCAAGGTGTATATGTGTCCCCCCATCCTGAACCCCCCTCCCACCTCCCTCCCCACCCCATCCCTCGGGGTGGTCCCAGAGCACTGACTTTGGGTCCTCTGCTTCATGCATCAAACTTGCACTGGTCATCTATTTTACATATGGTAATATACATGTTTCAGTGTTATTCTCTCATCCCACTCCAGTACTCTTGCCTGGAAAATCCCATGGACGGAGGAGCCTGGTAGGCTACAGTCCATGGGGTCGCACAGAGTCGGACATGACTGAGCAACTTCACTTTCATGCATTGGAGAAGGAAATGGCAACCCACTCCAGTGTTCTTGCCTGGAGAATCCCAGGAACAGGGGAGCCTGGTGGGCTGCCGTCTCTGGGGTCGCACAGAGTTGGACACGGCTGAAGCGACTTAGCAGCAGCAGTAGCAGTGCTGTTCTCTCAAATCATCCCACCCTTACCTTCTCTCACAGAGTCCAAAAGTCTGTTCTTTACATCTGTTCTTTTGCTGTCTTGCATACAGGGTCATCATTACTGTCTTTCTAAATTCCTTATATATGCGCTAATATACTGTATTGGTCTTTCTCTTTCTGACTTACTTCACTCTGTATAATAGGCTCCAGTTTCATCTACCTCATTAGAACTGACTCAGATGCATTCTTTTTTTTTCTTTATAGCTAAGTAATATTCCATTGTGTATATGTACCACAACTTCCTTATCCGTTTTTCTGCTGATGGACATCTAGGTTGCTTTCATGTCCTAGCTATTGTAAACAGTGCTGCAATGAACAGTGGGGTACATGTGTCTCTTTCAGTTCTGGTTTTGTCCATGTGTATGCCCAGCAGTGGGATTGCTGGGTCGTAAGGCAGTTTGACTGAGCGACTTCCCTTTCACTTTTCACTTTCATGCATTGGAGAAGGAAATGGCAACCCACTCCAGTGTTCTTGCCTGGAGAATCCCAGGGACAGGGGAGCCTAGTGGGCTGCTGTCTATGGGGTCGCACGGAGTTGGACACGACTGAAGCGACTTAGCAGCAGCAGCAGCAAGGCAGTTCTATTTCCAGTTTTTTTAAGGAATCTCTACACTTTTCTCCATAGTGGCTGTACTAGTTTGCATTCCCATCAACAGTATAAAAGGGCTCCCTTTCCTACATACCCTCTCCAGCATTTATCGTTTGTAGACTTTTTGATGGCAAGCATTCTGACCAGTGTGAGATGGTACCTCATTGTGGTTTTGGTTTGCATTTCTCTGACAAAGACTGATGTTGAGCATCTTTTCATGTGTTTGTTAACTATCTGTATGTCAGAAGAAACATTATCACATGTATTCATGGCTTAGGACACATATTGGGACTATTTTAACTTATTCTTCTAAGTGATAATAAAAAAAAATTTCTTTGGAATTAGATTGTGTGATTCATACTCCATTTATATAGCTTAAAATGTGGAAAGCATGCATTTTATTTTAACACAGTTAACTAAGGAGTCATAGCTCTAAAATGAATGAATGTTGGTATGTCTCACTCAGCTTTACCTCTTCCAAAACTTCCTTTTAGAATAAAAGGTCCTAAAGCTCTCGTGAAGTTTAAGTTTTAAAATAAAGATTTTTTTCTTCCCATTAAACTGGACTATGACCCATAAGAAAGGTTAAAAGAGCCTGACCTTTATCAGTCCTTGCTTAGGTCACAGTCGAACTAAACAAAGCTTGTGGAGCAGGAGCGCCCAGCAGTGGAAAGGATGAGGCCTCCGGGGGGAGGGGCCTGCTCCTCCATCCTGGCTCCTCCATCCTGGCCCCTCCATCCTGGCCCCACTACTGAACAGCTTTGACTTTGGGCCAGGTGTCTGACTGCTCTGAGCCCACTTTCCTTATTTATAAGATGGATCATCATCCCTCATTTGTTGGTGGGCTGCAAGCATTATATGAGGTAACTATATGTGTGGACTGCCCAGAAAAGTGCCGGGAGCCTGACGGTCACCTGGGCAAAACAGCTGTTGAGCTACTCAGTGTATACGTGTATCAGTCTCTCAGTCGTGTCTGACGCTTTGCGACCCTCTGGACCGTAGCCTGCCAGGCTCCTCTGGCCGTAGAATTTTCCAGACAAGAATACTGGAGTGAGTTGCCATTTCCTCCTCCAGGGGATCTTCCTGACCTGGGGATAGAACCTGCATCTTCTGTGTCTCCTCCATTGGACGCAGATTCTTTACTGCTGAGCCACCAGTGAAGCCCCTGAGTTACTTTACCTTCCGCTTTCTCATTTTCTCATCTGTGTGTCTTACAATCTTTATCTTCCAAGGCCATTGAGAGGACAGGAGAGAAATACAGGGTATGTATGTAGCATTTGGCTTTTAGTAAATGGTAGTTATTTAGGGTTTTTATGTTCTGGATAACATTCTCAATGAGGAAAAATGCGACTTCTTTTTTGTCTAAACTTGAAGAGTTGATTGTTTATTGTATTTCAGTGTTGCAAAATGGACATAAAGTTGGCTGGAAAATAAATTGTTACCTGAGGAGGAGCAGGGCCAAATGGAAGTGTAATATATTCAGAGAGTTAATATATTAACTTGGTAAACAGCAATGAAAAGAGAAGGCAAGTCAGGTTGAAAAGAGTTGAGGCCAACTGGGTAACACTATTTGTTGAAGAAGATAGACTAGAACCAAAGTCTCAATTAAATAGGTCTGATGATGAAGTGCGTACTTGTCATAGTTTGGGAGAATAACTGCCAAGGCCCAAGTTACATAATTGGGCCAATTTAACCTACAGGAATTCTAGCCTGTCCCCATGGGCTCTCATTTTCCCCAGGAAAGTGACAAAGGATTGCAGGATTACTTTCTCAGCTGACTCATCTGGGTCTAACAAACAAGGCAGCCTGATGTTTCTGATGAGGAAATTATACATGTGCTTTTTTTAGGGGGAGGGGGATAAATATGGATAATTTCTGGCTCCCACTAGGCCATTTTTTTTTTATAAAAAAGAAAACATATTCCAATCAAGCAACAACAGGTGATCTTTTCAAACACAATCTCGTCTCTCACCACACCCCTTCTCCCAGGCTGGCACTTCCCCTTCTCAGCAGGCAGGATCACTCATTTTAAAAGTTAGGGCTTTCTAGAGAATAGATGATAGAAACTCAATTTGAATTAACTGGGGCAAGAGATGAATTTATTGGTTCATAAAATTGGAAAGGCAGGGGTGTAAGTCAAGATGATCAGATCTAGAAGCTACTTTTTCTTTTCTCTCTAACATTTGCCTTTGTTTCTCTGTAGCTGTTGATTTATTCTCCTCCACTGTAAGAGGTGAAAGCAATTCTTCCCTTCATTTTCAGTTTGAAAAGTTCTAGCACTGGATTCATTTCTGTCACAGACTTAGGCTTCAACTAGGTACTGTGTGGCCACGGAGATAAGGTTAGTTCACATTCAGATTGCACGTATGGGAGAGAGGGGAGGTGTTATATTGTTCCAAGGAAGGGACCGGGTGATGGGCAGCCATTCCCAGAGTGAGCCCTGGGAGTTACCGCGAGCTGGGTAATCCATCTCCTCGGTCTATGGTTAGTTAGCATCTTGCACCTAATGCTTTTTTTCTTTTCCAATTTCTCATGCTCTGCACATTCTGCTGGAGATGAGCCTTACTTAGGAGGCTCCCTTTGTGTACTTGTTAGAGCAAGTGTGTTGAGTACTTACAGTGCGCCTGGCTTTGGTAGGGATTTGGGGATACAAAAACTGGTTCAACATGATCTCTGTCCCCAAGGGACACGTGCATATGCACTCAAAACCGAGGATGTGCAAGCATTGTGTAACCTCTGCTGCAAGGCTCTGCTGAACATTTTTAAACTTAATTGTGTAGTTAAACTACTGTAATCATAGTTTTAATTTATTGGAATTTTCCTCTCAGTGTTTCTTTGTATGGTACTCTACGGATCAAATTAGACTCCAGTGAGCTTAGAGCTGTGGAAGCTGAATGGTTGAGTTCTCTGCTCCCCCATAGCCTCAGAAAGCTACATGTGCGTGTAACGACCTGTGGGCTAGTTGCCCTGGCAACACTTGTGCATTCTGCCAGACCCTCAGAAAGATGTGATCTCTAATTAACCTTAAAATTAACAGACTGATGACAAAAATTTCATAACAACTTAGAAGGAGAAGCAGAAAATATTCTGGAAACTGTAAATCTGAGGAGACACTTGTAAACCCAGAGATAGTAAAACATTATGGGATTTCAAAAGGCTGAAAGACTACAAAGCATGAACATTAGAACAATAATTGAGTGTAGTTTTCCTTCGTTTGGATCCTCATATGTAAATGTTTTGAAGGAAATTAGAAAAGAGATAGTTAAAAATGTATTTAGCCCAACATCCTTTACAGTGGATGCTAGGTACTATATTAAAAATGGAATCTACTTTTAGAGAATTTACTGATTGCATATTTTGAGCTGTCTCCTAATTCTGTCTTGGGAGTTCATTTGATTAGGTTTCCCAAAACTTACTTTATTCTCCAAAGCCAAAATGAATGCTTTGTCACACATAACTCATTATTTTGAGTCATAAAATTGGGTGGAATAAATACTTTTCCTAGCCTTATTGGGATGTAACTGAAATATAACATTGTTTAATTCTAAGGTGTACAACCTAGTGATTTCATATACATATATATTGCAAAATGATTCCCATGTATCACTTACATTACATGTATCACTTCACATAATTACAATTTTTTTTGTGTCCGTGCTGAGAACCGGGAGTTGGTGATGGACAGAGAGGCCTGGCGTGCTGCAAATCACGGGGTCACAAAGAGTCAGACACGACTGAGCGACTGAACTGAACTGAACTGAGAATGTTTAAAATCTATTCTCTTAGCAACTTTCAAATGTACCACACAGTGTGGTCAGCTACAGTCACCATGCTGTATATTATATCCCCAGAAGGTAATCATCTTTACTGGATGTTTGTACTCTTTCACCACCTTCACCCATTTCCTCTATTGGCTGCCCCCAACCTCTATTCCTGTCAACGACCAATCTGTTCTCTGTTTCTGTGGTTTTACATTTCATGTGTGAGATAGTACTGTATTTGTCTCTCTGCATCTGACTTATTTCACTTAGCATTAATAACCTCAAGGTTCATCCATGGCAATATTCCCTTCTTTTTATGGCTGAAAAATAATAAAATATGGGTAATAATAAAAAATGATTGTGGTGGTGGTTTTAGATGCTAAGTTGTGTCTGACTCTTTGCAACCCCATGGACTGTATTCTCTAACTTTTCATTTGATTTCATGTCTTGGCTATTGTATATAATGCTGCAATGAACATGGGAGTGCAGATATCTCTTCATGATCCTGTTTTCATTTCTTTTGGCTATATGCCCAGAAGTAGAGTTGCTCGATCATACAATAGTTCTATTTTTACCTTTTTCAAGAACCTTGGTGGTTGCACCAATTTACATTCCTACCAGCAGTTGCACAATGTTTCTTTTCTCCAATTCCTTCAGTTCAGTTCAGTTCAGTCACCTAGTCGTGTCCGACTCTTTGCGACCTCATGATTTGCAGCACGTCAGGCCTCCCTGTCCATTACCAACTCCCGAAGTTTACCCAAACTCATGTCCATTGAGTCGGTGATGCCTTCTAACCATCTCATCCTCTGTCATCCCCTTCTCCTCCTGCCCCCAATCCCTCCCAGCATCAGAGTCTTTTCCAATGAGTTAACTTTTCGCATGAGGTGGCCAAAGTACTAGAGTTTCAGCTTTAGCATCAGTCCTTCCAATGAACACCCAGGACTGATCTCCTTTATTTTTTTTTTTTTCTAATTTTATTTTATTTTTAAACTTTACATAATTGTATTAGTTTGGACTGGTTGGATCTCCTTGCAGTCCAAGGGACTCTCAAGAGTCTTCTCCAACACCACAGGTCAAAGCATCAGTTCTTTGGTGCTCAGCTTTCTTCACATTCCAACTCTCACATCCATACATGACCACAGGGAAAACCATAGCCTTGACTAGACGGACCTTTTTGGCAAAGTAATGTCTCTGCTTTTGAATATGCTATCTAGGTTGGTCATAACTTTCCTTCCAAGAAATAAGAGTCTTTTAATTTCAGGGCTGCAATCACCATCTGCAGGGACTTCAGGGCCCCCCAAAATAAAGTCTGAAACTGTTTCCACTGTTTCCCCATCTATTTCCCATGAAGTGATGGGACTGGATGCCATGATCTTAGTTTTCTGACTGTTGAGCTTTAGGCCAACTTTTTCACTCTCCACTTTCACTTTCATCAAGAGGCCTTTTAGTTCCTCTTCACTTTCTGCCATAAAGGTGGTGTCATCTGCATATCTGAGGTTATTGATATTTCTTCTGGCAATCTTGATTCCAGCTTGTGCTTCTTCCAGCCCAGCATTTCTCATGATGTACTCTGCATATAAGTTAAATAAGCAGGGTGACAATATACAGCCTTGACGTACTCCTTTTCCTATTTGGAACCAGTCTGTTGTTCCATGGCCAGTTCTAACTGTTGCTTCCTGACCTGCATATAGGTTTCTCAAGAGGCAGATCAGGTGGTCTGGTATTCCCATCTCTTTCAGAATTTTCCACAGTTTATTGTGATCCACACAGTCAAAGGCTTTGGCATAGTCAATAAAGCAGAAATAGATGTTTTTCTGGAACTGTCTTGCTTTTTCGACGATCCAGCATATGTTAGCAATTTGATCTCTGGTTCCTCTGCCTTTTCTAAAACCAGCTTGAACATCTGGAAGTTCATGGTTCACGTATTGCTGAAGCCTGGCTTAGAGAATTTTGAGCATTACTTTACTAGTGTGTGAGATGAGCACAATTGTGCAGTAGTTTGAATATTCTTTGGCATTGCCTTTCTTTGGGATTGGAATGAAAACTGACCTTTTCCAGTCCTCTGGCCACTGCTGAGTTTTCCAAATTTGCTTGCATATTGAGTGGAGCACTTTCACAACATCATCTTTCAGGATTTGAAATAGCTCAACTGGAATTCCATCACTTGCACTGGCTTTGTTTGTAGTGATGCTTCCTAAGGCCCACTTGACTTCACATTACAGGATGTCTAGCTCTAGGTGAATGATCACACCATCGTGATTATCTGGTTCATGAAGATCTTTTTTTGTACAGTTCTTCTGTGTGTTCTTGCCACCTCATCTTAATATCTTCTGCTTCTGTTAGGTTTGCCCTTTATCGAGCCCATCTTTGCATGAAATGTTCCGTTGGTATCTCTAATTTTCTTGAAGAGATCTCTAGTCTTTTCCATTCTGTTGTTTTCCTATATTTCTTTGCATTGATCGCTGAGGAAGGCTTTCTTATCTCTCCATGCTATTCTTTGGAACTCTGCATTCAGATGTTTATATCTTTCCTTTTCTCCTTTGCTTTTCACTTCTCTTGTTTTCACAGCTATTTGTAACGCTTCCTCAGACAGCCCTTTTACTTTTTGCATTTCTTTTCCATGGGGATGGTCTTGATCCCTGTCTCCTGTACAATATCATGAACCTCCATCCATAGTTCATCAGGCACTCTATCTATCAGATCTAGGCCCTTAAATCTATTTCTCACTTCCACTGTATAACCATAAGGGATTTGATTTAGGTCATACCTGAATGGTCTAGTGGTTTTCCCTACTTTCTTCCATTTAAGTCTGAATTTGGCAATAAGGAGTTCATGATCTGAGCCACAGTCAGCTCCCAGTCTTGTTTTTGCTGACTGTATAGAGCTTCTCCATCTTTGGCTGCAAAGAATATAATCAGTCTGATTTCGGTGTTGACCATCTGGTGATGTCCATGTGTAGAGTCTTCTCTTGTGTTGTTGAAAGAGGGTGTTTGCTATGACCAGTGTGTTCTCTTGGCAAAACTCTATTAGTCTTTGCCCTGCTTCATTCCATACTCCAAGCCCAAATTTATCAACCCTTATCTCTTGTCTTTTTTGTGATGGTCATTCTAACACGTGTGAGGTGAGATCTGTTGTGGTTTTGATGTACATTTTTTTAATGATTAGTGATATTGAGTTGGAGAAGGCAGTGGCACCCCACTCTGGTACTCTTGCCTGAAAATCCCATGGACGGAGGAGCCTGATAGGCTGCAGTCCATGGGGTCGCTAAGAGTCAGACACGACTGAGCAACTTCACTTTCACTTTTCACTTTCATGCACTGGAGAAGGAAATGGCAACCCACTCCAGTGTTCTTGCCTGGAGAATCCCAGGGACAGGGGAGCCTGGTGGGCTGCCATCTGTGGGGTCGCACAGAGTTAGACACGACTGCAGCACTCTTTATGTTATTATATTATGATATTGAGTACTTTTTCATGTAACTGTTAGTCATTTGAATATCTTCTTTGGAAAAATGTCTGTTCACCTCTTCTGCCTGTTTTTAAATTGGATTATTTGTCTTTCTGCTATTTTTTTTTAATTTATTTTTCTTTTTATTGAAGGATCATTGGTTTACAGAATTTTGTTGTTTTCTGTCAAACCTCAACATGAATTAGCCACAGGTATAGAGGACGGGATATATGCTATTGAGTTTTATGAGTTTCTTATATGTTTTTGACTTTAACTCCTTATCAGATATGCGGATTGTAAATATTTTCTCTCATTCTGTAGGATGCCTTTCATTTTCTGTGCAGCAGCTTTTTAGTTTGATGTACTCCCACTAGTTTCTTTTGTTGCTTGTGTTTTGTGTGTCATATCTATAAAATTGTTGTCGAGATTAATGTCAAGGAGCTTTCCTCCTATGTTTTCATCCAAGAGTTTTATGGTTTCAGGTCATACCTTTTTCTTTAACCTACTTCAAGTTAATTATTATGGTGTAATATATTTTATTATTTTTCACGTGAATACCAAGTCTTTTTCCAAACCATTTATTGAAGAGACTATCTTTTCTCCATTGAACATTCTTGGTTCTCTTTTCAAATATTACTTGACTGTATATGCGTGGGTTTATTCCTGGGCTCTGGATTCTCTTCCATAAGTGTCTGTTTTTATGACAAAACCACATTGTTTTGATTACTATAGCTTTGAAATATAATTTGAAACAGAAAGTATGATGCCTCCAACTTTGTTCTTTCTCAAGATTGCTTTGACTTTTCAGAATCTTTTGTGGTTCTGTAGGATTTTAGGATTGTTTTCTATATTTTTGTGAAAAATGCTATTGGAATTTGATAAGGATTACATTTTTTTACTGTTTTAAAAAGTTTATTTATTTTTAATTGTAGGATAATTACTTTACAATGTTATGTTTCTGTCGTACATCAACATGAATCAGCTATCAGATCAGATCAGATCAGTCACTCAGTCGTGTCCGACTCTCTGCGACCCCATGAATCGCAGCATGCCAGGCCTCCCTGTCCATCACCAACTCCTGGAGTTTACTCAGACTCATATCCATAGAGTCAGTGATGCCATCCAGCCATCTCATCCTCTGTCGCCCCTTTCTCCTCCTGCCCCCAATCCCTCCCAGTATCAGGGTCTTTTCCAATGAGTCAACTCTTCGCATGAGGTGGCCAAAGTACTGGAGTTTCAGCTTTAGCATCAGGGTATACATATATCCCGCCCTCTTAAACCTCTCTCCACCTCCCATCCCATCCTACCCCTCTAGGATGTCACAGAGTGCTAGGTTGAGCTCCCTTCATCATTCAGCAAAGTCCCACTGCCTATTTATTGTACATATGGTAATGCATATGTTTCAGTGATTTTACATATGGTAATGCATATGTTGCAGTGCCAGGCTCTCAATTTGTCCCACCCTCTTCTTCCTTCCCTATGTCCACAAATCTGTTCTCTGTCTGCATCTTTATTGCTGCCCTACAAATAGGTTCATCAGAACCATCTTTCAAGATTCCACGTATATACATTGATAAACAATATTTGTTTTTCTCTTTCTGACTTATTTCATTCTGTATAACGGTCTCTAGGTTCATGTACCTCACTACAACTGACTCAAACTTATTCCTTTTTATGGCTGAGTAATATGAAACTCCAGTACTTTGGCCACCTCATGTGAAGAGTTGACTCACTGGAAAAGACACTAATGCTGGGAAGGATTGGGGGCAGGAGGAGAAGGGGACTACAGAGGATAAGATGGCTGGATGGCATCACTGACTCTGTGGATGTGAGTCTGAGTGAACTCCAGGAGTTGGTGATGGACAGGGAGGCCTGGCATGCTGCGATTCATGGGGTCGCAAAGAGTCGGACATGACTGAGCGACTGAAATGAACTGAACTGAACTGAATATTCTATCACATATTTGTGCCACGACTTCCTCATCCATTCTTTTGTTGATGAACGTCTAGGTTGCTAACTGTTGTAAATAGTGCTGGAATGCATTGGGCACCTGTGTCTTTTTGTATTGTGGTTTTCTCAGGCATATCCCAGTAGTGGGATTGCTGGATCATATGGTAGTTTTATTCCTGGCTTTTAAAGAAAGCTACATACCGTTCCCCATACTGGCTGTATCAATTTACATTCCCAGTGACAGTGCAGTATGAATGCAGTATGAATGCAGTATGAATGAAAAGGTTCCCCTTTCTCCACATCCTCTCCAGCGTTTATTGTTTGTAGATTTTTTGATGATGGCCATTCTGACTGGTGTGAGGTGACACTTCATTGTAATCTTGATTTGCATTTCTCTAATAATAAGTGGGAGAAGGCAATGGCACTCACTCCAGTACTCTTGCCTGGAAAAACCCACGGATGGAGGAGCCTGGTAGGCTGCAGTCCGTGGGATCGCTGAGAGTCAGACACGACTGAGCGACTTCACTTTTACTTTTCACTTTCCTGCATTGGAGAAGGAAATGGCAACCCACTCCAGTGTTCTTGCCTGGAGAATCCCAGGGACAGGGGAGCCTGGTGGGCTGCCGTCTATGGGGTCGCACAGAGTCAGACACGACTGAGGTGACTTAGCAGCAGCAGCAGCAGCAGCAATAATAAGTGATGCTGAGCATTTTTCATGTGTGATAAGGATTATATTGAATCTATAGATTGCTTTTGGTATTATGGACATTTTAACTATACGAATTCTTCCAGTTCTTGGACATGGGATATTGTCCCATTTACTTTAGTCTTCTATTTCATTAATGTCTGACAGTTTTCAGTGTACAGATCTTCACCTCCTTGGTGATATTTATTCATAAGTATTTTATTGTTTTTGTTTCTAAATCCCCCTTGTAAATAGGATTGTTTCCTTATTTTTTATCAGATAATTTGTTGGTAGAACAGTTTTCCCTCATTATCTGTGGAAGATTTGTTCTAAGACCACTGTACCAAAATTCAAGGATGCTCAAATCCCTTATATAAAATGGTGTAGTACAGTTGGCCCTCCTTATTCTCAGGTTCTGTATCTACTGACACTGAGGGCCAACTTTGTATAGAAATATCACTGATATTTGTGTGTCGATTTTGTCTCCTGCAATGTTACTTCATTTGTTGACTAGCTCTAAGAATTTTTGGTGGAATTTTTCGGATTTTCTATATTTAAGATCTTAATATCTGCAAGCAGAAACAATTTTTCTTCTTTTTTTATGATTTGGATGCCTTTTCTTTTCTTTTCCTTTTTTTAGCCTAATTTCTCTGGCTAGAACTTCTAGTTCTGTACAGAATATGAGTAGTCAAAGTGGGCACCTTGTCTTGTTTTGTCTTAGAGGAAAAGCTTTCAATCTTTCACTCTTGAGTGTGGTTAGCCGTGGGCTTGTCATATATGGCTTTACCATACTGAGGTATATTCTTTGTAGATTCAATTCGCTGAGAGATTGTATCATAAATAGGTATTGAATTTTGTCAAATGCTTGCATTGGTATCTGCACATTTGAGTAAGCAGTCTTCTCATCCAGACTTTATAGATTCACTTTGGCAGGGAGAGCCCTTCACCAGTCACTCAGCTTTGGCTAATGTCCTACCTAATGGGTCAGCTAGTGGTGTCCTTGGGCTAGTGGGGCTTGCTTTCAGTCTCCATTTGCGCAAAGATACTGCCCATGCCCAGGTCAGGGGATGCCACTGTCTGGGCTCCATGTTTAAGTAGGTTTACTGGGTGGGCTCCCTAGTTGTGGGAGGCTGCTGCCTATCCTCTGCAGTCAACCGGGGCTGCTAACTAGGGCTCTCAGTCCCCTCTGGTAGGGTGAGTTGGCCGGCTTTTCCCTTGCAGGGTTGTGCCACTGATTGGACTCTTCGATTAGGCAGGGGCTACAGGCGTGGCTCTGAAATTGCTCCTAGTCAGATGGAGTCTTAGACTGTGATCCCCAGCCTGATGGTGCTGCTGGATGTACTTGGTGTTCAGATGGGACCAACAGCAGGGCTTTGAGCTTGCATAAGACCTCTAGGTGTGCTCTGAGGTCAGGTGGGGATGCAGACTATGCCCTGAAGTTGGGCAGGGCCAAAGGCTGGGCTTCACAATCAGGGAGACTGATAAACATGCTCCTCTGCTGTGGAAGGTCACTGGTCAGGCTCCCTGGTCCCGTGGGGCCTCCACATGTGTCCTGCAGTTGAGTGGGACTTGAGACTGTGCTCTACAGTCAGAGGGCCTGCTGTCTGGGCTCCCTCATGAATTGGGCTGTCAGCTTTGCTCCACAGTTGGACAGGGTCACTGACTGATATTCTTCCCTGGGCAAGACTATAGGTGTGTTCAGTAACTGGGCAAGGCCTGGGCTGGGCTCTGCTGCTGGGAGGGTGGTACTGCCCTAAGTGTCAGCCTAGGCCTGACCATAGGCTGCCCAGAATCACTGTTCAGGCTGCTTAGTTATACGAGGCCAGAGGAGGCACCTAACAGTCAGGCAGGACTGCTGGCGAGATGCCTGACCCCAGCAAGACTGTAGGATGGGCTCTGCGGCTGTCCAGTTTCTGCTCAGGCCTTTTCCTCTCATGGGACTGGATACCATAGCTGACAGTTAAGTGGGGCTGTGACTTTAGTTCTTTGCTTGAGTCGGATCGTGGAAGCAAGCTTGCTGGCTGGTGACTGGAATTAGGCTGAACTGCCCATGGAGCTTGCAGGGCCACTGGCTGGACTCTGCAGGTGTATGGACCTCTGACTGGCCTCTCCACTTGCTCACAGATGTGAAGAGGATTGTGGTGGGCCAAAGTCTGAGTGTTGTTTGCTGTAAGTCATCCTTCTTCTACTGAGATAAAGTGCAGCCTGAGCAACCCTTAGCATCTGGCTGTTGCTATGTGCCATTAACCCCCCAGCTTGTTACCAGGCAACGGTTTCCATGGGACCCATTACTGGTCCTGCCTAACCGCTGGTGGGTGCCATAGCAGGCCACTCCCCCAAGAAACCAACTGTCAATGAGTGACTCTTAGTGAGCCATTCAGCCAATGGTGGCAGAGTGGTGGTCGTCAGGTGGAGACTGAGGTAAGAGGCCAATCCTGACCTTCTCCCCAGGACCTTCCAGCTCACTGGGCCTGGGCTAATGGGTGAGCTGGGGGCCCAGGGAACAGGCTGGGGGTTTCCTGCAGGACTCCAGAGCCCTTGCCAAGGCTGCCCACTGGCTGGACCCAGGCCTTGAGGCAGCAGTGAAACTTTCCCACTCTTGGCCTCTGAGACCTAATAGCAGAGGCAGTCCATCTGGGTCATAGTCTGCGAGATCTGCCCCCAAATGTTTGGGCGGCCTGAGGAGCCTGAGGGCCACTTGGGTCCTGGGTGCCTGGCTCCTTCAGTGATAATGGCTGGGCAGGGTCTGGGGATCTGACCTTTCAGTTCAGTTCAGTTCAGTTGCTCAGTCATGTCTGATTCTGCGACCCCATGAATCGCAGCACACCAGGACTCCCTGTCCATCACCAACTCCCGGAGTTCACCCAAATTCATATGCATCGAGTCGGTGATGCCATCCAGCCATCTCATCCTCTGTTGTCTCCTTCTCCTCCTGCCCCCAATCCCTCCCAGCATCAGGGTCTTTTCTAATGAATCAACTCTTCGCATGAGGTGGCCAAAGTACTGGAGTTTCAGCCTCAGCATCAGTCCTTCCAGTGAACACCCAGGACTGATCTCCTTTAGGATGGACTGGTTGGATCTCCTTGCAGTCCAAGGGACTCTGACCTTTAGGGAGATGCCAGTTGAGATCTGCCTCCTCTTAGCTAGGATGGGACACCCAGAGGGTGAAAGTTACACCTGGGAACTTTGCCCTTTCTTGTCAGAACAAAATAACACCTGTTTTGGGGAGATTTACAGGAACATCATTACCTGACCATGACCTGACCTCAAGAACAAAAGCTCTGACACTTTGAAGCTTACAACTAACCATGTTCCTCCTTCACGTTTTCTAGGAAAGGGTTTTGCTGAGAGCTGTCAGGAGTTTGGGGTTTTTAAGGCATGATCCACCCATCTCCCTGCATGACCCTCAGTAAACCTTTATCTGTTCCAAACTCCAATGTTTTGGTATTGTTTGGCCTCACTGTGTGATGGGGACATGGCCTTGAGTTTCAGTAACACTATGTGTCTGTCAGCCCCTCAGTGGTCAAGCCTTGCAGATTTTCCCAGCGTTCCCTGAGATGCGAGTCCCATCTGGGCTCCTTGTGAAGTGTCCCACACGCTGTGAAGCTGAAGTCCACCCTGGGCTCTGTTTCTCCCGCTGGCAGAACCATGGCCCAGGCTGGCCATCTCCCCACCACAGGGAGTGCTGTGCTGAGCAGTCTCAGGGAAGGTGGCTGTGGTTGGAGGGTAGCTGCTCCTCTTACCCTTCCAGTGTAGTCTTCCTAGAGGACCCTCATTCTAGATTTTCACATCCTAGAGGACCCCCATTCTAGAATTTTCACAGTGGTGTCTTATCTATGATTAGTTGCTAGTTGGTCTTTTTGTGGTGGGACTGAAGAACAACTGATGTTGCCATCTTGATGATGTCACTCCCTGGGTGAAGTGTCTTGACACTTCAGTTTGTATTGGGCATGTTTTGTGCAGAAATGGGAATAATTTACTATTAAAGGGGCCACTGGTTCTAACATATTAAATTGTTGTAAACAGATATAGCTAACTGTATACTTTTTGTGCCCAAATGTATGAATGACAATCAGGCATTGAAACCCTCCAGGGAAGAAGGGAGGAAAGCTCTCCTGATAAGAACTCCCAGGGAAAGTTTACAGAATTGACTAGGGAACAGATGCTGTGAAGAAGTGGATTAGTATACATAAATATTTACAAGGAAGACAAAACATATTCAGACACTTTCTCACAGTGAATCAAACATAGTTGAAATTAGCCAGCACTGGCATCTCCTTGACTTTTTTCTTGTTTTTTATCTAGCCTCCCTCTTCCTTTGGTTGTTTCTTGGCAGCTCAGCATAAATACTCAGGAAATATCTCTGAAGGCTTATTCCTATGAAAAGACAAGATGAAAGTAGATTCTTTATGCTCTTAAATCAGTTGGGCTGCTTAATATGTTGCTAGTACAAAAAATTTATTCAGCCTTCAACAAATTTTTCATGGCTTCCTCATTTTTCCTTTTTCTGACATAACTTCTGTTTCATGGTGAATGAAATCTTGCTTTCAGCAATTTCAAAGTAACTTCACCTTACCCACATGATTTTAGGGATCAGAGAAGAGGCCAGATTAAATATTAACCTTCAGCTATGTTGTTCATGCTGACACTCAGGCAAATCTTGAGTTTTCTGGGCTGATGTTTGACAGGGGATCCCATTTCTTCCAGCTATAGGCTAGAAATTATAGAATTTAGGCAGAGTTGAGGTCTACTTTGTGTGAAATTAAATGATCAAATGAACACTGGAAACTTTGCAAGGCATTCTTTTTTTTTTTTTTTATTAACCAAGTAAAGAAATCCCCTCTGTTAAAAGCTTCGAAGTTTTTGTTCTATTTTTGCTTTTCTTTCTATCTTTCTCTCACTCTTTTATTACTTTTTCTTTTTAGTAGTGATAGGGTAAGGGGAGCAGGTGTTCCTAACTGTAAATCCTGCATCCCTGATGGGGTGGTTAGGTTCTCTAAGATTTTCTGACATCTTTGTGGATTGTCTCATAGCTATAGGACATTATTTTCCCTCTATGATATATGGGTTGTGAAGTCACTGTGTTGACTATATTAAGTACCTGGGGATTATTGTCGGTTGTAAAAGAGCATGGTATGACCACAGGGTACAACATAGCAGTAACTGATTCAGATTCCATTGACAGGTAGAATTGTGTATTATGTTTGAACAATATAAGTAGAGTTAGGATCATGGCTAGAAGTTAAATTATTTTTTAATTCTTCCATTGTAATTTACATATACTTTCCTGTAAAAATATTTTATTCTTCTTAGTAGATCTGAAATTGCTTTCTTCTCAAAGCTTAAGTTTTATAACGTGTTACTGTCATTCCAACCTAGTAGTAGTGCTTTCTTTAATTACTGTCAGAGCTGGGAATCAGCTTTGGCATAATTTCTTGTTTCAGCATATCACTTGGCTCTCTAGATAGATTTTATCTACTTAATTTTTACTTTTAAATAATATAAAAATCTTTTTCTTTAGAAAAGAAGTGTACTTAACTTTTTCATAAAAGAAGACTGAGATGATAAAAACCTAACTTTAATAAACTGGTGGACTGACAATTCAAAACTTCTATTAGAACCATAAAACACTGTTTTTTTTGCTGCTTTTTTTTTTAACTTTGAAAGACAGGCATTATTGTGTTTCTACTTTCCTAGGGTTTGGCATTGTCACAATATTCTCCAGGCTTTCAAAAGTTTGATAATGACTTGATCCAATTGTTTAATTGCCCTAAAATCCAAGTTAGAATTGAACAAAAGCAATTTGATAATCTTTATCTAGATATATTCCACTTTTATAACAGCAGTCTTGGCTTAGGTTTTGACTGCTTTTATGTTCAGAGAATTAAATGACCTCTTGGTGAAAATCAAAGTTAATTTAAATGATTTTTACCCTATAGCCTATATAAAGCTTCTTTTCCTATAAGGGACAATATTTTTCTGAAGTGTTTTTATGCCTAATATTGAAAGATTTGCCAATCCCCATAGAAGCTTCCTGCTGAAACCTCCTGTAATGTGCTGTGAAAGGGTCTACAATAGAGCCTCTAATTCCTTATTTGTACTCCTTTCTCCTCTCTTGCCTTCCTTTTCACCTTTTCCTTTTCTCCTTGACCCTGAATTCTTTTCTTATTCATCGAAACTGCTCGAATCCCTGCTGCTAAGTCTCAGCGAGAGACTCTGTTTCCTGCAGAGGGCAGGAAATGTTGCAGCTCCTCCTTGATTGATAAGAGGTGCAGAGCCCTGCTGAGCAGCTGCAATAAGCAAATCCCTGCTTCAGTGGAAGTGGGTGTTTTTAAGCTATTGATCTCTACCTGAGAGTTTGCCTTACACAGAGTCAGAAAGGATGACGTGGCTTATTGATGTGGTCCCTGGCCAAGCAGTGGTCATATACACTGCAGAGTGATCATGCAAATTTGGAAGGGGACCGACCGCTAAATATGAAATGATGGCACTCGGTTATGATTCATGTTGATAATAAATATAGCAACATTGCCATAGTGGCCTTTATATTCAGTTGTTTTTGTTATGATTATTGTCGTTCAAGAACTGCATTTTCCAATTAATGGAAGTACTTTAGGTACATTATCTATAATAATCACTTTTAATGATAACGAATATGGAAATTAGGCCAGAGCATAAAATTAAGGATATTTGAATAATCATACTGCAATCAAGTCAAAATTACTGATGTCTTTATTTGACACTGGATTTTGTGGAAAATAGCACAAGAACACATGTGCTTTGGAAGCTGAAAGTACATCAGATTTTGACAGCACAACTGCATAAATTACCAAGTAGTTTGGGTGATTTTTTTTCTTCTATAAATCTCCAAGTAAAAATAACAGTTGCAAGGATGATTTTTGAACTAAATTAGAATGAATAAACCAATATGCAAGTAACTTCTTAAATATGTTTTCTCTCTGAAAGCAAGGTTGTATAATCTATGTTTAACACAGTGCCTAGGTAATGGTAAAATATTGTTTTTAATGTTTAAAGAGGGTGTATTATCTGACCAATAAAACTGACTAGAGTGAATTGTGTTGAATTAAGTCAGTAACCAAGCATATAAAATGCATTTGGTTGGAGGGATTAGTAGATATAAAAATGTAGTTTTATATATTGGAAATACTTTTTTATCTCATGTTAGTGTAAGCATGTAATAACTCAGTGGATTTAGAAGCATGTGTCTCAGCCAATAATATCTATGATGATACATACAAAATTAGGAGGCGTAGGCTGTGAATATTCTATTTTCTTGAGAACACAAAGTGAGTCAAGGACAAAATGGGATAAAATGGGAGTAAGGCAAATGGGATAGAAGTCTAGGCTCAACCCACTCCTAGTTTCTTCAGTAAGAGCAGCCCATCTTTTCTGTTACTATATTAAAAAACGATTGGGGATAACTGGCTGTTCAAATAATGTCCTCCCTCCAAAAAATGTGCACATTTTAATCCCCAGATCCTATTTAACATGTTACTTTGCACATCATAAAGGACTTGTAGATGTCCTTAAGGTTATGAGCTTTAAAATAAGGAGATTATACTGGATTACCCAGGTAAACCCCATGTAATCACATGAACCCTTTAAAGCAAAAGAGAAGGCAGTAGAGTCAGTCAGAGAAATGTGGCAGAAGAGGAAAACAGAGAAGATGCCGCAGGAGGTGATGTCAGATTCTGAGCATGAAAAGGGTCTGATACACTGTCCCTGGCTCTGAGATGCAGGAGTCCTTGTGCAGAGAAAAAAGGCTTTAAGAGTTAAGGGTGGCCTTTAGCCAGGAGCCAGGAGCCAGGAAGGGAATAGGGACTTCAATTCTGCAATGGCCAAGACCTGGATTTTGCCAACAACCTGAATGAACTTGGAAGAGGGTTCTTCTGAGAGCCTCCAATAGGAGTTTAACTTGCCAATATTTTGCAATATTCCTGTGAAACCTGGAACAGAGAAGCCATTTGAGGCAAACTTCTTACTTACAAAACTGTTGTTTTAAGCTGCTGAATTTGTGGTTGTTAGGGCAATGAAATTAATACAGTAACATTGAGTAAAATGTACAACATACATTTAAAATGTACATCTTGATGAATTTTTCTCCTGCTATATTCCCAAGTAACCATCAAATCACTATATAGGATACTAGCAGGAGGAGATCAAGGTAGTGGAATAGGACACGGCGCTCATCTCCTCCCACAAATACATCAAAAATACATGTATGTGTGTAACAGTTCTCATAGAATACCTACTGAGTGCTGGTGAAAGATCTCGTACAACCAAAAAGGCAAGAAAGGCCACTAGGTAACCAGGTAGGATGAAAGAGGCAAAAAAAAAAAAAAAAGGAATTAATTGAGACAGGACCTGTGCCCCTGGGTGGGAACTGTGAAAGAAGAAAAGTTCTCTTACCCTGGGAGCCCCCTTCACTGGCTGGGAGATCAGCTGGGATCGAGAGGCAGCTTTGGAGGCTCAGGGTAGAGTGCAGCCACCCACTTGTGGAAGGCAGAACCAGGTAGCACAGATGGTCCTGGCCACCTTGCTGCACTCCCCAGCACAAGAGACATGTGTGCTCATGTGTAGAGGGCAGGGGCTGAAACTCAGGCTTCAGCCGACACACCCAAGGAGGGGACTAGGGCTGGCTGCACGGAGACAGCCCAAGGGGACTGGAGTGTTGAACAGTCTGACCAATCTGCAACTTCAGGATGTGCTCCAGACAGAGTCCAGGTCCCCACTGTTAACTCAAAATAGCTTAAATAGACTGAAATGTAAGACATGATATCATAAAAGCCCTAGAAGAGAACACAGGCAAAACATTCTCTGACATAGAGCATGCCAATGTTTTCTTGGATCAGTCTCCCAAGACGGTAGAAATAAAAGCAAAAATAAATAAATGACCACCTAGTCAATGTACAAGCTTTTGTATAGCAAAGGAAACCATAAATAAAACTAAAAGACAACTTATGGACTGGGAGAAAATATTTGATGTGACAAACAAGGGCTTAATTTTTTTTTTAAATACATGCAACTCAATAATAAAAAAACCAACCCAATCAAAAAAGGGGCAGCAGACCACTCTTTGCACTGCTGCTGCTGAAGACCTGGAATAGGGAGGGGCCGGCATTATAATCAATGATGTTTTTCAATAAAAATATATAAAACTTTTACCAGAGCAGTTGCACATTCCTCTTAACCACTCTTCAAAATTATTAGTGTATTTTAAATGACTACCATTAGTATATTTTAAATTACTACACAATAAAAATGTTATTGCTTTCTGAGTCAACATTTTTCTTGCAAACTAAGTTTTCGGTGTTTCCATTTTTTTTTTAAATTTTATTTTTAAACTTTTCAATATTGTATTGGTTTTGCCAAATATCGAAATGAATCCACCACAGGTATACATGTGTTCCCCATCCTGAACCCTCCTCCCTCCTCCCTCCTCATACCATCCCTCTGGGTCGACCCAGTGCACCAGCCCCAAGCATCCAGTATCATGCATCGAACCTGGACTGGCGACTCATTCCATATATGATATTATACGTATTTCAATGCCATTCTCCCAAATCATCCCACCCTTTCCCTCTCCCACAGAGTCCAGATATTTCCAAAACTAAGGTTATCTGTATTACAAGATTTCTGTCTTTTTTGTGCCCTCTGTGAAGAGGCAATTATTTTCCTTCTTAAGACTACTTTCTATTTTGCATTCACACAAAAGTTCCTCTTTGATGACTAAGAGGAACCCAGAGCTATGAGGACAGCATCTTTATCAGCTATAGGTACATATTCTTCTCTTCATCTTGATGCTGCTGACAGATCACATCATTGCCCTTATTCCTTCTTGTTCATCATTACTTGCTTTTGGCTTGTTACAGAAAACCTTTCCAGACACTTTAATATTGAAGACTCTTTGTTTCCCCCCATGCCCATTTCTTCTATGATAGATGAATATAGAATCTAATACTTTTCTGTTGTTCTTTATTGACCAGAGAAAAGTAAACAACCAGATTGTGTTCAGAGCCTGTCTCATGCCTCATTAGGTGCTGGGGGTAAGCAGATGGCGGCAGCATTACATGGCTCTGCAGAAACATCTGATTTATGTTCATGAGCAAGTGATGGTCTTCAAGACACGAGCACCAAAGTCATGAGTGGTGCCATATTTATCGTAAAATGAAAGATATTTTCTTATTTGTCATGAAATAGCCCATGCATGTAATTCCTTTGGTGGGGGGAAAATAAATAGTTGGTTAGAACAAATTGATTTTTAAAAATCATATTATACAGTTGTCTTTCCAAAATCAGTGATTTGGTTGCCTTGGCAAAAATTAAACAAAAATATTAACATTTATATCTCAGAAGAGTGTGAAAGTTCAAATTTCCCTAGCTTAAAGTATGATCATTTTATTCTATTTTAATAGAAAAGCTTCTACACTTGGAAGATTGCATGGTTCCCTTTTCCTTAGAGCAAAATTCTTATGTTTAGAAATGTGTATCTTTAAATGATTTCACTGATGATAGGTGAGCACCATCAAACATCCTCTGATAACAGAAGGGCTGGATGGATCAAGGTAGCCTTTGTAGATCTGAGATTAAGTAGAGGATACTTTTTGGATTTATTAGACAATAATAATAGCCTTGCATTTTGCAATATTTTACCATTTACAGATGGCTTTTTCTTAATAAGCATAGCAGGTAGTCTTCAGTCTTTTTAGGGCAAGAAGACCACATCAGAAGTTAATTTATGTGGCTAATAAGTGGGAGAAAATCTAGTTAAAATTTCAGTTTCCTATTCTAGGGTCCTAAAGTCAAGATCTTAATTCTAATCTTGATTTCAGTTATTTATAATTGCTTTTCCAAAAGTCTGTGAGAAGTGTCCCTTGACGACCTAGCATCCTTGGGAGTATCAAACCTAGAACTTGACTTCAAAGGCCCTGGGTTCTAATTTAGATTCTTTTGTCATAATTCAGGAAATGTGCCACCTTCAATGGGTTTCATACTCAACAATCAGCAGAAAGATTTCTCAGGGGACTACAAAATGCAAAGTGTCATATTAGATGCTATGGCACCAACGAGTAGGAAAAGTTGTGTCTCTCTAAGGAACTTGCAGTCAGCTTTTGGAGACAAGGTTTATTGTAAAGGTTCTATTCACATTGGCGTTCAGTTCAGTTCAGTTTAGTTGCTCAGTCGTGTCCGACTCTTTGCGACCCAATGAATTGCAGCACGCCAGGCCTCCCTGTCCATCACCAACTCCTGGAGTTCACTCAAACTTACATCCATCGAGTTGGTGATGCCGTCCAGCCATCTCATCCTGTGTCGTCCCTTTTTCCTCCTGTCCCCAATCCCTCCCAGCATCAGAGTCTTTTCCAATGAGTCAACTCTTCGCATGAGGTGGCCAAAGTACTGGAGTTTCAGCTTTAGCATCAGTCCTTCCAAAGAAATCCCAGGGCTGATCTCCTTCAGAATGGACTGGTCGGATCTCCTTGCAGTCCAAGGGACTCTCAAGAGTCTTCTCCAACACCACAGTTCAAAAGCATCAATTCTTCGGCGCTCAGCTTTCTTCACAGTCCAACTCTCACAATCCATACATGGCCACTGGAAAAACCATAGCCTTGACTAGACAAACCTTTGTTGGCAAAGTAATGTCTCTGCTTTTCAATATCCTGTCTAGGTTGGTCGTAACTTTCCTTCCAAGGCATAAGCATCTTTTAATTTCATGGCTGCAGACCATCACATTGGCATTAGAGTATCATAAGGCAGTTGGTTCACTGCATCTTTAAAGCTGAGATCTCTTATAGTCCTTTCCTCGTTTTTTCTTTTTTTTTTTTGGTGAGAACTCAAAGTTTGGAAAATTAAAGTGACTTGTAATGAGGGTTCTAAGATAGATTGATAACAGAGGTGTGCGTAGGCTAGGGTGGTTTGGTGCTTAGTTGAATGTTTTTCTATTTTACCCTCCTGAGCTGCTATAGAAGTTGGGCAGACTGTTAATGCAGTATACTCCAAGAAGGAAAAGTCACCCATTCTAAGAAAAGCCCATGAAGGATTAGATATCTGAGCTGTTCATTGAAAGATGTGCAATATTTAGATAAGTGGAGTGGGAAAGGCTTTCCAAGGGACCAATAGGATGGATTAGCAGATCAGGGATTAGACAATACAAATGAAGTAGATGCTTTCTTCTGTTGAAAATAATTGGGAAGGAAAGCTTGGAAATCTAAATAAAGAGTGAAATCATGGTAACATATTATATTTATTTCATAGTGGAGAGCATAATTGATTATAGTATATGAGAAACTAAAATAAAAGAGGCCAAGCTGGAGATTATTGTTTAGGTATGAATGATGATGAGGGCTTCTCTGGTGGCTCAGATGGTAAAGAATCTCACTGCAATGCGGGAGACCTGGGTTTGATCCTTGGTCGGGAAAATCCCTTGGAGAAGGGAATGCTACCCATTCCAGTATTCTAGCCTGGAGAACTCCATGGGCAGAGGAGCCTGGTGGGCTACAGTCCATGGGGTCGCCGAGTCAGACATGACTGAGTGCCTAACACTGTGAATGATGACAGCCTAATGGACAGGGTCATTGTGGAAATGAAAAGAATGGTATAGGTGTGAGAACTCTTGAAGCAAAGATTGAAAAGAATTAATGACAACTTGGACTGGGGAATGACAGAGAAAATGCAGGCAAAGGAGTTTAGATGTTTGAATTTTAATGGTGAAAACAAATGAGAAATGAAATACATGAGCATAAAGGGAGAAATTAGAAGGAGAAGCCAGTTTTGAGGAGAAAGTGATAATTTTATTGGTCTTTAGGTTGAGAGTGTAATGACTAAGTAGAAAACTTTAGAAGATAGAAAGATACCTTTATTCAGTAAAGAGATCACAGACTTGGAAATTATCTACTGAAAAAAGTGGTAATTGAGATATAGCAGTGAAATTAAACTCTGAGGACTGGAGTGTAGGAGAAGAGCTTTGGGAAACACCTAACTCTGGGGGAGGGAGCAGGGGAGAGAAGTCAGCACAGGTAGTCTAGACCCAAAGGATCTGGGTTGGCCTGGAAGCAGGAAAATCAAAGTGTGAGACAAGAATTCAGTTTCAAAAAGAAAGAGGTGGCTAACTTTAATAAGAGAGTAAAGATGTATTTATGAAGTTTTCTGTTAAAAGAATATGAAGGAGAAATATAATAATCCTTATAGACTGGGCCCAAGAAGTCTATCAAAGATTGTATGCTAAGTCGCTTCAGTCATGTCCGATTCTGTGCGACCCCACAGACGGCAGCCCACCAGGCTCTGCCATCTCTGGGATCCTCCAGGCAAGAATACTGGAATGGGTTGCCATTTCCTTCTCCAATGCATGAAAGTGAAAAGTGAAAGGGAAGTTGCTCAGTCGTGTCTGACTCCTAGCGACCCCATGGACTGCAGCCTACCAGGCTCCTCCGTCCATGGGATTTTCCAGGCAAGAGTGCTGGAGTGGGGTGCCATTGCCTTCTCCGATCAAAGATTGTAGGAGTGTGTAAGTAGGAGACATTTCTAAAGCTTGGTCAGGTGGCTCACCATGTTTCCTAAAATATAAACAAATCCAAGAAAATAAACCCAACTTAAATAGATGTATAAAAAACTTTTTCACTGTTGAAAATATCAATATTTCTTTGTTTCATTTTCATTTTTTTATGCTGTTAAATTTTCACTAAAATTTTTTAAAAGCAGAATTCCTAAAAAGAAGGTAAAGGAATTAGTGTTCTTTAATTTCTCTGGGGAATATTACCCCAAAGAAAGAACAAATACATTTTGGCAGGTAGACAAAAGGAATTTATTTTCAGAGAAGAATGATTTAGTAATCTAATTTAGAATATTTGAAGCACAGTATCTTCATTTCCTAAACCAGTTTGAAAAAAATAAATATATTTTAAAATTAACAGAGCATTTTAAAAAAATTGGTCAGAGTAGACAGAGGTGTGAATTATAGCATTAGATGTGTGGAGAATTTAATAAGATGTTTAGTAGGTTTACTGTGAACTCTTGACATTCCAAGTCAACATAATTTTCATTTTCTTTTTTATATCTGCTATTAGAACACACTTGGAATTAATTTCTAAAGCTTCACTTGCCTTTGAGCATCCTACTGCTTTGTACACGTCTTCATGTTTACTGTCAAATGATAGAAAAATATTTTATACATGAATTATTTTAAAAATCGTAAGTAAAAAAAAAGAAGTTTATTTCCTACATTTGTAAATAACTTCCTAAATTTTGTGGAATGCTTGTTAAGACTAAAAAAATCAATCTGTTAAGATTTTGAAAGATTATACTAAAATTTTTCTAAGCCCAGATACATTAAAAAAATAGTTTGTTCCATTTTTCTGATTTATATTAGAATTATTTTGCATTGCTCATTCTTATTTTGGCTGATGGAGTTGAATAAATGTTATTAAGGACCTGAATTTCTGGAATATAGTCTACACAGTAGATAAACAGGTCTACTACAGATTTGAACTCTGGACTCCTATGTCATATGGGAACTTTTTGCTTTCATAAAACCATATTTCTTCCCCCTAGGATTTCTTAATTTTCTATCTCAGAGTCTACTGCATCTGTATCTTATTCTAAATGTGTGTATATTAGTCACTCAGTCGTGTCCGAGTCTTTGTGACCCCGTGGACTGTAGCCTGCCAGGCTCCTCTGTCCATGGTATCCTCCAGGCAAGAATACTGGAGTGGATTGCCATTCCCTTCTCCAGGAGATCCTCCCTAATCAGGGATAGAACTCAGGTCTCCTGCATTACAGGTAGATTCTTTACCATCTGAGCCACCAGGGAAGCTTTTATTCTAAATGGAAAAGGTCAAAAGTTGGGATATTTAGAAAAATTTTGGACAGCAATATTTGATTTGACAGGTGTATAATGCCTGTATAACAAACATATAGCAAGATTGACATACAATAATATCTCCTCAAACATGAGATCCCGATATAAAAACTTGAGATCAGATGAAGTATCTTTGCAGTTCCTTTTGGTAACTTAAAGATTTTTAGATTTCATTGTATGCAAAGTGTGACCAGTAATTCTGGAGATACTTAGAAAAAAGACAATGGGGAGTTGGGATATTACAAAGGGAAGTAAAACTAATGGTAGAAAAGGAGCAGAATGTTTTAAAGCAGCTAGGAAAAATACTGAAAGATTTTTCAGAAAGAAAAATGAAAGAAAAAGTGGGCTTTAGAAAATTCCCCATAGCTTCCAGGAGGAAGAGAGACTACTTGGTTGAGACCTCAATGTGTTAAGCCCCTGGGGAGACCTGGGAGAGATGAGTGAGGCTGGCAGTGGGGAGATGGGGGTCCATTCTGAGTCATAACTACTGCATTCAAAATGGATAACCAACAAGGACCTACTGTATAGCACATGGAGCTCCACTCAGTGTTATCTGGCAGCCTGAATGGGAGGGAGGTTTTGGGGGAGAATGAATACATGTATTCATATGGCTGAGTCCCTTTCACTGTTCACCTGCAACTGCCACAACATTGTTAATTGGCTATACCCCAATACAAAACAAAAAGTTTAAAATTTGAAAAAAAAGCTAAAAAGACTGTGGTCATTTATACACAGTCACAAAGAAAAAAGATACTTTGAAGTATTTGTGTTAGCTGCAAAAAAGCTTAATTATAATAATTTATAAGCATGTTATTAATACTGGAGAAGAGAGATGGGGAGAGAAGGAGATTCTGAAAACTTGGAGCATGGAAGTGTATAATAACTGTTATTGCTAATCATGATGTATAAAATGCTTGGTTTAGTACTGGTAACTTTATTTAGGATGCTGTTTTCATAATTTTGTTTTACAAACGTGAAGGTATTTTTTTAGCTTCCTCACGGATTTAGCTGTGACATTGTTTTCTCAGCTCTGTTTTTCTCTTATGGCTTTAATTTATTGACTGTAAATTACACCACAGGAATTTTTCTCAACCTGAGCCCTGTGGTTTGGGAGAAACTATTACATGTTTCAAGAAAAATTGGGACAAATTTGTATAAAGGGATTTTAAGAGAGTAAAGCCGGACATTCCTAAAGCAATTTTGGCTGATTTCCAGTACCATAAAGTAATGCAATTTAAAATCAACATGTCTAACCTATCAGTGAACTTTCAAAATGAAAATTTCCACCTATTTGGTAATGAGACTATCTCTCCCCTCCCAAAATTCAAGCATTCTTATCTTAGAAGCTGAGATTCTCTGCTAAGAGCCTGGAGTAACCTCCTTTAAGTCCTGGCATATAAATGTGAAGATAGATACACCTTTATGTAACCCTGGGTCCCAGGACTCACCAGCCCTTGAATCTAACTGATCTCATAGCCAAATTAATGACCACATTCCACAGCTCTGAGTCACATCTCCGTCTCTCTTCACATAGCACTGAGGGATTCCTGGGGGATATGGTCCTCAGATACAAGTATGCTGACGTTTTCTGCTTTGGTCTCCTCACCCAGAAGCTCTGTCACAGCTGCTGTGCCTAAGGGTACTTCTTTCCATGTGGCCAGCACCATCTGTACTCTCTTCCCTTACATGTGCTCAGGTTTCACTTGAACACCACATACACAGAGATGGCTTCCCTGCTCCTTCCCTATGACTGCGTGAAAGCTCTGTATTCTCCGCCCTCCCCTCAACCCCACCATAGCCTTTTGTATTTCTTCCTTGCAGACTTGCATTATTGTAATCATTTAAGAGATTGCTGTCTTTCTTCAATTTTAAGACATGCTCTGCCACAACATTGTTAAAAATTTTGATAGTTCTTAGAATTGAAAAAAATCATTTTTTTTTCCCCCTGAGGGATGGGATGGGGAGGGAGGTAGGAGGGGGATTTTTTTTTTTTAAATTCATTTTATGTGATATGTAAATATATTATATGTATTTTTTAATCATGGAGAAGTTATTGAAACAATGATCTTATAATTAAGGGTATTTTGCAACTTGCTTGGAATCTTTTTTGGAATGTGATTGGGTATGAATTTATTAATTACTCATCCTTTTAGTTTCTACCTTATTTGACATTGAATCCAGGGAATTTCTTTATCAAACTGTGTATTATTTATTTATAAAAAGTACTCTATAATGTTAAGGTACAAATGTCACAGTCAGACCTGGCTCTTATCTTAGTTATGCTATCTGAAGTCATATGGTGTGTATATAAAATTGGTATATGGTATAAAATGGTATTATCTATGTTTATAATTGATTTTTTTTCATTTATGAGACAGATCACAAATTTAAAAATGTTAAAAAATGTTGATTGGGTATGTCTTAAAGTTGAAATACAGAAATCATTTAAATAATTAGAGTATACATGCGGATTGTAAATATATGTTTATATATATATACCTATGTTGTTTTTTTCTTTTCTTCCCTTCTGTGTTCTCATCTATAAGAAACATTCCTTTCCAGTTATTAGCACAGCACCCTCAGGTAGAAAATTAGCTACCTATGGAGAGGGACCATTTATTTATTCAGCAAATAATCATTTTTTTTGCCACTAATTACCATATGAGAATGCTGGCATATATATACAAATATATATGTAAATACATCTCTATCTATCCATATAGTGTTAGATCATATATAGTGATGACAGGAGTTCCTGTGACAAGGAACAGATAATAATAAATAATAACATACAATATAATAAGTAGAACAAATGATTACATTACGCAGCAAGTGCTTAAATAGAGACAGATATGTAGCTGAAAGTAGCTGAAAGAGTGTGACTGACTTCCTGGAGGAGAATAGGAACTTTACAGAATGGGTAGCTTGAAGCTATACCTAGATGAGTGGGTAATTATTTACTAAATTCATACTCAACACATTTCCAAAAGCAAATTGCAAAATACATACAATGCAACAAAATAAACAATAGAAGGATAATTCTGTATGATTAGAAAATAAAGTTCAAATAATAAAAGGGAGCCAGAGGAAGGAAACTCTGAATGCAAAACTATTTGCCATAAAGTCCTACACAGTTGCCCATTCTGTGTGTGTGTGTGTGTGTGTTAGTTGTTCAGTTGTGTTTGACTCTTTGTGACCCCATGGACTGTAGCCCGCTAGGCTCCTCTGTCCATGGAATTTTTCCAGGCAAGAATACTCAGTGTGTTGCCATTTCCTCCTCCAGGGGATCTTCCCAGCTCAGGGATTGAACCCACATGTTTCCTGCATTGGCAGGCAGATTCTTTACCATCTGAGCCACCAGAGAAGCTACCTACATGAATAAATATTATAAAATTCTAATGTATACCTATGTGTAAACTGGGAATCGTGAAATGGTAAGACAATCCGTTTTCAATAACAAATCCAGTGTTGTACGCAGAATGGATAGAGAGTTGAGGCAAAGTGCAAGACTAGGTGTAGAGCAGCCAAGAAAACCAGCTGGGAAGCCCTTGGGATAGGTGTGTACGGCTGGTGGCAATGGTGCCGTGCAGGTAGGGAATAGATTTTGGTTCCAGTTGATCAGGACTGCTTTCACTTGTGTTTTGTTTTCCCCTCAATGGTCATACTTTTGTTTTGTTGTTGTTCAATAGATATTGCTGGGGGGACCACAGATCTGATATTTTAATATCTTGTACATTATATTTTGGGCTATAGCATCAAGGACTATACTCAAAACAGAGTATGGTATGTTGTGTTCATCTGGTGACACTGCTTGTGGGAGGAAATATTTCTCAAGGTTTTGTCAACGCTGAATTTGTACCAGAAGATCTTGAATCTGCTTTTGATCCCCTGAAAAGAGATGAATAATTTGACTTAGGTTCTGAAATTATGAGAGGTGTGCACACCTTCATATTCTAATTGCTAAGAAGTTATGACATGGTGATGTAGAAATTTTCAGTTATAATTTCACTTTTAATAACTTGTTCTGACCTAAGCAGACAGACACCTCTCAAGAGAATGGAAAATATAGATACTGACTGTCAGGAGTGTACAACAAGCAACATAATGTGATTTCAGATCAGCAGATTCACCACAAAAATTGGTTAATGCATCTCAAGGTGGGACAGGCCTAAAAGGAGTTGGGTTAAAAGTCCCACAGAGTTCCTTTAAAAGGTGATTTTTCGAGTCATCCACCCTTCTCCTCAGCATTCTGCCTCTGTTCCTCATTGATACTTTCCTTTATAAAATGTAAGTGTGCCTATAGTGAATATAAATTGTGAAAAAGTTATATGAGTTTAAAGTATTAATGATTTGTTAGGCTATTATTTTGAAACAGCCAAAAAAAAAAAAGATCATTATGAAAGAAAAATAGAATCACACAGAAATTTTATGACAAAAGTGCCTCTGTTTAATGATTTGTAAAAGAAGTAGGAAGCATTTTCAGTGAAAACTGCTAATTATTTTGGTTTTCCATAATGAAAACCTGTGATGATGTTTAAATGTCTCTGTTCATTAGTCTACGCTGTTACATTGGTACATTTCTTTGCTTTGTCTATTTTCTCACTTTGCTGCATCAAATAAGACAGTAGCATGATAAGTTTAAAGTTTTTGGGAAGTGACGGCAATAATGTCTTGACTATGAGAACTGATGACTTGTGTTACTTCAGAATGAGAAGAGAGTCATCCTTTCGGTCTGGTATTTCATTTATCGTCATGTATCTTGGAAGATGTTTCTTTATTCTGCTTTGTCAGAAACATCCACAAATCAAATAACTATTGATATACTCTTGGTGACTTATGTCTAGAAATACATTTTAAAGGTTACTGAAGAAATTAACCTTGGTAACAATTGTTTTTGCCATGCTAATGGCTCTTAAGGAATGATTTAATTGTACATGTCTTTGGAAGGCTTCTCAATGTCATTGCTGGTCAAACAGGAAAAGGGACAAGGTTCTAAGGTCAAACATCAGAAACAGTGTGTTCCTGTCATGCTCAGAGTTCAAGAATTTTTGGAGCCCAGCTTTTTTCTTAACTTTGATTAGAATAGGGATTGTGAGTTTATGGACCTTCTTCCACACCCCCTCCCCTTTGCCTGTTGTCTGCTTTGCCTTTGCTTATTCTGCCTTACTGCTTCCTGAGTTCTCCTCATAAGCCCTTTAGTACGTGGCAGAGGAATGCAAGAGCATTTATAGCCAGGCTCATAAACTTCCTGCCTGTGTCACTGCTGCAGATTTAGGTGTGCTGATTGATCTTTTCCCTAGAGTGCAAGGCTCTGTACCTGTCCAACTAGTTGGGTCTGCCCTCATCGGCATCTTCTCAGCCCTCACCCTAGTGCAAATCAGGTGTGCGTGTGCCGCCTGATGCAGTGTCACAGTGGGCAGACCCTCATCTGCCTTGGAAGGTGTACCAGCCAGGTGTGGTCTCAGGCTTCTGACCTTGTTTCTTAGTTTAGAAAGTCGCATGGACTCTATGGTGTTTATTCTAAAATTTGTGGACAAAGAAAAGTCCTCTTTCTCATCAGGTCCTTTGAGAAATGGCAATACTAGCAATCATGGAAAAACAAAATTAGATAGTAAATTCCTCTGAAATTGGCCAGATAAAAATAGAGATGGAATACTGAATACCTAGTTTGTGCTGTGCTTTTTCATGGACGTCTTGTTGGAGAAGTTCCTTTATGTTTGTCGTCTGTGTCTTCACTTTGCCACCCTCTTTGCTGGACGGCTCGCCTCTCATATTTACTAGGCTGCTTGCTATTTTACACATTTGGCATCACCCCAGTTTAGGCTGTCTCTGGGAGGGCCTGAGATTTCTGTAGGTACGATGGCAATGCAAGGGGTAAGGAAGGAAAAGAAATGGCTGCAAGTCGTGATTGAGAAAATGCCCAGAGAAAGACTTTAAGGAGGAATTACATTTCTTGGATGATGCCATTTCTCCCTCTGCCTAGGAGTCATCTGCTTTCCCTCTTCTTATTAAATATTCACATAGTCACTATGGATGGCTAGTGTGATATTTTTCATTTTGAAACATATAAAATTGTATTCTAACAGAAGAAAAAACCTTCCTTCTAGAGATTTCAGAACACCAGTGGTACTTCCAAGATATTTTATAAAAAAGACATCTCTGTGTAGTTCTCCCTGACTTACTGGTGCACAGTCCGTACCATCTCTCAGCTATGCCTTTCTCTGGTGGCCTCCTTCTTGGGCACACAGTTATGTAGCGAGAGTTTCCCACTCTATGGAGTGAGAAACACAGCACCGGAAGCCCTGGGTACATGGGCCTTAAGTTAATGATCTTAGAGAAAACGTGAGTGCCTTCACAGACAGGCTTCACAAAAGTTCTGGAGGCATTTTTCGTTGTCCTGCCTTGGGGCATGTACTCCTTTCCGGGACTGGGTCAGCCTCCCCTGAATCAAAGAGGATGAATTAAAGAGGATTACTGCAGGGAAAGTGACTCCCCCAAGGAAGAGCATACTGGGCAGACACACAAAGGTCTGTTTCAATGAATATGATAAAAATGTAGCTAGCTGAGGGAGGTTATTAGGAAATCAATTAGGTAGGAAAAACTTAAATCTGACTAGGCAGCTGATGCAAGGGTGATTTTGTCCTGGGTTGTTTCCTGTCCCACCACTGTAATGATATGGGCTCACAGTTTTATAGGCTTCCAAGTGGGAACATTTCTTTTATCTAATATGGAGTATATAAATAGCATTTTCCCTTTATATTTACTGAGGAGACTTTTTTTCCTCTAAGGCAATGATCTTCATTATAGAAAAGTAATAGATTAGTAATTTCAAATTTAGATTACACAGAATTATTAATTTTGTTTAATTTGTGAAGGCTAGAAAAGCAGATTGATACAAAATGAGAAAATATGTCTTCACAATTTCTAATAATGAATGAGAATAGCCTTCATCAGTACTATAACAGCAGCTAATTAATAGCTAGTTAACAGTTATGTATATTTATAAATGTTTAAGTGTTTTAAAAAGTTTCACTAGAATGTAACCATCCTTGTGGAGTCAGGCAATGCCTAATACGTACATGCACACATATACTCAGTCTCATTCACATGGCTCAAAATGAATGCTTTTCTTAAAGAGAAAACAAATAGCTTTGTTACTCAGTTCTCTGGGAAGAAGATTATTGGGACAGGAGGATGAGGTGGCAGTGACTGAGCTGCTCTGGGAGGGTGATGGGGTAGAGAGAGATGGCTAAAATTTTCTATGCCTCAACAGTGTCACCGTAAGTTCTAGGAGTCATAAACATACAATTTGAAAAACACTGAAATAAAAATCAGTGATGGAATTCAAATCACTTTATAGCATTGCTGCTGCTGCTACTGTCACTTCAGTCGTGTCCGACTCTGTGCGACTTCATAGACGGCAGCCCACCAGGCTCCACCATCCCTGGGATTCTCCAGGCAAGAACATTGGAGTAGGTTGCCATTTCCTCCTCCAATGCATGAAAGTGAAAAGTGAAAGTGAAGTCACTCAGTCGTGTCCGACTCTTTGCTACCCCATGGACTGCAGCCTACCAGCCTCCTCCGTCCATGGATTTTCCAGGCGAGAGTACTGGAGTGGGGTGCCATTGTCTTCTCCGCTTTATAGCATTACTCACAACTAATTCGTAAGATGGATCCTCATCTGTGGTTTTCATGTATAGTGTTAGACACTTAATCATGTCTGACTCTTTGCGACCCCATGGTCTGTAGCCCTCCAGACTCCTCTGTCCATAGGATTCTCCAGGCAAGAACACTGGAGTGGGTTTTCATTCCCTTCTCCAGGGGATCTTCCCAATCCAGGGATCGAACCCATCCTGCCATTGCAGGCAGATTCCTTACTGTCTGAGCCACCAGGAAAGCCCTTTGTGTATACAGGGTGATACTAATAATATTTGACAATTGATATGACATAGGCACCCAACCAGCACTGCCAGAGAGAGCAGACTCCAACTGTAAACATCTGGAACACCTTACAGGTATGTTTCAGCTGGCTATCACCCCTGTATACCCGTATGCAAAGTTATGAATAATTTCTATTGACAAATATTTTATCTGTCAAAATACATACTCTATTTCCATTTCAGTCTATTTTATTTAATGTCAAAATGATCACTGGTAAGAAGTTTTATTGGGAATTTTGTAGTTTTCTAGCTATTGAAATGGCAACCCACTCCAGTGTTCTTGCCTGGAGAATCCCAGGGACGGGGGAGCCTGGTGGGCTGCCGTCTATGGGGTCGCACAGAGTCGGACACGACTAAAGTGACTTAGCAGCAGCATCAGCTATTGAAAACATACATGTATAAATTGTCACTAGATATTCTACCTAAAGACTATATCTTTTGGAATATTAATTACCTAACTAATGGTTAACATTACGTCTGCAAACATTTCTAGGCTCCTAGTGTGAGCCAAGCAGCATGTTGGTTTTTGGGTATACAACAAATAAGGACAAGGTTGCTACCCTGTGGACCTTATAGCTTCACCAGGGAGATAGATAACAGAGAATTCCAAAGCAGAATAATAAAGTTTGGTTTGAGGAAGTTCAGGGAGCTCTGGAAGCAGTGAGGAGTGGCACACACACCTGGGATCAAGGAAGACTTCCTGGGAGGGGAGATAGCTAAACTGTGACCAAAGAATGCATCAAGAAATGAGAAGGATGGAGGAAAAGAGCAACGGAAAGAGACTGGTTCAAGCATGTGTGAAGTTCCAGAAACTGAGGACAAAATATCTTTAATAACCCAAAAATAGCTTAGTATAGTTTGGTGTATGCCTCTCTGCCTTTGCTCATGCTGTCTCTTTGAACTGGGTTGTCCTTTCTCTTCTCATTCACTGGGAATATTTACATTTATTTCAGAATTTGGATTAAATATTCTGTCATCAAAATTTCATGGATCCTCTGTGTGGAGCTGAGGAGTGTATCCAGGATACAGTTTTCTCATATTGGCTATAACTCTTGATGCCTCATTTAGCTTGTACATTATTTGAAGGTAGGAGCATTATCATTTCTGTGTTGGTACCTTGAGTAATGCTATCACAGCACGGATGTTAAGAGTTCAATGCACCTCTCATCCCTTATTGTTTTTATTACTCTCTTCCAATATTTCTAATAAACTACATTGAGGGAGTTTATGAGGGACTGCTTGTATGCATGCTCAGTCATGTCCGTCTCTTTGTGACCCCATGGACTATAGACCACCAGGCTCCTCTGTCCATGGAATTTTCCAGGCCAGAATACTGGAGTGGGTTGTCATTTCCTACTCCAGGGGATCTTCCCAATCTAGGGATTGAACCTGCCTCTCTTGCATCTCCTGAGTTGGCCAGTGGCTTTACCACTAGCACCACTGAATTGGAAATGAGGTTTTTGGAAGTGCACTAATTTTGCACTATGTACCTGGCCTCACTTTATCACCCAGTTACAGATAACTAGTCAATAAACCACAGGGTTGAACACAGGTAGTGATAAAAAGCCCACAGCACGTGACAAGAAGTGAGGGGCCAACTTTCTGCCTTTAGGCATTAACCCTGCCCACCAGTAAAACAAGAATTCCAGGAATGTCAATCAATATCAATAAATGTCAGACTCTGACCAATTATATTAGTTATTCCTCCTTCCCATGCTAAAAGGACTATTGCAAACAAATTTTCTCAGCATCTGTAACCAGGTATACACATAGTAACTGAAAATCTCCAAGTTCTATTCAAGCAAAAGTTGGCTGACTGTCTAACTGAAATATTGTACACTGTTGGATGGATGATTGAATTGATAATTTAAATGTGCCATTGAACCCTGAGAATCTATGTTCCTTTACATTTGACATTCATTTCACCTGAAATTATTCAGTATCCTTGGGATTTGGTAGGTCTGGACCAGGGATTATTTCAGTTCATAGAGAGGGACCAGGCCAATGAGGAAATTCTGTTGCTCTTAGGTTTGTTTTCTTTCACTCAGTATTCGGCCTTGCTGCAAGACTGATGTAGATTGGTTGCAAACTGTAACCCCAAACTGTAAGCATCAATGTATATGCATGAACAACAATGTGGTTTTTGCTTAAAGAGAATCTGTGAGCCCTCTGGTGCATTGGCTATGATCTGGTAACCACCAAGCTGTAGGACTGAAACTTTAGTTGATTTCTTTAATAGGTGTGATCTCTATAAACTATCAGAAAGGCAATGGCACCCCACTCCAGTACTCTTGCCTGGAAAATCCCATGGGAGGAGGAGCCTGGTAGGCTGCAGTCCATGGGGTAGTGAAGAGTCGGACACGACTGAGCGACTTCACTTTCACTTTTCACTTTCACGCATTGGAGAAGGAAATGGCAACCTACTCCAGTGTTCTTGCCTGGAGAATCCCAGGGACGGCGGAGCCTGGTGGGCTGCCGTCTATGGGGTCGCACAGAGTCAGACACGACTGAAGCGACTTAGCAGCAGCTATAAACTATTGGGGCTTCACAGGTGGTGCAGTGGTAAAGAATACACCAGCAGGAAATGCAGGAGACATGGGTTGGGAAGATCCCCTGGAGGAGGAAATGGCACCCCACTCCAATATTGTTGCCTGGAAAATTTCAAGGACAGAGGAGCCTGCTGGGCTACAGTCCATAGGGTTGCAAAGAGTCAGACACGACTGAATGAGTATGCATGCACTATGGACTATAACTGTCAGATAATACCTATCATGATTTTGGAGAGTAATCTAAATCTTGATTATTTGCCTGAAAAATACAGACAGAACAATAATTCTTAAAATATAGCATGTTTAATGAAGATGGGTAAATGATCTCATTGATTGGTGTGCACTTAGCAGACAATTTTGGGTGTAGCAGGATGTGAATACTGTAGGAAGGAGTGCCGAGTCTCTTATCTTGAAGCTGTGTAGCAAGCACACATTTCTTCTTGCTTATTTCCTTGTATATTTATGTATAACACTTTTATTTAGGATGAATTTATGGATACTGAGGGAAATTATGGGAGGGGAGTGGTAGAGGGGCCAGCTGAAGTGCACAATCCAACTTTTGTGCACTTTGTGTAACCCTGCCAACCAGTAAAATATGAATTTGATATTTGCCTTTGTTTTTTTTACTGAAAAGAATGATTCTCAGTCTTTATATTGCAAAGTTTATTTTAATTTTATTTATTGGAGCAATAGTTGATATTTTTCTGGTACCATTAATTCAATAATTCATGGAAGAATTTTAGATTTATTGGTTATACTATGTAAATAGAATTATAATGGAAGGGCTAAAATATTACAATTCATTGTGGCTAAAATCTGTAACAGTATTTTATAAGAAATATATAAAATGATATATACCTTTTAACATTGGATTAAAAAAATAAATATGTTGTTTCACATGAATTTCTAGTCAGGAAATTGAAATTTAGCAATTTTGAGACAATTGAATTAAAAAAGATTGACACATTTATTGTTGGATAATGATATAACCAGATGTTCAATACTGAAATCAGATTTATTATATTCTTTGCAACCAGATGTGGAGAAGCTCTATACAGTCAGCAAAAATAGACTGGGAGCTGACTGTGGCTCAGATCATGAATTCCTTGTTGCCAAATTCAGACTTAAATTGAAGAAAGTAGGGAAAACCACTAGACCATTCAAAGGGGCTTTCCTTGGTGGCTCAGATGGTAAAGCGTCTGCCTGCAATGTGGGAGACCTGGGTTCAATCCCTAGGTTGGGAAGATCCCCTGGAGAAGGAAATGGCAATCCACTCTAGCACTCTTGCCTGGAAAATCCCATGGACGGAGGAGCCTGATAGGCTACAGTCCATGGGGTCGTAAAGAGTCAGACACGACTGAGACTTAAATTGAAGAAAGTAGAGAAAACCACTAGACCATTCAAGTATTACCTAAATCAAATCCCTTATGATTGTGCAGTAGATGTGAGAAATAGATTTAAGGGATTAGATCTGATAGAGTGCCTGAGAACTATGGATGGAGGTTCATGACATTGTACAGGAGTCAGTGATCAACCATCCCCAAGAAAAAGAAATGCAAAAAGGAAAAATAGTTGTCTGAGGAGGCCTTACAAATAGCTAAGAAAAGAAGAGAAGCAAAAAGCAGAGGAGGAAAGGAAAGATATACCCATTTGAATGCAGAGTTCCAAAGAATAGCAAGGAGAGATGAGAAAGCCTTCCTCAGTGATCAATGCAAAGAAATAGAGGAAAACAATACAATGGGAAAGACTAGAGGTCTCTTCAAGAAAATTAGAGATACCAAGGGAAATTTTCATGCAAAGATGGGTACAAACAGGACAGAAATGGTATGAACCTAACAGAAGCAGAAGCTATTAAGAAGAGGTGGCGAGAATACACAGAAGAACTATACAAAAAAGATCTTCATGACCCAGATAATCACGATGGTGTGATCACTCACCTAGAGCCAGACATCCTGGAATGTGAAGACAAGTTGGCCTTAGGAAGCATCACTATGAACAAAGCTAGTGCAGGTGATAGAATTCCAGTTGAGCTATTTCAAATCCTAAAAGATGATGCTGTGAAAGTGCTGCACTCAATATATCAGCAAATTTGGAAAACTCAGCAGTGGCCACAGGACTGGAAAAGGTCAGTTTTCATTCCAATCCCCCCCAAAAAGCAATGCCAAAGAATGTTTAAACTACTGCACAATTGCACTCATCTCACACACTAGTAAAGTAATGCTCAAAATTCTCCAAGCCAGGCTTCATCAGTACCTGAACTCTGAACTTCCAGATGTTCAAGCTGGATTTAGAAAAGGCAGAGGGACCAGAGATCAAATTGCCAATATCTGTTGGATCGTTGAAAAAGCGAGAGAGTTCCAGAAAAACATCGACTTCTGCTTTATTGACTATGCCAAAGCCTTTGACTGTGTGGATCACAACAAATTGTGGAAAATTCTTCAAGAGATAGGAATACCAGACCACCTGATCTGCCTTCTGAGAAATCTGTATGCAGGTCAAGAAGCAACAGTTAGAACTGTACATGGAACGACAGACTGGTTCCAAGTCAGGTAAGGAGTACATCAAGGCTGTATATTGTCACCCTGCTTATTTAACTTATATGCAGAGTACATCATGAGAAACACTGGGCTGGAAGAAGCACAGGCTGGAATCAAGATTGCCGGGAGAAATATCAATAACCTCAGATATGCAGATGACACCACCCTTTGGCAGAAAGCAAAGAGGAACTGAAGAGCCTCTTGATGAAAGTGAAGGAGGAGAGTGAAAAAGATGGCTTAAAGCTCAACATTCAGAAAACTAAGATTATGGTCCCATCACTTCATGGCAAATAGATGGGAAAATAGTGGAAACAGTGACAGACTTAATTTTTTGGGCTCCAAAATCACTGCAGATGGTGACTGTAGCCATGAAATTAAAAGATGCTTGCTTCTTGGAAGGAATGCTATGACCAACCTAAATAGCATATTAAAAAGCAGAGACATCACTTTGCCAACAAAGGTCCATCTAGTCAAGGCTATGGTTTTTCCAGTAGTCATGTATAGATGTGAGAGTTGGACTATAAAGAAAGCTGAGTGCCGAAGAATTGATGCTTTTGAACTGTGGTATTGGAGAAGACTCTTGAGAGTCCCTTGGACTGCAAGGAGATCAAATCAGTCCATCCTAAAGGAAATCAGTCCTGAATATACATTGGAAGGACTGATGCTGAAGCTGAAACTCCAATATTTGGCCACCTGATGTGAAGAACTGACTCATTTGAAAAGACCCTGATGCTGGGAAAGATTGAAAATGGGAGGAGAAGAGGATAACAGAGGATGAGATGGTTGGTTGGGTGGTGTCACTGACTCAATAGATATGAGTCTGTGTAAACTCTGGGAGTTGGTGATGAACAGGGAGGCCTGGTTGCTGCGGTCCATGGGGTTGTGAAGAGTCGGACATGACTGAGCTACTGAACTGAACTGAACTGAATTATATATCCTTGTAAAGTTTAAGGCTCTTGCTTCCTATTTTTTTAAAAATTATTATTTAAAAAATGTTTTTCAAAAAAATGGAAAACTCTCTGGCTTGTTATCTTTTGTTGTATATTGTCCCTCATGATCTTATTTAAGTATTTTCCTGAATGACTCTATAGAAATTGCTTCAGCAAACTTGCCAGGTAACAACTTTTCACTGATTGATGATAATTCATGAAGAAAAGTTCTTTATTGCATTTATCTCTACTCTATTATTTGTGCAATTATGAAAATATCTTATTATAAAGTATAACACTCATATGGACAATTACAAAATACATCAAATTATAATAAAATAAATTATTATAAAGCAAACATCTCTGTAACATGTTTCCAAAAAATAGAGCTTTCAAGAATCTGATCCTCTACGATAATTCCTCCTAGTGAGAAGGTATCACTAAAATGACTCTTGTGATTAAAATGCCATGGCATTTCTTTCGTATTTAACCACCTATGTATGCATTCTGTAATAATAGAGTTTGAAATTTATATAAAGGGAGCTGTACTGTGAGTAATATTTTTTGCCTTGTTCTTTTGTTATTATCATCTTTAAGATTCTTTCATCTTTTACTTTGTTTTGAGAAACTTTGTTTTCCATGTGAAATAATTGTCAGGATTGCTTGGGGTTTAGTTTTATGCGTCATTAGCAGGCATGGGTCTCACCTCTTTTCTTCCCAAGTTTTGTTCCTCTTGTTGATTGTTTTAATGCATAGTTACAAAGAGATTCTCACTTAACTGCCATGATCCTGTTTCATTTTCAGAGGAGTTTTGAGTGCTGTTTTTTTCTACCTCTTGGATTATCATATAAATTTATCGAGTGCAAAGATTTTGAACAGAAGGGAAAGGAATAGATGCTGCCCTTTAGAATGATTGAATAAACTTACTAGAGAAACATATGGTATGAAGTATGGCACGAAAGGAGCTGACTGATAAAAACATGATTTCAGGGAAAAGCGCATCTGTTTACAGTTTCAAGAAGAGAATCAACAAAGGAAGAAAAACAGTTGGCATCTTCTTATATAGTAACCTTTTGTCTCTGTTGCTTGGAAAATTCCGTATTATGACAAAACAATTGCAAACTTATGACAGAGCAAGAGAAATAGGTAATTTTGATTGAACAATTTTCTGCATAGAATCCTTACAGATAAGGAATGTAATTGTACATATATTATAGAAAAAGAGAAAAGTAAGAGCAGGTTTTTATTTTTTAACAGGGGCAATCCTACTGTTGACCGCTACTTGATTCCCCAGATCCAAGATATTTTTCCCCACAAATATTTCACCTACATGTTTCAAGATACTTTATGGGGAGTCTCAGAATAAAGATTTAGCCAACAATTTGTTCCATGAAGTCAATGATAAAAGTGATGTTGGAATTCACTGGGAGTATTAAGGGCAAAATAAAACATAAGCTTCCATTAAAATAAAGTTATTGTTAATTAAATTCCAACTTACTCTTTTTATTCTCTAATTTTAAATGTAGAACAACTACTCACCAAGTCTCTCAAGGCAGAAATAAGGAATGATCCTAGAATTGCCTTCTTTAGCTTACATACTCTCAACTATCAAATTCTGTTGCTTCTTTCTCTTAAACATTTTTTCAGTTAGAATTTCTCTTCCCCCCATCCCCATTGTTACTAACTCAGTTTATGGAAGCATTTCTCATCTATTTGATTTGAAATTATTTTTTGCCTCCTCTTTTTAAGATTCTTTTTCCTAGGCATTTCCAGAGGGAAATTCTAAAACTAATCTTAGTTGTTATTTTTTTGTTTAAAATCAATGTCTCCTGTTTAAATTCCCTCTTGACCTTTGGGATAAAGTCCAATTTTGATCTCCTTAGCTGTACAAACAAGATTGATCCCTTTTCACTTCCCCACATATACCTAAGTGTCAGCCATCTCAAAGGATATACACCCTGATCTTTCTTGCTTTAGTGCCATTATATATCTGTTTAATTTGAACATCCTCATCTTCTTTTTCATTAGACTAATTCTTACTTATTTAAGGTGAAATCAAGTGACTTCAGGTAATCTGTTAATTACTCACATTGTCTTAAGAGAGCTCCCTTAACATTTTACATTTCTGGTGTGCGTGCATACTAACTCACTTTAGTCGTGTCCATGTGACGCTATGGACTGGCCTGCCAGGCTCCTCTGTCCATGGGATTCTCCAGGCAAGAATACTGGAGTGAGTTGCCATGCCCTCCTCTCAGGGATTGTCTGGACCCAGGGGTCGAATCTGCATCTCCTGCAGCTCCTGCATTACAGGCTGATTCTTTACCTCTGAGCCACCGGGAAAGGCCACATTTCCTATAGTTATATCAATTATAAGGTCTTTATAACATTACTGATACTGTGTGTTCCTGAATGCCTGTCTCTGCCATTTGTCTGTGAGCTTCGTGAGGTCAACTTGTATTTCCAATGTTGGGATTCTATATGAGGTATGATAGGTACTCAGTATACACATGCAGAAATTGGGTAAATGCTTGGAAACAGAAGCATCCCGAAGCAGGAGGAACAGACCTTTCCAACCAGAGGCAGGGTGCCCCTGAGCCCTTTCACAGATCAGCCTTGTTATCCCAGTTCATAGAAACTTAGCTAGTTTTATTTTTTTCTTTGTTTCACTATATGTTTTTCCCTTTCTGGTATTACTTGGTTTATCTAAGCAGATCCCCTGCTCAGACCGTTATAAATGAAATTGTTGACATTGTTAAAGCATTTGGAAATGAACCATGCTTATATGTAACATTCTCAAGGATTGTAATAATTCACATATGATGTTATTTGTATTACAGAAAATACTTTAACATAATCATATAAATCAGTATCACTTATATTATAATTTTATCATCTAAGTCAATTTCTAGAGCTATGCAACATTTTAAAATCTTTTCATATTTTTCAGTGCTGGGATATTATAAAGAATTAATTTCGTGCTCTTTATTTATAAGGGCCAGAAAACAGTCTTTAGAAACTGATACTAGGAGTTTTTACATAGAGATATTCCCCTTCATAGTCATATAAATGTTTCCCTTTTACTTTCTTTATATTTTACTGGAGTGTCACTTTTATTGCATACTCACCTGTTTTTTTTGTTTGTTTGTTTTGATATTCAATATCAAAAGAAATCTTTTCTCTAAATGCTGAAAAAAAATCTTAAAAATTTCCACTATAAGCCAAATTTAGATTTGTTTGGTTTTTCTAACCAGCTTTTCTAAAATTAGTAACCAAAAATTCATTCAAAATATTGTGGAGAACTCAAATTCAAATTATGTTTATATTCTGTCAAAGACCACGATCTGCTCTTTGAGAATCTTCTGTTGTTTTGCTTAATTCTTTAGTACATTTTGCATCTTGCCTAAATTAAATTGTTTTAATAACATTAGATGGCATTGACATTAGACTGTTGTGAGGTTAAATATACATGTGCTTCAGCAAGATGTTTCTTCTTTGGTAATATAAAGAAAAAATTATTTATAATCTCTGAAATACTTACAAAAGAATTATTATTACAAGCACAATTGTGTCCATGTCTTCTTGGAATGAATTCAAATGACGTGTTGTACATGGCCAATAGAACGCTCCTGGATTTTTGACCCGAATTTTGGCTTATGCACCATTTTCTTTACTAGTATTAGTGTAATTTTCAGGTGGGGCAGTGGTGAAGAATCCACCTGCTAGTGCAGGAAACTCAAGAGACACAGGTTTGATCCTTGGGTCAGAAAGATCCCCTGGAGAAGAAAATGGCAGCCCACTCCAGTATTCCTGCCTGGAGAATCCCATGGACAGAGGAGCCTGGTAGGCTGCACTCCATGGGGTTGCAAAGAGATGAGCATAACTGAGTGCGTGCACACTCACACTCACACACACACACACACACACACACACACACACACAGAGTGTAATGTAACTATCCTAAATTTGCCCTGGACAGTAGTTTGAATCAATGACTAATGTGGAAAGCTATTTTTGTGGTTTACCTAGGTTGAAATTTGAACTTTCTATAACAAGTATAAAACTAAAGAAAAACAAAAATTTCAGCTTCAAGGATAGGGCTATGGAAATTGTTGTTCAGTTGCCAAGTCTGACTCTTTGCCAACCCATGGACTGCAGCACACCAGTCTTCCCTGTCCCTCACTAACTCTTGGAGTTTGAGCAGTTTGTCCATTGAACTGCTAATGCCATCCAACCACCTCATCCTCTATTGCCCTCTTCTCCTTTTGCCTTTGGTTTTTTTCCAGCAACAGGGTCTTTTCCAATGAGTTGGCTGTTTGCTTCCAGTGGCCAAAGTATTGGAGGTTCAGCTTTAGCATCAGTCTTTCTAATCAGTATTCAGGACTGATGTCCTTTAAGGTTGACTGGCTTGATCTAGCTATGCAAGGAACTCTCAAGACTCTTCTCCAGCACCACAATTTGAAAGCATCACTTCTTTGGTGCTCTGCCTTCTTGATGGTCCATCTCTCACATCATCTGTACCTGACTACTGAAAAGATCATAGCCTTGACTATACGGACCTTTGTTGGCAAGTGATGTCTTTGCTTTTTAATACACTGTCTAATTTTGTCATAGCTTTCCTTTGGAGAAGGAAATAGACCACTCTATTATAAACTGCCCCAATATAGTGTAGGCTTTAAAGGGATATATTGTCATTGGAGACTTAAAAAAAATAACAAAATTGGCTAAAAGCTGGCATGCTTTGAATGGTCACTGTGGACTGGCAATTGTAATTGATAAATGTCAATGATAAAATCCTTCTCTCTTTAAAAAAAATCAGTCTTTTGTTTAAGTCCTAAACAATTGCTACGTTTACTACTGAACTTTAATAATGCATAGTCACATTAGTACATTTTATTTGTTGTTGTTTAGTCGCCAATTTGTGTCTGACTCTTATGACCCCATGGACTATAGCTTGTGAGACTCCTGCATCCATGGGATTTCCCAGGCAAGAATACTAGAGTGAGTTGCCATTTCCTTCTCCAAGGTATCTTCCTGACCCAGGGATTGAACTCTTGTCTCCTGCATTGTGACATGGATTCTTTACCACTGAGCCACCAGGGAAGCCCCAGTACATTTTATTACTTAACCTTTAGAAAAGCATTGTATATAGGAATTCCCTGGTGATTCAGTGGTTAGGACTTCCAGCTCTCACTGCTGAGGGCCCAGGTTGAATCCCTGGCCAGGGAACTAAAATCCCACAAGTTGTACAGTGCAGCCAAAAAATAAATAAATTTTAAAAAAGCATTGTATTTCATGGAAGCTAATTTTCGGAGCTTTCAATTATACTTTTGGCTCCTAACACATATTGGACTCAACTATATGTTTTGAAAGTAAGTTATTAATAATTTGAAATTGTTTAAGCTGCTTTAGACTCATTCCTGTTTTTAAACCCCATTACACTTTCTTTTCTTATTAAAATTTATTCTTAGAAATAATTCTGAAATTCATTCAAATTAATGATAAAGCTGATTGATAAAATTTTGTAATATGCTCAGGGACATTGATATTTTATCAAGTTACACCAAAGGAATAAATATGCTTTTTAGAATTTACATGTCATTTAGCTGGGTGAATAGACTAGATATTTATAGAGTGGAGCAGGGATCTTCTTGAAGTAACTTTGATCTATAATATATTTCACTGCTATAATCTCTCTACTTACTTTTAAGGATTTTTATGATTGTGTGGTTTTTGCTAGCCTTTATATGTACTCTATAGAAATAATTTTACCTTTTATTTTTAAAGACCATTCTGGTCTGAGCTCTAATATTGTTGGCATAAGCACAATTCAAAGAAATCTGGAGGACCCAAAGCATGAGATAGAATAAACTTTGGGTTTCCCGGTGAAAATGCCGTAATGACCAAAGGTATTTTTTATTTAATTAAAAGGAGGCATTTATAGAATGTTATCAAGATATCTAAAGCTCTCTAAGGAATGATATTTATGTACAATAATTTAAGAGAACAATCAGCTCCTTCTGTAGATGAACTTTTCAAAATATGGAAGTTTCATTAAACCCAGAGTTCATGTGGAGAAAGTGCAAAAGGCAATAGAAGACTGTTTCTATTAGATTCCTCTTCTGCAGGTCACAGATTTCAATATCACAGTGATTCCTTGAAATGTAATTGGAGATATGCTTATTTTACAATTTACAAAGAGAACTTCAAGAATTTTTTTGCTAAGCGTTGATAAATTACTGTATTATATTACTTTTTGATGCCATAACTTACCAGGTTACTATGTCATTCCTGGAATTATGTAAAAGGAACAGTCAACAGGAGGATGCTTGAGTTTTTAGATGTAAAATAGAGAAATCATATATATTTCTTAACTAGGAACATTGTTTTTCTGATTTCAGAGAGCCATCACAAAACCTCATCGTGCTCATCTTGACTAACTGGCTAGCACTCAGAGAAATCAGTCAGAAACAGAAAACTAGATGACAAAGAGAGATCAAGAGCAAATACTTCAGAATAATGATGTCTTTGATAAGTCTATTACATTGGTACCTTTAAACCATGGGAAATCTCCATGGGGGATTGATGAATGATGGGTAATAAGAATTTAAACAAAGACCCTTTAAGAGGGAATCTTTCATGGTAACTGGAAATAGAATAAAAGAAACCAAAGGCAGGTCTCTGTGCCAGGTCAAAATAGGATCAAATAGACAAGCTATGCAGGGCTCTCTGAGAAACTGGGGGGTGAGAGAAAGATTCAACAGTGAAGCTATTTGCATTAAAAACTACAAAATATTGAAAAGTTAGTGAAAGATGTACATTTGAGGCTTTTAAAAATACAGTAGAAAAGTAACTATATTTAAGAATATCTTCCTTAATTTTGAATTTAAAGAACAAATTTGTTTTATAGTGTTTATCTATAGTATTTTCTCATGTCAGGTGTTATAAGAAGTTTATGCTTAAAACATGTTCTCAAATATTATTTGCTTATTCTAAAACATTAAGAGCCCAAAGTGTAAAATTTTAAGATTATGGTGTTTTATTTTTAAAAATACTCTAAAACATTTAAATATTAGCAGAAATTTTTTTTTTTATTATAGTGGCATATTGTTTTAACTCTTGAATTAATGTTAATATAGTAGCCTTGTGTGAGCCTGAAAATGCAATAAATTTTTACTGATAGGTAAGAATGCTTTGGAATGATGCTAAAGCTGAAACTCCAGTACTTTGGCCACCTCATGCGAAGAGTTGACTCATTGGAAAAGACTCTGATGCTGGGAGGGATTGGGGGCAAGAGGAGAAGGGGACGACAGAGGATGAGATGGCTGGATGGCATCACTGACTCGATGGATGTGAGTCTGAGTGAACTCCGGGAGTTGGTGATGGACAGAGAGGCCTGGCGTGCTGAGATTCATGGGGTCGCAAAGAGTTGGACACGACTGAGCGACTGAACTGAAGAATGCTTTATAAATTAAGAACACTAATTTTTTAGGTGTTAAATGTATTACAATGTTTTTCCATCAAAATTTTTTGTAATGATGAGTACTTGTCGGTTGAATACTTTACTCAGCTCCCTGGACTCTGCTTAATGATGGAGTATCAACAGTTAACAGGATCACATCTGTTAATATCAGAGGCAGACTCCTTCATCAGCTTCTTCCTCATAAACTGTGCTGAGAATGTCCTTCACCATCCCAAGATTTAATAAATATTGGCCTATTTTTCTCCTACCCCTTGTATGATTTCAGTTTTTACATTTAAATACTTTGATATATTGAGAATGTATTTTGGTATGTGGACCCTTGAACTTTTAAACAATTTTAGTAGCCTAGATCCAAATAAGATGTTATACAGTTATAAGTAAAATATTTACATATACTTAGAATCTTTTCTTGTGGTTATTTCTGAGTAGTATATGGTAGCATTTTCTTTCCTCAACCTTCTTTCCTCATTTTGTTATAACAAATTGGTAGGGGATGTTTGAGAGAACTGGGCAATAGGAAATTGGAAGGCATGACTCTGAGCTTAGGTGTGCCATAGCTGAAAAGGCCAAGTTAGAAAATGTATTTCTCAGTACAAAGCTAGAGCATTTTTAAAAAGCAGACACTCCTGTAAAGTTTAGCTAATGTAAATGGTTTTATTAGACATGACACATGAAGACTAAATTGGATTTCATCCCTCATCGTGATTTAATAATCTCATGTGCAAGTTTGTGATGCCCTTTAGTGTGATTAAAGATCTAAATTAAACTTAAGTGTTTATTATTTAATGAGAACATTTTAACAGCTAATGTAGGGCTCTTTGCTGATCTCAGGGTCATAGAATTCAATTGTTTCCTTCCTAAGAGAATTTTTTCTTTTAAAAATGAGAAGTGATAGGACTCTACAGGGTATATAAGCAAATGTACTTTTCTTTATATTCTGTAATATCCCACATCTCACTAATCTGGTTTAATGGTGGAGACAGAAGGAAGAAGACACCAAGTTTGAACTAAAAATCCGAGTTTAATTAATAGAAATAGGCATCAAAAAACTTGAGACATATTTAATAGACTACTGACCTTGAACTGGACACAACTTCTGACTCTCAGTTTCTACATGTGTAGGACGGTTATCATACTAGCTTCCGTGGACTACTAGATCTTTAGAGAACACACAAGATAATGCATTTGAGTCTTTGCAAACTATGAGATACTGAATGCAACTTCTCTATTGTTATTATTAATTTAAGTATGGATAATAAAAGTGAACAGTATGTTGCTCTGGGCTCCTTTAAAGAACAGATGACTCACTTATATTGACTAAATATATTTGAATAATATTAATACAGTGAGTTAGAATTTTACAAAGTCTGACTATCTAAACAGGCTAGGGCTTCCCTGGTGGTGCAGTGGTAAAGAATCCGCCTGTCAATGCAGGAGACACGGGTTAAATCCCTGGTATAGGAAGAGCCCACACACTGCTGCTGTTGCTAAGTTGCTTCAGTCGTGTCTGACTCTGTGCGACCCCATAGACGGCAGCCCACCAGGCTCCCCTGTCCCTGGGATTCTCCAGGCAAGAACACTGGAGTGGGTTGCCATTTCCTTCTCCAATGCATGAAAGTGAAGTCACTCAGTCGTGTCCAACTCTTCGAGACCCCATGGACTGCAGCCCCCCAGGCTCCTCCATCCATGGGATTTTCCAGGCAAGAGTACTGGAGTGGGGTGCCATTGCCTTCTCCGGCCCACATACTGAGGAGCAACTGAACCCGTACCACAACTGCCAGTCTGAGCTCTGGAGCCCCGGAGCCGCAATTACTGAGCCCACGTGCTGCAGCTTCTGAAGCTTGTGTGCCCTAGAGCCCGTGCTCCGCAACAAGAAAAGCCACCATAATGAGAGGTGTGCTTACAGCACAACTATAGAGTAGTCCCCACTCACGACAGCTAGAGGAAAACCCTCGTAGCAAGGAAGGCCCAGCACAGCCAAAATTAAATAAATACATAGATTTGAAAAAATCTTAAAAAATAAACAGGCTAAAATTTTGTCCTGTAATTCTAATTATTCTAGCATGTTTTTGAGCTGTCACCAACTTTAAGAAAAGTTTTATATGTGACCTCAGTAAATATTAAAACAGTATTTCAATCATTATGTGCACAGCAGTTAACATTCCTCTCATGCATGTATCTGATTTCATTTGGAATCTTTGTTTACATTCATTTTGCTATTAGTGACTAGTGTAAGTGGGATAATGAGCAATCTCTCATTTTTTCACTGTATCATCTTCCTATGAAATTCTGCATTTATACCTGTACTATTTGTTAAAATCAGAAAAAAAAAAACCACACGCAATTTTGTCAATTTTGAGTACAGATGTATTTTTTGTAACTGCTTTTGTTACATAATATCTCTGTAATCTTAGGTGAGTAAGCTAGTTAATTGCTTTGTGCCTTAGTTTTCTTCATCTTAAAAACCAAGTGCAGGGATAAGCCTACTCCATTGGTTTGTTGAGAGGCCTAAATAATATATTTAGAACATAAACTGGGAAAAAATGAGCATTCAATAATTTTATTGTTTTATCTATAACTATGCTAAACATTTAAGAACTTCATAAGTTGCTTTCTCTGTGGTCTGTGTAATTTTGAAAGCATAACAAAATAAAACGTAAACCTTTAGATGAAGCTCATGCAAAATTCCAACTCTAGTGTACACTCACCCATATAAATCAAAGTGGTCTTTAATGAATTATAGGTCATTTTTAGTCGAGGAAGTAAATAATGGTAATTTCTACTTACTCATTTCCTTGGGGAAAAGCAGACTTATATTAGTTTATTCTTATTTATCCCAGCCTCATCTCTGCTGGTATGTGTCTTGGCCAGTCAATAAGAATAGCATTTGATAATTCATATTGTGTAGGCAGTCAGCTCCTAGGTGTTTGGGTGAGGAAAGGATGAGACTGCTCACAGAGGTATGCCAATGATGCAAAAGAGGAAAAGCCATCCCTGAGCTCCAAGTAGGATATGAATTATCTGGATAGACATTACTGACTCCTAAATTGTGTCCTATGTTGCCTTGGTAATTTAGAGAAGGAAAAAAGCTGTGGACTGGACTGGTCAGGAATGTGCTTTCCAGAAATTAGATTTGAACTGTGTCTTCACTGAACCACTCACTTATGGTGATTAATCTCCTAGGGCTACAGTATCAAAGGGCCACAGATTGAATGGGTTAAAAAAACCCCAGAAATTTATTCTCCTGTAGTTCAGGAGGCCAGAGGTCTTACCACTTCGTCAGCTAGCTTAGTTCTTTCATGGGCACTCTGCAGGAGAATCTGTTCCAATGCCTTTCTTGTAGCTTCTAATGGCTCCCGACAATCCTGACATTCCTTGGCTGGTTGCTGCAAAACTCGTCTCCCGTGTGTATTCACATGGCCTTTTCCCTTGTAAATGTGTCATCTTCTCTTCTTACAAACACAGCAGTCACACTGGATTTAGGCTGTATCCTAATCCAGTATGACTTTATCTTAACTTGATGATATCTATGAAGAACTTATTTCCAAATATGGTAACAAGTATCTTATATGGGGGGCGGTGACACACAATTCACTCAACAACACAGAGAGAGAAGAGAGGTGAATATCCAAGGCAAGAAAGATAGTGTGAGTATAAGCAACACGTTTTTGAACTTTTCCTATTTGCTTCTGTTATTTATATGAATTTCACCAATTTTCATGGTATCTGAGCCATTCATTAGCCAATCTGTTTGCTTCCTTTTAAAGAAAAAATACTGGAATTTCATCTTATATTTGTTTCACTATTTAGTTGTTTTTGTTTGTTTTTTGCTGTCACTAGAATATGATTTAGATGAGATTTTATTATTTTTGAATACAGTAAAATTCAAATGTAATCCTTACTTGAATAATACTAACAACAAAATCAAAACAATCCCATTAGTTTGCATAGTGGTTCTAGGACTAGTATTTTCTCCTATTTCAGGACAAAAATTATCATTAAGTTTTCTGATCAGTTCTTCCTATTTCTCTATTAGCAGAAGTTTCCTGATAAAACAAAGCAAATAAGGTCCTACACTTTCAAGGAAAAAAATCTGGTTTGAAGAATTAAGTGGACAAAATTGTATTGAAACTGACAAGTAATGTTTAGTCAAAATGAAAGTAAGCATACATGAACTCCTATCAATGATGGAAAATCAATGATGAAAAGTTTTTTTTTTTTAATGTGTCCATTATCCTAGTTATTTCTTCTTATTTTTAATAGGAAAATGTTAGTATGGTACTGCAGAACTGGAGATTGAGTCTCCTTCCATCCAGAGTAGCACTGCAGGATAATTTGTCCACATCCCCTTTTGGATGAACAATTGGAAACACTGAACATGAAAGGAAATAGTAGTTGAATCAATATATTACTTTGCTTAGCCTTTTGTATAACTAATGTTTATTGCAGATAATCAAAAATTTCATGAACTTCTGAAGCCACAGAAATCTATCTTTATTTTCTTTAAGCAGTTTAAACCTTTCGTATACCACTGAAAATCTTCAATCAATGCATTTAAGGCCATCTATGAATAATAATCTAATTAAGGAGGAAAATGAGCAGTTAATAAAGGTCAATGAGATAATCATTCAATTAAGCTACTGAAAAAATTATACAATTCTTTGTTATAGAATAGGTAGCAAATCATAATAAAATATTAAATCATCATGAAATAGCTAAAGGAAACAAATACTTGGTCTTGGTTGTATCAAGAGTATATCAGTTTGCTAATCAGAATATATCAACCAAAATGAAATATTAATTTTAGAGGAAAATTCAAATGTGGACATTATTAGACTATTTTTTTTAGAATGATTTAAAAATGAAATTCCCTTTATCTAGGGAGTGGAAAGATACTGTAACTTTATGTTTCAAACAACAAACTAAATTAATGGAAAATATCTGCACACTACACTAAGACTAGACATGTTACTGGGTGTAACAGCTTTTATATCTTCATTTTATTTTACTCTCATACATCCACAATTTACATGGAAAGCACTTAGAAAAATAATCTGCAAAGAACGAGCTTCTCAGATGACTGTCTTGTCTCCCTGTGAAAAAGGTAATCATCCAGAGCAGACCCACTTCCATCTACAAATCAGTCATTAGAGTTGGAAGGTCTTAAGCCAAGGGCAAGAAGGTGTTTTTTTTTTTTAAATCAGCCTTCTAAGTTATCATCACTTTTGATTAATATGATATGTGCACATGGAAAAAAAATTGTGGACATATTTAGATAGACAGTGACCTAAACCCTATTATGGTCTGTCTTTCCTACATAAAGCCAGGGATTGACTTAGAGGCATGCAATGGACGCATCTGCAAGCCTGGGTTACATCAGAAAGTCTCCGATAATGAGAAACTCTCCGGCACAGAGTCATTAGTCCTTCCAGTCATTTAAATATGGGCACAAATTACCTAAACTTTTGTGCTGCTGTTGAACATTTCAGGTTTCAGACAACAGGAAAGTACATGAAATGAAGCTATTTTCAGTTTTAAAACAAATGACCTCAAGGACTATCCCCCCTCCCCCACGCAAAGCATTGCTACTGTGAGCAACTGCTTAAAACAAAGCAGTATCTAATAATTTGAATCTTATAATGTAACTGTTGATACAATTTAAAAATATTTAAATGATATTCGGGCTGGGTGTGAGAGACAACGAGACAGATAGGAAGACACACAGGATATTGGGATACTGGGATATTGCACAAAGTCTTAAAAACACACCAATGCCCCATCCCCTGCCCCATCCCCCTCTTGCCCAGATACACTATAATATAGAGTATCTTGATAAGTCTTTTACCTTTTGCCTGGATCTGATTTTGCTGTTACTTAGTTTTTTATATCTTTATTTATTCCCTAAATCACTCTTTTGTATCCTCTGTTTATGATCTGTTTTTTTTTATTTCAAGTTGTCATTTACTATTTGTCCCCATGTTTAACATTTACTCTATAGTGTCTTAAACATATCAGAGTAAAGCATTAAATAAATCTGGCAAACAGCTCTTTGGTCCATGCAAAAAAATAATACTGAGAGATTCTGGATTATAACTGCCTCTCTAAAGTTGAGCTTCTAAATTCCAGGCATATAAAATATTACATGAACATATACTTGTTATTCCTGTGACATACTGCTTGTATTTTGTATTTAACAAGGGAATTATTGCCAGCAACTTTGCTTGTTGTAGATAAAGTTCTTTGCTCACTAATTTTATAAAACAAGGTTAGAGAGTACACTTATTTACTAGAATTACTTTTTAAGAAACACTCAAATCATAACCTCATATTATGGTATATACCTTTTCCTGGATCCTTAGATTCATGTATTTAATTCATATATTTGACTGCCTGCTTGACATCTCTGCCTGATTATTTAGGAAGATGAACTGAGCAGGACCAAACTCTCTTGATTCCCCTTCCAATTCCCCTCCAAGGTCCTCTATCCATTTTCAGGCAAGAATACTAGAGTGGGTTTCCATTTCCTCCTCCAAGGGATCTTCTTGACAGAGAGATTGAAACCACATCTCCTGGGTCTCCTGCATTGGGAGGTGGATTCTTTACCACTGAGTCACCAGGAAAGCCTGGTTTTACCATAGAACATTTGAAATATCTGCTTTTTTGCTATCCCATATCTTTGCTACAAATGATATTTGACTCTCATGAACCCTCATGACTACCAAAATTTGGAACCCTCAAATTTTGGAACCCTTGTGACTACCAAAATTAGATTTTCAATGCTTATCTTTTCCTGGATCCTTAGATTCATGTATTTAATTCATATATTTAACTGCCTGCTTGACGTTTCTACCTGGTTGTTTAGAAAGATAAACTCAGAAGGACCAAACTCTCTTGATTCCCCTCCCAGTTCAATCCATCCACTAGTTCTGCTCTCCTCCCCAGCTTCCCTGTGTCAGAAATGGCACCACCATCTGCCCTGTATGAGTCCAAAATCTAGGAGTTATTTTAGATTTTTCTGACCCCTTCCTTCAGATCCACTCTTCAACAGGACTTGTCTATTTTACCTCCAGACTATATCCTCAATCAATCTCATTCTTTCTTCTTGTGTTACTACCCATCCAAACTACCACCATCTCCTGCCCAGGCTACTGCAATATGCTTCTAATATATGCTCCCCTCTTCCAACCTGGACCTCTTTCTATCCATTCCTCACAATACACAGAGTGATATTTTTTAAATACACAAGTCCTGTCACATCCTTTTTCTGTTGAAAGTTCTCCAGTAGCTTCTCACTGCTAAAAGAATAGACCCCTAACTCCTTACCCTGGCTTACATATTCTGGAGGCTGTCTACCTCACCAACTATGACTCATACTGTTTTACTCCTTGCCTACTACTTTTAAATTAAATAGGTTTTTAGGTTTCTGTTTTTCATGCTAATCATGGGCCTTCCTTAGGCTTTTCGTACTAACCAAACAGTGCTCTACTTTCAGTGGCCATTTCTTTGATCTCTAAGCATTGTTGGCTCTAAGCAGAATTTAGCTTAAATATCACCTCTTCCTAAAAACTCCCTGAACAGTGTGAAATTGCCACCTAATCAATGATTGTATTAGTCAGCAATTGCTGCAACAGTGCTGTGTAGCAATCCACCACAAATTTCAATACCTTACAACAACAGTTACTTATTTTTCTTGCTCACAGTTCAGTGGGTGAGCTGGGACAGCTCTCCCTCAGGCTAATGGTTAGCTGGGCATTTCTTCATGCTTCTGGTCAGACTCAGCAGTGCTCCACATCTCCCATTCTCCTGTCCAGTGGTTTCCTGAGACATGCTCTTCTAATGATGATCACAGGATCAAGAGGCAAATTATAAACACACACTTCAGGGTTTTGTTTCCTGTCATATCCGCTAGTATTCCATTGGCCAAAGTAAGTTGTATGACAGGGTATGATGTCAGTGGAGCAAGAGATACATACTTCCTCAGATTCCTATAGTCAGGGAGAATGAAGAGTCCAGGGACTCAGAAGAGTCCATCTCATATCTCATTGGCTTATGCAGTGTCTTGTACTCATACATAAGCCAATCACTGGAAAGTCAACAGAGTTACAATTAGACCAGCTGGGCATCCGGTCCCATCACTTCATGGGAAATAGATGGGGAAACAGTGGAAACAGTGTCAGACTTTTATTTTTTGGGGCTCCAAATCACTGCAGATGGTGACTGCAGCCATGAAATTAAAAGACACTTACTCCTTGGAAGGAAAGTTATGACCAAACTAGATAGCATATTCAAAAGCAGAGACATTACTTTGCCAGCAAAGGTTCGTCTAGTCAAGGCTATGGTTTTTCCTGTGGTCATGTATGGATGTGAGAGTTGGACTGTGAAGAAGGCTGAGCGCCAAAGAATTGATGCTTTTGAACTGTGGTGTTGGAGAAGACTCTTGAGAGTCCCTTGGACTGCAAGGAGATCCAACCAGTCCATTCTGAAGGAGATCAGCCCTGGGATTTCTTTGGAAGGAATGATGCTAAAGCTGAAACTCCAATACTTTGGCCACCTCATGCGAAGAGTTGACTCATTGGAAAAGACTCTGATACTGGGAGGGATTGGGGGCAGGAGGAGAAGGGGACGACAGAGGATGAGATGGCTGGATGGCATCACTGACTTGATGGACGTGAGTCTGAGTGAACTCCTGGAGTTGGTGATGGACAGGGAGGCCTGGCGTGCTGTGATTCATGGGGTTGCGAAGAGTTGGAAACGACTGAGCGACTGAACTGAACTGAACTGACTCATTCCTGCAGCATATGGTCACTTGCAGAATGGAAAAAAAACAAAAAGTTAGGATTCAATAAAGAAAAAGGGGGTAAAAGACTGTTGGTAAATCGATTATGAATTAACATCAGCATATGTAAATTAACACCAGAACCCTTAATATATAGTAGATATAGTTAATATAACCATGCTTACATTCTGGGAGTTGGTGATGGACAGGGAGGCCTGGTTTGCTGCGATTCATGGGGTCGTGAAGAGTCAGACACGACTGAGCAACTGATCTGATCTGATCTGATCTGATTGTTACATTATTAAAATATTATATTATTTAAAATATTATATAATATATAGACATGTCATTCCAGAGTAAGAGTTTTCCATTCTCACCATCTTTATTATGATACCTGATGTTTTGATTTACTAGCTAGAAAGTTGAACTGTGCTAGTCCTGTATGACTATTATGGTCCAAATTTTGGTTCCCATAACAGATAATAAACTAAGCAACTTCTCTTCAGAAATGATTTTTAAAAAAGGCCTAATTCTGTATGGATATGATCACTGTATATTTTGTTAGAGAGTGATAATCTTCAACTTTTTTTAAGCACTAAGGCTTTCATAGGAGAAAATCTATGTAGTTTCTAATACTGCTGTCTTGCTAACAGCTTCTTTTCTCCAAATTCCACATGCTGGTAGAATTGATTCTCAAGTAGAGCTCATAACTTCACCCATTTCATAGATGATCAGTCAAGGTTATACCTTTTTGCCTTATTTCCCCTGGTGAAACTTCTATTTCATGCTTCAGAGACTAACTACTATATAGTGGTTCCTGACCTCTGTGACCTGTCTGATAAGATCTTTCCTTATTTCAGCTGTCTGTGATCATAATAACTTTATAACAGATATACCCGATTGATAATCACAGACCACAAGACCACAAACTCAATCTTCCCAGATTAACAAATGATGGCACAGCCCTTCACATGTAAAAAGTCTCATAATATCCATTCTTTCATTTATTCATTCATTCTTTCAAGAATTAATGAGCACTTAGAATGATTCACTTTTCATTGATTCCTGTTTTAGACATAACTAAAACGTTAAGCCAGGTCAAACTGAGATAATCTTTGAAAATGTGACATTAAAGTACTAATTAGTGAAAGAGTATTTAGCAGTGACCTTGAAAGAGGAAATTTACTTGCTAAGGATCAGGAAACCTGATCCTAACTCTTAGAAAGAGTTGCAACTGCTTCCCTTCTCAAAAGGGACATTCAAACTAGGGAAAATTATTGTAATTTCTTTGGTCAATGTGTGATTTTTAAATCATGCTAATTTGCATAGATGCTATAGATTTAATTTTTTTTCTTTTGAGAGAGGGAAAATTTGCCTTTGGTCAGTTTCTGTTATAATTAATCAGCATGTTTTGTACCATTTTCCAATATGTAAACATAGTTCCCTACTAGTTTCAGTTCAGTTCAATTCAGTTCATTTCAGTCGCTCAGTCGTTTCCGACTCTTTGTGACCCCATGAATTGCAGCACGCCAGGCCTCCCTGTCCATCACCAACTCTCAGAGTTCACTCAAACTCACGTCCATCGAGTCAGTGATGCCATCCAGCCATCTCATCCTCTGTCGTCCCCTTCTCCTCCTGCCCCCAATCCCTCCCAGCATCAGAGTCTTTTCCAATGAGTCAACTCTTCGCATGAGGTGGCCAAAGTATTGGAGTTTCAGCTTTAGCATCATTCCTTCCAAAGAACACCCAGGACTGATCTCCTTCAGAATGGACTGGTTGGATCTCCTTGCAGTCCAAGGGACTCTCAAGAGTCTTCTCCAACACCACAGTTCAAAAGCATCAATTCTTCAGCGCTCAGCCTTCTTCACAGTCCAACTTTCACATCCATACATGTCCTACTAGTTTAAAGGACATAAAACATTGTTAATAATTATATAAGCACCAGTCGATGGCAGGATTTATAAGTAGAGCCCATTACTTAAGACAAGTGTGGTAAACTTTATAAATTCTACTGTTAATATCAATTCAAAAAAGTTCTAGGCCATATGATCAGAATACCCTATTTAAAACCAGTTTATTCATTTAAAATGTTATCCATTCAAAGTGACTGAGATCTAGTCTTACTTTTGCAATATATTATCCGTGTGATATTAGTGAATTTCAATCTTCACATCAGTCAAATAGGGAGTTCAATTACTCTTCCAGCACTATAGACTTATTGAGATGATAAAATGAAATAGAAATGTGTTAAATGTCCTTGGAAATACAAATGTGATATACAAATTTAAGTTTTAAAAATTTTTTAATTATTGGAGTAGATATGACCTAAGCATATGACCTGAGTTCAGTTGCTCAGTCGTGTTGGACTCTTTTTGACCCTATGGATGGCAGCACACCAGGCTTCCCTGTCCATCACCAACTCCCAGAGTTTACTCAAATTCATGTCCATTGAATGAGTGATGCCATCCAACCATCTCATCCTCTGTCATCCCCTTCTCCTCTCGCCTTCAATCTTTCCCAGCATCAGGGTCTTTTCCAGTGTGTCAGTTTTTCTCATCAGGTGGCCTAAGTATTAGAGCTTCAGCTTCAGCATCAGTCTTTCAATGAATATTCAGGGTTGATTTCCTTTAGAATGGACTGGTTGCAACTCCTTGCAGTCCAAGGGACTCTCATGAGTCTTCTCCAATACCACAGTTCAAAAGCATCAATTCTTTGGTGCTCACTTTTCTTTATAGTCCAACTCTCACATCCATACATGACCACTGGAAAAACCATAGCCTTGACTAGATGGACCTTTGTTGGCAAAGTAATGTTTGTGCTTTTTAATATGTTTTCTAGATTGGTCATAACCTTTCTTCCAAGATATAAGCATCCTTTAATTTCATGGCTGCAGTCACCATCTGCAGTGATTTTGGAGCCCCCCACCCCCACCCCAAATAGAGTCTGCTACTGTTTTCCACTGTTTCCCCATCTATTTGCCATGCAGTGATGGGACCGGATGCCATGATCTTAGTTTTCTGAATGTTGAGCTTTAAGCCAACTTTTTCACTCTCCTCTTTCACTTTCATCAAGAGGCTCTTTAGTTCTTCTTCACTTTCTGCCATAAGGGTGGTGTCATCTGCATATCTGAGGTATTGATATTTCTCCCAGCAGTCTTGATTCCAGCTTGTGCTTTATCCAGCCCACAGTTTCTCACGATGTACTCTGCATATAAGTTAAATATGCAGGGTGACAATATACAGCCTTGGTGTACTCCTTTTCCTATTTGGAACCAGTCTGTTGTTCCACGTCCAGTTCTAGCTGTTGCTTCCTGACCTGTATACAAATTTCTGAGGAGGCAGGTAAGGTGGTCTGGTATTCCCATCTCTTGAAGAATATTCACATTTTGTTGTGATCCACACAGTCAAAGGCTTTGGCATAGTCATTAAGCAGAAATAGATGTTTTTTTTTGAAACTCTCTTGCTTTTTCTTTGATCCAACAGATGTTGGCAATTTGATCTCTGGTGCTCTGCCTTTTCCAAAACCAGCTTGAACATCTGAAAGTTCACGGTTCATGGACTGTTGAAGCCTGGCTTGGAGAATTTTGAACATTAATTTACTAATGTGTGAGATGAGTGCAATGGTGCGGTAGTTTGAGCATTCTTTGGCATTGCCTTTCTTTGGGATTGGAATGAAAACTGACCTTTTCCAGTCCTGTGGCCACTGCTGAGTTTTCCAAATTTGCTGGCATATTGAGTGCAGCACTTTCACAGCATCATCTTTCAGGATTTGAAATAGCTCAACTGGAATTCCATCACCTCCACTAGCTTTGTTCGTAGTGATGCTTCCTAAGGCCCACTTGACTTCACATTCCAGGATGTCTGGCTCTAGGTGAGTGATCACACTATCATGATTATCTGGGTCGTGAAGATCTTTTTTGTACAATTCTTCTGTGTATTCTTGCCACCTCTTCTTAATATCTTCTGCTTCTGTTAGGTCCCTACCATTTCTGTTCTTTATTGAGCCCATCTTTGCATGAAATGTTCCCTTGGTATCTCTAATTTTCTTGAAGAGATCTCTAGTCTTTCCCATTCTGTTGTTTTCCTCTATTTCTTTGCAGTGATCACTGAGGAAGGCTTTCTTATGTCTCCTTGCTATTCTTTGGAACTCTGCATTTGAATGGGTATATCTTTCATTTTCTCCTTTGCTTTTCACTTCTTTGCCTTTCACAGCTATTTATTTGTAAGCCCTCCTCAAACAGCCGTTTTGCTTTTTTGCATTTCCTTTTCTTGGGAATGGTCTTGATCATTGCCTCCTGTACAATGTCATGAATCTCCGTCCATAGTTCATCAGGCACTCTGTCAGATCTAGTCCCTTCAGTCTATTTCTCACTTCCACTGTATAATCATAAGGGATTTGATATCACATCAAATACCTGAATGGTCTAGTGGTTTTCCCTACTTTCTTCAATTTAAGTTGAGTTTGGCAATAAGGAGTTCATAATCTGAGCCACAGTCAGCTCCTGGTCTTGTTTTTGCTGACTGTATAGAGCTTCTCCATCTTTGGCTGCAAAGAATATAATCAGATTTTGGTGTTGACCATCTGGTGATGTCCATGTGTAGAGTCTTCTCTTGTGTTGTTGGAAGAGGGTATTTGCTATGACCAGTGCATTCTCTTGACAAAACTCTATTAGCCTTTGCCCTGCTTCATTCTGTACTCAAGGCCAAATTTGTCCGTTACTCCAGGTGTTTCTTGACTTTCTACTTTTGCATTCCATTCCCCTAAAGTGAAAATGTCAATAACCTCAGATATGCAGATGACACCACTGTTATGGCAGAAAGTGAAGAGGAACTAAAAGCCTCTTGATGAAAGTGAAAGAGGAGAGTGAAAAAGTTGGCTTAAAACTCAGCATTCAGAAAACTAAGATCATGGCATCTGGTCCCATCACTTCATGGGAAATAGATGGGGAAACAGTGGAAACAGTGTCAGACTTTATTTTTTTGGGCTCCCAAATCATTGCAGATAGTGATAGCAGCCATGAAATTAAAAGAAGCTTGCTCCTTGGAAGGAAAGTTGTGACCAACGTAGATAGTATGTTGAAAAGCAGAGACATTACTTTGCCAACAAAGGTCTGTCTAGTCAAGGCTATGGTTTTTTCAGTAGTCATTTATGGATGTGAGAGTTGGACTGTGAAGAAAGCTGAGCGCCAAAGAATTGATGCTTTTGAACTGTGGTGTTGGAGAAGACTCTTGAGAGTCCCTTGGACTGCAAGGAGATCCAACCAGTCCATTCTAAAGGAGGTCAGTCCTGGGTGTTCTTTGGAAGGAATGATGCCAAAGCTGAAACTCCAGTACTTTGGCCACCTCATGTGAAGAGTTGACTCATTGGAAAAGACTCTGATGCTGGGAGGGATTGGGGGCAGGAGGAGAAGGGGACAACAAAGGATCAGATGGCTGGATGGCATCACCGACTCAATAGATATGAGTTTGAGTGAACTCCGGGAGTTGGTGATGGACAGAGAGGCCTGGTGTGCTGCGGTTCATGGGGTTGCAAAGAGTTGGACACAACTGAATGACTGAACTGAACTGAACTGAAAGTGAAAAGGACATCTCTTTTGGGTGTTAGCTGTAGAAGCCTTTCACTAGTGATGTTCAAATGTGAAAAATATTCCACATATTTTTCATGTTTGTCTTCCTGTCTCAGAATCTGCCTCCTCTCCTCTTCAGTCATTTCCAGTTTAAACAAGCTTCATTTCAGTCAATTTGAGATACTGTATGTGAAGTTCTATTTCAAAGCCCCTTTCCTGGATTCAGATAGAGCTCCCAGACAGCTGCAGAGTTCCACTGACCAAAGACAACCTTGTGTCTGAACACATCCCCCGCCCTTCTTCCAGCTCCCTATGTCCACTTAGCTGTAGAAGCTGCAGGGTGTGTGTGTGTGTGTGTGAATGTCTGTTCCATGAGAGACCATGATTTGGTGGTGGCAATTGTGATCCCCTTTTCTGTTTGTCATTGTTATTTTTCCTTCTAATACCAGCTGTCTGTTGGCTCCCTCTGTGCCTCTGGCCCTTTGGTCATCACATTTGTGAATTCTGGGGAATCTGCCTTGGCTTCCTCTTAGCTAGTTATCCAATATGGGTGACTCTTCCTAGTTGTAGCCACTCTTTATCGTCTTGGCAAGAAGTCTCGCAACTGGAATCTTACCAGTTCAATGGGCAGTCCTTATAGAATACCAGCAGATGGCTTAAGTACCACTTGCCTTCAGGGGTATTTTTTTTTAAACTCAGGGAGTACTTAGTCATCCATGCAGGCTAAGCAGTGGGGTTTCAGACCATGCTGGGCATTTCAGCTCTCAGCTTCACATATAGACTTTCCCCCATATTCTGACAGAATAAAGTCCATCTGCAGGCTTGTGGCTCTGTAGTTTGAGGTCGAGGGTAAAGGGAAAAACCCATCCCCAAGGGAAGGAGGCTGGAGGTGAGTCAGTGACCTTTGATAACTCACAAACTCTCTACACAGATGGCAGAGGTGGGAGAAAGCACAATATTTTGCCATAACCTTCCCTTGGAATGTGCTACTTTGAAAACTTTTACTTATGTATAATGTTATTTATGCTGATTTTCTTTCAATTTAGGGTGTGAATCATGCACTTCTTTTTGTTCTCGGCTCTGAACTGTTTCCAGTGTAGTCTCTACTCCAGGTGGAAAGCTCGGGGGGAGCAGAAATGTTTTTCAAATCTAACCTCAAGTTACACTTTTATAAATACTTAATCGTCCCATGCACCATAACATTTGTTCATGTCAGATTAAAGGGCCTGGTCCATCAGGCTATCAGCTGTTTTCTTACTTGTTTCACCTACTTGATTGGAGCTTCTTGAGTGCAGAGGCTGCTCCGAGGTGGCGCATAGTATGTGCACAGGACTGTTGCATGAATGAATAAAATAGGTGAATGAGTGAATGAAAGAAACACTGGCTATGGAAGGACAGTGCCTTCCTGTACTTCCAGGAACAACTTTCTAGACAGCAAATAGTGTTCCTGGTAGAAGTTTGTTGTTCTTTTTCATCAATGATGATTTTATAAGTTCACCTCAGCATACATCCACTTGCCATATACTGAGTACGATGCCTATGAGTATCCAGAAAATAGTTTTCTTTTCTATAGAAAATATTTTACCTTACTTCTCCCAGAAGCCAACAGTAGGATAAATGCAGCATAAAGGAAACAATGGATTAAGCTTCTTCCCTGCAAACCTACTTACATGCCTGAATTAGTATGACTTAACAAAAAATGTGAATCTAGAGGTGGTTTCCAGGTGCTAAGATCCTCTTGTGTTTGAAGGGAGAGCATTTAGAAATCTCCTCCTCTGAGGCTGTAGCAGAGCTGTGTCCTATTACATAATTTCAGCCATGATCATTTAGTAAGTCTCATTTTTATAATTTCATTCACTGAAGGAAATTTATTTGGCTCATTTCCTCTTAATCTTGTGTACACTTGTCTTTTCTTTTTGATTTTAGAACTAATATTAACTTTTAAAAATTGGGCTTAAGAGACATCACAGTAAGTTGCTTCATTATACTTGACATTTCAGTGTCATTGAAGTGTATATTTTACTCCTAGAATTCACAGCATGTCCTCACCTTACCAGATTAGCTGTTCAGTTAACCTCGATAAATTTGTTGGCTATCTGTACTCCTCAGCAGATGCAAATGCTCAGTTATTTGCAAGGTTCACAATGAAGTCTGATTTGAGAAATCCCTGAGTTCATATTCATGTTGTTTGTAATGTAAATTTTCTGTACTAGTTCCCTGATTCTGAAAACTTTCCCTTAGCTTTGTTTTTGGTACAGCATGACACACTTGTTTTCTCAAATTTTTGCTGTCACATCTAGCTTTTTCTGTTTTCATTCAACGCACAACTAATATGTGTCAGGTAGAAAACAACGTGTTTTTCTTAAGAGGCCTACAACTGAGAAAGACAGAGGCTGACTAGTATCCCTAATTCATTATGAGCAGCCTGGTGACAGACAAGCAGAGAAGGTGTGGTTTAGATGGATCTGTGGTTGAACATTTGCAAGCAAGACTGGATTGAAAAGGCATAGAGGGCAGGGCAGAGCTGGGTATTGAAGAGGGAGCTGTTAGGTGGACTTACCTGGGAAAGGGTCCAAATGAAGATGTGAAATCAGAATAGTAGAGGTCAGGATAAAAATCATCCAGTCCATGGAGGAGAAAGTTGATATGGATAACACAAAGTAATATATTGATTTCACTTAATCTATTAATGTGTATTAGACCTTACAAATAACTGAGAAAAAAAGAGAAGTGAAAAGCAAAGGAGAAAAGGAAAGATCTACCCATTTGAATGCAAAGTTCCAAAGAATAGCAGGGAGAGATAAGAAAGCCTTCCTCAGTGATCACTGCAAAGAAATAGAGGAAAACAATACAATGGGAAAGACTAGAGATCTCTTCAAGAAAAGTAGAGATACCAAGGGAACATTTCATGCAAAGATGGGCTCAATAAAGGACAGAAATGGTAGGGACCTAACAGAAGCAGAAGATATTAAGATGAGGTGGCAAGAATACACAGAAAAATTGTACAAAAAAGATCTTCATAACCTAGATAATCACGATGGTGTGATCACTCGCCTGGAGCAAGACATCCTGGAATGTGAAGTCAAGTGGGCCTTAGGAAGCATCACTACGAACAAAGCTAGTGGAGGTGATGGAATTCCAGTTGAGCTATTTCAAATCCTGAAAGATGATGCTGTGAAAGTGCTGCACTCAATATGCCAGCAAATTTGGAAAACTCAGCAGTGGCCACAGGACTGGAAAAGGTCAGTTTTCATTCCAATCCCAAAGGAAGGCAATGCCAAAGAATGCTCAAACTACCACACTATTGCACTTGTCTCACACGCTAGTAAATTAATGTTCAAAATTCTCCAAGCCAGGCTTCATCAGTATGTGAACTGTGAACCTCCAGATGTTCAAGCTGGATTTAGAAAAGGCAGAGGAACCAGAGATCAAATTGCCAACATCCACTGAATCATTGAAAAAGCAAGAGAGTTCCAGAAAAACATCTATTTCTGCTTAATGACTATGCCAAAGCCTTTGACTGTGTGGATCACAACAAACTGTGTATATTCTTCAAGAGATGGGAATACCAGACCACCTGACATGCCTCCTGAGAAATCTGTATACAGGTCAGGAAGCAACAGTTAGAACTGGACATGGAATGACAGACTAGTTCCAAATAAGAAAAGGAGTGCATCAAGGCTGTATATTGTCATCCTGTTTATTTAACTTATATGCAGAGTACATCATGCAAAATGCCAGGCTGGATGAAGCACAACCTGGAATCAAGACTGCTGGGAGAAATATAAATAACCTCAGATATGCAGATGACACCACCCTTATGGCAGAAAGCAAAGAGGAACTAAAGAGCCTCTTGATGAAATTGAAAGAGGAGAGTGAAAAAGTTGACCTTAAACTCAGCATTCAGAGAACTAAGATCATGACATCCAGTTCAATCATTTCATGGCAAATAGAGGAGGAAACAATGGAAACAATGACAGACTTTATTTTCTTGGGCTCCAAAATCACTGCAGATGGTGATTGCAGCCATGCAATTAAAAGATACTTGCTCACTTGAAGGAAAGCTGTGATCAACCTAGAGAGCATATTAAAAAGCAGAGACATTACTTTGCCAACAAAGGTATGAATAGTCAAAGCTATGGTTTTTTCCAGTAATCATGTATGAAGTGAGAGTTGGACTGTACAGAAAGCTGAGTGCCGAAGTATTAATGCTTTTGAATTATGGTGTTGCAGAAGAGTCTTGAGAGTCCCTTGGACTGCAAGGAGATCCAACCTGTATATCCTAAAGGAAATCAGTCCTGAATATTCATTGGATGGACTGATGCTGAAGTTGAAGCTCCAGTACTTAGGTCACCTGATGGGAAGAACTGACTCACTAGAAAAGACCCTGATGCTGGGAAAGATTGAAGGCAGAAGAAAAAGTGGCCGACAGAGGATAAGATGGTTGGATGGCATCACTGACTCCATGGACATGAGTTTGAGTAAACTCCAGGAGTTGGTGATGGACAGGGAATCCTGGCATGCTGCAGTCCATGGGGTCGCAAAGAGTCGGACATGACTGAGCGACTGTACTGAACTGAACTGATTAGTCTGTAAGGGCTGCCATAACAAAATCCTACAGACCAGGTGACTTAAACAACAGGAATTTGTTTTCTCACACTTCTGGAGGGTGAAAATTCACAATCAAGGTGTAAGCAGGTTTGATTTCTTCTAAGGCTTCTTTCCTTAGCCTGCAGGTCCTCTTATGAAGACACCAGTCAGATTGGATTGGAGTCCACCCTAACCTTCATTCTAACTTAATCACTTCCTTAAAGGTCCTGTCTCTAAATATAGTCATATTCTGACAGATTGGCAGTTAGGGCTTCAACATATGAATTTTGGTGGTGGGGGTGGTGGAACATAATTCAGTCCACTTCACATAGGAACAAATAATGCTTTAAAGATATATCACTATGAAGTTCATCTGTAATCCTAGAATAGTGCTTTCCAAACATTAAAGTATACATTTCTGGAGCCCATCTCCTCTCTATTAGTTTCCGATTCAGTAGATCTAGGGAGGGGGCTGAGAATTTGCATCCCTAAGTTTCTAGGTGATACTGATGTTGGTGGGCAATTAGAGAATAGATCAGTGCTTGTTACCTGGTAACAAGCAGAAGGAAGTAATATAAATACGTGAGGTGAGCTGATTATATAAGAGAAGGGAAAGTTGTGTGTCTCATGCATGTGGGTATACGAGAGTTTTTCTAGAGTAGATATCTCTAGATATAGCTATGTTTGAAGATTTGAACTTTATTTGGCATGGTCAAATTGCTCTCCAAAGTACTTATAGTAGTTCTCACTCTCCACCAGAAATATTAAAAAATCCCATAATATTTTTTCTTTAAATTAGAAAAAGTTGGTATTAAGCAGTAGGACAAAATGTCTTAATAGTGGGTTGAGTGTGTTTATTTTCTTATGGGATTTTTTTTTTGTATGTTTGAAGTATTATATAATTAATCATAAAAAGTTTAAAAAAGATGAAGGGCTAAATAAAAACACAGAGAGAGTGTTAGGGATGGTGGCAAGCTGGAGAGCATGACCTGTCTAAAGCAGAAAAACTCTGTTTGGCTCTGGCTAAATATTGCAGTGTAATATGGCATTGTGAAATCTGCAGAATTTTTAAGAGAAAACTGAAATTCAGATTTTTAAGTGAAAATTTCCACCATTTAAAACAAATTGTGGACTAAATGAAATATTTGTGTCCAGAATTTGGCTGATGGGACACTGGTTTTTTTATTTTTTTTAAATTATGGTTGTCCGTTAATTTAGTTTAATTTTTTGGTCACATCACACAACTTGCGGGATTCTAGTTTCTGACCAGAAATCAAACCCTTACTTTCCTCTGCTGTGGAAGTGCAGAGTCCCAACCTCTAGACCACCAGGGAATTTCGTGGTTTTGATCTTTTCTCCTCAGTCTTTGAATGAGGAGCTCACATACCACGTTCCCCTCCCAGACGACTTTCTGGAATTTGTGGGAGGTTATTTATTGCAGTCTGATTTTCCCACACTTGGCAAAAGCAAGTACAAATTGTTAATATGAGCTGTTTAACATCTAGATTAAAAAGCAATAAACAACTTTGTTGTGAATGGCTTTTGAAGCCCAGAACCTACAAATAGGTCTCAATAATTTTCTGTTTCCATAAAATAAAGCCCCAACATAGCCAAGTATTTAAGATTTGTTTTACTTTTAATATTTTATTTTCAATTATCCTTTGCTTATATCCTATGTTCAGACCAAACTGAACTTGCTATTTTCCAGAGGAGTATAACAGAAATTTAGAGCCAAGGCTCTGGAATGGAATTGACCTGGTCTTGAAATCAGTCTTCATCATTAATTGCCACATGACCTTGGCAAGTTATTTCATCTCTCTGATCCTTATTTTCTTTACTGGAAAATGGAGACATCACATTATTCATATCATAGGTTTGTTAAGAAGATTAAATAAGACTATATACAAGTTTTAAGTACATGCCGGGCATTCAATAGGCCTTCGATAAAGGTTAGCTCTTATTATGATCTGTAAAATCATGCTAATAACATCATTACTATGAGGGTAGAATTAGAGAATACTTGTAAGGTGGTAAATGAAGTGCCAGGCAGAAATTGCAGCTGTAGTTTCTATCTTTGTGCTTTTTCACCTACCCGTACTTATGCTAGTCCCTCTGATTTAAGGTCCTTTTCTAGTCTCTGCATGTTCACATTCTACCTATTTTCAAATGTCATTTCAAATGCCACCTCCTCCAGAGAGTGGTCATTCACCCATTCAAAAAATATTTATTGAGAACCCTCTTCTGAACCCATATCATTTTATATTGGTACTTTCATTTTTATACTTGTAATATATATTGATTTAAAAAAATAAAAATGTCAGTTTTTGGAAGGCAGGGTATATTTTTATTCATCTTTATATCTTCCACTCTGTCTAACATAGGGCTAGACACATAGTAGGCAGTAATTTTTTTTTCTAAAAAGGAAATAAACTTTTTTTTTTTTAGAAATTCTCCTTCTCTGACTGGGTGGGGCAGGTGTGTGTTTGTGTGTGTCTACTTATCGTGGCAGATATGCCTCCAACAAAAGACACAGGAATTCAAAATCTTATGAGGTATTATGCTCATTAGTGCTTCTAAATTCTTTTTTATTTTTATTTTTGCAGATTTATACAAAGATCGACATGTCCAAGAAACCTTTACAATTCAGTGACTGGGAATTTGTATCATCAGAATTAATAGGATAATGCACTGTAAACTATCTTACTCATTCAAGAAACCAGACTTGCCATAAAAAAAAAATGGCTTCCAAATCAGCAAGAGACTGATACACTTAAAAGCCTCCTAAATTATTTAAATTGTTTGCTAAATCCTTAATAATATGTAATGTAATTTATTCTACTGATTAGAGTATTTCTTGATCCCAGGAAGGCTCCATTGGACCTCTGCCCCTAATCATTATGTGAACTTGAACACGTTATTTTAACTCTCTAGATATGATTCCTCATATGTGTAAGGGACAAATCATTAGCTTGAGACTGTACATTGATTTCCTCATACTATCCCAGGCTCTGAAGACTGAATCCTATAACTGACAGGTCATTTTTACTTCTTTTACACCTTCCAAAGGACCTTTAAAAGCCATTTGGAAAAAGGCTAATAGAAAGGTAAAGGAAGAAAAGGAAAGTTCAGGTCTGCATCTTATGAATAAAAAATTATTTAGGGGGTATTTTGGAAGGATGTATGGTACTAGAAGAGTTGTGGGGTGTCAGAAAGTGGATCTGAGAACAAGAATTTGAGTAAACGAGGCCATGAATTGTGTGATCACAATGAAACAAGATATCAGTACCATGACTTCCTCTTGCCTTGGCGTTTCCGTAGAGGTCAAAAGGCTGACAGCATTGATGCGGACTCTCACATCCTGAAGTGAGGTGAGTGCCGCCTTACATTCTACCTAGGTGGCACTTGAAAAGTCAGTGGTCCAAGATGAAGTTTCTTAGTAATAATCCATCACCCATATTGCATCCATATAAGAGGGTGAGGCTGAAGAGGCTGAGAGAGAATATTTGTTGGAGGAAGTTCTCTTGTGTTAGATTGTTCTTCTTCACCATCTGTGCCCCCAGTACAGGTAATGGATAGGAGGAGAACTGCCCTTTTGAAAGTTTGTCTGTGTTCTTTAGCAGAAGATGGACTCCAGAGCTGGTATTTAACTCATGTCTGAAAGGGCAAGAGGTAAGAAGCTGGAGCTGGCCCTTTCTGGTTATAGAGGAATGAAGGCTGTAACAGAAGCAAGCTGCGTTTCCACAGTGGTGGGGCAAAGGCAAGATTTCTTGGGGATGGGTGTGGAGCTTACGGATATTGATAGAGACTTCTTAAAAACCATTCTGCCGAAGAAGACCATTAGACGGTGTGGTCCAAAGAAGAAAAGGTGAACACAGGGAATGGAATGAATTGCTGAAGGCAGCTGGCTGGAGAAGAGGCACTGCATGTGCCCCTGGGAGGATAGTCTTGATGTCTGAAGTTCCTAGTGAGGAGATCTGTGAAGTGTCTGCCAAAGTCTCCTCATGTCCCTTCATAAAAGAAAAAGATTTGCCTTGGATATCGGTCACACATGTAGGACACAAATCCCAGATCCTGACTAGGGCAGTCCTGTGAGCCAGCTGCTCTTTTACCTCTTCTTTGGCTTTATGCTCTGGGCTTGGAGGGAGTAGCATATGGGAGAGGAAGAGGGCAGACCTTACTTACCACATAGCTTTCCTCATCATCCCTTGGGCTTCCAAATCAGCATCAGATGTGATTTGGGGGAGGGAAGACATTCTGAATTGCCTTTGATTTTTACACTGGCTTGGACAGACTTACGTGATTTTTATGTTGGGCTACATCTGCCTGCAATGCGGGAGACCCAGGTTTGATACCTGGGTCAGGAAGATCCCCTGGAGAAGGAAATGGCAACCCACTCCAGTATTCTTGCCTGGAGAATCCCATGGATGAAGGAACCTGGTAGGCTACAGTCCATGGGGTCGCAAAGAGCGACTGAGCGACTTCACTTTCACACTTTTTTAAAAAAAAGTCAAAAAATAAGCTTCTACTTATTTAATTTGTAATAGTGACTGGAGTATATATGGGATCTGTCTGGGATTTCATCCAGAAGGGTCAAAGAATGAGTCCATGAAGCTGGCTTAATGGGGAGGAGTAAGAAGTATATGGTTTATTTCATGTTTGAAAGAGTCCAGCTTACTTATTTAGTTAAAATGGTTTATGAGAAAAGTAAGTAAAAATGGAATTAAAAATGTACATTTGATCATTAATTGAGGTATAAAGCATGCCACTGTTCTGAAACTGATTCACATGAGATTCTGGGGTGTGTTAGAATTATGTACATAAGATAAAGGAAATGGATTAGATGATCATTCAAGTCTCTTCCAAGACTGTATTTCCATGACTTTTAAAACCAATGTGGTGGTTCAGAGTGACTTTAGAAAAGAAACTCTAAAAGCTAAATATCCTAGCTTGGAATTCAAGAGCAGTGTTTCAATATGTATTACAGTTGAATTTATTTCAGGAATTAGATTCCAAAATTACCAAGTAGGGTGCAAATCTGGAGCACCAGAAATTATTCCTGAAGATCTCTTAAACTGTTTGTAGAGTATACCTGGTATCACTTTAAGAATGAATGACTACATTTTTCTAAATAGTTCGTCACCCCTTTATTCATTTGACAATTCCTTTATGTCCTTTGAACTTCAAGTACGTGTCCTCTCCTGGAAAGTCTTTGATCTGCTTCTCTCTGTGTGGTGTCATAGATATATGCTCCCAACACATTGTGGACTTCTCGATCACAGCAGTTGGCACTCTCGTAACCATCTGTTTATTGTTGTAGGACACTTAGCTACAGCAGAAGAATGTCCTCCTAGAGCACTGCAAAGGGCCACATGAATGTTTTCAGTGGTTCAGGGAAGGCTTACTTGAATTGGAGTACAGCCAGTTAACAATCAATGTGTTACTTTCAGGTGTACAGCAAAGGGACTCAGCCATACATATACGTGTATCCGTTCTCCCCCAAACTCTCCTCCCATCCAGGGTGCCACGTAACATTGAACAGAGTTCCATATGCTATAAGTAGGTTCTTGTTGATTGTCGGTTTTAAATATAACAGTGCATATATGTCCATCCCTAACTCCCTGACTAAGGGATGGCTTATTTTTAAGAATGATACCTAACGTGTCTGGATTTGGTAGCCCCATGGTCTAGTTTTGGGTTACAGCTACTTAAGAAAATTAGATTTAGACAGTAAAAAGGAGACCAATATATTAAAAAAAATTTATGTTGCACAATTAAACTATGATCATAACAATTAAACCATGGCTTGTGGTCTGATTTCTTTCTTTTCTTTTCCGGCTAACTTTCATTTGCTTTTATGACTATTTCTTGGCTTGAGATTTGCCATGGGAGATTAGTGAGCTACAGTCAACCCAGCTAAAATTTTATTCTTTAAGTTTTTCTTTTTTTCATTTTGATTTTTTAAATTGGAATATAATTGCTTTACAATGTTGTGTTAATTTCTGCTGTCCAACAACCCTCTTGAGCCTCCCTCCCACCCCACGCCCCCATTCCACCCCTCTAGGTCATCACAGAGCAATGCTCCCTGTGCAACACAGCAGCTTCCCGCTGGCTATCTATTTTACACATTGTAGTGGATATATGGCAATGCTAGTCTCTCAATTTGTAATGCTCTAATTCTTTAATAAACATTGGTATGTCCTATTTGACTCATACAACAGAATATGTAACTTAAATTTGTTAAACATAATAACAACAAATCCTTATGAGCACACCTTTCCACTAATAATCATCAAATTACTTATAACATTGAAGATATTTGTACTTCTCACTCTCTTGTTTTTTTGACAGCAATAATATTCTGTATTACTTTGCTTTAGAAAAATTACCACATATAAATATAAATGATGCATTTTCAGTTTTGCTTATTTCAGCTGTATTCGATGGCATGCTATATGTAGTGTTTTGTGACATTTTAAAAAAAAGTAATATGCATACAAAAACCATCTAATATTATGTGCAGTATGTATTAGTATATAGTTGAGTGTATTGTATATAGCAATTAGCCTATTTTCATGGCTAAATAATATTCTCCACCTTATCTAATCTTTTGATGGAGACTTGGATTTTTATCAATTTCTTTGCTACATGAACATTGCTGTTATTAACATTTTTGAACATGTCTCATGCTACACATATATAGGAGTGTCTAGGGTATGTGTGCTTATTGATAGAGTTCAGAACACATTACTCCAAAATATGGTATCTTGGCAGATTAAATATTTTAAGCTGAAGGAGTCTGAGAAATGGCATGTGCAGGAAGGAACTTCCCCTGAAACACATGTGAGGTGCTCTCCCTATGCCCAGAGGAAAGGTACATCCTTATCTCCAAGATGAAGGCAATGGCACCCCACTCCAGTACTCTTGCCTGGAAAATCCCATGGATGGAGGAGCCTGTTAGGCTGCAATCCATGGGGTCGCTAAGAGTCGGACACGACTGAGTGACTTCACTTTCACTTTTCACTTGCATGCATTGGAGAAGGAAATGGCAACCCACTCCAGCGTTCTTGCCTGGAGAATCCCAGGGACGGGGGAGCCTGGTGGGCTGCCGTCTATGGGGTCGCACAGAGTCGGACATGACTGAAGTGACTTAGCATAGCATAGCATATCTCCAAGATACCAAGAGGAATCTGAATGAATAGGCCTTGCTGTTTCCCCTAGATTGGCACTTAATTCATTCTCTATTTTGGTGAGCAGGAATTTTTATTTTAATGTTTTCTAACTTTTAATAAATAATAGCTACTTTTTAGTTTCAGTCTTCCCCTACCCTGAGAGCATGAAGATAATCTACTTGGTTTTCTTCTAAAAATTTGGAAATTCTGCTTTTTTTCTGTTTAAATCTTTAGTCCATTTGTGATAGATTTTTGGTTTTGCTATGAGGTAGGAATTCAGTCTTTTTTCTCTGAAGGATAACTAATTTTCCCAGCTCTGTTTATTGACTGGCTTCTCATTGATTTGCAGTGTCATCTGTCTTATATAACAAGTTTCCTTATTTGTATAAAGTAATCTAATATCATATTAATATTACCTTGATTTTGGGCTCCTAGAATGAGAGTCAGTAGTTTAGATGTCAAAGTGTTTGTGATGAGATAAAAGAAGACAGATTAATAAAAACTGGTCTTTAGTAAGATCATTAAATGATGAATGACAGCATAATATCTTTGCTATGAAGGTTTTTTTGTAACTTATTGTTTACTAAAGTTTACAAATATTTTCTTAAAGGGAATTATTAAGACGATTAAGAATGCCTTAATATCATTTGCCTGAACATATGGACTTTTAAGTTCTGAATCTTGGGAGAATTTAACTCAATATATCTGAGCACAAATCATTGAAACCAAAAAGCTTGATTGATATTCTTGATGAAGGATAATTTGAATAAAATTCAAATTGATCACATGGACTTAATAATTTCAAATAAACATTTCTGTGCAGCAGATTTCTCCTGGTACCTGAAAGGACTGGGGGGGAAAAAAAGCAGCTGCTGAAGTTAGAAACCTTGCACAAAACTTGTTCATGAGAGATATCTCACCTGACTACTCAGCCAAAACATTTGTTTGGCAAGTTTCAGATAAGCAGTCAAACTTAATTTTTTTTTTTCTTGAATGGATTTATTCTTAAAGAAATTGCAAGTTCTGAGGCAACACTGCCCTCTGTAGTGAGCAGATTACGACTGTGCTTTTTTTTTTTTTGTAAATTGCTTGACTTTAAAATTTTGACCCTTCAGGGTCAAGTTTCATACATATGTCTTAAATTGACTGAAGGAAAACTCTTTAGTTACTGTCTACTAAATGGCAAATTTAAACACAGTGATTTTATTATAAGACTCATCAACAGGCTTAATGTGTTTCATCTGTTTTATTCTTTACTGTTTACTAGGTTAAGCTTCCCCAGTGGCTCAGCAGTAAAGAATCCACCTGCAGTGCAGGAGACACAAGAGACAGATTTGACCCCTGGGTGGGAAGATCCCTTAGAGGAGGGCATGACAATTCACTCCAGTGTTCTTTTTTAAAAATTCTTATTTATTTTTAAATGGAAGAATACTTGCTTTACAGAATTGTGTTGCTGCTGCTGCTGCTAAGTCGTTTCAGTCGTGTCTGACTCTGTGTGACCCCATAGACGGCAGCCTACCAGGCTCCCCCATCCCTGGGATTCTCCAGGCAAGAACACTGGACTGGGTTGCCATTTCCTTCTCCAATGTATGCAAGTGAAAAGTGAAAGTGAAGTCGCTCAGTCGTGTCCAACTCTTCGCGACCCCATGGACTGCAGCCCACCAGGCTCCTCCATCCATGGGATTCTCCAGGCAAGAGTACTGGAGTGGGGTGCCATTGCCTTCTCTGGGGCTATAGTCTATAGGGTCTCAAAGAATCAGATAGGACTGCAGTGACTTAGCATGCATGCACACAGGTTAGCTCTAGTGATGTAATCATTTAGCATGTGGTTCTTATATGTTCTTTAATTCTTAAAATACTTTAACTTCTCTGGGTCAGTCCTTTCCTAAACCATCTGGATATCCTTGTTGAGCAATCAGATGTTCATTTTCTGCCCATTCCAATGAGATAGGATATATTTCCTAGAAGGTGTTCTGTCTCCTTGTTTTCTCTTTTTTCTCTCTCTAGAGACAACATCGCTCCTACTAGCTCTTTTTGGGGCACTTTCCTATTATTTTTTTGTACTCCAAGGCTCTTGGAAAGCTCCGTTCTCATCTGTCTGCCCTCCCAGAGATCAATAAGAAGCTTAAGACCTCCCAGACTTGAATGGAGTCTTACTATATAGCATACCTACTTATATTAGAACTTTGGATAAGTAATGAATACTATTTTAGTATATGTCGTCAATATTGGGGGACTATATACTAAGTACTAAAAACCTTTCATTTTTAAGATCTGAAATTCAGATTTAACTGGTGGCTCTGCATTTTTATTTGCTAAATCTTTCAACTCTTTCCTTGCCTCCAACCAACCTCCCAAAAGCAACCACTCAAATCTTTTGACCTAAAAGATGTGGTGTAGCATGTGGTACTTCCTGCTTTTCTGGTTTTAAGGTCTCTTCGAAATTCCTCCAACAGTAGTCTGATGATATTCATCCATAAGTACGGGAATAGGAGAAAGAAACTACTTCCGTTTCATCTTTTCTGGGCTGAACTGATTGAACCATAGTAAATTTCATTGCTATACTCTCCTTTGCCTGTTGTAGATTTCTCTCTACAATCAGATTTCTCGGATTCTTTTTTTTTTTTTTTTGTACTGTCCTCTGTATGTATCCCAGAAACTCCTGGTCTATAAAGAAACTCTGGGTAGAAGGCTGAAAATAAAGATGAAATAGGATCCTGGGCCTGGAGCAGGACTGGGTATGAGCTATGAGGATGGAGGTTATGGAGCCAATGCCACTATTTCTTCCTAAAACTCTGGCTGCTGATGTTTTTCTGGAGATAGCTTAAAACTCTGTAAACTTTAGACTTAAAAACTCTGCCCTTCAAATTGCTGCAAGTCTCTTACCACTCTTTACCAAGTTATGTTAGAATCAATAAATTAAATGTAAATGACTTTATTTTGGAGGTGGGCTGGATTTATATATTACTTGCAGTAAAAGAAGTGATAAAATGAAGTAGCATATAAAGCAGATTAATCTGAAAAATAAAACTGGTTAATTTGAATCTATGTCTAATGGTAAAAACAAAGAGCTATATTTTCAGTGGTTGTAAGTGGTGGTTTCTTTCTCAGAGTAGGGGAAATAAATTTGGAGAGTTTGATAATACTCAGCCTTAAATAGATAGCCATAATAAAGATTTTACACAGCACAAAATCTTTTAAAATATATTAGAAGTCAGAGAGAACTTGTCCTTAATGGATTCTCATGAGGATTATATTTTAATCCATAGAAGTACCCTTCCTTTTTATTTTTCCATATATTCAAATAAAAAGTTTAAATAAACTCCAGTGGGACTACATTATGGGGCCATTTTGATGTCATTATGTTCTGACATTATCTGTGGAAGTAGTTTCTTAAAAAATTTTTATTGGAGTACAGATGATTTACAACTTTGTGTTAGTTTCTGGGGAAGAAGTTTTAGAGTATTTCATTAGATAAATGCCTCGATGAGAGTACAAATAGTTAAAGTGATAATTTAAAATAGTGCAAGGAAATTGAGGTAGAGTTACCCATGATAATGAAAGCTACCTTCGTTTGGAAAAGCAAGTGCTCCTATCAATAAATATAGTTCTGATTTCATAACTGAATTTGTAATAATTGGAATTATATTATTTAAAATGGTGGCAGTATATTTTCTTGGTACCAATCAGCCAGATCTTTAGCTAAAGTCAAGCAGAAAATTGGAATAATTGTTGAGGGATATTTAGATAAAGAAGCTGCCTTTATTTGAGTTAATTATGCCACTAAAATAAAAGAACCAAAGCCAATCATCACTAGATAGCTTTTGCAGAGATGCTGTCTGCCCTTTGCAGAACTTCCATAAAAATGACTGTGTCAATCAGATGCTTGATAAGTTTTAGATATACATCTTAACTTCGGGCCCTTATCTAAAATGGCTGCTTTGTTTTTTTTTTTTTTTTTTTGGTCATTTGTCTATCAGGTACTAACAATTGAACTTGTGTCAACAGAAGAGTTAAAAAAAAATCATTTATAAGTGATATAGCACTCTCAGAACAAGTGAAATACATTGTGTGATAGTCCCTGGCTCTAATTTGAGGCCTAAAACAGTGTTGGTCAGACTTGAAAGTATCTAAGAATCTTTGGGATTACTGCAGACGTGCCTAGGGGATTTTGACATAGTATATTTGGGTTGAGATTTTAGAATTTTAACTTTTAACAGGTATCCTAGACTGCAGATGTCTGTGGTTCAAAGACCATACTTTGGAAACGCTGACTTAATGCTTGCAGTTGTTTTCTACATTGGCCATTCTTCTGCAATTCTCCTTAAACCCTAAACAACATAAGACAGACATGACCTGGCTGCAGCACGTGGGGTCAGAGCACAGAACATCCATCTACTCCCTCGTTTTCTACTCAATTTCATTAACTTAAATAAATATTCATTTGCCAGTGGAGTGAGGATAAGGGTATCTAAGGGAAGAGATGGTAGACCTGAATTTAAAAAAAAAAATGTATATATATATATAGCCATTAAGAAACTTGAAAGCCTTGTAATAATAAAGAAAAGGAATTAATTTTGTTCTTTACTATGTCCCAGGCACTTAGACCAATGCCTATCACTTCACCTATGCTCAAGAAATATTTGTTGACTGTGTAATGAATGAATTACAAAGCAAAGTGCAATTAAGTGATGTAAATATGTGAACAACAATCTAGACGTGGGTGGAGCAGGATAGGAGTCTAGTTGTGAGGTTACTGATGTTTCCAAAATTATGTCATCCCTGTAATTTGCTTCCCTCCAAACCCCACCTCAGGGCTTCCCTGGTGGCTCAGCTGTACAGAATCTGCCTGCCAATGCAGGAGATGCAAGTTTGACCCCTGGGTCAGGAAGATCCCCTGGAGAAGGAAATGGCAACCCACTCCTGTATTCTTGCCTGGGAAATTCCATGGACAGAGGACCCTGGTGGGCTACAGTCCATGGGGTTGCAAAAGAGTGGGACATGACTTAGTGACTGAACAACAGCAAACTCCACCTCTCATACCTCTCATATGACTCACAGAATATGATAATCTTACCAGCTCATAGAATTTTTAGTGAGACTTTTCTGAGCTAGAGGTCCAGTGGACACTGTGGAAGAGGAGGTTGGCAATGAGTAGAGCTGTGGCTAAATCTCAGGTCTAACGGTGAGTGGCTCACGGAGTGGCTGCTGTTCTGTCACTCAGCTGTGTTCAACTCTTTGTGACCCTGGGGACTGTAACCCCCAGGCTCCTCTGTTCACAGGGCTCTCCAGGCAAGAATACTGGAGTGGGTTGCCATTTCCTTCTCCAACCACGTGACAGAGTGTCCTAATTTCTCCATTTCAGTGGATTAGCAGGGACAATGCAACCTCCCTGATTCACAGAGATGGTAGATGAAAACTGAGAGCATAACTAGGGAGGTACTTCACATTCGAGAGGGAGAATAAAATGAGATATAAAATTCTGAGTTCCTGGGATGCCTTTGTTACTCACTACATACACTTTTCTCAGAGCAGGACTTATTCAAAATTGTAGCTCAGGTGACCCCTTCCCTCATTGTCCTCCATGAATTGCTCTAGCTACTCAAAGCTTTCCCATTATATTACTTTCTCTTTCTGAGAAATTCTACTCTCCTCTTCTCCCCTCCTCTTAAAATCCATTCTGTTGAAGCAATGTTTTTATCTATGGTTGATTAATTATATGACAGTTTTAATAATTAATCATATCTTAGTAGGTTACTTTGCTTACATGCTTGTGTGCTAAGTTGCTTCAGTCATGCCTGACTCTGTGTGACCATGTGGACTGCAACCCTCCAGGCTCCTCTGTCCATGGGATTCTCTAGGCAAGAATCCTGGAGTGGGTTGTCATGCCCTCCTCTAGGGGATCTTCCCAACCAGGGATTGAAACTGCATCTCTTAAGTCTCGTCTCCTGCATTGGCAGGCAGGCTCTTTACAAGTGCCACTTGGGAAGCCTCACTTCACTTACATTCTTATATTTTAATAAAGTTGTATTCATAAAAATAATTTTAATTATAGAAATTTTTGGTACTATGGCAAATAAAGGGAATACATTTCTATAGGTAGGCCTCTTTAGTCCTCTGAAATTATATAGTTTATTCATTCACTTAAAAAAATATGTGCGACTAACTCTGTGTCAGACTCTCTTAGGAGCTGGGGATGTAGCTAGATAAATCAGTTCTGGCTCTCATGGAGCTTACATCCAATAAAGATGAAAATGAAAGTCAGTCAGTCATGTCTGACTCTTTGTGACCCCATGGACTATACAGTCCATGGAATTCTCCAGGCCAGAATATTGGAGTGGGTAGCCGTTCCCTTCTCCAGAAGATCTTTTCAACCCAGGGATCAAACTCAGGTCTCCCACATTGCAGGCAGATTCTTTACCATCTGAACCACTAGGGAAGATAAAGAATACTAGAGTGGGTAGGCCTATCCCTTCTCCACCAGATCTTCCCAAACCCAGAAATTGAACCGGGGTCTCCTGCATTGCAGGTGAATTCTTTACCAGCTGAGTTACCAGCTGCTGCTGCTGCGAAGTTGCTTCAGTTGTGTCCAACTCTGTGCGACCCCATAGAGGGCAGCCCACCAGGCTCCGCCATCCCTGGGATTCTCCAGGCAAGAATACTGGAGTGGGTTGCCATTTCCTTCTCCAGTGCATGAAAGTGAAAAGTGAAAGTGAAGTCGCTCAGTCGTGTCTGACTCTTCACAACCCCATGGACTGCAGCCCACCAGGCTCCTCTGTCCATGGGATTTTCCAAGCAAGAGTACTGGAGTGGGGTGCCATCGCCTTCTCCGGAGTTACCAGGGAAGCCCCCAAATAAACAAAATATCAGCCAGCAACCATACTCTACAGAATTTAGACAGAATGGTGTGATAGAGAATGGCAGAGTGCTTATTTTAGGCTGCGCACTCAGGAAAACCTGTCTGAAAACCTGACTTTTCAACTCAGATCTGAACAACACGGAGAAGCCAATCAGGTGGAGATCAGAGTGAAGAGGATCTCAGAAGAGAATGCTGTAACAGTATACTGTCCTAAGGCAGAAATGTGCTTGATGGGCAGGCAGGCTGAGGAAACAGAAAAGCTGTAGGGGAGAGTGATATGAGATCAAGATAATCAGGCCACAAGATGTACAGGGCTGTGTAAAGTGGGTGAGAAGTTTGGATTTTATTTAAGTGCAGTGCAAAGTCATTGGCAATTGTTCAGCTGGAGGGTGTGTTTTATTTTTGAAAACCCACTCTGGCTGCTGTGGGGAGAATGGCTTGTGGGAGGTGCAGAGATGAAGCTGAGAGACAGGCTGTGAGGCTGCTGCACCATCTGGGTGAAAGATGATGGTGACTTTAGTAGAATGAAAAGAAATGGTTGGATTTATTGTGTGATTATTTGGTAATACAGTTAATGGAACTTGTTTATGAATTAAATGTGGGAGTTGAGGAAAAGAGAATAACATTTACTGTGCCTTCATACGATACTATTTCCATCTACAATAATGGTAATTTTGGGAGATAATGTAAATTCTTTGGTGATTTTGGTTACTTTTTTGTTATGTGTGTTCTGTTGCTCAGTTGTGACTGTCTCTTCTGTGACCCCATGGATTGTAGCTCACCAGGCTCCTCTGTCCGTGGGATTTTCCAGGCAAGAATATTAGAGCGGGCTGCCATTTCCTCCTCCAGGGGATCTTCCTAACTCAGGATCAAACCTACATCTCCTGCATTGGTGGGCAGATTCTTCGCCACTGCGCCCCCTGGGAATTTTTCCAACTGGGCATTGTATTAGTCTTCTTTGGCTGAAATTACAAAATACCATACACTGGGTGACTTGGACATGTGTTTCTTATAGTTCTGGAGGCTGGGAAGTCTAAGATGAAGATGCCAGCTGATCCAGGTCTTGGTGAGAGCGCTCTCCTTGGCTTGCAGGTGGCCTCCTTCTCTCTCTTCTACTTCTTATAAAATGATAACACTATCATGAGGTCCTCACCCTCATGACCTCATCTAACCCTAACTACTTCCCAAAGCCCAATCTCCAAATACCATCACACTGTGGGTTAGAAAGAACTTCATAGGAATTTTGAGAGTAGTCCACAGCTAGCATCATAAAGATAATCAAAACGGGGTATGTCTCAGTCAAATCGAAACTCCTGGCCAATTTTTCTTGATAAATTACAAGCAAAGGTTGTGCTAGAGTACATGAGCAAGATTGCTCTGTTTGTTGTTTTCTATTGTATGTCTTCTTACCTAATGTTATTTAAATCAGGTAGATTACCTCTGAGAACTCTCCAATCTGAGATACATGATTTCATGAAATTTCTGTCACCAGAAATATAAATTACTTTTATAGATTATTGACATTATTCGGATTTACTTTTATAGATTATTGACATTATTCGGATTTAACATGGTGAAAAATTTTTGACAGTTAGGGAAAGAGGAGAAAGTGCTCACAGGATACGATATGAACCCCGTGGTTGCTGAATTCTGCCTTTGTGATATTGCATAACTTGCCCAGAACTTATGACATATTGTACAAAATAGCCCTCGCTTCTAAAATCTTTTCTAACCTAAAATAGATAGAAACAATGAAGGTCAGATAAAGACCCTGCAGCCTGATTTCCCCTTCTGTATCTGCCAAATCTTCAGCTGGTAATAGATGACTGTGCAGAGGCACAGGCTTCTTATGCTTTTCTCTCCTCTGCCATCAGGGAAAAAGATCAGCTCAGATCAACGAAGCAGAGCTGAAGGTCAGAGCAGAATGATGAAAAAGATGGTCAGAAAGAAGGAACCAGATTTCAGTTGGATGTTATCAAAATAGCAGTCAGCTGACAAGCACCCTTTTATATTTAAGGAACTTTGTAGGAACCGGTAATGATGCCATTAGTAATTTTTAGACCAGAAATCTTCATGTCAATATGCAGTATTTGTTCACTGAGTAAGATGCTGGGATTAATATGTTTAGAGTGTAGTCAAAAATTCACACATTAGTCATGCATTGTCAGTTTTTCACGTCCCTGCTTCTTCAAGTCTCAGCTGTTTCCTGCTTCTGAGTCCCGTACCAGCTCTATCTGTAGTCTCAAGAAATGGTGCAATGCAGAGATGTTTCTTGGCAATGGTTCAACTTTCCTTTGATCTTAAATTGAAAGAGAAAGTAAAATTTTCTTGTCCCAGCGCCTGGAATTATATAGTGTTCAAATATTTCATGGAACAGGGTGTGATTGGAGGACTGGGAAGAAGCTGTTCTAAAGCTAGTTGGAAAACTAGGAAAAAATAAACTAGGAGAAACGAACCAAAACAAAACTGGAAGCAACTCTCTGACTTGGAAAGGAAAAAGAGTAGGGAATGAAGATGGAATCCATCCTTCCAACTAGAGCGGGCTGTGTGGACCACTGAAAGAGAAGCATGGCTGAGATACAGCTGACAGAAACACAAAACCCGGGAGGCAGCAGAACTGGCCATAAAAATGACGTGTAAAAGAACCATTCTTCTCATCTCCAGCTGTCTAAACCAAGGCCAGGATCACAAGGAAGGAGAAAAGAGGGATATATCAGTTTGTCATATCAACGACTGACAAGTATATTTTGTGTTTCTTTCAGTTAACCTTATTAATATTTTTCAGTGTCAGAAGTTCTTAAAAGAATATTTGTGAATGTGAATGTGAATACCGTTGGACTTCGTGTAACGAGTTGTTAGTCACTAAGTTGTGTCCGATTCTTTTGTGAGCCCATGGACTACAGCCCGCCAGGCTCCTCTGTCCATGGAATTCTCCAGGCAAGACTATTGGAGGGGGTTGCCATTCCCTTCTCTAGGGGATCTTCCTGACCCAGTGATGGAACCCCCATCTCCTGCATTGCAGGTGGACTATTTACCACTGAGTCACCATGGAAGCCCTTAGTGTAATGAGTATTTCTTGTCAATAATACATGTTAAATGCAGTATTTCCTAAGAGTCCATCCGCAGCCGTTTGCTTTATGCATTCCCCAGGTAACAACCGGAGAAGGCAATGGCACCCCACTCCAGTACTCTTGCCTGGAAAATCCCATGGACGGCGGAGCCTGGTAGGCTGTAGTCCATGGGGTCACGAAGAGTTGGACAGGACTGAACGACTTCACTTTCGCTTTTCACTTTCATGCATTGGAGAAAGAAATGGCAACCTACTCCAGTGTTCTTGCCTGGAGAATCCCAGGGATGGGGGAGCCTGGTGCACTGCCGTCTATGGGGTCGCACAGAGTCGGACACGACTGAAGCGACTTAGCAGCAGCAGCAGCAGCCTGTAACAACATTTGCCCATGACTTCAGCTGTTACTTATTGTGTTTGTCCCAGAGAAGTCAAAGATCTTTATTTTTTCAGTTTTCCTGAGGTATCATTGACAAATAAAGTTGTATTATGTTTAAAGTACACAATGTAATGATTTGATATACATATAAAGTGTGAAAGAATTCCCTTTATTGAATTAACACTTAAATCACCTCACATATTTGCTTTATTTGTGTGTATGTGTGTGTGAGAGAACATGGAGTTCTACTCTCTCAGCAAATTTCAATACACAATACAGTGTTATCACCTGTAATTAACATGGTATATATTAGACCCTCAGACTTTATTCATCTTATAGCTGAAGGTTTATACTCTTTTATCAATCTCTATTTCTCTCCATAATCAGCCCCTAGAAACCGTGATTCTATTCACTTTCTGTGGGCCTGATTTTTTTTTCATTTTATGCATAAATGATATCATGCAATATTTGTCTTTCTCTGTCTGGATTTTTTCACTTAGGATAATGCCCTCCAGTTTCATTCATGTTGTTGCAAGTGACAGGATTTACCTTTTTAATGACTGAATAATATTTCATTATCTATCTATACCACATTTTCTTGATCCATTCACCCATTGAAAGACACTTGGTTGTTTAAAATATTCCTTGGATATTGTCAAAATGTTATGATGAACAGAATATAACAGATATCTTTTCAAGATCCTGATTTCATTCATTTAGACATATACCCAGAGCTGGGATTGCTGGATCATACAGTAATTCTATTTTTAATTTCTTGAGGAAGTGCTACAGTTTTCCATAATGGCTATATCAGCTTATATATTGCCTCCAACAGTGCACAAGGGCTGTGCCTTTTTGCATCCTTGCCAGGATATTATCTCTTGTCTTTTTAATAATAAACATTCTAATAGATGTGATATGATATCTCGTTGTGGTTTAGATTTCAATTTCTCTGATAACTAGTGTCCTTGAACACCTTTTCATGTACCTGTTGGCCATTTGAATGCTTTTGGAAAATGCCTGTCAGGTTCTTTGACCATTTTTAAACTGGGTTATTTATTTTTGTTGTTGAGTTGTATGAGTTCCTTATATGTTTTGGATAGTAACCCCTATCAGATATGTGGTTTGAAAATATTTTATCCCATTCCATAGGTGCCTTTTCATTTGGTTGATGGTTTACTTTGCTGAGCGGAAGGTTTCAGTTTGATGCAGTCCTACTCATTTATTTTTGCATTCGTTGTTCTTGTTTTTGGTATCAAATCCAAAAAATTCATCACCAAGATCAATGTCAGGAGGCTTACTCCCTGTGTTTTCTTATAGGATTTTTATGGTTTCAGATTTCAATACAAGTCTTTTAATCTTTTTTTTGAGTTGATTTTTGTGTGGTGTGCTATAGTGGTCCAGCTTCATTCTTTTGCATGTGGCTGTTGTTTTTTCCATCACCATATATTGAAGGGACTGTTCCTTTCCTCTTGTGTATTATTGGCTCCTTTGTTGAAAATTAAATGACCATCTATGCATGGGATTTTTTTCTGGACTCTATTCTATTCCATTTATCTATGTGTCTGTTTTTATGCCAATAACATACTGTTATGATTACTATAGCCATATTCTGTAGTTTGAAATAAAAAACTGTGATGTCTCTAGCTTTGTTCTTTTTCAAAGATTGCTTTGGCTATTCAGAGTCATTGTGGTTCTACACAAATTTTAGGATTGTTTTTCTATTAAATATTTATGTGAAAAATGCCATTGACATTTTGATTGGGGTTGCACTAAATTTGTATCTCACTTTGGCTAATGTGGACGTTTTCACAATACTAATTCTTTTGACTCATGAATATGGAATGTCTTTCCATTCATTTGTGTCTCTTCAATTTCTTTCATTAAGGCCTTTCAGTTTCCAGTGTACAGATCTTTCACCTCCTTGTTTAAATTTGTTCCTGCATGTATGCTCAGTCAGTTCAATCACGTCCTACTCTTTGTGAACCTATGGACTGTAGCCCTCCAGGCTCCTCTTCCCATGCGATTCTCTAGGCAAGAATACTGGAGTGGGTTGCTATACCCTCCTCTAGGGGATCTTCCCCACCCAGGGATTGAATCCATGTCTCCTGCATTTCTTTCATTTTAGGCGAATTCTTCACCCACTGAGCGATAAGCTGCTGCTGCTGCTGCTGCTGCTGCTGCTAAGTTGCGTCAGTCATGTCTGACTCTGTGCGACCCCATAGATGGCAGCTCACCAGGCTCCTCTGTCCCTGGGATTCTCCAGGCAAGAATACTGGAGTGGGTTGCCATTTCCTTCTCCAATGCATGAAAGTGAGAAGTGAAAGTGAAGTCACTCAATTGTGTCCAACTCTTCACGACCCCATGGACTGTAGCCCATTAGGCTCCTCCGTCTATGGGATTTTCCTGTCAAAAATACTGGACTGAGTGACATGGGAAGCCCCAAATTTATTCTTAAGTAATTTTATTCTTCTTGATGCTATTGTAAGTGAGATTGTTTCTTAATTTCTATTTCTGATAGTTAATTGTTAGTGTAATGAAATGTAACAGATTTTCAATATTGATTTTGTATCCTGCAACTTTACTGAATTTGTATATTAGTTTTAACAGGATTTTGTTGTTGTTGAATATTTAGAGTTTTCTATATATAGTATCATGTCATCTGCAAACAGAGACAGTTTAAATTCTTCCTCTTAGATTTGGATGCCTTTTATTTCTTTGTTTTGCCTGGTTGTTCTGGCTAGGTATTCTAGTACTAATATTGAAAAAAAAAATGGTAAGACTGGAAATCCTTGACTTGTTCCTGATCTTGAGGAAGTTTTCAGCTTTTCACCATTGAGTATGATGTTGGATATGGGCTTGTTGAATACAGCTTTAATTATGTTGAGTTATGTTCCTTCTATCAATATAGTCAGCTTGTTGAGAGTTTTGCTAAAATCATAAAAGCATGTTAAATTTTGTCAAATGCTTTTCTGCATCCATTGAAATTATCATACAATTTTTATCCTTCATTTTGTTAACATAGTGTATCATATTGATTGATTTGTGGGTGTTGAACTGTCCTTTCATCCCCAGAACAAACCTCATTTGATCGTGGTGTATGATCTTTTTAATGTACTGCTGAATTTTGCTTGCTAACATTTTGTTGAGAATTTTTGCATCTATGTCATTTGGGATTTTGCTATTTTTTGGTAGTGTCATTTGACTATTTTTTGGTAGTGTCTTTGTCTGGCTTTGGTATAAGGGTAATTCTGGCCTCATAAAATGAGTCTGGAAGTGTTCCCTTCTCTTCTATTTTTTGGAAGAGTTTGAGAAGGATTGGTATTCTTTTTTAAATGTTTGGTAGAATTAACAGTGAAGCCATCTGGTCCTAGACTTTTGTTTATCTGGGAGTTTTTGATTATTGATTCAATCTGCTTATTAGTAATTGATCTGTTCGGATTTTCTGTTTCTTCATGGTTCAGTCTTGGTAGATTTTATGTTCCTAGGAATTTATCCATCCCTTCTAGGTTGTCTAATTTGTTAGCATGTAATTTTTTATGGTAGTTTCTTATAATCCTCACTATTTTTGAATTATTAGTTATAATGTTTCCTCCTTTTATTTGCATATTTTCTCTCTATGTGTCTTTAAGTGCAGGTTTATCAATTTTATTTATGTTTAAAAAATGATTTTTTCTTTCATTGATCTTTTTAATTGTCTTTTGAGTCTCTATTTCATTTACTTCTGCTGTGACTTTCTTTTTCCTACTCACTTGGGCTTAGTTTGTCCTTGAGGTGTTTAGTTAGGGTGTTCATTTGAAATCTTTATTTTTTTTTTTTTAAATTGTGGGCATTTATCGCTTCCCTCTTAGAACTCCTTTTGCAGAATTACATAGGTTTTGGTTCATGGGGTTTCCATTTGCATTAGTTTCAAGATATAATATTATTTACTTTTTGATTTTTTCAGGAACATGTTAAATCACCACATATTTGTCAATTTTCCAGGTTTTTTCTTGCAATTGTTTTTTAGTTTCATACTGTTGTGGTCAAAAAGGTGCTTGATATGATTTCAGTATACTTCAATTTTTAAAGACATATTTGTGATTTAATTTATGATCTGTCCTGGAGAATGTTCCATGTACCTTGAGGAGACTGTGTACTCTACTGCTATTGTTATCGAATGTTCTATGTATGTCTGTTAGGTTTATTTGATGAGATTTATCACCCACCTCAAACAGTCTATTAGTTATAATCCTAACTCCTGGCAATCAATGCCTGTTTTGTTATGAATTTATGAAACAGTGACTTTCACCCATCTCATCTCTCTCCATGCCTGAGGTCTGGCCCACCTCACTTCACCTACTCTCCTTGGCTGTTAGAAATTTGAAGAATGATAGTATCACCTCCTTGACTGACTAATGACCAGGGGTACTTTGGTGACAAGACTTCGATTCTGCAGACCTATGACTTAACTCAAACCAAGATGCTGTGTGAGATATGGGGGTCAGGGACTATAGACTATAAACCTAGTATCTGAGCATTAGCATCTAAGTGCTCTCTCTTCTTTGAATTGCTGGTTTGAAACAGCAAAAGGCAGTAAAAGATGAATAACGCCTGAATCCACCATAAGCTAGAACCCATTCTTCAACACATATAGTATTTACATATTTAAGCTATAATCATTGACCTTTTAATAATAACAATAAATATCTTAAAGTATTTAAATTTCAGAAGTTCTTTAGAGTGGTCTGAATGGAGAAGGAGCTGATCACATATTAATATTTGAATCTAATGTATTTAGTGCCTGGCTGTGAACTAAAACAATTGCTTCTTTCACATTTCCACTTGGATGCTCCACAGGCATTTCACAATCATATTGTGTAAAAATAACTTGATCACAGAGTAATGCAGCATTGTGTATCATCTTAGATGTTGGTCTCTTACATATCCTTTGATATCCAACATTACATCCAATAAATCACTGACTTTAAATGATTTCTTCATAATATTTTTTGGAGGTTCCCTTACCATTTGCTACCTCAGGCTCTCCAATTTCCATTTCCATGGCTTAGTTCAGTTCTTGCTCATATTATCTCAGCAATTTTCTATTTGGCCTCCAGCATAATCTTTGTTTCAATGAGTTTGTCTGATAGTTGGCATTATGACATACTAAAGAACACTGAAATATTCATGTACATTTTATTCTTACAGCAATCATTGCTCAAGAACAAATACCAATATTTTGTTAATAATTCTTCTAATCATATATATATATATGTTTGTATACATTACATGGGCTCTATGGAATATATTGGTGTATTTGTTAACTTGCATTAAATTTTTGCATATTTATATTAAGTTAAATAAAAATTTCATATTGGAGCCTGAACACATGCGTAAGTGGTTGAAGCCATAATTTTAAGGGAAGATAAAAACTATGACTACAGTTGAATTTTACATGATACTTAGACATATTTTTGTAATGCTAGCTTCACTGTATATCATAATTTAAAATAGTATACCAGTAATTTCTCATATTCATGCCATTTGTTTACAACATAAGGATGATATTTAGTAGTTAAAATGTTATAATTACTATATTTACTATGTAATTACTATAATTACACCTATTCCTCAAAAACTTTTCAATCTTTTAAAACTTCTAAATCTTAAAAAGTTTTCTCTGAGTTGTTCAGTGATTCAGTCATGTCTGGCTCTTTGTGACCCCATGGACTGCAGCACACCAGGCTTACCTGTCCTTCATCATTTCCTGGAGTTTGCTCAAACTCATGTCCATTGAGTTGGTGATGCCACTCAACCATCTCATTCTCCGTCGTCCCCTTCTCCTCTTGTCTTCAATCTTTCCCAGTACCAGGGTCTTTTCCAAGGAGTCAGCTGTTTGCCTCAGGTGGTCAAAGTATTGGAGCTTGAGCTCAGCATCAGCCCTTCCAATGAATATTCAGGACTGATTTCCTTTAGGATTGACAGGTTTGGTCTCCTTGCAGTCCAGTGGACTCTCAAGAGTCTTCTCCAGCACCGCAGTTCAAAGGCATCAGTTCTTTGGTGCTCAGCATTTTTTAATTGTCCTTTGGGAGTGTAGCATATAATCTTTAGGTAAACATTCTGTAAATACAGAATCCACATGCAGGATTCAGAATGATCATCCACTATATATACTGCCTCATGTAAGAAAAACTTAGGTAGTGATTTCTCTGTGTGAGATATCTTCTATGTATATCCCCAGTTGTTTTATTCTTCACTTGTCTTTATCCTGGTTTTTTTTTTTTTTTGCCCTGTGAGGCAACCTGTATAGACCATGGGCTCCCCTGTCTTCTAGCTTCCTATTGGATTTGGCTACTCGTAGTCACATTTGGAGATGGAAACAGTGAGAGTGAGGTTAGGAAATTATATCAAGTGGTTCCTCTTGGTCAGTTTTCCTTTGATTGCGAGGAGCATTTTGCTACTGCCTTCTCTATAGGCTGCCTTCTCTATATTACGGTCTCCTTCTGGGCTCTGATAAATGCTTCTTCTTATCTCTTTGGGCTTCAGGACTGTAAAAGTGTTTGTGTGTGTGGTGTGTGTGGTGTGTGGTGTGTGTGTGTATGTGTGTGTGTGTGCTTTAAGGGCCCTTTACAAATCATCCTTGAATTTTCCTCAGTTGACTATGTTATCTCTTTTTTGTTGAGACTTTGATAGCTAAGTTACCTACTATTTTGGAATGTTCAGATTCAAAGAAATATGTTAGTCAGTACATGATTGTCTTAGCTCTTGGTGATTGGTTTGATAAGAAACCCCTTTTGCTGATTGACTAAAATCTCAATAATTTGCATGGTGTCAAAATGAAGACAATAAATAATCACTCACAGGCATCTCAGAAACCACAGGTCTATAGCAAAAGCAGAAATCTCAACGAAGTTTCAATTTGCTCCTCATATCCTAGACCTCTTGAAGTTAAGTGTGGCTGTGAGATTTGTTCTGGCCAATGAAATGTGAACCTTTGTTTTCCAGCAAAAACCCATGAATAATTCTTATCTCTCTCTTTGCCTTTAGCAACTGAAGGAGCATTGTGATTCAATTAATGCACCTACCACTTGGTGGAACCACTATCATCCTGGGTCTTTAGGGACCATGTAGTGGAGAAGGCAATGGCGATGCACTCCAGTATTCTTGCCTGGAAAATCCCATGGACAGAGGAGCCTGGTAGGCTGCAGTCCATGGGGTCACTAGGAGTCGGACACGACTGAGCAACTTCACTTTGACTTTTCACTTTCCTTCATTGGAGAAGGAAATGGCAACCCACTCCAGTGTTCTTGCCTGGAGAATCCCAGGAACAAGGGAGCCTGGTGGGCTGCTGTCTATGGGGTCACACAGAGTTGGACAAGACTGAAGCAACTTAGCAGCAGCAGCAGCAGCAGCAGCAGTGCATAGCCTCACTCCTGAACATTGACCTTATAGGCTGAGTGGGAAATACATCTTTGTTATGACAAGTCCCTGAGATTTTGTAGTTATTATTACCATAGCAGAATGTATCCTACCGTAATTCAAGAGCCACAGGACAACCCTCAAGAACCGTTACCTTAATCTGCTTCTCTCCAGGCTTTTCAGTGTCAGTAAGCAGCACCATATCACATTCATAAACTAAGAAATTTTATTGATTCTTCTCCTTATACAATGTAATGTAACCTCCTTATACAATATAATATAACCTTATATAATGTAACCTCCAGATACAATCCATTGGCGTGTCATGTGTGCTCTACCACCAAGGTGTGCACAGTCATACTCAGTTGTGTCCAACTCTTTGAGACCCCATGGACTGTAGCCCGCTAAGCTCCTCTGTCCATGGGGTTTCCTAGGCAAGAGTACTGGAGGGGGTTGTCATTTTCTTCTCCGGAGCACCTCCAGATACAATCTATTGGCAATTCATGTGTGCTCTACCACCAAGGTGTATGACCGGTCTATTTCTGATGATCTTTTTTTTCTAAATGCTAGACCAGGATGCCATTGCTTTCCTGAATTGCTGCAATAACTTTGCAACTAGTTACCTTCTTTCTACTTTTGCAGCCTTATGATCTACTACCAGCACAGCAGCCAAAAAGATCCTTTAAAAATGTAAATTAGATGTTTCTTTCCTTCTTTACAGAGAAGGCAATGGCACCCACTCCAGTACCCTTGCCTGGAAAATCCCATGGATGGAGGAGCCTGGTGGGCTGCAGTCCATGGGGTAGCAAAGAGTTGGACATGACTGAGTGACTTCACTTTCACTTTTCACTTGCATGCATTGGAGAAGGAAATGGCAACCCACTCCAGTGTTCTTGCCTGGAGAATCCCAGGGACGGGGGAGCCTGGTGGGCTGCTGTCTATGGGGTCACACAGAGTCGGACACGACTGAAGTGACTTAGCATAGCATAGCATTCCTTCTTTAAACCATCAAGTACATCTTCATCCTCCCATTGTGCTTAAAAATACCTGTCCAGTCTAAAGCTGTGCTCCTAACCCAGACCAGTCACTATCACAGTGCCCTCCAGTTTTTTCAGAGCACAAACACTAACTGAAATTCTTTTAAATGTGTTTGTTTACCAGTTTATCTTTTGTCTTCTAGTTTAATGTAAATTTTTCTGTTTGGTTTATTTCTGTATTCCTAGTAGCTAAAATATGTACTTGATACAGAGTTGGGACTCACTAAATATTTGTAGAAAGAGTGATAAATTATAAGGGAAAATGGTCTAGTGCATGTTTACTAAACTTAATGTTCTATTTCTTTTTTTCTCTTTTATTTTCTGTTCTGCTTTTTCTTTCAAATTTATAACTAGAAAATTAAAGTCTACCACAGTCAAACTCCAGGCCCTAGGAAAGATTTAATGCAATTTCACATTAGCCAGAAAGAGAGCATAAATGAAGTGAAACATTTTGTTGCATCATTATTCGAAGAAAGCTTGTAAGAATACAATCCCCACATGAGGCTATTTTTGTGTCAATTATTGCTGCAAGAATATAAAGTTCTATTGTAGTCTGTGAATATCCTTAAAATGGCCAACAGTTCCAAATTTATTAAGGATTCTATTCTATACAATCAGCTTAAATATCCACACTATCTTTGAAAATCTTGCAGTGGTATAGAGAGTTTTATAGGGTTGTTTGTTATCATGGTGATAGAGCTGAAATCTGGAAGCTTTGTGCTAGTTCTGCAGGATAATGGAGGTCCCCTGGACGCTGTATTTTAGGTCTTTCAAGAGGAGTGGCTCATTTTTATCCAAAGCATAACTCAAGTACTTCCCTAGAATACCAGTCATTTGCTAAACAACTAATTTATCTCTTTACTTAGTTAAGAAAATTTTTCAACTGCCTTACAGGATAGACTGCTGAACTATATACACCTTTGTGGAAAATTTATATTAACATTTTCCTTTCACAGTTGGTCTCTCAAAATGTATTCTTCCCTGTGTCATACATATTACATATAATTAGGGAATTACTATCTTGATTTGTATATGTTAAGCTTTTATGATATGTTTAAATTTCCTGAGGATAAAATGTATCTCTCAAAGTTCTCCAATGAGATGTGAAACATGATGATTTTACTTTCTTATGCCTCAATACAACAGGAGACGTCTGCCTTTCCTTGTTAAACTGTGCAAGTACCTTATAGATGGTTTCATAATGTACTCTAAGGATAGAGGTTGCTTATTGGGTCCAATTTTGCATGGTCTGTTTCCAATAAAATATGGAAACAGCTATTTATCTTGAAGAATGAACCAGTAGGGAAACAAATGCCTTAAAAGGCAAAAATGTGCTATTACCCGAAGAACCCACATTTAGAAGCTCTCTTAAGGCTCTTTAGGCTAAATGGCCTGTTTTATGTTTTAGATTAAATTTGAGGAATGTTCTTCCCATACCCGTAATACAAAAGATAAATAGAATCATTAGAATCCAGTTACAATAATTAATTTAGTAGTACCTAGGTATAGGTGTCCATTAGTTGTAACTGAAATTAGGGTGGATAATGCAATAAGATGCTAACTCTTTAGAAGAAATTTAGAAAGAAAGCAGACAGTACACACCCACACACACACCCCCCCCCACACACACACACCCACACACACCCACACCCCCACACACACACACACACCCTGTACGTGGATGTATGCAAACACCAAGGAGATGGCTTAAAGAGATAATAGAGTCACTAAAGTGTATGTGGCATCTGTAGATTATATATGCTTAAGTTTATTTATTTGTCCTTTAAACTTTGTCCTACCCCCAATCCCTCAAATAAAGAGAATCATACTTAACATTAGGTTTGAATTTACCTAAATGGAACTTTCAGAAAAATCCCTCTGAATATTCTCTAATGACTTGTTTTGGGGGATAAGTGTATACCAATTATATGGCCCCTCTTTTCCTTTAAAATGAATGGCAAGTATTTTATAAGACAAACAGAATAAATGTAAACATTTCCTAAGGCTCTCAGTTTTTGAAAAGACATATCCCAAACTAGTACAATACTGAAATTTCTTTTGCTTAAACCAGTTAAAACTTAAAAAAAAATTATATCTTTTATTTTCACCAACCTCTGTCATCAAGATTAATTATCATTACTTTGCAAAAATTCCATTTTTGTGATATTTAGAATGTGTATATCAAGAGAAAATTAGCATAATTGATAAACTGTTAAGTTCTGAATTTCTTATGGGTAATATCTATTTTTTATAGGATCTATTACATAATTTTTCACTGTGGAATAAGAAGGAAAGGCAAAATGTGTTTTTCAAACAATTGTCTTTAAAATGGAAGGTCATAAATTACTAAAGCAGACACTGCAGTTTGGAGGCTAAAAAGAATTTTTGATGTGAAATATGATCTAGCCACACTAAAGCCCTGGGTAACTGAGAGGTCATTAAAATGTTTTCTTGTCTGAAATTTCTCTACTGAATGTAAAAACACATTTTGAACAGCTGGTCATCTCTGCTTGAACATCTGTCTTAGCACCTCAGATTCAGTGCCTTCAAAATTCTATATGAACTTGCATGTAGTAGAGGCTCAAAAATATTTTTTGAATGAATGTATCATGCTCAGATTTTCTGAATTTATTATAAAATTGCTGTTAAAACCTCAAAATCTTAATCACCTCCCTTTCCTTCCATTGTTAGTCAGTTTCATAGGTCTGCCGTCATTACTTCTTCAGTATCTCTTAACTCCAGAGTGTATACTCATAACAAAAGCATTATGGTTCTTGCCACCGTGGAGCTTGGCTTTTGTGAGGGAAACCTGCAGTCTCGTAACTGTTCTCTTGGCACTGGTCTGTGGTGTCTTTGCTTAGTTCTTGGCATCCAGTGTTTCTCTACTCCATCTTATTAATCTTAAAAGTACAGGACATTATCTTTCTGTGTAATACTTTAAACAGCTCCCATTGTTTGTTACCAACTAACTTGGAATTCCTTTGGTTTGCTGTACCTATAGTCTGGCCCCACTAGCTCTGTTTACTAACTTTTCTCTTCGACTATATTTTGCAGCCAAACTAGGCTTCTCTCCAGTCCTCTAACATTTTCCCACTTCTGTACCACTTACTTTCTTCTCTCCCTGGAATGATTTTCTCTCCTATGTCTGCTTGTTAAAACCCTACCCATCTTTCAACGCAAATTCTGCTACTCTCTCGATATCTTCAAACAGAAATATTTTCTCTGTTCTTTAAACTCTCATAGAAATTTCTTTGTGCCTCTCTTCCTACACCAAAAGTTTTGACACTAGCCTGTAGTCTTAGTGTTGTTTACTATGTCTTGAGTACATTGTACCTGCTTAAGTATATTGCTTTAGTCTTCACAGCCGTTAGCATAATAACTTGCACACAACAAGATGAATAAATGAAGGACTGACCAGGCTAATTAACTGGCAATATTTTATGTACTGTGTAGGAGGGTCTATGATCTAATCTAATGTAATTTAATTACATCTTAACTATGAAATTTGATTAAGTCATTTGGATTAGCATAAATGACATCGTTTATTTCAAAAAGTTATATTTAGAAAAGACAGAGTCTTAGCAACTGATCAACTTGTGGGCAACTCACTTAGCTTCTTTGTGCATTATGGCAATGTATTGATACTTTTTAGGCATACTAAACATCAACTAAACTAAAATAAATATTTAAATTTGATGTCAAATCAGAGGAGCAAATTAGAATATTTTTTTCTGATAGGGGATTCTGTAGATGACAGATAGCTATTTATAAACACACCTTCAAATCATATTCTCAGAATTGTTCAGGTTGAAAGTACCTGCTGGTGGTTTGGTAATTCAGGTTTCTCTCAAGTTTGCCCTTTCCATCTTTCCAGTTTCGTTTGCTTTGACAAGTTTAAGCTGTTAGATACTTTAAATGCCTTTACAAAAAGAATCTGAAGGGACATGTTGGGGAATATTGAATCACATAATTTCCAGAATTGTCCAGAATTCATGCTGTCTTCGGGTGATGGAGACAGTATTGTGCCTGGCCTTAGAAAGAAGATCTTGAACATGAAAGGTGCTGCCAAAGAAAGATGAGTCGCTGGGGAGGTCTAGCCCTACGAGCAGGCATAGTGCATGCCATGAGACAAGCTGTAATTGTGACTGCTTTCCAATAAACCTTGATCAGTTCGGTCATTTGGTGGCCCCTTCCCTGTGGAAACACACATGATTTTTATAACAGACATTTACAACATGTGATTCACTCTGCCTTTATAAACTGTTTGGCCAAACACCACTGTTCCATAAAGTGAGAGATACAGCATTGCTTGATGAGATATATTTCTTATTGTGTTTTGTAATTTTAATAACAATTCATTTCATAGAAAGATCCCTTGGTTCTCCTAGAAACAATGCTGAAACAAATGCTCATGTCATTGTCAGAATGCTTTCCTGCCCTCAGAGACTGAATAATTCATTTCGGTGAATTTGCTTCCACACACTTAGGGAGGGTATGATTCAAGCTAACTCCCCAAGCAGACTTCTGCCCAGATGTAAGCACATGATGCCAAAGCCATACAGCCAGTCCATGGGTGAGCACGTTTATATCAAAACAATCATACTTTTCTAATTATTTATTAGTTTATTCATTGCCTTGCTTTCTTATCAAGGTAACCAAAGAGAACATTAAAAAAAGAAGCAAACAGATTGAAATCTCAAAGAAACAGATCTTGGCACTTATTTCAAAAGCAAACTGAGTTGGTTAAATGAATGATTCTTTGAAGAAAGACTTTTCATTTGGGGAAGTGACTAGAGGAAGTCTTCTGCATTGAGGGAATCCTGGAGAATATGAACATCTTTGGAGACAATGTTTGGGCTTACGTAAAGCAAAGCCTATTCCTGAGCTCCCTGGGTTCCTTAGACACTCCCAGGGACCCACTCTGAAGGAGATACGTTAGGTATTCTATTCTAATGGCCAGGAGGTAAGAGTCCCTAACACTTCTGAATGCTGTTCCTGGCTATTTCACATTGCTTTCTGGATGGAATTAGACAGATTCATGGAACATTCCAATAACTCTGGAGTCTTAGGTAGCTATTGATATTGTTTATGCTTAAAGATACAGGTAGATATAATTCCAAGGAAATTAAGCTCCAAAGATCCAGGTTGGAAGAACAATCCAGATAGGGTCATTGATAAAAGGTAAGATGATTTTTCAATTCTTGTTGGTTGGCTTAGTAAGCATTTTTTAAGGACAAAATTGGTAAATAATTTTGTTTTCAGGGCTCCCTGTGTTTATGGTAGCTGTCTGGAGTGCTATTTTGAGAAAGGTGTAAGGAGTACATTGATCAGTTCGTGATGTCTGTCACAGGCAAGGGAGAGAGGAAGAGGAATGCTCTGAATTTAATGACTTGGTATAGGTCTTTTAAATGCCCTATTATTCTTTATAATGAAGGCAGAAATATGATTCACAATGGCTTTGTTCTTCAGTTTTATGCAGTACCCAAAGTGAACTCTGAAAAGCCAACCAAAATCTTTGTATAGCTCAATGAAAATTTTTGTTCAGCCCATAGCAAATCCATAAGGTAACAACTGAAATGAGATAATGGAAACCTTATTTTCTTTACCATTTGTATAGCTAAACTGGGGGACCTATGAAGAGTTTAGATGTGTATTTTTCAAAGTAATGATCTATTCCAAGGCAGAATTTAAAAATCTTTTTACAACATAGAAAGCAGTAATGCTTAGATAATTTCTAATTTTAAACTTCTAACATCTATAATCATGAATAAATTATATAGAACATGCAGAATTCATTTCTCCCTTTATGCCTGTCTAAAACTTGAATTTATGATAAATACATGTCTCCATCAAGTTGGAGTCATCAAAAGAGACAGTTTAAATGGTAGTAAGAAGTTGGAGAGGAGGGGAAAGATCTCTGCATGGGTGAGCACACTAGCTTATATGATAATTACACTCTCAGTAATTTCAAATGTTGTCAAATTGGATTTCTTATATTTGGGGGACATTTTTGAAATGTGAATTTATGCATGTGTTTCATTATCGGGGCCGCAGAGTCTGTTAAAATTTCTCTATTATAGAGAAAACTTCAGGGAAAAGATATTTGTTTCTATCTTGGTCAACCTCATTCCTTTTCCTGTTAACTGTAAAACTGACTTTTTAAAAGGGAAATCATTCATACCCTCAGTCTATGTTGTCCAGGGCTGAGTAATGACCAAGGTCCAAATAAGTCAAAGAAATTATTTCAGAGATAGGTATATGACTTAATCAGGGCCTATTGAAGAGCAGCCATGGGGTTTCTGCTATCACTATGGGACAATTTCATTCTGTTGTGATTTCTAAGTTTAATTGGCTTGTAGATATCTTATAGGGGAAGAAGGTATGCCGGAAAAAAGGGAATTGAGAGATGGAGATAGATTCTAATGACATTCTTTGCGTAACTGCCTGGCGAAGCTCTGGAGTCAGTTCTGTCTTTGTACTTTTCATCTCTGTGACAACAAATTTCTTTTTAACTTCGAGTAACTTGAGTTTGTTTTCTGTCCTTTACAACCAAAAAGACCTTCTTTTAAGTGTTCTCAACTCTAATTCTATAAAAGCTTGCTATGGAACTCAATTTAAAATGATTAATAATTCAATCTTATTGAAATCCTAGATCTTTAGATATTCTTACTGTCATACTCAAAATTGGAAGATATAAAATATTTCTGGGCACACATGACATATTTTAAAATTAGGATTTAAAAAAAATTATGTACGTTTAAATTAGGATTACCACTTAAAATATTTAGATTTATTTTATACATTAAAATATTATGGTATTTATAGTGATTTTTGGTTATGACTAGAATGATCACATGACTGAAGCTGTGAAGACTATTTGTGATGCATTATTATAATGATTTTATGGCTACAGATTCTATAGTGTCCAAAATACGCCTTACTGAGCATCTCTCCTTCCCTCAAGTTTTTAAAAAGTGGGTGCTATGCATAAGAAATAACAAATCAAAATGCAAGTTGATTGTTACCTATGTCAAGAACTTTCAATAATCTGCAGTTGCAGGGCCCTGACTGGTACAGTAAGTCAGGAAGTAGAGAGAGCACTTCCTCCATAATCTAGTTTTGGTTCATTAGGCATGTCTGTGCTGGAAAAGAATGTCTGTAGGTTCAGAGATTGCCCTTACCTAACTGATGACACAGTTGGAGATGCAGAGAGAAAAAGTTGAAATTTGCCATAGAAAAGAGAAGAGAATGCTACACTCCATAGTGTTGACTTGAAGGCCCAATGACTTCAGCCGCTATGTAAACATGGCTCAGTGAGTATCTGGGCTCTGACTCAGCAGATGGTGACCTGCCACCCTCAGGAGGGGCTGTAACGAGCAGGAAAGTGGGCAGAAATGGGTCTGATAATAACATGGAAGAGGACGTTTCCCTTTCCAGTGCAATATAGAACCAAAAATACTTTGCACACTAGATAAAGGAAATTAATTATTTGAAGAATTAGTTGTTCATAGGCCTATACTAGAGTTTGGCTTCTGGCTTTGTTCCCAGAGTAATCCTTTCCTGATAGCTACTCACTGTGCTGGACTCCCCACTGCTACTATTTCCCAGGGAAGTGTGCCTGTTACTCTTCAACGTTAATTACTCTCTGTGCTTGTGACTGTCCCACATTACTTAATCATTCAGCAGCTACTTGAAAGTCATTTTACCATTTAATGTTCAAATGCTGCTAATACAACAGAGTTGCAGCCAACTCAACAGTCCTGTGTCACGAGAAAGTTCTGGGGTACCACCTGTGTTCATGGTGGTTTGTGACCTCAGTCTATTCAGTAACCATCAGTAGAGTTTGTGATTAAAGGTGATGATGAAGCAATAAAGAAATATATGTGATTTCTGTAGCTGGGGACTCAAACTTATTGATGGAATTTTGAGTCTCTCTTCTCCTTACTCCTATTTGCTACTCTGTGTTCTTTTGGGAGAAGTTAGCACCTTGACAAACATAGTGAAGCTTCTTAAGAATTTCCATCTTAGCCTGACTGGAATGGATAGCTTCTGAGAAAAAAAAATCGAGTGCCTCTGTGACCTGTAAGTAGTATTTTGCAATATGACTAGTCACACCTTTGAGAACTGAAGTGCTATGCCCAAGGCTTGTAATTATAGTTCAAGGTAATTTTGTTTCTACTACATTAAAAGTATGGTTTTGTTTGGATTTATCCTACTTGTGGTTCAATGGATTTCTCAAGTCTGGATGGATGTCTTTCATCAATGGAAAGCTGTTGGTCTTTGTCTTTGTAAATATTTCTTCTTCCCCATGTTTTCAATCCTCTTCTTTTGTGCTCTAACTCACATAGCATAAAACCTTTCTCTTGTGTTCCACTCATTTCTAGCAATCTGTCCTGCATTCTTCATTCTTTTTTCTCTTTGTGTTTTTGTTGAGAAATTGATCTGCCCTCTAGTTCATAAATCATGTTTCTGTAACCTTTTGTTTGCCTATCTATTTAGTTCTTAATAACAGACACATTTGTTTAAATTCCAGAATTTTCACTTGATTATTTGATGGATATCAGTTTTGTGGCAAAAACATCTCCATTTTAATATAGTTTCTCCATCTTTCCCTCTCTTTCCATGAACTTATTAATCATAGTTCTTTAAACTTTTGTCTGCTAAAGCAATATTCAGAGCACTTATGCACCTATTTTTATTGCCTGTTTTTCAAAAGAGAAAAACATTAGACATTGTTTATAAGTATGGCTTATAGAGTGGAAGCTGATCCAACTGGTGACTGTGCTGTGTGAAGGCCGAATGGCAGCTTTTTTTTTTTTTAAGTCTGTAGTCCATCCCTTACTCACTCTTGCTCCTAGGGTACAGCTCTACAAGTCTTTGAACTAAGAGTCCAGTATATTTACTGGGAATCCTTTCTCTGATAGGTCCTTAACTCCAATCTATAATGTCCAAAGCTTTGAAAGACTCTGAAAAATATTCTTGTTTTCAGAAGCTTCTGCCTCCAACCCCATGTACCTTCAAAATTTGACAAAAGTCATTTTGAGACCTTTTAGTCTCCAATGGCACCCCACTCTAGTACTCTTGCCTGGAACATCCCATGGATGGAGGAGCCTGGTGGGCTGCAGTCCATGGGGTCGCAAAGAGTCATACACGACTGAGCGACTTCCCTTTCACTTTTCACTTTCATGCATCGGAGAAGGAAATGGCAACCCACTCCAGTGTTCTTTCCTGGAGAATCCCAGGGACGGGGGAGCATGGTGGGCTGCGGTCTATGGGGTCACACAGAGTCGGACACGACTGAAGTGACTTAGCAGCAGCAGCAGCAGTCTCCAATTTTGTCACCCTAACTCCATGGCACTCTGCTTAAGCCAAGCCCAGATTTTTCAGATTCTTAGCCTGTTGCCTGACTCCCAGAGTCAGCAAAAACCCCAGGAACAAAGCTGCTTCAGATAATTAGCTTACCTATCTGAGAGTCTTCCTTCAGAATTTTAACTTCCATAGCTTCAGTTCCTTCCTCAGATGTCTAATGATTGTAAACATTGTTTTATCTGGCTTTTCTGCTTGTTCTTTGTGGCAACTTTAGTTCATCACAGAGTATTCTAGCCTATCTGAATTGGAAGTCTTGTTTACGTTTTTTTAGCAGTCTTTCAAAACCATTATTATTTTTTTTGGGGTGAAATAAATCACATGAAGTCTGTTTTGCTCTTTACAAGCAAAGTAGATGTTTTACAAATGAGTTATAATGATGACTTGGCTATGTTGGCCAAACTGGGACAGATTGGAATCCAGAGACCAAACAAACCCTCTAGTAGGAAAAGTCTTCATAGAAGTTACTGAAAATGGCCAAATGAAGGAAGCTCAAACAGGAGAACATGTCAGCATTTTGGTAGGGAAAAGAATCCAGGGTTACATCTAGGCTGGCTGATTTGGTGGTAGATGTATGTGTAGGAAGGTGCAGGGGAGAGGGGGCCCCAGTTACAAGGCTCAGATTTACAAAGAACTTTTTATCTTCTAGGGTGCTTGAAATGGAAAGCAGGAATCTAAGCCCTGGGGAATACTGGAAAGTAAGGCAAGGGTTCACATTCTTTGAAAAAAGCCAGAGTTGGCCAGAGAAAAAAGGCAAAATCCCATAGTTAACCCAGGTAGAGAAAAAGTTGACTTGAACCACTGATACCCTGAAGCTCAGCTTTCCTCGATGTCTGTTAACTTAGTAACTGAATTTAGGCTGGGGTAGGCCTAAAATTCTTCTCCAAGAAACCCCTTCTAGAGGATTCCTTGGTGGTCCAGTGGTTAGGGCTCTGTGCTTCCTCTGCAGGGGGCACAGGTTTGATCCCTGCTCAGGGAACTAAGATCTGACATGCTGTGTGGTGCAGCCCCTCTCCCCTGGAAAAACAAAAAACAAAAAACTGCTTCTCTTTTTCATCCTTGCCCAGATAACAAAGTTAAATTTCAAGGTTTTCTTTTTCTTTGGAGCTTTTATTGACCCATTTCTCATCAACTTTTCCTGATTAAATCGACCACTCTTTGTTTTGTCATTGAATGCACTTTTGTATAGATTCTTTCACTCTTTCTTTATACAGGTACTGGTGATTTATTAATACACAAAGAATAATGAAAAGCAAAGAGTTAGTTGGATCATGTTAATGACTGGAGACTTACTATGATAGCTTGATGGATTAATCTCCATGTCTGAGTTAGACTTGCCAATGAAACAATTTTATCGGCTGATGAGAAGAGGAAAGAGAAAAAAAGGATGCTCAGAAGTGAAGATGTTCTTAATGCTGGTTTGTTGCTGTTGTTCAGTTGCTGAGTTGTGTTTGACTCTTTGTAACCCCATGGACTGCAACACTCCAGGCTTCCCTGTCCCTCACCATCTCCTGAAGTTTGCCCAAGTTCCTGTCCATTGCATCAGTGAAGCCACCCAGCCATATCATCCTCTGATGCCCTCTACTCCTTCTCCCTCAATCTTTCCCAGCATCAGGGACCTTTCCAATGAGTCAGCTATTCACATCAGATGACCAAAATACTGGAGTTTCAGCTTTAGCATCAGTCCTTTCAATGAGTATTCGAGGTTGATTTCCCTTAAGATTGACTGGTTTGATCTCCTTGCTGTCCAAGGGACTTCCAGGAGTCTTCTCCAGCACCATATTTCGAAAGCATCAATTCTTCGGCACTCTGCCTTCTTTATGGTCCAGCTCTTACAGCCATACGTGACCACTGGGAAGACCATAGTCTTGACTATATGGACCTTTGTCAGCAGAGTAATGTCTTTGCTTTTCAACACACTGTCTAAGTTTGTCATAGCTCTCCTGCCAAGAAACAATCGTCTTCTGATTTCATGGCTGCAGTCATCATCCATAGTGATTTTAGAGCCCAAGAAGAAGAAATCTGTCACTACTTCCACATTTTCCCCTTCTACTTGCCAAGATGTAATGGGGCTGGATCAATGATCTTAGTTTTTTTAATATTTAGTTTTAAGCCAGCTCTTTCACTCTCCTCCTTCACCCTCATCAAGATGCTGTTTAATTCCTCTTCGCTTTCTGCTATTAGAGTGGTATCATCCACATATCTAAAGTTATTGATGTTTCTCCCACCTATCTTTATTCCAGCTTGTAATTCATCCAACCTGGCATTTCTCATGATGTGTTCAGTGTATAGATTAAGCAAACAGGGTTATAGCAGACAGCCCTGTTGTACGCCTTTCTCAATCTCGAACCAATCAGTTTTTCCATACCGGGTTCTAACTTGCTTCTTGACCTGCATGCAAGTTTCACAGGAGACAGATAAGATAGTCTGGTATTCCCATTTCTTTAAGAGTTTTCCACAGTTTATTATGATTCACACAATCAAGGGCTTTGGTGTAACTGATGAAACAGAGATAGATATTTTGCTGGAATTCCCTAGCTTTCTCTATGACCCAACAAATGTTGGAAATTCAATCTCTGGTTCCTCTTCCTTTTTTAAACTCAGCTTGGACATCTAGAAATTGTTGGTTCGCATAATGCTGAAGTCTAGCATGCAAGATTTTAAACATGACCTTCCTGGCATGGGAGATGAGTGCAATTGTCTGATGGTTAGCACATTTTTTGGTACTACCCTTCTTAGGAATTGGGATAAGTATTGACCTTTTCCAGTCCTGTGGCACTGCTGGGTCTTCCAGATTTGCTGACATATTGAATGCAACACCTTGATGGCATCATTCTTTAGAGTTTGAATGGTCCTACTGGAATTCTGTCACATCCACAAGCTTTATTAACAGCAGGGCTTCTTAAGGCCCACCTGACATCGTTCTCCAGATGCTAGTTTAATGCCAGCCAAACTAAAATCATTCATCATTGGGTTTGAGCCCTGAGATGCAAAATCAAGTACTTTAAAATCAGTCACCATTCTGGTATACCATTCTACTTAAAAAAATTCTAGCCACATTAGAGGTCTGCAGTGTTAAATATGATAAAGTGCTGCTGGGTGCAATTGAAGACACTGAGCATATTTAAACTGGAGAAGACTTCAGTAGACCTGAGAGCTGCCTTAAATATCATGGCCTCTTTCCTTTGACAGCAGATTTTACAAGAGGTGTGATTAGTACTGTTGGGAAGAATTTACAGGATGACAGATTTCATCTCATGGTGAATGTAATAGAAAAGTTATTAACATTTAATTATGCAGAACCACGTATGGAGACATTAACCATGCTTAAAACAATGAAAAGTATTTCCCCCTTCCTTATTCCAAAAATGCAGCTGCGTTTTCTTTAAAATCCTTATATTTCTTACCCTTAAGGAAAAATTAACAAGTCAAGGCTCTGAGAAGCAATTAGAGTTAATTGTCTAAGAGGAAAGGAGATGTAAGATGTGTGCTTAAAGTGTTGACCTAGAGATATTGTTGGTAGCTTAGAGAGAGTAGTGCATTTTCAGGTTCTGGACTTGTTCTGGACTCCCCATTAATGTGTCAGCTCTGAGACTGCAGGATCTTGGAGGTTGCAGCGCTGAGAGGCTGTGAATGCCTTGGTGTTAAGTGTCTAAGTCTTAGGGAAAATCTGCCAATGCCAATCGCACTGCCAATCCACAATGAATCATAAGTACCTAAATATGTTTCACACAGAGTCATTGCACTAGGCTGTGTGTCTGAGAGATCATGTTTGATTTTCACTTCAGAATAAATTGTGTATATGTATGTATGAACAGGCTTCCCTGGTGGCTCAGACGGTAAAGTGTCTGCCTGCAGTGCTGGAGACCTGGGTTCGATCCCTGGGTCGGGAAGATCTTCCTGGAGAAGGAAATAGGAACCCATTCCAGTACTTTTGCCTGGAAAATTTCATGGATGGAGGAGCCTGGTAGGCTACCGTCCATGGGGTTGCAAAGAGTCAGACATGACTGAGCAACTTCACTGGTGTATGAATGAGTGTGTATTATCTATTTGCAGGTGTTTGTCTAAGGGTGTGTGTGTCTTCCTATGGAATAACTCCTAGTGACTTTCCTGCCAATCTTGGTGAATTCATTTTAATTTGGTTTGCCTAATTTCAAAATTATGACATTTATTATATGTACCCTCAATATGGTGAAACAGTTTATACCTATCTCAAATAGAACTTTTAGACAATTTTATTAGTCTAGAAATGAAATTGGATGCCAGAGAAATTATGTTTCCTGTCACTAAATGTAGTCAAAGAGGGACTAGCTTTCAGAAATATTCTAAGAAAGAATCCTAGATTGGTTGGAAGGTTAAAACATTTTCTTATTTATATTTGTATCCTAATGTCTAGGAAAGTAACCATCATATAACAGACATGATGTAAATATACATTGAGTAAGTGAATGAATGACAGGTGCATTAATGTGACCCCCCAGTGTGAATGTTAGATGAATATATGGATGAACTAAACAGTTATTAGAATACAATTTATATGGATGCTGTATCGAGCAAGTTGTATATTTCCAGGGAAGATTTAAAGAAATCAATGCTTAAACTACTCATTTCACTTGCAATAACAGTTCTTATTGATGGTACAAAACTTAATCTAATTGCTATTGCACCCTCAGATAGGAGCATGCTTACTCAGAACTCATTTGGATTTCATGGTTCCTCTAAATTTTCTCATCTCAGCCCTAAATTGCTGAGTGCTTGCCCTTTTTGTTCATTCTCTACCACAGCACCACTGCCGTCTGGATTAAGTAGTTCTTTTTCTCACTCAGATAGTTGTATGTGAGCTTTTCATCTGCAAGGGTGACCCTTATGTTACAGCACAAGGTGGAAACATTTTATCCTTTTGTTCTTTATGTGTCCTTTACAAACTAAAACCAAATCCCAAGTGCACTAAAAACATGAGCAATTTTCACTCATTGTTCTTTCACAGACAGTATCCAGGGGTGGTCAATCATGCCATGAGTGCATGTTCCTTGTCTGATTTCATAATTTATTTCTTCTGTCTACTGACCTAAGTGTGGTTTGTTTTTTCTTTCTGCTCTTTGCAGCACAACTGTCTTAAGGGGTATTACTCAATTTACGTTGAATAAGGAATAGTAGAAACACACTGGTCTGGAAATGCTGGCTGGAGTTAGGGAGCTTGTCCTTCTGTCCATTCTATCTTAAACATTCTATCATTCCAGCATACCTTTGACACTGTGTTTGTAATTTTAGACAATTTAGAAACAAACAGGTTTAATGTAATTTGAACTAGGAAGTAGTTTTCCAACACGTAGGGGAATTTTTTAAACTGTACGTTTATATTTTGAAAATCAGGCTGAGCTGTATATGTTAGAAGTAGTATATTGAAACATTGCAACATCGTTACTTTTATAATTCCATTGTTTCCTGTTTTAAGTGAACAGCTCTATTTTAGAAAATATTTTGCTGAACATTTTCCATTTGTCTTAACACAAGTGTGTCACCTTTGAATTTCTCTGGATAATTAAGGAAAAATGGCATTTTTTCATTACAGTGACTTTTTTCTAAACTCGTCTGGGCTATAAGTGTAAGGTAGGTAGAGTTTGTATAAACTAATCCTTATAGCCAGAGAAGAAATAGTCATGGAGTTTTTTTTTGGCCAGACACTTAAGAAAAATCCATCTTCTTACCCTAATTGAAAATTACTCCACAAGAGTGTTCATGAAAATTACTCAACCAAGTTTGAGCATATTCAGTGAGAAAATGTTTCAGTTCAGTCACTCAGTGGTATCTGACTCTTTGTGACCTCATGGACTGCAGCACGCCAGGCTTCTCTGTTTATCACCAACTCCTGAAGCTTGCTCAAACTCGTGTCCATCGAGTCGGTGATGCCATCCAACCATCTCATCCTCTGTCGTTCCATTCTCCTTCTGCCTTCAGTCTTTCCCAACATCAAGGTCTTTTCCAAGGAGTCAGTTCTTCACATCAGGTGGCCAAAGTATTGGAGTTTCAGCTTCAGTATCAGTCCTTGCAATGAATATTCAGGACTGATTTCCTTTAGGATGGACTGGTTGGATCTCCTTGCAGTCCAAGGGATTCTCAAGAGTCTTCTCCAACATCACAGTTCAAAAGCATCAATTCTTCTGTGCTCAGCTTTCTTTATAGTCCAACTCTCATATCCATACATGACTACTGGAAAAACCATAGCTTTGACTAGGCGGACCTTTGTTGGCAAAGTGATGTCTCTGTTTTTTAATATGCTGTCTAGATTTGCTATTTATAGCTTTTCTTCCAAGGAGCAAGCATCTTTTAATTTCATGGCTGCAGTCACACACAATCTACACTGGTTTTTGGAGCCCCCCAAAATAAAGTCTGTCACTGTTTCCATTGTTTCCCCATCTATTTGCCATGAAGTGATGAGACCAGATGCCATGATCTTAGTTTTCTGAATGGTGTTTTAAGCCAGCTTTTTCACTCTCCTCTTTCACTTTCATCAACAGGCTCTTTAGTTCTTTGCTTTTTGCCATAAAAGTGGTGTCATCTGTGTATCTGAGGTTATTGATATTTCGCCCGGCAATCTTGATTCCAGCTTGTGCTTCATCCAGTCTGGCATTTTGCATGATATTCTCTGCATATAAGTTAAATAAACAAGGTGAGAATATATGGTCTTGACATACTCCTTTCCCAATCTGGAATCAGTCTGTTGTTCCATGTCTAGTTCTGACTGTTGCTTCTTGATCTGCATACAGATTTCTCAGGAGGCAGGTAAGGTGGTCTGGTATTCTCATCTCTTGAAGAATTTTCCACAGTTTGTTGTGATCCATACAGTCAAAGGCTTTGGTATATTCAATAAAGCAGAAGTTTTTCTCAAACTCTCTTGTTTTGTCGATGATCCAACGGATGTTGGCAATTTGATCTCTGGTTCCTCTGCCTTTTCTAAAACCAGCTTGAACATCTGGAAGTTCACGGTTCAAGTACTGTTGAAGCCTGGCTTGGAGAATTTTGAGCATTACTTTGCTAGCTTGTGAGATGAGTGCAATTGTGCGGTAGTTCGAGGATTCTTTGGCATTGTCTTTCTTTGGAACTGGAATGAAAACTGACCTTTTCCAGTCCTGTGGCCACTGCTGAGTTTTCCAAATTTGCTGGCATATTGAGTGCAGTGCTTTCACAGCATCATCTTTAAGAATTTGAAATAGCTCAACTGGAATTCCATCACCTCCACTAGCTTTGTTTGTAGTGATGCTTCCTAAGGCCCACTTGACTTCACATTCCAAAATGTCTGGCTCTAGGTGAGTGATCACACCACTGTGGTTATCTGGGTCATGGAGATCTTTTTTGTATAGTTCTGTGTATTCTTGCCACCTCTTCTTAATATCTTCTGCCTCTGTTAGGTCCCTACCATTTCTGTCCTTTATTGTGCCATCTTTGCATGAAATGTTCCCTTGGTATCTTTAATTTTCTTGAAGAGATCTCTAGTCTTTCCCATTCTATTGTTTTCCTCTATTTCTTTGCACTCATCACTGAGGAAGGCTTTCTTATCTCTCCTTGCTACTTTTGGAACTCTGCATTCAAATGGGTATATCTTTCCTTTTCTCCTTTGCCTTTAGCTTCTCTTTTTTTCTCAGCTATTTGTGGGACCTTCTCAGAGGCCTTAGGATTTCTCAGGAGGCAGGTAAGATGGTCTGGTATTCTCTTCTCTTTAAGAATTTTCCAAATTTTGTTGTGATCCACACATTCAAAGGCTTTGGCGTAGTCAATAAAGCAGAAGTAGATGTTTTTCTGGAACTCTCTTGCTTTTTCGATGATCCTTTTTGCATTTTTCCTCTTTGCATTTCTTTTTCTTCAGGATGGTCTTGATCACTGACTCCTGTATAATGCCATGAACCTCCATCCATTGTTTTTCAGGCACTCTGTCTATCAGATCTAATTCCTTGAATCTATTTGTCACTTCCACTGTATAATCGTAAGCGATTTATTTAGGTCATACCTGTATGGTCTAGTGGTTTTCCCTACTTTCTTCAATTTAAATCTGAAATTTGCCATAAGGCGTTCATGATCTGAGCCATAGTCAGTTCCCAGTCTTTTTTTTGCTGACTGTATAGAGCTTCTCCATCTTTGCCTGCAAGAGTATAATCAGTCTGATTTTGGTATTGACCATCTGGTCATGTCCATGTGTAGAGTCTTCCTTGTGTTGTTGGAAGAGGGTGTTTTGCTATGACCTGTGTGTTTTCTTGGCAACACTCTGTTAGACTTTGCTCTGCTTCATTTTGTACTCCAAGGCCACATTTGCCTGTTACTCCAGGTATACCTTGACTTCCTACTTTTGCATTCCATCATATATATAGCTTTGTGTAAGCACTGCAATTAAAGATACTTAATTTACTGTTAAAGTAATGGTGGTATCATTACCACAGGACTCCCTATGCTGTCCATTTATGGCCAAAGCAACCTTGGAAAAAAAAGGACAAAGCTAGAGGTATCATCTCTCAGACTTTACTAGAAAGCAACAGTAATCAAAGCAGCATGGCACTGACACAGAAAACAGATATGGAGATCAGTGAAACAAAATAGAGAGTACAGAAATAAACTCATGCTTTTATGGTCAGTTAATCAACAACAAGGGCTTCTCTGGTGGCTCAGTGGTAAATAGCCTGCCAATACAGGAGATACAGGTTCCATTTCTGAGTTAGAAAGATCCCCTGGAGAAGGAGATGGCAACCCTCTCCCATATTCTAGCCTGGGAAATCTCATGGACAGAGGAGCCTGGTGAGCATCAGTCCAAGGGGTTGCAAAATAGTTGGGCATGACTTAGTGACTAAACAACAAAACCAATCATCAACGAAGGAAACAAGAATAAACAATAGAGAAAAGACAGTTTCTTCAATAAGTGGTACTGGGAAAACTGGACAGTTACATGTAAAAGAATGAAATTAGGATATTTCCTTACACCATATACAAAAACAAAATAAATATGGATCAAAGACAAATATAAGATCGAAACCATGAAATTCATAGAAGAGAATATGAGTGAAATACTCTTTGACATGAATCATAGATTTTTTTTGTTTGTATTTGTCTCTTAAGAAGAGACAAAAGAAATAAAAGCAAAAATAGGCAAATGGGACCTGATTAAATTTCAAAGCTTTTGCACAGCAAAGAGAACCATTGACAAAATGAAAAGACAGCCTACTGAATGGGAGAAAATATTTGCAAGTGGTATGAATGATAGCTCAGTTGGTAAAGAATCTGCCTGCAATGCAGGAGACCCTGATTTGATTCCTGGGTTGGGAAGATCTGCTGGAGAAGGGATAGGCTACCCACTCCAGTATTCTTAGACGTTCATTGTGGCTCAGCTGGTAAAGAATCCACCTGCAATGCTGGAGACCTGGGTTGGGAAGATCCCCTGGAGAAGGGAAAGGCTACCCACACCAGTATTCTGGCATGGAGAATTCCAGGACTACAGTCCATGGGGTCGCAAAGAGTCGGCTACAACTGAGTGACTTTCAATTTCATGAATGATAAGGGGTAAAAATCCAAAATATATAAACAGCTTATACAATTCAAATGAAAAAACCCAAAGAACTCAATTAAAAAATGGTCAGAAAACCTGAATAGACATTTTTGCAAAGAAGGTATACAAATGGCCAACTGGCACATAAAAAATCTTAACATTGCTAATCCTCAGAGAAATGCAAATCAAAATCACAACTAGATATAACTTTAAAGCATTTACTTTAGAAAAATTGCAATTGTAAATTCTTTCTCTGCCCCTTTGAGATCTTCTGCAACCAGAAATGTCTTTCTTAAGGACTTGTGTGAGTATGCATGCTCAGTCATGTCCAGCTCTTTGTGAGCCTGTGTACTGTAGCCTGCCAGGCCAGCCAGGCTTCTCTGTCCATGGAATTTTCCAGGCAAGAATATTGCAGTGGGTTGCCCTTTCCTCCTGCAGAGGATCTTCCTGACCCAGGGATTGAACTCATGTCTCCTGCATTGGCAGGCAAATTCTTACCAATGAGCCACTGGGGAAGCCACCTTAAGAATCTGAGAGCCATCCCTTTGAAATATAATCTTGTCAAGGAAGATAGTACCTTTATCTCTCAGTTTCTGTGAAAGGTAAGCACCAATTAGCAAAGACAGATAGTATAATCAGATTGATCCACCTCTTCCCTAACTTACTGCAGTACTTTTTCACAAGCTCACCACAATGCTTAAAAACCCTCCCACCTTTTGTTTCAGCAGAGTTAAGTCTCACGGTGGCTCAGAGATTAAAGCCTCTGCCTGCAAAGCGGGAGACCTGGGTTCAATCCCTGGGTTGGGAAGATCCCCTGGAGAAGGAAATGGCAACCCACTCCAGTACTCTTGCCTGGAGAATCCCATGGACGGAGGAGCCCGGTAGGCTACAGTCCATGGGGTTGTAAAGAGTCGGACACTACTGAGCGACTTCACTTTCTAACTTTCACTTTTCTCTATTGCAATAGTCTTGAATAGAGTCTTCCTTGCCTATTTAACTCAATCTGGTACAATTTTCCTTTGACACTGAACTAAAATAAATATTTCGTTATGAGAACATTCTAACTACCAAGCCCAGTTGAGGATTTTGTGCTGCTGTTCCCTCTAATTGGAATGCTTATCCCTGATAGTCACCTTGTTACCATTCCCACTTTAGCCTGCTTTAATGTCACCTCCTCAGAAAGAATGTCTCTAAGATTTTAAAAATCTTTCACAGCACTTCTCCATACCTGAAGTTATATAGGGTTTATCTGTTCTCCATCTCTTTTCCCCATTTGTCTGTAAACATGATGAGGCAAGGGCTTTGTCTTGTCTTTACATCTGAAGAATCTAGAAGGGTGCTTGGCATTTAGCAGCAGGTGATGCATGTCATATTCTTTTTTTAAAAAATATAAATTTATTTATTTTAATTGGAAGCTAATTACTTTACAATATTGTAGTGGTTTTTGCCATATATTGACATGAATCCGCCATGGGTGTACATGTGTTCCCCACTGAACCTCCCTCCCACCTCCCTCCCCATTCCATCCCCCAGGGTCATCCCAGTGCACTAGCCCTGAGCACCCTGTCTTATGCGTCAAACCTGGACTGGCGATTCATTTCACATATGATAATATACATGTTTCAATGCCATTCTCCCAAACCATCCCACCCTCGTCCTCTCCCATAGAGTCCAAAAGACTGTTCTATACATCTGTGTCTCTTTTGTTGTCTCGCATACAAGGTTATCATTACCATCTTTCTAAATTCCATATATATGCATTAGTATACTATATTGGTGTTTTTCTTTCTGACTTTACTCTGTATAATAGGCTCCAGTTTCATCCACCTCATTAGAATTGATTCAAATGTATTCTTTTTAATGGCTGAGTAATATTCCTTCATTTATATGTACCACAGCTTTCTTATCCATCCATCTGCTGATGGACATCTAGGTTGCTTCCATGTCCTGGCTATTATAAACAGTGCTGTGATGAACACTGGGGCACACGTGTCTCTTTCAATTCTGGTTTCCTCAGTGTGTATGCCCAGCAGTGGAATTGCTGGGTCATAAGGCAGTTCTATTTCCAGTTTTTTAAGGAATCTCCACACTGTTCTCCATAGTGGCTGTACTAGTTTGCATTCCCACCACCAGTGTAAGAGGGTTCCCTTTTCTCCACACCCTCTCCAGCATTTATTGCTTGTAGACTTTTGGATAGCAGCCATTCTGGCATATCATATTCTTGTGTTGAACAAATGAACAAATTTAAACTTGAAGGCTGATAAGGGCTGACAAAAAAAAAGTGAGTTACACAAATAGAGATTAATTGTGCACATCAGTATGTCTGGTACTTACCTCAGGTGGATTACATCATGAATTATAGTAGTTTATGTATGACAGACAGAAGCACTAAATCACTGTATAATATTTTATGTGTTATATGTGTTGGGAACACATTTTGAGTTCCAAATAATTGGCTTACACATGGTATTTTGGAACATAATACATTTAAGTTGAACATATCTTGGCCTTTCATAAGTGTAGCCTACAATTTCAATAGTATGTTTTGCAAAACGTTGCTAAGATTATGCTGTTTCTGGAAATGTTATCTTTCCTAGTAACCACAGAGCCCAATTGGTGAGCAAGATAGGAGTTTCTTGATGGTAGCATTAGTCACAGTTTTCAGATAATTTGTTCATTTGGAGACAGACTCTAGCCATCCTTTAAGGATGTGAGGGAGAAGGCTGCATTTTCCTGCTACCTTGGGGAAATAATTGGCAAGAGGGAAGATGAGTGTCAGTCCAAGGAAATAAACTCCATTTTCATCTGAGAAAGTATGTTCCATCAGAACACAGCAGAAAGTCCAAAGGTAACAAGTGGAATGAGGTGAAAGCTTTGGTGCTGTTAGCATGCATGGCCAATGCACCAGCAATTACTTACACATGTTTGCTACTGAATCCATGACAGTGGTAGTTATGAATCCCATTTACATGAGAGGTTCTCTCTCCTAATCTGCAGTTTTGCCCTGGTTAGCAATGGTTTAGGCATTGTAGAGGGGTGGGGAAAAAGGAGTAATGTTTACTGAGCACTCTCTGTGCCAGACATGGCTGCTGTATGTGAGTTGTTCCATTAAAGCTTGCAGCACCTTCTGAAGTGGGTGCTCGTATTACCTCCAACTTGTAGATGAGGTGGCTGAGGCTTAGAGCGGATAAGCACACAGCGGAAAGAGTGCGCTGGAATACTAATCCAGGGCTGTCTAACTCAAAAGTCAATCCTGTCTTCTGTGGCATTCTGTGATTATAGCTGCATAGGGCTGGGGAATAAACGATCGATGGCATGGACTCTAAGGGCAGCATTTCAGAAAGTTGTCAATATTCCTGTTTTTTTTCTTGAAAGCTTTTTAAGTCATTGTTAGGGATTTAGGGCCAGATGGGAAGGAATTGCAAGACAAGAATAAACTGCATGTTAGATCTTAGGTCTTTGAGTTCATATGTAACATCTCTTTGTCAGTATTTATCCCCCCATAAGAGCAAACATATTAAAGAGAAAAATTGGAATTACTTGTTCTTATGAATATCCATATACAAGAATTCATAGCTAGTCACTAAGCATAATCTTTCCTCTGCTGGAGTTTGAAAGTTCTTGTCAGTTTGAATTCTTATTTGTCTTAGTAAATAAGGGACAGCTATTACAATGATTTCTAACAGAAAAACCAGAGTAAGAAAATAGGTGAATGAGTGTTACAAGTAAATACTATAATGAGTAAAAAGTTATCCATAATTCCCAAACCACAGACTAATTCAGAATAACTGTTTCTGAGACCAGAGAGGTCTGTAGGCATTTTGGGAAATGGGAGTGAGGAAATTGTGCTTTGGGGTATAAGAGCATATGGGGAATAGCTTCTCCATTCTTATTGTTGCCATAAGAAAGCTGATTTGAGACTTTGGTTTAAATATGGAGGAGGCAATGGCAACCCACTCCAGTACTCTTGCCTGGAAAATCCCATGGACGGAGGAGGCTGGTAGGCTGCAGTCCATGGGGTCGCTAGGAGTCGGACACGACTGAGCAACTTCACTTTTACTTTTCACTTTTATGCACAGGAGAAGGAAATGGCAACCCACTCCAGTGCTCTTGCCTGGAGAATCCCAGGGACGGTGGAGCCTGGTGGGCTGCCGTCTATGGGGTCGCACAGAGTCAGGACACGACTGACGCGACTTAGCAGCAGCAGCAGCAGCATGGAGGCCTCAGACTCTGAACTTTGCCTTACTGCTAGAGTCCTGCATTACTTGCTTTGCTCAAGTCATTTAAATTTAAAAACAATCCGTTTAAAGAGATTTACCTGTCTGTCTGCACAGAAGACTTTGCGTGGGTGTGTGCTGTGATTTGCTCACATCCAGATTCTAGTTCCTTACAGCTAGTCTTACTCATGAACCCCCATATGACCCTTCCGTGAAGCTACCGAAGAGCATGTTAATGATGGAAAACAGGGTGAAAAGGTTTGTGGGGGTTGAAGTGCCCTGAACCATGTAATAGGTCCTTAAATAAGTGTTTGATTGGTTGACAAGCAGCAATAAATCCGAGTTCCTTTTACCATTTATGCCAATTTGTTAAAGATAGCTGCCGTCTAATGAAGGCATGCATACGCATATATAATTGCCACTAAATGAAAATCATTTCTAGATACACTTTGATAACGGTTGCAGATTTTAAAATTGTTTATATTTAATTTTGTAGTTATAATTGACACACATTTCCAAATTATAACAAGAGAAATTTTTCGTGAATTTTGATTTGTAAATGACTTTAAGCAGCCACGTAACAAAGAAACCATTTACATTGAATCCTACAAGTACAGCAGTGAAAGGTCAATAAGATGGCCTAGAAGCTCTGCAGTTGGCTTGGTTGCTAAGTCTTCAGCAAACATGGATGACTTAGGCTGAAACAGTGAGCACTGACCTGTGTTTGCACACCTCTGAACTGGCATGGGCTCAATGAGGAAATAGGCAAACTTTATGGTGTTTCCATCTTGTCCAATCTCTCCATGCTACTTTCTTCCCTTAATCAAATCTTGCTTTCATGATATCAGAAAAACTGAAAATTTAAGTGGTCATCCTGAGCATCTTAGTGATGAAAGTAATAGTCAAAAAAAAAAAAAAGGTTCTAAATGGTGGGAGTTTGTGCTCTCGTTTAGTTGCTAACTTCTGTCTGACTCTCTTGCAACCGCGTGGACTGTAGCCCGCCAGTCTCCTCTGTCCATGGGATTTCTCAGGCAAGAATACTGGAGCGGATTGCCGTCTCCTTCTCCAGGGGATCTTCCTGACCCAAGGATACAACCTGCGTCTCCAGCATTGGCAGGTGGATTCTCAGATTCTTTACCATGGAGCCACCAGGGAAGCCCTTGTACTCTTAGAGCCAGGGAATTTATTATTATTATTTTTCTTCAGTGTGCTTTCCTGTATTCCTAAAAGCAGCCAATTCTGTGATTTGTAAGCCATTAATGTACCAAAGAAGTATTAAAAAATTTTATCCATTTTTTTTTTTTTTTTTAGAGAAACCATGTTTGCTAGTCCTTATATGGGTTGACAAACATTTCCCTCCTGTCTGGGTGATGGTCTGTCTTACTTCTTAAGGGTTAATCCTATAGGAATACAATTTGGATTTATAATCACAAAGAAAAAGATAAAATTAAGCAGAGCTGATTGCTTTTCCACCAGACTTACTATAAATTAATATATATATTTAAATTGTGTTTGTAGCACTCTCATCAAATATTTAATATGTATTTCAAGGTGTAAAGGGCACTATGATTTCCATGCTATGCATACTTATGAAAAGAAAGTATATGCCTATCAAAATGGTGAAAAATGTGTAACAGGCAATATGTGTTTATTCCAAAACCCAATTATAGAGAAAAATATTCTTTGGAAAGCAAACAACTTTAATGTAAAATTTAATGCAACAGGTTTGACATATTTTAGTATAAATTAATTAGATTAATGAAGTGAAATGGTCTGAATAAGAAAAGATAAGATGAGCTATATAACATGAGACATTTTCCAGTAATTCTTAGGCTATTGATTGTTACTTTGTAATTTGAATTCTATTTAGACCATCAAAAATTGTATAAAACCAATTTTATTTCTTCTGGTCGATTACATGAAATATAATATAAGTTTCATTTATGTGGTAAATGAACAGAACGTGATTTCTTCAGTAAACATTTCTGATTGGTAAAATACCTTTAATCATTTCTTTGATTTTTCCTTGCTTGTGTTTGTACTGTGGGTCTTCTGAGAAGGTTGCACTTCTGTAATTCATTTTATTTTACTTTATTAATTTATTTATATCTGAACTTATTCTGCAAGTAATCTTTATGGGTTTATAATAAAAGTTAAAAATTATAAAGAAAATGATGAAAAACCAGAAAAAAAAAAAACAGGCAAGAGGGAAAACTGGACCTTATTAAATGGGACTGAAAATGTGCACCACACAGCTTATGTAATTTTTATGACTGAGTTTCAAATTTGACTCTAAATTCCTATCAGAAAAAGTGAAACATGATTAGTTATACAATTGTCTTAATATGAAAGAGAACCCTATTAATTATATGTGCTAGAGTACTTTAAGTCATAAGTAAATGCAGATTCAACTCAAACTGGCCCTCAAGAATCCCAAGATACTTCTAGTTAGGGTAGAAGTTAGGCCTCGTTTAACCAGAGCTTGGTCTGATTGGCTGAGATATTCTTGGCATTTTCATCCTTTTTGTGTTTTCCTCTCAGTCTTGTCACAGGGCTGCAGCAGTACTAGGTCTCCCTTCATCGGTTCAGTCACTCAGTCATGTCTGACTCTCTGCAGCCCCATGGACTGCAGTATGCCAGGCTTCCCTGTCCATCACCAGCTCCCGAAGCTTGCACAAACTCATGTCCATTGAGTCGGTGATGCCATCCAACCATCTCATCCTCTGTTGTTCCCTTCTCCTCCCATCTTGAATCTTTCCCAGCACCAGGGACTTTTCCAATGAGTCAGTTGTTCGCATCAGGTGGCCAAAGCATTGGAATTTCAGCTTCAGCATCAGTCCTTCCAAAGAACACCCAGGACTGGTCTCCTTCAGAATGGACTGGTTGGATCTCCTTGCAGTCCAAGGGACTCTCAAGAGTCTTCTCCAACACCACAGTTCAAAAGCATCAATTCTTTGGCAGTCAGCTTTCTTTATAGTCCAACTCTCACATCCATACATGACTACTGGAAAAACCATAGCTTGGACTAGATGGAGCTTTGTTGGCAAAGTAATGTCTCTGGTTTTTAATATGCTGTCTAGGTTGGTCATAGCTTTTCTTGCAAGGAGCAAGCATTTCTTAATTTCATGGCTGCTGTCACCATCTCAAAGGCTGTCTTTTCTGCCTTTCTCTAAGGCAGAGAAACTTTCTTTCCACTTTGTCTAGTAAACTTCCCCTCATATCTCACTAGCTTAATTATTTAATCAATAACCTTCAACCAAAGAAATGCTGTGAGCTTGCTGGGTTAGGGTTACTTTTTGAACCACTCATGGGAAGGAAACTGCACTACACTGGAGCACTGAGGGCCAACCCTCAAATTGTGTGTGTGGTCAACTTCTCTTCAAGTTCATGAGCTGATTGGCCTGGCGGTGGATACTTGAGCAGATTTCAGAAATCAGGGACAAGAAAGCAGATGCAATCAATGATGTCTTCTAAACAAGTTACCTGAGGGAAATTAACTCTTTTTATTACTTAGGAATGTAGCAATCTGGATTCATTTATTGCTTAGGAAAGAATATTTTAGATTTTCATTCAGAGAAAGTTATGCTATTTGGCAGATTTTAATGTTAAATCAAAGTGAATCAAAAAATGATCTCAAAATAACTATCTCCTTTGTAGAGTCTTCTGAAGACAGCTGAGTTCATAAAAGTTTTACCGAATAGATGGGCCAGTGGCATTCTATGTTTCCAATTTAAATTGTGCAGGTTTCTCCACATCTTTTCCTAGTTTCACTGTATTCTCCTAATATTTGTCTAATTAGAGGTAAAAATCATTGACTGTCAATCAAAATATATTGATCTGGAAATCTTTTCTCAATAAGGAAGAAACCCCCTTTTACTGGTTGGGGAAGAACAAATTTTAACAAGAGGGTAAATCACTGGAGTACTAGGACTAAAACTTTTGGATTTAAAGGTATGCCTCAAGGTAGTTGTGGTTTGGGGTTAGCTGCTTCTCAGTATGTGGGCCGGAGAAGGCGATGGCAGCCTACTCCAGTACTCTTGCCTGGAAAATCCCATGGACGGAGGGGCCTGGTGGGCTGCAGTCCATGGGGTCCCTAAGAGTCTGACACGACTGAGCGACTTCACTTTCACTTTTCACTTTTCACTTTCATGCATTTGAGAAGGAAATGGCAACCCACTCCAGTGTTCTTTCTTGGAGAATCCCAGGGATGGGGGAGCCTGGTGGGCTGCCGTCTATGGGGTCGCACAGAGTTGGACATGACTGAAGCGACTTAGCAGCAGCAGCAGGAGCTCAAGGTAAAAGTGCTATTACTTTGATGGTTAAGATCTTAGATAATGATATTCCTGACCCTAGTGTTCATGTGCACGCACACACACACACACACACACACAGACGCATCCCAGTCATATGAAGTATAATCTTGAGAAGATTTATTTTTAAATGTTTACCTCTCTAAAAAAATCTATGGGATTTAAAATAATGTGAATGCTATTGCCAAAAGTGGAGGGCAAAATAAACACTGAAAAATATTTTAAAATAAAATTTAATGAAAAATAAAATTCAAGGAAGAATTGATGATAATAATTATTCATTCTTGCTTTTCTGAATTTGACAATAGTGTCTTATCCTTCTTCCTACTAGTCTTTGAGGACAGTGTCTACATTTAGACAACAGCTTCTAATTTTCTGGCTCCACTTTGCTTCAAGATGATTTTTTTTTTTTTTAATAGACAGTGGTCTTGGCAGGTAAATCAATTCCCGTAAGTATGGTCTCCTGAAATGAAGGCAGGTTCAGCGTCCTTTCTGGGGGCAGCACTCAGTTCAGTTCAGTTCAGTTGCTCAGTTGTGTCCGACTCTTTGCGATCCCATGGACTGCAGCACTAGCCATTATTTTATTATCTCTTCCAGATCATGACACTCAATGAAGTGTGGAACTGATAAAAGATGAATTTACTTTAAGGTTCAAGAGAGAAAACATAGCAGAAAACGAGAAGTTTCATCATTAATGCATCAGTGAATTTGCCCAGGGAGACTTGATGATGGTGAAACTATCTCAAAGCCATAGAAATTGCATCTCACCTTATTCATGACTGACACTCTAATGGAATCTCAGACTATCTCAGACTGTCTGTACCAGCTTCATTTTCTCTTTCAGGTGCAAAGCAGTGTTTCTGGTTTGACCCATTGTCCCAAGTTAGGCAGAGCGTTTCTTTGGCATTGGCCCAAAGGACAACAGGGAAGCGATCTAGCTAAAATTACATATTGATCTCCCTTTCAACCAGCATCTTTTCCAGTTAAATTACCCTGTTTCTTCCTGAAGGGATGACTATGCGTTTTCAAAACCTGCTCACCCAGCTTCTTAGGTGATAATTTTTCCTCTTACAGTCTTCTGATTTAGATTCTGGTATATTTTAAAACTGTTATTTGCGCCAAAGAATACTGATTTTAGAGTGTGGTAAGCACAGGCATTTGATAAAAAACAATCCTAGAATTAGAACAAATTAAACATTTGCTGATACAAACATTTAGGAAACAATTTCACTACTATGAGGAACTTGAATATTCTTCTTTCTTATTCTTCTCACCTAGTACGGTCTCCCTACAATGAGTTTTCTATACTGCTGAGAAATTCTCCTTCTTTACTAATTTTTAACTCTCTTGACATAGGAAGCAGTGTTTATGCTTGTTTTCTTTTTCTTTAACTTCAGATGCACAGACTTGAATTAACCATAAACCTTAGTATATGACACACTTTCAGCCTATGAAAGTTCTTCCCTGATTGATATATTAGATGTTCAGTGAATAGTGTTCACTAACGGATTATTATTTTATCACTTCAGAAAATTCTCCAGTGTTGGACATGGAAAGAGGATTGAACATTGATCATGCTATTTCCTTTACCACACACATTAGAGGTTATCAACAGCTCCTTAGTGAGTGAACACTGAAGTCTGACATGAGTACTAGTGTATATTTTTTATATTTTATTGTATATGAACATGATGTTGAAGGGCACTGAATGTGGTTTGACTTTTGTAACTGTTTTTGTAAATTAACCAACTATAAGTATTTCTGTAGGTAGATGCCTGATCTGGTGAGCCCTATCTTCTGTTCTAGTCAAGATTCAGATGTTTGGATTATGTACAATCAGGAAGCTGGACCCTTCATATAACTCTGTCTTAACAAGACTCAATTCTGTCTGTATTCTACACATTGAAGAGTCATTTACTAAATCTTATTTGATGATCTGCTTGATGTTTGCCATTCCCTAAGTGGCCAGGCTATGAAGTCAAGGTTAAAAGGCAGTATGTGCCACATAAAGAAGAAACCAGACTATGATTTGAGGTTGCTGAGAATAGACATCAGGTACCCCAGGCTTAGGTGGCACAGTATTTAATCATTGCAAGAGGAGAGAAAGAGTGCACAAGATCCAGCCCCTTGCAATGTGTCTGCCCCCCATGGCCTGTGGATCTACTCTGCAGTAAGCTAGCACAGGCAATGTTGTTGTACTCGCCCATTTCCTACTGAAGTAGAAAGACCTTGGCCCCTCTCCTGTGGGGTCTGAAATAAGACAAGGCAGGCAGGAAACATGGGTGAGGGCCATTGATGTATATGCCTAAACAGAACAAGGGAATACACAGTGAGTCTGCAGCAGGGAAAGATAATCCCACAGGATGTGATAACCTAGCCCAGACTATAAGGATTCTTTATCTCTTGGTAAGAAGTGCTCTGGTCTTCCCAGGTGGCTCAGTGGGTAAAGAACCTGCCTGCAATGCAAGAGACACAAGAGATATGGGTTCTAATCCTCGGTCAGGAAAATCCCCTGGAGGAAGACACAGTAACCCACTCCAGTGTTCTTGCCTGAAGAATCCCACGGACAGAGGAACATGGTGGGTTACAGTCCATGGGGTTGCAAAGAGTTGGACGTGATTGAAGTGACGGAGCAACCACACAGAGAAGTGTTGTAGGCCCAAGGCTCATTCTTATGTGGCCATGCATGCATGAGACTGCCTTTCTTAACACTTGGTGATGGTGGTGAAAATACTTCTATTGCAAATAGATTGAATTATATGTATATTTTGGAAAAATTACTTCCTTGGCATTGTTACTGACATTTCTATCATAATAGTTTCTAGATCAGTATTTCTAGCGTGTTTTTGACCATGACAATAGAAAGTTTCGATACGATGTGTATGTGTGTGTATATATATATGTATATATATATATAACTAAAACAAAAGATTCAGAAACAACACTTCCGTTTATGTATAATGCATTGTACCATTTTTAAAGTTTGATTCTATTCTGTCACTTTTAACAAACATTAATTCACTTAATTAATTTCATTAACAGATTCAAAGTACCATTGCAAAAAATACTATTCTAGGAAATGGGCCATACAGAACAGCAGAGTTGATGAGTGTACAGTGTTTTGAAAAACAAAAAGGAGGGGTACAGAAGAGCTTTAAGAACTGCTGTGGACATTACATAAATCCTACTTGTCTTTCTAGCTACAATAAACCTGAGGCTTAAAAACTTTTGGAAGAAATGAGTTAAATCTGATATATGGGGTTACATAGTTTCACATAGTTTGCTTATACAATTCTTCTAGAAAAAAGCATTGATTATTTTAGTAATTCATAGAGTAATTAATTAGAAATACATATATGATATGTAATTATATTATTATACATAATATATAGGAATTAATATCAGATACAATTTTTATAATAATATATCCTTTTAAAGTTTTTACACATATATGAAATTATATATATATACACACACATATACAGCTGACCCTTGAATAACTAGGGTGTTAGGGATACCAACATTTCCTACAGTCGGAAATTCTATATAAACTTACAGTTACCTTTCTGTATATATGTGTGTGTATATATATATATGTATATATGTGGTTTGGTTCCTCCATATCTACAGTTTTGCATCCATGAGTTGAACAAACTGTGGACCATATAAGTGCTGTCGTCTTTACTATTGAAAAACTCCTGAGTGTAAGTGGACCTGTGCAGTTTAAAATTGCAGTGTTCAAAGGTCAACTGAACACACAGACATGTAAAGTTACATATACAGTATGTATTTTAATTACATACATGCAGATCATTCATCTATCAGGCATCAAACAATTTGCATTTTCCATTGTGTTGTGGGTTCTACCTGGTTTCTTTCTGTTTATCTAAAGGGCAATCCCAAGGGCTTTATGCACGTTGCTTGCTCTGCTCAGGATGCTGCCTTTTTAATTTCCTTTGAATCTCAGCACAACTGTCATTTCCCAACTCTGTCTTCACTTTCCCAAAACTAAATCATGTCCACTTCTATTGTGTTCTTACAACCCATCTTTTCTTAGACTCTTTATAGCACCATGTTTATTTTGGCTGGCCAATTTTTCTTGAGTGTTCTATGCAGTACCTGATATATAATAAGCACTGGAACATTTGTTGCATGACTAAATGAATCCTAATAACTAAAATTCCAAACACTTAAGAAAGGGTTAAGTCAGCATTCACAACATACCAAATACTTTTCAGATCTCATGACTTTCTGCCTGAACCATAGATTTTTTTTTTTTTTTTGTATAGAGACACATTTTTTTCCTTCACATCTTTATCCACTAGATTTGATAATGACTTGTGTGTGGTAACTCCTAAATAAATGTTTGTTGAATTCTTTCTTTTAGACAAAAAGAAAGAATTATATAACCATATTATAACATATATGCAGCCATGAAATTAAAAGACACTTACTCCTTGGAAGGAAAGTTATGGCCAACCTAGACAGCATATTAAAAACCAGAGACATTACTTTGTCAACAAAGCCATCTAGTCAAGGCTATGGTTTTTCCAGTGGTCATGTATGGATGTGAGAGTTGGACTATAAAGAAAGCTGAGTGCTGAAGAATTGATGCTTTTGAACTGTGGTGTTGGAGAAGACTCTTGAGAGTCCTTTGGACTGCAAGGAGAGCCAACCAGTCCATCCTAAAGGAGATCAGTCCTGGGTGTTCATTGTTCATTGGAAGGACTGATGTTGAAGCTGAAACTCCAGTACTTTGGCCACCTGATGTGAAGAGCTGACTCATTTGAAAAGACCCTGATGCTGGGAAAGATTGAGGGCAGGAGGAGAAGGAGATGACAGAGGATGAGATGGTTGGATGGTATCACCGACTCAGTGGATATGAGTTTGGGTAAACATAGGGAGTTAGTGATGAACAGGGAGCCCTGGCGTGCTGCAGTTCATGGGGCCACAAAGAGTTGGACACTACTGAGCGACTGAACTGAACTGATATGTTATTCATGTAATGAAACCTGTAGAGAAGGGAATATATTTCTAGTGTAACATTAGAACAAATTTACATAGTCATTATTGTTGTGTTTTTTGATTTCCATTTTTAGAATCAATCTTATGAGAAGTAGAGAAAATATGTTTTGGGGTTAATGTGTTTATATTACAAAGTGTCTTCAAGAGCTTCTGTAGAGAGACAATGTATTGAGAAGTAAGTATTTAGTATGTTATTTATAATTAATGGTTAACAAATGCAAAAGCTAAAAATAACAATATAAATATCCAAGACTGGGGAGAGAAGAAGGGGAGGAAGGAGCAAGGAGAATGAATTCAATTTTCACAATTCATAAAGGTGGCAGTCAATAGATATTAGCTAAACTTAATAAGTCAAGATAATAAAAAAGAAACAAATTTCTTACTTACACTTATGGAGATAACCACCCAAACTCCTAGAAACAGAAAAGAGTTAAGAGATATTATCCTTGGAGAGTATATCTGCAAGAGGGAGGTTATTAGATGAGAGATTACTGCTTTTCAACATAAATCTTTGGTGCTAACAAGGTGAAAATCCAGGAAAAAAAGTGATACAGAATCCTACTTTATGATTAAACTCTCTTTAAACTAGTTGAGGCCCATGCATTTTTCTTGCCTCTGGCTATTCTTCAATATCTTGCTGTGAACTGATTATAATTTTTTTTTAAGCAAGTGTTGAATTGCCATGATGGAATATTCAGGCCTTCATACCAGAACACTGTTATGGGTGGAAATCAGAGTCTCTATAAGATGGTTATCTACATACTATACTAGTATTTAGAATTTATATGCAAACAGGAAAGCCTTAACCCTTTCCAAGCTTTCTCATAAGCAGCTTCATTATTAAACCCATTTAGTAGTTCATTATCTGCCTGTAGTGTGGGAGACTTGGGTTCCATCCCTGGCTTGGAAGATCCCCTGGAGAAAGGAATGACTACCCACTCCAGTATTCTGGCCTGGAGAATTCCATGGACTGGAATACAGTCCAGGGGATCACAAAGAGTTGGATACAACTGAGCAGCTTTCACTTTCACTTTACATAGTTCCTTCCAAGGAAATAGTGTACATTGCTGCTGCTTTGTTCAGACACAAAAACAATGGAAGGACTCTCTAAGTGTGTTACATTTGTGAATAGATATTTATAGGAATACTGATTATTTATTGAAAGTAAGAGTTCTGGAGGCTCAGGAGACTGGGTTAAATGAAGGGCAGTTTATGCTACCAGTTCTCAGAAGCCTCAAGGAGCTAGAGACTTTTAAAAAATATTTTTATTAATAGACTTTATTTTTTTAGAACAGTTTAACTTCACTGGAAAATTGAGCAGAAGTGACTTCTTGCTTCTGATTCTACATGTAAGGAGCTTGGAATTTTCCACTTTATCCTAACAACTGGTAAAAATCTAAACAGACTGAAAAACTGACAGCTCTCCTAGGATCCATAAGGGAGGTAAAGACACAGGGTAAACCACTGCCCCAAAGACTGGAGAGACAATTTAGGCAAAAACATGGCGTCATGACGGCTTAGAGCAGAGCCTCACAAGAGGAAACTGCTGTGAGAACTAGTGCTGGGTAGGAAAATCTGAACTATAATTGACTCAATGATGGAAGCTCAGTGGAAAACTCTGAGTTAAAACCTCAGGGAGAACCCAGTCATCGGGGGCCCCCTATTTTTGTGAGTTTTACCTCAAGGAGCTTGACCAGGTTCTCACAGCAAACACTGGAGAAAAACCTTTTTGTACTTCCAGGAAAGGGATGAAAAAGGAACCATTTTGATATATCCAGGGCACTCTATTCTCCTTAACAAGGCCTGCTCTCAAGAGAAACTAGTTAACAAAGCCTAAACTGCTGGGGTGTTATCAAAGCCTCACTCACTTTGGGAAAGGGAAATATCCAACTTCCAGCCAACTTTCCCCATCCTCTCCCACTTAAGGACAGAGATTACTAAGAAATACTTGTGAATTTCATAGTCCAGAGGTGTAGGCTCACTAAAAGACTGAGACCTAGGCATAGAACTGTAGAATGTTTCTTCCCGCCAAACCTCACCACCATATTACTAAAGACCTATGTACATCTTTAGGTCATAAAAGTTCCTTTTACTTAGTACATCATGTCTAGTTATCAAGAAAAAAAATTACAAGGCCTACCAAAAGGCAAAACACAGAATCTGAAGAGGCAAAGCAAACATCAGAACTAGACAGGGCAAAAATGCTGGAATTATTTGTTTCATTAAAAAAACTATGAAAAATATGCTAAGAGTCCTAATGGATAAAGTAGAAAACCTGCAAGAACACATGGGCAGTGTCAGCAGAACAATGGAAATCCTAAGGGAGAACTGAAAAAAGAACGCTAGAGATAAAACTGCAACAGAAATGAAAAATGCCTTTGATGAGCTTGTTATTATTAGACTGGACATGGCTGAAGAAAGAATTGCTGAGCTGGAGGATCTCTCAATAGAAACCTCCAAAATTAAAACCAAATAGACATAAAAGAGAATACCAAGGACTATGGAACAATTACAAAAGGAGTTCAGTTAAGTTGCTCAATCGTGTCTGACTCTTTGTGCCCTGTGGACTGCAGCATGCCAGGCTTCCCTGTCCATCACCAACTTCTGGAGCTTACTCAAACTCCTGTCCATCCAGTTGATGATACCATCCAACAATCCCATCCTCTGTCGTTCCCTTCTCCTCCCTCCTTGAATCTTTCCCAGCATCAGGGTCTTTTCCAATGAGTCAGTTCTTCGCATCAGGTGGCCCAAGTATTGGAGTTTCAGCTTCAGTATCAGTCCTTCCAATGAATATGCAAGACTGATTTCCTTTAGGATGGACTGGTTGGATCTCCTCACAGTCCAAAGGACTCTCAAGAGTCTTCTCCAACACCACAATTCAAAAGCATCAGTTCTTTGGTGCTCAACTTTCTTTATAGTCCAACTCTCACATGCATACATGACTACTAGAAAAACCATAGCTTTGACCAGACGGACCTTTGATGGCAAAGTAATGTCTCTGGTTTTTAATATGCTGTCTAGGTTGGTCATAACTTTTCCTTGAAGGAGCAAGTGCTTTTTAATTTCATGGCTGCAGTCACCATCTGTGGTGATTTTGAAGCCCCCCAAAATAAAGTCTGTCACTGTTTCTATTGTTTCCCCATCTATTGCCATGAATTGATGGGACCAGATGCCATGATCTTAGTTTTCTGAATGTTGAGTTTTAAGCCAACATTTTTACTCTCCTCTTCCACTTTCATCAACAGGCTCTTTAGTTCCTCTTCGCTTTCAGCCATAAGAGTGGTGTCATCTCCATATCTGAGGTTACTGATATTTCTCTCAGCAATCTTGATTCCAGCTTGTGCTTCATCCAGACTAGCATTTCTCATGATGTACTCTGCATATAAGTTAAATAAGCAGGGTGGCAATATATAGCCTTGATGTATTCCTTTCCTGATTTGGAACCAGTCTGTTGTTCCATGTCCAGTTCTGACTGTTGCTTCTTGACCTTCATATAGATTTCTCAAGAGGCAGGTCAGGTGGCCTGTATTCCCATCTCTAGAAGAATTTTCCACAGTTTATTGTGATCCACAGTCAAAGGCTTTGGTGTAGTCAGTAAAGTAGAAGTAGATGTTTTTCTTCGCCCATGGAGAAGGAATGGCAACCCAGTCCAGTACTCTTGCCTGGAAAATCCCATGGGTGGAGGAACCGGGAAGGCTGCAGTGCATGGGGTCTCGAAGAGTCAGACATGACTGAGTGACTTCACTTTCACTTTCATGCATTGGAGAAGGAAATGGCAACCCCCTCCAGTGTTCTTGCCTGGAGAATCCCAGGGATGGGGGAGCCTGGTGGGCTGCCGTCTATGGGGTTGCACAGAGTTGGACATGAGGTGAAGCAACTTAGCAGCAGCAGATGTCTTTCTGTAACAGTATTGCTTTTTTTGATGATCCCATGGATATTGGCAAATTTATCTCTTGTTCCTCTGCCTTTTCTTAATCCAGCTTGAACATCTGGTAGTTCACGGTTCACGTACTACTGAAGAGAGAGCTTGTGAGATGAGTGCAATTGTGCAGTAGTTTAAACATTCTTTGGCATTGCCTTTCTTTGGGATTGGAATGAAAACTGACCTTTTCCAGTCCTGTGGCCACTGCTGAGTTTTTCAAATTTGCTGGCATATTGAGTGCAACACTTTCACAGCATCATCTTTTAGGATTTGAAATAGCTCAACTGGAATTCCATCACCTGCACTAGCTTTGTTTGTAGTGATGCTTCCTAAGGCCCACTTGATTTCGCATTCCAGGATGTCTGGCTCTAGGTGAGTCATCACACCATCATGGTTATCTGGTCATGAAGATCTTTTTTGCATAATTCTTCTGTGTATTCTTGCCACCTCTTCTTAATATCTTTTGCTTCTGTTAGTCCATACCATTTCTGTCCTTTATTGTGTCCATCTTTGTTACAAAAGGAGTAACATATGTTTAACAGGAATTTCAGAGAAGATAAGAGAAAATGAAGAAAAGTATTAAAACAGTAGTGACTGAAAACTTCCCCCAATTAATCTCAGAACCAGACCACATATCCAAGAAGCACATAGAATGCCAAGCAGGATAAATGCCACTGCTCCCCCACCCCAAACAGCAGCATCAACAAAAAGATCCTATAAGCACATGAATTCTACTGAAAATCAAAAAGAAAAAGTACTGAGAGAAGCCATAGGAAACAAATTCTCACTCTCAGAGGAACAAAGATAAGAATTACATCTGACTTCTCAGAAACCATGCAAACAATGTGAGTAGAGTGAGATATTTAAGCTGTTGAGAGGGAAAAACCCAGTGCTCCATACAGTCTGAAATGGCCCTTCAAAAGTGAAGGAGAAATAAAGACTATCCCAGACAAACAAAAATTTGAAGAATTTGTTGTCAGTTGCCTTACAAGAAATATTAAAAGAAATCTTTTATAGAGAAGAAAAATCTTATAGGTCAGAAACTCAGATCTAAAAAAAGGAAGAGCATTGAAGAAGGAATAAGTAAAGGTAAAAAAAAATTTTTAATTTAAATTTTAAATTCTTGAATCACCATAATAGATGAAGAATTCATTCAAAATAATAACATTGTATTTGATTATGTAAGCTCATACTTAAATATAAAGTTTATTTATATAGAAGTGAAATGACTGACAACAATGATGCAAAGGACAAGGCAGAGAATCTTTATAAATATGTCTATATGTATGTATGTGTATATATGTCTTTACAATGACATGAATAAACTGAAAAAAAAAGAAGGCAAAAAATTGAGCAGAGTATATAGAGATTTTTCCATATATTTATTCCCCCTACCACATGCATAATCTCCTCTATTATCAACATCCCCAACCAGCCTGGCATATTTGTTGCAATTAATGAATCTATGTTGACATGTCATGATCACCCAAATTTCACACTTTACATTAGGGTTCACTCTTGATGTATAGTCTATGGGTTGGGACATATTTATTATGACATGCATTCACTTTTATAGTGTCCTACAGAGTAGCACTGTACTCAGCTCATTAATTCTTCCCTTCCACCTAATCCCTGGAAACCACTAATTTTTCATTGTCTCCACAGTTTTGCCTTTTCCAGAAGGTCATGTAGTTGTAATCATATAGTATGTAGCCTTTTCAAAATGGCTGTTTTACTTTGTAAAATACATTGAAGTTTCATTCATGTATCTTTATAGCTTGATGGCTCATTTCTGAATAATATTCTATTGTCTGAATGTACTATAGTTTATATATGCATCCACCTACTGAAGGACATCTTGGTGGCTTCTAAGTCTTGGTAGTTGTGAACAAAGCTGCTGAAAACATCCAGGAGCAGGGTTTTGTGCTGACATGTTTCCAGCTCTTTTGGGAAGTACCAAAGAGCACAATTGCTTGGGGGTGAGGTAAGAGTATGCTTAGTTTTGTAAGATGCCTCCAACTTGTCTTTCAAAGTGGCCGCATAATTTTACATTCTCAATAGCAATTAATGAGAGCTCCTCCTGTTCCATGTCCTTACCAGCAATTGATGGCGTCATCTGAGTTTTGGCCACTCTAGTATGTATGTAGTAGTATCAACTTTCTGTTTTTTAATTTACATTTGCCTGGTAATGTTTGATGTGGAATCTATTTCCATATGCTTATTTGCCATCTCAATATCTTCTCTGGTGAAGTGTCTGTTAAGGTCTTTGATTTACTTTTTAATCATGTTGTTTGCTTTTTATGTTGAGTTTTCAAGATTCTTTGCATATTTTTTTTTTGTTTATTTTTGTATATTGGGGATTCCCTGATAGTTCAGTTGGTGAAGATTCCACCTGCAATGCAGGAGACCTGGGTTTGATCCCTGGGTTGGGAAGATCCCCTGGAGGAGGGAAAGCCTACACACTCCAGTATTCTGGCCTGGAGAATTCCATGGACTGTATAGTCCATGGGGTTGCAAGGAGTCAGACATGACTGAGCGACTTTCACTTGTATATTTTAGATAACCTTCCTTTACCAGCTATATTTCATCTTCTAGGGCCTTTATAGTTTTACATTTAGGTCTGTAAGCCATTTTGAGTTTTTTTTTAATTTTTGGTGTGTGTGTGTGCGTGCGTGTGTGTGTGTGTGTGTGTGAAAATTGTAAGGTTGGGTATGAATTCGTTTTTTCTCATGTGGATGTCTAGTTGTTCTAGCACTATTTAGTGTCCTCTTTTTACTGTTGAATTCTGACTGATTTTGAGGATATGCCACTTGGAAAACTAGAGAAAGGCACACTGGATCAGGCATAAGTGTTGCTTTTGGCTTGCTTAACAACTTAAAGGTTTATTTTTTCTCATGTAAAAGAAGTCCATAGGTTGCAGTTAGTATTCATACTATATCATGTCATCCCTGGCTCCTTCAGTAATTCTGTTACCCCTTCCATTAAGCATGGTTTTTATTCTTGGGTTCTCTCTTAATTTCTACCTTTGGTTTCTATCATCGTTCTCTTATGGTCAGAAAATTGCTACTTCATTCAGGCAGAAAGAAGGAGAAAGGAATAAGCGTGTCTATAAGATAAGTAATCCCCTGAAGAGATCATTTCTGGTAGTTCTGCCTTGAAAATTTAGCTTACATCTCATTTGGTACCTTTTCCTGCAAAAGCAATGTAGAAATTTAGGATTTCAGTTGGAAACATTGTTTCACCAATTGTGTTAAGAGTAGGGGAAGAAGGGGAGATAGAATTTGGGCAGGCAACTTGCTGTTTCTGCCAAAAGCTTCATCTATGGCAAAACTTCTGCTTTCAACTATTTATCATATGTAGAAGGGGAACCAGATATGAGTCCTTAAAATGCCAAAGATTTGTTTTAATATTATCTTAGTTGTCTAGACTATAGGTGTAGAACTTTTCTAAGCAATACTCATGATATTGTATACTGTAAGAAGTTTCTCCAGGACTATAAAATGGGACTTGTTGAGATGGAAATATATCCCTAGAGTGTCTTACTTAATTCGTTATCTCTAGAACCCAGGAGTTGTTGTTTAGTCACTAAGTTGTGTCCAACTCTTTTGTGACCCCATAGACTGTTGCCCACCAGGCTCCTCTGTCCATGGGATTCTTCAGGCAAGTATACTAGAGTGGGTTGCCATTTCCTTCTCCAGGGGATCTTCCTGACCCAGGGATCAAACCTGCATTGCAGGCCGATCCTTTACCACTGAGACAACAGGGAAGCCTAGAGAGCCATATAGATAACAATAGTATTAGCTTTCTATTGCTGCTATAACAAATTACCTTAAATTTAGCAGCTTGAAAAAAACCCCACATTTACTATCTCACAATTTTGCAGGTTAGGAGTCTGACGCTGGTTTCACTGAACTGGAGTCAAGGTGTTGGTAGGACTACCTTCCTTTCTGGAGGCTCTAAAGGAAAATCCTTGTCCGTGCCTTTTCCACCTTCAAGATGCTTCCCACGTTCCCATCTTCCTTGGCTCAAGCTCTCTGCTTCATTTTCAAAGCCAGCAACACTGAATTTCTATGGCTGCTTTTCTATAGTCACATCTCCTTCTGACCCCAGTAATCCTGCCTCCCTTCTTCACTTTTCAGAAAGCTTGTGACGATGTTAAGCCGACTTGAAGAATCTAGGATAACCCTCATATCTTAAGGTCATCTGATTGTCAACCTTACTTCCTCTTTGTCATATAAGGTAACAAACTTATAGGTTCAGGGGATTAGGACATGGACATCTTTGGAAGGCCATTATTTTGCCTACCACACTGATGTTGGATAAAATTTGTATAAATAAGTAATAATTATTAACATTTAACATACTGAGCTTCATTTTATCCTTCAGCTACTGTTGTGAAATGAGGTAATGAGTTTAGAAATGTGGATGAACTAAACTAAACAAGTTTAGAAACTTGTGCAAAATCACAAGACCAGGGTTTTGCCCATGTTTGTATGATTTGAAAACCCATGTCTGTATACTATGCTATGCTCTTCCTCTCTCTAATGAAGAAATAAACCAAGTGTGCTGCAAGCTTGACTCCATGATGGCATGCATGCTTTTGCATAAAGGCTAGAGCTAAATCAAGCTCAACATATTTTGGAGTCTCAGTCTAGGCTGGTAACCTTTTACATGTATGATTATGAAGTGAAGTAAAAAAAAATTATTTCTTTTATGATTTAAAATGTTTCTCACCGGGGGAAGGCACCAAGATGGCGGAGGAGTAGGACGGGGAAAACACTTTCTCCCCCACAAATTCATCAAAAGAGCATTTAAACGTCGAGTAAATTCCACAAAACAACTTCTGAATGCCGGCAGAGGACATCAGGCACCCAGAAAAGCAACCCAACTCCTCGAAAGGAGGTAGGAAAAAATATTAAAGACAATAAAAGAGACAAAAGAGGGAGGGACGGAGTTCCGTCCCGGGAAGGGAGTCTTAAAAAGAGAGAAGTTTCCAAACACCAGGAAACCTTCTCACTGCCGAATCCGTGCCGAGCTTTGGAAGCACAGAGGACAACATAACAGGGAGAAAAAATAAATAAACAATTAAAACTCGCAGATTGCGAGCCCTACGGTAACTCCTCCAGCGGAGAAGCAGCGCAGACGCCTGCATCCGCCATTAGCAAGCGGGGGCTGGGCAGGGAGGCGCGGCGCGGGCTGCATCGCTGAGAGTAAGAATCTGGCCTGAATACCCTGAGCACTATCTGAGCAAAATAATTTGGGCTAGCAAACCAGACTGTGGGATATCTACCACGCGAAAAGCCAGCCCTAACCTAAGACACCGCCAGCCCGCGCACGGAACAAAGGACTAAACAGAGGTAGCCGGCTGCAAACCTTCCCCCTCCGGTGACAGGCAGCCAGAGCCGGAAGGGGGCAATCGCAGCCCCAGAGAGACATTATCTATAAAACTGGCTTCTTTGCTAACTAAAACTTACTGGGGGTCTGGACGGTCAACACCTGCCTGAGAAGGTGCGCCGGTTTTACACCCAGATAACCAAGTGGCGGGGAGGCGATAAGTCGCAGCATTGGCGCTCGCCAAACACCTCATCACCTGAGCTGCTCAGACCTGGGAAAAGCACAAAACGCAGCCCCAACTGAGTCTGCGCCTCTGAGGACTACCTGAGTGCCTGAACCTGAGCGGCTTGGACCTGGGAGGTGCATGCAACCCAGGGCCAGCCTCGGATTGTTCCGGGCGGAACAACCTAGAGCCTGAGCAGTGTGGGCAGGGAGGCTACACGCGCCGTGAGCGGGGGCAGACCCAGTGTGGCTGAGGCATTGCGAGCGCACGCCAGTGTCATTTGTTTGCAGCATCCATCCCTCCCTCCCTCCCCATAGCGCGACTGAACAAAGAGAAGAAATACAGCTCCACCCACCAGAACACCGACACAAGCTTCCCTAACCAGGAAACCTTGACAAGCCACCTCTACATACCCACACACAGCGAGGAAACGCCACAATAAAGAGAACTCCACAAACTGCCAGAATACAGAAAGGACTCCCAAACTCAGCAATTTAAACAAGATGAAGAGACAGAGGAATACCCAGCAGATAAAGGAACAGGATAAATGCCCACCAAACCAAACAAAAGAGGAAGAGATAGGGAATCTACCTGATAAAGAATTCCAAATAATGATAGTGAAATTGATCCAAAATCTTGAAATTAAAATGGAATCACAGATAAATAGCCTGGAGACAAGGATTGAGAAGATGCAAGAAAGGTTTAACAAGGACCTAGAAGAAATAAAAAAGAGTCAATATATAATGAATAATGCAATAAATGAAATTAAAAACACTCTGGAGCCAACAAACAGTAGAATAACAGAGGCAGAAGATAGGATTAGTGAATTAGAAGATAGAATGGTAGAAATAAATGAATCAGAGAGGATAAAAGAAAAACGAATTAAAAGAAATGAGGACAATCTCAGAGACCTCCAGGACAATGTTAAACCCTACAACATTCGAATCATAGGGGTCCCAGAAGAAGAAGACAAAAAGAAAGACCATGAGAAAATACTTGAGGAGATAATAGTTGAAAACTTTCCTAAAATGGGGAAGGAAATAATCACCCAAGTCCAAGAAACCCAGAGAGTCCCAAACAGGATAAACCCAAGGAGAAACACCCCAAGACACATATTAATCAAATTAACAAAGATCAAACACAAAGAACAAATATTAAAAGCAGCAAGGGAAAAACAACAAATAACACACAAGGGAATTCCCATAAGGATAACAGCTGATCTTTCAATAGAAACTCTTCAAGCCAGGAGGGAATGGCAAGACATACTTAAAATGATGAAAGAAAATAACCTACAGCCCAGATTATTGTACCCAGCAAGGATCTCATTCAAGTATGAAGGAGAAATCAAAAGCTTTTCAGACAAGCAAAAGCTGAGAGAATTCTGCACCACCAAACCAGCTCTCCAACAAATACTAAAGGATATTCTCTAGACAGGTAACACAAAAATGGTGTATAAACTCGAACCCAAAACAATAAAGTAAATGGCAACGGGATCATACTTATTAGTAATTACCTTAAACATAAATGGGTTGAATGCCCCAACCAAAAGACAAAGACTGGCTGAATGGATACAAAAACAAGACCCCTACATATGTTGTCTACAAGAGACCCACCTCAAAACAGGGGACACATACAGACTGAAAGTGAAGGGCTGGAAAAAGATTTTCCATGCAAATTGGGACCAAAAGAAAGCAGGAGTCACAATACTCGTATCAGATAAATTAGACTTTAAAACAAAGGCTGTGAAAAGAGACAAAGAAGGTCACTACATAATGATCAAAGGATCAATCCAAGAAGAAGATATAACAATTATAAATATATATCCACCCAACATGGGAGCACCGCAGTATGTAAGACAAATGCTAACAAGTATGAAAGGAGAAATTAACAATAACACAATAATAGTGGGAGACTTTAATACCCCACTCACACTTATGGATAGATCAACTAAACAGAAAATTAACAAGGAAAAAAAAAAAAAAACATGTATCTATAAAGCTCACTAAAGCAAAGCACAGTAAAACGAGGTATGGCAATAAAAGGCGTTAAATTTATCAAAAAAAAAAAAAGTGCTGAAAAATTAAAGCTGTCAATTCTGTAATAGATATTCATTGAAAGTATCTTTTGAAATGGGGGTGAAAACACCTTCAGAGAAATGAAAGCTAAGGAAGCATGTACGAGCTATAAAAAATGATAAAGTCCTTTATGAATGATGATAATATCAAAACAAAACTGGGAAATACAGGAAGGAGTAAAGAGCACTACGAACAGTCAATACATGGATAAACATTAGAAACTATTCTCTTTTCTTAATTTCTTCATGGTAAACTATCAACATTATATTGTGAAATTTTTCAGAAAAAAAAAAAAGAATATGCTATGACATAGTTCTGTCTTAGATATTATGCAAGTGGGATGAATACTGAAAATAACTAAAGTACCTCATGGTACATATTTTCAAAAAAAAAAAAAAAAAGAAGACCGTGGTGAGAATTTTTCTCTCTCTCTCTGACAGGGGGAGAGGTGAGACAGTAGAGGGGAGAAGTACTTTGTGGGATTAAGGAATATAAATAGTATAAATAACATATGATATATGCACTATTATTATACCCATTTCATACATGAAAAAAAAAATAAAATAAATGGAAATGGAAGTATGTACAAGTACAGAACTTGAAAGAGTTTTGAGTCAATGAGTTTTGTTGTAACTGACTCTTCATTCAAAATATAGAACAATTTCCACTAATCTAGAAAGTTCCCTCCTGGCCCCTCTTATTGAATCTCCTTCTAGAGGAAACCACTGTTCTGGTCTAACTCATCTTAAACTTTGTATAAATAGAAGCATAGAATATGTGCTTCTTAATGTCTAACTTATTTCACTAAACATGTTCCTGAAATTGGTCTGTGTTTTTGAGTATATCTGTAGTTGATTGCTACTGTCTTTAAGTTTTTATTGTTGAATTGCATTCCGGTGTATAAATAGGCCAATAGTGTGTGTTTCTGGGCTTTTGGATCCAACATCTGCAGCATATTTCCTGATCTTCTAACAGGCAAGAGAGAAAAAAAAAAAAAAGGAAGGAACAGAGTAAGTGAGCTCTCTGTTGACTGAAATCAGGTTTATAGAGGAGGCTTTCAAAATACTTTTTACTTAACTTGAAACAGATCATTCCGGGATGATGGAAACAGTGATCCTTCTTAAGTCAGCTACTAGGGTCCAGACTTCCCAGGCATAGACCTTTCTTGACATTTGACTGATTATTTTCACCCAAAACATCAGCGCATGGTTCTTCTTTTTCCTTCTGAGGCTCCTTTCATAGCAGCACCTTGGATACCGAGACCTCCGGGGAATATGTATTTACCCATACTCTGCCTTCTAGATGTTAACTTGCTACACTGGTGGTGTTGAAGTTGGCTTTGTGAGTGCCATTTTTTTAAAACTTATTTTAAACGTCCGCTTATTATCAACTCTGCTTCAGCAGAGTTTATCTGAGTTCAGTGGGAAAAAAGTGCAAATGATTTGAATTTAAGACAACTGATGACAGCAGCTCTTGTCTGTCCATGGAGGGAATCAGTGGTACAGATAACGAAATTTTCATTTGACTTTGGACTGCCTGTCATATTCTGGCAACTTTATATTTTGCTTCTGTTACTTTTAAAGATCAGGTTGCTTCTATTTCACTTATGATAAGCAAGGTAAAAAAAAAAAAAAGTTTCTCACCATTTGCAGTCTGTGAAGCCCCAAACTTGTATAGAACCTGCTAAGGAGAATATTGTTTTTTTTTTTTTTTCCCCATCTGTACTTAATCACACAATATAGACTTGGTAGTTATATTAAAATTTTTTTAATTCAAATATAGTTGATTTACAGTATTGCATAAGTTTCAGGTGTACAGCATAGGGATTCAGCCATATGTATGTATGGGGGTGTGTGTGTGTGTGTATAAAAAATATGTATATATGTAATCTTTTCCAGATTTCCTTCCCTTATAGGTCATTTCATAATATTGAACATAGTTTCCCGTGCTACACAGTGGGTCCCAGTTGGTTATCCATTCTGTACATAGTAATGTGTTCAGTTCAGTTCAGTTCAGTTCAGTCACTCAGTTGTGTCTGACTCTTTGTGACCCCATGAATTGCAGCACGCCAGGCCTCCCTGTCCATCACCAACTCCCGGAGTTCACTCAGACTCACGTCCATCGAGTCAGTGATGCCATCCAGCCATCTCATCCTCTGTCGTCCCCTTCTCCTCCTGCCCCCAATCCCTCCCAGCATCAGAGTCTTTTCCAATGAGTCAACTCTTCACATGATGTGGTCAAAGTACTGGAGTTTCAGCTTCAGCATCATTCCCTCCAAAGAAATCCCAAGGCTGATCTCCTTCAGAATGGACTGGTTGGATCTCCTTGCAGTTTAAGGGACTCTCAAGGGTCTTCTTCAACACCACAGTTCAAAAGCATCAATTCTTCGGCGCTCAGCCTTCTTTACAGTCCAACTCTCACATCCATACATGACCACAGGAAAAACCATAGCCTTGGCTAGACGAACCTTTGTTGGCAAAGTAATGTCTCTGCTTTTCAGTATGCTATCTAGGTTGGTCATAACTTTCCTTCCAAGGAGTAAGCGTCTTTTACTTACATGGCTGCAGTCACCATCTGCAGTGATTTTGGAGCCCAAAAAATAAAGTCTGACACTGTTTCCACTGTTTCCCCATCTATTTTCCATGAAGTGATGGGACCAGATGCCATGATCTTAGTTTTCTGAATGTTGAGTTTTAAGTCAACTTTTTCACTCTCCACTTTCACTTTCATCAAGAGGCTTTTTAGTTCCTCTTCACTTTCTCCCATAAGGGTGGTGTCATCTGCATATCTGAGGTATTGATATTTCTCCCAGCAATCTTGATTCCAGCTTGTGTTTCTTCCAGTCCAGAGTTTCTCATGATGTCCTCTGCCTATATGTTAAATAATCAGGGTGACAATATACAGCCTTGATGTACTCCTTTTCCTATTTGGAACCAGTCTGCTGTTCCATGGCCAGTTCTAAATGTTGCTTCCTGATCTGCATACAGATTTCTCAAGAGGCAGGTCAGGTGGTCTGATATTCCCATCTCTTGAAGAATTCCCCACAGTTTATTGTGATCCACACAGTCAAAGGCTTTGGCATAGTCAATAAAGCAGAAATAGATGTTTTTCTGGAACTCTCTTGCTTTTTCCATGATCCTGGGGATTTTGGCAATTTGATCTCTGGTTCCTCTGCCTTTTCTAAATCCAGCTTGAACATCTGGAAGTTCACGGTTCATGTATTGCTGAAGCCTGGCTTAGAGAATTTTGAGCATTACTTCACTAGCATGTGAGATGAGTGCAATTGTGTGGTAATTTGAGCATTCTTTGGCATTGCCTTTCTTTGGGATTGGAATGAAAACTGACCTTTTCCAGTCCTGTGGCCACTGCTGAGTTTTCCAAATGTGCTTGCATATTGAGTGCAGAACTTTCACAGCATCATCTTTCAGGATTTGAAATAGCTCAACTGGAATTCCATCACCTCCACTAGCTTTGTTCGTAGTGATGCTTTCTAAGGCCCACTTGACTTCACATTCCAGGATGTCTGGCTCTAGGTCAGTGATCACACTATCGTGATTATCTGGGTCGTGAAGATTTTTTGTACAGTTCTTCTGTGTATTCTTGCCACCTCTTCTTAATATCTTCTGCTTCTGTTAGGTCTATACCATTTCTGTCCTTTATCGAGCCCATCTTTGCATGAAATGTTCCCTTGGTATCTCTACTTTTCTTGAAGAGATCGCTAGTCTTTCCCATTCTGTTGTTTCCTTCTTTTTCTTTGCACTGATCACTGAGGAAGGCTTTCTTATCTCTTCTTGCTATTCTTTGGAACTCTGCATTCAGATGCTTATATCTTTCCTTTTCTCCTTTGCTTTTCACTTCTCTTCTTTTCACAGCTATTTGTAAGGCCTCCCCAGACAGCCGTTTTGCTTTTTTGCATTTCTTTTCCATGGGGATGGTCTTGACCCCTATCTCCTGTACAATGTCACGAACCTCATTCCGTAGTTCATCAGGCACTCTATCTAATCAGATCTAGGCCCTTAAATCTATTTCTCACTTCCACTGTATAATCATAAGGGATTTGATTTAGGTCATACCTGAATGGTCTAGTGGTTTTCCCTACATTCTTCCATTTAAGTCTGAATTTGGCAATAAGGAGTTCATGATCTGAGCCACAGTCAGCTCCTGGTCTTGTTTTTGTTGACTATATAGAACTTCTCCATCTTTGGCTGCAAAGAATATAATCAATCTGATTTTGGTGTTGACCATCTGGTGATGTACATGTGTAGAGTCTTCTCTTGTGTTGTTGGAACAGGGTGTTTGCTATGACCGGTGCCTTTTCTTGGCAAAACTCTATTAGTCTTTGCCCTGCTTCATTCTGTATTCCAAGGCCAAATTTGCCTGTTACTCCAGGTGTTTCTTGAGTTCCTACTTTTGCATTCCAGTAGGCATCTATATATATTATTAATAATGAAATAATGAAAAAGGCATCTGTATATATTATTCCCAGTCTCCCAACATATCCTTCTATCGACCTCCCATAAGGTCTGTGGATCTCTTTCTGTTTTATATTTCTGGTAATAGTTCTTTTCTTTTCAAAGCATTATTATTCTCATGAACTAGAGGAACCTCAGATATATTCAGCATTGGGCATATTTGAATACCTTTGTTTTATAAAGAAATTATACTAACCAGGAATGGTATGAGGGTTTCTGAATATATTTTCACTCACCTTGTCCTCATTTAATTTAGCATTCACATAATGCAAACCATTATGCTCAATGTAGATTAAAAATATTTAAGACTGTGAAAATGTGTGCCAGTTTATTATTGTAATTGAATGTGAAAGTACAATATTGGAGAAACTCATTTTTTTTCAGTCTTTTTCATGACACATTTTGAACTGTTCACATGTACATAAAGAAAAATTTATTTTTATGAGTATTTAAGGAGAAACCATATTACATTTGAATATGAAAATCTAATTAAACTGTTGATAAAATTTGAATTTAGCAATGTTGAGAAATGAAGTTAGAACAAAAAAATAAAATTGTCACACGACAACAAAACTTCTCACAGTGTTGTGTTCTGATGCTTTATTGATATGACAAATAATTTTATTCAGTATGAACAAGTATAAGCAATATTTGCAGGTTTAAGTGATGTTTTACTTGGGTTATGTTGAAATTGTTCTTCTAGATACTGGTTTCATTCAAGCTCAAAATCGTATTTTTCTTACAAAGCATTTAGAGTGCTCCATGCTTGTTATTATAAATTCTATAAAGACTGAATGAATTAGGAAGATCTTCTAGTCAAACTAATTTCATATAATGACCATCTTTCTACATGATGACATTCTGTGAATAAATGGTGAAGATTCATTAGTGTGGTTTTGGAGGCTCATTTATTTTACAGATAGAAAATTGTAGGCTTCAATTTGATTCTCATTTTGCATATGGTGATGTGTACATGTAAGAAAAAATAGAAAAAGAAGACAAGCGGAAGGTTTATTATTAAACATTTTTTTCCAGTATAAGAATTCTCAGTAAAGTTACCATATTTTCTCACATTCTCCCTATTAAGAATCCTTCTGTTTTTGCCATTTGGCTAGAATAGTCAAGTGGTATTAACCCAATAGTCTCACAATACACTCAATAATCATTGTTATTATTAAGACATTTAAACTATAAATAAAAAGGCAGGAGGGAATGGCAAGACATACTTAAAATGATGAAAGAAAATAACCTACAGCCCAGATTATTGTACCCAGCAAGGATCTCATTCAAGTATGAAGGAGAAATCAAAAGCTTTTCAGACAAGCAAAAGCTGAGAGAATTCTGCACCACCAAACCAGCTCTCCAACAAATACTAAAGGATATTCTCTAGACAGGAAACACAAAAATGGTGTATAAACTCGAACCCAAAACAATAAAGTAAATGGCAACGGGATCATACTTATTAGTAATTACCTTAAACGTAAATGGGTTGAATGCCCCAACCAAAAGACAAAGACTGGCTGAATGGATACAAAAACAAGACCCCTACATATGTTGTCTACAAGAGACCCACCTCAAAACAGGGGACACATACAGACTGAAAGTGAAGGGCTGGAAAAAGATTTTCCATGCAAATTGGGACCAAAAGAAAGCAGGAGTCACAATACTCGTATCAGATAAATTAGACTTTAAAACAAAGGCTGTGAAAAGAGACAAAGAAGGTTACTACATAATGATCAAAGGATCAATCCAAGAAGAAGATATAACAATTATAAATATATATCCACCCAACATGGGAGCACCACAGTATGTAAGACAAATCCTAACAAGTAATATCATAAAAAACAAAGAAAGGCTGTAAAAGTGTTCCAGATTAAAAGAGACTTTATCAACATGACAATGAAATGCAATATCTGATCCTGGACTAGATCTTGTACTAGAAGGAAAAAGTGCTAAAAAGGACACTGAGGGTCAGTTAACAGTATTAGAATACAGACAGTAGATTTAATAAAAGTATTTTATCCATGTTAAATTACTGAAGTTGACAACTGTACTATTACAGTTATTAACCGAATATCCCTATTCTTAGGAAATTCAGAAATATGTACTGAAGTATGTGGGATACTTCATGGGAATAAAAACCATGATATCTGCAGCAGGCCTTCCAAGAGTTTAGAAAAAAACTTTTTGGGTGGGGAGCAGACAAATAATAAAGAAATGGGGTGAAATGATAAGAACAAGTGAAAAATCTGGGCAGAGGTTATATGGATATTATTTGTATTATTTTTGGAACTTTTCTTTAAGCTTGACATTAAAAATTAAAAATGCGCAAAAAAAATAAATAAAAAAAAATAAATAAAATAAAAGAAACCTAAAAAAAAAAAAAAACTATAAATACACAGATTCTCAAGGGCAGGCAATGTCTTATTTATCTTTTCATTCTCTAGTACTTATCCTTGTGCCTGACATGTTGAGAGTGCTCAGTACCTGCTTGTTGAATGAAGGAATGAATGAATTATATCACAAGTACTTTTCCAGGGGCATAACATGTATTATTTATTCTTGCTGAACTAAGTTACCTTATTTGTATCTTGGGACCCTGGATTAGATTGTCCCTAAGACCCTTTCTAGTGTCAGCATTTTGTATCTCTATAGTTCTTTCCTTCATCTGATTGTGGAAGATAACAGGGCTTTTCTTCTTTCTCCCTCAGTCTTTACCTCTGCCTTAATGGCAGAGAAGGTAGAGTCTCCTGGATAATAAAGTCTCTTCAACCTGGTAGGTTGCTTGCTGATCCTAATGGTTGATGACAGCAGTGGGAGGTGGATTTTGATGGATAGCAGAGACTTCTTGCAGCTTCCACTCTGCTAATTCCATGGTGACTGGGTTGTTCAACATACCTTTTTCAGCACTTTTTTCTTTTCCTGCTGAGCTTTCTAGAGGTGGTAGAATGCTGAATGGCTCTTTCAATAGTCTGCTTTGTCAAAGAATTTATTCTAAGCTAGCTAGATCTGCTTTAGACCTGCGATGGTCTCTCTCCTGCTGTGTGTGCCCTGAAGCTTCAGGTTCACGGACTTTTGGAAGGCTTGTCCTAGGTGCTGGTTTGCCTGATACAGTTCCAGTTAATACTTGCTGCCTGTTATCACGGTTAATGCTGCCTCTTTCACTTGCAGAACTGACCTGGTTTGGACAGTAAGTAGTCAGGTTACCTAAACTTGGCTCTATTACACTGGAAGGGTTTCTTCTCCTTGATTGAGGTGTACTCATTCCTGGCAGTGCTGTCTTGGGTTTTGGCAAATGTCCCACGCTCCTCCTCTTACACCTTTTGTGAGACCTCCAGCACAGAGGCAAACTGAGTTTACTCTCTTTACCAAGTTTTTTGGAAAAAAAAAAAAAGAGAGACAGTTTAATGCATCTGGGTTAAAAATATGAGCTTTTTCTTCCAAGAGCTACTAGGATAGAGTGAAATAATAGCAAACAATCAGATAAATTTTAAAAACATATTTGAGAAAAAATCCACTAGGTTCTAATTATAGAAGAGTGTCCATGTGATATAAAAGAGGACATTACACTTCAGATCCTTATCTTCTTGGAACCATGTTTTTTCATGTATTTCCAAGTGTGCGTCCTGCATGGTTGTGGCCTCTACAGTCCTCCAGTTCAGCGCTCTTCTACTCCATGTGCTTTTGGAATGCAGAGAGATAAGGGAGAAGCTCAGGTCTGTTATGGAAAATTGTATCAAATGCCCATGTGCTGCATTGGAAAAGAAAAGAAGACAAGGGACATGTCAGAAGAAGGGAAAAAGTCAAATGCTGCAGTTTTCTGGAGGGGTTTGGAATTGGAGCTAGGCATTGAAGGATGGGATGGGAGGGATTTTTGCAGCTAGAGGTGGGGGAAAAATGGAGGAAGTGTATGGTCTTGTAGGAGGCCTATCCAATTTAAGTGAGAAGAGAGAAAAGTGAGAAATAAGATGCCAGTGCCAGAGAATTTGAGATTCTGAAGGTAAAGGAATTTGAATACTCAGGTAGTCAGCTTTCCATGACATGTACTTTTATTGGATTTCAAATATCATTTCAAAAGCTTTATTTCTGTAGAGGAGTTTTACCCTAAAGACAGATATAGATAGAGCTGACGAGTAAAAGGCAATTTAATGGTTCTCCAATTAGCTTTATTACTGTCTCTTCTCCTTTCACCCCTTTGGCACATAGAATATAAAGGGGAAGGAGAGAGAGAAAGTAGAATATATGCTTGGCTTGCTACTGGCTTGCTTATGCCAGCTGTGTGTCCACAGGCAATCTGTGGATTTCATTTTGACAGGAGTGAGATGTTGGCTTTGGGTACACAGATCTGGGTTCTATTTAGAAGATGAGTATTCTGGGACAGTCCTTGTAGCCTTTGCTGGGAATTAGGGGTAGGTGTTGGGGAATGGAAGCTGTCCCTGACCTTGCTCATTTTTACAGAAGCTTTTTGGAAGGGTTTATGCATTCAATTGAGTGTGGTCTGAAGACATTAATTCCAGAAGCTTGGATCATTAATCCTAGCAGACCTGCCCTTCACCCAAGGTAGCAATCCTGTTGTCTGTTTTCCCTGTCTCTCCTCCTATCTCTGTTTTCTGGACTCTTGTACTATAACTTTTATAGATTATTTTCCTTTGCACACTCTGTCAGCGTGTTTGGTTTTTGACTTTAGAGGATTTTTAGCTTATGTCCTCTCTGCCCATTGTAAGTGATTTTACAGATGTAAATCTATATTCATATACATATTTGGACTAGTGAAAATTATCCATTTATTCATTTAGCAAATGTTTATGGGGCACCTACTTATTTGCTTTTCATTGTTCTAAGTGCTAGAATGCAACTGTGAGCAAAAAAGATAGTCCTCATGGAGCTTAGATTTGTGAGATGGAAGAAGTGGGGAATGAAGTAATGAGATAAACATAACAAATAAGGAAATTATATAATGTGTTAGAAGCAGATAAAAGCTGTAGTAAAAAAGCAAATACGACCAGGGTAAGGGGGCCTGGGAGAGCAGGGGAGAGCAGACAGTTGCAATAGTCATTAGAGTGATCAAGAGGGGACTCATTGATGAGATGAGATTTGAGCAAAGATTGAGATGAGGCAAGAAAATCAGCCAAGCAGTTGTCTTGCAGAGGAAAATTCAGCACAGGGAAAACAGGATCAAAGGCTGGAAGCAAGAGCAAGCCTGGTGTGTTCAAAGAGCAGCAAGGTGGCCAGCAAGTTGGGGTGAAGTAAGTAATAGGGAGAATAAGAGTAGAAATCGGAGAGGTGACACAAGATTAGTTATTGAGAGTGTTGTTGGTCATTTGCAGGGAACTTGGCCATTATTCTGAGTGAAATGGTAGGCCATTTCAGAATTTGTGACACAAGAGTGTCATAATCTACACTATGCTTAAAAGGATAACTTTTGGTTTGTCTTGAAGCCAGATCATGGATGAGAGGTGGATGGGTAAAGATGAAAACAGGAAAACTTGCAAGGAGATTCTTGCAGTACTCCAGGTTAGACAGGACAGTGGATAGGATTAAAACAGTAGCCGAGTAGTTGATTCTTTAGGTATATTTTGAAGCTAAAGCTTTCTGAAGGATGTGAAGTGTGAGACGGAGAGGAGTCAAGAGTGACTCTAAGGTTTTTGGCTTAAGTATTTGGAGTACTGGAGTTTTCAAGACAGTTACATAATTTATAATCATTTATTAATTTAAAATCTGCAAACATTTCCATAAATATTTTTCATATAATACTTTGGAAATGGAGACTGGGTCAGAATGCAAAACACATGTGATAGGTGAGGGAAAGTTTCTGACTCAGTGAAGGTTGTCTCGATAACGCCTTTCTACCACACATCACTAACAATGCACATCTCAGATGTAGGGACCATGAATTATTTCTCTTGCATTTTTAGTACCCTACCGCAGTGTCTGTCATACACCTTATTTCATCAAATCCATTGCTACTGATTCTTAAGCTATAATATTATTTTATGTACTACCAACAAATGGTACCACTTTGTTAAGTGACATTATTTTTAAAATTCTAATAGTAAATTTAACTTAACTGAAATTTATAGAAAGAGTTATTTTGGACTATTTAGACATACATGTTTATCATTCAGTGTTGCTGTTATTAACTACTAATATCTTTAGGGCCATTGGCATGTGAAAGGCAATGCTTTTCATATATATATCAGTATAAAAATGTAATACAGCTTCATCTATTTGTGGGTGTCATCCTTTCTTGGGTGTCAAAAAGCACTTGGTGTTACTTTGCAAAAAAATTTGGAATGGTGATCATTCTCACAACCATGAATATGTGCTTCATTAATATTAACTGAATGCCCTGTCGCACAGATTCCTTTTCTGCATATATAATAACATTTCATTTCAGTGCTGGATCATAGCTTAATCTTTCAGAAGATATTTTAAACAGCCATTGAACTCTACAAATATAGTATTAACAATGTACATAACTCATTTGAAGAGATGGAAATATGAAGAATTATGACCCAGTTCTGTGCAGACTTTGAAAACTGTAAGCTGCCCTCTGGCCAGCAGCCATTATGGGATGTCATTCATTGTAAGATTCTGATATCTAAGTTGTTAAAATGTGAAAAATGTGCATCTTACAATCAATGAAATATAATAATAAATATTCAACAAATGCTTGACTGCTTGAAGTATGACTCCCCACCCCGTGATGCTCCGTGTGCACATGGAGCATCTGGCTCCAGGCTGCACTGTGTTCTAACCAGTACCTGTCCTCCAGATCCTGTTCAGAATTTGATACATTATTTCTATTTTCATTTATATTTTTCCTGCCTAGCATCCCTTCTTACAGGAAACTATCCCTCCCACCTATGCTCTGTCCCTGTGGTTGAGTGGGCTTGATTTCAATCCCTGCTCTCCCCAAAACAGGGCCAGGGAGGCCATGCAATGGCTCTTCAAGACCTGCACCATCAGGCCACAGTGGCTGGCTTAGGGATGGTCACATGATCCAAGCCAACTCAGACCCCAGCTTTTGTCAGAGCTACCAAGACACAGGCTTTCTTTTTGAGGGGGATGAAGAAGATCTTTTAGGACCTTGTAGGCCTGCAGCTTGTGGTGGCCATCTTTTTACTACAGAAGTTGTCTATTTGAGGAGGAGGAAGCCTGTTGAGAGGAAAGCAGAATTGAATTATAAAGTTGTCTGGCAACCTCTGATCATCTTTGTGTGTGTGTGCGTGTGTGCATGAGTGCTCAGTCGTATCTGACTCTTTGCAACCCCATGGACTGTAGCCTGCCAGGCTCCTCTGTCTGTGGAATTTTCAGAATATTGGAGTAGGTTACCATGTCCTTCTCCAGGGAAATCTTTCCAACCCAGGGATTGAAACTGCATCTCTTGCATCTCCTGCAATGGAGGAGGATGCTTTGCCAGCTGAGCCACCAGGGAAGCCCTTTTTCTGATTACCTTTATCTAGCCCTAATTGAAATATATTTAGAGTTTTCAGTTATATGTCCAATAGATATATTTTTTCCTAAGGTAAGGTGAATTCAGCTTCTTTGGATTAAAACTGAAATTGTCCTTATTAATACAGAAGTGTTTTCCTATCTGCTGCTCCCCACCCTCTTCTCAGTAAATATCCCCTATAGAGTGTGTGTTGACATTTAGTTACCATCTTTTCTCTGAGTGGCTCTAGGACTTGGAAGTCTTATTCTTACTTGGGACCCATTTCTCTCTAAATTATTCCGTTAATCTAAATTGATTTTGTAGTTAATTGTCAAAACCAAGTATAATTTGACTCTTCACTTCTTCTGGGCCAAGTTCTTAGCTCAGTCCTTTCAGTCATTGGTAGATCGCACCTTTCTGCTCTCACACACTTCTGATAGATGCAGACTCCTGTTTTTGACAGAAGCTGACTCCTACTCTCTTTTTCAAAGCCTAAATGTGTCTTTGTGCCTCCCACAAAGTTCTGGCCTCTTTTGGTGATGAATACCTCAAGCTCCCGGCTCATTTGCACAGCATAGAAGTTTTGGTGCCCTTAAACTTATTTGCAGGTTAAAACTTTTTCAGGTAAAGTTATCAACTCCAGCTTCTTTCCAAAATTTTCTGTGGTGACTCAGATATTCCCAGTGTAGAGATTCATATCTTCCCAACATTTCCTAATTAAACTGCTATACCATGTAAGGCAGTATTGTGTTACATGGATAAGGATACTTTCTGGAGCTAGAAATGTGGATTAAAATCCTTGCTCTGGCATTTTTAATTCTACAGTCCTAGGTAAATTATTTTACCTCTCCAAGCCTTAAGTTGTAAAGTGGGGATGGAAAAATTGTTTCTAGTTCAAATAATTGTCATGGGATTTAAATATCTATCTGAATCTATCATATCTGGCACTTAGTAAGTTCTCATAAAAGGTACTTTTCATTAAGTACATCATAAAGCTGAATATCATATTATTTCAGGGTAGTCTAATACCTGACTTGTGTTTTACATAGAATTTTATATCATATGTATTTAGTTGTTATTATTTTTCTCATTCTTTCATATAGGCACAGTACCAGAAGAATCATACTTAATCTAAGGCAGCAAAGTTTTGGATTCTTTTTTTTTTTTTTTTTGGATTCTTATAAAAATCTGTTTAATATTGCAGATAAATCCACATATTGTGCTCTAAAATCAATATAGAAAGGACTCTGAAAGCAGAGTCAGAATGGTAGTAGAATTTATTACCAAAAAGACAGAACTTGGCCAGGTTCTGCCATCTCTTATAGGTTCAGTATGTCTCTACAGAATTCTTAGGTGCAGATAAAGTAATCCTGTTTGATTTATATGGCCCCGGCTTAAGAAATCTACAGAAGGAAGGTCTATACCAATTCTTTATCTTAGGCACTTCGTTGGCAGTGGCTTTATGTTCAAAAAGATATGGGTTAGGAGGCTACAAAGGACTGTTCTCTCTATGCAGTTTTCATTTGCTCAGTTTCTTCTTTAATATGTAGTGATATTTACTGAGCAATATTAATTAGGGGTTTAAAAATTAGTTTTATTTGTACTTGAGGAAAGTGCCAGATTGATTGCCAGGAAGTTTGTGTCCTCTTACTGTATCATAATTAACTAAATTCAGTCTCTTCTTTGCCTGCCTCATATACCCATCAGAATTACACAGCCTTAGGAAAAACTGCTGTCAAACGTGAAAAGTCAATCCTTATATTTTTAATCTTAGAGAAGAGAAAAAAAGGTGATTAAAGATTTAGAACTATGGTAAAATTATTAAGAATTATTATCTAAACCTTGGCTTTTAACCTTTATGAGTTACAGACCCCTTAGAGAAATTTATGAGAGCTGTGGACACTCTCCACTAAAATGTAAAGGTTGACATAGGCAAAAAATTCTGCACTTAATTTCCAAGGCATTATGAATCCTCTGAAGTTCATCAGGTTAAGAATTTTAGTGTGGTTTCTTAAAATGGTAGAATCTTAGAATAGCACAGGGATGTTAGAGTCCATTTAAAAATCAATCTCCAGCTTCACTGGAGGTTTTTCAAACTCAGCACCGTGGACATTTGGGCCTGATAATTCTTTGTCATGTGGGACTGTTCCATGAATTGTGGGATATTTAAGAGTACCACTTTGTTCTACTTACTAGGTGCCAGAGTGAGGGCAGAGGCAGTCATGACACTCAAAAATCGCCTCTAGGGGACGAAATCAGTTGACAACCATTAGTCTAACTTAAAAATACTTTCCATTTTGATAACAAGTGATCATCTGGTCCCTAAGGGCACGTTCATTAACTCTAGCCTGACACGTCTATTTTAATTTGAGACTGCAGGAAGTCGAATCTGAGGTAAGTCCTTGAGGGCAGGTGGTTAATTTGGGAGGTGATTCTCAGAAGCGAAAGTGAGAGTGGGAAAAAATGAGACATTGTCAGGGGAAAGCTAGTGCAGTTTGCATTAATGAGGCAATGGGGGTTCAGTTATGATGGGGATTCTCTGATGGACAGTGAAGAACCCACCTTCGAACTGTTCCACGAGGGGGTGGACACTGAGGATTTGATTCTGTCTCCTCACCCTCACTGGTCAAGATTGCTCCTGGCTAAATTTAATTCTCAGCACTCCCAGGTTGCCCTGATGCTGAGAAAGATTGAAGGCAGGCGGAGAAAGGGTCAACAGAGGATGAGGTGTTGGATGGCATCACCGACTCAATGGATATGAGTTTGAGCAAGCTCTGGGAGGTGGTGAAGGACAGGGAAGCCTGGCGTGCAGCAGTCCATGGGGTTGCAAAGATCCCGACTGACTGAGCGACTGAACAACAACCTTAGTTTATGTATCATCTAGGACTATTTTCCTGTTACAGTGGTAAAGTCGAGTGGTTGCTGCAGACTAGCAGGCCTAAAATATTTATACTGTAGCTGGTTTATTGCTCAAAATGTAGGCTCATCCTTGGCCCTACATATTGCCAACCTTTGATCTTTAGCAGCAGTGAATAAATCTATTTCCTCTTCCAAATGACAACCTTGAATGAAAACATTTCAACACATTTCTCATGTTTTTCTCCCTCTCTTGCTTTTTTGTTTTCCAAGATGAACTTTCAAAATTCCTTTCTATATTTATCATATAGCATTATTCAAAGACTCTTCATTCTCTTGGTCACCTTCCTCTAGACCATTTCATTTAATCAATGTTTCTCTTAAAATGGAACTTATTTTATAATATGTGATTTGAACAGTCAGAATAGTGACAGTAACCCCTGTGTTGGGTATCTATCTTCTAAATGCTGCTTGACTCCATTAGGTTTTTGGAAGACTCATTACCATGTCAGCTCATGATAAGCAGCAAATCAACTAAAATCCATTTTCACAGAATTTGGTGCATTATTTTTGACATTAACTACTCCTCCCTTTTTAAACTATTATTTTTTTTTGAATAAAGTTTAACTCTTTACAGTCGATTTAAGGATATTGTTTATTGAGTTTAAATATTTGTTACAACTTAATACTCATTGTTTCAAATGAAAATCTTGTGTTTAATGTTCAGGTGACCCTGATTTGGGATCTAATTTGCTTTTGGAAAACAATGTCAATATGGAATCAGTAGAGGCCAAACCTGAATTTCCAGTCCATTGCATCATAAAGTGGGGTCTTTCAGGCAGACTAATGCTTTAGTCTTTTTTAGCAGTGTTATGCAACCACAATCTTGTCGTGTCCTCACAAGTGGGTGTATAGTAATGGAATTTTTTTTTACTTTTTGACTTTGAACTTAGTCATATGGCTTTATTTGACAAACGGGATAGTAGCAGACAAGAAAGGGGCTTGCATGGCTAGCTTTGCCTTCTGGAAAATTCTGATAACTACTGTGATTAACCAACAAACAAATAGAAAATACAACCCTCTTCCAGGAAGGCATTTACCTATTTTTAAAACTAGAGTCTAATCAAGGAAAATTGTTTTACTGTGATGGAGCGGGCAATATTTGCCCACTGTGTTTCTGAATTTCTAGGGAGCAGTGATTCCTATGTGCCTGTCATTCTTCTTCTTTTTCTGAATGGAAATGTCTTATTCCAGTTATCCTGCCCATTGACCATTGAGGAACTTGTCTATTTACTTCCTAGATCTGTGGATCAAGAAGGGCCACATTTGAACCTAATGTATATCAGGACATTAGCTTGATGCTTTGTTTAGGTGGATTTGGTGGTATCTTGAGATAAGGGTGAATATGTTTTCCTCATGATAGGGATATGAATAGTCACAACCAAGAAGATGAATTGGGAAGACTAAATTATTTGCCCTGCTTTTAAAAACTTCCCTATGGTACTGTTGGGTCTCCTAGGTGGCACAAGTGGTAAAGAATCTACCTGCCAATGCAGGAGATGCAGGAGATTCGAGTTCAGTCTTTGGGTCAGGAAGATCCCCTAGAGAAGAAAATGGCAACCCACTCCACTATTCTTTTCTGGAAAATTCCATGGACAGAGGAGCATGGTCCAATGTAATGGTGGGCAAAGTATGGCCTGAGGGCCAAATCCAGCTGTAGCTAGTTTTTGTAAGAGCCTCAGCTAATAATGGCCTATATATATGTATGTATGTATTGCAATTTTTGGAGAAGGCAATGGCACCCCACTCCAGTACTCTTGCCTGGAAAATCCCATGGATGGGGGAGCCTGGTAGGCTGCAGTCCATGGGGTCACGAAGAGTTCGGACACAACTGAGTGACTTCACTTTCACTTTTCACTTTCATGCATCGGAGAAGGAAATGGCAACCCGCTCCAGTGTTCTTGCCTGGAGAATCCCAGGGAGAGGGGAGTCTGGTGGGCTGCTGTCTATAGGGTCGCACAGAGTCGGACACGACTGAAGTGACTTAGCATTGCAATTTTATCTATTTTTGGCTGTAGTGGGTCTTCTCTAGTTGCTGCCAGTGGGAGCTACTCTTCATTGCGGTGCAGGAGGTTCTCATTGTGGTGGCTTTTCTTATGGCAGAGCTGGGGCTCAATAATTGTTGCACATGGGCTTAGCTGCTCCCTGGCATGCGAAATCTTCCCTGACCAGGGGACAAACCTGTGTTCCCTGCAATGCCAGGCAGATCCTTAACCACTGGACCACCAGGGAAGTCCTGGCCTTTATGTTTTTAGATTTTGAAAAAGAGAAAAATTTGCAAAAAGAGAGCTATTTGGCCCATAAAGCCTAAAATATTTCTATCTGGCATCTCACAGAAAAAGTTACTAATTCCCCAGTCTATTGGAAGATTAAGAGCCTCTCCCCATCCTGGACTTTGGGCTTTGCCTTGGCTTGTGGGATGTTAGCAGGTATGATGTGAGCAAAAGCTCAAAAAGTGTTTAGGAGTTTGAGCTTGACCCCGGGAGTCCTCCATGCCCCTCAGATTTTAAAAATTTTATATGTGAATTATAACACACAGGCAGAAAAATGCACAATACAGAAATGTACTAGCTCAATGATTAATTACAAAGAGATGGCCATATAACTATCACCCAGGTCAAGAAGTGAATATTGCCACCACTTCAGAAGTCCATCATGCCTCCTCTCTGCCTGCAAAGCAGACCCTTTCCAATATGTATCCTTGATTTTCCAAACTGCAATATTAGCAATTTCCCCTTCTTTCTGGATGACAAAAGGACCTTAGAACTCTTTAATACATCATTTTTGTCTTTGTTCTCTCTCTCTCTCTCTCTCTCTCTCTATATATATATATATATATATATATAATTTAAACTTGAGACATTATTGTTTGCTTTACATTTAACATTCATTTGAATTTGCCTGCATATTAACATTTCTTTTTACTGATTTTCATTTCTTTATAGGTCTCCGAGTGTTTGGTTTTTGCTGTTGTTGTTATTGTTTAGAGTACCTGTTAGTGCAGTTCTGCTGGTAAGTTCTAGCCTTTGTCTGAAATATCTTTATTTCTCCTAAATTTCTGATGATAATTTTTCACTGAATATAGAGTCCTAGGTTAACAGTAATTTATTCAGTTTTTTGACTTCTTCTGTTCTATCAAGAGGTCAAGAGTGGATTTTTTTTTTCAAACAAAATAGCTATATTGAGATAAAACTGACAATCAATAAAATGTACACTGTAGGATGTTTTCTTGAGTACTCATACAAATACTTAAGAAATCCAAGTAGATTTTGTATTTCATGCAATTATATGAGAGAGGGAATCAGACTAATTTATTCACTGAGGAAAGGTTTGGTATCTGATTTTTGGAGAATTTGATGATTTCCATGTCATGTTTTATGTGTCTGGTATTATACTGAGAGCTGGGTGTTCATTGTTGAGCAAGACAGACAATTTTTCTGTCCTCCTAGACTCACAAAGTAGTGGAAAAAAGAGTTTATTAACTAAGCATTTAGAATAGATCATATATGCCTGATCCTTACAGAGGCACTTGAGATGGCCTCCAGCTGAGGATAGTGGGACTGTCTCCTTGACAGAAGAAATAACTTGGCCAAAAATAGAGAAGCAAGGAGCAGCATCGCTTTTGAGGAAGAGGAGGTGGTTCAAAGCTGTATGGTGGGAGTAGAGATCAAAGGGAGAATGGAGTGGCTAGAGGCTGGTGAAACAAGCTGGAATTAGATCATCAATATTGTGATAAACCTTATCAAAGGGTTTAACTTTTTACTGACAGCAAGGGAAGCCTCTAAAGAATTTTAAATGAAGATGGACATAAAACATCTTTGATTAAAAAAAATCATTTGGATTGTAATGCAGAGAAAGATTTGGAGCAGAGCATGGCTAGAGGTGAGAGGACTAAAAATGATGAGTTTCTAAAGTCCTTTAAGGGCTTCCCACATGGCTCAGTGTTAAAGGATCTGCCTGCCAATGCTGGAAGATGCAGGAGATGTGGGTTTGACCCCTGGATTGGGAAGATCCCATGGAAGAGGAAATGGAAATCCACTCCAGTGTTCTTGCTGAGAAATGGACAGAAGAGCCACAGGAGACTGGTGGGCTACAGTCCATAGGGTCCCAAAGTAGTGGAAAATGAGAAGAGGGCAGTAGAAGATGAGATGGTTAGATAGCATCAATGGACATGACTTTGAGCAAACTCCAGGAGATAGTGAAGGACATGGAAATCTGGTGTGCTGCAGCTGGATTGCAAAAAGTTGGACACGACTAAGCAGCAAAAACAAAAGTCATTTCAAAGTAAAGCTAAGATAAAACAAAATAGAGCATATTGTCCTGGCAGTGATTCAGTACTGGTTTTTATTTTAAGGTAACTTTTAGAGTAGACAGCTCTCTGTCTTAGTTGGTTAAAGTATTTTGGTACTGCCTCCCATCCAGGATAAAGTTGTGGCTGAAGCTCTCCCTAGAAGCTTTAAATCACATATTTTTTCCCTAGTACAATTAAACAGGTTCTTCAATGTATGTCAACAGATTGTGTATGACTTCTTCAGGAGTTTGATCCTGACTTGTCTTGTCTTGATATGGAGCCAGAATTCCAGTTGCAGTGTATTCTGAAATGCATTGCTGTATTTAGGACTAGCTCATTAGAAGAAGAGATAAGGGAGTGAAGGGCCACCCTGCTGTTACTTTGTGAGCAAAGAGCAGCATTCATCCTCTTTCTCACCAACAGACAGACGCTGGTATAGATTAATGCTTACTCTCAAACCTTTGGAACTCTTGAATCATTTTTATTCTTCAGAGTGTTCCAAATGAGAAGCAGACATTGTCCATGTCCCATCGATTGTAATATGAGTTTGTTAGGGAAAAACGCAGATGTAATTTTATTTTGAAAGTTACTATAACAAAAATTACATCAACGGATATATAATTCAACTTCAAGGCAGAAGGCTGGATTTGAACGGGCAGGCCAAAACATATCTGAATCGAAAAAAGTTTTGGCTTATTAAAAGTAATTGATTGGGGTGATCCAGGAGAAAGATTTTGAAGCTGAGTTGACACTCCTTGGGAAAGAGGGTTGTGATCCATAGTGATATCTGCCTGGGCTAGATTCTTTTCTTTTTTAAGCAGCCTTCTAAATCTGAAATTTATGCTATCTGGGTAAAAACAGATCTGTGCAACTGAGACAAGGTTGAGGCTTGTATGATTTATATTATTCAAGACAAAAATTTCTTGGTTTCAATTTCATAGTATTTACACGTGTACAGTTGGAAAATATTTTCTTACTGGAGCAGGAAGGTCCTGGTCAGAAGAAATTTGCTGATGTCACTTACATAAAACGTTGATGAATTTTAAGAGTCCAGTGTTGAGTACTTAGGACTTGCCTTATATACCCTGATTGTGTCATTGTGAGTCTAATCCTTATCATTTGACTTATCCATCCTCCTTCCTTTCCTTCTATCTTTCTGCTTATAGTTGTTCAAAAGTGATTTCCTCAGAGGGGCCTTCTCTTATCTCAAAGACTAGATCAGGTCTTCCTGCTCACGTTCTCATTGCTCTGTTTACTGTTCTTTCATTAACACTGTAGTTGCAATCATATTCTTCTGTGATTATTTGGTTAAGGTCTGTCTTCCCCACTGGGCTTTCCTGGTGGCTCAGTGGTAAAGAATCTGCCTGCCAATGCAGATGTGGGTTCAATCCCTGGAGAAAGAAATGGCAACATACTCCAGCATTCTTGCCTGGAAAATTCCATGGACAGAGGAGCCTGGCGGGCTACAGTCCATTGGGTTGCAGAGTCGGACATGACTGAGCAAGCACGCACGCCTCCCCACTAAACTGTAAGCATCACGAGGTTGAGTTTGTTTTGCTTATGCGTTATGTTCAGAGCGCAGACACATCTATATGGCTTGAACAGAGGAAGAACTCAAAAAACATAAATGATTTTAATATGGTGAAACACAGACAAATAAAGCTTGTACCAATGATAGAGAAATCTTTAGTAGAGATTTAAAACTTCAGCAATCTTCAGAGATAGCTCTGTGGGAGAGGAAGGAGGGGCAGTCTGTGAAGCAAGACCTGTCCATTGGTAGAGACGAAATGTGTAGCAGAAGAGGGGCAGAGGTGTGTGACTGATGTACTGAGGCTGTGGAGGAGCGAGGCTGGAATGGCCTGCAGGTCAGTTATGAAGGCCTTGTGATTCCCTTGTTTCAGTATTATCTTCTAGCAGAGCCAGTATCATCACACTTTTGCTTCAGAAAATTAATAGTTTTGAAGGAATGAGCCTGGCGTCTGGGACCAGTCAGAAAAATACTGCAGGCTTTCAGGCCAGAGATGAAACCAGCATTAACTAAAAACATGAAGTGGAACTTGAGACAAGGAGATAAAATTGAGAAATATTTCGCAGGCGTGATATATAGGATGTGGTGGTGGAAGGGATGGAAATGGGGAGCTGCGTGTGGATAGACACACACTATTACCGGGGCAGGCTGGCTTGGATTCAGCTCAAGGAGGGTGGTGGGTCGGTGTTAGGAAAAGCCAGGCAGAGAAGAGCTAGGGCACTGCATTGGTATGCTTTAACATTCTGTGTTTATCACCCCCTTTTCTTTATTTTATTGTGGCTTTAAGGCAGGAAAGAAAAGTCACAAAATTTAAGCAAGGAAGGTTTTTGATTGGGAGTAAGCAAAGCACTAAAAATAAATTTTATTTAGGTCTTTTAATTTTGACCAGGGCTTTTCTGTTGTCAGGGAAGAATATTTAATCAGAAATACAGCCAGTGTCTCTGGCTATGGTTTTCTCTGACTATAAATTCTCTGAGGAGAGTGAGTAAGTTATGGAAAATAATTGAGATGTGAGGTTACATGCTAAATTGCATAAAAGGCTGAGAGGCCATAGTAAGATGGATGGGGATGATGTGTTTTTGACTTTGGCACATGCTTTTTTTATTAGAACAGCATGTTGTTCTAAGTACTGGAGACTAGGTGGATGATTTATTATATTTTAAATATCTTATGAGACATAAGATAAGCGCTAGGAGACCCTATAGATTGACTATTGTTATATCCCTGTCCATGGAAGACTTAAATATCATGATTCCAATTTGAAATAAGAGGTACAACAAATTGACTAAATTTGTTGATTCCAAACTCTGCAAAGAGTCCTAGTCCTAGGAATGTAAAAGTTCAGCAAATTTTGGATCTGACGGGGTAACTGCCAAATTCTTTCCTTGCGCTACAGGCACAGCATATACCTTCTAATAGCCTTCCTTCATTCTGATTCAAATCCTTAAAACTGATATAAAAGCATTTAATGGGCTTTTAGAGGAGTATCCCCCTTAAAACAAGCTATCTAATGAAAGCTAGCTTGCTATCTAAAAGGAAGCAGATTTTCCTGAAACTCAAAAGACCTGAATTATTTCCTCAGCTCTCCAGGGACAAGGAATATAAAACCCTGGTCTCTCTTTCTGGGCTTTGTTTGTATTACTGGTGTACAAAATCTGGATAATCATCCCAGTGGCATACCTTGTGGGAAGGTTGTGCAGACAGATGTTGTTATATCTGAAAAATGCTGTAGAAGAAAAATCTCTTTATGAATATAAAGGAGTAATGCTCCTGCTTCAGCCCTAAATGCTCTAATTTCATACTATTGGATACTATATGATTTCAGAACCTTCTCCAATGCATGAAAACATCTTTCTCAAGATCTCAAGCAAGGGAGACTTGTTCCTGAGATAGTTTTATGAGTGTAGGTGTCATGGCAGCCTCTGCAAAGAGGTGAAGGCATGCGGATGTTAAAAGCAGCCACAGTGCTTTCTAGGGAGAAGGCTGTGTTGGTGCCTGCCCAAGTATCTGGCACAGAGAAGCGAGAGTTCTTGTCTACTACCAGAGCAGATTCTGAGTGACTGTCTGTAACAATACATTCGTATAACAGCTGTGCTCAGCTTTGAGCTAAGCCATCTGACTGCTGTAAGAATCCCTGTCTTGAATTTATATCCAAGGAATATCAGATCTTTAGGACAATGACAAATTGAAGTGGCCCTTCTTAGGATTAACTGATGCTGGCTTGTCAGGCAGCTGTGAGCATTGTTGTAAAGGCTGGCAATAATCAGTCCTTCTAATGGTAAGTGAAAGCATTTAATTGGATACTGAGATGTGATTGGGACGAAATGTCAAGGGGAAAGTGAAAATTCCAAGGTTGTTGGTCTGCCCAATCTTATTTTAAAACAGACATATGTTGGAAGGCTCTGTGGTTTATCACTCTGAATTTGGCATTAAAGAGGAGTTTCAGGGCTTAATAGTTTTAGCCACGGTCCCAAAACTGTATCAAATCTAAGCACTTCCTTTTCTTGGCTGGATTAAGAGGGAAACTTTAACAAATAGAAACTTGCTTTGGGAAACATTAATATAATAGTTATTTAAGTGTATTGGAATATGAATCATTGAAGAAAATTGAGAAAGGAAAATTTTAGCATGGTATACATTATATTGTGGCTTCCCTAGTGGCTCAGATGGTAGAGAATCTGTCTGCAATGTGGGTGACCCGGGTTTGATTCCCGGGTTGGGAGGATCCCCTGAAAATTGAAACGGCTACCCACTCCAGTATTCTTGCCTGGAGAATTCCATGGACAGAGGAGCCTGGTGGGCTACAGTCCATGGGGTCATAAAGAGTCAGACATGACTTACCGACTAACACAGTAATAAGAGAAAAAGGAAAGAATACATTATTTTAAAAAGCAAATACAAGTAATTATTATTGTTATTACTATTATTTATATATTTAGCCTAATGTGTAAGAAATTTACAATGGCACCTTTATCTTTAAAATCAGTGTATAAAGTATTCTGACAAATTTGATGGACTGTTTAATAAGTTGATATAGCTGGTTAGTCTCTCAACATTCCAAGTATCACATGTGTCCATTAAGGTCATCTTCAAACTATTGCACTTATTTCTAACTAATGGCACATTCATAGACCTTTTATTATGGGGAAGCTGTGATAATATGAAAATAGAACTTTTTTCACTTCGAGGTGGCACTCTTTCGCCTGTAGTCCTGCTTAAGTTGCTTGTGCTAAGGGAGGAGGCTTTTTCATTTACACTTGATTTTATAGCACCATAGTACTATGTGACATGTGGGGTCAGAGCAGTGATTCTTGGGTGCTGCAGGGAAAAAGTCTCTAACTGTTCAACAATGGTGTCGGAGTTTCCTTAGTAAATAAAAGCAAATTATTAATTTTTCTTTCTAGAAATTCAGGGCTCGGGAGGACACCAAAGAACTCATGGCAATCTTTGAGTGGGTGTTAGAATACAGACTGATGACACTAAGTCATATTCTCTTCCTGCACAGGGAAAATACCTCTCACATAGACTGGTGAAAAGATGAAGGCCTTTGGGATAACGGGAGCTGGATTTCTGCTTCAGCTCTACCTTTCATAGCTGGCCTCCTGGATAAGTGAGTTTGTTTTCTCATCTGAAAATAAGGCTAGTTTTACACTTCTCACAAGGTCATTGTAAACGCTGATTAAGGCAACTTTTTATGGGTTACTACAGTCTTAGGACAGACCTGACATAGTATTTGCTAAATACACGAGACTTGTCTTCTTCTTCATTTCTCTTTCCAGCTTTATTACTTGAGGCCCTTCCTCAATGCAAGTCCCTCCCCCTTTCTCCAAGTGTGGCCGTCAGTTACTCAGTCATGAGCTCTCTTTGAGTCATTTTTGAGCCCAGGCTTAGTGACATTGAGCAGGATTCCAAGATTAGTTTAAAAAAAAAATTTTTTTTTTTTAGTTTTTCTCTAACTTGTTCTATTATAGACCCCAAGTGTATTATTTATGTAATTATTACAGTGATTATAATAGCTGTTTCTTTCCCCCCGAATACCAGACCCAAAGTTACAGAGGACTTTGTTTTAGGTTTGACAGCCCTCCTATAACCAATAGCCAGCTAAATGGCAGGTGAACAACATGGAAACATGACATAGATCTTTCTCTAAACTAACTTCTTAAGATTAAATACTCATAATGGTTCATTCACATTGTGTTGAACCAGGCTGTGTTCCTTGGTCTAGAATGGTTCCAACCATAACATTAATAACAAAATCAGATAGAGTCCCATTTCTACAAAGGACCAGGGTTAGAGTGACATTTCTCTGTGAATTCTGATAGTTGCACTTTGCATAAGTTGATCTCAGTTCTTTGGTTGATTAACACTTATAGCAAAATTATTTCAGACTAATTTTTTTTCTGTGAATAATTCTAAGTGTGAGGTGGTATATAGTAGCATTTTAATGTAGTAGATATACAAAATAGTTGTAGATCAAAGCTAGTCTAAATAATATTGGAAATAATGTTTCTTATAAATATACTTGGATGCTAAATTCTGATATCATTTCTAATTGAATATTGTGGTTGCCTATAAGTTTGGAAAAGCTTCTGAAGAGTAAAAGTTACTTGAGAAATGAACTTTCAGAGGTCAGTATGAGATCAATATTCTGGAAGTTCCATAAAAAGAACTTTATATCAATAAATAATGTTTCAGTATTTTTACTTCAACATCTGCTACCTTTTACAGGCTGGAAGCTAGCAAGTCTAAAATTGCACATTTTAGCATATACTAGCCATTATTATCTTTGCTTTGGCAATAAACACCTTCCTAAATGTCTGCATTTTATTTACTGAAAACTCCACAAATGGTATCCTGTCAGGGAGAATTTTCAGGATGCTATTGTGGGTCACAGCATGAGATTTTATACTATTTCACAGTACCCTGTAAAGACTTTCTCCTGTGAAGGAAGGAGCAATAATTACTTCATTAGTTACATAAGAGAGTCAGAGGTCTGAAGCATAAATTGATTCTGATTCATCAGGGATATTATTAAGCTGTCAAAATCTGTCAATATGGAGTGTGACAACAACATGTAAAATTCCATTAAAGGGTCATTAACAAGGTCTTTGAGCTCATGCTTAGCATTTTCTCTGAGTTCCTAATGGAACTTTTCTCAAAACAGGATTTAAGTCAGATGTCTCATAAACTTTAATGCTGTTAAAAGTTTTCATTGTAAAAAAGTATTAGTCTTTTTTGAGTTTTTTAGTTCCTGTGTCAGCCAAAATGAAACAGCAGTTAAGTATCAGCTATAGAAGTTTTTAAATCTTGAGATTCACATCCATTATTTTTAAAATCTAGTAAGCTCTGAAGATTGGCTGCAAATGACACATATTGGTTTGTATGTAAAGACTTACACATTTCTCTGCCAACCACAGCCATTGAATTTTTGCCATTATTTTGATAGATTTTTTTTCCCCCTGTAGAGGAAAAGGAAGTACAATTTGTGATGAAAACTTACTTTTTTTCATTATGCTGTCAATTACTGAGATGGGTGGTATTTGCAAATGAGTGTCCAACAAGAAAGTTAGTGCAATATTTTTTTCCTTTCTATAGAAATATCTGACAACCACACAAAAAAAGAAGTATTACCACTTTTCTTACTGCTGTAAATATGGCTCAAAATGCCAAAGTGATCGAGTCTCAGCATTGTAGGTGATGGCAGCTATGATGCAAATAGCTTAGTTATTCATTTAAATGGTAGACAGGTAGAGATTAGAGCTATTCTATCATTTTAATGAACACTAAGAAAAAGGTACCTGTGATGCATGAAATAATAAGTTGCATTCTTTGAACACAATATTGGAGCTGTAGAAAAACTTTATGAAACTTTGAATAACTAAACAAAATTTCATATACTTGTTCCTAGCATTTAAAAAAAGATATCTAAGATACTGTTGTGGTGGTGGTTCAGTTGCTAAGTTGTGTCCAGCTCTTTGAAAAGATCCCATGGATGGCAGCACGCTAGGTTCCTTTATCCCCCACTATCTCCTGGACTTTGCTCCAATTCACGTCCATTGAGTTGGTGACACTGTCTAACAATCTCATCCTCTGACTAAGATATAGATTGGAAAAAATAAACCTGATGAGAATACATTGACATGGGATGGTCCAGATGGACTAGGCCCAGATGTAATTTATTTGGTAAGATCCTGGGAGTTGAGACCATATTCACCTGATAGAAGTGTTAGGGGAGGCACACTGATTGGAACCGCCCACCCTGGCCAGGCACCATAGTAACCATTTGCATGAGTTGTTTTATGACAGAAGATCCTGATAAGGAATATGGAACTAATAAGCCACCACCAACCGGAAGAGTTCGGGAAAGGTCGAAAGGAGACACCGCGTGTCCGTCCACTTCCCAGAATCCCTCTCGCCAGCATCCATCTTGGCTGAGTGATGCGTGCACCACCAGGAAAGATCCTGAATTAGAATGATTGGCCAAAAACCACCCGGAAACTATAAATCCCATCACCATAAAACCCCGCAGAGCAGTTCTCCTGGGTTCCCTTACCCTACTGCTCTCCACCTGGGTGCCTTTTCCCAATCAAATCTCTTGCTTTGTCAGCAGATGTGTCTCCTCGGACAATTCACGTCTGAGTCTTAGACAAGAGCCCAGTTTCGGGCCCTCGAAGGGATCCGCCTTCCTGCAACAGAGGAGAAATTGGGAGGATATATACAATTGTCAAGTAAGGATTAATTGTGACTGCTGAGCCAATAAAAGGGTGGAAATTGCAAGATAACCTTGAGAATCAGAGTGAGCTGAGCTGGAAAGGTGAGAGAACTGTATACAATAGAAAGAGATTTAAGGCAATGAATAAGGTATTAGATAATGGCATAAGGAATTTAGATGTTATTTAATATTTGATTCAAAGATTTTTTTGAATGTAAAAACAGAGCATGATCCCTATCCTGAATGGTATCTAATAAGAAATTAATTAATTGATTTAACAAAACTGTACTGGTGTCATGACCACTGATGTTAATTAGAAGCCAATTGGCTGATTATGCCAATTACATACCATGGAAGTTTCCAAGGGGATGTTCACACTGTCTGAAACTTGTTTTCACTTTGAGAGAGATACTAATTATTTTCTGGCAGACTAAAATGAAACTGGAGTAATGAAATAAAAATCTCTGTTCTGAGGAGAAATAAGATATATTTAGTACTGAACGTTTATCATTAGGGGCTAAGGAATCCCATGTAAAATTTGAGAGGAAGAGTTATCAAAACTTTTTCCTGTGCTGTTGACTATTAAGAAAAGGGCTTGTTCTCTTTCTTGTTGGACCCTCATTTGCAAATACCACCCATCTTGGTAATTGACAGCATAATGCAAAAAGTAAGTTTTCATCACAAATTGTACTTCCTTTTCCTCTACAGAAAAGAAATCTATCAAAGTAATGGCAAACAGTCAATGGTTATGGTTGGCAAAGGAACGTTTAAGTCTTTGCATACAAACCAATATGTATCACATGACTGTAGGGATGATATAACCATTCAACAACTTGTGCAATATGCTTATTTACCAACAGCCAGAGTAATGCCCACAGTAAACAACCACTTTGGCCCACTGATATTTCCAGCCTGAAAATTGGCTTCTTATGGCTAGCCTGGTATGTTTTAGGATGTGGTCTGGGCCAAACACAAGCTCCATTCTAGGTGAGTGAGTATAAATTAAACATTGGTTTCTTATCACTTAAATGGTGAACATCACTGAACAGCCTACCTATATTAAGCCAACACTATGTCTACCTGCTTACCAGTGTCTGAAAAGGGCTTGATAGGTGGTAATTTCTGAGATGATTCTTATGAGGAAACATAAAAGACAGTGGCTAGCACAGAAGCTGCTTAGTATCACTTTTTAAATGTAATAAACAGGAACGTAGGCAATATGAATGCTCCATTTTGTCAATTAAGTTATTTTGTTAATTGGATTATTTTTGCCAAGATTTTAAACATGTAATGAGTCAAATAAAATAAAAATAAAAATCAATGATGAATTTGTACCTTCCTATTCCAAATAAGTAAACTTGAAAGGATGTCACTCTTATTTTGTATCAGTAAAGGAAGGGATATTTGTAAATTTAATTGATTTGGGTTAATAATATTTCAAAAATAAAACTTAAAAATAGTATTTTAAGAATATTTTGAGAATTGTGGGAATAGGAAGCAGTTCCTCATGGAGTGGAAGAGGGAAAGATGAAAATAATAAGACTGTCAGGGAATGTTTAACAGTAGGATTCCTGTGTGCTGTTTCCTATCTCTCTTGAGCCCTCTGTTTCTTACTAGTTCCTGTCAGGAGAGAGAGGACTGGCAAGTCACTCCCAGGACTGAGATCATAGAGATGGGATGCTTGCATAGGATTTCCTTCATTAGCCTTTCCATATGGTGAAAGGGATTATCTACGATCCTCTTTTGATACGGATTGCATTTTGGCCTGATGGCCTCTATTGCTCCTTGTTTCCTTGGTAATTTGTAAAGTCTGGTCTTTTGATCTTTATCTGAAGAAGCTACCTTGTAATACGGTATATATACTCACACAGAATTCAATAAACACCCTTGTTCCACCAGAGACTTGGGTCCCCATGTCCTTCCTTCTTTCTCTCTCTCTCTCTCTATTTCTGGCTGATTCCCTGGAGCGCGAAGGCCGGCTGCGTAACCCAGGGAATATTAGCCTTTTTCCTTCTTTCACTTTCTTATTGATGACTTCGGAACGGAACCACTAGGTTCCTGTCCATTAAAGAACTGCAACAATAGACAACATCCATGAAACCGATGGACTTGAAAGATAGAAATTATTATGGAGAAAAAGTTTGAGTTTCAAAAGTCAGAGTTTTGGAAAGTGGTAACTACCAAAGCCCTTGGGATTTATTCCTTTGAACCAATGATTGCATTTGTCTAATTCTCTACTTTGAAGTCCATTAAGGCCTCTCAGAAATGTTCTTATAGGCTATTGCATACTGGTTCAGAGATCTTCTCTCCTTTAATTTCTTTCTCTTGACTTTCAAAATATTCAGCACTTTTTAAACTCTATATATACTGTGGTCACTGACCTAGTGCCCAGGCATGGATTGCTTTGGCTGCAACAAACACTTTCATTCTGGGGACCTTGAAGGATCAAGAGGTATGACAGAGGCCCACAGAGCTCAACATGGTGGGGTCAGTTCAGGGAGCAAGTGTGGTTTTCATCATCTGGTGAAGCATGAGCGTTTCTTGTTATAAACAGAAAGATGAGACATTTCATTTGTGTTGTAAATCATAGTTTCAAATGAGCTAGTTCAGATGTCAGCTTTGTGAAGGCTTTATTTTTTCCTTTTTTAGGTTACTCCAATAATTTACATATACCATTTTAATGGTATTTCCCCCCATTTTGCTATAAGTATCCTGTCCTCCAATGGGCTGTCGTAAAAGGGCACAGGACATTTTTTTGTTCATTTTTGTATCTCCATGTCTAGTTTGGTACTTGGTACAGTGGTACCTTATAACTTTTTTTGTTTGTTGTTTCATTTGTGTGTTTTGAATAATGAACATAAGTTTTGCAATAGATAGAGCTGTTTCTCATAGGGTCTCTTGCCCACTTAAACACTGATGAAACTTCACATTGCTAAGTTATGATTGTTAGTTGGGTAATCAAAATATAAGCATGTAATGTTCTAAGGTCAGTTCTTTCTATTTTTAATTATATGTTTTCCTTAATTTGTGCTCAGTTCTAAGATTTTGAACTGTGTTTTTATGTTTATTCTTTTAAAATTTTCATTGTGTGTTCTTTTTATTAAGAATATGTGGCAGATTCATGTTGATGTATGGCAAAACCAATACAATATTGTAAAGTAATTAACCTCCAATTAAAATAAATAAATTTATATTAAAAAAATAAAATAAAAATACAAAACCAGAAAAAAAAGAATATAACCCCATTAATTCTTGTTTACTCCCCCCAAACAGAAATATATAATAGTTATGTTCTAGATTATTAAAATTTTTTAATTAGTTAAAATTAGATTTATATGTAAAATACATAAAAAAGAAAAGAAATACTGCAGGTAGCAGGAAAATAGCCTCACATTGAGTTACTGAGAAAGATGATATATTTTTATCTTTTAAGATTCTCGTTGTATTTATCAGCTGTATTTAGCATTGTCAGTAAGGGACTGATAATTGGTGAAAGGTCAGAGAAAAAGTTTTGACGTGTTTAAGTTCAAAGTGTTGTCAAAAAATTGAATAAATTTATAATAACACTAAGAACTGCCACTGGCTATCCAGTTAAATGCATATCGAAAAATCAGTTTTAGGACAAATTGGATCTATGTCTTGCACTAAACAGGGAAATGAACTGAAGCTATTCATTGACATGGGGTGGAACTAGCATGTTGAAAATTGGGGCATCTAATGCCTGAGTTGAGGACAAACCTTGATTTTTTAAGCACAGAAGCAGCAAAGGGACGTGCCTCAGACACAGGAAGACTTTGGGCTTTATCACCTGCCTGGACTCACAATAGGGAGGGTGTTGGTGCCACAGTGTGAGTTCTGAGTCAGTCTAAGGGCTACACCCCTAGCTACTGATGTATAGGTGGCAGATGACAAAAGCTGGGAGCTATAAATGCAGAGAGCCCTCTTTTCCTCATCTTTTATGGAAACTCATCCAGACAGGTATGGTGCTTGTTCTTTGCAGAGAGATATGCCCCCATTGGCTGTCGGCATGTGTTGTGAGCTAATTTAGGTTCACTGAACGTACCTGGAAATCTCTATAGCTGAGCCCCTCATTTCTATGTCTGAGACTTTTTATTTTGTGAGGTGGATACAGTAAGCAGGAAGAATAAAATACTGCTCAGGTAAGATTTCTACTCAGAAGTTTTTTCAAAGGAGGCTATGAATTATAATGCAGAAGGATGTTGCACTCACTGCCTGGTGATCTGGTTCTGAAAGCAAAGCCTGTCTTTGATAGCTGGAGAACAAGTAATTCTAAAGATCAAAATACTTGTTATCATAATAAGAAACCTAAATCTGTGCCTGGGCATGTATTATTTTCCAAAATGTTCAGGTACGTGTTATTCTCTGTCACCTCAGTGTTCAAAAGCTAAAAGGAGCTGTGTGATGGGGGGAATAGTGAAATCATTACGGCCCATCTTGGCCAGCCAGGTGGATTGTTTTCAGGCCTCCTCAACTTATCCTGTTAGCTCCTTTGAGGTCACTCTTCAGGTTTCCCCTTGCTTCTCCAGTACCTGGAGAATCTGGCAATATGACAGGGTCAACAGTTGACCACAGCAGAGGTAGGCAAACTGAGGCCTGTGGGCCCCGTCTAGCCCTGGTCTGCATGGTGAGTGTGGTTTCCACACTTTGAAAAACAAAAAACCAAATAAGAATCTGTGACAGAGACCATAAACAGCCTGAACCTGTGTCTAAAATACGCAGTCTGGCCTTTTACAGTAATGTTTGTCAACCACTGCCAGTCATTTGAATTTTATTCTGCAGTGAATTTTGTTCTTTTCATCCTTGCTTTTTTTCACAGACTCTTCTGACCTCCTCTTAGTACTTCCCATGCACATCTTGACCTTCAGAGCAGCATCAAATATCTTTCAGTTTCTACAAGGCTGCACACTCCCTCTCCCACATGTCTCTGTGTCCTTGCACGTGTTCTTCCTTCCCTCTTAGGGAATAAACAGAACCTAGTACCATAGGTAAACAATACCCATATTCTTAAATGATGCTTTAGAAACAGTAAAATACAAAAGTGAGTAGCCTATTTAGTCCAAGCTTGCATCTTATACTTTTAAGTTGCTCAAAAGCAGTTCTTGTTCATTGCCTGTTTTCCCCCGACCTTGAAGAAATCTGTGATTAAACTCCACCTCCATATATTCTCATTTTAGAGCTATCCAGCAGAGCTGTGCTTTAGTCAATATATGCCTTCATCTCTTATTCTGACTTGAATTTCTTTTGTGATTTTTTTTCTCCTGGAAAAACCTAATTCAACCTTCAGTATCAAACTCACTCCTTCTGTGGGCAAGTGAAACAGTGGGCAAATGAAACAGTAGCCAAGTGTCAGATTGCATTCAACTTAATCTCCTTGAAACTCCAACTATCTCATTTACCTGTTTATCTCTTCAAAGTGAGAAATAACTGGTATAATCATTTTTACTATTGAGTCACTTTTTATTATCATTTAAAAAACATCTAAAAGGATATATCACTTACTGTCCTTTTGATATGTGAGGTCAATAAGTTATTATGTAGCAGGGAGGAAGATAACACTGTACATTTTATTTATTTTATTTTCCTGACTTGGGAAACTTTTGATTTCATCTAGAGAATATGAAAAGACCTTAACAATACTGTGTTAAGCTCATTTTACTCAATATTTTGGTTTATATATCTACCAAATTGATATTGTCTAAATCAAAATGAAAACATGTCCAGTTCTTCCAGTTTGCCAAATTGATATTGTCTAATTCAAAAGGAAAACATTTCCAGTTTTAAATCCAGTGGACTTTTGTTGTTATTGTTTTTGTTCAGTAGCTAAGTCATGTCTGACTCTTTGCTACCCCATGGACTGTAACATACCAGGCTTCCCTGTCATTCACTACCTCCCAGAGTTTGCTCAGACTCATGTCCATTGAGTCAGTGATGCCATTGAACCATCTCATCCTCTGTTGCCCCCTTCTCCTCCTGCTCTCAGTCTTGCCCAGCATCAGGGTCTTTTCCAGTGAGTTGACTCTTGGCATTAGATGACCAAAGTATTGGAGCTTCAGCTTCAGCATCAATCCTTCCAATGAATATTCAGGGCTGATTTCCTTTAGGATTGACTGGTTTGATCTCCCTACTGTCCAAGGGACTCTCAAGAGTCTTCTCCAGCACCCCAGTTCGAAAGCATCAATTCTTTGGTGCTCAGCCTTCTTTATGATCCAACTCTCACATCTGTACATGACTACTGGAAAAACTATAGCTTTGACTGTATGGACCTTTGTTGGCAAAGTGATGTCTCTGCTTTTTTATCTGCTGTCTATGTTTGTCATAGCTTTCCTCACAAGAAGAAAATGCTTTTTAATTCTGTGGCTGTAATCACTGTCCACAGTGATTTTGGATCCCCAGAAAGTAAAATCTGCCTCTGTTTCTATTTTTCCCCCATCTATTTGCCATGAAGTGATGGTACCGGATGCCATGATATTAGCTTTTCAAATGTTGAGTTTTAAGCTTTTAATCTTATTTTTGCTGTATGTAATGTTATGTGCTCTGAAACTTTGAACTTTGCTTTTAAATGTGATTCCAAAATTCCTGGTGGAATTTAGAGAAGAAAGTTCCAAACATTATTAATCACAGCTCTCTATATTCCTTTTGACAACTTCTACTGTTCACAATATCACTTAGGCTTAGTGAGCCAGGAAATACTGCTCTTTTCTTTTACACTTAGCCTTTCAGGGGTGTGTAGATAAGGCCATCGGCGAGCTTGCCAGCACACAGACTCATAACCATGCTCTGGTGCAGACCACTGATTCTTCCCTCCTTAGTCGTTCTTGTCACTCTCTTTCAATCAGTTGACCAAGAGTGGTCACCTTGACCTAAGGTCAGCTAGTCTGGGTAATAACCTTTGCATGCAACTGTCAGGAAGAGATGAGTTTGGAACATCACATTTACTCACAGTAATTTTCATTAGAAACATGTGTGATCTTTGCAATTAAATGTGGAGCACATGTACACACTGCTATATTTAAAATGGATAACCAAGAAGGACCTATTGTATAGCACATGGAACTCTAAGTTATGTGGCAGCCTGGATAGGAGGGGACTTTTGGGGAGAACGAATACATATATATGTATGGCTGAATCCCTTTGCTGTTCACCTGAAACGATCACAATGTTGTTATTAGGCTATACCCCAATGCAAAATAAAAAAAAAATTTAAAAAGGAGGATGAGATGAAAAGGATGCAAACATGTGAACTACATGGTAGGGTTAGGGCTATGAGGCTTTATGAAAAAATAAAATTATAATCTAGCATGTTTTCCCGAGATGGAATGGGAGACCATGTGACCTCTGGGTGTGACTGAAAGGTCATCCCCCCTGAACCGCCTCCATGTTTGAGGCAATAGTTTTACAGTTCTCTCTTCCCACCCATTTCCCCCTCACAGTTTAACTTGAGCTCCTTACAGGCTAAAGAACCGAGCAGAAACAAATGAGATTCTTGTCATTTAAGCCATCCTCCCTGAGCAGGATATCAATGTGCCCCATCCTCTGCCACTGCTCCTGCTCTGTACAGTCAGCCTGCGCCACAAACAAGGATCTGACAGGCGGCCATTATCCCTTCAGGGAATGTCATGAGCTTGCTGCTTTTCCTTGGACAGCCAGTCCCCAAAGAATTGTAGCACTGTCAAAATTTAAACGTGGCTCAGCTTTCCTTAAATGTGCTTCTCTGAGAAACATGCAGTCTCTTTGTCCTTAATAGGCAATTGAACTATTTCTGGAATTGAATTGAATTACACGTGTATTCAAACCAGTCAATCCTAAAGGAAGTCAACTCTAAATATTCATTGGAAGGACTGATGCTGAAGCTGAAGCTCCAATACTTTGGCCACCTGATGAGAAGAGCTGACTCACTGGAAAAGACTCTGATGCTAGGAAAAATTGAAGGCAAAAGGAGAAGGAGGTGGCAGAGGATGAGATGGTTAGATAGTGTCACTGACTCAATGAATCCGAGCAAACTCCGGGAGATAGAGGAGGACAGAGGAGCCTGGTGTGCTGCAGTCCATGGGGTCACAAAGAGTTGGATATGACTGAACGACAATAGCCAACAACGTGTGTATTCAGTGCTTGGTTTCTCCTGGAAAGGAAAAGACCACCAGCTGAGTTTGTTTTCAGGGTAGTTGAGGGGCAAAGGCCCTACTCTCTTCCCATGCTGATCTCTAACCTCCATGCTTGTACTTTGCCTCCTTGTACACAAGCTCATATTGCTTAAGACACTTAATTGTTTAGGGGAAGATGACATCTTCTGACTCACTACCCTCAGGACATGGGCTGGCTGGCTTTTCTTTCCTGTCTCCTGACATTCCTGGGCCTTTCTTTAGGTTCAGTGTGATATTATGATATAATAAAAAAATATTATATATGGTCTTTGTTCCTGGTTGTGGGCATAGATCTCCTAAAACTTTTGTTATATCCTAAACGACATGTGTGTTTTTTGTATTCTAGTGAAATAACTGATGGCTGGCAGGCTCTAGGTGGCTTTAGGATGAGGCCTTTTCACCTAAGTGATCAAGGCGTGTTTAGAGGGTTGGAAGTTTCAGTCCCATTTCTTGACTTCTGAGAAGGGGAGAGAACTTGGAGATGAGTTAATCAACAGTGGTCAATGATTTAACCCATCATGCCAACCTAATGGAGCCTACATAAAAACCGCAGGGTTTGGAGAGCTTCTGAGTTGGTGAACACATCCACATGCTTGGAGGGCGAAAACTGTTAGTCATTCAGTCATGTCCGACTCTTTGTGACCCCACTGACTGTAGCCCACCAGCTTTTCTATCCATGGGATTCTTCAGGCAAGAATATTGGAGTGGGCTGCCATTCCCTTCTCCAAGGGATCTTCCCAACCCAGGGATCAAAGCCAGGTCTCTTGCATTGCAGGCAGATTCTTTATCAACTGAGCCACCAGGGAAGTTGGGAGGGTGATGCACCCCTAATCCAAGGGGGCAGAAATTCCTGTGCTTTGGATCCTTTTGTACTTCACACTATATACTTCATCTGGTTGTTCATCTGCATCCTTTATAGTATTCTTCACAATAAATAGGTGAATGTAAGTAAATGTTCCCTTGAGTTTTGTGAGCCATTCTAACCTGGGGGTAGGTTTGCAGTCTCTCCTGTGTTTGCAGCCAATTTGGACAGACTTATTACTTGTGACTGGCATCTGAAGTGAGGGCTTTTAGACTGAACGCTAAACCTGTGGAGCTGGACACTAACTCCTGGCATTGAATTAAGCTATAGGACACCTAGCTGGTGTTCAGAGAGCTGGAAAGTTGATTGATATGGGGAAAACCCCACACATTTGACTTTAGAATTGTTGTGGGTAGAGGAATAAGTTTCCTTTAACAACTAATATTTATGATATACCAATGGTTCCAGGTGCATGGCAGATAGTACTGAACATGAAGAGAAAATTATACAATAAGCATTTTTATTGAATTTAGAAGTTGCATTCATCCTGTAAGCTAGGAGAATTTTTTTTTTAGGAGAATTTCATGTTCTAGGTGCATTTATTTCATGGAGAGAGGTACTTAGTAAATATAGGGATATAAATCACACCCTTAAGCAGACATAGTAATTGTTTAATTCTAATAAGAATACTGCTGTTGCTGCTGCTGCTAAGTCGCTTCAGTCGTGTCCAACTCTGTGGGACCCCATAGACGGCAGCCCACCAGGCTCCCCCGTCCTTGGGATTCTCCAGGCAAGAACACTGGAGTGGGCTGCCACTTCCTTCTCCAATGCATGAAAGTGAAAAGTGAAAGTGAAGTCACTCAGTCAGTATCTGACTCTTCTCGACCCCGTGGACTGCAGCCCACCAGGCCCCTCCGTCCATAGGATTTTCCAGGCAAGAGTACTGGAGTGGGGTGCCATTGCCTTCTCCAAATAGGAATACTACTGGGTAGGTATTCTTACCTGTAATTTCTGATGAAGAAATGGAGGTTTAGAGACATTGATGGATACTGTTCAAGGTCTGCTAAGAGGCACTTTTTTTTATTTTAAAGACCCACTACCATCCCCACTGGGAACCTCCTTGCCACACACTGGGGTCCCCTAACCCCACACAGGCGACTGGCCCAACTCATCTGTCACTTGCCTGCCACCCGCCTTCATAGGTGATTCAAAGACGTGATAATCTCTGTCCTGCCTCAGGACCTGTTGCAGTAAGTGGCAGATATGAACCCACATCTGAGCTTATTCCAAAGCTTGTACTCTTTCCAGTTACCGTAAAGATACGGGAATACATAAAGCATTAGTTTGTAGTGACTTTAAAACTTCCATTTAGTTTCTTTCTCCTTTTTTGTAAAGTGAATAAAAAACTTAAGACTCGTCTTTACCAACAGGACTTCATTTCTTAAAAAACCTGCACCGGAGGCACTGATGATGAGTAGCAGTGGGCTTCTGAGGGAAGAACTCATTGTTCCTAATCAGGTGGTAGGAAGGATTTTTTTCTGTGGCCTTGGCTCAAAGTAATTGCATATTTATCTGAATAATTAATCAGAGGCCCAAGTACTCAAAGCAGCAGCTGGAATTCCCACGATGGACTTCCACGTTACATTCACTAATTCTCAGCACTTCAAATGGTTTCTTACCCATGCAGTGTAAAACCACATGAATCATACAGCCAAGTACTAGCCATACTGGGGACAATTTCCCCATCTTGGGGAATGCATTTGAGATGACTTCACAGGAAATATAAAGGAAAATGATTACAGTAAAGAAATTTTTAAACGGAAAAGCTTTCAACAGTTTGTATTTCTACAATCACTTTCCCAGGCCTTAACATTTACAGGCTAAGAACGTTTTATAGAACCAGTAGGTGTAATGTTCTATTAATTTAACAAGAAAGAAAGCTTCTGTCAAAGCATCTTTGTTAAGCTTCTGTTAAAGCATCTTTGTATAAAAATGTGTGTTTTAAATGCAGAATCATTTAAACTCAGAATCAACATAATGGTCATTTTCCTTATCTGTCAGTGGATGGGTAGGAAACAATGACAGACTCACGGTGTCTACTAACCTAGATTCAAAAAACAGAATTGCCTTTGATCAAAGTGTTGGATGGCAGGTTGAATAGAAAATTGTTTTTGAAGACTCATATTTTTATCAATAATTAAAAATTCAATTATTGAATAACCTAAATTATCCATGAGGATCAAATTTACTGAGATTTAAGGAACTTGAATTTTGGAAGCTGTGAGCAAGAGCTTGCCTTGCAGCCTCTCATAGGTATATTGTATTAGGCCTGCCTGCATGATGTTTTATAAATAAAAAGTCAATGGAAGGATTTCACATAAAAATCAGGAGTTTTGGCTTCTCTTAAAAAAAAAATCAAAGCGATGTGCCAGCACAAGGCCTATTATTGTCCCTTTTGGCTGAGGTGTATGTTTTTCATTTCTTACTCTCTTGCACATAACATGTATGCAAATTCTCTACTCTAGGTGACAACTCATTTTAGGTTACCTGACTAACAGTGTAGGCACTTGAGTTTCAGCCTATATTCTAAGGTCTGCATGCTGTTAGTTCCCAAACCACAGGACTTTTACCTGTTGAGATCCTCTCTCAGTACTCAGGAGATGATGATGATGGTGGTGATGAAGACTGCTTTTGAAATTTGGTTCTATTATTCAGATCTCAGAGACTTTTTGAAATCATACAAACCTTAAAAGAAACATTGACTTAAATAGAATAGAAAATAGTGATTTTAAAATTGTAAAGTTTGGTAACATTATTTGCTGTGAGAGATTTATATGTTAAGAAAGGTTTGGAATATATGAGGAAGATCCCAAGCAATCTCAGTTATATAAAGAAATTAGCCTTTAAGGTTGGGAATATAACTGGAAAGTCTATGCTGTAGTTTTGCCTTCCTCAGCCCTTCCATAGTTTACCTCCTCCCCTAGCCCCAACATGATTAAGTCCAAACAATAGTAATGGATACTGAAGGAAAAGTTCATCTTCCTGTATTTACCATGTAAGAACTGGATTATAATAGGGTAGAGGGGTAAGATTTAGCAGTTAAAAATGCCAGATGTCTATTTATCAGCATTTCAGATAAACAACAAACATTGTTGTAATAAAAGTATGTTCCATGACATATTTACCGTGTATATGCTATGGTCTGAATGTATCCTCCCCAAGTTCATATGTTGAAATACTAATGCCCAGTGTGATGATATCAGGAGGTGATTAGGTCATGAGGGTGGAATCCTCATGAATGAAATTGATACCCTCATAAGAAAAGCTCCAGAGAGCTCATCCCTTCCCTGTGAGGACACAGAAGAAGTCAGCAGTCTGCAACCAGAAGCGGGTTTCCACCACAGCCATGCTAGCTCCCTAGTCTTGCAACTCCAGCTCCCCAAGCTGTGAGAAGGAACCTTCTGTTGTTTGTAGCCACCTAGTCTGTGGCCTTTTGTTATGGCAACCCAGATGGACTAAGAGAGTACACTTGTACTAAAAGTGTTCATTGTTTATTTGAAATTAAAAGCTAACTTTTGTCTCCTGTACTTTATCTGTGCAGAAGGAAATGGCAACCCACTCCAGTGTCCTTGCCTGGAGAATCCCATGGATGGGGGAACCTGGCAGGTTACAGTCCCTGGAGTCGCAAAGAGTCAGACACGACTTAGCAGCTACACACACACACTTTACCTGGCCACCCTAGAAGACAGTAAAGGTGTGCATAAAAGGCTTGGAGATTGCAATAATCAGATTTCGATAATCTGGCCCAGCAGATGCATAGGCCACAGGGAGCCTGTTCCCAACCTCAATATCAGATAGGCCAAGTAGAGAAGGCATTTTTAGAAATTTCAGACAGCAGGAAATCAGACTAGGTTCAGGCTAGCAGGCAATAGGTTGAGAAGTTCGCATGTTTTAAAAGTAGGTATGTATTAAAGTCTTGCCTGGAATGATAATAATGATGATATGATGATATCTAATCCATGAGCTTTATTACATGCCAGACATTGGCCTGTATGCTTCCTATATTAACTTTATTCTTCATAACAACCCTGTGAGGTAGATACTATTATTATCACCTTTTCATAGGTAAGGAAACTACGTGTGTGTGTGTGTTAGTTGCTCAGTTCATGTCTGACTCTTTGTGACCCCATGGACTGTAGCCTACTAGGCTCCTCTGTCCATGGCATTCTCTAGGCAAGAACACTGGAGTGGGTAGCCATTCCCTTTGCCAGGGAATCTTCCCAACTCAGGGATGGAACCCGAGTCTCCTGCATTACAGGTGGATTCTTTACTGTTGGAACTACCAGGGAATAGGTACCAAATGTAAAATAATTTGCCCAAGTGACAGAAATGGGAAAACCTGGATTTTTGTTTCATTACTTACTAGGTGAGTTGACAGAGTATTAGGTAAATCATATAATTATATATTGAATACAAAGTATTTTATAAGTATGTCATGTAATATTTGCAGCAACCCCCAGGAGGTAGACATTATTGCCAAAGATTTAAACAAAAAGCTAAGCATTGTTTTTAAGGATACAGATTGTTAGAAATATTTTTAATAATACAAACTTCTACAAAGCACTGCAGTGGAGAGATGCTCATAGTACACTACTTTTCAAGCATCAGAAATTACACTGTGTTTTATTTGTTTTGTAAAAAAAAAAAAAGGTGGGAAGAGGAGGAAGAAAAATAAATCAGAGCAGGCCTGAATCATAAGTGATTTTCAATTTGGCATTAGGTACAAATTTATAAGGTATTGATATTTTCAATACCAGTCATGTTCTGATTGCATATTTTACAAAGCTCAAAATTCACCCAACACTGCTATTTATACAAATAAAGACACATATACATATAAACATATATTTAGAAATTTATTTTAAAATATATACTATATGTATATATATATATTCTAAAATAAGGACAGCTCTGCACAGATTAGAGTGCTCTTATCTTCTTGTCCTTGTGAGACTGGAAATTTAGGGAGGGTGAACACTCACGAGGAAGGGAAGAGGGGAGAGTTGAAAGTAACTCACTGGGGATAGTCTACCAGGGAGCCTGGTAACCCCAAATGGGACTGTCAGTGGTATGCCAGAGACAATATACTCCATTGCCTCTGGATAAACAAACACTTCATATGGGTACCTCAGAGTCTACTTTTATTGAAACTGACTTATTTCTTAAAGATACAATCATATTTCTGATTGTATATTTCTTTCATCTAAAAGAGCAGACCTGTACTATTTTAGTTTGCCATTGTGCTTTAGGATTTCTTATAAATTATGAGTGACCCCCTTCTCTGAGACAAACTTCGATTCTTTTAATTGCAAAGAGAAGTAAATATCAGGGCTGCAATAGACAAAAACTGATCAAAGTCTTCATATTACCTTTGACTTTCTATTTTTAATGTAGTGCGTGCATGCATGCTAAGGCGCTTCAGTCACGGCCAATTCTTTGCTACCCAATGGACCGTAACCCACCAGGCTCCTCTGTTCATGGAGTTCTCCAGGCAGGAATATTAGAATGGGTTGCCATGCCCTTTTCCAGCGGAATCCTCCTGACTGAGGGATCAAACCCACATCTCCTGAGGCTTCTGCATTGCAGGCAGGTTCTTTAATGCTGAGCCACTGTGGAAGCCCTTTTAATGCAGTCCTCAAAATTTACTTTGAGCTCTCTGCTAGGAAGTGAATGATTTCAGCTGTCTGAGGGTCCTATGTCAAGCCTTGTTAAATGCTAATGTTTGCAATGAAAAATCAGAGGACAACACGAAAATTGAACTGCTGGACAATTGTGGAGAATTTCTCTAGCAACTGATTACAACCTTTCCAAGGTCCAGTGATGGTAGAGGCTGTGGCTGATGAAGAAATCTTATTGAGACTCTCTCTAGGTCTTAATCCTACTGGCTCTTTTTGCTGGGCTCATAAAAGGGCAAAGTACAATGTCTTAAAGAAAGGATAAGCATTTGCTTAAATAGTTTGGGGCAACTAATATATTATAGGTGAAGTATGCCAAAGTCTGAGTGTGGGATTTATGTATGTCATTGATTTGTCCTCTGGAAAACATGTAAAAATATAACATGAGAGAATGCAGTGGTCTTAGGCAATCTATTCTGGGGATAGTAAATATAAGTTACTAGTATTTTATTTTCCCTTAATCAAGGAAGAAAAATTATATGGCATGGTCATAGAAGGTTCAACTCTATAGGTAAGCATCTCCCTGGCCTGTGTCCTAAACTCACTGTAGTATTTCAGTATTCTTGTTTTACTCATGAGAAAATTGAGGCTAGAGGGGCCAACGAACTTGCTTAGGATCATATACTTAGTTAATGGTAGGACTTCTCAGACTTTTTTAACTCCAAGGTCATGTGCTTTTCCCATATATCATCTTAGAGGACAAATTGCTCAGTCTTCTCAGCTCCAGCTTCTTCACCAGTGAAATGGTGATGCTATTATTAATACCTGCCTTATTGGGCTGTGGTGAGGATTAGACTTAACTGATAAAAAGTTTCCAGTCCAATGATGGCCCTTGATTATGCTTGATAAGTGAGAGCTTTTACTATTACTAAGCTGGGAACAGGTAAGTGTCCCAAAGATAGGTGGGCAAAACAATGTCAAGAGAATCCAGTAGGAGGCCTGAACAGATGTCTATGTAGGCAGTAGGCTTCATGGCGTGTGAAAACAATAGTAAGAGCATTTAGCTCATAGAAGGGCTAGACTGAGAGCAAACAAGGGAATGGCTTACTTCTGCAAAACATGAAGGCAGGGACCTCGAAAGGAGATGGCTAAACTTACTCAACCCAGAATGAATTTGACCTTGAATGAATTTTCTTGGAGAAAGTGAAAAACACCCCTATAAACGGGCTTCCCAGATGGTGCTAGTGGTAAAGAACCTGCCTGCTAATGCAGGAGATTTAAGAGAAACCGGTTCGATCCCTGGGTCGAGAAGATTCTCTGGAGGAGGGTATGGCAACCCACTCCGGTACTCTTGACTGGAGAATCCCATGGACAGAGGATCCCAGCCAGCTACAGTCCATAGAGTAGCAAAGAGTTGGACATGACTGAAGTGACTTAGCACATAGGCACCCCTGTAAATCCATTGAGACTGTTCAGGTATTTGCTAAATAATTGAAATGACTAAGTTAAAACAAATTTGCTAATAAAATAATCCAATTGTTTCTTAAACCACAAGCATGAGAACAGCAGAGGTCACTTGTTTTCTTTTATCATAGTCTGGATTTGGGAGTGAAATAATTTTTAATTTGCTATTTCATATGCAGTCAGGGCTAGAATTTTCTTTACTTTTTTTTTTATTCAGTGTAATACAGGTTTGACATTTAAAAAAATGATGCTGTGTGACAGCAGCAAGAATAGTTTTGTATGTGACTATATAACCTGTCAAAGAATCAGCATCAGGCCTTTCTGAAGTGCTGTCATTCTCATTCACAATAAAGGCCCTCAAGCCCCTCACTGTCCCGCAGTAAAGGCTGTCACCCAGTCAGCACAAATTTCCTCTGCGTATGAGTCAGCTTTGATACTGCTGATGCATGTCAATCTCTTGTTAAATTCACTGAGGGTCAACTACCTAAATGTTTCTACTCAATGATTCAATAATAAAGAACAAGGCCCTGAAATACCTAGAGAAGTGTGGCAACTGGCATCCTTTTGATAGATGTATTAGGAGCCTGATGAATGAGGGTAGGAGCTGAATTTAACACAGATACCGATAAAAATGAAGTAGTGAAAAATCTTGTAAGTTTTTTTTGTATATTTGCATATTATTCCAAGGACATTTGTTTTGATTTGTTACTGGCACTTTTCTGGATAAAATGGGGTGGCTTTAGGATTTATTTGAAAAGATTCAAATTGTTATTCATTGATTCATCCATCTGTTCATCAAACTTTCTTGAGCCACACACGTGCTGTGTTAAGCATTGAAAATACAAAGACAACCAAGACTAGGCCTCTATCCTTTTGAGTCTCACAGAGTATTAGGTAAAGAAATTTCATTGAATTTAAAAAACTAGCATTATTCTGTTTTTGAACTTTTCCTTTTTCTTGATTTTTTAAAACAATTTTCCTGGCCTTGCTGAAAAGCTGTAATGGATGCAATGTGAAGTGCTTTGAAAAGCCTGGAAGAGCAGGGAAAGCACAGATTATGCTTATTTTCTTCTATTCTTTCCTAGATTATATCATTCTGTTCCTTTCCACTCCTCCGTGATCTCCCTATATACATGCTTCTGAATGAAAGTCTGAGATTGGAGACTCTATTTGTGTTAGGGTGAGGTTTGCTGGCTTGGAATATATATATATTTTTTTCCAGTAGGGAATTGTAGCTCCTCATTTGCTGCCTTCACCACTTTGATTGGGAGTCTCCCTTTATCAGTTTCTAACTTAGGGTCTAAAAATAACTCTTGCCTCCTTGGAGCCACAGAATAATTAACAAGAGACATAAAACTATGGTCAAGTTTTCCTGACACCTGTATGTATTTTCACTTTATTACCCTTTCAGTTGTTATATGAGTATATTTTATTTCATGTATTACAGAATTAATACCTGTTTGTCAGAGACGATTCTAAAGAAAATAAAGGAAATTAAAACAGAAAGTAAAAATACCCAGATAGAATCACTGCTGATATTCTGTAGACTACTCTTCCAGCCCTCCTTAAGGCACTTAGAGACACACACTTTTTTCTTAAACAAAAGTGATTTTGCTAGAAAACTTTTCTAGGTGTGGAAATGTATGGTTAACCCCAGAACATCTTTAACGATTTAAAACATATCACCAAACTGTTCCCCTGAATCACTGTGGCAATTTGTATTCCCATTCAGTTCAGTTCAGTGATTCAGTTGTGTCTGACTCTTTGCGACCCCATGAATCGCAGCACGCCAGGCCTCCCTGTCCATCACCATCTCCCGGAGTTCACTCAGACTCATGTCCATCGAGTCAGTGATACCATCCAGCCATCTCATCCTCTGTCATCCCCTTCTCCTCCTGCCATAAGCATCATAGATTAAGAACATCTTAAACTAACAGAGAACCAATGGGAAATCAGAAACCTAAGGATTATCCCAAGAACCTGTAAAAATTGAAAGAGCTCCCCTTTCATGTTGACTTTTAAAAATATTATCTCATTTTTGCAAATTCAGAAATACAACCACTTATACATAGTGCTAGACATTACTTTGCCAACAAAGGTCCGTCTAGTCAAGGCTATGGATTTCCCTGTGGTCACGTATGGATGTGAGAGTTGGACTGTGAAGAAAACTGAGCGCCAAAGAATTGATGCTTTTGAACTGTGGTGTTGGAGAAGACTCTTCAGAGTCCCTTGGATCTGCAAGGAGATCTGCAAGGAGATCCAACCAGTCCATTCTAAAGGAGATCAGTCCTGGGTGTTCTTTGGAAGGACTGATGCTGAAGCTGAAACTCCAATACTTTGGCCACCTCACGCAAAGAGTTGACTCATTGGAAAAGACCCTGATGCTGGGACGGACTGGGGACAGGAGGAGAAGGGGACGACAGAGGATGAGATGGCTGGATGGCATCACCGACTCTATGGACATGAGTCTGGGTGAACTCTGGGAGTTGGTGATGGACAGGGAGGCCTGGTGTGCTGCGATTCATGGGGTCGCAAAAAGTCGGACATGACTGAGCGACTGAACTGAACTGAAGGTCATTTCCACAGTAAGTCTTAATCTGTTTGTCTGTCTGCTTCCCAGATAGTGCTGAGCTCTTTTTATGAGTCACATTTGATCTTAGAGACTGTAAGCATTTTTGTTAAAAAAAAAAAAAGCCGCTTCACCTCCTGGTACACCAAGGTGGGCCTGTGTGCTGCTATTGATATTTCCGACAGGCAGCAGCAATATTATGTTCCTTGAAGCTGTCTTCATGTGCCTTTATCCTGCTCCTCCAGTCCTCCTTGTTTGCTGCCTCCTTGATTCAAGTTGCTGAGCCATAGTTTCCTGATATCTGGCTTGACTCCATCCCCTTCTAATATACACTCTCTGACGGTGAGTTGCAGTGAGCAAATCTTCAGTACAGTGAACTGGCTGTGCTCCAGGCCTCAACTGCTGATAAATCTGCCTTGGCATTTGATGTTAAGTATAGCTCTCAGATGATGACTATGTTTTTTGAAGCGGCATGCAACATTTTGGTAGGCTGTGATTATAAACCAGCACCTAAAGACTAGAAACAGCAATGGGAAAGAATTTTCCATGCACAGAAGCCCGTTAGCAGTGGTTGTCCTTTTCTGCACTCATTAATGTAGAAGTCTAAAGATTTTTAACCGAATATGATCCTCAAATCAAAAAAGACAGACCAGGGCACAGTCACCCCTCAGGGTGGCTTAAATTTGGGGGCCTTAGCAAGCAGCATTACTAGGAAACTCAGACAGCTTTTGACCTAGGATGTCCTTGAAAATATGGGTAGTTGTCTATTATGGATGCCCTTAAGAGAAAGTAGTATCTTTCTCTTAGTAGTATAGACATAGGAAACAGAGATGTCAATTGACCCCAGCAGTTATCAGTACCCCTCACTTTTACTAACTACCAGGTCAGTGTAAGTTTTATCAATATCTTGAGAGTCACAATTGACATTTTAAAATTTATGACAAGTCTTGTAGTAATAAAATTGACTTAATTTTGTTTAACCTACCCCCCCGCCTTTTGTTTTTGACTATGGACACTTTATCTTCTGCAGCATTTTGATAAAAGCAGGTTGAAACCTGGAATTTCCTCCCCATCGCCACTGTGTCCTGTGGCCAGTTGTTTTATTCTAGATGCTGTACCTGAGGTTCTTCAACTTGTTCTGTGTCATTGGCCCCTGTGGTAGTCTATTGCCTGAACATCTCAAAGAAAATTTTTTTCTTGTTGATTTAAAATTTTTCTCAAAATAAAATAAAATAAAATAAAATTTTTCTCTTAGTTTTTTGACTTTCAACATTTTTACTGTAATGTATTTGTGTTTTCTTGCTTAGAGTTCATTTTGCTCCCTGTATATATGGGTTATTATTTTTCAGTAAATTTGGAAAGTGTTCAGTCATTATTTCCTTGAATATATTTTCTTTTCTCTCTCCTCTCCTGCTAGTATTTCCATCAGTGAATGTGTTAGTGTGTTAATGGTACCCACCTTTCTCTGAGGCTCCATTCATTTTTCTTCATTCTTTTTTTCCCCATCTCTGTTCATCTTGTATAATCATTGCCAATCTATTTTCAAGTTCACTATTATTTTCCTCTGCCAGTTCAAGTCACTTTTGAGCCCCTACAGTGATCTTTTGATGTCAGTTATTGTATTTTTCTATTCCATTTGGTTCTTTTTTCTAATTTCTGTCTCTTTACTGATATTCTCTATTTAATGGGACATTGCCATCATCCCTTTACTTCTTTAGTATTTTTTCTTGTAGCTCTGTGAATGTATTTATAATGGCTACTTTGAAATTTTTTTTCTTATAAATCTGACATCTCTCACTTTGACAGTCACAGGTAGCTTCTGTTGCCAGTTTTTTTCCTAGTGTAATACTTTCCATAAGCTCATGATATTTTTTTTGTTCAAACTGGATATTTTTGATACATTATAGCAAATATGGGTATGGTTCCAATTCCCCTGCTCCGAGCTCCCTTCTTCTTGTTATTTGCTTATTTATATAGTGACTGCCTAGATCCCTGGGTCAGGAAGATCCCCTGGAAGAGGAAATGGCAACCCACTCCAGTCTCCAGTATTCTTGCCTGGAGAATCCCTGTGGACAGAGAAGCCTGGTGGGCGACAGTCCATGGGGTCACAAAGAGTCAGACACGACTGAAACGACTTAGCACACAGATACGTAGTGACTGCCAGTATTATTTTAATGAAGTCTCTTTTCCTCTGCCTCCTCACACCATCCCCTAACCTACCATTTATTTATTTTTATTTGTTAATTGCTCAGTCATGTCTGACTCTTTGCGACCCCATGGACTATAGCCTGCCGGGCTCTCCTGTCCATGGGATTTTTCCAGGCTAGAATACCGGAGTGGGTTGCCATTTCCTTCCCCAGGGAATCTTCCCCATCCAGGAATGGAACCTGGGCCTCCCGCATTGTATGCAGATTCTTTACCAACTGAGCCATCTGGGAAGCCCCACCCAGTTGTTAAACTTCACAGTTGGTGACTGATTGCTCTGTTTCCAAAAATGCTCTGGGACATAAATTGCTACAGAAATGAATCCAATCAAACTGTGGCTCCTTTATATTTCCTGAGGTCAGTATTTGCTATTTTCTGTCCCTGCTTCTCTACTGCAATTTAGGCAATTTACCATCTAGGTTAATCTTCCTCCTATCTACACATCTCTTCTGAATCCAATAAAAATGTCATTTTTTTTTTTTTTTTTTTAACAATCTGCTTCTCCCTACAGGCAAAATCTCTGATTGAAGGCTCTAGAGGTCTGGAGTTTGGGTTGAGGTGATGGCAAGCTTCTCTCTGAGTGACATCCCTGCTCTAGGAGCTGAGTACTCAGTAGATGAGGTTTAGTCCTGAAGCGTCTTGGTTTGTTTTACCTGGTGTGGAGCAATTACCTCATGAGTAGGGGAAAGGACTTTTAGGCTCCCCATATTTTCAGCCTGCTGTACCCAAGGTAGAGCCTCAATTCCATGAGTAGGGCTTGGACAGAAAAAGGGAACCTCACCTCTTAGGAGTGTTCATCTGGGGCTGAACCACAGCATCAGGCAGCTCGGAACAGGAAGAGAAACACTGAAGTCCTGCTCCTTCTGCGAAGAAGGTCCTCTGACAGGGAGCTGGGGAGAAAGGGAGTCCTGTGTTCTTGACTTGCAGCAGTCTGGAGTGGAGTGTCTACCTTACTGGGCTTGGAGAAGAGAGGGAAGGAACAGTCTCAATTCAAATACTACAGACTTTCATCTTTTTACTGAATTTTCATTGATTTTACTGAGTTCATTAAAAAAAAATTTTTTTTTGTTTGTTTGTACTCATGATCATTCCCAGAGTTTGTGAATGATTGTTTTTGAAAAATAATTTTCTCCATTTACACTAGGGAGCAGGTTAACAAAGTTACTTCTATTGTCATAGAATAATTTTTAAATGCATAAAATAAAACATATAGGATTACCAAGGAAATAAATTATATTTAAGTATAGTCATAAAAAGATTTAAAATTGTGAATTTAATAATAATAACTGTTGCCTGAAATCTGGGTTCACTTCTTGGTGGGTGCTGAGCCAAAAGACACAACCAAGCCAAAGACAGGAAGGAGAAAGGATTTGTTTCTTGCAGCAAGTAAGGAGAACACCAGGGATCTTTCCCAAAGCAGTGTCTCCTGGAACAACTAAATTGTGGAAGTTTTAAGCTAAGTTCAGTTCAGTTGTTCAGTCATGTCTGACTCTTTGCCACTCTAAGCTAAGGGTACATGCATATTCATGTATGGTGTGGTGGCATATGCATATTCATGAAGGCACTTGTTCAGTTGTTCAGTCACTCAGTCATAAAGAGGGAAATCGAAGGGGCTTGAGCAGAGGAGGATTCAGCATAGAACTGGAGCAAAGGTTGTTGTTGTTCAGTTGCTGAGTCGTGTCCAGCTATTTGAGACCCCATGGACTGCAGCTCACCAAGCTTCCCTGACCTTCACTGTCTCCTGGAGTTTGCTCAAACTCATGTCCATTGGTTTGGTGATGCCATCCAGCCATCTTATTCTCAGTCTCTTCCTTCTCCTCCTTCCCTCAATAGTTCTCAGCATCAGGGTCTTTTCCAATAAGTCCACTTTTCACATCAGATAGCCAAAGTATTGGAGGTTCAGCTTCAGCATCAGTCCTTCCAATGCATATTCAGGGTTAATTTCCTTTAGGATTTCCTTTAGGAGTCCAAGGGACTCTCATGAGTCTTCTCCAGCACCACAATTCAAAAGCATCAGTTCTTTGGTGCTCAGCCTTCTTTATGATACAACTCTCACATCCATACATGACTACTGGAAAAACCATAGCTTTGTTGGCAAAGTGATGTCTCTGCTTTTTAATACGCTGTCTAAGTTTGTCATAGTTTTTCTTCCAAGGAACAAGCATTTTTTAATTTCATGGCTGCAGTCACCATCTGTAGTGATTTTGGAGCCCCCCCAAAATAAAGTCTATCACTATTTCTATTTTTTTCCTTCCCATCTTTTTGCCATGAAGTGATAGCACTGGATGCCATAATCTTTGTCTTTTGAACACTGAGTTTTAAGCCAGGTTTCTCACTCTCCTCTTTCACCTACATCAAGAGGCTTTTTAGTTCCTCTTCACTTTCTGCTGTTAAGGTGGTGTCATCTGCATATCTGAGGTTGCTGATATTTCTCTTGGTAATCTTGATTCCAGCTTGTGATTCATCCAGCCCTGCGTTTTGCATGATGTACCTTTTTTTAAAGTTAAATAAGCAGGGTGACAATATACAGCCTTTCTCAATTTTGAGCCAGTCTGTTGTTCCATGTCCAATCCTAACTGTTGCTTCTTGACCTGCATACAGGTTTCTTATGAGGCAGGTAAGGTGGTTTGGTATTTGCATCTCTTTAAGAATTTTCCATAGTTTATTGTGATCTATACAGTCAAGATCTTTAGTATAGTCAAGAAGCGGAAGTAGCGGAGTCCAAACTTTAGTTGATTGATGTCACAAGGGTCAGAAAAGTTCAACACCATCATTTCTTAGGTTCCACCTGACCAGTCTGCAGTCTCAGCCTATAGTCTCCATCCTCCACATGGGTGTGGGCTTTCACTCCTGCAGAACTTGAAGATTTGTATCAGATTGCTATATATGTCCTTCGAGGAGGAACTGGGATTCTGTTTTACCTCTGCACTATTATTTCTTGAGTGATTTTCCTTTGTTCCTGCATTCCTTTGTTCCCTTAAGATTGTTAATTACTAAGACCAGTTCAAAGGCAAGTGTTGTGGCCAGACTTAGATCATGAAATGGCTTAGGTCTAAAATGACTTTTCTTATGTCAAGAAAGTCATTCCTGCTTCTCTTTCTTTAGGGACTCCCTACTATATCAGCATACATAACTACCTTACTTTAAAGGAGATATGAACATAAATGAAGCATGTATTTTAGAATATCTACATCAACCATATTGTGATATGGAAATATCTATGGTTACTATTGGTGGCATTTTAATACCATTGTGGTTTGTTGCTTCATAATTTCAGGAAATGATAAATTTCATTTAGAGGTTAGTGACAATAAAAATGTTACATTTTATAATCTGCATTCACTGATCCTCTGAATTTTATTCACGGTTCTCTTGGGGGTCTGTGTATCCAGGTAAAGATTACACATAAGAATCTGGACCATAACAAAATCTAGAGAAGGTCCTTGAAACAACTTGTGTGTATTGTGACCTATGAATTGCTCGGATTCTTCATTTCTATGGCAAATGAATGACCCATAGGGATTTTGAAGTCCTCTGAAGTTTTGTATAAACTTTTCCTAGAAAGCCATGACCTCTGTCTGTCACTACCCTTGAATCCTCTGTTGGAGTAAGCTTGGAAATGATGGTACAAGCATGGGCCGGGAATTTTAATAAAAACACATCTTATTTTAACAAGAAAGCTATTGGTGATTTTGGAAAAACAGTACTTAGTCTAAAATGTGCAAATCTGGGAGCTAAACTGTAAATATCAGGCAACACAAACTCGAAGAGATTTAAAATTAAGAAAAAGTATTTAAATAATTGCCTACTAAAATTTTAGTTTCCTTAGAAAACATCTTTGTGAAAACATAATTCTCCTTTTAGAAACTATAGTTCACTTACATAATCCTCTTTAAAGGGAATATTGTCCAAGTCTTACATGATGGAGAGAAAATTATTGTTTGGTTATTGCTTAGTTCAGTTTTTTATTTAAATTAATTCAGATTTTGCTTCTACCACTAGATAAAACTATTTCTAAGATACAGAGTTGCTGCTAGAATTACTTCCTCCAGGTTTTATGTAACAGCATATTGTGTAGGAAGCTTATTAGTTCATGCTGTTTGCTTGTATCACCCTAACCAATGATCTATTATTTTTAAGAGCCAGTGGGACGAATAGAGGGAATAGTATGTAAACATATACATTATCATATGTAAAACGGATAGCGAGTGGGGATTTGCTGTGTGATACAGGGAGCTCAACCCAGTACTCTGTGACAACCTAGAGGAGTGGGGTGGGCAGGGAGATGGAAGGGGATTCAGGAGGGAGGGGACACATGTATACCTGTGGCTGATTCATGTTGATGTATGGCAAAACCCAACACAATATTGAAAGCAATTATCCTCCAATAAAAAAAGAAAAAAATTTAGAATTACATAAATTATATATATGCACTTTTACTTTTTCTGCCATAGCCATCAACTATGTCATTAAAAAAATTAGCAACATGTTACAAACTAAAGCAAAACTCGTATGCTATTTTACTGTTGTTCCTTAAGCCATTTTGGTTGGATGTAAAGGAGGTCCTTCCTTCCATCTCAGCACTGTTAAATATTAGAAAGAAGGAAGGTATCTTTTTCTTTAAAGGTCATTAAAAACCTCTTATAGCTGAGGCAATTTGAGAATTCTCCTGTCCCTGAAGGTAGTGAGTTGGACTAGATCACTTTCCAGAGCCTCATGTGGCAGTTTTGATTTATGATTCTGTGTTCTGATATGCAAAAGGAGTTTGGTATGCTGATGTGCAAATGATCTGGCTTGAATAAATCATATCAAAGCATGCTCCCTCTTTTAGTATTTTTTTCTCTTATGAAAAGAATTTATTTTCAGAGATAGAATGAGGGACAATTATTAGTGTTTGCAGAGTATTTGATGAAATGAAAAGAAGAAAAAAACAAATTTCATACTGACTGTTGAAAATTTCTGTGGTAGTTGGCATATTATTTTGTTTTTCTCTCTCTTATGGAGCTTTGTTTCTTCAAGAGCATTAAAAGTTACCCAAAGAGTAATTTTGGTTTTAAGACTAGAGAACACATCTGTTCTTCTGGGACCAGAACTCTAAGGTGATTAGTGCTCCAGGGATGTATGAAACCAATGTAATGATTTGCCTTTGCATGAGAAATCACCTTCTTCTTCAAAACCTGAAAATCCCTACAGAGTTATGACTCACCTAGCCCGCTGGGAGAGCTGTGGAGAGGATGGCCTCACACTGGGAGAGACAGATAATTGTGAGGGCCAGCAAAGTTTTAGAAGACAGGCTGCTTGGGTGGAAAGAGAAACATTAAACAGAAATACAATGGAGCTACAATAAAAATATCTCTGGATAAATTGGAGAGTAAAATAATAACAGTGTAATGGCTCAAGACTCAGACTAAAAATTGGGGGATGATACATTCTGATCCTGGCACTGTGATTATCTCACCCTGTGTGCCTGTACAGACAAATCACTTCCCATCTGAGATTCAGTTGCTGCAGTTGAATGGGTTCAGAAGGTGACAGCATACCTCATGGGCGTAGGCATATTTGCTTTCCTCTTGTGGAGTCCCTCACTGAATTGGGAAATCAGGAGAAACACCATTGCTTCCTTACAGCTTTCTTTGTTCATTGCTACCACCTCCCACAATTCCATTCACATTTGAAATTTTAGGAATTGAAGCTGGAGGCATCTTGCTGTGCTGTGCTGTGCTGTGCTTAGTCTCTCAGTCATGTCAGATTCTGAGACCCCATGGACTATAGCCCACTAAGCTCCTCTGTCCATGGAATTCTCCAGGCAAGAATACTAGAGTGGTTTGCTATGCTGTCCTTCAGGGGATCTTCCCAACTCAGGGATCAAACCCAGGTCTCCTGCATTGCTGGTGAATTCTTTACCGTCTGAGTCACCAGGGAATCCCATGAATGCTGGAGTGGGTAGCCTATCCCTTCTCCAGGGGATCTTCCCAAACCAGGAATCCAACAGGGGTCTCCTGCATTGCAGCATAATTCTTTAGTAACTGAGCTACCAGGGAAACCAAGAGGCATCTTATATTAATATAAAAATTATTTTGCTGAAATCTATTCACTTGGACCAATTGGAATAGAAAACATTGCCACCTTGAGTCATTTTGACTGCATGCAAAACTGTTGGACACCCAAGATAGACTATCTCCAGATCCTCAAAGAGAAGGGTTCTCACCATGCAGTTACCTGGGGACCAAGGTGATTCCTGGCAGGTACAGTCATGCCTTTATTCCTCTTTTTCTCAAATTCTTAAAATGCAGCTTCCAGCTGGTACCATAAAACAATCTGGAAACTCAAGTGGATTTGAAATATAGACACCCGTATCCTGGCTTCTTTATTTTCACAGGGCTAGAAATACTTGACCAAAACAAAACCCCCAAACCAACCAACCAAACAAGCAAAGGAGGCAGTGAGGATAGTATGAAAGTGAGAGTGACAGTTGCTCAGTCGCCTCCGACCCCATAAACTGTACAGTCCATGGAGTTCTCCAGGCCACAATACTGGAGTGGGCAGCCTTTCCCTTCTCCAGGGGATCTTCCCAACCCAGAGATTGAACCCAGGTCTCCCGCTTTGCAGGTAGATTCTTTACCGTCTGAGCCACCAGGGAAGCCCAAGGATAGAAGAGGGATGATGAATATTCTCCTGAGGTTTATCTTCTGTGTTATGTGACTTTCTTCTTTCTGCTCATCAAAGATTTCTTAGACTTCCCAGCTTTTTCTCCTTGAATCAGGGTTAACTTTCTTGCTTTAACTTTCAAGCTTATCTGTTTGTTATTTAAAGTACTATTTAAAATCACACAAACTTTTTTGAATGGGTGTTTCAAAGCTGAAAACAAAACACTCCTGATACAAACATATAACTGAGAATATTTGGAAGGAATATATACTACCTGTATAAGATGAGTATTTATTTTCTATATAAAAATTTTTATAACATGACTTTTTAAATTCTGCAACTAAACCAGTGGGGATAATTAGATAATAAATACTATTATCACTCACATTTAATCCTTCCTCCTATTGCTGATCCTAATCCTTCACATATCCTCCAGGAACTTGCTATACCAGTTTCATTTTCACTCATAACATCCTCAAATCTTTTCTTGAATCTTAAAATATTTGTGTTAAGTGTCTTCAGTGTGTTAGGCAATGGGCTGGTTGCTGGGAAAACAGCAGTGAATAAGACATAGCATCTACACTTGATTAAATTGCAGTCTAACATGGGGGAATGAGAAGTAAATAAGTATCACAAGATGGAGAAATGAGTATTTTGAGAGTTTGTGATATGCCCTAATTCTTCTGCTACGTCAAAATAATGCTCAGGATTCCTTTGTCCTAAGAAACCTCATCTAATTCTTATACGGACACCTTTTACTACCAGATTTTCCCATAGGACATTAGCTCTTTCTCCTATTTTACAGTTTATCTCTACCATTCAGGCTCCTGCTCTCACCCATCCTACTGGTACTGATATTTGTCATTGAAGAATATCTTCTAAAGGCCAAATCCAGGGTCTGTTTTCTTAACCTTGTTTCCTCTTGACTTAATGAAGCACTCTTCATTGCTGACTGCCCCAAGCTCACTGACTGGATCCTTGAACAGCTGCCTAATGTGTTTTACATTTGTCTTTGTCCCGATTCCCTCCCAAGATGTTAATCATCGTTTCTAGCTCCAGCTCCTCTCCTGAGTGCCATCTTTCATTTTCACCTGTGCATTTCCCCCTAGATGTTCTGCCAAAACTTAAATTCATGGGGATAAGTACTAACTCATCATATTCAAACTCCAAAAAGCATATCTTTGACATGATACAGTTTCTCCCTCTCTCTCTCTTTTTAATCTTTAACGGTTCCTTGTTGCCTACTAAATTATATACAAGGTCTTCAGTAGACATTCAAGGCTCTATATATCCTTAAGCCGTATTTCCAACATTTTCTCCTTTGTTACTTTTCTGTACCCACCCTATCATGAAGACCAAGTTAAGAGGTGGCTGCATTTTAACAGTTGCATATTTTTCTGCTTCTATTTGTTTGCTCATTCTTTTTCTTGGACTGAAATTCTATCTACTTTCATCTGCTTCTGTCAGTATGCTGCCAGTCTTTCCAAGACCCTCACAGTAGTCACCTATTCCATGATGTCACCCTAAAATTGTTTTTCCTTTTTAGAATGCTATAGCATGTTTCTCCTAGAATCTCCCTCTATCATGTATATGTATTTATAATGTGCTTTTTAATATATTATGTAATATCTTTGAGGGATGAACCTAGCATCTTACTTTGACCATATGCCTTAAAAAATATTTGTTGAGTTGCACTTACCCCTTCAAATCATCATTTTTTCTTGACTCATCTGTTTCGGATGTATATTTGTCCCAATAACTTGCATATAGATATAAAAATATATGCAATAAATTTGAGGAGTACATACATTTGTGACTGATAACAACATGTTGAATGACAGAAGAAAGAGCCAAAAAAGAAGAGTAGATTAAAAAAAAAGCAGGGTTAATTAGAACATTGATCTGAAAGAAATCATCAGCCAAGAAATAGATGAAGAGGAAATGGATGGGCAGTAGCCTATGTAGAAAGAATACTTAAGTATTTGACTCTGTGGTGAAACCAAAATGAATTAACAGTCAACAACAAATTGTTCAGCTCTATCATTTATTAGAAGTCAAAGTAGGGAAGTCACTTAATTTCTTAGAGTATTTGCTCTTTCAGCTATTAAAAATTATTGAACACTAGAACTAAGTATAAGACATTTCCAGGTGCTGGAGTTACAACTGCAAAAAAGAATACATGGTCTCTGTCCTTATGGACTAAAACATTAATGAAATAATAATCTTTGTCCCACGTTAAAGTAAATGATACTTTTCGTCTTGAAAAGTTATGATGCAAAAGGTTAAATCAGAGAAAGACAGAGCATTAAGAGGAGAGACATAAATAAATACTATGTGTGAGATATTAAAATACAAATAATAATGTGGATAAAAAATGTGTAGTGTATTACTTGGGTATGTTTTTGACATACTTTCACTCCTGATGTTATTTCACTTTCCCTGTAATGCATTAGGGTGTGAATTCATTTATTATGCTTAGTAACAGAGCATTTTTGATCTGAAGATATATGTACTGCTTCACATTTGAAAATTTCTTAGTTATGGCTTCTTCAAGTATTTCTACTCTTATAGCCTACATTCTTCTGGAACTCCTCTTACATGTATATTGGTGATTCTCAATGTATCTTCCATGTTTATTTTCCTTTTCTTTCTTTTCTTTAACATGGTTGAATTTACTGTATGTAAATTATACCTAAATACAGCAGCTATGAAATATGTATCATGGCCAGGACTGGTTCTTGTCCTTCCATGTTTCTTGGCTATTCTTTCTCTTAAAAAATGCCTTTCTCTTTTTATGCATTATTCTGGGAAATTTGCCAGTATTTGAGTCTAAATGTTTTTGCCTTTTGTTTCATAATTTCCTCTTCATTTTTTTTTTCATGCAAGTTTTTCTTTAATACATCTCCTTGGGCAATCTACACATATTTATCTGAAAGTCTTTTCTATAATACACCTTTAACTATATATAATTAAAAAATAAAATTTTTACCACACTTCCATAAAATTAATTTTGAGTGAATTTATCACTTGATTTTTTACTTTTTTGGCATTAAGCATCTTCATGGGGTTCTGGAATTTTGTTTGGTAGAGAAGTTGTTTTTTTATAGGCATAAAAGTACATGTCTTTATTTCTTCTGATACAAAAATCAGTATATGCTCCTTATAAAAATGCATAAAAGGAGTATGTAATAGAAAGCAAAATTTCTAGAAATAACCACTGGGTCTAGCTTGGTTATACTCCTTTAGATGTTTTGTCCCCCTCTCTGGCTAGTAACATGCAATAAAATTGCAAAAGTGATATGGTAAGATCACCTTTGTGGGAGACTTTTGCATTTATTTTTTTCCTGTGCCTCTGCTTCTGGATCATCCTTCATAGTCTTATTTTTGCAGTTGTTTCCTCCTAGCCATTGGTGTCTCAGCCCAGATCCAAGTCTCTTATTGGTACTGCTTGTCACTGTAGTAGCAACAGTGCAGATCATGCCGCTGATCCTAGAGAGGCCTTGCTTGACACTGATGACGCTCTGCTATTCTTCTCTTGCCTCCCTCTATCTGGAGCATCTTATAAAGCTAGGCTCACCTCAAGAACAAGTTGTAGGAGTTATAACAGTCCAGCCTCTGACTTCCAGCAATGACTCTAACTTTGTCACATCTTTTCTCTAGAGGCACATTTAGTTCTTATTATTTGCAGAAGCAACACTCTCAGCCACTAGTGGCTGCTTCTGGCTCAAGAGTAGAGCAAGTCTATGATTGTCCCTGCACACTGTCTTCAATTTTCATTCTTTTCAGTTAGCAAAGATGTTAAATACTTTTATAAATTTTCCTTTGTCATTGAGTTTGAATAATTTCTTTCACATACATTCAACATGCATGGTCATTTTCAGAAAACTTGAATTAGTTAATTTAAAACTAGCTGATGTCCAGCTATACTGGCAGTCACCTAGAGAGAGAGCAGTGAAAAGATAGCAGTGTATATCTATTAGTAGAAATGCTATGGCTTGAAATTCTTACAGACCTTACAAGGATAATTGCTTTACAGAATTTTGTTGTTTTTCTGTCAAACCTCAACATGAATCAGCCATAAGTATGCATATATCCCCTTCCTTTTGAACTTCCCTCCCACCTCCCTCTCCATCCCACCCCTCCAGGTTGATATAGAGCCCCTGTTTGAGTTTCTTGAGTCATACAGCAAATTCCTGTTGCCTATCTATTTTACATATGGTAATTTAAGTTTACATATTACTCTTTCCATATATCTCACCCTCCCCTCCTCTCTCCTCATATCCATAAGTCTATTCTCTATGTCTGTTTCTCCATTAAAAGTGAAGTTGCTCAGTTTTGTCCGATTCTTTGTGACCCCATGAACTGCAGCCCACCAGGCTCCTCTATCCATGAGATTCTCCAGGCAAGAATACGGGAGTGGGTTGCCATTTCCTTCTCCAGGGGATCTTCCCAACCCAGGGATCAAACCTGGGTCTCCTGCATTGTAGGCAGACGCTTTACCATCTGAGCCACCAGGGAAGTCTATTGACAGGTGAATGGATAAAGAAGTTGTGGTATATATACACAATGCAATATCACTTAGCCATAAAAAGGAACACATTTGAGTCAGTCAAATGTGTTTCTCCATTGCTGCCCTGTAAATAAATTCTTCAGTACCATTTTTCTAGATTTCACATATATACATTAGAATATGATATCTTTCTCTTTCTGACTCTCTTCACTCTGTATAATAGGTTCTAGGATCATTCACCTCATCAGAACTGACTCAAATGCATTCCTTTTTATGGCTAAGTAATATTCCATTGTGTATATATACCACAACTTCTTTATCCATTCATCTGTCAATGGACATCTAAGTTGCTTGCAAGTTCTAGCTATTGTAAATAGTGCTACAATGAACAATGGGGTATCTTCTTTTGGCCTCTTCTTTGGAGCCCTCTCTTTGCATATTTATTGAAAACTTATGCTTTTTAAAGCTTAATATAATTCATCTAAAATACTGAAAACAGAAGGGAAATAAGAGCAAGAGTGTAGTTTGATTTATTTCAATCTCACAATGCCTAGAGACAAATATACACTCTCAGTCTTACTAAAGAGGCCATTGTCTATGGTTCAATCCATATCATGTTAGTGATTCATTAAGTATACTTTAAAAATCTCTGGGCTTCTTCTTCTCATTAAATAAGATTTCTCCAGTTTTCAAGCAAAAAGGGACACAATTGCTACTCCTTATCTCTGTGTCTCTAATTTCAATTTCTTCACATATATCAGAATTCAATAAACATTTGTAGACTGTCAACTTGCAAAAAGAGTGTCTGCTTTCACTATAGGATTGTAAGAATGTGATCTATGCATTTTTAATTTCTAAAGACTTTCTAGCATTTATGAAAGAAGTCAGGTAGCTGGAAAAGTTATATCTCTGCCATTTCTCCTTGGAAATAGCCATTACAGTGACACCACACAGTATTATTATGCTAGGCCCAAAGACTACTGTTTTATTTTTTTAGTTTTATTGAAGTATAGTTGACTTACATTATTGTGTTAATTTCTGCTGTACAGCAAAGTGACTCCATTATACATATATATTCTTTTCCATTATGTTTATCACAGAATATTGCATATAGCTTCCTGTGCTATACAGTAATACCTTACTGTTTATCAATCCTATATATAATAGTTTATTAATATAGCTGCTAATCCCAAACTCCCAAACCCTCCTTCCCTCAACCCCCTTCTCTCTTGGCAAGCACAAGTCTATTTTCTATTTCCATGTGACCTCTGGTTTTTGGTGTCAAAATCTGTAGATTTATTTATGGAATGTCATTAACTGTGTTATTCTTTCCATATCTATTGCAACATCACTATTTTCCTTTTCTTTTCCTGAACAAATTCAATTGCTTTTAACTGGTCTTCCTACCTGAGTCTAATGGTATTTAATGTTTATGAGGTCCTGAAATTTTCTGAAAATCTGACAAAATGTGTGTAGCTTTTTTCTTGAAAATGCACTTAAGTATGTACAGTCTACATTTTAAATACATTTCAATGAGGTTCATAAATCCCTTAAGCTGCCATGTGGACTCCTAAAAGTGCTTCCATTTGAACTTAATATATTCATTTCATTCACCCATTCTTTTTGCAATTAAATGCTTCTGCATCTGCACTAAGGTACATAAATTTATGCTAAGCTCTGGATATATAAAGATATATGGGAAATAAATTTTCCTCTTAAGGAACTTCTAGTCAAGACAAGAGGGAAGAACTATGTTCAAAATATACAACAAAGTGATAATAGTCATTTGTGTCTTTCCAAAGACAGAACATTTTGATTCTGTTAGGGATCAGATTGACCCTGCTAAAAGAATGCCTTTATTATTCTATTCCCACATTAAGCAAACTGCAATGGTGCTCTATTAACGGAGAAAAATGAACAAACTTTTAAACTTGAAATCTAAGAACTTTGCTAATCAGACTCTAGTCTATTTTTGCTGTGAGCTGCCTGCAATATCACATGTGGAAAGTTAAATAAAAATCTCTGGATTTCAGTTTTCTCATCTATAATAATAATAATGATAATAGCAAGAAAAACAAGAATAACAGATACAAAATATCTCATAGAATTTTGGACAGTGAAAAGTGAAAGTGAAAAGTGAAAGTGAAGTCACTCAGTCGTGTCCAACTCTTTGCGACACTGTGGACTGTAGCCCACTAGGCTCCTCCGCCCATGGGATTCTCCATGCAAGAATACTGGAGTGGGTTGCCATTTCCTGTCTTGCATTTATTATCTCTCTTGTATCAGAGTAGCTAAATGAGGACTTCGGGTCAGCAGCACCTCTGATCCTTTCTTGCTTTGCCAATTTTTGTCTTTATGGTTTGGGACAAGTAATTTGACCTGATTATCAATTTTCTCAGTGCACAAAGGAAATAATATGAACCCTGAGGGCAGCTGAGGCTTAACTCAGGTCTAAATGAGACACTGCAAATGATCTGACCGTGATCTGACCATGGTATCTAACACAGTACTAGATATTATTATTACTATACATATAAATATAAAAACTATAAGACTTTAAAAATAGATATACTTATCATTATTCACATATAAGAAAACCGAGGCTCCGATAGTTAAATAACTTTCTCAGGTTGTACAGGTACTGAGAAGTGTAGTTGGGATTCAAGTTTCTCTGACTCTAGAGGTCATGGTTAATCCAAAGCCAGGCAGAGGGTGGCATGGGGTACAGGGAGAAGAGGCAAGAAATGAGAGGGAGAGAAGAGCAGCGGTGCTGTTCTTAGCATACGGCCATTTGTTCCCCTCTCTTTTCAACTTTCTAATTTGAATTTTCCACTTCAACTGGTCATGTCTAGTCACCAACCCAGAATCACCTCGCCTCTGAGTCTTTGTCTGTGCCATGTCTTGTCTCTTGCCTCTAGGTTCAGTTCCTACTCCTTCTGAAAAGCCCTGGGAGAGACTCATTGGCTTTTGGAGACTGTCTAGACCACATCTCTTGGGAGTCGTCTTTTGCAGTTCAGGTTCCATAACACTTGTTTTCTGTATCACTCACTTGCTGCTCATGTTGCCCAGCTCTTTGTTGTTGCCTTTTAGGTCCGTGTGTTTTAGGTCCTGGCTGCACAAGGGTCACACCTCCTCGTAGCAGGAGCTGTGGTTTGAAATCACAATGCCTGTGGTGCTGTCTCCCATGAACTAGCATTCTGTGCATATCTCATTGTTGAGTGAGTGCATTTCATCCTGGAAAATAATATTAAAGTATGTCTTCCTTCAGCACTCTGAAATCACAATCTCAATCATAAGGAAAATACAGTTCTATTTGTGCACTGCTTCATTAGAAATATAGCTAATGTGCAGAGTAATAAACACTTTTATTCTTGTAACTGGAAGATGGATGACAAGATAATAGTGTCATGGACTTGAAGGAAATCATGGCATCAAGGGAAATGTGATGAAATGCTGCTGCTGCTGCTGCTGCTAAGTCGCTTCAGTCGTGTCCGACTCTGTGGGACCCCATAGACAGCAGCCCAACAGGCTTCCCCGTCCCTGGGATTCTCCAGGCAAGAACACCGGAGTGGGTTGCCATTTCCTTCTCCAATGCATGAAAGGGAAAAGTCAAAGTGAAGTCGCTCAGTCGTGTCCGACTCTTCGAGACCCCATGGACTGCAGCCTACCAGGCTCCTCCGTCCATGGGGTTTTCCAGGCAAGAGTACTGGAGTGGGGTGATCTAGGGAGTTTATTATTTTGATCTCTTCCTTTTTTTCTTTCTTTTTTTTTCCCTCTTCTGAGAAAAATGAGTTACTATAGCATTTTAAGAGTCCAGCATCCTCGAAGCCCTGTTAATGTAACAGTAACATTCTGAGCATTTATGCTGTTTACTTGCCCTATGTAACACATAGGTGTCAGACAGTGGGTAAAGTTCTTTCCTGAGAGTGTCTGATTCCTTATGCAAGATCTTCATATTTGCCTTGTTATATGATTGGGGGAAAAAGATACTTAAACATAAGAACTCAAGACAGTTAAGTTTTTTCCTCAGTGAAACTTTTATTTTAATCTTTGGGATGTTGCAAACTGTAAGTGTTGCTCTTACAGTTTATGGTGAGCTTTTGACTTGTATTATCTTTGATATTTTTTCTTTTGTTCAGATTATTTTCTGTAGATAAGGAAGACGGGAAAAGGAGACTTCAAACAGATGGCACTGGTGCCTCGGGTATGATCTTAACAACAGGCTGTGTCCTGCACTGCTGGAAACGCTGTTATTGAGGTAACTAAGCATAAGGCATATGGTCATGCCATGTTGATTTTGGGAATCAAAAAATAAAGTTTTTACTTATGTCTGACAGAAAACCAGTTTACTTAATAGTTTTTCCTTTAAACTTAAGTAGAAGAGTACGGGACTAGAAAATTTAAATTTATGTGGTTATTAGAGCATGATTACATGCTGTCTCACAGAGCAGTTTGACATTGTGCTTGTGAAATAATGCATTCCGTTTTTTGCTTTGCTTTTAATGGTCATTTCTCAGTCTTCGTCTCACGTGACCTTTGAGGGCATATGACATGAGTGCTCACCCCCCTTCCTTGATGCCCTTTCTTCACATGGTTCTGTGGTTTTCATCTGGGCACACTGGCCAGTTCTCAGTCTCATTAACTGTTGCTCCTTTTTCTCCCTTCCCTCCGATTTCTGAAGTATTCCAACACACTCACTCCCTTGGTGGTTGTATCCATTCTCATAGCTGATATACCAAGTGCTGCTGCTGCTGCTAAGTCGCATCAGTCGTGTCTGACTCTGCGCAACCCCATAGATGGCAGCCCACCAAGCTCCCCTGTCCCTAGGATTCTCCAGGCAAGAACACTGGAGTGGGTTGCCATTTCCTCCTCCAATGCATGAAAGTGAAAAGTGAAAGTGAAATCACTCAGTTGTGTCCGACTCTTCACGACCCCATGGACTGCAGCCTACCAGGCTCCTCCGTCCATGGGATTTTCCAGGCAAGAGTACTGGAGTGGGGTGCCATTGCCTTCTCCGAGTAGGTGCCAACAAATTCCAAATTTATATCTCCAGCCCAGAGCCTGAGCTACTGACATCAGTATTTAACAGCTGACTTTACTTCTCCACTTAGATGTCTAACAAGCATCTCAGATTAGACATGTTCAAAACTCTTTCCTTCCAAACCTGCTTCTGCTCCAGTCTTCTCTGTCTCATTTGATGGCATTTCCATCACTCCATATGATTTCCAAAAAATAACTCACCATAGTCCAATTACTGTTGACTCTTTTGAAGAGAAAGGCCATTGAGGCTAGCTGAGGCTTTTGTGTATAGGAAAGCACATAACTTCTTATTCTTCTTCTAGGGAGCTCTCCTTTTTTATTTCAGTTTTCAATTTTTTAAATTTCAATTTTCCTTCTATCTCCTGGCCATCAGAAAGGGGGTTATTGGGGGAAGCAATAAGTCACTTCACTTTGATTCTTTGTGACCCCATGGACTGTAGCCCATCAGACTCCTCTATCCATGGGATTCTCCAGGCAAGAATACTAGAGTGGGTTGCTATTTCCTCCTCCAGGGGATCTTCCCAACCCAGGGATCAGCTGATGACTCTTACGTCTCCTGCATTGGCAGGTGGGTTTTTTGCCACTAGCACCACCTGGGAAGCCCAATAATTTCATACGTTGGGTGTAATTTTGAAATGGCACTCAGAAGTAGGAATTGATACCACAGTATTGTTTTCTTTCCAAACATGACTACAGTCTGGCAAGGCTTAAGTAATTACTGAAGGATGAAAACAGTGTAAGTATTAACTAAATATTAACATGGCTACTGATGTAGTAATAGATGCTCCTATCTAATTTGTGGTTTTGGGAAAGGTGCTCTGACTCCCTTTCATAGGACTGTTCTAATTTCTGGACCTCTGTGTTTACTGCAACAGAATATGACTGACTGCCATTGAAAGCAAGCCACGCTGGGAGAGGTCTGGTAGGGCCATGTAGCTCTCATTAGTTAATGCGGTGGTATTTTTTTTTTTTTTTTTTTAGCAATTTTTAGTAATCATGGAACTGAGTAATATTAAGAATAAAAGAAGCATGTCACACTGTCCTGATTTTTAAATATCATGGGCTTCTCTGGTGGCTCAGATGGTAAAGAGTCCGCCTGCAATGCAGGAGGCCCAGGTTCGATCCCTGGGTCGAGAAGATCTCCTGGAGAAGGGAATGGCTACCCACTCCAGTAAAAGTAGACTTTTCTTGACATTTCTTCCTTGTGTCATTTAATGTGTTTCCTGTACAAGCAAAGAGTCAAGTGAGCATATGTTGCCCTATTATTTAAGGACCCCTTTTCCTCTTCTTTAGAGGTATTTTCATGCAAATTGTGCTTAAGATGTGGTAGATAGTCTCCCAAAATAGCTGCACAACAATTCCTCCTTTTCCTGTGTATGCATTCCACTCCTACCAGAGTTGCAGCCTATCTCCCAAACACCCCACCCATCTTGAGTTGGGCTGGCCTTGTGACTTGTTCTAACCAGTAGAATACTAAAGACAAAAAAGTGATGCTGAGCCAGCTCTGGGCCTAGTTTTGAGGGAGTGGCAGTTTTGCTCTTGCTCTTTTTGGATTCCAGCTGCCACAATATAGGGAAATCCAGGCCATCCTGCCAGTGAGAAGAACCAAGGTGGAGAGACCCTGGAAGATGAGTCACCATATGGAGAAAGATACCACATGAAGAAAAACTGAGTTGTCCAGCTGACAGTCAGGACCAATTCCTAGCTATACGAATGAGGTTTTCTTGGATGATCCAGTTCCTGCTCAGCTACCAAATAAATGTAGCTGTGGGAGGGACCCTAGCCAACACCATATGGAATAGAAGAAGTAACTTCAGAATTGTGAGATGCCATAAATTGCTATTTTGAGGCCTAAGTTTTGGGGTGGTTTGCTAAATTGCAATAGATAACTGATACAAAGGACTTTGGGGCACCAAAGGATTGTGGTTTAATGTTTAATTTTGGACCTCGTTTGAAGTTATTTGGTGAGTTTCCACAAGGTTCTGAAAGTGGTTTATTCCATTTGGTAGACACTCTAACAGAGGTATTGGAGGGGTAGCAAGTGATTGCTGAGAAATCAAAAAATGGCAATGCTTCTCAGGGGTGTCATGAAGATGAGGCCACTGGTTCCTATGTCTCCGGCCACAGCCCTGCATGGCGCTGTGCCCACAAGATGGAGAGGGAGATGCCCAGGGATAGAGGGAAGATGATAGATGAAGAATATATTTGCATAGGTCAGGCATAGGTCTACCTGACTGCTGTAGTGACATGTTAAAATGACAACTCTTGGTAGATTGAAGTCTAGAGATAGTAATACCCTACTCACCTGTGTGTCAGTGATGTGTAGAGGGCAGATGTTCATTTGGTAGGTTTGAATATAAATCATAATTTTTTTTTTAAAAGAAGTAGTGAATATTTGAAGTTACAGGATGTATATTTCTGAACTGTTTTCAAGAATTCTTACCTTTTTATAGACTCATTTCAACTCTGCGTTTGAAACCAGATGGTTTATTCTTGAACTGAAAGACTGAATATATTAACCTTTAATGTAAATGCACTTACTCATTGAGCAGTTGGTTACTCCTACATTTTTCTGCATGACCTTGGTGACAAAGAACCACTTTTTGACTCTTATTTTTTAAATGCTTACTAGAAAATTTTATTTGAGAGTTACCAAACCATCTGATTTGGATGCTTTAAAATGTGAAAGTCAGAAATAAATTGGCATTGCTGAGGTACTCTGGATGAAAGGGTTACCACCACTCTATAATCTCGAGTTGTAAAGAAACAATTTGAGTTATTTTCTATGTAGGTTGACAAGTGAGCTTTTTTTGTTGGGTTAGAGTTGGTAAAACAAAGACTTATTCAAGCTGTGAAATGCATTCAAGGGTAAACAGCAATAAATGACAAGAGGCCTGTTTTGTCAGATATGTTTTTCACTGTTGTACAGACTTCTGATTAGGGGGAAAAAGGGCTGTTTGAAATTTTGGAATGATGGATCTTCCATAATGGAGATAGGTTTGTTTGGCTGTGAAAGAGAACAGATTGGAAGCTTTATCTTGAACTGGCATGCTATCAGTCAGTTTCTCTTTACCTTTTAAATATCATGTGTTCTTAATAGTATTTATAGTTCAATTTTTTTGTGGTTTTATAGAATCTTTTAAAAATTTTACGTAACTAATATTTTCTGATTCTGGTCTGTTCTAAAGACTACACTTAAACCCACTGGAACTGTATAGCCTCACGAATGGTTTGAATTGGTTTTTGAGTTGTTAAGATATTCAGCCTTATATAAAAATGAACTTGATGGAGTTCAGTGAAGTTTAATAAAGCTGTGGCCAAATTCTACTAAATATCAAAAGCTTCACTTATTGTTATTCCCTAAAAAAACTCTCAAAGAAAGAAAAGTGAGGCAAAATTACACACTCTTATTAAGTTATTATTACAGAAGGAAAGGAATATTAAAGTGCTTTTCAGGAAGATGGGGTGAAATGCCTTGGGATTGACTGTTGAATATAAAGTGAAAGGTGAATGTAGAATTAGGTGAGGGGGAAGGCATCTTTGCAATTTGATTATTTTAATGTTGCTGCTGCTGCTGCTAAGTTGCTTCAGTCGTGTCCGACTCTGTGTGACCCCATAGACGGCAGCCCACCAGGCCCCGCCGTCCCTGGGATTCTCCAGGCAAGAACACTGGAGTGGGTTGCCATTTCCTCCTCCAATGCATGAAAGTGAAAAGTGAAAGTGAAGTCGCTCAGTCGTGTCCGACTCTTCGAGACCCCATGGACTGCAGCCTACCAGGCTCCTCCGTCCATGGGATTTTCCAGGTAAGATTACTGAAGTGGGGTGCTATTGCCTTCGGTGAGCTATAGTTCTAATACAGAATCCAGTAGGTTCTTTCTCATTACGACATTCAAAATTTGTTTACATAAAGAACTCAAGGACATTTACTTCAACTGAAAGTTTTCCTTTCTGTGTGCATTAAAAAAATTAAATCCTTTCTAAAATGGTGTTGCAGTTTTAACCTTAGCAATTTTGCGTGGCATAGTTTTCACATTAAAGGGCTGGAGTTGAAGAGATTTTCTGACAACTTAATTGATTTGTATTTAGTGTTCTTTGGCTTATGTGTTTAGGCTAAAAATAGCTATTTGAGATGACCTCATTTTACTGTTTAAAATTTCAAGTACATCCCATGTGTGGGGGCTTCATCTTCATTTATGTTCCAGAGAGTTCCTGTTGGTGATTACAAAATTTGATTCTGATATTATGTGTTATTATTTCATTGCCTGTCAGAAAGCAGATTTAGTAGTTAAAGGGAAAACCATCAATAAAAGTTGTTTGCTTTTCTGATTTTATTTCATTTATCAGTAAGAAATATTGATGTTTGTAGATCGAAACTGCTTAGATTTTTCTTCTTGATCAAATGAAAATGAGGTGGCATTCATTATTCCAATGGATAAGTGTGGCCTAGTGCCTGTTAGTATTTATCCATCTGTTTGTTCACTCAGTAAGTGTGGACTTTAATTTTTTTTAATATGGTGTCTGAGGTAGTAGTAATCTTGGCATTGCACTATCTGAAGCGTGAACATTCATTCATTTTGGTTCTAAATCAGTTTAAAAGCTGATTTAAGCTGTGTAATAAAACCAGTATTTCCCTTACTCTTTATGTTTTAACTGGAACATTTCAAAACATTGTAATCATTAAATTTTCTTCACCCTTAAAACCAGCAGTAATAAATTCTTTAACCAGGATTTTAAAAGCTACTAGAATTTCATTAGGTTAGGTAATAAATTGTGGGTGACCTTGAAATCTCTCAAATTCCCATTTACTCTGATTATGGAGGCACAATGTGCTTATGCGGTTTGGGACATACTGATAACATTGTAATAAGATGTAAACTTAAGGTACAAAAAACAACAGTTTATGTGTTTTGGTTAGAAGGTTTGATGAAAGAGGGGAGCCTATGTGCAATGCAGCGTGAAGTAGGAATGACCTTAAGAAACGTGAAAGGGCTGTATGAGAAGGACTTTGAATGCTTGAACAGTGAAATGACGTGCTCTGTTCTGAGATGGGCAAACTCCACCTTATAGGGATGTCAATTCAGCATGATCCCAATAACAAGGTCAACAAGTTTCTTTTTCTTTTGGAGTTAGACAAGTTGGTAATAAAGTTGATATAAAAAAAATCATGAAGAAGAAACTAGAAAAGCTCTAAAAAAACAGCAATGGGGGGGATATTAAAACATACTATAAAACTGCTACAATTAAACTATTGTGGTACTCTAGTGAAAGTCATTCAGTCATGTCCAGGTTTTTGCAACCCCATGGACTGTACAGTCCATGGAATTCTCCATTCCCTTCTCCAGGGGATCTCCCCAACCCAGGAATTAAACCCAGATTTCCCACATTGCAGGCAGATTCTTTACCAGCTGAGCCCCCAGGGAAGCAGTGTGGTACTAGGGCTTGATTAGAAAGTCTAATGGAAAGAACGGAAATTCCAAGAATAGATCTAACGCATGTTGAAATTTGTTACCTAGTAAAGATGACATCTAAATTCTCTGTGGAAAAGATAGACTTTTAAAATAAATGGTGTTGAGAAAACAGACTGGCCATTTCAAAAATGATAAAATTGGATCTGTGCTTTTCATAAAAACACTAGAATAAACTGCAAATGGATAAGAGATTTAAATATTAAAAAATGAAACTATTTGTGTTCTAGGAGACAATATCAGTGCATTTTCTTATAATTCTGGTGTGGGAGAACTTTTCTGTTTATGACTTAAAGTTCAGAGGTAATAAAATTAAAGATTGGTAAATTTGACCACATGAAACTTTTGCATGGGGAAAAAATTATCAGCAAAGTCAAAAGACAAATGACCAATTGGGAGAAAATATCTGCAACATATAATAGACAGTGAACTGATTTTCTTAATATATAAGAGGGATCATAAAAAGAGGATAAAAGGCCAAAACCTGAGAGAAAAAAAGATATAAATAGTTCACAGAAAAAAAGATATCTAGTAGCTCAAATATATGGAATGATTGAAAGACTAGCAAAAGCATAAACACTTGACAATATAATTTGGTAAGGTTGTGGAGAGACATATATTGTCCTATTGATGTGAAGGCAAAATATTATAATCCCTACAGAGGGGAATTTTGTAATATCTAATAAAGTTAAACATGCATTTACCTATGATCATATCTAGAGATTTACTTTGAAGATACATCTATACAAATATGAATTTAAACTATAGAAGACACTATTGATTGTGTAAGTGTAATAGTAAAATGTGGGAAATAACCTAAATGCCCAGCTACAAAAAGTTGGTTGAATATGATACAGCAACTAGTAAAGTACTATGTGACCATGAAAAAGGCTTTTTATACTGAAAGCAAATAATTTCTGCAATTTATTTTTGTGTTAAAAAAAGGTGTAAAAAGAGTATAATTATAGTTGTGTCAGCAGCTTCTGATATGTTTTCCAGTGACCCCTACTTCCTGGTATTCTAGCCCTCCCCTTGAGTGTAGCTAGACTGTGATTTGCTTCTCAAGGGTCATTTACAGCAACAGTGAGGGAATGTTGTCATAAAATGCTGTGACTTCTGTCTTGCTGGTATCCTGTCTCCCTGGATCTCCGCACCTGCTAGTTTTGATGCAGAGAGCTATCTGGGCTGCCTCTGGTGAACAGCCTTCAATAATGTGAGGCAGTCAATTCAGTAGCTTGGGAGAAACCTAATCACGCCACCGGCACTGAGTGAGTTAGTAGATCCTGTTTCACCTGAACACTGGGATGACTTCAGCCGAGCTCCCTTTTGATTGCAGCCCAGCATGTGGGCTAACACTGTGATTGCAGTCTCATGACAAACCCTGGACCAGAGGATCCACTTAGTGATGCCTTTTCTGAATTCTGGTCCCACAGAGACTGTGAGATGTATATTATTTCATATTGTGAAGTTTTATAGCACTAGGTTATGTAGCAATTAGAAGGGAAAGTAAAGCTCTATATTTATTTTTATAAAAAAAGACTCAGGGGAAAGAAAAATTAGCAGCAAAAAGGTAAATTCTGAGTATCTGAAAAATTATTGTGAGGTAAATTCCAACCTCATGGCTCATCTGTTTCTGAGAAACCTTAGTATTCAAGTATATAAATGCATTTTTTTAACACAGCTATAGTCTTATCGTGGGAGAAGGCAATGGCACCCCACTCCAGTACTCTTGCCTGGAAAATCCCATGGACAGAGGAGCCTGGTAGGCTGCAGTCCATGGGGTCGCTAAGAGTCAGACACGACTGAGTGACTTCACTTTCACTTTCACTTTCATGCATTGGAGAAGGAAATGGCAACCCACTCCAGTGTTCTTGCCTGGAGAATCCCAGGGACAGGGGAGCCTGGTGGGCTGCCGTCTGTGGGGTCGCACAGAGTCTGACACAACTGAAGCAACTTAGCAGCATAGTCTTATTGTAGTGAGTCTGCATATAGATTTACTGGACATCATTAATTCTAATTCATGATAGAAATGGAAATATATACATGTTTCTATTGAGATTTTGACCCTTAACTCTACAGGATTTGTTTTTGGAGACACTTTGAACTGGAAGGCTGACATGTTTTGCCTTACAGAGACTTGACTTCAGTTACTGAAAAATGCTAGTGTTAAAGGAAGTCCTATTTATATTCAGCTATTGCTAAAACACATTTACTGCAGAAATTTAACAAGTCTTTGAGATAATTTGAGTGTTTTTAAAGAACTGTGAACTACCTCACAAAGGAAGTGATTCTTTTCTTTTACTAAAGCTCCCAGTGAATAACACAAGTATACAATTCACAAATACTAAGAAGGTTAAGAGTTTCAATATTCCTTTCACCAGCTCTAACAGCTTGCTGTATCATTCTGGTTGTTTGGTAAAGAGTTTGCTAGATGTACAGACTGAAAAACAATAGGTCAGTGAAGCTATTCTGGAGGAGTCAGAAAAACCTTCCATCCCTTTTACTCTCTGAGAGAATTTATATTGCCCTGAGTCAGAAAGATTCCTTGGAGTAGGAAATGGTGACCCACTCCAGTTTTCCTGCCTGGAAAAATTCCATGGATAGAGGAGCTTGGGGAGCTACAGTCCATGGGGTCACGTAGAGTCAGACATGACTGAGTGACTAAACACACACACACACACACACACACACACACACAGAAGAATAGCTTTTGTATAAAGTAGTACCCTATTGAAAATTCTTAACATACTTTCTAACGTCACTGGATCTATTTATTTATTTATTTTTTTAGGCATATCGGTTTAGGCAGAGACATTGCAGGTCCATGTGAGTTAATTACTATATGAAGAAAAGTATTTTCTCTGGTTTTATCCTTGGATTATTCAGTTATAGCACCGTTTCTATGCACATGAGGATCTATCACAACCTTAAAATTTATCACAATCTTAAAATTTAAGTTCCTATCAAACATAATCTAATTTATTCAGGGTCTCATCCAACCATGAGAATACATATACATATCCATGTGCTTTCAGCTTTTTTTTAAGTGCTAAGATGATCCCTCTAAGGAAAAGGAGGCATGGTATTATCAGCATTACTTGGTAAAGGTATCATTTTTTCATGATTCAACTGGCCCTTTTAATCATGAGGATTTATTAAAGGCAGTGTGTTGACTTAAAAAAACTGCACAGTGTGAGAGTTGTGAGTCAAGTTTTATCTGGGGCAAAATCAGGGCTATAGCCTGGAAGACAGCACCCCAGATAGCTCTGAGAAACTGGTCTGAAGAGGTAGGGGGGAAGGTCAGAATATATGTGGTTTTGGTGAAGGGGGACATGAACCTTGCAGAAGGTTTCTGCTAGTCTTATGAAAGTTACTGCTAGTCAACAGGGGCGGACATCACCATGAAGGATTTGGTCAGTGTATTGTTTTTATAGTTGCTGAGTCATGTCCGCTTCTTTATGACACTCTTCCCTGTCTTACTCTATCTGCTGGAGTTTGTGCAAACTCATTTCCATTGAGTCAATGATGCCGTCCAACCATCTCATCCTCTGTCCTCCCCTTCTCCTCTTGCCCTCAATCTTTCCCAGCATGAAGCCCTTTTCTAATGAGTCAGTTCTTCGTATCAGAAGGCAATGGCACCCCACTCCAGTACTCTTGCCTGGAAAATCCCATGGACGGAGGAACCTGGAAAGCTGCAGTCCATGGGGTCGCTGAAGGTCGGACACTACTGAGCAACTTCACTTTCACTTTTCCCTTGCATGCGTTGGAGAAGGAAATGGCAACCCACTCCAGTGTTCTTGCCTGGAGAATCCCATGGACGCGGGAGCCTGTTGGGCTGCTCTCTATGGGGTCACACAGAGTCGGACACAACTGAAGTGACTTAGCAGCAGCAGCAGCAGCTATTCGTAACAAGTGACCAAAGTATTAGAGCTTCAGATTCAGCACCAGTCCTTCCAATGAATACTCAGAGTTGATTTCCTTTAGGATTGACTGATTTCCTTGCTTTCCAAGGGACTCTCAAGAGTCTTCTCTAGCATTAGAGTTCGAAAATATCAATTCTTCTGCACTCAGCCTTCTTTATGGCCAAACTCTCATATCCATACATGACTACAGGAAAAACCATAGCTTTGACTTTACGGACTTTGTCGGCAAAGTGATGTCTCTGCTTTTTAATATGCTGTTTAGATTTTTCATAGCTATTCTTGCAAGGAACAAGTGTGTTTTAATTTGGTGGCTGCAGTCACTGTCCATAGTGATTTTGGAGCCCAAGAAAATAAAACCTGTCATTGCTTCCACTTTTTCCCCTTTTATTTGCCATGAAATGATGGGACCAGATGCCATGATCTTAGTTTTGAAAGTTGAGTTTTAAGTTAGCTTTTAACTCTTCTCTTTCACCTTCATCAAGATGCTCTTTAGTTCCTCTTTGCTTTCTGCCATTAGAGTGGTATCATCTGCACATCTGAGGTTGTTGATATTTCTGCCAGCAATCTTGATTCCTGCTAGTGATTCATCCAACCTGGTATTTTTCCTGAGGTACTCTGCATATAGGTTAAATAAACAAGATGACAATATACAGTGTTCACATACTCCTTTCCCAATTTTGAGCCAGTTCATTGTTCCATGTCTGGTTCTAACTATTGCTTCTTGACCTGCATATAGGCAGGTAAGGTAGTCTGGTAGTCCCATCTCTTTAAGAATTTTCCACAGTTTGTTGTGATCCACACAGTCAAAGGCTCTAGTGTAGTCAATGAAGCAAAATTCGATGTTTTTCTGGAATTATCTTGCTTTTTCTATGATCCAGTGGATGTTGGCAATTTGATCTCTGGTTCCTCTGCCTTTTCTAAATCCAACTTGTACATCTGGAAATTTCTTGGTTCATGTACCTTCTCCACTGTGTTGAAGCCTAGCTTGAAGGATTTTGAGTATTACCTTGATAACATGTGAAATGAGCACAGTTGTGCTGTAGTTTGAACTTTCTTTAGCATTAGACTTCTTTGGGATTGAAAGGAAAACTGACCTTTTCTGGGTCCGTGACCATTGCTGAGTTTTCCAAATTTGCTAGCATATTGAGTGCAATACTTTAACAGCATCATCTTTTAGGATTTGAAATATCTCAGTTGGAAGTCCATCATCTCCACTAGCTTTGTTTGTAGTGATGCTTCCTAAGGCCCGGTTGACTTCACATACCAGGGAGCCTGGCTCTAGGTTGGTGACTATACCATCGCGGTTATCTGGGTCATTAAGATCTTTTTTGTATAGTTCTTCTCTGAATTCTTGACACCTCTTCTTAATATCTTCTGCTTCTGTTAGGTCCTTGCTGTTTCTGTCTTTTATTGAGCCCATCTTTGCATGAAATGTTCCCTTGGTATCTCTAATTTTCTTGAAAAGGTCTCTAGTCTTTCCCATCCTATTGTTTTCCTCTACTTTTCTACATTGTTCACTTAAGAAGGCTTTCCTATCTTTCCTTGCTATTCTCTGGAACTCTGTACTCAGTTGGTTATATCTTTCCCTATCTTCTTTGCCTTTTGTTTCTCTTCTTTTCTCAGCTATTTGTAAGACCTCCTCAGACAATTTTGCCTTCTTGCATTTCTTTTTCTTGGGGTTGGTTTTGGTCATAATCTCCTCTACAGTGTTATGAACCTCTGTCCATAGTTCCAAGCAGTCTATCAGTGTATGAGCAGGATTAAAATAGTCATCCCAGCTTCCTTAAACACCTGAGGGAAATGCACTTAGAGGCAATCCAAGGCTAAAGAACATTCCAGTGTGCAGTGAACTGAGTATGAAATATTGCATAAAATACCTATTTGTTTTAGTTCTGACAAATTGGAAATCTTGCCTTGCTCACCTCTTTTCCCACTGGTTGGATTAAAAAAAAATTCATTTGATGGAATTTTCCTAGGGAAAATATAATGAGAAAAAAAGGAGTAGTAATAAGCCTATGAAAACCCTCAATCTGACTCCTTAAACATGAACCTGAGCATATACTAACCTGAACTGTGTGTTTTCCATTTGGACCCAACTGAAATACAACCCTTTTTCTTATAGGCAGAAGAGAATCTGTGAATTATGATATTTATTAAAATTAGAGCTGAGACAGCCATCTGTTCTTCTGGGGAGTTTTCATTAATTCAGGTTGTTGATTTCAGCACCATTTTGCTTTTGTTGTTTTAATCTCCATTAAGTGAGGCTATAAATGTAACAGGGGACAACAATTGGAAACATGTAGAGAAACAACATTTTCCAAACAAGGAGAAATGATGAGAAAATGCCCAGGATAAAATGGACAGTGCTGTGTGGCCAGAGAACCAGGTCCACGGTGAGCTTTGGCTGTTGGGAAGAGAGAAGGAGTATGAAGATCGTCGAGACAGAAGGCACGGATATGTCTGAAATTTTGATGAGTTGGACAACTAAATTAAATCTGTGGTGGTGTGGGCAGGCAGCACAGATGCAAAATTGTAGCCCTTGAAAAAGAGGAAATAGAACGTAAGGTTTTTGCTGCATGTGTGATTAAATCTCATGGGTCTATGGAGAGGAAAATTGAGATGCCAGAGAAACAAATGATGCTGTAAAAACTGAAGTGCACTGACTGAGGCAGAGGGTGGAGATCCCTGAGGGAGATAAGGTTGCTTTAATGATTTCTACTTGGAGTTAGCCAACTAAGAGGATAAGCTGCCACTTCCCACCAGTGAAGAATGTAACTCTCAACCTGTACTTATAACCACATGTAATCAGTATCCTAGTCAATACTATTTGCTGATTCCTTAGCGGAAGAAAAAAATCAAGCAATCCAGTAAATTCTTCCCACTATATAATTCTACTGTATTTCGGTACTTGCTGGGCACCACAATAAGATTTATGCTTTTGTTGATTGATTTTATTATATTCTTTCTATTCCTGGACTTCAGTCTCTTCTTTTCTCTAGTACGTGTACCTATTTTATTTGAAACTTTATTTGAAAAGAGTTTCTAGTAATTGAGTGGTGTGTGTATATGTGTGTGTTTATATGTATATATAAGTATTAAAAATAATTATACAGTACTTGAAGTCATAATTGCAACAGATAATGAAGCATTATTTTTAAATATTAAATTAAAATGTGAAAATTAAGATAAATTTTAATAATAATTAAAATCTATTTATTAACATTATTAAACATTATAATAAACATTATTATTTTATGATCTTTGAGAAAATGTTTAGTCTTTCCTATACTATATATTTTATTGTTTATTTAGATAAAAAGTGGGATGAGGAAGTTAGTATCATTTTTGTACTTCCCAAAACCGCTATCATTATTTTTCGCGTATGTGTCCGGGAGATCACATTGAATCTGTTGGTTTAGAGGCTTTAAAAATTAGCTTCAATAGGGTATAGTTAACAAGTACCATCATAAGATAGAAGTATACATCATGGTGATTTGATTTATATATACAATGTGAAAGGATTCCCCCCATCTAATTAACTTAAGCACCCATTACCTTACATACTTATATTGTTTTTGTGTGTGTGTGTGTGTATGTGTGAGAAGAGTTAAGTTCTACTTTCTTAGCAAATTTCAATTATACAATACAGTGCTGTCAACAATAGTTACCACGATTTATACTAGATCCTGAGACCTTATTCACCATGCAACTGAAAGCCTGTACCCTTTTACCAATCTCTCCTCCCTATTTCTCCCGCCCTGTAGCCCCGGGCAACCACTTTTCTATTCTTTGTTTCTGTGAGTTTGACTTTTTAAAAAAATTCCACACATAAATGATAACATGTAGTATATTTGTCTTTTTCTTTTCTTTTTTAAGGGTTCACACTGCACTTTTTTTTTGTTTTTATTTTATTATTATTTTTTAATTTTATTTTATTTTTAAACTTTACAATATTGTATTAGTTTTGCCAAATATCAAAATGAATCCGCGACAGGTATACATGTGTTGCCCATCCTGAACCCTCCTCCCTCCTTCCTCCCCATACCATCCCTCTGGGTCATCCCAGTGCACCAGCCCCAAGCATCCAGTATCGTGCATCGAACCTGGACTGGAGACTCGTTTCATACATGATACTATACATGTTTCAATGCCATTCTCCCATATCTTCCCACCCTCTCCCTCTCCCACAGAGTCCATAAGACTGTTCTATACATCAGTGTCTCTTTTGCTGTCTTGTACACAGGGTTATTGTTATCATCTTTCTAAATTCCATATATATGCGTTAGTATACTGTATTGGTGTTTTTCTTTCTGGCTTACTTCACTCTGTATAATAGGCTCCAGTTTCATCCACCTCATTAGAACTGATTCAAATGTATTCTTTTTAATGGCTGAGTAATACTCCATTGTGTATATGTACCACTGCTTTCTTATCCATTCATCTGCTGATGGACATCTAGGTTGCTTCCATGTCCTGGCTATTATAAACAGTGCTGCGATGAACATTGGGGTACACGTGTCTCTTTCCCTTCTGGTTTCCTCAGTGTGTATGCCTAGGAGTGGGATTGCTGGGTCATAAGGCAGTTCTATTTCCAGTTTTTTAAGGAATCTCCACACTGTTCTCCATAGTGGCTGTACTAGTTTGCATTCCCACCAACAGTGTAAGAGAGTTCCCTTTTCTCCACACCCTCTCCAGCATTTATTGCTTGTAGACTTTTGGATCGCAGCCATTCTGACTGGCGTGAAATGGTACCTCATAGTGGTTTTGATTTGCATTTCTCTGATAATGAGTGATGTTGAGCATCTTTTCATGTGTTTGTTAGCCATCTGTATGTCTTCTTTGGAGAAATGTCTAATTAGTTCTTTGGCCCATTTTTTGATTGGGTCATTTATTTTTCTGGAGTTGAGCTGTAGGAGTTGCTTGTATATTTTTGAGATTAGTTGTTTGTCAGTTGCTTCATTTGCTATTATTTTCTCCCATTCTGAAGGCTGCCTTTTCACCTTGCTAATAGTTTCCTTTGATGTGCAGAAGCTTTTAAGTTTAATTAGGTCCCATGTGTTTATTTTTGCTTTTCTTTCCAATATTCTAGGAGGTGGGTCATAGAGGATCCTGCTGTGATGTATGTCAGAGAGTGTTTTGCCTATGTTCTCCTCTAGGAGATTTATAGTTTCTGGTCTTACGTTGAGATCTTTAATCCATTTTGAGTTTATTTTTGTGTATGGTGTTAGAAAGTGTTCTAGTTTCATTCTTTACAAGTGGTTGACCAGATTTCCCAGCACCACTTGTTAAAGAGATTGTCTTTAATCCATTGTATGTTCTTGCCTCCTTTGTCAAAGATAAGGTGTCCATATGTGTGTGGATTTATCTCTGGGCTTTCTATTTTGTTCCATTGATCTATATTTGTGTCTTTGTGCCAGTACCATACTGTCTTGAGGACTGTATGTCCTTTGTAGTAGAGCCTGAAGTCAGGTAGGTTGATTCCTCCAGTTCCATTCTTCTTTCTCAAGATTGTTTGGCTATTTGAGGTTTTTTTGTATTTCCATACAAATTGTGAAATTATTTGTTCTAGCTCTGTGAAGAATACCGTTGGTAGCTTCATAGGGATTGCATTGAATCTATAACTTGCTTTGGGTAGTATACTCATTTTCACTATATTGATTCTTCCAATCCATGTACATGGTATATTTCTCCATCTATTAGTGTCCTCTTTGATTTCTTTCACCAGTGTTTTATAGTTTTCTATATATAGGTCTTTAGTTTCTTTAGGTAGATATATTCCTAAGTATTTTATTCTTTCCATTGCAATGGTGAATGGAATTGTTGCCTTAATTTCTCTTTCAGTTTTCTCATTATTAGTGTATAGGAATGCAAGGGATTTCTGTGTGTTGATTTTATATCCTGCAACTCTACTATAATCATTGATTAGTTCTAGTAATTTTCTGGTGGAGTCTTTAGGGTTTTCTATGTAGAGGATCATGTCATCTGCAAACAGTGCGAGTTTTACTTCTTCTTTTCCAATTTGGATTCCTTTTATTTCTTTTTCTGCTCTGATTGCTGTGGCCAAAACTTCCAAAACTATGTTGAATAGTAGTGGTGAAAGTGGGCACCCTTGTCTTGTTCCTGACTTTAGAGGAAATGCTTTCAATTTTTCACCATTGAGGATAATGTTTGCTGTGGGTTTGGCATATGTAGCTTTTATTATGTTGAGGTATGTTCCTTCTATTCCTGCTTTCTGGAGAGGTCTTATCATAAATGGATGTTGAATTTTGTCAAAGGCTTTCTCTGCATCTATTGAGATAATCATATGGTTTTTTTTTTTCAATTTGTTAATGTGGTGTATTACATTGATTGATTTGTGGATATTGAAGAATCCTTGCATCCCTGGGATAAAGCCCACTTGGTCATGGTGTATGATCTTTTTAATGTGTTGTTGGATTCTGATTGCTAGAATTTTGTTAAGGATTTTTGCATCTATGTTCATCAGTGATATTGGCCTGTAGTTTATTTTTGTGTGTGGGATCTTTGTCAGGTTTTGGTATTAGGGTGATGGTGGCCTCATAGAATGAGTTTGGAAGTTTATCTTCCTCTGCAATTTTCTGGAAGAGTTTGAGCAGGATAGGTGTTAGCTCTTCTCTAAATTTTTGGTAGAATTCAGCTGTGAAGCCGTCTGGACCTGGGCTTTTGTTTGCTGGAAGATTTTTGATTATAGTTTCAATTTCCGTGCTTGTGATGGGTCTGTTAAGATTTTCTATTTCTTCTTGGTCCAGTTTTGGAAAGTTGTACTTTTCTAAGAATTTGTCCATTTCTTCCACGTTGTCCATTTTATTGGCATATAATTGTTGATAGTAATCTCTTATGATCCTTTGTATTTCTGTGTTGTCTGTTGTGATCTCTCCATTTTCATTTCTAATTTTATTGATTTGATTTTTCTCCCTTTGTGTCTTGACGAGTCTGGCTAATGGTTTGTCAATTTTATTTATCCTTTCAAAGAACCAGCTTTTGGCTTTGTTGATTTTTGCTATGGTCTCTTTTGTTTCTTTTGCATTTATTTCTGCTCTAATTTTAAAGATTTCTTTCCTTGTACTAACCCTGGGGTTCTTTATTTCTTCCTTTTCTAGTTGGTTTAGGTGTAGAGTTAGGTTATTTATTTGACTTTTTTCTTGTTTCTTGAGGTATGCCTGTACTGCTATGAACTTTCCCCTTAGGACTGCTTTTAGTGTCCCACAGGTTTTGAATTGTTGTGTTTTCATTTTCATTCGTTTCTATGCAAATTTTGATTTCTTTTTTGATTTCTTCTGTGATTTGTTGGTTATTCAGCAGCGTGTTGTTCATCCTCCATATGTTGGAATTTTTAATAGTTTTTCTCCTGTAATTGAGATCTAATCTTATTGCATTGTGGTCAGAAAAGATGCTTGCAATGATTTCAATTTTTTTGAATTTACCAAGGCTAGATTTATGGCCCAGGATGTGATCTATCCTGGAGAAGGTTCCATGTGTGCTTGAGAAAAAGGTGAAATTCATTGTTTTGGGATGAAATGTCCTATAGATATCAATTAGGTCTAACTGGTCTATTGTATCATTTAAAGTTTGTGTTTCCTTGTTAATTTTCTGTTTAGTTGATCTATCCATAGGTGTGAGTGGGGTATTAAAGTCTCTCACTATTATTGTGTTATTGTTAATTTCTCCTTTCATACTTGTTAGCATTTGTCTTACATACTGTGGTGCTCCCGTGTTGGGTGCATATATATTTATAATTGTTGTATCTTCTTCTTGGATTGATCCTTTGATCATTATGTAGTGACCTTCTTTGTCTCTTTTCACAGCCTTTGTTTTAAAGTCTATTTTATCTGATATGAGTATTGCTACTCCTGCTTTCTTTTGGTCCCTATTTGCATGGAAAATCTTTTTCCAGCCCTTCACTTTCAGTCTGTATGTGTCCCCTGTTTTGAGGTGGGTCTCTTGTAGACAACATATGTAGGGGTCTTGTTTTTGTGTCCATTCAGCCAGTCTTTGTCTTTTGGTTGGGGCATTCAACCCATTTACGTTTAAGGTAATTACTGATAAGTATGATCCCGTTGCCATTTACTTTATTGTTTTGGGTTCGAATTTATACACCGTTTTTGTGTTTCCTGTCTAAGAATATCCTTTAGTATTTGTTGGAGAGCTGGGTTGGTGGTGCAGAATTCTCTCAGCTTTTGCTTGTCTGCAAAGCTTTTGATTTCTCCTTCATATTTGAATGAGATCCTTGCTGGGTACAATAATCTGGGCTGTAGGTTATTTTCTTTCATCATTTTAAGTATGTCTTGCCACTCCCTCCTGGCTTGAAGAGTATCTATTGAAAGATCAGCTGTTATCCTGATGGGAATCCCCTTGTGTGTTATTTGTTGTTTTTCCCTTGCTGCTTTTAATATTTGTTCTTTGTGTTTGATCTTTGTTAATTTGATTAATATGTGTCTTGGGGTGTTTCACCTTGGGTTTATCCTGTTTGGGACTCTCTGGGTTTCTTGGACTTGGGTGATTATTTCCTTCCCCATCTTAGGGAAGTTTTCAACTATTATCTCCTCAAGTATTTTCTCATGGTCTTTCTTTTTGTCTTCTTCTTCTGGGACCCCTATGATTCGAATGTTGTAGCGTTTAATATTGTCCTGGAGGTCTCTGAGATTGTCCTCATTTCCTTTAGTTCGTTTTTCTTTTATTCTCTCTGATTCATTTATTTCTACCATTCTATCTTCTAAGTCACTAATCCTATCTTCTGCCTCTGTTATTCTACTGTTTGTTGGCTCCAGAGTGTTTTTAATTTCATTTATTGCATTATTCATTATATATTGACTCTTTTTTATTTCTTCTAGGTCCTTGTTAAACCTTTCTTGCATCTTCTCAATCCTTGTCTCCAGGCTATTTATCTGTGATTTCTTTTTGATTTCAAGATTTTGGATCAATTTCACTATCATTATTTGGAATTCTTTATCAGGTAGATTCCCTATCTCTTCCTCTTTTGTTTGGTTTGGTGGGCATTTATCCTGTTCCTTTATCTGCTGGGTATTCCTTTGTGTCTTCATCTTGTTTAAATTGCTGAGTTTGGGGTGTCCTTTCTGTATTCTGGCAGTTTGTGGAGTTCTCTTTATTGTGGCATTTCCTCGCTGTGTGTGGGTTTGTACAGGTGGCTTGTCAAGGTTTCCTGGTTAGGGAAGCTTGTGTTGGTGTTCTGATAGAGCTGTATTTCTTCTCTCTGGAGTGCAATGAAGTGTTCAGTGATGAGTTATGAGATGTCTTTGGTTTTGGGGTGACTTTGGGCAGCCTGTATCTTGGAGCTCAGGGCTGTGTTCCTTTGTTGCTGGAGAATTTACTTGGTATGTCTTGCCCTGGAACTTGTTGGACCTTGTGTGGTGCTTGGTTTCAGTGTAGGTATGGAGGTGTTTGATGAGCTCCTGTCAATTAATGTTCCTTGGAGTCAGGAGTTACCTGGGGTCAGGGTTTGGACTTAAGCCTCCTGCTTCCAGTTATTGGTCTTATTTTTACAGTAGTTTCAAAACTTCTCCTTCTATACAGCACCATTGATAAAACATCTACATTAAAGATGAAAAGTTTCTCTACCTTGAGGGTCACCCAGAGAGGTTCACAGCATTACATGGAGAAGAAAAGAGGGAGGAGGGAGTTAGAGGTGACCCGAATGAGATGAGGTGGAATCATTAGAGGTGAAAGTGGGCTAGCCAGTAATCACTTCCTTATGTGCACTCCACAACTGGACCACTCAGTCATGGAGTTATACAGAGAAGAGAAGAAGGAGGAAGGAGACAGAGGTGGCCAGGAGGATAAAAGGGGGGAATGAAAAGGAGGGAGACAGATCCAGCCAGTAATCAGTTCCCTAAGTGTTCTCCACCACCTGGAACACACAGAAACTCACAGAGTTGGGTAGAATAGAGAGGGGTTAGGGACACAGGTGACCTGGTGGAGAAAAAAGAGAGTCCAAAGGGAGAGAGAGCAGTCAAGCCAGTAATCTCACTCCCTAGTGAAAAATGGGTACTGAAGATTGGGTTCTTAAAGGTACAAAATTGGTAACAAATACATAAAAGAAAAATTAAAAATCTAGAGTAGAGTTTGGAATTTCAAAAATACGATGTTAAAGAAAAGAAGAAGGAAAATAAAGAGAGAAAAAACGAACAAAGAAAAACACAAGGTCGTGAAAATTATAAAGAAAATACAGGTACAAAATTGATAACTAATACCAAAAAGCAAAAGTTAAAAATCTAGAGTAGACTTTGGAATTTCAAAAATACAATGTTAAAAAAAAAAAAAGAAGAAAAAGAAAGAGAGAAAACAAACTAACAAAGAAAAACCAACAAAGTCGCAAAAATTATAAAGAAAATACAGGTACAAAATTGATATCAAATACCAAAAAGCATAAATTAAAAATCTAGAGTAGAGTTTGGAATTTCAGGTATACAATGTTGTATAAAAGAAGAAGAGAAAGAAACAGAGAAAAAAAAAAGTCACAGAAATTATAAAAAAATCTATAGGTACAAAATTGATAACAAATACCAAAAAGCTAAAATTAAAAATCTAGAGTAGAGTTTTGAATTTCAAAAATACAATGTTAAAGAAAGAAAAGAAGAAAAAAAGAAAAAAAAATCAAAAAATTATAAAAAAAATATATATGAAGTTTGCTGTAAAAAAAAAAATAGGGTCTTTTTTTTTTTTTTCAAAGTAACAGGTTATAAAATTGAAAATTAAAGGAATAATGGAGGACTTAAAATTTTTTAAAAAAATTCAAAAAAAAACAAAAAAGAAAGAAAGAATGATCGTAAAAATAGTAAAAATATATCTAGGACTTTCTCTGGTTTTGTTGTGAGTATTGTGGGTTCAGTTCATTTTTGGCTAGTTCCTTGGTCCGACTTATATTTCTCAAGATCTATAGGCCCCTTCCTATGTAGTCAGTAGTAACCACAGGGTTTTAATCTATTGCCTGTAGCTTCCAAGGCGGTTCCCTCTGTTATAGCTTCTTCTGTTTGCTGGTCTCTTCAGTGTCTGGTTTCCGCCCTGACACAAAGGGGATGGTGGAGGACACTTTTTTTTTTTTTAGGCTCACTTGTTCAGTTGCGCTGTGGGGAGGGAGGGCGGGACGCTGCAAACGAATAACACTGGCGTGTGCTCGCAGTGCCTCAGCCACACTGGGTCTGCCCCCGCTCATGGCGCGTGTAGCCTCCCTGCCCACACTGCTCAGGCTCTAGGTTGCTCCGCCGGGAACCATCCATGGCCGGCCCTGGGCTGCCTGCACCTCCCAGGTCCAAGCCGCTCAGGTTCAGGCACTCGGGTAGTCCTCAGAGGCGCAGACTTGGTTGGTCCTGCGTTTTATGCCCTTCCCAGGTCTGAGCAGCTCAGGTGATGAGGTGTTTAGCGAGCGTGATTGCTGCGACTTATCACCTCCCCACCATTAGGTTATCTAGGTGTACAACCGGCGCGCCTTCTCAGGCAGATGTTGACCATCCAGACCCCCATGAAGTTTTAGTTAGCAAAGAAGCCTGCTTACAATTTTATAGATAACGTCTCTCTGGGGCTGCGATTGCCCCCTTCCGGTTCTGGCTGCCTGTCACCGGAGGGGGAAGGTCTGCAGCTGGCTATCTCTGTTCAGTCCTTTGTTCCGTGCGCGGGCCTGGCGGTGTCTTAGGTTGGGGCTGGCTTTTCGCGTGGTAGATATCCCACAGTCTGGTTTGCTAGCCCAAATTATTTCGCTCAGATCGCGCTCAGGGTACTCAGGCCAGGTCCTTACTCTAAGCGATGCAGCCCACGCCACACCTCCCTGCCCAGCCCCCACTTGCTAATGGCATGTGCAGGCGTCTGCACTGCTTCTCTGCTAGGGGAGTTACCGTAGGGCTCACAATCTGCGGGTTTTAACTGTTTATTTATTTTTCCTCCCTGTTATGTTGCCCTCTGTGCTTCCAAAGCTCGGCACAGACTCTGCAGTGAGAAGGTTTCCTGATGTTTGGAAACTTCTCTCTTTTTAAGACTCCGTTCTCAGGACGGAACTCTGTCCCTCCCTCTTTTGTCTCTTTTTTTGTCTTTTATATTTTTTCCTACCTCCTTTCGAAGAGCTGGGTTGCTTTTCTGGGTGCCTGATGTCCTCTGCCGGCATTCAGAAGTTGTTTTGTGGAGTTTACTCTGCGTTTAAATGTTCTTTTGATGAATTTGTGGGGAAGAAAGTGTTCTCCCCGTCTTACTCCTCTGCCATCTTGGGTCCTCCCCATCTTTTTCTGTTTTATGGCTCACTTAGCATAATGCCCACAAGTCCTATCTATGTTGTCACAATTTCCTTTTTTCCTCATAGCTGAATACTATTCAACTGTGTGTTTGTATACACACACGGACACATGTGCACACCACATCTCCCTTATCTATTTATCTGTAAAAGGGCCCTTAGTTTGTTTCTGCATCTTGGCGGTAATGAACAGTGCTATAGTAGACAAGGGAGTGCAGCTGGTTCTGGGCAAACTGTTGTATGACAACAGTTGTTGAATGATATTTTTTCAGTAAATTCCATGTCTCTCCAACTGTCTACCAGCTGCTCAAACCCTGCCTCCCCCTGCCTCTCCTTGCCTCTGATACGCTACTCGAGTGGTCCATGATGTGGGTGGATTAGCTGTGGGAAAGGTGTTAGGAAGGAAATACCATGCTGTCTTCCATGTTTCTGTGGAATGGACCTCAGTCAGCAGCAGCACATACCCATTTCTGTCACTCCAGGGCAGGGCAGGGAACAGAAAAGATAACTTCGATTGCATAGAGTGTTCAGTCCAAAAGAATGAGAGCCAATCAAAACATGGCAGATAGTTTTCAGAGTATATGCAGGAAAAATTTTTCATGAGAATCTTTTGAAAAATATTAAATATTTAAAATTAAGTTGGAGCCATTGCTGGTAAAATCTGAGAAAGTCTGCAAGTAGTACTAGTAATTTTGTTTCAAGTACCTGAATATCTTCATCCCTATGAATCATATAGAAGAACACAGGAATATGGAACACACCAGATGAGAAATCCAGAGCAAAGCAAAACAGGAATAGTAGCTTTGCAGAGTGGAGTATTGTAGACAGCGAGGTGTATCTGAGACATGATTAAACTAATTGAAAACTTCCCCAAACAGGAATAGTTATCTTAACCACTTGAAGAGTTTCAGAATTTCCTCAGGAGGAGAATTAGAATTTTTTATCAGAATCCAATATATTATGTACACTCTAAAATTAATATATATTGTAGAAAGATCCTTATGGTTCTCATGTGAGTTCAGTAATTTATAACTTTAATTATTGTTGCTTTTATAAAGATATGAGTTAGAGGACCACTTTGGGTATTCTAATGATTAAAATTTGTAGTTACAAGTATACCACCTGATTTTTCAGTAAAGATTCTGATGTCCAGAATAAACAAAATAAGTTCAGTTCAGTTCAGTTACTCAGTCGTCTCTGACTCTTTGTGACCCCGTGAATTACAGCACACCAGGCCTCCCTGTCCATCACCAACTCCCGGAGTTCACTCAGACTCACGACCATCGAGTCAGTGATGCCATCCAGCCATCTCATCCTCTGTCGTCACTTTCTCCTCAGTATACCACCTGATTTTTCAGTAAAGATTCTGATGTCCAGAATAAACAAAATATGTAAACAATATCATTTACCAAAAATGGCTTAAATATGACATGCTGAAATTCATTTATCTGACCTTTTCACAAATCGCCTTCCAATTTCAGTCATTTTAGTGTTGAAAGTGGGAATTTAGATGGGGTAGTTCCTTTTTAAGACTGTGAACCATCTGAGTAATGGTTGACCTTGTCTAGTTCTATGTAGAATAGTGGAGCTACCAAAAAAAAAAAAAAAATGATGGCCATTCATTTGGTTGTGAATTAAGTAGATCATTGTTTACTGAGTATCTCCTATGTTCCAGGTACTGTGCTAGGCACTTAAATTAGTGGTTCAAACACTTATGGTCCCTGCCCATATGGCATTTGTTCTAGAGCAGTGCTATCCAACAGAAATTTTTGTGATGATGGGAAGGTTCTTTTTCTGCTGTCTAGCTCTATAACCACAGGTGAATTTTGGGTTAAAACATGACTAGTGTAAATGATGAATAGTATTTAAAATTTTAATTTTGATTGATTAAAAAATTTAAATTTGAAGAGTCACATGTGGCAAGTGGCTACCTCTTTGGACAATACAGCTCTAGAATGTGAGGCCGTTTTATGGCCCCAGGTATCTTGTTTGTCTCTAATCTTAGATTAATATTTATAAAGGGGTCTACTTCCAGTAAAATTTTCTTCATTGGTGGGTCCTTACACATACTCTAATTTGCTTCTGCTAGAGCTCCTTCTTTTGTATCTTGCCTCTGAATCTAGTCTTGTGGACGAAGTATCACATTAAACAAATTCAAAAATCACTGTAAACATAGCATATGTTGTTGATTTTTTTTTTTTTTTTGCTAAAATACACTATTGGACTAATATCATTTGACAGGTTACTATTATTAACATAGGTTAAGTGTGTGATATCAAGGACTATACAGTCCATGGAATTCTCCAGGCCAGAATACTGGAATAGGTAGCCTTTCCCTTCTCCAGGGGGTCTTCTCACCCAAGGACTGAACCCAGGTCTCCTGCATTGCAGGCAGATTCTTTACCAACTGAGCTATTAGGGAAGCAGCATAGGTTAAGTCAATTTTTAAAAATGGCTTTGAATCACTGTTTTTTTTGTATGTGTGTGTGTGTATGTTTTTTTTTAAATAAAATACTCACTAATGGGAAATTCCAAAAAGGGAGAACATTCTTTTCTTGGGCTATTAAGCATATGGAGTGTTTGCATTTTCAAAAAAAAAAAAAAAAAGAATTAATGGAAAATAAGATTCTGTTATGCTCTAGTGCTGCAGCTTTGCAACATAATGTATCACAGGCTGGTTACAAGTCAGTCTTTTAGCAGGAGTATACATGATCAAAGCTTTTGGATTCAGAGTTGTTTGGCTTAAGTGATTTGAAAATAATGTCACTGCTTAAGCTATCCTATCTTCTCTCTGTTCATATGATGATGCTGATGGTTTGCTTAAGTGGGGCTGTCCATCTTTGATTATATCTAATTAATTATGCATATATTCATTTAATATCTAAACATCTCAGAAGTTTACCATAGGCTTAAGTTATTAGCAGGATTAACCATTTTACCTTACAAATATTAATATTTAAAGATCTGGCTCTTTTCTCTCTTCTTGGAATTCTTTTGCAATGCACTAAGCATAAGAGAGATGATATAGAATTTCTGTTTAATTTTTCTCAAACGAAATATAGTCTTATCAGACTCCTTGTCAACATGTTTTCAAATCTTAAAGAACAGAGATGTATTTAGATTCTTTCAACATAGCGGCCTTTAATGTATGACATTGATCTTCATTATTGTCAATAACTATTTATTAATTAAAGTGATAAGAATAATGCTATGGATTGGTTACCAGAGAAGACAGGCAGTGTTACACATATCTGTTAGTTATCTCTATCTAAAGCGCTTTCCATTGCTTCTTCGTCATACCTGTAAGCTGTCAGGTGACATTCAGAGAGTTGGATTTTGATCTCCAATAGGATGTTAACACCTTGGCAGGAATATGTACATCTGATCCTTTTCTGAATGTTTCAGCCAAGTAGCATCCTTTGGAACAGATTAGTCTGGACATCCCCACTCCCACCCTCAAATATTATGGGATGAAGTAAGAAAGGAGAAAATTTCTGAGAGTAGGAGGAATCAGAAACATTTTCTTGGTTCAAATTTTACCTACCTAGTCTTGATTTCAGAGAAGGCAATGGCACCCCACTCCAGTACTCTTGCCTGGAAAATCCCATGGACAGAGGAGCCTGGTGGGCTGCGGTCCATGAGGTCGCTAAGAGTCGGACATGACTGAGCGACTTCACTTTCACTTTTCGCTTTCATGCGTTGGAGAAGGAAATGGCAACCCACTCCAGTGTTCTTGCCTGGAGAGTCCTGGGGACTGCGGAGCCAGGTGGGCTGCTGTCTATGGGGTCGCACAGAGTCGGACATGACTGAAGTGACTTAACACTCTTGATTTAGAAAAGAGTATGAAATGAATAAGAGACTGTCAACTAAGCTTAATATTATTTTCTTCAAGAATTAGTTACTTGAGTGATTTAGTATTCACAATTTAACTGGAATTTTAACTTCACAAATTTTATATTTCCTAAGTATATATATATAAGAGAAGGCAATGGCACCCCATTCCAGTACTGTTGCCTGGAAAATCCCATGAATAGAGGAGCCTGGTAGGCTGCAGTCCACGGGGTCTCTAAGAGTTGGACACGACTGAGTGACTTCACTTTCACTAAGTGTGTGTATATATATATATATATATATATGAAAATCTATGACACAACTTAAAAAATTGTTATTTTACCTCAGTAGGCACATGCATACATGTAAGTATGTAAATGAAAAATTATGAATATGTATCAACTAAATAAAATGTGCTTCAATGTATAATTATATATTAATATCATTTGCTTTCATGATATTTAATTATTGAGATTAAAGAGAAATTTGATAGATTTTCCCAGAATATAATCTCCCTTTGATGACTCAGGTACTTAGAGAAAAATAAATTAGCTAATTAGTAGAACTTTGAGGTAATATTTAAATTTTTCCTTGTTTATGTGATTTTATTTATTTTAAATCACACTGTGCTTATTTAGTTTATGAACATATAATAGTATTAAAATTAGTAAATTACTATGCAGCCTTTATTCATTTTTTATTTTTTATATTTAGAAGGCTTTTTGTTTAGTTGGATTTGTTTTTTAAAGCAAAAATATTATGCACTTATTTCCAACTCCTAGCAAAACAAATATCATAGAGCATAGTATAAAAAGTTATAAGAACTCATTTACACATATATCAAGTCATCATGTTTCATTTTAAGTTTTTTCAATTACACCTCAATAAAACTGAAAAAATAAGTAGATGGTACTATTCCAATGTAAGACAGGATTTTTAAATTGTTACCCAATTTCTTTGAATATATTTTAAACAGATTGTGTATTTTAAACATTATTTTGTGCCTGCAGGGGAAAGAACTAATTTAGGATAGAAGGCACTGCAGTGGGGGAAGTAGACATATGGGAACAGAAAGACTCGGGGTCGTGTCCTAGCTCCCCCTTCATAATATCCCTGTGAATTTAGGAGTTCATTTAAAAATCCCAAAGCTCCAGTTCCATCATGTAAATGGGAGACAAAATGCCTTCCATGTCTTCTGCACTGACAAAGATTACATATGAAAATGCATTGAAAGTAGAAAGTGTTAGAAGTTGTCAAGAAATACTATAACTCACAGAGTACATTCATTCTTTGAAACAGTTATTTTAAGGCCAAATATTTTGTACATAATGAGAAAAGATGCCAATTTCTCAACTTAAGTAACAGACTGGTCTTTTGAGAGCTGCCATGGACTTAGGATGACCTTGGATGGAAGCATCAAGTTCTGTTTATGGCTGCACAGTCTCATGACCATGACCTTTCTGTGGTCTAATAGTAGCAATAACTACAAGTAGAATCATAGCACTAGCTATAAGATGTATGTGCATAGCTCATTAAATGGAATGCTATATTATTATTTCATGACACATGATCTTGTTTTACTCAGTAGTAAAATAAGAATAAATTCACAACACAATGAATTTCAGAGCATATTTCCATCAACTTAAAACTTTTCTCCTGCTAGTCTGTAGTCAATCTCCATCCCCATCTACAATGTTGTATGGGTACATGCGTGTTCAGTCATGTTCAATTCTTTCTGACCCCATGAACTGTAGCTTTAGGTAACCAACAATATACATTCTATCTCTATAGGTTTGTCTTAAGTAGAAATTTCAAATGAATGGAGTCATGCAATATGTAGTATTTTCTTTTTTTTTTTTTGCATCTGCCTTCCCTCAGTTGGTAGTGTTTTTGAGATTTATCCTTGTTGTAGCATGTATAAAGAGTTTATTTCTTTATACTGGTAATAGCTCAAATTATGGATATACCATATTTTGCTTATCCATTTACCACTTACTATACTAAATTTCCCACTTGGGCTCTCTTTTTGAATAATGTTGTTATGAACATTTGTGTGTGAAAGTATGTATGTGTGGGTATGTACATATATTTTCTTATTTTTGTGGACCTAAGGTGTTTCCCTTGGGTAGATACTTAGGAGTAAAATTGCTGTGTTGCATGGCAGGTATATATTTAATATTTTAAGAAATTGCTAAATTGGTTTTCAAAGTTGATATCATTTAGAATTCATAACAGAAAAATATGAAGGTTCATAGCTTTGTATCTTTATCCATACTAGTGTCATCAGTCTTCAGAATTATGGTCACTCCAGTGAGAATGTGGTGATATCTCATTAAAGTTTTAATTTGCATTTCCCTAATGACTAATAATGTTAAACATCTTTTCATGTGCTTATTAGATATTTGTAATCCTCTTTGGTGAATATTTACTCAAATTTTTGCCCATTTTTAAACTGGAAGTTTTCTTAATATTGATTTGTAAAAGTTCCCTGTATATTCTGGAACTTACAAGTCCTTTATCAGAAATATGATGATATAAGACTTGCAAATATTAATAATTTATCCTAGATTGTGACTTGTCTTTTTATTTTCAGTTCTTCTTTGCTCTTCTTTTGAAGAACAAAATTTTAAAAATATTTGTTTTGGGAATTAACAATAAGCATTTATTTTTTTGCTCATGCAAGTATTGGGTAGTTGGGTGGGTTTTATGGATAAAGGCTAAATTCAGTTGTGATTCAAAGGTATGATTTAGGTCTACATATCCCTTCTCCTTCTTGGACAAGAAGCTATCCAAACTATGTTCTTTTCATGGTGAAAGGCAGGAGTTCAAGGGAGGCAAAATTAATTACATAAGCACATTTCAAATCTTTGCATCATATCCACTAACATCCCATTCCCCTACAAAAGTCACACTGAAGAAACCCAAAGTCAAGGGGCAGGAAAAAGTCTTTTGTCTTCCAGGAGTCCATTGCAAAGAAATGAAAGAACAGAGACCAGTGATCAAATTTGCCACAAGCAGCATATGAGTTTTATAGTACTAAACAAGATATATTTTTTTGAATATATAGAGCAAATAAAGACCTATCCCTTGAAGCATTATGTCCACCAGGAAGCCACAATCAGTACACCTTATGCAATTCTTCAAGGTTATTTTGTTTAGTGCCAAGAGTGTTAGTTAGTATACTAAACAATTTAATATAAATTATCATGATGATATAATTTCGCCCATATTTTTTCAAAATTTTTAATTTTGATGAAGTCCAATTTATCAGTTTTTAAAATGGATTCTGTTCTGTTGTATTAAGAAATCTTTGCCTAACCTAACATTCCAAACATTTTCTCTTATGCTCTCTTGTAGACCTGTTACAGATTTACATTTAGGTGATGACCCATTTTCAGTTAATTTTTATGTATGGTATGAGGTTGAGGGAAGCTTTTAATATTAGTTTTTTAGGGCTCAAATAGCTAGGCACTGTCCTTCAATATTTATTGTGAAGACTATTCTTTCCCCATTGAATTGCCTGGCATTGATGATGTCAAAAATTAATTGATCATAAATTTAGGAGTTTATCTGTGCTCCATTGATTTATGTGCTTGCGCTTATGTCAGTGCCACACTGTCTTGCTTACTGTAACTTCACAGTGAGTGTTGAGGTCAGAAAATGTAAATCTAATTTGTTTATTCTTTTTCAAAATTGTTTTGGCTATTCCAAGCCCTTTACATTTCTAAATCAGTTTTAAGTTTGGATTGTCAAGTTTTACAAAAGTAGCGGCTGGAATTTTGATTTTTTATGTTGAATCTGATGTGTTGAATTTGAGATAAATTGCCTTGTTGACAACCCACGAATGTGATTTGTCTCTTTCTTGTATATTTACTTGGATAAAGATATCTCTTTACCTGTATATCAATAACCTCAGATATGCAGATGACATCATACTTACGGCAGAAAGTGAAAAAGAACTAAAGAGCCTCTCAATGAAGGTGAAAGAAGAGAGTGAAAAAGCTGGCTTATAATTCAACATTCAAAAAACTAAGATCATGGCATCTGGTCCCATCACTTTATGGCAAATACATGGGGAAACAATGGGAACAGTGACAGACTTTAGTTTCTGGGCTCCAAAACCACTGCCGATGGTGACTGTAGCCATGAAATTAAAAGATGCTTGCTCCTTGGAAGAAAAGCTATGACCAACCTAGACAGCATATTAAAAGGCAGAGACATTACTTTGCAGACAAAGGTCCCTCTAGTCAAAGCTATGGTTTTTCCAGTAGTCATGTATGGATGTAAGAGTTGGACTATAAAGAAAGCTGAGCACCAAAGAACTGATGCTTTTGAACCGTGTATTGGAGAAGACTCTTGAGGGTCCTTTGGAATGCAAGGATATCCAACCAGTCCATTCTAAAGGAAATCAGTCCTGAATATTCATTGGAAGGACTGATGCTGAAGCCGAAACTCCAATACTTTGGCCACCTAACGTGAAGAACTGACTCATTGGAAAAGATCCTGCTACTGGGCAAGACTGAGGGCAGGAGGAGAGGGGGATGACAGAGGATGAGATGGTTTGATGGCATGACGGACTCTATGGTCCTGAGTTTGAGCAAGCTCCAGGAGTTGGTGATGGACAGGGAGGCCTGGCATGCTGCAGTCCACAGGGTTGCAGAGTTGGACATGACTGAGTGACTGAACTGAATTTACTTGGATATTTAATTTATCTCTGCAGTGCTTTTTAGTTTTTGGTTACAAGTCTTGTACTTCTTTTGCTAAACGTATTCCTAAATATTTAAATCTGTTTGATAGTATTGAGAATGGAATTGTCCCTTAATTTCATTTTTGTTTCCAGTATTAGAAACAAAATTAACATTTTAATCTTGTATTCTATGAACCTACTAAATTTTCTCTTATTTCTAGTAGCTTTTGCTTCCTGTAAATTCCTTAGGATATCCGCATAGACAATCAGCTCATTTGTGAATACGTCCAGTTTTACTTCTTCCCTTGCAATCTGATGTTTTTTAAACTTATTTTTCTTTTCTTACTGCACTGACCAGAAACTCCAATACAATATTGAATAGAAATGGTGAAAGTTGACATCATTGTCTTGTCCCTGATTTTAGGGAAGAAAACATTTAGTCTTTAACCATTAAGTATATGTTGCTGCTGCTAAGTCGCTTCAGTTGTGTCTGACTCTGTGCGACCCCATAGACGGCAGCCCACCAGGCTCCCCCGTCTCTGGGATTCTCCAGGCAAGAACACTGGAGTGGGTTGCCATTTCCTTCTCCAATGCATGAAAGGGAAAAGTAAAAGTGAAGTCGCTCAGTCGTGTCCAACTCTTTGCGACCCCATGGACTGCAGCCCACCAGGCTCCTCCGTCCATGGATTTTCCAGGCAAGAGTACTGGAGTGGGGTGCCATTGCCTTCTCCGTAAGTATATGTTAGCTGTAAGTTTTTTGTAGATTTTTTTTGAAGATTGAAAAGTTCCCTTCTAATCCTTGTTGTTTGAGAGATATTTTGTTTTTTAATCATGTATGGTGATTTTTGTCCTTTATTCTATTGATATGGAATATTGCATTGTTTGATTTTTGGATGTTTAAATCAGTCTTGCATTCCTAGAATACATCTCACTTGGTTATGGCATAGAATCCTTTTATATATCAATATGTATATGTTTGTTTAAAGACTTTTGAATCCACAGCCAATATACAAAGGATATTAGTTTGCATCTTTCTTTGCTACTTTTTGGGGGGATTCTACTTAGTATCTTTGTCTCAAAGTCTACCTTTTCAAAAAAAAAATCATTCCACATTATGGCAATATTGTTTGTGTGTTTACTTATTGGTTTTGTAACAAATCATGGCCCTGCTTCACACTATCCTCTGCACTTATCACAGAGGCCTCAAGTGTCCAGCAGACTCCAACAAAATTGTCTTATCTGGGACAAAGTTGCACTAGGATTGTGCAAAGGACTTGAGAAAAGAGCCATGCCCATCATTAAACTGCTGTCCTGGAGTGCCTGACTGTCATATGCTCCTAGCTAGACAAAGACCAGGATTATTTGGGTTCAGAGTGCCAGGTGTAATTCTGTGCCAGGAAGCTGCTCAGTTTGCAGATCTCTTAGTCATGTAACTAGGAATGCTATGTGACTAACTGCAACTCTCCAGGAGGAGAGTTGAGATAATCAATTTAAAATTTATGCCTATTTACTACCAAAAAATCCAGTCAGAGCAGATATATTCTGGTGGAAGAATTCTTTAGACGAGTATATGGAAACCACAAAAAAAGCTTCATTAAAAAAAAATATTTTTATAAGGATAACTGCTGATCTTTCAATAGAAACTCTTCAAGCCAGGAGGGAATGGCAAGACATACTTAAAGTGATGAAAGAAAATAACCTACAGCTCAGATTATTGTACCCAGCAAGGATCTCATTCAAATATGAAGGAGAAATCAAAAGCTTCTCAGACAAGCAAAAGCTGAGAGAATTCAGCACCACCAAACCAGCTCTCCAACAAATACTAAAGGATATTCTCTAGACAGGAAACACAAAAAGGGTGTATAAACTCGAACCCAAAACAATAAAGTAAATGGCAACGGGATCATACTTATCAGTAATTACCTTAAACGTAAATGGGTTGAATGCCCCAACCAAAAGACAAAGACTGGTTGAATGGATACAAAAACAAGACCCCTACATATGTTGTCTACAAGAGACCCACCTCAAAACGGGACACATACAGACTGAAAGTGAAGGGCTAGAAAAAGATTTTCCATGCAAATTGGGACCAAAAGAAAGCAGGAGTAGCAATACTTATATCAGATAAAATAGACTTTAAAATAAAGGCTGTGAAAAGAGACAAAGATGGTCACTACATAACAATCAAAGGATCAATCCAAGAAGAAGATATAACAATTATAAATATATATGCACCCAACACGGGAGCGCCGCAGTATGTAAGACAAATGCTAAAAGTATGAAAGGAGAAATTAACAATAACACAATAATAGTGGGAGACTTTAATACCCCACTCACACCTATGGATAGATCAACTAAACAGAAAATTAACAAGGAAACACAAACGTTAAACAATACAATAGACCAGTTAGACCTAATTGATATCTATAGGACATTTCAAACCAAAATAATGAATTTCACCTTTTTCTCAAGCACACATGGAACCTTCTCCAGGATAGATCACATCCTGGGCCATAAATCTAGCCTTGGTAAATTCAAAAAAAATAGAAATCATTCCAAGCATCTTTTCTGACCACAATGCAGTAAGATTAGATCTCAATTACAGGAGAAAAACTATTAAAAATTCAAACATATGGAGGATGAACAACATGCTGCTGAATAACCAACAAATCACAGAAGAAATAAAAAAAGAAATCAAAATTTGCATAGAAATGAATGAAAATGAAAACACAACAATTCAAAACCTGTGGGACACTTTAAAAGCAGTCCTAAGGGGAAAGTTCATAGCAATACAGGCATACCTCAAGAAACAAGAAAAAAGTCAAATAAATAACCTAACCCTACACCTAAAGCAACTAGAAAAGGAAGAAATGAAGAACCCCAGGGTTAGTAGAAGGAAAGAAATCTTAAAAATTAGGGCAGAAATAAATGCAAAAGAAACAAAAGAGACCATAGCAAAAATCAACAAAGCCAAAAGCTGGTTCTTTGAAAGGATAAATAAAATTGACAAACCATTAGCCAGACTCATCAAGAAACAAAGGGAGAAAAATCAAATCAATAAAATTAGAAATGAAAATGGAGAGATCACAACAGACAACACAGAAATACAAAGGATCATAAGAGACTACTATCAACAATTATATGCCAATAAAATGGACAACGTGGAAGAAATGGGCAAATTCCTAGAAAAGTACAACTTTCCAAAACTGGACCAGGAAGAAACAGAAAATCTTAACAGACCCATCACAAGCACGGAAATTGAAACTGTAATCAAAAATCTTCCAGCAAACAAAAGCCCAGGTCCAGACGGCTTCACAGCTGAATTCTACCAAAAATTTAGAGAAGAGCTAACACCTATCCTGCTCAAACTCTTCCAGAAAATTGCAGAGGAAGGTAAACTTCCAAACTCATTCTATGAGGCCACCATCACCCTAATACCAAAACCTGACAAAGATCCCACAAAAAAACAAAACTACAGGCCAATATCACTGATGAACATAGATGCAAAAATCCTTAACAAAATCCTAGCAATCAGAATCCAACAACACATTAAAAAGACCATACACCATGACCAAGTGGGCTTTATCTCAGGGATGCAAGGATTCTTCAATATCCGCAAATCAATCAATGTTATACACCACATTAACAAATTGAAAAATAAAAACCATATGATTATCTCAATAGACGCAGAGAAAGCCTTTGACAAAATTCAACATCCATTTATGATAAGAACTCTCCAGAAAGCAGGAATAGAAGGAACATACCTCAACATAATAAAAACTATATATGCCAAACCCACAGCAAACATTATCCTCAATGGTGAAAAATTGAAAGCATTTCCTCTAAAGTCATGAACAAGACAAGGGTGCCCACTTTCACCACTACTATTCAACATAGTTTTGGAAGTTTTGGCCACAGCAATCAGAGCAGAAAAAGAAATAAAAGGAATCCAAATTGGAAAAGAAGAAGTAAAACTCGCACTGTTTGCAGATGACATGATCCTCTACATAGAAAACCCTAAAGACTCCACCAGAAAATTACTAGAACTAATCAATGATTATAGTAGAGTTGCAGGATATAAAATCAACACACAGAAATCCCTTGCATTCCTATACACTAATAATGAGAAAACAGAAGGAGAAATTAAGGAAACAATTCCATTCACTATTGCAACGGAAAGAATAAAATACATAGGAATATATCTACCTAAAGAAACTAAAGACCTATATATAGAAAACTATAAAATACTGGTGAAAGAAATCAAAGAGGACACTAATAGATGGAGAAATATACCATGTACATGGATTGGAAGAATCAATATAGTGAAAATGAGTATACTACCCAAAGCAAGTTATAGATTCAATGCAATCCCTATGAAGCTACCAACGGTATTCTTCACAGAGCCAGAACAAATAATTTCACAATTTGTATGGAAATATAAAAAACCTCGAATAGTCAAAGCTATCTTGAGAAAGAAGAATGGAACTGGAGGAATCAACCTACCTGACTTCAGGCTCTACTACAAAGGACATACAGTCCTCAAGACAGTATGGTACTGGCACAAAGACACAAATATAGATCAATGGAACAAAATAGAAAGCCCAGAGATAAATCCACACACATATGGACACCTTATCTTTGACAAAGGAGGCAAGAATATACAATGGATTAAAGACAATCTCTTTAACAAGTGGTGCTGGGAAATCTGGTCAACCACTTGTAAAAGAATGAAACTAGAACACTTTCTAACACCTTACACAAAAATAAACTCAAAATGGATTAAAGATCTAAACATAAGACCAGAAACTATAAAACTCCTAGAGGAGAACATAGGCAAAACACTCTCTGACATACATCACAGCAGGATCCTCTATGACCCACCTCCCAGAATATTGGAAATAAAAGCAAAAATAAACAAATGGGACCTAATTAAACTTAAAAGCTTCTGCACAACAAAGGAAACTATTAGCAAGGTGAAAAGGCAGCCTTCAGAATGGGAGAAAATAATAGCAAATGAAGCAACTGACAAACAACTAATCTCAAAAATATACAAGCAACTCCTACAGCTCAATTCCAGAAAAATAAATGACCCAATCAAAAAATGGGCCAAAGAACTAAACAGACATTTCTCCAAAGAAGACATACAGATGGCTAACAAACACATGAAAAGATGCTCAACATCACTCATTATCAGAGAAATGCAAATCAAAGCCACTGTGAGGTACCATTTCACGCCAGTCAGAATGGCTGCAATCCATAAGTCTACAAGCAATAAATGCTGGAGAGGGTGTGGAGAAAAGGGAACTCTCTTACACTGTTGGTGGGAATGCAAACTAGTATAGCCACTATGGAGAACAGTGTGGAGATTCCTTAAAAAACTGGAAATAGAACTGCCTTATGATCCAGCAGTCCCATTGCTGGGCATACACACTGAGGAAACCAGAAGGGAAAGAGACACGTGTACCCCAATGTTCATCGCAGCACTGTTTATAATAGCCAGGACATGGAAGCAACCTAGATGTTCATCAGCAGATGAATGGATAAGAAAGCAGTGGTACATATACACAATGGAGTATTACTCAGCCATTAAAAAGAATACTTTTGAATCAGTTCTAATGAGATGGATGAAACTGGAACCTATTATACAGAGTGAAGTAAGCCAGAAAGAAAAACACCAATACAGTATACTAACGCATATATATGGAATTTAGAAAGATGGGAACAATAACCCTGTGTAAGACAGCAAAAGAGACATTGATGTATAGATCAGTCTTATGGACTCTGTGGGAGAGGGAGAGGGTGGGGAGATTTGGGAGAATAGCATTGAAACATGTATAATATCATGTATGAAAGGAGTCGCCAGTCCAGGCTCAATGCACGATACTGGGTGCTTGGGGCTGGTGCACTGGGACGACCCAGAGGGAGGGTATGGGGAGGGAGGAGGGAGGAGGGTTCAGGATGGGGAACACAGGTATACCTGTGGTGGATTCATTTCGATATTTGGCAAAACTAATACAATATTGTAAAGTTTAAAAATAAAATAAAATTAAAAAAATATTTTATGGCTATTAAATTCTGTTGGTGTGATGAGTTCTACCTGAGGTCAAAGGGCCTCTGGTATCCTTGAATAAGGAGGGACTGAATTACAGTTCTGCTGGTAACCCTTTTCTTCTTATCCTCTTTCTGTATTCTTTTGTTTTAGCTGTGTGTTTTCTAAGTTATACAGTTGGCACTTGTTTTTTGTAAACTAATCTGAAAGTCATTAAAAAATATACAGAGGTCTTTAAGCCATTTATATTTGCTGCTATTAACAGATGTACTTAACTTTATCTCTATGATTTTGTTGCATGGTTTCTGTTCTTTTATATGTTCTGGTAATTTCTCCTTTTTAAAAAAAGATGTATAAGGTCTCCTTATTATAATTTTAATACTATTATACTTTGATCTTATTTTTATTTTTTCCAGAGATTCCTATTAAGGTTGTGTAAGACATATTTTAACTTTAAAAATAAAATAAGAACATCAGGAATAAAACTATATTTTATCACTTTATCTTTTATTAAAAAACGTTTTTAACCCAACCCGCCTCAGAATGAGGACTGTTGAAAAAAGATGAATATAATTGTAGTTGAAGGGAACCAGGAAATCTTTGTAGAAGAAGAGGCATGTAAGTTTGGCCCTGAACAAATGGTAGAATACAAATAAGTGGAGCTAAAGAGGTATGTAACTCTTAAAATCAACTATGTAGTTACTCATTCCATAGATTATTTTAGGAGAATGGTTCATTATTCCCCAGTGGCTCACAGGTAAATAATCCACGTGCAGTGCAGGAGACTTGAGTTTGATCCCTGGATCAGGAAGACCCACTGGAGAAGGAATTGGCAACCCCTTCCAGTATTCTTTTCTGGGAAATCCCATGGACAGAGGAGCCTGGCAGGCTACAGTCCGTGGGGTCACAGAGTCAGATGCGACTTAGCAACTAAACAACAGTGACAGCCTGCAACCTAGCGGCAGTTGCAGTTACTCATTCTATAGCTTATTTTAGGAGAATGGTTTACTATTGGCTATTTTTCCATATAATCTTTGATTCAGAACCTGAATATAATGCTCAGAACAAAAATCCTTTCAGCAGCAGCTGAAATGTAAGCTTTTGGTAACCGCTGAAGGTGGTTCTTTCTGAAACAGAGGGGTGGGGACAGCCGAAGTGGGCCTCTGGGAAGCCCCACTCCCCACCCTGGCTCTGCAGTGCAGATAGTGAATTGCAGCATCTAGCAAGAGTGTAACATACAGGACATATCCCAGTTTTGAATGGAGACCGTTTTGCTTCAGCCCAAGATATCAGTGCTATTATATATCTTCTCTGTAATCTACATTTTTATGATTTTATAAAAATATGAATCTGCTTGTGAAAGTATTGACTTCTTTTATGCTACCCAAAATAAATCTACCTTCTATACAGCAAGGCTTAATAAATGACTGTTGAACTGAGTGAATGCATGGATAAACAGAGTTGTCAGATATGATCCTGAAGAGGTGAAACGTTTAATTTAGTATGTATATTCACTTTCCATTTTATTAATAAGAAACTACAGACTGGAGCTGCAAGATAACCTTTACTAATGAGAGTGACATTGCATACACAAACAACTGAAACCTCTAACCAGGCTTGTAAAGTGTTTTTATTTTACAACCAAATTTGATTTGTCCTGCCAAATTTGCATTGCTCTGCTCATTATTATCAATAGCAGGCTTTGTCTTTTTTTTTTTTTTTTTACCCATTTCCATTTAGATCATGGAAAAAATTGTAACTTGTTCAGCCAAAGATTTTTTCTTTGAAAAGTAATTGATGGTAGTGGTAATCCTATCAGTAAATGAGAGTTTTGAAGCCTATAAATATGGGGACCAGACTCTGGGTCTTATTAATTTAGTAAGACCTTGACAGGCTGCTTGGGAAATATCTTGGAGTTTTCTTTTGAAGTTTTTGCATTTACTGTGGGCCTCTTGCCTTTCACATTCATCATGTACCTCATCACAGGTTCATGGTATTATTTTAGGCAATGCATATGGAAATATAGGGCTTCCCATGTGGCACTAGTGGTAAAGAACCTGTCTGTCAATGCAGGAGATGTAAGAGGCACGGGTTGGCTCCTTGGGTCTGGAAGATCCCCTGGATTAGGGCATGGCAACCTGCTCCACTATTCTTGCCTGGGGTAATCCCATGGACAGAGGAGCCTGGTGAGCTATGGTCCATAGGGTCTCAAAGAATTGGACATGACTGAAGCGACTTAGCACACATGGAAATATACCATATAAGTGCTTTTTCTTATTATAACGTTATGGCCAGAAGTTGTCTTCATTTAGAATCAATGCTATTTCACAGATGAGAATCAGATTAGAGAAGATGTTCCACACACTTATTGGTAGCTAAATTGGGACAAAACCCAATTCTGCTGACTCCTAGGCCAACCTGTCTCCAGATTCAAGGGAACATATAAACACTGTGTTTGACTACTCTCAGCTTCTAGGCTCATAATGTGTAGGTTGTTGTTAGCACAGATCCACTAATAGAACAGGATGATAGAGAGCACCATGTTTGACTTATGAAGAGGCCTGCAGCTCTGCCCTGCTAATTACAGAGTCATAGTCATCTTTTCCATAATTGAGTATATCATGACAGTCTTAAGCTTAGTGTGTACTCAAGAGAAATATTTTAATAGATGAAAGCACAATAATGTGTATTTCTTGTTTTCCTAAATGACAAATGATTAGCAATTTTCCAGGCATACTTTCTCACCTGGAAAGTGATTCTCTCAAGGACAGCCATCAGGTAGGAGATACATATTTCCATTCTTTCCCATATATTTGCCAATAAGTGATGGGACTAGATGTCATGATCTTAGTTTTTTGAATGTTGAGTTTTAAGCTAACTTTTTCACTCTCCTCTTTCACTTTCATCAAGAGAGGGAAACGGTGACAGACTTTATTTTCTTGGACTCCAAAATCACTGCAGATGGTGACTGCAGCCATGAAATTAAAAGATGCTTGCTTCTTGGAAGAAAAGCTATAACAAATCTAGACAGCATATTAAAAAGCAGAAACATTACTTTGCCGAAAAATGTCTGTCTAGTCAAAGTTATGATTTTTCCAGTAGTCATGTATGGATGTGAGAGTTGGACCATAAAGAAAGTTGAGTGCTGAAGAACTGATGCTTTTCTTTTTCTTTTTTTGACTTTTTTTTTTTAAATTTTATTTTATTTTTAAACTTTACATAATTGTATTAGTTTTGCCAAATATCAAAATGAATCCGCCACAGGTATACATGTGTTCCCCATCCTGAACCCTCCTCCCTCCTCCCTCCCCATACCATCCCTCTGGGTCGTCCCAGTGCACTAGCCCCAAGCATCCAGTATCGTGCATTGAACCTGGACTGGCATCTCGTTTCATACATGATATTTTACATGTTTCAATGCCATTCTCCCAAATCTTCCCACCCTCTCCCTCTCCCATAGAGTCCATAAGACTGTTCTATACATCAATGTCTCTTTTGCTGTCTCGTACACAGGGTTATTGTTACCATCTTTCTAAATTCCATATATATGCGTTAAAGCTATGGTACATATACACAATGGAGTATTACTCAGCCATTAAAAAGAAAACATTTGAATCAGTTCTAATGAGGTGGATGAAACTGGAGCCTATTATACAGAGTGAAGTAAGCCAGAAGGAAAAACACCAATACAGTATAAGAACTGATGCTTTTCAACTGTTGTGTTGGAGAAGACTCTTGAGTGTCCCTTGGACTGAAAGGAGATCCAACCAGTCAATCCTAAAGGAAGTCAATCTTGAATATTCATTGAAAGGACTGATACTGAAACTGGAGCTCCAATACTTTGGCCACCTGATGCGAAGAACTGACTCATTGGAAAAGACCCTGCTGCTGGGCAAGATTGAAGGCAGGAGGAGAAGGGGACAACAGAGGATGAGATGGTTGGATGGCATCACTGACTCAATGGACATGAGTTTGAGCAAGCTCTGGGAATTGGCGATGGACAACAAGGCCTGGCATGCTGCTGTCTGTGGGGTTGCAAAGAGTCAGACATGACTGAGTGATTGAATCAAACTGAGGAGACACATATTAGAAAAAAAAAGATGTCATAAAACTCATTTTCACTCAACTTAAATGGTAATTAAAAACATCTTGATCCAAATAGTAGGGAACTAAGGGTCCCTCAAAGTAAGCTAAGGAGAAATTAAATTAAACTTCAGTTCAGTTCCGTTGCTCAGTCATGTCTGACTCTTTGCTATCCCATGAATCACAGCACTCCAGGCCTCCCTGTCCATCACCAACTCCTGGAATTCACTCAAACTCATGTCCATCGTGTTGGTGATGCCATCAAGCCATCTCATCCTCTGTTGTCCCCTTCTCTTCCTGCCCCCAATCCCTCCCAGCATCAGGGTCTTTTCCAATGAGTCAACTCTTCGCATGAGGTGGTCAAAGTATTGGAGTTTCAGCCTCAGCATCAATCCTTCCAATGAATACCCAGGACTGATCTCATTTAGGGTGGACTGGTTGGATCTCCTTGCAGTCCAAGGGACTCTCAAGAGTCTTCTCCAGCACCACAGTTCAAAAGCATCAATTCTTCAGCACTCAGCTTTCTTCACAGTCCAACTCTCACATCCATACATGACCACTGGAAAAACCATAGCCTTGACTAGATGGACCTTTGTTGGCAAAGTAATATCTCTGCTTTTTAATATGCTATCTAGGTTGGTCATAAATTAAATTTACATTTGTCTAAAACTTTACTATTCAAACAATGAATATAGAGGTTTAATATGACTTGAGTAGAAAAATTAAATTTTGGACTTTTTCATCATCAACTTTAAAATGACTAAAATTTTTACATTGTTTCAACTTGCTTCAAAAGAAAAATGAGAAATGCAATTAATATGGTTTAACTCTGCAGGATAAATATTATTATTTAATGATGTATAAAACAGCTTTATTCTAACAGCTTCATGCTGGGCACGGAAATGAAAAAGAAAACTCAGATTTATGTTTATGTATGTATGCACTTAGGATATCCAATTCTTTATTTCCAGTAAGAGAACTCATTTAACATTTTTACCTATCAAGTGAATATTTTGGGAAGCATTAGCATGTCACATATTTCTCAAAACTCTAAATGCCATGCAGAATAAATGTAAAACATAAGGATTAAAATTTAATCCCTTAGTATCCATTTACTAATGGGCCATTTTTTTTGCCCAACTCACTAATTCTACTAATGTGAAAGATATGTCATAATAAATAATGACGAAGTAGTTGTCACTGATTGAGCACCTGTTCTGGATGAAACACAGTCAGAACTCAGTGTATCTGATCCTAGTGTATCAGAACTCAGTGTATCAGAACCCAGTGTAGGTGATCATGGCCTCTAGAATTAAATTCTGACTTGAGAGTCAGCACTGAAAGTTTTCCAAGTCAAACTCTATTTCCAGTCTAATCCCATCAGTTCAGTTCAGTCACTCAGTCGTGTCTGACTCTTTGTGACCCCATGAATTGCAGCACACCAGGCCTCCCTGTCCATCACCAACTCCAGGAGTTCACTCAGACTCATGTCCATCGAGTCAGTGATGCCATCCAGCCATCTCATCCTCTGTCGTCCCCTTCTCCTCCTGCCCCCAATCCCTCCCAGCATCAGAGTCTTTTCCAATGAGTCAATTCTTCACATGAGGTGTCCAAAGTACTGGAGTTTCAGCTTTAGCATCATTCCTTCCAAAGAAATCCCAGGGCTGATCTCCTTTAGAATGGACTGGTTGGATCTCCTTGCAGTCCAAGGGACTCTCAAGAGTCTTCTCCAACACCACAGTTCAAAAGCATCAATTGTTTGGTGCTCAGCCTTCTTCACAGTCCAACTCTCACATCCATACATGACCACAGGAAAAACCATAGCCTTGACTAGACGAACCTTTGTTGGCAAAGTAATGTCTCTGCTTTTGAATATGCTATCTAGATTGGTCATAAGCTTCCTTCCAAAGAGTAAGCGTGTTTTAATTTCATGGCTACAGTCACCATCTGCAGTGATTTTGGAGCCCCAAAAAATAAAGTCTGACACCGTTTCCACTGCTTCCCCATCTATCTCCCATGAAGTGATGGGGCTGGATGCCATGATCTTCGTTTTCTGAATGTTGAGCTTTAAGCCAACTTTTTTACTCTCCACTTTCACTTTCATCAAGAGGCTCTACCCTTAATAACACTACCTAATAATGAAATCATACTTTTCTATGTTGTGCACAGACACCAAGGCTTTCATTCCTTGAGTTTTTCCTCATGTTGCCTCTTATACCTCAGTGCTCTCCCTAGACAATTTGCATGTCAAGTTCTGTGTAATATATTTATTTCCTTTTCATGACATTTATTTTCAACTTGAACTATAGTTTTTTTTTTTATCATATTCCATCTTTTCTACTAGGTTGCAGTTTTGTGAAGATATAGAGCATGCATTAATTATTCTTGTGTGTTTTCCTGTCATCATGGAAAGTAATTAGGTTCCTGGTATCTGCTGAAGTATATAGTGCTCCATTGGCAATATGTGAGAATGACTAGCAAAGTCTTGATGAATTCCTTCCTTTTTATAAGGTGACTACATTTTGGCCTTGAATGCATCCTTAGCTTGAGTCCTTGCATATCTCAAAATCATCTTTAAGAAAATCTTAAAATATTTGGAATAAAGGGATTTATAAATTGAAAAAGCAACACTGATTCAAATGGGGGAAAAGAAACATCTAGACATAATACAATGAATTAAAAGATGGAGAACAAGTGCTTTACAGGAGACATAGACTGCCTTATAGTATGGTTAATATTAACTTGCCTCCTGGAACTTTTTGGGTATGTTCTAAGGACAGTAATGATGTCAAGAATCTTAAGATGACTTCAGGGCATTTGTTTAGTCTTTTGTAATAGTTCTATGTATTACCGTTCTTACCTAGACCTTTCTTTAGGTCAGAAACAATACAGTTTTCTTTTTCTTTTTTAACAATACAGTTTTCATTCATGAATAATTATTACTAGTAGACAGGTAAACAATTTTCTCTGTGTCTTAGAGTTTATTTTTAACTCTGGTAGATAATGAAAAACATACTGGGTGGCACAGGGGTAAAGAGTCTGCCTGCCAGTACAGGGGAGCCAAGAGACAGGGTCTGATCTCTGGGTGGGGAAGATCCTCTGGAGTAGGAAATGGCAACGGGGTTCCAGTATTCTTGCCTGGGAAATCCCATGGACAGAGGAGCTCTGCTGGCTACAGTCCATGGGGTCGCAAAGAGTTGGACACGACTGAGTACACACTCTCTCTCACTTTCTGTCTTTCACACACACACACACACACACAGGCAATGAAATATAGTAGTTAAGAAGAGGATTAAATTATCTGGTTCAGTACTAGTTATGATCTTAAGCAAGATAATTAACCTCTTTGATAGCTGTTTCAGAATATGTAAAATGAGTTCTTACCTTGGGATATTATATGGTTTGAACAAGATTGTATACACTGTTAATCTAAAACAACAACACAGGTAGTTATTTTATCAGCAAAATGGGTTAAGAAACAGCAAAGAATTGTAAATTTGGGATGGAGCATGTGGCAAATCACATTTAAGTCTGATAAAAGGAAAGAGAAGAAACTTTTTTTAGAGAAGGAGAAGTTGGGATGGGCTGTTATGAACAAAATGTCTCCTGGAGGAAACTAGGAGTTCACAGTATGGTTAATTTTCATTGGTTGAGTTGTGAGAGTCTCTGATTGGTTGAGCTGTTACCAGGCAAGGAGAAATTTTTTCTTCCTCCTGCTGAAGGTAGTAAAATATGTTACTTCCTGCTGGAGATGCAAGGTTCATCTCTTCTTGTTGGGATCTGTATTGTCTTGACTGGTACTTGAGTGAGAGATTCACGTCCTTTCTGTACCTCCTCCTGAGATTCAGCACATGAATGAGAATTCCTCCTTCTGGCCTCCTAGCCGCATGGACAGAGGAGCCAGGTGGGCTACAGTTCATGGGGTGGCAGAGTTGGACACGACTGAGTGACTAACACTACTACTATTACACAGTCATTAAGAGGACTAGAGAATACCCTCAAGCCCTCAAAACTAAGCTTCTAGGAAAAAAAAATCCTGAAAATATACAGTACAGCAGCCTGAGGAGAAAATGACCTGGTGGCCACCGTTGCAGTCAGGCACTGTATACCACAGTATGTGTTCTCCTCAGACCTCAAGCTCCCACTGTTGGTATCTCCACCTCACAGTCATGGCTCTCCCCCAAATGCCTCTGCTGCCCACTCACCAGCAAGCAGAATGCCCAGGCAAAGCTGGATAATGTGTGCTTGTGAGTGGTTGCAGGTTTCTGACTGTTGAAGCAAGGCAGGCAAGTGAGATTTCTAGTTTCAACCTTGGAGAGTTGGGATTAAAAAGGTAGACAATTCTCCAAATGTTAGAGTTATGTTGAAAAGGCACTAAGCAGGCAGAGAAAACAGAAAAATACACTGTAACCATCTCCACAATTTTGTGTGATTAACAGGTTATGGTTTTATAATCAGAAGTGCTAAGTTCTGGGATTACCTGGTGTTCTAGTGATTAGGAGTCCACGCTTTCATTGCTGAGGGCCCAGGTTCGATCTCTGGTCAGGGGACTAAGGTCCCACAAACTGTACAAACAAATAAATGAATAAATAACCACCCCCCCCCCAAAAAAGTACTAAGTTCTAGAGGCAGTTGCAGAATTTTAGATGAATGAACTAGTTGCTTTCATAAACATTTTGTGGGCATGAGTGTATCCTTTGAACTCTTTTTATTACCATCAAGATTTTAATACCATGGAACTGCCCTTTGTTATCTAACATTAAGGAATCAGGAAAGTTCAGTTCCCCCCCCGTCCCCCCCAAGAGTATCAACTGAAATAATTTAGAAAAAATCTTTCAATGGTTAAACTAACATGTTTGAAATTTAAATTTCTTTACTTTTGAGGCACTTGACTCCAAAACTATAAAAGGGCATAATAAGTCTTCCTCACTCCTGTCTACCAGCAACTGAATACGCTGCAGACAGTCCAGGCCATAAGTTTCTTGTGAAGGCCCTCCAGAGATCTTGCATAGACAAACAGATACTGTTCTGTCCACACTGTAGCATCCTATCCATATTTTACTGTACTGTTTTGGTTTTCTCACTTACTAATGTATCTTATGTGTCATTCAGTGTAAGCGGAAAAGACACACTTCTCATTCTCTTATGACTGCATAATATTACACTCTATGAATGCATTACTTTTAAGAGCAGTTTCCTAATGCTGGACATTTAGATATTTTCAGCCCAATGTTATTATATGCAATGCTGTTATGAAAAGCCACAGACATAGGTCTTTGGCAAGTGTCTATGTTACCTATAGGATAGACTCTCAGAAGGTAATGAAGTTAAAATGTGTTTGATTTGATAACTCTTGTTGAATTGCCTTTCATGGAAGTTATGCCAATTTGTGCTTCCATCAATGTGTGTAAGTGTAATTTTTTACTCATATCTTCGTCAGCACAGAATGTTCTCAAACTTTCTGAGCCTTGCCAGCCAAGAAGGCAAAAAAGATAATATCTTGATGTAATTTTAATTTTCTTTTACTATAATGAGTGAGATTGAGCAAACTTTTATATGTTTAAGTCATTTATATTCCCTTTCTTTTAACTTTCTGTCCAGAGGCAATCTATTTTCATTTAGTAGGTTGACTTTTTTTTTTTTTTAAGGACTGTTTATTGTTTAGGGAAATTAATGTTTATCTGACAGGTAAGTTACAAATTTTTTAAGTCTTGCGATGGTCTTCTGATTTTGATTTTTAAGGTTTGGGAATTGCTATCTGACTTTACTTTTGGTAAAGTCAGCAAAGTGATATTTGACAAGAAAAATTAAAAAAAAATTTTTAAGTAGCCAAATTTGTCAATTTGACAAATTATGTCTTCTGATTTATGTGTTACATTAGCAAGATTCATTATTTTTTTTTCTGAGAGTATGTAAAGAACTCAAAAACTACTAGATAAGACTAACAAATTCAAACATACTGTGTTCATGAAAAGGTATCTTATTAATGTCCATCTGTCTTCACATTAAAACTCTTATAGGCCCCCACTTTTTCTTAAGAAGCAGTATAAGTTTGAATTTATACCATGGACCACATGGTTCTTCATGGTAATTTTCTCATCTAGCACCCCACCCCCCACATGCCTTATTTATCATCCAGTTCTATCAGTGGGTCACAAAATTTTAGTTCCATAAATGCTCAAACTCTCTCTTGCTCTAGCCCTTCATAGTGTAAACCGCTTCATTTGAAATATTCTACTTTTTTAGTTATTCTGTTGATTCAATATTCCTGTTTAAATAGTTTTTTAAATCTTTGCTGACATCATCTCTCTGGGAAAGTCTTTTAAAAAGCCCATTTCCAGATCAACCTTAAACACCCTTCCTATGCCTTCCCATGGCATATTTTTCTACTCTGGGAGGAAATTGTGAGATTGGAATGTTACCTGGGAGCAGGAATTATTGGTGATCTTAGTCAGTACGTTTTGGTAGCAATTTCATTGAGATATGATTTACATATATAACATTTACTCATTTAAAGTATATAATTCAATGGATTCAGCATACACACAGATTTATAGAACCGTATCACAATCAATTTTATAATGTTTTCATGACCCCCAGGGCAAATCTCATACCTTAGCAGTCACCCATCCATTTTCCCTTACTCCCTCAACCCTAGGCAATCACTAATCTCGTTTCTATATTTGTGTGTGTGTGTGTGTGTGTGTGTGTGTGTGTGTGTGTGTGTGCTAAGTCGCTTTGGTCGTGTACCACTCTTTGTGACATTATGGACTGTAGCCTGTCGGGCTTTTCTGTCCATGGGATTCTCTAGGCAAGAATACTGGAATGGATTGCTGTGCTGTCCTCCAGGGGATCTTCCCGACCCAGGGATCGAACCCGCATCTCTTGTCTCCTGCACTGGCAGGCAGGTTTTTACCACTAGTGTCACTTGGGAAGCCCTTTCTATATCTATTGATTTGACTATTCTGGACTTTCAATACAAAGTGAATCATATAGTATGTGGAGTTTTGTACTTGGTTTGTTTCTCTTACTGTATTTTTTTAAGGTTTATCCATGTTGTGGCATGGACTAGTACTTCATTCCTTTTTATGCTCAGTTGTGTCCAACTTGTGATCCCATGGACTGTAGCCTGCCAAACTCCTCTGTCTATGGAGTTTTCCAGACAAGAATACCAGAGTGGGTTGCCATTTCATATTCCATCATTCCTTTTTATGGTTAAATAATATTGCAATTGTATGGATATACCATATTTTACTTATACATTCATCAGCTATAGACCTTTGAATTGTTTTCCCTCTTTAGCTCTTATAAATAATGATGCTGTGCACATTCATGGGCTAGTTTTTGTGGAGTTGGCATGTTTTTACTGCTCATGAATATATATTATACCTAATAATAGAATTGCAGAGTTGTATGGAAACTATAAAGCAGGGACATTACTTTGCCAACAAAGGTCCGTCTAGTCAAGGCTATGGTTTTTTCCTGTGGTCATGTATGGATGTGAGAGTTGGACTGTGAAGAAGGCTGAGCACTGAAGAATTGATGCTTTTAAACTGTGGTGTTGGAGAAGACTCTTGAGAGTCCCTTGGACTGCAAGGAGATCCAACCAGTCCATTCTGAAGGAGATCAGCCCTGGGATTTCTTTGGAGGGAATGATGCTGAAGTTGAAACTCCAGTACTTTGGCAACCTCATGTGAAGAGCTGACTCATTGGAAAAGACTCTGATGCTGGGAGGGATTGGGGGCAAGAGGAGAAGGGGACGACAGAGGATGAGATGGCTGGATGACATCACTCGATGGACTTGAGTCTGAGTGAACTCCGGGAGTTGGTGATGGACAGGGAGGCCTGGTGTGCTGCGATCCATGGGGTCACAAAGAGTCGGACACGACTGAGCGACTAAACTGAACTGAACTGATGGAAACTATTTAATCTTTTGAAGAACTGCTAGACCATTTTCCAAAATGACTTTACCATTTTACCTTCTGACCAGCAGTGTATGAGGGGCTCTGATTTCTCACATCTTCACCAACACTTGTTGTTATCTATCTTTTAGTTATTCTGGTGGGTATAAAGTAGTGATAAAAATCACTATTTTGCATTTTCCTGATGGCCAATGATGTTGAACATCTTACATGTGTTTATAAGCCATTTGGACACTTTTTGGGAAGAAGTGTTGTGACTCCTTTTAAAAAGCAGATTGAGAAACCTCTTTGCTTCTTTTCTCTCTCATATCCTAGTCTTGACCTTGCAAATCTTAGGTCTTAATACTCCTGTGGAAAGAACAGTAATTGTCAAATGAATTTGAAAAACAGCGTTTCTCTCCATGAACTGTTGTAGAGTAAGGTTATGCTATTAACTTCTTCCCAATGAACTGCCCACTTGGGATTTAAGGTGCCCATCACACTATGTTCTTTATGAGTTTAGAATTGGTGAAAAATTGACATAGATACTGAGGTATCAAGTGAATTTATAATTTCAATTGGCCCAGATTCCCTGGCTGCCCACTATATGAATTAAATCAGAATATCTAGGGGTGGGGCTCAATCATCATGATGTTTAAACTCTCCAAGTGAGTCCAAAGTTCAGCCAGAGCTGTAACAGTGAATTGTCCAAGGGCCATTAGAGTCACCTGATACTTTGCTGGACATATAGAATCTTGGGTTCCATCTCAGAATCTGCATGTTATAATTTTAGAAGCACTGCTCTGGAATAGTACTTCTTAAACTTAAACCATGCATAAGGACCCCCTGGAAGGCTTGTGAAAACACAGATTCCTGAGCCCTATCTCCAGTTACAGATTCAGCAGGCTTGGAAAGCAGCAGGACAGTTTACATTTCTAACAAGTTCATAGGTGCTGCTACTGCTGTAAGTGGGTCCCACAGCGTTGTAGACTTGCTGCTGCTGTTGCTGCTAAGTCGCTTCAGTCGTGTCCGACTCTGTGCGACCCCAGAGACAGCAGGCCACCAGGCTCCCCTGTCCCTGGGATTCTCCATGCAAGAACACTGGAGTGGGTTGCCATTTCCTTCTCCAGGTGTACTTCATACTGAAGAATGGGCGGGGGAGGAGCATCCACAACTCAAAAGGCTAGAAAGGCTCGGAGGCTGTGTGTGGGCAGTGATTCTTCTCCCAGTGCAGAGTTTGATGTGAGAACCTCTTCTCTGAGGGCAAGAGTGAGCGGAGTGAGAAGAGGGTTTGAGGGTTTCAGTTACTTCTGAAAAAGAAGCAGCATCGCTTCATGTGAGAAGGTAGGAACACCCAGAAGGGACAAAATGGTCCTCTACTCACACTGGTCTTCCAGGGATGAAATCTCTCCAGAGAGAGAGAGGAGTCTCAAGCCTTTGATTATACCACCTATTTTATTACACCACACATATGAGATAAAATTTCAAGTACAGCAAAAGTCTCAAAACTGCCCTGAGAGAGAAGTTTAGAAGAAATAGATTCAAGAGTGATTTTCAGTTGGTTTTCAAGTGCCCACTCTCTCTGTAGCCTGGGGTCTTCACTTGTGTTGAAAACTATAGTCTAGGTGGTATAACCCCTGTGTTCTGAGAATTGTGTGGGGTCAGAACTCCCTCTCCTCAGAGGTGCTGTGAAGCATGTGTGTGTGTTTTGTGTGAGAGAGAACTGCTAGGAAAAACTTTGACTTCCTACAAAGTTATAGCATATAGTCAGCACTGATTAATGATTACTCTAATAGGAAAACTGCTTATGGTGATATTGCCTATAACACGTGGGAACTGGTGTGGCCATGTAGTGGATTTTGCTAGTTTCGAGGCAGCAGAACAATTGCAGTGTCTTCTCTCAGTTTGAAAGTCTTCTACTCCCACACACATTATCATGAGGCTCATTATGTTTTGCCATTAACATTAATGGGATTTAATATATAGTGGAACAGAATAAACCCCTGACTTTGCAAGTAGACAGTGGTTTTGAAATCAATGTTTAGAAACCATAAAACACCTACTTGTCACAGAAGCATTTGACAAATTTCCTTAAATTCCCTAAAGATACTCACTTATGTGCTTCATTATTTCAAACCAATGATCCTTAGATCTTAGAAGAAAAGAAAATATCTGATATACATATTTTTAAAAATGTAAAAAGGGGTTGCTTTATCCATTTGAGGCTTGAGTCTTAAAGCAGGTGTTCTTTAGTACAAGCTCACCTGTTTTCAACCAAGCTTTCACTTGCTGGTTTTAATTAGAAATGTGGCTAAAATTGCACTGAAAAAAAAATGTTTTCTGGCAAAGAAAACTCTAGGAATTTAACCCCAGAAAGGGATGGAACCTTAAGGTAGCTGATGAATAAGAGAAACAGCAAATGGAGAAGCTTGGTGAGGCAAATAAGAGAATCAAAAAACTGTCAAGTTATAGAGATGAAAGATTGAGGCCAAGGGCTAAAAGGAACAGACAGGGTGAAGTTGTGACAAACACTTATTGACAACTAATGTCAAAGTAACTGGGACTGTGAAAAATAACAAGGGAAATCAAAGAGATGGAAATGTAGGTTGAAGGGGGTTGAAAGGAGATGCAGAGGATACAAGGGAATGGGACAAAGTGCTGAGAAATGTATATGAGGTTCATAACAGAGGTCAGGCCATGTCTCAGTAGAATACAATGTTACCGCCATGTTGACAAGAATAAATAAGCCACAAGGTAAGGTGATACTTCTTGTGATTAGAATATGCAAACATACATATTCTTACAATATGGTGGAAACCTGAAAGCTCGGTTGGTGAGCATAAATGTGTCTTTAAATATTTTAAGAACTGTCAAAAAGAAGAAGAATTGGGTTTACTCGGAGTGGAGCTAGTGCCAAAGGGAGTGAGTGCAGACAAATTCCTTCAGAATGAAAAATACCTAATGTATCAAAGCGGGGGCTTTCAGGCACCCTGCTGGGGCAGAGGCCAGCTTTGATGCTTCCCTGCTTTGACACCATGGTGCCTTTAAAGTGTTTGAGGTTTTTGGGGTTTAGAAATGGAATAATAATTACCTTACAGGATTGCTGTGTGATTTGAATGAAGCAGCGTTTGTAAAATGTCTGGCATAGACTTGTTTGTAATAACTGGATTTCTCATGAATGCCAGAAATGAAGTACCACACTGAAGAAGGATCTCATTTGCATGCATTGCTCTTCCCAGCTCCTGTCCTGTGTACCCTTCAGGTCTTCCCGTAAGTGTCAAACTGCTTGAGTCCCCTGTTCTGTAATAGCTTGAACTTCCCTAATGCAGTACTTTCAACAAAAACTGATTACTTAGAACCATATGTTGATAGTTTCGTAAACTCCTTGAAGAAAAGAACAGGGTTTGTTTTAGCAACTACGACATCCCTAAAATCTACCACAGTGCCTGGCACCTAGCTCTCTGATTTTAGATAGAATGGAGGAATGCTGAATTCCTGTCCATTCCAATCCAGCTTCCCTAAACATCCTCCCCTTGCCTTATAAGCCTTGCTCATTCTTATCTTCTAGTGTAACTCTGCGACTTCACTTTCACTTTTCACTTTCATGCATTGGAGAAGGAAATGGCAACCCACTCCAGTGTTCTTGCCTGGAGAATCCCAGGGATGGGGGAGCCTGGTGGGCTGCCATCTATGGGGTCGCACAGAGGCGGACAGGACTGAAGCAATTTAGCAGCAGCAGTGTAACTCTTTATGTCTTTGTTTCTCCTACCCCTAATTTAGTGCATCATTAAGTGCTTTTAACATTTGTACATATCTTAGGTTTATGCCTTATTTCCATGCTATCATCCCAGCCTAAGTAGATCCTAATTTTATATCTAGAAGACTGAAATGGCTCCTGGCTTTTTTTCTATCAGTTCATGTATCAGCATCTATCTATTACATCCATAGCTGCTAATACCTTTCCTCAAATGCAAATTTTGTTATGCTGCTGCTGCTAACTCACTTCAGTCATATCTGATTCTGCGACCCTATGGACTGCAGCCCACCAGGCTCCTCTGTCCACGGGATTCCCCAGGCAAGAATACTGGAGTGGGTTGCCATTTCCTTCTCTGAAATTTTGTTATAGACTTGTTCTGTATTTTGTAATGATACAACTATCTGATTCTTTGTGATCTTCTAAGATGAACCTATTTCCTCACTTGATAGTATTATTAAGAGTGGTATCATTTATAGAGGTGGAACATGTTTTATTTATGGTAAGTAAAAATAGAATGTTAATAACTCAGTGAGCTGAATCAAAACATTTGAAAAAAATTATAAAAAGAAAACCTCTTAAAAACTTGAAGGTTAATATTCTTGATACCACAAAAGTGAGGTGAGGCAAGCAAGAGCAGCAGTAGAAATTCCATCAATGGTGAGGGTTTGGCTGAGTGCTGAGTGTGACCTTTGTTGATGCCACACTTAGATATCTGATTAGGGGATCTCCTCTTAATGGTAATATCATTAAGAGAAGTAACATGAAGTGAACAGTAACTGGGGACAGAGCAACATGTGGTCTAATTAATGCTGGGAGGGACTGGGGGCAGGAGGAGAAGGGGATGACAGAGGATGAGATGGCTGGATGGCATCACTGACTCGATGGACGTGAGTCTGAGTGAACTCCGGGAGTTGGTGATGGACAGGGAGGCCTGGAGTGCTGCGATTCATGGGGTTGCAAAGAGTCGGACACGACTGAGCGACTGATCTGATCTGATACGTTCTGGAGAAGTGTCTGGGAGATGCTGGATCATGAAGTCTAATATTGTGAGAGTATAAATCCGCAGCTGCAGTGAGCCTGAGAATCTAAGCAGCAGGGACACTGCAGTCAGCTCTTGTCTCCTGCTGATGTGATCTCAGCATAAATGAGACAGATGTGTTTATAGCTACCTTGCTTCACGTGTGCTGAAGGATATATTTCTGCAGGAGAAGAAAACCTTATGTGTAATTGAGTCCCACTGTAGCTTTTTAGATATTCACCCGATGCTTCTGTACCTTCACATGTTCCTCCTGAGCCCCAAATACTTTACCTCCCTTTCCTGATCCACTTTCCTAGTTAAAAAACCCTACTTCCAAAGATTCACTCAGAACATAAGACACTGCCAGGAAATCATTCCTGATTAAATCTTCCTACATTTCATGCTTCTTCTCAACACCATGTCATGCCATTTTGTCTCCTGTGATCTGTGCTTGCTAATCTGTCTTTTGGACTTACTTTATGTACATAATGCCTTGTAATCTTAACTTGATTTACCGTCCTGAGGCGTAGGAAATTTCCTGATTATTTTTCATGGTATCAAAAGCCATAATTGGATCATGTTTGTTTCCTCCATAAATGTTGACTTGTCTGGGTTACACTTGTTACAACAGCCACTTTCACCTGTATGGGGTGTGTCATTTCAGTTTGGAGTACTATACCAGATATTTGGAAAATAAGTCTTGGAAAAATAGACTGTTTTGCTTCAGGGAGTCCTGTATGCTTCAAGCCAAAATTCTTGTTTGCCAGGTGAGGAAAGTCAGGACAGAGCTGATGCGCTTGTTCAAGGTCGTTCAGAATAGAAACTTGACCAGGGTTCCAGACACCCAGGCAGGGCTCTTTTTGCTAGAGAGTGCTCTTTCACTGATAAGGTTCTGGTGCAGCTGCGTTGTCTGGCAATTAACTCTGCCAGGTCAAATCTGAGCATGTTCCATAGCAAGCACTGCGTGATACAAAAGGAGACGGAATTCGACCAGTATAGGCTGAAATTAAACTGAAAGGAATATGGCATGGCTATTTAAAAGTGTTTAATTTTATAAACCCCAGCAGATCAAAGTAATTATAGAGCAATAAAAGATGAGTAAAAGCCTCCGATGGACGCAAGGAAGAGATAAAGCTAGACTTTTCAGAACAGCCACTGTTCTTCCTACAAAACATTTTCTGGTTTTGTTGTCTATTGTCTAGTTCTTATTAAACTGGCTGGGTTGCAAACAAAGCCGTGTTAATATAATGTGGATGCAATTTATTCATGAGTACATCTGTCCTTTCACAAGGAAAAATGCATCTATTTAAACAATACCGATGTTATCCTAAAATTTGAAAGTTTTATGCTTATGTAAGTGTGTTAAATTATCCTTATAACATATTGAGAAGCTGGACTTTTAATCAATTTATGTTTATTTATAAATTTGTAAGTTTTCTCCAATTAGAATATACACTGCTGCTGCTGCTAAGTTGCTTCAGTCATGTCCGACTCTGTGCGACCCCATAGATGGCAGCCCACCAGGCTCCCCCGTCCCTGGGATTCTCCAGGCAAGAACACTGGAGTGGGTTGCCATTTCCTTCTCCAATGGATGAAAGTGAAAAGTGAAAGTGATGGAGAACTAGATTTCAAATTAATGATAGGAAAGTTTATTTTAGCTTTTATTTTCTTAAGTTTGCTAGTAGTACTACCTTTGAGGAGAAGACTTTCTTATAATGAAGAAAATCAGAATATTGCTTATTTTAAACTCTTTTCTGGATCATCACCTTCCTAGAAATTCTTAAAATAATCTTAAATACTTTCTAGCTTTTGGTAGTATGAGTGTGTGGGGAATGTGGACATCGATGTTGATGTGATCACTAGGTACTCAGTGCAAGGACTGGACGAAAGGAAGGCAGGGGTTAGGGCTGGTTTATAAACCAAGGCTTCCTTCCCCTGGCTCAAAGTTGAGCTCTGGGATGAGAGTAGGGGGTGGCTCCTATTTGACTTTGCCTTTAGGTAAGTCAATGGGTCAGTTTTGATGAATGTAAATGTTTTGCCTTTGCTTTTAATAAAGCTGTGGGGAAACAAAAGTATATTAATATAGATATAAATATTTATAACTCTTAGGAAGAAAGACAAGTTAAAACAGGCTATAAATAGTAATATAGTAACAGTTTAGGACTTTTTAAAATTAAGCAATCACTATTGCTCCCTTTTTACTGTACAAACCTCTAATTTCCTTTTCTCCTTCTTGAAAGATACAGAAAAGTTTACCTTGCATAATCATCACCCCTTCCATCCTGTCTGTAATTTATAATGTATATATATAAAGTTTTGTATATGTTTAAATGTATTGTATATAAGTAAACTTTTGATACACATATACATATATTTTTTTCTGAAAGAGAAAATGTGTTGCAAGCTGAGTCCTCTCTGAGATGCTCTTGCTCTTTGAAAGAATTGACGGTGCATCAGTGAGGGATCAGTGAAGAAATGATGCACCTCTTAAGTAGGAAGTGATTTAATACAGAGAACTAGATGTTAACAAAAAGTAGACAGTATGTTCCAGGAATGAGCTCCTAGGAGAACTTTTACCTTTAAGACCTGCACTTGTATTGTGGTTTCAAGACACATTCTGTAGCTGCAATCCAGGGTTTGGAGGCCAGCACTGATGGGAAGTGCTGCAGCTACAACAGCTTCTATCTCCTGTAAGGGAGAAGGGATACTGGTGAACTGGACAGAAAAATCCATTTCTAAACGTTTGCTTCCTGATAAAAGAGTGGAAGGGGAAGGCAGAGAACTCATGTCTCACTTCTCCCCTCCAAATTTCACATATCCTAACTTACACTGAGAAAGTAGCTTCAAGAGAATGAAGGAAGTGCAATTGCCACCTCTCCAGCCAAGGGAAAGGAAGAATACCAGTTCACATCATCTACCACATAGAGATGCCATTAAATGCCCCAGTGAAGGAGGGTTGTGTGATCGCACTTTGATCCTCCATCCTCCTCTGGGATACTCTGATGCATGTGCAGAAGTTACACTGGAATTGGTGTATTTTTTGTTCCCTTGAAATCAAAGAGGTATAATCTTAAAAAAAAATGAAAGAATGAAATAAATTATTTCATATACACTCTGATTTTTATACACTTAAAATTTTTTCACAAAATGCTTTCTAATCAAAACACTGATAAAAGGAAAAAATGATTGGAGAAGGAGATAGCAACTAAATTTATTCCTGTGAGTCTGAATCATTCATTGAAGTTGAGAATTTTAGAGTAGATGGGTTATCTGAAGGTGAAAGTTGAGTAGAACTCACATGTTAATGTATAACTTCTTTCACTGCTACCCTAGAGTAAAAAGTATCACTTGGAAAGAGTATCATATATGAATGCTTCTCAGACTATTAATGAAGATGAAATATAACATTTCATCTCTGTAGCAAAGCAACTTTATGGTTTATCTGAAAAATATCTTCTTTGATCAGTGAAGCATCTTAATTATTTCTGGTGTAGGAAGCCCTGCTAGAAGGATTGATGTTTGTGAATAAGGGAGCCCTAACAAACTTGTGATAAAGAGCAATAATTCTGAGAGAAGACAACGTTGTGGGTGGCATAGAATAAAAACAGAAATTTGTTAAGTTTCAGGAGGACCACTAATTAGAGCCTCTTAGAAAGTTTGTACTTTTAATGAGTGATATTGTGTTTCTGGTGACAAGAAGGAAAAACACCAATACAGTATACTAACGCATATATATGGAATTTAGAAACATGGTAACGATAACCCTGTATATGAGACAGCAAAAGAGACACTGATGTATAGAACAGGCTTATGGACTCTGTGGGAGAGGGAGAGGGTGGGAAGATTTGGGAGAATGGCATTGAAACATGTGAAATGTCATGTATGAAACGAGATGCCAGTCCAGGTTCAATGCACGATATTGGATGCTTGGGGCTGGTGCACTGGGACGACCCAGAGGGATGGTATGGGGAGGGAGGAGGGAAGAGGGTTCAGGATGGGGAACACATGTATACCTGTGGTGGATTCATTTTGATATTTGGCAAAATTAATACAATTATGTAAGGTTTAAAAATAAAAAATTAAAAATAATAATAACAAAACAAAACAAAAAACACAAAGTGTTTTAAGGTGTAAAAAATTTCAAATTACATTAAAATAAAATTTTAATAGCATTTTTTTGTGTATTTTAATCTCAACTTTTTTCCTGGGTATAAATCTCTGAATATTAATTGACCATGTAACTCAGTAGACTGCTATATGAATTAGAGCATTAAAAAAGAAAATCCTTTTTTAATGGCAATGGCACCCCACTCCAGTACTTTTCCCTGGAAAATCCCATGGATGGAGCAGCCTGGTAGGCTGCAGTCCATGGGGTTGCTAGAGTTGGACACGACTGAGCAACTTCACTTTCACTTTTCACTTTGATGCATTGGAGAAGGAAATGGCAACCCACTCCAGTGTTCTTGCCTGGAGAATCCCAGGGACGGGGGAGCCTGGTGGGCTGCCGTCTCTGGGGTCACACAGAGTCGGACACGACTGAAGCGACTTAGCAATTAGCGAGATATATATATATATACATACACACACACACACACACACACATATATATATATACACATATACATATATGAATCTTTAAGCCTTATTTCCAACCTTCAACCAAATGAATTCTTGTAAATATTAAAACATTTTAGTCCATGGCATCATCTCCAATTATGTTCTCCTCAATTATATACCTTTGACACTACTTGACCGTCTCTCTGCATCTGTCTACCATGATGGAGATAAACGGATGGTCACTCTTGAACAGTCAGTAATGTTTTAATTGAAGCACTTGCCCTGTTAATCTAGCTCCAATGTCCCATTATAGGGTAGAATGAATGTTCTCGCATAGCAGTTATCCAAGTCATGATTTTGTTTCCTTATAATCATTTGCAATTGTGTTTGAAATACACCATAACGCAATTTTCTCAATTTAATATGAACTAGTTTTAGTGGTGCAAAAGTTTGATTACAATTTTTATTTTATCCCTTAGTGTAAGATGGGCATCCATGTTTAATCATATTCACAGATTATCCCAATGAATACAAATATGCTACATTATCTTTAAATAAATGAATGTCAGTATGTTCCAAGGTAACCAAAGTAATTGCATATTGATAGCTGTTATTATTGTAAGTCATGGTCTTTAAGAGAAAATGCACTTGTATTTTTTAAAAAGGGGCAATACTGTAGTCTATTTTAAGATGATAATCTTCTGTTTCAAGTACAGACATAATATCACTCTAATATAGCTGGAAGACCCTACGAATAGATAAAAATGCAAAATATAAACCTGAGAATAACAATATGTTGTCTTCTTTTGAAACTGAATGAATGTTATGAACATCTTAGCAGAGCTAATATGAAATTTCCATTATCTGTGACAGATGCTTAGAACTTGCATCCACTCTCCAGCCAAAGCAGATAACAAGAGCTAAAGCCATTATCCTGCACTTTTTTGTAACTAGATATTTTCAGATTTTGTATGGAGGCTTATTGTAGTGTGCAAAATGCTCCAGGAAAAAGCATTGTCCCCTTTTCTAAAGAGGATAAAAATTTCATGGAATGGATGGGGGTGAATAACAGAGCACTTGTTTTCTGTGGTCTGAATTTTTATCAAATGAGTGGGTTGTCATCTGGATCACCATGTGGCACAGTTCCAGGGGGTGTCACTTAAATTCTATCGTATATAGTTAAGGCCCTCATCACCTTGTGCTCTGTGCATCATTGTGGCCACTCAAGGTCCCTGTGGGTGTCACCATCTCGGAAACATTCTCAAGGGCAAGCCCTGGCCAGGAAGACACTCTTAGATGAGATGATGAAAAAAGTGTTCCTAGTGTGAACTGTACTGAAAGAATGAGTACTTTGTTTTGTGGGGGTGTAGTGTATAATCTTCTCAAAATGAAGTATTTCATTATAATTGAGTACTGATCCTAAATATAAGAACCAAATTTTAATCTCAAGTTTACTACCAGTTTCAGTTCAGTCACTCAGTCATGTCCAGCTGAGTGATACTAGATGGGTTAGTACATATCTTGGTTTTACTAGTTGCCTCTATAAAGTGTGGAATTTGATTCCATTAAGGATTTGCAAATGTTCTATTATAGTGGAACCCCTAAGCAAGATTCAGCTGGAAAACAATTAGATTGCCTGATTGAATTTCCTTTTGGTAAATTCTGGAATCTGAAAGAGAACTTCAACCCCTGTTCTCCTCAGTAAGTATGAAAAGGGATCAGTTGATGAACCGCCAAAGTGATATTTTTTCTTCATACTCAGATTATATATGAAGTACCATCTCATACCTGTTTTGTACTTATTTTCATACCTATTTTGTACTTATTTTCAGAATATATATTAGATGTCATATTCTAAGAATTTTGAAGGACTCCTAAAGTTACTATTTCAAAGAGGCCTTGGAGTTGAATCTATTTTAAATTGAGTTTTGTCCACTCACTTGCTAGCTGTTAATCCTTGGGCAAGTTAAACTTTCTTAATTTGTATATAGTGAAAAGATAATCCATATACTCATATATTTGGGAGAATTGAATAAGATAATACATGCAAAATGTTTAGTAGAATTTTTGGCCCAAATTATGGCTCTTATTATATGCAAAAATTATGGGGAGAATATGTGTCTGTTTGGAAAAAGGATCATGAAAGAAAGGGATGACTTTTATATTTTTAGGATAAGAGCTCTAGCTTCTTAAGCCTGAACCAACTTCCTTTCCCCAGGTGGGGCTTTACAGGAATGGAGCTTCCTTTGGGATGGAGTCAGTCTTATCAGAGTACTCATGTAGGAACAAAGAGGATACGTATTAACTTGGAATAAAGATGCTCCAAAGGATAAAGTGGGGGAAGGTGAAAACATTTAAATTTAACCCGTCTTCTTCCTCCCATTGGGTAGATAACTCGTGAGTATTTGCTGTTTTGCTAGTAGTGTTCTAAGTGCTTTACATGGATTATTTCATCTGATCCTGGCAACCCTATGATGTAGGTATCACTATACCTATTTGTAGAAATAGTTGAGGTGACACCAGAGCCCAGACTACTTAGTACCATACTCTAGTGCCTTTTGTATTTGAGATCTTCTTCCATTTTGGAGGGAGAATAAAAGGTGAGAGAGAGAGAAGAAAAACTTGAGGTTTCCCATTGGGCTTTTATTTTTTAACTTATTTTTAGTTGGAGGATAATTGATTTACAATGTTGTGTTGGTTTCTGCCATACAGCTGAATCAGCTGTAAGTATACATATATCCCCTCCCTCTTGAACCTCCCTCCTACCCACCCCATCCACCCCTTGAGGTTGTCACAGAGCACGGGTTGGGTTCCCCGTGTTGTAGAGCAACTTCTCACAGGCTATCTATTTGACATATGATAATGTATATGTTTCAGTGTTACTTTCTCAATTCGTCCCACGCTCTTCTTCCCCCACTGTGTCCACAAATCTTTATGTTCTCTATGTCTGCATCTCTATTCCTGCCCTGCAAATAGGTTCATCAGTACCATCTTTCTAGATTCCATGTATATGCATTAATATGATATTTGTTTTTCTGACTTACTTCACTCTATTGACTTCATTCTATAACAGGCTCTGGGTTCACCCACCTCAGTTCAACCAACACATTCATTCCTTTTTATGGCTGAGTAATACTTAATTGTGTATATGTACCACAAATTCTTTATCCATTCATCTCTTGATGGACATCTAGGTTTCTTTCATGTCCTGGCTATTGTAAATAGTGCTGCAAAGAACACTGGGGTATGTATGTCTCTTAATTATGAGCTTTAATATATATAGGGAAAATATTAATATATCACCTATGTTCCAAAATGAATATATCTATGATAGTGTGGTAAATTTGAACTGTTTACAGTAGTACTAATATCTATTAGAAATTTATGATGAGTAGTATATACTTGCTTGTTTTCTTGATTTTGGACTTGACTATGTGATATGATTTTGCCAATGGCATGATGATGGATGTAACATGTAAAATGTTTGGAATTTCAGTTGAGTTTCCGTTTATACCCCTATGTTCATGGATAAGGAAATGGCAACCCACTCTAGTACTCTTGCCTAGGGAATCCCATGGATGGAGGAGCCTGGTAGGCTACAGTCCATGGGGTCGCAAAGAGTCGGACACGACTTCACTTTCACTTTCATCACAAGAGGAATTTGCCTTGGATAGTTGTTGCTGGAACACATCTGAACACAACCTGCAACCAAAAGCAAATCCCAGCGAGTCCTAGCCTACACAGTTTATTGTGATCCACAAAGTCAAAGGCTTTGGCATAGTCAATAAAGCAGAAATAGATGTTTTTCTGGAACTCTCTTGCTTTTTTCATGATCCAACAGATGTTGGCAATTTGATCTCTGGTTCCTCTGCCTTTTCTAAAACCAGCTTGAACATCAGGAAGTTCACGGTTCACGTATTGCTGAAGCCTGGCTTGGAGAATTTTGAGCATTACTTTACTAGCATGTGAGATGAGTGCAATTGTGCGGTACTTTGAGCATTCTTTGGTATTGCCTTTCTTTGGGATTGGAATGAAAACTGACCTTTTCCAGTCCTGTGGCCACTGCTGAGTTTTCCAAATTTGCTGGCATATTAAGTGCAGCACTTTCACAGCATCATCTTGCAGGATTTGAAATAGCTCAACTGGAATTCCATCACCTCCACTAGCTTTTTTCCTAGTGACGCTCTCTAAGGCCCACTTGACTTCACATTCCAGGATGTCTGGCTCTAGGTCAGTGATCACACCATCGTGATTATCTGGGTCGTGAAGATCTTTTTTGTACAGTTCTTCTGTCTATTCTTGCCACCTCTTCTTAATATCTTCTGCTTCTGTTAGGTCCACACCATTTCTGTCCTTTATTGAACCCATCTTTGCATGAAATATTCCCTTGGTATCTTTAATTTTCTTGAAGAGATTTCTAGTCTTTCCCATTCTGTTGTTTTCCTCTATTTTTTTGCATTGATTGCTGAGGAAGGCTTTCTTATCTCTTCTTGCTATTCTTTGGAACTCTGCATTCAGATGCTTTTATCTTTCCTTTTCTCCTTTGCTTTTTGCTTCTCTTCTTTTCACAGGTATTTGTAAGGCCTCCCCAGACAGCCATTTTGCTTTTTTGCATTTCTTTTCCATGGGGATGGTCTTGATCCCTGTCTCCTGTACAATGTCACGAACCTCATTCAATAGTTCATCAGGCACTCTATCTATCAGATCTAGGCCCTTACATCTATTTCTCACTTCCACTGTATAATCATAAGGGATTTGATTTAGGTCTTACCTGAATGGTCTAGTGGTTTTCCCTACTTTCTTCCATTTAAGTCTGAATTTGGCAATAAGGAGTTCATGATCTGAGCCACAGTCAGCTCCTGGTCTTGTTTTTGTTGACTGTATAGAGCTTCTCCATCTTTGGCTGCAAAGAATATAATCAGTCTGATTTCAGTGTTGACCATCTGGTGATGTCCATGTGTAGAGTCTTCTCTTGTGTTGTTGGAAGAAGGTGTTTGCTATGATCAGTGCATTCTCTTGGCAAAACTCTATTAGTCTTTGCCCTGCTTCATTCCTTATTCCAAGGCCAAATTTGCCTGTTACTCCTTGACTTCCTACTTTTGCATTCCAGTCCCATATAATGAAAAGGACATCTTTTTTGGGTGTTAGTTCTAAAAGGTCTTACAGGTCTTCATGCTGCTGCTACTGCTAAGTCGCTTCAGTCGTGTCCAACTCCGTGCGACCTCATAGACGGCAGCCACCAGGCTCCCCCGTCCCTGGGATTCTCCAGGCAAGAACACTGGAGTGGGTTGCCATTTCCTTCTCCAATGCGTGAAAGTGAAAAGTGAAAGCGAAGTTGCTCAGTCGTGCCAGACTCTTAGCGACCCCATGGATTGCAGCATACCAGGCTCCTCCATCCATGGGATTTTCCAGGCAAGAATACTGGAGTGGGTTGCCATTGCCTTCTCTGGTAGGTCTTCATAGAACCATTCAATTTCAGCTTCTTCAGCATTACTGGTTGGGACATAGACTTGGATTACTGTGATATTGAATGGTTTGCCTTGGGAACGAACAGAGATCATTCTGTCATTTTTGAGACTGCATCCAAGTACTGCATTTCAGACTCTTTTGTTGACCACGATGGCTACTCCATTTCTTCTAAGGGATTCCTGCCTGCAGTAGTAAATATAATGGTCATCTGAGTTAAATTCACCCTTTCCAGTCCATTTTAGTTTGCTAATTCCTAGAATGTCTACACAAGCCAAACACCAGCAGATCTGGGTTTATGAAATTAAACACTGTATGCCATTGAGGTTTGTTTGGTTGTTAGGCAGGATAATTAATAGTTGAGTGTAATTTGTAGCTATTACTGTGCTCTCATTAAATAATAAAATCCTTTTTCAAAATATAATGTGAAAATTCAGCTTTTTGCTCCAAAGTTATACCACTAAAGCATTTACTCAGCTTAAAAACAATTTGTGTTTACCTCCTAATTCAGTTCAGTCACTCAGTCGTGCCTGACTCTTTGTGACCCCATGAATCGCAGCACGTCAGGCCTCCCTGTCCATCACCAACTCCCAGAGTTCACTCAGACTCACGTCCATTGAGTCAGTGATGCCATCCAGCCATCTCATCCTCTGTTGTCCCCGTCTCCTCCTGCCCCCAATCCCTCCCAGCATCAGAGTCTTTTCCAATGAGTCAACTCTTTTCATGAGGTGGCCAAAGTACTGGAGTTTCAGCCTTAGCATCATTCTTTCCAAAGAAATCCCAGGGCTGATCTCCTTCAAAATGGACTGGTTGGATCTCCTTGCAGTCCAAGGGACTCTCAAGAGTCTTCTCCAACACCACAGTTCAAAAGCATCAATTCTTTGGCGCTCACCTTTCTTCATAGTCCAACTCTCACATCCATACATGACCACTGGAAAAACCATAGCCTTGACTAGATGAACCTTTGTTGGCAAAGTAATGTCTCTGCTTTTCAATATGCTATCTAGGTTAGTCATAACTTTTCTTCCAAGGAGTAAGTGTCTTTTAATTTCATGGCTGCAGTCACCATCTGCAGTGATTTTGGTGCCACCAAAAATAAAGTCTGACACTGTTTCCACTGTTTCCCCATCTATTTCCCATGAAGTGATGTGACCAGATGCCATGATCTTCATTTTCTGAATGTTGAGAAAGCCAACTTTTTCACTCTCCTCTTTCACTTTCATCAAGAGGCTTTTGAGTTCCTCTTCACTTTTTGCCATAAGGATGGTGTCAACTGCATATCTGAGGTTATTGATATTTCTCCTGGCAATCTTGATTCCAGCTTGTGCTTCTTCCAGCCCGGTGTTTCTCATGATGTACTCTGCATATAAGTTAAATAAGCAGGTGACAATATACAGCCTTGATGTACTCCTTTTCCTATTTGGAACCAGTCTGTTGTTTCATGTCCAATTCTAACTGTTGCTTTCTGACCTGCATATAGGTTTCTCAAGAGGCAGGTCAAATTAGACAGTGTAAAACTGTCTAATTTGAAAAAATGTAGGTTATGAAAAATAAAGATTTAGGCACTGAAAAAAAAAAAAGGCAGGTCAGGTGGTCTGGTATTCCCATCTCTTGAATTTTCCACAGTTTATTGTGATCCACAGAGTCAAAGGCTTTTGCATAGTCAATAAAGCAGACATAGATGTTTTTCTGGAACTCTCTTGCTTTTTCCATGATCCAGCCGATGTTGGCAATTTGATCTCTGGTTCCTCTGCCTTTTCTAAAACCAGCTTGAACATCAGGAAGTTCACGGTTCACGTATTGCTGAAGCCTGGCTTGGAGAATTTTGAGCATTACTTTACTAGCGTGTGAGTTGAGTGCAATTGTGTGGTAGTTTGAGCATTCTTTCACATTGTCTTCCTTTGGGATTGGAATGAAAACTGACCTGTGGCCACTGCTAAGTTTTCCAAATTTGCTGGCATATTGAGTGCAGCACTTTCACAGCATCATCTTGCAGGATTTGAAATAGCTCAACTGGAATTTCATCACCTCCACTAGCTTTTTTCCTAGGATGCTTTCTAAGGCCCACTTGACTTCACATTCCAGGATGTCTGGCTCTAGGTCAGTGATCACACCATCGTGATTATCTGGGTCGTGAAGATCTTTTTTGTACAGTTCTTCTGTCTATTCTTGCCACCTCTTCTTAATATCTTCTGCTTCTGTTAGGTCCACACCATTTCTGTCCTTTATCGAGCCCATCTTTGCATGAAATGTTCCTTTGGTATGTCTAATTCTTTTGAAGAGATTTCTAGTCTTTCCCATTCTATTGTTTTCCTCTATTTCTTTGCATTGATTTCTGAGGAAGGCTTTCTTGTCTCTTCGTGGTATTCTTTGGAACTCTGCATTCAGATGCTTTTATCTTTCCTTTTCTCCTTTGCTTTTCACTTCTCTTCTTTTCACAGCTATTTGTAAGGCCTCCTCAACAGCATTTTGGTTTTTTGCATTTCTTTTCCATGGGGATGGTCTTGATCCCTGTCTCCTGTACAATGTCATGAACCTCCGTCCATAGTTATCAGGTACTCTATCTATCAGATCTAGTCCCTTAAATCTATTTCTCACTTCCACTGTATAATCATAAGGGATTTGATTTAAGTCTAGTGGTTTTCCACAGGACCACTGACAGAAAGTGGTCCACTGGAGTAGGGAATGGCAAACCACTTCAGTTCTTGCCTTGAGAACCCCATGAACAGTATGAAAAGGCTAAATGATAGGATACTGAAAGAGGAACTTCCCAGGTCAATAGGTGCCTAGTATGCTACTGGAGATCAGTGGTGAAATAACTCCAGAAAGAATGAAGGGATGGAGTCAAAGCAAAAACAATACCCAGTTGTGGATGTGACTGGTGATTGAAGCAAGGTCCAATGTTGTAAAGAGCAATATTGCATAGGAACCTGGAATGTCAGGTCTATGAATCAAGGCAAATTGGAACTGGTGAAACAGGAGATGGCAAGAGTGAACGTCGACATTCTAGGAATCAGCGAACTCAAATGGACTGGAATGGGTGAATTTAACTCAGATGACCATTATATCTACTACTGTGGGCAGGGATCCCTTAGAAGAAATGGAGTAGCCATCATGGTCAACAAAAGAGTCCGAAATGCAGTACTTGGATGCAATCTCAAAAACGACAGAATGATCTCTGTTTTTTTCCAAGGCAAACCATTCAATATCACAGTAATCCAAGTCTATGCCCCAACCAGTAACGCTGAAGAAGCTGAAGTTGAACGGTTCTATGAAGACCTACAAGACCTTTTAGAACTAACACCCAAAAAAGATGTCCTTTTCATTATATGGGACTGGAATGCAAAAGTAGGAAGTCAAGAAACACCTGGAGTAATAGGCAAATCTGGCCTTGGAATATGGAATGAAGCAGGGCAAAGATTAATAGAGTTTTGCCAAGAAAATGCACTGGTCATAGCAAACACTCTCTTCCAACAACACAAGAGAAGACTCTACATATGGACATCACCAGATGGTAGACACCAAAATCAGATTGATTATATTCTTTGCAGCCAAAGATGGAGAAGCTCTATACAGTCAACAAAAGCAAGACCAGGAGCTGACTGTGGCTCAGATCATGAACTTCCTAATTACTTATTTCTAATTTGAGAATGAATGGGAAATTGGGATGATGAAAAAGTAGGGGTCAATTTGTGACACTTGAGAAGGCATAACCAATGTATATATGATATTAAAATAGCAAGCAAATAACAGTGAAAGGATAAATATCTGTTAAATATCTATTTATGTTAAATAAATATCTATTAAATAATAGACTTAAATTGAGTGGTTCAGAAATAAGTTGGTGGGAATTGTTGAAAATTTGTATTTTCAATTGCTGTTTATTGAGCACTTCTCTAAATTTTGCTTTACAGAAGTTTACTCCCTAGAGAATCTGAGTTTGTATATCCTTTGACTTTTTGTTACCAAGTGTGAAAGTTAAAAATCTGTCTTGAAATTAGAGAATTCAGTGGAGGATTATGATCACCACACTTTATGTTCATTCCCACAACAGTAATTTATGTATTTGTTTGAAAAAAATGTCACTTAAAGTTCAAGTTGCTTCACATCTCAGACTTCTTAGGGTTAGGTGTGTATGGAGTGCTGGTGACAGGTGTGTTAATAGCATCTTTTATGGTGTGTGTGTGTGGTGGTGGTCTTTTATGCTTAGAGACTGGTGGGAAGATGGAGGAAAAAAAAAAAAACTTCAAAAATTCTTTGTGTGTAGGCAGACACTGTGGAGGAGGGCTAAACTGGCCTGCATAAAAATGTGGGTGAATTTGGGTCAAGGTGTCTTTAGTAAGGGCAAGTTAAATAAGACAGGTGTCAGAGTAACCAAACATTTTGAGGTCTAAGGATGTCTAGTATTAACATTTTTGTGTGTCTCTTATGTAAAATGCTAAACCTTTAGTAAAGTCTGCAACTAATAGAAATGACACTCTAATAATTTTGGGGAGGAGTGGGGAGAATGGTGATTAAGAATAAGCTAAGGTCTATACTGTCTGAATAAGAGAAGAGTAGAAAAAAGATACCTGTGGGCGGTGATATGAGAGATTTAAAGTTTACTGGAAACATTACCTACCTATGAGGCACTGATTCGTAGCTGAAGTTGGATTCACCTGGGAGCATTAAAAAAATATCATGCTTTTGTCCTGCCCCTAGATCTTCTAATATAATAAGTCTGGGTTGTGGGAATGTTTAAAAAGCTCCTTGACATGATTTGAGTTTGTATCTAAATTTGACTATCTCTACTCCTTTCTGTAGCAAAAGTCTCTACCTGGCTATACACTAAAATCATCTGTGAGTAACAAATACCAACTGTGGTAGCATTCCTTCTTAGAGATTTTTATTTAAATACTCTGGGATGGAGGCTAGCTATCACATTTTCAAAGCTTCCCAGGTTATTGTCACGTACAACCCAGAGTACAATCAGATGTGATCCTCAGAACATTGGAGTGGCTCTATCAAGAATCAAGGGGTGCTCCAGTGAGAAAGGGTGGTTGGAGGAATAGAAGGAGGGAGATATAGACATAGGGCCATTTTTAGGAAGATAAAACCTTTATTCCAGTCTGGTTATAAGGTTAGAACCCACATATCCAAAAATCTATGGATGCTTACAGAGCAACAAGGAAGCAACAAGCTATACCACACCTCATCTGAATTCGTGGATGTTATGAGCCCAGGGTGACCCTCAATTGCACTGATCATATGAGAATGAGCCTTTGGAAATAATTCCCATAGTTCAGGGCTATTGTGTTGCCAGACTTTGTAAATAAATATACAAGGTACTAAATTAGAGTTTCAGATAAATACTTTTCAGTATGTGTATGTCCTGGGCAATTGAGGGATAGTGAAGGACAGGGAAGCGTGGTGTGTTGCAGTCCATGGCATCGCAAAGAGTTGGACATGACTTAGTGACTGAACAACAGGTGTCCTGGGCAATTGACGTGTATTTCCACTAATTTCTATGAAATTCAAATTTAACTCTGTGCCCTGTATTTTATCAGGAAACCCTGGGATTAAAGAGTTTGAGTTTGATATTTAAACCTTAAAGGATAATGGGATCTAGGTGCTGACCCAGAATGGGTCGAGAAAGCACCTACTGTATGTAGGAGAACATGTTAAATTCTGTGGAAGTGTCTTATTAAAAATTTTTCCCGTGGGCTTTCAGGAATTTAGGATATACTAATACAATAACAAGTGTAAGCAGTGAACCTTCCCAAGAGTTCTAACCTACTATTTATCTTAACATTTTAAATCGCATGGTTCTGTGTCAACACAAGAGTACCAAAAATATAAAAACATGTGTGGAAGATTATTTTAATAATTTTTTAACTTTGCAAATTACATTTGTTCCCCCCATCCCCAATACATATTCAATTTGTAGAAAAAGATTTTGGTCTTCCTTAAAAGGCAAAACAGAATTACAGTCCCTATCCTCAGCTTAACTCAATAACAGTCAAGCTAAGCTTATTGCTCTTCATCGTTCATGGGACCTTTCACCTCAACTGTGTAGAAATTCATAGATTGAATAAAGGCATTCAGTTAGTGAACATAAGAGATAGTCACTGATTAGAAGAGAACAGTGTTGAAGATTTAGTCTTGGACGTGTTTAAAAAACACGCCTTAAAACTTCTAAAACATTGAAAAATTAGTTCCTCTGAACTCTATCAGGAATATAATTGCAAAATATTTGTATATGTATTTTTAAATTTGAATATTATATTGCATATATTTCTTATAACTGAAATGATTCTCTTTAGAAAGTAAAATGGGTTATAAAGATTCAGTTCAGTTCAGTTGCTCAGTCATGTCCTACTCTGTGCAACCCCATGAGCTACATATGTCAAAATTCATTGATACTGAGGACTAAATGGCAATAAAATATTATTGATTAGTCCATCCGAAGTCATTTAACATTTGATATTTATACACCAGTCCAATGTTTAATTAGAACTGCTGAAAATATGAAAGGAGAAAAAAAAAAAAACCTGGACTGTATATATGTTTAGAAATCTGGGTAGGAAATTGCAAATCTTGGGAACACTGGTGGTGGTTTTATTTCTTCTAATTGAAGGTCAGGACTTTGGAAGATAAAGAAGGAACTGAGAAGTGAACAGCTGGCTCTGTAGATGGTGTTGAACAGAATTTAGTTTTCTGGACCATGATGCATGGTACTAAACTAATGCTCCTGGCAAAAGAAAAAGTACATCTAATGAAGAGTGGGAAGAACAAGCTTGGCAAAAGATTTGCTGACCGGAAAAAGAAGGCATTGATATATGAGTAGGGTAGAAAACCAGATCAAACAAGCTGTTAAATTGTACCCTATGGAGGGAAATAAGCTGACTTAGGAAAAGTAAAAATAATGAAAGAGGAGTAGTAAATCAAGAGAAGGTAACAGGAAAGAAGATAAAGGAGAAATATTTCTCCTGGTGGTTTCACGTATTTACATCTGTATTCAGATAATATAGGTAATGATAATATTTAAAAACAAGTATTATTTGAAATTTTTCCTTATGACTTAATGAAGATGAGAACTTTGGCTGAGTAAAGCTATTTGACCCTGAGATTCCAGTTCTTACTGCTTCTACCAAAAAATCTATAGAACACAAAGGAACGTAAGGAAGAGTCTGATGAATTGGCCAGTAAATTCCCTGGTAGGAGACTCCAGAAAGGGCTGGTAGTGATTCTTCATTGAACAATTAAAAGTACTGTAGTAAAAAAAATTGGCAATTTTCAAAGGAATGTTTTGGTTTCTCCCTTTTCCCTTCCACTTAGGCTGTGATGTATTTACAACAAATTTCAAAAAACCCAGAGTATGTAGAACTCCAGATCCCTGTGATAGATAATGTAGAGAAGAAGTTGATGATGACTGATGCAATAGTGGAAGACGTGGTGGTGGAAATGGACAGATACGGAATTAGGCAATTTCAGCTTTTATAGATCTCTTATGGCCTGCTGTGGGCTTGGTAGATGTCAAAATCTAGCATGGGAAATTTAAGACTTCCCCCCCCCATAGCTGAGTTTAATTTCTATTCTGAATTTCTTGCTCTCAATACTAGAAAAATTGGTCTGCTCTTATCCAGGTAGATATTCACTCCACAATAATGATTTCTTAGTCTTTTGGGGTGGAAACTACAGCAAAGTCAGTGATCAGTCATTTAAGATTTAAAACTCTGTCACTTCAGGATTTACGGAACCCTGTTCACCTACCTCTGGCCTTGCAGTTGTTTTGCAGGTGCTTGGAATTACCTATTTCTGCAGTGTCAGTGGGAGGCAGAGATAGCCTCTTTGGCCCTTTCCTTCCTCTTTCTGATATGCACAGTCCAGTCATGATCTTCACTTTTCAGTATCCATCTCTACATTTGCATGGATGGCCAACCACTTCAGTGCCAGTCTATAATGCCTGTCCCGCTTGCTAGCTTTCTCTGTGTTAACGTTCTTATATACTTGAAGGCATGGGTCAGGTTAAGCGGATCTCCTGTGCTTTTCTTGGGATTTTAGGCTCATGGCCATCAAAACTTCTCTACTTCTGTTACATTTCATTTATCTCTATTTTTCTTTGCAGGTGCCATTTTGGTTGGGGTAGGGGAACATGAATGGATTTTCTTGAAGATCTCTAGTCACACAATTTTCTACTCTTGGGTGTCCAAATTTAAGAGTTCCCATCTCACTCACAATCCAGGCCTAAATAAGGGAGCATTGTATACCACTATGTACACCAATTATCTATTCTTGTCTTCCAACTTTCTTTCTTCTTCCTCTTTTAGTAACTCATGTGTCTTTGTTGGAGGTGGTAAGTAAAACACTTGCTTAGCATTGTCCCCCCAGATTTTCTTCAAATTAGACTTCTTTAATACTTTAAAACCCTAAAATTGATTATTGTACTCATTTCACCTTGATATTCTTCACTGAAACACTATTCAATAGAGACGCTTCAAGATCTGATGATACATTGAAGAAAGAAACATAATATTTCATAATCATACTATAAGAGGTGTATTAAAATTCAAGGTAGATTATATCTGATAAATTTGTATTAAAGTGTATTAAAGTATTATATTAAAGTGTATTAAATTATATTGTATTAAAGTGATTGACAAAACTCTTTATTATCATCAGTTCTCAGTTCAGTCACTCAGTCGTGTCTGACTCTTTGCAACCCCATGAATTGCAGCTACTTGCCTATAATATAAACATTCCAGAAAAACATATTTATTGGAAAAACCAAGAATTTGTTATATTTTCTACAAGTTTCTCTACCAACAGTTGCATTGCCTGTAAAACAGAATTAGTAAAACTGTACCTATTTCATGAAGTTTTTCCAATGATTACATGTTGATAAAATATCTACCCTAGTACGTAAAACGTGCTAAGTACTCAATATGTGTTAGTAGCTATTTTTATACTTTCATTGTAATCTTGATCTTGGGTAAAAACACGTTCTAGATGAAGAGAAATAAATGAATATGGAGTCTTTACAGATTGTTGGGACAAACTGCATTTTCCTTATATTCATTAACCATCAAGAGTTTTTGACACACAGGAGTGTTTAAATGAATGCAAGAATGTTTCTTAATCTGTTTTATATTTCTTTACCTGTTGCATTTCCTTCCATGTTTAACAAAAACATCTGAGTCTAAGAGAAGTCATGAAGGAAGAACATTTTAGGAAAGAAAGAGAAAAATGTTTAAGTGGTTGTTGGCATTTGGAAATTTAATTGTCAAATACTGATCTGTGATATGGCTTCCCTGGTGGCTCAGATGTAAAGAATCCACATGCAATGCATGAGACCTGGGTTTGATCCCTGGGTAGGTAAGATCCCCTTAAGGAGGTCATGGCAACCCACTCCAGTATTCTTGCCTGGAGAATCCCCACGGGCAGAGGAGCCTGGTGGGCTACAGTCCATGGGATTGCAAAGAGTTGGACATGACTGAGCGACTAAGCACACATCTGTGATATACTTCACAAATAGCTATGGTTTATAGAAGGATGAATCTGGTGGTGAGGCTTCTTAATGTGCAGATGGAATAATGTTTCACTTCAGTTCAGTAGCTCAGTCACGTCCGACTCTTTGCGATCACATGGACTTCAGCACACCAGTCTCCCTGTCCATCACCAACTCCTGGGGTTTACTCAGACTCATGTCCATTGAGTCTGTGATGCCATCCAACCATCTCATCCTCTGTCATACCCTTCTCCTTCCACCTTCAATCTTTCCCAACATCAGGGTCTTTTCCAATGAGTCAATTCTTTGCATCAGTTTCAGCTTCAGCATCAGTCCTTCCAATGAGTATTCAGGACTGATTTCCTTTAGGATGGGCTGGTTGGATCTCCTTGCTGTCCAAGGGACTCTCAAGAGTCTTCTCCAGGACCACAGTTCAAAAGCATCCATTCTTTGGTGCTCAGCTTTCTTTATAGTCCAACTCTCACATCCATACATGACTACTGGAAAAACCATAGCCTTAACTAGATGACCTTTATTGGCAAAGTAATGTCTCTGCTTTTTAATATGCTGTCTAGGTTGGTCATAACTTTCCTTCCAAGGAGTAAGCGTCTTTTAATTTTATGGCTGCAGTCACCATCTGCAGTGATTTTGGAGCCCCCAAAAATAAAGTCTGACACTGTTTCCACTGTTTCTCCGTCTATTTGCCATGAAGAGATGGGACCGGATGCCATGATCTTTGTAATGTTTCACTCACATGAAACTAAATGACACTAAGATATTCTCTAAGCAGCTACTGTTTTCATTATACTTTTGTGACTTTTCTGAATCTCAGTGACCTGGGGTGTTGCTGAAGTAGTGGAGTTTCTGTGTGGAAGTGAAGGTGGCTGCTGGCAACAAGTGCTTTTTAGTAGAACACAGAGCAAAGGAAATTACTTCTTCTCTGGGAATCATAACCATATTGAGACGGGTTGGGAAAACAGCAATAGTGCTGTTGTTGAAATCTCCCAGGAACAATTTTAAATACAATTATAGACATCGTTTTGTTGTTGTTGATCAGGAGCTTTTCTTTCAGGGCCTAAGAAGGAATGAGAGGAGTTAAAGAGTTTTTTTGAAACCATCATAGAGCTTCCAAAGACAAAGTGTAACAGGGTTCTGGTATAACAGGAGCTGGCCATGGCTAAACATTAAGTTTTTGTGAAAAAATGTTGAGGAGTTCATGGAAACTGTGAGTAGGTGGGGAAGGTTTGAATTAGGCAGGAACTGATGTGTCCTCATTCAGACTTTTCTTACCCAGACACTGTCATGGGGACTGTCTAGCACCTGGACAATAATAGATGCTGTTGCTGGCAAAAATGTTACATTATGATAGACTTGGTGAACTGAAACACAAAATGCAATCACAAGACAATTTGAGATTTTTTTCTTTAATTTATAGTCATAATATCATGAAATTATATGTAATTATTTCACTTGAAAGTAATTTAATTAAATGGGGGTGACTTTTAAAAATTAAAGCAATATATATACTATTGTAGCTGATACTATATAGAAGTATACGCTAAAGAAGTACTTCCCACTTTTAGCTTCACTGTGCAGAAATATTATAGCTTAAAATTTGAGCTGTATCTTCCAATCCATGTAAGAACATAGCATGCAGAACTATAATGTATATGCTGCTATATAACCTGACTCGTCACTCAGTAGATTATGTACTTTGGTTTATATCAGAACATGTAGCTCTATTTGGTCATTTTAGAGGCTCCACAGCATTTCGTTGTTTAAAAACCACAATTTAGTTAACTAAAGTGGAGGTTCAGCTAGATTATTTCTAATCAAAATTTTGCTTCATGTTTCAGTGAATATTTTTCTTTAACGTATATTTGGTGAACTTGTACACATGTTTCCCTGGGCTAAATTCTTGGGAGTAGAAATATTGTGTCCAAGGGAGAAGCATATATAAAAACTTGAGTCATTACCAATTGACTTCTAGAAGGTTGATGAACTTCAATCACAGTAGCAGGATATGAGAATGGCAAATTCCCTGTAACTTGTGTGTATGTGCTATTATGCTCAGATAATTTTCAGTGGAACAATATTTTTCAGAGATGGCTGACTAGATTTATTAAGCTATTCTGAGTTTTTCCCTCAAAATATCTGAAAGCAAAAGAACACATTCCGATAACCCTTTCTACATTTTAGGTATTTTTCTAAAGTTTTGTTAATTTATTAAAAGAATTAAAGTATGGTATTAAAATGTAGGTGGGAAAAAAGGCCAACTTTTCAAAAATACTAGAGACTGAATAATTTGATAATCATTGTTATTAAGTCAGATAAATGTTTTCCTTAAGAATAACTTAGTTCTTAAAATTTCAGGACTTTTTTTTTTTTTAGTGAATTTGGAAGAACATTAAAATAAAATGTTGCTTTCTTCTCTAACACAAGAAAGTCTTAAGGAATTTGTGTTCTATACAAGTCTAATTATTTTCCTTTGAAAATAATATATTGGGTTGAAATTTTCCTGTCTAATCAAAAAAGTAAAATGTAGAAAAGGAAATGACATAACTAGTCTGTATAAGAATTTTTACAAATTGTGAAAGAATAGTTGCATATCATATATAACTAGTTCAGCCATTTCTCTACATTAAACCCTTTTAATACCACTGGGTAAACTGGCTGCTTATATTGCTATTGTTTTGTATAAATGCAGTAATTCTGCAAAAATAACCTTCTAAACATTGTACTGCTAAATATACTTTTCACTGACGTACTCAGTTATACAATCCACACAGGTATGAGTGCATGTGTTAATTGCTTCTGATATTTCATTTGCTTTTATATTTTAGCAATGAAAATGGGAATTTGATGAAAAAACCCAACATGCTCAGGTAGCTACCTCCTATTTATTTTGAGTTTCACCTTTTTTCAATCTTAAGAACAAACATCAAAAAGGTAACAGGTCCTTGGGATAAACATCTCAGTAAACTTGGTTGTGATTGTGCAGCGTGGCACACCTTTGGGTACAATTGCTAAAGAATAAAAATGATGTACCTTGAAGAGGAGCTCTTTTCAGGATCACATATCTGCTACAGCTGTCATATAGCAAGAGAGAAACTCATGTTTAGAATTTGTTTTGTGTGTGTGTGTGTGTTGGACGTATTTATTTGCTTGCCCTAAATTTTTATAAATTTGTACTTAAAGTTAATTGACTATTGTGGTGTAGTACAAAGAACATGGAATTGGGCTTCACAGGCCCTGGGTTGTAATTCTGGTTCTTTAATTGCCTGTTAACTGAGTGATTGTGGTCAATTTAACTTGCTGAGCCTTTGTTTCTTCATTTCTAAAATAGAGTTAACAATACCTACTTCAAAGAGTTGGTATATGTTTCGGGGAAATACAAGTGAAGCATTTCAGCTAATAGTTGCAAGGTATTAAATAAATGTTAGTTTCCTCCTCCCCTTCAAATACCCAATTCAAGCCTTACTTTACATGCCTGTGAATCATAAATTTTTCTTGAGTTGAGTGATATTTTACCATCTCTACATCAAAAAAGAAACCCTTATACAAGAATTACTGTATCTTCTGGGAGTCTCAGAGAAAAAACTCAAGTCTCAGGAGTTCTTGAGTTACTATTTGTTTCTCAGCTAGTCATGTTTTAATTAAACCTTAATGCTCTTAGTATGGATGTCACTGCTACTTACAGAACCTCTTCACATATTTTTTGTGTTCTTACTATGCCAAAGTGTTACCTTAAAAATTAGTTTTTGAATTAATGAACATTAATAATTATGACATTAAGGTAATTTCAACAATTTCCTTAAATTATTACAGAATATTCATATTAAAGTATTCAAATCTTAATAAGCACCATTGCCCTATTCATCTTTTGTGCATGTATTTACAGAAGTCATTACTGTGCAAAGAAGGTTCCCTAACATGAATTGGTTGTTTAGTGCAGATTGTAATTTCTTTATTGCTCTCCTGTTACATCTTTATAGCACCAGTCCATAGTAGATGTTAAAAAAAAAGTCTTTATGGTCCTCAAGAACTTAGCCTTACCTTTGCCCTCTTTACTCTAAAAAGACCATCCTGTTACTTTGATGACTTGCAAACTGCCTGCATCCTTTCAATTCATCCTCTGTCCTACTTTATACATCCTGTTTTTCTGTGAGTGCTCAATGAATAGTTACCAGTGTTGTAGAAAAATTTTCCAAATCCACCTTCAATCATGTCACTATTTGATCAAAAATCTTTGCTACTTGGCCATATATTCAAGACCCTCTCCAAACAGCTTTCCTCACCTATTTCAGTTCAGTTCAGTTCAGTCACTTAGTCGTGTCCGACTCTTTGCGACCCCATTAATCACAGCACGTCAGGCCTCCCTGTCCATCACCAACTCCCGGAGTTCACTCAGACTCATGTCCATCGAGTCAGTGATGCCATCCAGCCATCTCATTCTCTGTCATCCCCTTCTTCTCCTACCCCCAATCCCTCCCAGCATCAGAGTCTTTTCCAATGAGTCAACTCTTTGCATGAGGTGGCCAAAGTACTGGAGTTTCAGCTTTAGAATCATTCCTCCCAAAGAAATCCCAGGGCTGATCTCCTTCAGAATGGACTGGTTGGACCTTCTTGCAGTCCAAGGGACTCTCAAGAGTCTTCTCCAACACCACAGTTCAAAAGCATCAATTCTTCAGCACTCAGCCCTCTTCACAGTCCAACTCTCACAGCCATACATGACCACAGGAAAAACCTTAGCCTTGACTAGATGAACCTTTGTTGGCAAAGTAATGTCTCTGCTTTTGAATATGCTATCTAGGTTGGTCATAACTTTCCTTCCAAGGAGTAAGCATCTTTTAATTTAATGGCTGCAGTCACCATCTGAAGTGATTTTGGAGCCCCCCAAAATAAAGTCTGACACTGTTTCCACTGTTTCCCCATCTATTTCCCATGAAGTGATGTGACCAGATGCCATGATCTTCGTTTTCTGAATGTTGAGCTTTAAGCCAACTTTTTCACTCTCCTCTTTCACTTTCATCAAGAGGCTTTTTAGTTCCTCTTCACTTTCTGCCATAAGGGTGGTGTCATCTGCATATCTGAGGTTATTGATATTTCTCCTGGCAATCTTGATTCCACCTTGTGTTTCTTCCAGCCCAGTGCTTCTCATGATGTACTCTGCATATAAGTTAAATAAGCAGGGTGACAATATACAGCCTTGACGTACTCCTTTTCCTATTTGGAACCAGTCTGTTGTTCCATGTCCAGTTCTAACTGTTGCAGCGGATGTTGGCAATTTGATCTCTGGTTCCTTTGCCTTTTCTAAAACCAGCTTGAACATCAGGAAGTTCACGGCTCACGTATTGCTGAAGCCTGACTTGGAGAATTTTGAGCATTACTTTACTAGCATGTGAGATGAGTGCAATTGTGCGGTAGTTTGAGCATTCTTTGGCATTGCCTTTCTTTGGGATTGGAATGAAAACTGACCTTTTCCAGTCCTGTGGCCACTGCTGAGTTTTCCAAATTTGCTGGCATATTGAGTGCAGCACTTTCACAGCATCATCTTGCAGGATTTGGAATAGCTCAACTGGAATTCCATCACCTCCACTAGTTTTATTCATAGTGATGCTTTCTAAGGCCCTTGACTTCACATTCCAGGATGTCTGGCTCTAGATGAGTGATCACACCATCATGATTATCTGGGTCGTGAAGATCTTTTTTGTACAGTTCTTCTGTCTATTCTTGCCACGTCTTCTTAATATCTTATGCTTCTGTTAGGTCCATACCATTTCTATCCTTTATTGAGCCCATCTTTGCATGAAATGTTCCCTTGGTATCTCTAATTTTCTTGAAGAGATCTTTAGTCTTTCGCATTCTCTTGTTTTCCTCTATTTCTTTGCATTGGTCACTGAGGAAGGCTTTCTTATCTCTTCTTGCTATTCTTTGGAACTCTGCATTCAGATGCTTATATCTTTCCTTTTTCCTTTGCTTGTCGCTTCTCTTCTTTTCACAGGTATTTGTAAGGCCTCCCCAGACAGCCAGTTTGGTTTTTTGCATTTCTTTTCCATGGGGATGATCTTGATCCCTGTCTCCTGTCTCCTCACCTATTTAGTGAATTGTAAATCAGAATTTGATGCAGGATTCTGAAAGTTTCTATACTATTCCAGGTTGTAAAACTGTACTTTTTTCTCATTCACTCATACCCAACTCAAACTTTAATGACAGAAGAAATAATTACCAAAGGTGTCTGAAGCTTTGTGTCTGTAACAGTCTATATTGTTAGATTACAGATTTTTTCCCTCCCTTAGATACCTTAGTATTCTAATCTTCATTCTATTTACTTTATATGGTCTATTTATTCTCACATTGAGGCCAAAGTCCACTTCCTAAGACAGAAAAGGGACAAAAATTTTTCTTATCAGGAATGAGCTTAAAGAATATTCTAGAAGACACGGTAGAAGATAGGGTACATGTCATGAACACTTATGTGCCAGATGTTATTCCATTATACAATATTTATTTTCCCAGTAATAGTGATTGTTATCCCCCTTTTCTAGAATTGATCATGGATAGGTTTAGGACCTTAAGTCATTTGCCCATGACCATATGGCTAATAAGTGGCAGAAGCATGATGTGAACGCAGATCCCTTGCCACCGAGAACGAACTTTCTCTTCTACTCATGCTGTAAAAATTTTATTAAAATATTGACTTTCATAAATACTATGAGCCCAACATAATAGACACCTCCAAGGGATATAATAAGTGGGAAATGTTAGCACTGTTGGTCATGCCCTTCTGATTTTTTTCTGCCATGATTTGAAGACAGATGAGTGGCTTTTGAGGAATATTTCACATCTGTACTCTTCCTTTGTTACTTATGACGAGGCGGGTGGTGGTTCCTGGCTATCATTCTTACTGCCTCCCTGAGGAACTCCTACATACTTAGATATGTTCACTAAGTACTAGCGCTGCTGGCATCACCTCCAATGTACTTGATTTGGGGTGATGGTTTCTCAGCTACAACTTTGAGAAGCAGTTTTGAATAAGTGACTTATAATGTCTATGCCACAATCCTGCTCTCAGTTTCCCACGCAGTAACATTGGTGCTGTGCTGAAACTATTTCTGGGATAAGTTATTTTTAAATGTGATCAGAGACTAAGCAGACGGATTGGCTCAACCCACTCTTGTATGTCTTCATAACAACTTTTCCTCCCTTTTCATCTTCTAGTAGAGATACCTTCCAGGAGATTATTATACTTGAGTTGTATTTCTTCTTGATTCTGATTCTTCATGGAAATTATTTTAATTCCTGCTTCCTTTTAATTTCTTTTTCCACACCCTCTGTCTCTCTTTGCATGCTTTCTGAACACTGAATTCTTCTTGGATATTGACATATTTAGTGGGTTGTCTTTCAAAGTTTTAAAAACCTTAATAATATATTACATGTAAATATGACTTCTCTTACCCCACAGTGACCCTTTGCTCAGGTTTTTTGTTCTTACTTTCAGTTTCTATGCTGTGCCCCACAGCTGCAATTACCCTGAGGGAAGAAATGACTGTAGAAGACTGAATGGCTAGTTCAGTATTCCTTGGCTTACTTTAAAAGTATAGTTTAACTTGTGGCTGTGACTGACAGTTTATAAATGGAATTATAGGCTACATGGTTAAATTTTAGGACAACAGCATTTTTTCATTTGCACACATTTTTTGGTTTACTTCAGATCCTGAAGTAATGCCTTGGCTCTTGTTGAAATCCCAGCTGCTTAGTTCTCTCTGTGCAAATCAGTGGAGGGGGAGAGTGTGTGGTGTTGTCCATACTTGGTCCTTGTGGGAAAGCCTCAGAGAGAACTGCTGGATAAAAATGAAAACAGGCCACATGAGAGCTGAAAACACTTTTTATCAAGAGACCAGTCTAGTAAAATATGGTTTAAATAGAGTATTATATAATTATTTGAAGTATATGTAAATAAAAATCCTAGAAATTAGGAAGAACAATCCAATTAAAAATGAACAAAGGACGCGAAAAGACAAATCACAGGGTAAAATGTAAATAGCACTTAAGCATTTAAAAAGGTGTCCAACCTCTCTCATGACAAAATAAATTTAACTACAGTAATGAACCATTTCTTAACAATCAAGTTGAGAAAAATGAGAAATATACAGAAAATAATTCCTTTGGGTATACACTTGCAATTTCTTGAAGGCGTACAAAATGGTATACCACCTATGGAGAATTTGGTAGTATTTAACAACATCACAAATATTTTAACCTCAAATATTATAATATTCTAGAAATATATACTACAGATATACCTAATAAGCATGAAATTTCATATGCTCCATGCTATTCATTATGCTACTGCTTGACACCTGAGTTTGGCAAAAGAAGACTGGTTAAGTAGATAATACATCCATGTAGTAAAATATAATAGTTTGCTTTTTAAATGAAGACATTCTTAAATGAAGACATTACTGATAAGGAGAAGATAAGTTGTTATTTACAAATAAACAATGTAGTGGGGAGCAATGGTTACCAATGATTAGAAAATACCTGTATATTCATTGTACCCTTATTTATAATAGTCAAGATATTTATGCACCTCTATATTCATTGCAGCATTATTTATAATAGCCAAGATATGAAATCAATCTAAGGTGCATCAATGGATGAATGATAAAGATGTATATATTCAAAGAAATAATCAGATCAGTCGCTCAGTCGTGTCCGACTCTTTGCGACCCCATGAATCGCAGCACGCCAGGCCTCCCTGTCCATCACCAACTCCCGTCCTGAGTTGGTGATGGACAGGGAATTCACTCAGACTCACGTCCATCAAGTCAGTGATGCCATCCAGCCATCTCATCCTCTGTTGTCCCCTTCTCCTCCTGCCCCCAATCCCTCCCAGCATCAGAGTCTTTTCCAATGAGTCAACTCTTTACATGAGGTGGCCAAAGTACTGGAGTTTCAGCTTCAGCATCATTCCTTCCAAAGAAATCCCAGGGCTGATCAAGAAATAATACTCAGCCATAAAAATTTTGCCATTTTGACAATATGGATGAACTTAGAGTATTTTGCTAAGTGAAATAAGTTACAGCATATGGATTTGGCTTATGTGGAATCTGAAGGACATAAATGAACAACACAACAGGAACAGATTCATGAACAAGCTGGTGATTGCCAAATGGGAGGTAGGTAGGCGGGTGGGTGAGTGAAACAGATGAGGAAGATTAAGAGGTACAGACTTCCAGATATAAAATAAAGCACAGGAATGTAATGTACAACAACATAGGGTATATAGTCAAAACATAACAACTTGGACAGATAGTAACCAGACTTGTGAACATTTTGTAATATATAAAACTACTACATCATTATACTGTACACCTGAATCTGATAATGTTTCAAGTCAGTTATACTTCAATTAAAAAAAAAAAAGATAAATTGCTGCTTCTTTCACCTCTCATTCCTGGTGGGCATTTGCATTCTGAATATAAACTTTTCTGTGCTTGGGAATACTTCATTGACTTGTTTATCATGTAACATTGAGGACTGTCTACTTCGAGCTGGGCCTGATTTGCAAAAGGCTCTTAGCACATTTGGTCCATGATAAAACAACCTTGCGACTTAGGCTATACAACCCAGTGGACAATATGGTATTACAGTTTTCTGTGGTGGAAAAGGGCACCAAGTGGAGTCAATATTCAATAGGAGAATTAAAACATATACCCTTAAAAGTTTTGAAGCAGGTCACATTGTCTGTGCAGAGATTACACAACTGCCTGTAAGGGCTCTTCTCCTCTCTCATGTGGGTGTAGATGTGGCATGAGTGAGAGGTGCTGATGAGAATCATCTTTTTCCAAATCTGTTGAGTGAAGTCACACTGGTAGCTTGAAGTCAGCCATGGTGGGAGTATTTATACCTAGGAAATTGGAAAATGCTTTATATTTATATAAATGCTATGTGCTTGTGTGCTTAGTCGCTCAGTCGTGTCCGACTCTTTGTGACCCCATGGACTGTAGCCCACCAGACTCCTCTGTCCATGGGATTCTCCAGGCAAGAATACTGAAATGGGTTGCCATGTCCTCCTCCAGGGGATCTTCCCAACCCAGGGATTGAACCCAGGTGTCCCACATTGCAGGCAGATTCTTTACTGTCTGAGCCACCAGGGAAGCCCATAAATGCTATAGATTTATATAAACACTATAGATGTATATCTGCTGCTGCTGCTGCTAAGTTGCTTCAGTCATGTCCTATTCTGTGCGACCCCATAGATGGCAGCCCACCAGGTTCCCCCACCCCTTGGATTCTCCAGGCAAGAACACTGGAGTGGGTTGCCATTTCCTTCTCCAATGCATGAATGTGAAAAGTGAAAGTGAAGTCACTCAGTCGTGTCTGACTCTTAGCTACCCCATGGACTGTAGCCTACCGGGCTCCTCCGTCCATGGGATTTTCCAGGCAAGAGTACTGGAGTGGGGTGCCATTGCCTTCTCTGGATGTATATCTGGGGCTTAATCTGAAGAGCCAGCTTTTAAACATTTACCCACATAACACTGGAATGAGAGTCTGAGCCCCCTGCTTTTATTAATACAGCTTGTTTGTTCCTTCTTCCCATGCCTGTGCCCAGTCTTCTATGGGCACTTTCATTTTACGATGGATTACCACTAGGTCTAGCTGAATGTGTGACTTGCTGGGTATGATAAAATCAGGGTCATGGTAGGCAGCTCTGGCTGCATTGTCACGTGATGTCCTGTGATCAGGCATGCGGGGTCTATCACCCCACTAAGCAGTGGCAGTGGTAAGTAGAGGGCTGGGTGTAAACAGAGACAGAAGAAACTTTATAGGAAGAGAGATTCAGCAACAGGGATCCAATTATGGATCCACTGGTTCCATCATATACCACCCTGAATCTGCTTTCCTGAGAGAATGTTGAAATGTCTATGTGAAGGTGCAGCTGAAATGCTAACTTGAGATAAAACATTACAAGGATGTGTGTGTCATACCTTAGGATGCATATTCTCTCTTTCTATGGTTGCTTTTAGGGCTGTGTCTGACAGTTATGATACAGAGGCTCTGGAGGGGTAGAAGGAGAATTGGCTCTTTATTCACTGTTACCTGAGAGGGACTGGAGGAATGTGTGTCTCCCATCCCCGTGGCTCCCATCCTGATTCTCAGAGGGGGAATGGGTCTATCAGAGAACACATGGTAAAAGCGTATTAAACTTTCTGCCATAGCTGAACACTATGGTACGTTTGAGCTCCTTGGGCTGAGAAAATAGGAACAAAGGAAAAAGTTACCACCCAAGTAGGAATAATTGACCTTGATTCACAGGAGAATATAGGGATTCTGTTAAATAGTGGGGCAGACTAGCAAATGTGAGGAAAACATGTAATGTCTTATTATTTTAGGCTCAATTTTGATGATAAACTGACAAACACAGGACCTGTGGCCTAGAACAGGATGATGACTAGGAGTTCATATTTCTTATGGTTGAAAGTCTGGGTCAGACCCCCTCCCCCTCCACCAGACAAACCTCCCAGGGCAGTGGAGGATGAGCCAGGGGTGAGGAAATCTAGAAAGGATAAACAGGGAGATAAGTACCATTCCATAGCCTCTTATCCTTATTTCTCAGAGGGCAGACAGAATGAAAACCACAATCACAGAAAACTAATCAGACTCATCACATGGGCCACAGCCTTGTCTAACTCAGTGAAACTATGAGTCATGCTGTGTAGGGCCACCCAAGACAGATGGGTCATGGTGGAGAGTTCTGATAAAACATGGTCCACTGGAGAAGGCAATGGCACACAACTTCAGTATTCTTGCCTTGAGAACCCCATGAACAGTGGTGGTGGTGATTTAGTTGCCAAGTCGTGTCCGACTCTTGCAACCCCATGGACTGTAGCCTGCCAGGCTCCTCTGTCCATGGGATTCTCCAGGCAAGAATACTGGAGTAGGTTGCCATTTCCTTCTCCACCCATGGACAATAATAAAAGAGAAAAAGATATGACACTGAAAGATGAACTTCCTAGGTCAGTAGGTGCCCAATATGCTACTGGAGAAGAGTGGAGAAATAACATCAGAATGAATGAAGAGACAGAGCCAAAGTGAAAACAAAGCCCAGTGGATGTGACTGGTGATGGAAGTAAAGTCTGTTGCTGTAAAGAACAATATTGCATAGAAACCTGGAATGTTAGGTTCATGAATCAAGGTAAATTAGAAGTGGTCAAACAGGAGATGGCAAGAGTGAACATTGACATTTTAGGAATCCGTGAATGAAAATGGACTGGGAAGGGCAAATTTAACTCAGATGACCATTATTTACTGCTGTAGGCAAGACTCCCTTAGAAGAAATGGAGTAGCCGTCATAGTCAACAAATAAGTTCAAAATGCAGTATATGGGTGCAATCTCAAAAATGACAGAATGATCTCTGTTCATTTCCAAGGCAAATCATTCAATATCACAGTAATCCAAGACTATGCCCCAACCAGTAATGCTGAAGAAGCTGAACAGTTCTATGAAGACCTACAAGACCTTCTAAAACCAACACCCAAAAAAGATGTCCTTTTCATTATATAGGACTGGAACGCAAAAGCAGGAAATCAAGATATACCTGGAGTAACAGACAAATTTGGTCTTGAGTACAGAATGAAGCAGGGCAAAGGCTAACAGAGTTTTGCCAAGAGAATGCACTGGTCATAGCCAACACTGTCTTCCAATAACACAAAGGAAGACTCTACACTTGAACATCACCATATGGTCAATACTGAAATCAGATTGATTATTTTCCTTGCTGCCAAAAATGGAGAAGCTCTATACAGTCAGCAAAAACAAGACTGGGAGCTGACTGTGGCTCAGATCATGAACTCCTTATTGTCAAATTCAGGCTTAAATTGAAGAAAGTAGAGAAAACCACTAGACCATTCAGGTATGACCTAAATCAAATCCCTTATGATTATACAGTGGAAGTGACAAATAGATTAACTGGATTAGATCTGATAGAGTCCCTGAAGAACTATGGATGGAGGTTCATGACATTATACAGGAGGCGGTGATCAAGACCATCTCCCCTCCCCGCAAAAAAAGTAATGCAAAAAGGAAAAGTGGTTCTCTGAGGAGGCCTTAAAAATAGCTGAGAAAGGAAGAGAAGCTAAAGGCAAAGTAGAAAAGGAAGGATCTACCTATCCAAATGCAGAGTTCCAAAGAATAGCAAGGAGAGATAAGAAACCCTTCCTTAGTGATCAATGTAAAGAAAGAGAGGAAAACAATAGAATGGGAAAGACTAGAGGTCTCTTCAAGAAAATTAGAGATACCAAGGGAACATTTCATTCAAAGATGGGCTCAATAAAGGACAGAAATGGTATGGACCTAACAGAAGCAGAAGATATTAAGAAGAGTGGCGAGAATACAAAGAAGAGCTATACAAAAAAGATCTACATGACCCAGATAACCATGATGGTGTGATCACTCACCAAGAGCCAGACATCGTGGATTTCGAAATCAAGTGAGCCTTAGGAAGCATCACTATGAACAAAGCTAGTGGAGGTAATGGAATTTCAGTTGAGCTATTTCAAATCCTGAAAGATGATGCTGTGAAAGTGCTGTGCTCAATATGCCAGCAAATTTGGAAAACTCAGCAGTGGCCACAGGACTGGAAAAGGTCAGTTTTCATTCCAATCCCAAAGAAGGGCAATGTCAAAGAATCCTCAAACTGCTGCACAATTGCACTCATCTCACAAGCTAGCAAAGTAATGCTCAAAATTCTCCAAGCCAGGCTTCAACAGTATGTGAACCATGAACTTCCTGATGTTCAAGCTGGATTTAGAAAAGGCAGAGGAACCAGAGATCAAATTGCCAACATCCATTGGATGATCAAAAAAGCAAAAGAGTTCCAGAAAAACATCTGCTTCTGCTTTTGACTATCCCAAAGCCTTTGACTGTGTGGATCATAACAAACTATGGACAACTCTTAAAGAGATGAGACATTACTTTGCCCAAAAAGGTCCATTTAGTCAAAGCTATAGTTTTTCCTGTAGTCAGGTATGGATGTGAGAGTTGGACTATACAGAAAACTGAGCACCAAAGAATTGAGGCTTTTGAACTGTGATGTTGCAGAGACTCTTGAGAGTCCCTTGGACTGCAAGGAGATCCAACCAGTCAATCCTAAAGGAAATCAGTCCTGAATATTCATTGGAAGGACTGAGGCTGAAACTGAAGCTCCAATACTTTGGCCACCTGATGCAAAGAACTGACTCACTGGAAAAGACCCTGATCCTGGGCAAGGTTGAAGGCCAGAGGAGAAGGGGATAACAGAGGATGAGATGGTTGGATGGTATGACTGACTAGATGGACATGAGTTTGAGCAATCTCTGGGAGTTGGTGGTGAACAGGGAAGCCTGGTGTGCTGCAGTCCATGGGGTTGCAAATAGTCAGACATGACTGAGCGACTGAACTGAAGTACCATTTAAACACTCAAGACCAACTGCAGTGGCAGTAGCTATGTGGTTTATTTAGCCTACCTTAGATCAGCCAGAATACTAGAGGAAGAAAGATCAACTAGAAATAAGAAGATCAAACAGAATAGTGGAGGAACTATTCCCAGATAGGATGAAGTTATTGCACATCATGTTTTTAAGGGCTACAAGTGTTAGACTTCAGTGGATCTTATGATATGCTCTGAGATCCTTGTTTAGGCATGAGACACTTAACACGACTAACTTCTGCCAAAGTCTCATTGTTAAAACTCTCTCCAGTGACTGAAAGAAAGTGAAAGTGAAGTTGCTCAGTCGTGTCTGACTCTTTGTGACCCCATGGACTGTAGCCTATGAGGTTCCTCCATCCATGGAATTTTCCAGGCAAGAGTATTGTAGTGGGTTGCCATTTTCTTCTCTCTACCATCTCACTCAAGGTTATGCCTTGTCTAAAGAGATTGCCAACACAGTTCATTACGGGTTAATGGGTAAGAAGATCCAGCCTCTTTGACTTAATTTTGGAAAACTGAAGGCCCTATGGAGTGAGCTGAGGCCTTTTTTGCAGTTGCATTGCAGTCAACTTCTGTCTCTGCCTATTGGTTTTCTTCATTTCATTAACTGTGATGTTTCCTAGAGCATTAATGTCCTAGAAAATTTAAGTATGTTCATTTTGAATGCTAGTCAGGTAACAGGATCAGATCAGATCAGTCTCTCAGTCATGTCCGACTCTTTGCAACCCCATGAATCACAGCACGCCAGGCCTCCCTGACCATCACCAACTCCTACAGTTCACTCAGACTCATGTCTATGGAGTCAGTGATGCCATCCAGCCATCTCATCCTCTGTCGTCCCCTTCTCCTCCTGCCCCCAATCCCTCCCAGCCTCAGAGTCTTTTCCAATGAGTCAACTCTTCGCATGAGGTAGCCAAAGTACTGGAGTTTCAGCTTTAGCATCATTCCTTCCAAAGAAATCCCAGGGCTGATCTCCTTCAGAATGGACTGGTTGGATCTCCTTGCAGTCCAAGGGACTCTCAAGAGTCTTCTCCAACACCACAGTTTAAAAGCACCAATTCTTCGGCGCTCAACCTTCTTCACAGTCCAACTCTCACATCCATACATGACCACTGGAAAAACCATAGCCTTGACTAGACGAACCTTTGTTGGCAAAGTAATGTCTCTGCTTTTCAATATGCTATTTAGGTTGGTCATAACTTTCCTTCCAAGGAGTAAGCGTCTTTTAATTTCATGGCTGCAATCACCATCTGTAGTGATTTTGGAGCCCCCCAAAATAAAGTCTGACACTGTTTCCACTGTTTCCCCATCTATTTCCCATGAAGTGATGCAGATGCCATGATCTTCATTTTCTGAATGTTGAGCTTTAAGCCAACTTTTTCACTCTCCACTTTCACTTTCATCAAGAGGCTTTTTAGTTCCTCTTCACTTTCTGCCATAAGGGTGGTGTCATCTGCATATCTGAGATTATTGATATTTCTCCTGGCAATGTTGATTCCAGCTTGTGTTTCTTCCAGTCCAGCGTTTCTCATGATGTACTCTGCATATAAGTTAAATAGAACAATTATTACTTTGTGATCATGCATGAGTTATATTAACTTTTTTTTTTTTTTCAAAATCATGTTTATTTAGGTGTACATTACATAATCAGCTTTCCTGATGGCTCAGATGATAAAGAATCTGCCTGAAGTGCAGCAGACTTGGTTTCAATCCCTGGGTTGGGATGATCCCCTGACGGGAGGGCATGGCAACCTATTCTAGTATTCTTGCCTGGAGAATCCCCATGGACAGAGGAGCCTGACAGGCTACAATCCATGAGGTCACAAAGAGTTGGACGTGACTGAGTGACTAAGCACATAGCACAAATTATATAACATAAAGTGGAGTTGATTAGATTTTTAAAAAATATTTTTTAATTGAAGGATAATTGCTTTACAGAATTTTGTTGTTTTCTGTCAAACCTCAACATGAATCAGCCATAGGTATAGTACATATATCCCCTCCATTTTGAACTTTCCTCCCATCTCCCTCCCCAGTGCACCCCTCTGGGTTGATACACAGCCCCGTTCGAGTTTCCTGAGACATACAGCAAATTCCTGTTGGCCATATGCTAGTGTAAGTTTCCATGTTACCCTCTCCATACATCTTACCCTCTCCTCTCCTCTTTCTATGTCCATAAGTCTATTCTCTATACCTCTTTCTCCATTGCTGCCCTGCAAATGAATTCTTCAGTACCATTTTTTCTAGATTCCATATATATGAGTTGCTGCTGCTGCTGCTGCTAAGTCACTTCAGTCATGTCCGAATGTGTGCGACCCCATAGACAGCAGCCCACCAGGCTCCCCAGTCCCTGGAATTCTCCAGGCAAGAACACTGGAGTGGATTGCCATTTCCTTCTCCAATGCATGAAAGTGAAAAGTGAAAGTGAGGTCATTCAGTCGTGTCCGACTCTTAGTGACCCCATGGACTGCAGCCTACCAGGCTCCTCTGTCCATGGAATTTTCCAGGCAAGAGTACTGGAGTGGGTTGCCATTGCCTTTTCCAATATATGCGTTAGTATATGATATTTATCTTTTTCTTTCTGATTTACTTCACTCTGTATAATAGGCTCTAGGTTCATCCACCTCATTAGAACTGACTCAAATGCATTCCTTTTATGGCCGAGTAATATTCCATTGTGTATATATACCACAACTTCTTTTTCCATTCATCTATTGATGGACATCTATGTTGCTTCCATTTTCTAGCTATTGTAAATAGTGCTACAGTGAACAATGGGATATATGTGTCTTTTTCGATTTTGGTTTCTTCAGGCTATATGCCTAGGAGTGGGATTGCTGGGTCATATGGTGCTTTTCATTCTAATCCCAAAGAAAGGCAATGCCAAAGAATGCTTGAACTACCGCACAATTGCACTCATCTCACATGCTAGTAAAGTAATGCTTAAAATTCTCCAAGCCAGGCTTTAGCAATAATTTTACCATGAACTTCCATATGTTCAAGCTGGTTTTAGAAAAGGCAGAGGAAGCAGAGACCAAATTGCCAACATCCGCTGGATCATAAAAAAAGAAAGAGAGTTTCAGAAAAACATCTATTTTATATTTTATTGACTATGCCAAAGTCTTTGACTGTGTGGACCACAATAGACTGTGGAAAATTCTGAAAGAGATGGGAATACCAGACCAACTGACCTGTCTCTTGAGAAACCTGTATGCAGGTCAGGAAGCAACAGTTAGAACTGGACATGGAACAACAGAGTGGTTCCAAATAGGAAAAGGAGTATATCAAGGCTGTATATTGTCACCCTGCTTATTTAACTTCATGCAGAGCACATTATGAGAAACGCTGGGCTGGAAGAAGCACAAGCTGGAATCAAGATTGCCGGGAGAAATATCAATAACCTCAGATATGCAGATGACACCACCTTTTTTTTTTAAACTTAAATGGAGGTTAATTACCTTACAATATTGTATTGGTTTTGCCATACATCAACATGAATCCACCATAGGTATACACGTGTTCCCCGTCCTGAACCCCCCTCCCTCCTCTCTCCCTGTACCATCCCTCTGGGTCGTCCCAGTGTACCAGCCCCAAGCCTCCAGTATCATGCATCAAACCTGGACTGGCAATTCATTTCATATATGATATTATACATGTTTCAATGCCATTCTCCCAAATCATCCCACTCTCTCCCTCTCCCACAGAGTCCAAAAGACTATGCTAGACATCTGTGTCTCTTTTGCTGGATGACACCACCCTTATGGCAGAAAGTGAAGAGGAACTAAAAAGCCTCTTGATGAAAGTGAAAGAGGAGAGTGAAAAAGTTGGCTTAAAGCTCAACATTCAGAAAACGAAGATCATGGCATCTGGTCCCATCACTTCATGGGAAATAGGTGGGGAAACAGTGGAAAGTGTCAGACTTTATTTTTTGGGGCTCCAAAATCACTGCAGGTGGTGATTGCAGCCATGAAATTAAAAGATGCTTACTCCTTGGAAGGAAAGTTATGACCAACCTAAATAGCATATTGAAAAGCAGAGACTTTACTTTGCCAACAAAGGTCTGTCTACTCAAGGCTATGGTTTTTCCAGTGGTCATGTATGGATGTGAGAGTTGGACTGTAAAGAAAACTGAGCACCGAAGAATTGATACTTTTGAACTGTGGTGTTGGAGAAGACTCTTGAGAGTCCCTTGGACTGCAAGTAGATCCAACCAGTCCATTCTAAAGGTGATCAGTCCTGGGTGTTCTTTGGAAGGAATGATGCTAAAGCTGAAACTTCAGTACTTTGGCCACCTCATGCGAAGAGTTGACTCATTGGAAAAGACTCTAATGCTGGGAGGGATTGGGGGCAGGAGGAGAAAGGGACGACAGAGGATGAGATGACTGGATGGCATCACTGACTCGAAGGACATGAGTTTGAATATACTCTGAGAGTTGGTGATGGACAGGGAGGCCTGGCGTGCTGCGATTCATGGGGTCGCAAAGAGTCGGACACGACTGAGCGACTGAACTGAACAGAACTGATTGACATTTTCTTAATTGTTTTGGGTTTGATTTTGTAGATCTTTTTCTTCTCTTGTATTTCTTGACTATGTAAGTCCCTTAGCATTTGTTGTAAAGCTGGTTTGGTGGTACTGAATTCTCTTAACTTTTGCTTGTCTGAAAAGGTTTTTATTTCTCCATCGATTTTGAATGAGATCCTTGTGGGGTACCTTAATCTTGGTTGTAGATATTTCCCTTTCCATACTTTAAATATATCCTGCCCTTCCCTTCTGGCCTGCAGAGTTTCTGTTGAAATATCAGTTGTTAAACATATGTTTAACATATGTTTCCCTTGTATGTTACTTGTTGCTTCTCGCTGCTTTTAATATTCTTTTTTTTTGTTTAGTCTTTGTTAGTCTGATTAGTATGTGTCTTGGTGTGTTTCTCCTTGGTTTGTCCTGTATGGGACTCTTTGCACCTCTTGGACTTGATTGACTATTTCCTTTTCCATGTTGGGGAAATTTTCAACTATAATCCCTTCAAAAATTTTCTCATACACTTTCTTTTTCTCTTCTTCTTCTGGGACCCCCATAATTTGAATGCTGTTATGTTTGATATTGTCCCAGAGGTCTCTGAGATTATCCTCAGCTCTTTTCATTCTTTTTACTTTATTCTGCTCTTCAGAGTTTATTTCCACCATTTTATCTTCCAACTCACTGAATCGCTCTTCTGCTATAGATATTCTGCTATTGATTCCTTTTAGAGTATTTTTGATTTCAGTAATTGTGCTGTTTGTCTCTGTATGTTTATTCTTTAATTCTTCTAGGTCTTTGTTAATTGATTCTTTCATTTTTCTCCGTTCTGTTTTCCAGGTTTTTGATCATCTTTACTATTATTATTCTCAATTCTTTTTTGGGTAGCTTGCCTATTTCCTCTTCATTGATTTGGACTCCTATGTTTCTAGTTTGTTCCTTCATTTGTACAATATTTCTCTGCCTTTTCATTGTATATATTTTTAACTTATTGTGTTTTAGGTCTCCTTTTCCCAGTCTTCAAGGTTGAATTCTTTCTTCCTTTTGGTTTCTGCCCTCCTAAGGTTGGTGCAGTGATTTGTGTAAGCTTCATATAGGGTGAGACTTGTGCTGAGTTCCCCTCCCTCCTCCCCCTCCCCCACTGCCCCCACCTGATAGGCAAGTGAGTGTGGTGGTAATCCTGTCTGCTGATGATTGGATTTGTATTTTTGTTTTGTTTGTTGCTTGAATGAGGTGTCCTGCACAGGGTGCTACTGGTGGTTGGGTGGTGCTGGGTCTTCTATTCAAGTGGTTTCCTTTGTGGGTATTCTCACTATTTGATACTCCCTAGGGTTAATTCTCTGGTAGGCTAGGGTCTTGGAGTCAGTGCTCCCATTCCAAAGGCTCAGGGCTTGATCTCTATTAGGACCGCTTTTCCTGGTAACCTCAAGTTCTGAAGAATGAAGAAAGGTCCTCCCACTTAACCATTGGAGAACTCTCAATCTCCAAGATCACAGACAACTGGAAAACTCTACTGATGAGGCAAGTCTGGCTCATTTGACTTTATTTGGTGTTTTTATTTTGAGGTGCTTGATCATTCCAAAACAACTTTAATCAACTTAGAAGAAATATATGCACATCTGAACATGCAGCTGAGATGACCTGGACCTGTTTCTCACATCCAGGGCATTTTCACTTGCCCACACTGAGAAGCCTCTTGGAGCATCTCTGGGTTGATTAGCTTTAACATACACCCATACCTGTACATACACCCAATCCACTTTTTTTGATTGATTCTTTAGGATTTTCTACATAGACCATCATGTCTTCGAATAAGGAGAATTTTAATGTTTCCTATTTTTTCTTTCCTTATTGAACTAGCTGCAGCTTTGAGTATAACATTAAAATGAAAGTGGTGATAGTCATTTTGAACTTAGAGGAAGTAATCTTGCTTTGTTTCGATTTTAGAGCAAAAGCATTCAAAATTGCTCCATGAAGTATATTAGTTATTTGCTTTTTGTACATGCTTTTTTTTTTTAATCATACTGAGAAAGTTTGAAAGTTCTTTTTATTCTTAGGCATTGAGAGTTTTTATCATGAAAAGAAATTAAATTTTGTCAAGTGCTCTTTTTCTGCATTATTATGGCAAATATCTTTTCTTTCATTTTTATTTAATTGATAACATGATTTTTGAGTGTTTTAGTTTAACAACCTTTTGTTTTTAGGATGAACTTCACGTAGTCACTCACCATATATCATACTTTTCTATATTGTTTGACATATTTACAAATATTAATTTTCTGTAAATGTTTATGATGAGTATTGGTCTGTAAATTTTTATTGGTGCTGTTTTAGTTTTGCTTTTAGGATTATGCTGGCCTTATAAAACAAGCTGAGAAATGTGCTTTTTCTATTTTCTGAAAAAGTTTATATAAAATAATTTTTTCTTCACATTTTGTAGAATTCATTAGTGAAGACTTTTGGGCCTGAAACCTTCTTTATGAAGTTTTATTTTAGTGAAGGTATTTATAAATTCAGTTTTAAAAGTATATATACAGCTACTAAGGTTTTAGAAAATTCATGTATATGATTTGGGAAGTTATATTTTGAAAGGAATTTGTTCATTTTATGCAACTTATATAACTTATTGGAATATAGTTTATAATATTATTTATTTAATGAGTTTCCACTGGCATTTACAATGGTTCAGGTTTTTATACAATATATTCTTCTAACCTTTGTTAAATCTGATGTCTTTATTTTCTCCTTAATTTTGAGAATGTTAGACACAGAATTTCAGGTTGACAATTTTTTTTTTTTTTTTTCTTTCAAGACTCAGAAAATGTTGTATAGTCTTTGGCCTACTGTGTTTCTAGTGAGAGGTATTGGTTATCATTTGTAAGAAGTTCCCCTGTATGTGAAGTAATTTTTATCTGGTTTTACTTACCTCTGTGAAGACTGGTTAAATTTCAGTTGGGTCTTTTCCTTATAAAGTCCTTTGAGTTCGAGCTCAACATACAGAGTAGTGTACCAGAGTTCCATCCTCTGTGGCCACTGGACAACTTTTGTCTCTGCAGGGCATCAAGGGCTCTCAGAACCAGTGCTCTGACTTAACATTGAATAGAAACACCCCAAGAAAACATAACTTTACATTTCAGCTCACCTTCCTGCATTGCTTCCTATCTTTTTCTGGATCTTGACCTAGTTCTTCACTTGGATGCTTTGGTTTTTAGCTCTTAGATTAGAGAAAGCACATACACATATTGTACATACATAAACATAATAATTATCCTGCTTGTTCAGTTACCTTCAGTGGGAAGGTTGGTCCAGATAACATAGCTACCCATTACTAAAAATGGAAATCCCACTTGTAAATTGTCATTAGATTAGTGTATCTACATAATACTGGTTTTCATTTTCTCCATTTGATGATTTGGAAAAGACACTTAATCTTTATGTAACACTTTTCCCAGCCTCATATGATAAAACACATATGCATATATATACATATATATACACACATCCATCCATCCTGGTATACATATGTATGTATGTATGTATACATTCTATCTATAAATTATTTAACTGTAGCATTTTAGGATTTGATCAGTCTAAAATAACTTCAAAGAACATATGGAAAATATCTGTTTAGTAATGTAGAACACCTGGCACAAAATATGTGAAGACTGTTACTTTAATAAATATACTATGCAGAGCTTCTACAGAAACTCTTTGTTACCTGATAAACAGGAAGCATCTGTTATCTTATGAAATTAACTCACAAATAGGCAACCCATAAGATAAGAATCCCTATGGCAAAAAGACTAGGCTTATTTACTGAGCACTTGAGAGAAATGCTGTCATTCATTTTTATTTCCCTAAATTCCTGCCATAAAGAACTATAAATGGTGAGTGTTCAGCTTATGTTTATGAAATGTTTTGATTGAAGAAAAATGAATGGACTATTGTGTTAGATAAATATAGTACTCCGATCTAACCACTTATCAGTTCTCATTTATATCAAAGTTTAGGCTTTGATATCAAATTATTCTAGGATCAGATCTCAATCCTAGCACATATTAGCTGTGATATTGGTAAAAGGTATTAAAATACTTTGAACTTCAATTTCCTTATCTGTCAAAAGGGAATGATTTTACCTATATCAGAAGGTAAGGATGAGAAATGAAACTGTTGTTACTTTGACACTGGCCATTATTATTATGTTTTACCTAGACAATACCACTTCATAACTCATCCTCTTAAATTAACCATTCCCTTCCCCAATCCATTCTCTACCCAGGAATAAGCACAATCTCTCTAAAATGAAAATCAGATCATGTATTTTTGCTGCTAAGTCCTCGAGTATTTCCTTATTTCACTAAGAATAAAACCCATATTTCTTGGAGCCAGTTAAGATTAAAATTTCTTGGAGCCAATTAAGATTCAATCTGACCCTGTTTCTATCTTTTTCTTTGCTAATATGTTGTTTAATTTGATAATTTGACAGGTATGTGTTACATACTATGTCTGAGTGTGTCTGTGAATGTGTTTCTTGATGAGATTAGCATCTGAATCAGTGGACTGAGAAAACTGATCTCCTTAGTGTGGGTGGGACCTCATGCTTCCTTGTATGTGGAAAGAGAGGAAGAAGAGACTGCCTAACTCTCAGTTACTCTGAGAGTCCTGATTAATATAACAATCCACACTAAAAGTCATACATACTTCAGTGAGCTGGACAACTTATTTTTCCATGGAAGCTCCATGTTCTTTTCTACAAGCATATATACCAAGATATATCTGCCCTGTAATAATGACCCTTCCAGATCCTCTTCCTTCACCTCCTCACTTACTTTTTCCTTTTCTTCCTGACTCACTTGATTAAATATTAGCTTTCTTTCAAGTTGAATTTCTTTCTCTCTCTTTTTACTTGAAAATCCCCCAAAATGTAGAAGCTCCTCATGACTGGGTCATGTGTTTCTCCTTTGGGGGACCTGTGGTACTCTGGGCTCATATGATTCTAGTATGGACCTTATTGCATTCAAGTTTCTCATCTGCTTCTCCACTTACCTTTCAAACTTTAATGTTTGCTTAAATCTCTAGTATAGTTCCTAATACCTGGTATGTGATAAACAGTTGAGTAAATGAATGAAAATAAGATGGCATTTGTAAAAATCGGTACAGTTACTAGTGCATAACGTGTCAAGAATAAGTAAGATAGACATACAAAAGACATCAATTTAAATTTGGTTGACACATTTCCCTTTGCTTAGGTGGTAAAACTCTTTAAAATTTTTTCAGCTTACTGGTCTTTAGTTTCAGTTTCTAGCACAGAGAAGAAAATCATAACTCAGTGTCTGAATAAATCATATTTTACTAAATCCTGATGATGGTCATTGTGCCTATTTCTTTAGTTATAGATGATTCCCTTCCAATAGGGAGAGAGATTTCTGATATACTTTCTCAATGGTGGGGCTTCTAATATTCAGTTTCCTAGCACATATAAAAATTAATTTTCTTTTAAAACGATCATGGTCTGTGGAATTTAGATGCTAAACCCTGAGATGCTGAATTTTCTACAGTGTTACTTTTATTACCAGAAAATTGTTCCAGCTATTTAGACAATGATATCATATCTTTTATAATACTAATTCTTAACTCTATTTCAGAGAAGTATTGTTTACATATTAGAATCACTTGAACTCTTTTTAAAAAGGCAAATATTTGGGTCACATACCAGATCAATTAAATTGCAGTCCCATGGAATGGGGCTGAGGGATGGATATTTCTTACAAGCTCCTTCAAGTGATTATAAAGTAAAGCCAAGAATGAGCACCAGTGCCTTAGGGTCTAGTTAAAAATCAGAATCACTTGTCCAAGATCTAATTCCACATCTAATGTGGATCTAATGTGACTGAGTTTTCTTTTATTCTCTTTAAAAGTAATTATTATATTCCCCCCAGTTTCAAAAAGAGATAACAGTGTAGCAAAGTACAAAGAAAAATAAAAGGCATCTATCATCCCATTGTTTAAGGAGAAGAGAAGGGGACAATTGTTAAAGTTTATAGTTTAAAAATTTTAAATTTAATCTTTCAAGTAAGAATGCACTGTTGTGTGGGTATATTCTGTGTTCGCTTATTTAAGGATTAAATTGAGCTGGAGGAGATCTAAAGAGATTACTTGGTTAGAACGTCTGTCTTTATTAAAAAAAGAATATGTAACTGAGGCACCTGGTAAAATAACTTCCTCAAAGACATATAGGTATGTGTTGTGTTGAACTAGATTCTATATCTCTGCCTTTTTGCAGTTTATAGTACAGTGCCTCGTGTTTTGAGTTATTACAGACTTTATCATCCTTGGGCAATTACCTTGGATTCATACTACCTTCTTACTAGATACTAATATTATTTTAAACTGTGTTTAAATATTTCTTTCTGTCTAAATTTTGCATGAGCTTCACTGGTGGCTCAGTGGTAAAGAATCCACTTTGCAAGGCAGAAGACGTGGGTTCAATCCCTGGGTCAGGAAGATCTCCTGGAGAAAGAAATAGCAACCCACTTCACTATTCTTGCCTAGGAAATCCCGTGGACTGGTGGGCTACAGTCCATGGAGTCATGGACTCACGCAGAGTTCGACACGACTTAGTGACTGAACAGCAAGAAACCTTTATAGTCATTCATGTCAATATGCTTGATTGGTGATTCCTGTTGAGACCAGCCTCTTCACACACTTATGAAATACATCCTTTGAACTTTAGTGAGTTACAGTCTTTCCTCATCTACGGAAACTGAGTACTAGTATAGTCACTGTATCCTCTAACCCTGTAAGATTAATTTTTCTGACCCCGGAACCTAAATTTGACTAGTGATTGCTTGTAGAACATCCTAGAAATATTAATATGATAGGAAAAACTACTGCCTATCCTGTTAGCAAACACATTGTTTAATTAATGAAAACTCAGGTTGTTGTGTCAAGTAAGTGATGACTTGCAATGAATGCCACAAAGAATTGCAAGAATTGATTCATAACCATCTTAATTATAACTAATAGGGTCATGTTCTTTCCTTACATAATAAATGATTCCCTACTTACTATGGTAGAGTTATAAAAGTTTACGTTTAAATAAGATTGGATCCTAATGCTATAGTGACCCTAAATAGTGTTCAATTAAACCTAAAGTTTGAGCAAATTATTTCTAAACTGGTTTAAAACTTAATGAGATAATAATCACCTAGGAGAGAACAGCATGGTAGCAATAGTATAAAACAGCAGCAGTCTGACTGGCTTGTGTATATTCTCTTATTCTTGATCTCATACATGCTTAATAGACTTAAAACATTATGGTTCAAATAGACTCAAGGTCACTAAATAGGTCTATAATATGGATAGAATTGAATTATATCTGAAGTGTTTAAGGCACAAATACATGAACATAGTTTAAGTAGTTAGGGAAAAAAAATGCTAATTTCTTATCTAACACAGTTGGGAATGAATATTGGTTCAGTTACCCTAATAGGATATCAGGAAACTTGGAAAATTTATTCAACAAATTCAATATAGAATAATTAGTAAGATGCCATAGTGTTGATAGAGCTTTTAATTAACACCTGTACAATATCTCTCCCTCTGCCCCTTCAGAAAAATTCTGGGGAATATTCTGCCTCTTTAATAGAAAATGTGGGAAGTAGACAAGTTTTTAAAAAATCTACTTGTGTTACTACTGTAACAAAGCAATGGTCATTAACACTTTGGGGAAAAAAAGATGAAAAAATCCAATGTCCTTAAAATACAACTATTTGCATACTGAATCTTTTTCTTTATCATCTGTTTTTCTGACTTACTGGGTTTTAGAATGTTCCACATCATTATATTTTTAACTGACCTCATGGTGCTTCAGCTGATCTCATGATGCCTTAGTTGAGCTCAAGGCTTTTATTTACATACAAAGGCACAAGCAAAAAAGTGAAAGCTCAAGTATCTAATAAGGATTCTGTGTATCAATGTCTTACATACTATGAAAGGCAAACAAATTGTGGGAGAAAAATTTGCAGCATATGTAACAAGCATGGGAACACTATTGTAGGTATACATTTAGCTTTCCTGGGCCTCCCTGGTAGCTCAGCTGGTAAAGAATCTGCCTGCAAGGCAGGGTCCAGATAGATTCCTGGTTTGGGAAGATCCCCTGGAGAAGGGATAGGCTACCCACTCCAGTATTTTGGGGCTTTCCTGGTGGCTCAGATGATAAAGAATCCACCTGCAGTACTGGAGAACTGGGTTTGATCCCTGGATTGGGAAGATCTCCTGGAGAAGGGAATGGCTAGCAACTCCAATATTCTGGCCTGGAGAATTTTTTGGACAGAAGAGCCTGGCAGGCTAGTCCATGGGGTCTCAGAGTTGGACACGACTGAGCGACTTTCACTTCACTTTAGCTTTCTTAGTAGTAGGAAAATTGTGAGACTCCAAAGAAAATAACTTACAAAAGAAAAACTATATAAATTTAGTTATATGAAATAAATACTTGACCATGTCAGTAGCTTAACAAACACAATTTTAATTTATTTTAAAAAATGATTCAAAAACACTTTATTGCAGAAGAGACAATATTGGAAAGATATTTAACTTTGAAGTCCAACATTTATAATTGAACCCTGTCCGACCACTGGTGAACTGTATTAATGTTAGTTTTCTAATTCTCATTTCAGGGAGTTACGCTTACAAAGTTTCTGTGTGAAATAAATGAGATAAAAATTAAAACCCTGGAATGAAGTTAGAGAAGAAAGCCACTTCCTTCCCTTACCACACCTAAGCATTCTCACCTCTAGTCCTGAATTGATTAATGCTATTCTCTTGAAATGTTCAGTGTACAATGCTGTATTGCTAAGTACAGGCACAGCACTGTACGGTAGATCTCTGGAGTTGATTCATCTTGTATAACTGGAAATTTATCCTCCATCAACAGCTACTCTTCATTTCCCCCTCCTCCAAGCCCCTGTTACCAATTAATATACTCTTTTGCTTTTATGATTTTGACTACTTTCAATATCTGAAATAAGTATGATTATGCAGTATTTTTACTGTGACTGGCTTATTTCACTTAGTACAATGTCCTCCAAATTCATTAAGGTTGTTGCCTGTAGCAGGATTTCTTTCTTTTTTTTTTTTTTTAAAGGCTGAGTTATATTCTTTTATATATGTGTGTGTGTGTGTGTGTAATATTTTCTTTATCCATTCACCCATCAATAGACATTGAGGTTGTTTCCGTATCCTGACTATTGTGAATGTGCTACTATGAATTTAGGAGTGTGGACATATCTTTGAGATATTGATTTAATTTCCTTTGATATATACTCAGCAGTGTGATTGCTGGATCGTATGGCAGTTCTATTTTTAATTTTGGGGGGAACCTCCATACTCTTTTCCATAGCAGCTGCATCATTTTACCCTCCCACCAACAGTGTACAAAAGGTTAAAATTTCTCCATATATCACCAATCTTTGTAACCTTTTTTGACAATAGCCATCCTCATCTTTAAAAAAATTAAAAAATTTTTGAGTATAGTTGATTTGCAATGCTGTTTTAGTTTCTGCTGCACAGCGAAGTGAATCAGTTATGTATATACATATATCCACTCTTTTTTAGATTCTATTCTAAATATAGCTTATTACAGAGTATTGAACAGAGTTCCCTCTGATATACAGTAGGTTCTTATTGGTTATCTATTTTATACATAATATTGTGTATATGTCAATCCCAGTCACAATTTATCCCTCATGTCCCCTTTTCCCCATTGGTAACCATAATTTTTATCTACATCTGTGACTCTATTCCTGCTTTGTAAATAGGTACATTTGTAACATTTTTTTTTAGATTCCACATATAAACCATATCATATAATATTTATCTTTCTCTTAGTGTGGCAATCTCTAGGTCCATCCATGTTGCTGCAAATGGAATTTTAATATTTTTTCTTTTTTATGACTGGTAATATTCCATTGAAATATCTTTTTTGCCCATTCCTCCATTGATGGACATTTAGATTGCTTCTGTGTGTTGCTGCAGTGAACCCTGGGGTGCATGTATCATTTTAAATTATGGTTTTCTCAGGATATATGCCCAGGAGTGGGGTTCCTGGATCATAAGTTAGCTCTATTTTTCATTTATTAAGGAACCTCTGTATGTTCTACATAATTGCTGTGCATTCCCACCAACAGTGTAGGAAAGTACCCTTTCTCCACATCCTCTTCAGCATTTATTGTTTATAGTATTTTTGATGATGGCCATTCTGACTGGTGTGAGGTGACATCTTATTATACATCTGATTTGCATTTCTCTAATAATAGGTGCTGTTGAGCATCTTTTCATGTGGCTCTTGGCCATCTGTATGTCTTCTTCAGAGAAATGTCTATATCTTTCACCCATTTTTTGATTGGGTTGTTTGTTTTTTTGATATCGAACTGCATGAGTTGTTTGTATAATTTGAGATTAATCCCTTGTCAGTTGCTTTGTTTGCAAATATTTTCTTCCATTCTGTGGGTTTTCTTTTCATTTTGCTTATAGTTTTCTTTGCTCTGCAAAGGCTTTTCAGTTTCATTAGGTTCCACTGGTTCATTTTTGCTTTTATTTCCATTATTCTAGGAGACGGATCAAAAAAGATATTATGTGATTTATGTCAGAAAGTGTTCTTCCTATGTTTTCCTCTAAGAATTTTATAGTATCCAGTCTTACAGTTTGGTCTTTAATCCATTTTGAGTTTATTTTTGTGTGTGATGTTAGAGAATGTTCTAATTTCATTCTTTAACATGTAACTGTCCAGTTTGCCCAGAACCACTTATTAAAGAAATTGTCTTCTCTTCATCGTATTCTTGCCTTTTTGGTCATAGATTAGGTGACCATAGCTGTGTGGGTTTATCTCTGGAGTTTGTATCCTGCTCTATTGATCTGTATTTCTGTTTTCGTGCCAGTACCACACAGTTTTGATTACTGTGGATTTGTACTATAGTCAGTAACCTAATGAATGACTATCAGCATCTTGACAAATGAAAATTTAAACAAAGGTAAAATTTATTTTTAATTACCAAATGTGTAAACTAAATAACATTAATACTGTCCTTGTTAGGAAGTAGAGTGGAATAAGCTTTGTGGAAGGTAAGTTGTTCATATGTACCAAGAGCTTTAAAAATGTAATTTCTGTGTAAAATGATATATGCCTTTCTAGAAATTTGCATTAGTGAAGTAGAGATGTGTACATAGACATGACAAAATTCTTCACAAAGTTACTTTGAATGGCAAAAGTTTAAAGATACCAGAAATAGATAACAATGGAGAATGTGCTCAGTAAACTATATAGTCATTAAATATTATGTTATTAGAAGAATATTCGAGAATTCCAAAGTGCTTTTGGATTGCATGCCTGATTTTTACTAGCACATGTTTATATTATGATATAAACAGCAACAAATGATGCTAGAATGGTTGATGGCCATTTGCAAAAAAAAAAAAAAAAAAATGAACCTCAAGCTTACCTTGATTTTTGTTAAAATGAAAAATAATTTAAAATAGACCCAAGTTTAAGAGATAAAATTATAAAACTTCTAGAGGAAAATATCAGAAATGTTTTAGTAAAAATTTCTTAAAAATGAGGCACAAACCATGAAAAAAGTCAATAAATTAGACCAAAAGCCCATTTGCAATTTGAACGACATTGTGAAAACGAAAAGGTAAGCCAGAGATACAAATTATTTGCAAAGTATACATTCAACAAAGGACCTTGTTTAGAACATATATCTCTCAAAACAATAATCAGATCAGATCAGAACAGTCGCGTCCAACTCTTTGCGACCCCATGAATCGCAGCACGCCAGGCCTCCCTGACCATCACCAACTCCCGGAGTTCACTGAGACTCACGTCCACTGAGTCAGTGATGCCATCCAGCCATCTCATCCTCTGTCGTCCCCTTCTCCTCCTGCCCCCAATCCCTCCCAGCATCAGAGTCTTTTCCATTGAGTCAACTCTTTGCATGAGGTGGCCAAAGTACTGGAGTTTCAGCTTTAGCATCATTCCTTCCAAAGAAATCCCAGGGCTGATCTCCTTCAGAATGGACTGGTTGGATCTCCTTGCAGTCCAAGGGACTCTCAAGAGTCTTCTCCAACACCACAGTTCAAAAGCATCAATTCTTCAGTGCTCAGCCTTCTTCACAGTCCAACTCTTACATCCATACATGACCACTGGAAAAACCATAGCCTTGACTAGACGGACCTTTGTTGGCAAAGTAATGTCTCTGCTTTTGAATATGCTATCTAGGTTGGTCATAACTTTCCTTCCAAGGAATAAGCGTCTTTTAATTTCATGGCTGCAATTACCATCTGCAGTGATTTTGGAGCCCCCAAAAATAAAGTCTGACACTCTTTCCCCATCTATTTCCCATGAAGTGATGGGACCAGATGCCATGATCTTCATTTTATGAATGTTGAGCTTTAAGCCAACTTTTTCACTCTCCTCTTTCACTTTCATCAAGAGGCTTTTTAGTTCCTCTTCACTTTCTGCCATAAGGGTGGTGTCATCTGCATAGCTGATGTTATTGATATTTCTCCCAGCAATCTTGATTCCAGCTTGTGCTTCTTTCAGCCCCGTATTTCTCATGATGTACTCTGGATGTAAGTTAAATAAGCAGGGTGACAATATACAGCCTTGATGCACTCCTTTTACTATTTGGAACCAGTCTGTTTTTCCATGTCCAGTTCTAACTGTTGCTTCCTGACCTGCATACAGGTTTCTCAAGAGGCAGGTCAGGTGGTCTGGTATTCCCATCTCTTTCAGAATTTTCCACAGTTTATTGTGATCCACACAGTCAAAGGCTTTGGCATAGTCAATAAAGCAGAAATAGATGTTTTTCTGGAACTCTCTTGCTTTTTCCATGATCCAGCAGATGTTGGCAATTTGATCTCTGGTTCCTCTGCCTTTTCTAAAACCAGCTTGAACATCAGGAAGTTCATGGTTCACGTATTGCTGAAGCCTGGCTTGGAGAATTTTGAGCATTACTTTACTAGCATGTGAGATGAGTGCAATTGTGCGGTAGTTTGAGCATTCTTTGGCAATACCTTTCTTTGGGATTGGAATGAAAACTGACCTTTTCCAGTCCTGTGGTCACTGCTGAGTTTTCCAGATTTGCTGGCATATTGAGTGCAGCACTTTCACAGCATCATCTTTCAGGATTTGGAATAGCTCAACTGGAATTCTACCACCTCCACTAGCTTTGTTTGTAGTGATGCTTCTTTAAGGCCCACTTGACTTCACATTCCAGGATGTCTGGCTCTAGGTCAGTGATCACACCATCGTGATTATCTGGGTTGTGAAGATCTTTTTTGTACAGTTCTTCTGTGTATTCTTGCTATCTCTTCTTAATATCTTCTGCTTCTGTTAGGTCCATACCATTTCTGTCCTTTATTAAGCCCATCTTTGCATGAAATGTTCCTTTGGTATCTCTAATTTTCTTGAAGAGATCTCTAGTCTTTCCCATTCTGTTGTTTTCATCTATTTCTTTGCATTGATCGCTGAAGAAGGCTTTCTTATCTCTTCTTGCTATTCTTTGGAACTCCAAAGCAATAATAGGTTAATTAATTAAAAATGGGTAAAAGGTTTGGATAGACACTTCACCGAAGAAGACATATGGGTAGCCTACAGCACATGAAAAGAAGCTCAGCATAACCCTACAGATACCACCTTATGCCCCTACAATTGTTAAAACTAGAAAGATTGATGATTATGGGCATGCCAAATAGCACAAACACTTCGGAAAACAGTTTGGCAGTTTCTTGTCTTCAAGAGATACACAATATTGTTTCTATGGTAATATTGCCAAACATGTATAACTTATTCCAATCATAAAAAGTTGTTTAGAGAAACCCCAATTAAGGGACATTCTACAAAATAACTGATCATATTCTGTGAGTGTCAAGGTCATGGAAGAAAGGCAAGACTAAGGGTCTGTTTTCAGATTGAAGGAGGCAAGGAGAAATATAATTTAGATACAGTGCTAGAATAGCAAACATTATCAGTTAAAAAACAAACAACCCTGAAATTTCAAGTTTACTTAATATATTATTTTATTTTACTTAATATATTGTATCTTATTTTACTTAGTATATTGTATCTTATTATACTTAATATGGAGAAGGAAATGGCAACCCACTTCAGTATTCTTGCCTGGATGGAGAAGCCTGGTAGGCTACAGTCCATAGGGTCGCTAAGAGTCGGACACGACTGAGAGACCTCACTTTCACTTTTCACTTTCATGCATTGGAGAAGGAAATGGCAACCCACTCCAGTATTCTTGCCTGGAGAATCCCAGGGACAGAGGAGCCTGGTGAGCTACTGTCTATGGGGTCGCACAGAGTCAGACACGACTGAAGTGACTTAGCAGCAGCAGCATAGTTAATATATTGTATCGGTGTTGATTTCTTATTCTTGAACATTGCACTAGATTATGTAAGATGTTAACTTGAAGGCAACCAGGTGAGGGATATAAGGAAAATTTTGTACCCTTTTACAACTTTTCTATAAGCTTAAAATTCAAAACATAAATTTTTTTTAAGGCTACAGTTTTACACAGAATATTCTAATTTAGAAGGTCAGATAAAAATCTGAACAGACTTTCAAAGTTCTAGTGTCATCCAAGAAGGAAATGGCACCCGACTGCAGTACTCTTGCCTGGAAAATCCCATAGATGGAGGAGCCTGGTAGGCAACAGTCCACGGAATCGCGAAGAGTCGGACACGACTGAATGACTTCACTTCCACTTTTCACTTTCATGCACTGGAGAAGGAAATGGCAACCCACTCCAGTATTCTTGCCTGGAGAATCCTAGGGACGGCGAAGCCTGCTGAGCTGCCATCTATGGGGCTGCACAGAGTCGGACAGGACTGAAGTGACTTAGCAGCAGCAGCAGCAGTGTCATCCAATAATGTTAAACAAATATAAGCTGTTCATAAATTGATCTAGTCATTTTAGTATAGTCATTATAATTTGGTACAAAAATAAAGTTAAAATAGAAAAGTTAACTATACAACCATCATGTGATTCAGCCATTCCCTTCCTAGGAGAAATGAATGTTCATGCTCATACAAAGACTTGTACACTAATGTTTATAGCAGCTTAATTTGTAATAGTCTAAAACTGGAAATTTGTGCAAAAGCAAGCAAAAATATGTATAAGTAAAGTATATCAATTATATCTCAACACTTTAAAAATATCAATAGCAGTTTTTAATTTCTTAAACTGGAAATTTCTGGGACAAGTAGATAAACTGGATTCCCAGGTTAAAATTTGTGTTTTATATCTGAGTTCTATTTTTATTTTTCTGAACATGCTTATGTGCTACATATTATAAGTATCTGTGAGTGTTTATGTATATTTTTTCCTACAGAAAAGTTATAATGCTTAATCAAAGGATGTAGTATTTGTATTTTTAGAAACTATGTTCAAATAAGCACTTAGTACAGTTCATTTGTATATTATCAAGAATTGTTTATGAAAATTACAATCTTTTTGAGAATTAGTTCTCTACAAGCATCAACTGACTAGAAAAGAAGAAAATTCCTTATTTAGAAGTTTTATGCTGACATTTACCCATGTTTATCCCAAATGGCCTTCTTAATCTTAAATTTATCACACCTTTTTCTTTAATAATTTAATCTCAGTGAACATCAAACAATCTTAAAGCATATGTGATTGAAAGATTCATATTTTGTTTAGTTTTTTAATTTTAGTTAAAAAAATCTAGTGTATAAATGAAAGCTTATAAGGTGTGTGGGAATATACTTAGATGAAGAATCTAAGAATTGGATCTAATCTTTGGGGTACAGATGGGTAAACAAATCATTACCCTGTAGCACAGTGTAATTCCTATAGTTCCCGTTGTCCTCAGCTGACATGTTTGAGTTCCAGTTTTAAGACCTAGTTTTTCATTATGCAGAGTTTTCATTCCAAACCAGGCATTGGACTACATGATTATAATCTCTAAAATACACTCCCCAAATACACCGTACTCTCTCACATATGACCTTCACAGCTTGGAGTTTTTCAATAATTCATTGCACTCTTTACTTCAGGATACTTTTTCCCCCTCAAAGTTACTCATATATTAATGTGGAATTATCTTTATGTGAATACATTTATTTACTTACCTCATTTTGAATTATCTCTGTCAGTAAATATTTTGTGACCATCCTAGGATGCTGACTGAAACAATATTTTATTTTTTGAGAAACTATACTAAATAGTTATTAATATTAACATTGTCCTTTAAAAATAATACCTAGAAAGTTCTGTGCTTATTTCAGTGTTATTGTCATTATTATGAGTATTTTCAAGTTCCTGTTTTAAAATTATCTGCGAAGGCAATGGTTTATTAAAAAAAACAAAAAATCTATTGTTGACAATAAATCTTGATCTTTTTCAAATTATTGGAATGTAATAAAATAGTTGGAGAAATCTAGGTAATTCTGACACAATATTTCACTTTATACAAGAAATTCTATTTTAAAACTGGCTTCTTTTTAAAGAGTTTTAAAAAGATAGAGGTATTATAGAATAAAAACTTTTTTTCCTAAGATGAATTTTTTATGAGAAATACTCTTTTAGAAAAAGTTCTAGAATATTTGAGTCTAATTAAATAGCAATCAGTTCATTCAATGCAATCCCTATCAAGCTAACAACAGTATTTTTCACAGAACTAGAACAAATAATTTCACAGTTTGTATGGCAATACAAAAAACCTCAAATAGCCAAAGCAATCTTGAGAGAGAAGAATGGAACTGGAGGAATCAACCTGCCTAACTTCAGGCTCTACTACAAAGCCACAGTCATCAAGACAGTATGGTACTGGCATAAAGACAGAAATATAGATCAATGGAAGAAAATAGCCCAAGATAAATCCACGCATCTATGGACACCTTATCTTTGACAAAGGAGGCAAGAATATACAATGGAGAAAAGACAATCTCTTTAACAAGTGGTGCTGGGAAAACTGGTCAACCACTTGTAAAAGAATGAAACTAGAACACTTTCTAACATCATACATAAAAATAAACTCAAAATGGATTAAATATCTAAATGTAAGACCAGAAACTATAAAACTCCTAGAGGAGAACATAGGCAAAACACTCTCTGACATACATCACAGCAGGATCCTCTATGACCCGCCACCCAGAATAATGGAAAGAAAAGCAGAAATAAACAAATGGGACCTAATTAGACTTAAAAGCTTTTGCACAACGAAGGAAACTATAAGTAAGGTGAAAAGACAGCCTTCAGAATGGGAGAAAATAATAGCAAATGAAGCAACTGACAAAGAATTAATCTAAAAAATATACAAGCAATTCCTGTAGCTCAATTCCAGAAAAATAAACAACCCAATCAAAAAATGGGCCAACGGAGAAGGGGATGGCACCGCACTCCAGTACTCTTGCCTGCAAAATCTCATGGGGGGAGGAGCCTGGTAGGCTGCAGTCCGTGGGGTCTCAACGAGTCAGACAGGACTGAGAGACTTCACTTTCACTTTTCACTTTCATGTCTTGGAGAACGAAATGGCAACACACTCCAGTGTTCTAGCCTGGAGGATCTCAGGGACAAGGGAGCCTGGTGGGCTATGGTTTATGGGGTCTCACAGAGTTGGACACGACTGAAGCGACTTAGCAGCAGCAGCAGCAGCAGAGGGAGGGTAGTGGTGCCCATCTCTTCTTGCCAACATAGTGTTGAATCCATCCTGAAGAGAAGGATGGATAAATTTGACTCCTGAGCCTTAAATGTTTTGCTTAGCATTGTATCTTCAGCAACCCAACATGTATCGAACAATTTCATAGGCCTTTTAAGTAGTATCTCTTTTATTTAATTTTTAATATGACAAGCTACAATCTTGTGTTTTTATTCTGCTGTAATTTTCCATATTTCCTATTATATATGATTGTTAAATCTTACTGGAGGGGAAAAAAATGGGCCAAATAACTTAAACAGACATTTTTCCAAGAAGACATACAGATGGCTAACAAACACAAGAAAAGATGCTCAACATCACTCATTATCAGAGAAATGCAAATCAAACCCAGAATGAGGTGCCATCTCACGCTGGTCAGGATGGCTTCTAACCAAAAGTTTACAAACAATAAATGCTGGAGAGGGTGTGGAGAAAAGGGAACCCTCTTACACTGTTGGTGGGAATGCAAACTAGTACAGCCACTATGGAGAACAGTGTGGAGATTCCTTAAAAAACTGGTAATAGAACTGCCATATGACCCAGCAATCCCACTGCTGGGCATACACACTGAGGAAACCAGAACTGAGAGACATGTGTACCCCTATGATCATTGCAGCACTGTTTACAACAGCCAGGACATGGAAGCAACCTAGATGTCCATTGGCAGATGAGTGGATAAGAAAGCTGTGGTACTTATACAGAATGGAATATTACTCAGCTATTAAAAAGAATGCATTTGAATTAGTTCTAATGAGGTGGATGAAACTGGAGCCTATTATACAGAGTGAAGTAAGCAGAAAGAAAAATACCAATACAGTATATTAATGCACATATGTGGACTTTAGAAAGATGGCAATGATGACCCCTATGAGAGACAACAAAAGAGACACAGATGTAAAGAACAGTCTTTTGGACTCTGTGGGAGAAGGTGAAGGCAGGATGATTTGAGAGAATAGCATTGAAACATGTATATTATCATATGTGAAACAGATCACCAGTCCAGGTTCAATGCATGAGACAGGGTGCTCGGGGCTGCTGCACTGGGATGACCCTGAGGGATGGGATGGGGAGGGAAGTAGGGGGGTGGTTCAGGATGGGGAACACATGTACACCCGTGGCCGATTCATATCAACGTATGTCAAAAACCACTACAATATTGTAATGTAATTAGCCTCCAATTAAAATAAATAAATTAAAAAAATAGCAATCAGTTCAGATAGCCACAATTTTCTTTTCTTTCTTTCTTTATTTTTAATATAAATTTATTTATTTTAATTGGAGGCTAATTACATTACAATATTGTATTGGTTTTGCCATACGTTGACATGAATCGGCCACAGGTGTACATGTGTTCCCCATCCTGAATCCCCCTCCCACCTCCCTCCCCATACCATCCTTCTGGGTCATCCCAGTGCACCAGCCCCAAGCTTCCTGTATCATGCATTGAAACTGGACTGGCGATTCATTTTACATATGATAATACACGTTTCACTGCCATTCTCCCAAATCATTTCACCCTCGCCCTCTTCAGAGTCCAAAAGACTATTCTATACATCTGTGTCTCTTTTACTGTCTCGAATACAGGGTTACATTTACCATCTTTCTAAATTCCAAACATATGCATTATTATACTGTATTGGTGTTTTTCTTTCTGGCTTACTTTACTCTGTATAATTGGCTCCAGCTTCATCCACCTCATTAGAACTGATTCAAATGTATTCATTTTAATGGCTGAGTAATACTCCATTGTGTATATGTACCACTGCTTTCTTATCCATTCATCTGCTGATGGGCATCTAGGTTGCTTCCATGTCCTGGCTGTTGTAAACAGTGCTGCGATGAACACTGGGGTACACATTTCTCTTTCAATTCTGGTTTCCTCAGCGTGTATGCCCAGCAGTGGGATTGCTGGGTCATATGGCAGTTCTATTACCAGTTTTTTAAGGAATCTCCACACTGTTCTCCATAGTGGCTGTACTAGTTTGCATTCCCACCAACAGTGTAAGAGGGTTCCCTTTTCTCCACACCCTCTCCAGCATTTATTGTTTGTAGACTTTTTGATGACAGCTATTCTGATCAGTGTGAGATGGTACTTTATTGTGGTTTTGATTTGCATTTCTCTGATAATGAGTGATGTTGAGCATCTTTTCATGTGTTTGTTAGCCATCTGTATGTTTTCTTTGGAGAAATGTCTGTTTAGTTCTTTGGCCCATTTTTTGATTGGGTTGTTTATTTCTCTGGAATTGAGCTGCAGGAGTTGCTTGTATATTTTTGAGATTAATTCTTTGTCAGTTTCTTCATTTGTTATTATTTTCTCCCATTCTGAAGGCTGTTTTTTCACCTTGCTTATAGTTTCCTTTGTTTTGCAGAAGCTTTTACGTTTAATTAGGTCCCTTTTGTTTATTTTTGCTTTTATTTCCAATATTCTGGGAGGTGGGTCAGAGAGGATCCTGATGTGATTTATGTCGGAGAGTGTTTTGCCTATGTTCTCCTCTGGGAGTTTTATAGTTTCTGGTCTTACATTTAGATCTTTAATCCATTTTGAGTTTATTTTTGTGAATGGTGTTAGAAAGTGTTCTAGTTTCATTCCTTTACAAGTGGTTGACCAGTTTTCCCAGTACCACTTTTTAAAGTGATTGTCTTTTCTCCATTGTATATTCTTGCCTCTTTTGTCAAAAATAAGGTGTCCATAGGTGCATGGATTTATCTCTGGGCTTTCTATTTTGTTCCATTGATCTATATTTCTGTCTTTGTGCCGGTACCGTATTGTCTTGATGACTGCGGCTTTGTAGTAGAGCCTGAACTCAGGCAGGTTGATTCCTCCAGTTCCATTCTTCTTTCTCAAGATTGCTTTGGCTGTTTGAGGTTTTTTGTATTTCCATACAAACTGTGAAATTATTTGTTCTAGCTCTGTGAAAAATACCATTGGTAGCTTGATAGGCATTGCATTGAATCTATAGATTGCTTTGGGTAGTATACTCATTTTCACTATATTGATTCTTCCAATCCATGAACACGGTATATTTCTCCATCTGTAAGTGTCCTCTTTGATTTCTTTCACCAGTATTTTATAGTTTTCTATATATAGGTCTTTTGTTTTTTTTCAGTTGTTAGTTCAGTTCAGTTACTCAGTCGTGTCCGATTCTTTGCAACCCCATGAATTGCAGCACGCCAGGCCTTCCTGTCCATCACCAACTCCCGGAGTTCACTCAGACTCACGTCCGTCGAGTCAGTGATGCCATCCAGCCATCTCATCTTCTGTCGTCCCCTTCTCCTCCTGACCCCAATCCCTCCCAGCATCAGCCTTTTCCAGTGAGTCAACTCTTTGCATGAGGTGGCCAAAGCACTGGAGTTTCAGCTTTAACATCATTCCTTCCAAAGAAATCCCAGGGCTGATCTCCTTCAGAATGGACTGGTTGGATCTCCTTGTAGTCCAAAGGACTCTCAAGAGTCTTCTCCAACACCACAGTTCAAAAGCATCAATTCTTCGGCGCTCAGCTTTCTTCACAGTCCAACTCTCACATCCATACATGACCACTGGAAAAACTAGGTAGATATATCCCTAAGTATTTTATTCTTTTTGTTGCAATGGTGAATGGAATTCTTTCCTTAATTTCTGTTTCTGTTTTCTCATTGTTGGTGTATAGGAATGCAAAGGATTTCTATGTATTGATTTTATATCTTGCAACTTTACTGTATTCATTGATTAGCTCTAGTAATTTTCTGGTGGAGTCTTTAGGGTTTTCTGTGTAGAGGATCATGTCATCTGCAAACAGTGAGAGTTTTACTTCTTCTTTTCCAAACTGGATTCCTTTTATTTCTTTTTGAGTTTTGATTGCTGTGGTCAAAACTTCCAAAACTATGTTGAATAATAGTGGTGAAAGTGTGCACCCTGTCTTGTTCCTGACTTTAGAGGAAATGCTTTCAATTTTTCACCATTGAGGATAATGTTTGTTGTGGGTTTGTCATAGCTTTTATTATGTTGAGGTATGTTCCTTCTATTCCTGCTTTCTGGAGGGTTTTTATCATAAATGGATGTTCAATTTTGTCAAAGGCTTTCTCTGCATCTATTGAGATAGTCATATGGTTTTTATCTTTCAATTTGTTAATGTGGTATATTACATTGATTGATTTGCGGATATTGAAGAATCCTTGCATCCTTGGGATAAAGCCCACTTGGTAATGATGTATGATCTTTAATTCTGATTGCTAGAATTTTGTTAAGGATTTTTGCATCTATGTTCATCAGTGATATTGGCCAGTAGTTTTCTTTTTTGTGGCATCTTTGTCAAGTTTTATGGTGGCCTCATAGAATGAGTTTGGAAATTTACCTTCCTCTGCAATTTCCTGGAAGAGTTTGAGCAGGATAGGTGTTAGCTCTTCTCTAAATTTTTGGTAGAATTCAGCTGTCAAGCCGTCTGGACCTTGGCTTTTGTTTGCTCGAAGATTTCTGATTACAGTTTCAATTTCTGTGCTTGTGATGGGTCTGTTAAGATTTTCTATTTCTTCCTGGTTCAGTTTTGGAAAGTTGTACTTTTCTAAGAATTTATCCATTTCTTCCACGTTGTCCATTTTATTGGCATATAATTGCTGATAGTAGTCTCTTATGATCCTTTATATTTCTGTGTTGTCTATTGTGATTTCTCCATTTTCATTTCTAATTTTGTTGATTTGATTCTTTCCCTTTTTTTCCTTGATGAATCTGGCTAATAGTATGTCAATTTTATTTATCTTCTCAAAGAACCAGCTTTTAGCTTTGTTGATGTTTGCTATGGTCTGTTTTGTTTCTTTTGCATTTATTTTTGCCCTAATTTTTAAGATATCTTTCCTTCTACTAACCCTGGAGTTCTTCACTTCTTCCTTTTCTAGTTACTTCATGTGTAGAGTTAGGTTATTTATTTGACTTTTTTCTTGTTTCTTGAGGTATGCCTGTATTGCTGTGAACCTCCCCTTAGCACTGGTTTTACAATGTCCCACAGGTTTTGGGTTGTTGTGTTTTCATTTTCTTTTGTTTCTATGCATATTTTGATTTCTTCTGTGATTTGTTGGTTATTCAGCAGTGTGTTGTTCATCCTCCATATGTTGGAATTTTTAATAGGTTTTCTCCTGTAATTGGGATATAATCTTACTGCATTGTGGTCAGAAAAGATGTTTGGAATGATTTCAATTTTTTTGAATACACTAAGGCTAGATTTATGGCCCAGGAAGTGATCTATCCTGGAGAAGGTTCCGTGTGTGCTTGAAAGAAAGGTGAAATTCATTGTTTTGGGGTGAAATGTCCTATAGATATCAATTAGGTCTCACTGTTCCATTGTATCATTTAACGTTTGTGTTTCCTTGTTAATTTTCTGTTTAGTTCATCTATCCATAGGTGTGAGTGGGGTATTAGAGTCTCCCACTATTATTGTGTTATTGTTAATTTCCCCTTTCATATTTGTTAACCTTTGCCTTACATATTGTGGTGCTCCTATGTTGGGTGCATATATATTTATAATTGTTATATCTTCTTCTTGGATTGGTCCTTTGATCATTATGTAGTGTTCTTCTTTGTCTCTTTTCACAGCCTTTGTTTTAAAGTCTATTTTATCTGATATGAGTATTGCTACTCCTGCTTTCTTTTGGTCTCTATTTGCATGGAATATCTTTTCCCAGCCCTTCACTTTCAGTCTGTATGTGTCCCGTGTTTTGAGGTGGGTCTCTTGTAGAAAGTATATATAGGGTCTTGTTTCTGTATCCATTCAGCCAGTCTTTGTCTTTTGGTTGGGGCATTCAACCCATTTACATTTAAGGCAGTTATTGCTAAGTATGATCCCATTGCCATTTACTTTGTTGTTTTGGGTTTGAGTTTATACACCCTTTCTGTGTTTCCTGTCTAGAGAAGACCCTTTAGCATTTCTTGGAGTGCTTGTTTGGTGGTGCTGAATTCTCTCAGCTTTTGCTTATCTGTAAAGCTTTTGATTTCTCCTTCATATTTGAATAAGATCCTTGCTTGATACAGTTATCTGAGTTGTAGGTTTATCTCTTTCATCACTTTAAGTATGTCCTGCCATTCCCTCCTGGCCTGAAGAGTTTCTATTGAAAGATCAGCTGTTATCCTTATGGGAATCCCCTTGTGTGTTATTTGTTCTTTTCCCTTGCTGCTTTTAATATTTGTTCTTTGTGTTTGATCTTTGTTAATTTGATTAATATGTGTCTTGGGGTGTTTTTCCTTGGGTTTATCCTGTTTTAGACTCTCTGGGTTTCTTGGACTTGGGTGATTATTTCCTTCCCCATTTTAAGGAAGTTTTCAACTATTATCTCCTCAAGTATTTTCTCATGGCCTTTCCTTTTGTCTTCTTCTTCTAGGACTCCTATGATTCAATGTTGGGGGATTTAACATTGTCCCAGAGGCCTCTGAGGTTGTCCTCATTTCTTTTAATTCATTTTTCTTTTTTCCTCTCTGCTTTATTTATTTCTACCATTCTATCTTCTACCTCACTTATCCTATCTTCTGCCTCCGTTATTCTACTGTTGGTTCCATCCAGAGTGTTTTTGATCTCATTTATTGCATCATTCATTATATATTGACTCTTTTTTCTTTCTTCTAGGTCCTTGTTAAACCTTTCTTGCGTATTCTCAATCCTTCTCTCCAGGCTATTTATCTGTAACTCCATTTTATTTTCAATATTTTGGATCATTTTCACTATCATTATTTGAAATTCTTTTCAGGTAGATTCCCTATCTCTTCCTCTTTTGTTTGGTTTGGTGGGCATTTTTCCTGTTCCTTTACCTTCTGGGTATTTCTCTGCCTCTTCATCTTGTTTATATTGCTGTGTTTGGGGTGGCTTTTCTGTATTCTGGCAGTTCGTGGAGTTCTCTTTATTGTGGAGTTTCCTTGCTGTGGGTGGGGTTGGATGGGTGGCTTGTCAAGGTTTCCTGGTTAGGGAAGCTTGTGTCGGTGTTCTGGTGAGTGGAGCTGGATTTCTTCTCTTTGGAGTGCAATGAAGTGTCCAGTAATGAGTTATGAAATGTTAATGGGTTTGGAGTGACTTTGGGCAGCCTGCATATTGAAGCTCAGGGCTATGTTCCTGGGTTGTTGAAGAATTTGCATGGTATGTCTTGCTCTGGAACTTGTTGGTCCTTGGGTGGTGCTTGGTTTCAGTGTAGGTATGAAGGCGTTTGATGAGCTCCTGTGGATTAATGTTCCCTGGAGTCAGGAGTTCTCTGGTGTTCTCAGGATTTGGACTTAAGCCTTCTGCCTCTGGTTTTCAGTCTTATTCTTACAGTAGCCTCAAGAGTTGTCCATCTATACAGCACTGATGATGAAACATCTAGGTTAAAGATGAAAAGTTTCTCCACAGTGAGGGACACATAGAGAAGTTCATAGAGTTACATGGAGAAGAGAAGAGGGAGGAGGGAGATAGAGGTGACCAGGAGGAAAAGAGGGGGAATAAAAGGAGAGAGACAGATCCAGCCAGTAATCAGTTCCTTAAGTGTTCTCCATGGTCTGGAACACACAGAGATTCACAGAGTTGGGTAGAGAAGAGAAGGGGGAGGGAGGAGATAGAGGCGACCTGGTGGAGAAAAAGGAGAGTCCTAAGGGGGAGAGAACAGTCAAGCCAGTAATCTTGCTCCCAAGTAAAAATGGGTCCTGAAGATTGGGTTTTTAAAGGTACAAAATTGATAACAAATAAAAAAATATAGTAATCATTTCAGATAATAGGATGTGTAATGCTGGAAGGAATCTGAAAAATCATTTTGTCCAAACTTGTTTGAGGAAATTGGAATACTTAAATGTTCTCTAGCAAATGCCTATAACATTTATGTCTATTCAAAAATCTATGTATATGTCTAAATTACAAAACATCTATATAAATACACATACATATCTATGTGTATATGTTTATATAGCAAGTAAAACTGTGTCTGAAAAAATGTAAAACATGACATGTTTATTTTTCCCTATAGATGTTTTTCTTTTATAATATTATTTATTTGTATATTTGATTTGCTTTATAGTTATGTAAGAGCCACAGGTACAAAGAACTGGTAAAAATGTGCAAATATAAAATATCTAAGTAAGAGCAAAATAAAAATAGTTTAAGTTCACTGGAAGCCCCTCCAGGCAGCTCCCACATCCTTTGGTGGCTGCACTAATCCCCAAACACACCTTGCTCACTGGCATCTGTTTGTATTTTTTTTCCCTCAGTCTTTGGTCTGAACCATGTTTTATATGAACATCATTAGGATTAGAGAGATCTGGATTGAAAACTTGGTCTTATTATCTATTACCTATGTAATCTTGAGTTTCCCTGGTGGCTCAGATGGTAAAGAGTGTGCTTGGAATTCAGGAGACCTGGGTTCGATCCCTGGGTTGGGAAGATCCCCTGGAGAAGGAAACAGCAACCCACTCCAGTATTCTTACCTGGAAAATCCCACGGATGGAAGAGCCTGGCAAGCCCCTGTCCATGGGGTTACAAAGAGTCTGACATGACTGAGCGACTAACATATCACTTCAAGTGATCTTGATCACATTGTCTAGACAGTGAGTCTTAGATCTATATTTGTATATTAGAAATAATACTTTGAGAACTGAATAAGAGATTAGTATGTATTGCCCAACAGTGCTGATTCAGACAGCAGACATTCAACATATTTATTTTCTCTATGCCCTTATGGCATCACGGACTCGATGGACGTGAGTCTCAGTGAACTCCAGGAGTTGGTGATGGACAGGGAGGCCTGGCGTGCTGCGATTCATGGGGTCATAAAGAGTCGGACGTGACTGAGTGACTGATCTGATCTGATCTGATCTGATGCCCTTATGGCTTCTTTTCACTAGTATACAACAAGGCCAATATTTGCATTTGGAAAAAGTTGGCTTAAAGCTCAACATTCAGAAAACGAAGATCATGGTATCTGGTCCCATCACTTCATGGGAAATAGATGGGGAAACAGTGGAAACAGTATCAGACTTTATTTTTGGGGGCTCCAAAATTACTGCAGATGATGATTGCAGCCATGAAATTAAAAGATGCTTACTCCTTGGAGGGAAAGTTATGATCAACCTAGATAGCATATTCAAAAGCAGAGACATTACTTTGCCAACAAAGGTCCGTCTAGTCCAGGCTATGGTTTTTCCAGTGGTCATGTATGGATGTGAGAGTTGGACTGTGAAGGAAGCTGAGTGCCGAAGAATTGATATTTTTGAACTGTGGTGTTGGAGAAGACTCTTGAGAGTCCCTTGGACTGCAAGGACATCCAATCAGTCCATCCTAAAGGAGATCAGTCCTGGTATTCATTGGAAGGGCTGATGCTGAAGCTGAAACTCCAATACTTTGGCCACCTCATGTGAAGAGTTGACATATTGGAAAAGACCCTTATGCTAGGAGGGATTGGGGGCAGGAGGATAAGGGGATGACAGAGGATGAGATGGCTGGATGGCATCACTGACTCGATGGACGTGAATTTGTGTAAACTCAGGGAGTTGATGATAGACAGGGAGGCCTGGCGTGCTGCGATTCATGGGGTCACAAAGAGTCAGACATGACTGAGTGACTGAACTGAACTTCAACTCCAGGACTCTTTACTTTTAATGAAGTTGGCCTTGATTTCCAGAAGAGTTGCTCCTTTCTTTTGGATAGTTTGTTTTTTAACAACTTCCTGCTGAAAAATTTACTAGGCTAACATAAGTCTTGGAGAAGGCAATGGCACCCCACTCCAGTACTCTTGCCTGGAAAATCCCATGGATGGAGGAGCCTGGTAGGCTGCAGTCCATGGGGTCGCTAAGAGTCGGACACGACCGAGCGACTTCACTTTCACTTTTCACTTGCATGCATTGGAGAAGGAAATGGTAACCACTCCAGTGTTCTTGCCTGGAGAATCCCAGGGTCGGGGGATCCTGGTGGGCTGTCATCTCTGGGGTCGCACAGAGTCAGACATGACTGAAGTGACTTAGCAGCAGCAGCAACATAAGTCTTTTATTGTACAGAGTTATACAAAAAGAAAAAACAATCAAACTCTTGTAGAAAGATTTGTGAAAATGTCTGGAAAAGGTAGGAAGTGAAATGAGTAATATAAACATTTTCTGAAGGAAAATTATCTAAAGGTGAATAGAGTTTATTAAAAGATCCAAAAAGTAACATTAACATTTTCTTGTTATTAATGTGACTTTTAAAAAAGGTATAGTCTGAGCATATAGTTTCTAGTACATAATGCACTAGTTTAATTGATCCCTTTAGGCCTTTAATGAACCTACAAGCTTACAGCAAATGTAATTTATGGAGGTATTAAAATTAATTTGACACCAAAATAAACTTTGCATTATTAGTATAGTGGGCTTCCCTTGTGGCTCAGCTGTTAAAAATCTGCCTGCAATGCAGGAGACCAGGGTTTGATCCCTGGGTTAGGAAGATCCCTGAAGAAGAGAAAGGCTGCCCACTCCAGCATTCTGGTCTGCAGAATTCCATGGACTGTATAGTCCATGGGGTCGCAAAGAGTCTGATACAACTAAGCTATGTTCTTTCTTTTTTCAGTATTGTAACATCTACTGGGAACTGCCCCAGACCTAAAAAATCAAAGCTATGGTAATTGATAAGCTTATCAATTCATTCATTGATAATTGCTGAACTACAGATCTTATATGTTAATGAACATGTTTTCTCCCTATTGATTCCTTTTCCTAGCCTCTAATCCACTTTTCTGAGTCTCTTTAGCTCAGAAATGAAACCTTTCATATCTACTTGTCAGCTAAACCAAACTTACATGATAAAACTTACATAACAAAAATAGAAATGCTTCTTAAAGCCCTTAGCCCTTATTTGCAGTGGTGACTTCACTCTATGTAGGCTGGTTGTTTTCCCTTGAATCACATTTGTTAATTAAGTTCCATGTTTTCTAAATATATCATATCACAAATTAATAGCCTTTTGAATTTTCATGAATATTTTTAAAGTTAATATTTGTATGTCCAATGTAAAGTTTTGTAATACTGCTTAGGGGCCTCACTGAAACACTTCTCTAAATCTTTTATTTTCATTTTTTAAGTATATAAAGAAGCAGAATCATTCAGGGTAGCAGTGTTGTTCTGGAAATAGAGCTGAACTTCTGCCAGATTAGTTCCCTTAGTGTGTGCATAAAGTAAAGTGATATCTTTATTTTAGTTCTTCAATTTAATCACTGACTTTTTTTTGTAAATTTCTGAAATTTAGTCACTGATATTTGTTGCTTTTTTGTTTGTTGTAAATTTAATCATTCACGAAGAGTAGTTTTGTTATAAATTGTTTGTTGTAAATTTCTCTGGAGGACTAATGGAAAAATTTCCAAATTGACAAAAAGCATTATACATATGGAGAATAAAATAGCAACCCATTCCATTATTCTTGCCTGGGAAATTCCATAGGCAAAGGAGCATTGTGGGCTATAGTCCATGGGATTGCAAAGAATCTGACACGACTGAGTGACTTCTACTTCACTTCGCACATAACACATGTAATATGAAATTCAGAACAGATAAATCTGTGTTGTACTTTGGATGCTAGGCAGTTGGCTATGGTTGGTCACTCTTAATTCCCTCTTGTATTATAACTCCTAAGGCATTGTCTCATTAGATGAGAACTGAAAGAATTTATTTGCATAAATAAATGAAACTGTGAATTCTAGAGTCATGTGTATTTCATCTCTGTTTATTTTCACAAACATTTATATGCGTTGTACAAACTTGAGATCATTTTGTGACTTGGATTTTTTATATTATTTTATGTTATGAGCATATTCTGTTAAGTACTTTTTGTAAAAAAATTTTTGAATCATTATGTTCATCATATAAGGACTCTTTATATATACATTGCTTTCCAGAAAGCTGTATCCTACTTTAATGAGTACTGCATACTAGTTTATCACAAAATATTTCCCAGCATTGACTATTGCCTTTTAAAAGTTATTTGCAAATTTTTATATGTAAAAAGGAATATCCCATGATTGCAATTCACAATTTTTCATTTATGTGTATCCATATTCTATATAATGTTTATAACTCATCTGTAGTTCTTTTTTTGAGAATATATCCTCTATTCATTTTATATTATTATATTGAAGTATATTATACTGAAATATATTATGTTATATTTAAATATATTATTATATTTAAATCTATTTTTGAAATATACTTTTAATGTTGTTTAAAAGACACAAATCCTTTTTACATTATTACCTTCCAATTTTGTTTATGTTTGTATAGGTAGAATTTCTATTATATAACATAACTATGTTATATGGGCTTCCCTTGTGGTTCAGCTGGTAAGGAATCTGCCTACAATGTGGGAGACTTGGGTTTGATCCCTGGGTTGGGAAGATTCCCTGGAGAAGGGAAGGGTTACCCACTGTAGTATTCTGACCTAGACAAGTCCATGGACTGTATAGTTCATGGAGTCGCAAAGAGTCAGACATAACTGAGCAACTTTCACTCACTCACATATAATATGCAATAATGTAGAATTTGGGGCTTCCTTGGTGGCTCAGCTGTAAAGAATCTACCTGCAATGCAGGAGACACGGGATTGATCTCTGGGTCAGGAAGATCCCCTGGAGAAGGAAATGACAACCTACTTCAGTATCCTTGCCTGGGAAATCCCATGGACACGGCTACAGTTCATGGGGTTGCAAAAGAGTCGGAATGAAAGCAGCACTGTCGAATTTTAACTATTTTAATTATTGTGAAATGCAGTAGTTTTTCTTCCAGTTTTTAGATATAATTGACTTAACAGTAGTATACAAGTTTAAGATATATAGCATAATGATCATTACATAATTATCACATTAGGCTTAGGGAACATCCATCACCTCGTATGAGGGAAGGAGAAATTGGATGATGACAGTCAAAAGGTACTGCAAACTTTCAGCTATAAATAAGTATTGGGGATGTAATGTGCAACATGATAGATATAATTAACACTGCAGTATGCTATATGGGAGCCTTTCAGGTGGCACTAGTGGCAAAGAACTTGCCTGACAAGGCAAGATATGCGGGTTTGATCCCGTTCTTGAAGATCCCCTGGAAGAGGGCATGGCAACACACACCAGTATTCTTTTTTTTTTTTTTTTTAATTGGAGGCTAGTTACTGTACAATATTGTAGTGGTTTTTACCATACATTGACATGAATCAGCAATGTGTGTACATGTGTTCCATCCTGAACCCCCTTCCCACCTCCCTCCCCATCCCATCCATCTGGGTCATCCCAGTGTACCAGCCCTGAGCACCCTGTTCATGCATCAAACCTGGACTGGCAATCTGTTTCACATATGATAATACACATGTTTCAATGCTATTCTCTCAAATCATCCAGCCCTTGCCTTTTCCCACAGAGTCCAAAAGACTGTTCTATACATATGTGTCTCTTTTGCTGTCTCATATGTAAGGTTATTATTACCATCTTTCTAAATTCCATATATATGTGTTAGTATACTGTATTGGTGTTTTTCTTTATGACTCACATCACTCTCCAATTTCATCCACCTCTTTGGAACTGATTCAAATGTATTCTTTTTAATGGCTGAGTAATATTCCATTGTGTATATGTATCAAGGCTTTCTTATCCATTTGTCTGCCGATGGACATCTAGGTTGCTTCCATATCCTGGCTATTATAAACAGACTGTGATGAACATTGGGATACATGTGTCTCTTTCAATTCTGGTTTTCTCAGTGTGTATGCCCAGCAGTGGGATTGCTGGGTCATATGGCAGTTCTATTTTTAGTTTTTAAAGGAATCTCCACACTGTTCTCCATAGTAGCTGTACTAGTTTGCATTCCCACCAACAGTATAAGTGTAAGTTTCTCCACATCCTCTCCAGCATTTATTGTTTGTAGACTTTTGGATAACAGCCATTCTGACCGTGTTAAGGGGTACCTCATTGTGGTTTTGATTTGCTTTTCTCTGATAATGAGTGATGTTGAGCATCTTTCCATGTATTTGTTAGACATCTGTAGGGCTTCTTTGGAGAAATGTCTGTTTAGTTCTTTGGCCCATTTTTTGATTGGGTCATTTATTTTTCTGGAATTGAGCTACAGGAATTGCTTGTATATTTTTGAGATTAATTCTTTGTCAGTTGCTTCATTTGCTATTATTTTCCCCCATTCTGAAGGCTGTCTTTTTACCTTGCTTATAGTTCCCTTCGTTGTGCAAAAGTTTTTAAGTTAAATTAGGTCTCATTTGTTTCTTTTTGCTTTTATTTCCATTACTCTGGGAGGCAGGTCATAGAGGATCCTGCTGTCACTTATGTCAGAGAGTGTTTTGCCTATGTTCTCCTCTAGGAGTTTTATAGTTTCTGGTCTTACATTTAGATCTTTAATCCATTTTGAGTTTATTTTTTGTGTATGATGTTAGAAAGTGTTCTAGTTACATTCTTTTACAGGTGCTTGACCAGTTTTTCCAGCCCCACTTGTTAAAGATTGTCTTTTCTCCATTGTATATTCTTGACTCCTTTGTCAAAGATAAAGTGTCCATAGGTGCATGGATTTATCTCTGGGCTTTCTTTTTTGTTCCGTTGATCTATATTTCTGTCTTTGTGCCAGTACTATACTTTGTATAGCTTTGTAGTAAAGCCAAAAATACTACAAAGTATGATTTTTCCAGTAGTCATGTATGATGTGAAAGTTAGACTGTGAAGAAAGCTGAGCACCGAAGAATTGATGATTTTGAACTGTGGTATTGGAGAAGACTCTTGAGAGTCCCCTGGACTGCAAGGAGATCCAACCAGTCCATTCTGAAGGAGATCAGTCCTTGGTGTTCTTTGGAAGGACTGATGCTAAAGCTGAAACTCCAGTACTTTGGCCACCTCATGCGAAGAGTTGACTCATTGGAAAAGATTCGGATGCTGGGAGGGATTGGGGGCAGGAGGAGAAAGGGATGACAGAGGATGAAATGGCTGGATGGCATCACTGACTCGATGGACATGAGTTTGAGTGAACTCCCGGAGTTGGTGATGGACAGGGAGGCCTGGCATGCTGCAATTCATGGGGTCGCAAAGAGTCAGACACAAATGAGTGACTGAACTGAACTGAACTGAACTGTAGTATAACCTGAAGTCAAACAGGTTGATTCCTCCATTTCCATTCTTCTTTCTCAAGATTGCTTTGGCTATTTGAGTTTTTTTTTTTTTTTATCCATACAAATTGTGAAATTATTTGTTCTAGTTCTGTGAAAAATACCGTTGGTAGCTTGATAGGGATTGCATTGAATCTATAGATTGCTTTGGGTAATATACTCATTTTTATTATACTGATTCTTCCATCCATGAACATGGTATATTTCTCCATTTATTTGTGTCCTCTTTGATTTCTTTCATCAGTCTTTCATAGTTTTCTATATATAGGTCTTTTGTTTCTTTAGGTGGATATATTCCTAAGTATTTTATTCTTTTGGTTGCAATGGTGAATGGAACTGCTTCCTTAATTTCTGTTTCTATTTTCTCATTGTTAGTGTATAGGGATGCAAGGGATTTCTGTGTGTTGATTTTATATCCTGCAACTTTACTATATTCATTGATTAGCTCTAATAATTTTCTGGTGGAGTCTTTAGGGTGTTCTATGTAGAGGATCATGTCATCTGCAAACAGTGAGAGTTTTACTTCTTTTCCAAACTGGATTCCTTTTATTTCTTTTTGTGTTCTGATTGCTGTGGCTAAAACTTCCAAAATTATGTTGAATAGTAATGGTGAGAGTGGGCACCCTTGTCTTGTTCCTGACTTTAAGGGAAATGCTTTCAATTTTTTACCATTGAGGATAATGTTTGGTGTGGCTTTGTCATATATAGCTTTTATTATGTTGAGGCATGTTCCTTCTATTCCTGCTTTCTGGAGGGTTTTTATCATAAATGGCTGTTGAATTTTGTCAAAGGTTTTCTCCTTTGATAATCATACGGTTTTTATCTTTCAATTTGTTAATGTGGGGTATTACATTGATTGATTTGCAGATATTGAAGAATCCTTGCATCCCTGGGATAAAGCCCCCTTGGTCATGATGTATGATCTTTTTAATATGTTGTTGGATTCTTATTGCTAGAATTTTGTTAAGGATTTTTGCATCTATGTTCATCAGTGATATTAACCTGAAGTTTTCTTTTTTGGTGGCATCTTTGTCTGGTTTTGGTATTAGGGTGATGGTAGCCTCATAGAATGAGTTTGTAGTTTACCTTCCTCTGCAATTTTCTGGAGGAGTTTGAGTAGGATAGGTGTTAGCTCTGCTCTAAATTTTTGGTAGAATTCAGTTGTTAAGCTGTCTGGTCCTGGGCTTATGTTTGTTGGAGGATCTTTGATTAGAGTTTCGATTTCTGTGCTTGTGATGGGTCTGTTAAGATTTCTATTTCTTTCTGGTCAGTTTTGGAAAGTTATACTTTTCTAAGAATTTTTCAATTTCTTCCAAGTTGTCCATTTTATTGGCATATAGTTGCTGATAGTAGTCTCTTATGATCCATTGTATTTCTATGTGGTCTGTTGTGATTTCTCCATTTTCATTTCAAATTTTGTTGATTTGATTCTTTCCCGTTTTTTCTTGATGAATATGGCTAATAGTTTGTCAATTTTATTTATCTTCTCAAAGAACCAGCTTTAGCTTTGTTGATTTTTGCTATGGTCTCTTTAGTTTCTTTTGCATTTATTTCTGCCCTAATTTTTAAGATTTCTTTCCTTCTACTAACCCTGGGGTTCTTCATTTCTTCCTTTTCTAGTTACTTCACGTGTAGAGTTAGGTTATTTATTTGACTTTTTTCTTGAGGTATGCCTGTATTGCTATGAACCTTCCCCTTAGCACTGCTTTCACAGTGTTCCACAGGTTTTGGGTTGTTGTGTTTTCATTTTCATTTGTTTCTATGCATATTTTGATTTCCTTTTTGATTTCTTCTGTGATTTGTTGGTTATTCAGCAATGTGTTGTTCAGCCTCCATATGCTGGAATTTTTAATAGTTTTTCTCTGGTAATTGAGATCTAATCTTACTGCATTGTGGTCGGAAAAGATGCTTGGGATGGTTTCATTTTTTTTTAATTTACCAAGGCTAGATTTATGTTCTAGGATGTGATCTATCCTGGAGAAGGGTCCGTGTGCACTTGAGAGAAAGGTGAAATTCATTGTTTTGGGGTGAAACATCCTATAGATACCAATTAGGTCTCACTGGTCCATTGTATCGTTTAAAGTTTGTGTTTCTTTGTTAATTTTCTGTCTAGTTGATCTATCCATAGGTGTGAGTGGGGTATTAAAGTCTCCCACTATTATTGTGTTATTGTTAATTTCCCCTTTCATACTTGTTGGTATTTGTCTTACATATTGTGGTGCTCCTATGTTGGGTGCATATATATTTATAATTGTTATATCTTCTTGGATTGATCCTTTTATCATTATGTAGTGTCCTTCTTTGTCTCTTTTCACAGCCTTTATTTTAAAGTCTATTTTATCTGATATGAGTATTGCTACTTCTACTTTCTTTTGGTCTCTATCTGCATGGAATATCTTTTCCCAGCCCTTCACTTTCAGTCTGTATGTGTCCCTTGTTTTGAGGTGGGTCTCTTGTAGAAAGTATATATATGGGTCTTGTTTTTGCATCCATTTAGCCAGTCTTTGTGTTTCGGTTGGGACATTCAGCCCATTTACATTTAAGGCAATTATTGATAAGTATGATCCCGTTGCCATTTACTTTGTTGTTTTGGGTTTGAGTTTATACACCCTTTCTGTGTTTCCTGTCTAGAGAAGACCCTTTAGCATTTGTTGAAGAGCTGGTTTAGTGGTGCTGAATTCTCTCACTTTTGTTGTCTGTAAAGCTTTTGATTTCTCCTTCATATTTGAATGAGATCCTTGCTGGGTACAGTAATCTGAGTTGTAGGTTTTTCTCTTTCATCACTTTAAGTATGTCCTGCCATTCCCTCCTGGCCTGAAGAGTTTCTATTGAAAGATCAGCTGTTATCCTTATGGGAATCCCCTTGTGTGTTATTTGTTCTTTTCCCTTGCTGCTTTTAATATTTGTTCTTTGTGTTTGATCTTTGTTAATTTGATTAATATGTGTCTTGGGGTGTTTTTCCTTGGTTTTATCCTGTTTGGGACTCTCTGGGTTTCTTGAACTTGGGTGATTATTTCCTTCCCCATTTTAGGGAAGTTTTCAACTATTATCTCCTCAAGTATTTTCTCATGGCCTTTCCTTTTGTCTTCTTCTTCTGGGACTCCTATAATTCGAATGTTGGGGCATTTAACATTGTCCCAGAGGTCTCTGAGGTTGTCCTCATTTCTTTTAATTCTATTTTTTTTTTCCTCTCTGCTTTATTTATTTCTACCATTCTATCTTCTACCTCACTTATCCTATCTTCTGCTTCCGTTATTCTACTATTTGTTGCCTCCAGAGTGTTTTTGATCTCTTTTATTGCATTATTCATTATTGATTTACTCTTTTTAAAAAATTTCTTGTAGATTGTTAAATCTTTCTTGCATCTTCTCAATCCTTGTCTCCAGCCTATTTATCTTAACTCCATTTTATTTTCAAGATTTTGGATCATTTTTTTTTCCCTATCATTATTTGGAATTCTTTTTCAGGTAGACTCCCTATCTCTTCCTCTTTTGTTTGGTTTGGTGGGCATGTATCATGTTCCTTTTCCTGCTGAGTATTTCTATACCTTTTCATCTTGTTTTGATTGCTATGTTTGGGGTGTCCTTTCTGTATTTTGGCAGTTTGTGGTTCCTCTTTATGGTGGAGGTTCCTCGCTGTGGGTGGTTTTGGACGGGTGGCTTGTCAAGGTTTCCTGGTTAGGGAAGCTTGTGTCAGTGTTCTGGTGGGTGGAGCTGGATTTCTTCTCTCTGGAGTGCAATGCAGTGTCCAGTAGTGAGTTTTGAGATAGCTGTGGGCTTGGTGTGACTTTGGACAGTCTGTATATTGAAGCTCTGGTCTGCGTTGCTGGAGAATGTGCATGGTATGTCTTGCTCTGGGACTTGTTTGCTTTTATGTGGTGCTTGATTTCAGTCTAGTCAAGGCTATGGTTTTTCCTGTGGTCATGTATGGATGTGAGAGTTGGACTGTGAAGAAGGCTGAGCGCAGAAGAATTGATGCTTTTGAACTGTGGTTTTGGAGAAGACTCTTGAGAGTCCCTTGGAGGAGAAGGGGACAACAGAGGATGAGATGGCTGGATGGCATCACTGAATCAATGGATGTGAGTCTCAGTGAACTCTGGGAGTTGGTGATGGACAGGAAGGCCTGGTGTGCTGTGATTCATGGGGTCGTAAAGAGTCGGACACGACTGAATGATTGATCTGATCTGATCTGATCTGATCTGATGGAGGTTTTTGGATGAGCTTTTATTGATTAATGTAAGGAGTAAGGAGTTTTCTGGTGTTTTCAGAAAGCCTCCTGCCTCTGGTTTTCAGTATTTTTCTTACAGTAGCCTCAAGACTTCTCCATCCATACAGCACCGAAGATAAAACATCTAGGTTAATGATGAAAAGATTTTCCACAGTGAGGGACATCCAGAGAGATTCACAGAGTTACACAAAGAAGAGAAGAGGGAGGAGAGAGATAGAGGTGACCAGGAGGAGAAGAGGGGGAATCAAAAGGGGAGACAGCAGTCTAGCCAGTAATCAATTCCGTATATGCTCTTCCACAGCCTGGATCCCTCAGAAAGGTTCACAGAGTTACATAGAGAAGAGTAGAGGGAGGAAGGAGATAGAGGTGACCAGGAGGAGAAAAGGGGGAATCAAAAGTAGACAGACAGATCTAGCCAGTAATCAGTTTCCTAAGTGTTCTCCACAGCCTGGAACACACAAAGAGATTCACAGAGTTGGGTAGAGAAGAAAAGGAGGAGGGAGGAGATACAGGTGACCTGGGGGAGAAAAAGGAGAGTCAAAAGGGGGAGAGAGTAATCAAGCCAGTAATCACACTCCTAATTAAAAATGGGTACTGAATATTAGATTCTTAAAGGTACAAAATTGATAACAAATACCAAAAAACCAAAAATTAAACATCTGGTGTATAGATTAGACTCTCAAAAATACAGTAATAAAAAAACAAAACAAAAATCACAAAAATTAAAAAAATATATATGAAGTTTGATTTAAAAATAGGGTCTTTTTTTTTTTTTTTTTTGCAAGGTAATAATAGGTTATAAGGGATTTGATTTAGGTCATACCTGAATGGTCTAGTGGTTTTCCCTACTTTCTTCAATTTAAGTCTGAATTAGGCAATAAGGAGTTCATGATCTGAGCCACAGTCAGCTCCTGGTCTTTTTTTGTTGACTGTATAGAGCTTCTCCATCTTTGGCTGCAAAGAATATAATCAAATCTGATTTCAGTGTTGACCATCTGGTGATGTCCATGTGTAGTGTCTTCTCTTGTGTTGTTGGAAGAGGGTGTTTGCTATGACCAGTGTTTTCTCTTGGCAAAACTCTATTAGTCTTTGCTCTGCTTCATTCTGTATTCCAAGGCGAAATTTGCCTGTTACTCCAGGTGTTTCTTGACTTCCTACTTTTGCATTCCAGTCCCCTATAATGAAAAGGACATCTTTTTTGGGTGTTAGTTCTAAAAGGTCTGGTAGGTCTTCATAGAGCCATTCAACTTCAGCTTCTTCAGCGTTACTGGTTGGGGCATAGACTTGGATTACTGTGATATTGAATGGTTTGCCTTGGAAATGAACAGAGATCATTCTGTCGTTTTTGAGACTGCATCCAAGTACTACATTTCAGACTCTTTTTTTGACCATGATGGCTACTCCATTTCTTCTGAGGGATTCCTGCCTGCAGTAATAGATATAATCATCATCTGAGTAAAATTGACCCATTCCAGTCAATTTTAGTTCACTGATTCCTAGAATGTCGATGTTCACTCTTGCCATCTCTTGTTTGACCACTTCCAATTTGCCTTGATTCATGGACCTTACATTCCAGGTTCCTATGCAATATTGCTCTTTACAGCATTGGACCTTGCTTCTATCACCAGTCACATCCACAACTGGGTACTGTTTTTGCTTTGGCTCCATCCCTTCATTCTTTCTGGAGTTATTTCTCCACTGATCTCCAGTAGAATATTGGGCACCTACTGACCTGGGGAGTTCCTCTTTCAGTACCATATCATTTTGCCTTTTCATACTATTCATGGGGTTCTCATGGAAAGAATACTGAAGTGGTTTGCCATTCCCTTCTCTAGTGGACCACATTCTGTCAGACCTCTCTACTATGACCCGCCTGTCTTGGGTGGCCCCACAGGGCATGGCTTAGTTTCATTAAGTTAGACAAGGCTGTGGTCCTAGTGTGATTAGATTGACTAGTTTTCTGTGAGTATGGTTTCAGTGTGTCTGCCCTCTGATGCCCTCTTGCAACACCTACCATCTTACTTGGGTTTCCCTTACCTTGGATGTGGGGTATCTCTTCATGGCTGCTCCAGCGAAGCGCAGCTGCTCCTCCTTACCTTGGACAAGGGGTATCTCCTCACCACCGCCCCTCCTGACCTTGGATGTAGAATAGCTCCTCCAGGCCCTCCTGCGCCCACATAGCCACAGCTCCTTGGATGTGAGGTTGCTCCTTCCAGCCACCACCCCTGGCCTTGGACGTGGGATAGCTCTTCCCAGCCACCACCCCTGATCTTGGATGTGGGGTAGTTCCTCTTGGCCACCAAGGGAACATGTCATGCAAAGATGGGCTCGATAAAGGACAGAAATGGTATGGACCTAAAAGAAGCAGAAGATATTAAGAAGAGGTGGCAAGAATACATAGAAAAACTGTACAAAAAAGATCTTCATGACCAAGATAATCATGATGGTATGATCACTCACCTATAGCCAGACATCCTGGAATGTGAAGTGGGCCTTAGAAAGCATCACTACGAACAAAGCTAGTGGAGGTGAAGGAATTCCAGTTGAGCTATTTCAAATCCTGAAAGATGATGCTGTGGAAGTGCTGCACTCAATATGCCAGCAAATTTGGAAAACTCAGCAGTGGCCACAGGACTGGAAAAGGTCAGTTTTCATCCTAATCCCAAAGAAAGGCAATGCCAAAGAATGCTCAAACTACCGCACTATTGCACTCATCTCACACGCTAGTGAAGTAATGCTCAAAATTCTCCAAGCCAGGCTTCAGCAATATGTGAACCGTGAACTTCCAGATGTTCAAGCTGGTTTTAGAAAAGGCAGGGGAAGCAGAGATCAAATTGCCAACATCTGATGGATCATAGAAAAAGCAAGAGAGTTCCAGAAAAACATATATTTCCACTTTATTGACTATGCCAAAGCCTTTGACTGTGTGGATCACAATAAATGGTGGAAAATTCTTCAAGAGATGGGAATACCAGACCACCTGACCTACCTCTTCAGAAACCTGTATGCAGGTCAAGAAGCAACAGTTAGAACTGGACATGGAAAAACAGACTGGTTCTAAGTAGGAAAAGGAGTACGTCAAGGCTGTATATTGTCACCCTGCTTATTTAACTTATATGCAGAGTATATCATGTGAAACGCTGGGCTGGAAGAAGCACAAGCTGGATTCAAGATTGCCGGGAGAAGTATCAATAACCTCAGATATGCAGATGACACCACCCTTATGGCAGAAAGTGAAGAGGAACTCAAAAACCTCTTGAGGAAAGTGAAAGAGGAGAGTGAAAAAGTTGGCTTAAAGCTCAACATTCAGAAAACGAAGATCATGGCATCTGGTCCCATCACTTCATGGGAAATAGATGGGGAAACAGTGGAAACAGTGTCAGACTTTATTTTGGGGGGCTCCAAAATCACTACAGATGGTGACTGCAGCCATTAAATTAAAGAGGTTTACTCCTTGGAAGGAAAGTTATGACCAACCTAGATGGCATATTCAAAAGCAGAGACATTACTTTGCCAGCAAGGGTCCATCTAGTTAAGGTTATGGTTTTTTCAGTTGTCATGTATGAATGTGAGAGTTGGACTGTGAAGAAAGCTGAGCACTGAAGAATTGATGCTTTTGAACTGTGGTGTTGGAGAAGACTCTTGAAGAGTCCCTTGGACTGCAAGGAGATCCAACCAGTCCATTCTGAAGGAGATCAGCCCTGGGATTTCTTTGGAAGGAATGATGCTAAAGCTGAAACTCCAGTACTTTGGCCACCTCATGCGAAGAGTTGACTCATTGGAAAAGACTCTGATGCTGGGAGGGATTGGGGGCAGGAGGAGAAGGGGACGACAGAGGATGAGATGGCTGGATGGCATCACTTACTCAATGGACGTGAGTCTGAGTGAACTCTGGGAGTTGGTGATGGACAGGGCAGCCTGGTGTGCTGTGTTTCATGGGGTTGCAAAGAGTCAGACATGACTGAGTGACTGAACTGAACTGAGTAGATTATAAAAATGAAAATTAAAGGAGTAATATAGGACTTAAGAATTAAAAAAAATAAAAAAAATAAAAATAGTGAAAATATATCTAGGAATTTCTGTGGAGCTGTTGTGGGCAGTTTGGGGTTAGTTCAGTTTCAGATAGATTCTTGTCCAGCTTATACTTCTCAAGATCTGTAGGCCCCTTCCAATATAGTTGGTGCTAACTACAGGGTTTTAATCTGTTGCACCTGTCACTTCCAAAGTGGTTCCCTCTGTTTATTTTAGTTGCTTCTGTTTGCAGGTCTCTTCAGTGTCTGATTTCCACCCTGACACAAGGGGGCGACGGTGGTCACTTATTTAGGCTCACTTGTTCAGTCGTGCTGTGGGAAGGGTGGAGCACTGCAAACAAATATCACTGGTATGTGTGGGGAGTGCTTGCATTGTCTCGGCCACACTGGGTTTGTCCCCTGTCATAGAGTGTGTGCTTTCCCAATCTACACTGCTCAGTATCTAGGTTGCTGTACAGGGGAACTGTCTAAAGCTGGCCCTGGTTGTGTGCCCTTCCCAGGTCTAACCCGCTCAGGTTCAGGTTCTCGGGCATCCACAAAGGCACAGACTCTGTTGGGCCAGCATTTTGTCCACTTCCCAGGTCCGAGCAGCTCAGGCAACCAGGTGCTTTGCAAGCGCACGCTCCCTAGTTGGGGGGTGCGTCTTATCACCTCCCTTGTCCCAGACACTCTGTTTCCTGGGTGGCAGCATGCGTGCCCATCTCAGGTGTGCCGCGTGTCCCTTCTGGGGAGCTGATCTCTGGTTGTGACCCTCCTGGTGGATGTCAACTGTCCAGAGTCCCAAGAAGTCTTGGTTAACAACTGGCAGCCTGCTTGCAGTTTGGTAGAGGTGCCATCTCTGGGGCTGAGATTGCCCCTTTCTGGCTCTGGCTGCCCTCCACCTTCCTCCCTGCCTCCAGTTGGGGGGGGGGGGATGGGCCAGTTCACAGCCAGCTAGCTCTCTTCTGTTATTCGCTTAGTCCTTTTTTCTGTGAGCAGGCTGGCAGTGCCTTAGGTTAGGACTTTTTGCAGGATAGTTCTCTCCCTCGCTCTCTCTTTTCTCTCTCTGGCTATCCCAGTTAGGATTGCTATCTCACATTAGCTCCCTCAGATTGCCCTTAGGGCATTCAGGCCCGGTCCTTACCCTAAGCAATGCAGCTGGTGCCTCCCTGTTCAGCCCCTGCTTGCTGGTGGTGGATGCAAGCATCTGGGCTACTTCTCTGCTGGGAATTGCTGTTAGGCATGCAATCTGTGGTTTTATTTATTTATTTATTTTTCCTCCCAGTTATGTTGCTGTCTGAGATTCCAAAACTCCCCAACAGACCTACTGGTGAGAGGGTTTCCTGGTGTTTGTAAACTTCTCCTCATTTAAGACTCCCTTCCTGGGATGGGTCTCTGTCCCTAACTCTTTTATCTCTCTTTTTATCTTTTATATTTTGTCCTACCTCCTTTAGAAGACAATGGGCTGCCTTTCTGGGTGCCTGATGTCCTCTGCCAGCATTCAGAAGTTATTTTGTGGAATTTGCTCAGCTTTCAAATGTTCTTTCAATGAATTTGTAGGGGAGAAAGTGGTCTCCCTGTCCTATTCCTCCACCATCTTAGGACTGCCCAGCCCCAAAACCAGTATTCTTGCCTGGATAATCTCATGGACAGAGGAGCCTGGTGGGCAAAGTCCATAGGGTCATAGAGTCAAACAGGACTGAAGTGGCTTAGCACACATGTATGTTATATATCATGAGAAATGCTGGGCTGGATGAAGCACAAGCTGGAATCAAGATTTCCAACAGAAGTATCAATAACCTCAGATATGCAGATGACACCACCCTCATGGCAGAAGGTGAAGAAGAATGAAAGAGCCTCTTGATGAAAGTGAAAGAGGAGAGTAAAAAGTTTGGCTTAAAACTCAGCATTCAGAAAACTAAGATCATGGCATCCAGTCTCTTCACTTCATGGCAAATAGAGGGGAAACAGTGGAAACAGTGGCAGACTTTACTTTTGGGGGGCCTCCAAAATCACTGCAGATGGTGACTGCAGCCATGAAATTAAAAGACGTTTACTCCTTGGCAGGAAAGTTATGATTAACCTAAACAGCATATTAAAAAGCAGAGACAATACTTTGCCAACAAAAGTCCATCTGGTCAAAGCAATGGTTTTTCCAGTAGTTATGTACGGACTTGAGAGTTGGACTATAAAGAAAGCTGAGTGCCAAAGAATTGATGCTTTTGAACTGTGGTGTCAGAGAAGACTCTTGAGAGTCCCTTGGACTGCAAGGCGATCCAACCAGTCTATCCTAAATGAAGTCAGTCCTGAATATTCATTGGAAGGACTGAAACTGAAGCTGAAACTCTAATACTTTAGCCACCTGATATGAACAACTGACTCATTTGAAAAGATCCTGATACTGGGAAAGATTGAAGGCTGGAGTAGAAGGGGACGACAGAGGATGAGGTGGTTGGATGGCATCATGGACTCAATGGACATGAGTTTGAGTAAACTCTGGGAGTTGGTGATGGACAGGGGAAGCCTGGCATGCCTCTTTCCATGGGGTTGCAAAGAGTTGGACATGACTGAGCAACTTAACTGACTGACTGATGTTATATGTGAAAGTTAAGAAGGTAAATCCTAGTATTCAATATTTAGAAATGTCTTAAGAATCTCTATATAGTTCTTACTTCTCAATGAAAACTATACCAATTCTTTATTGACTACTCTAAGAGGTTCACCAACCCCAACACCACCTTGCCTTATTTTGTTCTATTGTTTCTTATCTGCCATTATTCAATTTTCCCTCTTTTTCATGACTGTTAATATCTAACAAACTACAGGCATACCTCATTTTATTTCACTTTGCAGATATTGCCTTAAAAAAAAAAAAAAAAAAGCAAATTGAAGGTTGTGACAACCCTACTTTGAGTGTCTCCTGACACCGTATTTTTCCCAGGAGTATTTGATTACTTCATGTCTCTGTATCACATTTTGGTAATTCTCTTAATATTTTAAACTTTTTCATTATTATATTTGTTATGGTGATCTATGATCAATGATCTTTGTTACTACAATTACTTACTGAAGTCTTAGATGATGGCTAGCATTTTGTAGTAATATTTAAAGTATGTGCATTGTTTTTCAGACATAATTCTTTGCATGTTTAAATATGCTACAGTAGAGTGTAAACACAGTTTTTATATACAGTTCAGTCACTCAGTCGTGTCTGACTCTTTGCAACCCCATGAACTACAGCATGCCAGGCCTCCCTGTCCATCACCAACTCCCGGAGTTCACCAAACCCATGTCCACTGAGTCCATAATGCCATCCAACCATCTCATCCTCTGTCCCATTCTCCTCCTGCCCTCAGTCTTTCCCAGCATCAGGGTCTTTTCCAGTTAGTCAGTTCTTCGCATCAGGTGGCCAAAGTATTGGAGTTTAAGGTTCAGCATCAGCCCTTCCAACGAACACCCAGGACTGATCTCCGCTAGGATGGACTGGTTGGACCTTCTTGCAGCCCAGGGGACTCTCAAAAGTCTTCTCCAACACCACAGTTCAAAAGCATTAATTCTTGGGCACTGAGCTTTCTTTCGGAGAAGGCAATGTCACCCAACTCCAGTACTCTTGCCTGAAAAATCCCATGGATGGAGGAGCCTGGTAGGCTGCAGTCCATGGGGTCACTAAGAGTCGGACACGGCTAAGCAACTTCACTTTCACTTTTCACTTTCATGCTTTGGAGAAGGAAATGGCAACCCACTCCAGTGTTCTTGCCTGGAGAATCCCAGGGATGGGGGAACGTGATTGGCTTCCATCTATGGGATCTCACAGAGTCCGACATGACTGAAGCGACTTAGCAGCAGCAGCAGCAGCAGCAGCAGCAGCAGCAGCAGCTTTCTTTATAGTCCAACTCTCACATCCATACATGACCACTGGAAAAATCATAGCTTTGACTAGATGGACCTTTGTTGACAAAGTAATGTCTCTGCTTTTCAATATGCTGTCTAGGTTGGTCATAACTTTCCTTCCAAAGAGTAAGCGTCTTTTAATTTCATGGCTGCAATCACCATCTGCAGTGATTTTGGAGCTGAGAAAAGTAAAGTCAGCCACTGTTTCCACTGTTTCTCCATCTATTTGCCATGAAGTGATGGGACCAGATGCCATGATCTTAGTTTTCTGAACGTTGAGCTTTAAGCTAACTTTTTCACTTTTATATGCACTGGGAAACAAAAAAATTATGCAATTTGATTTGATGATTTTCATTTATTGTGGTAGTCTAAAGACTGAACCTACAATATCTTCAAGGAATGCCAGTAATTTAATTTTTAAATTTATTTTTCATCCCTTCTTGACCTAATTCCTCACAACAATGTAAGCTCAGCATAGGTATCTTAGTTTGTTGCCTGTGTCTCCAGAGCTGAACTTGTTGAAGCAGTATAATGGTGGTTACAAGGTCTGGGATGTGGGGGAACTGGGGAGATGTTGTTTAAGCATGCAAGCCTGAAACCAATTGCTATGTCCTGATGATCCAATGCACAGTATAGTATTTATCATCTACAATACTGTGTTCTGTACTTCAAAGTTGCTAAGAGACTAAATCTTAAACATTTTCACCACAAAAATGATAATTATGTGATATAATAGAGATGTTAACACTACAGTGGCAATCAAGCTGCAATATATAAGTGCATCACATCAACATATTGTACATGTTAATTGAAATACAACATTTAAAAAATTAATACCAAGCTTTCTGGCAGTGACAACTTCCCCACGAGAATATGCCTCTCACAAAGGATCTGCTTCATCCCTCTCCAGAAGAGGAGAAGAGGAAACATAAGAAGTGCTGCCAGGTGCAGAGCCCAAATTCCTATTTCATGGATCTGAAATGACCAGGAGGCTATGAAATCACCACTGTCTTTAGCCAGGTACAAAGAGTGTTTTTTGTGTTGGCTGCTCTACTGTCCTCTGCCAGACTATAGGAGGAAAAGTGAGGCTTACAGAAGGATGCTCCTTCAGACGGGGCATCAAGATGAATGGGAAACCATCCCAATAAACATATTTTGGATACATCCTGTTAACTGTCTTATTTTACTACTAGGGAGTTCTTACCTCACATATTCAGGGCAACCAGAAGAGTGGACTCGAGTCATTTGGGCCAATTTGAAATAAAATAAAGGCAGTTTCCAAGTCTGAAGTCCCTGATGCTGAATATAAGGACTCATTAATAAGAGGAAAGCTGTTGATGCCAATACGGAGTAAAAAGGAGAATCTAGTAACAACCTACAAACTTCTGAAGGACACCCGAGTCTTCACATTGATCTATACATTGGCAGAATAAAAGAAGATACTTTGTTGAATAAATCTAGGACAAATGTTGCATTTAAAAATTTGTGTGCTCCTGAGAGTATCTACCTGAAGCACTCAAAACTCAACCCTCTAGGAAATTCTTTTGCTTCTTACCAGAGAAAAAGAGGTGAACTAAACTTGGCTCCTCTACCTCTTTTCAGCTTTTTATCTCTATAAAGTAATAAACTATAATTCCTGAGCATCTTGTTTCTTTTCAGCTTACAAATGAATATTTAAATTCTCTGCCACTGTAAAATACCTGTTATCTTTCCTGTGCAGTTTAACTCCAGGTGACATCCTTCCCTTGAAGTTTGTAATAGTCAATGGTGATTCAAGTTCTACCTTTAATCCCTCTATCCTGAACCAATGACCTCTTAAATCCAGGGGTCACTTGTCCTTTTTCACTCAAGTGTTATTTCTAGGGAGCATTCTGATTTGTATATACCTTTGTCCTCAATAAAACTTCATACTTTTGTCTTTGAAGCATTAAAAACAGTTTATATCAATAGAAAATGAACCTGTGATGTGTTAAAACTACTTACCTAAAAACTAGTAAAAATTAATGCGTTTATGTTTTTAAAATTGTCTAACTGCATTCCAAAAGGAGAGATTACTGAAAATGTAAGAGTATTGAATGAGTTATATATTGACCTACAAAGCTCCTGCAAAGTTTAGGAGATCCCCACATGGCATCTATTATGCCTTACATCCCTGGTGAAAGACTGATCAACCAGAACTTATCTTGGATTCCCAGTTGCAAAACTCTGCCATAAATAAAGTTTTACTGAATGTGATCAATTTTATTATTCAGATATAAAATTTTATAATCTATTAAATTTTACTTTATAATGAGTTTGTGCAGCTAGAGTCATTCAATTCAGCAGAAGAATGATGTTTGAGGAATCTCCCAACATTTTTTCAAATTGCAGTTTGTCTTGCAAGAAAAGTTCATATTATTGAGTGATGCTACACCATTTAATTTTTCATGGAAGATGACTAACCTCTAGGAGAGGAACTGGAAAGTAGGTTAATGATTAGTCAGCTGGTAAAAGTACTTTCTCTAACTTAAAAATACTTATTAATAAGAGAATAGTTGTTTAAAAGTAATTTTTAGATCAGGAACACTCTTTATGTGTGAGGCTTTAAATACACGGGTAACTGTTCAGTTCAAATGAAATAGTGATTATGAATACATCTTTCTAAAGCTTGTGGAACACATACAATTATTTAGGAGGGAGGGGGGTTCAGGATGGGGAACACGTGTACACCTATGCCGGATTCATGTTGATGTATGGCAAAACCAATACAATATTGTAAAGTAATTAACCTCCAATTAAAATAAATAAATTTATATTAAAAAATTAAGCATATTGGTTTGAATTGAAAAGGTATCTAAAATTCTTACTGTAAGAAGAACTTAGTAGGATATGGATGAGTGACAAGTTTTGCAGAACAAATCCAGCAAACATTTTTTCATCAAAGACCCCTAAATACTCTGTTCAAAACAGTGTGCAGCTGGATAACCATTTGTTCCCAAGTTTAGATGTTCTATTTATGAAATTATGTTCTCAATATTCCAGCAATATCCAGATAGGTTTTCACAAAGAATCTGTGTATGGAATTGAAATTAGAACAGAGGGAAGGGACCAGTATTTTAGAAACAAAGAAATTATTTTGATAATTATTAAATTATACAAAATGTTTGATGAAAGAAAGAAAAATTTTGTTCATACAAAGCTAATTTTTGGACCTCATTTCGTAGAGTAGCCATTTGGATCTCACTTATGTTATTAAACACAAGAAATCACTTTTTTAGAGAGAAGTAGAGGAAAGTAAATGCCTCTACATGGTAAGGGATTTTGAACAGATGTTTTTGTGCTTTTAGAATGTATGTATGTATGTATGTATGTATTAAAGAAGAGTTATTTAAAACTTTTTTCTTGAAAGAAGCCTTTGTTTGCAAAATGGATTGAGGATATGATTTATGAAGCTAATACAGGAAGCTAATCCCAGCTAATTTGATGGAGTAGTTGCCTACAGAAGGTTAGTTATTGTTGAGGGTTAAATAGCTGTGAATCTTTGTATGTCTTGATAACAGAAGCACTGACTATATTTGTTTTAGACTTTTTCAAGGTGGGTTGTTCAATGAACAGGAAGATTGTGTCTCACTCTGGAGCAAAGAAAAGGTTTGTTTATAGCTTTGGAAATAGAGATAATGTCTCCCTCCAGAACACAGGTCAGCTGTACTTACTGTTCAGTAAAATAAAATGTTGCCTTCTGGAGCAAATGAACAGGCATGCTTGCTGCACATTATAAAATATTTGAGTTCCCTAAGTACAGAGTTGCCTTCCTATAATGCAATTCACAATGTGCGGGTGTCACCTGGCATTCTATTATCCTTTGAGAGTAGGAACTCAGGAAAATGGCACAGGTACATGCGTATACTCTGGGCACTGCTGTTGCTGTGAATTTTAATCAAGTTCTTTGCTTCTGACCTAAGAGTTTCATGCTGGCTTCCAGCATCCATGAAACTGTGGCAGGCTAACATGTTAGCATTCAGGTAAGGTAACCTCTCAAATCTTTTGACAGTCTTAGTGACAAGGGTCAGAGCTGACAGAGACATTGCTTTCTAGAAGAGAATGGATAAGCACCTTATGGTCCAATTAATGGGCCTTGAGAGAAATCCTTTGTATTGGTAGTGAGCATGTTGAGCAACTTCAGGTCAATTAGACAGTAAATGATTCATTATTTTATTTCTGAATAATGAGAATTTGAGCATGAGGTCATAGGTCAATTGTTAGGAAACTGGTTCGAAGATAATGGCTCGAAGGGTGGTGTCATATCAATACAGCAGAACACTTGGAATCTATCATATCCAAACTCTTTTCTAATAAAATTATGGTAATAAACTGGGGCAAACCACTAAATGTAAATTGGGACCCTCCCCATGTAAATACATATTGCATTAGGCTCTTAAAAGTTGGGATTGAAAGAAGGCATTTGCAATATCAATCACTGAAAACCAATCCCCTCTGGCTTGTTAACATCTTTTGTAGTTCTAATATCATGTCTGGAACTGCTGAGACTGTGTATGGTATTATTTACTTCAGACTGTGATAATCTATAGAGAATATCCGTAAGCCATCTGCCTTTTCCACAGACGACATAGGGCTATAATACAGAGAATTAGTTTTGTGTCAATACTCCTGTTTTTAACACATCACTGAATAAAATTGTAATCTTTTTTTTCTTACCAGATATTCCCTGTTGCTTCAAACTAAGAAGTGTGTAGGCTGAGGCAATTCCAGAGGCTCCCATTTAGCATGGCCAATTAATACTGGCTAAAGGGCAATTTTATGTGTCTTCTACTTAAAATGTCAGGTAGAGGAAGTGTTCCCCAATCAGACATAATATATATTTTAAGAAAACATTCTGGTAATGGAGATGCAATTACCTCACATAACATTTGTCCAAGCATTCTAACTGCATCCAGATTTTTACTTTAACTCCATCTACAGATTCATCCTCATATGCTCTCAGTCTACTATTGCTCCTTGTAGAGGTGCTCTGGTTGTTGCTAATTCTCCTCCAGATGGAGGGCTTGTTTGCCATTCTGGAAGTCAGGTTTCAGTCTGCTTAATTGTACCAACTAGTACTAAGATTTGTCTTGGGTGGGCTGAAATCCCACCCCTCTCTCAGACAGCAGTTACAGAAATGTGCATCTACTATGAATAGGAAAAATGGAAAATCTGATTAGTATGGACAGAAATGAGGCACATTATTAGAAATTCAGCTGGTACTAAATCTAGGGTGTGCATGCAGTGCTTGTTAAGGATAGAGATGATAGTTGCTTTTGTCTTGTGGTTTAACTCCTCCTGCTGTTTGATATGCCACTTTGAGACTGAGATCCATTTGGAGATAACATTAAAAGATCTAAGTTTGTCTTTTTTTTAAAAGTGTGTACTCACCGCTAAAAGGAAATTGTACTCTTGAAGAGATTTCCCTGGGAGAGTAACTTTCTTGGGAAACAGTAGATGAGTGAAGTGAAAAGTCAACGTGTTACTCAACCAGTCGTGTCTGACTCTTTGCAACCCCATGGCTCTGCTGTCCATGGGATCCACCGGGCAAGGGTACTGGAGTGGGTAACCATTCCCTTTTCCAGGAGATCCTCCCAACTCAGGTACTGAACCAGGGTCTTCTGGTTCATTGCAGGCAGATTATTTACCATCTGAGCCATTGGGAAAGCCCCAGACGAGTGCCTAACTGCTATTTATATCTGGGCTGTTACTGTCCTAGGCTGGGCTTAATATGCTGATGAACATGAAGAACTGGAAAATGAAAACTTACCCAAACAATTATAGATCAACATTTGAAATTGGCCCCACCAATGAAGAAAACTCCTCTAGCCTTTTTGTGAAAATCAGGCAAAAACTAGGATGTTGTCATGGCAATAGGCCAGCAGATGCTCATGATTAGGATAGACTCTAAAAAGAAAATCTTGCCACTGTGTGAATCAAACCCAAGTCAGCTAAAGGTGCAAACCCTGAGGTCTTATTGGAAAGCAGTGTGTCTGTGGCTGCTTTATTAAGGGGTACACAAAGTTGTGTACCAGACATCCTGGAATGCAAAGTCAAGTGGGCCTTAGGAAACATCACTATGGATAAAGCTTGTGGAGGTGATGGAAATCCAGTTGAGCTATTTCAAATCCTAAAAGATGATTCTGTGAAAGTGCTGCACTCAATATGTCAGCAAATTTGGAAAACTCAACAGTGACCACAGGACTGGAAAAGGTCAGTTTTTGTTCAAACCCAAAGAAAGGCAATACCAAAGAATGCTCAAACTACTGTACAGTTGCTAGCAAAAGAAAGTGAAAGTTGCTCAGTTTTGTCTGACTCTTTGTGACCCCATGAAATATACAGTCCATGGAATTCTCCAGGCCACAGTATTGGAGTGGGTAGCCTTTCCCTTCTCTGGGGGATCTTCCCAACCCAAGGATTGAACCCAGATCTCCAGCATTACAGGTGGATTCTTTGCCAGCTGAGCTACAAGGGAAGCCCAAGAATACTGGAGTGGGTAGGCTATCCCTTCTCCAGTGGATCTTCCTGACCCAGGAATCAAACCAGGATGTCTTGCATTTTAGGCAGATTCTTTACCAACTGAGCTATCAGGGAGCCCATGCTAGCAAAGTAATACTCAAAATTCTCCAAATCAGGCTTCAACAGTACATGAACCATGAACTTCCAAATGTTCAACCTGGATTTAGAAAAGGCAGAGGAACCAGAGATCAAATTGCCAACATCCATTGGATCATCAAAAAAGCAAGAGAGTTCCAGAAAAACATCTAATTCTGCTTTATTGACTAAGTCAAAACCTTTGACTGTGTGGATCACAGCAAACTGGAAAATTCTTCAAGAGATGGGACCAGACCACCTGACCTGCCTCATGAGAAATCTGTATGCAGGTCAAGAAGCAACAGTTAGAACTGGACATGGAATAGCAGACTGGTTCCAAATCAGGAAAGGAGTACCTCAGGGCTGTATATTGTCACCCTGCTTATTTAACTTATATGCAGAGTACATCATAAGAAATTTTGGGCTGGATGAAACACAAGCTGGAATAAAGATTTCCAGGAGAAATATCAATAACCTCAGACATGCAGCTGACACCACCCTTATGGCAGAAAGTGAAGAAGAACTAAAGAACCTCTTGATGAAAGTGAAAGAGGAGAGTGAAAAAGTTGGCTTAAAGCTCAACATTCAGAAAACTAAGATCATGGCATCTGGTCCCATCACCTCATGGCAAATAGATGGGAAAACAGTGGAAACAGTGACAGACTTAATTTTTTGGGCTCCAAAATCACTGCAGATGGTGATTTTAACCATAAAATTAAAAGACAATTGCGCCTTAGAAGAAAAGCTGTGACCAACCTAGAAAGCATATTAAAAAGCAGAGATGTTACTTTGCCAAGAAAGGTCTGTCTAATTAAAGGTATGGTTTTTCCAGTAGTCATGTATGGATGTGAGAGTTGGACTATAAAGAAAACTGAGTACCAAAGAATTGATGCTTTTGAACTGTGGTGTTGGAGAAGACTCTTGAGAGTCCCTTGGACTGCAAGTTGATCCAATCAGTCCATCCTAAAGGAGATCAGTCCTGAGTGTTCATTGGAAGGGCTGATGGTAAAGCTAAAACTCCAATATTTTGGCCACCTGATGTGAAGAACTGACTCACTTGAAAAGACCCTGATGTTGGGAAAGATTGAGGGCAGGAGTAGAAGGGGACGATAGAGGATGAGATGGTTGGATAGGATCACCAGCTCAATGGACATGAGTTTGAGTAAACTCCGGGAGTTGGTGATGGACAGGGAAGCCTGGTGTGCTGCAGTCCACAGGATTGCAAAGAGTTGGACATGACTGAGCGACTGAAGTGAACTGACACAAAGTTGAAATAAATGGTATCAGGTATGAGGATATTGCTGTTTATACTGGAGCATTGAGTGGGCCCCTGACACAGAGTATTTTTAGCTGGGCTGTGATTGAGCAGCTTCTTAAAGCTGAGAGTGAATGCACAAGCGTTGCTCACTGGCATGCGGTCACTGTCTGTGCTTGTGTGCCAGGTTTCCTCTCTTTCCCTCTGATCCAGCATCAGCTGATTTAAAAATAAAGGTGCTAAGATGTGAAGCCAAGGTCTTGCTGTCTCAAGGGTGAACAGAGGTCACGGGCACCCAAGTATGCTGGGGAACTTTGGGCAGGTGAGGACTCAAACTTTTATAACTTAGATACAGGCACCACAGTCTCTTACCACTGGGGCATGGGGACTCTTAATTCAAATAAAATGGTTTGGAAAAGATTCAGTTGTTAAGGGAGTCTAACATTTCTTTGTGGGCACTTTGGTATAACTCTGCCCTGTTGGGGCTTCTACATCTGAATGTGTAGTTGGAATTGATGTCTTATATTTGGATAATACTTCTCTATCCTATCAGAGTCAGTAGGGGATTTTCTTAACATGAGAGAGACACATCAGTCAGGGGGAGTTAGCATCTCTGGGGTCCTTAAACCCTGATGACTCCTTCCAGGTGCCAGTGTTGGTGACTGATTTTGCATATGGAGCCTCTGGCAAAAATGGCAGCCTTTACCAGTGGTAGGTACAGTGAGGGTTTTGGACTCTAGCCCCCTTGACTGGATTACCTGGTAAACCTCTTGAAAAGCAGCCTTCAGCTTTCTACTGGCCCCTTGTTATTCAAACTTAACATTTCCCCAGGATACACTGTGATTCTATAGCCTGTTATTATTTCCTTTTGGCCTTGGTCAACTTGGACTCAGTGACTAACAAGGTCAGAAGGGCCTAACAAGCCTTGCTTGTTAAATGGAAAATAGTGTATTTAAGATATTGCAGTCCTTGCTGCAGTATCTATCTGGTCTGCCATTTGGGAAACTACAGACTGGCAGGTTAAAGATGTTCCTCTTTGAGGCCACAAACCGTAGAGACAAATAGAAGCTGCTGATCAAATTGGCTGGGTCACGCAAAGTGACTCATTTTAAGGGATAAATATTTGATGAGATTGACTAGAATTAACCTACTGATTAAGCCTGCACTGTCTGTATTGCCACTGTTGCTGCCTGAATACAATGTCATACTGGACAGGGCAATATACCCATCATTGTAAACTGGGCTGAAGTAAAAGACTATACATTTCTGATACCACTGTAGTCAGCTTTGTGGCTTCTGTCAAAAGTGACCTGTTTGGCTTACAGTGAGGGAGCCCTCACTATACAGGGCATGGCTGCTGCTGCTTTGATGACTTGACAACATTAGATTTTGACTTCTCTTTGGGCTTTCCTCATGGCTTCTTTGCTTCCCTAGTAGCTCAGATGGTAAAGAATCCACCTGCAATGCAGGAGACCCGGGTTTGATCCCTGGGTCAGGAAGATCCCCTGGAGAAGGAAATGGCAACCCACTCCAGTACTCTTGCCTGGAGAATTCCATGATGGAGGAGCCTTGTGGGCTATAGTCCATGGGATCCCAAAGAGTTGGACACAACTGTGTGACTTACTTTAACTTTGTGGCTTCTTTGCTGTTGACATCTTTTCAAATTATGGTATGGCTGTTCAGTCTCAACTGGCTCTGACTATACTGTTGTGGAACTTGAAAATTATCCATGTCATTCTTTCATCTTCCCAGATTGTTTGTAGAAAGCAGTACTCCTTTTATTGTGTGTGCAGGCTCAGATGCTTGGTTGTGTCCCACTCTTTGTGACCCCATGAACTGTAGCCCTCCATGTTCCTCTGTTCATGGAATTTTCCAGGCAGAAATATTGGAATGGGTTGCCATTTCCTCCTCCAAGGAATCTTCCTAATCCAAGTATTGAACCCAGAGCCTCCTGCAAGGCAGGCAGATTCTTTACCATCTGAGCCATAAGAAAAGCCCTACTCCTTTTATTGTAAGCACTCAAAAAATAGGTTTTATAGTCAAGATATTTGGTAGAACTTCCAAACTCCCTGCCATCTATAGGTATCTGGTGTGACTGACTGTTGAAGGGCATCCTCAAAATTAAACTTAAAATGACTTCTATTTCTCACCTCTTTCTTGTCCATACATCTTAGTAATGAACTTTGCTGAAATGTGTCTGTCCCAAGATAAGTTATTTGCTCTTGATTGCTTCCTGGGGCTATGTTCAGAACAAAAATGGTAGTGGTTTATGCAAACTGATTTTGAAAATTCAGAATTCTACCCTGACTGTGAAGAAGGGTTTTTCTTGTCTATTACTGAAACCCTGTTTGGTGCACTTCCTGATGGTGCCCTGTGAAAAGGTGTGCCTAGGGATTCAAACTTAATTCTAGTTCAGACACCTAGATTATCTTGTTACATTGACATAGTCCTAGATGTTATGGATGATGATCACTTGGTAGAGAAATATCTCAATATGCCCCATACACAGTGACTTCTACAGATTAAATGGGTATCTGTAAGTTTGATAAAAATGCTCTTTACCTTTCTGGACTGATCCTTTTGAAGGAATGGTTTGGACGCATGTAGGGAATTATAGAAAGAATGAAATTGTAGCTACTGGCATGGCACCCACTGATTTTGTAGACATGAAAGGAGCTTCTTAGAGGAAGCTGCAAGATGCTCATAAATAATGAATCGTGTATGAGCATCTTGCAGCAGGTATTCATACACTAAGAGTAATCCAGTAAGAAGAAGGGACAGAAAATGTGTCCCTGACTTTAGCTAAGCATACAAGAGCAATCTTGGTTCTGAAGTCTGTTGAGGTTAGTGTTAACTCATTGGTCAGAGTTGTTAAGAATGAATTCTAGATGTACTCCTTGTGGTTCAAAGTAGAATCTGTATAATCATCAATACCATGTACTGAGATTAATTGGAAAAGGTACTATAGAAACTAAAGGAGAAAGCCACCTGTCTTTCCACAGTATCTCTTGATGGTTGAGACACTTTTTCAGCTGGAATACTTCAGGCCTCACCCTATTTCTTAGGTCCTGTTGTGGGTCTTAATTAAATGCTGTATGAGAAAAATGTAATGAATTTGGTTCTAGCATCTATTGGGTAGATGAAGCAGAGTGGCCATCAGAGTAGTACATTTACTGGAAAACTCACCAGAAGTCAGAGAGCATAGAAACTTGGGTAGATATCTACCAATATTTTTGGCAGATAATTATCCATGGGCTTCTCACATTGCTACACACATCTTTTTAAGGACAGTTGTGCTGTGATGCCTTGGAAGATGAGTATTATTGTCTGGAATGGAGGGCATGGTTAGTTCAATCCTTGTGAATCCATTTAGCATCAGAAAAGACAATGTTACCCTCAGAGCAAAAAGCTGGCATGCTTATTGGCTATTATGTTTAAAATCTGCTAATTTCAGGGTTACTTCTCAGTAAAACAATATATATATATATATATATATTTTTTTTTTTTGCATTGCCTGAAGGAAAGTTATGACCAACCTAGACAGCATATTCAAAAGCAGAGACATTACTTTGCCAACAAAGGTTCGTCTAGTCAAGGCTATGGTTTTTCCTGTGCTCATGTATGGATGTGAGAGTTGAACTGTGAAGAAGGCTGAGTGCTGAAGAATTGATGCTTTTGAACTGTGGTGTTGGAGAAGACTCTCGAGAGTCCCTTGAACTGCAAGGAGATCCAACCAGTCCATTCTGAAGGAGATCAGCCCTGGGATTTCTTTGGAAGGAATGATGCTAAAGCTGAAACTCCAGTACTTTGGCCACCTCATGCGAAGAGTTGACTCATTGGAAAAGACTCTGATGCTGGGAGGGATTGGGGGCAGGAGGAGAAGGGGATGACAGAGGATGAGATGGCTGGATGGCATCACTGACTCGATGGATGTGAGTCTCAGTGAACTCTGGGAGTTGGTGACGGACAAGGAGGCCTGGCGTGCTGCAATTCATGGGGTCGCAAAGAGTCGGACATGACTGAGCGACTGATCTGATCTGATCTGATGGAAACTGGGGAGAAGGAAATGGCAACCCATTCCTGTGTTCTTGCCTGGGAAATCTCATGGGCAGAGGATCCTGGTGGGATACAGTTCATGGGGTCACAAAGAGTCGGACATGACTGAGCAACTCAGTACATGGAGGCTGGAGAATAGGGAACTGGTATAAAAACTTTTGATCCTCTGCTACTGCCATGCGTCTGACCAAGGTTTTGTGCCCTCTGCCAGTATTTATGAAACTGTGGCTGGTTAACTTGTTAGTTCTCAAGCAGGTTAAACATCAGACACTTTACAGGTCTTGGTGGTGGTAAGGAAGCACATTGACTATCTTGACTCTCCCAATTTTGTTTTTTTATTTCTTATCCTGGATACACATTGGAATCATCTGGGGTTTAAAAAGTACTCTGCCTTTGATTTACTTAAGACAATTGAAAATCAGATTCTCTGAGGGTAGGACCTGAACATTGGTGGTTTTTAAAGCCTCCCTAGATAATGATAATGAGAAATCAGGAAAATCACTGAGTAAGCCCTTACAGCTTACCCTTACAGCTGAATACATCAAGTGTTGGCTGTGTACTTCAGCATTATACTGTACTCCATCATCCATGCTGTCTCAGGCAAAGGTAAAGAATCCATAAATCAATAGTTAAATAATTGTGCATTAAATCAGTTTTGTGACTATGTGTGCTTCAGTGATGTCTGTTGGTCTTCCATAAACTTTGCTCCCTGATGGTGTTAGTTTTTCCTTGTCTGTTATTAGACATTTCGTATTGATAATACAGGCTGTTTCCTAGACCTTTACAGGATGGCCATCTTCAATTTGATTTATACCTCTTGTTAATGATATCGCATGCTATTGCAGGCATTCTAATCTATCATTGAACCCTTGAAGCTCAGCAGCAAACCTGATCAGGGTTATTAATGCTTATGTTCTGTTATCGTAGATGGAATTTTGCCCTGGAACACAAGTTCTGAATGATTAGTAGTCAAGTATAAAGTGGATTTATCAAACCACTGAGCAACTTAGATGCTGATTAGCCAGCAAAGACTGATGAACAAATACAAATGTGACACATATAATTGTCCCCCAATACTTGAAGTGGAAGGAAGTTATATTTCTTTAGTTTTGAAAATCATATGAGGTGTTGTCTTGGGCGTCTATGAGCCAAGGTCAAGTCAAATTTTGGGGACGGCCATCTTCCTTTTCTAGATCATACCAGTAAGTTGGGGATTGTAGTTCAGAAAAATTAGGGAGGGTCCTTGGTCCATTGAGAAAGCTTCAGAGGTGCTCATGGTTTAAGCCCAGCTGCTGGGGTGATGGATAATCACCTTCCATGTCTACATGCTCAGCAAAGGGCCCTCACTGCCCCTGTGTCTGGGATTCAGATTCCACAAGGTTTCATGTTGCCTTCGCGCTCGAGGTCCTGCCATCTCAGGGCCCTGCATATGAAGAGCACAAGTCCCTGCCACATAAGGAAACACCTTTCTGCTTCTTTTTCCATTTCTGGAGGAATTCAGTCACACTTCTCACATCTAGCTATCAGCCTCCAATTCGTGGTACCTTGCTTAACCTGGACAGTTCTCTTCCTAATTCTTCTCAAACCTGATTTTTTTTAAAATATAAATTTATTTATTTTAATTGGAGGTTAATTACTTTACAATATTGTATTGGTTTTTCCATACATCAACATGAATCCACCATGGGTATACACATGTTCCCTGATTTTTAATAATAAAAGTCTCGTTTACTCAACTTTGGGAATGATTATTTAGATATCTTTATCCAAAACTCTTCTTCTTAGGAGAGAGGGGAAATATTCTTAACTGTTGATAATAAACTTACTATGAAGAAATCACCTACAGTTAATTTTTCAGCAAGATCATTGTTCTAGAGAAAATTTTCAGTAAACCATTCTGGCACTTAACATGAATCTATATAGCTTTGTTAGTTGAGTGTGATGAACAAAAGTACAAAGGAAATCAAGCTAGAGATTAACTAAGAACCAAGGTATTATCCTACAAAAACTAGCCACATGAATAGAGAATGCAGAATAAAAAGAATAAGAAGGATATTAATAGGTTTGTAGTTAGCCTAGCAATGTTATCAATGTATAAAGAACAAAGAATTCAGAACATTGAAACATGCTGTGAGATGAAAATGTGGTTTAAATATATCAGTGTTATTTTTAGTAGGTATTCATGGAAAGAATAATATCATGAATTTATGCCCTGCCTTCGAGAAATCATTCAATTCTTTATTCAAAATCACTAATAACATAGAGACAAGGGTAGTTATAAGGTCATTATATTAATTTTGAATAAGTTTCTATCATGTTAAATTTGCATATAGTCCTATCAAAAACCAGAAGGGGTGGGATAGTTTGTGTTACCATTAGGAAAATACTTGTAAACCCTTGGCATCTGCTTCTTGTGTAACAATAAAATTAACTTGAAGGCTTTGTTACATTTAGAGTACCATGTTGGACATTGTGGGGAATGAAGAAATAAATAATACATGAATGTTACAACTAGGAACTCATATTTTAATGATAAAAATCTATTTCTAAATAAGTAATGTAAGAAAAGTTAAGTACTCCAATAGGGGTCCTATAATCAAAACAAAATGAAACTTTGGTAAAGTTTCAAGAAAGAGGTGTGATTTGAGTAAGGACTTAAAATATTCATATAATCTGTGAGTAGCATGGTGTGAGGAGGTGGCATGGTGAGAACAAGGAGTGCACTGACACATTCTTGATCAATTAATACAGTTACATGTCACTATACAAGCTGGTATTAAGCAGCAGTAGAGGCCCCAGTTGAGTTGTGACTGAGAGTCATATTTAGCATGTCTAATTTGGTACTCATCTAGTGAACCCCAAATGTTTTTTGATAGTGGTGGATTACCTTTGCAGGGATGACTTTTCCAGGAGGATGTTTGTATCCAAGTGCCTGGAGATAAAGCGAGGGGCAGATGACAAAGAACTATGGAGAAGGACAGCATGATGTCTGTTTCCTCAGCCCTGGTTTCTGAGCCTTCCCTTCCAGCCAAGTTGACAAAACATACTTCATGAGGGAATTTAGCAGAACCAGGGAGGTAAGCGGTGTAAGTACTGGGATGACAAACTTTCACAGAGAGGGAGAGATGGGCAATCTGCCTGTTTATGCATGAAAATTGGAATCATTTGAGATGATGAGGGTGCAAGACCTTCGAAAGTACACAGTGGAGTGGTGGCACCAGTAGGGGCAACGGTGTGCAGTGTGAAAGGCACTAGGGATTTCCTGGGAGAGCTGGAATAGGAATAGACGATGTGCATCTGTGAAATGCCCTCTCAATGTCCACAGAGTGTTAGAAAAGGCCCTTGGTGGTTGGCTGAATGTCTAGGTCAGGTGCAGTCACTGAGTTAGGAAGTTTGATCTCATTGATATCCAAAGAACTAAAGAGGCTTTGGAAACTTTAGGGCTTCTGTACCATTTATAGGAGAACACAGAATGCTTATATTATTAATATGTTTACGGAAAATCTGTTTATCCAATTTACACCAGTCACAAAGACATAAAAAAAATTCTAGGCCCTCTTTTCCGGTTAATTTCAAGGTATGTGGAGCCTGGTGGGCTGCAGTCCATGGGGTCGTGAAGAGTTGGACGCGACTGAGCGACTTCACTTTCACTTTTCACTTTCATGCATTGGAGAAGGAAATGGCAACCCACTCCAGTGTTCTTGCCTGGAGAATCCCAGGGACGGGGGAGCCTGGTGGGCTGCCGTCTATGGGGTCGCACAGAGGCGGACACGACTGAAGTGACTTAGCAGCAGCAGCATGTATCTACAGATGGGGGGAGGGGGGATGTCTCCTGTCCTAGATGCCACCCTCACTGAGGAGGCTTCCTAAACAGTATTGGCATCTCTCAGGTGCACATAATGTTCAGAAATGACACAGTAGCAGTCACAGAACTACAGAAATCTAGCTTCTTGAACTTATTTCTGCAAAGTAGATTTAGGGCAGGTATGCTAACTGATGAGCTGTTAATAAACCTTTGTCACTTTTACAGCTTTCTTTAGTTATAACCAAGCTAGAAATATCACAGTCAATCAGCTCTTATTTAAATGGCCATAAGGAGGTGAAGGAATGAAGAAAGTGGCCCACAAGATCTAGAAAGGTCAGAGGTCAAAAGTAACAGCGGGCATGCTAGACTATTTTCAGCCTGCATTTTTCATCATGGATTTCTTTGAGTAGAACTATCAGCTATAACTTCTTTCCTGCCACCAGCAAATATTTCTGGGTCTAGAGATCAGGCAAAATATTAAATGCCCTCTTTATTTTGATGAGGCACAATATTGTATCCTGTGTAGTCTGTCATTATGTTTTACTTTTCCTCCTGCCTTAGGTCTGTATGAATGACAGGCATATCTTTTATCTCAAAGATAGAGAATTTTTTTTAGCCAGTGAAGGATTCCCAACTGTGCAGGAACAAAAATGGTACAAAGAGAAAATATACTAAGCAAAGAGAAAATAAATTAAGCAATTGGGCCCTCCTCTTTAATATTTCTAAAATGTCTTCCTTGCATTAGAAAAAGTCTGACATATCATTAATCTCACTTGAAGCCCCAATGAGACCTCTCTTTATAGGAACAAAATCTTAATGGTCCATTGGAGGTTCAATATTTAATTAGGATAAGCTTTTCACCTGAAGGCCATTTGGCATCTTCTCTCGTCAAAGTCTGGAGTAGAAAATGAACAATGTATTTGTAAAGCACATATTCTTGGGTAGTGTTGCTGCATCTTAACTGGAGTCTTACATATAGTTCACAAATTTTCACTTCCCTGCTCACTCTCAACTTGGAACTGACATTTCAAGGTAATAATCTATAAATGAGAAAAGGGTTAACCATCATATTTGGGGTCAACATGGGGATCTCTGAGATGTACCTAAAAGTGAGAACCACTGATTTATAGTTACGACCACCAGAAGCAAAGAAGGAATATATACCTTACAAGTAAAATGTCCTGGGCATCGTAGTCTGGTGAAATGCCTGGACTTTTGAGTCAGACTTATACTGGAAAACCAGTTTCAACACTTACTAGTTGTGTGATTTGGGGCAAGACACTTAAGTTTTCTAAGGTTCAACTTCTTTATCTCTAAAATGGAGATCATGATAACACTTAGCTTTTAAGGGTGCACTGAGATATTGCATATAATGTGCTTAGTACGTTGCCTAGAACTAATAAATACCCAAATACAGTTGGCCCTTAAGCAACATGGTCTGAATTGTGCATGCCCATTTACACCTGGATTGTTTTCTATAGTGAATATTACAGTACTATACTATCTGATCTGTAGTTCATTGAATGTATAGATACAGAGGAACTTAGATACAGACGGCTGGCTATAAATTATACGCAGATTTTTGGCTGTGCCAGAGGGTAGGTAACCCTAACTCCCATGCTGTTTGAGGGTCAACTGTATTGGTTATTATTGTTATTAATAATAAATATAAATGGGCTTCCAAGGTGGTGCTAGTGGTAAAGAAGCTGCCTGCCAATGCAGGAGACATAAGAAACGTGGGTTCAGTCCCTGGGTCAGGATGATTCTGTGGAGGAGGGCAGGGCAACCTACTCTGGTAATCTTGCCTGGAGAATCCCATGGACAGAGGAGCATGAGAGCCTACAGTCCATAGGGTCGCAAAGAAATGGACATGACTGAAGCAACTTAGCCCAGGCACACACATTAATATAAAGATTACAATACATCATTACAACCAAAGTGATCATTACTGAGGAGTAGTAGTAGCTGAAAGGGAAAGTTCGACTCTTTGTAACCCCATGGACTATATAGTCCATGGAATTTTTCAGGCCAGAACACTGGAGTGGGTAGCTGTTCCCTTCTCCAGGGGATCTTCCCAAACCAGGGATTGAACCCAGGTCTCCTGCATTGCAGGCAGATTCTTTACCAGCTGAGCTACTAGGGAAGCCCAGTAGTAGCTGAGCTTAGCTAAAAGGTAAAGTAGTAGAGGGTACCAGACTACAATTTTTCTTTTTTACATTTTGCTTCAGCTGTGAAATGCATTTACCTCTTTCTTATACTCAGTGTTTTATCATTTTTATCATATTATAATAGAAAAATAAAAGATTGGACATCACACCTCCTTATACTTTGAATAAGACTTATTTAAGGCATTGCATTATCACTCTGTCTTTACAATTAAAAATATCTATCTGTAAGTGTCAAATGAAAGACTTGTCTCCTTTGCCAGAAATTTTTGGCAATGTGAAGCAAGCAGAAAAACAAATATTGCCTTATACTTGAAGTTGTACTATTTACAGGATTATTCAGAAGGACCTGCAACAGTGGTTGTACTTCAGTAAATACTTAAAGCATATTTGTGTAAATCTGCTCCAAGTATTTTAGGTTGACAGGAAGAAAGAAACTGTGATGAGAGGGTGTGGTATCTGGGCAGGCAATTGGTTTCCTTTTCTTTTTTTTTTTTAATTTTATTTTATTTTTAAACTTTACATAATTGTATTAGTTTTGCCAAATATCAAAATGAATCCACCACAGGTATACATGGTTTCCTTTTCTTTGTGCATTCCGGGAGGAGGGTTGCTGGGAGGTAGTGAGAGAGTTTGGGGAAGAGTGGTCTCTGGAAGATAATGAGTGCAAGAGAAGAAACTTTAGTAAAGCAACTACACTGCAACAAAAAATAATATAAAAAAAGCAACTATAGGCCAGTTGCTCAAACAACTCAAATTCCTAGGGAGTTTGGCAGATAGGGATCAAGTGTAAGACACCTGAGTGTGCTGGGAACACTAAAGAACTAGAGTTCCCATAGAAAGGAATATGATCCATTCCTAGAAATCCTACTTTTCAACCCGAGAAAAGCAAAAGTCTAGATATTCTTTTTTTAACCATACTTTTTAAATTATAGCACAGGAAATTCTACTCAATACTCTGCAGTGACCGCTATGGCGGGGGCGGGGAAACAGTGGGACTATGTATATGTAGAGCTGATTCATTTTGCTGTACACCAGAAAATAATGCAACATTGTAAATCAGCTATACTCCAATAAAAATATTAAAAGTGTAGTCAATGCATTCAACTGAAAAAAATCACAAATATGTCATGTTCATGGTTGAATCTGCAGGTCTTTGCTTTGTAACTTGTAGGCCATAAATATGTGAGCATGGATAGTACAAGTGTTTTGTATAATTGTTCCTGGGTATCTGCAGGGGGTTGGCTCTAGGACCCTCATGGATATCCAAATTCACAGCTGTTCAAATCCCTTATATAAAGTAGCATAATATAGTTAGCTACCTGTATCCACAGTCGAGCTGACTGTGAAAAGTTTGAATTTGTAAATTTTGTACTCATGGAATGAAATTGATGAAACAGTACATGGTGTGAAGGAAAACTACATACTTGATGTGAATTCCAGATATGAGGACATTCAGTATATTAGAAGAGGACAAAGATTTGTTTGGCTTTGTTAAACTGACAACATTTACCAGAAATATTTTATTGTATGGCCCAGCATGTTGTTTTAGAATTCCTTACTCGGTTGTATGAGATGTGAAACAAAGGTGTTTTGCTTTTCTTTTTTTTAATTTGAAGTATAATTGATTACAATATAATATTAGTTTCAGGTATATAACATTATAATAGTGATTTGATGTTTTTATTGAAACAACTGTTTTTCATAATGTCTATCAAAAATATAGTAAAATGCAGATTATTTGTTGTTGTCCAGTCACTCAGTCATGTCTGACTCTTTGTGACCCTATGGACCACAGCCCACCAAGCTTCCCTGTCCTTAATTATCTCCCAGAATTTCCTCACGCTCATGTCCATTGAGTTGGTGACGCCATCCAAGCCATCCAGTCATCTCATCCTCTGTCATCCCCTTTTCCTCCTGCCCTCAATCTTTCCCAACATCAGGGTCTTTTCCAATGAATGGGCTCTTCGCATCAGGTGGCCAAAGTATTGTAACTTCAGCATCAGTCCTTCCAATGAATATTCAGGATTGATTTTCTTTAGGATTGACTGGTTTGATCTCCTTGCAGTCCAAGGGACTCTCAAGAGTCTTCTCCAGCACCCCAGTTTGAAAGCATCAGTTCTTCAGTGCTCAGCCTTCTTTACAGTCCAACTCTCACATCCATACGTGACTACTGGAAAAACCGTAGTTTTGACTATATGTACCTTTGTTGGCAAAGTAATGTCTCTGCTTTTTAATATAGTGTCTAGGTTGGTCACAACTTTTCTTCCAAGGAGCAAGCACCTTTTAATTTCATGCCTGCAGCCACCATCCACAGTGATTTTGAAGCCAAAGACAATAAAGTCTGTCACTGTTTGCACTGTTTCCCCATCTATTTGCCATGAAGTCATGGGACTGGATGCCATAATCTTGGTTTTTTGAATGTTGAGTTTTTTTTTTTTTTTTTTTTATTCTTCCAATTTTATTTTATTTTTAAACTTTACATAATTGTATTAGTTTTGCCAAATATCAAAATGAATCCGCCACAGGTATACATGTGTTCCCCATCCCGAACCCTCCTCCCTCCTCCCTCCCCATACCATCCCTCTGGGCCGTCCCAGTGCACCAGCCCCAAGCATCCAGCATCATGCATCGAACCTGGACTGGCAACTCGTTTCCTACATGATATTTTACATGTTTCATTGCCATTCTCTCAAATCTTCCCACCCTCTCCCTCTCCCACAGAGTCCATAAGACTGTTCTATACATCAGTGTCTCTTTTGCTGTCTCGTACACCAGGTAATTGTTACCATCTTTCTAAATTCCATATATGTGCGTTAGTATACTGTATTTATGTTTTTCCTTCTGGCTTACTTCACTCTGTATAATAGGCTCCAGTTTCATCCACCTCATTAGAACTGATTCAAATGTATTCTTTTTAATGGCTGAGTAATACTCCATTGTGTATATGTACCACAGCTTTCTTATGAATGTTGAGTTTTAAGCCAGCTTTTTCACAGTCCTCTTTCACTTTCATCAAGAGGCTCTCTAGTTTCTCTTTGCTTTCTGCCATTAGGGTAGTGTCATCTGCATATCTGAGGATATTGATATTTCTCCCAGCAGTCTTGATTCCAGCTTGAGTTGTCCAGCCTGGCATTTAGCATGATGTACTCTGCATAGAAGTTAAATAAGCAGGGTGACAGTCTATAGTCTTGATGTACTCCTCTCCTGATTTTGAACCAGTCTTTTGTTCTATATCTGGTTCTAACTGTTGCTTATTGACCTACATACAGGTTTCTCAGGAGACAGGTAAGGTGGTTTGGTATTACCATCTCTTAAAGAATTTTCCACAGTTTGTTGTGATCCACACAGTCAAAGGCTTTAGCATAGTCAATGAAACAGAAGTAGATGTTTTCTGGAATTCCCTTGCTTTTTCTGAGATCCAATGTATGTTGGCAATTGGATCTCTGATTCCTCTGCCTTTTCTAAATCTAAATGCAGATTATAATATAATTTAATGTTTAAACAAAGTGACATAAAATGATATTTTTATAGAATTTTAATCTTTTAATATAATACACAGTACTTCCTTATATTTCCTAAACCAGTGTTTAATACTGTTTCTGGATCTGATGCTTATTTTCACAAATCAAATGACTTATAAAATTTGCCAGAATTAAAAACTAGTAAAGACATTTTTGCTTCTACTCACTGTGCTGTGCTTAGTCGCTCAGTCATGTCTGACTCTTTGCGACCCTATTGGCTGTAGCCCAGTAGGCTCCTCTGTCCATGGGGGTTCTCCAGGCAAGAATACTGGAGTGGGTTGCCATGGCCTCCTCCAGGAGATCTTCCCAACCCAGGGATCTGACCCAGGTCTCCCACATTGCAGATGGATTCTTTACCATCTGGTCTACCAAGGAAGCCCTTATACTCCCTGCTAAGTCACTTCAGTTGTGTCCAACTCTATGCGACCCCAAAGATGGCAGCCCACCAGGCTCCCCCGTCCCTGGGATTCTCCAGGCAAGAACACTGGAGTGGGTTGCCATTTCCTTCTCCAATGCATGAAAGTGAAAAGTAAAAGTGAAGTCGCTCAGTCGTGTCCGACTCTTCGCGACCCTATGGACTGCAGCCCACCAGGCTCCTCTGTCCGTGGGATTTTCCAGGCAGGAGTACTGGAGTGGGGTGCCATTGCTTCAGGTTACATGTACTTTAATTTGCTTCCTAGGGGTCCCAGAGGCTGCTCTCCAGGCGGAGGCGCTAGGCTGGGCTCTCCTGCAGCGGGCCCCCCATGCCAGCCCTGCAGACCTGCAGACCTGCAGACCCTTGGGAAGGGCCATGTCCTCCTCCACGCCACCTGTGTCCTCCATGAGTTCCTTGTAGGTACTCCCTAGTCATTGTTAAAAATGGGAAGAAAAAAAAAAGACTTTCATGTTTCATTTGGATAATACTGATAATTTGTTTAATCATATTTATTAAATAAGGGTGTATGATTTTAAAAGAATTAAATATTCAAAGTATTTTTAACTGCTACTCTTGGTCTTCCCTGGTGGCTCAGCTGGTAAAGAATCCACCCGCAATGCAGGAGACCTGGGTTCAGTCCCTGGGTTGGGAAGATCCCCTGCAGAAAGGAATGGCAACCCATCCAGTATTCTGGCCTGGAGAATTCCATGGACAGAGGAGCCTGGCAGGCTACAGTCCATGGGGTCACAAAAAGTCAAAAATGACTGTGCAACTTTTATTTTCACTGTTATCTGTGGGGTTTGTAGTGCTCAAAGTACAAAACAATAATGTAATTTATCTGAATGGCAATTCTTCTTAAATCCCTATACTTGTTGTTTTATAAAAGAAGAACAATGTGAGGTAATGTGGTAAGACAATTTGCCTAACATTTTAAAAAGAACCATTGCTCTAGCAAAAATATGAGCTCTGGCTACAGTTGATGTATGACAGTTTAACTACCTGTTTTCTATGGTTCCAAACAAAATAGTCATTTTAAAAGAAATGTCTACATAATCAGGCTTACTATTAAACAATAAACTATTATTTAGTTAAGTGACAAATGTGGCATGTGTATGTTAGGGTTAAGTCATCTTTGTGTAATTAAAATCATTGCCTGAACCAGTGAACCAGTGATGTTGCTCAGTCATGTCTGACACTTTGCGATCCCATGGACTGTAGCCTACCGGGCTCCTCCATCCAAGGAATTTTCCAGGCAAGAGTACTGGAGTGGGTTGCCATTTCCTTTTCCAGGGGATCTTCCCAACTCAGGGATTGAACCCAGGTTTCCTGCATTGCAGGCAGATGCTTTACCGTCTGAGCTACCAGGGAAGCCCATTGCCTGAAGAGTGAGAAAAATCCAACCTCCTGAAAAATAAAAATTTGGTATTTTCCGATGGAAATAAATGTTCTTAGAGCAATAGACCTTTCATTCTATAGCTTTATATAAATCCTAGTGCATTGGCTGCACAGTATTGGTTGAATAAATGAAGGAAGGACAAAGAAATTATTTTGTTTGGAATGCACAGGGGATGGGGCAGTGGATGGAGTCTTTATTTTCTTTTTTGCTGCCAGATCTTTAAACAAAGAAGATGAGAATTCTTGCACTGAACTAATAGGAAATTGGAAATATTTTGAAATCTGTTATTTTTTCCATTGGCTGCTTTGTTAAACTGAAATTAGAGATATTTGTAAGACTAAGTTGAAATAGAAATTTTGATTTATCTGATGTGTGTTCTATCAACTTCAGCAATCCATAGTAAAGCTTAGTGTACCGAGGAGTTTTATTATATACACATTACATTAAAAGTGTGATATTTGTACTCTCACAATAAGTCAGATAAGGAATCTTATGGATTATTTTAGACAAAATTCCCTTGAAAAGGAAATTCTCAGTGGATCTTCAAATAAATTCAGTTTGAGTGGGATATTCTACTATTGGTGTGACAGATCTCTGCAAACTTAGTGACTTAAAACAACACATTTATTAAATCCTCAGGCCAGAAGCTGATCTAACTCTCAGTGAGCGATAATTAAGGTTTGGGCACAGCTGCATTGCTTTCTGGAGTTGTAAGGGAGAACCCATTTTCTGGCCTTTTCTAGCTTGTAGAGACATCTTGCATTCCTTGGTTTGGACTACCTTCCATCTTCAAAGCCAGCAATGTCTGACGGAGTCTTTGTCAGACTGACCCTCCAAACTTGATCTTTCCCCACTAAGGATCCTTATGATTACACTAGACCCATTTGGATAATTCAGGATAATCCTTTTAAGGTCAGTTGATTAGCAAACTTAATTCTGCCACTTTAATTCCCCTTGCCACTGAACAGAATATTCACAGCTTCTGGGAACAAGGATGCATACATCTTGAGGGTGGCTGTTATTTTGCCTATCATGGTAGATTTTAGAAATCAGGGGTTGTAAATTTGTTGCTCATGGGTGAGATATGACTCACAGATAAGTGATTTTTTTCTTTCCTATGTTTATTATGTTGGGGTATAGAGTGTTTTAAATTAGTTGCCAAAATTAAAAATAGAGTCTTAGTAAAATAATGTTTCTATACTGCCAGAAAAACATTTTTAAATTTGGAATTAATAGTTTGGCAATGACTGCCTGAAATGTGTTATTGGTGACTCACTTTAAAAGGGTTTTGTGCTTTTCACTTTACGGGTGTCTTCATCACTCCCAATTGTATCTCTAAATCCAAGGCTGGATTTGGTGGCAATTGCTCTTTTTATTCAGCCTGTTTCTTTTTTTATATTACTTACTTGGTCATTGTTGGCATCTGACATCCTGTGTTGAGTGAGTGAATGAGTAAGTGTGTACTAAGTCCATTTGTATTGTTGTTCAGTTGCTCAGTCATGTCCGACTCTTTGTGACCACATCGACTGCAGCATGGCAGAATTCCCTGTCCTTCATCACCTCCCAGAGCTTGCTCAAACTCATGTCGATCAAGTCAGTGATGCCTTCTAAACATCTCATCCTTTATTGTCCCCTTCTCCTCCTGCCTTCAGTCTTTCCCAGCATCAGAGTCTTTTCTAATGAGTTAACTCTGCATCAGCTGGCCAAACTATTGGAGCTTCAGATTCAGCATCATCCTTCCAATGAAGATTCAGGATTGATTTCCTCTAGAATTGACTGGCTTGATCTTGCAGACCAAGGGACTCTTAATAATATTCTCCAACACCACAGTTCAAAAGCATCAATTCATTGGTACTCAGCCTTCTTTATGGTTCAACTCTCACATCTGTACATGACTACTGGAAAAACCATAGCTTTGACTATATGGATCTTTGTTGGCAAAGTAATATCTCTGCTTTCTAATATGGTGTCTAGGTTGGTCATAGCTTTTCTTAAAAGGAACAAGTTTCTTTTAATTCCATGGCTGCAGACACCAACTGCAGTGATTTTGCAGCATAAGAAAATAAAGTCTGTCACTGTTTGCGCTGTTTCCCCATCTATTTGCCATGAAGTCATGGGACTGGATACCATGATCTTGGTTTTTTGAATGTTGAGTTTTAAGCCAGCTTTTTCACTCTCCTCTTTCACTTTCATCAAGAGGCTCTCTAGTTTCTTTTCATTTTCTGCTGTTAGGGTGGTGTCATCTGCATATTTAAAGTTACTGACATTTCTCCTGGCAATGTTGATTCCAGCTTGTGAGTTGTCCAGCTTGACATTTAGCATAATGTACTCTGCATAGAAGTTAAATAAGCAGGGTGACAATATACAGCCTTGATATACTCCTTTCCCAATTTGGAACAAGTCCTTCGTTCCATGTCTGGTTCTAACTGCTTCTTGACCTGCATAGAGGTTTCTCAGGAGGCAGGTAAGGTAGTCTGGTATTCCCATCTCTTTAAGAATTTCCACATTTTATTGTGATCCACACAAAGGCTTTAGCATAGTCAATGAAACAGAAGTAGATGTTTTTCTGGAATTCTCTTGCTTTGTCTATGATCTGACGAATGTTGATAATTTGATCTCTGTTTCCTCTGCCTTTTCTAAATCCAGCTTGAACATCTGGAAGTTCTCGGTTCATGTACTGTTGAAGCCTAGCTTGGACAAGTCCATTTGTAGTAGGTGTATATTTTACTTAATCATAAGACTAGAATGAATGAAGCACTAAACATTTTCTAAATTTCTATATTTCTCTAAATCAGACCTCCCAGATTCCACTTAGTAGCAGGATATTTAGCCTGGGTGAATATATTGAAAATATATACATCCCATAAAAGATTCTTATAATACCTACAAATCAATAGGAGAACAAACACCCTAGCTAAAACTCGGGGGGAAATCTTGAATACACACTTTAAAAGAAACTATTCAAAATGAGCAGTAAACATAAGATGCTCAATGTCATTATTTCAGAAGAAAACACAATCAAAAATAAGATGTGCAGCAACTGGAACCAGCAACAGCTGATAGTAGAAAAATGGAAACAATCGCTTTGAAAAACTCTTTGGTTGTACTTACTAAAGCTATGTTTACATTTGCTAATGATGCAACAATTCTATGCTTTTGTAATAATACAATCACAGAAATGAGAACACATTCATCAAAAGACAAAAATGCTTATAGTTTTATTTGTAATAGCTCCCAGTTGAAAACAACCTTATGATCATCAACAGAAGGGTGAATACATACAATGTAGAATATTAAGCACTAGGATACTTCTTATTATAAAGAATGAGTTGCAAATAACATGGATGACTATCACAGGCATAATTATGAGTAAAATAAACAAGATGTAAAAGAGTACCTACTGGTAGATTTCATTCATATGACATTCCAAACAGGTTCCAGAACTAATCTATTAGGACATAAGTATGAATAATGGAGATGGATGAGGAAAGATTCTGAGATGCTGGAAATTTCAGTATTTTAAATGGGGTAATGATTACATGAGTGTGTGTGTGTGTGTGTGTGTGTGTGTATACATATATATATGGATGGATTTTCTACTTAAATTTGTGTATGTGTGTTAAATCTTGACTTGAAATATTTAAGGAAAAGACTACTGTGCCTTTTTTAACCTACTTCCTAGCTTTTGTGTTTTTGTCTTTTAAAGTTTTATATGTATTTTAAATGCAGCAGATGTTATATATTATTTTGTGCACATAGTATCCATTTACATTTATCCTTATAGTTATCTTTTTAGGTATAATTCATTAATATCCAAATTTCCATGTTTTCCTGTGAGTTTTATTTTTCTTCTACCTGAAGAAATCCCTTAGCATATTTTTTAGTATAGGTTATATAGAATGAACATTTTCAGTTTTTGTTTGCTAAAATTGTGTTCTTTTTTTTTTTTAAGAATATTTTCTCTACATATAGAAGTTTTTGTTGGCATCTAGTTTCTTCCAGCACTTTAAAGATTTTCCTTGTCTTTCGGCTTTTATACCTTTTCATAAGACGTTAGATATCACTATTGCTGCTTTGAATGTCTTGTGCTGTGCTATGCATAGTTGTGCCTGACTCTCTGTGACCCCATGGACTGTAGCCCACCAGGCTCCTCTGTCCATGGGGATTCTCCAGGCAAGAATACTGGAGTGGGTTGCCATGCCCTCCTCCAGGAGATCTCCTTGACCCAGGGATCAAACCGAAGTCTCCTGCATTGCAGATGGATTCTTTACCACCTGAGCCACCAGGGTCTTATTGCTGCTTTTTAACACTTTTACTTTGTATTTGATTTTCAGAAGCCTTTTATGATTTACTGAAGTGTGGTTTTCCTTACGTGTATTCAGCTTGGGATTGCAGAACTACTTGAATGTATGCATTGATAGCTTCCGTCAGTTTTGGAACATTTCCAGCTCTTTTTAAAAATATTGCTTTTGCCCTGTCCTCTCTCCTCCATTTGGGTTTCCATACCACATATGTTACACACTTTGCATTTTGTATGTGATTAAACATGTATGCTACACACTGTGATAAGATGCATATGTGACCAATATGTATCTTATAAATTTCTTTCCTTTTATTTGTCTTATTCTTTGGTGAACATTTTGTATAGGCCTCCCTTTCATTTCACTAATCTTGCTATATCCAGTCTTCTTTTTATAACTATTCAGATATTTTAGTTTCAGATAGAGTATTTTAGTACTACGCTATCCATTCAGTTCTTTTTTAAGTACTCAAAAATTTCTAGCAAAACTCTTCATCTTTTCATGTATTTTCTCTATGGTTTTGTTAGCAATTTATAGTTATTTAAAAACTCTTGGTAACTAAAATATAAGGATCTTCTGTGGATATTTTTTCCCTTGTCTGATTTTTCTCTCAGGCGATATTTTATTTTATCAGAAAAAAAATACTTTTTATTGTTATAATGATAGAATGGAGGCTCACCACCTATTATGTACTGAGCTGATTGGAGGCTGCCTTGCAGTATTTGTGTGTGTGTGTGGTGTGTTTTAATAAATTTTAAAAGACTTAGACTACCTCTAGTTCTTAATCATTCCTGAGGGATGCTTTCAGTTAAGAGCCTTGCAAAAAAAAAAAAAAAAAAAAAAAGAGTCTTGCAAATCTCTGCATGCTCAGTGGCAATAACTTGTGAGAAACTTCGTTCTGCTTTCATAAGACTTTCACCTTAGTCCTTCAAGTCTACACGTTGTTACACTTTACCTCGTTCTTCTAGAGCCTTTGACTGTGACCTTATGATTGCAGGGACCCCTCTCGTTTGTGAGTTTGTCTCTACAATGGTGCTGTGTGGTGGGAAATTCTCATCTGCTTCTTAAGGGTTCTTGGCTGAGTCATTTAGTCTTCTGCATTGTATACAGTCTCAGAATTTGGAAAACATGTGTTTTGAGAGAAAACCAGCCATATGTTTGAAGCCCTCCAGTCTTGAATTTTGTCACTTCCCTGCATAACTGCCAACTACTTTGCTGGTATCGCTGTCTCTGGCAGTAGCCTTCTACTTGTGCCAGTTCCAGATTCACAGCCTCCAACCCTCAACCAGAACTGGCAAAGGCTCTGGTTGTGACTACAGACTCTAAGTTGACATCTGAGTCTCTCTCCACTGTAGAATTCAATACCTCTGTTTCTTCTTGCTTCTACAGCTCTATGATATCTTTAAGAATACTACCTTCATATTTAATCTTGGTTTTCTAGTTCTTAGTAGGACCTTTGGCTACAAATGATTACACTCCTCCTTAGCACCATCAGTTTTTGAACAGACTGAATTGTTTATGGCTCTGTGCTAAGGGATGTGGTTGCAGAGGAATAGATCTTGAGATATTCCTCAGGGTTTTAAAATGTTTGTAGTTACATGGCATGTACCCCATAATAATAATAAAACAAAACATTATGGGGTAACTTCCTGATAAATTGTTTAAATAGATTAGTTAAGAGGCCAGGAGAGACCTCTCTGAGTTCTGGGGTAGTCAGGAAAGGCAAACTTTTAAAGTTAACTTTAAAAGAAAACTTTAAAGAACTCAGGATAAGAAAAAGCACTTTGAGAATAATGTAAGCCAAAGATGTGGATGAAACAAAGATTTCATAGTAGTTTTATTTAAAAAGCTCATAACTTGGTAAGAACACTAATAATGTCAATCAAATGCAAGAATAGGTAAACTAATAGTTGTAAAGTTACACAATGGGATATAATCCAATAATTTAAAAGACTGAACTAATCATGAAACAACATAGATGTAATCTCAAAACATTCAGAAGAATAAACCAGATGGTAAAGAGTACATATAGTATGATTCCATTTCTAGGAAGCTAAAACATAGGCAGTAGGTAGATAGATATAGTGACATATTTGCAAATCAGAACAATACTGCCTCTGGAAGGTGAGGATTGACTGGATGGCAATATTAGAGACATTTCAGTGGTGATGAGAATGCTGTATATCTTGATTGATATGGAGAATTTCTTGGGTGATACATATATCAGCTTGTCAGATTTTATGGGTATTGTTTGTGTAGCTTACTGTGTAAATATTTCAACAATATAACAATATAAAAGCCATCAGTAATCAACATGTCTTATAACAGATACTTTGTTGATTGATTTTCAAGAAATGGTAGGAGGGGCATTTGGATAAGATGCAGAGAATCTTAAAAAGAAAACCATTAAAATAATCCACAAGGGTGAGAAAAAAATCAGAATAATGCTTTAGGGAATTTAATATCCAAGGCTTCAAGAAACCACTCAGCCAGTAACCAATAGCTGAAATAGATTTTAATGCTATATTTTCTGTATGTAATCACACTTGGGTAAAATTGTAAAAGCGAATATTTTAGCTCATCATTTAGTACACACTTTCCTAACGATAGTATGTTAAAATTTTAACGTGGCCTTTCCTAGTAGGCGTTAAGTCTACTGCATCTGTTAAGAATGACGGTCACTGAACTTTTGATAATAGCTAGGTAAGTCTACCTAAGCTGGAGGTAGGGGGGGAAACTTGATTTCTAATTTCTCAAATTAAGCCATAATTTCAGTATGAGGTTTTTAAAAAATCTGGCAGAACTATAAATAATGATCTGAGGCAAAAAAAGAAAAAAAAGTTGGAGATGAGATGATTTTTTTCTTTTTTTTTTTTGTCTCTGAATGCTCCATGGTTCATTCTGATTGGTTTTTGGGTAAGTTTTATTCACTTCTATGAAAAATATCAGAAAAACGCAATAACATAATCCAAGATACTTTCAAAATACATAAAGGCTCTAAGGAAATAAGAAGAAATGATAATGAGCGAAAACAGATGTTTCTTTCTTAGAAGAGTAATTAGAGATAGAAATAGCATCTTGCAGAAAGCAAGAGAGTCTTATCACCAACTCTTCTGGGATTCATTCAGCAAGATAGCTCACAAATATGTGTAAATTTTAAAGCATGAAAAATTGAGGAAGAAATGAAGTTCTATAAGCTCCAGAAAACTATATGTTGATCTCAATCCTGTGCATTGATGGACTAAGCAAAAACCACAAAAGAATCTTCTTATCAACATATTTCTGTATCTGAAATTATATCATAGTAGATTCATTATTTTTGGTTCAAGTGCAATATCTGTGTTTCACTGTGTAAATGTACATTTTTTTTGGAAGTGGCAGTATATATCTTTTTAGAAACTAGCTCTTCCATACTGATGACTTAGTAGGAAAACATAAAAGAAAAATTTGTTGCAAATGAATAATTTGTTGCAAACGAATGGCCTGTTGCATCTTTTTCAGTAAAGAGATACAGCGTGGGTTTCTGTCAACTAGGGAAATTATATCCCTGTTTATATACTATTGAAATTTCTTATTCAGTCCATTCATCAAGGACATTGAATACTCAAGAGGTAGTAAGATAGGAGACAACCCAGAAAAGGCAGGTAGTAAGGTGGAAAAGGGGCTTCCCTGGTGGCTAAACTGGTAAAGAATCCACCTGTAATATGGGAGACCTGGGTTCGATCCCTGGGTTGGGAAGATCCCCAGGAGAAGGGAAAGGCTACCCACTCCAGTATTTTGGCCTGGAGAATTCCATGGATTGTATAGGTCAGCCTTTCTGATCATTTATTTTTGTCTACTCAAAATAAATGATCTGTGGGGAAAAAATTATTAGGTAGAATATTAATCTTCCTTTGCATAACATATTTGCTCTTTTAAAGTGAAATACAGTTGACATACAATATTATGTTAGTTATAATTTATTTGCTCTTAATATTACTGTTTGGAAGTTTGATCAGGTGCCTTATTCTTTAGTTACAGTTACTGCCTCTGCCCTGTTTTTAGCTCCTTTTTTGACAACCCTCAACACTCCCCCCACCATGGCAGAGGAAGTTAGCCAACAGTGATATTTGATCATTGCAAACTTAACATTCTCAAAACCCTCAGTTTAAAAATTGCATTATAAAGGTAAAATTTTTTTTTTTTTTTGCAAAGCAAACTACATGCTTGAAGCCTGTAATCATGGATTCTGCCACTCCATTCCTGTGTTGTTGAAAAAATTGTGTTTATGTTTTTCCATTTTTATTCATTAAGGACAATCTTCCTACTCAATCAGTTCTTAGATCTCCAACTTTAGAAAAAGTTATGGTCTTAATGTTGCTTGCCTGTGTGTGCATATGCATGCATGCATATATGTTTGAATTACAAGGCTCACTGTTTGTTTGGAGTTTTACTAAAGGTCTGCATTTGTAAATCTTTGCTGGTAGTCTTGATGGAACACACACACTGTTGCTATGATTGGTATTTATCAAAAACAGTGAGTCATTTGTTTTTTCCTAATTGACTATCATAGTTAAGGTTAATATATTTTTGTTATACTCTACATATTTCTTAATTTTAGTTTTTAACTCTAAATCATTTTCTTTTATTGGTATGAAAATACCAGTTTAAGGAATTATTCACATATTTTTCTTGATGGCAGAATTAATGGAAGAAAGTGTTGTTTTACTAAGGTGGGTATTGGTTTTATTTGATGACGTTTTAAATTTTCACTTCACTTTTTTAGATTTGTAAGTGTTCACAAAGGTATAACCAGTAATCTGCACATCTACTAGATAAAAATGCTATTTTTATATATTAAAATATTACTGAAAAATATATTAAAACCAGAAAATCTTGTTTCTACTGTATATTTGTATTCTATCATGAAATTTCCAAATTGACATCTTCATGCTGATAGCTGTGTCATCTGTTTGTAACTTAAAGTGTTCATGTTGTAATGGAAGGACCATAATTGTGATGATATTGGGAAATACCTGTGTCAAGTGCTCTGCTTCTATTGCTAGATTATTGTCATGGAGAACTAGGAATCATCTGAACACACCATTTCACAGTGGCATGGCCCAATGTGCAGCACAGGTGTTTTTCTAATTGTGATCTATTTAGAAGGGATAGGGTTTAATGGCCCAGAAACGTACACTTCACCTCCTTGACCTTGGGCATTCATGTAAGTATTTAGTAAAATTTGTGGGCACATAAATTAACTCCTATAATTGCTGAGAATTGTTTTCTCAAGTTTATATGGCAATGTGTTTCTTTTCTCCTTAATATTTAATATGTGTATTAAAGGAAATTAGATGTATATTTTATCAGGCATCTGATAAAATGAAAAGCTTACAAATTAAAGAACTGATTAATTCTTTCTTCCTCCAAGAAAGTGTGATGAATCCAAAAGCATTCACTAGGAAGTTCTAGCCTGGTATACCAGTTCTCCAGAACTCATTTTCTTTCTTAAGAGTGATAGAAAATTTGAAATATATTGAAGAACCAAAATCTAAGACAGTGATAGCTTTGACAATTATTAAAACATTTTTAGTTGTGTAACAGTCAAATATAAATTTTTAAGAAATTCATTGAACTATGTTGATTAGCTTTTTATTTTACTATATTTTGGAATCCTTACTTTGCTTTGTAGGTCTAAAAAGCCTAAAAGTCCTATTCAGTTTATTATTTTGTACTCCCTCTACCCCTGAAAGCATCAAAGTTGAATGATCTTTAAAGTTGCTTTCTTTTAACTTTTGGTAGAATAAAGAGTGAATATATTTTACAAATGCCATTTCTAGAGATAGTGGACTAAGTTATTTTAAACCAAAGTTCCTGTTGAGAACAAGTAGAGAAAATGGACAAAACATAAAAAATTTCTTGAAGGAGTTCAGAAATACCAGAGCATCAAGGAGTTACAGGGTCAAAATCAGGAGAGAAAGAAGACCATCTCAGCCAACAAGTAAATAATATCCCAGACATTAAGTAATATAGCTTAAGATACAGTAAAGGGAAAAATAGAAAAAATGAAAAGAAGTGCACAAACACATAATTATCATGGGATATTTAAACACATCTTTCCTTGTAACTAATAGACCAAATAGACAAAAATAAGTGTACAGTGGATATGACCAACAGAGTAAGTCCTCTGTGCTACTCTGGAAGCTGTCTAGGAGATCAAACAGCTCGCTGTGTCTTGAGAAGCTATTGTCAACTTGAGAGGGCATGTGTGCCTTTTCCTTCTTTTATGCCTCACTTGTTTTTTTTGTTTTCACTTACTTTTGCTGCCTTGGGTTGCACCATGCAGAATTGGCACCTATTGGCTCTGTTCATAGGGAACTGGGATTAAGAAAGTATGAAAGTGAAAGTCACTCAGCCATGTCCGACTCTTTGTGACCCCAGGGACTATACAGCCCATGGAATTCTCCAGGCCAGAATACTGGAGTGGGTAGCTTTTCCCTTCTCCAGGGAATCTCCCCAACCCAGGGATTGAACCCAGGTCTCCCATATTACAGGTGGATTCTTTACCAGCTGAGCCACAAGGGAAGCCCAAGAAAGTATGTTATCCTTTAATAACAATGTTTATTTGAAAAATACAAGATTACTTAAAAAAAAAAAGATTACTTCAGACCTTCTTGCCAGGCAATGAAAATACCCCAGATGTTAAGCTCTCTCTGTAGGTAACATAGAGATTAGAGTATTAACAAGAGAGAGAAATACTGGGCAATAGTTTAACAATGGCAAGAGCATGAAACTTTATCAATATTGTAGGAAAAAAAAAACCCCGCTTTAAAAAAATGTATCAATGTTCCTAACATCAATGCCACACTAAAAGGCAAGAACAACATTCTAGTCCCATAGAATGAACACAAAATAGAAGACATGCAAAGAGTAATCTGTGGAATCATGAGTAATTAAGCAGTAAAGAGTATTTAGCAAAAACTATTTTGGGTAAAATTTAGGAAATCTCCAAAGACATAAAATGTCCATTCATTTCAGGGTAAAGTACCTTATAATGTACTATAATTAAGAGAATTCCTGAAAATTTAAGCCAGATGTTTGATATCAATCTTAAAATACACATTTTCCCCTCAAGCAAATTCAATAAAACATTTTCATGTAAATTAATTTGAGAAAGTAGATTTTACAGCAGACAAGTGCCTAAAGAGTTAGCATATGGTCCAAATGCAGCTCTGGGAAAATGCTGAATTCTAATCCGTTTGCTTCCTTAGATGAATCAGTGTCTCCTCCAAACAAATTGATCGCTTAATTCCTGAGTTTATTTATATTCCTATCTTTAATGAATATGCACATTTCTGAAGTTCTTTGAAAATATTATCTAAAACAATAATGTCTGCGGTGCTTGTCTGGGTGATTCCCAGATATTTATTGTGACCTTCAGCTATTCATAGTTCCAGAGTGGCTTTTCCTGTAGCACAAAACATCTCTCTCAAGCCCACGTTCACCCCAAACTCCATACATCCCAAAATACACAAACCATATCCTACTCTTAATGAATCCCCATTATGTACACCATTGTGTCCGAGTCCTTTCTTCTAAAAAACTAGGATTATCTTTCCAGGCTCACCTCACACCATTTCCTTCCATATACCTTGCACTTAGGTTCAATAGTGTTATTGAATATTCCCCCCAAATAGTCTTTATTTTCTCACTTCTTTGTCTCTTTTTCTCATTTCCCTTTTAATTGATATTGCTACCTGATGAAACCCATATGGTATTTTTTAAGTTATATTTTATCACTTCTTAATACTTTTTCCCTGAGCTCCTCAAGATAATACCTTTTATATATTCCCATTTTACATTGTATTGCTGTTATTGGTGAATCATTTTTATTGCTTTGCTAGATTAAAAGTTCATTTCAGTAATTTAGAATATTTTATTTCTCTTAATCTCTTTTACAGCACATAGCATAATACTGATTCATGAACATGAACATCTGGGTCTCCTCATAAACTAACAAAAAACATAATAAATTACATATTTTTTATATATATTTAAAGCTATTTGGGGAAATAAGCAGATTTTTTTTTTCTTAGTGAGGAAAGGTTTTCTTGGGAAATGTCAAACAATCATACCTTAAAAATTTAATACAGTATTATCTTAATGCTTAATTATCAAAATAAATGTCAACTAATGAATGTTCATTTTTGCCTGACAAACAAAAGCAATACTATATTAGGGTAAGGAAGGATGCTGATAATGCTGAGACTTAAGATGAAGAAAAAATCATCTTGATATTTTAGTTATGAAAGTGGAGATTAAAAAGTGCATTGTTTTGAGGGCTCTCATATATAACATTATTAACTACTTCAGTTGAAATTCTCAAAATAAGTAAGAACGTTTCTAAAAGGTAAGATCTGATCACAATGAGCCCATTTATTTTATGACTTACCTCTGAGCACTTGTTAGCTCTAATTTGTTAATGAACTTATAAAGTGCCTTGTGTAAACTCTTGGACATGAAATTGCCTTGTGAATTGGATAATTGCCATGCTTGGGTGGAGTAAGAACACAGACCTCACTTTCAGCCACATTCTTTTAATTCATTTTTTAAAGCTTATTTGTTGGTCCACTACATAGAAAAGTGCGTAAGATTGGCAACCAAGTAAGTATATAGTGATGATGATAAAACTTAAATCTGTAAAAGTTATTTATACCTTTAATCTAGGCCATTTTATTAACATTTGCATGCTAAGTATCAGATCAGATCAGATCAGTCGCTCAGTCGCGTCTGACTCTTTGCGACCCCATGAATCGCAGCACGCCAGGCCTCCCTGTCCATCACCAACTCCCGGAGTTACTCAGACTCACGTCCATCGAGTCAGTGATGCCATCCAGCCATCTCAGCCTCTGTCGTCCCCTTCTCCTCCTGCCCCCAATCCCTCCCAGCATCAGAGTCTTTTCCAATGAGTCAACTCTTCGCATGAGGTGGCCAAAGTACTGGAGTTTCAGCTTTAGCATCATTCCTTCCAAAGAAATCCCAGGGCTGATCTCCTTCGAATGGACTGGTTGGATCTCCTTGCAGTCCAAGGGACTCAAGAGTCTTCTCCAACACCACAGTTCAAAAGCATCAATTCTTCGGCGCTCAGCCTTCTTCACAGTCCAACTCTCACATCCATACATGACCACAGGAAAAACCAGAGCCTTGACTAGACGAACCTTTGTTGGCAAAGTAATATCTGCTTTTGAATATGCTATCTAGGTTGGTCATAACTTTCCTTCCAAGGAGTAAGCGTCTTTTAATTTCATGGCTGCAGTCAAGATCTGTAGTGATTTTGGAGCCCAGAAAAATAAAGTCTGACACTGTTTCCACTGTTTCCCCATCTATTTCCCATGAAGTGATGGGACTGGATGCCATGATCTTCGTTTTCTGAATTTTGAGCTTTAAGCCAACTTTTTCACTCTCCACTTTCACTTTCATCAAGAGGCTTTTGAGTTCCTCTTCACTTTCTGCCATAAGGGTGGTGTCATCTGCATATCTGAGGTTACTGATATTTCTCCCGGCAATCTTGATTCCAGCTTGTGTTTCTTCCAGTCCAGCGTTTCTCATGATGTACTCTGCATATAAGTTAAATAAACAGGGTGACAATATACAGCCTTGACATACTCCTTTTCCTATTTGGAACCAGCATGCTAAGTATAGTTAGGATAATTTTATATGGAGTTTAACAAATCAGTGAAGTTGTATCAGTTTGAGTCATCTGAGCTACTTTTGAGACTAATAAGAAAAGCATTATTTCATTTCATCATACCTATAGGCACTAACATTTATAAGTTTTTAATCCAACATGTATTTGTTGAACCTGTGTCTACATTATGTTGCATGGTATCTAAAGAATTATTTTTCTTCTAAACATGATGGTTGAACTATAAATCTATTATTATTACAGGAATAACAGAAAAGAAGAGCTGTAATATTGAAAACTGTTACCATGAATTTATTCTGATTCTCACAAAATTGTAGACATGCTGTTCAATCCTAATTCTCACGTCAAGTTTTTCTTGTAGAAGAAAAAGAACTTTTGTGCATTGTTGGTGATAATATTCACTGCTCTGTATTAAGTGTTCAAAAGTAGTTTCTGAAGAAGCAAATAACAAGTCACAGAAAGTATGAGAAGTAATCATTGCTTAATGTGTTGATGACTATACCACCATGCTGAAGTGGTTTTGTATTGACTCAGCTTGCAGATCCAATACTTCAACACATTTAAAAAGGCTTGAAATCATTCTCTCTCTGACCACCAGAGCGGAAACTGCTGTTTTCCCAATCATTAAAGAATAAAGAATGGTTATATTTTGCTGAAAACATCCATTCATCAGGATCCACTCTGGTATGATGCCTGCCCAGGAAGACCATCACAAAACTAGCTGTAATACTGTTTTCTTGCATAAACAGCACTGTTGTAGAAGACATGTGAGGAATAATTTTATCAGAGCAGCAGAGGTCCTGCCCTCTGGTTAGGACAGACTTGTGATAGGACTTTAAAATAACTAAAAATCAAGTTTCATGTGCATTTCTCATTATCGGAAAAGAATGTGCAACTTCCAAATGTATTTCCAAACAAATCACTGTCAGTTATTTTGTTTATCTTGTAATTAGTGCTGTCTTCAATAAATACTTTTAAGATGTATATTTCTTTTTTTTTGCCATATGGTAGTGCAGTATTTTATTTATTCTGTCCATTAGTAACTACTATTTGATAACATTTATAATATTAATAGAACTTAATATAAAAGAAGTTCAATCTACATTTTTTTTTAATATTTCAATACTGGATATTAATCTGAAAGATAGTCAAAATTAGTATGGTCAACTCTTTATGTCAAAATTTATAATAAATGTTTGGTATTAGTCCACATACAATTAAGTTTTTGGTGGAAAGTTATTTGGCTGGAAGAAAGAACATTTGGTTTACTTCACTAATGGGAATCTCTCTTAGTGCTGGGATGGCCTCTACTTGGTCTTTCTTCTGCTGTTGATTTTTGGCATAGTTATCTGTGATAGTATGAATGGAATCGAGTGGAGAGGTACTCATCATGTTTGTTCCAAATAAGAGGATGTAACTGATGACTACGGTAATGAGGAGGTACACAGGCAGAGCAACGGCCCAATACTTTTGAGGCCAGTAAGTTAAGCCTAAGGAGTTTAGCCAAGATTCAGGAATAAAAGCCCATACAAGATCCAGTATGAAGCCAAACTGGGAGCTTAAGAAAAGAACAAAGCCATAAATCGCTTTTTCTTGCAATGGCGACAGTGCATTTTCCACCATTTCCCCTGTGGCTTTAGACATTTTGCTTGCACACTTGCACTGAGCACCCAAACGTCACCTGCACGAGCAACCAGCCCCCTAGCCTCACGTGCACACGCACATCCTGCAGTGGAAGGTGGGGGAGGTCAGGGGAAAGCAGGGTGGGGGAACTGAACGCCACCCCAACTCTACAGGCTTCACTGCTGTGAGAACAGAGAAGGAAGGACCTAAGATTTATATTTCTAATAAAAGATTTTTTTTTTTTTGGTAAAAATTCAAATAAGTACAAAGATGAGACAGTAATGTTTAGAGGATGTTGGCTAAGGATGAAAATTAGTTGAATTAGCACTATGCCAAGAAACTCTAAGATCTTTTGCATTTTATAGAAATACGGTTTCTATATGAACTGGGTTTGGGAATTGTATGTATGTCACCTTTTAGTTCTTCCAAAGATTTACTAGACTTCTTATATTCTCTCTCAAATGATATGGTTCATTCTTTAATGTGCTGTGTTCTTTTCCCTAATTACAACTCTTCCTGAATCAAAGTTTTACCAAGCCCATACTACCTGGAATAGATAAAAGTCCGTCTTAGTATTTGCTTTGAAATATATTTTCTTTATATCTCATATTTCAATTTTTCACTATTCATTTTTTCTTTTGCTTCTAAGAATTGACACGCTATGGATTTTTTTCAACATGTTCTGCCACACCTGATGAGAAGGAACTTACTTCATTGACTTCTTCCTGTTTGACTATGTCACAAATAACTACACAGTCATAATTTTTGCTTGATTTCCTGTCTTTGTTGTTCAGTTGCTTAGTCATGTCCAACTCTTTGGGGCCCCATGGACTGTAGCACGCCAGGCTTCCCTGTCCTTCACCAACTCCTGGAACTTGTTCAATCCATTAAGTTGGTGATGCCATCAAACCATCTCATCCTTTGTTGCCCCCCTCTTCTCCTGCCTTCGATCCTTCTCAGCATCAGGGTCTTTTCCAATGAGTTGGCTCTTCATATCAGGTGGCCAAAGTACTGGAGCTTCAGTATCAATTCTTCCAATGAATATTCAGGATTGATTTCCTTTAGGACTGACTGGTTTGATCTCTTTGCAGTCCAAGGGGCACTCAAGAGTCTTCTCCAACATCACAGTTCAAAAGCATCAATTCTTCAGGACTCAGCCTGAATTATGGTCCAACTCTCACAGCCATACATGACTGCTGGAAACACCATAGCTTTGACTAGACAGACTTTTGTTGGTAAAGTAATATCTCTGCTTTTTAATATGCTGTCTAGGTTTGTCATAGCTTTTCTTCCAAGGAGACAGTGTCTTTTAATTTCATGGCTGCAGTCACCACCCACAGTGATTTTGGAACTGAAGAAAATAAAGTCTGTCACTATTTCCATTGTTTTCTCACCCCATTTGCCATGGAGTGATGGGACCAGATGCCATGACCTTAGTTTTTTGAATGTTGAGTTTTAAGCCAGCTTTTTTTACTCTCCTCTTTCACTTTCATCAAGAGGCTCTTTAGTCCCTCTTCACTTTCTGCCATAAGGGTGATGTTATCTGCATATTTGAGATTATTCATATTTCTCCTGGAAATGTTGATTCCACCTTGTGAGTCATCTGGCCCAGCATTTTGCATGATGTACTCTACAAATAAGTTTAATAAGCAAGGTGACAATATACAGCCTTGATGTACTCCTTCCCAATTTGGAACCAGTCCATTGTTCCATGTCTGGTTCTAACTGTTGCTTCTTGACCTGCATACAGGTTTCTTAGGAGGCAGGTAAGGTGGTCTGGTATTCACATCTCTTGAAGAGTTTTCCACACTATGTTATTATCCACACAGTCAAAGGCTTTAGTGTAGTCAATAGAGCAGAAGTAGATGTTTTTCTGGAATTCTCTTGCTTTTTCTATGATCCAACAGAGGCTGGCATTTGATCTGTGGTTCCTCTGCCTTTTCTAAATAGAATTTGAACATCTGAAAGTGTTCACATACTGTTGAACATCTCGGTTCACATTCTGTTGAAGCCTAGCTTGGAGAATTTTGAGCATTACTTTGTTGGCATGTGAAATGAGTGGAATTGTATAATAGTTTGAACATTCTTTGGCATTGCCCTTCTCTGGGATTGGAATGAAAACTGACTGTTTACAGTCCTGTGGCCACTGCTGAGTTTTCCAAATTTTTTGGCATAATGAGTGCAGCACTTTAACAGTATTATCTTTTAGGATTTGAAATAATTCAGCTGGAATTCCATCACCTCAACTATCTTTGTTTTTTATAGTGATGCTTCCAAAGGCCCACTTGACTTCACACTCCAGGATGTTTGGCTCTAGGCGAGTGATCATACCATCGTGGTTATCTGGGTCTCTGAGATCTTTTTTATATAGTTCAGTACATTCTTGCCACCTCTTCTTAGTATCTTCTATTGTTAGATCCATTCCATTTCTGATCTTTATTTTTCCCATCTTTGCATGAAATATTCCCTGTCTTTAGATTTAAAAAATACATGAAAGATACAATAAGAAGGAGGCAGGGCTTTGGCTTAACTTAGTAATAACTCTCTCTGTAACTCTTGAAAATGTCTAATTTTCTGTTTTTTTGATAGACTTAAAATTGCATGTGGAGAAGGTAATGGCAGCCCACTCCAGCATACTTGTCTGGAGAATTCCATGGTTGGAAGAAACTGGTGGGCTACAGTCCATGATGTCACAAAGAATCAGGCACGACTGAGTGACTTTCACTTCACAAGCATATGCCGTGTTGCTTTGTGTGTCTTTAAACATTTAAATAAATCATGCTTTTATATATTGGCATTTATCTTGATTTTTTATTTAACATTATGTTTTTGATATTTATGCAGGTTGCTACATTCAGATTTAATTAAGTCCTTGCCATAGTAAAAGGTATGTTAACTTTTAGATGTATCAATATAATATGAATGTCTTTAATCCTTCTCTAGGATCACTTTTTACTATTAAAGCATGTAGCACAGGGAACTATTATCAATATCTTTAATAACCTGTAATGGAAAAGAATCTAAAAAGAAAGTATACCTATATCTTAATCTCTTTGCTGTAAACCTGGAACTAACACAACACTGTAAATTATATTTCCATAAAAATTAAAAAATCTAAGCCTCTTTCCTCAGTGACTGCATGTGGTCCAGGCCTCTCCCAAAATTTTATCTAAGGATTCCCAATAATGCTTTCACCCAATCAGTTGTCAATTATCAAGAACTTATGAGCTTGCAATGATTGCTGTAAAAGATATTTGTTGATGTACTCCTAGAAAAGAAAAAGTATGCTTGAGTGAAATAAATTAGCTCCAAATAAAAAAATCTTATTTGACAGACTTTTACAAAACTGTTCACATTTTTCTAAGTTCAGCTAGAAGGAGGAGTCTGTCACTAGAATTAAAAATAACTCTGTTCCCAGAATTCCATAATGGGTAAGAAAGTTCAAAAGAATAAAAATGTTTAAAGATAATACTGCTACTGCTACAAAAAGGCTTTAGATATATTAACTATTTTGAAGATGAGTTCTATTTTACCCGCCTTTATTGTGTCTAATAATCATATAAAACAAGGACCTGGAAATTAATAATGAAGGTATAAAATGTTACACTGAAATTATGGGTTTAATAGAATTTCTAAAATTTGAAGCTCCTGGAAAACACATTTTCCCACTTTGTGATGTATTAGATGACCCCTTTTTGTTGTGCCTTTTACCACCATTTAGAAAAGTTGAATGGCATGCTTTATTTTCTGTCTCCTTTTTTTCATCTATTATTTCAGGTATTGTGGCATATTTTGTTGGCAACGGATGACATAACTTTTGTTCTCTCTAAAGGAAGTATCTTTACTTTTGTCATGGGGCTGAGGAAACTTTTACTTTTTAAAATGAATCTGGTCCATGGACAGGTGGTGTGCTGAGCTTTAAACAGCTTGATGAATGATTTGGCTCTGCAGAGCAGTGTCAAATAATGTATTTCAGTTGGCAGTCTCAATGAAACAGAATAAGGCAGTCGGTTTTCCGTTATATATTAGTCCTTGCACCCACTCGACTTCCAGCTGTGCATGCTAGGCATAAATCCTGCCCTTCCTTTACCTGTGCCAGTAATTCACCCAGAGCTTCCCATTTGAGTCTGTTTACCTAATGACTGCACTCACCATCAGGAGCCATCCTGTCACTGGGGCAGATATATGTTCTTTACCAGCTGATGTATTAAGTCGTGTGATTGTAATCAACCAATATTCTGGATTAATTATGGAGGATAAAGGGAGTTAATGCTTTTTAAAGTCCTCTGTTATGAGATAGATGCTTTAATTTTAAGAAGCTGGTGAATTTACACGTATACTTCAGTTAAGTGTAACAACAATAATAAGTGTAACAATATTTATATCAACTTTTCACTGTATCTTGTCTAGAATTATACTTTAGTTAGTATTACAGGTAAAAATTATTTGTTTGTTTTTGCTTTTCTTTCTTATTTATAAACAAATAGTGTAAAAATCTGTTTATTTAAAGGAGTAATATTATTCAAGGGCACTGAAAGCTTTATGACACAATATTTGCCTTTTAATTTTATCCTGTAGATCACAGGGAGGTGTTTAAAGAGAAAAGTTTAGTTTTTACCACTACCACTGCTACTGTTACTACAATTGCCACTTTCCCTCCCTCCCTCTTCCCCTCCTGCTCCATTATTATTGTTATCATAATCATTATCATCATTATATTAATTCATGACAGTGCTCTTCTGGAATAATAGAAGATATATTTGAAGGATGACCAAATGATGGAAAATAGGAACAAAAAAGACTCATTTGGAGTGGTGTTAATAATTTTGGGGGGAATATGTGGACTGTGGAAATTAGATAATTTTTGAGAGATTTTTGAATTAGAATCTTTTAGCTGCTCAAATGAGAAGAAGGGGTTGAATAGAGGGAGAGAGCAAGATGCTAGTAATTATAGCAAGATGTAGAAGTGAAGGAGACAGATGATAAACTTAGTCTGAGGTAAATTTTGAGGTAAATGTTAGATACCAATGTACAGTAGACAGTTTAGATGCATAATCTTGGACTTGAGTAAATAGGTTAGGGCTAAGGGTCTGCACTGGAAATCATGAAAGTGAAAGTCACAGGGAGTAGATTTGGTGACTGAAAGAATGAAAAGCAGAAGATTTCTGAATTTTCATATAAAATATTGGCAGATATGCTGCTGAATATGATAGTCACTGGCTTCTTGTGGCTATGGAACATTTGAAATATTATGAACTGAGATGTACTTTAAGTGTAAAATGTACATCATGAAAATTTAGGACAAAAATACATCTCATTAACAATGTTTAAATTGATCACGTATTTTGATCATTGTTTAATTGAACAAATCAAAAAATTTTAAAATTCATTTCACTACTTAATATAGCTACTATACAACTTTATTCATGTGGTTCGTGTTGTATTTCTACTGAATAGTATTTTTCTACAGACTAAAATCCTAATGCTTTTGCATGACTATGAGTCATGTTACCATACCAAATTCATTTTTTGTTCTTTCCATGTCTTCTCCATACAGCCAGCTGTGAGCTAGGGCCCTTCCATATCATGTTGTTTCAAATCTGCAGCCTTTTATACATTTTGCTCCCGATTTGGGGAATGCCCAGCTCTTTCTTGTAAATTTTTGTCCTTTTAGGTTGGCTTTTCAAAGAGAAGACACTTAAATTTAATAATTAAAAAATATTATTAGAGATTTTTGGAACTATTTTTGAAGAAATAGAGGACAGAATAATAAAATGAGTCCATGTACACATCATCCCATTTTGCTAATATCAACTCATGTCCAATCTTGTTATCCCTATAATTAGCAACGTTGGCTCAGATCATTTTAAAGAAAACCCCGGATACAATTTACATTCATTTATAAATATTTAAATGTGTATTTCTAAAACAATGAGGACTATTTATAATACCAATAATCATATTTCTTTAGTATCATTGAACATAAGTGATGAAGTTTTTAAATTGTTTTTCCAAATTGATTGTTTAAATAGAATCCAAATAAGGTCTTTATATTGCAATTAGTTGATTAGATTCTCAGTCTTATAGGTTCTCTGTCCATCTGTTTTTTTTTTTTTAATGTAATTTTTTTTGTAGAAGAAACTGAGTCATTAGACTTAATATAATTTTCATAATCTATATTTGAATATTTTTTCCATCTCCAGTATTCAGTATGTTTCTCTACGTGTTGTTACTTCTAGAAACATGATCAGATTCAGATCTTTCTTTTAAAGAATACATCACTGGTGATGTGTGCTTCCAGTTCCATTAGGAGCTACATGTTTTCTAGCATTTTAGTTTTCTTTAAAGTGATCGTTAGCAGCCACTGAGTCCATTCTGAAGGAGATCAGCCCTGGGATTTCTTTGGAAGGAATGATGCTAAAGCTGAAACTCCAGTACTTTGGCCACCTCATGCGAAGAGTTGACTCATTGGAAAAGAACCTGATGCTGGAAGGGATTGGGGGCAGGAGGAGAAGGGGACGACAGAGGATGAGATGGCTGGATGGCATCACTGACTCGATGGACGTGAGTCTGAGTGAACTCCGGGAGCTGGTGATAGACAGGGAGGCCTGTTGTGCTGCGATTCATGGGGTTGCAAAGAGTCAGACACGACTTAACGACTGAACTGAACTGATGATCTTTGAGTGCATTTGTTACTTAGGATTTATAAATTGGTAATTCAAAAATTTTGTCATTCCTCAGTTTTTAGCTAAATAGTTCTATAAAGAGAAATCCTTCCTCATCAACTAATTGATATATTTTAGGATCTGTTTAATGTATGATTTTTTACCTACCATATATTTTTTTAAAACAAAGCTTTACTAGCATTCTTTATAAAATTAATTTTTATAGGGGTAAGTGATTTACAATGTTGTATGAGTCTCCTGTACAGAAAGTAAATCAGTTATACATGTACATATATCTACTCTTTAAGATTTTTTTCCTGTATAAGTCATTACAGAGTTTTGTATAGAATTCCCTGTGTTAAATAGAAGGTCCTTGTTATTTATCTATATGCAGTAGTGTGTATATGTCCATCCCAATCTCCCAGTTTATCCCTACTCACCCCTTTCCCCTAGGTAACCATAAGTTTGCTTTCTGTATCTGTAACTCTTTCTGTTCTGTAAATAAGTTCATTTGTACTATATTATTTTTTGGATTCACATATAAACAATATCATATGATATTTATCTTTCTCTGACTTATTTCACTCAGTATGACAATCTCTCTATCCATCTCACTGTAAATGGCATTATTTTGTTCTTTTTTATGGCTTAGTAATATTCCACTGTATATATGTACCACATCTTGTTTACCCATTCATCTGTCAATAGACATTTAGTTTGTTTCAACGTCCTTGATATTGTAAATAATGCTGCAGTGAACACTGGAGTGCATGTATATCTTATTGAATTATGGTTTTCTTCAGATATATGCCCAGGAATGGAATTTCTGGATCATATAATAGCTCTATTTTAGTTTTTTAAGGAACCTTTATACCATTCTGCATAGTAGCTATGCCAATTTATATTTCCACCAACAGTATTAGAGGGTTCCCTTTTCTTAACACTTCTTCCAGCATTTATTGTTTGTAGATTTTTTTTGATGATGGCTGTTCTGACCACTATAAGATGGTATCTTATGTAGTTTTGATTTAAAACTTGGGTCTCCTACATTGCAGGTAGATTCTTTACAGTCTGAGCCATCAGGGAAGCTCAGTGATTAGTAATGTTGAACATCTTTTCATGTCCTTTTTGGCCATCTTCAGAGAAAAGTCTATTCAGATTTCCCATCCATTTTTTGATTGAATTTTTTTTTTTTGTTTGTTTTTTTAATATATTGTGCTACATAACCTCTTTGTATATTTTGCATGTTAAGCCCTCATTGGGTCCTTTTTTGGTAAATATTTTCTCCCACTTTGGGTTGTCTTTTTCCTTTGTTTATGGTTTCCTTGGTTGTGTAAAAGCTTTTAAGTTTAATTAAATCCCATTTATTTATTTTTGTTTTATTTTCATTACTCTAAGAGGTGGATAAAAAAAAAAAATCATGCTGTGATTTATGTCAGAGAGTGTTCTGCCTATATTTTCCTCTAGGACTTATGTTGTATCCAATTTTACATTTAGGTCTTTAACCATTTTGAATTTATTTTTGTGTATGGTGTTAGAGCAGAGAAGGCAATGGCACCCCACTCCAGTACTCTTGCCTGGAAAATCCCATGGATGGAGGAGCCTGGTGGGCTGCAGTCTGTGGGGTCGCTAAGAGTCAGACACGACTGAGCGTCTTCACTTTCACTTTTCACTTTCATGCATTGGAGAAGGAAATGGCAACTCACTCCAGTGTTCTTGCCTGGAGAATCTCAGGGACAGGGGAGCCTGGTGGGCTGCCATCTGTGGAGTCACACAGAGTCGGGCACAACTGAAGCGACTTAGCAGCAGCAGCAGCAGCAGCAGCAGCATGGTGTTAGAGAATGTTCTCATTTCATTTTTTTACTGTCCACTTTTCCAAAGAAATCTACAGAGTCAGTGCAATCCCTATCAAGTTACCAATAGATTTTTCACAGAATTAGAACAAACATTTTTAAAATTTGTATGGAGACACAAAAGACCCCAATGTGTTTTGGCTGTTTGACTCCAAAAAGCCAAAGCAATCTTGAGAAAGAAAAATGGAGCTGGAGGAGTCAGGCTCCTTGACTTCAGACTATACTATAAAGCTACAGTAATAAAAACAGTATGGTACTGATGCAAAAAAGGAATATAGATCAATGGAATAGGATGGAAAGTCCAAGAATAAGCCCAGACACCTATGATCAGCTAATTTATGATAAGGAGGCAAGAATATACAATGGAGAAAGACACCGTCTTCAATAAGTGGTGCCACTAACATTATTTTCTAAGTAAATTTCTAGTTCCCTAGCATTTTCCAGGAGTTACCAAGGAGTTGTTGTTATAAACTCCTGGATAGCAACATACATCTGTCCCTTCTTAGCCAGTGATAACCTCTTTAAGTTGACTGATTCATTTTTCCTTGTGTTTTGTTGTAACAAAATGCTCCAGAATTATCTTGCACATTTTATGTTCCAGACCTGGAGTCAGCCATTTTTCAAAGTACTTGTTCCATTTTGCATTTCTACTAGCAATATGAGTTGCTAGTAGAACTTGCTCTACATCCTCTTCAATATTTGGTTGTAACTTTAAATATTTTTGCTATCCTAGTGAGTATATATTGGTATTTAAATGTAATTTTATCTTGTCTTTCCTTGAGTAAAATTTGAGAATCTTTGGCTAGTTATATATTCTCTTTTATGAAGTATGTTGTTCCAAATCTTTTGGCAAGAAATGTTGCTTGTGGAAGTTCTTTATCTATTGTGAATGTCAGGCCTTTGTGTGTCTCCCTCTCCCCTCCTCTCTCCCATGCTCTCACACACAATATAATACATAAATGTATATACACTTCAATTATTTTTGACTGTTCATTGTCTTGTGCATTTTGATACACAAGATTTTTGACTTGGAAATCTAGTTTTTAATTGTTTTCTTAATGGTTAGTGATTTTTGCCTTCTAAGAAAATTTTGCCTAACCACAAGTTGCTGAGGATTTTTTTCCCCTACTCTCTCCTATAGTTGGAACTTTATAGTTGCAGCTTTTTTTTTTTCATAGTTGCAGCTTTATGTTTAACTGAAAGTCTCTTGACTAATTTTTATGTATGGTTTGAGATATCAGTAATCTCATTTTTTCCCCACATGAGTATTTATATAGTAATGAATCATTTGATGATATTATCCTTCAATACCTATTGAATTTCACTGCCAATTTGTGAAAAATAATGTGGATTTATTTCTAGACTACTCATTTATTCATTTGTATGGCTTTACATTAATAGTGCAATGTCTTCATTACTATGGTTTGGTTACTTGTCTTATAACTAGGTACTATAAGTCATCTAATAGGGTTCTTTATAAACTTATTTTGGCTATTTGAGTTGTTTTACATTTCCATGTGTGTTTTAGCATTGGCTTTTAATTTCTGCAAGAATGATGTTTGGAATTTTGATATCACATTGAATATATAGATTAATTTGGAAGAATCAACTCACTGACAATATTGTTTTCATGTTCATTAAAATGGGAAATCTCTCCATCTTATGGGTCTAAGTTCTTAGCAACATTTTGCAGTGGTCAGAGTGGCAATCTTGTATGTTTTTTTGCTAAGTTTCTTTCTTAATATATTATGCTATTAAAATGTACCATTTAAACAATGTTCAGTTATTTAACTATATATAGACATCAATTAATTTTTTCTAGTTTTATAGTCAGAGTCCCTGATATATTCACTTACATTTGTGACTTTTTGGTGGATTCTTCAGGGCTTTTTATAAATACAATGATAATGTCTGCAAATAAAGATAGTTTTATATATTCCTTTAAAATCTGTATTCTTGCTATTTGTTATTACATTGTCTAAGACTTCTATTAAAATATTAAATAAAGATGTGGATAGTGGACATCTTTGTTCCTGTTTTTAGGGGAAAGTTTTCATGCTCAGTGTCATCATGTATCATGTCAACAGTAGGTAACACTAGAGACACACCATCAAAGAGAAGAATTACAGACTGAAATCTAACCAGTGGCAGAGGGAAGTGGCATTAGAGGACAGGATGAATCAGTTTGATTCCAAGTGTTTAAATGTGAGTTTCATAAAAATCTACTTTAAAATGTGGAAGAGGGATTGCCGCAGATGAGACTAGAGTGAAGTAAGCCAGAAAGAAAAACACCAATACAGTATACTAACGCATATATATGGAATTTAGAAAGATGGTAACAATAACCCTGTATACGGGACAGCAAAAGAGACACTGATGTATAGAACAGTCTTATGGACTATGTGGGAGAGGGAGAGGGTGCGAAGATTTGGGAGAATGGCATTGAAACATGTATAATATCATGTATGAAATGAGTCGCCAGTCCAGGTTCGATGCATGATACTGGATGCTTGGGGCTGGTGTACTGGGACGACCCAGAGGGATGGTATGGGGAGGGAGGAGGGAAGAGGGTTCAGGATGGGGAACACATGTATACCTGTGGCAGATTCATTTTGATATTTGGCAAAACCAATATAGTATTGTAAAGTTTAAAAAAAAATAAATAAAGACAGTTCAGAGGACATAGTAGTTATTCAGGTGGGAGATGATGAGGAACTGAACTCTGGTATTGGCAGTGAGAATGGAGAGAAATTGTATGGGAGATATTTGGTAAGGTGACTTCAGGAGGGATGGCAGTATGTGAAACTGTGAAACTGAAGTCAGCTGATACATTTTCAAATTGTTGAATCACTATCTCCCAGAGTCTAGTCTGAGCAACAGTGGTCTCAAAATACAATTGATAAAAACAGAAAATTTCCAAAAAAGAATAGGAAAAAATGGCATACTTTAGGCCTTTTTGGGACATTACAACAGTTCTGTGGGTTCAGTGCTTCTGTCTGCTTCTAATTTTATATCCTCTTTGTCAGATGAAAGGAGAATAAAAGAGGGATTTGAGTAATAAGATTTTTTTTTAAGAAAAAAGTTTCATGGATTGTATATTAGAGGTGAGGACTTGAGTCCTCCCAAGTGATTTTGATTTGCCAAACTTTCTTTCGAGATAATAGTTGTCAAAATGACTTTTGAGGAGTGGAGTTTAAGATTTTCAAAAAATCTTACTTTAAGTGAAAACAGGTTTTCCTGGGTACTGAAATGTATTGGCATGAACTTATTTCCTGGCCATATGGATTGTAAAATAAGCTGGAGTGTTTTAGAATTAAATGAGATAATTTATGCAAAGTCCCTAGCATAATGGGCACGTAGTAGGCATTCCATAAATAGTAGGTTGAGGACATAGATTCCAAACTCATTAACTGAAAAGGCTATAGTTACAAACATGAATATGAATAAAATTGTTCAAGAAGAGTGAGTGAGGAAAAGAACATAAGTCTGGGAAAACCTGGCATGTTAGAACAGGAAGTGAGGATCTGGTGAAAGAGAGGTAAAAGCAGGGGTCAGGGAGTTATAAGAGCAACAATAGGGCTCTCTCATGGAAGCCAAAGCTTTAAGAAGGAAGAGAAATGCTTTGAAAGGGTACAAAAAATGGAGAAAAGAATTTGCCAACTCAGGTCATTGGTGAGTTTAGCAAAGCCAAATCCATCTTGCATTAGTAGAAAAAAAAGGGAAAAATCAATTTGAGTTTTCCAGATTCCATTTGAGGCAAATCATGTGGAGGGCCTACACATAGGGGAGATGAAAAGTTGATTGAAGGGCTTTGTGATGTTTTGAGAGAAAAATACTTGTGCATCCCTTAAAACTCTCTGGTAATAGGTAATAGATAATTGGTGACAGGAACTTGGTGCCTCAGTTGCCACAATCAAGCTAGGAGATATAAAGCTTCTTAATGATGGAATCTCCTTGGGTAAATCATCACAAGCCAAGACAAAATCATGGGCTTGCTGACTTTGAGCTGCTCAAGGGCACAAGCACCATCTTATTCATATGTGTATCAAGAGACTATCCCAGGATCTGTCACTTAGTTGATGCTTAAAAAAAAAAAAAAAAGAAGATGTAAAATTTAAAGTGATTTGGTTTGAAACTAGAGGCAGAGTTGTAATTTTATGCCTTATTCAGAATAGAACAATGTGTCAGATTTGGGAATAGGAAGACAGCGTTATGTTTCTTAATTCATTGGACAGGACACTAAATGAAAGGTTTTTTTTATTTATTTATTTATTTATTCATTCATTCATTTTTGTCTGTGCTGGGACTTCATTGTTGCATGGGCCTTTCTCTAGTTGTGGTGATGGAGGCTACTCCTGAGTTGTGGTGCGTCAGCTTTTCACTGCAGTGACTTGTCTTGTTGCAGAGCCGAGCTCTGGGGTTTGTGGGCTTCAGTAGTGGCGGCACATGGATGGGCTCAGGAGTTGTGGTTCCTGGACTTTAGAGCACAGGCTCAATAGCTGTGCCTGGGCTTAGTTGCATGGGCTTAGTTGCTCTACTGCATGTGGGATCCTCTCAGATGAGGGATTAAACCTGTGTCTCCTGCATTGGCAGCTGGATTCTTTACCATTGAGCCACTAGGGAAGCCCTGAAAGGTATTTATTTCTTAATCAAAGTCATGGGCTGCATTTAAACTTTTGCTTTGTTTATTTAGGCTTCTTACTTCTTTTACTACAAAAGAACTTTAGCTTTCATTAAATTTTATGAGTAGAGAAAAAGGAGTAGCCATGTGAGCTAAAGTGTAGAAACTAATGGGTGTAGGCATTTAAGTTAAAAAAAAAATATATATATGTGCTTTAAGTAAAAATCTATAAGTAAGAGATGAGACAAGTCAGACTTTTAGAATGAAAATACCCCATAACAATATGATTTTGTTTAAAATTTCTGTTTATAGGAATGCAGATAACCTTTTCAAAGGGTTTTAATATCTGATTAGTTCAAGTGTATTTTGAAATTTAAAATTTTAATTAAATTTATCAATAAATCTTTTATAAGAAACTCCCACACTGTTTTCAAAATAATTCATTGACAAATTCATATTCCCACCAGGAATGTGAGAATTCCAGTTGTTCCACATCCTCACCAATACTTCATGGTCAACTTCTAAGATTTGTTTTTTGTTTTTTTTTTTTAATTTTTAACCATCTTGATTAGATGGTGTTTTAATATATATTTTCATGATGACCAATGATTTTAAGCATATTTTCTTGGACTTATTTCCCATATCTCCTTTTGGTGAGATCGCCATTAACATCTTATACATTTTTTAAATTGAAGGTTTAAAAAATTGTTTTGAGAATTGTTCATATTTTCTGATACAAATCTTTTCTAGATGATTTGAAAATATTTTCTCCCAGTTTGTCTCTTTTAATTCTCTTAATTGGTTGAAGAGAAGAAATTTTGAAGTTGAATTTATCAACATTTAATTTTATCAATTTTTAGTGTCATGTCTATGTTAAATGTACAGCTACTATATGATCCAGCAATTTGAGTGCTAGACACTTATCCAAGAGAACTGAATGTATGCATCCATTTAAGACATGTATGCAAATGTTACTAGCAACTTTATTTGTAATAACTGCAAAATGTAACTAACCCATATGTCCATCAACAAGTGAATGGATAAACAAATTATGATATACCCATACTATTAAATGCTACTCAGCGATGGAAAAGGAAATGGCTATTGATAGACACTAAAATATGTATGATTTCAAAATAATTATTCTGAGTGAAAGAAGCCAGATAAAAAGAGTACATGTTTCTATTTATGTAAAATTTTAAGAAATGCATGTCAGTCTGTAATGGAAAAGGGCAGGTTAGTGGCTGCTTGGGGAAAGGGGGCAAGATTGCAAAGGGGCATGAGCAGTTTTTGAGGTTGAGGGATATGCTCATTATACTGATTAGTGATAGCTTCATAGGTAAAATTTTCTGTCAAAGCACGTCAAATTATGTACTTAAAATATATATATTATTGTATTTTAACACATACCTTAACAGAAAACAGCTTGCAAAAAAATCAATTCTCTGTTAACTGTATCTTAGAATCATCTAGGAGAATGCAGCACTTTAAAAAGCTAACACTTTCAGTCTATTTGCTTGAAGCTCTTTATATTCATTAGAGTGGATATAACTTATCTTTAGTAGTTAAAAAGATAAAGACTAGCCTGTAGTAGGAAATAATGTCTGTTCCTACTAATGAATAAACAGAAAAAGAGCAAGTAAGCACCATGGATGACTAATGATGAATTTTAGCTTACTATTCCCTCAGAAAAAGGCAAAAAATAATTACATGGTTAACAAAAGAGATGTAAGTGTGTTCATGCTCTATTGCTCAGTCATGTCTGACTCTTTGTGACCCTATGAACTGTAGCCTGCCAGGTTCCTCTACCCATGGGATTCTCCAAGCAAGAATATTGGGGTGGGTTGCCATTTCCTCCTCCAGGGGATCATCCCCACCCAGGAAATGAATCCATATCTCTTGCGTCTCCTGCATTGCAGGTGGATTCTTTACCACTGAGACACCTACCTGGGGAGGCCAGAAAAAAGGCAGTAGATATGAATTCTTTATACCTAAAGTATTATTAAATAGAAATTAGAATCATAGGTACAGATGATTAGGAAAATGCAGAAGAAAATATAAATATTTATTATATGAAATTAAATTTTAGAGAGAGTTTGCTTAATACTAGCTAAATTAAGGAAGACACAGGCAGAGTGAGAAATGGATCATTAATTATAACAAAGTGCTTGTAATGTACAGAGACGTTAATAATGACAATGACAATGTCACTGGTGATAAATGCAAAAGCAATTGCACTTTTTATGTACTCATTTTTTCAAATTCTTAACTGCCCTTCTCTGGCTGAAATTATAGGGTTTTCTATTAAAAACTTTTGTAATGTGTATTAGGAACTTCACTTTGGCAATGATACTAGAATTACAAAATAATTATTAAAAGCTAGAGAAAACAAAAAGATATTAGGGCAATGATTTTTTTCAGTATTTAAATAATTCTGGAAAAGTTATTAAAGATTGACTGTTTATTAGACTTGTGGTTAATAAAATGTAATTTGAAACAACTAACTTTCAGATGTTGATTTAGCCTTCTAAGCACTGTAGAAATGTTATGAATTATCAGTAGGTTTTTGATATTGTATTGTTTTTTACAAAGATTTGGACATGAACATTAATTAAAGTACAAATTGAAAATTTGTAAGAACATATATCAAAAATAAAATATATCTATCTAGTGTTAAATTACAATGAGTTTTTAAACTAACATTTTTCTTTTTTTTTTTACACGTGTTCCTCATCCTGAACGCCTCTCCCACCTCCCTCCCCATACCATCCCTCTGGGTATCCCAGTGCACCAGCCCCAAGCATCCTGTATCATGCATTGAACCTGGACTGGCGATCTGTTTCACATATGATAATATACATGTTTCAATGCCATTCTCCCAAATCATCCCACCCTCTCCCTCTCCCACAGAGTCCAAAAGACGTCCTATACATCTGTGTCTCTTTTGCTGTCTCACATATAGGGTTATCGTTACCATCTTTCTAAATTCCATATATTTATATATATGTGTTATTATACTGTATTGGTGTTTTTCTTTATGGCTTACTTCACTCTGTATAATAGGCTCCAGTTTCATCCACCTCATTAGAACTGATTCAAATGTATTCTTTTTAATGGCTGAGTAATACTCCATTGTGTATATGTACCACAGCTTTCTTATCCATTCATCTGCTGATGGACATCTAGGTTGCTTCCATGTCCTGGCTATTGTAAACAGAGCTGTGGTGAACATTGGGGTACACGTGTCTCTTTCAATTCTGGTTTCCTTGGTGTGTATACCCAGCAGTGGGATTGCTGGGTCATATGGCCGTTCTATTTCCAGTTTTTTAAGGAATCACCACACTGTTCTCCATAGTGGCTGTACTAGTTTGCATTCCCACCAACAGTGTAAGAGGATTCCCTTTTCTCTGCACCCTCTCCAGCATTTATTGCTTGTATACTTTTGGATCGCAGCCATTCTGACTGGCATGAAATGATACCTCATTGTGGTTTCGATTTGCATTTCTCTGATAATGAGTGATATTGAGCATCTTTTCAAGTGTTTGTTAGCCATCTGTATGTCTTCTTTGGAGAAATGTCTATTTAGTTCTTTGGCCCACTTTTTGATTGGGTTGTTTATTTTTCTGGAATTGAGCTATAGGAGTTGCTTGTATATTTTTGAAATTAATTCTTTGTCAGTTGCTTCATTTGCTATAATTTTCTCCCATTCTGAAGGCTGTCTTTTCACCTTGCTTATAGTTTCCTTTGTTGTGCAGAAGTTTTTAATTTTAATTAGGTCCCATTTGTTTATTTTTGCTTTTATTTCCAATATTGTGGGAGGTGGGTCATAGAGGATCCTGCTGTGATTTATGTCAGAGACTGTTTTGCCTATGTTCTTCTCTAGGAGTTTAATAGTTTCTGGTCTTATGTTTAGATCTTTAATCCATTTTGAGTTTATTTTTGTGTATGGTGTTAGAAAGTGTTCTAGTTTCATTCTTTTACAAGTGGTTGACCAGTTTTCCCAGCACCACTTGTTAAAGAGATTGTCTTTAATCCATTGTATATTCTTGCCTCCTTTGTCAAAGATAAGGTGTCCATAGGTGCGTGGGTTTATCTCTGGGCTTTCTATTTTGTTCCATTGATCTATATTTGTGTCTTTGTGCCAGTACCATACTGTCTTGAGGACTGTGGCTTTGTGGTAGAGCCTGAAATCAGGCAGGTTGATTCCTCCAGTTCCATTCTTCTTTCTCAAGATTGCTTTGGCTATTCGAGGTTTTTGTATTTCCATAGACATTGTGAAATTATTTGTTCTAGCTCTGTGAAAAATACCATTGGTAGCTTGATAAGCATTGCATTGAATCTATAGATTCTTTGGGTAGTATACTTATTTTCACTATATTTATTCTTCTGATCCATGAACACGGTATATTTCTCCATCTATTAGTGTCCTCTTTGATTTCTTTCACCAGTGTTTTATAGTTTTCTATATATAGGTCTTTAGTTTCTTTAGGTAGATATATTCTGAAGTATTTTATTCTTTTCATTGCAATGGCGAATGGAATTGTTTCCTTAATTTCTCTTTCTGTTTTCTCGTTGTTAGTGTATAGGGATGCAAGGGATATCTGTGTGTTGATTTTATATCCTGAAACTTTACTATATTCATTGATTAGTTCTAGTAATTTTCTGGTGAAGTCTTTAGGGCTTTCTATGTAAAGGATCATGTCATCTGCAACCAGTGAGAGTTTTACTTCTTCTTTACCAATCTGGATTTCTTTTATTTCTCTTTCTGTTCTGATTGCTGTGACCAAAACTTCCAAAACTATATTGAATAGTAGTGGTGAGAGTGGGCATCCTTGTCTTGTTCTTGACTTTAGGAGAAATGCTTTCAATTTTTCACCATTGAGGATAATGTTTGCTGTGGGTTTGTCATATATAGCTTTTATTATATTGAGTTATGTTCCTTCTATTTCTGCTTTCTGGAGAGTTTTTATCATAAATGGATGTTCAATTTTGTCAAAGGCTTTCTCTGCATCTATTGAGATAATCATATGGCTTTTATTTTTCAATTTGTTAATGTGATGTATTACATTGATTGATTTGCAGATATTGAAGAATCCTCACATCTCGGGAATAAAGCCCATTTGGTCATGATGTATGATTTTTTTAGTGTGCTGTTGGATTCTGATTGCTAGAATTTTGTTAAGGATTTTTGTATCTATGTTCATCAGTGATATTGGCTTGTAGTTTTCTTTTTTTGTGGCATCTTTGTCAGGTTTTGGTATTAGGGTGATGGTGGCCTCATAGAGTGAGTTTGGAAGTTTTCCTTCCTCTGAAATTTTCTGGAAGAGTTTGAGTAGGATAAGTGTTAGCTCTTCTCTAAATTTTTGGTAGAATTCAGCTGTGAAGCCGTCTGGACCTGGGCTTTTGTTTGCTGGAAGATTTTTGATACAATTTCAATTTCTTTCCTTGTAATGAGTCTGTTAAGATTTTCTGTTTCTTCGTGGTTCAGTTTGGAAAGTTGTACTTTTCTAAGAATTTGTCCATTTCTTCCAAGTTGTCCATTTTATTGGCAATTATATATATATATATCAAGAGGCTTAATATATTCATATTATCCCACTTATAGAAATGTATTACTCTAAAATTAATAATGTTCACAAGTCCTTATGTACAAGTTGTTTATCACAGCATAATATAAAAACAAGTGAAAAATAAAACTAAAATAACACCAACAAAGCAGTAGCTACTCAACTGTTTGATTCTTTCAAGAGACTAACATGAAGTTTTGGAAACTTGTGTTTTTAAGCTACTAATATTCTGAGGAAGTGTTAGTATTAATAAACTTAATAAATTTAATTACATTACCTAAATATAAATTTTACACATTAAATCAGATACGTTAAGTACATGCCCAGTGTGAACAGTGTGTGTGTGTATTGTTGTTGCTCTTGTTCAGTCGCTAAGTCATGTCCAACTCTTTGCGACCGCATGGACTGTGGCAACATCAGTCTTCTTTGTCCTCCACTGTCTTCCTGAGTTTGCTCAAATTCATGTCCATTGAGTCAGTGGTGCTATTTCTGTGTATATATACTTGTATAATCTTGGTCTGGCTTTCAGGATTGAAGTTGGTTACAGTGGAACAACGTGAGAGCCATGGTTTCCTAAAAGCATGTGAAAGTGAAAGTGAAGTCGCTCAGTTGTGTCCAACCCTCAGCGACCCCATGAACCGCAGCTTTCCAGGCTGCTACATCCATGGGATTTTCCAGGCAAGGGTACTGGAGTGGGGTGGCATTGCCTTCTACCATTCAAAACCTGCTCTACTTATCTTCAGAATTGTTAGCTAAGAGAGACAAAGTTCTACCTGGTTATCTGCATGTCTCCCTACCGTGGTAACTTCTAAGTGGGGGAATTGCTGATATTTATTTTCTCATCTGTTATATTTTGTATATTTCTAATATTCTATATGTATGTTTTCATAAGCAGAAAAATGACAACATCTTTATGTGGTGATAATTTCTGTCATTAAAATGTTTGAAGCATGATTTTTATAGTTGTATTACATCCCATTCTATTGCTATCTTGTGATTTATTTTATAAATTTTCTAGTGTTATTTAAATATTTTATTGGTTATTATTGCTGCTGTATTTAAATACTGTGATCAAGATCATGAATATGGGTAAAACACTGTCTTGGATTTTCATTACTCCTGGAATCTTTTATGATCAAGCTCTGACTCCTAACCTTCAGCTGGAGAATATTTGTTGTTAGAGTATAGTTTTAATGAAGAAAAAGTCTTAAAAATATTTAGCTATGTTTAAGCTCCTGACCACAGCTTGAGTTAGCTGTACTAAGAATGTGCATTGTTTATTGGTCATTTGGTTGAGAGGTGTTTGGAGAAAGTGCAGATCTTTGTGCCCTGCTGATGGAGGGTCAGCTCTCTCATATCTATAATGATGCTATTCATCATTGGCTTAGAAACTCTAGTTAAGCCTTTAGGGAAAATGTTTTTGATACAGTCTTATGTTTTTCAGAAGCCTATAGTTAACAGAATTGCTAGCAAGAAAATTTACATTTAGAAAGGTCACACAAATGATCAAAGCTTATAGTTATTCTAAATGGCTTAATTGAATGGTTTTCATCCTTACAGATTTGATGAACTTAATGCCATTTTATTGTGGTACTTTCAAATGTTTCATAACTATATATGGTGATGTTATATCAGAAAAAGGTACCGCTCATTTACATTAATCAAAATAGCAAGTTGCTCTTGAAAGAGTAACCTCAGTTTTTTTGGTAGGATATTTTGGTGTTTGTTTAATAATTTCTAATGAGTTTGACCCCAATGTCAGTATTTGGAACATAATGGGAAAATGTGATTAACAAGTTTCAATTATAGGAAAAAATGCAGTATTTTATTCTCTATGGGTTCTTCTCATTCTTATAATTGCAGCACACACATTTGGAAGTGTGATTACTGCTTAATTCCTGTCTCCCTGAAATTAATGGTAACTAAATTAATGGGCAGAAGTTATAGTTGCTTTGCAAAATCTTTTCTTTATTAAAAAGCTCAAATTTGGCTAGTTACCTTGCCACCCATCTAAAAGGTAATATTGACCGTTTTCCCTTGTAATTAGGTTTTGTGGTTATGTGGTTTAGAGTTGGCAAATGAGATGTAAGCAGAAATGTGTGTGTGTTCTAACAAGTCCCTTCAAAAGGCAGGGGAATCACCTTTCTGAATCTTTTTCTCCATCCATCAGGTTAGGATGAATATAATGGCCATAGAACTTGGTTCTGAACTTGAGAACAGAATCTGTGTGCAGCAGAGCAAAAAAGAAAACAAAAACAAAACCCAAAACCAAGAAACTGGATCCATACTATCATGTTACCTGCCCCCTGCCCCCAAATCTTGTTCTGTCTACCTTCAGGATTGTTATAGGACCTAGAAATAAGCTTCCTTTCATTTAAAATATAAATATCCCCTGTCTGTTATCAGGACTAAAACAAATCCTTATCCATCATTGCATTTCTCTTTGTGTATTAGAATGGTTTTAGTCATATATCATTTATATCATTGTACATGTGTGCTCAGTTGCATCTGACACTTTGAAACCCCCTGGACTGTAGCCCACCATGGTCATCTGTCCATGGAATTTTCCATCCATGATACCTGGAGTGGATTGCCATTTCCTACTCCAGGATCTTCCCAACTCAGGGATCAATCCTGCATCTCTGGTGTCTCCTGCATTGGCAGGTGGATTCATTACCACTGTGCCACCTGGAAATCCCATGTATATCATTAGATGTCTACAAAATATATATTTAAACATAAATATTGTATTTTATTTCACTATGCTTACTATAGAAATAAGAGTAAAGTATGATCCAACATAAGGCAGAAGTGTTAAGATACTAAAAGTAATATTTTGTGCCTGATGATATATCCTTATATGCTGTGCACCGGGAAGAGCACTGAATCCATATCCTTGTCACTTTGAAAATCAGACAGCAGCCATCGCATAGCCACTTAGATATAGTGCCATGGTAAATATATTTGATTTTGTCTAACAGATACCTGACTGTCCCTGTTTGTGGGGATTAGAGTTCTTTTCTAGTCTTGGCTAGACTAAGTCTAGAAAACAATATTCAAAAAACTTAGATGATGGCATCTGGTCCCATCACTTCATGGCAAATAGATAGGGAAACAATGGAAACAGTGACAGACTTCATTTTCCTGGGCTCCAAAAATCACTGCAGATGATGACTGCTGCCATGAAATTAAAAAATGCTTGCTCCTTGGAAGACAAGCTATGACAAATCTAGACAGCATACTAAAAAGCAGAGACATTACTTTCTGACAAAGATCTGTATAGTCAAAGCTATGGTTTTTTTCAGTAATCATGTATGGATGTGAGAGTAGGACCATACAGAAAGCTGAGCACCGAAAGTATTGAAGCTTTTGAATTGTGGTGTTGGAGAAGACTCTTGAGAGTCCCTTGGACAGTAAGATCAAACCAGTCAATCCTAAAGGAGATCGGTCCTGAATGTTCTTTGGGAGGACTGAGGCTGAAGCTGAAGCTCCAATACTTTGGCCAACTGATGCAAAGAACTGACTCACTGGAAAAGACCCTTATGCTGGGAAAGATCAAAGGCAGGAGGAGAAGGGGATGACAGAGGATGAGAAGACTGGGTGGCATTGCTGACTTGATGGACATGAGTTTGAGCAAGCTCTGGGAGTTAGTGATAGACAGGGAAGCCCGGTGTGCTGCAGTCCATAGGGTCAGAAAGAGTTGGACACAACTGAACTGAACTGTCTTGGCTAATGAGATAGGTCCTAGAAAGCAATTTCTGGAGCAGATGCCATAAAAGAATATCTAGTATTTAAATTGCTATTAAATTGTTTGCATGTAACTTTTTTGGTCCATCCATTTATATGACAGACATCTGAACATGGCATAAAGTTGACAGTTTTAGGTTTTAAATCATTATCAAATTGTACTTCAATGAAACAATGCCTTTTATTCTGAGTCTCACCCATTCCAAAGTGGAACCTATATCAGAATAGCTATATCAACATATCTGAATAAAGTTGGTGTTGAGAAAATATATTTTTAGAAACACAGAGGTAATATTCCTACAATATTGGGCTTACAAAATATAGTGGAACTTGCCCTTCTTTTGTACTGAAATGTGGCAGCCCAGTACATCCTTTCTTTCCACCAATAGACCTCCTTTATTCTATGAGGAATCTATTTTATGTAGACTCAAGTGGACCCAAGTTGGAATGAACAAGCTTGTGCTTTAGTTTGATTGGTTCAGGAAAAAGCCTATGGCTCAATCTGAGAAATTAGATTCTTAGCAAGAGTTTTCTGCTCTTGAGGCATGTGGTCCATTTTCCTTTGGGATTACAAACTCTGAGGGCATGCTAAGTTGCTTCAGTCGTGTCTGATTCTTTACAACCCTATGGACTGTAGCCCACCAGGCTCCTCTGTCCATGGGATTCTCCAGGCAAGAATACTGGAGTGGGTTACCATTTCCTCCTCCAGTGGATCTTCCTGACCTAGGGATTGAACCTGCATCTCTTATGTCTCCTGCATTGGCAGGTGGGTTCTTTACCACTAGCGCCACCTGGGAAGACCCTTCTAAACCTGAGCCATATAAAGCTGGTATTTATTTTGCCCACCATGAGGAGGAAGCTGGCCTGAATATGAAACTAAGGTAGAGGAAAGCAGAGACGAGACATGAAGAATGGACAAGGAATTAATAATGTCATTTGTGTGCTCCTATATATATATATCCCTCTACTTGTAGTTACATGGGAAAAGCCACTTTTTTTTTTTTTACATAGGTTGGTTTGATTTGACTTTCTATCACTTGAAAGTGATAGAGTCCTGATTGATAAAACTTCTTTCTTATCACAGAGCAGTTATTAGACAAGGGGCATAGTAAGCAAAGTGAAGGAAGGTAGGTATGCTTTGGCTAGCTGATAGATCTTAGACATTTTGTAATTGAGTCTTCTGAGACCCCTGTATCTTTGTCCCTTGGGAACCAAGACAACCTTCTACTTAGTTGGCTCTTTGTTAGTCATTGTACAAATGAACATACCCACCATAATGTGAGGGACAAAGCATTTAATTTCATGAATTTGTATGATACTCTCCAAGTCAACAATTTGAAGAAGGGTACTCCAAGATGGCTAACTAGACTAACTGGTTTCACCACGGCCAGGGAGGGCACACACAGTGTACATGGGTTATTTCTATTGGACAGGAATCACTTCACCCCCTTTTCTGATAAATCATCTCATTTTTTTCTCTCTCTGCTCATTCAGGTGGGAAGATCAGTTCAGTACTCCATTGCCATGTTCAGGGATGGGAATATACTTTAGACTTGACCCATCATTGAATCTCATAGCTTCAGACAAAACAGTTTGCTTGAGGCTAGACATGTTTAATATAAACTGGGCCAATCAGAGTGCTTTCTTGATATTTTCTGTACAGGAGTAGGATGAGAGACCTTTACTTTGGTGTTACCAAGTTCAATACAATTGCGAAATTCTTTGTAACCATACCTCCACATCTCACATTTCTTGTCTTCCCTGTTAACTTACTACCACCAAATGCAGAAAGCTTATCTGCAAAAGAATTAAGCCAACATACAGAAAATGTCAGAGCTGAGAAGAAAAATAAATGCTACCTACATCATCTGAGTCAACAAGGTCAGCATATATGTTTGCTTCATAATTATGAGTGCTAATATATAAATTCTTTTATGTGTCTGTGATTTGAGTTTCTGTCTTTAAAATACACTTGTGTGTTCAGTACTCAAATAGTTAAGTATTCAACTACAACAGACTTAGTAACATCAGCATGGGAGTGAGTGTGGGTGTATGCATGTGTGAACACATTTTTGCATGTATAAGTCTAGTAAAAGCTAGATATCTTGGAAAATATGTTAGATTAGAAAGGGAGAATAATCTTTCTAAACTGAGTAATTGGAGTCTTTCACTTTATTGTAATTGCTTAAAAATATTATAGTCTGCGTAAGTACTTACTGAATTGAACCCCAAGGGGGGAAAAGTTTGAACATGCTGTAGGCTTCTTGACATGTTAATATGGGCTAAGCAAGCCAGAACAGTTGCAAAGTGCTATGAATTTCCTAATGTTTCTTTTGTTGGTTAATTTTGAGGTCAAAGGCTTTGGTTATATTTTAATGATTACTCAAAATTATGTTAGCATAGCAATGAAAATGGTTCGTGAGGGAAATAAAATGCTAATACTGCTGATCCCATTTTTAAAACTGGATTGTAGTGGAAAGTGCATGTTGCTATAAAATATCAAGTGATAAGCTGGATCCTAGGACAGAAGAAACTAAAAACGCTCCATCATAAGACGCTGTTCATATTTACAGGCACGCCCGGCACCATGTGCTTAGCTTGCAGTTTTGAAATGCTGAAGCCTCAAGTGCAGTGTGTGAGTAGGGGGAGGAAGGGGTCAGAGCCCAGTCTGGCCTGTTGCACTGTTTCTTCAGTCACATGTTAGGGAATGAGGAGGGTTCCTGTCTTTTTATATTGGCCTTCAACTCTGACTTCAATATGCAACGATTTTCCCTTTTCCTTCTTACTGTGCCTCCTTCCTCTATCAGAATAATTGGGCTCTTTTGAAGATGACCTTTGGAGTTATAACTATAGACTGTATGCCAATGACTATTACCTCTCAGCTGAACGCTCACACTCCTTTGCCCCCCCCCCCCTTTTTTTTTTTTTTTAATATTGCAGTTGGATCCTCAGACTTAATTCTTGCTCACTGGGCTCAAGTTAAACTCTGCTAACAGAGACCCCTGGGGGAAGGTGGTAGACCTGAGTGAGGGTGAAGAGACCGTTCTTCCTCTCTCTCTCTCTCTCTTTTTTTTCTCTTTTCTGTGTGGTAGCAAGCCTACTGAGGGCTTTCTGGTAACTCAGTCAGTAAAGAATGTGCCTACAGTACAAGAGATCCGGGTTCAATCCCTGGGTCTGGAAGATCCCCTGGAAAAGGAAATGGCAATCCACTCCAGTACCCTTGCCTGGAAAATCCCATGGACAGAGGAGCCTGGTGGGCTGCAGACCATGGGATCGGAAAGAGTAGGGCACGACTGAGTGACTAACAAGCCTATTGACATGCCCTGGGTCCTGAAGTGTCAGTTGCCTACGTGATTGTATAGTGGTGAGGGGTCTCTAGAAAGTTCCTTCTTGATCAGAACAGTGGGTAGCATGTTTCTTCAGTAGTTCATCATCTCCACAGAAGTCTAGGTCTCATCCTTAATGGGAAGTTTTCTTCTCTCAGTTTCTAAGTTTCTCCTTTACTGACATTTTCCTCAGTCCTAGGGTTGTGTGTTTATTTTTGATTGCTCTGTAACAAACTACCATATGTCTAGCAACTTGAGCCACATTCATTATCTCACAATTTCCATTGAATTTTCTGCTCTGGGTATTGCCAAGCTTCAATCAAGGTGTCAGCTGGGCTGTATTCTCATGTGGAAACTCAACTAGGGAAGAATCCTCTTTGAAGCTCATTCAGGTTTTTGGCAGAATTTATTTACTTGTGGTTGTATGACTCAGGGTCCTGGTGTCTTACTGACTGCTTACTGGAGGCCACCCTCAGGTCCTAGAGACCACCAGCAGGTCTGCCATGTGGTCCTTTTCAAGTAAGCACTTCACGCATGGCTATTTGCTTCTTATTTGTTGAAATTATGGATTGTCTCATGAGGAGACCCTGAATAATACAGCTCTGACCTTGGTGAAACTGGAAAATTCTGAAAGAGATAGGAATACCAGACCACCTGACCTGCCTCTTGAGAACTCTGTATGCAGGTCAGGAAGCAATAGTTAGAACTGGACATGGAAAAACATACTGGTTCCAAATAGGGAAAGGAGTACATTCAGGCTGTATATTGTCACCCTGCTTATTTAACTTATATGCTGAGTACATCATGAGAAATGCTGGGCTGGAGGAAGCACAAGCTGGAATCAAGGTTGCCAGGAGAAATATCAATAACCTCAGACATGCAGATGACACCACCCTTATAGCAGAAAGTGAAGAAGAACTAAAGAGCCTCTTGATGAAAGTGAAAGAGGAGAGTGAAAAAGTTCAACATTCAGAAAACTAAGATCATGGCATCCAGTCCCATCACTTCATTGCAAATCGATAGGGAAACAGTGGAAACAGTGGCTGACTAGATTTTTTGGGCTCCAAAATCACTGCAGATGGTGACTGCAGCCATGAAATTAAAAGATACTGACTCCTTGGAAGGAAAGTTATGACCACCCTATACAGCATATTAAAAAGCAGAGACATTACTTTGCCAACAAAGGTCCATCTCGTCAAGGCTATGGTTTTCCCAGTAGTCCTGTGAGAGTTGGACTATAAAGAAACCCGAGCACCGAAGAATTGATGCTTTTGAACTGTGGTGCTGGAGAAGACTCTTGAGATTCCCTTGGACTGCAAGGAGATCCAACCAGTCCATCTTGAAGGAGATCAGTCCTGAGTGTTCATTGGAAGGACTGATGTTGAAGCTGAAACTCCAATACTTTTGCCACTTGATGCAAAGAGCTGACTCATTTGAAACGATGCTGATGCTGGGTAAGATTGAAGGCAGGAGGAGAAGGGGATGACAGAGGACAAGATGGTTGGATAGCATCACTGACTCAGTGGACATGAGTTTGAGTAAACTCCAGGAGTTGCTGCAGTCCATGGGGTCACAAAGAGTTAGACACGACTGAGCGACTGAACTTAACTGAAGTGACCTTGGTGTGTCTCCAGTGTTATTAGTGTAGGAGGCTCACTCATAAAACTAACTATTTCAACCCCTAAGAACTCAAAACCCTGGGCCTTGCTCTCACAGGAAGAGCTGAATATTTTACTGATGGAGTCAGAATTGCAGAAAAGGTTAGAATACAAAACACAGTCCATTCATGACATTTACCTGGTGTAATATAATACTGAGCTAAATGGGCTACCCTTGTGCGGGCCTCCATCCTCCTCTTTGGTCTGTAGGGCAGGCAGGACCAGGTTAGCTGGCGGTTCTGGAGGGCATATGCTCTTTCAGTGTAATGAATTAGTTAGCTATTAAACTAAATGTTTCTTGACTTTCAAAATGAGAACATTAGGATGGTCCTTTCACATATTTATTTGCCTTGCTGTGAAGGTAGTCAAGGTCTGCTGGATTTGTGATGTGCTAAATGAACGTTTAGCTGAGGTACTCAGGTGGTTTTATTGGTAAGGTTAGCTACAAAAATGAAGGCGTGAGGTTATTGGAGGACAGCATGACATCCATTAAATTAAATACCTATTAAATTTTCTGAATGGTGGAAGAGGATTGCTTAAAAGCCAAGAGGGAATGAAGCCTTTCAAAAAAGTGGAGCAACCTGACACTTAGTTTAAGCAAGTTTTCTTCCCATTGAAAAGATTTCTTTTGATGCTCTTTCTGGATGTGTTTTGCATCAACTGCAAACAGCTTGTGGATGTTGATGAAAATAAAGCAAAAGATTAGGGGAAGGGAAATAACGAGGCTATTTCAGAAGCTGATATCATCATTTCTCTGCTCACTTTTGCTGCTTGCTTTGGTTTTGCAGAGTGGTACACATCAATCCTGCTTTGCATTTTCCCTTTCTGTGTACTGTACAGCCTTTCAAAAGCAATGTCTTAGGAGGTTAATTAAGGAATAAATCAGTCAAAACGTATCAAAAGAGGCCTAACAACACTACTCAAATGTACTTTGTTTTTGAGGAAAATGTATGTTTTAGATGCTAAAATGATTATAAGACATTCAGCAACAAAGACATGTTAACTCTTTAGAGAATGTGGTCAAATTCTAATTATCTTGAACTGTGGGGGCAAAGCAGTGAATTGCTAAAATGAATAAAGACCTCATCTTGAATTATCAATTTTAAACCATTGAGAAACAAGCAATTTACTTTGGGCCTTGAAATTTTCTATTTTTAAAATAGAAAAGAAAATCTTCCAAATCATAATTTTCAAGGGATCATTCTCTGTCAATGAAACTTATACATGTTTGCTCTTCTGACTTGCTTTCCAATATTAAGATTATTTCTGAATTGCAAAGAAATGGTAAATCAGTTATAAAAATACTTCTATGTGAGGGGAGTATGGCTCCAAAAGCAGAATCTATGTGGCATTATTTGACAGAACCAAGAAAGATACATAGAAGGTCCTTGGAATAGGTAGACCTCCTTTATAGTCTGGACTGACTGCCCTCAAACAAAATCTTTATCAGTCTTTTGTCCAGGAATATATTATAGAGCATATTACTGATAACCCCGTGTTGGTAATTTAAATAAGAATTTCTAGTGCCAGTGAATTCATTCAAAGTGAACACTTTAAACCTAGGACTCTTGATGTATGTGTTGTAGAATATGCCAGCTAAGGCACAATAAAGCTCCATTCCTCCGGCAGTGCTTCTCCATGCCTCAGATACCATCTGTTGTTTTTAATACTGAGAAGGGAAAAAAGGACTATGTCAACATTGGGAATTCAGATGTACAGAGACACACCTAATGGATATGTGGGGTTAGTTATAGAGTTGACAGAAAGCAGGTTACTAAGAGATTAGTGAGAAAAGATTTGCCATAGGAATAAGAAGGAATCTGGCCTGAGGCACTGGAGTCATAAGCAGGACTCGAGTTCATAGTTGCTTGGTGTATTACATGGCAACTAATATGGAAACTTATGCTCATCTAGATGGGCTTCCCAGGTGGCTGAGTAGAAAAGAACCCATTTGGCAACGTAAGGAGACACAGGAGACACGGTTCAACCCCTGGGTTGGGAAGCAGACCCCCTGGAGGAGGGCATGGCAACCCCCTCTAGTATTCTTGCCTGGAGAATCCCATGGACAGAGGAGACTGGTGGGCTATGGTCCATTGTGTCGCAAGGAGTTGGACACACTTAGCAACGGAGCACACAGGCATATGGACACTCTTCTAGATATCTGCTGGTAAGTACATGCTCTTAGGAAAGTATGACATATGTGAATTTAAAGAGCTGTCTCTGTAAATCCTGTATCACTTTAGGGCCCAAGTTTTTTGCTGTGTTATTTTGTTCTTCTCCTTCCCCCCCAACTTTTGCAAAAACAGATATTCTTCTTCACTTCATAGTCTGCAGACACAAGGGGGAGTATCAGCTGTTTTCTAGATAGTCCACTTTTATAATAGTGTTGGTAGCTTGGCCATTGGAAGCAGAACTCAGGCTTAACGAGCACTGAAGTGGAAAAGGGGTAAACTGTAAGCTTGGAAACCAGATTAACAATCAGCAAGAAATACTCATTATAGATACTTTTATGAAATTCTCCTTGGTGATTTTCACAAATACTTAGAAGAGAGAGACTCCACAAAGAACTGGGCTTCCTAATTGAGTATTGGAGCTCAAAGGATTAGATGTAGGTTTCTGATAATTTATTTTTCTAAATGTAAACATCTAGTTTTCTACTAGAAAGATTATTTTCTTTTCCTGATTATAAAGATTCAGGCATAACTGTCAATGTGACTTCATTTATATCTAAAGTTTGGTGAAATCTGGAAGGTCGTTAAAATGCTCAATAACAAATCAATTTAAAAGTCAAGAAAGGCTTAGTGAAATAATGGGGATATCTCACTTTTTCAATCAACACAGGATAATCTGATATGAAAAATCTAATATAAAAAGGAAAGCATATATCCTGGCTTAAAAAAAAGAAATCTATGTTCAAGCCAGTGAAAAAAGGACAGGCTGTTTAATCAATGATACAGGAAAAACAGGCTACCAACCAGGAGAAAATTAAACTGGACCCCAACTCATAGCATATACAAAAATAAATTTCAGGTAGAATAAAGATTAAACTGTGGGGAAAAAATTACAAAATAATATCTACAGCCCTGCAAGTTTTGGGTAAGGGAAAATGTCTAAATTGAGATTAAAAATCCAGATGCCATAAAAGTAAAGATAGACAATTGAGTAAAACTGATTTGACTATATACAAATGAATAAAATCTACAAATTATACTCTAAAGATAGTTAAGAAATATATAGAAAAAGTTGTTTGTAATGCTGATGACAGGCATTATTTAATACACAGAAAGCACTTACAAATTGACAATAAAAAGACAATTCATAGATGAAGAAGCAAAGAATATGAAAAAAACAGTACAGAGAGGGCAAGTCCAAATGGCCAATGAAACTATGAAATCTTAAACTCTCTAATAGTAAAATACAGGTTAAAATCACAATGAGCTATCATTTATACCCATCAAATTGATGAAAATTTCAAATATGACTATTATAGAGGGAATATGGGGAATAGATATCCTCATATTGCTGATAAGAGCATAAAGTGTTTCCATATCTTTGGAGAACAGTTTGGCAATATACAGTTGATCCTTGAACAACACAGGTTTGAATTATGTGGGTAATTTATATGAGAAGTTTTTTCAGTATATACTTGAGTCCTGAACAATCTGTATTGATTGTATTATGGAATAGTGTATACATAGAGCTGACTATCAGAGAAGGCAATGGCACCCCACTCCAGTACTCTTGCCTGGAAAACCCCATGGACAGAGGAGCCTGGTAGGCTGCAGTCCATGGGGTCGCTAAGAGTCGGACATGACTGAGCGACTTCACTTTCACTTTTCACTTTCATGCATTGGAGAAGGAAATGGCAACCCAGTCCAGTGTTCTTGCCTGGAGAATCCCAGGGACAGGGGAGCCTGGTGGGCTGCCGTCCATGGGGTCACACAGAGTCAGACACGACTGAAGCGACTTAGCAGCAGCAGCAGCAGAGCTGACTATAAATTATATATGCTATTTTCAACTGCATACAGAGTTGGCCCCCTAACACCCCTGTAGTAGTTCAAGGGTCAACTATATATAAAAATTTAAAAATACATAGATTATTCAAACTGGCAATTCCCCAATTGGAAATCTAGCATATAAAAATATACCAAATTTTAAGAACATGTACAAAAGATTGTTATGCCAGTATTGAATTGGAAACAAAAAGTCAGTGCCATCCAAAGAGGAAAGGCTGAATGTATGTTGAAGAGCTGTATGGGAGAATATTAAAGAAATTTAAAAAGTACATTTGAATTCTACCAGCTATTGCATGATTTGTAGTCTACATAGGGTTACAAATGTATACAGAAAAACATGGAAAAGTTAGACTTTTAACATAGTTCTTCTTGAGGTGAACAAGTGCTTGAGGGTAAGAAAGGTAGCTATGATGAAAATTGAACACAAGGTAACTTCTTTTATATAAGGTAATGAATATTAATATTCACATAAGTGCATGTATACATATATTCATACAAACTTCTGGCAGAATGCTCACCAGCATGTAAGTAAGCAGGGGTCACTCTGATTGGTGGGAGACCAAATAACTTTTGATTTCTTTTTTATGTACTCTTTGATTTCTTCTATATATAGTCTTTGAATTATTTACAATGAGTTTGTATTATTTATATAAATAACCGACTTTGATTTGTGAAAAAAAAATGTGTCCAGTTTTGTGAGCAATGTTTATCATACTTCAATTGGTCAGAGAAAGTCAACATACAATACTCTTGTCAGAAGTGGCTTTTTATTTTTTACTTTTACTGCCTAAGCTACATTTTTCAATGATGATTTTATCTATAGAGGTTCTCATACATGCTCACTGGAGAATAAAATAATAGTTTAAAGTAGAACTGTGAGAAAAATGATTATTTTAAGTAGATTCTATATTATTGGTGAAAGTAGTTATGATTTTAGCTTTGTATACATGATACTCTGGAAATCAGAAATTAAGTGTTTTATCTTCTCTCCCTGACATGAATCAAAGAAATATAGATTACAAATTTATTTAATAGAAAACCTTGTAAAATTTAAAACACTGGGTTTGCCACCAGTGGAAAAATAAAATAAATAAAAATAATAAATAAAATAAATGTTAATAAAACAATAAAGTAAAATATTTTGGAGGAAAAATAAAAAGATAAGGAAAGAAAGATTAGAAGATATTTACATTCTGGTGACCATAGAAGTATGATGTTCAAAGAGCTGGTATCATGAGGGTCTTTTAAGACTAAATCAGGTATTAGTCTGGGATTCCTAAAAAAAGAATCAGTAGGAGAATGCACATATATGGATGGATTCTTTATAAGGAACCACTCACATTGTCGTGGAGCTAGTCCCCAAGATCCATAGTCAGTAAGATGGACACCATGCAGTGATGATGGTCTAAGTTCCAGTTTGAGTTCAGAGGAGAAGAATGATATTCCAGCTCTGACACAGGAAGAGGAAGCAATGTTTCCCTTAGTCCTTTTTATTCTATTCAGGCCTTCAACAGTAAGGCTCATCCATACGGGGGAGAGCAATCTTCTTTACTCAGAGTACTGATCCAAATGTTAATTTCATCCACAACCCTCCTCACAGACACACCCAGAATTATCTTTAACCAACTATCTGGGCCCTTGTGGCCTTGTCAATTTGACAGATAGGATTATTCATCACAGCAGGCTTGCTCTGAGTTTTAATTTTGGACTTCCTCTGTTTAAATCTTGATACCACTAATTTACAGTGTGATCTTACATAAATTACTTAATCTCTTTATTCCTCAGTTTCCTTATTGGTTAGATATGAGGATTAAATAAGATAGTTCATGTAGTATTTAGAACATTGCTTTGCTTTTTTCCAGGCACATAATATCCTCTAGTTGTTATTACTATCATTAGTGCTATGATTGTTATCATTGTCATTTACAAGATCTTTATTTTATGTTTACTGACACTTACATCAAAGAAACAAGACTTGGAAATGCTGTAGTTGAATCACTATACTTGTAAACTACATTTTTTATAAGAACTGTGTTTCTGTACCTAAGCTATCAACTACATTTTATCAAGTTGAATTTGCTCACTTCTGTTGTAAAATTACCTTATTATTTTGTCTTGATTTATCCCACTACTGTACATAGTTTAGAAAATTTTCTGGCTAGAAAAACTGAGATCCACTGGGGTTGTCTTCATCTTGCAGAATGGCAAGATGTAATTAAATAAAGAACACCTCCAAGTTATTCAAATCATAATACAACAGAAATTATGGCTTTCTCACAATACTAAGTCATGGGGGTGGGATATAGGACAGCAGATGGTGTCAGGGGAATTTATTTGGGTAAATTACTGTATAATAATAAAATACTAAAACATAGTAGGTATAATATCATGATGCTCAATGTTGAGATTATAAATGTGCCTGTGATTTCAATTACAACTTTAATAGAAGTATCAGTAATAAATGGAGGCTCTGGAATCAGGTCATGTTGGTTCAAATCCTGGCTTCTTTTAACTGCCAAATAGTAATATTAGGGAAATTGTTAACTTCTCTTGTCCCTCCTTTCTTTATCTGTAAAATGAGAATTATAATACCTTTGTTAATGTTGTAAGATTTAAATATAATAATCCACATAATTACTTTGAAGAGTGACTGTAACATGGTAAAATGCTCAAATGTCTTCTGTTACCTCTATTACTAATATTGATGTTATTGCTATTCTTTTGATCCCATTTTTTTTTTCCACGTCTCCACTCCCATTTTTATTTTATTTTATTTTTTTAAATTTTATTTTATTTTTAAACTTTACATAATTGTATTAGTTTTGCCAAATATCAAAATGAATCTGCCACAGGTATACATGTGTTCCCCATCCTGAACCCTTCTCCCTCCTCCCTCCCCATACCATCCCTCTGGGTCGTCCCAGTGCACTAGCCCCAAGCATCCAGTATCGTGCATTGAACCTGGACTGGCAACTCGTTTCTTATATGATATTTTACATGTTTCAATGTCATTCTCCCAAATCTTCCCACCCTCTCCCTCTCCCACAGAGTCCATAAGACTGTTCTATACATCAGTGTCTCTTTTGCTGTCTCGTACACCGGGTTATTGTTACCATCTTTCTAAATTCCATATATATGCATTAGTATACTGTATTGGTGTTTTTCCTTCTGGCTTACTTCACTCTGTATAATAGGCTCCAGTTTCATCCACCTCATTAGAACTGATTCAAATGTATTCTTTTTAATGGCTGAGTAATACTCCATTGTGTATATGTACCATAGCTTTCTTATCCATTCATCTGCTGATGGACATCTAGGTTGCTTCCATGTCCTGGCTATTATAAACAGTGCTGCGATGAACATTGGGGTACACGTGTCTCTTTCCCTTCTGGTTTCCTCAGTGTGTATGCCCAGCAGTGGGATTGCTGGATCATAAGGCAGTTCTATTTCCAGTTTTTTAAGGAATCTCCACACTGTTCTCCATAGTGGCTGTACTAGTTTGCATTCCCACCAACAGTGTAAGAGGGTTCCCTTTTCTCCACACCCTCTCCAGCATTTATTATTTGTAGACTTTTGAGATCCCATTTTCTTTCAGATTACTGTATCTAACTGCCTCTTAAATATAGCTACTTTCAGGTCCTATGGATATTTCAAATATATCTAAAAGTAAACATTTTCCTTCCTCTCCTTTCCTTTTCCTCATATCTCAAAAAATGATCCACTCTGACCCATTGTCAAACCAGAGATACAGACATCATCCTACAACCTCTTTTACAATCACCAGCTACTTGCCAATCAAGGAGTCTCTTATTGCCTTGTGGTCTTCTTAAATCTTTTGCTGATTCTTTCCTCAAACTGTTGCCTTGATCCCATCTGCCGGCCTAATATTCAGGCCTGACTTTGGTCTGAACACCTCTGAACTTGTGACAATGCCTCCAAGGTATTGTTGCACTAAATCTGAAATGGCTAGATACAGAGTTCAGGATTAGATTCAAACTCTGGATTGACACCTATTCTTTTATATTGTGTCTCTTCTCCTGCCATTGCCTGTAGTGCAGCTATAGGGAAGCCCAGAAGATCTTCACACATGCAGGTTTATTTCTCTTTCCTCCCTGTCTAACTACCATTTACTTTTCTTGAAAGCTCAATTCAAGCATTGATCCCTCTGGGAAGCATTTTTAAATCTCCTGTATGATTTTCAATTTCTCTTTGTGTGTCCATAGTGTCTTGTGAAAACCTTTAAACCTTTATCAGAGAACTCATGGTGCAAATTGTAATAGCCCGTTTGATGACAGGGACTGTGAACTTTTATGATCTCATGTCTTAAATGTAAGTGCTAAAAAAGTCTTGCCTAATATGAAGAGAAATCGAAACAATTGTGACCATGGGCCTTTTCTCTGGAAGGGTCAGAGAATCTATATCCCGAGTCCCATTCCCCACTTTCTTCTTTACAGGAGCTGGTCATGTACCACTGATAAGAAAGAGGAGAAAAGACACTTTGCCTTAATTTGACCTTGAGCACTACCTAGGAATGTGTGAACTCATGAAACCTCAAAAGAACCTAATTCCAAAGCATTTTTGTATTCCTAAAGGTGGAGATCCTGGGTAGACAGCTCTTTAGTATATAAGACCCATTTGTACGTTTTGGTTTGTGAAATATAACCTCTATAAAAGGAAGACAGATTTCTCTATTAACACAGCTCAAAAATAATATTTACAGTATTTCCATAAAAGGACTCCTTTAGGCTAGATTTAAGTAACATGCACATTATGAGAGATGACAAGGTATCTCTTTTGGGAATTTCACTCCAGTCTGGATGCTACACTTATTGTGCTCGCTGAAAAACTAAAGGATAAATTTAAGCTGGGATTGGCATCCTTGTTTACTGTTTGTAAGCATTATTAACTGATTTTGTAATGTATACAATCAGATGACATCTGTATATAATCAATTGACATCTACAATTAACTTATAGGCTCCTACATCTTTTTTTAATTATTATTATAACTTACCTTTCTATTGTAAAGGTAGTTTATCTGCCGAAGTTTGGTTTCTTGGCATGGAAAATAGAAAGTAAACACAAGGCATTCTTAACTCGAATAGTTGTGGTTCTTTTCACTAAATGATACTGTCTTTGCACAAAAATCCTAGGATAGGATCTCATGAGAACACTTTCCTCTATGGGAGGAGAAAGGCATGATGTTTAAGGCATAACACAGCCCTAGTGCTCTTTTCTCAGTTCTTCCTTGGGTTAGACATGTCTCTTGGCTATTTATCCAAATTCATAGGAAATTAATACTCTCTTCTTGTGAGGTGATCTTTTCCTACCACCCCTACCCATCATGTCACTAAATGTGAACTCTACCCTTGTTGCTGTTGTTTAGTCGCTAAGTTGTGTCTAATTCATTTTGTGATCCCATGGACTGTAGCCCACCAGGCTTCTCTGTCCATGGGTTTTCCCAGACAAGAGTCCTGGCATGGGTTGCCTTTTCCTTCTCCAGGGAACCTTCCTGGACCAGGGATCAAACCTTTGTCTACTGCATTGGCAAGCAGATGCTTTACCACTGAGTCATCTGGGAAGCCTGAAATCTGCCCTGGGATTAGATTAAAACTAGATTTCCTTCTAGGCATAAAATGTAGTGGTAAATTTTGCCTGCCATTATTCCACAAAAGCAGGATAATATTCACATCATTTGTTGAGCTTCCTGTAAATTTTACTCTTATTTTTTAGGTACAGAATATATGCATGGTAATCTTTGTGGCAATGCTATTGGATAGTGCTTTTTATCACTTCAGTGTCTAGTCAAAGTTTGACAATAAAATTGTACTCAAGACTTAAAAGAGGTTCTTTCTATGGAAAGAGTAAGACTGTATGGAGTTATTTGGCAAGAATACCAAGAGAACACTAAAGAAAGCAAAATATAAACGTTAGTTGGAGCTTGAAAACTGAACTATGATTTATTGTAAAGTTCTGCAGTAAAAGAGAATGTGTGTTGAGGCGGGGAGTGAGAGGGGGACAAATATCTGCAGAGTGATTCTTAGAAGGAATGGCTCTAAAGGACAAGGCTCAAGGACATCAAGCACTTGGAGTTCTTACTTCCCAAAGAAGGAACAGAGAAATTGCTTTGTCACTCTGACCATTACTTGGCTCAAATATTTTATGGAGATTTGTAGCTATTAAAATAGGATGCTTTGATTTTTTTTTTTCATTAGAAATTTCTTTTTTCCCCTCCTGAACAAATGCTATTCTAAAGGTTTTCATTTGTTTTGGTAGATTTTTGCCTTTTTATACACAGTCAACAATTCAGCAACCTAACAGTAACTTTTCTTCACCTTTCCAAAGATATTTACTCTTTATCTATTTGTATGTACTTAAGGTTTTGTGTGTAAGAGAAGGATGCCTGTGTTCACTTTTGGAATGGAGATTGCTCCACTGATGTGATCTCCTGACCTCTCCATATTCCCTTCCCTCTGCAATTCACTCTGTGAGTTCTGAGAAGAAAGAGTGCCTTATCTGACTGGTAATATTAGGAAGAATAAACTAAGCTGACATGCATAGTACAGCTGTCTTCCCCTTTGCTTTAGGAGCAAGGTCCTTGCAGAAAGCACATTTTCTTCTCCTGGGGTGCTGGGCCCTGCTGGCATGACTAATGACTAATATGTCAGTATGGGGGACAGAGTATAAATCTCCACATATCAGGGCCTAACATATGTAAATTCACACCCTCTAACAGTAATAGAAAAGATAACTTGGTCTCAATCTGCTTTCCCTTTTTCTCTCCTCGATGTGTTCAGAACCTCTTTGGAGAAGAAGAACGCACTGTACTGGGTTTGCTAATTGATAATGACATTCGGTGCATGGACCAGGAGTATGGAGAAATAAAACAAGAGTCGAATTTCCTGAGCAAAATTTACATATCTAGACTCCTGGGTTTTGTGACTTTGAGCTTCAGTGTAGATATAAGGCATTTTGACATTAGTGGTTGGTAAAAGCTTCTATCAGTTCCTTGGAGAGAAACTGTCCATTGACATATTTGCTGTGGCTCGAACAAAGGCTTTAATTCAGCTCCAATGACAACTTATCCTGCATTGGTAACCATTGCTTCTGGTGGCTTGGTATGTGGTTGAGGGGCTTTATTCGTTGAGTTTTATATAGTTAGACATCATTCCAGGTAGGAGAGGAGGAAGCTGAGTGAGTGGTCTCATCAGAGGAAAATGGGAGACTAGGAAAGTAACTTGGGGAGGCACAGAGACCTTAGTAAGAAGATACTTGGTACAAGGATTGAACTATAGGTATCGAACAACCTCAGGCAGGGTACACACAGCTACAACTTACTACACTGCTGCACCTTTTCCAGGGCAATGATTTGATTATTGGAAAGGTGTTTTTGTAGGCCTTTAAGGCACTGATGGATTGGAAAAGAAAAAAGTTTTTTTAAAAAGAGCATAACAACTGAGTTGGGAATTTGATACAAGATACTAGGAAGATGATTGCTTAAAACTGTTAGTTACTGTTGGGCTTATAAGCAGCACTTTGCTATACTGTCCTAAATTCCATTAAGAGACAGGGATGTAATTTTGCGACAGCTGAACTGGGCCTAAAGTGGGATTCATGTGGTTTGTACATAAGTGTAAGTGCTTTTCCCCTACCATATGGTCTCAAGTTTGGCACTAGTTTAATTAATTATATATGTGGGGAAAATCTTTCCTAGGAGATAGAATTCTTCACCTTTCCAAAGATGATATTTACTCTTTATGCAAAGCTGTTGAACAGCCACTGTAGTTCAAGACTGCAGGTAAGCTCAGCGGAGTATGAGCAACTGTGTAGACCTGACATGAACATGATTATTCAAGGGTGGGAACTACAGGGCTCAAAGGAGAAGAGAGCAAAACGTTTAGACAGAGATAGTAAATGCAGTGCCAAAATCAAGTTCTTCCTGGAATTTAACCCAACTGAATTTACAAATCTTAGATTATGAGATCTAAAACAAACAATATTTTCTCTTACAGACAATGCTGAGTTTCTGTCTTGTTTCATGGTAACATTAAAAATTCTGGAAATTTAATTTTGCTTTCTCTGATCTCAGTGGGAAGACAGTCTTTCATCATGAGAATGATATTCTCTATAGGTTTTAAAGATACCTTTATGGAGTTCAAGAAATTCTTTCTTTCCAAGTTTTCAGAGATTTCTATTTTATCATAAATGGATGTTGAATTTTGCCAGAGACTTTTTCTATTCTGTTCATGTTTTTTTTTTTTTTTCTTTCATCTTTTGTCATGGTGAGTTCCATTGATGTTTGAATGTTGAACCAACCCTGCATTCCTGGGATAAAGTGCACTTAGTTTATGCATTATCCTTTTCATATGCTAACAATTTCAATTTGCTAGCATTTTAATGAGACTTTTGTATGTTGTTCATGATGAATACGGGCTTCCCTGGTGGCTCAGTGGTAAAGAACCCACCTGCCAATGCAGGAGACATGGGTTTGATCCCTGGTCCAGGAAGATCCTTTGAAGAAGGAGATGAAAGCCTACTCTAGTATTCTTGCCTGGGAAATCCATGGACAGAAGAGCCTGGTCACAAAGAGTCAGACACGACTTACTGACTAAACAACAACATGATGAATATAAACCTACAGTTTGCCTTTTCTTCTTTCTTCTTTTTTTGGGAATCTTTATCTGCTCTTGACATTAGAATAGGATGAGTTAGGAAGTAGATACACCTCGATTTTCTCAGAGAACTAGTATTTCTTCCTTAAATATTTGATAGAGTTCATAAGTTGAGACATCTTTCTCTGCTGTATTCTACAAATCCAATTTTTAAAATAAATATAAGGCTAGCTGTTTAGGCTCTTTCTTCATGAGTGAACTTTGGTAGTTTTCATTTTTCATGGAATTTGCTGTTTCATTTTGCTGTTGTTGTTTGGTCACTCAGTCATGTTCAGCTCTCTGAAACCCCATGGACTGCAGCATGCCAGGCTTCCCTATCCTTCACCATCTCCTGCCGTTTGCTCAAACTCATGTCCATTGAATTAATGATGCCATCCAACCATCTCAGCCTCTGTCATCCACTTGTCCTCCTGCCTTCAATCTTTTCCAGCATCAGGGTCTTTTACAATGAGTTGGCTTGTCACATCAGGTGGCCAAAATATTGGAGCTTCAGCTTCAGCATAGTTATTCTAATGAATATCCAGGATTGATTTCCTTTAGGATGGACTGGTTTGATCTCCTTGCTATTCAACAAACTCTCAAGAGTCTTCTCCAGCACCACCATTTGGAAGTTTCATTTCTTTGGTGCTCAACCTTCTTTATGGTCATTCATTAAACTTGTTAAATTTTTGGCAAAAAGTTCTCAAAATATTCATATTATTCTTTTACTATTTTTAATGTCTATAATGATGACATATCTCTCATTCTTAATACCCATAATTCATGTACTTTTTTCCTGATCAGTATGATGAGAGACTTAATAGTTATATTGATCTATCAAGAGCTAGCTTTCAGTTTCTTTGATATTTTTCCTTAATTTTCCTAACTTAATTCAATTGATATTTATTCTTTATTATTTCTTTCTGCACATGTTATGTTCAATTTTCTCTCTACTTTCCACTTTATTTAGATTATTGATTTGAAACTTTTCTGTCTTCCTAATATCATCATTTACAGCTGGCTATACTTTTCCATTAAGCCATTTCAAACAGCATCCTGGAAATATTAATGTTTCATTTTAATTAAGGTCAAAACTTTCAAATTTTCCTTGTGATTTTCTATTTGATCTATCAGTTATTTAAAATTGAATTGTTTAATTTCCAAATATTTGGATATTTTCCAGGCATCTTTAATAATTTCTTTTTTTTGCAACTTAAGAAAAAGTTTTTTAAAAATGTGTAATTAAAAAAAATTAATTTATTTATTTTACTTTACAATATTGTATTGGTTTTGCCATCCATTGACTTGAATCTGCCATGAGTGTACATGTGTTCCCCATTCTGAACACCTCCGCCCCCGCCACCTCCTTCCCCATCCCATCCCTCTGGGTCATCCCAGTGCACCAGCCCTGAGCACCCCGTATCATGCATCAAACCTGGACTGGCGATTCGTTTCACATATGATATTTTACATGTTTCAATGCCATTCTCCCATATTATCTGGCCCTCACCCTCTCCTACAGAGTCCAAAAGACTGTTCAATACATCTGTGTCTCTTTTGCTGTCTCACATACAGGGTTATCATTACCTTCTTTCTAAATTCCATATATATGCATTAGTATACTGTATTGATGTTTTTCTTTCTGGCTTACTTCACTCTGTATAATAGGCTCCAGTTTCATCCACCTCATTAGAACTGATTCAAATGTATTCTTTTTAATGGCTGAGTAATTGTACCACAGCTTTCTTATCCATTCATCTGCTGCTGATGGACATCTAGGTTGCTTCCATGTCCTGGCTATTATAAACAGTGGTGTGATGAACATTGGGGTACACGTGTCTCTTTCAATTCTGGTTTCCTTGGCGTGTATGCCCAGCAGTGGGTTTGCTGGGTTATATGGCCGTTCTATTTCCAGTTTTTTAAGGAATCTCCACACTGTTCTCCATAGTGGCTGTACTAGTTTGCATTCCCATCAACAGTGTAAGAGGGTTCCCTTTTCTCCACACCCTCTCCAGCATTTACTGCTTGTAGACTTTTGGATAGCATCCCTTCTGACTGGTGTGAAATGGTACCTCATTGTGATTTTGATTTGCATTTCTCTGATAATAAGAGATGTTGAGCATCTTTTCATGTGTTTGTTAGCCATCTGTATGTCTTCTTTGGAGAAATGTCTATTTAGTTCTTTGGCCCATTTTTTTATTGGGTCATTTATTTTTCTGGAATTGAGCTGTAGGAATTGCTTATATATTTTTGAGATTAATTCTTTGTCTGTTGCTTCATTTGTTATTATTTTCTCCCATTCTGAAGGCTGTCTTTTTCACCTTGCTTATAGTTTCTTTTGTTGTGCAGAAGCTTTTAATTTTAATTAGGCCCCATTTGTTTATTTTTGCTTTCTTCCCAATATTCTGGGAGGTAGATCATAGAGTATCCTGCTGTGATTTATGGCAGAGAGTGTTTTGCCTATGTTTTCCTCTAGGGATTTAATAGTTTCTGGTCTTATGTTTAGATCTTTAATCTCTAATCTTTAATTTAGATCTTTAAATTTTGAGTTTATTTTTGTGTATGGTGTTAGAAAGTGTTCTAGTTTCATTCTTTTACACGTGGTTGACCAGTTTTCCCAGCACCACTTGTTAAAGAGATTGTCTTTTCTCCATTGTATAGTCTTCCCTCCTTTTTCAAAGATAAGGTGTCCATAGGTGTGTGGATTTATCTCTTGGCTTTCTGTTTTGTTCCATTGATCTATATTTCTGTCTTTGTGCCAGTACCATACTGTCTTGATGACTGTGGCTTTGTAGTAGAGCCTGAAGTTAGGCAGGTTGATTCCTCCAGTTCCATCTTCTTTTTGAAGATTGCTTTGGCTATTCAAGGTTTTTTGTATTTCCATACAAATTGTGAAATTATTTGTTCTAGTTCTGTGAAAAATACTGTTGGTAGCTTAATAGGGATTGCATTGAATCTATGCATTGTTTTAGGAAGTATACTCATTTTCACTATATTGATTTTTCTGATCCATGAACACAGTATATTTCTCCATCTATTAGTGTTCTCTTTGATTTCTTTCACCAGTGTTTTATAGTTTTCTATATATAGGTCTTTTGTTTCTTTAGGTAGATATATTCCTAAGTATTTTATTCTTTTCGTTGCAATGGCGAATGGAATTGTTTCCTTAATTTCTCTTTCTGTTTTCTCATTGTTAGTGTATAGGGATGCAAGGGATTTCTGTGTGTTAATTTTATATCCTGCAACCTTTCTATATTCATTGATTAGCTCTAGTAATTTTCTGGTGGAATCTTTAGGGTTTTCTATGTAGAGGATCATGTCATCTGCAAACAGTGAGAGCTTTACTTCTTATTTTCCCATCTGGATTCCTTTTATTTCTCTTTCTGCTCTGATTGGTGTGGCCAAAACTATGTTGAATAGTAGTGGTGAGAGTAGGCACCCTTGTCTTGTTCCTGACATTAGGGAAGATGCTTTCAATTTTTCACCATTTTAATTTCATTAATTTAATTATTAATTTCATTTTCACTGTTTTAATTTCATTTTAAAGAACATATTTTGTATAATTTAAATTCTTTTAAGTTGCTATGACACAGAGTATGGTCTATCATGGTGAAAGTATAGTTTAAAAGAACGTTCATTCTGTTGTTGGATTGATTGTTCTACATATGTCAATTCGGTCAAGTTGGTTGATGGTATCAACCAAGTCTTACATAATCTCCTGGTTTTCTGTCTCCTTCTCCTATCAATTACTGGGAAGAATGTTGAAGTATCTAAATACAATCATTAATTTGTCCATTTCTTTCTCAGTTCTGTTCACTTCTCCTAAATTCATTTTGAAGCTCTGTTGTAGATGCATACACATAAGATTCCATTTATCCTTTATAATATTATGTTTTCAGAAATTTATGTTTTCTGATATTAATATAGCTGTTTCAGGTAGCTATATTTAAATTTTTATTTATTTGCATGTTTTTCATTCTTCTAATTTACATATCTTTGTTTAAAAGTGGATTTCTTTTCCCTCTGATTTTGGTTTTTTAGAAGTTTGAAAGTGATATATCTAGATGTGCTGTTTGATATCTATCCTGCTTTGTTTTCTGAACTTCTTGGATCTGTAATTTGGTGTCTGCCATTAATTCTGGAAAACTCTTGGCCATTATATTTTTCAAATATTTCTTTTGCTCAGCTCTTCTACTCTAGAGTTAAAGTTATGTACGTGTTGGCCCATTTGATTTGTTACACAGCTTTTGGATGATGGTTTGCAATTGGGTGTGGTTTTTTGCCTCTCCCACAGAGGCTAATGTTCATTTATCCCAGGGCTTTACACCATATGTATATGCTCTCTTAGAGCTCTCATCAGTTATTTCTGTGAGTATCTGAGAGGTCCAGGAAGACAATCCTGTAGGTGGATGTATATTTCCCTTGTTCTTGTAGCCCTCAGGTGTTCTATCCTCTTAACTACTAACTTAACATTTACCAATTCATTAAAAACTGTAGTTGAATTCTTCTTACTGGTGCCTGAAGTTACATGTTCAAGTAAATTAACAATCCTGTTGTTTTTCTCCAATCAGGCACCTATCTTTCCTAGATTACTAGTTTCAGTTCAGTTCAGTTGCTCAGTTGTGTCCGACTCTTAGCAACCCAATGGACTGCAGCATGCCAGGCCTCCCTGTCCATCACCAACTCCTGGAATTTACCCAAACTCATGTCCATTGAGTCAGTGATGGCATCCAACCATTTCATCCTTGTCATCCCCTTTTCTTCCTACCCTCAATCTTTCCCAGAATCAGGGCTTTTTCAAATGAGTCAGTCCTTAATATCAGGTGGTCAAAGTGTTGGAGTTTCAGCTTCAGCATCAGTCCTTCCAATGAACACTCAGGACTGATTTCTTTAGGATGGACAGGTTGGATCTCCTTGCTGTCCAAGGGACTCTCAAGAATCTTCTCCAACACCACAGTTCAAAAGTATCAATTCTTCAGTGCTCAGCTTTCTTTATGGTCCAACTCTCACATCCATATATGACTACTGGGAAAACCAAAGCCTTGACTAGACAGACCTTTGTTGGCAAAGTAATGTCTCTGTTGTTTAATACGCTATCTAGGTTGGTCATAACTTTTCTTCCAAGGAGCAAGTGTCTTTTAATTTCATGGCTGCAGTCACCATCTGCAGTGATTTTGGAGCCCCCCAAAATAAATTCTGCCACTGTTTCCACATCTATTTGTCATGAAGTGATGGGACCGGATACCATGATCTTAGTTTTCTGAATGTTGAGTTTTAAGCCAACTTTTTCAGTCTCCTCTTTCACTTTCATCAAGAGGCTCTTTAGTTCTTCTTAACTTTCTGACATAAGGGTGGTGTCATCTGCATATCTGAGGTTATTGATATTTCTCCTGGCAATCTTGATTCCAGCTTGTGCTTCCTCCAGCCCAACATTTCTCATGATGTACTCTGCATAGAAGTTAAATAAGCAGGGTGACAAATTATAGCCTTGACATACTCCTTTCCCTATTTGGAACCAGTCTGTTGTTCCATGTCTGGTTCTAACTATTGATTCCTCACCTGCATACAGGTTTCTCAAGAGGCAGGTCAGATGGTCTGGTATTCTCATCTCTTTCAGAATTTTCCACAGTTAATTGTGATCCACACAGTCAAAGGCTTTGGTATAATCAATAAAACAGAAAAAGATGTTTTGCTAAAACTCTCTTGCTTTTTGGATGATCCAGTGGATGTTGGCAATTTGACCTCTGTTACCTCTGCCTTTTCTAAATCCAGCTTGAAAACCTGGAAGTTCACAGTTCAAGTACTGTTGAAGTCTGGCTTGGAGAATTTTGAGCATTACTTTACTAGCATGTGAGATGAGTGCAATTGTGTGGTGGTTTGAGCATTCTTTGGCATTGCCTTTCTTTGGGATTAGAATGAAAGCGGATCTTTTCCAGTCCTGTGGCCACTGCTGAGTTTTCCAAATTTGCTGACATATTCAGTGCAGCCATTTCACAGCATCATCTTTTAGGATTTGAAATAGCTCAACTGGAATTCCATCACCTCCAGTAGCTTTTTTCGTAGTGATGTTTCCTAAGGCCCATTTGACTTTGCATTCCAGGATGTCTGGCTCTAGGTGAGTGATCACACCATTGTGATTATCTGGTTGTGAGGATATTTTTTGTATAGTTCTTCTGTGTATTCTTGCCACCTCTTCTTAATATCTTCTGCTTCTGTTAGGTCCATACGATTTCTGTCCTTTATTAAGCCCATCTTTGTATGAAATGTTCCGTTGGTATCTCTAATTTTCTTGAAGAGATCTCTGGTCTTTCCCATTCTATTGTTTCCTCTATTTCTTTGCACTGATCACTGAGAAAGCCTTTCTTATCTTTCCTTGCTATTCAGCAGAACTCTGAATTCAAATAGGTATACCTTTCCTTTTTTCCTTTGCCTTTTGCTTCTCCTCTTTTCACAGCTATTTGTAAGGCCTCCTCAGACAACCCTTTTGCCTTTTTGCATTTCTTTTTCTTGGGTATGGTCTTGATTCCTGTCTCCTGTACAATGTCATGAACCTCTGTCCATAGTTCATCAGGCAATCTGTCTGTCAGATCTAATCCCCTTCAATCTATTTTTCTCTTCCACTGTATATTTGTAAGGGATTTGATTTAGGTCATACCTGAATGTTCTAGTGGTTTTTCCTACTTTTTTTCCATTTAAGTCTGAATTTGTCCATAAGGAGTTCATAATCTGAACAACAGTCTGCGCCCAGGCTTGTTTTTGCTGACTGTATAGAGCTTCTCCATCTTTGCCTGTAAAAAGTATAATTAATCTGATTTCAGTATTAACCATCTGGTGATGTCCATGTGTAGAGTCTTTTCTTGTGTTCTTGGAAGAGGGTGCTTGCTATGACCAGCGCATTCTCTTGACAAAACTGTATTAGCCTTTGCCCTACTTCTTCTGTACTCCAAGGCCAAATTTGCCTGTTACTTCAGGACTTCCCTGGTGGCTTAGATGGTAAAGCGTCTGTCTACAATCTGGGAGACCTGGGTTCGATCCCTGGGTTGGGAAGATTCCCTGGAGAAGGAAATGGCAACCCACTCCAGTACTCTTGCCTAGAAAATCCCATGGATGGAGGAGCCTGGTGCAGGCTACTGCCCATGGGGTCGCAAAGAGTCGGACACGACTGAGCGACTTCACTCACTTCAGGTATTTCTTGACTTCCTACTTTTGCATTCCAGAACTGTATAATGAAAAGGACATCTTTTTTGGGTGTTAGTTCTAGAAGATTTTGTAGGTTTTCATAGAAACAATCAGCTTCAGCTTCTTTGGCATTACTTGTTGGGGCATAGACTTGGATTACTGTGATGTTGAATGGTTTGCCTTGGAAATGAACAGAGATCATTCTGTTGTTTTTGAGATTGCATTCAAGTACTGCATTTTGGACTCTTTTGTTGACAATGATGGCTACTCCAGTTCTTCTAAGGGGTTCCTACCCACAATAGTAGATATAATGGTCATCTGAATTAAATTCACCCATTCCAGTCCATTTTAGTTTGCTGATTCCTACAATGTTGATGTTCACTATTGCCATCTCCTGTTTGCACACTTCCAATTTGCCTTGATTCATGGACCTAACATTTGAGGTTCCTATGCAATATTGCTCTTTAAAGTATCACACTTTACTTCCATCACTAGTCATATCCATAACTGGGTATTGTTTTTGCTTTGGCTCCGTCTCTTCATTTTTTCTGGAGTTATTTCTCCACTGATCTCCAGTAGCATATTGGGCACCTACTGACCTGGGGAGATCATCTTTCAGTGTCCTCACTTTTTGCCTCCATCATGACCTGTCCATCTTTGGTGGCCCTACATGGCATGGCTCATAGTTTCACTGAGTTAGACAAGGATGTGGTCCTTGTGATCAGATTGGTTAGTTTTCTGTGATTGTCGTTTTCAGTCTATCTGAACTCTGATGGATAAGGATAAGAGGCTTATGAAAGCTTACTGGTGGGAGAGACGGGCTGAGGGGGAAACTGGGTCTTGTTCTGATGGGAAGGCCATGTTCAGTCAGTAAGTTCAGTCGCTCAGTCATGTCCAACTCTTTGCGACCCCATGAATCGCAGTACCCCAGGCCTCCCTGTCCATTACTATATCTTGGAGTTCACTCAAACTCATGTCCATCGAGTCGGTGATGCCATAGAGCCATCTCATCCTCTGTTGTCCCCTTTTCCTCCTGCCCCCAATCCCTCCCAGCATCAGAGTCTTTTCCAATGAGTCAACTCTTTGCATGAGGTGGCCAAAGTACTGGAGTTTCAGCATTAGCATCATTCCTTCCAATGAAATCCCAGGGCTGATCTCCTTTAGAATGGACTGGTTGGATTTCCTTGCAGTCCAAGGGACTCTCAAGAGTTTTCTCCAACACCACAGTTCAAAACCATCAATTCTTTGGTGCTCAGCTTTCTTCACAGTCCAACTCTCACATCCATACATGACTACTGGAAAAACCACAGCCTTGACTAAACAGACCTTTGTTGGCAAAGTAATGTCTCTGCTTTTCAATATGCTGTCTAGGTTGGTCATAACTTTCCTTCCAAGGAGTAAGCGTCTTTTAATTTCATGGCTGCAGTCACCATCCACAGTGATTTCGGAGCCCCAAAAGATAAAGTCTGACACTGTTTCCACTGTTTCCCCATCTATTTCCCATGAAGTGATGGGACCAGATGCCATGATCTTAGTTTTCTGAATGTTGAGCTTTAAGCCAATTTTTTTCATTCTCCTCTATCACTTTCATCAAGAGGCTTTTTAATTCCTCTTCACTTTCTGCCATAAGGGTGGTGTAATCTGCATATCTGAGGTTATTGATATTTCTCCTGGCAATCTTGATTCTAGCTTGTGTTTCTTCCAGTCCAGCGTTTCTCATGATGTACTTTGCATAGAAGTTAAATAAGCAGGGTGACAATATACAGCCTTGACGTACTCCTTTTCCTATTTGGAACCAGTCTGTTGTTCCATGTCCAGTTCTAACTGTTGCTTCCTGACCTGCATACAGGTTTCTCAAGAGGCAGGTCAGGTGGTCTTGTATTCTCATCTCTTTCAGAGTTTTCCACAGTTTATGTGATCCACACAGTCAAAAGCTTTGGCATAGTCAATAAAGCAGAAATAGCTGTTTTTTCTGGAACTCTCTTGCTTTTTTTATGATCCAGCGGATGTTGGCAATTTGATCTCTGTTTCCTCTGCCTTTTCTAAAACCAGCTTGAACATCTGGAAGTTCACGGTTCATGTATTGCTGAAGCCTGGCTTGGAGAATTTTGAGCATTACTTTACTAGCGTGTGAGATGAGTGCCATTGTGCAGTAGTTTGAGCATTCTTTGGCATTGCCTTTCTTTGGGATTGGAATGAAAACTGACCTTTTGCAGTCCTGTGGCCACTGCTGAGTTTTCCAAATTTGCTGGCATATTGAGTGCAGTACTTTCACAGCATCATCTTCCAGGATTTGAAATAGCTCAACTGGAATTCCATCACCTCCACTAGCTTTGTTTGTAGTGATGCTTTCTAAGGCCCACTTCACATTCCAGGATGTCTGGCTCTAGGTGAGTGATCATACCATCGTGATTTTCTTGGTTGTGAATATCTTTTTTGTACAGTTCTTCTGTGTATTTTTGCCACCTCTTCTTAATATCTTCTGCTTCTGTTAGGTCCATACCATTTCTGACCTTTATCAAGCCCATCTTTGCATGAAATGTTCCCTTTGTATCTCAAATTTTCTTGAAGAGATCTCTAGTCTTTCGCATTCTGTTGTTTCCCTCTATTTATTTGCACTGATCGCTGAGGAAGGCTTTCTTATCTCTTCTTGCTATTCTTTGGAACTCTGCATTCAGATGTTTATATCTTTCCTTTTCTCCTTTGCTTTTCACTTCTCTTCTTTTCGGCTATTTGTAAGGCCTCCCCAGAAAGCCATTTTGCTTTTTTGCATTTCTTTTCCGTTGGGATGGTCTTGATCCCTGTCTCCTGTACAGTGTCACAAATCTCAGTCCAACGTTCACCAGGCACTCTATCTATCAGCTCTAGTCCCTTAAATCTATTTCTCACTTCCACTGTATAATCATAAGGGATTTGATTTAGGTCATACCTGAATGGTCTAGTGGTTTTCCCTACTTTCTTCAATTTAAGTCTGAATTTGGCAATAAGGAGCTCATTGTCTGAGCCACAGTCAGCTCCTGGTCTTGTTTTTGCTGAATGTATAGAGCTTCTCCATCTTTGGCTGCAAAGAATATAATCAGTCTGATCTCGGTGTTGACCATCTGGTGATGTCCATGTGTAGAGTCTTTTCTTGTGTTGTTGGAAGAGGGTGTTTGCTATCACAAGTGAGTTTTCTTGGCAAAATTCTATTAGCTTTTGCCCTGCTTCATTCCGTATTCCAAGGCCAAATTTCCCTGTTGCTCCCGGTGTTTCTTGACTTCCTACTTTTGTATTCCAGTCCCCTATAATGGAAAGGACATCTTTTTCCCTGCTCAGTATATCTTTAATCCAATTTTCTGTTGATGGGTGGGGCTGAGTTCCCTCCCTGCTTTTTACCTTGGGCCAAATATGGTGCAAGTAATGAAGATAATGGCTACTGTCTTCAACAGTTCCCATGCATGCACTGCTACACTCAGTGCCTCCAACCCTGCAGCAGACCACGGCCAACCCACACCTCTGCTGGAGACTCCTGGACACTCACAGGCAAGTGTGGGTCAGCTATTCATTATTCTAGAGTTGCATCATGTTTGTTCTGACCAGAAATAGCAATGATTATTCTAATCTGAGTAATTACTAGAACTCTTTTAGAGGACAGTAATTTTTATGTACCTTCAAGTATTTCGGTTTTTGAAATACAATAGAGACTGTTTTACAAAACCAATACATTATTTTAAAGTAATTAGCTTCTAATTAAAATAAATAAATTTAAATTTAAAAATGACTTTTAGTTGCCAGTTGTAACTATAGATGAAAAGTTTATATTTTATAGCTGGTAAAATAATTTTTAAATATTATAATTAGATTGTAAACAAAAAATGTTCTCATAGACCTTGTTGACATTTAATAATCTTGCATTATCAGCTTGAGAAATAGTTGTGGCTGTTGTTCAGTCACTAAGTTGTGTCTGACTATTTGCCATCTCATGGACTGTAGCACTCCAGGCTCCTCTGTCTACCACTATCTCCTAGAGTTTGCTCAAATTCGTGTCCTTTTAGGTGGTTTTGCTACCTAACCATCTCATTCTCTACCACCCCCTTCTTTTGCTGTCAATCTTTCCTAGCTTCAGTGTCTTTCCTAATGAGTCAGCTCTTCACATCGGGTAGCAAACATGAATATTTGGGGTTGATTTCCTTTAGAATTGACTGGTTTGATCTCTTAGCAGTCAGAGGGGCTTTCAAGTGTCTTCTCCAGCACTGCAATTTGAAAGCATCATTTCTTTGACACTCAGCCTTCCTTATGGACCAACTATCACATCTCTATGTGACTACTGGAAAAATCATAGCTTTTACTATTCAGACACTTGTTGGCAAAGTGGTGTCTCTGCTTTTTATATGCTATCTAGGTTTGTCATAGCTTTCCTTCTAAGGAGCAAGCATCTTTCAACTTCATGGTTGCAGTTACCATCCATAGTAATTTTGGAGCCCAAGAAAATAAAACCTATCACTGCTTCCATTTTTTCCATTTCTATTTGCTACAAAGTGATGGAACTGGATGCCATGATCTTAGCTTTTTTAATGTTGAGTTTCAAACAAGTTTTTTCACTCTTCTCTTTCATCCTCAACAAGAGGTTCTTTAGTTCCTCTTTACTTTCTACCATCAGAGTGGTATCATCTGCATATCTGAAGTTGCTGATATTTCTCCTGGCATTCTTGATTCCAACTTCTGATTCATCCAGACAGGCATTTCACATAATGTACTCTACATATAAGTCAAATAAGCAAGGTGACAATATACAGCCTTATTGTACTCCTATCCCAATTTGGAACTGTTCATTTGTTCCATGTCTGATTTTAACTGTTGCTTCTTGATGCACATATAGGTATCTCAGGAGACAGTAAGTTGCTCTGGTACTCCTATCTCTTTAAGAATGTTCCACAGTTTTTTGTGATCCACACAGTCAAAGGCTTTATCATAGTCAATGAAGCTGATGTTTTTCAGAAAGTGGAAAATTCATTGCTTTCTCCATGACCCAATGAATTTTGGCAATTTGATCTATGGTTCCTCTGCCTCTTTGAAATCCAGCTTGTACATCTGGATGTCCTCAGATCATGTACTATTGAAGCCTAGCTTGAAGGATTTTGAACATTACCTTGCTAGCATGTGAAATTAATGCAATTGCATAGTAGTTTGAACATTCTTTAGCATTGCTTTTCTTTGAGATTAGAATGAAAACTGACTTTTCCAGTCCTGTGGCCATGGCTGAGTTTTCCAAATTTGCTGGTATATTGAGTGGAGCACTTTAACAGCATTATCTTTTAGGATTTGAAGTAGCTCAGCTATAATTCCTTCACCTCCACTAGCTTTGTTCATAATAATGCTTCCTAAGGCTTACTCAACTTGACATTCCAGGATGTCCGGCTCTAGGTAAGTGATCATATCATTGTGGTTATCTAAGTCATTAAGATCTTTTTTGTATAGTTCTCTGTATTCTTGCTACTTCTTCTTAACCTCTTCTGCTTATCATAGGTCCTTACTATTTCTATCCTTTTTTCCTACCTGTCCTTGAATGAAATGTTCCCTTAGTATCTCTAATTTTCTTGAAGAGATCTCTGGTCTTTCCCATACTATTGTTTCCCTCTATTTCTTTGTATTGTTCATTGAAGATGGCCTTCTTATCTCTCCTTGCTTTTCTCTGGTACTCTGCATCAGTTGTATAGTTGTATCAGTTATATAGTTGTATCAGTTATATCTTTCCCTTTCTCCCTTGCCTTTCACTTCTCTTCTTTGCTCAGCTATTTGTAAAGCCTTATCAGACAAGCACTTTGATTTCCTGCATTTCCTTTTCTTTGGGATGGTTTTGATCAGCGCCTTTTGTACTGTTATAAACCTCCATACGTAGTTCTTCAGGCACTCTGTCTACCAGATCTAATCCCTTGAGTGTATTCCTCACCTCCACTGTATAATTATAAGGGATTTGATTTAGGTCATACCTCAATGATATGACCTTTACTTTTACCATCAGACACATCCACAACTGTCATTTATGTTTTGGGCAAGCTTCTTCATTCTGGAGCTATTAGTAATTGCTCTCTGCTCTTCCCCAGTAGCATATTGAACACCTTCTGACCTGGAGGGTTCATCTTCTGATATCATATATTTTTGACTTTTCATGTTGTCCATGGGGTTCTCCGAGCAAGAATACTGGAGTGGGTTGTCATTTATTCCTCCAGTGGACCACTTTTTGTCAGAACTTTCATTATGACCTGTCCATCTTGGGTGGCCCTGCACTGCATAGCTTGTAGCTTCATTGAGTTACACAAGCCCCTTTGCTACCACAAGCCTGTGATTTATGAAGGGGAGGGAAATAGTAGATTAAGTTAGTTTCAGGGGCTTCTTTCTAGCTTTGCTGTTGTCTGACTATATAGCAAGATAATAAATGGATGAGGAGTAGAGAATAAGCATAATGTTTTAAACATCAAAACTGTTTCTAACAACAAAATAATTACTTTTCTTTCCTTATCCTAGAGTGGCATTTTTAGCTTGGCTAGGTGAGTGATGTTTGAATTAGAATTTTAAGACTGCAGTGTCTATCAAGTATTAGCAACTGGTCCAGGGACATGGGCTGGCAAGGAAAGAAATAATGGTGCAATCAAGTTGTTATTAACTCTGTTAGCAAGATAGCAGTGTTATCAATGGTACTGGGAGAATTGGAGGTCAAGAAAATGGTATCAATAAACCTGTAAGAGCACAGTAACACAGTAGTGATCTCAGGAGCATTATAAATAGCACACTTGAGTGACAGTGTTATCTGAGAATACCGTTAATCATGCTTTTGAATGACATTAGTCTCTATGGCATTTTAAGTGGTAGAGTTGAATGACGGGGCCATTAAGGATACTCTTAACAGAAATAGATGAGCATAAAGTAGTTTGGAATTCAGGTTCGCTTTGATGACTCAAGATTGTTTACACAGATTCTCAAGTCAAAGTCTTAAGAGAATTGGTTCAAACCTTTTAAAATTCACTTAAAAACTACAAGGGACATTTAAGCACTTTGAAAGATCACAAAACGGATAGTCATTTATCCTTGTCACTTTATGTTCTCTGAGACACTTGTACATGTTGTAAAGTACTGCATAAAATCTCCATCCTTTGCAACTAGACAGTCAAGATTATTCTCACACTAGTTCTGTTCATATGTCATTATAAGACTAGATAGAAAGGGTATGATTGTTCTTAAGGAACATTATGAAGCAATGTTAAATTTCTTGAAAAATTTTGTTCTAGTAGAAAAGTAAGAAGGGATGCTCTGTTTATTGATTTATTTAAAGGATTTATTGTTAAGAAATCCAACTTTCTGTTGCATAAACCTTTCGAGTAGTGAAGATGACTGGTGGAGGGTTAGGGCAGGACTAAAAAATCCCTTAAACAGAAATGCATAAGAAAAAGGTAAAGTGAGGTGGACAGTGTAATTTGGAATGCCTAAAAACATTATAGGAACTCTTAGGAATGGAGGGGAGTATTAGTACAGAGTAAAAGAACATTGGCTATGGTGGAATAGAATCTATCAAAAATTATACATGTACATATGTGAGATGATTAAAAGTTGATGAAAAGTAGTCCGTTGGGTTGGCCAGAAAGTTTGTTTGGGTTTTTTGTAACAACTTATGGAAATACCTGAACAAATTTTCTAGCCAATCCAATATGATATGGATAATGATTACCCAACAGACAAACTAGATTATTTCACTGTTCAAAATATATATCATTTAAATTCATCTGTGATTTGTTTATCCAAGTTCTCAATTGCAACATTTGAAATGAATGAGATGTTTAGAACAAAGGGGAGGAGGAGGAAAATGCTGTTTTCTTGTTACAATACTGAGGAAGACAATCCTACTTGTATTTAATGCTCTGTGTATTAAGGAAGTTAAATGTTTTGCCAGGTACAGAATAGTACAAATGACTAAGAACTGTGCTTCTTTAAGAGAGAAACACTAGGACCAGAATGACAGTAATACCCTTTTTAAAATAATGATAAGCAATAAGATTTGTTCACCAGTAAGCACATGTTTTTGTTTAGTTCTTATAGTTTCCCAAGCATGTAGTCATCTACAGAAAAGAATGCCAATCTCCTTGAAATTTGATAAATTGATTTTTTGTTTACAGTGAGTTTGAATCTGAGGGTACAATTCATAATGCTCTAAAATGCTTCCCTTTCTATTTTATACCATCGGATAAATACACAACTTTGAATTCTTCTTCAGATAACATAAGCAGATCTAAGTTTCAAGTATAAAGAATTAAGAAAATAAACTTTTCAGCAACCACAAACATTTGATCTCAATATATATATATGTGTGTGTGTGGAATTTAACAAAGTTTAATTCAGTCCTTTTGGGAATAATAAAAATAAATAAATGGAAATTAGTAATTGAAACTACCATTTAACAGATATGAGGGACAGAGGATGTATCAGAAGACCTTAAGAAAGCAAAGAGAGAAATTAAACTTGTTTTAGAACCACCCTCATACTGTACCCAATAGAAAGGGTGGCTGTTGTATTGACAGAGCAAGAATCTGCATCAGTTCAGTTCAGTTCAGTTGCTCAGTTGTGTCCGACTCTTTGCGACCCCATGAATCGCAGCACCCCAGGCCTCCCTGTCCATCACCAACTCCCGGAGTTCACTCAGACTCACGTCCATCGAGTCAGTGATGCCATCCAGCCATCTCATCCTCTGTCATCCCCTTCTCCTCCTGTCCCCAATCCCTCCCAGCATCAGAGTCTTTTCCAATGAGTCAACTCTTTGCATGAGGTGGCCAAAGTACTGGAGTTTCAGCTTTAGCATCATTCCTTCCAAAGAAATCCCAGGGCTGATCTCCTTCAGAATGGACTGGTTGGATCTTCTTGCAGTCCAAGGGACTCAAGAGTCTTCTCCAACACCACAGTTCAAAAGCATCAATTCTTCCTAGGGTAGAACTATCACCACTAATAAAACCAGAAAGGCTTGAGCATTTAGGCAAACACAAATGCAGAACATCTGTTATTTACAGAAAGTGGTAGAATTGTATAAGCTGATGGGCTTCAGAATTTGTGGTCATGGGAATATATTGACCCCTCATGTTTCTCACGAGAAGTTATGCTAAAAAAGAAATTAAGTGTACATTGCACCTAATTATTCATTTAAAATGTTTAGCAAGACCCTTATATGGCCATTAGTTAGTGTTTTCATTCAGATTTTTGCAGTGTACATAGAAATATGAGAGTCTGTAGGACTGTTTCATGTCTTTTGTACCTGACCTCCATCATCCTTGAGGGTTTGTGTTCATTAACTTAAGTTTTCTGCTATAGATTTTATAGAATCTCAATTGAATATTTTAATACTATTCTATTTTTACTTTTCACTTGAATCATATGCATGATATATATTTCAAAATATTCTAACTTTTCAGAAACTATTCATCTGTTTAGTATATGCCACTCTTCATTTCTTTTATTATTATAGGTGCTGACTTAACAATTATATAAAATACCTTTAGAGGCTTACTATGTACAGGCACCTTATATACATTATTCTTAATTGTCCTAATAACACTACAGGATAATATTTTTCTAAGTTTAGAGGTGATTCCTAGCTGGTAAGAGAAATGTATGGAAGATCAGGGCCTCAAAGACCCAAGGTTTTACCATACTGTATGTACTGTACTGTTAGGCATGAAGTAAGAACTACTGGATCTGAACAGAGAAGCAAAGCCATTATGTAGGACTAGAATAAAGGATTTATTATGGAAGTTTGACCTTACACACTGTGTCAGCTGGTCAAACTCTCAATGTAATTACTATTCCATATCTGGTGTTGGATCTAAAGTCAACAGTTAGGAAGTTGGGAACAGAAGATAGATGTGAAGTGGGCTTGAACAAGAATCAGCTGGAACTCATGAGGATGAGCTGGACTGCAGTATGACCAACTGGAACCTGAATCTATCTCTTACCACCTCCAAGGCTGCAGTTTCAGTGATGCAGTGATGTGTGCAAGAAGCAGGCACATGTGGCTTAGAAGCTGCATGTGCACATGGACCAGGGCTGGGAGAAGATGAAGGAGGAAGTCTAAAGGGATCTGGAGGAGCTGCTGGGACAGCTGCAACTTCAAGACAACAAAGTGAATGAGTTAGGTCAGTGATGACTTTGTGAGCTACAGCAAAGCAAGACCTCCCACTCAACCTCTGAGCAAAAACATGGCTACTCTCCTTCCCTTCTGTCTTCCCAGCCTTGCACAGTTTTCTCTGGTAGTCAGTCTTGACCCAGAGACATACCAGGGGCAGGATTACTGAGAAACACAAATTCCAGCTTAGCTAAATTGACACAGTACAAAACAACTACATTTAGTCGTAGACATGACCAGTTTTCTTGTAAGAAAATTATATGGAAATATGTTAAAGAAATCATACCTTGAACTTTCACATTTATTTTTCCCTATTCACTACATGATTATGTCTCAGTCTACCAGGCAAACAGCTGTGAATAGTGTACATTGGTAGTACACAAAATAGTACTATTTTCCAGGAGAGGAAGAGAAAGATGCAGTTTTGTTTACTATATATACTATCTTTTATATTTTATGTAGGGAAAGTCAATACAATAAAATTCATTGACTAAGGTTTTGAACCATTGAAAATTCTATTTGAAATATTTTGTAACTCCAACTAGAGTTATCTATAATTCTAATGAGTTCTGCATGAAAGGAGAAAATGATAATATCATTAGAGATAAGAGACTGAGCTGTTGTTCTACTTTGTAGTTGCAGTTTCCAAATATAAGCAGGAAATTTTTGTAGGAGTCAAAGTGCCCTAATAATATTTTAGAAATGATACTTTAGTACAAAGAAATGCACCTAATAACTTCTAAGGAAAGGGATATAAGGTGTCTATACACAGGCACCCTGCTTTATGGTATAGATAAAGGAGTTAAGATTAAAATTACGAAATTTCCATATGCCAGATGTTTGTATGGACACGGAAAAAGTCAGCTCAGAGCATATGTGGCATTTGTATGGATCAAACCCAGAGATGGTAACAACTGCTGTGTGTCTTTTGCATGCATGTAATAGCATACTTTAAGATATCTTATTACAAAATATTCTGCTGAGTCTTAGGACATCATAGCTATCTAAAGGGGTAATTCTTTTTTTAAATATGAAAATCTTGTTGAAGAAACTGTAGAAAAGATAGATAAACAAGAAAAAATTTCTGGTAGTATTAGCTAAGAGATACGAAGCAACAGTTAGAACTGGACATGGAACAAGGGACTGGTTCCCAATCAGGAAAGGAGTTATGTCAAGGCTGTATATTGTCACCCTGCTTATTTAACTTCTATGCAGAGTACAACATGAGAAACGCTGGACTGGAGGATGCACAAGCTGGAATCAAGATTGCCAGGAGAAAAATATCAATAACCTCAGATATGCAGACAACACCACCCTTATGGCAGAAAGTGAAGAACTAAAGAGCCCCTTGATGAAAGTGAAAGAGGAGAGTGAAAAAGTTGGCTTAAGGCTCAACATTCAGAAACTAAGATCATGGCATCCAGTCCCATCACTTCATTGCAAATAGATGGGGAAACAGTGGAAATAGTGGCAGACTTTATTTTTTGGGGCTCCAAAATCACTGCAGATGGTGACTGCAGCCATGAAATTAAAAGACGCTTACTCCTTGGAAGAAAAGTTATGACCAACCTAGACGGCATATTAAAAAGCAGAGACATTACTTTGCCAGCAAAAGTCCATCTAGTTAAGGCTATGGTTTTTCCAGTAGTCATGTATGGATGCGAGAGTTGGACTAAAGAAAGCTGAGCACTGAAGAATTGATGCTTTTGAACTGTGGTGTTGGAGAAGACTCTTGAGAGTCCCTTGGACTGCAAGGAGATCCAACCAGTCCATTCTGAAGGAGATCAGCCCTGGGATTTCTTTGGAAGGAATGATGCTAAAGCTGAAACTCCAGTACTTTGGCCACCTCATGCGGAGAGTTGACTCATTGGAAAAGACTCTGATGCTGGGAGGGATTGGGGGCAGGAGGAGAAGGGGATGACAGAGGATGAGATGGCTGGATGGCATCACTGACTCGATGGACGTGAGTCTGAGTGAACTCCGGGAGTTGGTGATGGACAGGGAGGCCTGGAGTGCTGCGATTCATGGGGTCACAAAGAGTCGGACATGACTGAGTGACTGAACTGAACTGAGTATGTTAACCCGCATGTACACACATTATTTATATAGTTTTATGTGTTGTATGGGCTTTCCTGGTGGCTCAGATAGTAAAGAATCTTCCTGCAGAGTGGAAGACGTGGATTTGTTCCCTGGGTTGCAAAGATCCCCTGGAGAAGGGCATGGCAACTCACTCCAGTATTCTCCAGTATTCTTGCCTGGAGAATCTCCATGGATAGAGGAGCCTGCTGGGCTACAGTTCATGGCTAATAAAGAACAGGACATGATTGAGTGACTAAGCACACATGCTTCTGTTGTGTGTGTGTGTGTGTGTGTGTGTATATATATATATATATATATATATATATATATATATATATAGTGTGCGTGTGTGTGTATTTAAATAAACATGAGTTCATAGTAATACCATCAACTCCAGTTCCGGATCACCGGTTGTAACTTCTTCCTGGGACAGTGAGAATTCTCGTTATGTCTATATACATTATGTTTGTCTTTTGAGCTCTAGAGTAGGAGTAAAATAGTTCAGATTGCTTAATTTTATACCCCTCTATATTAGTTGGAGAAGGCAATGGCACCCCACTCCAGTACTCTTGCCTGGAAAATCCCATGGACAGAGGAGCCTGGTAGGCTGCAGTCCATGGGGTTGCTAAGAGTCGGACACGACTGAGCGACTTCACTTTCACGTTTCACTTTCATGCATTGGAGAAGGAAATGGCAACCCACTCCAGTGTTCTTACCTGAGAATCCCAGGGACGGGGGAGCCTGTTGGGCTTCCGTCTATGGGGTCTCACAGAGTCGGACACAACTGAAGCGACTTAGCAGCAGCAGCAGCAGGTACTTGTCCACAGTGTACAGTTCTGTGGACAAGTGCCTAATCACATATCTATTACCACCACCATTCAAAACAAATCCATATTCCTAACGTTTCCTTTTCTGCTCTTTTGTTCTCAGTGCGTCTCCCCCAAATTTCTGATAATTTAATAAATAGAATAAATAATAGAAAACTAATCTGTTTTCTATTACTATAAAGTGATCTTTTCAAGCCTAATGTATGTGGAATCCTACAGCATGCAGTTTTTTGGGGGTGAGTGCCTTCTTTTAATTAGAAATATAAGATATATCCATTTTATTCCATAAACCATAGAGTTTTTCATCTTTATTGCTGTGCAGTATTCTGTTATATGGATTTGCTGGTTTATTTATCTATTTTCTTGTTTAAGAAAATCTGTGTTATTTCAAATTTTGGCAATTATGAGTAGAACTGCTATAAATATTAATGTACAAATTTTCATATAAGGTGTTTTCAATTTATTTTAGTAAATACCTAGGAGCGGGATTGCTGACCTTGTTTATAAAATTCCTATCTAGATATCCTTCATTCTGGTATTTTCTCTAGGCATATACAAAACTAATCACAATTAACACCACTTTTGTGTGGCAGTGGCCAGAAATCTGGTCTGGAACCTCTTGTTTCAGAGTGATAAAACTTGAAAAGAATTTCCTTCCAATAAAAATCCATTTTAATCACAATTACTACAAAACTGTTACTCCCTCATTAACCTTACTAGTAGAGAGGGAGCTGGAGATGGACATTATTAAAAAAAAAAAAAAGAGTAGTATGAGAATTTCTTATTAGTAATATCTTTTACGTTTTATTTCATAAGAAAAGATGTACCTGAGCATATTCTGTTGTATTACAGCTTAAAGTTTAAACCTTATTATTAGAAAATGTATGCTATTTATTAAAAATACAATTCATTTGTTAAAAATGAATAGTGAACCTCAGTATAAGTAATTTATTTTGACAGTGTATTAGAGGACTACATTCTAGAACTTATTTGTTATGAGGTTTTTATAGAGAGTATTGCTGTGGAAAGTCTCAAATCCATGTTGATCTGGTTGACTTCACATGTGCACTTGGTGTAAGAAACCAAGTTTTGGTGCCAAATCTCCTGTCTCCTTTTCTTTTTCCCCTCTTCTCATCTCTCATCCTTCCCCTCCTCTCCTATCCCCTTCTTTATTTTAATATGTCCCTCCCTTCCTCTCACTTCCCTCTCTTTTTTCTTATTTTTAATCCGTGTATATATACATCTCTCACTATGTTCCAAGAGCTCAGTTCAGTTCAGTCATGTCTGACTCTTTGCAACCTCATGGACTGAAGCATGTCAGGCTTCCCCGTCCATCACTAACTCCCAGAGTTTACTCAAACTCATGTCCATTGAGTTGGTGATGCCATCCAGCCATCTCAACATCTGTCGTCCCCATCTCCTCCTGCCCTCAATCTTTCCTAGCATCAGGGTCTTTTCAAATGAGTCAGCTCTTTGCATCAGGTGGCCAAATTATTGGAGTTTTAGCTTCAGGATCAGTCCTTCCAATGAACAACCAGGACTGATATCCTTTAGGGTGGACTGGTTGGATCTCTTGCAGTCCAAGGGACTCTCAAGAGTCTTCTCCAACACCACAGTTTAAATCATCAACTTTTCAGTGCTCAGCTTTCTTTAGAGTCCAACTCTCACATCCATACATGACTACTGGAAAAACCATAGCCTTGACTAGATGGGACCTTTGTTGACAATGTCTCTGCTTTTTAATATGCTGTCTAGGTTGGTCATAACTTTCCTTCCAAGGAGTAAGCATCTTTTAATTTCATGGCTGCAGTCACCATCCACAGTGATTTTGGAGCTCCAAAAATAAAGCCTGCCACTGTTTCCACTGTTTCCCCATATATTTACCATGAAGTAATGGTACCAGATGCCACTATCTTAGTTTTCTGAATGTTGAGCATTAAGCCAACTTTTTCACTCTCCTCTTTCACTTTCATCAAGAGGCTCTTTAGTTCTTCACTTTCTGCCATAAGGGTAGTGTCATCTGCATATCTGAGGTTATTGATATTTCTCCTGACAATCTTGATTCCAGCTTGTGTTTCATCCATGCCAGCCTTTCTCATGATGTACTCTGCATAGAAGTTAAATAAGCAGGGTGACAACATACAGGCTTGATGTACTCCTTTCCTGATTTGGATCCAGTCTGTTGTTCCATGTCCAGTTCTAACTGTTTCTTCTTGACCTGCATACAGATTTCTCAGGAGGCAGATCAGGTAGTCTGGGAATCCCATCTCTTGAAGAATTTCCCGCAGTTTGTTGTGATCCACACAGTCAAAGGCTTTGGCATAGTCAATAAAGCAGAAATAGATGTTTTTCTTGAACTCTCTTGCTTTTTTGATGATCCAGTAGATCAATTTGATCTCTGGTTCCTCTGCCTTTTCTAAATCCAGCTTGAACATCTGGAAGTTTATGGTTCACATATTGTTGAAGCCAGGCTTGGAGAATTTTGAGCATTAATTTACTAGCGTGTGAGATGAATGCAATTGTGCGGTAGTTTGAGCATTCTTTGGTATTGCCTTTCTTTGGGACTGGAATGAAAACTGATCTTTTCCAGTCCTGTGGCCACTGCTGAGTTTTCCAGATTTGCTGGCATACTGAGTGCAGCTCTTTCACAGCATCATCTTTTAGGATCTGAAATAGCTCAACTGGAATTCCATCATTTCCACTAGCTTTGTTCATAGTGATGCTTCCTAAGGCCCACTTGACTTCACATTCCAGGATGCCTGGCTCTAGGTGAGTGACCATTTTGCTTTTTTTGCATTTATTTTTCTAGGGGATGGTCTTGATCCCTATTTCCTGTACAATGTCACAAACCTCCGTCTATAGTTCTTCAGGCACTGGGTCTATCAGATCTAGTCCCTTAAATCTATTTCTCACTTCCACTGTATAATCATAAGGGATTTGATTTAGGTCATACCTGAATGGTCCAGTGGTTTTCCCTACTTTCATCAATTTAAGTCTGAATTTGGCAATAAGGAGTTCATGATCTGAGCCACAGTCAGCTCCTGGTCTTGTTTTTGCTGACTGTATATAGCTTCTCCATCTTTGACTGCAAGAATATAATCAATCAAATTTCGGTGTTGACCATCTGGTTATGTTCGTGTGTAGAGTCTTCTCTTGTGTTGTTGAAAGAGGGTGTTCCAAGAGCTATTCTAAGTTTTAAATCTTAACTCACTTAATTCATTTATTGTTTTTTCTTTTTTTAAATTTAAATTTATTTATTTTAATTAGAGGCTAGTTATTTTACAATATTGTATTGGTTTTGCCATACATCAACATGAATCCACCATGGGTGTACATGTGATCCCAATCCTGATCCCCCTCCCACCTCCCTCCCCATACCATCCCTCTGGGTCGTCCCAGTGCACTAGCTCCAAGCTTCCTGTATCCTGCATTGAACCTGGACTGGCGGTTTGTTTCTTATATGATATTACACATGTTTCAATTCCATTCTCCCAAATCATCACCCCCCGCCCCCACAGAGTCCAAAAGACTTTTCTATACATCTGTGTCTCTTTTGCTGTCTCGCATACAGGGTTATCATTACCATCTTTCTAAATTCAATATTTAGAAATATATATTTCTATATATATATATAGAAATATATATTTCTATACATTATATACTGTATTGTTGTTTTTCTTTCTGGCTTACTTCACTCTGTATAATCAGCTCAAGTTTCATCCACCTCATTAGAACTGATTCAAATGTATTCTTTTTAATGGCTGAGTAATATTCCATTGTGTATATGTACCATGGCTTTCTTATCCATTCATCTGCTGATGGACATCTAGGTTGTTTCCATGTCCTGGCTATTATAAACAGTGCTGCGATGAACATTGGGGTACATGTGTCTCTTTCAATTCTGGTTTCCTCAGTAAGTATGCCCAGCAGTGGGATTGCTGGGTTGTATGGCAGTTCTATTTCTAGTTTTTTTAAGGAATCTCCACACTGTTCTCCATAGTGGCTGTGCTAGTTTGCATTCCCACCAACAGTATAAGAGGGTTCCCTTTTCTCCACATCCTCTCCAGCATTTATTGCTTGTAGACTTTTGGATCGCAGACCTTCTGACTGGTGTGAAAAGGTACCTCATTGTGGTTTTGATTTGCATTTCTCTGATAATGAGTGATGTTGAGCATCTTTTCATGTGTTTGTTAGCCATCTGTATGTCTTCTTTGGAGAAATGTCTATTTAGTTCTTTGGCCCATTTTTTGATTGGTTCATTTATTTTTCTGGAATTGAGCTGCAGGAGTTGCTTATATATTTTTGAGATTAATTCCTTGTCAGTTGCTTCGTTTGCTATTATTTTCTCCCAATGTGAAGGCTGTCTTTTCACCTTGCTTATAGTATCTTTTGTTGTGCAGAAGCTTTTAATTTTAATTTAATTAGATCGCATTTGTCTAGTTTTGCTTTTATTTCCAGTATTCTGGTAGGTGGGTCATAGAGGATCCTGCTGTGATGTATGTCGGAGAGTGTTTTCCCTATGTTCTCCTCTAGGAGTTTAATAGTTTCTGGTCTTATGTTTAGATCTTTAATCCATTTTGAGTTTATTTTTGTGTATGGTATTAGAACGTGTTCTAGTTTCATTCTTTTACAAGTGGTTGACCAGTTTTCCCAGCACCACTTTTTAAAGAGATTGTCTTTAATCCATTGTATATTCTTGCCTCCTTTGTCAAAGATAAGGTGTCCATAGGTGGGTGGGTTTATCTTTGGGCTTTCTATTTTGTTCCATTGATCTATATTTCTGTCTTTGTGCCAGTACCATACTGTCTTGAGGACTGTGGCTTTGTAGTAGAGCCTGAAGTCAGGCAGGTTGATTCCTCCAGTTCCATTCTTCTTTCTCAAGATTGCTCTGGCTATTTGAGGTTTTTTGTATTTCCATACAAATTGTGAAATTATTTGTTCTAGCTCTGTGAAAAACACCGTTGGTAGCTTGATATGAATTGCATTGAATCTATAGATTGCTTTGGGTAGTATACTCATTTTCACTATATTGATTCTTCTGATCAATGAGCATAGTATATTTCTCCATCTGTTAGTGTCCTCTTTAATTTCTTTCATCAGTGTTTTATAGTTTTCTATATATAGGTCTTTAGTTTCTTTAGGTAGATATATTCCTAAGTATTTTATTCTTTTCGTTGCAATGGTGAATGGAATTGTTTCCTCAATTTCTCTTTCTTATTTTTAGTGTATAGGAATGCAAAGGATTTCTGTGTGTTGATTTTATGTCCTGCAACTTTTCTATATTCAGTGATTAGCTCTAATAATTTTCTGGTGGAGTCTTTAGGGTTTTCTTTGTAGAGGATCATGTCATCTGCAAACAGTGAGAGTTTTACTTCTTCTTTTCCAATTTGGATTCCTTTTATTTCTTTTTCTGCTCTGATTCCAAAACTATGTTGAATAGTAATGGTGAAAGTGGGCACCCTTGTCTTGTTCCTGACTTTAGGGGAAATGCTTTCATTTTTTCACCAATGAGGATAATGTTTCCTGTGGGTTTGTCATATATAGCTTTTATTATGTTGAGGTATGTTCCTTCTATTCCTGCTTTCTGGAGGGTTTTTATCATAAATGGATGTTGAATTTTGTCAAAGGCTTTCTCTGCATCTATTGAGATAATCATATGACTTTTATTTTTCAGTTTGTTAATATGGTGTATTACATTGATTGATTTGTGGATATCGAAGAATCCTTGCATCCCTGGGATAAAGCCCACTTGATCATGGTGTATGATCTTTTTAATATGTTGTTGGATTCTGATTGCTAGAATTTTGTTAAGGATTTTTGCATCTATGTTCATCAGTGATGTTGGCTTGTAGTTTTCTTTTTTTGTGGCATCTTTGTCAGATTTTGATGTTAGGGTGATGGTGGCCTCATAGAACGAGTTTGGAAGTTTACCTTCCTCTGCAATTTTCTGGAAGAGTTTGAGTGGTATAGGTGTTAGCTCTTCTCTAAATTTTTGGTAGAATTCAGCTGTGAAGCCGTCTGGGCCTGGACTTTTGTTTGCTGGAAGATTTTTGATACAATTTCAATTTCCGTGCTTGTGATGGGTCTTTAAGATTTTCTATTTCTTCCTGGTTCAGTTTTGGAAAGTTGTAGTTTTCTAAGAATTTGTCCATTTTTCCCACGTTGTCCATTTTATTGGCATATAATTGCTGATAGTAGTCTCTTTGTATTTCTGTGATCCTTTGTATTTCTGTGTTGTCTGTTGTGATCTCTCCTTTTAATTTCTAATATTATTGATTTGACTTTTCTCCCTTTGTTTCTTGATGAGTCTGGCTAATGCTTGTCAATTTTATTTATCCTTTCAAAGAACCAGCTTTTGGCTTTGTTGATTTTTACTATGGTGTGTTTTGTTTCTTTTACATTTATTTCTGCCCTAATTTTTATGGTTTCTTTCCTTCTGCTAACCCTGGGGTTCTTCATTTCTTCCTTTTCTAGTTGCTTTAGGTGTAGAGTTAGGTTATTTATTTGACTTTGTTCTTGTTTCTTGAGGTATGCCTGTATTGCTTTGAACTTTCCCCTTAGCCTTGCTTTTACAGTGTCTCATAGGTTTTGGGTTTTTGTGCTTTCATTTTCATTCATTTCTATGCATATTTTTATTACTTTTTTGATTTCTTCTGTGATTTGTTGGTTATTCAGCAGCGCGTTGTTCATCCTCCATATGTTGGCATTTTAATAGTTTTTATCCTGTAATTGAGATCTAATCTTACTGCATTGTGGTCAGAAAAGATGCTTGGAATGATTTCATTTTTTTTGAATTTACCAAGGCTAGATTTATGGCCCAGGATGTGATCTATCCTGGAGAAAGTTCGGTGTGCACTTGAAAAAAAATATGAAATTCATTGTATTGTGGTGAAATGTCCTATAAGATATCAATTAGGTCTAACTGGGCTATTATATCATTTAAAGTTTGTGTTTCTTCATTAATTTTCTGTTTAGTTGATCTAGCCATAGGTGTGAGTGGGGTATTAAAGTCTCCCGCGATTATTGTGGTATTGTTAATTTCTCCTTTCATACTTGTTAGCATTTGTCTTACATATTGCGGTGCTCCTATGTTGAGTGCATATATATTTATAATTGTTATATCTTCTTCTGGGTTGATCCTTTAATCATTATGTAGTGTCCTTTGTTGCCTCTTTTCACAGCCTTTGTTTTAAAGTCTATTTTATCTGATATGAGTATTTCTATTCATGCTTTCTTTTGATCTCTATTTGTATGGGATATTTTTTTCCAGCCCTTCACTTTCAGTCTGTATGTGTCCCCTGTTTTGAGGTGGGTCTCTTGTAGACAACATATTTAGGGGTCTTGTTTTTTTATCCATTCAGCCAGTCTTTGTCTTTTGGTTGGGGCATTCAACCCATTTACGTTTAGGTAATTATTGATAAGTATGACTCCGTTGCCATTTACTTAATTGTTTTGGGTTCGAACTTATACACCGTTTTTTTTGTCTCCTGTCTAGAGAATATCCTTTAACATTTGTTGGAGAGCTCATTTGGTGGTGCTGAAATCTGTCCGCTTTTGCTTGTCCGTAAAGCTTTTGATTTCTCCTTCATATTTGAATGAGATCCTTGCTGGGTACAGTAATCTGGGCTGTAGGTTAATTTCTTTCATCACTTTCAGTATCTCTTGCCATTCCCTCCTGGCCTGAAGAGTTTCTATTGAAATATCAGCTGTTATCCTTATGGGAATCCCCTTGTGTGTTATTTGTTGTTTTTCCCTTGATGCTTTTAATATTTGTTCTTTGTGTTTAATCTTTGTTAATTTGATTAATATGTGTCTTGGGGTGTTTCGGCTTGGGTTTATCCTGTTTGGGACTCTCTGGGTTTCTTGGCCTTGGGTGATTATTTCCTTCCCCATTTTAGGGAAGTCTTCAACTATTATCTCCTCAAGTGTTTTCTCATGGTCTTTCTTTTTGTCTTCTTCTTCTGGGACTCCTATGATTCGAATGTTGGAGTGTTTAATATTGTCCTGGAGGTCTTTGAGATTGTCCTCATTTCTTTTAATTCATTTTTCTTTTTTCCACTCTGATTCATTTATTTCTACCATTCGATTTTCTAATTCACTAATCCTATCTTCTGCCTCCGTTATTCTACTATTTATTGCCTCCAGAATGTTTTTGATCTCATTTATTGCATGATTCATTATATATTGACTCTTTTTTATTTCTTCTAGGTCCTTGTTAAACCTTTCTTGCATTTTCTCAGTCCTTGTCTCCAGGCCTTTAATCTGTGATTTCATTTTTATTTCAAGATTTTGGATCATTTTCACTATCATTATTCAGAATTCTTTATCAGGTAGATTCCCTATCTCTTCTCTTTTGTTTGGTTTGGTCAGCATTTATACCTGAATGGTATTCCTCTGTCTCTTAATCTTGTTTATATTGCTGAGTTTGGGGTGGTCTTTCTGTATTCTGGCAGTCTGTGGAGTTCTCTTTATTATGGGGTTTCCTCACTGTGGGTGGGGTTGTATCAGTGGCTTGTCAAGGTTTCTTGGTTAGGGAAGCTTGTGTCGGTGTTCTGGTGGGTGGAGCTGGATTTCTTCTCTCTGGAGTGCAATGAAGTGTCTAGTAATGAGTCATGATATGTCAGTGGTTTTGGAGTAACTTTGGGCAGCCTGTATATTGAAGCTCAGGGCTGTGTTCCTGTGTTGCTAGAGAATTTGCATGGTATGTCTTGCTCTGGAACTTGTTGGCCCTTGGGTGGTGCTTGGTTTCAGTGTAGGTATGGAGGGGTTTGATGAGCTCTTATCAATTAATTTTCCCTGGAGTCAGGTGTTTTCTGATGTTCTCAGGATTTGGAATTAAGCCTCCTTCTTTTGGTTTTCAGTCTTATTTTTACAGTAGTCTCAAGACTTCTCCTTCTATACAACACTGTTGATAAAACATCTAGGTTAAAGATGAAAAGTTTCTCCACAGTGAGGGATACCCAGAGAGGTACACAGAGTTACATGGAGAAGAGAAGAGGGAGGAGGGAGTTAGAGGTGACCCGAATGAGATGAGGTGGAATCAAAAGAGGAGAGAGCAAGCTAGCTAGTAATCACTTCCTTATGTGCACTCCACAGTCTGGACCGCTCAGAGATATTCATGGAATTATACAGAGAAGAGAAGAGGGAGGAAGGAGACAGAGGTGGCCAGAAGGATAAAAGGGGGGAATGAAAAGGAGAGAGACAGATCCAGCCAGTATTCAGTTCCCTAAGTGTTCTCCACCGTCTGGAACACACAGAGATTCAGAGTTGGGTAGAAAAGAGAAGGGGGAGGGAGGAGACAGAGGCGACCTGGTGGAGAAAAAGGAGAGTCCAAGTAGGGAGAGAGCAGTCAAGCCAGTAATCTCACTCCCAAGTAAAAATGAGTACTGAAGACTGGGTTCTTAAAGGTACAAAATTGATAACAAATACCAAAAAGCAAAGATTAAAATTCTGGAGTAGAGGTTGGATTTTCAAAAATATAATATTAAAGAAAAGAAGAAGAAGAAAAAAACAAAGTCACAAAAGTTATCAAAATATATATATATATTTTGAAGTTTACTTTAAAAATAGTCTTTTTTAAAAGTAATAGCAGGTTATAAAAATGATAATTAAAGGAGTAATAGAGTACTTAAAAATTAAAAAAAGTTAAAAAAAAAGAAATGAATGATTGTAAGAATAGTAAAAATATATCTAGGACTTTCTCTGGTGGTGTTGTGGGCAGTGTGGGGTCAGTTCATTTTCAGATAGTTCCTTGGTCTGGCTTATATTTCTCAATATCTATAGGCCCCTTCCTATGTTCAGTTCAGTTCAGTTCAGTAGCTCAGTCATGTCCGACTCTTTGTGACCCCATGAATTGCAGCACGCCAGGCCTCCCTGTCCATCACCAACTCCCGGAGTTCACTCAGACTTACGTCCATCGACTCAGTGATGTCATCCAACCATCTCATCCTCTGTCGTCCCCCTTTCCTCCTGCCTCTAATCCCTCCCAGCATCAGTCTTTTCCAATGAGTCAACTCTTCGCATGAGGTGGCCAAAGTACTGGAGTTTCAGCTTTAGCATCATTCCTTCCAAAGAAATCCCAGGGCTGATCTCCTTCAGAATGGACTGGTTGGATCTCCTTGCAGTCCTGGGGACTCTCAAGAGTCTTCTCCAACACCACAGTTCAAAAGCATCAATTCTTCGGTGCTCAGCCTTCTTCACAGTCCAACTCTCACATCCATACATGACCACTGGAAAAACCATAGCCTTGACTAGACGGACCTTTGTTGGCAAAGTAATGTCTCTGCTTTTGAATATGCTATCTAGATTGGTCATAACTTTCCTTCCAAGGAGTAAGTGTCTTTTAATTTCATGGCTGCAGTCACCATCTGCAGTGATTTTGGAGCCCAGAAAAATAAAGTCTGACACTGTTTCCACTGTTTCCCCATCTATTTCCTATGAAGTGATGGGACCAGATGCCATGATCTTCGTTTTCTGAATGTTGAGCTTTAAGGCAACTTTTTCACTCTCCACTTTCACTTTCATCAAGAGGCTTTTTAGTTCCTCTTCACTTTCTGCCATAAGGGTGATATCATCTGCATACCTGAGGTTATTGATATTTCTCATGGCAATCTTGATTCCAGCTTATGCTTCTTCCAGTCCAGCGTTTCTCATGATGTACTCTGCATATAAGTTAAAAAAGGAGGGTGACAATATACAGCCTTGACATACTCCTTTTCCTATTTGGAACCAGTCTGTTGTTCCATGTCCAGTTCTAACTGTTGCTTCCTCACCTGCATACAGATTTCTCGAGAATGTAGTGGATACTAACTACAGGGTTTTAATCCATTGCACCTGTCACTTCCAATGTGGTTCCATCTGTTTTAGCTTCTTCTGTTTGCTGGTCTCTTCAGTGTCTGATTTCAGCCCTGACACATAGGGGGTGGTGGTAGACACATTTTTTAGGCTCACTTGTTCAGTCGAGCTGTGGGGAGGGAGAGACACTGAAAACAATAACACTGGCGTGTGTTCGCAGTGTCTCAGCCACACTGGGCCTGCCCCCACTCATTGCGCGTGCACCCTCCCTGCCCATACAGCTCTGGCTCTAGGTTGCTCCACTGGGAACCATCTGAGGCCGGTCCTGGGCTGCATGCAACTCCCAGGTCTAAGCCGCTCAGGTTCAGGCACTCTGGTAGTCCTCAGAGGCGTAGGCTCCTCTGGGCCTGTGTTTTGTGCCCTTCCCAGCTCCCAGCAGCTCGGGTGATGAGGTGTTTGGCGAGTGAGGTCACTGTAACTTATCGCCTATCCCGTCCCTGCTGCTCGGTTTTCTGGGTGTACAACCGGCACACCTTCTCAGGAGGATGATGACTGTCCAGAACCCCAAGAAGTCTTAGTTAGCAAAGAAGCCTGCTTGCAGTTAGGTAGATAATGTCTCTCTGGGGCTGCAGTTGCCCCCTTCTGGCTCTGGCTGCCTGTCACCGGAGGGAGATGGTCTGTAGCCAGCTAGTTTTGTTCAGCCCTTTGTTCTGTGCACAGCCCTGGCAGTGTCTTAGGGCTTTTTGCGTGGTAGCTATCCCACAGTCTGGTTTGCTAGCCCAGATTAGTTTTCTTTGAATAGCCTCGGGGCATTCAGGCCTGATCCTTACTCTAAGCAATGCAGCCTGCGCCTCCCTGCCCAGCCTCCGCTTGCCTGTGGCAGGTGAAGGCGTCTGTGCTGCTTCTCCGCTGGGGGAGTTACTGTTGGGCTCGTAATCTGTGGGTTTTAATTATTTACTTATTTTTCCTCCTTATTATGTTGCCCTCTGTGCTTTCCAAGGCTCACCACAGACTTGGCAGTGAGAATGTTTCCTGGTGTTTGGAAACTTCTCTCTTTTTAAGACTCCCTTCCCGGGACGGAGCTTCATCCCTACCTCTTTTGTCTCTTTTTTTGTCTTTTATATTTTTCCTACCTTCTTTTGAAGACAATGGGCTGCTTTTCTGGGTGCCTGATGTCATCTGCCAGCATTCAGAAGTTGTTTTGTGGAATTTACTCAGCGTTTAAATGTTCTTTTGATGAATTTGTGGGGGAGAAAGTGGTCTCACCTTCCTATTCCTCTGCCATCTTCTTAATCCACTTAATACCTTATTTCGTAGGAACTATTATTAGTTTCATTCTACTAATTAGCAATCTGACCCAAGGGATTTCTAAGTTACTTCTTTGTGCTCATGAATTTATGTCACTGACTTAACTTAGTTCATTGTAAGTGTAAATCTTATTGCTCCTTGTTTTGTTTCTTGATTACAAATGTGCCATTTTAGTCCTCTCTGTATTCCTAATAGTCCTAGCATAGTGCCTTATGAAAGTCAGAGCTCAATAAATACCTGATGATTTGAAATAGCTGGAGATGAAGATTAATAAATGGGGATAGCTTTTTTCTTGAGACATCAGTGCTTTACTATTTTAGCATATTTCACTTTTTGAGTAAGAAGATTACTAATTTGTCAATATGAATGAATAAACACGTACAAAATGTTCTCATGAAGTACATGGCAGTTTAAAAACCTGTGGAATCACTGAATTTTAGAATTAAGAAACCATGGAGATTCAGTGTAATTTTTCATTCCATTGATGAAGAATCAAGCTTCAGAGATGCCAAGTAATATAGGCCGAGTCACTCCTGAGTCCCAAAGTGATGGGTTTTGGTGATCATACTGCCTTCCTCTGAACTGTGGCCTCTGTTCTTAATTTTTGATACATAATTAAAGGCTACAGATAAATACCTGGTGACGGCCCCAGACTGAACACCTTAACCTTTGCTCTTACTCTCATTCTGAACTCTGGTTTTAGGCTCTTGCCATACAAGTGTAGTTGTTCTCAGTACAGGAGCTTTTATTTGTAAATCATAATACTTTCCAAATAAACTGAATTTACAGGTGAGGAGATGTCAGATATTCATCTACATGGCAGCATTTTATCTATCCCAAGAACAGATGATATGTTTCATAACTAACGTCACTCACTATGGCTCCCTTCTTGGTGCTTTTTTTCTTTTCTGATTCTAACTCCCACCTCTTACCTTCTACTTAAGTGATTGCTACTTCCCCATACCTCCAACCATGTCCTTTGATACTCTCCTTTTTGAATCTTTAGCCAGATTTCAACAAATAGCTGTTAATAAAGAGATACTACAGAACAGTTCTCTTTTAATATACAGGATCCCATCAGAAACATTCCTACCCTAAAATATAAGCTAATTATTGTCCCCAAAGTTATCTCCTACAATAGTGGTTATTCATACAAACAACTTTGCTTCTTGATTTTTGTATTATGTATTTACAGGTATTTAGGGTAAGGTCTGGATCTCTCAGGGACTTTTTTGGTGTGGTGGTGTTAGTAATTCATGGTTATATCATTTTATAATCCTTTTGAGAAGATAATTTTTATAGTTCCCAAGATATAAACATTAAATTTATATCTTGACATTCAATTTTTTAAAATATGACCCTTTTTGTCTGAATAAGTTGTGCTCTAGAAACCATAGGTTCTAATTTTCTTCATCTGGGATTATAAGAGAATCTGACAGAAAATTTCTTTGAAATAGATTACCCTGAATATCAATTCATTTTTTTCCTGAAACTTATTGGCATGATCTTTTATTAAATCTGCTAGAAACTCTGTTAGTTACTTGAATAGTATATGAAAATATATGATGTTTAAGTATTCAAAGGCAAAAAAACCCCTCACTTAAAAGATATATTGAATGAATAATTGAAGTAAACTTAGGACCTGACCACAATATTGCAATTACTGTCTAAAAGTCCCTGTGGTTGGATAATTCTTTAAAAACAGAAAGCTGTTTTGATCAAAGCCAGATGTTCCTATTTTTAATTCTTGGCACATTTCCTCAGTAAAGGATTTTCATCTTCAAAAAGGAAAAAACAGACATTGCCTTCAACCTGCAGTGTTTGAGCCCCAGGGAAGTAACACTGGTTTGATAAAAGCAGGAATGCTTATTGCTTATGTTTTGCTTTGGACAGTTGGTGTGAAAGAACTAGGGTATGAAGAAAGCTTGGCCTTTGGATTGTTAGCTGTTTGAATTGTGGATATGTAGTCGGTATTTGTAGCATGAAGCAAAGATAAAGTGTACAAGGGTTTTGTGGATATTACAAATGAAATGATTCAGAACCTTATAGAACTTATAGTGATTTACCTTTAAGCTTTGTAATGGTTGATAAAAACAGAGGAGGAAATAAAGCTTGCCAACTTTACAAGAGTGATGTTGATTAGTGTATGATAGTGCTTTAAGAATTGTTGAAGAATTCTTGGTAAATCAGTACTTAATAAATGTTACAGATTACAGTAAACCAATTTAATTCTCTCTGCTGCTCAGATTTCTGGTGAGGAAATTTAATGATGTGGATAGGTTTCTGGCTGAGCTAATACTATCATTTACAATAATTCTTCTGACTTGTAATATTTGTAAGTACCTTATAAAAAGAAAATAATAGGCTTTCTCTTGGATTTTCTATTATAAAAAAGCTATTTTCAAGTATTTAAGATTGAAAACTTCATAAAATAATACAAATAATACTTGTAGTAATCTCTGTGAAGAGTAAGTACACTCAAGGATTCTCTTCATCAACTGTTACACATCATTAAGTTTCTTACAATAACTTGGCATAGAATCTTATTCAGTTAGTTAATGAAAGTGCACCTTGAATAAATAAAAATTCAATTTTAAAATAGCCTAATGATCAGTTGTTTATATTTTATACTTTAAAGCTTGTTTTATAATTTTTTCTTCCTCACAATTCCTCCAATAGAAAGAGGCTTCCACTTTCAGAACACAGAAAATACTCTAGTTTAAGCAAAGTGTATGTAATATAAGAAATAAAGTGTTTGCACTATCATTGGAAAGCCCGGAGAGCAAGCTTTAGATTGAACCTTCAGGAAGAATTCTAATATCAATAACTTGGCACTTACCATGCAAGGAAACCTTGATGTCTCCAACCAGGAAGCCCCTGTCTGAACTACTGAAAACAGGATCTTAGAGCCCTAGCTGCAATCTGGGGATCATAAAGCTACCACCTGAAGAGATCTAGGGCAAACCAGTCTCTTGAATCTGTGAATAGGGATCATGCGAATGTTGTCCAGAGCCAGACAACTTGTGAATATACTTTATATTACATTGAAATGAATAACCCAAACATTCATGACTCACCTGTACTCATAGGATCCTAGTTCTCTTTATTTCCCCTGACTATATTACTGGCGATCCCCCAAGCATCTCAGAAATACTTGGACCTAACACTTCTCCCCTAGCATCTGTGCTTTTTAGCTTTACCCTGTGCAAAGCAGGTGCTGGCCCTCCTCTTCCACTAAATTACAGGGTCTGATCTGCTTAGCTGTTCTATGATGTGGATATCACTGCTATGGTAGGACAGCTGCCACCTTCTGCTATAGCCTGGCAAATTCCGTGATATGTTGGACCTGGTACATACTAGTTAACAAGAGCCAATTATTAATACATTTAAGATTTGTTAGCCATTTACAAAGCACAGACATCATTAAAAAATTAAATTAGATAAATTTAAATAAACTACCAGCCTGTTGTCCCTGAGTAGAGTTGAGAACAGAATGTGCAGTGGCGTTTCATTCTACAGTATATCTACATACAGATGCAGTAGATGTAAATAGCCCCAGAAGCACAGGTAAGAGTAAAATGTACAAAAATTAGGAGTTGATACATTTCAACTACTTATTGCATTTGTGTCTGTGATCCCAACAAGCTGACAAGAATCTGGTGATCAGATGTGTGTATCTCTGCACCCTAACTTAACAACCTTGTCTGCCTCCTCCCCTGCCCAACTGCCTTCAAAATCTAGCATCTCTTCTGGGATACCAACTAAAAACCCTTTTCCCACCATTTTACCAAAACAATTGCACCCACCCATCTGTTTCTTAGCTCCTTGCTTTTCAAGTTGAGTGTTTGGGGAAAATAATTTTGAAATAGCTTTTTTTCTGAGTACTCAAGTCTGACCCTCTCTAAAAGACTGTGTATATAACAGCTTTATGCACATATGTGTTTGAGGGATTTTATTCTGAATACTTATTTTAGCTACAGACTGATGCTGAAGCTGAAACTCCAATACTTTGGCCACCTAATGCGAAGAACTGACTCATTTGAAAAGACCCTGATGCTAGGAAAGATTGAGGGTGGGAGGAGGAGGAGAAAGGGACAACAGAGATGGTTGGATGGCATCACCAACTCAATGGACATGAGTTTGAGCAAACTCCAGGAGTTGGTGATGGACAGGGAAGCCTGGCATGCTTCAGTGCATGGGGTATCAAAGAGTCTGACAGGACTGAGAGACTGAACTGAACTGAATGGTAGTACCCAGTGGAACCCATTTGCTCCTTTCTCCATAGAAGGGAGTGTACATTCTGATTTCCTGGCCACTTTTATCTTTCACCTGTATTTTCTCACCCTCCTATCTTCTGGAGGGCTTTCCTTGTGGCTCAGCTGGTAAAGAATCTGCCTGCAATACAGGAGACCTGGGTTCAACCCCTGGGTTGGGAAGATCCCCTGGAGAAGGGAAAGGCTACCCACTCCAGTATTCTGGCCTGGAGAATTCCATGGACTGTGTAGTCCATGGGGTCGCAAAGAGTCAGACATGACTGAGCGACTTTCACTTTCACTTCACTTTCACTCACCTTCTGGAATAACCCCAGGACATGCACTTGTCATTCCTTCCTTTCTCTGGAGCTCCTTTCCGGGCTGGTGGCCAATTGTGTCTTGTTCCAAGGCACCAGAGAGACTGGCTTTTACACATGACATTAAATAAGGCTGTTAGGGTTAGATCTGTTAATACTGATGGAGCAAGATGATACATGAGTAATGATGGGGTGTCCACGTTCTCAAGCCTTTTCATGGCAGCCTACTTGTGAATATGCAAGTAAAGTGACTAAACCTCCATTCTTTATGGTCTAAAAAAGTCAGGATTGTTTCCAATGTTTCTGAAGAATCCTAAGGGAGTACCAACATTTTCTTGTTTCTTATCCTTGTATTACCAGAGATTTCTTCATGGATTTTTCTTTTTTTATTAACCTTTTATTTTATATTGAGGTATAGCCAATTAACACTATTGATAGTTTCAGGTGAACAGTGAAGGGACTCAGCTATACATAAGTATGTATCCATTCTCCCCCAAACCCCCCTTCCATCTAGGCTGCCTCATAACTTTTAACTTTGAAGACTTCCCTGTGCTATACAAAAGGACCTTGTTGGTTATCCATTTTAAATACAGCAGTGTGTACCTGCTGATCCCAAACTCCCTAATATATTTTTCTAATGAAAACAGCAGTCTTTTTCCTGCTGCATCCAAACCTAAATGTGTCAATGAGCACAGTTTTCCTGAAAAATCAATTTTTTCTTTGTGATCAGGTGTATCTAAGCCTGGTTCTGATTCATTTTATAACCGTGAAGAAACTTCTGCCTGGAAATAAGAATTATTTTTAAACATTCAGACCGAACTGTACATCTTTTGTGGTTCATTCCGCATTTGTAAAAATCACAATGTATCTTTGTTAGTGGAGACTTTTGTAATCTTAGTGAATAAGGCTACACAGTGGTGAACACTGGGAAAGTCTGAAATATCTTTGGCTTGTTAACTGCTAACCTATTTTAGGATACTCCCATAGTTTGACAGAAAGTTTTCTCAATCACTAGTTAATTACCTCTGTGCTTTGGAAAGGGTCATGAGACGCTATGGATGTCAAAAGTTTTTGTCTCTTTCTCAAGTTTCTTTGAGGGACAAATGCATCTCAAGCATGGCTACAGAGACTGAATGTGAGGAAATATAATTCCAAAAAGTCAGATGGGGGTAGGGACCATATTTAGATACAGATTGTTAAATTACATTATAATAGGCCTCCAGGAAGTATATTCTTCATTTTCTTTCACACCCCTACAGATTTTTCTCAGTGAATACTATCTGAAGAATCTATTTATTGAGTAGCAAAAAAAAAAAAAAGCATGATTTCATCATACTATTCACATTTATATTGATTTGTATGAAATCATAATCTTTAAAACATTCTAACTAGTATCCAGGAATCTTAAATAACTTAACTTGAGGTTAGTTAATTTAATTTGCAAGTTTCCTTTATTAATGAACAAATACTTAGTGATTTTTAACTTTTACTGTTATAGTCTAAAGATTAATTTATTATAAGAATTTAAAATTGGACTGCTCTTTTCACATGAAAACAATGATGGAAATCTGTTCACAAAAGAGATTTAATATTATAGCTGATATACTGTATATTTACAATGATAAAATAATACTGATCTAGTAGTAAAAATTACAAAGATAATAAAACTGAATCAAATAGTGATATATTGTCTTGAATACTGGTATATGAAGTTTGCTTAAAGGAAAAATAATAGAAGGAACTGGAGAAGGAAATGTCAACCCACTCCAGTATTCTTGCCTGGAAAACCACATGGACAGAGGAGCCTGGCTGGCTCCAGTCCATTGGGTTGCTAAGAGTTGGACATGACTAAACGAATTCACTTTACTTAATAGAAGGAAGGAAGTTGGGTATTTTTTAAGGGCACAGGTAGCTGATTAAATAGAAGACTAGTTTTTGATCAAATGCACCTTCATCTTGGTATATATGATATACAAAGACCTCTGTCTTCTTGGTGGTTATTTCTTTTTCCTTTATGAGGTAGGTACAGGAGAAGGCAATGGCAGCCCACTCTAGTACTCTTGCCTGGAAAATCCCATGGACAGAGGAGCCTGGTGGGCTGCAGTCCATGGGGTTGCTAAGAGTCGGAGACGACTGAGCGTCTTCACTTCACTTTTCACTTTCATGCATTGGAGAAGGAAATGGCAACCCACTCCAGTGTTCTTGCCTGGAGAATCCCAGGGACGGGGGAGCCTGGTGGGCTGCCGTCTATGGGGTCACAAAGAGTCGGAGACGACTGAAGGGACTCAGCAGGAGCAGCAGCAGTGTTCGTCTCCGGAAACCTAGATGAATGTTTCTCATGTAGATAGGAAAGAACTGGGTAAATAGAAAAGCAAGGAAAATATTTAATACCTTAAACATATAGTGCATATAAATGGAAAAGATAATGTATATGATTGAATTTATTGAATTTTGACAGAAAGGAGATAAAAACATCTTGTGTACTGATTCTTTTTGGGATCCCAGAGAGGATTGTGTCTGGAAGGTTCTGCTTTTGGTCCTTAGGTGATTCCATCAATCCAGTACCTTGGTAGCTGCCTGGTGAGTAAGGGAATGAATTTTAGATCACCACAGATGCCTGAACTAGAAACTGCTTGGGAACTTTGACTCCTCTATCTTCTTAATTTTCCAATATACTCATTTAGAAAATGCTATCAATTTTGCCTCCCGAGCAATTTTAAATCTGTCCTCTCACCACTCTAACACCATTACCCTACTATATTTATCAAGCTCTACTATTTTTTGTAGTTTTCTGATTAGTTGCTAGGATGCCACTTTCTTCCTACATTAATAAACAGTCTTTACATTAATGGATTGACAGAGTTCTAATCTAAAATGTTCTGATCAGCATAGTACTGTACTCATACTTAAGGTTTAGTAAATTCTGTGTATAGGTCTCAGGCCAGTTGGAGCCTAATAGTGGGCTGAAATATGCTTAAGATGTTTAGAAAATAGAGCCATTTACCCAGCATACATCAATTGAGAGAATAATAAATTGTTTTTATCTGTTTTCCACTACCTAGATAAAACTTATTTCAGTAGTCATCATTTTAGTAGACTTGAATTTATTAGTAATTGTAATTGAAGTTAGATTTAATTAATATATATTGAGATTTAACAATCATTAAAAATTATATCTTGAAACTTGGGTATTATAAATTATTAACTAAAGAACTAGATGAGAATATAATGTTCTTATATACTTGGAAAGGCACTGATTTAGTGTTCTTTACCACAAATGGATTATCTTGACACCCTGTTATTAATAAAAATGTATGGGCACCATACTCAGAAATTTCTATCATATGAATCAATGCTAAAAAACAACAAATATGAATTTTATGGTTTCCTCTTTAAATTATCTTCTTTGTCCAGAGGGAAACAGTGATGACATTGTTGTTTGAAGTCTTTAATATTCTAACTTTACTGACAGTTCCATTCTCATTTTTTTGCCACTTTTTCCATCTGTTCTGTATGTGACCAAAGCCACAGCCACAAACCCTGTTATTTAGCCAGCAAAATCTGACTCTTCTTCAAGGATCATCTCAACATCCTCCACAGTCCCTCTGGTGACCATTCACCACTCTCTGTGCTCCCTAAACCCTGCACTCAAACCTCGTTCATAGCACTCATTTAGTTTAGAGAAGGCTTCTGCACTACACTTTGATACCTGAGAATAAGGATAGTGCTATGTTCTGTGCATCCCAAAGCCCCTAAGCAGAGCGTGTGGCCCATAGGCAACACTGAAAGCAGGTTTAATTGATTGGTATAGAAGGCACATTTTATGTCGCTCCTGTCTATGTATTTGAATCTTCAGCAGAGCTTAGTGAACATACAGATACTAAGGTGCCATTCTATATCTGCCAAATCAGTTCTGTCTCAGAGGTGGGTCTAGGTCTGTGTGTTTGGAGCAGAAGCTCCACAGTTGATTCTAATGTGGGACTGATATATATGCACTACTATGTGTAAAGTGGAGAAGGCAATTGCACCCCACTTCAGTACTCTTGCCTGGAAAATCCCATGGATGGAGGAGCCTGGTGGGCTGCAGTCCATGGGGTCGCTAAGAGTCGGACACGACTGAGCGACTTCACTTTCACTTTTCACTTTCATGCATTGGAGAAGGAAATGGCAACCCACTCCAGTGTTCTTGCCTGCAGAATCCCAGGGATGGGGGAGCCTGGTGGGCTGCCATCTATGGGATCGCACAGAGTCAGACACGACTGAAGTGACTTAGCAGCAGCAGCATGTGTAAAGTAGATAGCTAGTAGGAACCTGCTGTTCAGCACAGGGGCTCAGCTCTGTGTGCTGTAGTGACCTAGATGGGTCGGGGATGGGATAGGGGTGGATTGGGAAGGAGGTTCAACAAGTAGGGGATGGATGTGTATATATAAAACTGATTCACTTAATTTTACACCAAAAACTAACACAACATTGTAAAGTAACTCTGCCCCAATTTAAAAAAAAATGCATTCTGATGTTGAAAACAAGCAAACAAAAAATTAGGATTATAGTTCTTTTTCCATTACATGGTGGGTGAGTGCTCAACAAAATGTCATGATGGGTAATGAATTTTGATAAAAGTCAGCTTTTTTTTTTTTTAAATTTTGCAAATGAGGCACATGCAACTGTAGGTAAAATAGATTGTCAGAGTTATCTGCTTACTGGTGAAAGAGCAAGAGAGAATCCAAGCTGTGGAATTTTTGTGTAGTAGTTCTGCCAGTACATTGTCACCATATTTATCCAATAAGAGACTTTATTTTTAATCATCCGTGTGCAACATTGATGATCTAAACAATGTTTATTTGAAATGCTGGTATTACTGGGAGGATTATGTTTCTTAATATGTTTACTGCAATAACACATAATTGATTTCCATCTGAATAAGATCTGTATCATTGTGAGTTTCGAAAATTTGGGAAATAGGGTAAAATATATTTTTGGACTATTAGAACTCAAAGATTTTTGAATGTTGAGGTGTCAACAAATGCATTGTGAATGAGAGAGAAATCTGGATGGAGGTAGAGCTAGTAAAGGACAGAAAAATTTCAAACAAAAAGTGGTTTAGGAGTTTAGCTCAGAACTTCCATGTTGAGCTGTGTGTTACTGATAACCATCCTTCAGCTAAGTTTTGAAATACTACACACATTTTAAAAATTTCTTTGCAATGTGTATCATTTTGATAGCATTCATTTAGCCTGGCCCATTTGAGAATGGGTTTCGCCTTTGAATTTTTCAAGCTTCTAAACTCTGTGATTCATTTATTAATAATATTAGAATGCATTGAATTAGTGTAGTGTGATGGGATATTGATTTCTGCAAATGCCATGTATATTATCTAGGATCAATATATTTCATTACCATATTGGTAAATCTTGTATCTGGAATTATATTTTGAAAATGATCTTACTCTCAATCTTAAAAGTCTATTAATGGCTGCCTAATTATAGGAAAACATTATCAACATTTATACAATATTTTCATTCTTAACTAAAACTTTGCTCATGATTTCTTCATGGAACTTTTCCTTGCTTTCATAACCCACTATCTGTATATTGCTTTATTTGTGAATAATATCTGAATTGTAGTGATCTCAGTACTCCCTAAGGTAACTCTACATAGAGTATTATCATCATTATTTGATTACTTGTTCCACTCCTTCTTTAAAAAGAGTCTGGCTGTGTCATAATATCTCTTTGATTTTAGATTCCCATTATTATAATTACATTTTGACAGCCTCTGTTAATATCTATTCTAAAACATTTCATTTGACTGATTGGATACATTTTATTTCAATTATACCTGATTGATTTCTAATAATAATAGTTAATGTCAATAATACCTTTAAAATAGGTAATTATTATTTTGATATTTAATAATTTGAGGGAAATTTTTTCTGTTGGCAAGCATTGTTTCTTTAGTTAGATATGAGAAAAATGAGATAAAGGGTTGATGATACTGCTCTGTATTTGGATGTTATATGTAGAATATACACTTTGCAGATATATGCATATAGCACCTCTCACTACATTTTTTTTAATGTTAAAAATACATTTGGCTGTGCTGGGTACTGCTGTACAGCCTTTTCTCTAGTTGCGGCAGGCGGGGGCTGCTCTCTGGCTGCTGTGCGTGAGCTTCTCGTTGTGGTGACTTCTGTTGTGTAGCACAGACTTCAGGGCATGCAGGCTTCAGTAGTTATGGCTCTGGGATCTAGAGCACAGGATCAATAGTTGTGACGCATGGGCTTAGCTATTCCTTGGCATGTGCGACTCTCCCAGATCAGGGAATGACCACCGGCGTCTCCTATATTGGCAGGGAGATTCCTCACCACTGAGCCACCAGGGAGGCTCCGAAAAATATTTTAATTTGTTCCTGAACTATCATTCACCAAAATGAAAAGGCATTAAATAAACAAAAATATTTCCACTAGTTTTAATGGAAAAAATTATATATTTTATCCCAACCCAGTCAGTTCAGTTGCTCAGTCATGTCAGACTCTTTGTGCCCCCATGAACTCCAGCACACCAGGCCTCCCTGTCCATCACCAACTCCCGGAGTTTACCCAAACTCATGTCCATTGAGTCAGTGATGCCATCCAACCATCTCATCCTCTGTTGTCTCCTTCTCCTCTTGCCCTCAATCTTTCTTAGCATCAGAGTCTTTTCAAATGAGTCAGTTCTTAGCATCAGGTGGCCAAAGGATTGGAGTTTCAGCGTCAGCATCAGTCCTTCCAATGAATACCCAGGACTGATCTCCTTTAGGATGGACTAGTTGGATCTCTTTGCAGTCCAAGGGACTCTCAAGAGTCTTCTGCAAAACCACAGTTCAAAAGCATCAATTATTTGGCGTCCAGCTTTCTTTATAGTCCATCTCTCACATCCATACATGACTACTGGAAAAACCATAGCCTTGACTAGGTGGGCCTTTGTTGACAAAGTAATGTTCATTTCCAAGGCAAACCATTCACTATCACGGTAATTCAAGTCTATGTCCCGACCAGTAATGCTGAAGAAGCTGAAGTTGAATGGTTCTATGAAGACCTACAAGACTTTTAGAACTAACACCCAAAAAAGATGTCCTTTTCATTATAGGGGACTGGAGTGCAAAAATAGGAAGTCAAGAAACACCTGGAGTAACAGGCAAATTTGGCCTTGGAGTACAGAATGAAGCAGGACCAAAAGCTAATAGAGTTTTGCCAAGAGAATGCACTGGTCATAACAAACACCCTCTTCCTACAACATAAGAGAAGACTCTACACATGGACATCACCATATGGCCAACACCAAAATCCCAACCTAAGATATTAGTAAAATTTTCACAAAAAGAGAAAATATATCAGCTGAGAAATGAAAACATGTTCAATAAGGAAAATAATCAACTTGGAAGCAAATATTTCACTCAGAAAATATAATTAAAGTTTATACTATGCTTTTTTCCCTTTATTTTTGCAATGTTTTTTTAGCAAATTTTCACCCAAGTTGTGGACATGGTCATAATTGTGCTTATATACTTATCTGTAAGACTGACCATAGTAAAATGCCGTCAGAGCAAAATATGTACAAAACATGAGACTATGTTGAAATACATGGAAATAACACATTTGTATAATACAGATGGGGAAGTCATAGAAGATGACTTGGCAGACATTTGCAAAACATTTGTTTTTGTCCAAACATAAGGCATAACGCAAAAATGTTCAGAGTATTTGATATTCTCTGAACACTTGTGGTAGACAAATTGGCATTTGTCTTTGTCTTCACCTATAATTCAAAATATTACTACTGATAGTGTATTTATTCAGTGTGATTTTAGTAAAAATATTATACTCCTCCAATGCAAGGGAAATTGTTGTGGATGAGGTCTTTAAACATGTAAATTAATTCTGTTGTTTATTTTTATATTCCAACATGAAAAACGTATTTATTTAAAGCACTTTTCATTCATTTAAAAGAAATGCTATTTATGGGTTTTTAAGAACTTAGATATGTGCAAGGAATAATTTGTCTATGAGCTGGTAAAAATAAAAGTCATGCAATTTTAATAATAATTCACGATCAAACTCATGTGAAAGAGTACTCAGCAGACTGAAAGTACTTCATTTTCTACTTTGGGAAATGATCTTGGACTCGATGGGACCTTCCCTAGTTTATGATAATTGCTGTCATTAATAGCGTTAGGAGTGAATTTCAGCCTTTAATACCTCAACACTGTTCAGTGCTCATTGAATGACCATTCAGGGGAATAAACCAGAAAAGAGGAGTCATGAGTTACCCGCTACCACAATTTCTGCTCCAAAGTATCAAAAGAATTTAGCAGTCTTTATCCGTTACATAAAGTTTTATCCATTGTTACAATTGAAAAGTTCTGATCTATCAAAATCTCTTCTTGTTATTGAAAGTGTCTGGCACTTTTCAGACTGTTTCTCCATTAAGACACACTTAGAGATTTCCCTAAGGGAGCTGGTAGCCTTTAAGGGCTTTCTCAAAGTTATTTTTTTTATCCTTATTTTCACTAGAGATGTTAGTTTATGTCGGTGAGCATGAAAGTATCCTAGGTGTTCCAGCTGCGGTCTGAGTCCCTGCAGCATCACTATCACCTGAGAACTTGTTTGAAATGTAGACTTTTTAGGTTCTTCCCCAGAGTGAAACAGAATTGGCATTTTAGCAAGATCCTTAGATTGAAAATCACTATCTAGGTTAAACACCAAGTTGAAACAGGAAATACATTTTTGGTTTGAGTCAATGAGAAATGGTAGTTGGGATACAAGAAAGTGTGAGGGGTTTAAAAGAATGTTAGTGTGACCAAGCAGAGGCAACCTGATGCCAAATTATTGTTCAATGTGATAAAAAAAATAATAAAATAAATTAAAAAATAAAAATAAACCCAAAACTTCTGAAAACAGATTTAGCACCTTCCTCTGTGTCATAGCATAGCCCAATCACAAGTGTGACCTGAGGGAGAAACGGAGTCAAGAAATATGCTGATGAAATAACACATATAGGTTTTATTTTAACGTGTATTAGTGAAAATGAGATGGTGGTTATGTATATCACTCTTACTCATGTGGCATTTATTTTAGTGATCTACACAAAGAACATAACACATGGATCAACTCCAGGGAATTAATAGTATATTACTGAAAGGATGTCCTTTTCAGTAATAGGATGTCCCTTTTCCAATTCTTTCATCTTCAAACCAATTTTAATTCTTTTGATTACATCAAGAACGAGGTTTTGGGTACCAATGAGTACATATTGGATTTTGTAGATTATTGAGTCAGATAATTTTCAAGTGTGGAAGTCTTGTTATACTTCTCTAACCAGGAAGCCATGGCCTTGCTCACAGAACTCCTGGAAAAGCAGGGAAGACCCAGATGCCATGTGTAATGAGTTAGCTGGCAAACAGCCAATATTCAAGACTGAGAGTTCATTTGTTGAAGGTCTTTCTATGCATTGGTATCTGTCTGATATATGTGTTTCATTTTTACTTTTAGAAGTTTCAAATATGGATATTTGAAACTAAAAGAGATAGCTTGATTTCCCATGTTTATAATTGCATAATATCATGTGTATAAACCTTTATTGTAATTGTTATTTTATATCAAATTATAACTATAAAATATTTGATAATCTTAAGTTTGATTTGGTTACATCTAGAATTAATATTAATGACAGGAATTTTTGTTTAGGCAATATCAAAAAAGTCAAATTTCCTTTTCATATATTTGCTTTGGAAGATTTATTGTGATTTTTTTTTAGCATTAAGTTTTGAAGTTTGTTATTTTTCTATTCATTTAAAGTCTGTGAGTCTATATTAATGTCTCTTAGCCTGTTATTAAGGAGAAAGAAGTTATATTATTTATTTACTGCTATATTTCTCTTATACCAACTGTTCAGGTCAGTACAGTGAATACTGAAGAAAAGGCACACAAAAGTGAATTTAATATTTATTTGCAAAGTTAGAGACAGACTGTAACATAATCTGTGACTCTTGGCCTTGTGTTTTATGATTATTTGATCTGAATTTGGATCAACTCTCCACATACCTAAAATAAAAAATCTCCTGTGGAACATCACCACTATTTAATATTAAATATAAGCTTTATAGTCACCCTGTTATGGTGTAGTGGAGTTGGGGAACAAAGGAAGCAATATTAGAGTGAGCAAAGTTGGCCCATCGTGGCAAGATCTACTAGTTTCTAAAGCCCCAATCCTTTATCCTTTCTTGCTGATGTGGTCCTATGATTAAATTCTCATCTATGGATGGCACGTGAGTGGAGAGATGTCCCACTCTGGTTCAACTAGTTAAGATGACTGCTCTAGATTTGGGCTTCACTGGTGGCTCAGACAGTAAAGAATCTGCCTGCCATGCAGGAGACCTGGATTTAATCCCTGCGTCAGGAATATCCCTTGGAAAAGAAAATGGATACCCCCTCCAATACTCTTGCCTGGAGAATTCCAAAGGCAGAGAAGCCTGGGAGCCCTTTCCTACCTTGATGGTTGAAAATGGAAACAACTGGAAAAGTGTCAGAAGTAGCATATTAAGAGTAAAAGAACTATCCTGCTAGCCTGGGTTCTGGGATGATTTTGCTGAACTTGGCCCATCCATCTTTCTTGGACTATTATGTGAGGAGGGAAAATACATTTCTATGTTCTTTGACAAGTATATTTTTCAGTCTTTTGCTTACAGTAGTTGAGCCTTCAGTCTGACTAATGCAACTATGCGGTTTTTCTGGTAATGATAGCCAGGATGGCTATATAGTTGTCCAAACTGGAAACTTTTGAGTTTAGGAGAACAGCTGTAAATTGGGGATATTAGAGTGAGAGGGAGGATGTGTTAGTCTAGTGCTGCTCTGGTTGTAAAACCATTTTTCTTTCCCTGTAATGACAGTCTTATGTGACTCAACCAAGCATGGTATAAGGCTCCCTCACAGACTGAGACTTTTCTTCATCTGGTTTAATGATAGAGGTACGATTTTATGAGCTCCACATTTCAGATAATGGACACATTTTCCTCCCTAAAATATTTAAAGAGTAAAATGGCTGGGAGAAATTGTCACCCCAGGATCCTTTCTTTACAGAAGAGCTACATCACACTGATCCTATTCCCAGTGGCTATGGGATTTCCATATGGTATCAGTACAGATTTAATCTAGGTCTCTGTTCCCAGGAGTCTTGCCTTCTCTAACTAACCATTCTGAGTTTGGAATCCTGAAACTCCTTAGTCAAATGAGACTAAGACTATTTAATATCCATTGCAATTGTGACGAATGAAAGAAAAATAGCATATAAGGTGTTTATGAGAGTGCCTGGCTAATGAAAACCAGCCAATGTGCAGTGGCAATAAACAAAATTAGTGCTAAAGTACCTAAAACTAGACAGAAGTCTGGGCACAGCAGGACTGGCGTCTCTACTTAGTGTCTCACTAGGCTGAAATCAAAGCATTGGCTGAAGCTGCGTTTTTCATGGGGCTGAGTATGGGGGTGGTCAGAACCCTCTTACACGCTCACCTGCTGTTGGCATAATTAATTTCCTTGCTGCTATAGGACTTGTTACTGAAATCCAGTCTCTGTACATTGGCATCAAATAAAAATCACGGAGACAGAGTTTGGGGTGAAGAGGAAAAGAGTAGCCTTATTTCTTTGCCAGGCAAAGGAGGCCACAGCAGACCAGTGCCCTTGACACTGTGTCCTCCCTGAAAGGGTTCAGTGAGTAAAACTTATAATGTTAGCTCAAAATAGGGTTCTTGGTAAAGATCAGAGCAGGTGTGGGGTCTGATTCTTCTCTTCTCATGAAACATTTCAAAACCGTCAAAATGTATAGAGATGGGGTCTAATGTTCTCTGGGGCTATTGTACCATGACCTTCTCTTCTGGAATGAAGAATGCTTACAAAGAAGATGCGTATTAGGGAGTGTTTCAAAGAGGAAAATCACCAGATGCCTCATACAGCTTTAACTAACAAATGAGTTTCTTTAAGCAATTAGGTGCAAAGGAATCATTAACAAAAGAAAGAAAAAAAAAAAAAGGTATGATAAGAGGATGTGCAAGTGAAGCAAAAAGTGATGGAGACCAACTAGTCCAGTCAGTGTTAGCTGTAGCAGACCGAGGCACCGTTTTTCCTGCTAGCTGTGGGTTGAGAACAGCTACAGCTCTCACCTCCTAGAGGCCACTCATATTCATGGCCATATGGCCCCCTCCATCTTTAAAGTTAGCAAATTTCCTCTTCTAGCTGGAGAAAAAGCTTTAGTTTTAGAGGATTTATGTGGTTATCAGGTCCATGCAGATAATTTCCCTATTTTAACATTAATATGGGACTATAATTATATCTGCAAAATCCCTTCAAAGCAATACTTTAAAATTAGTGTTTGATTGCATAACTGGAAATAATTCATGTGCATTTCAGAGCCTTGGAATCTTATGAAGGCTATCTTGGAATTATGCCAACTATAACGTCCTTGAAACAACTAAAAAAAAAAACCAGATAAATTATGTGAAATAGTAGTGTTCACATCATTGGACATCAGGTGATGTTTCACAGCAATTGTGAAAAGATGGGGATAAGGTGTACAATCTTACAATCGCGTCCTGCATATGACAGGTTTCCAGGTTGTAGCATAAGGAGTAGGAAACCAGTAAAAGTCCTGCAGCTTCAATAAGTTAAGGAGTTGGAACTGGGAGTTTTTGAGGCCAAGCGCAGAGTTCTAGAGAAAAGAGAATGGCTGAGGGAAGGAACTCTAGAAATCTCTTTGTGTCTTTAACTGAGCACTGATCAGCATTTGCAAGCGGGGAATTTAGCCATGGCAGAGAGAACCACTCAAAAGGACTCAACAGATTGAAGGAATAATCCCTGGAATTTACACAAGGCTAGAAATAGTTCCTCTTCCTGCCAAATACACAGTGGGAAGTAACACAATTCAAGGGCTATTGGATAGAGTCCTCTAAAGTGTATTGCCTCAGTGGTGGGTTAATGTTAGCTTTACACTGAGTTCTTCTCTAATCCCTATGTAATAAAGCTTAAAAGCATAAAAGGATTAAACTGTTTTAGGCAAGTTAACTGCAACCCAGAAAAAAAAAATCTCAGGAATATTTGAATATAAGATATGCAGCACTCAACAAGGTAAAACTCAAAATATCTAATACAATTTTTCAAGCATGGACAGGAGCGGGAAAATATTACATATAACAAAGACAAAAATCAATAAATGGAAACATCATATAGAAATGGCATATGTAATAGAATTAATAGATGAGGACATAAAAACTATTATTGTAGCTGTATTCCATATGTCCAAAAATGGAGAAAGTGAAAGCTTTAGTTGCTTAGTTGTGTCCAACTCTTTGTGACCCCATGGACTGTAGCCCACCAGGCTCCTCTGTCCATTGGGTTTCCCAGGCAAGAATACTGGAGAGGGCTGCCATTTCCTTCTCCAGGAGAGACATATCAAAAAAAGAACAAAATTGAATTTCCAGAGATAAAAATGACAATGTCTAACATAAGAAATACACTGAGTGGAAGTAAGAACAAATATTACAGAAGATTAGTGAATTTATAAGACATAGCAATAGAAACTATCCAAAATGAAAAACAGAAAAAGACCTAAAAGGAACAGTACATCACTGAGCACGAGACAACATTCCCTTTCATTTATGTGTATTAACAATGAACAATTGCTAATACACAATTGTTTAAAGCTATACACGGAAAGGTTCAGAACATTGCTGAGAGAAATTAAAGAGGATCTAAGTAATAGAAAAGAAAGACCCAAACTTAAACATCCAATACTAAGATGTCAATTCTCTCCATTAAGTTCAGTTCAGTCACTTGGTCATGTCTGACTCTTTGCGAACTCATGGATTGAAGCATGCCAGCCCTCCCTGTCCAACGCCAACTCCTAGACTTTACTCAAACTCATGTCCATTGAGTGTGTGATGCCATCCAACCATCTCATCCTCTGTCATCCCCTTTTCCTCCTGCCTTCAATCTTTCCCAGCATCAGGGTCTTTTCCAGTGAGTCAGTTTTTCACATCAGGTGGCCAAAGTATTGGAGTTTCAGCTTCAGTATCAGTCCTTCCAATGAATATTCAGGACTGATTTCCTTTAGGATGGACTGGTTGGATCTCCTTTCTGTCCAAGGGACTCTCAAGAGTCTTCTTCAACAACAGAGCTCAAAACCATCAATTCTTTGGCACTCAGCTTTCTTTATGGTCCAACTCCCACATCCATACATGACTACTGGAAAAACCAGAGTTTTGACTAGATGGGCCTTTGTTGGCAAAGTAATGTCTCTGCTTTTTAATATGCTATCTAGGTTGGTCATAACTTTTCTTCCAAGGAGTAAGCATCTTTTAATTTCATGGCTGTAATCACCATCTGCAGTGATTTTGAAGCCCCCCAAATAAAGTCTGCCACTGTTTCCATTGTTTCCCCATCTATTTCCCATGAAGTGATGGGACCGAATGCCATATTAGTTTTCTGAATGTTGAGTTTTAAGCCAACTTTTTCACTCTCCTCTTTCACTTTCATCAAGAGGCTTTTTAGTTCTTCACTTTCTGCCATAAGGGTGGTGTCATCTGCATATCTGAGGTTAATGATATTTCTCCTGGCAATCTTGATTCCAGCTTGTGCTTCATCCAGCCCAGCATTTCTCATGATGTACTCTGCATATAAGTTAAATAAACAGGGTGACAATATACAGCCTTGACATACTCCTTTCCTGATTTGGAACCAGTCTGTTGTTCCATGTCCAGTTCTCACTGTTGCTTCTTAATGTGCATACACATTTCTCAAGAGGCAGGTCAGGTGGTCTGGTATTCCCTTTCCTTTCAGAATTTTCCACAGTTTGTTGTGATCCACACATTCAAAGGCTTTGGCAGAGTCAATAAAACAGAAGTAGATGTTTTTCTGGAACTCTCTTGGGTTTTCAATGATCCAACAGATGTTGGCAATTTGAGCTCTGGTTCCTCTGCCTTTTCTAAATTCAGTTTGAACATCTGGAAGTTCACAGTTCATGTACTGCTGAAGCCTGGCCTGGAGAATTTCGAGCATTACTTTACTAGCATGTGAGAGAGTGCAATTGTGTCGTAGTTTGAACATCAACATCAGAACAAGACCCAGTTTCCCCCTCCGTCAGTCTCTCCCATCAGGAAGCATTCATAAGCCTCTAATCTTATCCATCAGAGGGCAGACAGACTGAAAACCGCAGTCACAGAAAACTAACCAGTCTGATAGTATGGACCACAGCCTTGACTAACTCAATGAAACTATGAGCCATGCTGTGTAGGGCCACACAAGACGGATGGGTCATGGTGGAGAACTCTGACAAAACATGGTCCACTGGAGGAGGGAATGGCAAACCACTTTAGTACTCTTGCCTTGAGAACCTCATTAACAGTATGAAAAGACAAAATGATAGGACACTGAAAGATGAACTCCACAGGTCAGTAGGTGCCCAATATGCTACTGGAGATCAGTAGAGAAATAACTCAAGAAAGAACAGATGGAGCCAAAGCAAAAACAACACCCAGTTGTGGATATGACTGGTGCCAGAAGTAAAGTCTGATGCTGTCAAGAGTAATATTGCATAGGAACCTGGAATGTCAGGTCCATGAATCAAGGCAAATTGGAAGTGGTCAAAGGGGAGATGGCAAGAGTCAATATTGACATTGTAGGAATCAGCAAACTAAAATGTACTAGAATGGGTGAATTTAACTCAAATGGCCCTTATATTTACTACTGTGGGCAAGAATCCCTTAAAAGAAATGTAGTAGCCCTCATAGTTGACAATAGAGTCCAAAATGCACTACTTGGATGCAGTCTCAAAAATGACAGAATGATCTTTGTTCATTTCCTAGGCAAATCATTCAATATCACAGTAATTGTCTCCATAGTCCTGTGTAAATTGGTTTTTTATATCCCACATAATCTCAATTAAAATCCTCTCAAAGTTTTTTGTAGAAATTGACAAGCTGATTCTAAAATTCATATGGAAACTCAAAGTGAGTAGGATAGCCACATTTTGACAAAGAAAATAAATTTGAAGGGCTTACACTACCTGATTTTAAGACTTATTTAGATACAGTAACTAGGCCTATGGTACTTGTCTAAGGATAGACAAATAGATCAATCAAACAGAATAGAGAACACAGAATTAGAACTAAACATTGAATTTTGAGAAAAAAAAATAAAGTTTAGTGGATGAAGGACAGTCATTTCAATAACGTGTCAAAAAATTGGATATCTATATGCAAAAGCATGAACTTTAATCCACACCTCTTACCGTATATAAAAATTAACTCAAATGATTTATGAAACTAACTGTAAATCCTAAAGCTACAAATCCTTTTGGGAGAAAATCTAAGAAAAATCTGTGTAGTCTTGAGTTAGGCGAATATTTCCAAGGGGCCCAAGAAAGTTTGGAGGTATTACACATGTGTTTGTGAACTTGATTGCGGTGATGTTTCCATGATGTATACATGTCAATCCTTAGTCACATAGTTTTATTTGTGCATTTTTATATCTTTCAAAAATATGTTAATTTTTTTAATGGAAAAATTTCCTTTACTTTTATATTAACACATTATTGCCTGGGCGATTTTTGGAGAAAACATCAGTGGCCAGCAATTTGTTATGTAAGTAAATATTGAAAGACTCTGGTCAAAAATGTTTGGGTAACAAAAGACATATTAATAATCTCTGTCAATAAGCTGTTAACTGAGGCTGTATGGATTAAAATTAAAGTGAATTTACCCCATGATGCAAAGAGAAGTATTTATACAGAACTACTTAAGCAGTGACCCAACCTGACAGGCCATTTCCCATTAGTCACTCTGAGAGTATACAGGCGAGGTTTGAAGACTGATCAGGAGACGTCAATGAAGGAGGGATTTTCTTAGAGATAGAGCACTGTTAGAGACCTCTGCTACTGTTTTTTCCCCTTATCCCATATATTAGGGGAATACTTAAGGTCATCTTAAACCAGTGAGCAAGTGAGAGAACTTTAGAAAAATTTCCCTTTAAAGTTCTGTCATGAGATTTCTGAAAACTGGAGAAGCAGAGACTAGTACCTGATTCAGTATTAAAACAGGCTGAAGCTGAGTCTGGCCAGTTGCCTGATAGCCGAGCTGAGGGAGAAGCCCATAGTGTCTATGAGCTGTATTCCAGAAATGCCAGGAAATGTGCCTGTATTTGTTGCCCTGATGTGAACGATGACACAGGTTGCTGGCAGCCATTGTGCTGAAAAGAATTCTGATCGTACAGATCACTTGTAGGTTGACATGAGCCCAGTGGATATAGTCTACTGGAGTAGATTGCCACAGATTCAGTCCTGAAGTAGAATTGTTCACAGCCAGCTGGAGAAGGCAACACCCATTATAGCAAACTGAAATCAGAGAATCTCACTAGGGGATCACTGTGGAACTCATGAGAACACAACAAGAGGGATTTCCCTCATGAGGCACCAACACACTCTTGCTTTTTCTTTGCCCACCCTAATCCAGGAGAAATAGTGTCATTGTGAGTAGGGAAAGAAAAATGGGGGAGTATAATGGGAACCGATGAAGAAAACTTTGTGCCCTGGGTGAAACGACTCTAGCTATTCCCTAAAATCTGTTTTTTCCTTTCTTCTTGATAAATTCTTAATTTTCAACTTTGCACATGACTACCTCTCAATATAGTTTGATTTTCTTGCAAGTAAGAGAGGTCATGTGATCAAGGTTTGGCCCATAGGCTCTAAGCAGTAAAGACCGTTGTGACTTTTGAGGAATATATATAAATAGAATGGGAGGACCTTTCTCCATCTCTCTTCCTCCTGCTAGGGTGACTGCGGACTCAATGATCTGATATCTTTCAGGCATCCTGAAGTGGATGTGGAAGTCACAAGCTGAAAAATATGGACAATTAGGAGAAGAAACTTGAATCCCTGATGACTATGTGGTACCACCGTACCAGACCTGGGCTGCCTACCTCTAGAGATCTTTACATAAGAAAGAAAGAAATGGTTAGCTCTTCTAAGGCCCTTGGGAACTCGCTTAAGCACATTTGAACATAATGTTTGATATACTTGCCTTTTCTAGTACAGGTTTACCAACCTGAAGCAGGACTTAGCTGGGGAAGGGGAGAATTTCTGAACTGGATAATAATGAAACTCTATAATAGGCTTGAATGGACTTGCTGACGCCTAAAATGGGATTGCTCGCTAATATCTGACAATGATGAAATTGCCTTGTGATGTATCTGTCAGAGGTACAGATGAGAGACTCACTGGAGCACAAGGGAAAAACAGTAAAGTGAAAGAATAAAGTTACATTTACTTGCTCTCTACTAGCTCAGTGCCAAGTCATTCAGTGAATTGGTTACACATTTGTTCTAATTGGCTAAGCAATACTTTATTACATGAATGAACTCAATGTAATACATTAATGAGATATACTGCCTTGAATTGCTCAGAAGAATCTAAAAATTGTCAAATGTTCTTTAATTGATATGTCATTAATATTGGAGCTTTAGTAATTCAATGTAATTTTGATAACTAATATAAAGCTATAATTAATTTTGTCACATAGAATCTTTATGTTATGTTTGTGCTTCCAGAATTTTGTATTTTATAAAGTAATTGCTTTTAATATGACCTGACATTGTACAAGATATACTTATAATTCATCTTTCCCTTGAACCTGTATTCAATTTTTTTAGCATATTTTTACTCAAATATATATTGGAAGCACTTTTCTCTCCTCACACAAAAAACCTCCTATGTTTGGCCTTTTGTACAAGTATGAGACAGTTATCCTTTGAGAAACACTGTGGTTTTCAATTGCCCTCGAAAGAGCACACCTCACCCCATAAATAGTTGTAGGGGTCTTTCACTGCACCCCGGTTTCAGCCTTTCTGGAGGATGAATATTCAGATATTCACCTTGGTTGCTGTTGAGACAGCATACTCCTTTTTGGCAGCAGTTATACCATCCTATCTCGGCTCCCAAAGGAAATGTCACGCAGCCTGTATTATAGACTGTATATTGTTAGGCAGTTCTAAACATACTGTCCATGTTTGGCAGCCATTTTTGTCTGTTGGTAACAAATGAACCAAGACATAAATTTAAAACAATTGTTTTCCTCCTATCTTCTTAAAACTGGAAGTGGTGCTATCACAAACTTTCTTCATATACATTCTTAATTATACATAATTCTCCTTCCATAATATTTACTTGGAATAAATATTGAGAAATAGGATAACAGATAAAACAGCTAATGTTTATTGATTCTTACTATATACAAAGCTGCATGTTTAAGGATTTGAAATCCATTATCTGCTTTAACCTTCATAATTGAGGTAAGTGCCATTAAGGTTTTTGCTAAACGTATAAGAGATCCGAGACACAAGGATACAAAATTATCCATGGTCATCCACACAGTGGCACAGCCAGAATTTGTGCCTCAACTGTCTTATTTCAGTGTCCTTCAGACAGTCTACTGTGAGGAGCTATCTTTCTAAAATGCAGTCCAACCATATTATTCACCAGTGATGTTTTATTGGTTAATGATGCCAGTGTAAATCTGACTTAAGCTGTTCACAGCTTGGCGATAACTTATTATTTCCAATTCTCAGTCAACCTGCTTCTGATACAATTGCACACACCTTTGACTTATACCAGAGAGATACAAAACCACTTTCCTGGACAGCCTATGTTCCGTTATGCCTTTCTACTTGAGCATGTGGAGCTCCATCTGTGTTTAATTCCTTTCACCACCTTGGCTACTTGGAAACTTTTCCATTAAGACATTTCCATACTTTACCCCTAGAGAATGATTTGCCCTAGACAGGGAATCCTGGGAAGAAAGATATAATTCTAACATAAGTTTAGGAAAGAAGTCCAAGTGATCATGTAGACAGGTGTGCTTATCAGGGACCTAAGAATTGAAAGAATTCCTAATTTTCTATGAAGGGGAAGTCTTGGTGATGGATAGTCAAGGAGGTCTTCTGGAGTTAGGGAGACAGGGAATAAAAAGCTCAAATCTTAATTCAGATATTGCATTTTATATAAAAAAAAATCTATGCTTGCCAAGCAGTGTATCATGTGCAAAATATAGACAAGTGGAAACAAAGTTAAAAATTTCAAGGGACTGCAAACATGTTTCTCCATCACTTGGCAACATCATGAAAACACAATTTAGTGAACCTGATGTGTGGAGTAAAAAGGGATAAGGCTTCAGGGCAGTTGTTCTGTATGGAGTTATGTCCAGATATTGTTTGCTGCATAGATTTCATAGACTTTTGTTCTGTTAAATGTGCAGATCTTGTTGAGATCAGCCACATTTTTTTTTTACATCTGTAGCTTCTGTAGAATAATAATGCCAAGATACTATAATTTTTACATTATCAAATGTGTATTCAAGTCTTCCTTGAAAATAAACTCCAACCACAGATCATAAAATGACAGGGACAACTACTTCTTTATCTCTTGTGACTCACAGTGTAGTTCTCTGTGTGTGAACAGTAAATTCAGGTTGAAAAGCTTTTTGTGAATTCAGCAGTTCTTACTATTTCCTAACTATTCCTCTTATATCTATGGTAGATTAACACTGAAATTTCAGTGACTCTTATGAGCAATTCTTTTTATTTTTGTGCTGTCAGGGTCACCAGGTTGCCACTTCAAAGCATTATTTTCCCCATACTAGATCTAGTCTCTTATTCTGGTAATTTAGGGAACTGCTTAGTTGTTCAAATTCAAACAATGGCCAGTTCTGATACCAAGGAATTTCTTTTTCTTACTCTTTGCTTGAAATAACATTTCAAATCTCTAAAAATATTACACATAGAGCAATACTTTCCCAGAGGGAGATTGACATAGCAATGGGTTCATCAGAACTGCCATCTACTCCCTTTCAAATGAATGTCAAGTTATGCTGGCCAATGCATTCAAATGCCCTCATCATATCTAGTCTATTTTCTCCTTTCAGAAACTAAAATCCAACTCTTAATGTTTGTTTCATTGTCACTCTGTTACCAAGGATACCTGGTGCAAAGATTCTCAGCACTGTGGAACTGCAATGAAAGGTTATAGATCTTCATTACTCAAGTACAGATGATCATTACAGAACTCTAAAGCACTGAATGTTTTGGTGTGTAACATTTTTTAAGGTGATTATCTTAGACAGTGTTTACCTTATGTGCATAGTACATATAATAAATGGAAGATTTTGACAAATCACTATAAATCAATTCTTAAACAGTCATGTTCTGTAGTGTAGGTGGCAAGTTGATTTTATTGGTTCATACTCAATATTTGGAATGGTAGATATTTTTAAAATACAGTGTTTCTGTTGTTAGTTAACATTCTTAATTATTCTTCTCTACTTGGATTTTCTAGCTATAGTTAGATTCAAAGAATTCAGTTTCACCATCTATTCACATCCTGTACATTACTTTGATTGACACAAATACAGATCACAGTTCTGATCTAAGAAATGAATGGATTATTCATTAACCTGACAAAGAGATTGGCACTGTTTGATCTTTTCCATGTAACAGATTGTGGCCTGGAGAGGTGACCAGTGTAGTCAAACTTAGCCATTATAAAGCTCATTGAAATCAGGTGGCAGACGTTCAGAAAGGCTATTTAGTAAAACTGTAGATTTAAATTAAATTCAGAGAGTTTGATATTACTTACTGTTCTTTTTTATACCTCACTGGCTTCTCCATTGTATGTTTGTTACAGTCTTCTCTTATTTTAGTTGCTTCTAATGTTTCTGTTATTCATGCTTAATAATTAATGCTATGCTGCTGCTGTTGCTGCTGCTGCTAAGTTGCTTCAGTCATGTCCGACTCGGTGCGACCCCATAGACGGCAGCCCACCAGGCTCCCCTATCCCTGGGATTCTCCAGGCAAGAACACTGGAGTGGGGTGCCATTTCCTTCTCCAATAATTAATTAATATTTAGTAATTATCATTTATAGAGTTCCTTTCAGGGTATTTAAATATCTGGAAGATAAAATACTAGTATAATGTGACATTAAAATTTACGTGAAATCCAATTCTACAATTACTAGTTTAAGTTAAGGATATTTTTTTCAGATTAATTCTTCATGGCACATATACAATTCTTTATCCTTTATATGTTCTGTTGATTTTTATATTCTATTTAATACTTAAAATTTTAAGAACATATTTGCAAAGGATTCAGCTAATATAAGTTGAGTCTATATTACATGATAATACTGTACAAAAAGCTAGGGAAACACAAACATGAAATCAGATAAATTATGATGCACAAAGGTGAGTAATCAGTCAAAAATATGATGAAAATACTGTAGGAACACAGAATTAACTATGAACTTTCCCTTGGAAGACAGTAACAGAGAAGCAGTTGTTGAAGAACTTCCAGGTAAAAAGAGCAGCATAAAATTAAGGTAATTCTAGAAAGAGAATACTATGTGCAAAACATTAAGATGAATGGAGATCTCTGACTGGTGAGCAGAGAGTAATTTATCCTGATGTCGGAGGACAGTATCAGCTCACTGGGAATGGCAGAGCCTTCCCAGAAGGCTGCAAAAGCACCTGTGAATACTACTGCTTGTCTTGCTACCAATAGCGTTTAAATTAAAATTCCTTTTCTTATCTCTGTATAGGGCTATGTTTGAGTCTTGACATGGGTAAGCAAGCATTCTAATACATAAGTCTTAGAAAAATTGTATTTTACTGTGATACTCTCAAAGGATACTTTTATAAGAAAAAATGTTCTTAGGGCACATCTGGTTGGAATATGGCATGTAGGAGTAGTTTCTTAAATTTTATCCACAGAAGATATGCTCAATGTGATTGTGATGGTATTCTGCTCAGGCAGGCTGGGGTCTTGCCCGGTTGTAAGAATCCTCAGGTGGTGCAGAGAAAGGCTTTTATATCTTTAAGATATAAGAGGTATCCAGAATAGGTATCTTATATATGAAAGTGCCTTTTGCAAGCCATGCCAGCTCTATCTCAGAACTATGTCCTTTGAAGAATTTCTTACCCTGTCACCAGGGAATCAAACACAATTGTTCTTTCTTGGTGATAAGGTGGCCATTAACAGTTTACACGTACATTCTACCAGCCTAGAAATTCCTGTAGAAGGAAAACATCTTTCCATATGGTTCTAACTGAAAAGTGGGAGGAGGTCCCTGATTGGGTTGATCATTAGTGGGATTAATTCACTCCTGCGGTCTGGGTTGAAAGAGCAAGCTCAGTGCATGCAAATCTCAACACATGGCATAGAACCACTAGAGGAAGAGAAACTTGAAATGATAAGGGGTGTGTGTGTGTGTTTCAGATGGCGGTGAGTTGGAGGGGTATAGGTCATGACCATAAAAAGGCAGATGCCCACAATATTTGTTTTGGCTATTTTACTGCTTCATTGTTGGTAGATTTGATTTTTAACTGTTTTAAAATGCATTTAAATTGATTCTAAGAGCAAAATCTGTGTAATGAAACAGATTAAGATTTCTTTTCACCGTGTGTTATTTCCATTAAAAAAAATGGAATAATACATGCTTGTTCTACTGCTAAGTCACTTCAGTCATGTCCGACTCTGTGCAACCCCATAGACCGCAGCCCACCAGGCTCCCCCGTCCCTGGGATTCTCCAGGCAGGAACACTGGAGTGGGTTGCCATTTCCTTCTCCATGCTTGTTCTACTAAGAACAGTTTTTTTTTTTTTTTTTTCTTTTTTAAATCTCTCTCTCTTTTTTTTTTTTTAATCACAGGTCTAATTGTGTGGAGCAAAATAAATTTATCAGGCAGGCATTAAACCACTCTTCACAATTCTGTGAGTAAGTTTGACTAATTATCTAATGCTTTTTAAACTGTCTGAATTAGAGAGAACTTTGCTTCAGTTTTTTTCTTTACCCGTCTGCTGCTGTATGCTAATATTAATTAGATATTTGTCATGAAATTAATATAGAGTAAAGAAAATAAACTACATGCATAAGAGGTAGAAATGTCATTGCTTTCCCACGTATTTTGTTTTTCATTTCCCATGTATTTTGTTTTTTATTTAAGAATATTATTCTTAGGAAAGTGGCTGTGCAGAAATGGGGAGGCTTTTACTCAAAAATTTTAAAGATTTAATGATTTAAGTAAATCATCATTAATCTTGTTAATGAATTTTTTGCACTTTAAATGGTAATTGACAATGTTTTTAGCTCTATGATATTTTTATAGTTTGCCTGTTTTTAACCTTGATTTCATTTTCCATTCTAAAATCTAGAGTGTACTATTTATACAATTACTTTCTCAGTTTAACTAGAGTATTAGGGTCCCCTGAACTTTGAGTGGCATGTGTAAACTGTGCAGTTTGAATTTTAGCATCTTACATTTTAATAATGTGAGCTTTTACAGTTTTTTCTATAACTCATAAATCCTAATCAGGAGGCATTGTCAAGGAAAAACTAAAATCTGGTTTCTGCATGTGAACTGAGTCAATAAATGATTAATTACATTGCTGTTTTTGTTTACATACTTAGTAGACTTTTCTTTTTTGCTGTATGGTGCCTTGTTAGAATTTTCCATTTAAAGTGTAAATAATTATGCTAATAAATTTAATACAAATTTCATAAAAATATAAGCAATGAAACTAATCTCCTTCCTATGTGTATATATATATATATATACGTATATATATAAGATATTTTTTTAAGAAATAGATGTCTGTTTCTTCCTTTTCTTTTTGGCAATGCACTTAGCACATACGATATATATGTTGGCCCTTCAGTGATATCAAAATCAAATTATGTCTTTGTTTTTGTTGGTAAACCCTATGGGTGTTTATAACTAGTGCATTAGGTCACTAGAGAGGTTCCACTGCCCCCAGTGCAGCTCATAAAAAATAATTAAATATTTTTAACGAAAGTGTTTCTAAAGTAAAGAAGTAAAAGTGGCAATCAACTATTCTTATTCTAAAAATAATTGAATACTAAAAGCTGAACAGCATACATTTTCCAGACTCCATTTAGACCTACTTATTATTGAATTTTCTCTGCTTTGTTGTAACGTAATTGTTGAGCAAGTTTAGCAAAGTCTGGCTGACTTTCATCTTAAGTAAAAAGGTGGAAAAGGTAAAAGAAAAATAAAGGGCATCTTATCTTAAAAAAACAATCCCCATTAAAATAGTTTTCTTTTTCAGGCCTCTGTTGCAACAGGATAGGAGAGAGTCTCAAGTTCTTTTTACTTGGAATTTGATATTAAGATGTTACCAGTGTTTAAAATAGCATAAGATAGATTTAGGATCTTGGTGAGTATCTGGCAAAGTGAACAGTATAAGCATTGACTACTCACCACAGTGTTGTGACCTAGGAAGCCTTAATGTCCTCTCTGAGCTGGCCTAGAAGTACCTTGTTAGTCAAGAAGTATTCTATATAATTCTTTGATAGGAGACAATCATTAGCTATTCACACCTTCATTAAAGTAGATAGAAGACTTAAGAATTTTTGTTGCTGCTCTTTAGGCAAAGAAGTTTGGGCAAAAAAAAAATTTGACTCCTTTGGTTATCCAGAGGCAGGCAGAAGCCTTTCTCTGAGTTATGATATTTTAGAAAACTAGGTGATTTGAGTTGGTAAATTAACCTTAGTGCATCACTCTTGAACAGTTTCAAAAATGCTATCTTTGATACTCAGCCACCTGGCCAGTCAATTTATCATTTTAAGTTCACAGATCCCTTAGCTGGTGGTCTAATGGAATAAACTTGCTTTATAGGACATTCGTTTTAATAGAGGTCATTAACTTCATTGCATAGGTACACTTCAGAGACTGAAAAGTGCTAACATTGCATCTTCAGTATCTATTTTACAAATAGCAGTTAAGGACATTATTAGATCTTGGGTTGTCTCTTATGTGGCTGTCATCTTTCTCACATGGCCTCTCATCTTCTACATTTGTTCCGGTCCAAAAAAAAAAAAAAAAAAAAGTGCTTTTTGAATATACATAAAAAATATCATGATACATCAGGTCACAACTTCAAAGTCCTTCCTATTACATTTAGAATAGAATTCAACCTCCTTACCTTGGTTTTGTATGGTATATGGTTGACAACAAATTATCCTTTAAAAATTAGCTCATGGAATTCACTTATTCTTGAGGCTCCAGCAACATCTGACTTCTTTTAATTTCTCTAACCTGCAGGCTCTCCCTGATCAGATCTATTCACATAATATTCTCTGTCAATGTGATTTTCCTAAGTGTTCACACGACTGAGTTCTCATCCTCAGGTTTCAGTTTGTCACCTATTCAGAGGTATTTTGGGTCTGATTGAGTACCTGACTACTTAATCAGTAATAGGTAGCTTTCTCCCTAGAGTTAGCTTCCATCATGGTACTCTTGATAATGGACAATCCTGACTTGGAAGGGAGTCAAACTTACAGATTTTTAATTGGAGCCACACAGCCAGTCTCAGGACTTACTGAAGCTCAGATGGAGGGGAAAGAATTGAGTGAGAAGCAAACTGACAGGAAAAGAACAAATTTATAAGCATAGGATGCCTGTGAGAGATACAAGCAGGCAGACAAGGGAGTGCAGCCCTGAGAACAAAGAGGGCTACATTTTTCAAATCAAAGAACACCTTCTTCCTCATTTTGGGTAGACATCAAAGCTTACATCATTAGTTCCTCCTTTGATCCCATATGGTTTAACTGGGACTGGCATCAGTTCACTTAAGTTCAGTGGCTCAGTTGTGTTCGACTCTTTGTAACGCCATGGACTACAGCACACCAGGCTTCCCTGTCCATCACCAACTCCTGAAGTTTATCCAAACTCATGTCCATTGAGTTGGTGATGCCATCCAACCATCTCATCCTCTGTTATCCCCTTCTCCTCCTGTCCGCAATCCCTCCCAGCATCAGGGTCTTTTCAAATGAGTCATCTCTTTGCATCAGGTGGTCAAAGTATTGGAGTTTCAGCTTCAACATCAGTCCTTCCAATGAACACCCAGGACTAATCACCTTTAGGATGGACTGGTTGTATCTTCTTGCAGTAAAGGGACTCTCAAAAGTCTTCTCCAACACCACAGTTCAAAAGCATCAATTCTTCGGTGCTCAGCTTTCTTTATAGTTCAACTCTCACATCCATACATGACTACTGGAAAAACCATAGCTTAGACTAGACAGACCTTTGTTGGCAAAGTAATGTCTCTGATTTTTAATATGCTGTCTAGGTTAGTCAGCTTCATGACCAAGATAATTGCGATGGTGTGATCACTCACCTAGACCCAGACATCCTGGAATATGAAGTCAAGTAGGCCTTAGGAAGCATCACTACAAAAAAGCTAGTGGAGGTGATGGAATTCCAGTTGAGCTATTTCAAATCCTGGAAGATGATGCTGTGAGAGTGATGCACTCAATATGCCAGCAAATTTGGAAAACTCAGCAGTGGCCACTGGACTGGAAAAGGTCAGTTTTCATTCCAGTCCCAAAGAAAGGCAATGCCAAAGAATGCTCAAACTACCGCACAATTGCACTCATCTCACACACTAGTAAAGTAATGCTCAAAATTCTCCAAGCCAGGCTTCAGCAATACGTGAATCATGAACTTTCAGATGTTCAAGCTGGTTTTAGAAAAGGCAGAGGAACCAGAGATCAAATGGCCAACAAGCGCTGGATCATGGAAAAAGCAAAAGAGTTCCAGAAAAACATCTATTTCTGCTTTTTTTGACTATGCCAAAGCCTTTGACTGTGTGGAACACAGTAAACTGTGAAAAATTCTTCAAGAGATGGGAATACCAGACCACCTGGCCTGTCTCTTGAGAAATCTATATGCAGGTCAGGCAGCAACAGGTAGAACTGGACATGGAACAACAGACTGGTTCCAAATAGGAACAGGAGTACATCAAGGCTGTATATTGTCACCCTGCTTATTTAACTTCTATGCAGAGTACATCATGAGAAACGCTGGGCTGGAAGAAGCACAAGCTGGAATCAAGATTGCCAGGAGAATTATCAATAACCTCAGATATGCAGATGATACCACCCTTATGGCAGAAAGTGAAAGGAATAAAAAGCCTCTTGATGAAAGTGAAAGAGGAGAGTGAAAAAGTTGTCTTAAAGCTCCACATTCAGAAAACGAAGATCATGGCATCCGGTCCCATCACTTCATGGGAAATAGATGGGAAAATAGTGGAAACAGTGTCAGACTTTATTTTTGGGGGTTCCAAAATCACTGCAGATGGTGATTGCAGCCATGAAATTAAAAGACGCTTACTCCTTGGAAGGAAAGTTATGACCAGCCTAGATAGCATATTGAAAAGCAGAGACATTATTTTGCCAACAAAGGTCCATCTAGTCAAGGCTATGGTGTTTCCAATGCTCATGTATGGATGTGAAAGTTGGACTGTGAAGAAAGCTGAGCGCTGAAGAATTGATGCTTTTGAACTGTGGTGTTGGAGAAGACTCTTGAGAGTCCCTTGGACTGCAAGGAGATCCAACCAGTCCATTCTAAATGAGGTCAGTCCTGTGTGTTCTTTGGAAGGACTGATGCTAAAGCTGAAACTCCATTTTGGCCACCTCATATGAAGAGTTGACTCATTTGAAAAGACTCTGATGCTAGGAGGGACTGGGGGCAGGAGGAGAAGGGGACAACAGAGGATGAGATGGCTGGATGGTATCACCGACTCGATGGGAGTCTGAGTGAACTCTGGGAGTTGGTGATGGACAGGAAGGCCTGGCTGCTGCAATTCATGGGGTTGCAAAGAGTCGGACACGACTGAGTGACTGAACTGAACTGAACTAGATTAGTCAAAACTTTCCTTCCAGGGAGTAAGCATCTTAATTTCATGGTTGCAATCACCATCTGCAGTGATTTTGGAGCCCCTAAAAATAAAGTCAGCCACTGTTTCCACTGTATCCCCATCTATTTGCCATGAAGTGATGGGACCGGATGCCATGATGTTCGTTTTCTGAATGTTGAGTTTTAAGCCAACTTTTTCACTCTCCTCTTTTACTTTCATCAAGAGGCCCTTTAGTTCTTCTTCACTTTCTGCCATAAGGGTGGTCTCATCTGCATGTATGAGGTTATTGATATTTCTCCCAGCAATCTTGATTCCAGCTTGTGCTTTATCCAGCCCAGCGTTTCTCATGATGTACTGTGCATAAAGTTGAATAAGCAGGATGACAGTATACAGCTTTGACGTACTCCTTTCCTGATTTGGAAGCAGTCTGTTGTTCCATGTCCAGTTCTCACTGTTGCTTCCTGACCTGCATACAAATTTCTCAAGGGGAAGGTCAGGTGGTCTGGTATTCCCATTTCTTTCAGAATTTTCCACAGTTTGTTGTGATCCACACAGTCAAAGGCTTTGGATACTCAGTGAAGCAGAAATAGATGTTTTTCTGGAATTCTCTTGCCTTTTCAATGATACAGCAAGACTGGCATGGCCCTGTTTAATTCATAGGTATATTAGCCTAAGGGTGATAATATACTAAAATATCCTAAACATAAAATAAAAATTCATCTCTGGTATCAGTCTAATATCCCCTTTCACCTTGTTTCTTTCCCCTTTACCTATATTCCTATCTTGGCTACATGTAGGAGTGCAGTTTTCAAGGTCTGTTATTTTATAAATCTCCCAGGCTGAATGCAGGTCTTATATTCATTTTCCTGCAATAACGACATAAAAAGTCTGTTTAGGTTCAAAATGTTCTGATTGTTGCTTAGCTGCTACATGTTCTTGGCGTTTTCTGGTTGGTGTGTAGCTTATGGTAAATTCCCCAAGTTCCTCTCTATCTTACCTTAGTGGGATTTCTAGCTGTGTAACTATCTTATTGTATTCTTGTCACTCTAGGATTTTTCTTCATAACATTAGTCATAAGTTATAATTAGGATTTTAGTTACTTATATATGTCATGACTCTCTTGCTGAATTTCAGCATCTTGAGGGCAGACTCCATATACATCTGTTTTGGTCCCTGATATGTCACAGAATCGTGGGTCAAAAATATGTTTTGAGAACTGATTACTGGCTGGATCTCTCTCTCTCCTTTTCATTCCCTCCTTTTATCCTCCTGGCCACCTCTGTCTTCTTCCTCCCTCTTCTCTTCTCTGTATAACTCTGTGAACATCTCTGTGTGGTCCAGTTGTAAGTGCACCTAAGGAAGTGTTTACTGATTAGCCTGCTCTCTCCTCTATTGATTCCACCTCATCTCATTTGGGTCACCTCTAACTCCCTCCTCCCTCTTCTCTTCTCCATGTAACTCTGTGAACCTGTCTGGGTGTCCCTCACTGTGGAGAAACTTTTCATCTTTAACCTAGATGTTTTATCAATGGTGCTGTATAGAAGGAGAAGTTTTGAGACTACTGTAAAATAAGACTGAAAACCGGAAGCAGGAGGCTTTAGTCCAAACCCTGACTCCAGGGAACTCCTGATTCCAGGGAACATTAATTAACAGGAGCTCATCAAACCCCTTCATACCTACACTGACTGAAACCAAGCACCACCCAAGGGCCAACAAGTTCCAGAGCAAGACATACCATGCAAATTCTCCAGCAACACAGGAACACAGCCCTGAGCTCCAATATACAGGCTGCCCAAAGTTATTCCAAAACCATAGACATCTCATAACTCATTACTGGACACTTCATTGCACTCCAGAGAGAAGAAATCCAGCTCCACCCACCAGAACACCGACACAAGCTTCCCTAACCAAGAAACCTTGACAAGTCACCTGTACAAACCAACCCACAGGGAGGAAACTCCACAATAAAGAGAACTCCACAAACTGCCAGAATACAGAAAGGCCACCCCAAACTCAGCAATATAAATAAGATGAAGAGACAGAGGAATACCCAGCATGTAAAGGAACAGGGTAAATGCCCACCAAACCAAACAAAAGAGGAAAAGATAGGGAATCTACCTGATAAAGAATTCTGAGTAATGATAGTGAAAATGATCCAAAATCTTGAAATCAAAATGGAAGCACAGAAAATTGCCTGGAACAAGGATTGAGAAGATGCAAGAAAGGTTTAACAAGGACCTAGAAGAAATAAAAAAGAGTCAATATATAATGAATAATGCAATAAATGAGATCAAAAACACTCTGGAGGCAACAAATAGTAGAATAACAGAGGCAGAAGATAGGATTAGTGAATTAGAAGATAGAATGGTAGAAATAAATGAATCAGAGAAGAAAAAAGAAAAACAAATTAAAAGAAATGAGGACAATCTCAGAGACCTCCAGGACAATATTAAACGCTGCAACATTCGAATTGTAGGAGTCACAGAAGAAGAAGACAAAAAGAAAGACCATGAGAAAACACTTGAGGAGATAATAGTTGAAAACTTCCCTAAAATGGGGAAGGAAATAATCACACAAGTCCAAGAAACCCAGAGAGTCCCAAACAGGATAAACCCAAGGCGAAACACCCCAAGACACATATTAATCAAATTAACAAAGATCAAACACAAAGAACAAATATTAAAAGCAGCAAGGGAAAAACAACAAATATCACACAAGGGAATTCCCATAAGGATAACAGCTGATATTTCAATAGAAACTCTTCAGGTCAGGAGGGAATGGCAAGACATACTTAAAGTGATGAAAGAAAATAACCTACAGCCCAGATTACTGTACCCAGCAAGGATCTGCTTCAAATATGAAGGAGAAATCAAAAGCTTTACAGACAAGGAAAAGCTGAGAGGATTCAGCACCACCAAACCAGCTCTCCAACAAATACTAAAGGATATTCTCTAGACAGGAGACACAAAAAGGGTGTATAAACTCGAATCCAAAACAATAAAGTAAATGGCAATGGGATCATACTTATCGATAATTACCTTAAACGTAAATGGGTTGAATGCCCCAACCAAAAGACAAAGACTGGCTGAATGGATAAAAAAACAAGACCTCTATATATGTTGTCTACAAGAAACCCACCTCAAAACAGGGGACACATACAGACTGAAAGTAAAGGGCTAGAAAAAGATGTTCCATGCAAATAGAGACCAAAAGAAAGCAGGAGTAGCAATACTCATGTCAGATAAAATAGACTTTAAAACAAAGGCTGTGAAAAGAGACAAAGAAGGTCACTACATAATGATCAAAGGATCAATCCAAGAGGAAGATATAGCAATTATAAATATATATGCACCCAACATAGGAGCATCATAATATGTAAGACAAATACTAACAAGTATGAAAGGGGAAATTAACAATAACACAATAATAGTGGGAGACTTTAATAACCCACTCACACCTATGGCTAGATCAACTAAACAGAAAATTAACAAGGAAACACAAACTTTAAATGATACAATAGACCACTTAGACCTAATTGATATCTATAGGACATTTCACCCCAAAACAATGAATTTCACCTTTTTCTCAAGTGCACACGGAACCTTCTCCAGGATAGATCACATCCTGGGCCATAAATCTAGCCTTGGTAAATTCAAAAAAATAGAAATCATTGCAAGCATCTTTTCTGACCACAATGCAATAAGATTAGATCTCAATTACAGGAGAAAAACTATTAAAAATTCCAACATATGGAGGCTGAACAATGCGCTGCTGAATAACCAACAAATCACAGAAGAAATCAAAAAAGAAATCAATATTTGCATAGAAACAAATGAAAATGAAAACATAACAACCCAAAACCTTTGGGACACTGTAAAAGCAGTCCTAAGGGGAAAATTCATAGCAATAGAGGCATACCTCAAGAAACAAGAAAAAAGTCAAATATATAACCTAACTCTACACCTAAAGCAACTAGAAAAGGAAGAAATGAAGAACCGCAGGGTTAGTAGAAGGAAAGAAATCTTAAAAATTAGGGCAGAAATAAATGCAAAAGAAACAAAAGAGACCATAGCAGCAAAAATCAACAAAGCCAAAAGCTGGTTCTTTAAAAGGATAAATAAAATTGACAAACCATTAGCCAGACTCATCAAGAAACAAAGGGAGAAAAATCAAATCAATAAAATTAGAAATGAAAATGGAGAGATCACAACAGACAACACAGAAATACAAAGGATCATAAGAGACTACTATCAGCAATTATATGCCAATAAAATGGACAACGTGGAAGAAATGGACAAATTCTTAGAAAAGTACAACTTTCTAAAACTGGACAAAGAAAAAATAGAAAATCTTAACAGAATCATCACATGCATGGCAATTGAAACTGTAATCAGAAATTTTCCAGCAAACAAAAGTCCAGGTCCAGACGGCTTCACAGCTGAATTCTACCAAAAATTTAGAGAAGAGCTAACACCTATCCTATTCAAACTCTTCCAGAAAATTGCAGAGGAAGGTAAACTACAAACTCATTCTATGAGGCCACCATCACCCTAATACCAAAACCTGACAAAGATGCCACAAAAAAAGAAAACTACAGGCCAATATCACTGATGAACATAGATGCAAAAATCCTTAACAAAATTCTAGCAATCCAATTCCAACAACACATTAAAAAGATCATACACCATGATCAAGTGGGCTTTATCCCAGGGATGCAAGGATTCTTCAATATCTGCAAATCAATGTTATACACCACATTAACAAATTGAAAAATAAAAACCATATGATTATCTCAATAGATGCAGAGAAAGCCTTTGACAAAATTCAACATCCATTTATGATAAAAACTCTCCAGAAAGCAGGAATAGAAGGAACATACCTCAACATAATAAAAGCTATATATGACAAACCCACAGCAAACATTATGCTCAATGGTGAAAAATTGAAAGCATTTCCTCTAAAGTCAGGAACAAGACAAGGGTGCCCACTGTCACCATTACTATTCAACGTAGTTTTGGAAGTTTTGGCCACAGCAATCGGAGCAGAAAAAGAAATAAAAGGAATCCAAATTGGAAAAGAAGAAGTAAAACTCTCTCTGTTTGCAGATGACATGATCCTCTACATAGAAAACCCTAAAGACTCCACCAGAAAATTACTAGAACTAATCAATGAATATAGTAAAGTTGCAAGATATAAAATCAACACTCAGAAATCCCTTGCATTCCTATACACTAATAATGAGAAAATAGAGAAATTAAGGAAACAATTCCATTCACCATTGCAACGAAAAGAATAAAATACTTAGGAATATATCTACCTAAAGAAACTAAAGACCTATATATAGAAAACTATAAAACACTGGTGAAAGAAATCAAAGAGGACACTAATAGATGGAGAAATATACCATGTTCATGGATTGGAAGAATTGATATAGTGAAAATGAGTATACTACCCAAAGCAATCTATAGATTCAATGCAATCCCTATCAAGCTACCAACAGTATTCTTCACAGAGCCAGAACAAATAATTTCACAATTTGTATGGAAATACAAAAAACCTCAAATAGCCAAACAATCTTGAGAAAGAAGAATGGAACTGGAGGAATCTACCTGCCTGACTTCAGGCTCTACTACAAAGCCAAAGTCATCAAGACAGTATGGTACTGGCACAAAGACAAAAATATAGATCAATGGAACAAAATAGAAAGCCCAGAGATAAACCCACGCACCTATGGACACCTTATCTCTGACAAAGGAGGCAAGAATATACAATGGAGGAAAGACAATCTCTTTAACAAGTGGTGCTGGGAAAACTGGTCAAACACTTGTAAAATAATGAAACTAGAACCCTTTATAACACCATACACAAAAATAAACTCAAAATGGATTAAAGATCTAAACATAAGACCAGAAACTATAAAACTCCTAGAGGAGAACATAGGGAAAATACTCTCCGACATACATCACAGCAGGATCCTCTATGAGCCACCTACCAGAATATTGGAAAGAAAGCAAAAATAAACAAATGGGACATAATTAAACTTAAAAGCTTCTGCACAACAAAGGAAACTATAAGCAAGGTGAAAAGACAGCCTTCAGAATGGGAGAAAATAATAGCAAATGAAGCAACTGACAAACAACTAATCTCAAAAATATACAAGCAACTCCTACAGCTCAATTCAAGAAAAATAAATGACCCAATAAAAAAATGGGCCAAAGAACTAAATAGACATTTCTCCAAAGAAGACATATAGATGGCTAACAAACACATGAAAAGATTTTCAACATCACTCATTATCAGAGAAATGCAAATCAAAACCACAATGAGCTACCATTTCACGCCAGTCAGAATGGCTGCAATTCAAAATGTCTACAAGCAATAAATGCTGGAGAGGGTGTGGATAAAAGGGAACCCTCTTATACTGTTGGTGGGAATGCAAACTAGTACAGCCACTATAGAGAACAGTGTGGAGATTCCTTAAAAAACTGGAAATAGAACTGCCTTATGATCCAGCAATCCCACTGCTGGGCATACATACTGAGGAAACCAGAAGGGAAAGAGACACGTGTACCCCAGTGTTCATCGCAGCACTGTTTATAATAGCCAGGTCATGGAAGCAACCTAGATATCCATCAGCAGATGAATGGATAAGAAAGCAGTGGTACATATGCACAATGGAGTATTACTCAGCTATTAAAAAGAATACATTTGAATCAGTTCTAATAAGGTGGATGAAACTGGAGCCTATTATACGGAGTGAAGTAAGCTAGAAAGAAAAATACCAATACAGTATACTAACGCATATATATTGAATTTAGAAAGATGGTAACAATAACCCTGTATATGAGACAATAAAAGAGACACAGATGTATAGAACAGTCTTTTGGACTCTTTGGGAGAGGGCGAGGGTGGGATGATTTGGGAGAATGGCACTGAAACATGTATAATATCATATATGAAATGAGTCGCCAGTCCAGGTTTGAAGCACGATACAGGAAGCTTGGGGCTGGTGCACTGGGACGACCCAGAGGGATGGTACAGGGAGGGAAGAAGGAGGAGGGTTCAGGATGGGGAACACATGTATACCTGTGGCGGATTCATGTTGATATATGGCAAAACCAATACAATATTGTAAAGTTAAAAAAAATGAAAAAAATTTTTTGAATATATACTGTTTCATACCAAGTTTTATAAACTTATGTCTTCATACAGACCCTCTGAGAGCCTTCAAGATTTAACTTGTAGCTTCCTATATTTTTCTGAATTTGGAAGCCCCTTTTGATGGAGCATCTCAAGGGATTAGTGCTAATTTACACATTTTTTTTTTTCCTGACTGGAGATGATTCCTCAAGTGATCATTTAGGTGTCTGATGAACACATTTTAATTTTAAGAATATAATTCATCCCACTAGGTAATTAGTATTTTTTGCATTAATGGTGTTTTGAGAAAATATAGTCTCAAAGAAGAAACTAACATGATATTTGTCCCCTGGGGATATGCTATTAATGAGAAATCAGGAAATATTCCTATAAATAACTAAAAATACCAGATCCTGTTACTTAGAAATATAATAATTTACTAGAGAGAATTAATGAGCAAACTAAATTTATTCTCTTATATAGGGTGTTGAGTCATGAAATAGAGTCATCATGAACAAAAAGTATTTGCATATTTAGTCTCAGTATTGCTTATAGGCTTGGGTTTTTTGTTTCTGGTTTATTTAGCATTAAGTTACATGTATATGTGTGTCTCTGTGTGTTTTCTCAGGCAAGCTATCTTATGCTTAGGAAATGATATCACAGTACTTATGCATGAAGAGTAACTGATGGCTTTGTTGTTGTTCTGTCTCTCAGTCATGTCTGACTCTTTGCAACCCCATGAACTGCAGCAGCCAGACTTTCCTGTCCTTCACTATCTCCTGGAGTTTGCTCAAACTCATGTCCATTGAGTCGTTCTTGCTTTCCAACCACCTCATCTTCTGTCTCCCCCTTCTCCTCCTGCCGTCAATCTATCCCATCATAAGAGTCTTTTCCAATGAGTGGGCTCTTTGCATCAGGTGACCAAAGTATTGGAGTTCAGCATTAGTCTTCCCAATAAATAAGGATTGATTTCCTTTAAGATTGACTGGTCTGATCTCCTTGCTGTCCAAGGAACTCTCAAAGAGTCTTCTACAACCACAACTTGAAGGTATCAATTCTTTACCACTCAGCCTTCTTTATGGTACAACTCTCACATCTGTACATGACTACTGGAAAAGCAATAGCTTTGACTATAAGGACCTTTGTCACTAAAGTGATTTCTCTGCATTTTAGTATGGTGTATAGGTGGTTTGTCATAGCTTTTTTCCCCAAGGAGCAAGTGTCTTTTAATTTCATGGCTGCAGTGACCATCAACAGTGATTCTGAAGATTAAGAAAATAAAGTCTGTCACTGTTTCTATTTTTTCCTCTTCTATTTGCCATGAAGTGATGGGACCAGATCCCATGTTCTTCATTTTTTGAATGCTGAGTTTTAAGCCAGCTTTTTCACTTTCCTCTTTCACCTTCTTCAAGAAGCTCTTGCAGTTCCTCTTTGCTTTCTGCCATTAAGGAGATGTCATCTGCATATCTGAAGTTATTGATACTTCTCTCGACAATCTTGATTCCAGCTTGTGAATCATCTAGGCTGGCATTTCACATGATGTATTCTGCATAGAAGTTAAATAAGCAGGGTCGCAATATACAGCCTTGACATACTCCTTTCCCTATTTGGAACCAGTGTGTTGTTCCATGTATGGTTCTGTTGCTTCTTGACCTGCATACAGCTTTCTTAGGAGACAGGTAAGGTGGTCTGGTATTCCCATCTCTTTAAGAATTTTCCACAGTTTGTTGTCATGCACACAAAGTTTTTAGCATAGTCAATGAGGCAGAAGTATGTTTTTTTCTGGAATTCTCTTGTGTTATCTATGAGCTGATGGATTTTTGCAACTTGATCCCTGGTTCCTCTGCCTTTTCTAAACATAGCTTGTTCGTCTGAAGTTCTTGTTTTATGTACTGTTGAAGCCTAGCTTGAAGGACTTTGTGCATTACATTGCTAGCATGGGAGGGGAGTGCAATTGTGTGGCAGTTTGAGTATTCTTTGGCATTATGTTTCTTTGGGATTGGAATGAAAACTGATCTTTTCCTGTGGCCAGTGCTATTTTCCAAATTTGCTGGCGTATTGAGTGCAGCACTTTCACAGCACCATCTTTTAGGATTTGAAATAGCTCAGCTGCAATTCCATCACTTCCACTAGCTTTGTTCATAAGGCCTTACTTGACTTCACACTCCAGAATATATGGCCCTACATGATTGACCACACCAGGGTGGTTATCTGGGTCATTAAGATCTTTTTTGTGTAGATCTTCTGTGTATTCTTGCCACCTCTTCTTAATATCTTCTGCTTCTGTTAGGTCCATATTGTTTTTGTCCTTTATTGTGCCCGTTTTTTGGGCACAATATTCCCTTGGTATCTCTACGTTTTTTGAAGAAATCTCTAGTGTTTCTCATTCTATTGTTTTCCTCTATTTCTTTCATCATTCGTTTAAGAAGGTTTTCTTATCTCTCCTTGCTATTTTTTCAAACTCTGCATTCATATGGGTATATCTTTCCTTTTTTCCTTTGCCTTTTACTTCTTTTATTTTCTTAGCTATTTGTAAGGCCTCCTCAGATAACCTTTTTGCCTTTTGTATTTCTTTTTCTTAGGAATGGTTTTAATCACCACCTCCTGTACAATGTCATGAACCTCCCTCCATAGTTCTTCAGGCACTCTCTCTATCAGATCTTAGCCCTTGTGTCTATTTGTCACTTCCACTGTATAATCATAAGGGATTTGATTTAGGTCATACCTGAATGGCCTAGTGGTTTTCCTCTACTTTCTTCAATTTCTTCTACTTTCTTTAAGTCTGAATAAGGCAATAAGGATTTCATAATCTGAGCCATTGTCAGCTCCCAGTCTTGTTTTTATAACTCCATCTTTGACTGCGAAGAACATAATCAGTCTGATTTCGGTGTTGGCCATCTGGTGATGTCCATGTGTAGAGTCTTCTCTTGTGTTGTTGAAGAGGGTTTTTGCTATGACCAGTGTGTTCTCTTGGAAAAGATTATTAGCCTTTGTCCTGCTTCATTTTGTAGTCCAAGGCAAATCTTGCCTGTTACTTCAGGTATTTCTTGACTTCCTCTTTTTGCATTCTATTCCCCTATGATGAAAAGGACTTTTTTTTTTTTTTGGTGTTAGTTCTAGAAGGTCTTGTAGGTCTGTTTGGAATGGGTATATCTATTTATGTTTCTCATATAAGGGATTAAAATTGAGAAATATATTTATTTAAACATAATTGTGAACAAAATAGCAATTTTTTGATAAAATTTTCTAAAAAAAAGAAACATTATTTTATATTATCCCAAGCCTATTTAATGTCTTATTTTAAAAGAAAGATATTTTTATATATGTTTCTATTCCATTTGTTGCAAAATGTTGATTTAGTTAAAGTATATGAAGAATAAGAGTGGAAAATGCAAATAACATCTTATTATGAATATAGTTTGACTTCCTAGACTACCTGTCTTAGGTACTGTATATTGTACAAATATACAACACTTTGTATAACCATTGTTCTAATAAGTATTATGTGGGGTAGTTGCTGCTTGTGTGATTATAAACACTATTTCTACAAACATTGTTTTCATGCCTAGTGGTACATGTTAGCCAGAGTTTCTCTGAAGTATATACCAAGGTGTGAAAATATTGGGTTGCATAACATGTACAGTTACCAATGGAATGTCAAACTGTTTTCCAAGTTGGTTTTCTACATTCATACTTATATTAACAGGCAATGGATATTCCCAACCCTCTATATTCTAATTTATAAATTTCATTGATTCTAATCAACAAAATTAATCAGCCAATTTTTCTTTTATGGTGGGTATAAAATGTTATCTCATTGTAATGTTAGCTTGTAGTCCTCTTATTATTAACAGAGTTGTGCATTTTTTCATGTTTCATGGACTATTTGTGCTTCCTCTTTAATATGCTTATTAAATCCAGTAAAGAGTTCTTTATAAATTTTAATATATAAAACTTTAATAGTTTTATCAGTGTATATGTTACAAATACCTTACTTAAGTTTGTGACTTGTATGTATGCTACCTATGCATTAACTGACATCTCTAATTGTATTATAGTAAGCTGTTAATAATTTCTTTATTGTTTGTATCTTTTCTTAGTTAAAAATGTCTTTTCTACTCCAAAGTCTCAAAGATAGTTTCCAAAATTTTTTCCTTGAAATTTTGGTTTAGGCTTTCATATTTAAATTTTTAGTATTCCTGAAATTGATTTTGATTTATGTTAGGAAGAATGGGTTTAATTTTAGAATTTTTTTTTCACTTTTTGCTTTATATATCTAAATGTGCTTATATTAATAAGAGCATAAAATTTTTGAATTATGACAATTATAACAACTTACTGGTGTCTATTGGTCTTAAGTCTAGTTTGTTAAATTTAAATATGACAACTTTTTAAATTAGATTGGAATTTTCCACATATATATACATATATATATTTTTTTCTTCCAATAACTTTAGTCTATCTGATGTCATCCTCTTTTAGGTATTTCCCTTATATTTAACATATCTTTGGATTTCTCTTTAGAAAACAGAAATTGCCTATCAATTTTTTATATTTTATAAGGGCCTTTTAGTTATTTGTGTTAATTAGATTATTGGTTGGAGAAGGGCATGGCAACCCACTCCAGTGTTCTCACCTAGAGAATTCCATGGACAGAGGAGCCTGGCAGGCTACAGTTCATGGGATTGCAAAGAGTCAGACATGACTGAGTGACTAACACAGACAGATATTTGAATTTAGATCTGAAACTTGGACTGTGGGCTTTTCATCTTCTTTTTTTTTCTTTCAGTTTTAACAACATGACTAATAGATTTATTTTTTTTTTAAAAAGCTATGTAGAGTGATGAGAACAGAAGCCAAATGAAATGAGTTGTGTAGTAAATGGTAGGTGAGAGAAAAGAGGGGACAAATACAGAGAGTCTCTACTGAATTAATTGTTATGTAGCGAAGATAGAAATAACTGCAGGAAGATGTGGGAATCAAGGGACTGCTTTTCACATTTTTAAGATGTGAGAAACTTAAGTGTGTATAAATGTAATTAGGAGTAATACAAATGAGAGACAGGTATTGAATATATGTAAGGAAGCAAAGTTATTTGACGGTGTAAAACTCTTGATTGGGTGGGATGTCATAAAGTTCTGTGCAAAAGTAGTCAATTTCCCTTTACCACAGCCCTTTATGGAGTTCTCCACAGAAAGGAGAGAGGTTACAGAGGACATGCATGCAGATGTAATAACGGCTGTAGATCTGTAGTAGGCTGTTAAGGGAGATCTCACTTCATGGCTGCTATTTTTTGCTGTAAGCAACTAGTTTGTCTCCTGAGAATGACATTATTGGTAGTATGTCTGGCTGGAGCTTTGAGGGCATTTAGAAATTAATATCACAATGTTATTGGCAAGTTCCAGGATGACAAGCATGGAATCCCAATTTAATTTTCTAATTTTGTATATGTTTATCAACACATTTAAATGAGCTTCTCTTATCCAAAGATATCTATTTTTAAAAAAGCTTCAAATAATTAACTCTAATATTTTGGTCTTTGTCCTGGGTACTACCATTCTAAAGGAGATCAGCCCTGGGTGTTCTTTGGAAGGAATGATGCTAAAGCTGAAACTCCAGTACTTTGGCCACCACATGCAAAGAGTTGACTCATTGGAAAAGACTCTGATGTTGGGAGGGATTGGGGGCAGGAGGAAAAGGGGACGACAGAGGATGAGATGGCTGGATGGCATCACTGAATGGATGGATGTGAGTTTCAGTTAACTCTGGGAGTTGGTGATGGACAGGGAGGCCTGGCATGCTGCGATTCATGGGGTTGCAAAGAGTCGGACACAACTGAGCGACTGAACTGAACTGAGTATTGGAGAAGGAAATGGCAACCCACTCCAGTATTCTTGCCTAGAAAATCCCTTGGACAGAGGAGCCTGGCGGGCTGCTGTCCATAGGGTCGCAGAGAGTTGGACACGACTGAAGCGACTTAGCATGCATGTATGCATTAGAGAAGGAAATGGCAACCCACTCCAGTATTCTTGCCTAGAGAATCCCAGGGGTGGAGGAGCCTGGCTGGCTGCCTTCTATGGGTCACACAGAGTTGGACATGACTGAAGCTACTTAGCAACAGCAGCAGCAGCAGTTATATAATTTTGATCTTATTCTCAAAGAGGACCAAGTGGTTTGAGCTTAAAATATTGTCACTGAGCGAATTGCAGCTTCCCTTTCTCTGACATCTCTTCCTGGAGCTTAGTTCAAGTCCAACATGACATAGAAACTATAAATATTGAGCAACTGGGTCCTAATAATGTAGTATACTCTTATTTTCTTTCCTAACTTTTGTAATAAACATCTAAGTATTCTAAATGCATGTATTTAGTTCTAAGGACTGTGAACTCCTCTGGGATTAAAATGATACATGACTGATACCCTTGCCTGGGAAAGAGATACTGGAAGAGGGAGAGGGGGCTGGGACTTTTGGGTGGCTAGTAATGTTCCTTTTCTTGACCTCAGTGCCAATGACATGATGTGCTCACTTTGAAAATTCATTGAGAGGTAAGCCCATGCTGTGTGCACTGTTTGTATTATAATATACATACAGAAATACAGACATATGGGAGCCAACACTACATACTGTACACTATAAACATGGGGATGTGTAAATAGTGTTTATGTAAATATAATCAGGGTTACATTAGAGAGATGTATAGGATGCTGTGAGATGACTCCACTGAGACTGTTATCTTAAATGTTAGGCTTCCGTGGTGGCTCAGATGGTAAATGTCTCCAGTAATCTCCTAATCATCAGATGCAATGGCTTATCTTAAGCAAATACTGTCTGTCAACTTTTTGACCACCACCATCTTCATATGCTGTGTTTCCTTTGATCCTGAACTCTGGATCTATGTATAACTTAGTATATCTTCTCTTTCAGTTTCTAACTCATGAAGGACCCATGTCCCCCCTGAATTTTCAGCAGTCATTGCTGCCCAGATAACTCATAGGGTCATCGTTCCTGTCTTGTTCTCTTCACTATGCCTCAGATCATAATTCAAAGCTGCCAGCTAACCATATATATCCTTAATGAAAATGCATCTCCTCGTCTTGTCCTTCTTTCTCATTGTACCTTCATAAAAACCCTATCAACCTATCCATTTCTTATATCCTGTGAGGTGTCCGCCATTTTTTTTGCAAAGGAAAACATTTTAGTAATCACTCAAAAGATGCCAATTTTTCTAAGAAGTGTTGTCATAAGCAAACTTGTTGCACTGTTTAGTAGCCAGTTTCAGGGAAAAATGTTAGTGATGTAAGTGATTGTAAGTGAGAAGGATATGTCATTATCCAATTGTTATGCTTGTAGCCAGTAAAAAGGTTAGAATCTTTAGATATTTTGTGTGTGTGTGTGTGTGTGATGAAGGCACATTATTTTGTTTTGTATTTTGAGGATGATAGGTATTTGAGTACAGTTTTTCTTTTTCCTTGGTAACTTTTAATAGAATGCTGTTCACAGGTTTTCTATTTTTCATTTTCTAAGAAGAGCATGGCAACCCACTCCAGTATTCTTGCATGGAGAATCCCATGGACATGGATCCTAATGGGCTACAGTCCATGGGGTTGCAAAGACTTGGATATGACTGAGTGACTAACACTGTCACTGACTTTCAGTTTCAAGTACCATCTTGACTTTGCAGAAAATCCTAAGCTGATTTATGGATTTTATCGTTCATACTCGGCTTGGCTTTCAAGGTGAGAAGTCAGCATTTGTTGAAAATCAGAGATGACTTCTGATGATGAAAAATAAGTCTATAGTATTACCTGAAACTTGCTTATTACAGTCACATATGTATTTGAAACACAGTGAGAAGATATTTCATGTGGGGAACACAAATATAAGAGAACACCTTTATTCTTGTTTTAGAAGACAACAGCAAACAATATTTTTGGTGTTTCAAGGTCTCTACTATTACTTTTTACAATAATATAAATCTTAAATTCAGAAAAATATTTTGGTTAAAACCATGAGGAAAAATCTTATTAAAGTTTATTTTGTGTTTGGCTATCACAATATGATTATCATCATTATCCAGGCTTTTGTATAAAATACCAGAAAATTGTGATGAGGTAAAAGCTTAAACATTTTGAGGCCAGAAATATGAATTAGGCAACTTCTTTCTAGAAAATGACAGCAAAAACTAGTTCAAGTTTGCAAAATATTGATATTCACATGATATTTGAATAGAAGGTCTCAGATTACACTTAAAATATCATATTCTTATATGTTACATAATCAAGTATCAGTTCACTTCAGTTCAGTTCAGTCACTCAGTCGTGTCTGACTCTTTGCGACCCCATGAATCGCAGCACGCCAGGCCTCCCTGTCCATCACCAGCTCCCGGAGTTCACTGAGACTCATGTCCATCGAGTCAGTGATGCCATCCAGCCATCTCATCCTCTGTCATCCCCTTCTCCTCCTGCCCTCAATCCCCTCCAGCATCAGAGTCTTTTCCAATGAGTCAACTCTTCGCATGAGGTGGCCAAAGTACTGGAGTTTCAGCTTTAGCATCATTACTTCCAAGAAATCCCAGGGCTGATCTGCTTCAGAATGGACTGGATGGACCTCCTTGCAGTCCAAGGGACTCTCAAGAGTCTTCTCCAACTCCACAGTTTAAAAGCATCAATTCTTCAGTGCTCAGCCTTCTTCACAGTCCAACTCTCACATCCATACATGACCAACAGGAAAAACCGTAGCCTTGACTAGACGAACCTTTGTTGGCACAGTAATGTCTCTGCTTTTGAATATGCTATCTAGATTGGTCATAACTTTCCTTCCTAGGAGTAAGCGTCTTTTAATTTCATGGCTGCAGTCACCATCTGCAGTGATTTTGGAGCCCCCCAAAATAAAGTCTGACACTGTTTCCACTGTTTCTCCATCTACTTCCCATGAAGTGATGGGACTTGATGCCATGATCTTCGTTTTCTGAATGTTGAGCTTTAAGCCAAATTTTTCACTCTCCACTTTCACTTTCATCAAGAGGCTTTTTAATTCCTCTTCACTTTCTGCCATAAGGGTGGTGTCATCTTCATATCTGAGGTTATCGATATTTCTCCCGGCAATCTTGATTCCAGCTTGTGCTTCTTCCAGTCCAGCATTTCTCATGATGTACTCTGCATAGAAGTTCAATAAGCAGGGTGGCAATATACAGCCTTGATGTACTCCTTTTACTATTTGGAACCAGTCTGTTGTTCCATGTCCAGTTCTAACTGTTGCTTCTTGACCTGCATACAGATTTCTCAAGAGGCAGGTTAGGTATTCCCATCTCTTTCAGAATTTTCCACAGTTGATTGTGATCCACACAGTCAAAGGCGTTGGCATAGTCAATAAAGCAGAAATAGATGTTTTTCTGGAACTCTCTTGCTTTTTCCATGATCCAGCCGATGTTGACAATTTGAACTTCTGCATAGAAGTTCAATAAGCATGGTGACAATATACAGCCTTGATGTACTCCTTTTACTATTTGGAACCAGTCTGTTGTTCCATGTCCAGTTCTAACTGTTGCTTCTTGACCTGCATACAGATTTCTCAAGAGGCAGGTTTGGTATTCCCATCTCTTTCAGAATTTTCCACAGTTGATTGTGATCCACACAGTCAAAGGCTTTGGCATAGTCAATAAAGCAGAAATAGATGTTTTTCTGGAACTCTTTTGCCTTTTTGATGATCCAGTGGATGTTGGCAATTTGATCTCTGGTTCTTCTGCCTTTTCTAAAACCAGCTTGAACATCAGGAAGTTCACGGTTCATGTATTGCTGAAGCCTGGCTTGGAGAATTTTGAGCATTACTTTACTAGCGTGTGAGATGAGTATAACTGTGCAGTAGTTTGAGCATTCTTTGGCATTGCCTTTCTTTGGGATTGGAATGAAAACTGACCTTTTGCAGTCCTGTGGCCACTGCTGAGTTTTCCAAATTTGCTGGCATATTGAGTGCATCACTCTCACAGCATCATCTTCCAGGAGTAGAAATAGCTCAACTGGAATTCCATCACTTCCACTATCTTTGTTCATAGTGATGCTTTCTAAGGCCCACTTGACTTCACATTCCAGGATGTATTGCTCTAGATGAGTGATCACACCATTGTGATTATCTGGGTCGTGAAGATCTTTTTTTGTACAGTTCTTCTGTGTATTCTTGCCACCTCTTCTTATTCTGATAGATAGAGTGTCTGATGAACTATGGAATGAGGTTTGTGACATTGTACAGGAGATAGGGATCAAGACCATCCGCATGGAAAAGAAATGCAAAAAGCAAAATGGCTGTCTGGAGAGGCCTTACAAATAGCTGTGAAAAGAAGAGAAGCGTAAAGCAAAGGAGAAAAGGAAAGATATAAGCATCTGAATGCAGAGTTCCAAAGAATAGCAAGAAGAGATAAGAAAGGCTTCCTCAGCGATCAATGCAAAGAAATAGAGGAAAACAACAGAATGGGAAAGACTAGAGATCTCTTCAAGAAAATTAGAGATACCAAGGGTACATTTCATGCAAAGATGGGCTCGATAAAGGACAGAAATGGTATGGACCTGACAGAAGCAGAAGATATTAAGAAGAGGTAATCAAGTATACCTCTGATCTTGGGAAAATAAATAAAGTTTTAGAAAAAGGAAAATCACTGATAATAGCTTATAAGATGCATACTATTTTACAAGACAGTCATTTAAGTAAAATCTGAAAGGTTTAAACTAATATCCTCATTAGTGTGGAGCTGGCACTTGGTGGATAATTCAGGTGGAGGTACAAAGAAGTAATATTCTGGCTGAAGATGTTCCCTGGGGTGTATGGTTCCAATCCAGGTATTAGTTCAGTATCAGAGATGATACAGAAATACTAACAGATAGCTAGCTAGGTAGGTATATAAGAAAAGACATTCTAAGAGTATTCAGTATTAAGTGACATAGCAGAAGAGTTGTTGCTTATCTACAGATTGTTCTTTCTGCTTCTGAACTTGAAGTCAAGAATTGTACTTAGTTTTAAATGTGTGCAGTAGTTTAAGTCAGGGTGCTACTATAAGAAGAAGTAGAATGTTGTCATTGTTGTTCAGTTGCCCCATCATGTCCAATTCTTTGCAACCCCATGGACTGCAGTACACCATACCTCCCTGTCCCTCACCATCTCCTGAAGTTTCCCAAGTTCATGTCCATTGCATCAGTGATGCTATCCAGCCATCTCATCCTATGATGCCCTCTTCTCCTTCAGCGCTCAATCTTTCCCAGCATCAGAGACTTTTCCAATGAGTCATCTATTTGCATCAGATGACCAAAATACTGGAGCTTCAGCTTCAGCATCAGTCCTTCCAGTGAGTATTCAGGGTTGATTTCCCTTAAGATTCACTGATTGAAGCTCCTTGCTTTCCAAGGGACTGTCAGGAGTCTTCTCCAACACCACAGTTCAAAGGCATCAATTCTTTGGCATTCTGCCTTCTTTAAGATCCAGCTATCACAACCTTATGTGACCACTGGGAAGACCATAGCCTTGACTATAGGGACCTTTGCCAGCAAAGTAATGTCTCTGCTTTTCAACACGCTGTCTAGGTTTGTCACTGCTTTCCTGCCAAGAAGTAATTGTCTTCTGATTTCATGGCTGCAGTCATCATCCATAGTGGTTTTAGAGACCAAGAAGTAGAAATCTGTCACTACTTCCACCTTTTCCCCTTCTATTTGCCATGAAATAATGGAGTCAAATGCCATGATCTTAGCTTTTAATATTTAATTTTAAGCAGTCTCTTTCACTCTCCTCCTTCACCCTCATTAAGAAGCTCTTTAGTTCCTCTTCACTTTCTGCCATTAAAAATAGAATACTGGGCAAGTGTTTAAAATAGGGTCTCCTGGACAAAAAGATGGGAACTGAATTATTGGAACTCAGGTGTATTTCTTTTTTTTTTTTTTTTGAGGGGGGAATCTAATCAATGATTCCTCCCAAACTGTATTTTTCTGTAGCACTGTTTGTCAACCTTGGCCGGATCCTTTGGCCTTCCTTCCAGAGTGACTCCTTGTCTCAAGGCCCTCAGGGCATAAGCATTTCTGGGTCAGGTGGCTTTGGGCCCAGAGGCCCCAGAGGGTCCTGATACTTGCCCAGCAGCCCTCAGCCAGAGATGCATGTCATTCTTGCCCAAGGATTCCTAACAAATCCTTGCCACACAGATCTATAGAACAATCATTTGCAGTGGGAGACCCTCTCCTGGTGAATCCCACTGTACCCAAACTTGCCACGTGCTTGTCCCCTCACGTAATTTTCCCAAGCCTTATCTTCTGTGCACAAGGGAACAAGGTGCTCCCTCAGGCAACCCTCAGTGAAGTCTGGCTATAAACCATCCTTAGTGCCCACTATTCTGAGCACTGAGTGTAGAAATAACTGCTTCATCTCTGCCCCAACATCCTGAGTTCAGCAGGGCAGCTGCACCCATGGTGCCAGCAAGTCCAACATCTGTAGGGCAGCTGTGTTTCTATTATGTGAGATCAAATTAGAACTGGAAATATCAATTGACTTGATGAATCATCAACTAAACTAAATTTTCTCTTTTAAAAGACATACTAAATCTAAAGCCTGGAGCATGGCTGAGTGGGGATCAAATATCTTCAGCTATGGATAGAGGAAAGATGTGGGGGTCAGGGTACCTGAAAGGATTCTCATACATGTTTTTTTAAAAATAAAATTACATTTAAACCTTGCATGAAAACACTAGAAGAGAAAACTAAACCAAACCTAACCAACGTAATAAGTCAGACCTCACTGACTGCATGCTTTGAAAGAGATCTGCGATCCTGACAAATTTCCATTTACCCCTAACTAAGTTAAACACTTTGCTAAACAAAAAATATTCATTTCCTTTAAAAATTTTGAGCTTTGTGGTAGGTAATTTCTGGTGTATTAGATAGAATTTCTGTTTGCATGTTAGCTGTGAAGATTAAAATGATACAGGGAACAATTACAGAATAAACTAACATAACATAGTAGATTTTTTGTCATTTGTCTGTATATAAAGCATTAGTTCCTGAACTGGGTTTAGTATGAATGATTGTATTTATAAGGTAGCATGTATATGCAATCATACACACATACACACCAACACACATATGGAGACAATAGCCATTTGTGGAGTTAAACAATAGCTTTTATTCTAAGAGTTGCAACTTAATTTATTTCACTTGGGTCAAGGGAATTAAGTGTTCTGAGAAATGAGTTCTGTAGTTTGGTGATATTTAATTATTTTTTAACAAGAAATAAATGCTATAGAAGAAGTGTAGGAAACAGGTATAGACCATTACACCAAATGTGAAAAAAGTAACAAAGAATTTCGAAGGTCAAAAGACTGTGAGTATAATTTTCAAGAGGAAATGACAAGGACTAATGGTCGCAAAGATCATAAGTCCCTCCGTCCCTCATTCAGCACCCTAAAATTACCTAGGAAACCCCTTTCTAAGGAGACAAAAGCCATATATTGTTTGGCAAAGAGAGAAAGTGCAGCATATTGAGAGTCTTTTCTTTCTTTACTCTGTGATGAACTCCTTTTCCAAGATTTTCTGTCATACCATCTCCTGAGTCAGCCTCTGGAGCTCAAATGAAGAGAAGCAGCTGCATTAGGGCTGCCACCCTGAAAGGTGAATAGGCTGCCATCTTCAATATTGTTTCCACTAACTTATGTAGCTGAGTGCCAAGATCCATGGGCTTTGTCATTGCATGATAGGATTATATACTGCCATAGAGAGACTCATAATGATGGTGCACTGTAATCTCTTCAAGATTAGGTTTCTGTCAAGACCATATTTCTTATAAAATTGGCCTGAAGAATTATAGTCCACTAAGTTCTAGATAAAGTAATAATTAATTATAGCCAGTAGAGTGTATAGAAAAGTGACAGCATTATTGCTGAATACACACAAAAAAGGGAACTTATTTAATTAGATGACAGGAGAAGAAATCATGTTTAGAATTTTAATGAGAACTACGATTGAAAACTTTTGGCCTTTGGCCACCTCAGGTAAAGGCAAAACTTAAAGTGATTTTTAGAGATGAAAGCAGAATTCAGTAATGATATAAAAGGTATTGAAAGAAGAGAAAAGGACTCATATCTCTAAATGAGATATGCTGTATTAAAAAAAATTTTTTTTTCCTTCCTTTTTTATTTTGAGTTGGTAAAAAAGATGTCTCCATGATTGCATTGATTCTGTTATTGCAAAAGCATGCTAAGAATTATGCCTGGAGCTAGATTCCTTGATCATTTACTAGACAGTATAGAGGTCAACGGTTTGTGCATGTGAATGCCAAGTCACTTCAGCATGTCTGACTTTCTGTGAACCCACGGACTGCAGCCCAGCAGGCTCCTCTGTCCGTGGGATTCTCCAGGCAAGAATACTGGAATAGGTTGCCATGGCCTCCTCCAGGGGATCCTCCTGACCCAGGGATCTAATCCATGTCTCTTAAACCTCCTGCATTGACAGATGGGTTCTTTACCACTAGCACCACCTGTGAAGCCCATCAATGGCTTAGGTTATGCTGAATAAGCAACTACCCTCCCCTTCCCCCATTTTTATTTTATTAAGTTAAGTTTACTTTATTAAGTTAAATGTAAAGTTTTTTCTCTTTGTTATTAGTGCAAGTTCACCACGGGTTTGAGCAACCTGCCAGGTAAGCTTTCCTGCATAGTCAGTAATCAGGCTTTCACATTTCTGGCTCTAACATCTCATGTGAGGTCAGGTGGGTATTTCCATTTGGAAATAATGTGTGCCACATATGGTTATATTTCCTGGTGAGTCACAGGTCCACACCTAACATCTTAGAAGAGGGGAAGAATAGCCGTTCTGTTACTAAGAGGAAGAGATTTGAATCAAGCACTAGGGAACAGTTTTAGTGCTCACGCTGGGTGTTTACTGGATGGTGTTAGTGATCTCCACATAAAGGAGATGACTGTTGCTCACAGCAGGCATTTGAATCCTCTCCCTTGAAAGAGAGGATAACCCCAAGATTCTCCATTCATTTCCTCAGATACCTACATAGGAGAGTTAAGAACTCTAGTTTCCCACAGGACATAATATAGACTACTTATTTTCAAAACTCTTGAATTAGAAAAAGCTTAAAATAAAATCACAGGAAGCCACCACAAAGATTTACTATCTTGCATATAGAAAAGTAAATAGAAAATTGTTATAAAGAACTACTTAAAATTAGTAAATCTATTACTCTTTTAGATACTATATCAATTTGTAAGCAAGGTTATTCTAAAGTAACAACCCCCAATCCCCAAGTTCTCAACAATTTAAGACAAAATTTATTTTTTTAACTTTTTTAATCTTTAATTTCTTTTGACAATGTTTTATAGTTTAAACGCTGTAATCTTTTAACTTTTTTGGTTAAATTTACTGCTAAGTTTGTCTTTCATTCTTTTGGATGCATTCAAACCAAAAGTTTATTTTTTATTTATTAAAAAAAATTTCTTTCTTTATTTTTAATTGAAAGATAATCCCAATAATGTGTTGGTTTCTGCCATACATCAACATGGATCAGCCATAGGTATATATATGTTCCCTCCCCCTTGAACCTCCAACCCACCTCCCACCCCATCCCTACCCTCTTTTGAAGATTTGGAACAACAGACTGGTTCCAAATAGGAAAAGGAGTACATCAAGGCTATATATTGCCACCCTGCTTATTTAACTTATAAGCAGAGTACATCATGAGAAATGCTGGGCTGGAGGAAGCACAAGCTGGAATCAAGGTTGCTGGGAGAAATATCAATAACCTCAGATATGCAGATGACACTACCATTATGGCAGAAAGTGAAGAGGAACTAAAAAGCCTCTTGATGAAAGTGAAAGAGGAGAGTGAAAAAGTTGGCTTAAAGCTCAACATTCAAAAAACTAAGATCATGGCATCTGGTCCCATCACTTCATGGCAAATAGATGGGGAAACAGTGGAAACAGTGTCAGACTTAATTTGGGGGGCTCCAAAATCACTGCAGATGATGATTGCAGCCATGAAATTAAAAGGTGCTTACTCCTTGGAAGGAAAGTTATGACCAACCGAGATAGCATATTAAAAAGCAGAGACATTACTTTGTCAACAAAAGTCTTTCTAGTCAAGGCTATGGTTTTTCCAGTGGTCATGTATGGATGTGAGAGTTGGACTATAAAGAAGGCTGAGCACTGAAGAATTGATGCTTTTGAAATATGGTGTTGGAGAAGACTGTTAAGAGTCCCTTAGACTGCAAGGAGATCCAACCAATCCATTCTAATGGAGATCAGTCCTGGGTGTTTATTGGAAGGACTGATGTTGAAGCTGAAACTCCAATACTTTGGCCACCTGATGTGAAGAGCTGACTCATTTGAAAAGACCATGATGCTGGGAAAGATTGAGGGCATGAGAAGGGGACGACAGAGAATGAGATGGTTGGATGGCATCACCGACTCAATGGACATGGATTTGGGTGGACTCTGGGAGTTGGTGATGGACAGGGAGGGCTGACATGCTGCAGTTTATAGGGTCGTAAAGAGTCGGACATGACTGAGAGACTGAACTGTACTGAATTGAACTATGAAGAAACCTTAGTAGTTTGGGGAAAAAAAAAAAAACAAACCACAAATTTGTAAAACATAAAGTTATATACTCTCATAGCTTCATTAAATTAATATTTGGTAAGCAGAGCTCTGGAGTGTCAGATGGTTTGACAAAAGACCACAAGGTGATTGAAATAGCAAATTGTTCACAGGTCCTAGAGAGAGTACACCTTATGCCTCCAGGGGTCACACAGCGAGATTTAAGGAGGATGCAGACAGAGAGCGTGGCAGGACCTGGGGCATATGCCTTTGTTATGATCTGCAGGTAGAGTGTTTTGGGGTTCCTGGGTTAAAGCTAGATTGGTCAGTTAATAACCAAGAGAGTCGGGTTTGGGAAGATCTCTGAGCAGCCCAAGGGAAAGGCCCTGGAAGGCAGAGAAACTATTTATCATCAAAGCTGTTGGGGAAGTCATACTAGAAATATATATTTACTTATGACTCTCTGGTTTTATTTAGGGCTTACACTTGCATGAGAAACTAATGATGGCTTATGACCCCCGAGGTTCTCTTGACACAAAATGGATGCTAAAGCAGCAGTACCATGTAGTAGCTTAGCTAAATTCTCAACAAGTGCTTAATTCTTCTCCTTCCCATTCTATTCACTGATTATAACAGTTTTTTATTTTCTTGGCAAAAATAATTTGTAAATCAAACCCTTCATATAAAAGCTTAGGCATTTTAGATTCATTTTAGGATTATGTATTTGCTTAGTCAGAAAATTCTTTATTTGCCAGTTAACAATTTTTTCATGTGCTCTTTCCTTTTAATAAGCATTTGCTTTTAAGTGCTGATCATTGCAGCATGAATAGAAGTAGTTATTTTCTGAGAAAATGGATATGAAGCAGGTATTGACTTTTGTGGCAGTGAACATAGAGATTTATTGACTGGAAGATAAGGTCAATACTTGCCTTGAGGGACAATAAATCTAGATGTTCAACAAAATATAAAGTCAATATTTGTATTAATACCTATGCTTTGAATACCTGTCTAAAATCCCTGGAAATTTCTCTATATAATACTGGAATTTCTTGATCTTTGAAAAGTGTGCCATTGTAAATAGACCTTGAAAAGCTATCACAAAGTTTGAAACTAAGATCAAAATAAACCAGTGCAGATATCAAAAGTAGAATGCATGAATTTTGCAGTCTCTTTTGCAAGAGTGTTTTCTTTAAAATGTGTAAACTTTATCAACTACTTGATTCATCAAAGTGTGAAATTTGTTTAGTTAACAGCATTTCACTGAAGTACAATTTTAATAGATACAAAGCATATATGACAGACCTAGAACTCTAATGTTCATAAATAAAATATTGTCAACTACTTTTGTTTCTTAAGACTTCAAGGGCATTCTTTGCAAATAAATCACTGGATTTTAAGTACAGTACAGCGCTCATAATGTTATTACATTGCTTGTTCCCTTAGGTGCAGCCATTTTATTATTATAGCCCCTTGACTGATTAGAGTGCTTCCTCCATTAAGAAATACCTGTTACATATAGACTTCATAGTATTGATTTCAGAGGCAAACTTTCTAGAAAGTACTTGCAATCATCAAAACAAAACTAGGTATCTTCCACGAGGTACCCTCCCTATCATCTTTCTAGCAGTGGCTTGTCTACCTTCCAAATCCCCTGGACTAATCACTGCAGGGTTTATTGACATTTTTCTGTCAGTATGTTCCACTTTTAATTTACAGTGAATGAGCCCATGCACTTTAATCCTCTTCACCTGCCATTGAAATAGCCAGCACTTATTATAATAGTAACAAAATAAAATTGCAATCTAGCATTAGAAACAAGGCAAGGAAACTCAAAATAACAGGGACTGAAGACAAAGTGAGGCCATGGACAATTAGCAGGAGCAAACGTTGAACCTGCAAATGCTTTTGAAAAATACACTGCTGCCACGGTCCATAAGGGATAAGATTTCTGTGGGAGCAGCACTCCTCACGGAGGATGTGCCGAGTAAGGTGAAGACACTGCTCCAAAAGGCTTCTGAGGTGGGTGGCCATGCTGGCTCATGAAAGTTGATCCCAGCCAACTTTCAGAAAAATGATTTAGTATAGCAGCCAGGCTCTGCTCTTACTACTTGCTGTAGCAACTGGACCTGCTATCTTGCAGATTACAGTTCTAAAAATGAAAAAAAAAAAACTGTTCTCCTTAAATCTGTGTCTGATTGTTCTTTCAGATAATGTTCATGTTTTATTTTGACATCCCAAAGCAGAAATGCATTGATCACCCTCCGTTGTAGCAAAGTAAGAAAAAATTTTGTACATTTGAGGCTCAAAAGATGAAACAAAAGTTAAGGTTCTAAATTATCACTGAAATCATCTCTAACTTCATAAATGCTACTTGAGAGGTATTAATTCCATCTGTGAAAGGGGAACAGAAAATATTGCTTTTAGATGGAGAAACAGATTTCTGGATTTAAAACCTCTCCACTATCACCACTGCTCTGAATTCTGTAATTTATATGTGAGAAACTAAAAACAAGTTACTTAGAACTGTTAAGGGTAAAATGGCAAGTGAAAATGCCAGCTTAGTGCAATGAGCAGGAAATATCAGTGGCATTATAACCTTCAGATAAAATGACATTCAAGGGCAAAAACATTAAATGGGGCAAAGATAACAGTGGTGATCAACCCAGAGTTCACAGTTCCATCATTATAATCACTCATTTGCTCATACCCTCAATTCTTTGTCCCTTTTTTCTCGCTTTGTTATTTGGAATTAACTTCAACCCTGGTTAAATTCAACTACTTACCTTTTCCAGATCCGAAAACTTGCTGCAGAATATGGCTAGAGAAAAGTCACCTGAAAATATTGTCTGATCTCCTGTTAATTGATAACCATAGACATCAAGGCAGCTCCTAACAATGCCATGGAATGACCTGCTTTCGCTGATGACCTCATTTCTTATTTTGCTATGAACAAAGAAGCAATTAGGAGAGAATTTCTACAACAAGTATGGTGACTTTTCTGTTTGATTCTATGCTCATATACTCTGCAGGCCCTCCTATTTTTGTGGAGTTACTATATATGATCCTATGTGAAATAGTGATCCCTCCAGTTAAGCTTATTTGTAATTCTAGAGTTTAAAGAACACCAGTGGAGAAATATATATTTGAGAGTTGTCAACATATAAATGGTATTTGAAATTATAAAATAATAATGATATAGTGGTTGATTTAGTCATTAAGTCGTGTCTGACTCTTGTGACCCCATGGACTGTAGCCTGTCAGGCTCCTCTGTCCATGGGATTTCCCAGGCAAGAATACTGGAGTGGGTTTCCATTCCCTTCTCCAGGGGATTTTCCTGACCCAGGGATTAAGCCCACATCCCCTGCATTGGCAGGTGGTTTCTTTACTGTTGAGCCACTGGGAAAGCCCAAGGAATAAAAACAGACCCTAGTAAATTGATAATTGGTGATATTGAAGAAAAGCATATTAGTGGAGTAAAGGAAAACAAAGTGAAGTAGGTTCAAAATAGAATGGAGGGTGAAAAGTTGGAGGCAATGAATGTTTTAGTCTGCTCAGGCTGCCATAATAAAATACCATAGACTAGGTGTTTTCCTCAACAGAAATTTAGGTTTTCAGTTTCAGAGGTTACAAGTCAAGGCCAAAGTTTGAACCAGTTAGGTTTCTGGTGAGAACTTTCATCTTGCCTTGTAGACTACCACTTTCTTGCTATGTCTTCATGTGGCCTTTCCTTGGTGTGTGTGTGCATCTGCATGGGAGAGAAGTAGAAGAGAGGGAAAAAGCAAGCTGTCTGGTGACTCTTCTAAGAACATTGATTGCATTGGATTAGGACTCCTCTTTTATAATCCCACTTAGCCTTAATTGCCTCCTAAATGCCAATGTCCAAATACAGTCACTTTGGGTTTTAGAACTTCAACATATGAACTTTGGGGAGGAGACATGATATAGTCTGTAGTAATGACCACAGACAACTTTGTATTACGTTGACAACTCTATGCAGAGAATAAATTATAGAGGATGAAAGTTAATGCAAGGAGGAGGCTATTAATTGTGGTATGGGGTCATATAGTTGAATGTGGTTGGGTGTTAGCCCTGGAAATGGACTCTAGATGGAATATATGTTTTGGAGACTGGGAAAAAAACATGTAAGACTACATATAGTATGGTGAGTGGCAGGTTATACTTTACAAATACAGTCCCATCTTTTCCCATTATACATACTCTTTTGCAATGTGCCCTTGCCACTACCCCATCAAGGAGTGGAGTCTGTTCTGTACTGCTTTATATCTGGGTTTTCACTGTGACTGCTTCTGTTTAGAGAATATGGCAGAACTGAGGCTGTACAAGCTCTAGGAATAGCCCTTAAATGGCCTGTCAACTTTGACTTCCTGCTGCTTGAAAGCCAGCTACTATAGAAGGGCATGGTTCTCTGAGAAAAGCACGCTGCTGCATGAAGTAGCCTTGGAGGACGAAAAATCACAGGGTGAGATTTGGAGGTGGAGTCTTGTGGAAAGGAGGAGAGAGGCCAAACAGCTCCATGGCATCAGACATGAAATAAAGAAACCATTCTGGATAATTTAGTGCTGTCAAGTCTCAGGTGACTCTAGTCCCAGCTACTGTCTGGCCACACACACAAAATACACCACATGCACCTTGCTCAGTTCAGCCTAGTCAACCTACAGAACACTGAGGAGATCAATTACTTTGGGGTGGTTTGTCACACATTACTAGGTACCTGAAATGGGAGTGGGTGGTGGTAAACGGATGTAAAATCCAAGAGCGTATCTCTGTTTGTATGTTAGGGACTGGGAAATAGTGCTGGTGGTATCTGAGAAGGAAAATTGTGAAACAAATTCAAAGGTGAAAACCAAGAGTTCTATTTTGACTTCTTTAAGACTGAAATCACTATTACATATCTCTGTCAAGTACATGGATAAAAGGAAAGAGTGGTAAACTGTGTCAAAAGTTTCTGAAAAGTTGATGAGAAAATAATAGTACCTGTTGGATCGATCAATACGAACATTACTGAACTTTGTATAGGTTTCTTTCTCCCCATCCCTGCAATCTCTACACTAATCCAATATCTCATATCTCTCAGTATCTCATATCAAGAGTAGCTCTGTCTCCCATTCTCAGCTCACTCTTATTACTTCTAAATTATTTTTTTTCCAAAATTACTTTCATCATTTCACACTAGTGCTATAAAATTTGTCATTTTTATGTAAGATAAAGTTCTTTATCTTTATTAGTAAATAGCACCAAAATATATATTTATTCTATCTACCCACTTTATCTACTATATTATGGGAACATGTCTCTGATCATGGTAGTATTCTCCTAATTCTGTAACTAAATGCCACCTGTTCCTTTTGTCTCAAGTGCCCATCTCTTATTTTTGTCTATCCAGACCCTTTACTTTTGGGACAAAGGCCTTTTTCATGGTGTCTTTTACATTTTTCTGGAAAAATCATTTTAAATTATAGTGTAAAATCTATAGTGGATCATGAAGTCAATTTTCTGTGTCCTGCCTACATTTTAAAAAATCAAACAAACAGGAAAGAAAACATAATTTAGTGAAGATTAATTCATTAAATTCATTGGTTCATTAAATTTTTGTTTCAGGTTGTATGTGTTTGTGTGTGGGGGTGTGTGTGTGTCTTTGTTCTTAAATATGGTTGTGTTATGTCTATATGATCAGGAAATAAAATGTTTTATTGTGAGGCCACATTAAAAAAATTTAAAAGCCACTTATCTGGAGCATATAACTCTCTTACCTAATCTCCTATTTGGCCTTTTAAAATCTAGTTCATTTAAATAGTGTCTAAGATGCTGAACATTGAATTGTTTAATTATTTTAAATATATATTCCTGGAAAATATTTACTCATTTGTCCATTTCTCACTGAAAACGTGCATGTATTGCCTGTTATGAGTCATCTTTTGTGCTTTTCTCTGGGTCTACAGTGCAATGTTTGATAGACCCTTACTCATGAGGCTTATATAGGGAAAGACATTGTAAGGCCATCAGACAAGGTCATCATTGATAAGAATTAGATGAAGAAGACAGATAGGGGACTTTCAGTTCAGTTCAGTTCAATTGCTCAGTCGTGTCTGACACTTTGTAACCCCATGAATTGCAGCGCGCCAGGCCTCCCTGTCCATCACCAATTCCTGGAGTTCACTCAAACTCATGTCCTTCGAGTCAGTGATGCCATCTCATCCTCTCATTTCATCCTCTGTCATCCCCTTCTCCTGCCCCCAATCCCTCCCAGCTTTAGGGTCTTTTCCAACGAGTCAACTCTTTGCATAAGGTGGCCAAAGTATTGGAGTTTCAGCTTTAGTATCAGTCCTTCCAATGAACACCCAGGACTGATCTCCTTTAGAATGGACTTCAGAGCATCTAAAATCTTGGGGAAACTTGGGCTTACCTGGAAAAGTGGTGTTAGATCTGACTTCTGAAAAATAATTACAACTTGCATATGCAGAAGAAGTGAACTGGGAAAGAACATTAAAAGAAGAAGAAATATATTATTTGAGACCCTGAGGTAGAGAGAATAGCTAATTAGAGGAATTGAAAGAAGAGTCCTTTGACTGGAGCAAAGTGAATGAGGAAAGATTGACAGTGAGGCTAAAAAAGCAGAAACAGAGAAAATCATCCCTAATATCCTCATAAGTTGCATAGTTTTCCCTGTTTAATCTAAAAGCAATGAGAAACCTCTAAAGCATTTCAGTCTGAGGAGTAACATGATTGACTCTGTGTATTTGATAAATATAGTATGTGAAGAATGTATTAGAGGGGAGTAATAGTGGTCCTGAGACCTAAGGCAGGAGGCTGATGCTCTCAGTTCAGCTCAGTTAAGTTGCTCAGTCGTGTCTGACTCTTTGCAACTCCATGAATTGCAGCACGCCAGGCCTCCCTGTACATCACTAACTCCCGGAGTTTACTCAAACTCATGTCCATCGAGTTGGTGATGCCATCCAGCCATCTCATCCTCTGTCGTCCTCTTCTCCTCCTGCCCCTAATCCCTCCCGGGATCAGAATTTTTCCAGTGAGTCAACTCTTCACATGAAGTGGCCAAGTTATTGGAGTTTCAGCTTCAACATCAGTCCTTCCAAAGAACACCCAGGACTGATCTCTTTAGAATGGACTGGTTGGATCTCCTTGCAGTCTAAGGGACTCTCACGAGTCTTCTCCAACACCACAGTTCAAAAGCATCAATTTTTTGGTGCTCAGCTTTCTTCACAGTCCAACTTTCACATTCATATACGACCACTGGAAAAAACCATAGCCTTGACTAGATGGACCTTTGTTGGCAAAATAATGTCTCTGCTTTTGAATATGCTATCTAGGTTGGTCATAACTTTCCTTCCAATGAGTAAGCGTCTTTTAATTTCATGGCTGGAATCACCATCTACAGTGATTTTGGAGCCTCAGAAAATAAAGTCTGACACTGTTTCCACTGTTTCCCCATCTATTTCCCATGAAGTGATGGGACCAGATGCCATGATCTTTGTTTTCTGAATGTTGAGCTTTAAGACAACTTTTTCACTCTCCTCTTTCACTTTCATCAAGAGGCTTTTTAGTTCCTCTTCACTTTCTGCCATAAGGGTGGTGTCATCTGCATATCTGAGGTTATTGATATTTCTCCCGGCAATCTTGATTCCAGCTTGTGCTTCTTCCAGCCCAGCATTTCTCATGATGTACTCTGCATGTAAGTTAAATATGCAGGGTGACAATATACAACCTTGACGTACTCCTTTTCCTATTTGGAACCAGTCTGTTGTTCCATGTCCAGTTCTAACTGTTGCTGCCTGACCTGCACTTAGGTTTCTCAAGAGGCAGGTCAGGTGGTCTGGTATTCCCATCTCTTGAAGAATTTTCCACAGTTTATTGTGATCCACACAGTCAAAGGCTTTGGCATAGTCAATAAAGCAGAAAGAGATGTTTTTCTGGAACTCTCTTGCTTTTTTGATGATTCAATGGATGTTTGCAATTTGATCTCTGGTTCCTCTGCCTTTCCTAAAACCAGCTTGAACATCTGGAAGTTCACAGTTCACCTATTGCTGAAGCCTGACTTGTAGAATTTTGAGCATTACTTTACTAGCATGTGAGATGAGTGCAATTGTGTAGTAGTTTAAGCATTCTTTGGCATTGCCTTTCTTTGCGATTGGACTGAAAACTGACCTTTTCCAGTTCTGTGGCCACTGCTGAGTTTTCCAAATTTGCTAGCATATTGAGGGCCGCACTCTCACAGCATCATCTTCCAGGATTTGAAATAGCTCAACTGGAATTTCATCACCTCCACTAGCTTTGTTCATAGTGATTCTTTCTAAGGCCCACTTGACTTCACATTCCAGGATGTCTGACTCTAGGTCAGTGATCACACCATCATGATTATCTGGGTCATGAATCTCTTTTTTGTACGGTTCTTCTGTGTATTCTTGCCACGTCTTCTTAATATCTTCTGCTTCTGTTAGGTCCATACCATTTCTGTCCTTTATCAAGCCCATCTTTGCATGAAATGTTCCCTTGGTATCTCTAATTTTCTTGAAGAGATCGCTAGTCTTTCTCATTCTTTTGTTTTCCTCTGTTTGCATTGATCACTGAGGAAGGCTTTCTTATCTCTCCTTGCTACTCTTTTGAACTCTGCATTCAGATGTTTATATCTTTCCTTTTCTCCTTTGCTTTTCACTTCTCTTCTTTTCACAGCTATTTGTAAGGCCTCCCCAGACAGCCATTTTGTATTTTTTGCATTTCTTTTCCATGGGGATGGTCTTGATCCCTGTCTCCTGTACAATGTCATGAACCTCCGTCCATAGTTCATCAGGGCACTCTATCTATCAGATCTAGTCCCTTAAATCTATTTCTCACTTCCACTGTATAATCGTAAGGAATTTGATTTAGGTCATACCTAAATGGTCTGGTGCTTTTCGCTATTTTCTTCAATTTAAGTCTGAATTTGTGTGGGCACAGGAGGGCGGAGAGGAGCTACTCCATGTTCAAGGTTAGGAGGGGTGGCTGTGATGAGATACCCCTCATCCAAGGTAAGGAGCAGCGGCTGCGCTTTGCTGTAGCAGCCATGAAGAGATACCCCACGTCCTAGGTAAGAGAAGCCCAAGTAAGATGGTAGGTGTTTGAGAGGTATCAGAGGGCAGATACTCAAACCATAATCACAGAAAATTAGTCAGTCTAATCACACGGACCACAGCCTTGTCTAACTCAATGAAACTAAGCCATGCTGTGTGAGGCCACCCAAGACGGGCGGGTCATAGTGGAGAGGTCTGACAGAATGTGGTCCACTGGGGAAGGAATGGCAAACCACTTCAGTATTCTTGCCTTGAGAACCCCATGAACAGAACAGTATGAAAAGGCTGATGCTCTAGCGTATGCCAAAGATGATAATGATTTGGTTGGGATGGTGATAATTGGGATGGAGAAAAATCGATGAATTGGAGGGATATTTAGGATGTAAAATTGACATGAAATAGTGGCTTATTGGAATGGAAGGTAAATGAGAGGAATCTGTTAAATGATGACTCCCTAGTTGTTGGTCTGAAGAGATGGTGGACTAATTTAGAAGAAATGAGCATGGGTATAATTGTGGATGCGTGGGATTTGAGATTGATTTGAGATATTTAAGTGTTGATGGATGTTTGATACATGGGTTAGTAGTCAGGGAACAGTTCTGGGCTGGGGATAAAAATGTGGATTAGAACAACCAAAAGGAAAGAGTAAATTAAGAATGAGCTTTCAAAAATTTAAACCTTTAATGTCTAAGTTTTAAGAAGATGATTAAGTAAAAGAAATTGAAAAGAGTGGATGAAAAAGAGGATGGAATTTTTCCCACTTGATTTAGCAAACCAGAGGTTATCAGTGGACTTAGAGAGAGTGACTTGAAAACATAGTGGGAAGGGAAGCATTGAAGGAGCTGGAAGAATAAATGGGACATGAGAAAGTAGTGAAATTATTAGTCACTTAATTATGTTCATCTCTTTGTGATCCATGGACTGAAGCCCTCCAGACTCCTCTGTCCATGGAATTCTCCAGGCAAGAATATTGGAGTGGGTTGCTTCTCCAGTAAATATAACTATCTGAGAAAGTTAAGATAATCCTGCTGAAGATTAGAAAGCATGTACATTTTGTAGATGTTCAATAAATTCTTGTTGAATGAAAAAATAAACAACTTTTTTTTAAAACAATTTTTTTCAAATGATTAATGTTGAAAAAAGGAATTAACATTGGATTCTTGCAATTTAGTAGGGCTTTTTTTTTTTTTTAGGAAATAATTTTATATTGGAGTATGGTTGATTAACAATGTTGTATTAGTTTCAGGTGTACAGCAAAGTGATTCAGTTATACACAAACATGTATCTGTTCTTTTTCAAATCTTTTCCATTTAGGCTGTTACATGATATTGAGCAGAGTTCCCTGTGCTATGAAGTAGGCCCTTGTTGGTTATTCATTGTAAATATAGCAGTGTGTACATATTGATCCCAGACTCCTTAACTGTCCCTTCCTTCCTCCCTTACCCCCAGTAACTATAAGTTCATTCTCTAAGTCTGTGAGTCTGTTTCTGTTTTGTAAATAAGTTCATTTTGTATTATTTTTATAAGATTATGCATATAAATGATATCATATGATATTTCACTTGTGAAGTATGCCTTTCATTTAATCCTTCTTAGTCCATCCTATAAGATAGATGGTATTTTTCTATTTTTTATAAGAAAAATGAGATTCAGAAAATGAGATGCAGTTGAGATTCAGTTCAGAAAAATGAGATGCAGTTGTCCAAGTTTGCACAGCTAAGTGGCAGAGCAGGCATATCAACCTTTGACTGTTTCAGAGTCTATTTTGTCCTAGAAAATGCAACTTACTTGACCACGAAAGTCTATTTGTTAAGAGTTAGATACAGTGATACAGTGATACAATCTTTGGATCCAGCTTTCTCTGGCCTAGTAAATTGCATACGGAGGTTCACTTTAGATCAGAGACTCTCATGCATGGCTGATCATTCATTCACCTAGAATGCTTTTTAAAAAAAATGAATGCCTAAATCCCACCTTAGGAAGGTCTGAGAGTGGTACCAGGGAATCAATATTTTTAAAAAGTGTCCCAGGTTATTCTAATGTACCATTGAAATTGAGAAAAATTAGATTGCTACCAAATTACTAATTAATAAAAGCCAAAGGCCTAATTAATGCTTTATGGTATTTTACTAGTTTTGACTAAGTAAGTTTAAATTTGGGGAAAATAGTAGAAAACACATTGACTCAGACACAGATGAACACATCTGGCAGTGACTGCTAAGAAACAGGATGATACCAAAGGCTCACCAATCTTGGCGCCTCCTCTATGGGTCATTTTGATGCAATAGAAGCATATCTTCTGGCCCTATTGGTATGTTGCATATTTAAGAGCGGCCGATAGAGCTACTTCTTGCCTGAAGTAGAGAGAAAGGGCCCAGTACTAACAGAAATGTAGCATGTTGCATTGAGCACCTACTTCCCTGCCCTTTCCCACCACCTTATTCCCATCAGTGTGCATGAACTCTCAGAGGGGAAGATTGTGAGCATTCCTTCTGCATAGAGATGTTCATTTCTTCTCCTGATTGACTAAAGGAAGATAGAAGTTGGCCGTAAAAGATTTCTGTTGAGTTTAACCTGAAAATTTATGTATTTGTATTTTCCTAATTGTTAGACTAAAGTAAAAATAACTTAAAATAAACTTCAATGCTAAGACACAAAGTATTTTCAATCTTAGTTCAGAATTCATTTAACCATGAAGGAAAAATTCTCATTGGGTTACATAGGTGAGATTAAAGATTTTCCATTTTCAGTTGCCATTCTCTCTCATACTGCTGTGCACTGCAGTGGCGGCTTTGGGACTAGAAGCTACAAAGTTTTACACTTTTCAAAAGATGAGATATATCTGACATCATAACACAGCAACCATTGTTAAAAATGGTAACTGAAATAAATTGTCATCATTCTTTCTTACACTTTCAGTAGATTTGTATTGTAACGCATGGTGAGCTTGATAAGAAGATGGTGCATACATAATTCACTTTTAATAGCAAACAGATCTTTGATTTCCTTTTCCTTATCATTAGGCTCTTAATATCCTGTGTGTGTACCCTTTGAAGTAGCTGCTACTCTACCATCAAGAGAATTTTTCCTGTATTCAGGGACCAACCAAAAATAGTGTTCATTTCTTTCTTTATTCTTTTTTTATTCTTTTCTTATTATGCATTGGCTTCCATCTATTGTAAATCATGAGCTAAATGAATCCTGTACTTGGAGATGGGTAAGTTCAGAGACATCTCATTTATATGTTTGTGCAAACTGCAAATTTTAAGCCCTACCTCTAACTTTACAAGGGTTTAATGTGTATGAAGAAAAAGTAGCATTTTGCCTTAAAATGAATTACCTTAGATAGGTGAAACCACATGAACTGTATTGATTTGAAATTATATCTTAAAAATGAAGTCAAGTTAAAGATATTTTTTAAGATGAAAATTATCAGTGGTAAAATAAGCAAAAAATCAAACACAACAATAATTTGGCCTTTATGAGTAGAAGCGTTAGAGTTAAAAGAACTTTTGAAAATCATATTTTTTACCTTCTCCTTTTGCTTTTCTCAGAACATAGTAAAGAATGTTTAAGAGAATTTTTCCACTTATGTATGTCAATAAAAAGTATTATATGCCGTATATCCCATCTTACATATTTTAAGTGATTAGATAATATCTATTCTATTGAAATAGGTTCTTTCCTCTATGCTTTTCTCCTAATATGTGATTCCATATATTGGCATTGTAAAAATAATATGCCAAATCATTATTTTTAGAGCCACATTGTGTTAAGTCTTAGATATTTGGCCAAGTAGGAAATTCCAATCTCACTTTTAGTAGTTGATGTTCTTGGAGTCAGTGCTACAGCAAATCACTTGATAAGAAAGGAAAGAATTAAACTAAAGCTTCAGACTATTGCTTTGCTTTCCTTTGTGCTATACCACTGCCACTACATTGCTCCTGGATTTTGAGTGTTGCCTTCCCTGGTGGCCTTGGCATCTTTAGCAACCATCCAGTCCTTTGTTAGTATTGCTGACCATAGCTGCTGGTGTCACTTCCGCTGCTCCACAGACCATGTTTCCTATTGTATTTCAAATGGGTGAATTTTTTTTCTACTCAGGCAGTCTCAGAATGGTGACATCTAGGGAGTAAGGTCTTTTGATTTCCAACTGATAAGCAGATTTTCTAATTTACATCATTCATCAAAATTCTGCATCTGTGGGATCAACTATCTATGGATTGCTAGTATTTATAGTATTTATTGAAAAAAAAATCAATGGATAAATGGACCCTTGAAGCTCAAACCAGTATTGTTTAAGGGCCAACTATATATATGTTCCCAGAAATAAAACTCCACAACCAAATGGCTTCACTGGAGAATTCTTTGAAATAATTAAAAAGGAAGTAATATCCATCTTATAGAATCTTTCCAAGAATATAAGTGAAGGGAACACATCCTGAATTGTGAAACTAACACGCATTATAATCTGCTACCAAAACCAGATAAAGACACTAAAAAACAAAAACAACAACAGCTATGGATCAATATAGTTTATGAAAAATATAAGAATTCTTATAAAAAAGCTAGTAAATCAAATTCAGCAATATGTAATAAGTACAAATACTCCCCAATCTAGGGTTTACATGAGAAATGTAAGGTTGTTTTAACACTAGAATTAATCAGTTCCATTCATCATAGCAACAAATAATAGGAAATTTTGTCTGATTATCTTAAATGATGAAAATCTATTTCATAGTCAAACATTCATATTAAAAACTCTCAGCAAACTAGCAGTGAAAAGAAACTTTCTCAACATGAAATTAGAAGACTTCTATGCAAAACTATAGCTAACAATTTATTTAATGGTGAAAGGCTCAATGTTCTTCTCTAAGACTGGAAGTATTCCGATGATGTTTGACATCACCACTTTTTTCCTGCACTGTGAAAGTTCTGATCAAAGCAATAATATTGATAAATAAAACAACTAAATAGGTTACAAGGCAATGTGCATCTAAGGAATCTACAATAAAGCTATTATAGTAAATTAGATAGGAAGTTGGCAGGATACAAGGCCAAAATACAAAATCAGTTGCAGTTCTGTGTATTAGCAATGAAAACTAGAAACTGAATTAAAAATACTTCAAAAATAGCATGCATATTCATGAAATAATTAGGAATAAATTTGATAAGATATATATCAGTTCTGTATCCTAAAAACTGCCGAACAATGTCAGAAAAGATTAAAGTAGTTCTAAATAAATGAAAATATAAATCATGCTCATTGATCAGAAGATTCTATATTGTCAACTCCCCACACATTAATCAAGATACTTACTTTAATTCCAATAAAAATCTCATCAAAATTTGCTCTACAATTTAAGATTTTTCTAAAATGTGTATGGAAATGCAAAGGACCTAATGTAGCCTACAGAGAAGGCAATGGCACCCCACTCCAGTACTCTTGCCTGGAAAACCCCATGGATGGAGGAGCCTGGTAGTCTGCAGTCCACGGGGTGGCTAAGTCGGACACGACTGAGCAACTTCACTTTCACTTTTCACTTTCATGCATTGGAGAAGGAAATGGCAACCCACTCCAGTGTTCTTGCCTGGAGAATCCCAGGGATGGGGGAGCCTGGTGGGCTGCTGTCAGTGGGGTCGCACAGAGTCGGACACGACTGAAGTGACTTAGCAGTAGCAGTAGCATAGCCTAAACAGTTTTAGAAAGGAAGAGCAAACTTGGAGGATTTCACAAAAATCAAGTCAGTATTATATTGGCATAAGTTTGATATATTCCATATATCAATGGGATGGAGTAAAAGGCCAAGATAAAGAAATTGGTTATCGACATAGGTGCCAAGATAATTTTTGGAGGAAGGGCTTGCTGGACAAAATATGTCTACATGGGAGGAAGAAGTAGAAATGTGTCCCCTGAATCTCACCATACATAAACATACAAACTACTCAAAACTGATCATAGCCCTAAATGTAAAAGCAAACTAGAAGATGTTAAGATAACATAGTTAAGTCTGAGTATAGCATTCTATTTCATCTATATACCACATCTTCTTTAAACATTCATCTGTTGAGAGATACTTATGTTGCTTCCATGTATTTGCTAGTACAAATAAGCTGTTATGAACATTGAGGTGCATGCATCTTTCCAAATTAGAGTTTCCATCTTTTCTGGACATATGCCCAGGAGTGGATTGCTGGATCATAAGTTAACTTTAATTTTCTAAAGAACCTCCATGCTGTTTTCCATAGTGGTTGCATCAATATACATTCTCACCAAAAAGTATAGGAGAGTTCCCTTTTCTCTACACTCTTTCCAGCATTTATTATCTGTAGACTTTTCGATGTTGGCCATTCTGACCAGTGTGAAGTGATATCTCATTTTTGTTTTGATTTGCCTTTCTCTAATAATTAGTAAAGTTGAGCGTCTCTTCTTCATGTGCCTGCTGGCTATAATATCTTCTTTGGAGAGATGTCTGTTTCAGTGTTCTGCCCATTTTTTGATTGGGATGTTTGTTTTTCTGATACTGAGTTGTATGAGCTATTTGTATATTTTAGAAATTGAGCCTTTGTTGGTTCCATCATTTGCAAATATTTTCTCCCAGTTTATAAATTGTCTTTTCATTTTGTTTATGGTTTTCTTTGCTATGCAAAAGATTGTAGGTTTGATTAGGTCCCATTTGTTTATTTTTGTTTTTATTTCTTTGCCTTGAGTATTGCCATTGCAGCAACATGGATGGACATAGAGATTATCTTACTAAGTGAAGCAGGTCAGACAGAAAAGACAAACATGATATCAGTTATATGTGGAAATTAAAAAAAAAAAAAAGAATTTTTAGCAAAACAGAAACGTACTCACTGACATAGAAAATAAACTTGTTTACCAAAACCGAAGTGAGAGGAGGGATAAATTAGGGGTATATGAGATTAACAGATATACACTTCTACATGCAAAACAGATAAACAACAAGGACTGCATAGAAAAGGGAACTATATTTATATCTTGTAATTAATTATAATGGAAAAGAATCTGAAAGAGAATATATATATATATATATATATATCGTTGAATCACTTTGCTGTACACTTGAACCTAACACGATATAGCTATAGTTCAATTAAAAAAGAAAGCATAGTTTAAAAAAATTCCTTGTTAGCTCAGTTCAGTTCAGTCACTCAGTCGTGTCCGACTCTTTGCGACCCCATGAATTGCAGCACACCAGACCTCCCTGTCCATCACCAACTCCCACAGTTTACTCAAACTCATGTCCATTGAGTCAAGTGATGCCATCCAGCCATCTCATCCTCTGTCGTCCCCTTCTCCTCCTGCCTTCAACCTTTCCCAGCATCAGGGTCTTTTCAAAATGAGTCAGCTCTTTGCATCAGGTGGCCAAAGTATTGGAGCGCCTACACGGCAGGAGACCTGGATTCGATTCCTGCAGGGGAAGATCCCCTGGAGAAGGGACTGCAAGCCACTGCAGTATTCTTGCCTGGAGAAAACGGTGGACAGAAGAGCCTAGCAGGGTACAGTCCATGGAGTTGTAAAGAGCTGCATATAACTGAGCAACTAACACTTTCACTTTCAATTTAAAAAGAAAGCATCATTTAAAAAAATCCCTTGTGAATTTAGAATAGGCAAAATCTGCTTATAGATGATAAAAATTACCCATAAAATTGAAAAAGGGTAAATTAAATCTCATTAAAATAAACAAAATTTCACTTAAAAAAACTGTTAAGATTTTGGAATGCACATGATGGATACATATAGAACTCTAACAACAGGAGGGAGACAAACAACCTGGTTAAAAACTGACAAAAGCTTTGAACTGATACTTAACAAAAGATGATATTACAGATGAGCAATAAGCATATAATTAATTTATATATGTTATAATTCCATATAGTAGACCTAAGGAGCTGACGCTTTATTAAACACTGCTAAAACAAAATGAGAATTTTTCAGAACTTGAAACAGATAAGAATTTTCAGATTGAAGAAATACAGTAAGTCCTAAGCAGAATAAAGAAAAATCAAAACTACATCTTCAGATAACTTTTTAAGAGAGTCTAGATAGGAAACAGCATAATCACCTTATAATATTCAGTAATATTTTTTTCAACTCACTGTAAGGATTGGAAAGCTTAAATTAAGAAAAAGGTAATGTGGGGCTTCCCTGGTAGCTCTGATGATAAAGAATCTGCATGTATAACTCTGTATCTCTCTACATTTTTCTGTCTTATCTATCTAATCTATGGTATGTAGGAATAAGTCAAACACAAAATTTATAAGATTTTTATAAAAGTGTTTAATTATTTGTGAGGGTAATAAACCAATAACGGAGAGAGAGGTCAATATGAAGAGAAATTAATTTTATTCAAATTTATCTACTGAATTAATTTGAATTCTAGTAAAATTCTTTATAAGGTCATTTTGAAATTTATATAGAACAGGAAATATACAAAATAAGAGTTAAAGAGATTTGCCACACTTGATATTAATATTTAAGAAATTATAATGAATTCCACAGTGTGGTATGGCACAAATATAGACAGTTGTACCAATGGAACAGAATAATGAGTCCAGAATGTGTCATTACAAGAAAATTGTGAAAGGATTGACTAACCAATTAATTTTCTAGGGCAATAGGTTATATATTTGATAAATAAAAATTAGCTTCCTACATCACAGTACTTATAAAAATAGGCTCTGCCTTAAAGCCCTAAATATTAAAAATACTCTTTTATCAAAAAGCAATGATTTAAGCATCAAATTTAAGCTACAAATAAGATCAAATTGCAGCTTATATTTTAGTCATCAGTTCAGTTCAGTTCAGTCGCTTAGTCGTGTTCGACTCTTTGCGACCCCATGAATTGCAGCACGCCAGGCTTCCCTGTCCATCACCAACTCCCGGAGTTCACCCAGACTCATGTCCATCGAGTCAGTGATGCCATCCAGCCATCTCATCCTCTGTCGTCCCCTTCTCCTCCTGCCCCCAATCCCTCCCAGAATCAGAGTCTTTTCCAATGAGTCAACTCTTCGCGTGAGGTGGCCAAAGTACTGGAGTTTCAGCTTTAGCATCATTCCTTCCAAAGAAATCCCAGGGCTGATCTCCTTCAGAATGGACTGTCATAAGGAGATGCAAATTTGTTTAATATCTGAAACTATAAAGATCCCCAACAAATCCATAAGAAAAATTTGAAAATTTCTAAAAACTGAGCAATGGGTATAATCATAATCATGGAATTTAGTAGTATTAAGGGAATAGTACAGTAAAGCAAAGTTAAAAATTAATTAAAATGTAGATGTCATTTTATGCTCACAAATTTGGTAAAAATTTAAGAGACTGATTGTCAAGTGAGAATGTGGAAAAATGGAAATTCTCGTCATTACTGATGGTGTTGTAAATGTTATAGTCACTTCGGAGAGGAATTTGGCAGTTTCTGCAGAAGATGGTATTTGAAAGTCATCATCTTTGACCCACAGGTTTCATTCAGAAATAAATCTCCTAGAGAAACTATGGTATATCAGACAAATAGACAATTGTTAGGAGATTCATTGCAGCTTTGCTTCTCATCATTTACAATTGAACACAACCAAAATACCCATCAACACAGAATGAGTGAATATGCAGTGCTGTATTTTCAGTGAAATACTACACAGAAGTTAAGAATATTTGAATCATAGCTACATGTATCAATAAGGATAAATAAACATTATTTATTCAAACATTCATTTGTTTTGAATAAAATGCAAATTACAAATATGTGCAGTATTATTTATATTACCTTTAAAAACTGGAAAGAAAAACTGCATATATTATCTACTGGTAGATGTATATGTATAGAAAGATAAAATTAATGTATCTTGGGAAGGTTATACCTTACTTTAGGAACATCTGAGGGAAGAAGGTAAGGAAAAATATTTGGGAGAAAGTGCAAAGGTAGGGTTTGATATTCTAATAACATTTATTTTTCATACAAAAGTATTCTGGAGAAATATGGAGAGATGCTAAATATTTTAATATCTGGTTGTTTTTCATTGTTTTTCTTTATGGTTTTATATGGTTAAAATATTTCATAGTGTGTTTCATAAGTAAAAAAGCCTTAGGTATTACTCTAAAGGAAAATGATTTTAAAGCACTATAGAATCTTCAAGTAAATGTAAGGTTATATCTTTCATTCATTTTAATTATTAATGGAACATTGAGCTTGAAACTACTAAAATAACTACAAAGTAGTAATTTTAAAAAATCATCCTGCAATAGTAGAAAGATAAGAAAAATCTTCATTAGAAATGTGGCTTTTAGCTTTCAGAAAAGTTTCATCTGTGATACCTGCTGCCTTTACTGAATTTTGCATGTTAAGCAAGATAATAAAAGTGAAATCCTCAGTATCAGAGCATATGGAAGTGAGGGTAAAACAGAAATAAAGTACCGTTCATCTGTTGGTTATGATATATAGTATTCTTTTTATTATTTAATTGGTTTGTCTATTTGATGCCATTTTCTTTGTATTCTTCGAATAGTCTCTTTCCACACAGCCACTGTACTTTTTTTCCTTTCATATTTCCTTAGAATGTTGTAATTTTAAAATTCTGCAGCAATATACCTCTTATATTTTTATAACTTTTTATTTTTATAAGAACGGTTTTTGACAGTACACTAAGACACTAAATCTATGTCATATATATCCAAACATTGTACATAATTTAGCATTATTTCATGTTGATTTTCTAATAGATATGTCTTGTTTCTTTCTAAATGATGTACAGAATTGCATTGCTGTGCCACAAAACATGAAAATAACACTGTGCCTATTTTAAGTTATTTGGAAACAAACTGAAAAGGGCATGTTAAGAATGAAAAGCACAAGTCTTATAAAAGTGAAATTTTTAGAATTTAGCAAAGCAGGGAAAACCTCAATTAATTATGAAACAATTTCTTTGTTATCATGTTTTCAGTTAATAAAAACAACACAGGGTAGAAAATGAATGCTTCATGGATGAACATTACTTTTCTTGAATATGGGGAAAAGTGTAACAGTTGTGTTGAGTGCTTACTCTATGCTAGACACTGTGCTTTCCATGTACCAAGTGTTTATTTAATCTTCTCCCAAACCCTTTGAATTAAGTATTGTTATTATCCCCATCTTACAGTTCAGAAAATAGATATACTTGATGTCATTAATTTTACACAGTTTGAAGAGGTAGACAGTAGTAGAAACAGGTCATAGACTTGGCAATTTGTTTTAAATCCATGTTTTACTGCTATATTAAGGAAAAAATGGGGTAAGCAGGTCCATCTTCCTTGCTATAAGTTGACCTGTCTTATCTCTTACACATGGTGAAATAGCAACATTCTGATGGATCAATATTCCAATTTGATTCTTTTCATTTTCCTGTTGCTGGTGATGTTCTTGTATATTCTCAATCAGGCTCTTATATTTTCTATATCAACAGCAACTATTTGATTTTCACAAGAGATCCACAATAACCATTTAATTACTGGTAAATTCCAAAAATGAAATAGCATTTCTTGGTTCCAATTGTTGAAACGAAAATATTCAGCTTGGATATTTTGGAAAATATCCAAAACTCTTCTGTTTCGGAGAGTTGAAAAATATTGACTAATTTTTGCCAACAATGGTTACTACAGAAGTCTGATAGACTCCTAAAGGTCTCACAACTATTACAGGCATAGTTCTGAGCTTTCTCCCTTCCTCAATAATCTGAAAACAGGTGTCTTTTTCTAAGACTGGATACATGGCCACACATTATATGATAGGTTTCCTACTGTTTGTTTACTCTTCCTGTTGCTCTGATAATTGCATATAGGAAGTATGCTTACCCAAACCTGGCATTTTTTGACCACCAAACAGAAGGTAGCCTAGGAAAGTAAAAATACTGAAAATATGCTCAATAAAAGAGCAAATTACATGTAGACTTAAAGCTGTATTTACAGCTCATTTATTTTGCAAAATATCTTAAGATGTGCACACTGTATATTTTATAGCACAGAGTGAATTAAATATACTTTGTTGAACAACTCTATTCTCACTGCATATTAGGGAATAAACTCATAGTATGGACATTTGCTAGTGACTCTGGTTTATGGGAGAATCTAGGGTACAAAAAGAAAACCTGCATGGAGTATCATCTTCAATCTGAGTGTTAGCTTCAGGAAAGCTACCATTTCTCTCATATACAGACTTTCAGACTAGTCTATTTTGATATAATAAGATACTGTAGTATTTATTTTCAATAATTTTCCATTTTTACTGAAAATTTCAAACTTATCATTGTGGTTGATTTTAAACTAAATCGTAAAATTTTAAAACTTTATTATTAATACTTCCACACTGTGCTCATCACACATAAATTTATACTTTGCCTGTTTCTCATGTGTGGATTCTAATGAGACTTGTGAAGGTTATCAATTTTGTCTAGTGTTTAATTTTTCAGAGACATAGGGATGTGCGAAGATTTTGAGATTATTATTTTTTTTTTTTTTTTGCATTCTTAACTAACATTTTGGACCTTGCTTACCTTCTCTAATGTTTTAATATATATAATTTCTAGAAATAAGTTTGTTATTGAAATTTATTAATCCTATTATTTGATTAGAAAACCAGAGAAATAAATTTAAAGTTTAAATTTTAAAGATAACAGAGAAGTGATTCTCAGAAAAAAACCTTAGAAACATGGGTTTTTCTCACAATTTCTGGTATTTTGTGTTGGTGTTTGAATGGCTTCATTTGAAATTTATTTTTAAAGGAATCAAAGTAGTATAGAAAAAGATGAAATACCAAGGGGAGTCTTTTGTGCATTATATATTGCTGCTAAGTCGTTTCAGTCATGTCCAACTCTGTGCAACCCCATAGACGGCAGCCCACTAGGCTCCTCCATCCCTGGGATTCACCAGGCAAGAATACTGGAGTGGGTTGCCGTTTCCTTCTCCAATGCATGAAAGTGAAAAGTGAAAGTGAAGTCACTCAGTCGTGCCTGACTCTTAGCGACCCCCATGGACTGCAGTCTGCCAGGCTCCTCCGTCCATGGGATTTTCCAGGCAAGAGTACTGGACTGGGTTGCCATTGCCTTCTCCACATTATATATTACCAAAGTACAAAAAGAATGTGGGCACATTTATATTGAATTTAAATTATGTTCTTATGGAGATGTTTGATTTTGACTAACCCACGCATGGTTTGAGCAAGCTCCAGAAAATAGTGAATGATAGGGAAACCTGGCGTGCTGCAGTTCATGGGGTCACAGAGAGTTGGACATGACTTAGAGACGAAAAACAACAAACCCATGCATAGTTAGCAACATGAGGTGGGACAGTGGCAGAGAGCATGGGACTTTCTCATCCTTGGCCTTGGTGCCCCAGTTCCTTGTGTTCCCTCCTTTAATTGGATTAATGTTAAGTTAAAAGGAAAACTGGTTTCTGAGATAATAAAACCTTTAATAAGTGATTCAGGGATCATTTTGTGGTTCTGAAAAGCTGAGAAACCTGTAGATTGTGACCTGTCTTTGAAAACGTTAACTTGTGTATATGCAAGAATCTCACACTAACCTGAGGTTTGTCCTAAATCAAATTCTCTGTCGAAAGAACTTGTAAGTATTCCTTAGAGAGGAACAAAGCAGGTAAGTGGCTTTCTGCTTTATTATTCCCATGGCTGGATTTTCTCTGCTTTAAACAGAATTTTTCCATTTTCCTTTTAGAAGGGCATTCCTCAATAAACAGAGCATGTTGAGCATAATTTACTGTTTCTTGATGACTCAGGCTCATCATAATGAACATTGGTTAGTACAATCAACTGTATTAGAAAGATGCCCCTAAGAGCTATTAAGATATATGGTACTGTTTGTCCCAGCTAAACCAACTGCTCCCAGATGACCTAAATGTTCCAGACTGCAGTAGCTGCTCAGTACAGTGTACACTAAATAGAAAATATATTTTCATGGACTGTAGGGAGATATCTGTGCTGTGGGGCTAGATTTGATCATGATGTCCTTATGTCTGCCTCTGTTCTTTGAAGCAAAAACCCTCCCCAAATTTTACCTGCTGTGTAAAGCTCTGTGTTACCATTCCAAATTTATTGGGGTAGGCATAAATGACCTTTTCCATTAGTAATTAGATAACTGGGTTTAAATGCCAAATTTAATAATATATCCGGGGGGAAGAATCACTAAGATAGGGACCTAGTGCTGGCAGCTTAAAGAGCACACGACAATGAATCTCTCCTCCCTAAACCGTAGTCTCGGTTGGATATTTAGTCTTTCACTGTGACATAGTCTCTGAAAAATAGTTGTAAAAAGTCCTCTTTAAAAATGCAAAACATCCAATGAAGGGTTAAAATTCTGTCATTTATTATTATGGAGTAGATTAATGGAATTAATTTCATACTGATGCCTTAGGTACAACTGTATAAAGGGACTAGGATTTTTGAAGGGTGGTGAAGATCAAGGGAAGAGAGAGATCATTTTGAAGGTTCAAGTATTTGGGGAAGGGGTAAGTTTAAGTAATGGTGTCTCAGTGAAAGACTTTTGACTTCCATTAGAAGGTGCCATGAGGACATTAGCACTTGAGAAGCAAGAGTAGAAACAGAGGGAGGAGAAAGCAAGGGGAAAAAAGCAAAATCCCAGTGCAGTCTTTCAGTTTGTAAACTAAAGGCATATTTGAGCATATGCAATTTTTTATATAAAGTATATGCACATTGCAACTGAATAAAATAGGTCATATTAGAATGCATTAAAAGAGATCTTTGAAAGATTTCCACATTTAATTTTTTAATAATTCAATATAATTTATTTTCTAATTAAAGAAATTTTCTTTGGAATACCCATGTACACATTTTTTCCAATGTATGGTACTTTATATCATTCTTATTTCACAAATGTTGCATATATTTTATTTAAGTGTTCGAGATGGTCTAACTTTCAAGTTGTCTTTATCATAAACTTTTCTGATTATTCTTTGCCTTTTCCAATGTTTCTGATCTGTCATTAGTTAGAAATGAATATCTTGGATCATATTGAATTTTTAAAATGTTGAGAGAAGATAATTTTAAAAATAGTTATTGTGAATGATAGTCTAGTGTTTAAGACTTCTTACTTCCAAGGCCTGGTTCAATCCCTGCTTGGGGAACTATGATCCCACATGCCAAGGGGAGCAGCCAAGAAACAAAAACCAAATAAACCTATAAATTGAAAAACAGAAAATGATAACAAAAACAACAGATTATTGAGAACACAGTTCAACAATATCTTACATTTGCATAATAGTTTATAGTTTTGAATGTGAATTTACAAAGTACGTTTTTTTATCTTCATAAAATCTTAGAATGTGTAAAAGCAAAATCTTATCTCTCTCATTTTATAGGAAAAGGTAACTGAAGCCAACAAAATGAAGTTTTTGTTAAAGATGACACAAGTAGTGCATTGTAAATTTAGAACTATAATTTAATTCTTAGTTTTATAAAACTGATCTTTTATTGGAGATGAATCAAAAGATTCAGCCTCTGAATACTTATATCTGTGTCTTAGTACAAGTTACTACTTGTAAAGCCTACTGAGTAATGCTAGTCATTGTTGTTTAGTCACTAGTCACATCAGACTCTCTGAGATACCATGGACCGTAGCCTGCCAGGCTCCTCTGTCCATGGGATTTCCCAGGCAACAATAATGGAGTGGGTTACCATTTCCTTCTCCAGGAAAGCTTCCTGACCCAGAGATTGAACCTGCATCTCCTGCATGACAGGTGGCTTCGTTACCACGAAGCCAACTGGGAAGACCAGTAACACTAACACATAATTTGTAAAACTTTAAATGTGAAAAAATTGTTAATATATAAAAATATAAAGTATAAGAAAAGGGGGTGATATTACTCATCTGTTGTTAAAAATACGAGCTGATTGTTATTATTCTAAGTGTGCTGATTCAGTTATGTTCAGTCACTCAGTCGTGTCCAACTCTTTGTGACCCCATGGACTGCAAGATGCCCGGCCTCCCTGTCCATCACCAACTCCTGGAGCTGGCTCAAACTCATGTCCATCGAGTCGGTGATGCCATCCAACTGTCTCATCCTCTGTCGTCCCCTTATCCTCCTGCCTTCAATATTTCCCAGCATCAGGGTCTTTTCCAGTGAGTCCAATGGCTAATTTTCTCTTTGCCAGCAACATCCTGCACCTGCATCCTTCATGAAGTGATGAACTTCATTGCTTAAATCATTCCCATTTACTTAACTGAGGAGTAGGACACTAGAAGAACATTCGCTTTTTAATTTCCCCTGGATAAGAGCTCTATGAGATGGCAGTTTTCTGGACACAAGGATTTTTTTCAGATTTGTACTTGCTACCAACTCTGATTTAGGATGTGGATCGGGAGCCCAGAAAGTTCCCTAACTTCTGAGCCAGAAAAACTTTGTAATAAGCATTTGTTAGCACAACCTCTGCCTTCCATGAAGTATAACTTTTTGCCTTCCAAATTAAAAAGCTCCATGCCACTCCTTCAAAAAATAAGTAATGGGATAAATAATGATCTGACAAATATAAATAGGTACCAAAGAATGTATACAGCAAATTTAGGCAAAAATAGTTTAAAAAGGGCAAGATTTGTCATTTTTGTACCAAGTGCTAATTAGGTTCATCCTTTTATATTTCTGAGGAAGAGATTTTCATGCAGTATACAATTGATCTGGACTAGCAGTTGACAAACATGGCTTGTGGGCTATTTGTTTTTGTAAATACTGTTTCATTGAATGCAGTCACATTTATTCATTTATATAATATCTATGACTGCTTTAGCTCTACAGTGACAAAGTTGAGTAGTGTGACAGAAAACAAGATTGGTAGTCCTAAAATACTGTCTCTTCAAGGAAAAGAATGTGGAGGTCTAAGGGGCTTTTTGTATTAAGTTATATATCTGATAAGAAAATCTGGTCAAAGTAACATTTAAAAAATATAGACCATCTTGTTGCTGTTCAGTTGCTAAGTCATGTCCAACTATTTGCAACTGCACAAACAGCAACACACCGGGTTCCTCTTCTCTATTATCTCCCAGTTCAGTTCAGTTCAGTCCTATTCAGTCGCTCAGTCGTGTCCAACTCTGTGACCCCATGAACTGCAGCACGCCAGGCCTCCCTGTCCATCACCAACTCCCGGAGTCCACCCAAACCCTTGTCCATTGAGTCGGTGATGCCATACAACCATCTCATCCTCTGTCGTCCCCTTTTCCTCTTGCCCTCAATCTTTCCCAGCATCAGGGTCTTTTCCAATGAGTCAGCTCTTCGCATCAGCTGGCCAAAGTATTGCAGTTTCAGCTTCAACATCAGTCCTTCCAATGAACACCCAGGACTGATCTCCTTCAGGAAGGAGTGGTTGGATCTCCTTGCAGTCCAAAGGACTCTGAAGAGTCTTCTCCAACACCACAGTTCAAAAGCATCAATTCCTTGGTGCTCAGCTTTCTTTATAGTCCAACTCTCACATCCATACATGACCACTGGAAAAACCATTGCCTTAACTAGATGGACCTTTGTTGGTAAAGTAATGTCTCTGCTTTTGAATATGCTGTCTAGGTTGGTCATAACTTTCCTTCCAAGGAGTGCACATCTTTTAATTTCATGGATGCAATCACCATCTGCAGTGATTTTGGAGCCCCCCAAAATAAAGTCAGCCACTGTTTCACTGTTTAGCCATCTATTTCCCATGAAGTGATAGGACCAGATGCCATGATCTTCGTTTTCTGAATGTGGAGCTTTAAGCCAACTTTTTCACTCTCCTCTTTCACTTTCATCAAGAGGCTTTTTAGTTCCTCTTCACTTTCTGCCATAAGGGTGGTATTATCTGCATATTTGAGGTTATTAATATTTCTCCTGGCAATCTTGATTCCAGCTTGTGCTTCATCCAGCCCAGCGTTTCTCATGATGTACTCTGCATAGAAGTTAAATAAGCAGGGTGACAATATACAGCCTTGACGTACTACTTTTCCTATTTGGAACCAGTCTGTTGTTCCATGTCCAGTTCTAACTGTTGCTTCGTGACCTGCATACAGGTTTCTCAAGAGGCAGGTCAGGTGGTCTGGTATTCCCACCTCTTTCAGAATTTTCCACAGTTTATTGTGATCCACACAGTCAAAGGCTTTTGCATAGTCAAATTTGTTTCTCCTTTCCCCTATATAAACATAACAGATTTGATTTAGGTCATACATGAATGGTTTAGTGGTCTTCCCCACTTTCTTTAGTTTAAGTCTGAATTTGGCAATTAGGAGTTCATGATCTGAGCCACAATCAGGTCCCAGTCTTGTTTTTCCTGACTGTATAGACCTTCTCCATCTTTGGCTGCAAAGAATATATTCAATCTGATTTCAGTGTTGGCCATCTGGTGATGTCCATGTGTAGAGTCTTCTTTTGTGTTGTTGGAAGAAGGTGTTTGGTATGAACAGGCATTCTTTTGGCAAACTGTATTAGCCTTTGCTCTGCTTCATTCTGTACTCCAAAGCCAAATTTACCTGTTACTCCAGGTGTTTCTTGACTTCCTACTTTTGTATTCCAGTCCCCTATCATGAAAAGAACATCTTTTTTGGGTGTTTGTCCTAGAAGGTCTTGCAGGTCTTTATAGAACTGTTCAACTTCAGCTTCTTCAGTGTTACTGGTCGAGGCATAGACTTGGATTACCATGATATTGACTGGTTTGCCTTGGAAACGAACAGAGATCATTCTGTCGTTTTTGAGATTGCATCCAAGTACTGCATTTCGGACTCTTGTTGACTATGATGGCTTCTCCATTTCTTCTAAGGGATTCCTGCCCACAGTAGTAGATATAATGGTCATCTGAGTTAAATTCACCCATCCCAGTCCATTTTAGTTTGCTGACTCCTAGAATGTTGATGTTCACTCTTGCCATCTCCTATTTGGCCACTTCCAGTTTGCCTTGATTCATGGACCTAACATTCCAGGTTCCTATGCAATATTGCTCTTTACAGCATCAGACCTTGCTTCTATCACCAGTCGCATCCACAACTGGGTGTCGTTTTTGCTTTGGATCCATCCTTTCATTCTTTCTGAAGTTATTTCTTCACTGATCTCCAGTAGCATATTGGGCACCTACTGACCTGGGGAGTTCATCTTTTCATGTCCTATCTTTTTGCCTGAGTTTGCTCAATTCAAGTCCTTTGAATCAGAGATGCTATCTAAGCATCTCATTCTCTGCCAGCCCCTTCTCCTTTTGCCTTCAGTCTTTCCCAGCATCAGGGTCTTTTTCCAATAGTTGGCTCTTTGCATCAGGTGGCCAAAGTATTGGAGCATCACCTTTAGCAACAATCCTCTCAGTGAATATTCAGGGTTGATTTCCTTTAGAATTGACTGGTTGGATCTCCTTGCAGTCCAAGGGACTCTCAACAGTGTTCTCCAGAAGCACTATTCGAAGGCATCAATTCTTTGGCACTCAGCCTTCTTTATGGTCTCACATACCTACATGACTACTGGAAAAACTATAGCTTTGACTATACAGACCATTGTTGGCAAAGTGATGTCTCTGCTTTTTGTTCTTTAATATTCTATCTAGATTTTTTTTATAGCTTTTCTTCCAAGAAGGAAGTGACCTAATTTCATGGCTGCAGTCACTGTCCACAGTGATTTTGGAGCCTGAGAAAATAAAATCTGTCACTATTACCACTTTTCCCCCCTTCTGTTTGCCATGAAGTTTGGGACCAGATGCCCTGATACTACTTTTTTTTTTTTCTTAAGTTGAATTTTAAGCCAGCTTTTTCACTCTCCCCTTTCACCTTCTTAAAGAAGCTCTTTAGTTCCTTTTCACTTTCTGCCATTAGGGTAATGTCATCTGCATATCTGAGGTTACTGATATTTCTCCTGGCAGTCTTGATTCCAGCTTGGGATTCATCCAGCCCAGCATTTCACGTGATGTATTCTCTGTGTAAGTTAAATAAACAAGATGATGACATACAGCCTTATCATACTATTTTCCCAGTTTGGAACCAGTTAGTTGTTCCATGTCTAGTTGTAATTTTTGCTTTTTGACCCACATACAGGTTTCTCAGAAGACAGGTAAGGTTATCTGGTGTTCCCATCTCTTTAAGAATGTTCCACAGTTTGTTGTCATTCATAGAGTCAAAGGCTTTAGTATAGTGAATGAAACAGAAGTAGATGTTTTTCTGGAATTCTCTTGATTTCTCCACGATCCAGTGGATGTGGGCAATTTGATCTCTTGTTACTCTGCCTTTTCTAAATTCAGCTTGAACATCTGCAAGTTCTCTGTTCATGTACTGTTGAAGCCTAGCTTGAAGAATTTTGAGCATAACCTTGCTAGCATGTGAAATGAGTGCAATTGCGTGGTAGTTTGAACATTCTTTGACTTTGCCCTTCTTTGGGATTAAAATAAAAACTGACCTTTTACAGTCCTGTGGCCATTGCTGAGTTTTCTAAATTTGCTGACATACAGAGTGTAGCATTTTAACAGCATCATCTTTTAGGATTTTAAATAGCCCAGCTGGAATTCTGTCACCTCCACTAGCTTTATTTATAGTAATGCTTCCTAAGGCCCTCTTAACTTCACACTCAAGAATATCTGAATCTAGGTGAGTGACCACATCATTGTGATTGTCTGGGTCATTGAGGCCCCTTTTGTATAGTTTTGTGTATTCTTGCCACCTCTTCTTAATCTCTTCTGCCTCTGTTAGGTCTTTGCTGTTTTTGTCCTTTAGGGTATCTATCCTTGCATTAAATTTTCCTTTATATCTCCAATTTTCTTGAAGAGATCTCTAGTCTTTCCCATCCAATTGTTTTCCTCTATTTCTTTGTGTTGTTCATTTCAGAAGACCTTGTCTCTCCTCTGAAATTCTGAATTCAGTTTGCTGTATCTTTCCCTTTCTCTCTTGCCATAATGGCCATAGTGGACCTTAATCATTCATGGCTGGCCAACATCTTTGCATGTATTTTTATTTTTCTATTTGTTTCTCACAAGGGTAGATTCTAAAGTCTTACTTTCAGCTATTGAAACCACTCTACCAATCCAGTTACACCTGTGTGAGAGCTGAATGTGAAGGAACTTTTGTTTGCAACTAAGGGCACTAACTGTTAAATAAAGGAACCATGCTTATGAATATAAAGAGAAAATTCTAAAATAAAAATGATTCAGCATATTATTAATGGAAAATTGCAATTTGTTTAATTATTGCAGGAATAATGTATGGGAAGATCATGTTTCCAAAATCCAAAAAATATTTTAATATCAATACAAACAAGAGAAGGACATGGCTTAAATATGATAAAGAATATACCTCAAGGGGAGGAATATCTACTTTATAGTGAAACTCTAGAGGCATCTCTACCGTAATCACTAAATATGTAAGAACTAATTATTCTTACACTTTAATAAACTATTAAGAAGATAAAATAACAGGTACATGCATTGGAAAAGAAGAACTGAAGTATCAAAGCTGGTAATGGTATGTTTACAAGGAAAAACCAACTGAGATATCAATAGAACAGTTAAAAGTTTAATAAAGCAGGAGGTAAAACTCAAAACAAAAATTAGTTATATTTTCTGAATATCATATCAATGAACATTGTGTCAGGAGAATAGAACCGCTACAGTTAGGGCAAAATGGTATTTAATCTAGGAATTAGCGTTTACATAATCTGGGAGGTGATGGAAGAGGATGAGGTGGGTTAGGGTGAGAGATCAGAGGAACAGCAATCAATAACAACCCCCTTCAGCATGGGCACAGAGGAGTAAGTGAGAGTTTAGGGGTATATCTGAGAAGTTGTGTGTGACTGGGAAGCAAAGTGGATCAGTTAAAGGGGAACTTTTAGAGAAGTGTAGAAACCATTGCTTGCATAGATATTGTTGCTTCTGTAAAACCATCTTTTTCTGGAAGAACTGCTGCTTCTTTGTGGAATCTGTTCTCTCTCTGTGGGTTTTTGTTGTTGTTTAGTCACTAAGTGGTGTCCAACTCTTTGTGACCCTGTGGACTGCAGCCCGCCAGGTCTGTGCTGGGTGGTAAATATGGATGGTTGGCCAAGCAAGTAGTTGGAAAGGTGAGTAGAGAAGAGAGCAAAGACAAACGATGCCTTTCAGTCATCACTGGATCTGTCAACCATGATATAAGACTTAATCCTTTTCAAGATCTCAGGAAGTTTTTTTAGAAATGACCAAGCTGGCAGTAAAATATAAGATAATGTTAAGACCTTAATAGCCAAATAATTTTGGGAAAAATCATGCTGGGGGACTTACACTACCTAAATGCAAATTTACTATAAAGCTACAATAATAATGTTTTATTCTCATAAAGATAGACTTACAAATAGTTCAGGGAAGCAGAACAGATATTTTAAAACTATACACATATGGTTAATTGATTTTTGATGGTGGCACTGAGGCAATTCAGTTGGGGAAGGAAAAGTATTTTCAAAAAGCTGTCTTGGTGGGCATACACACTGAGGAAACCAGAAGGGAAAGAGACACATGAACCCCAATGTTCATCGCAGCACTGTTTATAATAGCCAGGACATGGAAACAACCTAGATGCCCATCAGCAGATGAATGGATAAGAAAGCTGTGGTACATATACACAATGGAGTATTACTCAGCCATTAAAAAGAATTCATTTGAATCAGTTATAATGAGATGGATGAAACTGGAACCTATTATACAGAATGAAGTAAGCCAGAAAGAAAAACACCAATATAGTATACTAACGCATATATATGGGATTTAGAAAGATGGTAACAATAACCCTGTGTACGAGACAGCAAAAGAGACACTGATGTATAGATCAGTCTTATGGACTCTGGGAGAGGGAGAGGGTGGGGAGATTTGGGAGAATAGCATTGAAACATGTATAATATCATGTATGAAATGAGTCGCCAGTCCAGGTTCGATGAATGGTACTGGATGCTTGGGGCTGGTGCACTGGGAAGACCCAGAGGGAGGGTAGGGGAGGGAGGAGGGTGGAGGGTTCAGGATGGGGAATGCGGGTATACCTGTGGCGGATTCATTTCGATATTTGGCAAAACTAATACAATATTGTAAAGTTTAAAAATAAAAGAAAATTTAAAAAAAAAGAAAAAAATGACAAAGAATAAAACAGTATGTATTTTTACAAAAAAAAAAAGCTGTCTTGGAAACACTGATTATGTGAAGCAGGGGTTGGGAGGGTGGAATAACTCTGTCTCAAGTCATAATCTGTATTTATTAAAGATAAGTCATAGATCTACATATGAAAGCTGAAATTATAAACTTTCTAAAAGAGTAGGATTATATTTTTATAATCTTGGAGTGGTCAAAGTGTTCTTGGGATATACAAACACATAAATTATTAAAGACAAAAGAAGAAACCTAATAAACTAGATTTCATGATAATTAAAAACTTCTGCTCATCAAGAGACACACTTAAAATAAGCCCAACATACATTGGAAGAATTGAATAGGGCAGCCACAAACTTGTAGTCTAGACTCTCATATATTGCTGCTCATGCGGATGTTGGGACTGTAGAACTTTTTTTCAAAATTATTTTATCAGCTGCTTTTAAAAGCAACTTTTAAACATCACTTTTAAATATGCTTTTTCTGTAACCCAAAGTACATTCCGAAGAAACTACAGAGTATTTTGAAGAGGGAAAGCTTAATAGAATTAATGGGCTTAAAGTAATGCGGTTTGGCTAAATGTAAAGAAAATTTTAGCATACAGAAATAGTATATATGCCAATCCCAATCTTCTGATTTATCCCACCCCCACCTCTTTTCCCTCTTGGTACTTATATATTTGAGCTCTACATCTGTGTCTCTATTTCTGTTTTGCAAATAAGATCATCTATATCATTTTTCTAGATTCCACATATATTTCCACTAATATATTTGTTTTTCTTTCTGAGTGACAGTATGTATAAAATAGACAACTAATGAGAACCTACTGAATAGCTCAGGGAATGCTACTCAGTGCTCTGTTGTGACCTAAATGGGAAGGAAATCCAAAAGAAAGGGGGTATATGTATATGTAGAGGTGATTCACTTTGCTGTACAGTAGAGCTTCCCCTGTAGCTCAGTTGATAAAGAATCTGCCTGCAATGCAGGAGACCTGGATTCAATTCCCGGGTCAGGAAGATCCCCTGGAGAAAGAAATGGCAACCCACTCCAGTATTCTTACCTTGAGAATCCCATGGACAGAGGAGCCTGGCAGGCTACAATCAATGGGGTCTCAAGAGTTGGACACGACTTGGTGACTAAACCACCACCACCACCACCAAAAACGAATACAACATTGTAAAGCAACTATTCATCAATAAAAATTAATTAAAGCAAAAGAGTACAGGAGTAGTAGATATATGAACAGCCATTACCCCTAAAGTTGAGCTAACACCAAAGAACCCCTGTTCCCTCTCATATCCCAGGCTGAGGTCCCAACTTCATGGGGGTGCCTAAGCATGCATGACTCACAGGATGGCCGAGAAATTTGCTGAGGTGTGGTGCCAGGGAAAGTCACTGGAAATATGCCCTTTGGTGGTCCGGGAGGAGCCTTCCCCAGAGAGGTTCTGTGTTTTGGAAGTTTGCTAGAAAGCTTTCAAGAGAGTGCTTCAGGAAGCTGCCCACAGGAAGGTGCTGTGTACCATTGCCACTGAGTGCTGCAGAAGCCATGTGCCCAGCAGGAGCCAGAGGACAGGCGCTCATGGGAACCATGAAGAGAAACCTCTACTGACAAAGTTAACTTGGTGGCAGCTGACAAAGGACCAAGTCTTTACAGGGCCCCACTACACTGATGCAGACTTGGAAGTGAAGGACTGTTTGGGAGCTGAGTGGCAATAATTGATAACTGGCATAACAGCCATTTTTACTCCTAGATCTGTATCTAAGAGAAATGTTTTAAATGACTTTACAAAGATGACTTATAGAAGAATGTTTGTATCAACTTTATTCTGAATGCTCCCTGACTGGAAATGTCATACAGCGGAAAATACACAGAAATAAAAGGGAATAAAATTCTGATACTCAACATGGATAAATCTTAAAAATACTATGCTGAATTGAAGTGACCAGACATAGAGTATACAGACTGTGTGATAAAAAATTTTCAAGTATGGAAGAGGCAAAATTTATCTGTAGTTACAGCTGGTGGAATTGATTTCCCATTTATTGAGATGGGGAACACCAAAGAACAGAATTTAAGGGCAAAAATCAAGAAATACAGATAGAAAAGTATGACATTTGGGTAAGAAAGTATTTTGTAAGTTAGAAGGCTGTGGAACAAAGTATGGAGGAAAATACTGATAGATTTTACTACATTTCTGAATTATTTTAGGGGAACACATTTTTTGAATTTTGTTGGATCAAAACTAGTAGGCACATATTTTGAGAACTTTTTCTGTGGTCTGTCTTTAGAAATTATACATGTGTGGGGCTAAGTGAGCATGCACGTGTGCATGCTTTTCTTGTATGTCAAAAATTGGGATATTATAATAAAGATCATATTCCACTTATGACACAGTGAATTTAACAAGTGTTTCATTACTTAATGTGAGAGCATTTAAGTGTCTTCCCAAGAGTATAATTCTACAGCATAGTGACATGATATTTGGTGAACAGCGCAAATAGTTATTATTGTAATGAGAGCTTTTCCTCAGCTTTCCTTGTGGAAGAAGTAGTGAGTTATTCCTATAAATTTACCCATCTGAAATACGCCAGCCCAGTCCAGAGCCTTAAACAGAGATCTCTCTGAGCTGGTTTCCTGTTTAATGATCTGTAAATGAAACTGTTATTGCTTCTTTGCCTCTCATTTCTGAGCACCATTATTTCTCACAGTGGGTTGTCTTTGTCAGACAATAAAGGTAGAAAATGTTTTTAAGCTTGTCAGGGGATTTATTGATATAAATGAGAGAGAAGTTTGGTCAAAATTAATGACTGTGGTTTTCCATGTAGGAAGAGGAGAACAAGGTTTTAAAATGATTGCTCTTTTTAAGATATATAATTCTGCCCTGGAACAATATTTTCCTTCTATTACTGTACTCTGAGCTTCAAGTTTACACATTCATTTGCTGCAGTTGTTTTTGCTGTATGTAAGACAAACAATAAGATTTTGACTACATAAACAAGCAAAGGCCATCTATCTTGAAATTCGGCATTTAAAGAATTCTCTGGGTACTATGCTACGATCATCCAAACATAGTATTTGGATCAAAAAAAATATTTTGTTTATTATCAGAATGAACCATGGTGGAGGCATGGGCATTGATAAAATGCGTGATTTTCAGAAACCAATCAGGTTTGTATTGTTCACAGTAATTTTAGCAAATATACAACTTGAAGGCTTATTGCTCCCTTGTCTCTAATCAGCAGAAAAGAAGGAAATTGAATCTGCAGAGAAGATAAGTTTATTTGATACCTCAAATTTTAAAAAGCCCCTTTGGAGTAGTTTAGGTGATAATAACCAAGTTTCTCTAATTGAAGAAAAATCACCACTTAAATAGCTAATTAGTCTGAGAAATATGGTTGATGTTTGAGTCGAGGCAGCAAATATTGACTGGAAGAACCATGTTTCTTCTAATACAGAAATACTATAATCCCTGGCATTTCAAATAAGTTTGTGACCTATATTCATATTTCTTTTCATTGTTACTCATGCGATCAAATTCAAAGTTATTTATCTTTATCTATGTTCTTCATTTGCCCATTTAGAGAAACACTTTTTGATCCAGACTTTATAATCGAAGGCATTATAGCTTCTAATGCTTTAATAACATTCAAAATAAGAGAGAGAGGAATAAAAGAGTGAAATGCATTGTTGGTTGAAATGCCACTTTGGAAAATGGAGTTTGATTTATTTCGAGGATAGATTTTGTGAGAATAAGGGAAAGTGGACTATGAGCTAAAACTATTTTAATGACTCTTTAGCAACTCCTGTTTCCCCTCTCCGACCCCCTAGAGGTGGGAGTGGTTCTCAGGATGTGGTTGCATGCTGGGAATTTTGATGGCTGATCTTGCGACAACAAACTTTGCAAATTAGAGGATCTGGAATTCACTTTTCTCTGTAGCTACTACAGTTGCTTAGCATCCACTATGGTGTTTCTTATCAGAACTGACAAATGTGCTTATGAGACAAACAGAGTGTTAAGAGTACAGCTTAGCTGACTCACACAAAAAAACTATAATATACCTTTACTTTCATGCTGTGTGATCACTGACTTACATTTTCAAGATAATTAACTTCAGAAAAAGGTAAATATCAACGTACAATTTGTTTTGAATATTTATTCAACTAATATAATTAACCAGTGAGGTGTTAAAAGTGCTAGAGGATATATTTTTAAAAGAGAAATTAAACTACTTAAAAAGCTTATTTGATGCCTTCTAAAAAATATTAACACCTAAGAAAAAATTAAATTCTTTATTGTGGGAACTATAAAACCCAAGGAGCCAATTTCTGAAGTTTTATCCAGTGAACTGTGTACATGCAGTAACTCTAAGCAATTGTTCATAATATGTGCTTTGTGTCACCTGTAATGTTGCCAAACTGATTTTTATTAGCTGACCTCCAGACCTTTGACAGAAATTCGATAATTTCATTTTACTGTTTGAAAAAGAACAGTGTAATTATACTAGAGTTGCAACATATTTGTTATTGCTAAGTAGACCAGTGAAGAAGTTTAAAGCAGTTGCTGAATTTTTACACTTTGTAGAAACTTGAGTTCTGAGTTCTGCCTTGGGTAGTTTTCGCAAAGTAAAATTGTATAATGGATACTGTGGTTTTCAGATTGGAAAGCTGTACTACTTGATGAGATGGTCCAAGTATTTGGGAGAAAATTGAATGTCCTGATGGTTTTAATCTAAAATATCAGTTCAGAATCTATATCTCTGACTCCAAACCCCTTCTTATTCCCCAAAGCCTTCTCCTTTACACAAATAGATGTCTCTGCTTGGGATTACTAGATTCTCAGGTGGCAATGAAGACTTAATGTGAATAAATGAAGGACTCTTATGTTTGATTTTAGCTGTTGAATTTCCCAAGAAATTTTGTTCCAGGTGTTTTTTTGGTTCCCTTCATTTAGTTTTGATAATTGAATATAGTTTTAGCAATCTACTACAACAAAATGTTATTTAAAATGTGTTAATGTATAGAAATTTGAATTGTTATCAAATGGCTGTATTTTTCTATTTATCCCTTTTCGCTATCTGGTTTTGCACTTCTTATGTGACAGAAATGACTCACTTTACTATAAAATTCTGTTTAATCAGAGAATCTTTGTTAATTTTGAAATATCATTATAAGAATCTAAACATTTTAGACTTTAGTGGCAGGTATGCAAGTGTGGGAGTAAGTTACATTTTTAAACAATACATTCTTCTTTAAAAGTTCCAGATGGAAACAAAGACATATATGTATGATTTTTAATTTTTGTTATATATTATATCCTAAAAAAGGCACTTCTCTCCTTTTAAAATATCATTTTTTATCAAACTTTTAAAAGTTAATATGTGTATTATAGAAAAACTGAGACATATAAGAAACAAAGAACACAAAATCGTCTATAAATGTAAGGACTTTGATGTATCTGGAGCTGGTGATGGACAGGGAGGCCTGGTGTGCTGCAATTCATGGGGTTGCAGAGTCGGACACGACTGAGCGACTGATCTGATCTGATCTGATCTGTGAGTCCTTGTGTATGTTCATACACATAACTGAGCATACATGTTTGTATGGTTGAGCTTGTATAATACGTATTGTGCTTTTTCACATGTTATAAATATGTACTTATTTAAAATCTCAAAGTTATGCGTATCTTGATGACCGGTTGAGGCTTTTGAACTGTGGAGAAGACTCTTGAGAGTCCCTTGGACTGCAAGGAGATCCAACCAGTCCATCCTAAAGGAAGTCAGTCCTGAACATTCATTGGAAGGACTGACACTGAAGCTGAAACTCCAATCCTTTGGCCACCTGATGCGAAGAACGGACTCATTTGAAAAGATCCTGATGCTGGGAAAGATTGAAGGTGGGAGGAGAAGAGGATGAGATGGTTGGATGGTGTCACCGACTCAATGAATATGAGTTTGGGTAAACTCTGGGAGTTAGTGATAGACAGGGAGGCCTGGTGTGCTGCAGTCCATGGGGTCACAAAGAGAGGTACACGACTGAGTGACTGAACTGAACTGAACTGAATATACTTCACCAAGTCAACCAAGAAAAAATAATATAATCCTATCTTTTGTAGAAACAAAACTTTCATAAAGATAAAAATGGCAACAGGCCTCTGAATAAAGATGTTGGTAGAATAACATTAAAATACTGTATACTCTAAATACTTAATTTGAAATGTAACATAGCAATAAAGTATAATTCAGAGAGAATTAATTGTCAGGCCTAGATTATTAAAATATCAACAAGAAAAGGTTTCCATCAAATTATTTTAAAAAGTGTATTGCCAAAACAAAACAAAACAAAAAAAAAGAGAAATGTATTACAACCACAAGATATACATTCATGAATCAGTGTCTGCAGGCAAGCTAAGTTGCTTCAGTCATGTCTGACTCTGCCACCGTATGGACCATAGCCCTCCAAGATCCTTTGTCCATGTGATTCTCCAGGCAAGAATACTGGAGTGGGTTGCCATTTCCTCCTCCAGGGGATCTTCCTGACCCAGGGATCAAACCCATGTCTCTTGAGTCTCCTGCATCACAATTATAACAAAAGATTTCTAGAAACTGGCTAATTCACAAACTCCTGTTTTTCTTATTCATTGTCACCTTAAGGAATCAAAAAATCTTAAACAGAAAATAAGGACTGCACATTGTCCACAGTAAACATTGGTACTTTAGAAGATACCCAGATAAAGAACTATGGTCTCTACTGTCTATAGCTATAGGATAGGCTAGCAAAGACCTGTTCTCTTCTCCTTTCTTCTACCTCCTTCACTATCCAAATGACCAAGTATAGAAGCAAGTCCAGCTCCAGGAGATTTGTTAACAAAGAATATTTCCAAAAAACAATCTTTTCCATTAATAAAATTATATTTATAGGAGAATTATTTCACTACCTTTACTTTTTGTCCCTTAGGACTTACCTGCCCTGGAAATATATAGCAATATTAACTAAAATACAATGATATTTTACTATACCTGTTTTTAATATAGACTAGCTGCTTCAACTAAGAACTTAGTTTGTTCAATTTGTGTGTAAATATGAAATATATATCAAATCAAGTGGCCCTTAGGAAGCATCACTATGATCAAAGCTAATGGAAGTGACAGAATTCCATTTGAGCCATTTTAACTCCTAAAAGATGGTGCTATTAAAGTGCTGCACTCAATATGTCAGCAAATTTGGAAAACTCAGCAATGGCCACAGGACTGGAAAAGGTTAATTTTCTTTCTAATTCCAAAGAAGGGCAATGTCAAAGAATGTTCAAACTATCATGCAATTATGCTCATTTCACATGCCAGTAAGGTAACATTCAAAATCCTTCAAGCTAGGCTTCAGTAGTATGTGAGCTGAGAAATTCCAGATGTACAAGCAGGGTTTTGAAGAGGCAGAGGAACCAGAGATCAAATTGTCAACATTCATTGGATCATGGAGAAAGCAAGGGATTTCCAGAAAAACATCTACTTCTGCTTCATTGACTGTGCTAAAACCTTTGTGTGGCTCATAATAAAGTGTGGAAAATTCTTAAAGCGATGGGAGTATCAGACCACCTTACCTGCCTCCTGAGAAACCTGCATGTGGGTCAAGAAGCAACAGTTAGAACAAGAGATAGAACAACTGACTGGTTCCAAATTGGGAACGGAGTATGTCAAGGCTGTATATTGTCACCCTGCTTATTTAACTTCTATGCAGAGTACATCATGCGAAATACCAGGCTGGATGAATCTCAAGCTGGAATCAAGATTACCAGGAGAAACATCAACAACCTCCAATATGCAGATGATACCATTCTAATGGCAGAAACTGAAGAGTAACTAAAGAGCCTCTTGATGAGGGTGAAAGAGGAGAGTGAAAAAGTAGGCATAAAGCTCAACATTCAAAAAACTAAAATCATGGCATCTGGTCCCATCACTTCATGGCAAATAGAGGGGGAAAAGTGGAAACAGTGATAGACTATATTTTTCTGGACTCTAAAATCACTGCTGATGGTACTACAGGCATGAAATTAAAAGACACTTGCTCTTTGGAAGGAAAGCTATGAGAAACCTAAACAACTTATTCAAAAGCAGAGACATCACCTTAGGTCCATATAGTCAAAGCTATGGTTTTTCCAGTAATCATGCACAGATGTGAGAGCTGGTCCATAAAAGAGGCCAAGCATCAAAGAATAGATACTTTTGAATTGTGGTGCTGGAGAAGACTCTTGAGAGTCCCTTGGACTACAAGGAGATTCAATCAGTCAAACCTAAAAGAAATCAATGCTGAATATTTATTGAAGGACTGAAGCGGAAGCTCTAATACTTTGGCCACCTGATATGAAGAACCAACTCATTGGAAAAGACCCTGATACTGGGGATAATTGAAGGCAAAGGGAAAAGGGGGCAACAAAGAATGAAATGGTTAGAAAACACCACTGACTCAGTGGACATGAATTTGAGCAAACTCTGGGAGAGAGTGGAGGACAGAGGAGCCTGGCATGCTGCAGTCCATTAGGTCACAGATAGTTAGACATGGCTTAGTGACAGAACAATAACAACAACAGTATATTAATTTATGTAGTCTCTGCACAAGTGTAATAATAGTTATAATCTGAAAATGTCCTTTAAATGTGAACATTCTGGCTTAGAACCCTTCCTTTCTCTCACTCATCTACCAATCCAATGGACTATGTGGATTAAGTTTTTAAATAGCAGTCTTATGAATTTTAACACAAAATGTATTCTTCAATTTTCCTTTTGACATATGCTGACACATCTAGAAAGACCAGATGTTGTAAAATCAGGACTCATTTGTCCATTACACACACCACATAAATAGCAAAGTAGAACAAAATGCACAGACATGTGGGACAGCAGTCCACCCTAAACACACTGAAGCTGCGTCCTTGGCACCGCGTTCTCCTCCTTCCTCCCTGGACACAAGTGCAAAGGTCAAACATATACTGTTCAAAGAGGGGGTTTGGCCATTCAGCTTCACAGCAGTATTTCAAAAAAAGTGATTAAAAATACTTATAAAATATTTTATTTTACTAAATACTTTTGATTATTTTAGAACATCTAGAAAAGCTAGCTATTTCAAAAAAATCCTTTTCATCATTAACTGCATGTATGTGAGGCATAAAGTGCACCACAGTAGGATGGTTATAACATAAATATGACTTCTAAATACAAGCAGTCTGGCGTAGGACCCTTTTTCCTCTTCATAACAGAATCATCTCTGAATAGTCTCATTTCCTTTCTGTCTTTGTGTAATACTGGGATATATATTTTTCTTCTCTGGTGTTTGTAATTTTATAGATTTTTATGAACCTAGGTATTATACTAGCTCTTGGCTCCTTCATATATGAATTGAGTTTACTAGTCATTCTTTCTCCTAAGTCAACATTCACCAATTATAGATGAAAAATGCCTTCAATTTTCTAATCAGCCTCTTCACAGCCTTGTGCTCTAACCCTTTGATCAAATGTGGAAATGTCACTTATGGAGATGGTCTAACAATTCCATTTCCAAAAGTCATTCCCAGAAGGTATTTCTTTTCTATGATTAAAATTTTCTTTCCTTTTTTCCTTGTACAAAAGAGTATTTACAAGCCAGGTGATTTTTAACTCTGTTTTATTGTATGCAACTGACTTTACATCTATAAAGCCTAGATGTAGAGAAATAAGTTGAATTTTAGAAGGCTGGCAGGTTAAGTTTAGAGCAGCTTTTTTCAAATTATGTGCACAAGCCTTCTGTAAAGAGCAATCTTCTCGAGTGGTGGTGTGCACTTTCTGTTGGCCAAATATAGCCCATTATTCTCTCCTGTCTCTCTTCCAATATTAAGGTCTAGCTGACCATCAACCCACTTTCCTTCATGTTTCAGGGCTCCACTCATGTGCTGGGCTGCAAAGCCTTTGCCTGTTATTGTCAAGATGGGCTAACATCTCCTCCAGGTGGGACACAGGTGGCCAGGTCTGTACGGATCCTGGCCAAGCTCTCCTTCATGCCAACTGACTTTCTTAGCCTGGGATGGCCCAGGCTTTCAGGGCTGCTGTTCTTGCTTTGCCAGCCCATTGCCACCTGGTACCAGTAAGGGTACCCGGGTTCCTGGACAAGGCTGCTGGCGGCTGTAGAAGGCTTGAGTCTGGCCTCTGCTTCTTACCTCACTCTCTGACTGAATTTGTCTCCCTTTTATTGAAGTTTCTTTCTCTCCCCCCCTTAATTACAGTATAAGTCATAAATAAAAATTGTATGGTATACAGTGTGATGGTATAAGTATATGTGTTGAAATGATTACTAAAGTCAGTTAATTCACACATGCATCAGCTCACATAGTTACCTTTATGCAGGAAGGTTATGGTGAGAACACTAAGACCTAGTCTCAGCATATTTAAGTATACAATACAATATGCAACTTTAAGTATACAAGGCAATACTTTTATTTTTTTCAGCTTTGCAAGTGAAAGTGAAAGTTGCTCAATTGTGTCCAACTCTTTGTGACTCTATGGACTCTACAGTCCATGAAATTTTCTAGGCCAGAGTACTGTACTGGGTAGCCTTTCCCTTCTCCAGGGGAATCTTCCCAACCCAGGGATTGAAGCCAGGTCTCCTGCATTTAAGGTGGATTCTTTACCAGCTGAGCCACAAGGGAAGCCCAACTTTATTGTGGTATAATTGATAAAGTTGTAAGATATCTAAATGTACATTGTGACAATTTTATATAAATATATATATATATTTATGTATATTTGTTGCTATTGTTCAGTTGCTAAGTTGTGTCTGACCCTCTGTGACCTCACAGACTGTAGCCTGCCTGGTTCCTCTATCCGTGGAATTTTCCAGGCAAGAATATTGGAGTGGGTTGCCATTTCCTCCTCCAGGGGATCTTCCCAACCCAGAGATCAAACCCATGTCTCCTGAATTGGCAGGTGGATTTTCTACCAGTGAGTCACCAGTTGCTGAGCCCTGAGTTGGATGAGTTCCTTATATATTTTGGATATTAATCCCTTATGGAATATATGGCTTGAAAATATTTTTTCCCATTCCGTACTTCGCCTTTTCATTTGGTTGTTTCCTTTGCTGCACTATCTTCTTTTTTCTTTTAAATAAAAATGTTAGGCTTGCAGATATCTATTTAGTAGAGTTCTCCAAATAATAGGCATATTAAAACTGAGATTGATTTAAAAAGCCTAAGCCTTTTCATGTTTTTCTACTTATTCACAATCTTAAATTAATATGGTAAGGCTAAAGAAATTGCTTAAAGCCTTGGAGAATTTCTTGAGAATTATTCATTTAAGAAAATTCATTAATAAAATTTGCATCAGAAAAAATGAAATATTTTTAAGTTTGAACATAATAACGTTTTGATATTTTATAAATTAAAACTTACCCTCTCTAAAAATGTGTCATTCAATATTCTATCCAGATGCTTAATTTCTTCATAGTTCCAGTTTGAGTTAAGCAAGTTTATATGGCATCTGTTAACCTGTGTGGTCAGTGTACCTGGGAGCCTAGACATAAGGGAGTTTACAGTATAGTGTTGAAAGTTTCATTATTAGTATTTTCAAAAATATTTATATACTAGTGACATTTGAAGTATCTATAAACTTGTGTTCAGCAATGGGGCAGCATTGATGGTTCTGCCAGTCACCTATGAATTATTCCAAAGAACTTAACCAACAGAAAGTGCAAAGATTATTTAGTCCTTGAATACATTTCAAGTCTCTACCTTCATAACAAACTCTTATTTAATTGCAACTTGTAATACTTATTTCATTACAGTGGAATACAATGAAAATAGTACTGGTGTGGGTTGGAGGGATGGCAATAGAGAAAATGAGTTCATTTTATCCTGAAATACTTTGGAAGTATTAATAAAGTGGAGTAACTATTGGATGCACAGAGAAGCAGCAGCCACATCTCATAGGGAACAATTTTGTATCCTGCTGCTGCTGCTGCTGCTAAGTAGCTTCAGTTGTGTCTGACCCTAGACGGCAGCCCACCAGGCTCCCCTGTCCCTGGGATTCTTCAGGCAAGAACACTGGAGTGGGTTGCCATTTCCTTCTCCAATGCATGAAAGTGAAAAGTGAAAGGGAAGTTGCGCAGTCGTGTCCGACTCTTAGCGACCCCATGGACTGCAGCCTACCAGGCTCCTCCATCCATGGGATTTTCCAGGCAAGAGTACTGGAGTGGGGTGCCATTGCCTTCTCCGTTGTATCCTGAAACTTTACCTAATTCATTGATTAGCTCTATTAGTTTTCTGATAGCATCTCTAGGATTTTCTACATAAATATTATGTTATCTGCAAACAGTGGTAGTTTAACTTCTTTTCCAATTTGAATTTCTTTTTCTTCTCTGCTGGCCTTGGCTAGGATTTCCAAAAGTGTGTTGAATAAAGGTGGTGAGAATGGGTGTCCTTGTTTTATTCCTGATCTCAGAGGAAATACTTTCAGCTTTTCAGTTTGAATATAATGTTAGCTGTGGGTTTGTCCTAAATGGCCTTTACCATGTTGAGGTAGATTCCCTCTATGCCCACTTTCTGGAGAGTTTTTTTTTTTTTTTTATCATAAGTGAATGCTAAATTTTATCAAAAGCCTTTTTCTGCATCTATTGAGATGATTGTATGGTTTTTATTCTTCAATTTGTTAATATGTTGCATCACATTCATTGATTTGTGGATATTGAAAAATCCTTTCATTCTTGGAATGAATACTAGTTGATCATGGTGTATGATTTTTAATGTTTGTTGGATTCGATTTGCTAGTATTTTGATAAGTATCTTTGCATCTATATGGTCATCAGTGATAATTGATGTGTAATTTTCTTTTTCTTTTTTGTGGTATCTTTGTTTGGCTTTGGTATCAGGGTAATGGTGGGCTTAAAAGGACTGCTTTCCAGAATGGAAATGCTTCCTGACACAGCAAGATTTCCAGAAGAGTACAAGATAGCTTGACTAAGAAGGGGATAAAATCCTAGATGAAAGAACAGTTTGAGAAAGGTTATGTATGTGTGTGTGTTAGTTGCTTAGTCGTGTCTGACTCTTTGCTACCCCATAGACTGTAGCCCACCAGGCGTCACTATCAATGGGATTCTCCAGGCAAGAACACTGGAGTGGGTTGCCATTACCTTCTCCAGGGTATCTTCCCAACCCAGGGATTGAACCTATGTCTCCTGCATCTCAGAGAGAGTCTTTACATCTGAACTACCACAGTATCTTCTAGACAAGAGGGCAGTTTGAGAAAGGTCAGGGTGTGGGAAATAAGTCCAGGAAACAAGTCTCTCAATATGTCTTGAGAGACTAGAAAGAAGAATATATAATGGGAGTTTCCTTAAAAAGTGTGATTTTTGTGTTAATAAAGTAGGAAGTAAATTCAGTTTGAAGATGATAGAGAAGTATTCAATGAGAATATAAAAGCTTCATTTTTCAAAAATTCTGATCCAAGCTATAAAAGAAGAACCCCCATTTTGAAGTCAAATGCTGTCACAAACCCTGGATATTAAAAGTTTTAGGGCAAGAATTGGACATCTGGACCCTCCTGACAGATCTGCGTGCCATGATTTGGCTGGTGAATGACCCTGTAGTGCTACTCTGGGAATCACAAGGCAACTCTTTTCAGATTCAGAAAAATCTCCTGCTGTCTTCAGTCTTTATAGAATGGGAAAAAACTCCCAAGGAAATCGGTGACCTCACTGATTTTGTGCACATTACAAGGTAATAATATGAGACTGTAGCCTGCTTTTATTCCTTGAAAACATAAGGGGATACTGGCTGAAATGGGATTTTTTGCTCATGTAGTCTTAGAACACAGAGAGACAGGGATTGTTTATAATTTATGGCTTATATATGATCTTTGTAAATTAAAAGTACTTCTGTATAAATATTGTTAGATCTGTGTGACTGTATATAAAGTGGAGGTGGTGACTTATCATTTGAAATGTCATAGTCAGGTGTTAACACTGTAGGAGTAATAATTTCATAAATATATCAAAATGTAACTGAAACCTATGCAAAGAGATTAGCATCATTTTTCATTGGTGAGATAAATAGCACTCAGGGTACATGATTGGCAATAATGTACTCCTGCGTTAATAAAATGTAAATATCCCACAAGCTCCATCATCCACGGGGACTCATTCTCAAGTTCTAGAACTCCATTTGTTCTGGCCTTCTCACATTTAGTGAAAAACTCTGTTCTCTCATATTGACTGGTTCTTCTATCATAATATCTTTGTTTCCATGGAGTGGGAGGGTGTTAGATTAACAATATCACATAATCTTATTTGCTAAAGTTTTCTCTTGGTGGTGGTGATTTAGTTAAGTCATGTCCTTAGCACACTTCATATTGAAAGTTTTATACTTCCAGGACCTGATTTTTCATATTTTTGTCTCATTGGTAACTAATGAAATTCTAGTTATTTCCTTAAAAATTTTATGTCATCTTAATTGTTGATGAAAACATATGCCTCATAACCAAAAATTAGGTGGTATACCCTTTTCCTCAACAGTTGCATAAAACGAGATACTTTTTGGTAACCCCGAAGTAATTCTTGTAAGTTGATGAAGTGATTCACAAAAGTATTCATCTTACTCCCCTATTCATTATGGAAACTTGTGTGAAAATGAATCACCAACTTCTTTTTCTGTTTTGTTTTATTATTACAATCATCCTTGAAAGTCTAATCTGTAAAAAAGAAATCTGTAAAGAAATACGTGATGATATCAGGGTTGTTATGTCCTATGATATATAACTAATAATTTCAAAAAATTTGATAATTTCGTAATTTTTAAAGTATTTTTAAATTGATATTTTGGTTTTCTAGATAATGTCAGGTATAGGTAATTGTGAGGTTCATTTTATGTATTTTTTTATTTTACTTTTTTTTTTTTAACTTTACAATATTGTATTGGTTTTGCCATATATCAAAATGAATCCACCACAGGTATACATGTGTTTCCCATCCTGAACCCTCCTCCCACCTCCCTCCCCATACCATCCCTCTGGGTGGTCCCAGTGCACCAGCCCCAAGCATCCAGTACCGTGCATCGAACCTGGACTGGCGACTCGCTTCATATAAATGATATTATACATGTTTCAATGCCATTCTCCCAAATTATCCCACCCTCTCCCTCTCCCACAGAGTCCAAAAGACTGTTCTATACATCAGTGTCTCTTTTGCTATCTCGTACACAGGGTTATTGTTACCATCTTTCTAAATTCCATATATATGCGTTAGTATACTGTATTGGTGTTTTTCTTTCTGGCTTACTTCACTCTGTATAATAGGCTCCAGTTTCATCCACCTCATTAGAATTGACTCAAATGCATTCTTTTTAATGGCTGAGTAATACTCCATTGTGTATATGTACCACAGCTTTCTTATCCATTCATCTGCTGTTGGACATCTAGGTTGCTTCCATGACCTGGCTATTATAAACAGTGCTGTGATGAACATTGGGGTACACGTGTCTCTTTCAATTCTGGTTTCCTCGGTGTGTATGCCCAGCAGTGGGACTGCTGGATCATAAGGCAGTTCTACTCCCAATTTTCAAGGAATCTCTACACTGTTCTCCATAGTGGCTGTGCTAGTTTGCATTCCCACCACCAGCATAAGAGGGTTCCCTTTTCTCCACACCCTCTCCAGCATTTATTGCTTGTAGACTTTTGGATCACAGCCATTCTGACTGGTGTGAAATGGTACCTCATAGTGGTTTTGATTTGCATTTCTCTGATAATGAGTGATGTTGAGCATCTTTTCATGTGTTTGTTAGCCATCTGTATGTCTTCTTTGGAGAAATGTCTATTTAGTTCTTTGGCCCACTTTTTGATTGGGTCGTTTATTTTTCTTGAATTGAGCTATAGGAGTTGCTTGTATATTTTTGAGATTAGTTGTTTGTCAGTTTCTTCATTTGCTATTATTTTCTCCCATTCTGAAGGCTGTCTTTTCACCTTGCTTATAGTTTCCTTTGTTGTGCAGAAGCTTGTAAGTTTAATTATGTCCCATTTGTTTATTTTTGCTTTTATTTCCAATATTCTGGGAGGTGGGTCATAGAGGATCCTGCTGTGATGCATGTCGGAGAGTGTTTTCCCTATGTTCTCCTCTAGGAGTTGTATAGTTTCTGGTTTTACGTTTAGATCTTTAATCCATTTTGAGTTTATTTTTGTGTATGGTGTTAGAAAGTGTTCTAGTTTCATTCTTTTGCAAGTGGTTGACCAGTTTTCCCAGCACCACTTGTTAAAGAGATTGTCTTTAATCCATTGTATATTCCTGCCTCCTTTGTCAAAGATAAAGTGTCCATATGTGCGTGGATTTATCTCTGGGCTTTCTATTTTGTTCCATTGATCTATATTTCTGTCTTTGTGCCAGTACCATACTGTCTTGATGACTGTGGCTTTGTAGTAGAGCCTGAAGTCAGGCAGGTTGATCCCTCCAGTTCCATTCTTCTTTCTCAAGATTGCTTTGGCTATTCGAGGTCTTTTTGTATTTCCATACAAACTGTGAAATTATTTGTTCTAGCTCTGTGAAGAATACCGTTGGTAGCTTGATAGGGATTGCATTGAATCTATAAATTGCTTTGGGTAGTATACTCATTTTCACTATATTGATTCTTCCAATCCATGAACATGGTATATTTCTCCATCTATTAGTGTCTTCTTTGATTTGTTTCACTAGTGTTTTATAGTTTTCTATATATAGGTCTTTAGTTTCTTTAGGTAGATATACTCCTAAGTATTTTATATTTTTCGTTGCAATGGTGAATGGAATTGTTTCCTTAATTTCTCATTCTGTTTTCTCATTATTAGTGTATAGGAATGCAAGGGATTTCTGTGTGTTGATTTTATATCTTGCAACTTTACTATATTCATTGATTAGTTCTAGTAATTTTCTGGTGGAGTCTTTAGGGTTTTCTATATAGAGGATCATGTCATCTGCAAACAATGAGAGTTTTACTTCTTCTTTTCCAATTTGGATTCCTTTTATTTCTTTTTCTGCTCTGATCGCTGTGGCCAAAAATTCCAAAATTATGTTGAATAGTAATGGTGAAAGTGGGCACCCTTGTCTTGTTCCTGACTTTAGAGGAAATGCTTCCAATTTTTCACCATTGAGGATAATGTTTGCTGTGGGCTTGTCATATATAGCTTTTATTATATTGAGTTATGTTCCTTCTATTCCTGCTTTCTGGAGAGTTTTTGTCATAAATGGATGTTGAATTTTGTCAAAGGCTTTCTCTGCATCTATTGATATAATCATATAACAATTTGTTAATATGGTGTATTACATTGATTGATTTGTGGATATTGAAGAATCCTTGCATCCCTGGGATAAAGCCCACTTGTCATGGTGTATGATCTTTTTAATGTGTTGTTGGATTCTGACTGCTAAAATTTTGTTACGGATTTTTGCATCTATGTTCATCAGTGATATTGGCCTGTAGTTTTCTTTTTTTGTGGCATCTTTGTCAGGTTTTGGTATTAGGGTGATGGTGGCCTCATAGAATGAGTTTGGACATTTACCTTCCTCTGCAATTTTCTGGAAAAGTTTGAGTGGTATAGGTTTTAGCTCTTCTCTAAATTTTTGGTAGAATTCAGCTGTGACGCTGTCTGGACCTGGCCTTTTGTTTGCTGGAAGATTTCTGATTACAGTTTCAATTTCCGTGCTTGTGATGGGTCTGTTAAGGTTTTCTATTTCTTCCTGATCCAGTTTTGGGAAGTTGTACTTTTCTAAGAATTTGTCCATTTCTTCCACGTTGTCCATTCTATTGGCATATAATTGTTGATAGTAGTCTGTTATGATCCTTTGTATTTCTGTGTTGTAAACATAAGACCAGAAACTATAAAACTCCTAGAGGAGAACATAGGCAAAACACTCCTCGACATACATCACAGCAGGATCCTCTATGACCCACCTCCCAGAATATTGGAAATATAGGCAAAAATAAAGAAATGGGACCTAATTAAACTTCTTACTTTTAAATACTGGTTTCAGTTTACCTTGGTCATCCTTTGGTCAAGTTTGAAGTTTTTGTCTTTGCTTCCAATTGGAAATAATATACTATCATTTGAAGATTAAATTCCTTAGGCATGTCCAAGTCATGTACTCCAAACTATACAAAAGGACAACTTTTCTAAAAGGCAGATATAACTATGCCACTCTCTTGCTTAATAATATTTCAATGTCTTACCATCGCCTTTCAAATCAAGCCTAAACTACTGAATATTATCATTGAAAGTTTTAAAATCTCTAAGGTTCCATGTCCTTTACATTCAAATGTTCAAGTGCCTCTTCAGTATCCCATTTGTATTCATCCCACAGATACCTCAATACAGAATGTGACAAACTGATCTGTCATCTGTTCCTGTAGACCTGTTCTTCCATCTGTGTTATTTCAGATGTCAGCATCACTATTAATCCATGTTCAAATATCTCATTGTTTTCCTTTATTGTCATTTCCCAAGGTAATCCTACTGTGACAACAAACTTGGAGTGTGTACAGGCATATCTCAGAGATATTTCAGGTTTGGTTTCAGACCACCACCATAAAGCAAACATTGCAACAAGGCGAGTCACACACACTACTAGCTCCCAGTGCATGTAAAAGTTGTGTTTACACTAAATGGTAGTCTATTAAGTGTGCACTGGCATCTAAAAAACAATGTTAGTATGAAATTAAAAAATACTGTCATGTGAGCCTTCAGTGAATAGTAACCTGTTGGCAGTATTAACATCAAAGATCACTGATCAGAGATGATCATAACAAATATAATAATGAAAAAATGTTAATACTGTGAGAATTCCCAAAATACGATACACAGATGTGATGTGAGCAAATGCTATTGGAAAATTGGTGCCAAAGACTTGCTAGTTGAAGGTTTGCCACTGACCTTTGATTTGTAAAAACAAACAAACAAAAACCAAACAATCTCTGTGAAGCACAGTAAAATGGAGGTATGCCTACAGGGACTACAGTCACTCAAACATAAGTTGGTTTCCCATTCAGTGTTAAGTCTTAAATGCTGTTACATTATAGGCAGGGTCATCTCTTCCAAGAAGTGATTTAGAAACCAGTCACTTTCCATTTTAAGGTTTCCTTGTCTTCTATTACCAGAGTGAGAGTGGGTGAGGAAGATCTCCTGGAGGAGGGTATGGCTTCTCACTTCAGTATTCTTACCTGGAGAATCCCACGGACAGAGGAGATTTGCAGGCTACCGTGCATGGTGTCATAAAGAGTCAGACGTGACTGAAGTGACTGAGCAGAGCATAGTACAATGTATAGTATCATATTTAAAATATGTTCACGGTCATTTTCCTTAGTGCACTATGAAATCTTAAAGGAGATGGATTTTAAAAAAAATTTTGTGTCTTCAATACCTTGAGTCATTTTCACACAGATAATATATACAGTGCTTACTATAACGGAGAAGGCATGGGTTGCTCTGCTGACATTACTGCTTCTTGGGGGGAATGACAAGAAATAGTTCATTAAAATAGATAGTTTCTGGATGTTAAATCAAATTGAGTAAATTCTTCAGTTCTTATCTTTCATCTTTTGTCTCTGTTCTAACTGGTCTTAGTCTTTTTCTCAAGTATTCTCTTTCTTCATTATCTACCAGCCCAAGGAAACTTTTCCAGCCTCCAAGAGAGAAAAATTGTCCTTACTTATGATTTTTTTCTTCATTGTCTCTGCTTAAGTCATTCCTGTGTGATATAATGTTTGATTTTCTTTGAAATATTTCAACATGAATATTCTGGTCTGAGGTATGTACTAGCTGCTTTACATTAGTCTTCAAGAGCATTCAATTGAACTCACCTAAATATACAACGTAGAAGTAATCAGCTAACCTTGACTCAGACCCAGAGGCTATCCTGACTGCTTCAAATATCTTTACTTCCCATCACCATCAGAGTGTCTTCATTTTCATAAAGAATGTTATAAATAGGTTTACATTGGTGAAATAAATGGCTTATTAATTAGCAGAATAGATATTGGAAATGAATTTTTATTAATGAAGTTAGTAGATTGGCTATAGTATTACAGGGGGTAGGTACTTTGCTTTTCTTGCTTAAGAAAAATATAAAAACTGTCATCTTTTCTGAAGCTTGTGTCTTGTAGAATGGATCTGTAGGGGTGATCCATAAATGGTCCTGTAATCCTGCTCCAGGTGGGAAGGTTTCTTGGTCTCCTACTTACAATTGATTACATCTGATACTAGAATATTGCCACATTTTCCCCAGATAAACCTTCCATGAAAGTTTTAGAGCACACAGAGGGACAGGAAGATGAGACATCTTCAAGAGTTCAGTGTATGACTTTTGTGTGCATGTGTGCTAGGTTTCCAGTAAACAGTGGTGTATGCGGCAAAAATTAGGCCAAGCTTTGTTTCTGCTATGGGCTTCCCTGGTGGCTCAGACAGTGAAGACTCTACCTGCAATGCAGGAGACCTGGGTTCAACCCCTGGGTTGGGAAGATCCCCTGGAAGAGGGCATGGCAACCCTCTCCAGTATTCTTTTTTAGGGGAGTAGTCAATTCTTAACTATTTCTTTAACAAAGTCCTCCAAATTGAAGAGTGTGTATATTCAAATTGAAGTAGATCACTCTAAAACACTGAGCAATTAAAATTCTAAACAGCAGAATCTATCCCTTTTTTGGGGGAATGGGGGGGGTTGTTTCTTCTTTTTCAACCTTAAGACAATTAATAAAAATGTCTAGCTTCTTGAGTGGGAGTAAGTAGAGGATATAAGGAAATATCAAGAACACAAACTACTGCTTAGCAATTTAAAACTCTAATCCCCATTTGAATGTTTGCTGATTTAAATCTTGTAAAGACAACACCTATGTTATCTATTTGCCAGGCAAAAAATCATTTAAAATGTCTTTTTTTAATGAGAATATATTGAAAGGTATAATAACTTACACCAGTTCTCAATCTCTCCCAATATTTATTCTTAGTGCGTATATTTCTTTTTTTTTTTAATTTAAATTTTATTTTATTTTTAAACTTTACGTAATTGTATTAGTTTTGCCAAACATCATAATGAATCCATCACAGGTATACATGTGCTCCCCCTCCTGAACCCTCCTCCCTCCCCATACCATCCCTCCAGGTCGTCCCAGTGCACCAGCCCCAAGCATCCAGTATCGTGCATTGAACCTGGACTGGCATCTCGTTTCATACATGATATTTTACATATTCTTAGTGCGTATATTTCTAAATCTCTCTGATACCTTTAAAATCAGAAAATATATTTCCGAGGGATTCTCTCATTTATTTTCTCAGCATTCAAAGAAATGTATAATCTATGAGTGCTCTCACACCTACGGTTCAGGTTATTCCTTGCAAGCATTATGGCAACTATTGTTTTATACTTGGCTGCCTTTACACGTTCACATCGCCTGCTTGGTCCCTATAGACATTTGAATTAGCATACTTGCTCAGGAAGTTACCAGGCATTTCAAATATTTCAAAGCATTTTAAAATTTCAAAGCATTTTAATTGTAAATTATTATTCATTTTTAAAATTTAAAATAAATGCATTACACAAAGGTAAGAGCTGAAATTGGGAAGTCCTTGATTTCAGGTACACATGTATCTATTGCAGGGAATTCTTATAAATACTATTTTCAGAACTGAAGAAATTCTTCCCATACATTGAACTTCTCAGCTGGGAATCCCATACACCTTACTAGGCAACACAAATGTTTTTCATCAGTATAGTTTTAATCTTGTATGTAGCATCCTGGTATGTGATATTAGTGATTCTTTCCTAATTTAGCAGAAGGTCATGGTTTGTGTTATTCCCTTAAACATTTAATATATAAATGGAGCAACCTCCTGCTGCTTGTGGCATCAATTTAGATTTTTCATGCTTATTTCTGGTACATGTGCTGCTAATGCACAAGGGTTGAGAAAAGATTCACTTTCCTCATTTGTAAAATGAGGCTGATGGTATTAGGTGTGCTCTCAGCTCCCTTCAGATTCTAAAATTTTATGGTTCTAGTAAGGTAAGCTTAAGCCACATTACTAAGAGTAATAGCTTTTCTTAGCCTAGTCTATGGCAAGGCTTTCTTAAATGGCCTACTTGCTTAGAAACATCCACTAAGCTTCTCTTCTTATCCAGATTAAAGTGTGTTACTCTAACTCTCTGGTTCTGAGATTCCTAGGTTTTTTAGAATATCAAAACTATTATTTATATGTGGAACTGATACCCCCTACCCCAGTAAATAAGCCCTTTGGAGCATAATTCAATTTACCTTCCGTTCTTATAGGATATTGTTTTATCCCAGTTCAGTTCAATCACTTGTCGTGTCTGACTCTTTGTGACCCCATGAACCACAGCACGCCAGGGCTCCTTGTCCATCACCAACTTCCAGAGCTTGTTCAAACTCATGTCCATTGAGATGGTGATGCCATTCAACCATCTCATCCCCTGTCGTCCCCTTCTCCTCATGCCTTCAATCTTTACCAGCATCAGGATCATTTCAAATGAGTGAGCTCTTCACATCAGGTGGCCAAAGTATTGGAGGTTCAGCTTTAGCATCAGTCCTTCCAATGAACACTCAGGACTGATCTCCTTTAGGATGGACTGGCTGGATCTTCCTGCAGTCCAAGGTACTCTCAAGAGTCTTCTCCAACACCACAGTTCAAAACCATGGATTCTTTAGCACTTAGCTTTCTTTATAGTCAAACTCTCACATCCATACATGACCACTGGAAAAACCATAGCCTTGACTAGACGGACCTTTGTTGGCAAAGTGATGTCTCTTCTTTTTAATACACTGTTTAGGTTGGTCATAACTTTCCTTTGAAGGAGTAAGCATCTTCTAATTTAATGGATGCAATGACCATCTGCAGTGATTTTGGAGCCCAAAAAAATAAAGTCTGCCACTGTTTCCACTGTTTCTCCATCTATTTGCATGAAGTGATGGGACCAGATGCCATGATCTTAGTTTTCTGAATGTTGAGCTTTAAGCCAACTTTTTCGCTTCCACTTTCAGTTTCGTTTAGAGGCTTCCAAGTATTTCTTCACTTTCTGCCATAAGGATAATGTCATCTGCGTATCTGAAGTTATTGATATTTCTCCCAGTTATTGATATTTGGGAGAAATTAGAGATATTTCTTGATTCCAGCTGGTGCTTCATCCATCCCAGCATTTCTGGTGATGTACTCTGCATATAAGATAAATAAGCTGGGTGACAATATACAGTCTTGACATACTCTATTTCCTACTTAGAACCAGTCTGTTGTTCCATGTCCAGTTCTAACTGTTGCTTCCTGACCTGCATACAGGTTTTTCAAGACACAGGTCAGGTGGTCTGGTATTCCCATCACTTTCAGAATTTTCCACAGTTTATTGTGATCCACACAGTCAAAGGCTTTACAATAGTCAATAAAGCAGAAATAGATGTTTTTCGGGAACTCTCTTGCTTTTTCGATGATCCAGCGGATGTTGGCAATTTGATCTCTGGTTCCTCTGCCTTTTCTAAATCCAGCTTGAACATCTGGAAGTTCACAGTTCATGTATTGCTGAAGCCTGGCTTGGAGAATTTTGAGCATTACTTTACTAGCGTGTGAGATGAGTGCAATCGTGCCATAGTTTGAGCATTCTTTGGCATTGCCTTTCTTTGGGATTGGAATGAAAACTGACCTTTTCCAGTCCTGTGGCCACTGCTGAGTTTTCCAAATTTGCTGGCATATTGAGTGCAGCACTTTCACATCATCTTTCAGAATTTGAAATAGCTCAACTGGAATTCCATCACCTCCACTAGCTTTGTTGATAGTGATACTTCCTAAGGCCCACTTGACCTCACATTACAGGATGTCTGGCTCTAGGTGAGTGATCACACCATCATGATTATCTGAGTCATTAAGATCTTTTTTATATAGTTCTTCTGTGTATTCTTGCCACCTCTTCTTAATATCTTCTACTTCTGTTAGGTCCATAAGATTTCTGTCCTTTAATGAGTCCATATTTGCATGAAATGTTCCCTTGCTATCTCTAATTTTCTTGAAGAGATCTCTAGTTTTTCCCATTCTATTGTTTTCCTCTATTTCTTTGCATTGATCATTGAGGAAGGCTTTCTTTTCTCTCCTTGCTATTCTTTGGAACTCTGCATTCAAATGGGTATATCTTTCATTTTCTTCATTGCTTTTCACTTCTCTTCCTTTCACAGCTATTTGTAAGGCCTCCTCAGACAGCCATTTTTTTTTTTTTTGCATTTCTTTTTCTTGGGGATGGTCTTGATCCCTGTCTCCTGTGCAATGTCACAAACCTCCGTCCATAGTTCATCAGGCACTCTGTTTATCAGATCTAGTCCATTAAATCTATTTCTTACTTCTAATGTATAATTGTAAAGGCTTTGATTTAGGTCATATCTGAATGGTCTAGTGGTTTCCCCTACTTTCTTCAATTTAAGTCTGAATTAGTCCATAAGGAGTTCATGGTCTTAGCCACAGTCAGCTCCCCGTCTTGATTTTGTTAACTGTATAGAGCTTCTCCATCTATGGCTGCAAAGAATATAATCAATCTGATTTGGGTTTTGGCCATCTGGTGATGTCCATGTGTAGAGTCTTCTCTTCTGTTGTTGGAAGAGGGTGTTTGCTATGAACAGTGCATTCTTTTGGCAAAACTGTATTAGCCTTTGTTCTGCTTCATTCTGTACTCCAAGGCCAAATTTGCCTGTTATTCCAGGTGTTTCTTGGCTTCCTTCTTTTGCATCACAGTCCCCTATAATGAAAAGGACATCTTTTTTGGGGGGGTGTTAGTTCTAAAACATCTTGTAGGTCTTCATGAAACTGTTCAACTTCAGCTTCTTCAGCATTACTGGTTGGGGCATAGGCTTAGATTACCATGATATTGAATGGTTTACCTTGGAAACAAACAGAAATCATTCTGTGATTTTTGAGATTGCATCCAAGTACTGCATTTCAGACTCTTTTGTTGACTATGATGGCTACTCCATTTCTTCTAAGGGATTCCTGCCCACAGTAGTAGATACCACGATCATCTGAGTTAAAGTCACCCATTCTCGTTCATTTAAGTTCGCTGATTCTTAAAAAGTCGACGTTCACTCTTGCCATCTCTTGTTTGCCCACATCCAGTTTGCCTTGATTCATGGACCTGACATTCCAGGTTCCTATGCAATACTGCTCTGTACAGCATTGGGCCTTTGCTTCTATCACCAATCACATCCACACTGGGTGTTGTTTTTGCTTTGGCTCCATCCCTTCATTCTTTCTGGAGGTATTTCTCCACTGATCTCCTGTAGGATATTGGGTAACTACCGACCTGGGGAGTTCATCTTTCAGTGTCCTATCTTTTTGCCTTTTCATACTGTTCATGGGGTTCTCAAGACAGGAATACTGAAGTTGTTTGCCCTTCCCTTCTCCAGTGGACCATATTTTGTCAGAACTCTCCACCATGACCTGTCCATCTTGTGTGGCCTTACATAGCATGGCTTAGTTTCATTGAGTTAGACAAGGCTGTGATCTGTGTTATTAGATTGGTTAGTTTTCTGTGATTCTGGTTCCAGTGTGTCTGCTCTCTGATGCCCTCTCTCAGCACCTACTTTGTTACTTGGGTTTCTCTTACCTTGGAGAAACCTTACCCTTGTCTCAGTAGATATTAATAAAGCCTGTTAATGAATAAATGAGCATGCAACTTTTGTACCTCACCATCAAATTTACAAAGTGTTTTCATGGTCTATTATCTAATATTATAGAAGTATGAAATGTTAAAGTTGAAGGGATATTAAGGACAACTTTAGTCCACTGGTTCCCAGGTAGGATGATCTTGCTTCAGTGGACATTTGGCAAAGTCTAGAGAAGCTCTATACAGTCAGCAAAAACAAGACTGGGAGCTGACTGTGGCTCAGACCATGAATTCCTTATTACCAAATTCAGACTTAAATTGAAGAAAGTGGGGGAAACCACTAGACCATTCAGGTATGACCTAAATCAAATTCTTTATGATTATACAGTGGAAATGAGAAATAGATTTAAGGGATGAGATCTGATAGACATAGGGCCTGATGAACTATGGACAGGTTTGTGACATTGTACAGGAGACAGGGAGCAAGACCATCCCCAAGAAAAAGAAATGCAAGAAAGCAAAATGGCTGTCTGAAGGGGCCTTACAAATAGCTGTGAAAGGAAGAGAAGTGAAAATCAAAGGAGAAAATGAAAGATGTATCCATTTGAATGCAGAGTTCCAAAGAATAGCAAGGAGAGAGAAGAAAGCCTTCCTCAGTGATCAATGCAAAGAAATAGAGGAAAACAACAGAGTGGGGAAGACTAGAGATCTCTTCAAGAAAATTAGAGATAGCAAGGGAACATTTCATGCAAAGATGGGCTCAATAAAGGACAGAAATGGTATGGACCTAACAGAAGCAGAAGATATTAAGAAGAGGTGGCAGGAATACACAGAAGAACTATACAAAAAAGATCTTCACTATCCAAATAATTACAATGATGTGGCCACTCACCTAAAGCCAAACATCCTGGCATGTGAGGTCAAGTGGGCCTTAGGAAGTATCACTATGAACAGAGCTAGTGGAGGTGATAGAATTCCAGTTGAGCTATTTCAAATCCTAAAAGATGATGTGAAAATGCTGCACTCAATATGCCAGCAAATTTGGAAAACTCAGCAGTGGCCACAGGACTGGAAAATGTCGTTTTTCATTCCAATCAAAAAGAAAGACAATGCCAAAGAATGCTCAAACTACGACACAATTGCACTCATCTCACATGCTAGTAAAGTAATGCTCAAAATTCTCCAAACCAGGCTTCAGCAATACATGAACCGTGAACTTCCAGGTGTTCAAGTTGGATTTAAAAAAGGCAGAGGAACCAGAGATCAAATTGCCAACATTTGCTCGCTCATTGAAAAAGCAAGAGAGTTCCAGAAAAACATCTATTTCTGCTTTATTGACTATGCCAAAGCCTTTGACTGTGTGGATCACAGTAAACTGTGGAAAATTCTGAAAGTGATTGGAATACCAAACCACCTGACCTGTGGCCTGAAAAACCTGTATGCAGGTCAGGAAGCAACAGTTAGAACTGGACATGGAACAACAGACTGGTTCTAAGTAGGAAAAGGAGTATGTCAAGACTGTATATTGTCAACCAGCCTAACTTCTATGCAGAGTACATCATGAGAAGCGCTGGGCTGGATGAAGCACAAGCTGGAATCAAGATTACCCAGAGAAATATCAATAACCTCAGATATGCAGATGACACCACCCTTATGACACCACCACCAGAAAGTCAAGAAGAACTAAAAGAGCCTCTTAATGAAAGTAAAGAGGAGAGTGAAAATTTTGGCTTAAAGCTCAACATTCAGAAAACCAAGATCATGGCATCCAGTCCCATCATATCAGATCAGATCAGATCAGGTAAGTCACTCAGTAGTGTCCGACTCTTTGCGTCCCCATGAATCGCAGCACGCCAGGCCTCCCTGTCCATCACCAACTCCCGGAGTTCACTCAGACTCATGTCCATTGACTCAGTGATGCCATCCAGCCATCTCATCCTCTGTCGTCCTCTTCTCCTCTTGTCCCCAATCCCTCCCAGCATCAGAGTCTTTTCCAATGAGTCAACTCTTCCCATGAAGTGGCCAAAGTACTGGAGTTTCAGCTTTAGCATCATTCCTTCCAAAGAAATCCCAGGACTGATCTCCTTTAGAATGGACTGGTTGGATCTCCTTGCAGTCCAAGGGACTCTCAAGAGTCTTCTCCAACACCACAGTTCAAAAGCATCAATTCTTTGGCCCTCAGCCTTTTTCACAGTCCAACTCTCACATCCATACATGACCACAGGAAAAACCATAGCCTTGACTAGACGGACCTTTGTTGGCAAAGTAATGTCTCTGCTTTTGAATATGCTATCTAGGTTGGTCATAACTTTCCTTCCAAGGAGTAAGTGTCTTTTAATTTCATGGCTGCAGTCACCATCTGCAGTGATTTTGGAGCCCCCAAAAATAAAGTCTGACACTGTTTCCACTGTTTCCCCATCTATTTCCCATGAAGTGATGGGGCCGGATGCCATGATCTTTGTTTTCTGAATGTTGAGCTTTAAGCCAACTTTTTCACTCTCCACTTTCACCTTCATCAAGAGGCTTTTGAGTTCCTCTTCACTTTCTGACCTAAGGGTGGTGTCATCTGCATATCTGAGGTTATTGATATTTCTCCCGGCAATCTTGATTCCAGCTTGTGTTTCTTCCAGCTCAGCGTTTCTCATGATGTACTCTGCATATAATTTAAATAAACAGGGTGACAATATACAGCCTTGACGTACTCCCTTTCCTATTTGGAACCAGTCTGTTGTTCCATGTCCAGTTCTAACTGTTGCTTCCTGACCTGTATACAATTTATCAAAAGGCAAATCAGGTGGTCTGGTATTCCCATCTCTTTCAGAATTTTCCACAGTTTATTGTGATCCACACAGTCAAAGGCTTTGGCATAGTCAATAAAGCAGAAATAGGTGTTTTTCTGGAACTCTTGGTTTTTCGATGATCCAGCAGATGTTGGCAATTTGATCTCTGGTTCCTCTGCCTTTTCTAAAACCAGCTTGAACACTGGAAGTTCACGGTTCACATATTGCTGAAGCCTGGCTTGGAGAATTTTGAGCATTACTTTACTAGCGTGTGAGATGAGTTCAATTGTGCGGTAGTTTGAGCATTCTTTGGCATTGCCTTTCTTTGGGATTGGGATGAAAACTCATCTTTTCCAGTCCTGTGGCCACTGCTGAGTTTTCCAAATTTGCTGACATATTGAGTGCAGCACTTTCACAGCTTCATCTTTCAGGACCTGGAACAGCTCAACTGGAATTCCATCACCTCCACTAGCTTTGTTCATAGTGATGCTTTCTAAGGTCCACTTGACTTCACATTCCAGGATGTCTGGCTCTAGGTCAGTGATCACACCATCATGATTATCTGGGTCATGAATAATTTTTTTGTACCGTTCTTCTGTCTATTCTTGCCATCTCTTTTTAATATCTTCTGCTTCTGTTAGATCCATGCCATTTCTTTCCTTTATCGAGTCCCATCAGTTCATGGCAAACAGATGGGGAAACAGTGGAAACAGTGTCAGACTTTATTTTCTGGGGCTACAAAACCACTGCAGATGGTGATTGCAGCCATGAAATTAAAAGATGCTTACTCCTTGGCAGGAAAGTTATGACCACCTAGATAGCATATTCAAAAGTAGAGACATTACTTTGTCAACAAAGGTCCATTTGTCAAGGCTATGGTTTTTCCAGTAGTCATGTATGGATGTGAGAGTTGGACTATAAAGAAAGCTAAGTGCTAAAGAATTCATGGTTTTGAACTGTGGTGTTGGAGAAGACTCTTGAGAGTACCTTGGACTGCAGGAAGATCCAGCCAGTCCATCCTAAAGGAGATCAGTCCTGAGTGTTCATTGGAAGGACTGATGTTGAAGCTGAAACTCCAATATTTTGGCCACCTGATGCGAAGAGCTGACTCATTTGAAAAGATCCTGATGTTGGGAAAGATTGAAGGCAGGAGGAGAAGGGAATGCCAGAGGATGAGATGGTTAGATGGCATCACCGACTCAGTGGACATGAGTTCGGGTAAACTCCGGGAGTTGGTGATGGTCAGGTCGGCTTGTCGTGCTGTGCCTCACGGGGTCGCAAAGAGTCAAACACGACTGAGTGACTGAATTGAACTGAACTGGAGACATTTTTAGTTGTCATAACTGAGAGGTGGATGTTACTGGCATTTAGTAGATAGAAACTAAACATTCTATAAAGCTCAAAGCATGATTTCTACAACAAAAACTGTACCCAACATCCCAGTAATGCTGAGATTGAGAAACTGCCCTCAGTTTATAAGTGAGGCAACTGAAATGCTGAGAAGTCAATAAAATTTCCCAGAGGATTCTTAACTTCAAGTGCTTTTGGCTAAGAAGTTGACTCTCAATATATCCTGCAAAGGTGATGGAGATATTTTCCCATTTCATAAGTGAGAAAACTGGATATTTGGAAAAGTGATAGTGTCACTGGAGAAGGAAATTGCAACCCACTTCAGTATTCTTGCCTGGAGAATCCTGTGGACAGGGTAGCCTGTGGGCTGCCGTCCATGGGGTCACACAAAGTTGGACATGACTGAAGCGACATAGCATGCATGCATGCATTGGGGAAGGAAATGGCACTCTACTCCAGTATTCTTGCCTGGAGAATCCCAGGGACAGAGGAGCCTGGTGGGCTGCTGTCCATGGGGTCACACAGAGTTGGACACGACTAAAGCGACTTAGCAGCAGCAGCAGTGTCACACAAGTAGCAGGACTGAGAGCTAGCACTAGTGCATGTCAGCTCTGTATTTAGGAATATAGTAGGTGACTGCATATGTGATTTATAATATGCAAAGGGGGAAATTTCACATCATATTACTGTTTTCTAAAGATCCTCATCAGTACTTGCCAAGCTCAGGGAAATTTAGTATCATTCTGTTGTTAGTGATTTGGAATCATCATATTATAGACAAACTTCAGGATCTACATAATCCTGGGAATACTGGTTAGGCAGGCAGGTTTGCTTTTAGTACAGTGTGTGTAGAAATACATATTGTTCAGTGACTGATAGTTATCTTCTGTTGTTCTTCAGCTTCTAGCTACTGCTGTTAAACTATCATGCTTTCTGCCTTCAGTTTAGTTCAATTGCTCCATTGTGTCCAAGTCTTTGCGACCCCATGGACTGCAGCACACCCGGCTTCCCTGTCCATCACCAGCTCCTGGAACTTGCTCAAACTTATGTCCATCGAGTTGGTGATACCATCCAACCATCTCATCCTCTGTCATCCCCTTCTCCTCCTGCCTTTGATCTTTCCCAGCATCAGAGTCTTTTCCACTGAGTCAGTTCTTCACAATAGGTGGCCAGAGTATTAGAATTTCAGCTTCAGCATCAGCCCTTCCAATGAACACCCAGGACTGATTTCCTTTAGGATTGACTAGTTTGATCTCCTTGAATTCCAAGGGATTCTCAAGAGTCTTCTCCAACACCACAGTTCAAAAGCTCAGCTTTCTTTATAGTCTGACGCTCACATCCATACATGACTACTGTAAAATCCATAGCTTTGACTAGACGGACCTTTGTTGGCAAAGTAATGCCTCTGCTTTTTTATATGCTGTTTAGGTTGGTCATAGCTTTTCTTCCAAGGAGCAACCATCTTTTAATTTCATGGCTGCAGTCACCATATTCTAGGAAGGCTGAGGTATGACTTCTTCCCAGAGCTTCACAACCCAAATAAGCACAAGATCATTCACAGAAATCTTTACTAAATGCCCATGCCTGACATTTAGTGACTAGTGCTCTTTTGTACTACATAGGCTTTTCCATCTGAAGTCTTTCCTCTTCCACAAGAATGTGTCCCAGCAGGACCTAGTAGGGCATATCTGTAGCCACTGTTCGGTTCCCAGTCTACAGGAAACATAACTACCTGGTGACACATGTTTCATTCTGTCTTCATTTTAGCTATTTTTGCCTTAACCATCTCAGATAACTGCTTTTGAAAACAAAACACTTGTTAACTCTCTCATGGAGCAAGGGAACCCCAGATCTCAAAGACACAGCCCTGGATAACCTCTTGGGACAGACACCAGAGAAAAGGAATTTCCATTATTTTGCAGTGAATCCAAGCTTCCACTCCTTAAAAAATGATGTGGCCATATCTTTGCCAGATTATTTCATCACATTCCTCTTTAAATAAATCATGAGGGAAATTAAGTTAAAGAAAAATCTTGTCAATTCAGGTTCTTTTGTTTGTTCATGTATTTATTTTGGCCATATTCCTTACATGGTCTGTAAGCTTAAAGTTGTACCTCTATACATATATAGCCTGATTGTATTATATCAGAGTCAAAAAATATTATCCACATGGGTGGGTATGTACTCTCAGACTATAAAGGAAAGCTGTACTGGTTTTCAAGCTGGTTTAATGACAGGAAAGAAAATAGTACAAGAAGAATGATAAAGTGTGTGAAAAAATGTAAAGAAAAATTTTGCAGTAGGTAGTAAAGAAAAATCGGCTGTTTCACAGATACTTAGCTTTTGTATACACAATGATTTATTAAGAAGCTTTTTTTTAATTAGACTTAAGGAAAACACCATTACAAGTAACCTTCCTAAAAATAGACTAATGGAATTTTCTTGAACTCTAAAGCGTTCCTTGAAACAAATATATGCACACTTATGTGAGGATAACAATATTTATTCTCAAATGTTATGAAAATATTTTTCTTTTTAGCCAAATGTTCTGTGGCTTCATGTTTTTTTTTTTTAGTTTTAATTTTCAAATTTTATGCAAGAAATTATGTTAAGGATACAATAATTTATATTGTATGAATCACTTTTATAGCTGGAAATTATTTAATTCCTCATACATTTATTTTAAAAATAATACATATATGATTTTTCCTAAAGTTTTGGTAGATCTAAGTAACATATTTTTCCTATTTTATTTTGTTCCTGTCTGCTTCTATAACTAAGGTGTTCTTCCCCACCCCCCCTCCTTCTGGCATTTATACAGAAAATCTTTTTAAAGTGGGCAGTAAAGAAGATAAGAAACCATAGAAAGCACATTAGAAGTGAATAATGTTCCATTCTGTCAACAGTGTGATTCTTCTAATACATTCATAGGGCAAAATTGAAGTATTTAACGGAAGCGTAATTATGTATTATTGCCACTAGAAACAAGCTGACATTTTTCTCTTAAAAATTGATGATGGATACAAGTGGAGGATTGTCAGCAATACAATAATACATTTTATTTGTGCACAAATCTCTTAGCTATGCTTTGGTTGATAAATACGTAGCATCAAGTACAAGATGGATTTCAAGTAACTATATATTAAATGACATGCAGGTGAATTTCTTCTTTCTCTTATTTCTTCCAGGACATATCACTAAAATATTGGTTGCTCAGTACCTACCAAGATATCTTACATGTTATCTCAGAGGAAATATGTTAGAATGCTTTATTTCAAAGACAGTAAAATTTTTTCATCAATAATACTACTTTTAGTAATCTCTCTCCTTATGATTATATCACAAAAAATTCAGTCTTTTGCATATGAATGAAGATTCCTTAAAAATTGGATCTTATATGCATTGTCTTTGAAAAAGCAATGAACTGCATTTCCACAGTTTTTGTAAGTCCTGTGCATGATTCCATAGCTGTTATACAATGATATGCATATCTTTCGGCTTAATTATTTATGATCTACCTTTTGTGATATCTATTTGGTAATGAATGTAATATAGCAATACTTTTCCTAAGTGAAAATTTAAATTTAATGTAACTTAAATCATTTAGAATTTGCATTTCAAAACAATGAAATAAAGTCATTAAGGTGTCTGTTTCAGCTACCCCAGTTTTACAGAAGCTCAGATATGCATGCATTAGTGTTTCTGTTAGAATTAAAAAAAAAAAAAACAAAGTTAGTATGCAGCCCAGCTTTTATCTCCCTTCTTGCCCTCATTTTTCTGTCTATATTTCATTTTTTTCAGGCAATCTCACTTTACCTAATCAGTCCAAATGTCCACTATCCAAGGGAAGCCCCATAGGCAGGAAGCCAGGCCTGTACCTATTTGGGGCATTTTCATCTTCAGATGTTAGCTCAAGAATGGGCATATGCCTCTACATGAATCAGTGAGCTCCAAGGGAACACTTACTAGAGGCACCTTCCAGTAATTAGTCCTTCACCCTTAAGGGAGAATTATTGAACAAGATGGTTACTGTTTGTCTCTGCATTTTGCTGTATGCAGAGAACAAGGCCTCTATCTGAAAAGGCAATCTTGCTACTGGTCAGAGAATAGAGGCTCTAGGCAGAGGAGGACAAAGCCAAGAGGCTCCAAAGGAAAAAAAACAAAAACAAAAAACACTTATTATTTAATGTCTGATTTGAACCCTATGCTTGGATTCTTTTCAACTCCATGACCAGTAATTTTCCTTTATTTTTCAAGTCAGTCTGGGTTGAATTTACCTTTAAAGTGACATTTAAAGTGAAACACGTTGGAACATGTAACTTTTCAAGATATTTCCCGTTTAGCTGAATTAATTTTTCATCGGTTTGTAAATGGATTTTCTGAAGACATACAACAATGTTAATTGTTGTTGAGGGTAACACTGTTGCATGTCAAACTGAGAAAACTGCACTTGGGAGACTGTACCGGGATGGATGCAGTAGATTTAAAGATAGGGCCTTCATGGGCATGCAGGATATAGAGTTTAGAACTCCATGTTTGGTTCAATGCTTTGTTGTCACTTGAAATTCTTAATATTATTTTTTAAACAAAAGGGTTTCACATTTTCATTTTACACTGATTTATGCAAATTATGTTGTCAATTATGTACAGGTTGCTGTCTAAGCCTTTTATTCTAGCTGGAATACAGATATAAGTATTGATAGGTTGAAATAGGAAGATGTCTTTTTTTTTTTTTAATGTGGTCAGTTGGGAAATGACAGGAAATGTTTCCTTGGGATTGCTTGAGGATGAAGAAAGTTTGACTAACAACTCCTGATCTCAGTTATAAGATTTTTCATGTTCTAACCATTTAAAGCCCACATTGGGCTCAGAAACTGAGGTTGTCTGAGATTAAGATTTATCTCTGAAAACTAGAGGAATCCAAGAAGAAGGAGTTAAGAAAGTTATTAAAGAGTTGTTTAGAATGTGTAATTTTGCACTTTAGGACAATCTACACTGCAACATTAGAAGAACCTGAAAATTGAATCTGTTAGCTAAACATTGCCCTGCCAAAGATTCAGTTTTTCTAATAAAATGTGTGTGTGCATATCTTACATTTGTAAAGCCTATAGTTTTAAATGGGCAAGATGTAAGAGTACGCTATGAAGATTTTCCCATTTAAAGGGGTTTTTTAATGGGTATGGGTAGTAGGCCAAGTGGTAACCCCAAAGATACGTTCATAAACGAATCCCTAGAAGCTGTGAATATTACTTTATATGGCAAAAGCGTGAATATTACCTGAAGTGGCATAAAATGAGATTAAGGATTTTAAGGTGCATATTCTGGATTATCCAGGTAGGCCCTTGGTGCAGTCATATGTGTCTTTATACGAAGAAGGCAGAGGGACTTCTGACACAAACACACTGAGAAGAAGTCAATGTGAAGATAGAGCAAAGAGATGTTGCCACAAGCCAAGGAATGATGGCAGCCATCAGAAGCTGGAAGAGGCAAGAAGCAGATTCTCCCCCTTAAAGCCTCTAGAGTGTAGTTCTGCTGACATCTTGATTTCAAGTTGGTGAAACTGATTTTGGACTTCTGAACTTTTGGCCTCCAGAACTGTGAGAATAATTTTCTCTTGTTCTCAGCCATCAAATTAGTGATAAATTTATGGTAGTCAAAAGAAACTAATATAGTATACTATTACTAATGATTCACAGTGATGAAATATAATATTTAAAAAAGGATGAATTGTTGATAATGTATGAGATAGGTATGGTAGATGAATGAAAGTTGTCATTGAAAGATCAATTACAAGAAGCCTGAGCACTATTAAAATCATACACCTAATTTATTTTTTTAGTTTATTTTTTAATTGGAGGATAATTGCTTTACAATGCTAGGTAGGTTTCTGCCATACACCAGTGCAAATCAGTTGTAATTATATATACATAGGGCTGGAAGAAGCACAAGCTGGAATCAAGATTGCCAGGAGAAATATCAATAACCTCAGATATGCAGATGACACCACCCTTATGGCAGAAATTGAAGAGGAGCTAAAAAGCCTCTTGATGAAAGTGAAAGTGGAGAGTGAAAAAGTTGGCTTAAAGCTCAATATTCAGAAAACGAAGATCATGGCATCCGGTCCCATCACTTCATGGGAAATAGATTGGGAAACAGTGGAAACAGTGGCAGACTTTATTTTTTTGGGCTCCAAAATCACTGCAGATGGTGATGCAGCCATGAAATTAAAAGACGCTTACTCCTTGGAAGGAAAGTTGTGACCAACCGAGATAGCATGTTCAAAAGCAGAGACATTAATTTGCCAACAAAGGTCCATCTAGTCAAGGCTATGGTTTTTCCTGTGGTCATGTATGGATGTGAGAGTTGGACTGTGAAGAAAGCTGAGCACCGAAGAATTGATGCTTTTGAACTGTGGTATTGGAGAAGACTTTTGAGAGTCCCTAGGACTACAAGGAGGTCCAACCAGTCCATCCTAAAGGATATCAGTCCTGGGTCCTCATTGGCAGGACTGATGCTAAAGCTGAAACTCTAATACTTTGGCCACCTCCTGCAAAGAGTTAATTCATTGGTAAAGACCCTGATTCTAGGAAGGCTTGGGGGCAGGAGGAGAAGGGGATGGCAGAGGATGAGATGGCTGGATGGCATCACCGACTCGATGGACATGGGTTTGTGTGGATTCCGGCAGTTGGTGATGGACAGGGAGGCCTTGCGTGCTGTTATTCATGGGGTCGCAGAGTCAGACACAACTGAGCAACTGAACTGAACTGAACTGATACATACATACATATATATATATATATATATATATATATGTATATGTATATATGTATCCTCTCTCTCCCCGCTCCCTTTGCATTCATCTCGGTTGTCAAAGACCACCAGGATGGGCATCCTGTGTTATATACCAGCTTCCCACAAACAATGTATATATGTTAATGCTACTTTCTCAATTTGTCCTACCCTCTCCTTTCCCTACTGTGTCCAGAAGTCTGTTCTCTACATCTGTATCTCCATCCCTTCCCTGAAAATAGGTTCATTAGTACTATTTTTCTAGATTCTATATATATGCATTAATATACTATAGCTGTTTTTCTCTTTTTGACTCACTTCACTCCATATAACAGGTTCTAGGTTCATCTACCTCACTAAAACTGACTCAAACTTGTTCCTTATTATGGCTGAGTAATATTCTATTTTGTATTTGTACCACATCTTTATCCATTCATCTGTTGATGGACATCTGGGTTGCCTCTATGTCCTGGCTGTTGAACTAATGCTGCAATAAACATTGGAGTACACGTCTTTTTGAATTGTGTTTTTCTCAGGATATATGCCAAGTGGTGGGATTTCTGGGTCATATGGTAGTTTTATTTCTATTTTTTAAAGAAATCTCCACACTGTTCTCTATCATGGATGTATTGATTTACATTCCCAATAGCAGTGCAGGAGGGTGTTCTTTTCTCCACATCTTCTTGAAAATCTATTGTTTAGATTTTTTGATGATGGCCATTTTGATTGGTGTGAGGTGATAACTCATTGTTTTTAAGATTTGCATTTCTCTAGTAGTGAGCAATGTTGAGCATCTTTTCACGTGGTCACTGGCCCTCAGAAGTACTCACTTTAAAGTCAAGGAGCTTTGCTGAAGGTAAGAAGTACCACATTCTCATCTGAGGGATGCAGTCCAATACCAGGAGTTAATCATGACTTATTGGCAATGGCAAAAAGCTTATTAGATGCAGAAAGTGTTTTTAGGATAGCTGTATAGGAAATTGATCATTATTAATATTTAATGATTCATTTTATGCTTGGCAGGCTACCTACTGGGTACAGACAAGTTCATCCACAGAATAGTTTTAAGCTCTTGAAAATATTTTTATTGTTTTGTGTGTGGGTATTGGAATCATTTTTAACTGAAGCATTTGAAGCTCTGACTTTGTATACACATAGCTAGTCTGAAATATTTATAACAGTATCCATTCTTATAACCTCAAATAAATAGACATAATGAATTTAATATTTATGCTTCAATTTACTGCATCATGAATTTGAAATGATTAGGAGATATCATAAAATCCAATACTATATATACACAATGTGTGTGTGTGTATATTTAAACTGGGCATAAAAATAAGTAACTCATAATTGGGAAAATGCAGGATTTATTTTCAGCACTATGACAGTTTATGTTACACAAATGCCCTAGCCATTTAGGGGATTTTTCACACTTTCTTTTACACTTTATCATATTTTTCAGTTAGTTAATTTGCTATGAAACTAAACTTATTTCTATGTATATTTCTACAGTTCTGTCAGTCTTTCTTTTACAATTATAAAAGTGGGAATTGAAGATATCCCTAAGATATCAGGTGGATTAATATTTAAGTGGTAAAATGGGAAATAAAACACTAGGTTCAAATAAATATCTATACTTGGTAATACCTTAAAAATAGTATTTATTTAACATCTCAAGAATGATGGCAACAGAGATAAAGAAACAAAGAAGAAATGAACAAGTCACTGCCCCAAAGTTCACTGAGCCCTGAGAGGTGCAGAGGATCAAGCAAACCAGTACAGGTGTTTGGGTTACCTCTCTGATGTTGTTTCTTACCACACTTCTCCTCTCATACATATATTCCTTCTTCATCACTTTTGTATTTGCCATTTCTGTGCCTGGAATGTTCTTTTCCTGTGTCTTAGGTCACGTTTTCCCAGAGGAAAACCCAGAGCCAAGGATTAATGTACAAGTAATGCCTTAGTGGAAAGGAAGACCCTGAGGAAATCTTCTTCCCTACTGGAGGGTGAATTGCATCTGAGCAAAGGCAGTGGACTTTTGTATCCTCATAACATTCAGTAATTGACTTTGGATGCCTGGGACAGGGAAGTTCAGTCCAGTTCAGTCGCTCAGTCGTGTCTGACTCTTTGCGACCCCATGAATTGCAGCACGCCAGGCCTCCCTGTCTATCACCAACTCCCGGAGTTCACCCAAACTCATGTCCATTGAGTTAGTGATGCCATCCAGCCATCTCATCCTCTGGCGTCCCCTTCTTCTCCTGCCCCCAATCCCTCCCAGCATCAGAGTCTTTTCCAATGAGTCAACTCTTCGCATGAGGTGGCCAAAGTACTGGAGTTTCAGCTTTAGCATCAGTCCTTCCAAAGAAATCCCAGGACTGATCTCCTTTAGAATGGACTGGTTGGATCTCCTTGCAGTCCAAGGGACTCTCAAGAGTCTTCTCCAACACCACAGTTCAAAAGCATCAATTCTTCGGTGCTCAGCCTTCTTCACAGTCCAACTCTCACATCCATACATGACCACAGGAAAAACCATAGCCTTGACTAAACGAACCTTTGTTGGCAAAGTAATGTCTCTGCTTTTGAATATAATATCTAGGTTGGTCATAACTTTCCTTCCAAGGAGTAAGTGTCTTTTAATTTCATGGCTGCAGTCACCATCTGCAGTGATTTTGGAGCCCAAAAAAATAAAGTCTGCCACTGTTTGCACTGTTTCCCCATCTATTTCCCATGAAGTGATGCAACTGGATGCCATGATCTTCGTTTTCTGAATGTTGAGCTTTAAGCCAACTTTTGTCAAAATAACTGGCCTGAGGTTTCAGTTTGATAATTGGCAGCATTTTGAGAAAAAGGTATGAATAATGTTCCATTTAAATGGGGTTATGCTGACATGCTTTCTGATTGGAACAGAATGCTTTTCTGTGTGAATATTTGTATAAATACATTGTTAATATAAAAGTCAGTGAAACCCATGTGCTCTCCATATCAGCAGCTGAAAATAAAGGAGGATACTCTGTGGTTTGATTTACAATAACTTCTTACCCTTTCCCCCCTGTAATTGTGTATACAACAACCAGTCAATCTAACTTTATTTTTATTTAAATTATTATTCTGACTTTTCTGAGTGCTATAGGAAAACCTTGGAGTTTCTATATTTTTGCATAAGAAAGGGAAAAATCTGTTTAAATAAAGATTTTTAATGAAACTTGTGTTTGTTGAGAGTAAATAACCCCAATGAAGACCAAACAGTAGCTCGGTAGAGAATTTTTTAACCTCATCCTATCGGATGTTGTGGCTCAGATGGTAAAGAATCTGCCTGTAATGTGGGAAACCTGGGTTTGATCCCTGGGCTGGGAAGATCCCCTGGAGGAGGACATGGCAACCCACTCCAGTATTCTTGCTTGGAGAATCCCCATGGACAGAGGAGCCTGGCAGGCTACAGTCCACGAGGTTGCAGAGTTGGACATGACTGAGCAACAAAGCATATATCACACACGCAAAGTACTGTTCAGCAACATGTCTTTTTCCTGTCACTGCAGCCAAAGACTTCACTGTTTAAAAAGCCAGACCCTGCACCTCATTTTATTGATTCTTACTTTTTTCCATAATCACCCTTCTCTTTGTTCAGTCTACCACTGTTTGGTCTTTTCCTCTTTTCATTCTTATTAATGAGAACAATTCAAAAGCATGTCAATAAATACTAAGTTTATTCTTAACATTCATAACTCTGTTCTTTGAATTTTCTCGGTGGGTCAACCATTGTCATTGCCTTTAATCTCATTCTTTGTTCTTTTCTTTGGTGTACTATATTTGGTTTTCAGTCACTAACAAGTTATTTATATTCAGGAATTAGGGATCACGGAAATTAGAGCTAAAATCTTCCTAGTTGTCAAATCTGGGTATAAGAATAATAGAGTTTTTTTAATATTAAAATCAGATTCATTCTTTTTTTTTTTAATCACGTAGTTTGAAGTAGTCTAGCGATAAATCCTTAGAGTCAAAATTCAGTGCTTCCAGTAAGAATAGAAGAGTACATGCACTTGATTTCCCTTCCCTGAATCATTTGAAATGGAAAAAAAAATACAAAAAATTAAGAATCAGCAGTTATCAGTGTACCATAAATTATGAAGAATATGAAATTTAGACTAAATCGCTGCAATGTGATAATTACCTCCCAGATACTGCTATATTATGACATTTCTCTCTCTCAAAAAGAGAGGTCAGCCAAACAGTATCCTTAGGCATATAAGTATGCTTGTGCACACAGGCAAACATGTGCACATGTGCGCACACACACAGAAAAGGAAAAGAAAGGCAAGAAAATGAAAAATGAAATGTAAGTTTCTGCAGGCAGAGCACCAGAAAAAAGAAAATCAGCTTGAAGCTGATGTAGTGTGACAGAAGAAGAGATGCAGGAATGTGAAACATATCCATGAGCTGATGACCACCATTACCTAAGCAGAAATTTCTTGAAAGTTATTAAAAACAAACAAAATCAAAACACATATAGCCACTGAGATCCACACTAGCCGTAAGAATTCAGGGATGTAAAAGCTAAATTCTGAGGTGAGAGCTAAATTCTGAGCTCATTTGGGACTGCATTCTTCTGAGTACCAAGGAACAAATAAAATTTAATGACAAAAGATGAAAAAACGATAAATCTATATTGGAGCTGCTCAGTTCACTTAGCACATTAAACATTCTGCTTCTCCCAAGCAAATTAAAAAAACTCAAAAATGATCATAAACCAACAATCTCCTCTCCTACAACTCAGATTACAAGGATACAGTTAAAATAGTACTCAGCCATGAAGTCAGAGATACTGAAGCCTGACTTTTCTTAGGAAATTGCCAAATCTATCTGTAATTTTAAGAAAGTGAAGAAAATGGATACAATAAATAAAAGACAGACCTTAGAAACAGGTATTTGCAAATATATTACTCCAGAATAATTAAAGAATAGTTTAAATAATAACAATATTAAGGATATTAAAAAATTGTGAGCTTTCAGAAATAAGAGATAAATTAAGAGATTAAAATAATTATCAATGAAGGGGTAAAAAGGAAGAGATGGAAAAACACTGGCAGAAAAAAAATGTATTAGAAAAAAAGGAAACACTTTTTGACTGTGAAAAGCAGGATTGTTATAAAAAACAGTATTTGGGAAATCAAAGAATTTGGTGGAAAAGAACAAAGATATAAGTTACTCCAGAGAAGTTGATAGATGTAACAGCCAGAAATGATTGATCACCATAAGCGTTCTTGGCATTTGTGAAGAAAATAGGTCAAATGGAACAAGCAAAATAAACCCAATTTTCAGTTCAGTTCAATTGCTCAGTTTTGTCCTACTCTTTACGACCCATGGACTGCAGCATGCCTGACTTCCCTGTCCATCACCAACTCCCAGAGCTTGCTCAAACTCATGTCCAATGAGTTGGTGATGCCATCCAACCATCTTTCCTCTGTTGTCCCCTCCTCCTCCTGCTTTCAGTATTTCCCAGCATCAGGTGGCCAAAGTATTGGAGCTTCAACTTCAGCATCAGTCCTTCCAATGAATATTCAGGACTGATTTCCTTTAGGGCTGACTGGTTGGATCTCCTTGCAGTCCAAGGGACTTTCAAGAGTCTTCTCCAACACCACAGTTCAAAAGCAGCAATTCTATGGCACTCAACCTTCTTTACAGTCCAACTCTCATCTCCATACATGACTACTGGAAAAACCATAGCTTTGACTAGATGGACCTTTGTTGGCAAAGTACTGTCTCTGGTTTTTAATATGCTGTCTAGGTTGGTCATAGCTTTTCTTTCAAGGAACAAGCATCTTTTAATTTCATGGCTGCAGTCACTGTCCACAGTGATTTTGGAGCCCAGGAAAATAAAATCTGTCACTGTTTCCATTGTTTCCCATCTATTTGCCTTGAAGTGATGGGACTGGATCCCATAATCTTTGTTTTTTGAATGTTGAGTTTTAAGCTAGCTTTTCCACTCTCCCCTTCCACTTTCATCAAAAGGTTCTTCAGTTCCTCTTAGCTTTCTGCCATAAAGGTAGTGTCATCTGCATATCTGAGGTTGTTGATATTTCTCCTGGCAATCTTTATTCCAGCTTGTGCTTCATCCAGCTAGGCATTTCACATGATGTATTCTGCATGTAAATTAAATAACCAGGGTGACAATATACAGTCTTGATGTACTTTCCCAGTTTGGAACAATTTTTTAATTAATTATCCGGTTCTAACTATTGCTTCAGCATGCAGGTTCTAACTGTTAACCAGCATGCAGGTTCCTCAGGAGGCAGGTAAAGTGGTCTGGTATTCCCATCTCTTTAAGAATTTTCCACAGTTTGTTAGAAAACAGCTTATACAAAATTTAGAAAACAGGTTATACAAAATAATTCAATCAGTGCACAGAGAGGGTTGATAACAATAATAGAAGAATGTAGAGGTTATCATATATCCTGAAAAATGGACTAATCTTTAAATATAAAGAATCCTAAAAGCATCCAGGAAAGATTATTACATCATCTGCTGTGGAAGAAAAATATCATGTTGGTTTGCGAACATCATGTTGGTATATTAAAATACATGGAAAAATCAAATTATTAGGTAAAACATGCCAAAGTTAAACAAAGAATAATGTTGAATTCCTAATTTGCTTCCCTTACCAAAAAATGCATTTTTGGATAATAGATGAAGAATACTTTAAAAATTAAATTATAAATAAAATAGAATTATAAATAAAATAGAATAAAAATGTGGAGAAATTTTGTAATATTATTTTAGAAATTAAATTCTAGAAGACAGCATAAAAATTGAGCTATTTTGTGTGAGTGCTTTGTGCGGGGACAAAGTGGTGTTCTTCAAAATATGGTGAAATAACCAGAATATGAAAGATAAGAAATAGATTAATATGATGACAGAATCTTTGAAAATATTCTAAATGATCAAAATTTATGTAAACAAATTTAATAGACCTACAGAAATTCTACCTACCTCACATCAGACACAAAGGTATTTTTACTACTTGATGTAGAAATCTTGGGGCTTCCCTGTGGCTCAGTGGTAAGGAATTTGCCTGCCTCCCAAGCAGGAGACATAGGTTCTATCTCTGGGAAGGAAATGGCAACCCACTCCAGCCTTCTTGCCTGGGATATCCAAGGACAGAGGAGCCGGGCAGGGTACATTCCATGGGTTTGTAAAAAATTTGTACATGACTTACCAACTAAACAACAACACAGAAATCTTATAAATAAAAATGAAAGAGGTGAACTAAACAGAAAAGCAATATAAATGAGCAAGTCATAGAAAAAGAAATACACATGGCTGGATAACATAAAATTATTTAGTGTCCTGCATCTGGCTAGGAGACTAAAAGAATAATAATAAAAAGTGGCAAATCTTATAGCAAATTTAGGGATCGGACATGGATGGAAAATATACTATTTCTGCCTGTGTGTCTAGAATTGCTCACATGAATCTACCCAGATGCAATGGAACTGCAAAATGTAATCTTTTTGTATGCCTTAATGAAAAGACACGTTTCACTAGTAATATAGCTGTTTTACATGCTATTTCATTCTAGGGGTTTATTTATTTTTCTAGGGGAAATTTTCTACAGAAGATTTAGATACAGAATTTTATCAATTAGAATAGTTTTTATTAGTTAACTAATAAATTTTAATACCTTCAAATCTTGGTACATTATGTGTATAGCAGTTTAAAAGAAGGCAATTAATTTATAGTGAATATAGCCAAGATATATTATTAAGAAAAAAGTAATTCAAAGCAATGTATACCACACGATCCCATTAAACTAAGGTAATAGTGAGAGAGATGACTTTTACAAATGTAGAACTTTGTCTTCTTTTTTCCCTTTGCTAACACCTCTTCAGTGAAAGCTCTAGTGATTACTTTGTATAAAATATATATGAAAACTAGTCTAATTCATCTCCTCATTGTTATCATCACTATCATGAGTATGATAACGATAATCTCTAACATTTGTAGAGCTGTGTTTGATTACATAAAACACCTTTTTTTCCAGTTCATGTGAAATTTGCAGAAAAGAAACATAATATTTTTATAAAATATTAAAGGGACACTTTAGAATTTGAGAGAAATACAATGACCTTCCCAAAGCCACATGGTTATCAAATGGTGATAATTACCCAGCTTTCTTAGGGAATCTTTGAACAAAGGGTAATTATCAGTCATCTGTTAAGAAGCAGCTCCAAGATTTGATTAAAATCTTCAAGTTTTAGAAGTTATTGTAATCAAAAAGCATAATTCTGGAAAAAAGAATTAAAATAAGATGAAGACTAAATGCCAAAATTATGTTCTGATATCTGCACTAATTTTATCTCCAACCCAACTCAATTTCTGGGCAACAGATATAAGACCTCTTACTTTTTCTAAGAATTGAGTCCTTCTGGCTTATTGTTTTTATTTAAAGCTTTTAGCATTAGGAAAGATCATGCTAATTATTTTATTTTCAGTTCAACTAACTTTTAGGCAAATCAGTCACCATTTAGAAATAAAAATCCTGCTTATTCCAAACTCATACTTCCCTGCCACTTTTTAACAATTTCAGCTCTTTACTGGGACCATATGTCAATACCATCATTCTATCACTCAGAGCCTTTTAAGCACCTATTCACAAATAGCATTATACTTGGTGCTGTTCCGAGTAAGTTAAAACTTAATGGATCTTGCATTTGAGGAGTTTAAAACAGAAAATGGAACAGTAACCTAGACAGAAGAAACTTGAGTTTGACAAATTGTCTGCAAGTCCAAAAAAAAAAAAAGAACAAACAAAAAACCCCCAGACTCTTTGCTTTAAAAAAAAATTCAGAGTTTTCAGAATATGAGGCTACAGGTCTAATGTTTCAAAGTGGGGGAAAATGAATTTGAAAGCTTCTGTTTTTGAATATAAGCCAAACTGAACTTGCATGGGATATTTTTTCCTTATGTAACTCTTTCAATCAGTGGCAGATCTCAACAACTATTCATTAGCTATTTAAAGATATGATTAGTAGGTAGAATGTGCCTATTCTGTCTCTGAGAGTGTAGATGTGGCTCCAGGGAGCCTTGCAGCTCCAGAACTGTGTTTACTTTTCAGCTCTGCCAGATTCAGCCCTCTCCATGTCATCAGCAAATTGCCACTTGTGCCTTGCTCTGTACTTTACTAAATTTGATAATAAGATTATTTCACATCCAGCTGGGATTTTTGCTGATTACTTAAAAACATTATTTCTTCAGAAAATCGTGCTATTTTTAACCACATAACTTTTCATACTTGCATAATTAAGAAAAAATATTCAGAGACAATTCTCTTGTATTTTTGCTGCATTTAAAAATGCATTTTGGGCAATTGAATTTTCTGAAGATCGAATAGAAAAGGCTAGTTATTGTTAAGTAGCATTTTCCCCCAAGTCAAAGCACTTTACGTAGAATATCTTTCCCTAAATAGTAATTCTATTTAGATTTTCATTCTCCAGCAAGAGTTTTGGATTATCTTGAATTTAGCCTAGTTTTGTGAAATGATTCATATGCTTTCTGAAAATTTTAGGCCAGATTATCCATGGATCAGCAGTTGCTGTAAAGAAAATGCTGATAATGTTGAAGAAGGAGGTCAAGGTATCCTGAAATAGAAATGAATACAAGTGTATATTTTAAAATTTTCCAGTCATTAAATATTTTTTTCTAAATACCCATTTATATTTTGGGGTCATTTTATATTGACACCTCTGTGAAAGTCCATGTAGAATTAGGATGAAATGTTTTAGTGGTTTATTATTATATTTTTTCTAAGTATATATCAGAGTTTCTTGAATTAATTTTAAGTAAGGTTTGGATTTATGACTCAATTATTCATGTTTATATGTATTCGCTATATATATTACTTAGTAATAAAAGGATGAATGAGTCCTGAAAAGCCACATGTTTGGGATATCATCTCTTGGAAATTTGTCTATTCAGGGGCTCCATCCATAGTAATAGAGCTGATAATAAGGTGATATTACAGTCTTTTGGACCTGGTGTGATATAAGACATAGATTTCCAATGAGAACAATATCATCAACAAAGGAATGAAAATTTGTTCTTGGTGAGGGGAGAGGGATTAAAAAAAAAAGTGTTTTTATTACAATATTATGTAGCCCTCCAAAGCTCCACTGTATCTACAGAGTTTTTATTTCTTAGTATTTAATTTCTCTCATAGGATTTTTTCGAGTAACACAGTAGTAGTATTGGCATTGAGTCCTTGGAAGATACATAAATTGTGGTTAAGGACAGAACATGTTACAAATTATAGTGATTAGATGGCTGTGCTTGGAGGGCTTTCTCTCAATTGTGTGCTCAATCTGGAAGGCCTATTGTGAGAAGTGGCCTGCAGGTGTCTGTTGGTTGTCACTGCCCTCTGCCTGTGGATCTAGGGGTTTATGTTTGATTCTCAGTGCTTTTGGGTGAGGTTGGCTGGCTCTGGGAATTAAATAAAAATAGTTTAAAAAATAAAGATAGTTTATACTTTATTATTTATTTTTACAACTTTAGTCAACCCAGAATTAATAAATTACTAAAAAATAAAAACCCAAAAAGCAACTTTGTAATATCTGAAAGAAAGACTACCTATCTAGTAGATAATTTAAACTTATTTTCTGATATAAAGCAGAAGTTAAAAGCTAAATTGGGCTTCCCTAATTGCTCAGTTGGTAAAGAATCCATCTGCAATGCAGGAGATAGCTCAGTTTATAATCAACCTGCAATGCAGGAGACCTGGTTCGATTCCTGGGTCAGGAAGATCTGCTGAAGGGATAGACTACTCACTCCAGTATTCTTGGGCTGCCTTGGTGGCTCAGCTGGTAAAGAATCTGCCTGCAATGCGGGAGACCTGGGTTCTGATCCCTGGGTTGGGAAGATCCTCTGTAGAAGGGAAAATCTACCGACTCCAGTATTCTGGCCTGGAGAACTCCATGGATGGTATAGTCCATGGGGTTGCAAAGAGTTGGACATGACTGAGTGATTTTCACTCACTTAAAAGCTAAATTCACTACAAGTAACTGTTAAGCAACTATTCTAGTTTTTATGTTGTTGCTTTTGCTGGAAAATAAGCTTTGAATTATCAACTTTAAAATCTTTATTGCATTGCTATTATTATTTTGTTGCTTATGTATATTCTTAATTTAATATATAATTTGATACAATTTCTTTAAGTATAAAAATTGTCTTTTAAGTTACTCAACAAAAGCAGTATTAAATTACCAAACTTTACATTTTAAAATTTTTGCTTAAAAATATTGTCATTCTTGACCCTGCATTGAATAAAAAGAGGAAGCCTTGAATATTTATTCTACGTATACAATTCAGATAGTGATACATTACATCATCAACAGATAAAATGATCTACCTATGACAGTAAAATACAATCAGTTCAGTTCAGTTCAGTCGCTCAGTTGTGTCTGACTCTGCGACTCCATGGACTGCAGCAAACCAGGTATCCCTGTCCATCACAAAAACCCAGAGCTTACTCAAACACATGTCCATTGAGTCGGTGATGCCATCCAACCATCTTTCCTCTGTCATTCCATTCTCCTCCTGCTTTCAATCTTTCCCAACATCAGGGTCTTTTCCATTGAGTTAGTTCTTCGAAAGTGGCCAAAGTATTGGACTTTCAGCTTCAGCATCAGTCCTTCCAGTGAATATTCAGGACTGATTTCCTTTAGGATGGACTGGTTGGATCTCCTTGGAGTCCATGTGATTCTCAAGAGTCTTCTCCAACACGACAGTTCAAAAGTATCAGTTCTTTGGTGCTCAGCTTTCCTTATGGTCCAACTCTCACATCCATACATGACTACTGGAAAAACCATAGCTTTGACTAGATGGACCTTTGTTGGAAAGTAATGTCTCTGCTTTTTAATATGCTGTCTAGATTGGTCATAACTTTTCTTCCAAGGAGCAAGCATCTTTTAATTTCATAGCTACAGTCACCATCTACAGTGATTTTGGAGCCCAGAAAAATAAAGTCTGTTACCATTTCCATTGTTTCCCTATCTATTTGACATGAAGTGATGGGACCAAATGCCATAATCTTAGTTTTATGAATGTTGAGTTTTAAGCCAACGTTTTCACTCACCTTTTTCACTTTCATCAAGAAAGTGTTCTTCTTTAGTTTCTTCTTTAGTTCTTCTTTGCTTTCTTCCATAAGGGTGATTCTATATGCATATCTGAGTTTATTGATATTTCTCCTGACAATCTTGATTCATTTCTCATGATGTACTCTGCATATAAGTTAGATAAGCAGGGTGACAATATACAGCTTTGATGTACCCCTTTACCTATTTGGAACCACTCTGTTGTTCCATGTCCAGTTCTAACTGTTGCTTCTGACCTGCATACAGATTTCTCAGGAGGCGGGTAAGGTGGTCTGGTATTCCCTTCTCTTGAAGAATTTTCCACAGTTTGCTGTGATCCATACAAAGGCTTTGGCATAGTCAATAAAGCAGAAATAGATGTTTTTCTCGAACTCTGTTGCTTTTTCAATGATCCAGTGGATGTTGACAATTTGATCTCTGGTTCCTCTGTCTTTTCTAAATCCAGTTTGAACATCTGGAAGTTCATGGCTCGCATACTGTTGAAGCCTGGCTTGGAGAATTTTGAGCATTACTTTGCTAGCGTGTGAGTTGCAATTGTGTGGTAGTTTGAGCATTTTTTGGCATTGCCTTTCTTTGGGATTGGAATGAAAACTGACCTTTTCCAGTCCTGTGGCCACTGCTGAGTTTTCCAAATTTGCTGTCATATTGAGTGCAGCAGTTTCACAGCATCATCTTTTAGGATTTGAAATAGCTTAACTGGAATTCCATCACCCCCATTAGCTTTGTTCATAGTCATGCTTTTTAAGGCCCAGTTGACTTATTCTAGGATGTCTGGCTCTGGGTGAGTGATCACACCATCGAAGTTATCTGAGTCATGAAGATCTTTTTCATGGGGAGAAACTGGAAAACAAGTTTCTATAAAGGCTCTTAATAAAGGTGATAATGGAAAAAAAGCTGGAATACACGATCGTGGAAACACAGGCATTTGGTATTTGTTCCAGGCACAGAGGTCTCAGTGACAGGTAGCATGTTAATGCTAAATAAACAATGTAACCAGATTCCATCCTGTGGAAGTGACAAGATAGGAAGTAAGAGTTAAACAAGCAGACAAAAACCACTGAGTTCCAATTGAAATAGAAAACAACAACCTTAAGATAAGGCTAGTATTGATGAGTGCTGCTGCTGCTAAGTCACTTCAGTTGTGTCCAACTCTGTGCGATCCCATAGATGGCAGCCCACCAGGCTCCCCTGTCCCTGGGATTCTCCAGGCAAGAACACTGGAGTGGGTTGCCATTTCCTTCTCCAGTGCAGGACAGTGAAAAGTGAAAGGGAAGTCACTCAGTCCTGTCCAACTCTTAGTGACCCCATGGACTGCAGCCTAATAGGCTCCTCCGTCCATGGGATTTTCCAGGCAAGAGTACTGGAGTGGGGTGCCATTGCCTTCTCCGAGTATTGATGAGTAAAACTATGTAAATTTGCTCAGGGATTTCTCTGCCTGGTTTTAATTACTCTCTCTATGTTGATGACTCCCAGGTGTATAGATCTCAGGTCTCTTTCCTAAACTCTACTAATTGTAGAAACTTCATGCCTTAAAGACATTTCAGACTTTAAGACTGAACTCCTATGGTCTTTTCTCTAATATCTTCCTCCCTTGTTTTTTCCCTTGACTTTTCCATATCTGAATTTTGCAGAAATATTTAACCAGTTGCTTAAGCCAGAAGCTGGGTTGTTGGGTCATTTCTTTCTGTTACTTCATTCCCATATTAAATTCAGTAGCAAATGTTTGTGTTAACATAATACTTAACTTTATATGTTTCATGGGTCCGTAAAGCATACTAGTTTTCTTTCATTCTCATTCTCTTGCAATCATTTCTCTATTAACAATAAGTTATATGAATACAATTTAATAAAGTTTTGCTGCGTAAAACTCCTCAGTGATTTCCCATTGCAATTAAAACAAATATTAATTCTAATTCTTTACTATGTGCTATTAATTCTTTCATAATCTGGTCCTTGGTGTCTCCAAGCTCTTATCTTGCCTCCAAGCTGCAAATGGTCATTCTTTTAGCTTCCTACATTAAGCCCAGTTCTTTGTTCTTCTATTAGACCTTTTATTCAGTTGCTTTTATTGCCTGTAATGTCATTTCGTGCCACCCTTTCTGTGGAATTATATAATTTTGTTCTTGAGGTCTCAACTAGAAAGTTAGCTCTTGAGTGTTATCCTTCCAGACTGTCCTCTTGACAAAGGTTCTTACCTTCACCCTACTCACTTATCACTGTCTCTAAATTGACATCCAGTTTGTTCTTTATATCACTGACCATCGTTTGTCATTTTTAATTTATTGTTGTGCTTCTTTTAGTATATCTCCTCCACTAAATTGTGAACTTCATGAGAGCAGCTTTGTTTTCTTTGGCTCACATCATATCATCAGATCTTAGCTTCCAGTTTTTCCATTTTTGTGCTTAGTCACTCAACTGTGTCCAGCTCTTTGTGATGCTATGGACTGTAGCCTTCCAAGCTCCTCTATCCATGGGGATTCTCCAGGCAAGAATACTGGAGTGAGTTATCATGCCCTCCTCCAGGGGATCTTCCCAACCCAGGGATTGAACCTAGGTCTCCCTCATTGCAGGCAGATTCTTTACAGTCTGAGTCACCAAGGAATTGTTTCATAGTAATAAATCAATAGTATTTATAGAAAAATGTCCCTTCCAGACAATGACTGAAGGGTTCATATAATACTACCTCAGAAAATCTTGTAGAAAAGACTTTGTAGTTATGAGGCATCATTAACTGTCAGTTTCTAGAAATTGATGTACTTAAGCAATTCTCAGAATTCTACTTAAAATTTATGAAGATATCATGCATGACTGAGACAAATATGTATAATCAACTCTCTCTAGTTTTTTTTTTTTTTCCTTTTGACAAGGTGTATCTATGTAACAGAGGTATTAGTGTACCTGCCAACAATTTAGGGGAGTAATGGTTAAATGAATTTTTATAAAATTTCCAAACTTAAAATTTCTAAAATCTGAGTGATAGAAATTAAGACACAGTGATATAAATTAAAGCACATATAAAATTAATTTGCTGTCTCATTATGCCTTAATTATATGAGCTGTCCTTAGAACAGCTAAAGCCAATGTATCAGGAGAGGTCTACATAGTAGCTGGTAGGAGAGAGAGGACTGAAGTGTGACTGGAAAGGAAAGATGGCTCCAATATGAATGCTACGTCAAGAATAATGAAAAGATGGACAACATTACCAAGCATCAGGGATACTCAAGTCAAAACCACAGTGAGAATCTCCCCTCACACCTGTCAGGATGGCTGGCATCAAAAAAAACAGGAGACACAAATGATGTTGAGGGTGTGGAGAAAAGAGAGCACTTTTGCACTGTTGGAGAAATTGTAACGTGGTTCAGCCATTGTGGAAAACAGTATGACAAATCCTCAGAAAATAAAGAGCTACCATATAATCCAGCATTTCCACATATGGACATTTATCCAAAGAAAATTAAGATACTAACTTGAAAAGAGGCATGCACCACTGTGCTCATCATTATTTTCAAAGTATGAAAGCAGTGTAAATGCCCATCAATAGATACATGGATAAATAATATGTGATATAAATGTACTGTGGAACCTTAGGCATAAAAGAGAATGAATTCTTGTCATTGGTGACAATGTGGATAGACCTGTAGGGTAGTATACTAAATGGAATAAGTCAGACAGAAAAAGGAAAATATCATAAGATTTTACTTATATGTAGACACTAAAAAACAAACAAGACAGAAATAGACTCATAGATACAAATACTCATAGATACAAAGTGATGGTCTCCAGAGGCACCCTTCCCTGGAAGGCAGTTTGTGGCAAAAATAGGTAAAGAAGATCAAAAGGTGCAAGCTTTCAGTTGTAAAATAAGTACCATGGGGATGAAATGTACAGCATAGGGAATAACATAGTCAATAAAATTGTAATAACTTTGGTAAACTGATGGTTACTATTCACACTATGGGCTTCTCTGATAGCTCAGTTGGTAAAGAATCTGCCCGCAATGCAGGAAATCCTGGTTTGATTCCTGGGGCAGGAAGATCTACTGGAGAAGCAATAGGATGCCCACTCCAGTGTTCTTTTGCTTCCTGTGTGGCTCAGCTGGTAAAGAATCTGCCTGCAATGTGGGAGACCTGGGTTCGATGTTCCCAGGGTTGGGAAGATCCCCTGGAGAAGGGAAAGTCTACCCACTCCAGTATTCTGGCCAGGAGAATTACATGGACTGTATAGTCCATGGGACCACAAACAGTCGGACATGACTGGGTGACTTTCACTTTCACTCACATTATGGTGATCACTTTGTAACATATATAAATGCCAAATTACTATGTTTGACATCTGAAACTAATATTGTATATTAACTATATTTCAATTTAAAAGAAAGAAAAAAAAGTAAGAATAACAAAGGCAAATGCTCTTAACAGCAGATTTTTATTTGAAATCAGGCTCTTTCTCACATAGACAAGGGTAGCCCCACTAGGGTTATTTATTTAATCATGACTCTGTAGAGCAATTCCAGGAGGCCAATTTACTCACAATAAATACTGAAAAAATGGCCAAGTTGATTGGATGTCTGAGATTTTGTTGTTGTTGTTGTTAGTTTGCTTTTATGTTGGCTATCATTAAACAACAGCTTTGAGGTAATTATGTTTATTCCAAAGAAACATGCTTTGTATAAACCCTTAAAATGTTTGACCATATTTAAATAATGTAACCAATTTTAGAATTTCCAAATTAAGAGAAATCAATATTAGAAATTTTCTTTAACTTTGAATTCTTCTGTATGACTTGATTAAATTTGTCAAAGTCCAAAGAAGTGGACAATCTTTTATCATCAATACTTTTTAAAAACCTCTATTGTCTATTGGATGCATGTTACAATGTATCCAACAATTTGTGGTTAAGCCATGCAATTTGACCTTTGTTTTGTTTTTAAAATATGTAAGATATTGTCTTTAAGTTATAGACAAAGGTCTAAGGATAAAATAGAACTTTTTTTTGGATTCTTGATACTTAAAAAGTGAAAGGAAGAAGAATTGTCTTGTAGGCTTCTTAAAAGTTACTTTTTAAAGGTTAGAATTTGAAGCTGGATTTAAAGATGTTTTTAAAGAATATAAACTTTTCAGAGTTTAAATCGCTAAAAACAAAATATTTTAACTCTATGAAGAATTACTTTATATGTGATCAGTATTTTATAAAGTAGCTGTATTCACCATTTATAATATAGGTAACCATATGTATAGATATGAGATTATAGAATTCCCCTAGGATATAGTGCATGTAACTGGACATTTCTTAGAGAAGGGATTTTCAACAATTGATCTCCTCCAAGTGGTTATAAACCTCTAGAAGCAGATGCTTCTGGGTGTTACAGTTAATTTACTGTAGTAGTTTATGGAATGGAGGTGACAGAACTACCCTGAGAGGAGTATCTATCCCAGTCACTCCCTCATCCATAAATGGAATCATTTTCTAAGTAATTGGAATACTCCAAGTATATGTGAACTTAACAGTCTTTATCATGACCAGAAGGACACCTAATTAAATGATCCCAATGCAAATGATGTTAGATGAATGGTCTGAAGTGCTTTCTAATCTCAGATGATTTATGTAATCTAGCTCTTAGGAAGTCAAGATGTTATTCAGAGGGAAGTATATGGCTCTCTGGCTCAGTTACCATATTTGGGGTGTGTAATGGATCCAAGGTATGTGAAAGGTACAAAGAAGAGACGCAAAGATATGGTGGGGGAAATGATAACCGACTCAACTGAAGGAAAATGTTCAGGTGACTTGAGAAAAACAGTGTACCCATTCTTATGACTGAAAACACCATGCCAGTTTTATTCTAGCCTGGAGAAATTGCAATCCAGTTATGAGAATTGTGGTTGAGAATGAAATACACTTGGATAAGGGGCTGAATCCATCTTTAGATTCTAGACAGATTATCTAACAGGTTGAAATCGGCTTGCAAAACCTACAGAGAGGGATCTTGGGCCTTTTGCAGTGATCTGACATCTGGTATTTAAAATTTCTTAGAATTGCCAGATAAGGGTGCTCAATAAATAGCAGTGGTTCTCAGTCTAGTACAATTGGTAGTTCAGAACCATTTATTTGGTATTGCAGGGAGACATCACAGCAGAGTGACTACTACTGACAGCTGATAGGTAGAGAGGTCAGGGATGTTGCTAAACATCCTACAGTGTACAAAACAGTCCTCTCAGCAAAGAAGTATCCAGCCAAAAAGGTTTATAAAGTTGAGGTTGAGAAGCTCTGATGTTTAGTCACGTCTGTGAGGGATATAGATGATGCTCAGAAAGACCTGGATTTTAAAAAGGAGAGTAGAAAACACCATGGTAGAGGCATTCAAGATAAGGGTGACATTATGAATTAGAAAATTTGATCAGATAGATCATCTAGTGGTTATGTCACTTTTGTCTAAGTGCATAATTTAGAGGATTATTATACATGAAGGAAGCATGTTGCCTTTTTCTTTTTCATGGGAGTTATGGATAAAATTCAGTGTTCACTCAGTTTTATCCCAGACTCACATATTAATCTGGATTGGAGAGCACATGCCCCGTGTGAGAAGAAAAATGTAGAGAACAAGTGAGATGTCCATGTTTCTCCGTGCTTTGTCTGCCTTTTCCTTCATTTTGTATTTGAAATTGCTAGTGAAGCTTGTCACTGGGTATGGCTTCTTATTTGTGTGAATCTTATTTGATGATATGATCCTTTGTATTAGCTCAGCCACCATGATTGTTTATTCTGTAGTGTTATGAACAATCATCAATATGACTGATTCTTCATCGCTGACATATAAAGATAAAGATAAATTACTATTAGAGATTGAGATGGTAATGTATGCTTACCCTTCAGAGAGAAATTTAACATTTGAAACCAAATATTTCCTGAGGCACAGAGCTGACTCATTAAAAAAAAAGATTCTGATGCTGGGAAAGACTGAAGGCAGGAGGAGAAGGGGATGGGAAAGGACGAGATGGTTGGATGGCATCACCAATTCAATGGACATGAGTCTGAGCAAACTCTTGGAAATGGTGAAGGACTGGGAAGCCTGGAATGTTGCAGTCTATGGGTCACAAAGAGTTGGGCATGACTGAGTGACTGAACAACAATTATTTCATTGTATGTTAATGTATAGGATGCACTGTGGAAAAATACATGCTCTCAAATACAAAATAGCCTGCAACTAATACTTATTTAATGTCTTCATTACTTTGGATTATGTTATTGTTGGATGATGTTATTGTTGTTTAGTCACCAGTCATGTCCGACTCAGGCTCCTCTGACAATGGGATTTCCCAGGCAAGAATGCTGAAGTGGGTTGCTATTTCCTTCTCAAGGGGATCTTTCAGGCCCAGGGATTGAACTCGCATCTTTATTGATTGAACTTACATTGAACTTACATTGCAGGCAGATTTTTACCACTGAGCCACCAGGGAAGCCCTTACTTTGAATACATGGATTGTATTTAAGAAAAAAACAAGGTCAAAAAGTAAGATTTTAAGATAGAAGCTCTGCTCTGAAGTTGCTACTTTATGTGAGAATTTATTGTGCAACTTTTTGTTTCTGTTCTTGTTACTAGATGGAGAGAATAGGGGTGTGGGGACACCTATTATGATTGTCTTTCTATCCAAGTTTTCCCTTCAACCTACCCTGTAAGTGAATTGAATAGAAACGTTTGTTGTTGTTGCTGTGTAGAGGAAAAAAAGAAACTTATTTTGTAAGATGGTAAATAATTCTCCAAGTAACCCATTTCAGAAACACTATGTGAAGTGCTTCCCTGGTAATCAGATGGTAAAGAATTGCCTGCAATTCAGGAGACCTGGGTTCGATCCGTTGGTTAGGAAAATCCCCTGGAAGAGGGTATGGTAACCTATTCCAGTATTCTTGCCTGGGGAATCCCCATAGACAGAGGAACATGGTGGGCTACAGTCCATGGGGTCATGAAGGATCGGACATGACTGAGGGACTAAGCACAGTATGGCACACATATAAAGTGAAACTGTGGAGTCTGCTATAAAAGTTTGTATGGGATTTTTGCAAAACTAGATTTTTTTTTTCAGTAATTACTTCTGGCATATAATTTTAATGATATATAAAATTTCTATTATGAATAACAGATTTAATTAAACTTAATCTAATTAGTATTTATAAGCATAATTTTGATTTACACATTCAGAAGATAGTTTTAATTTAAAATATTGAATTCCCTTTACAGAGATTTGATTAGAATATAGATTAGGATGATCATGTTTTTAATCTGATCTTATTTGCAAGTTTTAAAAAGCCATATTTTAGTAACTAGTAATAATCATTTAGGCTTTCTAAAGCTCTATTTTATGCCAATAATCAGATTTTAAGGTCATAATGATCAGTTACAAAGTATAGAAATATCTGGAGGTGATAAACCCTAAAAATGTATACATACTACGTTTTAATTATTTATATCAATGTCTAAAACAAATTTCGGGATTTTTTTACTTAATAGATAAACATAGTAATCTACGGGCTGTATATTGTTCTTTTGAGCTTGTTCGAGGAGTATGTAATTTCCTTGGTTCTGTCTCACCAGTGCAAAGATTTGAAATGGTGGACCAGTGTTATAGCTAGGTTATAGCTAGGGCAAGCAAAGTAAAGTACATCCTTGAGGCATGAGGGCAGGCCAACCCCAAAGAAGAGGCGTCAATCTGTCTTCTTTTATATACTTTGTCTGCCCGTCCCCGCCGCCCTCCTCCCCGCCCCCACCCCCTGCCCCGGGCCTGCACTATGCAAACTGGGCTAGCCGAGAAGGGGCATGTTTATTTCACGTGAAGTTCTCTCTCTGGTCTGAGGATTTTCTTTTGTTCCATTTTCTTGGGCTTTTCCCTTTCTTTGTCTTTCAGCCACTGCTATTTTGGATTCCCTTTTCCTATTCTAACTACCTAACACTTCCCCCTCAAGAGATGGCAGGCCCAATTCTTTGGGAATAGGGGCGTTGAGGTCTCTCTGGCTACTTCCTGCTGAGCTGGGATGGCGAGGGGCATTGGGCCTCTCCCTCTTGCTAGTCTCAAGCCACAGAGTCCTTATAATGGTGTCCATCTAAGGGTGAGTGATATTTTCTGTGGTTGGGTGTAGTTTTATATATCCTTGTTGAACTGGCCTGCATGTTGTAGTTTGTTGACCTGGGCAGAGAAAAAAAGAGTTAGACAATTGATAATACATGGAACAATCATAAGCAATATCAATATGGTGATAACAGGGGTTAGTAGGGGCATTAGCTAACTCCAAATCCCCCTTCACCAGGAGAAGGATCCCACAAAAAGAGATTGTAGCCACTCTGAGAACTCTCCAGTTGGTTCTTTGAGATCCCATAGGGTCTGAATGTTTTTCTTGAGGACTGTGAGGCTTTCTTTAACTTGGTTGGAGATATTTACTCAGAAACAACACATTTCATTCAAGATGGCTCAAGTCTCTCCTTGTTCATGGATCAGGAAATCTATCTCCTGTCCCTGTTGGAGTACAACCCCTGCCAACCTGTGTTGGCTCTTCAGAGCTGTCCTGAAAAATCTTATCCCCAGAAACTTAATTTGGGAGGTGTTCATTAGAATGGCACTCATTTGTAGTCCTGTATCTGAGCTCTTCCAGGAGCTCACAGGTGTATTGATTGTCCTCTTCTGTTTTCTTCCATGGCTTGACTCATGAGTAGTGAATCCCGGAGTTAGATCCTGGCACCTTGACTGCTGTGGGGGTAGAAAGTACTACAGGATAGGGGCCTTTCCACATGGGCTGGAGTTGAGCCTCTGTGGACCCATCTTTCCAGACTTTAATTAGGACTTGAGTCCCTGGAGCATATAGTGGTGGCTCTTTAGAGTCTTTTGGGTCCTGGTTGACACCACACAAGCATATAACTTGTTGGATCTGATCACCATACTTGATTGGGGATCCTTGGGTGGTCAAGTAGCCTCTTTCCAAATAGCAGCATGTGCATGTAGCACCAGAAAGTCATACTTGGAGTCAGTGTAAATGTCTACTCTTTTTCCTTTTTCCAGCTCTAAAGCTCAAATCAGGTCTATGAACTCAGCCAATCGGGCTGAAGTACTTGATGGCAAAGGTTTAGCCTCTATGGTCTCAAAATTGGAGACTACTGCATATTTAGCTCTTCTTTTTCCATCTAAGACAAAGCTGCTTCCATCAGTGTACCAGATTTCCTGAGCATTGGTCAGAGGATCTTCTGACAATCCCTCTCAGGGTTTTGTCCAATGGTCTGAAGTTTCTAGGCAAGAGTGAAAGGGGAGAGAGAGCCTTCGGGGGTAGGCAGGAGGGTAGCTGGGTTAAGAATCTCACAAGCAGATATAATCAGGCCTGGGTTTTCCATCAGCACTACTTGATACTTGAGGATATTTTGATCAGACATCCATAAATGGCCTCTCCCATTCAGGAGTTGTTTCACCTGGTGGCTGGTAAAAATAGTTAGTTTGCTCCCAAGAGAGAATTTTTTGAGCGTCTTCTATCAGGACTGCAGTAGCTGCAAGATTTAGAAGGCAGGGAAGGATCTCTTCCCAATAAGGGAGTAGGACACTCAGGGACCACCAGAAACTGGTGGGAAAATATTTGTCCATCCCAGCAAGAAGTTCTTGGGTGAATATTTTTGTAATTGTTTTTCTTGTAACACCCAAAATGGTACAGGTTCAGGAGGAGAAGGCTCTGGAGTAGGAGGTCAGGACAGAGTAGGTAGCCCCTGTGTCAACCAAGAAATTCTCGGACCAACCTGCTACATCCAGTTGCACCCTTGGCTCCAGCCCCGTGATGATAATCTGTGACAGGACGGCTGGCTGGAGCAGGCTGCTTCAGTCCTGTTGAACCATTGTGAGGGAAGGCTTGGCGCTTGACCTTGAGACTCTTGAGTCCCCAGGGCAGAGTGCCACTCAGTGTCCCAATTGATGCCATTTGTAGCAAGCTCTTTTAGGAGACTTGCCATGGTTTGGACACTCTTTGGCCCAATGTCCTGCCTGTCTACAGATTAGGCATTTGCCTCATGCCTTGTCCTTCAAGGACTTGAAGTTTGCCATAGGGCTTCCCTGGAGGTGGTCAGCATCTGGGCATGCCTTATCTTTTTCCTTGTCTTCCTTTCTTGGGCCTTGGCCTCCCTCTCCTGTCCTCTGTTATAAAACGTATTGGTGACTGTCTGGACCATCTCATCTAAAGAGGGAGCAGGGTCCTTCTGCTGTAGCAGTTGTAACTGTATCCTGATGTCTGACGCACACTGGGACAGGAATTTGTCCTTTAAAATCACCTGTCTCTTGTAAGAGGCTAAGTCCAGATTGGTAAACTTTTGGAGGGCCTTTTTAGACTTTCCAGAAAGGCACTGGGGTTCTTGTTGGACTCTGGAATTATTGCTGGAATGGGCACAGTCCCACAAGTAATAGGCTTCCTTCTATTTCCATTGGTGGATTTCCTTAGGGATGAGTCTTTCTGAAGCTTACCCTACCCAGTACTGTTGCAACTTGAAAGCTGGGCATCCCTGGATTAGGGTGCTGATCCCCAGGCAGGCTGAGGCATGACAGCCTCCTGGAGATCAAATCCCTAGGCAGGTCGAGGCATGTCAGCCTCCAGATAATTGGGCCCCTGGGAAGGTTGAGGCATGTCGACCTCCTGGGACACTGGACTGGCAGATCCCTGAGTAGGTTGAGGTATGACAACATCCCAGAGACTAGATCCCTAGGCAGGTCAAGGCAGGTCGATCTCCTGGGACCCCCCAGGCTGGTGGGTCTCCAAATAGGCTGAATCATGACAACCTTCTGGGACCAGATCCTAGGAAGGTTGACCTCATGAGAGATCCCTAGGCTGGAATTGGGTGTCCCCAAGGTCTCCAACATGACTAGTGCTGGGTAGGATTAAGGGGTTGTAATCTTAACTCATTACTGGCTTGCCCACTGTGGATGGGAATAGATCAGTTGTAAAGCAATCCAAGCCTGTGCCCTGAGACAGAGAACCTGGCGAAATAGCCATAAGCCTTATCCTCTTATTGCTTTGAGGGAAGGTAAGTCATTGATTTCCTCTCCTAGTCCTCCATAAGAGGTTCTATGAAGACCTACAAGATCTTCTAGAACTAACACCCCAAAAGATGTCCTCTTCATTATAGGGGACTAGAATGCAAAAGTAGGAAGTCAAGAAATACCTGGAGTAACATGCAAATTTGGCCTTGGGGTACAGAATGAAGCAGTGCAAAGGCTAATAGGGTTTTTGCCAAAAGAATCCACTGGTCATAGCAAACACCCTCTTCCAACAACACAAGAGACGACTCTGCACACAAACATCACCATATGGTCAACACTGAAATCAGATTGATTATATTCTTTGTAGCCAAAGATGGAGAAGCTCTATACAGTCAGCAAAAACAAGACCAGGAACTGACTGTGGCTCAGATCATGACCTCCTTATGGACAAATTCAGACTTAAATGGAAGAAAGTAGGGAAAACCACTAGACCATTCAGGTATGACCTAAATCAAATCCCTTATGATTATACAGTGGAAGTGACAAATAGATTCAAGGAATTAGATCTAATAGATGGAGTACCTGAAGAATTTTGGATGGAGGTTTGTGACATTTTCCAGGAGACAGGGATCAAGACCATCCCCAAGAAAAAGAAAGGCAAAAAAAGCAAAACGTCTTTCTGAGGAGGCCTTACAAATATCTGTAAAAGGAGGAGAAGTGAAAGGCAGAGGAGAAAAGGAAAGATATACCCATCTGAATACAAAGTTCCAAAAAATAGCAAGGAGAGATAAAAAAAGCCTTCCTCAGTGATCAGTGCAAAGAAATAGAGGAAAAGAATACAATGGGAAAGATCTCTTCAAGAAATTTAGAGATACCAAGGGAACATTTCATGCAAAGAAGGGCTCAATAAAGGACAGAAATGGTATGGACCTAACAGAAGCAGAAGATATTAAGAAGAGGTGGCAAGAATACACAGGAGAACTATACAAAAAAGACCTTCATGACCCAGATAATCACAATGGTATGATCACTCACCTAGAGCCAGACATCCTGGAATGTGAAGTCAAGTGGGCCTTAGGAAGTATCACCATGAACAAAGCTAGTAGATGTGATGGGATTCCAGCTGAGCTATTTCAAATCTTAAAAGATTATGCTATGAAAGTGCTGAACTCAATATACAAGCAAATTTAGAAATTTCAGCAGTGGCCACAGAACTGGAAAAGAGCAGTTTTCATTCCAATCCCAAAGAAAGGCAATGCCAAAGAATGCTCAAACTACCATGCAATTGCACTCACCTCACACGTTAGCAAAGCAATGCTCAAAATTCTCCAAGCCAGGCTTCAACAGTATGTGAACTGTGAGCTTTCAGATGTTCAAGCTGGTTTTAGAAAAGGCAGAGGAACCAGAGACCAATTGCCAACATATGTTGGATTATCAAAAATCAAGAGAGTTCCAGAGAAACGTTTACTTCTGCGCTATTGCCTATGCCAAAGCCTTTGACTGTGTGGATCACAACAATCTGTGGAAAACTCTTAAAGAGATGGGACCACCAGACCACCTTACCTGTCTCCTGAGAAATCTGTATGCAGGTCAAGAAGCAACAGTTAGAACAGGACCTGGAACAACAGACTGGTTCCAAGTCGGGAAAGGAGTGTATCAAGGCTGTATATTGTCACCCTGATTATTTAAATTAAATGCAGAGTACATCATGAGAAATGCTAGACTGGATGAAGCACAAGCTAGAATCAAGATGCTGGGAGAAGCATCAATAACCCCGGATATGCAGACAGGACCATCCTTATGGCAGAAAGCAAAGAACTAAAGAGCCTCTTGATGAAAGTGAAAGAGGAGAGTGAAAGAGTTAGCTTAAAGCTCAGTATTCGGAAAACTAAGATCATGGCATCTGGTCCCATCACTTCATGGCAAATAGATGGGGAAACAATGGAAACAGTGAGAGACTTTATTTGGAGGGGCTCCACAATTACTTCAGAGTCTAACTGCAGCCATTAAATTAAAAGACACTTGCTCCTTGGAAGAAATGTCATCAACAAACTAGACAGCATTTTAAAAAGCAGAGACATTACTTTGCCAACAAAGTTCCATCTAGTCAAAGCTAGTTCAAGCTATGGTTTTTCCTGTAGTCATGTATGGATGTGAATTTTGGATTATAAAGAAAGCTGATCACCGAAGAATTGATGCTTTTCAACTGCAGTGTTGGAGAAGACTCTTGAGAGTCCCTTGGACTGCCAGGAGATCCAACCAGTCCATCCTGGTTGGAGAAGATCAATCCTTAGTGTTCCTTCAAAGGACTGATACTGAAGCTGAAACTCCAATACTTTGGGCATCTGATGCAAAGAAGTTGCTCATTTGAAAAGACCATGATGCTGGGAAAGATTGAATGCAGGAGGAGAAGGGGATGATAGAGGATGAGATGGTTGGATGGCATCACGGTCTCAATGGACATGAGTTTGAGTAAACTCTGGGAGTTGGTGAAGGACAGGGAAGCCTAGTGTGCTGCAATCCATGGGGTTGCAAAGAATCAGACAGGACTGAGGGACTGAACTGAACTGACCTATGATATTTCTAAGAGTAAACATTTCATTATAGTAGACTCACTCTAGGTAATAACAGAAGTAGTAACAAAGGAGTGGGTTATCTTGTCCTGATAGGGGCACTAAGAGTATTTTAATAATAGGCTGGGTGGAGCAATGTTGTCTCCAGAGGGGACAGGGTCCTGGTTTTTGGAGTTAGTAAGTGGCTTAAGAACAAAATGATAAGAGGCACCAGACTGAATGAATGATAGAAATGGAGTGGAAAATATGATCTGGGGGTATGTTTGTAGCTTTGGGAGAAGGGTGGTAAGGGTTTTGGCCCTAATGACCTGTAGGGCTAACCCCGAAAGTGGCAAACATTGTCTCTGGAAGCCTAATTGCCCTTGAATGGATGCCACCAAGGGATGGTCTTCTAGAAGGCATTGTGTGATTCCACTGAGAGGTGCTGTTGTCCCACACATTGTAGGAAACATGGAAGATGAAGGCCTGAATCTCTAGAGGGATTGGATATTATATAGCATTTCCCTCCCAAGGGCCAGCTATTTTCTGGTTGTCCCGCCAGAAGATTACAGATGCAACATTGTGGGCCTATATGGGGCTCAGGAAGAGAGCATGAAACAGAACAGAAGAGGGCAGGGCACAACCTTTGAAAGAATGACATAGCCCAAGAGCATAACATAAACCCATTAAATCGAATGGCTCCATGATGGCAGAGAAGTAAAATTCAACTAAACCTTGATCTTCAGTCTACAAGCTAAATGACACACCCAGAGGCGCCATGACAGTTCCAAGGCACTATCAAAAGACCAAGGAGTGGTTGTTTTCCCAATTGTTGGAATGATCCTCCCACTCATTAGCATATGAAATCACCCAGTTCATAAAAAACTAACCATGCCACATTGTATGGCCACCCCATACACCCTTTGCAATGGCCCCACACTCTGTGGATTGTGCTTCTCTCTGAATCTGAACACATCTACCTCTTACCTACTCTGCATCTCTCACTAAATTCTTTTGGCAATGAGACATCAAGAACCTGAGCTTTATTTGGTCCTGAAATCAGGCACTGTGGGTTTTGGCTGGGCTCAATTCACAGTCAGACGTGACGGAGTGATTGAATATAGCGCAGAGTCCCTGCCACGTGGGTTCAGATCCCAGTCTTAGGTAAACAGTTTCAAACACAACTTTCAGAAATGGAAAGATGATGAACTGCCCAATACTTTGTGGCATAGATGGAGAGAGAAGCTGAAGGAGGGGAGGAAAAAGCAGTGGAAAAAATGTGCCAAGGAACCCCCTTCATAACCTGCCAGAAAAACTGTTAAATGCCTGACCTGTACCCACAATTCTCCTTGGCATGATCCTGGACACCAAGGAGGTTAAGGAAAGAAGAACCCTCACCCACTTGGGCAACAGCTACTAGGGTGTAGCAGATAGTGGAGCCTTTGGGATGCACTGGGGAGTAGCCCCTGCCAGAGTCCCTCAATTGCACCCACTGCTGCTTGCCTGTTAGCAGGGGGTTCAAAGAAACAAGAAATGAGATATTGTGAAGGAATTAATATTTTGTTAGCCATATGTCCTTCCAGCCATAGGGGTGAGGACCTCCTACCTTAACTGAAGGTGTTCTGGAATCTGAGACTGATCTGTGTGAGCTTTCTGCTGAGATTGTTTCTGTTATCCTGGTTTCCAGCACGTTTGGTGGCTTCTCATTTCCACTGTACTGGGTTTCCTTTGCATTCAGTTTCCACCACGTGAGCTTTCGCCAAGTTGGGCTTCTGCTGTACTTGGTCTCCACTTCACTGGGGCCAAGTTGAGGTTGTTTCAGCCAGGTTAGATCTGAGTCATGAGACCAAATATTTTGGGGGAATATGTAATTTTTTCAGTTCTGTCTCTCCACAGCAAAGATTTGAAATAGCGGACCAGTGTTACAGCTCTGTTACAGCTCAGAGTTTTATTCTGCTTGCAAACGAAAGTACACCCTCAAGGCTTGAGGGCAGGCCAACCCCAAAGGAGAGGCATCAATTTGTCTTGGCTTCCTCCTTTTATACATTTTGTCTCCTCCCCATCCCACCGTCCAAGCCTGCCCTATGCAAACTGGGCTAGCCAAGAAGGAGGCATATTTGTTTCACCTGAAGTTCTCACCCCAAATGGGATATACTTTGTTGCATTTCCGTGGGCTTTTCCCTTTCCTTGTCTTTCCAGTTCAGTTTAGTTCAGTCGCTCAGTACTGACTGACTCTTTGCAACCCCATGAATTGCAGCACGCCAGGCCTCCCTGTCCATCACTGACTCCCAGAGTTCACTCAAACTCACGTCCATTGAGTCGGTGATGCCATGCAGCCATCTCATCCTCTGTTGTCCCCTTTTCCTCCTGCCCCCAATCCCTCCCAGCATCATAGTCTTTTCCAATGAGTCAACTCTTCACATGAGGTGGCCAAAGTACTGGAGTTTCAGCTTTAGCATCATTCCTTCCAAAGAACACCCAGGGCTGATCTCCATCAGAATGGACTGGTTGGATCTCCTTGCAGTCCAAGGGACTCTCAAGAGTCTTCTCCAACACCACAGTTCAAAAGCATCAATTCTTCGGTGCTCAGATTTCTTCACAGTCCAACTCTCACATCCGTACATGACCACTGGAAAAACCATAGCCTTGACTAGATGAACCTTTGTTGGCAAAGTAATGTCTCTGCTTTTCAATATGCTATCTAGGCTGGTCATAACTTTCCTTCCAAGGAGTAAGCATCTTTTAATTTCATGGCTGCAGTCACCATCTGCAGTGATTTTGGAACCCCCCAAAATAAAGTCTGACACTGTTTCTACTGTTTCCCCATCTATTTCCCATGAAGTGATGGGACCAGATGCCATGATCTTCGTTTTCTGAATGTTGAGCTTTAAGCCAACCTTTTCACTCTCCTCTTTCACTTTCATCAAGAGGCTTTTTAGTTCCTCTTTTAATTTCTGCCATAAGGGTGGTGTCAATTGCATATCTGGGGTTATTGATATTTCTCCCGGCAATCTTGAGTCCAGCTTGTGTTTCTTCCAGCCCAGCGTTTCTCATGATGTACTCTGCATATAAGTTAAATAAACAGGGTGACAGTAAACAGCCTTGATGTACTCCTTTTCCTATTAGCCACCACCATTTTGGACTCCTTTTTCCTATTCTAACTACCTAACAAACTGATGGAAAAAAACAGTTAATTCTTGTTTACTTCCAAAATGTTCTTTTTTAGGCAGTGGAAATTACAGGTGAAATAGATATTCACCAAAGGCAAACTAAAATGCAAACTGAGTTTTTCATATAAGACTGGGGTTATTTAAAGTCAAAAAATAAATGATTTCAAGTGAATCTTAAGTTATCTTTTATCTTACCCTTCCTCTGACCAGTGACAGGTCTGGATTAAATGTATGCTTATAATTTGTCTGGATTATGGGTTGAAAATCAAAATGACTTGATGGACAAGTTTTATAACAGTAACAGAAAAAGATGTTCTTGAGATCCACCAAAATACATATGTTCTGCCATTTGGTAAAGAAACAGTCTACCTTCCTGTCTCATACTATTTTTTTTTTTATTAAAATCTAAAAAACAAAAAATTGTTTATCCTTTAAAAAATGCAACAGTGGAAAAATAACAAGTTCAGGTGGCAATAAGTCTCAGATAAAAGATGATTTTAAAAATGAAGGAAATTGTGCCAAAATGGAAAGCACATTTTCTTATTAAAGGAGATATATACTACTCAGTTTACAGAAATAAGTCCATTGTAAATACTTACTTTATAGTCTCTAAAACTGCTAATTTTCTTTAATTTACCCCAAAGAGCCTTCCTCTACCCTTTTCTGCTCTGCGCTGCACTCTGGGAAACTGCCTTCTGTAAATTGCCCCTACTGAAATCTCTTTTCCTCTGATTCTGGTTGGATTGGGCAACAGGAGAGCTGATTGTTAGAGGTACGAGAGATCAAATAAATTCATTCCTCTTCCCTTTCCCTGCCAGACTGAGGTTTGGGCAGTGCTTCCTCCTTTTGAGGAGCTCATCACTTGCAGCTCTATTCTTTGCTGGGATCCCCTCACTCCTTCCCCTTTCCCACCTAGTCTTAGGGGTGGTAAGAACTTGCCACTGGTGCTAGTTCCCAAGTACATCAACATCACATACCAGTTCGGTTAACTCTGTTTAGACTTTTGTAAATTGTTTCTTTCTAAAACTTCTTTCAAATAAACTTTCCAGTCCAACATCTGTTTCATGGTGGGAGTCTGAATGATACAGTAACACTACTCAGTGTACTTCTTTACAGTCTTTATTATGCAGGATTGAAAGCTCAGTTTTTCATACCTTCTCTATTAAAAAAATATACATTCAACATTTTTAATAGAAGAAAGTGCATGTGTCTCATATATATATTCCACTTTGTAAATTTCTGCAGGCTTTATATACTCATATAGTACCAGAGGATTACCAGATTCCCAAAAGTCCCTTTATGCTTCTTTAAGTCCTACTCTCTCAAGTGTACCCAATATCCTAACTTTGTGTGTGTGTGTGTGTGTGTGTGTATGTGATTCTAGAAATGCTATTTTTTTTTCTTTTTAGTTTTATTTATTTATTTATTTTACTTTACAATATTGTATTGGTTTTGCCATACATTGACATGAATTTGCCATGGGTGTACATGTGTTCCCCATCCTGAACCCCCTTCCCACCTCCCTCCCCATCCCATCCCTCTGGGTTATCCCAGTGCACCAGCCCCGAGCACCCTGTATCATGCATAGAACCAGGACTGGCAATTCGTTTCACATGTGATAACTTACATGTTTCAATGCCATTCTCCATATCATCCCACCCTCGCCCTTTCCTACAGAGTCCAAAAGACTATTCCATACATCTGTATTTCTTTCGCTGTCTCACATACAGGGTTATCGTTTCCATCTTTCTAAATTCCATATATATGCATTATGTATACTGTACTTGTATGTATGTATGTATGTATATATATATATATATATATATATATATATATATATAGGTGTATATATTGCCAATATCCTAACTTTGAACAGCTTGAATTTGTCTCAACCCTTTTTGAGCTTTATACAAAGACATTTTATTCAAAATGTAGACCACTTTAACATCTCATGTCTTTGTTCAACATTGTTTCTGAGATTAACACATATTATTCATTACAACTGTAATTTGTTCATTCTCATTGCTGAGTAGTATTTCATTTAAGCGCATAATTTTTTAGGCAAAGTCCAGGGAATGAAGGACTTTGGCTTGCTTCCAGTTTGGTGTATGATGAATAAAACAGCTATGAACATTCTATATTATTCCATAATTATTCATATTATTCCATAATTATCTTTTAATGGATATGTACTGTCTTATTTATTGGATATAAACCTAGAATGGAATTGTTGGGAAACAGGACTGTTATAGGTTTAGATAAAGAATTTCCAAAGTGGTTGTATCAGTTTATACAAGCAATGAATGTACCATTTACTCCACAATCTAGACAATATTTGGAGTAGTCACTATGTATAAATTAACCTCTCCTGTTTTGTGTGAGTTTGATAAAGTCTAAAGATCACTAGGAACATACCTAGAATCAAAGTAAATTTACTTACCTGGTGGCTCAGATAGGAAAGAATCTGCCTGCAATGTATGAGAGCCAGTTTGATCTTTAGGTCAGGAAGATCCCCCCTGGAGAAGGGAATGATTACCCACTCCAGTTTCCCTGCCTGGAGAATCCCAAGGACAGAGGAGCCAGGCAGGCAGCCATGGGATCACAAAGAGTTGGACATGATTGAGCAACTGATACTTTCAAATTGTCATAAGGTGACTGCACAAAAGGGAACTGTAGGTTGTCTTCATACAGTATCAGTTCAGTTCAGTTCTGTTCAGTCGCTCAGTCATGTCTGACTCTTTGCGATTCCATGAATCGCAGCACGCCAGGCCTCCCTGTCCATCACCAACACCCGGAGTTCACTCAGACTCAAGTCCATCGACTCAGTGATGCCATCCAGCCATCTCATCCTCTATCGTCCCCTTCTCCTCCTGCCCCCAATCCCTCCCAGCATCAGAGTCTTTTCCAATGAGTCAACTCTTCTCATGAGATGGCCAAAGTACTGGAGTTTCAGCTTTAGCATCATTCCTTCCAAAAAATCCCAGGGCTGATCTCCATCAGAATGGACTGGTTGGATCTCCTTGCAGTCCAAGGGACTCTCAAGAGTCTTCTCCAACACCACAGTTCAAAAGCATCAATTCTTCGGCGCTCAGCCTTTTTCAAGTCCAACTCTCACATCGACACATGACCACTGGAAAAACCATAACCTTGACTAGACGGACCTTTGTTGGCAAAGTAATGTCTCTGCTTTTGAATATGCTATCTAGGTTGGTCATAACTTTCCTTCCAAGGAGTAAGCATCTTTTAATTTCATGGCTGCAATCACCATCTGCAGTGATTTTAGAGCCCAGAAAAATAGTCAGCCACTGTTTCCACTGTTTCCCCATCTATTTCCCATGAAGTGATGGGACCGGATGCCATGATCTTCGTTTTCTGACTGTTGAGCTTTAAGCCCACTTTTTCACTCTCCACTTTCACTTTCATCAAGAGGCTTTTTAGTTCCTCTTCACTTTCTGCCATAATGGTGGTGTCATCTGCATATCTGAGGTTATTGATATCTCTCCCGGCAATCTTGATTCCAGCTTATGCTTCTTCCAGTCCAGAGTTTCTCATGATGTACTCTGCATACAAGTTAAATAGGCAGGGTGACAATATACAGCTTTGACGTACTCCTTTTCCTATTTGGAACCAGTCTGTTGTTTCATGTCCAGTTCCAACTGTTGCTTCCTGACCTGCATACAGATTTTTCAAGAGGCAGGTCAGGTGGTCTGGTATTCCCATCTCTTTCAGAATTTTCCACAGTTTATTGTGATCCACACAGTCAAAGGCTTTGGCATAGTCAATAAAGCAGAAATAGATGTTTTTCTGGAACTCTCTTTCTTTTTCCATGATCCAGCGGATGTTAGCAATATGATCTCTGTTTCCTCTGCCTTTTCTAAAACCAGCTAACATCAGGAAGTTCACGGTTCATGTATTGCTGAAGCCTGGCTTGGAGAATTTTGAGCATTACTTTACTAGCATGTGACATGAGTGCAATTGTGCGGTAGTTTGAGCATTCATTGGCATTGCCTTTCTTTGGGATTGGAATGAAAACTGACCTTTTCCAGTCCTGTGGCCACTGCTGAGTTTTCCAAATTTTCTGGCATATTGAGTACAGCACTTTCACAGGATCGTCTTTCAGGATTTGAAATAGCTCAACTGGAATTCCATAACCTCCACTAGCTTTGTTCATAGTGATGCTTTCTAAGGCCCACTTGACTTCACATTCCAGGATGTCTGGCTCTAGGCCAGTGATCATGTCATTGTGATTATCTGGGTCATGAAAATCTTTTTTGTACAGTTCTGTGTATTCTTGCCACCTCTTCTTAATATCTTCTGCTTCTGTTAGGTCCATACCATTTCTGTCCTTTATCGAGCCCATCTTTGCATGAAACGTTCCCTTGGTATCTCTAATTTTCTTGAAGAGATCTCTAGTTTTTCCCATTCTGTTGTTTTCCTCTATTTCTTTGCATTGATCGCTGAGGAAGGCTTTCTTATCTCTTCTTGCTATTCTTTGGAACTCTGCATTCAGATGCTTATATCTTTCCTTTTCTCCTTTGCTTTTCACTTCTCTTCTTTTCACAGCTATTTATAAGGCCTCCCCAGACAGTCATTTTGCTTTTTTGCATTTCTTTTCCATGGGGATGGTCTTGATCCCTGTCTCCTGTACAATGTCATGAACCTCCATCCATAGTTCATCAGGCACTCTATCTATCAGATCTAGTCCCTGAAATCTATTTTTCACTTCCATTGTATAATCATAAGGGATATGATTTAGGTCGTACCTGAATGGTCTAGTGGTTTTCCCTACTTTCTTCAATTTAAGTCTGAATTTGGTAATAAGGAGTTCATGGTCTGAGCCAAAGTCAGCTCCTGGTCTTGTTTTTGTTGACTGTATGGAGCTTCTCTATCTTTGACTGCAAAGAACATAATCAATCTGATTTCAGTGTTGACCATCTGGTGATGTCCATGTGTAGAGTCTTCTCTTGTGTTGTTGGAAGAGGGTGTTTGCTATGACCAGTGCATTTTCTTGGCAAAACTCTTTTAGTCTTTGCCCTGCTTCATTCCGTATTCCAAGGCCAAATTTGCCTGTTACTCCAGGTGTCTTGACTTCATACTTTTGCATTCCAGTCCCCTGTAATGAAAAGGACATCTTTTTTGGGTGTGAGTTCTCAAAGGTCTTTTAGGTCTTCATAAAACCGTTCAACTTCAGCTTCTTCAGTGTTACTGGTTGAGGCATAGACTTGGATTACTGTGATACTGAAATACTATAAATTAGTATTTATAGTATAATTTATAGTATATAAATATATATAAATATAGTATATAAATATATAGTATAATTTATAGTATAAATTCATACTATACCATACAGTATAGTATGAATTTATCATAGGTGATTTTTTAGAAGGACTAAGGAAAAAAGAATTTATTATGGTTTAGGATTTGTCAGGAAATAATGTTAATTTAGTACGGGCATATCCCTTATGATTATACAGTGGAAGTGAGAAATAGATTAAAGGGACTAGATCTGATAGAGTGCCTGATGAAGTATGGACGGAAGTTCGTGACATTGTACAGGAGACAGGGATCAAGATGGAATAGAAATGCAAAAAAACCAAAATGACTATCTGAGGAGGCCTTACAAATAGCTGTGAGAAGAAGAGAAGCAAAAAGCAAACGAGAAAAGGAATGATAAACCCATTTGAATGCAGAGTTCCAAAAAATAGCAAGGAGAGATAAGAAAGTCTTCCTCAGTGATCATTGCAAAGAAGTAGAGGAAAGCAATAGAATGGGAAAGACTAGAACTCTCTTCAAGAAAATTAGAGATAACAAGGGAATATTTCATGCAAAAATGGGCCCAATAAAGGACAGAAATGGTATGGACCTAACAGAAGCAGAAGATATTAAGAATAGGTGGCAAGAATACACAGAAGATTCATTTTGATATTTGGCAGAACTAATACAATTATGTAAAGTTTAAAAATAAAATAAAATAAAATAAAAGGCATTGGTGCCATTTTAAGTAGAAAAAAAAAAAAAAAAAAAGAACTACACAAAAAAACATCATCACAATCCAGATAATCACAATGGTTTGATCACTCACCTAGAGCCAGACATCCTGGACTGTGAGGTCAAGTGGGCCTTAGAAAGCATCACTGTGAACAAAGCTAGTGAAGGTGATGGAATTCCAGCTGAATTCTTTCAAATCCTAAAAGATGATGTTGTGAAAGTGCTACACTCAATATGTCAGCAAATTTGGAAAACTCAGCAGTGGCCACAGGACTGGAAAAGGTCAGTTTTCATTCCAATCCCAAAGAAAGGCAATGCCAAAGAATTCCCAAACTACTGCACAATTGCACTCATCTCACATGCTAGTAAAGTAATGCTCAAAATTCTCCAAGCCAAGCTTCAGCAATACATGAAGCATGAACTTTCAGATGTTCAAGCTGTTTTTGGAAAAGGCAGAGGAACCAGAGATCAAATTGCCAACATTCACTGGACAATCAAAAAGGCAAAATAGTTCCAAAAATCATCGATATCTGCTTTATTGACTATGCCAAAGCCTTTGACTGTGTGGATCACAATAAACTGTGGAAAATTCTGAAAGAGATGGGAATACCAGACCACCTGACCTGCCTCTTGAAAAATCTGTATGCAGGTCAGGAAGCAACAGTTGGAACTGGACATGGAACAACAGACTGGTTCCTAATAGGAAAATGAGTACATCAAGGCTGTATATTGTCACCCTGCTTTTTAACTTATATGCAGAATACCTCATGAGACACGCTGGGCTAGATGACACACAAGCTGGAATCAGGATTGCCGGGAGAAATATCAATAACCTCAGATGTGCAGATGACACCACCCTCATGGCAGAAAGTGAAGAAGAGCTAAATAGCCTCTTGATTAAAGTGAAAGAGGAGAGTTAAAAAGTTGGCTTAAAGCTCAACATTCAGAAAACTAAGATCATGGCGTCTGGCCCCATCATTTCATGGCAAATATTGGGTAAATAGTGACAGAGTTTATTTTTCTGGTCTCCAAAATCACTGCAGATGGTGACTGCTGCCATGAAATCAAAAGATGCTTACTGTTTGGAAGGTATGTTTTGACCAACCTAGACTGCATATTATAAAGCAGAGATGTTACTTTGCCAACAAAGTTCTGTCTAGTCAAAGCTATTGTTTCTCCAGTAGTCAGGTATGGATGTGAGAGTTGGACTATAATGAAAGCTGAGCATGGAAGAATTGATGATTTTGAACTCTTGTGTTGGGGAAGACTCTTGAGAGTCCCTTGGCCTGGAAGGAGATCCAACCAGTCCATCCTAAAGGAGATCGTCCTGGGTGTTCATTGGAGGGGCTGATATTGAAGCTGAAACTCCAATACTTTGGCCACCTGATGGGAAGAGCTGACTCTTTTGAAAAGACCCTGATGCTGGAAGGGGTTGGGGGCAGGAGGATAAGAGGACGACAGAGGATGAGATGGTTGCATGGCGTCCTCAACTCAATGGACCTGCGTGTAGTCCATGGCATCACAGAGAGTAGGGCATGACTGAGTGACTGAAGTGAACTGAACTATCATAATATTTAGTCTTAAGGTAAAGTGAAAAATTAGAGTTAGAATTGTCATATTAAAAGAAGCAAAGGTCATTATTTGACCAGGAAAAAGTGATATTTAGTAAATTTTGTGATTATGTGATGTGTTTGTATTGTTTTGTTTAATTACAATCAGGGAGTAATAGCATTGGATATTGATTTTTTATTAAATTATTTATATTCAGCATGGAGCACCATGGACTGTTATTTAACCAAGCCAGCTACTGGCTGTCAGCTAATAGGGCTATTTTGTTATTTTTCAGTTCACCATCTTGGCCAAATGTAGTTAAAGTGAGACTCCATGACATTAATCTGTGCTGTTCAGAACTGTACTGTTGCCAAAATTCTATCAACTAGGAGTCTATTTAAAAAATATTATTTGTGATGGGACTAGAATTACTATTACCTCTCCTTTTGCTTTGCTGTGAACTGTTGAATCATCCTATATGACAATAACTATGAAAATTCATATAAACTCTGGACACAATATATTAGCAAGCTGTAATACAGGCAAATACCAGAAATAAGTTGATTATTAGTCTTTATAATAGATTATGAACACAGGAGCTTAGAAGACCAAACCCCATTGTTAAAAAACTTTGTAAAAAAACATTGTAAAATCTAGCTTGTATGTTCTAGAGATTCATTTTGTATATTGTATGAATCCTTTTTCCTTTGAATTTGCAGTATTGAAGAATCTAGGATGAAATTCCTAAACACTTACGAAGATAGAAGAAAATGGTTGGGCAATAAAATATTGAGTAAAAAGGCAAGATTTTGAAAAAATTGAGAAATAATAGTTCCAAGGAAATATGTATCTGCTCAATCTATCTCTTTTATTCTTTTTTTTAGCTTATATTTGATTGAGGACAATTAGCTCAGCTATTTGGGAAGAGATTATATATTTAAATACATGATAGCACTGCAAGTTTGAAATTTTTAGTGTCTGTTATTAAGTGTGAACCATTAACATAAAGTTATCAAATCAGAATTATCCAAGGTAGTTTTCCAGAGTGTTGTATGAGGGTATATTATTTCCTAGAGTAAGTTATCATTTTTCCTTTCTGAGAAAGGAAAAGGAGAGTTGCTGAATTCAGGATGTTGCAGGAATGGATAGTGCTATTTGAAGGGGAGAAATATAATGAGGGCATTGACATGTGTAATTTCTTACACATACAATTGTAAGAAAGATTATAGAGACATCCTGAATATTCTTCACTTAGTTTCCCCCAATGGTAACAGGAAATTGACATTGATATAATTCACTGACTTTATTCAGGTTTCATCAGTTTCCCACCCACTCATTCGTGCATGTGTATATATTTATTTCTATGTAATTTCATCAAATGTGTAGGTTTATATCACCACCACCATAGCTGAAATACAGAAAAGTACTATTTAACAATATCCCTTGTAGTACCATTTTATAGTTACATTCACCTTCTTTTCTGCCTTCCCCCTTAACTTCTGGCAACTGTATAATTACCCAGCATGTAACATTTTCCTCTCTACTCAGCATGATTCCCTGATATCCATGTTGCAAGTATCAATAATTTGTTCCTTTGTATTACTGGGAACTTTTCCATGGTGTGTTTATACTAAATGTCTATTTTCTCTTCTTTGTGCTGTGCCTGGAATTTCTCTCCAGGTAGTAAGCCAAGTTAATTGTAGATTTTACCTCATTTTTTTCTTTTCTCCCAGAAATTGCTTTACTGCTGACTTTCCTTTGTCTAAAAATGTTTGCTTCAAATATCTTGTCTGATTTTCTATATGTTTAAAGTGAGAAAGCATTGCTTACTCCATCATGAACTAGTGCAATTTCTAATGGTGTAGGTTAATTGATAAAAATTTCTAAGTTAAATAATTTCTTCTATATTAGTTTTTTTACATTAATATTTTTGTCCTGTTTTATAAAACTTGGTCTAATCCAAGATCATAGAGATATATATTTATTTCTACCAACTGTATTTTTGATATTTAGACTTATGGGCTACTTCAATTAATTTTTGTCTGTACTAGTTTCTATAGTGATTTCATCTTGGATGACTTTTCTTTCAGGCCAAAACTTACCTCAAGTTAGTACTTTTACTGTTTTATAAATAATGAAAGACATGATAGCAATTTACTTCTATTTATCCTACGTTCTGCCCGCACTGGAAACCATTAGAAACTTCCAATCTTGGCTATAAAGGAGTAAGACAGACTGAATTTTCCCTCCTACCCGAACATCTAAAAAAGTAAATAAAATATGTTGATCAATTAAGTTAAAAAAAAAAGTTGTGTTTATTCAGTTCAGTTCAGTAGCTCAGACGTGTCAGACTCTTTGTGACCCTATGGACTGCAGTACACCAGGCTTCCCTGTTCATCACCAACTTCTGGAACCTACTCAAACTCAGGTCCATCAAGTTGATGATGCCATCCAACCATCTTTCCTCTGTCATCCCCTTCTCCTCCTGCCTTCAATATTTCCCAGCATCAGAGTCTTTTCCAGTGAGTCAGTTCTTCATATCAGGTGGCCAAAGTATTGGAGCTTCAGTTTCAGCATCAGTCCTTCCAATGAATATTCAGAACTGATCTTCTTTAGGATGGACTGGTTGGATCTCCTTGTAGTCCAAGGGACTCTCAAGAGTCTTCCCTAACACCACAGTTCAAAAGCATCAATTCTTCATCACTCAGCTTTCTTTGTAGTACAGCTCTCACATCCATACATGACTACTGGAAAAACCATAGCTTTGACTAGACAGACCTTTGTTAGCAAAGTAATGTCTCTGCTTTTTAATATGCTGTCTAGTTTGGTCATAGCTTTTCTTCCAAAGAGCAAGAGTCTTTTAATTTCATGGCTGCAGCCACCATCTGCAGTTATTCTGGAGCTCAAGTAATATTTTGGAGCCCAAATAAATTTTGGAGCCCAGATAATAAAAATGTGTTTATCATCTTGATCCTATTGACTGAAAAAGAAACACATGAGAGTAAAATGAAAACTGTATTGGGGGCAAAATGAGGACTATAGCCTGGGAGACACAATCTCATTTGGCTCAGAGGAACTGCTCTGAAGAGGTAAGAGGGGAGCTCAGTATATATAAATGATTTTGGTGAAGGAAGATATGTTCAATCAAGGACACATTTTGGCATAAGCTCACTGCTAGTCACAAGAAGTTTGCAGCCAGTCAAGAGAAACAAATGTCTCCATTAATGATTTTAGTGCTTTTCTAGATATGAGAAGATGCAAGAAATTGGGCTAATAACATCTTATATCTATTTTTTAAATTAATTGATTAATTAACTCTAATTTGAGGTCAATTACTTTATAATATTGTGGTGGTTTTTGCCATATGTCAACATGAATCAGCCACGAGTGCACATTTCGCCATCAGTGCACCCTGGCTGATTCATGTTGATGTATGGCAAACCCCACAATATTGTAAAGTAATTATTCTCCAATTAAAATTAATTAATTAATTTAAAAAATCTTCTGTCTAACTATCTAACTGGCAAGCTCTGCCAGTTTTTCCCAGAGCAGAGAGTGCTTCATTCCTGATTTCTGCCCTGAACTTTTTTCAGGGTGTTTAGAAGGTCAGTGACTATGGTGGCTGGTGATTTAATACTTGTAGAGGCAGATGGCAAGTGACAAGTCTTAGTTAGCAATTCCATTTCTGTTACACTCTGTGTGGGTCTAATAGCTATCACAATGTAAGTAACTTCCTTATCTTTTATTTTGTTGATACTTTAAGCCAAGTCATTTTTTTTATCTAAGATATTTAACCAGAATTGTATTTGACAGTATTTTGTTGTAGGAAATGGCAACCCACTCCAGTATTCTTGTCTGGAGAATTCCATGGACAGAGGAGCCTGGTGGACTACAGTTCACGAAGTTTCAAAGAGTCAGATATGACTGAGTGACTCACACTTTCACTTTTCACTTTCTTTGGTAAACCATATGGATCTTCCTGAAGCATTACTTGTTCAAGCAAATCCTATTTTTCTGTTTCTATTAATTTTTGGCATCACACTTACTGACTTGTAATAACCATATCTAAAAGAAAGTTTTCCCTTAATTCTCATGTTAATTGAAGATAATTTAAATTTTATTATTTATTTATATTTTGACCTTGCTGCTGCTAAGTCACTTCAGTCGTGTCCCACTCTGTGCGACCCCATAGACGGCAGCCCACCAGGCTCCTCTGTCCCTGGGATTCTCCAGGCAAGAACACTGGAGTGGGTTGCCATTGCCTTCTCTATTTTGACCTTAAGTGTGACTAAAATAATTGTAGAAGAAAATTGGATGTGAATAAAATGATTTGAAAGCAAATATTAAAAGTTCTGAGAAGCAAGCACTAGAGCATCAGAAAATGCTTTAAGAGGAATTCAAGGGTTTTAGTATCAGACTTTTAAATCTGAACTCTACCTATTATTACCTTTGTGATTTTAGGAAAGTTACTAAACTTTTCTTGCTCTGACTTCCTTCCTATAAAATGGGAAAATAATTACACAAATCTCATGGGTCACTGTCAGGAAGCATTTAACAGGAGGCTTCCTGTGTACTGTTTTGGATCTGTCATGAATCCTCTGTTCCTTATTAATTCTTGAAACCTGGTGCCTTCGTGAGCAACACAAGCCCTGTGTCAAGGGCTTTATTGGTTCTCTGCGTAAATCAGGGAATATCAGCCTCTCTCTCTCTTTTACTTTCTTATCATCGACTCCAGACAACCAGATTCCGGTCCATTAGAGGACCTCAACAGGTCACCACTTAGAACTGTTCCTGGTTTACTGCAACTGCTATCTTAGCTATTTATGAATCCTAGAGCAAAAACCTTTGTGTATACAAAAGTTTCACACAGGGGAAAATATCAGGGAAATAAATACTTAGGTTTAGAACATATTTCAGGAGGTATTTTTCAGGGGCAACCTATTGACTTCAAATTGAGTCAAGGCTGCTAAAATACTTAGTCCAAAGGGTATTTTAAAATCTCCCTCAAGTGGATCATTGTATAGTTTAATTTAAATGTCTGATTCTTTTATTGGAGGGTTTTATTAGCATAAGAGAGATCTTGATTATCATCACTATTATTATTATTTGCATTGGCTTTATCTGAATGGTCATTGTGGACTAGTAGAGAAATAAAGAAATACCACTGAGGACTTTATTCTAATTATTGGTTATTCATAACTTACTCAAAAATGTTTTTCTTGACTTCATAATACCCTTTTGTACTCAAAATTTTGAAAATTTGAAAATTTAACAATAATATGATATAAAAGATTACCTAGCATATAATACCTCTTACTTTACTTTGGATAGCTTTACTTACAGTTGTGGATTGCAAAGTATGCTATTTACTGAGCTCAATGTCTGATGAATCACAAAGACTGGCCTCAAACGCTGTTATTATCAATTCATAAATCATTCAACTCTTTTTATAGGACTGCAAAGAAAGCTGAGTGCCTAAGAATTGATGCTTTTGAACTGTGGTATTGGAGAAGACCCTTGAGAGTCCCTTGGACTGCAAGGAGATCCAACCAGTCCATCCTAAAGGAGATCAGTCCTGGGTGTTCATTGGAGGGACTGATGCTGACGCTGAAACTCCAATATTTTGGCCACTTCATGTGAAGAGTTGACTCATTGGAAAAGATTCTGATGCTGGGAGGGATTGGGGGCAGGGGGAGAAGGGGACTACAGAGGATGAGATGGCTGGACGGCATCACCGACTCGATGGTCATGAGTTTGAGTGAACTCAAGGAGTTGGTGATGGACAGGGAAGCCTGGCGTGCTGTGATTCATGGTGTCGCAAAGAGTCTGACATGACTGAGTGACTGAAATGAACTGAACTGAACTGATATTATTTTTTACATGCAACATTCAAAAGTGTATTGAAACAAGAATAAGTAAAGAATTGCTCTCAGTAACTTTTTTATTGTTAACTTTTGAAATCTTGCAAATTAGTTACCATTAATTCAGCCATATAGTTATTTCTTTCTATTGTGAAAAATACTTGTAATTATTTATTTAGCAGCCTATTATCTTCTTGTTGACTGAATATTTTAGTTATCTAAAATCATTTATTGTACACATCCTATCTCTCTCTCATATATGTATTTGCTGTGAATATACACATATGTATATATGTGTATGTCACATGTTTATATTTGTATGTGTACACATATGTATATATACACACATATGCACACACACACATATATAGGACATCTTACATATACACAGTGAGAAGAAGTCTGAAGTATAACTCAGATCTTCCATTTCTGCTTAAATGTAACTTTTTAAAGAACACCTATCATTTCACTATTGCTGCAGCCTGGAAAACATAGGCTGCACAAATAGCAACAAGGAATGCTTTGGGGTAGGTGTGGCAGTTTAATTTGGGTCAGAAATAACTTTCCTTTTGACTTCAACTATCATTTTATCCCACAAAACCTCCATATAATAAAGTTATTTTCTGTAATTGGGGGAAAAACAAAACAAAAGGGATTATAACACATGAAATGTATTAATTTTAAATTACTGAAAAATATAGCTATTCTGAAAGTTAAAGGGGAAAGACATCAAAGGGTTGAATACTTCATATGATTGTCCCCTCAAAGATATAGCCTATTCTAAAACTTACCGCCACTTTCTCTTGTCTAATGTCTTAATTGTTCTATCTTCTAATCTCAGATGTGAAAATCTCCACTCACCTTCTTGAAAGGCCTACAACCTACTTAAATGGGTTGCATTTCCTTCAGTTTTCTTTGTCCGTTTTCAACAAGAATTTTGCCTTTGGTAAGATAGCAAATGGGCTTCAAGGATCTCTAGATGTAAGCTTAGCACTCCGTTGAAATCCACTGACAGACTTATAAGGGCTCAGAGCACTCACTCTATTGCAGGTGCCATAAGCAGGAAACAAATGGTACTGAAACGGGAATCTGAGCTCTTACCTACAAAGCTAAAGAATGGAATCCATGAACACACGAATACTCAAATAGGCAGATTTTTATTTCAGAGAGTAGAAGTACAAAGCTCTCAGCATAGACACTGAGGTGTGGGGGTGGAGGGAAGTGTCCTGAAACAGCAGAAATCACAGCAGTTTATACCTTTGCCAATATTGACCAGTTCATTTTTGGTTGGTTCAGGGGTCTGGATGTATGTAATCCCTGACCAATCAGTTTAAAAATCATCACGCATAGTTTGTCAATTTTATGGCCTTTTTTGATCTCTTAGCCCCTGAGTTTCCCCAAGACATTGAGTCTCCACCCCCTGACCTTTCCTCATGATCTCAGGCCATTGTTTAAGGACCAGTGTGTGCTCAGTCTCCTCAGTGGTGTTTGACTCTGCGACCCCATGGACGGTAGCCTGCCAGGTCCTCCGTCCATGGGTCCACGGGGATTCTCCGGGCAAGAAACTGGAGTGTGTTGACATGCCCTCCTTAAGGACCAGATGTCTGTCCTAATGTTGATGGTTCACCTGGTGTTTTAGTTCTCAATAGGTTGGACATCAGTTACTGATTGTCCTGTCATGAGTTTGAGTGTTTTATGGCCTCCAGTCCAGAGAGGCATTTCCCATGAGTACCAAGGAACTGGAACAGCAAGTATGGCAATAGTTTAATGGAGCAAGATAATTGTGTGAAATAAAAAAATAAGTGGAAGTTAGAACTGTATTTCTAAAAGGAGAAACTGAGGCCTTAACTCTGTACTGACTACCTAATAATTTTCTACCTCAGTACCTGGGATAAAGAAGGTCTTTTACTAATGACAAAGTTATAAATTCAATCAAAGAACTTAGCAACCTTAAATGTTTATAAACCTAATAAAAAAGTTTCAAATTATATAGAGAAAAAGTATTAGAAGTTTAAAGAAAAATAGACAAATCTATAGCTATAGTGAGATATTTCAATACTACTCTTTCAGTAATTGAAATAACACTTAGTAGATAGAAAATCAGTAAGAATAAATTAACCAATGACCCAAATGATATACTTAGAACATTTCAAGTAACAGCAGAAAAATAAATTATGTTCAAAAATAATTATACAACATAAATGATATTTCTCATAAGAGACCATATCCTGGACTGTAAGAAAGGCTTCAATGTATTTCAGAAGTATTCAAATCATGAAAAGTATCATTCATCAATGATATAATGACTGTAATGGAATTAAATTAGAAATCAATAAAAGCAAGATATCTGAAAATCTCCAAATATTTGCAAACTAAAAAAGAAAACCACACATACATCTAAATAACCTACGAGCCAAAAAAAAAAGCAAATGTGAAAATATTTTTAGTAAATTTTTTTAAATGATGTATTAAATCTTATGAGATAATTTGTATTTCAGTTCAGTTCAGTTGCTCAGTCGAGTCCAACTTTTTGTGTTCCTATGAATCACAGTATGCCAGGCCTCCCTGTCCATCACCAACTCCCAGAGTTGACTCAAACTCATGTGCATTGAGTCGGTGATGCCATCCAGCCATCTCATCCTCTGTCATCCCCTTCTCCTCCTGCCCCCAATTCCTCCCAGCATCAGGGTCTTTTCCAATGAGTCAACTCTTCGCATGAGGTGGCCAAAATATTGGAGTTTCAGTGTCAGCATCAGTCCTTTCAATGAACACACAGGACTGATCTCCTTTAGAATGGACTGGTTGGATCTCCTTGCAGTCCAAGGGACTCTCAAGAGTCTTCTTCAACACCACAGTTCAAAAACATCAATTCTTCGGCACTCAGCTTTCTTCACAGTCCAACTCTCATGTCCATACATGACCACTGGATAAACCATAGCCTTGACTAGATGGACCTTTGTTGGCAAAGTAATATCTCTGCTTTTGAATATGCTATCTGGGTTGGTCATAACTTTCCTTCCAAGGAGTAAGCGTCTTTTAATTTCATGGCTGCAATTACCATCTGCAGTGATTTTGGAGCCCCAAAAAATAAAGTCTGGCCGTGTTTCCCCACTATTTCCGATGAAGTGATGGGACCAGATGCCATGATCTTCATTTTCTGAATGTTGAGCTTTAAGCCAACTTTTTCACCCTCCTCTTTCACTTTCATCAAGAGGCTCTTTAGTTCCTCCTCACTTTCTGCCATAAGAGTGGTGTCATCTGCATATCTGAGGTTATTGATATTTCTCCCACCATCTTGATTCCAGCTTGTGCTTCTTCCAGCCCAGCATGTCTCATGATGTACTCTGCATATAAGCTAAATAAGCAGGGTGACAATATACAGCCTTGACATACTCTTTTTCCTATTTGGAACCAGTATGTTGTTCCATCTCCAGTTCTAACTGTTGCTTCCTGACTTGCTGATTTGTATTTACTCAGTGCTAAAAAAAGTGCAATGAATATATGCAAAAACATGAATGAATTTTCAAATAATTATAAGTGAAAGGAGCTAGAAAAAAGATAGTATGATTCTAATTGTATGAAATTCTAAAAGGTGCATGCTGATACATAGTGTCAAAAGCAGACCTGCAATTTTGTTGCAGGAGAGGGACTATGAAGATGTGAGTTACAAAAGGGAATGAGAAAACTTTTGAATGTGATGGAAATGTTTGTCATCATGATTGTGGTGGTGTTTCACTGATATGTATATCTGTCAAATACCAAGTTGAATACTTTAAATATATACAGTATTCATGTCAATTATATCTCACTAATGGTATTAAATTTTTCTTAGTTTGAGTTATCCATAATATGTACTATGGATCAATTTATAGAAAAATGACATCTTTATCACATTAATCATTCTACGTATAAACACGCAACATCCCATGATTTATTTAGCTTTCCTTAGTATCTGACAGTAATCGTTAAATTTTTTTCACATGGAATATTTTCATAGATTTATTTTTAGATTTCTGTTTATTTATAATGAAAGTTAAGCTGCCACTCTAAAGAGACCAACACAACAACATCATAAGGTACAATTACATTTATTTTTCTTACACATTCTATGTCTGTGTCAGTAATCGTTAAATTTTTTTCACGTGGAACATTTTCATAGATTTATTTTTAGAATTCTGTTTATTTAGAATGAAAGTTAAGCTGCCACACTAAAGAGACCAACACAACAACAACATAAGGTACAAATACATTTATTTTTCTTACACATTCTATGTCTGTGTCAGTCATCAGGAAAGGTTATTGGAAAGTATACCTTTCATGAAGACTAGTTTAGTGATCAGAAAATTGTGCTTTTTGCCATCAGGCTGGCTCTTTCATTCCTTCCTTTTGTTTCTTTCTTTATCAAAGCAATTCCCTCAAATATTTCATAGTTTTCTGGACTATTGACCTTTGGCCAGTACCAATTTCTCTACCCCTAGGTCTTTTCATGGGGGCTTCCCTGATGGCTCAGTCATGAAAAATCTGCCCCAGTTCAGGAGCCATGGGTTCAGTCCCTGGATTGGGAAGGTCACCTGGAGAAGAGAACAGCAGTCTACTCCAGTATTCTTGCCTGGAGAACTCCATGAACAGAGGAGCTGGATGGGCTACAGTCCATGGGTCACAGAGAGTCAGACACGACTGAGCAACTAATACTTTTGTGAGTGTAACAGCTTTTCTGAGTTCTGTGAGTTCTTCTAGCAAATCATTGAGCCTGAAAATGGCCTCAGATTGTACCTTAAAGCTGCTGACCAATTCTCACTAAGTCCTCTTCGTATATCCTACTCTGCAATAGCATCATGTCTCTCAGCTCAATAACTCATAAGTTTCTAATGTTTTCTTTCTAGCTTTTTCTTTTTTGCTACATTATTTCAAAATAATTCTTAAAAAATTATTTTCTTCCTTTGTTTACCATACTCAAGAAAAAAAATCTTAATGTCCTATAGATATATCTTATTATTATTATTTTTAACATCATCTGGTCTAGTAGCTATCTCTTCTTTTTCTTCTACCCTCTCTCATTCAGGTTCTTGTTGGTTCTCACACTTATCAAGCATTCAGCAGCCCCAGGGACTATGCACTCACTGTTTCCTATGCTAGATATTCACAGGGGTTGAGCTCCCATTATTTAAACTATTATTATGCTGGGATGGAATTCAATGAGTTATAACCAGTAAAGCTTGCTTAGTACCATGCAGCAGGCTTATCTCCATGAGTAATCAGGGATCTTTCTAATTGATAAATGATCTTGTTTTATAGGGCGTTAAATATTTGAATATCATTAGTACCTACTTGTTACCTTACCTGGGAGGTTCAAGACCTGCCACCCCAAAATATGGGGCCTTGGCATAATAAATAATTCAAACTGAAGGAGTTTGAAAAAAATGGTAGAAGCAGGAAGATCTGACCTCCTCTTCCTTTTCCCCTGAAACAAATCATAAAAACCTCTTGTGAGAGTTGCCCTCCCTATACCAGGAGGAAAGGAGCAACCTTATCTTTGAAAACAAAAGGATACTGAGAAGAATCTGAAGAGGGCTTTCTAAGTTCCCCTAGTTTACATCACTTATCTCATACTCTCTTTTATCATACTTCTCCACCACTATCCATTCTTCATCAAACCTAGCATAAAAATACTCATGGGTATTTTTAAATAAAGATCCCACTCTTTGGGGGCTTCATTTCCTCTTAAAGGTGCCTGTGTCACATAATTTATAGTAAGTAAATTTGTATGCTTTTATCCTGTTAATCTCTCTTTGTTAGTACTTTTCAGAGCCATCCAGGAACCATAAAAACATTAAGAAAAACCTTTTGCTCTTCCAGAGGTCTTCTCCATCCATACTATATAAAATAGCATCTGGACTCACTCTGAAGATATCCTTTTCCGTATCCTTTTTCCTTATTCATTTTTATTCATAGCACACCATTAGATATCTATAAGCTTATAAGTGTAGTGATCTCTAGTTTTGTTCTTAATATAATAGGTCTTCAGTACATATTTGTTGATCAAATGGAAGAACCTCTGTTATCTCCTCCTATCCCAAAGAAAATTTTCCTTAAAATATTAATAGCTTAATCACTTTAGAATGATAAACCCCGTAGTAATTTTAAGGTGTTTTTTGACAGTTTGATCCAATGTGACTATCCAGGGGTGGGAATGAGCTTACTAGGTCACCCATCCTTCAACATTTTCCCACCTGTGGGAGTGGCAGATATGTCTCTGTTTCTGTAGTATCCAGCATGTGACTGTTTTTTAAAACATGTTCACATCACACATACTGTTATTCTACCAAGTGATAATTTTCAACAGTAGCAGAGAAAAATAAGAAGGAAGAGAAATACAGTATTAATAATGGACATATAATTTTATTTATGAATATAGAGAAGTTTTAATTTTCTTTATTTCCCTCTTACCATTCTCCAATGATAACTGAAGAGACTGTCCTCAGTTCTCATGATATACCCATTGTAGCCTTTTGCTGTTGGGTTCACTTTGCTTTCACATGTAGCTCCCTTGGGCCTGTTTCTCCAAAGTTGTTTCAAGCTCAACTACTTTGCTTGGTACCACTGTACTCACAGAACCTCTGGACTGAGTCTCAGAAGGGAGAGCTTCTCCCAACACAGGTGTCTCTCTTGACTTTGAGGATCTTATTAGCCTTGTGCTTTTGTCTAATTTTCAGAAAAATGTTGGGCATTGGGTTCTGTGTCCTTCAAATTCCAGGTGGCATGGACCAAGTGGTTCTTTGTTCCACTTGCGTCCCTTCCCTAGGGCTATCCACTCGGCAAACTCCGCGTGGAGTATCTAGTGTCTGATGTGGGGAAGAAAGTTAAGGTTGTTTTAAGTTCACTTCTTGAGAGGACAGGAAACTTAGAATTTTTCATCTCATTGCTGCTGCTAAGTCACTTCAGTCATGTCTGACTCTGTGTGACCCCATAGATGGCAGGCCACCAGGCTCCCCTGTCCCTGGGATTCTCCAGGCAAGAACACTGAAGTGGATTGCCATTTCCTTCTCCAAAGTGCAAAGTGAAAGTGAAGTCATTCAGTAGTGTCCGACTCTTAGCGACCCCATGGACTGCAGGCCACCAGGCTTCTCTGTCCATGGGATTTTCCAGGCAACGGTACTGGAGTGGGGTGCCATTGCCTTCTTCTTCATCTCATTATGATGACAATAAAGACCATTTTTAATTTGTAAACCCCTAAGCAATGACTTAGAAACAAGTTGTCATTTCATTACAGCACAAACCTTTAGAATTGATTACAACATTGTGGATCTCAGTAATTGAGGGAGCACCAGTTTGTGAAAGATAGTTTCTTTACATTACTCTTTTTAACACATTGTCAATGCTATTAGTTTTTTCCCTTTTGATTTCATCCTGTTTTTCACTGAAGGCTGTTGTACCATATTGATAAATATGATTATAATATTTTGAAAACATGGGGATTTCCATGTTTTCTGGGGTGCTATGACTTACATGACTATCCCTTTGAGATGTAGATTCCATCTGGCAATTTATTACGTTGACAAATGCTAATAGGAATCTCATCTTCCAGCAGTCTTACTATTAATTATTACACACACTGTTGATGAAAAATGTATTATGAATATTTGCTATATAAATACACTGTATTAAGTACTTAAAAATAGATAGTAGAAAAATCAAAGATATGGTCCAAATAAGTGATGTATGAAAGCATCTCACACAAGTGTTAATATAGTTAAAAACAAAATGCTTTAATTTTTCAGGGGAGAGTTAGAAAGCTTATAATTTCACTCAGGAAAACACTTGTACTCTAAACATGAATTTCTGTGTGAGTCATACCTAAGGAAAAGGGAAGAAGAAAACCCAAAAATGTCCCTTACAATTTATAGGAAAGGAATAGAAAATAACTGAATCTTTGATTTTTGGAGAGTGATAAATTTTTGAGTTGGCCTTATAAAACACTGATTGTTACAAAACTGTTCTGAATCAAATTTAAATTTTAACATTCTCTCCTTGGATTGAAGATTAAATTTTTGCCAAAAACACAAATAGCATATACTTGTCTGATTTCCTCAGCTGTGAAATAGAAGTAATAACAGCATCATTAACCCTGTGCATTATGTTACAGTATTTGCTGCTGCCTAACTTATGATACAGACACTTAAGGATAGTGTCAGAGAGTAAAGTATTGTGTTACTGCTCATGTTTTTTTCTCAAATATTTAGAAAATAGTTTTGTAGCTGACTTCTATAAATTAATCCAAGGAAATTTCATTGCTTTTACTTAACTTGGAATGTATAATAGTTATTATACCATTGGTGAGTATTTTCAAACACTATAAATTTTAAATACTTCTTAATTCCATAGCTCAGAGAATCTCAGAAATGAATTCCATAGCATTTCTCTTGCTTTAAATTTTAAGCTAATAAATTCAACTGCATGTCATATTTGAACAATTTGATGCTTTTCTGATGCTACTCTGTAGTTGGGATATTAATCTCTGATTTTTGTTAAGTTACTACCTTTAGTTATTCTTATCTATTCTTAACTAACATAATTAAAAGAAATATCTCACCTAAGTATTTTAAAATACCCTTAAAGGTGAGTTTATATTTGTAATTATCTTTAGGGATTTTCTTTCCTTTAATTTTAGGATGTTTATTTATAGTTGTGATATACACTAGAAGTCTGCTTTTTGAATAGCCATATTTTATTTATTTTTATTAAAGTATGTGCTTAATCACTCAGTTGTGTCCACCACTTTGAGACCCCATGGACTGCAGCCTGCCAGGCTTCTCTCCATGGGTATTCTCCAGGCAGAATACTGGAGTGGGTGGGTTGCCATGTCCATTCCTCCAGGGTATCTTCCCAACCTGGGGATCAAACCCAAGTCTCCCACATTACAGATTCTTTACCATCTGACCCACCAGGGAAGTCCTTATTGAAGTATAGTTGATTTATAAAGTTGCTAATTTCTGGTGTACAGCAAAATGATTCATTTATACATACATGTACATTCTTTTTTACATTATTTTCCATTATGGTTTATGGCCAGATATTAAATATAGTCCCCTGTGCTATACAGAATGACCTTCTTGTTTATCCATTCTACATACAATAGTTTGCACCTGCTAAAACCAAACTCCAAATCCATCCCTCTCCTACCTCTCCTCCTTCTTGGCAACCACAAGTTTGTTTTATGTCTGTGAGTCTGTTTTTGCTTCATCAGTTCAGTTCAGTTCAGTAGCTCAGTCGTGTCTGACTCTTTGCGACCCCATGGATCGCTTCATAGGTAGGTTCATTTATGTCGTATTTTAGATTCCAGATAAAAGTGATATCATATGGTATTTGCCTTTCTCTTTCCAATTTTCACTAAGATAACCTCTAGTTGCATCCATGTTGCTACAAGTGGCATTATGTCATTCCTTTTATGGTGAATAACCATATTTTAAACATAATTTTCATTGCAGTGAGTTAAAAGGTCAATTGATTTAAAGCAGATAAGTTTATGAAAATTGATGGATTTCTTTGAAATATTGATTGGTTTCTAATATATATTCCCATTAGAATCGAACTAGATGAGTGCTTTCAGTTCAGTTGCTCTGTCATGTCCAACTCTATTGTCATTTTAATGAGATGAAAAACCATAGGTTTGACTATTTGGATATTTGTAGGCATAGTAATGTCTCTGCTTTTTAATACGTTTTCTAGGATTGTCCAGAGAAGGCAATGGCACCCCACTCCAGTACTCTTGCCTGGAAACTCCCACGGATGGGGGAGCCTGGTAGGCTGTAGTCCATGGGGTCGCGAAGAGTCAGACACAACTGAGAGACTTCACTTTTACTTTTCACTTTCATGTATTGGAGAAAGAAATGGCACTCCACTCCAGCGTTCTTGCCTGGAGAATCCCAAGGACGGAGGAGCCTGGTGGGCTGCCATCTATGGGGTCACACAAAGTCGGACACGACTGAAGTGACTTAGCAGCAGCAGCATTGTCAAAGTTTTTCTTCCAAGGAGCAAGCTTCTTTTAATTTCATGGCTGCAGCCACCATTTTCAGTGATTTTGGAGCCCAAGAAAATAAAGTCTCTCACTGTTTCCATGTTTTCCTCATCTATTTGCCATGAAGACTGGATACCATGAATTTAGTTTTTTTTTTTAATTAATTAATTTTTTTATTGAAGGATAATTGCTTTAGAGAATTTTGTTGTTACCTTAACTTTTTTTTTTTTTTTTTTTTTTTTGGTTACAGCTCCGTTTTATTTGGCAAGCAAAGGAAAGTATACCCTCGAGGTGTGAGGGTTGGTCAACCCAAAGGAGAGGCCTCAATCCTTCTTGGCTTCCTCCTTTTATACATTTGTCTCCTTCCCACTTTGAGCCTGCCCTATGCAAGTTGGGATAGCCTAGAAGGGCCCGTGTTTATTTTGCCTGAAGTTATCACTCCATTCCACAGGTTTTGTTTTGTTCCATTTTCGCAGGCTTTCCCCTTTCTTTGTCTTTTAGCCATCACCATTTTGGACTCCTTTTTCCTATTCTAACTACCTAATGTTCTCCCTTCAAGAGATGGGAGGCCCAATTCTCTGGGAATAGGGACATTGAGGTCTCTCTGGCTACTTCCTGCTGAGCTGGGACAGCAAGGGACACTGGGCCTCCACCTCTAGCTAGTCTCCAGCCTCAGAGTCCTTACAGCAGTGTCCATCTAAGGGTGAGCAATATTTCCCATGGTCTGGTGTAGTTTTATATATCCTTGTTGAACTGGCACTGCATGTTGTAGCTTGTTGACCTAGGCAGAGACAAAATGACTTAGACAATGATTTTTATTGTTGATGTTAGGGTTTTGAATGTTGAATTTTAAGCCAGTTTTTTAAGTCTCCTCTTTCAATTTCATCAAGAGGCTCTCTGGTTCCTCTTTGCTTTCAGCCATAAGGGTGATGTCATCTGCATATCTGAGGTTATTGATATTTCTCCCAGCAGTCTTGATTCCAGCTTGTGATTCATTTAGACTGGCATTTCATATTATACACTCGGCATATAAGCTAAATAAGCAGAGTGACAATATACAGCCTTGATGTACTCCTTTCAAAATTGGAACCAGTCGATTATTCCATGTCCTATCCTATCTGTTGCTTCTTGACCTGCATGCAAGTTTCACAGGAGACAAGTAAGATGGTCTGGCATTCCCATCTCTTTAAGAATTTTACACAGTTTGTTGTGATCCATGAAGTCAATGGCTTTGAAAAAGTCAATGAAGCAGAAGTAGATGTTTTTCTAGAATTCTCTTGCTTTTTCTATAATCCATCAGATACTGGCAATTTGATCTCTGATCCTCTGCCTTTTCTAAACCCAGTGTGAACACCTGTGATTTCTCATTTAAAGTACTGTTGAGGCCTAGCTTGGAGAAATTCGAATATTACTTTGGTAGTGTGTGAAATGAGTGTGATTGTGTGGTAGTTTGAGCATCCTTTGGCATTGCCCTTCTTTGGGATTGGAATGAAAACTGACCTTTTCGAATCCTGTGGCTATTGCTGAGTTTTCCAAATTTGCTGGAATAATGAGTGCAACACTTTAACAGCATCATCTTTTAGGATTTGAAATAGCTCAGCTGAAATTCTATCACCTCCACTAGCTTTGTTTGTACTGATGCTTCCTAAGGCCCACTTAACTTTGCACTCCAAGATGTCTGGCTGTAGTTGAGTGATCATATCATTGTGATTATCTGGGTCATGAAAATCTTTTTTGTATAGTTCTTCTGTGTATACTTGCCACCTCTTCTTAATATTTTCTGCTTCTGTTAGGTTCATACAGTTTCTGTCCTTTATTGAGCCCATCTTTGCATGAAATATTCACTTTGTATCTCTAATTTTCCTGAAGAGATCTCTAGTTTTTCCCATTCTCTTGTTTTCCTATATTTCTTTGCATTGTTCACTTAGGAAGGCTTTCTTCTTGCTATCTCTTCTTGCTATTCTTTGAAACTTTTCATTCAGATGAGTATATCTTTCATTTTCTCCTTTGCCTTTTGCTTCTCTTCTTTTCTCAGCTACTTGTGAGGCCTCGTCAGACAACCATTTTGTCTTTTATATTTCTTTTCCTTGGGGATGGTTTTGATCACTGACTCTTGTATGATATTACAAACCTCCATCCATAGCTCCTCAGGCACTTTGTTCATCAGACCTAATCCCTTGAATTTATTTGTCACTTCCACTGTATGATTGTAAGGGATTTGATTTAGATTGTACTTGAATGGCATAGTGGTTTTCCCAACTTTCTTCATTTTAAGTCTTAATTTTGCAATAAGGATTTCATGATCTGAGCCACAATCTGCTCCCAGTCTGGTTTTTTACTTGTATAAAGCTTCTCCATCTTAGGTTGCAAAAAATATGATCATTCTGATTTCAATGTTTACCATCTGGTGATGTGCATGTGCAGAGTCTTCTCTTGTGTTGTTGGAAGAGGGTGTTTGCTATGACCAGTGTCTACTCTTGGCAAAACTCTATTAGACTTTGCCCTGCTTCATTTTGTACTCCAAGGCCAAAATTGCTGGATACTCCAGGTATCTCTTAACTTTCTACTTTTGTATTTAAGTCCCCTATGATGAAAAGGACACCTTGTTTTGGTGTTAATTCTAGAAGGTCTTGTAGATCTTCATAGAACTGTTCAACTTCAGTTTCTTTGGTGTTAGTGGTTTGGGCATAGATTTGGATTCCTGTGATATGCAAAGGTTTGTCTTGGAAATGAACAGAGATCATTCTGTTATTTTTGAGATTGCACCCAATTACTGCATTTTGGCAATATACACAGAAGAGTTATACAAAAAAGATCTTAATGACTCAGATAACCATGATTGTGTGATCACTTATCTAGAGCCAGACATCCTGAAGACGAAGTCAAGTGGGCCTTAGGAAGCATCAGTACAAACAAAGCTAGGGGAGGTTACAGATTTCCAGCTTAGCTAATTCATATCATCAAAGATGATGCTGTGAAAGTGCTGCACTCAATTCACCAGCAAATCTGGAAAACTCAGCAGTGGCCACAGGCCTGGAAAAGGTCAGTTTTCATTCCAATCTCAAAGAAAGTCAATGCCATAGAATGTTCAAACTACCACACAGTTTTACTCATCTCACATGTTAGCAAGTAATGCTAAAAATTCTCCAAGCAAGGCCTCAACAGTACATGAACTGAGAACTTCCATATGTTCAAAGTGGATTTAGAAAAGGCAGAGCATTGAGAGATCAAATTGCCAACATCTGTTGGATCATCAAAAAAACAAGAGAGTTCCAGAAAAACATCTGCTTCTGCTTTAATAACTATGCCAAGCCTTTGACTGTGTGGATCACAACAAACTGTGGAAAACTCTTAAAGAGATGGGAATACCAGATCACCTTACTTGCCTCCTGAGAAATTTGTATGCAGGTCAAGAAGCAGCAGTTAGAACTGGATATGGAACAGTGGTCTGGTTCCAATTTGGGAAAGGAGTATGTCAAGGCTGTATATTGTCACCCTGCATATTTAACTTATATGCAGAGTATATAATGTGAAATGCCAGGCTGGATGAAGCAAAAGCTGGAATCAAGATTGTGGAGAGGAAAATCAATAATCTCAGATATGCAGATGACATCACCCTTATGGCAGAAAGTGAAGAAGAAATGAAGAGACTCTTGATGAAAGTGAAAGAGGAGAGTGAAAAAGTTTCCTTAAAACTCAACATTCAGAAAACTAAGATCATGGCATCTGGTCCCATCGCTTCATGGCAAATAGGTGGGTAAACAATGGAAACAGTGAGAGCTTTTATTTTCTTGGGCTCCAAAATCACTGCTGATGATGACTGCAGCCATGAAATTAAGACACCTGTTTCCTGGAAGAAAAGCTATGACCAACCTAGAGAGCATATTAAAAAGCAGAGACATTACTTTGCCAACAAAGGTCCATCTAGTCAAAGCTATGGTTTTTCCAGTAGTCATGTATGGATGTGAGAGTTGGACCATAAAGAAAGCTGAATGCTGAAGAATTGATGCTTTTGAACTGTTGCATTGGAGAAGACTCTAGAGAGTCCCTTGGATTGCAAGGAGACCAAACCAGTCAATCCTAAGGAAAATCAGTCCTGCATATTCATTGGAATTACTGATGCTGCAGTTGAAGCTCCAATACTTTGGCCACCTGATTCAAAGAACTCACTCATTGGAAAGACCCTGATGCTGGGAAGGATTGAAGGCAGGAAGAGAAGGGGACAGCAGAGGATGAGATGATTGGATGGCATCACCTGCTTGATGGACACATGTTTGAGCCAGGTCCATGTTTTTGTGATGGACAGAGAAGCCTGGCATGCTGCAGTTATGGGGCCATAAAGAATTGGACATGACTGATGACTGAACTGAACTGCATTTTGGACTCTTTTGTTGAGTATGAGGGCTACTCCATTCCTTCTAAGGGATTCTTGCCAACAGTAGTAGATATAATGGATATTTGAATTCAATTCACCCATTTCAGACCATTTTAGTTCACCGATTCCTAAAATGTCAATGTTCACCCTTGCCATCTACTGTTTGACCACTTCCAATTTGCCTTGATTCATGGACCTAACGTTCCAGGTTCCTCTGCACTATTGTTCTTTACAGCAACAGACTTTCACCACCAGACACAACCACAAGTGCGTTTTTCCTGCTTTGGCTCAGACTCTTCATTCCTTCTGGAGCTATTTTCTGTTCTTCTCTAGCAGCATACTGAATACCTACTGACCTGGGAAGTTCATCTTTCAGTGTCATATTGCTTTGTCTTTTCATACTGTTGCATGGGTTTGCAAGGCAGGAATATCAAAGTTGTTTGACATTCCCTTTTTCAGTAGACCACGTTTTGTCAGAACTCTCCATCTTGGGTGGCCCTACACAGCATGGCTCATAGTTTCATTGAGTTAGACAAGGCTGTGATCCAAGTGATCAGTTTGGTTATTTTTTTTGTAATTGTGGTTTCCATTTTGTCTGCCCTCTGGTTGATGAGGATAAGAGGCTGTGAAAGCTTCCTGATGGGAGGGACTGGCTGTGGGGAAAACTGGATCTTGCTCTTGTGGGCAAGGCCAGGCTCAGATAATCTCTAATCCAGTTTTTCACTGATCAGTAGGGCTGTTTTCCCTTCCTGTAGTTTGGCCTCAGGCCAAACTATGGTAAGGGTAATGGGATATTTTAGAGTGGCATATTCTACAACCCTTCAACAGGATTCAGTGTGCAAGAGATGTGTTGTAGAAAATTTCTTGGAAGAAAAATGAGGATACTTAGAGGAGGAGAAATATGTTAGCACTGGAGGACAAACACCTGTGAAGGAGATAGGTTGGGAAGGAGGGTTGGGAGGAAGAATCTGTGATTGTAGTGTAGCCCTAAGAAAGTTTTCGTGAGGCTACTGGGAAGTACTCACAGCCAAAGTTGCTCACAGGAATGGACCTGCCTTAGTACCCTCGTCACACTCAGTCATTGGCTGGAGCATCTTATGAGAAGTGTAACTTTGACACAAAGATGAGATACATTCCAGGGTAATAGTTCAGTCATGGTCTCTAGCACAGTTTCATGGCTGCCACATGCCATTTTCAGTTTGTTAGAGAGAATCATTTTAATCTCTTAGAATATAGCTAGAATTCCACAAGTATTTTTCCATTCCCATCGAATAGAATTCAAATAATGGAAAAGCTTCTTGTATGTAAGGACATAACTTATAAAATATAGTATGAATACCTATCATCAAAATTTTATATCTCGTGAAGAAGGTTTGTAGGAGATAATCCAATTTGGCATGATATTTGAAGGGCATAAAATACCTAAGGGGGTGGTTTTGCTGTTGTTTGTTCAGCCACTCAGTTGTGTCCAACTGTATGAAGCCCCAGTGTACTCTCTATGTCCTTCACCAACTCCTGGAGCTTGCTCAAACTCACGTCCATTGAGTCGGTAATGCCATCCAATCATCTTGTCCTCTTATACATTTTTCTTCCTGCCTTCAATATTTTCCAGCATCTGGGTCTTTTCCAGTGACTTGGCTGTTCACTTCAGGTGGCCAAAGTGTTGGAGCTTCAGCTTCAGCATCAGTCCTTCCAATGAATACTCAGAACTGATTTCCTTTAGAAATGACTGATTGGATCCCCTTGCAGTCCAAGGGAATATCAAGAATCTTTTCCAACACCACAGTTCAAAAGCATTAGTTCTTCAGTGCTCAGCCTTTTTTATGGTCCAGCTCTCACACCCATACATGACTACTGGAAATGCCATAGCTTTGATTATATAGACATTTGTCAGCAAAGTAATGTCTCTGCTTTTTAAAATGCTGTCTGGGTTGATCATAGCTTTTCCTCCAAGATGCAAGTGTCTTTTAATTTCATGACTGCAGTCCCTGTCTGCAGTGATTTTGAAGCCCAAGAAAATAAAGTCTGTCACTATATTCATTGTTTTGCTATCTATTTGCCATGAAGTGACAGGACCAGATGCCATGATCTTAGTTTTCTGAATGTTGAGTTTTAAGGAAATTTTTTCACTCTCCTCTTTCACTTTCATCAAGAGGCTCTTTAGTTCCTCTTCACTTTCTGCCATAAGGGTGGTGTCATCTGCATATCTGAGGTTATTGATATTTCTCCCCACAATCTTCATTCCAGATTGTGCTTCATCTAGCCCAGCATTTCACATGATGTACTCTGCAAATAAGTTAAATAAGCAGGGTAACAATATACAGCCTTGACATACTCATTTCCCAATTTGGAACCAGTCCAATTCTAACTGTTGCTTCTTGACCTGCATACAGGTTTCTCAGGAGAAAAGTAAAGTGGTCTGTTATTCCCATCTCTTTAAGAATTTTCCACATTTTTTTTTTTTTTTCTGGTGATCCACCCAGTCAAAGACTTTAGTGTAGTTAATAAAGCAGAAGTAGAAGTTTCTGGAACTCTCTTGCTTTTTCTATGATCCAATGGATGTTGACAACTTGGTCTCTGGTTCCTTTGCCTTTTCTAAATTCAGCTTGGCCATCTGAAAGTTCTCAGTTCACTTACTGTTGAAGGCTAGCTTGAAGGATTTTGAGCATGACCTTGCTAACATTTGAAATGAGTGCAATTGTGTGATACTTTGAACATTCTTTGGCATTGCCCTTCTTTGGGATTGGAATGAAAACTGACCTTTTCCAGTCATGTGGCCACTGCTGCATTTTCCAAATTTGCTGGCATATTGAGTGCAGCACTTTAACAGTATCATCTTTTAAGATTTGAAATCACTCAGCTGGAATTCTATCACTTCCACTAGCTTAGTTTATAGTGATGCTTCCTAAGGCCCACTTGATTTTGCACTACAGGATGTCCAGCTCTAGGTGAGTGATTATACCATTTTGGTTATCCTTGTCATTAACGTTTTTTTTCCTGTAGTGTTCTTTCCCATTCTACTGTTTTCTTCAATTTCTTTGCATCATTCAGTTAAGAAGGCTTTCTTATCTCTCCTTGCTATTCCTTTGTCTGCATTCGGAGGAGTATATTTTTTCTTTTCTCCTTAGCCTTTCATTTTTCTTTTCCTCAGCTATTTGTAAGGTCTCTTCAGACAACCATTTGCATTTTTGCATTTCTTTTTTTGGGGGGATGGTTTTGGTCACATCACTGCTTCCCATACAATATTATGGACCTTGGTACATAGTTCTTCAGGCACTTTGTCTATCAGATCTAGTCCCTTTAATCTATTTGTCACTTCCACTGTATAATCATAAGAGATTTGATTTAGGTCATATCTGAATGGCCTAGTGGTTTCCCCTATGTTCTGCAATTTAAGTCTGAATTTTGCAATTAGGATTTTGTGATCAATAAGGAATGGTTATCTTCACAAATAGACCAAGCCAGCAATCCAAAAGTCTGACAGACCACAGAAATGGGGAACTGAGGAATAGGAAGTATGTTTGGGATAAAGGAAACATCATGTACAGACTCTCTTCTATTGTACTAAGATTCAAGGACACAATCCAGTTCCTGAGACATGAACAGGTTGAGTAAAGGCAGGACAGGGATTCAATCCTAGAGTCTGGAAAAATCATCTTTAATGCAAAGATTCAGAGTTTTAGATATAGGGAACAAAGTTAGATTTCAGTGATAAGAATTGAGGCCAGGATAGACAAAATTCATTCACAAATTAGAAGCCCAATTATCCAAACAGGCCAGTTTGTAAGATTAGTCCTTACGTATGCTGTGCTTAATCACTCAGTCATGCCTGACTCTTTGTGACCCTATGGACTGTAGCCTGCCAGGTTCCTCTGTCCATGGGGATTTTCCAGGCAAGAATATTGGAGCAGTTTGCCATGCCCTCCTCCAGGGGATCTTCACAACCCAGGGATCGAACCCAGGTCTCCCACATTGCAGGCAGATTCTTCAGTGTCTGAGACTCCAGGGAAGCCCTGTAAGATTAATAGTGAGAATAATTTGACCATGTGTCCCGTCACGTTGGGCTGCAGTTGTTTAGTTGCTAAGTTGTGTCTGACTCCTTGCGATCCTATGGAATGTAGTCTGCCAAGCTGCTCTGTCCATGAGGATTTCCCAGGCAAGAATATTAGTGAGTTGCCATGTGCTTTTCCAGGTCATCTTCTGACCCAGGGGTCCAACCCTTGGCTCCTTCACTGGCAAGAGGATTCTTAACTGCTGAGCCACCCAGGATAGTATTTCTTAATGTCTTTGTGCTTGAAGTTATCCGTAGTCTTAGAGACTGGGTCAGAAATGAACTTTGTTGGATTTAGAGTTTTCCAGTCACTTTAGAGGCTGAAGCTTAGGCATAAGGCAGGATCAGATTCCCAGTTACGCTAGGTCAGGCTATTACAACCTTATCATTTTTCTCCCTGCTTGCATCTTAGAGTCTATCACACTGTTGCTGAGAAATTTATATAAACTTAAGATAAAGATCTTGAATCTCCTAGTCTTCATATTACCTCAGAAATTGTCTGGATTATATCCACTAATGTTAATGTTCTAGCATCATTGTTTATATTTAACATTTTTTATTCAGCACTATTGCAGGAGTAGCTAATCTGTTCTGCTGAATGTTATAGAAGGCCGTTTATATTTCATAATTCGGCAGAATTTCATAGAAATTTTGTCTGAGCTAATCTTGGAAATTTTCAATCAAGAAGTTCTCACCTTTCTTCATTAGTTCTTTACTATCTTAACTGTGAATCTCTGTGGTTGTGCTGTGTACTTAGAGCTTTCTAGAAATATTTCATGTATGTAGCATAAGGGAAAACATTATTTTATTAATCAATTTTGTTGGAGCTTAAACCAAAAAATTCAGCAACTGTAACATTGGGAAGTCATTAATATAAGAACTTTTGGTTACTATATGTAATTTTTAATGTTTTCATCACTTTCATTCTTCAGAAATACTAACTTGCTACTATAATAATGAGAAATACATTCTAGGAATCATAAACTATTTTATTATTTATAATTTTTTAAAAATTTAGATAATGTTTAAATCATGTTCATTATGCCTAACTGGGGCATTGATGTAAATTATCCTCAAAGAACTAAGAATTAATCCTGAAAGTCTCTACTTACATTAATTTGTTGGTGTAAACATATTCAAAATTTTTTATATCAAACACTTGGTTTTTAGTAAGTACAATAAATATTTCTTAATTTTTATGTTTGAAATATTACTATAATTTCTGCATCAGCTAATAACTACCTTCAGTCTTTGAAAAATGATGTCTGCTCAAGTGAATAAAATCTTTTATAGTTTGCATAAAACATTTTCATCTCTAAAGTAATTTTTTAAGTTTAATACAACCTCCATTCCTATAAGTAGAAAATGATTTGTGTTTTTTTTCATTTTTAACTTCATATAAAACACAGTTACTTACAATAAAAATAATTGTTTTAAAAATCTCTCTACAGTATAATTTCTAGACCAATATCATTCCCAAAGAGGAAAGGTTGTTTAATAATGAGTCCCAATGCCATTATCATACAATCTGTGTAAGTATTTGTTATCTGGAGATCAGCCCATTGGGTGAAACTGATTAGGAGAATATACTTAGATTGATTTTTGGGTTCTCAATATGGAAGCCTCTCTCTAATGAATATGGTAGATGGGCTAATAGGGAGTTAAAGCACAATTTATTAAAGATGATTACTTAAGTTTGAAACTTTTTGGAAAGTGCATTTATTATCTTTTGCTAAATCCCCAGGAAATAAGAATTTCTGACAAGATCTTTTATTATAATGTATAAAAACCTACTTAAGACTTGCAGGCAGAAAATGAGAAATTAAACAGCTTAGTTGTGAATTATTTTCTTTCATAGAGCATTAAACATTAATAGGATAATATTTCTATTTAGAACCAAGAAACAGTTTTAACTAATTAATATGCTAACATATTTATTCATGTGCTTCATATAAATGTTTTAATAACATTTTTCTTGATCTCTAAAGAGAACACTTTATTAGCATTATTTTCTCCAAAAAGTGAAGTATTTCAATTTGTGTAAGCTTATAGTATTTTTTTAAAGAAATGTTTTATAAAAATTTTAGTATTGCCACTGTAAGTCCAAGACATATTGATATATTCTGTTGAGGCCCTATTGCAACATCCCCTCAGCACGATGAAAAAAAGCAAGGAGAGTCACTTGTATGCAGCAGGTGCTTAGATTGAATGCAGCCATTCAATCAGGGAACCAGCCTCAGTTCAGTTCGGTCACTCAGTTGTGTCCAACTCTTTGTGACCCCATGAACTGCAGCATGCCAGGCCTCCCTGTCCATCACCAACTCCCAGAGTTTACTCAAACTCATGTCCATTGAGTCAGTGATGCCATCCGACCATCTCATCCTCTATTGTCCCTTCTCCTCCCACCTTCAATCTTTCCCAGCATCAGTCTTTTCAAATGGGCACCAGCCTAGGGAACTTCTGTCTCATTCTGATTTTAGTTGACTCATAACCATCAACCTGGAGGAGAACAGGTGAAAAAACAGACAAGAGTAACTATACAATTTATTGTGTGTGCTGAATTGACCAGTATCAGTAACCATTGGTCTACAGTTCATAGCTGCTCTATAGAGCAATGTTTCTTTACTATACATACAAATCCCCTTGAAATCTTATTAAATTGTAGATTCTGATTCAGTAGTTCCCACGCAGGGGGTGGGGCTGAAATTCTGCAGTTCTAACAATCTCTTGAGTGATCCACACCCTGTTGGTGTAGAGCCCACACTTGGGAGTAGACTGGTCTAGAGCCCTGCAGACTCAAAATTCTTTACCTCAGGCACCATCACTTCCCTTTTCACATTCCCAAACTTCCCACAAGATGGAGCTAACCAGACTCGTCTGATACGTGTTTTTCTCATTATAGCTCCAATACTGTAGGTGGAAGACTTTTGTAAAGGCAAGACAGACGCATTTAACTCTGTTAAGAGAACTATTTGTTTGTTGGTCAACCCCTGCTATTCTACATTTCCTTTTTTTAAAATTTATATCATCTCTTTATTACATGCTTTTTTTCTTTATATTGGTTCTCTTTCTCTGCATTTTTCTGCCCAAAGTTTGTCCAAAGCTCTGAAGCTTTTAATTTCTACCAAGCTAATTCTGATGACTTTCCCTTAAGGTACTCAATAAATACTTCTGGATCAATACTTCAATTTCAACTTAATCTGTTAAAGATTTGGGAGAAGATCATGTTCATTTTTAATGTAAACTGTCTAAATGTTTATCAGAATGGAATTGAAAGAATGATGGGAGTAAAACTCCTCCAAACATTTCTAATCTAGTATATAGACACAAAATAAGCTTGAGCCAAATATAAAATATAAATCATTTTCTAACTCTCTGTATATCTCTAAAGAGGCTTCAAGAGTGTCTTGGTATGTATCCCTTTCTAGATGCAGAGATGATAACTTAAATTTCTAGAATGATTTTTATGCCGCAAAGACCATTCCCATAAATTATCTTTTTTATTTGAAGCCCTTAATGAGGAAAGTGGGCTCTGTCTTTGCTCAGATAATATACTTTGAATGGTGTTGAAAGTTACTTCTGCCTCCATATATTTATCTTTTCTATTAAACTTGCAATATGCCCCAGATGACACCATTGGGTTCTTTTCTGTGAATAAGACATATAAGTCTCGAAAGTTATTATTTAACGATAACTGTACACTAAAACAGAACTGCCTTATGATCCAGCAATCCCACTGCTGGGCATACACACTGAGGAAACCAGAAGGGAAAGAGACACGTGTACCCCAATGTTCATCGCAGCACTGTTTATAATAGCCAGGACATGGAAGCAACCTAGATGTCCATCAGCAGATGAATGGATAAGAAAGCTGGGGTACATATACATAATGGAGTATTACTCAGCCATTAAAAAGAATACATTTGAATCAGTTCTAATGAGGTGGATGAAACTGGAGCCTATTATACAGAGTGAAGTAAGCCAGAAAGAAAAACACCAATACAGTATACTAATGCATATATATGGAATTTAGAAAGATGGTAACAATAACCCTGTGTATGAGACAGCAAAAGAGACACTGATGTATAGAACAGTCTTATGGACTATGTTGGAGAGGGAGAGGGTGGGAAGATTTGGGAGAATGGCATTGAAACATGTATAATATCATGTATGAAATGAGTTGCCAGTCCAGGTTTGATGCACGATACTGGATGCTTGGGGCTGGTGCACTGGAATGACCCAGAGGGATGGTATGGGGAGGGAGGAGGGAGGAGGGTTCAGGATGGGGAACATATGTATACCTGTGGTGGATTCATTTCAATATTTGACAAAACTAATACAATTTTGTAAAGTTTAAAAACAAAATAAAATTTTAAAAAATAAATAAAATAGTACCTTGAGAATTTACAAAGTTTGTTCTAGTTTATGTTCAAGGTTATGTTCTTCAAGCAGTGTCCCTTCTGTCCTATGTTTATATTCTGGTTCATACATCCTCTAAATGCTAGAACACTCCAGGATTCTTTTTTGATTTTCTCTCTCTCTCTCTCTTTTTTTAAATTATTGGACCTATTATTAACACAGCCTCATTTTCTTTGGATAGAAAATTTTCAGTTATAAACAGCATACTTGAGACTGAATTCTTACTTAGGCTTAGATAGCTTTCTTAAGCTCCAGAAATATATTTCTGCTACCTATTTGCATATGCCTGCAAAATATGTAAAAACCTAGATGAGAATTAGGTCTTGGGAGTGGCTACATTCAAGATGCTAATAGCATGTATATATAACACATTTAGGTTAATAAACTTGCTATTATATATTCTGTTTTGAAGTTAGTGATAAGAAATATATTCATTACTAACAACTCCCCACCTTTCAATTGCCCTAGTAAACTTGTTTATTATTAACTTCTTCAGAATGTTCTTCTCACCAGAAATGAAAAATATAACTCAGAGAAGGTCATAAAATACATATAGTTTCAAAAGGATAAGTAATTTCTTTTTTACATTTATAATCCAAGTGTCTAAATTCTTACAATTTCTCATACACAGATTATCCTTTTAAAGAAAAACTCTGCTGCATGTTTTAAAAGCTACCAGTAAATTAAATTAAAATTTGAAATTGAATAAATATTCATTTAATCATAAAACTCTTGCCTGTATTATGTTATTGTGGCATAGCCTGTTTGTAAATATTAATGTCTGTTGTTAAACATAAAACATATTTTCTTGATAGTCTTCTGAAGCTCAGTGAAATTTTTTTTTTACTCTTAGAATTGGTTTTATTTTGCATTTATTAGATGATTACCTCATCTGTCTTAGGAATTTGTTTCATTTGCTGTTACAAATACATTTTTTCTGATTTAGCACGATAATATTTATATCCTCACTATTCAATTATTTAATTTTATACTAATATGTCTAAATCGCAGAGCAGGGCTTCTAGAAGTATTTAATTCTTTTCCTATAAATCTTGCTACAGTTTAAATAATTTAATTAAATAAATGATTAAACAAATGTAAGATAAGAAATTAAATCACTTTATTGTTTTAACTACTTCAGAAGTTTGAATTAATTATGATCTACTAAATAAATACATGCAATAATATATACATGGTAATGAGTTAAACATTTCTGAAGTATATCCTATAGAGTGTCATGGTTAATGTCCAATGAATCATGAAAAAATAAGGAATAGTAATTTCATTGTTCAAAAGCTAAAATATATTTAGAAAAATAAAAGGGAACAATTTTAAAAATGTCACATATTAATTAGGAAATTTTACTAATATAACAATAAAAAAGAAACTAAGGTTGCTGAGATTTTAGAATCTTTGTAGCTACATCAAATTTCCATCTTACATTATATGATCAGAGAAGGCAATGGCAACCCACTCCAGTACTCTTGCCTGGAAAATCCCATGGACAGAGGAGCCTGGTAGGCTGCAGTCCATGGGGTCGCTAAGAGTCGGACACAACTGAGCAACTTCACTTTCACTCTTCACTTTCATGCATTGGAGAAGGAAATGGCAACCCACTCCAGTGTTCTTGCCTGGAGAATCCCAGAGACAGGGGAACCTGGCAGGCTGCCATCTATGGGGTCGCACAGAGTCGGACACGACTGAAGTGACTTAGCAGCAGCAGCAGCTAAGATACATCATCATATAATAGCTGTGAAGCTGTCCTGGTACCTTTCCTAAAAGTTAACATTTCTTAAGGGGATTCTTTTCAAAGAGCAACCATAATGTAGGTAATTCTTGCTAATTTAAAGACCATCTACAATCTATATATGAATATAATAAAGATGTCTTGAAGGTGTCATTATCATAAAAATACATATATCTGGATGTCAGACCTTTAGTCAAATCTTTATTATCTGGGAGTAGCTTACCAGTTTTCAAATAAGCTATATTAAAAAATAGTAATAGTAGATATTAGCTTATTTAAAAAATTGTGAATTGCTACAAATCAATGAAACCATCTGCATATTAGAAGGCCTTTGTTGTATGGAACATAGAATAGGTAATATAATGTCACTTAGTGTTTGCTGCGCACCTTCCAACTTTGCCTTCACAAGTCTACTCCACTGTCAGATTTTCCTTTGGCAAAAGTTTTCTCATGGCTAACTGGATGGTGAAAGCTAAGGTGAGTCCTTGACTACAGAAGTCTTTAATCACAGTCAGGGTTCTGAAGGTAGGGGGCGTTTTGTGAAGAAGAGAGCTAATAATTTGGAATTTTCCAGATTTTATGTCTCAATCAAATACTTGTAATGCAGAGATCAGTTCGGAAACCAAAAAGAGTAGCAGCTACTTTAATGAATACTGTTTTTCAGTTGCCAAGTCACATCCGACTGTGACACCATGGACTGCAGCACAGCACACTTCTCTGTCTTTCACTGTTTCTCAGAGTTTGTTCAGACTCATGTCCACTGATTCAGTGATGCCATCCAATTATCTCATGCTCTGCTGCCCTTTTCTCCTCAATATTTCACAATATCAGGATCTTTACCAATGAGTGGGCTCCTTGCATCAGGTGGCCAAACATTGGAGCCTTTGTTTCAGCCTCAATCCTTCCAATGAATTACAGAGTTGATTTCCTTTAAAACCGACTGGTTTGACTCTTTGCTGTCCAAGGGACTCTCAAGAGTCTTCTTTAACACCACAACTTGAAAGCATCAGTTCTTTGGTGCTCAGTCTGCTTTATGGTCCAACAACTCTCACATCTGTACATGACTACTGGAAAACCATAGCTTTGACTATACAGCCCTTTGTCGGCAGAGTGATGTCTCTGCTTTTATTTATTTATTTTTTTATTTTACTAATCAGCTGAGATTTATTTCACAATCCCAGTAAACAACAGCAAAAAATAATACAACTTGGAGGAAGCTGGAGGGTGCAGCCCTGGCTTTTTTTTTTTTTTTAATTTTATTTTATTTTTAAACTTTACATAATTGTATTAGTTTTGCCAAATATCAAAATGAATCTGCCACAGGTATACATGTGTTCCCCATCCTGAACCCTCCTCCCTCCTCCCTCCCCATACCATCCCTCTGGGTCGTCCCAGTGCACTAGCCCCAAGCATCCAGTATCGTGCATTGAACCTGGACTGGCAACTCGTTTCTTACATGATATTTTACATGTTTCAATGTCATTCTCCCAAATCTTCCCACCCTCTCCCTCTCCCACAGAGTCCATAAGACTGTTCTATACATCAGTGTCTCTTTTGCTGTCTCGTACACAGGGTTATTGTTACCATCTTTCTAAATTCCATATATATGCGTTAGTATACTGTATTTATGTTTTTCCTTCTGGCTTACTTCACTCTGTATAATAGGCTCCAGTTTCATCCACCTCATTAGAACTGATTCAAATGTATTCTTTTTAATGGCTGAGTAATACTCCATTGTGTATATGTACCCCAGCTTTCTTATCCATTCATCTGCTGATGGACATCTAGGTTGCTTCCATGTCCTGGCTATTATAAACAGTGCTGCGATGAACATTGGGGTACACATGTCTCTTTCCCTTCTGGTTTCCTCAGTGTGTATGCCCAGCAGTGGGATTGCTGGATCATAAGGCAGTTCTATTTCCAGTTTTTTAAGGAATCTCCACACTGTTCTCCATAGTGGCTGTACTAGTTTGCATTCCCACCAACAGTGTAAGAGGGTTCCCTTTTCTCCACACCCTCTCCAGCATTTATTATTTGTAGACTTTTGGATCGCAGCCATTCTGACTGGTGTGAAATGGTACCTCATAGTGGTTTTGATTTGCTTTTAAATATTCTATGTTTGTCATTGCTTTTCTTCCAAGGAGCAAGCGTCTTTTAAATTTATGGCTGCAGTCACCATCTGCAGTGATTTTGGAGCCCAAGAAAATAAAATTTGCTACTGTTTCCACTTTTTTTCGCCATCTATTTGTCATGAAGTGATGGGACCAGATTCCATGATCTTAGTTTTTTGAATGTTGAGCTTTAAGCCAGCTTTTTCACTCTCCTCTTTCACCTTTATCAAGAGGCTCTTTAGTTCCTCTTCACTTTCTGCCATTTGAGTGGTATCATCAGCATATCATCTGTGATTATTGATATTTCTCCTGGCAATCTTGATTCCAGCTTGTGCTTCATCCAGTCTGGCATTTCTCATGATATATTCTGCATATAAGTTAAATAAGCAAGGTGACAATATATAGCCTTGATGTACTCCTTTCCCAATTTTGAACCAGTCTATTGTTCCATGTCTAGTTCTAACTGTTGCTTCTTGACCTGCATACAGGTTTCTCAGGAGACAGGAAAGGTGGTCTGGTATTCCCGTCTCTTTGAGAATTTTCCAGTTTGTTGTGATCCACACAGTCAAAGGTATTAGCATAATCAATGAAACAGAAGTAGATGTTTTTCTGGAATTGCCTTGCTTTCGCTATGATCAAATGGATGTTGGCAATTTGATCTCTGGTGCTTCTGCCTTTTCTATATCCATCTGGAAGTCCTCAAACTGCTGAAGTCTATCTTGAAGGATTAATCATTTTTATAATGTATTTTATTGAAGTGTAGTTGATTTACAATGTTGTGTTAATTTCTGCTGTATAACAGTGATTCATTATACACACACATTCTTTTTCATATTCTTTTCCATGATGGTTTGTCATAGGATATTTAATATATGGTTCCCTGTGCTCTACAGTAGGAACTTTTTGCTTATCCATCCTATATATAATAGCTTACATCTACTAACCCCAAACTCACGGTTCATTCCCTCTATACCCCTGTCCCTCTTGGCAACCACAAGTGTGTTTTCTATGTCTGTGAATCTATTTCTTCTTAGTAGATAAATTCATTTCTGTCATATTTTTGATTCCACATATAAGTGATATCATGTGGTATTTGTCTTTGTCTTTCTTTTTTGGTTTAGTATGATAATGCTTAGGTCCATACATGTTGCTACAAATGACATTGTTTCATTTCCTTCCATTGCATATATATATACCACATTATTTTTATCCATTCATTTTTCATTGGAGGTTTAGGCTGTTTTCATGACTTGGCTATTGTGAATAGTGCAGCTATGAAGATAGGGGTGCATGCAACTTTTTTGAATTATAGATTTATCTACATATATGCCAATGAGTGGGATTGGTAGTTCATATGGCAACTCTATTTTTAGTTTTTTGAGGAACCTCCATAGAGTTTTCTATAGTGGCTGCACGAATTTACATTCCCAACAACAGTGTAAGAGGGTTCTCTTTTCTCCACACCCTCTCCAGCATTTGCTATTTGCAGACTTTTTAATGGTGGCCATTCTGACTGGTGTGGTAGGTACCTCACTGCAGTTTTCATTTGCATTCCTCTAATAATTAGTGATGTCAAGCATCTTTTCATGTTATCTATCACCCATCTGCAGATACTAATCATTTGTTTATTTCTCATTGTAAACTTTATGGGATATTTAGTATTCACATGTACATTGGAAAATAGAGACTTAAATTCAGTGCCCTATCTCTTTTCATTCTGGATTTATTGAATAATATTTTGCCAGAGCTCTAAATGACATGGGATATAAACTCTGACCCTGGACATGGCCAGGATCTTGACTAGCTTCACAGTTGCATATCTTGCCTGTCTTTAGATTCTAAATTTAGATTTGATTTGATCAATCCTATATGCCTTTTTACTCAATATTCAGTTGAAAAGAGAAGAAAAAATAAAATGCTAAGTAATTCTATTGTCATTATAAAGGTGTGCCAAAAAAAACTGTATAAAATCTGAGATTTTACCATACTTGTGAGCTACTATATTAGACTGCCACAGTATTCATGAATGTTGGCAGGACAACATGAGAACACTGGATTGGAGATGAAGGATTTTTTTATTCAATGGCTCAACAAGCAGAATGTTAATCAGTATACTTGTGTCCATCCCCCTTTTGTCAAATCCCATGGAAGTGTTATAATTGGACTCAGATGGATATCTACACATAAAGTTGGTTACATATTAGGGAACCCTGATCTTTTGTAAGAGACAGTGAGCATTCCTGCATTTGTTCAGAGGGAGACACTTTCTATCCTCCAATGCAGAAACTGCAGAGGAAAAAAAAAATAGTACTTCACTTAGAAAGCGTGTAGAAAATTGTCTTCCAAAAGAATGAAAAATATGCTATTATTTGAAAATTATTGACTCCTGTTCCTTATCTTGTTTATATCACCATTTCTATCTCCTATTCTTCCATAAATATCAATTTATAGGTTAAGAGAAATGCAATTTACAGCATGGATTTTTAGGAATTCAGAAAAATGATAGTAAATTTTACAAAGAGATGCAAGGAAAATATTGTTATTAGGGTGTGAGGAAACCAAAGTACTTTACCTACTATTGTAATAAAAACTGCTGGCCAGAAATTCTAAAGGATAAAGATTTTGAAGACTTGAGTACTTAAAATAGACTAGTTTATTATATTTTATATCTGTGCACCTAAATTTATACATTAATGTGTATTTGAACAGATATAGTAACTTATAATTTGTTCTTATATGCTTGATATAAACTTGTTATGTCAAAATTAAAAATAATTGCTTAATTTTTAAGAGCTTTCATTTGTCACAAAAATTAGAGAAAACTCCTTGATTAAATGTCTGTATCATATGAATAAATGAAAAAGCCATTGGATATTTCAGAACTTAACCTAATAATTATTTCAAAGTTCTAATTCAAAATTGTAAGGAAAATATTTGAGTAAGTTATATAATCTTAGTAATTTGACCATTATACTATCATTTTTCTTTCTTCTTTTTTTTTTGAAAGTAAGGGTTCCTACTTTTATTAAATAAGAAAAATGATAGTACACCAAATACTATCATTTTTCATTTTCATTTTTTTTTTAATTCGAACACAGTTGTGTTAAAACTAGGGCTTCCAAGCTATGACAAACATAGACAGCATATTAAAAAGCAGAGACATTATTTTGTGACAAAGGTCCCTATAGTTGAAGGTATGGTTTTTCCAGTATGTATGGATGTCATGTATGGATGTGAGAGTTGGACAATAAAGAAGACCAAGTGCTGAAGTACTGATGCTTTTGAACTGTGGTGTTGGAGAAGACTCTTGAGAGTCCTGGGGACAGGCAAGGAGATCAAACCAGTCAAGAAAATCAATGCTGAGTATTCATTGGAAGTACTGATGCTGAGGTTGAAGCTCCAGTACTTTTGCCACCTGATGTTAAAAGCTGACTCATTGGAAAAGACCCTGATGCTGGGAAAGACTGAAGGCAGGAGGAAAAGGGGACAACAGAGGACGAGATGGTTGGATGGCATCACTGACTTAATGGACATGAGTTTGAGCAAGCTCCGGGAGTTGGAGATGGACAGGGAGGCCTGGCGTGCTGCAGTCCATGGGGTCGCAGAGAATCGGACACGACTGAGCGACTGAGCAACAGCAAGGTGGCACTAGCGGTAAAGAGCCCGCCTGCTAATACAGGAGACGCAAGACATGCGGGTTGGATCCCTGGGTGGGAAAGACTCCCTGGAGTAGCGAATGCAGCCCACTTCAGTATTCTTGCCTGGGGAATTTCATGGACAGAGGAGCTTGGCAGGCTACAGTCCATGGGGCCACATAGAGTTGGCCACGCCTAAGTACAGCACAGCATACAATGTTAGATGAAGCAATTGTGGTTAATTCTAATAAAAATCACAGAAAGACATTATCATACATAATAGTGAATAAATTTGGGGGATTTCTAAAAGGAGTTCGTCAAGGCTGTATATTGTCACCCTGTTTATTTAACTTATATGCAGAGTACATCATGAGAAATGCTGGACTGGAAGAAACACAAGCTGGAATCAAGATTGCCAGGAGAAATATCAATAATCTCAGATATGCAGATGACACCACCCTTATGGCAGAAAGTGAAGAGGAACTCAAAAGCCTCTTGATGAAAGTGAAAGTGGAGAGTGAAAAAGTTGGCTTAAAGCTCAACATTCAGAAAACGAAGATCATGGCATCCGGTCCCACCACTTCATGGGAAATAGATGGGGAAACAGTGGAAACAGTGTCAGACCTTATTTTTCTGGGCTCCAAAATCACTGCAGATGGTGACTGCAGCCATGAAATTAAAAGACGCTTACTCCTTGGAAGGAAAGTTATGACCAACCTAGATAGCATATTCAAAAGCAGAGACATTACTTTGCCAACAAAGGTTCGTCTAGTCAAGGCTATGGTGTTTCCAGTGCTCATGTATGGATGTGAAAGTTGGACTGTGAAGAAGGCTGAGCACCAAAGAGTTGATGCTTTTGAACTGTGGTGTTGGAGAAGACTCTTGAGAGTCCCTAGGACTGCAAGGAGATCCAACCAGTCCATTCTGAAGGAGATCAGCCCTGGGATTTCTTTGGAAGAAATAATGCTAAAGCTGAAACTCCAGTACTTTGGCCACCTCATGCGAAGAGTTGACTCATTGGAAAAGACCCTGATGCTGGGAGGAATTGGGGGCAGGAGGAGAAGGGGATGACAGAGGATGAGATGGCTGGATGGCATCACCGACTCAATGCACATGAGTTTGAGTCAACTCTGGGAGTTGGTGATGGACAGGGAGGCCTGGTGTGCTGCGATTCATGGGGTCACAAAGAGTCAGACACGACTGAGCGACTGATCTGATCTGATAACCTTCTGAACTAATGAAATAATTAGAAATTAAAAGTGTTATTTGAAATTGATAAATAAGTTGTGAAAATGAAGCTGTTAGAAGCTCTAAAATTTGACAGAATATTTTTATACCTTTGAAAGAAGGCGACTGATACAAAAGCAAGGGCCAAAATGGAATCAAGCTTAATACTGGTATTATTAGTCTCTAAAATATTCTTCACTAATGTAGGAAGAAATTACAAGATTATTTTACTTTGTTTCAACAAGTTCTGCCATTAATAGACATTTTCATTATTTTAAGGTCATTATTTATCACTTTGAATTGGTATGTGAGAAAGTTATATTACTGAGAAAGAACTCAAGAATGGATATTGAAAGACAAATCTGCCTTACTTTGATTCTAAGCTCACTCAGATGCTCATGTACACCTTTCATTCCATAATAAGGTTAAACTAGTCCCCTTCCTTAAGGGAACAATCTAATGTTCCATAAGAGTATGAAATCTAGATGAAAGATTAAGATTTCTTTGTTTATTGTTCTATACTTTGAGCATTGATTTGGCTAATTTTGATTTATCAAATTATAAACTCAGAAGCACATTTCTTCCTAACATAGCCAGTGCATGATAGTGAAGTTATAGGTTCACCATCATAAACTATCCCATTTGGAAAAGAAATTAAAAAACACATAGATTTAGTGATACATACCAATTATTATATCCTATTACCAGGAATAATAAAGATTACCTCATCAGAGACAGTGGAGAAGGCAATGGCACCCCACTCCAGTACTCTTGCCTGGAAAATCCCTTGGGCAGAGGAGCCTGGTGGGCTGCAATCTGTGGGGTTGTGAAGAGTCGGACACCACTGAGTGACTTCACTTTCACTTTTCACATTCATGCATTGGAGAAGGAAATGGCAACCCACTCCAGTCTTCTTGCTTGGAGAATCCCAGGGACAGGGGAGCCTGGTGGGCTGCTGTCTATGGAGTCACACAGAGTCGAACACGACTGAAGTGATTTAACAGCTGCAGCAGATCAGAGACAGAGTAGGTTTCTTAATTAGTCCATCTAGCCAACTTTTATTTTGCTTTCTAAAGGAACTACTTTCTCATTGCCCTCACCATTCTTGCTTCTGAACTTTTAAGTGATTCAATATTATTTTTTTTCAATGTCCAAACTGAGGTCACTCCCTATTCAAGATTACTTCATGATTCATGAGTTATTGGAGCTACAGCTATTCACAGCAATGTTTACATATGCCATGTTAGAAGGATGACCCTCCAAGATGTCCAAGCCCTGATCCCTAGATTCTGTCACTATGGTTGTTGCTGCTGCTACTGCTGCTAAGTCGCTTCAGTCGTGTCTGACTCTGTGCGACCCCATAGACTGTAGCCCACCAGGCTCTCCCATCCCTAGGATTCTCCAGGCAGTGACACTGGAGTGGGTTGCCATTTCCTTCTCCAATGCATGAAAGTGAAAAGTGAAAGTTCAGAAGTGTTAGGTTATGAACTTTAAAATAGGGAGATTATTATGGTTTATCTGATGGGTTTAGTGTAATCACATGAATCCTTAACATCAGAGAAGTTTTGAAGAGATATAGCAAGAGAGAATGAGAGAGAGTTTAGAGGCATAAGAGAGATTTAACCTACGAGACCTAGAGGAACGAAATGGAAAACATGAGAAGGAATGTGGGAAGCCTCTAGGAGTACAGCTGGTTCCAAGCTCACAGTCTTAAGGAAATAAGAACCTCAGTTCTACAATTTCAACAAAATTCAGCCAATAGCCTGAACTGCTAGGAGGCAGATATTCTTCTACAGCCTCCAGCAGGAATGCAATGCCACCAAAGCCTTGACTTCTGCCACTCACACTTGGGATCTTATAGGCACCACCAGTAAAATAAAAAAATAAAAATAAAAACAACGTTGTTTCAACCTGTTTGGTTTGTGGTAATTTATTAGGCCAACAATAGAAAATTAATGAATCTGTAGAATCTTTTCCTGTCTAAGCATTATAAAGGGAATACTGGGTATGTGGAGCCTGGACATGACTTTCTTCCCCTACCCTCTTCTGCCAAATCTAGATTCTTTGCCACCCCTGAGCTAAGTGGTGCAATGCTTACCGAATATTGAGAAGGTCTGAGAACTCAAGATAATGGGTATCCTTTTAAAGAGTGATGGAGGAGATGAGAAATTATCTAGAATGTGGCATGAAAGTCCAAAGATTTACTGGAATAAAGAGGTTCCTAGAAGAAGCTTTTGTGAGGAGGATTATTAAGGTCTGGGAGGAATGCTATAGCCTTTAGGGAGAGTGTCAAAATGCCTAAAAGGAGCCAAAAGAACAAGCTCAAATTCCAAAAATACTGAGAGAAAAGGTTAGGATCAGAGGGAAAGTTGGGGGGACAGGTTGGGTCTCCTCTAAACAGAGATTGGGAAAGACCATAAGGGGAAAATTTTGCTTCACAGGGGCTAGCACTTTGCCCTTAATCCACAGATTCATGGTATAGCAAATCTTTTTGTTGTTTACATCTTAATTATGCCCCACATTTAGATATGAGCCCAAGTAAAGCCAATGTAGCAGTGGTGGTGATGCTTAGTCATGTCCAGCTCTTTGAAACCCTGTAGACTGTAGCCAGCCTGGCTCCTTTGTAAATGGAATTTTCCAGGCAAGAATACCAGAGTGGCTTGCCATTCCTTATTCCAGGGGATCTTCCCAACCCAGGGATTGAATCTGGGTCTTTTGCATCTCCTGCATTGGCAGGCAGATTCTTGACTACTGTGCAACCTGGGAAGCCCAATAAACCCATAAATAAATGCATAAATAAGTATTTAAGTAACTTTTCTTCTGATAGCCTCCATACGTAGAAAAGAATCAGGGTGAATAATCAAATGTGTGCCTAGTAGTGCAGAATTACTAGGGAAAAAAGGATGAAATCTTGAATTACAAAGACAAAAGACAACAGCAAAAAAGTTGCAATTAAACCCCTAGTGGCATCATTATAAAGTCATCTGGGGGCATAAAAATACACTAGTCAAATCTAGAAAATTGAATTTATGAAATAAAGGAGAACGTAATCTGGATTGAAAACTGAATTAATACCTTAGAAGATCAGATGTAAGAAATATCTCAAAGCACAGACAAGTTAAAAGAAAAAGTAGACACTGTAAAATTCATAGAATAAATCTGAGAGACAGAATGTGAGCAATAGGTTCTACTGAAGGAGAAAAGGGAACAGGAAGGAGAGGAAGCAAACGTATCAGAAAAAAAATTTTTTAATGAAAAAGGTCTTAATTTGCAGACTTAAAAGGTCACCTAAGTTATAGGCTTCATTGAAGGAAGGCTGCACTGAAGAAAAAGAAATCAATGACACTCATAGGCATATCCTAGCAAATGAGCAAGAGAAGATATCTTACAAGTTTTCAGAAAATTAAAGCAAAGAACAAGGCTATGTACAAATGGGGAAAAAAATCAGACCATTGTTGAACTTTGCACCCCCAGCGGTACAGGTAGGAGGCTGTGATTGTTTATAAACTGGTGAAGGAAAATGACTGCAACTTGAGAATTATTTAACCAGGGGAAAAGTCATTCACCAGTTAAAGGGAAATAGAACTGTGCAAGAAATCAAAGATAGTTCTTGAAAATAAAAGGGAAAAAATACTTGCAGGTAATCTACATAGCACAGAATAGAAATTCTTTAGAGAACACTCCACTGATATCAGTTCCAATCAAAACAGGACACAGTAAAATTTATTCTTAGAGGAAAATGTATATGGATTAATTACCCACTGCTGTATGTATGAAATTATCCCCCAAACTTACCTTCTGAAAAATTCCCCTAATTTCTTTAAGTAAGACAGGCCTTGGATACAAAGTTTGGTTCAGAGTCTTCTATGAAATTGCTGTTACATGTCACCCAGGGATGAAACTATATGAAGGCTTGATTGGAGTTAGAGGATTTACTTCCAAGGTGGCTGTCTCACATGGCTGACAAACTGTACTGACTTTTGTCAAAAGGGCTCAGTTTCTCTTTGTTACCATCTTTCCACTGGGCAGCTTGAGGCCTCCTGTCAAAAACGTCATCAAGGGAAGTTAAATTCATATTGCTAACTGAAAGAAGATAATCTGAAAATGCTTCCAACTCTACGACATTATGAACTCTGAAGACAGTAAAAAGATCAGGGGTTGACAGAAGCTGAAGGGAGTGAGGGAGGGAAGTATGAATAAGTGGAGCAGAGGGTATTTTTAGGGCAGTGAAAGTATCTTGTATGGTACCCTAATGATGATTAAATGTTATTATTGTTCAGTCGCTAAGTCGTCTTGACTCATTGCGACCCCATGGACTACAGCATGCCAGGCTTCCCTGTATTCTCCAGCTCATGTCCATTGAGTCAGGGATACTATCCAACTATCTCATCCTCTGTTGCCCCCTTTTCCTCTTGCCTTCAATCTTTCCCAGAATCAAGATCTTTTCCAATGAGCTGGCACCTTGCATCAGGTAGCCAAGGTACTGGAGCTTCAGCTTCAGCATCAGGCCTTCCAATGATTATTCAGAGATTGGTTTCCTTTAGGATTGACTGGTTTATCTCCTTGCTGTCCAAGGGACTCTTAAAAGTCTTCTCCAGCACCACAGATTGAAAGCATCAATTCTTTGGTGCTCAACCTTCTTTATGGTCCAACTCTCACATCTATACATGACTACTAAAAAAATCATACCTTGACTATATGGACCTTTGTTTGCAAAGTAATGTATTTGCTTTTAAATATGCTGTCTAGGTTTGTATTAACTTTTCTTCCAAGGAGCAAGAATCTTTTAATTTCGTGGCTGTAATCACTGACTGCAATGATTTTGGAGCCTGAGAAAATAAAATTTCAATGTTTCCACTTTTTTCCCTATTTATTTGCCATGATGTGATGTGATTGGATGCAATGATCTTTGTTTTTTGAATGTTGAGTTTAAGCCAGCTTTTTCACTCTCTTCTTTCACCATCTTCAAGAGGCTTGTTAGTTCCTCTTCATTTTCTGCCATAAAAGCTATACAGTCTGCATATCTGCATATCTGATATTTCTGTCAGCAATCTTGATTCCAGCTTACGAGTCATCCAGCCCGGTATTTCACATGATGTACTAGTATTGAATGTAAGTTAAATAAGCAGGGTGATAATATATAGTTTTGACATACTCCTCTCCTGATTTTGAACCAGTCCTTTGTTCCATGTGTGGTTCTAACTGTTGCTTCTTGACCTGCATGCAGATTTCTCAGGACACAGGTACTGTGGTCTGGTATTCTCATCTCTTTAAGAATTTCCCAGTTTGTTGTGACCCACATAGTCAAAGGCTTTAGTGTAGTCAATGAAGCAAAAGTAGATTTTTTTTTTTTTTGAAATTGCCTTGCTTTTTTTTGATCCAATGGATGTTGGCAATTTGAACTTTGGTTCCTCTGCCTTTTCGAAATCCAACTTGTACATCTAGAAGTTCTCAGTTCAAGTACTGTTGAAGCTTAGCTTGAAAGATTTTGAGCACTGTCTTGTTATCATTGTATGGTAATTTGAACATTCTTTGAATGGCCTTTCTTTGGAATGGGTATGAAAACTGACATTTACCAGACCTGTGGCCTTTGCTGTTTTCCAAATTTGCTGGTATATTGAGTGCAACACTTTAACAGCATCATCTTTTAGGATGTACATTGTCTAAACCTGTAGACTGTACAACACAAAACATGAGGCCTAAAGGTAAACTATGGATTTCTTTAATAAAATATATGAGTTATCATCAGTTACAACAAATATACTATACTGATTCAAGATAGTAATAATAAGTGAAACTCTAGGGGGACAAGGGGAGTGTTGGGAAGGAGAGGGGGGATATATGGGAACTCTGTACCCACATCTCAATTTTTCTGTAAACCAAACACTGTTCTAAAAGCAATCTATTAAATTGGAAACCTAGAGAGAAAGACAGCTTCCCAGGTGGCACAGTGGTAATGAATTCATCTGCCAATGCAGGATATTCAAGAGACATAGATTTAATCCTTGGGTCAGGAAGATCCCCTGGAGTAAGAAATGGCAACCCACTCTGGTATTCTTCCCTGGAAAATTCCATGGACAGTGGAACCTGGTGAAATACAGTCCATGGGGTCGCAAAGACTCAGATGCAGCTGAGCATACACATACATGCAATATAAACTTAATTTTAGTAGATTAGACATGTACAGTGTTTATTTTTCTCCCACTACAAGAAGTCTGGACATTGCAGTCTAGGTAAATCAACAGTGTCAGGTAGTCTCAGATTCCTTCTGTCTTTTCTTTTGATCTTTAATATTTTATTTTTGTCTTCAGGCTCCCCAGATGCATTCCTAGGCATTAGAGCTACATACCAAAAGTTAATGCAGAATGCAGCATCCTCCATTTGAAGTTTTATCTTTATAATAGGAAACAGAACATTCTAATAAGGCCACATTTATTTCATTCCTCTTCGAATGATAGTATTCTGTTCATCAATAGTCTTAGTACTTCTTATACTCATCAGCTATTTGCAATAACATATAGCATCAGTTCTCAGGGGTTTACACCAAGAAACATTTATTTCTCCTTGGTATTAAATGTTGATGGCTGTTGGCTGTTTATCTCTTGCATGTATCTTTTTCATACTTGGAATTAGGTAAGAATAGCAAACTGCATTTTTCACATGCTATTCTCAAGGCAGAGGGAAAGAGCAATTGGTAGTAACTTTGAGTGTCTCTTAAAGTTTTTGCTCAGACATAACATACATCACTGGAGAAGGCAGTGGTGATCCGCTCCAGTACTCTTGCCTAGAAAATCTTATGGACGAGGAGCCTGGAAGGCTGCAGTCCATGGGGTCGCTGAGAGTTGGACACAACTGAGAGACTTCACTTTCACTTTTTACTTTCATGCATTGGAGAAGGAAATGGTAACCCACTCCAGTGTTCTTGCCTGGAGAATCCCAGGGATGGGGAAACCTGGTGGGCTGCTGTCTATGGGGTCGTATAGAGTCGGACACGACTGAAGTGACTTAGCAGCAGCAGCAGCAACATACATCACACATGTTCATGGCTAATGGATTAAGGTGAGTAACATGGATAAGCCTGATGCTTAGTATATTTCATCACCAGGGAGCTGCTGTAAGTCACATGGCAATGGATAGAGCTGTATAATCCTCTTAGAGGAAATGAAAAAAATAGCTGGGAATGATAATTTTCCCCATCAGTATAAGTCTATAATTAGGAGACAATTTACTATAGTAAATACAATAGAATTGGCTTTGGAGTCGAACCTGATTCAATTCTGTCTGGCTCTGTTGATGTAGATTGTCTCCAAGCCTTAGCTTTCTTATTGATAAAATATGTTAATATCTGTGATAAATGTTCTATTATAAAGCATTTATGTTTTAAATTGCCTTTAAAATGACTGGCGAATAGTAGCTGCCCAACAATTTGTTATCATTTCTGAGACAATATGAAAATAACGAATCAATTTTTCAATGGAAATCTCAACCAACTTGCTGAGACTTTGATAGATATAGAAACTCTAAAAATTATCTGGATTTTCATTGTGTACTTTGTTTAGACAGGAAAGGGTGAAGCTTTGGCATTTCTGTGTGAGACTGGAAATGAAATGCAGTATAAGCACATTATGTTAAATTTTTAAAAAAACTGAATATTTTACGCACTCATATTTGGCCTAACACAAGTATGTATATAGCTTATGAATTTTCATGAAATGACTTTATTTCAAGAATTTAAAGACTTATTTTTTTTCAGATTGTGAAAAATCAGTTAAATATGTTATTGTATCTCATTATTCTCTGATCTTGCAGAAGATATCCAAAACATATTTATAAATCTAAGAAAAAGATGTTATTGATTATTTAGGATTTTATCCCTTTTACTCACCTCCATGATAACAAACCTCTATAGCTTTTCAAAGTACTCTTAAACAATTTTTGATAAAAATGAGATGAAATAATTTTGTAGCTTCAGATTTTAGAAAGGAAGTAGACTGTTGATATGTTATCTTTTAATTTTCTTTATGGGTTAGTCTATTTGCCTTAGCCCACTTTTTTGACATAGTTTCTTTAATTGACAAAAGTGTTTTAAGAAAATATACTGAGATTGGATTAAATCTTTGATCAGAATTCTTTTTATCATTGTTAATTTTTCACTCTGTGGTACAGATATCTCTTATTCTCCTATTTTTGCAATTCATTAGATCTCCAAAGCTTTCCCTTTCCTTTCCCAGTACAATGATTTAAAATTCCAGATGTATGCAGTCCTAATTATCTATCCAAACATATCTAGCTTATCATATTAGCATTGAAAGTGAAATGTAGAATTTTAAATGAGTACAATTTTTTTCCTAAGAATGTAAATCTCTTGACTATTTAGATACTGACTTGTGAACATGTTTATAATACACATTATATATAATTATAGAAAAAAACATTTGGTAGAACAAAGCTGACTTCATATCATAATGAACATCCCAAGGTCCACAAAGTAGCTATTGTATTTGATTGTCAAGGATACTTTCTCTCTCATTTTGTTTCTTCTAAGAAGAGATCCAATTGTCGAACTGTAGGTATAGATGTGTGTTCTAGGTTTGGCCAATTGTAGGACCTCAGTTTCTAGGGAATGATAAATATCCTAGAGGTAAGCCTCAAACACAAACTTCTCAGATTACTATGCAGACATTGGAAAAAGAATATTTATTCCTCCTTGGATTGCCTTGCTGAGGGAAGTGTGTCCCAAACCTTTGGCAGTTGACTATATCCTGGTTCAAATCTTTGAGGCCTGGAACTTGCTGCACTGCTTTAGATTTTGTGAATTCCTTCCCAATGAAGAGAAGCAATATATTTCTCTTTATTGCTTAAGCTGATTCTCTGTCATTTGTAACCAGTGTATTCATTTTCCAAGTAAAGAGTAGGAGTCCTTACTTTGATAAATTAAAATTTAAAAAAAGATGTTTTTTAGAACATAAAATGTCTCTCCTACTTTTGAGAAATTGAGAACGCTTGTGTTTTAGACCTGGTCAGGGCAAACACTGATGCATTTGTGACATGTGACACTGCTGTGCTTTGCATTGTGATGAGTAGAGGATGGGTAGTCTCTGAATTCTTAAAAGGAAATATTTTATTGTTTAACTGAGAAGAATATAATGTAGTAAGGCTGTGTCGTAGACTAACTTACACTTATTCAGGTATACCTGTCTCTCCACTTCTTCAGGTACACCAGTGATGAAACAGGTAAGAAGGAAGGAAGGGAAGAAGGGAGAAAGAAGATGAGAAATGGATTAAAAGAGGTGCTTTGTGATTTGTGTGTGTGTGTCCAAAAAAGTTAACCTAGAGGGAAGCAAGGATATGGTTAACCCAGGAAGTTTTACAAATTCTGAACATTTTGTCTTACTGTTCTGTCTTTTCTGCTCCTTTTCTCTTTTATGGGATAAAATATACTTTAATATTTATTTGGTATATTTAAAAGCATTACTAAGCAGTGCTGCATTCTCAGTTAAATTGAAGATGAAATTTTAAGAAATTAAAAAGGATAATTTTGACTTTGCCTTATGGACTTCCCTGGTGGCTCAGACGGTAAAGCGTCTGTCTACAATGCAGGAGACCCGAGTTCGATCCCTAGGTCGGGAAGATCTGCTGCAGAAGGAAATGGCAATCTACTCCAGTACTCTTGCCTGGAAAATCCCATAGACAGAGGAGCCTGGTAGGCAACAGTCCATGGGGTTGCAGAGTCACACACGACTGAGCGACTTCACTTATTAATTATAAAATATGAAATATGACTTCACTATTTCTAAAGTTATATAAGTTTTCTGAGTCCATGTTAAAAGAAAGCATGGAGAAGAAAAGGAGTGGAAGTAAAAGTATGGGAAAGAAACATTAGATTTTGTTTGACTGAATTTAGATACATTTTAATTAGGCATTGTTCACTCACAGCAGAGAAGGCTTGGTGAGAGGTTTCTTTTATTATGTGCCAGAGTGGAGAAGACATCTAACAATGAATTCATTGAGAAATAATTAAGTTGTGGCAATTCAATTAAAATGTTCACTATTGCTTAATAAGAGTTAATATTTAAGAAAAAAGTGTTTTGTTTTTTTTTTCCTTATGATTATTTTCATCTAGTGTTTGCTTTCCAGTCAATGGGGGAGAAGGGGGGTGAATAAACAGATTAGCTACATGCTATACTGTTTAAAGCTTTCCTGGATTGCTAAATTGTAAAAAATCTTTAAAAGTTTTTAGCAAAATTATGTTTAAATAAAGCTTCTCATAAAATATAAAGATGAGTAATAATTTCTCTATTTTTTAAAAAACTTACTATGAAAAATTTCAGACCTTCACTAGAGAAGTAGTAAAATTAACTATCATGAAGACATGACCCAACTTAACAATTATGAACATTGTGTCAGGAGGAAGAGAGAGCAGAGAAGTGGCGCACCTGGCCTAATGAGAGTCACAGTCATTAGAGACAATTTGATCCATTTTTAGGACTGCTCTTGAGTACTGGTAAAGAGTTAAGATCAAGAGAAGGCTAGAGACTAGGATTTTAGGTACAGTGGTATTTATCATGAAAAAAAGTATCAATTAGTCATTTAGGATGCAGTGACCTAATTCATAGTATTATTTTTTGTCTCTGACCTTAGATACCAATCATTGTGAAAGTTACCAGCAGGGAAGAGAGTAAAGCAGTAATTTCAATGGGAACTCAGAGAACAACAGTCATTAATTACAGAACATCATATGAAAGAGGGAACAGTAAAAGAATATCATTTCCATACTTTTCCCCTTCTCTTGCTTGTCCTAGAGGTGTTTTTCTTTTTCTTTTTCCCAAGCTTGAATAGCAATTTTGAATTGTATTAGAGAATCTGGGTTATAAAGATTTTGCTTAAGCTTATTAAACTGTAAAACTACTTGAATACTGATATCTTCTCCAATTTTCCATCTGAAAATCTAAAAGGCAGATCTTGCACTAAGAAAAATGAGTAAGATGACTGACTGAAACGAGCACACAGTTCCCAGACCTAGAGAGTCTGTGGATGGCCTTAAAATATATGCTAAATGCCTGCACTAAGGCTTTTTATCATCTCTGCTTCTTGGTCTATGCCGTTCACTCTCTGTGCTGTGCTTCTTGCACACAACAGCTCTGTTCAAGTGACAGCATAAAAACGTTAGAGACTGTTCAACTCTGAGGAAAGTTATGATTCTCCAAACAGCCTCAGTTATGTTGGTGTAAAGACATTACAAGGAATTATCATTTATTTGGGTCTCTAGATCGTCTTCTGAAAAATTTAGGTACTACATTTTATATTATGATTTTAAAATGATTAAGATTCTATATTAGTATGCCAGGCACTATTCCAGGTATTTTATATTTAATAACTTATTCAATACTCATATCAATCCTATAAGTATAATACTATCATTTTTTCCCTTGTATCAATAATGAAACATTCTGAAGCACAGGAATGTTCATTATTTCCAAAGAGTACATAATTAGTAAGTGGCTGAGCAGAGATTCAAATTCAGGAAGTCTGGCTATAGTCCCTATGCCATAAGCACTTGCCTGCAAAAATAAACTTAAAGAAGCACAAAATGGAACAGACAATTGGAAATTTAAAACATTTTCAGTTGATCATAATTTATATATATCACCATTGGCTTTTAATTTTTTTTGGCATTTTTCAAAATTTCTGAGGTAGTTAAATACTGATTTAATTTTTATTTTTAGCCTATTTTTACAATTTATTTTTTCTTGAAATATAGTTGGATCACAGTGCTGTTTTAATTACTGCTGTACAGCAAAGTTGCTCAGATTTACATATATAAGTTATACAATCATTTTTATGTTCTTTTCCGTTATGGTTTAACATTGAATATAGTTCACTATGCTGCATAGTAGGACCTTATTGTTTATCCGTTCTATACATACCACTTTCCATCTGCTGATGCCAAACTCCCAACCCAACCCTGCCCCACCCCTCACCCCCTTGGCAATCATCAGTCTATATTCTGTGTCCTTGATTCTATTTCTGTTTCATAGATTAGGTTCATTTGGCTTTTAATTGTCCTTAACTTCAAGGTAGTAAGACTGGGAACTAAAATTTGTAAATATAAAAATTTATGGCTTTTTCTGTTTCAGTGAGGAGAGTATGCTTTATTTTATAATTTATAAAAAGCTTATAAAATATTTTATAACTTATAAATTTTTTTAAACCTATCAGAACAATACTAGAAAGACATTAAAAAATAATGAATTTAAAGAAAATGAATTCAATAATTTCTTCCTTTGGGTTCTTCAAAAAATAAAAACATAAATGCCAAGTAAGATTTCATAGAAAAAAATACTAGAATCGGGATCAGGTGAAGTGGAATTTTTCAAAGATTTATTTATTGGTTTATGTATTTGCGGTTGTGCTGGGTCTTCATTGCTGTGCATGGGCTTTCTCTAGCTGCAGTGAACGGGGGCTACTCTGCTGTGATGCAGGGGCTTCTATTGTGGTGGCTTCTCTTGTTGCAGGGGCCTTTCTGGTGGCTCAGACGGTAAAGAATCTGGCCGCAATGCAAGAGACCTGGGTTCGATCCGTGGGTTGGGAAGATCCCCTGGAGAAAGGAATGGCAACCCACTGCAGTATTCTTGCCTGGAGAATCCCATGGACAGAGCAACCTTGGGCACTACAGTCCATGGGGTTACAAAGAGTGGAACATGACTTAGTGATTAAACAACATAGGTAAGACCATTAGCTGAGTAGTCTAAAAAACAGTTGCGTCTTGAAGGAAGTTTTTCAAACTCTAATTCCATTGTTTTTGTCACTGTACCTAAGAATGAAATAAGGAGAATAAACCTGAAAGGAGTCATTTAGATAAAACTAAGATTAAAATGCGGAGAAGGCAATGGCACCCCACTCCAGTACTCTTGCCTGGAAAATCCCATGGACGGAGGAGCCTGGTGGGCTGCAGTCCATGGGGTCGCTAAGAGTCGGACACGACTGAGCGACTTCACTTTTACTTTTCACCTTCATGCATTGGAGAAGGAAATGGCAACCCACTCCAGTGTTCTTGCCTAGAGAATCCCAGGGACAGGGGAGCCTGGTGGGCTGCCGTCTACGGGGTCGCACAGAGTCGGACACGACTGAAGTGACAGCAGCAGTAGCAGCAAGATTAAAATGTAAGTGCTAAACAGTATTTTTCCCCCCCGAGTAGACAAATTCAACTCAATTTCAGAAATTCTTTCATTTTTCGTAATTATCAAATAATTTTGTCAATTAACATGAAATCAAAGGGTTACCAATTGACTTACTCAGCTACATAACAATACGTACAAAGCATTTCTGATGCTTAGTTTGAACTGTACAGGCGATAGGAAAAGAAGGAAAATTAACCTTTGGTACATATTTCCTCTGTTCCAGAGACTGTGTGATTAACTTTTTCTGTTCTTTTATTTAATCCTCACAATGTAGGTAATATTTACATTTTTAGATGAAGAAAGTAAGGCTTTGTAGAAAGCAGGCATTCTAATACAGTCCGTCTGGCTTCAGAGCCAGATAGATTCAACTACACTTTTTCTAAGGGGCAGAAAATGTTTAGTGGTGGTTTCCCTGTGGAGGAAATGAATTGCAGGCTTAGGATACCATGAGATTCTTTTGCCCTGCCAACCAGTAGTTAGAGTGCCCTGCTGGGGAAGTTGAAGCAATTTTCTTCTGCCTGATAGGTCCCTACATTTTATTATTATTTTTAAACAGTTGCTATTGAGGTCAAGTTTGAACTACTCCTGATATGATTGTTTCTCTGCTTCTGCATCTTGTCTGTGGCTGCCTTTATTGTTGACTGTCCAGGCTTGTGAATGATTGGTTTTTGTGTTCTAAGTACTCATAATCTAGGTCTTCCTGCTCTTGCTCCAAAGTTTATTTTGCTTCAAATACCGTTTTAGAACTTTAACTTTCCAGATAGAAACAGTTGATGAAAAAATCTAATTTTGCTAACATGACTTTATTGATTTAAAAAAGTTGTTGCCAATATTTTGGACCAAAAAATGTATATCTATATCACTGTTTTAAATGGCATTTACTTGATTACCAATAAAGCTGAGCAACTTGCCTATTTATTTTCCAACATTACTTCTTTTTCAAATTGCATTATTTTATTCATATTCTAAAATTAATTTGTAAACTCTACATAGCAAAGAAATCTGTATTCTGAGATGTGCTGCATATCTTTTCTCATAATCTGTTATTTGTCTTTTAAGTTTGTTTATAATATATTTTGTCAAAGAATAATTTAAGATTTATGAGATTTATAATATCAATAGTTTACTTTCTGGATTCCCATTTTTCTATTTTAAGAATAAATGACAAAGTAATTCAAATGTTCTTTTATTTATTATTAAATTGAAATATTTACTCATATGATAGTAATATAGTATTTTCCCTAATCTCTAGCTAATTTTAATTTTTTAAAATAAACTATCTTGTTCCAATAAAATAAAAGTTTATTTTAAAATTATGACCTTAGTTTCCTTATATCAAAGGATATATTCCCATATACTTCCCTCTATTTCTGGTTGCTAGTCTGTTCTAGCTACTTCTCTATTCTAGTGGTCATAAGCAGTGTGAGTGCGCATATGCATGGATTCATGTAGTATAGTGAAGACAGAGATCTTATAATAATATTCACTTCTTTAGGAGAATTTGCAGCTATAAATCCCTCAAAAACATTGCTTTATCTGTTTTTGTATTTTATATTTTCATTATAATTTTGTTTCAGACATTAAAAAATTTCTTTTGTGGTTTCTAATTTGACCCAGGGAGTCTTTATAAGTATGTTTTAATTCCTTTATAAATCATTTTAATTTGGTCTGTTTGGTGAGAGAAATCAAATTCTGTGTGATTTTAATTCTTTTAAATATATTGGAGCATGGATTATGGCTTAGCATATAGTCTGTCTAGATGAATTTTATGCACACTTAAAAGTATGTGTATTCTACAGATGCCATCTATAATATTCTATCAATATTAATTAGTCCAACCTGATGGATAGTGCCCATTTTAGTGTATTGATTTTCTATATTTTTCTAGTCATTCTATCAGTTGCTGAGAGAAGGATGTTAAAATCTACTATTTTGCGGATTTATCTATTTCATTCATTTAGTCTGTCAACTTTTGTTTTTAGGAGTTTTGAAGATTTGTTATTAGATACATAAACATATATGATTTTCATGTCCTTGAATTAACCTTTTACCACAAAATATTTAATTTTGGTATGTTCTTTGTCTTGAAACCTATTTTATCTGGTGTTAATTTAACCACTCCAGTGCTCTTATGCATTCTATTTGCATGTATAGTCTTTTTCTATCAATTTCCTTCTACCTTCGTCTTTATATTTAAACTCTTACAGACAACACAGAATTGAAACCTGCTATTTTTTATTTCTGATAATCACTGCTTTTCAAGTTGGAATGATTAGACAATGTAAAATTTAACTGTTGTTATGTTCTGACTTCAGTCTACCATTTATTTTACTGTTTATTGTTTGTCCCTCTATTTTTTGTTTCTCTGATCCTATTTCTGCCTTCTTTGCTGCTGCTGCTGCTGCTGCTAAGTCACTTCAGTCGTGTCCGACTCTGTGCGACCCCAGAGACAGCAGCCCACCAGGCTCCCCCGTCCCTGGGATTCTCCAGGCAAGAACATTGGAGTGGGTTGCCATTTCCTTCTCCAATGCATGAAAGTGAAAAGTGAAAGGGAAGTCGCTCAGTCGTGTCCAACTCTTAGCGACCGCATGGACTATAGCCCACCAGGCTCCTCCATCCATGGGATTTTCCAGGCAAGAGTACTGGAGTGGGGTGCCGTTGCCTTCTCTGTCTGCCTTCTTTAGAGCTAGTCAAATATTTGAGACTTTTCTTTAATCTATTGACTTTTTAGATAAATCTCTTTGAATTATATTCTTAGTGTTTGAGATACATCCTTAATTTTTTTCCAACCTACTTGGAATTATTGTAATATTGTATCACTTCTCATAAAATATATGCTTGCAACCATACTTCCCCATGCCCTCTTTATATTATTTTTGACATATATACTGCATCTACAGACATTATAAGCCCCATGCTATGATGCCATAATTTTGGCTTTCAAAACTTGTATACATTTTAAGGATACTGAGTAAATTTTTTAATATTTGTTTTCAAACTTACAATACCTGGTTGTATTTATTTCTTCCCTCAAATGCATATTCCCGTCTGATATAAATTCACTTCACTCTGAGAATTCATTTGCATTTCTTGTGAAGCTTACTTGCTGGTGACAGATATCTTAATTTTTTCGTATCTTTTTTCGTATTTTACTTTTATTTCACCATCATTCTTAGACAGTTTAGACAGTTTCTTCCATTATTTTGAATGTGTCATCAACTATCTGTCATCTTCCTCTTTAGATAATGTGCTGTTTTTCTCTAGCTGCTTTCAAGATTTCTCTCTTTATATTTGGTTTTCAGCAATTCGACTATAATATGTGTATGTGTCCTCTTCTTTGTATTTGCATTTTATCATAATTGAAGTTTATTGAACTTCTTGAGTCATATATTTATGTCTCTCACCAAAATTCAGGTTTTATTAGACATTGTTTCTTCAAAAGAAAAAAAAAAAATTTCTACTCCTTTCTCTCTTCTCCTTCTGGAACTCCAGTTACATTTTTGTTAAACCTGTTGATATAGTCCTGCGGCCCCTTAGTACCTTTTCATTTTAGAACAGTGTATTTTCCCTACCTCACAGATTCTGTTGATCAATGTGCCAGCTTGCATGCCTTAAAAAAAAATCTCCACTCTGATATTGTGATCATCCTCTGAATTTTGTAAATTGATATTATATGTTTGTTTCATAATTTCATGTGGTTCATTTTCATAATTTCTGTTTCTCAGCTGAGATTTCCCATGTGTTCATTATGAGCATATATTGCTCTAGTCTTTGAACACAATTATGGTATGTGCCTATTTTAACATCTTGGTCATCTCAGAGTCGGTCCTTTTTCTTACATTCTCCTTTTTCTTCCTAAGCCTAGAGATCTGAACTGTCTCCGGAATATTGTGATATTTTGGGAAATTCAGGATTCTGTTTCTAAAGAGTAGTGGTATTTGCTTTATTAAACAATGATGGTAGTTGAACTTGTGCCTCTCCTGCACTTGGTGGCAGAAGAAATCTCTGGTTAGTTCATTTAATTTTAGCTGGACTGCCTGGTTTCTGCCTCATACATGTGAAACCAGGGGCTTCTCAGAAATTTGGGTAGAGTTGCACATATAATTACGGACTTCCACTCGGAATTCTTTTCTAAGATGTCCTTCCTTGTTTTTCTGTGCTGTATTGCTTGAACTCTATCTATTGTTCTAAATCATCTAGCTTGACATGGACATGGATCTAATCCTAGTTGAAATGCTATAACAACTTTACTCTTCCAGTGCCTTGTAATAACTTTTAATAGATGGTAGGTATAGTAGCTATCATATTTCCAAAAATTTTGACAATTTTCCACATTTATTATTTTGTAACATTTTCAATCATTGTAATCCAATTTTAACATATTGGAGTCAGATAAAAATTGTCTTAAATGAGTATTATTTGAAAATAAGTGATATTTATGTGTTCCATATTAGAACATGTTATCTCTTTTCATTTATTTTGTTTTTATGGGTTCAGTATATTTATGTTAATTTCTTTTTCTTTTATAGCTTGTGGTAAATTTATTCTTAGATATTTTTATATTTCTAGGTTTTATTACAAGTGGATTATTTTTCCAATACCATTTACAACTGGCTTACGCTAAAAACAGCTTAAATTTGCATATTTAGTTTGTATACAAACACATTACAAGTTAATTATTAATTCTAATGTTTTTAATAGAATCTCTTGGGGTTACTAGATATACAAAATGATACAATTTAATTAAATATTGGAGAGTAGTTTTAAATATTTTGCCTTTCTGTTTACGAATTTTTGCTGTCAGTTTTCCTATCTTGTTATATTAGCTAAAGTCTACCTAACATGTTAAATAATAATTGAATAACAATTACATATTATTATCAGTAATATATGAATGTGTACAAACTTTTGGAAAATACTTGACAATATTTAACAAAAATTTTTGGAACATGTATATCTTTGGCCCAGTCATTTCACCCTTTAAAAATCTTTCTTAGAGATTTAAATAAGTATATTAGCATGTAGGGACATATATTTGGATTTGTGTATTTCTGTATTACTTTTAATATGAAAAGACCCACTGAGAATAATTTCAATGTCATAAAAATGGAAGCAGTTGGATAAGTTATGATACAGCCATAATAAGAAATACCATACAGTCATTAAAAGCTGATTAGCTCTGTTCTTGCTCACTTAAGAGACGCGCATTTTACATGATGAAGCAGCAAGTGTGGCAGAACTTGGTGTATATTTTTTACCAGTGTTTGTAAGCAACTAAAAGGATAAGCATATTTTTTCAAATGTTTGTCTGTATGTAAAGAAATATATGGAATAATATATAATGAGTTTAGTGATAAGAGTTGCATTTGAGAGAATATAAAATTGAAGCAGAGAAGAGAGATGTTTCTCTATATGCCACTACATTATTTGATCTAAATGCATCATTTTGGTAGTTCCAGTGTCAATAAAGCAAATATAAGCTTAAGAACCTCATTATAAGCATAAAAATTCAATAAGTAAAAGCAATCTTATAATTAGATTACATTTCTTTTATTTCACAGTTCCCTTTCTTTTGTATTATAAATACAAATTTCTAAGTTAGTTCCTTGTAAACCCAAATTAGCCAATTTATATAATGATTTATATAAGTAGTATGAATTGTTAAGAATAACAGTGAATCTACAGAACCATGTTAGTGAATAATAGAACATGCTGGGATTATTGAAAATTCACATAGCCATGCTTAAAAGTAAACAACATTTTTTTAAACTTTCACTTCTTTTTTTAAAGTTATTTTTTATTGAAGGATAATTTCTTTACAGAATTTTGCTGTTTTCTGTCAAACCTCAGCATGAACCAGCCATAGGTATACATATGTCCCCTCCCTTTTGAACCTCCCTCCCATCTCCCTCCCCTCCCACCCCTCTAGGTTGATACAGAGCCCCTGTTTGAGTTTCCTGAGCCATACAGCAAATTCCCACTGGCTATCTATTTTACATATTTTTTTAAACTTTTAAGTAGCTTCTAGTAACTTCCTAGATATCGTTTTAGTATTTGTTCAAAGTATTTTTATGAAATATTTACAATTTTTTGATTCAATGCAAGATTGGTTTTGAAACATTTCTTGCAAATGCACAAATGCTCATTATACTTGACAGTTAATATTGAATATTGCACAGAGAACACTGGCCTTCTGGTTGCTTTTGCAATTAACCTCTAGCCTATTGACAACAACACTTTTAATTATTATGCCCCATATTTATGAAATAGACTGTGTCCTCCGAAATAATAGGTTATTGATTTGAATAGTCATTTTGAATGCAATTGAAAATCCAATCATTTTTTGTAAAGCTACTGAATATTCATTTATTATTCTTTATGTTCCTCAATACAGCCTTTGCTTCACTCTAAAAGAGTTTGACAGCATTTTATTCAGTATCCATTAGACAGCAAACACTGGGGCCCATTATTTTGTTATTTCAACAAAAGCTGAGTATATTTCATGGAATATTTTATGCAAATAGTTTATGTTCTTCTTTGTATAATTCATCAAATTACGTTTGAGAGTGACATTTAGAGGCAGAAAATATGTCTACTTAATAACCTGAACTCTCCATACTCAATTTGATTGAATAGTTAGAGGACTAGACATTGGGTTAGTAGAGTTATTTCATGTTTTGTGCTAAATATATTATATTTGGGTAATTTAGGGAGTGGTTATTAGAAGATAAATGCTTTCTTTTGTAATTCCTCTATTTGTTCTAGATGATCACATATTACTTAAAAAGCAATATGTTTGAGTTCAGTTACTACTTTATGAAAGTAAAGTTTCCAATGTATACTTTTAGATAACTGATATCATTCAATTACAGTTTTTTGAGAACTTAACACATTCTTATGAACTAGAATGTGTTAAATGTTGTACAGATTGCTTCATTGAATCATAATTTGAATATATTAATTATAGCAATTCAAACTAAAATGCTAAAAACTAGATTTTTTTCACCTCAGTAAATTTAAGGAATATATAGTAAAATTAAAATAAAACTTTTATTGTTAAAGGCTAATATTACTTTACTTTAAGGAGTAGGAAGCAAAATATATTTATAGTTACTTATGACAGGGGAGGGCTTCCCTGGTGGCTCAGACGGTAAAGGGTCTGCCTGCAATGCGGGAGACCCCGGTTCAATTCCTGGGTCGGGAAGATCCCCTGGAGAAGGAAATGGCAATCCACTCCAGCACTCTTGCCTGGGAAATCCCATGGATGGAGGAGCCTGATAGGCTACAGTTCATGGGGTTGCAAAGAGTCAGACACAACTGAGCGACTTCACTTCACTTCATGACAGGGAAACTGACACAGATTCAATTTCTTCCTGCTTGTATATTGAAGCCCAGAACATAGGTCCCTTTTCATTCATCCAGACATCCATTTATTTATCTATTCAGTAAGTATTTATTGTATGCCTATTATGGCATTCACAGGCACTGCTTAAATGAAGAATTTCAGTCCAAGATCTGAAGGAACTTATATCCAGTAATGTAAACAAAAACACCATTATAATTAATTTTGAGAAATGACGTGACCATAATATGTACAATGGTTACAATGAAGAAGTAACAATATAAAATGACCATGTGTATTATGGATACTTTAAGGAAAGAATTTCAAGGTAAAGACAAGGACAAACAGAATCTAGATGTATGCAGTGATGTGTACTAGGACACTGAAATATGAGAAAGCATGGGGAATTTCAAGCAATCAAATGTGACAGAAGAATCAGGTTCAAGAGCTGGAGTGGCAGGCAAGGAATTATGCTAAATGACTAGGAAGAGTGAAGTCCAGAAATGCTGTTTGTCAAAGTTAGGAATTTACATTTATCTTATAGGGGTTAAGGGTATTGTTTCATAGTAGGTAAATGGATTGAATTTGACTTTGAGATAACTCTGAATCTTTAATATGTTTTAAAGAGGACAGAGAAGAGAAGCAAATGAAAAAAAATAGGACAAACTTTTAGCCACCCAAGTGAGATATAATGAAGACTTCTATGAAAGCAGTTTTAATTCACAGAAAGAGGTGAGATAAGGAGATTTTAGGAGGTAGTAAATATTAACAGAGTTTGGTCATGAATTGGATAGAAAAAAAATGGAATACAAGCGTGAACTAGAGAACAAAGTCTAAGTAAAATGATGTTACATTTCTAGACAGGATATAATTGAGCCATACTAGAATGGCAAATGTTAGTATCTCATAAATGATGTAGGAAATTCAGGAGACAGTGACGGGGATGAAAAGAGTTCAGATTTGGATATACTTAATTTGACAGGTTGATGTGAAATAAAACAGATGTGTAGTGAGACAGGAACTTAATCTTGCAACTGAAGGTATATGTGAATGTGGGTATATAGATTTGGAGATCATTGAAATATAGATGATTATTGGTAGATATATGTGTGATCAGTTTGTTAGGATATAGATCAGAGAAATAATAAAAATGTAATTGTAGCTTTTAATTGACAGGTATACAAAGTGGTACCAGTGGTTAGGAATTTGCTTCATAAAGAAATGATGATATCCATGAGCAAAGCTTGCCATGAGAGGAAGTGGGAAAAGAAAGTTTCAAATGAGAGGCAGGGGAGTGGAAGTGATGACAACATGAACCCTAGAGACAAACTGCTTGAATTCAAGACTTGGCTCCAATTCCAATCTACTAACAGTGTGAGCTTGTGCACAGTGTCATAGAAAGTGATTTTATCTGAATCTTATTTCCCTCAGCTATGAAACTGGAATACTAAGAGACTGGTACCTCTTACAGTTACTTTAAGAATTGGTAAACCACAATTCCTGATACATGATAAGCAGTCAATAAATGTTTTCAATATTATTATAGAAATAGCTAGCTGATCAACTATTCCAGTATTTGATGCAAGCAAGAGAGGCATTCATCTGATTTTGTGTGAAAGTGGAGATAGGTGGTTATTTATTATACTTTTATCTTGCTGATATAACTCAAACAAATTTAAGAATTGCAATATAGAAATCTAACATATTTACTTATGTATTTGTTTACTTATTTGTTTTGGAGGCATAGAGGCTAATTCAGCTCATTCTAGCTAGTCAAAAAGATACAAAAAATCTCTTGTAGGCACTGAGGGAGAAAACATTAGCACCAGAATACAGAAAATTGTCTATTTGAATAAGTGTCTCAAACGTTGTAAGGACCAGGATAAATATGTTGATATAGTTTCATGTGATATCAGTTGACAGTGCGTTTCATGATGCTCTGAAGAGAATATAAGGCAATGTCTAGATAAGTCTAATATTTCTGCTATAGTTGTTCAGTTGCTAAGTCCTGTCCAACTCTTTGGGACCCTATGGACTGCAGCACACTAGCCTTTCCTGTGCTTCACTATCTCGAGTTTGTTTAAGCTCATGTCCACTGAATCAGTGATGCTATCCAACCATCTCATTCTCTGTCACCCCATTCTCCTTTCGCCTTCAATCTTTCCCAGCATCAGGGTCTTCTCCAATGAGTCAGCTCTTCGCATTAGGTGGCTAAAGTATTGGAGCTTTAGCTTCAGCATCAGTCCTTCCAACAAACATTCAGGGTTGATTTCCTTAAAGATTGACTGGTTTGATTTCCTTGGAGTCCAAGAGACTCTCAAGAGTCTTCTCCAGCACCACAATTCAAAACCATCAATTCTTTGGCCTTCAGCCTTCTTTGTGATCCAACTCTCATATCCATACATGACTACTGGAAAACCATAGCTTAACTATATGGACATTTGTTGGCAAAGTGATGTCTCTGCTTTTAAATATACTGTCTCGGTTTGTCATAGCTTTTCTTCCAAGGAGCAAGCATCTTTGAATTGCGTGATTGCAGTATTCTTGCCTGGAGAATTCCATGGACAGAGGAGCCTGGAGGGATACAGTCCATGGGGTCTCAAGAGTCAGACATGACTAAGCACAGCACAGTCATCGTCCACAGTGATTTTGGAGCCTAAGGAAATAAAATCTGTCACTGCTTCCACTTTTCCTCCACGCTATTTGCCATGAAGTGATGGGACCAGATGCCACAATCTTAGTTTTGAGTTTTGGGTTTTAAGTCAGCTTTTTCTCTTCTTTTTCACTGTTATCAAGAGGTCCTCTAGTTTCTCTTCACTTTCTGCCATAAGGGTGGTATCATCCTCATATCTGAGGTTGTTATTTTGCCCAGAAATCTTGATTCCAGTTTGTGATTCTTCCAGTCCAGCCTTTCACATAATGTTCTCCGTATAGACGTTAGATAAGCAGGGTGACAGTATATAGCCTTGGTATGCTCTTTTCCTAGTTTTGAACCAATCCATTGTTCCACCTCTGGTTCTAAGTGTTGCTTCTTGACCTGCATGTGGGTGTCTTAGGAGGCAACTAAGATGGTCTGATATTCCCATTTCTTTAAAAATTTTCCAAAGTTTGTTGTGATCCACATAGTCCAAGGCTTTAGCATAGTCAATGAATCAGAAGTAGATGTTTTTCTGGAATTTCCTTGCTTTCTCTCCAATCCAACAAATGTTGGCAATTTGATCTCTAGTTTGGCTGTAGTTTCCTGTTACTTGTTTTGCTACTTTCCTCTGAAATTTAGTTGTACAAGGCTTTGGGAAAAAAGCTTGTTTTCTTGTTTGACTGCCTTGTAAAGGTGATTCCTACTACAAGCACTGTCCATAGCTTATTTTCTCTTGTCAACGTTTAAGGAAAGGGAAAGTAGAGGAGGCAGTTACGTTGTGAAGACCATCCCAGATGAAAGATGGAGAAGTGGCCTTAGTATGTCTAAACAGCATTTAGTATCTTTGAGGAAGATTCTTCCAATCAGTTCAGTTCCGTTCAGTCGCTCAGTCATGTCTGACTCTGTGACCCCATGAACCTCAGCACACCAGGCATCCCTGTCCATCACCAACTTTCAGAGTCTACCCAAACCCATGTCCATTGAGTTGGTGATTCCATCCAGCCATCTCATCGTCTGTCATCCCCTTCTCCTCCTGCTCTCAATCCCTCCTAGCATCAGGGTCTTTTCAAATGAGTCAGCTCTTCAAATCAGGTGCCCAAAGTATTGGAGTTTCAGCTTTAACATCAGTCCTTCCAGTGAACACCCAGGACTGATCTCCTTTAGGATGGACTGGTTGGATCTCCTTGCAGTCCAAGGGACTGTCAAGAGTCTTCTTCAACACCACAGTTCAAAAGCATCAATTCTTCGGCACTCAGCTTTCTTTATAGTCCAACACTCACATCCATGCATGACCACTGGAAAAACCATAGCCTTGACTAGCGGACCTTTGTTGACAAAGTAATGTCTCTGCTTTTGAATATGCTATCTAGGTTGGTCATAATTTTTCTTCCAAGGAGTAAGCGTCTTTTAATTCCATGGCTGCAATTACCATCTGCAGTGATTTTGGAGCCCAAAAAAATAAAGTCTGACACTGTTTCCACTGTTTCCCCACCTATTTGCCATGAAGTGATGGGACCAGATGCCATGATCTTAGTTTTCTGGATGTTGAAATTTAAACCAACTTTTTCACTCTCCTCTTTCACTTTCAAATGCACATAGATTATCCTCAAGCAGTTAAAATTTAATAAAATTTAAAAAATATAAAATAAACTCTCTAATGTAATGAATTACAGGCATCTTTTACAAAAAAAAGGAAGCCCCAAATTTGATAATACATCATTCAAAATCACTAACACTTATCTGTCCACTCTGTGTCTCAGAATTAAAGGTTAAAATAAATTGGTATTCTTCAGGTCAGATAGCTACATAAAATTATACTTTTAATTTAAAACATTTCAAGTTAACCAAAGGATTAATGAAATGACTAAATCAACTGAATGGAATGAGAGTAGTGCACCATCCATGTAACATAATTATTTGTCTGACAAATTGTAATTATTATATATCACATTTTTATGTTTATTTTTAATGTCTTCATACTTTATATAAGCTGAAATACCTAGTAGCTGGTATGGGTAAAGCTGGGGTATTTGTTCTCATCTTGTCAATCTCTATTTTCGTCATCTTGCAGGTTTTGGGTGATGCATTTTTTTGTAGTCCATGGTCAGATCAGATCAGTCACTCAGTCGTGTCCAACTCTTTGCAACCCCATGAATCACAGCACGCCAGGCCTCCCTGTCCATCACCAACTCCCAGAGTTTACTCAAACTCATGTCCATCGAGTCAGTGATGCCATCCAGCCATCTCATCCTCTGTCGTCCCCTTCTTCTCTTGCCCCCAATCCCTCCCAGCATCAGAGTCTTTTCCAATGACTCAACTCTTCGCATGAGGTGGCCAAAGTACTGGAGTTTCAGCTTTAGCATCATTCCTTCCAAAGAAATCCCAGGGCTGATCTCCTTCAGAATGGACTGGTTGGATCTCCTTGCAGTCCAAGGGACTCTCAAGAGTCTTCTCCAACACCACAGTTCAAAAGCATCAATTCTTTGGTGCTCAGTCTTCTTCACAGTCCAACTCTCACATCCATACATGACCACAGGAAAAACCATAGCCTTGACTAGACGAACCTTTGTTGGCAAAGTAATGTCTCTGCTCTAGTAAAACTGTGTCTTTTTTGTTTAGCAATTAAAGAGCACTGGTTTTAGTGTCCATTTTTCTAATACTGACTCCGCCACTTACTGATTTGGTGATCTTAGACAAATCACCATCCATTGTAAGCCTTGGTTTTTGCAAGAGTGGACAATAGATTTAGCTTACATATTTGAGAACTGAATAAAATAATGTTTATGAATTGTCTACCACATGTCTGATATGTTTAAAGGTTTTATCATTAGTAGTATCATCACCAACTTGATCATTTCTCAATTGCACAATACTTAACCTTTGTATAAATGTAGACTCAGAGTTTAGATTTTTAAATGACAAAGTCTTAGTTCTGTTAATGCTTAGGGTTACTTCTAATAATGTTTTGTCTAAATGCCTAATACAACTTACCTGTTATTTATCTGTGAATTCTTTCCAAATCAAGGCCCAGCCCTTTAGCTATTTGTGTCTTTTTTTTCCTGATCTTTTTTTGAATATTTCCTCTTTGCTAATTTTATTGGTGCTATGTTCCCTTTGCAGTGGTTCCCTGTAGGCTTTTCTTTTGGGCAGAAGGAATAACTTAGCCAGTTCCTGTTCCTAAAGTCAGTTTTCTCATGTTGAAGAACCCTGGTTGTCTTTGTAGTCCCTATATTTCAACAACACAGCATTTCACTGTTTAATCATTTCATATTTGTAATGAAATGTCTGCATATGCAGATCATGTAAAATACTTTTTCAGTGATGTTTTCTTCATTTAAAGATTTTAATTTTTTTTTTGTTTTTCAGAAAAAAAGTAGGAGAAGAAAGATGCAGAGACCAAGAGAGGAGCTCACAGTGAGTAGAAAGCATTATTTTCTCACTTTGTCCTCTATAAGCAGCAACATTACTCTAGTGAAACAGTGGATTTTTTTTTTTTTTTCTTAATTTTCTGGCAATGATACTGTTTTAGATTCCCAGGGGATAGAGAGCCATTTTATAAGGATGATGCTTTGACTATAGCAAAGGAATAACTGGAGATTCATTTGAGACATAATTGATGATGGTCTTTCAGGGAGGAGCCCAAATTATCATGAGGAAGACAAAAGATGTGACTTTTCTATTGCTTCTGTAGCTGGATCAGAAAATTACTTGGTGGGATGCATCATTATAAATTGTTGATTCTCATGCAAAAAAATTTAAAAAAAATTAAGAATTCTGGCAGTTGTGCAGAAAGTAAGTAAATGGACTGTTGAAAATTTATAAAATTAAACAGGATTTTTTTTAATTGGGAAGTTGATGTTAAATTGAAAGTTGAGTGATCAGCTTGCTCAGTATTAATAAACTAATTGTATTTCCCTGAGTTAATATAGGTTGGATTTTAACTGATACTAGTCTGCATTGCACCACTTTTTAAATAACATCATGACATTTCTTTTACTTTCCTTGGACAGTACTTAATATAATCACTGAAAAAATTTGTAATCAAATACATTTTTATAGATTCTTCTAAAAATACACTTTCCTGCAAAGTTTTCTCAGTGATTCTTAATTATGAAAATGGATTATTGCAGTCAGAAGTAATCTACCTCAATAATTTATACAAACAATATGCTTCCTTTGAGTACTTACATATTTAATGAGTTTTTTTTTCTCTTGACACTATAGTACTATATATCAGCAATCCAAAGCCTGCTAGTAATAAATTCATTTACATGTTTATGAAACAGTATCACTTGGACTTGTCTTCTATTAATTGTTAATTACTATAAGTACAATTTCATTCTTTGCCTTTTTCATAGTCAATGAGTAACATTTTTGCAAAGGAGATAATGTTTTGAGCAAATCACATTGTCTCAATAGAAGTTACTTAGAAAAAATTGTCAGCAAGATTAACCAATAAAAGCAATGCTATATGTAAAATCTTTATATACAACTCAGGTCTTAATTTTATGTATAGTTTTATTTAGCTGTAAGAATTTGCTTACACACATTGCCTTCAAACTCTAATTGAAATATCTATAGTGCATATATTTGTTAATGAACATTTTCAAGATTCCTACTATTTTCTAGATACTATCCTTTATAAATCTTTAAAAATATTTGTTAAAATACAAATATTAACTCTTTTAATCAAAATAGCAACCATAAGAGGCAGTGAGTCTGAATTTACATTTGAGGAAACTGAAGCACACAGATGGGAACTACCTAAGGTAAGTAGTAGATCCAGAAGTCAAAGAGTGTTCGTTTGGCTACAGACTCTTTGTTCTTAACCACTATACTGCATTAATACTATATTAAAATAGGCTGACACAAATTTTTTGAAAACAGACTTAAAATTGGTACGTCAGAGTTGCATTCAGGTGTTTCTTTGTTGAGATACTTGCTGTCAGTTCTCTGACTTGATTGTAAAAGCAGGGTTTAATTCTCTCAAGCATCAAGCATTGAAGGTTTATGTTCCACAGAAAAAGAAAGACTGAATTTGTGACTTCTGTATTCCTGTATTAACCAGCATGGTACTTTCATCAACTTCAGTCATGCATGATTCTGAATTTCTGAAATGAAATGGTTTTTCCTGTATTGTATTGGATCATTCTGAACTCATATTGAATTACTGTGAGGAAAAAATTCCAGATCTGAAGCTATGTTTTACACACTGGTTCACACATTGATTCACTGTATACTTAAACTTTCCTAATTAAGGGTTTATAACTTTTTATTGTTGTGTTCAGTGATATCCACTGATGGTCCTCTTGGCTTTGGAAACTACACAGCACCGCTTCAGACTCTTCAGTGACCTCCTTCTCAGGACTTGTTCTACACAGATCAAATCTAATCTTCCCAATGACCTTGTATCCAGATTTTTGCAAAGTGATTGAAAATGCCTTTAAATACAGATTATTAATTGAGGATAATGACTCTTTTTTTTTTTAACATTTATATGTGATAATTTCTTACATGAAGAGAGCAAATGATGCAGCAGTGTTAGGGAGCAAGATAGCTGCAAAAATGTAGAACAGTGATTATCAACATTTTCAGTGAATCAGAATCACTAGGAGGATTTGTTAAAATACAGATTGTTTGTCCCCTATATGCATTTTTATCACATTGCCAGGTCATGCTTATACTAATGATTTGGGGAAGTGCACATTGAGAGTTCCTGATCTAGAGCTTCATATATTATCAGGATTAAAATAGGGCCTGCACCTCCCTCTGACTGTTTTCTTGTAATTCAATAGGATCAAAAATTGCATAACATCTCATTCGTATTTTGTGTAGCAAAAGCAAAATTTAAACTTCTCTTAGTGAGTTCTTATCCACTTATCTATCATTTTTAGCCACAGAGGTTTACTGAAAAGAAAAGAAATTGAGCTTTAGGGTGTGGGCGGAAGTGAGTCAGAGGTGAAATGGTGGATAATGATATATCTTAGGGTTCTTTAGAAGTTCACTGAATTAAAATGTACTCAATAAGTGGGAGGTTTGCAAAAAGCAGAAAAGATAACTTCTTGAGATTATCAGTGTAATTTTCTGTAAGATATGGTACAATAAAAGCTAGGAAATGTGTATTGGATCCAAAATGAAATTTTGAGAAAAATTAAATAAGGATGAAGATAATATTTGGATTAAAAAAATTAGAATGCTTTTTCTGCTCATAAAAGGATTTTTCCATATTTTCTATATTGAACAGCAGCACAGAGAGTAAAGCATCCGTTTATGACTGTTACTGGTTTCAAGAGTCTACTGTTGCCAAAATTTTTCAACTTTTAATTTGAATTCATATCATTCAGTTAATACCTTTGACCCACCACTCTGTCAGGAATTATGATAGAATCTGGGCCAATATTCTCAAAATATCTGAAATCAAACTGTTGTATATCCAGCACTTGGAAGAGTGTCTGAACCATGGTAGATGCTTAATAAATATTTTTGAATGAAGTAAAGAATAAAGAGTGGAACCAAGCATTTAAAGGAATACCCAGTCAATTCCTTAAAGGCAGCATATTAAAAAGAAATAGTCCTAAAACTATTGTTTCTTCTTGAGTACAGACATACCGGAGCAAGATGCTGCTGTACCGTCTGGCAGGATAAATAGCCCTCATCACCAGCACATTTTACAGTTAGGCCATTCCCAAGAGATGTCACGCAGATACCTCACTTCCAGTGTCTACATAAATCCGCAAATTCTGATGACAGATTCCTAAGCAGGAACTACATTTCTGCTTCTGTGTCAAGGCAGTTGCTTATGTACCATTTCAAAATTGGAAGCTAACCTTTTCAAAATGTCAGTGCACTTATTTCACCATCTTTATAATTACCAGCAATTTACATTTATTCAGTAGCTTCACAGTTTGAGTACTGTGTAAAATTCTGTTATTCTTTGAGAACCTATGTTCCAAGGAAGATTCATCTATCCTGTGTTTAAGGTAGTTACAGACAACTGGCAAATATACCTGGACAAATGTTATAGTCTGTTTTTCAACATGCTTCTCACCTGGGGGTAGAAGAATTCTGTTATTTTTGTTGATAAGTGAGTCTTTCAAAATGACTGTCTACCCATAAGTTAATTGCAAACATATGGAGAGTTGACTTTGATTGAAGCTGGTGTGTATGTCTTCCTAAGTTTGTATTCTTACGGTGGAAGCCCCCTGCCAAGATTGTTGGAAGATATTTAGAGGAAAGTATTTATAAAACTTTTTGAACATGGTCATGTAATTCAATGTCTCCTGAATTATGCTAGCTTGGACATTTGACTCATAGTTGTATAAATGTTGGAAAGTTAAATTATCTCAGGTTGTTCAGGCAAACAGTCATTAAATAAGATGTTAACAGCTTAAAACAGAAATATCTGCTTCCCAAAGTGTTCAGTTTTATAGAAACTAAGTACCACAAGTCTTTATATCTTTAAAAGGACTAAAATAAATAATATAAAGATCATCCTTGACATATATTCAAAAATTTTAGGATTGCCGGGAGCCGGCAAGAGACATTCCACTCATGACAAAAGTCATGAGGAAGGAGGCTCGGCATACGCAAAGGTGGGATCGAGCCTCAGGAGTCCCCCCGGATATTCTCGAGCATCTACCCCCCAAAAACCAGAGTCTGCCTACTTTATTGCTTTGTGCTCTCACCTCTGACTTTACTGGGGGCTGTCCCCCACCACCATCTCTCTCTCTCTGTCAAAGAGTTAACTTACAGCTCCAATTAATAAAGTTCCTGGGCAATTAGGAGTGTTTAAATCCAAACTCCTCAGATGGCTCTCTAACTTGCCTGAAAAGTTTACCCGGACTCCTACAGCTATGCATACAATTGTTTACAGTCTCCCAGCCTCGAGAGGCACGGGAAGCTTAAGATATTCAAATAGCTTAGAGCCTCTCAGAGAGTTAGAAACTGTCAGAATAAAACTAGTAAAAGATTTCATTGATGAGCCAATGCTTGTTGCCAAGTTTTCACATCCCCTGAATTGTATCCTTGAATATGTATTAATTAATAGTTGGTATGTAGAAAAAATAAGTAGTGGCCTTGGTGTTAGTAACTTTAGACCCTTAAAGTAATAAATTCTTTCCTTTGTTGTAAACCCATTACACATCCGCCCTATAGGAATGCAATTTTATCTTCGGAAGATGGTGCCAAACCTTAAAATAATTACTCTTAGGGAAAATAAGTCTTTGTTGATAAGTCCTTGTCAAGAGTCATAAAATGTTAATAGGCCTTCTGGCCAGAAGATGATGTAAATCACCTAAACCATTTGCATACGATAAATTTGCAGGAAAGAAACCCTGGTTTTTGATAAGGATCAAAAACTGCTGACTTTGCATCCCCTATTATCCTCTATGTGTAACTTAGGGTATAAAAGCCTCTGTTGAAAATAAAGCTACGGGCCTTGCTCACCAATGCTTGGTCTCCCCATGTCATTCTTTCTTTTCACATTCTGGCTGAAGTCTCCATCTGGAGCGTGGATATCCTCTGCAACCATTTATTTGCCTGGGCTTCTAAGATAGGATATTTTCTAAGATCAGAATTTCAGTTATATTCTTTTTATTATGCCCATTGAGAGAAAGCCTGGACGTTTTTGTTACCTTGATTTGAGGATCAAGTTTGTTGGGTAGTGTGGGAAGAGCCATGTACTTCTTTCTGCCTTAACTCAAAACTCTATTAGGTTAGATTCAGAATAAACAGATCTCATAGCCAAATTGGTTTATTTTTACGCTCTGCATTTGCTCACCCCAAAATACCGTTTTTTTGGTCCTAAGGGAGGTGCAAATTGGAGCTAAAAAGCAAAGCAATATGTCTGCCAATCTTGAGTGTCCTCTTATTTCCAAAGTCAGTGATAGCACAGCCCTTGGCTTTATCAGACTGGTTACTCCAGCTCCAACAGAGGAAAAACAGTCATGATATCAAAATAACTATGCTATGAGAGAGTCTTTTCTATAACCTGCCATATACACTTTAAAGATAGTGAAGGCATCAGTTTTACAGAACTTTTATAAAACTGACATAGTTATTTAGTAGAGAGAGCTTATCTCTTATCTCTTTCCCCTTGGATTTTGATGTGCCAATTAAAACAATAAAAAGTAACTACTTAGGTTGATCATACATTTTATTAAGGAAGTCTAAAAAATATATAATCATTTTCACTTTTCCAGGAAGAATAACATACAGAAGATGTCCTTTAACCATTCTGAAAGCTAATTAAAAAAAGAGGAATAATTCAGTTATTTGCATATTTTGCATAATCTGAAGAAAGAAAATTGATATTATTATACTCTGCCTATGAGAATATCAGTCTGGTTCCTAACAGCAGATTTTGCTATAAGTTTAATCATGTCACATCCTCATATTTCCAGGGGATCTGCAATTAGTAATATCTAATTGCAGTCCATGGGATCACAAAGAGTTGGATGCAACTGAGCAACTGAACTGAAGCTACCTTTAAAACATGGTTTTCTTATATACCTTAAAACTGACATAAGATTGGAACCTACTTTTAGTGTTAGATCTATTCATTTTATAAATTGATAAAGTGGCATACAAGGAAAAAAGTATTTCATCTCATAGAGAAAATTGCAACATATATCAATTTTTGTCTGATTGTCAGAAGATAACTGCATTCCCTGTGGCCTCTGTTAAACACAGAGGAATTTGGCGTGTTGGCTGATGGCTGTTTTCCAATCACAACTCCTTAAAAAGGTACAGAACAAGACTTGGATTTTACTTGATTTGTTTTTGCTGTTTCAAAAGGGAATACATGAATAGTAATATTTCTCTGTAAAAGTAATATAAGGTTGCATAAAAGCCAGTGCATTTGAGTTAGAGAGCCCCATGGGTGATTTCCTATAATATATACATCTGTATATTTATCTGTGAAATAAATGGCATTTCCTAGCAACTACCAAGTTCAATTTAGGCTCACCATGAAAATCTGAAACTTGAAGAAAAACACAAGGTCACTTTTCAGTTGATCTTCACTAAAATATTCCATTTTCATTTTAATGTATATCAAGAAATATCATATACATGATTTTTAACATAAAAATTCCTCCTTCAGAAGAGACATAAAGAAACGAGTTGGAAAGTTTGCTATTCTTGTTGTCGCCTCATCACCAGGTGTCTTATTGAGTTGGTATTTGAGGACATGATGTATTCCTCGTGTGCACTAAAAATGCTCTGGCAGCCTGGCTTTCACCTTAGTGGGGACTATGGGGGTCATGCCCTTTAACAGTTAATGTATCATTAATGCTCAATGATAACGGCATGCCCAGAGCTGAAAAATCACTGGAAAAATACAAATATCCAAAATTGTTTTACCTATAATAGGACATTGTCTCAAAAGAAATCCATACCAGTAAACATTTATATCATTTTCTCATTAGGCTTCAAGTCTAGGTTATGACTAGATTCATTGTCTCATAAATGATGTTATTGGCTAATAGTCAAATAAAATGCTTGAAAACTTGTAAGACATTCAGAAAAAAAACTCCAATAATTACATGGTACCAAATTTATTATAAGAATAGTGTCAAAAAGGAGCGGAGCCTAATTTTCTATTGGAAAATTATTCTGATCTCCAGTTTGAACTTTGGGCTCAAATTTTTAAATGACTCTTCTTGTTTTGGGTGTACCTCACACATGCCCAGCTGAGTAAAGAATGTAAGTACCCAAAACAGAGCGCCCTATAACACAGAGAGTCTCTCAGGCACAGAGGAATGAATGATTTCAGGTACATTGTGCCACAAACTCTATTGACTGTATTTCCTCACACAGGGAATTAAATTTGAAAGAGGTGAAGAGTAATGGTGAAAGCTGGAGAAAGCTATGAAAAATTGTTCTGTGTTTTCAATTTCATCTCGTTCTCCATTCTTGGACTTTAAAGTGATTTATCCATGTGTAAAAAAAAAAACAAAAACAAAAAACCTCAGATTCACATTTCCTGATGCCCAGTTGAATTTTAGGGACTGCTTTTCCAAATTCCAACCATCAAAAACAGATCAGACCAAAAAATCAGACGAAAATCAAATAAATATTTGTTATTAAAAGTGCATAACATAAAAATTATATATTTTGGTAATCTTAGAATCTCTAGATTATAAAATATAGTATTTTATTATTTTAAAAACTTCATATTACAATTTACCTGGGGGGCACTTTGTTAAGCAACTTTCAAATAAGTAATACAGCATTGTTAATTATAGTCAGCACTCTAGTTAAATAACTAAATAATGAGGAAACTTAAAAGATATTGTGGTAGGGACACATCATTTATATGGTCATGGTATGTTCCTCTTGCTTTGCTTCTGCTGTAGTTATGCAACAGTAAATCAAACAGGAGGCTTCATGCTATCATCACAATTTGCTTTAATTGTGATGACATTGCTTGACATTGGTGTTTAAGTCATTGTTTATCAGTGAAGACACGAGGTGTAGTCTGGTATGGTAAACATTGATTGCTCTCAGGGGAAAAAATAACTGTCAGTGAAGTTGAATCGAGCAGTGGGAACTCAGAAAGGACAAAGATTCTCTGGCAATAATGCAGAATAAAATAGAGAATAACCAAAGCAAAGCCAAAATGAGCAGCTGTTATATCTATGTGAATACATAAACATTTATAATTGTACATAGTACCCCATTAGGGGAATAGTTTTATTTATGTCTATGAAATATAGTTATAAAATGACACTTTTATGAAAAGGCATTTCATAAGAGAATGCAAAAGGTTTTTTTTCTAATAATCAGTTGCATTCTTTTTGAACAACATTCCAAGTATCAAATACCACTGTGTTGTTTCAGTCATGGCATACACTTACACTTAAGCCTCAAGGCACAGTGAAAGTGCTGGATGGTTTAATCAAGTAGACAGTATTACAGCATATTTCTAAGCATCGTTTCCCTTTAAAATTTCTTATTCTTGCACAGATCCCTACTGTGGTGTTGATCTGACTCTTATCTATCTCTGAAAAACCCAGTGATTTTCCCAGAATGATCTTATTTAGGTTGACACTTTTTGGAGGCTGATTCTGTTCTCAGCATGATGTTGTCAGGAATGTCTACACAAGCGAGTCTAGTATGACCTTCTCTGTCAGTGTTTTTTTTTGTTGTTGTTTTGTTTTTTTAACATTAACTTTACCTGTTTGATCAAAATAAAAATTAATTTATGTTTTCAATTCCTAAGCTTCTGTTAATTAGCAGCCTACTTAGCTCTAGTAATGACGGCTATACATTCTTATTTCAAAGTCTCATGTAAGCCTAAGGAACTGCAAAAGAAGAAACCATTACTATTTGATGATAATCATTTTTAACCTGAGTGGTATATTTGTGATATTCTTCCCATTAATGGAAAATTGTTTTTGAAGGTTTAAATACTTTTAGGATTGATATAGTAAATCAGAATTATATTGGTATACTTCTAAAATGTATAAAGATTTTATGAAAAACATACATTGGAACTAATCTTATGGAACTGAATTGGAACTAAAACCACTTCAGTCGTCATATACTGGTTGAATGGTAATTCTAGTTTGAGCATTACTCAGCATTTGATTGTAATGTCTATAGATTTGATGAGATGAAAGTACAGTACTTTCTATTTACTAAACTTTCAATGATATTTGCAAGATTTTACAATGTATATATCATAATAAAATTAATGAGGAGAATGAAAAATAGAAGAGTTTTTTAAAAAGGCAATATTTGAAATTATGTGGTTATTCTAACACTTTATTCCATGCAGTTTTATGGGTATCAGCATGCAGGTTGTAATTACATATCCTTAAAATCAAGTGTGACATGAAATGATTGCCACACAAGGTAATTTCTTGTCATAACGAAGATTGAAAAAAGAACATATTACCCATGAAGTTTATAGAGAGTAGTCCCAAAACAGGATCCAAATACGTATAAAGAGCACAATGAATTCATTAGCAGTTGTCAAAAAGTGGTGTGAGTTTTATTCAAATTCATTTTTCTTTGTTGCATAATGTATTATCAAGCAATTAATCAAGAAACAAACTGCTTTTAGTAATTGATACTATGTTAATTTCAGTTTATGCTGGTGTGTCAGTTAATTCTAGGTCTTAGTAATTTTAGCAATGGATGATGGTACTTTACAGTTACTTCAGACTGTAAGTGGTTGATTTAGTGTAATAAAATGACTATGCACTAAGAATCAAGGTAAAGGCATTGGCTTGTACTGTTGTTACCTGGAAGATTCACTAATACCCAGCATAGTAAAAATATCTATATCTTCTTGTCTTAAAAACATTTGACTTTTGCAGAAAAGTGATATTAGAAGACAAAGACAATTTCTAGAACTCAATTTCAACCTTTTTTTTGGCCAGAATTACATTTTATTTTAAAAGCAGAAGGAAAAAAGTATTATAGGAAGGTGTGAAAATACAATGGATTAACATGAGAATCGCTTTACAAACTTCTGCTTCACTTTGACTGGGAGATCAGTGCTGTGCTGGCTTAACTACAGGTTCCAGTTTTCCCTCTAACTTGTATTAGGTGACTCATTCATTAGGTGGCTTGTATTTGTTGAATAATAATATAAAAATAAAGAATATTTTAAAAGCAGAATAACTTGTTAAAGAATCTACATCCTTAATATGTTAACTCTGTGCCGATTCCTTGGTGAATCTTTAAATTTCCAAACACCATATTATAATATAATTCTTTTTCTCTAAAGACCTCACAATATAAAATATGGGATTTTTTACCTTTACAAATAACTGAATTGATATAGCTATTGCCTTCACTATACCACCCTGATCTAACCATTTTCTCCTGGTTAGACAGCCACAAGTTTTGTCCTAACCCTTGTAAACTGTTACCACCAATATATCAATGACATTACAGGTTTTTGGTTTTGGTCACCTTATTATAAGCCTTACATATTGTGTCCCAGATGGCTATATACAGCTATTCTCTGTAGCTTTGTTCCCTCTCTTCAAAACTGTGAGCTAATTCCTAAAATGGTTGTAACTAATTAAAACTTTGATTCCTTTCAGGTTTGCCTTTAGTCTCAAGGTTTATGTTTGTGTTGTTCCTGCAAACAACTAATTGCATTAGGATCAGATTACATATGAATACCTTACTAGGGCCAAGTGATCTTTCAAGTCATTAGGAACAGAACTGTTTGCCAAATAGAACTCTTTCCCGGTCAAAAGCATTCAATCCTTTAGATTCATTAGATCCTTTCTACCACCTGTAGGTTATTATTCATTATTTTTCTGGATACAGATCCATTGCAATCTGCCCAAACTTCATCTGCAACCTTATATTTTCTTTCATATAAATTTTTACTCATAGTCTTTTGTTCTTTAAGTAGTATCCAAACACTTTCTCCTTTGAAGCATAACGAAACCAGCCATCCTCTGTAAATGATAAGTTCTTTTTCAATCTAGTTCTCCTAATGCTACTTAAGTTATGTTGCCTAGTTTTCACTTATATGTATCTGCATATTAATTGATATTTGAATGTCCCTGAAAGCAGGAAAAGGGAAACGAGCCAATGAAAAGGGACTTAGTCAAAACCATTAGTTGGTGGTCAGAAGTGGAATCAGGGTCAGAATCAGTAATATTTATGTCCTAACTCCCTAGATCTTGAAGCCAAGTATCTACTTTCATTCTTTGGGTTAACAGTAAGCCAGTGTGTCTTAAACATTTATTCTACATAAAAATCCAGTCCTCCAAATAAGAGGCCTTGTTTAAAATGTAGACTCTGTTCCATCTTCAGAGATTACTGTCTGGGAATCTGTATATTTAATGTCACTTCAGGTACTCTAGCTTGAGAGGTACACTCAAGGTTGCTTGATATGTATTGGAAGAATTGCGACTCAAAAACAAAAGAAGCAACTTGAAGTTTAATGTACATGAAGCGTTCAAAGGAAAATGAACATATTATTTGTATATGTGTGCATGTATACATTTTGACTGCTCCTTTTGGTGCATGCTGAGTCAGTTTGCTTATCTCATTTTCCCTTATAAATTATATTTTCCTTAGAGGATATTACCTAAACTCTAAAAATGTATCTCGTAATATCATGAAATGTGTTATGTACACAGTGGGCTTTGAATCCTGTGATTATACTAATGACTTTCATGTTTTGCTGAGTAACTCTTATGTATCAGACTTATTCAATGTACCTAAATATTTTCTCTAATTGACACAAGAACCATGTGAGATAAGTCATATAAATGCACTCCATTTTATAGATAAAGATATTGGAGTCCTTAGAAGTTCATGAATGTATCTCAAGTAAGCATATTTAGAAAGTGACTGAATCATAATTCAAATCTGACTCCTAATTTTCTCCGTACAGTCATTAGTTGCTTTTGCTCATTACTTCCCCTTGAGTGAGAGTGGCCCCTGTAACTGTAACCAATGGGGTGCACTGATTATGGATAGATGATTACATAAGACGGTGGTGCCTGTATTACTGGAGTTTCTGTTGTTGCTTTTGTAAAAGCTACTTTCTGCACAACTGCACAGAAATGAGTTCTGCCAAGAATCTGAGGAAATTTTAAAGTAGATTCCTCCCCAGTCCAGCCTCCGATGAGAACCCAGCCCTGGCAAGCTCCTTAACTGCAGCCTTGTAAACCTTCAACAGAAGACCCATTTAAGCCATGCATGATCTCTTGACCCACAGAAACTGTGAGGTAATAAGTGTGTGTCTGTTTAAATCCATTAAGTTTGTGGTAGTTTGTAGCAGCCATGGAAAATGAATACAGGTTTTTTTTTTTTTTATTGTTTGAATCTAATGATGGATTATCTAACTAAATATGGAGGTTTTCTGTTGCTTTATATACTGAGAAAGAAGTTTTTTCCTAAGCCCTAAAATAATTATCTGAGTTAATATTTCTGTGTTTTATTTGGCTACCACTGGGTATTGTAAGGAATTAATTCTTTTGGTAATTTTGCTCTTTTGACTCCCTATAAATCCCTTATTAATTGAATGGGATAAACATAGCTCTATGCCTCAGTGAGCCTATTTTACATTAGAAAGTTATTATATATTTCTGTGAAGTGATTTTTTAAAATGATTTTTAAAATATCTAGTAAAGGAACTAAAAAGCCTCTTGTTGAAGTGAAAGAGGAGAGTGAAAAAGTTGGCTTAAAGCTCAACATTCAGAAAACTAAGATCATGGCATCTGGTCCCATCACTTCATGGGAAATAGATGGGGAAACAGTGGAAACAGTGGCTGACTTTATTTTCTGGGGCTCCAAAATTACTGCAGATGGTGATTGCAGCCATGAAATTAAAAGACGCTTACTCCTTGGAAGAAAAGTCATGACCAACCTAGATAGCATATTCAAAAGCAGAGACATTACTTTGCCAACAAAGGTCTGTCTAGTCAAGGCTATGGTTTTTCCAGTGGTCATGTATGGATGTGAGAGTTGGACTGTGAAGAAAGCTGAACACCGAAGAATTGATACTTTTGAACTGTGGTGTTGGAGAAGACTCTTGAGAGTCCCTTGGACTTCAAGGACATCCAACCAGTCCATTCTAAAGGAGATCAGTCCTGGGTGTTCATTGGAAGGACTGATGCTGAGGCTGAAACTCCAGTACTTTGGCCACCTCATGTGAAGAGTTGACTCATTGGAAAAGACCCTGATGCTGGGAGGGATTGGGGGCAGGAGGAGAAGGGGACGACAGAGGATGAGATGGCTGGATGGCATCACCAACTTGAAGGACATGAGTTTGAGTAAACTCACATCAGGGAGGCCTGGTGTGCTGTGATTCATGGGGTCGCAAAGAGTCAGACACGACTGAGCGACTGAACTGAACTGAAAGGTGTTTATATTACATTTTTTTTCTATTATCTAAGCTGACAAACATTTCCTCATGTTCATTTAACTAGAACTCAGGAGAGCTCTTGTTTATATGGCACTCAGTTTTATGATTTTACTTTTAAAATGACTGAGAGGGAAGAGGCTGCCACCAGTGATGCTCCTGACCTTTTTCAACCTTTCTCATGACCTCAAACATTTCTCCCAATGCATTCTCCCCAAAATTCTCCCAGTAGAATATGGTATTTAATAACCCAATAAATTGTAGGTAGAACATGCATGCATTTGCTATATGTAAGCACTACAAACTCTCACCTACTCAATTCTGAGGAAAAGCTGGCTGCCTGGTTTAGTTCTTCAGTCATGTCCAGCTCTTTGCAACCCCATGGATTGTAGCCCACCTGGCTCTTCTGTCCATAGGGATTCTCCAGGCAAGAATCCTGGAGTGGGTTGCCATGCCCTCCTGTGGGGGATTTTCCCAACCTGGGGATAGAACCCAGGTCTCTCACATTGCAGGTGTATTCTTTACCATCTGAGCCACCAGGGAAGCCCTTGAGGAAAAGACTGCTGACTAAATTTAAGAAAAAATTAAACTGCCTAACACAGTAAGATAAACACAGTGATCCTTTAGTATGGTTTTCTTTCCCCACCATCAATCATTTTTTGTTTCTGTTTTTGTTTTTATATGCCCTCTTATATAACCTCTAAGTCCTAGACTTCACAATTATAAAATGACAACATTTATCCCCTACCACTCTCATGGGCAAAATGGAATACTGATATACTAAGCATTTTAATATAAAGACTGCAATATATTACAGTCGAAGAAAACAAACGAGAGTGTTTTGTCACTTTAAGAGTGAGAAGATCTTCTTAAGAATGTATGCTCAGAAAACATGCAAGAGATTTACTTGTTTGACTATTTATTTAAAAAAAGCAGAGGATTAACAAAGTCTGTAGACAAAGGGAATCCATATGGCAAAAGATTAATGTCTTTTAAAACAAAGTTCTATAAATTTGTTGTTAAATATTAGCATAGAAATGAAATGTAAATAGATAATTCACAGAAGAGAAAAAGCATGTGAGTAATAAATATATAAATACATGATCAACCTCAGTGGTTGGGAAAATGCAAATTAAAGCAAAAATGGAATATCATTATTTTATCTGTGAGATTAGGAAACTTAAAATATTTGAAAATATAAATACTGAGATACTTGTTGGTCAGAATAAATTGCTCTAACCTTTTGGGAAGACAACCTGGTAATATTTATTAGTATTTAAATTTCTTATTCTTTGACCAACATTTGAGAAATTGCATCTATAGGTTTATTAGTATATAAAATTGTATGTACATGGCTGTATTTGCTATTGTCTTAATGCCTGCTGATCCTTTCCAGATAAAAATAGGCATTCATCCTTTGGTTGTGATGATCTATTGGTAGTGTGAGAAAATGGTTGAATCTTGGGATGCAGATGGAGAGTCCAAGCAGGGATTTATTTGGGTGTAAAGTTTTACGGTTGTATAAGATATCTCTTTCAAGTCATACATGTAGCTATTTTGTTTGTTTATTTGTTTTCTCTTCAGGGAATGGAGATATATTCTAGTATGAGCTTTCTGTTTTACCTAGCATAGCTCTAAGTTTTTAAAGACATGTCCAGCTTGGGTAAAGGATCCCGGTAGTTGCCTTTGTAAACAGCAGAGTTATTTTCAAATCGTTGGTTCTTTCTTTCTGTACTCTTCTGTCTGTTATCTACATTACATCTTTAGTCTTGCAGAAGAGATCTTATAGGCCATAATCTCTGATTATAGTTCCAATAAAACCATAAATTTATATTAAAACTATGAATAAAAATGTAGTTATTTAAGAAAAATCTTATTAATGATGCCCATTAACATTTCTTCCATTCAGTCCTGTCTTAGAATTCCCATTAAATAAAATGAGAAATGGCAAATAAAGTTTATAATTTGGAGAAAATAATGCAAAACTGTCATTATCTGAATGTGACATAATTGTATATGGAAAAGTTTTAAAAACTCTACAGCAAAACTATAGGAATTACTGTTAATGATTCAAATTTGCTGGATACAGAGATATATAAAACTCAATTGTATTCTTATATAGACATAATAAAATATAGAAAGTGAGAAAATTGTATGTCCTTGTCATAGCATCAGAATATTTAACATACCTAAAATGAAGCCATTTAAACATATAAAACACTTAAACTGAAAATTAGAAAACATTTTTGAGAAGTAAATATAGGAAAGTATCCTTATGACCTTGGGATAGAATGAGATTTCTTAAATGGGACAGAAAATCAGTAACCATGGAAGGAAAAAAATCATAAACTAATTGAAAATTCAAAACTTAAGCTTATTAGAAGATATTGTTTAAAGAGTGGAAAGGCAAGCCATGGAGTAAAAGAAGATATTTGCAATACATAGATCCAGTGAAGAAAGTTTTTGTATCCAATGAAGAGAATACAAATTACTCATACATGTCATTAAAAAAAGGAAGACAACCTAATAGAAAAAAGATTTAAATAGTGTATAAGATGAAATAGGAAGTATACATGAGGCATACACTGAAGTATGGTGGCTATCTCAAGGAAAAACCCTGGAGTGATTCAGTTCTGAGCTGAACTAGCCAATTTTTCTATTTTTTCATTAAACACCATTTTCATTTCAGAAATGGCTAACAGACAAAGTACAGTTATTCTAATTCAGATATTTGGTATAAATTTTCTTAAATAAAAGTATTTAATAAAAAATGTAAATTTTCAAAGAAAAACAATAATTTTGGGAAATTTGCATCTTCCACTGTAAGCTTGGAAAATTACAATACTTGAGATTTTCTGATGAGATATTATCAAATATAGTATAATATATGTGCCCAAATTTGAAATATCTGCCTAACTCAATGAACAAATATTTTACAAATGACCAATGGAAGAGGTAACAAAATCTTGCAAGGGCAAAAACTCATTAAATGAAAGATAAATTAAGATATTTTAATGTAACAGTGCAAAAAGTGCATTGACATGTTTTCAGATTGCACATTACAACAAAGTTTGTGAAACCATTTACTGAGTTTGGACATATTATTATGAAAGATTATTCACCATTATATGAAAGGGTTTTACATTTTCTAGCAATATGTATGTGTGTGAGGACATTATCTTCATGAACTTCAACCAACCATGTTGCAGCTGACTGAAAGCAGATGAAAGAATCTGCTCATCAAGCAAGACATTAATGAAACTTGTAAAAGTATACAAGCACTCTTGGGAATTCCCTGGCAGTTCAGTGATTAGAACTCCAGCTCTCACTGCTGAGGGTTTGGGTGCGCAGCCAAAAAAAAAAAAAAAAAAGACCACTAAAAAATAAATAAATAAAATAAAACTGTCAGACTAGTGTATTCTCCTTGGTTCTGTCTCGTCACACAAAGATTTGGAGTGACGGACATTAAAGCCCTTGGCGCGTCACAGCTCTCGGGTCTTGGACACACCACGTTATAGCTCTTAGACAAATCAGTGTTACAGGTCTGTTTTATTTAGAAGATAGCAGGAGAATCCATCCTTGAAGCGTGAGGGCATGCCAACCCAAAGACGCAAAGAGAAGAGAGTGGAGGAGTGAGCCAGCGTGAGGGAGAGAAAGACGGAGAGGGAGAGAGAGCGAAAAAGCGCACACACGCGGGGGAGAGAAAGTGCTTTAGCTCCTCCTTTTATATGTTTTTTTTCCTCCCCCTGGGCCTGCGCTATGCAAATTGGGCTTAGCCAGGAGTGCTGTTTGTTCTACCTGAGGTCTTCACTCTGGTCCTCGGACCTTCTTTTGACCTTCCTTTGTTCTATTTTCGTGGACTTTTCCCTTCCTTGTCTTTTAGCCACCGCCATTTTGGACTCCTTTTTCCTATTCTAACTACCTAATAAAACCATCTTGACTAGCTAGTAGCAATGGCATTATTATTGATATTTTAATAATATCAATATTTTAAATAATAATATAAAATATTTTAAAATGTTTTATTTTCAGATATAGTTAACCCATACAGACAAAAGTTCTTTAGAGTACTTGCTGAATTTTAAAATCTTAAAATCCTGAGACCAAAAGTTTTGAGAACCATTGCTGCAGAACTGTGAAATTAAGATAAAGATGCTGAGAGGTGTGCCATGAAATTCTGAGAGTAGAAGGCAACAGAAAAAAACTCTAGTTCTAAAATTGTAAAGACTAGAGTTCTGGTGGGCCTCCAGACCTGGTTCGCTTTTTGAATGACAGCATAGACTTCCATGAATGACTATTCAGTGCAGAGATGTTTTCCTGTGTTTCACAAACAGTGATAAAAATAATGATCATTTATTGAAAGCAATCATTAACAGCCATGAACATTAAATGATGTTATTTTCTTCCTTGACTCTCTTCAATCCCTCCTTGTTTGGTATTTAATCTTGACACAATGGCTTCTCTGTGATCTCATCTCTTAATCTGTTCATTTGTATCTTCCTGCAATGCCCTTTTCCATATTTTCATCCATTTGTTTCTATTATTCAAATAATTTTTTTAATTACTTTATCACGTCTTTTTATATGCCTTTCTTTCTGCTTGAAATTCTGTTTACTGCATTTAAAAAAAAAATTATCGCCCTTTCTTTACACTGACTTAACTAAAGCATCTCTTCTTTTTGAAGTCTCCTTATGTGGAGTTTGACTTTCCTTTCTCTATTATCTTTACACATCACATATTCCTCCAAACAAGCAATGGCCTCAATAAATCCAGTTTATCTTTATCCCTGGAATTTAAGAACCTCATCCACAGAAGTAGTTCTTTTGATGTTAGTATCCCTATTATCTAGCATATTCCCTGGAGCATGTTAGGAATAAACATAAATGAATAAACCAATTGTGGTGGATACAAGAAAGGACATATTTAAACTTTGGGATTTTTATTGTGCAGAAGGATCTACAAGGGAAAGATGTAAGAGTAGGAACAGGAAGTATAAATTGAATGTTGTCACCTGTCTACACTTACTCAACAACACGTAGTGAAATTGGGGATAATGAAATATCTGATTTAACAGAGAGATCCTGCTGTCAAGTTAAGATAACAGAGCAAATTGAATAAAGGAGGCAAAATTGGCATGCTATTGAGAAACTGTTCCTTCTGAATTACAAGGTCGGTTAAGTCTACAGAAAGCAATACTTAGGTCACCACATTTTCTTCACTAGAAATAAATTTATTTGGAATCTTTCCTAGAGAATTTTATTTATAAGTACTCATGGAAATGAGTTGTGTATCTGAAATGTTTAGATATAAGTTAATATTTATAATACTTCTGTGATTTTTGGGTGTGTTTTTTTTTTGGCCAGTTTTTTTTTTTTTCTCACTGAGTTTCCTCCATGCCATTCTTGATGTTAAATATTTTCTGTTATAGTTCTCTCTTCTTTGTCATGTCTCCAGCTTGTTTCTATATAATACCCTTGGAAACCTCCAGATTTCATTGTTTGATAGGTAACTGATATAGAAATAGTAATTTTCATCTCTCACATAAAGGGTTAAAATAACCTTCTAGGTAATCTCCCTTTATTTTCCTCTTGCCCACTTTGGAAAATTGTATTATTATTCAAAATATTTGTGTGACTTGAGGTTTTTCTCCTCTCAGTGAAAGGATTATATATTTCTTGTCTTCTGATATCAGATTTGACCCCATGACTTGCAGTGGTCAATGAGATGGGTTTGGAAGTAATCTAGAGAGTGCACTTGTGAGCAGGAGCTTTGAGAGATGGATCTTGGTCAGCCTGTCTCTCTTTTGCCTTTGCTATGTGGCTGGCATTGTCCCAGATAGCAACTATTCTGTCAGCCTGATCCCAGAGAGAAGGCAATGTTGGAGCAGAGCCACAGTTTAGCCCAATGGCTATGTGATGTGAGTGAGAAAGAAACTTTTCATTTTCGTTGGTTTTTTAAGCCTCTGAAATTTTAGGGTTGCATGCTACCACAGTACTGAATTTAGTCTACAATGATCCAGGGTCCCTCGCTATACCCTGTCTTTCTCAACAGATTAGGCTGAGTGATCTTTTCAAAACTGTAAATCAGCTCATGTGATCTATCTCATTTCACGAATAAAATGTCAAAGTGTTCCAATGACTGAAGAGATGCTGCCTGATGTGACACCTCACTCGCACCCTAGCTTTATGAACATAGCATCTCATATTCCCCTCTCAGTCACTGAGCTTCAAGCCACCAGGCATTTTTGCTCTTACTTGAGTGAGCTCCAACTTTAGGAATTTTGCATCAACTGTCACTTCTTCCATTTGCCTCATTCCCTCACCTGCTTCCAGTCTTGCCCAGATATTACTTTCTCAATGAGTCTACCTTGACCATCCTATTTAACATTGCAATCTGTTGACCAAACCCTCCCCTGTGACTTGCACATTCTGTATCCTCTTTAGACCTGACTTATGTTTTCCTTTTTCTCTATTACATCTCACAAGTTTGAACACACTCTACAATATGTAATTGTTTACATTTAGTATTTATTGTCTGTTATCACTCAGCAGAATGTATGTTTTGTGAAGTCAGGAATCTTGGTCTGTCTTGTTCATACAGTAATAAAATAGAGTTGAAGTTGAGCCTGAAGCTCAGAAGAACTATTTGGTGCAGAAACAAAAGTTCTAGCTATTCATGACTTTTTCACTTTTATCTCAACTGACCTATGAAGTCCTCATCAATGTATTTTTATTAAGATCTGTTTGCTGGACAAGAGATTGCACGTAAGATTAGACTATATGGCACACATGTAGCATTCAGTGGTTTGAAATCTGCTGTTATGACAAGAACCCTAGAAAAAGTGTCAGATAAGTAAAACTGCCATTTGACATTTCCCTTTCTTTTCTAAACTCATTTTTATTTGAATAAATGAGGGAAAAATTAGAATTTACTCAGGTGTTCAAATATAGGTAACCTATTTTATTTCTTTATTTCACACATACCAAATTGCTGTTCTTTCCTGTCTCTAACCCCAAAGTCGGCAAAATGAGTCAAGGAGAAAGGGGAGGAGAATAAAGTGGGGAAATAGTGAAAATCCAATCGTGGCCTCTCTCAGATTAAAGATTTCTCAGCCTGAGACAGGCTCAAGCAGAGGGAGCAAGAGAGCTTAAAAGTGTAAATGAAATACTAATGCCTTGATATTAGATCAGAATGGATTTTTACTACCAGAAAAATAATTTGGCAGAACTAGTTTTAAGGATGGAGAACTCAATGGCACCCCACTCCAGTACTCCTGCCTGGAAAATCCCAAGGACGGAAGAGCCTGGTAGGCTGCAGTCCATGGGGTCGCTAAGAGTCGGACACGACTGAGCGACTTCACTTTCACTTTTCACTTTCATGCATTGGAGAAGGAAATAGAACCCACTCCAGTGTTCTTGTTGGAGAATCCCAGGGACGGGGGAGCCTGGTGGGCTGCCGTCTCTGGGGTCGCACAGAGTCGGACATGACTGAAGTGACTTAGCAGCAGCAGCAGCAGTTTTAAGGATGGCGATAAAAAATGATCAAGTTGGTTTTTTTAATATCACTGATTTCAAATTATTCAATAATATTGTTGTTGGTCACTTGTGTCTAACTCTTCACGACCCCATGGACTGCAGCATGCCATGTTTCCCTGTCCTTTAACATCTCCTAGAGTTTACTCATGCTCATGCCCATTGAGCTGATGATGCCATCCAACTATCTCATCCTCTGTCATCCCCTTCTCCTCCTGCCTTCAATCCTTCCCAGCATCAGGGTCAGGCATTGAATCTTCCTTTTATAGTCTGTTTTAATACCAACTATATCCCATTTTAATGAATACCCTGTATAATTATAGGGCCATATTTTCTTAACTTTGTTTGATGTTTGATAATCCTATGTGAACTATTAGAAAGTATGTTTAAAATTTTCCTTTTTAGTTATGTTTTACCCATTTTATTGTTACTTTTGGAGAGTAATCTCTCAGTCAAGTTATTTAAAATCCTGGGACACGTCAAATGTTAGGCTTTCCCTCTGTTGCTAGATTTCACAGTATCAATTGCACAGTACTTCCCTATGACTTTAAGAGATCATTTTTTAATGATTAAGGAAATGTCTCTGAAAAAATAAAGTTCAAGTCAGAAAGACAAGTGTGCAATTATAGTGATTTCTCATGTGGAAGGAAAATGTTAGTTAGATCCACTTAGATCTTTCTGCAGTGGCACTTCCAGGCTGTGGGGAACTGGTCAAAGGGAAATAAAAATCCATAAAGCTAATATTTTTGCTTAAGATAAGCTAAGGAGTTCGTTCTCCAAGAATTTTTTTTTTTTTTTTTTTGGCTTAGAATCAGGGTCTCATCACAGTTAAACATTTTTTATTTTATTTAAAAAGTAGGCATATTCTTAAGATGGTTAATTTGTCAAGTACTTTATGAGACAAAGAAAGATTTTACATTCATTGCTTGGGTCTATTTCACAATCATCAGTTAAAGGATGGTTGTTTTGAAATGTACCTACATTCTAATGGGAACTCAGATGCTCTGCTTTTTGCTATACTTAACTGCTTTCTTTCTCTTGGAAAGGAAAGTGGTGACTCCCAGAGTCCTACATCTAGGGGGAAGGCTCACAAAATTTGGCTCTGTCAACCATGAAATTTGACTGCATCTGAAAGATTAAAGTATACTCTATTTTGGCTTATTCTGCCATCTATTCTCAGGCTGAAGGATAAAGCATGATTTGACTATTTCAAGTACCTTAGGCTCTTGCCTGATACAACATATTGAAGTGTGTTTGCTTTCCAAAATATCAACATAAAATCATCTGTTTATGTCTGCCTTTTTATGAAGTTAATTTAGTTGAATTTGCCCTTACTTGCTCAATCTTCCTTGAGGCATTTTTAGATTTTAGTTAGTTTAATATATAATTTGGGATTACTGTTTAACTCATTTTTTCTACATACAAATTACTCTCATGCACGATTTGACAGAAGTATTAAAGATAATATGTAAAATTCTAATGAGACAGTATGTTAACCCTCTGTGTTATTTAAAGTTACTTTAAGACAAAGAAATGTTAGCAAGCAATTTCAGAGGAATTTGAGGTGATTGCTGAGTTTTTCTAAATTTCTGAATGCATATCACAAAATAAGTTACCTATTCTGCTCAATATTTCTGGCCTGTGTTCAGCATACAATCATTTTGTCCCAGAGATTTGTTGAGGAATCAGGAAGTTCTGAAGCAATAAAGGAAAAGAATCAAAAGAGCAAAGATCTCAACAGAAGCACATAAGCACACACATTACTAAAGACCATGTGGCAAATTATATAGTTGACTCAAATAATTTGTTCTATCTTGCCTATAAGATTACACATCCTCCCCCATTAACTTTGCTCTACTCTATAATGGTAAAATAAATGACATTTATTTATTATATGGAAGAAAAAAAAGCACTTCTTAGATGAAAGTGTATGAGTTCATTTCTATAGGAAAAAAGTAGATAATCACGAGATATTTATATAGATAAATATTTCAAAATGCGTACTCTTAACACTGGGCCCCGATTACTTCAGAGATAGTGGAACTGGAGGTGAGAAGTTAAAAGACACAATTAAAAGACGCTTACTCCTTGGAAGGAAAGTTATGATCAACCTAGATAGCATATTCAAAAGCAGAGACATTACTTTGCCAACAAAGGTCCGTCTAGTCAAGGCTATGGTTTTTCCAATGGTCATGTATGGATTTGAGAGTTGGACTGTGAAGAAAGCTGAGCACCGAAGAATTGATGCTTTTGAACTGTGGTGTTGGATAAGACTCTTGAGAGTCCCTTGGACTGCAAGGACTGCAAGGAGATCCAAGCAGTCCATTCTGAAGGAGATCAGCCCTGGGATTTCTTTGGAAGGAATGATGCTAAAGCTGAAACTCCAGTACTTTGGCCACCTCATGTGAAGAGTTGACTCATTGGAAAAGACTCTGATACTGGGACGGATTGGGGGCAGGAGGAGAAGGGGACGACAGAGGATGAGATGGCTGGATGGCATCACTGACTCGATGGATGTGAGTCTGAGTGAACTCTGGGAGTTGGTGATGGATGGACAGGGAGGCCTGGCATGCTGAAATTCATGGGGTCACAAAGAGTCGGACACAACTGAGCGACTGAACTGACTGAACATTTTCTTTTTTATAAATTTGGACTATTTAATTTCTTGAAATAAAACTACCTTTCTTTCAGAATTAAAAATTCAATAAAATACAAGGACATACAAACAAAATGAGAATAAAATGAAATTTTTCATATTAAAACGACATTTGACGACTGACATGAACAGGATTGAGGGAGCAAATATACCCAAATACTGGCTCTGACTAATCACTTCTTCCCAAGCAGTTCCCAAGCAGAACATAGGAAAAAGTCTATCAGTTTTCTCTCCCTGTGAAAGAGAATTCTGATTTGTCTGATGTTGGCTTAGTATCTCCCACCTACTTCTCCAGGGAGATCCTAGTTTGCCAAAACATTTTATTTGATACTTTGTCAATTAAGAAAGAAAAGAAACAGAGTATAGATTAAGGATTAAAGACAGATTAGGGTGAAGTGTGTAGGTTTCCAGAGACTATATTTGATGTGAGAAGTATATGAGGAAAAAAGGAGGGAGGGTATTATTAAAAATCCTGCATTTACTTCAATATCAACTTCAAAATGTAGGAAATACACAAATAATTGAGTATTTAATTTAATCTTGAGTTAATTTAATCTTACTTTGGCTTTTAGACTTAAAAAATTTATTTTAATATTATAATAGTACTCTGAAAAGAGACCATTTGAATCTTGCCTCTAAAGTTTTAAAATAACATTTTTCTTAGATTTGTCTCTGGCATAAATCATAATGTAGACAACTTCTCTAATGTGTTGTTTTAGTCAGTTTGGGGTGACAGATCTGCCTAACAAACAGCTCAACAACCCCAGTGACTTACAGTGAGAGCCTTACAATGAACATGGGTCTGGGAGTTGACTGGGGTGGCTGTTTTTCAGTCTGCAAGTCAGTTTCATATCTGTTCCACATATCTTTCATTCTGAGATGTAGGCAAGATCTTCTGATGACAGATGACAGGAGCCCAAAACCGCAAGCCAAACACACCAGCCAGTTTAAAGCGTCTGATTAGATGCAGCACATACAGTATTCACTGGTCAAAGCAAATGAGGAAAAAAGTGAAGTTAAAATGAAAGTCTCTCAGTTGTGTCTGATTCTTTGCAACCCCATGGATTATACAGTCCATGGAATTCTCCAGGCCAGAATATTGGGAGAAGAGTAGCCTTTCCCTTCTCCAGGGGGTCTACCCAACCCAGGGATCGAACCCAGGTCTCCCACATTGCAGGTGGATTCTTTACCAGCTTAAGTACTAATTCTAATAAAAACTGCACTCTTTCTCCCAGACTTTCCCTCCTTAACATCAAAACCTTTGCTTGGCTCTTACCATTGTGAATTAAGGTAGCACAGGAAAAATGGACTAGAGAGAAATTGAGAGGAAGCCTGAGAAATCTAAGTCTTTCTCCATTTTGAAAGCAGATCTACCACTTAGCATTTCTGTCCCTTGGATAGAGAGATAGAAGAGAAACGTGTCCATGCAAAATCTAGTACCACATTGTGATTCTACCTACTATTTGAGTGTACTCCTTCCTGTCAGCTTAGTAGAAAATAATTCATAACAACTTCTTATGAAGAATAAAGAGGAAGAATCAGAAAGGAAATGGTCCTCAAACTTTTCTGTCTGTATAACAAGCTCACTGCAGTGAGCATCTGTCATTTTTAACATGCCCAGTACTGATGGCTCAGACTGTAAAGAATCTGCCTGAAATGTGAGAGACCTAGGTTTGATCCCCAGGTTGGGAAGATCCTCTGCAGGAGGGCATGGCAACACACTCCAGTTTTCTTGCCTGGAGAATTCCCATGGACAGAGGAGCCTGGCAGGCTACAGTCCATGGGCTAGCAAAGAATCAGACACAACTGAACAACTAAGCACAGTACTCATTTCCCTGTCTTCTGATAAAACCAATCTTTCCTCATGCATATTCTAATGTAATTTGAGTGAAGTTGCTTCAAACCCTATGGCCATGGGGCATAGGCTTGAGAAACTAAAGCATCAGGGGTTAATTTAAAGGTGAGCAGGTGATGCAATCTGAGTCCTAGAGAATGTATTTAGGACTTTTGTTGAAACTACTGGAAATAAAGTATTCCCCCACTGACATTGTGGTTAGGATGATGTATAAGCTAAAAAGTATAGGCAGCCATCTTTCCATCATGTGGAGGAGAGTTGAGAATTTTACCATGGTATAGCAATACAGAGAACATAATGGATAAGCCACAGTCCTTGTGATGTTCTTTTATTCTCTGTATCCAGACATGCTTGAAAATACCCTCTGTCCTTCAAGTTACATGCCTCAAGACATTCATAGTTTAGGCCAATTAGTTTTGTGTGATTTTTCTGTCATGTGCTACCAAGTGACTTCCTGGTTGTTAGTTTCTGCATTTTATGTAGTTCACATTAGTATCTAGAAAAACTTTGCAAAGGGTACACCTATAAAAAAAAGGGGTGGGGGAGGCTTTCCTGATAGTTCAATTGGTAAAGAATACACCTGCAATACAGGAGACACCATTTTGATTCCTGGGTTGGAAAGATCCACTGGAGAAGGGATAGGCTACCCACTCCAGTACTTTTGGACTTACCTTGTTTTCAGCTGATTAAGGGAAAAAAAAAAAAAAAATATATATATATATATATATATATATATGCCTGAAAAGTAGGAGTCTTAGGTTCAATCCCTGGGTTGTGAAGATCCCTTGAGAAGGGAAAAGCTACCCACTCCAGTATTCTGGCCTGGAGAATTTCATGGACTGTATAGCACATGGGGTTCCAAAGAGTCAGACATGACTGAGAAACTTTTTTATAATAAAAAATAAAAGTGCACACAACTGGAAAGAAAAAAAAAATTCCCTACAAAGTTAACTATTTCTTGCAGTGCTTTTTCTATAATTCCCATTCTGCTCCCACCCTTCTGTGTAATTAAAGCTATTTTTTTCTTTTAATAAAGATGGAAAGTCCATGAGGGCCACTAATAAGGTATGAAAAATTATTCAAATACAAATTACTATCTCAAGTTGTGAAATTATTTTCTTTATGGAAATAGGATGCTGTATATTTCAAATAATACATTTTTGAGAAAAATATGAATGTGATTATGTAACAAATATTCTCTGACTAAAATTTATTGTGGAGATGATAAAAACATTTTTTTCACAAAAGTTCAGTTGAGTTCAGTCACTCAGTCATGTCCAACTCTTTGCGACCCCCTGGACTGAAGCCTTGCAGGCCTCCCTGTCCATCACCAACTCCCAGTGTTTACTCAAACTCATGTCCATTGAGTCAGTGATGCCATCCAACCATCTCATCTTCTGTAGTACCCTTCTCCTCCTGTCTTCAATCTTTTCCAGCATAGGATCTTTTCAAATGAGTCAGTTCTTCACATCAGGTGGCCAAAGTATTGGAGTTTCAGCTTCAGCATCAGTCCTTCCAATGAATATTCAGGACTGATTTCCTTTAGGATGGACCGGTTGGATCTCCTTGCAGTCCAAGGGACTCTCAAGAGTCTTCTCCAACACCACAGTTCAAAAGCATCAATTCTTTGGTGCTCAGCTTTCCTTATAGTCCAACTCTCACATCCATACATGACTACTGAAAAAACCATAGCCTTGACTAGACGGATATTTCTTGGCAAAATAACATCTCTGCATTTTAATATGCTATCTAGATAGGTCATAGCTTTTCTTCCAAGGAGTAAGTGTCTTTTAATTTCATGGCTGCATTCACCATCTGTAGTGATTTTGGAGCCCCCTCAAAAAAAGTCTGTCACTGTTTCCACTGTTTGCCCATCTATTTACCTTTAAGTGATGGGACCAGATGCCATGATCTTAGTTTTCTGAATGTTGAGCTTTAAGCCAACTTTTTCACTCTCCTCTTTCACTTTCATCAAGAGGCTCTTTAGTTCTTTGTCTTCTGCCATAAAGGTGGTGTCATCTGCGTATCTGAGGTTATTGATACTTCTCCTGGCGATCTTGACTCCAACTTGTGCTTCATCCAGCCCAACGTTTCTCATGATATACTTTGCATATAAGTTAAGTAAGCAGGGTGACAATATATACAGCCTTGAGGTACGCCTTTCCCTATTTGGAACCAGTCTGTTGTTCCATGTCCAGTTCTAACTGTTGCTTCCTGACCTCCATACAGATTTCTCAAGAGGCAGGTCAGGTGGTCTCGTATTCCCATCTCTTGAAGAATTTCCCACAGTTTATTGTGATCCACACAAAGGCTTTGGCATAATCCATGAAGTAGAAATAGATGTTTTTCTGGAACTCTTTTGCCTTTTTGATGATCCAGTGGATGTTGGCAATTTGATCTCTGGTTCCTCTGCCTTTTCTAAAACCAGCTTGAACATCTGGAAGTTCATGGTTCACATACTGTTGAAGCCTGGCTTGGAGAATTTTGAGCATTGCTTTACTAGAGTGTGAGATGAATGCAATTGTGTGGTAGTTTGAGCATTCTTTGGCTTTGCCTTTCTTTGGGATTAGAATGAAAACTGACCTTTTCCAGTCCTGTGACCACTGCTGAGTTTTCCAAATTTGCTGGCATATTGAGTTCAGCACTTTCACAGCATCATCTTTCAGGATTTGAAATAGCTCAACTGGAATTCTATCACCTCCACCAGCTTTGTTCATAGTGATGCTTCCTAAGGCCCACTTGACTTCGCATTCCAGGATGTCTGGCTCTAGGTCAGTGATCACACCATCGTGATTATCTGGGTCCTGAAGGTCTTTTTTTAATAGTTTGTGTATTCTTGCCACCTCTTCTTAATATCTTCTGCTTCTGTTAGGTCCATACCATTTCTGTCCTTTATTGAGCCCGTCTTTGCATGAAATATTCCCTTGCTATCTCTAATTTTCTTGAAGAGATCTCTAGTCTTTCTCATTCTATTGTTTTCCTCTATTTCTTTGCACTGATCACTGAGGAAGGCTTTCTTCTCTTGATAATTTACCTGCAGATTTGGGCCATCTAGGGCCTGAGTTCTAACATAATTCTAATGCTTTGTGACTGGGCAAATTACTCAGCTTCCTGGCTAATAGCATCACCTACAAAACAAAGGGGCCAAATTATCTCACTTCTGAAGATGTTTCTCTCTTGAAAATATTATAAGTTCTGCCATATTGCTTGCATTAGTTTCACTTTTAATATCATGTTCTCCTACATGAATGGAACATGACCTTTATACTTTTATGAATGCTTATATCATTCACAGAGTAAAAATCTGTCCTTGATTTTACTTTTGAAGAAATAGCTATATTTTTAAGCATACAAAATAAAGTAAGAGAATCAAAAAATGATAAAGTATTTTAATTTACATAATCTCAATTTTGTCTCCTAAGCAGAACCAAGTGAAGATAATGCTGACTAACCCACTATGCATACTGCATTGTAGAAGTCTATGGCTCGTGCTGACACATTCATAATATTTATCTGAAGGAGAGAGAAATAAATTATACAGTTTGTTGATACCTTGAAAAGTATATTCCCAAGCATTTCAAGTGCTTAATTATAAGCTGAACATTGAAACCATGGTACAGAGAGGTTACTTACTCTGGGACCTCTATAAACTTATATTGTTATTGAACAAACCGGAGAGGTTTGAAAGTGGATTACCAAGAGATTTCTTAAGAACTAATTTTCTATACTGGATTAGTGAAGCTGCTTATGGCTTATTAATTTGAACTCCCTTTAGAAATCCATTTATTTATGTTGTTTGTTACATTTGCTTGAAAAATCCTTATGAGTATATGAACTAAATGAAAAATAAAGGATTTGAACATTTTTTTCTTCATTCCTAATTCAATAGAAATTGCAGATTAGGACAATGCTATTAAAAGAGCTTTGAGTGTCTTTATTCTTGTACAAACTCAAAGAGTATTCAAATTCACATGTGCACAGACACATATATCATTAAAGGAGTTAGATAAAAGCAGATAAAATAGTAACAGAATTTCCTTTAAAAGCATCAGGCCTGATCAAGTAAACATTATTAACTTATATTTGTTTCACAAAGAAATTGAAGCTGCTTAAAATAGTGGAAACCATGAAAATAGTTAAAATAAAGAGCTGATAAATTAATTAAATTTTAAAAATGATAGGAAGATAACAAAAACTGGAATTCATGACATTGTCTGAAATGCACAGCATAGGTCTCACATAGCTATAAGAGATGGGCTATACATTTAGCTATATTTAGCTCTAATTACTTAAAGCCAGATAGAAGTGCAAATCATAATTGTATATAATTTCATTACATAGCAAGATAAATTCAAGCCTACTCTCAATGAGAAGATAGGCATTTCTGGAACTGAAACTTGAAACAAATTTCTTCTATAAAATCCTTTGGACAGTGCATGATATAAATGATACTTTGATATTATAATAGATAATATACTCAACTAAAGCCTTATAGTAAGTACAATAACGCATGTGATATGACTTTCAGTTCAGTAGCTCAGTCATGTCCAGCTCTTTGTGATCCAATGGACTGCAGCATGCCAGGCTTCCCATCTATCACCAACTACCAGAGCTTTCTCAAACTTGTATCCATTGAGATAGTGATGTCATCCAACCATCTCATCCTCTGTCAACCCCTTCTCCTCCTGCTTTCAGTCTTTCCTAGCATCAGGGTATTTTCCAATGAGTCAGTTCTTCATATCAGGTGGCTGAAGTATTGGAGCTTCAGCTTCAGCATCAATCTTTCCAATGAATATTCAATGGAAAGGACTGATTTCCTTTAACATTGCCTGTTTTTATCTCCTTGCAGTCCAAGTGATTCTCAAGAGTCTTCTCCAACACCATAGTTCAAAAGCATCCATTCTTCAGCCCTCAACTTTCTTTAAGGTACAACTCTCACATCCATACATGAGTACTGGAAAAACCATAGCTTTGATTGACTGACCTTTGTCAACAGAGTAATGTCTCTGCTTTTTAATATGACTTTAAAAAATAATATTTCTTTGGATTGATTGATGAAAGACACTGTGGTGGAGTCCAGTAAGAATGATTCTATGTTAAGCCAAAACAGTACAGCTTATTTGTATTGATAAACTATTAAACTATTAAATGCTGTACCTTAAGTGATCATGATGATATTTTGTGGAGAATGAGTTGTATTTTATGTTATAGACAATAAGCCAAAGATCATTTTACTTCCTTACCTACATAGTACATATAATTTAATTTGTACCCCTTGTGTGATCGTTTTCCAGCAGTCATGTATAGATGTGAGAGTTGGACTATAAAGAAAGCTGAGCACTGAAGAATTGATGCTTTTGAACTGTGGTGTTGGAGAAGACTCTTGAGAGTCCCTTGAATTGCAAGGAAATCCAACTATGCAATCCTAAAGGAAATCAGTCCTGAATATTCATTGGAAGGACCGATGCTGAAGCTCAAACTCCAATACTTTGGCCACCTGATGCAAAGAACCAACTCATTAGAAAAGACCCTGATGATGGGAAAGATTGAAGGCAGGAGGAGAAGGAGACGACAGAGGATGAGATGGTTGGATGGCATCACCAACTGAAAGGATATGAGTTTGAGTAGGCTCCGGGGGTTGGTGATGGACCAGGAAGACTGGCATGCTACAGTCCATGGGATCGCAAAGAGCTGGACATGACTGAGTGACTGAGTGATCTGGACACTATCTTGTGTACAATTTCATAAAACATAAACCTTGCCAAACTTTCTCTGTTAGATGGTTGGTTGAAAGATGGAAACTCCTGGATGCTTTCCTCAGCTGCTCAAACACATGCAGAAAGCACTGAGAAGGAGGACTGGATTGCTGCCATGGGCTGATTGGCTTTTCTGGGTCCCTGATCCATTAGTAGCTCTCTTGTAGAAGCAGATGAATGAAGTGGTACAGAAAGCAATCCGGTGTAAACTTCACTCCTTAGCTTCTCTCTCTAAGAGGTGCATTAGATGCTTTATTGATTATGAATTGAATTACACACACATAGACACACACACACACAAAATCTAATAATTATCAATCTTCTTGAGAGACTTAGATAAAAACAGAGACATGAATACAGCATGACAAATATAATTAACCTTGCTGTATGTTGTTAATGAAAGTTGAGGGAGTAAATCACAAGAGCTCTCATCAGATTTTTTTCTGTTTCTTTAATTTGGTGTCTATCTTCAAATTTTGTAGCTACATAACATTACATGATATGCAGTAAATTTATTGTGATAGTCATCTCATGATATATGATGTATGAAGGTGAATCAAAATGCTGTATACCTTAAACTTATACAATGCTATATATCAATTATATCTCAATAGAACTGGAAGAATTAAAAAGGAAAAAAAAGAAAATTTAAAAAATGGAGACATAAAATTTCTTTTGGAAATGCAAATTAATCCAAGTACACCATGAAAGAAATGCAGTGATCCTTATAAACTTCACATAGGTAAAAAGCAGAAATATCAGAAGTGAAAATATATAGTTGGTCTAGGGATTTGTCTTATTAGAAATATAAGTGCTTAGAATTTTTAAAAAGGCTGACAGTATTTGCAATAGCTATCTTTATTGGCTTTTGGTATTTGCTTTTTTTTTTGCTGTTTATTTACATTTATGCTTTTCTCTATATGTTCTATGTATTTCTGAGTTTTCATAATAAGTGCATATCAATTCTATACTAAAAAGATAAATGATTACTGCTACTTCAAATTGATTATCCTAAAAAATGTTAACAGCATAATCAGATTTAGTAAAATCACTAGTAAACATATTGTTTTTGAATCTCTTAGCTTGAATGATACAAAACTAGAGTTCTTTTTTACCTCAAATTATGACTTTTTATTTATTTTTTAATTTAAATTTATTTATTTTAATTGGAGGCTAATTACTTTACAATATTGTATTGGTTTTGCCATACATCAACGATAACCCTGTATGTGAGACAGCAAAAAAACCTATGACTTTTTAAACTGAAAGTAAAGGAATAAAAAAAAATTCCATTCTTATTTAGTGAGAGATAAATAAGTGGAGTGCAAGCCTTAATACTTGCTAATGAATCTAGTTCTAATTTTCTTATAAAGTGTCAGGGAGGAAGAATCCATAATATTTGGTGAGGAGTATTAAATTCATGAGAGGAATTTTTATTAAGCCCAGGAGAATGGGTTAGAATTGAAAATTTTCGCCAAGGTACCTTAGCTTTGGGAGCAGAAGCCCAGTTCTGCTCTCAGAGTCAAATCCCTATATCTGTTTTCCCACATTCTAGATTTCACCTAAAATAACCTAATTAGGTAAAGACAATATTATTGGCCCTATTAGTTCTGACTGTGGCATTGCAAGATGGTGCCCAAACTGTTTCTACTGTGACATTGTTCAGTTCAGTCCAGTCACTCAGTCATGTCTGACTCTTTGTGACCCCATGGACTGTAGCACACCAGGCTTCCCTGTCCATCACCAACTCCCAGAGCTTGCTCAAACTCATGTCTATCAAGTCAGTGATGCCATCCAACCATCTCATCCTCTGTCGTCCCCTTCTCCTCCTGTCTTCAATCTTTCCCAACATCAGGGTGTTTTCAAAATGAGTCAGTTCTTCTCATCACGTGGCCAGAGTATTGGAATTTCAGCCTCAGCATCAGTCCTTCCAATGAACATTCAAGACTGATTTCTTTTAGGATGTGACATTGTAAGAAGGATGAAACAGTGTAAATAAATATCATAAACTAAATATGATGACCGAGTAATCAATGAAATGCCAAAAAAAGATCACAAGCAACTCTGGATGGGTTTACAGAATGACAGATTTGACCAGTTTGGGGCCATCAGTTGGAATATCCTGCAAAATAAAATGGATTTCATTATATCCTTTTTAGAATATACCAGAAACACACTTTGGGGTAGAACTTGGATGGTGTGGATGGATGGGAACAAGTGAGATTGACTCAGGTGGATTGGCTCTGTCTTCCTGCTGCTGCTAAGTCACTTCAGTTGTGTCTGACTCTGTGCGACCCCATAGACAGCAGCCCACCAGGCTCCCCCGTCCCTGTCCTAGGAATGTTTTTTGAATTACCAATTAAGCAGTTTTTAGCAAGCACATTAAAAAAATGGGCACCTTATTCCAGCCAGAGACGCTCAGAGGGCTCAAACAAACCTTGTGTCCACAAGGTCCCAGAGACCCCACAGAGACTGAGACAGAATTGTGTTTGAGTGTCTCCTGGAGGTACGGGTCAGCAGTGGAGTGTTGCAGGGGCAGCGGCTCTGGGTGTGGCAGACTTGGGTAAGAAAGCCTTCCTCAGTGATCAGCGCAAAGAAATAGAGGAAAACAAGAGAATGGGAAAGACTAGAGATCTCTTCAAGAAAATTAGAGATAGCAAGGGAACATTTCATGCAAAGATGGGCTCAACAAAGGACAGACATGGTATGGACCTAACAGAAGCAGAAGATATTAAGAAGAGGTGGCAATTCTTGCACAGAAGAACTATACCAAAAAGATCTTCATAAGATCTTCATGACCCAGATAATCACAATGGTGTGATCACTCACCTAGAGCCAGACATGTTGGAATGTGAAATTAAGTGGGCCTTAGGAAGCATCACTGTGAACAAAGCTGGTGGAGGTGATGGAATTCCAGTTGAGCTATTTCAAATCCTGAAAGATGATGCTGTGGAAGTGCTGCACTCAATATGCCAGCAAATTTGGAAAACTCAGCTATGGCCACAGGACAGAAAAAGGTCAGTTTTCATTCCAATCCCAAAGAAAGGCAATGTCAAAAAATACTCAAACTACCATACAATTGCATTCATCTCACATGCTAGTAAAGTAATGCCAAAATTCTCCAAGCCAGGCTTCAACACTATGTGAACCATGAACTTCCAGATGTTCAAGCTGGTTTTAGAAAACGCAGAGGAACCAGAGATCAAATTGCCAACATCCACTGGATCATCAAAAAGGCAAAAGAGTTCCAGAAAAACATCTATTTCTGCTTTATTGACTATGCCAAAGCCTTTGACTGTGTGGATCACAATGAACTGTGGAAAATGCTGAAAGAGATGGGAATACCAGACCACCTGACCTACCTCTTGAGAAACCTGTATGCAGGTCAGGAAGCAACAGTTAGAACTGGACATGGAACAACAGATTGATTCCAAATAGGGAAAGGAGTACCTCCAGGCTTTACATTGTTACCCTGCTTACTTAACTTATATGCAGAGTGTATCATGAGAAACGCTGGGTTGGATGAAGCGCAAGCTGGAATCAAGATTGCTGGGGGAAATATCAATAACCTCAGATAGGCAGATGACACCACCTAATGGAAAAAGATAAAGAAGAACTAAGGAGCCTCTTGATGAAAGTGAAAGAGGAGAGTGAAAAAGTTGGATTAAAACTTGACATTCAGAAACTAAGATCATAACATCCAGTCCTGTCACTTCATGGCAAATAGATGGGAAACAGTGGCAGACTTTATTTTTCTGGGCTCCAAAATCACTACAGATGGTGACTACAGCCATGAAATTAAAAGACGCTTACTCCTTGGAAGGAAAGTTATGACCAACATAGACAGCATACTTGCCAACATAGGTCCATCTAGTCAAAGCTATAGTTTTTCTAGTAGTCATGTATGGATGTGAGAATTGGACTATAAAGAAAGGGGAGTGCTGAAGAATTGATGCTTTTAAACTGTGGTGTTGGGGAAGACTCTTGAGAAACCCTTGGATTGCAAGGACATCCAATAAGTCCATCCTAAAGGAAATCAGTCCTAGGTGTTCATTGGAAAGATTGATGCTGAAGCTGAAACTCCAATACTTTGGCCACCTGATGTGAAGAGTTGACTCACTGGAAAAGACCCTGATGCTGGGAAAGATTGAGGGCAGGAGGAGAAGGTGACGACAGAGGATGAGATGGTTGGATGGCATCACCAACTCAATGGATATGAGTTTGGTTAAATTCAGGAGCTGGTGATGGACGAGGATGCCTGGCATGCTAGAGTCCATGGGGTCTCCGAATCAAACACGACTGAGTGACTGAACTGAAATATGATGGTTCCATCTAATACTTCAGTATGATCACACTGACTCATAAATATGAAATTAAAAATTTTTTATGATTAAATATTTCACTGTTAAAAAATTCACCTGGTAGTAACATTTTTATTAAATGTTTATTTTTCTGAGTCCTTGAAATATATATATATATATTTTTAAAGCTCAAAGCTGCAAGAGTATTTTTTTCTCAAAGTTCATTGTTTAGCTGGCTTATCTGTTGCCTTGTGATTGGTTACTATTTTGTGGGTAGAGATCAGTGTCCAAAAATGTAATGTAAAACCCTGTAATGATTTAGTTAGATATTGATTTGCTGGCTAGTCATTAGGAGGATTTTTTAGGATTTCAGTTATTTAGTTGAATTGCTCTAGCAGAATATGTATCAGAAGGCTTCTTATTGTTCCAGATTTCTCTTAGTCCAAGATTCTGGTCATTTGGCAACATTTATTATAACCTTAGCACCTTTAACTTGAAAAGAACATGGTTTTTTTTTTTTTTTTTTTTTTTTTTGAAAATAAAGATCATCAAAAGAAAGAAAAAACCAAGGAACTCCATGTTTGTAGTTAAAATTTCCAAGCTGCAAATAAGGCACATTCCTCTGTTACACTGCCACAGTTCACTACCTGCCGGCCAAGTAGGATAGAAGTTACTAATTCCCAGTTCTCAGATTTTCTGCTTACGACAGGAAAAAAAAAAAAAAACTTTGGCCAATTTCTTTATGCTATGTAGTGTGACATAGCTAATGGAAAGATCTTAATACTGTCAGAGGTAATTTTCAAAGGTTTGCCTATGTACCTGACCTCATTTCTGATTGCGTTTAATTCATTGGTAATATGTACTTGGGGAAATTTATATATAACTTAGGCATGACATTGCATATAAACAGGTATGGGATGAGGCTACAAATACATCCTGTCTAGATCTTGGGGGATAAACTAACCTTTCTGGACATTTAGCTTACATAGAAATAATGAACATGGAAAATAAGATGTCTCTAATATTTGTCAGGATTCACATTATGGAGACCATTTTATGACTTCTGTTAAATTGCCTTATCTTTTTCTATCACCATGTTTAATGATTTATGGGAAAGTTTTGGTGCTGGTGGTTTAGTCGTTAAGTCGTGTCTGACTCCTGCGACCCCATGGACTGTAGCCTGCCAGGCTCCTCTGTCCATGGGATTCTCCAGGCAAGAATACTGGAGTGGGTTGTCATTTCCTTCTCCAGGGGATCTTCCCAACTTAGTAATTGCTTTCAATACCTAAGAATTGCTTTTGTGAAATTGTTTTATACTGAATTGCTTGCAGTCAACTCTGAACGGTCCCACTACCACCACTCTTTTCTTTATACACTCTATCGCTTAAAAAAGCATTTTGTTTTCTGCAGAAGCAAAGATATTTGGCAAATTGATATGCATTTGAAGTTTTAGTGTTCAGGTTACTGCTGAATAGGGAATTGTAATAAAACTAGGAGGAGACTTGGTTTTCTTTTTAAAAACTCATTATCTGGTGGGGATGACAAGATAAAAGGAAGTAGGAAACATAAACCATTCATGAGGATAATGGACAGAACCTCATATGAGACTCAGGAGGCTAGATTCTCAAATATCCCACTAGCTTGAGATGTAACATGAACCAAGTCAATAAACTTTCTGATTCTTACTTTTGTCATAAGGAAGATAAAAGAAAAGTAACTTCCACAAGTTGGAATTTTGTCTCAGCAAATTTGATATTTTTAATGTAATTATCATCTGTTTACCATTTCTGACAAATTATAATTGTGAATACTGGTGGTTTCAGTGTAAGATTCTTTTTTTTTTTTTTAAGATTCTTAAAAGTATAAGAAAAAATATTTGAAATTTTAAATATTTTGAATTATTAATACTTTTCTAAATGATATTGTTTTTAAAATATGCATGCTACATGTTGATATAGAAAATTTTGGCAACATATTAATGTATAAAGACAACATTTTAAAATTTCTTTTTAACTTGAAGGAAAATTGCTTTACAATATTGTGTTGGTTTCTGCTGTACAACAACACAAATCAGTTATAATTATAACTATATCCTCTCCCTCTGTAGTTTCCCTTCCATCCCCCAGTCCCAGGCTTCCAGCTCATTACAGAGCACCACGTTGGGCTCCCTGTATTATATAACAACTTCCCACTAGCCTTCTGTATTTCACATGATAGTGTATATATGTCTGTGTCACTTTCTCAGTTTGGACCCCCTCTCCTTCCCCTGCTGTGTCCACAGTTGTATTCTCTATATCTGCAGCTCTATCCCTTCTCTGCAAATGGGTTCATCAGTACAACTGTTCAAGATTCCATAATATGCATTAATATATGGTATTTGTTTTTCTCTTTCTGACTTACTTCACTCAGTACTTCACTCAGTACACTGGAAAAGGTCAGTTTTCATTCCAATCCCAAAGAAAGGCAATGCCAAAGAATGCTCAAACTACTGCACAATTGCATTCATCTCACACGCTAATAAAGTAGTGCTCAAAATTCTCCAAGCCAGGCTTCAGCAATATGTGAACCATGAACTTCCTGATGTTCAAGCTGGTTTTAGAAAAGGCAGAGGAACCACAGATCAAATTGCCAACATCCGCTGGATCATGGAAAAAGCAAGAGAGTTCCAGAAAAGCATCTATTTCTGCTTTATTGACTATGCCAAAGCCTTTGACTGTGTGGATCACAATAAACTGTGGAAAATTCTGAAAGAGATGGGAATACCAGACCACCTGATCTGCCTCTTGAGAAATTTGTATGCAGGTCAGGAAGCAACAGTTAGAACAACAGACTGGTTCTAAACAGGAAAAGGAGTTTGTCAAGGCTGTATATTGTCACCCTGTTTATTTAACTTATATGCAGAGTACATTATGAGAAACGCTGGGCTGGAAGAGACACAAGCTGGACTCAAGATTGCCAGGAGAAATATCAATCACCTCAGATATGCACATGACACCACCCTTATGGCAGAAAGTGAAGAGGAACTCAAAAGCCTCTTGATGAAAGTGAAAGTGGAGAGTGAAAAAGTTGGCTTAAAGCTCAACATTCAGAAAATGAAGATCATGGCATCTGGTCCCATCACTTCATGGGAAATAGAGGGGGAAACAGTGGAAACAGCGTCAGACTTTATTTTTCTGGGCTCCAAAATCACTACAGATGGTGACTGCAGCTATGAAATTAAAAGACGCTTACTCCTTGGAAGGAAAGTTATGACCAACCTAGATAGCATATTGAAAAGCAGAGACATTACTTTGCCAACAAAGGTCTGTCTAGTCAAGGCTATGGTTTTTCCAGTGGTCATGTATGGATGTGAGAGTTGGACTGTGAAGAAGGCTGAGCACCGAAGAATAGATGCTTTTGAACTGTGGTGTTGGAGAAGACTCTTGAGAGTCCCTTGGACTGCAAGGAGATCCAACCAGTCCATTCTGAAGGAGATCAGCCCTGGGATTTCTTTGGAAGGAATGATGCTAAAGCTGAAACTCCAGTACTTTGGCCACCTCATGTGAAGAGTTGACTCATTGGAAAAGACTCTGATGCTGGGAGGGATTGGGGGCAAGAGGAGAAGGGGATGATAGAGGATGAGATGGCTGGATGGCATCACTGACTCGATGGACATGAGTCTGAGTGAACTCCTGGAGATGGTGATGGACAGGGAGGCCTGGCGTGCTGTGATTCATGGGGTCGCAAAGAGTTGGAGACGACTGAGCGACTGATCTGATCTGATCTGATCTGATGATATTTGTTTTTCCCTTTCTGACTTACTTCACTCGGTACACCAGGCTCTGGCTTCATCTACCTCACTACAACTGACTCAAATCCATTCCTTTTTATAGCTGAGTGATGTCCCATTGTATATGTGTGCCACATCTTTATCCATTCCTTTTTTGGTGGACATCTAGGTTGCTTTCATGTCTTGGCTATTGTAAATAGTGCTGCAGTGAATACTGAGGTTCATGTATCTTTTAGAATTGTTGTTTTCTCAGAGTATATGTCTGGAGAAGGCAATGGCAACCCACTCCAGTAGTCTTGCCTGGAAAATCCCATGGATGGAGGAGCCTGGTAAGCTGCAGTCCATGGGGTCGCGAAGAGTAGGACACGACTGAGCGACTTCACTTTTACTTTTCACTTTCATGCTTTGGAGAGGGAAATGGCAACTCACTCCAGTGTTCTTGCCTGGAGAATCCCAGGGATGGGGGAGCCTGGTGGGCTGTAGTCTATGGGGTCCCACAGGGTCGGACACGACTGAAATGATTTAGCAGCAGCAGCAGCAGATTATGTGTCCGATAGTGGGATTGCTGGGTCATATGGTAGACTGGTAGACATATTCTTAGTTTTTAAACGAATCTCCATACTGTCCTCCATAATGGCTGTATCAGTTTACATTCCCACCAACAGTGCTGGAGGGTTCCCTTTACTCCACATTCTTCAGCATTTATTGTTTGTAAATTTCTTGATGATGACCATTCTGACTGGTGTGAGGTGATATATCATTGCAGGTCTGATTTGCGTTTCTCCTATAATGAGCAATGCTGAGCATCTTTTCATATGTTCATTGGTCATCTGTTTGTCTTCTTTAGGGAAATGTATGTTTAGGTCTTTTGCCCATTTTTTTTTTTTTTGATTGGGTTGTTTGTTTTTCTGGTATTAAGCTGTATGAGATGCTTGTATATTTTGGAGACTAATCCCTTATTAGTTGTTTCATTTGCAATTATTTTCTCACATTCCGAGGGTTGTAAAGACAAAGTTTAGATTCACCCATAAGGCATCCAACCAGTGAAGCATCATTCATCAAGAGAGTTCCAGAAAAACATCTATTTCTGCTTTATTGACTATGCCAAAGCATTTGACTGTGTGGATCACAATAAACTGTGGAAAATTCTTCAAGAGATGGGAGTACCAAACCACCTGACCTGCCTCTTGAGAAACCTATATGCAGGTCAGGAAGTAACAGTTAGAACTGGACATGGAACAACAGACTGGTTCCAAGTAGGAAAAAGAGTACATCAAGGCTGTATATTGTCACCCTGTTTATTTAACTTATATTCAGAGTACATCATGAGAAACGCTGGGCTGGATGAAGCACAAGCTGAAATGAAGATTGCTGGGAGAAATGTCAATAACCTCAGATATGCAGATGACACCACCCTTATGGCAGAAAGTGAAGAACTAAAGAGCCTCTTGATGAAAGTGAAAGAGGAGAGTGAAAAAGTTGGCTTAAAGCTCAACATTCAGAAAACTAAGATCATGGCATCTGGTCGCATCACTTCATGGCAAATAGATGGGGAAATAGTGGAAAGAGTGACTGACTTTATTTTTGGGGGGCTCCAAAATCACTGCAGATGGTGACTGTAGCCATGAAATTAAAAGATGCTTACTCCTTGGAAGGAAAGTTATGACCAACCTAGACAGCATATTAAAAAGCAGAGACATTACTTTGTCAACAAAGAACTGTCTAGTCAAGGCTATCATTTTTCCAGTAGCCATGTATGGATGTGAGAGTTGGACTATAAAGAAAGCTGAGCACTGAGGAATTGATGCTTTTGAATTGTGGTGTTGGAGGAGACTCTTGAGTGTCCCTTGGACTGCAAGGAGATCCAACCAGTCCATCCCAAATGAGATCAGTCCTGGGTGTTCATTGGAAGGACTGCTGTTGAAGCTGAAACTCCAATACTTTGGCCACCTGATGCAAAGAGCTGACTCATTGGAAAAGACTGATGCTGGGAAAGATTGAGGACAGGAGGAGAAGGGGACAACAGAGGATGAGATGGCTGGATGGCATCACTGACTCAATGGACATGAGTTTGGGTGAACTTTGGGAGTTGGTGATGGACAGGGAGGCCTGGAGTGCTCTGAATCATGGGGTCTCAAAGAGGTGGACACAACTGAGCGACTGAACTGAACTGAACTGAATATGTAACATATAACATACAAATTTTGCTCTTAGACTCTTTTGTTTTGGTTTTTATAATTTATTTAAAATATTTTGATTAAAAATTTATCCTGATATTGAATTGAAACATTCAGATAACTTTTTTGAACCTTAAATTTTAGTGACTACATTCTTTTGAGTAATCCCAAAGACATTATAAACTGCTATAAGAAGACACTTCAGATACTTACAATACTTACATCAGAAATAACATTGTAAGGTATTTACAAACAAAATAGAAAGAAAGTAATGGAGAGAAGAGGTGCAACAACAATATTCTTAGATTAGAGTTAACAATAAAGTTATTAAACTTGGGTAAACCTAACCCTGGGCCAGGGCCTATTTTCCTGTATATTTTTAAAGAAAACTAATAGTTATAGCACAGATTATGCTATACACTCATCAAAAGATGTCCTTGAAGAAACTCAGACTGAAAGAATGATAGACTCTAGGAGAATTTTAAAGTTGCTAATAAGCAAAGTTAGCAGGATTTCTTGATCAATTTCCAAATGCATTAGTTTTAGACCACATTTACTAAAGATATCCATCTTGCTCAGATGGAAAATACTTCTAAGTAGCTATTATTATTAATCATGAGCAAACACCAAGGAAATAAGAAAATGCAAGTGACAACATAACCTTTGCTCAGGTTATGCTTCTGAGCTTCTTGCTACTGGTTCCAGACTTAGTTGTCTTGAGAACTATATTGAGGGGTAATGTTGATTTTATTGCATTGTGGAGAAAACTTTCAAAGGAGACCAATGTAAGACAAGGACAAAGTTCCATAGAGATTGTTGTCAGTAATTCTGGATGTTCTCAGAATTGTATATTACCCCTGGGTGTGGGAAGGGAATGGAGGAGCATCTATTTTCCTTTGCTTTATTCAGCAGTCCTTAATACTTGAAAGATAATTCTACATGGAGTGGAGAAATTAGATGCCCTTTGCCCTAAGTGAGTGAGAGCACTCATGGGAAGGAAAAAGGAGGTTGAGAGATCTCAGATTTGGAATCATAGCAGAGATTTCTAGAGTTAAAAACAGTATTTTTAAAAATTCCTGTGTACGAGACAGCAAAAGTGACTCAAGGGATGGTATGGGGAGGGAGGAGGGAGGAGGGTTCAGGATGGGGAGCACATGTATACCTGTGATGGATTCATTTTGGTATTTGGCAAAACTGATACAATTATGTAAAGTTTAAAAATAAAATAAAAATTAAAAAAAAATTCCTATGTATTATTTTTAACCATAACTGGTGGCTCAGATGGTAAAGCATCTGTCTAGAATGCGGGAGACCTGGGTTCGATCCCTGGGTTGGGAAGATCCCCTGGAGAAGAAAATGGCAATCCACTCCAGTGCTGTTGCCTGGAAAATCCCATGGACAGAGGAGCCTGGTAGGCTACAGTCCATGGGGTCGCAAAGTGTTGGACACGACTGAGCAACTTCACTTTTACTTTTACTCATATTTATAACTGTGCATTCTATCATTTGCTTCTTCTTTGTTAAGAAAATTCAACCAAGTAAATTTGAAGATCTAATTGGCTTTATGAGGTGGTTTATAAATTAGGCATCTAGCAACTATTGAAAGGCACTCTGAAGCGTTGTACAAAATGGAAGATTTTTCTATCAGGGAAGGTGACATAAGAAGATTTTAGCAAAATCTTTTTTTAAAGTGTTATTTGGGCACTAGACATTTTATTTTAGAGTAAAGAGAACTGGCACATGTTTTATCATGCAGATTATTTCACTAGTCAGTCTGTTCAGTTCAGCTGACCAGTCATGTCCAACTCCTTGCAACCCCATGGACTGCAGCATGCCAGGCTTCCTTGTCCATCACCAACTCCTGGAGCTTTCTCAAACACATGTCCATTGAGTTGGTGATGCCATCCAACCATCTCATCCTGTCCCTTTCTCCTCCTGTTCTCAATTTTTTCCAGAATCAGATCTTTTCCAAGGAGTCAGTTTTTCTCATCAGGTGGCCAAAGTATTGGAGTTTCAGCTTCAGCATCAGTCCTTCCAATGATTATTCAGCACTGATTTCCTTTAGGATGGACTGGTTGGATCTCCTTGAAGTCTAAGGGACTCTCCAGAATCTTCTTCAATGCACAATTCAAAAGCATCAGTTCTTTGGTGCTCAGCTTTCTTTATAGTCCAACTCTCATATCCATACATGACTACTGGAAAAACCATAGCTTTGAATAGATGGACCTTTGTTGGCAAAGTAATGTCTCTGCTTTTTAGTATGCTCTTTAGGTTGGTCATAGCTTTTCTTCCAAGAAGCAAGCATCTTTTAATTTCATGGCTACACTCACCATCTGCAGTGATTTTGAAGCCTAAGAAAATAAAATGGTTTGCCATTCCCTTCTCTAGTGGACCATGTTTTGCCAGAATTCTCCACCATGACCCATCTTTCATGGGTGGCCTTATACATCATAGTTTCATTGAGTTAGACAAGGCTGTGGTCCATGTGGCAATGGCACACCACTCCATTACTCTTGCCTGGAAAATCCCATGGATGGAGGAGCCTGGTAGGCTGCAGTCCATGGGGTCGCTAAGAGTCAGACATGACTGAGCAACTTCACCTTCACTTTTCACTTTCATGCATTGGAGAAGGAAATGGCAACCCACTGCAGTGTTCTTGCCTGGAGAATCCCAGGGACAGGGGAACCTGGCAGGCTGCCATCTATGGGGTCGCACAGAGTTGGGCAGGACTGAAGCGACTTAGCAGCAGCAGCAGCAGCAGCAGTGGTCCATGTGATCAGTTTGACAATAGTTTTCTGTGATTGTGGTTTTCCCCCCACAATCAGTGTCTCCCATTAGGAAGCTTCCAGAAGCCTCTTCTTATCTGTCAGAGGGACAGAGAGAATGAAAACTTCACTAGTGCAACTCAGTAAATTTCAGATTGAGTGAATAAAGGTCATATTCCTGAGAAAGGCAGAAAATTACAATTAAATTTTGATTTGCTGCCCTGGGGACCATTTTGGCTTGTTATTTCTTTCTTTCTTTCTTTTTATAAACACCTTGGAAGTACCTGCCAAGGTTTTAGGTGTTATACATGCATTCTATGCCCCCTCCTAAAAAGATGGCTTTTATTTAATTTATTTTTTCTCTTCTACTCTATTGACTTATTTATGTTAATATGTGTTTTCTTCTATTCCTTTTGGATTTTTCTTTTTTATTTATTTATATTTATTTAAAAACATGATTTATTTCCTTTTTCATAGATATATTCAAACCACAAGATTGTATTTTGAAATTTTAGGTAGATTTTCTTTTTTTAATTTATTTTATTTTATTGTTTAACTTTACAATATTGTATTGATTTTGCCATATATCAAAATGAATCTGCCACAGGTATACATGATTTTTGTAGATAGTTTATTCAGTTCTAAAATCTGTAATTCCTTTTGTGTCTTCATTATTACCAAAGTTATTGAGTAGTGTATAATTGATATGTAGGTATAAAGTTCTGAAATCAATGGTACTTTATTTTGGTTTTCATTTTCTAATTTTATTGCATCCCAGTCAGTGAATGAGGTTAATATGATACAAACTGCTTAGAATTTGTTGTGATTTCTTCTGTAGTCTAATAAATAGTCAATATTGTTAGTATGTCATGCATTTTATTTAAAAAATAGAGAAAATGAGCACATGATTTTGTTTCCAAATACATGATTGTGCTGCTCACCAAATGATAGGCCAGTCAATAAAGAAATGAGGTGTTGGGGCAAGGAATAGTGATCTTATTTGGAAAGTCAGCAGACTAAAGAAGACAGTGGACTAGTGTCCCAAAGAACCATCTTGCCTGGATTTGGGTTCTAGTTTCTTTTACAGAACGAAGAAGGGGAAGCGAGGAGGTAAAGTAAAAAAGATAGTAAGTTTTTGCAAATATTTCCTGGTTCTGGCCAATCTCCTAAAGGAATGTGTTAATTGTCTCTTCCCTGAGCCATTCACAAGCTTCCCAGGTGGCACTAGTGTTAAAGAACCCACCTGCCAGTGCAGGAGACACTGGTTCAATCCTTGGTTCAGGAAGATCCCCTGGAGAAGGAAATGGCAACCCACTCCAGTACTACTGCCTGGAAAATCCCATTGACAGAGCAGCCTGGTGGGCCACAGTTCATGGCATCGCAAAGAGTCGGACACGACTGAAGTGACTTACATGAACCATTCACAGGTAAACCTGATTAGGATGTTTCCTGTGAGTTAAACAAAGCATTTTAACTTACTGCAAAGGAACAGGAGGCAAGGTTCACTGAGGTGGGCCATTCTGTATACTTTAAGCTATAGGCAACATTCTTTGAGTGATTGATTAACTTGTAGCAAAACAATAGAATACAAAGGTTAAAGAAACAGATTCATTATGGAGTCAGATTTGTTCTTCCCTATTGTAATTTTATTAATACAGATCAAGCTTTTAATTATGATATTCAAGACATTATCTTTTCTACTGACACACTGGGTTTTACATTATTCTTTTAATCAGTTTATTACCAAATATTTATTAAGTATCTATTATATTCTGGTCATTTTTCTGTTTAACTTTCCTCCTTCCTTGCTTATTTGTTTACTTTTTTGCTGTGTTCTTGCTTTCTGCTTTCTTTGATCATGCTTAGCTCTTTGGTTTCATAAAGTAGAGCTATTTTAACATACCTTCCTGGATGGTATGACCCTTTATCTGTACTCTGCCAAAGCAGTTGGTTCATTACCATCCTGATTTGCTGAGGGATAGCTTAGCGCCTAAGCTTGAAAGAGCCACCTTGGACATACTAAAACTGGCCTCATGTGGCCTTATCAGGACAGTTTATTCTGAGTCTGGTGGGCTATAGTCTATGGGATCACAAAGAGTCAAAGTTGATTGAAGTGACTTACCACAAACCATTCACAGGTAAGCTTGTTTCCTGTGAACTAAACAAAGATATTTTAGCTTACTACTAAGGCACAGGACCGGACTTCCCTGGTGGCTCAGATGGTAAAGCGTCTGTCTACAACGCAGGAGACCCGGGTTCAAGCCCTGGGTTGGGAAGATCCCCTGGAGAAGGAAATGGCAATCCACTCCAGTATTATTGCTTGGAAAATCCCATGGACAGAGGAGCCTGCTAGGCTACAGTCTATGGGGTCGCAAAGAGTTGGACACGACTGAGCGACTTCAGTATGTCAGTAAGGTACAGAAGGCAAAATTCACTGAGCTGGGCCATTTTGTACACTGTAAGCGATAGGCAACATTCCTTGAGTAATTAACTTATAGCACAATAATAGAATACAAAGGTTTAATTAAAAGAAACAGATTCATATTTTAACATACTTTCCTGGGCCTTATGACCCTTTATCTGTACCCTGCCAAAGCAGTTGGATCATTATCACTCTGATTTGCTGAGGGATATCTTTGTGTCTAAGCTTGAAAGAGCCATCTTGAACATACTAAAACTGGCCCCATGTGGCCTTATCAGGACATAATATTCTGAGTCACAGGAGAGAGCCTGCCTGTCAACAAACTACAACCCAACTAAAACTCAAAGGGTCAGACACAACTTAGTGACTAAACAACAACAACATACTTAGTATGAAATTCTGTGTGTTTTTAGCAAGGTTGCCCTATTATTGCATAAAGTAAGGGTTCTTTAAATATTACCATTAGGGTTCTCTGATTCTCAAACACCATGCCAAGAATTTGTATTTGGCTAACAGACTGGTTCCAAATAGGAAAAGGAGTACGTCAAGGCTGTATATTGTTACCCTGCTTATTTAACTTATATACAGAGTACATCATGAGAAACGCTAGGCTGGAAGAAACACAAGCTGGAATCAAGATGGTGGGAGAAATATCAATAACCTCAGATATGCAGATGACACCACCCTTATGGCAGAAAGTGAAGAGGAACTAAAAAGCCTCTTCATGAAAGTGAAAGAGGAGAGTGAAAAAGTTGGCTTAAAGCTCAACATTTAGAAAACAAAGATCACGACATCTGGTCCCATCACTTCATGGGAAATAGATGGGGAAACAGTGGAAACAGTGGCTGACTTTATTTGGGGGGCTCCAAAATCACTGCAGATAATGATTGAAGCCATGAAATTAAAAGACGCTTACTCCTTGGAAGGAAAGTTATGACCAACCTAGATAGCATATTCAAAAGCAGAGATGTTACTTTGCCAATAAAGGTCTGTCTAGTCAAGGCTATGGTTTTTCCAGTGGTCATGTATGGATGTAAGAGTTGGACTGTGAAGAAAGCTGAGCGCCAAAGAATTGATGCTTTTGAAGTGTGGTGTTGAAGAAGACTCTTGAGAGTCCCTTGGACTGCAAGGAGATCCAACCAGTCCATTCTAAAGGAGATCAGTCCTGGGTGTTCATTGGAAGGACTGATGCTGACACTGAAACTCCAATACTTTGGCCATCTCATGCGAAGAGTTGACTCATTGGAAAAGATCCTGATGCTGGGAGGGATTGGGGGCAGGAGGAGAAGGGGATGACAGAGGATGAGATGGCTGGATGGCATCGTTGACTCAATGGACATGAGTTTGGGTGAACTCCAGGTGTTGGTGATGGACAGGGAGGCCTGGCGTGCTGTGATTCATGGGGTTGCAAAGAGTAGGACATGACTGAGGGACTGAACTGAACTTGAGTCTGTTATTCACTTCTTCAAGGCTTCTGAAGCAACTATACCAAACCATCCAATTCTACAATCTTTATAATCACCTTTGTTCTCATATTTTGTAAGCTAGTGCTTCTCTGCCCACCTGTACCTTACTAATCGACCATCAATGAAAGCATCAATAATTGCAGTGCACTACATGTGAGAGGTTATTATCACCCAGTTTTGATAATAACTGTCTTAGTTTGGGTTCCCCTAAAAGCAAGCCCTAGACAAGGAGTTAATATTGATAAGTTTATTTTGGGAGGTGATCCCAGGAAGCCCAAGGAGGGCATGAGCTAAGTCACACAGAGAAAGAGAAAAGTCCAATAAAGGATGTATTAAGTAGGTTACCACTGTGTGCGACTGGAGCCCCGTCCTGCTGGGAATCCTGTGAGGAGCCTCAGAATCATCCCACACAGGAATAATAAGTGGAGGGTATTTATGTACCCAATCCAGTCTTCAGTTTTTGAAGTCTGCCCAGGGGAACATAAATACTCAGCCCTTTAGGGCTTCCCTGAACAGTCTGAGCAAGCTTCAGTGGTGCTGGAGAAAACCTTAGAAAAGAAAGATCCAGTTAGTTTATAAGGGAACTGTCCACTTTAGCTTAGGACTATTTAGAGGTGGATCAAAATGAGAGGAAGTGGGAACAAAATAATAAAATAATATCTTCTATAATGAATATGACATTTATTTTTAAAATATGCTTCTAATATACAGAATATAGCTAGATTTTATTTTATTTTCTGTTTAAATCAGTGAATTATGCCTATATATATTTTCTGTTTTCCTTTCCTGCCCTTGATCAGACTGATATTTGATTTCCCCCCTGGGTTGGAAGTTATGCGTTCTACCTTTCTCTCCAGATGTTCTGAAGTTACATATTTTGTATTTATTCTTTTTTTTATTGTTTGCACTCAAGTGGCTAACATACTTAACTAACATTTTTTCTTCAACATTTAGAATTAACAAGTATTCCTATTTATCCTCTTCTGCAAATATGAGATAACAGCTTTGTATGTTTTGATCCCATGCTTATTATCACCTGAAATTTTGTTTACAGGTGGCTACTAACAAGTTAGAACTTTTTGCTTATATTTCTCTAATTTACTTGATTACCTGTACATTATACACTTTTTCTTGACTGATTTTTTTATTTAATAGGAAATTTCTTATAGTATATGTTTCAGAAGAAAGCTATGAAAAATAAATGTTTGAATAACATGTCTTAATTTGCTGTGTCCCTTGAATGCCATTTTGATTAAGTACAAAATTCTGGGCTGAAAGATTTTTTTTTTAGTGATGGTAATGAGTAGGCATATGTGTGCATGTGTATATCTCTATGTGTTGGCTCTTGGAATAAACTTTCAGTCCAAGCAGTTAGCTTTTCCTTCAGTTTTAGGAAAATTTTAATTATTTATAATTATTTTTTGTTGTTATCTTTATTCTTTCTATTTTCTTATTTGGACTTTATCTTAGGTATCTTTAAGAAGTTTCAGCTATTTCTTTCATAATTCTTAAGTCTTCTTTCATACCTTCTATCTTTTTGCTCTTTTTTTTTTTTTTATTTTCAGAGAATTGTCTGGAGTAAAACACAAGGTGATGGTACAGATACTACTTCCTATATGAGTTCCTGCTCCCTCAGTTCAGTTGAGTTCAGTTCAGTCACTCAGTCGTGTCTGACTCTTTGAAACCCCATGAACGACAGTACGCCAGGCCTCCCTGTCCATCACCAACTCCCGGAGTTCACCCAGACTCATGTCCATCAAGTCGGTGATGCCATCCAGCCATCTCATCCTCTGTCGTCCCCTTCTCCTCCTGCCCCCAATCCCTCCCAGCATCAGAGTCTTTTCCAATGAGTCAACCCTTCTCATGAGGTGGCCAAAGTATTTGAGTTTCAGCGTCAGCATCAGTCCTTCCAATGAACACCCAGGACTGATCTCCTTTAGGATGGACTGGTTGGACCTCCTTGCAGTTCAAGGGACTCTCAAGAGTCTTCTCAAACACCACAGTTCAAAGCATCAATTTTTCGGCACTCAGCCTTCTTCACAGTCCAACTCTCACATCCATAAATGACCACAGGAAAAACCATAGCCTTGACTAGACAGACCTTTGTTGGCAAAGTAATGTCTCTGCTTTTGACTATGCTATCTAGGTTAGTCATAACTTTCCTTCCAAGGAGTAAGCATCTTTTAATTTCATGGCTGCAATCATTGTCTGCAGTGATTTTGGAGCCCAGAAAAATAAAGTCAGCCACTGTGTCCACTGTTTCCCCATCTATTTCCCATGAAGTGATGGGACCAGATGCCATGATCTTTGTTTTCTGAATGTTGAGCTTTAAGCCAACTTTTTCACTCTCCTCTTTCACTTTCATCAAGAGGCTTTTTAGTTCCTCTTCATTTTCTGCCATAAGGTGGTGTCATCTGCATATCTGAGGTTATTGATATTTCTCCCTGCAATCTTAATTCCAGCTTGTGCATCTTCCAGCCCAGCGTTTCTCATGATGTACTCTGCATATAAGTTAAATAAGCAGGGTGACAATATACAGCCTTCACGTACTCCTTTTCCTGTTTGGAACCAGTCTCTTGTTACATGTCCAGTTCTAACTATTGCTCCCTACTTCCTATGTGATTTTGTAAAAAGTTTCTTTCTTTTATTCAAACTTCATTCCTTTTTTTCATTGAAGAATTACTCATTTTGATTGTCAGATTTAGCAAATATACCCTTCAGTTCAGTTCAGTTCAGTTGCGTCTGACTCTTTGGATCCCATGAATTGCAGCACACCAGGCTTCCCTGTCCATCACCAGCTCCTGGAGTTCACTCAAACTCATGACAAATAATACATTTAATTACCAAATGTGTTAAATATTAAATATAAAATAGCAGTTCCTTTGTATAAGAAAGTCCTAAATATTCCACAGGGCCTGTTTATACTAAACAGACATTTGCTGTTTATCTGGAATTCAAATTTAATTGGACATCCTATATTTTATCTAGCAATTCTACTCATATATATTTTTTTGTTTACCTAAATATCTTTCTTCTCATTTCCAGCATATTTATTCATCTATTTTGTTTTATTTTTTCTTCTGTCATTTCTAGCCATTTGAAGTATACTTGTGGCATGGAGCATATGCGTGTGTGGGTGTGGGTGTGTGTGTATGTGTGGTGCATGATTGCTCAAAAATTTTCAGTTATTATTCATTTTTAATGTTTAGCTATTTACATAAAATTCATTTGTGTATATGATATGAAATAGGGATTTGCTTTAATATTGCTTAGAAGAGATAGCCAAGCATTCTCACAGCATTGGTAGAATTCTCATGTCCTCTCATTTGCATCCATTCAGTTAAAAATACAGACATTATCCCTGAGATTCTTCTTTTCTTCACCCCTCCATCCAGAACCATTGACTTTAAAAGGTAATAAATATCTTCTCTTCTTCACACCCCACACAGAGCTTTCTTATACTTCCATGAATGAGTTATGTTCAAAGGCAAGTATAGGAAGACTGAGCTTGATTTTTTCAGGACTGGAAGTTTTAAAAGGGAAAAAGTTTAATGTGCATTTATGCATGATGTCTCATCTCTGTCTTCTATCTAGGCAGTAAAAGTCATAAATTGATTCTATACCTCCTTTTTTTAGGCCAAGGTGGAATCTTCATGTCCTGTGTGACAGGGGCTAGGCATTAGGAAGAATTAGCCTCTTGTTCACCATTCTGTCTTTTGGAACCCTAGATATTGCTTTCAAGTTGTACACTTGTATATTCTCACTTTCAGGGTTGAAATTAGCATTTAGGAGGCAATTTCAGTAGTGCTCCAGGTGTCCTCTTGTGTAGACATTGTGATGGAATACCCATATCTTCCTTCATAAATCAGGTAGTTGTTACTCAATCTCCTGGAGCTGTTGCTGGCAGACAGCCTTAAGCTATTAGCCCCCTCGGGTAACTGCCTCAGCTGAAGACTGCTGCTCAATATCACGTTCACTTCCTGTGATGTCCCATATCCAGTAAATAGTCAATGTGAGGACAGCTTTGAGAGTTTACTCCATCTTTAAAATCTTCACAAATGGTTGGTTGTCTTACCCTGAGAATGAAGCAAAACCAACTTCTTTTTTTGCCCTACCATACTTCTTCCCTTTCTTTTCCTTCCCTTCCTTTTTTGTCACGTCCCCTAGTTTTAACCCTGAGAAGACTTCCTTGCAAATCTATTGGATGTAAATTCTGTCTCAGAGTCTGCTTTTTAGGAATGCCAACCTGCAACAATATGCTACAGTTTTGCTTTGGAGGCATTAAGTCAGAGCCACAGATCATAGTAAAATGATACATAACTGTGTTAATTATTAACCTGGGCACATACCTCTTTTCGGTACCTCTTTGGAAGGAATGATGCTAAAGCTGAAACTCCAGTACTTTGGCCACGTCATGCAAAGAGTTGACTCATTGGAAAAGACTCTGATGCTGGGAGGGATTGGGGGCAGGAGGAGAAGGGGACGACAGCGGATGAGATGGCTGGATGGCATCACTGACTTGATGGACGTGAGTTTGAGTGAACTCCGGGAGTTGGTGATGGGCAGGGAGGCCTGGCGTGCTGCGATTCATGGGGTTGCCAAGAGTCGGACACAACTGAGTGACTGGACTGAACTGAACTGAACTGATGGAAGTATCAATACAAAGTATGATTATTGTAATAATTGGCCCTGAGCCCACCATATGTTGTCTTTGAAAATTGGAGCCCTGCTTATTATCATTTTTATTTGTAACACTTTTAAGATTATAAAATAAATTTTGGTATATTAAAGAAAATTAGAAAATACAGATAAAATGAAAAACAAAAAATATTGTATCACAACCCATAGATGACCTCTATTAACTTTTGAAGTTAAGTTCTAGAATTTTGTCTGTGGAATCAGACAAATACATATATATATATATATATATATATATATATTTCTGATAAAGCCTTCCCTTTTCAGATAATGATCCTCAGTGTTAATATATCAGTAAATTTTCATAAGACTACCCAGGCTATATTTATGTTTCCTCATTTGCTAACGTGTTCTTTATTGTTTGATTGATTAAATGAGAGGCCATTTATATCTGGTTAATTTGTCTCTATATATTTTAAAATTAGATTTACTAAGACTCTCTCTCCCACTTCCAATTTTCCAATTATAGTCCTAATTTATCCATCTTAAAATACTGTAACACTTTGTGTCTGCTGTCGCTTCAGTCATGTCTGACTATTTGGGACCTTATGGACTATAGCCTGTCAGTCTCCTCTGTCCATGGGCTTCTCCAGGCAAGAATACTGGTGTGGATTGCAATTTTCTCCTCCAGAGAATATTCCTGATCCAGGGATCGAACCCCATCTCCTGTGTCCCCTGCTTTGGCAAGCAGGTTCTTTAGCACCAGCACCAGCTGGGAAGCCCACGCAACATATATTGATTGTTCTATTATTAACTATTAGTACTTTTACCATAATTATTCCATTAGCTCCATCAACCCTCAGTATTATATTCTAAGTAGCTCTATAATCCTTCCATTGTCTGTTATCACTGTCGATGCCAATGCCTGCTGTTCTAATGGATGCCAATGGTAGTTTTAAAAGTGGAACCCTGATATCCAGTTCTTTCTTCTTCCAAATAGTTCACTACTCTGAAGCCAGAATGATCTTATTAGCAGAGTTCTGATGATGACATTTGCCTGACTTAAATCGCTTCAGTGGATTAAGATTTTTAGTGTAAAGTCCAAATTGTCTATAGTACCGTATTTTACAGAGCCATTTTGATCTAGTCCTTCCAAAATTCTAGCATCTCTTCTTCCCTTCTCAGAATTTTTAAAATTCCTTAAGTATCTCCATACTCTCTCTTGTCTCTGGGCCTTTATAGATGTCTTGTACATGCCTGATTAACAACCTTAATCTCAACTAGGATGTTAGTTCCACTGTGAAACCTTGTCTTACTCCCCAGACTAATTTGGGTGTGTCTACTATGCTCTACACTGAGTCTTCTATTGGTGTCACTTTCCTCTTTATAGCACAATTGGCTATAATTCCTTATTAATATCTTGTTTCTAACTACTTTCATAAGAATAGAGAAAATTCATCTTTTTTAACTTTTCATTTCTCCCCGTACCTCTGATAGTATCAAGACACAATATATGCTTACTAAATGCTTGTTATGTATATAAGTAAATAAATAAAGGAAAGGATGGAGGCTGCTTGAGGAAATATTGTTCCAACTTTCATAATTTGAATTAATAACTAAGAAAATAACTTCAAAATAGATATTTTTGTTATGGTCTTATAGATTGCATGAATGTGATTGCTAAACATTTTACTAAGAAAGTCTAGCATAGTCTAATGAACTAGAAAAGTAGAGCACAGATGACTGTACATGTGGAAATAGTTTTTTCCTAAGACTAGGGAAAAAAATGAAAGTAAATGAGTGGGCCTTATTTTATTTGATGGTTTTCTCACTTAATAACAAGGACTAAAAACTGGGCTCTTTTGAGGCCACTTATTTTCATTAGGAATGTGATGAATAGCTAAGACAAAAAAAACACAAGTTTTAAGACAAAATCAGTTTTTATCTTAGAGCAATGTTAATTGAGTTTCAGCTATTAAATATTTCTGAGCAAGTGCAACACATGATTTCAGAGCTTTAACAAGTAATTGGTGTGTCAGAAGAAGAGAAAGTGGGGTTTGCTGATTTATGTTATCTGTTGGGTTAAGTGGCAAGCACTTTCCAATTCCTTATTGCAGGGTGTGTGTGCTAAGTTGTTTCAGTTGTGCCTGACTCTTTGTGACCCTATGGACTGTAGCCCACCAGTCTTCTCGGTCCCTAGGATTCTCCAGGCAGGAATACTGGAGTGGGTTGCCGTACTGTCCTTTAGTGGATCTTCCTGACCCAGGGATTGAACCCAAGTCTCTTACATCTCCTGCATTACCAGGTGTGCTCCTTACCAATAGAGCCATCTGGGAAGACCCGGCGGCATAGTAGTGGACACTTGTTTGTGGCCTCCCTATTTTCTTCACTTTCATTGGAAATGAAAATATATTTTCTTTTTCCAAAAAAATGCTCATTAAAAAAGAAGTACAGATAAACTACACAGGAAAGTTTTTTTGACATCAATAATGACATTATTTATGTATGGCAATGTGGCAGATTAAAGATAGCTGCAAATTGTTTGACACTCTTTATATGAAATGGCAACCCACTCCAGTATTCTTGCATGGAAAATTCCATGGACAGAGAAGCCTGTTGGTCTATATTCCATGGGGACTCAAATGTCGGACATGACTTAGCAACTGAATAAAAAATAATAAAAATAGCAGCTGCATATGAAAGATGATTATGTATCCCTCTCCTTGCATCTGGGCAGGCTAATGAGTTCTTTGGCTAGAATACAGTAGACATGGTGGTATGTAGTTTCTGGCCCCAAACCTTTAAGAGATGGCACCTGATGTGTTCAAACTCTCTGCTGCTATGAAAGAAATTTCCCTAGTCTGAGGCAACAAAGCTGGGAAGGGAATATATATCCACTCTGGTTGGCCGTACAAAGAAAGATGAGCCTTCCAACCCTTCTTGCCAAGGTGCTAGATATGTAAGCACCTTCTTAGAGTCTCCAGATCAGCCTACCTGTTTGAAATATGCTGAGGGACCCATTCAGTGCCATGGAGAGTGAAATAATTTCTCTGTCCAAATTCCTGAACCATATATTCATGATATATAATTAAATGCTTTAATCTATCAAATGTTTTGGTATGCTGTGTGCAATAATACAAAGCGAGAATGGAATTTAGTACCTAGAGCTGGGGTGCTGCCTAAAACTTGCAGCTTTGTCTTTGTGACCAGTGAATAGAAGCTGGAGCGGCCTCAGGAATACTTGCTGCTGCTGCTGCTGCTAAGTTGCTTCAGTCGTGTCCGACTCTGTGCGACCCCATAGATGGCAGCCCACCAGGCTCCCCGTCCCTTGGATTCTCAAGGCAAGAACACTGGAGTGCGTTGCCATTTCCTTCTCCAGTGCATGAGAGTGAAACGTGAAAGTGAAGTCGCTCAGTCGTGTCCGACTCTTAGCGACCCCATGGACTGTACAGGCTTCTCCATCCATGGGATTTTCCAGGCAAGAGTACTGGAGTGGGGTGCCATTGCCTTCTCCGCAGGAATACTTAGTAAAATATAAAAAAAAGAGTCCGGAAACATTAGTGGAGGCTAGGAAATGGGTACCTGATTTATGTACTGGCAGGAAGTTCAGAACTGCTTCTATCAGTAAAATGGGAAATAAAATGCTCGCTTGATCTGGGTAAAGCAGGAATCTGATTTCCTTTTGCCTATGATAAAAGACATCAAGGATGGAATGAACCACAGAAGAAACTGTTCAGTTTTCAAGAAGAATTTAGGGGAAATATATAACAGGGCTTGCTGTGTTTGAAAATGAATCTCATGCTTGGTTTCTCCCAGCAAAGCACTCTCAGTTATGTAATACCTGGCCTCTGGGCAGTTTGACATGTAGAACAGTTGTCAGTAAACATGGGCCAAGCCTAGAGACCACAAAGCTGTGACTGAGGGAACTTTTGTTGAAACCTCATAAAAATTTAAAGGCTTGCATAGTGAGATTTCTAAAAGTCCCATCACCTTCCCCTTAGACACTCTGCTAGATGACAGGTCTTCTAAAAATTTTAGAACATGAGTTTAGAGTGTTTCAATCAGCCAATGACTTCCAAGGATCTAAGTGGCATTTTCCCATAGCATTTGGACTGTTAACTCATGTTGAAACAGGCCTCTCCTTGAAAGAAAAAGGATGTTACTTTTGCTTAATAGATTGAACTGTAATTGATACACACACAAAAAACCCCATAGCTTTAAAGACATTATATTAGCTTAGACTGAAAGAGGACAAAAAAGTACAGAATGAAAAGAGATCTTAAAATTGCCAAAATTATCCAATGAGAAAACAGGCTGAGAAGCCTACAGATTTTACAAATTTAGCATTTCTAATGGAAAAAAATATGCGAGAGAAGACCAAGAGCTCAGAAGGGTTGCCAAGAATCATTCCACAGATTGCTGCTGGGTCTTAACCCAACAGTTATATGGAATAGGAGACATGTGCCTGACTAGATTGCAGAAACAGCAAGGACTAGTAACAGTGCCCCACATTTCTAAGTTGTTTTTTGTTTAAATGAAAGTTTTCCGTATTGATTATCTTACCTGTGTCTCACCATTGCATGTGATGTGTGTGGAGGATAGATAATTTACCTCTTTCATATACATATCTTCAAAATGAGAGATACTTTATCTGAGGAACCAAACCCGAGGAGGCTCATCTCATCCTGAGAGTGATTTAGGTTACAAGATCCAGGAGTTTGAATATATGCTGTAATGGGAAGAGCTTCTGGGGACCGTGGGGGGAAAGGAACATTTGGCAGGGAGGAATCAATTACGATAACTGGTGGACAGTGGGCAGACTGTGGCTGATTGAGTAAAGACGTGTCAATATTTTAAAAATATTTTTTATATGGTCATTCAATTGAATGGTGGGGTCCACATTTTTTTTTTAAAAGAAATTTGTATTTATTTGCAGGTGTAAAGTTTTATACATCAATAGCAAAGCAGCAGCAGTATGATTACTTCAGGGTGGCCTAGCCTGTAAGCTAATGAATTAATTATCACAAAATTTTTATGGCACAGAATATTACAGTCATTCTCCTTCAGTCTGGGTGACCTCAGTAATCGTTTTGACAAAGAGTGTGTAAGGTGAAGATGATGATGCTGTGTGCTTTATGTGAGTGACAATATCCACTCTGTCTCTTGAGACATATCCCTACTTTAGGGTCTATAAACTACTATGTGAGAAGCCCAGCTACTTTGAGACTGCCAGGTTAGAGAGGCCTTGGCTAGTTACTCAGGTCAACAATCATAGCAGAGCCCATAACCTCCTCAGCTACCCTGTCAAAGTATCAACATTTGAGCTAAGCCATTTTGGCTATGCCAAACCAGACCATATGCAGCCAAACAAAACCAAGTGACCTAAGTTAATGCTACAAAGGATAAAATGATTGCCCAGTCAAGCAATGCCTGCTTTCTTGGCCCACAGAATTATCAAATATAATAAATGGAAGTCATTTTAAACTTAGGGTTGGGAATAATTTGTTGCACCATAATAAATACTTAAAATGATTTTTTAAATGACATAAAATATTATTTAAAGCTATTTTTTGCATTATAGTATATTATGAATCCTTGTTCATGTAAATAGAAATTCATCTGAGTATAACTTAAAAAATAGCTGAATAAATATGACAGGATATTTATCCAAACTCTTCATTCAAATTTAGGTGTTTTGAATTATCTCTCTGCCAATAATCTGAGTCAGGTAATTATCATTCAATTCAGATGGGATATTGCTAAAAAGTGCCTAAGATTTCTCTCTACATTAATTTCTCTCTTCATTCATTCATTCATTTCTCCATTCTGAAACCAGATTGCTTTTTCCTGAAACAGTCATCTGACTACTACTGGATTGTAAACTTCCTAAGTGCAGAGACCATGAATATTTCATTTATAGTACCTGACATAAAGGAGATCCCCAATAAAACATTCTTGCAAGAATAAATTAGTCTGCCATCCTAATACCTGAAGAGCTTCATTGGCTCTTCATTACATTTAGATTAAAGTACAAACTATTTATCTTACCCAATTCAGACCGTAAGCACACTAAGCTTCTCTCTATTGAGAGGGGCTTTTGCAATTGTTTTTTTCTTCCCTGGGTCCTTGAATATTTAATTTTTATTGATGAGCTTATCCCTTTTACTCTTCATCCTTCCTCTGTTTACCAGGTTAATTCCCATTTATCTTTTAGGACTTAGCTTCTATGCTCCCTTCCCAGGGATTTCTCCTAATTTTCTTTACTTGGTTAGATACCTGGGACCTAAGGTCTCTTTGCATATATGTGAACTCTGTAATAATTACTCTGAGTTAAATCATAAGGTTGATGGTAACACATATTCTCAGAATAATAAACTTCAATAAGCTTTAACTATATTTTGATGCATCCTGATACATCTTATTTCTCAATTATTTACATATTTTTCTATTGCCATGAAGCATAGTCTTTTTAATGTGCTCTTGAATTCAGTTTGCTAGTATTTTATTGAGTATTGCTAGTATTTTTTTATATGTATATTCATCAGGTATATTGCCCTATAGTTATTTTTCTCTTGTAGTGCCCTTATCTGGCTTTGGGATCAGGGTAATGCTGGCTTTGTGAAAGGAGTTTGAAAGTATTCCTTCCTCTTCTACTTTTGGAATTGTTTGAGAAAACTTGGTACTAATTCTTTAAATCTTTGATAGCATTTACCTGTAAAGCCACCTGGTCCTGAGTTTTTATAAGTCGGTATACTTTTGATTTAACCTTCTAACTCATTATTGGTTTGTTCAGATTTTTATTTCCTCATGATTCTCAAGGTTAAATATTCTTAGAATTTATCTTTTGTTCTAGGTTTTCCACTTTGTTGGCATGCAATTGGTGATAGCAATTTCTATGTTGCTTTATATCTGGTGGTATCATTTGTAATGTCTATGCTCTAGTTTATAATTTTATTTGAGTCATAAATAAATAAGACTATATTTTTTCTTAGTCTGACTAAGGGTTTGCCAATTTTGTTCATCTTCAAAAAGCAAACACATATTTGTTGATCATTTCTATTCTTTCAAGTTTCTATTTCAGTGCTCTCAGTTCAGTTCAGTTCAGTCGCTCAGTCGTGTCCGACTCTTTGCGACCCCATGAATCGCAGCACGCCAGGCCTCCCTGTCCATCACCAACTCCCGGAGTTCAGTCAGACTCACGTCCATCGAGTCAGTGATGCCATCCAGCCATCTCACCCTCTGGCGTCCCCTTCTCCTTTGGTATGATCCAAAATCCCCCTACTGGAAGAAGCAGAATCAGAGTCTCCAAGAGGTGCCTGCACCACCATATTTAGTATAGTATTGTTTACAGTAGCCAGCATATGGAAGCCATGAACTATTTGCCAGTGGATGAATGGGATTAAAAAATGTGGTATATATAAGTAATGGAATAATGGAATATTACTCCATATAAGCCATATGAAGAAAAAAATCTTGCCATTTGTGAGGCTATGGATAAACCTGGAAGGCATTAAGTGAAATAAGCCAAAGACACCTACTGTATGGGATCCTTTTTTGTTAAGCTTTTTTTTTTTAATCCTAAAACAAAAGAGAGTAGAATTGTGCTTGTCAGAAGCTGCGGAAGCGGGAAATGGGGAGGTCTGTACCTCAAAGGATACAAACTTTTGGTTCTAAGATGAATAAGTCCTGAAGATCTAATGTATGGCATGTTGACTACACCTAATAATATGATATTTATATATATAAAATTTGCTGAAGGTAGATTTTAAACATTATGATGCCCACATTCTAAAAAAATTAGAGATATATGAGAGATATATGTGTTAATTAACTAGATTTTGATAATTATTTCATAATGTTTATGTATATTAAATCATCAAATTGTATATTTAAATGTGTATAATTTTGTCAATTATTTTTAATAAGGTAGAAAAATATAAAATACAGTTGGCTAGGACCCTTTCCACCCTTTAAGAAACTTTTGAATTAATTAGGTTTTACTTTAATGATTAATACCACTTCCACGGTGGCTCAGATGGTAGAGTGTCTGTTGACAATGCGGGAAACCCGGGTTCGATCCCTGGGTTGGGAAGACCCCCTGGAGAAGGAAATGGCAATCCACTCCAGGACTACTGCCTGGAAAATCCCATGGACAGAGGAGCCTGGTAGGCTACAGCCCATGGGGTCGCAAAGAGTCGGACACGACTGAGCGACTTCACTTCACTTAATGATTAACTATTAAAAGTTATAGCTTTAATGTTTCTGCACATATTTAGGTATATTATGAGAACAATATTCTGGTTCTTTCACTCCACTTTTTAGATATTTGACCCAATACAACTTGTTCATTCTCTATTTTTCAATAATTATGAACATAATAACAGCACTTAAAGTTTTTTTCTAAGACTTTAGATTTTTATCCATCTTAGTACTGTGGAGTGTTCCCAATAAAGCCATAGTAGTGAGTTTTAATACTCCTGGTAATCAATTGAATCTATATTCAAACAATAAAAATAAGATATATATATATATTTTTTTTAAATAAGATATATTTTAATTCTCTTAAGCACATTTAATGTAAAATATTATGAGTTCTTTGACATAATGATGAAATTGTATATTTTGTTTTCTGTGTGCACATCTTTAGACTTTGAGAAAATCAGAAAAGTGTTCTACCAGAGAGACACAAAGAGAGAGAGAAAGCAAGAAGAATAAGCCCTCGTAAAATCAAATTTAGGTCTTAAAAATTAAGGGCTATACAGTTAAATTAACTTTTATTCAAATACCTAGAAAGATTCTGGTAAATCATCAGCCACATGCAACACTGACTTTATTCAACAAAATTTTAAAGAGGCTACAAACAATATATGTCATGGCCCAGAGGCATTAGACCAGTATCGCCACATCCTTGAGTAGGTTAACTACCACTGTCAGATGAACTGATCAGATTTATTCCAATTTTAAATAGTTCCCTTCAGGAAGGCAAAGACTGTGGATGTATGCAGTATGCATTTGTGCCTTCACTTTGGGATGTATACAGTCATCCCTAGCCATCCAAAAGGGACTGGTTCCAGGACACCCTGTGGATACCAAAATCAATGGATGCCTGTCTCTCATGTAAAATGGGATAGTACTTATGTATAACCCATGCACATTCCCCCATCTACTCTAAGTCATCTGTAGATTACTTATAATACCTAATACACTGTAAATACAACGTTGTGAATACAATGTAAATGCTAGGTAAACAGTTGCCTGCATGAGAAAAATCCAAGTTTTGCTGTTTGGAACTCTCTGTAATTTTTCTTCCAAATATTTTAATCTGTGGTTGGTTGAATTCCTGGATTTGGAAACTGTGGAACAGAGGGCTGACTGTATATTAATAAGCAAAAATTCTGAACTACAGAAAAAGTGCATTTAATCAATTATTTTGAGTGCTGCTCTAAGAAGCTTTGTCACTTTAATGAGATCTGGCTTTCATTTTTCTTTGGAAACTGATAGTGTTTTTGATAGGTCCACTCATCAGCTTTCTTAAGGAAATTCAATTCTGCTTTGTACACTATACTTCCGGGTATTTGAGTTGTATGTAAGAATTAATGAGCAAATCTCTACCTTTCCTGAAATATTAGAATTGAATGGCTAAGTTAATTTAAAGAGAAATGAAGAAATTAATGTCACATAGTCATTAGAAAGAGAAAGATAGTGATTATTAAACAGTGATGGTCATGTCATACCATTATTGAAAGAAGCTTAAAAGCCAGCCACCCATCTGGTGTTTGACTCCTTTATCTCAGTCCTGGAGAATGAGTGTCTGGTCTCTGCTCTTCTATTGCAGGGAATTCCCCATTCACTGTGCAATAATTTAATTTAATAATGTTTATAGCTCTGAGTCTTATAATCTTTTCCATCTTTAGCTGAAACCCTCTATATGTAGCTCTTATGCACATGCCAAAATTCTGATCCAAGCCTATGCTAATATTCTCCTCTGGCCCTCTAAGGTATTTTGGCGTAATGGAAGAAGTAGATAGTATACACTAATAATGTCTATCATAATGTGATAAGGGAGAGAGAAGCAGAGCACCAGAGTACCTTGGAATTTCTCTTCACTGGAGACCCCTTTCTCACTCCTTTCACACTGGTAGAGGACATCGTTCATCTACCTACATGTTGAATAAATGTTTTCCTGTAGGCTTTTATAGCTACACTTGAGCTTGAGATTTACTTTTCATCATTGAGCTTTTAGAGAATCAATAAATAGCATCTATCTCCTCTACTGATTCAGAAGCACAGGAGAGACAGCCAGATGGCCATTAAAATGTCAGCTTCATTGTTAATAAAGCTTCCTTCTAGGGTTGAAGAAGTACGTGTTTTTAAGCATGTAGCCAACAGTTGTACTGTCAGGTAAGGCCTTAGGACAGACCACCTAAAGTAAAAGTTTAGGTCCAGGATTTCTGTATCACCTTTATCCAGCAGACAGAAAGAGAAACAAAGACTATAAATTTCTTAAATCTATATTTATAAATCTATAAATGCTTAAAAACTGAGGAATATGGCTATTTCATATTGGAGAATTAACTGTCAGAACAAAGATTAAAAGAGGGCTAGGGCAATAGTTCAAGTGTGTTACTTCCCCAAAATATAAATATGTGAAAGGCATGGGTTACCAATATTGGATATTTATTTAATATCAATTTAATTATTCTTGTGGATGTGTGTCAGCCGTTATTTTATTTAAAACTTTGGAAGTCAGTTATGATCATTTTTTAAAAATGAAGCTTCCTACACATTAATGCTGTAAGAAGAGTATGTGATGAGTACAAGTTGTGTCAAGAAGATTCCACCACTGTCTTGATTGTCATCTGGGTGGCAGACACCAGGCATATTGCTTTCACATTTATTTTAACTATCATAGTTTGGAGATGTAGGTATGATTTAATAACTATTTTAGATAAGAGGTAACTATATTTTCTATGGTCACACATATATTAAAAACAGAATTTGAACAGATGACTTTGGGTATGTTTTCTCATATTCACTCCTCTCCCTTCCCTTTTCCTTTGTGAAAGGTTTAATAGCTGATATCCTGCTATCTCTAAGGACTGAAATACTTGTTCCTGTTTATATTTTTGTGCAGATTTAAACTATTGATAAGTAAAAGGGCCAAGTTTAATGGAATATCCAAATCTACTCCTAAAATTATTTCTGAAATACTGCCAAGACAGTTTTTCATCCTTTCTACTTCTATAATTCAATGCTCCAAAATGTATAAAACAAGGTTACCTGTCTATGTGATTCTGTAGCTTTAAATAAACAAAAATTCAGGAGCTTTAAAAGGTGAGTTCAAAAAAATAAAAATTAAAAAAAAAATAAATAAAAGGTGAGTTCAGATTTAGAGGCTTCCAAAAATTCTCTACAATAATGCTTTAGACTGAATCTTAATGTATATGTGTGTGTACACATACAACAGGGTTATCTTTTGGAACATATTTAAGATGAAGTTATATAACTCTTTATAATTCAGATGAAAAGATGCTGTAGATATTTTACAAATTCAATCTACTACATTCCCTTTAAAACATTTAGCCTCCTTTAGAGGAAATCAGTCTTTCTGTCAGCCTTTGGCAGTTAAGCTCTTGTCTGCTGAGATGGCATTATTCACCATTCTGCATCCTGCTCAGCAGCAGGCATTATGCCTTGGCTGTGACCATGCAATCCCATTTTAAACTCTTGTCTCTGGATGTGTCAGTTTTGACTTGGCTGCTGACTGGAACAGACATTTAAATCTTTAGATCTGTAGATTTAATTACAAGTACTCCAAAATGAAGTGAAACTCTGGATTCCACCGTTTGTAAGTATACACTGAAAGATAAATAATTGCAAGCATCTAAAATGTTGGTAAATTTCCTTTGCCATTCTAAATTTAAAGTTAGACACATTTTTGTATTGTAAAAATTGCCAGATGTTTATATGGGTTTTGCTACTCTAAGTCAGCTCTTAAGTGGCTGACAACTTCCTTTGGTAAGGTTTTTCAGCAGAGTACAAAATGCAGAGCTCAGTAGAATTGATTCACTGCTGTCTCTCCCACCTAGACACAGAGTTATAGTCAGTCCTTTGCCACGGCTGGCTCAACTTTGATGTTTTACACTGTTCCAGTCTCTTAGAAATCACTCTCATGAGAATGGAGAAAAAATTTGCTGTTTAGCAGTTCAAGGAACCAGGTGCTCTGTGACCTCATGACTTCAGGAACTTGCCTTTCTACTTGTGCTGCAGAACTAGTAGGAGTTCTTAAAAGGACATTCTAGAAAAATATGTTGGAAAAGGTTTTTCTGTGGTGTCAGCTTTTGGTGAAAGCGGCTACTCTTGCAGAATTTTTGAAATGTGGAATGTCAAATAGCTACAGACCCTAGAGAAAGTCCATCTACTGATACATTTGAAGAAGCAAGAGAAACATCAGCCTGCCACATAGTGCCAAAGTTGCTCCAAGAACCCAATCCTCTGACCCTTATTCCAATTTTTCACAAAATCGTAGCACACTGCATTTGAAAAGAACCGCCATTATTTTAAAAACAACTGTTTTAGCTGACTGGGGATAGCAATATTTCTGTGTCTGTGTGACTCATGATTTCAATGCTTTTATAAAATTTTTTGGAGACCACTGAAGGTAATTTTTCAATGTTTCACATTTCAGGATATAAATAAAGCATGCTACAGAGGAAAAATCTGGGCTTTAACTGGTAGAAGTGCCTAAATAATAGCAAAATGGTTAAGAATATGGACCGTAGAGACAGATTCCCTTGTTGAATGCTTACTTTGCCTTTTTTCTGTATTGAGGCCTGGGACACATCAGTTAACTTTACCATGTTCCTGTTTCCTTTATTTGAAATAGGAAAAGTTTTAGCAGCTATCTCAGAGAACCATACCTGATACGTGGTAAGTTTATCAAAGTGTTAGCTATTATTATTAGTATTAATATTAATGCTAATTGTACAGACCTAAATACATTGCTTAATATTTCTGAGACTCAATTATTTGACCTGAATACCATGTGTGTTGTCTTTTAAAATTTTTGTTATCATTTGAATTATATATAATATAAATGATTTAAAACATATAACACAGAGTCTAGCAAAATTATTTACAAAAACCATGTAAATAGATAATCAATAAATGTTAATTCACTGTCACTAAAGGGATTAAACTGATGTTTCCTTTAATATATATATTTATACTCACACACTCCAGTACTCTTGCCTGGAAAATCCCATGGATGGAGGAGCCTGGTAGGCTGCAGTCTATGGGGTTGCTAAGAGTCAGACATGACTGAGTGACTTCACTTTGACTTTTCACTTTCATGCATTGGAGAAGGAAATGGCAACCCACTCCAGTGTTCTTGCCTGGAGAATCCCAGGGACAAGGGAGCCTGGTGGGCTGCCATCTATGGGGTCACACAGAGTCAGACATGACTGAAGCGACTTAGCAGCAACAGCAGCATACTCACACACGCACACTGTGCCTAGTTGCTCAACTGCGTCCAGCCCTTTGCAACCCCATGGACTGTAGCCTCCCAGTCTCCTTCATCCATGGAGATTCTCCAGGCAAGAATATTGGAGTGGGTTGCCATGCCCTCCTCCAGGGGACTCTTCTCAACCCAGGGATCAAACCCAGGTTTCTTGCATTGTAGATGGATTCTCTATGAAGCCCATATACAAATATATGTGTGTGCGTGTTTATAATTAGATTTTATTTCTGAGTAGGTAATGAATTTACATGAGTCAAAAATTAAAATATTTCAAAGCTATACAGTGAGTCTAGTACCTAACCTCTTACTCATATATACAGTTTCCATCATCCACTATCATGGCTAATGACTTTTACAAGTTTTATATAAAGTTGTCTTTATTAAGAAGTTTTATATAAACTTCTAAAGTTTTATGTGAATGTAAATACAAATAAATGCATAGTTTTATTTTCTTTCTTTTCTTCAAACATATAGCGTATAACACAAACTCTTCTGCATCTTTCTTTTTCATTTACCGTATCTTGGGGACTAGCATTTCTGTAAAATACAAGGCCTTTTTCTTTTATAAATTTATAGCTACATAGTAGCCTCTTGCAGGGATGTGCTGTCATGTTATTAGCCAGTGCCCTGTTGATCACCTCTTGAGTTGTTTCTGATCTTTTGCTATTAGAATGAATGCCACAGTGAGTAATTTTGTATACATAGGTTATTTTGCACTCATGAAAGGCCATCTTTGGAATAAATTCCTGGAAGTGAAATTAATGGACAAAGAATATATACATTTATTTATATTGTCAAATTGCCCTTTAGGAGAATGTTATGAATTTACACTGAATGTTATATATTTTACAACCTTTTAATTTTTCCAGATGGACTGAATGAAAAAAATATTACTTCAGTGTATTTTTATTTGCATTTTTCATACTATAGTGAATAAGCATCTTGATGTTATTTAAGGAAAATCTGTTTGTTGTCTTTTGTGAACTTTGTTTACATTAAAATGTTGACCTTGATTTCTAGGAACTATAATAACTTAAGGACATGAACTCTTTATCTGTAATATGATTGGCAACTATTTTCCCAACTCAGTAATTATTTTATTCTGATTTTTCCATATATGCATTTTAAAATGCTTTCATGTAGTGAAATTCATTAATTTATTTTATATTGATTTTGAGTTATTTTTAGAAATAGAATAGACCTTCTCTATTTCAAGGCTATATAGGAATTCTTCCATTTTTTTCTTTAATATTTTATCATTTAATTTTTTTATCAAAAATAATTCTTATCTGTACTCTTTGTACCAGCATGTTGAAATTTATTTACATTATCTCAAAATTTCTCAAATAGTAATATTAGCTTTTAAGAGAATGGCATGTAGAATATTTTAAATCTCATTGAATTGTATTATTCCCTTTTAGAAGATATTCTTTATTCTTTAACTTTGTGGTCAAATAAGAGCCCCTTTTGGAGGACATGCTTACATCCTGCATGTTATATTCTGCACAACTCCAGGGGTGCATTGTCATTGTGAATGTGTAGAGGATAATCCACATGACCATGGGTTGCAACCTGCCTCACTGTCCAACCTCCAGTAGAGCAGACATTGCCATCCACTTGCCTTACCATGATTACCTTGAAGGCTGATACTTTGGCAATCTCATTTTTGATACCTAGAATATAGCAGCATACTTACTAATGGTATACATGTTATAAATTAGTGTTGAATAAATGGTTGTCTTTTTAAAACATACTTTTTCTAGTCTTTAAAGACTGTAGATTTTAGAGCAGTTTTAGAATTGAAAGGAAGATGCAGAGATTTCACATATACCTGCAGCTCCCACCCATACATCAGTTCAGTTCAGTTCAGTCGCTCACATAACCTTCCCCATTAATCAACATCACTCACCAGACTAATACATCATCATTATTATTATTATTATTATTTTACCAAGGAAGAACCTACATTAATACATCATAATCACCTAAAATCCATAGTGTACCTGAGAATTCACTCTTGGCGTTGTCTTTGTGTTTGGACAAATATATAATGATGTACATCCATCATTATAATATCACACAGAGTATTTTCATTGCTGTAAAAACACTGTGTGCTCTGCTTCTTCATCTCTCTCCCCCTTTACCCCTGGCAACCACTGATCTTTTTATTGTCCCCATAGTTTTATCTTTCCAGATGTCACATTGTTGAAAGGCATATAGCCTTTTTCAAGTTGATTTCTTTTATTTAGTAATATGTATTTAAGCTTCTTTCATGTCTTTTCATGAATTGGTAGCTCATTTTCATTTTTGCTGTGAATAATATTCCATTGTCTGGATATACCACAGCTTATTCATTCACTTACTGAAGAATATCTTGGTTCCATAAGAGTTTTGGCAATTATGAATAAGTTCATTGGTAGGACTGATTTTGAAGCTGAAGCTCCAATTCTTTGGCCACTTGATGCAAAGAGCTGATCCATTTGAAAAGACCCTGATGCTGGGAAAGATTGAGGGCAGGAGGAGAAGGCGACAGCAGAGGATGAGATGGTTGGATGGCATCACCAACTCAATGGACATGGGTTTGGGTGGACTCCAGGAATTGGTTATGGATAAGGAGGCCTGGTGTGCTGCGATTCATGGGGTTGCAAAGAGTTGGACATGACTGAGTGACTGAACTGAACTGAACTGAACTAAGTTACTACAAATATTTGTTTACATGTTTTTGTGTGAGCATAAGTTTTCAGATCCTTTGTGTAAATTCCAAGGAAAACAACTGCTGGATCATATGGTAAGAGTATATTCAGTTTTGTAAGAAACTCAACTATATTTTTGAAAATGGAGATAAACCATATTTCGTTCACCTGTTTCTTCTGACATATACATATATATATATATTTCATCATTTAAATTGTGTTGTTTAATGGTTTTTTGTGAATAAAAGTGTTTTACTCACACTTGATACCTATACATAGGGGTTTTTAATGAAATATAAACACTTTTAGTACCTTCAAAATGACTGTTGTATTCAGAAAGGCATTTTGGAGGGAAACTTCTATTTGTATTTGTTTTCAAAATAAAGCACACAACATTATTGAGTGCATACTACATTATAAGCACTGAATAACATTTTGGCACATATACCTTACTTAATTTTGTACAATGATGCTATCTTCATCTCAATTTCATTAATAAGTAAGTTAAGTATTTAATTTTCAGCTTATAAATTATAAAGACTTTTTCCTAAAGCTACAGATGTGTGTAGATGGAACCAGACTTTAAACCCAAACAGCCCAAATCCAGAACCTAAGGATTAGAGCTATACTATATTACTTCTTTCCTGACCTTGTGAGGTCTTATCATTTTAAGGCAATTACTGAACAGAAACATGTAGAACTCAAGAGGAAAGAAAAAAGAAAGCACTCACTACCATTGTTTGATTCCTGAAACATAGGCATTTGAGGGGAAGCTACTGTTTTTCATTACCTTCATGCTGAAATTCCTCAGATGACCATGGAGCTCTTAATACTTTTCATTATCTGAAAATCACTGAAGACTGACCTAGTCGTTTATTGAAACCAATGCTCGGTACACAGTCAAATACATTTCTAGATTTTAGTCCTCCCCATGGTGATCAGGGAAATATGTTGTTGTTATTGAGCTGCAGTGATCCAGGAACATACACTTTATCACTGATACTGCCTCTGAGAAATAAAAGACAGATTTTAATTACATTCACTCCAACCACCAAAGTTAGGTTTTTCTACTGGCCTTCTGCCTATGGCAGAGTTTAAACACATCTTCTTTCTCTCTCCAGCCCTGACAGGTGTGTGTGTGTGTGTGTGTGTGTGTGTGTGTATATGTGTGTGTGTATGTGTAATTAACCTACTGAAGTTCCTCTTGTAATTGTAAGAGCAGTTTTAAAATAGTTTATCTCTAAATATTCTTAAGATTTTTTTCCTTGCAGACATAATATTCTGAATTGCATGGTGAATAAAAACTATGCTGCAGTATAGGAAGCTGATATTTTTCAGGCTTGGTCTAACTTTAATTAGTTGACCCTCATTTTCCTTGCTTATAAAAATTAATACCACAGATGATAAAGTCCCCAAATTCTGTCATCTTAAATCAGTGATACATGATATAGTGAAAGAAGGAGAGAGACCCTAAACGTAACTTTAGTAATTACACATTAAGTTAATTGAAACTTTGCTGGATGGATGGAAGATGATGAAAAATGTTTATGGGTTAATTCAGGAAATATGTGGCATGCTAACCACTTTTTTTTTTGGAATATGTGGTGTAATTGCTGAAAACAAAATCAGATAGTTCTGTTCTGAAATTTTGACTGCTTTAGCTTTGTGTTTTGACTTTTGATGAAATTTGAACATATTCAGTCAGTTTTTCATGTCTGACTCTTTGTGACCTCATGGACTATAACCTGACAGGCTCTTCAGCCCATAGGATTATCCAGGCAAGAATACTGGAATGGGTTACCATTTTCTTTCCAGTTCATGATGTTCAGCATTTCATTAATTGATTATATATTCTTAAGTTATATATTGTTACATTTAAACATATAAGAAAATAAAATTTAGCTTTGGGCTAGGAAAATAAACATCCACCTAGCTATTCATGAACTGCAATAACAGAGACAAAGTTAACAGCAGATTTAACAGGAAACACTATTTCTCCCCAGGGTACACCACGTCTGGCAAGAGTCATAATGACCTTATTTGACTTCTTACTGCTTTTTTATTCATAGATAAATTTTCTTCTCTAAAATCATAGACAATGAGGAAATTTCCTATTTGAAATTACATCAAGAATTAAATATGCCATTCTTTCCTGGAGTAGCAAAGCCATGTTGACATAGAGAAAAGAAGATTCAATGGCAGGTTGTCTGTATACGACATCTGGATTTGTCTTGGCTTTATGGTTTCCAGGAAAATGGGAAAATGGAATCCACTTTGCAGGCCATAAGCCTTTACACAGTCCTGCTTTATGCCTATGAAAATTCTGCTTTCTGGAAACTTCTCTGAAACTCCAGCCTTCCCCTCAATCTTATAAAACTCTACCTTTTTCTTTGTTTGATTTCTCTTGGTATGTAGTCTCTCCCATTTCAATGAGTCAATAAACCAAGATTGTCCTTTGTGGCTACAGATCAGGCTCAGACAAGTGGCTCAGACTATCTGAAGTAAGACACATCTACTATAGTAAGGAAATGAGTGATACAACTGGGAGGGATGAGGGGTTCAAGTTGGATGAAAAATGTTTATGGGATAAATTCACAAAATATGTGGCATGCCATCTTTGCTTTTCTAGGGGCGAACAGCAAACTTGGCTTTAAGCATGTAAGCAACAAAGAGAAACAGAATCCCTTTCAAAGCTATAGTTAGTCCTTAGATTAAAAACAAGACAATTGCCTAAGAAAAGTCATACTATTCTTGCTGCTGTGTTTGCAGGAAATGTGTCCTCACAAGAAAACACTATGGTAAAACAAACTGCTTTCTCAACTGTATGTCTAAGTTGAGTAGAGGCTAGAAACACAGTCCACAAAGCAATGCATGCTGCTGAAATTCCTCAGTACTAAAGAGCTATTTCTATCTGTGCCTACCTGGATGACATCACTTCTGCTTTGTCTGAATTGTATGAGTCCCAAAGTCCGCCCAGTTTTTCCATTTCCCATGTTTTGTCTTGGTGTCCTGGCAATGTTAGAAGAACAAAAATATAACCTCAACCAGCCTTTGCAAAATTCCCCATTATATTTATGGAATCATCTGCATACTGCCAAGAATGTGGAAAAATAAGAGAGCAAACTGTATGTTAAAGGTTATGTTGACTTTTCCACACCTTTCAAAAGATATACAAAGCCAAGTAAGTTACAAACTCTCAAAAGACAACATGCTCATATGGTAGTTTGATTCCATGCTTGAGGTTCCTAAGAGACTGTGTTACGTGTGTGTTAAGTCACCTCAGTTGTGTCTGACTGACTGCAGCTCCATAGATTGTAGCCCACCAGGCTCCTCTGTCCATGGAATTTTCTAGGCAAGAATACTGGAGTGGCTTGCTATTTCCTATTCCAGGGGATTTTCCCAACCCAATGATCAAACCTGTGTCTCTTACATCTCCCGTATTGGCAGGTGGGTTCTTTACTTTAGAGTAGATCCACCTACTTTTATTTAAATCCTGGTTTTGGTGAAGAAGAAAAAGAATCATATAATGTAAAAAATAAGCAGAAAGTGGGCAGTTTAAAGGCTTAGAAAAAAATTTAAATTAATAAAAGTAGTTTAAATTCTCTAATAATTTTCCGATTATTTTATCCAGTCAGAAAGATAATAAAGGTATGTAAACCTATTAAAAATATTCTGTTTCTTTATGTTGTATATGCATGATAAGTTGCTTCAGTCATGTCTGACTCTGTGCGACCCTATGGACCCATGTCTGTTATGTCTCCTACATTGACAGACAGGTTCTTTACCACTAGCATACCTGGGAAGCAATTGAGTCCTAATAATCATTCAAAAATGGAAAAATATTGAGTTGTTAAGTATTAGCAAATTTATCATTCGGCAACATTTTTTAAAACATTTGAAGGTTCTGAGCAGTTTTTGATGCATAATTATTTTAATTTTGCTAATGTTATTATTCTCTGAGACTATTTACAAACATTAAGACTCAATCAATCAAACCACTGTGCTTTGGTGTTCGGTACTATGAGAGACTGAAAAAGTCTGACTTGAGTCCCTGTCACAGAGGAGCTTGAATCTTCTTTGGGGAGACATTTATTTGTGTTTGACTCTTTGTGACCCCGTGGACTGTAGCCCACTAGGCTGCTCTGTCCATGGAATTCTGCAGGCAAGAATACTGGAGTGGGTAGTCATTCCCTTCTGCAGGGTATCTTCCTGGCCCAGGGATTGAATCTGGGTCTCCTGCATTGAGGGCAGATTCTTTCTTATCTGACCCACAAGGGATTGACATTTATTTATCATTACTAAATGCAAGCACACATGCACTGAATGAGTATTTACCATAGGCATAAAGTATCCTAGATTTTAGTTAGCATCCTGAAAGAATCAGATGAAGCTCTTTAAGTAATATGGGCTACTTACAAAAATAGGGGTAAGTTTTAGCAAAGTCATCAAAAGATCGTTCAATATGTAGGGTAGACCAGTGTTTTAGTCTTTAAGATACTTTTTCTGATTCTCAGTCCAACTTCTTTAATTACATTCTCTCATCCAAAATCATTGATTCTCTATTAGAGCTTGACATTTAGTATGTCTACCCCTAAAAACAAGGAGGTATAATCCCTAATTTTGGGAGGGATTGCAATTTAGAACAAATGAAAATAATGCGAATAAAGTCTTGTTCTGGTTGTGTAGTCTTTAATAACATTAAAGAATAGTCAATAATGTAGCCACATATACACTTTGAGTTCTGTAGTCACAACTTTAAAGATAAATAAAAAATCAGTTTTAGAAATCATTTCACATACATAGGTTCAGTTTAAGGTTGTCTATTTAGTTAGGTATACTCTTTTTAAAAAGTGAAACATTATTTGTCATAACTCACAAAGGACAGAAACCCTATTTCAATTTAAAGTAAAGTGAAAGCATTAGTTGCTCAGTCGTGTCTGACTCTTTGCGACCCCTTTGGCACCCCACTCCAGTACTCTTGCCTGGAAACTTCCATGGACGGAGGAGCCTGGTAGGCTGCAGTCCCTGGCGTCGCTAAGAGTCGAACATAACTGAGCGACTCCACTTTCACTTTTCACTTTCATGCATTGGAGAAGTTAATGGCAACCCACTCCAGTGTTCTTGCCTGGAGAATCCCAGGGATGGTGGAGCCTGATGGGCTGCTGTCTATGGGGTCGCACAGAGTTGGACACGACTGACGTGACTTAGCAGCAGCAACAGCAACAGCAAACTGTTGCCCACCAGGCTCCTCTGTCCATGGTATTTCCCAGACAAGAATACTGGAGTGGATTGCAATTTCCTTCTCTAGGGAATCATCCTGACCCAGGGATTGAACCCAGGTCTCCTACATTGCAGACAGATTCTTTACCATCTGAACGACCAGGGAAGACTTGAATTTCAATTTAAGGGACTTGAATCAATGATTTAATTATTTTGGTTCCCATTCTTTGCTTGTCTTTACCAGGGTCCAGACTTCATATTACTTTAATAGAATTATTTATTCTGTGTATTATGTTTATATTTTTACGGTTTGTATAATTCTAACTTAAAATTGCTTAGTTGTGATTGTGGATTACATCTAAATTAATTTAGAATTATAATGTGTACAGTGTTCCTATACCATTAATTCACTTGAGATAAAGGGCTAGTAGAAGTACTGATGCTTTCCTAATAAAAAAGCATTATTCTTTAAATACTTGAAATAACCAGTTTCCACAGAACACTTTTTTTGCACCTGGACTATAAGTAGCTTATTATTTGAATATAGAAACTGTGACTTGAGAAATCAGAAGACTATTTTAGGGCTGCTAAATTTCAAACCATCTTCAACCTCAGCTGCTGATCATCTGCCAGAGTTTCCTAAGAAAGAGCATATCAAGGTTATAGTCTTTCACACAGATTGAAAATGTTTGGGGATAATGGAGGTTTAGTCATGTCCAACTCTTGTGACTGTAGCCTTCCAGGCTACTCTCTGTCTGTGGGATTTTCCAAGCAAGAAGACTGTAGTGGGTTTTCATGCCTTTCTCCAGGTGATCTTCCTGACCAAGGGATTGAACGCTCATCTCCTGCTTGGCAGGTAGATTCTTTACCACTGAGCCATCAGGGAAGCCCTTAAAATGTTTAGCAGTTCCAGGAAAAGGTCTTTCCTAAAATGTCTTTACCTCACACAGTGAGAAGTGCTTGTATTACTTGGTATTGATTAAATGTTTGTTTAAATGGCTGAAGAAAAAAAGTAGAAAAATGGATTGTGTGTAGTGATGGTGACACTTGTAAATATTTCACCATGAGAAAAGAAACCAGTAATTTTTTGGAAAGCTATCACTAGAGTTTAATACTCTCTCTCTCTCACTAACATACACACACGAGGGATATTTATTTACCGCTTACTTGTATAAGCTCTGAGGAATCTATGGAGACTCATTACATTATAAAGATATAAAAGTACTCTTTCCTAATGTGTTTGCACAGTTGTTAAAAGCACTGTTGATAGTATAACAGCGTGTGAACATTTTAAAGCATGTAAACCTTGGAACAGAGCTATTTATTATAATAAATGGCAGTTTTTGCATAGGATTTTCTATTTCTCTGATGTCTTTCTCATTTTGTTATAAATGTCATTTTTTGATAAACAACAGTTTTTAAGAAAATATTTAGTATGTCTTGACTATACTGGTATTATGAACATAAATTTGAATAATTAGACTTAAAATGCTCAAATTTTAAATACATAATAACTAAAGATGTTCTTTAAACTGGCAGTTTTCTGATTAATATGTGCATATCTCTGTACTAAATACTATGCTGCTTTCAGATTTAATAAAATGATACTTTGATCTTAGTCTATGGATAATAGAAGAGAAGCAAATGAAAGATTTGGGTTATATTTAAATGACAAGACTCTGATTCAGTGAAATACAGAGCTCTTTGAAAAAAATCAATAGACTTTCACAGCTTAAAACAGCGAATCTTACTGCAAGTAACTCTGTCTTATAAATGGCTCTTTCAATTCAGTAAGATAGACAACTAGCTCAGCCATATCAGCATCAAAATTTTTTTTTTCTTGGTTCTGCTCTGAATTTGTACCTTACTTTTAAAATGGGACTCTTTTTTGTTTTTTGTTTGTTATGCACTTTTTTTTTTTTAACTTTGAAAGTGAAACTCACACATTTGTGTCTGACTCTTTGTCAGGCTCCTCTGTCCAGAGAATTCTCCAGGCAAGAAGCAAGAGTACTGAGTGTGTAGGCCGTTCCCTTCTCCAGGGGATCTTCCCAACCCAGGGACTGAACGCAGGTCTCCTGCATTGCAGGTGGATTCTTTATCATCTGAGCCACCAGTGAAGCCCCAAAATAGTGGAATGGGTAGCCTGTCCCTTCTCCAGAGGATCTTCCTGACTCAGGAATCGAACTGGGATCTCCTGCATTGCACGCAGATTCTTCACCAGCTGAGCCACTAGCAAAGCCTTTTTTTTTTTTTTTTAAACTTTAGATTTATTCTGCTAAGATGGCAGAGGAATAGGATGGGAAGACCACTTTCTCCCCCACAAATTCATCAAAAGAACATTTAAACACTGAGTAAATTCCACAAAACAACTTCTGAATGCTGGCAGAGGACATCAGGCACCCAGAAAAGCAGCCCATTGTCTTCGAAAGGAGATAGGAAAAAATATAAAAGACAAAAAAAGAGACAAAAGAGGTAGGGATGGAGCTCTGTCCCAGGAAGGGAGTCTTAAAAAGTGACAAGTTTCCAAACACCAGGGAACACTTTCACTGCCGAGTCTGTGGCAAGCCTTGGAAGCACAGAGGGCAACATAACAGGGAGGAAAAATAAATAAATAATTAAAACCCACAGATTATGAGCCTAATGGTAACTCCCTCAGCAGAGAAGCAGCGCAGACGCCTGCACCCACCACTAGCAAGCTGGGGCTGGGCAGGGAAGCGTAGGCTGCATTGCTTAGAGTAAGGATCGGGCCTGAATGCCCTGAGGGCAATCTGAGCGAACTAACTTGGGCTAGCAAACCAAACTGTGGGATAGCTACAACGCAAAAAGCCCTAACCTAAGACACTGCCAGACCCACACACAGAACAAAGGGCTGAACAGAACTAGCCAGCTGCAGACCATCCCCCTCCGGTGACAGGCAGCCAGAGCCGGAAGGGGGCAATCGCAGCCCCAGAGAGACATTCTCTACCAAACTGCAAGCAGGCTTTTTTGCTAACTAAGACTTCTTGGGGTTCTGGAAAGTCAACATCCGCCTGAGAAAGTGCACCAGTGGTACACTCAGAAAACCGAGCAGCAGGGATGGGGGAGGTGATAAGTCGCAGCGACTGCGCTCGCGAAACACCTTATCACCTGAGCTGCTTGGACCTGGGAAGGGCACAAAACACATGCCCAACCGAGTCTGCGCCTCTGAGGACTACCTGAGTGCCTGAACCTGAGCGGCTTAGACCTGGGAGGTGCATGCAGCCCAGGGCCAGCCTCAGACTGTTCCTGGTGGAGCAACCTAGAGCCAGAGCAGTGTCGGCAGGGAGGGCACACACATCGTGAGCCGGGGGCAGGCCCAGTGTAGCTGAGACACTATGAGCACATGCCAGTGTTATTTGTTTGCAGCGTCCCTCCCTCCCCACCATGCAACTGAACAAGTGAGCCTAAAAAAAGTGTCCACCACTGCCCGCCTTGTGTCAGGGCAGAAATCAGACACTGAAGAGACCAACAAACAAAAGAAGCTAAAACAGAGGGAACCGCCTTGGAAGTGACAGGTGCAATAGATTAAAACCCTGTGGTTAGTACCGACTACATAGGAAGGGGCCTATAGATCTTGAGAAATATAAGACGGACCAAGGAAATATCAGAAAATGAACTGACCCCACATGGCCCACAACAACACCAGAGAAAGTCCTAGATATATTTTTACTAATTTTACGATCATTCTTTTTTTTTAATTAAAAAATTTTTTTAAGTCCTCTATTACTCCAACCTACTATTACTTTTCAAAAAAAGACCCTATTTTTAAAGCAAACTTCATATATATATATATATATTATAAATTTTGTGACTTTTAAAAATTCTCTTCTTTAATATTGTATTTTTGAAAATCCAACCTCTACTCTAGATTTTTAATCTTTGTTTTTTGGTATTTGTTATCAATTTAGTACCATTAAGAACTCAATCTTCAGTAACCATTTTTTTGAGGGGGAGCAAGATTACTGGCTTGACTGCTCTCTCCCCCTTTGGACCCTTCTTTTTCTCCACCAGGTCACCTCTGTCTCCTCCCTCCCCCTTCTCTTCTCTACCCAACTCTGTGAATCTCTGTGTGTTCCAGACGGTGGAGAACACGTAGGGAACTGATTACTGGCTGGATCTGTCTCTCTCCTTTTCATTCCCCTCTTTTATCCTCCTGGCCACCTCTGTCTCCTTCCTCCCTCTTCTCTTCTCTGTATAACTTCATGAACGTCTCTGAGCTGTCCAGACTGTGGAGTGCACATAAGGAAGTGATTACTGGCTAGCTTGCTCTCTCCTCTTTTGATTTCACTTCATCTCATTCAGGCCACCTATAACTCCCTCCTCCCTCTTCTCTTCTCCATGTAACTCTGTGAACCTCTCTGGGTATCCCTCACTGTGGAGAAACTTTTCATCTTTAACCTAGATGTTTTATCAATGGTGCTGTATAGAAGGAGAAATCTTGAGACTACTGTAAAAATAAGACTGAAAACCAGAAGCAGGAGGCTTAAGTCCAAATCCTGAGAACACCAGAGAACTCCTGACTCTAGGGAACATTAATTGACAGGAGCTCATCAAACGCCTCCATACCTACACTGAAACCAAGCACCACCCAAGGGCCAAGTTCCAAAGCAAGACATATCACACAAATTCTCCAGCAACACAGGAACACAGCCCTGAGCTTCAATATACAGGCTGCCTAAAGTTACTCCAAACCCACTGACATCTCATAACTCATTACTGGACACTTCATTGCACTCCAGAGAGAAGAAATACAGCTCCACCCAGAAGAACATGAACACAATCTTCCCTAACCAAGAAACATTGACAAGCCACCCGTACAACCCCACCTGCAGTGAGGAAATGCCACAATAAAGAGAACTCCACAAACTGCCAGAATACAGAAAGGATACCCTAAACTCAGCAATATAAACAAGATGAAGAGACAGAGAAATACCCAGCATGTAAAGGAACAGGATAAATGCCCACCAAACCAAACAAAAGAGGAAGAGACAGGGAATCTACCTGATAAAGAATTCCAAATAATGATAGTGGAAATGATCCAAAATATTGAAATCAAAATGAAATCACAGATAAATAGCCTGGAGACAAGGATTGAGAAGATGCAAGAAAGGTTTAACAAGGACCTAGAAGAAATAAAAAAGAGTCAATATATAATGAATAATGCAATAAATGAGATAAAAAAACACTCTGGAGGCAACAAATAGTAGAATAACAGAGGCAGAAGATAGGATTAGTGAATTAGAAAATAGAATGGTACAAATAAATGAATCAGAGAGGGGGGGAAAAAAAACCGAATTAAAAGAAATGAGGACAATCTCAGAGACCTCCAGGACAATATTAAATGCCCCAACATTTGAATCATAGGAGTCTCAGAAAAAGAAGACAAAAAGAAAGACCATGAGAAAATACTTGAGGAGATAATAGTTGAAAACTTCCTTAAAATGGGGAAGGAAATAATCATTCAAGTCCAAGAAACCCAGAGAGTCCCAAACAGGATAAACCCAAGGCGAAACACCCCAAGACACATATTAATCAAATTAACAAAGATAAAACACAAAGAACAAATATTAAAAGCAGCAAGGGAAAAACAACAAATAACACACAAGGGGATTCCCATAGGATAACAGCTGATCTTTCGATAGAAACTCTTCAGGCCAGGAGGGAATGGTAATACATACTTAAAGTGATGAAAGAAAATAACCCACAGCCCAGATTACTGTACCCAGCAAGGATCTCATTCAAATATGAAGGAGAAATCAAAAGCTTCACAGACAAGCAAAAGCTGAGAGAATTCAGCACCACCAAACCAGCTCTCCAGCAAATGCTAAAGGATCTTCTCTAGACAGGAAACACAAAAAGGGTGTATAAACTCGAACTCAAAACAATAAAGTAAATGGCAACTGGATCATACTTATCGATAATTACCTTAAACGTAAATGGGTTGAATGCCCCAACCAAAAGACAAAGACTAGCTGAATGGATAAAAAAACAAAAGCCCTATATATGTTGTCTACAAGAGACCCACCTCAAAACAGGGGACACATACAGACTGAAAGTGAAGGGCTGGAAAAAGATTTTCCATGCAAATAGAGACCAAAAGAAAGCAGGAGCTGCAATACTCACATCCGATAAAATAGACTTTAAAACAAAGGCTGAAAAGAGACAAAGAAGGACACTACATAATGATCAAAGGATCAATCCAAGAAGAAGATACAGCAATTATAAATATATATGCACCCAACATAAGAGCACCGCAATATGTAAGACAAATGCTAACAAGTATGAAAGGGGATATTAACAATAACACAATAATAGTGGGAGACTTTAATACCCCACTCACACCTATGGCTAGATAAACTAAACAGAAAATTAACAAGGAAACACAAACTTTAAATGATACAATAGACCAGTTAGACCTAATTGATATCTATAGGACATTTCAACCCAAAACAATGAATTTCACCTTTTTCTCACGCACACATGGAACCTTCTCCAGGATAGATTACATCCTGGGCCATAAATCTAGCCTTGGTAAATTAAAAAAAAAAATTGAAATCATTCCAAGAATCTTTTCTGACCACAATGCAGTAAGATTAGATCTCAATTACAGGAGAAAAACTACTAAAAATTCCAACATATGGAGGCTGAACAACGTGCTGCTGAATAACCAACAAATCACAGAAGAAATCAAAAAAGAAATCAAAATATGCATAGAAACGAATGAAAATGAAAACACAACAACCCCAAACCTGTGGGACAAACTGTAAAAGCAGTCCTAAGGGGAAAGTTCATAGCAATACAGGCATATCTCAAGAAACAAGAAAAAAGTCAAAAAATAACCTAACTCTACACCTAAAGCAACTAGAAAAGGAAGAAATGAAGAACCCCAAGGTCAATAGAAGGAAAGAAATCTTAAAAATTAGGGCAGAAATAAATGCAAAAGAAACAAGAGACCATAGCAAAAATCAACAAGGCCAAAAGCTGGTTCTTTGAAAGGATAAATAAAATTGACAAACCATTAGCCAGACTCATCAAGAAACAAAGGGAGAAATAGCAAATCAATAAAATTAGAAATGAAAATGGAGAGATCACAACAGACAACACACAAATACAAAGGACCATAAGAGACTATCAGCAATTATATGCCAATAAAATGGACAACATGGAAGAAATGGACAAATTCTTAGAAAAGTACAACTTTCCAAAACTGAACCAGTAAGAAATAGAAAATCTTAACGGACCCATCACAAGCGCGGAAATTGAAACTGTAATCAGAAATCTTCCAGCAAACAAAAGCCCAGGTCCAGAGGGCTTCACAGCAAATTCTACCAAAAATTTAGAGAAGAGCTAACATCTATCCTACTCAAGCTCTTCCAGAAAATGGCAGAGGAAGGTAAACTTCCAAACTCATTCTATAAGGCCACCATCACCCTAATACCAAAACCTGACAGATCAGATCAGATCAGATCAGTCACTCAGTTGTGTCCGACTCTTTGCGACCCCATGAATCACAGCACACCAGGCCTCCCTGTCCATCACCAACTCCCGGAGTTCACCCAGACTCATGTCCATCGAGTCAGTGATGCCATCCAGTCATCTCATCCTCTGTCATACCCTTCTCCTCCTGCCCACAATCCCTCCCAGCATCAGAGTCTTTTCCAATGAGTCAACTCTTCTCATGAGGTGGCCAAAGTACTGGAGTTTCAGCTTTAGCATCATTCCTTCCAAAGAAATCCCAGGGCTGATCTGCTTCAGAATGGACTGGTTGGATCTCCTTGCAGTTCAAGGGACTCTCAAGAGTCTTCTCCAACACCACAGTTCAAAAGCGTCAATTCTTCAGCGCTCAGCCTTCTTCACAGTCCAACTCTCATATCCATACATGACCACAGGAAAAACCATAGCCTTGACTAGACGAACCTTTGTTGGCAAAGTAATGTCTCTGCTTTTGAATATGCTATCTAGGTTGGTCATAACTTTCCTTCCAAGGAGTAAGCGTCTTTTAATTTCATGGCTGCAGTCACCATCTGTAGTGACTTTTAAGCCCAGAAAAATAAAGTCTGACCCTGTTTCCACTGTTTCCCCATCTATTTCCCATGAAGTGGTGGGACCAGATGCCATGATCTTCGTTTTCTGAATGTTGAGCTTTAAGCCAACTTTTTCACTCTCCACTTTCACTTTCATCAAGAGGCTTTTGAGTTCCTCTTCACTTTCTGCCATAAGCGTGGTGTCATCTGCATATCTGAGGTTATTGATATTTCTCCCAGCAATCTTGATTCCAGCTTGTTTCTTCCAGCCCAGTGTTTCTCATGATGTACTCTGCATATAAGTTAAATAAACAGGGTGACAATATACAGCCTTAAAGAACTCCTTTTCCTGTTTGGAACCAGTCTGTTGTTCCATGTCCAGTTCTAACTGTTGCTTCCTGACCTGCATACAAACTTCTCAAGAGGCAGATCAGGTGGTCTGGTATTCCCATTTCTTTCAGAATTTTCCACAGTTTATTGTGATCCACACAGTCAAAGGCTTTGGCATAGTCAATAAAGCAGAAATAGATGTTTTTCTGGAACTCTCTTGCTTTTTCTATGATCCAGCGGATGTTGGCAGTTTGATCTCTGGTTCCTCCGCCTTTTCTAAAACCAGCTTGAACATCAGGAATTTCACGGTTCCCATATTGCTGAAGCTTGGCTTGGAGAATTTTGAGCATTACTTTACTAGCGTGTGAGATGAGTGCAATTGTGTGGTAGTTTGAGCATTCTTTGGCATTGCCTTTCTTTGTGATTGGAATGAAAACTGACCTTTTCCAGTCCTGTGGCCACTGCTGAGTTTTCCAAATGTGCTGGCATATTGAGTGCAGCACTTTCACAACATCATCTTTCAGGATTTGGAATAGGTCAACTGGAATTCCATCACGTTCACTAGCTTTGTTCGTAGTGATGCTTTCTAAGGCCCACTTGGCTTCACATTCCAGGATGTCTGGCTCTAGGTCAGTGATCACACCATCGTGATTATCTGACAAAGATGCCACAAAAAAGAAAACTACAGGCCAATATCACTGATGAACATAGATGCAAAAATCCTTAACAAAATTCTAGCAATCAGAATCCAACAACACATTAAAAAGATGATACACCATGGGATAAAGTGGGCTTTATCCCAGGGATGCAAGGATTCTTCAATATCCACAAATCAATCAATGTAATACACCACATTAACAAATTGAAAAATAAAAACCATATGATTATCTCAATAGATGCAGAGAAAGCCTTTGACAAAATTCAACATCCATTTATGATAAAAACTCTCCAGAAAGCAGGAATAGAAGGAACATACCTCAACATAATAAAAGCTATATATGACAAACCCACAGCAAACATTATCCTCAATGGTGAAAAATTGAAAGCATTTCCTCTAAAGTCAGGAACAAGACAAGGGTGCCCACTCTCACCACTACTATTCAACATAGTTTTGGAAGTTTTGGCCACAGCAATCAGAGCAGAAAAAGAAATAAAAGGAATCCAAATTGGAAAAGAAGTAAAACTCTCACTATTTGCAGATGACATGATCCTCTACATAGAAAACCCTAAAGACTCCACCAGAAAATTACTAGAGCTAATCAATGAATATAGTTAAGTTGTAGGATATAAAATCAACACACAGAAATCCCTTGCATTCCTATACACTAATAATGAGAAAACAGAAAGAGAAATTAAGGAAACAATTCCATTCACCATGCAACAAAAAGAATAAAATACTTAGGAATATATCTACCTAAAGCAACCAAAGACCTATAAATAGAAAACTATAAGACACTGGTGAAAGAAATCAAAGAGGACACTAATAGATGGAGAAATATACCATGTTCATGGATTGGAAGAATCAATATAGTGAAAATGAGTATACCACCCAAAGCAATCTATAGATTCAATGCAATCCCTATCAAGCTACCAACGGTAGTTTTCACAGAGCTAGAACAAATAATTTCACAATTTGTATGGAAATACAAAAAACCTCGAATAGCCAAAGCAATCTTGAGAAAGAAGAATGGAACTGGAGGAATCAACCTGCCTGACTTCAGGCTCTACTACAAAACCATAGTCATCAAGGCAGTATGGTACTGGCACAAAGACAGAAATATAGATCAATGGAACAAAATAGAAAGCCCAGTCATAAATCCATGCACCTATGGACATCTTATCTTTGACAAAGGAGGCAAAAATATACAACAGATTAAAGACAATCTCTTTAACAAGTGGTGCTGGGAAAACTGGTCAACCACTTGTAAAAGAATGAAACTAGAACACTTTCTAACACCATACACAAAAATAAACTCAAAATGGATGAAAGATCTAAACGTAAGACCAGAAACTATACAACTCCTAGAGGAGAACATAGGCAAAACACTCTCCGACATACATCACAGCAGGATCCTCTATGACCCATCTCCCAGAATATTGGAAATAAAAGCAAAAATAAACAAATGGGACCTAATTAAAATTAAAAGCTTCTGCACAACAAAGGAAACTATAATCAAGGTGAAAAGACAGACTTCAGAATGGGAGAAAATAATAGCAAATGAAGCAACTGACAGACAACTAATCTCAAAAATATACAAGCAACTCCTACAGCTCAATTCTAGAAAAATAAATGACCCAATCAAAAAATGGACCAAAGAACTAAATAGATATCTCACCAAAGAAGACATAAAGATGGCTAACAAACACTTGAAAAGATGCTCAACATCACTCATTATCAGAGAAATGCAAATCAAAATCACAATAAGGTACCATTTCACGCCAGTCAGAATGGAGCAGTTCAAAAGTCTACAAGCAATAAATGCTGGAGAGGGTGTGGAGAAAAGAGATCCCTCTTACTTTGTTGGTGGGAATGCAAACTAGTACAGCCACTATGGAGAACAGTGTGGAGATTCGTTAAAAAAACTGGAAATAGAACTGCCATATGACCCAGCAATCCCACTTCTGGGCATACACACCGAGGAAATCAGAATTGAAAGAGACACGTGTACCCCAATGATCATCGCAGCACTGTTTATAACAGCCAGGACATGGAAGCAACCTAGATATCCATCAGCAGATGAATGGATAAGAAAGCTGTGGTACATATACACAATGTAGTATTACTCAGCCATTAAAAAGAATACATTTGAATCAGTTCTCATGAGGTAGATGAAACTGGAGCCTATTATACAGAGTGAAGTAAGCCAGAAAGAAAAACACCAAAACAGTATAGTAACACATATATATGGAATTTAGAAAGATGGTAATGATAACCCTGTATGCAAGACAGCAAAAGAGACACAGACACATAGAACAGTCTTTTGGACTCTGTGGGAGAGGGCGAGGGTGGGATGATTTGGGAGAATGGCATTGAAACGTGTGTAATATCATATAAGAAATGAATTGCCAGTCCAGGTTTGATGCAGGATACAGGATGCTTGGGGCTGGTGCACTGGGATGACCCAGAGGGATGGTATGGGGAGGCAGGTGGAAGGGGGGTTCAGGATGGGGAACACGTGTACACCTGTGGCAGATTCATGTTGATGTTTGGCAAAACCAATGCAATATTGTAAAGTAATTAGCCTCCAATTAAATAAATTTAAATTAAAACACACACACACAAATAAATAAATAGTAAAAAATAGATTTATTCTAATTTTTCTGCCCTGTTTCTCCATGTAAAAATCTACTAATGATTTTTTGGTATTTGTTTTAGGTTTGCTAGTAAGTCTACACACACTGTGGTTAGAGTATAATTCTGAAGTGAGTTTTTATAACCTTTGAAGGGATGAATCTCCCTCCATTCCTCCAATTTCTGAGTCACTGAAAGTAAGTCCTGTTGCAGAAATGAATAGCTAATAGTTCTGAGAAGTGGACTAGAGGTATTTTATGGAATTGAATGAGTAGAAGTGTTGAACAGCAAGATCTGACTGACATGGAAAAACATATGTTTCAGCCTAGTGCAGACAATCACGGGTACAGTGGTCTTTTTTAGAGAAGATAGAATTGAATATGTGTGTCTGACAGAAAATGACTATACAGCTAATATTGTATCTTGGTTGAAAAGGAGTCCAGTCTTATTTGTGACATTTTCTCCCAGGTTATGAAGCTGGCAATACAGGTATGATTGAAAGGCCATCCTATTTTGGGGCCATTTAACATTTTTCTCTTTCTGGACATATATTGGTCCATACTATAGAATAATATGTTATGAAAAGTTTGCACATGCTTATGCAAGCTCTTTTTCCCAAAGAGTGGTTTTGGATTTTCTTTAAAAAAAAAATTATGTTTTTGACTTAATTTATGTACTGAAGTTTGTAACATCAAACAGTAATTTTTCAGGCAGAAAATAAATTATAGGAAAAACTTCAGCAACTTCATCATATCTGAAGTTATATGGTTTCATTATAATATTGAGTCAGAAAATAAGTTTTGAAAGCTTAATTCACCTAAAAGACAAAAGGTGAAACTATTGTAAGAGTGACTGTATAGACATTAAAGATATCTTCATGGGGAAAAAACCCAAAACAAATTAAAACAGATTTCTTTGAGTTGTAGTTACTACTCTTGCTTTACAAGATATATCTACTTCACAAAACTCAAATACTTGCCCTTTACAATAAATCCCAATATTCTTATCACTTTTCCCCCATAGAATAGAGAAAAAGTGTGGTTGTGATACCAGTTTATCATAGCATTTGTTGGACAACAATGTCGAACAACCTCTACCCTGATGATTAAATTTGGTTGAAGTAAATAGGAGAGGTAGCCTACATTATACCTAAGGCTTTTAAACCCAGGATTCTGTACTAGGAATAAAATATAATAAATTTGAAATACTAACCTATGGCATTTCCTTCTCACTTAGCCAGTATGCTATATTTCTCAATGTATGCATTTGATTTAAGACAATAAAATTGAACCTTGCCTGGACTCTGCTGTCACTGAGCACATCCTGCTCCTTAGTAACAGGGAAAAATTTTTCGCATCCTTAGAAAAACTAAAAATAGGTAACATCCTGTCTAGCACTAGCCTCTAAATAAATGCAAATTTAAACCATTTTCTGTTAGTTGCTAACTTCCTAAGATAAACAAGTTTATCTCTGACTTTTGCAACACTGACATCTAGAGATATGTGACTATCCTTGCAGAAGAGATAAGATATGATAATGTTTTCCCCCACTGTGTACTGAAGGACAGTAACCATGGTTTTATTTTTAAATATTTGTTCTATCCTTTTATCAGGGAGTTGGTTCTTTTGAACTCTGGACTCTCAAACCATGTGCAGATAAAAAAATTTTTTTTTTTCTTAATGTATTTATCTATGAGTTTTCTCCCAAAGTGGAGGTCCCATCAAAATGTTCAGATAGATTTAACCACTGGTGCTGTCTAGATAAGTATTGTCCAAGAGCTATAAGCTCGTGTGTCCCCACACCGAGGTCAGCCTTTTTTCACGTCCAAGAATAAATCTTGCTCATCAGAGATGAAAGTTTTTCTCTTGAGATTGTTACTGTTTCAGCTTCTGTTTCTGGAGTATGTCTGGTTCTCAGTGAAATCTAATTCTCTTTTGTACCTGATTACCTGTTTATGACTTCCCTTAGTGATAAAGTTTTGGGAAGCTATTTTGATTGTAGGATCTGATTAACCAGTCCTTGTTCTTTATTGTTCAGTTCTATCCTATTCTTTGCACTCCATAGACTGCAGCACACCAGGGTTCCCTGTCCTTCACTAACTCCCAGAGTTTTCTTAAACTCATGTCCATTGACTCAGGGATGCCATCCAACCATCTCATCCTCTGGAGCCCCCTTCTCCTCCCTTTCTTTCCCACCATGAGAGTCTTTTCCAATGGGTTGGCTCTTTACATCAGGTGGCCAAAATACTGGAGATTTAGCTTCAACATCAGCCCTTCCAATGAATATTCAGAGTTGATTTCCCTTAGGATTGACTGGTTTGATCTCCTTGCAGTCCAAGAGACTCCCAAGAGTCTTCTCTAGCACCACAGTTTGAAAGCATCAATTCTTCAGTGCTCAGTCTTCTTTATGGTCCAACACTAACATCTGTACATGACTACTGGAAAAACCATAGGTTTGACTATAAGGACATTTATCAGAAAATTGATGTCTCTGCTTTTTAATATGCTGTCTAGCTTTGTCATAGTTTTTCTTCCAAGGGACAAGTGTCTTTTAATTTCATGTTTGCAGTCACCTTCCTCAGTGATTTTGAAGCCCAAGAAAATAAAGTCTGTCACTGTTTCCATAGTTTCTCCATCTATTTACCATGAAGTGATGAGACCAGATGCCATGATCTTAGTTTTTGAATGCTGAGTTTTAAGCCAGCTTTTTCACTCTGCTCTTTCACTTTCATCAGGCAGCTCTTTAGTTCTTTGCTTTCTGGTATCAGAGTGGTGTCATCTGCATATCTGAGGTTATTGATAATTCTCCTGGCAATCTTGACTCCAGCTTGTGCTTCATCCAGCCTGGCATTTCTCATGATGAAATATGCGTGTAGGTTAAATAAGCAGGGGAACAATATATAGCCTTGACATACTCCTTTCCCAATTTTGAACTAGCCCATTGTTTCGTGTCTGGTTCTAACTGTTGCTTCTTGACCTGCATACAGGTTTCTCAGGAGGCAGGTAAGGTGGCCTGGTATTCCTGTCTCTTTAAGAATATTTCACAGTTTGTTGTGATCCATACACTCAAAGTCTTTAGCATAGTCAATGAAGCAGATGTTTTTCTGGAATTCCCTTGCTTTCTCTATGATCCACCAGATATTGGCAATTTGATTGCCAGTTTCTCTGCCTTTTCTAAATTCAGCTTATACATCTGTAAATTCACATACTGCTGAAGCCTAGCTTGAAAGATTTGAGCATTACCTTGCTTGCATGCGAGATGAGCATGATGATGCAGTAGTTTGAACATTCTTTAGTATTTCCCTTGTTTGGGATTGGAATGAAAACTGAATTTTTCCAATCCTGTGGCCACTGCTGAGTTTTCCAAATTTGCTGGTATATTGAGTATAACATTTAACGTCATCATCTTTTTGGGTTTAAAATAGCTCAGCTGGTATTCCATTACCCCCACTAGCTTTGTTCTTAGTAATGCTTCCTAAGGCCCAGTTGACTTCACACTCCAGGATGTCTGGCTCTAGGTGAGTGATCACACCATCCTGGTTATCTGGTTCATTAAAACCATTTTAGTGTAGTTCTTCTGTGTATTCTTGCCACTGCTTTTTAATCTCTTCTGCTTCTGTTAGGTCCATACCATTTCTGTCCTTTATTGTGTTCATCTTTGCATGAAATATTCCCTTGGTATCTCTGCTTTTTTTGACGAGATCTTTAGTCTTTTCCATTCTATTGTTGTCCTCTATTTCTTTGCATTGTTCATTTAAGATGACTTTCTTATCTCTCCTTGCTATTCTTTTGAACTCTGCATTCAGATGGGTATATCTTTTCTTTTTCCCTTTGCCTTTCTCTTCTCAGCTATTTGTAAGGCTTCCTTGAATAATCATTTTGCCTTGTTGCATTTCTCTTTCTTGGGGATGACTTTTGTCACCAAGTCCTGTACAATGTTAGGAACTTCTGTCCATAGTTCTTCAGTCTTTGTCAGGTAACAAATGACAGTATGGGTGGGTTTGTATGTGATTTATATTAATCTTAAGTCTTATAATTTTGTCATTTCTCTTTTGGAATGATTTTATCTTTGCTACCAGGTTACAAGACATTACAAAACATAGATTAGTAGGACCATTGGACTGTATCAGTTCTGAGGTTGAAAGTTTCTTGTGTCAATTTTTGTCTTCAATATAGGGGATATTTTATCTTCTGGCTTTTTATAACTTACTCTAATGTTTGATTGTATGTGTACTATTACAAGCTTACATCATTCAAAGGGAACAAAAACTAACACTAAAATGAAAACAAGCTTTGTTGTCATTGGAGTGAAGAGCAGCCACTGTAAGTGAGTTATAACAAATGCATTTTAGATACCCTTTGTGTTTCCCTAACATTTCTATTACATGGTCGAAGAAACCAACAGGTGAGCTTTTATTCAAAGTTAGTTGTGTGCTGTGCTTACCCATGGTTAAATTTGTAAAATCAAATCTGACAGTCTTCTCTATGTCTATGTATATGTAGATATTTTTAAAGACTTTTTCTTCTTATAAAAGATTATTTTTATATTCTTTTATAGTGGTAGTTATTTTTTAATTTTGTTTTGTTTTTGGATCAGTGGCTGGCACATTCTCACTTTCTTTATTTTGGGAATTTGGGGTATTATTTGGTCTTAAAAAGTATAGAATTTTTGCATGCCATAATCATCTGTGTGTAGTGTAAGGACCAAAGTTCTTTGATTTCTATGATAACTTTTGTTAGTTTTAATACCAATTGCATAACTGTATCTGACTATATGTTATAATTTCAATATAGATAAAATGTGAAAAAAAATGTGAAAGATTATTGCTGACTGGTCCAGAAATTTTAGCCTAAATGAAAGATAGTTTTTCTCTCTATTGAAAGAATTAGAGATGTCTATGAAAATACATAAATTAGACAAATGATGATGTGAGTAAAATATTTGCTAACAAGATGTGTTAATGATAAATATCTAATAAACATTTATTACCTTTATTTAATTTATTAATCAGCATTATTAATAAGTAGATGTGTAGTAAACACTAAACTTGGAAAACTCAGCAGTGGGCACAGGACTGGAAAAGGTCAGTTTTCATTCCAATCCCAAAGAAAGGCAATGCCAAAGAATCCTCAAACTACCACACAATTGCACTCATCTCACACGCTAGTAAAGTAATGCTTAAAATTCTCCAAGCCAGGCTTCAGCAATACGTGAACTGTGAAATTCCAGATATTCAAGCTGGTTTTAGAAAAGGCAGAAGAACCAGAGATCAAATTGACAACATCCGCTGGATCATGGAAAAACAAGAGAGTTCCGGGAAAACATCTATTTCTGCTTGATTGACTATGCCAAAGCCTTTGACTGTGTGGATCACAATAAATTGTGGAAAATTCTGAAAGAGATGGGAATACCAGACCACCTGACCTGCCTCTTGATAAACCTATATGCAGGTCAGGAAGCGACAGTTAGAACTGGACATGAAACAGCAGACTGGTTCCAAATAGGAAAAGGAGTACGTCAAGGCTGCGTATTGTCACCCTGCTTATTTAACTTATATGCAGAGTACATCATGAGAAATGCTGGGCTGGAAGAAGCACAAGCTGGAATCAAGATTGCCGGGAGAAACATCAATAACCTCAGATATGCAGATGACACCACCCTTATGGCAGAAAGTGAAGAGGAACTCAAAAGCCTCTTGATGAAAGTGAAAGAGGAGAGTGAAAAAGTTGGCTTAAAGCTCAACATTCAGAAAACGAAGATGATCACATCTGGTCCCATCACTTCATGGGAAATAGATGGGAAACAGTGGAAATAGTGTCAGACTTTATTTTTCTGGGCTCCAAAATCACTGCAGATGGTGATTGCAGCCATGAAATTAAAAGACACTTACTCCTTGGAAGGAAAGTTATGATCAATCTAGATAGCATATTGAAAAGCAGAGACATTACTTTGCCACCAAAGGTCCGTCTAGTCAAGGTTATGGTTTTTTCCAGGAGTCAGGTATGGATGTGAGAGTTAGACTGTGAAGAAAGTTGAGCACCAAAGAACTGATGCTTTTGAACTGTGGTGTTGAAGAAGACTCCTGAGAGTCCGTTGGATGGCAAGGAGATCTAACCAGTTCATTCTAAAGGAGATTAGTCCTGGGTGTTCATTGGAAGGACTGATGCTAAAGCCGAAACTCCGATACTTTGGCCACCTCATGTGAAAAGTTGACTCATTGGAAAAGACTCTGGAGGGGGGGAGGAGCCAAGATGGCGGAGGAGTAGGATGGGGAGAACGCCTTCTCCCCCACAAATTCATCAAAAGAGCATTTAAACGTCGAGTAAATTCCACAAAACAACTACTGAATGCTGGCAGAGGACATCAGGCACCCAGAAAAGCAACCCAACTCTTCGAAAGGAGGTAGGGAAAAAATATAAAAGACAAAAACAGAGACAAAAGAGGGAGAGACGGAGCTCCGTCCCGGGAAGGGAGTCTTAAAAAGAGAGAAGTTTCCAAACACCAGGAAACCTTCTCACTGCCGAATGTGCCGAGCTTTGGAAGCACAGAGGGCAACATAACAGGGAGAAAAAAAAATAAACAATTAAAACTCGCAGATTGCGAGCCCTAAGGTAACTCCCCCAGCGGAGAAGCAGAGCAGACGCCTGCACACGCCATTAGAAAGCAGGGGCTGGGCAGGGAGGCACGGTGCGGGCTGCATCGCTCAGAGTAAGAATCTGGCCTGAATACCCTGAGCACTATCTGAGCGAAATAATTTGGGCTAGCAAACCAGACTGTGGGATATCTACCACGCGAAAAGCCAGCTCCAACCTAAGACACCGCCAGGCCTGCGCACGGAACAAAGGACTGGACAGAGATAGCCAGCTGCAGACCTTCCCCCTTCGGTGACAGGCAGCCAGAGCCGGAAGGGGGCAATCACAGCCCCAGAGAGACATTATCTATAAAACTGTAAGCAGGCTTCTTTGCTAACTAAAACTTCTTGGGGGTCTGGATGGTCAACATCTGCCTGAGAAGGTGCGCCAGTTTTACACCCAGATAACCGAGTGGTGGGGAGGCGATAAGTCCCAGCATTGGCACTCGCCAAACACCTCATCACCTGAGCTGCTCAGACCTGGGAAGAGCACAAAACGCAGGCCCAACTGAGTCTGTGCCTCTGAGGACTACCTGAGTGCCTGAACCTGAGCGGCTTGGACCTGGGAGGTGCATGCAGCCCAGGGCCGGCCTCGGATTGTTCCCCGCGGAACAACCTAGAGCCCGAGCAGTGTGGGCAGGGAGGCTACACGCGCTGTGAGCAGGGGCAGACCCAGTGTGGCTGAGGCACTGCGAGCCTACGCCAGTGTTATTTGTTTGCAACATCCCTTCCTCCCTCCCCACAGCGCGACTGAACAAGTGAGCCTAAAAAAAAAAAAAAAAGTTTCCCCCACCGTCCTCTTTGTGTCAGGGCAGTAACCAGACACTGAAGAGACCAGCAAACAGAAGAAGTTATAACAGAGGGAAACGCCTTGGAAGCTACAGGCAATAGATTAAAACCCCGTGGTTACTACGGACTACATAGGAAGGGGCCTATACATCTTGAGAAATATAAGTCAGACCAAGGAACTAGCCAAAAATGAACTGAACCCACAGTACTCACAACAAAACCAGAAAAAGTCCTAGATATATTTTTACTATTTTTATGATCATTCTTTCTTTCTTTCTTTCTTTTTTTAATTTTTAGGAAAAAAAAAATTTAAGTCTTCTATTGTTCCTTTAATTTTCACTTTTATAACCTATTACTTTGCAAAAGAAAAAAAGACCCTATTTTTTTCTTCTTCAGCAAACTTCATATATATATATTTTATAAATTTTTGACCTTGTTTTTTTTTTTTTTTTCCTTCTTCTTTTCTTCTTTTCTTTAACATTGTATTTTTGAAATTCCAAACTCTACTCTAGTTTTTTAATTTTAGCTTTTTGGTATATGTTATCAATATTGTACCTATAGTTTTTTTTATAATTTCTGTGACTTTTTTTTTTTTTATTCTGTTTCTTTCTCTTCTTCTTTTATATAACATTGTGTATCTGAAATTCCAAACTCTACTCTAGATTTTTAATTTATGCTTTTTGGTATTTGATATTAATTTTGTACCTGTGTTTTCTTTATAATTTTCGTGACATTGTTTTTGTTTGTTTGTTTTCTCTCTTTATGTCTCTTCTTCCTTTTTTTTAACATTGTATTTTTGAAATTCCAAACTCTACTCCAGATTTTTAATTTTTGCTTTTTGGTATTAGATATCAATTTTGTACCTGTATTTTCTTTATAATTTTCGCGACTTTGTTTGTTTTTCTTTGTTCGTTTTTTCTCTCTTTCTTTTCCTTCTTCTTTTATTTAACATCGTATTTTTGAAATTCCAAACTCTACTCTAGATTTTTAATTTTTGCTTTTATGTATTTGTTACCAATTTTGTACCTTTAAGAACCCAATCCTCAGGACCCATTTTTCACTAGGGAGCGAGATTACTGGCTTGACTGCTCTCCCTCCTTTTGGACTCTCCTTTTTCTCCACCAGGTCGCCTGTGTCTCCTCCCTAACCCCTCTCTTCTCTACCCAACTCTGTGAGTTTCTGTGTGTTCCAGACGGTGGAGAACACTTAGGGAACTGATTACTGGCTGGATCTGTCTCCCTCCTTTTCATTCCCCCCTTTTATCCTTCTGGCCACCTCTGTCTCCTTCCTCCTTCTTCTCTTCTCTGTATAACTCTGTGAACATCTCTGAGTAGTCCAGTTGTGGAGTGCACATAAGGAAGTGACTACTGGCTACCCCACTCTCTCCACTATTGATTCCACCTCATCTCAATTGGGTCACCTCTAACTCCCCCCTCCCTCTTCTCTTCTCCATGTAACGCTGTGAACCTCTCTGAGTGACCCTCACAGTAGAGAAACTTTTCATCTTTAACATAGATGTTTTATCAATGGTGCTGTATAGAAGGAGAAGTTTTGAAACTACTGTAAAAATAAGACCAATAACTGGAAGCAGGAGGCTTAAGTCCAAACCCTGACTCCAGGGAACTCCTGACTCCAAGGAACATTAATAGATAGGAGCTCATCAAACGCCTCAATACCTACACTGAAACCAAGCACCACACAAGGGCCAACAAGTTCCAGGGCAAGACATACCAAGCAAATTCTCCAGCAACAAAGGAACACAGCCCTGAGCTTCAAGATACAAGCTGCCCAAAGTCATCCCCAAACCATAGACATCTCATAACTCATTACTGGACATTTCATTGCACTCCAGAGAGAAGAAATACAGCTCCACCCACCAGAACACCGACACAAGCTTCCCTAACCAGGAAACCTTGACAAGCCACCTGTACAAACCCACACACAGTGAAGAAAAGCCACAATAAAGAGAACTCCACAAACTGCCAGAATACAGAAAGGACACCCCAAACTCAGCAATATAAACAAGATGAAGAGACAGAGGAATACCCAGCAGATAAAGGAACAGGATAAATGCCCACCAAACCAAACAAAAGAGGAAGAGACAGGGAATCTACCTGATAAAGAATTCCGAATAATGATAGTGAAATGATCCAAAATCTTGAAACTAAAATTGAATCACAGATAAATAGCCTGGAGACAAGGATTAAGAAGATGCAAGAAAGGTTTAACAAGGACCTAGAAGAAATGAAAAAGAGTCAATATATAATGAATAATGCAATAAGTGAAATTAAAAACACTCTGGAGGCAACAAATAGTAGAATAACAGAGGCAGAAGATAGGATTAGTGAATTAGAAGATAGAATGGTAGAAATAAATGAATCAGAGAGGATAAAAGAAAAACGAATTAAAAGAAATGAGGACAATCACAGAGACCTCCAGGACAACATTAAACGCTACAACATTCGAATCATAGGGGTTCCAGAAGAAGACAAAAAGAAAGACCATGAGAGAATACTTGAGGAGATAATAGTTGAAAACTTCCCTAAAATGGGGAAGGAAATAATCACCCAAGTCCAAGAAACCCAGAGAGTCCCAAACAGGATAAACCCAAGGCGAAACACCCCAAGACACATATTAATCAAATTAACAAAGATCAAACACAGAGAACAAATATTAAAAGCAGCAAGGGAAAAACAACAAATAACACACAAGGGAATTCCCATAAGGATAACAGCTGATCTTTCAATAGAAACTCTTCAAGCCAGGAGGGAATGGCAAGACATACTTAAAATGATGAAAGAAAATAACCTACAGCCCAGATTATTGTACCCAGCAAGGATTTCATTCAAGTATGAAGGAGAAATCAAAAGCTTTTCAGACAAGCAAAAGCTGAGAGAATTCAGCACCACCAAACTAGCTCTCCAGCAAATACTAAAGGATAGTCTCCAGACAGGAAACACAAAAACGGTGTATAAATTCAAACCCAAAACAATAAAGTAAATGGCAATGGGATCATACTTATCAGTAATTACCTTAAACGTAAATGGGTTGAATGCCCCAACCAAAAGACAAAGACTGGCTGAATGGATACAAAAATAAGACCCCTACATATGTTGTCTACAAGAGACTCACCTCAAAACAGGGGACACATACAGACTGAAAGTGAAGGGCTGGAAAAAGATTTTCCATGCAAATAGGGACCAAAAGAAAGCAGGAGTAGCAATACTCATATCAGATAAAATAGACTTTAAAACAAAGGCTGTGAAAAGAGACAAAGAAGGTCACTACATAATGATCAAAGGATCAATCCAAGAAGAAGATATAACAACTATAAATATATATGCACCCAACACGGGAGCGCCACAATATGTAAGACAAATGCTAACACGTATGAAAGGAGAAATTAACAATAACACAATAATAGTGGGAGACTTTAATACCCCACTCACACCTATGGATAGATCAACTAAACAGAAAATTAACAAGGAAACACAAACTTTAAACGATACAATAGACCAGTTAGACCTAATTGATATCTATAGGACATTTCATCCCAACACAATGAATTTCACCTTTTTCTCAAGCGCACATGGAACCTTCTCCAGGATAGATCACATCCTGGGCCATAAAGCTAGCCTTGGTAAATTCAGAAAAATAGAAATCATTCCAAGCATCTTTTCTGACCACAATGCAGTAAGATTAGATCTCAATTACAGGAGAAAAACTATTAAAAACTCCAACATATGGAGGCTGAACAACGCGCTGCTGAATAACCAACAAATCACAGAAGAAATCAAAAAAGAAATCAAAATTTGCATAGAAACGAATGAAAATGAAAACACAACAACCCCAAACCTGTGGGACACTGTAAAAGCAGTCCTAAGGGGAAAGTTCATAGCAATACAGGCATACCTCAAGAAACAAGAAAAAAGTCAAATAAATAACCTAACTCTACACCTAAAGCAACTAGAAAAGGAAGAAATGAAGAACCCCAGGATTAGTAGAAGGAAAGAAATCTTAAAAATTAGAGCAGAAATAAACGCAAAAGAAACAAAAGAGACCATAGCAAAAATCAACAAAAACAAAAGCTGGTTCTTTGAAAGGATAAATAAAATTGACAAACCATTAGCCAGACTCATCAAGAAACAAAGGGAGAAAAATCAAATCAATAAAATTAGAAATGAAAATGGAGAGATCACAACAGACAACACAGAAATACAAAGGATCATAAGAGACTACTATCAACAATTATATGCCAATAAAATGGACAACATGGAAGAAATGGACAAATTCTTAGAAAAGTACAACTTTCCAAAACTCGACCAGGAAGAAATAGAAAATCTTAACAGACCCATCACAAGCACGGAAATTGAAACTGTAATCAAAAATCTTCCAGCAAACAAAAGCCCAGGTCCAGACTGCTTCACAGCTGAATTCTACCAAAAATTTAGAGAAGAGCTAACACCTATCCTGCTCAAACTCTTCCGGAAAATGGCAGAGGAAGGTAACCTACAAACTCATTCTATGAGGCCACCATCACCCTAATACCAAAACCTGACAAAGATCCCACAAAAAAAGAAAACTACAGGCCAATATCACTGATGAACATAGATGCAAAAATCCTTAACAAAATTCTAGCAATCAGAATCCAACAACACATTAAAAAGATCATACACCATGACCAAGTGGGCTTTATCCCAGGGATGCAAGGATTCTTCAATATCCGCAAATCAATCAATGTAATACACCACATTAACAAATTGAAAAATAAAAACCATATGATTATCTCAATAGATGCAGAGAAAGCCTTTGACAAAATTCAACATCCATTTATGATAAAAACTCTTCAGAAAGCAGCAACAGAAGGAACATACCTCAACATAATAAAAGCTATATATGACAAACCCACAGCAAACATTATCCTCAATGGTGAAAAATTGAAAGCATTTCCTCTAAAGTCAGGAACAAGACAAGGGTGCCCACTTTCACTATTACTGTTCAACATAGTTTTGGAAGTTTTGGCCACAGCAATCAGAGCATAAAAAGAAATAAAAGGAATCCAAATTGGAAAAGAAGAAGTAAAACTCTCACTATTTGCAGATGACATGATCCTCTATATAGAAAACCCTAAAGACTCCACCAGAAAATTACTAGAACTAATCAATGACTATAGTAAAGTTGCAGGATATAAAATCAACACACAGAAATCCCTTGCATTCCTATACACTAATAATGAGAAAACAGAAAGAGAAATTAAGGAAACAATTCCATTCACCATTGCAATGGAAAGAATAAAATACTTAGGAATATATCTACCTAAAGAAACTAAAGACCTATATATAGAAAACTATAAAACACTGGTGAAAGAAATCAAAGAGGACACTAATACATGGAGGAATATACCATGTTCATGGATTGGAAGAATCAATATAGTGAAAATGAGTATACTACCCAAAGCAATTTATAGATTCAATGCAATCCCTATCAAGCTACCAATGGTGTTCTTCACAGAGCTAGAACAAATAATTTCACAATTTGTATGGAAATACAAAAAACCTCAAATAGCCAAAGCGATCCTGAGAAAGAAGAATGGAACTGGAGGAATCAACCTACCTGACTTCAGGCTCTACTACAAAGCCACAGTTATCAAGACAGTATGATACTGGCACAAAGACAGAAATATAGATCAATGGAACAAAATAGAAAGCCCAGAGATAAATCCACGCACATATGGACACCTTATCTTTGACAAAGGAGGCAAGAATATACAATGGATTAAAGACAATCTCTTTAACAAGTGGTACTGAAAAAACTGGTCAACCACTTGTAAAAGAATGAAACTAGAACACTTTCTAACACCATACACAAAAATACACTCAAAATGGATTCAAGATCTCCACGTAAGACCAGAAACTATAAAACTCCTAGAGGAGAACATAGGCAAAACACTCTCTGACATACATCACAGCAGGATCCTCTATGACCCACCTCCCAGAATATTGGAAATAAAAGCAAAAATAAACAAATGGGACCTAATTAACCTTAAAAGCTTCTGCACATCAAAGGAAACTATTAGCAAGGTGAAAAGACAGCCTTCAGAATGGGAGAAAATAATAGCAAATGAAGCAACTGACAAACAACTAATCTCAAAAATATACAAGCAACTCCTACAGCTCAACTCCAGAAAAATAAATGACCCAATCAAAAAATGGGCCAAGGAACTAAATAGACATTTCTCCAAAGAAGACATACAGATGGCTAACAAACACATGAAAAGATGCTCAACATCACCCATTATCAGAGAAATGCAAATCAAAACCACTATGAGGTACCATCTCACACCAGTCAGAATGGCTGCGATCCAAAAGTCTACAAATAATAAATGCTGGAGAGGGTGTGGAGAAAAGGGAACCCTCTTACACTGTTGGTGGGAATGCAAACTAGTACAGCCACTATGGAGAACAGTGTGGAGATTCCTTAAAAAACTGGAAATAGAACTGCCTTATGATCCAGCAATCCCACTGCTGGGCATACACACTGAGGAAACCAGAAGGGAAAGAGACACGTGTACCCCAATGTTCATCGCAGCACTGTTTATAATAGCCAGGACATGGAAGCAACCTAGATGTCCATCAGCAGATGAATGGATAAGAAAGCAGTGGTACATATACACAGTGGAGTATTACTCAGCCATTAAAAAGAATACATTTGAATCAGTTCTAATGAGGTGGGTGAAACTGGAGCCTATTATACAGAGTGAAGTAAGCCAGAAGGAAAAACACCAATACAGTATACTAACGCATATATATGGAATTTAGAAATATGGTAACAATAACCCTGTGTACGAGACAGCAAAAGAGACAGTGATGTATAGAACAGTCTTATGGACTCTGAGGGAGAGGGAGAGGGTGGGAAGATTTGAGAGAATAGCATTGAAACATGTAAAATATCATGTATGAAACGAGATGCCAGTCCAGGTTCGATGCCCGATACTGGATGCTTGGCGCTAGTGCACTGGGACGACCCAGAGGGATGGTATGGGGAGGGAGGAGGGAGGAGGGTTCAGGATGGGGAGCACATGTATACCTGTGGTGGATTCATTTTGATATTTGGCTAAACTAATACAATTTGTAAAGTTTAAAAATAAAATAAAATTAAAAAAAAAAAAAAGGAAAAGACTCTGATGCTGGGAGGGATTGGGGGCAGAAGGAGAAGGGGACAACAGAGGATGAGATGGCTGGATGGCATCACTGACTTGATGGACATGAGTTTGTGTGAATTCCGGGAGTTGGTGATGGACAGGGAGGCCTGGCGTGCTGCAGTTCATGGGGTCGCAGGGAGTCAGACACAACTGAGCGACTGAACTTAACTGAAACATGAAACTAAGTTAAGCCCATATCTCAACCCACAGATATTTGGACAAAAAGTAGAACAAACAATGGACCAAGACCCACTGCATATAAAAGTATTTTTCCTGGTGTGCTGCACTGCACCCATACTATAATTCTAGGGTTCAACCCAATGGTAAATCACTTACATCCTGAAGTGATCCTGAAAGCAGCCACCCCCAAACTCCCCTGAGAATTTGATGAGAGTTCCACTGTGTATATGAAATGTTTTATGAATATATGAGTTGATATCCCTTTGTTTAACTCTGGGGAAATTAGTAAATTAGATTATAAAGCTTCTTGGTGCTCCTATTCTGATCGACTTATAGGGACTAATAAGCACTCACATAATTCAAAGTTAACTAAACTAAACCAGAATAAGCAAAAAACTCAATAATCTCAGATATAGAAAAAAGTCTAAATGACATAAAAATGCTGGCCTTTTAAATTAAAAAAGTTAGCTCAGAGAAATGATCAAGTTGGAGATAAAGACTGACTGCCAGGGTATAGCATAAGAAGCAAAGAAATTTATATCGATGTCTAGTGGGTAGAAGAAAAAATTGAGACCTTCAGTAATATTAACAAAATTTAAGGTTTTTAAAAAATTTAAAAATTATTTGTAATATTTCTAATCAAAGTGAATACTTGAGCAAATTAATATGATTAGCTAATTTTAATTCATTTTGATTTTATCATAGTCCAAAAATACGTAAGTGTATATAATTTGTGTAAAATTTGGGTAATTTTTCATAAAAGTCCTAATTAATTTGAACTTGCTAATATCTTATACTGGTTATATTATTATATTAAGTTATAATAATTGCCAAAAGTATTTTAAATATCACGATTATTTTAAAATATGTTCAACTAAGTTTATATTATTTTTTAGAATATAAAATTGTGTAAAAATTTATTCTACTTAAACAACATATGAATGAAATAAAAATGTCACTTTACAAAAAAAGCATATCAATAATAAATATGATTTTATACTATAAACATCAGTTTAAGCATAAAATTTCTAAGATCCTTAACCAATATAAACTGTAGAATGATACTGAGTTTATTAATATATAAAATTTGTCTGCCTGTAAAGAATTTGCAAATAGATTTCAATTTAAAATTATTGAGACTACAAAACAGCAACCCTAGATTGTCAAGCTGTATGTATTCTTGTCTCTTGTTTTTATGCACTATCAAATGATCATTGCCAAATAACTTATAAAGATTTCATAGATTATTGTGACCTTTAAAAAATATGTTCACATTGAAGATATATATATGTATATATTTCTATACATGTACACCACATTTTTGAAGCATTCTTACCAGACACACACACACACACCAGAAAACATGGGTGTATTAATTAACTTGATTCTAGCCATCCTTTTGTAATATATATGCATATAAAATAATCATATTTATACTTCATATATGTAAAATTTTGCCACATGTACCTCAGTAAGACTGGGAAAAATGTGTATACACACGCTGCCATATTCTTCCCCTCAAGATGTAGATCTTTGTTTCCACTTGAATACTGAATATGCTGAACTTAGTGACTCACTTCCAAAGAGGAGTGTATGGCAAAAATGATGGGATATGACTTCTGATAGAATATGCAAAAACTGTGGTTCTGTCTTGAGCAAACTCACTTTTCCAGGACCATTTACTCTGAGCAAGCCAGCTGACGTATTATGTGAGCATCCTATACGGAGGGGCCCACATGGTGAAAAGTTCACCGTATTTTCTTTTGATATCCTGAGCCAGAACTATTCAGCTGTTATTCCTGATTTTCAGAAATTATGTAAGATAATAAATGTTTGTGTTTTAAGCTGCTAAATTTTGGGGTAATTTGTCACACGGCAATAAATAAATAACATTGTAGTGTTCCTGTGTAAACTGATTTTTCTCACTTTAAGAAACATAAAAGTGATGTTAAAGTTTGCTCCTGGGGCAAGATTACCTCTAGGATGTGAGGGTTGTGTCCATATATATTTTTGTTAGGATCCTAATGATACAAACAATGTAATTTTAAAAATGAATTATAGGCTTCATTGAAATTTAACAGACAGTGATTTATCAACCAAGACTTAGAGTAATAGAGAAAATGCATCTAAATACTTACTGATTGTCAGAGGTGAAGATTTCACATTTTGTTCAGGTACCATCATTTCCTTTTCAGGTCCAGAAATTATCTCTTCATGTTCTTTACTATCAGTTGTGCATTCATAGCTAATTTCCTGTCTCCTACACTTGAAAAAGGAAGCGGTACTATTATGACTTACGAGGCAGTGGGCCTTGGGAAACTGTATTGAAATAACATAGATCTTGACTCTGCATTTCTCTGATACTATTTATTTAAACCCAGTTACATCATTATTCACAATGCTGCATCATTCATCATCCATTGTGCTCCTGTGAATACTGGTTTCCAATTACTCTATGGTTATCATTGTGCTTCATTAATAATGATCACAGTACAATACTTGTTCAGAATATGCAGTAAAATGTGGGCATATTTTGTTTTCTGCTCATGTTAAATTTATTATTCAGAATTTTATAGTGTAAGTGTTGAATAACATATCATCCAATCATGATTTCTCTTGAACTGTTTATGTTGTAATCCCTGCATTACCAGAATATGGATTTTTTCAGTGTTGACTGTCCACCTCCTGACCCACTTTTGCACACTACACAGTGAGAAGGTTAGGCAAGGAGCTTTGGATTGTATAAGAAGCATAGCACCATCTGTGCAAAGACTGATTATTTCTACTCAGGCTTAGCTTAAGACCAACGTCAGAAAGCAGAGCGCTGCAATTTGAAAAAAGGAAAGAGTGGGCATCAGTTGGAAGGGCCCATGGCATTGCAAAATAGTAACCTTAAAAGTCCGTAAGTCCTTGCGGGAAATGGGTGCAACCACTCCTAGAGGACGCCCTGTCATATGGTGAGGATCCTATGGAGGGGATGGAAGTGAACCATGAGAAAGAGTGGATACACAGGTAAAAAATACCTGCTGTCACTTCTCTGCCCTCAGATGCTGCAGAAAAGAGATGATAACATAGCAGAAATACTGACAAGTAATCCCATGCATGTAGTTTGGCTCAAAGTTTTCCTGTCTATTTCCCAAAGCACTAAACTTGTCTCATGTCCCATGTGAATGAGTCACTCCAAACACCATTGCCATCATTGTCAGCACCATTCTAGAGACTCAGTCTTGCTTACTTCTGTGAAAGAAATGCTACAGTGGCCTGCAGTGGGCAATCTACTTCTGTGGCACAGCCACGGGGCTTGGCAGTCACCCCATAGGCTCACATTCCAGGGACCTGGACTCTCTGCATGGACAACAGGGTTGGGGAGTATTCTGAAGGGGAGACACTGAGACTGGATCCCAGTGGAGCTAATGCAGGAGCACATCTGACCTGGAGGTATCTTGCCTGAATTGTGCTGCTGAGCTCTGCTGGGCCAGCAGAGGGAGGCAGGCCCTTCAAAATGGAGGGCAGGGCATGTCCTGAGGCCCAGTGTGAGGGTCTGAGTAGTAGCATACTAGGGCAGAAAGCATACTGGGTTCACTAGTAGCAAAATGATAGATATGCACTGTCTGCTTTTAAGTGAGATGTTAGAAGTTTAATGCTTAATTCCCTACAGTGTAGGCATTGTTTTATAAATAAGATTAATATATTTTAAACACTTTAAATGTATTCATTTAATTATATGTGGATGTCTAAATATACTCATATAAAATATCTAAACTATAAATCAAAAGTTATAAATTGTAAAGAGTACAATATTTCAGAAAAAAGTTGATCTTTGAGTATATAATGTTTTAAACCAGTCTAAGTGAAACATTACTGCAGGCCGCCTGTACACAACTTGGTAATATAGACCTGCAAGTCTACTTTTTTCTTAGGCGCTACTCTTTTTGGGCAGAAGCTAGATTAAGGCAAGTATACAAAGTGCCTTTTTTGAATCATATCATTTTTCATGGAAATGTGGTTATTTACATGCATTCATAAGAATCCAACCTCTTTTTCAACAAATTATAACTGGACAGATCAGATTTCTAACCATGGCCATGACAAAAAAAAAAAAAACAACAACAACATGATTCATCCAATTAGATGTAATAAATCTATTATTAAAGAAGAAGGATTACAAAATCTCTCCTGGGAAAATGGCCTCATACCTCTTCTGTGGGTTATGAAATCACAGCCTCACAGGTTGCATGGGGGAAAGAGTTGCCCTGATAGAATGTGGCCTCTTGGGAGAAAACTTTCAAAAAATTATGAAAAAAAGTAAAAACATATACCATTATTAATTTTTATTGGATTTTATACTTCAGCACTTTCTAGTATGCTATCTTTCTGATAGTTTTATAAATACAAAACTATTATTTACAAAAAGATTTTTATAAAGATATTCATTTCAATGTTGTTAAATGTAGCAATAATCGGGATATAACCTAAATATTTACCATTTAAAAAACCTGGAATATATATATATATATATATATATATATATATATATGTATATCTTTATTTCGTATACATTTCATCTGTGCATAGACACATATGTGCATATATATGTATACATATATGAAATAAAATATGCATACAAATGTCATTCACAACATAATTTTTACTGTTATTAAAATGTAATCTATTCACAATACAGAAAAATACAAGTTACTGTTATTACCAATAAGGAGTGAAAATTGCTCAAAATAACATATGTGTATGTATGTATGTATATATATATATATATAGTTTGTATTAAAAATAACTGAAATTATGTAAATGTTATCACAAGGTCTTGAAGAAAACAGACAGTACTGCTGCATGAGGTTCTTTTTTACTTTGTGTTTTCTTGTTGTCACAGGGTTTAGTAAAAAATAGATACAAAGAAAGTACATTTTATGAGTGATATCACTCTACTAATCTATTATCCAGAGAAGGCGATGGCACCCCACTCCAGTACTCTTGCCTGGAAAATCCCATGGATGGAGGAGGAGCCTGGTGGGCTGCAGTCCATGGGGTCACGAAGAGTCTGACACGACTGAGCGACTTCACTTTCACTTTTCACTTTCATGCATTGGAGAAGGAAATGGCAACCCACTCCAGTGTTCTTGCCTGGAGAATCCCAGGGATGGGGGAGCCTGGTGGGCTGCCATCTATGGGGTCACGCAGAGTCAGACACGACTGAAGTGACTTAGCAGCAATCTATTATCAATGTCGATTTTTTTCCCAGTAGTGATGATGAGTTTTTTTTGTCTTGTTTGTAGTTATTTGTGACTGTTCTTTACATGATATCGAGAGCTATTTGACAAAACAATGTCTTTGCTCTTGCAGTTTGGTTCTACAGTCTCCTTATATTTTACTTAATTAAAAGTGGTTCATAGACATGCATTTTATATTTGTTGGTGTCACAGAGCAAGGTCCTATATATATGAGAGTGCACACACACTTATCCATGTACATACAAATACACCCACAGAAACATGACTTTAGATACCTTAAAAGGGGCTTCCCTGGTGGCTCAGCTGGTAAAGAATCCACATGCAGTGCAGGAGACCTGAGTTTGATCGTTTGGTTCGGAAGGTCTGCTGGAGAAGGGAACAGCTACCCATTCTAATATTCTGGCCTGGAGAATTCCATGCACTGTATAGTCTGTGGAGTCGCAAGGAGTCGGACATGACTGAATGACTTTCACTTTTCCCTTTCATAGTGTAGTGTAGCAGAGAAGATACATCTTTTTTACCTTCCAAAGCATCTGCTTTTCTCATTTTATATATGATGATTCATATTCCTGTTATCATATAAATTATATATAGTACATCTGGTTCATGCTTGTCCAGAAGAATGTTGAAATTATTTCAATTTATATAAATCTACTCAATTCAGGCATGTTTTGCCTGAATTGTTTAAAACAAATTAGCTGATGTGGCAGAAGTAACACCATAAGGTTAATTAGGATACAGTTTGTTGCATGGACACTGAGTAAGTTCAACAATCAATGAAAACACAGTGAATGTGAAATACATGCAGTCAAACTGAGCACTGACAGTGAATGTGAAATACATGCAGTCAAACTGAACACTGAGGACAAATGCTTATAATATGGTAATGGCCACATTTGCTCCACTCATGAGCAGAGGGCTACAGATTGACCTGATGTTTATGAAGGAGTCTAAATTTATGCTTTGAATATTATCCACAAATATGGCTGTAAATTTGTTTAACATCACAGAAGCATAAAAATTGCAAGTGCTCTGGGCCTCCTTTAAGCTCTGAAAACCTTTAACCATTTTTTGGTTCTATTGTAAGTAATCAAAATACAATACAAACTAAAATAGAACTCACTGATCTTAGCAGATTACATTTGAAAGAGTCACAAAATTTGTCATACTAAAGGAATTTTCACTAAATAAATATGAGGCAATAACAAGATATTGCTTTAAAATGTGATGGCTATAGTCATGTTGAGGATGTAGAAATAAAAAACATTTTTAATATGAACTGTAAATTAACAGCAATAATTATTTCTATAGGCAGATAGGATTTGGTATAATTTATTTTTCCTCCACTTTTCTCTTTTTTTCTGAAAACTGTATGTATTATCTTTATAAGGAAGTATAATACAGTTTTAAATACACTTAATATTTAAAATTAATATTAAAAATATTTTTTAAATAACAAACAACCCCCAAACCAAACAGATGTATCATTTTAACAAGTAAATAAAACTTTGAAATATTACAGCAAAATGATTTTGAAAAATATCCAATTGTATTTAAATTGCAAAAGAGATCCACTATAAAATGGGACCCAACTGCAAACTTTCTGCTAAACTAATGCTACTTTTACAAAATAGTCATTTTATAATTAGTGTACAGGTTTTTATATAAAAGAGATAGAGCTGTATGTAATGATCTGTAATAAACCTTGGTTCTTATAACTGTGTTAATGTGACACAAGAAACATATAACTAAATTAATACCAAAGTTATAAAAAAGATAATTTACTGACAGTAGGTAAACAGAGATTTTTGAAATATTTCTAGATCTCTTTTATATTTATAACAATATATATTTGCCTCTAATGCAAAATAAAGTTCTGTATCAAAATTTAGCTCATGTTTTAAGTAACCTTTACCAAAAAAGATGTCCTTTTCATTATAGGGAACTGGAATGAAAAAGTAAGAAGTCAGGTAACACCTGGAGTAACAGGCAAATTTGGCCTTGGAGTACAGAATGAAGCAGGGCAAAGGCTAATAGAGTTCTTCCAAGAGAATGCACTGGTTAATAGCAAACACCCTCTTCCAACAACACAAGAGAAGACTCTACACATGGACATCACAAGATGGTCAACACCAAAGTCAGATTGATTATATTCTTTGCAGCCAAAGATGTAGAAGCTCTATACAGTCAGCGAAAACAAGACCAGGAGCTGACTGTGGCTCAGATTCTGAACTCCTGATTGTGAAATTCAGACTTAAATTGAAGAAAGTAGAGAAAACCACTAGATTATTCAGGTATGACCTAAATCAAATCGCTTACAATTATACAGTGGAAGTGAGAAATATTTAAGGGACTAGATCTGATAGACAGAGTACCTGATGAACTATGGATAGAGGTTCATGACATTGTACAGGAGACAGGGATAAGACCATCCCCATGGAAAAGAAATGCAAAAAAGCAAAATGGCCATCTGAGGAGGCCTTACAAATAGCTGTGAAAGGAAGAGAAATAAAAAGCAAAGGAGAAAAGGAAAGATATACCTGTTTGAATGCAGAGTTCCAAAGAATAGCAAGGAGAGTTAAGAAAACCTTCCTCAGTGTTCAGTGCAAAGAAATTGCACTGAGAAAACAATTGAATGGGAAAGACTAGAGGTCTCTTCCAGAAAATTAGAGATACCAAGGGAACATTTCATGCAAAGATGGGCTCAATAAAGGACAGAAGTACTATGGACCTAACAGAAGCAGAAGATATTAAGAAGAGGTGGCAAGAATACACAAAAGAACTGTATAAAAATGATCTTCACAACCCAGATAATCACAATGGTGTGATCGCTCACCTAGAGCCAGACATCCTGGAATGTGAAGTTAAATGGGCCTTAGGAAGCATCACTATGAACAAAGCTAGTGGAGGTGATGGAATTCCAGTTGAGCTATTTCAAATCATAAAAGATGCTGTGAAAGTGCTGCACTCAATATGCCAGCACATTTGGAAAACTCAGCAGTGGCCACAGGACTGGAAAAGGTCAGTTTTCATTCCAATCCCAAAGAAAGGCAATGCCAAAGAATTCTCAAACAACTGCACTCATCTCACACGCTAGTAAAGTAATGCTTAAAATACTCCAAGACAGGCTTCAGCAATATGTGAACCATGAACTTCCAGATGTTCAAGCTGGTTTTAGAAAAGGCAGAGGAACCAGAGTTCAAATTGCTAACATTTACTGGATCATCGGAAAAGCAAGAGTTCCAGAAATACATCTATTTCTGCTTTATTGACTATGCCAAAGCCTTTGACAGTGTGGATCACAATAAATTTTGGAAAATTCTGAAAGAGATGGGAATACCAGGCCACCTGACCTGCCTCTTGAGAAATCTGTATGCACGCAGCAGGAAGCAACAGTTAGAACTGGCCATGGAACAACAAACTGGTTCCAAATAGGAAAAGGAATACGTCAAGGCTATATATTGTCACCCTGCTTATTTAACTTATTTGCAGAGTACATCATGAGATACACTGGGCTGGATGCATAACAAGTTGGAATCAAGATTGCTGGGAGAAATATCAATAACCTCAGATATGCAGACGACACCATCTTATGGCAGAAAGTGAAGAAGGACTAAAGAGCCTCTTGATGAAAGTGAAAGAGGAGAGTGAAAAAGTTGGCTTAAAGCTCAACATTCAGAAAACTAAGATCGTGGCATTCAGTCCCATCACTTCATGGCAAATGGATGAAGAAACAGTGGAAACAGTGGCAGACTTTTTTTTTTTTTTTTTTGAGGGGGGGATGGGGCTCCAAAATCATTGCAGATGGTAACTGCAGCCATGAGATAAAAAGATGCTTACTCCTTGGAAAAAAAGTTATGACCAACCTAGATAGCACATTAAAAAGCAGAGACATTAATTTGCCAGCAAAATTCTGTCTAGTCTAGGTTTTGGTTTTTCCAGTAGTCATTTATGGATGTGAGAGTTGGACTGTGAAGAAAGCTGAGCACTGAAGAATTGATGCTTTTGAAGTGTGGTGTTGGAGAAGACTCTTGAGAGTCCCTTGGACTGCCAGGAGATCCAACCAGTGCATCCTAAAGGAGATCAGTCCTGAGTGTTCACTGGAAGGACTGATGTTGAAGCTGAAACTCCAATACTTTGGCCACCTCATGTGAAGAGCTGACTCATTTGAAAAGACCGTGATGCTGGGAAAGATTGAAGGCAGGAGAAGAGGATGACAGAACATGAGATGGTTGGATGGCAATACTGACTCAATACCCTTGAATTTGAGTAAACTCTGGGAGTTGATCATGGACAGGGAGGCCTGGTGTGCTGCAGTCCATGGGGTTGCAAAGTGTTGGACATGATTGAGTGATTGAACTGAACTGAGCTGAACTGTACCCTGCAGTATAATATAATGAAACTTCATAAATTGTATGGAGAGAAAACTGTTGGGCATAGACATATGACTTAGAATACCCAAACAATTTAAAAACAAACAGGTAAGCAAATAAAAAGGAAAATTAAAACTGGTCAAAATTCAAAGTCAAATTTTTTAATTGTATAAAATTTAAATGTTATGGTTGTCAAAAAGTGCAAATAGAGAAGTAGGGCATCTATTTTATTGTACCATTTGGTGGAATTTTCATGTAATTGTAATAGAAAGAATATGGTAAAGACAAACTAAATCATGTGCCTTTTTATTACTGATTCTGGCCTCTATTCCATATGTACATTTAATTTCCTTTGTAGTTATTCTCTCTCCTCTCCTAATTTGTATTTATGATTATTTTGTTACTGGAATTTTTGTAGAGTTTTTTTTTTAAATTGTACCCATTCTTAAGTTATACTCTACTCTGAGATCAAATAAAAATGAATTTCAGTCTCCTAGAATCAGTCCCAGAGAATGTCTAAGAACCAGATACAGAGCATTAATGTTGATTTGTGTTATCATACCAAACCTGACATTTTCATTCCAATGAAAATTTGCAACAAAAATGTTGATTTTCTACACATTGCCATTTATATGTTCTATCTTTATTATCTATGACTATGCTTATTTACTTTGGCTTTTTAATGTAATCTTTTGTTCTTTCTCAAGACTCAATATGTTAAATATCTCAGTAAAAAAAAAAAGTATGTCACTATTGTAAATTGTTGAAGTTTCAATGGTTAAGGAACATTTTCGAACATTTAAGAAGGGAAAAATATATCCTAACAAAGGTGTAGCCCAAATTTTATTTTGTAATAGTGCATATTGGGTTAAAATCATGAATCTGAAATCAGCATGTTAATCCGAATCCTAGCTTGGCCACTTACTGTTTCATGGTGAACAACTTTCTTAACCTCCCTGCTTTAGTTTTCTCATCTGTGATTTGTGTATGATAATGGGCAGGACTAATATATTAGTTAAAAGTTACTATATGTGAACAATTAGAAAAATACAGTGTGCAACTGGAGCTTATTACACAGGTTTATTATCAATATCATTATTATAACCATTACTATTATTCTGTAGTTTAACTACTTTACAAATGAGCCAGGAGTGAGACTTGCCAAAGGTCAAATATCTAGTTAGATAACTAGGCTTCTGTTGAAGAAAAATAGGAGGAGGAGGAGAAACTAGCCTCAATGGGGCTTAGAGTCAAAGGTGTTTTTTTTTTTTTTTTATGCCAAACATCAAAAGTATACTTCATTTACTTTGTCAGTTCTTGCCCCATTTTTTTGCCTTTAAAAGGACAAAACTCATACACACTTGCTCACTTAGAGTTCTGGACAAACCTTGATCTTTAGATTTTTCAAAACATTGAAACCACCTAGAAAAAGCAGTATATCAAAAATCTGAAAATACAGGGTCAGAAAGTTTCCACCAAGAAAGAATGATGGCTCCAAATATGTGTATGGGCAACACAGGTCCTGAGATCTAAACAGTAGACAAAGAGGCAATTTCAATTTCATCAAATCATAGATGATTCTTCTGCTTAAATGTCATCAAACAAGTAAAGCATGATCGTTAAGCAGATACACTTCTGTGGATTTAGATCTTAGCCTTATCCTTTATTACTTCAGGGATATCAGGCGAGTTGATTGAATTTTCTGAGCTTCTTAGTCCTCATCCATAAAATAAGGAGAACCAGAGTAGCATCCTCATAGTGGTATTGTGAGAACTGAATAAACCATCCATGTAAAGGTTGTAGCAAATGTCTAGCATACGACAATTTCTTGGTTTTTAATGTTATCAGCACACATCAACATGGAGTGGTCATACATTTGAGATATTATTATTTATAGAAAAACAACTTTAAAAATGGGTAATCTTTCATTCATTCATATTGTTCAGCTTAAAAAATGTAAAGGAAATTGTGGTACCTCTATGTAATATATATATCTGTGTCACTATATTCTTAGAAAAATTTCCTTGAGTAATTAGTTTTAAGGAATATTGCTGAGTTTGCATACAGCCATCCTGTACAGCACTTTTGAGCATAATTAAATACAGCTCAGTGACAAGTTCTCTTAACACAGATTTATTAATATATTAATACAATAATGAACATAAAATATCATTAATTTAGTGGTTGCCTGATGACACTGAGAACCCTCAGTTTTACACACAGCCAAGTTTCCCATCTCCTGGGGATCTTTCTTTTCCTCATCAGTGACTAAACATAGAGCAAGCCTTTTCTGCCTTTCTGGAGTCAGTTATTTACTTCAAAGTAGCCTCACTTGGCCCTTGAAAATTCAAGATTCAAGTGGATACATTTTTGTCAATTTCTTTCACAAGAGAAATGAAATTTTTTCTCATGTTTTGGCCATATTTTTCTGTTTGTTCTTCAGTGTCCTGGTTTCTCTGTCTTTCCTGTCATAATCTCACCTGGAGAGCTTTTCTCCAGTCAGGCGTCAGACTCCGTTTTGTGTGGCACTTCCAGGAGACCTTGCTTGTGTTGACTTTAGAAATAAAACTGTCAGTTACTTTACCAGCTAAATGTGTTATTTGGGAAGAGCAGAGAATAGCAATTTGGAAAAGGCTGGCTGTAGTTAATCATAGGCAAGTCCAAAGAGATGAAGGTAAGGTCACTTTTCATTAGGTTTTAGGAAACTGGGGAGGATTGTTTTGAAGGAAAGTTCCTTAGGAATGAAGGAGTTCGAGGTTTTTTTTGGTGGTTTCATATTGGCTACAAGTGGTGGTTAGTACGTTGTTGCTAGGGCAGGGAGCTGTCTTCCTTTCTTTTCTTAAAAGCAGAAGATGAAATTCCCATGTGAAAAATGTCCTCCTTCTTACTGGAAGAAAAGTAACATTATTGTTACCATGGATAAGACATTGAGACCTGGAGAGAATTTGTATAGAGAATTCTCTGCAAGCAGACCGTGTAAACACAATTCATATTTTCCTCTCCCTGCTGGTTATATAGGCTGCAGCTAGTAGTACTTCTATGAGAGCTCTTCCTCAGGGCTTCCTGACTCCATTCAAATAAAGCTTACCTTTATGTATTTTCACACTTGTGGGTTTTCACTTTTCTCCAATGTATGTAATTTTCTGGATTCCAGTGTTCCCTAGAGCTATTTGGGGTTTAGGCATTAAAGTTCTATTCCCCTGATCAATGGATAATCTATTATAAATGGAAATGAAAGCTGTGGTTAAAAGTGTTCTGAGGTTGTCTGTGGTAACTGGGTTTAACACTGGCTCTGGAATTAAGAGATGAGTGTTTAAATCTGTATCCATCACTTACGTCCTCTCTCATGTTTATCAGGTCTTTTAATCTCACTGAGGTTCAGTTTCTTCAAAGTTAAATATCATAAATAAAGGTAATAATATCAACTCAAAACGTTGTCCCAGGGCAAGGATTCTCTAAGCGTGATTTGGGGACCTGAGCAGAGCTCAGAAGCACTTTCACAGGGTCTGTGAAGTAAGACTGTATTTACAACAATACTAAGACATTATTTGTCCTTTTCACTTCCTTTCTCTCAAAATGTACAGTGCACTCTCCAGTGGCTATGTGATACGTGATGTCACAAAAGACTGAATGTAGAGCAGATATGAGAATCTGGCTGTCTTCTATTTAGCCAGGAATTAAAGATGTTTGTAAAAAACATAAACCAGTGTCATTATTATCACTGTTTTTTTAAATACAATCATTTTCATTAAATTATGTAATGTTAATCTGAAGTGAGTTTCTTTTAAATAAATTAAATATTTCAAGCATTTATCAGTTTTAATTTTAATTTTTTAATTTAAATTGGAGGCTAATTAGTTTACAATATTGTATTGGTTTTGCCATACATCAACATGAATCCGCCAAGGGTATACATGTGTTCCCCATCCTGAACCCCCCTCCCACCTCCCTCCCTGTACCATCCCTCTGGGTCATCCCAGTGCACCAGCCCCAAGCATCCTGTATCATGGATCGAACCTGGACTGGTGATTCATTTCATATATATTATACATGTTTCAATGCCATTCTCCCAAATCATCCCACACTCTCTCTCTCCCACAGAGTCCAAAAGACTGTTCTATACATCTGTGTCTCTTTTGCTGTCTCACATACAGGGTTATCGTTACCATCTTTCTAAATTCCATATATATGTGTTAGTACACTGTATTGGTGTTTTTCTTTCTGGCTTACTTCACTCTGTATAATAGGCTCCAGTTTCATCCACCTCATTAGAACTGATTCAAATGTATTCTTTTTAATGGCTGAGTAATACTCCATTGTGTATATGTACCACTGCTTTCTTATCCATTCATCTGCTGATGGACATCCAGGTTGCTTCCATGTCCTGGCTATTATAAACAGTGCTGTGATGAACACTGGGGTACACGTGTCTCTTTCAGTTCTGGTTTCCTTGGTGTGTATGCCCAGTAATGGGATTGCAAGTTTTAATTTTTAAAGTGGCAAATATTGATAGATATACTCCCCATAAAAAGTTGTTTTGATACTCAATAATTATTGAGTATAAAAGAGTCCTGAGACCACATCTAATGAATTTTTGAGAACTGTTTTTGTAGGAACTACAGGAGATATTTCTCCTAGAATAATGCCTGCACAGAGTAGACATCAAATAATTTTTTCCTAAAATGACATTGGCTGTGATGTGTTAAGAAGTGACTCTACTATTCTATATTTCCTGTCCTTATAATTTTTTGAGTGTTTGATACAATGGAAACATTAAAAAAGGGAGAGTTAAATCATCATTTCTGTGTTGAGTAGTGACTGGCCTGTATATTATAAAATCATTTGACCAAATAAAAGGTTCAGACATTGTGGGTTTTGTTATTTCCTGGTAATGATAAGACATAACAAAATGGAAATTCCTTCTGGAATAGAATCAGAGCTTTATATAGCAATGAGAGATGCTTAGAATGTTTAACAAATTAGAAATGTAATAATTTAGTATTAATTATCCATTTATGTTATATTCATTTTATATAATTATTTTGTATTAAGTTTATTCATTTAACCATTCATTTCTGTCTCTTTCATTCAACATATATGCATTATTGACCTACTATTGGTCAGGCACTGTGGTAATTTCTGATTGCCATGATATACAAAACCTATTCCTGCCCTCATCAACATTACTGTTAGGTTAGAAGTCACAATAACAACAAAAACAACAGAAGAAAAAGTATAAGCAAGGGTAAGCTATAGATTCCTTAACTCACTGCCAGAATTCATGGGATGACAAAGAGTTGGACCTGACTGGGCACACACACACACAATTAAAAATAGGAGACAGTTTTTTTCCAGTTACACCTCTGGAAATCATGAATGTCATGAAGAAACATCATAGTTTCCATAATAGGAACAGGAAAATGGTATTAGGTGAGAAAGAGCAGGAAGATGGCAGGCCAGCAAAGAATGTGTCTTTGAAAAGCATGAATATATGAAAAGAAATTATGACTGTAAACCTTGTATGTTTGTAATAATTAACCAGGTGTGGCCCTGCTGATAGTATTTGGCAGAATTATCTCTAGTGCAGAAATGGAAAGTTTGCAGAGGATTCTAATTTAAATAGAACTACTACTCTATGTAGGGAAAAGTGTAAATAGAGGAAAGTGTAAATAACAGCTGGCAGTAGTTACTTGCCTCAAAAATCCAAAAAGTGCTCTGCTTTTGAAAATAGGTTAAAGTAGATCTGATATGCCAGTGCTTTTTTAGTATCTGGAGTCGTAGAATTCTGTAGAAACAGACTGGTGAGATTTTGTGCTCTGCAGATTGTAGGCATTCTTGGTTTATTGATTTGAAAGAAACTACCATAAATTACTGGGAAAATGTTATTTCAGAAGCTTTTTATAGATTCAGCCTATTCCTATTCCTGTATCAGCTTTTAAAAGTCTATCCCCGCTCCTATAGGAAAAGTAAATCTGTTGGCATGTCTATACCTTAGCTGGTGATATTATCACACTTCTTTCAATACAGAACGATAGAGCCACTTGAAAAGCACTTGAAAATTTTGTGAATATTTTCCTTCCACTTGAAATGAACAGTATTCCTGAAATAACTGGTTCTACTCTATGAGAGAAAGTGAACCAATATATATACACCACAGATTTTTCAGAAGGCATGTGCAGCATCAGGCTCTCTATTTCATATTTTTCAGGCATATTTATATTTTATATTTCCTATTATTCCTGCAAAACACATAATTCTTAGTGATTGATGTATATTTTTCTTGCCAGTGTTTCATAAACAAGGCTTTAAGGATCTTCAATTACTTTAGGGAACATCCTCAATTTTGATAATTTCATAATTTAAGAAAGAATAATTACCTATGAGCTTGGAAACCATGCTCTTTTTTTTCAAAATTATAACTCTTCTATTATTTCAAAAAAAAACAAGTCAACAATCATTTTAGAGTCAAAGATTCTCAGCATCCGTGGAAGGAAATCCAAAATCCCTTTAGCTTAACAATTCACATTTTGCTTGATACCATCCGTTGTGAACACTTTTGTCACTAACCTCTAAGATCCCAATTCCATCTTGAGAAGTCTCTGGTTGCCATAACTTACAAACTCAGCTGTTGGCATTTTCTTTCTAATCACAGTGAGGAGTTGTATCTTTTCTTTGCCTTCTTATATTGCTCTTTTATCAGTTCCCTCATTCAGAATTTTATTATTCTTTTCAGGTATTCAACTAATGAAAAATAATTTTTTCTCTCTTTGACATTTTATGTTATTGTTGTTGACAGATAAAAATTTAGTGTGTAGCTTTGTTGAGACTTATTATTTTTATAAATCCCTGCTAGTTCTTTGTTGCAGTCCTTGATCACATGCATGTATTTTTAGAATTTGTAATTAAAAAAAAAAATCACCTGAAAATCTCTCTCTGTAGCTCTACTTAATGTTTTTAAAAGTTACCTCTCCTGTTCATCTCCCTTCAGATACTGAGTGATTTTATATTTAAAGTTGTAGAGTTTTTTCCTTCTAGTTTCACCTAATGGAAACATATAATAATAGGAACTTCCGGAAGGGATGTGTCCTTCTAACAGTTAAAGCTCCTATCTGTATCTATTTATGTCTGTTTTCCTCCTGCCCCTTCTTTTTAATAATTATTTAGTTATTTTTGCTTTTTGACTGGCTGGGTCTTCATGCCCGCCTGGCTTTTCTCTAGCTGCAGAGAGAAAGAATTACTGTCTAGTTGTGGTGGGCAGGCTTCTCGTTCTTGTGTTCTCTCATGTTGCAGAGCATGGGCTTTAGGGAACATGGGCTTCAGTAGTTGCAGCTCCCAGGCTCTAAAGCACAGTCTCAATAGTTGTGGTGCATGGACTCAGTTGCCCCGTGGCAACTAAGGGATTAAACCTGTGTCTCATCCATTGGCAGGACTCTACCACTGAGTCACAAGGGAAGCCCCTGCCCCCTCTTATAAAGGATCTTCTGCATTCTAACAGATTTATTTAGCTTAAAAAATAATTTCCAATGAAAACATATTTTTCACTTGTAGGCAAATAAAAATGTATGTGCATCTATGCTCAGTCATGCTCAGCTTTTTGTGACCCATGGACTGTAGCTCACCAGGCTGCTCTGTCCGTTGGACTTTCCAGGCAAGAATACTGGAGTGAGTTGCTATTTCCTACTCCAGAGGATCTTCCCACCCCAGGGATCGAGCCTGCATCTCTTGTGTCTCCTGTATTGCAGGTGGATTTCTTTACCTCTGAGCCACCACGGAAGCTGTTGTAATATGTATTTCATAATTATGGCTTAATTGAACTAAGATTCTCCAACACACTAATGTATTTCCTGCTGTTTAAAAGCCACTGGAATTTTATCTCATGTCTGGTTTGAGACATGCTGCACAGGAGTGTACAGCATAACCTTTGCTAAACTACTTTAAATACAATTAGATTCTACCAGGAAATCATGGTAAAAATATTAAGTAATTAGGATAATTTTTAGGTTAAATATGTATTTTATTATTTTCATGGTACAACTGAGTTTTCTGTTTTTTTTTTTAATCAAATACTAGTTTCCAAGTGACCAAAAAATGCCAATAAAATGATAATTGACTGTGTTCTTGAGCTATGCACTTGAGTAATCCACTCATGCCACTGGATTTTGGTGACCATCTTCTAATTCTGAGATAATTAAGCCAAAATACTGGAGGGTGAGAGGGAAAAAGAAATAACCTGCATCCTTTCTAGTGGTAAAGAAACAGCCTGCCAATCCAAGAGATGCAAGAAATGCAGATTTAATCCCTGGGTCAGGAAGACCCATAAAGTAGGAAATGGCAACTCATTCCACTATTCTTGCCTGGAAAATTACATGGACAGAGGAGCCTGGCAGGCTACAGTCCATGGTGTCACAAAGTTAGACACGACTGAACAACTGAGCACAAACGCATGCTTAATAACATCATTGTCCCACTTCCATCCTTGCTGCTGCTGCTGCTGCTAACTCGCTTCAGTCGTGTCCGACTCTGTGCGACCCCATAGACGGAAGCCCACCAGGCTGCCCCGTCCCTGGGATTCTCCAGGCAAGAACACTGGAGTGGGTTGCCATTTCCTTCTCCAGTGCAGGAAAGTGAAAAGTGAAAGGGAAGTCGCTCAGTCGTGTCCAACTCTTAGCGACCCCATGGACTGCAGCCTACCAGGCTCCTCTGTCCATGGGATTTTCCAGGCAAGAGTACTGGAGTGGGTTGCCATTTCCTTCTCCACTTCCATCCTTAGAGCTGCTTTACTTTAGTGTTATTATTTTGTGAAATAAAAAATCACCTTACTGTTGTAAAGTGTTTTGACTGAGGCCTTCGGATAAAGTGAAACATCCGACTCTTTTTATCCTACAAGATAAAGTCCTTAATTTTTCTAATCCTATTCATTCACGTATGATTGGAGCATGCATTTTGTCTAAAATTTTTCCCCTTAAACTTCTTCCTTTTAAACTTTAACCATTTCATTTTAATTCTTTCTTTCCCTACAGCAAGTGGAGAAGATGGAAGGTACTAAAATTTAATGGGATGATAAATTGAAAGGAGAAATTTTGGGTTATTGTAACACTCCACTTCAATTATATTTGATAGTGTTGACTCTTTGATGAACATGATAGAAATCTAGAATTAGAAAGTAATCAATTTTTATTATTTTTCATATTACTGGCCGATATTCTAAATGTTTATCACACTAAATATATATTATTTTCTAGAAATGGGTATATAATTTCCCAGAACTTTGTTTAGTAAAAACTCCAATATTAAAAATGCATTTTAACACTTTTACAGCTCACAAATAGTAATATAAAAATATTGCTGTCTAAGTTTTTCTGAAAACCAAGTTTAGTCTGTATCTCAGGCCCCACTCCACTTATTGGTGGACATCTTTCTAATCTCCTGCAAGAAAATCCACTTAAAAGGAAATTCATTGATAAAACAGTGTATTTTAGAGGTAAGATGAGTCAATTCAGGCTTTTCCCCTTCACCCCACTCCCTTTTTCCCTGCTGTAGAGGCAGTTTTCCTGTGGCTTTCATGGTATTGTGATATTTCATGAAGGTCCATATATGTTTATGTATCTACACTTATTCTGGGGTGGCATACCTTTTAAGAAAATTACCCCACTATGGACTTAAGTCACTGACATTTCTTCATGCTGGCTCTTGTCAGTAAATACATCATTCATCTTACACTCTTGGTGATGCTTAGTTGCATTTCCTTAACATGATTTCCCAATTTACTGGGGAGTCACTGGCTTGCCACTAATGCTTCCTATTCTCTTCTAATGGTACAATGGTCTACTGCAGTTTTCCTTTGCACAGGGTATTTAAGGATATCAAGGTGGCCTATCTGTTTCTAAGATTTCATTTAGAGTGGTCTTATAACAGAGAAGAACTCAAGACAGATAAATGAGACTCTTCTGTCCTTTTTGCAATCTAGAAGCATGCTTTAAGAAAGAGGTATTTAATATGCTAATACATATTTAGAGAATTTGAAAGCAAAGTAAGTGTAGTATGGGAAGTAAGCTGAATCTCATTCATCATGGATATATTGGAAAAGTAAAAAAAGCTAAAAGGGAAATTCCCTGGTGGCCCAGTGTTTAGGAATCCATGCTTCCCCTGTAGGGGACATGGGTACGATCCCTGGTCAGGGAACTAAGATTCCATAAGCCGAGTAGCACAGTCAAAAGAAAAAAATATATAGTACATTAAAATAGAGCTAAGTGGACATTTTCATACATTACTTTGCCACTACTAGATGTTTTTCCTTGAAATGCATGTTTCCTAAGAATTAGAACTGCCAACAATAGATGAAGTAGAGATTTTTTCTTCTTCTCTCCCTACTGCCACATCCCAATCTTCATCAGTCCATTTCCCTGTCACCCACACAAGTAAATTTTTAAGATGCCGCCAGATCTCCATGACTAAGCTCTGCTTATAAACAAAGCAGAATGAGTCTGTCATGACTATTCTCACTTGGACATCTAGGAGAGATTCAAATTTGGAGTTTTATCCATGGTAAATATATTGATCAAAGTGGTACACAGTCCTCTATTTTATATTTCTTATAAGTAAAATATCATGCTTATGAATTTGGTTCTAACCTATTTTTAATGTAAATAATTTAGATTATTAGAAGTTCTCTAAATTTTACTTCTAACCTGAATAAGTACTCTTGCCTGGAAAATCCCATGGACGGAGGAGCCTGGTGGGCTGTAGTCCATGGGGTCGCTGGGAGTCGGACACGACTGAGCGACTTCCCTTCCACTTTTCACTTTCGGGCACTGGAGAAGGAAATGGCAACCCACTTCAGTGTTCTTGCCTGGAGAATCCCAGGGACAGGGGAGCCTGGTGGGCTGCCGTCTATGGGGTCGCAGAGTCGGACACGACTGAAGCGACTTAGCAGCAGCAGCAACAGATTATTAATCATGATTCTCAGACACCTGTGGTCAAATTCCCTTTTATAGTTGTATAGTCTCTTAAAATTCATAATATTCTTTTAATCTCAGGGAAAATATTAAAGGAAATATGACTGCTAATTCCAGTTATCCAGTAAATAATATCATCATCTACATACACTTTTCTCAGAAAGCTATACTTCCAATTATTGTAGAAAATGGAAACAAATATTACAAATTCCTGGAAAACTGTTCAGAAGTTACATGAGCTGGATATTTACTTTTTACTATTTATTAGTTTTGAAAGGGATAATGAAATTGGAATTGGATGTCACCGCCAATCATTTCTTCCCCAGGGGAGAAAATTTGAAAGAACAACATAGCTCTCTCCTCTTTGAAGCAGATAGTTGATTGAGGCAAAACCTAAATCTACCTCGTCACCTATAGTTGATAATAAAGTGATAATATTTGAACTTTGTGTAGTAGAATTTTGAGTATAGCCACTGACTTCCCTCTTAGCCTCTCTATACCCTTAGATTTCTACCTCATTGCTTATCATATAGAAACAAAATTGGGCCAAGGTTACCTAAGTTATCCTTGATTTTGTCAAGTACCTAGTATACTCAATTTCTGAGAACATCTTATTGATAGAGTTCAAAATATTTAGTCCTTCTATCATCTTATATCTATCTTCCTGTAATATATACCTGCATGGGTTTGCCCATTTGGAGCAACAAAGGAAACACACATACACATTGGTTTTCTACAAGCTTTTTTGGAGAAAACTCCTGGCTATCTTCCTGATTTTACCTTTGCTTGATTAGCATGCCTTTTCTCTTCAATCATTTTTTTCTGAAACATTTGCATGCCCCTCACTGTATTGTTGACACCCCAGAAAATAACTTTAAATATAAATTAATATATAGACATCAAGTTAGCTCTATCTCTTAAATGCCTTTCAGAATAGGAAAGTTTTTATATTTGCTATCAGAAAGCTTCTCACTTTATTCTGTCTGTATCAAAAGAAAAGATACCACTGAATATCTTTTTACCTGTATGAGTAATTGATCACCACAATAATGCTAAGTAACAAGCCACTATGAAACCTCATCAACACAGAACAACAAGCATTGCTTGTTGTTTGCAGTGTGGATTGCTTGCATGTTTGGAGTCAGTTGGGGATTGGTGAGATGCTAAAAGATGATGCTGTGAAAGTGCTACACTCAATATGTCAGCAAATTTGGAAAACTCAGCAGTGGCCACAGGACTGGAAAAGGTCACTATTCATTCCAATCCCAAAGAAAGGCAATGCCAAAGAATGCTCAAACTGCCACACAACTGCACTCATTTCACATGCTAGTAAAGTAATGCTCAAAATTCTCCAAGCCAGGCTTCAGTAGTACGTCATCCGTGAACTTCCAGATTCAAGCTGGTTTTAGAAAAGACAGAGGAACCAGAGATCAAATTGCCAACATTCACTGGATCATCACAAAAGCAAAAGAGTTCCAGAAAAACATCTATTTCTGCTTTATTGACTATGCCAAAGCCTTTGACAGTGTGGATCACAATAAACTGTGGAAAATTCTGAAAGAGATGGGATTACCAGACCACCTGACCTGCCTCTTGAGAAACCTATATGTAGGTCAAGAAGCAACAGTTAGAACTGGACATGGAACAACAGACTGGTTCCAAATAGGAAAAGGAATACGTCAAGGCTCTATATTGTCACCTTGCTTATTTAACTTATATGCATAGTACATCCAGAGAAGGCAATGGCACCCCACTCCAGTACTCTTGCCTGGAAAATCCCATGGATGGAGGAGCCTGGTAGGCTGCAGTCTATGGGGTCGCTAAGAGTTGGACACGACTTCACTTTCACTTTCACTTTTCATTTTCATTTTCATGCATTGGAGAAGGAAGTGGCAACCCACTCCAGTGTTCTTGCCTGGAGAATCCCAGGGATGGGGGAGCCTGGTGGGCTGCTATCTATGGGGTCACACAGAGTCAGACATGACTGAAGTGACGCAGCAGCAGCAGCAGCAGAGTACATCATGAGAAATGCTGGGCTGGATGAAGCACAAGCTGAAATCAAGATTGCTGGGAGAAATATCAATAACCTCAGATATGCAGATGACACCACCTTTATGGCAGAAAGTGAAGAAGAACTAAAGAGCCTCTTGATGAAAGTGAAAGAGAAGAGTGAAAAGTTGGCTTAAAGCTCAACATTCAGAAAACTAAGATCATGGCATCCGGTACCATCACTTCATTGCAAATAGGTAGGGAAACAGTGGCTGACTTTATTTTTTGGGACTACAAAATTACTGCAGATGGTGACTGCAGCCATGAAATTAAAAGATGCTTACTCCTTGGAAGGAAAGTTATGACCAACCTAGACAGCATATTCAAAAGCAGAGACATTACTTTGCCAACAAAGATCCATCTAGTTCAGGCTGTGGTTTTTCCAATGGTAATGTATGGATGTGAGAGTTGGACTATAAAGAAAGCTGAGTGCAGAAGAATTGATGCTTTTGTTTTTTTTTAAATTTTATTTTATTTTTAAACTTTACATAATTATATTAGTTTTGCCAAATATCAAAATGAATCCGCCACAGGTAAACTGTGGTGCTAGAGAAGACTTAGCAACGGTTTTAGTTGTCTCTGCAGAAGAATACATTTTTATCCCAGAGTTTGAGACCTACAAAGCCTTGGATACACTGAGGACAAACTTCAAAATATGGGAAATAGAAAATTTTGCCTTGAATGCAATATATGTAAGTCAGTGGATCTAAGAAAGTGACAATAGGCATCAAGGTGTTAAAAATGAATTATAAGTAAAAATCCTTGGTAATAATGCCTTTGAATTGTAATTTTTTGCTATCTCATTTTTACTTAGAACTTTATCTCATAGATAAATTGAAAATGCCCTATTAAATTTACCTATGATATATGTCAGATAAGAGTTTTTAAGTTACTATTTCCATTTCTTAGAAAGATATATTATTTGTTAATAGGTTTTAAAATTTAAAATTAATTAATAGCCATATTTCTAACAAATATCAACAATAATAATGGCCACTAAAGCAACTCCAAATTTACAATGAAAAAGTTGCAGCTAATATAATTTTTTAGCTAAATATTTTCAATTAACTCTCAGTTCATTTCAGTTTCTTGGTCATGTCCAAGCATGTGGCCCAATGGTCTGCAGCATGCCAGGCTTCACCGTCCATCACCAACTCCTGTAGCCTGCTCAAACTCATGTCCACTAAGTCGGTGATACCATCCAACCATCTTATCCTCTGTCATCCCCTTCTTCTCCTGCGTTCAATCTTTACCAGCATCAAGGTCTTTTCCAGTGAGTCAGTTCTTCACATCAGGTGGCCAAAGTTTCTATTGACATATAATTTAGATAAATAATGTGCTCAGGTATTAAGTATAAATACTAAGAAATTTTGACAAACATAGACACTCATGTAACTATCACCCATGTGTATATTTATATTCCATGTTAGTATATGGAATATTAACATCATCCCAGAAAGAGTCTTCATGCAGTTAGTTAAGTTTCCATCCTAAAACTTCATTGACTATGCTAAAGCCTTTGACTGTGTGGATCACAGCAAACTGGAAAATTCTTAGAGATGCGAATACCAGGCCAACTTACATGCTCCCTGAGAAGCCTATACGCAAGTCAAGAAGCAAGAGTTAGAACCCGACATGGAACAACAGACTGGTTCAAAATTTGGAAAGTACAATAAGGCTGCATTTTGTCACCCTGCTTATTTAACTTATATGCAGAGTACATCATGTGAAATACCAGGCTAGATGAATCATAAACTTGAATCAAGTTTGCCAGGAGAAAATCAATAATCTCAGATATACACATAATACCACTCTAATGGCAGAAATTGAAGAGGAACTAAAGATCCTCTTGATGAGGGTGAAAGAAGAGAGTGAAAACACTAGAATAAATCTCAACATTCAAAAAATTAAGGTCATGGCATTAAGTCCCATCACTTTATGGAAAACAGATGGAGAAAAAGTTGAAAAAGTCACAGATTTTACTTTCTTGGGGTCCAAAATCACTGCAGATGGTGACTGTAGCCATGAAATTAAAAGATGCTTGCTTCTTGGAAGGAAAGCTATGAAAAACCTAGGCAGCATATTAAAAAGCAGAGGCATAACTTTCCTGACAAAGTTCTGTCTAGTAAAAGTTGTGGTTTTTCCAGTAGTCATGTACAGATGTGAGAGTTGGACTGTAAAGAATGCTGAGCACTGAAGAACTGATGCTTTTGAACTTTGGTTCTGAAGAAGACTCTTGAGAGTCCTATGGACAGCAAGGAGATCAAATCAGTCAATCCTAAAGGATACCAACCCTGAATATTCACTGGAAGGACTGAAGCTGAAGCTGAAGCTCCAACACTTTGGCCACCTGATGGGAAGATCTGACTCATTGGAAAAGACCCTGATGCTGGGAAAGGTGAAGGCAGTAGGAGAAGAGGGAGATGGAGGATGAGATTGTTGGATGGCATCACTGACTTAATGAACATGAGTTTCATCAAACTCTGGGAGATAGCAAAGGACAGGGAAGCCCATTGTACTGCAGTTTATGGGACCCCAAAGTATCAGACATGACTTAACGACTGAACGACAATAGCCTTGGAAAGTTTTCTAGGCATTGACATAGGGAAAGGGAACACAAGTGGAAATCAGCAGACTCCCTGAGTTGGAGATGTGGAGCTGAGTGTTTGAAAAATGAGGTAACTAGAATTCACTGACCAGATCATCCGAGAGGAGAGCTACACTGAGAGAAAATTCTAGAAATCTGCAGATGGTCCCTTTTGACTACTCAGTTTAGGACGAATTAGTACATTTGTGTGAGAAAACTACCTCATTTAGGGGAAATGATTTCCTGAAAGCACTAGAGATAACAGTTATCATCACTCTCCTGGGACTGAGGATGGTGCCTCTCACACCAACCAGACTGAATATACTTCAAGTTTCATGAGGATTTGGGTGGAGTATATGAAACTGTCTTGCCTTATTGATGGGAAATTACTGAACATCATTTCATTCCCAACTAATGAGGCTTAAAGAAAGACACACAGTAAGCAAACTGTTTCTGTATAACTTAACTATATTTCAGAATAACATGCAATGATACTTAAAGAAAACTAACTGATCCCAAACATAGTAAGATAAAATTTACAATGTCTAACATCTGATCATAATTGACAAGGCAGGTGGAGAAATAGGAAAAATGTATTCCATAATGGAGAGAGAAAAGACAATCGAAACATACCTAAAACTAATGCCTATTTTAGAATTAGCAGGAAAGGACATTAAAACCATTATTATGACTAGGTTCCAAATATTCAAAAAAGACATGTTGAGATAAATAGGATAAGCAGGAAGATCATATAAAAATTTGAGAGTAAAAGAATCTTCAACTGTATGATGAAAAATACACTGCTTGGGGTTAAAGTCAGATTAGACACTGAAGAAAAAAATGTTGAAGTCACAGCACTATAAATTATCTACAGTAAATCTCAGAGGGAAATAATAATACACAATATGAAGATCAGTGAACAGTGGATGAAGCTCAAGCAGCTTAATTTATATTTAAATGGATTATCTGAAATACAGAAATAGGGAGGCACAAAAAAGAAAATTTGAAGAAGCTGAGTGAAAATTTCCAAATTTGATGAAAAAACTTATACTAAGCAATCTTAAGTTTCTTAATACAAGTGATTTTTTTTAAAAAAAGGAGTCTTAAAAAAGAGGAAAACATATATTATAAACTAAAGAACAAAAATGAGAATGACAACGAATTTCAGACATAAACGTGCAAAAGGAAAGACCAAAGATCAACACATTCAAAGTATTAAGACATACTATCTACAAAGAATTTTATACCAAGCACAAATATATTTTATTAAAGAAGTTAAAATATTCCTTTGGACATACCCAATATTTAATGAGGTTCTTCAGGAAGAAGGAAAATGATATGACACCAAAGTGTAGAACTATACAGGAATAAAGATTATCAGAAATAGTAATTTTATGGATGGATATATGCTTCTTTTCTTTTCATTTAAACACATTAAAAGATAATTAGAAGATCAAAAATAATAATTGAAGTGAGATTTATAGCATATATAAAAGTGAAATATATGACAGCAATACTGGACACAAAGTGGAAATGAAGAAAATATATAACAGAAATAGTATAAAATATACTATTTTAATGTTCTTTTATATGAAATGGTATGATATCACTTGAAAATTGATTGTGATACATTAAACATATGTAGTACTGACTTTAAAGCAGTCATAAAATAGCACACACACAGACAGTTTTACTTAGTAAGCCAACATTAGAAATAAACAGCAACAAAAAAGACAATACAAGACAAACTAGAAAAAAAGTAAAGGAAAAATGGACTGTACAGCAAAAAAAAAAAAAAAGGACAAATAGAAAACATAGCAAGCTACTAGCTGTATACCTAGCCATATTAAGCTAAATGTAAATGGTCTAAAGATGAAAGCCAAAATGTAGAGCTTATTAGATTGGATAAACAAGTACTCTGCAAATGGATGCAGCTTACAAAAAATGAACTTCAAATACCAATATACAACAGGTTAATAATAAAAAGAAAACAGTCTAACAGGTTAGAATAATTAAAATATGCTTTTGGTAGCTCTACCAGCATATGTTCATATGCTTCTAATGATATAAAGTCTTTGAAAGCTAACAAATTTGGGGATGTTGATAGGATGAAGAGTGTATTGAATGTGAAAAAATAGTATGTAGAGGATTAGAGGGAGTTAATGTAAAAAATAGATTTACAAAGAATAAAAATAGATTGTAGAAGGAATATTTATTGCTGTTAAGGACATTGATACATGATACTTAATTTTATCTAGAATTTAGCAATGTAAAACAGTTTATTTGAAATTTAAATAACTACCTTTGAAGAAGACTGAGTTTTCATATCTGTCCTCTTTAGATCCTTCAAAGAAAAGAAAGGTTGAAATGTACATGTTTTACTCCCTTTGCTCATTAATTTTTAAAGTCTTATCTTTGAAATACCTGCCTTATAATGATGTTTCACCTGATTGGTTATGGCAGACACATTACTGTCCTGTCACTAAACATGATGCTTCAGAGAGTTGATTAATTTTGAATACTTGGTTTGAGATGAGAAAACATGGGTAGGTTGATTTTTAGGATGAAGAATCTATGTGGAATTAATAATGTAATCTTCAATTTCAGGCAAAAATTGCCTGTGTGCAGCATTTATGATAATCACAGAATCACTGGGGTGATTTGCCCAAAAGGCATATTGATAAAGTAGCTAAATTGTTTCAGGCGTCAGAGACACAATAATTAATGTTTCATTTATTTTCACCAAGCTGGAAAAGATTTATCTGTAAGACAATATTTGGACAATATGGGAAATGTTGCTTTACGTATAAATAATAGGTATTTCATAATTTTTATTCCAACAATAATTTTCCTTTAACAATAAAACAAAAAATGTAATCACATTTTATACCTTTCAGGATTATTTCTGAGTATATAGTTTGCCTGTATAATCATCAGTATCACCTTATAATCTTTATTCTACGTCTCAAAATATGAAGCTTTCCTTTGGGTGCCTGTAAAGTATATGTGATAGAAGATCAAATTTATTAACAAGGACTAGGACGTTGCTTCAGATCATAATATTTAAAGCTTCAGATTGTTTGAAAAAGAAAAGGCTGAAAGCAAAAAACACATGGGATAGGAGATGGAAGTGGAAGCATTAAATTTAAAGTGAATAGAGGATGGGGGAGGAATGTGATTTGATGTTTCAGTTTCTTTTCTATTCCCAAGTTTTTCTTTTTTTTTGTTTTGGCCTTCCCTTGTGGCTCAGCCGGTAGAGAAGCTGTCTGCAATGTGGGAGACCTGGGTTCGATCCCTGGGTTGGGAAGATCTCCTGGAAAAGGGAAAGGCAACCCACCCCAGTATTCTGGACTGTATAGTCCATTGGGTCACAAAGAGTCGGACAAGCCAGCGACTTTCACTTCACCCTTTGTTTTATCCTTCATTCTTTAGATTTTGTAGCCCAGGGTTCAGAGCTGGATATTCTCAGTATACTGTGTCTCAGAAATCCTGCAGTGGCTACTTTAAAGTTCAAATCCACTCCTATTGCATTAATATTCCCTAAACCTCAGACAGAAAAGTTTACTTCTTTCACTGGGAGATTTGTCATGGTTAGGAATACATAAAAAGCTCATTCTTTTTTGTTGCCGTTCAACACAAACGTAATAACTTCTAGGTTATTATTAACTATTAACATGGCCTATAAGTCTTAAGCCAATAAGGCCTGATACCAAATATGAACAATAATAACACATCCAGTAGTGTGAATATATCCTAATATATGTCTCACATGATTAAAAAATACCTATCTGATTTAAGATAGTTAGGCCTGAACAGCATGTTCTATCCAAAAGCTTTACCAAGCTGAAACATGTTTACCAGATGTATCTTTTTATATTTGCTGTCAATGTTCTCTAGCTAAAGACTACCAGAAACATACCTATTGTTAAATAGATCAGTTTTTTTACTTATTAAAGTTGATGAGACTGAAAATCTAGGGGTAATCATGGTGCACTTCAGTAAGGGGATGTTAAAAGAACATACAGAATTTAGACTTTGAGACAGTGTTTGAGGGGACATTCAAATGGAGCAGGTTTCACTCTGAACTGGGTGCATTCAGAAAGCTGAAAAATCTTTATGACATAATATCTCATTAAATTTTATCTACAGATTGAAGAGACTAGAGCAAAGCTAAAGCTTTAGGTGATAAATAGGCAGCAGTCCCTCATATTAGCCTGGAGTAGGGAGGTTTGAAATTTTATGGCTCGGACAATGCTCATGTTTTGTTTTTGTCCAGGGATAATAATAAAATGGCCTTATTTTTGTTTTGGTTCATCAACATCACAGAATGACCTTGTCTGATGTTCTGTGAAATTTTTGTTTTATTTTCAACAAAGGATAGCCAAGACGTATCCCTGATATAAGGTCAGAGCCTGAATGCCAGGGACTGGTTTTCTTTCTCCTTTTAAATATGGAGTCTATTTTTTTAAGGTTCTTGGACATAGTGTACAATTACTTTTCTTTAAAAACAATGTCAAGTATATATTTCATATCTTATTTCTTCTTTATCATATCATGAAGTTTAGCTTCATAATAGGCACTCATTAAATAAGTGAATAAAATAATGAGTGAATATATGAATAAGTATTGAAATAGACACATAAACCAGAGGTCAGACTATAAATGAGTTGAGAGGGGAAAATAATCAAATACTCATTCAAATACTTCTCTCCTAATGTTGTTAGCTGAAAACTGGGTTTGCCTCTTGGTGAGTGTCTAGCGCAAAAGATGCAACCAAGTAAAGATGGGAAGAAGGACAGATTTATTATTAGTTGCAGCAAGTAAAGAGAAGACCAGGCATCTTTCCCAAAGCAGCGTCTTCCTAAACCGCAAAATAGAGCAAGGTTTAAACGAAGGGTGCACGCGTGTTCTTAGAAGGGGCTCCAGCAGCGGGGAATTCAGTGTAGAACTGGGGCAAAGTCAACACAATCCAAGCTTTAGTTAATTGAAATCACCAGGGTCAGAAAAGGTCACCACCATCATTCCATAGGTTCTGCCCAGTGTGAGGTCTTAGCATGTAGTTAACATTCTGCATTTGGGTGCGTGGCCTCAGTTCCTGTGGAGCTCAAAGACCTGTATCAGATTATGATGTATATCCCTTGAGAAGAAACTAGGACTGTTTTATCCCTGTACTATTGTTTGTAAACATTGACATTTTAGGAATTAGTGAACTAAAATGGACCAGAAGGGGAAAATTTAATTCAGATGACCAATATATTGACTACTGTGGGCAAGAATCCCTTAGAAGAAATCCCTCATAGTCAACAAAGGTGTCCAAAAAGCAATACTTGGGTGCAGTCTCAAAAATGATAGAATGATCTCTGTTCATTTTCAAGGCAAACCATTCAATATCACAGTAATCCAAGTCTATACCCCAACCAGTAATGTAAAAGAATATGAAGTTGAACAGTTCTATGAAGACCTATAAGACTCTCTAGAACTAACATCCAAAAAAGATGTTCTTTTCCTCATAGGGGACTGAAATGCAAAAGTGGGAAGTCAAGAGATACCTGGAGTAACAGGAAAATTTGGTCTTGGAGTACAGAATGAAGCAGGGCAAAGGCTAACAGAGTTTTCCCAAGAGAATGCACTGGTCATAGCAAACACCCTCTTTCAAAAACACAAGAGAAGACTCTACACATGGACATGACCAGATGGTCAATACTGAAACCGGATTGATTATATTCTTTGCAGCCAAAGATGGAAAAGCTCTATACAGTCAACAAAAACAGGACCAGGAGCTGACTGGCTCAGATCATTAACTCCTTATTGTAAAAGTCAGACTTAAATTGAAGAAAGTAGGTAAAACCACTAGACCATTCAGGTATGACCTAAATAAAATTACTTATGATTATACAGTGGAAGTGACAAATAGTTTCAAGGGATTAGATCTGATAGAGTGCTTGAAGCACTATGGATGGAGGTTCATAACATTGTACAGGAGGCAGTGATCAAAACCATCCCCAAGAAAAGAAAGGCAAAAAGGCAAAATGGTTGCCTTAGAAGGCCTTAAAAATACCTGAGAAAAGAAGAGACACAAAAGGCAAAGGAGAGAAGGAGAGATATATTTATCTGAATGCAGAGTTTCAAAGAATCACAAGGAGAGATAAGAAAGCCTTCCTCAGTGATCAGTGTAAAGAAACAGAGGAAAATAGTAGAATGGGAAAGACTAGACATCACTTCAAGAAAATTAGAGATACCAAGGGAACATTTCATACAAATTTGGGCACAATAAAGGACAGAAATGATATGGACTTAACAGAAGCAGAATAAATTAAGAAGAAGTGGCAAGAATACACAGAAAAACTATACAATAAAGCTCTTAATGACCTAGATAACCACGATGGTGAGATTATTCACCTAGAGCCAGATATCCTAAAGTGCCAAATCAATGGGCCTTAGGAAACATCACTATGAACAAAGCTAGTGAGGTGATAGAATTACAGCTGAGCTATTTCAAATCATAAAAAATGATGCTATTAAAGTGCTTCACTCAGTATGCCAGCAAATTTGGAAAACTCAGCAGTGGCCACAGGACTGGAAAAGGTCAGTTTTCATTCCAATTCCAAAGAAAGGTAATGTGAAAGAATACTCAAACTATGGCACAATTGCACTCATCTCACATGCTAGCAAAGTAATTCTCAAAATTCTCCAAGCTAGGCTTTAAGGCTGAGCACCAGAGAATTAATGCTTTTGAACTGTGGTGCTGGAGAAGACTCTTGAGAGTTCCTTGGACTGCAAGGAGATCAAATCAGTCAATCCTAAAGGAAATCAATCCTAAATATTCATTAGAAGGACTGATGCTGAAGCTGAAGCTCCAATACTTTGGCCACCCGATGCAAAGAGCTAACTTATTAGAAAAGACCCTGATGGTGGGAAAGACTGAAGGCAAGAGAAGAAGGGGATGACAGAGGATGAGATGGTTGGTTGGTATTACCAACTCAATGGACATGCATTTGAGCAAGCTCCAGGAGATGGTGAAGGACAGGGAAGCCTGGCATGCTGCAGTCCATGAAGTCCCAAAGAGTCAGACTTGACTGAGTGATTGAACAAAAGCTACAATTGTTTGTGACTGCTTTTCCTTTGTTTTTGCATCCCCTTGCTTCCCTTAAGATTAATTACTGAGACCTGTTCAAAGGCAGGGATTAGATCACAAAATGGCTAAAGCCAAAATAGCATCTCTTATATCAAGAAAGCCATCCCTGGTTCTCTTTCTCTGGGGACCCCCTAATCTATCTGCTTACAAAATTGCAATATGACTTGAGAAAATTTTATTGACAAGAGAATAGTGTAATAATAACTAAAAATAGTTAACATTATTAAGCATCTGCTATATTCTAGTCTTCATTATTTATCCAGTTCCCAAACAACTCTTTATTCTTTTATTTTTATTATTATTTTTTTACTTTACAAATGAAGAATTATTATTTTAATTGTAAAACAGAAAATTAGAGTGGTTCCAGTTCATACAGATACTGAGGAGTAAGCTCAGCATTCTAACCTAGGAAGTCCTTCTCTCAACCCCCTATTTCGTATTTACCCTTGAAGCACTACATTTGTCATTCATTCCTTGCTATCAAAGCTAAAGGCTTCCCAGTTGGCTCAGCGGTAATCTGCCTGCCAATGCATGAAGCGTAGGTTTGATCCCTGGGTCGGGAAGACCCCCTAGAGGAAGAAATGGCAACCCACTCCAGTATTCTTGCCTGGAGAATCCCATGGACAGAGGAGCCTGCTGGACTACAGTCTGTGGGGTCACAAGAGTTGGACACAACTGAAGTGACTTAGCATGCTCGCTTAGCCACACATCAAAGCTTAATATTTTGCTAGAAGCCAGATAATTGCCTTATTCAATAGACTCTTTTCAAATGCAGCATTACATCACTGCTCTAGTTCTCAACTCCCTCATCTCTGAGTTCTTCTCCTGGCTCTCCTCTTGCCTCATTTCTTTCATGATTTATTTTCTTAACATTTCAATGTTCTTAAGTTCTACTCTTTATCCTAAGCCTTCTTTTCAGTCTCTCTCCCTGTATAATTTCACTCCCACAATTTCAATCACTACTTATCTTTCTCATCCTGTGTTATTAGTTCTGATGTTTCATCTGAGTTCCAGTTCTTCATTTTCAGGAGTCTGCCGCTTGTTTCCTTATATATCTAATTCAAGATAATGCTGTGAAAGTGCTGCACTCAATATGCTAGCAAATTTGGAAAACTCAGCAGTGGCCACAGGACTGGAAGGGTCAGTTTTCATTCCAATACCAAAGAAAGGCAATGGCAAAGAATGCTCAAATTTCTGCACAATTGCATGCATCTCACATGCTAGAAAAGTGATGCTCAAAATTCTCCAAGCCAAGCTTCAGTAGTACGTGAACCATGAAATTCCAGATGTTTAAGCTGGACTTAGAAAACTCAGAGGACCCAGAAATCAAATTGCCAACATCTGTTGGATCATCAAAACAGCAAGAGAGTTCCAGAAAATCACATACCTCTGTTTTATTGACTATGCCAGCCTTTGACTGTGTGGATCACAACAAACTGTGGAAAGTTCTTCAAGAGATGGGAATACCAGACCACCTGGCCTGCCTCTTGAGAAATCTGTGTGCAGTTCAAGAAGCAACAGTTAGAACTGGACATGGAACAACTGCTGTTGCTGCTGCTGCTAAGATGCTTCAGTCGTGTCTGACTCTGTGTGACCTCATAGACAAAATCCCTACAGGCTTCTCTGTCCACAAGATTCCCCAGGCAAGAACACTGGAGTCGGCTGCCAATTTCCTTCTCCAAAGCATGCATGCATGCTAATTCACTTCAGTCATGTCTGACTCTGTGTGACCCTATGGACAGCAGCTCACCAGGCTTCTCCGTCCACAGGATTCTCCAGGCAAGAACACTGGAGAGGGTTGCCATTTCTTTCTCCATGGAACAACTGACTGGTTCCAAATTGGGAAAGGAGTACATCAAGGCTGTATATTGTTACCCTGCTTATTTAACTTCTATGCAGAGTACATCATGAGAAAAGCTGGACTGAATGAAGAACAAGCTGGAATCAAGATTGCTGGGAGAAATATCAATAACTTCAGATATGCAGAAGGCACCACCCTTATGGCAGAAAGTGAAGAGGAACTGAAGAGCCTCTTGATGAAAGTGAAAGAGGAGAGTGAAAAAGTTGGCTTAAAACTCAACATTCAGGAAACTAATATCATGGCATCTGGTCCCATCACTTCATGGCAAATAGATGGGGAAACAATGGAAACAGTGACAGACTTTATTTTCTTGGGCTCCAAAGTCACTGCAGATGGTGACATCAGCCATGAAATTCAAAGACACTTGCTCCTTGGAAGAAAAGCTATGACCAACCTAGACAGCATACTAAACAGCAGGGATGTTACTTTGCCAACAAAGGTCTGTCTAGTCTAAGCTATGGTTTTTCCAGTAGCCATGTATGGATGTGAGAGTTGGGCTCTAAAAAAATGAGCACCAAAGAATTGATGCTTTTGAACTGTTGTTTTGGAGAAGACTCTTGAGACTCCCTTGGACAGCAAGGAGATCCATTGTAAAGGAAATCAGTCCTGAATATTCATTGGAAGGACTGATGCTGAAGCTGAAACTTCAATACTTTGGCCACCTGATATGAAGAACTGACTCATTTGAAAAGACCCTGATGCTGGGAAAGATTGAAGGCGGGAGGAGAAGGGGACCACAAAGGATGAGATTGTTGGATGGCATCACCGAGTCAATGGACATGAGTTTGAGTAAACTCTGGGAATTGGTTATGGACAGGGAAGTCTGGTGTGCTGCAGTCCATGGGGTCATAAAGAGTCAGATATGACTGGGTGCCTGAACTGAACTGAACTGAATACATTGTTTATCTCTCTCTACTTAGCTCAAAAAGTTTATTTTGCAGACCAGGGCTTTCACAAAACAATCTTATATGACTTTAAGTATTCTAAAAACAGAGGTTCTAATATCTGCCTTTAAAGTTTTTAAATGAAATAACATAGGAAAAATTAAAAACACATATTCTAGGCCTTCTTCTTGTATTAATAAAGCATAACCATCAAACAGAGCATCCAGGAATTGTATATAATTTTCTCCACTTCAGCATTTCAAGCTCTTGTGCACAAATGCCCTTTGAACCACGGCCCTATTTTAACTCATTTAGGACAAAACACAAATGAAATAAAAAAGAATCATTATATTAATACTAATAGTTAACTAGAGTGTACTTCTTAATATGGAGAATATTTTGATAAATTGAGATAAATAAGTATTAAACCTACCAAATGCTTTTAAATTCTTGGCCACCAAGAAGACATATGTCCTAATTCACTATGCCTGGAACTATCTGAATTTGTGCTAAATTATACCATCTCTCATCTGTGCTAGATAAATTAAGAAGCAGTCTAAATGATTATTTGTCTGGCTAGTCTGCTGCTGCTGCTGCTAAGTCGCTTCAGTGATGTCTGACTCTGTGCGACCCCATAGATGGCAGCTCATCAGGCTCCCCCGTCCCTGGGATTCTCCAGGCAAGAACACTGGAGTGGGTTGCCATTTTCTTCTCCAATGCATGAAAGTGAAAAGTGAAAGTGAAGTTGCTCAGTCGTGTCCGACTCTTTGCGACCCCATGGACTACAGCCCACCAGGCTCCTCCGTCCATGGGATTTTGCAGGCAAGAGTACTGGAGTGGGGTGCCATAACATCCCTCAATTATACATATAAAAACATGGTCAGAATTCTTCTTAGAACAGTTGTGGGTGTGTCCCAAAGAGTTCTGGGTGATATTTTCTTAAACTTCTTGCTTGTTTTGCTGGATGAGGAGGAGTGGACTGATGGCACAGTTCACCTAATAAGTAGAGGACAGATTTGCTTACACTTGCTTGATAACCGTGTATTTGACAAATTCCAAAACAGGCATCATCTATTATTGCTTCTGACTGAGAGTTTGATGTGCAAAAATCTCATTAATCAAAACTCTCTAAATTGGAATACAGGATAATTAAGATAAGATCTATGGAAAATTGCTCTGCACTATCCAGCGTGTAAATGTTTCAAAATATCTAAAGTATTTTTTTTTACTTTTGAGCAGCAGTTATTTATGAATCATGTGTGCTTGTTTTCTTTAATCACATTTATAGGGGCTTCCCTTGTAGCTCAGCAGGTAAAGAATCTGCCTTCAATGAGGGAGACCTGGGTTCGATTCCTGAATTGGGAAGATGCCCTGCAGAAGGTAAGGGCTACCCACTCCAGGATTCTGGCCTGGAGAATTCCATGGACTGTGTAGTCCTTGGAGTTGCATGATTGAACAACTTTCACTTCATGTCACCTATAAAATAATGTGTCTAATATTGTTGGAGGAGTTCAAGAAAGCAAATTTTCCAAGAATTTATAAGCACGACTAATTATTAAAATTAGTTGAATAAATTATTTGGAAATAATTATTAACTATTCATTAGTAAATTCTCTACAGAAACATATTCTGAGGAGCATTTCTGTAGTTTATATTTTATCTCATGTTCATATTGGGAAGAAAAAAATCTTAAATAAAATGTAAATAATTCCTCAGATTATTCTTTGATCAGTTTGGTTTTTTGCATATCCAAATATCAAATTTTAATATTCATAATTCCTCCTATAAAATATTTATTTTATTTTTAATATAGTATAAGGTTATATTTTGAGATTTAATAATTTTTAAAATCTTCATTAGTTGCTGGAGTTGAGCAGATTCACGGGGACAAAATGAAAACTATGGCTAGCTCCATTTGTGTGTTGTTCTAGAAGGTATTAGCAGGATTTTGAGTGTTTATCCTATTATCTGGGCTTCCCAAGTGGTGCTAGTGGTAAAGGACCTGCCTGCCAATGCAGGAGATATAAGAGATACAGATTTGATCCCTGAGTCAGGAAGATCTTCTGGAGGAGGGCATGGCAACTCACCCCAGTATTCTTGCCTAGAGAATCACCATGGATAGAGGAGCCTGGTTGTAAAGAGTTGGGCAGGACTTCTGTGATAGCTCTGTTGGTAAAGAACCCGCCTGCAATGCAGAAGGCCCTGGCTGGATTCCTGGGTTGGGAAGATACACCTGGAGAAGGGGTAGGCTACCCACTTTAGTATTCTTGGTCTTCCCTTGTGGTTCAGCTGGTAAAGAATCCGCCTGCAATGTGGAAGACTTGCGTTCAATCCATGAGTGAGGAAAATCCCCTGAAGAAGGGAAAGGCTACTCAATCCAGTATTCTGGCCTATAGAAGCCCATGCTTGTATAGTCTATGGGGTGTATAGTCCATGGGGTTGCAAAGAGTTGGACATGGCTGAGCGACTTTCATTCCTTCACTCAAGTGACTTAGCACATACGTATCCTATGATCTGGTCTTAAGATATTTCATTGCCCTCTCCTGTGATATGGAGAACATCATCTTGATATTAGTAAACTTTCCTGTGATTCTGTAAGTCACACTGTCTGTTACCCCAGGGTCACAAGTATATACATATCACTAGTAGGTAGGCATGTTTTTATTATCATTGAATTGTTCAAAATTTTATTGCTGATTATTTTCTCTTTGTGGTTGCTTGATTAACTTCCAAAAAGAGAAATATTGAATAGAATAACATTCTTACCAAATAATTTTTAAACATTTTTTCATTAATAACTGGGGTCTCCTTCATTGCAGGCGAATTCTTTACCAACTGAGCTATCAGGGAGTTATTTACCTCCCTTAATAACTATTAGGGAGGTAAAAAGATAGTTAATATACTTTCTTCTTAAATAACCTTTTACTGTGTGTAAATAGGTGAATTGTTGCTTCAGGAATACAATCCTCAGGCCTGTACTCTCATGTAGCTGTCAGAATATCAAATACAGTGACACTGAGGTTTATGCTCATTTAAAGTATTGACTCAAAAAAAAAATAAATAAAGTATTGACTCTCTTATGATACAAAGCAAATGACACATTTCTTTACAGTTATTTTTTGTTTGCTTATTTCACTATTAATTCATTTGATCAGAGAGTCAAATTTGTGATCTTTCCTAACTTGACATTTTATATTTGTAGAGAATTCTTTTTTCCAATATCATCACTGAAATTTAAATGGATTTAAATTTAGTTCTATGGTTTGAAAAATGAAAGTGTGATCTAGTTCTCTGTGGTTACTGTTCATTCTGTGCTTTACTATTTTAACTCAATCCACTTTCAATGAAATATTTTTTATTTTCTATTATGTTTATTTCAGGAAAGTGAATATAGTTCCCTTTGCTGCATAATGGGACTCTGTTGTTTATCCACCCTATATTTAATAGTTTGCATCTACTAGTCCCAAACTCATAATTGCACTATCCCCTGCTCCTCCACCCACTTGAAAACCCCCAGTCTGTTCCCTATGTCTGTAAATCTGTTTCTGTATCATAGAAAACTTCATTTGTGTCATATTTTAGATTCCACATATGTTATATCATATATTTGTCTTCCTGTTTCTGTTTATTTCACCTTGTATGATAATCTTTAGATCTATCCATGTTGCTGTAAACAGCAGTATTTTGTCCTTTTTTATGACTGACGAATGTTCAATTGTATATATCCACCACATCTTTTTCGTTCATCCATCAGTGGACATTTAGGTTGTTTCCATGTTTTGGCTATTGTAAATAGTGCTTCTCTGAACACTGAGGTGCATGTATCTTTTTGAATCACAGTGTCATTCAGATATATGCCCAGGAGTGGCATTGCAGGATCATACGGCAATTCTGTTTTTAGTTTTTTTGAAGAAACTCCATACTTTTTTCCATACAATGAGATGGTACCTCATTTTAGTTTTGGTTGGCATTTCTCTAATAATAAGTGATGCTGAGCCTCTTTTCACATGCCTGTTATCTATATGTCTTCTTTTGAGAAATGTCTGTTTAGGTTTTTGACCATTTTTTAATTGCTTTTTTTTGTTTGTTTTGTTATTGAGTTGTATGAGCTGTTTGCATATTTTGAAAATTAAGTCCTCATTGTTCATATCATTTGCAAATGTTCTCTCCTGGTCTATAGGTTGTCTTTTCATGTTGTTTATGATTTCCTTTTGTTGTGCAAAAAGTTTTGTTAGGCCCCATTTGTTCATTTTTGCTTTTATTTCTATTGCCTTGGCATGTTGAACTAAGAAAACATTGATGCCATTTATGTCTAAAAATATTTTGGCTATGCTTTCTTCTAGAAGTTTTATGGTGCAATGCTTTTTATTTACATCTTTAAGCCATTTCAAATTTATTTTTGTGTATGGTGTGAAAATGTGTTCTAGCTTCATTGATTTACATATAGTCCAACTTTCCAACCACCACTTGATGAGGAGACTGTCTTTTTCCCATTGTACATTGTCGCTTCCTTTATCAAAGATTAATTAATTGTAGGTGTGTGGGTTTATTTCTGAGCTCTCTGTATTCTGTCCCCTTGATCCATTGTCTGTGTTTGTGCCAATACCACACAGTCTTGATTACTGTAGCATACTGTTGTCCACTGTCTGAGAGGGTTTTGCCTCCTGCCTTGTTCTTTTTCCTCAGGATTGCTTTGGCAATTCCAGGTCTTTTATGATTCCATAAAGAACAGGGAAACCTGGCATGCTACAGTCCATGGGGTCGCAAACAGCCGGACACAACTTAGCAACTTAACAACAATAACATAAATTTTAGGGCTATTTGTTCTTGTTCTGTGAAAAATGTCATGGGTAATTCAAGAGGAATTGCCTTAAATCACAGACAGGCTATTGTGCTCTCCTCTGAGCCTCTGAAGTTACCTTCCTGTCCTGGCTTATTTTCCAACTTGTGAAGGGGAGTTGGTTTGCAGGTTGAAGGAACTTTTCCTCTTTCACAGCTCCTGCCCAGAGGCAAGGTTCTATCCTCATTCCTACCCCCTCTTGTTTTTTTTTTTTTTTTTTCTTTTGTCCTACCCCAGTATGTGGAAATCTTTCTTGCAATGCTGAATGTCTGAGATGTTTTACCTGTGTTTAGTAGGTATTCTGTGAGAATTGTTCCTCATGTCATTGCATTTTCTATTTATTGTGGGAGGAAGTGAGCTTCATGTCCTATTCCACCATTTTGATTCATTCCTCTCAATGAAACTTTATCCATCTTCTCTTGAATTCAGATTGTATCAGTTTTATCAGATACTAGCTAAGAATATAAAAATTATTTTATATGATGTAATAAGACTACTCCAAAGGAAGGCAATAGTTAAGAACAGATTTTTACTAAATGTTTGAAAATAACAAACAGTAATGGAAGAAAAAACCCAATTCTCAATGAAATATTAGAGAATATTAAGAAAGACAATTGTTTTTTCCACTCCATAGAGAATCTTGGGAGATTCACAAGGCCCATGGCTATGATCATATTCTTCAGCTGCATTTTCTTCTTCAAACAATTTTTTTTCATATCTTCCCTTTTTTAAACTATGGATTTCTTCTCTTTGCTCCAGGTTAATAGGGGAAAAATGGAAACTTCCATCTACTTATTATTGCTAGAATGGTAGGGATTTTCCTCCAACACATACCTCATCCTTCTATACTGTTTCCAAGAGGCTATTTGTTTCATCACCCAGAGTGTACATTTTTATGAATTGTAATTTAAGAAGGCATCTACCATAGATATTGATATATTTAGAACTATGATAAAACTTGCTAACTGATTGGATATAGGATTAAAGAGAGGTAGTCAAGTATGACTATTTTTCTGGAACTGAGCACTTGATGCTTTTCACTGAGGTAGATAATAAGCCAAAAACACATCAATTTTTGAATTTATTAATTGAACATATAAACTTTTGAAGTTCAGAATGGATTTCCTTAGAGCAAGGATTTTCCTTAGTAGGGCAGCAGATAAGAATGAGGCAAAGAAAATTTGAGAGTAGTAGTAAAAGAATGGTTGGTTGAAATAATGAGCAACAAGGTCTGAGCTGTTTAGGAAATGAAATTAATGTTGAAAATGTAAAAGGTAGAGAAGCTGAAGATTTCAATACAGTTAAGCAACAAATACTGTAGATTATTTTGGAAAGGAGTATGACAAGGCTGTATATTGCCACCTGCTTATTTAGCTTATACTCAGAGTAAATCATGTGAAATGTCAGACTGGATGAAGCACAAACTGAAATCAAGACTGCAGGGAGAAACATCAGTACTCTTAGATATGCAGAATATGCAGATGACACCACCCTTAATGCAGAAAGCTAAGAGAAACTACAGAGCCTTTTGATGAAGGTCAAAGAGGAGAATGAAAAAGCTGGCTTAAAACATAGCATTCAAAAAATGAAGATCATGGAATCCGGTTTTATCATTTTACAGCAAATAGACAAGGGAACAATGGAAATGGTGACAGACTTTATATTTTGGGGCTCCAAAATGACTGCAGAAGGTGATTGCAGCCATGAAACCAAAAGACATTTGCTCCTTGGGAGAAAACCTACGACAAACCCAAAAGTGAATGTGAAAGTCACTCAGTGGTGTCCGACTCTTTATGGCTCCATGGACTATACAGTCTATGGAATTCTCCAGGACAGAATACTGGAGTGGGTAGTCTTTCCTTTCTCAAGGGGATCTTCCCAACCCAGGGATCGAACCCCGGTCTCCCACATTGCAGGTAGATTCTTTACCAGCTGAGCCACAAGGGAAACCCAAGAATATTGGAGTGGGTAGCCTATCACTTCTCCAGTGTTTCTTCCTGACCCAGGAATCAAACTGGGGTTTCTTGCACTGCCGGCTGATTCCTTACCAACTGAGCTATCAGGGAAGCCTTATCACAACCTGACAAACCAGGACAGCATATTGAAAAGCAGAGACATTACTTTGCTGACAGAAATACGTCTAGTTAAGGCTGTAGTTTTCCCAGTAGTCAGGTACTGAAGACAGAGTTGGGCCATAAAGCTGGCTGAGTGCCAAAGAATTGATGTTTTTGAACTGCGGTGCTGGAGAAGACACTCAAAAGTCCCTTGGACAGCAAGGAGATCAAACCAGTCAATCATAAAGGAAATCAACCCTGAATAGTCATTGGAAGTATTGATGCTGAAATTCCAATAATTTGGCAAACTGATGTAAAGTGCCAACTCATTGGAAAAGACCCTGATGTTAAGAAAGATTGAAGGCAGGAGGAGAAGGGTATGACAGAGGATGAGATGATTGGATGGCATCACTGATTCAATGATCACATGGACCACAGCCTTGTCTGACTCAATGAAACTGTGGGCCATGCCGTGTAGGCTACCCACGATGGATGGGTCATGGTGGAAAGGTCTGACAGAACATGGTCCACTGGAGAAAGGATTGCAAACCACTTCAGTATCCTTGCCTTGAGAACCCCATAAACAGTACAAAAAGGCAAAAAGACATGACACTGAAACATGAACTCTGCAGGTCAGTAGGTGCTCAATATGCTACTGAAGAAGAGTGAAGAAATAACTGCAGAAAGAATGAAGAGATGGAGCCAAAGCAAAAACAACATCCAGCTGTGGATGTGACTGGTGATGGAAGTAAAGTTTAATGTTGTAAAGAACAATATATTGCATATGAACCTGGAATGTTAAGTCCATAAATTAAGTAAGGTAAATTGGAAGTGGTCAAACAGAAGATGGAAAGTGAACATCTACATTTTCAGAATCAGTGAACTAAAATGGACTGTATGGGCGTATTTAATTCAGATGAAGATTATATATACTACTGTGGGCAAGAATCCCTTAGAAGAAATGGATTAGCCCTCATAGTCAATAAAAGAGTCTGAAATGCAGTACTTGTGTGCAATCTCAAAAGCAACAGAATGATCTCTGTTAATTTCCAAGGCAAACTATTCACTATCACAGTAATCCAAGTCTTTGCCCAGATCACTCATGCCAAAGAAGCTGAAGTTGAATGGTTCTATGATTACCTACAAGACCTTCTAGAACTAACACCCCCCAAAGATGTCCTTTTCATGATAGGGGACTGGAATACAAAAATGGAAAATCAAGAGATATATGGAGTAACAGGCAAGTTTGGCCTTGGAATACAAAGTGAAGCAGGGCAAAGGCTAACAGAGTTTTGCCAAGAGAACGCGTTGGTCATAGCAAACATCCTCTTCCAACAACACAAGAAAAGACTACACATTGACATCACTAGGTGGTCAATACCAAAATCAGACTAATTATATTTTTTGCAGCCGAAGAGGGACAAGCTCTATGCAGTCAGCAAAAAAGGGACTGGATGCTGACTGTAGCTCAGATCATGAACTCCTTATTGATAAATGCAGACTTAAATGGAAGAAAGTAGGGAAAAACACTAGACCATTCAGGTATGATCTAAATCAAATCCCTTACAATTATACAGTGGATGTGACAAATAGATTTAAGGGTTTAGATCTGGTAGACAGAGTCCCTGAAGAAGTATGGGCAGAGATTCATGACATTGTACAGGAGACAGTGATCAAGCCCATCCGCAAGAAAAAGAAATGCAAAAAGACAAAATGGTTGTCTGAGGAGGCCTTAAAAATAGCTGAGAAAAAAAGAGAAGCTAAAGTCAAAGGAGAAGAGGAAAAATATACCCATCTATGTGCAGAGTTCCAACGGATAGCAGGGACTGATAAGAGAGACTTCCTCAGTGATCAGTGCAAAGAAATAGAGAAAAGCAATAGAATGGGAAAGATTAGAGATCTCTTCAAGAAAATTAGAGATACAAAGGGAATATTTCATGCAAAGATGGACACATTAAAGGACAGAAACACTATGGACCTAACAGAAGCAGAAGATATTAAGAAAAAGTAGCAAGAATACACAGAAGAACTATACAAAAAAGATCTTAATGACCCAGATAAACACGATGGTATGATTATTCACCTAGAGCCAGACATTCTGGAGTCTGAAGTCAAGTGGGATTTAGGAAGCATCACTACGAACAAAGCTAGTTGAGGTGATGGAATTCCAGTTGAGCTATTTCAAATCCTAAAAGATGTGCCATGGAAGTGCTGCACTTAATATGCCAGCATATTGGAAAACTCAGCAGTGGCCACAGAACTGGAAAAGTTCAGTTTTAATTCCAATTCCAAAGAAAGGCAATACTAATGAATGTTCAAATTACTGCAAAATTACACTCATCTCACACGCTAGAAAAGTAGTGCTCAAAGTTCTCCAATCTAGGCTTCAACCATATATGAACTGATGTTCAAGCTGGATTTAGAGAAGGCAGAGGAACTAGAGATCAAATTGCCAACATCCGATGGATCATCAAAGAAGCAAGAGAGTTCCAGAAATACATCTACTTCTATTTTACTGACTATGGCAAGCCTTTGACTGTGTGGATCACAACAAACTGTGGAAAATTCTTCAAGATATAGGAATACCAGACCACCTGACATGCCTCCTGAGAAATCTGTATGCAGGTCAAGAAACAACAGTTAGAACTGGACATAGAACAACAGACTGGTTCCAAATAGTAAAAGGAGTACATCAACGCTGTATATTGTTATCCTGCTTATTTAACTTCTATGCAGAGTACATCATGCAAAACACCAGGCTGGGTGAAGCACACGCTGGAATCAAGATTACCAGGAGAAATATCAATAACCTCAGATATGCAGATGACAACACTCTTATCACAGAAGGCAAAGAGGAACTGAAGAACTTCTTGATGAAAGTGAAAGAGGAGAGTGAAAAGCTGGCTTAAAGTTCAACATTCAGAAAACTAATATCATGGCATCTGGTCCCATCACTTCATGGCAAATAGATGGGGAAACAATGGAAACAGTGACAGACTTTATTTCTTGGCTCCAAAGTCATTGCAGATTGTGACATCAGCCATGAAATTAAAAGACACTTGCTCCTTGGAAGAAAAGTTATGACCAAAAGCAGAGATATTACTTTGCCAACAAAGGTCCATCTAGTCAAAGCTATGTTTTTTTCCAGTAGTCATGTATGAATGTGAGAGTTGGACTCTAATGAAAGCTGAGTGCCAAAGAATTGATGCTTTTGAACTGTTGTGTTGGAGAAGACTCTTGAGACTCCCTTGGACAGCAAGGAGCTCCAACCAGTTCATCCTAAAGGAAATCAGTCCTGAATATTCATTGGAAGGACTGATGCTGAAGCTGAATCTTCAATACTTTGGCCACCTGATATGAAGAACTGACTCATTTCAAAAGACCTTGATGCTTGGAAAGATTGAAGGTGGGAGGAGATGGGGACCACAAAGGATGAGATTGTTGGATGGCATCACCAACTCAGTGGACATGAGTTTGAGTAAACTCTGGGAGTTGGTTATGGACAGGGAAGCCTGGTGTGCTGCAGTCCATGGGTTCGCAAAGAGTCAGACATGACTCTGAACTGACTGAACTGAACTGAACTGACTCAGTGGACATTTATTTGAGCAAACTCTGGGAAATAGTCAATTACATGGAAGTCTGGTGTTTTGCTGTCTATGTCATTGCAAAGAGTTTGATAGAACTGAGCAACTGAATAACAACAACTGTAGCTTATGTGAGATTTGGAAGAATTGATGTTAATATCAATATTTTATAATTCTTTTGGGAAGATGACTGATGTTATTGGTTTTACAAAGGTAAAAGGAATAAGTAGTTTGTGTTTGGATATGTATTCTGCTTCATGAAAGGCCACGACAATGGTGGTAATATTTGTTAGAAAAGAAGTATTTCAAGAGCAAAAAATAGGAAATATACAGTTACAAATGACAATGAGGGAAAGAGTTTCATTTTTTGGGCTGACCTAGTTTCAAAGAATGATATTTTTCCAGTTTTGAAGGAACATCATTGGTCTGGAAGTGGTAATGTAGAGTCAGAAACAAAGTATGCCCACCTCAAGCAGAAATTTCATGAGGAATAGGGGAATGAGCTGAAGTTCAGTTGACAAGGTGGATGGGAAAGCAATCTTTCAGAAAAGAGCTAGGATTCAGTTATGGGAAAAAGTAGAAGAAACAGTATGTGAATAGATCAGTGATTTGCAAAATGTGTTTTTAAAGAATGTAGTTTAAGAGGGCCCATGTGAAAGACTGAAAAGGTGACAGGCAGTGGGAGGTTAGAGTAGAGATAAAGAATCAAAGGTAGGAAAAGGATGAATGCATGGGGAGATGGACATGTTGGGGATGGGAGAAGCTTGGTTTTGTATAATGAATCCCCAAGAATGGCGGTGATTTGAGGTTTGCTGTAGTAATTTGACTTTACATATCAGTACTCTGTTATCATTGTCTTTTATGATTTATCATTAACAATGCTTTAACATTTTTTCAGAAAGATGAGAGAATCTCAGCCTTTGTTGGAAACAATGAACTTCACCCTGCTATAGGCAAGTAATAAGGCTAATTATTTTTGAAGAATCTCACCATAATTTGGAAATGACTGCAGTAGCTAGGAAATCTAGATTAATTTATTCACTCACTCATGGATACTAAGAAATTCCTCTGTGCCAGACATCATTCTACAGACTAGGATTACAACAGGCAAACAAGGTCCTTGCTTTCATGATGCTAATCCTATGAGCTCATACTGCTGTGAAAATGTGCCCTCTGTCTGGCAGGGAGTTGGATAAAATCCATTGGCAAAATCTTGAGTAATAAGAGACATTTTTGGAAAAAAAATCCCTAGGCTCACTAAGGAGGAGTAATTAGCTAAATGCTTTTGCATTTTAAAATGAAATTAACCAGTTTAAGGGGATGGAAAACTTTATATTTACCTATATTTCCTAGTTTTAGACAAGTATATACAATGCTATCATTCCATTGATTAAAGGTTAATTGCTTATGGTTTTCTGTTACAATCTGACCTTTCTTAAAGGACAGAAAAAGAATTGTTTTCTTTTTCTTATTTTGGAAGGTACCAGAATTTGACTCTACATTTCACCATCTATTCAGGAATAGATGGTGGGGAAATGAAAGGTCTACATTTCTCCACACTGTTACTTGGCCGAGTATACTGAGTCATGCATGTGCTAGATGTCTCCAGCGGGTCTTAAATATGAAATAGAATATATGATAATTCCTTATTATGTAGTTTTTAAACTATTTGTTTGACTTAGTAAAACTGTTTTCTTGCATTTTTAACATAAATCCTCAGAGAAGTTTTGAATAGAAAAACAAGAAATCTTCCGTGTAATTTCCATACAACATCTCTTTTACTGATTTGAAATAGCTGAGTTATTCTTACCAGGAAATTTCTGACTGAAAATTCTTGATTCATTTAATGGAAAACAAAATCTTATATTAAGTGGGACACTGGTTATTTAATGCTTTGTTTCAGAGATAACCAAATTGACTTCATCATTCCATTCCAGCTCCACTGTCCCTTACACTGTCCCTTCTTACTCTTCACTTTTAAGTTGGTAATCTGATATACAAAATAAGCAAAGAAAGGATAGACCCCCATCTTACAGAGGGGGTCTTTTGTGATATTGCACCAACACTGAGCAGCATTAGATCTCCACTTGAAAATCAAGGTAAAACTTGAAATAATCATAATGTGAATATCAATTTTGATGAATTCATCAAATATTTAAATATTTTTTCAAATATTTAAATATTTTTAAATTTTCAAATATTTAAAGAATTTTCAAAGAAAGACAAAAGAGATATCTCCTCTAAAAGACCCAGAGCTCAGTCAGTTTAGCTCCATATTATATTTTTGCATAGTTCCTTATTAATTGAAGAATGAATTCTCAAGTATCAATGTATGTGGATTGATCTGTCTACATGTGTACATATGTGGAACTGATGTGAATAACTCCAAATTATGAAATATTTGTGATATTAACAGGACCATGGGGTGCAGGGACTTGAAGCAGGATCTTCATTTGTTTGTTTCCTAAAGCTAGAAGCGTCTTCCTGGTGTCTTTTGCTATAGGTGACACTTTTCAAATATTTAAAGAATTTTCAAAGAAAGACAAAAGAGGTATCTCCTCTAGGAGACCCAGAGCTCAGTCAGCTTAGCTCCATATTACATTTTTGCATAGTTCCTTATTAATTGAAGAATGAATTCTCAAGTATCAATGTATGTGGATTGATCTGTCTACATGTATACATATGTAGAACTGATGTGAATAACTCCAAATTATGAAATATTTGTGATATTAACAGGACCATGGGGTGCAGGGACTTGAAGCAGGATCTTCATTTGTTTGTTTCCTAAAGCTAGAAGCGTCTTCCTGGTGTCTTTTGCTATAGGTGACACTTTTCAAATATTTAAAGAATTTTCAAAGAAAGACAAAAGAGGTATCTCCTCTAGGAGACCCAGAGCTCAGTCAGCTTAGCTCCATATTACATTTTTGCATAGTTCCTTATTAATTGAAGAATGAATTCTCAAGTATCAATGTATGTGGATTGATCTGTCTACATGTATACATATGTAGAACTGATGTGAATAACTCCAAATTATGAAATATTTGTGATATTAACAGGACCATGGGGTGCAGGGACTTGAAGCAGGATCTTAGTTTCCTGACTGGGAATTGAACCAAGCCATGGTGGTGAGAGTGCCAGATCCTAACTGCGGGACCATGATGGCCAGTGGGTTATAGCAGGACCTCAGCTCTTGTTTTCTTTGAGGAAAGAATTTAGCAAAGATTTGAAGGTAGTCAAGTGGGTAAAGCATTGATTAGAAGCAAAGGGTGGGTGGAAGAACACAAGGGCGGGCTTGGAGGGAGTTGTGTGCATTTGGGGTGGCTTAAATTGCTTGAAAGTGAAAGTGATAGTCACTCAGTCGTGTCTAACTCTTTGAGACCTCATGGATTGTAGCCTGCCAGACTCCTCTGTCCATGGAGTTCTTTAGGCAAGATTACCGGAGTGGGTTGCCATTCCCTTCTCCAGAGGATCTTCCAACCCAAGGATCGAACTCCGGTCTCCTGCATTGCAGGCAGATTATTCTTTACTGTCTGATCTACCAAGGAAGCCCCAAAAGATCACACGAAGTCCTTTGAGCCAGAAAGGAACCAGAGACCTAAGGATGTAAATTGCTCTAAGTATAAAGTGCTTATATAGGGGCAAATGTAAGGGTTCTCCCTAGCCAATCCTCTTTCCTGAGCCTGATTTCTTAGCCTAGTCTGATTCAGAGCCCTCTCCAATGTACGCCTAGATCTTTTGCACAGGATGAATTCTAGCAAGAGAGTTTCTGGGAAGTTGGCAGGACATTTTATGCACCGATACCCCCTCTCTTCCTTGATCTCTGAGGATCTTTTCTGCATATGTGGTCTGAGAGGTCCTGTTGATTCCAAGAAAAATGTGGTCTCATCTTTTAATCAAGCACAGTTCTGCTCCTGCCATTATATTTATCCCAAAGAGTCAACAGGAGAAAAATTTCAGTTGCTCATCGTGGTGCCCAGCTATCCTCTGGCTCATTTGCAGCTAATATTAATTCTATCTAATTTTGCTAATGATTTATTTCTGAAACTCAGTATTACACTGATTTCTTTCTCCCTTGTAAGTATTGTGTTTACAGAAATAGTCCTATGCTCTTAAAAAGAGTATGTGTTTATCAGCAACACAACAGCATTGGCTTTCACCAGCTAAATTTAATTTCTAAACTTTATGCTTTTATTTCTTACTAGAAAAAATTTTCAGAAACTTTAGCAATGGTTTAAGAAAGCCAAAATGATAGCTTTAAATACTATATGTTTCAAGGTTATTACTTAAGGTAATTAGATGGAAGTAACAACTCTAACTTTAAAAAAGCTAAATTTTATTTATTCCCAACTTGATCATTAATATGAAATGCTATTATGCTTGTGCCTATTATCTCTGCTACTGGGACTCTATAGACTGAACACTTCTTGAAAAAAAAAACAGCTATATTTGAATTGAACTCTGTCTCAAGTATAAGTTTCATGGTATCTGAACTGTGCAACTGTCATATGATAATGATATGAGCTTATTGATGATGTTTATAAATTTCAAATATCTAACATTATTCTCAGGTTCATAAACTCTATCTCAGTAAGAGATATTGCATGAATGTATAAAAAGGTAAAAGTAATAGGGAGTGATGGCTACCATGGAAAGGTGGAGAACACAAATCTTTTCCTAAATGCTCTGGAATTAACATTTAAAAATAAGAAACATTCTACTAGTTATTCATAAATCCTGATCTATCACTTAGCTAGCTGTTTATCATCCTTTACAATCATTTTGAAATAGTTTCTTTATAGAGTGACACTAATTTTGGAACTAAACAAACATTTGTAGTTAAAATTTTTTTATATTTTTTCTGACCCAAAATATAAAGGAAGGCATTGGTGTGTGAATCTTGAGGCTATCCCATCTTCTTTCTCAATTCTGTGCATTTTTTTCCTAAGAGAAGGGGGTTGAGATATGAATATGATTCAGATCATTTTTGACCCATATTGACTTCCTTCAACCTTGATTCGAATACATCACCATCACCATGTTTGATCCTACTTCCCAAATGGAAAATATTGTTATAGCTAATATCCTTAATAAGAATGTGAAAAATGTCACGATTACAAAATTCTGATCTCTTACATTGGAGCTGTTCTCCTAACAAGAATTTGGGTCATAATATATTGTATGAATTTATGTATTTTCAGTGTCCTTCTTAATAACTTCACTGTGAAGCACTTCTTTTTCTTTCTTTCTTTATTTCGGTTGCGCTTTCTTTATTTTCTTTGATGCTACGTGAGAGCTTTGTCTCGTTAGTGTGTGAAGCCTTGCGATGCATGGGCTTCTCATTGTGTGGCACGTATCATGGGCAGAGCACAGGCTGTAGGTGTGTGGGCTTCAGTACTTTCAGCATGTAGGCTCTAGAGCACTGGCTTGGTAGCTGTGGTGCATGGGCTTTGTTGCTCCACAGCAGTCATGTGAGATCTTCCCAGACCGGGAGTGTAACCTGTGTCCCTTGCACTGGCAGGCAGATTCTTAACCACTAGACCATCAGGGAAGCCTGTGAAACATCTCAGTGTTAAAGATGATGAATAAATTGTCTACTAACACTAGTAATTTCTAGAATTCCTAGAGTGTTAGACTGTAGTAATTCTACCTAAAATTTGTTCAGTACTTTCCCTTTATTAGGCACATTGGTAGTCATTGTATGTAAAGCTAGTGAATGAATTAGTGAATGAAAGTTGTTCACTTCAGTCGCTCAGTCATGTCTGACTCTGCAACCCCATGGACTGCAGCATGCCAGGCCTCCCTGTCCATCACCAACTCCCAGAATTTACCCAAACTCATGACCATCATGTTGGTAATGCCATCCAACCATCTCATCCTCTGTCATCCCCTTCTCCTCCTGTCTTCAGTCTTTCCCAGCATCAGGGTCTTTCCCAAGGAGTCAGTACTTCACATCAGGTGGCCAAAGTATTGGAGTTTCAGCTGTAGCATCAGTCCTTCAATGAATATTCCAGGATGATTTCCTTTAGGATGGACTGATTGAACCTCCTTGCAGTCCAAGAGTCTTCTCCAACACCACAGTTCAAAAGCATCAATTTTTCAGCACACAGCTTTCTTTATAGTCCAACTCTCATATCCACACATGACTACTGGAAAAACCAGAGCTTTGACTAGATGGACCTTTTTGGCAAAGTAATGTCTCTGCTTTTTAATATGCTATCTAGGTTGGTCATAACTTTTCTTCAAAGGAGCAAACGTCTTTTAATTTCATGGCTGCAGTCACCATTTCCAGTGATTTTGGAGCCCCCAAAATAAAGTCTCTCATTGTTTCCCCATTTGCCATGAAGTGATGGGACCAGATGCCATGATCTTAGTTTTCTGAATGTTGAGCTTTAAGCCAACTTTTAAACTCTCCTCTCTCACTTTCATCAAGGGGCTCTTTAGTTCTTCTTTGCCTTCTGCCATAAGGGTGGTGTCATTTTCATATCTGAGGTTGCTGATATTACTCCCGGTAATCTTGATTCTAGCTTATGCTTTATCCAGCCCAGCATATCTCGTGATGTACTCTGCATATAAGTTAAATAAGCAGGGTGAAAATATACAGCCTTGACATACTCCTTTCCTGATTTGGAACCAGTATGTTGTTCCATGACCAGTTCTAACTGTTGCTTGATGGCCTGCATACAGATTTCTTAAGAGGCAGGTCAGGTGGTCTGGTATTCCTATCTCTTTAAGAATTTTCCAGAGTTGTGACCCACACAGTGGCTTTGGCATAGTCAATAAAGCAGAAGCAGATGATTTTTAAGAACTCTCTTGCTTTTTTGATGATCCAGCAGAAGTAGGCAATTTGATTTCTGGTTCCTCTACCTTTTCTAAATCCAGACTGGACATCTGGAAGTTCACCGTTCACATACTGTTGAAGCCTGGGTTGGAGAATTTTGTGCATCACTTAATTAGTGTGTGAGATGAGCGCAATTGTTCGATAGTTTGAGCATTCTTTGGCATTGCCTTTCTTGGAGTTGGAAATAAAACTGACATTTTCCAGTCCTGTAGCCACTGCTGAGTTTTTCCAAATTTGCTGGCATATTGAGTGCAGTACTTCCAGGCATTATCTTTTAGGATTTGAAATAGCTCAAATGGAATTCCATCAACTCCACTAGCTTTGTTTGTAGTGATGCTTCCTAGGGACACTTGACTTTGTGTTCCAGAATGACTGGCTCTAGTTGAGTGATCACACCATTGTGATTATCTGGGTCATGAAGATGTTTTTTATATAGTTCTTCTGTGTATTCTTGCCACCTCTTCTTAATATCTTCTGCTTCTGTTAGGTTCATACTATTTCTGTCCTTTATTGAGCCCATCTTTGCATGACATATTCCCTTGGTATCTCTCATTTTCTTGAAGAGATCTCTAGTGTTTCCCATTCTATTGTTTTCCTCTATTTCTTTGCAATGATCACTGAGGAAGGCTTTCTTATCTCTCCTTGCTATTCTTTGAAACTCTGCATTCAAACAGGTATATCTTTCATTTTCTCCTTTGCCTTTCATTTCTCTTCAGAGCTATTTGTTAGGCCTCCTCAAACAACCATTTTGCTTTTGTGCATTTTTTTTCTTGGGAATGGTCTTGATCCCTACTTCCTCTACAGTGTCTGGTGATGTCCATGTGTAGAGTCTACTCTTGTGTTATTGAAAGATGGTGTTTGCTATGATCAGTGTGTTCTCTTGGGAAAACTGTATTAGCCTTTGCCCTGCTTCATTCTGTACTCCAAGGCCAAATTTGCCTGTGACTCCAGGTATTTCCTGACTTCCTACTTTTGCATTCCAGTCCTCTATCATGAAAAGGACGTTTTTTTCGGCTATTAGTTCTAGAAGGCCTTGTAGGTCTTCATAGAACCATTAAATTTCAGCTTCTTCAGCATTATTGGTTGGGGCATAGACTTGGATTACTGTGTTATTGAATGGTTTCCCTTGGAAATGAATGATCATTCTGTCATTTTTGAGACTGCACCCAAAGTCAGTTTTCATTCCAATCCCAAAGAAAGGTAATGCCAAAGAATGCTCAAACAACCGCACAATTGCACTCATCTCACACACTAGTAAAGTAATGCTCAAAATTCTCCAAGCCAGCCTTCAGCAATATGTGAACCGTGAACTTCCAGATGTTCAAGCTGGTTTTAGAAAAGGCAGAGGAACCAGAGATCAAATTGCCAACATCCATTGGATCATCAAAAAAGCAAGAGAGTTCCAGAAAAACATCTATCTCTGCTTTATTGACTATGCCAATGCCTTTGACTGTGTGGATCACAAAAAACTGTGGAAAATTCTTCAAGACATGGGAATACCAAACCATCTGACCTGACTCTTGAGAAACCTGTATACAGGGAAGGAAGCAACAGTTAGAACTGGACATGGAACAACTGACTGGTTCCAAACAGGAAAAGGAGTACATCAAGGTTGTATATTGTCACCCTGCTTATTTAACTTCTATGCAGAGTACATCATAAGAAACGCTGGGCTGGAGGAAGCACAAGCTGGAATCAAGATTGCCGGGAGAAATATCAATAACCTCAGATATACAGATGACACCACCCTTATGGCAGAAACTGAATAAGAACTAAAGAGCCTCTTGATGGAAGTGAAAGAGAGTGAAAAAGTTGGCTTAAAGCACAACATTCAGAAAACTGAGATCATGGCATCTGGTCCCATCACTTCATGGCAAATAGATGGGGAAACAGTAGAATAGTGACTGATTTTATGTTTCTGGGCTCCAAAATCACTGCAGATGGTGACTGTAGCCATGAAATTAAAAGACACTTGCTCACTGGAAGGAAAGTGATGACCAACCTAGAGAGCATATTAAAAAGCAGAGACATTACTCTGCCAACAAAGGTCCATCTAGTCAAGGCTATGGTTTTTCCGGTAGTCATGTATGGATATGAGAGTTGGACTATAAAGAAAGCTGAGCCCCAAAGAATTGCTGCTTTTGACGTGTGGTGTTGGAGAAGACTCTTGAGAGTCCCTTGGAATGCAAGGAGATTCAACCTGTCCATCCTAAAGGAGATCAGTCCTGGGTGTTCATTGGAAGGACTTATGTTGAAGCTGAAACTCCAATACTTTGGCCACCTGATGTGGAGAGCTGACTCTTTTGAGAAGACCCTGATGCTGGGAAAGATTGAGGGCAGGAGAAGAAGGGATGAAAGAGGATGAGATGGTTGGATGGCATCACCAACACAATGGACATGGGTTTGGGTGGACTCCAGGATTTGGTGATGGACAGGGAGGCCTGGCGTACTGTGGTTCATGGGGTTGCAGAGTCAGACATGAGTGAGAGACTGAACCGAAATGAACTGAACTGAATTGCATTTTGGACTCTTTTGTTCACTATGATGGCTACTCCATTTCTTCTAAGGGATCCTTGCCCACAGTAGTAGATATAATGGCCATCTGAATTAAATTCACCCATTCCAGTCCATTTTAGTTTGCTGATTCCTAAAATATCAGTGTTTAATCTTGCCATCTCCTATTTGACCACTTCCAATTTTCTTTGATTCACGGACCTACCATTCCAGGTTCCAGTGCAATATTGCTCTTTATAACTTTGGACTTTACCTCCATCACCAGTTAATCCATGACAGGGTATTGTTTTTGCTTTGGCTGCATCTCTTCATTCTTTCTGGAGTTATTTCTCCACTGATCTCTACTAGCATATTGGGCTTCTACCAGCTTGGAGAAGTCATCTTTCACTGTCCTATCTTTTTACCTTTTCATACTGTTCATGGGGTTCCCAAGGCAAGAATACTGAAGTGGTTTGCCATTCCCTTCTCCAGTGGACCACGTTTTGTCAGTTTAGGCTTAATTTTTGATGTTTAGAGAAAAATAAAAATAAAAGATCTTCTGATCTGAGAGTGAAAAAGTTAGTGTAATTGGAATTCAGTACAGCTATTACCAGAATGACAGTGACTGACATGACAGAATATCTCTGCTAGAAAAGAAAGGTAGGAAGCTGCAGGAAAAGAAACTATTGGAAAAAATAAAAGCAACTTTTGAGGCAATGAGTACAGTTTTGAACTAGCTTCACTGGAATTCAAAATATAAAGAGTACTATAGAGCAATGTATTTTAAAAATAGAATGAAAATATAATAGCTTTTAATTATTGGGAGGATTTTTTTTTTTCATGTATTACTCTTATTTCTACATGTTTTACCCAGTGAGACACTGATTACCCTTCATTTCAGATTATCTTTTCAAGGGTATTTGAAGAGTGTACGACATTGGGAGATAAATATATTGTCTATATCTGGAGCAAAGTGCCAGCTTGTTTACAGCCTTGAAATGTAGAGATAGTATTTACTTCCAAAACAAAGTAAACATGCTTATATTTCATATAATAATGACTCATTCACTCAAGAGAAATGTTTAAATGAAACACTTCTTTTATGTAAAGTTGCCATTCTAGGAAATTCTATAATGCAACACACTTTGAGTTATCTGTTTGAATGGGGAAAAGAGAACTAATGCAAGCAAGGAAATCATATGCAGGCTATAGCTATTGCTCTGAGTAATAAACTCTTGTCTCTGACCCGAGTCTTGTGTCTCCACCAGTGTTCATGAAACATGGAGCAGCAGGCTTACTTTGCAAGTAAATTCTCAGTCCCTTCAGAATATGGATATAACCATGTAAGACAGTACATAACCACTTTTTTATTGTCTTGTCCCATATTTGAGAATTTTTGAAGAAGAAGCTAAATATAATAACTACTAAATTACATCTTTTAATGAAGGTATGATTACCAATAAAATTATCTACTTTGGTATCAATATGTACTTTTTATAGGGAAAAATAGGGAATAAATATAGATCGGTGGGGAAATTCACCATGGATTTAAATATTGAGTCAGATTTGCATTTTCAATGGTGTAAGCAGACAAGCAGTAGCACAATGATCTGTTTTAAGGAGATAATTGAAAGGCTCTGATGCTTAATCACATGAGATATTTGCACTCTACTTGTTAAAATGAAAAGAACATTTTAAAGCAATATGCATATCTGGTACTTAAGAAAATTTCTATATGGGTGGTTGGCATAAGGATAATTTTTTAAAAGAATTTCCCTCACTAAATTAAAAAATTACTAAGAATGTGTATTCCTACATAATGAAAAAAAAAAGTTGTTTTTTTTTTTTTCAGAGTGTCTATGCAGAGCATATTAAATCTCCACATGTATAATGCCGAGGTCTAAAGATACACATTGTGGCAGATTCTCACATTTGGGTTGTGAAGCTCAACACTGTTGTGAATTGCTGCAACCTAGCATATGTTTCATAATTGAGTCTTCCACCTCTAATAATAGTTTGGTTATAGTTGTACTACAAAGGTGTTAGTTTTAAAACATAAGAGTATTTAAAAAATTAATTTGATATTCTAGTTTTTAGATACTTATAGACATTTAAAAAACATAAAGTAGGCTTTAAAACATTTAGCATTCTTTTAATTTTATTTAACACTTTCTCTTAAAAAACTTTCTCTGCTGTCTCAATGTCAACATACTAAAGCAGCATCTTTATGGATGTTCTTTTCAGGTCAGTCTATTTGAAAGGTCAATACTAATACTGTATTGTGCATACACTACATTTCTTTCAAAAAACTCAGTGTATATAAATTATGTGTAATTAACACATAACCTGTGTGAAGTCAATCACATAATGATGAAAAAGACAGGTCTTGGGGAGCCCCCCTGAATGAGGGATAAATATTCAAGCAAATTGAATATTTATTCAATATTTTTCCATTAGAATATAAACATATGGGGGCAAGAGCTAATATTTATGTAGCACTAACTGGATTCCAAGCATTATATAATTAGTTTTTATACATTTATCTTGTAGCATGTTGTGTCATGACCAAACTCAAGTTTTATGACTTATGATAAGGATACACAGGATTCACAAACTGTTGTACACATGATTATGGTCTATCAAAAAGAAAGAATACAGATCAGAACAGCAAAGGGAAAAGATTCATGGGGTGAAGTTCAGGAGAAACTAGAAGCAAACTAGTGACATGTTGCCAAAATGTGAAGTCCACACAAGCTCTGGTGTCTGAAACAGTCGCATAGGTAGTCAGTGCCTGCATGACCGGCTCAGCTACTTATACTCCAGCACCTTCACTTTCTCCTCATCCTACCCTGATGTAAAAATAAACACTCACCATAAACCATTTTAGGGTAAAAACTATACCAGAGTTACTTTAGTGAGGATAACCTTATTGATATAAATGATATGAACTTATTGACAAAAATTGTTATGACAAAAATGACCAAAGTATCCCAGATGAAGTGATGCTGACAAAAATACATTGAAGGATATCTCTGATATTTCCTGAGGTTGAAATTGAAATGGATAAAATGTCATGTATGAAACGAGATGCCAGTCCAGGTTCAATGCACGATGCTGGATGCTTGGGGCTGGTGCACTGGGACGACCCAGAGGGATGGTATGGGGAGGGAAGAGGGAGGAGGGTTCAGGATGGGGAACACATGAGAAATAAAGGAACAAAAAATTTAAAAAAATAATGTAAATATTTCAAACTTAGAAAAGAATATGAGAATTTTCCATCACATAGAAAACATTGTCGCTCTTTTGTAAGTTTTATGATGAGTGGGAGGAAAGCACTATTCAAACTACTCTTGGTAGGTTTTTTCTTTCAAAGAAACAATTCAATTCTTAAAGTACATAATGCTTTATATGACAGTGTACTAAATAGTTTTATTAGCTCTTGCATTTTTCTATATTTTTAATTGAAATAAGAGTTTTTAATGTCTTGCTATTCAGTCTCTAAGCTCTGTCTGACTCTTTGAGACCCCGTGGACTACAGCTCACCAGGCTCCTCTGTCCTCCATATCTCTTGGAGTTTGCTCAAATTCATGTCCGTTGAATCAATGATGCTATCCAATCATCTCATCTTCTGCTGCCCCCTCTCATTTAGCCTTCAATTTTTCCCAACATTGTTGGGAAACATTCCCAACAGGGTCTTTTCCAATGAGTTGGCTCTTCAAATCAAGTGACCTAAGTATTGGAACTTCAGCTTCAGTATCAGTTCTTTCAATGAATTTTCAGGGTTGATTTCCTTTAGGATTGACTAGTTTGATCTCCTTGCTATCTAAGCGACTCTCAAGAGTCTTCTCCAGTACCACAGTTTGATAGCATCTGTTCTTTGGTGCTCAACCTTCTTTATGGTCCAACTCTCACATCCATACGTGACTACTGGAGAAACCATAGTTTTGAATATATGAGCCTGTGTCAGCAATGTGGTGTCTCTGCTTTTTAAAATGCTGTCTTGGTTTGCCATAGCTTTCCTTCTAAGGAGCAAATGTCTTTTAATTTCATGTCTCCAGTCACTATCTGCAGTGATTTTGAAGCCCAAGAAAATAAAATCTGTGACTGCTGCCAGTTTTTTCCTTCTATTTGCCATGAAGTGATGTGATTGGATGCTATGATCTTAGTTTATTGAATGTTGAGTTTTAAGCCAGCTTTTTCACTCTCCTCTTTCACTCTTATCAAGAGGCTCTTTAGTTCCTCTTCACTTGTTGATATTTCTCCTTGGCAATCTTGAATACAGCTTGTTATCATCCAGCCCAACATTTGCATGATGTAATATGTCTATAAGTTAAATAAGCAGGGTGACAGTATAAAGTCTTGTTGCACTCCTTTCCCAATTTGAATAGGCCATTCCATGTCCTAGACAACCTAGACAGCATATTAAAAAGCAGAGACATTACTCTGCCAACAAAGGTCTGTCTAGTCAAGTCTATGGTTTTTCCAGTAGTCATGTATGGATGTGTGAGTTGGACTCTAAACAATGCTGAGTGCTGAAGAATTGATGCTTTTGAACTGTGCTGTTGGAGACTCTTGAGAGTCCCTTGGATTGCAAGGAGATCCAACCAGTAGATCGTAAAGGAAATCAGTCCTGAATATTCATTGGAAGGACTGATGCTGAAGCCAAAACTCCAATACTTTGGCCACCTGATTTGAAGAACTGACTCATTGGAAAAGACCCTGATTGAGGGTGGGAGGAGAAGAGAATGACAGAGGATGAGATGGTTGGATGGTGTCACCGACTCGATGGTCATGAGTTTGGGTAAACTCTGGGAGTTGGTGATGGACAGGGAGGCCTGGCATGCTGCAGTCCATGGGGTCACAATGAATTGGACATGACTGAGTGATTGAACTGAACTGATTCCATGTCCAGTTCTAACTGTTGCTTCTTGACCTGCATACAGGTTTCCAAGGAGGCACACATTTGCAGGTAAGGTGGTCTGGTATTCCCATCTGTTTAAGAATTCTCCACAGTTTGTTATGATCTACACAATCAAAGGCTTTAACATAGTCAATGAAGCTGAAGTCGATTTTTTTTTTTTTCCTGGAACTCTGCTTTCTCCATGATCAAAAGAATGTTAGCAATCTGATCTCTGTCTCCTCTGCCTGTTTGAAACCCAGCTTGTACATTTGGAAGTTCTAAGTTCACCTACTGCTAAAGTCTAGCTTGATATTTTGAGCATTACCTTGCTAGCATGTGAAATGAGCACAGTTGTCTAGCAGTTTGAATATTCTATGGCATTGTCCTTCTTGGGGATTGGAATGAAAATTGACCTTTTCCAGTCCTTTGGTCACTGCTTAGTTTTCCAGATTTTCTGACATATTGAGTGTAGTACTTTGATAGCATAGTCATTCAGGATTTTAAATAGCTCACTTGGAATTCCATTACCTCCACTAACTTGATTCAAAGTAATGCTTCCTAAGGCCTGCTTGACTTCACACTCCATAATGTTTGGTTCTAGGTGAGGGAATCACACCATCCTGGTTCTCTGGGTCATTAAGAACATTTTTGTATAGTTCTCCTTTGTATTCTTACAACCCCTTCTTCTTGTGTTAGGTCCTTACATTTTCTGTCTTTTATTGTACCCATCCTTGCATGAAATATTTCCTTGGCATCTCCAATTTTCTTGAAGCAATCTCTAGCCTTTCTAACACTACTGATTTCCTCTATTTCTTGGCATTGCTCACTTAAGAAGGATTTCTCATCTCTCTTTGCTATTCTCTGGAGTTCTGCATTCAGTTGAGTATATCATTCCCTTTCTCCCTTGCCTTTCACTTCTGTTCTTTCTTCAGTTATTTGTAAAACCTCCTCAGACAACAACTTTGCCTTCTTGTGTTTCTTTTTCTTTGGGATGGTTTTGATCACAGCCTTCTGTACAGTGTTACAAACTTCCGTCCATAGTTCTTCAGACACTCTGTGTACCAGACCTGGTGTCTTGAATCTATTTGTCCCTCTACTGTATAATCATACAGGATTTGATTTAGGTCATACATCAATGGGCCATAGGTTTTCCCTACTTTTTTCAATTTAAGCCTGAATTTTGCAATAAGGAGCTCATGATCTGAGTGACAGTCAATTCCAAGGCTTGTTTTTGCTGAGTGTGTAGAACTTCTCCATCATTGGCTACAAAGAGCATAATCAGTCTGATTTCAGCATTGGCCATCTGGTGATGTCCCTGTGTAGTCTCTTGGATTGTTGGAAAAAGGTATTTGCTATGACCAGCGTGTTATCTTGACAAAATTATTTTAGACTTTGCCCTGCTTCATTTTGTACTCTGAGGCCAAACTTGCTTGTTTTCCTGAGTATCTTTTGAGTTCCTACTTTTGCATTCCAATCCCCTATGATGAAAAGGACATCTTTTTTTCATGATGGTAGTTACAGAAGATGTTGTAAATCTTCATAGAACCATTCAGCTTTAGCTTCTTTGGCATGGGTGGTTGGGGCATACAGACTTCGATTACTGTGATGTTGAATGGTTTGCCTTGGAAATGAATCAGGATCATTCTATTGTTTCTGTCGTTGCATCCTAGTACTGCATTTAAGACTCTTTTTTTGTTTATGAGGACCACTCCATTTCTTCTAAGGAATCTTTGCCCATAATAGTAGAAATAATGGTCATCTGAATTAAATTTTCCCATCCCTGTCCTTTTTAGTTCACTGGTTCCTAAGATGTCAATATTAATTCTTATCATCTTTTACTTTACCACATTCAATTTACCTTGATTCATGGACCTAACATTCTAGGTTTCTATGCAATATTGTTCTCTACAGCATTGGACTTTACTTTTACCACCAGATACATCCACAACTGAACATTACTTTTCTTTGGCCCAGACACTTCATTCTTTCTGGAGCTATTAGTAATTGCCTTCTGCTCTTCCCCAAAAGCATACTAGATACCTTGCAACCTGGGAGGCTCATCTGGTGTCATATCTTTTTGCTTTTTCATAGTGTTCATGGGTTCTCATGGCAAGAATACTGCAGCAGGTTGTCATTTCCTCCTCAAATGGACCATGGTTTGTCCGAATTCTCCACTATGACCTGTCCGTCTTAGGTGGTCCTGCACAGCATGGTTCATAGCTTCATTGAGTTATGCAAACCCCTTCACCACGACAAAGTTGTGAACCATAAAGGGGTTTTAAAGTTTTAAAAGTCATGAAAGACTCTAAATTTTTACTGTAATTGCTTTTAAAAATTATGTTAACTGTGGTTAAAAACAATAAATTTATCATCTTAATCATTTTTAAGAATATATTTCAGTAGTGTTAAATATATTCACATTCTTGTGTAATATCTCCAGAATTTTTTCACCTTACAAAATGGAGACTCTATGTTCTTTTGGCAGCTTCTCATTTTTACCTTTGCCTAGCCCCTGGTAACCAAATTCTACTTTCTGTTTTTATGAATTTGATTACTTTAAATATCTCGTACGTGGAATCATGTGGTGTTTGTTTTTTGTGACTGGCTTATTTCACTTAACCTAGTGTCCCAAAGGTTCATTCATGTTGTAAATGAGACAGGATTTCCTTCCTTGTTAAGGCTGAATTATACTTGATTGTATGTAATTACTACATTTTGCTTAATCGTTTGTTTCTCCATTTACTTACGGATGGACGTTTGGGTGGCTCCCACCTTTTGGCATTGTGAAGAATGCTGCAATGAACACTGGAATGCTAATATCTTTTCAAGACCCTGATTTCAATTCTTTTGGATAAATACCCAGAAGTGTAATTGCTAGATCATAAAATCCTCACAGGCCAGTACAGATGGAGGCTATGAATGCCCATATCTCCCTAATAAAACCTTGTTCACAAACCTGAGTTGTATCAGAACTGCTAGGAGGATGCCTTAGAACAACTTAGTAGCCCCTCCCTTCATCCCGTAAGTCTCTAATTTGGGAGGCTCTATTTTTCCATTTTTTGAGGAATTGCCATACTGTTTTCCATAGTGGTTGTACCATTTCTCAATAATTATCGAGATTGCTTGCATGACTTTAAGCTGCATGGTGATTTTTATTAATTGTCCTATAATGCTATGCAAAGTGAGAATCATGTGTGCAAAGAGAGAATATATATGTAGGAATATGCATACACATTCATTTAACACTGTGCTATGAGGCCTTTGTTTATTGCTTGCAAGAACTGATTATGTGAACCTCTTCTTATATATGAGTAATAAAGGATAAGTTTGGGGCCTGGTTATTTGAATATATGGAACTGACATCACTGGAGATGGGGAAAGCTACTGAAAGAATAAGTCTTGATGAAAAAAAAATCAATTAAGTTTTGACAATTTGAGTTTAAGAGTTTAATATCATATAACCAAATTGGGATGCTGAAAAGTCAGTTGGCTAAAGAGGTCTTGAGTTACAGAGAAAGGTCTGAGCTATAGACTGATACTTGGGAGTTGAAGTAATGTAGACCATTTTTGAAAGCAGGGCCAGCTAGAATATTTGTGAAGACCAGGGCAGAAAAAAAAAAAAAGAAAGAAAGAAAGAAAGAAAAAAGTATTAATTACCCCATTCAAAAAGCAGGAAAAAAGTTTCTTCCTTCCTTCTGAAGTCTCTCTTTCAGTGTGTCATAATGCTTTTTATATGCTTTTTAGACTTTCTCTAGTGTGAGATTTTTCAGAGAAGGCAATGGCAACCCACTCCAGTACTCTTGCCTGGAAAATCCCATGGACGGATGAGCCTGGTAGGCTGTAGTTCATGGGGTCACTAAGAGTTGGACACAACTGAGTGACTTCACTTTCACTTTTCACTTTCATGTATTGAAGAAGGAAATGGCAACCCACTCCAATGTTCTTGCTTGGAGAATCCCAGGGACAGGGGAGCTTGGTGAGCTGCTGTCTATGGGGTCGCACAGAGTCGGACACAACTGAAGCGACTTAGCAACAGCAGCAGCAGTGTGAGATTTTTACGAATTGAGTGCAAATCCTCACAGATGCCTTGGGCCCCAACTTGCAATTTGCCATACAGGACAATAAACACCCAACATCGATGCTCCTTGCTCCTGCACCCAGGTCCCTGACAGGGTGTGAAAGATGGTAGCAGACAGTAGAGCAGAAGGCAAGGAACTCATCCTGAGCATGCTGGATGGGTGGTGAATGGAGGGAATGCATCTGAGATATGACTTCAAGTGCTTGGCTCATGCTCCATTTTTTTCCCCCCATCAAACTTCATTTTCAAAGCCCACATTCAAAGATAAAATTATCAACAGTTTTGATACAGACATTTCAGAGCATTGAATCCTAAGCAGGGACCTGTGCCTCTGCAGTGGTTGCACGCTTCAAAGCCACCCAGTTGAATAAGATGTGTAGAGGGCTTAGTGCAGAAAGAAAAGTGAAGAATTAGCTCTGATATACCTGACCATGGATCTTCTCTGTAGCTCAGATGGTAAAGAATCTGCTGGCAATGCAGGAGACCTGGTTCAATCATGGGTCAGAAAGATCCTCTGGAGAAGGGAATTGCAATCCACTCCAATATTCTTGCCTGGAGAATCCCATGGACAGAGGAGCCTGGCAGGCCAGAGTCTGTGGGGTTGCAAAGAGTCAGACACGACTGAGCAACTAACACTACTACTACTATACTTGACCATAAGGAGGCAGAAAAACAGAAGCCACTAGCAGAGGAGACTGAAAGATGTTGGGGAGTAATGAGGCAGAGTAGAACGTATGTTATCTTGGAAACCAAGACAAGAAAGTTGTTGGTGATGAGTGTGAATTATGGAAAAATGTTGCCAGGAGGCTGAGTAAAAATGAAAATGGACATTTGGATTTCATATCCAGCCCCATCAATGTCTTTGACAAGAGTAGTTTTAGTGGAGCATTGAGGGTTGAAAGCCTAAATGGTGAAATCTTGAGAGTGAATGGGAGAAGCATTGAAAACTGAACTTGGGCTACTCTTTCAAGAGATTTTTCTGTAAGAATAAATAAATAAATAAAGGACAAAGAGATGGGCTATAGAGTTAAAATACTTTTTTAAAGAATGTGAGAAATGTCAGTAAATATGGTTTATTATAAAAACCATGAAATTGGCAACTTGTAGCAACTCACACATCTACAAGTGGAAAAATGATGCATCAAATTATCCTATCTGTCTCTGTAACATGAATCTCTCATGCTGAGTTTAGAACGTGGTGATGGAGTCAAACCAGCTTGAACATTCAGATTTAAATTCTAGCACCAACCTTTAAATGTATGTACTATATTTTTTATTTATTTTTATTTTTTATAATTTTAACTAAGATATAATTGACACATGCATAAGTTTAAGGTATATAGCATAATGATTTAACTTATATACATCATGAAATTATCATAATATTTAGGGAACATCATTTCATACAAATAAAAATTAAATAGAAAAAGACAATTTTCCTCAAGATGAGAACTAAGGATTTACTCTCGTAACAACTTTGATATGTAACAATCAGCAATGTAATTATATTTATCATGTTGTATATTAAATCCCTAGTACTTACTTATCTTACAATTGGAAGTATGTTTCTTTCAGCTGCCTTCATCCAATTCCTCCTTCTCTCAGCCCACCTAACTCTGATAACCACAAATCTGATCTCCTTTTCCATGATTTTGTTTCTGAACTATAATAAATGACCTAAAATACTATGTTAGTTCCTGTAATAAAGCATAGTCATTTGGTGTTTCCATACATTTCAAAATGATCACTATGATAAGTCTGGCTTTGTCATCATACAAAAATATTGCATTGGGATTGACTACTATATTTCCCATACTGTGCATTTCATAGATGTGATTTATTTATTTTGCAACTGAAAGTTTGTACCACTATGTCCCTTACCTATTTCTTTCTTCCATCATACTTTAAATAACCTTGAGTTCTTTTGTGGAATTTTATATAATAGATTATTATTATTCAGTGTTATAAGAACATGAATGTGTTTTCTTAATATTCATTTTAAATGAAATTCTTTGGACATAATAAAAGTGGCCAATTCATTAATGTATTTCTTCTTCCTTTCCAAATACTCTTCTCCATTATTAAGTACAGACCATTCCATTATGGTAAATTTTAATAAATTATACAGTAAAATTATGTCATTGAAATTTATATGAAAAAATTTAATGGTTTTGACATACTTACATAAATATTAACTCTTTGATAGGTAAATTAAGTATGCATTATAAAACCTCAGTTCCCTATTTCAAAGTAAGTCCTTCAATTCCTGATGTTTCTTTTAAAATTTTCCTATTACAATATTAGCAGCCTTTCTAATTTGCTTTATCTCCTACATAACAGCTTATTAATGTGTAAAGCCTAGATTAAAATAAACCCAACACAGAGCACATTTATGTAATGATAATTATACTAAGAATGTACTAAAATGTCTCATTTCTAACCTTGCTCCATCAGTAATGACTTTAAAATGAAGACATAACTTTTTCTAAAGTCTATGCAAAAAGATGCAAGATTAAAACAGCAGAGTATCAAAAGTTGAATGTTAGAAGAAATTAGAATAAGTAGTGACAGTGTTGTAGGTAAAAACAGGTAAAAACACTTTTTCAGAAAACAGATTACTTACCAAAGCAAGTTCAAAATTACATATTGTCACATTTAACTGTGTTCTGAGACACCCATAGAACTGTATTTTAAATATTTGCCATGGCCTTTGAAAATAGAAGTGACATGAAACGGACATGACACTCATGCAAAGTCAATTGTTTTATACATTTATTAGGATTTATGTAATTAGTAATTTAACTGTAAGATTGTTCATATGCTAAGTAATGCTTTGATATGATAGTCATATAGTGATATGATAGTGACATGGTAGTTAATAGACAAAATGTGGTATCAGCAATATTCTTACATTATTATTTGTGTCAAAATATTATAGGGTGAAATTTAGTTCTTATTTGAAGAAGCTTAACTTATTAAACTTATTTCAGTCATTTTAAAGTTGATTATATTTTGGAGTATGATTAGAAACAGTAATTTTAATTAAAAATAAGAAAATAACCAAGGTCATTTGACATTTCCTCCCGTCCTCCTTTTATTCTGTCTCTCCTCCTTTTCTTCCTTAATTCCTTTTTTGCTATTTTCCATTATTTTTTGGGAATAACAAATTTATCTGGGAGATCTTCTCTTGGAACTGTCTTTTTATATATTTATAATTCTTTTGTTGGTATATACAATATAGCATTATGTGTTTTTTTCTTCTCTCAAATTGAAATTTTTACTTTTCTTCAATCATAATTTAAGACAGTCCACAAGAGGCAAGAATTTATTATTGTTATTTTGTTTTAGCCTCTAACAAGTACTGTACTGAATACAAAATCTGAAAGGTTTCGTGGATTATTTTGAGGCAATGAGAAGAAAAATATTAAAAGGGTTATGAGTTGGTTATATTCATTTATATTCCTCACTTTTAGAGAGACAATAAATATTCTATATAATAGAAATAATTAATAATGTGATCAATTATTTATTCTGAAAAACAGCTAACATTTATAAAATAATTTGCGTACTGTGTTTTGATGAACCTGTGTGCTTAGTCACTCAGTCATGGCTGACTCTGTGACCCCATGGACCATACATAGCCCACCATGCTCCTCTGTCCATGGGGGTACACTGGAGTGGGTAGCCATACCCTCCTCCAGGAGATCTTCCCAACCCAGGTATCAAATCCAGGTCTCCCACACTGCAGGCAGATTCTTTACCATCTGAGCCACCATGGAAGCCCTATGGATGAATCTATATGGATCCCTAATTGCACTGTATCATGTGTGCTCCTTTCACTCACAGGAATCTCCAGATGTGGTCTGCTTGTTTCCATGAAGACAGTTGCTCAAGAATTCTGCTTTGAAGGAAGTCTCACATTTATATACATAAAACTAGACATACATCCATAATATTTTACATCTTTTCAACTTTAGAAAAAAAGCAGAGAATATGTATAATAAATTAACATGCTTTAATTATCATTAACATAGTCAAGTTAGAATTCATATTTTCTCTAACATAGTGAGCTTGACACTTCTATATGTAACTAAAATATCCAAGATTCCTGAGACTTATGATTTAGGCTCATTTCCTCCATTTTCTTTTAAATTGAAACCACTCAACCCTGCATATAAAATTCCCTTTATAAGAAATAAAATAAAAATCATGTCTGGATAGAAGCATAAAATTTAGTTATACTGTGAATGTAACCCATTTAAAGCAGTGGTATTTTATGCCTCGCAGTTTTAAATGGATCAACTTACTTAAGTAACTGAACACAGACAGCCTTGGAAGGAAAACCTAACAACTGAAACAATGTGATGATGTTATCTTGTAAATTTCCTTCTTCTGTGTTTCATTCCCTTATCTAAGCTTTAGTTTTATTTATTTATTCTTTCTCCCTGTGGTGGCTACTTTCAAGAGATAATAGAAAAAAATGAGGATTGTTTTTATGTTCTCAGCTATTAAAACAATTCTGTTTCACTCTCAGTGTTTTATTCTTCTCTAAGTATCTTAGGTAGCATGCATATATACTTTATTACAGCAGGAAATGGCAACCCACTCCAGTATTCTTGCCTGGGAAATCCTATGGACAAAGGAGCATGGTGGGTCACAGTCCATGGGGTCGCAGAGTTGCACATGACTGAGTGACTGAGCATATATCTACTTTATAAGTATTTCCTAAAGCATCAGTCGGTCATTTCAGTCACTCAGTTGTAACTGACTGTTTGGGACTCCATGGACTGTAGCACGCCAGGCTTCAATGCCTATCATCAACTCCTGGAGCTTGCTCAAACTCATGTCCATCAAGTTGAGGATGCCATCCAACCATCTTGTCTTCTGTCGTCCCCTTCTCCTCCTTCCCTGTGGGATAGGGAGGGAGGTGGGAGGGGGGTTCAGGATGGGGAGCACATGTACACCCATGGCTGATCCATGCCAATGTATGGCAAAAACCACTGCAATATTGGAAAGTAATTAGCCTCCAATTAAAATAAATAAATTAAAAAAAAAAAAAAAACACGTTCCCAGCATCAGGGTCTTTTCCAATGAGTCAGTTCTTCACATCAGGTGGCCAAAGTATTGGAACTTTAGCTTCATCATCAGTCCTTCCAGTGAGTAACCTAGACTGATTTCCTTTATGATTGACTGGTTTGATCTCCTTGCAGTCCAAGGGACTCTCAAGAGTCTTCAACAACACAGTTCAAAAGCAACAATTCTTCGATGCTTGACTTTCTTTATGGTCCAAATCTCACATCCATACATGACTACTGGAAAAACCATAGCTTTGACTAGCCAGACTTCTGTCAGTAAAGTAACATCTCAGCTTTTTAATATGCTGTCTAGGTTAGTTATAGCTGTTCTTCCAAGGAGCAATGTTTTTTAATTTTTTGGCTACAGTCACTATCTGCAGTGATTTTGGAGCCAAAGAAAATAAAGTCTGTCACTATTTCTATACTTTCCCCATCTATTTGGCATGAAGTGATGGGACCAGAAGCCATGATCTTCATTTTTTGAATGTTGAGTTTAAAGCCAGGTTTTTCACTCTCTTTTTTCACTTTCATCAAGAAGCTCTTTAGTTCCTCTTCACTTTCTTCCATAAAAGTGGTGTCATCTGCGTATCTGAGGCTTTTGATATTTCTCCCAGCAATCTTGATTCCAGCTTGTGCTTCATCCAGCCTGGCATTTCACATATACTCTGCATAGAAGTTAAATGAACAGGATGACAATATACAGCCTTGATGTACTCCATTTCCAATTTGGAACCAGTCATTTGTTCCATGTCCGGCTCTAACTTCTGCTTCTTGACCACCAAAGATTTCTCAGGAGGCAGGGATGGTGGTCTGGTGTTCCCATCTCTTTTAGGATTTTCCGCGGTTTATTGTGATCCACACAGTAAAAGGCTCTGGCATAGTCAATAAAGCAAAAGTAGATATTTTTCTAGAACTCTCTTGCTTTTCCTATTATCCAATCAGTGTTGCAAATTTGATATCTGATTCCTCTGTCTTCTCTAAATCCAACTTGAACATCTTGAATTTCTCAGTTCCTGTACTGTTGAAGCCTTGCTTGGAGAATTTTGAGCATTACTTTGCTAGTGTGTGAGATGAGTACAATTGTGTGGTAGTTTGAACATTCTTTGGCATTGCCTTTCTTTGGGATTGGAAAGAAAACTGACGTTTTCCAGCCCTGTGACCACTGCTGAGTTTTCCAAATTTGCTGTCATATTGAGTGCAGCACTTTCACAGCATCATCTTTTAGGATTTGAAATAGCTCAACTGGAATTCCATCACCTGCACTAGCTTTATTCATAGTTATGCTTCCTATGGCCCACTTGATTTCTTAGAGCATAACATGATATAAAACAAAATTAATTGAAGTGGATGAAAAATATCTTCCTTTTTTTTTCGAAGAAAGTGTCAATGTTAATGGAAATTACAACTGAGTGCAGTAGCTAGTCCAGTTCAACTTGTTTTTTTAACTAGAGTTGCTGTTAGACTAAAATTCTGTTCAGAAGCATTCTCACTGTAGATCTTTTTAAGGACAACTTGCAAGTGATGCCAAATTAAGAAGTGCAGGCTAATGTTCTGGGACCTTCTGGATACTATAGCCTGAAAAAGAGGCTTCAGTAAAATGCCTGATTCTTATTAATGTTGGTTGGACTATATAAAGTTTGTCTGGCCAGCTTATCTATCCAAAAGAGACTAGAAAGGTGGAGTTGTTATTTAAATAAGCATCAAAAGTACCCTCTGCTTAGTTATTCAGAGCCAAAAAAATAGCATAAAAATTCTAATGTAGTAAAAAATATACATTTCCTCAAATAGCATTAGGCAACCCAAAAGCTTTAGACAAACAACTGGCACATTTATTTTGACATGAAAAATGAACCTCAACAAGGATAATGGGAAACACATACCAGCAATAATACTTGTCTTCTCATCATTGATCATAGCCTTGGCCTGGAGACCTCCTTTCCTCCGTGCTGAAGTACCAGCAGTTAGAAAAGCCAATATCTTGGGGCTTTCAGCTGTGTTCAGGTCTTAGCCATGGCCCTATGTAGGCAAAAATGTGTCAGAGTAGTTGGCAATATAATGACCCAGAACTGTTATGTCTGTTGGCAAAATGTAGGCTGGCATAAGGTTGCTCCATATGTGCTTCCAACTAAACACTGACTTGCCAGATTTATCAAGCAGCCACATACAGATTTGAGGGCCTATCCATGAGCTTTAGTAGCACTGCACATTTATAATGGTGGTAAAGGAATGGTAAGATAACTTTCCCCCACATTTGAACTTCAGATTAATTTCTAGGTCATTTGAATGTCTTATTTTGAAATCCAGTCAAAATCATTTATAATTTATAGTGAGTGAGTTTTAGGTTAGCTATCAGGCTTAGCTCATTTGGTAAAGAATCCACCTGCAATGCAGGATACCCCAGTTAAATCCTGGGTGGGGAAGATGCACCGAAGAAGGGATAGGCTATCCACTCCAGTATTCCATGGCTTCCCTTGTGGCTCAGCTGATAAAGAATCCACCTGCAATGCTGGAGACTTGGGTTCAATCCCTGGGTTGGGAAAATCCCCTGTAGAAGGGAAAAGGTCCCCACTCCAGTATTCTGGCCTGGAGAATTCCATGGACTGTATAGTCCATGGGATCGCAAAGAGTGGGACACAACTGAGCGACCTTCACTTTAGGTCTGGAGAAGCATTTGACAAAAATTTACTTAAAAGTTTCTTACTTTTGGATGAGAAAACTGAAATCCAGAGAAATAACATATAATGTCCATAAAACACAAAACTTAAAATCCATGCTCTTCAAATCCTGGGTTATGAACTCTTCCAGTGGTACAAAGATCACTTTTACATCATTGCTGGAAGTTGAACTAGTCCTTTGTTCATTTATGCAGCAAATATTTATGAAGACTAGTCATATACTGATTGTTGTTCAGTCACTTAGTCATGTCCCACTCTTTTGTGAGTAGCTGAACTGCAACCTGCAGGCTTCTCTGTCCATGGATTCCCCAGGCAAGAATAATGGAGTGGGTTGCCATTTCTTTCTCCAGAGGATCTTCCTGACTCAGGTATAGGACCCTCTCTCCTGCAAGTCACCTGCACTGCAGGTGAATTCTTTACTGCTGAATCACCGAGAAAGCCCCAATCATTGGGTTCCCTTGGTGGCTCAATGGTAAAGAATCCACCTGCCATTTCAAGAGACTTGGGTTTAATCCCCCCAAATTTGTCAAAACCAATGTCAAGTATCTTTTCCCTTACATTCTCTGTTAAGAGTTTTACAGCGTTAGGTCTTAAATTTAAGTCTTAACTTCATATCAAATTGATTGTTTTGAGTAGTGTAAGGTTCAGCATAATTCTTCTGCATGTAGATATTCAGTTTTCCCATCACCATTTACTGAAAAATTTATCCTTTCCACATTGAGTATTCTTGGCTATTTTATCAAATATTAGTAACTGCATATGCATGTGTTTATTTCTGGGTTCTCAATTCTGTTCTGTTGGCTGTATTTCTTTCTTCTTTTTGCAGGTACCAAGCTGTTTTGATTATTATAACCTTATAATATAGTTTGAAATCAGAAATTATGCCTCCAGTTTTGCCCTTCTTTATCAAGATTTCTTTGGCTATTCAGGATCTTTTGTGGTTCCATATGAATTTTAGGATTGTTTCTTCTGTGAAAAACGCATTTGGAATTTTGATAAATATACACTGCATATATAAAAGGCTTTGGGTAGTATGGGCATTTTAAAAATAATTATTCTGATCTATAAACGTTAGGTATCATCTCACTTATTTGTGTCTTCAACTTCTTTGATCAGTGCCTATAGTTTTGGTTGTATTGTTCACTTCCTTGGTTAAATTTGTTCTAAGAATTTTATTGTTTTTACTGCTATTTTAAATGGGATTGCTTTTTTTATTTCTTTTTTAGCTGTTTTATTACTAGTGTATAGAAATGCAACTGACTTTTGTATTTTGCAGTTTTACTGAATTCTTTTACTAACAGTTTTCTGATAGAATCTTTAGGGGCTTTCTAAATGTCAGTTGCAAACAGAGACAACTTTAGTTCTTTCTTTCTGATTTGTAGACCTATTGTTTATTTTTCTTGCCTAATTGCTCTTGCTAAGACTTCCAGTTCTTAGAGTCAGCAGGACTGTTTGTGGACAAGGAAAGGTCTGGAGCTGAGAATAGAGCCCTTTCAGGATATCCTGGGGAGCAAACAAGAGTATCTCCTGACTAATCTGTATTCTAGCAGCATGGTTTGCTGACTACAGCTGGGGCAAGCTAGAGACCAATTACAGGACTGTTTCAATCTACAGTCTAATGGAATTTTGGCAGATTTATCTCCAGATTTATCTCTATACCTAAGAGATTGAGAGGGGCTGGAGCTAGTTCATGGGCTATTTCAGGGTCCATAGCTGGGATCAAGTTCTATACACTCAGAGCTCAGCACACACGTGGGCCTGGCTTCTTTGAGTCTCTTGGCCTATGGTTCTGGTGACAGAAGCAAAGGAACATATGGCCACAGCTGTGTCCTCAGGTGTACAGAATTGTTTCCCGGTCTATAGCCTGGAAGATGGTCAGTCAGTTAGCCAATGTAGTGCAAGCCTATCTGTGACAAACGGCTTTCCTTTGTCTTGGGCTGCACCAGAGCTTTACCATCTCTTACCTGGCTCCTCCAAGCTCCTACAAAGCCACTTTTGTCTGCGGAAGATTGCCATATTACTGTTCTTGGGCAATATTCACTTATCTTTCTCCATTCTCTTGAATCAACCCCAGTCAGAGTTCTACCTCCCATCGACAGGTACGACTCTTACCAGACTCATCAGAGACCTCAGTGATATAAAAATCAGCCACTAGTTGATGATTTTCTTTTCACTGAAACTTGCCTTTGGGATGTCGCTTTGAAAAACATTCTTTAAATTACCAGTATTCCCTTTGTTTCTTGTACTAATTCTTCCTGATTTTCACTTCTGAATTTGAAGTATATTGCACTCAGTCTATACCTTAGACAGCTTCTCTTATTTACACAAATCTCTTGTCTTTACCCTTTGTATATGAAAAACCACAAATTTACATCTTCAATTCTGTATTTTCCTTCAGAACTTTAGATTTGTACATACAATTATTTACTCAACATCTTTATTTTGACAGCTAAAAAGCAAAAACAAAGAATAAAAACCACAAGAAACTCTTAAACTTAATAATCTCAAAAATAATATACCTAATTTTATGGCAATTTTGCTCTACCCAGTTTATTTTCCATTTCAGTGAATGACAACTGTACTCCTTTAACAGTTCTATTCAAAGACATTGGAGTTGTTTTAACTGCTCTCTTTCTCATATATCAAATTTAAATCATCTGTGAAATCTGTCTTGACTTCGAATTATGGGAAGAATCGTATTGAATCTTACTGCATTATCCCCTTTGTCCACATGATTATGTTTTTGCCTGTAGTATTATAGTTTTCACTAGTTTCCTGTTTGGTCTCTCTCATTTTCACCCTTTTCCACCTATTATTGTTCTTTAGGTAGTAGCTAAGTTCTCTCCCTTTTAAAACTTAACTTGACCATGGCCTTTTTCTTCAATAAGCCCACAAAGTCTTTAGAATGGTCCAAAACCTCCTGTTTCTACTCCCTTTCCAGTGTCACTGTCCACCATGCTGCTGCTCGCTCACTGTGGTCCCACCATCTGGACCTTCTCGTTCCTTTTTCATGCTTCCTACTGCCACCCAAGGCTTTGAATTATATGTAGACTGACAAGCTTCAAATGTTCTATTCATAATTATTGGTATTTTTCTATGTATAAATATCTGTAAGCATGCAAAGCATGTTCCCATCACACAGCTTTCACAAATTCTCTGGTCCCACTTCTCAAAGTCTTTCATAGTTTACTCCTTCACTTCCTTATTGTATTCCTGCCAGAAATTTCCTCCTTGAGCAACGTTTATAAAATGACCAATCCCACTCAACCCTTATATCAGAATTCCCTATTCTCCTTAATACACTTTATAGGTACTTATCCGGTCCCATCACTTCATGGGAAATAGATGGGGAAACAGTGGAAACAGTGTCAGACTTTATTTTTCTGGGCTCCAAAATCACTACAGATGGTGACTGCAGCCATGAAATTAAAAGACGCTTACTCCTTGGAAGGAAAGTTATGACCAACCTAGATAGCATATTCAAAAGCAGAGACATTACTTTGCCAACAAAGGTCCATCTTGTCAAGGTTATGGTTTTTCCTGTGGTCATGTATGGATGTGAGAGTTGGACTGTGAAGAAGGCTGAGTCCTGAAGAATTGATGTTTTTGAAGTGTGGTGTTGGAGAAGACTCTTGAGAGTCGCTTGGACTGCAAGGAGATCCAACCAGTCCATTCTGAAGGAGATCAGACCTGGGATTTCTTTGGAAGGAATGATGCTAAAGCTGAAACTCCAGTACTTTGGCCACCTCATGCGAAGAGTTGACTCATTGGAAAAGACTCTGATGTTGGGAGGGATTGGGGGCAGGAGGAGAAGGGGACAACAGAGGATGAGATGGCTGGATGGCATCACTGACTCGATGGACATGAGTCTCAGTGAATTCTGAGAGTTGGTGATGGACAGGGAGGCCTGGCATGCTGCAATTCATGGGGTCGCAAAGAGTTGGATGTGACTGAGAGACTGAACTGAACTGAACTGATACCTCTTATTACTATATGGAATAACATATTTTTAAAATGTATTACTATATTTACTCCAAACTATAATATTAGTTCCATAAGGGATATAAAAAGGAAATGGTAGGCACTGAGAGAAGGGATCAGGGGGCAGACAAACTGAAAGTACAGTCACGGACAACTAGCCAATCTGATCACACAGACCACAGATTTGTCTAACTCAGTGAAACTAAGCCATGCCATGTGGGGCCACCCAAGATGGACGGGTCATGGTGGAGAGGTCTGACAGAATGTGGTCCACTGGACAAGGGAATGGCAAACCACTTCAGTATTCTTGCCTTGAGAACCCCATGAACAGTATGAAAAGGCAAAAAGATAGGACACTAAAAGATGAACTCCCCAGGTCAGTGGGTGCCCAATATGTTACTGGAGATCAGTGGAGAAATAACTCCAGAAAGAATGAAGGAATAGAGCCAAAGCAAAAACAACACCCAGGTGTGAGTGGGACTGGTGAAAGAAGCAAGATTCAATGCCAAAAGAGCAATATGGCATAGGAACCTGGAATATTAGGTCCATGAATCAAGGCAAATTGGAAGTGGTCAAACAGGAGATGGCAAGAGTGAACATCGATGTTCTAAGAATCAGTGAATTAAGATGGACTGGAATGGGTGAATTTAACTCAGATGACCATTATATCTATTACTGTGGGCAGGAATGCCTTAGAAGAAATGCAGTAGCATCATAGTCAACAAAACAGTCCAAATGCAGTACTTGGATGCAATCTCAAAAACGACAGAATGATCTCTGTTTGTTTCCAAGGCAAACCATTCAATATCACAGTAATCCAAGTATATTCCCCGACCAGTAATGCTGAAGAAGCTGAAGTTGAACAGTTCTATGAAGAACTACAAGACCTTCTAGAACTAACACCCAAAAGAGATGTCCTTTTCATTATAGGGTAATGGAATGAAAAAGTAAGAAGTCAGGTAACACCTGGAGTAACAGGCAAATTTGGCCTTGGAGAACAGAATGAAGCAGGGCAAAGGCTAAAAGAGTTTTCCCAAGAGAATGTACTGGTCATAGAAAACACCCTCTTCCAACAACACAAGAGAAGACTCTACATATTGGACATCACCAGATGGTCAACACCAAAATCAGATTGATTATATTCTTTGCTGCCAAAGATGGAGAAGCTCTATACAGTCAACAAAAACAGACTGGGAGCTGACTGTGGCTCAGATAATGAACTCCTTATCACCACATTCAGACTTAAATCGAAGAAAGTAGAGAAAACCACTAGACTATTCAGGTATGACCTAAATCAAATCCTTTATGACTATACAGTGGAAGTGAGAAATAGATTCAAGGGACTAGAAGTGATATACAGAGTGCCTGATGAACTATGGATGGAGGTTCATTACCTTGTACAGGAGACAGGAATCAAGAACATCCCCAAGAAAAAGAAATGCAAAAAAGCAAAATGGTTGCCTGAGGAGGCCTCATAAATAGCTGTGAAAAGACAGGAAGTGAAAAGCAAAGGAGAAAAGGAGAGATAAAAGCATCTGAATGCAGAGTCCCAAAGAATAGCAAGGAGAGATAAGAAAGCCTTCCTCAGCGATAAATGCAAAGAACAGAATGGGAAAAACTAGAGATCTCTTCAAGAAAATTAGAGATACTAAGGGAACATTTCATGCAAAGATGGGCTCAATAAAGGACAGAAATGGTATGGACCTAACAGAAGCAGAAGATATTAAGAAGAGATGGCAAGAATACACAGAAGAACTGTACAAAAAAGATCTTCACGACCCAGATAATCACGATGGTGTGATCACTCACCTAGAGCCAGACATCCTGGAATGTGAAGTCAAGTGGGCCTTAGAAAGCATCACTATGAACAAAGCTAGTGGAGGTGATGGAATTCCAGTTGAACTATTTCAAATCCTGGAAGGTGATGCTGTGAGAGTGCTGCACTCAATATGCCAGCAAATTTGGAAAACTCAGAAGTGGCCACAGGACTGGAAAAGGTCAGTTTTCATTCTAATCCCAAAGAAAAGCAATCCCAAAGAATGCTCAAACTACTGCACAATTGCAGTCATCTCACACGCTAGTAAAGTAGTGGTCAAAATTCTCCAAACCAGGCTTCAGCAATATGTGAACCGTGAACTTCCTGATGTTCAAGCTGGTTTTAGAAAAGGCAGAGGAACCAGAGATCATATTGCCAACATCAGCTGGATCATAGAAAAAGCAAGAGAGTTCCAGAAAAACATCTATTTCTGCTTTATTGACTATGCCAAAGCCTTTGACTGTGTGGATCACAATAAACTGGAAAATTCTTCAAGAGAGGGGAATACCAGACCACCTGACCTGCCTCTTGAGAAACCTATATGCAGGTCAGGAAGCAACAGTTAGAACTGGCCATGGAACAACAGACTGGTTCCAAATAGGAAAAGGACTATGTTCCTTGTATAGAATCAGATCAGATCAGATCAGTGGCTCAGTTGTGTCAGCCCCTCACAACCCCATATATCCCAGCATGCCAGGCCTCCCTGTCCATCACCAACTCCCGGAGTTCACTCAGACTCACATCCATTGAGTCGGTGATGCCATCCAGCCATCTCATCCTCTGTCGTCCCCTTCTCCTCCTGCCCCCAATCCCTCCCAGCATCAGAGTCTTTTCCAATGAGTCAACTCTTCGCATGAGGTGGCCAAAGTACTGGAGTTTCAGCTTTAGCATCATTCCTTCCAAAGAAATCCCAGGGCTGATCTCCTTCAGAATGGACTGGTTGGATCTCCTTGCAGTCCAAGGGACCCTCAAGAGTCTTCTCCAACACCAGACTTCAAAAGCATCAAGTCTTTAGCCTTCAGCCTTCAGCCTTTTTCACAGTCCAACTCTCACATCCATACATGACCACAGGAAAAACCATAGCCTTGACTAGACGTACCTTTGTTGGCAAAGTAATGTCTCTGCTTTTGAATATGCTATCTAGGTTGGTCATAACTTTTCTTCCAAGGAGTAAGCGTCTTTTAATTTCATGGCTGCAGTCACCATCTGTAGTGATTTTGGAGCCCAGAAAAATAAAGTCTGATACTGTTTCCACTGTTTCCCCATCTATTTCCCATGAAGTGTCAGTCTGACACTGTTTCTACTGTTTCCCCATCTATTTGCCATGATGGGACCAGATGCCATGATCTTAGTTTTCTGAATGTTGAGCTTTAAGCCAACTTTTTCAATCTCCACTTTCACTTTCATCAAGAGGCTTTTGAGTTCCTCTTCACTTTCTGCCATAAGGGTGTTGTCATCTGCATATCTGAGGTTATTGATATTTCTCCTGGCAATCTTGATTCCAGTTTGTGTTTCTAATAAGATATATTAATTATTTTGCTCAGTTTAAGATAGAGGGTCTGTGAAATAATACTTAGCTAGCTGGATATCACTAAGGATACTTAATTTTAGGGTATCTTTACATGATAATTAATAATAATTAATTTGAAGTTATATCTTTAAATATAACCAGGGAATATGATCAATTTATATAAAGAGACAAAACAGAATTTTTAAACTCTATATAAGAAATTTACTGGCTGCTATCCTAGTCTGTCTATAAATTGTCTCCTTAATATGCTCATCATCCATAATTTGTGGCTTTCCTGTAGCAGATACTGATTTCTGATACTTAAATAAATGAATGTGATGTGCAAAAAATAATTTGAGCCTTGTCCTATACTTTGGAAATCTTTGGTAATAAATACTTATTTAAGTAAAATTTTTATATAATTTTTACTTTCAAGAGAATTTTATATTAAATAAATTGAGTCTTATTAAGAATGTTTTGAAGGAGAACATGTACATCTTTGTGATTTTCATATAATTTATACAATATCATTCATTTTTTCTTTTTATGGGTTCAAACTATATATACCCAAAACCCATTTCTCTGTAGATGGTTCAGTTTTTTTCCTCATAATAGAGTAAGTATTTTAAAAGACTATAAATTTGTATACTGCCAACTACATTTTATTACTGTTAAGCTGTGGTTTTGAGAATTGCTTCCTTTTTACTTGTGTTACTTTGGATATTAACACTAATTTTATTTTTTAATCACTGAAATGCGGATACTCACAAGGACTTCAGGGTTGCACTTTTCTCTCAAACAGATGTTTATTCTAAAATCATCCACTAACACTGAATAAACTTACTGATTTTTTCTTCCTGTGTTTACACATATTAATGAAGTTGGGATTTTAAATTGGATATCCAAACCATTAAATAAAAAATATGTGTACAGGGCTGAAGTAATGAGATTTTAAAATTAAAATTATCTAGGCTACTATAAAAAGTTTACTTTCATGTGGAAAATATAAATCTCAAAGTATAAAATTTGACATCATGTAAGTGAATAAGAATTATTTCTTGAAATTTACACTCCCTATGTAGAATTTTCTCATTTTCCTCCGAATTTTTTTTGTCTCATCACATTCCATACTATGATTATTAAAACAGAGTAACACCTTCTGTATTGCTAGAAAATGTTATTTATTCTTTCCACTCAGATTTGCGATTTTTTTTTTTACTTAAAATTTTTAGGTTGCCTAAAAATATAATCCATATGCTGTTTCAGTTTAGTGGCATTAGAAAACTATGTATAAAGTGGCTGCAAATATGTAACTAAAATTATATTCAAATAGTCACTGTATCTTTCATGAGACATTTATAAATAAAGTACCTCTTCTTAATTCTGTGTACAAATTTTTTAAATGCTTTCATGATATACACATTACTTTGGCCTGATGGAATATTATTAATACTATATACCAATGTCTATTTTTGAGATTAATAAAGTTTTCTGTGCTTTTAGTGTCAAAATTGCAGATCTTAAATGTAGAACCAGAATGGTATATCTTTCAAAGACTGTGAAAAATGGAATCTCTTAAAATTATGTGTCCTTAAAGCTCTATGAATCATTCTTGTTTAATAAATAATTCAGTTCTAATTTTATTCACTTCCACAAGAGAATAACCCCAAACCATTAATAGAGCAATTAATTTTTTTTTTTAATGAACTGAGTTCAGCATTTCTATGAAGCAATCCTTTTTCTAGCAAAATTTCAAGGTATCCTTAATTAATATTAACTGAATAGATACTTTAATATCATGGGGTACTTCAGAAGTGGATTACACTCTTGAAAAGTCAATTTTACACAGCCAGAGTAGCAAGTAACAGAGATAGCTTCTGTCAAGTTCTAAATTAGTGATTTCTTGATAAAAGAGGAAATAAAAGACATTAAATATTCAAACCTAAAGTAGAAATACTGAGAAGAAATTGTAAGTGAAATAAATGTTTTCCCTTTATCAGTTCAATACTTGGAATTCAGTAATGTTTCCTTTTTGTATTAAATGTAACCCAGTTCATCCATCAACATTCTTTGCTACATGAATTTTTACCTCATCCTTTGTTCTCTCTGATTTTACATCTATCAACCAAAACTACTGCCCTGAATTCTAGCCAGGTGTCTAGTCTCATTACAACAGAGGAATTCATAGACAATCATGATGAGAAGTGAGTTTAATGGAGGTAGTTGGAATGAGAACGATATTAGGACTGCACAGGAACTGTAAGTGATAACTAGCAAGGACAATTTGTAACCCATATGCTCTATCTAATGGAAAGTGGCAAAGCAATCAATATTTAAAAGTTCTTTTAGGAAGAAGGGACCAGGGTTTCGGTAACAGGTTAAGGGCAACACCATGACCTTGGGCCAGGAAGAAATGTATCACAGTAGCACTTCAGCAAGAGCCTGAAGGTCTATAGAGTATAAGCTCACCATCAGTGAAATGATACAAGAGGAACAAATTAGAGTGGAATTGTTCCAGGTTACTGGATTGATGCTCAATATAGTATTCACATTCCAAAAATTAATGTTAGATGAGAAAATTAGGCCAGTTGACAGTTAAAATAGACAAACTGAACATGTGAAATATGAGCAGGCTTAGTATGAACACAGGTGGCAAGCAATATAATAGATTTGAAAATCAATACAAATGTAAATCCCAAGACACTTTCTAGAGAGAACTGTTAGATCTGCACTGTCCTATATAATAGGCACTGGTTGTCATTGTTCAGTCACTAAGTCACGTCAAACTCTTTGTGACCTTATGAACTGCAGCACACCAGGCTTCCCTGTCCTTCATTATCTTCCAGGGTTTACTCAAATTCATGTCCACTGAGTCAGTGATACCATCCATCAGCTCATCCTCTGTCACCTCTTTCTCCTCCTGCCCTCAATGTCTCCCAGGGCTACTAGTTACATGTTGCTATTTGGGGGCTTCCCAGGTGGCTCAGTGTTAAAGAATCCACCTGCCAATGCAGGAGATTCAGGAGACATGGATTTGATTCCTCGGAGGAGGAAATGGCAACCCATTTCAGTACTCTTGACTGGAAAATTCCATGGACAGTGGGCTCTGGTGGGTGACAGTCCATAGGGTAGCAAAGATTGGACAAGAATGAAGCAACTTAGCCATACATACAACCACACTTGACATTCTTATGTTCCCAGACGTTGCTTTGGCTACCATATTTTTCTGTATGGATATAGACATTTCCATGGCTAAGGAAAGATTTATGAGTACTATTTTAGGTGAAACATGTTAGTAACACAATTTTAGATAATCTGGGGCTGCCAGAGATAATTTTCATGATTAAAAAATAACTCATAAAAGTAGGGATTGTACGTTGTTGAGAGCCAAAAAACAAATACAAGTGAAGCAATGAAAAAAATTAGTCAAAATACTACAAATATAGTTGTTCACGTTTCCAAAAAAAGATGTTATAATATAAGCATTTTCCTTTAAACTCACTAAAAAGAAAAAAATATAAAAAAATAAGAAGTTTCTGTGTTGAAAACATGTACTTAAGAGAATCTGAAAATTGGAACCAAACAAGAATTCTGAGAGTTGATATATCCAAATTAGAAATAAAATAGACTTCAATGGTGTTTAAAACTTCATAACTTAACATTTTACTCTTTTTTTTTAGCATATAGAAGCTTAGAGTAGTTGTTTCCAGGTAACAACCAGAAAATACCTGACAAAATAAAATATTATATAGATATTTTAAAAACTAATTGTTTATATAAAAAGATGTTTGAAAAAAAAAAAAAAAGATGTTTGAAGGAAACATGTTTGTTAGAGTAAGCCCTTCATAGGTGAGTCTGATTGATAACTACATTTGCTGAGTTGTGGGATAAGTGACTAGAAGATTGGATCTGGCATAGAAAAGGGGACTCTTGAGTGTGAAGAGAGTCCAGGAGAGTGTTTTTTAAAGCATTTGGATTGACAAGATGGGTTGGAGTTTTGTCTGTCCAAAGGGGAGATGATTTATCTTCCTACTAAGACTTCCCATTTGACTTTTGCTATATACAGCAGTGGACTTCTTTGTGGCTAAGATAGTAAAGAATCCACTTGCAATGCAGGAGACCTGGGTTTGATTACTGGGCTGAGAAGATCCCTTGGAGAAGGGAAAGGCTACCAACTCCAGTATTCTGGCCTACAGAATTCCATGGACTGTATAGTCTATAGGGTTGCAAAGAGTCAGAGAGACCGGGGTCTGTTCTGTTCTGCAAAGAAGGTAGAGAGAGACAAAATTTAAAAAATAGAATGAGCAAGACTAAAAGTATGAATAGGATCAATTAATTTACTTGAAAAAGTAATGCCAGTTTCAGCCAAAGGAAATAAAAAATCTGAACAGATAAATACATATTAAATATCTTTGCTTTCTTTCACCAGTGTTTTATAGTTTTCCATATACAGGTCTTTAGTTTCTTTAGGTAGATATATTCCTAAGTATTTTATCCTTTTCATTGCAATGGTGAATGGGATTGTTTCCTTAATTTCTCCTTCTATTTTCTCATTATCAGTGTATAGGAATGCAAGGGATTTCTGTGTGTTGATTTTATATCCTGTACCTTTCCTATATTCATTGATTAGCTCTAGTAATTTTCTGGTGGAGTCTTTAGGGTTTTCTATGTAGAGGATCATATCATCTGCAAACAGTGAGAGTTTTGCTTCTTCTTTTCCAATTTGGATCCCTTTTATTTCTTTTTCTGCTCTGATTTCTGTGGCCAAAACTTCCAAAACTATGTTGAATAGTAGTGGTGAGAGTGGACACCCTTGTCTTGTTCCTGACTTTAGAGGAAATGCTTTCAATTTTTCACCATTGAGGATAATGTTTGCTGTGGGTTTGTCATATATAGCTTTTATTATGTTGAGGTATGTTCCTTCTATTCCTGCTTTTTGGCGAGTTTTTATCATAAATGGGTGTTGAATTTTGTCAAAGGCTTTCTCTGCATCTATTGAGATAATCATATGGTTTTTATTTTTCAATTTGTTGATGTGGTGTATTACATTGATTAATTTGCAGATATTGAAGAATCCTTGCATCCCTGGGATAAAGCCCACTTGGTCATGGTGTATGATCTTTTTAATGTGTTGTTGGATTCTGATTGCTAGAATTTTGTTAAGGATTTTTGCATCTATGTTCATCAGTGATATTGGCCTGTAGTTTTCTTTTTTGTGGGATCTTTGTCAGGTTTTGCTATTAGGGTGATTGTGGCCTCCTAGAATGAGTTTAGAAATTTACCTCCCTCTGCAATTTTCTGGAAGAGTTTGAGTAGGATAGGTGTTAGCTCTTCTCTAAATTTTTGGTAGAATTCAGCTGTGAAGCTGTCTGGACCTGGGCTTCTGTTTGCTGGAAGATTTCTGATTACAGTTTCAATTTCCATGCTTGTGATGAGTCTGTTAAGATTTTCTATTTCTTCTTGGTTCAGTTTTTGAAAGTTGTGCTTTTCTAAGAATTTGTCCATTTCTTCCACATTGTCCGTTTTATTGGCATACAATTGCTGATAGTAGTCTCTTATGATCCTTTGTATTTCTGTGTTGTCTGTTGTGATCTCTCCATTTTCATTTCTAATTTTATTGATTTGATTTTTCTCCCCTTGTTTCTTGATGAGTCTGGCTAATGGTTTGTCATGGGATGACCCAGAGGGATGGTATGTGGAGGGAGGTGGGATGGGGGTTCAGGATTGGGAACACATGTACACCCGTGGCGGATTCATGTTGATGTATGGCAAAACCAATACAATGTTGTAAAGTAATTAGCCTCTAATTAAAATAAATAAATTAAAAAAAAACAATGCCACTGACAGAACATTGACCACTGTCTAAATCTAATCCAAAATGACAGTAATACCTTCTTTATACATTTTATTAAACTTCAAAGAGAAAAAAAAAATACCTTTGCAAGTTAATCAGAGCTTCCATCTTTTGTTAAAAAAGAAAAAAGAAAGAAACATAGGGCCCAAAATGTTGCAAGTGAATTCTAACAAATAATCCAGAAACAATTAGTTATAATAGTAAATTTATGTTATATAGTATATTTATATTAATTAGTATAATAGTAAAATTTTTCAGATTTTATTCTAGAAAAATCTAACTTTATAACAAAAAATAAGAAATTTAAAATTATATATGTTATAATTTCTTTCCCTAAATAGATCTCGTTTCAATAATTTTAACATAACAATGACATTAAAAATTATCTTATATAAATGTGATACATTTTAAGCTGTTACTGTATTGTTTTTTCATCAATCCAAAATTTCTATTTTTTCTTAGCATTTTCTTTGCACATATAATTTGTATAAAAGAAAGAAACTTACTTTTATTTATCTTTCATTATCATAAGTTTTTATTCATTTGTTTGATTTGTGTTCCAGGTATACAAAAGAATAATTTATAAATATTGAAAATCTTTTCCCTCTGAAGTTTTCTTTTAAAATATTGTTTACTTATCCACCTGCATTTGCTACACTGACACATAGTTAAATCATGGTTCAGTTCAGTTCAGTTGCTCAGTTGTGTCTGACTCTTTGCGACCCCATGAATCGCATCACGCCAGTCCTCCCTGTCCATCACCAACTCCCAGAGTTCACTCAGACTCATGTCCATCGAGTCAGTGATGCCATCCAGCCATCTCATCCTCTGTTGTCCCCTTCTCCTCCTGCCCCCAATCCCTCCCAGCATCAGAGTCTTTTCCAATGAGTCAACTCTTCACATGAGGTGGCCAAGGTACTAGAGTTTCAGTATCTGTGTATTATTTTAATTTTGATAATATTTCTATCTCACTAGTAAGAATTGCAAGTATTTGTTGTTTTCAGATAATTTTTCTGTTAATATAGCAGTCTATTAACTTTTTTAGGCTATAAAATTAGGCATGTTTATTAGTATCAGTCATTTTCAGAATCTCATCTAATGATTTCATATAACTGTTTTTTGAGCCTATAATCTAATGATTTTTACTATTGCTTTTCCAAAATATATTACTAAATAATCATTTATGAAAATGGCTTATATATTGTTATGTATTGAACTGTGTATAAGGATAAATTATATTTAGTGTTTGCATAGTTTTGTATGATGCCATAACAAAATATCACAAATGTAGTGACTTAAATGACATAAATTTATTATCTTAGAGTTCTATAGGTTAAAGAAACTGACATAGCTCTCAGTGGACTAAAAATCAAGATTTTGGCAATCCCTTGGGTTTCTTTTAGGGAAGAATGCATTTTCTTGCCTTTTTCATCATTATTAGATTTTTCTTTGACTCCATAATTACTTATATATATGTTTTTTAAAATGTTGCCTTTCCATATCTTTTGTTTGTTTGTATTTTTGTGTTTATCCTTCCTGGACCCACATACTCAAATGCTTTCATATATATATATATCCTCAAATTTAACATGCCTAAAATTGAACTCTGATTTTTAAGACTTTCAAATCATAGTGTAGACATTATCCATCATCTTTACCCAGAATTCTGTGATTGTCACAGCTTTACCCACCTGAAAATGAGTATGAAATTAAAAGTTTCAAAAGCTAGTCTTCTCCTGGGATGAAATACAATGAAAAGCATGGGATAATCAGAAAGTGAATAATCTACATATTCATTCCACAAAGATGTACTATCTCCCTGTTCTGTACCTGGCTTGGCACTATTATAAAGAAATGGCAAGATTTGGTTTTAGTCTCGTGCCATCAAAGAGATTACTGTCTACTAGGGGAGAAGCAATGGCACCCCACTCCAGTACACTTGCCTGGAAAATCCCATGGATGGAGGAGCCTGGTGAGCTGCAGTCTATGGGGTTGTGAAGAGTCGGACACAACTGAAGGACTTCACTTTCACTTTTCACTTGCATGCATTGGAGAAGGAAATGGCAACCCACTCCAGTATTCTTGCCTGGAGAATCCCAGGGACAGAGGAGCCTGGTGGGCTGCCGTCTATGGGGTCGCACAGAGTCGGACACGACTGAAGCAACTTAGCAGCAGTAGCAGCAGCAGGGGAGACATGCAGCAAGACTCATGGTGACACCATGTAGCAAATGCCATGAGAGAGACTTGTAGGAAACGGTTGCGATTAAAGCATAAAGCAAGAGAGTGAGATAGCTATGTCAGGAAAAGGAAATCTTATATTGACTCAGTAAAAACACACTGCACTCTTCTTTAGGCATACGATAAATTATTTAACACAATTTTAAATGATAAATCATAGATTAGGGATTAAAACACAGCTATAAAAGCAGATGTCTTTGGTTTAAATCTCAATTTCACCAATTAACTAGTTTTGTGAGCATGGATAGGTTAATTCACTTCTTTATGCCTCAGCTTCTACATCAGAAAAATGGTAGTAATAATAGGACCTCATTGGGCTGATAGAATAGTACCTAGAAAAACAGTAACTTCTATTGAAGTAATCACTGTTGTTCTTAAATGAGTAACTTAAATATTTAAACAAGGAAAAGAATAAAAAGTGGAGCTGACCTTGAATTTTAAATTATATAAGGGATTCAGAATTCCTCTAAATGGTCTTCTATTATCATAGTATGCTCTAACCTCATAACTACCCTTATGTGTTTGGAATGGTGTCTAAATTGTTATTGTTTAGTTGCTAAGTTGTGTCTGACTCTTTTGTGACCCAATGGACTGTAGATCTCTGGGCTACTCCGACCACGGCTTTTAAATAGTTGTGTATAAAAACATTCATGCAAAGAGAAACAAGGAAGGAATGGCATCACAATATTACTTTCTTGAAATTCTGTAGAAGGAGGAATTCAGTAGAAGCATAAACTCTATAAGTTAATAGTAAACTGTGTTCTTTTACTTAACTGGCATTATTTTGGAATTTCTCTTTACTTCCCTATCAGTCAATAACATCATTTCAATCACTCATTTGTGTACCACTCTTTGCGACCACCTGGATTCAATAATGAAATGGATTTTACTTAATCGTATTGGGTGATTTATGATATACTGATGTCCATATGTCTCACTTCAAATTTTGATAACAATTTTATTTTAAGTTTTATATTTTTCAACAGTCTAGGGCAGTAGATTAACACTTCTATGGTACACATTTCTGAAATTTCTCTAAGCAGACCTGTCCCCTTTTGTCCGGTTGTCTGATTATATACCACATGACTCTAGCTGGTGACCTGGGCTAGTTAGTGCATTGTATTAATTCGGGGCTGACTTCCCATGTCGGGGCTCTTGCCTCCCCACTGATTCACATCCACAGGCTGCAATCTGCCCTGCTAGGAGTCTGACAAAAGGTACATTACTGGAAAAAAGGGTCCTGGCAAGGTAGTGTGAGTGCATGAGTACAAATCTGTCACTATTACTGGAGGAGAAAAAGATCATCACCATGACTGTTGCTGGTGTGTGAGTGCACTCCTCTTTATTTATGAAAGGCAGCACGCTTGAGCCCACCTCCAAAAATTAAGTTTCTTTGTGACTTCTCGTTCTTGATCTGGAATCAAAAATGGCTGGTTTCATTTGAAATCACTGTAAAGAGCATAATAAACTTTATGTCCTTACTATTCTATAAAAGGTAGAGAGAACTTTAGTTTGAACAGTCCTCTGTTTAAATTTCAGCTTGGAGGGAGTGGCAGAGGTTGGAACTACAATGGAGAGAATTTCCTTTAGTGCTTTTTTTTGTTTGTTTTTTAACTTTTGTGAATGCCAGCTGTTGTAAAGGATATTAAACCATGTTTAGACCAACTTCCAATTATCCTAGACATCTGAAATATAGCTCCTGAGAAGGATATATGCAAATATATATGTAATATATATACAAATATCCTGTGTTGCGATATTTGGAAATCTCCATATTCTTCCTGGGTTATTTTTTTTTCATTCAAAATATTGATGATATACACACATACAGACATACACACAGACCTGCACTACATAGAATAAATATAATTGTTGTGGGGAACAGATATGGTAGAAACTGTCTTTGTTTAGCTGTTTGTATTAGAAACCAACTTTGTATTTAGATACTAACATGTTTGTATATATAATTTTTTTTAATCTGAAAAGTAGAGTCTAACATTAAGCAGACAATTTACAGAAGTAATCTACTGCATTGTAAGTTTCACTAGTTAATACCCCTTTTTAAAAAGGAAGTCACATTGTAAAATTTTATTAAATTTCATTTATTTCACAGACAGCAACAGCATGTTTTAGTGTAATGGCTATGTATAGTAACACCCCACCTGAAGGACAGTAATTTCATTGAACATTTACTGCTGAGCAGACAGAGGCTTGTGAATATGTCTTTAACATGTCAGCTGAACAGTATTAACTGCATCATTATTTTACAGTACACTTTTATATTAGCATTCTTTAGAAATGGATACTACCCTCTCTTTAAGTTCCTTAGGGATCCTATTAGAAATATTTTCAGTGCAAAAACAGAAAACAAAAAACAGTTTTCATTTGTGGTGATAACAAGTGGATTGTCTGGTATCTTGAACTTTAAGGATTTGTTATGATGCCAGAATGTTCACTTAAAGAAATTCTTGCTTTACACTCTGGCCACTGCGAGAAGAGTGTTCAGCTAAATTAGATCATTACCGAAAACACAGTGGATCTGGTATTGAATAACTGGCTTCAACAACCATAACCAGTGAATTGCCAAGCAGCTGACTTTTTAACTAATGGGGTCATGTATGCAATTCATTTAACTCTCTGAGACTTAGTGACTGTATCTGTTAGAGGGAAACACATACTTATTAGTGTGATTAGTGATTAGAACTGTATCTTACACATAATAAATTCTATAAGAGAGTTATTAACCTTCTGAAGTAATAACTTTGATGCTTAGCAATCAATATCTGTCAACATAAAGATCAAATTCTTAGGGAAAAAACCCTGTATTATTTATTTTTATCTTTGCTGAATGTGACACAGAGCCTGGCACATAGTTATTACTCAATAATATTTGAGAATCAGTTAAACCTTATTATAATCTTATTATAACCTCATTATAATCTTTCACTGTGGCTATAAATATGTAGAATTGGAATTCCCCATTTTATGATGTATGCTAACACTAATAATGGTAAATAAAAGTCAACCTTTGTTTTTATCCAACTCTGAGCCATTACTGTTTTGTATTAATTACCTTCCCGCTTTATATTCATCATCTCCAACACATTCTATGACTATAAAATAGGAGATATTAACTCTGTTTTATAAACTGAGGTGTAACTATTTGAGGTAGTATTCTTATGTAACATTATGCATCAATATTTAATTATAGGCATAAAGGAAATGAATTTTTTACTTATGGAAAATTTGTGTTTAAAAAATAAATATATATTGGGAGACAGCTTCAGTAACAGATGAATACATAATCACATACTCTCTTAGTTGGTAGATAAATAATCAAGATAAGCAACAAAGGACCCCAGCTCTCTTTTCTTTCACTATCAATCACAAGCTTTCAGCCTCATTAGAGCAAAATAGTTCCTGAGACCTTCTTACATCTGAGGACTAGTGAGAATTTGGGCTTTCTCCTGTAGGTTACATTGTTTCCTCATAACTTGTGTTGGAAGCCCAAGTGAAAGGAACGGAAGACCTCTGCAAGTATAGAAACTACGAGAGAAAGTTGATATTGACCCCATGTCCGTCCCTTCTTTCTGGCTATTCTGTTCCCAAGAAGCAGCTCAGGAAGCTGAAAAGGAAAAGGGATTGGGCTGGCTTATCTCTTTCCCTGAAATTGAGAGAAAATACAAATCATTGAATTTTTGTTCCTCTGCTCTTATAGAACCAGTGACCTATCTCCTGGGTTGAAAAAATAGGGCTTGCTTCACCATCTGTTCTCAGTAGGACTCCAAATAAGGTAACATTGTTCAAATACAGAATTTCTTCCTACAGCTACAGTCCTAGGGATTTACAACTGCACAACTGGGGCTTCCAAAAATCATAGACTTCCCATGGGGTTGATCTGGCCACAGTTTACCACATGACATGAAAGAATCTGATAATCTTTACTCATTCCCAAATTAGCATTTCTCCAAATCCGCAAATGCCATATGCTGACATGTATCTATAACTGCATAAGAAGTTTGTCTGTGTGATATACCCTTCCAACTTCACTTTTTCCTCCTCACATTTTCTTTTCAAAACTCATCTTTTCCCAGCTTTCCTGATGCCCAATATGTTTCAACACCCAATATATATCTGCAGCATGAACTGTATAATTGTTGACTCTTAAAACTTAGCCTAGAATATTTTGAGCCCCTAATTTTTCTTTCTTTATAGCTCTCACTCCAGGCTTATGTTAGTACAAAGCATAGAGCTGGTATTCAGTAACACAAAGTCTGAAGCCAGAATGTCTGTTATAAAATCCTAGCTCTGACAATAGCTGTGTAACTTTCGTTAAGTCTCCTAAACTCTCTTAGTCTCTTTCCATGTATAGAAAATTGTGATAATAATAGTATGAGTTCAAATAAGTAAAGGACTTAGTATAGTGTTTGGTACATTGCACACACCACATAAAATTTACAATTATTATTACTATTACCAAATAGCTATTCCTATTAGGATGAAGACCAGATACATACGCAGAAATGTGGAACCACTGTAGTCAGAATAAGGACCTTGAGGTTGGGTAAAATGAAGTATTTCCTTATAATAAATAAAATAAAGTCAAACAAAAATGTAGGTTAATTTATGAAAACCAGATATATAATGTACAATTAAATGTAATTTTTAATTGTCAAAAATTATGTTCATTTTCACTACCACCGACAGAAAAAATACATAGTATATTAGGCTGAATTGTTCACTAGTATGACTTAACATATCTTCTGTTTCATTGTGTCATGGCTTTGGTGTAGCTGCTTTGACACTTTGGATTTAGATCATTTCAAGAACATTTAGAGGGTATAATGTCACCTAATGAATCATTAATACTGCTATAACAGCATGATTTTCCATTATACTTTCTTCCTGAAGGGTAACCTGACTTGACCTTAAAGGGTTTTGGGAAATAATAGAATCATAGCTCATCTGGTTGTACATATGATAATAGGGACAGATGTACACAGACCATTCTTTCTATTTCATCGGCAGTGGAATGGATCCATTTGATGATACCCATTAAGATGAGTAGATGTATGCTATATTCAATCACTCTTGGGGCTCCACACAGCTTTCTTCCTCAATTAGCTCAGTGTGAAATAGGTAGTTGCTTCACAACAGAAAACTCAAGGCGGTTCTTTATGTTACCCAATAAAGAGACTTAAACATACACTATTAGGAGGTAAATGTAAGTTAAGTACTTTCTTAAAAATATTTCTGGTTTTGCTATTATGTCTAGAAAGACCCCTGTTTCCTAGTTTTCAATTCAAGATTTATTAATATTGGGTCATGTATGTGTTATCTAATCTTTATTTAATAATTTGTTTGAAATGCCAGCAGAATAAAATAAGAACAAGCATATTGCAATATTCTAAAATCAAGAAAAGCATAAGCTACAGACTAGAATATTGAAGAATTTCCTGAAAATATCAAACTAGTGGGATCAGATTAATATGAGATTAAACAGAGATGAGGAACCTCAACAAAATAAAAAAACAAATGATCTCCCACCAGAGAGTCTTGTAGGGGTAATGCTAAGATTATAGAGTGGTGAATAGAAGCAAATGTAGGTTTGGAAAGTGACTGAATGAGTTCCTCAGCTATCCTTAGAACAGTTAATCCTGTGCTTAAGCATAAATTTTCATATCTTCAAGAGAGCTCTCAATACATTTAAGCAGCTTCAATGAGAGCATTGGAATGAGTACTGGGGACACAGAGACAAAAGGGTGATTATGTAATTTCCAATCTTCAAGATGGATAAAATGCGAGTGTTAGTCACTCAGTCAGAAAAGGCGATGGCACCCCACTCCAATACTCTTGCCTGGAAAATCCCATGGACGGAGGAGCCTGATGGGCTGCAGTCCATGGGGTCGCTAAGAGTCCCACACGACTGAGCGACTTTACTTTCACTTTTCACTTTCATGCACTGGAAAAGGAAGTGGCAACCCACTCCAGTGTTCTTGCCTGGAGAATCCCAGGGAGAGGGGAGCCTGGTGGGCTGCCGTCTATGGGGTCACACAGAGTCGGACACGACTGAAGCGACTTAGCAGCAGCAGCAACAGCAGCAGCAGCAGCAGCAGTCGCTCAGTTCTGTCCAGTTCTTTGCAAACCCATGGACTGTAGCCTGCCAGGCTCCTCTGTCCATGGGATTTTCCAAGTAAGAATACTAGAGTGGGTAGTTATTTCCTTTCTTCAGGGGATCTTCTGGATCCAAGGATCAAACCCAATTCTTCTTTATGGCAGGTGGATTCTTTACCTTCTGAGCCACCAGGGAAAACTTTGACAAAGGGGCCCCGAATTCAGAATGTAAATCCTTGTAAAACAGGAAAGAATTAGCAAGGAAATCTGGCTGGGATATACAAAAAAGATCCTTAAGTCAGTATCTGCATTTAAGGATTTCAGCACAGTAAATTACACGTGTGTTAGGGAAGCTTATTCAAGTGCTGAAACTATGCCTTCCTATGATCAGCAAGTTACCACTTTTTGAAGTAAATCAGCACTATGAAACAGCAAAATAAGCTGCAGAAATAGTGGCACTAAAGTAAAAAACATTTTTGAATTATTTATTATTTGACATTAGACATATGTTCAGTTCAGTTCAGTCACTCAGTCGTGTCTGACTCTTTGCGACCCCATGAATTGCAGCACGCCAGGCCTCCCTGTTCATCACCAACTCCCGGAGTTCATTCAAATCATGCCCATCGAGTCAGTGATGCCATCCAGCCATCTCATCCTCTGTCGTCCCCTTCTCCTCCTGCCCCCAATCCCTCCCAGCATCAGAGCCTTTTCCAGTGAGTCAACTTTTCCCATGAGGTGGCCAAAGTATTGGAGTTTCAGCTTTAGCATCATTCCTTCCAATGAACACCCAGGACTGATCTCCTTTAGAATGGACTGGTTGGATCTCCTTGCCATCCAAGGGACTCTCAAGAGTCTTCTCCAACACCACAGTTCAAAAGCATCAATTCTTTGCCGCTCAGCTGTCTTCACAGTCCAACTCACATCCATACGTGACCACTGGAAAAACCATAGCCTTGACTAGACAGACCTTTGTTGGCACAGTAATGTCTCTGCTTTTGAATATGCTACCTAGGTTGGTCATAACTTTTTTTCTAAGGAGTAAGTGTCTTTTAATTTCATGGCTGCAGTCACCATCTGCAGTGATTTTGGAGTCCAGAAAAAGAAAGTCTGACACTGTTTCCACTGTTTCCCCATCTATTTCCCATGAAGTGATGGGACCAGATGCCATGATCTTAGTTTTCTGAATGTTGAGCTTTAAGCCAACTTTTTCACTCTCCTCTTTCACTTTCATCAAGAGGCTTTTTAGTTCCTCTTCACTTTCTGCCATAAGGGTGGTGTCATCTGCATATCTGAGGTTATTGATATTTCTCCTGGCAATCTTGATTCCAGCTTGTACTTCTTCCAGCCCAGTGTTTCTCATGATGTACTCTGCATAGAAGTTAAATAAGCAGCGTGACAATATACAGCTTTGACGTATTCCTTTTCCTATTTGGAACCAGTCTATTGTTCCATGTCCAGTTCTAACTGTTGCTTCCTGACCTGCATACAGGTTTCTCAAGAGGCAAGTCAGGTGGTCTGGTATGCCCATCTCTTTCAGAATTGTCCACAGTTTATTGTGATCCACACAGTCAAAGGCTTTGGTATAGTCAATAAAGCAGAAATAGATGTTTTTCTGGAACTCTCTTGCTTTTTCAATGATCCAGCAGATGTTGGCTATTTGATCTCTGGTTCCTCTGCCTTTTCTAAAACCAGCTTGAACATCTGGAAGTTCACAGTTCACGTATGGCTGAAGCCTGGCTTGGAGAATTTTGAGCATTACTTTACTAGCATGTGAGATGAGTGCAATTGCGCGGTAGTTTGAGCATTCTTTGGGATTGCCTTTCTAGACATATGTTAGAAGATATCAATTCCCAAAATAGAAAATACAGTATGAGTTAAAAATTTCAGGAGTTAGGAAGCCATATTTACTCCAATATTATTAGTTTTTTAATATCTATGCTTTCCTTTTCAGTTTTTGTTCTTTGATATGTAATCTTTTTTAATACTGATACTTGAGTTTAAGACATGTGATAGGCATATAATTGTATTTTAACTTTTTAGCTAGTTTGTATAATAACATCTACATCTGTATTCTACTCCAGTTACCGCCTGTTTTTATGTTAGTAAAAGTGCTTTAAAAATTACAGCTTATGTTTTACTATCTCTTACAAGGAATCTTTTAAAATTGCTCTGTTTTAAGTATATTGTTTTCTGATTACATCATATGTAACTATTATAACATTTGAATATAATTTTAAAAATTCAATCATTAGAGGCTTAAATTTATTGGTGAATGTCCCTGGTGGTTCAAACAGTAAGGAATCTGCCTGTAGTGCAGGAAACCTGGGTTCAATTGCAGACCAATCCCCTGGAGAAGAGCACAGCAACCCACTCTAGTATTCTTGCCTGGAGAATTCCATGACAGGGGAACCTGGAGGGCTATAGTCCGTGGTGTCACAGAGAGTCGAACACAGCTGAGCAACTTTAACTTTCATCAGTTAAGCAGACACATTTTAATATCTGATGTTCTAAACCAGTAATATTAGTTCTCTCTGTTCAAAAGTTCATGTATGTGCCTTATTAAAATGTTTTCTTCTTTTCAGGTATATAACATTTATATTTTTAAGGTTACTGCCTTTCATTGAATATTTATTTTTGCTATTTAGAATTGTATATATTTTCAAAATCCTTATGCTTAATGTATATATCATGTATGTGTGTGATATATATATATATATATATATAAAATTAAGCTACATACATCTGAGAAACAATGACAGAATTTAAAAATTCAGTAAATTAAAGGAGGTCTTTGTATTATTTGTGGGGAGGGAGAGTTCAGATTGAATCATATCTGTAGATGTTTACACTTATTTTTCTTCTTTTTCAATATGTTTATCTCTCTCAATTTTTTTTCTTATTAAAATTTACAATTGATATCATTACCCAGTATTAAGCCTGTAACACCTCTGTTTTCAGGGCCTTTTTTTTTTTTTGCTCAGTGTTCCCTCTTGTTATATTAAGTTTATATCTTTGTAATCTTTTTTTTTATATATAAAATGAGTAAACTGTAGAACAGGAATACAGACATTTATAAAATGACTGTTTTGGTAAATATGGAGACTGAATTTGCTTCCTTTAACCTGTAATTTAATTAATTAATATAAATTATTTATTAGTCAATTCAGTGTTAATCTATTATTACATTCCAAAACAAAGTCCACATAATCATGTTTAGTGTACTTCTGAACCCAATATGTTTCTGTAACATTTAGTATTTTTGGCCTTGTCAGGTCTGGATATGAGGTTTATTGTTGATTGGTAAAACAATGCTTTTCTTTTTCTTTTCCTTTATATATTTCATGGACCTCATTTTTTAAAAAAACTTTTTTCAAAAACCATCTGTGTCCAACCCAACTTGGTGAGAAGGATCAGGTAGCTCTTTAAATATTTTGGGAATTTCTCTTGTGGTTAAACATAATTTCAGGTGTTCTGTATCTTCTTGAGCCTATGTCCTTAATTCATAGTTCCCAAGTAATCATCTTGAACATAATCCTAAACCTGATGGGTGTGCTCAACAGTGTCAGAACCTTCTTTGCTTCAGCCTCCCTTGTTTAGCAGTTCACTTGTACATTCTTTGTACAATCAAAGAAATGTGAGTGACTGTGTAGGAAAGAAACTTTCTACTTACTTTAATTTCTTCTTATACATCACTCTCATTTGTAGCAATTCTTCAGGAAATGACTGGATGTTCCATTTTCAAAATGAATGTGATCCTTATCTAGTTTACATGAGAAAGAGAATTTTTATAATGGTCGATTTATTTTAGGGAGATATTGAGAGCGGGCCGATGGAAATCAGACTTTGAGAACTATCTTGATTTTTTTGTAGGCTTTAAATATGTCATTTTCATAACAGCAATCAGATTCCAGGTATATATAATTCTTCCTAATTGTAACAAGGACAGATTCATATTTCTAGGAAGTAAAATAACTTATTAACTACTTTCAAAAACAAACAAAAAGTAAAACTCTTGTACTGGCTTATAAGTTAAAATATTATAAAGAACAAAATTGTGCTAATGATATCAAAAAGAAGGCAGAAACTGACTGTAACTCAGAAGATAGCTCAGGATTTTGTCTGAGGAGTTGGTCGCTCTGACTGATGAGGGGGATTATACAAGGAAGATGGTCTGTTTCAGCTCTGGCATGAACACTTCCAGGAATTCTTGCCACTCTTAGTAATGTCTTGTAAAGCTTTAATCTTTTTTTGATGCCAAATCATTGATTTAATGATAAAACAAATAGTATCTTTATGGTTTGATAGTCCATAGGTGGTGGAGCATATAATTTCATTTTTCAGTTTCAATCCATCTTTCTGAAATGATTACATTGTTATTAACTGTAAAAATTACTCTTGGAAAAATCACCAGTTCCACTTAATACTGTATGTTGATGTCCAAATGTGTCTTTTTCTTGTATAAAATATAATTTTCGTCTATTTTTCAATTTACTTCCATGTCCATTAGGCATCCTTTTTTCATATCTTATTCATTTTTGATCACTGATGATATAACCTTGCTATGTTCATCATTTTTATTATTATGTTTGTATGAGAGAGAAAAATCTGTGCATATTTTCTTTCTTTTAATTTTCTAAGAAATACGTACATCATCAAAGATGGTAGTTATGCTCTACCCCTTCAACTTAACAGCAATATGCATCCCTTTAGCTGAAGTTTTAACGTTTAAGTGGGCTTTTATTAGGATGAGGTCTCAGAGTTTCTAATTCAGATGTCAGAGGTTGGCAACAATATCAATAAGAAGCCATCAGCATGGCCCTTATTCCTAATTCTCATCCTGACATGTTACAAAAATAAGCATGATAATTTTATGGCTTCTTTTTCTGCCTAAAATGTAACTACATTAATCTGAAAGACAGCTGATTTTTCAAGGTCAAAAGTGCTTAGTTACAAATTGATGAGCTATTATGCGTGTCTGTGGTTTTCTTGATGGCACTGTATTAATAATATGCGTGCAGAACAGACCATAAAAATTCCATTTAAAGGTATTAAGGCATACTGGGACATTTAATCAGGTTAAAATTCCTGTCAGTTGACTCCAGGCACAATATTGTTCAGTCAGTGATTAACAAAGTGTGTGGAATATAAAGATGCATGTCTATTACATGAGTTCGATTTCACCGAAATGACCTTTTTTGTTTTCTGCATATAGAAAATGATTCAACTAAAATGCATTACAGTGATATTCATTGTTTTAAGTAGCTCATACTGTCTCCCAGCCTGGATTGTTTTGATTAGAAAATCAAAAGATAATATACTTGTAAAGGTGTTAACACTCTTTGCAGGTAGGAATAAGCATTCAGTGATGAAATGTTTTTAAAACATGAATCATATTGTAAGCTTCCTTTTGTGATTTATAAAAGCTATCTTACCAGGTGTACACTATGCTCTTATAAAACCAAGAAAGATTAAAAGAGAGAAAGCTATGGGAAGGTTTGTTCTGATAGCCTCTTACAGTATTTCTGACAAGTTCAAGGGGAATGTTAAGATACAGAATATAATGTAATAGAGATGACAATTAGTCTGCAGAACTCTGTGCATATTATAAAACGAAGTCACATTTTTCAGATAAATGAAAGAATGAACATTTCTAGCCTATGAAAATCTTCTCTTACTTTTTTTTTTTTTTTCTGTGTAGTGCTTAAAGAGGAAGATAACAGAAAATTCAAGTTTCTAAGAACATCCACATATACAAAGAAAAAAATGTGTGGCCATTCAAGAAGCAATTATAAAGCAGTATAAAAATTAGTCTTACATTTTAGATCCATGAAGTTAGCTAACATTCATACTTGTCTTTCATGCATGTCTGTATGTATGTCTGTATGAATATGGATATATTTTAGTAGCGGTAAATTAAATTGATTCCTTTTAAAAACAACCTGACTCAATAATCTGAGTTACCTTGACTTTAAACTTGAGAAGAATGCAGATTTTTTTCAAAGAAAAAATATAGCAGTGTTGTTCTCCAAACTAAAAAAAGCTCAAGCTCTCCTTAACCAAAACTCACACATTGGCTTTTGTTTTCAAGTTGACAGATTCTATTTCTTATAGCAGGTTTCAACTTATGAAATTTGAACAGAAAGTACAAAATATACCATATTTCCCCCTCACATAGTTTCCCCTACTAATATTTTGCGCTTCAAACCAATACCAACCAGTCCTGATACATTATTTGACTAATGACTATAGTTTACATTGAGGTTCCCTTTCTTTCTATCAGTCTTAGAACTTATGTCATGTTTATTTTTTATTTTGTCACCAATTTCTCCCATTCCCTAACACCCTACCTCTGTCAAACACTAATCTGTTTTCTGTATTTACAAGCTTGGTGGGGGTTTTATTGTTGTTGTTTTAGTTTCTTTTTCTTCTTTTTAGAATCCTCATGTTAAGAGAGAGATCTCCCGATATTTCTCTTTCTGACTCATTCATGTAACATAATACCCTAGAGATCCATCCATGTTGCTGCAAATAGCAAATTTTCATTCCTTATTATGACTGAATAATATATTCTAATCCATTATTTATATGTACCATAGTTTCTTTGTCTGTTCATCCACAGATGGACACTTAGGTTGTGTTCGTATCTTGACTATTGTAAATAAATAGTGCTGAATGATCTCGGGGGCATATAAAACTTTTCAAGTCAGTCTTTTATTTTCTGCAGGTAAATACCCAGAAGTGGACTTGCTGGATCATTTGGTAGTTCTATTGTTTCCTAAATTTTGAAAAAAAAATATTGAAATATGGTTTATTTACAACATTAGTTTCAAGTGTACAGAGAAGTGATTCAATTATATATACCTATATAAATGTATATATTCTTTTATTTACATTTACTTCCAGTATTTATTGTTTTTAAATCATTCAGTTTAGTCTGACTCCTTGCAACCCCATGGACTGAAGCATGCCAGACTCCCCTGTTCTTCACTATCTCCTGGAGTTTGCTCAAATTCATGTCCATTGAGTCGGTGATGCCATCCGACCATCTCATTCTCTGTCACCTTTTAGTGACAGAGAATTCTCTGTCTGCTTTTAGTCTTTCCCAGCATTGGGGTCTTTTGCAATGAGTTGGCTCTTTGCATCAGGTTCTTTGACTCAGGTAATCATAAGATATTGAGTATAGTTCTCTGTGCTAAATGGTAGTTCTATTTTTAATTTTTTGAGGAAGCTCCATATGTTTTCTATAGTGATTGTACTAATGTACCTTCCTACCAACATTGCAGAGGATCTCCTTTTCTTCATATACTGATGAATGATAATTTCTTTTCTTTTTGATGATGGCCATTCTGATAGGGGTAAGGTGATTTCTCACTGTGGTTTTGATGTGCAATTCCCTGATAGTGATTTTGAGCATCTTTTCATGTACCTGTTGGCTATCTATATAGCTTCTTCTGTGTGTGTGTTTTTTTGTTTTGTTGCTTTTGAACTGAAATTTGAGTTATGTATATATTCTGGCTATAAGCCCCTTATCAGATACAAAATTTGCAAATATTTTCTTCCTTTTCATTTTGTTGATGGTTTCCTTTGCTACGCAAAAGTTTATCTTGATGTCTATTGCTTTTTCTTTTGGTGTCAGATTCAAAAAATAATTGCCAAGACCTTTGCCAAGGAAATTACTACCTATATTTTGTTCTATGATTTTTATGGTTTAAGGTATTACATTAACCCATTTTGAATTAATTTTTGTGTGGTGAAAGATAGTGGTTGGGTTTCTTTTTTTTTTTTGCATGTGGTTGTTCAGTTTTTTCCAATGTCATTTGTTGAAATAGAGACTGTCCTTTACAAATTATGGAGAAGGAAATGGTAACCCACTCTAGTGTTCTTGCCTGGATAATTGCATGGACAGAGGAGCTCAGCGGGCTGCAATCCTTGGGGTTGCAAAGAGTTGGATGCGACTGAGCTACTGAGCACAGCACATTTCCCAATTATATTCTAGGCTCCTTTGTCATAAGTTAATTGATCATATATGCATGGGTTTACTTCTAGACTCTTTATTCTCTTCATTAATCAATGTTTCTGTTTTTTTTTTGTCAGAAAATTTGCACTAAATACAAGGTTACAGGTATTTATGAAAAATGTTAAATCCAGTTTTTCAGAGTAAACAAATAAAATACAATTATAGAATTTAAAGAATTTTGCATTCCTCTATTTCAAACACCCAGGTTAAATTTATTCCTCAATATCTCTGCTAATTGATATGAACATATACGTACAAATGTATCCTCTTTATGTCTGTTTGTTCATTGTCTGAATTATGAAGTTGCCTAATTTATCACGTAACTGCCAATATTAATACAGTTCTTTAAAGGGTGCAAAAATCTGAATAAAAAATGAAAATATCTCTTAACCATATGGGTCCTTGATTATACTGTGCTTTTCATCTGCCTTTAAAGTCTCCTCTAAAAATCTAAGCACAAGGACTGGCAGGATGATGGAGTGAAGGATGGTACCTCTAAAATGGAAAAGCACAACATGAGAATACATAGCAAGACTACTACTACAGTCAAAATTAAGATATTCTCCACATAATAAAAATAAAAATTAAAAAAATGATTGATGAAAATTTACAATGTGCCAGGCATTGCTTTAAATGCTTATAAAACATTGTAAAAAAATAGAACATGAGTTCTATTTTCATCATCACAGAACCCTCATGTGGTATAATATTGTTATCATTGGTGGTAAAGGAAACTGACACTGAGAATACTTTTTCCCAAGGTCACTAAGTTAGTAAATGATGGAGCCATAATGTAACATAAGAAGATCAAGTCCAGGATCTTTCAATGACTCTATAATACCTTATACTCTGTACTCTATACATCTTATTCTCAGTAATCTCTGCATTTTAATATGTAGATCATTTGACCTCTGCTCTTTATATCTTATACTTTGTAACAGCAGATGATAAGATGTAAGAGGAAGGTGGGAGGAAGAGCAAGGCAAGTAGATTATAATTAGTGCAACTCTAAATCATTTCCTGTCTTACATTTGTAATTTAAACTGTCCCAAAAAGCAATTTGATGATAATATTCATAGCCATCAAGAATATATGATTTGGGGATAAATGTAATTTTTCCAGAATTACAGAGCTCTGATATGTAGCAATGGAAACAGATAAATGGAGATAGTAAAAGCTTTTAAAATATAGGTTAGGCATAATGGATTAATACGTGCCTCTCTTTTTCCTCCTTACCTTCTTCCTACCTTCTTTCCCTCCTTTCCTTACTTACTTCTACAACCATTCATTGAATGTCTTCACTATATGCTAGGCTGAAAAAGGTTTGTACAATCAAAGCTATGGTTTTTCAGTAGACATGTATGGATGTGAAAGTTGGACCACAAAGAAAGCTGTGCACCTTCTTTGATCCTTTTGAACTATAGTGTTGAAGAAGACTCTTGAGTGTCCCTTGGACTGCAAGGAGATTAAACCTGTCAATCCTAAGGGGAATCAACCTTGAATATTCATTGGAAGGACTGATGCTGAAGCCAAAGCTCCAATATTTTGGCCATCTCATGAGAAGAGCTGACTCACTGGAAAAGACCCTGATGCTGGGAAAGATTGAAGACAGGAGGAGAAGGGGATGACAGAGGATGAGATGGTTGGATGGCATCACCAACTCAATGGACATGAGTTTTAGTAAACTCTGAGAGATGTTGAAGGACAGGGAAACTTGGCATGGTGCAGTCCATGGGGTCACAAAGAGTGAGACTTGACTGAGTGACTGAACAGCAACAAAAATTATATGTAACAGTAGAAAATAAGACACAGCTCCTACTTTTGGAAATCACCTAGTACAATAAGGAAGACATTTTAAAATTTCTTAATTTAAGCAAAACTAACTATAAAAACAATAGGAACTTAAAAAAAGACATTTATTTATTATTTCAGGTATTTATCTATTGTTTGCATGGATTTGCCAATAAGAAAACCATTACCAGACAGCAGACAATAGAGTTAGTAAAGTAACATTTAATTATGTTTACAGCATTGAGCATGAACACACACACAACATTGTGTGATGTTTTTAAAAATTAAAGAAAATATGTTGCACTGCATTACCAGTTACAGCACTATATTTTTTTCAGTTGCTGTGTTGCTGATCCTGCTCACAAGGCCAATTGTCTCACTGTTCACACCACTCTTACTGTTTGTGGAACCCAGGGTAGGCAAGGCGTGAGCTAAGAGGCTGGTAGGAGACTCGAGGAGCTGAAGAAACTGCAGACATGTTTATTCTCTCCTGGCTGGCATGGCAGCCATAACACAGCCTCTTTCCTGGGTGATGCAGCAGTCATAGCAACAGCCACAGCATAACCATACAGTAGCCATAACAAAGCCATAGTATAACCTTATATAACAGCCATCGTGTTGCCCCAATGTAGCCCCAATGCAGCAGCAGCCAGGGCTTTCATGGTGAAGCTCATACAGGCATACCACACAAATCTATGACTAAGTAACTAAGTAATTTCTGACATGTATGGGCAGTGCTACAAGTGATCTCAGCTGCTACACAATTATTATTTACAAAATGTGGGACAAGAGCGAGAGGCCCTGGGGTGAGAGTCTGACCGCACCATCTTGGCTAATTTGCTGTTTCCCTATGCTGCTGCTGCTGCTGCTAGTCGCGTCAGTCGTGTCCGACTCTGTGCAACTCCATAGACAGCAGCCCACCAGGCTCCCCCGTCCCTGGGATTCTCCAGGCAAGAACGCTGGAGCGGGTTGCCATTTCCTTCTCCAAAGCATGAAAGTGAAAAGGGAAAGTGAAGTCGCTCAGTCGCGTCCAACTCGTAGTGACCTTATGGACTGTGGCCCACCAGGCTCCTCCATCCATGGGATTTCCTAGTACTGGAGTGGCTTGCCATTGCCTTCTCCGTCTTTCTCTATAGTTATCTAATAATTTAGGAGAAGGTTGGAAATCCTATAACAGTTGGAAAATTAGTCAATAAAAGAGTATCAGCAAGGAAGAAAAATGTGAACAAATATCAGTTTTGTACATTAAGAAATAGAGTAGCTTTTTGAACACAGTTTTAAGTTGTATAGAAAAAGAATCTACATTTTTCTATGGAGAAATTGAAAAAGACTAAACAGAAGGTGATTTTTGAACTAGTCTTTAAAAGGAGATAAAGTAGGTAGATGGGAGAATCTTTTTCGAGCAACGAATAATGTATGCAAACACCTTACAGGTTGTGGCCTTTCGGGGGATAGTGGATATTTATTAATGGCTGGAATGAGGGATTCTGGGATGGAGTGCTGAGTTTGTGGTTGGAAATATGAAGTGAGACTAGATTTTGTGGAAATCACAGTTCAATTTATAACTGGAATTTTAAGAAAATACCACTATGTTGTAAAATAGGTGACTAAGATGGTAGCTGTTTTAGCAGCCGAAAGTTATTAGTTGTTCAGAAGATGGCTGGTAGTGGAAGGGAGTTGGCTATTGAAAGAGCAATTAGGAGACAATTATGGTGGCCCAGAAAAGAAATAATGAAGCCTTAGATTAAATCAGCAGAAGTGTAGATCATAGTGAAGGTGAAGTCGCTCAGTCGTGTCCGACTCTTTGCGACCCCGTGGACTGTAGCCCACCAGGCTCCTCCATCCATGGGATTCTCCAGGCAAGAATACTGGAGTGGGTCGCCATTTCCTTCTCCAATCATAGAGGAATGTAAAATTTGAACTGAACATTAAGTATTAAAATTACTCTAATGTAAGAGAATAGAATCATGTTTTACTTACTTAATAATAAAGATGATAATAATAGTATTTGCCACTTACTGCTTGCTTCTTAAATGTGAAAACCTTTTCTAAGCTTTGCCATTAATAATTTTTACCTATATTTTAAGTAAAGAAAGCAAGGTTCTGAGAAGTAAATTTATTAAGGTGACACTATGAGTTATCCTTCATAACTAGGATACAACTGATCTATCTGCTCCAAAACTTAAGTTCATAAAAATTAGATGATATGGTTACCTTAAGTGTTCTTTTGAATTAAAAAAAAAAAAACCTGCTTTTTATAATAATACCTTTTTTAAAAAAGATAGATTTATGCATCTAGTTGATCCTATGTGTTTTGTTAGCTAGCATGCCTTGTCTCCATGTACGTAAAATAATCTTTTCCAAAAGACGTCTCATTAGAAATGACTTAAATGTCTAGATTGCAATAACATTGATTCATTTTGCATTGTGCAAAACTGTGACTCATCTTTTATCCTTTATCCTTAGTGTTAAACAGAAAATCTCTTTCATTTCTGAAAAGTGTTTCTGGACTTGTCTACTTTGACTGATTTCAGAAAATGTTCCTCCTACTCATTATCTTCTCCAATGTAAGAGTATGTTTTCACTGTTAATGTTAGATTTGTAAAAAGAAAAAAAATCTATTGTACATTATTTCAACAATTTTTGTATACTTTCTAAAATGACTTTGGTCTTCATTTAGTGAGGTGATTTCACCTAATGTTTTTACTTTTCCAAAGTATTTCCTATACTTTCATTCCATTGACAAATATATGTGTTGTCAAATTCAATCACTTATTTAGTGACATTTTCATTTTAAGCTCTCCCTATTTTCAGTATCTAAAAGAGAATTCTAAGAAAAAAAAATTAGCTTAATCAGTCAACATTTATGAAAAGAAGAAAAAACATACTTTGTATAGTTTATTTGAAAGCTGAGCAGGAAATGCCATGGTAAATTTAGGCAATTGTTATGTTCAACAAAATGCATTTTTCACTTATAGGATAAGGCTGGCTCACCAACTGAATATTCGTGGTAAATGTCATTAATTCTTTTTTAATTATATAAAGATGGTTTGATGTCTTTAAGCAACTGCCTGCAATGTGGGAGACTTGGGTTCAATCCCTGGGTTGGGAAGATCCCCTGGAGAAGGAAAGGGCATCCCACTCCAGTACTCTTGCCTGGAAAATTCCATGGATGGAGGAGCCTGGCAGGCTACAGTCCATTGGGCCGCAAAGAGTCGGACACAACTGAATGACTTCACTTGATGTCTTTTATTGAGAGAGTCAGAATAAAAATTGGAACACTTACTTATAAGCACTTTAGTTTAAAACAATGGAGCACTGCAGTGATAGGGAGCAGTATAACTAATCATTTTATATTAATATGTATTTCAAGCAATTTTAGTGAGAAGCTATGGCCTTCTGATTGCATCCTCTTTTATTTTTCTTGACACATTAGTATTTAACATTTTTCTCTCTTTTTTTTTTTAGATGCATGAATTTTTTTTAATTTAATTTTATTTTTAAACTTTACAAATTGTATTAGTTTTGCCAAATATCAAAATGAATCCGCCACAGGTATACATGTGTTCCCCATCCTGAACCCTCCTCCTTCCTCCCTCCCCATACCATCCCTCTGGGTCGTCCCAGTGCCCTAGCCCCAAGCATCCAGTATTGTGCATCGAACCTGGACTGGCAACTCGTTTCATACATGATATTATACATGTTTCAATGCCATTCTCCCAAATCTTCCCACCCTCTCCCTCTGCAACAGAGTCCATAAGACTGTTCTATACATCAGTGTCTCTTTTGCTGTCTCATACACAGGGTTATTTTTACCATCTTTCTAAATTCCATATATATGCGTTAGTATACTATATTGGTGTTTTTCTTTTTGGCTTACTTCACTCTGTATAATAGGCTCCAGTTTCATCCACCTCATTAGAACTGATTCAAATGTATTCTTTTTAATGGCTGAGTAATACTCCATTGTGTATATGTACCACAGCTTTCTTATCCATTCATCTGCTGATGGACATCTAGGTTGCTTCCATGTCCTGGCTATTATAAACAGTGCTGTGATGAACACTGGGGTACACGTGTCTCTTTCCCTTCTGGTTTCCTCAGTGTGTATGCCCAGCAGTGGGATTGCTGGATCATAAGGCAGTTCTATTTCCAGTTTTAGAGTAACATTTCTAAGACAGAGCCTCTATGATGTATCTGAGTGGGTAATGAGGGTTGATGTCACATAGTTTCAAACAACTATTTGCTTTTGGAAGCAGTAAAATCCTGGAAGAAGAGATTACCTGACCTCATAGAATATTCTTCTTTTCTCCTATTAAGCAATTTGTAAAAGTGAGTCAAAAATATCATATGTATATATAGAATATAGAAGGAAAGGAATATTCTATTTTAATTCTAGCTATCTCTATCTCTAATATAGGCTAAAATAATTTATTTTTTATTTTGCATGTCATAATTTATCTTATAGTTTAATAAACAGGTAATAATATTTATTTTAAAACATTAATGATTTTTATAACAATACTTTATTCCTTGTAACCTGAAGAAATTTATTAAATTGCATTAGACCTTAATAAGAATCTGTTCTCTTTGCTTCTATTGCAAATGTAACTGAAGATTCCTTTAAAATAAAGTTTAACTTTTAACACCATTAAAATTACTGTGGCACAGCTCACCATGTGAGAACTGGTTGCATGTCAGGGTCAACACAAAATAGAGTGGGAGATAGAGCATCAGTCGTTTGCCAAAACTAATGATTAAAGACTAAGACCTTGTTTTTATTTTTTTAATTAATTTATTTTAATTGGAGGCTAATTACTTTACAATATTGTGATGGTTTTGGCCATACATCTACATGGATCAGACAAGGGTATACATGTGTCCCCCCATTCTGAACCCCCTTCCGACCTCCTTCCTCACCCCATCCCCCTGGGTTATCCCAGAGCACTGGCTTTGAGTGATCTGCTTCATGCATTGAACTTGCACTGGTCATCTATTTTACATATGGTAATATACATGTTTCAATGTTATTCTCTCAAATCATCCCACCCATGCCTTCTCCCACATAGTCCAAAAGTCTGTTCTTTACATCTGTATTTCTTTTGCTGTCTTGCATATAGGGTCACCATTACTGTCTTTCTAAGTTTCATATATATTTCTTAATACACTGTATTGGTGTTTCTCTTTCTGATTTACTTCTCTCTCTGTAACAGATTCCAGTTTCATGTATTTCATTAGAACTGATTCAGATGTGTTCTTTTTTTTTATAGCTGAGTAAATGTCCATTGTGTGGATGTACCACTCTTCCTTATCCATTCATGTGCCAGTGGACCTCTAGGTCGCTTCCCTGTCCTAGAAGCTACAACATGGTTCAGGCTAGTTCAGGCTACAAAATAGGGTGACTCCACAACAGTAAACAGTGCTGCAATGAACATCGGGGTATGCGTGTCTCTTTCAATTCTGGTTCCCTTGGTGTGTATGCTCAGGAGTGGGATTGCTGGGTTGTATGGCAGTTCTATTTCCAGTTTTTTAAGGAATCTCCACATTGTTCTCCATAGTGTCTGTACTAGTTTGCATTCCCACCATCAGTGTAAGAGGGTTCCCTTTTCTCTGCACCCTCTCCAGCATTTATTGTTTTTAGACTTTTTGATGGCAGCCATTCTGACCTGTGTGAGACTGTGGTTTTGATTTGCATTTCTCTGGTAGTGAGTGATGTTGAGGATCTTTTCATGTGTTAGCCATCTACGTGTCTTCTTTGGAGAAATGTCTGTTTAGTTCTTTGCCCCATTATTTTCCTGGTATTGAGCTGCATGAGCTGCTTATATATTTTGGAAGTTAATTCTTTGTCAGTTGTTTCATTTGTTATTGTTTTTTCTCATTCTGAAGGCTACATTTTCACCTTTCCTTCATTGTGCAAAAGTGTTTAAGTTTAATTAGGTCTCATTTGTTTATTTTTGCTTTTATTTACATCACTCTTGGAGGCGTGTCATAGAGGATCTTGCTGTGCTTTATGTCAGAGTGTGTTCTGCCAATCTTTTCCTCCAAGAGTTGTATAGTTTCTGGTCCTATATTTAGATCTTTATCCATTTTGAATTTATTTTTGTGTATGGTGTTAGAAAGTGTTCTAGTTTCATTCTTTACAAGTGGTTAACCAGTTTTCCCAGCACTACTTGTTAAAGAGATTGCCTTTTCTATATTGTATATTTTTGTTTCCTTTGTCAAAGATAAGGTGTCCTTAGGTGCATGAATTCATCTCTGGACTTTCTATTTTGTTCCTTTGACCTGTATTCCTGTCTTTGTGCCAGTACCATACTGTCTTGATGGCTGTAGCTTTGTAGTATAGTCTGAGTTCAAACAGGTTGATTCCTCCAGTTACATTCTTCTTTCTCAAGATTGCTTTGGCTATTCAAGTTTTTTGGGGGTTTCCATACAGATTGTGAAATTACTTGTTCTAGTTCTGTGAAAAATTCTGTTGGTAACTTGATAGGGATTGCATTGAATCTACAGATTGCTTTGGGTAGTATACTCATTTTCTCTATATTGATTCTTCCAATCCATGAACATGGTATATTTCTCCATCTATTTTTGTCACCTTTGATTTCTTTCATCAGTGTTTTATAGTTTTTTATATATAGGTCTTTTGTTTCTTTAGGTAAATTTATTCCTAAGTATTTTATTCTTTTTGTTGCAATGGTATATGGGATTGTTTCTTTAATTTCTCTTTCTGTTTTTTTCATTGTTAGTGTTTAGGAATGCAAGGGATTCTGTGTATTAATTTTATATCCCAAAACTTTACTATATTCATTGATTAGCTCTAGTGATTTTCTGGTGGTGTCCTTAGGGTTTTCTATGTAGAGAATCATGTCATCTGCAAACAATGAAAGTTTTACTTCTTTTCTAATATGGATTCCTTTTATTTCCTTTTCTTCTCTGATTGCTATGGCTAGGACTCCCAAAATTATGTTGACTAGTAGTGATGAGAGTGGGCACCCTTGTCTTGCTCCTGATTTTAGAGGAAGTGCTTCCAATTTTCTGCCATTAAGGATAGTGCTTGCTGTGGGTTTGTCATATATTGCTTTTATTATGTTGAGGTATGTTCCCTCTATGCCTGCTTTCTGGAGTTTTGATCATAAATGGGTCTCAAATTTTGTCAAAGGCTTACTCTGCATCTATTGAAATAATCATATGGTTTTTATCTTTCAATTTGTGAATATTGTGTATTATATTGTTTTATTTGTGAATATTGAAGAATCTTTGAATTCCTGGGATAAAGCCCTCTTGGTTATGATGTATGATCTTTTTAATATATTGTTGGATTCTGTTTGCAAGAATTTTGTTGAAGATTTTTGCATCTATTTTCAGCAGTGATATTGGCCTGTGGTATTCTTTTTTGTGGCATCTTTGTCTGGTTTTGGTATTAGGGTGACTTTGGGAGCTTAGCTTCCTCAGCAATTTTCTGGAAGATTTGAGTAGAATAGGTGTTAGCTATTCTCTTAATTTTTGTTAGAATTCACCTGAAGTCATTTGTTCCTGGGCTTTTGTTTGTTGGAAGATTTTTTATTACAGTTTTGATTTCTGTGCTTGTGATGGGTAAGACCTTGTATAAAACAGTCTTTTGGACTCTGTGGGAGAGGGAGCAGGGGGATGATTTGGGAGAATGGCATTAAAACATGTATAATATCATATAAGAAATGAATCACCAGTCCAGGTTTGATGCAGGATACAGGAAGCTTAGGGATGGTGCACTGGGATGACCCAGAGGGATGGTATGGGGAGGGAGGTGGGAGGGGGGTTCAGGATGGGAAACACGTGTACACCTGTGGCGGATGCATGTTGATGTCTGGCAAAACCAATACAATATTGTAAAGTAAATAAATAAATAAAAGACAAAAGACTGATGAAGAAACGTAGTTCAGGCTACAAAATGGGGTGACTCCATAGCTTTTGGCAAAGCTGAACATTCACGCCCCCCCCCCCCAAATGGAGCATCTGTGAATGGATTTAACAGGGTTCTGAAATGCATTATAAAGCAATCTTGCTGCTAAGGACATTTTGTGGTCTGATCTTCTGCAAAGTATTATCTTACACCAATATTAAAGATCAAAATGCATTGTTACTTTCCATCCAGTTGGATGGCTTAAAATCTTTTTGTCCTTCAGTGGCTAGATTTTAATGGCACTTTCCATGTAATTTAGAAACTCTCTTTGTGTTTTCAATTACCCTCAAAGTCCAATTTTTTAAAAGGGTTTTTTAAAGCTATTTGCTTCCTAAAACATCCTTAGGTTAAGATGACTGGAAGTTGATAATATATATTTCATCTAATAGATGGCCAAGAATAGAATAAATATTAGTAAATAGACTTCCTAACACCTTTGGACAACACTTGAAGAGTTTAGTCAACAGGCATGCCCACTGGTTAGGTTCTACCCTCTGGTCTTTGTCTCCACTTGTTCCCCTATATAATTGGGTAATCTCTACTCATGGGACTAGAGATCAGTATGCAAATGAGAGTAGAACTGCAAGGACAGATTTTGCCATAAACTTTGAAGCTGAGTAGACATTTTTTTTTATGGTTTGAGGCCAAGGAGTGGGGTTTAGAGAGAGATGAAGCAACGTGTAGGTAGAGCTGAAGCAAATTTTTTGCTAAACTGAAGCAGCAACTAGAAATTTACATTAACTTGGGGAACGTTTCCTCTGTAAAATTCCTATGCTCACTGAATTTAGGGTATACTTAAGTTGTTACTAATGGGTGATACTATATTGAATAGATAAATAAGGTTTCATTCACCATATTCTTTACTATCAGAGCTCTATCCCTCTTCCCAGGTTTATTTTCTGTGATTCCTATTGAAGTGAAGTGAAGTGTAAGTCGCTCAGTCGTCTCCAAATCTTTGAGCCCAGGGGCTATATAGTCCATTTAATTCTCCCGGCCAGAATACTGGAGTAGGTATCCTTTCCCTTCTCTGGGGATACTTCCCAAGCCAGAGATAGAACTCAGGTCTCCTGCATCGCAGGTGGATTCTTTAGCAGTTGAGCCACAAGGGAAGCCCAAGAATACTAGAGGGGGTAGCCTATTCTTTCTCCAGCTGATCTTCCCGACCTAGGAATCCAACAGGGTTCTCCTGCATTGCAGGCAGTTTCTTTACCAACTGAGTTATTACTGTTTTTATATTTCTTGAATTAAGATATGTGGCTTTTTTTGCCAACCTCAAGATTTTCTTTTACCTCGAAATTGTGCATGTAGCAAGAGAAATATCCCCTTTGTATTTTTTAAACCAGGAGAATTTGAACACATCAGGAAGTCTCTACATTTCTTTTTCAAAATAATATTATTTCTTCATGGTATTTTATTTCATGTAGGAAGAGAATCTCAAGATCAGAAAAGAAATAGCACATAGTTTTGAATGAACATGGACTTTATGGAGTATCAGTCTTTCTGTTTCCTCCTGAGAATTTGCCAGGCATTTACTTATAGTTGTTTATTAAGCACTAATGAAATATGTAAGTAGACATATTGGGTTGGCCAAAAACTTTGGGTTTTTCTGTAACATCTTATGGGAAAAGGCAATAGCCATATCATTATAGTCTTTATTGTTATGGCCCTTATACTTCTGGAGGAAAATTAATGCATACATGTGATAGTTATACATATGTATATGAACATATACATGCATATATATATGCTGAATATTCTCTTATTCCTAAAAGCTAATGGTTAGAAGAAAAATAGTTTCTATGAAATTATATTCTTTGTGATAGGGTGTGAGCATGAATGTTAAGGATGAACATGTTGGAAATAATTATTAAGAAATTCTTAAATTTTAAACTCATTTGCTTATTTTTTTTTCTGATTGTTTTGTAATTAATATTGTAATACAACTGGTACTAAAATTGTTAAAATATCTCTGGTACTTCTGGTAATTCAGAGAAATACTGAAAAACACATATGGTAATAAAAATTAATTATAATTTTAAAAACTTATACTTTTTTGTGGTTTCAGGCCTTTGTCTATCTTCCTTTCCTTGAAAGGAAAGGAAAGGCCATTCCTTTCCAAGCAGGAAAGCCATTGCTAGATAACAGACAACAGAGTTGGGAGTGTAAAATTAACTCAACTTACAGCATTGCATGATTTTTGTTTTAAGTTTTGACCACAACCCATGGCATGTGGGATTGTAGCTCCCTGACCAGGGATTGAACCTATGTCCCCTACATTGAAGGCAGAGTCTTAACCACTAGATCACTGGGGAAGTCCCAATTTATTTTATTAGAAAAAATGTGTTGTATCAACAGTTACAATATTACATGTTTTTAGTTGTTTTATAATTTAGAGTAAGGTTGGGATTACTCAAGGAATTAGAAAAGTCAACAAAAAGACAATGAGCTGAAAAAGTCATGACTAATTTGAGATTTGACATCACAACATATTAAAAACTGGATCAGTGAGCTTCTTTTTTTTTTTTTTCCATCATCTGGGTGCCTTTTTTATTTTATTTTATTTTATTTTTTAAACTTTACATAATTGTATTAGTTTTAAAGAGTTTAGAAAACATATATTTTTAAGTAATCAAAAAGATAAAATGCTATATAATAACATTTTTGTATTGGTAATATAATTTTACTTTAACATATTTAATGCCTTACTTCATGGTAAATAGATGGGGAAACAGTGGAAAGTGTAAGACTTTATTTTTTGGGGGTCCAAAATCACTGCAGATGGTGACTACAGCCATGAAATTAAAAGACGCTTATTCCTTGGAAGAAAAGTTATGACCAACCTAGATACCATATTCAAAAGCAGAGACATACTTTGCCAACAAAGGTCCGTCTAGTTAAGGCTATGGTTTTTCCTGTGGTCATGTATGGATGTGAGAGTTGGACTGTGAAGAAACCTGAGTGCTGAAGAATTGATGCTTTTGAACTGTGGTGTTGGAGAAGACTCTTGAGAGTCCCTTGGACTGCAAGGAGATCCAAGCAGTCCATTCTGAAGGAGATCAGCCCTGGGATTTCTTTGGAAGGAATGGATGCTAAAGCTGAAACTCCAATATTTTGGCCACGTCATGCAAAGAGTTGACTCACTGGAAAAGTCTCTGATGCTGGGAGGCATTGGGGGCAGGAGGAGTAGGGGACGACAGAGGATGAGATGGCTGGATGGCATCACTGACTCGATGGATGTGAGTCTGAGTGAACTCCGGGAGTTGGTGATGGACAGGGAGGCCTGGCGTGCTGTGATTCATGGGGTCACAAAGAGTCGGACACGACTGAGCGACTGAACTGAACTGAACTGAATCTACATTTGAATTTTGTGGTAATTTGTTGTAAATCATTTGAAACCTTCAATATAATACATACCTACAGAGAACAAATTAAAGATTTAAAGATATAAAGAAAATTAAATCACACCAAACATATCAATATATCAAGGTAAATATAAAAGGTATACTTTCATTAGAAATAAATTGATGAGAAACTAAATTGTTGAAGCTAAAATTATATTGCTTCATGAGAGATAGTATTAATGTATTCTAACAGAGTTCTTCTGAACTCACAAAAAGATGAAAAATTATGAGTTTTAAAGTTGTTTTGTTTTTAACTAATGTTTTCCAATTTTATAATATCTACACTTTTTCTGCTATGAAAAATGAGCAAATTAGCAACATACTTTTGCTTTACTTCGATCTCCCCACTTTTCTGCCAAATTTTGTTATTCATATTTTTCATTTTACATTTTAAATGTTTATAATTATGGTATACATTAAGGATGTTCATAAATATTTCTGGTTCTCTGCTTTCTAAGCATATGGTATAAGTGTACTTTCTATCACTATCTTAGTCTGTTAGGGCTGCCATAACAAAATAACTTAAACCAATGGTTTAAACAGAAGAAATATGTTTTCTCACAATTCTGGAGAATAGAAGTTTTGGATCAGGGTGACAGTCTTTTTGGGTTCTGTCAGAGCACTTTTTCTGGCTTGCACACATCTCCCCTCTGACTATGTCTTTACATAGCCGTTCCTTGATATTGCACTGGTGAGAGACAGATACTCTTTTTTCTTCTTCTGGTAAAGCCACCAGCCCTAACCCTCATGACCTCATTTAGTCTTAATCTCTAAAAGCTCCAGCTCCAAACACATCACATTAGGAGTTAGGATTTCAACATATGAATTTAGTTATTGCTGTTTATTGTTGTGTAGTCACTAAATCATGTCTGACTCTTCTGAGACTCTATGCACTGTAGCCCACTATGCTCCTCTGTCCATGGGATTTCCCAGACAAGTATACTGGAGTGGGTGGGTTGCCATTTCCTTCCCCAGGGGATCTTCCTGATCCAGGGATTAAACCTATGTCTCCTGCATTGGCAGGTGGAGTCTTTACTGCTGAGCCACCAGGAAAGCCCATATGAATTTGGAGGGGTACATAATTCAGTCTGTAGAAATCGCCATTCAAAATTAAGGGAGGCTATTACATCTTTAGCTGAAAATATGTGAGTGGAAATTTCAAACAAACAAACAAACAAAACTGTATAATTTGCCAGATTTCACTTTCACTGTTAGAGTGAGGGTTGAAGTTTCCTTTGAGGTGAAGCCTTTCCTCAGTCTGGTTATCTGAGGGACTACCATTGATGGAGCCCCACTTCCAACCTGTGTCTGTTATGGTATATGGTAGAATTCAAGATATTTGTTGTGCTAAGCCACTGAGACACTGAGGTGTGTATTATTGCCTTATTACTTAGCTCATTTGAATGCATATTATGAAGTATACAATTTAACCTATACCTGCCATTCCCTTAACTTTTCATTTTAAAACTTCATTTATTTAATTTTCATCATCAATTGTTCAGTCACTACCAGTTCAGTTCAGTTGCTCAGTCATATCTGACACTGGGACCCCATGAACGGCAGCATACCAGGCTTCCCTGGCCATCGCCAATTCCTGGAGCTTGCTCAAACTCATGTCCATTGAGTCGGTGATGCCATCCAACCATCTCATCCTCTGTCATCCCCATATCTTCCTACCTGCAATCTTTCCCAGTATCAACATCTTTTCCAATGAGTCAATTCTTTGCATCAGGTGGCCAAAGTATTGGAGTTTCAGCTTTACCATCAGTCCTTCCAATGACTATTCAGGACTGATTTCCTTTAGGATTGACTGGTTTGATCTCCTTGCAGTCCAAGGGACTTTGAAGAGTCTTCCTTAACACCATGGATCAAAAGCATCAATTCTTTGGCACGCAGCTTTCTTTATAGTACAACTTGCACATTCATACATGACTACTGGAAAAAACAGTTTTGACCAGATGGACCTTTGTCGGTAAAGTAATGTCTTTGCTTTTTAATATGCTCTCTAGGTTGGTCATAGCTTTTCTTCCAAGTGTTAGGCAGTTAGAATAGGGAAAAGAGTCCAAAATGGCGGTGGCTAAAAGACAAGGAAGGGAAAAGTCAGCGAAAATAAAACAAAGGAAGGTCCGAGGACTGGAGTGAGGACTTCAGGTAGAACAGCACTCCTGCCTAAGCCCAATTTACATAGGGCAGGCCCAGGGGGAAGAAAAAAACATATAAAAAGAGGACCCAAAGGGCTCTCTCTCTCTCCTGCTCTCTCTCCCATGCACTGGGGTGCTCTTCTCTTCACGTCTTTGCCTCGACATGCCCTCACGCCTGCTATTATCTAAATAAAATAGAGTTGTAACACTGAGCTGTAACATTGATTTTTCTAAGAGCTATAACACGGTCCGTTCAAGACCTGAGAGCTATAACACAGTCTGTCTAAGACCTGAGAGCTGTGACACGCTGAGGGGGGGCTTTAATGTCCGTCACTCCAATCTTTGTTGTGACGAGACAGAACCAATAAGCATACACTCGCGTGTCAAAAGGAACAAGTGTATTTTAATTTCATGGCTGCAGCCACCATCTGCAGTGATTTTGGAGCCCAAGAAATTTAAGTTGCTCCCCATTTCCATTGTTTCCCCATTTATTTGCCATGAAGTAATGGGACTGGATGCCATGATCTTCGTTTTTTGAATGTTGAGTTTTAAGCCCGCTTTTCCACTCTCCTCTTTCACTTTCATCAAGAGACTCTTTAGTTCTTCTTCACTTTCTGCCATAAGGGTGGTGTCATCTGCATATCTGAAGCTATTGATATTTCTCCTGGCTATCTTGATTCCAGCTTGTACTTCTTCCAGCCCAGTATTTCTCATGATGTACTCTGCATAGAAGTTAAATAAGCAGGGTGACAGCATACAGCTTTGATGTACTCCTTTCCCATTTTGGAACCAGTCTGTTGTTCCATACCATTTTTTAATTGTTGCCTTTTGACCTACATACAGATTTCTCAGGAGGCAGGTAAGGCCATCTGATATTCTCATCTTTTAAAGAATTTTCAAGTTTGCTGTGATCCACACAGTCAAGGCTTTGGTGTAGTCAATGAAGCAGAAGTAGATGCTTTTCTGAAATTCTCTTGCTTTTCTATGATCAAAAGGTATGTTGGCAAATTGAATTCTGGTTCCTCTGCCTTTTCTAAATCCAGCTTGAACATCTGGAAGTTCTCAGTTCATGTACTATTGAATCCTAGCTTGGAGAATTTTGAGCATTACTTTGCTAGTGTATGAAATGCATGCAGTTGTGTGGTAGTTTGAACATTCTTTGGCATTGCCTTTACTTAGGATTGGCATGAAAACTGACCTTTAGTCACTTAAATTTATTTAATTTATGATCAAATCATATTGTTTAAAAAATGTATTCAATGTAATCTTTCTTAGACATAGCTATTTTAAAAATAAATATAGTAAATATAGTCATTAGGTTCATTTTATTTTTCTAAACTCTAAAAGTATCTTGAGTCTTTTTCATATTTGGGCTTTGCTGTAGAGAAGTCTGAGAACAGTCTGATGTTTTGCCTTTATATTATAAGTATTTATACTTATATGTATGTATTTTGAAAAAAAATTAATTGTGTACCTTTCAGCTACTCTACACCACCATGTGATGAGTTTCCCTGGTTTCTCAGACAGTAAAGAATCTGCCTGCAGATTCTTGGATCTTGGATCCAAGATCCTTGGTTCAAGAAGATGCCTTGGAAATGGGAATGGCAATACACTCCAGTATTCTTGCCTGGAGAATTCCATGGACAGAGGAGCCTGACTGGCTACAGTCTATGATATCGCTAAGATATTCTCTCATAGCTCAGTTGATAAAGAATACGCCTGCAGTGCAGGAGACCCTGCTTCAATACTGGGTGGGGAAGATCCACTGTAGAATGGATAGGCTACCTACTTCAGTATTCTTAGGCTTCTTTTGTGGCTCAGCTGGTAAAGAATCTGCCTGCAATGCGGAAAACCTGGGTTGGATCCATGGATTGGGAAGATTCCTTGGAGAATGGAAAGGCTACCCATTCCAGTATTCTGGCCTAGAGAATTCCATGGATTGTATAGTCCATGGGGTTACAAAGAGTCGGACATGACTGAGCAGGAGTCGGACATGACTGAGCAGCTCTCACTTTCAAGAGCTGAGTAGGACTGAGTGACTAACACTTTCACTTTTTTTTTCAAAGCACCTTGTATGCCATACTCTATACATCATATATTCTATAATCTTATGGCAATATTTCACTCATAGTCATTGTCATGCACTATTTCATTGGATTGCTATAGCATAACTTATGTTGTTTACTGCAGGTATATATTTCAGTTGTTCTCAATTTGAACTGTTGACTAGAACAAAGTAAATAGCATTCCTTTACACTATCCAGATGTAGAAATGCATACATTTCTTTGAGTTTTATACCTAGGAGTGAAATTGCTGAGTTAAAGGATATGTATTTAGCTGACATTACTAACTCAAACTACCACACAATTGCACTCATCTCAGATGCTAATAAAGTGATGCTTAAAATTCTCCAAGCCAGGCTTCAGCAATATGTGAACCGTGAACTTCCAGATGTTCAAGCTGGTTTTAGAAAAAGCAGAGGAACCAGAGATCAAGTTGCCAACATCTGCTGGATCATGGAAAAAGCAAGAGAGTTCCAGAAAAACATCTGTTTCTGCTTTATTGACTCTGCCAAAGCCTTTGACTGTGTGGATCACAATAAACTATAGAAACTTCTTCAAGAGAGGGGAATACCAGAACACCTAACCTGCCTTTTGAGAAACCTGTATGCAGGTCAGGAAGCAACAGTTAGAACTGGACATGAAACAACAGACTGGCTCCAAATAGGAAAAGGAGTACGTCAAAGCTGTGTATTGTCACCCTGCTTATTTAACTTATATGCAGAGGACATCATGAGAAATGCTGGGCTGGATGAAGCACAAGCTGGAATCAAGATTGCTGGGAGAAATATCAACAACCTCAGATATGCAGGTGACACCACCCTTATGGCAGAAAGTGAAGAACTAAAAAGCCTCTTGATGAAAGTGAAAGAAGAGAGTGAAAAAGTTGGCTTAAAGCTCTACATTCAGAAAACAAAGATCATGTCATCTGGTCCCATCACTTCATGGCAAATAGATGGGGATACAGTGGAAACAGTGGTTGACTTTATTTTTCTGGGCTCCAAAATCACTGTAGATGGTGATTGCAGCCGTGAAATTAAAAGACACTTACTCCTTGGAAATAAAGTTATGACCAACCTAGCTGCTACTGCTACTGCTGCTAAGTCACTTCAGTTGTGTCCAACTCTGTGGGACTCCATAGAAGGTAGCCCACCAGGCTCCCCCGTCCCTGGGATTCTCCAGGCAAGAACACTGGAGTGGGTTGCCATTTCCTTCTCCAATGTAAGAAAGTGAAAAGCAAAAGTGAAGTTGCCCAGTTGTGTCCGACCCTTAGCACCCCGTGGACTGCAGCTCACTAGGCTCCTCCATCCATGGGATTTTCCAGGCAAGAGTTCTGGAGTAGGTTGCCATTGCCTTCTCTGATGATCAACCTAGAGAACATATTAAAAAGTAGAGACATTACTTTGTCAACAAAGGCCAGTCTAGTCAAAGCTCTGGTTTTTTCAGTGGCCATGTATGGATGTTAAAGTTGAACTATAAAGAAAGCTGAGCGCTGAAGAATTGATGCTTTTGAACTGTGGTGCTGGAGAAGACTCTTGAGAGTCCCTTGGACTGCAAGGAGATCCAACCAGTCCAGTCTAAAGGAGATCAGTCCTGGGTGTTCATTGGGAGGACTGATGTTGAAGCTGAAACTCCAATACTTTGGCCACCTGATGCAAACAGCTGACTCATTTGACAAGACCCTGATGCTGGGAAAGATTGAGGGCAGGAGAAGAAGGGGAAGACAGAGGATGAGATGGTTGGATAGCATCACCAACTAACACAATGGACATGGGTTTGGGTGGACTGTGGGAGTTGATAATGGACAAGGAGGCCAGGTGTGCTGTGGTTCATAGGGTTGCAAAGAGTCGGACACAACTGAGTGACTGAACTGACCAAACATTACTAAATAATGACAATTTGCTTGCCAAAATATAATAATTGATGGCACCACCAACTCTATGGACATGAGATTGAGCAAGCTCCAGGAGTTGGTTATGGACAGGGCACAAAGAGTCAGACATAACTAAGAGACTGAACTGTTTGAACTGCAAGCATCACCAGTGTGGCATGAGAGTCACCTTACTCTAGATTCCCATCAGTGTTCCTCGTTTTCAGACTTTTAAAATTTAGCCACTACAGTGAATAGGTATTGATATGTCATGATTTAACTGGAATTTCTCAGATGAGTAATGATATTGAGTACTATTTTTAACTTTGTCAGTATGCTTTTTATGACTAAAACTCATATTTGTTATAGAATAGTTTTATATTCTACAGAATTAATGTTCAGTAAATAATATGAAAGGTAAAAAGGAACCCACAGGTGAATTGCTGTGTTTCCATTGTTTTGAGGAAGAAATGAAACCTACTAGCATATGACTGGAGAAGGCAACAGCACCCCACTCCAGTACTCTTGCCTGGAAAATCCCGTGGGTGGAGGAGCCTGGTAGGGTGCAGTCCATGGGGTCGCAAAGAGTCTGACACGACTGAGTGACTTCACTTTCACTTTTCACTTTCATGCATTGGAGAAGGAAATGGCAAGCCACTCCAGTGTTCTTGCCTGGAGAATCCCAGGGACGGGGAAGCCTGGTGGGCTGCCGTCTATGCGGCCGCACAGAGTCGGACACGACTGAAGCGACTTAGCAGCAGCAGCAGCAATATATGACTGCCATTTGTATATTTAGGTAGAACTGAGGAAATTGTTAGTAGCCAGAAAACTAAGGTGTTTTTCAACTTCAAAGGCAAATAGTTTTAAAATGAAAGATTATAAGCACTATCAATATATTACTTTGGTTTATTAAGTGTTATTCAACTCTAAGTATATTCAAGTCTTATACTGGAATCCTAGGGCTTAGTAGACGAATAAGAGATGCTCCCTGTCTTCAAGGAGATTGCAACCTCTATAAATATTAGGTGATACATTTAAAAATGTGAAGAATGGCAGCATATAAACTGTTCAAAAGAGAGACAGTGTTACATATTACATGTTGGGACTTAGAGGAATCATGCCTTGGAGGGAAATGTGAATCTATATAATTGAAAATGAGTAGAAGATAATTCTCAGTAGTAGTAAGAGCAGAGAAGTTGCAGAGGTGGAGGTTTCAGAGGAAGTAAAGTGAGTCAATAGCCTAGATGAGCAATTTATGGAGGGGATAGTACAAAATATAGAGAGGGGTTAATTATTAGAGTATGGATGATCATTAATGCCAATGTTAAGGGGTCTAAATATATTTTTTGGCTGTTGGATTCCATCAGAGAATTTACCATTGTAGGGGTAGGATGGGGAAAGATAATAAGAACAGTCACATTTTAGGAAGTTTAACTTGGCAATTATGTCCTAGAGAAACAACTGGAGGAAAAAGGTAGAGGGAGGAAAATATAACCAGGAAGTGAGTTTATCAACTATCTCTCAATGAAAAAAGAGGGGGAGGGGGAAAGCTACTAGAAACTTATGTTAAACCAATGAGTTATTCTTCATTAAAATCTGGATAAATGGTAAGATTTAGAGGAAAAGTAGGAATCGCATCAGGCTTCCCTGGTGGCTCAGTAGTAAAGAATCTACCTGCCAATGCAGGAGGCATGGATTCAATCCCTGGGTTGGGAAGATCCCCTGGAGAAGGGAATGGTAACAGACTCCAATATTCTTGCCTGGAATATTTCATGGACAGAGGAGCCTGTTGGTCTACAGTCCATGGGGTTGCAAAAGTGTCAAACACAACTTAGTGAGTAAAGAATAACAACTAAGAAATCACAACATGAGTACTGTACTCTTATAAGCTAGTATGGAAGCTTTCAATGTATATATATTTCTTGCAGAAAATTTCTTTTGTGACAATTTGAGTTACCCAAGCAAATATCACTACTAACTTTTATTTTTCATTAGATGTATAATATGATACTTTTCCTTATCCTAAGAATAAGACATATTTTCTCACATAATTCATCTAACAACATGCTTTAAGAAAAAGTATAACTGCCTAAAAATGTTTTTCCCTGAAGGACCAGCACCATATGTTCATAAACAATTAAACCTGAAAATATTTTCTATTTTTTTTTCTCAGTGGTTTATTTGTTGATTTTTTTGAAGCCTAAAATAGATTGCAATTACTAAAAGAAAATGGTTTTGAAAAATACCAATAGAAGTTGTCTGGCATATTGGCTTTTGCTTCATCATGAGCAAGTGCCAGATTAATAGTGGAAAATACATTAAATCCTTCAGATATATTTGGGAATTGACACTATGATCCCAGAAATGGTAGTAGAGGGTTTTAAAGAGATGCCCAATGTTTTCTCTGTAATTAAAATTTTGATTGTAGGTTTATATGTCACATTGATTTCTTATGGATCAACTCTTTCTGGAAGACATTTTTATTATGATAACAAACCAACACATTTTTTATAGTTCAACTCTTTTAGAAAATATTAGATTTCTTTTAAAGCAATCATTCAACAAATCACAAAGTTTTCCCACCCATTTACTATACTTAATGCCTTGAAATTTTTCTTTTCTCTCTGACCTTTATAAGAACACAAATTTAAAGCATTAAATAGTGAATGTCAGAGTGCTTTCCTGGAGGCATAAAGAGCTCACTCATAGTGTGGTTATTACACAACTCACATACCTTTATATAATTTCTGCTCTAGGAAATAAAAGGTTAAACACACTTTTTATAATCCAAAGCCAAACAGTGAAAAATGGAAGGGCTTGTTTTTCAACCTCTTTTTATTATCTGTAATGTTTAAGAAATGTTAAGTGAATAAAACATTTAAATAGAAAATTGTACTCAAAAGATTGTGATGGACTGTCATCTTATGTTCCAGAAGTACTGAAGCAAATTTGGAATGCATCCTCACAGGTTAGGATCTTCCCAATGGAATTGCAATTACAGGGCAACATTTTAATATTCAGGATTAATAGGAAATTTTAGATGGTCAAATTCAATATTGACAAATAGAATCTTTAATGTTAGGCAAATAGAATGTATATCTTTTATACATATATTGCATTCATTTCAATATTCAGATTCTGTCTTCTATTTGTGGGCTACCTGAATTCTTTCTTCCAACATTCATAGTTTTCAATTTTAAATAATTATCTTCAGAGTAAAATATTTAGAATTTTTTATACTAAACTTTTGTAAGCTTTTTTTTTTTTTTGCTTTCTTTCATCTCCTGGGAAAAACTCCCTTTAAAAGCAGCAGTTTTTAAAGACAAAATAATGTTCACAGTGACTCAATAGTTCTGTTGTTTGGAGACTTTAGCAATGGTTTTAAGAATTTGGGATATCAGCTTGGAAAGTAAGTTTTCTACATCGCTTGTGAAGAGTATGCAGAATCAAGTGTAAATCAATAATGAAATTAAACAAGATCTGAGTTATTGATGGTTTCTCTGGGCTATCCAAGACTTTAAAGGACATAGAGTGGCTGGTTTGTTGGAGTCAGGGACATTCAAATAGCATGATCTAAAGTGTTAAACAAAAAAGCAGCAGGTCAGTCAAAGCAACAGAAACCATTATTGTTCCAGATTCGTATGTTATAATATGTAACTTCTTGATATTAATGTTGCTGTGATGCATCATAGTGCTTTACTGCTTATGAAGGGTAGATTTAGTTATGAATACACAGAAAATGCATGCTAAATTTGAAAACAAAATAATTCTAGATACTTCATCATTAATTTTTTTTTCAGATTATTTATTTGTGTTTATTGTTGGCTGCTCTGGGCCTTCAATGCTGCACACTTTTCTCTAGTTGCAGTGAGTGGGGTCTATTCTGTAGTTGTGGTGCGTAGGCTTCTTATTGCCGTGGCTTTCCTTGCTGCAGAATATGGCTCTGAGGCATTCATGCTTCTGCAATTGTGACTCCTGGGCTCTAGAGTACAGGCTCAGTAGCTGTAATATGTGGGTTTATTGCTCCGTGGAATGTGGAATCTTCCTGAACTAGGGATCGAACCCATGTCTCCTGCATTGACAGGCAGATTGTTTATCACTGAGCCATCAGGGAAGCCCTTGTCATTAATTTTAAAATTAATTCCACATTAACATATTTCAAAGTGTTGTTGACACTCAGAGTTGTGTCAGTTGACACACGAGTTGACATTTTTGACACGAGAGCCTACTCTCTGTGAGCCCATGGACTGCAGTATGCCAGTCTTCCCTATCCTTCACTATCTACTGGACTTTGCTCAAACCCATCCAACCATCTCATCCTCTCTTGTCCCCTTCTCCTCCTGCCTTCAATCTTTCCCAGCATCAGGGTCTTTTCCAGTGAGATGGCTCTACATATCAGGGGGTCAAACTATTGGAGCTACAGCTTCAGCATCAGTCCTTCCAATGAATATTCAGGGTCGATTTCCTTTAGGATTGACTTGCTTGATCTCCTTGCAGTCCAAGGAGCTCTCAGGAGTCTTCTCCAACACCACAGTTTGAAAGCATCTGTTCTATAGCACTTAGCCTTCCCTATGGCCCAACTCTCTCATCCATACATGACTGCAGGAAAAACCATAGTTTTGACTAGATGGACCTCTGTTGGCAAAGTAATGCCTCTGCTTATTAATATGATGCCTAGGTTTGTCATAGCTTTTCTTTCCAGAAGCAAATGTCTTTTAATTTCATGGCTGCAGTCACTGTCCACAGTGTTTTTGGAGCCCAAGAAAACATACTTCAAATACTAAAATTAATTTCACCTGTTTACTTTTACCTTTGTAATTTATATATTGTTAGAAAATTTTCCATTGTGTGATTCACATTGTCAGTCAAATGTGACCCTATGGTCTTCAAGAATCATTTTCATTTTCTATAAAAATTTGTGATTCCTAAGTTGATCAAGAATCTTCATCTGATCTCTCTAGCAATGAACTTAACTTCAGAGGGTTCAGAAGACTGATTTATGGAGATCACATTCTCCTTGTATAAATAAGTCACATCTATCTTTCCTTTGAGAAGGGTCTGCTTAAGTTATTTTTAGGAGTCTTCATGTCAACATTTTAACATTTAGATGGAATCATATGTTGTGTTTGAGGTTTTTCAAATTATTTTGGAACTAAATTAATTTACAAAGAACCTCGAGAATTGTATAGTTTTAAATTTTTAAATTTCAGTGTAGTTGTAGCTTTCTCTTTAAGGAAATAATTATTTCCATAATAAAAGTTTTATATATTGATACTCTCAAGCATCATCCTAGTTGTTTGTGAGATTTTATAAACCAAACAATTTGGTTACTCTTCTAGGCCTTCTGAAAATGTGCCATAATCACAATCTGTGTGTTTTATCTGAAAATTTTGTAAATACTACTGCATAATATTAAATAGATTTCATATGTTATCCATTTAGAAGATATAAATATGGCTTTAAATCTTCTAAAAACTCCTTTATGTTAGTGATTTGTGTTATCAGTTGGACTAGGTGGGTAGAAGAAAACATGAAAAAAATACAAACAACTCTCGTAAAACAATCTTCAGCTGTGTGAGTCTGTGGTCTTAAGTCAAATTTATAAAAGTTAAATATAATTTTACAAACAGTAATTCATTTTCATATTTGGTTTTTATGCCTACAAACTATTGTGAAATGCAAGAAAAGATCCAGCCAACAAAGTGTTGATTTTGATTTTATCTTTTTTCTATAGTCAGTTTCAGGTTTTGTAGTAGTTCAGGGTTTATACATTTTCTTCTTATTTTGTAATTATTGAACACACTTTTGCATGTGTAATGCTCTCCATTAATTGATTTTACCAATTTTAGTGAACTGGACATGAATAGTTAATTTATAAAATACTAAATACAAATAAAATGTATTTAATATCTCCCACCTATCACATAATTATCATATGATTTGAGAATTATGTAACAATTTTTATATTATTGTAGGAGATCAAAATCGTAGAAGTATATGTGTATTATTTTCATGTATTTTGAAATTTTTGACCCCTAAGTTTCTTTATTTTTGATACAGTGGCCAAATGAAATGATAGTAATGAATATTTGAATGTCATTGTATATGAGTAATCACATGAATATATGATAAACTGCTCACTTTAAATATTAAAATCTTCACCCAAAATCACCCTCACAAAATTTATGTTTTATTCTAGTAAACACTTTAGAAGAAAGAGAATTGTGGAATATCTGCTATTTTTTCAATGGTGTTTTAATTTTTTAGGTAAGAAAATAAAATTATACTTGGATAAATATAGAATGTGAACACAACTTTTGGTATTTCAATAGTTAAAGTTTTAGATTTTTTAATACACAAAGTTTATTTAAGGATACTATATACACTCGGTCCTTTCCCCATCTTTAGCTTCTGAGATACATGTACATATTATGTGGATGTAAAATTAATACACTTCACATTTCTATAGCAACTACTTTTATTCAAAAATTTCAAAGTTTACAATGATTAACATTTTCAAATAGGCCATATATCAGATAAATATGGTAAGTCTATAGGTTACTTTGATATTTTTGATAAAATAGAAAATAAGCAGTTTGTGTATAGTTAAATGAAAGCAAGATTGTTTATCAAGTGAAACCTGTGGCTGTATGGTTTACTACATAATCCTGCATATGAATACAAAGATTGTATATGATGCATACACCCATACAGACGTTTGTGCAAGCATGAATGTGCACGTTTGTCTATCATTTACTAAAGGAAAACACGACTTAGTGACTCAACAACAAAGGAAAGCACATAGTGGATTAAATTGTTACTTAGAAGAGTAATATAAACTAGATATTGAAACATTTTAACTATTTTAATTAAGGAATTAATAAGAAGGGAGGGCATTCTTAAAAATGATGATCATCTATTGTAATAATTATTTAGCCAAACTACAGACGCTGTTTCAAAAAAAATGTGATACCTTTTTTCTAAGACAAGTTTTTTTCTCTAGGAAAAACCTAATGTATATTTGTTTGCATTGGCACCCAGGCATGGCACCAGGCATGACTTAGTGAAATTCAGACATGCCTATGAAATGTAAGCATGCTTTATTTACTAATAGGCGGTAGTAATTAGAATCCAGTTAGATCATATTTGCTAAGAGAAAATAAGTTTTCCTTTTAATATTTTTTATTAGGGGTGGTATTTACTTACATAGGTTATGCACAGATATATATATATGCTACTTAAGTAACATTAAATTTTGTAAGATAGAGCATGCATATATACATGATAAAAATCTATTATGAATTATAATTTTAAATCTAAAATTGACTTCAAGTTTTAAGTCTGGGTTTAATGATATATAAAGTTTTGCTCTAATACTAATTTAAAGATTGTTTTTAAATATCACATGAATTTAGCAAGCATGTTCAGATGTTATTTTTACTTTTTTTTTTTTTTTGAGATTAAAGTATTTCTCTTTCTTGAATGTCAGGAGCAAGTTAGAGGTTGTACATACTGGGTCTGTATGTTGGCTTGTGCAATAAATAGATCAAAATTGAATTCGGCTAGTTGATGGCAGTGATATGAATTTCTGATTAGACAGGGTCTATAGAGGTGTAGATGGGAAGGAAAAAGAGGCCTGGAAGTTATCGAAATGTCAGCCTAAAATTGAAAAGAGTTAAAAATTAAAGATGTTCTTGTTTCATTTTGAAAGGTAATTATTCTCTATATGTTATCATACTCGTGTGGAATTATTTTATTAGTTCTTGTGTTCACAAATCCAAAAATAAGATTGTAGAAAAGCAGAAAACATATATTATGAAACAATAACTAAATGTTTATAACATTTATGTATGATATATCTATGATATTATAAAATACTAAAACAACACATTTTAGAACTAAAGATGAGCAGAAAAAAGCTAATTACCAAAAAAAAAGAGTGAAATGTTTGTGCAGATATAATCTTATATCTCATATGCTTTTTGTTTTGTGATACTAACTTGCTTTTAGAGTACTTTAAACCAACACATACACACACACACACACACACAGAAATACATATATATATATGTATATGTGTGTACATATGTGTGTATATATATATAGGGCTTTCCTGGTGGCTCAGACTGTAAACAATCTGCCTGCAATTCAGGAGACCTGGGTTCAAACCTTGGGTTGGGAAGATTCTGTGGAGAAGGGAATGACTACCCAGTGCAGTATTCTTGCCTGGAAAATGCCATGGACAGAGGAGCCTGATGGGCTACTATCCATGGGGTTGCAGAGAGTCAGACACAACTGAGCCACTAATGCACACACAACGGCAATACTGGTTCCTTTCAAAGCAAAAATTTTAAATAACTTTTTAATTTTAGAATAGTTTCAGACATAGAAAAATTGCATAGATTGTACACATCAATTAATGAGTAAACATTAGTGCATATTAATAACTAAAGTCCATTCTTTATTCATATTTCCTTAGATTTCACCTAATGTTGATTTTCTCTTCTAAGATTCCATTTAAGATGCCACAATATATTTAATTGTCATGTCTCATTGGGCTTCTTTTGGTTTTAACAATTTCTCAGATGTTTGTTTTTTCTGAGTATCTTGACAGTCCTGAGAGCTATTGATCAGATATTTTGTAGAATGTACCTCTATTGTCATTGTCTTAAGTTTTTCTCATGATGAGACTGGGGGTATGGGTATTGGGTAGAAAAGAGGTAAGGTGCCTATTATAGCTTATTAAGGGTATATACAGTTGACCTTTGAGCACCGTGAAGATTAGGACTGCTGACCCTCCCAGCAATCACAAATCTACACATACTTAGGGTCGTCCTGCAACCACTCTTCGTCTTTACAGTAGTTCTGCATCTGGGAACTCAACCACCATGGATTATGCAGTACTGTGGTATTTACTACTGAAAAATATTCTCATGTAAGTGGACCAGAGCAGCTCACATCCATTGCTAGTCAAAGGTTAGTGATATGATCAACATAACTTATCACTGTTCATGCTGATCTTGATCACCTGGCTGAGGTAGTGTTTGTCAGGTTTCTCTATCGTAGCCTTACACTTTCCCCCCTTTCCATACTGTGTTCGTTGAAAGTCTCTATGCCAAGCTCACTTAAGACGTAACAATTCTACTCCATTTTTTTTTTTACTTCTTTTTCTTTTTTTTTAATTTAATTTTATTTTTTAACTTTACAATATTGTATTGGTTTTGCCATATATCAACATGAATCCACCACAGGTATACAAGGGTGGAATACATTAAACTATTTAGAAATCCTTTACCTGGGAGTTTTGTCTCTTCTTCCTCTTTTATTAATTTATTAAGGCATTCATTTGTATTAGTATGGACTCATGAATACTTAATTTATATATTGAGTTATATTTTAAGACTATTTTGTTGTTCAAATTTCTCCAACTTTGACCACAGTTAGCTCTTTCAATAGCTTCTGTGCTCTTGTGATATTGTGATTATTGTGTGTGTGTGTGTACATTTGCACATGTGTGCTTGAGCAGTTCCTTACATTATGGGATTAATAGTTTCTCCAGGAACATCTTATATTACCTCAACAGTGGTATAATCAGCCATTTCTTCAAGCAGTCCTGGTTCCTTCTATGGGAGAAGAGTATTAAAAACCAAAATCTGGGTACTGAGCATGTTTGTTGCCTCTGGAGTGTTGTTGCCTCTAGGCCTCTTCAGCTGACCCTGCAAGGAAATATATGTGTGCATACAAGTCTGTATGTGTATGCTGCTGCTACTGCTAAGTTGCTTCAGTCATGTCCGACTCTGTGCAACCCCATAGACGGCAGCCCACCAGGCTCTCCCGTCCCTGGGATTCTCCAGGCAAGAACACTGGAGTGGGTTGCCATTTCCTTCTCCAATGCATGAAAGTGAAAAGTGAAAGTGAAGTCGCTCAGTTGTGTCCGACTCTTAGTGACCCCATGGACTGCAGCCCACCAGGTTCCTCCATCCATGGGATTTTCCAGGCAAGAGTCCTGGAGTGGGGTGCCATTGCCTTCTCTGCTGTATGTGTATACACATCTATTATGTATACATATATATATATATTTTTTCACTGTATGTATATTGTCCTAAACATTAGTGCATACTGATGTCTTCAACATATTACTACAAGGGTCATTCTAGATGTCTTACCTTGCTTGTATGTAACTGTTCCCTTGAACAGTGAGAACTTGGCTCCCACAAACTACCATTAATTTATATAATTGTTCAATTCTAGTATATAGGTATAACTGTTAACTCATACCATCATGGAAAACATCAAGAACCAGAGTACAGTATGCTTTCAGGAGAAAGGGAATGAAAGAGGCAAGAAAAGTAGGAGAAAAGCTCTATAAGAACCTAGTCTCAGTTGCCTTCCCTGGTGACTCAGTGGTAAAGAATCTGCCTGTCAATGCAGGATACATGGGTTCGATCCCTGATCTAGGAAGATTGCACATGCCTCGGAGAAATTAAGCTTGTACCAATGCTATTGAGCCAGTGCTCTAGGATCTGGAAGCCACAACTACTGAAACTATTGTGCTGCTACTACTGAAGCCTGCACACTCTAGAGCCTGTTCTCCACAACAAGTCAAGCCAACACAGTGAGAAGCCCACACACCACAACTATAGAGTGGCCCTCACTGGCCACAACTAGAGAAAAGCCTATGCAGCAACAAAGACCCAGCACAGCCAAAAAGAAATATATATATATATATATATATTTTTTTTTTTTAAAGAACTTAGTCTCAGCTGGAGACAAGGTTCAGAATGATCCCCTGGAAAAACTATTAAAGCCCAGATAACACCAGAATGTTGGTTCCCTTTGAGGTCAAAGAACCAGTATTTGGTACCATCAGTGCACTGATGGACTTCTCAGGGAGGAAGCATGAAGCTTCTTCTATTCGGCAGAGGGCAGTGTTTTACGAGAAGGGAGCAAAGGTGGGTTTTTAGCTGCTAAAATATAGCGGGTTTGAGCACTGGGTATCTCAGCTGGTAAAGAATTCCTGGGTGGAGCCAGTAGTATCCTCTACACCAGCTTACCTGGCAGACTTCATTAATTGTTCTGGACAAGATTTCCCAAGGTTTATTCAGTTCAGTTCAGTCGCTCAGTCGTGTCCGACTCTTTGCAACCCAATGAATCGCAGCACGCCAGGCCTCCCTGTCCATCACCAACTCCCGGAGTTCACTCAGACTCATGTCCATTGACTCAGTGATGCCATCCAGCCATCTCAGCCTCTGTCGTCCCCTTCTCCTCCTGCCCCCAATCTCTCCCAGCATCAGAGTCTTTTCCAATGAGTCAACTCTTCGCATGAGGTGGCCAAAGTACTGGAGTTTCAGCTTTAGCATCATTCCTTCCAAAGAAATCCCAGGGCTGGTCTCCTTCAGAATGGACTGGTTGGATCTCCTTGCAGTCCAAGGGACTCTCAAGAGTCTTCTCCAACACCACAGTTCAAAAGCATCAATTCTTCGGCACTCAGCCCTCTTCACAGTCCAACTCTCACATCCATACATGACCACAGGAAAAACCATAGCCTTGACTAGATGGACCTTTGTTGGCAAAGTAATGTCTCTGCTTTTGAATATGCTGTCTAGGTTGGTCATAACTTTCCTTCCAAGGAGTAAGTGTCTTTTAATTTCATGGCTGCAGTCACCATCTGCAGTGATTTTGGAGCCCAAAAAAATAAAGTCTGACACTGTTTCCACTGTTTCCCCATCTATTTCCCATGAAGTGATGGGACCGGATGCCATGATCTTCATTTTCTGAATGTTGAGCTTTAAGCCAACTTTTTCACTCTCCACTTTCACTTCCATCAAGAGGCTTTTTAGTTCCTCTTCACATTCTGCCATAAGGGTGGTGTCATCTGCATATCTGAGGTTATTGATATTTCTCCCGGCAATCTTGATTCCAGCTTGTGTTTCTTCCAGTCCAGCATTTCTCATGATGTTACTTGGGCTCAAAATCCTCAATAAATGCAATAGGCCCTGACAAATCGTTTGTGATCAGTAAGTATACTAAAGTATACTTTAAGTATACTTAGTATACTTTAAGTAAGTATACTAAAGACTATTCCTGTCTCAAGTTAGGACAGTAGAAAGTGGTAAAAGTTAAAATGCTTCTATAATTCTATTTTAAAATGGAAATATAAGAGACTATATTAAGTTGAACTGGTTAAAAGAGTCACATTACATAGTTGGGTTGTGTATCTAACTACATGATATTCATTTATCATTCTGTTTAAAATGTAAATGTAACTTTCTTTTAAAAGATACCTACACAAGGAGTAACAACTAAAATAAAAAAATCAAATTTATCTCTATTCTATGATCAAAGTTGAATATATCTCAACCTTTTGGTTTTAGATAGACAAGATAATTTCCTGTAAGAAAAGGTGTGATACAAAACACTGTCTATTTTTCTCATGTTTCTGACTCATTTATTATCTAATTTTCATTGTTTTATCGATATGTTAAATAGAGTTTAAATCTCCAGCTTTTGCATTCTTTTAATGAGGTCACAAAGAAAGAGCACTATGTACTATTCTTCTTGTAACTGTTGAACTTGATTAGGTAAACCTTGTATTTCTTGGATAATACACAGATGCAATATAAATAACCAAAACTCACATAGTCCATACAAATTAAACAGTGTTTTCTGCCACGCTATGAAGCAGTTGCTTTTAAAACCATTGGAAGGATAATTTTTGACATTAAAAAATGTTGGTAGCTTTATAGTTTTTACAAAGCAGGAGTGCTCAGTCATGTCCAATTTTTTGTGAACCCCATGAGCTGCAGCCCACCAGGCTTCTCTTCCATGGAATATTCCAAGCAAGAATATTCCTGGAGTGGGTTGCCATTTCCTACTCCAGGAGATTTTCCTGACCCAGGGATCGAACCTGCATCTCCTGCATTGGCAGGTGGATTTTTTACCACTCACCTACTCGGGAAGCCCTTTATAGTTTTTATAGTACTGAAGGGTATAGTTGAGAGAATTCATCTTTTTTTAGAACACGATTGGACTTCTTCAAAACATCTTATAAATTCCCTTTTGGATTTAATACTCCCATTACTCTTCATATTGAAAGTTATCTTCCCTCCACTCTCCCCCAAATAAAATTAAGCATAAGACAAAGATTTATTTCTTCTAAAGAATAAATAATCTTAAATTGACCATATACATTTGACTTATTTTTACTTTGCTGTGTATAACTATGTACAGGATAATAATAATAAGCAAAGCTAAAAACATGAATTGTATCTCTTGCTATTTAAGCCCTTTGCCCTGTGGTTTTGCAGTTTCTTCTAATAAAGACTTTTTTTTTTTTCCAGAGCTATTATGTTGGGCTTAGCTGAGGGAGGCTAATAGGCAAGAGCTGAGCAAAGCCTCCATACATTTTATGAAGTTGACTTGCCTTCTTTCATTTCTGTTAACATTATGAGAATTTTCAGTAATCAAATTCATTTAACTAAGATGCCATTTATAAATTTCAGAATTAGATAAAACTCGATCAACTATATACTGCTTACAAATGAACACATACATAAAAAAATACAATGAAAAATAAAATTCTAAAGTTCTTTTAAATTAGAATAGAAAAGGTGAACTTTCAAGGAGGAGAGAGTGGGGTCTACAAAATCATGGGTAATATTCTATGTCTTAATATGGAATTTTTCACATGGAGTAAATTTTTTCTTGTGTAGGATGTTTTCATAAAACAGCATAATACTTTTTTGAAAGTTAGTTTTTCTCAATTACTTTGAAAAAATTGCCATTGCTCATAGTGAATCATGGTAGAGCTAGGAATCAAACTTCCATATGTCTCAGTTCAGTTCAGTCACTCATTCGTGTCTGACTCTTTGACACCCAGTGAAGCTCAGCATGCCAGACTTCCCTGTCCATCACCAATTCCCGAAGTTAACCCAAACTCATGTTCATCGAGTCAGTGATTCCATCTACCCATCTCATCCTCTGTCGTCCCCTTCTCCTCCTGCCTTCAATCTTTCCCAACATCAGGGTCTTTTCAAATGAGTCAGTTCTTCGCATGAGGTGGTCAAAATACAGGAGCTTCAGTTTCAACATCAGTCCTTCCAATGAACACCGAAGACCGATTTCCCTTAGGATGGACTGGTTGGATCTCCTTGCAGTCCAAGGGACTCTCTAGAGTCTTCTAAACACCACAGTTCAAAACCATCAATTCTGTGCTCAGCCCTCTTTATAGTCCAACTCTCATATCCAAACACGACCACTGGAAAAACCATAGCCTTGACTAGACGGACCTTTATTGACAAAGTAATGTCTCTGCTTTTTAATATGCTGTCTAGGTTGGTCATAACTTTCCTCCCAAAGAGTAAGTGTCTTTTAATTCCATGGCTTCAATCAGCATCTGCAGTGATTTGGGAGCACCAAAAACTAAAGTCAGCCACTGTTTACCCACTATTTGCCATGAAGTGATGGGACTGGATGTCGTGATCTCAGTTTTCTGAATGTTGGGCTTTAAGCCAACTTTATCACTCTCCTCTTTCACTTTCATCAAGAGGCTCTTTAGTTCTTCTTCACTTTCTGCCATAAAGGTGGTATCACCTACATATCTGAGGTTATTGATATTTCTCCTGGCAATCTTGATTCCAGCTTGTGCCTCTTCCAGCCCAGCATTTCTCATGATGTACTCTGCATATGAGTTAAATAAGCAGGGTGGCAATATACAGCATTGACATACTCCTTTTCCCATTTGGAACCAGTCTGTTGTTCCATGTCCAGTTCTAACTGTTGCTTCCTGACCTGCATATATGTTTCTCAAGAGGCAGGTCAGAAGGTCTGGTATTCCCATCTCTTTCAGAATTTTCCATAGTGTGTTGTGATCCACACAGTCAAAGGCTTTGGCAGAGTCAATAAAGCAGAAATAAATGTTTTTTTTGGAACTCTCCTGCTTTTTCAATGATCCAGAGAATGTTAACAATTTGATCTCTAGTTCCTCTGCCTTTTCTAAAACCAGCATGAACATCTGGAAGTTCACGGTTCACGTATTACTGAAGCCTGGCTTGGACAATTTTGAGCATTACTTTACTAGCATGTGAGATGAGTGCAATTGTGCAGTAGTTGAAGCATTCTTTGGCATTGCCTTTCTTTGGGATTGGACTGAAAACTGACCTTTTCCAGTCTTATGGCCACTGAGTTTTCCAAATTTCCTGGCATATTGAGTGCAGCACTTTCACAGCATCATCTTTCAGGATTTAAAATAGCTCAACTGGCATTCCATCACCTCCACTAGCTTTGTTCGTAGTGATGCTTTCTAAAGCCCACTTGATTTCACATTCCAGGATGTCTGGCTCTAGGTGAGTAATCACACCATTGTGATTATCTGGGTTGTGAAGATCCTTTTTGTACAGTTCTTCTATGTATTCTTGCCATCTCTTCTTAATATCTTCTGCTTCTGTAAGGTCCATACCATTTCTGTCCTTTATTGAGCCCATCTTTGCATGAAATGTTCCCTTGGTTTCTCTAATTTTCTTGAAGAGATCTCTAATCTTTCCCATTCTATTGTTTTCTTGTATTTCTTTGCATTGATTGCTGAGGAAGGCTTTCTTATCTCTCTTGCTATTCTTTGGAACTCTGCATTCAAATGGATATATCTTTCCGTTTCTCCTCTGCTTTTCACTTCTCTTCTTTTCACAGCTATTTGTAAAGTCTCCTCAGATAGCCATTTTGCTTTTTTTGCAGTTCTTTTTCTTGGGGATGGTCTTGATCCCTGTCTCATGTACAGTGTCATAAACCTCCATCCATAATTTATCAGGCACTCTGTCTATCAGATCTAGTCCCTTAAGTTTATTTCTTACTTCCACTGTGGAATCATAAGGGATTTGATTTAGGTCATACCTGAATGGTCTAGTGGTTTCCCCCACTTTCTTCAACTTGAGTCTGAATATGGCAATAAGGAGTTCATGATCTGAGCCACAGTCAGCTCCCGGTCTTGTTTTTGCTGAATGTATAGAGCTTCTCCATCCTTGGCTGCAAAGAATCTAATCAATCTGATTTCGGTGTTGACCATCTGATGATGTCCATGTGGAGAGTCTTCTCTTGTGTTGTTGGAAAAGGGTGTTTGCTATGACCAGTGAATTCCCTTGGCAAAACTCTATTAGCCTTTTCCCTGCTTCATTCTGTACTCCAAGGCCAAATTTGCCTGTTACTCCAGGTATTTGTTGACTTCCTACTTTTGCATTCCAGTCCGCTATGATGAAAATGACATCTTTTTTGCCTATTCATCAGAATTTATTGTGGTTAATTATTATTATTATTTGAAGTTTAAAATCTTTAAGGGCATATTCAATGTTTAGGCCTACAGCACTGAACGCAATGACTAGAAATTAATAGACACTAAATAAATGCATTTGAATTGAATTACAAAGGACAGCAGATTGGATAGAGAATTTGGGTACAATCCAAACCCAAACTCAGGTTGCTGAAATTATAAAGAATTGGCCTGCAATGTAGGAGACCTGAGTTTGATCCCTGGATCAGGAACATCCCCTGGAGAAGGTAATGGCTGGCTACCCACTCCAGTATTCTTGCCTAGAAAATTCCAGGGACAGAGAAGCCTGGTGGACTACAGACCATGGGGTTGCAGAGAGCAGTACACGACTGCGTGACTAACACTTTTGTCTTTTCACACAAACTCAGATACATAAGCCACCCTTACTGACACGATTAACCATGACATTGTGAAAAGGGAGAGAGTGCAGAATAGTGTTATTGGTATATAGGGTCTTACTTCTGCAACAGAAATGTGGAATCTAATGATAAGAGTATCTTTTCATGTGTGCTCTGCTGTGCTTAGTCACTCAGTCATATCACGACTCTTTGCAACCTCATGGACTGTAGCCTCCAGGCTCCTCTGTCTACGGGGATTCTCCAGGCAAGAATACTGGAGTGGGTTGCCATGCCCTTCTCCAGGGGATCTTCCCAACACAGGGATCAAACCCAGTTCCCCCACATAGCAGGCAGATTCTTTACCTTCTGAGCCACCAGAGAAGCCCAAGAATACTGCAGTGGGTAGCCTATCACTTCTCCAGGGGATCTTCCCGACCCAGGAATCAAACCAAGGTCTTCTGCATTGCAGGCAGATTCTTTACTAGTTGAGCTATCTTTCCATAACAAGTGATAAGAAAATATTTGTGAGAAGGCAAAATAGAGTCAAGAAAAAGGCAGGATAGAGGCTGCATGTCCTATGGGTGCTCATTAAAAGTTATTACTTGCTTGACTGATCTGAAAAATGTTTCAGGGAATCTTGATCAAATTAGTTTCTAGTATAATTTGCTGATACTGGACTTTGCCAGTTCATATGTTAATACAGAACAAAATCCTATTGTTAATCTTATTCAGTAAATTTTGTTTCTGCATAGGGTAGATATACCCCTTTGAAATGGCCACACATTGCTGTCATGCCAATTAAAAGTCATTAGTGACTTTCTGGTTTTCAGCAGTGAGTAGTGACTAAATTCTATAATTCTTGATACATACCTCTTCTTTTGGCAATTTTGGACATTTATATTGTACTAGAAAGTCTGCATTACCTGTAGCTTTTAATATTTATTGTCTATGTAGCACTTACTTTTCATATCTTCTATGGAAATGGTTATATTTCATTTCTTATCCTCAGTGGCATATATTCTTTTTTAATCTTTTCCCCCTAAGTTAGAATTTCTAAGTGTTTATGAATGCTGTTTATTTTTTAATGAGGTCAACATTTATGTTTTTATTCTACTCTTTTCCCTTTTATTTCATTAATTTAAACTTTAATAACGCCATCCTGTTTTCTTCAGTTGTATTTTATGGCTCCTTTTCTAAGTTTAATACTTCAATCACTTTCATTCTTTCTGTTGTAGATATTCAAAGCAACTGAGTAAAATGTTATCCAGATACATTTTATTGTTACAGCATTTAGGTTTTGGCATTGAATAGTCTCTCTTTTGGAGAAGGCAATGGCACCCCACTCCAGGACTCTTGCCTGGAAAATCCCATGGATGGAGGAACCTGGTGGGCTGCAGTCCGTGGGGTCGCTAAGAGTCAGACACGACTGAGAGACTTCACTTTCACTTTTCACTTTCATGCATTGGAGAAGGAAATGGCAATCCACTCCAGTGTTCTTGCCTGGAGAATCCCAGGGATGGGGGAACCTGGTGGGCTGCCGTCTATGGGGTCGCACAGAGTCGGACACGACTGAAGCGACTTAGCAGCAGCAGCAGCAGCAGAAGCAGCAGTCTCTCTTTTGTGTTTATTCATTTTTACTTTGAAATTTTAAAGTTCCTTTCCCACTTTAACATGCAACTCATTTAAAAATTCTCTTTTAATTTTCAGATTTTATTTAGTTTTTATACTTCTCTTGCTTACTTTTAATTTTATTGGGAAACTATGGCTTATTTATCAATTAAGTAATTAATATAAAATATGTCAGTAAAAGATTAACATATAGATGTGTATATTTATCTGTCTACATATATAATATTCTTTAATCCTCACTTTAGGTAAAACCTATAAGAAAAAAATTTTTAAATACTGAGTTTTCATTGGAAATAAAGCAATGCTTATCAGCAACACATTCTCATAGTTGAACCACAATACTTTTTAAGACTATTAAAAGGAATGGCTGGTTTAGGTATATATTCCTGCACTTAAACAAACAGAAATGACCAACATTTTTCTGATGATCATTTTCTTTGCCTGCTGCTTATGCCCATTCTACAGAAACTAATATGTTTTTAGAAATTGTAAAAAAAAAAAAAAAAGGAAAATGACAAAATAAAACAATAGAGGCTTATATAGTGATTGTTCCTTAAAACAGCCAAAAATAAAAACTGAAAAAAAAAAAAGTTAAACTTCCAATAAGACAACAAATCTGAGGTAAGAAAAGAAAGATTCGAATGTTGCCCCATGAGAGATCCAACAGAATGGAATTTGTATCCCTATTTCCCAGGATTGTCTGTGGACTTGAACTTCTCCCTTAGCCTTCCTTCTTCCCCTTTGCTTCTATTCAGGTCGTTTTTTTTTCTTTTTTTTTAGAAAAATGTGCCATGATTATTACCTTCTCCATTTTTGATGCTACAACCTATTAAACTATCTCTAACTTGTTATCAAGATCTGAAATTCTCTATTCTAACTCTCATTAGTGGGCTATTTTTGCCACTAGTTTAAATAAAGGCAGTGTTACCAATTATCACAATTAATATTCTCTGCATCAGTATTTAAAAATTTTCTTCATGTGTATGACAATTTATCATGTGAAATATAATAATGGGCATTTTATGAAAACCGTGAAGTTTAGAAAAACTATAGTTTTAGAACTGAGTGAAAAAGGATCAGGACTATATACAAAAATAATTTGCTGATTATAAAACTTGCTTAAGTTGCAAGGGAGGAAAGTTAATTGCTTTCCCTGAAGGTTTTAAAAAATGATACATTTAAATATTTCCGGGATGTTTTATGTAGAGTCAAGCCTTAGAGGTAGGAAAATGAATGAAGACTTTCTAGGTCTATGATTTTATGAGATTAAAATATATTTTTATACTAGAATACTCCGTTTTCAGAGAAACTCATTATCTGCATTAAAATAATGAAGTCAGTTTTGTAAATTTGGCCTAAGAATTAATAAAGTTGATCTTGTTACATGCCTGGCACAGTAACTGTCACATAATACAGACTCAGTGAATGTTGTCTATCATTACCTCTTTTCAAAAATATATATTAAATACAACTCAGAAAATAATTTTAATTTATATCTAAACAATGATAGGCACTGCATTTTTTTTTAATCCTTTTCCTCCCACTGACGTATGGTAGGTACCATAAAATTAGAAATACTCAACAAAATTTTGGTCAAGCAAGGGAGTTAATATAGTAAATTCTTTTTATGCATTCTTCTCTGTGTTCCCTCATGGAAATTTCTAATTTTCATTTCTATGCTAATGACTATTGTTGTTAAGTCACTCAGTCGTGTCACACTCTTTGCAACCCCTTGAACAACAGCATGCCAGCTTTTCCTATTCTTCACTTTCTCCCTGAATTTGCTCAAACTCATGTCCACAGAGTTAGTGATGCCATCCAATCATCTCAACCTCTGTCATCCCCTTTCTGTCCTGCCTTCAATCTTTCCCAGCATCAGGATCTTTTCCAATAAGTCAGCTCCTCACATCATGGGGCCAAAGTATTAGAGCTTCAGCTTCAGAATCAGTCCTCCCAATGAATATTCAAGGTTGATCTCCTTTAGGATTGACTGGTTTGATCTCCTTGCTGTCCAAGGGACTCTTAAAAAGTCTTCTTCAGCACCACAGTTTGAAAGCATCAATTTTTTGGTGCTCAACCTTTTTTTGGCCCAACTCATATTTGTACATGACTAATGAACACTGACATTTTCCAGTCCCGTGGCCACTGCTGAGTTTTCCAAATTTGCTGGCATATTGAGTGCAGCACTTTCACAGTATCATCTTTCAGGATTTGGAATAGCTCAACTGGAATTCCATCACCTCCACTAGCTTTGTTCATAGTGATGCTTTCTAAAGCCCACCTCCCAGAATATTGGAAATAAAAGCAAAAATAAACAAATGGGCCCTAATTAACCTTAAAAGCTTCTGCACATAAAAGGAAACTATTAGCAAAGTGAAAAGACAGCCTTCAGAATGGGAGAAAATAACAGCAAATGAAGCAACTGACAAACAACTAATCTCAAAAATATACAAGCAACTCCTACAGCTCAACTCCAGAAAAATAAATGACCCAATCAAAAAATGGGCCAAAGAACTAAATAGACATTTCTCCAAAGAAGACATACAGATGGCTAACAAACACATGAAAAGATGCTCAACATCACTCATTATCAGAGAAATGCAAATCAAAACCACTATGAGGTACCAATTCACACCATTCGGAATGGCTGTGATCCAAAAGTCTACAGGCAATAAATGCTGGAGAGGGTGTGGAGAAAAAGGAACACTCTTACACTGTTGGTGGGAATGCAAACTAGTACAGCCACTATGGAGAACAGTGTGGAGATTCCTTAAAAAACTGGAAATAGAACTGCCTTATGATCCAGCAATCCCACTGCTGGGCATACACACTGAGGAAACCAGAAGGGAAAGAGACACGTGTACTCCAATGTTCATCGCAGCACTGTTTATAATAGCCAGGACATGGAAGCAACCTAGATGTCCATCAGCAGATGAATGGATAAGAAAGCAGTGGTACATATACACAATGGAGTATTACTCAGCCATTAAAAAGAATACATTTGAATCAGTTCTAATGAGGTGGATGAACCTGAAGCCTATTATACAGAGTGAAGTAAGCCAGAGGGAAAAACACCATTACAGTATACTAACGCATATATATGGAATTTAGAAAGATGGTAACAATAACCCTGTGTACGAGACAGCAAAAGAGACACTGATGTATAGATCAGTCTTATGGACTCTGTGGGAGAGGGAGAGGGTGGGAAGATTTGGGAGAATGGCATTGAAACATGTAAAATATCATGTATGAAACGAGATGCCAGTCCAGGTTCGATGCACGATACTGGATGCTTGGGGCTAGAGCACTGGGATGACCCAGAGGCATGCATGGTATGGGGAGGGAGGAGGGAGGAGGGTTCAGGATGGAGAACACATGTATACCTGTGGCGGATTCATTTTGATATTTGGCAAAACTAATACAAGCATGTAAAGTTTAAAAAAATAAATAAATAAAGCCCACTTGACTTCACATTCCAGGATGTCTGGCTCTAGGTCAGTGATCACACCTTCGTGATTTCTGGGTTGTGAAGATCTTTTTTGTACAGTTCTTCTGTGTATTCTTGCCACCTCTTCTTAATATCTCCTGCTTCTGTTAGGTCCATACCATTTCTGTCCTTTATTGAGCTCATCTTTGCATGAAATGTTCCTTTGGTATCTTTCATTTTCTTGAAGAGATCCCTAGTCTTTCTCATTCTGTTGTTTTCCTCTATTTCTTTGCATTGATCGCTGAAGAAGGCTTTCTTATCTCTCCTTGCTATTCTTTGGAACTCTGCATTCAGATGTTTATATCTTTCCTTTGCTCCTTTGCTTTTCACTTCTCTTCTTTTCACAGCTATTTGTAAGGCCTCGCCAGACAGCCATTTTGCTTTTTTGCATTTCTTTTCTATGGGAATGGTCTTGATCCCTGGAAAGTTATGACCAACCTAGATAGCATATTCAAAAGCAGAGACATTACTTTGCCAACAAAGGTTCGTCTAGTCAAGGCTATGGATTTTCCTGTGGTCATGTATGGATGTGAGAGTTGGACTGTGAAGAAGGCTGAGCACAGAAGAATTGATGCTTTTGAACTGTGGTGTTGGAAAAGACTCTTGAGAGTCCCTTGGACTGCAAGGAGATCCAACCAGTCCATTCTGAAGGGGATCAGCCCTGGGATTTCTTTGGAAGGAATGATGCTAAAGCTGAAACTCCAGTACTTTGGCCACGTCATGCAAAGAGTTGACTCATTGGAAAAGACTCTGATGTTGCGAGGGATTAGGGGCAGGAGAAGGGGACGACAGAGGCTGAGATGGCTGGATGGCATCACTGACTCAATGGATGTGAGTCTGAGTGAACTCTGGGAGTTGGTGATGGACAGGGAGGCCTGGTGTGCTGCAATTCATGGGGTCGCAAAGAGTCGGACACAACTGAGCCACTGATCTGGTCTGATCAGATTGGAAAAACCATAGCTTTGACTATACAGACTTTTGTCAGTAAGTGATGTCTCTGCTTTTTAATACATTGTCTATGTTTGTTATTGCTTTTCTTCTAAGGAGTAAGCGTCTTTTAATTTAACAGATGCAGTCACTGTCTGCAGTGATTTTGGAGCCCAGGAAAATAAAGTCTGTCACTGTTTCCATTCTTTCCCCATCTATTTGCCATGAAGTGATGGAACTGGATGACATGATCTTAGTTTTTTGAATGTTGAGTTTTAAGTCAGTTTTTTCACTTTCCTCTTTCACCTTCATCAAGAGGCTCTTTAGTTCCTCTTTGCATTCTGCCATTAAGGTGGTATCATCTGCATTTCTGAGATTACTGATATTTCTCCTGGCAATCTTAATTCCATCTGTGCTTCATCCAGCCAAGCATTTTGCATGATGTATACTTCATAGAAGTTAAATAAGCAGGGTGACAATTTACAGCCTTTATGTAATTCTCTTTGTACCAGTTTGTTGTTCCATGTCCAGTTCTAACTGTTGCTTCTTGACTTGCATACAGTTTTCTCTGGAGACATGTAAAGTAGTGTGGTATTTATAATGACTATAAAGGATCATTTTTTTAATCCAACAATGGAAAAAATTAAATTACAATGTAAAAGTTGAAAAGAAACTTCTTTTTCCTATGGGAAATCATCAAAATTCATAATCTATATATTGAATTATAAACTTGCTTTATGATTTCTAAAGTAGGGCATGGAGTAGTTAAAAGACTCATCAAGTTCATTTAGTATGTTCTGAAAACTCTGAATAAAGAGTTGGTATCTCTACTTCCCAAGCCAACATTATATCCACTGTTATACAGTGAACACAGAATAAACATTGTTAAACAGGATATAACAGGTTAAAATATGGATCCTTTGATAGTAAGATCTGTGCCAGGATGATAAAATGTTGGTTTGGCAAATGCATGCACACACACACACACATATCACATATACATACACAAAATACATTTTGCATGCCTGTCCAAGAGTATGTATATGCCTATAGTCGATAAATGTGCATCACACACTTACACACATATTTGGACTAAATGTTCAGAAATGTAATGATAATACACAATAATCTGTAGTATTATTCAACAGCAAACATTTTGCTAAATAATATTCCAGAATGGTTACACTGAAAGGTAGATTGGCTCTTGATGATATACAAGGCTATTTTCCTACAATTTAAAATACGCAATATACAGTTTCTTGAACCACTAGACCATACAGGTATGACCTAAATCAAATCCTTTATGATTATACAGTGGAAGTGAGAAATAGATTTAAGGGTCTAGATCTGATAGATAGAGTGCCTGATGAACTATGGAATGAGGTTCGTGACATTGTACAGGAGACAGGGATCAAGATCATCCCCATGGAAAAGAAATGCAAAAAGCAAAATGGCTGTCTGGGGAGGCCTTACAAATAGCTGTGAAAAGAAGAGAAGCGAAAAGCAAAGGAGCAAAGGAAAGACATAAGCATCTGAATGCAGAGTTCCAAAGAATAGAAGAAGAGATAAGAAAGCCTTCTTCAGCAATCAATGCAAAGAAATAGAGGAAAACAACAGAATGGGAAAGACTAGAGATCTCTTCAAGAAAATCAGAGATGCCAAATGAACATTTCATGCAAAGACGGGCTCGATAAAGGACAGAAATGGTATGGACCTAACAGAAGCAGAAGATATTAAGAAGAGATGGCAAGAATACATAGAAGAACTGTACAAAAAAGACCTTCATGACCAGATAATCACAATGGTGTGATCACTGACCTAGAGCCAGACATTCTGGAATGTGAAGCCAAGTGGGCCTTAGAAAGCACCACTACGAGCAAAGCTAGTGGAGGTGATGGAATTCCAGTTGAGCTCTTTCAAATCCTGAAAGATGATGCTGTGAAAGTGCTGCACTCAATATGCCAGCAAATTTGGAAAACTCAGCAGTGGACACAGGACTGGAAAAGGTCAGTTTTCATTCCAATCCCAAAGAAAGGCAATGCCAAAGAATGCTCAAACTACTGCACAATTGCACTCACCTCACACGCTAGTAAAGTAATGCTCAAAATTCTCCAAGCCAGGCTTCAGCAATATGTGAACCGTGAATTTCCAGATGTTCAAGCTGGTTTTAGAAAAGGCAGAGGAACAAGAGACCAAATTGCCAACATCTGCTGGATCATGGAAAAAGCAAGAGAGTTCCAGAAAAACATCTATTTCTGCTTTATTGACTATGCCAAAGCCTTTGACTGTGTGGATCACAATAAACTGTGGAAAATTCTGAAAGAGATGGGAATACCAGACCACCTGACCTGCCTCTTGAGAAATCTGTATGCAGGTCAGGAAGCAACAGTTAGAACTGGACATGGAACAACAGACTGTTTCCGAATTGGAAAAGGAGTATGTCAAGGCTGTATATTGTCACCCTGCTTATTTAACTTATATGCAGAGTACATCATGAGAAACGCTGGGCTGGAAGAAACACAAGCTGGAATCAAGATTGCCGGGAGAAATATCAATAACCTCAGATATGCAGATGACACCACCCTTATGGCAGAAAGTGAAGAGGAACTAAAAAGCATCTTGATGGAAGTGAAAGTGGAGAGTGAAAAAGTTGGCTTAAAGTTCAACATTCAGAAAACGAAGATCATGGCGTCCAGTCCAACCACTTCATGGGAAATAGATGGGGAAACAGTGGAAACAGTGTCAGACTTTATTTTTTTGGACTCCAAAATCACTGCAGATGGTAACTGCAGCCATGGAATTAAAAGACACTTACTCCTTGGAAGGAAAGTTATGACCAACCTAGACAGCATATTCAAAGCAGAGACATTACTTTGCCAACAATTGTTTGTTTAGTCAAGGCTATGGTTTTTCCTGTGGTCATGTATGGATGTGAGAGTTGGACTGTGAAGGAGGCTGAGCACCGAAGAATTGATGCTTTTGAACTGTGGTGTTGGAGAAGACTCTTGAGAGTCCCTTGGACTGCAAGGAGATCCAACCCGTCCATTCTAAAGGAGATCAGCCCTGGGATTTCTTTGGAAGGAATGATGCTAAAGCTGAAACTCCAGTACTTTGGCCACGTCATGCGAAGAGTTGACTCATTGGAAAAGACTCTGATGCTGGGAGGGATTGGGGGCAGGAGGAGAAGGGACGACGGAGGATGAGATGGCTGGATGGCATCACTGACTCGATGGACATGTGTCTGAATGAACTCCCGGAGTTGGTGATGGACAGGGAGGCCTAGTGTGCTGCGATTCATGGGGTTGCAAAGAGTCGGACACGACTGAGCGACTGAACTGAACTGAACTGAAGTATGCTAGGACTCTTATCTATCATTATTTCAATTCTATTCTAGTAATCCATCACTCCATGTTAGATAGTAAGTCATAATGCCAATTAATAGCAGGTTACCCAACTGCAAAATTAATGCATATCATTTAAATTTGATTTTACTACTCACTGCATTGATTAAGATATAAAGTTGTAATTTGAGAAATCAGAGAAGAAGCAAACAGAACATAAAAGTTTTACTAGTATACCATAAGTTTTATTTTTTGAATTGGATGATTTGACTATATATATATATATATATATGCACATATTGACTTCCTAATTGAATTATATTTTAAAATAGATATACTTTTCCCATATATATTTTTTCACTGAAAACTTTCCATCCTAAGTGTATTATTTAATGAAAAATAATTCCCATTTGGTAAATGAACTGTCCAGTTATTACTATCAGATCTTGTTAAGTTAATGAATTATCTCCAAACAGCATGATTTTAGCCATTACACTGATTGAAATCCTATAAATGAAGTAGTTATTTTAATAAGCATATTCTTTTCTATACAATGAGAGTTGGGTAAAAAAAAGAAAATTGCTTTTAAACAACTCTTTAGAAAATCATCTGGCTATCCATTCTAATTGTGCTTGTCAAAATAGTGAAAGAAAATTTTACAAGATAATACTTTTCTCAAATTACAATAAATCAGATTGTTCACGCTAGTAGACAGTTGATAGGCTGAAGACAAGTGGAACAGAAATTTGAAAGAAACTTCAAGGAAAGAAGATGTACTAAGTATGATGGAAGAAAGGCTGAGCACAATGAAATGGTGATAAGGTGGTAGGTTCATTTTAAAGAACAGCATCTCAAGCAATTTCATACTCTACTAAAATTCTTTGACTTTTGAGAAGAGCTTCTGAGTTTTTAGTAAAAGGGAAACAAAGTACAGGTTATCCAACCCTCTTACTTTGATAGATATTGTCACAAGATGGCACTGACAGTTGGCATTTGGTCTGGCGGTAAGCATCACTTATTAAATACCCAGAGTGTGGCTCTGATGAGTGCTTAGATATCTCAGGAACAAAATAGGACAACTATGTTTAAAATTAAAATGACCTTTGTGTTTAAAAGTGTTACACACACACTGTAAATATGTAATGTACATCCACTTCAAAGGTAATAAGTAACATACATTTTTAAAAAGACGTTTGAGTGGTTTCTACTTTAAAAACCACTAACTTGTACATCAAATGCTAAGTTATGTTACAGTCCTGTTAAGATAATCTATCCTTTCCTTTACTATCACATCCCTCAATTTAGTTCTCATACCAAAAAAAGAAAAAAACACCTGCAGATTATCCACTAAAATATTGTTAATTTGACTACATCCTGAATGCTATAATTATGTAATAGTATAGTCCAACTTCCTTGGTAGCTTCCTTGGTATCTCAGACGGTAAAGTGTCTGCCTGCATCGCAGGAGACTCAGGTTCAGTCCCTGGGTTGGGAAGATCCTCTGGAGAAGGAAATGGCAACCAACTCCAGTACTCTTGCCTGGAAAATCCAATGGATGGGGGAGCCTCATAGGCTACAGTCCATGGGGTCGCAAAGAGTTGGACACAATTGAATGACTTCACTTCATAGTCCAACCAGCCAGAAATATTAGTCTAAATACCCTCTCTTCTTTGATTGCAAAGACTCATTTTATTTTTTAATAAAACATTAGACAGAAAATATTTATTTTTATGGTTTTAATTTCAAGATTTATTGCCTTGAAATATTGTTGCTTGTAGTACCTGAAGTACCACAGTACTAAGAATCCTATTTCTAGATGCTAATCTACTCTTGGTCTTCCCTAGTGGCTCAGTGATAAAGAATCTGCCTGCCAATGCGGAAGATGTGGGTTTGATCCCTGGGTTGGGAAGATCCCCTAGAGAAGGAAATGGCAACTCACTCCAGTATTCTTGTTTGGAAAACTTCATGGACAGAGGAATCAGGTGGGCTACAGTTCATGGGATAGGAAAAGAGTCAGACTAAACAAGAATATCAACTACAACAACAATCTACTCTTGCCAAAAAGTGCACAGAAAAAAGTCTTAATTCAGGTATCTATCAATTCCCTTTAGTTTGTTTACAATTTGATTATACTGTATGTTAAAAATTTAAACATATAAATCCAATGATACTCATTAAAATAGATAAGACTTTTCAATTAATATGTTGATTATAATATGTAGATATATTTTCTTTAATATAAAATTATAAAACTTTCCTTGGAGGAAAAGAGAAAACTTTTTTTTCCCACTACACATCGAGAATCTCATTACAATACAGAATGTATAGAACTTTATCTTCTGTTTTCTCAAAACTTCCAAAGGTGAAGAGATCAATTCTAGAATTTTGAACATAGCTGAGAGCTTGCAAGAGCAGCTAAATCAGAGCAAGCAATATGAACTATTTAGAGGGGAAATTGACTTGAAGAATGATAATTTGAGAAACATCATATCCATCCCTCCTGGTGAGCACATAAAATTAAATATGGACTATTCAGTCCATGGTTAAATGAGAAGTATTGGGTTTCAAATGGTATAAATCTATATGGATGAAGGACAGATTGTAGAAATAATGTCTTAATATTTTGTGGTTGTTCATTCGCTGTTGTGTTCAATACTTTGTGACCCCATAGACTGAAGCATGCTAGGCTTCCCTGTCCTCCACTATCTGCCAAAGTTTGCTCAAGTTCATGTCCATTGAGTTGATGATCCTATCTAACCATCTCATCCTATGCTGTCCTTTTCTCCTTTTGCCTTCAGTCTTTCCCAACATCAGGTTTTTTCCCAATAAGTCTGTCCTTTTCACCAGGTGGCCAAAATATTGGAAATTCAGCATCAGTTTTTCCAATGAATATTCAGGGTTGATTTCCTTTAGGATTGACTGGCTTGATCTTGCTGTCCAAGGGACTCTTAAGAGTCTTCTCTAGCACTAAAATTTGAAAACATCAGTTCTTCAGTGTTCAGTCTTTTTTATGGTCCAACTCTAACATCTGTACATGACTACTGGAAAAACCATAGCTTTGACTACATGGACTTTGGTGGCAAAATGATGTCTTTGATTTTAATATGCCGTCTAGGTTTGTCATAGCTTTCCTTCCAAGAAATAAGCATATTCTAATTTCAAGGCTGCAATCACCATCTGCAGTGATTTTGGAGTCCAAGAAAAGAAAATCTGTCACTGCTTCTACTTTTTCACCTTCTATTTCCCATAAAGTGTTGGGATTGGATAACATGATCTTAGTTTTTTGAATGTTGAGTTTTAAGCCAAATTTTTCACTCTCCTCTTTCACCTTCATCAAGAGGCTGTTTAGTTCCTCTTCACTTTCTGCCATTAGAGTGGTATCAACTGCATATCTGAGGTTGTTGATATTTCTCCTAGCAATCTTGATTAAAGCTTGTGATTCATCCAGCCCAACATTTTGCATGATGTACTCTGCATATAGTTTAAATAAGCAGGGTGTCAATTTACAGCCTTGTCATACTCCTTTACCAATTTTGAACCAGTCAATTGGTCCATGTAAGGTTCTAACTCTACTAATATGATCCTAATATGGTCAGACCTTAATTTGACCACTCATCCAAGTTTTCCCAGGACAGACCTGATTTATGCTTCTTTTTCCAGTTTCTTTCATACTAGGGTTTCATTTCACTCTTTGAAATGTCCTTGGAGAAGGAAATGGCAATCCACTCCAGTATTCTTGCCTGGAGAATCCCAGGGACGGAGAAGCCTGTTGGGTGCCGCCTGTGGGGTCGCACAGAGTCGGACACGACTGATGCGACTTAGCAGCAGCAGCATGTTAATGTCTATAGCTGGGTTAAAATCATACTTTTAAAACTAATGTTACAAGAGTGAGACTGCCTCTGTCACTGATGGGGCCTATGACTAGTTAGTAAATCAGGAGATGAAACAAACAAACAAAAAAATGTCCTTTTTTGGGTAATAAATTAGATGTATAGTTTGTCAAACCAAATACAACAGTTAAGTTGACCCCGTCAGAGAAGTGGCTTAGGTAGGAAAATAGAAACCAAGTTACACAGTCAAAGCAATGTGGTGGAGATATCAGGAAATCTCACACAGAAAAATAAGCTAAAAGATGATGATTCAGCATCTTTCTATTACTAGAGAGTGAGTATTTCCAACAATGTTTTGTGAAATTTCATCTCAGATTGTGTTGATTTTGCCTAAAATATGTGTGTGATTGAACAGGAAAGATGAAAGGGAACGAATCTAGAGAATATGTTTACGTCTATCTTTGATAGAAATGCAATCATCAGTGCAAAAGATAATAATTATACCTCAAGATAAAAATATGTACATACATTTCTATTAAGTAGTGTATTGGGTATAAAGTAGAATTATCAAACTATGAACACTCTGAATGGTGTTATATCTCACAATAGAATACTTTAAATAATGCTTGTGTTCATGGTAGCTCAATGAAAGCTACCAAAGCCAGTTATATAAATAGGTGAAAGGATATATATATATGTATCAGAGATCAGATCAGATCAGATCAGTCACTCAGTCATGTCCGACTCTTTGCGACCCCATAAATTGCAGCACGCCAGGCCTCCCTGTCCATCACCAACTCCCAGAGTTCACTCAAACTCACATCCATCGAGTCAGTGATGCCATCCAGCCATCTTATCCTCTGTCGTCCCCTTCTCCTCCTGCCCCCAATCCCTCCCAGCATCAGAGTCTTTTCCAATGAGTCAACTCTTCGCATGAGGTGGCCAAAGTACTGGAGTTTCAGCTTTAGCATCATTCCCTCCAAAGAAATCCCAGGGCTGATCTCCTTCAGAATGGACTGGTTGGATCTCCTTGCAGTCCAAGGGACTCTCAAGAGTCTTCTCCAACACCACAGTTCAAAAGCATTAATTCTTCTGTGCTCAGCCTTCTTCACAGTCCAACTCTCACATCCATACATGACCACAGGAAAAACCATAGCCTTGACTAGACGAACCTTTGTTGGCAAAGTAATGTCTCTGCTTTGAATATGCTACCTAGGTTGGTCATAACTTTCCTTCCAAGGAGTAAGCGTCTTTTAATTTCATGGGTGCAGTCACCATCTGTAGTGATTTTGGAGCCCCCCAAAATAAAGTCTGTCACTGTTTCCACTGTTTCCCCATCTATTTCCCATGAAGTGGTTGGACTGGACGCCATGATCTTAGTTTTCTGAATGTTGAGCTTTAAGCCAACTTTTTCAGTCTCCACTTTCACTTTCATCAAGAGGCTTTTGAGTTCCTCTTCACTTTCTGCCATAAGGGTGGTGTCATCTGCATATCTGAGGTTATTGATATTTCTCCCGGCAATCTTGATTCCAGCTTGTGTTTCTCCAGTCCAGCATTTCTCATGATGTACTCTGCATATAAGTTAAATAAACAGAGTGACAGTACCCAGCCTTGAAGAACTCCTTTTTCTATTTGGAACCAGTCTGTTGTTCCATGTCCAGTTCTAACTGTTGCTTCCTGACCAGCATACAAATTTCTCAAGAGGGATTTCACTTTCTCAAGAGGCAGATCAGGTGGTCTGGTATTCCCATCTCTTGAAGAATTTCCCACGGTTTATTGTGATCCACACAGTCAAAGGCTTTGGCGTAGTCAATAAAGCAGAAATAGATGTTTTTCTGGAACTCTCTTGCTTTTTCCATGATCCAGCGGATGTTGGCAATTTGATCTCTGGTTCCTCTGCCTTTTCTAAAACCAGCTTGAACATCTGGAAGCTCACGGTTCACATATTGCTGAAGCATGGCTTGGAGAATTTTGAGCATTAATTTACTAGTGTGTGAGATGAGTGCAATGGTGCGGTAGTTTGAGCATTCTTTGGCATTGCCTTTCTTTGGGATTGGAATGAAAACTGACATTTTCCAGTCCTGTGGCCACTGCTGAGTTTTCCAAATTTGCTGGCATATTGAGTGTGGCTCTTTCACAGCATCATCTTTCAGGATTTGGAATAGCTTAACTGGCATTACATCACCTCCACCAGCTTTGTTCATAGTGATGCTTTCTAAGGCCCACTTGACTTCACATTCCAGGATGTCTGGCTCTAGGTGAGTGATCACACCATCGTGATTATCTGGGTCGTGAAGATCTTTTGTGTACAGTTCTTCTATGTATTCTTGCCACCTCTTCTTAATATCTTCTGCTTCTGTTAGGTCCATACCATTTCTGTCCTTTATCGAGCCCATCTTTGCACGAAATGTTCCTTTGGTATCTCTGATTTTCTTGAAGAGATCTCTAGTCTTTCCCATTCTGTTGTTTTCCTCTATTTCTTTGCATTGATCACTGAAGAAGGCTTTCTTATCTCTTCTTGCTATTTTTGGAACTCTGCATTCAGATATTTATATCTTTCCTTTTCTCCTTTGCTTTTCACTTCTCTTCTTTTCACAGCTATTTGTAAGGCCTCCCCAGGCAGCCATTTTGCTTTTATGCATTTCTTTTCCATGGGGATGGTCTTGATCCCTGTCTCCTGTACAATGTCACAAACCTCATTCCATAGTTCATCAGGCACTCTATCTATCAGATCTAGGCCCTTAAATCTATTTCTCACTCCCACTGTGGAATCATAAGGGATTTGATTTAGGTCATACCTGAATGGTCTAGTGGTTTTCCCTACTTTCTTCAATTTCAGTCTGAATTTGGCAATAAGGAGTTCATGGTCTGAGCCACAGTCAGCTCCTGGTCTTGTTTTTGCCGACTGTATAGAGCTTCTCCATCTTTGGCTGCAAAGAATATAATCAATCTGATTTTGGTGTTGACCATCCGGTGATGTCCATGTGGAGAGTCTTCTCTTGTGTTGTTGGAAGAGGGTGTTTGCTATGATCAGTGCATTTTCTTGGCAAAACTCTATTAGTCTTTGCCCTGCTTCATTCTGTACTCCAAGGCCAAATTTGCCTGTTACTCCAGGTGTTTCTTGACTTCCTACTTTTGCATTCCAGTCCCCTATGATGAAAAGGACATCTTTTTTGGGTGTTAGTTCTAAAAGGTCTTGTAGGTCTTCATAGAACCGTTCAACTTCAGCTTCTTCAGCATTACTGGTTGGGGCATAGACTTGGATTACTGTGATATTGAATGGTTTGCCTTGGAAACGAACAGAGATCATTCTGCCGTTTTTGAGATTGCATCCAAGTACTGCATTTCAGACTCTTTTGTTGACCATGATGGCTACTCCATTTCTTCTGAGGGATTCCTGCCCACAGTAGTAGATATAATGGTCATCTGAGTTAAAGTCACCCATTCCAGTCCATTTCAGTTCGCTGATTCCTAGAATGTTGACATTCACTCTTGCCATCTCTTGTTTGACCACTTCCAATTTGCCTTGATTCATGGACCTGACCTTCCAAGTTCCTATGCAATATTGCTCTTTACAGCATCAGACCCTGCTTCTATTACCAGTCACATCCACAGCTGGGTATTGTTTTTGCTTTGGCTGCATCCCTTCATTCTTTCTGGAGTTATTTCTCCACTGATCTCCAGTAGCATATTGGGCATCTACTGACCTGGGGAGTTTCTCTTTCAGTATCCTATCATTTTGCCTTTTCATACTGTTAATGGGGTTCTCAAGGCAAGAATACTGAAGTGGTTTGCCATTCCCTTCTCCAGTGGACCACATTCTGTCAGATCGCTCCAACATGACCTGCCCATCTTGGGTTGCCCTACAGGCATAGCTTAGTTTCATTGAGTTAGACAAGGCTGTCGTCCTAGTATGATTAGATTACTAGTTTTCTGTGAGTATGGTTTCAGTGTGTTTGCCCTCTGATGCCCTCTTGCAACACCTACCGTCTTACTTGGGTTTCTCTTACCTTGGTCGTGGGGTATCTCTTCACGGCTGCTCCAGCAAAGCGCAGCCATTGCTCCTTACCTTGGGCGAGGGGTATCTCCTCACCGCCACCCTTCCTGACCTTCAATGTGGGATAGCTCCTCTAGGCCCTCCTGCGCCCGAAATACCAATAACTTCAGATATGCAGATGACATCACCCTTACGGCAGAATGTGAAGAGGAACTAAAAAGCCTCTTGATTAAAGTGAAAGCAGAGAGTGAAAAAGTTGGCTTAAAGTTCAACATTCAGAAAATGAAGATCATGGCATCCGGTCCCATCACTTCATGGGAAATAGATGGGGAAATAGTGGAAACAGTGTCAGACTTTATTTTGGGGGGCTCCAAAATCACTGTAGATGGTGACTGCAGCCATGAAATTAAAGACACTTACTCCTTGGAAGGAAAGTTATGACCAACCTAGATAACATATTCAAAAGCAGAGACGTTACTTTGCCAACAATGGTCCGTCTAGTCAAGGCTATGGTTTTTCCTGTGGTCATGTATGGATGTGAGAGTTGGACTGTGAAGAATTCTTCAGCTGAGCGCTGAAGAATTGATGCTTTGGAATTGTGGTGTTGGAGAAGACTCTTGAGAGTCCCTTGGACTGCCAGGAGATCCAACCAGTCCATTGTGAAGGAGATCAGCCCTGGGATTTCTTTAGAAGGAATGATGCTAAAGCTGAAACTCCAGTGCTTTGGCCACCTCATGCAAAGAGTTGACTTACTGGAAAGACTTTGATGCTGGGAGGGATTGGGAGCAAGAGGAGAAAGGGACGACAGAGGTTAAGATGGCTGGATGGCATCACTGACTCGATTGACGTGAGTCTCAGTGAACTCCGGGAGTTGGTGATGGACAGGGAGGCCTGGCGTGCTGCGATTCATGGGGTCGCAAAGAGTCAGACATGACTGAGCAACAGATCTGATCTGATCTGATCTGATATATTTCACTTTAAATGTGTCTCCTGATCATAAGAAAATAAAATATCCATAACAAATATTAAATATTTTTAATTAAAAAATTCTTTTAGCAAATGTACATTGTGGAAATATAGCAAACAACACAATGGATTTGTAAGAATAATTTTTTCTGTTTATCATCAGGTAGTTTACTCAGTAGAATCCAACCAGAACACTTACAGCATACAAAATTTTTAGGAACAGGTTTGATGCCTAAGAGGATATGAAGACTGATTGCGAAAGTGAAATAAAAGAAGAAATAGTGTTTACTTAGCCAGGAAGCATAACAATTCACAAAGGATATGCATTTTCCAGTTGACAAATCATTCTATATGTGAAAAATATTTGAGTATATACTTACTTAAAACATATTATGTTATTCAAGCACTTGATGAAATGATTCCACTTTTATGGTATACATTCTTAAGTATTTTATTTTTCTTGGATTTAAAACAGACATTGGATTGTTTACTTTTATTTATGTTCATCTTATCTTGACAAATATGCAAATATGTTGCCTTCCAGAAACTCATACATGAATTGTTTCCTCTTAAAACTAGCAGGATTTTACTGTTATAGAAAGATTAAAAATAAGCAAATTTTTATTTGTGTTTCATTAAATTATGTAGTACCCAATATGCAGGGTATTGATGCAGTGTGGTTTGAAACATGAACAGATGGGATTTCATTTTTAGCTCACATTAGCACACCCCATCAAACACTCATTTGCCTGATATACCAGCATAATAAAGCTTACAACTTTAAAGTATAGCTTTGCCAGTGATGCAAAATTTAAATAATAAAGGAGATATATGGAATAAATATTCAGTTATAACTCTGCTGACCACTGAGTTGCTACAGCTATTTATTGTAAGCAAATGGTAAAAGAAAATCATCATTTATATTGTTGGAATAAATATCCAGCTCTAAGCAATGAAAAAGCAGAAAGATCTTTTTCATTTAAATTTTTTTTTCAAGCAATAGGAAAAGGGAGAAAAAACTAAGAGTATATAAATTGAAGTCAATTAATGAAACAGTTTTCTGTATTTCAAGATTATAAAATTCTGTTCCCACTTTGCTTGAGGCATTATTTCTGCTTCAGAATAAACTATCAGCTTAAAAGTATTTAAAATGTTTAATACAGACGGCTGTTAATGAATAAAACCAATTATTTTTGTCTATACAAATTTTATGCATTATTTTATATTGAATATTTATCCTAAAAGTTTAAATATCAGTTTCCTTACCTCACCATTTCAAGAAAATTAATTATATTCCTCACTCAATACTTTATATATGGGCCAATTTCTCATTTGGATACCTAAAGTAGAGGAGTTGTGGTTAATTTTTAAATTTCACTTTGATGATTCTGACAACCTACTGTGTAACCCACTTAACTCTAGCCCATGCTTTCTCAGTAGAAGTAATGGCCCTGAGCAAGTGAAAACGAGTTCTCAGGGAGAGAACAAAAAACTTTATCATATTATATATGAAGCATAACTATATGAAAAATATACAGATAGATCTATCTATGGTATTAAAACTTCATATATAGAGGAATGATTAGGAAAAAAGTATTCAAAAAAGCTACTTAAGGAGGGAATAATGAGAAAAGGTTGAGAAACACTGCACTAGTCTCCCTTTCATTTTTCCCCCCTTTTGAAATGAAAGTACGTTTCATGTAACCTAGCTTATTGATCTTAATTGTGGATTTGAATGGGTTTGGCAGATGCAAGTACCTAAAGCAAAAAAAAGAAAAAAAAAAAAAAACATCATATCAGTCCAATTCTAGTTGATACCTTCACAGGCTCACATGATTACTTGTGTTTCTAAGTTTAATTTCTATCAATATAATCTTGCCTGTTCTTGAGCTTTGTATCAATAGAATAATACAGGATCTAATCTTTAATTCCTTTTATTTCTACATGGTTTCCATGAAGAATACATGGTATGAATATGGCATAATTTTTTTATCCTTTCTTCTGCTATTTAAGTTGTTTTCAGTCTTTGGCTATTTCTTCAGTGCAGTTCAGTTCAGTTCAGTCGCTCAGTCATGTCCGACTCCTTCTGACCCTATGGACTGCAGTATGCCAGGCTTCTCTGTCCATCACCAACTCCCAGAGCTTAGTAAAACTCATATCCATTGAGTTGGTGATGCCATCTAACCATCTCATCCTCTGTCGTCACCTTCTCCTCCTGCTTTCAATCATCCCCAAATCAGGATATTTTAAATGAGTCAGTTCTTCGAAACAGGTAGCCAAAGTCCTGGAGTTTTAGCTTCAACATCAGTCCTTCCAATGAATATTCAGGACTGATTTCATCTAGGATGGACTGGTTGGATATCCTTGCTGTCCAAGGCACTCTCAATAGTCTTTTCCAACACCACAGTTCAAAGGCATCAATTTTTGGCACTCAGGTTTCTTTACAGTTCAACTCACGTACATACATGACTATTGGAAAAACCAAAGCTGTGAGTAGATGGAACTTTGTTGGCAAAGTAATATCCTTGCTTTTTAATATGCTATCTAGTTTGGTCATAACTTTTCTTCCAAGGAGCAAGCATCTTTTATTTCATGGCTGCAATCACCATCTGCAGTGATTTTGGAGCCCCAAAAATAAAGTCTGTCACTGTTTCCACTGTTTCCCCATCTATTTACTATGAAGTGATGGGACCAGATGCCATGATCCTGGTTTTCTGAATGTTGAGTTTTAAGCCAACTTTTTCAGTCTCGTCTTTCACTTTCATTAAGAGGCTCTTTAGTTCTTCACTTTCTTACAAAAGTGTGGTGTCATCTGCATATCTGAGGTTATTGATATTTCTCCCAGCAATCTTGATTCCAGCTTGTGCTTCATCCAGTCCAGCATTTCTCACGATGTACTCTGCATAGAAGTTAAATAAGCAGGGTGACAATATGCAGCCTTGATGTACTCCTTTTCCTATTTGGAACCAGTCTGTTGCTCCATGTCCAGTTCTACCTGTTGCTTCTTGACCTGCATACAATTTTCTCAGGAAGCAGGTCAGATGATCTGCTATTCCCATCTCTTTTCCACAGTTTGTTGTAATCCACACAATCAAAGGCTTTAGCATAGTTAATAAAGCAGAAGTAGATTTTTTTTCTGGAACATTCAGTTTTTTGATGATCCAGCGGATGTTGGCAATTTGATCTCTGGTTCCTCTGCCTTTTCTAAAACCAGCTTGAACATCAGGAAGTTCACGGTTCATGTATTGCTGAAGCCTGGCTTGGAGAATTTTGAGCAGTAATTTGCTAGCGTGTGAGATGAGTGCAATTATGTGGTTGTTTGTGCATTCTTTGGCATTACCTTTCTTTGGGATTGGAGTGAAAACTGACCTTTTCCAGTCCTGTGTCCACTGCTGAGTTTTCCAAATTTGCAGGCATATTGAGTGCAGCAGTTTCACAGCATCATCGTTTAGGATTTAAAATAGTTCAACTGAAATTCTATCACCTCCACTAGCTTTGTTTGTAGTGATGCTTCCTTAAGGCTCACTTGACTTTGCATACCAGGATGTCTGGCTCTACATGAGTGATCTCACCATAGTGATTATCTGGGTTGTGAAGATCTTTTCCCATAGTTCTTCTGTGTATTCTTGCCACCTCTTCTTAGTATCTTCTCTTCTGTGAGGTCAATACATTTCTGTCCTTTATCGAGCCCATCTTTGCATGAAATATTCCCTTGGTATCTCTAATTTTTTGAAGAGATCTGTAGTCTTTCCCATTCTGTTATTTTCCTCTATTTCTTTGCATTGATCACTAAGGTCTTACTATTTATTTTTGGCTGGTCTTTGTTGCTGCACACAGGGATTATCTCTAGTTGTGGTGAGTCAGGGCTACTATTTTTTTGTGGTGTTGGACTTCTCATTGCAGTGGCTTCTCCTGTCGCAGAACATGGGCTTTAGGGTGCCTGGGCTTCAGTGGTTGTGGCACATGGGCCTAGTAGTTGCCACTTGAGGGCTCCAGAGTGCAGGCTCAGTAGTTGATGCATACAGGCTTAATTGCTCCATGACATGTGGGATCTTCCTGGACCAGGGATTGAACCAGTATCCCTTGCATTGCAAGGCAGACTTTACCACTGAGCCACCAGAGAAGTCCAGTCTTTGGCTATTAATATAGCTGCTATGAGCATCAGTAAGTCTTTTTGTAAAAATATGTTTTCATTTTTCTTGGTATACACCAGGATGAGTCTGGGATTGTTTGGTCATAGTTTAAGTGTATGTTTAATGTCATTAAAAACTGTTTAAGTTTTCCAAAATGATTATAAATTTTAATGTTTTAACTAACAACTTAAGAAAGTTCTAATTGCTTTATACTCTTGAAAACATTTGGTATTGCTAGTCTTCTAAAATTTTGTACATTCTAATAGATACCTCATTGTGGCCCAGACAACAGGTCTTGTCTTTTATTCAAACTTTTGATATGTTTTATTATTTTTTTTTAATTTTTTAAAATGTTTCATCAAAATATCATTTATCTTAATCGCTGTGTTTTGTTTTTTTTTTATCACTCCCTTAAATTTTGTTGTGGATGAATGCCTCACTTCACTCTAGCCTGGCTCTTTAACTTGCAATATCTCAATGACTAATGAAAAAAACTTCTGCATATGCTAACATCTTATCCATTAAACATGTATTCAAAAGGCAGGGTTCTTCTTATTAACCTCTACTTATTGACTGCAGTTTAGCTATTTTCTGAATAACATCTTAATGTCAAATATTTTCTGCTTGTTTATATTTCCCATTGTTAATGTGGTAAGTCTAGGAGCCTTCTCTCCCACATCTGATTTCCTTCTTTGGAAGTTAATCCACTAGTGTATCAATTCTGGCATCTCTTTTTTCTCTCTTTCAATCATCCTGAGGAGCAGGAAACATTTATTTTAGTGGTAATTTTCAAAGAAAAAAAAAAAAAAAGAAAGCCTGTTGTGTTGATCCAGTCTCTTCTTTGTGGGATAAAGTCAATAGTGTTAGAAGTTTTAAAGCCATCTGCTCTGTGGGGGAGTCAATATGGTGTTGTCATTGACTATGTGGGATAGAGTACCCAAGTCATGAATTTAGTATAATGAAGCTCAAATGTCTACATAAACAAGTAAAACTACTAACCAAGGGGAAGGAGGGAAGTTTTGGATTTCATATGTTGACTCAGTTGTTTTACTTAACATTTGGATATGATGCCAAGTGAAGAAGTGAGTGTGTGTATGTGTGTGTGTGTACAACATTGTAGTACAACAACCCTGACAAAGAAACAGAGAAAGTAGAAGAAATAAAAGGATGAAATTTTTAATTTCAGAGGAAAATATTATAAAAACTTAAGACAATAAGTCGTAAACCTTATATCCAAGTTGTACAACAGTTCATGTTTATATAAAAATTAAATTAGTTTCAAATCAGAGGAGTTTTGAATAGAAACATATTAAACATGTCAAATATATAAAAATCTGGAAAGTAGTGATTTCAGAGGGAAAAAAAATCATCAGAAAAATCAGACAGTATTCTTTATCTTCCCCCTTTAGGCATATGCTTCCGATATTAAAAAATGTCTAGACTTGTAACAGTCAAGCAAATGGTACACACTTGTTTTTTCTTCCACGTTGCACAAAGCCGATTAGAAAATAAATAAGTTACAAAGAATTGGGCAAGTTTTTCTTCAGATATTTCATCTCTGACTTATACTTGCAGATCTGAGAAATAAAGTATCCATTAAAAAATGTTTTCTTCACTAGCTTTTATTATTAATGTTGATACAAAAAAAATAATTAGAAATATTTTATCATAACACAAAAATGTAAATTACATATGTAATTTAAGTTAATTTAGCAAAGTTAAAATTTAACAAAGGTTTGCTCATTGTATAAAACAATATACTAATCCGACTAATGAAACAAATTGCAGAGGTGGGAGTATTGTTTTGTAAGGGTTATTTCTCCTATTTTCAGTAAAGTTTTTTCAAATTACTACTATTAAATCTATCTGAGAATGCATCATAGTTGGAGATATTGGAAAACATTTTTGAATGCCACAGTTATTGCTGTGCACTAAATTTATCTCTCAGAAGCATCAATCTTAATTTTTTTCTACTTCATCTCTGTTTCATAGTTAATACTTCTTATGTTTTACACTTAAAAATAGTTAAATGTTTAACCATTTACATTATAATTACATTACATTATCATTACAGTGATAGCATTTGAAATAAAAATAAGAAAGTAATCTTAGTTTTTCACTACTTATCTCTGAAGAATACTTAGCAATATAATAGTGCAAGCTGTAAAGTGCAGCTATATTCTACATCTGTATAGTCATCAATCATTTAAGAGTCTCTTAAAACTGGCTATCACTGTCAGACCATATGGTACCATTGACAGTATATAAAATAATGTCATTTACTGGGGAAAGGTTAAATTTTATCAAAATGTTAATATTTTACATTGCATTAGTGCAAACTTTAAAAAACATATTATGCAACAAAATGTAATATCTAAACCTTAGACATGATAAGGATTTCTTATGCCCAACGACTACACATGATTGATTATATTATAAATGGTAACTTCATCAAAACTCTTCAAAAGCCATGTTAGGAGAAAGAAATATAAATCCACAGATTGAGAGAAATATTTTAAGTCCTACTTCTGTAAAGGACTTATATCAAGAATATATAAAGAATTCTCAAAATTTAATAAACAGCAAACAAACTAATACTAATTAAAAATAAGTAAAAGTTTCATACAGATAAGTGACCAACTAGTACACTCTGAAGGCATATAAGTACATGAAAAGATGTTCATCATTATTCACTGGTAAAATTCAAATTAATATCATACTAAAGTATGACTAAGACCTGCTAAAATGGCTATGTTTTTAAAACAATAGTTAGAAAACAGACAATACAAAGTTTGGTAAAGCAGTTGAAGTCCCATTTTGGTGGGAATGGAAGCTGGCACAGTCATTTGACTTGAAAGATGATGTTCCAGTATGCTTCCTAAAAAATTATGTAGTTCTTAAAGCTTCAGATAACAAATTCAGGCTAAATATACAGTATTATAAGCATAAACATTTTATTACTATTTTATCATTAGAGAACCCAGTTTTTCCTCAACTACTCTCAGTGCTCATTGAACCAATTAACAAAAGGCACCTAATTATCAGCCAGCCTAGAATAGTCACCAACCTTAGTAATTATATAGATTTAGGTATTCTGACCTTTCAAGCTCTCCAACACAAATGATGCTTACTGAAGTGGCAGATATTCAGGAGCAACTCTTTAAGGAGTAGAAAATGACAGTTTTGCATCATGGCACAGAAAGCCTCGGCCACACATTAAGAAAAATTATGTTATGGGATTCTTCATTTTTCATCCAGTTTTATTTAGATATAGAGGAAAAGAACAGAATGGGGAAAACTACAGATCTCTTCAAGAAAATTAGAGATACCAAGGGAATATTTCATGCAAAGATGGGCTTGATAAAGGACAGAAATGGTATGGACCTAACAGAAGCAGAAGATATTAAGAAGAGGTGGCAAGAATACACAGAAGAACTGTACACAAAAGATCTTCATAACCCAGATAATCACGATGGTGTTATCACTGACCTAGAGCCAGACATCCTGGAATGTGAAGTCCAGTAGGTCTTAGGAAGCATCACTCTGAACAAAGCTGGTGGAGGTGATGTAATGCCAGTTGAGCTATTTTAAATCCTGAAAGATGATGCTGTGAAAGTGCTGCACTCAATATGCCAGCAAATTTGTAAAACTCAGCAGTGGCCACAGGACTAGAAAAGGTCAGTTTTCATTCCAATCCCAAAGAAAGGCAATGCCAAAGAATGCTCAAACTACCGCACAATTGCACTCATCTCACATGCTAGTAGAGTAATGCTCAAAATTCTCCAAGCCAGGCTTCAGCAATAGGTGAACTGTGAACTTCCTGATGTTCAAGCTGGTTTTAGAAAAGGAAGAGGAACCAGAGATCAAATAGCCAACATCCACTGGATCATGGAAAAAGCAAGAGAGTTCCAGAAAAACATCTATTTCTGCTTTATTGACTATGCCAAAGCCTTTGGCTGTGTGGATCACAATAAACTGTGGGGAATTCTTCAAGAGATGGGAATACCGGACCACCTGACCTGCCTCTTGAGAAATCTGTATGCAGGTCACGAAGCAACAGTTAGAACTGGCCATGGAACAACAGACTGGTTCCAAATAGGAAAAGGAGTACGTCAAGGCCGTATATTGTCACCCTGCTTATTTAACTTATATGCAAAGTACATCATGAGAAACGCTGGGCTGGAAGAAGCACAAGCTGGAATCAAGATTGCCAGGAGAAATATCAATCACCTCAGATATGCAGATGACACCACCCTTATGGCAGAAAGTGAAGAGGAACTAAAAAGCCTCTTGATGAAAGTAAAAGTGGAGAGTGAAAAAGTTGGCTTAAAGCTCAACATTCAGAAAATGAAGATCATGGCATCCGGTCCCATCACTTCATGGGAAATAGATGGGGAAACAGTGAAAACAGTGTCAGACTTTATTTTTTTGGGCTCCAAAATCACTGCAGATGGTGACTGCAGCCATGAAATTAAAAGACACTTACTCCTTGGAAGGAAAGTTATGACCAACCTAGATAGCATATTCAAAAGCAGAGACATTACTTTGTCAACAAAGGTCCATCTAGTCAAGGCTATGGTTTTTCCTGTGGTCATGTATGGATGTGAGAGTTGGACTGTGAAGAAGGCTGAGCGCCGAAGAACTGATGCTTTTGAACTGTGGTGTTGGAGAAGACTCTTGAGAATCCCTTGGACTGCAAGGAGATCCAACCAGTCCATTCTGAAGGAGATCAGCCCTGGGATTTCTTTGGAAGGAATGATGCTAAAGCTGAAACTCCAGTACTTTGGCCACTTCATGTGATGAGCTGACTCATTGGAAAAGACTCTGATGCTGGGAGGGATTGGGGGCAGGAGGAGAAGGGGACGACAGAGGCTGAGATGGCTGGATGGCATCACTGACTCGATGGACATGAGTCTGAGTGAACTCCGGGAGTTGGTGATGGACAGGGAGGCCTGGTGTGCTGCGATTCATGGGGTCGCAAAGAGTCAGACACGACTGAGCGACTGAACTGAACTGAAAATCACTGCAGGTGGTGATTACAGCCATGAAATTAAAGATGCTTGCTCCATGGAAGAAAGTTATGACCAACCTATACAGCATTTTAAAAAGCAAAAACATTACTTTTCCAACAAAGGTCCCTGTGGTCAAGGCTATGGTTTTTCCAGTAGTCATGTATGGGTGTGAGATTTGGCCTATAATGAAAGCTGAGTGGTGAAGAATTGATGCTTTTAAGCTGTGGTGTTTTAGAAGACTCTTGAGAGGCCCCTTGGACTGCAAGGAATTCCTACCAGTCCATCCTAAAGGAGATCAGTCCTGAGTATTCATTGGAAGGACTGATATTGAAGCCGAATCTCCAATACTTTGCCCACCTGATGTGAAGAGCTGACTCTTTTGAAAAGACCCTGATGCTGAGATAGATTGAAGGCAGGAGGAGAAGGGGATGACAGAGGATGAGATGGTTTGATGGCATCACAGACTCAGTGAACTTGAGTTTGAGTAAACTCTGGTAGTTGGTGATGGACTGGGAGGCCTGGCGTTCTGCAGTCCACGGGGTCTCAAAGAGTTGGACATGACTGAATGACTGAACAGGGAAGATTCTGGGAAGATTCCTCAGTCAGATCCTTATGATCAATAATTCAATCTTAGAGGCATATTTTCCATTATTTGGACTTTTTTTTCTTAAATTTTGGCAATTATATTTAGTTTCCAGCACCTCTGATTATTTTGTTTTTTGAACTTTTTTTTTTTTAAATTAAGTTTTTTTTTTTTTTTTTAACACCAAAACATTTTGTATCAGGATATAGCCAATTAACAATGTTGTGGTAGTTTCAGGTGAACAGCTAAGGGATGCAGCCATACATATACAGTTATCCATTCTCCTCCAAACCCCTCTCCCATCCAGGCTGTCATATAACACTGAACAGAGTTCCATGTGCTATACAATAGGCTTCTGTTGGCTATCCATTGACTATCTTCTTTTTGTACAACAGCATTTTGGAAGAAATGTAATATCTATAGATGTGTATTATATATTGTTTTATATATTCTTCAATGTCTTATTAGTGCTTCAATGAGTGTCTTCACATAGGATTGGTGCCCTCCTTCAGTAGTTGGATTCTTTTATATACAATCTATCTTTGATTTTCTGTTAGTGTTTCTTTCTGAAAAACTCAGATAAATGTCACCTGTACTTACATTGTATTTCCATAGCCAAAGTAAGTGCTTACCATGTGGTGCAGTGGTAAAGAATCCACCTGCCAATGAAGGAGACACAAGAGATGCAGGTTCAATCCCTGGATCAGGAAAATCCTCTGGAGAAAGAAATGGAAACTCTCCTCAGTATTCTTGCTTGGAAAATTCCATGGGCAGAGGAGCCTGGCAGGCTAGAGTCCATGGGGTCACAGAGAGTTGGACACAACTGAACCCAAACACACACACATAAATACATACATACACACAGTCAAAGTAAGCATCTCTAGTCTCTTGCAGTGAATGGCAGTTTTGTTTAGAGCAGCTCTGCCTCTAAAATTTGATAAGGCTGTGGGTGGGATTGTGGGAGTGTGGAGAAGGGTAATGATGTTTCTTGGCAAGGATTAATACTGGATGGGCTACATGCTGTCAGACTTTGCCAACCGGTTTGTTTTCTGCATATGTTGAGAGGGTCCACATCTTTCAGGTGAGCTCTGGGCTGGCAGGGACATGACGTTTTATTTTGATCCAGTGCACATTTGGCAGGTTTTTGTTTTTGTCCTTCTGCCATAAATGTATATAGTTATATCACCAATTTTAGGTTTTTAATCCACTGTGTTTCAGTAAACTCAGAAGGCTGTGCAACTATAATTACAAATAAGTTTCTGAATAGTTAAATCACCCTCAGAAAAGTGTCCTCCCAACACTTTACAGTCAATATCCATTTCCAGATCCAAATAAAAGCACTGATCTGTTGTACTTTTTCTAGAAATTTCATATAAATGGAATGATATTAATATGTAGTGCTCAATTTAGGGTGCAAATATCAGAGTCATTTGCCATAAATGAGGAGAAATAACCCAGATGATTTATTTTTCTTTTATCATTATTTGCCAAAAGAAAATAGTCTTCATTTACCTTCCTTTACCTCTCATCTTGAAATAATTCTTTGATTTCACTGGGAAAACTCACTGTGGAGTTCCTATCACTTGCCTTCCAGAATTGATGTAAGAAGTATAATAACAGTATAGGGATTATCTCACGAATGCTAAATAAATATTTTTGTTATTGTAGATATAGTTTGTGGCTATTGTATTATTTATAAATATAGGCCTCAGAGAAATACTTACTTTGTATATTAAGGTGACTCAGTCTTCAGTAAACTAGAGGGCAAGGACTTAAAATGTGCCTTCAAATGGCACAATAGTTTCCAGATACTGAAACATAAATGATCTAACTTTGGTAAACAAGATTATATTAAGCTGGGTTTAAACACATTTACTTTTTGTATAAAAAACTTACCAAGAATTGATAAACTTATATTGCATGGCAGCAGAAGCGCCCTAAATTTTTGTTTTGAAATGGGGATAAAGAAGCAATCTTGAGAGTTTTTATTTAGTAGTCATTCTTTTTATTGTTAAAAATAACTTCCATTTTGGGAGATTCAGCTTTTAAGTCTGTTCTCACAATGTTTTAAGTCTTCGTGTAAAAAAAAGATGTCGATTCTAGGAAAGTGTCTCTTTTTCCTTCAGGCACTCCATAATGTTTTGTTATTGGTGTAAGATTCATATTATTATTATTACTTTTTTTTACTGGGGGCAGATGCAATAACCAAGAAGGTGTTAGAGAAAGAATTCAGTTTAGTCTCTATTTTTAGTTTAAATGCAGCTGTAACGAAAAAAAAAAAAAAAAAAAACACCTTAGAAATGTAACTTGCAAGCATTAATGACTAAGTTTCTGAATCTATTTTATAAGCAAAGTAATTTTAGTTAATCGAGTTAATCTTTTCTGTAAGTGCAATATGAGGTAAGAGAGACTCTACATTAACCCGTTCAATTATTATTACTTTTACCAGCTTTATTTCCTCTTATGTGAAAGATTGGTAAAATCAAATGATTGTTTCAAATAGTATATGTAAATAACCAAGCAACCACTCTTTTACATCCCCTCAACTTTTTTTTTTACAAGGTGAATGAAGTGTAATTTACATTCAACTAAAAGAAATCAGCAATTTTAAGTTAACAGTCCAATGAGTTTCAGTAAATCCATAGGTTATGCAATTACGATCACAACCCAGTTTCCCATTAGTTAAATCACCCCTCCGAATCTCTGCTCCTATGACCCGCTCCAAGTAAAAGCACAGATATGCTATTACTTTTTCTAGAAATTTCATTTAAATGGAATCATACAACATATAGTTGTCTCCTGCTTTTTTCAGTTAACATGATTTTTGTAAGTCATCCTTACTGGTGCATCTATCAGTACTTTGTATTTATGCTAAGTAGTATTCCATAGTTTGTCATATTCCAAGTCCTAGTTTATCTGTTTGGCATTGGATGAATCTCTGGGACATTTCTATTTTGGGGCCAATCTGGATACTGTTTCTGTGAATGTTGTGTACAAGCTTTTGTAGATGGATGAATTCTTTTGTGTTGGGCAAATATTTGGGAGTGAAATTGTTGGAGGGTACTGCAAGCATTATGTTTAACTCAAAATATTCCAAGTGTTTTACAAAATGGTCTTACTACTGTAAATTTTACCAGATATATATGAAGATTACAGTTGTTCCAAATCCTTACCAGTACACCATATTGTCAATATATTTTGTATTATCTATTTTAGGCAATGTGTACTGTTATTTCATTGTAGTTCTAATTTGCATAACCTAATAACTAGTGATATTAAACATGTTTTCATGTGTTTATTTTCTATCCATGTAAAGTATCAATACACAAACTCATTTACCTATTTAATGGCTAATGTCCACTTTTTATTAAGACGTCAACTACTTTTCCAATTAAAAATTTTTTTTGTATATTCTGTATAAAAATCTACATAATCTATCTTCCCTTCTTTTTCTTCCCCTCCCCTCCCTTTTCTTACATTCCCCTAAACTGGAGCTTCTCTTTTTATTTTCATAACAATGTCTTTGAAGGGCAGAAGTTTTTAGCTTGGATGAAGTTGCATTTTTCAAATATGTCTTTTATCATGTTTTGGGGTCATATTAAAAAATATAGAGAGACATTTTTACAAAGGTTTTCTCCTACATTTTCTTCTACATGTTTTTCAGTTTTAACAACAACATTTAGATTTGTCCCATTTTTAGTTAACTGATGTTTATAGTAAGGGAAGTCTGAATGTTTTTGCCTACAGATATTTAATTGCTTCCATTCATTTGTGGAAAGGCTATCCTTTCCTGGTTGAATTATCATTATTTCTCTGTGAAAAATCAGTTGACCGTGAGATCTGTTTCTGAAATTTATATTTTGCTATCTTGATTTATATGTCTATACTTACAGTAATATTATACTGTCCTGATTTTTATTTAGATTTTAAATGTTTGAAGTCAAGAAATTTTAATCATCTTGCTTTGTTCTTCTTTATAATTGTTTTTGTTTAGTACAAATCCTTTGTATTTCCACATAAATCTTAGGGAATCATTTTAATATCTATTAAAAAAAATGCTAGGCATCTGATATATGTTACCTTGAATCTTTAAGTCAATTAAGAGAAAATTGTCATTTTAGCAGTATTTAGACTCCCAAATAATTAACATCGCATATCTTTCTACTGAGGTTTTCTTTATTTTATCTGACAATATTTTGTTGTTATAAGTGTATAGGTCTTACACTTATTTTGTAAAACATATTCCTAAATATTTCTTTCTTTTTTATTCTACTATAAATGAAAGTTATTTTTTAAAGTTTCATTTTTGGATTACTTATTGTAGTATACAGAGGTTTATTTTCCAAAGTTTATTTCCTCTGTATCTAGATATATGGCTAACTTTGCTTTATAGTTATAATAGCTCTTTTTTGTGTGTTTGTGGATACCTTAGGATTATCCACTTTTTTTCCCTTTTTTCTAAATTTAATTTTATTTAACTTTACAATATTGTATTGGTTTTGAGATCTTGTTATCTCCTAGTAATGATTGCTTTAATTCTTTCTTTCCAATTTTTGTTCCTTTATTTTTTTTCTTATTTTACTAAACTGTGGTTGCTAATTTTGATAAAAGTGATGAAAACTTATATCTCTGCCTTATTCCAATATTAAAATGTTATATTTTACCACTACCTATAGTATTATTTTTTGTTCTTTTACTGAGCTTTATCTGGTAGAGAAAGTATGCTTTCATTACTTAGTGCTAAGAGCTTTTATCATGAGTTGATGTTAGTTTTTGTAAAATTCTTTTTCTGGCTCTGTCAGGATTATCATATGATTTCTGTCTTTATCCTTTAATGTGAAGCATTATATTCACTTCTTTATCAAAGTGAGTCTAAATCTCATTTCTAGGATATATCTTACTTATTTCTGATGTGTAATCCCCTTTATATATAGTTGAATATTGCTGTCTAGTATTTTATTTATACCTTTTATATCATATTGATGAGGAAATTTGTTCTTCAGGGTTTTTTTTTTTTTTGTAATATTTTTATCAGGCTTTGATATCTGAGTAATTCTGTGCCATAGAAGGAGTTGGGCAGTTTTTCTACTTCTCTATTTTCTGAAATAAACAGCTATATGTGTGGATAAGTATTATGTCTTTCTTAAGAATTTGATAAATAGCACTAGTGAAATCTCATGTGCCAGGCCTTGACTTTGTAGTAACACATACAACATTCAATTAATTTTACCACATGATAAATATATATATATATATGTATATACATTTTACACTTTTCTTGAGTCAGTTTTGAGTTTTTGGTATCTTTCTAAGAATTCATTTAATGAAGTTATTATATGTGGTTTTAGAAAAAGGCAGAGGAACCAGAGATAAAATTGCCAACATCCACTGGATCATCGAAAAGGCAAGAGAGTTCCAGAAAAACATCTATTTCTGCTTTATTGACTATGCCAAAGCCTTTGACTGTGTGGATCACAATAAACTGTGGAAAATTCTGAAAGAGATGGGAATACCAGACCACCTAACCTGCCTCTTGAGAAACCTGTATGCAGGTCAGGAAGCAACAGTTAGAACTGAACATGGAACAGCAGACTGGTTCCAAATAGGAAAAGGAGTACATCAAGGCTATATATTGTCACCTTGCTTATTGCAGAGTACATCATGAGAAGTGCTAGGCTGGAAGAAGCACAAGCTGGAATCAAGATTGCCAGGAGAAATATCAATAAACTCAGATATCCAGATGACACTACCCTTATGGTGGAAAGTGAAGAAGAACTAAAGAGCCTCTTGATGAAAGTGAAAGAGGAGAGTAAAAAAAAAAAAAAGTTGGAAGCTCAAAATTCAGAAAACTAAGATCATGACATCTGGTCCCATCACTTCATGGCAAATAGATGGGGAAATGGTGGAAACAGTGGCTGGCTTTAGTTTTTTGGGCTCCAAAATCACTGCAGATGGTGATTGCAGCCATGAAATTAAAAGATGCTTACTCCTTGGAAGGAAAGTTATGGCCAACCTAGACAGCATATTAAAAAGCAGAGACACTACTTTGCCAACAAAGGTCCATCTAGTCAAGGATATGGTTTTCCAGTAGTCATGTATGAATGTGAGGGTTGGACTGTGAAGAAGGCTGAGTGCCTAAGAATTGATGCTTTTGAACTGTGGTGTTGGAGAAGACTTTTGAGAGTCCCTTGGACTGCAGGGAGATCCAACCAGCCCATCCTAAAGGATGGGTGTTCATTGGAAGGACTGATGTTGAAGCTGAAACTCCAATACTCTGGCCACCTGATGCAAAGAGCTGACTCATTTGAAAAGACCCTGATGTTGGGAAAGGTTGAAGGTGGGAGGAGAAGGGGATGACAGAGGATGAGATAGCTGGATGGCATCACTGACTCAATGGACATGAGTTTGGGTAAACTCTGGGAGTTGGTGATGGACAGAGAAGCCTGGCGTGCTGGGGTTCATGGGGTCGCAAAGAGGTGGACATGACTGAGCAACTCAACTGAACTGATATGTTAGCATAATTTTTTGTTAGTTCATAATTATCCCTTATGGTTATTTTAATTCATGTTAAATCAGTAATGACATTCTTTCTTTTATTTCTGATTATTAATTTGATAACTTGCTTTTTTGACTAGATATTTATCAATTTTTAAAAATACCATGTTTTGTGATTTCTTTTTTGTTTTCTCTCATTGAATTTCTATATTAGTTACCACTTTACACTTTCTATGCTTGACTAGCTATTCTTTTTATAATTTCTTACATTTAGCATAGATTTCTGACTATAGTGTTTTCCTTCTTTTTTTTTTTAATTTTATTTTATTTTTAAACTTTACAATATTGTATTAGTTTTGCAAATATTGAAATGGATCCGCCACAGGTATACACGTGTTCCCCATCTTGAACCCTCCTCCCTCCTCCCTCCCCATACCGTCCCTCTGGATCGTCCCAGTGCACCAGCCCCAAGCATCCAGTATCGTGCATCAAACCTGGACTGGCAACTCGTTTCATACATGATATTATACGTGTTTCAATGCCATTCTCCCAAATCTTCACATCCTCTTCCTTCTTAATATAAGCTTTAATCTATAACTTCCCCTTTAAGTGTTGCCTTAGCTGTACCATGTATTTAGAGTCGCATTTTAATTATTTCCATGCTTCTTTCAAAATTCCCCTTATGATTTCTTCTTTGAAACTTTCTAGGAAGTTTCCTGCTTAATTTTCACATTTCTGATTTCCATATTGGGCTGATTTCTAGCTTAATTCCATTGTGCTCAGAGAAAATATTTTGTTTAATTTTAATTCTTTAAGGACTTATTGAAAGTTTTTGTGAGAGCTGGTTAAATGGTTCTTCCTGGGGAATGTTCTAAATGCACTTGAAAAGAATGTATTTTCTGTATTGTTCTTTGGAGTGTATGATATAGATCAATTCAGTCAACTTAATAATGTTTAAGTTTCCTATGTTCTTACTGGTTTCTACCTTAATAATTCTATCATATTCACTGCCTTATTTGGGGTTCTGTTTTCTTGTCATTATGAAATATCTCTATTTATGTAGAGAAATATCCTTTGTTTTAAAGTTTATATTGTCTGTTATTAATCCATTCACCCCAGTTCTTATGGTTTTTTACCAACTGCATTGTATTTCTTTTCTTTGCCTCAACTTTCAACTTGTGACTCTGAAATTAAGTTGCTTCTGTGTTAGATAGCCTATAGTTTTATATTCACTTTTTTGTTCAGTCTCACAATTTCTGCTTTTTCTTTGGAGTACTTAGTACATTTACAGTCAAAATAAGTATATTTTTTGTACTAAGATTTGCCAATTTTTATTGTTTTATATCCTTTTGATTCCTAATTTTGTTCCTTTTACTGCTTTATGTTAAACAAATATTTTTAGTATACCATTTTATTTTCTCTTGAAAGTTTAACTATATCTTCTGGTAATTTTAGTAGTTGATCTAAGGACCACAATATATATATATTTTTAATTTATTTATGGTTCATTTTAGGTTAATGCACTCTTACATCTTGTAAATTATATCAACTATGTTTAACATAGATCTGTTTTGTCCTAATTCTTTGCACTATTACTATTTTACATATTTCACCTAAATATGTTAAAAATCCAATAATGTGGTGCTATAAGCTTTGCTTTAAACAATCATCTGTTGTTTAAAGAAGATTTTAAGAAATGAGAGAAAGAGTGTACATGCTTTTGGGTTTTCTGGCATGTTTAATAATTTTGAGTTGACAGTTGGTATTTTAGATAATATATTGCAGCAGCTTTGGAGTCTGTTTTATTTTTCTGACAGTAGCCTGGCTTAAACTGTATAATCTATCTCCCTCAAAATATCCTGTCACTGATTTCTTTGCTCAATTTTTTTTAACACTTTTATTTTTATTTTTAGTACTATTTCCCACAGGGTGACAGTTGTGTCTTACACAGATAGAACTTTAGTGGTAAACCAGTGGTTTGGAAAGATTTTGATAAGTCATCTCATCTGTCTTAGTCAGCTTGAGCTGCTATAACATATACCATAGATTGTGTGACTTAAATAATGGAAATTTATTTTTTACAGTTCTGGAGGCTGGAAACCTTCTTACTGTATTCTCACATGGTAGTGAGAGAGAGAGAGAGCACTCTGTTATCCTCCTCTTACAGTGGCACCAATCCCATTATGGGAGCTTCACCCTCACAACCTCATCTCACCTGATTACCTCTGAAAGGTCCCACCGCCAAATACCATTGCACTGAGGGATTACAGCTTCACCATATGAATTTAGGTGGGGCACACTTAACCTATAATATTATACTTCTAAGGCTTTTGTCCTCTGTCAACTCAACTGTGTGTGTATGTACATTTTTTTTTTAAACTTTATGCAGCCGCTTATAAATATAAGGAAACATTTTGAGTATTGTTCAAAGTGTTTTACAAATTTTGTGAGTTTCGAACATTTTTTAAGTTTCAAGTAAAATAAAAAAATTTAAAAAACGTAGAATTTTAGAGGAGGGAGGGCTCAGGGATATGAATTATAAAAAGATTTTGAAGCAAAAAAGAAAACTAAGACATTTTGGTCTTGGTCTGAGCATTTCTCCGAGTCAGTACAACCCTGGAAAAATGAAATAGAAAGGGGTATGAGTCTTATTATTGAAGGAAAAGTGGAAGAAGATCAGAGAAATGTCACTTCTTAGATAAATAATGTAAAAGTGAGCTAACTAAAAATACTCAATTTGTCCAATGATCAAAACTTTCTAGAATGAGCAGGCTAAGTCAGCTTAAAAGAAAAAAAAAATATATATTGAGAGTGGGCTCCCTAGAGTGGTTTGTCTGATCTTTTAAAGTACCACAGCATACTTTGTGAAACTGTAAGAGAATTCTGCAGCCAAGCTTTTTAGAGTTAAGATGGACATAAAATTGTTTCATTGATAATCACAATTTGAAGTTATGCTAAACTAACCTAATTGTTTTTGGTGAGATCATAAAAACATTAACTTCTCAAAGGAGAAAAGTCATATTTCATCAGATGCTGGTTTGGACTAAACATGTGAACAATGAAATGAGTAAAACTAGCTGGCTCTTGTATGTTCAGTTAAATGGGATCCATGGTTACAGTGCAAGTAATCAAAATTAATACCATTACTCAAAAATATTTTAAAAGAGTGTAGTATGGGCTGATTGGGACAAGAGACAACCAGAAATAAGCCACAGCTCTGATTTGTAATAGCATTTTTTCTTTTCTTTTTTCTTTTTTTAAGCAATTTATTGAATCTTATTACATCTTAGTTCTGTAATCTATAACATGCCAATAGTCATATTTACCTTCTGGAAATATGATATTAACTATCAATAAATATATGTAAGGATTCAATAAATGTTAGTTTACTTCTTCATCCTTTACCACTAAAGACTCCACACTATGAAAAGGATAATCACATGTGTAATGAAGTAACTTAATTTCAGCAGTTAGAAATGCTCAAATAAGACAAAACTAGAGTGATTAGCAGAGTTTGCAAAAGGTGCCTGGAATTATTGAAAATTTACTTATACAGAACTACTTAAACCTGAAATAGAGTTAAGGTGATTGAAGTTTTTGTGAGTAACTATGTGATCTTGATGCAGGTAGGAACATATCAGTCATGTTGTTGGTTATATCAGCCGGGACTTGTATGCAACAGCTTTAATTTAAGATTGATTTTACTTATTGATTGAATGGTGGTGTTCTTTATTTACTCCTGAATAATTTAGGATAACATCAAAAAATACAATATTATTATTTTTTTTAATGCTTGGATAGCATCACTGATTCAATGGATGTAGTTTGAGCAAACTCTGGGAGATGGTGAAAGATAGAGGAACCTGGTGTGCTGCAATCCATGGGGTTGCAAAGAGTCTGACATGACTGAACAGCAACAATAATCAAAGGTTTTTTAAAAAAGGATATATTTACAATATATGAGGAAGATGTGTAGCACACACACACAAATTGCAATTCAATGCATTTTAGTTCTTTCAGACTCCTTAGGGAACTTTAAAAAATGCCTATCACCATTTCTCTGTCATGAAAATGTGAAGTTCGATAGAAAACAGCTCAGTCTCTCAAAGGTATCACAGACAATTCAGTTTTTATTGGCATAATCTGTTACCTTCTGTAGTCTCAGACTAAAATAAACTTACTGTTCCCACTAAGCTTCAAACATTATGCACACACACAAATACACAGTAACATACACAAACAGACACACATACACACAGATGTGGAATGCTATTTTTGATCTTGTCTTCCAGTAGAAAAGTTTGACCATATGTTCAGTTCAGTTCAGTCGTTCAGTAGTGTCCAACTCTTTGCAACCCCATGGATGGCAGTACACCAGGCCTCCCTGTCCATCACCAACTCCCAGAGCTTACTCAAACCGATCTCCATTGAGTCGGTAATGCCATCCATCCATCTCATCCTCTGTCATCCCCTTCTCCTCCTGCCTTCAATCTTTCCCAGCATCAGGGTCCTTTCAAATGAGTCAGTTCTTCACATTAGGTGGCCAAAGTATTGGAGTTTCAGCTTCAGCATCAGTCCTTTCAATGAACACTCAGGACTGATATCCTCTAGGATGGACTGGTTGGATCTCCTTGCAGTCCAAGGGACTCTCAACAGTATTCTCCAACACCACAGTTCAAAAGCATCAATTCTTCAGTGCTCATCTTTCTTTATGGTCCAACTCTCATATCCATACAAGGCTACTGGAAAAACCATATCCTTGACTAGATGGACCTTTGCTGGCAAAGTAATGTCTCTGCTTTTTAATATGCTGTCTAGGTTGGTCATAACTTTCCTTCCAAGGAGCAAGCGTCTTTTAATTTCATGGCTGCAATCACCATCTGCAGTGATTTTGGAGCCCCCCAAAATACAGTCTGTCACTGTTTCCATTGCTTCCCCATCTATTTGCCATGAAGTGATGGGACTGGATGCCATGATCTTCGTTTTCTGAATGTTGAGCTTTAAATCAACTTTTTCACTCTCCTCTTTCATTTTCATCAAGAGGCTCTCTGGTTCTTCTTCACTTTCTGCCATAAGGCTGGTATCATCTGGATATCTGAGGTTATTGATATTTCTCCAGGAAATCTTGATTCCAGCTTGTGTTTCATCCAGTCCAGCATTTCTCATGATGTACTCTGCATAGAAGTTAAATAAGCAGGGTGGCAATATAAAGCCTTGACATTCTCCTTTTCCTGTTTGGAATCAGTTGTTGTTCCATGCCCAGTTCTAACTGTTGCTTGATGACCTGCATACAGATTTCTCAAGAGGCAGGTCAGGTGGTCTGGTTTCCCCATCTCTTTAAGAATATTCCAGAGTTTATTGTTATCCACACAGTCAAAGGCTTTAGCATCATCATTAAAGCAGAAGTAGATGTTTTTCTGGAACTCTCTTGCTTTTTTGATGATCCAATAGATGTTGGCAATTTGATCTCTCGTTCTTCTGTCTTTTCTAAATCCAGCTTGAACATCTGAAAGTTCACGGCTCATGTACTACTGAAGCCTGGCTTGGAGAATTTTCAGCATTACTTTGCTAGCGTGTGAGATGAGCGCAATTGTGTGATAGTTTGAATGTTCTTTGTCATCGCCTTCTTGGGGATTGGAATGAAAACTGACCATTTCCAGTCCTGTGGCCACTGCTGAGCTTTCCAAATTTGTTGGCATATTGAGTGCAGCACTTTCACAGCATCTTCTTTCAGGATTTGAAATAGCTCAACTGGAATTCCACCACCTCCCCTAGCTTTGTTTGTAGTGATGCTTCCTAAGACCCACTTAACTTCCCTTTCCAGGATGTCTAGCTCTAGGTTGGTGATCACATCATCGTGATTATCTGAGTCATGAAGATCTTTTTTGTACAGTTCTTCTGTGTATTCTTGCCACCTCTTCTTAATATCTTCTGCTTCTGTTAGTTCTATACCATTTCTGTCCTTTATTGTGCCCATCTTTGCATGAAATGTTCCCTTGGTATCTCTAATTTTTTTGAAGAGATCTTGAAGAGATGAACATATGTAGACAACATTAAATATATCTATAAAATGAAGTAGAGAGTTGTTGATTATTCTGTTAATCTGATAAATACAAAGATCCAAACCCAGTAACATAATGATTTACAAAAATAAAATGTCTCGGATAGGTGAAGTTGAAATATTTCTTTTTCCATATGGCAGTATGAAATAATTCACACATGTTTGTCTAACCAGAGTAAGAAATAATCATTGAATGTAATTTTCTCCCAACAGTGTTTGATTATCCATCTATAAACATAGGTATGCAAAGGTGTTTGTAATGAGCTTTCAACGTAGTTTTCAAATTTGAACATGTTTTATACAAACATAAATTTTTATGGCCACAAGGATATTTGAAAATAGCAACAGATAAGCAGACATAATTTTGTTTTAGAATTATAGATAAAACATATTATTGTGCAGACACTTCCAGCACTATCAGTCAACCTGGAAAAATGTATTTGAAAATAGAAGGTTATAGTGTAAAATATGAAAACTCTGAGTAACCATATATTTTTTGAAACAAAATAATCTTTTTATTCTTTTTTCTTCCATATAACAACTTAGTTACTTAACTGCAAATAATAGTGATCTAAGCCATAAGCATTTTCAATTAATACGTGTTTATGATTCTTTTATGACCAACCTAGACAGCATATTCAAAAGCAGAGACATTACTTTGCCAACAAAGGTCTGTCTAGTCAAGGCTATGGTTATTCCTGTGGTCACATATGGATGTGAGAGTTGGACTGTGAAGAAGGCTGAGCGCCGAAGAACTGATGCTTTTGAACTGTGGTGTTCAGAAGACTCTTGAGAGTCCCTTGGACTGCCAGGAGATCCAACCAGTCCATTCTGAAGGAGATCAGCCCTGGGATTTCTTTGGAGGGAATGATGCTGAAGCTGAAACTCCAGTACTTTGGCCACCTCATGCGAAGAGTTGACTCATTGGAAAAGACTCTGATGCTGGGAGGGATTGGGGGCAGGAGGAGAAGGGGACGACAGAGGCTGAGATGGCTGGATGGCATCACTGACTCGATGGACATGAGTCTGAGTGAACTCCGGGAGTTGGTGATGGACAGGGAGGCCTGTCGTGCTGTGATTCATGGGGTCGCAGAGAGTCGGACACAACTGAGCAACTGAACTGAACTGATGATTCTTTTAAATAAACTTATTCTTAATAAAAAAGTTGAAGAAATAAATATAAATATTGATTCAATATCTTGATTTAATGAGGTTTCTTTCTTATTAGTTGTTATTCACTTGGCATTTAGGTAATTTTTCTTCATCACAGGTTTTCCCATTTATTTTTTTATTCATTAAACCCCTTCCCCAAAACAAGTATCATAAACAACTCATTAAACTGAGAAAAAAATGATACTGTAGAATTGTTCTGATGTTAAAAAAAGATAGCAAAGGGTTTAATTCCTGTCTTAGTCAAATACTATCTGTATGCCTGCAAAATCACTAAACTTTTTATGCTACAGTTTCCTCCTCTTGAAAGTGAGGACAGCAACATTACCTACCTCAATAGGATTGCTGCAAGAATTATGAAAAATAATGTCAGAAAGAATCTATCACTGTGTTTATAAATAGTAAGCATTAAATAAATAATTGCTATTGTGGTTACTATATAATATTTGTACCACTGCTGTGATACACGACATTTCAAAGATCATTTTTAACCAGTTATGGCTCTAAGCTAAGACAAAGCACTGCCTTTATCCTGGTGCTCATGTGCAAATAAGGCACACTGTTTTCTTTCACAACACATAAATATCGACATTAATAACTCTAGAAATAATGTTTGGATACCTATAAAAGATAGTTACCCCACAGGTGAAATGTAATTTATAGATTTACCTGTTCAGATTTTTGTAGTATTTATTTTCTGATTGCCCCCTAATACATTATGTTCAGGACATATTTTGTAAAGATTTATAAATCTTTGGACTATTGAATACCTCAACTAAATAAAGCCATGATGAATTATGAGAATGATTGATAAGGATAAAGTTTGAGTTGTCTTGTGAAATTAAAGTGTTTAACATTATTAGAAAAGTTGTGTGATATTTAAAATAAACTGGAAAATTCCTTGTAACTTTGTTGTCATATTTATGCTGTTAGCTTTTTCCATTCCTGTGGAGAATTGTCATTAAGGACTTAGCAATCTCTATTGTTAATCGAAGATTGATTGATTGTGTGGGGCAAAACGAAATTGTTTATACAAGTTATCTGTTCACATACACATATATGCTGAAAAATACATTTATACACATACATACATAATTGTACATCTATATGTAGTTTGGCTGAAGCCACATAAATTCAGTGAAAATCAACTATAGTCTACTTGTTTTTAACAGTAATTTCTAAATTGGAGATTTTCATTTTCCTGTAATTTATGCTAAGCAGAAAAACAAAGAACCAAGAATATATTTCAATTTTACTTTTTCCTCAATAATTTTTTTGAAGTATAGTTGACTTACAATGTGTTAATTTCTCTAAATAGCCAAGTAATTCAGTTATATGTATATAAATATTCATTGTTTTATATTCTTTTCCATTACAGTTTATCATAGAATATTAAATATAATTCTCTGTGCTGTATAGCAGTACTTTGTTGTTTATCCATTCTATGTATAAATAGATAACACCTGCTAATCCCAATCTCCTACTTTATCCTTCCCCCAACCCTCTCCCTTGGCAACCACCAGTCTGTTGTCTATGTTCATGATTTTGTTTCTATTTCATAGATAAATTCATTTGTGTCATATTTTAGATTCCACATATAAGTGATATTGCTTGCTTTGTCTTTCTCTTTCTGACTTAATTCATTTAGCATAATCATCTCTAGGTCCATTTGTTGTAAGAAAGGGAACCCCTTGCACTCTGACCAGTTGTCTGCGTCAGGAGGAGACCAGAGACAAAAGGGTCCCAGTTGCAGCCGCTGGGTCTGGTCCATTGGCAGGCAAGCTGGCCCCTGAGGACCCTGAGTGGTCAGGATGTCAGTCAGCAAAGAAGCGTCCCACCAGAGTTGCCATTTGTTGCAGGAAGGGGGACCCCTTCCAGGGCCCGAAACTGGGCTCTTGTCTAACACTTGGAAATGAATCATCCGAGGAGACACATGTGCTGACAAAGCAAAATATTTTATTGGGAAAGGGCACCCGGGTGGAGAGCAGTAGGGTAAGGGAACCCAGGAGAATTGTTCTTCCGCGTGGCTCACAGTCTAGGGTTTTATGGTAATGGGATTAGTTTCCAGGTGGTCTTTGGCCAATCATTTTAGAGTCTTTCCTGGTGGCTCACACATAGCTCAGCCAAGATGGATGCTAGCGAGAGGGATTCTGGGAAGTGGACGGACACACGGTGTCTCCTTTCGACCTTTCCCTAACTCTTCCAGTTGGTGGTGGCTTATTAGTTCCGTATTCTTTATCAGGATCTCCTATTATAAAACAACTCATGCAACTTGTTACTATGGTGCTTGGCCAGGGTGGGTGGTTTCAATCAGTGTGCTTCCCCTAACAACTTCCCCCTGAGAGACTTCATACTCAAGATATTTTTTGGGAATTGGGGTGGAGGTCTCTTTTTGTTGTAACTTTTTGTTGTTGTTGTTGTGTATGGGCATAAGCCTGCCTAGCAGAGCAGAAGTCTCTCTCTATCAGATCTAAGTCAAGGTATTTATTTGTCTGAAACCAGCGTTAACCCTTGTAATATCAGCAATTTAGTTTGAACCTGTTGGCCCCTCTCAGAGATGAAATAGACAAGGGCCAAACAGGAGATCTAACAGGACGATCATCTTTGGTCTCTGGAAACAGAAGACAACATTTGGGGTGAGGGTTGCAGGGTTTGTGACCCTTTTTGATTGCTTGGTGGTGAGGCAACAGAGCTGTTTTCCAGGAATCTTGTGTTTAGTCTGAAGTCATGAAGTTACCTGGCTGGGGGTTCCAGTTTCATAGAAGAACTCAAAGACATTGTCATGCCTTTTTTTTTTTTTTTTTTGAGTAGGAACCAGAATTCTGTCTGGAGGCTGTATCAACTTTTGATTGTTTATCCTTTTTCTGTATCCCCTCTCTTCCCTGATTAGCAATTGTTTGAATCCACCCTTTGGAAGTCAGGGAAGGTCAAGGAGGCTGAATGAAGCCTATATCTTACAGACAAGAAATGGAGAACACAGAAAAGATCTCTACTCCAGAGCCCCACAGAGTTTTATTCAGTTTTAATTTAGGGAACTAGGCAACTATGACTGTGATAACTTCCTGTCAAAATAGAGTATAGGACTGTCTCAGCTTGGAGTATAGACAATGACTTGAAAGTATTTTTGAGTTCCAAGTTTTAGATCTGAGTCTTGTATGATTAAAATCTCAATCCCTTGGTCTGCCATTTTGGTGTAACAGACCAAATTAGAAGTAGTTGGAGGAGTGATAACTGGAATTTAGTAGACAAAATAAATCTCATTTTTTTTTTTTTTTTAAAGAAGAATAGGCCTGAAACCCAGTCTGGACCTGGTACTTCAGGTAGACTTGTAGCCAGGTAGCCAGTTGTCTAGTTTTATAAAAAGTAAGTGTCACGCGAGTGTATGTTCCTCGGTTCTTTGTCTCATCACAACAAAGATTTGGAGCGACGGACATTAAAGCCCTCGGCGTGTCACAGCTCTCAGGTCTTGGACAAATTGTGCTACAGCTCTTAGGCAAATCAGTGTTACAGCTCTATTTTATTTAGAAGATAGCAGGAGAGAGAGAGAGAGAGAGAGAGAGAGAGAGAGAAAGAAAAGAGCACACGCACGCGGGAGAGTCCGAGAGAAAGCGCTTTGGCTCCTCCTTTTATATGTTTTTTTCCTCCACCTGGGCCTGCCCTATGCAAATTGGGCTTAGCCAGGAGTGCTGTTTGTTCTGTTTGTTCTGCCTGAAGTCTTCCCTCTGGTCCTCAGACCTTCCTTGTCTTTTAGCCACCGCCATTTTGGACTCCTTTTCCCTATTCTACCTACCTAACAGTAAGGTTGTAGTTACTAGCTTTCAGCAGACATTGTTTTGAGAATGGTGGCATCTAAGCCTGACACGACTCAGAAAACTCAAGTGTTTAGCAATACAAAGTCTAATCTGAAAGTACACCCATAGCATCACTTGTTATTTTTCAGGATATCTGAACCATAGTTATTTTATTTTGACTTTTAATTGTAAACTTTTTTTTAATAGCCAAAGCAGATTTTACCATTAATGACATAAGTGTTTTTCTAGGTATGAGAAGATGTAAGAATTGGGACACATAAAATCTTTTCTTGAAAAGATTTAACTATTTGAAGGCCTGTTTGTCAGTTTTTTATAGAGCACAGAGTGTCTCATTTCTGATTTTTACCCTGAACTCTTTTTAGGGGCACTGAAAGTCAGCAGTTGTAGTGGCCATGATTTCATCTTTGTAGATGTAGATGGCAAGTGTCAGTCTTTAGTTGGCAGAGTCCCTTGTTGTTCATAATCTTGACTATGATTTTGAGGGGAGCATTTTATGACCATTTTATCTCATGGTGTTGAGAATGTCCATTTTCAGGTTTGGCAAAGATTTTGTTGACAGGTCACTTAATGTGTTGTTATTGGACTAGGACATAAAACAGTATCTAAAATTTTCTGGACCACCTGTCTTACTAGCCTCTTGGTCCAGGAAAATATTTTCTCTTGTTGTTTCTTTTCATATCTAGAGTTACATTGTTACCATCATCAATTTCATATGGGACTATATATTATTTTATTAGAGGCCTCAGACACACATTTGACAGTGTAAGAAACAGCAATTTTGTAAAACAGGTGAAATACAAATAACATAGCCAGCAGTATTATTAAAGTCACAAGTAAGACTTAAGTTAAGAGCTTTTATTAGATGTAGCCCAGTATATCTCAGGTCATCTGACTTAGTCTGCTCTGTAGAATCTTTATTTTCTAGGGAAATTATATACTGGCACCATTTATAAGGCACATAGCCTAGTTTTTTAGTGTTACTAGACTGATTATCTTTAGTATGATTTAATTGTTTTTAACACAGAGGAGACTTTAAACCTAAATTACCATAGCCTGGTGTTGTCCATATAAATCTATCTCATAATAGTGGGAGATTTTTTTTTCTTTTGTTGAAACTTTGTTGTGTTTTCATTAAGCTTGAGTAATAGATAAAAGCTCAAATTTATGGCCAGAGTCAGAGCAGGCATTATTAATTGGCCTGGTGAGGGGATCTCATTTAGCAATATCACAGTGACCTGAACATGACTATAATTTTTTTTTTTTTTTTGAGTAAATTTTTTCAGGGCCAACCAGTTAGAGTCTTGTAGTAGAGAAATTTACCAAGGTAACCCAGAACTAGACACAGGTAATTGGCCACAAACTCAACAATTGAATTGATTTTTTAAACTAGCATAGAATCAGGCCTATGATAGAAAAGCATCTGATTTATATGTAAAGGTCTAAGAAGTCAAGAAAACATAAATGATTATACAAATCAGGTCCAGCATCTTGGGCAAGCTTTCTACCTCTAATGTCATCATCTTTTTATCCTGATGTAGTGTAGTTTTTCCTGTTTGAGTATCATTTTAAGGTGAGATCAGGTCAGCTGTCTTTTTTATAGACCAGTCTAGCATAGGGGCTTTTGAAAGTGGGAATTAATCTAAGAGTTAATTTTTTTTTTTTTAGTTTTATTGTGCATGAGCTAGTTAAGAGTACCTGATAAAAAGTCTGTTTAACCAGGTCGGAGACAGTCTCTTAAATTATGTCTTTTTCCAGTCCTGGTTTTAGGTCATGAGGCATCTGATCTTTATCCAAAGATAGATTACTGAGATAAGCTTTAGAAACAAACTTAGGTGTTTTTTTTTTAAGAATTTAATTAAATTTTACATTAATACCACATAGCAGCAAAGAGCTATCTAAGAGATGAGTCTTACTAGATGTAGACCTCTATTAACAAACTGGGATTTAACACTTTTTGAAATATCTTTTTTTCTTTCTTTAAGTTACCCTCATTTTTATAAATATAACCAAATTAAGGCTAGTTTGTTTTTCAAATAGGTCTGTTCTCACTAATTTTGGTCTGATGATTTATATAACCATAATTGATTATAGACTTTTTATTTTGTTGAAACATTTATAGAGTCTCAGACTGAAGTTTTAAAATAAAACAGAGCTGGGAAACTCACACCAAAGGCTTATCACAGATCTTGTCTAACAAATCTAGGTGAATTCTGTTTTTTTTTAAGGTCTCAAAATTTTTTTGAGATTTTTGTACCCGTGAGATAACCTTTTTAACTTATTTGATAAACTTACTGGAAACTTAAGAATTTCCAATTTTTGGAGGAGTCACATAGAGAGAAAATATAATTGTTTTGTTTATAACGTTTAATTTTACCAAATTATTGTCATAATTAGTTTGAGAGGAAGGTTTTCCCTACTCCCTGAAAACATAAGATTTAAACCCATAATTTTTAGATAGAAACCATAAAAGTTATAAGTATATTTGCTGGTTCATTCAGTCTCTTTTTTAACTTTTGTGAAATCATCAGGTTTTTTATTAGAATACCAGGACATATCAGAATGTTAAGAACTCCATATAATTTTTAGGATATCTGTATTAGTAATTTTACCATACATTATAACATGAGTGGATAATTACTCATGTAATTTAACCAACCAAATAAACACAGTTTATTATCTCTCTTTGGGATGTTTCAGGGGCCCTCTGAAGCACCCCAAAGTTAGCTAGAGGTCAAAAGAACTTCAAAAGTGTTTGGAGTCACGTTAGGCATTACTGACAAAATGGAGGCACGGCCCCAACTCCCTCTCCTCATCCTGCATGCATGGTCCTGGGATGAAGGAGTTAGGTCTTGTGATCCTGACTTGTTTCTTCCTTTCTTAGGTTGAGTTGGCTGGAAAGAATGTTAAGGTGTTTATTGTTCTTGAGAGGAGCATGAGAAAGCACAGAGCTTTCTGCAATTGTGCCCAGAAAATAATCTATAAAGTAACCATTGACATTTGTCTAAGGATCTTTACAAAGAACGTTCCAGGATGAGCATCTAGGCCACAGCTTGAGGCCATGGGAAGGATTGTTATCTGAGACCTGTTTGTGAGGGAAATGTTTATGGCAAAAGAAGTTTGCTGAATTTAGGGTTTAGGAATAATTAAGAATATAGAAGCTAAAAATTTAAGGAATGTTGTAGTGTTAGCGTATTTTACTATAGCTTATAGAGATTAGGAATTTTAGAGATATTAATAGTTGCTGAGTCACTTCAGTTGTGTCCGACTCTGTGCAACCCCATAGACGGAAGCCCACCAGGCTCCCCCGTCCCTGGGATTCTCCAGGCAAGAACACTGGAGTGGGTTGCCATTTCCTTCTCCAATGCATGAAAGTGAAAAGTGAAAGTGAAGTCGCTTAGTCGTGTCCGACCCTCAGCGACCCCATGGACTGCAGCCTACTGGGCTCCTCGGTCCATGGGATTCTCCAGGCAAGAGTACTAGAGTGGGGTGCCATTGCCTTCTCCGATTAATAGCTAGAAGCCTTTTTAGGAGATAGTGATCTTAAGATACTAGGGACAAACAGGATTTAGAAAGATAAGAAATAAACTGAGGAATGTGGTATGAGTTACAATGTAATCACAAGTTAAGTATAGGACACATAAGAGGAAGTAGATAATAGATAGTAAAGCCAATTCTGAGAGAATCGCTGAAGCAGGAACTCTGTTTGAAGGGCAACAATGATTTCTGGAGACAATAAATCTGGGTGAGGATGAACTGAAAATGTCAAATCTCTGACCTAATGCTTTTGTCAAGTATAAAAGAAAACCTGAAGCTTGAAATAAACATGTAGTCCCTCACCTTAAGTCAGAGGCTACATCATCCCATGCCAACACCGCTCGTCCCTTCAGGCTGATACCCTAGCTGCTGGAGCTGGACTCCGACACGAATTTTATTTAGGAAGTTTTGGGGACGACAGAGGATGAGATGGCTGGATGGCATCACTGACTCAATGGACGTGGGTCTGGTTGAACTCCAGGAGTTGGTGATGGACAGGGAGGCCAGGCGTACTGCGATTCGTGGGGTCGCAAAGAGTCAGACACGACTGAGTGACTCATCTGATCTGATCTGATCTAAAAGATCAATTAAAACGATTTAGAACTTTTGGTCAGATTGCATTAATGTTGATGGGTGTATGATTTAGCTTGTTGATATGTCACAATAGACCTAAATACCAAGGCTGGTCTAGTGAAAGTCAACTCCGCCATCTTGGACCTAGTTGACTCTAACCAGTTTTTTTATGGCTGTGTCATTTTTAACAAAATCTATTTATCTAACTAATTGTAATCTAATTTTAGAAAATCTTGATCATTTATAACTCTTTTTAGTATTTTTTCATACCTTTTTTATTGAAAAACTTTTTACTTTTTTTTTTAGCAACTAACTTTAAATTAGCATTTTATAGATTGGTGAGCATAAATGCCAGTGATAATTCTTAAAACTCTTGTTTTTTTAGAACATTTTAGGATGGCACCAAACATTATTTATTTATAGTCCCAAATCTCTTTAGTTTTTCTGTAAAAGGAAATTAGTGTTTAGTAGTAAATATTTCAAACTCTTATTTTATTTGGAAATGACCTAACTATTCAATAGACTTTTAAAACTTACCACACTTGGCACAACCCTTAGAAATTTAAATTACGCCAATCTGGAGAGACTATTTTAGACAGATATTTTTAAAAAGAATAATTATTTTTAATAGAGTTTATATAAAAGCTCATATCTCACTTACTTTTTTTTAGAAGTTTTTTCATTCGAGGTAATTTCCTTGTTGATAAACTTGTAACAGATATAATATTTAACTTATATTAAACCTAGGTACAATGAAAATATTTTACTTAATGTTAATTATTTTAAGACATGTCTATATTAGATAGGTTAACAAACAGACATTAATACCAGGTATTTAATACTGAATATTTTCCAGTTCACTTGAACCTGGAATTTATTGTTTAATTTAGAATTATTTGACTTGTAAGCGCTTACCTTTTTTTAAGCCAAATATTGAGCTCATTTACAAATTAACCTAAAAAATATTACCCAGAGACAAAGACATACCAAGACATATTTAGACAGACACAGTACAAGATCTAGCTTCATTTTTTAAGTTTAGTCATGAATTAGATATTACAATATAAAATTTACTAGTTCATAAAAAAAAAAAAACAGTTGAAATAAATAAAAATTTTAAAGTCTTTTCCCCCTTTTCCCTCAGTCTCAGAAGTTATAGATGGTCTAGATAAGTGTTCCTGAGAGCCCTGGTCTCAAGGCACAGGGAAAGAAAATCAAGTTCTAACAAAAGGGCAGCAGGTCTAAACCAAATGGTGGCCACACAAAGCAAAATGGCCATATCAAAAATTACAACACAGAACACAGAGTTAAAACACACACATATAAACCTGGCAGTCCTCATCAGACAGTCCCTTAAATACAAGAATACAGTCTCTCAAAAAACCTCCTATAGAGACACAGGAAAGATTTCGAAGGGAGGAAAGGAAGCCAGGTTGAAAGAAGAAGGGGGAGGAGGCGGGAGAGGGGGGCAAAAGGGGTGGCCTTACAGACATCTCCTGCCACCTGTAGATACCCAGGCATTATGAGATTTTACCCTGGGCCTCCAGAGAAGGGAGGACTAGAACTCAGCCCTACCAGAAATCAGACCAGGCCAGAACCAGAATTCGAGTTCTCTGCCAAGTGCATGTGATCTGTCTCCAATCCTCAGCTCAGGCTGAGGCCCTTCTACCAGATTCCTGCATCCAGAACCAGAGAACTAGAAAAACAGGGAAGGATAGGAATGGTTAAGGAGAGGAAAGAGAGAGGGAAGGGGAGAGAGGTCCGTAAAGTCTCTTGTTCCTTACCCGTTGGGGCACTCTGGACAGTTGTCTGCGTCAGGAGGAGATCAGGGACAAAAGGGTCCCAGTTGCAGCCGCTGGGTCTGGTCCATTGGCAGGCAAGCTGGCGCCTGAGGACCCTGAGTGGTCAGAATGTCAGTCTCAGCAAAGAAGAGCCCCACCAGAGTTGCCATTTGTTGCAGGAAGGGGGACCCCTTCCAGGGCCCGAAACTGGGCTCTTGTCTAACACTTAGAAATGAATCATCCGAGGAGACACATGTGCTGACAAAGCAAAATATTTTATTGGGAAAGGGCACCCAGGTGGAGAGCAGTAGGGTAAGGGAACCCAGGAGAATTGTTCTTCTGCGTGGCTCACAGTCTAGGGTTTTATGATGATGGGATTAGTTTCCAGGTGGTCTTTGGCCAATCATTTTAATTTAGAGTCTTTCCTGGTGGCTCACGCATAGCTCAGCCAAGATGGATGCTAGCGAGAGGGATTCTGGGAAGTGGATGGACACACGGTGTCTCCTTTCGACCTTTCCCTAACTCTTCCAGTTGGTGGTGGCTTATTAGTTCCGTATTCTTTATCAGGATCTCCTGCTATAAAACAACTCATGCAAATGGTTACTATGGTGTTTGGCCAGGGTGGGTGGTTTCAATCAGTGTGCCTCCTCTAACACATTCATGTTGCTGCAAACGACATTTCATTCCATTGTGTTTATGTACACTCTTCTTTATCCGTTCATCTGTCAATGGACATTACTGTTGTTTCCATGTCTTGGCTATTGTGAGTAGTGTTGCTATGAACATAGGGGTGCATCTATCTTTCTGAATTATAGTTTTGTCTGGATATATGCCCAGGAGTGGGATTGCTGGATCATATGATAATTCTATTTTTAGTTTTCTAGGTAAAGTCTGTACTGTTTCCCACAGTGGCTGCACTAACTTACATCCCCACTAACAGTGTGAGAGTGTTCCCTTTTCTCCACACCCTTGCCAGTATTTGTTCTTCATAAACTTTAAAAAATTAAAATTATTTATTTTTGTCTTTGCTGGGTTTTCATCGCTGCACAGGCTTTTCTCTAGTTTCAAAGAGTGGGGCCTACTTTTGTGGCAGTATGCGGGCTTCTCACTGCAGTGACTTCTCTTGCTGTGGAGCACAGGCTCTAGGCACTCGGGCTTCAGGAGTTGTGGCTCCCAGGCTCTAGAGCACAGGCTCAATAGTCGTGCACAGGCTTAGTTTTTCTGCAACATATGGGATCTTCCTAGATTAGGGATCAAACCCGTGCCTCCTGCATTGATGGGAGGATTCTTCACCACTAAGCCACCAAGGAAACCCTGGGGACTTTTTCATAATGGCCATTCTGACTGTTGTGAGATAGTACTTCATTATAGTTTTGATTTGCTTTTCTCTAATAATTAGTGAAGCTGAGCATCTTTTCATATGCTTATCGGCCCCCTTTACTTCTTTTTTGGAGAAACGTCTATTGAGGTCTTCTGCCTTTTTTTTTTTTAAACTGCTCAGGATCTGAGAATTTTAAAGAGGCAGGGATTTTTTAAAATTCTGCTTGTCTTATAAAATTTATTAATGAAAGAGCTATATGATTTTAATTCAAAAGCCAAAAGGATTTTAGAGGCCCTGTGATACATCTTCCTAACAAGAATTGCTGAAGCAATTTTGCTTTCTAATAAGGTGGCTTATTTGATTTTGAACATTTTTTTTATTTAACCTGTATTAAGAAAGATCAATGCTTACTCTAAATTTAATTCTAAATATTTAGTAATCTTTCCACTTGGGCAAGATGAATTGAGCTAGTTATAGAGTGATTTGTTTTCCATTATATGTATCTACAAATAAAACAAAATTAAAATTTGAGATTATTTCAAGTGGCCTTTAGATTTACGGAAAAGTCATGGGATTTATATTAGAAAGAACTTTTAAAATAAGGAATAAATGTTTTTATTTTAAGAAATAAATGAAATGACATGAGAAAATCTTTAGTTAAAAATAGAATACAATGAAATACCATTTTGTTTTACATATACATGTATATAATATAAATGATCTTGACAATAAAGTATGGATTCTTGCTCTGGTATAGAGTAATTTAGGCAGAAATCATTTATCTTGGGTCTAATATAGGAATACTTATAAGTTTTTTACTTATTATTTCAAGGATACAACTAAAGATCAAATATTTAGATATCCTTGGAGTTAGGATAAAAAACTCCATTTGTTAACACTTTCTTTTTTGATAGCAATATCCCAAGTAATACATTTGCCAAATGTTGATCCTTTAACCCCATGTGGTACCTTTTGAGGTTCAATAATTGCACCCACCCTGGCCAAGCACCATAGTAACAAGTTGCATGAGTATATATATATTTATTATATTTATATATTTGGTAAAAAAAAAATATATATATATGTATAGTTGTTTCTTTTAACAACTCAAGATTGCTTTTTGGCTTCCCTAATTTTTATTTTAAAACTCAGCTTTTATTATTTTATTTTGAAAGTAATTTGCCTTTTAACTCAGGCTATTTATATTTGTGTCTTTAGTTTCTAGCAGTTGCATTATATTTTAAATGCTTATTTCTTAGAATTTACAGTTTGAAATTTGTAATGTTTCTTAACTATTTTGAGAAATCCAGTCTACTGTTTTGACAAAATTGCTGCATCTTTCTTTCATTGACATTCTGTGACTCTACATTTACATGTTTGTTAAAGCACTTCACCTTATTTTATATGTTGCTTGTGCCCTTTTTGTATTTTTCCATCTTTTTATAACTTTTTTCTGTACTTCAACTTGATAGTTTTTTTGTCCTTTCCCAGTTCCCTAATTGTCTCTCCTCCTGTGTCTGTTATTTATATTGTACTTTATTGTTATTTATGTCATACTTTTCAGTTTGAGAAAATCCATCTGATTCACATCTATAGATTCCAGTTATCTAATTAAATTTTTCATCTTTCTGTTTTCTTGATCATATCATTTATGGTCATTTTAAACCAGTGGAGTCTGATAACTCAAATATCTGGATTTCCTATTATTTTATTTCTCCTCTCTACTTATTCCTTGTATTTTGGTCATTTAATCCTGCTTTCTATGTGAGATGATATATGTTTTTGAATTTCAAATATTTTTTATGGAAAACTAATACTCTAAATGAAGGTATATCCCTCCAGAAAGAATTTGATTTTCTCATAAAGTTAGAATACTGGCAGCTCATCTTAATGCAATGAAGGCTGAGTTTCAGACTTTGTAAAGGGATGTTCTTTCTCTGATTTGCCTTACTCCTGAGGCATATCCATGAAGGGGTCTTGGCTGAAAGACTGGACTGCTGCATAGGACTCTCTACTTTTTCATGCTCTGAACTTCAATCTCCAGCTCTTCTTCATTTGTAGACTGTAGGAATTCCTCCTCAGACTCTTAACACCTTGCCAGCTCATTTTGCTTTTCTCAGGTCACAGCATGCTGGAGTGGGCAGTCACCTTGACAAATGATTGCAGGTGGAATACTAGGTTGAACTCTGTAGGGCATGTTGGCTATTGCAGACATATCTGTGGGCTTTAAATTCTGTGTCTCCAGCCCAGCAAACTCTGAGCACTCTTTTTGATTGACCTCAGTCCCCAGCATAGTGTACTGGAATATACCCTAAGGGAATAGAAGAGGTTCACCTTAATGTGCTTCCATTCTCTTAATATTTTAACCTATCCTTTTCTGGTTGTACTGTTTTATCTGGACATCTCAAACAGCTTACAGTTGTTTTTTGTTTGTTTGTTTGTTTTGTTCTTGTTTGTTTGCTTGTTTTTGGTTGCTTAGTTAGTTTGTATTTATTGAGACTTTCGTTGCTCACTCCAGGAAGGCTGAGGAAAGCTGACCAGATAATTTGGATTTAAATAGTATTTTATACAGGTCATCATATCTCCAGTTCACATTTTTGTAGAAAAATAACTAGTTGTGTTTTTTAGTTCTGCTAAAAGAGACCTCTTGGATGTTGAGTCTAAACATCTTTTAAACTTTGATTCAGGTTTTTTTCCCCATTTAACACATATTGATACATTTTAATTTTTGTGTTGTTAAAGAATCTAGTACAGTATTTTTGTCAGGTATATAAGGTAGGTAGATTCTATGGGAAAAATACTATTTACAATGTAAAATTAATGGTTTTATTTTATATTTATCAAAGCTATACAATTCTGAGGGCCTGCTATTATCAAGAGTCCCCTGCTTTGTATATATCTATTCATATTTGTTAGCTCTTTTCATTGACACAGTTTCTTCATAGATTTTAACAGAGGAGCTCCAAAACTTGTAAAGTCACTGTCACTATTTTTTCCCTAAATTAAGGCCATCTCTTCTTTTGGAACTAAGGTCAGGCTTGGGAACATAATACTAATCTTTAGTATGACTTTCTCTCCGCATGACCATAAAGCTGCTGGGGAGGAAAAAAGCAAAGCAACAAAGCAGGTCAATGGCATTAGATATGAAAGGAAAATCCTCTTTGCAGGCTCCCTAGAAAATCAGACACCATGTCAGGATTAACTTGACACCTGATAAAGCAGAAAGTTATTGAAGTGAGCTTTCCACATGTTTTTCTCATTTTCTGATTTTAACTTTTCCCCTAAAAGAACAGATTTTCAGCTAAACAAGGTTAAATTACTGAGAAAATGAGTCAAAGTAAATAAATAACAATTAAGAATGGTGAAGAAATGACTGATAATGATTAATATCTGGCTTTAGAATCATAGTGTTTAAATTTAAAACTTCAATTTGAAACCTATTGACTTTAATAAATTTATTCAAACTTTCCTTCTAAACTTCAAAATACTTCTTTCAAAATAGGCATAGAATACCATTCATGTATAATGTTCTATACTGTTTAAATAAATAAAACCCTCAGTAAAATAATTAACACATAATAGGCTCTCAACAAATGTTAGATATCATGTTCATTATCTCCTCAGTGCCCATTACTAGGGATATAAGTGGTATAATATAAACTACCTATTTTCAAAAAATCAGATATGCTTCTTGTAGTTTCAGACTCCTTTTACATTCTATTTCCCAATTAAGAGTGTTATGTTAGATTTAATTTGCATCTTCCCTTAATCTATTTTTTTTTGAAAATCAAGTCAATAGAAGTAACATTTGATTTTGATTAAGGAAGCAGTCTATTAAAATTTTGTTTTCTCTTTGCTGACGCACAAATCATAATTATCTTGTCATGTGTCACTAAAAGCACTGACAAGGTGGTAACAAAGCTTTGCAAGTTTAAAATAAACTCAGTTTTCTTTATTATCAAGCCTGTGAAATCTTGAGATTTTAGTCAAGTAAGAAAAATATTTTAAGGAATAATTGAAATAAATAAAATCTAGTGTCAAAGCACCTTGCTTTCAAAGTTATGGTGTTGTTTGGGTAGGTATTAACAATGCCTTCCCACACCCAGTACAAGGTAGAGCATAGGGTGCTCACTAAACACTTAACTGTAAAATCTAAATTAAATGAGGTTTCAGGCAGCTGTAGCTAGGACATAAATTACAATAAAAGAGATATAAATGAGCAATCCTAGAATGATGTTTACATTTAAATATCTCGGCTTAGGTTAAGAAATAGGTGTCAATCACAGTGTATGTGTGTGTTCAGGTGCTAAGTCAAATCCAAGTCTTTGTGACCCCATGAACTGCAGAACACCAGGCTTCCCAGACCTTCATTATCTCCCAGAGTTGGCTCAAACTCATGTCCATTGAGTCAGTGATGGTATCTAAAATCATCTCATCCTCTACCGCCTCCCCCTCCTTTTGCCTTAAATCTTTCCCACATCAGGTCTTTTCCCATGAGTCGGTTGTTTCCATCAGGTGGCCAAAGTATTGAAGCTTCAGCTTCAGCATTAATACTTTCAATGAATATTCAGGATTGATTTCCATTCAATTCAGTTCAGTTGAGTCGTTCAGTCATGTCTGACTCTTTGCGACCCCAAGGACTGCAGCATGCCAGACCTCCCTGTCCAACACCAACTGCTGGAGCTTGCTCAAACTAATGTCCATCGAGTCAGTGATGCCATCCAACCATCTCATCCTCTGTCATTCCCTTCTCCTCCTGCCTTCAATCTTTCCCAGCATCAAGGTATTTTCCAATGAGTCAGTTCTTTGCATCAGGTGGCCAAAGTATTGGAGTTTCAGCTTCAACATCAGTCCTTCCAATGAGTAACCCAGACCGATTTCCTTTATGATTGACTGTTTTTATCTCCTTGTAGTCCAAGGGACTCTCAAGTCTTCTCCAACACCACAGTTCAAAAGCATCAGTTCTTCAGCACTCAACCTTCATTATGGTCAAACTCTCACATCTGTACATGAATACTGGAAAAACCATAGCTTGACTATATGGATCTCTGTCAGGAAGTGATGTCTCTGCTTTTTAATTTTGTCTATATTTGTCATAGCTTTTCTTCCAAGGAGCAAACATCTTTTAATTTCATGACTGCAGTCACCATCTGCAGTGATTCTAGAGCCCAAGAAAATAAAATCTGTCACTTCTTCCTCTTTTCCCTCTTCTATTTGCCATGAAGTGTTGGGGCCAGATGCCATGATCTTTGTTTTATGAATTTTGACTTTTCAATGTTGACTTTTATGAATGTTGACTTTTAAACATTTATGAATGTTGAAAACTCTATGAATGCTTGACTTTTATGAATCTTGACTTTTCAGCCAGCTTTTTCATTCTCCTCTTTCACCCTCACCAAGATGTTCTTTAGTTCCTCTTCTGACATTAAAATGGTATCATCTGCATACCTGAGGCTGTTGCTATTTCTCCAAGAAATCTTGATTCTAGCTTGGGATTCATCCAACCTGGTATTTCACATGATATACTCTTCAGATAATTTAAATAAGCAGGGTGACAATATACAGCCTTGAAAATCTCCTTTCTCAATTTGGAACCAATCCATTGTTCCATGTCCAGTTCTAACTGTTGATTCTTGGCCTGCATACAGATTTCTCTGGAGGCAGGTAAGGTGGTCTGGTATTCCCATCTCTTGAAGAATTTTCCACAGTTAGTTGTTATCCACAGTCAAAGGCTTTAGCATAGTCAATGAAGCAGTAGTAGATGTTTTTTTCTGGAATTATCTTGCTTTTTCCATGATCCAGAAGATGTTGACAATTTGATCTCTCATTCCTCTGCCTTTTCTAAATCCAGGTTGTGCATCTGGAAGTTCTTGGTTCATGTATTATTGAAGTCTAACTTGAAGAATTTGAGCTTTACCTTGCTAGCATGTGAAATGAATGCAATTGTATCGTAGTTTGAACAGTCTTTGGCATTGCCCTTCTTTGGGATTGGAATGAAAACTGATCTTTTCCAGTCCTGTGTCTGTTGCTGAGATTTCCATATTTGCTGGCGTATTGAGGGCAACACTTTAACAGCATCATCTTTTAGGATTTTAAATAGCTCAGCTGGGATTCCATCATCTCCACTAGCTTTGTTTGTAGTAATGGCTCCTAAGCTCTGCTTGACTTCGGACTCCAGGATGTCTGGCTTCAAGTAAGTGACCACAGCTTCATGGTTATCTGGTTCATTAAGACATTTTTTTTTTTTTTATAGTTCTTCTGTGTACTCTTGGCACCTCTTCTTAATTTCTTTTACTCCATTAGGTCCTTACCATTTCTGTCCTTTATTGTGCTTAAGTTTGCATAAAACATTTCCTTGGACTTGTATTTCCAATTTTCTTGAAGAGATCGCTAGTCTTTCTCATTCATTTTCCTTTATTTCTTCGCAGTGTTCACATGCAAAGGCTTTTTTTATCTCTCCTTGCTATTCTCTGGAATTCACCATTCAGTTGGGTATATCTTTCCCTTTCTCCTTTTACTTTCACTTCTCTTCTTTTCTCAGCTATTTATAAGGCCTCTTCAGACAAGGACTTTGTCTTCTTGCATTTCTTTTTTTCTTTGTGATAGTTTTGGTCACTGCTTCCTTTACAATGTTATGTTATGTCCATAGTTCTTCAAGCATTCTGTCTACCAAACCTAATCCATTGAATCTATTCATCACCTCTACTGCATAATCATAAAGGATTTGATTTAGGTCTTACCTGAATGGCCTAGTGGTTTTCCCTACTTTTTTTCAATTTAAACTAAATTTTGTAATAAGGAGCTCATGATCTGAGCCACAGTCAGCTCCAGGTTTGTTTTGGCTCACTGTATAGAGCTTTTTCATCTTTGGCTGCAAAGAATATAATCAATCTGTTTTCAAATGCTTATTTGCCATCTATATATATTTTCAGTGAGGTGTCTATTAAGATCTTTAGCTTATTTTCTTAGTTTTTTGTTTCACTATTGTTGAATTTGTGGGTTTTTATGTATTTTGCATAATAGTCCCTTATTAAATGTCTTTTGAAAATACAGTTGACCCTGGAACAATGCAGGGATTGAAGGTCCAACCTCCATGCAGTCTAAAAGCTGTGTACAGTTTTACAGGTAGAATTTTGTATCTACAGCTCTTCATCCATGGATTTAACCAACCACAGATCATGTATACTGGAGCATGTATCTAAGTGAAGAAAAAACAATCCAAATGCAGTTCAAAATTGTGTTGTTCAAGGGTTCACTGTATTTTCTCCTATGATTTACTTATAGAATTTATTTCTTCTTGCTTGAAATGCTTTGGAGAAACGAGCAAACAACTCTGAAATGACACTCTCACCTGTTGATTTTGATTAACTTGACATTTCCACTTCCTGGGTGTCTGTATTAGTTTCCCATTGCTGTTGTAACAAATTATTACAAACTTGGTGGCATAGAACAATACAAATTTATTGCCTTACATTTCTGGGGGTGGCAAGTCCAGAATAAATCTTATGGGACTTAAGTCAAGGTATCAATTTTTGGATTTTCTAGGAGATAACCTATTTACATAACTTTTCCATAGCTCATGCCTCCATAATACTTTAATCTCCTGCTTCTGTTGTCTTGTGTCTTGCTGCTGACTCTGATTTTCCACCTTCCTCTTATAAAAAATCTTATGATTACATTGAGGCCACCTGGAATATTCAGGATACTCTCCCCAACTCAAGATCTTTAACTTAATTATATTTGAAAAATTCCTCTTACCATAAAAATAACTTTCACAGGATTGAGATATAAACATCTTTTAAGAGAGTTCATTTCATTTAAGTTTTTATTTTATTTTTTTAATTTTATTTTATTTCCAAACTTTACATAATTGTATTAGTTTTGCCAAATATCGAAATGAATCCACCACAGGTATACATGTGCTCCCCATCCTGAACCCTCCTCCCTCCCCATACCATCCCTCTGGGTCGTCCCAGTGCACTAGCCCCAAGCATCCAGTATCGTGCATCGAACCTGGACTGGCAACTCGTTTCTTACATGATATTTTACATGTTTCAATGTCATTCTCCCAAATCTTCCCACCCTCTCCCTCTCCCACAGAGTCCATAAGACTGTTCTATACATCAGTGTCTCTTTTGCTGTCTCGTACACTGGGTTATTGTTACCATCTTTCTAAATTCCATATATATGCATTAGTTTTAATTAATTCTTATTGGAGTACAGTTGCAATGCAGAGACCTGGGTTTGAACTCTGAGTCATGAAGATCCCTCAGAAAAGGGAATGACTACCCATTCCAGTATTCTTGCCTGGAGAATTCCATGGACAGAGGAGCCTGGCTGGCTGCAGTCGATAGAGTTGCAAAAAGTCAGACATGACTGAGTGACTAACACTTTTTAAACATGGTTGCTTTACAAAGTGTGTTAGCTCCTGCTTTGCAGCAAAGTGAATAAATTATATGGTGGCTCAGACAGTAAAGAATCTGCCTGCAATGCGGGAGACCTGAGTTTGATCCCTGGGTTGGGAAGATCCCCTGGATGAGGGCATGACAACCCACTCTAGTATTCTGGCCTGGAGAATCCCAGAGGAGTCTGGTGAGCTACATACAATCCATGGGATTGCAGAGTCAGACATGATTTAGTGACTAAGCAAGCACACACACACACACACACACACACACACACACACACACACACAGACATGCACTCTTTTACTATTTCATTCCAGTTTAGGTCACCACAGAGCATTGGGTAGAGTTCTCTGTGCTATACAGTAAGTTTCCATTAGTTATCTATTATATACATAGTAGAATATATGTGTCGGTCCCAATTTCCCAATTCATCCCACCACCACCCCTTTCATGACAGGGTTCATTTTGAAAGCCTCCTCTGTGGTGACAAAGACTAAGGTTATATAATTAAACCTAGAGAACTGTGGTGGTGGGAAATTTGGCCAATTTTGTCATAGGGCATGCTTTTCCTGCATGTTATCCTAGGAGAGAGGTCATTCATCCTCATCCAAGTAGTAATGCTAGTGTCTGAAGCAAAAATCACAATTTTGGCCATGTAGAGTTAGAGATGTTAGACACAGAGTGCACCCTGATGCCAGGGAAAGAAATGACAGAGAGGAACTTAGGGATGTACGTGTTTTGGCTATGAAACCAGGTTGTGGCTGTGCTGGTACATTCTGCTGCTTCTGCTGCTGCTGCTGCTGCTAAGTCACTTCAGTAGTTACTGACTCTGTGCGACCCCATAGACGGCAGCCCACCAGGCTTCCCCGTCCCTGGGATTCTCCAGGCAAAAGTAATGGAGTGGGGTGCCATTGCCTTCTCCAATGCATGAAAGTGAAAAGTGAAAGTGAAGTCGCTCAGTCGTGTCCGACTCTTGTGACCCCGTCGACTGCAGCCTACCAGGCTCCTCTGTCCATGGGATTTTCCAGGCAAAAGTACTGGAGTGGGGTGCCATTGCCTTCTCCAGTACATTCTAAGCACCCAAATAAAATTACTTGCTAAAATATTGGTATTATAATAGACAAAATTTTTGAGACTGTAAAGGAGCACTACAAAGTCAAACTGTACTCTGTTTTGGATATGAACAGAGAAGAAAAAATTAATTTTGTATTAGAACCAACCCTAGTTATGTGAGTAGCCAGAATAATTTAACATTAGGAGAGAGTGAGCTTGCACGGTGGAAATGGGCACACTTAAGAGCCTTACTCGGAGAAGGAAATGGCACCCCACTCCAGTACTCCTGCCTGGAAAATCCCAAGGACGGAGGAGCCTGGTGGGCTTCAGTCCATGGGGTCGCTAAGAGTCGGACACGACTGAGTGACTTCACTTTCACTTTTCACTTTCATGCATTGGAGAAGGAAATGGCACCCCACTCCATTACTTTTGCCTGGAGAATCCCAGGGACGGGGGAGCCTGTTGGGCTGCTGTCTCTGGGGTCGCACAGAGTCAGACAAGACTGAAGCGACTTAGCAGCAGCAGCAGCAGCAAGAGCCTTACTGAGGGAAGAACTGTGGCCAGCAATTTTTAATCTTATAATTACAGATCTTAACATTCTGTTTTAACATTTTACTTCATTATAATTTAATGTTTTATTGTAAGAAGAATATCAACAGGTATTTTTCCTACTCATTAAATTTTCTATGGCCATTTAATTATAGGAAAATTAAGTGTTTTGAAGAAATAGTCAATAAATTATCATTTTATTTACCTGTCAGAAAGATTAGTTCATTTCTTAGAAATTATTAATTATGCTAACTAGAACTTCTGAATACATACAGTTAGCTGCATATGGCCTAATTTCTTTCAGCAGGAATCATTTACAGTTTTCATGGGACTTATGTTAATTACTCATAACTTTGATGTTCTTTATGAAAATGAATTGCTCTTATCCATTCTATTGCTTTTCAAATTAAAATATTATTTACAGAAACTCATTATATAATAATTTTTCTAGTAATATAATTTAGAACCTAATGCATTTTTATTCCTCCAGCAACTTCTTAAATCTTGCCTCAGAGTAAATTTGACCACCAAAAAAACACACCTTCATTTAATCAGTCTTTCACATTGCCAACTATTTCTGATCAGTAAGTTAGTCACCTTGGTTTCATCTTGTGGTTAATGTCTTTATCACTCATATATTTTCATAAATATTGATGAGAATATCCTCCAAATAGATAAGTAAAATATAAGAAATATATTAAACCTGGGATATGAGAAGAAAATTAATGTTTAAAATACAGAGCTTTAGTGTTTTATAAATAGCCAGTGGTGTACAAGTAAGTTCAATTCTCTGCCAAGTGTCCCTGAATATAGTCAATGTCAACTCTTTTTAAAGTTCAGATGATATCTCTTATAATATATATATTTTCATACTAGAGAGTGTATGACCCTTTATATCTGAAAATATCCTTTAAATATTTGGATTTCTAGGAAGTTGTAAAAAGGGCTGAGCAGTACAAACTAGAAAAAATAATCCCTTATATTAATAGCTATTCCGAGGCATTCTGATTATGGGAAATTTTCAGGTAAGGTTGGTACAAGGTCCTCTAATCTAGATTTGTTCTCTCTAACTAACATGCATACAGACCACCTAGGGATCATGTTAAAGAGCAGAGTGCAATTTAGTACATCTGGAGTGGCACCCAAGAGTCTGTATTCCTAACAAATTCTCAGATGATCCCTGTGTTTATGGCCTGAGGGCATTTCTAGCCTGTGGGCAATGTGAGCATGCATCACATCTCACACCCTAATGTGCTGGCTCATGGATGATGTCACACCTCTAAAAAATTCTTCTGTAATTGGTCTATGGCAAGTGCTGGGCATTTAAACTTTTAAAACTACTTCATGCATAATGAACCTAATGGGTTGAGGAACAGTGCTGAAGAGTAAAGCAGTGATTTAGAACATTTTATAAAACTTTTGAGAAGTTTTGATGACTAAAATTATAAAGTTCATCTATTTCAGGGCTCTGAAGGCCTGGATCCTATATACCTCTAATGGTTGCCATGCAAGCAAGAATAGTTCTAAAGCCCTAGTACAGTCTTGAAATAAAAGCACACTTTGGGCAAATCATACTTTTAATTGAGACAAACTGACCCTAGGAACAAGTTATTAATGCTCATTGTCCCTTCTCCATCATTAGCAGACATCAGTGGGTGGATCGGTATAAGAGGAGCAAATTAATACTTTGTGTGGTAATAACTGTACTAAATCTGAATATTTCTTAAACCTATTTGCACAACTTTAATGTACCTGTGATTTAGTCATCTCTTTGGAGTGCAGCTTTAAACTGTTGGCTCCCTTGGTTTGGAAACCTGTATGTGGTTTATAATCTGGTTACTTTAAATGGATTCTTTCCCTATGTACCCAATCAACAATTATGGTTTTCAGAGTCCAAAGGGAGAAGATGTGTGTTGGTTGTGGAGAATCAATGTCTTTAAGTATAAAAATACAAACACAAAGACAAAAACAAAATGAAAATAAAACCAACTTATCACTAGTCACCTCAGAAAACAGACTATAGCATTGTTGGTTACATTATTCTAAGTTTTTGCTGTTATATAGCAAGTGCATCTCTGTTTACAAATGCTATACTTGACAATGTCAGTTGACAGTGAAATGTTTCATTCTGTCCTTAATAATAAAACACCTTCCTTTCCCTTTCCCTTCTCTTAGCTAAGTGATCTTTTTTTTTATTGCCTTCCTCCAAGAAAGTGAAAATTTATCGTGCTTTATAATTAACTTGAAATAGGGTTTGTTTATTTAATTTATATGCAGAGTACGTCATGAGACATGCTGGGCTAGATGAAGCACAAGTTGGAATCAAGATGGCTGGGAGAAATATCAATAACCTGAAATATGCAGATGACATCACCGTTATGGCAGAAAGTGAAGAACTAAGGAGCCTCTTGATGAACATGAAAAAGGAGAGTGAAAAAGTTGGCTTAAAGCTCAACATTCAGAAAACTAAGATGATGTCATCTGGTCCCATCACTTCTGGGGAAATGGGGAAACAGTGGAAATAGTGTCAGACTTTATTTTTTGGGGCCCTAAAATCACTGCAGATGGTGATTGCAGCCATGAAATTAAAAGATGCTTACTCCTTGGAAGGAAAGTTATGACCAACCTAGATGGCATATTCAAAAGCAGAGATGTTACTTTGCCAACACAGGTCCGTCTAATCAAGGCTATGGTTTTTCCAATGGTCATGTATGGATGTGAGATTTGGAAACTATAAAGAAAGTTGAGCACCAAAGAACTGATGCTTTTGAACTGTGGTGTTGGAGAAGATTCTTGAGAGTCCCTTGGACTGCAAGGAGATCCAACCAGTCCGTTCTAAAGGAAATCCATCCTGAATATTCATTGAAAGGACTAATCCTAAAGCTGAAACACCTGATGCAAATAACTGACTCATTGGAAAAGACCCTAATGCTGGGAAAGATTGAAGGCAGGAGGAGAAGGGGATGATAGAGGATGAGATGGTTGTATGGCATCACCAAGTCAATGGACATGAGTTTGAGTAAACTCTGGGAGTTGGTAATGGACAGGGAGGCCCTGCCATGCTGCAGTCAATGGGGTCACAAAGAGTCGGACACAACTGAGCAACTGAACTGAACTGAACTGAGGGTTTGTTACCTATTTCAGGCTAATTTTTAAATTTCTGCATGTAAAGTATTCCATCTAGAGATTGCTATACTTTCTCATGATAGAATCCAATACCTTTTGAATTTAAGCCAAACAAATTATTTTAAAGACTATAAACTGAGGCATCAAGAAGGGCATTGAGAATTATCTGGTATTGAGTGAATTTTTAGCATTATTAATCTCATACTGAATCTGTACACTTAGGTGGACTCAGCTGTGTTATTTGGGGGGAAAATGTGCATACCACCATTCCAACTGAGCCCTCCATTTTTCAGTCCCAGGTTTTGCTCTTTTTCCCAAAATAAAAATGTATAACTGGGCAGCCTCTGTCTCAGGGTAGCTGGAGCAGACTGTAGAAAATGAACAGTAAGAGAAATAGGGTAACAAGGTATATTGGTTTGTTGTGGCTGTTGTAACAAAGTACTACAGATTAGATAACTAAAACAGAAATTTTCTCCCAATTCTGGAGTCTAGAAGTCCAAGATCAAACAGCTGGCAGGCATGAATTCTTTTGAAAGCTCTGAGGAAGTGTCTGCTCCATGCCTCTCCTAGTTTCTCATAGTTTGCAGCCTCTTTGGTGATCCTTGGTGGGGAGATGCATGTGCATGCGTCTCCAAATTAGGGCCCACCCAGATGATCTCATTTTAACTTGATTATCTCAAGAAAAACTCCATTTCCAACGATAGTCACATTCTGGGGTACTAGAGGGTAGGACTTCAAGATACAAATTTTGAGGGGATATGTTTCAAGCCATGCATGAGTAAGTGCTCAGTTGTGTCTGACTCTTTGTGACACCACAGACTGTAGCCCACCTGGCTCCTCTGTCCATGAGATTCTCCAGGCAAGAATACTGGAGTGAGTTACCATGCCCTTCTCCAGGGATTCTTCGCAACCCAAAGACTTAACCCATGTCTCTTAAATCTCCTACATTGTGGGCAGATTCTTTATCACTGAGCCACCAGGAAAGCCCCATTTCAAGCCATAATACAAAGAGAAGTATTTAAGGTTTTCTGTTCCTAAGGATTAGCTGGATGAAAATTCAGTTACGACAGCAAGAGGAGACCAAGAGTCCTTGGTTTTATGAGGGAAATTCGACATACCTGACTTCCACTAGCACCTTGGTTGAAAAGATTTACTATTAACACACAACAAATATGGATACTGTATGGTTAGCATTCTTCTAAGTACTTTTCATCATCTTTTCCACACAATCACACTAGGAGCTCCTTGTGAAGAGGAGGAAACAGATACAGAGAGGTTAAATAATTTGCTTAGGGTCACAAAGTAGGAGGCACGGCCAAAGTTCAAATCCAGAGAATCTGATGCTAGAGACTTCATTCTTACCACAATGACAGACTGTGGTGACCTGACTTGTATCCACTGAGAGGAGAAGACTCAGTGTTGACTGAGCAATGACTGGTTTCAAAGGTTTCCTACTAGAGCTCATGGTCTATTACTTGTGTTATGTTTAAAAGGAATTCTTTCCTACCGTTTGACAAGGACTATATATTAAACACTAATGACATCCTCTTTTAAGTTAAATATACATGACATAGATTTTGTTTGACTTATTTTGGACCCTTAATTATGTCCATTCATTGAATTGAAAGAAAAATGTGAATAACTTGAAGAGTGCAGCAAAATTCAGTAAGTAAAAAAGTCCTTAAAAAAGCATCTTGTTGTTTTGAATTAAAAAATGCATTAAAGTTAAAAACAAAGATGTTTAGTCTCTTTACAGAATATAGGTAATTGTGAAATTAGTGAAAGGGTAATTTAAACTTTTTTTTTTTTTTGCAATGAGGGCAGCAAACTCAAGGCAAGAGCACAATACCCAGAAGGATATTTACTGGTTATGAGAAAAATTATTCTCCTTGCTACACTGGCACTATTTTCTTCCCGAACATCTGTAATTCTCTTGGAATCAGTCATGTAAAGATCAGTGAAGGGGGTACTGCACATATGATAAAGAGAGATTTGAAGATATTTCCTCAGAGGCAGGGAATTTGAAGACAGAATAACAGATGAGTTTCTAACAAAAGGAGCTGAGAATTACCTAATTAGTGCTTCTCCACAGAGGTGGCAAATGTGACACTAGAGCCCTTTGGGAGTCTGGACTGCAAAGAAGGGAAAACATGCAGCTCTGTAAGCAAGCCTAGTAAGAAATATGAAAAACAAAATAGCACAAGTAGCAAAATAAGTGAATCCATAGAGTAATATTTCTTTATCTTGTCCCAAGAGATACAGTCTTTTCTCTGTCTCTTAAACAACATTCATCATATTTTTGTTAATTCTGGCATGGTGGTGGTAGTCATCTATTTTTCACTTAGGCCAGAGAGCTTGCATTAGAACCTGGGTTCATGGAATCACTAGCATTGATGAGGAAAGGTCAGAAACACGGTGTGGAAAAGGAAAAAAAAAAAAAAGGATGAAGTATGGGGATCAGAGGAGGAAGACAGCTAAGTCTTAGGTAGACAAGCTGATATGAACTACAAAAAGAAAGGTGAAGGTTAGGCTGGGGGTCACAGATCAAATGCATTAAAACTATGTGTTTGAAAACCCTGCAAATAGAGCAAATGACTTTGACACATATTCAGGCAAAGAGAAACCTGAAGATCTGTCAGTAATAAAGGAGCAAGGAAAGCAGCAGGAGAAAACAAGGACTCTCCATTAGCAAGCACAACCTTGCTAAGTGAGGCAAAGGCCTGCTCTAGCCCAATACCTGGGTTTGTTTCTGTGGATCAGGAGCTAATCTAAAGAATAGTTAGCCTAAGGCTTGTAGGTGGAGAGAAATAAAAACATTTCATTAGCAAAACACTTGAGAAAAAGTAACTGTTTGCAAACTTAAAAAAGAAAAAAAGAACACATTCTTTCTCATGTATGTACTGTGGTCATTTGTGCCCCACTCTTTGGGACCCCATGGACTCTCCATGGGATCTCCCAGGCAAGAATACTGGAGTGGGTTGCCATTTCTTCTGCCAGGGAATCTTCCTGACCCAGGGGTTGAACCCACATCTCTTGTGCCTCTTGCATTGGCATGTGGATTTTTTACCACTGTGACACCTGGGAAGCCCTCTTTCTCATATATTAGGCTCTTAAACTTTATCCAAAGATATGACTGGGTGTTGGTGGGGGGGTGAGGCGGCAGTGAGAAGACTGCATAATTTCAGAAGGCAACATGTAGGCATTGGTTTTAAATGTAAGATGAATAAGACTCTGTTCTTTTCATCTAGGCTATTTCTCCTAGTGGATCCTGGAAGCATCAAGTTACCTGTTGGTTAGCTCTTTTCAGTCTAAACCATCCTGTGGTACTCAGGTCAGGGTTCACTGGAGCTATGTAAATGTTTCTATCAGCTCTCTTCAGTCACCAAGATGTCTTACTAAAGGGTGTACGTGCTGAATTGCTTCAGTCATGTCCAACTCTTTGCAACACTATATATACCTAGACCACCAGGTTTCTCTGTCCATGGGATTTCCCAGACAAGAATACTGGAGTGGAGTGCCATTTCCACCTCCAGGAGATCTTCCCCTCCCAGGGATCAAACCAGCATCTCTAACATCTCCTGTGTTAGCAGGCAGGTTCTTTTCCACTAGGGCCACCTACAAGAAGTACAGAAACCTGAGAGCACTTTTGTAAAACCAAAGTGTCTACAGATTCTGATTCTAATAATAGAATTGTAAGGCACTCTGAGAGAGGGAATATGAAGTAATTTTTTTTTTTTTTTCACAGCCTGGTATAACATACCTCTCCAATCTAATCATTGGTTATTTATTTCATTAATTCAGCAATAGCCTCTGCTCTTGCAGAAACAAAACTCATGTCTTGTCCTGTTGCTATTAAGGTTGAGCATACACATCATATCCTACAGTTAGGAAGATACTCCACTTTTTTCCCTGAAATAACAACAAAATTCAAAGTCACTGTTACTCTCACTCCAAAAGAAAGGACACCTTGGCATCTGTGGGTTTCTAACAAAACATATATTCCTGACTTTCCAGTTATTAGTATTTAAGACAGAGAATGATCTTTGTGAATATAATAATCATGTGAGAAAATTCTTGTGTTCATACATGAACTGGCAACCTGTAGACTGCAATATTGATGATATTGTGGGTTTTTTTGTCCTTTAAACAACTAATGCATTTAAAAGTTATTTGGAAAGTCAATTTCTTATTGCTCTTTTCTTTTATGAATGCTTTGTTTTTTGACTAATATTGAGATTTTCTAGAATACTGTTCTCTCTCCTGGATTCTCTGGCACATACTTTCTTACTTTTGCATTTGGTTTATACTGTTAACTTTCCCTGGATTTTTCTTTCTCTGCTTTTAAGTTAAGCAAACTCCTATCCATTCTTCATGGTCCAGATTAAATCTTGCCACTTCTAAGAAAATTTCAGATTTTTCCTCCTTCAACAATGTTCCAATACTACTTTGTTAAACCTACATTGTCTTATGACTACTCAGTTATAAATTTTTATTGTTTCTTTTTTTGATTTGACATTTTATTATGAAATAAATATTTATTATAAAAATATTTATTATGAAATCACCATGATAAGTCCAGTGACTATCTGTTCCCATACAAAATTATTATTGTATTATGGACCATACTCTTTATGATGCATATCATATCCCCATGGCTTCTTTTATAACTGGAGGTTTGTACCTCTTAATCCCTTTCCCCTATTCTCCATCCCACACACCAATACACCAAATATTAATTTGTTCTCTGTATCTATGAATCAGTTTCACTTTCCTTTTTGTTAGTTTTGTTTTCTAAATTCCACATATCAGTCAGTCAGTCAGTTCAGTCGCTCAGTCGTGTCTGACTCTTTGTGACCCCATGAATTGCAGCACGCCAGGCCTCCCTGTCCATCACCATCTCCCGGAGTTCACTCAAACTCACATCCATCAAGTCCGTGATGTCATCCAGCCGTCTCATCCTCTGTCGTCCCCTTCCCCTGCCCCGAATCCCTCCCAGCATCAGAGTCTTTTCCAATGAGTCAACTCTTCACATAAGGTGGCCAAAGTACTGGAGTTTCAGCTTCAGCATCATTCCTTCCAAAGAAATCCCAGGGCTGATCTCCTTCAGAATGGACTGGTTGGATCTCTTTGCAGTCCAAGGGACTCTCAAGAGTCTTCTCCAACACCACAGTTCAAAAGCATCAATTCTCCAGTGCTCAGCTTTCTTCATAGTCCAACTCTCACATCCATACATGACCACAGGAAAAACCATAGCCTTGACTAGACGGACCTTTGTTGGTAAAGTAATGTCTCTGCTTTTGAATATGCTATCTAGGTTGGTCATAACTTTCCTTCCAAGGAGTAAGCATCTTTTAATTTCATGGCTGTAGTCACCATCTGCAGTGATTTTGGAGCCCCCAAAAATAAAGTCTGACACTGTTTCCACTGTTTCCCCATCTATTTCCCATAAAGTGATGGGACCAGATGCCATGATCTAAGTGGCATCAAATGGTATTTGTATTTCTGTCTGAATTATGTCATTCAGAATAATACCCTCAAGAAACACCCATGTTTTTCAATGATATGATTTTTTTTTTAATGACTGAGTGACATCCCATTGTATGTATATCCCACATTTTATCCATTCATCTGTCAGTGGCACTTAGTTTACTTCCATATCTTATCTATTGTAAACAATGCTAACATTGGATTGCATATACCTTTTAAAAGCAGTGCTTTTGTTTTCTTTTTTTTAATTTTCTTTATCTTTTTATTTTATTTTTAAACTTTACAAAATTGCATTAGTTTTGCCAAATATCAAAATGAATCCGCCACAGGTATACATGTGTTCCCCATCCTGAACCCTCCACCCTCCTCCCTCCGCATACCATCTCTCTGGGTCATCCCAGTGCACTAGCCCCAAGCATCCAGTATCGTGCATCGAACCTGGACTGGCAACTCGTTTCATACATGATATTATACATGTTTCAATGCCATTCTCCCAAATCTTCCCACCCTCTCCCTCTCCCACAGAGTCCATAAGACTGTTCTATACATCAGTGTCTCTTTTGCTGTCTCATACGCAGGGTTATTGTTACCATCTTTCTAAACTCCATATATATGCGTTAGTATACTGTATTGGTGTTTTTCTTTCTGGCTTACTTGACTCTGTATAATAGGCTCCAGTTTCATCCACCTCATTAGAACTGATTCAAATGTATTCTTTTTAATGGCTGAGTAATACTCCATTGTGTATATGTACCATAGCTTTCTTATCCATTCATCTGCTGATAGACACCTTGATCTAATACTCAGAAGTGAAATTGCTCAACCATACTGTAGTTTGCTTTTAATTTCGGGCCTAACCTCCATATAACTTTTCACAGTAGCTGCAACAATTTGCAGTTCTACCAATAATGTTATTGTTCTTGTTGTTCAGTTGCAGAGTCATGTCCTACTCTTTGTGACCCCATGGACTGCAGCACATCAGGCTTCCCTGTCCCTCACCATCTCCCACAGTTTGCCCAAGTTCAGGTCCACTGAGTCGGTGATGCCATCCAACTACGTTATCCTCTTTCGCCCCCTTCTCCTTTTACCCTCAGTCTTTCCCACCATCAGTGTCTTTTCCAATGAGTCAGCTTTCATATAAAGTGGCCAAAGTATTGGAGCTTTAGCTTCAGCATCAGTGCTTCCAATGAATATTCAAGGTTGATTTCCTTTAGGATTGACTGGTTTGATCTCCTTGCTGTCCAAGGGACTCTCAAAAGTCTTCACCAGCACCAAATTTCAAATGCATCAATTCTTCAGCATTTAGCCTTAGTTATGGGCCAACTCTCACATCATCTGTACATGACTACTGGAAAAACCATATTTATCTGTATCAGTCTGGTCTGTATCAAATCTACATAATTGACTAAGATTATCCTTAAATTATAATCAGTGTTAGTTGTTCAGTTGTCTCCAACTCTTTGTGACCCATGGACTGTAGCCTAACAGGCTTCTCTGTCCATGGGATTCTCCAGGCAAGACTACTGGAGTGGGTAGGCATTCCCTTCTCCAGGGAATCTTCCTGACCCAGGGATTAAAACTGGTTTTCTGTATTGTAGGCAGATCCTTTGCCAGCTGAGCCACTTAAGATATAATATATAGGGCTACAATAAATATGTTTAGGGGCTTCCCTGGTGGCTCAGAGGATAAAGCATCTGCCTGCAATGCAGGAGACCTGGGTTCGATCCCTGGGTTGGGAAGATCCCCTGGAGAAGGAAATGGCAACCCACTCTAGTATTCTTGTCTGGAGAATCCCATGGACAGAGGAGCCTGGCAGGCTACAGTCCACGGGGTCACAAAGTGTCAGACAATAAATATGTTTAACATATTAATATTTTCTTTGCTTAGCCTAAATATTATATTATATTATATTATAAATATTATAATATCCTAAATATGTAATCTTCTCTTCCTTAGACAGATTCCTGCTTTTTAGTTATAAGCTTCACTAGTAGTACAATTAAATTGGATATAATTACTTTCTGCTTCATTGTACTTGAGTGTGTAAGAGGGAGTGGGACCATTGTAAAGACCACTTAGGACCTTGAGGATAAATTTATTTTTAATGAGAGACAAATTTGGGATGCATGGTTAATATTCATATAAAATATAAACATTCATTCATATAAAATAAACAACTAACACACATTCCATAATTTGCTTGGTGGTAAACACTGTGTTTCTATTTTTTACAGATAAAGAAATAATGCTATTCACATCAGAATATAAATTCAGCAATTAGGTAATACTTTATGTTGGCTCAAGGAAGTGCTAAGTGGTTAAGTATGTGAGTGCTAGTGTTAGACTGTTTGCTTCCCAATTCCAACTTTATTTCTTACAAGTTACATGACCTTGGTCAGTGATTTTACAAAGAACTTAGAGAAGTATATGACAAAAAGAAAACCCTCAGTGTTAGCTATTTTTATTTCAAGCTATTATTATTTTAATCACAGAATGTTTAAAACAGAATGTCACCAGAGAAATTCTCTGATTTGTTGGTTATGGCATTATTTGTACATTCTCCACATTTTGAATCCAAAGCCAATTCATGAATCTTCAGAATTGGTAGAATTCCGGGAAAGATATTCCTATCTATCTATCTATCTATTTTATTTTAGTATAATGATTTCCCAAAGCTTCCCTTTAGCCACTGATTATTGAAATAGTCATAACATTCCAGTTTTGCTATATTTGGTATTTTTGTTATAGTTTTAATTTAGAACTTTCTATAACATTAGTAGGAAATTGAATTTGTTTCCATTTGTGTTTGAGTTTCACTGAGCAAATAGTCCAGACAATGTTACAGATTGCATCTGTAATTCTGTGTAGAAAAGTTTAGATTCAGTCTCCGGATGAATTGATGTATGTGCTTTATTTTAATCTTGCTATAGAAAATGCATCTGGTATTGGTTCACAAGAAGCTAATAAGTATGACCATTTACGATTTTCAAAGTTTATCATTTAGAAAATAAAACATATTGAAACACACTAACTTCAGTTGTATCTATCACAAAATAGCACATAATCAACTAGAAAGTCAATATCAATGCTTCATGCTACCCACTTTCTCTCTCTCACACTCTTTTTTTTTTATCCTTTATCAGGAGTTGGAAAGAAACAAATCTGGGGAGAAAAACACAAACAAAAATTAACACTAGTGAAACCGGTAGGAGGTTAGCACAGCAAAGTGAAGGCCATTCATTGTATGGACAGATGTGCCATAAAAGCCGACAATGGGCAGCCTCTGCGTCTACCCTCTAGGCCCATCTAGTTAGAAACACAGCTTTGGTCATATGACTTATTGATATAATTTTGAATTGTCTGTGGCACTATTTGTTGCCATAATGTTTCAACTACAAAAACAATTGACCACAAAAGCATGTGTATACCTACTAGTGTACATATGCGTGTGTGTGCACACACACAAACACTCTCTCTCTCTCTCTGCCTGTCTGTCTCCATAAGCAATTTCCATGGCTTTAGTTATTCTTCACCCAAGATACTGGCCAAGTTGTTGAGCTTTCCGTGTCTTTTGCTGGATTATGATGTCTGTTTACAAGGAAAGGCACTTTTTCTAGTTTCAGTTTAATGAAGTACTACTCATATTAATGTTTGTTAGGATATGTCATCTTGGAATTCCAGCGAATCCAACTAGTTTGATTTATTAAACTTAGCCTGAGGTTATGGTGATCCCAGTCATGCCAAAAAAGGATTGCCTATAACAATGTAAATGTTGTTTTCAAATTTGAGGTTACTTTGCAAGTGATTTAGAGACTATCAGAAAATTTGTCTCTACACTAAAGAAAGTGAAGTCGCTCAGTCGTGTCCGACTCTTTGCGACCCCATGGACTGTAGCCTACTACACTCCTCCGTCCTTGGGATTTTCCAGGCAAGAGTACTGGAGTGGGGTGCCATTGCCTTCTCCAGGGGATCTTCCTGACCAAGAGATCGAACCCGAGTCTCCAGCATTGTAGGTAGACGCTTCACCATCTGAGCCACCAGGGAGGTCCTACACCGGGACCCAGAAAAACAAAAGGACTCTAAAAAATGCTTAAGAAGTTGGCCAGAGATACAAAGCATCAAAGAACAATAATTTTAAGTGAAAATGAGGTAGAAGCTAAATCCAAATTAGTGCTTTGGCATACAGAATGGAATGGAACATTTATTGGAATATAAAGTGGTCTATGCAGACAATGTATTAAACTCTGGAAAAATAATGGTGACTGTAAAGAATCTACTAAGGAAGCAAAAGTACAAAAAATGTAGATTTTAAAACTCCAACTTCCATATAATTTAAGAAAGTATTTATTCTGAGACAGGAATATATTTCAGAATTCACTGAATCTTGCCTTTTAATTTATTTTTAGAGGAGAAAAACCTATTTTTTTTTTTTCTGAGAGTTTTTCTTGTTTAATTTATCCCCAAATGAGCCTATTCTTGTAGTCATGTATACAAACAAGGTTGACTTAATGCAAATCTAGACTGTAGTCTAAAATTTGGTTTTAAAAATGCAAAACATATGCTTCAAGCTGAACTATAACTCCACCCCATTCCAGATCCCCAATCTAGTCATAATTTTTTTTAGAAAAGATATAATTTGAGTAAAATACTTATATTTGATTCAGTATCATGATACTGGAGTTTTAATAATTTACCTATTAGGGTGATGAAAATATAGAATAGAAAATGTAGAAAAGGCAAGGAAACAAACAACATCAGTGTAGGATATATACAGAAAATTATGCTCTCCAAATATAGCAAACTGTAATGCAACGCAATTGTTAGCAATTGGTAGAATATTAAAAAGGAAGATAGTATTGGAATTAAGATATGAGAACCGTGGAGAAACAAATGAAGCCAATTGTAGCAGTAATTTTCAGAAGCCTTGTTTTGTGAAATTAGCATCATGCATGTATATCCTGTTTATATCAAAATAAGTGCACATTAAAAATTTTGTACAATGTAGCAAAAAAATTAAATCACTTAAAATTCCACATCTTAATGATTATCAGCCACATATTACTTACTTCATATACCTCACTATGTTTACATACATTTTGTAAACATACACACACTATCATACACAAATGACTACATATACCCCTCTGCAAATGGAACTAAGAATCCATGTTGTTTCTTACTGTGGGCATTTTTTATCGATCCTTTCGTATCCTCCCACATTTTATGCTCGCACTCCTTGATCTCCAACAGGTATCCTATACTGTACATTTGTTGTGGATCTCTTTCCTTTGTCTTCAACAATAATGTGATTATATATAAATTATATTTTTTAAAATTATTTGTTTTATAAACATAGGATCAGTATCATAAATATCGTTCTCTTTTATCATGCTTTGTCATGCTGTTTTGGTGGGGAGGACTTGAAAATTAATTATAGAAATCACTCCTTTCAACTGGTATAAATTTCTTTTATTTTGTGGCTGCACAATAATCTATTAAGTTTATTACTTATCACTTCAAGTGATCTTTATAGGAAGGTATTTTTATTTAATCTTCCCTTTCTTATGTGAATGTGTCTGTAAGGTATTTATCCAGTAGGAAGATTTTCCATTTAATTTCAATACGTATTGCTAGATTAACTTTCAAAAAATTATTTTCAAAAAGCTATTTTTCCAAGCAATGTAATCAGAATATCACTTTCCCCGAATATCATCTAACAATGGCTATTATCCTTTTATTTATTTATTTTTGTAAGAAACGATACCACATCTTTACCTTGTGTGAAATTAAGCATCTTTTACTATGCTTTGAACTGTTGGATTACTGTTTCTTTAAATTGCCTACTAATAGGATTCTTCACTTTTGCTAATAAGTTGTCTTTTAATCTTTGAAGGAGATTTTTAAATATTAAAGATATTATTTTGATCTGTTCTTTGTGCTGAAAATATTTTTCTTAACCTGTCATTTATTTTTGCCTTTGCTTATTTTTCACTATTATTTAAGAGTATGTATCTTTGCCCCTATAGTTTTGGGTTTCCTTATTTGCATTAAAACTCTCCAGACATCTAAAATATATATTTATTGTTCTTCTACAGTATGTTCCCGTATACATTTTATTGTATACATGTTTATAAATTGCTATAGGTATCCACATTATATTGGTTATACATTCTTCTAAAATATTAGGTATTATTTTATTATTTGATTATTAAATATATATAAATTAAGGTTGAACTTTATAATATTTTAGCAAAATATGACCATTATTGTCATAAATTAACTATCTATATAAATAATAAGATATATTGTTAGATTCTGTTTTAACCTATGCACCTACTTGTCTATTCCCAAACTAATACCATCTACAACCACAAACATACACACTTTTTCCTGGCATGGCATATAATTAAGGAAGCTGGCATAGGGTTCAAATCCTGGCTGGGTAAGTTATGACATATATGACATTTGATAAGTCATGTAACCAACTGTGCTTCAAATTCCTTTTAATGTCTAATATTAACATATAGCTTTAAACACACATGTATGCATGCGTGTTAAATTGCTTCAGTCATACCCCACTCTTTGCAACTCCGTGGACTGTAGCCCACCAGGCTCCTCTGTCCATGGGATTCTCCAGGCAAGAATACTGGAGTGGGTTGCCATGCCCTTCTCCAGGGGAGCTTCCCAACCTAGGGATGGAACCTGTGTCTCTTCTGTCTCCTTTATTGGCAGGCAGGTTCTTTACCACTAGTGCCACCTGGGAAGCTCAGTTTTAAACATACAATTGATTATAATGACATAACAATACCTAAGCCAATATGGTGATCACATGAACTAATTTATTTACTTATACATTTACACACTGTATACACTCTATACATTATATACATTGTCAAAGCTTTTGTTCATCTGCAGTTTTTCATCTTTCACTTTTTGCCTACGTCATGAATTTCTCTCCTGACTCTTTTGGTCTCTAGGTAGTGTAGTGGATGCTATGTTTCACCCTGGTGTCCTTTCTGGTTATAGCAGCTCTCATTTCCCCAGATATAGGAGATGTTGGCAGTCAGTGTCTTTCAGCTAAGTACCTCACAAGTACTTTCTCACCTGAAGCATTATTAAGAAGGGTGTGCATTAAGCAGGGTCATGCACAAGGAGATGTGATGTGGCCATAAACAGGAAGGTTCCGGTCTGCCTCACAATGGGCTCTGGTACTTGGATATCCCCGTAGTGTTGTGCTAAGCTGGCACGTGGGAATCAGACTTTCACACCCATTTGTCGATTATTCATTAGCTCCTGGAAAGAGAAGTGACATTAGGCTAGGCAGACATCTCTAGTTACAGCAATTTCTGAAGAAGGCTGACAGCTGAGAGCAATATTCTGGAAAAACTTCCAACACCTGAGGCAATGTCTTTCTGAAGGAGAATTTAACTGACACATCACCACAGTCCACACTTTGTGTGGTTCAGATCCACTGCTTTACATAGGTTATTCAGGCAGCAACTTCAGGCTTCTGGTGAGCATCATTTCCAGGGAGAAACTTTTTAAAGAATAAGCTTAGTGGGTTCAACAACAGCCCTTACCACTAAAGCTGGTCTCAGGGATGCAAGTAAAGCTCTCTCCCCTTCTAAGCTTCCCTCACCCTCAGCTAGTACTCTGCTCATCTCAGTGTCATCCAGAGCCCTAATCCATATCCTCTTTCCTCAAATTTCTGAACCATACCACACTCTAATCAGGTCTAGGCTGCTGCCATTGTCCATGTACAGTGAGAATTGGAAAAAGGAGAACCGGTGTGTTGTACACATCAACAGAGTACTAAACAGATTCCTCCGTACCCTCATCTGTAATAACAATCTTACCTCCTATTAATGATAGGGGCTCTTATCCCTGCCAGGATGGTTCTTCCCTTCCTGCCTGCTGGTCTTTTGGCATGAGATCTCTAAAGCACTCAGGTGTCTTCCAATTTAAGATCATGTCAGCTGGTCCCATCACATCATGGGAAATAGATGGGGAAACAGTGGAAACAGTGTCAGACTTTATTTTTTGGGGCTCCAAAATCACTGCAGATGGTGACTGCAGCCATGAAATTAAGACACTTACTCCTTGGAAGAAAAGTTATGACCAACCTAGATGGCATATTGAAAAGCAGAGACATTACTTTGCCAACAAAGGTTCGTCTAGTCAAGGCTATGGTTTTTCCTGTGGTCATGTATGGATGTGAGAGTTGGACTGTGAAGAAGGCTGAGCATTGAAGAATTGATGCTTTTGAACTGTGGTGTTGGAGAAGACTCTTGAGAGTCCCTTGGACTGCAAGGAGATCCAACCAGTCCATTCTGAAGGAGATCATCCTGGGATTTCTTTGGAAGGAATGATGCTAAAGCTGAAACTCCAGTACTTTGGCCACTTCATGCGAAGAGTTGACTCATTGGAAAAGACTCTGATGCTGGGAGGGATTGGGGCAGGAGGAGAAGGGGACGACAGAGGCTGAGATGGCTGGATGGCATCACTGACTCAATGGACGTGAGTCTGAGTGAACTCCGGGAGTTGGTGATGGGCAGGGAGGCCTGGTGTGCTGCGATTCATGGGGTCGCAAAGAGTCGGACACGATTGAGTGACTGAACTGAACTGAACTGTGCTAGTTCTCCTAGTAAAAGTGTTTCTGCTGTAGGAGCCAGTCTCTCTCAATCCACAGAGCCCAGAGTTGCAAGAAGAGAAACACTAATTTTCCAAGTAGGTCACTGGTTGTGTTGGTAAGCAGAATCACTCTTGTTCTCACTATTTGATTCCTATTGGGAATCAGATTCCTATTTTCTACCTACTGGGGACATACAAATATAGAATATTCTTTAAGAGGTGTACTTCTGTGTCCTAGAGGATGGTTCTCCCTTCAACAGTCTGATCCATAACTTTATAAAGCCACTTATGGTGTCATATGTGGTTTGAAAGTAGGTCTCATGTCTTATTCAATGTTATGTGGATCTCTATGTTAAACACTCTATGGTGGATGCCCTCTGGTTGGTATTAACATGTGACTCAAAGATTTTCATACTCTGTACTTATTCCCCATAACTACTCACATATAATTACCTCAGATTTTCTTATTTCTATTCTTGCAACCTTTTTTTTTTTTCCCCAGTTTTCTGACCAAGCCAACAGTTCTGGTCCATGATCATGTATATGGTCTAACCACTTCTCTTTCCATTCAAGGTAGATCACCTCATAAAATGTTTCAAGCTCTGTTCATTAGAAATTTTCTTCATTATTCTTTTTCAAAGTCAGCCTGAGTAGGGATATAGGGCTGTCATTATCAATTTTTGGCTTGCATTCACAGAGTCAGCCTCTTTGTGAATGGGGCTGAGAGTTTCCATCTCTCATCTGGTCATATATGTTCTCCCACTTGTGTCTGTGGCTGTGGACCTCCATGAGAGTGAGGTTCTGGTGCAAAGATGGTAGAGGACATGGGATCTGGGTTGCAAGCTTTTGGAAATTGCTTTCTCTCTCTTAGTCTTGATCTATACAAACAATGAAAGGTCTATAAAAAAAGGTATTATTCGTACCTGTAAAAAAATATAATAAATAATTATTATCCAATTATTCAGAATTGGAACCAATTGACTGAAAAAGAGCTTCAGTCCTCAGGTGGAAGGACTCTGTTTACCCACGTATGTTAGCTTGGTAAAATTAGGTTGTATTAAATGCATAAAAAATAAAGTGAAAACATGATGGCAATATGGAATAGAAAATGAAGACTAGCTGGGTATCAAACCTGGAACTAAGATGTATATAGTAAGAAAGAAAATACTCAAATTGTTTCTCTTCGGGGCCATGTGGTCATTTGTATATCTTATTGGAAATCTTGTCTCCTCTCATGTGTCTCCTGTTCACTTAAATCATTTTTTTTCTTTCAAATCTCTTGTCAACCCTAGATGGTATGTGAGACAAGTAGACTTTTTTTTTTAATATATTTTCAAACACCTAGGTCCTTTCAAGTACTAGAAAGAGCATGAACAAACCAGTTACATGACACTTTGCTCTTCTCAGACCACTAAAGACAGATAAACAGAGTTTATATCAATTGTATTATTGTTCTGACCTGAAAAAGAATCAGAAAAGGCAGAAGAGTATTACTATGGAATATTCATCTTTGTTCTTTTAAAATTCTTTAGAGACTAAACACAACTTTCTTTTCTTACCAAAGAAAAGCAGTGGGATAATGTAACATCACTTTCAGATGATAGAAATTGGCAAATTTTACAAGATTTTATTATGAGTATTAAATGAATACTGCATTGGTGAAAAGGCAATACTTTTTTATGATTTAAGAGGTTTAAGACTGGGGTAGGGGGTGGTGAAGAAGTTAGATGTGATTGGAAGGTAAAAATATTGCAATCTGGGAGAAAATTAATACAAATGATTCCTCAATTTCTAACTGGGGATGGGACATGTTATATCAAATGTGAAAAACAAATGAAATATTCAGTAAGGATTTTTATTATAATACTCACTTAGAAAATACTTAATATTCTTCAAGCTGTGAGCTACTGTTTTATCAATAGTAATAGTCATTTCAAATAGTTAACATATTGTGTAGATATAAATATTTTGCCTTTATGGGTAGTTACAGTGGAGTGGGCATTTTTAAGTGTTCATGTACCACAGTTTATCTCAGAAGTGCTTAGTAGTTAGACAAAGTTCAAATAATCCTACCATACAAAGATACTGGAGAGCTTTGTACTCACCAAGGCACATGCAAAGTATTTTTAGAATTATCTATGTCTTGCAGATGCTCTTAAGCCACAGAGAAAATTATTTAATGGGGAATTTATATCCCATAAAGGATTGTGCAGCTGAAATTGGACTGCATGACTGACCACTGATTCAGGTAAAATCCAAGCGAAACCACATCTACATGAGATCATCTGCCAGTTCTCAGGGAACAAGTGCATGTCACTCAATACCCTCTTGCTGTTGACTGTGTATTTCATCTGACAGACATATGTGGGCTCCCTTGGGGCCTGATCCTAGGGCCCTGGCTGGAGGGAAAGATAAAGACAGATGAATATTTAAGTTTGGGAGCATTCTTGAATCATGTCTCTGGCATATTGGATTAAATGGATTAACAATTGATAAAACAAAGCATTTCTTAGAGAAGCAGCCCTTACATATCTTTCAGGGATCACTCAAGAAAAGAAAACAAGGTAACTACTTCCATCAGAGTACACAGAAAGAGAACAGAAAATATTTTGTAAAACTGTACCAGATCAATGTTTTCTCAACTATGGTCTGTAGTTATAATTAGAGTCTACAGAGGTTTTTCCAAATAATAAAATACTTGCTTTCTTTAAAATATGTACAAATATATTTGAAGAATTGAAAACATAAAATAACAACAAAAATCATTGGTGTATTTAGGTTAAGATAATCTTGGGAACACTATTAATATATTTTAAATATATAAAATTCAAATGCTAGGAATTACAGTGATTCATTTTGTGGTGATAGAAAGCAAAAGCCATGAGATGAAGAGGAGAAATAATAAAATAACACTGAGTGCATTTACTGTAACATAATTAAGTACTTGACAAGTTATAGTGCATGAACCATCACTTATTCATTAATTTTCAGTATAGTCATTTTTATGATTTTATGTAATTAACTAAAAAATGTTTTACCAGCCTTAAAAAGAACTCAAGCATAGATAAAAATAAGCTGCACAGCATATTTAAGATCTCTTATCACTTGGTGTCAGAAACTTGTGGAAGAAAGGTTGGAAGGTGAGGGAATGACAGCATATGGCACATATATGATGCAAATTGGATATTAAATCTTATTCTAATAAATCAATTAAGCAAAGCAATCTATTGAAGACAGAAGCTGATGATTTCCTTTGTAAAGGGTGATTACATGTTTCTGATTCACATATTCCTTCTTAAACAGATTTTGTTTCCTTATACTCTTAGATCCAGAGAAGGCAATGGCACCCCACTCCAGTACTCTTGCCTGGAAAACCCCATGGATGGAGGAGCCTGGTAGACTGCAGTCCATGGGGTCGTGAAGAGTCGGACATGACCGAGCGACTTCACTTTCACTTTCACTTTTCCCTTTCATGCACTGGAGAAGGAAATGGCAACCCACCCCAGTGTTCTTGCCTGGAGAATCCCAGGGATGGGGGAGCCTGGTGGGCTGCCGTCTGGGCCACACACAGTTGGACATGACTGAAGTGACTTAGCAGCAGCAGACTCTTAGATCCTTTGTCAGCACTATCTTACCTCAAACAAGATTTTTTTTATTTTAACTTGCTTTTCCATTTTATTTCAATTAACTTTGTTAGCTTATTTTCCCTTTCTTAGTGGTACAAAATTAAATAACACTCTGTCAACATTTCTGCTACTGTTAAGCACATTATTATTGCCACATAATTATGTAATATTTTTCCTAGTCTTCCCAGGAAGACTGATACATGTATCAGCCAAGGTCCCAAAATAAAACAGTTCACTAAGAATCAGTAGATGAGAGTTATTAGATGATTCTTTAATAACAAAGGATCATTTTCAGAGGTCATTCTGTTGAGGACAAAGTCAGCTCATGGTGACACCACAGAAAAGGAAAAGGATAAATGCCCTGACTTTACTGTCTCTTTAGTATTTCTTCATTCTTTCAATCATCTTCCTGATCTTTCTCTTAGCTTCTCGGGAAAAAAACCCAAAACTTAGAAATAAAGCAAGAGGAAGAATGCAGGTCTTTTCAGTATCAAATTGGGATATTATTTAACAAATCTTCTAAAGAGTTATTTATTTCTCTAAGAACATACAGCAGTTTTGACCTTAATTCTTTATCATACATTTGAGGCTGATACTGTGAACCTGAAAGTTAGGTTCAAGATTTTTTTTGTCTGGTATAGAATAAATTATTTCAGTCTGTTGGAAAATATAACCTATATTGCATCCTCCTGTAAGACATTCATATTGATTTTCACTTTAATTGAGTAATTGAAAAATATCATGGACACCTTTCATTCTTCTTTGTGTAAGGCTAATTTTTAACTGAACCTGGTTAGAAATCAGAGGACACTGGAGCCCTGTTCACATAATCCGTACAGGTTGGCCTTGGGGCAGAGAATAAAGTAGAGAAGGAGAGATCATAAATCTAAAAGAACAAATGGAAGATATTCACCCCAATTACAATCTTTAACCTTATATGCTATCTTATTTCTTTCTCAATATGAATAGTCAAATCATGACCACGTTTTAAATTACTGTGAGTATACCTGCAGTATTTTTTACCAATAAGGATTCTTTTGTGCAAAGAAGTCACATCCAAGCCACAAAAAAAATCCAAAACAGATAGAAATAGGGTATACTAGGCGAAAACCATGGCACCCCACTCCAGTACTTTTGCCTAGAAAATCCCATGGACAGAGGAGCCTGGTGGGCTGCAGTCCATGGGGTCTCGAAGAGTCAGACATGACTGAGCGACTTCACTTTCACTTTTCACTTTCATGCATTGGAGAAGGAAATGGCAACCCACTCCAGTGTTCTTGCCTGGAGAATCCCAGGAACAGGGGAGCCTGGTGGGCTGCCGTCTATGGGGTCGCACAGAGTCGGACACAACTGAAGCGACAGCAGCAGTAGCAGCAGCAGGCGAAAACCATATAAATTAGATAGCAGAATCTCTAGAATAGTGATTATAATAGATCATGTAATAATTAATATAATACATATAATTAGAGATATTTAATGTAATATAACCCACTTAACTTCAATTATCTCTCTGCTCATGCTGGATATGGATAAATACTTGCAACTGGCCAATATTTCAAAAGAGAGGAACCCTCACCCTATGTATTCTATACATGTTTCACAGAAGGACGTGAGTAGAAAACATCTTTGTGACTATGCAGCTATAGAGGTTCCTTGATTGGAAAGGTGACCTCATTAGAAGGAGAAGTTTCCAGAGTCTCATGGCTGTTATCAGCTGGTCCTGATGAACTAACTATGACCTCCTGAGCTCTATTTTTGTTTAGCTACTGAAAGAAGGAGTGATGATGGTAGTGAATGAACTTCTAGAGGCAGCCGCATTTCTCTTTCACTAAACAGAAGAGTCTCCATCATCTCTGATTAATTACACATCTTGAAACGGGGCATCAATAAGATTTCTTTCTACTGGGTCAGTTGGAAAGACACTTGTCCAATTGTGAGGAATTTGCATTATGAGCCTCTTTCCAGGACAGCTGAAAAGTCCCCTTGCGTGATCTCTTCATAACACAGTGGTGAGTGATGAATTCCACAAGGACCCTAAAGTGTTAGTTACTCAGTCGTGTCTGACTCTTTGTGACCCCATGGACTGTAGCCTAACAGGCTCCTATGTCCATGGGATTTTCCAGGCAAGAATACTGGAGTGGGTTGCCATGTCAATCTCCAGGGAACCTTCCTAACCCAGAGATGGAACTCAGGTCTCCTGCATTGCAGGCAGATTCTTTATCATTCAAAGTATCTGGGAAACCCCCACAAAGACCCTAGGATCACCATTTTATAATTAAAACTAACATCTCTAGAAGGAAAGGGTAGATCATCAGTATCTAATTTCACTTCTCTCAGTGTGTCCTCTTTTGAATAACATGTTCATCCATCTGCTGAGGTCCTATGAACTGTTCATGATCCAACTGTAGTCAAAGCAGGCATTAAATGAACTGTTCATTCATGATACCTAGGCAGACAAGAAATACAGTAGACAAATACACAGTTACTCTTTGCAAAAAAGGGAACAGGAAAAGGTTTCTTAAATTTTTCCAGCTCTGTGACCTTAGGCAAGTATTATCTAGAACCTCAACCTAGGCAGAGGTGGGTATGGCCAGGTAATTCTTTTTATTTTTGAATTTTGTTTTTTACATTAATTTTCAATAGATTCCAGAGTTTCCATTAGAGTTAATCAGTCAGATTTTGCCCATGGTAATGTTGTCTAGGTGGTACTACAGCTTCCTGATGCTTTCTATATTGCTGTCTACTCAGAATCCTCTCCATGTCATAAGATTTTGTGTTAAAAAAAGGCCCCATTTTAGAATAAGGATATCAGGTTGAAGGTCACAACTTCTTTTTCAGTGAAACAATCTTTTTTAGGATCTAGCAGTAGTTTAGCATCAACTTCCAGCAGAAGCCTTCAAGTCCACAAGTCTAAAGACAAATGAAATCCTGTTAAGTCTTTATCCTGTATTCTTGATCACCTGTAGGTTTTACCATATACATCTGTAATGTCTTGTGATTTGGGGAGAGAAGGTACTGTAGTATTTGGACTTCTCTTAACTCTTCTTGCTCTCATGTCAATGATGGCTCTCTCCAAAGTCATTGATTATAGTGGCTTTTGCAAAATTCCCAAGTACTGGATATTCTCCCTAAAATAACCAAAAGGCCAATAAAATGTTGTGACTCTTTTTGTAAGTCATTTTCTCACAAGTAAATAGGACCAGCTGTTTATTTGTGAAATTTAATGGTACATAGTTAATTTGTGATAAAATTATTACTTGGATGTCACAGAATATGTCTTTTTTGTTTCTCTATCATTCAAGGCTAATCTAGTCTCAGATATGCTTGGTGGCATGCAATACAGTAATACCAATTATCAAAGTCATCACTGTATATCTATCTGCCACTGTGATAATATTGGTCCAGCTGATTAATAATATATTGATAATATGGGTAGATAGGTGAAGGCAAATCAATTTTATATTTCTTCTCAGAGTTAATATAAAATCTAAAATGTTAGTAATACAAAACTTTGTAAATGAAATCCAACTATTGACAGCACTTTTATTCATTGTTACAAAGTTGTGAACTCAGGGAAAAGGCAGTTATCACATTTTTCCTGAGCCTTTATCATCCACTGTATGTTTCCAAGGAGCAGTACATTTTGCTGGGCAAACAGACTATTAAACTTGTTCTAATTCTTCCGAGAGAAACCTTAATATCTTTTATTTCCTTAGTGGAAAAATTGTATCATTTACACAATTGAAATAAACTGGTGGCTCTGATGGTAAAGAATCTGCCTGAAGTGCGGGAGACCTGGGCTCGATCCCTGGGTTGAAAAGATCCCCTGAAGGAAGGCCTGGCAACCCACTCCAGTATTCTTCCCTGGAGAATCCCCATAGACAGAGGAGCCAGGTGGGCTGGAGTCCATGGGGTCACAAAGAGTTGGATACAACTAAGCACAGCACAGGTTGCTTGTAAAACATCATACATTATGCTGACCTTGCTCTAAAGCACAGAGGGTGGGCACAATGGTTGCATTCAATAAAAATACAATAAGACTTAGCTATGCCTTGTCCTTCATTATCTGATGCCAATCTTTTTCTGAAGCCCAGTCTCAGTTTTGTCATTAGCTTTTTCATCATTTTTATTATGTCTTTAAGCAATTACTACAGGCCACAACTTGGTCAAATTTATCTATTCAGTTTTATCAGTTCATTAATTTTGTGTACTTTGAATGTGTCCCCAAGAACTTGGGCTCCTTTAATTTTGTATGAGCAATCTCTTCTTTGAGGGTTCTTACACTGTAGTCAATCTAATCTTCTCTCTAATTGTTTGCTTTAGCAATTTAGCAGCTGGCAGATTTCCTGTTTTTGAATGACCATTATTTTTCATTCTGATGGCTGATAGAGTCCTATGCTGTCTACCCCCCCAACACTCTGGGGCTTGAAGAAAAAAAATTCTGAGGATCTGTTAGAATCTGTCCTCTTGGTCTTCATAATTCTTCCTCAAATACATGGGCTTGAAAGAAACACCTCAAGAACCCTCTGTTAGAAACTGAGCTAGCAGTCACTAAAACCACACTGCTACTTTTTGTGTTAATATCTTTGTCATTTTGTCTCTGCCTCACTCGTGCCCTGCTTCTGCCCTTACCAGTGAGGTTTATTACTCCCACAATAGACAAATTAAACATTGTCACTACAGTGAAAAACAGAAAACAAGATAGGATTGAAGTGAGTAAAGTAATTATATTTATTGAAACTAATTGTCATGTAATGAGTTAGTGCTATGTGGAGAAGTATAAAGTAGGAATTATTAAGAAAACCTATAAACAAAAAAGTAGTAAAGCTCACTCAACCCTTCAGAATTTCATAAGCCCACAAGAAATGCTGGGCATGTTATGTGTGTTCAATGGCCAAAATTCTAATAAATAGAAATCTCATCTGTAATCATTCAGATTATTCTAACATTGGCCATAGATACTTCATTCCTGGCTAAAATAAGATTTATAGCCATGTTTTTGTTAAATCAAAAATTTTAAAGTCAACATTTGCACTGTAATTAGCTTGAGTAATGTAAGTGTGCTCCTAACTTGTTTCAAATAATTAGCCAATATTAAGTCAAAATAGCATTGACAGTATGTTTTGAGTTTTCTTATTTCCATAATGGTTGCAAACATATATGAATCACTAACACTACATTTTAACTTTTGGAGAACTTTATAAGCAAAATGATAAAATGAGTGAAAATTCTAAAAAGGAAGAACACTCCATTTAAAAAAATATTTTAGAAACTCAGCGAAAATCAAAGCAAGATAGATAAAATAAAAACCACACCTAGTCAATGATAGTCAAAATACTGAAATCCGAACACAAAGAAAAAAGCAGCAGCTTCAGAAGCACACACATAAGATGGATGGCTGAATTTACAATAGACTATGGAAGACACAAGCAAATTGCACGACATTTTAAAACTATGGGAAAATTATTTTAAAGCTCTACTAAACATAATATTCCCCACTCAGAAATCACCTTCAACAATGAAGGTGAAATAAAGATTTCAGAAATGCAGAAGCTCAGAAAATTAGTTGCCAATAAACAGGAACCCCAAGGAATACTAGATATGATTTTTTCAGGCTGAATGAGGATGATTCCAGATAGAAACGCTGGAATGAGTAGTATGTCAGTTCAGTTCAGTTCAGATCAGTCACTCAGTCATGTCCGACTCTTTGCGACCCCATGAATTGCAGCACGCCAGTAACCCAAAACTACTGGTGTTTAATGTAAAAGCATTAAAAATGTATTGAAGGATTTTATTTTTAATATAAATTTATTTATTTTAATTGGAGCCTAATTACTTTACAATATTTCATTGGTTTTGCCATACATCAACATGAATCCACCATGGGTGTACACAGGCTCCCCATCCTGAACCCCGCTCCCACCTCCCTCCCTATACCATCCCTCTGGGTCATCCCAGTGCACCAGCCCCAAACATCCTGTATCATGCATCGAACCTGGACTGGTGATTCATTTCATATATGATATTATACACGTTTCAATGCCATTCTCCCAAATCATCCCACCCTCTATCTCTCCCGCAGAGTCCAAAAGACTGTTCTATACATCTGTGTCTTTTTTGCTGTCTCGCATACAGGGTTATCGTTACCATCTTTCTAAATTCCATATATATGCGTTAGTACACTGTATTGGTGTTTTTCTTTCTGGCTTACTTCACTCTGTATAATAGGCTCCAGTTTCATCCACCTCATTAGAACTGATTCAAATGTATTCTTTTTAATGGCTGAGTAATACTCCATTGTGTATATGCACCACAGGTTTCTTATCCATTTGTCTGCTGATGGACATCTAGGTTGCTTCCATGTCCTGGCTATTATAAACAGTGCTGCGATGAACATTGGGGTACACGTGTCTCTTTCAATTCTGGTTTCCTTGGTGTGTATGCCCAGTAGTGCGATTGCTGGGTCATAAGGCAGGGATTTTAAATCTACATAGATGCACCACTTTTTTCTCATTTCTCATCCCCTCTTCCCTTTCCTATCATGTATCAATTATCTGAATATTCTGTAGCATTCAGTTTTAATTCATCTATTTGCTTTTTAGATATATCTCTGTGCATTATCTTTAAATGCTTGCTTTAAAATTTTTATGCACATCCTCAGAATTACTTTGTACTATTTCATATAAAAAGGGCTTCCTGGGTTGCTCATTAGTAAAGAATCCACCTGCGATGCAGAAGATGCAGAAAATGCTATGGCTTCAATCCCTGGGTTGGGAAGATCCTTTGGAGGAGGACATGTCAACCCTCTCCAGTATTCTTGCCTTGGAGAATCCCAGGGACAGAGGAGCCTGGAGGGCTACAGTCTGTAGGGTTGCACAGAGTCGGATGCGACTGAAGTGACTGAGCATGCATGCACATTTCATATAAAATATAGAATCTTATTGTTAACTGACCCATTTTATATTATGGTTATCATATACCATTTTTGCTCTTAATAGTCATGTACATTTCAAAAAAATTTGCTCAGTGGTAGGGAGAAGGCAATGGTACCCCACTCCAGTACTCTTGCCTGGAAAATCCATGGATGGAGGAGCCTGGAAGGCTCCAGTCCATGGGGTCACTGAGGGTCGGACACGACTTCACTTTCACTTTTCACTTTCATGCATTGGAGAAGGAAATGGCAACCCACTCCAGTGTTCTTGCCTGGAGAATCCCAGGGATGGGGGAGCCTGGTTGACTGTTGTCTATGGGGTCGCACAGAGTCGGACACGACTGAAATGACTTAGCAGCAGCAGCAGCAGCTCAGTGGTAAAGAATCCACCTGCCAATGTGGAAGATGTGAGTTGGATCTCTGGGTAAGAAAGATCTCCTGAAGTAGGAAATGGCTACCCACACCAGTATTCTTGCCTGGAAAAGTCCATGGACAGAGGAGCCTGGTGGGCTACAGTCCATGGAGTTGTAACGAGTCAGACACGACTGAGTGACGGAGCATACATGCATACATAAGAAAAATAGTACAGTCGTTAAACTTCACCTAGATATTTATCATTTCTGAAGTTCTTAATTTCTCTGAATATCATTTTGGATCTGTTATTTCAGATTATATAAATTAATATTGTATATTTATATTATTTACCTCTTCTTCAAATCAGTCATGTCCAACTCTTTGCAACTTCATGAAATGTAGCATGCCAGGCTTCTCTGTCCATGGGATTCTCCAGGAAAGAATCCTGGAACAGGTTGCCATTTCCTCCTCCAGGGGATCTTCCCAACCCAGGGATTGAACCCAGGTCTCCCGCATGCAGGTGAATTCTTAATTGTCTGAGGTACCAGGGAAGCCCATATATATTACTTATCTCATCTTCAAATTAGTATAAATCTACTTTTAGTTGACTGATTCTTTTCTCTGTCATTTATAGTCTGCTATTAACACATCCAATAATTTTATTGAAGACATTTTATTTTTGATTTTCTACTTCTCTGGTAAAATTCCTTAAGTAATCTTTATCCATTTTGATAATGTCTTTCCTTACTTCTTTAGAAATAATTATGACAATAATTTATTCCCACCTGATAATCCAACATCTAGATTATCTTTATGTTGATCTTTGTTGAAGGTCAGGTTTTATTATTTGAGTGTTGTGTTATTTAAATTTCAAGTGTTCTAAATATTATTAATAGTATGTTGGGGAAACAAAACTGAATTCTTTTTTTAAAATTAGTTTATTTTAATTTGAGGATAATTACTTTGCAATATTGTGATGGTTTTGCCATACATCAACAGGAACCAGCCATAGGTATACATGTGTCCCCCCCATCCTGAACCCCCCTCCCAGCTCCCTCCCCACCCTATCCCTCTATGTTGTCCCAGAGTACTGGCTTTGGGTGCCCTGCTTCATGCCATCCAACTCACACTGATCATCTGTTTTACATATGGTAATGTATATGTTTCAATGCTATTCTCTCAAATCATCCCACTCTCTCCTTGTGCTACTGAGTCCAAAAGATGATTATTTACATCTGTTTCTCCTTTGCTGTCCTGCATGTAGATCATCAGTACCACCATTTTAAATTCCATATATATGCATTAATAGACAGTATTTGTCTTTCTCTTTCTGACTTATTTCACTCTGTGTAATAGGCTCTAGTTTCATCCACCTCATTAGAACCGAGTCAAATGCATTCCTTTTTATACCTGAGTAATATTCCATTGTGTATATGTACCATAATTTCCTTATCCACTCACCTGCCAATGGACATCTAGGTTGCTTCAACAGCCTAGCTATTGTAAATAGTGCTGCAATGAACATTGGGGTACATGCCTCTCTTTCAGTTCTGATTTCTTCACGGTATATGCCCAGCAGTGGGATTACTGGGTAGTATGGCAGGTATATTCCTAGTTTTTAAAGGAATCTCCACCCTGTTCTCCATAGTTGCTGTACCAGTTTACCTTCCCACCAACAGTACGAGCATTCTATTTTCTCCGCACTATCTCCAGCATTTATTGTTTGTAGCCTTTTTGATGATGGCCATTCCGACTGATATGAGATGATACCTCATTGTGGTTTTGATTTGCATTTCTCTAATAATGATGTTGAGCATCTTTTTCTGTGTTTATTAGTCATATGTATATCTTTTTTGGAGAAATGTCTGCTTAGGTCTATTGTCTACTTTTTGATTGAGTTGTTCATTTTTCTGGTATAGAGTTGAATGAGCTGCTTGTATGTTTTGGAGATTAATTCTTCATCAGTTGTTTCATTTACTATTATTTCCTCCCATTCTGAGGGCTGTCTTTTCACCTTGCTTATAGTTTCCTTTGTTTTACAAAAGCTTTTAATTTAATTAGATCCCACTCCCCCCCCTTTTTTTTTTAATTTCCATCACTGTGGGAAGTGTGTCATGGAGGATTTTGCTGTGATTTATGTCAGTGAGTGTTCTGCCTATGGTTTCCTCTAAGAATTGTATAGTTTCTGGTCTTACATTTAGATCTTTAAACTGTTTCAAGTTTATTTTTGTGTATGATGTCAGAAAGTGTTCTAGTTTCATTCCTTTATACATAGTTGACTGGTTTCCCAGCACTACTTGTTGAAAGAGACTGTCTTTTCTCCAATGTAGATTTTTGCCTCCTTTGTCAAAGATAAGGTGTCCATAGGTGTGTGGATTTATCTCTGGACTTTCTATTTTTTTCCACCGAATAGTTCTGTCTTTGTGCCAGGACCATACTGTCTTGATGACTGTTGCTCTGTAGTATAGTCTGAAGTTAGGAAGGTTGATTCCTTCAGTTCCATTCTTTCTCAAGATTGCTTTGGTTATTTGGGGTCTTTTGTATTTCCATACAAATTGTGGGATTATTTGTTCAAGTTCTGTGAAAAATACCATTGGTAGTTTGATAGGGATTGCATTGAATCTACAGATTGCTTTGGGTAGTATACTCATTTTTCTTAACAAAAACACTGCTTTGAAAAGTTTGTTTTCTACAAAATTGCCTTTTAAAAACATTTTATTTTTAATTCCATTTTGATAGCCTATACTACTTGCTGATGCAGGTACCATGTTGAATCTGTTATGCTTTCCAGACTCAGGGTACAATTAAGCTGATAAATATGCCTTTTACTCTGAATGGATACAAATGTCTCAAACTTCAGAATAGCATTCATCAAAAATTTTTGTTTGAATCTTTGTGTATGGAGAGGCATTTATTAATTTTGCATGAATAATTAAATGTGATAATATAAATAATATATTTGAATAAAACTTATTTAATAGGGCTAAGTATTTACAAATTATGTAAAAATAATTATAGATTCAAGTTTAGTTTTTTTTTTCTTTCATACCAGACTAGATCTATTCAAAACCACTTCAAAGTTTTTCAGCAGTCTTTATTTTATCATAATAAAGATATGAATTTGTGTTGACTTAAATATGAAATCAACCATTGTCTATAGTGTCCTGTTAACTCTTTTTAAGGCAAAACAGTTAGAAACCAATATGTGAGCTTTAGACTTACATAATGAAATATACTATTAATCTTTTCCAATGAACACACACTTGAAATTCAATAGATTTTAAAATGCAATTTGACCTACTTTATGCATTTTTCTGAAGTATTTTGCATAAGTTGTAGTATATTATCAATATCTGGGAATAGTATTGAAGAAATAAAGGAAACTGAAACTCTGTCATATTTCACATATAAACATTCTACTTCTAGTGTCCTATCATGTCATTTGAACAATTTAATATGAAGTAAGAAGTATAATGCCTATCTGCATTTTGCCCAGTATGATTTCTCTTCACTGCAAACATATTCTGAGTGTTACACTTTCTAAATCTCTATTTTTAAATTTTTATTAGAGTATATTGGACTTACAAGTTTGTGTTACTTTCAGGTGTAGATTAAAATGAATCAGCTGTATATGTGTATGTGTGTATATGTCCATTCTTTTCAGATAAGAGTTGTTACATTTTGCAGTTTTCTTTGTATCCAAAAATCAATTCCCTGAAAATGCTTAATTTACAAAACTCATTTTTCTTGACATGCTTAATCTTCCTTATCAAGATTTTTATGATAGAGATATTAATAAAATTATAATTTGGGTTTTTATATAGCAAAATATAATGTATATTCACATAAAATACTTTTATGTACTTGGAAGTAATTAAATGGAGGTACACATAGTTTTATAGGTGGATATTTGAGAATGATAATGTTTTATAATAGTATTAAAAGGCATGAAAATCTGAAAATCTAACAGATTATATAAAGAGCTCTAAAGATGAACCAAACAAAAAAATTACTGAAACAAATAGATTCAGGTATATACCATATTCAAGGATTGAAAATAATAATAAATATATTAATTAATGCTAATGTTAAAGAAGGAAAGAATTCCAAAGAGTGTTCATAACAAAGTGAAAATAGCCCAATGTCTATAAATGTTAGACTGGGCAAATGTATTCAGTATAGCCATAAGATTTTGTATGTGTGCATTTATTTTTTTGGTAAATATACATATAAATATTTATGGTATAAATGAATAATCTTATATAATATTATGTATGTGTATATATGTTGCAATGAAAATGAATACCTGTTACTCAATGGACATGAGTTTGAGCAAGCTCTGAGAGTTGATGATGGACAGGGAAGCCTGGCATGCTGCAGTTCATGGGGTTTGCAAGGAGCTGGACATTACTGGACTGAACTGAACTGATTACTGTATTTCAGAAAATAAGTATTATGTTGGCTGAAAAGTTCTCCCAGTTTTATTCATGTTACTCACTTTTGCCCAACCCAGTAGATACCACAAACAAAATTTTTAGTGAGAGTTTATACACAGATGAATATTTATTGTAAAAATCCCCCAAACAAGAATACATGCTGTTGTTATAGGAATGTTAACCTTTGGGAAAGGGCCCATAATTAGGAAATTTGAAGTTGGTTTCTGGAGAGTTGCAAAACCCTCTTTCTTCATCCTCATGCTGGTTAAAACAGTAAGTTTATTTTGACAAATTTCATCAAGTTTTCCACTTATGTTCCACCTATGTTGTATGTACTTTTATAAAGGTATCAGTTCAGTTCAGTCGCTCAGTTGTGTCAGACTCTGCGATCCCATGGACTGCAGCACGCCAGGCTTCCCTGTCCATCACCAACTCCCAGAACTTGCTCAAACTCATATGCATCGAGTTGGTGATGCCATCCAACCATCTCGTCCTCTGCCGTCCCCTTCTCCTACTGCCTTCAATCTTTCCCAGAATCAGAGTCTTTTCCAGTGAGTCAGTTCTTCACACCAGGTGGCAAAAGTAGTGGAGTTTCAGCTTCAGCATCAGTCCTTCCAATGAATATTCAGGACTGATTTCCTTTAGGATTGATTGGTTTGATTTCCTTGCAGTCCAAAGGACTCTAAAAAGTCTTCTCCAATACCATGTTCAAAAGGTTCAATTCTTTGGCTCTTGGCTTTCTTTATGGTCCAACTCTCATATCCTTACATGAATACTGGAAAAACTGTAGCTTTGACTAGATGGACCTTTGTTGACAGCTTTTTAATATGCTGTCTAGGTTGGTTATAAAGGTATACTGCACTTAAATTTTAAAATAAAGTTTATGTAAAAGTAATGCTTTGAAAATTAGAACTCCTGTGCAGTGCTTTTGGAAATATAAAATGATGCAGCTTCTGTGAAAAAAAATATATAATCGTTCTTAAAAAAGGTACACAAAGAATTACCATATTATTCAGAAATTCCACTTGTGGTTATAAACTCAAAAAACTGTGGATATAGGAACTTGAACAGATATCTCTATACTCAAGTTCACAGAAGCATTATTCACAATAGGCAAAAGATGTAAGCAACTCAAGTGTCCATGGACAGATGAATGGATAAACAAAATGTGGTATATACATACAATGGAATATTATTCAGCCTTTAAAATAATGTTCTGACATATGCTATAACATGGATTAACATTGAGCACATTAAATTAACTATATCAATCATAAAAGGACAAATATTGTATGATTCTACTTATGAAAAGTTAAGAGTAGTCAAATTCACAGAGATATAAAGTGGAACAGTGGTTGTCAGGGCCTGGAGGGTGGTGGGGTTGGGGAAATAGTATTTAACAGGAACAGAAATTCAGTGTGGGAAGATGGAAAAGTTCTGGAGATGGATACTGGTGATGGCTACACAATGTGAATGTACCTAATGCCACAGATCTGTATACTTAAAAATAGTTACGTATTTTTTTCCATAATAAAAAGCTTGGGATAAAACTAAAAGTATGATTAGGGATAAAAGTAAGAAACATAAGGAGGTATGTACTACAATGTACTTTTAAAATTATATGCATGAGAACATATCCCCAAATTTGTAAGAACACATGCAAAATGGATTTGTGAATATGAATATCTTTCTATGGAAAGGGCAAAGAGAAACAAGGCCGGGTATGGGGTTAAAGGGGAAAATATGATAACTAATTCAAACAAGAGAAAAGATTGTTGTGAATGATAATAAAGGGACATGAGCTGAAGAGTCTGATTAAACCTTCTATGCTTGAAGACAAAAGGAGCAATATTATGTTAGTAGCATTTTTGTCAAGTTTAAAGGGACCTTGGAATAAACACTATAGTATACAAATATTAGTCATTATAATCTTCACTAGCACACCCCTACTATTTGGTAAGGATTGGACTAGAGAGACATTATATTGTTTCTGCCTTAGAGAACCTCTGAAACATTAGTATCAGAGTAAATACAACAGAGAAGTAGTTGAGCTTTATTTAATAAGTTAATTTAAATTAGTTGAGTAATTTAGTGTTTCCCTAAGAATGTAAGGGCTTCCCGGGTAGCTCAAATGGCAAGGAATCTGCCTGCAATGTGAGAGACATGGGTTCCATCCCTGGGTTAAGATCCCCTGGAGAAGGGAATGGCAACCCACTACAGTATTCTTGCCTGGAGAATTTCAAAGGCTCACTGCTTCAGCACTGATGATCTCAGTTTAGATATTTACAATGTAGTTCTAGAAAAAGCTTAATGTGAATAAAGAATATATAGGCAATTAACAAAGTAAAACTTCCAAAGCTTTTATTTACTCAGTTTTCAGCCTACATTTACTGAACTTTGATTATAAGAACTAGGTTTTATTTCTTATTAATTTTATTGGCATATAGTTGCTTTAAAATGTTATGTTAGTTTCTGTGGTATAGCCAAGTGCATCAGCTCTATGAAAACATATTTCTCCTCTTTTTGGATTTCCTTCCTATTTAGGTCACCACACAACACTGAGTTGAGTTCTCTGTACTAATACAGCAGGTTCTCATTGGTTATCTATTTTTTACATAGTAGTGTGTAAATGTCAGTCCCAATCTTCCCATTCATCCCACCCTCTCTTCCTCAATTAGTATGCATATGCTTGTTCTCTACATCTGTTTCTCTATTTCTGGTTTGTATATAAGTTAATTGGTTCTATTTTTCTAAATTCCACATATAAGCAATATTATAAAATATTTATTTTTCTCCTTCTGACTTACTTCACTCTGTATAACAGTCCCTAGGTCCATCCATATCTCTGCAAATGGCACATTTTTTGTCTCTTTTAAAGAAGAGTATAAATTTTCAAATTTAAGTTAAAATAAATTTTAAAATATATGGTTAGCATATTGTGTATTACCAGAAGTTTTACTTGCATGTTGAATTATAAAATCATTTAAAGCCAGTTTTTATTATAAAAGTTATATATATATATATATTTTTTGAGGTTATAGGTTATTGGCAAAATTAGGGAGAGCATAATAAGAGGGATTTGACAAATATAAACTTTTGCTTCATTGTCAGCTGGCAGTTTCTTTTCTTTATTTATTGCTTTCTTTTTTCTTTCAATCATAGAGATGTGATGATATAAAAATGAATTTAGTGGTATCACTTCACTTTCATCTGGCAACTGTACATGGTGTGACATTTCCTTCTTTTTCAGTTCTTTTATAAACATTCAGAATTTTGCCTTTAGTAAGTAGTAAACAAGACAAACTGAACAACAAGAAACAAACCAAAAGCAGCTTATGTTGAGAAGGTACATTGTATAGATACCCAGCACATTGTGAACACTTGGCACGTAACTGGAACATACTTGTCAGAGCAATTTAGGTTAGAAGGAGAAAAAGAAAGTAAAGTGTAGGAAAGAAAAAACATCAAATCTTGAGAAAACTTATGTGGTTTGACTCTATACAGAAACATAAATGTGTGTGTGTTGGGGGGGTGGGTGTTAAACTTTAATGCTGTGTCATTCCAAAAATAAAATTTCAGGGATCTTATTTCTTTTAGCCTCATCAAATTAAATAGATATTCATGATTTTATTTGAAAGGCCCATTATATGTATGATATATATATATTTGTATAATATATAATTATAAATATATAATTACATATCTATATACATATAATTATATATCTACTAAATGATCAGTAAAGAACAAAAACTAATAGTTGGATTCTGTCCCTTTAAATAGTACTACGCACTCAAATATGTTCCTACCTAATCAACAGTAAAATTAGTTTCCACCCAGAAGGTATTAAGCAAAGATGCAGCAAGCTGGTTGCCTGAGATTAAAACTCTGGTGAGCCAAATCCAGGAAATGTGAATGTAAAGAACTCAGCCCTGCTTGCTAGTCTTTAAGACCCTATCTGGTTGTTTGCCATGGATTTAAGACTTTCTCAGTTGCTCATAGTCCAGAGTCCAGATACTCCTACTCATAGCAATTCCATATTGTTTTTTTTTTTTTTTGATTCTTTGTTTAATTATTGGTGCAGGTGGGGTTTACAAAATATACATTATACAATGTGATTCAGAATTAAAGTCAATAATTACCCCATATATTCTACAAAGCAGTTTCATGTAAGTACCACATTTTCATACATTGCTTGATACAATAAACTGGTATCTAATTTAAGGTGGGAGCTGGGGAGTGGCATAACTTGGTTTGTGTTTCATTTTCTAAGGGTACAGATGTTTAAAAACTGACTGGAACTTCTGATTTTGGGTTTGCTAGTTGTTTAAAATCAATAGCAAGTCCACTTTCACCTTTTTCAAATGCTCTTATGATAAAAGTTCAAGTGGCAAAGAGCTGTGACTTTTAAACTGTTTCAAGCAAGATGTCAAAGGAATGAGATGGATGAAACTGGAACCTATTATACAGAGTGAAGTAAGCCAGAAAGAAAAACACCAATACAGTATACTAACGCATATATATGGAATTTAGAAAGATGGTAACAATAACCCTGTGTACGAGACAGCAAAAGAGACACTGATGTATAGATCAGTCTTATGGACTCTGTGGGAGAGGGAGACGGTGGGGAGATTTGGGAGAATAGCTTTGAAACATGTATAATATCATGTATGAAACGAGTCGCCAGTCCAGGTTCGATGCACGATACTGGATTCTTGGGGCTGGTGCACTGGGACGACCCAGAGGAAGGGTATGGGGAGGGAGGAGGGAGGAGGGTTCAGGATGGGGAACACAGGTATACCTGTGGCGGATTCATTTTGATATTTGGCAAAACTAATACAATATTGTAAAGTTTAAAAATAAAATAAAAAATAATAAAATAATAATAAAAAAAGGAAGTACAATATGTTACATTAAGGCTGATTGCCTTTCTAAAATCTCCCTCTATTTTTTACAAATTCTTCTCTTTTTCCTATTTCTTACCATTCTTCTGTATTTGGGACTGTTTTGAAATATTTTATCCTTAGCAAATTATCGCTTTATACTAAATACTAGGAAACAATTACTCACCCAACAGTGCTGATGAGCAGCGAAGTTACAACCCTTGCTCTTCTGTGGTATTTACTATATTCTGTTTGTTTCAACAGGCTTGAGCGCATTTCTGATTACGTGTCTTGCTCTCAGTCCAAGATGATCATATTCCAAAGTTAAACTAATGTATTTCCTGCCCAACTGATTTTATTCTCTAGTTATCCCTACATAGTTAATTTTGCACACTTCTTCCTTCTTGATTATTAAAAATTAGAGAACTTGGCATCATTTTATTTCTTTCCTTTCATTATTTTCAGGTAATAATCTTAAAGAAAATTGAAATAATGCTTTTCCTTTGAGCATCCTTGGAATTTTACCTTATTTGTCTATTTTCTCTTTGCCATCTTAGTTCTCATTTTTATAACTGCATCCAGTGGTTTTTCTACAAGCTCTCTGATAGAATTTTCTTGGACCAATTTATCTGAAACCACTAGTAAGATACTTTTTTTTTTCTAAACAAGCTTTAAATTATCACTTTCTGTATGAAGATGTATGAGTTTTCTTGTCTGAGTCTGAAAATGCTATTTTTTTATTATTTGGTATTTATTCAATTTTGGCATTTATTATTGGTATTTATTCACTTTTATTCTATACTGTACCAAAACTGCCCTAATTGGAAAGATTACTCAGCAAAACAACACTGTTTCTGGATATATACATTCTTCATTTTCACAGATTATTTACATTCTTAAGACTAAGTATTTTCTTACTTTAATGGGAACTTTATTTTCTATGTTTCAGATTAATATCTAAATTCCTTATGTACTACCTCTTGCAGTCACTGTTCTGTTGCATTTTTGTAACCCTCATTGCAGTTATAATCAGCACCAAATTGTATTACTTTGTTGTTTCTAGTTTTACAATATTTCATCAGATTGTTGACTATATCAAAATAGAGTAACATAATTTGTTTTTGGTTCCCCTATAGCATGAATTGTATAGAGAGACTCTTAATGTTTTAGCAGATTAATAATCTATTTATTTAGAACTCATTTATATACACCAGCTATTCACAACCTATAGTGGCATCTTGGAAAGTTGAATCTAGAGGACAGTCACTGGTTATCTCAAACAGAAAATATATCTTTGATAGTTTACAAGTGACATTCTTGTTTATATAATACACTGTCAGAGGAAAAATTATGGTGACTGTGAAAGATCAAAATGAAGATCAATGTTCACATTTCTCTTCATCTCCTTTAACATAATGCATCTTTAAGTTATTGTAGCATTTCTGGTAGGGTCATGGCTTCAACAAGCAACTGAGTATGTCTAATAGGTAGCCCTCTAGTGGCCATTGGATTCTAGACGGTAAAAGATAGTTTTCAGAGGACATTAAGAATAGTCTATTATTGTTGTAGAGGTGAAAAATGTAATGTAAAAATTTCCCCAAATTTTTAGTTAACAGAAGTGGAAGGGAACCAGATAATGGGACATAAAAAGGGAGATTTCTACCTTAACCTTCCAGGAACAAACATTATTTGGGGCTTAAAAAATATTCATGCTCAATATCATTCTTTTCTCGGATAATTTCTATAAATTAGTGCCTGAGTACTAGCAAGGCTTATGTCACTAAAGAGGATATTTCCAGGATAAGAGACATATTGAACAAAGCTGAATATGAGTAAAATTCTCAGTTTGAGTATTTGGTGCCTGCCAGAATTGATACAGTCACAACATTAGAATTGATGATCATTGTGGTAAATTTTTTCTTAAATCTCCCTAAGTGCTTAGTAGTAAATCTATCATTTCACAGACACCACCAAGAAGATATTTTGAGAAGGGAATAGTTGTCTATTCCATCTTATCACATAGAACTGGAGATAAGCATTTTTTTATATAAATTCTAAAGAATACTTATTATTATAAAGGTGAAATTGAAATTCTAACAGCTCAAGCAAAACTGGGAAAAAGGTCTTTTCAGGTAAGTGATTCCATAACATCACTGCCATCCTCCCTGCACACTCCAGGCCCCTCACAAGGCCCTGAATACTGTTGGGCTTACAGAGGTGTTATAGCAGCTCTGTCTGTGTAAGCTTAGCACAGTCCACAAAAGTACTCAAGACAGAACTGCACAGCTTCTCTTACCTTCATTACTTCAGGGCTGTGCATTTGGCACATGAGTATGTATGAACAAAACTATTGAATAATGAAAATATATACATACTTTTCCTGCCTTTTTATTTGCAACTCATTGGGGAACAGGAATACATCAGCTGGAAGAAATGATAAAACGCAATATTTATGAACCCAGGATTTGGACATTCTGTTATTAGAAAACCATACTATATTTTATGGAAATGAATCTGTCACCAGAGCCAACATTCTGCTTGTACAGCAGCATATGTAAGCAGAGCCACCTATGTTTGGAAGTATTCTCGAACATAAAGTGAAAAATTTGATGGCCACTTATGCCCTAAGTCATGTTCTCACAGTTTACTTTTCTTTTTAAAGAGAGTTTATATTTTATTACATAAAATATCATGAATATAATCACATCTTGACAATAGCTAAGTTTTATTACACAGGTACATACAAAGGGCTGTTCTTTTTTTTTTTTTTTTACAAAGGGCTGTTCTTGTTGCTTATTTATTTAGCCTGTTTGCCATCAGCACATTGATTTTAGTCTAAAGAGCTAGAGTCTCAGGAACATATCAAATTTGATTCAAACTATCAAATTATGCAAATGTCAGATCTTTATGGAGAATCAGAAACTAGACAGTTGTCAAAATCAGCCTCTGGATTCATCTTCTTTTTTTTCTTAGATTTTAGTGGTTCAGCTACACAGGCTAGTTGCTGGTAGTAGCAGAAGATATATCAACTTCACCAGAGCTCTCCAAGCCATGAGGAAAAGTTAATAACCTCACAGTTTACTTCTTTCTCTAGGAAACCAGCTGTATTCTGAGATTATTTGTATAAAGATCCTCAGAGTTTCCCTAGTGGGAATGAGGCTAGTCCTCTTCACATAGTGGTCATTTGAAACTTACCTTTGAGTGGGCTTTTTCTTCTTTCCTGTCTCAGTCTTCCCACTCAGTCACTACTGTTTCTCAAAATCACTTCCCAAAATAGCATAGCTGAATCTGGCCCTTGTCTCAGGCTGAGTTTTTAGAGGGAAATGAGGGCACACATTACCAATAAAATGGCCCCACTGAGAAACTACAAATGGATTTAAAATTTACTTTTAGAGAAATAAGAAAAATCTCTGACTCTTCCTGGGTGTTACTTTGTATGATGGATTATGGGAAACACTTTTTAAAAAATGATCAAAAATCATCCCCTAAGCAGCTATCACTGGAGAAGAAATAGATGTATAGAATAAATTACTGATTTTCAAAAGTAGGTTGACAATTTTGAAATATGAAAACCCCAATGGCATTCTTACCCTCCTGTAATGATGTGTTTTCATGATACAAACAATGACTGAGCTATCATTCTTGTTCCAAATTGACAGCTCATTTAGAACATAAACTGCAAGTTACTAAATTTGATCTCCTGGGCTCCAGCTCAGGAAACAGCATGTAGGAAACACTTGTTGAATCAATCAGTTACTATAAATAAACTCTAGATTATAAATCAATTCTAGTTATGTTAGCCATAACAATAGCAGCAGGGCCAGCTCCTTTGATCATCCATCTGTTGAGCCTGTTTCTTGGGTATTCACAAGGAAAGCACCAGAGCTAACTTTTTTTTTTTCCCTCCTAGAAGTAAGTTTGCCATGCATTTAGCAAGGATTCTCAAGGGTCTTGGTGGATCTCCAGGAATTCATTTATCTATTTTAAATATATGACTGATATTTGGACTTTTCAGCTAGCAACTTTAAAAGATGGAAGTTAAAATTTAGTACAAATACAATAACTTATTTCCAGAATGCAAAATAACCCTAAAAGAGTGCTATTTCACTCTAAGCAGCATGTTTATCTAGAAAAGTTATTTTTGCCATATTTTAAGAACTTATGTTGCAGATCACAAGTATACGTATGAAAGAGATTCACCCCTATGTTTTTTTTAAAGTAATGTCCTCCATTTATTCAACAATGTTTTTTAGTGCCTAATTGTATAATGTCACTGTACCAGAAACCTGTGACACAGAATTTAATAAAATATAGTACTTGTCTTCTAGAGGCTTAGAAAGGAATCTAGAGAGGAATACTGTAAACATAATTATAATAAAAATAATGAATCTTTTATTAGTTATATAAAGTGAGCTGTGGGAGAATAGGAGAGTGATATTTTACAAATAATTCTTATCTATTTTCTTCATTAATGTTTATATTTAATTGAAATTTATTTCACTGTTATTTTTTGGAATAGACCTAGAATGTATCCTATGAAACATGAAATAAAAAAACAAAACCAAGATATATAATTAGTTTATTCTAAATTTGTTTGCCCTGCTCTTTACATTAATGTCTATTTTCAGAAGTATTATTATATTATTTGTAGAATCTAATACTTTTGCTCCATATGGTAAACATACTGGGTTCAGTAAACCCCCAAATGTAAGCATAGTACAAGAAGCTCAATTTTAGGAAAAATAGTACAACTAACACTCAAGTCAGAATCTCTCTAGGTTTAAATTTCCTCTCACTTAAAAAAAAAAAATTAGATGTCAATGGGTTTGTCAGGATTAAGGTACAGTGGGTATAGAGAATTTTTAGAAATTACTTTATTAAAGTACAGTGGTATAGAGAATTTTGACATAGCTTAGAAGGCAGAATTTTGGCCAATACTGTCACAATGTTGATAGAAATGTAAAGAATTTTAGATTTTGTGTAAACATTCATCTTTGTCAAAAATAGCTTATGAGTTACACATATTTTATCTATTATATAATAGATTCCAAACACTCATTGGTTTAGTTGGAACTCTAATTCAAACTTTATATTGCTTCTATTTTCATCCTTAATAATCTTTCTGATTCTACCAGTCTTATTTTCATTTTGTCCTCTTGTATCAGAGCCTCTAAATATCTAAACAAAATATGTTGGTAAGAAATAAGCTGTGATATTATTTTCAACTGAAATGTTTAAATCATTTTGCTTAATAGAATGAGCTAACATCCTTGAAGTGAGAATAAAAAGAGCAGGAAAGTGGTTATATTTAATTTCTGTTCACTTTTGTCCAGAAAATTAGCTGGCATTATTCTTCTTTTCTTTTGTTATATGTCACAAATAAGATAAAATAAGAATTAACTTTATAATGAGAATTTTAATGACCTTTCAAAATTAATAAAAACTTGTATCATTTTTCAAAATTTACTAAATACTATACGATATCATATCCTCTTAAATAGTAAAGAAATCTGACAGTTTTAGCCATAATTTGAATTCATACTACATGGACAAGTTTGATAAAGAAAGTGAAAGCAAAAGTGTTAGTCACTCAGCCATGTCCAACTCTTTGTGACCTCATAGACAGTAGCCTACCAGGCTCCTCTGTCCATGGAATTCTCCAGGCAAGAATTCTGGAGTAGGTAGCTATTCCTTTCTCCAGGGGACCTTCCACATCCAGGGATCGAAGCTGGGTCTCCTGCACTTCAGATTCTTTACCAACTGAGCCACCATAGAAGCACTAAATGTGATAAATGTGTCCTTTAAGATGTATAATAGGCCTATTTGGCAAACAAAGGGCCATTTAAATAAAAACATACCTTGTATATCTGTAATTATTTGTAATAGTACTCACATTTGGAATCAGTTATTATATTTTCTTGAGAGAAACAGAATTTATAAGGTGGTTGCTGCTGCTGCTGCTGCTAAGTGGCTTCAGTGTGTCCGACTCTGTGTGACCCCATAGACGGCAGCCCACCAGGCTCCCCCGTCCCTGGGATTCTCCAGGCAAGAACACTGGAGTGGGTTGCCATTTCCTTCTCCATGCATGGAAGTGAAAAGTGAAAGTGAAGTCGCTCAGTTGTGTCCGACTCTTCGTGACCCCATGGACTGCAGCCTATCAGGCTCCTCCGTCCGTGGGATTTTCCAGGCAAGAGTACTGGAGTTACAATTACTTAAAACACAATATTAGATTTAGAGAACAAGAATAATAACCAATTAAAGAAAAAGATAAACATACAAATGATAATATATTCAATGGAATTTGTATAATATTTTCCTGTCTATGAAATATACACATATACAGAGTGGAGAAATAATATTTATTTTTTTTACATTTAGGAAAGTAAGATAATACCATGCTCTGAGGCTTAAAGTAGGCAGAATAAACTAGAAAATAGTGGAAGAGGCAAGCATGGATATCTCCCAAATGCTTTACAAATATGGAGTGATTTTTCTGTTTCATTCGTAAAAAATTCCAAGTGCCTGGAACGGTGTCTGACACAGAGGAGTGAATGAATGAAGCAGAAGTTAGAGGGCTGTTGGGTAGACTTAGGGTGATTTCACATAAGGCTAACTGACTTTTTTGACCAATTCATTTATATTGATACATGACAGACGTGCCAAGTTCAGTTCTTCAGCAAAATTATGACAGAATTCATAATGTACTTTTAGCATCGTTTTCAGATGGGCTGGAATGAAGATTTGGCATCTTGTACTTGGATGTTTCCTGAAGTAACTTCAGGTGGGGCAGTGCTCATAGCACCTTCAGTGGTAGATTTGGGGCTAACATTTTCTCTGACTATGTTAGTGAGATTTAACATGTCTGAGATATTGGTACTGAATAAAGGCACCACCTTTACATGCAGTACTCTTGCCTGGAAAATCCCATGGATGGGGGAGCCTGGAAGGCTGCAGTCCATGGGGTTGCTGAGGGTCGGACATGACTGAGCGACTTCGCTTTCATTTTTCACTTTCATGCATTGGAGAAGGAAATGACAACCCACTCCAGTGTTCTGGCCTGGAGAATCCCAGGGATGGCGGAGCCTGGTGGGTGCTGTCTATGGGGTCACACAGAGTCGGACACGACTGAAGCAACTTAGCAGCAGCACCAATGCCTAGATTTGGGGGGAAGTATTGGAAATTATGATCATGGCTCACCATCAAACCCAGAACTACCAAAACCGCTGTTTTGTTTTTCTAACTCTGACATCCTGCATTTAGTTTCAAAATCAAAGATTTAGATAATTATCATTATTGAAGGAAAAGCAGAATGTAAATTAGCTTAATGAGATGGAAATGAGAGACAGGCTTTCAATTAAAGAATTAACACTGCTTTTTTAACCTAATAGATGGATTTACATGGTATATTGACTCACAGAATATGTTCATTTACACCTTACTTGAAAGTTAGAAAAAAAAAAAAATTCTATACGGTAGATGCAAATACATTAGTTATTTCAGAATTATATGGACAGAAATCCCTATAAGATAGTACAAAAAAAAACTAATATGAATAAATATTTTTCAAAGGAAAGGGTCCAATGTAATTTTAGCAAACAATGAATAAAGACATCCATTCATTTACTGGAAAAGCTATACAATGTAAACTACTAGAATTCTGTTAGCAGATGTTTAAGTGGTTTAAAGATAATTCTGGAATGTTTACTTTACTGTTGTGAGTATAACTAGTCATGTTGTTTTACAGGATGAGACATTATACAAATATGTGGAAACCGTCTATTTCCCAAGCCAATGGAATCACTTCCCTACTGGTTTCTTTTCTAAGAGCCGTTGAGAATTACTTTCCATTCCTGTATCTACTATAATTTTTTATTTTTTTAACTAGAATTAGTTTCTTTAGAAATGTTAAGACATTCTTTCTAAAAATATAAAATGCTTTCCAAAATTAAAAATAAAGAGTGGTATAAAACAAAAAAGTAATAGTAGGACCTCATAAGATTTTGGCTACTTTAAATAAGATAGATATGAAAAGTATATAGTAGTAAGTAGTCAACAAATATGCAGATATCTCAGATATGCAGATGACACCACCCTTATGGCAAAAAATGAAGAAGAACTAAAGAGCCTCTTGATGAAAGTGAAAGAGGAGAGTTAAACAGTTGGCTTAAAGCTCAACATTCAGAAAACTAAGATCATGGCATCCGGTCCCATTACTTCATGGCAAATAGGTGGGGAAACAGTGGCTGACTTTATTTTTCTGGGCTGCAAAATCACTGCAGGTGGTGACTGCAGCCATGAAATTAAAAGACGCTTACTCCTTGGAAAGAAAGTTATGACCAACCTAGACAGCATATTAAAAAGCAGAGACATTACTTTGCCAACAAAGGTCTGTCTAGTCAAGGCTATGGTTTTTCCTGTGGTCATGTATGGATGTGAGAGTTGGACTATAAAGAAAGCTGAGCACTGAAGAACTGATGCTTTTGAACTGTGGTGTTGGAGAAGACTCTTGAGAGTGCTTTGGACTGCAAGGAGATCCAACCAGTCCATCCTAGAGGAAATCAGTCCTGGGAAATCCGTCCTGTCCATTTAAAGATAATTCTGGAATGTTTACCTCACTGTTGTGAGTATAACTAGTCATTTTGTTTTTTTCAGGATGAGACACTATTATACAAATATGTGGAAACCATCTATTTTCCCAGCCAATGGAATCACTTGAAAGGACTGATGCTGAAGCTGAAACTCCAATACTTTGGCCACTTCATGTGAAGAGCTGACTCATTTGAAAAGACCCTGATGTTGGGAGGGATTGGGGCCAAGAGGAGAAGGGGATGACAGATGAGATGGTTGGATGGCATCACCGACTGGATGGATATGAATTTGGGTGGATTCTGGGAGTTGGTGATGGACAGGGTGGCCTGGTGTCCTGTGGTTCATGGGGTTGCAAAGAGTCGGACACGACTGAGCAACTGAACGGAACTGAACCAACAAATAATAGTTAAAATAATGCTGAAGTAATTTAAACTACCAGAGATCTTAGAACTGGAGGAAAAAAAGTTCTAAGATATTGTGAGATCCGTATGTGTAATACATTTATTGTTTTTGTGTGTATACTTCTTCCCCATTACATTGCTATTACATTGTAAAAAAAATGGTGAAAATCTAATTTACACATCCTTCAACCTTAATTACCCAAATAGTTTATTCATCATAACACAAAAAGTGATCTTTAACACAGGCTAGATCTATCTGATCCCTTCCTGTGCATAAATTTGCTCTTTGTAATCCTTTGAGATACATAAGTTTATTCTAAAGTTCTTTCTGTATATCTTCTTAAAACAAGAATCTAACAATAGATTCAGGTTTTATTTACTTGTCTAATTCCTCATTTTCAAGTTTTTGTATGTTTCAGAAGAGAGAATAACATTTTGAATATAAAAGCATCTTCTTTAATTTTACTTATTCAAAATGTATTTAATATTTATATTGTATCTCTCTGAACCCCAAAATGTATGTTTGTGGTTTTCTTGGTATGGTTTCATATTTACTGAATACATCTTTTACTTCCTTTTTATAGCAGTAATAGAAACTTGGCTCGGCCAATCTTTTTGAAAAAAACTAAAAATAATACATGATGTAAGTTTAAATGATGATTTTTATGCTATTTCCAGTATACAGATAATTTAATGTGACATTAACTCTGTCATTTTTTTAATGAGAACTAATATTTCATTGGCTGAAACAAAAGTTTACTTCTTACTATGCTTATTATTTTCTTTGATTTCTCTTTCTCTCAAAGAATTATAGATAAAAATATAATAAATTTTACTTGTAGACTTTTGGATCGCAGCCATTCTGACTGGCGTGAAATGGTACCTCATAGTGGTTTTGATTTGCATTTCTCTAATAATGAGTGATGTTGAGCATCTTTTCATGTGTTTGTTAGCCATCTGTATGTCTTTTTTGGAGAAATGTCTATTTAGTTCTTTGGCCCATTTTTTGATTGGGTCATTTATTTTTCTGGAGTTGAGCTGTAGGAGTTGCTTGTATATATTTGAGATTAGTTGTTTGTCAGTTGCTTCATTTGCTATTATTTTCTCCCATTCTGAAGGCTGCCTTTTCACCTTGCTAATAGTTTCCTTTGTTGTGCAGAAGCTTTTAAGATCCAAAAGTCTACAAGTAATAAATGCTGGAGAGGGTGTGGAGAAAAGGGAACCCTCTTACACTGTTGGTGGGAATGCAAACTAGTACAGCCACTATGGAGAACAGTGTGGAGATTCCTTAAAAAACTGGAAATAGAACTGCCTTATGATCCAGCAATCCCACTGCTGGGCATACACACTGAGGAAAGCAGAAGGGAAAGAGACACGTGTACCCCAATGTTCATTGCAGCACTGTTTATAATAGCCAGGACATGGAAGCAACCTAGATGTCCATCAGCAGATGAATGGATAAGAAAGCTTTGGTACATATACACAATGGAGTATTACTCAGCCATTAAAAAGGATAGATTTAAATCAGTTCTAATGAGGTGGATGAAACTGGGGCCTATTATACAGAGTGAAGTAAGCCAGAAAGAAAAACACCAATACAGTGTACTAACGCATATATATGGAATTTAGAAAGATGGTAACAATAACCCTGTGTACGAGACAGCAAAAGAGACACTGATGTATAGATCAGTCTTATGGACTCTGTGGGAGAGGGAGAGGGTGGAAAGATTTGGGAGAATGGCATTGAAACATGTATAATATCATGTATGAAACAAGTCGCCAGTCCAGGTTCGATGCACGATACTGGATGCTTGGGGCTGGTGCACTGGGACGACCCAGAGGGATGGTATGGGGAGAGAGGAGGGAGGAGGGTTCAGGATAGGGGACACATGTATACCTGTGGTGGATTCATTTCGATATTTGGCAAAACTAATACAATATTGTAAAGTTTAAAAATGAAATAAAATTTAAAAATAATAATAATAAATTTTAATGTAAAATTATAATACTAAATACAAGTTAGGCACTCAGTCGAATAGTCCTAGAATAAAATACTGTATATATTACTCATTAGCTCTTTGAAATTGCCACGTGTTTAACATTTTTCTAATAACAAATTTCCTCATCTTTAAAATGAAAATTATATTCATATTGAAATTTGTATTATAAGAAAAAATGCACATATCTGTACAGAATTATTCACTTAAAATAAGAACACATTAATTTCATGCATATATAATATATAATGACTTAAAATTATCTTTCAGTTATATAACATTATAATTCAACATCTGTGTATGCTACAAGTGATCACCACCAAATCTTGTTACCACCCATCACCATGTAGTTGACCTCCTCACCTATTTTGCATACTCAACAACTCCTTTTCCTCTGGTAACCACTAATCTGATCTATATATCTATGCATTTGTTTTTATTTGTTTTGTTTGTTTCTGTTTTATTTTATTATATTCTGCATATAAGTGAAATCATATGGTACTTGTCTTCTCCATCTGACTTATTTCCCTTAGTGTATAATAATATCTTCAGGGTCACCCTTGTTATTACAAATGGTAGAATTTCATTCTTTTTTATGACTATATTCCATTCTGTATTTATGCCACATCTTCTTTAACTATTCACCCACTGATGGGCACTTAGGTTGCTTCCAAATCTCAGCTGTTGTAAATAATGCTTCAGTGAGCATAGGGGTGCATGTATCTTTGAAAATTAGTGTTTTTATAGTCTTTGGATAAATATCCAAAGTAGAAGAGCTGAATCATTTGTAGGTTTTTTTTTTTTTTATTAAGTTTTTAAGAAATCTTCATACTCTTTTCCATAGTGGCTACACCAATTTATATTCTCACCAACAGTGTGCAAGGGTTCCTTTTTCCCATTCTCTCTAACATTTGCTATTTCTTATCTTATTGATGCTAGCCCTTCTCACAGGTGTGATATCTTATTGTGTTTTTTATTTGCATTTCTGAGATAGTGATGTTGAACATCTTTTTATGTATTTGTTGGCCATGTCATTGTCTTCTTTGGAAAAATGTTTATTCAGATCCTCTGCCTATTTTTTTTCAATTTTTCAACTGTGTTGTTTTGATCGCTGGGTTGTACAAGTTGTTCATGTATTTTGGACACATATTTTCTTCAATCCAGAAGGTTTCCTTTTATCTCTGAGGATGGTTTCCTGTGCTGTGCAGAAGCTTTTTAGTTTGTTGTAGTCCCGTTTGTTTACTTTTGTTTTCATTTTCATTGCTTTGGAGTCCGATCCACAAAAACATTGCTAAGACTGCTGTCAGTGAGGTTATGGGCTATTTTTTTTTCTAGCAATTGTATAGTTTCAGGTCTTACATTCAAGGCTTAAGCCGTTTTTAGTTAATTTTACTGTATAGTATAAGACAGGGTCTATTTTTTTTCTTTGCATGTGGCTGTCCAGTTTTCCCAATACTCTTCCTCAAAGAGAGAGACAACCCTTTCTTCATCGTATACATTTGTCATACATTAATTGTCCTTATATGTATAGGTTTATTTCTAGGTTCTCAGTTCTGTTTCACTCATCTGTCTTTGTGCTAGTAGTGTACTATATCATTATAGTATAGTTTGAAATCAGGGCATGATACCTCCAGCTTAGTCTTTCTCAAGATGTTTTGGCTATTTGGGATCTCTTGCGGCTGGCATACAGATTTTAGAGTGATTTGTTCTAATTCTACGAAATATGCCATTGGAGTTTTGGTAGGAATTGTATTAAACTTGTAGATTGCTTTGGTAGTAATGAGTTTAAAATATTAATTCTTCAAATCCATGAACACTGGATATCTTTCCATTTACTGGTGGTGTCTTCAGTTTCTTAGTTTTCAGGGCAGAGATCTTTCATCTCCTTGGCTAAATTTATTCTTAGGTATTTTATTCTTTTTTGATACAATTATAAATGGGATTACTTTCTTCATTTCTCTCTGTGAAAGTTAATTATTAGTATATACAAACACCACTGACATCCATGTATTAATTTTGAATCCTGAGATTTTACTGAATTTGTCTTATTAGTTCTAACAGTTTTTTGGTGGAGTCTTTAGGATTTTCTATATACAGTATCAGGTCTTCTGCAGATAGTGACAATTTTCCTTCTTTTTTCCATCCTTTGTATATTTTTATTAATTTATTTTTCTTGCCTAATTGCTGTGGTTAGGATTTCCAAAACCAGGTTGAACAAAAGTTATTAGATTGGGCATCCTTGTCTTAGTCTTGATCTTAGAGGAAAAGCTTCTAGTTTTTCATTGTTAAGTATGCTATCTGTGGGTTTGTTAAATATGGTTTTTACTATGTTGAAGTACATCCCTCTATACCCACTTTGTTCACATTTTTTTCATAAATGGACATTGAATTTTATCAAATGCTTTTCCTAATATTTTTGGAACTCAAAACCTGGAGTTCAATTTTGTAGTACTATAACTATTTAGAAATGTCAAATCTAAGGTATGTTATACCCTGACCTCCAGGGAGGAACTGTAAAAGTGAGGCTCCAACTTGTTACATTTTTTGTGAATTAAGTTTGACATATTGTCATACATTCTGACCAGTTACACATGATTCCTTTGAGCTATCCAGCATACTCCTACATCATGTTGCTGATATATCTAAAAATGGACCTCTAACATTTTTCTTGTGCTTACTCATGAAGTGACTTGCCTGAACCTCTTTTAGACTGTTAATCCTGATTTGTTCCTCACATTCTGAGCTTCTGTCTTCTTGATTTATTGTTTAATGTCAGTTTTGCCAAGCTCACAGTCTTGACTTTTAAGTTTATTTTACCACACATGACTTACTTTCCTAATGATTTGCAATTTAGAATTTTCTTCCAGTTCCCTTTATTTCTACCACCCTGGAGATATTTCTCTAGTCCATGGGTTGATAAATTGTATTTTACCCCATTACAGGCACGCTACTTCCACTGATTTTCCCTTAGAATTATAAGCAGAATTTAGATATATTCCACTTACTTATATTTTACAAAAATGGCATTTGAAAATCTAAAAATTAGTTTGGCTTCTAAGTGGAATTCAATAAACAAGTTCATGAAATGAAGTGAAAATATTAGTCACTCAGTCGTGTTCAGCTCTTTGCAACCTCATGGACTGTAGCTCGTCAGGATCCTGTCCATGGAATTGTCCAGGCAAGAATACTGGAGTGGGTTGCTGTTTCCTTCTCCAGGGGATCTTTCTGACCCTGGATCAAACCCAGGTCTTCTGCATTCCAGGCAGATTCTTTACCATCTGAGCCACCGGGGAGCCTAACAAATAATGTACTAGCAAACCCAACTTTCATCTATACTATTCTACCTGGAAAGCTTGCCCATTTGTCCATAATCATTTTTACTCATATTCTAACCACAATTCTGGAATCCTTGAAGAGATTATAATGCTCTCTTGCTTCAAGAAACACTGACCCATTTTCAAAAATATTTCTTGCTACTGCTCCCTATGCTAGATATCTGGATCGGTGGCGTGAGTTTCTCATTACTCATTCCCTCCTTTTTTTGGTTTCTTAATTCATATTGTTCATTCTCTGTATGTAGATTTTTTAAGAGGAACATGTTGTAATTACATAAAAACTGTACTTCATGAACATTTAATGCATTTCTATAGAATCTTAGAGTAAAAGGAAAATATTGAATTATCAAACCTCATAATCAAAGCCCTCTGTTCTTAGATACTTGCTTCTTTCTGTTGCTAAATATAAGCTGAAAACTATATTTTCATGTAATCTTTTCAATCCTGACTTTGCACTTCCACCTGGTATACTTTCATGGTTGCCTGACCTTTCAAGCTTATCCTGCTTTCCTAGATGCTTATTTGATCTGAGTACTTAGAAGGTCTGCTTGTGTGACTTTATCCAACTCTACTAATCCTTGACTTTGAACAATCTTTTGATTTGGATTTGTGTCATTCCAGCACATTTATCTGATAAGATATCAAACATTGTCTGTATCATCAATAATCTATAGGCTTGCTTGTTTCATCAGATTATCGGGCTTGATTCTTTCCATAGCACCTGACTCTGTCTACATTTATTACCTATAAATGATTTATAATTTTAAATAGTAATTTATAATACACAAAACTGGGTTGAAATATTTACCACTAGCATTTTCCCTCTTAATTAAAAAGAGTACAGTTCTATATATATACAATTATAGATATTAAGAAAAATTCTATTTCAAAATATATTAAATTAGTGATGTTGATAGATCATTTTATAGTTTATGATCAATTTAGTTTCACTTCTTTGGCACTGAAGCTAAGCAGAATTTTGCTTTTTGCTACATAATTATTATTAATATTAAATAAGCTTAGGCATGGGATGATAGAATTGGTATTGTTTTACAAAGTGTGAAAATTACTGAAGGACTTTTTACTGTCTTACTCACCCACCCATCAACAGAAAAAAATGTCATCTTTATTCATTATTAAGTATACATTAAAATTGAGAATCAATAAATTTTAATTTAATCTATCTTATTTGAATGTTTTTTTAAGACTTTTTAGCTGAAAGGTAGCAGATATTTTCCCTATTGCAACTTACTAAACTTTCAAATTGTATTTATACATTTTTCTGTAGTAGTCAAAGGCATTTTCTGCTGCAGCCTATAATCAAAGCTTAGCATACTTAGAGAAAGAGCTATAACCACATTATTTCTGTTAAAGCAGGCTTGACTATTGTAAAGAAAAATCTGGTCTAGAGAATTTAAATGGAGAGAGTTTGCATTTAATTGCACATTGGTAAAAATAATGAAATCATCCTCCTAATACCACTAACTTCAAGAAAGAAAAAAAAAAGATAAAATGCCTGGTAAATTCTATATGCCAAAGCCTTTGACTGTGTGGATCACTATAAACTGTGGAAAATTCTGAAAGAGATGGGAATACCAGACCACCTGACAAGTCTCTGAGAAAACTGTATGCAGGTCAAAAAGCAGAAGTTAGAACTGGAGATAGAACAACAGACTGGTTCCAAATCAGGAAAGGAGTACGTCAAGGCTGTATATTGACATCCTGCTTATTTAACTTATATGCAGAGTACATCATGAGAAATGCTGGGCTGGATGAAGCACAAGAATCAAGCTGGAATCAAATTTTCCAGGAGAATAATCAATAACCTCAGATATGCAGATGACACCACCCTTATGACAGAAAGTAAAGAAGAACTAAAGAGACTCGATGAAAGTGAAAGAAGAGAGTGAAAAGGTTGGCTTAAAGCTCAACATTCAGAAACTAAGATCATGGCATCTGGTCCCATCACTTCATGGTAATTAGATGGGGAAACAGTGAGAGACTATTTTGGGGGGCTCCAAAATCACTGGAGTTGGTGACTGAATCCATGAAATTAAAAGATGCTTGATCCTTGGAAGAAAAGTTATGACCAACCTAGACAACATATTAAAAAGCAGAGACATTACTTTCCCAACAAAGGTCCATCTAGTCAAGGCTATGGTTTTTCCAGTAGTCATGTATGGATGTGAGAGTTGGACTATGAAGAAAGCTGAGTATCAAAGAATTGATGCTTTTGAAGTGTGGTGTTGGAGAAGACTCTTGAGAGTTTCTTGGATAGCAAGGACATCAAACCAGTCCATCATAAAGGAAATCAGTCCTGAATATTGTTTGGAAGGACTGATGCTGAAGCTGAAACTCCAGTACTTTGGCCACCTGATTCGGAGTACTGACTCATTTGAAAAAACCCTGACGCTGGGAAAGATTGAAGGTGGGAGGAGAAAGGGACGACAGAGAATGAGATGGTTGGATGGCATCACTGATTCAATGGACATGAATTTGAGTAAACTCTGGGAGTTGGTGATGGACAGGGAAGCCTGGTGTGCTTCTGTATATGGGATTGCAAGGAGTTGAACATGACTGAGTGACTGACCTGACCTGAACTGAAATTCTATATAATATGACAACTAAAAACAAGAGGGATGGAAGGAGGAGGGAGGAGGGTTCAGGATGGGGAACACATGTATACCTGTGGCGGATTCATTTTGATATATGGCAAAACCAATACAATATTGTAAAGTTAAAAAATAAAATAAAATTTAAAAAATAAATAAATAAAAATAAAAAAGACTATCCCCCCCCAAAAAAAAAGACTTGCTAATTCAAAATATATAATATTGAATCATATAGTTCTTCATTGCTGGCTTTTATAGCTTTTTTTTATTGCCAGATATGAAGTAAAAGAAAGCCAGAATCCTGCAGATACATTCTCCTTAAATTCTGTAGATAATTATTTTATACAAATGAAACAAAGCAAGCTCTCCATGGACAAATAATTTTTCCTTAGTAGTTTATTCAATGATTTTTAAAGTTCTGTAATTGTTTAATATTAGTTTAATGGGAAAAAATCTTTCAAGTAATTCATTTGTATATTTATTTTATCTGATGCTGCAATTGCTTCTTGACATTGTTTTAGCAATCCATCCTCTTTTTCATGTTTTTTAGTTTGTGGTTAATGTTCATTTTCATGTAACACACTGAAGATTATTCAGAGAAATTCATTGTTATTTGGCACTATTGAAAGCCATTAAAAATATGGTTGTTACTTCCAGAACTCTCTCCTTCTCTTTCTCTCTCTCTCCTTCATGCATGCGCACAGGCGCGCACACACACACACACACACACACACAGAATAATAATCCAATGAATCAGATACAAGTTTATTACCTCCTGTATGAAGGAAGAGGACCAACTTAATGAAGTCTTACTAATGTCTCAATAAAAGAAGCCTGAGAATTTTATGGAGACTTAGGATCTGGATTTCAGTGGCTTATAGTGAGTCTTTCACTGTTGAAAATCTGAACTCAATTGGGCAAATTGTATAAGTTTTGGACTGGAAGATCTTGAAGCAAATTTAGTTAAATAAAGAGTTGTTTAATGAGAAAATGCTTTGTTCATTTGAAGGAACTAGTGCCCTGAGAAATAGGCTACTATGAGCAGTCTATTTTGAAAAAATCAATTTGGGGAAATTATTGACACATATAATGAAATTATTCATTGGATTACATAGGTATCTGAGGAAAAAAAATTCTGGAGCAAACAGTTGTCATGTTGATGTATGTGGCTTTGATTTTTAGTCCTGATTATTAAACTGAAAGTTTAATGTATTTTTAATTTGGGAAATTTTATTTCACATTCACCCTTTGTAGCCATTATTCAGGCTGAACTGGAAATTACACCATTATATCAGGAAACTGTCAAGAACCATGAAAGATCTGTGATTTTACCACATGTCAGTCTAACAAGTTAGCCCACTACAAACTTGGTGTTAGAAGACACAAGATTCTGGATTAGACGTGAAGGACTTTATTATTCGTGGGAAGAAAGCAGTAACTAGAGCAGTTTCCTGTGCTTACCAAAGCTTGAAAGCGAAAATGTTAGTCACTCAGTCTTTTTTGACTCTTTGTGAAACCATGGACTGGAGCCAGTCCGTGGAATTCTCCAGGCAAGAATACTGAAGTGGCCGTTCCCTTCTCCGGGATCTTCCTGACCCAGGGACTGAACCCTGGGTCTCCTGCATTGCAGATAGATTCTTCACCGTCTGACCAGGGAACCTTTCCAAAGCCTATAGACAGCTAATAGTGATCAGCCTGACACTGGTCGGCTAAAAAGAAAGCTTGCCCATTCATTAAATTGCATTGCAAGAAAGGAACATTGAGCTTGAGGAATTTCACTTGTATAGCAAATGGAAGAAAACTTGCTCCTGGTCTAATAACCCATCAATCAGCCTGATATACTTTTGGACAAACTCAAATTTTCAGATGGGTATGTAACTTTGTTGACCATTCTGATTAATACTGCTGGCAAAAGTGTACTCTTGCTTTTTACTTTACCTCATAAAGTATTTCATTGTAGACAACATCAATGAATTATAAGCAGCATCCTGAGGCAGCATTGACCTTAGCATACCCGAGTCCTAGACTCAATCAACTGTGAATAAGTTGAAGGAGATAGTTCAGTTCAGTTCAATTCAGTCGCTCAGTCATGTCTAACTCTTTGTGACCCCATGAACCACAGCATGCCAGGCCTCCCTGTCTGGCACCAACTCCTGGAGTCTACCCAAACCCATGTCCATTGAGTCGGTGATCCATCCAACCATCTCATTCTCTGTCATCCCTTTCTCCTCCTGCCATCAATCTTTCCCAGCATCAGGGTCTTTTCAAATAAGTCAGCTCTTTGCATCAGGTGGCCAAAGTATTGGAGTTTCAGCTTTAGCATCAGTCCTACCAATGAACAGGACTGATCTCCTTTAGGATGGACTGGTTGGATCTCCTTGCAGTCCAAGGGACTCTCAAGAGTCTTCTCCAACACCACAGTTCAAAAGCATCAATTCTTCTGCACTCAGCTTTCTTTATAGTCTAACTCTCTCATCCATACATGACCACTGGAAAAACCATAGCCTTGACTAGATGGACTTTGTTGGGAAAATAATGTCTCTGCTTTTTAATATGCTATCTAGGTTGGTCATAACTTTCCCTCCAAGGAGTAAGCATCTTTTAATTTCATGGCTGCAATAACCATCTGCAGTGATTTTGGAGCCCCCCAAAATAAAGTCTCTCACTCTTTCCCCTTATATTTTTCATGAAGTGATGGGACTGGATGCCATGATCTTAGTTTCTGAATGTTGAGCTTTAAGCCAACTTTTTCACTCTCCTCTTTCACTTCCATCGAGGTTCTTTAGTTCTTCACTTTCTGCCATAAGGGTGGTGTCATCTGCATATCTGAGGTTATTGATATTTCTCCCGGCAATCTTGATTCCAGCTTGTGCTTCCTACAGCCCAGCGTTTCTCATGATGTACTCTGCATACAAGTTAAATAAGCAGGGTGACAATATACAGCCTTGACGTACTCCTTTTCCTATTTGGAACCAGTCTGTTGTTCCATGTCCAGTTCTAACTGTTGCTTCCTGACCTGTATACATGTTTCTCAAGAGGCAGGTCAGGTGGTCTGGTATGCCCATCTCTTTCAGAAGGAGATAGTAGTAGGGGTCATTTCAGAAAACCAACATGAAGTGAAAGTGAAGCTATCATCCATTACAACTGTTTTCAATCTTCTTCAATCCAATAGACTAAGAAAATATCAGTCAGGTTTTTTCACCCATTGTAAGTATAACTTCATTTTCAGTTCATATAAGTGTCTTATATGTTTTACAAACTACTGTAAAAAACAGAAAAAATATTCAGTATACTTTGTAAGGTATATTAATAACATGTCAAATTTAGAAATATGCATGATGTAATTCATTTATTCGTTTTAGAGGTTATGGAAACAAAATAATGCTGCTTACCATTTATAATAAATACAACAAGTAGATAGACCTGTTATTTTCAAAATTAGGACTATGATAGAAGGCAGAGTATTTTTTGATAAAGTTGTGTATAGGTATCTGGCTCTGGTATTTGATTTTTATTGATAATTGACTAATTAAAAATATAAAAATCATAGGAAATTAATTTCTCATTTGATATCATGACTAAATATATTCTGGGCTTCCTTGGTGGCTCAGACAAGAAAGAATCTGCCTCAAACCAGGAGACCTGGGTTTGATCTCTGAATTCAGGAAGATCTCCTGGAGAAGGCAACAGCTACCCACTCCAGTATCCTTGCCTGGAGAATTCCAGGTACAGAGGAGCCTGGTGGGCTAGAGTACATGGGGTCATGAAGAATCAGACAGGACTGAGCAACTAACACTTTCAGCCTTTGGAAAGCTAAAGTAAATAAATTCTTATTAATTTAATGAAAATGCTATATAATAATACAGATTAATTGATCTGGAATTAATATCTGTTTAAACATTTTAAAAAATGAACTTATAATTGGCTATTTAGGAATAACTTTTTATAATATAATTGGATTAACTATATTTATCTGCTGGTTTTATTCAGTATGTTTTTAAATATATGATATTTAAAAAATACTCTAGTTCCTTTTTAAAATTATCTGTTAGCCAATACTTTCTTAAGAAATAAAAATAAAAGTCAGTTTTAGGATTAATTCTCTCTGTATTCCTTTAAAATAACAATCTCTCATAAACGTACATTATTTGACCAGGAAAATTATGGAGGAGCAAAGAAACCAACTTCCGCTTCTCACCACATGATCTGAAATCAGAGTATTCAAGCATACACTGTACTAGATCGTGCCATTTCATCCTTCCTGTCTAACGGAGATAGTTATTAGATGGAAAAATATAAGGCCCATGCTGTTTTATGGAATTTTGTATAATCCTATTAATAATCCAATAAATCTAATACATAGTTTTGCTAATGATAAATATATCATGTTGGTAGTGTCCTTTTCACTCAATTCTTTCTTCTGATAGTCTGAAAACAGTTGAGAGACTCAGATGTACAATAAGATGGCTAAATATCATTATGTTAAATGTGCTGGGTGGGAAAAGAAGTAGATTGTTGAAAATTGGTCTTTGATATGAAGATTTCTCAAAAGAACTTTTTATGTTGTAAGTTATGAATGACTCACACAGTAACTCAAGAGTCTAGTCCAACACTAACAGTTTTGAGTGCTCCAAAACTTTTGTCAAATGATTAATTCTAAATTATGTTATATAAAATTATCATTTTCTTTCTTGGTCATAGCTCAATTCAATATGCTAATATTAATGCATTTTCAGATGGTAAAAATTGTAAAGTGGCCATTTTCATACTCTTTCTCTTATATTTGGCTTTAACTTACAGACTACACTTTGTGGATTTAAAATATAATATCAGAATAATTATCCAAATAAGATAGAATTAATATAATTTCCATATGCCTTCCCACATTTCTTTATTACAGTTCCTGTGTTTCTCTTCATTAGCAAAACTTCTAATTTCTTTAAAATATTCTCTCTGTAACTGCTGCTTTTGAGCTTAATATATTTTCTGATAAATAAACTAATCATGAAATTCATGTAATCATTTACTTCAAGAAGAAATGTTCTTTTAGACTGGTAGCATAGACAAATGAAAATATAACAAAAGTTCATTTTCTTGCAATTCTAGTAACCCAGGAGATAAATTTATAACTTATCAGGAAGCTGAAAACAGACAATACAACTTTTGTTCCAATATGAGATCCCTAATTGTATTACCAAGTTTGAGTCAGAGGGATACTTCTTGTTTTATTTTGTTTTACATATCACAGTATGCATTTTGTATAGATTTTTTTGTTTCATGTACTATAAGAATTGATACTGCTTCTGGTTCTGATTACTTGTTCACACTTGAGTTATAAAATGCTTAGTAGTAGGTAGGATATATGTTGTTTCTCGTGTAAAAGGAAGAACAGTGTGATAACCTTCGTTCATTCTATGCTAAACTATTTGTTCATTCAGCTGCATATCAGCACCACTAGTGCAGGAGAGCTCCCCAAACACACTCACTTAAATTGCCCTCATTATCTTGGTAGACATCATTACCTCTCAGTTCTATACCTGCACCACTGGTTGTTTCCTCAGTATCCTTTTGTAAACCTTACAAAACTCTTTGTCTGCTGTTTTTTAGTATATATCAATGTTATGAACAAAGGCATCATTGCTCTATTTGCGAACACTCCATTTTTATTACTGCTTGTTTTGTTTCAGTAGGATAGCTTCTGATTTCTTTATAAAACTTTTAGGAAACTCACTTGGCAACATTTCACTACTGAGCTCCTCTTCATTACTTATAAGAAGAATTATAGTCCTAAATACTTTTATGTTAAGATGTTCAATACATGCTTATTTTTATTACTCTTTTATAAAGCATTTTTAAGGTGGTTCATTTAATTGGTTTAATTACTGTTGTTTTGCATCAGGAATTGACAATTGTTTCTTCTATATATCCTTAGGTCCTCAAATGACTCTTCTTATTTACTTTTTCATTCATTTATTCAGTAGTTTTTTTTTAATTTTTATTATTTTATCAATTTACTTTTTGTGTCATTCATTGGTAATAGAAACTAGTAGATAAAAAAGAAATCTAAGAATATACCAAACATAACTAGAGTGGAAAAAAGGTGATAAAATGACATTTCTAATTTCAAATTAGTTTTTTATGATGAAAATCAGAGATGAAAATAAGAAAGCTGTGGAATATGTAAAAGTTTCAGAAAGTTGGATGGGTGAGAGAAGGAATTAGTTTGATTAGAAAATATAAATGAATGCACAATTCTTTAGAATTTCCTCAACAGCATAATGAATATTTCCTAAAGTAATTTGTACTTTTAAAACTTCACCAAGTGATACCATGGAAGATGGTATAGTAAGAAAGTTCCACAGATCAATTACTCCACTGAACTGGGAAGAACTCCTAGCTTTGGTTATTTTAGAAGTCTAAAGTCTAGTTCAGCACTTGCAGTGTCCAGTAGAGGCTTGATTTAAAAACAAACAAACAAAAAAAAAACAGGTAAATTTCACTGAATTTTGACATTTAACATAACATCTACAATTCCCTGCTCCTGGCTCTATGCTATGTAGATATAGAAAATGTGGTCCACGTTCCTAATACAGCTTGCTGATGCCAGGATGAGCAATAAGAACACAGTCTTTCAAAACCTGAGTTGTGTGTTTTGATCTGACAGTTTGCTGAGAGATCATTAGCAAAGAGGCTAGCTATTTCAACCTGATGAGGTTGAGAGAGCTTCCTGGGAAGATCCTATTGAAGGAATTTAAAGCAACAGAATGTTTTTCTTCTCTTATTGGATCCAGGCATTTAAAGAAATCTTTGCCAGGTCACTCACTAACTGAATACAGACACAATGATGCATATGTCACGGGATAAAGTCCTTGCCATGGGCTTCCCAAGTGGTACAGTGGTAAAGAATCTGGCTGTCAGTGCAGGAGACACAAAAGATGCGGGTTCCATCCCTGGGTCAAGAAGAGACCCTGGAATAACAAAAGACTACCCACTGCAGTATTCTTGCCTGGAAAATTCCATGGACAGAGGAGCATAGAGGGCTACAGTCTTTGAGGTGGCAAAGACTCAGCCACAACTGAGTGACTGAGCGAGCACACAGTCCTTGATAAATAATTCAAAAAATCACTAAACAAGTGGATGACTACAGCCCTTAATAAGCAATAATAATATTCTCTAGGAAGAAGCAAAAATGTTATTTCAAGTGTTACCATGTTACAATATCAGAAATAGTTTTTGTAAAAAATTATAAAGCAGTCAGAAAAACAGAAAAGTGTGGCCTATTTATGAAAAGAAAAATAATAACATCTCTAAAGAACCCCAGAAATTGGACTTCCTAGAAAAAGAGTTTAAATTACCTGCCTTAAGTATGCTCAAAACACTGAAGGGCAAAGAACTAAAGACAATCAGGAGAACGGTGTTGAACACATAGGGATACCAATGAAGAGATTAAAAAACTGTAATTTTTTGTTGAAATGGACATATTTTTATGGGACACAAACTACCAAAGTTGTCTGAAAATGAAATATGTCACCTAAATAGCCCAAAACTTATTAAAGAAAATTAATTTGTGTAACAGTTTTTCCCATTAAAATTACCTTAGGCAAAAATTTTTTTCCTAACGAATTCTATCAAAAACTTTAGGAGCAAATAATAGGAATAATATAATACTCTTCCATAAGGAAAATGAGGACAGGAGAGTAGCTCACAGCCAGAAAATGAGACCAATGTTATGAAAACCAAAGACATTATAAAAATAAAAAAGTGGAGAATAATGCAGTCATGACATAAACTTGAAATTTCTTAACACAATGCCACAAAAAGATAATCCTGTAGTAGATATACACTAGAAATACATAATGACCAAGTAATTTTAGTCAATGGAGGTAAGGTTGGTAAATATTAGCAGATTAATCACTGTACTTAAAGCTCAACATTCAGAAAACTAAGATCATGGCATCTGGTCCCATCACTTCATGGGACATAGATGGGGAAACAGTGGAAATAGTTTCCCCATCTAAAAATTTTGTTTTTTGGGGCTCCAAAATCACTGAAGATGGTGATTGCAGCCATGAAATTAAATGATGCTTACTCCTTGGAAAGAAAGTTATGACAAACCTAGATAGCATATTCAAAAGCAGAGACATTACTTTGCCAACAAAGGTTTGTCTAGTCAAGGCTATGGTTTTTCCAGTGGTCATGTATGGATGTGAGAGTTGGACTATAAAGAAAGCTGAGCACTGAAGAATTGATGCTTTTGAACTGTGGTGTTGGAGAAGACTCTTGAGAGTCCCTTGGACTGCAAGGAGATCCAACCAGTCCATTCTAAAGGAGATCAGCCCTGGGATTTCTTTGGAAGGACTGATGCTAAAGCTGAAACTCCAATACTTTGGCCACCTCATGCAAAGAGTTGACTCATTGGAAAAGACTCTGATGTGGGAGGGATTGGGGGGAGGGGGAGAAGGGGACGACAGAGGATGAGATGGCTGGATGGTATCACCGACTCGATGGACGTGAATTTGGGTGAACTCCGGGAGTGATGGACAGGGAGGCCTGGCATGCTGCAATTCATGGGCTCACAAAGAGTTGGACACGACTGAGCTACTGAACTGAACTGAACTGAATCACTGTAAAACATCATATTTCTATTTTGAAAGGTAACACTTATCTCAATAGATGCAGATAAACTATTTTCCACAATTAAATAGCCATTTATAGTAAAAACAGCATTTGAATAGTGGTAGAGAAATTCCTTGATCTGATAAAAGGCACTTGCAAAACCCTATAGTTAAATTATATTTATACAGTGAAAGAGTGACTTATTTTCACCTAAAATAGTTTAAAAAAAAGGAAGGGGTAGGGAACTATGCTCTTTTACTCCTACTTGAGAGAATAATTCAGTGTTTTGGTATCTTGGGATATATTTTATCTAGAAGTTTGGAACAAGTTTCAAGTTGACATTATTAGAGGTGTTCATTCACATTTATCATGTGTTGAGTTTAATTTTGTGGTTACCACATGTTTTGGTTTCATCAGTTTGAGTCATAGCAATACTGAGAGGGAAATGGCAACCCACTCTTGTACTCTTGTCGGGAAACTCCCATGAACAGAGGGGCCTGGCAGGCTACAGTTCATAGGGTCTGTAAAGAGTCGGATGTGACCGAGCGACTGAACACACACATAGCAATACGCTGTCATTCTGTAGAAGTTATTTGTATTTGAGAACTTCATAACCCAGTTCTCAGCTTCCAGCTACTAAGACATTCTTCATTTTCCCTTTTGGCAATGATAAGAATATGTAAATATCCTCATAGTGTCTTTATTATATATTAATAGCTGAAATTACATTCCTAATTTAACAACTGTCAATTTTTATTTATAACACGTATAACAGACAATACTCTTTTATAGTAATTCACTGAAAACAGCACAGATTGTTAACAACGTTCTGGTCTGCTTCTTGGGTAAAATAATGAAGACTGATTTAAATAATGGTTATAAAGTATAACATGTGGCCAGGACCATACTTGATGTGCAGCATTTAGTGGTTCATTCTTGGGTTCCTTCCACAATAGATGTAAATGGTACTTTCCTATGCATCAGATGGCATATTCTGAAATCACCATGCTGCCTTGCAAATGGTCAACAACAATCACATATTTGTTAGTCTATGTTTTGCTTTAAATTCAAAAATCCATAATCTTTTAATGAAAATGATGATGTTTGAATTGCTCCTTTTTAATAAGATGCAAATTTGGGAATATTGAGTTTTATCAAGAATGTAATGAAGCATGAAGTCCATGTTCCTTGTTATCAAAAATTATGTATGTATATCCAGCAATTATACTCAGGAGGACACAATTTTTTATATTTAAAATGTATCAAAATTTGAATCCCATATACCTAAACTTTAAGAGAATTTTAGACAATTGGAATACCATATAATATTTTAAACAAGGAGTAATTTGGTTAACGTGCAATCTGAAATATAAGAACAATTATAATAGTAATAATTGTAATAATAATAAACTAATATGACAGTGGTGGATGATGAATTAGTCATGGCCAGGATATTACAGGAAGATTAACTGGAGGCTATTTCATTGTATCAGGAAAAAAGATGCAGAGAATTTAACAAAGCACAAGTTAAGGCATAAAGAAGAGAAAAAATAGTTTGAGAAACATGTAGGCAATAGAAGAGAAAGACCTTTGCCAAAGAAATGAATAGATTGAATCCTGAGGACATAATGCTAAGTGAGACAATTCAGTCATGAAAAGACAAATACTGATTCCACATATATATTGCCTTCCTTAAAAGGTAAGGTCCAATTCATTGACACAGGAAGTAGAATGAGAGTGGTCAGGGGTGAAGGAGAGGGAAGAATGGGAGATCTGTTTTTAAAAGTATAGAGTTTCAGTTTTATAATCTAAAAGATTTCTAGAAATGGAATAGGGTGATGATTGCAATAACAATATTAAGTGCATTTAATATCAATGAAGTGTACATTTAAAAGTGGTGCAAAATAATGCTATGTATATTTTGCCAAAGCAAAAATGTTTTATTAAACAAGATATGTGGTAGAATAGAATGGAATAGAAATATATGATATGAGACAGTATGCTATAAAAAATCAGCAAAATCCCTTTATCCAACCAACATATATTTATTGAATACCAAATAGTTTAGTTTCACAGGACAGAAGTGCATTTTTCCTTAAGACTATACATAAAACTGGGAAGACAGATACAAAGATAACAAGAGGGAGATATAAATGGTACCTCCTGTGAAAAGCCTGGTGTCTTTGAAGTACAAGGTGAAATTATTCTTTCACTTAGAACAGGAAAGAAGTAGGTTTCAAATTGTTAATAATTATATACAACCATGAAAAATGAATTTAAGTATAGAAAAGCTTATAGATTAAATGTGACCACTTAATATGCTGTTGCTTCTGTCATGTCTGACTCTATGCAACCCTATGGACCCTATGGACTGTAGCCTGTCAGTCTCCTCTGTCCATGGGATTCTCCAGGCATGAATACTGGAGTGGGTTGCCATGCCCTCCTCCAGGAGATCTTGACTCAGGGATCAGAACTGCATCTCTTGGATTGGCAGGTGAGTTCTTTATTGCTTGGGCCACCTGGGAAGCCCTCCACTTACTACAGTAAGTGATAATACATTTTATAAATGAAATAAAGGAGTAAACTAAAAAGTTAAGGTTATCAGTAAGCAAATTGTATTATATCTCTTTGGGGAGGAAAAGCACATTTAAAAGGAGAGATTCTAGGGCTTTGCTTGAAGTGAAGTGAAAGTCACTCAGTCATGTCTGACTCTCTGCAACCCCATGGACTATACAGTCCATGGAATTCTCCAGGCCAGAACACTGGAGAGGGTTGCCTTTGCTTCTCTAGGGGATCTTCCCAGCCCAGGGATTGAACCCAGGTCTCCCACATTGCAGGCGATTCTTGACCAGTTGAGCCACCAGGTAAGTCCATCAAGGGCTTTGCTTATAAAAAGATGTAGATTTTAAAAGTTCATGATACATACATTTTCATACTTTGTGAGAAACAAAAAGAAAGTAAAGAACAATAGTTACAGAAAAGGAAAATAAGTGAGAGATAAAGAGATTCCTAAAATGTTAGTGGAACACAAAATTACTCAAGTGACCCTACAGATATCTCAGAGTCTATAACTGAAGATGACTATAAACCAGGAAAACAGGAGCAGTCTCTCTCTCCCAGTGTCACTTCCTGATAGTAACATAATAAGGAAACCCATATCAGCTCTGCACAGCTTTTTGACACAGAGCTTAACAAGCTCTGCCAAGATATTTGTGATTTCTACCACTCAAGTATCAGGAAAAAGAAGCTTGATGACTGTAATTTTAAAAGGGATAAAATGTGGTAAAAGCTAACCAGGGTTGGATGTTTGGGGGAAGATGATGTTAAATTTAATGCATTACCTTGGCTGGGCCATGCCACCCAGTTTCCTGGTACACATCAGTCTAGGTGTTACTATGCATATTTTTTATCTATATTTATCACATATATATTATATGTTATATCTATCTATCTATCTTTTTGGCCACATGGCGTGAAGTTCCCCAAACAGGGCTCTGCAGTGGAAATGGTCTTAACCACAAGATCGCCAGGGAAGTTCCTATAGAAGTTTTTTAGATGTAATTAACATTTTAATCAATTGACTTGAAATATAGAAGATTACCTTTTTAATGTGGGTGAGCTGTATCCAATCAGTTGAGAGCCTTAACTTCCAGATAGCCTTCAAAGTACAGAATGCAACATTAACCTTTTCCTGAGTCTCTAGCCTAGGGCCCCATCCTGCATATTTTGAACTTGTCAGCTCTCAGAGTCCTGTGAATCAATTCCTTAAAATAAATCTCTGTCTTTCCTCTGTCATACCTCTGTGTATGTGTATTTGTGTACACACATCCTATTCTATTTCTCTGGAGAACCCTGTCTAATTCCAGGACCCAGAACAGTGAAATTCTAACACAAAAATGAAGAGATTAAACACTACTGAATTAATGAAATGTCTCCATGTACTTTAATTATATAGGGTAATATTTGTCAATAGTATTCCCATGATACATTCAAGTGAATAAACTAAAGACAATAAAAAATGCAAAAAGAAAAACATAGTTTCAGGGTCTAGTAAATTGGAAAATACAGCACTGATTGCCCTGAGTACAGATTCATTTTACATATTAGATTACTATGTGATGTACTCATTGCTTCAGTCACAACGACTCTTTGTGACACCGTGGACTGTAGCCTGCCAGGCTTCTATGTCCATGGGATTTTCCAGGCAAGAATCCTGCAGTGGGTTGCTATGCCCTCCTCCAGGGGATCTTCCCAACCAGGGGATCTAACCCTCATCTTCTGCTTTGAAGGTGGATTTTTTTATCCACTGAGCCACCTGGGGAGCCTATTAGACTACTGTAGGTATAGGAAATCTTGCAGTAAAGAGAGCTGACTTAATTTAAACTAAGGTTTCTGGGCTTCCCAGGTGGCTTAATGGTAACAATCCAGCTGCCATTTCAGGAGATGCAGGAGGCACGGGTTCAATTACTGGGCCAAGAAGATCCTTTGAAAGGGAAAATGGCCACCCACTCCAGTATTTTTGCCTGGAAAATTCCATGGACTGAGAAGCCTGATGGGCTATAGTCCATGGGGTCACAAAGAGTCAGACACTACTGAGTGCATACACACACATCTTTTTTTTTCTTTTTTCACATAAATAAGTTGACATGGTGTAACACTGTGACAATCCTTGAAAAATACGAAATGCCTGTTTAACTGTCAATAAGTACAATATGTCTCAAGGAAATTAAATGCTTGCTTATATATCATAGTGTGATCTTTTAAGGGCTCAATATATAAGGTATCAAAGTGGGTAGTTTCTGAAATGTATCACTTTTTCTAGTACTTGTTTATCATTTCCTGTATTTATGAATGGATTTTTTTAAACTTTTCTTCATTTCATGGAGTAATGTGACCTTTTGTTTAAGTGTATTAACTTATTTTTAAGTGTATTTTTTTCTCTTCTTTCAAACCTTCCAGGACTTTAGTGATTACTGAAGCATGCAATAGTTTTCCCAATTAACCAGGGAGCTAGTTTGAATTATAGGATGGCTTGCACCCTTATAAAAAAAATTCTATAAGATATAAGACTAGTCAAGTCTAGTCAAGGTCCGTCTAGTCAAGGCTATGGTTTTTTCCAGTGGTCATGTATGGATGTGAGAGTTGGACTACAAAGAGTTGGACCATAGCAAACTGAGAGTCTATGAGTCCACCCTTCCTTCAGATGGTTTTGCATTGCCAGGTCAATTCAGTTTTCTAGAAACTGAATTTAAAGGACTTACACAATAAATTCTCCATTATACCCTAATCACCAATAGGTTGATTTGTGTTACACAACAGATGGAAAGATACAAACAATTGCATTCACTTTCTGATTCCTGAAATAATTAGAGCAGTGGTTTTTCTAAAGTGATTCCAGGACCAGCATTTTCAGAATAGCCTGGGAACTCGTTAGAGAAGCAAATTTTTAAAATACCTCTTATAACTTAAAGTCCGTATCTTTTTATCAATTTTTCCTTGCTTCTCCCTCCCTTTTAGTCCCAGGCAACCACTTTTTAACTCTCTGTTACTATGAGGTTCACTATCCTTTTTATTTAATCTTCTACATGGTAAGTGATACCATGCAGTTTTCATCTTTCTCTGTCTGGTTTATTTCTCTTAAAGATGTAAATTCTTGTGCCACCTTACCAGTCTTACTGAATTAGAAACTCTGTGAGTGAGGTCCAGAGATGTGTGTCTTTATAAGCTATTTATGTAATTCTAATGCACACTCAAATATTCCCTAAATGATTGTGACTTATCTTCTTATCCAGGTTTTAGTTAAAATCATTTCAAATAGTAAAAGTAGAAGATCTCTGTGAAATAGACCCTTTTCTTTCCCCTTATTTTCCTTTTTTCCCTAATGGAGTCTTTCTCAAAGTGTGCTCCTTTAGAGCAACCAATTATGTGAACACATTAATAAATATGCATCAATGCCCTGAGGTATGATTAAAGGAATGTTTGTCTAAACCACTATGTCTTAAAATGCTTGACATTGAATCATTTTTTCCCCTACTAGAAATGTCTACTAATTTTCTAAGGGTCAAATGTTTCCTCTGGGGAATTATCTCTTTCTTTGTATACAACTTTCCTGAGCAGTCAGTGAAGAATGTGATGTGAAACAAACTAAAATAATTAGACTGTCTCCTTAGCAATTTGCATGTTGGGACAAGAATGGGATTAGCTACAATTGGTTCATTCCTTTATTCATTTGTGTTTCAAGATGACCACAACATATTACCTTGAAAGGAAGATCTTTTACTTATTTCGAACTATCAGCTGAAAGAGGAGAGTGAAAAAGTTGACTTAAAGCTCAACATTCAGAAAACTAAGATCATGGCATCCGGTCCCAACACTTCATGGGAAATAGATGGGGAAACAGTGGAAACAGTGGCTGACTTTATTTTGGGGGGCTCCAAGATTACTACAGATAGTGATTGCAGCCATGAAATCAAAGACACTTACTCCTTGGAAGGAAAGTTATGACCAACCTAGATAGCATATTCAAAAGCAGAGACATTATTTTGCCAACAAAGGTCCATCTAGTCAAGGCTATGGTTTTTCCAGTGGTCATGTATGATGACAGTTGGACTATAAAGAAAGCTGAGCACTGAAGAATTGATGCTTTTGAACTGTGGTGTTGGAGAAGACTCTTGAGAGTCCCTTGGACTGCAAGGAGATCCAACCAGTCCATTCTGAAGGAGATCAGCCCTGGGATTTCTTTGGAAGGAATGATGCTAAAGCTGAACCTCCAGTACTTTGGCCACCTCATGCAGAGAGTTGACTCATTGGAAAAGACTCTGATGCTGGGAGGGATTGGGGGCAGGAGGAGAAGGGGACAACAGAGGATGAGATGGCTGGATGACATCACTGACTCAATGGACATGAGTCTGAGTGAACTCCGGGAGTTGATGATGGACAGGGAGGCCTGGTGTGCTGCGATTCATGGGGTCGCAAAGAGTCGGACCCGACTGAGTGACTGAATTGAACTGAACTGAACTACCACATGCAGTTAAAATGATGATTCCTATTAATCTATAGATTAATGCACATTTCATTCTTTTTAAATTAATTTTCCTCTTGCTCTGAATGTTTAAGTGCAAACCTGCACTATAAGAATTATTAAAGGGTGGTCTTTACTCAGAACAAAATTGAAAACATATGGAAAATTGTACCTATTCAAAAAAAAGGCACTCATTTCAGTTCATTTCAGTTGCTCAGTCGTGTCTGACTCTTTGCTTCATCCAGCCTGGTATTTCGCATGATGTACTCTGCATACAAGTTAAATCAGCAGAGTGATAATAAACAGCCTTAATTTACTTCTTTCCCAATTTGGAACCAGTCTGTTGTTCCATGTCCAGTTCTAACTGTTGCTTCTTGACCTGCATACAGATTTCTCAGGAAGCAGGTAAGGTGGTCTGGTATTCCCATCTCTTGAAGATATTCCTACTGTTTGTTGTGATCCATAGCTCAGTGGGTAAAGAATCTGCCTGCAGTGCAGGAAATCTGGTTCAATTCTGGGTTGGGAAGATCCCCTGATGAAGGGATAGGATACCCATTCCAGTATCCTTGGGCTTCCCTTGTGGCTCAGCTGGTAAAGAATCTGCCTGCAATGCAGGAGACCTGGTTTTGATCCCTGGGTTGGGAAGATTCCCTGGAGAGGGGAAGAACTATCCACTCTAGTATTCTGGCCTGGGGAAGTCCATGGAGTGTCCATGGGGTCTCAAAGAGTTGACAAGACTGAGCGACTTTCACCTTCACAAAGTCAAACGCTTTGGCATAGTCAAGCAGAAGTAGATGTTTTTCTGGAACTCTCTTGCTTTTTTGATGATCCAATAGGTGTTGGCAATTTGATCTTTGGTTCCTCTGCCTTTTCTAAATCCAGCTTGAACATCTGGAAGTTCATGGTTCATGCACTGTTGAAGCCTGGTTTGGAGAATTTCAAGCATTACTTTGCTAGCATGTGAGATGAGTACAATTGTGCGGTAGTTTGAACATTCCTTGGCATTGCATTTCTTTGGGACTGGAATGAAAATTGACCTTTTCCAGTCCTGTGGCCACTGCTGGAGTTTCCAAATTTGCTATCATATTGAGTGCAGCACATTCATAGTATCATCTTTTAGGGTTTGAAATAGCTCTGGACTGGAATTCCATCACCTCCACTAGCTTTGTTTGTAATGATGTTTCCTAAGGGCTACTTGACTTCACAGTCCAGAAGGTCTGGCTCTAGGTGAGTGATCATACCATCGTGGTTATCTGGGTCATGAAGATCTTTTCTGTACAGTTTTTCTGTGTATAATTGCCACCTCCTAATATCTTCTGCTTCTGTTAGGTCCTTACCATTTCTATCCTTTATTGAACCCATCTTTGCATGAAATATTCCCTTGGTATCTCTAATTTTCTTGACGAGATCTCTAGTCTTTTTTATTTGGTTGTTTTCCTCTATTTATTTGCATTGATCATTGAAGAAGGCTTTCTTATCTCTCTTTGCTATTCTTTGGAACTCTTCAGACAGATGGGTATATCTTTCCTTTTCTCTGATAATTTTATCTACTTGTTTTCCTATTTTTTAGAGGTAATAATTTAAAGCAAACATAGAACCCATGTATTGGAATATTTATAGCATTTGTGAAAGTAAAATTGATTACATTACATACTGTACCAGTCTCCAAAATAGCTCTGCACACGTTGGCTTGGGTTTCTTCCAAGGCCTCCATTAGATCACACCAGTAGGGAGTGTGCTACTTGGGGGAAAGGAGTATATTTTCAGTTATGTAACTCAGCACCTAATAGTAGGTATTTTTTGCATACATTCTTAAACACTTATTGAGTGAAGAATTAAAATTAAAGGGTGCAATGAGATATAATTTAATTTTTTGCTTTCCTCAAAGCATCTTTACTCACTTTTACATTACAAAACTAGGGCTATGTACTAAAATATTGAAGAATTAAACCATAAATTTATTAAAGGTAATGAACAATAAAAGAGAATGATTTAAGTAATAAATTCTCTACAGAGATATAATTCTTCCTTAGCAATTGTCTTTTAGAGTTTTAATTGATTCACACTCAAAATATTTTTAACTAATGGATATTGACATGTACTGTACAAAAATTTAAAAATATGTTTTAGCATGTATGTGTTTAGTCAGAGGAACCAGAGATCAAATTGCCAACATCCGTTGGATCATAGAAAAAGCAAGAAAGTTCCAGAAAAACATTTACTTCTGCTTTACTGATTATGTCAAAGCCTTTGACTGTGTGGATGACAACATATTGTGGAAAATTCTTCAAGAGATGGGAATACCAGACCACCTTACCTGCCTCCTGAGAAATCTGTATGCCGGTCAAGAAGCAACAGTTAGAAACAGACATAGAACAACAGACTGGTTCCAAATTGGGAAAGGAGTATGTCAAGACTCTTTTTTGTCCCCCTGCTGATTGAACCTACATACAGAGTACATCATTCTAAATACTTGGCTGGACAGAGCACAAACTAGAATCAAAATTACCAGAGAAATATCAATAACCTCAGATATACAGATGACCCCACCAGAAAGCAAACAACTAAAGAGCTTCCTGATGAAAGTGAAAGAGGAGAGTGAAAAAGGTGGCTTAAAACTCAACATTCAAAACCAAAGATCATGGCATCTGGTCCCATCACTTCATGGCAAATAGATGGGGAAGCAATGGAAATAGTGACAGACTGTATTTTTTGGGGCTCCAAAATCACTGCAGATGGTGACTGCAGCCACGAAATTAAAAGACACTTGTTTCTTGGAAGAAAAGCTATGACTAACCTAGACAGTATATTAAAAAGCAGAGACATTACTTCCCTGAGAAAGGTCTGTCTAGTCAAAGCTATGGATTTTCCAATAGTCATGTATAGATGTGAGAGTTGGACTATAAAGAAATTTGAGTACTGAAGAATTGATGCTTTTAAACTGTGGTGTTGGAGAAGACTCTTGAGAGTCCCTCGGACTGCAAGGAGATCCAACCAGTCAATCCTAAAGGAAATCAGTCCCGAATATTCATTGGAAGGATTGATGGTGACCTGATGTGACTCCTTGGAAAAGACCGTGATGTTGGGAAATATTGAAGGCAGGAAGAGAAGGGGACATCAGAGGTTAAAATGGTTAGACGGCATCACTGATTCTATGGACATGAGTTTGAGCAAGCTCTAGGAGTTGGTGACGGACAGGGAAGACTTGCGTGCTGCAGTTCAATGGGGTCACAAAGAGTCGGACATAACTGAGTGACTGAACCAAACTGAATTGAACTTACTGCTAGGAATCTTGAAATAGTTACCCACCTGCCAGGTTTGGCATCTGATGAACACCATAACATCCTAAGCAAATTGCAGCTCTCTTTATTGAAAAATGGCTCTCTGATAGTAATTTAGATGATTATGGCATATTAAGCAGCAATACAAAACCATTCTATTATTGACTATATTTTTAACTGCTTTTTTGATCCTACTTGTACTAGGTCATATAATAAATGTGTGTGAAAATTTGGTCCAAAGCTTGTATACATTAGTCAATTTACTTGTATCAACAGCAGAGAAATAGTATTTTTATTTTAATTTTATTGGAGGAGAGGTGATTTACAATGTGTGTCAGTTTCAAGTGTATAGCAGTGATTCAGTTATACATATATATACTCATTCCTTTCTAGATTCTTTTCCATATAGTTTATCACAAAACATTGAGTAGAGTTCCCTGTGCTATACAGTAGATCCTTCTTAGTTATCTATCTTATATATAGTAGTGTCTGAATGTTAATCCTAAACTCCTGATTTATCCATCCTTGCTATGTTTCCCCTTTATTAACTATAAATTTATTTTTGATATCTATAAGTCAGACTTAAATTGAAGAACGTAGGGAACACTACTAGACCATTCAGGTATGACCTAAATCAAATCCCTTATGATTATACAGTAGCAGTGAGAAATAGATTTAAGGGCCTAGATCTGATACATAGAGTGCCTGATGAACTATGGACTGAGGTTTGTGACATTGTACAGGAGACAGGGATCAAGACCATCCTCATGGAAAAGAAATGCAAAAAAGCAAAATGGCTGTCTGGGGAGGACTTACAAATAGCTGTGAAAAGAAGAGAAGCAAAAAGCAAAAGAGAAAAGGAAAGATATAAACATCTGAATGCAGAGTTCAAAAGAATAGCAAGAAGAGATAAGAAAGCCTTCTTCAGCGATCAATGCAAAGAGATAGAGGAAAACAACAGAATGGGAAAGACTAGAGGTCTCTTCAAGAAAATCAGAGATACCAAAGGAAGATTTCATGCAAAGATGGGCTCAATAATGGACAGAAACGGTATGGACCTAACAGAAGCAGAAGATATTAAGAAGAGATGGCAGGAATACACAGAAGAACTATGCAAAAAAGATCTTCACAACCCAGATAATCACGATGGTGTGACCACTGACCTAGATCCAGACATTCTGGAATGTGAAGTCAAGTGGGCCTTAGGAAGCATCACTACGAACAAAGCTAGTGGAGGTGATGGAATTCCAATTGAGCTATTTCAAATCCTGAAAGATGATGCTGTGAAAGTACTGCACTCAATATGCCAGCAAATTTGGTAAACTCAGCAGTGGCTGCAGGACTGGAAAAGGTCAGTTTTCATTCCAATCCCAAAGAAAGGCAAAGACAAAGAATGCTCAAACTACTGCACAATTGCACTCATCTCACACACTAGTAAAGTAATGCTCAAAATTCTCCAAGCCAGGCTTCAGCAATATGTGAACTGTGAACTTCCTGATGTTCAAGCTGGTTTTAGAAAAGGCAGAGGAACCAGAGACCAAATTGCCAACATCCGTTGGATCATCAAAAGAGCAAGAGAGTTCCAGACAAACATCTATTTCTGCTTTATTGACTATGCCAAAGCCTTTGACTGTGTGGATCACAACAAACTGTGGAAAATTCTGAAAGAGATGGGAATACCAGACCACCTGATCTGCCTCTTGAGAAATTTGTATGCAGGTCAGGAAGCAACAGTTAGAATTGGACATGGAACAACAGACTGGTTCCAAATACAGACGTCAAGGCTGTATATTGTCACCCTGTTTATTTAACTTATATGCAGAGTACATCATGAGAAACACTGGACTGGAAGAAACACAAGATGGAATCAAGATTGCTGGGAGAAATATCAGTCACCTCAGATATACAGATGACACCACCCTTATGGCAGAAAGTGAAGAGGAACTAAAAAGCCTCTTGATGAAAGTGCAAGTGGAGAGTAAAAAAGTTGGCTTAAAGCTCAACATTCAGAAAACGAAGATCGTGGCATCCGGTCCCATCACTTCATGCGAAATAGATGGGGAAACAGTGGAAACAGTGTCAGACTTTATTTTTCTGGGCTCTAAAATCACTGCAGATGGTGACTGCAGCCATGAAATTAAAAGACGCTTACTCCTTGGAAGGAAAGTTATGACCAACCTAGATAGCATATTCAAAAGCAGAGACATTACTTTGCCAACAATAGTTCATCTAGTCAAGGCTATGGTTTTTCCTGTGGTCATGTATGGATGTGAGAGTTGGACTGTGAAGAAGGCTGAGCGCCGAAGAATTGATGCTTTTGAACTGTGGTGTTGGAGAAGACTCTTGAGAGTCCCTTGGACTGCAAGGAGATTCAACCAGTCCATTCTGAAGGAGATCAGCCCTGGGATTTCTTTGGAAGGAATGATGCTAAAGCTGAAACTCCAGTACTTTGGCCACCTCATACGAAGAGTTGACCATTGGAAAAGACTCTGATGCATGGAGGGATTAGGGGCAGGAAGAGAAGGGGACTACAGAGGATGAGATGGCTGGATGACATCACTGACTCGATGGACATGAATTTGAGTGAACTCCGGGAGTTGGTGATGGACAGGGAGGCCTGGCGTGCTGCGATTCATGGGGTCACAAAGAGTCGGACATGACTGATTGACTGATCTGATCTGATCTGATCTGATAAGTCTGTTTCTGTTTTTTAAATAAGTTAATTCATATCATTTTTAAAAATTAGATTCCTTATATGACTGACATCATGTAATACTTGTCCTTCTCTGTCTGACTTCACTTAGGATAATTGTCTTTAGGTCCATCCATGTTAAATGAAATGGGATTATTTTGTTCTTTTTACGATTGAATATTATTCCATTATATGATACTCAGCTATAAAAAGAACAAAATAACTATATAATACCACTCTAATGGCAGAAAGTGAAGAGAAGCTAAATAGCTTCTTGATGAGGGTGAAGGAAGAGAGTGAAAGTGTCAGCTTAAGACTAAATATTAAAAAAATAGTAATAATAACTCTGATCATGGCATCTGGCCCCATTATTTCATGGCAAATAGAAGGACAAAATGTGGAAGCAGTGACAGATTTCCTCTTCTTGAGCTCCAAAATCACTGTGGATAGTGACTGCAGCCATGGAATCTGAAGATGATTGATTCTCGGCAGGAAAGCCATGAAAAACCTGGACAGTGTGTTGAAAAGCAGACATTACTCTGCTGACAAACATCCATATAGTCAAGGCTATGGTCTTCCCAGTGGTCATGTAGAGTTGTAAAAGCTGCACATAAAGAAGGCAGAAAGCCAAATTATTGATGCTTTCAAATTGTAGTGCTAGAGAAGACTCCTGAAAGTCCCTTGGACAGCAAGGAGATCAAACCAACCAATTTTAAGGGCAGTCAACCTGAATATTCACTGGAAGGGCTTTTGCTGACGTTCCAACACTTTGGTCACCTGATACACACAGACAACTCATTGGAAAGGTCCCTGATGCTGGGAAAGATGGAGGGCAGAAGAAAAAAGGGCATCAGAAGATGAGATGGATGGAATGTATTACTGATGCAATGAACAGGAACTTGGGCAAACTCCAGGAGCTGGTGAGAGGTAGGGAGCCCTGGCATGCTGCAGTCCGTGGGGTTGCAAAAAGTTGGACATGACTGGATGACTAAACAACAACATTATTCCATTGTATGGATATATTAATGTAACACATCATCTTTATCTATCCCTCTGCCAATGGAAAATTAGGTTGCTTCCATGTCTTGGCTACTATACATAGTTCTGCATGAACATTAGTGTGCAAATATTTTTGAATTATGATTTTCTCTGGATATATGCACAGGAGTGGGATTGTTAGATCATATGGTAGTTTTATTTTTAGATTTTTTAAGGAACCTCCATACTGTTCTTCATCATGTTTTCACCAATTTACATTCCCACCAACAGTGTAGGAGGAGAGTTCCCTTTACTCCAAACCCTTTCCAGCATATTGTTTGTGGATTTTTTGATGATTTTCATTATAATTGATATGAGGTGATACCTCATCATAGTTTTGATTTGTGTTTCTCTGATAATTAGTGACATTGAGTATGTGTTCATTTACTTTTTGGACATTTGTATGTCTTCTTTGGAGAAATTTCTATTTAGATCTTCTGCCCATTTATTATTGGGTTATTGTTTGTTGGTTTGGTTTTGTTTTATATAGAACTGTTTGTTTTGGACATTAATCCATTAATAATACTACTAGCAAATATTTTCTCCCATTTTGTGGGTTGTCTTTTAATTTTGTTTATGGCTTCCTTTGTTGTGTAGAGGCTTTTAAATTTAATTAGGTCACATTTGTTTATTTTTGCTTTTATTTTCATTACTGTAGGAAGTGAATCAAAGGAGGCATTGCTGCAATTTATGTCAAAGAGTGTTCTACCTCTGTTTTCCTCCAGGATTTTTGTGATGTCCAGCCTCACATTTAGGTCTTTAATTCATTTTGAGCATATTTTGTGTATAGTGTTAGAGTATGCTCTAATTGCATTCTTTTCCATGAAGTTGTTCAGCTTTCCCAACACCATTTATTGAAGAGACTGTCTTTTCTCTACTATATATTATTGCCTCCTTTGTCATAGATTAATTGACTATAGATGCATAGATTTATTTCTGGACTGTATATCCTATTCCACTGAGCCATATGTATGTTTTTGTTCCAGTATTATACCGTTTTGATTACTGTTGCTTTCTGGTATAGTCTGAAGTCAGGGACTATGATTCCTCCAGATACATTTTCCTTTCTTAGGATTGCTTCCACTATTCAGGGGCTTTTCTGTTAACATACAAATTGTACAAAAAATTCATTCTAGTTCTGTGTAAAGGGCCATTGACAACTTGATAGGGATTTCATTGACTCTGTAGATTGCCTTAAGTAGTATCGTCATATAGACTATATTGATTCTTTCAATTAAAGAACATAACTTATCTCTCCATTTGTTTGTGTCATCTTCAAATTCTTTCATCAACATCTTAGAGTTTTAAGAGTATGGTTCTTTTTTCTCCTTCAGTTCAGTTGAGTTCAGTCGCTCTTTGTGACCCCATGAATCACAGCATGCCAGGCCTCCCTGTCCATCACCAACTCATGGAGTTCACCCAAACTCTTGTCCATTGAGTCGGTGATGGCATCCAGCCATCTCATCCTCTGTGGTCCCCTTCTCCTCCAGCCCCCAATCCCTGCCAACATCAGGGTCTTTTCCAATGAGTCAACTCTCCGCATGAGGTGGTCAAAGTACTGGAGTTTCAGCTTTACCATCAGACCTTCTGAAGAACACCCAGGACTGATCTCCTTTAGAATGGACTGGTTGGATCTACTTGCAGTCGAAGGGGCTCTCAAGAGTCTTTTACAAAACCACAGTTCAAAAGCATCAATTCTTCGGTGCTCAGCTTTCTTCATAGTCCAACTCTCACATCCATACATGACCACTGGAAAAACCATAGCCTGACTTGACTAGACAGACCTTTGTTGGCAAAGTAATGTCTCTGCTTTTGAATATGCTATCTAGGTTGGTCATAACTTTTCTTCCAAGGAGTAAGTGTCTTTTAATTTCATGGCTAATATCACCATCTGCAGTGATTCTTGGAGCCTCAAAAAATAAAGTCTGACACTGTTTCCACTGTTTCCCCATCTATTTGCCATGAAGTGATGGGACCAGATGCCATGATCTTCGTTTTCTGAATGTTGAGCTTTAAGCAACTTTTTCACTCTCCTCTTTCACTTTCAGCAAGAGGCTTTTTAGTTCCTCTTCACTTTCTGCCATAAGGGTGGTGTCATCTGTATATCTGAGGTTATTGATATTTCTCCTGGCAATCTCGATTCCAGCTTGTGCTTCTTCCAGCCAGCATTTCTCATGATGTACTCTGCATATAAGTTAAATAAGCAGGGTGACAATATATGGCCTTGACATATTCCTTTTCCTATTTGGAAACATTCTATTGTTCCATGTCCAGTTCTAACTGTTGCTTCCTGACTGCATACACATTTCTCAAGAGGCAGGTCAGGTGGTCTGGTATGCCCATCCCTTTCAGAATTTTCCACAGTTTATTGTGATCCACACAGTCAAAGGCTTTGGCATAGTCAATAAAGCAGAAATAGATGTTTTTCTGGAACTCTCTTGCTCTTTTGATGATCCAGTGGATGTTGGCAATTTAATCTCTGGTTCCTCTGCCTTTTCTAAAACCAACTTGAATATCTGGAAGTTCACGGTTCACGTATTGCTGAAGCCTGGCTTGGAGAATTTTGAGCATTACTTTACTAGTGTGTGAGATGAGTGCAATTGTGCAGTAGTTTGAGCATTCTTTGTCTTTGCCTTTCTTTGGGATTGGAATGAAAACTGACCTTTTCCAGTCCTGTGGCCACTGCTGAGTTTTCCAAATTTGCTGGCATATTGACTGCAGCACTTTTACAGCATCATCTTTCAGGATTTGAAATAGCTCAATTGGAATTCCATCACCTCCACTAGCTTTGTTTGTAGTGATGCTTCCTAAGGCCCACTTGACTTCACATTCCAGGATATCTGGCTGTAGGTGAGTGATCACACCATCGTGATTATGTGGGTCATAAAGATTTTTTTTGTACAGTTCTTCTGTGTATTCTTGCCACCTCTTCTTAGTATTTTCTTCTTCTGTTAGGTCCATACCATTTCTGTCCTTTATTGAGCCCATCTTTGCATGAAATGTTCCCTTGGTATCTCTAATTTTCTTGAAGAGATCTCTAGTCTTTCCCATTCTGTTGTTTTCCTCTATTTCTTTGCATTGATCGCTGAGGAGGGTTTTCTTATCTCTCCTTGTTGTTCTTTGGAACTCTGCATTCAGATGCTTATATCTTTCCTTTTCTCCTTTGCTTTCGCTTCTCTTCTTTTCACAGCTATTTGTAAGGCCTCCCCAGACAGCCATTTTGCTTTTTTGCATATCTTTTCAATGGGGATGGCCTTAATCCCTGTTTTTTAGGTCATACCTGAATGATCTGGTGGTTTTCCCTACTTTCTTCAATTTAAGTCTGAATTTGCCAATAAGGAGTTTATGATCTGAGCCACAGTCAGCTTCTGGTCTTGATTTTATTGACTGTATAGAGCTTCTCCATCTTTGGCTCCTTTTTTGGTTTATTCCTAGATATTTTCTTCTTTTTTGATGCAATGGTAAATGAGATTACTTCCTTAATTTCTCCTCTGATCTTTCATTGTTAGCGTGTAGTAATGCAACAGATTACTGTGTATTAATTTTGCATCCTGCAACTTGACTGAGTTCGTTGATGAGCTCTAGTAGTTTTCTGGTGGCATCTTTAGCATTTCTTTATGTAGTATCATGCTGTCTGCAATGATAAATTTTTTTCCAATTTGGATTCTTTTTATATCTTTTTTTTCTCTGACTGCTGTGACCAGGACTTTCAAAATATATGATGAATAAAAGTGCTAACAGCAGATATCCTTGTCTTGTTTCTGATCCATGGGGGAATGCTTTCATTTTTTCACCATTGAGAATGATGTTAGTTGTGGGTTTGTTATATGTGCCCTTAATTATGTTGAGCTAAGTTCCCTTTGTGCTCACTTTCTGGAGAGTTTTTGTCATAAATAGGTACTGAATTTTATCAAGAGCTTTTCTGCATCTATTGAGATGAAGAAATATTATTTTTAAATTGTAGATTTAGTGTGTGTGTGTGTGTGTATGTATGCGTTAGTCACTCAGTCATGTCCTACTCTTTGCAACCCCATGAACTGTAGCCTGCCAGGCTCCTCTGTTCATGGAATTCTCCAGGCAAGGCTACTGGAGTGGGTTGCCATTTACTTATCTAACAGATCTTCCAGACCCAGGAAATGAGCCAGGTCTCCTGCACTGCAGGCAGATTCATTACCATTTGAGCCACCGGGGTAAATTATTAAGAATATTTGAGCCAATATGATTATCATAGGTGTCTTGTGGAAAATTGTATTATCCCAGTAGGCATCCATCCATTCAATATATGTTAATAAAAAGGTACTCCTCTGGCTTCAAAGAGTTTGCAGTCAGTGTAATAGGTAGGATACATGTTTTAACAGTAACAAGAATTCAAGATAGTAAAACTTTCTTTATTCTGAGAACACAAGCAAAAGTAACACTTGGAGTGGCTCTAGTTTCCAAAATAAACCATAGTTCAATTCAGTTGCTCAGTCATGTCCAACTCTTTGTGACCCCATGGACTGCAGCATGTCAGGCTTCCTGGTCCATCACCAACTCCCAGAGCTTGCTCAAACTTGTGTCCATCAAGTCAGCGATGGCATCCAACCATCTCATCCTATGTTATCCCCCTCTCCTCCTGCCTTCAATCTTTCCCAGAATCAGGGGCTTTTCCAATGAGCCAGTTCTTCACATCAGGTGGCCAAAGTACTAGAGTTTCAGCTTCAACATCAGTCCTTCTAATGATTATTCAGGACTGATTTCCTTTAGGATTGACTGGTTAGATCTCCTTGTAGTCCAAGGGACTCTCAAGAGTCTTCTCCAACACCACAGTTCAAAAGCATCAATTCTTCGGTGCTCAGCTTTCTTTATAGTCCAACTCTCACATCCATACATGACTACTGGAAAAACCATAGCTTGACTAGATGGACCTTTGTTGGCAAAGTAATGTCTTTGCTTTTTAATATGCTGTCTAGGTTGATCATAGCTTTTCTTCCAAGGAGCAAGCATCTTTTAAATTGTATCTTAAAAACTTCATAGAGAGCAACTGGACAAAGAATTGGGAGAGGAGTACCAAGAGGGATATTTCTGGTGATGTAATAGTTCTGTGTCTTGATTATGATGGTGGTTACATAAATACATGTATGTGATAAGTTATGTGGAATGCTCTTATGTAAACCCACAGACATATACAAGTGAGTGCATGCATAAAGCTGAAAAAGACACTAATTTTAACTTCCTGGCTTTGATAATGTAGTATAGTTATATAAGATATTATAAATAATGGAAACTGGGTAACAGATTTATGGGGCTTCTCTACTAGTTTTGCAACTTTGTGTGAATCTCTAGTCCTTTCAAAATAAAAATGTGTTTAACCATCAAAAAAAGAAGGTAGAAAATTTCTTTAGTGTTATCAAGAGACAGTGTATGTGAGTCTGATGAAGCAAGGCTTAGATTAATGTAAATTCAATAAACGCTTATTTGGCACTTGTCTGCCAGACTCTGCAATGTGTTTCACATACATTACTGCTCTTAGTTTCTACAACAAACATATCAGTATACATGGATGGAAGCTAAAGATACTTACCATTAAAAGAGAATGATTAAATACTGCAGGCAAGCAGGAAGATTTTAGAATTCTCTACTTCTCAACCACTTCATATCCTTTCCTTCAAGACATGCACACACACACACACATTGCCACTCAGATTTTAACAACTATCTTAAAGGTAGAATATTTTGAATGTTTGCTGTTATTGTGCTGAATTGTGTCTGCTCAATACACATATATTGAAGTCCTAAACCCAGTACTTCAAAGTGTGAATATATTTAGAGTTAGGACCTTTAAAAAGGTAAAAACTAAGGCAGTTAGGGTGGGCCCTAATCCAATCTGACTAGTGCCCTTGTAAGAACAAATCTGGACACAGAGACATTGGAGCTGCACAAGCATAGAGGAGAGAGCACATGGAGACCAGGGAGAAGCAAATTATCTGCAAGCCATGGAAAAAAGCCAAAGAAATCAACCCTGCTAATGCCTTGATCTTGAACTTCTAGTCTCCAGAACTGGAAAATACAGAATTCTGTTGCTTAAGCAATCCAAACTTTGGTATTTTGTTCTAGCAGCCCTAGCAAACTAATACACTTGCATATTGATTTTTATTTTGCTATTTCTTAACTTCGCTCATTAGCCTTCAAATCTTAATGTGCTCCAGAATTACTTTATAAGGATTTATATTAAAGACTATAACAAAGAACTCCAAGTTCAAGAGAATTATGATATTAATTTTGAATACATAAAATGCTTACTTTACAATCTGATTTCACCAAACTAATCTTGCATTAAATACATTCTACTATATCTCAAGATAACTGTTTCATCTTTAAGTAAACTGACTAATAATAAAACACAGTCCTAGTTTCCAAGATATGTCATTCATTTTTACAGTGAGTAACATATATGGAAAGTATTAAGGCTCAATGAAATAAAATTGTTAGCCTGTCTCTAGAAGTTTGGTGGTTTATACAGTTCCTTAATCTGATTAAAGAATTGACTCATTATCTTGATTTCAAAGATTTATTTTTTGTGGACAGACAAAGCTATTCTTTGTCATCAGAGGCTTATTTAAGCATACCATTTGAACAAAAGATTGATAATGAAAATGTGGCTCACCACCATTTACAGTAAATGAGTGTGTTTTGGTTAAGATGTGATAATGCCTTGTCACTTGTTCTCTTGTATGTTCTCTCAGTGGCCAGCTAAACTTCTGGAAGAGTTTGCTGATGTAAAACTGCTCTAAGTCCAGAAACAAGAACTTGACTTTTCATCACAGACTAAACATCTATAATTATTCATTACCATGCTTTTTATATCTTTAGTGCCTCAGTTCAGTTAAGACCACATGGACTTCAGTACACCAGGCTTCCCTGTTCATCACCCTCCCAGAGCTTACTCAATCTCATGTCCATTGAGTCAGTGCTGCTATCCAACCATCTCATCCTCTATCGTCCCCTTCTTCTCCTGCCTTCAATCATTTCCAGCATCGGGGTCTTTTCAAATGACTCAGTTCTTTGAATCTGGTGGCCAAATTATTGGGGTTTCAGCTTCAGCATCAGTTCTTCCACTGAATGAATATTCAGGACTGATTTCCTTTAGGATTGACTGGTTGGATCTCCTTGCAGTCCAAGGGACTCTCAAGAGTCTTCTCCAACACCACAGTTCAAAAGCATCAATTCTTTGGTGCTCAGCTTACTTTATAGTCCAATTCTCACATCCATACATGACTACTGGAAAAACCATAGCTTTGACTAGATGGACTTTTGTTGGCAAAGTAATATCTCTGTTTTTTAATATGCTGTCTAGGTTGGTCATAACTTTTCTTCCAAGGAGCAAGCGTCTTTTAATTTTATGGCTTCAGTCACCATTTGCAGTGATTTTGGAGCCCTCCAAAATAAAACCTGTCACTGTTTTCATTGTTTCCACATCTATTTGCCATGGAGTGATGAGGCCAAATGCCATGATCTTAGTTTTCTGAATGTTGAGCTTTAAGCCAACTTTTTCACTCTCCTCTTTCACTTTCATCAAGAGGCTCTTTAGTTCTTCTTCACTTTCTGCCATAAGGGTGGTGTCATCTGCATATCTGAGGTTATTGATATTTCTCCCAGAAATCTTGACTCCAGCTTGTGCTTCATCCAGCCCAGCATTTCTCATGATGTACTCTGCATATAAGTTAAATAAGCCGGGTGGCAATATACAGCCTTGACACACTCCTTTTCCTATTGGGAACCAGTCTGTTGTTTCATGTCCATTTCTAACTGTCGCTTCTTGACCTGCATCATGCTACATCACTTCAGTTGTGTCTGACTCTTTGGGACCCCATGGACTGTAGCCTACTAGGCTCCTCTTTCCATGAGATTCTCCAGGCAAGAATACTGGAGTGGGTTACCATGCCCTCCTCCAGGGATCTTCCTGACCAGGGAAAGAACTCACGTCTCCTGTGTGTCCTGCATTGCAGATGGATTTCTAACCACTGAGCCACCAGGGAAGCCCCTTAGTGCCTTCTTCAAGTACCTACCATTTGATTGCTTTAGCATACTTGTTACTGTTATACCCAGTATGTCACTAACTGCTTAGAGTGTGGCATTAAATAATTCACACACCCCATTTGAGTTTCAGTGATATTGTCTGTATAATGTCTCAGTCTAGATGATCCTAACCCTCAGTGCGACTATATTTGGAGATATGGCCTTTAGAGTGTTTATTAAGGTTAAAGATGACGTAAGAGTGAGGTTCCAATCTAATAGATTAGTGTCCTTATAAGAAGAGGAAAGTCTTCCCAGGTGGCACATGTTAAAGAACCTGTCTGCCAATGCAGGAGACATAAGAGATGTGGATTCAATCCTTCGGTTGGAAAGATCACCTGAAGGAGGGCAAGGCAACCCACTCCAATATTCTTGCCTAGAGAATTCCATGGAGAGAAGAGCCTGGTGGGCTAAAGTCCATAGGGTCACAAAGAGTTGGACACGAGTGAAATGACTTAGCAAATCAGAAAGAAGAGGAAGAGACACCAATAGATTCTTTGCATAGGAAAAGGCCATCTGCAAGCCAAGAAGACAAGGCTTAGAAAAAACTAAATTTTCTGGCACTTTGGAGTTCTAACTTCCAAAGAGATGGAAACATAAATTTTTGTTGTTTAAGCAAACTAGTATTTCATATTTTGTCATGGCAGTCCTAGTGCACTAATAAGATGTCTCTACTTGTAAAAGTATTCCTCTGTTAAGGATGCCCTAAATCTGAGATACCTAAAGATAGAGATTAAATTATAAGAAATTTAATACAATCAGTAAAAGAAAAAGATATTTTTAATTACTATGGACCATCTATTGTTCATACTAAAAATGTTATTCTTAGACAGTATACATGGAATTTCATTTTAGATGTGAGTTTTCTTATATTTCTAACTGTCATTACATTTTATATCACAATTATTTATTTATTTTTTCCCTAGACAATTAGAACCTTTTAATTGCATCTAAACTATTCATTAGATGATTATAAAATTACAAACTGGCTTAGTGGAAATTTCCTTTGGAGCAAGATGGTTTCAAGTTAGTACAAGAGCAATATAATTATTGACTGTAAGTTAAAAAGCATATGCAGCACATTAAATGGAGACAAAGAAGCAAGAATCAATATTGTTGACTCCACATAGAGCAAAATAATTAGGGATATGAATTTGCAAAAGGCATAAACACTAAAGACATAACATTTATCTCTGGTTGCAGAGCAAGATCTTGTGGGAACCTTATCAGCAGTATCTCTGCCTTCTTTTCTTAAGATTTTCATTTAAATCTGAAAGAATTTGCTGTTTCAGCTTCTCTGTCCTTAGGTAACGATGACCTAAGTAGAAACATTAGAGTGATTTAGTCCAGCAGCCGGTAAAATAACTTACCCTAGATGCCTCTTGACTCCAATGAAGCTACTGGTTCAGGAAAGAGGTGGATTTTTAAATAGTCTCAAGTGTCAGGAGAAGCTTGAGTGAGCAGACTTTAAATCGCAAGTGACTTAGATAGATAAGTAAACTCTTAGAAGAATTTTAACATTATCAAATATTGAGCATATGAAAGAAATCTAAACCCAAGATAGCTATAATCATCCAGAAAGTAGAAGGTATATGTTTATTAATTGCCAGAAGTAAAACACAATAAATTTATTCATGCTATTATGTAAAGTTATTCTAAATACTTTAAATCATGTGAGAGAAAACATCTGCATTTTCTATCCTGTCAAATAAATTCATTTGTAGATGAGAGTTCAAGGATAATTATTAAAACATCAGTTTTTGTTATGAAACATCAGTCTCATAAAAGAAGATAATGAAATCATATGTAAAATAATGGAATATGAAATATTCTTGAAGACTCTTAATTTCTTATTTAAAATTCAGTGTCAAATTGAAAAAAAAAAGTGTGTATTAAACTCAGAGTCAGCACCTCTGCACCAGTCATGATTAATGACAAAGTCACTCACTTGATAGTCTTCCCACTGAGATAGTGAAGCATGGAAGTAAAATGCTGATTACACACCTGCAAGGGCTTCCTAATCAACCTATAGGGTCCTGCTAGAATGCTTCATGATCATGGCCACTGTAATCATTACCTCCTATGAAGAGAAAAGTAGAGCAGCTAATGTTGGTAATACTAGTTACTTTGTCCCCAACACCAGGAAGATCCTGTATATAAAATTTTCTTTGATTAAGTGGGCATGATTTCCATCTTTATTAATGGCAACAAAATTTAGATGAATAAAGTTCTCTACAGTGTGATCATGGCATCTGGTCCCATCACTTCATGGGAAATAGATGGGGAAACAGTGGAAACAGTGTCAGACTATATTTTGGGGCTCCAGAATCACTGCAGATGGTGATTGCAGCCATAAAATTAAAAGATGCTTACTCCTTGGAAGGAAAGTTATGACCAACCTAGACAGCATATTAAAAAGCAGATATATTACTTTGCCAACAAAGGTCTATCTAGTCAAGGCTATGGTTTTTCCAGTGGTCATGTATGGATGTGAGAGTTGGACTGTGAAGAAAGCTGAGTGCTGAAGAAATGATGCTTTTGAACTGTGGTGTTGGAGAAGACTCTTGAGAGTCCCTTGGACTGCAAGGAGATCCAACCAGTCCATGCTAAAGGAGATCAGTTCTGGGTGTTTATTGGAAGGAGTGATGCTGAGGCTGAAACTCCAATATTTTGGCCACCTCATGCGAAGAGTTGACTCATTGGAAAAGATCCTGATGCTGGGAGGGATTGGGGGCAAGAGGAGAAGGGGACGATAGAGGATGAGATGGCTGGATGGCATCACTGACTCAATGGATGTGAGTTTGAGTGAACTCCGGAGTTGGTAATGGACAGGGAGGCCTGGTGTGCTGCGATTCATGGGGTCGCAAAGAGTCGGAGACTACTGAGTAACTCAACTGACTGACTTACAGTGTGACAAATATATAAAAGCAAAGGGAAGGCATCAATATTATTTCGTGTTTCTATTAGCCTTAAGTAGTCCAAGAAACCAACTGTATGCTGGAACCCTGGAATATGCAGGTTCTGTTTATAAAATGACTCTGTTAGGTATTTTAACTTGCACAGTATACATACTTTATATGTAGGCTGTATACTGGATCTATTTTTAGGAAAAGTAAAAACTGTAATGAGAAAGGGAACTGGGTACAGAAAATGAGGTAAAAGAAGTCTGGAAAGTAAAGCAAATAGCAAAAATGGAAATAAGTTGGAGGAGTAGAAGGAGATATATAAAAAAAGTTAAAAAGTATTGTTCACAGGAGAGCAGCAATCTCATATATGATGCATCTCATTTTTTAATTTTTAAAAAAATAATTTTCATGAAGAATAATTTGGAAAATTGGATTTACTTAAAAGAGTTAGTGACATTAACAACAGACATGTTTACAAGAGGGAGTTTAATGTCTATGACAGTAGTTACTGTATGTTAGGTGAGGACAATCTGCCACGTAGTGTTCTATGTTTATTGTTTTATTGTTCCTCCCTAAACAGTCTGCTTTTCTGCTTTCTGTTTCATTATGTTCTTGACTTTTACTCATTTTCACTCATGTTCCATTACTGAAAGATTTGTATCAAAAGAAAATTTAATTCTATTTAAAATGTGCATGATAAGAGTATTTTTATCTAAAGGAAAATTGACTACAATGGAAAGCACTGAAAAAAATAAAACTTATGTATCTTTCAAAATCTATATTATTGTGTTCTAAAATAGCCATTACTTATAACATAACACACTAAAATTTTAAAAAGCAAAACAAAAATTTTAAGTAAAAAAGTTTCATTTAAATGAAGCATTTCAATAAAGCTGGAATTTTAATTTGAGGAAATTTAAATAAATGTTAGTAAATGTGTAAAATACTTTCTAGCATCAAATATTGTCCATTGACTGATGAACATAGTAAGCTAATAATACTTTTCTTACATCCTATGTCTCAGTTCAGTTGCTCAGTTGTGTCTGACTCTTTGTGACCCCATGAACTGCAGTACACCAGGCTTCCCTGTCCATCACCAACTCCAGGAGCCTATTTAAACTCATGTCCATAGAGTTGGCAATGCCATCCAACAAGATCCTACTCTTCTTGCTGCCTTCAATCTTTCTAAGCATCAGGGTCTTCTAGAGTGAGTAAGTTCTTCTCATCAGGTGGCCAAAGAATTTTTCTTCCAAGGAGCAAGAATCTTTCAATTTCATGGCTGCAGTAATATCTGCAGTAATTTTGGAGCCCACAAAAATGGTCTGTCACTATTTCCATTGTTTCCCCATCTATTTGCCATGAAGTGATGGGACCAAATACCATGATCTTCATTTTTTGAATGTTGAGTTTTAAGCCAACTTTTTCTCTCTCCTCTTTCACTTTCATCAAGAGGATCTTCAGTTCCTCTTCACTTTCTGCCATAAGGGTGGTGTCATCTATCTATCTGAGGTTATTGATATTTCTCCCGGCAATCTTGATTCCAGCTTGTGCTTCATCCAATGTGGTGTTTCTCGTGATGTACTCTGCATATAAGTTAAATTCACAGGGTGACAAAAACAGTCTTGATATACTTCTTTCCCAATTTGGAACCAGTCTGTTGTTCCATATCTGAATGTAACTGTTGCTTCTTGACCTGCATACAGATTTCTCAGGAAGCAGGTAAGGTGGTCTGGTATTCACATCTCTTGAAAATTTTCCACAGTTTATTGTGATCTACAAAGTCAAAGGTTTTTGCATAATCTGTAAATCAGAAGTAGATGTCTTTCTGGAATTCTGTTGCTTTTTCTATTTCCAACGATGTTATCAAATTGATCAGTTTCTTATGCCTTTTCTAATTCCAACATGAACATCTGGAAGTTCATGGTTCATGTACTGTTGAGGCCTGGCTTGGAGAATTTTGAGCATTACTTTGCTAGCATGTGAGATGAGTGCAATTGTGCAGTAGTTTGAACATTCTTTGGAATGGCCCTTCTTTGGGATTGGAATGAAAACACCTTTTCCAGTTCTGTGGCCAATGCTGAATTTTGCAAATTTGCTGGCATATTGAGTGCAGTACTTTCACAGCATCATATTTTAGGATTTGAAATAGCTCAAATGAAATTGCATCACCTCCACTAGCTTTGTTCATAATGATGTTCCTAAAGCCCACTTTACTTCTCATTCCAGGATGTCTGGCTCTAGATGAGTGATCACACACCATCCTGGTTATCTGAATCATGAAGATCTTTTTTTTGTACAGTTCTTCTGTGTATTCTTCCCACCTCTTCTTAATATCTTCTGCTTCTGTACATATCATTTCTGTCCTTTATTGTGCCCATCTTTGCATGAAATAGTCTCTTGGTATCTCTAATTTTCTTGAAGAGATCTCTAGTCTTTCCCATCCTATTGTTTTCTTCTTTTGCTTTGCATTGATCACTAAGGAAGACTTTCTTATCTCTCCTTGTTATTCTTTGAACTCTGCATCCAAATGGGTATATCTTTCCTTTTCTCCTTTGTCCTTCACTTCTCTTCTTTTCTAAGCTATTTATAAGGCCATGACAGACAACCATTTTGCCTTTCTGCATTTCATTTTCTTGGGGATGGTCTTGATCCTTGCCTCCTCTACAATGCCATGAAACTCTGTCCATAGTTCTTCAGGCACTCTGCCTATCAGATCTAATCCCTTGAATCTATTTCTAACTTCCACAGTATAATCAAAAGGGATTTGATTTAGGTGATACCTGAATGGTCTAGTGGTTTTCCCTACTTTCTTCAAGTCTGAATTTGGCAATAAAGAGTTCATGATCGGAGCCATAGTCAGCTCCCAGTCTTGTTTTTGCTGACTGTATAGAGCTTCTCCATCTTTGGCTGCTAAGAATACAATCAACCTGATTTCAGTATTGACCACGTGGTGATGTCCATGTGTAGAGTCTTCTCTTGTGTTGTTGGAAAAGGGTATTTTCTATGACCAGTGCGTTCTCTTGGCAAAACTCTGTTACCCTTTGCCCTGCTTCATTCTGTACTCCAATGCCAAATTTGCCTGTGACTCCGGATATTTCCTGACTTCCTACATTTGCATTCCATTCCTCTATGATTTAAAGAGATGGGAATCTCAGGCCACCTGTCCTGCCTCTTGAGAAGTCTATATGCAGGTCAGGAAGCCACAGTTAGAACTGGACATGGAACAAGAGACTGGTTCCAAATAGGAAAAGGAGTATGTCAAGGCTGTATATTGTCACCCTGCTTATTTAATTTATATGCAGAGTACATCATGAGAAACGCTGGACTGGAAGAAACACAAGTTGGAATCAAGATTGCCTGGAGAAATATCAATAACCTCAGATATGCAGATGATACCACCCTTATGGCAGAAAGTGAAGAGGAACTCAAAAGCCTCTTGATGAAAGTGAAAGTGGAGAGCGAAAAAGTTGGCTTAAAGCTCAACATTCAGAAAACAAAGATCACGGCATCTGGTCCCATCACTTCCGTCACTTCATGGGAAATAAATGGGGAAACAGTGTCAGATTTAATTTTTTGGGGCTCCAAAATCACTGCTGATGTTTATTGCAACCATGAAATTAAAATACACTTACTTCTTGGGAGGAAAGTTATGACCAACCTAGATAGTATGTTCAAAAGCAGAGACATTACTTTGCCAACAAAGGTACATCTAGTCAAGGCTATGGTTTTTCCAGTGGTCATGTATGGATGTGAGAGTTGGACTGTGAAGAAATCTGAGCACTGAAGAATTGATGTTTTTGAACTGCAGTGTTGGAGAAGACTCTTGAGAGTCCCTTGGACTGCAAGGAGTTCCAACCAGTCCATCCTAAAGGAGATCAGTCCTGGGTGTTCATTGGAAGGACTGATGCTGAAGCTGAAACTCCAATACTTTGGCCACCTCATGCGAAGAGTTGACTCATTGGAAAATACCCTGATGCTGGGAGGGATTGGGGACAGGAGGAGAAGGGGATGACAGGTGAGATGGCTGGATGGCATCACCAACTCGATGGACATGAGTTTGGATAAACTCCTAGAGTTGGTGATGGACAGGGAGGCCTGCCGTTCTGCAATTCATGGGGTTGCAAAGAGTCGGAGACAACTGAGTGACTGAACTGAACTGAACTGATGATGGAAAGGACATCTTTTTTGTGCGTTAGTTCTGGAAGGTCTTGTAGGTCTTCATAGAACCATTCAACTTTAGCTTCTTCAGCACTACTGGTTAGGGCATAGGCTGGAATTCCCGTGATATTGAATGTTTTGCCTTGGAAATGAACAGAGATCATTCTGTCATTTTTGAGACTGCATCCAAGTAATGCATTTCAGACTCTTTTGTTGACTATGAGGGCTACTCTATTTCTTCTAAGGGATTCTTTCCCACAGTAGTAGATATAATGTTCATCTGAATTAAATTCGCCCATTCCAGTCCATTTTAGTTCACTGACTCCTAAAATGCTGATGTTTACTCTTGCCATCTTGTTATGTGTACACCTCCATTTATACAAATATGAGTAAACAATTTTGCTTGTATTACAAAATCTTCCTCAGTCACCATTTTCCATGCTAATTTATGACTGTTTCTAGCATTACAAATTGAATCATGAATAGAAAGAAACAGAAAGTTTGTCTACCATTAAGAAATAATATTCTGGGGGAGGAGCCAAGATGGCGGAGGAGTAGGACGGGGAGAACACTTTCTCCCCCACAAATTCATCAAAAGAGCATTTAAACGTCGAGTAAATTCCACAAAACAACTTCTGAATGCCGGCAGAGGACATCAGGCACCCAGAAAAGCAACCCAACTCTTCGAAAGGAGGTAGGAAAAAATATTAAAAACAAACAAAAAAAAGAGACAAAAGAGGGAGGGACGGAGTTCCGTCCCGGGAAGGGAATCTTAAAAAGAGAGAAGTTTCCAAACATCAGGAAACCTTCTCACTGCCGAATCTGTGCCGAGCTTTGGAAGCACAGAGGGCAACATAACAGGGAGAAAAAATAAATAATTTAAAACTCGCAGATTGCGAGCCCTACGGTAACTCCCCCAGCAGAGAAGCAGCGCAGACGCCTGCATCCGCCATTAGCAAACCGGGGCTGGGCAGGGAGGCGCGGCGTGGGCTGCATCGCTGAGAGTAAGAATCTGGCCTGAATACCCTGAGCGCTATCTGAGCGAAATAATTTGGGCTAGCAAACCAGACTGTGGGATACCTACCACGCGAAAAGCCAGCCCTAACCTAAGACCGCCAGGCCCGCGCACGGAACAAAGGACTGAACAGAGATAGCCGGCTGCAGACCTTCCCCCTCCGGTGACAGGCAGCCAGAGCCGGAAGGGGGCAATCGCAGCCCCAGAGAGACATTGTCTATAAAATTGTAAGCAGGCTTCTTTGCTAACTAAAACTTCTTGGGGGTCTGGATGGTCAACATCTGCCTGAGAAGGTGCGCCGGTTTTACATCCAGATAACCGAGTGGCGGGGAGGCGATAAGTCGCAGCATTGGCGCTCGCCTGGGAAGAGCAAATTGGCGCTCGGACCTGGGAAGAGCACAAAACGCAGGCCCAACTGAGTCTGCGCCTCTGAGGACTACCCGAGTGCCTGAACCTGAGCGGCTTGGACCTGGGAGGTGCATGCAGCCCAGGGCCAGCCTCGGATTGTTCCCGGCGGAACAACCTAGAGTCCGAGCAGTGTGGACAGGGAGGCTACACGCGCCGTGAGCGGGGGCAGACCCAGGGTGGCTGAGGCACTGCGAGCCCACGCCAGTGTTATTTGTTTGCAGCATCCCTCCCTCCCTCCCCACAGTGCGACTGAACAAGTAAGCCTAAAAAAAAAAAAAAAAAAAAAGTGTCCTCCACCGTGCCCTTTGAGTCAGGGCGGAAACCAGATACTGAAGAGACTAGCAAACAGAAGAAGATATAACAGAGGGAAACGCCTTGGAAGCTACAGGCAATAGATCAAAACCCTGTGGTTACTACGGACTACATAGGAAGGGGCCTATAGATCTTGAGAAATATAAATCTGACCAAGGAACTAGCCAAAAATGAACTGAACCCACAACACCCACAAAAAAAAAACAAAAAAGTCCTAGATATATTTTTATTATTTTTACGATCATTCTTTCTTTTTTTTTTTTTTAACTAAAAAAAAAAAAAAATTTTAAGTCCTCTATTGTTCCTTTAATTTTCACTTTTATAACCTATTACTTTGCAAAAAAAAAAAAAAAAGACCCTATTTTTTTCTTCTTCAGCAAACTTCATATATATATATTTTATAATTTTTTGACCTTGTTTTTTTTTTGTTTGTTTGTTTTTTGTTTTTTTCTTCTTTTCTTTAACATTGTATTTTTGAAATTCCAAACTCTACTCTAGATTTTTAATTTTCGCTTTTTGGTATATGTTATCAATTTTGTACCTATAGTTTTTTTTTATATAATTTCTGTGACTTTTTTTTTCTTTTTTTTTCTTCTTCTCTGTTTCTTTCTCTTCTTCTTTTATATAACATTGTATATCTGAAATTCCAAACTTTACTCTAGATTTTTAATTTATGCTTTTTGGTATTTGATATCAATTTTGTACCTGTATTTTCTTTATAATTTTTGTGACATTGTTTGTATTTGTTTGTTTGTTTTCTCTCTTTATTTTTCTTCTTCTTTTTTTTTTTTTAACATTGTATTTTTGAAATTCCAAACTCTACTCTAGATTTTTAATTTTTGCTTTCTGGTATTAGTTATCAATTTTGTACCTGTACTTTCTTTATAATTTTCACGACCTTGTTTGTTTTTGTTTGTTCGTTTTTTCTCTCTTTCTTTCCCTTCTTCTTTTCTTTAACATCGTATTTTTGAAATTCCAAACTCTACTCTAGATTTTTAATTTTCGCTTTCTGGTATTAGTTATCAATTTTGTACCTGTACTTTCTTTATAATTTTCGCGACCTTGTTTGTTTTTGTTTGTTCGTTCTTTCTCTCTTTCTTTTCCTTCTTCTTTTCTTTAACATCGTATTTTTGAAATTCCAAACTCTACTCTAGATTTTTAATTTTTGCTTTTATGTATTTGTTACCAATTTTGTACCTTTAAGGACCCTATCTTCAGGACCCATTTTTCACTAGGGAGTGAGATTACTGGCTTGACTGCTCTCTCTCCCTTTGGACCCTCCTTTTTCTCCACCAGGTCGCCTGTGTCTCCTCCCTAACCCCTCTCTACTCTACCCAACTCTGTGAATTTCTGTGTGTTCCAGATGGTGGAGAACACTTAGGGAACTGATTACTGGCTGGATCTGTCTCCCTCCTTTTCATTCCCCCCTTTTATCCTTCTGGCCACCTCTGTTACCTTCCTCCTTCTTCTCTTCTCTGTATAACCCCGTGAACATCTCTGAGTGGTCCAGTTGCGGAGTGCACATAAGGAAGTGACTACTGGCTAGCCCACTCTCTCCACTATTGATTCACCTCATCTCATTTGGGTCACCTCTAACTCCCTCCTCCCTCTTCTCTTCTCCATGTAACCCTGTGAACCTCTCTGAGTGACCCTCACTGTAGAGAAACTTATCATCTTTAATGTAGATGTTTTATCAATGGTGCTGTATAGAAGGAGAAGTTTTGAAACTACTGTAAAAATAAGACCGATAATCGGAAGCAGGAGACTTAAGTCCAAACCCTGACTCCAGGGAACTCCTGACTCCAAGGAACATTCATTGACAGGAGCTCATCAAATGCCTCCATACCGACACTGAAACCAAGCACCACACAAGGGCCAATAAGTTCCAGGGCAAGACATACCAAGCAAATTCTCCAGCAACAAAGGAACACAGCCCTGAGCTTCAAGATACAGGCTGCCCAAAGTCACCCCAAAACTATAGACATCTCATAACTCATTACTGGACATTTCATTGCACTCCAGAGAGAAGAAATACAGCTCCACCCACCAGAACACCGACACAAGCTTCCCTAACCAGGAAACCTTGACAAGCCACCTGTACAAACCCACATACAGTGAGGAAACACCATAATAAAGAGAACTCCACAAACTGCCAGAATACATAAAGGACACCCCAAACTCAGCAATTTAAACAAGATGAAGAGACAGAGGAATACTCAGCAGATAAAGGAACAGGATAAATGCCCACCAAACCAAACAAAAGAGGAAGAGATAGGGAATCTACCTGATAAAGAATTCCGAATAATGATAGTGAAATTGATCCAAAATCTTGAAACTAAAATGGAATCACAGATAAATAGCCTGGAGACAAGGATTGAGAAGATGCAAGAAAGGTTTAACAAGGACCTAGAAGAAATAAAAAAGAGTCAATATATAATGAATAATGCAATAAGTGAAATTAAAAACACTCTGGAGGCAACAAATAGTAGAATAACAGAGGCAGAAGACAGGATTAGTGAATTAGAAGATAGAATGGTAGAAATAAATGAATCAGAGAGGATAAAAGAAAAACGAATTAAAAGAAATGAGGACAATCTCAGAGACCTCCAGGACAATATTAAACGCTACAACATTCGAATCATAGGGGTTCCAGAAGAAGAAGACAAAAAGAAAGACCATGAGAAAATACTTGAGGAGATAATAGTGGAAAACTTCCCTAAAATGGGGAAGGAAATAATCACCCAAGTCCAAGAAACCCAGAGAGTACCAAACAGGATAAACCCAAGGAGAAACACCCCAAGACACATATTAATCAAATTAACAAAGATCAAACACAAAGAACAAATATTAAAAGCAGCAAGGGAAAAACAACAAATAACACACAAGGGAATTCCCATAAGGATAACAGCTGATCTTTCAATAGAAACTCTTCAAGCCAGGAGGGAATGGCAAGACATACTTAAAATGATGAAAGAAAATAACCTACAGCCCAGATTATTGTACCCAGCAAGGATCTCATTCAAGTATGAAGGAGAAATCAAAAGCTTTTCAGACAAGCAAAAGCTGAGAGAATTCTGCACCACCAAACCAGCTCTCCAACAAATACTAAAGGATATTCTCTAGACAGGAAACACAAAAATGGTATATAAACTCGAACCCAAAAAAATAAAGTAAATGGCAACGGGAACATACTTATCAGTAATTACCTTAAATGTAAATGGGTTGAATGCCCCAACCAAAAGACAAAGACTGGCTGAATGGATACAAAAACAAGACCCCTACATATGTTGTCTACAAGAGACCCACCTCAAAACAGGGGACACATACAGACTGAAAGTGAAGGGCTGGAAAAAGATTTTCCATGCAAATAGGGACCAAAAGAAAGCAGGAGTAGCAATACTCATATCAGATAAAATAGACTTTAAAACAAAGGCTGTGAAAAGAGACAAAGAAGGTCACTACATAATGATCAAAGGATCAATCCAAGAAGAAGATATAACAATTATAAATATATATGCACCCAACACAGGAGCACCACAGTACGTAAGACAAATGCTAACAAGTATGAAAGGAGAAATTAACAATAACACAGTAATAGTGGGAGACTTTAATACCCCCACTTACACCTATGGATAGATCAACTAAACAGAAAATTAACAAGGAAACACAAACTTTAAATGATACAATAGACCAGTTAGACCTAATTGATATCTATAGGTCATTTCATCCCAAAACAATGAATTTCACCTTTTTCTTAAGCGCACATGGAACCTTCTCCAGGATAGATCACATCCTGGGCCATAAAGCTAGCCTTGGTAAATTCAAAAAAATAGAAATCATTCCAAGCATTTTTTCTGACCACAATGCAGTAAGATTAGATCTCAATTACAGGAGAAAAACTATTAAAAATTCCAACATATGGAGGCTGAACAACACGCTGCTGAATAACCAACAAATCACAGAAGAAATCAAAAAAGAAATCAAAATTTGCATAGAAACGAATGAAAATGAAAACACAACAACCCAAAACCTGTGGGACACGGTAAAAGCAGTCCTAAGGGGAAAGTTCATAGCAATACAGGCACACCTCAAGAAACAAGAAAAAAGTCAAATAAATAACCTAACTCTACACCTAAAGCAACTAGAAAAGGAAGAAATGAAGAACCCCAGGGTTAGTAGAAGGAAAGAAATCTTAAAAATTAGAGCAGAAATAAATGCAAAAGAAACAAAAGAGACCATAGCAAAAATCAACAAAACCAAAAGCTGGTTCTTTGAAAGGATAAATAAAATTGACAAACCATTAGCCAGACTCATCAAGAAACAAAGGGAGAAAAATCAAATCAACAAAATTAGAAACGAAAATGGAGAGATCACAACAGACAACACAGAAATACAAAGGATCATAAGAGACTACTATCAACAATTATATGCCAATAAAATGGACAACGTGGAAGAAATGGACAAATTCTTAGAAAAGTACAACTTTCCAAAACTGGACCAGGAAGAAATAGAAAATCTTAACAGACCCATCACAAGCATGGAAATTGAAACTGTAATCAAAAATCTTCCAGCAAACAAAAGCCCCGGTCCAGACGGCTTCACAGCTGAATTCTACCAAAAATTTAGAGAAGAGCTGACACCTATCCTGCTCAAACTCTTCCAGAAAATTGCAGAGGAAGGTAAACTTCCAAACTCACTCTATGAGGCCACCATCACCCTAATACCAAAACCTGACAAAGATCCCACAAAAAAAGAAAACTACAGGCCAATATCACTGATGAACATAGATGCAAAAATCCTTAACAAAATTCTAGCAATCAGAATCCAACAACACATTAAAAAGATCATACACCATGATCAAGTGGGCTTTATCCCAGGGATGCAAGGATTCTTCAATATCCGCAAATCAATCAATGTAATACACCACATTAACAAATTGAAAAATAAAAACCATATGATTATCTCAATAGATGCAGAGAAAGCCTTTGACAAAATTCAACATCCATTTATGATAAAAACTCTCCAGAAAGCAGGAATAGAAGGAACATACCTCAACATAATAAAAGCTATATATGACAAACCCACTGCAAACATTATCCTCAATGGTGAAAAATTGAAAGCATTTCCTCTAAAGTCAGGAACAAGACAAGGGTGCCCACTTTCACCATTACTTTCAACATAGTTTTGGAAGTTTTGGCCACAGCAATCAGAGCAGAAAAAGAAATAAAAGGAATCCAAATTGGAAAAGAAGAAGTAAAACTCTCACTATTTGCAGATGACATGATCCTCTACATAGAAAACCCTAAAGAGTCCACCAGAAAATTACTAGAAATAATCAATGACTACAGTAAAGTTGCAGGATATAAAATCAACACACAGAAATCCCTGGCATTCCTATACACTAATAATGAGAAAACAGAAAGAGAAATTAAGGAAACAATTCCATTCACCATTGCAACGGAAAGAATAAAATACTTAGGAATATATCTACCTAAAGAAACTAAAGACCTATATATAGAAAACTATAAAACACTGGTGAAAGAAATCAAAGAGGACACTAATAGATGGAGAAATATACCATGTTCATGGATTGGAAGAATCAATATAGTGAAAATGAGTATACTACCCAAAGCAATTTATAGATTCAACGCAATCCCTATCAAGCTACCAACAGTATTCTTCACAGAGCTAGAACAAATAATTTCACAATTTGTATGGAAATACAAAAAACCTCGAATAGCCAAAGCGATCTTGAGAAAGAAGAATGGAACTGGAGGAATCAACCTACCTGACTTCAGGCTCTACTACAAAGCCACAGTTATCAAGACAGTATGGTACTAGCACAAAGACAGAAATATTGATCAATGGAATAAAATAGAAAGCCCAGAGATAAATCCACGCACATATGGACACCTTATCTTCGACAAAGGAGGCAAGAATATACAATGGATTAAAGACAATCTCTTTAACAAGTGGTGCTGGGAAATCTGGTCAACCACTTGTAAAAGAATGAAACTGGACCACTTTCTAACACCATACACAAAAATAAACTCAAAATGGACTAAAGATCTAAACGTAAGACCAGAAACTATAAAACTCCTAGAGGAGAACATAGGCAAAACACTCTCTGACATACATCACAGCAGGATCCTCTATGACCCACCTCCCAGAATATTGGAAATAAAAGCAAAAATAAACAAATGGGACCTAATTAACCTTAAAAGCTTCTGCACATCAAAGGAAACTATTAGCAAGGTGAAAAGACAGCCTTCAGAATGGGAGAAAATAATAGCAAATGAAGCAACCGACAAGCAACTAATCTCAAAAATATACAAGCAACTCCTACAGCTCAACTCCAGAAAAATAAACGACCCAATCAAAAAATGGGCCAAAGAACTAAATAGACATTTCTCCAAAAAAGACATACAGATGGCTAACAAACACATGAAAAGATGCTCAACATCACTCATTATCAGAGAAATGCAAATCAAAACCACAATGAGGTACCATTTCACACCAGTCAGAATGGCTGCGATCCAAAAGTCTACAAATAATAAATGCTGGAGAGGGTGTGGAGAAAAGGGAACCCTCTTACACTGTTGGTGGGAATGCAAACTAGTACAGCCACTATGGAGAACAGTGTGGAGATTCCTTAAAAAACTGGAAATAGAACTGCCTTATGATCCAGCAACCCCACTGCTGGGCATACACACTGAGGAAACCAGAAGGGAAAGAGACACGTGTACCCCAATGTTCATTGCAGCACTGTTTATAATAGCCAAGACATGGAAGCAACCTAGATGTCCATCAGCAGATGAATGGATAAGAAAGCTGTGGTACATATACACAATGGAGTATTACTCAGCCATTAAAAAGAATACATTTGAATCAGTTCTAATGAGGTGAATGAAACTGGAGCCTATTATACAGAGTGAAGTAAGCCAGAAGGAAAAACATAAATACAGTACACTAACGCACATATATGGGATTTAGAAAGATGGTAACAATAACCCGGTGTACGAGACAGCAAAAGAGACACTGATGTATAGAACAGTCTTATGGACTCTGTGGGAGAGGGAGAGGGTGGGAAGATTTGGGAGAATGGCAATGAAACATGTAAAATATCATGTAGGAAACGAGTTGCCAGTCCAGGTTCGATGCATGATGCTGGATGCTTGGGGCTGGTGCACTGGGACGGCCCAGAGGGATGGTATGGGGAGGGAGGAGGGAGGAGGGTTCGGGATGGGGAACACATGTATACCTGTGGCGGATTCATTTTGATATTTGGCAAAACTAATACAATTATGTAAAGTTTAAAAATAAAATAAAATTGGAAGAATAAAAAAAAAAAAGAAAAGAAATAATATTCTGCTGTGCAAGAAACTACAGCATTCTTGCTGTGAAGGATTGGATGAGTTAATGAATTTGTCTTATTTACTCAATTTTGCTGCTTAAAGTATCTCTGCATACACTCCTAAGTATTGTCTGTTTTAACATAAGCAAAAACACCATCCATAAACAAACCCAGCAACTGAGCCTAGTCACTGTGGTTTCCAAGGATATAGGACAAGAGATATGGAAAGCAGTACTAGAGAGACTGAAGGGTATTAGTTACATAAAGAATATTTTTTATTTCAGGCAGTATGCCAGTTTTGAGTACCAGCTTGGAAGCAGCAAATATTTTTGTATGTTATTTAAAAAAATTTTTTTTGCATGTTTGCAATATATAAAACCTTCTATGGTTATCAGTGCTTCCTAAGGCCCTTCTGACTTCATACTCCTGGATGTCTGGCTCTAGGTGAGTGACCAGATCATTTTGTGGTCAATTTGGAAAACACACCAGTAGTCACAGGACTGGAAAAGATCAGTTTCCATCCCAATTCCAAAGAAAGACAGTGATAAAGAATGTTCAAACTATTAGACAATTGTGCTCACTGTGCTAGTAAGGTTATGCTCAAAAATCCTTCAAGCCAGGCTTCAACAATACTTGAATTGAGAACTTCCAAACATATAAGCTGGTTTGTAAAAAGCCAGAGGAACAAGAGATCAAATTGGCAACATTTGTTAGATCATAGAGAAAGCAAGGGAATTCCAGAAAAATATCTATTTCTGCTTCATTGACTATGCAAAAGCCTTTGACTGTGTGGATCACAGCAAACTGGAAAATGCTTAGAGTGATGTGAATACTGGACCATCTTACCTGTCTCTTGAGAAATCTGAATGCGGGTCAATAACCAATGGTTAGACACTTACATGAGCAACTGACGGGTTCAAAATTGGGGAAGGGTTACAACCAGGCTGTATATTGTCACCCTGTTTATTTAACTTATGTACACAGGGTACATTATGTGAAATGCCTGGCTAGATGAGTTACAAACTGGAATCAAGATTGCCAGGAGATATATTAACAACCTCAGATATGCAGATGATTCCACTTTAATGGCAGAAAGCAAAGAGGAAGTAAAGAGCCACTTGATGAAGGTGAAATCGGAGAGTGAAAAATCTGGATTAAAACTAAATATTCAAATAACTAAGATCACGGCATCTGGTTCCATCACATTATGGCTAATAGAAAGGGAAAAAGTGGAAGCAGGGGCAGATTTTCTCTTATTGAGCTCCAAAATTACTGTGGATGGTGACTGTAGCCATGGCATTAGAAGATGCTTGCTTCTTGGAAGGAAAGCTGTGACAAACCTAGACAGTATATTAAAAAGCAAAGACACCACATTGGTGAAAAATGTCCATATAGTAAAAGCTATGGCCAGGATTCATGTTATGTACAGATGTGAGAGTTGGACCATAAAGAAGGTTGAGTGCTGAAGAGATGAAGTTTTCAAATTGGGCTGGGGAAGACTCTCGAGAGTCCCTTGAACTGTAAGGAGATCAAACCAGTCAATCCCAAAGTTAGTCAACCCTGAATATTCATTGGCAGGACTGATGCTGAAGCTGAAACTCCAATACTTTGGGCACCTGATGTGAACAGTCACCTCACTGGACAAGACTTTAGTGCTAGGAAAGATTGAAGGCAAAAGGAAAAGAGGGTGGCAGAAGATAAGATCATTGGAAAGCATCACTGACTCAATGGATATGAACTTGAGCAAACTTTGGGAGAGAGGGAGGGACAAGGAGGCCTGACATGCTACAGTCCATGGGGTCACAAAGAGTCCAACATGACTTAGCGACTGAACAACAACAAAGGATGCCAAGGTAGGGGTCTTTTGTGTCTAGAACTATGGTAGAGTTCCATTAAGTACTGTTAGGTATTATTACATTAGGATTATTATTATATTAAGAGGCCATTAAGTGTGAATGTGACATGAATCACAGATTTACCAGCTGTATGTTCTGAATACTTCCTTGGTTAAGACTATCACAGAAGGAAAGATAACAAATTGGGATGTTAACAATACACTCCTAATTATTAGCACAGCTCTGGCTTTATCTGACTAGACATTTTTCTGAGAGGGATATTGTGCTCAGTGTTTTTTTCTTTTTTAATATTGTTGAGTTTTTTTTTTTTTTCTTCTATTTGAACAGGTGTTTTATTTTATTTTATTTTTTACTTTACAATATTGTATTGGTTTTGCCATACATCAACATGAATCTGCCACGGGTGAACACGTGTTCCCAATCCTGAACCCCCTTCCCACCTCTCTCCCCATACCATCACTCTGGGTCATTCCAGTGCACCAGCCCCAAGCTTCCTGTATCCTGCATCAGACCTGGACTGGCAATTCATTTCTTATATGATATTATACATGTTTCAATGCCATTCTCCCAAATCATCCCCCCCTTCCCTCTCCCACAGAGTCCAAAAGACTGTTCTATACATCTGTGTCTCTTTTGCTGTCTTGCATACAGGCTTATCGTTACCATCTTTCTAAATTCCATATATATGCATTAGTATACTGTATTGGTGTTTTTCTTTCTGGCTTACTTCATTCTGTATAATCGACTCCAATTTCATCCACCTCATTAGAACTGATTCAAATGTATTCTTTTTAATGGCTGAGTAATACTCCATTGTGTATATGTACCACTGCTTTCTTATCCATTCATCTGCTGATGGACAGCTAGGTTGCTTCCATGTCCTGGCTATTATAAACAGTGCTGCGATGAACATTGGGGTACATGTGTCTCTTTCAATTCTGGTTTCCTCGGTGTGTATGCCCAGCAGTGGGATTGCTGGGTCGTATGGCAGTTCTATTTCCAGTTTTTTAAGGAATCTCCACACTGTTCTCCATAGTGGCCATACTAGTTTGCATTCCCACCAACAGTGTAAGAGGGTTCTCTTTTCTCCACATCTTCTCCAGCATTTATAGCTTGTAGACTTTTGGATCGCAGCCATTCTGACTGGCATGAAATGGTACCTCATTGTGGTTTTGATTTGCATTTCTCTGATAATGAGTGATGTTGAGCATCTTTCATGTGTTTGTTAGCCATCTGTATGTTTTCTTTGTAGAAATCTCTATTTAGTTCCTTGGCCCATTTTTGATTGGGTCATTTATTTTTCTGGAATTGAGCTGCAGGGTTTGCTTGTATATTTTTGAGATTAGTTGTTTGTCAGTTGCTTCATTTGCTATTATGTTCTCCCATTCTGAAGGCTGTCATTTCATCTTGCTTATAGTTTTTTTTGTTGTGCAGAAGCTTTTAATTTTAATTGGATCCCATTTGTTTATTTTTGCTTTTATTTCCAATATTCTGGGAGGTGGGTCATAGAGGATCCTGCTATGATTTATGTCAGAGAGTGTTTTGCCTATGTTCTCTTCTAGGAGTGTTATAGTTTCTGGTCTTACATTTATATCCTTAATTCATCTTGAGTATATCTTTGTGTATGGTGTTAGAAAGTGTTCTAGTTTCATTTTTTTACAAGTGGTTGACCAGTTTTCCCAGCACCACTTGTTAAAAAGATTGTCTTTGATCCATTGTATATTCTTGCCTCCTTTGTCAAAGATAAGGTGTCCATAGGTGCGTGAGTTTATCTCTGGGCTGTCTATTTTGTTCCATTGATCTTTGTTTCTGTCTTTGTGCCAGTACCATACTGTCTTGATGACTGTGGCTTTGTAGTAGAGCCTGAAGTCAGGTAGGTTGATTCCTCCAGTTCCACTCTTCTTTCTCAAGATTGCTTTGGCTATTCGAGGTTTTTTGTATTTCCATACAAATTGTGAAATTATTTGTTCTAGCTCTGTGAAGAATACTGTTGGTAGCTTGATAGGGATTGCATTGCATCTATAAATTGCTTTGGGTAGTATACTCATTTTCACTGTATTGATTCTTCCAATCCATGAACATGGTATATTTCTCCATCTATTAGTGTCCTCTTTGATTTCTTTCACCAGTGTTTTATAGTTTTCTATATATAGGTCTTTAGTTTCTTTAGGTAGATATATTCCTAAGTATCTTATTCTCTTCATTGCAATGGTGAATGGAATTGTTTCCTTAATTTCTCTTTCTATTTTCTCATTATTAGTGTATAGGAATGCAAGGGATTTCTGTGTGTTGATTTTATATCTTGCAACTTTACTATAGTCATTGATTAGCTCTAGTAATTTTCTGGTGAAGTCTTTAGGGTTTTCTATGTAGAGGATCATGTCACCTGCAAATAGTGAGAGTTTACTTCTTCTTTTCCAATTTGGATTCCTTTTATTTCTTTTTCTGCTCTGATTGCTATGGCCAAAACTTCCAAAACTATGTTGAATAGTAGTGGCGAGAGTGGGCACCCTTGTCTTGTTCCTGACTTTAGGGGAAATGCTTTCAATTTTTCACCATTGAGGATAAGGTTTGCTGTGGGTTTGTCATATATAGCTTTTATTATGTTGAGGTATGTTCCTTCTATTCCTGCTTTCTGGAGAGTTTTTATCATAAATGGATGTTGAATTTTGTCAAAGGCTTTCTCTGCATCTATTGAGATAATCATATGGCTTTTATTTTTCAATTTGTTAATGTGGTGTATTACATTGATTGATATTGTAGAATCCTTGCATGCCTGGGATAAAGCCCACTTGGTCATGCTGTATGATCTTTTTAATGTGTTGTTGGATTCTGATTGCTAGAATTTTGTTAAGGATTTTTGCATCTATGTTGGCCTGTAGTTTTCTTTTTTTGTGGCATCTTTGTCAGGTTTTGGTATTAGGGTGATGGTGGTCTCATAGAATGAGTTTGGAAGTTTACCTTCCTCTGCAATTTTCTGGAAGAATTTGAGTAGGTAGGTGTCAGCTCTTCTTTAAATTTTTGGTAGAATTCAACTGTGAATCAGTCTGGACCTGGGCTGTTGTTTGCTGGAAGATTTCTGATTACAGTTTCAATTTCCATGCTTGTGATGGGTCTGTTAAGATTTTCTATTTCTTCCTGGTTCAATTTTGGAAAGTTGTACTTTTCTAAGAATTTGTCCATTTCTTCCACGTTGTCCATTTTATTGGCATATAATTGCTGATAGTAGTCTCTTATGATCCTTTGTATTTCTGTGTTGTCTGTTGTGATCTCTCCATTTTCATTTCTAATTTTATTGATTTGATTTTTCTCCCTTTGTTTCTTGATGACTCTGGCTAATGTTTTGTCAGTTTTATTTATCCTTTCAAAGAATCAGCTTTTGGCTTTGTTGATTTTTGTTATGATCTCCTTTGTTTCTTTTACATTTATTTCTGCCCTAATTTTTTAAGATTTCTACTAACCCTAGGGTTCTTCATTTCTTCCTTTTCTAGTTGCTTTAGATGTAGAGTTAGGTTATTTATTTGACTTTTTTCTTGTTTCTTGAGGTACGCCTGTATTGCTATGAACTTTCCCCTTAGCACTGCTTTTACAGTGTCCCATAGGTTTTGGGATGTTGTATTTTCATTTTAATTCATTTCTATGCATATTTTGATTTCTTTTTTGATTTCTTCTGTGATTTGTTGGTTATTCAGCAGCGTGTTGTTCAGCCTCCATATGTTCGAATTTTTAATAGTTTTTCTCCTGTAATTGAGATCTAATCTTACTGCATTGTGGTCAGAAAAGATGCCTGAAATGGTTTCAATTTTTTTTTTTTTTTTAATTTACAAAGGCTAGCTTTATGGCCCAGGATGTGATCTATACTGGAGAAGGTTCCATGTGTGCTTGAAAAAAAGGTGAAATTCATTGTTTTTGGGTGAAATATCCTAGAGATATCAATTAGGTCTAACTGGTCTATTGTATCATTTAAAGTTTGTGTTTACTTGTTACTTTTCTGTTTAGTTGATCTATCCATAGGTGTGAGTGGGGTATTAAAGTCTCCCACTATTATTGTGTTATTGTTAATTTCCCCTTTCACACTTGTTGGTATTTGTCTTACATATTATGGTGCTCCTATGTTGGGTGCATATATATTTATAATTGTTATATCTTCTTCTTGGATTGATCCTTTGATCATTATGTAGTGTCCTTCTTTGTCTCTTTTAACAGCCTTGTTTTAAAGTCTATTTTATCTGATATGAGTATTGCTACTCCTGCTTCCCTTTGATCTCTATTTGCATGGAATATCTTTTTCCAGCCCTTCACTTTCAGTCTGTATGTGTCCCCTGTTTTGAGGTGGGCCTTTTGTAGACAACATATGTAGGGGTTTTGTTTTTGTATCCATTCAGCCAGTCTTTGTCTTTTGGTTGGGGCATTCAACCCATTTATGTTTAAGGTAATTATTGGTAAGTATGAGCCCATTGCCATTTACTTTATTGTTTCGGGTTCGAGTTTATACACTGTTTTTGTGTCTCCTGTCTACAGAATATCCTTTAGCATTTGTTGGAGAGCTGGTTGGTGGTGCTGAATTCTCTCAGCTTTTGCTTGTTTGTAAAGCTTTTGATTTCTACTTCATATTTGAATGAGATCATTGCTGGGTACAGTAATCTGGGCTGTAGGTTATTTTCTTTCATCACTTTAAGTATGTCTTGCCATTCCCTCCTGGCCTGAAGAGTTTCTCTTGAAAGATCAGCTGTTATCCTGATGGGAATCCCCTTGTGTGTTATTTGTTGTTTTTCCCTAGGTGCTTTTAATATTTGTTCTTTGTTAATTTGATGAATATGTGTCTTGGGGTGTTTCACCTTGGGTTTATCCTGTTTGGGACTCTCTGGGTTTCTTGGACTTGGGTGATTATTTCTTTCCCCATTTTAGGGAAGTTTTCAACTATTATCTCCTCAAGTATTTTCTCATGGTCTTTCTTTTTGTCTTCTTCTTCCGGGACTCCTATGATTCGAATGTTGTGGCATTTAATATTGTCCTGGAGGTCTCTGAGATTGTCCTCATTTCTTTTCATTCATTTTTCTTTTTTCCTCTCTGATTCATTTATTTCTGCCATTCTATCTTCTATTTCACTAATCCTATCTTCTGCCTCCGTTATTCTACTATTTGTTGCCTCCAGAGTGTTTTTGATCCCATTTATTGCATTATTCATTATACATTAACCTTTTTTTAATTTCTTCTAGGTCCTTGTTAAACCTTTCTTGCATTTTCTCAGTCCTTGCTTCCAGGCTATTATCTGTGATTCCATTTTGATTTCAAGATTTTGGATCATTTTCACTATCATTATTCTGAATTCTTTATCAGGTAGATTCCCTATCTCTTCCTCTTTTGTTTCTTTTGGTGGGCATTAATCTGTTCCTTTACCTGCTGGGTATTCCTCTGTCTCTTCATCTTGTTTATATTCCTGAGTTTGGGGTGTCCTTTCTGTATTCTGGCAGTTTGTGGAGTTCTCTTTATTATGGAGTTTCCTTGCTATGGGTGGGGTTGTATCGGTGGCTTGTCAAGGTTTCTTGGTTAGGGAAGCTTGTGTCTGTGTTCTGGTGGGTGGAGCTGGATTTCTTCTCTCTGGAGTGCAATGAAGTGTCCAGTAATGAGTTATGAGATATCAATGGGTTTGGAGTAACTTTGGGCAGTCTGTATATTGAAGCTCAGTGCTGTGTTCCTGTGTTGCTGGAGAATTTGTGTGGTATGTCTTTCTCTGGAACTTGTTGGCCATTGGGTGGTGCTTGGTTTCAGTGTAGGTATGGAGGCATTTGATGAGCTCCTATCGATTAATGTTTCCTGGAGTCAGGTGTTATATGTTCTCAGGATTTGGACTTAATCCTCCTGTTTCTGGTTTTCAGTCTTATTTTTACAGTAGTCTCAAGACTTCTCCTTCTATACAGCACCGTTGATAAAACATCTAGGTTAAAAATGAAAAGTTTCTCTACAGTGAAGGACACTTAGAGAGGTTCACAGAGTTACATGGAGAAGAGAAAAGGGAGGAGGGATTTAGAGGTGACCCGAATGAGATGAGGTGGAATCAAAAGAGGAAAGAGCAAGCTAGCCAGTGATTACATCCTTATGTGTGCTCCACAGTCTGGACCGCTCAGAGATGTTCATGGAGTTATACAGAAAAGAGGAAGAGGTGGCCAGGAGGATAAAAGGGGGGAATGAAAAGGAGAGAGACAGATCCAGCCAGTAATCAGTTCCCTAATGTTGTCCACCGTCTGGAACACACAGAGATTCAGAGAGTTGGGTGGAGAAGAGAAGGGGGAAGGAGGAGACAGAGGCAACCTAGTGGAGAAAAAGGACAGCCTAAAGGGGGAGAGAGCAGTCAAACCAGTAATCTCGCTCCCAAGTCAAAATGGGTACTGAAGATTGGGTTCTTAAAGGTACAAAATTGATAGCAAATACCAAAAAGCAAAGATTAAAATTCTAGAGTAGAGGTTGGATTTTCAAAAATACAATATTAAAGAAAGTAAGAAGAAAAAAAAAAACAAAGTCACAAAGTTATTAAATATATATATGTGAAGTTTGCTTTAAAAAATAGTTTTTTTTTGAAAAGTAATAGTAGGCTATAAAAAATGAAAATTAAAGGAGTAACAGAGGACTTAAATATTTTAAAAAGTTAAAAAGGAAAAGAATGATCATAAATAGTAAAAATATGTCTATGTCTTTCTCTGGTGTTGTTGTGGGCAGTGTGGGGTCAGTTCATTTTTGGATACTTCCTTGGTCCAGCTTATATTTCTCAAGATCTATAGGCCCCTTCCTATATAGTCGGTACTAACTACAGGGTTTTAATCTATTGCACCTGTCTCTTCCAAGGCAGTTCCCTCTGTTTAGCTTCTGTTTGCTGGTCTCTTCAGTGTCTGATTTCTGCCCTGACACAAGGGGGCGGTGGTGGACACTTTTTAAGGCTCACTTGTTCAGTGGCGCTGTGGGGAGGGAGGGACACTGCAGACAAATAACACTGGCGTGTGCTCGCAGTGTCTCAGCCACACTGGGCCTGCCCCTGCTCACGGTGCGTGCACCCTCCCTGCCCACACAGCTCAGGCTCTAGGTTGCTCTGCAGGGAACCATTCAAGGCCCCTCCTGGGCTGTATGCACCTCCCAGATCTAAGCCGCTCAGGTTCAGGCACTCAGGTAGTCCTCAGAGGCGCAGACTCCATTGGGCCTGCGTTTTGTGCCCTTCCCAGCTCCCAGCAGCTCTGGTGATCAGGTGTTTGGCGAGTGCGGTCACTGAGACTTATTGCCTTCCCGTCCCTGCCACTCGGTTTTCTGGGTGTACAACAGGTGCAACTTCTCAGGCAGATGACTGTCCAGAACCCCAAGAAGTCTTAGTTAGCAAAGAAGCCTGCTTGCAGTTAGGTAGATAATGTCTGGGGCTGCGATTGTCCTCTTCCGGCTCTGGCTGCCTGTCACTGGAGGGGGATGGTCTGCAGCCGGCTGGTTCTGTTTAGCCCTTTGTTCTGTGCGCGGGCCTGGCGGTGTCTTAGGGCTTTTCGTGTGGTAGTTATCCTACAGTCTGGTTTGCTAGCCCAAATTAGTTCACTCTGATTACCCTCAGGGGCATTCAGGCCCGATCCTTACTCTAAGCAATGCAGCCCGTGCCTCCCTGCCCAGCCCCCGCTTGCTAGTTGTAGGTGCAAGCGTCTGTGCTGCTTCTCTGCTGGGGGAGTTATCCTTGGGCTCATAATCTGTGGGTTTTAATTATTTATTTTTCCTCCCTATTATTTTGCCCTCTGTGCTTCCAAGGCTCACCACAGACTCGGCAGTGAGAGCGTTTCTTGATGTTTGGAAACTTCTCTCTTTTTAAGACTCCCTTGCTGTGACGGAGCTCCGTCCCTACCTCTTTTGTCTCTTTTTTTGTTTTTTTGTATTTTTCCTACTTCCTTTTGAAGACAATGGGGTGCTTTTCTGGGTGCCTGATGTCCTCTGCCGGCATTCAGAAATTGTTTTATGGATTTTACTCAGCGTTTAAATGTTCTTTGGATGAATTTGTTGGGGAGAAAGTGGTCTCCCCGTCCTATTCCTCTGCCATCTTAGGACCGCCCTCCAAGAGTTTTTATTATGTACAGATATTCTGTTAAGTAACTTTTCAGCATCTGAGCTTATCATGTGATTTTTATCCTTTGTTTTAAGCTAATCAAATTTTTGAAAAATTGTTGAAATATATCATAAATGCAACTAGAAACAAACAGATTTGTAGACTGAAATGCATCACAGAAAATATCAAATATATAGTCATACTCATCTATGAGTTTTTAAAACCATTGCATTCACTACTTTAAATTTTTGGATTATAGACAGTTTTTGATGCTACAGGATTGGACTTATGAATTTTGTTCCTAGTTTTAATAGATAGCATAAGGTATCATTTAATTCCTTATCTCTCAAAGCAGCTGCATCTTTCAGAGCTCTTTGTATTGAATTGTTATTTGAATATGAATACAAACCATTAATTTCACAGCTATTTCCATTATTCTTTGCTTTTGCTAGGAATGAAAGCTTAAATGTCAGGAAAAGGAACAAGGTATGAGTCAACTAAAATTTTTAAAGCAAGAAAAAAGAAAACAACGTGTTGTCTATTCATATGAGAAGCTGTCAGAAACCAATGGAAATGCTTAGGTTTTATTGTTTAACTTTAAACTATAGATTCTCAAAAGACTTATTCAAGTTTGAAATAAGTTTTGTGTATCTAAATAAATGCTTATAAAAATTGTGACTGTCATTCCTGGACTTAACTGAAAATATCAGAGATCCCTAAAATAACATTTAGTTAATGATAGTCTAGTCAATTTAGTAATATGCAAGTCTATTGATTAATCAAGAAATAGAATATTTCAAATGAATTATTATAGCAAATACTGTTTCCAGAGGAAGAGTTGACAGTGTGGTGAAAGGGAATAAGAAAGGGTTGTCTCATGGAAAAAGATCATCATGAAGAACACAAACTTGGTCCATTTCATAATTGGGTTGTTTTATTATTGTTATTGAGTTATATGAATTCTTTTTATACTTAGAATATTAACTCCTTGTCTGATATGTGGTTTGCAAATATTTTGCCTCATAAGCTGTCATTTAGCTGGTTATTTGTGATGTTTCATTTGAGGTGAGAAAGCTTTTTAGTTTGATATAGTTCTACTTGATTTTTGCTTTTGTTGCTTGTGCTTTTGTTTTCACACATAAAAAAAATAATTGCCAAGATCAATCTCAAGGAGCTTCTTCCCTAAGTTTTTTTTCTAGGAGTCTTTTATGGTATCAGGTCTTACATTTAATCCTTTAGTCTGTCTTGAGTAATTTTTAACTGATGTAAGATTGGAGTCTATTTTTATTTTTCTGCATCTGGTTATCCAGTTTTCCCATTTTTTCCCCCTTTCATCATTTGTTGAAGAAACTATAACTTTTCTTTCTCCATTGGGTGTTAATTTCCTTGTCAGACATTAGTTCTGAGATCTCTATTACGTTCTATTGGTCTATGTATCTATTTTTATCCCTGTATAACACTTTTTGTTACTTTAGCTTTGTAATATAATTTGAAATCAAGATGCTTCCAGCTTTGTTCTTCTTTCTCAAGTTTAGCTTGACTATTCAAGGTCTCATGGTTTCATACAAATTTTAGCATTGTTTTCCTGTTTCTGTGAAAAATACCTTTGGAATATTGATAGGGATTGTGTTAAATTTATGGATGACTTGGGTAGTGTGGACTTTAACAATATTAATCCTTCCCATACATGAACACTAAGTAGATATTTTTCTAGAGAAGACATCCAGCTGGTCAATAGGTACTTGAGAAATTACTCACCATAACCAATCATCAAGGACATGTAAATAAAACTATAGTGAGCTATTACCTCACACGTGTTAGACTGGTTATCTCTGAGAAATCAAGAAATAAGTAGAGTTGCTGATGTGGAGGCAATGGCACTCCACTCCAGTACTCTTGCCTGGAAAATCCCATGGACGGAGAAGCCTGGTAGGCTGCAGTCCGTGGGGTCGCTAAGAGTCAGACATGACTGAACGACTTCACTTTCACTTTTCATTTTAATGCATTGGAGAAGGAAATGGCAACCCACTCCAGTGTTCTTGCCTGGAGAATCGCAGGGACGGGGGAGCCTGGTGGGCTGCCGTCCATGGGGTCACACAGAGTCGGACACGACTGAAGTGACTTAGCAGGGGCTGATGTGGAAAAGAGGGAACTCTTGTACACTGTTAAGAATGCAAATTGTTTCATTCACTGTGGAGAACAGTATGGAGATTCCTCAAAAATTAAAAACAGAACTACCATATGATCCAGCCATTCTACCTCTGGGTATATACTCACAGGAACCAAAAAACAGGACATCAGAGATATATATCATATCCATTTTATCATAACATTGGTCAAAACAGCTAAGATATGGAAAGAACATAAGTACCAACCAACAAATGAACGGATAAAAAAGATGTGGTGTATAGATACACAATATAATATTATTCAACCATGAGAAAGAAGGAAACCCTGTCATTTGTGAAAACAGGAATAGACCTGGATGGCATTATGCAAAGTGAAATGAGTCAGACAAAGAGAAATGTTGTATGACATCACTTATATGTAGACTATAAAGAAAGCCACACTCATAAAAACAGAAAGTAAAAAGGTGACTCCAAGGGGCTGGGTGCTGGGGGAATAAGGAAAATGTTTAAGGTTACAAACTTGCAACAAGTAAAAAAAAAAAATGTCTTTGAGATTTAATGCACAGTGTAGTAATTATAGACAACAATAATATACTATAAAATTGAAAGTTGCTTGGAGATGAGATATTATTTCCACCAAAAAAAAATAGGAATAATAATTATGTAATGTCTAGTCAAGGCTATGGTTTTTCCAGTGGTCATGTATGGATGTGAGAGTTGGACTGTGAAGAAAGCTGAGTGCCAAAGAAATGATGCTTTTGAACTGTGGTGTTGGAGAAGACTCTTGAGAGTCCCTTGGACTGCAAGGAGATCCAACCAGTCCATTCTAAAGATCAGCCCTGGGTGTTCTTTGGAAGGAATTATGCTAAAGCTGAAACTCCAGTACTTTGGCCACCTCATGTGAAGAGTTGACTCATTGGAAAAGACTCTGATCCTGGGAGGGATTGGGGGCAGGAGGAGAAGGGGACAATAGAGGATGAGATGGCTGGATGGCATCACCGACTCGATGGATATGGGTTTGGGTGAACTCCGAGAGTTGGTGATGGACAGGGAGGCCTGGCGTGCTGCAATTCATGGGGTCACAAAGAGTTGGACATGACTGAGCGACTGAACTGAACTGAATGTGATGAAGGGATTAGCTAATGTTATGATAGTAATCATATTGCAACATGTGTGTATCAAATCAACACTTTGTATACTTTGAACTTGGTTGTTGTCATTCAGTCACTAAGTCGTGCCTGACTCTGTGACCCCATGGATTGCAGCATGCCAGGCTTCCCTCTCCTTCTCTATCTCCCAGAGTTTGCTCAAACCCATGTCCAGTGAGTCATGATGCCATCCAACCAGCTCACCTTCTGTCATCCCCCTCTCCTCCTGCCCTCAACCCTAAACTCCTATAGTGTTATATGTCAATTTTATATCAATTAAAAAAAAAAAGATACAGTCAAATTGTTTCTACAGAAAAGCAATCAAGCTTGTTTTAACTCTAGCCTCACATATGTGCAATATAGAAAAATGGTACAGATAAACATATTTGCAGGGCAAGAATAGAGATGCAGATGTAGTCAATGGACTTATGGTCACAGGCAAAAGGAGTAGGTAGGATGAATTTGGAGATTATGATTAACATATATACACTACCACTCATAGCTCAGTCAGTAAAGCGTCTGCCTGAAATGCAAGAGACCTGGCTTCGATTCCTGGGTTGGAAAGATCCCCTGGAGAAGGAAATGGCAACCCACTCCAGTATTCGTGCTTGGAGAATCCCATGGACAGAGGAGACTGGTAGGCTACAGTCTGTGGGGTCACAAGAGTCAGACACAACTGAGCGACTAAGCACACACACACATACACACTACCATGTGTAAATCAGATAATTATCAACTCTTTCCTAGTGCAATATGCTCTGTGATGACCTAGATTGGTGGGATGGGGGTGTGTAGGAGGGAATGGATATATGTATATGTATAGCTGATTACTTCGTTGTTACAGTAGAAACAACACAACATTGTAAAGCAATTACATTCCAATAAAAGTAAATAAAATAAACTCTAGAATTTAGGGCACCTAGCTGTGGGTAACTATCCTCTTGTTAAATAATTACTTATTCATTTTTGTTTTTTTCTATTTTAATTATGTTTGTATATTATATGTACATATATATATATATATATATATACATTTCAGTTGTGTTTTTTACTCAACAAAACAATCAGTAGTCAAATAACTGAGACCAAGAAGCCTTTAAAGTTTCCCTCAGCTTGATGTAAACTGTACGTCTTTGTGCTTACTTAAATTCTCTCACATCCAAAGACTGAATAGGTGCTTAAGGTGATAGCCATGAATTATTCCCTGTTTCTTATAGATGCTGTATTACTATTCTGATATAAAGGAATTCATTTGAAAATTATTAACATAGGTTTATTTCTGTTATGTGTCAGCTACCAATGTCCAACTCCTTTTTAGGAAAACCACATACCAATAGTCATAAAGTGATCACACTATTTTTTTAGAAGAAAAATATTTACAAATTCTCAAATGTATCTGTGGAAATCTGTCTAGGTTTATATTAAGATTCTTCTGACCCTTATCTCATGTTGGAAGAAAATTCAATTTAAAGGAAATGCCATAATAAAAAACTAGAGGTTCAAAGATTGGCGGTAAATTGTGGAAGAAATTACTCTTTATTCATATGATTTTCTAATTTTTAGTATGAATAAGTAATTAAAACTAAATGAGGATTAACTGCATGCCTTGATCCTCAGTAATGTTTTCCTTGGAAGAACTCAATTAGTTTAAATTATTATTAAAAAATAAAATAACTTTACTTGTGTTTCAAGTAAGGCTGTAATACTAACCATCATTTTGTGTTACTAATTAGAATTTTATCTTAATATTCATTTGTGCTATCATTTAAAAATGATTTTTATTGTAGCTATAAACTTACCGTTATGTTATTCTTTAAAAAGATTTTCTTTCAAGTAAGGAAGATAAAATTCTCTATGAAAATAATAAAATTATTTTACTTTGTTTTATAACTTTTGACCAGTTTTTGTCATTGACTTTTTATTACATTTTTAATTGGATAATTGCTTTACAATATTGTGTTAGTTTTTGCCATACATCAACTTGAATCAGCAACAGGTAAAGTATGTATTTTGATAATAAATTACCAAGAACAATTCCCATTCTTAGCAATATCATTATCTCATATTAGCCATGTATACCTCTTTGAACATTTACTTGAAGTGACCATATATGTTGTGGATTATACATTGACTGAGTATTTTTGCTGTGGGTTTATCATGTATGGCCTCTATTATGTTGAGATAGGTTCCCTCTTTGATACTGCATGGACTGTAGCCCTCCAGGCTTCTCTGTCCACGGAATTCTCCAGGCAATAATACTGGAATGGATTGTCATTCCCTTCTCCAGAGGAACTTCCCCACCCAGGGATCGAACCCTGGACTCCTGCATCACAGACAAATTCTTTACCATTGGAGCTACAGGAAAGTTCTAAGTCAAAGTAAAAGTCGGTCAGTGTCCATCTGTTTGTGACCCTATGGGCTATACAGTCCATGGAATTCTCCAGACCAGAATACTGGAGTGGGTAGCCTTTCCCTTCTCCAGGAGATCTTCCCAACCAGGGATCGAACCCAGGTCTCCCGCATTGCAGGCAGATTCTTTAACAGCTGAGCCACAAGGGAAGTCCATATAATCCATGGGGCTACAGCCTGTGGGGTCACAGAGTTATACACGACTGAGACTAACATACAACACATACAGCTTCCCTCTATGCCCCTTTCTGGAGAAATTTTTTATCATCAATAAATGTTGAATTTTATCAAAAACTTTTTCTCCATCTATTGAGATGTCATATGGTTTTTATTCCTTAATTTGTTGATGTGATGTATCACATTGACTCACTTGTGAATATTGAAAAATCATTGTATCCCTGGGTTAAATCCCATTTGATTATGGTATGCAACCTTTTTTTTTTTTAATTTAAATTTATTTATTTTAATTGGAGGCTAATTACTTTACAATATTGTATTGGTTTTGCCATATATCAACATGAATCCACCACGGGTATACCCGTGTTCCCCATTCTGAACCCCCCTCCTACTTCCCTCCCCGTACCATCCCTCTTTTTAATGTGTTGTTGGATTTGGTTTGCTAGTATTTTGTTGAGGGTTTTGCATCTTTGTTCTTCAGTGATATTAGCCTGTAATTTTCTTTTTTGTGTATCAGGGTGATGGTAGCCTAATAGAATGAGTTTCATAAGTATGTCCCCCCCTGCAATTTTTAAGAATATTTTCAGAAGGATAGGTGTTAACTCTTCTCTAAATGTTTGGTAAAATTCACCTGTGAAGCCACCTTGTCCTAGACATTTGTTTGTTGGGAGTTTTTAAATGATTGATTCAAATTCGGTATTGGTAATTGGACTATTCATGTTTTCTATTCCTTCCTGATTCAGTCTTCGGGGTTGTACCTTTCTAAGAATTTGTCCATTTCTTCTAGGTTGTCCATTTTACTGGTATATAATTGCTCACAGAAGTCTTATAATACTTTGTCTTTTTGTGCTGTCAGTTGTAACTTTTTCATTTCTGATTTTTTAAATTTGTACCTTCCCCTTTTTCTTTTTGATGAGCCTGGCTAAATTTTACCTATTTTGTTTGTCTCTTCAGAGAACCATCTTTTGGTTTTATTGAACTTTTCTACTGTTTTCTTCATCTCTATTTCATTTATGTCTTCTCCGAACTTTATGATTTCTTTCTTTTTACTAACTGGGTTTTGTTTGTTCTTCTTTCCCTTGTTACTTTAGGTGTAAGGTAAATAAACTCATTTTATGATAAACGTGGAAGTGCTTTGTCAAAATAGTGTTATAATCTTTATGTCTGGTCTCATGCACCTGTCCCCTCAGCTTATTCTTCACTCTATTATATATGGAGAAATAGATTGGAACTTAAACCTTAAAGAATACTGACTTCTGGCATTAAATGATTAATAGAATGCTATGATGTGCTTTATCTTGTAATTCTTGTGGCATTTGTTGTATTGCTGTCTGAGCTATATGTAAACTGTTGATATGCTGAGTGCTGACATTCTTCTGACATATTCATTTGCTTACACAAGACACTCTGACGTACTTTCACAACCAATTCCAATATTCCAGGGTAGTGGGAAGAGACCTAAATGTACTGTCTTAGCCCATTCAGGTATATTACAAACTGGGTAGCTTATAAATGACAAAAAGTTATTTCTCATACTGGGGAGACTGGGAAGTTCAAGATCAAGGCTGCAGTAGATTTGGTGTTGGTGAGAACCTGTCTTCCAGACAGATATATTTTCACCATAAACTCACACTGCAGAAGGGAAGAACTAGGTCTCTGGGGTCTCTCTTATAAAGGCACTAATCTCAATCATAAGGGTTCCTCCAATGACTGAATCCTTTCTCAAAGACCACCTTCTAATGTTATCACACTGAGGTAGGATTTCCACATATGAATTTGAAGGGGACACAAACATTCAATCTACATGTACTATTAAAGCATAGTGTATGAACATTGCTAACTGTTTATAACAAACATCTGAGCAGGAGAATTGCTACTGAACTCCCAAACATGAAGTGATACGATGGTCTAAGCACTCTATATTCTCTAATACCAAAGACCAGAGCTCAGTCTGGCACAGCAGACTAGAGAACCAACAGTTCTTGGTGCACAGGACCAGAAGATGCAAAGGAAGACCACTCTTACAGATGCCCTTCCCACTGCCCACTCCCCTTTTCCAACTCTGACAGGTGAGCTTTTACATTTTTCTTTCTGTAGAATTAATCCTTTCCCATTGGAAATACTTTTATTTGGGCAAGAAATCTTGGAGAATGTGACAGTGTAATAAATTTGAGTATTTTAAGATACTTGTCTTCACATTTCTATCAAGATTTATGAAAAGTGGTAAAGCTGACCTCTGACAATCTCTGTGCTTACCTAAGAAGCCCCTTTAATGTGTGATAGACTCCAATTACCAGTTAAATGGAAAGAGATTTAAATTTACCATTTAAATTTATTATTTGGTCTTAGATCTATCTGTAGATTCCTAGACACCTAGCCTTTATCCAATGTTAAGATACTATGGTCTTAGCTTCTCAGGATGCCTTCTTAAAGACTTCTTGTGACGTATATCTTATGCCCCAGTTAGTAAGGATTTATTTATAATCAGAGTCTTCTTTAAATATCATAAAAACAAAAGTTACTCATAAAAACAGAACACTTTGAGAGAACTACAAAGCTCAAGGAGTTGATAACATTCTTTTCAGGTAAAAAGCAGTAGCTTAACATTTTCACTGTTAGTTCAATTTTATATAATTTTAAAATAATATGACAATGTCATATATCTTTCTTTTCATTCCTGTGAGTTGGTCTCAGTCAATATATTCATTGCTTAGTATCATTTCAAAAGTGTGTAGATTTATTTTGATTAATTAGTTTCTTATGCTTATAGGAAATATTTCTTAATTTCTTTTACTTAAAGCTTGCTTTAAAAAACTCATAATCAAACTTATGTAAAGTTAGCAAGAATAGTTTTGTGAACATCTATATGTGTGTTTCTATGTATTCAACAATTTTAATCATTTTGTTGTATTTCTATATCCTTTCCACCCTCCCTTTATCTCTATGATATTTTTCACTTTTGTCTGAACTATTTGAGAGTAAGATACAGACATCGTGACACATTATCCCTTAATAATTCAGCATCAGTTCAGTTCAGTTCAGTCACTCAGTCGTGTCCAACTCTTTGTGATCCCATGAATCGCAGCACGCCAGGCCTCCCTGTCCATCACCAACTCCGGAGTTCATTCAGACTCACATCCATCGAGTCAGTGATGCCATCCAGCCATCTTATCCTCTGTCGTCCCCTGTTCCTCCTTCCCCCAATCCCTCCCAGCATCAGAGTCTTTTCCAATGAGTCAACTCTTCGCATGAGGTGGCCAAAGTACTGGAGTTTCAGCTTCAGCATCATTCCCTCCATATAACTCCTAAAAACAAGGACATTCTATCACATGCTTATAGTATGATTGACATATTCAGGGAATTTAACATTGATATAATCATATCCATACTCCAGTTTTGCCAATTATCTGAATAATTTCCTTTGAATAATTTTTTCAATCAAGGATTCAATCTAAGATAATTCATCTTATTTATTCACATGTGTCTTTAGCCATATTTCCCCATGAACAATTTCTTACCTTTTCTTAATATCACATGACACTTGACATGTTGATAAGAGTATATGAATTGGTCTTATTGTTTCCTCATAATTAGATATGCATTTTTGGCAAGAATTCTACAGAAATACATTGTGTCCCTACAACACTTTGGGGGACCATTGAGATATTCAGTTAAGGTGGCATCTCTCAAGTCAGTATATTAATAAATGACATGTTGGAGATAATTTGAGACTGTTTAAGCATCCTGTTCCCCATAGAATTTTAACTGGTGGTTTTAGCATAGATAATTCTTGACTGAATCAGGAATGCAAAATGGTTGCATGGAAATTTTAAAAATTATTCTCATACTTGCTTTTATTTTTTATTAATTTAGCAATAATCACTATTAGTATAATCCACTGTATTCCATTATGTTTACTATACAGTTTCATCCTAAAGTTAACTCAAAAATGGCCAGTGAGGGCAATTTCAAACTGACCTTTCCCATTTTATTTTTCAGCATTTTCTTTCTTTCCAGGCTTATTTTCTTACTTTTCATAAAAAGAAAAAAAAAAGTCCCAGGCTTGTTTTATATGCTCTTTGCCTCAGCCTTGAAATTAGCGATTTCTCCCAAATTCCTTGTTCCTTTAATTGGAGAATGTATTTTGAAAAGCAAAATACGATTGTTAGCTGTTTTCACTCCTATTGATTGGGTTTGCACTTAAATTCTTTTAACATGGAGAATTTATAGGTTTATAAATTGGTAGGAAGGTAGGTAAATGGATAGATGAGTGGATAGATAAGAATTTTTTTAATATATATCGGAAGTTTATACTGATATCTTTAACAACAAACCAACACCACAAAATTTATCACCATCTTACCCAACCCATTCCTATTTGCATTATCTTTTAATATGAACATTAGTTTCTCATAATGTCAAAATAAATTTACTTATTTGCTTAATTCCGCAATATGTATAACCTTACTGTGCAGAAAATAGTTACACAGCTGACCTAAACTGCTGTCTTTGAAAAGTCCTACTTTCAAAGTTAGCTCTTTGGTGGCATCTATGAACTCGGACTTCAGAGTGTTCCTGCATCTCTTACTGATAAGAGTTATTCACTGTGTAAAAAGTGTTTGTGAAAGAAATATGGTTTATACTGAACATCTGCTCTTGAGACTTCTCAGGATTTGGAATTATTGATCCAGACACATGCCACTTATGTGACCAAGCCCAGTAAAAACCAAGGGCAATGATTCTTATATGAGCTTCACTGGTTTGCAACATTTTACACATGTTGTCACAAATACTTACTGGGGATTTTAAGCATGTCTTGTCTGATTTCTCTGGGAAAGGACCTTTGGGAGATTGTCCCTGGCTTCTTCAGACTTTACTCTAGTAGACTTTTTTCTTTGTTGATTTTGCACTGTATTATTTTGCTGTAATAAATCATAGTCATGAGTAAAACTCTGTTGAATGCTGAGTCTGCCAGGGATAGTTTTGAGAACGTCTGTGTGCATGCTGAGTTGTTTTAGTCATGTCTGACTCTTTGTGACCCTATGGACCATAGCCTTCCAGGCTCCTCTAGCCAGAGACTCCAGGCAAGAATACTGGAGTGGGTTGCCATTTGCTATTCCAGGGAATCTTCCCAACCCCAGATTGAACCCATGTCTCCTAAGTCTCCTGCATTAGTAGGTTGGTTCTTTACCACCAGTACTACCTGCGAACCTCCTGAGACCCTCTGACATACCTGCAAACAGAAAATCTCTAAGTAGAGTTATAAAAAGCATAGATCTTTTGGTCTTTAGGCTAGACTGAAGGTACATAATCAAAGACAGATTTATTTTCTTTCTGCTTTTTGTCTTGAAATTATTGTAGATTTTCAGAATTGCAAAAAGAGAGTTCCACATATCTTTATCTAGTTTCCTCTAATAGTTATATTTTACATAACTACAATACAATGTCAGAAGAAATTGGCATTGGTATAATGTGTATATAATTCTGCACCTTTTATCACATGTGTAGATTTATGTAACTACAGTGACAATAAAAATCCAGAAGTATTGGAGATCCAATTCAGATTACTCATTTTGGAATTATATCTGACCCCCTCCTTACCACCATGGACTGTAGACTACCAGGCTTCTCCATCTATGGGATTTTCAAGGAAAGAGTACTGGAGTGGGTTGCCATTTCCTTCTTCAGAGGATCTTCCCAACCCAGGGATCGAACCTGGGTCTCCCACATTGTAGGCAGATTCTTTACCGTCTGAGCCACCAGGGAAGTCTCCATCTCTGGCAAGATTGATCTATTTTTATCTCTATAATTTTGTCATAATGAGAATGTTGTATAAATGAAGTCATATATGTAGTATGTGACCTTTTGATATTGGCTTCACACAGAGTAATTCGATGAAATTAATCAAGTTACTGTTTACATCAATAATTCATTCCCTTTTTCTTAACTAATGAAATTCATGTTTTAGAGCAGTTTTAGGTCCAAAGCATAAATGAACAAAAGTACAGAAAGTTTTCCTCTATCTCAGATTCACATACATACATAACCTTCTCTCTTATTGACTTGAGGAAAATATTTTCAAATCATATCTGGCAAAAGGTTTGTACATAAAATATATAAGTATTATATATATAATTATATATATTAATATAAATATATAAAGCATTTAAAAACACAACAATTAAAGACAGTCAATGAGATATAATTAAGGACCTATTAGAATATGTAATACAATTTTTTTTTAATGTAGCTATATTAAATGCTAATGAAGATGACAAATGGGGTCTCACATACAATGCTGGTGTGAATATAAAGTGGTATAGCTATTCTGGAAAATTGAAAGTTTCTTTAAAAACATGAAAGCAAAAACATGACACAGTAATTGAAACCTTGGGCATGTATCTTAAAGATGATATCCAAACAAAATTGTGAACGTCTGTAACTCTTCATCATCTGCATGTAGCCTTTCACTGAGCATAAGGTTTTAGTTTTTATGAAGTGCAGTTTATTGTGTTTTTTTTTTTTTTTTTTTAAACTCTTTATTTAGGCCTTGGGCCCAAAGACTTTTCCTATTTTTTCTTTTCTGAAAGTTTTATAATTTTTGGTTTATGTTTAAATATGTTATCAATTTTGAGCAATTTTTGTATAAAATGTGAGGCTTAGGTTGAGGTTTATTTTTCACCCATGGATGTACAACTGCTTCAACACAACTTGTTGAAAAGGCTACCTATACTTCCTTCATTGAATTACATTTAAACTTTGTTAAAAAAAAATGGCTGGCTTAGAGGTAATACTGTTTATCTCTTTCTGGCTTTCTATTGTCTTCCATTGATCTATGTACTTAATCATTTGACATAGTCTTGAATACAGCTGTTATAGATGTCTTAAAATTGTGAAGTATGATTTTTCACAGTGTTCTTTTCCAAGTTGTTTAATCTATTGAATTTTTTGTTTTTTCATATAATTTTAAAGGTAGGCTTGTCTATGTCTTAAAAAAATATTTCGATAGAAATTGCTATCAACCTGTTGACCAATTCTGTCCACTTTCAAGAATGTAATATTTTTTTGCTCACAAAAATATATCCATTCATTCATTTAAAATATTTTTTCAACAACTTCTATTCTCTAAGCAAAGTCCTAAACTCAGGGTACACAGAACAAGATAGTCACAAAACAAGATGTGCCATTTATTAATCTTATATTTAACAAGCTTCTGAAATTAGGATTGGGTTTGCCAAAAGATTTGCTTGGGTTTTTCCATATCATCTTATGAAAAAATCCAAATGAAATTTTGGGCAACCCAATATTTCACCCAGACTTTAATGCTTAAATTAAAATGGATTCTAAAAATTGTTACTAAAAACCTGGTAAGTACAATTTTGTTGGTACTGACCCATGTGAGAAACTGAACAGTCCCATAGCCTCAGTTACCTTCGCATTGGACAAATAGTTCTGCACATGTATGTCTTATGTAGTGTTCCCCCCAGCTTCTACATTTCTGGGCATAGGTAGAGAGGTAGATAAATATAAACCCCCAAATATGTTTGTGGATGTTTTTTATAGTTTGTACACAATACTAAACATTAAGTTTTAACTTAGTATATAGTGGAGATGAGTCAAATTAACATACAAAAAATATTATTTTTCTTCTCCTTTCCCCTTTCCTATCTTCAGGCTCATCTTGTTCTTCATCTCCTCCTCCTCGTTCTAAAAATCTAGTATTTTACTGAATATGCCTTCTTTGATTTATTTAACCAGTTTTTGTGTACAGGATATTATAACATGTGACAATACAAAAGGGCCAGTTTCAGAACCAGAGAGAGTTAATCACCAGGCCATCAGCTGGACAACCTTGGATAAAAGAACAGTCTTTAAGGGGCCCAGTATTGGAGGACACAATGATGGGTAATTAGAATTAAGAATATGAAAATTTACAGACATAAATTACAGAGAATTATGCAAGAAGGGACCTTTTTCTCCTAACTTCCACATGGCAAGTGTACCTGAGCACTAGAGAAGTAAATTGGAATCAAAATAGAGTAGACTGTCTTAACCAAGGGAGAAAATATGTAGAGAGAAGTCAAACAATGATTAAATATTTGCCTGAAAATGCATATTTTAATTTGGGAGTGACTTAGAAAAAATTTTAGTGATAAATAAATAATAAAACATAAGCAGTTCTTATACTATGGAAGAAATTAACAGTGATGGGATAGCTAATAATAGGCAGACAGGAATATGTCAAGTATACGACCTAAAATGTAAGCTTTGAGAAAGAAGTGTGAACCTGATACAGAATGGGACTTTTCTGAGAATTGAAAAATTTACTGTACATGGAACGTAATTTAAAAACCGAAGAGTTAACTTATACAAAATTTGGAATTTTGTATTTTTGATCTATACATTTATACACATGTGTCTCTATACATGTATACTATATGTAAGATAAAGATAGACATAGCCATTCCTACAGCTCACCAAAATTTAACATTTTTTACTGAGAATGTATTTATCTAAATTTACTCTTATAGATATTTGTTTTGACCTTTTTTAGAGTGATGTCTTTCTTTCTTTCTTCTTCTACATTTATGATTTGTAAATATCACAATATCAATTGTTTCTAAGAACTCACTCTCTCATTTCAATATTCCTTGATATTTCAAAAACTTTCTATGTTAGAAAACCTCTTGCACTTAAAAAAAAAAAAAAAAAACCTATGCTCTGGAACTTTTCCTTTTCCTTGCTGGTTTATGTTGGAAAGAGTCCTTAGGTTAAGGCATTTCTTTGTTTATCTTGGTGCCAAATGTGTATAGAATTCTATATAAATAATATAGATTGAATCCCCCCCCCCAAAATTCATATGTTCAAATATTAATCTCCAATAGGATGGTATTTGGAGGCAGGGTTTTTGAGAGTCAGTCATGAAGGGAGAGTTCTCAGGAATGGAATTAGTGATTCCTTCCTATATAATGAATCCTTTCCATATAGTGGTCCCTCATAAAAGAGACCCAGAGGGCTAAGTAGCCCTTTTCCACAGCAAGAAGATGAATAGGAACCAGAAAGCTGGCTTTCAGAAGATATCAAATCTGCTGACACCTTGTTCTCAGTCTTGCCATCCTCCAAAACTATGAGAAAAAAAATTTGTTACTGATAAGCCATTCAACCCATGGTAGTTTTGTTATGGCAGCATGAATTGACTCAAACAATGGCTAAACAGATATATAAGGAAAGAATATTCCCAAATGGGGAAATAGATTCATAATGTGTTTGGTTTGTTTGAGACAGTAAGAGGCTAGTATGGAGAAGGCAATGACAACCCACTTCAGTACTCTTGCCTGAAAAATCCCATGGACGCAGGAGCCTGGTAGGCTGCAGTTCATGGGGTTGCTGAGTCGGATACGACTGAGGCGACTTAGCAGCAGCAGTATGATCTGGAACAGAGAGAGAGCAGAGTCTAATGAGTCTAATGTAGATACAATAGCAAATGAACAGGAACCAGATTGTATAGGTGGGCTTTCCGGGTGGCACTAGTGGTAAAGAATTGGGCTGCCTATGCCAGAGATTCTAGGACTCAGTCTGATCCCTGGGTTAGGAAGATCCCCTGGAGTAAGAAATAGCAACCCACTTCAGTATTTCTGCCTGGAAAATCGCATGGATGGAGGAGCCTGGCGGGCTACAGTCCATGGGGTCACAGAGCAGGAGCACACACACTTCAGACTGTGTAAAGTCCTGCTGCTGCTGCTGCTAAGTCTCTTCTGCCTTGTCCAACTCTGTGCGACCCCATGGATGGCAGCCCACCAGGCTCTCCCTTCCCTGGGATTCTCCAGGCAAGAACACTGGAGTGGGTTGCCATTTCCTTCTCCAATGCATGAAAGTGAAAAGTGAAAGCGAAGTCGCTCAGTCGTGTCCAACTCCTAGTGATCCCATGGACTGCGGCCTACCTGGCTCCTCCGCCCATGGGATTTTCCAGGCAAGAGTACTGGAGTGGGGTGCCATTGCCTTCTCCAGGGTAAAGTCCTACAGGGTCCTTAAAGGAACTAGTTTTTTTACTGTGAAAGAAATATACAGTCACTTCAGGGCAGAGAGGACAATGGTATGAAGGTCAGTTTAAGTTTCGAAAGGTTACTCTGGATTACTGTATTTAAACTACACATGGATGGAGTTGGAGGTAGGTAAAGAGTAGATGTTCAGGTGTTAAAGGCTAGACTAGTGGAAGAAATAAGATGTAGTCAGAAATTGGATCTACTTTGAAGGCATTCCAACAGGATTTGTTGATAGATTGGATACGTGGTGTGAGAGAAAAAGATCCGTCAGTAGATTCTGAGGTTTCTGAGAGAACAGTGGCAAAAGTATGTTAAGGGGGAGCAAGTAAACTGCGTCAGATACTGGAGGTTAAGACTAGAAGTTAGGATGAGAACAGCCAACTGATCATAGTCATATGTTGCTTAATATTAATACTCATTCTTATAAACTTTTCTATTAAAAAATCATACTTTAAACATACTAATTTTAGAGACTATTTTATCATGCCAAAAAACACATCTAAAAAAATATTTTAATGATATATTATTAAATATATTATAGAATTGTATAAATTTATAAATACAAATTTATAAATATATCTATAAATATATAAATTTATAAATATTATATAGAAAATATTTTAATAATATATTTCTGCACAAACATAAAACTTATTTTAAGAATCATCCCCTCCAAAATCCAGACTTTAATAAAGACCATTTATTTTGGACCATAAGTAATAGCATCAATAATCAATAATTTCTACATTAAGTAGAAAATATATATGACATAGTTATTGCTGACAATATCCCTGCTTGCATATGGTAACTTATAATATTTTATATTAATAAAATATATGCTATACTAGAATTTTAAATTGTTTTATGATTACGATACAGTATTTATCTTTGTCTTCAGAATAATACAAACAAAAAAAAACTCCACCCAAAAAAATGCAAAATTATAATCAAGAAAAATATCATTTCTATTAAAATATTCTTTTTATTAAAATTTCAATAAAGAGCACCTAGAGAATAAAGCAATATAATTAGAGTGGTGCCACTAAATCAATAATACTACAACATCAAAAGTAATAGAGGAAATTTTAACTTAAAACTTACCAGTAGAAAGGCTTATTTGGGGAATTGTAGCATACAAATTTAAAATAAGATTTAAAAACGTCAAAAGACAAAGAGTAATTATGAAAAATGTAGCTATATTTGAATGCATACAATATCCTGCAGGTGTGAAATTCAGACTACACTGTAATCACTAAAATAACATTTCTTTTTTGAAGGGAATAAGAAAAAGGTATTGAATCTGATGAAAACGTCTGTTAATATACAGAGAATAGTATAAAACTTTAAGGTACCATTACACACCCACCTCTATTCAAAGTGTAGTTTCAATATGTTCAGCACACTAAACATTAGTACTATAGTTTGTTCTTCTCATCCACAGTACAAAACACTCCAAGGTTTACTTTGAAACTATTCTTAGATGCTGAGGGACCAGTTAACATCCATGAAATTTTACTAACCTTTCTTCCTTAGCCATACAAAGCATAGTGATTTTAGAAGAATGAACAGACGACATTTTAATCAACAAGTGGTGCATATTCTCCTTGTGAACTAAAACATTTTTTATAAAGTATTTTATGCTTCTTGTATTTATCTTAAATTTTGAAGTTCTTACATTAATACTGTGTCTAGCCGAACCTGTCCTCGTTTTTTTTTTCTTTTTTTTCCCCTAATCAAAACTCTGTTATACTTTTTAAATGGCCTTTGTACCTTCTATTGTTATACATTTTAACTGGCCTTTGTACTTCTATTGAAAGTAAGTGTTACTTCAGTTCAGTGACTCAGTCATGTCTGATTCTTTGTGACCCCTTGGACTGCAGCATGCCAGGCTTTGCTGTCCATAAAGAACTCCGGAACTTGCTCAAACATACTTCCATGGAGTCGTTGATGGCATCCAACCACCTCATCTTCTGTCATCCCCTTCTGCGTCTGCCTTCAGTCTTTCCCAGCATCAGGGTATTCTCCAGTGAGTCAGTTCTTCACATTAGGTGGCCAAAGTATTGGGGCTTCAGCTTCAGCATCAGTCCTTTCAATAAATATTCAGGATTGATTTCCTTTAGAATTGACTGGTTTGATCACCTTTCAGTCCAAGGGACTCTCAGAGTCTTTTCCACACCATAGTTCAAAAGTATCAATTCTTCAACACTCACTTTTATTTATGGTCCAACTCTCACATCAATAAACGACTACTAGAAAAACCTTAGCCTTGACTAGATGGACCTTTGTTGACAAAGTAATGTCTCTGCTTTTTAATATGCTATTTAGGTTTGTCATAATGTTTATTCCAAGAAGCAACCGTCTGTTAATTTCATGACTGCAGTCACCATCTACACTGATTTTGAAGCCCAAGAAAATAAAGTCTGTCACTGTTTCCATTGTTTCCCTATCTATTTGCAGTGAAGTGATGGGACCATATGCCATGATCTTAGTTGTATGAATGCTTTGTTGTTCAGCCAGCTTTTCAATCTCCTTTCCCACCAAGAAGCCCTTTAATTTCTCTTCACTTCCTGCCATAAGGGTGATGTCATCTGCATATCTGAGGTTATTGATATTTCTCCCAGGGATCTTGATTCCAGCTTGTGCTTCATCCAGCCAGGCATTTCGCATTATGTACTCTGCATATAAGTTAAATATGCAGGTTGTAAATATACAGCCTTGGAACCAGTCTGTTGTTTTATGTCAGGCTCTAACTGTTGCTTCTTGACCTGTACAGATTTCTCAGGAGGCAGGTAAGGTGGTCTGGTATTTCTATCTCTTAAGAATTTTCCATGGTTTGTTGTGATCCACACAGTCAAAGGCTTTAGCATAGTCAATGAAGCAGAAGTAGATTCCTTCTGGAATTCTCTTGCTTTTTCTATGATCAAACAGATGTTGGCAATTTGATCTCTGGGTCCTCTGCTTTTCTAAATCCAGCTTGAACATCTGGAAGTTCTCAGTTCATGTACTGTTGAAACCTAACTTGGAGAATTTTGAGCATTTAAAAATGTTGGTAGCTCAGTCACATCTGACTCTTTACAGCTCTATGGACTAAAGCCCGCCAGGCTTCTCTGTCCATGGAATTCTACAGGCAAGAATTCTGGATTGGGTAGCCATTGCTTTCTCCAGAGTATCTACCCAACACAGGGATCAAATCTGGGTCTTCTGCCTTTAGTCTATATCACATTATCCCATGCAAAAAAAGGTTTTTAATTGATACTGATATCTTATTTAGTTGCTAAGTCTTGTCTGACTTTTTGTGACCCCCCATGGACTGCAGCACACTAGGCTTCCCAGTCCATCACCATCTCCCAGAGTTTGCTCAAAGTCCTGTGTATTGAATCAATAATTCCATCAAACCATCTCATTCTCTGTTGCCCCATTCTCCTCTTGCTGTCAATATTTTCTTGCATCATGGTTTTTTCCAATGAGTCAGCCCTTTGCATTAGGTGGCCAAAGTATTGGAACTTCAGCTTCAGCATCAGTCCTTCCAATGAATAATTCAGGGTTGATTTTATTTAGTATTGACTAGTTTGATCTCCTTGCTGTCCAAGGGACTCTCAAGAGTCTTCTCCAGCACCACAGCTTGAAAGCATCATTTTGGAGGTGCTCCTAAGATGGTAGAGGAATAGGATAAGAAGACCACTTTCTCCCCCACAAATTCATCAAAAGAACATTTGAACGCTGAGTAAATTCCACAAAACAACTTCTGAATGCTGGCAGAGGACATCAGGCACCCAGAAAAGCAGCCCATTGTCTTCCAAAGGAGGTAGGAAAAAATATAAAAGACAAAAAGAGAGACAAAAGAGGTAGGGACAGAGCTCCATCCCAGGAAGGGAGTCTTAAAAAAAAAAAAGAAGTTTCCAAACACTAGGAAACATTCTCACTGCCGAGTCTGTGACGAGCCTTGGAAACACAGAGGGCAACATAATCAGGAGGAAAAATAAATAAATAATTAAAACCCACAGATTATGTGCCCAATGGTAACTCCCCCAGCAGAGAAGCAGTGCAGACACCTGCATCCACCACTAGCAAGCAGGGGCTGGGCAAGCAGGCAGGGGCTGCATTGCCTAGAGTAAGGACTAGGCCTGAATGCCCCGAGGGCAATTGGAGGGAACTAACTTGGGCTAACAAGCCAGACTGTGGGATAGCTACCACACGAAAAGCCCTAACCTAAGACCCACTGCCAGGCCCACACACAGAACAAAGGACTGAGCAGAGCTAGCTGGCTGCAGACCGGCTTATCCCCCTCTGGTGACAGGCATGCGAGGGCAGCCAGAGCTGGAAGGGGGCAATTACAGACCCAGAGAGGCATTATCTATCAAACTGCAAGCAGGCTTCTTTGCTAACCAAGACTTCTTGGGATTCTGGACGGTCAACATCCGCCTGAGAAGGTGCACCGGTTGTACATCCAGAAAATCAAGCAGCAGGGACGGGAGAGGAGATAAGTCACAGTGACCGCACTCACCAAACACCTGGTCACCTGAGCTGCTCGGATCTGGGAAGGGCACAAAACGCATGCCCAACCGAGTCTGCGCCTCTGAGGACTACCTGAGTACCTGAACCTGAGCGGCTTAGACTTGGGAAGTGTGTACAACCTAGGGCCAGCCCCAGACAGTTCCCTGCAGAGCAACCTAGAGCCTAAGCAGTGTAGACAGGGAAAGCACACACGCCATGACTGGGGGCAAACCCAGAGTGGCCGAGACACTGTGAACACATGCCAGGGTTATTTGTTTGCAGTGTTCCTCCCTACCCACAGCAAGACTGAACAAGTGAGCCTAAAAAAGTGTCCACCACCGCCCCCTTGTGTCAGGGTGGAAATTAGACACTGAAGAGACCAGCAAACAGAAGAAGCTAAACAGAGGGAACTGCCTTGGAAGTGACAGGTGCAATAGCTTAAAACCCTGTAGTTAGTACCGATTACATAGGAAGGGGCCTATAGATCTTGAGAAATATAAGCCAGACCAAGGAACTATCCAAAAATGAACTGACCCCACACTGCCCACAACAGCACCAGAGAAAGTCCTAAATATATTTTTACTATTTTTACTATCATTATTTTTTTTTTATTTTTAAGTACTCTATTACTCCTTTAATTTTCATTTTTATAACCTACTATTACCTTGCAAGAAAAAAAGAGAGAGAGAGAGACCCTATTTTTTTAAAGCAAACTTCATATATATATTTTATAATTTTTGTGACTTTTTTTGGTTAATATTGTATTTTTGAAAATCCAACTTCTACTCTAGACTTCTAATATTTGCTTTTTGGTATTTGTTATCAATTATGTACCTTTAAGAACCCAATCTTCAGTACCCAGTTTTACTTGGGAGCGAGATTACTGGCTTGACTACTCTCTCCCCCTTTGGACTCTCCTTTTTCTCCACCAGGTCGCCTCTATCTCCTCCCTCCCCCTTCTCTTCTATACCCAACTCTATGAATCTCTTTGTGTGTTCTGGATGGTAGAGAACACTTAAGGAACTGATTACTGGCTGGATCTGTCTCTCTCCTTTTGATTCCCCCCTTTATCCTCCTGGCTACCTCTGTCTCCTTCCTTCCTCTTCTCTTCTCTGTATAACTCCGTGACGATCTCTGAGTGGTCTAGACTGTGGAGTGCACATCAGGAAGTGATTACTGGCTAGCTTGCTCTCTCCCCTTTTGATTCCCCTTCATCTCATCCTGGTCACCTCTATCTCCATCCTCCCTCTTCTTTTCTCCATGTAACTCTGTGAAACTCTCTTGGTGTCACTCACTGTCAAGAAACTTTCATGTTTAACCTAGATGTTTTATCAACCGTGCTGTATAGATGGAGAAGTCTTGAGGCTACCATAAAAATAAGACTGGAAACCAGAAGCAGGAGGCTTAAGTCCAAATCCTGAGAACACCAGACAACTCTTGACTCCAGGGAACATTAATTGACAGGAGCTCATTAAATGCCTTCATACCTATTCTGAAACCAAGCACCACCCAAGGGCCAATAAGTTCCAGAGCAAGATATACCATGCAAATTCTCCAGCAACACAGGAACACAGCCCTGAGCTTCAATATACAGGTTGCCCAAAAACACTCCAAACCCATTTACATCTCATAACTCATTACTGCACACTTCATTGCACTCCAGAAAGAAGAATGCAGCTTTACCCACCAGAACACAGACACAAGCTTCCCTAACCAGGAAACCTTGACAAACCCATACAACCCCACCTACAGCGAGGAAATGCCACAATAAAGAGAACTCCACAAACTGCCAGAATACAGAAAGGCCACCCCAAACACAGTAATATAAACAAGATGAAGAGACAGAGGAATACCCAGAAGGTAAAGGAACAGGATAAATGCCCACCAAATGAAACAAAAGAGGAAAAGATAGGGAATCTACATGATAAAGAATTCAGAATAATGATAGTGAAAATAATCCAAAATCTTGAAATCAAAATGGAATCACAGATAAATAGCCTGGAGATAAGGATTGAGAAGATGCAAGAAAGGTTTAACAAGGACCTAGAAGAAATTAAAAAAAAAATAGTTAATGTATAATGAATAACGCAATAAATGAGATCAAAAACACTCTGGAGGGAACAAATAGTAGAATAATGAAGGCAGAAGATACGACTAGTGAGGTAGAAGATAGAATGGTAGAAATAAATGAGTCAGAGAAGAAAAAAGAAAAACGAATTGAAAGAAATGAGGACAATCTCAGAGACCTCTGGGACAATGTTAAATTCCCTAACATTGGAATCATAGGAGTCCTAGAAGAAGAAGACAAAAAGAAAGACCATGAGAAAATACTTGAGGAGATAATAGCTGAAAACTTCCCTAAAATTGGGAAAGAAATAATCACCAAAGTCCAAGAAACCCAGAGAGTCCCAAACAGGATAAACCCAAGGTGAAACACCCCAAGACACATATTCATCAAATTAACAAAGAACAAATATTAAAGCACCTAGGGAAAAACAACAAATAACACACAAGGGGATTCCCATCAGGATAACAGCTGATCTTTCAATAGAAACTCTTCAGGCCAGGAGGGAATGGCAGGACATACTTAATGTGATGAAAGAAAATAACCTACGGCCCAGATTACTGTACCCAGCAAGGATCTCATTCAAACATGAAGGAGAAACAAAAAGCTTTACAGATAAGGAAAAGCTGAGAGAATTCAGAACCACCAAACCGGCTCTACAACAAATGCTAAAGGATATTCTCTAGACAGGAAACACAAAAAGGGTGTATAAACTCGAACCCAAAACAATAAAGTAAATGGCAATGGGATCATACTTATCAATAATTACCTTAAACATAAATGAGTTGAATGCCCCAACCAAAAGACAAAGACTGGCTGAATAGATACAAAAATAAGACCCCTATATATGTTGTCTACAAGAGACCCACCTCAAAACAGGGGACATACAGACTGAAAGTGAAGGGCTGGAAAAAGATATTCCATGCAAATAGAAATAAAAGAAAGCAGGAGTAGCAATACTCATATCAGATAAAATAGACTTTAAAACAAAGGCTGTGAAAAGAGACAATGAAGGACACTACATAATGATCAAAGGATCAATCCAAGAAGAAGATATAACAATTATAAATATATATGCACCCAATATAGGAGCATCACAATATGTAAGACAAATGCTAACAAGTATGAAAAGGGAAATTAACGATAACACAATAATAGTGGGAGACTTTAATACCCCACTCACACTTATGGATAGATCAACTAAACAGAAAATTAACAAGGAAACACAAACTTTTAAGTGATACAATAGACCAGTTAGACCTAATTGATATCTCTAGGACATTTCCTTTTGTTTGTTGTTTTTCATTCTTTTTCAAAAAAGGTGAACACTACCCCCTTCTAATATTAAATTCTATTAAGCTTGCTCCCTGTTCCTATCATGTGTGATATCTATGAACTTGCACTCCAGCTTTTGCCCTCTTTACCACAACTAGTCTATTAAATATATCTCTCTTAAGATAAACCAAACATTTATATATGACCTTAATTGATAATTAAACATAATGGTAAATATGATTAAGATCATAATATAATTGAAAATGGAGACTACTGGATAGCTAAATTTTAAACAGTTGGTAGAATATAAAATAGGAAAGTTATTTCCTTTGAGTAGGGCTAGAGATAATGTGGAGAAGTTTAAGAAATTTGGAGGATTTAGCCACATTATACTACTAAACACCATAGCATAAAATATTTATGTATTCATTAGATCAGTAAGGAGAGGTAGATGTTACTCCAATAACAAATCGACCCCAAATTTCAGTAGCTTAAAACAACGAGTTTTCTTATCCATGCTGAAGATGAATTACAGGGTGGGTGGAGTTTCTAGCTTATGTGGTCCTCATTCTGGTTTTAGTGAGTTTGGTCTGCTGTAACAAAAACACCATCGACTGGGTGGCTTAAACAACAAACATTTGCTTATCCCAGTTCTTGAGACTGAGAAGTCTGTGATCAAGATTTTGATAGATTCAATGCCCAGTGAGAACGAGAATTCTAGTTTAAAGACCAGTGTCTTATTGCTGTGTCCTAACATGGCATGGGAGCTCTCTGGGGTCTCTTTTATAAGGCTGCTAATATCATTCATGGGCAGAAATGGTATGGACCTAACAGAAACAGAAGAAATTAAGAAGAGGTGGCAAGAATACACAGAAGAACTGTACAAAAATGATTTTCACGACCCAGATAATCAAGATGGTGTGATCACTCACCTAGAGCCAGACATCCTGGACTGGGAAGTCAAGTGGGCCTTAGAAAGCATCACTATGAACAAAGCTAGTGCAGGTGATAGAATTCGAGTTGAGCTATTTCAAGTCCTGAAAGATGATGCTGTCAAAGTGCGGCACTCAATATGCCAGCAAATTTGGAAAACTCAGCAGTGGCCACAGGACTGGAAAAGGTCAGTTTTCATTCCAATCCCAAAGAAAGGCAATGTCAAAGAATGCTCAAACTACCACACAATTACACTCATCTCACACGTTAGTAAAATAATGTTTAAAATTTTCCAGCCAGGCTTCAGCAATACTTGAACCGTGAACTTCCAGATGTTCAAGCTGGTTTTAGAAATGACAGAGGAACCAGAGATCAAATTGCCAACATCTGCTGGATCATCAAAAAAGCAAGAGAGTTCCAGAAAAACATCTATTTCTGCTTTGTTGACTATGCCAAAGCCTTTGACTATATGGATCAAAAAAAACTGGAAAATTTGAAAGAGATGGGACTACCAGACCACCTAACCTGCCTCTTGAGAAACCTGTAAGCAGATCAGGAAGCAAGAGTTAGAAATGGACATAGAGCAACAGGCTGGTTCAAATAGGAAAAGGAGTATTTTCACCCTGCTTATTTAACTTATATGCAGTGTACATTATGAGAAATGCTGGGCTGGAAGAAACACAAGCTGGAATCAAGATTGCTGGGAGAAATATCAATAACCTCATATATGAAGATGACACCACCCTTAAAGCAGAAAGTTAAGAGAAACTAAAGAGCCTCTTGATGAAAGTGAAAGAGGAGAGTGAAAAATTTGGCTTAAAGCTCAACATTCAGAAAACGAAGATCATGGCATCTAGTCGCACCACTTCATGGGAAATGGGGAAACAGTGGAAACAGTGTCAGACTTTATTTTTTGGGGCCCCAAAATCACTGCAGATGGTGATTACAGCCATGAAATTAAAGGACGCTTACTCCTTGGAAGGAAAGTTATGACCAACCTATATAGCATATTCAAAAGCAGAGACATTACTTTGCCAACAAAGGTCCATCTAATCAAGGCTATGGTTTTTCCAGTGGTCATGTATGGATGTGTGAGTTGGAGTATGGAGAAACCTGAACTGTGGTGTTGGAGAAGACTCTTGAGAGTCCTTTGACTCTTGAGAGTCCCTTGGTCTGAAAGGAGATCCAACCAGTCCATCCTAAAGGAAATCAGTCCTGGATGTTCAATGGAAGGACTGATGCTGAAGCTGAAACTCCAGTACTTTGGCCACCTCATGCGAAGAGTTGACTCATTGGAAAAGACCCTGATGCTCGGAGAGAGTGGGGGCAGGAGGAGAAGGGGACGACAGAGGATGAGATGCCTGGATGGCATCACCGACTTGATGGACATGAGTTTGGGTAAACTCTGGGAGTTGGTGATGGACAGGGAGGCCTAGTGTGCTGCTATTCATGGTGTTGCAAAGAGTCGGACACAATTGAGTGGCTGAACTGAACTGAACTGAGGACATTTCACCCAAAAACAATGAATATCACCTTTTTCTTAAGCACACACTTAACCTTCTCCAGGAAGATCACATCCTGGGCCCTAAATCTAGCTTTGGTAAATTCAAAAACACTGAAATCATTCCAAGCATCTTTTCTGACCACAATGCAGTAAGATTAGACGTCAATTACAGGAGAAAAACTATTAAAAATTCCAACATATGGAGGCTAAACAACACGCTGCTGAATAACCAACAAATCACAGAAGAAATCAAAAAAGAAATCAAAATATGCATAGAAACAAATGAAAATGAAAACACAACAACCCAAAACCTGTGGGACACTGTAAAAGCAGTGCTAAGGGGAATGTTCATAGCAGTACAGGCATACCTCAAGTAACACGAAAAAAAGTCATGTAAATAACCTAACTCTACACCTAAAGCAACTAGAAAAGGAAGAAGTGAAGAACACAAGGGTTAGTAGAAGGAAAGAAATCTTAAAAATTAGGGCAGAAATAAATGCAAAAGAAACAAATGAGACCATATCAGAAATCAACAAAGCCTAAAGCTGGTTCTTTGAGAGGATAAAAAATTGACAAACCATTAAACAGACTCATCAAGAAACAAAGGGATAAAAATCAAATCAATAAAATTAGAAATGAAAATGGAGAGATCACAACAGACAACACAGAAATACAAAGGATCATAAGAGACTACTGTCAGCAATTATATGCCTATAAAATGGACAACTTGGAAGAAATGGACAAATTCTTAGAAAAGTACTACTTTCCAAAACCAAACTATGAAGAAATAGAAAATCTTAACAGACCCATCACAAGCATGGAAATTGAAACTGTAATCAGAAATCTTCCAGCAAACAAAAACCCAGGTCCAGACAGCTTCACAGCTGAATTCTACCAAAAATTTAGAGAAGAGCTAACACCCATCTTACTCAAACTCTTCCAGAAAATTGCAGGGGAAGGTAAACTTCCAAACACATCTATGAGGTCACCATCACCCTAATACCAAAACCTGACAAAGATGCCACAAAAAAAGAAAACTACAGGCAAACATCACTGATGAACATAGATGCAAAAATCCTTAACAAAATTCTAGCAGAATCCAACAACGCATTAAAAAGATCATACACCATGACCAAGTGGGCTTTATCCCAGGGATGAAAATATTCTTCAATATCCACAAATTAATCAATGCAATACACCACATTAACAAATTGAAAAATAAAAACCATATGATTATCTCAATAGATGCAGAGAAAGCCTTTGACAAAATTCAACATCCATTTATGATAAAAACTCTCCAGAAAGCAGGAATAGAAGTAAAATACTTCAACATAATAAAAGCTATATATGACAAACCAACAGCAAACATTATCCTCAATGGTGAAAAATTAAAAGCATTTCCCCTAAAAAAAGGAACAAGACAAGGGTGCCCACTTTCACCACTACTATTCAACATAGTTTTGGAAGTTATGGCCACAGCATCAGAGCAGAAAAAGAAATAAAAGGAATCCAAATTGAAAAAGAAGTAAAACTCTCACTGTTTGCAGATGACATGATCCTCTACATAGAAAACCCTAAGGACTCTGCCAGAAAATTACTAAAACTAATCAATGAATATAGTAAAGTTTCAGGATATAAAATCAACACGCAGAAATCCCTTGCATTCCTATACACTAATAATGAGAAAATAGAAAGAGAAATTAAGGAAATAATTCCATTCACCATTGCAATGAAATGAATAAAATACTTAGGATTATATCTACCTAAAGAAACAAACGACTTGTATACAGAAAACTATAAAACACTTTTGAAAGAAATCAAAGAGGACACTAATAGATGGAGAAATATACTATGTTCATAGATCGGAAGAATCAATATAGTGAAAGTTAGTATACTACCCAAAGCAATCTATAGATTCAATGCAATCCTTATCAAGCTACCAACGGTATTTTTCACAGAGCTACAACAAATAATTTCACAATTTGTATGGAAATACAAAAATCCTCGAATAGCCAAAGCAATATTGAGAAAGAAGAGTGGAACTGGAGGAATCAACCTGTTGACTTCAGGCTCTACTACAAAGCCACAGTCATCAAGACAGTACGGTACTGGCACAAAGACAGAAATGTAAATCAATGGAAATGGAAAGCCCAGAGATAAATCCACACACCTATGGACACCTTATCTTTGACAAAGGAGGCAAGAATATACAGTGGAGAAAAGACAATCTTTTTAACAATGGTGCTGGGAAAACTGGTCAACCACTTGTAAAAAAATGAAACTAGAACACTTTCTAACACCATACACAAAGATAAACTCAAGATGAATTAAGGATATAAATGTAAGACCAGAAACTATAACACTCCTAGAAGAGAACATAGGCAAAACACTCTCTGACATAAATCATAGCAGGATCCTCTATGACCCACCTCCCAGAATATTGGAAATAAATGCAAAAATAAACAAATGGGACCTAATTAAAAGCTTCTGCACAACAAAGGAAACTATAAGCAAGGTGAAAAGACAGCCTTCAGAATGGGAGAAAATAATAGCAAATGAAGCAACTGACCAACAACTAATCTCAAAAATATACAAGCAACTCCTACAGCTCAATTCCTGAAAAAATAAAAGACTGAATCAAAAAATGGGCCAAAGACCTAAACAGACATTTTTCCAAAGAAGACATACAGATGGCTAACAAACACATGAAAAGATGCTCAACATCACTCATTATCAGAGAAATGCAAATCAAAACCACTATGAGGTACCATTTCACGCCAGTCAGAAGGGCTGCTATCCAAAAGTCTACAAGCAATAAATGCTGGAGACGGTGTGGAGAAAAGGGAACCCTCTTATACTGTTGGTGGGAATGCAAACTAGTACAGCCACTATAGGGAACAGTGTGGAGATTCCTTAAAAAACTGGAAATAGAACTTCCTTATGACCCAGCAATCCCACTGCTGGGCATATACACCGAGGAAACCAGAATTGAGAGACACGTGTACCCCAGTGTTCATCGCAGCACTGTTTATAATAGCCAGGACATGGAAGCAACCTAGATGTCCATCAGCAGATGAATGGATAAGAAAGCAGTGGTACATATACAGAATGGAGTATTAGTCAGCCATTAAAAAAGAATATATTTGAATCAGTTCTAATGAGGTGGGTGAAACTGGAGCCTATTATAGAGAGTGAAGTAAGCCAGAAAGAAAAACACCAATACAGTATAGAAAGTGAAAGTGGAGCCGCTCAGTCATGTCCAACTCTTTGCGACCCCATGGACTGTAGCCTACCAGGCTTCTCCATCCTTGGGATTTTCCAGGCAAGAGTATTGGAGTGGGTTGCCATTGCCCTCTCCAGTATACTGTATACCAATACAGTATACTAATGCATATATATGGAATTTAGAAAGATGTTAACGATAACCCTGTATGAGAGACAGCAAATGAGACACATGTATAGAACAGTCTTTTAGACTCTGTTGGAGAGGGCGAGGGTGGGATGATTTGGGAGAATGGCATTGAAACATGTATAATATCATATGTGAAATGAATCGCCAGTCCAGATTTGATGCATGATACAGGATGCTCGGGGCTGGTACACTGGGATGACCCAGAGGGATGGTATGGGGAGGGAGGTAGGAGTGGGGTTCAGGATGGGGAACACATGTACACCCGTGGCAGATTCATGTTGAAGTATGGCAAAACCAATACAATACTGTAAAGTAAAAAAACAAATAAATAAATAAACTGAGGCCAGGGTCGGGGTGGGGGGTGGCGGGAAAGCATCATTTCTTCAGTGCTAAACCTGGTGACTCAGACAGTAAAGAATATGCTTGACTTGCAGAAGCCCCAGGTTCAATCCCTTGGTGAGGAAGATCATTTGCATATCCGAGGTTGTTAATATTTCCCCTGACAATCCTGATTCCAGCCTTGATTTATCCAGCCCAGCATTTTGCATGATGTTTTCTGCATGGATGTTAAATAAACAGGGTAATAATATATAGTCATACCAGGATGTTACTGGTGATAGAAGCAAGGTCAAATGCTATAAAGAGCAATATTACATAGGAACGTGGAATGTTAGGTCCATGAATTAAGGCAAATTGGAAGTGGTCAAACAGGAGATAGCAAGAGTTAACGCTGAAATTCTGGGAATCAGCGAACTAAAATGGCCCGGAATGGGTGAATTAAACTCAGATAACCATTATATTAACTACTGTGGGCAGGAATCCCTTAGAAGAAATGGAGTAGCCATCATAGTCAACAGAAGATTCCGAAATGCAATACTTGGATGCAATCTCAAAAATGACAGAATGATCTCTGTTCGTTTCCAAGGCAAACCGTTCAATATCATGGTAATCCAAGTCTAAGCCCTGACCGGTAATGCTGAAGAAGCTGAAGTTGAATATTCTATGAAGACCTACAAGAACTTTTAGAACTAACACCCCAAAAAGATGTCCTTTTCATTATACGGGACTGGAGTGAAAAAGTAGGAAGTCAAGAAACACCTGGAGTAACAGGCAAATTTGGCCTTGGAGTACAGAAGGAAGCAGGGCAAAGACTAATAAAGTTTTGCCAAGAGAAGGCACTGGTAATAGCAAATACTCTCTTCCAACAACACAAGAGAAGACTCTACACACGGACATCACTAGATGGCCAACATCGAAATCAGACTGATTATATTCTTTGCATCCAAAGATGGAGAAGCTCTATACAGTCAGGAAAAAAAAAAGACTGGGAGCTGACTGTGGCTCAGATCATGAACTCCTTATTGCCAAATTCAGACTTAAATTGAAGAAAGTGGGGAAAACCACTAGACACTTCAGGTATGACCTAAATCAAATCCCTATGATTATACAGTGGAAGTAAGAAATAGAGTAAGGAACTAGATCTGATAGACAGAGTGCCTGATGAACTATGGACTGAGGTTTGTGACATTGTACAGGAGACAGGGAACAAGACAATCCCCAAGAGAAAGAAATGCAAAAAGGCAAAATGGCTGTCTGAGGAGGCCTTACAAATAGCTGTGAAAAGAAGAGAAGTGAAAAGCAAAGGAGAAAGGAAAGATATACCCATTTTAATGCAGAGTTCCAAAGAATAGCAAGGAGAAATAAGAAAGCCTTCCTCAGGGATCAGGGCAAAGAAATAGAGGAAACCAATAGAATGGGAAAGACTAGAGATCTCTTCAAGAAAATTAGAGATACCAAGGGAACATTTCATGCAAAGATGGGCTCAATAAGGACAGAAATGGTATGGACCTAACAGAAGTAGAAGGTATTAAGAAAAGGTGGCAAGAATACACAGAAGAACTGTACAAATAAAGATCTCATGACCCAAATATTCATGATGGTGTGATCACTCACCTAGAACCAGACATCTGGAATGTGAAGTCAAGTGGCCCTTAGGAAGCATCACTCTGAACAAAACTGGTGGAGGTGATGGAATGACAGTTGAGCTATTTCAAATCCTAGAAGACGATACTGTGAAAGTGTTGCATGCAATATGTCAGCGAATTTGGAAATCTCAGCAATGGCCACAGGACTGGAAAAGGTCAGTTTTCATTTCAATCCCAAAGAAAGGCAATGCCAAAGAATCCTCAAACTACTACACAATTGCACTCACCTCACACGCTAGTAAAGTAATGCTCAAAATTCTCCAAGCCAGGCTTCAGCAATATGTGAACCATGAACTTCCAGAGGTTCAAGCTGGTTTTAGAAAAGGCAGAGGAACCAGAGACCAAATTGCCAACATCTGCTGGATCATGGAAAAAGCAAGAGAGTTCCAGAAAAACATCTATTTCTGCTTTATTGACTATGCCAAAGCCTTTGACTGTGTGGATCACAATAAACTGTGGGGAATTCTTCAAGAGATGGGAATACCAGACCACCTGACCTGCCTCTTGAGAAAGCTGTATGCAGGTCAGGAAGCAGCAGTTAGAATTGGACATGGAACAACAGACTGGCTCAAATAGGAAAAGGAGTACGTCAAGGCTGTATATTGTCACCCTGCTTATTTAACTTATATGCAGAGTACATTATGAGAAATGCTGGGCTGGATGAAGCACAAGCTGGAATCAAGATTTCTGGGAGAAATATCAATAACCTCAGATGTGCAGATTACACCACCCTTATGGCAGAAAGTAAAGAAGAACTAAAGAGACTCTTGATAAAAGTGAAAGAAGAGCATGAAAAGGTTGGCTTAAAGGTCAACATTCATAAAACTAAGATCATGGCATCGGTCCCATCACTTCATGGCAAATAGATGGGGAAACAGTGGCTGACTTTATTTTTCTAGGCTCCAAAATCACAGCAGATGGTGATTGCAGCCATGAAATTAAAAGATGCTTACTCCTTGGAAGGAAATTTATGACCAACATAGACAGCATATTAAAAAATAGAGACATTACTTTGTCAACAAAGGTCCATCTAGTCAAGGCTATGGTTTTTCTAGTAGTCATGTACTGATGTGAGAGTTGGACTATAAAGAAAGCCGAGTGCAGAAGAATTGATGCTTTTGATCTCTGATGTTGGAGAAGACTCTTGAGAGTCCCTTTGACTGCAATGAGATCCAACTAGTCCATCCTAAAGGAAATCAGTGCTGAATATTCATTGGAAGTACTGATGTTGAAGTTGAAACTCCAATATTTTAGCCACCTGATGTGAAGACCTGACTCATTTCAAAAGACCTGATGCTGAGAAAGATTGAAGGTGGAAGGAGAAGGGGACAACAGAGGATGAGATGGTTGGATGGCATCACTGACTCAATGGACATGAGTTTGGGTAAACTCCTGGAGTTGGTGTTGGACAGGGAGGCCTGGCATGCTGTGATTTTGGGGTTGCAGGGAGTCGGACACGGCTGAGCAACTGAACTGAACTGAATTTAGCCTTGACCTACTCCTTTTCCAGTTCTCAATCAGTCCGTTGTTCTATATCTGGTTCTAACTGTTGCTTCTTGTTCTGCATACAGGTTTCTCAGGAGATAGGTAAGACAGGGAGGCCTGGCGTGCTGCGAGTCATGGGGTCGCAAAGAGTCGGACACAACTGAGTGACTGATCTGATCTGATATCTTAGAGTAAGCTTATTTCATGAGTATTTAAAATATATATATGACCATGTGTAAAATAGATAGCTTGTGGGAAGTTGCTATATAACACAGGGAGCTCAGCCTGGTGCTGTGTGACAACCTAGAGGAATGAGATGGATGTCGTGGGAGGGATGCTCAGGGGGAAGGGGACCTGGGTTTGATCCCTTGGTCAGTAAGATACCCTGGAGATGGAAATGGCTACCCACTCCAGTATTCTTGCCTAGAGAATCCCATGGACAGAGGAACCTGGCAGGCTATAGTCAATGGGGTCACAAGAGTTGGACACAACTTAGCAACTAAACCACCACCACCATATGTAAAGTCATCCCTTGGGTTGTTGTAAAAGGATGTTTGCTCTGACCAGTGCATTCTCTTAGTAGCATTAAGTTAGCCTTTGCACTGCTTCATTTTGTGCTTCAAGGCCAAATTTGCCTATTATATCCAGATATTTCTTGACTACCTACTTTTGCCTTCCAATCCCCAGTGATGAACAGAACATCTTTTTTTGGTGTTAGTTCTAGGAGGTCTCCTAAGTCTTCACAAAACTGATCATCTTCAGCTTCTTTGGCATCAGTGGTAGCAGCCTATATTTGAATTACTGTGATATTCAACTACTGATTGGCTTGCCTTGGAAGTGAACCGAGATCATTTTGTCATTTTTTAGGTTGCGCCCAAATACTGCGTTTGGACTCTTCTGTAGATTATGAAGGGTAGGTACTCCATTTCTTCTATGGGATTCTTGCCCATAGTAGTAGATATAATGGTCACCTAAATTAAATTCACCTGTCCATTTTAGTTCACTGATTCCTAAGATGTTGATGTTTATTGTTGACCATCTCCTGCTTTACCACATCCAATTTACCTTGATTCATGGACCTAACATTCCAGGTTCCTATGCAATACTGTAGATGCTGAAGAAATCAAGAAGCAATGGAAAAAATACATGGAAGAACTGTATGAAACATATCTTAATGAACCAGATAACTACGTCAGTGTAGTCAGTCATCCAGAGCCAGACATTCTGAAGTGTGAAGTCAAAAGTGGGCCTTAGGAATCACTGCTGTTAATAAAGCTAATGTATGAGACAAAATTCCAATAGAGTTATTTAAAACCTTAAGGATGTTGCTATCAAAGTGTTATACTCAATATGTCAGCAAATTTCTAAGACCCAGCAGTGGCCACAGGACTGGAAAAAAGGTCATTCCTCATCCCAGTTCCCAAGAAGGGTAGTACTAAAGAATGTGCTAACCATCAAACAATTGCACTCATCGCCAGTAAGGTCATGCTTAAAACTTTGAATGCTAGGCTTCAGCACGAGGTGAACCAAGAACTTTCAGATGTCTAAGCTGGATTTAGAAAAGGCAAAGGAACCAGAAATCAAATTGCCAACATTCGCTGGACCATAGAGAAAGCAAGGGAATTCCAGAAAAACATATACCTCTGTTTCATCGACTACATTAAAGCCTTTGACTATGTGGATTATAATAAACTGTGGAAAACTCTTAAAAAGATAGGGATGTAATCAATAGTGAAGAAGTTTCCTGGACTAATAATTTGAGTGGGGCAAATAAGAAACTCACACTGGAAAAAATAATAGGTGACTGATCCCTTCATTGAAATACCTATCTTTCAAAAGATTATGACAAGAAAGATTGAAGAAATAATGACATTTCTTCATTTTAAAGATAACTCGGAAACTCTACTTCCTGCAGACAGAATTTCAAAAGATACTGTCTTTTGGATTATTTTCTAACAAAATTTAAATTGATATATATACCCAAACAGGAGTTATCACTTGATGAGACAATGATAAAGTGGAAAAGACAGGACAGATTCAAAAGCTGTAACCCTGAAAATTTTACAAACCATGGAATTTTGGTCAGTATGGTTAGTATGGGTATATATGATATATATGCAAACTTAAGATTTATGTAAGTGAAGGAAAAAAACTGTAAGAAGCAATACTATCAATCATACAACCTTGTCTTGGTTTGGGCACCATATTTACCAAGACAATTATTACAACAGGGTGTCCACACCTGAAATATTGTTGAAAAATAAAACCAGAGTTTGTGGGAATATAAGAGAGAATCTTGCTCTACCAAACCAATTAGAGGAGAAATATAAATATCTACAGAAGGAAGAGATGACATCCTTAAGGAAGGGAGAAGTGATTCTTCTTGTATGAAATAAGAGGCTAGTCTGCATGGTGACAGCTATTCATGATGCCTGTACAGCATCTTCAGGAAAGAGGACAGGAGGACTGGCCATCAAATAACTAACCCCACTTATAATTTAGAGTATAATAAATACATGAAAGAAGTTGATCAATCTGATCAATATCTGGAAAACTTCAATATCCTCCATAAAACTCAAAAATGGTATAAGAAAGTGGGTTTTTAGTTAAGTAATTGCAGTTTATTCAATGCATTTAAAATTTATTGTAGCCTTAATACACAGTATAAAACGACTTGCAAGCAATTTCTGCTAGCAATTCCTAGAGAATAGGCAATTGATCATTCTGATGAATGCAGTGGTAGTCCCACATCTGGTTCTTGGGATATTTCTAAAAGAGCCCCACCCCCACCCCCCGTCCCCGCAAAGATACGCCTTGTTGACTATCAGGTAAAATAAAAGAACATATTCTAGAGGAAACAATACCCATAGGACTTAAAAAAATGCTACTAGAAAGTGTAGAGTTTGCTCTTCCAGGGGAAAGCATAGTAAAAACATAGTATATTTGATTCTGTTCTCCTGCACAGAGATGCCTGCTATACTGCCTATCACACTCTAATGAAATATTAGGATTTTTTAGTAAGACATACACAAAGTTTCAAATAAATACATGAAATGCAAAAAACGTTGTGGATATTTACTCAAACACAGGTGTTTCATTATTCACTTAAATAGCAAATTGTCAGGCATTAGTTTCTACAAAATTCCCTTGGGTCAATAAAGTCTATTTTGTCTGATATGAGTATTGCTACTTCAGCTTTCTTTGAACTTTCATTTGCATGGAATACCTTTTTCCATCTCCTCACTTTCGGTCTGTGTGTGCCCCTAGATCTGATATGGGTCTCCTGTAGACAACATACACATGGGCCATGCTTTTGTATCCATTCAGCTAATCAATGTCTTTTGGTTGGAGCATTTAATACGTTAACATTTAAGGTAATTATCAACATGTCTGTTCTTACTGCCATTTTCTTAATTGCTTTAGAGGTGTTTTTGTAGGTCGTTTTTCTTCCCTTCCTTTTCTGTTCTCTTCTCTTGTGACCTAATGACTATCTTTAGTGTTGTATTTGGACTGTTTTTTTCTTTGTGTGTGTATGTATCTATTATAGATTATTGGTCTGTGGTTGCCATCACGTTTTGATATAGGATTCTACACACACACACTTGTTTTAATTTGCTTTTTTAATTAATTTTCAATGCATTTCCAACATCCTACATTCTCTGGCAGTTCTCAATGCCTCTTCACCTTATAGGTGTCTTAAATAGTGGCTTTTCAGAGACAGGGAGAAAAACATCCCTGAATAATCTGTAAATAAAATATCTTTCTTAATCCAGATGTAGTCTCAGAAATGTTTCTGTTTTTATTAATACTTTATTTCTGCTTATGAATTGTATGGGTTCCTTATCTATTTTGGGTTATTAATCCATTCTCAGATACACGGTTTGCATTTTTTTTCTCCATCCCATTTATTGCCATTTTGTTTTGTTGATGATTTCCTTTGCTGAACAAAAGCTCTTTAGTTGAATATAATCCCACTTGTTTATAATTGGTTTTGTTCCCTGTGCTTTGGTGTTACATCACAAAAACCATTGCCAATGCCAATATCAAGGGGCTTTTACCCTATGTTTTATTTTAGAAATTTTATAGTTTCGAGTCTTACATTTCTCTTTAACCCATTTAAAGTTAATTACTATGCCATGAAGTTAAAAGGTGCTTGCTCTTTGGAAGAAAAACTATGACAACTCCAGATAGTGTATTAAAAAGCAGAGACACTACTTTGCCAACAAAGGTCCATATGGTCAAAGCTATGGTTTTTCCAGTAGTCAAGTAAAGATGTTGAGAGTTGGATCATAAAGAAGGCTGAGAGCCATATAATTGATGCTTTTGAACTGTGGTGCTGGAGTATACTCTTGAGAGTCCCTTGGGCAGCAAGAGCAAACCAGTCAATACTAAAAGAAATCAACCCTGAATGTTCACTGGAAGGACTGATGCTAAAGCTCCAATAGTCTGACCACCTGATACTAAGAGCCAACCAAGTGTAAAAGACCCTGATGCTGGGAAAGATTGAGGGCAGGAAGAGAAGGGGGAGACGGAGGATGAGACAGTTGGATGGCATCACTAATCCAATGGAGAGGAGTTTGAGTAAACTCTGGGAGATAGTTAAGGACAGGGAAGACTGGCATGCTGCAGTCCATGGGGTCACAGAGTCAAACACGACTTAGTGACTGAACAACAGCTATGTTTGGCAGAGGATATGGTTCTATTTTCATTCTCTTGCATGTGAATGTCCAATTTCAAAATCATTAAGCCATCCCTTTTCTTGCTAAGACTTATTTCAGGAAGAGAGTCAGCATGGAGACCAATTAGAGTCAGTTATAGAGATAATAAGAGAAAAGGTGATGATAGACAAGTGTAGAGATAAGCTTGTGCATATGATACTTTTTTTCCTAAGGTAAATTTTATTCTCTTGGTGAAAGAAAGTGAATTAAAAAATAATTTAAACTTTAGCAGATAACCATTAAGAAAAGGAAACATACTGTAAAACAATGAAAGAAAATTAACATTTTGAGATGAAGGAATGCATTGATGAAAATGTGACATTTGAGCTGACAACACATTTGGTAAGAAGGATGTAACCTGGGACATATGTTTCCTTGATTGCTCTCTCTCCCATTTTCTTTGTGTTCCCTGCCTCTGGGAATACTCTTAAACATGCCCAGAGAAAGTGTAATTGGGCAAAGTCAACATTCTTAAACCAGTTTTTCCTAAATTTAGGAAGGAAGTCTTTATTTTTTTCCTCACATACTGTTTAGCATACTACAGAGCTGATGACCTCAGAACATGTTTTTTTTAGAATTCATATCATAACAGCAATTTATTTGATATGCATGTTATTTGGTATGGAATTTTTTATTTCACATTGTGATAATACTTCTAGACAGCAAATTATAGTTTGTATACTATGCTCATTCTAGCCTAGTGTTCAAAAGGCAGCATAATATAATTTTCCCTATCCCATAATATTTCTCTCACAAGGGAAATGGGGTAACCCACGTCACTATTGCTGTGGTATTATGGAAATCTCAAATTAAGAATTGGTAAGTGAAGCACAGGGTACAGGATGGTGAAGTACTCTACTTCTTCTATGTCCTAGAGGAAGTTCCTGTCATTCTTTGATGAGCCACATGAAACTGGGCAGGCAGTCAAGGCTGGGTGCAGAGAGAGGGTGTTAGGACTTAAAAGTGTGGGGTTTGGGTAAGCCTCTCAGGATTCTTAAGGAACTTGTTGAGAGGAGGGGAGATTGTTCATCATTAGGCTGTTGGGGAAGTCACATCAAGAATTTACATTTATTTATAACCCTTTGAGTTGCTATTTAGGGTGTGAACTGGCATGACAGGCTTCTGTCAGTATAAAGTCACTTCTCGCCACCTGGCCAAACAAAATAGATGCCAAGTCTTCAATCTCATGGAGCAGCTTAGCCAAACTCTTAACATGTAACCAAACTAAAAGTCCCCTACCTTAACCTTCCAAGATACATAATTAGACTTTTCCTTGTGAATTGACAAAGTAGTGGCAAGGTCTTTCAAATGATACTATTTTAATTTAGCACTCCTATGCTATTAAAAGCTTGAAGTCTCCTTTGGCACAGGTGTTGCATTATGGGACACATAGAATTGACATTAAAAGAATTCAAACCTTTAATCTCACTAACACATTTTTAGATCACCAGCTAGTATGTGAAAGACATATCCAAAATCTATCTGTGAGCTATGCCAAATTTTCAATTATAACTCTTGGGGTAAGAAACGTTTTGTTACACTCAAGGTATAATAGAGTAACGCTTATTGCTATAAGGAACAAACCCAAACATGTATAATGACTCAGCAATGATATATGCTTATTTCTTATTGAAAGAAATTTCAGATTGACAATTGATCTTTTCTAGGTGGTGATTCAGGAACTCAGTTTCATTGTATACTGCTACCCCACTTTATTTATAGTGTCTTCTAATATTATAATATTCATCTACATCAAAATGGTTAGGAAGTAAGAGAGTGGAAAACACATTTCCTTCTTAATATCTATTTAATCATGTCACCCATCTCTCATACTCATGATTCAAAACTGTCTCATGGGCTAACCATATGGGACACCTCCTACTATATACACAAACAAAAAAAGTTTTATGATAAGCCATCAATGGACATTTAGGTTTATTCCATGTCTTGGCTGTTGTAGTGCTGCTATGAACATAGGAAGAGGAACCAGAGATCAAATTACCAACCTCCATTAGATTGTGGAAAAAGCAAGAGAATTCCAGAAAAACATCTATTTATGCTTCATTGACTGTGAAGGCAATTTGTGAAGGCCTTTGACTGTATGGATCACAATAAACTGGAAACCTCTTAAAAAGATGGGAATACCAGACAATCTTACCTGCCTCCTGAGAAACCTGTATGCAGGTGAAGAAGCAACAGTTACAACCAGACATGGAACAATGGATTGGTTCCAAATTGGGAAAGGAGTATGTCAAGGCTGTATATTGTCACCCTATATATTTAACTTATATGCAGAGTATATCATGCTAAATGCTAGGCTGGAGGAATCACATGCTGAAATCAAGATTACCAGGAGAAAAACGAGCAAATTCAGATATGCAGATGATATTACCCTTATGGCAGAAAGTGAAGAGGAACTGAAGAGCCTCTTGATGAAAGTGAAAGAGGAGAGTGGAAAAGGTGGCTGAACAACAGAAACATTCAAGAAACTAAGATCGTAGTCTCAGATCCCATCACCTCATGGCAAATAGAGGAAGAAAAATGGAAACAGTGACAGATTTTATTTTCTTGAGCTCCAAAATCACTGTAGAGAAGGATGGGGAAGCCTGGAGTGCTGCAGTCCATGGGGTTGCAAAGAGTCAGATATGATGTAGTGACTGAAAAACAAGTGAGCATGGGGGTATGTATACCTTTTTGAATTTTAGTTTTGTCTAGATATATGCCCAGGATTGGGCTTCCGTGGTGGCTCAGTAGCAAAGAACCCACCTGCCAATGCAGGAGACGTGGGTTCAACCTCTGGGTTGGCAGTATTCCTCTGGAGAAGGAAATGGCTACCAGCACCAGTATTTTTGCTGGGAAAATCCTGTGGATAGAGGAGCCTGACAGTCTATACTCCTTAGGGCTGCAAAAGAGTTGGACATTACTTAGTGACTAAACAACAATGTCCACAATGTCCAGGAGTGGGACTGCTGGATCATGTGGTAACTCTATTTTTTGGTTTTTGAGGAATCTCTGTACTTATTTTCATAGTGGTTGCACCAATTTACATTCCCACCATGACGGTAGGAGGATTCCCTTTTATCCACACTCTTCCCAGCATTTACTTTAGACTTTTTAATGATGGCCATCCTGGTGGGAGGTGGTACTTTGTTGTAGTTTGATTTGCATTTCTATAGGAAACTATTTTTGTGACCTGGAATATATAGAAAGTGTTAAAACTGGTCATAGACAGAAATAAGCATAAAAAACTGATAAACCAGAATTCATTATAAGTAATAATTCTGCTCATTGAAATGCATAATAAAGAAAATGAATATATAGTGCACTTTCTGGGAGAAAATATTTGTAAAATACATATCTAAGCAAATACAGGTATCACTTCAGTTCAGTTCAGACACTCGGTCATGTCCAACTCTTTGCAACCCCATGAACCGTAGACACGCCAAGCATCCCTGTCCATCACCAACTTCCGGAGTTTACCCAAACTCGTGGCCATTAAGTCAGAGATGCCATTTAACCATCTCATCTGCTGTCATCCCCTTCACGTGCCCTCAATCTTTCCCAGCATCAGGGTCTTTTCAAATGAGACAGCTCTTCACATCAGGTGGCCAAAGTATTGGAGTTTCAGCTTCAACATCAGTCCTTCCAATGAACACCCAGGACTGATCTCCTTTAGGATGGACTGGTTGGATCTCCTTGCAGTCCAAGGGACTTTCAAGAGTTTTCTCCAACACCACAGATCAAAAGCATCAATTATTCAACACTCAGCTTTCTTTATAGTCTAACTCTCACATCCATACATGACTACTGGAAAAATCATAGCCTGGACATTTGGTGACAAAGTAATGTCTCTGCTTTTTAATATGCTGTCTAGGTTGGTCATAACTTTCCTTCCAAGGAGTAAGTGTCTTTTAATTTCATGGCTACAGTCACCATTTGCAGTGATTTTGGAGCCCCCCAAAATAACATCTCTGATTATTTCCATTCTTTCCCCATCTATTCGCCATGAAGTGATGGGACCCGAAGCCATGAACTTAGTTTTCTGAATGTTGAGCTTTAAGTCAACTTTTTCACTCGTCTCTTTCACTTTCATCAAGAGGCTCTTTAGTTCTTCTTCACTTTCTGCCATAAGAGTGGTGTCATCTGCATATCTGAGGTTATTGATATTTCTCCCAGTAATCTTGGTTCCAGCTTGTGTTTCATCCAGCCCAACATTTCTCATGATGTACTCTGCATATAAGTTAAGTAAGCAGGGTGACAATATACAGCCTTGATGTACTCCTTCTCCTATTTGGAACCAGTCTGTTGTTCCATGTCCAGTTCTAACTGTTGCTTCCTGACCTGCATATAGGTTTCTCAAGAGGCAGGTCAGGTGGTCTGGTATCTGCATCTCTTTCAGAATTTTCCACAGTTTATTGTGATCCATACAGTCCTAAAGGCAATAGTCAATAAATGCATAGCCAATAAAGCAGAAATGGGTGTTTTTCTGGAACTCATTCAATTTTTCAATGATCCAGTCGATGTTGGCAATTTGATCTCTGGTTTCTCTGCCTTTTCTAAAACCAGCTTAAACCTCTGGAATTTCATGGTTCACATATTGCTGAAGCCTGGCTTGGAGAATTTTGAGCATTACTTTACTAGCAAGTGAGATGAATGCAATTGTGTAGTAGTTTGAGCATTGTTTGGCATTACCTTTCTTTGGGATTGGAATGAAAACTGACCTTTTCCAGTCCTGTGGCCACTGCTGAGTTTTCCAAATTTGGTGACATATTGAGTGCAGCACTTTCACAGCATCATCTTTTAAGATTCGAAACAGCTGAACTGGAATTGCATTGCCTCCACCAGCTTTCCTTGCAGTGATGCTTTCTAAGGCCCACTTGACTTCCCAGTCCAGGATGTCTGGCTCTAGGTGAGTGATCACACCATCGTGATTATCTGGGTCATGAAGATCGGTTTTGTACAGTTTTTTGGTGTATTCTTGCCACCTCTTCTTAATATCTTCTGCTTCTGTCACATCCATAACATTTCTGTCCTTTATTGTGCCCATCTTTGCATGAAATGTTCCCTTGGTATCTCTAAGTTTATTGAAGAGATCTCTAGTCTTTCCCATTCTATTGGTTTCCTCTATTTCTTTGCACTGACCACTGAGGAAGGCTTTATCTCTCCTTGCTATTCTTTGGAACTCTGCATTCAAATGGGTATATCTTTCATTTTCTCCTTTGCTTTTCACTTCTCTTCTTTTCACAGCTATTTGTAAGGCCTCCTCAGACAGCCATTTACCTTTTTACATTTCTTTTTCTTGGGGATGGTCTTGATCCCTGTCTCCTGTACAATGTTAGGAACCTCCACCCATAGTTCAACAGGCACTCTATCAGATCTAGTCCCTTAAATCTATTTCTCACTTCCACTGTATAATCATAAGGGATTTGATTTACTCATACCTGAATGGTCTAGTGGTTTTCCCCACTTTCTTCAATTTAAGTCTGAATTTAGCAATAAAGTGTTCATGATCTGAGCCACAGTCAGCTCCCAGTCTTGTTTTTCCTGACTGTATAGAACTTCTCCGTCTTTGGCTGCAAAGAGTATAATCAATCTGATTTCGGTGTTGACCATCTGATGATGTCCATGTGTAGAGTCTTCTCTTGTGTTGTTGGAAGAGGTTGCTTGCTATGAGCAGTGCATTCTCTTGGCAAAACTCTATTATCCTTTGCCCTGCTTCATTCTGTACTCCAAGGCTAAATTTGCCTGTTACTTCAGGTATACAGAACATATAAATGCTTCCATAACTTAATCTTAAATTTGAAAACAAATGAGGAAAATATGTGCATAGAGACTTCAGAAATGCATGGCTAATAAGCATTGGAAAAAAATTATCAACATACAAAGTCCTCAGGGTATTACAACTTAAAACCATTATGAAATACAACTACACTCTCACGAAGATGAATAAAACTTAACGAGACCTATAATACCTGATGTTGCCAATGATATAGAAAAATATGAACTCTCAGAAACATTTTGTGGGGCTGTAATCTGGTGCTTCAGAGAAGGCAATGGCAACCCACTCCAGTACTCTTGCCTGGAGAATTCCATGGACGGAGGAGCCTGGTAGGCTACAGTCCGTGGAATCGCTAAAAGTCAGACATGACTGATTGACTTCACTTTCATTTTTCACTTTCATGCATTGGAGAAGGAAATAGCAACCCACTCCAGTAGTCTTGCCTGGAGAATCTCAGGGACAGAGGAGCCTTTTGGGCTTCTGTCTATGGGGTCGCACAGACTCAGACACGACTGACGTGACCTAGCAAGCAAGCAAGCAATCTGGTGCTTTTTTTGTGTGTGTAAAAATGTTAAGTTTCTTATAAAACTTAACATACATCTGCTCTATAACCTGCTGTGATATTGTGATTTATGATAAGGGATAAATATTTGATATTTTCCCTCATTCCTGGCACAGACTTCCTAAAATCTGAGGAATTTATTGATTTATAAAAGTTATAAAGTTATCTTGGTATTTATAATAAATTTTTGCCATCCATACCTGACTTTATGCTAGTGAGGTGATGCTTGGAAACCCCCTTAGGATGAGAACTGTTTGCCAGGGCAACCAACCCTGTGATTAGAGGGTTGGAACTTCAGACCCACCTGCAGACCTCTAAGAGTAGGAGGCGGGCTGGAAGTTGATATTACTCCCTAGCAGGCAAGAATCTGATCAATGACACATACATAATGAGGCTTCCATAAAAATCCTAAAACTGAAAGGTTCAGGAAGATTCCATATTGGTGAACACAAGAGATGCCTCAACTCTTGCCACATGCCTTGCCATGTGCATCTGTTCCACCTTGCTGATACTGAGATGTATCTTTTATAATAAAATGATTATCTAGGGCATAAACCATTTTCCTGAGCACTCTTATCCAAGCAATGTATTGAATGTGAGGAGGAAGTCATGGGACCCTCAAATTTATTACTAATCAGAAGAACAGCTGATGACCTGGACTTGCTGTTGGTTCTAAAGTCAGGGGAGGGACAGTCTTGAGGGACTGAGCCCTTAAATCTTGGGACATGGTACTAATTTCCTGTAGAGAGTATCAGAACACAACTAACAGATAAACAGGGAGATAGATCAATATATGAAAAAACAAATAGTAAGAAAAGTAAATATTAATTTTGATAAGATAGACTATATTTTTGAAAATGTTTGTAATTAAATATTAACAATTTGGAGTATTTGGATCAACAGTCATATTTTTCCTTGTTAAATACGCTTAGTTGAAATCATAGGTTTGTACCAATTTGAAATATTGAATCTAGTTATATTTTCAGACTTTAATTAAATGTTATAATTAGAAGAATGATTTATGAAAAAATTAAGGTCTTTGTAAGTGTTTTATTTAAATATTTTTAAATGGCTTATTTTTCTAATGTTTTCTCTCAATTAAAAAATAAAATTATGTCATTTTCTACCAAAAACTCAAAGTTACTTTATACTACCTAAAACTCAAAGTTACTTTATAAGTTATTTACTATCTTAGAATTTAAGGCCTTTAATTCCTCCTCTATTATAATTTTATGTTAAAATCATATAGATTTGGGAAATCTTACAGTGAATTATTTTCCTCTTCAATATTTGAAATATTCAACATTTGAAAGAAACACAACTTCTGCACTTAATAAGCCAGAAATTATTTCCATTTTATAGGATGAAATCTGAGATGCAAAGATATCAAGAAGTTTCTCCAGTTTAAATGATGAGGAATGGCACATCATGCTACTATGAGTATAGCACTTACTAAAAGATAAACAGAATTTTTTTTTATTTAAAAATCACAAACAAAAGCGGATTATGGTAATCAAGGGCTTCACTAATAGCTCAGTTGATAAAGAATCTGTCTGCAATGTAAGAGACCCTGGTTGGATTCCGGGGTTGGGAAGATCCATTGGAGAATGGATAGACTATCCACTCCAGTACTCTTGGGCTTCTCTTGTAGCCCAGCTGATAAAGAATCCACCTCCAATGTGGGAGACCTGGGTTCCATTCCTGGGTTGGGAATATTCTTGCCTAGAGAATTCCATGGACAGTATAGTCCATGGGTTTGCAAAAAGTTGGACATGGCTGTGGGACTTTCACTTTCATGGTAATCAATTACTATATCCAGTTATTTGACTCTGTTACTTTTACAGAATTGACAAATTTTAGGCTATTTTAATTGGGAAGAAACAACATAAGTACAGTGATGCCTCCATGAGTTTACAATTTTAGTGCTCATTGTCTTTAATTATAGAAATCTTAAAAATGAGTTTCTATGCAGTAATTGTAATTCTGGTCAAATTTCAATAACAGATGTTTGCTTAAGTAAATCTTTGTGCCATTAAATGAGTATCTATCTAGCGAGAGAGATGGAATGATGGATCAAGTCTCAATAACAAATAAACTTAAAAGCTCAGAAACATCAGTTGACTTGTGAAAGACTTTTGTAATAAAGAGCAATTCTTTAGGGAGTCCTATTGTTTTGGCACTATCAAGAATGAGGTTTACAATAGGAGAAATAGGAAGAATGAGGTTTACAATAGGAGGAAATACCATCAACACCAGGTAAGCCTGAAAAAGTGATGAAATGAACTATGCAACTTTAAACAAAAATGCTGGGCACTGTTGACTTATATAGAACTTGATTAGTGTTCTAAATCTTGGCTAGAAGAGAGCAGAATATTCACCTAGAGTGTGCACAGTACAGGAGATACCTTAACAGAAAATGGTTATGTTGTTCAGAGCTGGAGACAGATCCTGGGCAACCAAAGGGAATAAACATGTACACACTTCTTTTGGGAACTAAAATCATTCTGAAACTTAAAGTTTCTCAGTCGTGTCTGACTCTTTGCTACCACATTGTCAGTCCATGGAGTTCTCCAGGCTAGAATACTGGAGTGGGAGGCTTTTCCTTTCTCCAGGGGATCTTCCCAATCCAGGGATTGAACCCAGGTCTCCTGCATAGTGGGTACATTCTTTACCAGCTGAGCTACAGGGGAAGACCAAGAATACTGGAGTGGATAGTATATCCCTTCTCCAGCGGATCTTCCCTACTGAGAAACCAAAGCAGGGTCTTCTGCATTGCAGGTGGATTCTTTACCAACTGAGCTACCAGGGAAACCCTTAAAAAACAACTTCACAGTATTGTTAATATATGTGATTAGTTTTACCAGTGGGAAGTGTCCTGTTTTTCCCTCTTTGGTTAAGGCCAAACTAGATCAAATGAAATATATCTGGAATACACAGAAAGATACAGTTCAAGAAAGTTAATAAATGCAATTGATTACTGTGTGGGAAGAATGTTAACTGATTTCTCTAGAGGTAATTTAAGATAGGTTAAATTCTCATCTGGCAAGAGTAGTTTTATTTAGTTCAGGAATATAGGATCAAGAGCTTCTTAAATGTCTTGAAGTTCTATATCCAAAGATCCACGTTCAAAATAAATGATCATGTTCATAATATGTACGTTTTGTAATAATAAATTCTAAAACTATTCTTAAGGAAAGGATTGATACTTAAGTTTCTTTGATACAAGCAAAGATAAGAATCCTCCAGATTGCTATAATCCATGCCCTTAAAATATTACTTTACTTCAAATATTTGCTCACTGGACCAAAGCATTAGGATAAAAGTCATAACTGAAATTTCCATTTCAAGTCTTGGAATTTCCAATTCAAGTTAGAAATTTCCAACTCCAAGTCTTGCTTTAGAGTTACATTATCATTTACATGTCAATGTGAAATAGTACACACACAAATTTACTGTTTGTAAAGCATATATGGCAGAGAAGGCAATGGCGCCCCACTCCAGTACTCTTGCCTAGAAAATCCCATGGATGGAGGAGCCTGGTATCCTGCAGTTCATGGGGTTGCTAAGAGTCCAACACGACTGAGCGATTTCACTTTCACTTTTCACTTTCATACATTGGAGAAGGCAATGGCAACCCTTTCCAGTGTTCTTGCCTGGAGAATCCCAGGGACAGGGGAGCCTGGTGGGCTGCCGTCTATGAGGTCGCATAGAGTCGGACACGACTGAAGTGACTTAGCAGCAGCAGCAGCAGCAAAGTATATATGGATGTGAGAGTTGGACTATAAAGAAAGCTGAGTGCTAAAGAATTGATGCTTTTAAACTGTGGTGTTGGAGAAGATTCTTGAGAGTCCCTTGGACAACAAGGAGATCCAACCAGTCAATCCTAAAGAAAATCAGTCCTGACTATTCATTGGAAGGACTGATGTTGAAGCTGAAACTCCAATACTTTGGCCACCTGATGCAAAGAAATGACTCATTGGAAAAGACCCTGATGCTGGGAAAGACTGAAGGCAGGAAGAGAAGGGGACTGCAGAGGATGAGATGGTTGGATGGCATCACCAACACGATGGACATGAGTTTGAGTAAGCTCTAGGAGTTCGTGATGGACAGGGAAGGCTGGTGTGCTGCAGTCCATGGGGTCACAAAGAGTCGGACATGACTGAGTGACTGAACTGAACTGAACTGGTTATCTGCTCATTTTTTTGTTTGTTTGGTTCATAAATATGAGCGATTTAGTGAAAGATGCATGTTAATCCCAGGACAACGTATTTTCAAAGAGACTTTGGCTTTTACTAATACTTTTTAATGAAAAAACTGATTATTTACTTCCTATATACAAGTAAAACTAATCATGCTGTAATAAAAATAGCAAATGATTCATTTCCTGTGAATGAAAATGTAGAAAGTTTATAATATGTGTGTAAATATTTACTTACAAAATTGGGCTGGTTTTACATTGGTAAATACTGGTTTAACAAAAGAGCTTTAGGTTCACTGGTTTCTTTTCAGTCCCACTGAAAAGCAGGTGCTAGAGGTTTTCCCCACTTTAACTCCTTAACTTCTTAGGTGCCTGAGAAGGTAAAGAATCCACCTGCAATGTGGGAGACCTGGGTTCGATCCCTGGGTTAGGAAGATCCTCTGGAGGAAGGCATGGCAACCCACTCCACTATTCTTGCCTGGACAATGCCCATGGACAGTAGACTGGTGGGCTACACAGTCCATGGGGTCACAAAGTGTCAGACACAACTGAGAGACTAAGCACAGCAGTAGTATCAGTACATAGTAGAAATCACCAAGGAGCTTTTAACAAATTCGGGTATGATGTTATCACTTCAGACCCATTACAACAAAATGTTTTTGGCAAGTGGTTTTTGAAACGGGCAGTTCTGTTTTAAATATTTTACCATGTGATTTATATGCATTCATGGTTGAGACTTGAATGACTTTCCAACATTAATATGGCTTTCAGACTAAGGCACTGCCATCATCTGGCAGTTTGTTAGAAAGACAGAAACTCAGACTGTGCTCTAAATCTACTGAATTGGAATTTACATTTTAATTAGGTCTCCAGATGATGCATTTGCACAGTAAAGTATGAGAGTTCTAAGATACTGCAAAGGAGTTTGTGTGCTGGTAGAAATAGGCTTCCCTGGTAGCTCAGCTGATAAAAGGTTTGCCTGCAAAGTGGGAGACCTGGGCTCCATTCCTGGGTTGGGAAGATCCCCTGGAGGAGGGCATGGCAACCCACTCCAGTATTCTAACCTGTAGAATCCCCATGGACAGAGGAGCCAGGTGGGCTACAGTCCATGGGGTTGTGAAGAGTCTGACACAACTGAACAACTAAGCGCAGCACAGCACAGAATTAAGTATAGCTGAACAAAGTGTATAAATTCTTTAAATAAAAGTAGGTGAATGTAAGGTCCTGGCTGAGGAACAGCCTTCCACATATAACAATGACAACAGGTGCTAGTAAATCTCCATCTCACAGGCTGTGTGGACTCTAGGTATTGGGAGCCTGTCATGCAGTCTCATTGGAACATAAGCAACTTGGAGCACACTTTGCCATAGCTGACCAACCACTGGATGCCAACTTTGCACACTTTGTCTGCACACCTTTAACCTGTGAGGTGAGCCTGCTTAGTCCTTTTTAGTGAAACCCTCTCCCTCACCAGCAGCTCTTGCAACAGTAGAGAAATTTGGGTGAGATGATCTATTTCTTCCTCTAGGTTTTCCCCATCTATTTTTTGTTGCATATATTCTATCTTGTTTCCTTCCAGATTTTAGCCTTTTAATTTAAAAATCATTTATATTCTTGAAATGTCCAACTCTTACAAAAAATGATTTGGCTTTCAATTAATTGTGTTTGTTATAATTGTGAAATATTACTTATAATCTCAAAGGCAGGATATTTTAGTTTCTTTATATAACTTTCTGTAAGGTTTTGAATTGTAAGGAAATTAATGTCTGACATTGTATATAGGAAAGAAAGAACAGAGGACAACCTTTAAGGGAGACTGGCAAATCCATGTGTTTAGCAATAAATTGTGTGGCTAGCTCTGGGTAGTTATGTTTAGAATATCAGAATAGTACTCAGATCTATTAATATGTTTGTTTGGTGCTTGTATATAAAGAATATTTATATTTCTTTTTAACTCTCAGAGACTATAATTTTAATGATATTTGTTGGTTTATTACCTCCTGTGAGGGAAAAGTAAAATGAAATGAAATTTGGATTCACTTAGTAGTAAACACAAACACTTTATAAACCTTCAAGCACTCGCTACTTAAAAACAAAAATTACATCTTTATCATGGTATCCTTAATCTCCAATAGGAACTTCATAATAGGGTAATTTCATAACCAGACTTTATTACATATAGAACATTTTCTTTCAGTAGGGTGACACCTAACTGGTATAGATAGGCAAATATCTACTAGAGTTCAAGATTGTCTTGTATCATTTCTTATCAGAATACAAATGGTCTAAATCAGACAAGATGCTGATCTTGGTCTAGCTCAAAATACACAGATATTCAGTGCCAGAATCATTTGATTATATTACTTATCTTTGATATTATTTTGAAAAGAAAATCAATGTTAAGCTGTATCTACATAAAGGACTATTATTAAAACATGTTTTATGCCCAACACAAGTATATGTTCATATTCAATTTGATTGCATAATAAATGAAACTAAGCCATGGATCATTTACAGAACAATATTACTGAGTAAATTAGGCAAGCCTTAAATGGTTTGATAGAATTCCCACACTTGGCCCCTAAATCAACTGGTGTGGGTTAATTATGACTATTTTACATCCAAACACGCAGGGATCCAAGTTCAAGTTTCCTTGATCTTCAGATGCCACTGCAGCATCTCAATGCCTGAGATCCAACTTTGTCAAGATAGGAGAATGAGTTTTACTAACATTTATCTAACTGGAACAGAAATGAATGCTCATGTCCTTGTGAAAAGGTAATAAGCAGGAAGTGTATCTATCAAAGATATCATATTGTAAATCTCATGATTTTATATATATATATATGCTTGAGATATGTGTGTATATATAGCACATGTATGAGAGAAGGGGACAACAGAGGATAAGATGGCTGGATGGCATCATCGACTCGATGGAAGTGAGTTTGAGTGTGCTCCGGGAGTTGGTGATGGACAGGGAGGCCTGCTGCTGCTGCTGCTGCTGCTAAGTCGCTTCAGTCGTGTCTGACTCTGTGCGACTCCATAGATGGAAGCCCACCAGGCTCCCCCATCCCTGGGATTCTCCAGGCAAGAATACTGGAGTGGGTAGCCATTTCCTTCTCCAATGCATGAAAGTGAAAAGTGAAAGGGAAGTCACTCAGTTGTGTCTGACTCTTAGCGACCCCATGGACTACAGCCTACCAGGCTCCTCCATCCATGGGATTTTCCAGGCAAGAGTACTGGAGTGGGTGCCATTGCCTTCTCCCAGGGAGGCCTGGCGTGCTGCAATTCATGGGGTCGCAAAGAGTCAGACACGACTGAGCAACTGAACTGACTGACTGAACTGATAGCACACACACACACACACATATATATATATATATAAAATGTACACATATGTGTACTAAGTGTGTATATATATATATATACCACTTAGGTAGTGTTTAGAATCCATTTTTTACCTACCTTCATTTCTTTAATTAACAATATAGGGAAAGGGATCAAGACAGTGGAAGAGTAGGATGCCGAGCTTACCTCCTTCCACAAATACATCAGAAACACATCTACAAGAGGAATGATTTGTACAGAACATCAACTGAATGCTAGCAAAGGACCTACGACCTCCAAAAAGTCAAGAAATCCTCCACATAACTGGGTAGGACAAAAGAAAAAGGGAAGGGAAGAGGAAAGAATCAGGAGGGCTCTGCACCCCAGGGAAGGAGCTGTAAAGGAAGACAGGTTCCCCCACCTTGGGAAGTCCCCTCATTGGTGGGGAGATCAGCCTGGATATGGAGGGAAGTTTTAGCTAGCCAAGGCAATCACAGAAGGAAAGGAAACAAATAATCCAAATTGGAATAGAAGAAGTAAAACTGTCATTGTTTGCAGATGACATGATACTATAAATAGAAAATCTTCAAATCCTATCAGAAAATTACTAGACCTCAATGAATTTGGTAAGGTTATAGGATACAACATTAAATACAGAGAATCTGTTGTATTTCTATACACTAACAAAAGATCAGAAGGATAATTTAAGGAAACAATCCCAATTACCATTGCATCAGAAAGAATAAAATACTGAGGAATAAGCCTACTAAGGAGGCAGAAGACTTGTGCTCTGAAAAACTAAAATATCAATGAAACAAATAGAAGATGACACAAGCAGATGGAAAGAAATATCATGTTATTGGTTTAGAAGAGTCAAATGTTGTCAAAATGATTATACTACCCAAAACAATCTACAGATTCAACAAAACCCCTATCAAATTACCTATGGCAAGCATTTTTCACATAACTAGGACAAAAAATTTTCTAATTTGTAAGGATACATAAAAGACTCCAAATAACTAAAGAAAATCTCTCAAGAAAAATAGATATAGAAGAATCAGACTCCCTGACTTCAGATTATACTACAAAGCTATAGTTATCAAGACAGTACAGTATTGACAGAAAAACAGAAATGTAGATCAATGGAAGAGGATAGAAAGCCCAGAAACACAATGCACCTATGGTCAATTAATTTATAACAAAGTAGGCAAGAATATACAATGGAGAAAAGACAATAAGTGGTTCTGGGGAAACAGGTCAGCTATATGTACAAGAAAAAAAATTAGAAATTCCCTAACACCACACACCAAAAATAAATTAAAAATGGATTGAAGACCTAAATGTAAGACTAAATATTGTTACACTCTTAGAGGAAAACAGGCAGAATGCTGCTAAGTCACTTCAGTTGTGTCCGACTCTGTGCAACCCCATAGACGGCGGCCCACCAGGCTCCCCCGTCCCTGGGATTCTCCAGGCAAGAACACTGGAGTGGGTTGCCATTTCCTTCTCCAATGTATGAAAGTGAAAAGTCAAAGTGAAGTCGCTCAGTCGTGTCCGACTCCTAGTGACCCCATGGCCTGCAGCCTACCAGGCTCCTCTGTCCATGGGATTTGCCAGGCAAGAGAGTACTCCTTGAGTAATGGGGGGGAAAAAAAAAAAAAAAAGTAACCTATTTAAACTTAAAAGTTTTTTTTTTTTTTTTCACCAAAGGAAGTCATAAATAAAACAAAAAGAAAACGCAAAGAATGGGAGAAAATATTTAAAAATGAAATGACTGATGAGAGATTAATCTCCAAATTATACAGGCAGTTCATGCAGCTCAATTTCAAAAAAGCAAAAACCCAGTCAAAAAGTGGGCAGAAGATATAAATAGATATTTCTCCAAAGAGGACAGATGGCCAAATGGCACATGAAAAAGTGCTCAGTATTGCTAATTATTAGAGAAATGCAAATCAAAACTAATCAGATATTATCTCTCAACTGTCAGAATGGCCATCATCAGAATATCTACAAACAATAAATGCTGAAGAGGATATGGAGAAAAGGGAACCCCTGTACGCTGTTAGTGGCAATGTAGTATAATACAACCGCTGTGGAGGTTGTATTAATTATTAATTTAATTATTAAATTAAGATGGAGGTTACTTTAAAAAAATAAAAATAGAACTACCATATGACCCAGCTATCCCTCTTATAGGCATATATCCAGAGAAAACCTTAATTCAAAAATATATATGTACCCCAATTTTCATTGCAGCACTATTTACAATAGCCAAGACATGGAAACAAGCTAAGTGTTCATCAACAGAGGAATGGATAAAGAAGACATGGTACATATATACAATGGATTATTACTCAGCCATTAAAAAGAATGAAATAACATCATTTGCAGCAACATGGATGAATCTGGAGATTATCATGCTAGAGAAATAATTAAAAGAGAGAAAGACAAATAAATGATATTGCTTATATGTAAAAACCAAAAAATATAGAAATGATCTTATTTGCAAAACAGAAATAGACTCACAGAATTAGAGAATGAATTTATGATTACCAGATGGGAAGGGAGTTGGGAAGGATAGACTGGGAGTTTGGGATTGACATGTTCACATTTCTATATTTAAAATAATCAACAAGGACCTACTATGTAGTACAGGGAACTACACTCAATATTCTGTAATAACCTACATGGGAAAAGAATCTGAGAAAGAATATATATATATATATATATATATATATATATATATATATATATATATATTACTTGTAACAAACACAACATTGTAAATCAAGTATATTCCAATATGAAATAAAAATTAAATTTAAAAATTTATGGTAGGAGTACTACTGGAACTCATTCCTACATTGTAAAAAGTAGCAATAATAACTCTAAGCAGAAGTTCCTGAAAACTACAGAAATATATTCCCCCCTCCAAACTGAAAGTCTCAAACATATTCTTAACCAAGCCCCAAGTTTGCAAGCACTCTTGTGCTATCCAACAGAAGTACCATACATCCTTCCAAAGGGCCTGGTTGATACCAGTGAAGTGGTAGCATGTGTCTGCAAGTAAATCCTTAAGCTATGTCAGTTGAATAATCTTGTGTAAACAGAGGCAGGAATATTTGGTAATGTTATGAAATGTAGCTTTATCTTTATGGTTCATGTTGGAAAGGATTGATTTTTGTGGTAATTTTAAAGATAAGTAAATTCTTGTTGCTAATGCTACTGAATTGATATTTATGAAGATACGCATAAGAGTAACATGTTATTCTCATAATTTTATTATTAGATTAAGATTATAAATAAAATGAACTGACTGGAAAGTAAATTAAGCAAATGACTTACTTAAAAGTTGTGGAACAAAATTTTTTAAAGGAACATTGTATAAGCTGACTGTATAGAGTTTCTCCATCTTTGGCTGCGAAGAATATAATTAGTCTGTTTTCGGTGTTGACCATCTGTTCATGTCCATGTGTAGAGTCTTCTCTTGTGTTGTTGGAAGAGGGTGTTTGCTATGATCAGTGCATTCTCTTGGCAAAACTCTATTAGCCTTTGCCCTGCTTCATTCTGTATTCCAAGGTCAAATATCCCTGTTTCTTGACTTCCTACTTTTGCATTCCAGTCCTCTATAATGAAAAGGACATCTTTTTTGGTGTTAGTTCTAAAAGGTCTTGTAGGTCTTCATAGAACCGTTCAACTTCAGCTTCTTCAGTGTTACTTGTTGTGGCATAGGCTTGGTTTACCATGATATTGAATGGTTTGCCTTGGAAATGAACAGAGATCATTCCATCGTTTTTGAGATTGCATCCAAGTACTGCATTTTGGAATCTTTTGTTGACCATGATGACTACTCCATTTCTTCTAAGGGATTCCTGCCCACAGTAGTAGATATAATGGTCATCTGAGTTAAATTCACCCATTCCAGGCCATTTTAGTTCGCTAATTCCTAGAATGTCAACGTTCGCGCTTGCCATCTCCTGTTTGACCACTTCCAATTTGCCTTGATTCATGGACCTGAAGTCTCCAAGGGACTCTCAAGAGTCTTCTCCAACACCACAGTTCAAAAGCATCAATTCTTTGGTGCTCAGCCTTCTTCACAGTTCAACTCTCACGTCCATACATGACCACTGGAAAAACCATAGCCTTGACTAGATGGACCTTTGCTGGCAAAGTAATGTCTCTGCTTTTTAATATGCTATCTAGGTTGGTCATAACTTTCCTTCCATGGAGTAAGTTTCTTTTAATTTCATGGCTACAATCACCATCTGTAGTGATTTTGGAGCCCAGAAAAATAAAGTCTGACACTGTTTCCACTGTTTCCCCATCTATTTCCCATGAAGTGATGGGACCAGATGCCATGATCTTCGTTTTCTGAATGTTGAGCTTTAACTCAACTTTTTCAGTCTCCACTTTCACTTTCATCAAGAGGCTTTTGAGTTCCTCTTCACTTTCTGCCATAAAGGTGGTTTCATCTGCATATCTGAGGTTATTGATATTTCTCCCGGCAATCTTGATTCCAACTTGTGTTTCTCCCAGTCCAGTGTTTCTCATGATGTACTCTGCATATAAGTTAAATAAACAGGGTGGCAATATACAGCTTTGACGAACTCCTTTTCCTATTTGGAACCAGTCTGAAGCTGGGAGGAATTGGGGGAAGGAGGAGAAGGGGACGACAGAGGATGAGATGGCTGGATGGCATCACTGACTTGATGGATGTGAGTCTCAGTGAACTCTGGGAGTTGGTGATGGACAGGGAGGCCTGGCGTGCTGCGATTCATGGGGTCACAAAGAGTCGGACACGACTGAGCGACTGATCTGATCTGAACATTCCACGTTCCTATGCAATATTGCTCTTTATAGCATCGGACCTTGCTTCTATCACTAGTCACATCCACAACTGGGTATTGTTTTTGCTTTGGCTCCATCCCTTCATTCTTTCTGGAGTTATTTCTCCACTGATCTCCAGTAGCATATTGGGCACCTACCGACCTGGGGAGTTCCTCTTTCATTATCCTATCATTGTGACTTTTCATACTGTTTATGGGGTTTTCAAGGCAAGAATACTGAAGTGGTTTGCCATTCCCTTCTCCAGTGGACCACATTCTGTCAGACCTCTCCACCATGACCCACCCGTCTTGGGTGGCACCACAGGGGATGGCTTAGTTTCACTGAGTTAGACAAGGCTGTGGTCCATGTGATTAGACTGACTAGTTTTCAGTGATTATGGTTTCAGTGTGTCTGCCCTCTGATGCCCTCTCACAACACTTATTTTGCACTTGGGTTTCTCTTTGTTTGGACGTGGGATATCCCTTCACGGCTGCTCCAGCAAAGTGCAGCCACTGCTCCTTACCTTGGAGGAGGGTATCTCCTCACTGCCACCCCTCCAACCCTTGAATGTGGAGTAGCTCCTATTGTCCCTCCTACACCCACAGAGCCACCGCTCCTTGGATGTGGGGTTGCTCTCTCGGCCACCGCCCCTGACCTTTTAAGGGACTACATCTGATAGATAGATTGCCTGATGAAATATGGACTGAGGTTCGTGACATTGTACAGGAGACAGGGATCAAGACCATCCCTGTGGAAAAGAAATGCAAAAAAGCATAATGCCTGTCTAGGGAGGCCTTACAAATAGCTGTGAAAAGAAGAGAAGCGAAAAGCAAAGAAGAAAAGGAAAGATATAAGCATCTGAATGCAGAGTTCCAAAGAATAGCAAGAAGAGATAAAAAGGCCTTCCTCAGTGATCAATGCAAAGAAATAGAGGAAAACAATAGAATGGGAAAGACTAGAGATCTCTCCAGGAAAATTAGAGATACCAAGGGAATATTTCATGCAAAGATGGGCTCAATAAAATACAGAAATGGTATGGACCTAACAGAATCAGAAGACATTAAGAAGAGGTGGCAAGAATACACAGAAGAAATGTACAAAAGAAGATCTTCATGACCAAGATAATGACGATGGTGTGATCACTCACCTAGAGCCAGACATCCTGGAATGCGAAGTTAAGTGGGCCTTAGGAAGCATCACTATGAACAAAGCTAGTGGAGGTGATGGAATTCCAGTTGAGCTAGTTCAAATCCTGAAAGATGATGCTGTGAAAGTGCTGCACTCAATATGCCATCAAATCTGGAAACTCAGCAATGACCACAGGACTGGAAAAGGTCAGTTTTCATTCCAATCCTATAAAAAGGCAATGCCAAAGAATGCTCAAACTACTACACAATTGCACTCATCTCACACTCTAGTAAAGTAATGCTCAAAATTCTCCCAGCCAGGCTTCAGCAATACATGAACTGTGAACTTTCAGAGGGTCAAACCTGTTTTAGAAAAGGCAGAGGAACCAGAGATCAAATTGCCAACATCCACTGGATCATGGAAAACACAAGAGAGCTCCAGAAAAACATCTACTTCTGCTTTATGGATTATGCCAAAGCCTTTGACTATGTGGATCACAATAAACTGTGGAAAATTCTTCAAGAAATGGGAATACCAGACCACCTGACCTGCCTCTTGAGAAACCTATATGCAGGACAGGAAGCAACAGTTAGAACTGGACATGGAAAACAGACTGGTTCCAAATAGGAAACGGAGTATGCCAAGGCTGTATATTGTCACCCTGCATATTTAACTTATATGCAGAGTACATCATGAGAAACCCTGGGCTGGAAGAAGCACAAGCTGGAATCAAGATTGCCGGGAGAAATATCAATAACCTCAGATATGCAGATGACACCACCCTTATGGCAGAAAGTGAAGAGGAACTCAAAAGCCTCTTGATGAAAGTGAAAGTGGAGACTGAAAAAGTTGGCTTAAAGCTCAACATTCAGAAAACGAAGATCATGGCATCTGGTCCCATCACTTCATGGGAAATAGATGGGGAAACAGTGAAAACAGTGTCAGACTTTCTTTTTGGGGTCTCCAAAATCACTGTAGATGGTGATTGCAGCCATGAAATTAAAAGACACTTACTCCATGGAAGGAAAGTTATGACCAACCTAGATAGCATATTAAAAAGCAGAGACATTACTTTGCCAGCAAAGGTCCGTCTAGTCAAGGCTATGGTTTTTCCAGTGGTCATGTATGGATGTGAGAGTTGAGCTGTGAAGAAGGCTGAGCACCGAAGAATTGATGCTTTTGAACTGTGGTGTTGGAGAAGACTCTTGAGAGTCCCTTGGACTGCAAGGAGATCCAACCAGTCTGTTCTAAAGGAGATTGGTCTTGGGTGTTCTTTGGAAGGAATGATACTAAAGCTGAAACTGTAGTACTTAGGCCACCTCATGCGATGAATTGACTCATTTGAAAAGACTCTGATGCTGGGAGGGGTTGGGGGCAGGAGGAGAAGGGGACGACAGAGGATGAGATGGCTGGATGGTATCACCAACTCGATGAATGTGAGTTTGAGTGAACTTCGGGAGTTGGTGATGGACAGGGAGGCCTGGCGTGCTGCAGTTCATGGGGTTGCAAAGCGTCAGACACGACTGAGTGCCTGAGCTGGTCTGAACTGAGCTGATTGTATAAGCTTGTGGAGTTTGGCAACTATTAATTTTGTGTTTTGTTGAAGTACTGTTATTTTCATATTTTGGAACATCTTTCCTTCCCATTGTCAGAAAATTTAGTGTGAAATCTTTAGTCATAATAAAATATTCTACAAAACTTTAAAAGAACACAAGTTAGTATTTATCATAGATCAAGACCTAATTGCTAAATGCATATATACGAGAAGAGTGATTTGCTAACTGATGGATTAATTAACCATTTTTTTAGAAAGGCAGCTACAGTTCTATTGCATTTAGACATATTCCCATTCATATTTGTCTTATATTAGTTTATCTATGACAACATGTTGCATAAATGTACCACTAGATCCTTGCTTCTAACATTATTTCTTTTTCTCATTAATGTTTCAAAGGGAAATATTAGAAACGTATATAAATAGACACCAAAAAATTTACTGAAGCAATTCAACACACTCCTGCTTCAGCAACTTTATTTGAATCTTTATTATATTTGTTGTTTACAACTCTGAATAAACAGGTTCTTAAAATAGATGTGCTTAAAAAAATTCTCAGGAGGAACATATGAGTTGAATAACAAGAAATTTTCCTTTTATAAAGCCTCTTTAGCATATTTTTTCTTGGGGCAATTCAGGCAGACTAAACAATTTTAACACAAGTAAGAGATGCTTAAATAGTAATTTTATAAGAAGTCTTGAAATAGGTATGTCTCCTCTTGAGAAGAATTGATGTGCAGGTAGTATGAAAACTCATTCCCAAAAGATAATTGGAGCAGTTTTCTTTTATATGTGATGTGTCATTCTTAAAAATCAGAAAGTTTTCTAATTTAAAAAGTGAGGGGAGTAAAAAGGAAAAAAGTATCCAAGTTAACCCAATGAATAAATGGTAGAATGAAATAACTGCAAATAGAACTTTCTTAAAAAGTTGTGTTCTTCTGAACACATTTTACTATGGCTTCTAAAAAATTAGTATTTATATTCTCTAAAAGATATAAGGTAGTCCATAAGAGATATCAGCAAGTTCTCAGATGTGTTATGGAACTTTAAACAATGTAACATTCCTACTTTAAGGGTAAAGAGACTACAGTATGTGTCAGCTGCCATAATAAAATATCACAGATTTGGTGGCTTAACAATAGAAACTCATTCTCTTATAGTTCTTGAGGATAGAAGTCCAAGAAGAAGGTTCCAGGATGGTTGGTTTCTGATCAAGAGTTTCTTACTGGCTTGTTGGCAGTGGCCATCTCCTTGTAGGGAGGCAGAGAGAGAGATCAAGCTCTTTGGTGTCTCTGTGTCTCTTCTTCTAAGAGCACAAATTTCATCATAAGAGCCCCACCCTCATGAATGTATCTGTACCTAATTATCTCCCAAAGGCCCATTCTCCAAATACCATCACATTGGGGGTTAAGGCTATGTCACGTGAATTTGGGGGACACAGATAGAGTGTATATCCCTCCATTCATAAAAAGGAAAATAACATCTATAAAAACATGAATAAGCCATCCATAATTTTATCACCTAAAATTATCACCTTAGAGAATTTCTCTTAATATCTATCTAGCTATACATAAACAACTTAAGAGACAATTTTATAAATACACCAAAATTCCAGTCATAATTGAATAATTTCTGGGTGGTTGGCTGCTGAGTTAGCTAGACAAATGTGTATGTATCTTTGTGAGACTGTGTGTGTATGTGCACTTGATATTCCCTTTTCCATCATTAAAGAGAAATATCAATATTTACGTGCCTGTTTCTCTTAAGAAGATTTCAATGATTTTATTTCAAGAATGTTATAGAAATGGAATTAAGTTCAGTTCAGTTCAGTTCAGTTGCTCAGTCATGTCCGACTCTTTGTGACCCCATGAAATGCAGCATGCCAGGCCTCCCTGTCCATCACCATGTCCCAGAGTTCACTCAAACTCACATCCATCGAGTCGATGATGCCATCCAGCCATCTCCTCTGTCTTCCCCTTCTCCTGCCCCCAATCCCTCCCAGCATCAAAGTCTTTTCAAATGAGTCAACTCTTCGCATGAGTTGGCCAAAGTATTGGAGTTTCAGCTTTAGCATCATTTCTTCCAAAGAACACCCAGGACCAATCTCCTTTAGAATGGACTGGTTGGATCTCCTTGCAGTCCAAGGGACTTTCAAGAGTCTTTTCCAACACCAGAGTTCAAAAGCATCAATTCTTTGGTGCTCAGCTTTCTTCACAGTCCAACTCTCACATCCATACATGACTACTGGAAAAACCATAGCCTTGACTAGACAGACCTTTGTTGGCAAACTAATGTCTCTGATTTTGAATATGCTATCTAGGTTGTTCATAACTTTCCTTCCATGGAGTAAGTGTCTTTTAATTTCATGGCTGCAATCACCATCTACAGTGATTTTGGAGACCCCAAAAAGAAAGTCTGACACTGTTTCCACTGTTTCCCCCATCTATTTCCCATGAAGTGATGGGACCAGATGCCATGATCTTCGTTTTCTGAATGTTGAGCTTTAAGCCAACTTTTTCACTCTCCTCTTTCACTTTCATCAAGAGGCTTTTGAGTTCCTCTTCACTTTCTGCCATAAGGGTGGTGTCATCTGCATATCTATATAACATTTCACTTAACCGTTTTCACTGAACATAATTCTGACAATTTATCCAAGGTTATTGTGTGCATCAAGTCTATCCATTTTTATTTTTGAATGGTATACCATGGGGTGTACATGAAACAGTTTTAACAGGTCAACAATGAAGAACATTTGAGTCATTTCCAAGTTTTCTTGGTAATAAATAAAGCCCCTAATACATCAATGTATAGGTATTTGTGTAATCATATATTTTTATCTCTCTGGGACAATTACCAGGAAACAATTACCAGTCATAAACTAATTGCATGTTTAGTTATATAAAAAAACCAACCGCCAAACTTCCAGAGAGGGTGTACTATTTTATATTCCTATCAGCAATGCACATGAGTCATTTACTTTCTCTGAATCCTCATAATTATTTAATATTGTCAATACATTTTAAAATTTAATTCTATTTTACATGTATTGAGTGATATCTCATCAGTTTTAATTTGTATTTCCCTAATAACTAGGCTATTGAATATCTTTTCATAGCTTATTTGCCATTGATGCATCCTCTTCAGAGAACTTTCTATTTATGCTGTGCTAAGTCACTTTGGTTGTGTCCAACTATTTGTGACCTCCATGGACTATAGCCCACCAGGCCTCTCTGTCCATGCAGTTTTCCAGGCAAAAACATGGAGTGGGTTGACATTTCCTCCTCCAGGGGATCTTCCCAACCCAGGGATTGAACCAGTGTCTCTTAGTTCTCCTGTATTGGCAGGTATAGGTACTTTACCACTAGCACCACCTTTATATCTTTGGCTAAAACTGTTCTTATCATCCAATTCCAAAGTGGCTTGGATGAGGAGGGAATCTCCAGAACCAAGCAATTCTCAGATAGCAGCATGGTGTCCTTCAATTCAAAGCAAATCTAACACTATACCAGGAGGTAACATCAGATCCCACAAGCTAAAGGCTTAGGCTTACATGGACTTTATGACTGTGCCCCTTCCCCACATCCCATGCAACTTCAGATGTGTCAATTACAAACCTAGGTTGGTAGTCATCTGTGTTTCTGCCCAGCTGGCCATGGATCATAGGTTCCAATGACTCTCTCCCTCTGGGTTTAATTTGCTAGAGCAGCTCATAGAATTCAGGGCAACATTTTACTTACTAGGCTACCAGTTTATTATCAAAGGACATAACTCATCAACAACCCAATAGAAGAGTTACATAGAGCAAAGTATGGGGAAAGGGTGCAGAAATATGCTCTGCATAAACCTAGTTGTGAAAAGGGTTTTTTTTTTTTAATGATTGACAAAACACTTATTTCACTTTTATGGCTCCAAAGCTGTTTCAGAAACTGAGGGCAGGAAATTCAAATATTATTACCAGATATATTGCTGTTATACTCATTGCTCAGGAAATTCTAAATTTTAGGAAGCTGTTACCTAGGAACCATAGAGAAAGACCAAATATATATGAGAAATATATTTCAGTCATCTGAATGACCAAGTACACACATCTTGTAAATCACATTAAATTATTTGAGTATATAGGCTATGCGCTAGCCTCTTCTTGGATATATGAATTGCAAGTATATTCTCCCAGTTTATACCTTGTTTATTCATCCTCTTAAGATAGTCTTTCATAGAGCAAATATTTCTAATGTTGATGAAGTTTAACTAATCAATTTATAGGTAATTTTTTTTGAAGTTAAGCCTAAGAATTCCTTGTCTAGCTATAGACTCTAAAGGTTCTATCCCTTGTAGTCTCTAAAAGTTTTATAGTTTTATACATTTCATTTAAGTCTGATCTGTTTGAGTTAGTTTTTGTATAAGATGTGACAATTAGATAGAGGTTCACTTTTTAGCCAATAAATGTCCAATTGCTCAAGCACAATTTGTTGAGAAGGTTACTCTTGCTCCATTGAATCACATTTGCACCTTCATCAAGAAGCAATTGGAGAAATGAAATACTTAGATATAAATTTGCTAGAATATGTATTAGGTCTATGTGTTAAAAAACCCTACAATGTGGTAATGAAAGACATCACAGAAAAAATAAATGGAGAAGATACTCTGTCATAAATTGGAAGACTCAATACTATTAAAATGTCAGTTCTCTCCAACCTGCACAATAGATTCAACACAATACCAGTCAAAATTCCAACTATCTATTTTGTAGATGCTGACAAGCTGATTCTAAAATTTATATGAAAAAATTAAAGCACTAGAATAGCAAAACAATACTGGAGGAGAACAAAGTTCCAAAACGCACCATACCCACTCTAGAATTATTATACAGCTATAGTAATAAAGCATTGCAATATTGGCAAAATAATAGACACATAAATCAAGGAAACAGAATAGAGAGCCTTGAAATAGACTCATACCAATATAGCCAAGTGATTTTTAACAAAGGCACAAAGGCAATTTAACGGAGGAGGATAGTTTTTTCAACAAATAGGGCTAAAGCAATTAGACTTCCTTGTGGAAAACATGAATCTGGACTTACCTCTTAAATTACACAAAAATTAACTCAAAATATATCATAGACCTGCTGTGTGTTTGTATTTATGTATGCATACATAAGTCAATTTATACACTGAAAGGAGAGATGATTTTGTGTGTAATTTTAATTATAATTAATCTAAGCTTTCTTAAAAAAAAAAAAACTTAAAAGTAAATTCAACTCAAATTAGAAAGAAGAAAAGATACTATTAGAGCCTAAATAAATGAAATTTAAAATAGGAAATCTATAGGAAAAAAATTAATGAAACCAAAAGCTGGTTATTTTAAATGATCAATAAAATTGATAAACCACTAGCTAAGCTAACAAGGTTAAAAAGGCATAAGGCATGCAAAATAGCTAATATTATAAATGAAAAATGGGCCATCAAACTGATCATGTAGATATTAAAAAGGATATTATAAGCAATGCTGTGCCCATAAATTTAATAAAACAGATTAAATGGACCCCTTTCTTGAGCAAACACAATCTACCAAATTCAACAAATTTTACAAGAGAAAAAGTAGACATTCGAATAGACCTAGATTTATTAAGCATGTTGAATCGTTAATTAATAACTTTCCAAGACAACTTCAGGCCCAGATGAGTTCACTAGTGAATTCTATTAAACATTTAAATATATAATTGTACCATTTTTCTACAGTCTCAGCTAGGAGAAGTAACACTTCCTAACTTGTTATATTAGGCCAGCAAGAACTGTACAAAAAAGATCTTCATGACCAAGATAATCACGAGGTGTGATCACTCACCTAGAGTCAGACATCCTGGAATGTGAAGTCAAGTGGGCCTTAGAAAGCATCACTATGAACAAAGCTAGTGGAGGTGATGGAATTCCAGTTGAGCTAGTTCAAATCCTGAAAGATGATACTGTGAAAGTGCTGCACTCAATATGCCAACAAATTTGGAAAACTCAGCAGTGGCCACAGGACTGGAAAAGGTCAGCTTTCATCCCAACCCCAAAGAAAGACAATGCCAAAGAATGCTCAAACTACCGCACCATTGCACTCATCTCACACTCTAGTAAAGTAATGCTCAAAATTCTCCCAGCCAGGCTTCAGCAGTACGTGAACCGTGAACTTCCAGAGGTTCAAGCTGGTTTTAGAAAAGGCAGAGGAAACAGAGATCAAATTGCCAACATCTGCTGGATCATCAAAAAAGCAAGAGAGTTCCAGAAAAACATCTATTTCTGCTTTATTGACTATACCAAAGCCTTTGACTGTGTGGATCACAATAAACTGGAAAATTCTTCAAGAGATGGGAATACCAGACCACCTGACCTGCCTCTTGAGAAACCTATATGCAAGACAGGAAGCAACAGTTAGAACTGGACATTGAACAGCAGACTGGTTCCAAATAGGAAAAGGAGTATTCCAAGACTGTATATTGTCACGCTGCTTATTTAACTTATATGCAGAGTACATCATGAGAAACGCTGGGCTGGAAGAAACACAAGCTGGAATCAAGATTTCTGGGAGAAATATCAATAACCTCAGATATGCAGATGACACCACCCTTATGGCAGAAAGTGCTGCTGCTGATGCTAAATCACTTCAGTCGTGTCGGACTCTGTGCGACCCCACAGACAGCAGCCCACCAGGCTCCCCCATCCCTGGAATTCTCCAGGCAAGAACATTGAAGTGGGTTGCCATTTCCTTCTCCAGTGCACGAGAGTGAATAGTGAAAGTGAAGTTGCTCAGGCTCTTCCGACTCTTAGCGACCCCATGGACTGCAGTCTACCAGGCTCTTCTGTTCATGGGGTTTTCCAGGAAAAAGTACTGGAGTGGGGTGCAATTGCCTTCTCCATGGCAGAAAGTGAAGAGGAACTAAAAAGACTCTTGATGAAAGTGAAAGTGGGAGGTGAAAAAATTGGCTTAAAGCTCAACATTCAGAAAACGAAGATCATGGCATCTGGTCCCATCACTTCATGGGAAATAGATGGGGAAACAGTGGAAACAATGTCAGACTTATTTTGGGGGTCTCCAAAATCACTGCAGATGGTGAATGCAGCCATGAAATTAAAAGACACTTACTCCATGAAGGAAAGTTATGGCCAATCTAGATAGCTTATTCAAATGCAGAGACATTACTTTGCCAACAAAGGTCCGTCTAGTCAAGTCTATAGTTTTTCCAGTAGTCATGTATGGATGTGAGAGTTGGACTGTGAAGAAAGCTGAGCATGAAAGAATTGATGCTTTTGAACTCTGGTGTTGGAGAAGACTCTTGAGAGTCCCTGGCCTGCAAGGAGATCCAACGAGTCCATTCTAAAGGAGATCGGTCCTGGGTGTACTTTGGAAGAAATTATGCTAAAGCTGAAACTCCAGTACTCTGGCCACCTCATGCGAAGAGTTGACTCATTGGAAAAGACTCTGATGCTGGGAGAGTTGGGGGCAGGAGGAGAAGGGGAAAACAGAGGATGAGATGGCTGAATGGCATCACCAACTCAATGGATATGAGTTTGAGTGAACTCTGGGAGTTGGTGATGGACAGGGAGGCCTGGCATGCTGCAATTCATGGGGTCACAAAGAGTCAGACATGACTGAGCAACTGAACTGAACCCTAATATCAAAATGACAGGAAGACACTGTACTACAAAGAGGAAAGGTACTGAGACAGTCAATTCCTGGGTAGGGCGATAAGAAGTCCAGGGTCCCCGAGAATAAGAAAGGGGTCAGGGGTTCTCAAGGAGAAAAGGAAAAACTTTTTTAATGCAGTGCTTTGTCTTAGTCAATATAACAATGTATCTTGCTCTGGGACACATTTCTCCTTAACAAGACCCTTCTGCCTAATCTTATTATCTTAAGACAGATATTGTGGGAGTGGGCCTGGTAAAAGTATATAAGGCCTTGGTAAGACTAGTAAGGGGACATTTCTGTCCCCCTTCTGATGTCTGTATCAGAAGCTCTCTGTCCCTTTTTCACTTTAATAAAACTGATACACAAAAGCTCTTTAGTGATCAAGCCTGGTCCCTGGTCCTAAAGCTAAATATTTTTCAGAGATCATGAATCTGACATTGTTCATTGTAAGCTATCAGTACAGACCAATTTATCACACCATAAATGCAAATCCTCAGCCAAGTTTTACCAAATCAAATCCAATAATACCAAATAGACTTATATAGGGCTTCCCTGCTGATTCAGATAGTAAAGAATCTGTCTGCAATGCAGGAGACCACAGTTCAACTCCTGGGTTGGGAAGGCCCCCTGGAAAAGGGAATGGCTACCCTCTCTGGTATTCTGGCCTGGAGAATTGAATGGACAGAGGAGCTTGGTAGGTTACAGTCCATGGGGTCACAAAGAGTTGGATACAACTGAGTGACTTTCACTTTCACTTTTCAGACTTACATAACATGACTTAGTGGTATGACACTAAGTGTGTCATACACTTTCACAGTGTGGAAGGCTGTTTCAAGTTTCAGAAACAAATTAATATAATCCATTAGATCAAGAGGATAAAGAAGAAAAACTTATGTGAACAAGTCAATAGATGCATAAAAAGCATACAACAAAAGCCAAGATCAATTTTTTATACTCTTGGCAAACTAAGGTTAACTTCATCAATTTAATAAAAATATCCATTAAAAATCTATACCCAATATACTAAATGCAAAAGTAGGAAGTCAAGAAACACCTGGACTAACAGACAAACTTGGCCTTGGAGTACAGAATGAAGAAGGGCAAAGGCTAATAGAGTTCTGTCAAAAGAACGCACTGACCATAGCAAACACCCTCTTCCAGCAACACAAGAGAAGATTCTACACATGGACCTCACCAGATGGTCAACATCGAAATCAGATTGATTGTATTCTTTGCAGCCAAAGATGGAGAAGCTCTATAAAGTCAGAAAAAACAAGATAGAGAGCTGACTGTGGCTCAGGTCATGAACTCCTTAATGTCAAATTCAGACTGAAATTGAAGAAAGTGGAGAAAACCAATAGATCATTCGGGTATGACTTAAATCAAATCCCTTATGATTATACAGTGGAAGTGAGAAATAGATTGAAGGGACTAGATCTGATAGACAGAGTGCCTGATGAACTATGGATGGAGGTTCATGACATTGTATAGGAGACCGGGATCAAGACCATCCCCAAGAAAAAAAATGCAAAAAAGCAAAATGGCTGTCTGAGGAACCTTACAAATATCTGTGAAGAGAAGTGAAAAGCAAAGGAGAAAAGGAAAGATATACCCATTTGAATGCAGAGTTCCAAAGAATAGCAAGAAGAGATAAGAAAGCCTTCCTCAGTGGTCAATGCAAAGAAAGAGAGGGAAACAACAGAATGGGAAAGACTAGAGATCTCTTCAAGAAAATTAGAGATTCAAAAGGAACATTTCATGCAAAGATGGGCTCAATAAAGGACAGAAATGGTAGGGACCTAACAAGCAGAAGATATTAAGAAGAGGTGGCAAGAATACACAGAAGAACTGTACAAAAAAAGATCTTCACGACCAAGATAATCACAATGGAGTGATCACTCACCTAGAGCCAGACGTCCTAGAATGTGAAGTCAAGTGGGCCTTAGGAAGTATCACTACAAACAAAGCTCGTAGAGGTGATGGAATTCCAGTTGAGCTATTTCAAATCCTGAAAGATGATGCTGTGAAAGTGCTGCACTCAATATGCCAGCAAATTTGGAAAACTCAGCAGTGGCCACAGGACTGGAAAAGGTCAGTTTTCATTCCAATCCTATAAAAAGGCAATGCCAAAGAATGCTCAAACTACTACACAATTTCACTCATCTAACACACTAGTAAAGTAATGCTCAAAATTCTCCAAGCCAGGCTTCAGCAATGCGTGACCTATGAACTTCCAGATGTTCAAGCTGGTTTTAGGAAAGGCAGAGGAACCAGAGATCAAATTTCCAACATCCGCTGGATCATCGAAAAAGCAAGAGAGTTCTAGAAAAACATCTATTGCTGCTTTCTTGACTATGCCAAAGCCTTTGACTGTGTGGATCACAATAAACTGGAAAATTTGAAAGAGATGGGCATACCAGACCACTTGACCTGCCTCCTGCGAAACCCTGTAGGCAGGTCAGGAAGCAGCAGTTAGAACTGGGCATGGAACAACAGACTGGTTCCAAACAGGAAAAGAGTACGTCAAGGCTGTATATTGTCTCCCTGCTTATTTAACTTATACGCAGAGTACATCATGAGAAACGCTGGGCTGGAGGAAGCAGAAGATGGAATCAAGATTGCCAGGAGAAATATCAAGAACCTCAGATATGCAGGCATAAAGCGAAGAAGAACTAAAGAGCCTCTTGATGAAAGTGTAAGAGGAGAGTGAAAAAGTTGGCTTAAAGCTCAACATTCAGAAAACTAAGATCATGGCATCCGGTCCCATCACTTCATGGAAAATAGATGGGGAAACAGTGGAAACAGTGTCAGACTTTATCTTTGGGGGCTCCAAAATCACTGTAGATGGTGATTGCAGCCATGAAATTAAATATGCTTCCTTCATGGAAGGAAAGTTATGACCAGCCTAGATAGCATATTGAAAAGCAGAGACATTACTTTGCCAACAAAGGTCCGTCTAGTCAAGGCTATGGTTTTTCCAGTGGTCATGTATGGATGTGAGAGTTGGACTTTGAAGAAAGCTGAGCACCAAAGAATTGATGCTTTTGAACTGTGGGGTTGGAGAAGACTCTTGAATGTCCCTTGGACTGCAAGGAGATCCAACCAGTCCATCCTAAAGGAGATGAGTCCTGGGTGTTCACTGGATGGACTGATGCTAAAGCTGAAACTCCAGTACTTTGGCCACCTCATACGAAGAGTTGACTCATTGGAAAAGACTCTGATGCTGGGAGGGATTGGGGGCAGTAGGAGAACGGGGCGACAGAGGATGAGATTTTTGGATGGCATCACCGATTCGGTGGACATGGGTTTGGGTGGACTCCGGGAGTTGGTTAATGACAGGGAGGCCTGGCCTGCTGTGATTCATGGGGGTGTCTCAGAGAGTCGGACACAACTGAGTGACTGAACTGAACTGAATATACTAAATGATGACAAACTAGGTGTTCTTCTGCCAAGGGCAGGAATAAGGCAAGGATGTCCCATCACACCATTCCTGCTCAACATCATACTGGAAGTCTTAGTTCATCCTGTTACATCTTACTCTTTTGTTTACATAACATTTATCATATTAGACTCACAAATAATTTAGTTTTACTTTTAAATTTTATCCTTATGCTATAAAATTTGGTAAAGTAAGGCGAGGTGGGTGTATACATGGACCAGAGTGATTTGAATTATGAAAGAAGGAATATCTGTAACTATTAGAGAAATGGTTGTGATTCTGAAGTAAAACATACTAATTTCAAAGCCATAGATATGTATTGCTCAAAAGTGAATCTAAGAATTTTTTCCAGATAACAAAATCAGTTAATAAATTGATGGTATTCTTTATGGCTGAGAACAGTATTATAGGCAAATTTAAGTGCAATGACTTTGCTGCTTCAGAGTTCAGTTCAGTTCAGCAACTTAGTTGTTTCCAACTCTTTGTGACCCCATTCATGCAGCTTACCAGGCTTCCCTGTACATCACCAACTCCTGGAGCTTGCTCAAACTCATGTCTATCAAGTTGGTGATGCCATCCAACCATGTCACCCTCTGGCACCCCCTTCTCCTGCCTTCAATCTTGCCCAGCATCAGGGTCTTTTCAAATGAGTCAGCTCTTCGCATCAGGCGGGCAAAATATTGGAGTTTCAGCTTCAGCATCAGTCCTTCAAATGACTATTCAGGATTGATCTCCTTTAGGGTGGACTGTTTGGATCTTCTTGCAGTCCAAGGGACTCTCAAGAGGCTTCCCCAATACCACGGTTCAAAGGCATCAGTTCTTTGGCACTCAGCTTTCTTTATGGTCCAAATCTCACATCCATACATGACTACTGGAAAAACCATAGCTTTTATTAGATGGACCTTTGTTGGCAAAGTAATGTCTTTGCTTTTTAATATGCTATCTTTGTTTGTCATAGCTTTTCTCCCAAGGAGAAAATATCTTTCAGTTTCATGGCTGCAGTCACCATCTGCAGTGATTTTGGAGCCCCTCAAATAAAGTCTGTCACTGTTTCCTTTGTTTCCCCATCTATTCACCATGAAGTGATGAAAAGCCGAAAGTATTCTCTAAGATCAGAAACAAGACAAGGATGTCCAATCTCACTACTTTTATTCACTTTAGTTTCAAAAATGCTAACCATAGAAATCAGATAAGAAAAATAAATAAAGGAATCCAAATTGGAAAAGAAATAGTAAAAATGTCACTGCTTGTCAGTGACATGATACTCTACATAGAAAATTTTATAGATGCTACCAGTAAACTACTAGAGCTCATCAATGGGTTTGGTAAAGTTTCAGGGTACAAAACTAATAAACAGAAATTTATTGCATTTCTATACACTAATAACAAAAGGTCTGAAGGAAAAATTAAGAAAACAATCTCATTTATTATTTCATCAAAAAGATAAAACACCTAAAAATAAGTGTATCTAAGGAGGCAAAATACCTGTACTATGAAAACTTTAAGAGGCTGATGAAAGAAATTGAAGATTATACAAACAGATGGAAAGAACTACTGTTTTCTTGGTTAAAAAGAATCAGTATTTTCAAAGTGACTATCCTTGACATGGCCATCTGCCAATTCGATGCAATCTCTATCAAATTACCAATGACATTTTTCACAGAACTAAAATAAAAATTTTTTTAAATTTTGTGGAAATACCTAAGATTCCAAATAGCTAAGTAAATCTTCAATGAGACAAATGGAACTGAAGGAATCTGACTTCAGACTATGATACAAAGCTACAATAATCAAGACAGTACAGTACTGTCACAGAAACAGAAACATAGATCAATGGAAAAGAGTAGAAAATCCAGAAATAAACCAATGTACCTGTGCTCAATTAATTTTAAAAAATTAGGCAAGAATATAAAACAGAGAAAAGATATTGGCCACAGTAGGTGGTGCTGAGAAAATTGGACAGCTACATGTAAAAGAATGAAATTAGAGCATTCTCTAACACTCTACACAAAAATAAACTAAAGCATAGATTAAAGACCTAAATGTAAGACTGGATACTGTACAACTCTTAGGGGAAAACATAGGCAGAACATCATTGACATAAATTGCTGCAATATCATTTTGGATTCACCTCCTAGAATAGTGGAAATAAAAACCAAAATAAACAAGTGGGACCTAATTAAATTTTAAAGTTTTTACACAGCAAAGGAAACTATAAATAAAACAAAAACATAACCTACAGAATGGGAAAAAATACTTGCGAACAAAGTGACCAATAAGGGATTAATCTTTAAAGTATACAAACAGCTCATGGAGCTTAATATCAAAAACTCAAGCAACCCAATCCTAAAAATGGGCAGAAGACCCAAATAGACATTTCTCCAAAGAAGACATACAGATGGGCAAAAAACACATGAAAACATGCTCAGCATTACTAATTATCAGAGAAATGCAAATCAAAACTAGAATGAGCTTATCACCCACACCAGTCAGAATGTGAAATGAATGAAAGTCACTCAGTCGTGTCCAACTCTTTGCGACCCCATGGGCTATAGTGTCCATGGAATTCTCCAGACCAGAATACTGGTGAGGGTAGCCTTTCAACCCAGGTATCTTCTCAATCAGGTATTGAACCAAGGTCTCCCACATTGCAGGTGGATTCTTTACCAGCTGAGCCACAAGTGCAGCCCATGAATTCTGGAGTAGGTAGCCTATCCCTTCTCCAGCAGATCTTCCTGATCCAGGAATCAAACCTGGGTCTCCTGCATTGCAGGTGGATTCTTTACCAACTGAGCTATCAGTGAAGCCCAGTCAGAATGGCTATCATCAAAATCTCTACAAAAATAAATGCTAGAAATGACATGGAGAAAACAGAACCCTCCTACACTGTTAATGGGAATGTAAATTGGTACAGCCACTACAGAGAATAGAATGGAGGCTCCTTAAAAATCTAAAAATAGAACTACAACATGATCAAGCAATCCAAGTCCTAGGGATATATCTGGAGAAAACCATAATTTGGAAAGATAGATGTACCCCAGTATTCATTACAGCACTATTTGCCATAGCCAAGACATAGAAGGAGGCTAAATGTCCATCAACAGAAGAATTCATAAACAAGAAGTGGTATACATATACAATGGAATATTACTCAGCCATAAAAAAGAATGAAATAATACTTTTTGAGCAAGATGGACGGGCCTAGAGATTATCATAGTATGTGAAGTAAGTCAGACAGAGAAAGCCAATTAGCATATGATATCACTTATGTGGAACCTAAAAAAAATAATACAAATGAATTTATTTGCAAAACAGAAACAGACTTATAGATTTTGAAAATAATCTCCTGGTTACCAAAAGGGAAAGATGGATGGAAGGATAAATTAGGAGTTTGGGATAAAGATATACACACTAGTATCTGTAAAGTAGATAATTAACAAGGACCTATTATTTATCACTGGGAACTCTATTCAATAATTTGTAAGAATCTAAAAAAAAGTGTGCTAGGAAGTGTAGAGAAGGGAAAGATTGGCATAAGCCAATTATATTTTAATTGTTATATCTTTCTGTTATATAAGAATAACAGAAAGATAGCTTCAAAAAAAGAAGATGAGTATTCAAATTTCTTAATGAAGAGGATAAAATTGGCTGGATTATTAAAAGTATGGCAGATTCACTTGGACAGTCTCTTCCCTCATGAAATATATTAATAAAATGCATAAGTGAACTCAACAGAAGGAAATTAATTTATCACAGGCAGAAACTGAAAGATTCAAAGGGAAATCATGTAAAACCTAAACAAAATAAAACCATGTATGTGCCTCAGATATTGAGTGGTGGAAGAATCACACATATTCTCTCTGTAGAATGGGAGTTGTAATTTAAATCCCTACGTGTGCTTCCCCAGTGGCTCAGACATTAAAGAATCTGCCTTCAATGCAGGAGACCCTGGTTGGACCCCGGGGTCAGGAAGATCCCCTGGACCAGGGAATGGCTACCTAATTCCAGTGTTCTTGCCTGGAGAATTCCATGCACAGAGGCGAGCTACAGTCCATGGGGTCACAAAGAGTCAGAGGTGACTGAGTAACCAACCCTTTCACTTTCATGGGCACACTAAACACAGTCTCTGGGCTGTAAGAAATACACAAAGAAAACAGGACTCTGTATACATCCAGTTCCATGGAATGTTTGGTTTTCCATTAAAAGAAAAACAAACAAACAAAAAAACCTCTTCTATCAGCTAAGGGAAACAGGCTGTTATAGTAAGTTTAAAAATAGAATAAAATCTTTAAAATACAATACCTAGCTGAAACAAACAAAAGCAAAGTTACATAATGTATATGTTGATAACTGTCTATATATATATTTATACATTTTCTAGCTATAATAAATTTTTGATAGAAAAATAAAAGTAAAAACACTCTATGAAAAAGTACATTACCTCCTAGTGTCTAAGAAAACCTGCACCATGAAACAGTGTCCCTTAGCTTACTGGTTCACATAGCATCAGCCTCAGTTTTGGGATTGAAATGACAAGTTGTAACATTGAAATGTGTCAAAGTAATCATAAAATGAGAATATGAGAGGTGGAAACAAGCTTAAAGGTCAGTTAATTATATCATCTTTCAAAGAAGGGAATACATTCCATGCTATCCATGACGAATGTTCATCTAAGGTTATCAAGAACACTTCCCGTGACAGACGTTCAGCACTTTGAGAGACAGCCCATTCCCTAGTTGGAGCTCTCATTGCTATACAGTCACACCACCTTGTTTTGAGTGAAAATAAACCTCTGAATAATTACCATACATGGAAATTGCTTGTGTTACCTGAAGCAATACAACTGACTCTAGTCCCTGTGTCCTATCACAGAACTCCAAATACTTGAACGGACCTCTGTATTCCTAAATCTCGCCTTAAATAGTTGAAACATTGCATCCTTTCTCAATTTTTCCTATCATAGAGTTTTAACGCCTTTTATTCTCAAGGCCAGTTTATGTTTTACAGGTTATAGTTTGCCAAGGAAATGTAAATGAGACATTTCAAATTTAATTGCACTTTGGATAGAGTATGGTGGAACTAATGACTATTTAGATCTGAACATTGTTTTTCTGTTAACCCTGCTTTTTATTAAATTAAATTTGTTTTCCTACAAGCATACTATTTTAAAAAATTAAATAAAGCTTAACCATTTGTTTTCTTTAGTTTTGTTTCCTATTAACAGTTGTTAAGTCTTTCCTATTCTTTAAATTTGCAGCTGTTTCTTTAACTATACACTTATTACTATCAAGCAGCATGAATTGCCACATGGATCTAGATCAACAATATTAACAGGGATTTATTCTTTAAAATCCTGATTTTGCTAACTTCCCTGGTGGCTCAGACAGTAAAGAATGTGCCTGCAATGCAGAAGACCCGGGTTCAAACCCTGGGTCAGGAAGGTCCCATGAAGAAGGGAATGGCTACCCACTCCAGTATTCTTGCCTGGAGAATTCCATGGACAGAGGAGCCTGGCAGGCGGCAATTCATGAGGTCACAAAGGATCAGACACAACTTAGCAACTAAAACAATGACAAAAATAGCTTTATAGTTCTCTTACAATTGTACACAACCTATTATTTAAGCAAAGATGCGTTCTAAAAATATATTTTTAAGCTCATTCAGTTGTTAAATCTAGCACAATCATTCCTGGTATTTAAATACCATTTGTTCTCACTGATCAGTGTTTGTGTCATGCTTCTTATAAGTTTTTTTTTTTTTTTTTTAGTATCACTTCTGTTTCATTTGGAGAAGGAAATGACAACCCACTTCAGTATTCTTGCCTAGAGAATTCCATGGACAAAGGAGCCTGCCAGGTTACAGTCCATGGGTCACAGAGTCAGACAGGACTGAGTGACTACCACTCACTCACTCACTCACTCTGTTTCATTTAAGCAACTGATTGGAAATTTGAATTTTAATTGGAAGAAACTAAGGAAAGAATGCAGTATCAAACTTAAAACAAAAATGTGTAGAACCATTTTGATAATGGTTCTGATGATGATAATCATTGCATTGTCCTAATTATGTCAGCATTCACTTAGTGTCTCAAGAACACCAATCAATAATAAAATGTTCTCACAGGGCTTGGGGAAGGAAAGAGTATGCTTAAACCCATTCTTTACATTTGAATTTATATAAAATTTATATTTAATAAACTTTAACAAGAAAAGTTCTTGGTGAAAATCATACTTTGATTCACTCATGCAAATTCTATATAATCATATCAGTTTTTATGTTTCCAAAAATCATCTGTTTAATGTAATCTGGAATTATATTTTGCACATGTAAACATTTTTATGTGCAAAAAATGAAACCCAAAAAATTACAAATAATAAGAAATTATTCAAATGTGTTAATATTTAATATGAACAACCAATCTTTAATTACTAAGTGGTTGATGAAGTTCTAGTGAGAGGAAGCTACACTAGGGTATTTAACTGTCCTTGCTTTCTTTGTATTATCTGGGTCCTTAAACAATAAAATATATTTCTACCTTTGTTTTATTGATGTGGATAAAAAAAGTGTCATGCCACATATCTCAAAGAAGTTATTGCAGAACATATTATAACAATTTAACACCCCTGGTGTTTACCCGCACAGCAGTTAAGCACAGCAAACACATTCTGTTAGGTGTACAGACTTGCCAGACAGAAAAAAATAAAAAAAGCAAATTACTTCCACACCATAGACTTACAGAAATTTTCTTTGGTATGAATTTACACAGTTATTTACCAGAATGCTCTAGGTCCATGGGATGAGTTGAAACTAGGTGTGTACTGTAATTTTAGCTACATAGGTACCACATTTACATATTGATTCCTGGCCTATAGAATTTGTCAAGTTAGTGGGTTAAGAGAGACCCACAGAGATTCTAAATTGTCTAAGATACTTGCTATTTTCAGTTATGACAGAGACCTCTTTAAGGATGATAAAATGTGAAAAGATCCTCTCGCTTTTATCTGTATACATATGACATCATGATTTTTTCATAAATGTATGCATTTATTTTATATAGAAAAATTTATTCTTTAAAATAATCATTATGGTGTAAAAATAAGGAAGCAAAGGGGGATCATGGGTCAGTGGAGAATGTTTTTTCTCATCAGAGCCTCAAATTTAATTTACTATGTTTGCTTATACATCATATCATATAAAAAAAATTAACATGAGTTAGGGACCTGACTATAAGAGCTAAGTTTATAAAATTCTTAGAAAATCAAGGGTGTAAATTTTCATGGCCTTGGGTTTGGCAGTGGCTTCCTTTTTTTTATTAATTAATTTATTTTAATTGGAGGCTAATTATTTTACAATATTGTGGTAGTTTTTGCCATACATTGACAGAAATCAGCCACAGGTGTACACATGTCCACCCATCCTAAACCCCTATCCCTCTGGGTTGTCCCAGAGCACTGGCTTTGCATACCCTGCTTCATGCGTTGAACTTGCACTGGTCATCTCTTTTACATATGGCAATACACATATTTCAATGCTATTCTCTCAAACCATTCCACGCTTGCTTTCTCCCACATAGTCCAAAAATCTGTTCTTTATATCTGTGTCTCTTTTGCTGTCTTGCATATAGGGTTATTGTTGCCATCTTTCTAAATTTCATATATATGCATTAATATACTATTTTGGTGTTTCTCCTTCTGACTTACTTCACTCTGTATAACAGGCTCCAGATTCATCCATTTCATGGATGAACTGACTCAAATGTGTTCTTTTTTATAGCTGAGTAATATTCCATTGTGTATATGAACCATAATTTCCTTATCCATTCATCTACAGATGGACATCTAGGCTGCTTCCATGTCCTGGCTATTGTAAACAGTGCCGCAATGAACATTGGGGTACATGTGTCTCTTTCCGTTCTGGTTTCCTCAGTGTGTATGCCCAGCAGTGGGATTGCTGGGTCGTATGGCAGTTCTATTTCCAGTTTTTTAAGGAATCTGCACACTGTTCTCCATAGTGGTTATACCAGTTTACTTCCCACCAACAATGTAAGAGTGTTCCTTTTTCTCCACACTCTCTCCATCATTTATTGCTTGTAGACTTTTTGAAGGCAGTCATTTTGACCTGTGTGAGATTGTACCTTATTGTGGTTTGATTTGCATTTCTCTGATAATGAGTGATGTTGAGCATCTTTTCATATGTTTCTTAGCCATCTGTATGTCTTCTTTGGAGAAATGTCTGTTTAGTTCTTTGGCCTACATTTTGATTGGGTCGTTTATTTTTCTGGTACTGAGCTGCATAAGTTCAATATTCTGTGTGAGCTGTATATTTTGGAGATTAATTCTTTGTCAGTTATTTCATTTTCTATTATTTTCTACCATTCTGAAAGCTTCCAATTCACCTTGCTTATAGGTTCCTTCTTTATGCAAAAACTTTTAGGTTTAATTAGGTCCCATTTATTTATTTTTGTTTTTATTTCCATTACTCTGAGAGGTGTGTCATAGAGGATCATGCTGTGATTTAGGTCAGAGAATGTCCTGCCTATATTTTCCTCTAAGAGTTTTATAGTTTCTGGTCTTACATTTAGATCTTTTATTCATTTTGAGTTACTCTTGTGTATGGTGCTAGAAAGTGTTCTAGTTTCTTTCTTTTAGAGGTGGTTGACCAGATTTCCCAGAGCCACTTGTTAAACAGATTGTCTTTTCTCCATTGTATATTTTTGCCTCCTTTGTCAAAGATATGCTCTTCGTAGGTGTGTGGATTTATCTCTGGGCTTTCTATTTTGTTCCATTAATCTATATTTCTGTCTTTGTGCCAGTGTCATGCTGTCTTGATGACTATAGCTTTGTAGTATAGTCTGAAGTCAGGCAGTTTGATTCCTCCAGTTCCATTCTTCTTTCTCAAGATTGCTTTGGCTATCGAGGCATTTTGTGTTTCCATTCAAACTATGAAATTATTTGTTCTAGTTCTGTGAAAAATACCATTGGTAGCTTGACAGGGATTGTATTGAAACTATAAATTACTTGGGTTGTATACTCATTTTCACTATATTGATTCTTCCAATCCATGAACATGGTATATTTCTCCATTGATTTGTGTCATCATTGATTTCTTTCATCAGTGCTTTATAGTTTTCTACATATAGGTCTTTTGTTTCTTTAGGTAAATTTATTCCCAAATATTTTATTCTTTTTGTTGCCATGGTGTATGGGATTGTTTCCTTAATTTATCTTCCTGTTTTCTCATTGTTAGTGTATAGGAATGCAAGGGATTTCTGTGTCTTAATTTTATATCCTGCAACTTTACTATATTCATTGATTAGTTCTAGTAAGTTTCTGGTGGTGTCTTTATGGTTTTCTATGTAGAGAATCATGTCATCTGAAAACAGTGAAAGTTTTATTTCTTCTTTTCCAATTTGGATTCCTTTTATTTCTTTTTCTTCTCTGATTGCTGTGGCTAGGACTTCCAAAACTATGTTGAATAGTAGTGGTGAGAGTGGTCACCCCTGTCTTGCTCTTGATTTTAGAGGAAATGCTTTTATTTATTTTTTTTTCCCCATTGAGGATAATGTTTGCTGTGGGTTTGTTATCTATGGCTTTTATTATGTTGAGGTATGTTCCCTCTATGCCTTGTTTCTGGAGAGTTTTGATCATAAATAGGTGTTGAATTTTGCCAAAGGCTTTCTCTGCATCTATTGAGATAATCATATTGTTTTTGTCTTTCAATTTGTGAATATGGTGTATTACATTGATATGTTTGTGAATATTGAAAAATCCTTGCGTCCCTGGCATAAAACCCACTTGGTCATTATATGTGATCATTTTAATATGTTGTTGGATTCTGTTTGCTAGAATTTTGTCTAGAATTTTTGTATCTATGTTCATCAGTGATATTGGCCTATAGTTTCCTTTTTTTTGTGGCATCTTTGTTTGGTTTGGGCATTAGAGTGATGGTGGCTTCATAGAATGAGTTTGGGAGTTTGCCTCCCTCTGCAATTTTCTGGAAGAGTTTGAGTAGGATAGGTGCTAGTTCGTCTCTAAATTTTTGGTAAAATTCACCTATGAAGTCATTTGGTGCTGGGCTTTTGTTTGTTGGAAAAATTTTTATTACAGTTTCAATTTCCATGCTGTGATAGGCCTCTTAAGATTTTCTATTTCTTCCTGGTCAGTTTTGGAAGGTTACATTTTTCTAAGAATTTGTTCAATTCTTCTGAGTTGTACATTTTATTGGAATATAATTGTTCATAGTAGTCTCATGATCTTTTCTATTTCTGTGCTGTCTGTTGTAATTTCTCCATTTTCAATTCTAATTTTATTGATTTGATCCTTCTCCCTTTTTTTCTTGTTGAGTCTGGCTAATGGTTTGTTGATTTTATTTATCTTCTCAAAAAACTAGCTTTTAGTTTTGTTGATTTTTTCTATAGTCTCCTTCATTTCTTTTTCACTTATTTTTGCTCTGATTTTTATGATTTCTTTCCTTCTACTTACTTTGGCATTCTTTCCTTTTCCTAGTTGCTTTAGGTAAAAAATTTAGGTTGTTTATTTTATGTTTCTCTTGTCTCGTAAGGTAGGCTTGTATTGCTATGAACCTCCCTCTTAGAATGGCAGTGACTTCTTAAGTGTGACACCAACAGCCAAAGTGATATAAGAAAAAACTAAAGTGGATTTCATTAAAAACAAGTTTTGTGCTTCAAAATTGATTAGCAAGGAATGTGAAAAGAAAACCCACAAAAGGAGAGAAATATTTATGTACCATATATCTGAAAAAGGACTTCATTTGAAAATGTATAAAGAATAATAAAAAGGCAAACCAATTAAAAATGGGAAAACATTTTGAATAGATATTTCTCCAAAGAAGACATAGAAATGGTCACTAAGCACATGGAAAAATGCTCAACATTAGTTAATAGGGAAATTCTAATTAAAAGCACAATTAGACACTACTTCAGACATACTAGCATGTCTATAATAATTAAAAAAAAAAAAGATACAGTAAGTCCCCTACATACAAACAAGTTTTATTCCAAGATCACATTCATAAATCCAATTTGTTTACAAATCCAACAATGTTAGCCTAGGTACTCAAAACAAGCAGCTATATAGCACTGTACTGTAACAGCGTTATAATAATTTTCACACAAATAACACATTAGAAACAAACAAAAAGGAAACATTTTCAATCATATAGTAGTGCACCTTGAAAATTAAAGTAGTACCAGTTTCACTCATGGCTGCTTTTATGCTTGCTTCTGAACATCCTAGGCTTGAAATAAAAATACTGAACTCCATACAGTACTTTAAAGTACACAACTACTTGTAAAGGATGAATACTCATGACATTGTACACTAGACACGTGATTGAACAGGCAAACTCTCGTTTGCATCTCTGAAAGTTCACAATTTGAAAGTTTGTATGTCAGGGACTTACTGTAATAAGAAAGGTTATGCAGAGAAATTGAAACCTTCATATATTGCTCATGGGAATGTAAAATTATACCACCACTCTGGGTATAATTTGGCAAATTTTAATAATTTACACAAAAATGTACAATGTAATTCTAATTCTGGACATCTACCAAGAAAACTGTAAATGTATCTCTGCATAAAGCTTTGTATCCAAATGTCTGTTGCAGCATTTATTCAAAATAGTGCAGATAAATGTCCATCCACTTGTAGATGGGTAAAGACAAGCTTTTATACTAAAGGCCACAAAATGCATGATTTCTTTCATAGAGAAGGTCTAGGAAAAGAAAGTATTTAGTGGTAGAAAATAGCTTGACAATAGTGGTTGCCTAGGGCTAGAGTTGTAACTGGGGATTAACTGCAAAGGACATTAGGGATTTTTTGGAAGTGATGAAATGATCTAAAACTGGATTGTAGTAATGATTGTATAACTCTGTAAGTTTACTAAAAATCATGAATTATGCACTTAAAAGGGTGGAATTTTATGGTATGTTAATTAGCCCTCAATAGAATTGTTTAAAAAATTCACATCTTCAACATATGGAGAGCTTTCTTGTATCAACAAGAAGGAAATTCTAACAGGGTTCTGTATCAACCTAGAGGGGTGGAATGGGGAGGGAGTTGGGAGGAAGGCTCAAAAGGGAGGGGACATATGTATACTTATGGATGATTCATGCTGAGGTTTGACAGAAAATGGCAAAATTATGTAAATCAATTATCTCTCAATAAAAAATAAATTGACTTTTTAAAGAGTGAATGTCATGCTGGAAAAGGTCAGAATGAAAGAAATACAGAGACGATATACAGATGAAAACATTAAATCACAGTTGTTAAGTAAATTAAAACAAATTTTATTCTATTTTATTTTTAATCTGCTGTTTTGTCAGTAAATATAGAATAAGATATTTATAATACTGTGGGAGGAAAGCTTTAACACTAGGGCTTGCAAACTTTTTTCTGTAAAATAAAATAGTAAATAATTTAGACTATCTTAAATACAAATACTATACAGTCTTGGTTGTAATTACTCTAAAATGTAGGTAACAAATGAAAAATTGCAAAATAATAGGTAAACAAAAGAGTGTTGCTGTGTTTTGAAAGCACTTCATTTACAACAAATAGTGGCAGGCCAAATAAGGCTTAGGGATGATGATTTGCTAACACTTTCCCTTACAAAGGAAATTTAGGAAAATGAATTATGTCCTTTCTAGAGACAAATTAGTCAAATATCAAAAGTTTTATTTACTTCTTTTTAATGATTAAATCCTACTTTTAGTATATTAGTGTATATTAGTGTTAATTATATAAATACATATAATGAAAACTTTATACAGCTAAATTCATACCTATGAAAATTGATAGTTATGGGCTTAGAAATATATTCAACATATTTTAAAAGAAAAATTACAGTTGTATGGATTATAATGTTTCCATTTCACACATTTTACACATACATATCTGTGTATTATTTATTCACATGTAATTTCATACAGATAATCTAGAAATATATGCTTCTGATTTTTAACAGTATTCTTATTAGTTGGTATAATTTCCAATAGTTAAATGTTTTAAAGATTTATTCCCGTCTTATACTTATTTATATATAGTGAGTATATAGAGCAGTGCTTAAAATAAAGTATTAAAATAAAAACCTATATTGGCACATTTTCTTTAATAAAAACCTATATTGGCACATTTTCTTTAATAATTGAAAATATAAAAATCTGTTCTCAATATACTTATTTTAAGTCTCTAGTTAATTAAACTTTTATGAGTACTTACTATACCTCTACAAGAAATTACTTATCAGCTACATAAAATATAGTGCATAACATATTACTTCAAAATCAGTTAATTGAATATTCAAATCCATGTCTGAAGTTGAAATATTTCTGACTAGAAACAATCAATTTTTAAAGCCATTTGAAAAGCCCAGCTGATTGAGTCTTTGTAAAAACTGACCTGGATCACTAAGTTATTCACTTTTAATTATAGCAACAAACATATTTCTGCTATGTATTGTTTTATACAATCATTTATTAATTTTCCCCACTATCTTTCAAATGTCATTTGAATTGCTACATAAGCTGCAGAGTCTAAATCATTTTAATTGCTAAATTTCCTTCTCAGGACTACTTAAACATAAAAAGGCAATTCAGGCAATTAATCTGTCAGTGAGCAAACAACATAGATAAAAGCCTTGATTAGCTAGAAGCCACCTTATCAGACACTTCAGTTAACTATAATTTAGGAAATACATCAACCATAGGAAGGAAGAAAAAAAAAGGCAAATTTTAGATATAGAAACAAAGCAAACAAACAAAATCCCCCAAAACAAAGCTTTGGGAAATAGTCTGCATCTTTGCTCTTACAAACAAAGCTTATCATTTAAATCCTTTATAACTTACTTCTGCCAAGACTCAAAGGAATACTTGGCTTTAAACTCTCCTTCCACTGTACTGTTCAAGGTTAATGCCTCCACTTCTTGGAGGAAGAACATTTGATATTCTATGATTGAGCTTCCAGACCATACCAGGTCCAGTATCACATTATTTTTTATTATTATTATTTTATCCTTTTTACTGTCAACCTAAATAAACAGGTAAACTGATGCAAATTCAAATTACCAAAATTTGAGTTTATTGAGGAACAGTGGAGGAATTGAAATTCAGTGAATGCATGTATAGCATGTTGAGGGTTTGGAAGGAGATATATTTATGGACAAATGGGGGAAATCTAGGCAGAATTCAAATAGTACATTACTGGCTGGAAGTGGGGGAGAGATTCTTGGCAGATGTTCATTGGTCAGAAGATAAGTCTCAGTCTTCTGTAAAAAAGCCATTGACGGAATACAGTCTTCAGGTTTCCTTCTTCTGAGAGTGCATGCCTGAGAGTTTCCCTTTCATATCCTCCAGTTCCATTTTAGATTGACAAACTTTCACATGCTTATCTTTTTTAATCATACAACATGACCTTATTGCTTTCATCTTAAAAATATTTCCTCAAAACCAAAGTTCTCAAATCATTCAACTGCATGTATCTTCCTCACTTTATTAATCTATGTTAGTACCATCCTGTTGTCTGAAATATGTCTTTTCTCCAACCATTACTCTAAAATCTTTCTCAGGTCCTAAATTATGTCTTAGCCACCTTAAGTCAAATACATGGGTTCTTAATTAGAAAAACCTGGTTCCCCCTGTGATATTTGTTTTACTTATCTTTTATTGGAGTAGAGTTGCTTTACAAGGTTATTAGTTTTTACTGTACAGCAAAGTGAATCAACTATAAGTATACATATATCCCCTCCTTTTTGGATTTAGGTCATCACAGAGCACTGACTAGAGTTCCCTGTCCTATACAGTAGGTTCTTATTGGTTATCTATTGTCTCATTAGTTATCTATTTTATGCATAATATAAATTGTGTGTGTCTGTGTGTTAAGTCACTTCAGTCAGGTCCAACTTTGTTCAAACCTATGGACTGTAGACCACTGGGCTCCTCTGTCCATAGGATTCTTTAGGCAAGAATACTGGAGTGGGATGCCATGCCCTCCTCCCAGGGATATTCTGGGCCCAGGGATTTGAACTTGCATCTCTTATGTCTTCTGCACTGGCCAGAGGGTTCTTTACCACTAGAGCCACCTGGGAAGCCCATAAATAGTGTATATATATAAATCTCAAGCTCCCAATCCAGTGATATTTACATAAGCTCAGGCAAGCCAGTTAATGTTTCTTGTCTTAGTTTCATTATTTTTAAAGTAAGAATTATTATAGCTCTCATATTTTTGTAGACAAATTGAAAAGCAAGTGAGTAAAATGAATGTGAAGCATGCCAACAATCTGACATTTTAGAGTAGGTATGGAATAAATAGAAAATAATATTTTAAATGTGTTAGCTCAATTAACATCCAGGGATTACTCTATCATCTACTAAATACCTACACCATTATTTTTGCCCATTCTTCTCACCTATGCAGTTTATCAGTCAATTACCATGAACAAAACTTGCAAGTAATCATTGATTTCATTGGCCCTTATCATCTTTTGAGGATTCTCTTTCAGAAAAACAAGAAAAAGAAAAATTACTACACAACCTTTGAAAAATTGCTTATCAACTTTGTATTCTACTCCCAAATCTTTAGCATTACTCACAGACATTTATCACATGTTTTCATACTAATAATCCACATCTTCACTCAAAAACTGCTCCACTGAAATGGGGCTCCTTTCAGTTTCTTGATCATGACAGATTTATTTCCATTCTTGGTGCATGCTGCCTGGAACCTGTTGCCTGTCTCGTTTCTCTTCTTCCTTGTTTCAAGATTGATTTTCCATACCATCTCAGCTGTAAAAGCTTCCCTAAAACTTTAGGCACAGTTACTCCTTTTATAAAAACTGGTGTAACTGGAATAAATCTGATCTTGTAACCTAAGTACATTAAGTTTAAATTTTTACCTCTCCCTGACCTTTTCTTTTTTTTTTCCAGTATAATAGCTTTACAATGTTGTGTTAGTTTCTGCTGTACAGAGAAATGATTCAGCTATATGTATATATATGCAGGTCAGGAAGCAACAGTTAGAACTGGACATGGACCAACAGACTGGTTCCAAATAGGAAAAGGAGTACGTCAAAGCTGTATTATTGTCACCCTGCTTATTTAACTTATATGCAAAGTACATCATGAGAAACGCTGGGCTGGAAGAAGCACAAGCTGGAATCAAGATTGCCGGGAGAAATATCAATAACCTCAGATATGCAGATGACACCACTCTTATGACAGAAAGTGAAGAGGAACTAAAAAGCTTCTTGATGAAAGTGAAAGTGGGAAGTGAAAAAGTTGGCTTAAAGCTCAACATTTAGAAGATGAAGATCATGGCATCTGGTACCATCGTTTCAAGGAAAATAGATAGGGATACAGTGGAAACAGTGTCAGACTTTATTTTTTGGGGCTCCAAAATCACTGCAGATGGTGACTGCAGCCATGAAATTAAAAGACGCTTACTCCTTGGAAGGAAAGTTATGACCAACCTAGATAGCATGTTCAAAAGCAGAGACATTACTTTGCCAGCAAAGGTCTGTCTAGTCAAGGCTATGGTTTTTCCAGTGGTCATGTATGGATGTGAGAGTTGGACTGTGAAGAAAGCTGAGTGCCAAAGAATTGATGCTTTTGAACTGTGGTGTTGGAGAAGACTCTTGAGAGTCCCTTGGACTGCAAGGAGATCCAACCAGTCCATTCTGAAGGAGATCAGCTCTGGGATTTCTTTGGAAGAATGATACTAAAGCTGAAACTCCAGTACTTTGGCCACCTCATGCGAAGAGTTGACTCATTGGAAAAGACTCTGATGCTGGGTGGGATTGGGGGCAGGAGGAAAAGGGGACGACAGAGGATGAGATGGCTGGATGGCATCACTGACTCGATGGACGTGAGTCTGAGTGAACTCCAGGAGTTGGTGATGGACAGGGAGGCCTGGCGTGCTGTGATTCATGGGGTCGCAAAGAGTCGGACACGACTCAGCGACCGAACTGAACTGAACTGATCCCATCCCTCTTGGACCTCCCTCCCAACACTTCCATCCCACGCCCCCTCCATCCCACCTGTCTAGTCATCACAGAATACCAAGCTGGGCTCCTTGTTCTATACAGCAGGTTCCTGCAGGCTATCTATTTCACACATAGTAGTGTACATGTCTGAATTGAACTGAATTGAGTGTATCTGTGTAGATCCTAATCTCGCTGTTCATCCTACCTCTCCCTTCCCCCCATGTCCACATGTCCATTCTCTACATGTACATCTCTATTCCTCCTCTCCAGATAGGTTCATCAGTACCATTTTTATAGAGTCCATATATATGCATTAATATAAGGTATTTGTTTTTCTCTTTCTGACTTACTTCACTCTGTATGACAGACTCTAGGTTCATCCACATCTATACAAATGACCCAATTTTATTTCTTTTTATGATTAACTAATATGCCATTGTATATATGTATAACATCCTCTTTATCCCTTCATCTGTCAATGTACATTTAGGTTCTTACATATCAATTCAGTTCAGTTCAGTCACTCAGTCCTGTCCAACTCTTTGCAAGTCTATGGACTATAGCTTCCTGGGCTCCTCTATCCATGCAATTCTCCGGGCCAGAATACTGGAGTGGGCAGCCATACTCTTCTCCAGCAAGGGATCTTTCCAACCCAGGGATTGAACCCAGGTCCTCCACCTTGCATGTGGATTCTTTACCATCTGAGCCACCAGGGAAGCCCCCAAATACTATTAAAATTATTTATCTGAAATTGTGTTTAGCTGAGTGTCTCGCATTATAACTGGCAAACCTACCAGAAATGGAGCACATATTAAATCTCATTGAATATATTTTGAATGCATTGATGTGTCCTGAATAAATTCATGAAACAATTGACCTGCCAGTGTTTGCCTGGCTGTAGTTCCTCTTTTCCTCTTCACATGGTTTGCACCATCACTGATAGACAGTCTTAGTTGCCTCACAGACTTTGGATTTATACAGATTTCAGAAACTTGAATCTAGGGAAATGTATTTGTTTTTCAGTGACTGTCCTTGGAGAGGTCATCTGCTCTCCATATGCATCTATCCTTGTCAATTATTCTACATCTAACTGGTGTCACCCATTTATATCATTATGTCCCTAGAAAGGTCATCTTAGCAACAGGTACCTTATGCACAGACATACATCCAATACCCATTTCAGAGGGCTACTAAATGTTTATGATTTGAAACAATATGAAAGTAGGAGAGGCAATCTGTAAAGTCAAAATCAACAATTGTATAATCAAATGACTAAAAGAGTACGCCTCCATTTTCTTAATTATTAAATTTGTCAATAAAAATGTCATTACAGTTGAAAAGAGTGTGTATTAAAATAGTTGTAGATAAACCATAGTCCATCATAAGTTATAAAAAACATACAAAAAAGGTATTTTAATTTTTCAAGTAAACCTTAATTTAATGTAGGACATGTATGTAGTCAATTTGTAGAATGCTATCTTTAAAATCAGAGTTCCTATGAAGAACTTAAAGAAGATAGATATGTCTACAGGTCTAGCTTGAGACACTTAGAAAATAAAGTTTAAAATATGTTTAGGAGTAAAGGTTATGAGTTCTGGCTTCTAGTGTAGCCTTTAATTGATGCCTTAAAGCAAACTGGACTTTTATACTGTTCCTGATAGAAAATCCTCCACTGACTTCTAGTTTCTCTAACTGGATTCCTACTGTTTCTTGTGCCTGACTGAATTTATCAATGGCCTGGCTTAATATTTCAGTTTTATAAAAGTGGGCATTTGTTTATTTTTTGCTTATTTTTCCTTCCTTGGATCCCAGAGTATTGTGTTGAAAACCCTGTTTCACACTAAAAGATTTGTATTATACTGAATATCTACATTTAAATTCCATTTTTGAAAGCATGGTTTATTCATGAACACACAGTAGACACTTAATAAGTATTTATGCAATGAATAAAGAATATATTTCAATATTAAATTGGGTGAACATTGATTTATATGATCTATTATTTTACATTGGTTCTTTGGAATCAATGGCATGACTTTAATTACTACCAATCATCTATTGTATATTCTCTGGGTACAATGTTCTGCCTGCCAATGCAGATTCCCCCAAGAAAACAGCTGTATATAGATCAGCTGCCTTGGTATTTTCTCCACACCACTAAGTAGATTAGGTTCCCGATCCTTTCTGTCGATGCTAAAATGGGTCATGCTTGGCTATGTCTCAAGATATGTCATATTGCATGGAACTACCTTCCTGAAGATGTTTTAAAATATTTTTTTCAGAGTTGACATAAGATAGCAGATGGATAATCTGCTTGAAGGCAGCTGAGGTCATATATCATTAAGCATCAGGGAAATTCCATATGTAACCAAACATCTGCATTTGCAAAATGGAGCTGAAAGCTTTCCAAAAAAAAAAAAAGACTCCAAGCCCAATTTCTTGCCAATTTAACATCTGGAAAATGTAGAAAAGGTAATCATGAAAACCGAGTCAGTGAATTTTTGAGCTGAAAGGATCCTAAGAGATCAGGCTTTTTAACTAAATAATTTTGCAGATGAAAAAACAGAGCCAAAAAAAAAAATTAAACACTTTGCCTAAGTTCATGTAACTAGTTACTGACAAAAGTGAAGCTGAGATTCATCTTTTGCCAATGCTTTATTATCATGCTGCCATCCTTAGTTTATCCAACTTATTAAATACTGTGGACATTATATAGTTTGGACATTAGGGCTGTATTCTAAATGTAATACCAAAGTTCCCAATCATTTTAAACAAAGTTTCTGTAATTATATTGGAAAAACGACAGTCAAAATTATCTTTCATACATGGCCAGAGAATGCTTTCTCCTGAAGGAAATAATATTAAATTAGGATAACAAGATCTTTATAAAACAAAAGTTTCCATTTGCAGAATTAAATATTTAGAGCTTCCCAGAAATGTATTGGTGTGAGTTTACATGTTGCATATTTCTTTCTAGTTTAAAATAAATAGCCTAAGACACAAAGAAATGTGATAAGGGAGTTCTCTGTATCGCCACTAAAAACTAGGGTAGATTTTTCTAAATGGCACAAACTATGAAGAAAGAATTTTTGACAGACAGAGGTAAGATGAGGCTATAGACAGATTGATAAATCATCTTCTTGTGTTATTGTGGCTTAATGGAAAGCAATGGAAATGATGGACCATGGGCATTAAGTAAAGTGGGGCAAGGACTGACAAGTGGATCAGTAACTTTAATTAAATTTCCTTTATTTCTGTGGGTTTTAACTTGAGTGTCCCACTGTGGGGGTATTATTTATTGAAAGGTCCAATGGACAGTTTGGTTTTGTTCCAGAGATGCTAAAAATCTGGCAGTGCTGATGATAATCCTACTTAACAGAGATCTGCCCCATATCCCATGTCCTTCACAGTTTGAAGGTGGCATTGATTATTCATGTAGGGAAAGCTAGTTTATTCATAGTTGAGACTGGAACTTTAATTTCATTTTCACACATAAATGTAAAGTACTATCAGAGTTTTAATACTCAGTTAATTTCTCAGTAATACCATTACTGTGTAGATCAAGAAAAGATCATACTTTTTAGGGGAGGGAGTGAGTCATTCCTTATTTTGGAAAATTGTTTCTTGTGATATTTGAATGGCCTGTGCCATATACTTTATTCTAGTAAAGTAGTGCTCAAAATTCTCCAACCAGGCTTTAGCAATACATGAACTGTGAACTTCCAGATGTTCAAGCCAGTTTTAGAAAAGGTAGAGGAACCAGAGATAAAATTGCCAACATACACTGGATCATCAAAAAAGCAAGAGAGTTTCAGAAAAACATCTATTTTTGCTTTATTCACTATGCCAAAGCCTTTGACTGTGTGGATCACAATAAACTGGAAAATTCTGAAAGAGATGGGAATACCAGACCACCTGACCTGCCTCCTGAGAAATCTGTGTGCAGGTCAAGAAGCAACAGTTAAGAACTGGACATGGAACAACAGACTGGTTCCAAATTGGAAAAGGAGTACGTCAAGGCTGTATTATTGTCACCCTGTTTATTTAACTTATAGGCAGAGTACATCATGTGAAATGCCAGGCTGGACGAAGCACAAGCTGGAATCAAGATTGCTGGGAGAAATGTCAATAACCTCAGATATTCATATGACACCACCCTTAGGGCAGAAAGTGAAGAGGAATTAAAAAGCCTCTTGATGAAAGTGAAAGAGAAGACTGAAAAGTTGGCTTAAAGCTCAACATTCAGAAAACGAAGATCATGGCAACTGGTCCCATCACTTCATGGCAAATAGACAGGGAAACAGTGGAAACAGTGTCAGACTTTATTTTGGGGGGCTCCAAAATCACTGCAGATGGTGACTGCAGCCATGAAATTAAAAGATGCTTACTCCTTGGAAGGAATGTTATGACCAACCTAGACAGCATATTAAAAAGCAGAGACATTACTTTGCCAACAAAGGTCCGTCTAATCAAGGCTATGGTTTTCCCAGTGGTCATGTATGGCTGTGAGATTTGGACTGTGAAGAAAGCTGAGCACCGAAGAATTGATGCTTTTGAACTGTGGTGTTGGAGAAGACTCTTGAGAGTCCCTTGGACTGCAAGGAGATCCAACCAGTCCATCCTAAAGGAGATCAGCCCTGGGATTTCTTTGGAAGGACTGATGTTGAAGCTGAAACTCCAATACTTTGGCCACCTCATGCGAAGAGTTGACTCATTGGAAAAGACCCTGATGCTGGGAGGGATTGGTGGCAGGAGGAGAAGGGGACGACAGAGGATGAGATGGCTGGATGGCATCACCAACTCAATGGACATGAGTTTGAGTAAACTCCGGGAGTTGGTGATGGACAGGGAGGCCTGGCGGGCTGCGATTCATGGGGTCACAAAGAGTTGGACTCGACTGAGTGACCAAACTGAACTGAACTGATGCCATATAATTGTTTCAGTCTACAGTTGTAGCCATTGCATTCACTATGATTCTACATTCACATACAAGCCTCTGAGTCCTTCAGTATTTTTACTGATACAGTCATCTCAATATTTTTGTGTATTAAAAACATGTGATTTAATTGCATATTATGTCTCTTTATTAAATTTTATATTATATTTAGAGAATGGTATTGGTTTTTTGAAATATATATAGTCATAATTATGAATTTAACTCAGGAAAGTCAAGAGGAATCATAAAATATTTGCTTAAAAATGAGGGTATTATTTGTGACTGGGTGTGAGCCGCTGCTTTTGTCACTGTTCTGCAAAAGTAAAAAACATCAATGTTGGCAAAACCGGGAACCCAGAAAAGCCTAAGGAACAAAATGTATCCTCTGTACAGGAAAAGCAGGAGATACTGCTCTAGATTAGAGGTCACTGGCTCAAATGCATGCAGAGGCCAAGCAGGTAGGAAGATGTGACTTGGGCAATTAGAAGACCTTGGGAATGCAGCCCTATCACATGGAGAGAAACACACTGCTCTAGGTTGTTCTCAAGTGTAATGATTCATTTTGGTGAACATGTTGCTGTAACACCAAAATAGTACTTCTTGGTGGTCCAGATTTGTAGATAGCTTTTAGCAGTCAACCCCTTCAAAGCCTGCCTCAATTATAGACAGCTGCCTCTTCAAAGTAATCCGTAATTGGGTAAATATGCAAAGCCATATACATATATGCATATCAATGTACATACATATATACATATATGTGAAAGTGGAAGTCACTCAGTCATGTCCGACTCTTTGCGAACCCATGGACTATACAGTCCACTGAATACTCCAGACCAGAATACTGGTGTGTGTAGCTGGTCCCTTCTCTAGGGGATCTTCCCAATCAAGGATTGAGCCCAGGTCTCCCATATTGCAGGTGGATTCTTTACCAGCTGAGCCACCAGGGAAAGTCCAAGAATACTGGAGTGGGCAGCCTACCCCTTCTCCACTGGATCTTCCCAACCCAGGAATCAAACTGGGGTCTCCTGCATTGTAGGCAGATACTTTCCCAGCTGAGCTACCAGGGAAGCTCTCTCTATATATACATATATACAACTGTGTTGGGCCATTTTAATCTCTAGTGTATCCTTTGAAATTAGCCAAGGCTTTTAGTGGACTTGCCTCTCTCCACATAACTTGCCTTGGTTCCTTCCCTTCCACATATGTTGATCCTCAATGTACACCCTAATCAACATTCTGCCCACTATAATCTTAGAGCCTACTTTTCAGAGAACCAAACTTGCAACACTCTGTGATTATACTTCATGATAATTAAAAGAAACTAACAATAACAAAACTGGAAATGTGAATTTTTATGTGAACTATCCTGATTTTACTTATCACTAATTTAAATATTCTTCCCATCAACATATCTAAGGCTACATTTAAGCCACATTCATGAAAACCATATAATTCATGATTGGCCCAAGACAGTTGTCCCAGAATAAGCATTAATAAAACTCTTTATTGATGACTGTGTCCCAGCTTACACAAAAAATTAATTTTATGATCATCCTTATCTGAGACCATCAATTTGCCACTTCTGCTTCAGAGAAAAGGCTTTCTGAGGTAGTAGGTTAATTCTATGCTCAATTAGGTAATATTTGATAAACCAAAGAATGGATCACCAATTGGCACAAGCCATTTGGCATTTATTTGTTCTCACAGTGAAGCTGGCAGTCTGATGGAGTTAGATGGAAATGAAGAAGCTATTTAAATGTCAGAAAAGGCCAAACAAAGCTAGTCTGGTGCAATATTTTACCAAAATCATTTTCCCAGTAAGAGAAAAATCCATATTTCTTTTCCTGGTTTATTCATGTTCTTGGCCTCATCTCAAATCTATACAATTAACCATAAATTATTTAAATAAGCTAATAATGAACCCTCCACTTTCAAAAATAATTACATAGATCTCAAAACAGATAGAAACACAAAATGAAAAAATACGGCAAACACTTCACTAATATATAAATATTATAGATAGTGCTATAAAACTATACACAAATAAAAACAAGTTACTTGATAATTAGTCAATTATCACAATTTGTAAAAAAAATACTCTAGTAATTAATTCTTGATCCAATAGCAAGTAAAACTGAAGTGACATAATGCCTAGAAGATAATGGTGTTCAAAGTATGGGATGCAGTCAAAGTAGAAATCAAAGCCAAGTCCATAATATTAAGGGCATTAATTTTATTTTTAAAATAATAATGAAAGATCTAGAAAAAAACAAGGGGGAGAAAATAATAAGATATTAATTTAAAGTATACTTTGTAAATATATTGGTATGTATATATTAAAAAAAAAAATCACTTAGTCATGTCTGACTCTTTGTGACTCCATGAACTATCCACAGTCCACGGAATTCTCTAGGCCAGAATACTGGAGTGGGTAGCCTTTCCCTTCTCCAGGTGAACTTCCCAACCCAGGGACAAAACCCGGGTTTCCCACATTGCAGGCAGATTCTTTACCAGCTGAGCCACAGGGGAAGCCCATATGTATTTATATTGGTATGTATATATATATATATATATATATATATATATATATATGGCTCAGAGGATAAAGAATCTGCCTGCAATGCAGGAGACCCGGGTTTGATCCCTGGCTTGGGATGATCTCTTGGAGAAGGATATGGCAACCCACTCCAGTATTCTTGCCTGGAGAATCCCATGGACAGAGGAGCCCACAGGGTAGTGAATGGTTGTTGCTGAACCATGAAAGATGCCAGGATTCTTGGCCTCCAGAGAAGAAGTCAATCCACGGCCAGAGACGAGGCTTGATCACTCAGAGCTTTTGTGTAATAAAGTTTTATTTGAGTATAGAAGAGATAGAGAAAGCTTCTGACATAGACATCAGAAGGGGGCAGAAAGAGTACTCCATTGCTAGTCTTTAGCTGGGTGTTATATAACTGCTAGCAGTCTGCTAATTAAAGAAATGTCTCAAAACTCAGAGAATGGCACCAGGCCCTTCACCCACAAGATGCATTTTGAGATAATATTGGCACCAGTTGAGTCATCCCGGGCCATAAAATGATTGATAAGAATCTTGAAGAAAGGCAGAATTCCATACAAATATATAGTTTCATTAACATAAATTAGGAGAACATGTATGAGTATAACATACTGGTTTGTCAAGTCAGTTCTGAGCCTTTAGGCAGAACCAACGTGAAGACAGAGTCTAGGGTAAATACATTGTACATTAACATAGCAAGACAAACATTTCCATAAGAAAAATGCATTAGTTAGCTCAAGGTTTAAGGAAAGTTAAGTTCAGGTGGAACCAGGTGTCATTATGGCAACACAGAATTTTAAGAGATACCACTTTTTAAAGTTGTATACAGAAGGGGAAAAAAACGTAAGACTAGTTTGTTTTATCCGGGGAGTATGTAATTTCCTCAGTTCTGTCTCCTCACAGCAAAAATTTGAAGCAGTGGACGTTAAAGCCCTCGGACAGACCATGTCTAAGCTCTCAGACAGACTGTGTTACAGCTCTCAGACAGATCAATGTTACAGCTCCATGTTACAGCTCAGTTTTATTTAGAAAATAAAGGAAAATACATCCTCGAGGTGTGAGGGCATGCTGACCCAAAAGATGCAAAGAGAAGAGAGCGAGAGCAAGGGAGAGTGCTCGCAAGGGAGAGAGAGACCCCTGGCCCTTTGGCTCCTCTTTTTATATGTTTTTCCTCCCCTTGGGCCTGCCCTATGTAAATTGGTCTGCCCTATGTAAATTGTGCTGTTTGTTCTACCTGAGGTCCTCACTCCAGTCCTCGGACCTTCCTTTGTTCTATTTTCGCGGGCTTTTCCCTTCCTTGTTTTTTAGCCACTGCCATTCTGGACTTCTTTTTCCTATTCTAACTACCTAACAGTTTCCTTCTGCCACTTAAGAGAGAGATATAAAACTGTCTGACACTTGCAGCCTATTTCCTCCATTTGGAGACCCCTGGCCTTAATGCCTGTTACCTTCTCTGTAGCCAAGAGTCAGATATGACTAAGTGACTAACACACATAAACATACACACACACATTAGTAAAACATATACATAGTGAGAAACTAAATTTAATCTAAGGCATGTTAAAGGATGTGACACGTGACTAATCATATTTGCTAATTACATTGACAGGGACAAATGAGGCACTGATAAAGATTTATGAAAAACAGAACATGAAAATAAGCCTGATAGATTTACCCAAAAAAGGGGAGGGGAGGGCAAAATAAGCTAAGTGTAACTACTGGACACATTAAATATCTACTGACTACTGTGCTTAATAAACTAGGATGATGTATGACAACAGTAGCTGTTATATGAAAAGAGCTATACATCCCCTATAGCTTTTTATCTCTTTGCTGCCTACCTACACTCATTCAGGGTACATTTTGTAAATTAACCAAATTCTATATTAGCTAATAATATAGTACACTGTATATATTTTGGACTGTTGTGACTTCGTAAACATGTTGGTTCAATATCTTTCTTAGAAATTGCCCGTTTGAAAATTGTGTGTCAGTGTGGATTTCTCTCTACTTTTATAATCAATTTTCATATAAGTCAGTCAGTCAGTTCAGTCACTCAGTCGTGTCTGACTCTGAGACCCCATGAACCACAGCACACCAGGGCTCCTTGTCTATCACCAACTTCCAGAGTTCACCCAAACTCATGTCCATTGAGTTGGTGATGCCATCCAACCACCTCATCCTCTGTTGTCCCCTTCTCCTCCTGCCCAGTCTTTCCCAGCATCAGGGTCTTTTCAAATGAGTCAGCTCTTCACATCACGTGGCCAAAGGATTGGAGTTTCAGCTTTAGAATCGTCCTTCCAATGAACCCCCAGGACTGATCTCCTTTAGGATGGACTGGTTGGATCTCCTTGCAGTCCAAGGGACTCTCAAGAGTCATCTCCAACACCACAGTTCAAAAGCATCAATTCTTCGGCTCTCAGCTTTCTTTATGGTCCAACTCTCACACCCATACATGACTACTGGGAAAACCATAGCCTTGGCTAGATGGACCTTTGTTGGAAAAGCAATGTATGTTTTTTAATATGCTATCTAGGTTTGTCATAACTTTCCTTCCAAGGAGTAAGTATCTTTTAATTTCATAGCTGCAATCACCATCTGCAGTGATTTTGGAGACCAAAAAAATAAAGTCAGCCACTGTTTTCACTGTGTCCCCATCTATTTGCCATGAAATGATGGGACTGGATGCCATGATCTTAGTTTTCACTTAGTTTTCACTCTCCTCTTTCACTTTCATCATAATTTGCTCTAAATAAAATTACCATTTCAAAACAATTTTATTAGAACATTGTATTATTTGCCTGAGTTTTCAATAATAATACTATCGGTGATGTTTATATCTTTCCTCTGTTTCTGTCTCAATGCAGAAAAATAAAATGAAAAATGAAAAGAAACCAATTCATACAGAGTTAACTAATTTGCAAGTTACTATTAGCTACATACCTAAATTAATAAATGCCTAATGGATATTTGCTATTAGTAGGAAGAGAATTAACATGATTCATATTAATATGTAAAAGAAAATCCATTATTATCTTTACAGTTGCTAAAATATAGGTTTTATAACAACTGACATTTAATTCTGATGGAGGCATTTAGTAATAGCTAGCATGTACATCACCAACTCGATGCATATGAGTTTGAGTGAACTCCAGGAGTTGGTGATAGACAGGGAGGCCTGGTGTGCTCCAAATCATGGGGTCGCAAAGAGTCACACACAACTGAGCGACTGAACTAAACTGAACTGAACTGAACATGTACTGAGCACCAAATATCTGCCAGATATCATGTAGAGCTTTAAATGTATTGTTTCATTTATTTCTCAAAACAACTCTTATTTGGTTGGTACTACTGAAAGTTTTATAGGCAGAAAGATTAAGGTTTAGAGAGGTTGCATTTATACACTTTTTAATCATTGTATATTTTAAATCAAATTTATGATTTATATACATATATATATAACAAATAGAATCTGCATATACGAATATAAAATTATTTTATGATCTAGTATACGTGAAAGAGCAACAGTATGTAAATTGTGATACTATATATGTCAAGAAAAGAATCTTAAAATGGTTTACTATAAGATGAAGTAGCTTATAATGTATTAGGAAGAATATATAGTAATATATCATTTTAAATATTTTTATAAAATTTTTATATCTAAATTTTAATGATAATCATTTTCATTAGGTTGAAAATTTTCATATAATTTATTTTTTCTATATTTTGATTGTATTTTATATTTGTCTGGTATAAACATAGCACTATTAATGTAGGACTATTTAAATAAAAATATTCAATGTCCATAACTAATGATTTTATATAAACTATAACATTTATCTCTGTTCTTTAATATTTAGTTATTGCAACAGTACCTACTGACTTGAAAATTGCAATTACAGTACAGAGTTCATTGAAATTATATATAGCTAGATGTCATCTCTGGTTATCCATTCTTTTAGTATTAAAGCTAATTGGCTCCAACTACATGCTATATATGGTTAAAAGCCTTGAATCCCTTCAAATACCTACAAAGTATTTTAGGGGCTTTCTATTTCAATTGATTACTTGTGAGGCAAATTTGTGGTTTCCCCTATCTTCTATAACTTTTTTATGCTCTTTTTCCTAAATCATTTCTTTATTTGCAACACAACTATAAAAGAAAAATAGTCTTATTTCCTTTAGTGTCTCAAGGAATCATACGACCTTGGTTTTAAAAAAGAGATGCTTAAAATTTTGTCATTACAGCCAAGCATATTAAGGAAAATTAGATTTAGACATATTTAGACCTTTTTCGTGGACTTCCCAGGTGGCTCAGTGGTAAAGAATTCACCTGCCAAGCAGGAGACACAAGTTCAATCCCCAGGTCAGGAAGATTCCCTGGAGAAGGGAATGGCAAACCACTCCAGTATTCTTGCCTGGAGAATCCCATGGACAGAGGAGACTGGTGGGCTACAGTTCATGGGGTCTCAAAGAGTCTGACATGACTAAGCAACTAACATTACTACTACTACTAACCCCTACATTATTCTTTTTTTTTTTTTTTCTCAAAAGTTTGTTCTTTGAGTTATTCAAGTGCTACCCTGAGAACAATCTTTCCAAATAAAATGACACATTATTTTTTTTTGTCAAACAAAGACATCCTTCCTCCCAAGGGGAATTAGAAGACCACCTCTTGGATTTTTCTTCCCACATTGTGGTCTTTCATCAGACTCTTTGCAACTCCATGGACTGTAGCCTGCAGGCTCCTTTGTCCATGTGATGTTGCAGGCAAGTATACTGGAGTAGGCTGCAATTTCTTTCTCCAGAGGATCTTCCCGACCCAGGGATCCAACCCGGGTCTCCTGCACTGCAGGTGGATTTTTTACTGCTGAAGCCACAGGGGATTCCTCACAATATTTACAACAGCCTAAAAACTAAATAGCTAACAATCATATTCTTGTCTCATAATGTTTATATCATGTGGGCATTTTAAGTTCTCAGTACTATTGGTTTAAGATGATCAGTTTATCTTTTTTTCAGTTACTCATACTCCACACAGAGGCAGTCAAGTTGCCACCAGACTTGCTAACCATTGGCCAGTCATACTCTAATCACATTTCAGTTTGCAGACATAGTAAATGAGACAGGTGGACTAGAGGCTTGCTAAAGATGTTTTCAATTTAAATAACAAAGATGTGTTTTTTTAATAACAGATATGAAAAAAAGAAAAATAATTTACCAAACTAGTACATTTATTTCACTTGCTAATAAAACTTTTTTTTTTGAAATATGAATTCCCAAGCCCATTAAAAATGTAGTGCCTATGCATTCTACAAAGTACCCATTTACTTATTTCCTACTTGGGTTTTAATAAAACAAGCTTTCAATTTTCAGTAACCTCCTTTTAAGACACTTTTATTTGTAGTAGTTCAAAAATAATTTTTTTTGCAACAAGTCTTATTAATATAAAATCTAATCTACAGTTCTAAGTTGGGCTTTCTCTAGGGAGAGTTTGGAAAATAGTGTCATTTCACTAAATTGTGTATCTCAGAGAACTCAGACAGAGCTATAGTTCTTTGAACAAAAATAAAGTAAAAGAGTAAAGAGAAAGATATTTAATAATTTTAGAAGAAAAACTGTTTATGAAGCCTTATATGGAACTGGATTAACTTTAAAGATCACAAACAGTAAATTATATGCTTATGATATGTTGTGGGGTTTTTTTAGAGTATCAACATACATCTAAAAGAAAATGAAAAAGAATAAGTTTGAAATGAGAATTAAGATAAGCCAATTTATTGAAAAAATTGCACTGAAGTGGTAAAGATGGAGAGATAAGGAAAATTAATTGAAAAGCAAGAAAATATAATATTTTATGTTTTTGCTACTGCTTAAGCTTTTCATGTACCAATTTAATTAAAGAATTAAATGTCTTTTCTTTCCAATACTATATTTTAGATACTCAAACTTTATCACACTCTATCTTTTGGAAGCAATTTCTATTTCATCTTTCAAAGCTATTTCCTTCAATAGTCGATACATTGCACCTCAAATCTTTTAGACACCTGGTTTTCTTGCTGTGACATATTTTCACCCTTTGTTTCTTTCAAAGGAAATGTTTCTCCTATACAATTAACTTCGGCTTTATAATAAAGATTCTGACTTAATTTGTACTTTTCACTGCTGAGAGCATTCAAGTTCTACCACTGCCTCTTCCTCTTTGGTCCTACATTTGAACAAGTTGATAAGAAACCCAGTGCTCCTTCTCCTAGGAGCCAGAAGTTCGAACCAAGGAAGCCCCAGCCAACATTTTGGAAGCCGCATCCCAGCCTACACCTACTCACAAAAGAATCCAAGCCAGTCAACTTCTGATACACTCCTTAGCCATTTTGGGGTCCTGCTTCAGGCCTGCCTTGCTCCTCCAAGAAAGTTTATCATTCACATAATGAGTCTATTTTCTCACCTATTGGTATGTAGGGGTAGTCTTGAAATCCAAACCAAATTTTGTGTGAGGGGGATCTATCTTGTTTCTGTGTGGTGATCACAGCTCATCTCCACTGTTTAAATAAAGCCTCACCCCTCCAATGGGGTGAAACACATAAAGAGGTTTCCTACCTAGTAATTTTTCTATGTGTATAGCAATATTAAAAAGAAAGTCTTATTTTATTATCAGAAATATACGGAATAAAAATAAAAAAAACAAAAACTTGTTTCACTCATTCTCCTGTATGTTTTCTTAACTACTAAAAATCCATGACACCCAGCATGGTACCTGTGCTTTTGGGGAAGTTGAATATCAGTTTTTTAGCATAGAAGTTTTAATTCCATTTTCTGACTCAATTCCAGGAGCAGTGCTTACTTGTTTAACTTTTGTCCATGGATACACTTGAAGTAGATTAGACAGATATATCAGTTACGCTAATCCAAATCCATATTCTTTCCTAGATCCAAATTGTCCATTTTTCTGTTCATGTCTTAATTATTTTCCCCAGGCACAGGGTTAGTTATGACACAGTGAGGGGTTACATAATGATTCAAATGACCCTGTAAAATTAATCTTAATAATACAATGTCAAAAAATATTATGGTTCACACTGAATCACTATAAAAATCTACTATTAACTCCTTAGAAAGAAATAAAAGTAAAAAATAATTAAAACTTTTAGAAATTAAAATAAATGAAATAATCCTTATTTTTTTTATTAGACTTCATCTTAACAAGATTACATTGTAGTCCAAAACAAAGTTGCCTTTTCTTATGTCCATCTCAAACCCCAAAACACATGTGCAAACACACACACACACACACAAATCATATTTAAGAAAAAGCAAGAGATTAAAAGTATGATAAGCCAACATGTGGATAAAATAAGTATATAAAATTAAAAACCCAGTGCTCATCCCCCTGGGTAACATTATGTCAGCAGTCATGCTATTACTCTGACAGCATAACCCGAGGGAGGGTGAACAGTGTCTGTGTCTTAGGTAATGTCTTGGTTCAGAGAACTCAGAAGACCTATGTCTATCAGGTCATCTGAACACTAAATCTTTAAAATAGACTTGCTTCAATTACAAACTGTGTTCTTCCTAAAACGTCAGGTAGGCTAAAATAAACCCCAGTTCCCTAAGTTTGCCTTTCAGTGTGATCCCTGGAAATGCAAATGTCCAGCATGTAACATCACAGGCTCCCAAACTTGTTGTAAAAATGTCCCCACTCAAGGTGCTCCCAGCTTCTCTATAATCATATCGATGCACCTTTACAGGTACTAGTGCCATTTTAATCCTGCTCCAGTGATGAGATTATAAAGTACTAAGGCATTAAAAAATTTTTAAAGTGCTAATCAGTTTAATTGTTTGATATATTCTTAAGAAATTCTCCATAAAACTATCTGCTTTCTCTATAATAAATGTTCTGTTTTACAGTATGCAACCAATGGACAGTTTGATCAATTCATGTTTTCAGAGACTCACTCTTAAACTTTGTTATTCCTGTAATTTCTAGAAGTCAGCAGTCTACACAGAGTTAACATAATTTAATAGAACATTACAGTCATTCTTACTGTCTAGATCACCAATACAAGTTGAAAGACAGTATCTTCTCATAATCTTCCTTTTGTGATACTAACATTTCCTTAGATTCTTTGGTTTCATACATGAACCATAACGTGGTTGGGTTATGCAAATACCAATTTTAACTTTGGCTTTCTTTCTTTTTAAAAAATTCATTTTAAATTGGGGGAAATTGCTTCACAATGTTGTGTTGGCTTCTTCCATACAACAAAGCAAATCAGCCATACTGCTGCTGCTGCTAAGTCGCTTCAGTTCTGTCAGACTCTGTGCCACCCCATAGACAGCAGCCCACCAGGCTCCACTGTCCCTGGGATTCTCCAGGCAAGAACACTGGAGTGGGTTGTCATTTTCTTCTCTAATGCATGAAAGTGAAAGTGAAGTCACTCAATCGACCCATGGACTGCAGCCTACTAGGCTCCTCCGTCCGTGGGATTTTCCAGGCAAGAGTATTGGAGTGGGCTGCCAATGCCTTCTCCATAATTATACTTATATCACCTCCCTCTTGAGCCTCCCTCCCTCCTCACCCATCCTACTCCTCTAAATCATCACAGACTGCCAGGCTGGGCTCCCTGTGTTATATAGCAACTTCTCACCAGCTATCTACTTTACACATGGAGATCAGCCCTGGGTGTTCTTTGAAAGGAATGATGCTAAAGTTGAAACTCCAGTACTTTGGCCACCTCATGCAAAGAGTTGACTCATTGGAAAAGACTCTGATGCTGGGACGGATTGGGGGCAGGAGGAGAAGGGGACGACAGAGGATGAGATGGCTGGATGGCATCACCGACTCGATGGACGTGAGTTTGAGTGAACTCTGGGAGTTGGTGATGGACAGGGAGGCCTAGTGTGCTGCGATTCATGGAGTGGCAAAGAGTCAGACACGACTGAGCGACTGAACTGAACTGAACTGAATGTATACATGGTGATGCTACTTTCTCCACTCATTATACTCTCTCCTTCCCCCACTGTGTCCACAAATCCATTCTCTATATCTGCATCTTCATTCTTTCCCTGCAAACTGGCTCATCAATACCATTTTTCTATATCCCATATATACATGTGTTATGTACAATTTTTTTTCTTTTTCTAACGTACTTAACTCTGTATAACAGGCTCTAGGTTCATCCACCTCACTAGAACTGGTATAGTATTCAGTCGCAAGAAAGAACAGTTGGCTATCTTTCTTAATAGGGATTCCCTGATGGCTCAATGGTGAAGAATCTGCCTACCAGTGCAGGGAATGTGGGTTACATCCCTGGGTAGGGAAGATCCTCTGGAGAGGGAAATGGCAATCCGCTCCAGTATTAATGCCTGGGAAATCCCATAGTCAGAGGAGCTTGGTGGGCTATAGTCTATGGGGTCATTGAAGAGTTGGACACCCTAGCGACTAAACAAAAAAAAAAAAAAAAATCTTTCTTAATAATATCTTTACTTATTTCTAGTCAGGCTATGGAGAATGCAATGGCACCCCACTCCAGTACTCTTGCCTGGAGAATCCCATGGATGGAGGAGCCTGGTGGGCTGCAGTCCATGGGGTCGCAAAGAGTCAGACACTACTGAGCGACTTCACTTTCACTTTTCACTTTCATGCATTGGAGAAGGAAATGGCAACCCATTCCAGTGTTCTTGCCTGGAGAATCCCAGGGACGGGGGAGCCTGGTGGGCTGCCGTCTATGGGGTCGCACAGAGTCGGACACGACTGAAGTGACTTAGCAGCAACAGCAGCAGCAGCAATCAGGCTATACACATTACAGTCCTTTCCTTTCTTGTCTTTTCCTGTCATGGAGTGAGTCAATGACTCGATAACCAGTGCTTCAGTGTTTCCAGTATTATTGGAAGGCATTCTTCCTCCATTATTGAAGACAGCTGTGGCCATGGATAGACTAGATGTACCTTCTCATACTTGAAATAAGCATGCATTTTATCATGTAATTCTAACATGAAAGATCCATATTTTTTCCCAGAAAAATATCTTCTGTTCAATTCAGTTCAGTTCAGTGGCTCAGTTGTGTCCAACTCTGTGACCCCATGAAGAGCAGCACGCCAGGCCTCCCTGTCAATCACCAACTCCCGGAGTTCACTCAAACTCACGTCCATCGGTGATGCGATCCACCATCTCATCCTCTGTCATTCCCTTCTCCTCCTGCCCCCAATCCCTCCCAGCATCAGAGTCTTTTCCAATGAGTCAACTCTTCGTGTGAGGTGACCAAAATATTGGAGTTTCAGCTTTAGCATCAGTCCTTCCAATGAACACCCAGGACTGATCTCCTTCAGAATGGACTGGTTGGATCTCCTTGCAGTCCAAGGGACTCTCAAGAGTCCTCTCCAACACCACAGTTCAAAAGCATCAATTCTTCGACACTCAGCCTTCTTCACAGTCCAACTCTCACATCCATACATGACCACTGGAAACACCATAGCCTTGACTAGACGGATCTTTGTTGGCAAAGTAATGTCTCTGCTTTTCAATATGCTATCTAGTTTCGTCATAACTTTCCTTCGAAGGAGTAAGCATCTTTTAATTTCATGGCTACAATCACCATCTGCAGTGATTTTGGAGCCCCAAAAAATAAAGTCTGACACTGCTTCTACTGTTTCCCCATCTACTTCCCATGAAGTGATGGGACCAGATGCCATGATCTTCGTTTTCTGAATGTTGAACTTTAAGCCAACTTTTTCACTCTCCTCTTTCACTTTCATCAAGAGTCTCTTTAGCTCCTCTTCACTTTCTGCCATAAGGGTGGTGTCATCTGCATATCTGAGGTTATTGATATTTCTCCCGGCAGTCTTGATTCCAGCTTGTGCTTCTTCCAGCCCAGCGTTTCTCATGATGCACTCTGCATATAAGTTAAATAAGCAGGGTGACAATATACAGCCTTGACGTACTCCTTTTCCTATTTGGAACCAGTTTGTTGTTCCATGTCCAGTTCTAACTGATACCCCTTTATAGCAAAATTAGGTTTCTTAATAAGCAAGTGCCAGTGTTAAGGAACTGTCACATTACCAAGTTCTTCCATTTTAATAGAATTAATTAGATGCATCAGTTTGACTCCCTGGAGAAGGATATGGGAAACCACTCTGGTATTCTTGCCTGACAGAGGAGCCTGGGGGACCACAGTCCATGGGATCACAAAGTCAGACAGGACTTAGCAACTGAGAATGCACCAATTTGACTAGTCATTTATTTCATTACAAGTTTTTCAAACTGGCACAGGAAAAAACTGTGCTCATTTGAACTTATTGAATGTTTAAGACAAGCCAGGTTTAAACATTTTTGATTTAAACATCAGGTTTGCCAATATTGAGAACTTAGAAAAATCAAATGATTCCAAAGATATTCTGATCTCCACAGGACTATGGGACACCTTGATGTTATTTATACTTCATTCTAAGAATACCATCTTCAAAGGTAACATGGGTCATTAATATCCAGTTATGGACAGATTTTCTAATTGTTTCTCAGACTCCTGGACTTAAGCCATCTGCTCAAAATTTTCAAGTGATTAAAAAATTCTAACATATAAAAGAATAGCATATTTAGAAATTAAATATTAAAAATATGTAGTTAATTTAAATTTTTGTTAATTATTTATTTTAAATGATATCCAAATTAATTAATCTTAAAGTAGAATCACTCCACCAGTGCTTAAAAAAATTATTTTTCTAATTCTAGATAAAGGTTTTGGCAGTGCAATCTTTATTGAAATATAAATTTTATAAGTTATAATTTTAATAATATATTAAGTGCTTTTTCAATTATCTCATTTCCAGAATAACTCTAAAAGCTAGATATTACTAGTACTTAGTTTGTTTAACTTCAGCTAATTTATATTTTAATAAAAACATCTGAGTTTTGGATAGTTTTTACACATCATGAGTTTCCAGATTCTGAGGCTTGTTTCAGTAGTAAGTCATTTAATCTGAGGGGAAAATAATTCCTAAGAAAATGCAAATCTGATAAAAGAATGCCATCATAAAATGTCAATTATCTAAAATATGTTACATTGTCAATATTGGCTAAAATGAGGATTACCATACTTGGACCTATTTTACTTTTTCCAAGGGGAATCAGATGCATGGTCACCTTATTAAGGAGTGGTCCTAGAATTTCTGACCCTACCACACATCATATGGTATACAAAATAATCCAGAAAGAAAGCTATTAATGCAAGACTTGTCAACACAATGCAATGACTCCTCCAGCCACCCTAAGAGAGGCCTATACCTATTTCAGTATGAACACAGTCTAACTTTTCTAGAAAAAAGATTATTTATTGCTTCCACAGACTGCATCAATCTTGAAGTGTTGAACTTTTCTATCATTATCATCATCATCATTGCTACTACTTTGACTTCTTAACCTCTGCCATGAAATGGAGTCTAGAAATTGGACTGACTTTGGGACTAAGGTAAGCAATATAAAGTGTGTGTAAATTATGGAATGAGTTTCTTATTTAACCTATAGTCTCAGGGATTTCTCTTTGCATGTAAGATAAAGGAGGATTATATAGAAGCAGATCTATTTTGACTGAGACACAAAATTATATTATATATATATATATATTTGTGTATATGTGTGTATGTTGTTGTTTAGTTGCTAACTTGTGTCAGACTCTTTGTGACCCCATGGACTGCAGCATACCAGGCTTCCCTGTCCTCCACTATCTTCAGGAATTTGCTCAAATTCATTGAGTTTGTAACGCTATCTAACCATCTCATCTTCTGCCACCCTCTTTTCCTTTTGCCTTTAATGTGTGTGTATATATATCTATAATATAGTATGAGACAATCCAATACATAAAATTCTGTCATGTGAAACATTTGTAAATTTGTTCAATATGACATGAATATTAGTAAGAGCTAATAGTAAATGCTGAAATTATGGAAAGTTTAAAACAGGCTAAAAATACTTTTTGTCGAATGGAAGCAGAAAAAAATCATATAAATGCAAATACTTTAATACATCTCATTGAAGGTTTTTATCTCTGTTAAATTTTATGTATGACCTTTAGCAAAAATAAGACTATACCTTATTTATACTTTGACTCTACTTCATAACCCTTAGAAATATCTACAGTATTATAATTATGTGTTAGATATACAGAATCTATATATATATACCCTAGTGTGCATAGAGATGCTGCATATCTTGAAATTTAGACTTTAAAAGTGACAGGCATAGTATTTTCAAAGAATTAAAGAAGTCATGATTAATGTGTTATAAATATAAAAGTCAGTCATGTGTAGGATGACTTTCCTTTTCAGATGTTCCCTTATGCTTTTAAGTAAAGGCATTTTCATAAAGCTCTGAATAAAACAAATAGTGCCACATACCAAATTATGAAGTGATGTTCTTCCTGTTTTAGTTGAGTCATTTGAAATTAGTTATGACTTTCTGTCTCATACTGGTACAGAAATTATCATTATATCTTATTGATTGTAGAAATAAATAATATATAGGTCAGTGAACTCATTTAAAATGAAGCTATGTGACTATGTAAAACTCTATAGTAACCATTACCTTCTCTCAAAATGTAAGAATGTTAGAAGGTAGAACTAATTATCTATATGAAGTTATAGTATCATAGCATGATTATATCTACTCCATGAAATACCATAAACAGTTATTTAAAACACAGCTACCAAACTTACTGATTAATGCTAATTATCTCATTTGTAATTTACCTAAGGGCGTTTCTTCGGAGAAGGCAATGGCACCCCACTCCAGTACTCTTGCCTGGAAAATCCCATGGACGGAAGAGCCTGGTAGGCTGCAGTCCATGGGGTCGCTAAGAGTCGGACACAACTGAGCGACTTCACTTTCACTTTTCACTTTCATGCATTGGAGAAGGAAATGGCAACCCACTCCAGTGTTCTTGTCTGGAGAATCCCAGGGACGGGGGAGCCCGGTGGGCTGCTGTCTATGGGGTCGCACAGAGTCGGACACGACTGAAGCGACTTAGCAGCAGCAGCAGCAGCAGCAAGGACCTTTCTTACTCTTCATCTTGCCATTTGGTTATTCAAAACTCTCACAAGTGAAAATATGAAGAGATATCCAGGATACAAACTAGTTGAAGGCAGAAAACTCAGTGGTATCGGATTTATTGACAAAGCTGCTTAACTTATTTTCATTATTTTTTCCCCTTGGTTTTAGGAAAGCTAAAGGAGACATTCTGTTCAAGAAACCTGATGTGTTTTTTTTTTTTTAACGGTGTTGAAATCTTTGATATTCTTCCTATTGAAAAGTGGAGTCTCTATCCCCTTTTCTTAAGTCTGGCAGGCATATGACTGTCTTGAATCATAAACACTGAGAAAAATAACTTCCTAGCCATGATTGCAGTAGAGCATGCAGCTTCCTTTGGGATTTCTTGGAATGCCTGTTTCCCAGAAGCTCAGCCTGGGATGTTCAGCAGGTAGGAAGTACAGTCACCTTAAAACTAGCATGCTGAGGGCACCCATGAAGGCGTTCCAGGGGACAGCCTTGGCTGAGTTCCTACCTGACAACCAACATCAGCTGACAACCATGTGATTGAGTCTCTTGGATGACTTTAGCAGAAGAGACCCCAAGCAAAACTTGCTTACCCAAGTCATCTCCAGAATTCTTTTCCCACAGAATTATGAGCAAAATAAAATTATTGTTTTAAGTCACAAAGCTTTGGGTTATTTATTACGGAGCAACTGTAATCAGATCACCTCCTACCAATTCTGCTTCCTTTATTTAGATGAGGCTGTACCCATGTTTGAGCTTCCCAGGTGGCACTAGTGGTAAGGAGCCTGCCTGCCAATGCAGGAGATGTAAGAGACACGGATGTCCATGTTTAAGTTGGACTTGATTCAGGAACCAAAGTGAACATTTCAGGAATATGAAGGCACATACTGAATATGTAAATCATCCCTGAATTGAGAAAAATACCCAGATTACCAAAAAAAAAAATTACAGCAAGAATTAAATTTTTCCGTTTCTCCCTCCCCTAGCATACACCTGTGGTCCTGTGAAGGGTCTTGTATGGCCAGCTGAAAGAGCAAGAGAAAGTTTGTGTTTGGTTTACAGATGGGCTCACTAAGCATGTGGGTGCAAACATAAAACAGTAATGGCTGCATTACAGCCACATTTTTGGCAGCCCTGAGAGAGAGTGCATAGTGGAAAGAAAGATGCGTGTCAGCTGCAGCTCTGAAAACAGCTGCAACAGGGACAATGGTCAGCCACATGCTTCCTTTCCTCCTCTGAGAGTCTCTTCAGGAAGAACCAGCCCATGGGAATAATGAAGAAATTGTCTCCCAAACCTGTGTGGAAAAATAGGTGTATGTGACTCAAAGGATGGAACTGGATATTAATGAGAGTGCCTCTCAGATGTGTGACTCTGGGAATGCAACAGACCAAGAGCTCCAGCCCACTACTCTGAAATCAACTGCTTTGTTTCCCAAATTCCCCAAAGCTGCTCCCAGCCAGTGACTGAGTGTAGCAAGGCAACAAGGCAAGTCTGTTCTCAGGAGGAAAAGGACTTCTCTGACAAGCATTTTGGATCAAGATTCACTGATAGCCTTACCAAACCTTCCTTAGAGATGCACTGCAGTCTAGCAATCTTCACAAATTATCCTATGAGGCTCATAAAAACTTCAGATGATATTATTATCATTTACTTTTAAGGACAATAGAAGCTTAATGATGTTATGATCAATTTCTAAGGTCATGTAGTTGGAAGTGATATAGCTGGAATTTGCAATCAGGAAGTCTGATAATAGAGTCTGTTTAATACAAATTAGCTAGAATAGCATTTCCCCAATATGATTATACTGAGTCATGTACTGTTTTACTTTAGGAACCAAGAAAGTAAAGACTGGGCTCTAGGTGGAAGTTTGAACTTTTTATGTCAGTGCCTAATGCAAAATGGCAACCCACTCCAGGGTTCTTGCCTGGAGAATCCCATGGACGGAGAAGCCTGGTAGGCTGCAGTCCATGGGGTCGCACAGAGTCGGACACGACTGAAGCGACTTAGCAGCAGCAGCAGCAGCAATGCAAAAAGGATGCATATTAGAAGAAACTTATTTATGCATTTGTCTGTAACCCAGCAGATGTATTCCAGTATATGCAATAACCAAATAGGCCACACTCTCTTTGTGGCAAACAACAGTAGATGTCATAGGAATAGGATGTTTATAAGATGTGTCAAACATTTTAATTTGGGGGTTGCATATTTTAATTTGCATAGAAAAGTTTGGCCTCAATCAATCAATCGATTTTCTGTGTTTCAACACTTACCAATTTCAGAGTACTGTCCTTGTTGTGAAATTAAATGGCATGGCTAGAAGCAATTAATTAGCCATATATTATAGTCACTCTCAGTAGCATGACCAAATTTATTTTCTATATACATAGCTGTAATACATCTGCAGGTAATGTTATATACTATTTTTCTGAAGCAATATGTCTTAAAATTAGCACTGTCTGTAAAAAAATAATAGGTTTAGCAAATCACTTTTGAGGAGCTCTTGTATTACAGATTTTAGTAAAGTAATAAATATTTTTTGGTTCTTTTCGTTTTATATAACATTACAAGTTTCCAGACCCTGACTTAGAAATATGCTATCAATATTTTTCCAAGGATATAGAAAATATGTACTTTGGAGAGAAGAAAAAGAAGTATTTATACAAGTTTGGCATGTCAGCCAGTAGCTAAGAGACTCAAGGTTACAAGAGGAATTTTTTAGAATTAAACTAATTGGAGGTTTTATTTTAATTAACTCTGAGAAGATTATTGCAAGAAATTAAAATTCAGGGTTTTCTAAAATGAGTAATGGCTTAAAGCAAATAGTCTTCATTTTAAACCATTAAACCAAAAGAGATTCATGGGAAATGGAACATTTTTTTTCTTTATGAGTGAATTGCATTTCTACCACTATGAAAGTTTCATCAATATGCTTACAAAATTGGTATTTTCCCCTTGTTTTTTGTATTTTTATTAGTTACTTAACCTTCTTAAATACTTTGTATATCTGCCAGTTATAGGTAATCCAAGATTAATTTTTTTCTAAATCTAAACCCATGGTTTTAAAAATGTGAAACATTCTTTGAAAGGCCCATAAATTATACAGATATAGATGCACTATGGCACTTCCACAGAAATGCTAGTGATATGATTCTCTAACAAAAACTTTAATAAAAACCTATAGCAGTTCATTAAATAATTATGAAATATGAAATGAAATAAAAATAAAATTAAAATGTAATCATTAATTCTATATTATTTGAAAGTCATGGGATAGCTTCATAATTATAGTATTTAAATATTTAAAATAGCATTATAATTTTAAACATATTAAATTATATAATACATTTTAAAAAATGTGCATTTAAGAAAGTGATTAGAATCATTAAACTTAAGTATATGTGAATAGTATTACTATCAGGATTCCAACATTATCACTGTAAATTTGACTCTGACCCTCTTTCAAAAGGATGCAATAAAAAAATAACAATCAGACACTTGATTATTTTGCCTGATAGGAGGAAACATAAAATCATGAAGAAAATAAGCCTTTATCTAAATTTAAAAAATATATATTTTCAAGGATTGATTCCAGGGTTCTAAAACATAGGAAACTATATTTAAATATAGAAAATAGAAATAGTTTAAATATAGAAAACTATATTTAAATCTTTTCAATGGTGGGCTTTAGTAGCAATCCTTATATAAGTTGGGACATGATGTCAAATTAAATTTCAGTGTGTACGCTTTTGTTAAGGGAGTCATGAATAAAATCTAGAATAGAATAGAATTGCATGTCCTTCAAACTACCCTGAAAAAGTATTTATCTCTTAACCAAAATTTAAATAAGAGAAAGTAAAAATTTTAAGGTTACATTATATTTTAAAGGCCTAATGTTAACTCATTAAAAATTATTCTTATGTGTTATAATGTAAGCATGCATTTGAAATTCAGAGGTCAAATTGAAATGTTTAGAAAATATCCCCAGAAACTCATGAGCAACTTTATCATCAAAACTCAAGTAAGTGTTTTACATGTGCTTTTAGGCCATCTGTATGTCTTCTTTCCAGAAATGTCTGTTTAGATCTTTTGCCCATTTCTTTGGTTAGGTTGTCTGTTTGTTTGTTTTGAATGAGTGCTTCTAGTTGTTTATATATTTTGGAAATTAATCCCTGCTCAGTTGCATCACTTGAAGATACTTTTTCCCATTCTGTGGGGTACCTTTTTGGTTTGTTTGTTGTTTTCTTTGCTGTGCAAAAGTTTTTAAGTTTAATTAAGTCCCATTTGGTTATTTTTATTTTCATTGCTCTAGGAAGTGTATCCAAAAAGATATTGCTGAGATTTATGTCAAAGAGTGTCTGACATGAAAAGATGTTAAACATCACAAATTATTAGAGAAATGCAAATCAAAACTACAATGAGGTATCACCTCACATTAATCAAAATGACTATCATCAAAAAGTCTACAAATAATAAATACTAGAAAGTATGTGGAGAAAAAAGAAACCTCCTACACTGTTGGAAGAACAGTATGAAGGTGCCTTAAAAAACTAAAAATAGAACTACCATATGATCCTGCAATCCCAATATATCCAAAGAAAACCATAATTCAAAAAGATAAATGCACCCCAATCTTCTTTGCAGCACATTTACAATAGCCAGGACATGGAAGTAAACTAAATGTCCATTGGCAGAGGAATGGATGAAGATGTGTTACATATATCAACAGAATATGACTCAGCCATAGTAAAGAAAGAAATAATGCCATTTGAAGCAATATAGATGAGCCTACAGATTATAATATTGAGTGAAGAAAGTCAGACAGTGTAAGACAAATATCATATCACTCATATATGGAACCTAATTTTTAAAATGATACAAATGAACTTATTTACAAAACAAAATCAGACTCACAGACTTTGTCAACAAACTTATGGTTGCTAAAAGGGAAAGACGGAGTTGGGGAGGGATAAATTAGGAGTTTGGGATTAACCTAGAAATACTACTATATATGAAATAGAATATCAATGAGGATCTATTGTATAGCACAGGGAACTCTACTCAATATTCTGTAATAACCCTATGGGCATAGAATCTAAACAAGAATGGATATATGTATATTTATAGCTGAATCACTTTGCTGTATACCTGAAACTAAAACAACATTGTAAATCAACTATCCTCCAATATAAGACAAAAATTAAATTAAAAACTCAAGTAAATCCTTAAGTCTCCACCAGATGGTAAAGAATCCACCTTCTAAGCAGGAGACAGGAGATATAGGTTTGATCCCTAGGTTGGGAAGATTCCCCTGGAGGAGGAAATGATAACCCATTCCAGTATTCTTGTATGGATAATCCCATGGACAGAAGATCCCAGTGAGCTATAGTGCATGAGGTTGCAAGAGTTGGACATGCATATTCTTAAGTACCAGAGAGAACATTTACTATTGGGCTAATGAAAAATCATCACTTGCCTTTGACATTTTAGTCTGTACAAAATTGAAGACATTAATTTGTCACAACATTAATTTGAACTGGATTTTTTAAGGACTAGACCAAACTAGCCTTTTATAAAGAAACTAGGTAAACAATTTTACCTATGAAAAATCAATATGATAAGGCTTCAATCAGTTCAGTTGCTCAGACGTGTCTGACTCTTTGTGACCCCATGGACTGCAGCATGCCAGGCCTCCCTGTCCATCACAAACTCCCAGAGTTTACCCAAACCCATGTCCATTGAATCAGTGATGCCATCCAACCATCTCATCCTCTGTTGTCCCCTTCTCCTCCTGTCCTCAATCTTTCCCACCATCAGGGTCTTTTCAAATGAGTCAGTTCTTCACATCAGGTGGCCAAAGTATTGGAGCTTCAGCTTCAGTATCAGTCCTTCCAATGAATATTCAGGACTGATTTTCTTTAGAATTGACTGGTTGGATCTCCTTGCTGTCCAAGGGACTCTCAAGAGTCTTCAACATCACAGTTCAAAAGCATCAATTCTTCAGCGCTCAGCTTTCTTTATAGTCCAGCTCTCACATCCATGCATGATAACTGGAAAAACCATAGCTTTGACTAGATGGACTTTTGTTGGCAAAGTAATGTCTCTGCTTTTTAATATGTTTTTTAATATATTTTTCTTCCAAGGAGCAAGATAAATTTAATTTCATGGCTGCAGTCACCATCTGCAGTGATTTTGGAACAAAAAAAAATAAATAAAATAAAGTCTGTCACTGTTCCCATTGTTTCCCCATCTATTTGCCATGAAGTGATGGGACCAGATGCCATGATCTTAGTTTTCTGAATGTTGAGCTTTACTTATATAGAAGTAAAAGAATTCATCCAGAATACATGCTTCAGGATTCATACTGAAAACAAATGAGATAATTTGGGTTTTTTGTATTGTAAAATACAATAATTCAAGAAAAGATTATTATTAATATAGTTGTAAATATAGAGAAACAGTGAAAAAAAATTAAATAAGCTGTTACCAAGTCTGAACCCAAACCACCAAAATGATGAAGGGATAGATCAGAGAATGCTGCCAACTCAGCTACCTAGTGGAAAGGTAGAATATTCATCAATAGATAAATCATGGTGAATGGCCTTATTTTCTTTACTGCTTTTAAAACACATTCATTTGCTTTGTATCAAGTTTACTCAACCTTGTCTACATATTGGAATCATCTGGAAAAAAACACTTAAAACCATTGATGCCTTAGATGCCACGATCAGAAATTCTGATTTAATTGATTTGAGTCTAGACAGGACATAGGGATTTTTAAAAGTCCCATATGGTGACTCAGATGATAAAGAATCTTCCTGCAATGCAGATGTGGGTTCAATCCCTGGGTAGGGAGTATCCCCTAGAGCAGAGAATTGCTACCCCTTCCAGTATTCCTGCCTGGAGAATTTCATGAAGAGAGGAGCCTGGCACCCTGTAGTCCATGGGATCACAAAGAATAGGACATGACTGAGGAACTTTTACACGCATGCACATATGTTTTTAACACAAGGTCAAGTTTGTAAACATCTGAATAAAATTTGACTTGAAAGAACATCTATAATACTTTAGTCAAAAAGCAAGTTACATATTAACAAATATGATTAACTATGCATAACTTATAAATAATAAATGCTGTCTTCGTGTTTATCTGTGTCACATTCATACATAATGATTATTTTTATATGGGTGGAATGGTGATGACATGGTAAAAGAAGACTTCTGGATTTTGTTCTATATTGTCACTGAAATTAATGTGTACTATTTATGTAGTTTGGAAGAAAATACCTATTACTATATACTTAATTATATCAAATAAAATTCAAAAGTAAAGCAATTGACCTATCAAAAATTATCATTGATCACTGTCTTCTACTACTGTTTGTCTGAAAATATAAAATATCTATTGATCTGTTCAGGAAGGTAACTGATCATTTTATAATCCTTGACTCTTCTTATCTCATCCTTAGTTCAGTTTGGCTCAGTCGCTCAGTTATGTCCGACTCTTTGTGACCCCATGAATCGCAGCACACCAGGCCTCCCTGTCCATCACCATCTCCTGGAGTTCACCCAAACTCACGTCCATCGAGTCAGTGATGCCATCCAGCCATCTCATCCTCTGTCGACCCCTTCTCCTCCTGCCCCCATCCCTTCTAGCATCAGGGTCTTTTCCAATGAGTCAGCTCTTTGCATCAGGTGGCCAAAGTATTGGAGTTTCAGCTTCAGCATCAGTCCTTCCAATTAACTAAATAGAACTATTTTGTTTTTCTCCCCATTTTGCCATCACCGACTCCATGGACATGAGTTTGAGTTCAGCAGTGTTCACTTTATTTTTAATTATTTCAAAACTAAATTCCTTTGGCTTTGCAGATTATATTCCATTCAACTTCCCATTATATTTCTGCTTGAAATTTTAATATAAATTATTATCTCCTTTTTCAAAGTGTAGATCTTCATGTTTTAATGAATTTTAATAAACTGGAAAATAAATTTATTCTTTATAAGATTTTCTGTTCTTCACATTTCCCTTCCATTGAGTATCATTTTCTTTGGTTTTAATACTATAACTTTGTAAGGCTACCAATTGTTTGTACATCTGTACTCATGGGTGTACTTCTTTGTGTGTATGTTTTTGTTTACTCATATTTGATTAAGTCTTAGCTAGTATTTTCTCAAGGCTGGGTAAATTCTCCATACTTATACTCACTTTCAACTCCTTGTTTTTATGCTTCTCTTCTAAGAACTTAAGCCAAAAACTCAGCTTGTGAAACACCCACTCCAGTTCAGCCATTACTAACCTTGGGATTCTCTAATTATGACAACCCTAGAATACAGACTTCCTTACGATGTCATTTCTTTATTGATGACTGGTGCGAACCCTCTGTCAACTTTCAAATATGGATTTCTATTGGATCCACAGTCCATGCCAGTGTCACAGCAGGGACTAGCATCTTTCTTAATGCCACTGATCTCTTTGAACTTTTCATACTGTAGCCAGGGCCAGTATCCTGGGCATCATAAATGCTAGTACATTCATGTGCTTGTAACTAGGTATGGTAAAATTAAAGCAGTGTGGGTACAGAGTATCATCCTTGTCCCTACTCTCTGTATTTGTTAAGGCTTCTGTCTATTTTGTTGCTGTAACCTTATTTTGGCTGTTTGGTTCTTCCACTCACACTGACTGTCAGCATTTCAGATTTGATTCTTCACAAAGTCAAGGTCTGCAAGATCCTTTACATTTGCTTTATATCAAGGGCATGCCTTTCATACCTAATGACTCTCTGCTTGTTTAGTTACATTAAAGCCTCTCATGTATGTGAGTGCCACTGCTGTATAATTCTAATTATCAGTGATGCCAAACAAATTCAAAGTGGTGTGCCTACTGCTCACTCTCACATCCAATCTTTGCTCTTCAAATGCTCCAGGATTCCATAAACATCTTCACAGGTCGCATGGTTTTAAAGAGGAAAGGAAGTCATAAGCTGGCCTTCATTATCTCCTTCAGTAAGGTTCAGTGGCAACACATATACCATATTTTTATTGAGGGCTCTTTCTAATATAATTTCCTATTTTTTTAAGCTTTACCAGAATTTTCCTCTTCTGTATTCTCTTGGGTATTTCAATAAAATCTGAAGGGATTGAGGCAAGCACTATACATATTTTATCACATAACTTGGAAATTTGGAATTATCATCATAAAATTAGGCTGTTATTTCAAAATTCTAAATATAGGTTATATTTTGAGACATTATTGAAGCTTAAATCCTTGCTATATTCTTAGCTGAACATCTGCATTAAGTTGTTTATAACCCATTTGCTCTTTTCATAATTTGATTGCATACGAATTAACGACTCTATTCAGGTCACAACCAGAAGTAAATGGTTTTATTTTTATTTAATCACACTTTCTTAAACTGTGAAAATGATTTGAACTTCCTTTTCTCTTTTAGTAAAAGTTCCTTCTAATGCTGACATCAGCCAACAAATCTTGTCTATTTTAATACAATATATCTATACATTGACTAACTGATTATATAGCTAAGGTAATCCTGCACCACCATTTCAGTGGTTTCCTAGAGTAGAAGTACATTTTCATTCAAAAAGACTAACACTGTTTTTGTGGTTGCTGTGTGTCTTTCACTTATACAAAAGTCACAAGGACAAAGGTGCTCTCTAGCATGGTTTTATTAGGTAGGTAGAATAGGGAAAAGGAGTCCAAAATGGTGGTGGCTAAAAGACAAAGAAGGGAAAAGCCCTCAAAAATAGAACAGAAGAAGGTCAAAGGAAGGTCTGAGGACCAGAGTGAAGACTGCAGGTAGAACAGCACTCCTGACTAAGCCCAACTTGCATAGGGAAGGCCTAGGGGGGAGAAAATATATAAGAGGAGGAGCCAAGTACTCTCTTGCGCTCTCTCTCACTCTCTCTCTCTCCCTCGTGTGCATTCGCTCTCTCTCTATACACCCAACCCCACCCCACCGCCCCACGCTCCTCCATTCCTCTCTTCTTAGAAGATGGATTCTCCTGCTATCTTCTAAATAAAATAAAGCTGTAACACTGATTTGTCTAAGAGCTATGACATGGTTTATTTAAGACCTGAGAGCTGTGACACACTAAGGGCTTTAATGTCCGTCGCTCTAAATCATTGTTGTGACGAGACAAAGAACTGAGAAGCATACACTCACCTGACAGTTCTACCATTCTTTGGGGCCTCATCTGTTTAAAACTGCAGAATGGGCAAATTCCCTAAGCCTTGACCTGCACATTGAATAAATGGTTCTGTTCATATTCCGCTGATGAGAACAATTTCATGGGACTGTGATTTGTCCTCTCACTATAAAGTGGTAGGATCTTTACTAGAAAGATCTCATTTCAGAAAATGAGAGCAAAATAATAATACATCTGTATGTAAGTTAAGATAGATTGATGGCAATAATAGACATAATTGTTATCTTTTAGAAGGGTGGAATTTAACCATATAATAGAAACCTGCATTCTCATTCTAGTACCCTCAGGAAAAAGGGATATCTCACAAAAGGAGAGTAAGAAGTGAAGTTCCCTGGAGAAGGAAATGGCAACCCACTCCAGTGCTCTTGCCTAGAAAATCCCATGGACGGAGGAGCCTGGTGTCCATGGGGTTGCAAAGAGTCGGACACTACTGAGCGACTTCACTTTCTGATAAGGGAAGATCTTGATGAGACACTGTATATGTTATCCTATCTTTTCATCTTTCACTTCTTAGGTACTCAAATGATTCATGAAGAGAGACTATCTACAGCAGTAAACAAGTATTTGCAGTGACAAAATATATGGGCTTCAAAGGGCCACTTGTTTATTTGGTTTAGTTGCTATTTGGTTCAGATTAGTTGCTCAGTCATGTCTGACTATTTGCGACCCCATGGGCTACAGCATGCCAGGCCTCCCTGTCCATCAACTACTCCAAAAGTTTACTAAACTCATATCCATCGAGTCGGTGATGCCATCCAACCATCTCATCCTCTGTCGTCCCCTTCTCCTCCCACCTTCAACCTTTTCCAGCATCAGGGTCTTTGCCTGGAGAGTCCTGGGGATGGCGGAGCCTGGTGGGCTGCCGTCTATGGGGTCAAACAGAGTCGGACACGACTGAAATGACTTAGCAGCTCTTCACATCAGGTGGCCAAAATATTGGAGTTTCAGCTTCAGCATCAGTTCTTCCAATGCATATTCAGGACTGATCTTTAGGATGGATTGGTGAGATCTCCTTGCAGTAAAAGGAGACTCAAGAGTCTTCTCCAACACCACAGTTCAAAAGCATCAATTCTTTAGCTTTCAGCTTTCTTTATGGTCCAACTCTCACATCCATACATGACCATTGGGAAAACCATAGCCTTGACTAGACAGACCTTTGTTGCCAAAGTAATGTCTCTGCTTTTTAATATGCTGTCTACATTGGTCATAACTTTCCTTCCAAGGAGTAAGGGTCTTTTAATTTCATGGCCGCAGTCACCATCTGCAGTGATTTTGGAGCCGCCCAAAATAATATCTGGGTTTCCCTGGTGGCTCAGAGGGTAAAGCGTCTGCCTGCAATGCAGGAGACCTGGGTTTGATCCTTGGGTCAGGAAGATCCCCTGGAGAAGGAAATGGCAACCCACTCCAGTACTCTTGCCTGGAAAATCCCATGGACAGAGAAGCCTGGTAGACTACAGTCCATGGGATTGCAAAGAGTTCGACACGACTGAGCGACTTCACTTTCACTTTCACTTCACAAAATAATATCTCTCACTGTTTCCATTCTTTCCCCATCTATTTGCCATGAAGTGATGGGACCAGATGCCATGATCTTAGTTTTCTGAACGTTGAGCTTTAAACCAACTTTTTCACTCTCCTCTTTCACTTTCATCAAGAGGCTCTTTAGTTCTTCACTTTCTGCCCTAAGGGTGGTGTCATCTGTGTGTCTGAGGTTATTGATATTTCTCCTGGCAATCTTGATTCCAGCTTCTGCTTCTTCCAGCCCAGCGTTTCTCATGATGTACTCTGCATATAAGTTAAATAAGCAGGGTGACAATATACAGCCTTGACATACTCCTTTACTGATTTGGAACCAGTCTGTTGATCCGTATCCAGTTCCAACTGTTGCTTCCTGACCTGCATACCTGATTTCTCAGGAAGCAGGTCAGGTGGTCTGGTATTCCCATCTCTAAGAATTTTCCACAGTTTATTGTGATCCACACAGTCAAAGGCTTTGGCATAGTCAATAAAGCAGAAATAGATGTTTTTCTGGAATCCTTTTGCTTTTTCAATGATCCAGCAGATGTTGGCAATTTGATCTCTGGTTCCTCTGCCTTTTCTAAGTCCAGCTTGGACATCAGAAGTTCGTGATTCATGTACTGTTGAAGTCTAGCTTTAAAAATTTTGAGCATTACTTTGCTCGCGTGTGAGATGAATGCAATTGTGTGGTAGTTTTAGCACTCTTTGGCACTGTCTTTCTTTGGGACTAAATGAAAACTGACCTTTTGCAGTCCTGTGGCCACTGCTGAGTTTTCCAAATTTGCTGACATATTGAGTGCAGCACTTTCACAATATGATCTTTTAGGATTTGAAACAGCTCAACCAAAATTCCATCACCTCCATCACCACAGCTTTGTTCATAGTGATGCTTTCCTAATGCCCACTTGACTTCAAATTCCAGGATATCTGGCTCTAGGTCAGTGATCACACCATCAAGGTTATCTGGGTCATGAAGATCTTTTTTGTACAGTTTTTCTGTGTATTCTTGCCACATCTTCTTAATATCTTCTGCTTCTATTAGGTCCCTACCATTTCTGTCCTTTATTGTGTCCATCTTTGCACGAAATGTTCCCTTGGTATCTCTAATTTTCTTGAAGAGATTTCTAGTCTTTCCCATTCTGTTGTTTTCCTCTATTTCTTTGCATTGATCACTGAAGAAGGCTTTTTTATCTCTCCTTGCTATTCTTTGGAACTATGGATTCAATGGGTATATCTACGCCTTTTACTGTTTTCCAAATTTGCCTGAATTTAAAGAAATTTTAAATGAGGCAATTTAATGAGTTTTCTCAGAACTTCAAAGGCGAAGATAGTCGCCTAATTTTAAAAGGAATAGGGAGGATTTTTTAAGCTCTATTTATCAATAGCTTAAATTTTTGGTAGCATAAACCTGATACTAAAATATCAATATCACACCCCCCAGTTTTGAAAATAAAGGTAAAGCTGCTCTTCATTTTCAATTTGAAAATCCTCTTCTCCAAAAATTTTATAGTATGAATTCAAATATTAAAAAATATTATGATGTTCTCAAAACTTTCTATTATGTTACTGTTATCAACATTCCCTTTGTTATTCTCAGATTGTCAGAATCTAATAACTTAACCATGTTAGATTAAAAGAAGAGTATTCTGATAATTATTTTTATCCTCAAGTTGCCTATTTTTTTCCTGATTTTACCTTGTAATTAATTTTGCTATGATGATGTAACAAGACAAAGGAGATTTACACAGCACCGTCTATACTCCTATCACTTAATTATAAATTTTCACCTATAATGCCTAACATTAAAAGTAATAATGGAAGAAATGAAGAACCCCAGGGTTAGTAGAAGGAAAGAAATCTTAAAAATTAGGGCAGAAATAAATGCAAAAGAAACAAAAGAGACCATAGCAAAAATCAACAAAACCAAAAGCTGGTTCTTTGAAAGGATAAATAAAATTGACAAACCATTAGCCAGACTCATCAAGAAACAAAGGGAGAAAAATCAAATCAACAAAATTAGAAACGAAAATGGAGAGATCACAACAGACAACACAGAAATACAAAGGATCATAAGAGACTACTATCAACAATTATATGCCAATAAAATGGACAACGTGGAAGAAATGGACAAATTCTTAGAAAAGTACAACTTTCCAAAACTCGACCAGGAAGAAATAGAAAATCTTAACAGACCCATCACAAGCATGGAAATTGAAACTGTAATCAAAAATCTTCCAGCAAACAAAAGCCCCGGTCCAGATGGCTTCACAGCTGAATTCTACCAAAAATTTAGAGAAGAGCTAATACCTATCCTGCTCAAACTCTTCCAGAAAATTGCAGAGGAAGGTAAACTTCCAAACTCATTCTATGAGGCCACCATCATCCTAATACCAAAACCTGACAAAGATCCCACAAAAAAAGAAAACTACAGGCCAATATCACTGATGAACATAGATGCAAAAATCCTTAACAAAATTCTAGCAATCAGAATCCAACAACACATTAAAAAGATCATACACCATGATCAAGTGGGCTTTATTCCAGGGATGCAAGGATTCTTCAATATCCGCAAATCAATCAATGTAATACACCACATTAACAAATTGAAAAATAAAAACCATATGATTATCTCAATAGATGCAGAGAAAGCCTTTGACAAAATTCAACATCCATTTATGATAAAAACTCTCCAGAAAGCAGGAATAGAAGGAACATACCTCAACATAATAAAAGCTATATATGACAAACCCACTGCAAACATTATCCTCAATGGTGAAAAATTGAAAGCATTTCCTCTAAAGTCAGGAACAAGACAAGGGTGCCCACTTTCACCATTACTATTCAACATAGTTTTGGAAGTTTTGGCCACAGCAATCAGAGCAGAAAAAGAAATAAAAGGAATCCAAATTGGAAAAGAAGAAGTAAAACTCTCACTATTTGCAGATGACATGATCCTCTACATAGAAAACCCTAAAGAGTCCACCAGAAAATTACTAGAAATAATCAATGACTACAGTAAAGTTGCAGGATATAAAATCAACACACAGAAATCCCTGGCATTCCTATACACTAATAATGAGAAAACAGAAAGAGAAATTAAGGAAACAATTCCATTCACCATTGCAACGGAAAGAATAAAATACTTAGGAATATATCTACCTAAAGAAACTAAAGACCTATATATAGAAAACTATAAAACACTGGTGAAAGAAATCAAAGAGGACACTAATAGATGGAGAAATATACCATGTTCATGGATTGGAAGAATCAATATAGTGAAAATGAGTATACTACCCAAAGCAATTTATAGATTCAACGCAATCCCTATCAAGCTACCAACAGTATTCTTCACAGAGCTAGAACAAATAATTTCACAATTTGTATGGAAATACAAAAAACCTCCAATAGCCAAAGCGATCTTGAGAAAGAAGAATGGAACTGGAGGAATCAACCTACCTGACTTCAGGCTCTACTACAAAGCCACAGTTATCAAGACAGTATGGTACTGGCACAAAGACAGAAATATTGATCAATGGAATAAAATAGAAAGCCCAGAGATAAATCCACGCACATATGGACACCTTATCTTCGACAAAGGAGGCAAGAATATACAATGGATTAAAGACAATCTCTTTAACAAGTGGTGCTGGGAAATCTGGTCAACCACTTGTAAAAGAATGAAACTGGACCACTTTCTAACACCATTCACAAAAATAAACTCAAAATGGATTAAAGATCTAAACGTAAGACCAGAAACTATAAAACTCCTAGAGGAGAACATAGGCAAAACACTCTCTGACATACATCACAGCAGGATCCTCTATGACCCACCTCCCAGAATATTGGAAATAAAAGCAAAAATAAACAAATGGGACCTAATTAACCTTAAAAGCTTCTGCACATCAAAGGAAACTATTAGCAAGGTGAAAAGACAGCCTTCAGAATGGGAGAAAATAATAGCAAATGAAGCAACCGACAAACAACTAATCTCAAAAATATACAAGCAACTCCTACAGCTCAACTCCAGAAAAATAAACGACCCAATCAAAAAATGGGCCAAAGAACTAAATAGACATTTCTCCAAAAAAGACATACAGATGGCTAACAAACACATGAAAAGATGCTCAACATCACTCATTATCAGAGAAATGCAAATCAAAACCACTATGAGGTACCATTTCACACCAGTCAGAATGGCTGCGATCCAAAAGTCTACAAATAATAAATGCTGGAGAGGGTGTGGAGAAAAGGGAACCCTCTTACACTGTTGGTGGGAATGCAAACTAGTACAGCCACTATGGAGAACAGTGTGGAGATTCCTTAAAAAACTGGAAATAGAACTGCCTTATGATCCAGCAACCCCACTGCTGGGCATACACACTGAGGAAACCAGAAGGGAAAGAGACACGTGTACCCCAATGTTCATCGCAGCACTGTTTATAATAGCCAAGACATGGAAGCAACCTAGATGTCCATCAGCAGATGAATGGATAAGAAAGCAGTGGTACATATACACAATGGAGTATTACTCAGCCATTAAAAAGAATACATTTGAATCAGTTCTAATGAGGTGGATGAAACTGGAGCCTATTATACAGAGTGAAGTAAGCCAGAAGGAAAAACATAAATACAGTATACTAACGCACATATATGGAATTTAGAAAGATGGTAACAATAACCCGGTGTACGAGACAGCAAAAGAGACACTGATGTATAGAACAGTTTTATGGACTCTGTGGGAGAGGGAGAGGGTGGGAAGATTTGGGAGAATGGCAATGAAACATGTAAAATATCATGTAGGAAACGAGTTGCCAGTCCAGGTTCGATGCATGATGCTGGATGCTTGGGGCTGGTGCACTGGGACGGCCCAGAGGGATGGTATGGGGAGGGAGGAGGGAGGAGGGTTCGGGATGGGGAACACATTTATACCTGTGGCAGATTCATTTTGATATTTGGCAAAACTAATACAATTATGTAAAGTTTAAAAATAAAATAAAATTGGAAGAATAAAAAAAAAAAAAAAAAATAAAAGTAATAATGCTGTTAACTATTTTAGGAACTAATATTTATTAAACATCTGATATTTTACTAACTTGAGATAAGCATTTTAAAATTTAATCTCATTTTGTACTAACAACTTTATGAGAAGTTACTATTATTCCATATTGTAGACTGAAAAATTATTTTGGGGGGCTCCAAAATCAATGCAGATGGTGATTGCAGCCATGAAATTAAAAGACGCTTACTCCATGGAAGGAAAGTTATGACCAACCTAGACAGCATATTGAAAAGCAGAGATATTATTTTGCCAACAAAGGTCCATCTAGTCAAGGCTATTGTTTTTCCAATAGTCATGTATCTATGTGAGAGTTGGACTATAAAGAAAGCTGAGTACCAAAGAACTGATATTTTTGAACTGTGGTGTTGGAGAAGACTCTTAAGAGTCCCTTGGACTGCAAGGAGATCCAACCAATCCATCCTAAAGGAGATCAGTCCTGGGTGTTCATTGGAGGAACTGATGCTGAAGGTGAAACTCCAATACTTTGGCCACCTGATGTGAAGAGCTGACTTGTTTGAAAAGACCCTGATGCTGAGAAAGACTGAGGGCAGGAGGAGAAGGGGATGACAGAGGATGAGATGGCTGGATGGCATCATTGACTCAGTAGACATGGGTTTGTGTAGACTCTGGCAGTTAGTGATGGACAGGGAGGCCTGGAGTGCTTAGGTTCATGGGGTCACAAAGAGTCGGACACAACTGAGTGACTGAACTGAACTGAGACTAAAAAAATTATGACTCAGGAATGTATAATGTCTCTATGCTTATAGTTGATAATTTGAAGAGCTTAAATTCAAAACTAGCTCAGACTATTACCCATGTTTCTATTACGCTAGAGGGCTAGATAATATTCCCATTTTCATCTTTTTACCAGTATTCATTAGTGGTATTTTAATATCTCTATTTATCAAATAGATAAAAATGGTTTCTTAATAACCATTAAAGTCTCTTTTCTCAGCAATCTTTTCACTTTTATATATCCCTTAATCCACCTTTACATATATTCAATTTTAAATAGTTCATTAGTACATAAAATACTCACATGATTACTTGACTAGATTTTATATTATAGACAGTCTTGGTTTTATTATCTGCATAATGAATTTCAAGTTATAACTAAGGAATATTATAGACTCAATGTTGTATTTTAAAGTTGCTTTCCTTCATAGTAAATAGTTCCAGATCTTCAAATAATTCTACTTTGAGAGGATCACAATGTTATTTCCAAAAAGATTTCAACCATCTTATTGATATTTCAATGATAATTTTTGTAAATTGACAGAAATATATGATTATTCAAAACTGAGTCACACAATATTTTTGGGTAAATTCATCTGTTCCATCTCACTTTCATCATAAATCATTTTAATTCATTCTAGCATTTTTTGAAATGACATTTAGTTTATCAGTATATACTGATAGCTATCTAACTGACAATATGTATGGAATGAAAGTTTTTACATAGACTAATTACTAGAATCAAGAAGGTTTTTTTTTTTTCTTTTTCACTTTTTAATTTAATAGTCTTGAAATAAGTGAGTAGAGATTTAACCTAGTAAGACATGATCTCCAAACTAAATACAGTGATTATCCTTAAACTTAATGTCTGACATTAGGTTACTTCATTACTGTTAAGTCTTTTTAACCAGTCTTTTCCTTAAAGTGATCTTAAATCATACAGAACCATGAATTTTAACAAGAGCTGCCAGTATTGTCCTATATTGTATCTATGGAGCTAAGCACATAGTACATACTTATCATTTCTTGACTTTATAAACTATTGTACTTAAAATACTGTTTTCAAAGATAAGGCCATGCTTCTCTGTTAAACAAGTTTGTTTTTTAGAGTATTATTCAGTTTATGATGATTTTAAAAGTATTTTATCCACCATAATTATATTTCATATCAAACTTTATAAGGAATCTCATGTATGTGCCCTGTGCCAATGTTTCTTCAGACTTTCAGCCCAAAAATAATTTACAACTTGAGGATACCTGTGTTCATGGGAAGAGGTGCTGGCAAAATATTTTTATGCATTTGCGAAGAACTGGCTTTATTTCCAAGGCATAATTTAAACATAAAATATGCCTTACATTTGACAGAATCATGAAATTTAATGATTTAATAAGACTTTTGCAGCTAAGAGACAAAAGCATTCCATGCATAGATAAGACAACTGACAAACAGATGGGAAATGCAATTCTCCAATTGCAATTAAAAATTATTCTCTGCACTAACCTCATATGCTTTGATAGTCCAACACTAAGTTGTGGCTCAAAACTAATTCTCCTGTGTCTCCCTTTGTTTTTCAGTACTTAAAATATTAGGCACAAGATTATTACTTGATAAGACCAAATTACAAAATGTATAGAATGAAGAGATAAAATTTCACAGAAATGGTTTTTGTTTAAAAATCCCATTTTCATGTATAAATTGTTAATATTGATCTACTTTGAGTTTTCCAATCCACAGTTTTAAGATTGAAATGTTTTCAATGCTTTATAGATTTTGTGTGAAGGAGACAAAAGATTCATGCTTGAATAAAGTAAATGTAATTAAAACGTGTACCCCAATGTTCATCACAGCACTGTTTATAATAGACAGGACATGGAAGCAACCTAGACGTCCATCAGCAGATGAATGGATAAGAAAGCTGTGGTACATATACACAATGGAGTACTACTCAGCCATTAAAAAGAATTCATTTGAATCAGTTCTAATGAGGTGGATGAAACTGGAGCCTATTATACAAAGTGAAGTAAGCCAGAAAGAAAAACACCAATACAGTATACTAACGCATATATATGGAATTTAGAAAGATGGTTACAATAACCATGTATATGAGACAGCAAAAGAGACGCTGATGTGTAGAACAGTCTTTTGGACTCTGTGGGAGAGGGAGAGGGTGGGATGATTTGGGAGAATGGCATTGAAACATGGATAATATCATATATGAAACGAGTCACCAGTCCAGGTTCGATGCACGATACTGGATGCTTGGGGCTGGTGCACTGGGATGACCCAGAGAGAGGGTATGGGGAGGGAGGAGGGAGGAAGGTTCAGGATGGGAAACACATGTATACCTATGGCAGATTCATTTTGATATATGGCAAAACCAGTACAATATTGTAAAGTTAAAAAATAAAATAAAATTTAAAAAATGTTCAATTTAAGTCAATAAATAGTAAGGACATAGAGTAAGCAAATATGATAAGTATAGATTATGTTATGTCGTCTTCATTCACTAAGTTGTGTCTGACGCTTTTTGACCCCATGGACTGTAGCCCCCCAGGCTCCTCTGTCCATGAAATTCTCCAGGCAAAAATGCTGGAGTGGGTTGCCATTTCCTTTTCCAGGGGATCTTCCCAACCCAAGGATCGAACTCACATTTCCTTCATTGGCAAGCAGATTCTTTACCACTGAGCTACCTGAGCTTCCCAAGTATAGGTCAAACATACTACCAATAGCCTCTATAAATAAATAACATATAAAGTAATTAAATCTGTCTCTCACAATACGTTAGCCTGTATTGTGAAGTTAAATAAGATCTTGCCTTGAGAAGTTAAGGCCTAAAAGTGGTGGTGATGGTACAGGGGACAAATACGAAGGGAGTGGGAAATAATTGTCTTTACTGCAATAAGATATGACTTTAAGATAAAGTAACATTTTGCCTAATAGATTTGAAGAAATAGTTTTTACTTGAATCCAATCCAATTTTTATTGCAAATTTCATTTATATTTAATTGGAAAGTTTCCTTCCATCACAGGGACATTTTTTTTTCCTCTACATTCCTGCACCCTTCCCATGCAACTTCAGAATATAGATTATACTTAGGCTATTTATGAATAGTTAAATTTAATCAACAAGGTAAACATTCACTGAGCAATTATTGCAATTAGCCACTTTGATGTTAATCATTTCTATTTGTGTTTTTCAGCCTTCACTTCTTATGTCTTTAACAGAAGTCACTTCACTGTCCTTATGAGATGCCAACTTTTTGAGTCATGAACATCGGTTAAAAATAAAAGGGGATCACCTTGAGCTCCAAAAATGCAAATCAACTGGAAAAACACCAGCTGGCCTTAATCATTCAACATTGCAGTTTAGTCTGCATCATGTCAGCAGGCTGGCAGGTATTCTGTATATAGAAACAGAACTTAGCAAATGTAGCTGCTGTTACTTTCTTGTCAAAAGTGGATTTCTCTCTTCCCTAGCTGTATCCAAACACACACACACACATACACACACACACACCCGTTACACACAAATATACATTTGGAGAATACTAGTATGTTAGTGAAAGTTACTAACTAGACTAAGGGCATTAGATTAGAAGATCTACTCTTCAATTTTGTACTAAAATAGCTTAAAAGGCCAAATGTGCTTTGCTGTATTTTCAATAAATTATCAGTAGCAATAAAATTTTAAAAGACAAATAAAAATCATTAATTACATACTCTTTCCTTAAGAGAAATGAGTGCCAGATGATGGTCATGATATTTAACCTGAGGTTATGCTCCAGTTTAAAAATATTCAGCTGCAAATCACTCTGGTAAAATCTCAGTATGTTCTGATTCTCTCCCTATCCATTTTTTGTGTCCTTATTTTTAAAGCATATAATAAATCACTGTCTCCTTTTCTATGTTACTCTGTCCCCAAAAAGATATAACAAGATAATATATGCAACCCCAAACAACCATATCTTATAATAAGTAAAGGTTAAAACCATTTATACAGTGACTCATATAGACATCAAGTGCTGCAAATATATCAGGCATATGATGCTATCATTTGGGAAATTGACCCACTGTAATTTTCCCCATGAAATGGGACACCATATGAAACTAAACATGGCAGAAGCATAAAACATATCCTGTCATCCATGAGTAACTACCTCTATCTTTTATTTATCCAGTTATCTCTCTTTTCTTTGTTTATTCCCTATATTAAGTCACCACATGTCATCACCTGGATAATCAGATTGCTGCACAGTTTCTTCTTTTCACCCCTAATCTGCAGTTGCCCCCTTTGATTCTGTAATAACTTGCATGAATATTTTGACTGTTGATCTCTCAAACATTTCTCTATAAAAGAATAGAAATAGATGCTTTTTGGCATTGGAAATCTCTAAATATATGAATTGGAACAACTCTGAGATGACATCAAGATATTAATTCATATATTTAAACCCTCACTGTAGCCAGGTACTGTTTCTAAGTACAGTGGAAACTATTGGGAATCCAGACCAATTAGTATGAAATTTGTTAGTTTTGAAGCACCAAGTACAATTAATGAAGTTACTCAATATCAAAGAGCAAAATATGATCACATGCCCTTACAAGCAAGGAAAAGATATACGTTAAATATCTGAGTCATTTCCTGTATATCTTATAGTTGTTAATATTTCTGGTGTAACTTTATATTCAAAACAGGGAAATATCAAAGATACTGTTAGTAAGTTTCACTTGATTATCACACATCACATGAAGTAGACCACATAATAACTTGCCAAAGTGTGAAAATTGGATGCCCCTAGTTATTTTTCTTACTATATTTAAATACATGCAATGTCACTTTACTTTGTGTATTAAGTTTAATTGTAATATATACCAAAAAGGAAAATTAATTTAAAAAAGAAATATCTATAATGCTTCAATGACCAATATAGCTTAGCATTCTCCATATATGTTTCAAATATCTTTTTTCATGAACTAAAATATATAAAACTTTCCCCCTAAAGTTCAGTTATCACTTAAAACAATGGCTAATTATTTATTAAAATGTTTAAACTTTGCTGTATATATGTATAGATATATATAAATATTATTGCATAATTCCTTTACAATTTCATAAATTACACAGAGTAAACATGTCTTTTTCAGCTCAACTTTCACCCAAATATTTTTATTTCTTTTGTTACATGTAGCTCTATTGCAATAATATTAAATATGCTTAATGGTGAACTCTGTGTCCTTAAGCATAAACATTTTCAAATTTAGTAGTTATTTTCAAATTTTTCCAGATGGTTGCACCAAATTACATTCTTTTTTTCATTTCTAAATTTTTTATTAAGGTATAGTTGACATATAGCATTATATTTGTTTCAGGTGCAGAATATAATGATTTTATATTTGTATATATTACAAAATGATCACTATGATAAGTCTGGCTAATGTTCATCATCATACATGGCTAAATTCTTTTTTTTTTCTTGTAATGATGACTTTTAAGATCTCCCCTCTGAGAAAATTTCAAATTTGCAATAAAAGATTACATGCTCTACAGTTTTTAATTTTTGAAATGAATGACTTTATTATGTTATATGTTTACTATTTCCTATGAGTTAATTGCAAAGGAAGATTTAAGTACTCCAGTTTTTCTGATAGTAAAGTTTATAAAGATCTAGAGTATTAGTATTAGATTATCTGTAATTCAGTGAAAATATAAACATATATATATAAGTTGCAGAAAAAATATATATGCAGTAAGTAATGCTAAAAGCAGAAATCCAACTGGCCAGAATGTATTCATTTCATTTTTTTTTCTTTCATCAAAATAGGGAATGGTATTATTGGCAAGAAGAAAATTATAAGTAAGATTCATCATTAATTTACATATTTACAAAGCCAGTGACAAAGACTAAATTCTAAGTCATTTCTAACAAAATTGCTACAAGCTTCAGAGTATCTGGATAACCAAAACATATCTTTCAATGGAGTATGATTTCCTTATAACTAAAAATCAATTAAAGAGATGGGAATACAAGACCACCTGACCTGCCTCTTGAGAAACCTGTATGCAGGTCAGGAAGCAACAGTTAGAACTGGACATGGAACAACAGACTGGTTCCAAATAGGAAAAGGAGTACATCAAGGCTGTATATGATCATCCTACTTATTTACCTTATATGCAGAGTACATCATGAGAAACGCTGGGCTTGAGGAAGCACAAGCTGGAATCAAGACTGCCAGGAGAAATATCAGTAACCTCAGATATGCAGATGACACCACCCTTATGGCAGAAAGTGAAGAACTAAAGAGTCTCTTGATGAAAGTGAAAGAGGATAGTGAAAAAATTGGCTTAAAGCTCAACATTCAGAAAATGAAGATCGTGGCATCTGGTCCCATCACTTCTTGGCAAATAGATGGGAAAAAAGTGGAAACAGTGGCTGACTTTATTTTTCTGAGCTCCAAAATCACTGCAGATGGTGACTGCAGCCATGAAATTAAAAGACGCTTACTCCTTGGAGGGAAAGTTATGACCAACCTAGATAGCATTTTCAAAAGCAGACATTACTTTGCCAACAAAGGTCCGTCTAGTCAAGGCTATGGTTTTTCCAGTGGTCATGTATGGATGTGACAGAGTATAAAGAAAGCTGAGCACTGAAGAATTGATGCTTTTGAACTGTGGTGTTAGAGAAGACTTTTGAGAGTCCCTTGGACTGCAAGGAGATCCAACCAGTCCATCCTAAAGGAGATCAGTCCTGGGTGTTCATTGGAAGGACTGATGCTAAAGCTGAAACTCCAATACTTTGGCCACCTGATGTGAAGAGCTGACTCATTGGAAAAGACCCTGATGCAGGGAAAGATTGAGGGCAGGAGAAGGGGATGACAGAGGATGAGATGGTTGGATGACATCACCAACTCAATGGACATGGGTTTGGGTAAACTTCAGAAGTTGGTGCTGGACAGGGAGGCCTGACGTGCTGTTGATTCATGGGGTCGCAAAGAGTCAGAGACAACTGAGAGACTGAACTGAAAAATCAACTCTTTTAAATATAGTATATAATCTTAATTGAATTAGATCTATTGTAGTAGTAGTTATGATGTTTTTAGTTTATCTAAGAACTATGAAGGAGAACTGTATCTCATAAACTGTTTTTTTTTTATAATTCATGTAAGGTCTTTTCCCAAGATGACAAAAAATTTTATCATCCTTCATTTGATTCATTTAATTAGTATTTATTGGAAATGTAAATCAAAACCACAATGAACTATCGCTTCATACCTGTCAAAATGGCTATCATCAAAAAGAACCTAAATAACAACTGTTGGTAAAGATGTAGAGAAAAGGGGACCCTTTTTATAGTGTTGGTAGGAATGTAAATCAGTGAAGCCATTGGGGAAAACAGTATAGAGGCTTCTTAAAAAAACTGAAATTACCATATGATCCAGAAATTCTACTCCTGGGTATACATCTAAAAAACTAAAAAAATCTAATTCAAATACATACATGAACCTCATTGCTCATAGCATCACTATTTACAATAGCAAAGACATGAAAACAACCCAAATGCCAATCAACAAATAGCTGGTTTAAGATGTGGTTGTGTGTGTACACACACACATACACACACAGGTGGAATATTACTCAGCCATAAAATAATGATATCTACAGACAAATGGATAAAGAAGATGTGAGTATAAATAATATATAATGGAATTTTACTCAACCATTAAAAAGATTGAAATGCTGCTATTTGCTAAAATGTGGATAGAACAAGAGAATATTCTACTCAGTGAAATAAGTCAAACAGAGAAAGACAAATACTCTATGATATCACTTATTTGTTGAATCTAAGAAAATAAAACAAATAAATGTATATAGCCAAACAGAAACAGATATAGAGAACAAACTAATGATTACCAGTGGGGAAAGGGAAGTGGGGAGGAGCAAGACAGGGCTAAGTGATTAAGAAGTACAAAGTACTGTGTACAAAATAGATAGGCAGCAAGAAGATATTGTACAGCATAAGGAATTATAACTATTATTTTGGAATAACTTTTAATGAAGTATAATCCATTAAAAAACAAACATCTATGTTATACACTTGAAGGTCATGTTGTAAATTAACTATTCTTCAATAAAAATTATTGAATAGATGCTATATGAAGGCAAAAAAGGAAGACAGTAAAACTTAGGGTAATTAATCGCCATTACGTAGGTGCTCACAGCTATAGGCTCGACTCTGGTAGTTTCACCCTACTTCTACTTTATTTCCTTTTCTTTAGTTGACCTCCAGCCACCCACCGTTTACTCTATTTCCTAACTTCCTGAGAGAAGAGCAATAAACTATTACATAGTTAATGATGGCTACCTAAGTATCTGGTTGTTAGTGTGACAGTATAATTGAAGAAATTGGTATCCTGCCATTATTAAACATCAGGAGAATAAGCATAATCTTGGTTACATATATACCCTACACACTTATTATCTAAACCATTACCCAGTCATGCATTAGTGAATGGATTTTGAAAATTAAGCAAGAGACTCAACATTAAAGGCCTTATCAAATTGAATAAAAACAATTTGTACCATGGAGTCTTTCATTATGAATATATAACTTAAATTACATTATCAGTGAAATATGCATCCTGATTATGTACAATATTTAAAATCAGGTGACACCATTTCAATAAACACTCCTTTGGGATAGGAGAATTTGCTTTTCCTAATAAAGTCAGGATAATCATTCGTTGAGTAAGAGATAGAAAATATCAATTTTATTTCAGTGTAAATACTAAATACTGCAAATAATAAAAAGCAGTCTAAAAAATAGACTATAAGGCCTATGTGTCAGAGCTAAAAATATCATTAAGAGAACTAAAAATGTATACTTTTTGAAATTAGGTACTCTTTCTTCAAATCACCATATAATTTATTACTTTCCCTAATATATACTAATACTACTTTCTGACATTCAAGACCTTAGAGTTTTATCTTTTATTTATTAAATGTGTGTTTTTATCTCCCAACATTGTGTGCACTCATCTTAAGCTATTACAAAATTGGATATAGGAGAGCTTGTTTATATGAGGGCGTGCTCCTTTGACATAAGGCTTATGTCATAAGCCTTATGACATAAAGCTTGACATAAGAGACCCCATTCAGAACTTATATGCACCTGGGAAGATCCTACTAAACTTGGAAAAACAGCATCTCACAATAAATTAAGTAGAAAAGTCAAAACTGCTAAACAGACTGAGAGTTCATTTTGATAAAATCTATCAACTGCATAAAGCTAGGAAGCACAGCAACTGCCTCTTTTAAGCAGTCTGGAGGACACTTTGTTTAGCTGGAGAATAAAGGAGATCAGCCCTGGGATTTCTTTGGAAGGAATGATGCTAAAGCTGAAACTCCAGTACTTTGGCCACTTCATGTGAAGAGTTGACTCATTGGAAAAGACTCTGATGCTGGGAGGGATTGGGGCAGGAGGAGAAGGGGATGACAGAGGATGAGATGGCTGGATGGCATCACTGACTCGATGGATGTGGGTCTGAGTGAACTCCGGGAGTCGGTGATGGACAGGGAGGCCTGGCGAGCTGCGATTCATGGGGTCGCAAAGAGTCGGACATGACTGAGCGACTGAACTGAACTGAACTGAACTGAAGGTATAGTCTGGTGGGATCAGGAAACTGGTAGAGTAGTACATTGAGAAGCTTAGTTAGGGTTGCCTTTTATAGGGTGGGGTTGACAGTAGGTTATTCAGTTATGGAACTGATATCCCAGTAGTAATGTAGATGATAAAATCCTGGAAGAGCAAAGGGGATTATGCAGAACATCTTACTGTTCCATTGTACTGATGACTTTTTAATACAGCACAAAATGACAAGTGGTAAGAGTTCTCGACGACTTGGTAAGACAGATGTGCTCCAGTCCATGAGAGATCGCCCTAAAGAGATTCAGAGACTCTCCCACTTGTGAAGTTTTAAGGTTCTAGTGGTCTAAGACGTGCTAGAAAACTCTCTACAAAGTACAGGACAGTTTATTATACTTTGACCTCCTAGAGAATAAAAGAAAGAAGCACAACACCTTTGGGGTTTCAATGGCTGAATATTCTACTTTTAAGGGTAATACTGTAATCCATTTATTTGTAGACTGACAGCTCCTAGGAGGTATATTCCATCAGGTCCAGGTTGAGGTACAAAATATCTCTAAGACATATGACTCAAAAGACCCCAAGTTACCAGAGGTATTTTTGGGAGAGAAAGATGTGGATTCTCTAGCAAACTCCAAAAGGAAAGTGGAAGTGCCAACTCCCAACATTCAGAAACAAAGCTATGATCCCTGCAGCAACCTTCCACCATTCACAAAGCAGCTTTTAGCGAATAAAGAGTCCCAGTAAATTCTGAGCTTCTGACCAAGAACAACATGAACTGGATACTGCCAACACAGATAAAGGTGGCCCAGCAACAATCCATCCTGAAATGTTGTCACTTTCAACATTGGACAAAAATAGCAAGGATATCTAGAAGGCATAGAAAAGCTATCCTAACCACTGACACAAACCACACGTCACTACTGTTACACTTAAGTCTTTAAATCTAGTAATACAAAAGGCCTTAAGTGTGGCTTCCTATAACTCTTAATAGGAAATGAAACATATCATGAATGTGTCGATTGGGTATGCAAGTAAAAACTGAAAATGGACTACTCTTGCAGTAAAGACACACTTGATATTGACCTGAAAATACAATGGTGAGAAGAAATATTTCTCCAATCATTGCAGCTGTAGGTGTTATACCTAGCTATCTACTCTCTGTGGAGGAAGAATGACTCAGAAAAGATATATGCTTATGAACTCAAAGACAGTGCCAACAGTCTTTGCTGTTGCTCAGGAGACTGGAAGGACGAAACTTGAAAAATGTAGGGAAGGAGGTTTGGGAGAACAGTATCTGAATGGCCACTAGCAATGAATCTCCCTCCTGTATTAAGCCTTCCATAGAGGAAATAATAAAATGCAATTAGAAAAATTAAGATTCATTACTATGATATAAATTAAATATTCTTATAGAATAAAATTGTAATATGATAAGGAGGTGGAATAATATTTTAAAATATACTTGTAATTATTTGATATTCCACCTTTAAAAGGAGATGAATATTTTCCCTTTTTTTGAGTGAAGGTTAGGCATAATGATCCACTCTTCATGAATAGAACATGCAGAATTAATGCTTTACAACCTCTGCAGTTAAATCACAAATAGTATATAACTTCTGCCTTGCTCTCTATGTGGGTATATAATATACTCAAATGGAAAATACAAACTTTTTCCTGCTCAAACTACAATCTATATAGACTCGTATGAAAAGGTTTTATGTTTGAGGAAAAAAAGTTTATGAAAATTTTACAATAAAAATATTATATTTGATAGATGTAGGGAGATATTAAAAAGAATAAAGTACAGAGAAGGAAAAGGTGCACATATCCTCATCTTATAAAGTGGGTAATCACAACCAAAACATAAAATTGTAAGCATATTGTTTTAATTAAAGAGGATCTAAAATTATCTTTGGAGGCAGGCCAATTTGTATTGGGGATGCTCTAAGTATAAAAACAATATCTAAGTATAAAAACAAAACAGTTAGGATAATATCTAAATATGACTAAATAAGAAACAGCTATAAAAATATTATTTGGAATATGCAAGTAACTACTAGAGGTACTACAAGCAGATAAAATGACTTTCTCTAGGGTATTGGACCAAGAAGAAAGAAAGGTATGGAAAGGATGAAAGACTCTTGCTCTTTATTTTTCCATGATTTGATTATTATGCTATACTTGTGGATTTCTTAAAATCATCTGTCTCTAAAAAAACTAGCCAGAGTTCTATAGAATTACAAAATAAAAGCACAGAAATGGGGACTTGTGATGGATAATTTTATGTGTCAATATTTGGTCAAACATCATTTTAGATGTTGTTTTCATTTTTGGATAAGATTAACATTTAAATCAATGGACTTTGAGTAAAGCTGACTACCTTTCATAACATGGTTGGGTTTTATTCAACAAACTGAAGGCCATAACAGAACAAAGATAAACCTCTTCTGAACAAGAAGGAATTCTGCCATCCAACGGCTTTGGACTCTTCCCTGGGTCTCAAGCCTGCTGGTCCAACCTCAAAATTTTGGACATGTACCTTCATAAATCACATGAGGCAGTTCCTTTAACTAAGTCAATCTTTCTCTTTTTCCTCCCTCCCAGCACCCACCCCCCCCCACACACACACACACACAAACAAATACAGAAGCCAGAGGAAGCTGAAAATTGGGTGCGGATTTCAGAGTAATTTTTACAGGATAGCAGGATACTAATGCTTTAGCTGCATCTTGAAGAATAGAAGTTAATGAGATGGATGAGATCAGGTTGGATATTTTAAATAGAACAAACCATGTGCAAAAATTCAGAAAAAGATTTTGAGTAGTCCAGGAGCAGGGCGTTTTGCAGGATGTATATGGAATAAAGATATGCTAAGAGAAAAAGATAAAAGGGTCAGAGAAAAGTAGGTTATATAGGACCTGTGTGCTGAATGTATTAAAAGATTTGAGGTAGGCAGAATATAGCTTCATTAGGTTGGAATTTTTGAGACTTGCATTGGAGAAGGAAATGGCAACCCACTCCAGTGTTCTTGCCTGGAGACTCCCAGGGACGGCGGAGCCTGGTGGGCTGCCATCTATGGGGTCGCACAGAGTCGAACACTACTGAAGCGACTTAGCAGCAGCAGCAGCAGCAGCCCATGTAGAATTAGGATGGCTAGGGAAGAGAATAAAAAATGTAGAAAAAAAGACAGTTTAAGATACCATGAAAATTAGCCAAGAGAAAAAACACCTAAATTTTAGCTATTGGTACTGCTCAGAGCAGAATAAGATATAATTAGGATATGAAAATGATAAAAATATATCATTGAATATAGGTATATGGGGGAAATAATCATTGAGACTGACTTCCAAGTCTCTCACTTGATAGACAAAGTGAATTGTTAAGTCATTTAACATGCTAGGAATGTAGACAAAAGTAGGCAGAGCAGATGGTGACTAGGGGTGGGGCTGGGGGTAGGGAAAGGATGACAGGACAAGAAGCAGTTTAAAAGACACTGGTGCGGTTTTAAAATTTTAATCATGTTCCATTTTAAGCCTCTATTGTGATTTTCAAGTAGCTCTGTCCAATAATCCATTGTACACAAGAGACCTAAAGTCACAGATTTGAGAGTCATTAGCATATAGATTGTAGTTTGAGCAAGAAAAATCTTTGAATATTAAAAAAAAAAAAAAAACAGAAACGGGAACAAAATCCTAAAAAACCCACTGGCTGATATTGAAAGAAGAATGCACCATGATGACTAAGCTGTAGTCTGTCAGAGAAGTATGAAAATCAGGACAAAAGGTCTCCCCAATTCAGATAAATGAGAGAGCTTCAAATAGCAGTTCCGAGCCTCGAAAGATCCTGCAGTCTAATTAAATGAACTCTGCCCATTAAATTTTATGAATAAAAAAATTATTTTTTTCTTAATACTATTTTTAAAAAGCTTACTGTGAAGATAGGGAAAAATAAGAGTGAATGTTTTTACTTCTGGACAGGAAGAACATTCTCTGCATTTCTATTTCTATTGGTTTTGTATGTGTCAGAAAGCAGGCACAGGAAAAGCAGAACAGAATATTCATCTCTTTCTTTTTAGGTCTCTCAACCTTGAGAAGCCACATCCAAACATACCCAGGCAAATTTACATAGAAAACCTCGGTTTTGAGTGGATTTTAGTTAGTGGATGAGACTTTTAATTATTCCCCTTGAGGGGAAGGTGTGTGGATATACACATGATATGATGTCTGTTATACATCAAATCTGACACATTTTAATATGATAATTTTGATTTCTAATGTATACATATTTTATCTAAAGTTGACATGTGTTGCATGTAGCATTATAAACAGAAAGAAACTTTAGGAAATAATTTGAGAATATATTAAAATATATGCTTCATTTCCTTTAATATTCCCACCTGGACTTTGTACCAGCTAAATAATTATATATATAGATTTACATATATAAAGGCCAGATGGGAGAGTGATTATGTGTGATGCATTTCTGGAACTAGCAAGATTTATTTCAAACTACTCTGTTGCAAATGCTAGAGTTTTAACCCTTATTGAGTAGAATCAACCCAATGCCTGCTGCTGCTCCCGCTAAGTCGCTTCAGTCGTGTCCGAGTCTGTGCAACCCCAGAGATGGCAGCCCACCAGGTTCCCATCTCCCTGGGACTCTCCAGGCAAGAACACTGGAGTGGGTTGCCATTTCCTTCTCCAGTGCATGAAAGTGAAAAGTGAAAGGGAAGTCGCTCAGTCCCGTCCGACTCTTAGCGATCCCATGGACTGCAGCCCACCAGGCTCCTCCGTCCATGGGATTTTCCAGGCAAGAATACTGGAGTGGGATGCCATTGCCTTCTCCAATCCAATGCCAGACCTGTTCAAAGTCTCATTGTTCCTGTCTTCAAAAGAAAGAAACATCATCTAAGGAGGCCTCATTGTCAGGAACTGTGAGACTGCTACAAAAACAAGAGATTTTCCTGACAATATTTCAGCTTTAAATGCATCATGTGACAGGCAGCATGAACAGATTTGTACAGAACACCTGAATTCTTCATGTAACTTACTATTATAGTTCCTTTTTGCAGTGTGACTCTAACCTGGTATTGAAAACTGGATTAGCTTTTGTACTTTTTGTACATTGTATGACAGTTGTCAAAGTGAATAGAAAAAATTAAATGCATATAAAAGTATATATATAATCATATATATACACATATAAAATTATAATTAACTTCCTTGATTGCGTGTATGTATAAAAATTATATATTATGCATACATTAACAAATTTACATATACAAAAACTCCAGTTATTTATGACAAAAATAATTCATACATTCCCAATAATAAACATAGGTAAATTGCATGTCAATTGACTAGTATACAAAACTAAAGACGCTTGTATCTTTTAATCACATAGCCCTGTCTTGTGGCTTCACACTTCCCTTTCCCCACTGGTAACCTCTGGGTTTGTTTTCTATATCTGTGAGTCTGTTTATTTTGCTATATACATCCTTTTGTTTTGCTATATACACTCTTCTGTTCTATTTTCTTAAGTTCCACAAGTGAAGTGATATCATATAACATTTATCTTTCTCTGACTTATTTCACTAAGCATAATGTTCTCTAGGTTCATCCACATTGCTGCAAATGACAGCATTTCACTCTTTGGTATGGCTGAGAAATATTCCATTATGTATTTTATAAATATACATATGTGTGTGAATATATATGTATGAGTATAAATATAAATAAAATCACATCTTTTTTATCCATTTGTCTGTTGATTTCATTGTTTTTTATGGCTTAGAAGTAGTCTATGTTGTATGTGTGTGTGTGTGTGTATACATATATTGATGGATTGTTTCCACATCTTTGCTGTTGTAAATAATGCCACTATTAACATTAGGGTGCATGTGTCTTTTGAATTAGAGTTTTCATCTATCCATGTATGGGCCCAGGAGTGGGATTACTGGATCATATGGTAGTTCTGTTTTTAAAGGAACCACCATACTATGTCCCATAGTGGTTACACCAATTTAATTACCACTGAACGTCTGAAGTTTCCCCTTTATCCAAGGCTGCTTTAGCATTTATTATTTATAGACTTTTTGAAGATAGCCACTCTGACTGGTGTATAATGATACCTTATTATAGTCTTGATTTGAATTTCTCTAATAATTAAAGAAATGTAGAACACATTTTTGTGTGCCTATTAAAGTGAAAGTGAAAGTGAAAGTGAAGTCGCTCAGTCGTGTCCGACTCTTTGTGACCACATGAATCGTAGCACGCCAGGCTTCCCTGTCCATCACCAACTCCCGGAGTTCACTCAGACTCACGTCCATCGACTCAGTGATGCAATCCAGCCATCTCATCCTCTGTCGTCCCCTTCTTCTCCTGCCCCCAATCCCTGCCAGCATCAGAGTCTTTTCCAATGAGTCAACTCTTCGCATGAGGTGGCCAAAGTACTGGAGTTTAGCTTCAGCATCATTCCCTCCAATGAACACCCAGGACTGATCTCCTTCAGAATGGACTGGTTGGATCTCCTTGCAGTCCAAGGGACTCTCAAGACTCTTCTCCAACACCACAGTTCAAAAGCATCAATTCTTCAGCGCTCAGCCTTCTTCACAGTCCAACTCTCACATCCGTCCATGCCTACTGGAAAAATCATAGCCTTGACTAGATGGACCTTTGTTGGCAAAGTAATGTCTCTGCTTTTCAATATGCTATCTAGGTTGGTCATAACTTTTCTTCCAAGGAGTAAGCGTCTTTTAATTTCATAGCTGCAATCACCATCTGCAGTGATTTTAGCCATCTGTATATCTTCTTTGGGAAAATGTCTATTCATGTCTTCTCATTTTTTGATTGTGCTTTTTTTTGATATTGAATTATATGAGCTGTTCATATATTTTGGATATTATCCACTTGGCAGTCATATCACTGGCAAGTATTTTCTCCTATTCAGTAGGTTGTATTTAATTTTGTCAGTGATTTTTTTTGCTGTGCAAAAACTCTAAAGTTTAATTAGACCCAATTGGTTTATTTTTTATTTTTTTGCCAAAGCAGACAGATCCAAAAGACATTGCTACAATTTATGTCAAGGTGTTTTGCCTATATTCTCTTCTAGGAGTTTGATAGTTTCAGGTCTTACACTTAGGTCCTTAATCCATTTAGAATTTGTTTTTGTATATGGTGTAAGTTCAGTTGCTCAGTCATGTCTAAGTCTTTGCAACCCCATGGGCTGCAACATGTCAGTCTTCCCTGTCTAACACCACCTCCTGGGGCTTGCTCAAATTCATTTCCATTGAGTCAGTGATACCATCCAAGAGTCTCATCTTCTGTCATCCCTTCTTCCTCCTACCTTCAGTTTTCCCAGAATCAGGGTCTTTTCCAGTGAGTCAGTTCTTCACATTAGGTGACCAAAGTATTGACGCTTCAGCTTTAGCATCAGTCCTTCCAATGAATATTCAGGACTGATTCCATTAAGATTGACTGGTTTAATCTCCTTGCTGTCCAAGGGACTCTCAAGAGTCATGGCGGATTCATTTTGATATTTGGCAAAACTAATACAATTATGTAAAGTTTAAAAATAAAATAAAATTAAAAAAAAAACACCACAGTTCAAAAGCATCAATTCTTTGGTGCTCAGCTTTCTTTATGGTCCAATTCCAATGATTATTGGAAAAAACCATAGCTTTGACTATATGGACCTTTGTCAGCAAAGTAATGTCTCTGCTTTTTAATATGCTGTCTAGATTTGTCACAGCATTTCTTCCAAGGAGCAAGCGTCTTTAATTTCAGAGCTGCAGACACCATCTCCAGTGATTTTGGAGCCCAAGAAAATATGGTGTAAGGGTATATTCTAATTCCTTTCTTTAACATACAGCTGTCCAGTTTCCCCAGAATCATTTATTAAAGTATTTTCTCCATTCTATATTCTTACCTCCTTTCTCATTGATCATAGGTGTGTGGGTTTATTTCTGGGCTCTCTTTTTTCATTGGTCTATGCATACGTTCTTGTGCCAGTACCATGCTATTTTGATCACTGTATCTTTGTAGTATAGTCTGAAATCAGGATTTGCAGTATCTCCAACTTCATTCTTTTTTTTCCCCAGGGTTTGACCACTCGGCATCTTCTCTGTTCCATATGAATTTTAAGATTATATGTTCTAGGTCTGTGAAAAAGGTCATGGGTACTTTGATAGATATCACATTAAATCTGTAGTATGGTCATTTTAACAGTATTAATCTTCCAAGACCATAGGGTATTTTTCTATTTATTTGTATCATATTAAATTTCCTTCATCAACATTTTGCAGTTTTCAGAATTCAGATCTTTCACCTTCTTGGTTAGGTTTATTCCTAGGTATTTTATTCTTTTGACACGACTTTGTTACTTTTTGCCTTCTCTTTCTGGTAGTTCATTATTAGTCAATGGAAAAACAACAGATTTCTGTATATTAATAGTGTACCCTGCAATTTTATTGAATTCATTTACTAGTTTTAATAGTTTTGGTGTCAACCTTAGGGTTTCTGTATATCGTATCATGTCATGTGCAAATAGTGACAATCTTCTTCCCTTAGAATTTTGATACTTTTTATTCTTCTTGTATAATTTCTGTGGCTCAGATTTCCAATATTGTGTTAAAAGAAGTGGTTAGAGTAGGCATTGTTTTTTTTTTTTTTTTAGGCATTGTTTTGTTCCTAAATTTAGAGGAAATTTTTTCAGCTTTTCACTGTTGAATATGATTCTAGCTCTGTGTGTGTCATAAATGGGTACCTAAAAGTGCCCTACATTACCTATATACCTCTAGATGCATTACATGCAAAACATTTTATTTTGTTAATAAACATCTACTCAGTAATCTATATGAAAGTAATATTTTAATTCTTATTGGAAAATGTGATGTGCATCTAAGTCACTTCCATTATGTCCAACTCTTTGTCGCTCTATGGACTGTAGCCCACCAGGCTGTTCTGTTCATGGGATACTCCAGGTAAGAATACTGGAGTGGGTTGCCATTTTCTCCTATAGGGGATCTTTCCAACCCAGAGATCAAACCCACATCTGTTATGTGTCCTGCATTGGCAGTCAGGTTCTTTATCACTGATGCCACCTGGGAAGCCTGGACCCATGAAATATATATTTTAAATTTTATTGTTTCCATTTAATAAATGTAAATTTTAGAGCAGTTTATAGAAAAAGTGGTTTTATATATATATATATATTATATATATTTGGCTAAGAAAATACTCATTTATTAAATCATCAAAGAGTAAAGACTGGGACTTCCCTGGTGGTCCAGTGGTTAGGTATCCATGCTTCCAGTGCAGGGGATATGGGTTCCATTCCTTGTTGGGAAACTAAGATCCCACATGCCACATGGTATGTCAAAAAAAAAAAAAGAAAAGAAAACTGTAAAGACTAATTTATTAAATTATCAAAAGTGTCAAAGACCTCCAAAAAGATGTCCATATTTTCATTTCCCAAAAAAGATTGAGGAGTCATTACTTCTATAGTTCAGTTCAGTTCAGTCACTCAGTCGTGTCTGACTCTTTGTGACCCCATGAATCACAGCACGCCAGGCCTCCCTGTCCATCACCAACTCCTGGAGTTCACTCAGACTCACGTCCATCAAGTCAGTGATTCCATCCAGCCATCTCATCCTCTGTCGTCCCCTTCTCTTCCTGTCCCCAATCCCTCCCAGCATCAGAGTCTTTTCCAATGAGTCAACTCTTTGCATCAGGTGGCCAAAGTACTGGAGTTTCAGCTTTCGCATCATTCCTTCCAAAGAAATCCCAGGGCTGATCTCCTTCAGAATGGACTGGTTGGATCTCCTTGCAGTCCAAGGGACTCTCAAGAGTCTTCTCCAACACCACAGTTCAAAAGCATCAATTCTTTGGTGCTCAGCTTTCTTCTCTCACATCCATACATGACCACTGGAAAAACTATAGCCTTGACTAGACGGACCTTTGTTGGCAAAGTAATGTCTCTGCTTTTGAATATGCTATTTAGGTTGGTCATAACTTTCCTTCCAAGGAGTAAGTGTCTTAATTTCATGGCTGCAGTCACCATCTGCAGTGATTTTGGAGCCCAGAAAAATAAAGTCTGACACTGTTTCCATTATTTCCCCATCTATTTCCCATGAAGTGATGGGACCAGATGCCATGATCTTTGTTTTCTGAATGTTGAGCTTTAAGCCAACTTTTTCACTTTCCACTCTCACTTTCATCAAGAGGTTTTTTGGTTCCTCTTCCCTTTCTGCCATAAGGGGGGTGTCATCTGCATATCTGAGGTTATTGATATTTCTCCCAGCAATCTTGACTCCAGCTTGTGCTTCTTCCAGCCCAGCATTTCTCATGATGTACTCTGAGTATAAGTTAAATAAGCAGGGTGACAATATACAGCCTTGACGTACTCCTTTTCCTATTTGGAACCAGTCTGTTGTTCCATGTCCAGTTCTAACTGTTGCTTCCTGACCTGCATACAGATTTCTCAAGAAGCAGGTCAGGTGGTCTGGTATGCCCATCTCTTTCAGAATTTTCTGCAGTTTATTGTGTTCCACACAGTCAAAGGCTTTGGCATAGTCAATAAAGCAGAAATACATGTTTTTCTGGAACTCTTTGATCCAGCGGATGTTGGCAATTTGATCTCTGGTTTCTCTGCCTTTTCTAAAACCAGCTTGAACATCAGGAAGTTCACGGTTCACGTATTGCTGAAGCCTGGCTTGGAGAATTTTGAGCTTTACTTTACTAGCATGTGAGATGAGTGCAATTGTACAGTAGTTTGAGCATTCTTTGGCATTGCCTTTCTTTGGGACTGGAATGAAAACTGACCTTTTCCAGTCCTGTGGCCACTGCTGAGTTTTCCAAATTTGCTGGCATATTGAGTGCAGCACTTTCACGGTGTCATCTTTCAGGATTTGAAATAGCTCAACTATTGTTAACAATAAGAAAAAGCTAAGAAAATCCATAACTTTTCTTAGACTTTTCATAGAAATGAAGTTGTAGGCCAAATGGCATACAACCTGAAATCCAAAGACTAGAAAAGCAGAGTTTCAGCTAAGACCTGCTTACGTGGAACAAAAGCCACCAAACCCATGAAACTGTATGAACATTTACATGGTAACCTGTATGTACTGCTGGAGACTAAGTGCAGACTAGGGTGTGAGAGAAAAACTACCAGGGCTGCAATCTTTGTGGGAACCCCAACACTTTCATGAGCTTTTCTCCCATCAACCCTACCAGGTTCTCACCATGAGGCTCAAGAAAAAGTCCTTGTGGCTCTGGCTAGGGAGGGAAGAATTGTAGTGACTTAGAAAAGACCTACACTTCAGGGGAAATCACATTGCCAGAGCTAAATTCTAAACCTTCATGCCTGCTAGGGAAATGGTATCCCTCCCCAGTCCATCCCCAAGTCTTCTTTATGTCTTGTTTAATGTGGTTGTGAAGCAATCAATAGAAGTTAGACCTTCAAGGAAACATAGTAGGAATTTAGAACCAGGAGTAGGCTTGTCTGTCCATGAAATTCTCCAGGCAAGAATACTGGTGTGGTTTGCCATTCCCTTCTCCAGGGGATCTTCCCAACGCAGGATCAAATCTGGGTCTCCTGTATTGCAGGCAAATTTTTAACAGTCTGAGCCACCAGGAAAGTTCCCAAGGAGAAGAGTTTAGGGGAAAATAAGCTATGCCAGTGGAGAAACACTTGAGAAGGTCACAACTCTGAGACGCAGACCCATTAAAAGACTGACATTTAACCAGAAGATTATAAAATGTTCACCCTTTCCTACACTTTACCATCATACCAACAGAGACCTAATACAATAGCAGTGCATCTTATATGACCTAGCTTCAAGACAAGTATCTTGCTAAGTAGAGTTTAAAATAAATCATGGACAAGCAAGAACACCAAAGGAAGTAAAAGTCTCTGAACCCTATAGCTACAACAAACATTACATTAGAATGTATTTTTTTAATTGTATTTTATTTTTAAACTTTACAATATTGTATTGGTTTTGCCAAATATCGAAATGAATCTGCTACAGGTATACACGCGTTCCCCATTCTGAACCCTCCTCCATCCTCCCTCCCTACACCACCGCTCTGGGTCGTCCCAGTGCACCAGCCCCAAGCATCCAGTATCGTGCATCGAACCTGGACTGGTGACTCATTTCATACATGATATTATACATGTTTCAATGTCATTCTCCCAAATCATCCCACCCTCTCCCTCTCCCACAGAGTCCATAAGACTGTTCTATACATCAGTGTCTCTTTTGCTGTCTCATACACAGGGTTATTGTTACCATCTTTCTAAATTCCATATATATGCATTAGTATACTGTATTGGTGTTTTTCTTTCTGGCTTACTTCACTCTGTATAATCGGCTCCAGTTTCATCCACCTCATTAGAACTGATTCAAATGTATTCTTTTTAATGGCTGAGTAATACTCCATTGTGTATATGTACCACAGCTTTCTTATCCATTCATCTGCTGATGGACATCTAGGTTGCTTCCATGTCCTGGCTATTATAAACAGTGCTGCAATGAACATTGGGATACACATGTCTCTTTCCCTTCTGGTTTCCTCAGTGTGTATGCCCAGCAGTTGGATTGCTGGGTCATATGGCAGTTCTATTTCCAGTATTTTAAGGAATCTCCACACTGTTCTCCATAGTTGCTGTACTAGTTTACAATGTACAAAACATTAGAGCCCAGTTCCTAGCCAGATTAATATCAGTCTTCATACTAAATTCTATTTAACTTAATATATATTAATCAATACATCTCTGGATGTCAGCAACAACAACAAACAATAAGCATGTCAAAAATAAAGGGAAAACACACTCTGAAGAGACAAAACAATCATTGGAACCAGAATTAGATATGACACAAATGCAAGAATTATCAGACAGATCATTAAAATAATTATGAATAACACATTAAAGGCTCTAATGGAAAAAGTGCACCACACAAAACAGATGAGTAGCATAAGCCATGAGATAGAAATAAAAAGAAATGATAGAAATGGAAAACAAAGCAACGGAAAGATTGAATGAAAATCTGGTGAGCTCATGTAGATGCAACACAATCCAGAAACGTGAGTGAACTTGAAGGTAGGTCAATAAAAGCTTCCCAAGATAAAATGCAAAGTCTATAAAGAATTAAAAAATAATGAAGCCACATTTTTGAGAAATGGGGGACAATATAAAAGGTCTCACATGTGTAAACGGAACACTAGCAGGAAAAGAAAGACTTATTGGAGCAGAAGAAATAATTGAAATAACAAATGGCTGGGACCTTTATATAGTTAATGACAGATACCAAATCTCAGGTTTAGGAAGCTCAGGACATACCTAGAAGAATTAAGGTCAAGACACACACACACACATGTACACACTTACACATCCTTGCTGCTGCTGCTGCTGCTGCTGCTGCTGCTAAGTCACTTCAGTCGTGTCCGACTCTGTGCGACCCCGTAGACGGCAGCCCACCAGGCTCCCCCGTCTCTGGGATTCTCCAGGCAAGAACACTGGAGTGGGTTGCCATTTCCTTCTCCAATGCATGCAAGTGAAAAGTGAAAGTGAAGTCGCTCAGTCGTGTCCGACTCTTAGCGACCCCATGGACTGCAGCCCACCAGGCTCCTCCATCCATGGAATTTTCCAGGCAAGAATACTGGAGTGGGGTGCCATTGCCTTCTTTGATACACATCCTTAGGCATATGTAAACTGCCAAAAACCAAAGATAAAGAGAAAAATCTTCAAAAGACCCACAGTCCTAAATGTAATAGTGAGGAACATTTTTTTTTCATATTATAAAAATATGTTTTGTTAATCGATATACAAGCATCATAGATATAAGATATATTTTGGTGACCGTAAATATGCTGGTACATATATATCCTTAATGAGTTAAATCTAAAACAGTTATATTTTGAAATTATTGTTTGTATTTTTAGTGTATAGATTTTCCTGAAAAAGGAACAATCCTGGCAAATAAGTGCTTGAGAGATAACTAAATGAGTGAGAATAATAAATATGCTAGTCATACTTATCAAATTCAGTTTTTCTTCATGAACAATGTATCATAATTAAATTTATATCAGTCAGTCAGTTCAGCTGCTCAGTTGTGTCTGACACTGTGACTCCATGGACTGTAGCATGTCAAGCCTCCCTGTCCATCACCAATATATATGGGTTTCCCTGGTAGCTCAGCTGGTAAAGAATCCGCCTATAATGCAGGAGACACCAGTGCAACTCTTGGGTCAGGAAGGTCCCCTGGAGAAGGAATAGGCTACCCACTCCAGTATTCTTGGGCTTCCCTGGTGTTTCAGATGGCAAAGAATCTGCCTGCAATGTGGGAGACCTGAGTTCTGTCCCTGTGTTGGGAAGATCCCCTGGAGGAAGGCATGCAACCCACTGTAGTGTTCTTGACTGGAGAATGCCCATGGACAGAGGAGTCTGGCAGGCTATATTCAAAGGGGTTGCAAAGAGTCGGACACAATTGAGAGACTAAGCACAGCAACACATATTCCTGGCAGGCTACAGTCCATGGGGTCGCAAAGAGTCAGACACAACTAACATCACTTTGATATATATGGACATATATGTTTCAGTGCAATTAGAATATAGATGAAAGTAGAAGCGTTAATCACTCAGTTGTGTTCAATCCTTTGCAGCCCCATAGACTGTAGCCCACCGGGCTCCTCTGTCCATGGGATTATCTAGGCAGGAATACTGAAGTGGGGTTCCCATCTCCTTCTCCAGGGAATCTCCTTGACCCAGAAATCGAACCCACATCTCCCATATTGCAGGCAGATTCTTTACTATCTGAGCCACCACCTTTTAAAAGCTTTAAAACTTTTTTTTAATATAAATTTATTTATTTTAATTGGCGGCTAAGTACTTTACAATATTGTATCGGTTTTGCCATACATCAACATGAATCCACCATGTGTTTATTATTCATCAATTTGACTTTTAAATTTTAAAAAGAAATTTTAAAGTTATGTAACTTATTAACATTTTCCCTCATGAGGAGAGCATCCATTCTAATTAAATAAATGAGTGATTCCTGGCAAAATAAATAGTTTCAAATTTACAAATGCCTTGCCTGGAAAATCCCATGGATGGAGGAGCCTGGAAGGCTGCAGTCCATGGGGTTGCTGAAGGTCGGACACGACTGAGCGCCTTCACTTTCACTTTTCACTTTCATGCATTGGAGAAGGAAATGGCAACCCACTCCAGTATTCTTGCCTGGAGAATCCCAGGGACAGGGGAGCCTGGTGGGCTGCCGTCTATGGGGTCGCACAGAGTCGGACACGACTGAAGTGACTCAGCAGCAGCAGCAATGATAGGGTACCAAGCATATCAAATTGTGAATTTATTATTATGCATCCATATAATCATTATTTTATAATTTCTTCATTTGTGATAATTAAATTTCAGTACTACCTGCCTCGGTTTCTAAGCTACTTATTTCATAAATTCTAAAATCTGTTTCCAAAATTCTACTTCCAAAATTACATTTAAAGCCAGACTTCTTTTCTTCTATTGGCTTATCTAGATATTTTTTCCCTTGAGTAGACAATATTATTGTTTCTGACCTTTCACCAAGAATAGACTACTTATGTCTAATTTCAGAAGTTTATATTTATGGAATCCATTAAGTTTTCACCTAAAATATAGGCTGATTGTGAACCTCAGAAATCTGACTTCTAGAAAGTACTTCAAGTTCCATTATATCTTTAAAATTATTTGACTAATGCAAAGAAAATATATTATTTTTGTTTTCTTTTTTTCAAACTCTTAAAAGAAATATTCTTTCCTGAATACACAGCAAAATAAAATACTATTTACACTCCTAAAATTTTTCAGTTATTTTTCCCTAATAATAAGTAAGCTCTTTCCAACACTAACATATAATATATTCAAATCTACATATATTGAAACTAGAAATAATCCTCTTTCCTGAATAAAAATGGAGATTGAACCAATATATTAGAGTTGAATCAATTATCTTCCAGTAATAAAAAAACTCAAAATAGAAAACAAATCATATTAATCAGTAAAATTTTTAAATTTTAATAATTAAAAATCTTTAGTAGTTGTGCCAGAATAGGCAAACAATTTAATGAATAAGAGTGTGTAATTAAAATACAGTCCTAAGTATATGGAATATGATTATATTTCCATTTCAATCATGATTGAAATAAAACTTCAATAAATATTGTTCAACTGACTAGGTTTTTGGTGTGTCAATTAAATATATGGGGATACTTAAATATTGTCTTTACCAAAAAAAGCAAATAAAAAACAAACATGTCAATGTTAAATAAACAAGTAAAACCATTAAATATTAAAAAATACATGATATTTTTATAATTTTGAGTCATCTATGTGTAAGTTTATATATGTATATGAAAAGATAATCATAGAAAAGTAAAAAAAAACTTGTAAAAGTTATCACAGACAAGTTATAAATATTTGAATGCTTTTTTCCAAATTATAATAAAGAATTATCCAGCCCAAAATAACAATAGTGCCCATATTGAGGAACCCTAGTGCTTCAAATTCGCCATAGTGAATATAGTTGAGGGTTGAGTGAAATGACTACTTCATAAATTGTTTTCTGATGATTAAACTTGTAAAATCCTGTCTTAAAATAATTTAATGTCATGATATCAACAGTTGTATATATACTTGATTTTCTAATCTTACTCCTAGAAATTATTTTAAGCATATAATTGAACAAAAACTTAAAAACTGTGTTCAGGTTTGTTCATCATAGCAAGGCATATAATAGTGCTAAAAACTGCAAAGTGATCATCTGAATATGAGAACACTTACTAAAATCATGATAAATGCAATAGAGCACTGTATAGACATTAGAAAATTATCTATATCCCTTAATGGGTATGTAAAGAAAGTCATGGTATATAAACAGAATAAATGAATATTTGATACAGCATGCATATCAAGAGTTCATATATCATAGATCCATAATATAAATATTGAAATATACATACAAGTTTGCATACAGAATTGTATAGACATGTTTGCCAAATTAAAAGCAATATTTATCTCAGGGTTGTGAAGAAGGGAATTTTCAAAATATTTTCTTAGCATATTATAATAGTTAATTTTATGTAAAAGTAGGTGTTGCCTTTGTATTCACAAAATAGGTAACTTCAATGAATATGTATTGCTTGCTTAATACAATGATTAAAGTGGTTTGTGTAATATAAATGATTAAAGTGGTTCTTTTTAATCAGCAGCTTCTGATCAAATTTTAGACTATTATTTTAGTTTGAATTATACTAAAATAAGTTTAAAAGAGGTCAAGTTTAAATATTCAGATTAAGGAAGGCTTTTTAGACTGTGATACCCTTTTAGTCTTTAACATTCCCAAGAACAGAATTTTAACCACCTGAAAAGTGCATTTACTTCCCCCTATCTTGTATTTTTTTTACCTGTTCATCTGTTTATTCTCCATTAATTTATTTCCTCTGGAAGCATTGGATATTGGTTTACACTAATAATCCATATATAGAATAATTCTTAAGTGTAGTATTGGAACTATTGCTAAACTATACAAACTATAAAAATGACATGTAAGTGATCAGCAAACAGCAAAAACAAATGGTAGTTGTCAGTTATCTTGAGATTTTTCATAAATTCCAGTACAAATCATTTTTACAAATTAAAAAAGTTTCCTTGTATGCATATTAGAAAAGGACTTGTCACCATTCTTCCTATTTGTCTAAGAGTAAGGCAACAGAGAAGGCAATGGCAACCCACTCTTGCCTGGACAATCCCATGGACAAAGGAACCAGGTGGGCTGCAGTCCATGGGGTCGCTAACAATCGGGCGCGACTGAGCGACTTCACTTTCACTTTCATGCATTGGAGAAGGAAATGGCAACCCACTCCAGTGTTCTTGCGTGGAGAATCCCAGGGACGGGAGAGCCTGGTGGGCTGCTGTCTATGGGGTCGCACAGAGTCGGACACGACTAAGTGGCTTAGCAGCAGCAGCAGCACAAAGCAACACAAATAACCTTTTTACTTCCTTGGTTGTCTGAGGTAAAGAACGGGATGTATAAGAACAAATACAATTAATTTCACTAAGTCACCAAGTAATACATAAGCAAACCAATCAAGCACATTAATAAGTTACTGATTATTAGTCAAAACTATTTCAAAACTACTCTGAAAATTTAGTTCAACAAATATACAGAATCATTTTGTTTGATGCTTAGGATACAGCTTAAAAGAATATTCTATTTTTTAAAGAAATTGCCAGAAAACCAATGCTAAAAATATCACACTAATCTAACTCTGTTTAATAAATTTAATTTCAAATTGATATGATTTATAAGACATTTTAAATCATAACATGAAAATAAAAATAAAATTTATTATTTCTTTTAGAAAATTAATACATTTCTAACCTTCCTTTACATTTTCAACATATTAAACATTTTATCTTAAAATAATTTGCCTATTATGATACTCTGTAGAGAAGAATATGCATTCATGCTAGTACAGTGAATAAAGCTCCATATTCTCTATTTCTCCAAAATATACTAAAATGAGTGAGAAACTGGTAAGTCTTTATGTACTCTAAGAAGCTACAGAGGCAATACTTTTATGGTATCCACTCTGCCCATGATACTCAAGAATTTCTTCCTGTTAGTACTCATAACTTTTATAGTGTTTGCAGCCTTTGCCTACTTCTAACATTATTACTTTAATTTCTTGCCTCTTAAGTCACAAGCCTATTTTTCTACACTGGCTAAAAGTATTGACTCTGGCAAATTTCTAATTATAGACTTCTTGGCCAACTTGCATACAGGTGTGTTCAGACATTGTAAGACACTGATCAGTTAGTAGAAATTTGAAGAAAAGGAAACTACTCTCTCTCTATTTGCAGTTCCTTTTCACATTAGTAGCAGACATCTCAAGATATACTACCATTTAGGTCCTCATGTGTTACTATAAGAAAAGCCTCTACTCAGCAACAGCAGCTCCATCTCCAAAGTCATCACTCTGAAATATCCCACTGTCTTTTGGGTCTTTCAGCCTTCTATTACCAGTGAGCAGATTCAGTGTATTAAATCCCTTATTTGGAAATAGCCAGTGTGAATTCTGTTTTACTGATTGGATCCTAATATACAGACTTTGAAGCATTTTTAGTGGAGAAGTACAAATGTTTAGTTTGAGGTGCCACATCTTACTCTCTGGAGCAATGTTGACCTACATAAGCAGAGACACTATGTCTTCCAAACTGTTTCAGTTCAGTTTAGTCACTCAGTCATATCCAACTCCTTGCGACCCCATGAATCGCAGCACGCCAGGCCACCCTGTCCATCACCAACTCCCGGAGTTCACTCAAACTCATGTCCATCGAGTTGGTGATGCCATCCAGCCATCTCATTCTCTGTCGTCCCCTTCTCTTCCTGCCCCCAATCTCTCCCAGCATCAGAGTCTTTACCAATGAGTCAACTCTTCTCATGAGGTGGCCAAAGTACTGGAGTGTCAGCTTCAGCATCAGTGCTTCCAATGAACACCCAGTATTGATTTCCTTTAGAATGGACTGGTTGGATCTCCTTGCAGTCCAAGGGACTCTCAAGAGTCTTCTCCAACACCACAGTTCAAAAGCATCAATTCTTCAGCACTCAGCTTTCTTCACAGTCCAGCTCTCACAGCCATACATGACCACAGGAAAAACCATAGCCTTGACTAGATGGACCTTTGTTGCAAAGTCATGTCTCTGCTTTTGTATATGCTACCTAAGTTGGTCACAGCTTTCCTTCCAAGGAGTAAGTGTCTTTTAATTTCATGGCTGCAATCACCATCTGCAGTGATTTTGGAGCCAAAAAAAAATAAAGTCTGACACTGTTTCCACTGTTTCCCCATCTATTTCCCATGAAGTGATGGGACTGGATGCCATGATCTTCGTTTTCTGAATGTTGAGCTTTAAGCCAACTTTTTCACTCTCCTCTTTCACTTTCATCAAGAGGCTCTTTAGTTCCTCTTCACTTTCTGCCATAAGGGTGGTGTCATCTGCATATCTGAGGTTATTGATATTTCTCCCAGCAATCTTGATTCCAGCTTGTGCTTCTTCCAGCCCAGCGTTTCTCATGATGTACTCTGCATAGAAGTTAAATAAGCAGAGTGACAAAGTACAGCCTTGACATACTCCTGTCTGGATTTGAAATCAGTCTGTTGTTCCATGTCCAGTTCTAACCATTGCTTCCTGACCTGTGTACAGGTTTCTCAGGAGGCAGGTCAGGTGGTTTGGTATTCATATCTATTTCAGAATTTTCCACAGTTTACTGTGATCCACACAGTCAAAGGCTTTGGCATAGTCAATAAAGCAGAAATAGATGTTTTTCTGGAACTCTCGCTTTTTCAATGATCCAGCAGATGTTGGCAATTTGATCTCTGGTTCCTCTGCCTTTTCTAAATCCAGTTTGAACATCTGGAAGTTCACAGTTCACATACTGTTGAAGCCTGGCTTGGAGAATTTTGAGCATTATTTTATTAGTGTGTGAGTGCAATTATTCGGTAGTTTGAGCATTCTTTGACATTGCCTTTCTCTGGGATTGGAATGAAAACTGACCTTTTCCAGTCCTGTGTCCACTGCTGAGTTTTCCAAATTTGCTGTCATATTGAGTGCAGTATTTTCACAGCATCATCTTTTAGGATTTGAAATAGCTCAACTGGAATTCCACCACCTCCTCTAGCTTTGCTCATAGTGATGCTTCCTAAGGCCCACTTGAATTCAAATTCCAGGATGTCTGGCTCTAGGTGAGTGATCACACCATCATGATTATCTTGGTTGTGAAGATCTTTTTTGTACAGTTCTTCTTTATTCTTGCTACCTCTTTTCCATATCTTCTGCTTCTGTCAGGTCCATACCATTTCTGTCCTTTATTGAGCCCATCTTTTCATGAAATGTTTCCTTCATATCTCTAATTTTATTGAGTCTTTCCCATTCACTTGTTTTCCTCTATTTCTTTGCACTGATCACTGAGGAAGGCTTTCTTATCTCTCCTTGCTATTCTTTGGAACTCTGCATTTAAATGGATATATCTTTCCTTTTCTCCTTTGCTTTTTGCTTCTCTTCATTTCACAGCTATTTGTAAGGCCTCCTCATACAGCCAATTTGCTTTTTTGCATTTCTTTTTCTTGGGAATGGTCTTAATCCCTGTCTCCTGTACAATGTCAGGAACTTCCATCCATAGTTCACCAGACACTCTGTCTATCAAATCTAGTCCCCTAAATCTATTTGTCACTTCCATTGTATAATCTTAAGGGATTTCATTTAGGTCATACCTGAATGTTCTAGTGGTTTTCCCTACTTTCTTCAATTTAAGTCTGACTTTGGCATTAAGGAGTTCATGATCTGAGCCACAGTCAGCTCCTGGCCTTGTTTTTGCTGACTGTATAGAGCTTCTCCATCTTCGGCTGCAAAGACAAGTTATATATGCTCATACCTGAATATATGTTTGCTGCTGCTGCTGCTTAGTCACTTCAGTCGTGTCCAACTCTCTGCGACCCCATGGACTGCAGCCTACCAGGCTCCTCCGTCCATGGGATTTTCCAGGCAAGAGTACTGGAGTGGGTTACTAATGGTGTAATTCATAAATTCCAAGAACAAGAAGAGTATTTTTTTTACAACCATATAAGATTTCATAACATGTTACTTAAATAAAAGTATCAAACTAGCATTAGATACTTTATTTCTAAATTGAAAATTAAGTGATTGGGCGTAGATATCTATAAAGAGAATAGTACTGCAATGCAAGGATCTCATACCTAGCTATTAGTCTTCCATTCAGATGAAAGAAAGTTCTGTTGGCAAATATGAAGATTCTAAAAATATATTTCTCTCATATTCTTTCAGAGAAAGAGACTTGAAAAGGAATCTAACTAAAGTTACACAAACAGAAGGAAAAACGTTTATAACTATTTCTAGTTTACAGTTCAAGTAGGTTATGTTAGCATGAAAGAAAATGCAATTGAAGAGATAAAAATGACTCAAAGGGAAATTAAAATGCTTCACTTGTATTTGCTGATGTGCAGTAAGAATGGGAAAGTAAAAATACTTCAAAGGTTTCATCTTTTCAGGTGGTGGGTGGAGAAGTGGGGAAGTTCAGTAGAACTCCCTAATTTAAAAAAAAAAGAGAGAAGAAGCAAAAGAAAGCAAAAGGGGATGACTAACATTCAAATAAGCTAACATAAGTGAAAACAAAAATATATAAAATAAATAAACATAGAATCAATAAAAATAAAATAAATCAATCTAAAAAAGAATAAAATCAATTTCATTAATGGTTGTATCAAATGTAAACAGGCTGAATTCTCTTATTAAAAATAATAATAGTAATAAGATTTTGATTACCAGAGGAAAAAAAAATAAAATAAAACCTAGCTCTTAGGTTAAATTTAAGTTAATGCTACTTTTGATGAATCTAGGGGATTGTTAAGAGAATGACTGTGAACAAATACTGGTAAGTGTTTTATACCTCCTGAGCAGGTGAAGCAGGATTTGGTGAAAATGAAAAGAAGCAGGGGGATATTACAGCCTTGATGAAGTAAAAGACAATTTTTCTCATTCCTGGCAGAATATCTGGAAAGACACTGAGGTAGAACGTGAATATTAAGGACCCTTTCTCAATGATTTCCAAAAGAACTAAATTCTTTTCTGGAGTGAGAAGGACACTGATCTGAGTTCTGTTAATGATACCTGGATCTGAACCATTCAGAGCAGGTCTTGCCAAGCTCTGCTTTGAGCTTACTGTAAACAAGTAAAACCCACACAGATTTTTCTCAGTGACCAAATAAAGGAATAATATTGCATCAGTTTCTTAGCCCCATGAACAAGGGAAGCTAGTCACAGATGGAGGTACAGCAGTAGTCACGTCTGAGACAGACAGAGATATTTCAGGAATTAGAAATCCTGACCAAAACTTTGTAGATGTCAGGGAAGTCAAATGGCTTCAAGAATCAGATCCTAAGTTGAAGAAACTCCAAAATGCCAACCAGTCACCACTCACATTTGTCCCCAGTAGGGCCTTTCTTCGGAGAAGGCAATGGCACCCCACTCCAGTACTCTTGCCTGGAAAATCCCATGAACGGAGGGGCCTGGTGGGCTGCAGTCCATGGGGTCGCTGAGGGTCGGACACTACTGAGCGACTTCACTTTCACTTTTCACTTTCATGCATTGGAGAAGGAAATGGCAACCCACTCCAGTGTTCCTGTCTGGAGAATCCCAGAGACGGGGGAGCCTGGTGGGCTGCTATCTATGGGGTTGCACAGAGTCAGACATGACTGAAGTGACTTAGCAGCAGCAGCAGCAGGGCCTTTCTTAGGTTCATAAAGAGAAACTGACTCTTAGAAAAAAGCAATCCAACTTTAGAGCAACACTGGAAAGTAGATTGCCTATATCAGAATGAAATGCTTCTTCCTCACCAAGGAATTTTGAAAATCACATATTCTCTTTTTGTCATGCTTCTGTGAAAAAAGAAAACGTCATGATGAACTAAAACCATGGGGAAATAACCTATAGATTGTATATCTTCAGATTAGGCCACATGTAAACAATCTTTTTAAATCAGAGAGAAATGAGGAGTGAAGTTCTTATGGATCCACAATACTTAATTTCTTCTCACATGACAGCTTCCATTTCTTCTTACACGCCAGCTACAAACATAGGATTGAGTATGACAGCTGGTCACCAATACAGGCTAGTGGCCATTCTACTAATCTATCATCTAGCAAGGCTACCTTTGTTCAGGGGCAAACACATGAACTGCAAGGACTAAGGACTGTGTGTACAGGAATTAGAATAATGAAAACATAATCAGACACATTTCCTAAATAACTGACTCCCTCAGTTCAATCTGTGGGTCAGGAAGATCCCCTGGAGGAGGAAATGGCAACCCACTCCAATATTCTTGCCTAGAGAACCCCATGGACAGAGGAGCCTGGTGGGCTACAGTCCATGGGCTCACAAAGAGTCAGACATGACCGAAGGGACTGAGCACAGCTGTCTTACACCAAGTAATTTTTCCTTCCCCAAAACTCTTTTTAGATTTAATGTTTTAGTGAAATTTCGACCAGGCCAGTTTTGTATTTATCTTTAATGGAGAGCATAAGAAAGTTGATACATTGCATAAGATATTTTGATGGTTAGCTGAATCTAGAAAACATGTAGTATTTTTTTTTTTTTGTACGAATGTGGCATAATATTGTGAGATGCTAATCTTTACATTTCATTCCTTATGTGTCCTTTCATCCCCTGCTCTTGAAGGTAATAAATTTCTTCACCCAGACAATTCAGAGTATTACACAGGATGAAGGGATGCACGAGAGGAGGAGAAATATGACATATGTTTGGGTCCTGAAGTAGAGGAGATTGAACCAACATATTCTCAGAGCTACACTGGAGCATAGTCATCCTCACAATATTCTTATTTTCTATGTGTGACATGAACAGGGGTGGAGAGCTCAGTCCTGAAATGGAATGATAAGTGTCTCCTCTGTTTATATTAGAAACCAATGAACACAGGACCCTAGTCCCCACTTTATACCACCAATATCTTGATAGAAGCTACATGCCCAAGATCTAGAGGTGGGGGAGAAAACCCTTAAAACAAAGATTGATGTTTCTACTCTAGCTTAACAGAACAGAAACTTAAATCCAAAATCCAGTTGTCACAGTTAATAAAATGACATTTCTTGCACACTTGACTTTTATAGCCTGAGATTCATATCCAGTGCACATAAGTATTTTAAACTGTGTGTCCAATAAACAACTTGTAGACAATATTGTCTCCAAAATGCATGGGATGTTCACATAAATTTCCAGTGTAATATGCCATAGCAATATATTGTTTTTTAAAAAGCAGCAATCATAGTATCCATATTATCAGAGAATAATGCAATAAAATTAAAATTACCAAAACATTTTAACCATCCTACTGCCAATAAAAATAACTAATTTGGAAATTGTAATATATTTGTTTAAATAGTTATTTACCTGTAAAGGAATAAAAGAACATTATGTGAAAAAGACAAAAACTGAGAGTAGTTATATCCAAATATTTATGAACAGAGGAAATAGTAAACAGAAAAAATACAGCCTTCAATGACTTTATTAAGAGGTAAACAACAACATGTGAACTTGGTATTCTAGTATCTAGGGATGGGTATGATTCTGACCCAGAAAACCTAGCAAATCATCAATTTTTACTATATACTGACTCTGATGCCTTTTTATGAAAAATTAGTCAAAGTGGTATTGTTAATTGAGATGTTTAATTTTATATGTCAACTTGGCTGGGCTAAGGAATGCGTATCCATCCTTTAACCAGGGAATAAAACATTGTTTCTGAGTCTGTGGAGGTTTTTACAGAAGAGATTATAATCTAAATTTGCAGACTGAGTAAAGATCACCCTCATCGATATGAGAGGGCATCATCCGAACCATTGAGGCCTAAATAAAACAAAAAGTAGAAGGCCAAATTTGCTGCCTATTTAAGTTGAAGCATTCATCTTCTTCTCCCCTCAGAAATAAGAACCCCTGGCTCTTGTGCCTTTCTATTTGAACCAGACTTAACCAATGCCCTCCCTCAACACACACACACACACACACTCCTGGGTCTTTGGACTTGGACTAAATTACACCACTGGCTTTCATGATCCTGCAGCTTGCAAACAGCAGATTATGGACCTCCATAATCCCATGAGCCAATAACTGTAATAAATCTCCATAAAAACAAACTGTTGGTTCTGTTTCTCTGGGGAACCCTGATTAACACCTTACTGAATCTCTCTAATACCTAAATACAGTGAGGTTAGTGATATATATATATAACTATCATATCTTATGGAGGCTTTTTTCCCCCCTGTTTTTATCCCTGATAAACATTAGTAGTTTGTTGAGTTAGAAATGCAGCAATTAAAGCTGGAGTCAGATCTTCAACAAAAAAACATACAAATCTCAAACATGTTCTCCTTGGGCTAACATTGTCCTGAGATCAAGTGATGTCTGTATATAACAGGAAATATAGCGCCACTGCTAGTAGGAAAGCAAGGAACTGGCTTTGGATAGACAATGAACAGGCTCTTCCTCATGTACCTTTTGTTATTTCTGTGTGTTTCTCTGTTCCAATGAGATTATATAATAAATGTCTTAGGAGACCATCATGGGTGGGATCTATTATCATAATGTTATGAACATATTTATTTAGCTTTGCTTATAAAGCCCTTTCCCCTTGATTATCTCATGTGATCCTCTCAGCAACCCTAAGAGGTAAGTAATGAAGATTTAGCCTGGATTTCCATGTGAGAAAGTTGAAGAGAAGTTAAAGCATTTGCTAAGACACAGCAGTACAGAAGCTCATCTGACTTCAAAGTCAATGCTGGTTCCAGGACATCACACTGCCTCCCATTGTAGGGGCTGAGGAAAGGCTCTCATGAAAGAGTTAACATTAAATTGCTGTCCCAGGATAAAAAGCAACAATGAACTGGGGAATAACTTGATGGCTGCAGCAGTTATGGCTGTGCTTTGCCAGTGTGAGCTAGGAAAAGGGACAGTATAGGAGCTGAGTCATCTAGATGTCATTGCATTTTGTGGTCAGAAAGTAGAGCTTTACTGCCAGGGCTAGACAGAGTTCTAACTGGGATCTGGAAACTTGACAGGACATGGAGAAGGGGCAGAGAGCCAGGAAAGCAGTGTAGAGCTGGTTGGGGATAGCAGTGGAGCAACCTTTATTATTATTATTATTATAAAGAGAAGCTGTTCAGAGGCCTACAGTAACGTGATGTGACAACTTTTCACCTTCAATTCTAAGATGTTAACTCAAATCCATAGGAAAATAACAACAAAATAAATTTAAGGAAATTTTAAGGAATTTATTGATTTTTAAAAAGGAAAAATACAAAACAAAACAAAACAAAACAAACGAATATACTGCGGTCATGAAAATGTGCCTTAGTGATCTCTGACTCCCTGCCAAAAGTGTAATTGCAATGGTTCAGTTGCTGCTCTTTAAAATCCCAGCATTCCATCTGAAGCCACATTTTACAGGAGCCACGCCTAGCCAATGTTCCAGTAGGACCAGGGATCCCAAGGACTGTTCCTGAGGGAGGCACCAGACCTCTGAGGGGTGACTTTGGCTCAAGAGTTCTCTGATAACCTCAGTACTATTCTTAGAATTGCTTGGTAGTCTAAGATACTTCCACCCAACTTTCGTCATTTCATTTTCTCCTTCACTTAGGATTAAAACTGCATCATGGTCTTGAGGCAAGAGGTAGACAGATAAAAGATAAAAGACCACATATTTCTCAGAGTCAAGAGACTATCTCAATTAGAAAGTTCCTTGGGTCAAAATGGGAATGATGCTAAGCTACCATAGGTCTCTTGGCTGGAATCCAACTTGGTTGAGAGATCCCACATGTGAAAAGATCCTGAGATGTACCAAATACAGACTCAGAACCAGGCAAATCAAAATTTGCCTTTTTCTTGGCCAAAGAAAACCCCAAAGAAATGCCCCACATAAGTGACTTAAATTACCATGAGGGTGTTATGTATCTCTGAGTCCACCTATGTGTCTATTCACACATACTGTACCCTTTTTTCTCCTAATAATCACTTTACTTGTTTCACTACTTTCTGTTTTTGTGGGAATTATTTTTGCAAAGCTGAAGAGCCAGAGCCTTGTCACTGATCTGTGGTCTAATGGCTAGGATTCAGTGTTCTCACTGCCCTGGCCCAAGCTAAATTTCTGTCCAAGGAACCAAAACCCTGCTTCAAGCTGCTGCAGACCAGGTCCACCTAAAATCAGTCTGATGGTTCTCCCAGACTCCCCATTTCCTCACATTTCCCTTCATAGGCTTTATTCCTAATAAATCTCTTACACCGCCAACCTAATGTCATCTGTTTTTCTGAGGAGTCAAATAAACACAAATATCAACAAGTTTCTGGTTATATAAGGAGATATCCAAACAAACAAATAAATCCTTCAAAAGACCTATACAATAAAATATATCTGGCAATTCTAGTCTAGAAAAAAATAAGAAAAGCCATGAAGCATGAAACTAAGAGGCACTAAGAGAATTAAAAATAAGACTGGAACAATTTTCTAACAGCAAGTTTGAAAAGTCATTGACTCAATCATTAAAACATTCTCAATTTTTTCATTCACTTAAACCATATACAGTTGACTCCTGAACAACTCAAGGGTTAAGGGCACCAACCCTTTGCATGATCAAAAATCTGAGCATGACTTATAGTTGACTCTTTGTATACCTGGTTCCACATCCTTGAATTCAACCAACCACATACAGACTGTGAGTCCTGTAGTACTTACTAATGAAAAAAATCCCTGTGCAAGTTGACATATTCAATTTAAAACTTGTATTCTCCAAGGATCAACTATGTACCAGGTATTATCTTAGGCACAGCTTTGCTAGCAGTAAATAACATAGACAAACATTCCTGACCATATTTTGTATGGTAAATAGTGCAAAGGAGTAAAATAAAGCAGAGAAGGGGTGGGATGTGCTTGTGAGTGGGTAGGAGGCTGTTGAAATTTCAGATAAAGTGGCCTGAAAAGATTCACTGAAAAGATGATATTTAAGGACTAACCTAAAGGAAATGAGAGAATGGGCCCTGTAAATATATGAATTTATCAAAGAAAACTCCTTCAAGATATAGGGAACAGCAAAATGCCATAAACTTGAAGCAGAGGTATGATCAGTTTGTTTGAGAAACAGTAAGCAAGTGTCTCTGAAAGAATTGTGAAAGAATGAGTGTTTAGGGGCTTAGGTCAGAAGGTTAACTGGATATTAAATCTTTTAGGCCTTTTAGGTCCTAGGAAAACTTTAAAAAAAAAAAAAAAAGTGACCTTTATTCAACAGGATCACTCTGACTTCTGTGTTGAAACTAGACTGCATAGAATCAGATGGTAAAGCAAAGAAACCTATTAGGAAGCTATTCCAATATTCTAGAAGAGATTAGGATAGATTACAGCAATTGGGATCAGTGTGGATTATGATAAGTGGATACATCCTTAATATATTTTGGAATTAAAAGTGATTGAATCAGAGAGAGACAGAGGACCAAAGGGTAGGGGAGGCTATTCAGGAATTTAACATTGGCTGAAAGACGTTTGAGATATGTTTTAGATATCCAAGTGAAGTTGTCAAGTAAGCATTTAAACTCTACATCTAAAGTTTAGAAGTGAGGCCTGACTAAATATTTATGTTTGAAAATCATTTTTATTTTGATGCGACGATAATAAAAGGGATCATTAACAAAGGAGTGTGGATTGAAAAGAGGGAGATGTCTGAGGACTAAGACTTTGTGTGCAGGAAAAGCAGTCTGGGGAATCTGGAGGAAGAAGCAAAGGAAAGTAAGAAGTGGGCTGCGAAGAAGAACCAGGCAACTGTTCAGGAAAACAAAACCATTGTTTTATTAATGATGGAAGTTATGTGTGTTCTACACTGCTGACAGTCAAGTGAGTTGAGCCTAGAGAACTGACACTGGAGGCAACTGATGATTTAGAGCATTTTCAGTGAAAGAATAGAAGCAAAAGCCAGGCCGGAAACTGGGAGGAAAGAAATTGAAAACAGCAAATAAGGAAAATTCCCTGAAGCAACTTTACGTTAAAAGCTGGGAGAGGAATGGGCCAGTAGCTGGGGGAAGTGAGAACAAGAAAAACAAAATAAAGGGGAAAGTAATTGCTTATTTTAAAGTGTCTTTCTGGTAATGAACATAGGAAATGGTTTTTTAAAGAAGTTATCTTAACAACTAGATGCCACAGTTTCTCTTTAATACAAGTACAGAGCAACTTTCATGCTAAAACAAAACCGCACAGTGTAGGAAAGTCCATCACACATGTGCTGTTAGTACACAGCAACTACAAGATAATTGTAAGTAAAAAAAAAAAAAAAAAAAAATTTGAAATTGGGTTTCTCTTTGATTTCTAAACTAGGAAACAAGCACATCAGACTAAATAAGCAGACCTCAAACCAGAGATGCATTGGCCCCACCATGGGGCCTCTAATAATGCCTAAAGACAGTTTTGATTGTCACAACTGGGAAGGGGGTGCTACAGGCATCCAGTAGGGTCCAGGAGGCTGCTAAGCATCCTACAATGCACAGAATCTCCCACACAATGAGTAATCCAGTGCTGTACATCAATAGTACTGAGTTTTGAAAAACCTTGGTTTAATATACAGACAGTCAATAAGGGGTTAGAATAACTTCAACATTCTTAGATTAAAATCTAACCATATTGAATGTTTATCAAAGAGAGACTTTATCTCTCAGGAGAAAAGGTGGTGAGTCTCAGACTCATGGAACTGAGAGATCTTCAAGTCAATATTGTCAATGACCAGCGAGTTCCAGGATGAGGCCTTTCTCAATAGCCTTTCCCCTGAGACATTACTTTGCTGACAACAGTCCGTATAGTCAAAGCTGTGGTTTTTCCAGTAGTCATGTATGGATGTGAGAGTGCTGAAGAATTGATGCTTACAAACTGTGGTGCTAGAGAAGACTCTTGAGGATTCCTTGGACAGTATGGAGGTCAAACCAGTCAATCCTATAGGAAATCAGCCCTGAATATTCATTGGAAGGACTGATGCTGAAGCTCCAATACTTTGACCACTTGATGCAAAGATCCAACTCATTGGAAAAGACCCTGATGCTGCAAAAGACTGAAGGCAAAAGGAAAAGGGCATAGCAGAGGGCGAGATGGTTAGATAGCATCACCAACTCAATAGACCTGAAACTGAGCAAACTCTGGGAGATAGTGAAGGGCAGGGAAGCCTGTCATGCTGCAGTCCATGGGGTTGCTAAAGTGGACACAACTAAGCAACTGAACAGTAAAAAGGTATCTTCTCTGAAAGGAATCAAACAGTATTTGTCTTTTGGGAACTGACTTTTTTTCACTTATCATAGTATCTTCAAGGTTCATTCATGTTGGAGCATGTGAAAAAATTTCCGTCCCTTAAGTCTGAAGAACACTCCACTGTATAGATAGACTGCATTTGTGTATTCCTTTATCTGGTGATCGATACTTGGATTAAGTCAATTTTCTGGCTATTGTGAAAAGTACTGTTATGACCATGGATATAAAAATATCTGTTAGAGTCCCTGCTGTCAGGTTTCTTTGTTGTTGTTTGGATAAACCCAGAAGTGCAATTGCTATATCATATGGTAACTGTTTTTTTTTTTTTTAAATTATTTGAGAAACCACCATACGATTTTCCATAGGGGATTCACCATTTGACACTCCTGCACAAAAGTTCCAATTTCTCCACTTCCTCACTATCACTTGTTATTATTTTGATAATAGTTAACCTAGTGGGTACAAAGTGGTATCTCATTATGGCTTTGATTTGCATTTCCCTGATAATGGTAACAATAAGCATCTTTTATATGCTTGCTACCCATTTTTATATCAAATGCAAAGATATTACTGTGCACAGATTTTCTTTCCTGGATTTTTTCTCTACTTGTAAAAGGCATATAAGATCCCTTGACATTAATTGAGTTATTAAATTTCTCAGAGGCATTTCTGTCAAAGCTGGTAATAATTTCACAGGTACATAATTATATTAAGCTCTCTTTCTATCTAGTGTTTACCAGGGACTTGTTCTATTTGTGAAAATAAAAATAAAAAGGTGATGACTCAAGTAATTTCTATTTCCTGTTATTGAACAATTGCGCCTTAATCTTACCCTCAGCTAGTGGAAAAATCTATCTACTTAATTTTATTAGTAAATGATTTTGTGGTATCTGATCACATCTAATACATCTAATAAGAAGATGATAGATAGCATTTACATTTCCAGGAAATATCAAGTGTGGATACCAACCAAGTATTAATTCAGATAATGTGAGAAAGAATTTATAATAGTGCTCTGGAAGCAGCTAAACCAACAAGCACAGTTTTTTACTGATTATGTCAGCAACATGAAAAGCAATATTGTTAAATATTCAGTAGTTAAAAGAAGTGATTTCTCTAGCATTCTTTTTCAAAATAAAATCCAAAGCTCTTAAAAGCTGAACTAGTCATATAACAGCAATGGTTTCCCTTATAGCATTTAGATGAATGGTGGAAAGACACATATAAAAGTCATCTTAAGAGTTTGAAGCCCAAGCCTTTCTCATTATTCTTACAAATTAAAATTGTGTGAGATTTCTACTGTTTAAAATTGTATTTTAAAGAGCAAACTGTGACATGGGTTGCTTATTTTTGTTGTTTCCAACATCAGCTGAATGAAGAAAATAGAAAAATATCAATATATAGCAACTTCCCATGGATCAGCTCCTACAGATCCAAACAAAGGGAGTCAACAGAGTACAGCACTGGGAATTCACTATTATCCCTGTGCTTAATTCCAGGCGGACAGGTCCATCACGGGTACCTGCTTCAGCCTGACTAGTAGACACATGTCAGAGCAAGAGAGAAGCAGCCTCCTCTCTGCTCCTTGGAACAATAGAGTCAGGGAGAAGCTCCTCTCACCTTCATCACACCATCCAGGGAAGCTGGAAAAAATTCTTAATAAGCTGAAATAGCACCTTGTACAGCACAAGAGGTAGAGGCCCAGAAGTCAATGTACCACCAAATAAAACATTCCTGGCCATAATTGTACAGCCCCATTTTTCTAAAGAGTCTATAATAAATGATTCTTCTGCTTTTCCCTGTATATCTCAGTCACCATAAAATTCATCATTTATCATTTTGCTCATTATATGTCATTGAACTAAACCTCACCATTTGCCATAAATTTATTGTGGTGTCTCCTTGTCCTCCATTCGTTCCTCTCTCTCTACTACCTTTGCACTAAAGGCTCATCAATTTCTGCTCTCTTAGCACAACCACTTTGGCTTCAGCAACATCACAGTGTATCCCTAGATAGCCTGTGGTATGCTGTGCTTAGTCACTCAGTCATGTCCAACTCTTTGCTACTCCATGGACTGTAGCCCACCAGGCTCCTCTGTCCCTGGGGATTCTCCAGGCAAGACTATTGGAGTGGGTTGCCATGCCCTCCTCCAGGGAACCTTCCCAACCCACTGATCGAACTCAGGTCTCCCACATTGCAGGCAGATTCTTTACCCTCTGAGCCACCAGAGAAGCCCAACAGTACTGGAGTGGGTAGCCTATTCCTTCTCCAGGGGACCTTACTGACCCAGGACTCAAATTGGGGTCTCCTGCATTGCAGGTGGATTCTTTATCATCTGAGCTACCTAGATAGCCTGTCTTAATTAAATCTCATATGCTCTTTAAAAACATCTTCACTGCCTCCTCAACACTGGTTTGCATTTTTCATCCTAAGTGATACATATCGAGAAGAGAAGATTCTTCCTCACTTTCATTGCCACTTCCTGACAATCATACTTTCTTTGTCCTACAGAATTCTTGTGTGTGTTAGTCACTTAGTTGTGTCCAGCTCTTTGTGATCTCATGGACTGTATCCTGCCAGGCTCCTTTGTCCATGGAATTCTCCAGGCAAGAATACTGGAGTGGGTTGCCATTCCTTTCTCCAGAATTTTTGCTATTTATGAAATGCTACCTTTTTCACTCCTGTTCTCACACTCATTCACCTAAGGTGATCAACTGTTCCAATTCTCCTGGAACTGTGGGGGTGCCATAGACAAGGGACTTCCAGTTATAAAAACTCAATAAATCAGTCATCCTTTTCCTGACTCACAGTTATCCTCTAAAAACATCAGATTCCCATGACCTATAGAACATCTTAAACTTGCTGTGTATGATACTCCATATCCCAACAGCTTGTGTACCAGCACCAGTTAATTACCTTTCCTGTTGACGAACACTGAAAATGACTATTAACACAACTTGGTCTACCACTGCTAAAAATCTCAATTTTCCAACTTCATATTCTGGTCTTTTCCTCTGTAACTTACTCCCTGTAATATCTTTAACAAAATTTAGACCTTTTGGAAACAGCCAATATTGATTCCACTGATTCATATTTTTTTTCTCTGCCCATGACAAAGAAGACATATGTCCTTCTTTGCCCACCTAAAGTTCCATGATCCATCCTGTGCTATTATATGCAGAGTGGTTCTATCAATAAGCCCTAATCTAACCTGAGTAGGAGCCAGCAGTATATTCTGAGTCACAAGCTAATGTTGGCTTGATTGACACTACAAACCAATTTGTATAGGTTGGCTGGATAATTATAGGATTCTCAGGTAACTAAAGCCTTAAAAAACAAACAAACAAACAAACAAAAAAAGGACGATTATGAAGATGGAAGGGAGACAAAATTATGCTAAACAGTATGATGAAGACAAAGAATATTGGGAAAACAGAGCATTTCCCTATGGGGGTGTACTATGGAACAGTGTGACCCAATCTGGCCACGTTAGAAATTAGGAAATGACTTAGGAAAAGTACCTGACCAAAATTTCACTCCATTGAATTTGTAAGGTAGAATGCAAAATGCATAATAACATATTTGGACACTAACTTCCATAAGGAGGTAGTGTGTTTTTAGTTCTACCTCAAACTGACATCTATTTAATTTTTTTGTAATTTCTTAAATATTCTTTTAAGTATGTAAAGTTAAATAAATGGAGCCAAGCTGATATAAAGTGGCTCAGCTGGTAAAGAATCCACTTGCAACGTGGGAGACCTGGGTTCGATCCCTGGGTTGGGAAGATCCCCTGGAGAAGGGAAAGGTTACCCACTCCAGTATTCTGTCCTGGAGAATTCCATGGACTGTATAGTCCATGAGGTCACAAAGAGTCGGACACGACTGAGCGACTTTCACCAGGCAAAGTCATCCTAGTATAAAATATATATATATATATATATATATATATAACACTTTAGAACACACTTATCGATGATGGACAGGGAGGCCTGGCGTGCTGAAGTTCATGGGGTCGCAAAAAGTCAGACACGACTGAGCAACTGAACTGAACTGATCAGTTACATTCTAAAGAGATTAGAATTAGTTAATTAATAATTAAGATAGGTACAGGAGAAAAGTAGCTAAGGAATAATAATGATCTTATTTTGAGTCATTTTAGATATCATACAATGTTTTCTAGTTTACTTTCAGTACTAGATATGCTAATGTATAATTTGTCTTGGAACCATACTGGCTGGTTTTCTTTTTCTTAATTCCATAAGATTTCTAAGAATTAAAAAAAAAAAACCCTCATATATTTTGATATACTAAATGTCAGGTGGAAAAATCTTCCAATTTATATCAAAGTATAAAATACTAAGGGGTTTCCCAGATGGTAAAGAAACTGTCTGCAATGCAGGAGACTCAGGGAATGCCAGTTTGAACCCTGTGTTGGGCAGATGCCCTGGAGAAGGAAATGGCAACTTACTCCTGTAATCTTCCCTGAAAAATCCAATAGACAGAGAAGCCTGGTGGACTACAATCTAAATCTTTACAAAGAGTCAGACATGACAGAGACTGAGCATGCATATACACATGTAATACAAGAGTGGGTGACCCACAATTTTCATGACAGGTAATGCTTATAGAAATATTCAAAACTATAAACAACAAAAAATATGAATTAATCATTTTTATATATTAAAAATGTGCTAAACCATTTGTTAAAGTTCAACAGTTTTTTTTTTTTTTTTGCCAGATGTATCTTCAGGGCCCATTAGGTCGCAACAAATGTAGAAGACAGAAGGTAGATAGAAAAAAATCATACACTCCATCATTAGTGGGGAGAGATAGCCTAGTGAGAAATATGACCTGATTTAAGTTGATCTTAAGTTCCTTTTTAAAGCTTTGCAACCTTGGGCTGTGAATAATTAAAAGACTAAGTCCTTCTGAGTTCCTTCTTTCTGCTAATGTCAGTAAGATGCTGCAATCAGTTACAGCAGTGTTTTCCTCTCTGTTTCTTTCATTTTTTAAATGTGTTACCTAGTTCAATTATTTTATTTTATAAATTAGCGAAAAAATTCTTAAAAATTCTTTTTTAAGATCTCCCTGAAATTCCAATATTGTTCCAATTAAAGCCACATAAAATTTAAATGAGTTACTATGATCAATAGAATTTTTAAAAATACTAGATTAATGATTAGCTACCTTTGAGGATTGTTACTTATTTAAAGAAAAGAAAAAAAAATAGAATTTCTGAGATGCCCAGTAACACAGTGCATGTCATTTCAAGTAGAAATCACACTTTTTGAAAATGCTATTAGTTTCTTTGTATTTTTCTTTGATTATTGTAGCACAATATTCAGTTTCAGACATACAAGATATTACAAGAGTAGTACAAATAATTTTGGTATCTCTTTATTGAGATTTACCAAATATTTTATCATATTTGACATAGTTTTATCATATTTACTCTCATAATAGATTTTTTTTCTGAATCATTTGAAAGGAAGTTGCAGACAAGCTGCCTATTTATTCCTAAATATTTCATTCTTTACTTTCTAAAACCAAGACACCTTCACATTAATTCAGACCAGTTATTATAATCAAAATTAACATTAAAGAAATATATAATCTTCAGTATTTAATGAGATTTGACAGTTTAATAATTGTTTCAAAAATAATTTTACAGAAAAGAAAATCCCAGAGAATTCATTTGTTAGGAGTTTTCAGTCTCTTTAATCTACAAGTTTCTCTTTGTGTGTCATGAGATTGACTTGTCAAAAGTAGGTCAGTTATTTTGTAGAGTATATTTAGGTATGATTTATTTGATGTTTAGATTATTTTTACATATATTTTGAAAAGTACCACATTCCCAGTGCTGGATCTTTCTTTGTTCAGCATATCATAAGGAATATGATTTTGTTTTATCATTTACTGGTGATGGTCCAGCTTTGATTACTTGATTAAGATGGTGTTTGCTAGTTTTCTTCATTGTTAAATGACTGTTTGTCTCATTGTAATTAAAAGCATCTTGCTGTTGGATGCTGTGGGAGGAACTTTGAGACTAAGTAAATATTTAACTGAGGGGTTCCCTGGTGGCTCAGATGGTAAAACATCTGCCTGTAATGCAAGAGACCTGGGTCCAAGACCTTTGTGGGGAAGATCTCCTGGAGAAAGGAATGGCTACCTTCTTGCCTGGAAAATTCCATGGACAGAGGAGCCTAGTGGGCTACAGTCCATGGGTCACAAAGCATTGGACTAAGTAATTATCTTATTATTCTTCAAATTTTCACCACTAGTTTTAACGTACATTAGTGATTATTGCCCAAGTCAATTATTATGAGAACCAACTGATTTTAGACAAAGGGCAGAAAAAGTAGAAGACATACCTAGAATATTTTTGTAGTGAAAGAAAACAAGGTAGCCTTTAGAGATTGATAAGGGCAGGTCAATGAACACAGAAGTCACATAAAGGGACTCCACTGCTCAAGCCTGGGAAAATTTGAGCATCAAAATAAGTAATACTAGTGAAGATTTATAACTAATTGACTAAAATAAGAATCAATGAGATCATTCTGAAATAAATTAATCAAGAGAAAGCTTTTCCTTACAGAAGATATTCAGTCAGTAAATATAGAAAAAATGATGGAATTCGAAAAATCATCATATGAAAAGAGTTTAAATAAGGAATAAAATCTGTGCTAGGGCTTTAGAGAAAGAAAGAATACCATCAAAAATCTTAATTCTGCAGATATTGAATTATATGGTCACTGAAGAAGCACTTTTTGTACTTTATAATTTTGTCTAAAGAAAACTCTGTTCCAGGTATAGATCTAATTTGGAATGCCATTCCTGGTCTGGTTTGAAGTTAAATAAGGTATAAACTTAAAAGCATGCCAAGTCATAACTAGGAAAACAGAGAATGGACTTCAGTGGAAAATTATCAAGGGTGATGCAGTTGGCCGTTTTCCAATTAGCGAATCTGCCAAACCTACTAGAACTCTTAGAAAGATTGTCATACTCTTCCAGCAAGTAAAGCTAATATGCAAGTATACAAGTGTAAAACTATCCTCTCTCACTCTATTCCTATAGTGAGAAGGAAAACATCACTTCCATGTATAACAGACAGCTACTGACCCCCACTGAGACACTAGTGGGTTCCAAGGATCTAATCAAATTTACCAAAAATAGAACTGTGTAGGACATAGGAGCTTTTCAGGTAGGTGTGTAGACCATGCCTATATAAAGACAAGGGATGCTCTTTGATCATTTGATGTAAGAAAAGTGCTCATTCTTTTTTTACAAAAGACAAGTCAGCCATGTTTGCTATACGTTCTTTAAAGAGATGGGCAGATATAATTTATTGCATTTTAAGAAATGAGTGTTGTCTGGTTAAAAAATGTACTGGTACTAGTGTGATATAAGGCTAAGGAAATCCTACATGGAGTACATGCACTGACTTGTGTTGAGGTGATGGAAAGGAGAAGAGATTTGTTTCCCTTCTTGATCCAAAAAGTTAGAGAAGGCACCCAAGATAGAAGGTCTAATATTGTGCTGTAACTGGAATGTGGCATAAATCAAACATTACTAAACCATTGTTCCAAGGAAATGAAGCCAAGCAATGACACAAAGTGAATGACTGGCAGAATTTAGTGGCCTAGAACCTAGAGGTACTGAGTTGGGATAGTATAAAGGACTATTTGAAATAGAGCAAAAATTCTCCTTTTGTAGTAGTCTCATCACACACCTGCCACAATGATCTTTCAGTTCATCAAACACACAGTTTTCCCTGGCTCAAGAAGCCTGCAGGTGCTGTTCTTACTTTTTGGAACACTCTTCTCTTTAACATCCAGTCCTTTTCACCTATGTGATTGCTACACCTCATTTAAATCTCATCTCAAATATTCTATCCTCTGGAATTCTCTGACCTTCCTAACCAGGTCAGACGTATTAGAAATAAGATTTTATTTAATAGTTACAGCCATATATTGATTACAGTTGCAACTCAACATTTAATTTGTTCCTTAATTAACAGTTGTCTCCCTCACTGTTCTATGATTTCTAGGAGGTTAGGCTCTGTGCTTTTTTGCCTTTCACTCTCTCAATGTTCTCTAAGAGGTAGGATATTTCCTGGTACACAGCATATCCTAATTAATGATTAACTGAACAAAGCATAGTGGGGAGATGTTGAATATGAATATATATAAATAAAAGTTGATAATGCATAACCAGGGAAAGCAGTCAAAACTAACTTCTAAAGCAATTCCATTCATTTTTTCCAGATGATTCCTGGAAAAGTTCAGGGTAACTTTTAAGAAGTACAGTATCACTGTCTTAAAAGCATCAATGAGAAACAAGCACAAAAGTTTGGAATATTCTTAACAAAATCATCAATAAGTCACTAAGACACATTCTAAGTTAATTTTGTCTTGCTAATGTGTGTGCATGTGCATACTACATTATCTGTTTTAATATAATATTTTAAGAGATGCATTTTACCTCCATTTTAGATGAGAAATTTCTATTTCAGAAACAAAGTTTTTACCCAAAATCACAATTAATATAGGTTCAGCAGAAACTCGAGCCCAGGCCTTCTGAATATGTGTATTAGGCACCAGAGAGATACCATAGTGCATCAACAATTTAGTTGGTATAATTTGTGTCTGGCAAATCCCATGGACAGAGGAGCCTGGTGGGCTGCGGTCCATGGGGTTGCTAGGAGTCGGACACAACTGAATGACTTCACTTTCACTTTTCACTTTCATGCATTGGAGAAGGAAATGGCAACCCACTCCAGTGTTCTTGCCTGGAGAATCCCAGGGACACGGGAGCCTGGTGGGCTGCCGTCTCTGGGGTTGCACAGAGTCGGACACGACTGAAGCGAGTTAGCAGCAGCAGTGAATGATACATTGGTACATAGAATTTTTAATGATAATTTGATGCTTAAACAGCACTTTATTTCACCTCCAAAACACTGCTGAAAGTAAGCATAACTAATATTTTCAGTTGGTCACAAAAGAAAAATGCAAAAATGCTAAAATAATTTTTTGATAACAAGTTATACTTACTCTTGTCAGCTAGACAGCATGCTAAAAGATGTTCCCATGACAAATATTACCATTCATGTTTGATTTATGTATTATCATCAAAATCACATTTTATTTTAGTCAATTTATGTTTTCTGACTTTAAAATAAAAATATTTGTAAAGTACCATATTCTAAAGACTAAAAGTAAATAAAAGATTTTTATGATGGCTAGCTAAATTGTAATGTCATAATTATTTACAATATGTGGCTATTCCATTATGTTCCTGATTCATTTATATCTTTATTCACTTAATATGTGGTCTTAAAGTTATTTCAAATTGGTTGCAGTGAAGATGTTCATTAAAAGTTTGTGTATAATGTATAAATACTAAGTTTTTTTAAATAAATACTTAAGGAGGCCTGGTTGTTCCTTGGTAAGACTAGTACTATTGAAGCAATGTGCTATTTTGTCATCACGGACTCAATAGACATGAGTTTGATAAACTCCGGGAGCTGGCGATGGACAGGGAGGCCTGCTGTGCTGCAGTCCATGGAGTCGCAAAGTCAGAAACGACAGAGCGACTGAACTGAACTGAACTGCCTTTTAACAAATAAGTATTATAGTTAATGTAAGAGATCTACATTTTTGACTACTGATGGGTGCTATCTATCTGGAGGGGTTATTCCAGTTTTAATATTTTAGACAGCTAGAACTGTTTTACTAATATTTTTGCAAAGCAAAAATTTCACAATAAAATTTGTAAAATATCCATTGTAATTCCAAATTTGGTGCTTAGGAAAATTCCTTTTTACTCTTAGGTAGTTAAAAATGCATCCATTCTTCCCTGTCATCATGCATTCAATTTATATTTTCCAAATTTAAGAAATCTGAGATACCAGACCATTTCTTTGATTGATATATCCATACTATATTAAATTTCTATTTTCATAATTTATTACTACTCTTATTATATAATACAAATACTTATTTGTACTATTCTTTTCATTTGCCCAGTGACTGCACCATATTTATCTTTTATCGCAATAATTCTATTGTAAGTAGGGCAAAAATCTGTTCATTCTTACCCTTTAGGAAAAGAACACTTAAATTAAAATATTGTTCAAGATTAAAACATTGTCCAAGATCAGACCAGTGTTCTTTGAATCCAAGGATTTTGCATGTTATCATAAAAAAAAGTAAAGTCACTCAGTCATATCCAACTCTTTGTGACCCCATGGACTGTAGCCTACCAGCCTTCTCTGTCCATGGGATTTCCGAAGCAAGAATACTGGAGTGGGTTGCCATTTCCTTCTCCAGGGGATCTTCCTGACCTAGGGATCTAACCCTGGTGTCCTGCATTGCAGGCAGACGCTTTACCATCTGAGCCACCATAGGCAGCTTTTTATTAAAGTCTGTAAGGTCAAATCTGTCTCAAAACTTAAACTTGCAGAAAATACTATCCAAATAAGTATTCAATTTTATTTCTGTGACTAATTTATATCCAGCAAATGTTATTTCATTAGAAATTTATTCATTTGTACAATTGACTAAGTTATCCACATTGTTTCTAAATGCCCAGTAATTGCTACTGCTGCTGCTAAGTCCCTTCAGTCGGTCCGACTCTGTGCAACCCCAGAGACGGCAGCCCACCAGACTCCCTGGTCCCTGGGATTCTCCAGGCAAGAACACTGGATTGGGTTGCCATTTCCCTCTCCAATGCATGAAAGTGAAAAGTGAAAGTGAAGTCGCTCAGTCGTGTCCGACTCCTAGCGACCCTATGGACTGCAGCCTACCAGGCTCCTCCATCCATGGGATTTTCCAGGCAAGAGTACTGGAGTGGGGTGACATTGCCTTCTCCTCCAGTAATTGCTAGAAAATATAAAATATGCATATACTCAATCCGTGTCTGCAATCATCATAAGGAGTAGGAAAAAACTGTAGTAAAGGAAAAATATGCAAGTGTAGTGGTAACATGCAGAGCATGTAAGACTGTCTAGGAAGTAAATGGAGTCTCCTCTGGAGGACTTTGGATGGAGAGCTGTTTACCAGGTGGTTGAGCCAGAGGATTAGGTACTCAGAAACAGATGGAATCATCTCTGCAATGCCTGAGTGAATGGAAGCCCAAGAAAAAAATTTAATTCTGCCATGATTTAAAGTGTGGAGATGTAGATATGGTTCATGGTACATGTTTTATATACATGAACATATATTTCCTTATTCTCGTTTTGCTCTCTTTCTAAATAGAAAACACATAAGGCCAAAGACTTTGTACTATCTGTCTCTGTAATTTTCTTGTACCTAACACAGAAAGTTCTTAACAAGTAAATCTTAAGGGAATTAGGTGTTTAAGTTCATGCAAAAATAATATGGGTTTCCATTTTCTAAACGTCTCTCCTCCAACTCTTCACTTACATGAACTAAGTAAATTATGATTTTTAAAAATTTTATGTTTATATTGATGTTCTGCTTAGAGTAAATTTATGTAAAATAGCCATACCATGGGTAAGTGTGTAAATGATCTTATTTTTTTCCATTTAAAGTAATCTTATCAGGCCTTCCTCAGTGGCTCAGATGGTAAAATAATCTAACAGGTCTTTATTAAGTACCTATCAGAATGGAGGGAACAATATTAGGGATGGTGGTGGTGGAAGAAAGGCTCAAGAGGGAGGGTATATGTTAATATATATATACATATAACTAATTCACACTGTTGTAGAGCAGAAACTAAGACAACATTATAAAGCAATTATACTCCAATAAGTAAAAATTCTCAAAATTGTCCACTATCTTCAATTTAAGTATTGAAGTTTGGCTACCAGGTCAATAAAAAGTTACATATAATTTGTCAATGCAGTAACTTATTTTGCATCAATATGCTGCTGCTACTAAGTCACTTCAGTCGTGTCCGACTTTGTGCGACCCCATAGACAGCAGCCCACCAGGCTCCCCCGCCCCTGGAATTCTCCAGGCAGGAACACTGGAGTGGGTTGCCATTTCCTTCTCCAATGCATGAAAGTGAAAAGTGAAAGTGAAGTTGCTCAGTCGTGTCTGACTCTAGCGACCTCATGGACTGCAGCCTACCAGGCTCCTGCATCCATGGGATTTTCCAGGCAAGAATACTGGAGTGGGGTGCCATTGCCTTCTCCATGCATCAATATAGTTAAGTTCAAAAATTGTGACAAAAATTAAGAAATCACTATATATTCAAATATATCATCAAAATGGAAAAAAAGAGAAAAACATCTCATTGTGTCCTTGCATTTTTAGCAGTAGCTTTGTATGACAGACACGGGAGGCCCACAGGATTCCTACGCCCATAGGAATCTTGCTTTATCAGAGTTTTTATGTGATTTTGTTGTTTCTAAGCTCTCTATATCTTCTAAATCACTTTCTAGAGTAAAATTGTACATTAAAAAAAATAACTGTTGGTGTAATTGGTTTTATAAACTAACTTAACCTTCAATTTTAAATGCCAAACTGTCCATCCAAACTACAATTAGTCACTTGTAAAAGGAGAAGTTCTATTTGGAGAACCCCTTTCAAATGTCACTATAAAATTTTATTTTGCAAGATAATTGCTTGATCAATTGCCAAAAGCAATGTACTTTTCTAAGGAGTTTTTATAAAACATCATATTTTTAGCATGCCTATTTCTGTCACAAATATTCAAAAGTTATAGCTATGTTCAATTTAGCTATTACTTTGTTTTTGTTAATGTTTTTAATCTGTCAGATTTCACTGGGAGTTTTCAAGACTGGATACATGATAGTCAATATGGAGACATAGTCTGGCTGTAAAAAGTGGCATCACCAACATTCTACTAGAGTAAAATGGATTTTGACACTGTATTAAGAATGAAAACTTGTATTGGAGAAGCTTATCAATACTATCAAAGGCAAGATATGCCCACTATGAAAGGATTTTAAGTTGTAATTTTCTTTGCAGAGTCCGTACTGGAGAAATAATGTCAACTTTCTTGAGGACAGAATTCGAAACACATCCTTCCATCAAGTCTGAAACTGATCAGACTCTCTTTTAGTTGTTCAGCATCTATATATTTATTCTTTGTAGAATATTTATTATGAAATATATTGAACATATAAAAGAGCATATACATATATGGATGATTTAAGAAAGTTAACATATTTCTATTCAACATTCCACGTGAGAAAATGAACATTGTAAATACCATTTTATCAATTTACCATGTTTACCATGTGCTAGTCTCCATTTTCACCCCCTTCCTCCATCCTCTCCAAAAGTAACCAATATAATTTCTTTTATTGTTCATTCCTTTCCTTTATTTAAAATGTTGTTATATTTTCACATATACGTTTTTCACTTTTCAATTTTTTAACATGAATGGAGAGAATCATTTGGTATTTTTCACACTTTGCTTTTAGATTAATAATTATTAAATTACTGCTCCTCCAAATTGATACATGAACCTCACCTTGATTTTCACTGCTGTAGGATATCCCATGTAGTATAAGCATAAAAAAGATATAGTACATTTACTCTATCAGTGGACATTTGGGTATTTGGGGGTTTTAGTGTTGCACAAGGATTTCTATAGAATAAATATTGACATTAATAGAATTGATGAAATATGGGCATGTTCAATTTCTATTTCACTTAGTTCTAGGTGCTCAGTAGTATCCAACTCTTTGCAACCCTCATGACTATAGTCCTCCAGGCTCCTCTATCCATGAAACTCAAAATAATGAAGTGGGTTGCCATTACCTTTTCCAGGGGATCTTACCAACCCAAGGATCAAACATTGGTCTCTTGCACTGCAAGCAGATTCTTTACTGTCTGAGCCATCAGAGAAGCCCTTATTTTACTTAGTAATTCTCAATGATTTTCTGAAGTGGTAGTATCAACTTCTTTTCCAACTACAGCTATGCTGCTGTGCATGTTCACGAATAAGTGATTTTTTTTTTAATGTTTTTAGAATTTATTATTTTGCTAGCTTAATGTTGGGTGCTTTCTATTTCTCTCTCTCTCTCTCTCTCTGTTTCTCTCTCTCTCTCTAAAGAGATTCCTAAGGATCCTAGTCACAATCTACACAATGCTTTTAGAATCAGTTATCAGTAGTTTCAGCACAGCTCCATGGCTTTTCTACTAGGATACTGAAAAATCAATAGACCACATTGTTTTACATTTGTTTTTCAGTACCTTACCCAATCAAAATTCAGTTCAGTTAAGTTCAGTTGCTCAGTGGTGTCCGACTCTTTGTGACACCATGGACAGCCAGCCGCATGTATCAAGACTGGATACATGATAGTCAATATGGAGACATAGTCTGGCTGTAAAAAGTGGCATCACCAACATTCTACTAGAGTAAAATGGATTTTGACACTGTATTAAGAATGAAAACTTGTATTGGAGAAGCTTATCAATACTGTCAAAGTACATAACCTGTACATAACCCTGTACATAACCAACTCCCAGAGCTTATAAAACTCATGCCCATTGAATCGATGATATCTTCCAACCATCTCACCCTCTGTCATCCCCTTCTCCTCCCAACTTCAATCTTTGCTAGCATCAGTATCTCTTCCAATGAGTCAGTTTTTCACATCAGGTGGCCAAAGGATTGTAGTTTCAGCTTCAGCATCAGTCCTTTCAATGAATATTCAGGACTGATTTCTTTTAGGATTGATGGATTGGATCTCCTTCCAGTCCAAAGGACCCGCAATGGTCTGCTCCAACACCACAGTTCAAGAGCATCAATTCTTCGGTGCTCAGCTTTCTTTCCAGTCCAACTTTAACATCCATAAACAACTACTGGAAAAACCATAGCTTAAACTAGATGGGCCTTTGATGAAAAAGTAATGTCTCTGCTTTTTAATACAATGTCTTGGTAGGTCATAGCTTTTCTTCCAAGGAAGAAACATCTTTTAATTTCATGGCTACAGTCACCATCTGCAGTGTGGAGCCCCCAAAAATAAAATCTCTCACTGTTTCCATTGTTTTCCTATCTATTTGTCATGAGGTGATGGGACCGGATGCCATGATCTTAGTTTTCTGAATGTTGAGGTTTAAGTCAACATTTTCACTCTCCTCTTTCACTTTCATCAAGAAACTCTTTAGTTCCTCTTCACTTTCTGCCATAAGGGTTGTATCATCTGCGTGTCTGAGGTTATTGATGCTTCTCCTGGCAATCTTGATTCCAGCTTGTGCATCATCCAGCCCAGCATTTCCCAATGATGCACTCTGCATGTAAGTTAAATAAGCAGGATGACAATATATAGCCTTGATATACTCCTTTCCCGATTTGGAACCAGTATGTTGTTCCATGTCCAGTTTTAACTGTTGCTTCCTGACCTGCAGACAGGTTTCTCAAGAGGCAGGTCAGGTGGTCTGGCATTCCCATGTCTTGAAGAATTTTCCGCAGTTTGTGGTGATTCACACAGTCATAGGCTTTGGCACAGTAAATAAAGCAGAAATAGATGTTTTGCTGGAACTCTGTAGCTTTTTAGATGATCCAACGGATGTTGGCAATTTGATCTCTGGTTCCTCTGCCTTTTCCAAAACCAGCTTCAACATCTGGAAGTTCACGGTTCACATATTGTTGAAACCTGGCTTGGAGAATTTTGAGCATTACTTTGCTAGCATGTGAGTGCAATTATACAGTAGTTTGAGCATTCTTTGCCATTGTCTTTCTTAGTGATTGTAATGAAACCAGACCCTTTCCAGTCCTGTGGCCACTGCTGAGTTTTCCAAATTTGCTGGCATTTTGAGTGCAGCACTTTCACAGCTTCATCTTTTAGGATTTGAAATAGTTCAACTGGAATTCCATCTTTGTTCACAGTGATGCTTCCTAAAGCCCACTTGACTTAACATTCCAGGATGTCTGGCTCTAGGTGAGTGATCACACCATCGTGATTATCTGGGTCATGAAGATTTTTGTACAGTTCTTCTGTGTATTCTTGCCACCTCTTCTTAATATCTTATGTTTCAGTTAGGTCCACATCATTTCTGTCCTTTATTGAGCCCATCTTTGCATGAAATGTTCCCTTGGTATCTCTAATTTTCTTGAAGAGATCTCTAGTCTTTCCCATTCTATTTTTTTCCTTCTATTTCTTTTCATTGATCACTGAGGAAGTCTTTCTTATCTCTCCTTGCTATTCTTTGGAAATCTGTATTCAAATGCATATATCTTTGCTTTTCTCCTTTGCCTTTAGCTTCTCTTCTTTTTTCAGCTATTTGTAAGGCCTCTTCAGAGAACCATTTTGCCTTTTTGCATTTCTTTTTCTTGGGGCTGGTCTAGATCACTGCCTCCTATACAATGTCATGAACTTCTGTCCAAAATTCTTCACAAAGTCTATGAGATCTAATCCCTTGAATCTATTTGTCACTTCCACTGTATAATCACAGAGCATTTGATTTAGGCCATAGCTGAATGGTCTAGTGGTTTTCCCTACTTTCTTCAACTTAAGTCTAATTTTGCAACAAGGAGTTTGTCATCTGAGCCACAGTCATTTGATCCCTTACAAGGATTGAACTTTTAATTTGAAATAATAATACTCATAATCTTTTTTAGAGGAAGGTAAATCAGAGGTCCATACTGACCCTATGATTTTATGAGTTTGCAACCAACCACTAGATTGTAATTCATATAGTCATGGTCTCACATGCCTTTAGATCTTGTTCTTTTATCTCTGCATTCTTAGTACCAGAACATGGTAAACATTCAATGCTTTATGAGCAAATGAGAAAAACTACATCAAGTGAGTCTTATTTTATAAAATGCATTGTAATAGTAGCTGATGTAAATACTGCCTTGGGAAAATACACTTATGTAAAGAGGGGAATGGAGAGCGTGGAATCCCCAACTGTTCACATTTCTTAGCAGAGTATGCATTTTAGAGAGTATTTGTAAAAACAGACATGAAACTTTTAAAAAATTAAGTTTTATTTTGTAAAAGTTGTGTCCAAAACTGTGTTCAACAAGAGCTCAGGTTAAAGAATTGGTATTGTTTACACATAGCACTATTGCATAAATAGTGCTCTCAAAAGTGCAGCTTTATAGGTTAATATGAACACAACTTGAATATTTCTGCAACTATTGATGCTTCTTCCCCTTTTTCCCTTTCAACCATCTTCATGCTCTCATCTTACAGTCGTTTTTATTTAATTTTCTTCTTTTGACTGCTATTTGTTTTCAGTTAAACTAGATGTAAGTAGGGGAATTAATATACCCCTTCTTTTCATTAGCTCTTATATTCACAGATGTCATTATGAGTCAAAATACTGATAAAATAAAAAGGAAAAAAAATACCAAAGTGTTGTTATCACCTGAAGAAATAAGATGATAAGTCAATTATTTATCAAACTGCAAGCACATTATTTAAGCTTGTTAGAGTTTAATAAGCTTATGTCTAAGTTTATTTTAGTGTTTATTTGTAATTAGTTTTCTTCAAAGAATTATCATTTGGTATTAGTTCCTATTTTCCATTCAGCTTGAGGAAGTATTCTTAAAATGGTAGTTAGTGTTCAGCTTACTTCAGATTCACTAACCCTTTGAATAATTAACCACGACCTTGGATTTTGTAACCATTTTTCAAATGCCTTTAAAAAAATCACTTATGTATTACAAAATAATTACAATGAGTTCATACACCATTCTCTTGTAATCTTAAGATGGAATCTCAATCTAGAGATAGAAGGAGTTTATATTATTCTATCTCAATTTTGTCCAGGGTTTCTGTTTCTCCAACTATCTTTTAAAACTTTAGTCCTTAGTATTTTATTCTCAATCCTCTAACCCCCAGAGTGGTTTCCTTTACCCTTTCAACAAAATGAGATTTCATGAATTGGTGTAAAACTCTTCATATCTCACTAAGACGGCAGTTCTTTCCTTTAGGTTTTTTTTTTTTTTTTTAATATTTACACACATGCACACACACATACACACACACACACACACACACACAATATGTAGCTTTCCCAGGATGGGGAAGAAGAAGGAATTGAATAGGAAGAGCATAAACATTAGAATGAACACTCCCGAAAGGTGAGTCAAGTAGAACTGAGTGTAGTGTAATTCAGAGGACTCAGAGAACAAAAGCCAGTGGAGCAGAAGAGATGAGTCTCTGCATCAGAGACTAACTCCAAATGTGTCCAGGAAGGTCTAAGTCCAGTGCCTACCTGTTATTGCTTTTGTTCCTACTGCTACTTCTCCTGACCTTGGGACTAGTGGCTAGGGTCAAACCAAGACTTCCGTGAAGGGGATTGAGTAGGTCCCTAAAAGAATAAGTTCAAAGCCATACACCAGAAATTAAGTCCCTTTCTCACATTTAAAATAAAATACCTGAAAAAGTTTTTGTAATAAACAGAAGCAAACTGAATCACTCCAAGTGATGCTGAAATAAGAGCACGCATTACCCATTTTAAAAAGACATCAGTTCAGTTCAGTTCAGTTCAGTCACTCAGTCGTGACGGACTCTTTGTGACCCCATGAATCGCAGCACGCCAGGCCTCCCTGTCCATCACCAACTCCCGGAGTCCACCCAAACTCATGTCCATCGAGTCGGTGATGCCATCCAGCCATCTAATCCTCTGTCATCCCCTTCTCCTCCTGCCCCCAATCCCTCCCAACATCAGAGTCTTTTCCAATGAGTCAATTCTTCGCATGAGGTGGCCAAAGTATTGGAGTTTCAGCTTCAGCATCAGTCCTCCCAATGAACACCCAGGACTGATCTCCTTTAGAATGGACTTGTTGGATTTCCTTGCAGTCCAAGGGACTCTCAAAAGTTTTCTCCAACACTGCAGTTCAAAAGCATCAATTCTTTGGTGCTCAGCTTTCTTCACAGTCCAACTCTCACATCCATACATGACTACTGGAAAAACCATAGCCTTGACTAGATGGACCTTAATAAGACATAGGTACAGAAATTTAGAATACACCTTGTTTTTCCCCAAAGTCTAGACTTTCAGTTTTTGTTTTTAATAATTTCATAATTTTCAGATGATTTCAATGAATGTTCAATGGAGTCATCACCAAACCTGTTGGTTTAGAGAGCATGCTTTTTGAATAACTGTAATATATTATGCTCTTTTGAACCTATTGCCTTCCTAAGTATTTAACATGTTCATTTCTTTGAAATGTTCTGTGTATGAGTGATTTATCCTACTTAACAGGGTTAATGCTGAGAATAATTATGCCTATGTATATTTATATATTTTGTATATTCTATACTTGGCTTCCCAGTTTGCTCAGTGGTAAAGAATCCACTTGCCAATGCAGAAGACTCAGAGATGTGAGTTTAATCCCTGGGTTGGGAAGACCCCTGGAGAAGGGAATGGCAACCCACTCCAGCATTCTTGCCTAGGAAATCCCATGGACAGAGGAGCCTGGTGAGCTATAGTCAATGGGGTTGCAAAAGGTCAGACACAATTTAGCCACTAAACAAGAACAATAAATACTCTGTAATTGAAGCTTAAATTTCCTTTGACAACAGAGGCCACATCTATAAACCATTTTAGTTTTTTAAATATAAAGTGATGGTCTACTTGCTAACCTTTGACAAATCCTAAACTTGGGGAATAACCCTACTATACATACTTAAATATGTGTTAATTAATATGTTTAATCATGTCACAATTGAGGGCAGCATGAAGTTCTAAAATAATTATTATGTAGATTCACACTCTATTATCCCTACCTTTCCAACTCCTGCCTGAATCTATTTTAAAAAATGATAACTTTTGTGGAATTTCTCCTTTTCATTAAAATAGATACCACGTTTCTTATTAAAATGTTCAACCATATTTCTGTAGATATTTTTACATAAAATCAAAACTAAATTTCAATTATATTCAATTACAAAATTTTAGGTGCTTCCCTGGTGGCCCAGACATTAAAGAATCTGCTTGCAATGTGGGAAGTGTTTCCATAGGGCTATGTTGCTTTTAATAAGTACTAACTTGTTAAAGATGATGTTTAATACTAATAAAGATTCCTACTCCCTTTGGTTCCTTCAAAGTAGTCCAAATGCAAAAGCACTGTCTCCACCTGAGTCTGGCATTAATTCTATCTCTGGATATTTAGTAATATGTGCAGTTTTCTCAGATATAAAAGCGTTTTCTACATATCTGGCTTCATATTTCTACACATTCTTTTCTTATTCTGATATGAGAAAATGAAGGAAAAAGGCACAAAGGGAAAATTCTTGTTGAGGGAAAATGCCTTAATCCTATAAATTAAGAGAAATGTATTTTAAAAGGTCTTTGAAATTTGGGAAGAAGAAAATGAAATACAATCTTTTAAACTTTTCCATTAACTTATCCATACATTCCCTACTTCCTGGAGTCTACAGTGCTTCCTGTTTATGATGTGAGCAACTAATTAAGTAGAAGAGGATATCAAGTGAGTAGTCTAAAAGATTGTGTAATACGAATTATAGTTGTTTGTAATCCTAAAGTTAAATTTACTAAGTCTTAGAAATACATTATAAAATCCTAGGGGTTTATTTTATTTAATCTCCTGTTAGCCTTGGGTAAAGGACTTGTTAGCCTTGGGTAAAGCCACCTTCCCAGGTGGCTCAGTGTTAAAGACTCCACCTAGCAATGCAGGAGCTGCAGGTTTGACCCCTGGATCAGGAAGATCCCATGGAGAAGGAATTGGCAACCCATTCCAGTATTCTTGCTTAGAGAATTCCATGGATGGAGAGCGTGGTGGTCTATAGTCCATGGGGTGTCAAAGAGTCATACACAACTAAGCAACTGAGAATGCATGCAAGGACTTGTTATTATTAATGGCAGCAGCTGTTGTAAATCCAAACCCAAGCAAGTTCTATAGGATACTTATTTTGTAATTCATAGTCCTGGCTTCTTTCATAAGAAGATTTTTTTCCTTTTTCTTTTCCCTGCAGGGCAAATTTAAAATTCTTAGTGTTAAATTATCTCTGCTGCAGAAAGGGAGGAGTGAGGGAAATGAGCTTCACTAAGTAAACACCTGACATGATGAAGCTCGTTTTCTTATGAATTATGCCAAAGGAATAGAAATAATTAACTTAGAACAAATATATGCCCAAAAAAGCAATGACTTCTGCAAAATTGCTATGGCAAGATAACCACTCTTCACATTACACAGAAAGAATATAAAAATGAGTAGAGACATTTTACAAATATTTTTACTTGAGAAACAAAGAATTAAATAAAATATACTTAATATGAGAGGAAAACACTATTTAAAATAGAAAGCTACATATGCTTGTTTGGTATAAATATAAAAAAAAAAAAAACTAAAAGAAGGAACTTCAATTTTAATGAGACACAAAGGATTTTATTTTTCCACTAAAGAGCTAGGTGTTATTCTCCAAAATACATTCTTTTCTCTGTGTTAATTTTGTCATGTGACACATATTGAATTAAATGATACTTGAAGTCCTATTCAAGTGTAAAAGTTTATAATTTATGGAAATATTTGAATATTTGATATATTTACATATATATCAGTTCAGATTAGTCATTCAGTCATGTCCGACTCGATGTGACCCCATGGACTACAACATGCCAGGCCCCCCTGTCCATGACCAACTCCCAGAGTTTACACAAACTCATGCCATTGAGTCGGTGATGCCATCCAACCATGTCATGTTCATTCATCCCCTTCTCCTCCTCCTGCCTTCATAGTTCCTAGCATCAGGGTCTTTCCAATGAGTCAGCTTTTTGCATCAGATGCCCAAAGTATTGGAGTTTCAGGTTCAACATCAGTCCTTCCAAAGAAAATGAGGACTGATTTCCTTTAGGTTGGACTGGTTGGATTTCCTTGCAGTCCAAGGGGCTCTCAAGAGTCTTCTCCAATAACACAGTTCAGAAGCATCAGTTATTTAGTGCTCAACTTTATTTATAGTCCACCTCTCACATCCACACATGACTACTGGAAAAAACACAGCCTTGACTAGATGGGCCTTTGTTGGCAAAGTAATATCTCTGCTTTTTAATATGCTGTCTAGGTTGGTCATGACTTTCCTTCCAAAGAGCAAGTGTCTTAATTTAATGGTTAGAATCACCATCTACAGTGATTTTGGAGCTCCCTAAAATAAAGTCTGTTGTTGTTTCTACTGTCTCCCCATCTATTTTCCATGAAGTAATGGAACCAGAATGCTCAAACTACCACACAATTGCACTTATCTCACACGCTAGTAAAGTAATGCTCAAAATTCTCCAAGCCAGGCTTCAGCAATATGTGAACCATGAACTTCCACATGTTGAAGCTGGTTTTAGAAAAAGCAGAGGAACCAGAGATCAAATTGCCAACATCCACTGGATCATGGAAAAAGTAAGAGAGTTCCAGAAAAACATCTATTTCTGCTTTATTGACTATGCCAAAGCCTTTGACTGTGTGGATCACAACAAACTGTGGAAAATTCTTCAAGAGATGGGAATACCAGACCACCTGACCTGCTTCTTGAGAAACCTATATGCAGGTCAGGAAGCAACAGTTAGAACTGGACATGGAACAACAGACTGGTTCCAAATAGGAAAAGGAGTACGTTAAGGCTGTATATTGTCACCCTGCTTATTTAACTTATATGCAGAGTACATCATGAGAAACGCTGGGCTGGAATAACCACAAGCTGGAATCAAGCTTGCCAGGAGAAATATCAATAACTTCATATATGCAGATGACACCACCCTTATGGCAGAAAGTGAAGAGGAACTAAAAAGCCTCTTGATGAAAGTGAAAGTAGACAGTGAAAAAATTGGCTTCAAGCTCAACATTCAGAACACGAAGATCATGGCATCTGGTCCCATGACCTCATGGGAAATAGATGGGGAAACAGTGTCAGACTTTATCTTTTGGGGCTCCAAAATCACTGCAGATGGTGACTGCAGCCATGAAATTAAAAGACGCTTATTCCTTGGAAGGAAAGTTATGACCAAACTAGATAGCATACTGAAAAGCAGAGACATTACTTTGCCAACAAAGGTTCATCTAGTCAAGGCTATGGTTTTTCCTGTGGTCATGTATGGATGTGAGAGTTGGACTGTGAAGAAGGTTGAGTGCCGAAGAATTGATGCTTTTGAACGGTGGTGTTGGAGAAGACTCTTGAGAGTCCCTTGGACTGCAAGGAGATCCAACCAGTCCATTCTGAAGGAGATCAGCCCTGGGATTACTTTGGAAGGAATGATGCTAAAGCTGAAACTCCAGTACTTTGGCCACCTCATGCGAAGAGTTGACTCTTTGGAAAAGACTCTGATGCTGGGAGAGATTGGGGGCAGGAGGAGAAGGGGACGAAGGAGGATGAGATGGCTGGATGGCATCATTGACTCCATGGATGTGAGTCTCAGTGAACTCCGGGAGTTGGTGATGGACAGGGAGGCCTGGCATGCTGCGATTCATGGGGTTGCAAAGAGTCAGACACGACTGATTGAACGGAACTGAACTAATGGGACCAGATGCCTTGATCTTAGTGTTCTGAATGTTGAGCTTTAAGCCAACCTTTTCACTCTCCACTTTCACTTTCATCAAGAGGCTCTTTAGCTCTTGTTCAATATCTACCATAAGGGTGGTGTCATCTGCATATATGAAGTTATTGATATTTCTCCCGGAAATCTTGATTCCAGCTTGTGGTTATTCCAGCCCAGCGTTTCTCATGATGTACTCTGCATATAAGTTAAATAAGCAGGGTGACAATATACAACCTTGACGTACTCCTTTTCCTATTTGGAACCAGTCTGTTGTTCCATGTCCAGTTCTAACTGTTACTTCCTGACCTGCATATAGGTTTCTCAAGAAGCAGGTCAGGTGATCTGGTATTCCCATCTCTTAAAGAATTTTCCACAGTTTGTTGTGATCCACACAGTCAAAGGTTTTAGCATAGTCAAATTATGCAGAAATAGATGTTTTTCTGGAACTCTCTTGCTTTTTTGATGATCCAATGGATGTTGGCAATTTGATTTCTGGTTCCTCTGCCTTTTCGAAAACCAGCTTCAACATCTGTAAGTTCACGGTTCACACACTGTTGAAGCTTGGCTTGGAGAATTTTGTGCATTATTTTACTAGTGTGTGAGATGAGTGCAATTGTGCATTAGTTTGAGCATTCTTTGGCATTGCCTTTCTTAGTGATTGGAATGAAAACTGTTCTTTTCCAGTCCTGTGGCCATTTCTGGGTTTTCCAAATTTGCTGGCATATTGATTGCAGCACTTTCACAGCTTCATCTTTTAGGATTTGTAATAGCTCACCTGGAATTTCATCACCTCCACTAGCTTTGTTCATAGTGATGCTTCTTAAGGCCCTCTTGACTTCAGATTCCAGGGTGTCTGGCTCTAGGTGAGTGATCACACCATTGTAATTATCTAGATCATGAAAATCTTTTTTGTACAGTTCTTCAGTTCTTCTGAGTATTCTTGCCACCTCTTCTTAATATCTTCTGCTTCTGTTATGTCCATACCATTTCTGTCCTTTTTGAACCCATCTTTGCATGAAGTGTTCCCTTGGTATCTCTAATTTTCTTGAGGAGATCTCTAGTCTTTCCCACTCTATTTTTTTTTTTTTCTCTCTATTTCTTTGCATTGATCGCTGAGGAAGACTTTCTTATCTCTCCTTGCTATTCTTTGGAAATCTACATTCAAATGGGTGTATCTTTCCTTTTCTCCTTTGCTTTTTGCTCTCTTCTTTTCACAGCTATTTGTAAGGCCTCCTCATACAGCCATTTTGCTTTTGCTTTTCTTTTTCTTGGGGATGGTCTTGATCCCTGTCTCCTGTACAATGTCACAAACTTCCATCCACAGTTTAACTCTATCAGGTCTAATCCCTGAATCTATTTCTCACTTTCACTGTATGATTGTAGGGGATTTGATTTAGATCATCCCTGAATGTTCTAGTGGGTTTCCCTACTTTCTTCAATATAAGTCTGAATTTTCCAATAAGGAGTTCATGATCTGAGCCACAGTCAGCTCCCAGTCTTGTTTTTGCTGACTCTATAGAGCTTCTGCATAGAAGCTGTATAGAGCAGTGTAGAGCTTCTCCATCTTTGGATGTAAAGGTTATAATCAATCTGATTTTGGTATTGACCACCTGGTGATGTCCATGTGTAGGTGTTCCCTTGTGTTGTTGGAAGAAGGTGTTTGCTATGACCCCCTATGATAAACCCCTCAGCAAAGGTCAGGAGTGGTGACTGTGCTTCTCTGGAGCAGCCCTGAGGAGATACCCCAGGTCCAAGGTCAGAGAAAACCCAGCAAGATGGTATGCCCTGGAGCAGTTGTGAGGAATTAACCCACATCCAAGGCCAAAGGATAAGCCCAGCAAGATGGTAGGAGAGGTGAATTCACATTTATAATCAAACCCCATTTCCTCCAGAAATGCTCAGAGGGCTCAAACAAACCTTGTGTGAACCAGGACCCAGGGACCTCACAGAGACTGAGACAGAACTGTGTTTGAGTGTCTCCTGTGGAGGTATGGGTCAGCAGTGGACTGCCATAGGGACAGGGACTCTGGGTACAGCAGACTTGGTATCAAATAAGCCCTCTTGGAGGAGGTCGCCATTAACCCCATAATAGAGCTGCCAGAACTTACACAGGACTGGGAAATAGACTCTTGGAGGGCACAAACAGAGCCTGTGTGCACCAGGACCCAGGAGAAAGGAGCAGTAACCCCACAAGAGACTGACCCAAACTTGCCCTGGAGTGTCTAGGAGACTCCAGTGGAGGCGTGGGTCAGTGGTGGCCTGCTGCAGGGTTGGGGCAGTGAGTATAGCAGTGCATTCATGGGATATTTCGAAGGAGGTCGCCATTATCTTCATTACCTCCACCATAGTTTGGCACCAGGTAAACAGCAGGCAGGGAACACACCTCCACCCATCAACACAAAATTGGATTAAAGGTTTACTGAGCATGGCCCTGCCCATCAGAACAAGAATCAATTTCCCCTTCAGTCAGTCTCTCCCTTCAGGAAGGTTCCATAAACCTCTTATCCTTCTCCATCAGAGAGCAGACAGACTGAAAACCGCAGTCACAGAAAACTGACCAATCTGATCACATGGACCACAGCCTTGTCTAATTCAATGAAACTATAAACCATGTCGTGTAGGGCCACCCAAGACTGACTGGATATGGTGGAGAATTCTGACAAAATGTGGTCCACTGGAGAATGGAATGGCAAACCACTTCAGTATTCTTGCCTTGAGAACCCCATGAACAGTATGAAAAGGTAAAAAAGATAGGACACTGAAAGATGAACTCCCTGGGTTGGTGGGTGCCCCGTATGCTACTGGAAATCAGTGCAGAAATAACTCCAAAAAGAATGAAGAGATGGAGCCAAAGCAAAAAAAAAAAAAAAAAAAAAAAACTACCCAGTTTTGGATGTGACTGGTAATAGAAGCAAAATCTGATGCTGTAAAGAGCAATATTACATAGGAAACTGGAATGTTAGGTCCATGAATCAAGGCAAATTGGAAGTGGTCAAACAGGAGATGGCAAAATTGAACATCGACATGTTAGGAATTGGTGAACTAAAATGGACTAAAACGGGTGAATTTAACTCAAATGGCCATTATATCTACTGCGGGCAAGAATCCCTTAGAAGAAATGGAGTAGCCATCATGGTCAGCAAAAGAGTCTGAAGTGAAGTTCTTGGATGCATCTCAAAAATGACAAAATCATCTCTGTTCGATTCCAAGGCAAACCATTCAATATCACGGTAATCCAAGTCTATGCCCCGACCAGTAATGCTGAAGAAGCTGAAGTTGAACAGTTCTATGAAGACCTACAAGACCTTCTAGAAGTAACACCCAAAAAAGATGTCCTTTTCATTATTGGGGACTAGAATGCAAAAATAGGAGTCAAGAAACACCTGGAGTAACAGGCAAATTTGGCCTTGGAGTACAGAATGAAGCAGGGCAAAGGCTAATAGATTTTTACCAAAAGAATGCACTGATCATTCACATATATATATTTTTAAATTGTTAATTGTAAAAAGTCAATGTGTGCTCAGTCACATCCAACTCTCTGTGACCCCATGGACTGTAGCCACCAGGCTCCTCTGTCCACGGAATTTTCCAGGCAAGAGGGTTTTTTCCACTGAAAAGGGTTGCCATTTCCTACTAAGGAGGATCTTTCAAACCCAGTGATCAAATCCACGTGTCCCACATTAGCAGGCTTGTATTTTTACCACTGCACCATCTGAGAAGCCCATCTGTGAGACCCCCTAGATGGCAGCCCACCAGGCTCCCCTGTCCCTGGGATTCTCCAGGCAAGAACAGTGGAGTGGGTTGCCATTTCCTTCTCCAATGCATGAAAGTGAAAAGTGAAAGTGAAGTTGCTCAGTCGTGTCTGACTCTTATCGACCCCATGGACTGCAGCCTACCAGGCTCCTCTGCCCATGGGATTTTCCAGGCAAGAGTACTGGAGTGGGGTGCCATTGCCTTCTCCAATAGTAAAAAGTACGTAACATAAAATTTACCTTCTTAATCATTTTTTAAGTGTGCAATTAAGTAATAAGTATATTCACATTTTTGTGTAACCAGTCTCCAGAATTTTCACATCCTGCAAAGCTGAACTCTATACCAATTAAATAACATCTCCCCAACTTCTCCTTACCTTAAGCCACTGGGAACCAATATTTTACTTTCTATTCCCATGAATTTCACTATTTAAGATACCTTATATAAGTCAAACCATGCAGCATTTATCTATTTCTGATTGGTTTATATAACTTAGCATAATGTCCTCAATGTTCACCCACGTTGCAGAATGTGATGCAATTGCCTTCCTTTTTAAAGGGTGAATAATATTCCATTTATGTGTATACAACATTTTTTTTTTTCCTGTTTACCTGATCATGGACATTTGGCTTGCTTCTACCCTCTGGCTATTGTAAATAAATCTACTATGAATCAGATCAGATCAGATCAGTCACTCAGTCGTGTCCGACTCTTTGCGACCCCATCTCTTCTAGATCCTGCTTTCAATTATTTTGGATATATACCTAGAAGTGATTGTTGTTAGTCACTCAGTCACGTCTGACTCTGCAATCCCAGAAACTATAGCCTGCCAGGCTCCTCTTTCCATGAAATTCTCCAGGCAAGAATACTGGAGTGGGTAGCCAATTCTTTATCCAGGGGAATTTCCCAACCCAGTGATTGAACCAGTGTCTCCTGCATTGCAGATGGACTCTTTACCATTTGAGCTACCAGGGAGGTTAAGATTGTTAGGTATGTGGAAATTTTAATTTTTATTTTTTTTGATGAACTATCACATATTTTTTACATAGTATATACATTATCTGCTTCAAAATTATATTTAATTTATTGTACTTATATATGTATTGCAGTTTTATTTCTTTATAACTCATGGCTCAGTCACTAATGGAGAGAGAGCAGGGCCTGTACATTCTAGGATAAGTGATTCAAAGATTTTCTGTTCCTTAATTATTTGGAAGTTTTGGTATTGTCAATAGAAAAATCTGAGAGAGTATGTTCTTTTTACTTGGAGTTGCTATTGTGTTTCTAAAATTCTCTCCAGGGACAAACTTGCATGCCAGAGTCCTCTGGGAAGCTTCAGCTAAATTAATCTGCTGACTAAAATCTGGAAAAGAATGTGTGTGTCTAAAGCCCACGTTCCAGAAGGAATATGGATTAAAAGGGATATTGCCTTCCATTTATTTTTCTGCTATAAATATTAACAATAAGTAATGTGTATAGCTATTGAAAATCATATGGAGAGATCAGTTCAGTTCAGTTTAGTCACTCAGTCGTGTCCGACTCTTTGTGACCCCACGGACCGCAGCATGGCAGGCTTCCCTGTCCATCACCAAATCCCAGAGTTTACCCAAATTCACATCCATTCAGTCAATGATTCCATCCAACCATCTCACCCTCTGTCATCCCCTTCTCCTCCTGCCTTCAGTCTTTCCCAGAATCAGGGTCTTTTCAAATGAGTCAGCTCTTCGCATCAGGTGGCCAAAGTATTGGAGTTTCAGCTTCAACATCAGTCCTTTCAATGAACACTCAGGACTGATATCCTTTAGGATGGACTGATTGGATCTCCTTTCAGTCCAAGGGATAGAGGCTATGAAAAATGATGTACAATAGGAAGTTTATGAGTCATTTAACTTTTTCAGTGTTCGCTCATTTTATAATTTTATTTAAGTAGTATATGGACAGGTGGACAAAAGTAAACATTCCCACAAGTTTTTATGTACTTATATATTCAACCCATCAAAAACTATTAAGTACAAACTTCCAGTTACAAAATTAATGAGAGGGATTTACAGAGTGAGGAATAAAATAATTCATGGTAATATATCCCAGGCATTGCTTTAAAATGAGGAGCTAGAAAAGAATAACATCTAACTAAAGAAGACGGGAAAGACAAAAGAGTACAACAAGGGTCATGATGACAGAGAATCGCTCAGATTTCCATGATTTCATAGACTAAGACCAGGTAATTGAAGGCTTTTTTGTATGATGGTAATTAATCTGAAGTCTATAGTTTTAATTAAGGGTATTTTACACTCAGGTTTATGGAAAGATCATTCTGGAAGTTCTTGGACATTAGATGACAATGAGGTAAAACGGAAGCAGACATGCTGGTTTAGAAGCCACTACAGTAATGTGGTAAGAAGTGATGACAGATTCAGGGTGGAAATGAAAGAACAAATATCAAATATACTTACGTGACCAAAATGGACATAAATGGTTATCATTATGGATGAGGAACATAGTAAGATGAATCAAACACATTTTATAAATCTTTCTGAACTGTGAGAAATAGGCTTCTGATTTTCTGTGTCCAAGGTTCCGCAGTTCCTAGTCTGTATTATTAAATGTGTTTTGCTCAGTTGCTCCGTCATGTCTGACTGTGTGATAGCCTGTGGCCCACCAGGCTTTGTCCATGGAATTCCCAGGCAAGAATACTGAATCAGTTACCATTTCCTACTCTAGAGGATCTTCCTGACTCAGGGATTGAACTTCCGTGTCCTGTGTCTCTTGCATTGGCAGGCAGATTCTTTATTACTACACCACCTGGGAAGCCTATTATTAAATTTACTTATCACCGAACTCATTTCTATTTATAGACCCAATCTCCCAGTAAAGAATGAGTCTCTGCAGGGCAAGATGGCAGTGTATAAAACAACTTGTAGCATAAGTGTTGGTGGATGGCATTGTTCTCATTACAAATAACCACCACTTCTTAAATTCTAAAACAAAATGAGCCCTTTCATTTCTCCTTCTATTATACTTTTCTGTGACCTCTAACATTACTGGTAATTCCCATCTTGATTTTCTGTTTCTTATCTCAGTGTCTGCAACATAGCAGTTATCCAATTATATGCAACTCTTCACCCCACCTATCTTTCAAAATGCCATCTTCCCTCCCTCTTTGCCAGGACTCATAATTTCACTTGGTCTCCTATATCTTCTGTTTAAACCTGGTTGATTCCAAGTTTCTGTTCTTGATCCTCTTGTTTTAGTGCTTTGTTTTCCCTTGTGTAATTTCATGCCCACTCTCATCATTTTCTATTATTAGCCATAAACCAATGGTTTTCATTTTAGTAGTCTAATAACATTTCAAATTAGTGTGTATTTATAATAAATGAATTCTGAAAGTCAATATCCCAAATACTACTTATGCTCATTGCATGTGACCATTAGCAAATGGCTCTTTCTCTGCTGGGTCATATGGAATGTACCACAGGAATTGATTGTATTATTTTTTCAGATGGGATTATCTCTAAAACCCAATTTTCCTGCTCAGTGCATACACTGAAACTGACTCTCATATGCATCAAAACTCTACCACTTCTATGCTTCATCATCTGAATAGAAACAATTATTCATTTTGGGAGAGATTCTCTTTGTTCCATTTGTGTTCAAGGCCATAACTTTGGTAAAAAGAAACTTGCTACGTTACATATTCAACTGGGATCACAGCCCTGAACAAGTTAGGTGTCTTGTTCAGTGATGAGGAAATAAGACCCTTAAAATTATATTAAATAAAATATCTTTCTGTTATATTTTTTCTGCTGATATTAATTTTCCTTGAGTTTCATAGAAATAATTTAAATGTATTTAACACAATCATCACAAAGTTTTAAAAGACAAACAGTGTACTGCTTGATAGTACTCTAATTAGTTCTGCCTTTGTTTTGTTTCAAAAAATGATAAGAGAATGTTATCGCCAAATGTTCAGTGAGCTACACATATATCTACAGCGATTCCTTGTCTTATTCCTTCAATATTAAAATGCTGTATCAGCCTCCTTGTTCCTAATTTTGTTTATCTTTCTTTGATATCTTTTTTTATTTTTTATTTTCAATTGAACTTGCCAAACATTTATTATCTTATCCAATTTCAGCATTTGGTTTTATTTATTCATCCAACTCAGTGTGCATTTTTATTTCACTTAGTTAACTTCTATTATCTTCTCTACTAAGTTCTCTGACTCTATGAGCCAATGTTTTAAGTGCTATCATGATATAAACACATTAAATTGTTATTAGTTTTATGAAGAAGATACTATTATAATTCCATTTAAAAAGATGGAGAAACTGAGGGAAAGCTAGTTAAATACATTTCCCAATGTTTTACAGCTGGTGGGTGGCAGAGCCTGAACTCAAAATCAAGGTAACCTGACTCTGGAAGCCAATCTTAACCATAATGCTAGGCTGTTTCCTTTGTATTAAGTTTGGATTTCTATTTTCATGCCTAACTCTAACTTTTAGAGATAAATGTTTATTTCAATTACAAATACAATTTCTCATTTTACAGAGTGCTTTTAAGGCAATATATTTTCTTCTGAACATCTCTTTGGCTACATCCAACATGATTTGGCAGGTTGCTCCCAGTGTCCTCATTTATTACCTTCTTCTTTGCTCTTTTTTAAGAGCAGTTTTGAACGTTTTGAATTTAATGATGCAGTATTTTTAATGTGATGGGGGTGTTTTTAAAAAGGTTTAATTTTTTTAGATCAGTTTTAGATTCACAGCAAAAAAAAAAAAAAAAAAAGTGGTGGGGGAAGCTATGTATATGTGGCTCCCTACTGCCATGCATACATAGCCTCCCCCATTATTAACATTTCCCACCAGAGTTGTGCATTTGCTGCAACTGATGAAGTAACACTGACATACATGATCACTTTGGAAATCTATTGTTTACCTTAATGTTCACTCTCGATGTTGTACATTCTATGCGTTCAGACAAGTATATAGTGGTATGTATCGTTTGCCAACAAAGGTCTATATAGTCAAAGCTATGGTTTTTCCAGTAGTCAGGTATGGATGTGAGAGTTGGGCCATAAAGAAGGCTTAGCACCAAAGAATTAATGCTTTCAAACTATGGTGCTGGAGAAGACTCTTGCAATCTCTAGGACAGCAAGGAGATCAAACCAATCAATCCTAAAGGAAACCAACCCTGAATATTCATTAGAAGGACTGATGCTAACTCCAACGCTGTGGACACCTGACGGAAAGAGCCGAATGATTAGAAAAGACCCTGACACTGGGAAAGTTTGAGGGCAAGAGGAGAAGAGGGTGACAGAGGATGACATGGTTGGGTGGCATCACTGACTCAATGGACGTAAGTTTGAGCAAACTCTGGGAGATAGGGAAGGACAGGGAAGCCTGGCATGCTCATTGGGTCACAAAGAGTCAGACATGACTTAGTGACTGAACAGTATCAGCAAAGTTTCTCTCTCAATGTTGTACATAGTATGAGCTTGGACAATATATAGTGATCTATATCCATAATTATAATATACAGTATTTTCACTGTCCTAAAAATTTTCTGTACTCAGCTTATTCTTCCTTCTGTCCCCAAGCCAACCTCTTATAACCACTGATCTTTCTACTGTCTTTATAATTCTGTCTTTTCTAGAATGTCATATAGTACATAGATTTTCTAGATTGGCATCTTTCACACTGTGATAAGCACTTAACTTTCCTATCTTTCCATGCTATAGTAGCACATTTTTTGTTTAACATCAAAAAATTTCCATTGTCTGGGTATTCACCTACTGAAGGACATCTTGGTCACTTCCAAGTTCTGGGAAATATGCATAAAGCTGCTTATAAATGTCCTTGTGAAGGATTCTGTGTAGATACCTTTTAAATTTCTAATGTAATTTTACTAGCAAATACATCAAACATAGAGAACAGAAAACAATTTTAAACACCTATATAGCCACCATGCATATTTAATAAATGTGAGTATTTGTCACATCTTTTTTCAGAAAAAGAGTTTTAAATAAAAGTTGTAAAAATGATTGAAATACTATTTTTATCCTATTCTGATACCATTGTCCTTCTTTTCCTAGAGATAACCATTATTCTTGCTAAAGGGTTTACACTTTTTCATATACTTGAGCATTGATAATATTGTATATTTTTGTGTTTTTTTAAGTTATTCCACAGAGCCAAGTGTAACTTGCTTTTTCAACCCATTACTATGTCTCAGTATTTGTATGTTGAGCATTACTACATGTAATTAATAACTAAACATTTTTTCTCCATAGGTTTGCTATTGAAAAACAACCCTATTGAGGATATCCTGGTGCTTGTATTCATGCTCACAGGTATAAGAGTTCCTCTAAGGCATGTCTTTAATGGAATTGCTGAATGGTACAGTACCTGTATCTACTGGTTTACTATTTTGCAAGCTCTCAAGAGTATTGTAACAATTTACTTTCTCACCATTTGTATACAAAATGTCTTTTTTCTGCAAACCCATTCTTAGGACTGTTCACTTTTTAAATTTTCTTCACCTTACAAATGATAGGTTTTGTTTTGTTTTGCTTTTTTCCCTTTATAAAATATTTCTCTGATAACTAATAATGCTAAACATCATGTATTTATGGTCATTCTGGCTTTCTCTTTTTGGAAAACTTTTTCTAGACTTTTGCTTATGTTTAACTTTTCTTCTTCCTTTTAGTTTTCTAAAAGGTTCATAAAAGTTACTTAAACATTCAAGATTCCAAATCTTTGCATTGGTGTGTTGGTTGTTCTGAATTGTATTTGGTCGGCTTGTTTCTGGAACGCAATTCCTATCATGGAGTGTCTCTACCACAGCAGAGAAATGGGATGCGTTGTCAAGCAGGTGTTCTTGGCAATTTGTCTCCTAAAGTTCAGACGAGGCAGGATTTTATCACTTTTGGTGTTCTCTAAGCCAGTGAGGATTTTGAATGATTTGGCTGCTCAGTACAGCAAAGGGAGAGGTTGACCTGTCAGTCTCCTTTTGATCATTAACTTCAGGCTTTCAGAACTCCCATAATTGGCTCCCTGTGCTCTAACTCAATGAAAGTTCTCTTCTGGGCTAGGTTTGGTCTCTGGCTTCCTCGACTCCTCAATGTAACATTTTTTCATATTTCAGGAAATTTCCAAATGTCTGGTCTTCTGCTATCATCTCTTCTTGATTTCTAATACTGTTACAGATGTAATCGTTAATTCCATATCATTTCTTTCATTTTTAGAGGTTTAAACCAGAAGAAAATTAAAGACATATATTAATTTGCTTTTTTGGTTCATTATCCATACATTTAATTTTAAAAAGTATATTTTAGAGTAGTTTTATGTTCACAGTAAAATTAAGAGGAAGTTAGAGAAACTTTCCTTTTACAACTTACCCCCCTCCACATGCCCAGTCTCTCCCACTATCAGTGGTCCCCAGGGACATACGTTTGTTACAACTGATGAAGTAAACATTGATACATCATCAGTTCAGTTCAGTCGCTCAGTCCTGTCTGACTCTTTGCGACCCCATGAATTGCAGCACGCCAGGCCTCCCTGTCCATCACCAACTCCTGGACTTCACTCAGACTCACGTCCATCGAGTCAGTGATGTGATCCAGCCTTTCTCATCCTCTATAGTCCCCTTCTCCTCCTGCCCCCAATCCCTCCCAGCATCAGGCTCTTTTCCAATGAGTCAACTCTTTGCAGGAGGTGGCCAAAGTACTGGAGTTTCAGCCTCAGCATCAGTCCTTCCAAAGAACACCTTCCAAAGATCTCCTTTAGGATGGACTGGTTGGATCTCCTTGCAGTCCAAGGGACTCTCAAGAGTCTTCTCCAACACCACAGTTCAAAAGCATCAATTCTTCGGTGCTCAGCCCTCTTCACAGTCCAACTCTCACATCCATACATGACCACTGGAAAAACCATAGCCTTGACTAGACGGACCTTTGTTGGCAAAGTAATGTCTCCGCTTTTGAATATGCTATCTAGGTTGGTCATAACTTTCCTTCCAAGGAGTAAGTGTCTTTTAATTTCATGGCTGCAGTCACCATCTGCAGTGATTTTGGAGTCGAAAAAAAATAAAGTCTGACACTGTTTCCACTGTTTCCCCAACTATTTCCTATGAAGTGATGGGACCAGATGCCATGATCTTCATTTTCTAAATGTTGAGCTTTAAGCCAACTTTTTCAACTCTCCTCTTTCACTTTCATCAAGAGGCTTTTGAGTTCCTCTTCACTTTCTGCCATAAGGGTGGTGTCATCTGCATATCTGAGGTTATTGATATTTCTCCTGGCAATCTTGATTCCAGCTGTGCTTCTTCCAGACCAGTGTTTCTCATGATGTACTCTGCATATACGTTAAAGAAGCAGGGTGACAATATACAGCCTTGATGTACTCCTTTTCCTATTTGGAACCAGTCTGTTGTTCCATGTCCAGTTCTAACTGTTGCTTCCTGACCTGCACATAGGTTTCTCAAGAGGCAGGTCAGGTTGTCTGGTATTCCCATCTCTTGAAGAATTTTCCACAGTTTATTGTGATCCACACAGTCAAAGGCTTTGGCATCATAATCGTCCAAAATCCATGGTTTACCTAGGGTTCATTCTTGGTGTTATACATTCTATGGGTTTGGACAAATGCTTCCATCATTATAATTTAATACAGAGAATTTTCACTGACCTAAAAATCATCTATGTTCTGCCTTTTTATTTCTCCCATCCCATCCCAACCCCTGGAAACCATTGCTCCTTTTAGTGTCTCTATAGTTTTTCCTTGTCCACACATTTTTCAAATAGATGCTTTTCCTTAAACCTGTCTATCTAAACTGTGACTTGCTAGCAATTGTGGAAAACCATACTGGTTGCTCCTCATTTTCTCAGATGACTTAAAAAAAAATAAGTAAATTAAACAAAAAACAAACCAGATATATCTAACTTCAATTACTGGAAATATCTCTGGAATTCTGATATTAAGATTGAAACTTAAATGTTAGCTAGCAGGTAGCAGCATCATGCAGTAACTGAGATCAAGATACGTGAAATAGGGTATGAAAGTGAGAGAGTCAATTCCTAGGCAGATTGATAAGAAGTTCAGGGTCCCCACAGAGGAGAAAGGGGTCTGGGGCTCTCAAAGTGGTAATTGGGGGTCTGGAATTCTCAAGGAGGAGAAAAGGACAAATATTTTTTCCTCTGCATTCCTTCAGTTTAGTTCAGTTCAGTCGCTCAGTTGTGTCCTACTCTGCAACCCCATGAACCATACCATGCCAGGCCTCTCTGTCCATCACCAACTCCTGGAGTTCACCCAAACTCATGTGCATCGAGTTGGTGATGCCATCCAGGCATCTCATCCTCTGTCATCCTCTTCTCCTCCTGTCCCCAATCCCTCCCAGCATCAGGTTCTTTTCCAGTGAGGCAACACTTCGCATGAGGTGGCCAAAGTATTGGAGTTTCAGCCTCAGCATCAGTCCTTCCAATGAACACCCAGGACTGGTCTCCTTTAGGATGGACTGGTTGGATCTCCTTGCAGTCCAAGGGACTCTCAAGAATCTTCTCCAGCATGACATTTCAAAAGCACTGATTCTTCGGCACTCAGCTTTCTTCACAGTCCAACTCTCACATCCATACATGACCACTGGAAAAACCATAGCCTTGACTAGACGGACCCTTGTTGGCAAAGTAATATCTCTGCATTCCTTAGTCTCAGTCAATTACACAACTCAATTTAAACTCTGTACTAGGGATTATACAACAACAATGTATCTGGCTGGAGGAGAGTTTCTCCCTCCTGAAAACCTTCTGACTAATCCTGATATTTTAGAATGTGTATTATGGGAGTGGGTCTGGAGGATCTTTCTACTGTTAAATTCTAATCTTGTTATCCTAAAATGTAAATTGTTGGAATAGGTCTGGTAAAATTTTCACAAACTTGAGACATTTTTTTTGATTCATTGTAATAACTAATTAAAAGGTATATAACTCCATTGCTAACACTAGCAAGGGGGTACTCTTTCTGGCCCCTTCTGATGTCTCTGTCAGAAGCTTTCTGTATCCTTTTTATGCTTTAATAAAATTCTATTGCACAAAAGCTCTGAGCGATCAAGCCTCATCTCTGGCCCCGGATTGAATTCTTCTCTTCCAGAGGCCAAGAATCCCAGAGTCTTTTCATGGGTCAGCAATAACCTTTCAAAAGTCTATATTTTATAACAAAAGATGATTTATAATTTTCAATGTGGAATGTGGATTCTACAAAAGTAGGAAATAACCTCTGGCTACATAAAATTGAGTGTACATATTTCTCTCTACTCCTTGTAACATCCTATGTTAATTGCTGTAAAGGACTAAGAATGGTATTAATTCATCAGACCAAACACACAAACAATGTCTTTTATAACATATCAAGTTAAAAAGCATATGAACAAGTACTAACTGACTTATCTGATCATAGGATACAGAGTGAACAAGAAGTGAGCTGACTGGCTCAAGAACTATGCACTAAGAATTATATATTGGGGAAATCTGATTAAGATGGGTGGATTATACCTAGGTCAATTTATAGTTTGTGGTAAGATACTATAGTTTTACAAAAGATTAACATTGGAAAAAACTGGGCAAAGTTTATATGAGGTCTCTTTGCACTACTTCTGATAGCTGCATGTGACCTAAATTGTCTCAATGAAAGTTTTAACATTGAGTTTTAAATGAAGGCGGAGTTTACTTTCTGGTTCATCTGCATGAACTGTTTATATTATCATAATTGGGAATAAAGTGAAGTAGTGTAAACAGAGAGAGAAAGAGAATGCATGTATAGGGGAGGTATACAAGTATCACAGCCTTATGTAAAATATGGGAAGTTGAACAATATATAAAACTTATATGTAATTAAGGAATATATAATGATGCTACTAGATAAATAGAATTAACTACTACCAATAATAGTTGAGGATATAAGACTGCTTATACCTGGGAAGAGGGATTTTGGATCAGTGTTAGGAAAGACAACAAATAGCTACCTGCAATTTTAAGCTTTGTTGTTATTTTTAAATTACATATATATATGTACATAACATTGTGTCTTGTTAATACTAAAAGTAAACATATTAAAAAATATGTTAAAACATTAAATGAAAAATTAGATTAAAAATGTAGTGTTTTAAAGTAATATTTAAAGTAAATATCTGGATGGGAGACAAGGTGGTAGAAGTAGAAGCTCACCTCCTTTCAGAAGAATACCAAAATCAAACAAACTGCTGAATAACCATTGATTTTTAAAAAAGACTGGAACCTACCCAAAAAAAAAAAAAAAAATTTCTACATCCAAAGACATAACCAGACGTAGCAGGGACACACTCCTGATATAATCAAATCCAACAGCCCAGGATGTGTGACCCACAAACTGGAGAATAACCACATAACAGATGTTCTCCCATTGGAGTGAGAGTTCTGAGCCCCATGTCAGGCTATGAAGCATCTTTTCTGACCACAACACTATGAGACTAGAAGTCAACTATAAGAACAAAACCCTGTAAAATACATATAAAAACACATAGAGCTAAATGCTATACTCTAAACGAATGAATCAAAAAGAAAGTCAAAGAGAAATTCAAAAGAAGTCAAAAAGGAATTCAAAAATTACCTAGAGACAAGTGAAAATATGACAATCTAAAGCCTATTACTCAGCCATTAAAAAGAATACATTTGAATCAGTTCTGATGAGGTGGATGAAACTGGAGCCTATTATACAGAGTGAAGTAAGCCAGAAGGAAAAACATAAATACACTATACTGACGCATATATATGGAATTTAGAAAGATGGTAACGATAACCCTGTATACGAGACAGCAAAGGAGACACTGATGTATAGAACAGTCTTATGGACTCTGTGGGAGAGGGAGAGGGTGGGAAGATTTGGGAGAATGGCATTGAAACATTTGAAATGTCATGTATGAAACGAGATGCCAGTCCAGGTTCAGTGCACGATGCTGGATGCTTGGGGCTGGTGCGCTGGGACGGCCCAGGGGGATGGTATGGGGAAGGGGGAGGGAGGAGGGTTCAGGATGGGGAGCACGTGTATACCTGAAATTAAAGAAATTTAAAAAAAAAAAAATAAAGCCTATGGAATGTAGCAAAATCAGTTCAAAGAGAGGTTTATAGCAGCAATACATCAATTTTTAGAGAAAGACAAATCAAAACTCCAATGGAGATATCACATCACACCATCAAAATATCAACAAATACTAGATGCTGGAGAAGGTGTGGAGAAAAGGAAAATTTTCTACATTATTTGTGGGTTTGTTACCTGATGTAGCCACTATGGAGAACAGTATAGACATTCCTTAAAGAACTTAAAGTAGACCTACCACTTGACCTTGAATTCCTACTCTTGGGTATACACAGTAAGTCCCCTACATACAAATATTCAAATTGCAAACTTTTAAAGATGTGAATGTGCATTCACATGTCCAATCATGTAAGTTAGTTCATGTGTCTGGTGTACATTGTCATGTACATGCATCCCTTACAAGTTATTCTTCTGGGTACTTTACAGTATTATATAGAGTATAGTATCTTTATCTCAAGCTCAGGATGTCCAAAGCAAACATAAAAGAAACAGTGCTGTAGCTGATTCTCCTTACGAAGTACCAAGAGGTAACAATGGAAACAAAAATGAAAATAATTGAGATAGATAGTGGAGCAAGTAAAAAAGATGGTAGGCATTGGTCATTCTTATAACATGAATTGTTTAACCATCAGCATGATTCTAAAGAACAAGGACCTAATCATGAAACATGTTAAGCTTGCTATACTGATGATGTCAGCAACAATACTGAAGAAATGTGGAAGAGAGATGGATGGAGAAACCTCTCAGAATGAGGATGCAGGATGAGCATCAAGTTAATGTTGATTCAAGAGAAAGCTAAAAGCCTTTATGAAAACTTGAAAAAGAAACATGAAGAATCGGAGGGCTTATCTTTTAATGTCAGCCATGGATAGTTTCATTGGTTCTAGGCTAGAGCCATTCTTCACAACATATAAGTAAGTGGCAAGGCAGAGAGTGCAGATATGGTAGCTGCCCAGAATTTCTTGAAACACTTTGAGAAAGTATTGATGAATTTGCTTATTTACCCAAGCAGCAGGTTTTTAATGTGAATGAGACAGGACTGTATTGTACTCAAAGAGGATGCCAGACCAAAGCTACATCAATAAGGAGGAAAAGTTGATGCCAGGCTATAAAGCAACAAAGGATAGGTTAACTCTGTTGTTTGGTGGCAATGCTTCCAGCAATATAAAGCTGAAACCTCTTTTAATTTATCATTCAGAGAACCCAAAAGCCCTTAAAAACATAGCCAAGGCTCTCTTTCTGCTGTTTGGAAAAGTAACCCCAAAACCTGGGTTACACAGACCATTTTCCAGGACTGATTTTTCTGTCAATTTATCCTGTAAGTAGAGAAATATTGCTTAGAGAAGAACATTCTTTGCTGCTCAACAATGCTCCAGGCCACCCCCTCAATGATGGATGATTTTCATCCCAACATCAAAGTAGCACATCTGACACCAAATACTACATTGTTCATCAAACATATGAACCAAGAAGTTAGAGACTTGCAAGAAATATTATTTATTTTTTTAAATTTTATTTTATTTTTAAACTTTACATAATTGTATTAGTTTTGCCAAATATAAAAATGAATCCACCACAGGTATACATGTGTTCCCCATCCTGAACCCTCCTCCCTCCTCCCTCCCCATACCATCCCTCTGGGTCGTCCCAGTGCACTAGCCCTAAGCATCCAGTATCGTGCATCGAACCTAGACTGGCATCTCGTTTCATACATGCTATTTTACATGTTTCAATGCCATTCTCCAAAATCTTCCCACCCTCTCCCTCTCCCACAGAGTCCATAAGACTGTATTATTTATATCACACTTTTCTTCAGGCAGTAGAAGTGCGTGATGAATCAGAAACAACCTTGTGACAAATTTGGAAGGACTATAATATCTACAAGGCCATAAAAAACCATTGCTTTGCCTGATATTATGGCCATCACCATGAATGGGGTTTGGAAGAACTTTGGTCACAGTCTGTTCAAGATTTTCATGGATTTGAGAAGGTGGATGAGGAGTCCAAAGAGGTCTTCAGCAACTTAGTGACCCTCAGTAAGATGCTGGAGCTAAAACTGCAAGAGGATGACTTCATCGAACTCCTTACTATGCAACATGAAGAATTTAATAATGAAGACCTGATGGAATTGGGGGTCCAGAGAAAGGATGAAAAGAGACAAGGGGAAATAACCAAAGAACTGGAGAGATTCATGATGAAGTAAAGAGCAAGGGGATTTTCTTTATTTGAGGAGGTACTACTGGATTTTGAGGCACAGGGCCCAAACATAAAACAGTGCACGGAGGCTGCAGCAGCTGTTCAGAATGCAACGCAGTGTGAGCATATCATCTATGATGAGAGGAAAAGAGCTACTGCTAAGACATGACTGGACCATTTTCTCAAGAGGGTAGATGGAATTGAATCTAGCAAGGAAGCAACACCTGTGCCATCAATGTCAGGAGTGAGTGAAATTGCAGCTTACCCTCTGTGTCCTATTGCTGATGATCCTTCAGCTGTACCATCTCCCACCCTGTCTCCCTCCTCCAATCAGTAACTCTTCTTGCCTGGTCTCTCAATGCCAACACCTGTGTGCCAGCTGTTGTATTGTACTACTGTACTTTTCAAGGTACTATACTGTAAGATTAAGACTTGTTTTATTTCTGTATTTTTTAAAATGCATTACTTGTGTGAAAAGTATCAAATCTATTAGAGTACATATTACATAGTCAATCATGTTAGTTGGGTAGTTAGGCTAATTTTTTTGGACTTAAAATTTGCTCACAGAACAGAACTCATTTGTATGGTAAGGGATTTATTATACCTGGAGAAACCATAATTCGAAAAATTAGATGAGTCATGTTCATTTTAGGGCTTCCCAGTTGGCGCTAGTGGTAAAGAACATACCTGCCAATGCAAGAGACATAAGAAACTTTGGTTTAATCCCTGGGTCAAGAAGATCCCCTGGAAGAGGACATGGCAATCCACTCCAGTATTCTTGCTTGGAGAATCCCATGGACAGAGGAGCCTGGTGGGCTACAGTCCAGTCAGTATAGTTCAGTCACTCAGTTGTGTCCGACTCTTTGTGACCCCATGGACTGCAGCATGCCAGGCTTCCATGTCTATCACCAACTCCTGGAGCTTGCTCAAACTCAGGTGCATCGAATCGGTGATCCATCCAACCATCTCATCGTCCATTGTCCCCTTCTCCTCCTGCCTTCAATCTTTCCCAGCATCAGAGTCTTTTCCAAGGAGTCAGTTCTTCACATGAGATGGCCAAAGTATTGGAATTTCAGCTTCAGCATCAGTTCTTCCAATGAATATTCAGGACTTATTTCCTTTAGGATTGACTGGTTTGATCTCCTTGCAAGCCAAGGGATTCTCAAGAGTCTTCTCCAACACCACAGTTGAAAAGCATCAATTCTTTGGTGCCCAGCTTTCTTTATGGTCCAACTCTCACATCCATACATGACTACTGGAAAAACCATAGATTTTACTAGATGAACCTTTGTTTGCAAAGTCTCTGCTTTTTAATATGCTGTCTAGGTCGGTCATAACTTTTCTTCCAAGGAGTAAGCGTCTTTTAATTTCATGGCTACCGTCACCATCTGCATTGATTTTGTAGTCTTTCAAAATAAAGTCCGTCACTGTTTTCATTGTTTCCCCATCGATTTGCCACAAAGTGATGGGACTGGATGCCATGATCGTAGATTTTTGAACATTGAACTTTAAGCCAACTTTTTCACTCTCCTCTTTTACTTTCTTCAATAAGCTCTTGAGTTTCTTCACTTTCTGCCATAAGGGTGGTGTCATCTGCATATCAGGTTATTGATGTATTTTCCGTCAATCTTGATTCCAGCTTGTGCTTTATCCAGCCCAGCATTTTGCATGGTGTACTCTGCATATAAGTTAAATAGGCAGGATTACAATATACAGCCTTGACATATTCTTTCCCAATTTGGAACCAGTCCCAATTTGGCAAAGATTCAGACATGACTGAAACGACTTAGCAATCAGCAAGCAATGTTCATTTTAGCACTATGCAGATGGTGACTGCAGCCATGAAATTAAAAGATGCTTACTATTTGGAAGGAAAGTTATGACCAACCTAGATAGCATATTCAAAAGCAGAGACATTACTTTGCCAACAAAGGTCCGTCTAGTCAAGGCTATGGTTTTTCCTGTGGTCATGTATGGATCTGAGAGTTGGACTGTGAAGAAAGCTGAGCGCCAAAGAATTGATGCTTTTGAACTGTGGTATTGGAGAAGACTCTTGAGAGTCCCTTGGACTGCAAGGAGATCCAACCAGTCCATTCTGAAGGAGATCAGCCCTGGGTGTTCTTTGGAAGGAATGATGCTAAAGCTGAAACTCCAGTACTTTGGCCACCTCATGCGAAGAGTTGACTCATTGGAAAAGACTCTGATGCTCGGAGGGATTGGGGGCAGGAGGAGAAGGAGACGACAGAGGAGGAGATGGCTGGATGGCATCACTGACTCAATGGACGTGAGTCTCAGTGAACTCCGGGCGTTGGTGATGGACAGGGAGGCCTGGCATGCTGCGATTCATGGGGTTGCAAAGAGTCGGACACGACTGAATGACTGAACTGAACTGGACAATAGTCAAGAGGCGGAAGAAAGCTAAGTGTTCACTGACGGAGGAGTGGATAAAGAAGATGTAGTACATATATAGTGGTATATTACTCAACCATGAAAAATAATAAAATAATGCCCTTTGCAGCAACATGGAAGGACCTAGAGATCATTCTATGCAAAGTAAGCCAGAAATAAAGAAAAATATATGATATCTCTTACATATGCAATCTCAAAAATTACAAATAAACTTGTATACAAAACAGAAATTGACCCACAGACGTAGAAAACAAGATTATGGTACCATAGGGAAAAGGTCAGGGGGAGGGATAAATGAGAAGTTTGGGTTTAAGATATACCTATCTCTATATGGAAAACAGATAATCAACAGTATATACTGTACAACACAGGGGATTATACTCAATATTTCATAACCTATAAGACAAAGAGTCTGAAAATATGTATATATGTATAAACTGCTGTACCACTGAAACTAACACAATAATTATAAATCAACTGTACCTTAATTTTTAAAAATTAATAAAAATTGATGTGTGGCAGAACTAATACAATATTGTAAAGTAATTAGCCTCCAATTAAATAAATTTAAATTAAAAATAAAAAAATAAAGTAAGTATCTAGCTAGGACATACATACAGATATGTAAGACTGGACTTATAATATTAACCATTCTTATCTCTAGACAGCTGCATTTTATTAATCAATAATCAGTGTATTTTTTAATATAAATTAACAATGTTTAGAATATTAGGAAATGGTTAGTTTTCTTCTTGTTTTTGAATTTTTGTATATATGTTGATTCCTAGACACTCAACTTTTTAAACTTCTCATATAATTTTTACTTTCTTTTTACATTAAAAAAAAACCCTGTATTATAAGTATATGTAGACCCACACAGTTATAAATAATGTTTTCTGACAGGTTTGAAAATAAAATTATCTAAATACAAATAAAAGATTTCAGTATTATGGGTTTGGTCATGTTAGTCACAGCAACTATGAAAATGTTATTCTATTACTATTTCTGCTTTCTGAACACCCCATGTCCTCAGCTCCAGGAAACCCATTGTAGGTAATGCGTCAGGGATTATGTCTATTTTGCTTATTATTACATCTGCAGGAACTATTGTCTGAAACATATTAAGTCCCCAATAAATATTTATTGAAGACAATTTCTATAGATACAAATGCTGCTTCTACCTTTACTGTCATTTTAGAAAATTTCCCACATTCAATTTTATAAAAATATTCATGTGTATTCTATTTCACAAATAGTATTTATTTAAAGTACATTGGCATCTTGACAAATCTAGAATATGATTTTGGTATAGTATTTGAGAAGTAGCCAAGTACTTTATTTCTTAATATATAACCAGTATTTCAACTACTATTTTTGAATAATCACAGTATCATCACTGATTTTAAATGACATTCTTATGTTAATACAGGACATTTTATTATTTGCAATTTGTAATTATGTTTGCCTTTTCCAGTTCCAGTATCATACAGAATTAATCATTTTATTTTTATTAAATATTTTAATGTAAGACACTATCTGCCCTTTTCTTTTAAATAACTAAATATGAGTAAATGGTATATGTCAAAATTCAACTAGAGCTACATAGAATGGAAAACTAAATACTGATGTATTTGAATAGTGCTTTTAATACCACCTTTCCCCATAGAATCCATTCTGATATATATTGCTTTACCCAATAGGCTTGTTGTTATACCAATGCATATTTGTTGTGCTACTTTTTTCATGGTATATTTATTACCATTTCTTTCCCCACCCTTTAGTATTATTTTATTTTGAGTGGATCACTTATAAAGAGCATGTAGTTAATCTTTATTTTCTTTTACTAATTTAAAATTTGTCTTTCAAAGAATGTGGTTTTCTAAATGATAAAAAAATCAAATTTAAATAGTTAATATTTTAGTATGTTACACTAACTGACATCACATTCTGTAATTTAGAAAACTTCACATTGTTTCTGTTTGAAAGTTGTGACATCATTTTATCCTGTCTCCCAGCCCTTCTCTTTATCTTCTTAATATTTCCAAGGAAACTGACAGCTATTCAGAGATTTCATCTTCAATTTCTTTCTCAGCATCTTTGAATGGATGTCATCCAGGCAAGAGATTTGCATTTTTAGAGAGCAAATAAGTGCTTTGCAAAAATATCCTTTTTAAAAACCATCTCTCTGGGTTTTTAACCCACTGGGACGACCCAGAGGGATGGTATGGGGAGGGAGGAGGGAGGAGGGTTCAGGATGCGGAACACATGTATACCTGTGGCATATTCATTTTGATATTTGGCAAAACTAATACAATTATGTAAAGCTTAAAAATAAAATAAAATTAAAATAAAAAAACAAAACAAAACAAAACATCTCTCTTAGGCTTCATATCACTTTTTACCAATGTAGAGTCTGCCTTTTATTGTCTGGGTGGCCATCCATCTGGCCAGAAAAAGCTGAAAACTGGTGTAAGCTTTTACTCATATTTAATACATTAGCAATAAGCCATTATCTTAAACTAAGCTGGGCTTTGTTTTCAGTATTATTTCATCATAAATATAATTTAAGAAATAATTTTATGATCACTTAATATAATTTCATTTATTTCACACAATGCATTTCATACAAATTTTGCTTAAAAAATCTTTATAAGTTCATGTCAATTTGCTATAATTACTTCGAATATTTTGCTATTGTTTTTTATATTTAATTTCAATAACTGAACTCTTCAGATACCCTTACTAATTTCTCCTCTCAGGATTTGTGACTATATCTTCAGAATTTATTTCTGAAAGCAATCCATTATTTTTCTGTTTCCTGTTAATGAATCCTGTGAAGAGTGAAAGTCACCCAGTCATGTCCAATTCTTTGCGACCCCATGGACTATACAGTCCATGGAATTCTCCAGGTCAGAATGCTGGGGTGGGTAGCCTTTCCTTTCTCTAGGGAATCTTCCCAACCCAGATCTCCCACATTGCAGGTGGATTCTTTACCAGCTGAGCACAAGGGAAGCACAAGAATACTAGAGTGGGTAGTCTATCCCTTTGCCAGTGGTTCTTCCCCACCCAGGAACTGAACTTGGGTCTCCTGCATTGCAGGTGGATTCTTTTACCAACTGAGGTATCAGGAAAGCTAATGAACCCTATACTACCTTACAAATGCTGAAACTTCAATTGTTTTGTTGTTGTTGTTGTTGTTGTTGTTATTAATCTCTGAGAATTAAAAATATATATATATTTGCCCTTTGAAGGGTGTGTATTTGCCTAGACTCAAGTAACCAACTTTGACAATAATAAATTCTAAGTGTTCAGATTGAATCTCTTCCAGATTTTCTGTCATTTCAACTTCTGTGCCAGTCAGTTACTTCTTATTGGCTGGAATTAAGTACAGAGTAGCAATTCCTCTCATCATTCTCTCTGGCTTCTAAGAGATTAAATTGACTGTAGGCCCTCCAAGTATTTACCAAACCCAGCTTTTAATAGAATGAGTTTTGTGGAAGGTCTAGAAGATTAAATCTTACTTCTTTATAATGCTGTCAGTTCTTTAAACTGAGTTTCTTTTCCTTATCTATTATATGAGATTGTGATACTTTATCTTGCTAGTCTATTTTACATTTTTTTTAAAGAACTAAATCAAGAATGCTGAAATAACTGGAAAATTATTGAAAAGTCCTTTACAAATGTGGTATGGATTTTATTTTATGTGTGCTTTTTAAAACAGCTTTGTTTATTTGGGCTACAAATTCTACAATATTAGAACTCTCGATTTTTTTTTTCTACCATGTGGAACATACGTAAATAGGTAGGTTATTAAACACAATTTACTTTAGTATCTACCATATAACTAGACACATAATTAGACCAATAATAAATAGTTAATTATCAACATAATTAATATGAATAATTCATTCAGGATTTAACAGTTACTCAATTTAGCACAACTACTTGGAAGGAACAATGAAAAGTGAAAGTGTTAGTCGCTCAGTCATGTCCAACTCTTTGCAACCCTATGGACTGTTGCCTGCCAGGTTTCTCTGTCCGTGGTATTCTCCAGGCAGGAATATAGGAGTGGTTAGTCCGTCCTTTCTCCAGGGAATCTTCCTGACCCAGAGGTTGAGCCTGGGTCTCCTGCATTGCAGGCAGATTCTTTACCATCTGAAGCATCAATTCATTGAAGATTTAACAGTTACTCTATTTATTGTACTTGATAGGAACAATAAATATCTTCAAAGATGTCCACCTCTTAATCACCAGAACCTGATAACTATGTTAGGTTACATGGCAAAGGGGAATTACAGCAGATGGAATTAAGGTTGTTTATCAGCAAAGCTTAAAATAGTGAAAGTATCCTGAATTACTGAGGTGGACCCAGTGCAATCACAAGAGTCCTTAAAAGTGAAAGAGGGAGATAGGTGGAAGAGTTATAGTCAGAATGGTGAATTCTAAGTGCAATCGGTTGGAGGAAGCTGACTGGATTGAGGAAGATTTCCATTAGTCAGGGAAGGTGAGTGGACTCTACAAGCTGAAAGAGGCCAGGGATTGGAGTCTGTTAGAACCCACAGAAGGAATGCAGCCTGGACAGCATCTTGATTTTAGCCCAATGAGACCTGTTTCAGATTTCTGAACTCCTGAACTGTAATAAATTTGTGTTGTTCTAAGTCACTACATTTGTGGTCTTTAGTTTCAGCAGTCATAGAAAACTGGTACAACCTATATTAGTTTGTATTATTAGCACTATAACAAAATGAACACATTTCTGTATAAAACCGTTGTTGACAACGATATGAATTTAGCAACCACAGTTGTAGAACAGTGCAAACAGATGTCTTTTACTGTTATAAGTGCATTCACTTTGATAAAATGACCAAATGAGAAGAGAGGTGAAACAATTGCTTTATGGCTTTTCTAAGACATTTACTTAAGATGATTTCTTCCTTGACAATTCTCTTTCTAATCAATATGAAGCACTTTATTGTTTATGCACATTGCTAACCATTCAAAAATTGAACGAAGAAACCAATTTCTCTGTAATTTCATTAGGCAATTTTTTAAAACATAGTTCTTACGAATATTGTTCCTAACAAACTAGGGACTTTTTAACAAGTTGGATGAAATCATAAGATTAAGGTAACGCAAAGTACTGTCTTCACAAAATTATAGGCATTTAAGAATGCACATCAGAATGCATCTAAGAATCACTGCAGATGGTGACTGCAGCCATGAAATCAAAAGATACTTGCTCCTTGGAAGAAAAGCTATGCCCAACCTAGATAACATATTAAAAAGCCGAGACAATCGCTTCTCGGCCTTTTGGCTAAGATCAAGTGTAAAAAGCCGAGACATTATATTGCTGACAAAAGTTTGTCTAGTCAAAGCTATGGTTTTTCCAGTGGTCATGTATGGATGTGAGAGTTGGACTATATAGAAAGCTGAACAACAAAGAATTGATGCTTTTGAACTATGGTGTTGGAGAAGATCTTGAGAGTCCCTTGGACGGCAAGGAGATCCAACCAGTTCATCCTAAAGGAAATCAGTCCTGAATATTCATTGGAAGGACTGATGTTGAAGCTGAAACTCCAATACTTTGGTCACCTGATGCGAAGAACTGACTCATTGGAAAAGACCTGGATCCTGGGAAAAGATTGAAGGCAAGAGGAGAAGGGGACGACAGAGGATGAGATGGTTGGATGGCATCACTGACTTGATGGACATGAGTTTGAGCAAGCACCAGGAGTTGATGATGGACACGGAGGCCTGGCGTGCTGCAGCCCTTGGCATCACAAAGAGTTGGACACAAATAAGTGATTGAACTGAAGAATGCACAAGTGTGCACACATATACAAAAGCACCTGCCCATGGTGAAGCTAAGATGGTTTTAGGAAAGAAAATATTTGTCTGTATATTATATAGATACAGAATTTCCAGAAGATATGAACTTAATAAAATCAGATGAGTTTTCTTTAAAACAAGAAAATATATTTTTTTAGAAGAAATATTTTCATCATTTAATTAACCTGTAGTTTGTTATTACTTATTTGTTCTTAATTTCTCCTTTTATGCAAAGGTTTGCAGAAATAATTAAATCTTCTCAGAGCAGTTAATTTATTGACGCATTTTTTGATGATTGAGTGATGCTTATTTTTCTTGGTATATCATAAACTCATGGAATCAAGGTTCATAAATAATTTTTTCATTATTTAATCTCTAGAGCCCAGGCTTTGTGATAGAGTATGTATCAATGAATATTTATTTAGTAAAATGTTTTTTCTATAGAATGAGGTTTCAATATTATTAAGGTCTTTCATTTTCTGAAAGTTATAGATAGAAAAACATCTATTAAAAAACAGGGTGAAATTTGTTCTATGCCAAATGACAAAGAAGCTTAGAGATTAATATTTTGTAGCATCTCCTGGATGATGTCCAGCAAATACATGGCCATAAAGACGAGGAAAAAAATCCTTATTTAAGTTCCAAATTAAAAACTTCAAAATGATTTACTGGATGTCACAGGTGGTCATCGAAGGAAAATATATCTAAGATCCCTAAGACTCTATGACATTAGAAACTAATTCAGCTTTTGGTACATTCTGTTATTTGAAAAAAAAAAAAAAGGAAGGAAGTAGCTACTTCAGATAACTATGATTTTTACTGCTATAATACCTCTATACTAAAATATCTTATATTGATAAAAATATCTGGGGATGTTAGGTTTATAATGCCTTTTCAAGGATGCTATAATTTATAAGTCAGACATAGAAAACTATAGATCAATGCAATTACATTTACAACTAGATTTTTAAAGTATGCTTTGTTTTTAACCTAGTGACATAAAATAAATCCTTCAAAATGCCCATATTCAAAGAGGTTACCCTATAGACAGGAAATGACAGTGGCAAAAAGATATGCCCACATGATGTGATTGCACTGATAAAAATGAAGTTTTTCATTTTGAAGCAACATTGCCAAAGCAAGGTCTTGTCTAAATTAAAGACAATCTATTGAGAGGAAAAAACCAGAGGAACAAAATAATCTAGATATTTTTAAATGGAAGAAAATTTTAATACAAATTAAGTTCCCAAAATGTGTTCTCATCTGTTATAATATTTAAATACCTCACATCTTTCCAGGATCTAAGTAGTGTTTAATAATGTCAAAGCAGTCAGGGCAAATAGTTCAAGTGAAAGAAGAATCTTAGTTCTGCTTGATAATACATCTGGCCCATTGAATTTTACACAACTCATTTTTTTTTTTAAACTATTGTCCTATAATTAAATTTGAAATTTTTTTTTACTGAATTTGTACTCAATTATAAATGATAAATGCACACAAATATGCATAGATATATGTAGTAAAATAATAAAGAATACATATAAAAATTAAACAGAGGTAGAGCACTTACCCTTTTATTTGCCAGATCATAAAAAGAAGGAAATCCAAAACGGGAAAAAAAAAATTAAGTGTTCATGTTGAATAGAAATTAATGAGATGAAAGTGAAAGTGGAGAATGAAAAAGTTGGCTTAAAGCTCAACATTCAGAAAATGAAGATCATGGCATCCAATCCCATCACTTCATGGCAAATAGAAGGGGAAACAGTGGAAACAGTGTCAGACTTTATTTTTCTGGGCTCCAAAATCACTGCAGATGGTGACTGCAGCCATGAAATTAAAAGACGCTTACTCCTTGGAAGGAAAGTTATGACCAACCTAGATAGCATATTCAAAAGCAGAGACATTGCTTTGCCAACAAAGGTCCGTCTAGTCAAGGCTATGGTTTTTCCTGTGGCCATGTATGGATGTGAGAGTTGGACTGTGAAGAAGGCTGAGTGTCGAAGAATTGATGCTTTTGAACTGTGTTGTTGGAGAAGACTCTTGAGAGTCCCTTGGACTGCAAGGAGATCCAACCAGTCCATTCTGAAGGAGATCAGCCCTGGGTGTTCTTTGGAAGGAATGATGCTAAAGCTGAAACTCCAGTACTTTGGCCACCTCATGCGAAGAGTTGACTCATTGGAAAAGACTCTGATGCTGGGAGGGATTGGGGGCAGGAGGAGAAGGGGACGACAGAGGATGAGATGGCTGGATGGCATCACTGACTCAATGGACGTGAATCTCAGTGAACTCCGGGAGTTGGTGATGGACAGGGAGGCCTGGTATGCTGTGATTCATGGGGTTGCAAAGAGTCGGACACGACTGAGCAACTGATCTGATGTGATCTGATCTGTGCTTAATTTTAAAATATATAAAATAAGTTATTTAATTATGAACAAGCTGCAGAAGATTTTACTATTCTGATCATGATGATAAATCACTGATATGAGATGTAGCATATTAATGTTTACCATCTTGTGATAATCACTTATGATATAGTATATACATAGGTCTAATATCAGTTCAACAGCTAAACAGGTTTCCAGGTTTCAGAGTGGCCATACATGTGAAATGAGGATAATTCCTACCTGGTACATTTTTGGTAGAGATTTGAGATATGTGTAAACTGGCCCAGATGGTATATGGTACAGAGAAGAATTATAATATGTAAAAAGAAAGATACATTACTGGTTTTATGTGGCTCACTCAAAATTGAATATTATTTAATTTAATTCAGATGACCATTATATTTACTACAGTGGGCAGGAATCCCTTAGAAGATATGGAGTAGCCTTCATAGTCACCAAAGAGTCCAAAATGCAATAATTAGGTACAATCTCAAAAACGTCAGAATGATCTTCGTTTCCAAGGCAAACTATTCAATATCACAGTAATCCAAGTCTATGCCTCAACCACTAATGCCAAAGAAACTGAAATTGAATGATTCTATGAAAAAGACCTAGAACTAACACCCAAAAAAAAAGATGTACTTTTCACCATAAGGGACTGCAATGCAAAATAGGAAGTCAAGAGATACCTGGAGTAACAGGCAAGTTTAGCCTCAGAGTACAAAACAGGGAAAAGGCTAAGAGATCTTGACAGAAGAATGTACTGTTCATAGAAAAACTCCCTGTTCCAACAACACAAGAGACAACTCTACACATGGATATATCCAGATGGTCAACGTCAAAACAGATTGATTATATTCATTGCAGCTGAGGATGGAGAATCTCTATACAGTCAGTAAAAAATAAGACTTGGAGCCTACTGTGGCTCAGATCATGAATTCCTTACTGCCAAATTCAGACTTAAATTGGAGAAAGTAGAGAAAACCACTAGGCCATTCAGGTAGGTCCTTAATCAAATCCCTTACAATTACCCGGTAGAAGTAAGAATAGATTCAGTGGATTAGAACTGATAGAAAGTGTCTGAAGAACTATGGATAGAGGTTCGTAATATTCTACAGAAGGGTGATCAAAACTATCCCCTGAAAAAAGAAATGCAAAAAGGCAAAATGGTTATCTGAGAAAAGAAAGTGAATTCGCTCAGTCATGTCTGACTCTTTGTGACCCCATGGACTGTATCTTGCCAGAGTTCTCCGTTCATGGGATTTTCCAGGCAAGAATACTGGAGTGGATTGCTATATATCTTTCTCCAGGGGATCTTCCCAACCCAGGGGCCAAACCTGGTCCTCCCATGTTGCAGGCAGACTCTTTACTGTCTGAGCCACCAGGGAATTCTTAGGTCTTACAAAGCTGAGAAAAGAAGAGAAGCAAAATTCAAAGGAGAAAAAGAAAGTTGGATGCATCATATTCAGAGTTCCAAATAATAGCAAGGAGAGATAAGAAAGCCTTCCTAAGTGAACAATGCAAAGAAATAGAGGAAAACAATAGAATGGAAAAGACTAGAGATCTCTTCAAAAAAATTACAAATACCAGGGGAGTATTTCATGCAAAGATGGGCGGATTAATGACAGAAATGGTATGGACCTAACAGAAGAAGAAGACATTAAGAAGAGGTGGCAAGAATACACAGAAGAGCTATTTTAAAAAGGATCTTAATAAATCAGATAACCACAATGGTGTGATAATTGACCTAGATCCAGACATCTTGCAGTGCAAAGTCAAGTAGGCCTTTGGAAGGATCATCACAATGAACAAAGCTAGAGGAGATGATGGAGTTGCAGGTGAGCTATTTCAAATCCTAAAAGATGATACTCTGCAAGTGTTGCACTCGATATGCTAGGAAATTTGGAAAACACGGCAGTGGCCACAGGACTGGAAAAGATCAGGTTTCATTCCAATCTTAAAGATGGGCAGTGCCAAAGACTGTTCAAATCACTGCACAGTTGCACTCATTTCACATGCTTTCAAAGTAATGCTCAAAATTATCCAAGTTAGGCTTCAACAGTACATGGACCAAGAAATTCCAGGTGTTCAAGCTGGACTTAGAAAAGACAAAGGAACCAGAGATCAAATTGTCAAATTCCACTGTATCATAGAAAAAGCAAGACAATTTCAGAAAAACATATACTTCTGCTTCATCGACTATGCCAAAGCTTTTGACTGTGTGGTGCACAACAAACTGTGGAAAATTCTTAAAGAGATGGGAATACCAGACCACCTTACCTGCCTCCTGAAAAATCTGTATGCATGTCAAGAGCAACAGTTAAAACCAGAGGTGGAACAATGGACTGGTTCAAAATTGGGAAAGGAGTATGTCAAGGCTGAATATTGTCATCCCATTTATTTAGTTTATATGCAGAGTACATCACATGAAATGCTGGGCTGGATGAAGCACAAGCTGGAATCAAGATTACCAGGAGAAATATCAGGAATCTCAGACATGCATATGACACCACCCTTATGGCAGAAAGCAAGCAGGACCTAAAGAGCCTCTTGTTGAAGGTGAAAGAGGACAGTGAAAAAGCTGACTTGAAACCCAACATTCAAAAAACGAGGATCATGGAATCCAGTCCCATCTCTTCACGGCAAATAGATGGGGAAACATTGGAAACAGTGACAGATTTAGTTTCTTGGGCTCCAAAATCACTGCAGATGGTGACTGCAGTCTTGAAATTAAGGCACTTGCTCCTTGGAAGAAAAGCAATGACAAACCCAGACAGCATATTAAAAAGCAGAGACATTACTTTGCCAACAAAGGTCCATAGAGTCAAAGCTATGGTTTTTTACAATAATCATGTATGGATGTAAGAATTGGACCATAAAGAAGGCTGAGCACCAAAGAACTGATGCTTTTGAACTGTGGTGTTGGAGAAGACTCTTGAGAGTCCCTTGGACTGCCAGGAGAACCAACCAGTCAATCCTAAAGGAAATCAGTCCTGAATATTCATTGGAAGGGCTGATGCTGAAGCTGAAGCTCGGATACTTTGGCCATTGGATGCAACGAGCTGACTCATTAGAAAAGACTCTAATACTGTAAAAAAATTGAAGGTAGGAGGAAAAGGGACAGCGATCAAGATGATTGGATAGCATCACCAACTCAATTGGCATGAGTTTTAGCAAGCTCTGGGAGATGGTGAAGTACATGGAAGCCTAACATTCTGCAGTCTATGGGGTTGGACATGACTGAGTGAGTGAACAACAATGAAGAGATTTCTTTATTGAATAGAAAGGCTCTTGGACATAAAGACAGAGGCACACACACATTCTAAATATAATTTCATTTTAAAGGGCATCAGGCTTAGAGGCACTAGAGTGAAAATTCATTCAGATGAAATACACCCTTACATCCACAGGCTACAAAAGTTTAAGGTTGATTTTTGGCGGTCTACTTAGGAAACATAAAATGGGCCATTGATTTTGTTGACTTTTTTTTTTTTTTTTTTTTAGGAACAAATATAAGTAACTAAGATTTTCTAGTTCTAACAGCCATGGCAAATATTTCAATAGAAAATGACCTTTCTATTAAAGTAGAATAAAATAATAGTCTTTTTGTATCCCTAGAGCAATAAACTTTATTCACATCCTCTTGGCCTAAACTCCTTCTGAAAATTACTTCATTGTTCAATGGCAACATTTTGCTTTTTAACTGTGATGATTATTAAGGCTTTATTATTCAAATATGAAATACACTTAAAAAATACAAGAGCTTTATGATCAGCTCATAATTTCTCATTGTTTCATATAAATTCCATTTTATTATGTAAAAATCATTACTTTTATATGTAGGTTTCTTGGGATTTTAAACACTGGAGTCCATCTTTAGAAAATAGTACTCCCCTTTAGTTTATTGCCCATTCCTATTCAGAGAAAAAGTAAAACTAGAGGTTAGAAGCAACACAAAATAAAAAGATTAACTTTTGTTTTTGCTTTTTTTTGTGGGTCATTGTCTATTACACTGTATTCAAGTAGCTAAAATTCTTATTAAATGGTAATACCTAGGAATTTTGAGGAAGTTTGAGAACAGTTTAATGAGTATTCAAAGTATTTACGAAAGTCTTACTGTCATTTATATTGTCTTTATAACAATTTGTTTATAAATTCTAGGAAAATGTGAACACACCTAACAAATATATGTGTGTGTGTGTGTGTGTGTATATATATATATGTATGTATATAATTTAAAAATTATGATGGCCTTAACCTTATACACTAAGAATAATATGATTCCTAAAGAAAAAGATATGTATAATTTGTTGATGATTGCTGTATTATTCTTCTACAAATCAAAATATCACAGACTGGGTGACTTGAACAATAGACATTTATATATCTATTTTCTCACAGTTCTGGAGACTAGAAGTTCAAGATCAAGATCAGAGTTGTTTTCTGTTGAGACCTCTCTTCTGACCTGTAGACTGCCACCTTCTCACCATGTTGGCATACAAACTTTTCTCTGTGCATTCACTGAGAAGAGGAAGAAGAGGGACAGAGGCAGGTATACTATATCTGCTTCACTAGATTTGCCCCAACCTTATGATCTTTTAAAATCTTAATTATATAAGATTAAAAGGTCTTATTATACATAAAGTTCTTATCTCCAAAATACAGTCATAAGGGCTAGGGCTGCAAAACAGGACTTTGAGGGGGGCACACAGTTCACTTCACAACAGTGGTGTTGTTTTTGTTTGTACACTCACTTAATCATCACATCTATTAAGGATCTGCTATGAGCCAGGCACTGATTAAATGGAACTTATAATATAGCCATTACATTATAACGGCTGGATGAAGCACAGGCTGGAAACAAGATTGCTGGGGAAAATATCAATAATCTCAGATACACAGATGACACTACCCTTAGGGCAGAAAGCAAAGAAGAACTAAAGAGCTTCTTGATGAAAGTGAAAGAGGAGAGTGAAAAAATTAGTTTAAAACTCAACATTCAAAAATCTAAGATCATGGCATCTAGTCCCGTCACTTCATAGCAAATAGATGGGAGAAGCAATGGAAACAGTGAGAGGCTTTATTTATTTATTTATTCATTTATTTTTTTTTTCAGCTCCAAAAATCACTGCAGATGATGACTGCAGCCATGAAATTAAAACACTCTTGCTCCTTGGAAGAAAAGCTATGACCAACCTAGACAGATATTAAAAAGTAGAGACATTACTTTGCTGACAAAGGTCCATCTGTTTAAAGCTATGATTTTTCCAGTAGTCATGTATCAATGTAAGAGTTGGACTATAAAGGAAGCAGAGCACTGAAGAATTGATGCTTTTGAACTGTGGTGTTGGAGAAGCCTCTTGAGAGTCCTTTGGATTGCAAGGAGATCCAACCAGTCCATCCTAAAGGAAATCAGTCCTGAATATTGGAAGGACTGATGCTGAAGCTGAAACGCCAATCCTTTGGCCACCCGATGCAAATAACTGACTCATTAGAAAAGACCTTGGTGCTGGGAAAGATTAAACTCAGGTGGAGAAGGTGACAACAGAGAATGAGATGGTTGGATAGCATCATTGACTCACAGACATGAGTTTGAGCAAGCTGCGGGAGTTGGTGATGGACAGGGAGGCCTGACGTGCTGCATTCTATGGGATTGCAAAGAGTCAGACACAACTGAGCAACTGAAATGAACTGATAATGTAACTAAGAAGACATTTATTAACTGTGATGAGTGTTAAAGGGGGCAAAAGTTATAAAATGAAAATGTAAATAAGGAGACCTAACTTAAAGTAAGTTAATGCTAGTGATAATCCCTGCTGTTATAAATTATCATTGTAGAGAAAATAAAAAAATTTTTGCACATAAATGTGACATATTTCATGTTTTTTTCTATTTGTGTATTTTTTGTGTTTGTCTCTTTGGTTATAATAACCACAATAATTCAATGGTGAACTATGCAAATATGCATAAGCTCTTTAGTTTATATGAGAATTTACATTGGCTTAAATGCTCAAAGCACTTTAAACCACATTACACTATTTGATCTGTGCAAATATTAGGAGGTAGCTGACATAGGTCATGTTCAAAAGAAGTAAGTTCAGTTGAATAAAATTTCAGCATAAGATAGTTAAGTGACTTCTGAAAATAAGTGGTAGCATGATAATTTAAATTTCAAGTGATTGATTTTTTAAAATTCAGTTTTATTGGTTACATCACGTTGACTTTCTTAGCCTAATTTATTCTTTTTTGGAAATTGACAGGAGAATTTATTTTGTTGTTTAAAAATACATTGTCTCATACTTTCTGTAATATTTTTGCACAATTTCTTATTTTGATTAAATTTTTATGGAAATCACATATGTAAATAAATAAATGTATAGATAAGTTCAGATTTATTTAACACTAATATTTTTGTGGTTTTTCAGCTGCACCATGTGGCTTACAGGATCTTAGTTCCCTGATCAGAGATCGAACTCAGGTCCCTTGCAATGGAGGTGCAGAATCCTAACCCCTGGACTGTCAGAGAAGTTCCTAATACTAATTTCTTAAAAGGTATATATCTTCATCACAAACTGATTTGTTATATCAAGAAGAACTGATCAAAGTCCATTCTCATTAGGTGTGTAAAATACTCAAAATGACTTAATAGGCACTGCTTTTGTTTCAGAGGGAATCATACCACTAGTGAGAATTCACATAATTTTAAAAGATATTTCAATGAACTGTGATAAACATTATGATAAAGTGTATGGGCATATATACAGAATTATTTCATGTGCTTTGAGAAGGTTTAGGAGTGTCATATCTTAGAACATTAACTCCATTCTGTTCAGTCCCTCAGTTGTGTCTGACTCTGAGAATCCATGAATTGCAGCAAGTCAGGCTTCCCTGTCCATCATCAACTCCCAGAACTTGCTCAAACTTATGTCCACTGAGTCAGTGATGTCATCCAACCATCTCATTCTCTGTCGTCCCTTTCTCTTTCTGCCTTCAATCTTTCCCAGTGATGGGTATTCTCTAAGGAGTCAGTTCTTCACATCATGTGACCAAAGTATTTGTTCTTCAGCATCAGTCCTTCCAATGAATATTCAGGATTGATTTTCTTTAGGGTCGATTGCCTAAATCTCCTTGCACTTCTTCTCCAGCACCACAGTGTAAAGCATTAATTCTTCAGCACTCAGCTTTCTTTATGGTCCAGCTCTTACATTCATACATGACTACTGGAAAAACCATAGATTTGACTAGACGGACCTTCGTTGGTAAGTAATGTCTCTGTTTCTTAATATACTGTCTAGTTTTGTCATTGCTTTTCTTCCAAGGAGCAAGCATCTTTTAATTATATGGCTGCAGTCACCATATACAGTGATTTTGGACCGAAGAAAATAAAGTCTCTCACTGTTTCCATTGCTTCTCCCATCTATTTGCCATGAAGTGATGGCACCAGATGCCATGATCTTTGTTTTTTGAATGTGAAGTTTTAAGCCAGCTTTTTCACTCTCCTCTTTCATTTTCATCAAGAGGCTCTTTAGTTCTTCTTTGCTAACCTGAATATCTGAGGTTATTGATATTTCTCCCAGAGATCTTGATTCCAGATTGTGCTTCTTTCAGCCCAGCATTTCTCATGATGTACTCTGCATATAAGTTAAGTAAGCAGGGTGAAAATATACAGCCTTGGCATACTTCTTTCCCAGTTTGGAACCAGTCTGTTGTTCCATGTCCAATTCTAACTGTTGCTTCCTGACCTGCATACAGATTTCTCAAGAGGCAGATCAAGTGGTCTGGTATTCCCATCTCTTTCAGAATTTTCCACAGTTTACTGTGATCCACACAGTCAAAGGCTTTGGCATAGTCAATAAAGCAGAAATAGATGTTCTTCTGGAACTCTCTTTCTTTTTCAATGATCCAATGGATGTTGGCAATTTGATCTCTGGTTCCTCTGCCTTTTTTAAAATCAGCTTGAACATCTGGAATTTCATGGTTCACATACTGTTGAAGCCTAGCTTGGAGAATTTTAAGCATTACTTTACTAGCATGTGCTGCTTCTGCTAAGTTGTTTCAGTCATGTCTGACTCTGTGTGACCCCATAGACAGCCTCCTACCAGGTTCCTCTGTCTCTGGGATTCTCCAGGCAAGAACACTGAAGTGGGTTGCCATTTCCTTCTCCAATGCATGAAAGTGAAAAGTGAAAGTGAAGTCGCTCAGTCATGTCCGACTCTTAGCGACCTCATGGACTGCAGCCTACCAGGCTCCTCTGTCCATGGGATTTTCCAGGCAAGAGTACTGGAGTGGGGTGCCATTGCCTTCTCTGACTACCATGTGAGATGAGTGCAATTGTTGAGTAATTTGAACATTCTTTGGCATTGCATTTCTTTGGGATGTTCTTACACTGTTGCAAATGTTCTAGGTCCCACAAGAGATTCCCTGTCTTGGCGATCTGGCAATGAGACTGAGGACCCCTAGGGAATTTGACTTTGAACATCAGTGGGATTTGAATACAGAACTTCCACAGACTGGGGAAACAGACTTTTGGAGGGCACAAACAAAACATTGTGCACACCAGGACCCAGGAGAAAGGAGCAGTGACCCCAAAAGATACTGCACCAGACTTGCTTGTGAGTGTTCAGGAGTCTCTGGTGGAGGTATGGGTTGACAGTGGCCTGCCACAGAGTCAGAGGCACTGAATACAAGAGTTCTGGGAACCATGGGGTGTCCTGGCATAAGTCCTTTTGAAGGAGATCACCATTACCACCATTACCCCTACCATACTGCTACCATAGTTAGGCCTCAGGCCAAACTACAGGGAGAAAACATAGCTCCACCCATCAACAGAAAATTGGATTAAGGATTTACTGAGCTTGGCCACACCCATCAGAGAAAGACCCAGATTCCCCTGCAACCAGTGTCTCTCATCAGGAAGCTTCCACAAGTCTTTCATCCTTATCCATCAGAAGGCAGACAGAATGGAAACCACAATCACAGAACATTTACAAGGACTACTAAAATTTATCTAGGTAAAAAGGAAGTTAAATACGGAATATTGTTTTCAAAGACCCAAGAATAAGGGAAAGCATAAATACTAAAGCAGCTTCAGTAAGTGCTATATGGTTTACATATAGAAGAAAAAGTGAGAATGATGAGAGATGGAACAAAGGAGGTGATAATTGTTAACTTCTCTTAAGCTTTGTGTGCTAAAAGTTTTAATAGTTACCTTCTCTTGAACTTTGTGTGCCAAAACTTTCTTCTAGTCTTGCATATGGGTTATCTCAGGCATTCTCTGAAAAATCATACAGATTTTTCTGTAAATATTATATGTTAAACCATGTATTATAGTTGGTAAGACATGATATGGCAGCCTAACAACTATTAGCTGTGCAACTCTAGGGAAGTTATTAACCTCTCTGTGCCTTAGTTTCTTCATCTGTAAAATGGGAAAATGGAAGTCCATCTATTTGATAGTTACATTATAAGGAGTATGTGAACTATCAAATAAAAAGCACTTAGACAGCACCTGGCATATGATAAGCACAAGTTTTAGTTATTAATAGCATTATTTTCCACACTTTATATTTGCTGAAACTATTGTGGTGGTCCTTTCAACATATAAGCCAGAATATACTAGGACTCTGATCAAAAGCTTGGGTTGGAGTCCCAGCTCACATATGGAATGAGATTCAAGGCTCTCAAAACTGACCTCAACTTTTACCATCCTCTCTTTCTTTCTCCACTAAAGCTTCATTGGCCACTCAACTGTTAGTCAAACATTCTACTTCAGAATATTAAACCCTCATTGTGCCCTCTAATCAAAAAATTCTTCCCCATTTCCCAGCTAATGAAAATTAACTTAGATATCATTTTATTTTCAAATGAACAAATGTTTAAATGCCCAATATCCAAACTTTGATGAGACTTTGCCAAGTTACCTGAATGATTGTGGTCCTGTAAGTATAAAATAAATGAAAGGCGAAATAAATGAGTATGTTCTGGGTAACATATTATTAAAAATTAAAAAGGGTAGGAGCTCTATTGTACAAAATAATCAGAAAAAAATTTTATTTAACCAAAAGTTAGTGAACTTGAAGTCAAATTGGCTTGGGCAAACCAAACATCTTGTTCTTATAACTAAAAAGACACAATGTGAAACAAATGGATCCAAAGATTTAGATATTATCATCAGGTTGGTCTGTTTATCTAATAATTTGATTCATTTTATGTCAACCTTATTATCTCATACTGCAGATATACTTTCTCTATATTATAGGAAAGAAAAACATGGCTACAAATATTTGCAAGATTTTACAATACCAGGAACTTATCACTAATCTGTATATACCAAAGGACTTCTCTATCCCTAGATTATATAACATGTAAAGCATATATATACAAACATACATGTATATACATATACACACATTCCAATTTTATAAATCATATTAGAATGTATAAATACTTATGTTCATAAAATAAAGAAAAATTTCTCTATATATTATAATATATTTAATAGTTATATAATATTGTGGAATATATATATTCCAATCAGCCAAGGTGTAGTCACAGTATTGATTAACCAGATCTTATTCAAAAGCCTTCCCCTGAAGAAGGCAAAGGACATGTGGTGGCCATATTCTTCAATTTCAGTCAGTTCAGTTCAGTCGCTAAGTCGTGCCCGACTCTTTGGGACCCCATGAATCACAGCACACCAGGCCTCCCTGTCCATCACCAACTCCCGGAGTTCACTCAAACTCACGTCCATCGAGTCAGTGATGCCATCCAGCCATCTCATCCTCTGTCATCCCCTTCTCCTCCTGGCCCCAATCCCTCCCAGCATCAGAGTCTTTTCCAATGAGTCAGCTCTTCGCATTAGGTGGCCAAAGTACTGGAGTTTCAGCTTTAGCATCAGTCCTTCCAAAGAACATCCAGGGCTGATCTCCTTCAGAATGGACTGGTTGGATCTCCTTGCAGTTCAAGGGACTCTCAAGAGTCTTCTCCAACACCACAGTTCAAAAGCATCAATTCTTCGACACTCAGCTTTCTTCCCAGTCCAACTCTCACATCCATACATGATCACTGGAAAACCATAGCCTTGACTAGACAGACCTTTGTTGGCAAAGTAATGTCTCTGCTTTTCAACATGCTATCTAGGTTGGTCATAACTTTCCTTCCAGGGAGTAAGCGTCTTTTAATTTTATGGCTGCAGTCACCATCTGCAGTGATTTTGGAGCCCCCCAAAATAAAGTTTGACACTGTTTCTACTGTTTCCCCATCTATTTCCCATGAAGTGATGGACCAGATGCCATGATCTTCATTTTCTGAATGTTGAGCTTTAAGCCAACTTTTTCACTCTCCACTTTCACTTTCATCAAGAGGCTTTTGAGTTCCACTTCACTTTCTGCCATAAGGGTGGTGTCATCTGCATATCTGAGGTTATTGATATTTCTTCTCCTGGCAATCTTGATTCCAGCTTGTGCTTCTTTCAGCCTAGCGTTTCTCATGATGTACTCTGTGTATAAGTTAAATAAGCAGGGTGACAATATACAGCCTTGACGTACTCCTTTTCCTATTTGCAACCAGTCTGTTGTTCCATGTCCAGTTCTAACTGTTGCTTCCTAACCTGCATACAGATTTCTCAAGAGGCAGATCAAGTGGTCTGGTATTCCCATCTCTTTCAGAATTTCCCACAGTTTACTGTGATCCACACAGTCAAAGGCTTTGGCATAGTCAATAAAGCAGAAATAGATGTTTTTCTGGAACTCTCTTGCTTTTTCTATGATCCAGGAGATGTTGGCAATTTGATCTCTGGTTCCTCTGCCTTTCCTAAAACCAGCTTGAACATCTGGAAGTTCACGGTTCACATACTGCTGGAGCAGCCGTGAAGAGATACCCCATGTCCAAGGTAAGAGAAACCCAAGTAAAACGGTAGGTGTTGCAAGAGGGCATCAGAGGGCAGACACGCCGAAACCATAATCACAGAAAACTAGTCAGTCTAACCACACTAGGACCACAGCCTTGTCTAACTCAGTGAAACTAAGCCATCCCCTGTTGGGCCACCCAAGATGGGCGGGTCATGGTGGAGAGGTCTGACAGAATGTGGTCCACTGGTGAAGGGAATGGCAAACCACTTCAGTATTCTTGCCTTGAGAACCCCATGAACAGTATGAAAAGGCAAAATGATAGGATACTAAGAGGAACTCCCCAGGTCAGTAGGTGCACAATATGCTACTGGAGATCAGTGGAGAAATAACTCCAGAAAGAATGAAGGGATGGAGCCAAAGCGAAAACAATACCCAGCTGTGGATGTGACTGGTGATAAAAGCAAGGACCGATGCGTCAATTTACATCCAAAAAATTTAGAATGGTTTCATAAAAGGGTTGTGTGAGGTTAGATTGTTCTTTATAGAGGGAAGAATGGACAGTGGATGTGAAAAATGGCATGTACATTATAATTCAACTGTAATTTATAAGATCTATTTCAGTTTTAAAATTATATGAGCATAAAGTCTTGTATTCTTGAATGTTCTCATTGGTTTAGTGGCAGTACAGAACCTACTTCAGTACATTTATGAAATATTTGATCTTTAAATTTTCTTGAATCTGAATTCCTTGGAAATTTCCAATAACAGATGCAATGTCATATTTTAGGTTCACAGCTCTTTGGTAGGAAAGGCAGATATCAATCATTCCTATTTATATTGTTAACTTAATATCAAAAAGTCTATAAATATTTCAAACATTTTTGCCTCTTTCGAGCAAAAATTGGAAACTTTAAACACATAGCAATTTGTACTTTACTTAACTTGTACTGTTGTTCTTAAGCTAGAATGCTTAAATTTTAATGCTTAAGCTAAATACTTAAGCGACTTAGCAGCAGCAGCAGCAAATTGATTTATCAGTGAAATTTAGATATCACCGCTGCTGCTAAGTCGCGTTAGTCCTGTCCGGCTCTGTGCGACCCCATAGATGGCAGCCGACCAGGCTCCTCCGTACCTGGAATTCTCCAGGTAAGAACGCTGGAGTGGGTTGCCGTTTCCTTCTCCAATGCATGAAAGGAAAAGTGAAAGTGAACTCCTTCAGTCCTGTTGAACTCTTAGCGACCCCATGGACTGCAGCCTACCAGGCTCCTCCATCAATGGGATTTTCTAGGCAAGAGTGCTGGGAGTGGGTTGCCATTGCCTTCTTCATTAGATATCACTAGTAGAATGGATATTCAGCTTGTCTCTGGGAAAGTTTCCCACTACTGTTTATTGTTTGTTTAAATAGGTCTGTGAATGGCAGTTATGCTATAGCCATTGATTTGAGGTTTTGCTTCTGAAATATTAATGTTTTTTGGTGTTTCATAATAAAAGAACCTCATGCAATTAAATTTATTATTGAGTGTGACTTTTACATTCTTGACTAGAACCTCACCTGGCATACAGTATATAGTCAATAATATTTTAATGAATAAATAGTGAGATGTCAAACTCACATCTGCAATGTGATACAAGGTAACCTGCCAAATTGCCAATTGCATAAATTATTTTTATCTAAAGCATAATTCAGGAACCACTTCAATGCTGAAACAAATATTTACCTAACATCATTTTCAAATATATAGAATGTCAAAGAACAAAATACTTTTTAAAAAATTACTGAAAAAGCCAACAAAATTGAAAGCAGAAAGGAATAGAAAGTTGAATAATTCAGGCCATAGAGTTTGCTCATTAATCAGAGCAAAGTTAAGCTAAGTGCAGAGTGGATATGAAAGGGCAGAAAGGAAATATAATTAAACTATATGAATAACAATGGTTTGAAATAAAAACCAAGTATAGTACTGGAAGTCTGAGCCAGAGCAATTACACAAGAAATAGAAATAAAAGTCATCCAAATATAAAAGTCAAAATTATCTGTTTGCAGATGACAATATTTAATACTCATAGAAAATCCTAAAGACTCTGAAACACTGTTAAAGCTAAAAAATGCAATTAAGTTGCAGAATCAAAATCAACATAGAAAAATCTGCTGCATTTTCATATACTCCCTTCCAAATTTAAAAGAACAATCTCTCTTGCAATAGCATTAAAAAGAATAAAATACTTAGGAGTAAATTTAACCAAAGAGGTGAAAAGTCTATACATTGTAAACTATACAACATTGATGAAAAAGAGAAGACATAAATCAATGGAAGGATATTCTGTATTTATACAATGGATTGTAAAATATAATTAATTAATTTAATTTATTAAATAAATTAATTAATTAATTAATAATATAATTAATATTGTTAATTCTTGTTGTTGTAATATTGTTAATGACCCAAAATCATCTATCAAAATTCCAAAGTCACATTTCATAGAAATAGAAAAAACTCCTAAAATTCATGTGGAATAATTAAAAACAACAACAACACTGAGTTATCAAAGTAATTTTGTGAAAGAATAAGAAAACTGGACACATCACACATCAGTATTCACATACAAGTAATGTGTCCTGCTATCTATCCATTGTCTTCCTTTTTCATACTAACTGTTGAGATATTAAGGTACATTTCTCTTATTTCCATTAATCTACTCAGGACCAATGAATAAAAGAAAGAATAAAAATACAAACATCCCTAATTGGGGGAATAGATTAACATATACTGGAACATTAGACCACTTCCAAGGGTATGTTCTTTTAAGATATGCATTGTTAGAAAGCTGCTTATTTAGCGGTCTTATTTCTATAAAAACATTTTAGCAAGGCATGGAAAGTCAGATGTACTCAGTATTTTTTTTTTAAGATGCCTACATCTGCAATTTAAGTAAAGATGGGAGTGAAATAACTCTAATATTGAGTCATAAAATTCTTTGGAGAAAAAAATGATGTTGAAATAATGAGTAATATAATTAGGCTAGTTTGCTTACATTAATGAAATATAAAATGCTAATAATACTGAAAAAGGATGATCAATCTTTAGTCAGAAAATATTCAATACAGCTAACACAGTAGTTTTTATTAAGTTAAAAAGAGCATTACATAGTGACAAAGGGATCAATTATCTAAGAAACATAATATACATATATATGCACCTTACAAATGTATATATATGCACCTAACAATGGAGAGTCAAAATACATGAAGCAAAACTAATAAAGCTTAATGGAGAAATAAATCCACTATTATAAGTGAAGACTCTCAGGACCCCTCTGTCATAAATTATCTAGAAAGCAGAAAATCAATAAAGATATAGTTGACATGAATAGCATTCTACTTGATCTAATTGGCATTTATGAAATACTTCATCCAACAAGAGAATGCACAATCTTCTCAAGCTTATATGGAATATTTAGCAATATATACCACATTTTGGGGCCGAAACACACTTTAATAAATTTAAAATAATAGAAGTAAAACTACCTATGTTCTCAGACTATATGGGTATTAAACTGAAATCAAAACCAGGAAGAGATGTAGAAAATCTCAATTTTTGCAGAGAAGACACTTGTAAATAGCATATGAACCAAAGCAAAAGTCTCCAGAGAAATTTAAAAATATTTTGAGCTAAATATATTTAGAAATATAGTTCATAAAAAGTAGATGCAGTGAAAGCAACACTTAGAGGGAGGTTGATAAAGCATACCTTAGAATATAGAAGGGAATATTAACTAAGTGCCCTCCACTTCCATCCTAGGAACCTAGAGAAAGAAGAAACATTTAAGCCAAAAGACAGCTGAAGAAAAGAAATAATTTTGGCAGAAATCAGTAAGGATTGAGAAAACAATGGTGTCTATTTTTTTAATTTAAATTTATTTTAATTAGAGGCTAATTACTTTACAGTGGTGACTATTAATGAAGCCCAAAATTGGTTGATTCAGTAAATTTTACTTAAGAAATATTAATATTTAATAAAATAATATTAAAATGATTGATCTCTGCAAGGCTAACCAATAAATGAAGAGAGAAAACACATATTACAAATATTTTCTCTTTCTGAAATGAAAGAGGGACATCACTACTCATGATCACATGAACATTAAAAGGGAAAGATAATAAAGAAATGCTATGAAAGCTGTATGCCCACAAATTTAATCACTTAGATGAAATGGATTAATAACTTGAAAGACACAAACTACCAAGACTCACAGAGGAGTAATAGATAATCTCAATGGCTATATCTGTTGGAACATTCTATCAATAATTAACAAAATTCCAAAAACATAATGCAGTCTAATGGTTTTAATGGTCATATTTCCAAATATTTAAGAAAAAAAGGAGGATAATTGTATTGAATCTCTTCTAGAAAACAGAAGCAGAGAGAACATTTTCTAAATCATTCAATAACTTCAGAAATATCTTAACACATTATAAGAGAGGAAAGCTACAGACACACACACACATACATATATATATATTAATACCATCAATGAAATACTCCCCAAAATAATAGCAAATTGAATCCAATATTACAGAAGAGAAAAACTACAAACCTATATATATCTTATTATCATCAATGATATATACCCCTCATAATAATATCAAACTGAATTCAATATATAAAACAACTACACATGACAACCAAGGTCAGTTAATTAGGGTTGGGGTTCAACATTTGAAAGTCAATGTATGTCACATCAACATGATAAATTTAAAAATATATATTATCTCAAATGATGCAGAAAATTATTTTTAAAAATCCAGCATCTCTATGGGAAAAGCTCTCAACAAAGTAGGAATACAGGGAAGTTTCTTCAACTTTATAAAGAACATTTACAAAATCAAACAACTGTCTTCATCCTGAATGGTTAGTGTATGATCTAAAATTTATCAGAGACCTGTATTTGTCCAAAGGTGCCTCTTCTGAATCTTGTTGAAGATGAAACACTTTTAAAAAATCAGAGTACAACAATAAATGTCTGTAGATAACACAAAACTTCAGTTCAGTTCAGTCCTTCAGTTGTGTCAGTCTCTTTACGACCCCATGAACCACAACATGCCAGGTCTCCCTGTCCATCACACAAAACTTAAGTATGGCTAAACACCTAATGACAATGTAATTGACAAACAAACTTGATTAGAGTAACCAGAATTATGATTGATTATGCTGCTGCTGCTAGGTCGCTTCAGTCGTGTCCGACTCTGTGCGACCCCAGAGATGGCAGCCCACCAGGCTCCGCCGTCCCTGGGATTCTCCAGGCAAGAACACTGGAGTGGGTTGCCATTTCCTTCTCCAATGCATGAAAGTGAAAAGTGAAAGTGAAGTCGCTCAGTCGTGTCCGACTCTTCGCGACCCCATGGACTGCAGCCTAGCAGGCTCCTCCGTCCATGGGGTTTTCCAGGCGAGAGTACTGGAGTGGGGTGCCATTACCTTCTCCATGATTGATTATAATAACACTCAAAAACCTTAATCTCTGGCAAAAACCAATAAACAAATAATTATGAACTGCTTATCATATTAGCATTTTTGATTGGAATTGTTATGCTGTAGTCTTCCTCTCCTAAGAAGACAATGGTAGGTAAATTTAGACTCATCTAACAATCAATGTTTCAATATTTTATCTTATTTGAAGAAACCTAGATAATTAATGAATTCTCTTATTTCACTTAGCTTTAAATTACCAAAATCTGGAGAGATCATTTTAGACTTTCCCCAAACATAATTATTCCCATAGAATTTACCTAAAATGTCTTCTCACTTACATTTACTTCATTTCATCATATCAAGTTATTTTCCCTGCTGGCAAATTTCCAAAAGATATAAGAACATCTTATTCGACCTCTAGTAAATTGCACTCATGTCACATGCTAGTAAAGTAATGCTCAAAATTCTCCAAGCCAGGCTTCAGCAATACATGAACCATGAAATTCCAGATGTTCAAGCTGGTTTTAGGAAAGACAGAGGAACCAGAGATCAAATTGACAACATCTGCTGGATCATCTAAAAAGCAAGAGAGTTCCAGACAAACATCTATTTCTGCTTTATTGACTATGCCAAAGCTTTTGACTGTATGGATCACAATAAACTGTGGAAAATTCTTCAAGAGATGGAAACACCAGACCACCTGACCTGCCTCTTGAGAAACCTATATGCAGGTCAGGAAGCAACAGTTAGAACTGGACATGGAACAACAGACTGGTTCCAAATAGGAAAAGAGTACGTCAAGGCTGTATATTGTCTCCCTGCTTATTTAACTTATACGCAGAGTACATCATGAGAAACGCTGGGCTGGAAGAAGCACAAGCTGGAATCAAGATTGTAGGGAGAAATATTAGTAAGCCCAGATATGCAGATGACACCACCCTAATGGCAGAAAGTGAAGAGGAACTCAAAAGCCTCTTGATGAAAGTGAAAGTGGAGAGTGAAAAAATTGGCTTAAAGCTCAACATTCAGAAAACGAAGATCATGGCATCCGGTCCCATCACTTCATGAGAAATAGATGGGGAAACAGTAGAAACAGTGTCAGACTTTATTTTTGGGGGGCTCCAAAATCACTGCAGATGATGACTGCAGCCATGAAAAAGACGCTTACTCCTTGGAAGAAAACTTATGACCAACCTAGATAGCATATTCAAAAGCAGAGACATTACTTTGCCAACAAAGGTTCGTCTAGTCAAGGCTATGGTTTTCCAGTGGTCATGTATGGATGTGAGAGTTGTGCTGTGAAGAAAGCTGAGTGCTGAAGAATTGATGCTTTTGAACTGTGGTGTGGGAGAAGACTCTTGAGAGTCCCTTGGACTGCAAGGAGATCCAACCAGTCCATTCTAAAGGAGATCAGTCCTGGGTATTCTTTGGAAGGACTGATGCTAAAGCTGAAGCTCCAGTACTTTGGCCACCTCATGCGAAGAGTTGGCTCATTGGAAAAGACTCTGATGCTGGGAGAGATTCGGGGCAGGAGGAGAAGGGGACTACAGAAGATGAGATGGCTGGATGGCATCACCAACTCGATGGACATGAGTTTGTGTGAACTCCGGGAGTTGGTGATGGACAGGGAGGCCTGGAGTGCTGTGATTCATGGGGTCACAAAGAGTCGGACACGACTGAGCAACCGAACTGAACTGAACTGAAATCTAGGTACAGCAGAAGTCTTATAATATTGATGACTCTAAAAACATATCTATATCAATCAAACCAAGGAGCTTAAGTAGCTGCAATACCAGATATCAATTCAGTACTAAATATTTCCCAAATCACATGAAGCTGAAATTCATTCTTTTATAATTGTGAGAATTTATATAAGTGTATATTTTATTTCAAGCCAACTAAACAGAGTTTATCCATAAACCAATCTTGGCAATGCCATTTGGAAGCTGAGACACCTTATAAATTAACACATAGACATACATATATCTATATAGACACAGAGATCTCACAATCTCACAGTTTTCCTACTTAGAGTTTAAGAAGTTTTCTCCTTCACACTCAGGGTTAGGGGCCCGGGTAGATTATTTACATCTCAAAAACAAGAAAAGAAATACCAATTCCTTCTAGAAAGCTAACTTCTTCTAAGGGTATTTGCAAAACCAGTTTTAGAATGTCAAGACATTCCCATTTTGGCAATTTTCAATGCTTCTTCTTCTTTTTTATTTTCCAAATAGCAAATTCAGCTTAAATAAATAACAACAATAGACAATAATACATACCATTCACTCACATTTGCATGCCTCAGTTACAGAGGAACAAGAATCACCATTCAAGTTCACCTTTGCCTCAGCTGTTGACTCAAGACTCTGTGTCCTCTCTTCAGTACAAAAAGCAACAACCAGTCCATAGCTGTGGCCACTGACTTATCAGTCTAACTTCTATCTCCCCATTGTTACAGTTGCCAATATCTCTGCAACAGCCTTGGGGGTGTCTCAGGGTTCTCTGTACTCTCTTGAAGACCTCCATTCATCAAGCACAGCTACCAGAGGTCTGAGATATGAGTGGAGATTTTGCCACAACTATTGAGATTTCCCCCACAGCTTTTGAGATTACCCCCGCAAATTTCAGGCTCCACATTAATGAATGGCCACCCCAGGATTACAGCCATGTTGTAACTTACAGGCCCTAAATGTTAGTGGATGGCTCCCCACAACTTCTTATTCCCATCCTTATTTCCAGGCATTTTGGCCGTCATGGGAGTGTTCTCAGTCTCCTTGCTGCTCCCACAATGGTTTGGTTGCACAATGAAATCCCACAAACCCTGTATTGCCTTACCAAAGCAAGTATCTGGAGTTAGTGATAGACATCAACAGTTTAATATTTAGGGGAAGCCTACCTGTCTGAAGCAAGGTTCTGCAGCAACACTGCACTCTGTGTGGCAGACAGCAAGCAGGACATGGCATCAGCCTTCACTCCCAGGGAAGAGTGGGAGATTAGCAGTTATTGGGGAATTGAAGTCATGTTGGCATTGTTAGGCAGATAGAATAGGAAAAAGGAGTCCAAAATGGCAGTGGCTAAAAGATGAAGAAGGGGAAAGCCCACGAAAATAGAACAAAGGAAGGTCGGAGGACCAGAGTGAGGACCTCAGGTGGAGTAAACACTCTCCTGGCTAGCCCAATTTACATAGGGCAGGCTCAGGGAGAGGAGAAAAAAAAAAAAAAAAACATATAAAAAGAGGAGCAAAAATTGAACTGGGGCTCCTCTTCATTTTGCTTATTTCTGTTTGGCCACCCTCATGCCTCGAGGATGTATTTTTCTTTGCTTGCCAAATAAAACTGAGCTGTAACACAGAGCTGTAACACTGGTTCGTCTGTCGTTTCAAATTTTTGCTGCAGTGAGACAGAACCGAGGAAATGACACGCTCCCCTGACATCTATGGTGCCATGACTCAGATTTAACCTGGCTAAAAAAACCTCAACTCAGCCCCCGTGAGGTGGAAGACAAGCACAAAAGAAACCCAAATCGACAAAAGCTCCAATGGTGGAAACTGAACATGAAGAAAACCCAGCACAGGGGCAGTGACAAGAAGCCCAGAGTACTAGAAACTGGGACAGCAAAAACAAACCCAGCAGAAAGCTCACATGGCTCAGTCTCAGATTCCAGAAGATCTCCAGTTAAGGCAGGAGGTCCTCACTCCTGTGGCTGGAAGGACATATGGCTAACAAAATCGTAATTCCTTTACAGTTTTTTATTTCTTATTTCCTCAAACCTCCCATGAACAGGCAAAGGGCTGTGGGTACTCCAGGATGTCCCAAAGGCTCTACTGTCTGCTGTGCCTTAGTAACTGTTGCCCAAACGTGTGGGAGTTCTTCTGTCCTGAATCTTTGTGCCAAGGATCAGGCCATTGAAAACTGTGAGCACAGGTCAGGTTTTTAGCAGATTTTCTGGCAGGTTATGAAGTGGATTCCTTGGCACGTTTTTTCCCACTGTTTTTCTTCCCATCCTTAAGCTCCTCTCTCCATCTGTGCCACTGCTTACAAAATATTGGGCAGGTCATCATCTTTCCATTTCTAAAAGTTGTGCTTGAAACTGTTTACTTAAGATTGGGATTCAAACCCACGTGGCAGGGACTCTGTGCTATGTTTTCTCATTCAGTCATATCCAACTGGGACTTGAGTCTGCCAAAACACACGGTGCCTGGCTTCAGGACCTATTGAAGCTCAGGTTCTTGATGTCTCATTGAAAAAGTTCAGTGAGAGATACAGTGATAGGTAAGAGGTAGATTTATTCGGATTTAGAGAAGCACACTCCACAGGGTGTGGAGCCTCACAGAGGGAGAGTGGGGAACCCATGGAATGTGGTGTGTTTAGTTTTTTATGAGCTGGGTGATTTCATATGCTAACGAGTGGGAGGATCATTCCAACAGTTGGGGAACCACCTATTCCTCAATCTTTCAACAGTGCCTTGAAACTGTGAGGAGATACCCCACGTTCAAGGGCAAAGGAAAAGCACTAGCAAGATGATAGCAGGGGCAAAATCTTAAGAATCCAACCCCATACCCACCAGAGATGCTCAGAGGGCTGACACATACCTTGTCCACACCAGGACCCAGAGACTGCAGAGACTGAGACAGAACTGTGTTTGAGTGTCTCCTGAGGAGGTATGGGTCAGCAGTGGACTGCTGCAGGGGCAGGGGCTCTGGGTGCAGGAGACCTGAGTATGGCATAAGCCCTCTTGGAGGAGGTCACCATTAATACCACCATAGAGCCATCAGAACTTACACAGGGCTGGGGACATAGACTCTTGGAGGGCACAAACAAAACTGTGTGTGCACCAGGACCCAGGAGAAAGGAGCAGTGACCCCACAAGAGACTGACCCAGACTTGCCCGTGAGTTTCTAGGAGTCTCTGGTGGAGGCGTGGGTCAGCGGTGGCCTGCTCCAGGGTTGGGGGCATTGAGTGTAGCATTGTGTGCATGGGACCCTTTGAAGGAGGTCACCATTATCTTTATTACCTCCACCATAGTTTGGCCCCAGGTGAATAACAGGGAGGGAACACAGCCCCGCCCATCGACAGAAAATTGGATTGAAGATTTACTGAGCGTGGCCCCTCCCATGAGAACAAGACCCAGTTTCCCCCTTAGTCAGTCTCTCCCATCAAGAAGCTTCATAAGCCTCTTATCCTTCTCCATCAGAAGGCAGACAGACTGAAAACCACTTTCACAGAAAAATAACCAATCTGACCACATGGACCACAGCCTTGTCTACCTCAATGAAACTGTGAGCCATGTTGTGCAGGGCCACCAAACACAGACGGGTCATGGAGGAGAGTTCTGACAAAACAAACTGGAGAAGGGAATGGCAAACCACTTCAGTATTCTTGCCTTGAGAACCTCATGAACAGTATGAAAAGGCAAAATGATAGGACACTGAAAGATGAACTCCTCAGGTCAATAGGCACCCAATATGTTACTGGAGATCAGTGGAGAAAGAATTCCAAATAGAATGAAGAGATGGAGCCAAAGCAAAAACAGCACCCAGTTGTGGATTTGACTGCTGATGGAAATAAAGTCTGATGCTATAAAGAGCAATAATGCATCCAGGAATCTGGAATGTTAGGTCCATGAATCAAGGCAAATTGGAAGTGGTCAAACAGGAGATGGGAAGAGGGAACATTAACATGTTAGGAATCAGCAAACTAAAATGGACTGGACAGGGAGAATTTAACTCAGATGACCATTATATCTACTATTGTGGGCAAAAATCCTTCATAAGAAGTGGAAAAGCCCTCATAATTCACAAAAGAATCTGAAATGCAGTACTTGGATTGAATCTCAAAAACTACAGAATGACCTCTGTTTGTTTCCAAGGCAAATCATTCAATATTACAGTAATCCAAGTCTATGCCCCAACAAGTAATGCTGAAGAAGCTGAATTTGAATGGTTCTATGAAGACCTACAAGACCTTCTAGAACTAACATCCAGAAAAGATGTCCTTTTCATTATAGGGGACTGGAATGAAAAAGTAGTAAGTCAAGAAACATCTAGAGTAACAGGCAAATTTGGTCTTGGAGTACAAAATGAAGCAGGGCAAAGGCTAACAGAATTTAGCCAAGAGAACACACAGGTCATGGAAAAGAACCCTCTTCCAACTACACAAGAGACGACTCTACACATAGACATCACCAGATGGTTAATATTGAAATCAAATTGATTATATTCTTTGCAGCCAAAGACGGAGAAGCACTATACAGTCAGCCAAAACAAGACAGGGAGCTGTCTGTGGCTCAGATAATGAACTCCTTATTGCAAATTCAGACTTAAATTGAATAAAGTAGGGAAACCCACTAGATCATCAAGGTATGACCTCAATCAAATCCCTTAAGATTATACAGTGAAAGTGAGAAATAGATTGAAGGTATTAGATCTGATAGACAGACTGCCTGAAGAACTATGGACAGACGTATGTGACGTTGTACAGGAGGCAGTGATAAAGACCATCCCCAAGAAAAAGAAATGCAAAAATGCAAAATGGTTTTCTGATGGGTCCTTACAAATAGCTGTGAAAAGAAGAGAAGCAAAACGCAAAGGAGAAAAGGAAACATATACCCTTTTGAAGGCAGAGTTCCAAAGAACAGCAAGGAAAGACAAGAAAGCCTTCCTCAGTGGTCAATGAAAAGAAATAGAGGAAAACAGCAGAATGGGAAAGATGAGAGATCTCTTTAAGAAATTTAGGGATACTAAGGGAATATTTCATGCAAAGATGGGCAGAATAAAGAACAGAAATGGTATGGACCGAACTGAAGCAGATGATATTAAGAAGAGGTGGTAAGAAAACACAGAAGAACTGTATAAAAAAGATATTAATGACCCAGATAATCATGATGGTGTGATCACTCACCTAGAGCCAGACATCCTGGAATGCAAAGTCAAGTGGGCCTTAGGAAGAATCACTACAAACAAAGCGAGTGAAGGTTATGGAATTCCAGTTGAGCTATTTCAAATCCTAAAAGATGATGCTATGAAAGTGCTGCACTCGATATATCAGCAAATTTGGAAAACTCAGAAGTGGCCACAGGACTGGAAAAGGTCAGTTTTCATTCCAATCCCAAAGAAATGCAATACCATTGAATGTTCAAACTACTGCAAAATTGCACTCATCTCACACGCTAGCAAAGTGATGCTCAAAATTCTCCAAGCCAGGCTTCAACAGTACATGATCCATGAATGTCCAGATGTTCAAGCCAGATTTAGCAAAGGCAGAGGAACCAGGACTCAAATTGCCAACATCTGTTGGATCATCGAAAAATCAAGAATTTCAAAAAACCTATACTTGTGCTCTATTGACTAGGCCAAAGCCTTTGACTGTGTGACTCACAACAAACTGTGAAAAATTCTTCAAGAGGTGGGAATACCAGACCACCTTACCTGCCTCTTGAGAAATCTGTTTGCAGGTCAGGAAGCAACAGTTTGAACTGGACATGGAACAACAGACTGGTTCCAAATTAGGAAAGGAGTATAACAAGGCTGTATATTGTCATCCTGTTTATTTAACTTACATGCAGAGTACATCATGAGAAACGCTGGGCTAGATGAAGCACATGCTGGAATCAAGATTTCTGGGAGAAATATCAATAACCTCAAATATGAGATGACACCACCCTTATGGCAGAAAGTGAAGAGGAACTAAAGAGCCTCTTGATGAAAGTAAAAGAGGAGGGTGAAAAAGTTGGCTTAAATCTCAACATTCAGAAAACGAAGATCATGGCATCTGGTTCCATCACTTCATGGGAAATAGATGAGTAAACAGTGTCAGACTTTATTTTTCTGGGCTCCAAAATCACTGCAGATGGTGACTGCAGCCATGAAATTAAAAGACGCTTACTCCTTGGAAGGAAAGTTATGACCAACCTAGACAGCATATTAAAAAGTAGAGACATTGCTTGACTGGTAAAAGTCCGTCTAGTCAAAACTTTGGTTTTTCCAGTGGTCATGTATGGATGTGAGAGTTGGACTATAGAGAAAGCTGAGCACCAAAGAATTGATGCTTTTGAACTGTGATGTTGGAGAAGACTCTTGACAATCTCTTGGACTGCAAGAAGTTCCAACCAGTCCATCCTAAAGGAGATCAGTCCTGAGTGTTCATTGGAAGGACTGATGTTGAAGCTGAAACTCCAATACTTTGGCTACCTGTTGTGAAGACCTGACTCATTGGAAAAGACCCTGATGTTGGAAAAGATTGAAGACGGGAAGAGAAGGGGACAATAGAGGATGAGATGGTTGGATGATATCACCGACTCAACAGGCATGAGTTTGAGTAAACTCCGGGTGTTGGTGAGGGACAGGGAGGCCTGGCGTGCTGCAGTCCATGGGGTCTCAAAGAGTTGGACATGACTGGGCAATTGAACTGAACTGAACTGAGGTCAGGGGTGGGCCTGATAGTTCCTACTCTCTAATTACAAGATTTGGTCAAATTCATGTCCTTTGAGTTAGTGATGCCACCCTATCATCTCATCCTCTGTTGCTCTCCCCCCACCCCCCTACTTTTGAGCAAATTCCAGAAGATGGCCGAGAACAGGAAAGCCTGGCATGCTGCAGTTCACATGGTCACAAAGAGTCAGTCACAACTTAGGGCCTAAACTATTACAAGTTTGACTCCACTGGCAACTAGCACCCAGGCTCAGGTGTTTTCCAAAACTTGCCTCATTAACATCACAAAAAACATTTAATGACCTCACAACACTTAGGAAGTTCTAATAGATTTGAAGTCTCTGAGTTCAGACACCATGGATGAAGACTAAATATATATAAGAAATATAATTTAGTCATCAGAATATGGTGGTGGTGGTTTAGTCTCTAAGTCGTGTCCGTCGTGTCCAACTCTTATGATCCCACAGACTGTAGCCTGCCAGGCTCCTCTGTCCATGGGATTCTCTAGGCAAGAATACTGGAGTCGGTTGCCATTTCCTTCTCCAGAGAATCTTACCAACCCAGGAATTGAACCTGGGTCTCCTGCATTGCAGCAGATTCTTTACCAACTGAACTATGAGGGAAGCCCTAATATATGCATATGCATATATATAAAATGAATCAAAATATCACATATTAAAGTCTCACCCCAGTCTGTCTACCATCACTATGAGTGACGGGGTTTCTATGAGAAGAGTGGCACTGGTATGTATCTCTGCTCCCTTCACTTCCACAACCTGAAGAACTGTATCTTCCTTCTTCTAAAGTGCTCAAACTACTTCCTCCACTTCTTTCACTTTTTCTCAAGTTCCTAGATTGTTTTGTATTGTGCTGCTAAGATACCTTGGTCCTGGGCCTCTCTCTGAAGACTGAAGTTGTTCCATTGGTTAAGCAGGTAAATATGTATACCAATAAATTTGTGAAGAGGACAGGTGGTCTAGAACAGAGAAGAGGGTATGAGGAGAAAGAACAGTGAGTTTTTTGGGAGACAGTCTCATTTATATTAACCAAATTTATCTTCTCATTTATATTAATGCTAAAGAAGAAGAAGGACAAGTCTTGTTATCTCCAATTTATGTATCTGGAAACTGGGGATTTAATAATGCCAAATCTTATACGGTTGTTGTGAGTTTAAATGACATAACCAAGTAAACTGCTTAGTTCCTAAAAGATAGTAGGTGCCATAAGTGCTTAATATATGTTAGCTATTATTATTATTATATTTTCCATTCCAAGGAAGTATCTTAAGGCTATATAAGAGATGTGTATTTATTTGTCTAAAGGACTTTTCTGTCAATGCAGGAGTCACAAGAGACATGGGTTTGATCTCTGGGTTGAAAAGATCCCCTGGAGGAGGAAATGGCAACCTACTCCAGTATTCTTGCCTGGAGAATCCCATGGACAGAGGAGCCTTGTGGGCTACAATGAATGGGATCACAAAAAGTCAGACACAACTGAATTGGCTTAGCACACAAAAAGTAATAGAGGTGAAATCCAGAATTGAAATTAATACCTTCTGGCTCCAAACACATTATCTGTGTTGTGTTTCTTAAAAGATATTGCCTTTTCTTTAAAGGTTTTTGAAGTCACATGCCTTTAAAATCAAACTCACTAATAATTTTAATGGGCAGAATTGCCCATGAGTTGGGGGAGGGTGGCTGGCAACATGTGTATCTGATCAGGGCAATGCAGAGGAGATTGACTCTAAGAGGAATAGAATTCAGCAATCAAGGTTAATTGAGATTAAAATAGTTTGCATTTCAAAACTTAAAATATCAGAATTTTACTTTAATTAAAGCATCAGTTTAACTATAAACTATGATCTTATGTTTCTCCAAAAAAAGACAGCCTCTTTGACAAAATATAGATACCATGATTCATTAAATTCTAGTGATAGAGAATTTGGATAAAATATAGTTATCTATGTTAGAGAGACAGGAATGAGCATGATGTTAACAGAATGTAATAAAGAACAGATAAAGGCTTGTAAAGCTCTGTCTGAATTAGAACTTATTTTTAGCTCATAAACTGTGACTGCATTGTCCTATGGGGGAAAAAAAAAGTCTTTTTCTTTTTAAAAAATGATCCCAATATAGTTGTACATTGTAATGTGCCTGATGGGAAAGCACTCATTTATTAGCAAATTGGTCATCCTTTCATTTCTACAGCAAACATAAAAATGAGACAGGGGTGAGTTTTGGCAACAGCTAAATGGGAAAATGTTTGGTTAACTCTTATTATCATGCCAAATACTGAATATCAGAAAAGATGCAATTCTTAGACAAGAGATGTCAGAGTATGTGATGGGAGTAATGAATGAGTGCCTCCAATTCAGGTGAGGAATATATTAAACCAGCATTACCACAGCATATGAAGTTTTGGTGCAACATTTAAAAGTGGGCTTTGGAAAAAAGATCCCTTTTATGATATTAGTATTATAATAATCACTATGCAAATACTGCTAAAAGTGTGAATTATATATAAAATGTATAAAAAGATTTAAGAGCTTTTGTTCTTTTCTTTAATAAATAAGAAGTTATGTATTTGGAAAAAATCACCTACATTTCTGTGCTTAATGCATTCTTATGTAGAATTTATTAAATGTACATGTATCAATATACTAAAGTTCAAAATTAATTTTTATAAATATGAACTTTCATTAAACACAGCTCATCTTAAGTCATTTACAATGCAATTTAATATATGACTGATTATTTTGAATAAGTTTATAAAAATATTTGTCATGATACCTTCTTTGCTTTGCTGTGATACTATAAAAGCAACAAGGAAAAGATAACCACCTCAGAACAGTCAGCTTTAAAGAACATGAGTTATGAAATCCATGAATTTTGATCAAGATCTGGGACCTTATAGCTTCCCTTAGTAGATTTAGTTTTATTTATTTATTTTTTTAATATTTGTAATTTGACTGAGACTTTAATTTTTCAAAGTTATACTTGCTAAGTCAGAGACTTTTTAATCCCTCATGACTTCCACATAATTTTTATTACACAGAAACTCTTTATCTCCTTCTAAAATTATAAATTCTTTTAGACCAGATGGGTCATATTATACCCCTCTCAGTGTTTGTCCTAATGATCCTTTGTTAGCATTACTAAATGTTGTTGTTTAGTCGCTAAATAGTGTCCGACTCTTTTGCGACTCCATTGACTACAGCCTGCCAAGCGCCTTTATCCATGAAATTTGAAAGGCAAGAATACTGGAGTAGGTTGCCATTTCTCTCTCCAGGGAATCTTCCTGACCCAGGGATCAAATCCACAAATCCTGCATTGGCAGACAGATTCTTTACCACTGAGCCACCAGGGAAGCCCTAAATACTAAAATTATTAAAATACTAAACATTGCTTATGCCTAATTTCAATTTTATTATAGTTTGAGGAGCCATAAAAAGAATCATCTGCCAGATGATAAGAGTTTTATTCCTTGTGGTCAGGTCTTTATTTGGGGTGCTGCCAAGTCGCTTCAGTTGTGTCCGACTCTGTGCGACCCCATGGACTGCAGCCTACCAGGCTTCTCTGTCCACGGGATTCTCCAGGCAAGAACACTGGAGTGGGTTGCCATTTCCTTCTCCAATGCATGAAAGTGGAAAGTGAAAGTGAAGTCACTCAGTCGTGTCTGACTCTTAGCGACCCCATGGATTGCAGCCCACCAGGCTCCTCCATGCATGGGATTTTCCAGGCAACAGTACTGGAGTGGGGTGCCATTGCCTTCTCCCTTATTTGGGGTATTTGGATAAATTATTGCTTAAAGTGTAGCCTTAAATGCTCCTTCTATCTCTGGATTCATAACAATGTTAATTAGCTACTTGACTATCAAGTAGGTTATAAAGTTTGATTATGGTCCTTTCTATTCTTCATAGTGATTTCTATTTTTTGTTTGTTTCATGAGGATAGTTGACTAATTCAGCATTCCCTGTGTTTACTTTTTCTGCTTCAAAAAATTAATTTATTTGGGTGAAGAGTAATATTAAAATTTGTAAAAACATGTTAGTGTATGTTAAGATTGATAATGAGCAATGTGCAACTGTGTTTCAAAAAAATAAACTGAGGTAGAAATTTGAGTTCAGAGATTCACTTGGGTATGATCTCAATATCAACACACATGAGGAGGAGTTAGAAATAGGATTGGACAAAGAGAGAAGTTGGACTATGAAGTAATCACAACAAAGTCCTCAGCCAAATCCCATGGGAGGGTCTTGAGGCTTTGATGGTTCAGTGTTGTCCCAAAATTGCTCCCCACATCTGCAAGCCATTGAAGGCAAACTGACCCAAGATTAGATATAAGCATAGACAAAACAAATTTCTACAACAAAGGTTAATTAAAAGAAAAGGACTTCACTGAGAGGTACAAGCAACTGATATTCCCAGAGGGTGGGAGAGTGTATGCTTCAGGCTTGAAAGCTAATTTATGTTTAATAATGTAATATGAGACACATATATTCAATAATTGTGGAGTGAAAGGATGTAATCTTCTGTCTTATTTTGTACGGCAACAATTTAAATTTCTTTTTTAAATAATAAAGATGATAGGGGTTTCGATAAAGATGTTGACTTAAATCCATCTTACTGAGATCTATCAACTTTCAACCGGAGCAATTTAGCCACTAAATCAAAGATGAATGGTCATCTTGGAGAACTTTGGAGATTAGAAATTTGGGCCATACCTTCCTCCTTCTTGAAAATGTAGCTACAGATATCAATTGTTTTGATGGAGAGGGATTGAGAAGATAAGATAACCTGAGGATATAGAGGATTCTCATGTCTTCAGGGGTCCTTGGAGCTAGGATCTCTGGTGGCACTGCTGCCCAGAAATCATCCTAAACTAGATGAACAGTGTGATTTAACTAGTCGAGAGTTCTCCATGCAGAGACAGTCGAACTGCTCTGTTTTGCTTGCTGTTTATCACTGTAACAGACTGAAAAATAATTGTTTTAAAACTAGATAATGTTGACAGGCAAGGAGTTAAAATCAGTAATATAGCAAGAATACAATGCAGTGATAAAACAACTTAATGGAAAATCACATTAGAGATATAAAAAGAATATTTGTAGGAGTAAAGTGAAGTTGCTCAGTCGTGTCTGATTCTTTCCAACCCCGTGGACACCAGGCTCCTCCGTCTGTGGGATTTTCTAGGCAAGAGTACTGGAGTGGGTTGCCATATCCTTCTCCAGGGAATCTTCCTGACCCAAGGATCGAACCCAGGTCTCCCACATTGTAGACAGATGCTTTACCATCTGAGCTACCAGGGAAAAATAAGTTTTACAAACAAACAAAATACTAGATACCAAGGAATCCATTTCCTTCACTGGAATTCAGGGAAAATGAAAAATAAAGCACTAACAATATGCTATATGTTCCCATATCAGATTACGAAAAAAGATCAAAAACCTCTAACAAGGAGGAGTACAGTGAACATGTAGTTAGCATTTCTGCCTATGATATCATTCAAATTCTCTCATTAAAGTGCTTAAAATGTTAGTTTATAAACCTCATTATTTTATAAATGCACTAATATTCAAAACTTTATGTATATATCCTTGATAACTTGACAAAATAACTAACATATTTCAGTTGCCTTGTAAAACAGATTGTTAAGGTTATTGAATTTATTCTACATTGTGATATATTACATCATTGGTAAGCATATTGATATGTCCTTACTTGACCAAAGATGCTTAATTTCCTATCAATTGAAATATCCAATGACTGAAAACTAGGGATAAAGTGTTCTGTAAAGTGTTATTTTTATTGTTACTAAAATGTATATCAAGATATTTCATAAGATCAATCTAAAAATATTCATTTATAGTAATACCTATGATTACATTTTAGAAAATATTTGTCAGTAAGTATCATGGGTCAGTTATAAAATTTTCTCATACATCCAGCCACTTATTAGAAGAATTTTGTTCAGATATTTTGAGAAAGTTCTATTTTTATTTTTTATTAAGACTACCAATGCTGTCAAGGTTGTTCATTTTCCAAAAATGGATACATTTTAGCAGTAGCTAGCAGTTGGTGATATAAGTCAAGAACACTGAGGGTTTGTTTTTTTTTTTTTTCATCAGATTCGGAATATCTAATTTCCCCTCCATCTGATAATAATTTTGCATGTAAAAAATAACACAAAACTATGTCAATTTGAAATAGCCACCCACACACCTTATGGAATTAAAATATTTTGTGGGATTGAAATCATGAGTATGTTCTGTAAGCATGATCTCAAAAGCATATTTTTCTAAAAAACATTATAATAATGACAGTTGTTTGAACCAAATGATCTGATATTTTAATGTCAGGAACCTACTCAATAATCTCTGGATCTTGGTTTATAGTGTTAACTAGAGCATTTGGATTTCAAGGACATAAAGTCTCATGGTAGTAAAATATAGTAACACAAAATTTTAGGATGAAGAGGGAACAGAAAGTCCAATAAAAGCTATCAATTTTTTAGCATTGCATGAAGGATTTTTTATTTTTTAGTGCATATTTTTGTTGTAGATGGAAAGGTTATGTTCTCTACCAATTTAAACAGTACTTTGCTAACATATGGACACAGTCTAAGCTATAGGGTAAACATTTTCAGGATGCCTCTGGGAGCTAGCTTTAATAAAGAACAGATTTGGCACCATACAAGTGGGATATAAAGCATGATTCACAATTTCACATAACTCATTGACGGTTAAAACATGCTAAAAATAAATTCAGAAATTCCTTTCCCTCTTGCATTCATTAAATGAGTAAAATTGTTTACCGCACATACATGAGCCACTCGGTGCAATTTACATGATAATTTTTCTATTCAAAAGCCCTTGAGCACTAACTGATACTTTTATATGTAGTTTAAAAGTAGAGGCAAGGGAGTAGTATTTTTATAAACATGTTTCATATTTTTCTAATTAGGATAATTTTCATTCACAAAATAATACTATAAGAGAAGGAAAAAAGCAAGAATTTCATTAACTGAAAACAAGTGTATAAAACTAACAGCAAAATGTTATAAACCATTTAAACTTATAAATCAATCTTGTTCTTGTTGTTGTTGTTGTTGTTGTTCAGTCACCAGTTACATCTGACTCTGCGATCCCATGGACTGCAGCAAGCCAGGCTTCTCTGACCCTCACCATCTCCCAAAGTTTGCCCAAGTTCATGTCCATTGCATCATTGATGGCTTCCAGCTATCTCATCTTCTGGTGCTTTCTTCTCCTTCTGCCCTCAAACTTTCCCAGCATCAAGGACTTTTCAAATGAGTCAACTCTTTGCATCAGACATCCAAAATACTGGAGTTTCAACTTCAATATCAGTTCTTCCAATGAGTATTCAAGGATGATTTCCCTTAAGATTGACAGGTTTGATCTTGCTTCCAAGGGACTCTCAGGAGTCTTCTCTGGCACTATAGTTTGAAGGCATCAATTCTTCAATGCTCTGCCTTCTTTATGGTCTAGCTCTCACAACCCTATGTGACCACTGGTAAGGCCATAGCCTTGACTATACGGACTTTTGTTGGCAGAGTAACGTCTCTGCTTTTCAGCATGCTATCTCAGTTTGTCATAGCTTCTTCTAGTACTCTTATTAAAATTCAATTCTCCAGATTAATACTTTAACAACTAAAGAAGATCTACAATTGTTAAAAAATATTGATTAAAATCTTCAGGCATTTGGAAATTTGTGATTTAAATCATTGTTTGGGGGAACTTAACATCCCTTTTTGTCTTATAAAAATTAAATGGGTTAAAACAGAAATCTGTTTTTTATTTTAACATTTTTAAATTCCACATTGTATTCCTCAATGACTATTGCTTCATCTATTTAAAACTATTAAGCAGTAAGTTGTCCTTTAAAGACAATTATTGAACTATTTATCATAGAACAAATTTTTAGGCTTCCAGGTGGCTGGGTGGTAAAGAATCTGCCTGCCAATGCAAGAGATGCAAGTTCAACCCCTGGGTCAGGAAGATCCCCTGGAGTAGGAAATGGAAACCCACTTCAATATTCTTGCTTGGAAAATTCCATGGACAGAGGAGTCTGGCAGGCTACAGTCCATATAGTTGCAAAGAGTCAGACAGGACTGAGCAACTCTGCACGCATGCACTTGCCAACAAATGAGGGAATAAAAAAGAAATTTAGAATGTATTGTCACTTCTGTGCCTTTCAAAATTTTAAATATACTGCTATTCTCTGTTAGTCCCTGAGGGATATTGCACTGTTTATTGGTATATTATTTGGCAAAGAGGAGAAACTTAATTTTCTTCCACTTTGCTGTTCTTACCGTGATAGCTTTCTCTCCAAGTGTCAAGGTAAATATTCAATTTCTTATGATAACTATTTTAACTATACATTTGGAAATTGAGGAAATATCTTGCTCCCATGACTCTCTAAGTCATGCTGAAACCCAAACCTAGTTAAAAGCCAAGAACAGTAAGGTGTATGAAGGTGAAATACAAGAAAAGAAAGATTAGTTTTTCCTTTTGAGTAACTGTCTTTGGAGAGTGGGATGAACCATCATCTTATCATTTCACAGAAGAGGATTTGTTTTCACGGAAATGAGAAAGGACTATATCTTTTGCAAGTACGCATCCTCTGAACCTTATACTTTCCTGATAAATACACTAAATTGTCCATAATGGACATAAAACTACAAATTTAACTGTTATGGTGCTGAGTATCTTTGAATAGAGAAAAATTAGACAGATTCTTAGATAAGGATACTTTCTGTCACTCACACATGAGTTTCTTCAAGAAACACATGATATTGTTCATTCTTTTTATTTTCAGTGCTTACCACAGAATAATGCATAGGATATTAGATATGTATGAAAAGAACAAATTAATGTTATGGCTCAAATGTTTTTGTCAGATGCCATTTTATTTTTGTTTTAATAAATATAACTTTCAAGTGAAGACAGTTTTCAATTTCTAAACAAATATTTTTAAATGGACATTTAAACACAAAGAGATGAAAAAAGTTGGGGAGAAAGTCATAATTAAAACCTTGAGGATTTTAATTAAAAACCCAATTATTATCTGAGGAACACTATAAATTTCTGCCTGGAAAATACATCCTAATTATCTATACACATTTGAGTTATTTTTAAAATATAGATTAAACATAATAGCTTTCAATTTTACATTTATTATATCCAGAATTTGGGCTTCTCTAGTGGCTCAGATGGTAAAGAATCTACAGGAGACCTGGGTTCAATCCCTGGGTTGGGGAGATCCCTGGAGAAGGGAATGGCAACCCACTCCAGTATTCTTGCCTTGAAAATTCCATGGACAGAGGAGCCTGGTGGGCTGTAGTTCACAGGGTCACAACGAGTTGGACACAACTCAGTGACTAACACACACATAACCAGAAATTACAATATGCATAATTAATTTAAAATTTTGCACCAGCAATCATTTAATGAAATTAATATATTTTAGTAAAGTCTATTAGGTGATTTGCATATTCCCTCCTAGATATATTAAATGTAAGTGATGGAGTTTCCTTTGTTCCTATCTAAAATTCTCCCCTTGAGGTGTAGCTTGAAAAGAATATGTGTGAAACTATTGGCAAACTACATTTGTCAGCAGGATGAAAATTACTAGATAAGAAATAATTGATCCTAAAAAGTATTTTCTTCTCTTTGGCTCACACATGGTAATTTGAAGCCCATAGCAGAATTGTTTTGAACAGAATGCCTCTGTACTTTGGCTTATGGCAAAGACAATCTCTGACAATGTGATTCACCATACAGATTCTCCATACATTATTTGATTTATTCCTCAAATGCAGAATGGTACAAACAAAAAAGAGTAAATTTACTCCATGAGCATCATAACTCTTCAGTTCAGTTCAGTCGCCCAGTCATGTCTGACTCTTTGCGACCCCATGAATTGCAGCACGCCAGGCCTCCCTGTCCATCACAAACTCCTGGAGTTCACTCAGACTCATGTCCATCAAGTCAGTGATGCCATCCAGCCATCTCATCCTCTGTCGTCCCCTTCTCCTCTTGCCCCCAATCCCTCCCAGCATCAGAGTCTTTTCCAATGAGTCAACTCTTCGCATGAGGTGGCCGAAGTACTGGAGTTTCAGCTTTAGCATCATTCCTTCCAAAGAAATCCCAGGGCTGATCTTCTTCAGAATGGACTGGTTGGATCTCCTTGCAGTCCAAGGGACTCTCAAGAGTCTTCTCCAACACCACAGTTCAAAAGCATCGATTCTTCAGCACTCAGCTTTCTTCACAGTCCAACTCTCACATCTATACATGACCACTGGAAAAACCATAGCCTTGACTAGACGGACCTTTGTTGGCAAAGTAGAGACATTTAAAACAAAGAAAATATCTTTGTTGTTTTAAAATGTTTATCTTAGAGGTCATGATAAAAAGTTTATTCAAGAATTCCACTGACCATTAACTACAAAATTTAAATTAAACAGAGGTACTTCCCTGGTGTTCCAGTGGTTAAGACTTTGCCTTCCAAGACAAGGGAGCTAAGATTCCACATACTCCATGGCCAAAAAAAACAAAACATAAAACAGAGGTGATAGTGTAACAAATTCAATAAGGACTTTAGGAATGGTCTACATAAAAAGCCTAAAATAAATGAATTAATTCAATTGATATTTACTAAGTGTCTGCAATTTATGCTTTTTGTTTTTATAGTATATCAGGGTTCAGAAGAAACCCAGGAGGGGCTATGTATTAAGCAATTTACTGCATAGAATTGGCTTAAACAATTGTGGAACTGGCTTTGTAAGTTCAAAATCCAGAGACCAGGTTGTCAGGAATGGCTGGCTAATACACCCAGTCATAAACTGAAGTTGCTGTCCATGGGCAGAATTTACTCTTCATTAGGGAAACCTCAACTCTTAGGGCTTTTCTGCTGGAAGAATCAGGCCCACCAGATAACCTAAATTAATCTCCCTTACTTAGCATCAACTAAGTATGGACTCTAATCACATTGACAAAATACCTTCATATCAACACCTAGATTTGCTTTTGGATAATTGAGAACTATAGACTAGTCAAGTTGAAATATCCAAAGACTATCGCATATATATGGAATTTAGAAAGATGGTAATGACAACCCTGTATGCGAGACAGCAAAAGAGACACAGATGTATAGAACAGTCTTTTGGACTCTGTGGGAGAGGGAGAGCGGGGGATGATTTGGGAGAATGGCATTAAAACATGTATAATATCATATAAGAAACAAATTGCCAGTCCAGGTTCGATGCAGGATATAGGAAGCTTGGTGCTGGTGCGCTGGGATGACCCAGAGGGATGGTATGGGGAGGGATGTGGGAGGAGGGTTCAGGATTGGGAGCACGTGTACACCCATGGTGGATGCATGTTGATGTATGGCAAAACCAATACAATATTGTAAAGTAAAAAAATTAATAACAATAAAAAAAAAGACTATCACAGGTTTAACACTCCTTTGAAATCAATGTAATGACTACAATAAAAACTCTGTCAGTTCAGTTCACTTACTCAGTCACATCTGACTCTTTGTGACCCCATGGACTGCAGCACGCCAGGCCCCCTTGTCCATCACCAACTCCTGGAGTTTACTCAAACTTATGTCCATTAAGTCAGTGATGCCATCCAACCACCTCATCCTCTGTTGTCCCCTTCTCCTCCTGCCCTCAATCTTTCCCAGCATCAGGGTCTTTTCAAATGAATCACCTCTTCACATCAGGTGGCCAAAGTATTGGAGTTTCAGCTTCAACATCAGTCCTTCCAATGAACACCCAGGACTGATCTCCTTTAGAATGGACTGGTTGGATCTCCTTGCAGTCCAAGGGACTCTCAAGAGTCTTCAACATCACAGCTTCAAAAGCATCAATTCTTCTGTATTCAGGGGAAAAAAAAAAAGCAACTCTGTATTAAGGGGAAATATTTTTCAGTTTTTTTACTGCAATTTTAATTTTAGGGAATAATTCCAGAGTTGTATTATTTTTTGCAGTTCTAATCCATCGTATGTTGAGATTCAGATTAGTGGCAGTCATACTTACTTCATATGTTATTGCTAGATATCTCCCAAAAACAATTAAATGAAAATAATGATGCTTTATATAAACTAACTAACTTTCTACTAAACACTGGCCTAATTTGTTAAAGATTCTTCTAGCATCATATGGATTATAGCCTTTAAGAATGTCCCTAGTTTCAGTAAAATGCAGAAGAAACAGAATTTAGCAATCGTTTATCAGTATCCTTGAAACTCACATGTAAAATTCAAGGGTTAAATGTTTTTTATTATGAAACACACCAGTACTTATGACTTCTAAACAAACATAAAAGAGCTTCAATCTTTATTTACCAAAGGTTTATACTAGAGAAAAATTTCTTCTTCTAGACCTTCATTTAAGAGAAGCTTATCCACTCCTAGGACTGCCAGACCAAGTAATTTGTGAAAGACAACATACAACTTCTGTTAAATATATCTAAAGTAATAAAGAAAAGTGATCATTTTGCAGGAGAAATGTATATTGTGTACTAAAAGTACTGTAAATTTTTAGTATCATGTTTAAAGTATTCCAGAATGGTTAAAGAGACTCTTCTTTAGATCTAAAATTTGCTTTATTATACTTTTTAAAGGTTAACATATAGATTAAGTAAAAAAATAAAAAGAAAATTAAATAAACTATAAACACATATAGGTTTATAAAAGCCAAACAATTTCTAATTTATTTTAAGGCTTAGATATGAGGATATTCATAGGATGTGCCTTTCCTATATTTTATCAGTAATAAGAAACAAGAAATGAGTAATACAAATAAGTCACTATCTCTTTTTATTAAGTAGAAAAAGTTTCAAAGTTGGGTTTTTTTGAAAAGCACCAAAATACTGGGAAAGAGTGTCTTGTTCTGGTCATTAAGCTACTTAAGTTTATTCCTTACTAGATAAAATTCAAGAAAGTTTTACTACATTTATAGAAAGCAAAAAAGCTTAAGACCTCTACTAAGCAATTTCAAACAGATGGGAATGCATTTTCATAATAAGGCAGATGAAGAGGATCTCAACTGGGGTGTCATTGGATATAGTATCTTATGCCTCTGATGTATTGTATTGGGGAAAAAAAATAAAAAATTTTTTAAAATACTGTTTTACCCATTTAAGATTCTGTTATGAATTGAACCACTGAAGAAAATATTTGATCAAAAAGCTTTCAAGAGAAATAACTGACAAAGGGTAATGAAGCATATTTTTACTTTTTAAAAGCATGATTTTAAAATAATTATATATATCCCACTTTTACTTCTAGAGTAAAACCAATAATGCAGATTTTTGGAAAGGGAGAGAGAAAGTAGTTAGAAACATTTAGGAAACTTCATCTGAAGAATAATCACCTCTCAAAAACTTCTATTTTAATATTGTAAATGAAGAATCTGCAAAATTTTCATCAAAGTATCCTTAGTAACAAATGAGAGTAAAGTACACATGGAAGATCTGGGGAGCACAGCTCAAAGCACACAGTTTCCCCAGGCTCATGTCTTATTATCAATGCTTACACTAATTTTTGTATTCATTTGGTATATAATATTTACCATGTTTTACTAAGGAGATTATGCCAAACCTTCAAGAAAAATATGCCACTTTCATCCGGTAGTTTTTCATACCCCTGGAGGGATTCATGGCCTAATTAGGAAAGTAAAAAGCCAACCAAACAAAAAAACATTTGTGAGGTTTTATTTTTTTTTGCAGGTAAAATTTTTATGTATAATTATATGCTTTTGATAGACTTCAGAAATCCTCATTGTTCCAGAATGGCTATTATCTAAAAATGAAGTAAAAAAAATTCTTAAAAGTCAACAAAAAGAAGTAGTGTAAGACCTGTTCCTATTCCTCCAAATAGTGCTGTCATGCCCCAACTCATTCTCCCCCACACAATGCACGTACTTTAGCCATTCAAGTAAAAAGGCATTGAATCTTTAAAAATAACAGATTTATTGCTTCATTTCCAAGATGTAAACAGTGTGGATTTGATACATCCATCTCTACAACAAGGTTAACCTAAGAAAACAAAAAAAGGAAAAAAAAAAAAAGCAAATCTGATTTTTCTTGGACCCATTAGAGAAATCATGTTTCAGTGCAAATCATCACCCTGAAAACTGGAGAAAGAGATTCATTCAGAGAGTCATAACTGAGATCTGCTTACTTGGAGAAAAAAACCACTGGAGCTATAAACTGACAGGAACATATAAATGCTGCTGCTGCATCACTTCAGTCGTGTCCAACTCTGTGCAGCCCCATAGACAGCAGCCCACCAGGCTCCACCGTCCCTGGGATTCTCCAGGCAAGAACACTGGAGTGGATTGCCATTTCCTTCTCCAATGCATGAAGGTGAAAAGTGAAAGTGAAGTCGCTCAGTCGTGTTTGACTCTTTGCGACCCCATGGACTACAGCCCACCAGGCTCCTCTATCCATGGGATTTTCCAGGCAAGAGTACTGGAGTGGGGTGCCATTGCCTTCTCCACATATAAATGCTAATTGTCACAAATCACTGAATTGTAACAGAATAGTTTCTCACTGTAGCCTAAAGAATGAGAAACTCCTGAGGGCATGTAGTTTTAGTGGGTCCTCTTACATTTGTGGGCCTGATCTCCAATAACCCCACTAGTTTCTTATGATTTAGATCTGAGAAAGAGTTCCTTGTAGAATGTGCATGGGGAGAAAAAGAGTAATAATTGTGTGATCCACCCAGACTTCTCTATACAAAAGCCCACTCTCTAAGGGAAAATAATTTATTAGAGCATTATGCCAGCCAGAGAAGAGCATGTTACTTCCTCCACCTTCCTCTACCCTTCTAATATCACATAAGACACAGGGAATAGTCAACAAGGGTTAGAGTTTTAAGAAAATAGATTGGGGAAAATGTCTAATAAGAGAGTGGGGGAGAGAGAAGCTACAGCAAGCATTAAGCACAGTCTAACTCAGCATAATAAATATAAATGCTCATTGTGGTCATTCAGTCGCTGTGTTCAATTCTTGTGACCCCGTGGACTGCAGCACACCCTCACTATCCCCTGGAGTTTTCCCAAGTTCATGTCCATTGAGTGGGTGATGCTATCTCAACCATCTTATCCTCTGCTTCTATCTTCTCCTTTTGCCTTCAATCTTTCCCAGCATCAGGGTCTTTTCAAACACATCACCTCATTCGCATCACCACTTGTTCGCATCAAGTGGCCAAAGTATCAGAGTTTTAGCTTCAGACAAGTCCTTTCTATGAGTATTCAGGGTTGATTTCCTTTAGGATTGATTGACGCTCTTGCTAAAGGCTTCTTTACCTCAAACCCGCTTACCTGACAGTTACCTATTACTGGGCATTATAATATGCCTAGATTTTAACAACAACAAAATCAAAAGGCATGCCAAAAAGGCAAGGAAAAAAAAAAACATTCTGAAGAAACAAAGGCATCATTGGAAATATATTAAATGTGAGACAGATGTTGAAATTAAATGACAGGGGATTTAAAATAACTCTAATATCACCACACCAAACTAAAATGCAAAATTAAAAAAAGAATAAATAAAATACAAAATGTCCAAGAACTATAGGATAGTGCCAGTCCAGGTTCGATACACGATACTGGATGCTTGGGGCTAGTGCACTGGGACGACCCAGAGGGATGGTATGGGGAGGGAGGAGGGAGGAGGGTTCAGGATGGGGAACATATGTATACCTGTGGCGGATTCATTTTGATATTTGGCAAAACTAATACAATTATGTAAAGTTTAAAAATAAAATAAAATTTAAAAAAACAAACAAAAAAACTTAAAAAAAAAAAAAACCCACATGTAATTGGAACACCAAAAGAGAGCAATGAGAGAACAGAACTTAAGAAATATATGAAGTAATAATTACTGAAAACTACAGAACCAGCGCGGGCAGCTGCGAGGGTGCACAAGTGCGGCCGAAAGGAGCTACCCCACGTCCGAGGTCAGGGGTGATGGACGAGAGTGCCAGGCTGTGACACCTCAGGGGCAGCTGAGAGGAGCTACCCCCTGCCCGAGGCCAGGGGCGGCAGCCTGGAGGAGCAACCCCACGTTCAAGAGCGGTGGCTGTGCAGGCGCTGGAGGGCCTAGAAGAGCTACTCCACGCTCAAGGTCAGGAGGGGCAGTGGTTAGGAGATACCCCTAGTCCAAAGTAAGGAGCAGTGGCTGTGCTTTGCTGGAGCAGCCGTGAAGAGATACCACATGTCCAAGGTAAGAGAAACCCAAGTAAGACAGTAGGTGTTGCAAGAGGGCATCAGAGGGCAGACACACTGAAACCCTACTCACAGAAAACTAGTCAATCTAATCACATGAGGACCACAGCCTTGTCTAACTCAATGAAACTAAGCCATGCCCGTGGGGCAACCCAAGACGGGTGGGTCATGGTGGAGAGGTTTGACAGAATGTGATCCACTGGAGAAGGGAATGGCAAACCACATCAGTGTTCTTGCCTTGAGAACCCCATGAACAGTATGAAAAGGCAAATGATAATGATACTGAAAGAGGAACTCCCCAGGTCAGTAGGTGCCCAATATGCTACTGGAGATCAGTGGAGAAATAACTCCAGAAAGAATGAAAGGATGGAGCCAAAGCAAAAACAATACCCAGTTGTGGATGTGACTGGTGATGAAGCAAGGTCCAATGCTGTAAAGAGCAATATTGCATAGGAACCTGGAATGTCAGGTCCATGAATCAAGGCAAATTGGAAGTGGTCAACCAGGATACGGCAAGAGTGAATGTTGACATTCTAGGAATCAGCAAACTAAAATGGACTGGAATGGGTGAATTTAACTCAGATGACCATTATATCTACTACTGTGGGCAGGAATCCCTCAGAAGAAATGGAGTAGCCATCATGGTCAACAAAACATTCTGAAATGCAGTGCTTGGATGCAATCTCAAAAATGACAAAATGATCTCTGTTCATTTCCAATGCAAACCATTCAATATCACAGTAATCCAAGTTTATGCCCCAACCAGTAACGCTGAAGAAGCTGAAGTTGAACGGTTCTATGAAGACCTACAAGACCTTGTAGAACTTACATCCAAAAAAGATGTCCTTTTCGTTATACGGGACTGGAGTGCAAAAGTGGAAGTCAAGAAACACCTGGAGTAACAGGCAAATTTGGCCTTGGAATACAGAATGAAGCAGGGCAAAGGCTAATAGAGTTTTGCCAAGAGAATGCCCTGGTCATAGCAAATGCCCTCTTCCAACAACACAAGAGAAGACTCTACACATGGACATCACCAGATGGTCAACACTGAAATCAGATTGATTATATTCTTTGGAGCCAAAGATGGAGAAGCTATATACAGTCATCAAAAATATGACCAGGAGCTGACTGTGGCTCAGATCATGAACTCCTTATTGCCAAATGCAGACTGAAATTGAAGAAATTAGGGAAAACCACTAGACCATTCAGGTATGACCTAAATCAAATCCCTTATACAGTGGACATGAGAAATAGATTTAAGGAACTAGATCTGATAGACAGAGTGACTGATGAACTATGGACTGAGGTTTGTGACATTGTACAGGAGACAGGGATCAAGACCATCCTCAAGGAAAAGAAATGCAAAAAAGCAAAATGGCTGTCTGGGGAGGCCTTACAAATAGCTATGAAAAGAAGAGAAGCTAAAAGCAAAGAACAAAAGGAAAGATATAAGCATCTGAATACAGTTTCAAAGAATAGCAAGAACAGATAAGAAAGCCTTCCTCAGTGATCAATGCAAAGAAATAGAGGAAAACAACAGAATGGGAAAGACTAGAGGTCTCTTCAAGAAAATTATAGTTACCAAGGGAACATTTCATGCAAAGATGGGCTTGATAAAGGGCAGAAATGGTATGGACCTAAGAGAAGCAGAAGATATTAAGAAGAGGTGGCAAGAATACACAGAAGAACTGTACAAAAAAGATCTTTACGACCAAGATAATCATGATGCTATGATCACTCACCTAGAGCCAGACATTCTGGAATCTGAAGTCAAGTGGGCCTTAGAAAGCATCACTATGAACAAAGCTAGTGGAGGTGATGGAATTCCAGTTGAGCTAGTTCAAATCCTGAAAGATGATGCTGTGAAAGTGCTGCACTCAATATTTCAGCAAATTTGGAAAACTCAGCAGTGGCCACAGGACTGGAAAAGGTCAGTTTCATTCCAATCGCAAAGAAAGGCAATGGCAAAGAATGCTCAAACTACTGCACAATTGCACTCACCTCACACGCTAGTAAAGTAATGCTCAAAATTCTCCAAGCCAGGCTTCAGCAATATGTGAACCGTGAACTTCCTGATGTTGAAGCTGGTTTTAGAAAAGGCAGAGGAACCAGAGATCAAATTGCCAACATCCTCTGGATCATTGAAAAAGAAAGAGAGTTCCAGAAAAACATCTATTTCTGCTTTATTGATTATGCCAGATCCTTTGACTGTGTGGATCACAATAAACTGTGGAAAATTCTGAAAGAGATGGGAACACCTTACACCTGACCTTCCTCTTGAGACACCTATATGCAGGTCAGGGAGCAACAGTTAGAACTGGACATGGAACAACAGACTGGTTCCAAATAGGAAAAGGAGTACGTCAAGGCTGTATATTATCACCCTGCTTATTTAACTTATATGCAGAGTACATCATGAGAAATGCTGGGCTGGAAGAAGCACAAGCTGGAATCAAGATTGCTGGGAGAAATATCAATAACCTCAGGTATGCAGATGACACCACCTTTATGGCAGAAAGTGAAGCGGAACTAAAAAGCCTCTTGATGAAAGTGAAAGAGGAGAGTGAAAAAGTTGGCTTAAAACTCAACATTCAAAAAACGAAGATCATGGCATCCAGTCCCATCACTTCATGGCAAATAGATGGGGAAAAAAATGAAAACAGTGAGATATTTTATTTTTGGGAGCTCCAAAATCACTGCACATGGTGACTGTAACCATGAAATTAAAAGACACTTGCCTCTTGAAAGAAAAGCTATGACCAACCTAGACAGCATATTAAAAAGCAGAGACTTTGCCAACAAAGGTCCATCTAGTCAAAACTCTGGTTTTTCCAGTATTCATGTATAGATGTGAGAATTGGACCATAAAGAAAGCTGAACACCAAAGAATTGATGCTTTTGAACTGTGGTTTTGGCGAAGACTCTTGAGAGTCCATTGGACTGCAAGGAGATCCAACCAGTCCATCCTAAAGGAAATCAGTCCTGAATATTCATTGGAAGGACTGATGTTGAAGCTGAAACTCCAGTACTTTGGCCACCTGATTGAAGAGCTGACTCATTTGAAAAGACCCTGATGCTGGGAAAGATGAAGGCAAGATATAAAGGGAACAACAGAGGTTGAGATGGTTGGATGCCATCACTGACTCAATGGACATGAGTTTGAGTAAGCTCCAGGAGTTTGTGATGGACATGGAAGCCTGGGGTCCTGCAGTCCATAGGGTCGCAAAGAGTCAGACATGACTGAGCAACTGAACTGACTGATAAAATTAATGACAGATATAAATCAGATGCCTTAATCTCAGAGAACATAGCAAAGTCAGGATAAATACCAATTTTTAAAAAAAAAAATCAGGAACAGTATAAGCAAACTCAAGCCACTGCCAAAAATTTTTTTGAAAGAAGTCAAGGTGTGGAGCTTATTTATAGTGGTACAAGGGTAAGAATTATAGAAAATTCTCATGAAAATTAGGTAAACAAAAAGAAAATTTAGTGAAAGAAGACCACTAATATAGAATTCTATACATAGTAAACTTATTCTTCAAAGTAAAAGAATAATAACTTTCTGAGACATAGAAAACATGGGACTTCATTGCCAGCATATCTTCCTATAAGGAATGGTAAAAAAGAGGTTTTCAGACAGAAAAATAAGGCATATGCCAGAAACACAGATCTATATAAAAGAAGAGTTTTACCACTGGTGTTATAATTACTGGAAAAAAATTTAGAAGGAGATACACTTTCTATAATGAAAGAAAGTCCATGGAATTCTCCAGGCCAGAATACTGGAGTGGGTAGCCTTGCCCTTGTCCAGTGGGTCTTCCCAACCCAGGGATCGAACCCAGATCTCCCTCATTGCAGGTGGATTCTTTACCAGCTGAGGCACAAGGGAAGCCCAAGAATACTGGAATGGGTAGCCTATCCCTTCTCCAGCTGATCTTCCCAACCCAGGAATTGAACTAGGGTCTCCTGCATCACAGGTGGATTCTTTACCAACACAGCTATCAGGGAAGCTTTAATCATATAAAATGTTAGTTAAAATCAGAGAAGCAAGAAAAAGAGTAAGAAAAATAAATAAGAAATAAATGGGACAGAGGAAAAACATTAACCATTATGTTACATATTATTCCAAGTATATGAAACATAACTTTAAATTTAATGACCTAAATATGGAAATTGAAAAACAAATAGTGCACACTTGGAGGGCATTACACTAAATAAAGTCAGACAAAGAAAGACAAATGCTGCATGATATCACTTATATGTGGAATCTAAAATATACATAAACTAGTGAATGTATCAAAAAAAGAAGCAGACTCATAGATATATAGAATAAACTAGAGATTACCTGTGGGGAGAGGACAGGGATGAGGTGAAATATAGGGGTAGGGGTGGAAGAGGTACAATCCATCAGATATAAAATGAGCTATAAGAATATGTTGTACAACATAGGAAATATAGCCAATATTTTATAATAACTATAAATGGAGTATAACCATTAAAAATTGATAATGACTATATTGTATACCTACCTGTAACTTATCTAATACTGTATAGCAACTATACTTCAATTTTAAAAAAGAAAAAACTGTCAGTGTGTTAAAAAAAATACACTGTATGTTGACTAGAATAAACGTATGTTGAAGTATATAGTCTGATAGGTTGAAAGTAAAGAGATAGAGTTAACATGATAAGTAAGTGTTAGTGGCCCAGTCGTGCCTGACTCTTTGCAACCCCATGAACTGCAGCCCACCAGGCTCCTGTGTCCATGAGATTTTCCAGGCAAGGATACTGGAGTGGGTTGCCATTTGCTTCTCCAGGGGATCTTCCTGACCCCAGGGATCTAAGCCGGGTCTCGTGTACTGCAGGCAGATTCTTTGCCTTGTAGGGCTACCAGAGTTAATACATGATAATGCAAATCAAAAGAAATCTTTGTAGCTGTATTAACTTTATACAAAATTTTCTTCAGAACAAGAAAATTATCAGGAATTTTAAAAGGGCACTACATAATGATAAAGGAATATATCATCCAAAAATAGAAGAAACCCTAGACACATATGCAACTAGTATCAATGTCTAAGTATTAATACATGAGCCAAACTGATATGATTAAAGCAAATTAAACAAGCCATGCTTACAGTTGGAGACTTCGAAACCCCTCTTTCTATTATTGATAGGTCAAGCTGACAGAAAATCAGTAAGGATACAGAAGTTTGGAATAGCAATATCAATCAACTTGAAAGAATTGACATTTATGGAATAATCCTAGCTATTTGTCCAGTTGATTTGAAAATGTATGTCCATATTAAAACTTGCCTGAGAATGCTTATAACAACTTTATTTATATTATTTAATTATATTATTTATATATATATATTTAATTATATTATTTATAATTGCCAAAGGCTGGAAACAACCAAAATGTCTTTCAATGGGTGCCTGGATAAGAATAGATTATTACATGCAAACAGACAATGAACTGTCAAGCCATACAAGGACCTGGATGAATCTTTTATTTTTTATGAGTGAATCTTAAATACATATTGCTAAGCAAAAGAAACTAGACTGAAAAGGCTATGTGGTCTATTGTTCAATTTACCTGACATTTCTGGAGAAAGTAAAGCTATAAGAGACCATTAAAAGATTAATGGTTTCCAGTGGTTTGGTGGGAGTAGTGTTGACTACATAAAGCACAGGGGATTTTTATTTTTTTCTAGGATGGTGGAACCATTTTGTATGATTTTATTTAATAATAATGTATCACTATTTGTTAAGTGTGACTCAAAGACCAGATAATGTAAGCCTTTAATAGTAAAAGAAGCTAGATGTGTGGTATATGGGAACTTAGAGTATTTTCACAATTTTTCTCTAAATGATGATCCATTTTAAAACTAGAAAGTTTATTTAAAAATTGTAACAGGTTTGTGGTTGCCTGTGAAAGCCATTAGTTATTTTTCTTTTTCTTTTAAAACTAGAGATCAACAAATTTGGGGTAAACAGAGGAAGCAAAATAAACATACAATTTTGAATTAGCAGTGAATTAAAAAGAGCAACATAAAGAGAAAGGATACTGAGGTTCAGCATCAAATAATCATTTGTCATTCTTCTGCTGAACTGTGTATATTGTACAGAGTATCTCATCTTTAGGTCTTGAACAAATAACACAAAATTGTCATTATAATAGGGCATAGTAATGGTATTCATAATGACAACTCTAAATGTATTAACATAGCAAATTATATTATACTCTGTTTACTAAGTCAGTGAAGTATGTAATATATTTTAAATTAATGAGTTTCTAAAATTTTAAGGGTATTGAAAATTAACAAGAATACTTAAATCTCTAATGATGGCAGGTAAATTATTTCTTAACTATATAGTAAATGATATGTCCTGAATTCCATAATAGCAATTAGATTATATATAAATGATTTTTCCATAAGCAAATCTCCTGAGGATGAAGCTGCACTATATAAAAAGGGTATTCTCATTTGACCTTTTGATACAATATATTGTTTGACTCCTAATATTAAACTGTCTTTTATTTCTGGATTAATAAATAGACATGGTCTTGCATAAATTAAATGGCTTTCTATTGGTATTTTACATGAATATTTTATCTCAGTATAAAAATATTATGTCAAAAATTTTCTCTTTTAAGAAAACACTAACTTCCAAAGGGTTTATGCAGCATTGCAGAGGAAAACTTGAGGAAAAACTTTTTCCTTCTTTGTAGAGTGATATTCACTGGAAGATATTGTATAACTTCCTTTTTTTTAATCCCCCCAATTTTGAAATGTCATTCTCCATTGTTTAATTTCAGGTTGCTTTATTAATTTAGCCTGTATCACAGGCAATCTAACAGTACATTTTAAACATAAATCAATGGTGTAAAATGAACACTTTCATACCTTCCTGATCAGCTTTGTGATTCAATATTTTCTGCCATTGCTAGTTTGGATCAATTTGCTCTTCACCGTTTTTATTTTGTGTTTTAATGAGAAGTTGGAGAGGAATATTCAAGCACTGCTAATAGGTCATTGAGTGTTAATTTTATACTGCCTGGAATATCCACATTGATCTACTATTTTCTTTGTCACTCTAAAACAGGATTTAGTAGGAAACTGGCTTACTCTTCAAAGCCCTATCTCTGGATCTTGTGTCCTTCGTTATCAGTTCCTTTCAGGACCTAAAAGCCACCTAACCTGGCATAGATCTTCTGGTGAATGCATGACTTTTCTCCACAACATTTGCATCTATTACATTTGCATGGAAAATGCTGTTTGGATTTCAGCTGTCTATCCTGTCCTAGCTTGAACTTTCCTCCTGTTCTTTATTCTTTATCTGTATCTGCTTTGTATTCTATGCATTTGTGAAATCTGACCAACATAATTTTAATTATCTTTAATTTTTATTTAATTTTGTATTAGAGTACTTCCATATATTTTGTCTTTTCAGTAAAGAGTATAACTCTGATATGTGCTATTCTAACATTCTTTCTCACAAATATCAGAAGCTCTATACTCTATAATGGAATTAATCTAAGCCACAATCACAGATGTGGCATCACTGGTAATTTGCTTTATTACTTATGGTGAAGAAATAAATTTATTTTGATTAAAGTATCAATATTCAGTAATATTCAGACCTTTATCTATTTCTTAGACCAGTGGACTTCAAAATGGGCTTTGTAGAATGCTGTTCCTGTACTTTGACGAGCTCTGGATCCTAACTCCAAACTTCAACTGGGTTAGCTTATAACAGCATAAGGCTTCATTTGAACCAAGTGTTTTGCAGCTAAAAAAAGCCTTTCCTATGATCCTCAAATTGGCAAACAGACAGTGTAAACCAGATACTTGAAAAATTTCTCAAGTATTTATTGGAAATATGACAGGTCAGTCATTTAACCTATCAATCGTAACAAAGTTTACTTGTAAATAACGTCTCTGTTTCATGGTGACACAATCACAAATGGGAAGATAAATAACACCCATCACCCTCTGCTCCACATATATTTCATTACAGTGAAAACACAAGTTGTTTCTACATCAAATGAGGAAGTCATATGTCATGTAGTTCACCCTATTTTACTAGAGAGCCTGAAAATTTATACTAGCTGGCAAGGATCCAGCACCTTTATATAACCCTTGGTTATACATCTGTGAGGTTTTTACTGCCTTTGCATTTTTAATAACACTGTTATAACTATAAAGAATGAACCCAGTTCTACTCAGCAGAAAAAAAAATTCCTTGTCTAGACTCCTTGAAATTGAGGCATTTTTTTCCGCCTCTCATCCTTCTTTCCCTCCTATTCCATAATCATTCTAATGTTCATCTATCTGCATCCACCTAACTATACATTCCAGACCTATCTATTCTATATTGATGGATTTCTAGTCCTTGGATTCAAACCCCCATTTACCATGTCTTCCTAATTCTTCTTATGGCTAATCAAATTGCCTGCAGTTTGTGGATAGAACTTTGACTTCGAATTTGCTGACTACTTATATTTGTGATACCCCACTGGATTCCTCTTGTCTAAATAGTTTCCCAGTCTTCACATCCTCTGACTTGTCTAATCCAGTCATTACTTATGACTTACTGTGAACATGCAATTCTCTATTCATACTCATACCACAATTAAGCACCCTGTTTCCAATAAAACAGTCAGTAAGATATTTTCTTTTATTCAATACAGGCAGCTGGATAGAATTGGTAACCTAGAAAATTTGAAACTGAGACAATGCAGTAAACACATCTTTTATTTTCTAGCCATTTAAAAATCTTATCATACTGGAAATACCCAAATTAATACTTATAGTGTAAAGTTTTTGGTTTCAATTGAAACAATTAATCTGTTTAGCCAATATCAGTTGCTCCTTTTGTGTGTCATTCTGTATTTTAGTGGCATTTCAGATTTTCAAAGTATAAAATATGCTATCATAAATATAACTAATTTTGCTGTAGGTTAATTTTGTTTGTTAATTTTGCTGTAGGATGTAAAATAAGGATATTAAATTTATTTTGCATCAAATATGGTACTTTTAGCTGACTAATACTTAATGTGGCTCTTTCATTTTAATTCAGTTCTGTTCAATTTTTAACATAAAAATTGTCCATATTATTTTGAATTAATAGAGTGACTGCAAAATCATATGGGTTTCTCACTTTTTATGTGAATATAAAAGCAACTGTAAGAATCAATTAAAATGAGCTAACCATTTGATTGTTATAATAAAATACTGTGCATTCATGTACATTTTCTCAAGTATGATTTTTGTATTAATGGATTAAATTAAACCACTATGTATGTATATATGTGCTAGTTTGGAATAACATATTTATATGATGTTCTATAATGATAATCCTCTATAAACAAGCATAGTTACATGTATTGGAAAAAGTATGTTATCGACATGAAGAGTAATAACATTAATTATTGCCAAGCTAAAATTATCAAGCATATTAATATTTTGTGATATTAAACATCATTTCTGAGATATGATTGTAGTAGTACTTGAGTGTTTTAACTCCAGGATATCAATCTTAACTATACCAATTATTTGAATATCAATTTTTCTACCTATGAAATACAAATAGAAATGTTAATTTTGGTGTTATTGTGAAAGTTAAATAACGCATATGGATTTTTAGGCACAGTGTACATTACTTGGTAAGCCTTCAAATGTAACATAATTAGTACCATTATTTTTACTATTATTTCTCTCTGCTCTTTGATAGAATTGTGAAGAGGGCAGTCACTTCTCAATGAAATATACATATAAACCATAGAGAGAGAGGAGGTGCAATTTGATAAAATACTTGGGTTTCCATGATATGTGATTCATTTATATTTCCCTATGCTTCACCTGTTTTCCCTTACCTGTTCACTAGTTTATTGGCAAAAGGATATCACATTTAGGGGCATGCGTCCCCAGTTGCTCAGTAGCGTCTTGTAACGTCATGGATTGCAGCCTGTCAGGCTCCTCTGTCCATGGGCTTTCCCAGGCAAGAATACTGTATTGGGATGCCATGCCCCCTCCAGGGGATCTTCCCAACTCGGGGATCGAACCCGCATCTCTGGGGTCTCCTGCATTGGCAGGTGTATTCTTTACCAATGTGCCACGTGGGAAGCTGAATGTTTACATTACAGTCCAAATGGTAGTAGGAGCAACCTCCCACTTGTTAATGAGCATTCTAGTATTTTGAAGCTGTCACAAGTCTACCTATTTCTATGACTCCCCAGGTTGGTTAATATACTTTTATCAATAATAATTCCTTTTTAGTTCAACTGCCGCTGCTGAGAGTAGCATGAGTCATTCAAATTCACTCTTAAAGACTAAACTACAAGTACTCATCTATGGACAGCATTTCCCTTTTATCTCAATTGCTACCCTATTGCCTATTTACCTCAACTGCTGCTGATATTCCAGCAGCTGCCTGTTAGAGATGAAAAAGCCAAATGCTTTAATAATACTAAAACCTGAGGGAAGAAGTGGTCTTGAAGAATCCCCCTGTCCTTTCTGACCTCATTCCCTGCCTGTCATTCTTGTCTCTTGTCTGCTGCTGCTTGTATGAATGTATCTTCTGCCTGTTGACCATCATGCCTCACAGTGCTACATTTCATGAAAGATAAGCCATGGAATCATGGAAGAGTTTCCCAGGTTCATAGTCATAAAAGTCCTTGCATTCACATTCAAGTACCTGTTTACTTAGAGTACATCTATGGCTTTATAATACCAAATTGAGTTCTAGCACTACCTTCATTGTGTTTGGTGTTGATATTAAGTGAGTTTCTGATCTAGACTTCTTGAAAGTAAGTTTCATTGAGAGCCAAGCTTTATTACTATTTGAAAGGTTATATGTTTTCTTATATTTTAAATTTAACATGGGATAGGAGATAGTGACAATCTTCCAGCCTTTTCTTTACAAGAGAGCTGGACAGCAACTGTGCAAATATATATGTATGAATACAAATAAAGGATGATAGTCAAGTTCATTATGCAGCATTGGAGTCATTGAGGGAGGAATATTATTTCACAATACTGGAAAAATATGCCACTTCCCAGTTAATTACCTAACAAAATTTTCCTGATAGAGGATCAGTAATTGATGAGATTTCTATGATTTCACTTTAAAATAATCATTTTCATTGAAGAAAATATTAAAATGATAACTGTCTTTACTGTCTTCAAGTATTACATAGGGATAAATTATTAGCTAAGACTTGGAAAGTGCACTATGATCAGCTGCTTACTTGCTTGTAAAACACAGAGTGTTCTATATGGACAAAATTCTCAACTGTCCCCCCAAAATAGTTACAGTTGCCTTCCCATCACTTTCTGGAATGAATAAAGTATAATTTTATTGGCAAAACAAATGCAAATAACACCATATAGATGCATCGGTTAAAACGATATAATTTCATTAAATAAATATTTCCATTGAGAGATGACAAATTTCCCATATGAGAGAGATTAATTATTTAAATATTTTCTATACAGTTATACAAATATCCAAGGCAGTTTATATAAATATATTACATTTATCCATACAAATGGAATATATATATAATTCTACAGATAAAAAATTGATTAGAACATGAGAGAGATTTTGCTATTGGAACTTAATCTCTTATTGTTGCCATTGTTCGGTTGTTAAGTCCTGTCTGACTGTTTGTGACCTTATGCGCTGCAGAATACCAAGCTTCCTTGTCCTTCACTATTACCAGGAGATTGCCCAAACTCATGTCCATTGAGACAGTGATGCTATCTAATCATCTTATCCTCTGTAGTCCTCTTTTTCTTTTGCCTTCAATCATTTCCAGTATCAGGCTGTTTTCCAATGAGTTGGTCATTCATGTGAGGTGGCCAAAGTGTTGGAGCTTCAGCTTCAGAATCAGTCCTGCCAATGAATATTCAAAGTTAATTTCCTTTAGGATTGACTGATTTGATCTCTTTGCTGTCCAAGGGACTCTCAAGAGTCTTCTCCAGCACCACAACTCAAAAACATCAGCTCTTTGGCACTCAGCCTTCTTTATGGTCCAATTCTTACATCTGTACATGACTACTGGAAACACCATAGATTGGACTATATGGACCTTTGTCAGCAAAGTGATATCCTGGCTTTTTAATATGCTGTCTAGGCTGTTCACAGCTTTTCTTCCAAGGAGCAAGCATATTTTAATGGCTGCAGTTACCATCTACAGTGATTTTTGAGGCCAATAAAATAAAACCTGTCACTACTTCCACTTTTTCACCATCTATTTGCCATGAAGTGATGGAACTGGATAATATTTGACAGTTGAGTTTTTAGCCAGCTTTTTCACTCTCTTCCAACTTCATCAAGAGGCTCTTTAATTCCTCTTCACTTTCTTCCATTACAGTGGTATCATCTGCATATCCGAAGTTGTTGATATCTCTCCTCGCAATCTTGGTTCCAGCTTGTGATACATCCAACCCAACTTTTCCCATGAGGTACATTGGAAGGACTGAAGATGAATCTGAAACGCCAATACTTTGGCTACCTGATGTGAAGAACTGACTCATTTGAAAAGACCCCGATGCTGCAAAAGATTGAAGGTGAGAAGAGAAGGGGGTGACAGAGGATGAGATGGTTGGATGGCATCACTGACTCAATGGATATGAGTTTGGGTAAACTCCGGGAGCTGGTGATGGACAGGGAGGCCTGGCGTGCTGCAGTCCATAAGGTCGCAAAAAGTTGGACTGAGCTACTGAACTGAACTGAACTCTGCATAGAAATTAAATTAGCAGAGTTACAATATAGCACCTTGACAAATTCCGTTCCCTATTTTAAACCAGTCAGTTGTTCCATGTAAAGGTCTAACTGGTACTTCTTGACCTGCATACAGGTTTCTCAGGAGACAGGTAAGGTGGTCTCGTATTTCCATTTTCTTAAGGGTTTTCCACAGATTTCCAACAGATCACTGTTGTGACCTGCACAGTCAGAGGCTTTAGCATAGTCAGTGAAGCAGAAGTAGATATTTTTCTGGAATTCCCTTTCTTTCTCCATGATTCAGTGAATGTTGGCAATGGGATCCCTGGTTCCTCGGCCTTTTCTAAACCCAGCTTGAACATTTGGATGTTCTTGGTTCACGTAGTGCTGGGGCCTAGCTTGAAGAAGTTGAGCATAAACCTACTAGCATGAGAAATGAGCACAATGAGTACGGTAGTTTGAGCATTCTTTGGCACTGCCTTTCTTTGTAATTGGACTGAAAACTGACATTTTCCAGTCCTGTAGCCATTGCTGAGTTTTCCAAATTTGCTTGCATATTGAGTGCAGCACTATAACAGCATCATCTTTTAGGATTTGAAATAGTTCAACTGGAATTCCATCACCTCCACTAGTTTTGTTTGTAGTGATGCTTCTTAAGGCCCACTTGACTTCACATTCAAGAATGTCTGGCTCTAAGTGAGTGATCACACCATCATGGTTATAGGGTCATTAAGAACTTTTTCATATAGTTCTTTTGTGTATTCTTGGAAGAGGAAATGGAAACCCACTCCAGTGTTCTTGTCTGGAGAATTCCATGGACAGAGGAGACTAGTGGGCTATATAACACAGGGGATCACAGAGAGTCGGACATGACTGAGTGACTAACACATCTGTGTATTCTTGCCACCTCTTCTTAATATCTTCTGCTTCTGTTAGGTCTGTTTTTTATCATGCCCATCCTTGCATGATATATTTCCTTGATATCTCCAGTTATCTTGAAGAGGTCTCTAGTCTTTCCTATTCTATTTTTTTCCTTTACTACTTTGCATTGTTCATTTAAGAAGTCTTTCTTTTCTCTCCTTGTTATTCTTTGGAACTCTCCATTCAGTTGGGTATATCTTTCCCTTTCTCCTTTGCTTTTTACTCCTATTCTTCCCTTAGCTATTTTTAAAGCCTCCTCAGACAACCTCTTTCTTCTTGGATTTCTTTTTCCTTGAGATCATTTTGGTTACTGCCTCTTGTACAATGTTATGAACCTCCATCCACAGTTCTTTAGGTGCTCTGTCTACCATATCTAATCCTTTGATCTCTTCAACACCTCGACTGCATTATCACAAGGAATTTGAATTAGGTCATACCTGAATGGCCTCGTGATTTTCTCAATTTTCTTCAATTTAAGTCTGAATTTGACAATAACAAGCTGATGATCTGAGCGACAAACAGCTGACTGTATAGAGCCTTTCCATTTCTTACTGCAAAGAATATAATCAGTCTGATTTATTTATTGACCATCTGGTGATGTCCATGTGTAGAGTCATCTCTTGTGTTGTTGGAAAAGAGTGTTGGCTATAGCTGGTGTATTCTCTTGACAAAACCATTAGTTTTTTCCCTGCTTCATTTTATACTCCAAGAACAACCTTGCCTATTACTCCAGATATCTCTTGATTTTTTACTTTTGCTGTCCAATCCCCTATTATGAAAAGGACATATTTTATTGAAGTTACCTCTAGAAAGTCTTGTAGGTCTTCATGCTGCTAAGTCACTTCAGTCGTGTCCGACTGTGTGACCCCACAGACAGCAGCCCACCAGGCTCCCCCGTCCCTGGGATTCTCCAGGCAAGAACACTGGAGTGGGTTGCCATTTCCTTCTCCAATGCATGAAGGCGAAAAGAGAAAGTGAAGTGACTCAGTCGTGTCCGACTCTTAGCGACCCCATGGACTGTAGCCTACCAGGCTCCTCTATCCATGGGATATTCCAGGCAAGAGTACTGGAGTGGGGTGCCATTACCTTCTCTGGTAGGTCTTCATAGACTCAGTTAATTTCAGCTTCTTCAGAAGTAGTGGTTGGGGCATAAACTTGGATTACTGTGATGTTGAATGGTTTGCCTTGGAAACAAACCAAGATCATTCTGTAGTTACTGAGATTGCACCCAAGCAATGCATTTTGAACCTTTTATTGACTATAGGGGCTACTCCATTTCTTCTAAGGGACTTTTCCTATTGTAGTAGATATAATGATCATTTAAAATCAATTTGCCCATTCCTGCATTTTAGTTCACTAATTCCTAAGATGTCAGGGTTCACCCTTGCCATCTCCAGCTTCAGGCAGTCAGTTATTTCAGTGGCTCAGTCATGTCTGACACTTTGCAACCCCATGGACTGCAGCACATCAGGCTTCCCTGTCCATCACCAACTCCTGGAACTTGCTTAAACTCATGTCCAATGAGTCAGTGATACCATCCAACCACCTCATCTTCCATCATCCACTTCTCCTCCTGCCTTCAAACTTACCCAGGATCAGGATATTTCTGAAGAGTCAGTTCTTTGCATCAGATGGCCAGAGTATCGGAGCTTCAGCTTCAGCATCAGTCCTTCCAATGAATATTCAGGACTGATTTCCTTTAGGATGGACTGGTTGGATCTCCTTGTAATCCAAGGGACTTTCAAGAGTCTCCTCCAATACCACAGTTCAAAAGCATCAATTTTTTGGCATTCAGGTTTCTTGATTGTCCAACTCTCACATCTGTACATGGCTACTGGAAAATCCATAGCTTTGACTAGACAGACTTTGTTGGCAAAGTAATGTCTCTTCTTTTTAATATGCTGCTTAGGTTGTTCATAGCTTTTCTTTCAAAGAGCAAACATCTTTTAATTTCATGACTGCAGTCACCATCTGATGTGATTTTAAGCCCCCCAAAATAAAGTGTCTCACTGTTGCCATTCTTTCCCCAACTATTGCCATGAAGTGATGGGACCAGATGCCATGATCTTCGTTTTCTGAATGTTGAGCTTTAAGCCAACTTTTTCACTCTCCTCTTTCACTTTCATCAAGAGGCTTTTTAGTTCCTCTTCACTTTCTGCCATCAGGGTGGTGTCATCTACATATCTGAGGTTATTGATATTTCTCCCAACAATCTTGATTCCAGCTTGTGCTTCATCCAGCCCAGCATTTCTCATGATATACTCTGCATATAAGTTAAATTAGCAGGGTGACAATATAAAGCCTTGATGAACTCATTTCCCAATTTGGAACCAGTCTGTTGTTCCATGCCAGGTTCTAACTGCTGCTTCTTGACCTGCATAAGATTTCTCAGGAGGCAGGTAAGGTGGTTTGGTATTCCCATCCCTTGAAAAATTTTCCACAGTTTGTTGTGATCCAGTCAAAGGCTTTGGCACAATCAATAAAGCAGAAGTAGAAGTTTTTCTGGAACTCTCTTGCTTTTTCTATGATCCAATGGATGTTGGCAATTTGATCTCAGTTTCCTCTGCCTTTTCTAAAATCAGCTTGAACATCCTGAAGTCGACAGTTCACATACTGACGAAGCCTGGCTTGGAGAATTTTGAGCATTACTTTGCTCGAGTGTGAGATGAGTGCAATTGTGCAGTAGTTTGAACATTCTTTGGCATTTCCCTTCTTTGGGATTGGAATGAAAATTGACCTTTTCCAAATTTGCTAGCTTATTGAGTGCAGCACTTTCACAGCATCATCTTTTAGGATTTGAAATAGCTCAACTGGAATTCCATCACCTCCACTAGCTTTGTTCGTAGTGATGTTTCCTAAGGCTCACTTGACTTCGCATTCCAGGATGTCTGGCTCTAGGTGAGTGATCACACCATTGTGGTTATCTGGATATTGATGATCCTTTTTGTACAGTTCTTCTGTGTATTCTTGCCACCTCTTCTTAATATCTTCTGCTTCTCTTAGGTCCATACCATTTTTGTCCTTTATTGTGTCTATCTTTGCATGTAATGTTTCCTTGGTATCACTAATTTTCTTGAAGAAGTCTGTGTTCTTTCCCATTCTATTGTTTTCATCTATTTCTTTGCATTGATCACCGAGGAAGGTTTCTTATCTCTCCTTGCTATTCTTTGGAACTCTGCATTCAAATGTGTATAACTTTCTTTTTCTCCTTTGCCTTTTGCTTCTCTTCTTTCCTCAGCTATTTGTAATGCCTCCTCAGACAACCATTTTGCCTTTTTGCATTTCTTTTTCTTTGGTATGGTCTTGATCACTGCCTCCTGTACAATGTCACAAACCTCTGTCCGTAGTTCATCAGGCATTCTATCATATCTAATCCCTTGAATCTATTTGTCACTTTCACTGTATAATCATAAGGGATTTGATTTAAGTCATACCTGTATGTCTAGTGGTTTTTCTCTACTTTCTTCAATTTAAGTCTGAATTTGGCAATAAGGATTCATGATCTAAGCCACAGTCAGCTCCCAGTCTTGTTTTTGCTGACTGCATAGAACTTCTCCATCTTTGGCTGCAAAGAATATAATCAGTCTGATTTTGGTATTGACCAGCTGATGATGTCCATTTGTAGAGTCTTCTCTTTTGTTGTTGGAAGAGGGTGTTTACTATGACCAGTGCGTTCTCTTGGCAGAACTCTGTTAGCCTTTGTCCTGCTTCATTTTGTACTCCAAGGCCAAACTTGCCTGTTACTCCAGGTATCTCTTGACTTCTTGCTTTTGCATTCCAGTCCACTACAATGAAAAATACATCTTTTTTGGGTGTTAGTTCTAGAAGGTCTTGTAGATCTTCATAGAACAGTTCAACGTCAGCTTCTTCAGCATTATTGATTGGGTGCATAGACTTGGATTACTGTTATATTGAATGGTTTGCCTTGGAAACGAACAGAGATCACTCTCTTGTTTATGGATTGCATCCACGTACTGCATTTTGGACTCTTTTGTTGACTATGAGGGCTACTCCATTTCTTCTAAGGGATTCTTGCCAACAGTAGTAGATAAAATGTTCATCTGAATTAAATTCACCCATTCCAGTACATTTTAGTGCAGTGTTTCTTAAAATGTCAATGTTCAGTCTTGCCATCTCCTGTTTGACCACTTCTAATTTACCTTGATTCATGGACCTAACATTCCAGGGTCTTAAGCAATATTGCTCTTGACAGCATCAGACTTTACTTCCATTGCCGTGATATCCATAACTGGGTGTTGTTTTTGCTTTGGCTCTGTCTCTTCATTCTTTCTGGAGTTATTGCTACACTCTTCTCCAGTAGTGTATTAGGCACTTACTGAACTGGGGAGTTCATATTTTGGTGTCATTTTTTTTTTTTTTTTGCCTTTTCATACTGTTCATGGGGTTCTCAAGGCAAGGATACTGAAGTGGTTTGCCATTCCCTTCTCCTGTGGACCGTGTTTTGTCAGAACTCTCCACCATGACCCGTCCATCTTGGGTGGCCCTACACAGCATGGCTCATATTTTCATGGTTCATAGTTTCATCTCCTCCTTGACCACTTCCAATTTTCCTTGATTCAAAGACCTAACATTGTACATTCTTATTCTTATTGTTCTTTAGAGTACTGGACTTTACTTTCACTGCCAGATACATCCATATCTGAACATCATTTCTGCTTTGGCCCAGCTGCTTCATTCTTTCTGGAGCTATTAGTAATTACCTTCTACTCTTCCCCAGTTGGATGTTGGATACCTTCTGATCTAGGGGCATCATCTCCTGGTGTCATGTTTTTGCCTTTTCATACTGTTCATGGGTTTTCATGGCAAGACTACTGGAGAGGTATACCATCCCCTCCTCCAGTGGACAGCATTTTGTCTGAACTCTTCACTATGACCCATATGCCTTGGGTGGCTCTTCTAGGCATGGCTCAAGCTTCATTTAGTTATGCAAGCCCCTTATGCAAAGACATGAACAGATACTTCATATCATCTGTAATTTGGGAATTGATTATTTAAAAATGAGATACCCCTATACACCTATCAAAATGGCTGAAACCCAAATATAACAACAATAAATGCTGGCAAAGTTATAGAGCAACAGGAAATCCCATTCATTGCTCCTGGGAATGCAAAATCCTACAACCACTTAAAAAGACAGTTTGGCAGTTTCTTACAAAAACTAAATATAGTATTAGCATATGATCCAACAATCATGGTCCTAGGCATTTACCCAAAAGAATTCAAAGTGAATGTCCACACAAAAAACTTGCACAGAAAAGTTTATAGCAGCTTTATTCAAAATTACCAAAACTTGAAAGCAACCAAGATGTCCTTCAATAGTTGAATGAGTAAGTAAGCTGTGATATATCAGTACAGTGGAATATTATTCAGTAATAAAAAAAGAAATAACCCACCCAAGCCATAAAAAAAAAAAAGAGAGAGAGAGAAAGGGACATGGAGGACTCCCTAAATGCATATTGCTAAGTGAAAGATACTAGTCTGAAAAGCTATATTCTATATGATTTCAACTATGTGATATTCTGGAAAAGTAAAAAAATTATAAAGGCAGTAAAAAAAAAATAATTGTGGTCTCCAGTGATTGAAAATAAAAAGGAAGGGATAAATAAATATGTGAAGCACAGGAAATATTTTTGGAGTGAAAATATTCTGATGATACTATAATCATGGATATATAACATCATGCATTTTAAAAAACACACAACTGTACAACACAGAGTGAACCTTAAAATAAACGGAGAGTTATTTGATCATAATATATCAATACTGTCTCATCAGTTGCAATAAACATACTACCCTAATGAAAAGTATTCTTATGGAGAAATTCTGGGTAGGGACAAGGGGTGGGGAAGATTTGATGAAAATTCTCTACTTTTTGTTCACTTTTTCTGTAACCTTAAAACTACACTAAAAAATAAAATATATGAATGAAAATAAAATAAACATGGGATTAGTTTCAAATTCTTACTTAATGTGTTTGCCATACTATAGTCCTATCATTATCATGTAGCTTGCTACCCCCAATTTAACTTATAAACTGTTTTAGATTTGCATGTAAAAGTTAATATAAAACAGAAAAATTCCTTAAATTAAAAGCAAAATGTATGAAACAATTTCTTAATCATCTGGAAATTTAATAGCTTCTTTTTTTTCCCCTCACAACTGGCCAGAGAAAATGAATGCTACAAAGAATGGCTTAATGAAATTTGTAGCTATACTTCTGAAAGGTTGTTGCTGAACCACGAAAGATGCTGGGGTTCTTGGCCTCCAGAGGAGAAGAATTCAATCCAGGGCCAGAGATGAGGGTTGATCACTCAGAGCTTTTGTGTAATAACATTTTATTAAAGTATAAAAGAGATAGAGAAAGCTTCTGACATACACATCAGAAGAGGGCAGAAAGAGTACCCCCTTTCTAGTCTTTAGCCGGATGTTATAAAGCTACTAGCAGTCTGCTTATTAGAGAAAAGAAATGTCTCAAAACTCAGAGAATGGCACCAGGTGAGTCACCCAGGGCCATAAAGTGATTGACAAGAATCTTGAAGAAAGGCAGATTTCCATACGAATATATAGTTTCATTAACACTGATTAGGAGAACAATGTATGAGTATGACATACTGGTTTGTCAAGTCAGGTCTGAGCATTTAGGCAGTATGGACTTGAATACAGAGTCTAAATACATGGTACATTAACATAGCTTAGGACAAACATTTCCATAAGAAAAATGCATTGGTTAGCTCAAGGTTTGAGGAAAGTTAAGTTAAGGTGGAACCAGGTGTCATTATGGCAACACAGAATTTTAAGAGAACCTCTTTTTAAATTTGTATAGAGAAGGGGAAAAAAATATAACACTAGTTTGTTTCCTCCTGCAGTTTAAGAGAGAGATAAAAAATGTGACACTTGCAGCCTATTTCCTCCGTTTGGAGACCCCTGGCCTTCCTGCCTGTTACACTCACTTCTTTCCAGTAATAACACAGTGAAAATACTCAGTAAAATAAAATGAGAATCTAAAATACCACGGTTTCTTTCAAGCTTTTCAATCTATTTTCTTCATTTATTATTGGTAGTTATTATTTATCTTTTCAAAACTTGTTTATTTGACTGTATAAACCCATTCTTCCAAAAATTCTGAAGTTGGCTTTAATGCTTATTTTTATACCTACCTAATTCTTCTGTATTATTACTGTGATCATTTTTATAAATTTAAATGAAGTTTTGGTGTAGTTATACATGTATCAGATATTTTGATATTGAATTTTAGAACAGCATTTATATTACAGTATTTTGATTTTACACCATACTGTTTGTCAGTATCCTTATAATGAGTCTTCTCATTATTATTATTACTTGAGACACTGTACTTTTGTAGAATGATTTTGTATAATTTAGGATAAAATTTGAAATAGCTTAAGTTGTCTAACAATCATTATTTGATCAAAAGGTGAAAATGTAAGCTTAAATGATGATGCAATAATGAGTCATGTGTGTTTGATGAAGTGGTGACAACAATCAAAATCTCTTTGCTCAGATCTTGAAAAGACTATGGTTTTGACTTCAGAGTTCTTAGAAACAATAGCTCTGTTTAGAGAAAGAATTTGCCACAGTCAGAACTGTGGCTATAAAGATGTAAAGTTCTCAAAATGTGGTCCCCAGACTAGGAATCAGCTGCCTCAGTATCACCTGGAAAACTTCTAGAAATGCAAATCATTAAACATTACCTAATGGCACCCCACTCCAGTACTCTTGCCTGGAAAATCCCATGGACGGAGGAGCCTGGTGGGCTGCAGTCCATGGGGTCACTAAGAGTCAGACACGACTGAGTCACTTCACTTTCACTTTTCACTTTCATGCACTGGAGAAGGAAATGGCAACCCACTCCAGTGTTCTTGCCTGCAGAATCCCAGGGACGAGGGAGCCTGGTGGGCTGCCGTCTATGGGGTCGCACAGAGTTGGACACGACTAAAGCGACTTAGCAGCAGCAGCAGCAGCAGCAAGACCTACCTACTGAATCAGAAACTTTGTTGTTGGATCCAGAAATCTGTGTTTTCACAAGTACTTCAGGTGATAGTGCTGCAGGTTAAAGTTTGAGAACCACTAAACTACAGCTCTGGGTATAGCTTTTAGTCTCATCTCTGAGGCTGTGTGTGTTCAATTGCTCAGTCGTGTTCGACCCTTTGCAAACCCATGTACTATACCCCACCAGGCTCCACTGTCCATAGGATTTCCCAGGCAAGAATATTGGAGTGAGTTGCTATTTCCTACTCCAGGGGATATTCCCAACTCAGGGATTGAACCACGTTTCCTGCCTCTCCTGAATTGACAGGTGGATTCTTTACCATTGTGACACCTGGGAAGCCCCACTCTGACGCTATGAATCAATGAGTAAAACAGAATATTTCAAATAATAGTGGCCCTTAGTTAATGCTAAAACACTAATTATAAAAATTAAGAAAAAGGTTGGCAATAGTACTGGAGTGGATTGCCATTTCCTTCTCCAGGGGATCTTTCCAACCCAGGGATTGAACCCAGGTCTCCCGCATTGTAGACAGATGTTTTACCATCTGAGCCACCAGGGATCAGATCAGATCAGATCAGTCGCTCAGTCGTGTCCGACTCTTTGCGACCCCATGAATCGCAGCACGCCAGGCCTCCCTGTCCATCACCAACTTCCAGAGTTCACTGAGACTCATGTCCATCGAGTCAGTGATGCCATCCAGCCATCTCATCCTCTGTCGTCCCCTTCTCCTCTTGCCCCCAATCCCTCCCAGCATCAGAGTCTTTTCCAATGAGTCAACTCTTCGCATGAGGTGGCCAAAATATTGGAGTTTCAGCTTTAGCATCATTCCTTCCAAAGAAATCCCAGGGCTGATCTCCTTCAGAATGGACTGGTTGGATCTCCTTGCAGTCCAAGGGACTCTCAAGAGTCTTCTCCAACACCACAGTTCAAAAGCATCAATTCTTTGGTGCTCAGCCTTCTTCACAGTCCAACTCTCACATCCATACATGACCACAGGAAAAACCATAGCCCTGACTAGACGAACCTTTGTTGGCAAAGTAATGTCTCTGCTTTTGAATATGCTATCTAGGTTGGTCATAACTTTCCTTCCAAGGAGTAAGCGTCTTTTAATTTCATGGCTGCAGTCACCATCTGCAGTGATTTTGGAGCCCAGAAAAATAAAGTCTGACACTGTTTCCACTGTTTCCCCATCTATTTCCCATGAAGTGATGGGACCAGATGCCATGATCTTTGTTTTTTGAATGTTGAACTTTAAGCTAACTTTTTCACTCTCCACTTTAACTTTCATCAAGAGGCTCTTTAGTTCCTCTTCACTTCCTGCCATAAGGGTGGCGTCATCTGCATATCTGAGGTTATTGATATTTCTCCTGGCAATCTTGATTCCAGCTTGTGTTTCTTCCAGTCCAGCATTTCTCATGATGTACTCTGCATATAAGTTCAATAAGCAGGGTGACAATATACAGCCTTGACATACTCCTTTTCCTATTTGGAATCAGTTTGTTGTTCCATGTCCAGTTCTAACTGTTGCTTCCTGACCTGCATACAAATTTCTCAAGAGGCAGATCAGGTGGTCTGGTATTCCCATCTCTTTCAGAATTTTCCACAGTTTATTGTGATCCACACAGTCAAAGGCTTTGGCATAGTCAATAAAGCAGAAATAGATGTTTTTCTGGAACTCTTGCTTTTTCCATCCAGTATACTTCAGACACTCTTATTTTAAATGACTTATGATTAAGGTTGGGCAATATTAATGAGAAATCTTTCCAATAGGACTTGCAGTCAAAGACAGCTGGATCCAATAAATATCTCTGCCACAAAACATATTCCAAAAAAGTTAAACTCAAAAATTTAAGTTAAAACAAAACATATTTCAAAAAAGTTAAACTCAAAAGATTCCAAAAATCTTAAACTCAAATCAGTTGATATTAGGATATATGTTTTTAAGGCTTAAATACATTACCTTTACGAAAGAAGGAAGATGAATGGGTAAATTGTTTTTTTATTAGTCAATAGTGAAGCCCACACATTAGCATAAGTCACAGAAGAATTTTAAAAAATCAGTTCCTCACAGTTACATGTCTCTAAATTAAACTGCCCCATCAATTTTAGGAATTTGATGTTGCAATACCAATTTCAATTCTCTTTTCTTTTTTTAATAGTACAACTCACATTTTAGTTAGGTATGTAGTCAAGCACTACATTCTCAAACCTGCAATTGCAGCTTTGTGTGACTATAAGAAAATTACAGCCTATTAAATATGAGAATAAAAGTGTCATATGTTAAAAGCCATTCTCTTAAAGGGAAGGGCAATGCTCTCCATTTGCCCTTCTCACCTTTGAATTTGCTGAAACAGTATGCAATGATGGAGGCAAGAGCAGCTACCCTGTATTATGAGATGGGAGCTGCATGTTTAGCATGGCAGAACACCAAAGGCAGAAGATCCTGGGTCACTGACATTATTTGTCTTGGAAAACTCATACAATAACTATCATGAATGAGAGGAATACACTTTTTTGCTTAATTTTTTGTTGTTTTGGGGTCTTTTTAGAGATTTTATGTTCATTCTCATTAATACAGCAGGGAAACCTAATTGACTTCATGTTCTAATGTTCATAAATAGAAAGGCACATTTGTTGATATAAAATTAAAATGAAGAGATTTCCCAGGCAGAAATATTGGAGTGGGTTGCCATTTCCTTCTCCAGGGGGTCTTCCCAACCCAGGGATCAAATCCATGTCTCCTGGATTGCAGGTGGATTCTTTATCACTGAGCCACCAGGGAAGCCCCAAAAGACTAGTATATGCTATCAATTTTTATTTTGGCTAATCTGATAGAAAAAGTGAATTAATAATATCTTATGTTTATTCATATTTCTTTTATGAATTACTCCTTTTTATGTTTTGCTTATTTCTACAAAATCTTTTGCTTTATAAATTTTGCTCTTATGTCATTTGGTGCATAGATGTTTGTAACTATATTTTCTTAATCAACTGTACTTTTCAATGTTTTTGGCCTTAAATACTATTTCATAGGGTAGTAGTATTTCTTTCTGTTCCAATTTTGTTTTTATCTTCACCCATCTGTTTACTTTCAAATTCTCTATCACTGTATATTTAGAAATGTTGCTTGTTAGTTTATAATCTGAAAATCTTTACCTTGCTTAGGATAATTTAAATTATTAACATTCATGTTTATAGAAAAACATGTTTTTCAGATAGCTAATGTTTTCTATTTATATTTCTATAGTTTCTCATTTTCTTTACTTTTTATAAATTGAAAGAACTTAATATATTTTTCTAGAACTTAATACTTAGTAACAATAGATATTTTTACCTTTGACTGTGTGGATCACAATAAACTGTGGAAAATTCTGAAAGAGATGGGAATACCAGACCACCTGATCTGCCTCTTGAGAAACCTATATGCAGGTCAGGAAGCAACAGTTAAAACTGGACATGGAACAACAGACTGGTTCCAAACAGGAAAAGGAGTATGTCAAGGCTGTATACTGTCACCCTGCTTATTTAACTTATATGCAGAGTACATCATGAGAAACGCTGGACTGGAGGAAACACAAGCTGGAATCAAGATTGCCAGGAGAAATATCAATAACCTCAGATATGCAGATGACGCCACCTTTATGGCAGAAAGTGAAGAGGAACTAAAGAGCCTCTTGATGAAAGTTAAAGTGGAGAGTGAAAAAGTTGGCTTAAAGTGCAACATTCAGAAAACTAATATTATGGCATCTGGTCCCATCACTCATGGGAAATAGATGGGGAAACAGTGTCAGAATTTTTTTGGAGGGGCTCCAAAATCATTGCAGATGGTGATTGCAGCCATGAAACTAAAAGATGCTTACTCCTTGGAAGGAAAGTTATGACCAACCTAGATAGCATATTCAAAAGCAGAGACATTACTTTGCTAACAAAGGCCTGTCTAGTCAAGGCTATGGTTTTTCCTGTGGTCATGTATGGATGTGGGAGTTAGACTCTGAAGAAAGCTGAGCGCCGAAGAATTGATGCTTTTGAACTGTGGTGTTGGAGAAGACTTTGAGAGTCCCTTGGCCTGCAAGGAGATCCAACCAGTCCATTCTAAAGATCAGCCCTGGGTGTTCATTGGAAGGATTGATGCTGAAGCTGAAACTCCAATACTTTGGCCCCCTCATGTGAAGTGTTGACTCATTGGAAAAGACTCTGATGCTGGGAGGGATTGGGGGCAGGAGGAGAAGGGGATGACAGAGGATGAGATGGCTGGATGGCATCACCGACTCGACAGACATGAGTTTGGGTGGACTCCGGGAGTTGGTGATGGACAGGGAGGCCTGGCACGCTGAGACTCATGGCATCACAAAGAGTCGGACACAACTGAGAGACTGAACTGAACTGAAGGGTAAACTATCCATTTAAAATATGAACACCTGCAAAAATGTTTAAATAAAAATAATCATAGTTTTACCATTGAGAGATTTTTCTATTAATGAATTGTTGTAATATGGTGAAGTCACATTTTTGTATGTATTTTTATGTGCATAGGGCTGTTCTTTTGTATATATAGATTCAATTTTATGTCTGTCATTTTTATAACATTTTCTTCATCGTCAGTTTTTATGACATTAAAATATTATAATATTGTTTGCAATAATATATATTTTGGATTACATGTATTATTTAACAATTTTCCATTATTTGCATTTTTATTGTTTTAGTATTTGTGTGTCATGCATGCTCAGTTGCTCAGTCATATCTGACTTTTTCAACCTGGTGGGCCTTAGCCCACCAGGCTCCTCTATCCATGGGATTTTCCAAACAAGCATACTGGATTGGGTTGCAGTTTCCAACTCAGGGGTCTTCTTGAACCCAGGATCGAACCCATGTCTCCTGCATTGGAAGGCAATTTTTTTTTTTTATGACTGAGCCACTTGGGAAGCCCATTTGTCTATCATGTGCATGCCTGAAAAATAAATATTTGATTTCTTAACCTTAAGATTCCTAACTAGAATGCAGAATCCTCATGAGCATGTTTTAAACCTGAATGCTGTAGATTCAGTTAGCTATAAAAAATCCAGTTCATTCTAACAACTAATTCTATCATATAGGTTCTAAGTTATCTATCACATAGAAACATGTGAAACCAAGTAGGTCTTATAGTATGTCTGTACATTCACCATTCTTTATATAGAAAAAGGATACATTGTGAAAATAATGTCAATCACTTCTTTCTAGGCTTTGTTTTTTTAATTAATTATTTTAATTGGAGGTTAATTACTTTGCAAAATTGTGGTGGTTTTTGTCATACATTGACATGAATCTTTCTAGGCTTTTTAGCATCCTGGCACACAAGATAATATTGGCCCATTATGAAACTTAGTAAGATATTCTCAGACTTGCTTGGTTCAGGAGCCCACCATGGAACAATCAACTTTAGTAGGGAACTGGGTCATTTGATAAACAAATTTATGAATGGTAGTGAGGTTTATGATACATAAACCTCATTTTGATACATTCAAACCTCATTTGAAAACCTATTTTCAAATTTATTTTCATAAATATTATACTACTAATATTCCCATCTGAATTATATGAAATCTCCATTTTACCATTGGCTCATGATTCCTGTGAAATAATTTATAAATCAATTTAATAAATTAATAAAAATACATACAGTTTAAATTTATGTTTATTTGATTCTAAATCAATATGACCATATGTAAACTGAAAACCTCAGTGAAAGTGTCCACATCCTCTTGCACTTATTAGCAAAAGGTTTACTGGAGAAGAGGGGAGTTCAAGTATATATGCCCTGTTTAGTTACTAAGTCATGTCTGACTTTTGTGACCCCATGGACTATAGTTTTCCAGGCTCCTCTGTCCATGGGATTTTTCAGGCAAGAAAACTGGAGTGTGTTGCTATTTCCTTCTCCAGATGATCTTCCCAATTTAGGGATCTCCTGCTTTTCTTGCATTGCAGGCAGATGCCTTACCACTGAGTCACCCGGCAAGCCCTTTCTAACCCCGTCCCTGGGATTCTCCAGGCAAGAACACTGGAGTGGGTTGCCATTTCCTTCTCCATCAAGTATATATAGGTTGTGTTAAAAGACAATATTGAGTCTTGATCTTCTATTATATTCTTAAATCTCATCACATCTGTCTATATATAGCAATATTTCCACAAAATTTCTCTCATACAAATAGGACACATGCCTGATTTCTTAGCTTGGTTTCAGAATTAATTGTTTTCTTGTAAATTCTTCACAGTCTTTCTTGTATATTCCAGAAACTGCTTTTTCAAGGTCACGCATGATTTTCAATGTGTACAACTGGCAATCACTTCTCTGATCTCATCTTAGTTGAGCTATTAACAGCAGGCCTCAGAGTTGATCAGTCTCTCCTTAAATTCTACCGTTTTTTTCCTGGGAGGGAGAGCTTCCAATGTATCATGTTCACTTTGTCTTGAGCCCCACTGGCAGCTTATTCCCTGTTTCCTGTTAAAACTGCTTTTCACAGAGTCAACTGTTATCTGTCCTGGAGTTTTCTGTCTATCTACACGTGTTCTCATGTGATCTTGTACAGTCTTATGTCTGTAAATTGCACCAATATGCCAGTCATCTTAAATGAATATCTGACCCTGACTCCTTAATCTGTACCTGGCCACTTCTATTCTCTCTACTAGTTCATCTGAAATTCATCTCAATCTTGTTAAAAATCTAAAATTTAGCATTTCCCCTAACTTAATAATAGTAGACTTCCTTGGTGGCTAAGATGGTAAAGAATCTGCCTGTAATGCAGGAGGCCCAGGTTCGATCCCTGGTTTGAGAACATCCCCTGGAGAAGGGAATGGCAACCCACTCCAGTTTTCTTGCATAGAGGATTCCACGGACAGAGGAGCCTGGCAGGCTACAGTCTATGGGGCTGCAAAGAGTCAGACATGACTGAGCGACTAACACTAACCTAATGATATTTCTCCCTAGGCTTCCTCATCTCAATAAGATACACCAGTAACCTTCATTTGCTCAGATAAAATTTTCAGTTTTTCTGTGTTAGTCTTTTCATCACTCCATATCCAATCTATCAGTAAATCATGTCAACTGTAGTTCTAAAGCAATTCACAAATTCATTCCCTCATCCTCATCACTACCTACCACTGGTTTCAGGTTAGTGTCTTCCCAATATTCCCCTTGCTTTCATCTATCTCCTATAATTCTTCACATACTAACTATGGTGATATTTGTATCTTCCTCTCTCTCTTTTTTTTTTTCCTTTCTTTTTTCTGTTTTCTTACCCAGATAAGTGTCTGTATGTGAATGCATCTCAGTTTTATCTTTTTTCTTCTACTTCCCTAGCTTTTTCCTTCTCTTCTAATCCCTTATTATCCCACATACCTGACATTAAAGAATGTTAACAACCTACATATAATACCCTTACCTATATTCATGTCTGCTTATTTTACAAATATATACACGATCTTGTTTTTTTTTTTAATACAAAACCAGATCCTATTTAATACTGTTCTTTCATCTGTGCACCACATTTCTTATGCAATAAAACAACTAGATAATAATACCAAATCAATGGGTACAGATACAGTTTATTTCAATAAATGCAAAATCTACCCTTACTGATATTTCCTCTGTTTCCATTTTTTATAACTATGAACAATTAAGCAATGTTGTGCGAAGTATTCTTGAGTATCCTTTTATTCAATGTAGAGAGTCCTAGGAATGCAATGTCTAAGTCAAAAGTTATGTTGCCAAATTGCTTTCCAAAAAGACTGTAAAGCATGGGAATGTAATAATTGATCATCCTTTCCCTTACTTACAATAAGATATCCTAATGTTATTCCTTTTGGTAAATTAGTTATATAGCATCCAATTATATTAATTTATTTGGCAACATATTAGATATGTGGCTTTGACTCTTAAATTAGCATTTTCTGGCATCTATCCCAATGTTACTTATTAGAATTGAAAAGTAAGTGAATAAAAAGGTAAAATCAATTATCAGTATTGGATAAATATATTGGCCAATAGGTGATCTACCATTATTTTCAGACATAATATAAATTGCTTAATATACTTCCTAGGGTTAAACCTGGGCTTCCCTGGTGGCTCAGACAGTAAAGAATTCGCCTGCAATGCAGGAGACCTGGGTTCCATCCCTTAGTTGGGAAGATCTCCTGGAGGAGGGTATGGCAACCCACTTTAGTATTCTTGCCAAGTGAATCCCATGGACAGAAGAATCTGGTCCATAGGGTTGAAAAGAGTCAGACATGACTGAGCGACTAAGCACACAGCACAGCACAGGCTTACAAAATTATAAGATTTACCTATTTACATTTGCATAAATTTACACATTTCCACAATTTCTGGATGTCAACCACATATTTAATATACACATCCTGAAGTAGGAAATTAAAATGGTGCTCTGTTCTGCCAGGCCTGACCAATATCAGCTCTAGAGAAGTTGCCAAGTATCAGAAAAATTAAATCTTGACAATACATAGGATCATATTTGGCTTTTCCCTTTTCTTTTAGAGGTAAAATAACTGAAGTTAAGAAAATTGAATCATTACTTGACCATATTCCATAGTTGTTTTAGTTGGACATATCTTAAAGTGATTTCTGTTTAAGTATTAACTGTGAAAGTGTCTACCCAAATTTATGTTCAATATATCATTGATTATTATGTGGCTTTTTTTCCAACATCTCTGTAACTCAGATATCTTAAAATCAGTGGCTTCTTACAGTTAATTGGTATTGTGCCTTATTTATAGTGGAGATAAAAATAATACATCTTACAATTGATGGGGTATAAGATTTGTTAAAATCTGTATTTGTTTTTAATAGGTCTTACATTTAAATCCAGCAGATTTGAGATACAGAAACAGGAAAAGGGAGCTAGGACTACTTGTAAGTAATAATTAACTGATAATTACTTTAAAAAGTCACTATCTTCTTTCAAATCACACCATAATACTGTCAGCTTCAGATAAAGTCAGTAATGGTTATTCAAAACTTATCCCATGATTAGAATATAAAATTTTCTCATACTTAAATAGCATATAGATATTTCTTAAAGATTATCTAGCATAGATTAAGTTCACTAGTAACATAATTTTACTGAAATATGTTAATATCAAACTAATTATAAAACCCCATATGCTTACAGTTCTTATGTAAATACAAAACAGAAATAGAAATCAAATAAAAATACAACTGAAAACATATCCAATTTATCAATCTTAATTTAACACAACAGATGATGTTACTTTGCTTTAAACCAAATCCTATCTCAAAACATGGATATGTTTATGAGAATTTGTGTCAATACTGATCTAAGTATGTCTGATGAGTAGAGTGAATATGAATACTGTATGTGATGCAGTTCTCTCACCATTTTTCTCCATTTTATGCCATATAGCATGCCATGACATCATTTGATCTCATCCTAGAATAAACAAAACACTTATATGTTAAGTTCCTAGATATTTCCTCATTAGTCCAAAACAATAAAAGCAGTAATACCTGCCACCAATGTGATCACAAACATGAATGCAAACAAAAGAGATATATAATGACAGAATTTAATTACAGATACTTTTAGATTATTATAGTAATAAACAGGAAAGTTCTAAATTCCAGTTATATGTTCTGTAATCACTAAGGTTACATCAGAGACACTTTTGAATAGCACTGAAATATGCCTTTTTTTTTTTTTTTTAATGATGACATAAGAACAGAAACTAGGTTCACAGAAGCTCACGTAAGATAAGGTAAGGCTGAGTTGTTGGAACCCAGAGGCTGATGTAATTTGTGGATCTTTTATGTTAGCAATGGGAAGTTATCCAGATGGAGTAAAAGCATTCTGTGATTGTAATGACAGAAAGTAGGAAATCCAAGTATGCGAAGGTAGCAGCATATGGTCTCAAACAGCAGTAGGCAAACTGAGGGAAGTTTTACTTCCTCTGGAAAAACTGGACAGAAAGAATCACAACAGGGATTCAGGATGCAAGGGCCCAGCCACTGGTCTGGGACAGAAGGTAGAACTTTGGTTTTACATTTCACGGCAGTAACACTGTTTTGAAATTTTGTGTGAGACAGGAACAGATCAGGAACAATGCTCAGTTGCTGTGCATTTGGACTAAGCAAAAGGAAATGAGGAACAAGAGTGAGGTAAATTATTACAGGCACAGAGCAAAAGGATCTTGATGTGAATCACAGTGATGGAAAGGGGAAACCACACCTGTAGAAAGGGCAAGTTAAAAGTGTTGTTTAGTCTCCCAGTTATTACTCCTTGTGACTCCATGGACTTTAGCCCACAGGCTCCTCTGTCCATGGGATTTCCTATGCAATAATACTAGAGTGGGCTGCCATTTCCTTCTCTAGGGGATGGATCTTCCTGGATCCTGGATCCAGGATCCCTGGATCTTCCTGACCCAGGGATTGTATCTGTGTCTCCTGAAATGGTAGGTGAATTCTTTACCACTGAGCCATTAAGTGTGGCAAAATATGAACTGCAGGGTTTTGTTTTTTTTTAAGAATAATGTCAACTACTTAAATGTTTAATTTATTAATTGTAATTTTTTTCAGCTATTTAGTTGGTAATTAAACCCAAGTGATCTATAATTATCCCATAAAATATATTTTTAAATTTTACGATTAAAAATATTGATTCTGCACATTTACAATAGCAATTAGATGGCTGACCTAATATAAATTTTCTAAGTCTTTGAAAGGGAAATCTTTATTTTTTGAATTGAGTGGTATTGTTTCATAGAAATAACCCATGTCAGAAATTGCTTGAAATAATGGGAACAGACCATGTATATTAAAGAGATTGCAGCACAGTAGGACATTTAAAGATACTTATGTACTTATTTCCTTTGGACCGTGGTAAAAGGAAAGAAATGGAAAGAGCAAAATGGAAGTTCACAGTAATTTATCATTGTTTGTTGTGTTAGTTGCTCAGTCATGTCTGACTCTTTGCGACCACATGGTCTGTCCATGGAATTCTCCAGGCAAGAATACTGGAGTGGGTTGACATGCCCTACTCCAGGGGATCTTCCTGACCCAGGGATGGAACCTGGGTTTCCGTTATTATAGGCAGATTCTTTAACATCTGACCTACCAGCGAAGCCCTTATCATCATTTACTAATTTTAATTTATTGCCACATAAAGGAATGCTTTCTCTCTAAAATGGTGGGGAAGTCCTGATTTCCTTCTTGACTTCTCTGTTCATTTTCAGTAAAATTCAAAGAAAAAAAAATTCACATTTTAATAGAAGAATTCCATTATGCTTAGGAATTGTTTATTGTTATTAGAAGCCAGAATATACAAGGTGGTGGCTTACTTTTCTCTTGAATTTTAAGATTGATGTAGTGATGAGTTCAACAGCAACCAAGCTCATTGGTAATGGCATAATGAACACCACATAGTGTGATTAGTAATTTTATTTGAATGACCATTATGGATATGGCTACTCAATTGAAATGAGTGTAAATAAAAGGAATTGAATTTGCACTCTCTTCTGATATATGTCTGTGCAAGCTCAAGGTGTAGGTACAGAATCTTGCTGATTATACTTAGCATCAAGTAATGTTGAGATAAATTACCTCATGTGTAGAGAAAAAATAAGAATACATTTTATGTAAAAAAACTACATTCCTTTTAGATCTCAGCATCCTCCATGTATTAGCAACAAATCTATGTTATGTTTATCACCAATTATATACGGGTTTAGATTTTGCAGTCAAAACCTACCCCATCACATCCTCAAGCTTGTAAGTGGCAAAAGTAGACTATTATGACAGTAAAGTGAATCTTTTCTGAGATTATTTTACTAAAGTTTATTTTTAGGATATATACATCATCATATACATGTATGTGTGTCATATGTATGGTATATATTATACATTAACTTTGCCATAGAAACACAATACGGCATTCCATATAGACGATATTCTGCTCCATGGGGCATTCGTGTAATTGTGGTTCCTGAAATGGAAATTGAGCTTCTTGATGTAGACACAGATCTGAACATTTTGTCAGAAGTATTTTGAGAGAAAAATATTACAAAAAATCTAGCTTAGATTATATGATTTGTATAAGCTATCCACTCCAATATTCTTGGGCTTCCCTTGTGGCTCAGCTGGGAAATTCAGCTCCTGCAATAAAGGAGACCAGGGTTTAATCCCTGGGTTGGGAAGTTCCCTTGGAGAAGGGAAAGGCAACCCACTCCGGTATTATGGCCTGGAGATTCCAAGGACTGTATAGTCCATGGGGTCCCAAAGAGTCACATGCAGCTGAGTAACTTTCACTTTTCACACACAGGAAAACTACACTGTTTGATTTTTCACTATGGGGTCTCTTCCATTTCTTTAGGGGATTCTTTAGTTTGAGTCAGTAAAAACGAAGATTCGGTCTCCCGTCTAACAGCTGTAAGTTTCCAAAACTTAAAAAGACATAATGAAAATAATATAGGTCATGAACTGTTCCGAACGTGATATGTACAGAGAATGCCTGTCTCCTCAAAACATAAAGTAAAAATAAAAATAATTGTAATCAAAGGAGCCAAAACGGATTTGATTTGCACATGGTAGTTGGTGAGGAGATCACTTAAATATTTTTTATAAGATTGCATTCATACTGAATTGTAACAAATTATTTAGGGATCTGTTCCACAGAGTATAGAAGTTTTGTAAATTCTTGCTTTCTCTCTCTCCCAGGACTTCCATACTCCCCCAAGTGGATATCTGAGAAATTTAGCCAAGTACCTTTAAATAACTGTGACACTTCATAATGAGCTTTGATCAATTCATACCAACTTTTTTCTTTGTTTGAACTGAATCATGACACATGGAGATTTTCCCTTGCATGAATCTAGCACTCCCCTCTTACACCCCTGGAAGTTATAAATTACTCACATGACTATTGCCTCTCTTAAAAATACTCTTTTTCTCTCTCTGCTCTTCCTCTTTCAAAGAGTGAACTCAAACTGGCAGATTCATTTAAGGACCATATTGTGGTTTGCAGAGTAACTGCTATATAAAATCATATATAGGGAACACTCAAAATGGACTGTTTTGAATTCCTGACCTTCAAATAAACAAGACCAACACAGTTTAGATCAAACTGCAGTATGCTCTGACACAGGAGCATCAGAACGGCTGGAATCTGCTTTAACCAATTAAGCCATTCAAGGCAAAAGGAAAATAAAGCCTTCAGTAAATCCATTGAAGGCACCATCTCCCAGCCTCCCACTATTATCGATCTTTTTAAGTGCGGACTAATGAGTCGTATATATACCTGATGGGATGCGCTCACCCTACCACCTACGAGGAGTTAAACTTACATAAAGAGAGAATCGACTAGGTGAGAGGCAGGGTAGAAGGGCACATTCAGACCGGCGACTACCTTGGCCCCTTAAAAACCTGCGCGGTGGTTTCTCTTCAGGGAACGCGGTAGAACCCGTCCCTACTTGCCTAACGAACCCATTAGTTCCTTTGAGAGAGATTTTCCTTTTAGGTCGCTTCTAGGGCAAAGGCTTTTGTTTGCTACCACTCTCTGTAGCGGGAAAAGAATTGTACAGAAATGCAAAGCAAGCTCGTAGCAGCAGCTTCTTTGCGGCAAAGCATCGCTTTCCGTTCTGCTTTGGCAATTTAGGAAGAACCCAGGTTCTCAGGGGACGTGGGTGAGGGGAACTCCGGGTCGAGGAGCACAGAAGCCAAGAATCTTTTTCCTTTTATCCATTTCACTTGTATCCCCATAACATCCCTCCCCACCCCCCAAAACTATCAACACAAATCCCTATGATCTCTACAAAAGGGTGGTGGTGGTGGATGGAGGGACATTTTCTTTCTCTTAAGACTCTCAAAAGGATTCAGCCTCCATCCTAAAAACCACATTAAAAACCAAATAAAATCAAATAAGCCAAACCCAAATGGGTAGCAACTATCTCAAGAGAGAAGCAGCTGCTGGCACCTGCCTGGAAACGCGGCAGTTGGAAGCGGTTAGCTTTTCATTCTGAATTATTATTTATCCCCCTTATCGTCTCCTCCCCCCCTTCCCCGACTGCTAGGCAAGAAATCTCCGTGTTTCCACATTCTCCCCTCCGCCCCCACCTTAAAGGAGTCTCCCACTTCTCGGTCGCGGGCCGCTCTGCCGCCCGCCCGCCGTGCCCGTCGCGTCCCTGGCCCTCTGCCGCCGCGGCGCCGCGCGGGGGGCGGCCCGCTCGTCGCGCGCTCCCACTCGCGCCCGGCCCGGCGCGGCCGTGGGTCCCGGCGGCGGCGGCGGGGGAGTGCGGGCGGGGGGGGGGGAGGCCGCGGGTGACAGATGTACTCCTCTGACAGCTCTCAGTATCAGCCCAGTGGCTCCCTGCCATTGGCTCAGTGCAATGGACCGGCAACGCCGCTCAATATAATAACACTCATGCCTGCCAGAAGCAGCAACTCCGAGTGCGGGCGCCGAGAGCGGGGGATGCTGCTGTCGCCGCCGCCGCTGCCGCTCGGGCGGCTCCCGCTGCCCGGCTTCGCTTGGCCGCGCGGCCGGCACTGACTCGGGCTGGGCTCCTCTCCGCCTGTCCGGCCCCTCCCTGCCCGGGATCCTCCCGCTGGGTGCATCGCCCTTAGGCGAAATTACGAGAGCAACAGAGCCTGCTAGGGAGAGCGCAGCGAGCATGCAGAGGCGGAGGAGCCTCGGCGCGCAGGGCAGAAGCACATAGTGAGCCTGTCTCCGGAGGGCGTGCGAGAGAGGCGGCGGTTCGCCCTCCCGGCGGGTCCCTCACCCACCCTCCTCAGCCCCGGCGCGCTGCGGCGGCGGGCGCGGGGTGCATGGAAGCGGCGACTGCGGCGGAGGAGGCGGCGGCTGCCCCATGGAGTGTTACTACATTGTCATCAGCTCCACGCATCTCAGCAACGGACACTTTCGCAACATCAAGGGAGTTTTCCGGGGCCCTCTCAGCAAGAACGGGAACAAAACTCTGGTAATCGCTTCTCTCCTCTCTCTCCTGTTTAAGAGGGCATTTAGAGGATTGAGGTTACTGTGAGGCTTTGAGGTGTCGCTGTTCAGTCGGGTTTACAGTATATTCGTTTCTTTATCTTGTGGGCGTGGGGTGAGAATTTGGTGTAGAAAAAGGCAGGACTCAGGGCAGCTGTGATCCAAGGCTTCGGTTGACAATTCCCCCAACGCTCCGGACTCTCCACCTCATTTGCACCGGTGAAAATTACCACAGTTTCTCCTTATTTGATGCAAATTGTGTTAACAGGACCTCTTTTTAAGAAAGAAACGGAAATAACCCTAACCCCAAGTGACCCTATAACCTCTGTCGGCTTAGGAAGCTGAAGGTGAATAAGGATGTGGATGTCTTTATGGAGGCAGAGAGCCATGTGACCGGTGGCCCGGGGCAAGTGGCGGGATTGAGTGATGGTCTCAGGAGTTTGTGTTCAGGCTGTCTCTGGAAGGACTGGCAGCAAACTTCTCTAGTGAGAAGTTGTCAGTTCAGAGCTTAACAGAGTGACTACAGAACCCCAGGCCATCAACTTTAAGCTATTGACTCAAAAGAGGTTGTAGATGAGTGTGTGCGGTGAGCATTCTGACACAATCAGAGCCAAAAAGGAAAAACGTGCCAGACAGAGCCCGTGCAGTCCTGGAAGGTTCTCACTGGACCACAGAGCTGCTGTTTTTCAGCATTCTAGTATGAAAAGGACTCCTGATTGGTGAGAAATGTGCTGAGCATTAAGATAGTACAGGGCCACAGCTCTTACTTTTTCCTTTCCCATTCCCTCTTAGCTACAAAACCTCCTTGCAGAACTGATTCGCAAGACCTCGTATCTCCTGAGAAGTATACACTTCAATAAAGAAAAAAAAAAGGAAGTACAGGGAAGGCTTATTAGGAGGGAAGACTTATTAGGCTTAGTAAGGCAGAGTAGAGCCAGAGTGAGATGATGGTATGCAAATATATGCATCACTAAAGTCTGGTTCCTTTAGCAAGCAACACCCCCCACCCCCACTATACAAAGTGATGATTGCTTAGCCCTGAATAAGTAGAGAAGTGTAAGGACAGACTCAATTAGTCCAAAAGTAGAGTATTCTTAACTTGCATTTCTTTATATAATCTTAAAATATTCTACATAATTTTTAAAAAAATGTGCTGTGCATGTGTTTTCCAAGAATGAAAAGTTCTCTTCTGAAGTTTTAAGTGAATTCTGACATTGATGTGATTTATTTATTTTCTTTTCTCCCTTGAAATCTCTTGGACACCTTCCTCTCAGCTCATTTAAGACATAAAGAAACAGACTTAGTTTATTGCTTTTATTCTTGTCTGGATAAGATTGTTTACTGTTGTTGATCAAAGAAAATACTCTCCTGTGGTCTTCCAGTAGAGTACCATTCAGAGCAATAGGCACAGGCTGAGGGAATGATGGAAAATATTCTGGCTAGACTCAGAGAACTCAACAATATGTAAAGGTAATTTTTTTAAGGGGGAAACACTGTTTTGAAGAAAGTATGCACTGGTTTGTTTTTTAAGTCATGTCTCACTTATGAGAAAAGACAGACTTATTGAACAAGATCTCATCTCCATAATTATAATAATGGTGTAGGTAATAAAACCATGAAATAAAGTTCATAGGGGAAAAAAAATTATTTGCCAAAACTCAACTTGTTAAAATTCCATACTCTTGATTCTTAAGTCAACTTTGGGCTTCCAACAATGATTGAACTTGATAAGGCTGATATTTGTTGTATGTTTGAAGTTGATTAGTTCTTTATCACTCATGTTGACGAAAGATAGGTTAAAGTGTAGACCTGCCTATTTTATCTTCAAATTAAGATAGATGTTTAAATGAAGCTATCTAAATTAGATGAATAAATCTAAATATATGCAAATGTCAGAAGCAACAAATTCGGTTAAAAAGGCTTAGAAATAGGTCTATCACATTTTTCTTATTTATAGTAAAAAAAAAAATTATATGAACTTCATAGCTAATCCTTCAACATTGTGCTTACAAACTGCCCAAGTTTGTGTTTCCTGTGCAAGATATTTATACTGACTGAAATCATGTGGATTGTCATATGTGGTTCCTCCATAATTGAAAATATTAATTTAAAAAGTAATATATGTCATATGTTTACTTTCTGTGTCTTTTGATGATTTGTTACTGAAGAGAATGAGACTCATACCTGTTTTTATAATAGAAGAGATTCTAAATATATCCGTAAATGAATTTTTTAAGGAAATACTTTTCTATACTTACCAAAAACTATATTCTTTACAGCAAGTAGGATGCTATGAGAGCTTATTATAAACTAAAACTTACTGCAAGCTAAAAACAGAAAACTGAACCTGAGACTTATCAGAAATAACAACCTTAATAAGAAACACAAATATTATCTTACAAATATATATGTTCCACAATTTTCATGTAAGGGTTTATATTGTCATGTCATAGAGTGAAGTGATGAGATCTTTTTTACTTTCTTGCCTATTTGATTTTAACATATTGTGAACTTTGCCTTTAAAAACATCATCACATTTTTGTATTTTGAAATTTGTTAAGTTTAAAGAATTTTAATAATATCTCATTTTTTTTTTCCTATTTCAGGAAAAAGCATTTTACTTAAAATGTAAAATCCATTTAGGGATTTTTTTTTTTCAAAGAAATTCCAATTATTTTCAGCCACTGGAAAGCAAATGGATATTCCAAATATTTTTTAAATTCATATTTTTAAAACATTTTATAGCCTTTAAAATTATTGAACTGATTTAAGATAGGCTATAATTGTTGATACAGTGTTCTTTCATGAATTAGAAGTTATCTATAAAGTTATAGAATAAAACTCAATGTTTAATGACATTAATTAATTGCTTTAGTCCTAAATCTAGAATTCATATTCATACTGAGGAGATTCTAAAAATGTGCAGACCTTTCCAACGGTCATATTATGTCCCTCACACAATAAATTTTTAAGGATACTTAATGACTAAGCCTATTGTTAACCTTGACCCTGTTCCTGAGCCTTTAAATATACTTCTCTTCACAATTTTAACTGAAAATACACAAATCTCAGTTTTGCACGGTCTTACCTCCAAAGACAAAGGTCACTCTACCTGTGATGATTTCTGTTGTAAACAGTATCATATCTGTGATATAGCTTTAATTCCATGGAATAAAAAATTAGCTAATATTTTATTAATGCTCCAGAATATGTCTAAATAAGTTATGTGGTTTAATAGCAGTGAATAAAGTTTACCATCCATGTATTCTCATTGTTTTTACTTAGATTATCTCAAACCACCATTGTGTATGCATTTGTTTATTGGATAAAGACATTCTTTTATATTTATATTTTGCAATTCATCCACAGAAGTTTTTGCCCTAATTATTTAAAAATTGTAATGCAAAATATTAAAAAAATATTAAAAAAAGAATTTACATATATATGTAATCACTTTTATTATGGAATTTGGAGTTTGTGGAACTTTGGAAATCATTACTGATTTGTTTGTTGCATTGTCAGTTTGCCAGCATTTTTTTATTTCACAAGAGTTTTATGTCTGTGTAAAGACTATGAAATTCAGAAAAAAGAAGTGCTGATTTGAGGTCAAAAAGTGAGTCACTATTAAAATGCAGATTTCCTGACTCTAGACAAATTTTCTTCATAATTTTTATGCTAAATTAGAGAATCTATAGCAATTGGTACCATAATCTCCATACTGATAAAGAGGTGTAGGTGTCATCTATTGTTTGAGGACATTCTACTTTTCCACTTGTCTTTAGGTGTAAATAAATAGTACCAGACTCACAGAATAGTTTGAATTCAAATTTATTTTATTTCTTGTCTTCCAGTATGTGAACATGGATAATTTTTGTCTTGCCTAAACCTTGCTTCTGAAGGCTGTCCTCCATTTCCAAAATATTTAGTACCAGGTTTGTTAAGATGTATTGACGTATTAATCATTTCTAAACATATTGTTATTTAGTTCATTCAGATTTACTGAGATGCTTTAATTGCAAAGCACTAGTCTAGGCACTACAGGATCTGTGCTAAGCATTATGCACTAAATATTGTGTTAAGATGTATTCATGTATGTGCCTGTTCATTTTGAATGTGTTGAAAAAAATATTCACAAATTTTGACAAGTTTATATATTTCTTATCACTTAAGATATTTTTATATATATTCATTTTTAAAGTATGAAAAATTTCTTGGATTTTTCCTTTGTGTATACAGGAACTCACTACAATTAGATAGGTCTTTGAAATATACTCTATAAACTTGTTCTCATTACCATTATAATAATATTATGTCATTCCCTTATACATTTCTGTATCTCCTACGGTTTATAATTTAAAAGGTTCCTCCATCACTAAAACCCATTTATGTGGCACATTTAGGATTGTGCCTAAGACTAAAGAAACAGTTGTTAAATTTGTGCTACTGAGATGTTATCATTGTTAGATTAATATTCTCAAGAATGGTCAAGAATGAAGGTGGATTAGGGTGAATAATATGTGGCTAAACTTCCCCACGCTATAGACTTAGTCGTATAATCAGTTCTATATTTGTTCCAAGTTTCTTTTCCACTATTATGCATTCAGAGTCAAAGACCATCTTGTGTCTCACTTTTCTGAACTTAAGGTGTCATATATTCTTTGTCATACTTGTTTTGTATTCCAGTAGAGCTTTACAGCATGTGCATTTCCAGAACACATTATTGGAGTGAGGAACATAAGATTGAAATATTGATATTATAACCTATTCAAAAATGTAAGCAGTATTTTAAGACAGATGTTGTCAAGTAATAGCCATGATTCCAACATATCCTTTTTGGTTTATCAAATATTGTGTAAGTTATTTTTGATAGTTGAAATTCAAATAGTGACACGTTATCTTATGACGTAACTTCTCTGTTATGCACCGGTATTTTCTAGTTTATTGATGACTGTTACTACTTTTTTGCTGAAAATACAGCAAGAGTTTTGGAGACCACTAATCCAGAGGTTTCAGATAGTTGTAAGCAGGACTAAATTCAGGTGGCAGAAGTAGTTTGTTGAGTATGCGCTGTGTTTTAAAATATTTGAGCTTAAATACCATTCAAAGAGGAATACACTTCACAGTTTGCTACTGTTGATACTATTTTTGTTTTTACTGTTATATAAGTTTATCTAATTATACAGTCCTGATCAATGAAGGCACTTGAATTTTCCATCCCTTGTTTAGTCTGAGAACCAGATTTTACATAAAGGTAGTCAGAAACATTTTCGTCATTCTACCCTTCATTGTACCAACTTTTAGGTAGACAGGAGTCTTCTGAAAAGTTTTCCACATACTCATCTTTCTGTACTGTTTACTATATATTGGCTGGACTGCTTTACAGTATTTTCCAGATCGTATATCTAGACAAACTTTCACTTAGACCACTGGTGTTTTTGGTAATTTGTGTTGTTTTTAGTCTTTTAAAAAATTAATTTTGAATGTAATTTTATTCTTTAACTTATACTTTTGATAAACATGTTTAACTCATATAGTATACTTAGAAAATAGTTTTTGAAGGTATATATAGGGGAAATCATACTTTTAAATAAATGTAATCATAATACAGGGTTGAAATAATTTTCTCCAGTGATCTTATTTACCTGAGATAAATTGAAGGCAGTTGTTGTATATAAAGAGTTTGAGTAATCCTTCCAGAAAGAAAGAAAAAATAGTCTTTTTAACCTGTAGTATGCTGAAGCCACAATTCATAGCAATCTGTCACTTTTTTATACTGCTAATTACAATATTGGGCTTCCCTGGTGGCTCAGACAGTAAATAATCTGCCTACAATGCGGGAGACTTGGATCTACCCCTTGAGTATTCTTGGGGATTCCCTGGTGGCTAAGACCACAATGTTAATAATTTTATTAATTCTGTTCTCTAAAAATCTTAGTCTGAAACCATTTGATCTGTTTTATCTCATCTAAATTATCCTTTGCTTCTGAGAAAATTCTTAGCATGTATACAATATTGTGATCGTGTTTTCAACTGGCAAAGTTTCATTAATTTTATAAATGTGTTACACTACACTTCCTAGCACAGTATAAGATAAAGTGGGATAATAAATAATTAAAACTCAATCCTAGTTGTCAAAATAGCAGAATCCATTACCTGATGTAGTACTCTGGACTCCTTCATAATGGTTTGGCACCATTAGAAGAAAGTTATATACTTTCCTAAGTGTAAGTACATTTAATGTATTAAATGTTTATGATGACAGTGCTATTTTCAAATAATAAGAAAACACTCTTTACTTACATAGCTTTAGAAAAATGAGCTATGCTGACTGTGATAACTGGTTTTAGGTATCAACCAGAGTGAATGAAGTGAAAGAATTAATTCCTCAGGTTTGTCCGACCCTTTGTGAGCCCATAGACTGTAGCCCACCAGCTCCTCTGTCCATGGGATTCTCCAGGCAGTAATACTGGAGTGGATTGCCATTTCCTTCTCCAGGATATCTTCCCAAACCAGAGATTGAACCCAGGTCTCCTGCATTGCAGGCAGATTCTTTACCATCTGAGCCACCAGGGAAGCCCTGAGTAGTAGCCAGTTATTTAATCAAAGGCTAATCTTGTTGCTCTGAAGGTATTTTATAGATATAGTTAATGAAGTCTATATTTAGTTGATATCAAATAAAGGAGATTACCATCTATAATGTGGATGGACATTATGCGTTGAAAGACTATAAGAGAAAAAACTGAGGTTTCCTGGTGAAGAAGATGTTCTGCCTCAAGACTGTAGAATCAAAGCCTGCCTTGCATTTCTAGCCTACTGACCTGTCCTACACAAGCTCAACAAACCCACAACCAGAATCAATCCCCAATTACTTAAAATAAAATTCTCTCTCTTTTCCTCCCTCTGCCTCCTCTCCTTTGTCTCCATGTAATTTTTCCTCACCAGCCCCCCACACCCCTGTAATAGTTCTCTCTCCATCTTTCCTGTTGGTTCTGTTTGTCTGGAGAACCCGAAATGGTACACTGAGGATCAGTTATTATATCTTTTATGTTGTCTCTTACAATAAGACAACTCAATATTTCAAATATAAATCATATCCAATTTCAATTGGATTTAATTGGAAATAGGTGAAATTGACATTGTTAAACTTTTGGGGCTTGAAATGGATAGACCTTAAGGTGGAAAGTTTTTGTTATTTTCCAGAGGAACATTTAATAACCTTATTTTAAATATTTTCCTGGATTGCTTTGTATCCCTCAGTCCATATCGCTGCCTTCTCGAAAAGTGAAAGTAAAAGTTGCTCAGGCATGTCCAGCTCTTTGAGACCCCGTGTCTTCATGAAAAATATACTACCAGCTAGAAACTACCAGTAACACCACACTAGTTGAACATACCCAAGCGGGACATACTGGTCCTTGTTGGAACAAGATGAACTGCACTCCAAGGGGAACCTTGAGACATCTCATGATGAGGGAATAAGGGTGAATTTTATAGGTTTGGGGATAGTGTAAGATGCTTTTCTGAAGTTTATTAAAATACTGTTTTATTCTGGATTGTTCTGTGAAAATGAAGGACCAGTTCTGTGATTGGTTGTCTTAATGCTTTTTCTCTAAGAGGCAAGAGGAACAGAGTTAGGGTAAGGAAGCAGCTTTTGCTTGTTTTGGCTGACAGATGGGGATGTTTCATAACAAAAACAGCGTGTTTGTTTTTGTCTGTCCCCAAACACGATTGCAAAGTGGTCTTGTTTTTTCCTACTTAACTTTGTATGCATCAGGGACCTTGTCTGGTATTAGTGGATTGTGAGCCTGTGTATGTTTGATCACAGAACCACACCTTACTTTTGGGACTAGACAAGTGTGCCTGACAGTTCCCAGGGGCTTCTCTTTCCTTTCTCAAATATGACATGGATGGTTGCAAGGCAAGACCATCAGAGGAGCATTTCACGGAAATGAATTCCAGAGCTGGGGAGTTTTAGGGATGAGGGAAGGGAGGAGAATGATTGAAGATTACCAAGCTGGAGTGTGGACGATACTGTCCTGTGCTGGCACTTCCTTAGGAGGACTCTGGGAGATAAACAGTCCCCTGTCTCTTGAGAGAGATACAGAAGAAAGGATTTTCAAGAGAGACAAACTTCAGCAGGAGCAAAATGGTGAAGTGAAACTTCAGTGAAAACTCTGAAGCTATAGAGATTTCATTGATAAGGTACCCTTCTGAATTCAAGACACAATCCGAGTGTTTTAAGACATGTAGTGATATAGAGAATTTTGTCATAAAAGAGGATGTAACATAATCCAATGGAGGTTGAAATCCAGGAAATGAAGAAAAATTTGGGAATTCTGGGGTTCTTGTGGCAACTGATATTATTAGAAATACAGGGTAGTTTAAAATTGGTTCTGATAATCCCAGGGTGGGTAGTGATTAGCAGTGGAATGGTGAACCAGGACAGAGGAGAAATCCTGTGGGAGGTACTCAAGAGTTCTTGGGCAGCTGGGATGCCTCCTTTAAGACTGAATTATGTGCAGTCCATGGGGTCGCTAGGAGTCGGACACGACTAAGCAACTTCACTTTCACTTTTCACTTTCATGCATTGGAGAAGGAAATGGCAACCCACTCCAGTGTTCTTGCCTGGAGAATCCCAGGGATGGGGGAGCCTGGTGGGCTGCCTTCTATGGGGTCGCACAGAGTCGGACACGACTGAAGCGACTTAGCAGCAGCAGCAGCATGTGCATGCTTAGTCACTCAGAAGTATCTGACTCTTTGCGCACCCTCATGGACTGTAGCCTGCTGGGCTCCTCTGTCCATGGAGATTTCTCTAGGCAAGAATACTGGAGTGGATTGCCATGCCCTCCTTCCAGGAGATCTTCCCAACCCAGGGATCGCATCCTGGCTTTCTCCCACATTACAGGCAGATTCTTTACTGTCTGAATTATACACAGCCCTATTCTGAGCCTCAGATCTTTCTCCTGACCCTTGTTGAATTATCATGTCAGAGGGGCATTGTTAGTTCTAGTGCACAAATTTCCTTCCGTATTCAGCCCCTGGGAGTAGGGGCATGGGGAAGGTCAGTGTATTAACAGTGATTCAAGGTTACCCCAGCCAAATTGCCTTGTTTTTGTCTTTCAGATAAGAAACACCTAAAGAATTTGATGTGAAACAAGCAAATTTTGTTTGGAGGGAATTTCAAAAGTTGCCAAACTCATTGAATTATGGAAAAGCAAGAGATTTGGACAATAAGTAATAGAGGAAGAAGTGAGACCAATGACAGAGAAAGAAGGGATTTAATGATGAGAGATTTAAACCTGATTTTACTTACAAGTGGTCAAAGACAGGAAGATGGGATATAATATGGAATTCTCTCCTTGTTTAATGAAAGCGTCTCAAGTGACATGATCTAGTGGCCTCCAAGCATATCAGGGGAAATATGGTGGTTGAAAGCATACTTTATAACCAGATGGACTTAAGCTCAGATCGTAAATAGACCCCTGTATCAATTAATAGAGAGTAAGACTTTTAGCAGAATCCCAAACATCAACTCTGTACCTATATAGTATTTTTAATACATATAAATTTTTAACACACTTAAATATAATTTTAATACACTTAAAATATGAAACTATGTATATTTTGATATAAAGTGGCTCAAGAATGTAAAAACTAAAGACTCTGATTTTATTTGTATTTTTCCCTTCATTTGTAAGGTGTTTAGTGCTCCAGCCGTCTTCATTCTAAGTTAGAAAAAATGAGTAAAGAGGACAGATGAAAAGTTGAATATTCTTTTTTTTTTTAAAGAAGTCCTGCTCAACAGTGTTTGCTTATATCTCTTTGGCTGAAGTTGTGTTATAGGACCACTGAAGTACAGGAAAGAATGGAAACATTATTAATTAAGCCAGGCACTTTGAGAAGCTCAAGAAAATAAGTGTTATGTTAATAATAATAAAGAAAGAGGTAACTGATCACGAAAGATAAATCTTCCACACCTGTCACTAGCTTTATAATCTTGGTAAAGTTCACCTCTCTATCAGTTATATTATCCTTAAATAGAGATGATATTAATATCAATGCCTACCTAGGAAACAGATTTACATATCAAATGAGATGAAGCAAGTACAGTAATTCACTCAAGGTTTGACACTAATAAACTCCCAATAAATGAGGGTAGCTGTTGACAATATTTCATGCTGGAACATTCATATCTAGAATCTCATCTATTCAATTCAGTATGCATGAAGTGAAATGAAGTGAAAATCACTCAATTGTGTCCAACTCTTTGTGACCCCAAGGACTTCTCTAAGCCCAGAATACTGGAGTGGGTAGCCTTTCCCTTCTCCAGGGGTTCTTCCCAACCCAGAGATAGAACCCAGGTCTCCCACATTGCAGGTAGTTTCTTTACCAGCTGAGCCACAAGGGAAGCCCAAGAATACTGGAGTGGGTAGTGTATCCCTTCTCCAGGGGATCTTTCAGACCTAGGAATTGAACTGGGGTCTCCTGCATTGCAGGGGGATTCTTTGTCAACTGAGCTATCATAGGGAAGCCCCTCTTACATAATTTGGACAGTTTTAGTATTGAATAGTATCAAGATTTCTGTTTTTTTCCTGTTTATCCATGACACTTCGTACATATTTATCTTCACCCCAAGAGTCATAAAATCTCCCTTAAAAATGGATTGGGCTCTAAATATTCCAGTAGATAAAGAAATGAAAATCTTATGAACACCTTAGATATAAAAGATTCATTTGGCTCATAAAGTACATGAAACTTATATTTTGTACTTCTAGGATGCTGGTTCTTTAGCAAATCTTGGAATTTCTTTTAACTCTCTTCAATAATTTCAGTAGCTGTGATTCCTTTGCAATGTCTTGGATCACTGCAGTTCTGGTGTTACAGAGTTAATATTTACACTAGGGGGCGACATAACATTTCCTCTTGCTCATATAGTAAATAATCATACATTAATAAATTTGTCAGCTATAGGGTTATCACAGTTTATTAACCAAAACTCACTTTAAAATTTTACCGACAAGTCAGTACGGAAATGCAAAACAGGTATGATGTATTTGCTATATAGTTTACTTGTGTACTTCCTCAAATAATTATTCTTGGCCATTCTTTACTTCAGTCACATGAGATACATGTAGTAATATGGAGCTAGCATAGCCTTGATGTCTAACTATAGCCTATTATATCATCATTCTTGGCTGTGAAAGTATCAGTTTTCATTCTTGAATTTGATATTTTTGGTTTCTTCTAAGTACCTCCAACCTACTAGATTTATGATTCTTAATATCCCATTTATGTCATAGTTATCTTACAGTTAGTTGTTATAGTTAATTTGTAATTAAATTTGATTGACATTTTCAGGGACTGCATTATTAAGCAAAAGGAAAGTGGACTATGAAGACCATTACTTGTTAAAACAAAAATAGCTATAGCACAAAATAAAAAAACATGTCAAATTGTGAAATCTAACCATTAATTTCATGATTGACACATGATATTAGAGAATAGCTAAAAAATATCTGAGACTCAAGTTTCCCAGTTTTACTAAAATTTAATGGGTTTTTCTCCATAGAAATTGGAATTAGGTTTCCTAGGGAAAATGTACACAGTGCATGAAATAAGACAAACTGTTCTGCTTGTGTTACTAATCATTGTGAAATTATTGATACAACATGAAAGATGCATTTTTTATGGATCAAGATTTAAAGGAGTTGATACTATGATATGTGCTGCTACTCAAAAGCTCCCAAGGTTTTGTTTTTGTTTTTTTTTTGGTGGAATAATATCAATAAAATTTCAGATGTTGCATGTTACATATTGCTGTCCTGGACAGCCACATTTAAGACAATCTATTAGCCTATTATTCCACAGAAAGTGTTTGTGACCTAAATAATAGTCATAGTAATGATAATAATGAATCAAAACAAATTGATCCTCTTTGTACAGTGCCTAACATAGCTGTAAGCATGATTTGATGATGTAAGGAAAAAAACCTACAGAGATTATTAATCATAATGTTAAATTATTTTAATTAAAATACTGTATCAATAATTCAGTTTACATATGCTATACTATGAGTAATTATTCACCTTATAGGCATTAAACATGCCAACTATTTTGACTTATTCATAAAGTGCCAATACAATTATGTCAGCTATAGATCCTATAGGTCTTGTGAGAAATTCTTCTCTTTTCTCTCAGTACCTTGCATAAAATAAGTACAATATCTATTCTTGGACACAGGCAAAATGGACATGTTCACACACAGTAAAATCAAGCACACACCTGCTTTCTCTCTCTTTCTTTACCCCTCTAACTGATCCCCTGCCTCCTTCCTTCTCTCTTTCTCTCTAATTCCTCTCTTGCTACACTCTGATTGTATTCTAGATGAACAGAGAGCGTATTGTTTTTCCAGTTTCAGGCTGTCTGCATGTTTTTTTCTCAGGCAGCACATAGAATTCTACTAGCAATTCTGGCCAGATCCAGACAGCAAAATGATGATTTACTTGAAAAGCAATTGAGAACTCCCCTTCCCCCCACCTCAGCCACCAGATATAATATCAGAGATCTGAAAATAATGCTGGAAAGATTTTGAGAAATCTGAAGCAACTTAATGGCCCACATTGCACTGAATGGCCACAGTCCTAGGAATTAAGAGTAAGTAGAGAGAGATGGCTTCTCAGGTGGTGCAGTGGTAAAGAATCCACTTGCCAATGCAAGAGATGCAAAAGACACAGGTTTGATCCCTGGGTTGGGAAGATCCTCTGGAGAAGGAAATGGCAACCTGCTCTAGTATACTTGCCTGGAAAATTCCATGGACAGAGGAGCCTGACTGGTGGGCTACAGCCCATGGGGTCGCGAGTTGACACCACTGAATACACGCATACGCAGACACAAAGAGAGAAGGAGAGAGAGACAGAGAAACAGAGAGAAAGGAAGGAGAAAGAAATAGAAAGGAGGGAGAAAGAAAGAAAGAAAGGAAAAAGTAAGGAAAGAAGGGAAAGAAAGATCATTCGTTCTTCTTAGGCAATAAAGAAGAATATAAGCTAATAGATGAATGTATATCAGTTTAAACAATTAGATGATGGTACATTCAGATTTGCCTGGGATTATCCCAGTTCAGATTGTTGTCCTGGTATGGCACTGCCTTTAATTCTTAGAATTATTCTGACTTGGATGATAATCTATATGGTTATCCTGCTAAACAGAGAAACATTTAGAGTGACAGGAATTTGGCTGGATTGTTTCTTCATTCTCCACCCTGGCTTGACACCCACTTTCCTTTAGGATCTGTTGGTTCTTATGAGAATGTTATCTACAGATGTGTTTAATGTTCTGCTTTGCTATTTTTCAACAACAGTGATATAGGATCAACAATAAGTTGCAGTGATAAAAGGAATGTAGTTATTCTTTCTCCCCATCTTTTGGCAGTTTGAGTTTAGCTGCATCATGGAAGAAGGGCTGTTCAGAGGCAGGATGATGCAGAGGCACAGGGTCCAGGGAAGATCACTCGGGGCAGCTGCAGTAGATGAAGAGGAGAAGGGAGCCAGAGTGTGTTTCCAGTGGCTACATACCAGCCAAGCCTTGTCTGTGAAAAGTTCCTGGGGCTGAAGTGTTCCAGCTGCAGTGTTCCAAGTTATTTTAGTGGCAGAATTTTGCCCAAACATTGCCAGTTTTGGTTCCTCAACAAGCCTCCTCTAACAGGGTCACCTTTGAATCTGTCAGCTACCTAATAGTCTTCCAATAAATGTATCTTATGCTTCATTTAATGAGTTAATTTTGGTTATTTTTAGCTGAGAAACCTGACTAGAATTAGGACAACTGTAGAACTGCAGGTTTGTATTTTTTTTTTTTCTGAGGATGTGAAACATTACATCTAGAGCATTTTGACAGTGTTTCACTCTCTCCTCTGCTTCTGATCATTCTCCTTCCTTTTTTAAAAAAAAATAATTATTATGGAATGTTTAATTGTTATTCAGGTCTGCCTGGGATAACCCCACGAAATAGTGAGACCTTTGTTTAAATTCTGGGTGTGTAACCTGGGCCAGTTATTTAACCTCTGTTTCTATAACTAAATCTATATCTAAAAATAACAAAAGTTGTAATTCATCTAGCTCCTGTTGTATAGCAAGTGTTATTTTAACCATGGGTCTCCCTGGTGGCTAAGATGGGAAAGAGTCTGCCTGCAATGCAGGAGACCTGGGTTCAATCCCTGGGTTGGGAAGATCCTCTGGAGAAGGAAATGGCAACCCACTGGACTGGAAAATCCCATGAACAGAGGAGCCTGGCAGTCTACAGTCCATGGGGTTGCAAAAAGTTGGACATGACTAAGCGACTTCACTATTTTAACCATATTGCATAAATCATATATAATTTCTGATGAAATGCTTTAAAATGGGTACATGTGAACAAGACTGTTTTAAGGGTAAAATAATATAAGGGAATTCTCTGCTTCAGTGACTGCCACATAATCAAAGTTCTCATTTTTACCATTATTGTTACTTAAAGAAGACATGTTTTTCCTCCTTTCCAAAGCCAATACGTGGACTTCTGCTTTTCAGACAGAACATGATAGATGCCAAATAAAAGACAGTATAGGTGCTTTAGGGAGTCCAATAAAAGATAGGCCAGATAATTGATTATAAAATTCAGCATTTATATATATGGCCTATGAGTGAATTGCCTATTTTATCCTTTGCAGGAAAACTGAAGACTTGTAGTATACAGATACCAAACTAGGTGATCATAATTATCACCTGAAGATTTGGAAAATAACATCCTGGACTTCACTTCATAACTACTAAATCAATTTCTTCAAAACTACTAGTATCAATGGTGAGGTCCAGGAATCTAGCTTTCCTAAGGGCCACAGATGACTTTCACCATCCTAGAATAAACCACATCTCGTTTGGTATCAATGGTCTTGTTCCAGAAGGATGCTTGGATGTCACACATTCATACTTAGTATGAGAGACAAGGCCCTGTTCTCCTCTGTCCTTTATTAGTTTCTCTGCCCAACATGCCTCTTCATCCTACCCCTGCCTTCAAGTCATCCTTTGGAAAGCTAGTAAAAATGCATTTGTTTCATTGTAAACAAAAATGACATTAGTAAAAAAGTTTAGGTACAAAATAACTAAAGGATATAATCTTAAAATTTAGTAGAGTACATCTACAGAAGGGATGAAAATGTAAGACTCTATGTTGTAAGCAGAAAAAATGTCTAGTTTTAGGTTCTGCCTCATGAGACAATTTAGTTAACTTGGTCAATTTCCTTTTCAACTATGCTTTCAATGTATTATTTCATGTAGAAATTAAGGGTAGTAATGCATTTCATGCTTTTTTAAAATTATTGTTTTGAGTAGCAAAGCAAGTGGTTGAGCTAGAAACGTATAAACATGAGGTAATTTACAAAATAAAAAAGATGTAAAGGTAAATAGTTACATGAAATACAGGGTGTTACTATGCACTTTTATGAGAAGTATATCAAAGATTTAACACTGATAGCCTGGAAAGAAAGTGAAAGTGAAGTTGCTCAGTCGTGTCCGACTTTTTGCAACCCCATGGACTGTAGCCCACCAGGCTTCCCTGTCCATGAGATTTTCAAGGCAAGAGTACTGGAGTGGGTTGTCATTTCCTTCTCCAGGGGATCTTCCCAACCCAGGGATTGAATCTGGGTCTCCCGCATGGTAGGCAGATGCTTTTTCCGTCTGAGCCACCAGGAAAGTAAAATCATATATCCTAATTACATCCTTATCGTCAGATGATATACCTCAATGACTTCTGAGATTCAAATTCTATTATATATTTTATTTATAAACTTTGGTATTATTATTATTTATATATATGGGATTACCATTTATCATTGTTTAGAATTTCATTTGTAATGTGATTATGATACCAGCAGAATCAGTTTCTGCAATAGCAATTATGTAATTGTCAGTTTTTTAATGTAGTTTGATAAATCATCTAAGTGTCTTTGATTAACCTTATCTAAGTCATGTTTTCAAATTGTATTTTCAAATCCTAAGAAGATATCAACTCATTTAATGAAAGTTTTCAGTTTTTGAGCATTATTAAAATATTTCATTTAATTATTTCAGCAACTCTTTAACTTGGTATTGTTACAATTTTGACTTATAAATGAGAAGATTTAGTTTTTAGAACTTATCAAGGTGCTCTGAGTTGTTTTAAATTCATAGCTGTCTTGTGAACACTATGGAAAATGGATATGAACACTAAGATTTAACATACATATGTCCATGTCTATTCCATTTTGTTTAGTTTAGCACAGAAATAATGAATACCTCATTTTTATATTCTAGAATTTATGGCTATACCAGTTATAGAGATTCAGAATTAGGAAATGTATATATAAATCCATAACTATTTTTCCCAAATATCATGGCTTTATTTTTAAAAAGTATGTTTATTCTTTCATCTCTCTGTTTTCCTATTTTTATTATCAATGTCTGGACCTTTAATTAAAATTTTCATTACTGCACATTTGCTTATCACTAGTGTTCAATGAGGAGAAGGCAATGGCAACCCACTCCAGTACTCTTGCCTGGAAAATCCCATGGACTGAGGTGCCTTGTAGGCTACAGTCCATTGGGTCGCTAAGAGTCGGCACAACTGAGAGCCTTCACTTTCACTTTTCACTTTCATGCATTGGAGAAGGAAATGGCAACCCACTCCAGTGTTCTTGCCTGGAGAATCCCAGGGACGGAGGAGCCTGGTGGGCTGCCATCTCTGGATCACACAGAGTCGGACACGACTGAAGCAACTTAGCAGCAGTGTTCAATGAAGACAATTTAATATACCTTTTTCTTCTTATAGGAACAGAACAGAACTAGTTAATTAGACTAAATAATTTGTGTCAAATGGTGTGTTTCTATATACATTACATAGTGCACCAAGACAGAAAAAAAGATACTTTTTACTAAAAATATTATTTTAGAAAAATTCAGGGCTTAGGATATTTTTTTATATTTTCAATTCACTTTGAAATTTCTTCCCCCAGCTTTGTTTATTTTTAGTGTTTGCAATCTTCTATTTACTATTAAGAATAATAAAAGTTCTCAAAGTAAAGCAGATGATAAATTATTTGCAAGTTATTTATAGCTGAGAGAGCACCATCATATTCCAACATATGTTATTGGGTTTTTCCTTTATAGAAATAAGATAAGAGAAGCTGTACATTTTCTAATCACTGGGCTTTGCAGCACACATTTGTTGAAGGTTGACTTTCAGCTTTAGACAGTTCATAATGTGTAGGCTATCCTCTCATCTTTCTCAGAAGATTATTTTCAGGGAGAGTACAAGAAAATGAAAAGATCTGAAACCTTTTAATATATTTTTTTGGTAAAATGCTGGTGCTTCTAAATTTATTTTCCCTTAATTGCTGGCTGTGCTGCTGAGGAGAGGAACAGGGAATGGGAGGGGCAATGAGAAAAGCACCTTGTGATATGTGAACAGAAAGGAGCCTTTGAGCAGCCCTTTGGTATGATTTGTAAAGAACTTTCTACTCTAGCCTCACCAGTTTGACCCAAGACTAACTAAACTCTGTGTGTGTGTGTGTGTGTGTGTGTGTGTGTGTATGTGTGTGTATTCAAGATAAAATCTTTAAATGTAGATACAATCTATTCTGGAATATCTGGGATCTGAAGAGAAGAGGAATATTTTTAAGGATTAAGGTCTTTATGCTGAGAAAATACTATAGGAACTTTTGGCTCTAGAGAATAAAGGAAGTCAATCTAATTCATTACAAAACAGAAGCTAGAAACAAAAACTGTATGGCTAAAAATAAAATCCCTGCATCACATTTCTTGTAAGGTCATAAGTTCTATTCAGTTCAGTTGCTCAGTCATGTCTCATTCTTTGTGACCCCATGGACTGCAGCATGCCAGGCTTCTCTGTCCATCACAAACTCCCAGAGCCTGCTCAAACTATGTTCATTGAGTCGATGATGCCATCCAACTATTTCATCCTCTGTTATCTATCCCCTTCTCCTCCTGCCTTCAATCTTTCCCAGCCTCAGGGTCTTTTCAAAGGAGTCAGTTCTCATGAGGTCATCAAAGTATTGGAGTTTAAGCTGCAGCATCAGTCCTTTCACTGAATATCAGTCCTGAAGGACTGATTTCCTTTAGGATTGACTGGTTTGATCTCCTTGAAGTCCAAGGGACCCTCAAGAGTCTTCTCCAACACCACAGTTCAAAAACATCAATTCTTCAGCACTCATATTTTGTGTAAATATGTAAGGTCATATATTACGTAAATATGCTAGGTTGTATTTCATGTAAATATGTATTTATAATATAGAAAGCATATGATTTTTAATCAGGCAGGTACCATGATTTCTGCCATTTTGTGATACTTGTGAAGAATTGAAGAGAATCTATAAATCTTTACAGAGATTATGAAAGCCTATGAGTACTTCAGTCTAATTTTGTCCTAAGTTGTGTTAGAGTCACAATTACAATAAGTGGTATCTATTTATATGTTTTTATAACAGTAATGCTATAAGCCTTTCCATTTTACAAAGAATACTATAACTTAGAGTTAAGTATACAATGCCAATTTTGGAAATTACTAGCAAAAAACATGTTCTGCATTCTACCCTTTAAACTGTTTATGATTAAATCTATACTTAATAACAAAAATATCTCAAATTAGAAATTAAATATACATTTCCAAAAGTAAGTATTCCTGGGCAAATAAATATTGTAGCTCTTATAAATTTTAATTTTATATCACATAATTTTATAGGTTTGACAGATCAATAGTGAATACTATTTGAATAAATTAAAAATACAAACTATTAAAGACAGTTTATACAGAAGCATTTGAAGAACAGAATAATTGCATTTAATCATAAATTACTATCTGTAAATCCCTCATATCTATTTTGTGTGCCAAATATTTCAAACAATGAAATTAGAATTCATTAACTTTAATATAAATTCAGAGGGACAAATTGTGTGACAGGGATTTCTACAAATATAAAGTAAAATACACTGCTTTATTTTCTATTAAATAAATTGGCTCATAAAGATAAAAATTGCTATTTTTGCACATTGATTCACAAAAAAGAGGAAGGGATAGCTATGATTTTCAATGAAAGGAAGACTGTCTGTGAAAATAAGATTGCATTTTGCCAATAGGGAGGAAGCTAAGTGATTTGATTTTTATTTTAGAAATTGTCTCATTAAAAATTGGCAAATATACTCATGTGTTTATTCATCAAATATGAATTAAACAGAGTGGTAACATGATCTGATGATTTTCCTTTTCTCCTCTAGTAGTTGCTTAGTCATCAGGGTGTGGAATCACACCTCTTCTCCTTGCTTGAGCCTGATGAAAGTCATCCTCAAGGAGAGTGTCACAAGATAAGTGGAGAGACAGGAAAACAGATTTCAAATAAAAGATGAAAAATAGTAATTAAAATGAGATATAATAAACAATCTGCAGAGAAGAGTTGTAATTTTTGTTGTGTCATAATTACTTGATCCATTTCATAGCTATAAGCATTAACACCCTACAGATATTTTTATAATTTCAGAATCCAAGGAAAAAGGTAGATTATTATTTTCAATTATTGTAGATATTTAAAAATAAGTAGATGTCATTGATTTCACAATTGAATATTTGGATTTTAGTGGATTTATTTTTCTATAAATTTAACTTCTTGTTATCAAGAACAATGAATAGATTATTGGCACATAAGTAGGTAGTTAATTAATAGACACAGGCAAATATACATTGCCATTAATTTATGTTAGTTTTGAAACTTTAGAAAATTAGAAATTAAATATCATACATACACATGTAAAATACTCTTGGAAATTTTGTTATATTTTCCCAGACATTTTTCCTTATCTAACTTTACTTAGAATCATTTAGAAAAGCTACTTTCCAGGTTAAATATTTTCTTTCTATTTTTAACAGTGCTATCAGATAATTGTTTAAAATACTTAGATACTTAGGGTCAAAATTTAGAACCCTGATAATTTTCTAGTAAAATACATTATAAACTTGTGTATTAGTCTCAGTAACAAATTATTTTCCATTCATCTGCATTAAATCCTAATTATATTGTCCATATATTTGTATAGATTGTATATCTTTCATCTATATATTTATATGGTTAAGTTGGCATAACTCAAAGAGAACTGGATTTAGAAGTTGAAGACTGAGTTCCTATCTGGTCAAATAAGACTTAGTTTCTGGATAATTATGTATGATGCTTAAAAAAGAATTTATCTTCTCTGGGATATATATATATATATTCATTTATTTCTATCTTTCTGCAATACAATTGATTACTTCTGTGTATCAGATTCTGCACTCACTATTAATACAATGGAAGGCAATAAAGACTTGGTTCTTTGCTTCTAAAACTGTGTAATGCAGTGGTCTCTAGAGTGGGGGGCATGCACCCTAGAAAGTGTGCAATATATTATACTTTACAGGGAGCAAGTGGAAATATGAAAAGTAATTTTTATATTTGTGATTGTCTCAGTTAAAATATTTTTATACTGTTTTATTCTGTGTAGAAGTGCATGTTTATATTGATATATTAGCTTGAAAGCCTTTTGTTAATAGGATTGTGCTATCAAGCAAATTCAGAGACTGGATTACTATAAGGAAAAAGAGTTGAATGAGATAAAACATTTTATTATAGCCAAAGACTACATCATTTTTAAAGAAAAACTGTAATGTTGTTTGCCTTGGCCATTATGAATTACAACACTTTTGATGCCCCCTGCAGCTTTACAATTGAGCATCAATTTGTACATGGTATGTTCTAGACACATTTCCAAGCAATTTGTTTGAATTAACATATTTAATCTTCACAGCAACCCTATTTGGAAGGTATTTTTATTTTTATCTAACTTAAAAGTATCACTAAGTCATGTCTGACTCCTTTGCAACCCTGTGGACAGTAGCCCTCCAGGATCCTTTATCCATGAAGTTTTCCAGACAAGAATACTGGAATGGGTTGCTTTTTCCTTCTCCACTGTTATATTATATTATACTATGTTATATTGTGAAAGTGAAAGTACAGTCTCTCAGTTGTGTCCGATTCTTTGTGACCCCATGGACAGTAGCCTACCAGGCTCCCCGTCCACAGAATTTTCCAGGTAAGAGTACTGGAGAGGGTTGCCATTTCCTTGTCCAGCGTGCCATACCAACCCAGGGATTGAACCCAGGTCTCCCTCATTACAGGCCAACACTTTACTGTATAAGCCACCAGGGAAGCCCCATGCACCGAAGAATTGATGCTTTTGAACTGTGGTGTTGGGGAAGACTCTTGAGAGTCCCTTGGACTGCAAGGAGATCCAACCAGTCCATTCTGAAGGAGATCAGCCCTGGGATTTCTTTGGAAGGAATGATGCTAAAGCTGAAACTCCAGTACTTTGGCCACCTCATGCGAAGAGTTGACTCATTGGAAGGGACTCTGATGCTGGGAGGGATTGGGGGCAGGAGGAGAAGGGGAGGACAGAGGATGAGATGGCTGGATGGCATCACTGCCTCGATGGACATGAGTTTGAGTGAACTCCGGGAGTTGGTGATGGACAGGGATGCCTAGCATGCTGCGATTCATGGGGTTGCAAAGAGTCGGACATGACTGAGCAACTGAAGTGAACTGAACTGTGTTTTAGCTAGCCAGGCTCCTCTGTCCATGGGATTTCCCAGGCAAGAATACTATAGTAGATTGCCATTTCCTTCTCCAGGGATCTTCCTGACCCAGGGATTGGGCCTGTGTCTCTCTTACTGGCAGAAGGATTCTTTACACTGAGCTACCAGGGCAGCCCAGGTGAGAAACTAGCTGTGCATAAATCGAGAAAATGTAAAATTTGGGTATTCTTATCAGGTGAACTGAAGAAATGATCTGATTCCTTTTTTAAAAGCCGATTCAGCTCAGTGTTGGGAAAGATAGCATAGGTTGGATACAGTAATGGATGCTGACCACCAGCTAAGGGGCAATTGCAGAAGTCTAAGCTAAAATAGCTTAGATTTAAAAAATATATGTATTTTGCAAGATGTATATAGATTTTATATATATATATATATATACACACACACTCACACTAAATGAAATCAGCAGGATATATAACAAATGCTATGTGAGAAATGAAATCAAATGATATGCTGAGATGCTCCTAAATTACTCTCTTGTAGCATGTACAAGTGTGAGTACCATTCACTAGCATAAGGGGTAGTGATATAAATATTTTAAGTGTGTTTTTAGACATGTTGAACAAGAAGTGCTTTTCACAGATATTTCAGACATGCAGTTAGACATATGGATTTAGATATCACAGATAAGGTCAGGGTGAGGACATATATGCTGGTATTAACTGGTCATTTTTTCATCATTCCAGTCTTATATGCTTTCCTATCTCTGCCTGAGGACCTGGGCTGGGATTTAGAAAGGACTTACAATATGCACTATTGAATAATCTCTGGACACAAAGCTAGACCTTTACTTCTTCAGTGAAGTAAATTCCATCATCATTATACATTTTCAATAGAAAATAAAATTCTGCTATTTTTTCTATTTTGAGTTGTAAGTTGACACTTCTTAAATTCATTGCATTTTTATTCATTTTTGTATTCAGATCTAAACTAGGCGATTTGATATCTATCCATGGACATTTGTTTATGCTGTATCTGTAGAGATTACCAATGACCTTCCAAAACAAACCTTTGGAGGATGCTTTTCAGGTGTGTGATAGTATTTGTAAACAATACAAAGACACTTAGAAATGAAAGATCTAGTAGAGGGTGTGTATGTGTATTTTTAGAATCAACTAAGAATGAGTTACTTTAAATTAGTCTTTAAAGACTAATTTAAATAAACAGAAAACTAAGGAAGGAAAATGATCTAAAGCTGGGAAACAAATTCTAAAGAAAAATTTTAGTAAATGGAATGCCATTCAATTATTGCCTATAAAGCACACTAGAAAATGGCATTTGAAGAAGAGATACCCACATGACAAATACATGATACTGCATAGAGAAACCAGGAATTGGAACAATCTGTTCCCCCATCAGCAGCAGTGCTACACAAACTAAAAGGCATATGTTATTCGGCAGGCAAAAAGTCATTATTTGCTGGAAAAGTGAATAGTGGGTATGTAGCAGCAGTACATTGTAGTGTACTGTTTTTTATTCTAGCCATGGAAAAGGTAACCAAAATGTTTGAACATTTTTAGCTGTTCCTTAATCAGAATCCATATACTATTGTGTATCTAAGATTTCACCCTTAAAATTCAGAAGTAAAGGAGAGCTTAATATTTATAAAATAAGAGAATAAAAGATTGTGAGAGTTACGATATAAATAAATGTTTAAAGTGAAACTGCTACTGCTGCTAAGTCGCTTCAGTCATGTCCGACTCTGTGCGACCCTATAGACGGCAGCCCACCAGGCTCCCCCATCCCTGGGATTCTCCAGGCAAGAACACTGGAGTGGGTTGCCATTTCCTTCTCCAATGCATGAAAGTGAAAAGTGAAAAGGAAGTCGCTCAGTCGTGTCCGACTCCTAGCGACCCCATGGACTACAGCCCACCAGGCTCCTCCGTCCATGAGATTTTCCAGGCAAGAGTACTGGAGTGGGGTGCCACTGCCTTCTCCTAGAGGCTAACATATTGGACAGCATGCTGCTGCTGCTGCTGCTGCTAAGTCGCTTCAGTCGTGTCCGACTCTGTGTGACCCCATAGATGGCAGCCCACCAGGCTCCCCCGTTCCTGGGATTCTCCAGGCAAGAACACTGGAGTGGGTTGCCATTTTCTTCTCCAATGCATGAAAGTGAAAAGTGAAAGCGAAGTCTCTCAGTTGTGTCCGACTCTTCGCGACCCCATGGACTGCAGCCTACTAGGCTCCCCCATCCCTGGGATTCTCCAGGCAAGAGTACTGGAGTGGGTTGCAATTCCTTCTCCAATTTAAAGTGAAAACCTGATATTAAATAAAAAATTATGTTTTAATGCCCGCATAAAAAGAATAATACTGACAAATTTATTTGCAAAGCAGGAAAAAAAAAAAAAAAGGCTCTCGAATATAAAATAACAGAGAAATATTCCCTAACTGTATACCTTTTACTTTGGATAAAACTGCTGTATTCAGAGCAGTGGTTAACAAGATTTGGAAACTTTTCAGAGATTATTCAAGATTTTAAGTATTTGTGGTGTTCTACTAAATATATGTAAATTTTAAACAAGGACATGTCACATTATTTGTATTTGTTATATTAGTTGTTCCAAGAAACATTTGTTTTATTGACTTTTGTGTATTTCTTAGGATCAGATTAATGGTTATCAAAAAAAAAAATGCCAAGCTTTTATAAATTAGCCTGCTGAACATCGCAATAATACACGTTTATAAAAGATTATGTCCAAACCCATCGCTTAACACAAATGGAAGGCCGTCACAATTGAAAGTATGATTGTCATTACGGTGTTCATCCTTTTAAAGAAAGAAAAGAAATGCGTGTACACAGACACAGGCACACACACCTTCTATGTGCTATGTGGCAAATATCAATAGCAAGATTGTGATGTTAAATTATCATTGGGGGATAGTTAAATGCAAATCATTACTCAGCTTGTAACATTCCACTAGCCCCGCCCCCCACCCAAAGTTAAGTAAAGGATATAATTTTAAGGGGAAAACATAATTAGAAGACAGAATAGTATCAAGAAATCAATATGTTTATTTGGACAATCCACCAAATGGTCTGAAGATTCTTAGATATGTCTGGTTGTTCGACAAGTCTTAACAATTGTGTCAGAATTCCCTATAATTGATCGGCAAGAGTAGTGAAAATAATGCTGGCCCATTGACCATTTGTATTTATCAGCTTAGATAATTGTAGATTAAAGCAGTTTGGATTCTCATTTTATTCAGCTATAAAAATGTGCAACAGTGTTAATGCACTTAATACCTGTGAGTTGTAAACTTCAGAAATATTAAACTGGTAGGTTCATATACCTTTTACCACAATAAAAAATAAGTCTGAAAGTACTATAAATATAAAGTCTATCTGTAAATACAGTGTTTCTAGCTTTTTGTGTAAGTTTCTAATTTCACTTTCGTGCATATATAATCTTAAGTATCCAAATTTCTGTGAAAATATACATGCATGTCTGCATGTGAAGGATCTAGTAAGTCAGTGTCATATTTTCTAAGAGCAGCAGCAGTGATTACGAATGAGTTCATGTGCCATCTTGGATTACTTACATTCTGGAGAAAACACATACTTTCATATGTTTTTAAATTATTTGTAATGTAGCTCCCAGGTTATAACTAAAAAATGGGACTCCATCTGTAGTGTTCTAACTTGTAGACTACTAGAGTATATTTCTTTTCTTCTGTGAGGAACTGCTATACTTTTTCTTCCTAAATGACTGTTTTCCATTTGTTTTGTTTATCCAACAGCCTTCATGAAAACTTGGTATCATTCAGAAATAATTTCTGACATAACAAGAATAGCAGCTGATTTAATTAATGATAAATAATACTGCATTATAAAGTTTGAAAAAGTCTACCACTTTGGTGAATAGGGGTGGGTAAGTGGCATGCAAACTGCTTCTGCATATTGGATTTCAGTATTTTATTACATTTAGCACTAAGTGATTGTTCTATCTGTGTTGGGAATGTTCTCCTATCGCTTCTAACCCTTAAAATAAGCAGGATACATTTATTATACCAAAAAACACTTATGGTATTAGCAGAACAATTCAATCTTCAGATGTCTGAATTTTTAATTGAAGACTATCCAGTTGAAAATGTTAGGAATCAAGCTGATAAGGGTGGGAGAACAGACATAAAATAAATGTGTGTCAATTCTAATAATACAGTGTAAGGGATATAATTTTTAAATTTACATTTTACAAAAATAGTTATCAGATTATAAAAAATCATTAAGCACTTAATATTGTGTTTCTTTTTTTTTTCCAGTAAGAATTCTTTGTATTAAAATTCATTAGAAAAGTAAGGTAAGCTTGAGGTTTAAAAATTATTATACAGTGTAATGTTTTACATTCAGATTGATAAAAACAGTTATCAATTGGATCTGTATTGTCAAGATAACCTATAAAGTGACTTATTATTTATGTTACATAAAGATGAATACAACATAAATAAGTTGTCATTTAAAATGAAAAATAGATGGAGAGGTAGATAAATAGCTAGATAAAAACACAATTTTAAAGTGAACATATTTTTGCAAAACTTGTTTCAAGCTATTTAGCTTTTATAAGGTTGAGTGGAATAAGTTGATGTATATGACATTACTTTATAAATTAGTAATATCTATATTCTTGCACAAGCTGGAATCAAGATTGCTGGGAGAAATATCAATAACCTCAGATATGCAGATGACACCACCCTTGTGGCAGAAAGTGAAGAGGAACTAAAAAGCCTCTTGATGAAAGTGAAAGAGGAGAGTGAAAAAGTTGGCTTAAAGGTCAACATTCAGAAAACGAAGATCATGGAATCCGGTCCCATCACTTCATGGGAAATAGATGGGGAAACAGTGGAAACGGTGTCAGACTTTATCTTTTTGGGTTCCAAAATCCTGGCAGATGGTGATTGCAGCCATGAAATTAAAAGACACTCCTTGGAAGAAAAGTTATGACCAACCTAGATAGCTTATTGAAAAGCAGAGACGTTACTTTGCCAACAAAGGTCCATTTAGTCAAGGCTATGGTTTTTCCTGTGGTCATGTATGGATGTGAGAGTTGGACGGTGAAGAAAGCTGAGTGCCAAAGAATTGATGCTTTTGAACCATGGTGTTGGAGAAGACTCTTGAGAGTCCCTTGGACTGCAAGGAGATCCAAACAGTCCATTCTAAAGGAGATCAGCCCTGGGTGTTCTTTGGAAGGAATGATGCTAAAGCTGAAACTCCAGTACTTCGGCCACCTGATGCGAAGAGTTGACTCATTGGAAAAGACTCTGATGCTGGGAGGGATTGGTGGCAGGAGGAGAAGGGGACGACAGAGGATGAGATGGCTGGATGGCATCACTGACTTGATGGACGTGAGTTTGAGTGAACTCCAGGAGTTGGTGATGGACAGGGAGGCCTGGTGTGCTGCGATTCATGGGGTCGCAAAGAGCCGGACATGACTGAGCGACTGAACTGAACTGATATTCTTGCATCAGTTTATTTGAAGCAATGTTGCTAGTATTTACAGTTAATATTATTCCTAGAGATTAATTTAAATTAAAAGTTAAACAAATTTTGTTTGAAATTTTAACAACTAAACTATAGCAGATGCCCTAATAATGAGGATTTCTTAATATACAATACTTGGAGGGCAGAATAATTTTACAGTCTTTTTGCTTATAATCCTCTAGTCTCTGGTATGGTTAAGTTGTATTTTGAGTTCATCTTCAGTAGTGTATGGCCAGCATTGTAGATGGAGTAAAAATGTAAATTTGACAGATCTCTACATGCCATTCTTCGGTTTTAAACTCTATTAAAGACTTCATGAAAACATTTCAGAGAATTTGTGCTTCTAGAACTTTTAAAGCTATTTTTAAAAAGTATTTATTTATTATTGCTTACTGGTTGTGGTGGGTCTGCATTGCTGCATGCGGGCTTTCTCCAGTCATCGTGAATGGGGGCTGCCCGTTGTTGCAGTGCTCAGGCTTCTCTGCAGTGGCTTCTCTTGCTGTGGGGCACAGGCTCTAGGCACAGGGGCTTCAGTCGTTGCAGCACGTGACTCAGTAGTTGTGGCTTGCAGGCTCTAGAGCCTGTGTTCAGTAGCTGTGGCCCATGAGATTAGTTGCTCTGAGGAATGTGGGATCCTCCTGGACCAGAATCGAACTGGCATCTCTTATATTGCAAGTCAGAATCTTAACCACTGGACCACCAGGGAATCCCTTAAAAGTCTTTTGGATTCTTAATACCTGATGTACCTTAAAATTCACATTTTCATCCTAAACTTATGCTTGGGAAGTTTAAGTTGTTTCCTTAGCCTTGTCAAAAGATATGTACATTTTACTATCAACAATTATTTCTGAGTCTGAATGACATACAAATAGAATATCTTCACTGTTCAGAATATGTGCTCAACAGTTAAGAAGTGGTTATGTTTATCTATTAATGCTGTTCTTTTTACAGTTTTTTGTAGTGTCACAAACCTAGAAATGATGTCTTTATGACTGAAAAAGAAAACATAGACTCTAACCAAGGCATCAGATTAACAGGTCACTTTAAAAACAGATCCACAATGTAGAATTAAGCAAATAGTGTAACTTAACAATATTTTTATAGACAAAAATTATACTAATAGGAGTTATTTTACTTTTCTTCAAATGGTCATTTATACAAATAAACAATTTAATGTTGTAAAATGAAGATAAATATCAGGAGATAACAAGACATTTAAATATCAATACAATCATAATATATATTATGTAACATCAGAAAATAAGAATTAAGACCCATTAACGGTAAATGCATGGGAGAAGGCAATGGCACTCCACTCCAGTACTCTTGCCTGGAAAATCTCATGGATGGAGGAGCCTGGTAGGCTGCAGTCCATGGAGTTGCGAAGGGTCAGACACGACTAAACGAATTCACTTTCACTTTTCACTTTCATGCATTGGAGAAGGAAATGGCAACCCACTCCAGTGTTCTTGCCTGGAGAATCCTAGGGATGGCGGAGCCAGGTGGGCTGCCATCTATGGGGTTGCACAGAGTCGGACACGACTGAAGCCACTTAGCAGCAGCAGCAGCAACAGTAAATGCATATTTCTTAATCAGTAGATAAATGATAGTACCTAGGATATATCTCTACATAAAATCTATCCCAGGGTCTATTTTAGCCCCAATTACAATGAATAAACATTCAGTTAAACAAAAACATAATTTAAGATGGATTATACAGTGAAAGTGAGAAATAGGTTTAAGGGACTAGATCTGATAGACAGAGTGCCTGATGAACTATGGACGGAGGTTCGTGACATTGTACAGGAGACAGGGATCAAGACTGCCTCCAAGAAAAAGAAATTCAAAAAAGCAAAATGGTTGTCTGAGTAAGCCTTAAAAATAGTTGTGAAAAGAGAAGCGAAAAGCAAAGGAGAAAAGGCAAGATATATTCATTTGAATGCAGAGTGCTAAAGAATAGCAAGGAGAAATTACAAAGCCTTCCTCAGTGATCAGTGAGAAGAAATAGAGGGAAAAAATCTAATGGGAAAGACTAGAGATCTCTTCAAGAAAATTAGAGATACCAAGGGAACATTTTATGAAAAGATAGGCTCAATAAAGGACATAAATGGTATGGACCTGACAGAAGTAGAAGATATGGAAAAGAGGTGGCATCAACACAAAGAAGAACTGTACAAAAAAGATCTTCACAACTCAGATAATTGTGATGGTGTGATCATTCACCTAGAGCCAGACATCCTAGAATGTGAAGTTAAGTGGGCCTTAAGAAGTACCACTATGTACAAAGCTAATGGAGGTCATGGAATTCCAGTTGAGCTATTTTAAATCCTAAAAGATGATGCTGTGAAAGTGCTGCACTCAATATGCCAGCAAATTTGGAAAACTCAGCAGTGGCCACAGGATGGGAAAAGATCCGCTTTCATTCCAATCCTAAAGAAAGACAATGCCAAAGAATGCTCGAACTACTGTACAGTTGCACTCATCTCACATGCTAGTAAAGTAACGCTCAAAATTATCCATGCCAGGCTTCAACAATATGTGAACTGCAAACTTCCAGATGTTCAAGCTGGTTTTAGAAAAGGCAGAGGAACCAGAGATCAAATTGTCAACATCCACTGGATCATCGAAAAAGCAAGAGAGTTCCAGAAAAACATCCATTTCTGCTTTATTGACTATGCCAAAGCCTTTGACTGTGTGGATCAAATAAACTGTGGAAAAGTCTGAAGGAGAAGGGAATACCAGACCATCTGACCTGCCTCTTGAGAAACCTATATGCAGGTCAGGAAGCAACAGTTAGAACTGGACATGGAACAACAGACTGATTCCAAATAGGAAAAGGAATACATCAAGGCTGTATATTTTCACCCTGCTAATTTAACTTATATGCAGAGTACATCATGAGAAACGCTGGGCTGGAAGAAACACAAGCTGGAATCAAGATTGCTGGGAGAAATAGCAATAACCTCAGATATGCAGATAACACCACTCTTATGGCAGAAAGTGAAGAGGAACTAAAAAGCCTCTTGATGAAAGTGAAAGTGGAGAGTGAAAAAGTTGGCTTAAAGCTCAACATGCAAAAAATGAAGATTATGGCATCCGTCCCATCACTTCATGGGAAATAGATGGGGAAATTGTGCAAACAGTGTCAGACTTTATTTTTGGGGGGGCTCCAAAATCACTGCAGATGGTGATTGCAGCATGAAATTAAAAGACACTTGCTCCTTGGAAGGAAAGTTATGACCAAGCTAGACAGCATATTAAAAACCAAAGACATTACTTTTCCAACAAAGGTCTGTCTAGTTAAGGTTATGGTTTTTCTAGTAGTCAAGTATGGATGTTAGAGTTGGACTATAAAGAAAGCTGAGCACTGAAGAATTGATGCTTTTGAATTGTGGTTTTGGAGAAGACTCTTGAGATTCCTTTGGACTGCGAGGAGATCCAACCAGTCCATCCTAAAGGAGATCAGTCCTGGGTGTTCATTAGAAGGACTTATGTTGAAGCTGAAACTCCAATATTTTGGTCACCTGATGTGAAGAGCTGACTCTTTTGAAAAGACCCTGATATTGGGAAAGATTGAGGGCAGGAGGAGAAGGGGACAACTAGGATAAGGTGGCTGGATGGCATCACCGACTCAGTGTACATGAGTTTGGGTGGACTCCGGGAGTTGGTAATGGACAGGGAGGCCTGACGTGTTGCAGTTCATGGGGTCACAAACAGTCGACTGAGTGACTGAACTGAACTGAACTGAGTGCTAGCAATCTAGTCTGATAAAATGCCAATGGTAGAGAAGGCTAAATAGGAAATTTATTACTTATGCTCTATTTAACATGAATTCTGATCATTAAGATGGTTTATCTTGACTAGTTAGTACATGAAAGTGAATCATAATACAATTGAATTTAATCAGTTTATTAAAATTTCATATTTGTACTTTTTCTAGAAAAAAATATGTTGTCTTAGTGCTATCTAGTAGGAAGATGAATTTATATTTCATTAAATTATATATCTCTTTATTGTGCTTTTGAAAGCTGTTTTATTATACAGAAATATTTTGTTACTTAAATACTTTGCATTTTTACTGAAAACTTTCATATCAGTGATCCATTTTTAACCTAAAAAAATTGTATCATTTTTCAAGAGCTCTTCCCTTGAAATGAATTGCATCTAAAACATCCCCACACTGAACCTGTCTAATAATTAGTGTAAGCTTCACATTTGTTAGATATTGAATGTATGTGTAAATATGGGCTTCCCAGGTGGCGCTAGTGGCAAAGAACCCACCTGCCAATGAAAAAGACGTAAGAGATGCAAGTTCGATCCCTGAGTCAGGAAGATCCCCTGGAGGAGGGCATGGCAACCCACTCCAGTTTTCTTGCCTGGAGAATCCCAAGGACAGAGGAGCCTGGCGGGCTGCAGCGCATAGTGTCACAAAGAGTCAGACATGACTGACGTGCCTTAGCACGCACACGCACCCATGAATAAATATATGATATGAATGTTACATGTGTAAGTTAAGCATCATTTAATTTTCCTAGACAACTAAGGGAGACTAGGGATGGATTCATTCTAGGAAGCTGTTCAAGTTATTATTTCAGCTGGGTCAAAATCCCAATTATTGAGAACTGCCAGTCTTGGAATTCTGAATTCATTTAACCATAATGGTAGTGAAGTGACCTTCAACTTGCCTGGAGAGTATAGGAGGAGTTTAAGCAGAGAAAGGAAAATTGGTTCATTAAATATTTATTTAACATAGTTTCTCACATATATCTGTCACAGACTCGGGGAAAAATGAACACAAATATCCCTTGTTTTAACTTCATGGAACTTGCATCTGCTGAGTTAGACAGTTGTCGTTTAGTCACTCAGTTGTATCTGACTCTGACCCCACGACTGCAGAATGCCAGGCTTTCCTGTCCTTCACCATTAGACAGGCACTAACCCACACAGTTACAAAAGCAAATCTAGCATTGCTATTGTTTTAAGAGCTTTATAAGAGAACAGCTTTGTGCTATGAGAAGCTATAATAGGATTTACTAGAGCACAAACATGAAATTCTGTTCAAGATACCCTTTGGATACTAGCAAAAGGATAAGTAGGAGTTAACTTCAAGTGGGTTGAAGGATTGGGGCTGGGGTGAAGTGTCACTGAATATCCCATATCAAAAAGAGAGCATGGTTTATCTGTTGTTCAGTCACAAGGTCATATCCAACTCTTTGTGACCCCATGGACTACAGCATGTCAAGCTTCCCTGTCCTTCACCATCTCCCAGAGTTTGCTCAAACTCATGTCCATTGAGTCAGTGATGCCATCCAACCAGCTGATCCTCTGTCATCCCCTTCTCCTCCTGCCTTCAATCTTCTCCAGCATAGGGTCTTCTCCAGTGAGTCAGCTCTTTGCATCAGATGACCAAATATTGGAGCTTCAGCTTCAGCATCAGTCCTTCCAATGAATGTTCAGGGTTGGTTTCCTTTAAGATTATCTGGTTTTATTTCTTGCTGTCCAAAGGACTCTCTAGAGTCTTCTTCAGCATTGCATTCAAAAGCATCAATTCTTCAGTGCTCAGCCTTTTTTTATTGTCCAGCTCTCACATCCGTACACGGCTACTGGAAAAACCATGGCTTTGACTATACAGATTGTTATTGGCAAAGTGATGTCTCTGCTTTTTAATATGCTGTGTAGGTTTGTCATAGCTTTTCTTCCAAGGAGTAAGCATCTTTAAATTTTGTGGCTGCAGTCACTGTCTGTAATGATTTTGGATTTGAGAATCCTGAAAAAGACATATGTATAGCTGAATTAGAGAGGCTTGTTTAATATGAAATCCCCAAGTAAATTGAGAACCAGATATGCAAAACTATTCATATAAGACTATACAGAACTTTACTTTTCCCTGAAAGCAATGTGTTTAAATAAACCAATTCTGAATCTTTAGGCATGCTTATGTAACTGCTCTATTTGTGTTTTTAAAAGTTCTTTCTCACTATGGAATAAAGAATAGAAGATATTAAGTGTATATGAGTTGGCTATATAAAAAACTATTGCAGTAATTCAGACCTGTAATGAGAGAAGTTTGAACTTGAGTTGGGATATTCAAGGTGGAAAGAAGACGATGAATTCGGGGATAGTGTTGGTCAGCTTGATTGCGGGAATAACTATAAATAGAAAGTAAAGGCAGGAGTGATGTCAAGGATGATTTCCATTATTTCCTATGGATAGTAGTACCTGTGACCTGAGACAGTCAATAATGAAACAAGACTTATCTGAGTTTACTATGTTATAAAGACTTTGATTTGTCTCTAAATAATAGTTTTATTTGTTTTGTTTTTGCATACTGTTTGAAGGTGGCAAAAGTGATAGATTATATAGAAGGATCCAGAAAAAATTTGACAAATTCTTGATTTTATCCCATGTTTCCATGTACATCATTTTCAAGTTTCAAAGAAGAAAGCTATTTTTGCTGCTATAAGGATGTGGAATAAAAGTACCTAGATCAAAAGAAACATGAGTTTCTTCTTGGTATATACCTAGAAATATAATGGCTCAATGCAGCATATGTAAACATTTAAGTTTATCAAGCAGCATTTTCCAAAGAGGTTGTACTAGTTACTATCTAAACCACAGTAGGCTGGAGTCTCTGTGGTACTATATATCTACTAACATTTGTGCATATTTGAATTTTTCCTTATTTGATGTATATAGGCTGGAATCCTATCTTGGTTTTAGTTTAAGGCTCATTGTATAATTGTGTGTTGATTTTATGTGTTGAAAATACATTCACTAATTTCTACATTATTATTTGTTTTATTGTACTTGTATTTACCAATATTTTTCTTGTATTCCTTGTTTTTCATAAATTGCTTGAAAAATTATTCTCTAACCAGAAGTAATAGAGTCTTCCATATCTTCACTGTCTAATATGGTAATCAATAGCATATTTGCTGACAAAGGTCTGTCTAGTCAAAGCTGTGGTTTTTCCAGTGGTCATGTATGGGTGTGAGAGTTGGACCACGAAGAAAACTGAGCACCAAAGAATTGATGCTTTTGAACTGTGGTATTGAAGAAGACTCTTGAGGGTCCCTTGGACTGCAAGGGGATCCAACCAGTCAGTCCTAAAGGAAATCAGTCCTGAATATTCATTGGAAGGACTAATGCTGAAGCTGAAACTCCAGTACTTTGGCCACCTGATGTGAAGAACTGACTCATTGGAAAAGACCCTGATTCTGGGAAAGATTGAAGGCAAGAAGAGAAGGGGATGACAGAGGATGATATGGTTGGATGGAATCACCAACTCAATGGACAAGATTTTGAGCAAGCTGCAGTAGTTGGTGATGGACAGGTAGGCCTGGTATGCTGCAGTCCATGGGGTTGCAAAGAGTCAGACATGACTGAGCAACTGAGCTAAACTGACTGAGCCTGATTTCAAGTGCCTACTAGTCCATGATTTCTGGTTACCATATTGAACAGAGTAAATTAGAATATTTTCATAACCACAAAAAATTCTATTGAGCAGAGACATTTTATTCTATCTTCTAAAAATTTCATTTTCTTTTGTTGTATTTGTTCACTTTTTGCCCTCAGTTATGTGATTGGAACTTCTTTGAAACTGTGTAGCTCACTTCTTAGGACCTTCAGAGAATTAATATAAAAGACTTTACTTGAAATATATTTTTGGTAGTTGTGTGTGTGTGTGTTTAAAGACCATTATTGGGTTGAAAATTTTCCTTCCCAGTCTATTACTAGGACCTAAAACAGCATTTTTCAACATTCCCATAGAAACTGTGTTTATCCACTTATATTTAGGGTGATTAGTGTTATATTTGAACTTATTTCTATAATTTTATAATGTGCCATTTCTTTTTTAAAACTTTTTCTGGTTCTCCTCCTACTTACTCTTGATTTGTTTTGAATTGGAGGAGTTTTAAAATTTTATTTTTATATTATTTATCTAATTATTTAGGATTTAGATATTTCTTTTATTATATTGTTAGTTTTCCTAGTCTAATTATACCATGATTTACTTGTGTGTTAGTTCCTCAGTCGTGTCCAACTCTTTGCGACCTCATATACTGTAGCCTGCCAGGCTCCTCTGTCCATGGGATTTTGTAGGCAAGAATACTGGAGTGGGTTTCCATTTCCTTCTCCAGGAGATCTTCCCAGCCCAAAGACCGAACCCAGATCTTACCAACCCACGGATTGAATCCGAGTCTCCCACATTGCAGGCAGACTTACCATCTGAGCCACAAGGGAAATCATTTCCTTAACACATTCAAATGTAACTAGTGGCTTTTCTTCATCTCAGATAATAAAATGGTCTGAAACTTTGTCTTTTATCCCTCATTGTGTCTCTGATCTACTATGACTCTTACTATCTAGGATTTAAGTTCTAACTTGCCTCTCCAAATTAGATATACATATTGCCTCATAAAATAAATGACTGTTTAAATTATTTACAGATACATTTTCTTATCTAACTCAAAATTTGTTTTGCATTTAATAGCTTAACTTTGGGCCAATTTTATCTTCCTGAAAAATATTTCTTAAAATTTGCTTTGGTGAACATATTTGTGTAATTGAATTCTATTTTCCCATTTTTTTCTGAATATATCTTTATATTTAAATCATTCACAAAGGTAATTTTGCTATATAGAGATTATGACTGGCAATTATCTCCTCTCTTTAAGGATATTTCTTCAGTATCATCTGTCTTCTGTTGTTTCCAGTGACAAATCACCGGCCAGTTTAATTACCTTCTCTTTGAAGCTGCTTTATATTTTCTTATTCGTTTTTCTTGACATCTCTTTGCCTCTATTTTTTTTTTTTTTTTTTTTTGCCTTTTCACTATGGTATGTCTAGATGTGCATTTCTCATTAATTATCCTGATTGGGAATGAATGACTCCCAGACCTGATTATAACATTTTTCAAAATTTCTGGAAAGCACTCAGCTTATCTCTTTGAATATTGCCTTGTTATTGCCTTCCAGAGCTCTGTTTAGATGTTTGTCAAGCCTTCTCATTATTTCTTCAATGTAATATAGACCACTTTTATATGTCTAGGCGGAAATATAAGCAATTTTGTTAGGTCATTTTTCCAGTTCTCTCTTTCATCAGTTCTACATAAACTACTACTTTATCCATTAAAAAATCTAGTTATAATTTAAAGACATAGGAGTTGTATTTGTTTTCAAATTTCTCTTCCATTTCTTTAGAAAAAACAATTTTTCTTAAATTTGTTTCTAATAATTACAGTAGCTAAAGTCTTTGAATGTCTGTTTCTGCTGTTGTTTGTATTAACTTTTATGCATGGTACCTTCTCTGTGTGTGTGTCTGTGTGTGTGAAGGTGTTTTTGCTTCTCTGTTTATTTATTTCCTATTGTAATGAGGTACTGATTTTCTTTTGAACTTCATTTATTGGCATTCTTTATATCCTGAGTTGAGGTTGAGTTCATATGGTGTTTACTTCTGTCTACCAACTTGGGACAATTTTAAATCAAATTCTTTCAAATAACTTAGTTTTTGAACATGCCCTGTAAAGCGAATATTGACTCTTTCAGAGATTATATTAAAGTTTCGAATGATACTTGTAGTTTTTCTTTTTCCATTTGTGCAGTGTCAAGACAGATATTGGCAATGTTCCTGTCTGTCAACATTTAGAAGAGGCAGTTTGAGAAGGCTTGGGAAAGGAATACTGTATTTCTTGTCCTTGTTTGTTTGTTTCAGCCCATATGTTCCAGCTCAACCGAAAATTTCTTGTTAGTTTCCACACCTTGGGTGCCTCTGTTATGGTGCTGTTTTCTGTAATCTGTATGGTGGTAAAGCTATGGCTCAAAACCTTAGATTTTGTAGAAGCACTCAGTGAGACTGCTGACATTGACACCCACTTCCTATGTACTTGGTTTCCAGTTTTTTGATCTCTTTAATGTTCTTATGTTCATGGTAACTCATCAATGAATTTAAAGTTGTTTTAAATTACAAAAAGTAATTATCCAGATTTTTAGTTAACTCAGTAATTAACATTAATCTCAAATATGTATTTTCCTAAAACATAACATTATAAATTCTATCATCTAAAATTTTTATGCTAAAATTTTCCTGTTTCAATTGTATACTTGTACTTATTGCATGTATCAAACCTACAAATAAACACTTTAAAATATGTGGTTCAGACATTGTCATAGAAAATAGAATTTCAAATTTAATCCATTGTTTTGGTAAAATTTATTTTCTCTTTGCAAATTATAGAGTGATTCTAAAAGTTTATTCCCCAGGTCCGAAGAAACATGTGAACTTAGAGAAATAATTTAAGTATTGGCTTTTAAAAATGTGGTCTTATATTTTGTTCTTTTTACTGTACTAACTTACATTACGTGATCACTATGGCAACGAGATTCTTAGAAAATTTAAATGCCTAGGTTACTGAAGCCACCCACAATAGGTGTTCCTCAAGAGAATAACTGTTAAACTTGCCCAGAAAATAAATTGTGAGGAATAAAAGAAATAGCAACTTCAAAACAATTAGTCTCATGCTAAATTATGTAATTTTCACTAAATATTATTCTGATTGAACTGTATGTCTAGGTTTGGGGAAAAAAATTGGAAGAGAATTATTTTCAAAACCTTAATTTCTAATGCATATCACTTAATTTAATAATTTTATTGTTTGTTAATATAAGGATCTCACTTGTAAGAACTTTTCAGTAACAAAGAATTCAAAACATTAAATTTTATGCATAAACATAGGTATAGTATTAACTATATAGCATACCTGAAAAGGGATTTCCCTGGTGACTCAGATGGTAAAGCGTCTGCCTACAGTGCGGGAGACCTGGGTTCACTCCCTGGGTCAAGAAGATCCTCTGGAGAAGGAAATGGCAACCCACTCCAGTACCCTTGCCTGGAAAATCCCATGGAACAGAGTGTGGTAGGCTACAGTCCATGGGGTTGCAAAAAGTCAGAAATGACAGCAATTTCACATACTTGTAAAAGAATCTGTATGCTAGGGATATCATTAAGTATCCCTTAATGCATCAAATTTAAAATGTTAATTTAGCCATTAAAATTATATGCAAAATGAATATGTAGCCACCTGTACAATTATATAATATTAGTAATAAAATATTTATGAGAGAAGGAAGCATTTAAAATTTAAGATATGCTTGCATATGGACTGACAAGAAGAAAACAAAAAGGATTGCAAATATTTATGTTGGCATGGTGAAATTGTGTATGTTTTTAAAACATGCTTCATATATTTTTATTCTATTCTTATTATTAAGACAACCTTAACATGTTACATCTAAATCAACAGAAACAATCAAGATTTACTGTTTTATTAAAATAGCTTACAAATGTATATAATGATGTACCATAATTTTCCACGTGGACCAGCTACCATTTCCAGAATATATGATCTTCAGGCCAACTCATGAAACCAAGTTTCCAAAATTAAAGGTCTAGGGAAAATGTTCTGCATTTTCAAAACTATAGATGAAAATTTTAAAATAAATTAAATAGATGACTGAAATAAATGAATTGAGTATACTGGGAGTTGTTAGATAAGTAAAGCAGAGAAAACGGTTGAATAAAAATAATACAAATCTTACTTCAAAGTACAATTTCAGTTTTATATACCATTAAAATGGAAAACATATCAATGTTAGTTAATCATGATTGCTATAAATGATTATAATATTATATAAAGTATCAGTGTTAAATTCAGGGCATTAATCTCTAATATATTTGTTGATAACAGTTGCATTAAATATCTGAAGTTGCTTCTTGGACTAAATATCAAATGACTTTGCAGAATATGTGTGTTCTTTTAGGCACAGAAGGAAAGAATATGAGAGATTACTTGATAGTTTCAATTTTGCTGAACTTTTATAATGTCCTTGGCATTATGCCAGTTGCTGTAGATATGAGGATAAGGTCTCTTAAGAGTTTACAAATGGAAAGCAGTCACAAAATGGGAATAATATTTGATCTAATAAAAATGTTTCAAGCAATCTCTGGCTGAAGTAACGACTGAAAAGCAGTGTTGGTCTTTCAAGACCCCATTTAGTCTTTTTTGAGTCACTTCTTTATTGCTTAGTGGTGCTTTCATTCTCTCATTTTTAACTAACAGGTGCTCTGCTCTGCAGCAAGTGCCAATGAGCTCAAGATAAAATCTAAGTGACTGATTAAGAATTGTATATGACATTCCTAAGTGACTTTTCTACTTCTAGATTTATAGATTTCTTTTTTTTTAATAACTAGGCAAGATCTTTGGATAATTTATTCAACTTCTGTTCAGAAATTTGAATAATTGAGGTCCAGAGAGGGTGTGCCCTACCCAAGGTCATTAGCTATCAAGTCATAGAATGAGGACCTCTCAATTCTCCATTTTAATATAGGTAAGAAATCCAAGCTAACACCTCTCCTGATTATTACAAGAACCTCTTGATGCCAAACACTTTCTTTAACTTCGCCCTTCCTCAAAGGAATAATGTACAGAAATATAGGAAGGTGTACTATAACCCTTTATGTGTTTTGTGGTTCTAGATTAAATAAAAAGTGATTAGAATTCTGTCACTTACAAAATAATTGCTTTAAAATGCAATCCTACACAAAAGTAATATTAAAAGAAAGTTGTAAAGATATAAAAATTCAAGGTTTATTCTACTCATCTATCACTTATAATGGAAGCAGTGCAACTAATGATCCATTCATCATTTTGAAAATCTACTTCTAGTATATTAAGCTTCTAAATGCCTTGAGATCCAGGGTACTGGAATGAGGCCATTGTATTAAAAATAAAGTACTTTAAGGTTGGAAACTGCAAAAAATAAAGTCTTTAAAATTTTCAAGAGCTTGTTGAAGAATTTGTAAATACGTTTTAGAACACATAATGCATAAATGAAACAAGCCATTTAAAAATAATTTTTTAAATGTTTGATTATTAAAATTGATCAAAACATGAAAGAGAAGTATTTTAAAAATTAGATGTAAGAAATGAGGGTACAAATTAAATTATATTTTTAGCCTGTGAAATCATTCTAATGACTATATCACTATTGATTTAAAGCGTATTGAAATTTGATATAACCTTAGATGTTTTTTTAAAATTGCACTGGATTATTTTTTAATATGCATATAAGACCCTGATGCTGGGAAAGACTGAAGGTAAAAGGAGAAAGGTGCGGCAGAGGATGATATGGCTAGATAGCATTACTGACTCAATGGACGTGGATTTGGGCAAATTTCAGGAGATAGTGAAGATCCCATGCTGCAGTGGGAGTCAGACATGACTTAGCAACTGAAAACACACATATTGTAAATATATTTTAAAAATATGAGCAACCATTCAAGTATCTAAACTTGATAAGCTTGTAAACCTGTACGTGACTGGATTTCTTTGAATTATTGTGTCTCTAGGCAATGAAACGGAGGAGGCAATGGCAAACCACTACAGTACTCTTGCCTGGAAAATCCCATGGATGGAGGAGCCTGGTAGGCTGCAGTCCATGGGGTTGCTAAGACTTGGGCACAATAGAGTGACTTCACTTTCACTTTTCATGCATTGGAGAAGGAAATGGCAACCCACTCCAGTGTTCTTGTCTGGAGAACCCCAGGGGCAGAAGAGCCTGGTGGGCTGCCATCTATGGGGTCGCACAGAGTCGGACATGAATGAAGCAACTTAGCAGCAGGCAATGAAAATAAACTTTAACATTTGTCTACACAAAGGGTGAAAGGAGTCAGCTCCTTCTACTACCCTGTCCCCAAGGGAAAGCCAAGCAATACTGGAAAACAAACATCAGAAATATTTCCAAACTAAATATAGGGGCTTTGGAGTTACCTATTATTGCACTAGTTTTCAGTACTATAAATATATTAAAGTGCAAAATATTATGCCTGTTACATTAGTATATTATTCTAGGTAATAATACTAACTGAATGAAGTATCATCTTTAACTGTAATAAATTCTGCATTATTTAATGAGACTTGAAAGTGAAAGTGAAGTCGCTCAGTCATGTCCAACTCTTTGCAACCCCGTGGACTGTAGCCTACCAGGCTTCTCCATCCATGGGATTCTCCAAGCAAGAATACTGGAATGGGTTGCCATTTCTTTCTCCAGGGAATCTTCCCGACCTAGGGAACAAACCCAGGTCTCCCGCATTCCAGGCAGACGCTTTAACCTCTGAGCCACCAGAAGTAATGAGACTTATTTAATGGCAAATTTTGGAGATTTTTCAATATGTATTTTCAACATAATAACACTGGCACTGATCAAATAAAATAGATATAGTCAGCATTAAAACCTATGCTTGGTATATAATTAATATCAAGCTGAAGGTAGAGATTTATCCACAGTTTCAGGTAAATTAAATGAAATTTGGGAAACATCAATCATGGTGTTAAATTAAGTTGAATTTTAATCTTTTTCCCATCCAAAAATGAATGTTTAATTTATGATGCAAAAAGTCAAACAAAACCAAAACAAAACAGTTTTCTGTATTGAAATAAAGCAAATAGTATATCCAGCTAGTAAAAACTTTACAAACCTCTGAGGCAGGATACTTGGATTTGGAGAATATGAAGTTATTTAGATCAAGGAAATAGATTCCCATGAAAAGGGGTGAAATAGATAATGCGCTAGCATATAGAAGCAGACGTATAAAGTCAGGTAAAATATAAAGATACAAAAGCTCATTGCTTACCTTAGAAACATCACTAAATAATAATAGAATATTGGGCTTGCCAAGACTTGATATCCACACTGGTGATAGAAACTGAACACTTTAGCAAGTGGTTAGTAGGGTTATATAATGAAACATTATTTTTGTAAGCGAAGAAGTATCTATCAGAAATGTTAAATTTGCATACATTTTACTACAGTAATTATATTTGTAACAATTTCTGAGAAGTATTCTCTGCTGCTGCTGCTGCTGCTAAGTCGCTTCAGTCATGTCTGACTCTGTGTGACCCCAGAGATGGCAGCCCACCAGGCTCTACCGTCCCTGGGATTCTCCAGGCAAGAACACTAGAGTGGGTTGCCATTTCCTTCTCCAATGCATGAAAGTGAAAAGTGAAAGTGAAGTCGCTCAGTCGTGTCTGACTTTTAGTGACCGCATGGACTGCAGCCCACCAGTCTCCTCCGTCCATGGGATTTTCCAGGCAAGAGTACTGGAGTAGGTTGCCATTGCCTTCTCCGAAATATTCTCTAGCAAAGTATAAATATATTGTTTCATATTTTAATCAGTGAATTTAACTATATTATGCTATATTGGTCTTCACTTTGCTTTAATGATTAAGTTGGCAGATCCTACTACATGTGATAATTTTTACTTATTATAGTAAATACCATTTAGCTTTTATTGTCAATCTGATATTCAACTGAAATCTCCAGACTGCCTTATTTCATCTTACTAAACTTCAGTGGATCCAGTTCAGTTGGGGTAGGAAAAGAGAAAGGGAAAACAGAATAAATAAGTATCCCTTCCCTTGTCTGGTAAAAGTTGCAGCCTGTTAGTCACGTATGACTCTTTTGAGTGTAACATTGACTGCCTATAACGTGCTTCTGTGGAGCAGATACACGGGCTGTTGGATCTGAACTCTTTAAAGGTGATGTCTGGTTGTTTTACTTCATGATCCCCTAATGGAGGACATCTAAAGGAAGCCTAACCTTTGTAACCTGATCTCAACTTTGCTTACCTGGAACCCTTCCTGAAACATTTTTCTATAGACAGCCTTCTTGGGTAAAGGTTCAGAAAGATGTCTCAGGTCCCATATCTTTCCATGGTGTCTACTTGACTAACAGGATATGTGTCCTACATTGCTGTCTCCAACAGTAATCTTATAAGTTCTGCCTCTTTCTATCCTGCTTTCTTAACTCTACTTTTTGTAATCAGGGGCAAATAAATGGGTCTACTGCTTAAGCAGAATTCTCACCTGGGAATAGAGTGTCAGTTCTTCCCTCTAGCAAACATCCCTGATCTCTGTAAGTGATTCTTTTGGGATTTTCCTTAATATGAGGTGCTGCAGAAGAGCTGGTTGGAGTTCATCTCATTAGGATTTCAGTATTTCCCAGCAGACACAGGAGAGCACAGCATTTCCTCCCTTTCTCATTTAGATAAACTGGATGAATTCTGTATATGCTGTGCACGCTCAGTCCTCAGTCATGTCCGATTCTGCGACCCCATGGATTGTAGTCCATCAGGCTGCTCTGTCTGTGGGATTTTCCCAGCAAGAATATTGGAGTAGCTTGCCATTTCCTCCTCCAAGGAGTCTTCCTGATCCAGGAATTGAACCTGCATCTCTTGGTGTCTCCTGTATTGGCAGGTGGATTCTTTACCACTGGGAAGCCCAAACTAGATCAATGGAAAGGGGTAAGTGTAAGTTTGAGTAATAAAATAAACTTATTCAAGTAGTGACCTTGAGTGGCTATATGTAGGCCTAAATGTTGGTTATTCTTCAGATTATGAGGTTTATATGTTTCTTGTTTTGAGGACTAAATATCCCACTCATCCTGATACTACTCTTGCAACCTAACCTAAGAATATAATCACACATGTACACAAAGATATTGATACAAATCTATACATTTTAACATTTTTCATAAAAAACAAGTAAAATAAAGTAAAAATAACCTGAATGTTTAATATGAGGTAATGAGTTGAAGTTAACTTTACTCCAAGCTTTGGAATTACCCATCATCCCCATTTGAACGTGTCCCATTCAAGCTCTAGGACAGATCCTTGTAATGTGTTCCTACAGCCATATGTTTGCAATGTGAGCTATTTGCAATAGTGAGCTATTTTAACTGAAATGGGGGCTTCCCTGGTGACTTAGACAGTAAAAAGTCTGCCTGCAGTGCAGGAGACCCAGGTTCAATCCCTGGGTCAGGAAGATCCCCTGGAGAAGGAAATAGCAGCTCACTCCAGTATTCTTTCCTGGAAAATCAGACCGATGGAGGAGCCTGGCAGGCTACAGTCCATGGGGTCACAAAGAGTTGGACATGACTGAGCGACTTCACTTTAACTGAAATTGGTTAAGACTATTTTTCCTTTTCAACTTCCCCAAGATATAGGTAGTACCTTGATATATCAAACATTTCTTGTGCTGTGTAAAGTCTAATGGTTCTAGAAAAAGCAACATCAGTCAATCATCAATAATAGTGAAATGGACTGAGGGTAAAGTTCAGTTCAGTTCAGTCGCTCAGTCATGTCCGACTCTTTGCAACCCCATGAATTGCAGCACGCCAGGCCTCTCTGTCCATCACCAACTCCCGGAGTTCACTCAAACTCATGTCCATTGAGTTGGTGATGCCATCCAGCCATCTCATCCTCTGTCGTTCCCTTCTCCTCCTGCCCTCAATCCCACCCAGCATCAGAGTCTTTTCCAAGGAGTCAACTGTTCACATGAGGTGGCCAAAGTACTAGAGTTTCAGCTTTAGCATCACTCCTTCCAAAGAACACCCAGGACTGATCTCCTTTAGAATGGACTGGTTGGATTTCTTTGCAGTCCAAGGGACTCTCAAGAGTCTTCTCCAACACCACAGTTCAAAAGCATCAATTCTTTGGCACTCAGCTTTCTTTACAGTCCAAATCTCACATCCATTAATGACTACTGGAAAAACCATAGCCTTGACTAGATGGACCTTTGTTGGCAAAGTAGTGTCTCTGCTTTTCAATATGCTATCTAGGTTGGTCATAACTTTCCTTCCAAGGAGTAAGCATCTTTTAATTTCATGAAATTATAAAACTGACATTCCCCAAATTTCAAATTATTCAATAAGTCAGTTGGGAAGAATAAATTGTTTTCAGAATTATGTAGCTCAACATAATGTAGCAGTCATTTAAAAATTTAATTGCTCTGTTGTATTCATTTTAATTACTCTTTAACTCATTTAAATAACTCCTTGAACATCAAAGTGATAGTCTCGCAGTTGTGTCCGACTCTGTGATCCCATGGACGGTAGCCTGCCAGGCTCCTCTGTCCATGGTATTCTGCAGGTAAGAGTACTGCAGTGAGTTGCCATTCCCTTCTGCAGGGGATCTTCCTGACTCAGGGATCGACTCCATGTCTTCTGCATTGTAGGCAGATTCTTTATAATCTGAGCCACCAGAGAAGCCCAAAAGTGAAATGAAATGAGCTGAAAATTGTTCAGTTGTGTTGGACTCTTTGCTACCCTATGGGCTATACAGTCCATGAAATTCTCCAGGCCAGAATACTAGAATGGGTATCTATTCCCTTCTCCAGGGGATCTTCCCAACCCAGGGATCAAACCCAGGTCTCCCACATTGCAGGTGAATTCTTCACCATCTGAGTCACCAGGGAAGCCCAAATAACTCCTTCACTTCTGATAAATTTTGTATATTTTAAACAATTATCAATCACACTCAAATTTAGTTACAGTAGAACAGCCTTAATCTGGTGGACAAGAAAGAGAACACTTGATCTGTGTTCTAGGAGTAATCATAGCCCCCAAAGATGTCCACGTATTAATCCCTGAAACCTGTGAATATATCACCTTGTATTAGAAAAGTGACTTTACATTTGTGATTAAATTAATGGTCTTCAGCTGGGGATATTGTCCTGGACTATCTGGGTGAGCTCAATATGATCCCAAGTTTATGGTAATTTATTGCAGCAGCAACAGGAAACTAATAAAAATTGAAAGAAAATATTTGTGGTAGTTGTTAGCATTAAATTTCATTTATTTATATTTTTCTGAAGATTAATATCTTTTTTTGAATTTTATTAATAATTTTATATTCTTTTTCTTTTAAAATAAAATGCTGTGTAAACATGAAAGTGAAAGTCACTCAGTCATGTCCGACTCTTTGGGAACCCAGGGACTATATAGTCCGTGGAATTTTCCAGGCCAGGATACTGAAGTGAGTAGCCTTTCCCTTCTCCAGGGATCTTCCCAACTCAGGGATTGAACCCAGGTCTCCTGCATTGCAGGAAGATTCTTTGCCAACTGAGCTATCAGAGAAGCCTGTATAAATATGAGACCTACAGAAAGTGGATCTTCCTTTTCACAGAAGAGTTGTTAAATTTTGCTGCATCTTTTTCTTCTTCTGAAATAATTAAATCTACTGTTCTGTTTGTCAAATAGATTTTTATCCTTTAGGAAGCATTTAGCAGAGATGTATAGAGCTTTTGCAATTAATTTTCTTCTTTAATTTTGGGTATCTGCTGGGAGGATAATATATACACATTCAACAAGACAGTTTCTTTTCTTTGACAATACAACCACTTTCTCATCTAAAACAATCACGTATTGTTTATCTAACACCGGAAATGATTTCCTGTGTAAGTTTAGCAATTAAGTCAAACTAGATGCTCCACTTCAAAAATAAGGAGTAGCTTGGCAGTAACATTATAAACCTGTCTACTTGTTTTTATTTAGAAATTAGTAAGCCTTACACAAAATAACTAATTGCCCTTGTTTGAAGTACTATAATCACCTTTCATAGTCAAGTATGGGAGATAGTAATAATACATTGTATATGGCAAAAGTATTATTAAAGAGAGCAAATGAAATATAATCTCTACAGTCTAACCCTTTATACTTTACTAAACCTGAATTAGTAATTCAGCTTAATAAATTGAGCTCAATGGATAGTGATTAATTTAATAATTCAGTATCTTATTCTTAATTGCAGAATATTTGAACTGAATTAAAATTGTTGTATATATCCTATTATCTTTATCTAAATGCCCAGAATATAAGTGTGCAGGAGTTTTCTTATTGCGAATTAGGCACATAATTGGAAATTTTTTGTCAGTATTCCCTTCACATATTTTTATCTACCAACTATTTCAATAAGTGTATGCTACTAAGTCTATGACCCTAAATATTCCATTTTAGATGGTGTTTTGTTTAAAAACTAGCATATAAGCAAACAAATTCAGAGCGTGAAGATGAAATGGCATTATAATTCCCAACAAGAAAACTCCTGCAAACTTTTATTCTTGACATTTTGATAAAGATAATAGGATAATCTTTCTGTTTATTTTGTGAGAAGAAATAAGAATTAATGCTACAAAGCTGTAGAAATAATGGATATTTATTTCTTCATCTAATCATTAGTACTTACCATCCACTGATGCTAGAACATTATTTTATTTTTATATTTCAAACCTGTGTTTCTCCCTAGTATATTCCATTTTTTGATCAGATATTTATTTCTTCATCACAATTTAATATTTACATTTTACAAGTACCAGTGTACCAAAGGAAATCTTTCATGGTAATGTTTCAAAATACGATGTTATATAAAAAGCCTTAAAAATTTTGGGGATGTTAATTAATAATATCTCCTGCATTACCTAACATGGAAGACTGCAATTTTAATGTGCCCTTTATTATGGTTATGATTATATTCTTTGCAGCAAAGGTGGAGAAGCTCTATAGTCAGCAAAAATAAGAACAGGAGCTGACTGTGGCTCAGACCATGAACTCCTTATTGCCAAATTCAAACTTAAAGTGAAGAAAGTAGGGAAAACCACTAGACCATTCAGGTATGACCTAAATCAAATCCCTTATGATTATACAGTGGAAGTGAGAAATAGATTTAAGGGACTAGATCTGATAGATAGAGTGCCTGATGAACTATGGATGGAGGTTCGTGACATTGTACAGGAGACAGGGATCAAGACCATCCCCATGGCAAAGAAAGGCAAAAAAGCAAAATGGCTATCTGGGGAGGCCTTACAAATAGCTGTGAAAAGAAGAGAAGTGAAAAGCAAAGGAGAAAAGGAAAGATATAAACATCTGAATGCAGAGTTCCAAAGAATAGCAAAAAGAGATAAGAAAGCCTTCTTCAGTGATCAATGCAAAGAAATAGAGGAAAGCAACAGAATGGGAAAGACTAGAGATCTCTTCAAGAAAATCAGAGATACCAAAGAAAGATTTCATGCAAAGATGGGCTCAATAAATGACAGAAATGGTATGGACCTAACAGAAGCAGAAGATATTAAGAAGAGATGGCAAGAATACATAGAAGAACTGTACAAAAAAGATCTTCACGAACCAGATAATCACGATGGTGTGATCACTGACCTAGAGCCAGACATCCTGGAATGTGAAGTCAAGTGGACCTTAGAAAGCATCACTACGAACAAAGCTAGTGGAGGTGATGGAATTCCAGTTGAGCTATTCCAAATCCTAAAAGATGATGCTGCAAAAGTGCTGCATTCAATATGCCAGCAAATTTGGAAAACTCAGCAGTGGCCACAGGACTGGAAAAGGTCCGTTTTCATTCCAATCCCAAAGAAAGGCAATGCCAAAGAATGCTCAAACTACCGCCCAACTGCACTCATCTCACACGCTAGTAAAGTAATGCTCAAAATTCTCCAAGCTAGGCTTTGGCAGTACGTAAACCATGAACTTCCAGATGTTCAAGCTGGTTTTAGAAGAGGCAGAGGAACCAGAGATCAAATTTCCAACATCCACTGGATCATCAGAAAAGCAAGAGAGTTCCAGAGAAACATCTATTTCTGCTTTATTGACTGTGCCAAAGCCTTTGATTATGTGGATCACAATAAACTGTGGAAAATTCTGAAAGAGATGGGAACACCAGACCACCTGATCTGCCTCTTGAGAAATTTGTATGCAGGTCAGGGAGCAACAGGTAGAACTGGACGTGGAACAACAGACTGGTTCCAAATAGGAAAAGGAGTACATCAAGGCTGTATATTGTCACCCTGTTTATTTAACTTATATGCAGAGTACATCATGAGAAACGCTGGACTGGAAGAAACACAAGCTTGAAGCAAGACTGCCGGGAGAAATATCAGTAACCTCAGATATGCAGATGACACCACCCTTATGGCAGAAAGTGAAGAGGAACTAAAAAGCCTCTTGATGAAAGTGAAAGTGGAGAGTGAAAAAGTTGGCTTAAAGCTCAACATTCAGAAAACGAAGATCATGGCATCCGGTACTATCACTTCATGGGAAATAGATAGGGAAACAGTGGAAACAGTGTCAGACTTTATTTTTCTGGGCTCCAAAATCACTACAGATGTTGACTGCAGCCATGAAATTAAAAGACACTTACTCCTTGGAAGGAAAGTCATGACCAACCTAGATAGCATATTCAAAAACAGACACATTACTTTGCCAACAAAGGTTCGTCTAGTCAAGGCTATGGTTTTTCCAGTGGTCATGTATGGATGTGAGAGTTGGACTGTGAAGACGGCTGAGCACTGAAGAATTGATGCTTTTGAACTGTGGTGTTGGAGAAGACTCTTGAGAGTCCCTTGGACTGCAAGGAGATCCAACCAGTCCATTCTAAAGGAGATCAGCCCTGGGATTTCTTTGGAAGGAATGATGCTAAAGCTGAAACTCTAGTACTTTGGCCACCTCATGTGAAGAGTTGACTCATTGGAAAAGACTCTGATCCTGGGAGGGATTGGGGGCAAGAGGAGAAGGGGACGACAGAGGATGAGATGGCTGGATGGCATCACTGACTCGATGGACGTGAGTCTGAGTGAACTCCAGGAGTTGGTGATGGACAGGGAGGCCTCCGTGCTGTGATTCATGGGGTCGAAAAGAGTTGGACATGACTGAGCGACTGATCTGATCTGATCTGATCTTATTATGGTTATCATCATTAGAAGATGAAATGCTTTAAGTGAAATAAATTTCACAGAATTGCAAATCATCTTCTGTGGACTTCTCTGGTGGCTCAGATGGTAAAGTGTCTGCCTACAATGTGGGAGACCCAGGTTCAATCCCTGGGTCAGAAGATCTCCTGGAGAAGGAAATGGCAACCCACTCCAGTATTCTTGCCTGGAAAATCCCGTGGATGGAGGAACTTAGTAGGCTACAGTCCATGGGGTTGGAAAGAGTCAGACATGACTGACTTTATTCACTTCTCCAAACAGTAAAACATGATATGTTCACAGTATTGATTTCTGTAAGGGAATATTGTAGTGCTTGTCATTTTTTAGAGAGGTTGGTCTAAATAGCACCCCTCCTTCCAGCCTTTCCCAGCTGAAAGATTCTTTAATCTGAAACTCAGGTATGCCTTCTATTTTTCACAGTCACGTAGGAGAACTAAGCCCAGGTTCTGTAATGTGGTCTCCAGTGATTTAGAAACTACTGATTTCTTGCAACACACTTCTTACCTTTCTTTAGCTTCATATTTCATCTTTACAGAACTATAGTAATTTTTGTATAAATTTATAATTTACATTTGTACATGAACTGAGAACATCCAGATGATCAAGCAGGATTTAGAAAAGGCAGAGAAGCCAGATATCAAATTGCCAACATCTGTTGGATCATAGATAAAGGAAGAGAATTTCAGAAAAACATCTACTTCTGTTTCAGTTACCACACTAAAGCTTTTGACTATGTGGATCATGACAATCTGTGGAGAATTCTTAAAGAGATGGGAATATCAGACCACCTTACTTGCTTCCTGAGAAATCTGTATGCAGGTCAAGAAGCAACAGGTAGAACAGGACATGGAATAACAGACTGGTTCAGAATTGGGAAAGGAGTATATCAAGGCTGTATATTGCCACCCTGCTTATTTAACTTATATGCAGAGTGAAGTGAAGTGAAGTGAAAGTCTCTCAGTCATCCAACTCTTCGCAACTATAGAGTCCATGGAATTCTCCAGGCCAGAATACTGGAGTAGGTGGTCTTTCCCTTCTCCAGCATATCTTCCCTACTCAGGAATCGAAACAGAGTCTCCTGTATTGCAGGCAGATTCTTTACCAACCAAGCTATCAGGGAAGACTTGATATGCAGAGTACATGATGCGAAATGCCAGGCTGGATGAAGCATAAGCTGGAATCAAGACTACCGGGAGAAATATCAATAACTTCAGATATGCAGATGACATTGCCCTTATAGCAGAAAGTGAAGAGGAACTGAAGAGCCTCTTGATAAAAGTGAAGGGAGAGTGAAAAAGCTGGCTTACAACTCAGCATTCAGAAAACTAAGATCAATGCATCTGGTCTCATCACTTCATGGCAAATAGATGGAGAAGCAATGGAAACAGTGAAAGACTGTATTTTCTTGGGCTCCAAAATCACTGCAGATGGTGACTGCAACCATGAAATTAAAAAATACTTGCTCCTTGGAATAAAAGTCTTGACTAACCTAGACAGCATATTAAAAAGCAGACCTTTGTTACTTTGCCAACAAAGGTCCATCTAGTCAAGGCTATGGTTTTTCCAATAGTCATGTATGGATGTGAGAGTTGGACCATAAGAAATCTGAGCACCAAAAACTTGATGGTTTTGAACTGTGGTGTTGGAGAAGACTCTTGTCCCTTGGACAGCAAGGAAATAAAACCAGTCAATCCTAAAGGAAATCAGTCCTGAATATTCATTGGAATGACTGAACTGAACTGAACTGAGAGAAGTAAATACTTCTCAACTTATTTTATTTTAGGTAGCCAGTGTTTTCTTGATACCAGTTCAGTTCAGTTCAGTTCATTTCAGTCACTCAGTCATGTCCAACTCTTCCCGACCCCATGGACTGCCTCAAGCCAGGCTTCCCTGTCCTTCATCAACTCCCAGAGTTTACTCAAACTCATGTTTATTGAGTTGGTGATGCCATCCAGCCATCTCATCCTCTATGTCCCCTTCTCCTGGCTTCAATCTTTCCCAGCATCAGGGTCTTTTCCAAGGAGTCAGTTCTTCACATCAAGTATTGGAGTTTCAGCATCAGACCTTCCAATGAATATTCAGGACTGATTTCCTTTAGGATGGACTGGTTGGATCTCCTTACAGTCCAAGGGACCCTCAAGAGTCCTGTCCAACACTACAGTTCAAAATCATCAATTATTTGGCAGTTAACTTTCTTTATAGTCCAACTCTCACATCCATACATGACTGTTGGAGAAACCATAGCTTTGACTAGGCGGACCTTTGTCGGCAAAGTAATGTCTTTGCTTTTTAATATGCTGTCTAGGTTGGTCATAACTTTTCTTCCAAGGAACAAGCATCTTTTACTTTCATGCCTGCAGTCACCTTCTGCACTGATTTTGGAGCCGCCCCCCCCCCCGCCCCGCCCCCAAATAAAGTCTATTTCCACTGTCTCCCCATCATTTGCCATGAATTGATGGGACCAGATGCCATGATCTTAGTGTTTTGAATGTTGCACCATTTCTTGGTACCAAAAGTAAGCAAAAATAATACAAGATAACTGCAGATCAAACTTTCTCTTAAAGAAGGTTATAAATATTTTTAAGAAACATTTGTTCTTTAATAAACTAGTAAATAAAAAGGATAGTACATCATAACTGGTGACTAAATTGAGTTTATCTTGGGAATGTGGGGTTGATTTAAAAATTATTTAATTTGCTAGAATTTAATAATAATATTTGGGCAACTTCTTGTGTACTTGTAATTATTAAATATAATAATTTATTAGAAAAGGGGAGGAAATTATGATAATTATTTTAGATGTAGAAAAAAGTTTGGACAAAGTTAATATTTATGTGTGATAATGGCTCTAAACAAATTAAAATGAAGTTCCCTGTGCTGAAAAGGACATCTGTAAACAAGTCACAATTAAGCCATCAATACAGATGAAAGTCTGACTGTTTCCTTCTAAGTTTGAGAATAAGACAAGAATGTCCACTGACTTTGATTCAGTGTTGTACTACTTGGTAACATAAATTATAAACAATAGATACAAGGAACAGGAGGCATACATCTCAAAATACTATGCTGAGAAAAGCATCTAGACAAAGAAGTATAATCTGTAGTGACAGAAAGCAGATCGGGTTTTGCCTGAGGCTAGGGATAGAACTGACTAGGGACAGAAACAAAGGACCTTTTTAGAGTTATGGAAGTGTTTTGTATTTTGATGTAGTCACCATCAAGTTGATATATACATTTGTCAAATTCATAAACACGTATGCTTACACTGAGTGCACTTTATCATATGTTAAGTTGTACTTCAAAATGTTGATTTTTAAAAAGAAAGTGCATTGTGTTATTAGGTATGTGTGCATGCTCAGTTGCATCTGACTCTTTGCTACCCCATGGATTGTAGCCTGCCAGGCTCCTCTGTCCATGGAATTTTCTAGGCAAGAATGCTGGAGTGTATTGCCTTTTTCTACTCCAGGGAATCTTCCTGACCCAAGGATCCTTTTCTAAAGGCTCTTCCTAACCCAGGGATTGAACCTGGGTCTCTTGTGTCTCCTGCTTTGGCAGGTGGGTTCTTTACACTGCACCATCTGGGAAGCCCCTTATTATGGTATAGAAAATATAAATCATTGTATTTAATAACAAATTATTTCTGAAAGAGCATAACCAATTATTTCTTAAATATTAGGGATTTGTAATTCTGCCATGAAAGATTCCAGCATATGTATTATCTTTATAGTATTTCATATTACATTTCTAGACTTTTAATTGCAACATATGCAATGAGAATATTTTCCTTCATTATAGAGAAGTTCTTTACATTTTGTTTTCTGCCTTTATTGATTGCCTAGCATTAGAAATGGAACAAAATAGAAAGCCCAGAGATAAATCCACACACCTATGGACACCTTATCTTTGACAAAGGAGGCAAGAATATACAATGGATTAAAGACAATCTCTTTAACAAGTGGTGCTGGGAAAACTGGTCAACCACTTGTAAAAGAATGAAACTAGAACACTTTCTAACACCATACACAAAAATAAACTCAAAATGGATTAAAGATCTAAACATAAGACCAGAAACTATAAAACTCCTAGAGGAGAACATAGGCAAAACACTCTCCGACATACATCACAGCAGGATCTTCTATGACCCACCTCCCAGAATATTGGAAATAAAAGCAAAAATAAACAAATGAGACCTAATTAAACTTAAAAGCTTCTGCACAACAAAGGAAACTATTAGCAAGGTGAAAAGGCAGCCTTCAGAATGGGAGAAAATAATAGCAAATGAAACAACTGACAAACAACTCATCTCAAAAATATACAAGCAACTCCTACAGCTCAATTCCAGAAAAATAAATGACCCAATCAAAGAATGGGCCAAAGAACTAAATAGACATTTCTCCAAGAAGACATACAGATGGCTAACAAACACATGAAAAGATGCTCAACATCACTCATTATCAGAGAAATGCAAATCAAAACCACAATGAGGTACCATTTCACACCAGTCAGAATGGCTGCAATCCAAAAGTCTACAAGCAATAAATGCTGGAGAGGGTGTGGAGAAAAGGGAACCCTCTTACACTGTTGGTGGGAATGCAAACTAGTACAGCCACTATGGAGAACAGTGTGGAGATTCCTTAAAAAACTGGAAATAGAACTGCCTTATGACCCAGCAATCCCACTGCTGGGCATACACACTGAGGAAACCAGATTGAAAGAGACATGTGTATCCCAGTGTTCATCGCAGCACTGTTTATAATAGCCAGGACATGGAAGCAACCTAGATGTCCATCAGCAGATGGATGGATAAGAAAGCAGTGGTACATATACACAATGGAGTATTACTCAGCCATTAAAAAGAATACATTTGAATCAGCTCTAATGAGGTGGATGAAACTGGAGCCTATTATACAGAGTGAAGTAAGCCAGAAAGAAAAACACCAATACAGTATACTAACACATATATATGGAATTTAGAAAGATGGTAACAATCACCCTGTATACGAGACAGCAAGAGACACTGATGTATAGAACAGTCTTTTGGACTCTGTGGAAGAGGGAGAGGGTGGGATGATTTGGGAGAATGGCATTGAAACATGTATAATATCATGTATGAAATGAGTCGCCAGTCCAGGTTCAATGCACAATACTGGATGCTCGGGGCTAGTGCACTGAGACGACCCAGAGGGATGGTACGGGGAGGGAGGAGGGTTCAGGATTGGGAACACATGTATACCTGTGGTGGATTCATGTTGATATATGGCAAAACCAATACAATATTGTAAAGTTAAAAATAAAAAAAAGAAATCAAATATTCTGTATTAATGGAAGTTAGATCTTTCACTCCAACAAACTTGTTGGGGTAAAACAGAATATTGAAAGAATAAATCAGAGTCACACTTCTCTCTGATTGACTTTATAACCTGAGACATCTCCTCTTAAAGCCTTCATTTAGCTCTGAATGTCTGTCATTTCAGTACATACACACATATATAAATAACACACACACACACACACACACACACACACACACACACTTGATATGCTTCTCATTCACATGGCTAGGGTTTCTCTTCCAGTGCAGAAAGGCCTCAGGCAATATACACATTGTACTGTTTGAAGACATAGTTGCTTTTTCTTGTAACTGAGTTTAATTATGTAATCCCATACTTTTACTTTTCTTTCTGATTTTTTAATAGTATTAAACTGTTTTAATTGATTCTCTAACTTCATTACTTAGGAAAAACAGTGTTTCCTTTACTTTTTAGTTGATACTTAATCTGTCTCAAGTGCCCATCTAACACTCTTGCTCTACACCAAAAGCGTCTCGCTTCCATTAGTTTTTACTCCCGCTTCAAATAATATTTTCTTACTCATTTAATCTAAAACATACTAGCTAAAGGTTTACTACTGTTCTCTATAACAGGATGATGCTTCATGTCTGCTTTTAAATATCCCTTTTAAAGATAAGGATTGCTTGGTTCTGTAGGCCAATGTTTACTTAAGCTAATCGTTTTCAAAACACATCACTTAGAATATAACAGGTAAAAGAACTGTAGAAGTCAGCTAACATATTTACTTCTTTGCCCCTCTTTTCTGTTTTCATTTTTTTTTTTTTTCTCTTTCTACTTGATCTCATGTAGGCATATGGCAACCAGTTGCTCAGAGAGCCAAGTTTCATTAGTGACTCTGGCAACATCCCCAGCTAATTCTTTCTACTACCCAAGCCCTATACACACAACTTAGACATAACAATTACAGAAGCTCTTGTGTGCCAGAGATGGAAGAAGTCTGAAGAGCTCATATTTGAGAGCACACTCTTAGTTCTTGTTCCTATAACTTTTAAAGCTGGATTCTTTCAATATTAAAATCAAGATCTTTTAGAATGATAGCCTTCACATTTTCTTGATGTAATAGTTGACGATGGTATGCTGTATTTTGGAGAAGGCAATGGCACCCCACTCCAGTACTCTTGCCCGGAAAATCCCATGGATAGAGGAGCCTGGGAGGCTGCAGTCCATGGGGTCACTGAGTCGGACACGACTGAGCGACTTCACTTTCACTTTTCACTTTCATGCATTGGAGAAGGAAATGGCAACCCACTGCAGTACTCTTGCCTGGAAAATCCCATGGATGGAGGAGCCTGGAAGGCTGCAGTCCATGGGGTCGCTAAGAGTCAGACACAACTGAGTGACTTCACTTTCACTTTTCCCTTTCATGCATTGGGGAAGGAAATGGCAACCCACTCCAGTATTCTCACCTGGGGAGTCCCGGGGGCAGGGGAACCTGGTCGACTGATGTCTATGGGGTTGCACAGAGTCGGACACGACTGAAGTGACTTAGCATGATGTATTTAAGAGCATTTACATTATCTCAGTTCAGTTCAGTCTCTCAGTTGTGTCCAACTCTGCGACCCCATGGACTGCAGCATGCCAAGCTTCCCTGTCCAGCACCAACTCCCCGAGTCCACCCAAACTAATGTCTACTGAGTTGGTGATGTCGTCTAACCATCTCATCCTCTGTTGTCCCCTTCTCCTCCCAACTTCAATCTTTCCCAGCATTGGGGTCTTTTCAAATAAGTCAGTTCTTCACATTAGGTGGCCAAACTGTTGGAGTTTCAGCTTCAGTATCAGTCCTTCCAATGAATATTCAGGACTGTTCTCCCTTAGGATGGACTGGTTGGATCTCATCCAGTCCAAGGGACTCTCAAGAGTCTTCTCCAAAACCACAGTTCAAAAGCATCAATTTTTGGCACTCAGCTTTTTTATAGTCCAACTCTCACATCCATACATGACTGCTGGAAAAACCATAGCCTTGAATAGATGGAACTTTGTTGGAAAAATAATGTCTCTGCTTTTTAATATGCTGTCTAGGTTGGTCATAACTTTCCTGCCAAGGAACAAGCGTCTTTTAATTTCATGGGTGCTATCACCACCTGCAGTGATTTTGGAGCCCCCCCCCCCCCAAATAAAGTCAGCCACTGTTTTCACTGTCTCCCCATCTATTTGCAGTGAATAATGGGACCGGATGCCATGATTTTAGTTTTCTGAATGATGAGTTTTGAGCCAACTTTTTCACTCTCTTCTTTCACTTTCATCAAGAGGCTCTTTAGTTCTTTTTCACTTTCTGCCATAAAGGTGGTGTCATCTGCATATCTGAGATTATTGATATTTCTCCTAGCAATCTTGATTCCAGCTTGTGCTTCATCCATCCCAGGATTTCTCATTACATTATCTAATATTAACATAAATATAAAAATGAGTATAGTTCTATTTTATTGGTTTACTACTTCGATAATGAGTGTCATATGTATCTAGAATGGTAATACCAGGTGAAAAATTATAGAACTTCACATGAGAAAAACATAGGTACCCATTTTTTGGCATGGCATATAGCATGATATCCTGATTGAAAAATGTCACTTAAGGCCCTATTGTTTATTTTCCTTTAAGCATTGAATACATCCTCACTACTTTTCTTTTTTATTTATTTTCTTTTTGTGATGAAGTGCAGTATGTTGGTATATAGGGAATATTGAAGTAAAAAGAATAAACCTGGGAGTTAGTTATGGTTTGTTACTTATTAGTCATGATTTGGTCATCTAAACATTTTGAACTTTTTCTTTTGTAGATAAAAATTAAATACTTACTAGCAGTCTTTTCCTTACAGTGAATTTATGTAGAACATAAAATATACTCTATAAATTTGCTTTGAATAGCTAGGGGATGTACACATTTTAAGTACAATTTTTATGATTTTATCTTAATCTTACAATATATTTGTGATAAACTACTGGTGTAATAAGCATGTTTAAAACTGCAAATAAAACTGTGTTTATAAATTTTCTTCCCATAGTGAAGAGCATAGCACCAATAAAAATCACTTTATTTCCTATTCTTCTAATTTTAATATTGCTTATTGAGAAAGGGACTAATCTTATAGAAGGCAAGTATATGTATATATATGTTGAAATAAAATATAGAACAACACATGCAAAAATAAGCACTGGGAAACTGAGTACAGTATAACTAACAATGTTACCAAGGTCACGCTTATACTACTCTTAGCATGACAGGCCATTAAAGAGATGAAAGAGATGAGGCTTTGGGGCAAGGAATATCATAGCAACTTTATTCATAAAGCCAGCAGACTGAGATGATGGTGGGCTACTTTCCCAAAGAATCATTTTACCCGTTAGAATTCCAACTTCTTTTATACTGAAAGGGAAAGGGTTGTGTCTGGTTGTTGCAAACTTCTTGGTGTTGGCCAGACCCTGCCCATAGTGGGTGTGATAATTCTTTGTTCTTTCACCTGTCCACATAGGTCTAGTGAGAACATGCCTATAAACCGCCAACAAGGAAATTGGTATTTTCTGTTCTGCAACTTTTTATCTCTATGTGAATTAAAAACTGTTATGGCTTTAAACCTTTAAGCCTGGAAGACAGTCCTTAAGAAAGGACTGTTATGTATATTTCAGGTGATAAGCAACATTCTTTTACTTATTGAGGAAAACAAAGAAGCAGAGCCAGCTAAAAGAATAGATCCAATAGGGATTCAGGTTTGTTCTCTGTTAAAACAATATGGGTTCCCTGGAGTCAAGAATAGCCCATACAAAATAGCTTCCATTATTAGCAGGATTCTAAAATTTTATCATAAAATTCTCAAAGCACCCTAAAGGCACTTTAATCATGTTAATCCACTTACTTGGTTTTAGTGGAGAGAATAGAGTATAGAATATGGCATTAAGAACCCCTTGTCCTACTTTACAAAAAAGAAATAGTGAAGTTAAGTATTAGGTTGGTTCAAAAGTATTTACAGTTTTGCATTGCTGAGCTTTGCCATTTGATATTGGAATACTTTCCTAAATGTGGTTATGTTATACATCAGTTTAATGCGCATTTCTTGATTTATTTGCTTTTTTGCTAATGACTTACTACTTGCCATATATTTTATTTTGACTATGGAAATGATTTTAGACAAAAAGCAAGTTTAAGCAATTTTCTTATTTGAGTTCAAAATGGTTTGTAAAGCAATGCAGACAGCTTGTAACATCAACCACACATTTGACCCAGGAACTGCTAATGAACATACAGTGAGGTGGTAGTCCAAGAAGTTTTGCAAAGGAGATGAGAGCCTTGACAATGAGAAGCCTAGTGGCTGGCCATTGGAAGTTGACAACGGCAGTTGAGAGGATCACTGAAGCTGATCCTCTTACAAGTACACAAGAAGTTGCCCAGGAACTCAGTGTTGATCATCTTATGGTTGTTTGGCATTTGAGGCAAATAGGAAATGTGAAAAAGCTCGATAAATGAGCTGATTGCAAATAAAAAGAATCATCATTTTGAAGTGTCATCTTCTCTTATTCTGTGCAGCAACAATGAACCATTTCTCAATAGGATTGTGACGTATGATGAAAAGTGGACTTTATACAACTGGTGACACCAGCTCAGTGGCTGAATGCAGAAGCTCCGTGAAAGTGAAAAGTATTAGTCACTCAGTCTTGTCTGACTCTTTGTGACACCATGGTCTGTCCATGGGATTCTCCAGGCAAGAATATTGGAGTGGGTGGCCATTACCTTCTCCAGGGGATCTTTCCGACCCAAAAAAATCTAACTTGCGTCTCCTGCATTCCAGGTAGATTCTTTATCATCTGAGCCACCAGGGAAGCCAATAAGAAGCTCCATAGCACTTCCCAAACGCAAAACTGCACCAAAAGATGGTCATGGTCACTGTTTGATGGTTTGATGCTATTTGGTGGTCTGATCCACTACACCTTTCTGAATCCCAATGAAACTATTACATCTGGGAGGTGTGCTCAGCAGATTGATAAGATGCATCAAAAACTGCAATGCCTGCAGTAGGCATTGATCAACAGAAAGGACTCAATTCTTCTCCACAACAATGCTGACCACAGTTTGCACAACCAATGCTTCAAAATGAAGTGAAAGTCACTCAGTCATGTTCAACTGTTTGTGACCCCATGGACTATATAGTCCGTGGAATTCTCCAGGCCAGAAAACTGGAGTGGTAGCCTTTCCCTTCTCCAAGGAATCTTCTCAACCCAGAGATTGAACCCAGGTCTCCTGCATAAATGCAGGCAGTTTCTTTACCAGCTGAGCCATAGGGGAAGCCCAAGAATACTGGAATGGGTAGCCTTTTCCTTCTCAAGCAGATTTTCCCAACCCAGGAATCAAACCTGGGTCTCTTGCATTGCAGGTGTATTCTTTACCAACTGAGCTATCAGGGAATCCCAAAAGTCCAATGTTGAATAAATTGGACTACAAAATTTTGCCTCATCTGCCATATTCACCTGACCTCTCATTCTCACCACCCAACTACCACTTCTTCAAGAGTCTCAACAATTTTTCTCAAGGAAAATGCTTCCCGAACAAACACGAGGAACATATATTTTTAAAGAATTCATCAAATCCTGAAACACTGGATTTTTATAAGCCAACTTATTTTTCATTGGCAAAAATGTGTTGATTGTAATGGTTCCTATTTTGATTAATAAAGATATGTTTGAGCCTAGTTACAATGATTTAAAATTCATGGACCAAAACTGCAATTATGATTGCACCAACCTAATAACAGAAATTTAGCTGTCAGGGTTAGAGGTATCATAATAATCATTGGCAGAAAAGCAAGAACCAAGGAGAGATATGAAAATTGCAAAACAACTAAAAAGTTTATAGTAAACACATCACATGATCACTTGCATTTTGAAGGGAATAATTGACTAGATCATTTAAATGTCATTTTTAATCTGAATTAATGCATAAACAAAAATATTTGTGTGTATATAAATTTACCTTTTTGTGTTTTAGCAAGTATTTTGTTAACCAGTCTCTTATTATTAAGTGTAGATGAATTGATTGCAAAGTGAAATAAAATTAAATAGCATATAAATACATCTTGCTTTATAAATAATAACATCTACAATATGTCTGACAAACATCAAATTTTATGTTTTTAGGAGAAAAAAAAAACCTCTAAGTACATTTTATGTTATGTAATAATCATTAAATCCTACACTAATATTTAACTATTTGATATAGGAAATGTTGTTCCTTTTTAATCTGTCGTGTAAATACTCTTTCTCATTATATGAAAGTGTTTCAGTACTCTGAAAAGATTTACATGATGCTGATTTCTCAAAAATTTACAAAACTTCTCAACTTGCTTTTCATTTCTAAACTATTGAAAGGACTGTGTTAGGGAAATGTGCTGGGCAGGTATTTTTCTTCTTATTCTGTTCAAGTCTCTGATGTGTTTAATATTGCACCACACTGGGGTAGCAGATGGCAAGATCACTTTTCTTAAAAGTCTATCACAAGTACCTTGTGTTTGGCTTTTATTTAAAATAATAATGAGAAGTTTATACTTTTTTCTTCATATATTTGGTTTCAAAACTATTATCTGTTTGTAGTTTAATTGTGAGAAGCTACTACAGAGACACTCCTGATTCAGCAAAGAATTTTATACACCAGATCATCTAAAATCCTGTAAATAATAAAAACACATTAATATAAGATACCTCTTGCATATTTGTTTTAAAATTGATGATGAAAGGCATCACTGTGATTACTGTAGTACTCTCATATTTACTAAATTATGCATGACTTCTGCATTTTCATTTCTGGTAAAACAATCCATATCTCTCATATATATATATATATATATATAATATTCTTTTGCTTTCTAATGTTTATTAGCAAGATAACTAAAGTGACTTAATTTTTCATAGAAGAAGACTATTCATTTTAAAATATTAATTTCTTGCTGTGCTGTGTTTATTCACTCCATCACGTCGAACTCTTTGTGACCCCATGGATTGTAGCCCACCAGGCTACAGTCCTCTGTCCATGGGGATTCTCCAGGCAAGAATATTGGAGTGGGTTGCCATGCTGTTCTCCAAGGAGTCTTCCCAACCCCGGGATTGAGCCCAGGTGTCCCGCATTGCAAGCATATTCTTTACCATTTGAGCCACCAGGGAAGCCCAAGAATACTGGAGTGGGGAGCTTATCCCTTCTCCAGGGGATCTTCCTGACCCAGAAATCAAACTGGGGTCTCCTGCATTGCAGGTGGATTCTTCACCACCTGAGCTACCAGGGAAGCCCATTAATTTATTAGGTATAGCTATATTTTTAACTGGAGGATAGTTGCTTTACAATATTGAGTTGATTTCTGTCATATATCAACATGAATCAGCCATAGGTATATGTATGTCCTCTCCCTCTTGAACCTCCCTGCCATGTCCCACCCCATCCCCCCATCTAGGTTGTCACAGAGCACTGGACTTGTACTCCCTGCATCATACAGTAAATTTCTACTGGATGCCCACTTTTACATAGAATAACGTGTATGTTCCAGTGCTACCCCCTCAATTTTTCCTACCCTCTCCTTCCCCTGCTGTGTCCACAAGTTTGTTCTCTGTGTCTGCATCTTCACTGCTACCCTATAGATGGGTTCATCAGTACCATCTTTCTAGATTCCATATATATGCGTTAATATGATATTTGTCTTTCTCTTTCTGACTTACTTTACTCTGTATAATAGGCTCTATGTTCATCCCCCTTATTAAAACTGAGTCAAAAGTGTTCCTTTTCATGGCTGAGTACTATTCCATTATATATATGTACCATAATTTCTTTATACATTCATCTGTGTGTGTGTTTAAATGTTTAATTGGTGAAATAGTTGGGGAAAAGGCTTTACACTGAATTGAAAACAAAATGCTTATGACATTAAAGGGAGTGGGTAACAGATAGGGAGCATTAAAACTGTGACAGTAAGACCCTAACATCACTTAATTAACTATATTTAAACCTTTTAATTGTTTCACTCATTGAAGTTTGAGACTGTGAAATTCTGATGAAATCCTTGATTGTTTGATTTCTAGGCAGTTAAATTACTTTTGAAAAAGGGCCTCTTGCATTCTTTTATTAAATAGCATACCTCTCCAGTATCTTTTTAAGAACATTTCCTCCTGCTTTCTTGAGGGTAGATTTACCTTTTGATCTTCTCTTACTCTTTCTACGTTGTTCTTTTATGTTTCCTCATTATAGGGTCAATTGATATAATGGCAGTTAAAGTCATTTCGCTTGATTGCAGTCAAACAGCAGTTAAGTGTTCTCATTTAATGGTCTATATAATAAAGTAAAAATTAAATGTTTATATAAGCAAGTTTCCTGAACACCTAAACGTATACATTTTACCTCTGTAATGCAAAGCCATTTTGGATATAAATGAAGACTACTCAAATAACAACAAATGGTAAAATATTACTTTAATGCTTTTGCTTTTGCTATGCAGTATGCATATACATTTTTCTAAGGTTGAAATCATGTTACATATAAAATTGCATATTCAAATAATATAGCGTCATCAGTATCTCTAGTGATAGAAATAGGTTTTTAGTGGTTTCAAATCCCAGCATAAATGTATCATATCTCTCATTCCCACACAGTTGTAATTTAAGGCACTTTCCCTTTCTTTAATTAATATTGTGATAATTATTTTAATAATTTTCAGTTGGGGGCAGTGGGAGCTGTTTTTGCTACATTTTGATTATTAAAGTCTGGTTCATTTGTATTGTACCTTTTACAATTTCTGGTTTGGCAAATTTCACTATATTTTGGGAGGTGGAAAAGTATTTGGTTAATTTTATTTCATAGCTACTTAAAAGGAAGGTATAATTCTTTTGAGAATTAAAACTACTCATGCACACACACACACACTCATAATACTTGTTCTGTTGCTCATTATCTCTATTCAGTCTTCTAATAACCTATTAGGTGCTTAACATAAATGTTTTCTATAAACATTTGTTACACTGATTTTATAACATAATTGATGTCAGTAAGCCATACATTACAGTAGTATCACTGTAATTTTATAAGGTTTTATGCATTCTATTTATTATTTAATAAAATTTTTATAGATTAGTTTAACTGAATTCATCCATACTTGTCAAACATTTTTGTTAAAACTCTGATTTGACTAATAAAGTAAACCTATTTTTTTTGTGCTTAATTTAACTCTCTTTTGTAAAATTTTTTTTTTTCTTGAAGTATGGTTGATTTTTACTCTTGTTCCAATCTCTGCTGTACAACAGAATGACTCAGTTATACACATATAGGTGTTCTTTTTAATATCCTTTTCTTGTTTATCACAGTTACTGAATAGAGTTTATCCACAAGATACTGAATATCGTTCCCTGTGCTATACAGTACAACCTTGTTGTTTATCCGTTCTATGTATAATATTTTATACCTACTAATCCTGAACTCCTGTTCCTTCCCTCTCCCACCCCCCATCCTTTGACCACCACAGGTCTGTTCTCTTTGTAAGTCTGTTTCTGTTTTGTAGATAGGCTCTTTTGTGCTATATTTTGGGCTCCACACATAAATGACATCATATGGTATTTGTCTTTCTCTTTGTGACTTACTCCACTTACTATGATAATCTCTAGTTGCGTCCATGTTGCTTCAAATGGTATTATTTCATTTTTTTATGGATGATTAGTATCCCAGTGTATATATGTAATATGTCTTCTTTATCCATTCATCTATTAATGGACATTTAGGTTGTTTCCATGTTCTGCCTGTTGTGAATAGTACTGCTATGAGCGTGAGAATGTATGAATCTTTTTAGATTATAGTTTTGTCTGGATATATGCCCAGGCATGAGATTGCTGGATCGTAGGGTAATTCTATTTTTAGTTTGCTCAGGAACCTCCATCCATACTGTTTGCCTTAGTGGCTGCACCAGTTTACTTTCCCACCAAAGTGCAGGAGGGTTCCCTTTTCTCTAGACTCTCTCCAGCATTTGTTATTTGTAGACTTTTAAAATATGGCTACTCTGACCAGTGTGAAGTGATACCTCATTGTGGTTTTAATTTGCATTTCTCTAATAATTAGTGATGTTGAGCATATTTTCATGTGCCTACTGGCCATCCATGTATCTTGTTTGGAGAAATTAAAACTACTACACACACACACAAAATAGGTCTTCTGCCTAATTTTCAGTTGGATTGTTTGTTGTTGTTGAGTTGCATGAGCTGTTTGTATATTTTGGAGATTAAGATTAGTATTCAAAAATTGATTACATTTCTTTATATTAACAATGAAACATCAGAATGGGAATGTAAAAAAAAAAAAAAACCAAAACTTAAAATAGCAAAAAAAAAGAAAAACCTAAGAATAATCCTGACCAAGGTGGTGAAAGACTTATACACCAAGAACTATAAAACATTAATAAACGAGGTTAAAAAGAACTCAAAGAAATGGAATGATATCCCATGTTCTTGATTGGAAGAATTAATATTGTTAAAATATTAGTACTATCCAAAATAATCTACAGATTTAATGTGATCCCTGTCAAAATACCCATGACATTTTTTTTATAGAACTAGAACAAGCAATCCAAAAATTTATATGAAACCATGAAAGAGCCAGAATTGCCATAGCAATCCTGAGGAGTTGGGGGAAGCAGGAAGCATAACTCTCCCAAACTTTAGACAATATTATAAAGCTACAGTAATCAGAATAGTGTGGCATTGGAACGAAAACAGATAAAGGGATCAATGGAATAGAATATAGAGCCCAGAAGTAAACCCAGATACGTATAGTCAATTAATCTGTTACAAAGGAGGCAAGATTATAAAATGGGAAAAAGATAGTCTCTTCAACAAGCAGTACTAGGAAAGTTGGACGGCTGCATGCATATCAATGAGGTTTGAACATACCCTCACACCATGCACAAAAATAAACTAAACATGGCTTAAAGACATAACCATAAGACATGATGCCATAAAACACCTAGAAAAGAGCATAGGAAAACATTTTTCTGATATAATTATACCAATATTTTCTTAGCTCAGTCTCTCAAAGCTATAGAAATGAAAACAAAAATAAATAAAAGGGACACAATCAAACTTACATTTTTCACAAAAGTGAAAGTGAAAGTCACTCAGTCATGTCTGACTCTTTGTGACCCCATGGATTACATGGAATTCCCTAGGCCAGAATACTGGAGTGGGTAGCCTTTCCCTTCTCCAAGGGATCTTCCCAACCCAGGGATCGAACCCAGGTCTCCAGCATTGCAGGCAGATTTTTTATCAGCTGAGCACAAGGGAAACCCAAGAATACTGCAGTGGGTAGCCTATCCCTTCTCCAGTGGATCTTCCTGACCCAAGAATCGAACCAGAGTCTCCTGCATTGCAGGTGGATTCTTTACCAACTGAACCATGAGGGAAGCCCATTTTGCACAAAGGAAACCATAAAAAAACCAAAAGACAACATACAGAATGGGAGAAAATATTTGCAAATGATGCAACAGAGAAAGGCTTAATTTAACTTTGTTTTAGAAACTCAATGTAAACATCTCTTTATTTTTGTTTCTGAGTTTCACTTATTTTTATAAACTTGCAAAACTTATTTTTGATCTTATTTTGCTGATCATGTTATTATCCTGTTAATAGTAGTTTATTTGTATATGTTTCTTTTTTTAGTCTTTCATTTGCTGTATAAGCTTTCTTATCTGATTGTTTTAATTTATTCAATATTTTTGAAAATAAAAATCTTTAAAATGTTCCTGATATTAATTGCTTTGCAAGTTTACAAAGGTTATGATTTAGTTTATATGTCCCAATGATTTAAGTTACTAAAAATGGTATCTTCAGTTGTCTCCTACCACTTTACACAGGGAGACAACTGAAGATACCATTTTTAGTAACTTAAATCATTGGGACATATAAACTAAATCATTTATTTATTGGGTTTTCATTCCATCTTTAAGGTTTTTTTCTCTTCTACCCATGAATCAATATAATCTGGGTTTGAAGGATCAAACTGTTTCTAAATTACCTAGTGTGTTTAATGTCTGAGTTATTTAACTTTCCAAATGCTTACTGGAAGTTTCTCTCTTTTTTTTTTTTTAAACTATTTTGCTGGGAACACAGTATGCCCTTATCATTTGCCATTTCAAGTTTCATTTATAATCAGAAAATTATATTCATGGAAACTTTTGATCAGAAAAATATGATCAGAAAATACTTCGTGGAGTCCAGTTAAGACTCTGAGCACTTGCTGCTAGTGGTCCAAGTGCTATTTCTTGTTGGTGAACTAAAATCCCACAAGCTGCATAACATGGCCAAACAAATGAGTTAAATAAGAAGAAAATTAAGTTCAATTATGATTTTTGACTTTATTTCTACTCTAACTGGTGTGGTTTGTTCATGTGTGTGCATGTGTGTATATATATATATATATATATATATATATATATATATATGTATGTATATACATATATATTTGTCAGCATTTCCATAGTTCTTGTGTATCTAGCTCCATTTTCCCCAAATTCTGTATGTGTGTGCGTATTCTACATGTGTGTGTGTATGTGTGTGTGTGTTTCGGCTGTGGTTGGTCTTTTGCTGTGTGTGGGCTTTCTCTCTCTGCAGTCAGCAGGGGCTAGTCTTTGTTGCAGTGTGTGGTCTTCTCACTGCAGTGGCTCCTCGTGTGGTGGAGCAGAGGCTTTAGGCCACATGGGCTTCAATAGTCGCACTTGGAGGCACGGTAGTTACAGCTTGTGGGCTTCAGAGTATGGGCTTAGTAGTTGTGGCACACAGGTGATAGTCATTCTGTGGCACATGGGATCTTCCTGAAGCAGGGATCAAACTCGTGTCCCCTGCACTGGCAGGTAGATTCTGAACTACTGTGCCACCAGGGAGTCCTAAATTATATTTTAAATAATATTATCTGAGTCCCATTTATTTTGTCTTTTTTTTTTCTTTCATCTAAGTCTTTTGTCTTTTATTTCAATGAGGCCATGTCTTTTTTCTTTTTATCAAGGGATTTAAAAAGTTTTATAAAAAGAACCTATTCTATGTTGAACACTGTCATGGGACATTTATTTTCTCTAAGCTAAACTTACTTTCATCTTTTTATACATATATTTTAGAGTATATACATAAATATTAGAGTCTCATATTTGCCCATTCCTCCATAATAAAAGACTTAGCTAGTATTTTTTGTTAAAATAAGACTTAGATACTATAACTTCTTAAAATTTGCCCAAATCTTTGTTTTATTTTATTCACCAATACATCCAAATTATTGAAGAACATGGAGAAAAATATTTTAAATGATCAATCATTAGAGAGTGTGTGTGTGGTTTTTTTTTAAATAAACAATTTATATTCTCAGATTCAGATAAGGGAAGTTTCAGGGAAAGGTGTTTTTGTTTTTGTTTTTGTTTTTTTAATGGGATATCAAGAATTTTAGGAAGTAGTAAAATGTCTCCATTTTAACACTGAAAAGCACTATAATGTGGAACATGTGGCACATGATACCTAATCACTCCTATCTTGAGTAACTTCCAGAGTAAACAATGGACTATCAGTAAAAGTTACCTCAGTATTTGTAAGCCAGGAGAACACATTTTCTAGATGTAGTGCAAAATTGAGCTTACTAAGAAGATACATGTTTTCTGGTAATAAAAGCTAATGGTAGGTGATACTGCTAAAAGAAGCAGTTGTCATTTTCAATATAATATTTCCATCTCAGTTAATAAAATACTCTTCCAAATAAGCATTAGATTTCACAACTTGAAATTAAAGTTATAAATTGATAAATATTTTCTGCTGAGAAAAGTGAGTTTGGGTGATGATGCTAAAAGAAACAATACTTTCCATGGTAATAAAATCTTTCCCTAGTTGTTAAAATATATATAAAAATAAATATTAAATTTTACAACACTTAAGCAGCACAGGAAATGAAATCATATTGAAGTACTACAGCTGACATAGATTTCCTTTATATCATGCCTTTATTTTCACATACACACAAAACTTACATACTTTCCTTTGAACAAAGCACAAGTCTTGCCTAATGCAGGACTGTTCATTTTACTGAATTGAAAGCCAATTTAATCATATGACATTAGTACTTTTATTGTATTTTTTCTGGTGGTTTATCATCTTGGAGATGCAATTGAAGACAAAGCATTGTTCTTTTTCTGATTTTTAATTATTTTTGACAAAATTTACCTCAATAATTACTGTGCATTAACCTAAAAAGAGAAGTTCAACATTTTTAGCAATAATAAGTTAAAATATCATAAAGTATAAAGTGTATAAATTATAATTTATAACTATAAAATTATAGTAAGTTGAAACTTCAAACAGTTTCCATTGTTGAATGTGAAGTTACGTTAAGTTTGCTGTTCAGCTTTAATAATGCCATTGTTAGATTTTTTTCTTTCATTGCCATTTTCATATAGAGTTTAAATGGCATTTTCATGTTGTCTTTAACTGATGCTTTTCCTTAAATTAATTTTCACATGAAAATCCACAGATGGGTAAACAAAAGAAAAAGGAGAATAAAGAAGTTCTATGAAAATCTCTTAATATGATTCTTATCCAATCAATCAAAATTACCTCATTAAGATAGAAATGGAATTTTGCTACTTAATAGACACAGTTTTAGTGGTACTGTCACTATTGAATCAAACCTAACATAAGCTACACCTTCGATTATTTACGTTTGTTGTCGCTTCCAATTGTTTTCATTCATTATCTTTTAATATATTATGTTTTTCTGTGGAGCCCTTTATTTGTTGTTAGAATATAAAATTCTAGGGAGACTCTGGCTGTTATAAAGCAAAGCTTCATTGAAATAATACTCTTAGTAATATACTCTCTGAACTTCCAACTCATCTGTCCTTGCCCTTCTGCCAAATGTTATCAGGAACAAATCTGAGCTAGAACAAGCAGTCTTTATTGCTCATGCAGCTCACTGGAGCACCTGACCATGGGGAATTATGAGGAAATATTGGTAATAGAATATTAGAATGACTTTTTATAGGGTTTGGACTTGTGTTCCATGATTTAGGGAAAGACTTAAGGAAGTGGTCTTTATTTGAATTAAGAAGCTGGAGTGTTTTTATGATTGGCTATTTTAAATCTTATCAAGAGGAAGGGAAAATCAGAGCAAGAATAAATCTGTAATTAGTAAAGAAGTAGCCATGATTCATATTACTGGAAGATGCTGATCATTTTTGTGTTTTGGACAATATTCATGATTCTGTCTGTGTTCAGATATGATTATAGATAGCACTCATGTTTGTTTTGACTCATAATGGTGATAGAATGGCCTTACTTGGTATTGATGATTTGAAAAATGTTTTATCTTCAGCAGGAGAACAAGAAGGCTTAGCTGTGAATGCCACCCTAGTTCCAAGATGTTAGGGGCTGTAAATCTTTCTCAGCTCAAACTCAACAAATGAGAAAATATATTGTTTAAATGCATTTGTGTGTATGTTTTTGTGAAGCTAAATTTCTTGGTGCAAATTTGGGGTAAGAAACTTCATCAGATAAGATGTATTGAAACTTCAGGTTACAAAGGCACAAAAAAGTAAAATCAGGAATAAGACCAATTTACATCTGAAACATAAGGAATGAAAGAGAGAAGAAAAATGGAATGAAAATATGAATATTTCTGAAAATATTTATTTTTCCACAAATATTTACACATTAAAATAACTGAATTATTCAACTGAGAATGTATTATATAATTATTAAACATTTTGTTATTTGCTTACATAAAATTATTGAAGTGAAGCTTATAGATTCCCCATATTATGGTTACTTAAAAAACATATCATCCACTGAATAGTATTGTTAAATATTTGCATGATATATGGATGATAATTCATTACAATTAGGATACTTAATGTTTCATTTACTGTACCTTTAGTTAAATAAAATATTCATTAGAAGATTCTGTCATTATTATCTGCACAGAGATTTATCTTATCTGAAGCTCATATCAAAATAATTTGAATAGTTATATGAAAATACAGAGTAGTAAATCATAAATGTAGCTATGTAAAATCATTTTAAACTTGCATCATAATTCAGGACCACAACACATACAATCTCAGAAAAAATTGAGTAAGGACTTGATAAAGGTAGAAAGTGATATTAGATATGTCATGCTATTTAGCTGGGGCAATTCTTAATTCAATCCACTAAGTCTTTTTGAATAAAGCATTACTTTTTCATTTCAATATATTTTTAATAATATAGTATTTGAAAACTTCAAGAGAAATATTTAGACTGCTATTTGTAGAAAATATATGTAATACTCATTTATTAATTTTCTATAACAAATTTTGAAAATATTTGAATACTTGAGAATTCCAGTGAACACTTTAAACAGAGATTCTCTAATCCATAACATTTTAGCACATTTGCTTTACTTCTGTTTGTATTTGTATACATTTCATATGTGTGTGCAGGCAGAATCATTTAAGAAATATTTGAGACATCATGTTTCACCTCTAAATTTTTCAGCAGCTATCTCAAGGAACAAATACATTCTCCTAAATAACCGTAAATTATCACACTCATGATGTTGTTGTTGTTCAGTCGCTCAGTCGTGTTCGACTCTTTGTGACCCCATGGACTGCAGCATGCCAGGCTTCCCTGTCCATCATCAACTCCTGGAGCTTGCTCAAACTCAGGTCCATTAAATCTGTGTTGCCGTCCAACCATCTCATCCTCTCTTACCCGCTTCTCCCGCTGCCTTCAGTCTATCCCAGCATCAGGATATTTTCCAGTAAGTCAGCTCTTTGCATCAGGTGGCCAAAGTATTGGAGTTTCAGCTTCAGCATGAGTCCTTCCAATGAGTATTCAGGATTGATTTCCTTTAGGACTGACTGGTTTGATCTCCTTGCATTCCAAGGGATTCTCAAGAGTCTTCTCAGGCACCACATTTTGAAAGCATCAATTATTCAGTTCTCTGCCTTCTTTATGGTCCAACTATCACATCCATACATGACTACTGGAAAAACCATAGCTTTGACTATATGGACCTTTGTTGACAAAGGTTCTACTTTTTAATGAACTGTTTAGGTTTGTCATAACTTTTCTTCCAAGGAGAAAGTGTTTTAATTTCTTGGCTGTAGTCATCATCCACAGTGATTTTGGAGCCCAAGAAAATAAAGTCACTCACTGTTCTTTGTTTCACAATCTTTGGCAAGAATTCATGGGACCAGATGCCATGATCTTCGTTTATTGAATGTTGCATTTTTTGCCAGCTTTTTCACTCTCCTCCTTCATCTTCATCAAGAAGCTCTTTAGCTCCTTTTTGCTTTCTGCCATTAGAGTGATGTTGTCTGCATGCTACTGCTAAGTCGCTTCAGTCGTGTCCGACTCTGTGCAACCCCATAGACGGCAGCCCACCAGGCTCCGCCATCCCCGGGATTCTCCAGGCAAGAATACTGGAGTGGGTTGCCCTTTCCTTCTCCAATGCATGAAAGTGAAAAGTAAAAGTGAAGTCACTCAGTCGTGTCTGACTCTTAGCGACCCCACAGACTGCAGCCCGCCAGGCTCCTCCATCCATGGGAGTTTCCAGGCAAGAGTACTGGAGTGGGGTGCCATATGGTTATTGATATTTCTTGCAGCAATCTTGCTTCTAGCTTGAGCTTCATCTAGCCAGTCATGTTGCATGGTGTACACTGCATAAAAGTGTAATAAGCAGGATGACAATATACAGCCTTGTCATACTCCTTTCCCAGTTTGGAACCAGTCTGTTGTTCCATGTCTGATTCTAACTGTTGCTTTTGACCTGCATACAGGTTCTTAGGAGGCAGTTATGGTGGTCTGCTATTCCCATCTCTTTAAGAATTTTCTGCAGTTTGTTTTGATCCACATTCTGTTCAGTTCAATCTCTCAGTCTTGTCTGACTCTTTGCAGCCCGATGACTGTAGCATGCCAGGCTTCCTTGTCCATCACCAACACCTAGAGCTTGCTCAAACTCATGTCCTTTGATTCAGTAATGCCATCCAACCGTCTCATCCTTTATTGTCCCCTTCTCCTCCCGCCTTCAATCTTTCCCAGCATCAGGGTCTTTTCCAATGAGTCAGTTCTTCACATCAGGTGGCCAAAATGTTGGAGCTTCAGCTTCACATCAGTCCTTCCAATGAATATTCAGCACTAATTTTCTTTAGGATTGATGGTTTGATATCCTTGCAGTCCAAGGGACTCTCAAGAGTCTTTTCCAACACCATAGTTCAAAAGCATCAATTCTTTGGTGCTCAGCTTTCTTTATTGTCCACCTCTCAAATCCATACATGACTGCTGGCAAAACCATAGCTTTGACTATGTGATCCACATAGGCTTTTAGCATAGTCAGTGAACCAGAAGTATATGTTTTTATGGAATTCTCTTGCTTTTTCTATGATCCAACAAATGTTTGCAATTTGATCTCTGATTCCTCTTCCTTTTCTAAATATAGCTTGAATATCTGTAATTTCTCGGTTCACATACTGTTGAAGGCTAGTTTGGAGAATTTTGAGCATCACTTTGCTAGCATGTGAAATGAGTGCTATTGTGGGGGTAGTTTCAATATTCTTTGGCATTGCCTTTCTTCTAATTGGGATGAAAACTGGCCTTTTCCAGTCCTCTGGCCATCACTGAGTTTTCCAAATTTTCTGGTATATTGAGTGCAACACTTTAACAGCAAAATTGTTAGGATTTGAAATAGCTTATCTGGAATTCTATCACCTCCACTAGCTTTATTCATAGTAATGCTTTCTAAGGCCCACTTGACTTCACACTTCAGGATGTCTGACTCTAGGTGAGTGATCATGCTATCATGGTTGTCCAGGTCATTAGACCTTTTTGTATAGTTCTTTTGTTTATTCCTGTCACTTCTTACTATCTTCTGCCTCTGTTAGGTCTATTTCATTTCTGTCCTTAATTGTGCCCATCTTTGCATGTAATGCTCCCTTGGTATCTCTAATTTTCTTGAAGAGATCTCTAGTGTTTCCCACTCTATTGCTTTCACCTATTTCTTTTCATTGTTCACTTAACTTTCACATAAGAGGTTTGTAACATTGTACAGGAGACAGTGATCAAAACCATCCCCAAGGAAAAGAAATGCAAAAAGGCAAAATGGTTGTCTGTGGAGGGCTTACACTCAAGATATTTATCCTTAATATTGTATTAGCTATTATATACCCTCCATCTAGTGAGCCCTAATTTTGCTTTGAATGTGCATTTTTATGTGTTGTGCATTTTACTTTGTATGCATTTTACTTTGATTCAGATTCCGGCTGCAGATCACACATTAGTTGTCATGTGGTATAATTTTAAAACATTTTTAAGATCTTTAATAACACTGTGTATGTTTTCCAATTTAGTGTGTTTCTTACCTTCTTTCAATGCCAAACCCTTGGTAGTGTATATATCCTAAGAATCTCAAAACTGACCTGAAGTAGGCTTCTCTTAAGATGATAATACTGTAATATATTGAAATATTAGAATATTTATTTGATGCTTATTAAACTAAGTGTTAAACTAAGTGATTTAACACTTAGTTTAGAATTTACATGAACAATGAGTCTCTAGGGAGAGACCCCGTCTTAATCAGTCTGTCTTTACTTTAATGTCCACCTATTTCCTCAGATTAACCAATATTTCTTCTTTTTCTCTATGTAGTGTAATCTCTCAGATATTTTCTCATAGAAATCAAAATTTTCATTTTGTTTTTAACAGACTGTTTGCAACATCTTTTCGATTCAATATAAATTTGTTCTTATTTTACTGTGATCATTGTATACTGTTAGGGGCAATGGGGAGGAAGAAGAGAGGAGCTTTCCAGAATGAATGTACTTTGTAAAGGAGAATAAAGTCATCATTTCCAGTATGAGGTAAAATCTGCATTATGTGCTTTTATATCTTGTTATGATAACTTCTATCATGCAGGAGTTAGAAAATATAAAATAATATCTATTCTTATTTGGTCATGTTTAAGCAAAAAAAGCACTATAATATTGTTTTTGAAAATAAATAATGAAACTCAGAGTCACTGGATAAAGTAGAATTACTAATTATTCTGCTTGATTTTGATTTTTAAAGAATTTCCAAAGTACATTTTTTTCTATAAATTCTTTGTTAGATTTTAGTAGAAGAAAACGTATCTATCTAAACTTAATAACAGATGCTCACTTGCCTATACAAAGATCTGATTTAGAAATTGGAAAATATGATAAACGTGAATAAAGATGAATAATTGGAAAATAACTCTTAAGAGTAAGTGACTGCCTGTATGAATTAGGACTGGAACGGCAACCACATGCATGCTGCCACTCCCTCATTTTCTCCCCTGGGCAATATTGCAAGTAGATCAATAGCACTGAGAGGGAAGAGTGTTCTTTTTGGGAGCCTAGTATTAATTTTAATATCCTTCAGAAGATATAGCTTAATTGAACATTTTTTTAAGTGGAGTGATGATCATTTAATGAAAAGATGTATGCAGAAGACGTTGAAAAAATTAGAATATAGAAGGCAATCTTGAATAGTTATATATGTCACAAAGTTGTAAATTGAATGATGAATTTATCATGAGGACATATTGAATATTTTGTCTTTTTGACTAGTGCTAACAAATTATTTGGAGAAGGAAATGGCAACCCACTCCAGTGTTCTTGCCTGGAGAATCCCAGGGACAGGGGAACTTGGTGGGCTGCCGTCTCTGGGGTCACACAGAGTTGGACACGACTGAAGTGACTTAGCAACAAATTATTTAAACATCTTTGTGTAGAACATATGTTTCCCATGTGTTTTATTTCTGTTACCTGCCTAGTTTGTGAAGACATTCATTTGCCTTTCAAAGAACGCAGTGAGATAAACCAGAGATAAATGACAGTATCTGTAGCAATGCAAACATTTTATTTTTAGAAGTGTTTATATTTCATAAAGTATATATAAAGTAATGCAAATAAACAATGGGACCAAACTACACATCTAAAAGAAATTTCTATGCAAATACAAATCACTGAATTAGATATTCATTCACTATATATACTATGCAGTGTAAATGATAAATTAAACAGCATTAATTTAACAGTTGTTTATAAATCCACAAAATTAAATCTACCTAATGATATATTTATAAATATATTCTTCAGTATGAAGAATGGATATTTTCCTGTTAATAATTCTTATTTTAAACTATGTGAAGGATTGGTAAACTAATTCCTAATTCTGTGTTCAAACTTTTTATCTAATAATCTCCTATCTTGATTGGATACTTAGCTTTTTATTGTTTTACAGCAATAATACTGATCTCTCAGTTTATGTTCATCTTCTTTGGTTATATCATGTAAAGAAAAATAATTTGACACAGGCACTTTAATTAATTTCAATATACAATCCTGTCTACATTCTTCTACTTCAGAAAGTTTTTTAGCAAGAGGAAGTATTGTTCTAGCAATGGTTGTTTTGCAATACAACAATATTTTCCTTAATACAACTTTTGTAGCCGTGTTCTCTGTATTTTATAGACTATAATTATGTTCATTTTTCTATTAATTAAATAATTGAAATATAGATGCAAATGTTTCTAAATGTAAATATGGAACTTTGGAACTTAAAATAAGCAGGGTATACCAGAATCCTGAAATATTTCTAAACCTTTATTATAATAATTTTTAAAGAATAACCTGCTGCTGCTGCTAAGTCACTTTAGTCGTGTCCGACTCTGTGCGACCCCATAGACGGCAGCCCAGCAGACTCCCCGTCCCTGGGATTCTCCAGGCAAGAACACTGGAGTGGGTTGCCATTTCCTTCTCAATGCAGGAAAGTGAAAAGTGAAAGTGAAGTCGCTCAGTCGTGTCCGACTCTTAGCGACCCCATGGACTGCAGCCCACCAGGCTCCTCCGTCCATGGGATTTTCCAGGCAAGAGTACTGGAGTGGGGTGCCATTGCCTTCTCTGAAAGAATAACCCAATATTCAATTAATTTCACTTTTTAAAATAGCAATCAAAATTTGAAACTACATCATAAATATTTCGGAGAGCAACGTAAATATCTACACACATACAAACTCTTTTTTTTTATTACTTAAATACTAAAGGCAAAACATTTTCAGATTTCTTAAAGATAATTCAAAGTTTTAGAAAGGTAGTTAGTAAGTAACAGATTTTAAGGACTTACAACCTTATAGATGACAAAGATAATTCAAAGTTTTAGAAAGGTAATTAGTGAGTAATAGATTATAAGCACTTAGAACCCAAGAACTAGAGTTCAGTTTTGGAGACTTAAAATTGCTACTTTTATGACATACTTTATTATGATCATGAAACTGTCTATGGGAATTCTAGGATGCAAAGGAAGCCTGTTTTTATGAAGTATGCTATTTCCATTCTGCTATCTCAAGGATCTTACAATAAAAAAATAATCCATTCTCTTCACCTGGGCATCTTGCTCCCCTGTGGAAAGAACTCATAAAGATGGGAATTTTAATTTGAAGATACGGACTTGAGTTAACTATATTCATTTTGTCTCACTCTGTAACAAATTACTACATATTTAGCAATTTAAAACAGTGCACATTTATTATCTGTTTGTCAGAAGTCTAGCATGACGTGCCTGGATTCTCTGCAGGTTCTCATTGAGTCTAAGTCAAGGCGTCAGAAGGGCTGGGCTTTTATCTGAAGGATCTAGGGAATTAATCCACTTCCAAACTCACTAGGGCTGTTGGCTCAATTCAGTTCCCGAGTTTGTTGGACTCAGGTCCCTGTTTCTTCTCTGATTGTCAGTCAGGGACTGCTCCTTGAGCTGCCTGCATGTTTCTCTCATGTGGCAAGATCACTTGCCTTCTTAGACCCTTAGTGTTATAATTCAATTCAGAAAGGGTACATGATGAGTCCTCATGCTTTGAATTTAATGACTATCCCCTTGGTCACATCTCTTTCTGGCATCCTTTTCTGCTATCCTCTTCTACTATTAATGGCTCATGTAATTACTCACCTAGATAATATAGAATAATCTCCCTATTTTAAGATCAGCTAGTTAGTATACTTAGTTATATCTGCAAAGTTCATTTTGCAATGTAATGTAATATATAATAATGGGAATTACACCAAGAGGTGGTGATGATGGAAGCCAAAATTCTGCTTATCACAGTTGCTTTTCAAAGAAGACTTGTACATTTAATACAAAATGTTTATTTATTTTGAAATATTTCCTGTACCCAACAATAAACATGTACAGAGCAATTTCCATGTAAGGAAAAATAACTGAATGCAAATGTATGTTTTATTTATTAATTTATTATTAATTAATTTATTAATATTGTATATTATAAACTAGACTTAAAAAAATCAGATAGATGGTCTTTTATATTAGCATCACAAATATACTCTTTCATCAGAAGCTAAGGAGACATATTCATTCCAAAGCAAACACAGAATTAACTAAGAAGTATGTTACATCTACAAGTATAATATTATAATCTTTTACACCAGATTTAAAATATAGGTACTCTAAATTTTCAACTAGTTCAACTCAAGGAAATTTTCAAATGTACAAATAACAAAATTAATAATTGATCAATATCTGAGATGAGAAATTAAATCCACACACTCCCAATTTTAATTATATGTTATAATACAGTTAAACACTGTGTTTAAAAGATTTTTATGGTCATTTTGTATTGCAACAGATGTATTAATATGTTTTCTCATGATCAGTGAAAATTCTAAACTTCCAAATTGTATGCTGTCATCTCAGGCAGATTAGCGTAAAATTTAATTTGTGCCAATTATCCAGAGGCGAAGGAGGGAAATTAACTTGACACATTAATTTTGAATTTACAGTAGTCTATCATAATGTTCATGTGCATGTGAAATTTATTAGTTATTCCCTTTACATCAGTGTCAGAAATTGCTTCCTTGAGCGTCTTAACCAGAAAATATTTGTTCACAGAATACATTGCAACACAAATTGAATTACAGAAAACTGGCAATCTAGGAAGTAGTTTCACAGCTTCTTGTTAGCCACATATAAATTTTGATTTTGATTGTAATAATGATACATTTACCTTTCTAATGTTTATAACATTGAGGGTCCAGGAAGGCAAATAATCCAAAGTAGCAGATAATTTGAATTATTTTAGGAAATACACTTTCCTTAAAATGCATGGTATGAGGTAGGAAATCTAAGAATTTGACTCTAATTTGTATTTTAGTGCTGCATACTGAATTTTCCATTTGTAGCCTTTAAAGTCTATCCTATTGATTTATCTTATATTATTCATTAATTAGTATCATCTTTAGTTATTTAAAAAATCCTAATTTCCCTTGACACTTCAAAATTCAAGTTTACAGTATTTTCATTAACATTATTTCTTTGATTTAGTGGATGTTCAGCATTTGTGATACACAGTTGAGTAATTGATGGTTTTTTATATCACTGTTTTTTCTTTGACCAGTTAGCCAAAATTAGATTTTTAACTTTGATAAAACCTATCACACACATACCGATGTATAATGATTTATTTTATCTGAAATTATGGTTGAAGATTTACTATGTTCAGGACACTATTCTGAGAGCAATAAGAAAGCAATAGTGCACTGCATAAGAGCATATCCTTCTAGAGGTGTTACATTTACAAAAAGGCCCTCAAACATTCATGTACATATTAGAAGAGGAAAAGCTTTTGAAGAGTTAAAATCAACAATTTGTTTGATTACATTGCTTCTTTCTTAGGTTTTTAGCTGTAACAACACAGTTACCAAATCTCTATAAATCTCCATGTGTTTGTATGTAGTATGGCCACACACATGTTAATTCACATATCAGGGAGTCCCTGTGACGATTAAATGAAATATTTTTTCACGTGAAAATCCTTTAAAATTTCTAAAAAACTATAGTATAACTTATCCAACCAAGATGAAAAACTTATATTCTTTTCAATATATTTTCAAATTATCAAAAAGAACCTTTAAAAATGTCAAAAGATTAAGCTTTCTTATAGTCAGTACTCATTGCTTTGAGGCAATGTGATCTCTTGAACTGTGAACTAATTTTTAGTGTTATCTCTTCAAAAAAGATTAACAAAAGTTAAAAGACTCAGTTTTAGAAAAATTGAGTTCCAGTTATCTCAGATGTAAATTAAGGAAGATTACTTAAAAGCTCATTTGTGAGCTTCCATAACAATTCAAAGACTTATTAATTTCTATGTGTTTACAGTAAATGATAAATGGCATTTTGTTTATTTTTTCTTACAATTGCATTTAAACAGAATATCAAAGTTTAGTTGATTATATAATTCAAGTAACGTTATTTCTTCTTCCACCCACCAATTTTTAAAACAAAACCTATAGTTTACTGTTTCTTTTTCACAATAAAAGCTTGGCAGGAAATTTAGTTACTAGAAGCAATAGGAGCCACTCAGAAGGTTTAAAGAATCATGAAATATCCTATTTTGCATCCTTGAAAAAAGGAAAAATAGTTGTTTCAAGGACTAGTTGATATCTCTCTCCACTAGAGAGATAGCAAATCTGTAATGTATCTAATATTACCACAGAAATGGATTCCAGATAGAAACTATAACTTGGTTTGATTGAGAACCACAGGGGTGAGAAGAAGTCAACTGAAAATCTACCAGACAAGAAAAAGGGAGCTGAAAGTGAAGGTGGGACACACACACACACACACACACACACACAACACATACACAGAAAAATTAAAGGTGAATTTACAACTAGCATACTCAAATCCAATACAAAAAATGACCAACAAATAAGCAATAGAAGATATGCTTATTCTAGAAAATATTTGAGTGCTGTAAAATAAGTAAATTTAGAATCCTGAAAAAGTATAGCATCCATACACATAAGAAAATACTGAATTCTATTCAATAGATACAGATGAATAAGTGGAAATATTAAAATATTAAGTGGAAATATTAAAATTGCAGTATGTAAAAATATATGTAGTCATCTAAATAATTCAATAGGCACTATAATATCTGAAACAGTCACACTCAAGTAGGGAATTAGAGAACTAAAATAGAGACTACAACACAGAATGAGATATAAAAAACTCCACTAGAGCTTAACAAATTCCAGAGTCTAACTCTAGGCTCATCAATTTGAGGGCAATAGTAATTACAGTGCTAATGAATTAAATTCAAAAACTACCATTTCTATTGACATAATATATTCTCTTTTTGTTTGCAGATACATCCTTCTCTCTAGTATTTTAAATAATAGAAAATTTCAATCAGGAAAGGAATTTGATCTTTGTTTGATCTTGTACAGTCTTGATCATTTCAGTCAAATAGTAAAACTTGCCAACTATATAATTGATAAACAAGTGTTCAGGTCTTATTTATGAACTTAGAACTGGTTACCAGTCTTTATAAAGTGATCAGGTTCATATAATAACTCAGAACCTAAACAGTGATCAGTCCAGGCTTCTCATCCGTTTTCACCTCAGGTTTGTTTTGAGTCAGTAAACCTGGACACTGTCATACTTTCATTTCCCTATCTATTTAGATCTTCTGTTGCCCCCTATTCACTATTGTAAGATCAATTATGATCTTACTCAAGGATGCTATCCTGGTGGAGCCTATCAATTGTCTTCCATGTCCTCTAACTATTGACTGGGTTCAGCCATGGGAAGACACAGCCAGAGATGGACGGGAAGAAAGAGAGAATGGATGAGGTATTATTACTTTGGGTACTTTCCTGATTTGTCAGAAGAAACTTGGAGATGTTCTGCAGAGGGATTGGCTCTTTATCTCAAGTGAATTAAACTACTTTTAATTGTATGAACCTATGCTCCATGTTGTATAACACTCTTCCCTTTCATAACTTGGTGTCTAGATAGATAACAGTTTTCCCTTATGGTAAATTATTTTTGCTACATTGCTTGACAATCAGTCCCTTTGTTAGACCTTCCTGAATTATCTTAATATCAGTGTGCCACTACTTTCCTGCTGATTGATTGATGGAACATCACTTTGCAGGAATTCTCTAGTATCCCTTGCTTGATTCTGAAGCAGTGGTCTCATTGCACATTCAGATCCACTTATCTCTTTATTTTTCTATTCAATACCTATCTGCTTCAATTCTCTTTATAAGATTTATTATAGTATGCTATCATTCTTTCTCTAAAATAATCCCTCTATCATTGCTATGTGCTATTAGCAGAGCCTGGAGCAAGTTAGTTGTTCAGAAAATGAAATTAAAATATTATAGTGACTGACATTTTGACTCCCTCTCTGTATGCAGTGGGCTTCCCTGGTGGCTCAGATGGTAAAGAATCTGCCTGCAGTTTGGGAGACCTGGGTTTGATCTCTAGGTTGGGAAGATACCCTGGAGAAAGGAATGGCTACGCAAGCCAGTATTCTTGCCTGGAGAATCCCATGGACAGAGGAGCCTGGTGGGCTACAATCCATGGGGTTGCAAAAAGTCGGATATAACTGACTGAGCAACTAACACTTTCACTTTTTTTCACATATAAGCAATATTAATGTTTTTGATGCAGGAAAAACTTAAGATATTGCACATGTGATAGGTGCGGAAAAATAACTTCAAATTATCTAAGGAACTTTTTATGGGAATGAAAGTTGAACAAGTGTTTTTAAAGGTCCATTTAGTGATAACACTGAAACTCCTAAAATGGTGTGGGAGGAGTACAATTATAAAGATAAATAGGCTACTTTTGCCATATCCTTGCTTGTTGCATGATTTCATGCCCTAGGGTCCTGACAGATTCAGAACAGAAGCTCAGTAAGTGTGTGAGAAACTGGAGATGAATTGGAGCATGGCTCTAGGATCAGGCAGAGAGAGAACAGAGAGCTCCTGTAGAGACCTGGCTCATCCATCAGCAACTCTGTTTCTGGGCTGTTTCTATAATATCCTTGCTTGCTGTGATTACTTCATACCCTAAAGTTCCTAACAGTTGATCATTTAAATTACAAACCTGCCCCAATGTACACACATGCTCTGAAAACATCAGTGGGGATTTATTTAAATAATTAGTTTTATGATAATGATATAACATATTATTATTAAAAAAAAAAAAAAAAACCCTGGATTCTAGATGATAACTGGAAATTTTAGCATTGCTGCTGCTGCTAAGTCACTTCAGTCGTGTCCGACTCTGTGCGACCCCATAGACGGCAGCCTACCAGGCCCCGCCGTCCCTGGGATTCTCCAGACAAGAACACGGGAGTGGGTTGCCATTTCCTTCTCCAATGCATGAAAGTGAAAAGTGAAAGTGAAGTCACTCAGTCGTGTCCGACCCTCAGCAACCCCATGGACTGCAGCCCACCAGGCTCCTCCGTCCATGGGATTTTCCAGGCAAGAGTACTGGAGTGGGGTGCCATTGCCTTCTCCGAATTTTAGCATTAAAGTTTATTAAATCCACTTCTCTAATTTTCAATTGCACAGTTCTTTTTTTTAAGAATAAAGTTTTTTTTTTTTTTTTTTTTTTTTTAATGAAAAGAAAGCAAGTAGGGAGATTTGCCAGATGGGCAAAGGGGTAAACTTAAGTTCTACAGATGTTTGTAAATCTCACCATAGTAAAAGGAAGAAAAATATAGGAAAACTATATTTTTTCCTATATTTAGAAATATTTTTTCTAAATATAAGAAATATTTTTTCTAAATATAAGAAATATTTTTCCTATAATTACAAATGAAGAAAGAGAGAAAAAGATGGACATGGATGAAGGAAGGAAGGGAGAAGAAAGGAGAAAATTCAGTCAACTTAATTCTCATGTTTGACACTCTTAGCAAATAAAAAAGGCATTGCTTGTGTTTAGTATTCAAATGCACTTGGGTGCCCATTTTTATGCTTTGTAATTAACCTCTTTTTGTCCCTTCCCAATGTTTAGAATCTCCACAGCTCCACATGGCTTTTGTTTTTAATTCAGGTAACTTTATCACAAATCATACTGTGTATTACCATATCCGATTGTTCAGTTGTCAGGAGCCTTTGCTTAAGTCAGATTCAGCTGTGCTGAAACTTAGGCAGAATAGATATTGCCTGTGAGAGCAACTACTTTTCTAAGGCCTATGAGAAGTGACAGTATCCAGTTTACTGATAAATTGCGTGCAGCAGGAATGATGCTAGGATAAGTATTGATTTCTTTTGTGCACAGAAATCATTTTGCTACAGATGGTAAATTACCTTCATGAGCTGACAATCCATTAAGTATTATTTTGTGTGTCTCTTCTTTCATTATTGATTTTATTTATTTATTTATTTTACTGCTTTATGTTTTACTACCTTTAAAAGAGGTTATCAAAGAAAAAAAAGTAAAGGGAAAACCACAATTAAAATGTAAATATGACTGGAGAAGGAAATGGCAACCCACTCCAGTATTCTTGCCTGGAAAATCTCATGGATGGAGGAGCCTGGTAGGCTACGGTCCACGGGGTCACAAACAGTGGGACACGATTGACCGACTTCACTTTCACTTTTTTCTATCAAATAGACAAAAATAAGAGAGTTAATCTAAATTGAAGAACTGAAATAAAATCTCTACTGGAAGTACTAAATAGCAGATTTGACTTAGCAGAAAAATAAATTTTGAAGAAGACAAGATAAGCTTGAGATGGAATCATAAAATTCAGAATAAAGACCTAGGAAAGTAAAAGAAGACAACAGAAATGGAAGTAAGGTGACAGAGACTCAAATTACAAACTATGATCATCTTTAAAGGAAAAAAGTGGATCAAAATCAACTGTAATAAAAAAAAATAATAATAATCTCTCCGTAGTATAAAAGGACCTGACACCAATAGAAATAAAGAAGTGTCACTGTGTTCATGGCAGATTTAATAGGCAATGTGTTTCCTATCAGCTTTATTCTTTGAATTCCAAGAAAATAAAAGTCATCTTGAAATCTTCTAAACTTAAAAAAGGTAATTTCCAAGAATTAATGTATAATCAATAAAGTTTCTATTTTTGTTTCTCTGCAAAAAAAAAAAAAATGTAAATATGATAGAATGATTTTATTAGATAAAACTGAATTTTTGCCGCTACCTCCAAGACTGTAAATAAAATAACTTAAAAGAATTGTATTAAAATATCTTCTAGAAAAATAGGTAAAAGAGTGACTTGAATTCTATTTTAAAATCATTAGTTTTACTTTGACATTTTATATTATACCTAACACAATTTATTTTACCTGCTGTTGACCATAATGTAGTTTTATTAATTTATTCATGACCGATCTGATATTTTGAAAATGACACTTTTAGAGTTTAACTCTCACCATCCTAACCTGTCCGCTTATATTTTTTCTTATAAATGTGCAAATTTAAAATATGTCATTATTGTTTTGTGTGTGTTCCTTTAATTTCTTTATATTGCTGCATCTCAGAGCAACAGTTTAAATACGTAGTTAAATGTTACATTGTCAAAATTTTAGATTTTTATGCGTTATTACTTCTGCTCTTTTTATGTTGGCTGGCTTCATTTTTCTCAAAATATGATAGAAGCACAATAATTATGAGGTATATGAGACAAACCATATATTTCAAATTAGCTTGCAAGAACTGGAAGAAAGTACATCTCTATGATGCATGAAGACATGAAAATGAAGAAACAGAAACAGAAAACCATAAGGACCAAGAGAAAAAGAAATGCATATTTTTTTCCAAAGCAATGTAACGTAAAGGAAGCAAGAGGCTAAATTTCAAAGAGAAAATTAAAATCAGATTGGAAATCATAATGAAAATTGAGATTGTGGGAAATTAATTTTAGGATGTGACAAAGTAATGGGATAATTTAACTATATACAAGTATAACATGAAGACTGAGGGAAAGACAAGGAAGATAACATGGTCTGTAGAATGGATACAGCTAGAAAATTAAAAGATAGGTGTGGAGGAAAGAGAATGCTGATCCAACCTAAAAATTATGTGTTTTCTGATTTAGAAGCCAGAAGGACAGGAATACAACCATAAATTTAAGTAAAATTATACACAATATTCTGAATCTAAAAAAATCCTTACTAAGATCTAAGTAAGAAGATTGAATGTGCACATTGTTAAGAAAGATAAAATCTCACGTCACTAACTGTGTATGTATTGATTGAATAAAAAAACTTATACATTTATCTAATGTTTCTTGAATCAGTCTTATTCTTTTTTTTTAATTTATTTATTTTAATTAGAGACTAATTACTTTACTTTGGTTTTGCCATACATCAACATGAATCCACCACGGGTGTCAGTCTTGAACATAGTAAAATAGTGTCAGTGGTCCATACCCACCCACCCACTTAATAAAAGCAATCAAGGAGTCTTAGCCATGTATAGGTGTTTATGGGTACATGTGGGTATAAGTACATATATGTATGTATGGATAGATAGGTAGGTAATTAGATAGAAGATAGATACATGTATTTTTGCTTGTGTGTATATTTATACATATGCATGTGCTTGTTTATGTTTACAGAGATTGTAAGTATATGTTTATATGCACATATATATAGGATGCATGCACATTCATATATAATGAAATATAAATACTGCATTTATTAAAAAATCTATAATTATATTGTTATAAAATATCATCATTGTGTGTGCTTAGTTGCTCAGTCGTGTCTGACTCTTTGCAACCCCATGGATTATAGCCTGTCAGACTCCTCTGTCCATGGGGATTCTCTAGGTAAGAATACTGGATTTGGTTGCCATACCCTCTTCCATGGGATCTTCCCAACCCAGGGATTGAACCCAGGTCTCACACATTGCAGGCAGATTCTTTACTATCTGACAGGGAAGCCCATAAATCATCATCATTATTTTAATTTAACAAACTACAAGTTTAATTGAAATTCAAATGCTATTTATATTTTTAGCTGTATGAAGTTGCAACTAAGTATATTATATTAATTTCTGAAAAGTATACTAATAGAGGTTTAGATTAACTGACTGACTACAATCACAATACTTTAATTGAAATCTTGTCACCACCTCTTGCTAGTTGTGTGAACTTGGCAAGTTATTCGGTTTTTATTGCTTCAAAATCCTCATCTCTAATAAGGAATAACAATCACACTTACCTGATATAATTATTGTGACAACTAAATATTATAACATAGGTAAGATATTTAGCATATAGGAAGCACTGAATATGGATTTCCTAATGTAATTCCCAATGTTGTTACTGTTGCTACTACTCTTCCTATTCTTGTGTCCCGTTTCCATAACCTAGAGCTCTCACTCAAGCAAATTTTTATTAAAGGATTAAGAGTATGTCTGAAATTAATAAACTGAAATCTTAAGAGAACTCCAACACACATACAAAATACTGTTTTCCTCAAAAATAATTATGAGTTATTAGAAAATCACTTAGGTAAAATTGTAGAAAAAAGACTTACATATTACCAAAAAATGTTACAGAAATATAAACATGATTTTTTTACTAGTTCTTTGTTCACTTTATCCTTGCTTTAGCATTAAATTTGATTTGTTTACATTTGCACATACACACAAATACAAAATTTTAAGGAAGAACTCACATGTATAAAAACCAACATTATTAAATACTAAAATTATGTATTTTGTTACACATATATGGGGATAATTTTTTAAAGATAATAAAAATAAACTACTAATATAGGGCAAAAATTTTGACACCTACCTTGTTTTTAGTGTATTGTATTTATAAAATTAAAAAAATTTTGAACCTTAGTTTTATGTCAGATACTGCTGGAGTAAATTTTTACCTATACTAAGTCACAGTCCATTTAACAGTTACTATTTTGATCTTTATCTTATGGAATAAGAAAGTAAGTACAAAGAAATTTAATATTCTGATAGTTTTTTAGCTACTAAGTAAAAAAATTGATAATTATAACCTAGTACCTTATTTTTAATATCTGTTTTCGGCCTCTATTTTTCCTATCATTTTTCTTATCATTGGATAAGTTTCTTTCCTCACTAAATGGAGCTGAAAAAGGATAAAAATATATTACCTAGAAAAGTAAATGTATATACATTTTAGTACATATAGTATTATTAATTGTTTGTATTTTATGTCTTAGCCATCAAAAGTTTAAGAACATTTATTAAATAGAAACAGTTGTTTACTGTTTCAGTAATGTGACAATACTGGAAAGAGTGACAGTATATACATTTATAGCTTATACTCCCTGGTGGCTGAGACAATAAAGAATCTGAATTAGAGAGACCCTAGTTCAATCTCTGGGTCAAGAAGATCCCCTGGAGAAGGGAATAGTTACCCACTTAAATATTCTTGCCTGAAGAATTCCATGGACATAGGAACCTGGTGGGTAACAGTCCATGGGGTCGCTAAGAGTCAGACAAGACTGAGATGCTAACACTTCTACTGTTTTTAAATTTCATACCACTATACAATTACTGTCATAATGACATAAAAGCAAATAAATACTGGCAGTTATGGGCTTCCCTGCTGACTCAGTTGGTAAGGAATCTGCCTGTAATGCAGGAGACCCTAGTTTAGTCCCTGGGTCTGGAAGATCCCTTGGAGAAGGAAATGGCAAACCACTCCAGTATTCTTGCTTGGAAAATCTCATGGACAGAAGAGGCTGGTGGGCTGCAGTCCATGGGATCACAAAGAGTCAGACAGGACTGAGTGGCTAACATTTTCATAGACATTATACTGATTCTTCATAAATCATTTATTTGTTAAAGTTAATATAATTTCATCCCCTGAGAATATTTAAAAGTTTATTTTTAATGAAAAAATGCTGAGAAAAATATATCAAGTTTACTGTTTTGTTAAATATTATGCAGTGTAAATTATATGAATAAATTTATTTTGTTTCCCTTTTTTCAAACCTTAAAGGTCAAACATTGAAAATATATTTAAAAACATTTAAAAACCTTTAATGATAAATACAAGTTTAGCTGATTTTATTAACAAATACATATTTGTTAATACTTAAACTTATTCAATTGATTGACAGTATTAAGGATGGGATAAATCTATAATACTTGCTATTAAACACTCATTGGCTTTTTACGATTGAAATGAAATCTTATATGTTTATGGGTACAATTACTAGATGCATAAATATAAGGTGGTAAAAATGGATGGCCTCTACCTATAAACATTAATTATATCAATGTAGTAACAGAAAATAAAAAGAGAATTTTCTCTTATCATTACTGGGTATATTCAATCTGATAATTTGGTCTACAACCAATAGAAATGCAAAATCAATTTGGCTTAAAGTATACATTGTGTATCATGTCATATAACAGAAATTTTAGAGCTTATTGAGATTTCAGATGTACTTTATTGAGGCATCACCAGAAACAATTTTCTTCTGGCTTTCTCATCTGCCATTCATTGTGTTGATTGTAATAATTTCAAACACAGCATTTTAGTATCTAAAAGATGACAAGGAATCATCTTTTTCTCTTATCATCAGAGTCACCTTCACACTTCGTTGGTCAGATTTGGATGGGTAAATCAATTCCTGGCAAGAGAAATGGGACTATCATGAGAAATATGCACAATCATCTACATGCAAAAGATTTAGGGGATTAGGTAAAATGAAAAAAAAACACTGAGTATAAAAAAACTTTACCAGTTGAAAAGTCCAAAATGGTTTTGTTGAAGGAGTATCTCTCTAATACATTTTACAAAATGTAAACATTTGGTTCACATTTTTTTGTTTGTTTCACTTTGCTATTACTCTTGAAAATAATTTAGTTGTCCAAGGGATGTTGAAAATTGTTTCTCTAGATTTCAATGAGCTAGATAAACTGTTAGCTAATGTTTTAACTAGAATTTCATACTTGGCATTTCAGTACTTTTTTCCCCCACCTATGTCATATATACTGAATGTTGCCAGCAAAACAAATGATAAGCCCAAACACGACCATTTTGGACTTACTTCCATAGTAATTCCTTTCCGCAATTTATTGCACATATATATTTCCCTAAATCACTGCCCCCAATTTTTTTTTTTCAAAATTTGCACTGATCACTTTTTCTCCTTCAGCTTCAATGGCTATAACAGTTTCTAACCCAGAGTTGCTAAATGGAAAAATGTATACAAATTGATGCAAAGTAAGGAGGGGATGAAAAAATAAAACAAAATTACAGAATGCTGAATTTAGGAGCTTGGTAGTATGCCCACAGATGCATGAATATAGTTATTTTTAACATAATGATATTAGGTAAAATATATAATTTTCTTGTTAATATAGCAGGGACTTTACTTCACTTGTAAAATTGTCAATATTCATCCTATTTGCCATTTAATGTCTTCAAAAACATCTAACTGGGGCCTCATCATTGTCCTTTGCTCTAGATAACATCCTGTACTACTCAGCTTCTTTTGTGGCATGTGTGGTTATTTTTCCTCTGTAACCTTTCATTGACTGCCAGAAACGTCTATTAGCTTGATCTTCTCTTCCTTATTTAGTTAGCTATTCCTTTAAAACATAAGTCTGGCCAGATGTAACGATAAGCAGGCAGATGGCTCTGGAGTGATTCTTTTCTGATAAGGAAGTAGCTTCTTTTGAAGATGTGGCTCTACAACTATCCTGGCCCAAGGCATAATCTATGATTTGTCAACTTGTATAGGATGCTTTTCAGTCTCATGATGATAGAAAAACTTGAATATAAACACTGATATTAAAAAATAAAGAACCTGCATTTCTGTGTGAATATTGCATTTCCTGCCAGCAGGCGTACATAAGTAATATATTTGAGTAGAAAATTGAATTAATTTAAAACAGTAAAACATCACTGTTAATAACTATCCAATTAGTACAGATTGAGAAATTTGAAATCCTGAAACTAAATTTATATAGGGTTAATGGAACTCCATTTAATTTTATTGGGGACCATTATATATTCTATAAACTCTGAAGTCCATTATATTTATAAAGTCTGTATTTTCTTTTTTTAGTAAATATTGTATGTTTATGGTGAAGGAAATGGAAACCCACTCCAGTATTCTTGCCTGGAAAATCCCATGGACAGAGGAGCCTGGCAGGCTACAGTCCACTGGGTCATAAGAGTCAGACATTCAGTTCAGTTCAGTTCAGTCTCTCAGTCGTGTCCGACTCTTTGCGACCCCATGAATCGCAGCACTCCAAGCCTCCCTGTCCATCACCAACTCCTGGAGTTCACTCAAACTCAAGTCCATCGAGTCGGTGATGCCATCCAGCCATCTCATCCTCTGTCATCCCCTTCGCCTCCTGCCCCCAATCCCTCCCAGCATCAGAAGCTTTTCCAATGAGTCAACTCTTCACATGAGGTGGCCAAAATACTGGAGTTTCAGCTTTAGCATCATTCGTTCCAAACAACACCCAGGACTGATCTCCTTTAGAATGGACTGGTTGGATATCCTTGCAGTCCAAGGGACTCTCAAGAGTCTTCTCCAACACCACAGTTCAAAAGCATCAATTCTTCAGCGCTCACCTTTCTTCACAGTCCAAATCTCGCATCCATACATGACCACTGGAAAAACCATAGCCTTGACTAAACGGACCTTTGTTGGCAAAGTAATGTCTCTGCTTTTCAACATGCTATCTAGGTTGGTCATAACTTTCCTTCCAAGGAGTAAGCATCTTTTAATTTCATGGCTGCAGTCACCAGCTGCAGTAAGTCAGACATTACTTAGAGACTAAACCACCACCATTGTGTATTTACATATGAAGAATGATAGTCCATATCTTGCTAGAAGTTGTCAAATGTCAATACCTACTTATATTTGATTTACTCAGCATTTGTTGTTATTTTAAAAGATTTATTGAAGATTAAGTCAAGCCAACACTTGAGGCAATAATGACAGTATGTTGAAATCTTTGAGGAATTGTAATTCATACTTGTTTTTTTTTTTTTAATAAGAAAAAAAAACTTTATTTGAAGTGTTCACAAGAATTTTAACATAGTAAACCTCAACTCAAACATTGACACACAAACAATAAAAAATATTAAAGAGTATCATCATACATCATTTTGGCAAAACAAGATGGTCCAAGTTCTTGTCACAAAACATTGCATAGTGACATTTTTCCTGTCAAATGACTAACTGGATGAAAATACCACATTTCTTTTGTGTCCTTAAGAATATGTAGGTCATTTATCGATTATTGAGTTTTGAGAAGATAAGAATTTAATACAAGGATTAAAATTCACTGCCTTGTTTTAAAAGCGAAATTTTAAAATGCAACCTATTATACTGTGGACTTGGAGAAGTGCAAAATAGGAATCATTACTAAATGGTTACAAGTTACTGTTTGTAGTAATGAAAAAGTTTTGAAAATATACAATATTGATGACTGTACAATGTTGTGAATGTAATTAATGTCACTGAATTTTGTACTTAATTATAAAGGTAAATTTTTATGTTTATGCAAACTTTAGCACATTAAAAGTATTGAGGAAAGCATAACAAGTGTGAAGACATTTATGAATATACACTCAAAAAACACCTAGTAGAAATGGAGTAGCCATCATAGTCAACAAAAGAGTCTGAAATGCAGTACTTGGATGCAGTCTCAAAAACGACAGAATGATCTCTGTTCATTTCCAAGGCAAACCATTCAATATCACGGTAATCCAAGTCTATGCCCCAACCAGTAACACTGAAGAAGTTGAAGTTGAACACATCTATGAAGACCTACAAGACCTTCTAGAACTAACACCCAAAAAAGATGTCCTTTTCATTATAGGGGACTGGAATGCAAAGTAGGAAGTCAAGAAACATCTGGGGTGACAGGCAAATTTGGCCTTGGGGTATGGAATGAAGCAGGTCAAAGGCTAATAGAGTTCTGCCAAGACAACACACTGGTCATAGCAAACACCCTCTTCCAACAACACAAGAGAAGACTCTATGATTGGACATCACCAGATGGTTGATACTGAAATCAGATTGATTATTTCTTTGCAGCCAAAGATGGAGAAGCTCTATACAGTCAACAAAAACCAGACGGGGACCTGACTGTGGCTCAGACCATGAACTCCGTATTGCCAAATTCAGACTGAAATTGAATAAAGTGGAGAAAACCACTAGATCATTCAGGTATGACCTAAATCAAATCCATTATGACATACAGTGGAAGTGAGAAATAGATTTAAGGGACTAGATCTGATAGACTGGGTACCTGGTGAACTATTGACGGGGGTTTGTGACATTGTACAGGAGACAGGGATCAAGACCATCCCCAAGAAAAAGAAATGCAAAAAAGCAAAAAGGCTATCTGAGGAGGCCCTACAACAGCTGTGAAAAAAGGGAAGCAAAAAGCAAAGGAGAAAAGGAAAGATATACTCATTTGAATTCAGAGTTTCAAAGAACAGCAAGGAGAGATAAGAAAGCTTTCCTCACTGATCAATGCACAGAAATAGAGGAAAACAATAGAATGGGAAAGTAGATCTCAACAAGAAAATTAAAGATACCAAGGGAACATTTCATGCAAAGATGGGCTCAATAAAGGACAGAAATGGTAGGGACCTAACAGAAGCAGAAGATATTAAGAAGAGGTGGCAAGAATACACAGAAGAACTGTACAAAAAAGATCTTCACTACCCAGATAATCACGATGGTGTGATCACTCACCTAGAGCCAGACATCCTGGAATGTGAAGTCAAGTGGGCCTTAGAAAGCATCACTATGAACAAAGCTAGTGGAAGTGATGGAATTCCAGTTGAGCTCTTTCAAATCCTGAAAGATGATGCTGTGAAAGTGCTGCACTCAATATGCCAGCAAATTTGGAAAACTCAGCAGTGGTCACAGGACTGGAAAAGGTCAGTTTTCATTCCAATTCCAAAAAAAGGCAATGCCAAAGAATGTTCAAACTACTGCACAATATCACTCATCTCACATGCTAGTAAATTAATGCTCAAAATTCTCCAAGCCAGGCTTCAGCAATGTGTGAATCGTGAACTTCCAGATGTTCAAGCTGGTTTTAGAAAAGGCAGAGGAACCAGAGATCAAGTTGCCAACATCCTCTGGATCATCAAAAAAGAACGAAAATTCCAGAAAAAACATCGATTTCTGCTTTATTGACTATGCCAAAGCCTTTGACTGTGTGGGTCACAATAAACTGTGGAAAATTCTGAAAGAGATGGGTATACCAGACCACCTGATCTGCCTCTTGAGAAATCTGTATGCAGGTCAGGAAGCAACAGTTAGAACTGGACATGGAAAAACAGACTGGTTCCAAATAGGAAAAGGAGTATGTCAAGGCTATATATTGTCACTCTACTTATTTAACTTATATGCAGAGTACATCATGAGAAACGCTGGGCTGGAAGAAGCACAAGCTGGAATCAAGATTTCCAGGAGAAATATCAATAACCTCAGATATGCAGATGACACCACCCTTATGGCAGAAAATGAAGAAGAACTAAAGAGCCTCTTGATGAAAGTGAAAAAAGAGAGTGAAAAAGTTGGCTTAAAGCTCAACGTTCAGAAAACTAAGATCATGGCTTCCGGTCCCATCACTTCATGGAAATAGATGGGGAAACAGTGGAAACCATGGCTGACTTTATCTTTCTGGGCTCCAAAATCACTGCAGATGGTGATTGCAGCCATGAAATTAAAAGACCCTTACTCCTTATAAGGAAAGTTATAACCAACCTAGACAGCATATTAAAAAGCAGAGACTTTACTTTGTCAACATAGGTCTATTTAGTCAACACTATGGTTTAACAGTGGTCATGTATGGATGTGAAAGTTGGACTATAAAGAAAGCTGAGCACCGAAGAATTGATGCTTTTGAACTGTGATGTTGGAGAAGACTCTTGAGATTCCCTTGGACTGCAAGAAGATCCAACCAGTGCATCCTAAAGCAGATCAGTCCTGGGTGTTCATTGGAAGGACTGATGTTGAATCTGAAACTCTAATACTCTGGCCGCCTGATGCGAAGAGCAGACTCATTTGAAAAGACACTGATGCTGGGAAAGATTGATGGCAGGAGGAGAAGGGGATGACAGAGGATGAGATGGTTTGATGGCATCAATGACTCGATGGACATGGGTTTGGGTGAACTCCAGGAGTTGGTAATGGACAGGGAGGCCTGGCGTGCTGGGATTCATGGGATCGCAAAGAGTCGGACACGACTGAGAAACTGAACTGAACTGAACCCCTTCTAAGTCATAGTGCAAACCCAATATAAAATAAGCATTTTTATTGTAATAGTAGGATGAATCAAGTACATTTCCCCCCTGCTCTTTGTTGAGGAATTTAGGCAGCGGTTGTCTCTCTCACTCTTTGTGTGTATGTGTGTCTTTTCTCTATCTCTCTGTTCAAAGTAAATTTAGCAATATGTTTTAATACCTGTATATATATAATCCACCTTACCTTTAATAATAAGCTGAAAAATTACTTAGCAAATGACTTTCAGCTTACTAAATCTCTTTCTTTTCTTCAGGAAGATTTTACCTAACCCTTCAGTTCAACTGCAGCTGAAGGTTAGAATTACTTTGCCATTCTTGCTTACTTCAGTATTTTAACTGTTATCAATAATTTTGTGTTTTAAATTTTCCTCAGTACATAATGCTTTAATACTGTTTTTAATATTTACTTCCCTAGGGATATAAAATAATTTTTGGTATCTCATATCCATTTTAATGTGTAAAGCATCATGAATAATTAAACTAAATAATCATGCATCTTTGTGCTAAAAGGAACAATTTTAAAATTAACAAGTAAAGCACACTTAATGATACTCTTAAATCTATTTTCAAAAGTCTCCCTTTGAAGTATGCTACATATCTGCCTATTCTAAGAAAATGCAAATGAAAACAAGTGAATTATAAACAGCAGTGTTAATCTGATGCCATTGCAATAATAATTATTATGGAGAGAAGATCTAGACCTTTTGTCCCTAAAAACCTATAAATTTATAAAACTTACAGAATTGGATACATGAATATGAATCTATGAGTATAAAGTAATAGATTAGTATAAATAATTACTAAACTCAAATACACATTTGTATACACTAACTGATATAAGACATCCATCAGGTAATAAGTCATTCTCTCGAGTACTGAATTGATAATGTTAATTCTCAAAGTCAAAGCATCTCTCACTTCAAAATATTCATATATTGAGCAATATTCCATATATGAAATTTCTTGTACAATTGTTTCATCTTCAAAGGATTCATTTTCAAATGACATTTACCTAAATTTTCTCACAATAAAATAAGTATAAACTTTGAATTAACATTTTGGTGTTCAAATTTTAGTGTTCCCCTTTCATAATTATATGGTCATTGGAAATGCATTTGGTCTCTACAGTTATTACATCTATTAGATATATATGTTCATAATAGCTAGAGTTGCTGAAAGTTTCTAAAAGAATTTAAAAGAAAATTCATTCGGAAGCTATTGGTAAGCATTCATATAGAGTAATTTTTAAAGTTTTGTCATAATATTAGGGCGACTATTAAGGAAAAGATATCAGTTAATTCTAGATAAGTGATGTAATCTTTGCTATTGCCGGTTTTAGGCACTAAGTCATGTCTGACTGTTGGCAACTCCATGGATTGTAGACCATCAGGCTCCTCTGTCCTTGGGATTTCCCTGGCAAGAAAGGAGTAGATTCCCAGGGGATCTTTTCAACCCAGGGACTGAACCTTTGTCTCCTGCTTGGCAAGCAGATTCTTTACCGCTGAGCCATCTGGGAAGCATCACCAATTTAATCTTTACTACATTGGAATATGTGATATAGTTAGATATATTTAATGATATGTTTATAAACATAAAATCTTCAGCTCTTCATACATCCTGTTTAAGACATAAAATCTTGCCCTTCCACACGACTTCCATAACAAAACATGGGTATGTGCAGGTGGTTCCTTAGAATTTTTCCAGATTCTTTTTCTTCTCTCATATTCTGTATAGCCTTAGAGTACACTCTATGGTATAAAACCCTTGATCGTACACAAAATAACTTGTAACACAGGAATAAAAGAATTGGGCAGTTAGCCATTAGATGGCATGATTTTTCTTCTTGGAAAAATCATGCCATCTAATGATTGGAATGATTATTAGATGGCAAAGATGTGGAATATATCTCAGGTTTTAACACAAAAGTTTTCCTAAAAGAACAATTTGTACCCATCTACTTATAAAACATCATTTAAGAATCACTAGGTACAAGGAAATGTGTAGATTTTCTAATTAAGAATATGAAAAGACAGAAGGAAAGCTTGATTATACAACGTGATTGAAATTACTGTTCTAGTTATCCATCAAATGCCTTGTATTTTATTTATTCAGTTATAATCCTTGTATTGTGACTTATGAATAATTTGATAAACTACTCTTTAATGAGTTTAGGGGAGTTGGCAATAACCTGTTAGGATATAAGATTTGCAATTGACTTTTAGTAAAATATTTTAATTCACAAGAGAAATTCTCTTGATGGAAAAGTCTAATGATATTGTAGGCTGCAGTGTGAAATGTTACCCAGATCATTCCATAGAAAAGTTGTTAGTACTACTTTGGTAAGCCATTCATTAAATCAACAGATATTTACTTAATGGCATCTTTGTATAGTCCTTCTTTAGCTAGTCGTCACTTAAGGTTGCATTGGTTAGTAGTATTATCACAAAAGTGACCATCTATTGAAACTGAATATCTCTTTAGGAACATGTCCAATTTATTGTGGGTGGTTTAGCAAAGTATCACTCCCATATTTTCTTCTGTATTTACTTCTATAAGCATATATATTAAACTGCATTGTGTAAACAAACATATAAAAACAGATTCTACCAAATCTTAGTTTGAAAATAAATCATGGAAAAATAATGCTTATTTTATATACCAAAAAACTCTCAGTGAATTGTTAATGTAAGATGTACAATTGTACTCATCTCACACACTAGCAAAGTAGTGTTCAAAATTCTCCAAACCAGGCTTCTACAGTACATAAACTGTTAACTTCCAGATGTTCAAGTTGGATTTAGAGAAAGCAAAGAAACCAGAGATCAAATTGCCAATATCTATTGGATCATCAAAAAAACAAGAGAGCAAGAGAGTTCCAGAAAAACATCTACCTCAGCTTTATTGACTATGCCAAAGCCTTTGACTGTGTGGATCACAACAAACTGGAAAATTGTTCAAAAGATGGGAATACCAGACCATCACCTGCTTCCTAGAAATCTGTATTCAGGTCAAGAAGCAACAGTTAGAACTGGACATGGAACAACAGACTGGTTCCAAATAGGAAAAGGAGTATATCAAGGCTGTATATTGTCACCCTGCTTATTTAACTTACATGCAGAATATATCATGAGAAACACTGGACTGGATGAAGCACAAGCTGGAATCAAGATTGCCGGGAAAAATATCAATAACCTCAGATATGCAGATGACACCACCCTTATGTCAGAAAGTGAAGAAGAACTAAAGAGCCTCTTAATGAAAGTGAAAGAAGAGAGTGAAAAAGTTGGCTCAAAACTCATCATTCAGAAAACTAAGATCATGGCATCTGGTCCCATCACTTCATGGTAAATAGATGGGGAAACAGTGGAAACAGTGACAGACATTTATTTTGGGGCTCCAAAATCACTGCAGATGGTGAATGCAGTCATGAAATTAAGACACTTGCTCCTTGGAAGAAAAGTTATGACCAAACTAGACAGCATGTTAAAAAGCAGAGACATTACTTTGCCAACAAAGATTCATCTAGTCAAAGCTATGGTTTTTCCAGTGGTCATGTATGGATGTGAGAGTTGGACTATAAAGAAAGCTGAGCACTGAAGAATTGATGCTTTTGAACTGTGGTGTTGGAGAAGACTCTTGAGAGTCCCTTGGACTGCAAGGGTATCCAAACAATCCATCTAAAAGAAATCAGTCCTGAATATTCATTGGAAGGACTGATTTTGAAGCTGAAACTCCAATACTTTAGCCACCTGATGGGAAGAGCTGACTCATTTGAAAAGACCCTGTTGCTGGGAAAGATTGAATGCGGGAGGAGAAGGGAACGACAGAGGATGAGATGGTTGGATGGCATTACCGACTCATGAACATGAGTTTGAGCAGACTCTGGGAGCTGGTGATGGACAGGGTGGCCTGGTGTGCTGTAGTCCAAGGGGTCACAAAGAGTCAGACACATAAAGCGACTAGACTGAACTGAATGTAAGATTTATTTATGATTATAATCTAATAAGGTATATTTAGTGAGGATAATTTATTAAAGTAAGATTGTTTAGTGAGATTTACTTCTTTCTATATGACACTTCTGTGTTAGCTAGTTTTGTATAGGCACTTTTAAAGAGAAGATCATGATTTTTCTTTTTTTTTTCTTTTTTTAATATATTTTCTTTTATTTTTTTATATTTTCTTTTATTTTTTAACTTTACAATATTGTACTGGTTTTGCCATATATCAAAATGAATCCGCCACAGGTATACATGTGTTCCCCATCCTGAACCCTCCTCCCTCCTCCCTCCCCATACCATCCCTCTGGTATGGGGATTTTTCTTACTATAATTCTATCTAATTGAATTTAAGAGCCTGTGTTAACATCTACTGGTTTATGTCAAAGGAAAGGAGAAGAGGCATTCACTTTGATCTTTCAACTTTCTCAGCACAAAATCCTCAAAAGCTTTGTCTATCTCTTTTTACCAGAAGAACCACTGTTCGTAATAAACTGGGAAAAATTACCAATACTAAAATAAGCTAATGTATTCTAGAATTCATGTTCCTTTTGTTCTGAGCGAATTGCCATGTTATATAAAACCATATAAAATATATATTCTAAATGTTAATGGTTAAGGTACATAATTAGATTGTATTTACTTGTACATTTTTATTTATAGAATGTCTTCTCTAGACAAATTAATTTACAAAAGTGAGTTTACATATATCACAATCTTATACATCTATGTGAAATACCTGGTATTTCTAAAAACAAATTGCAGTAATCTGATTCAGATGTAATATTGACATGAGCCTTCCTTTTAATCTGACTATGTTATCTTGAAACAGCATTTATTTTTGTCTCTTTGTATAGGCTAAAGTAAAGCATAATTAAGTACTTCATATTTCTACTTTATTAGGTTTTTATTTTCGGTACACTTTTTAAAATATTTTACTACCACATTTTGTGTAAGGAAATTGAGCATCGGGCAGATTTGAGGGGTCTCCCAGAACCAATTCCCTGAGAATACCAAGGGGTAACTGTGGTTCTTCAGGAGCCATAAGTGAGGACATTGTTACCCCTACACTCTTGCAAATAACAGTTGGAGGAAATAGAACAGAATAGAGCTCAGAGAAATGATCCATACCTTATAATGAGAAAAAAAAGTGAGGAATCTTTTACAATTTTCTGATTAGATAACCTACGGGCAAAATGATTTATTAATATAAGCGAAAAATAGTTTGTAAAGGTATATTTTAGATATTACTTGCTTTAAAAAGGCAATTGAACTACATAGCCTCCTCAAAATTAACATTCAATTATGTATGTTTTGCCTGGAAAACATAACTGGGCATAGAAATATATTTTTGGAGACAAAAGCAAACAAGTTAGCAGTTGTTCATCAACGCGTGTCTTCATACACTTTAACTGGTGTGTGTGTGTTTAAATCCAGAGTGCCGCAGTTAGTAGCAGCAATGCTTCACACACACTGATTCAGCATTTAATTTTTACTAAAAAACCCTAACTGTCTTCCCTCACGGTGTGAATGTGTCTGCCTCTAGGACTAGCATCATGTGTTGAATTCATTACAGTCTTTCATAGGATCCCAGGAGAGTTTATTCACAGATGTAGATTTATTGCCAGCCACCCATAACTGTTTGTTTGGCCTTCCTTGGGAGCACAAAGACAAGGAATTATCCAGTGGAAATAATTCATAGCAGTGTATTAAAAATAATAAGCATTAGTCCTAGTCAGTGATGCTGGAGGTTTATAGATTCTGACAGCTGACTCTGGTTTTGTGGCAGCCCCCAGGATTTATGTGTAATATCATGTCTTTTCAATGTCTCACAGTAGAACTTGAGTTTTTACAGTTTGAAAGAAGGCTCTAGGATGCTGGTACGATAGATCTATGCTATCTATTTTCCCATAAGTATATTTAATTATTCAGTGAAGGATCCATTAAACAATCTCATCTATTTTTAACCAATTAAGTTTACATTAAAGATTTACCATATCATTCTAATAATAGAATGTTCCATGGCACTTAACCAACAAGTACTCAGTACTGTGATTCTGAATCCTATAGTGCATATAAAGATCTAAAGTAAGTATGCTTTCAGAAAAACAGTAAATATATACATAGTTATCACCTTAAAAAGACTTAGTAGTTTAAATATAAAGTATTATAAAATTGTATGCCTTTTGACATTCAAATAATAAATGAAAATATTATTTTCGAATTAGAAATCTTTGGATTGACGTTACACATCTTAAAGTCTGATCATGTAAGACAAAGGAGGCAGTACAATAGTAATTCACTGCAGAATACATATTATTTCTGTTTATCATCCAAACATGTTTACTAAAATGTAGGGTTTTTATTTCTTTGTATTACTACATTCCTTGTATTGCTAGAGAAAAATATGAGATTAAAATAATTTATTAGAATAAGATAGTCACAACTATATTTTTTGAATGGTCATAGAATTTATGAACTGAAGAGCTTTTAAAAACCATATATTACATACACTTCATTTTATTAAAAAAAAGAAAGAAAGAAAAAAACAATGCCCATAATGGCTTGTTCAAGGTAACCTAATATTAATAATATAAGAGTTAAATGTCATACCTTTTGGCCTCTTAGTCCTAGGTTATTTCTACTTGTATTGTACTTTATAACCCCACACTCATATTGTATCACTTGCTACATTGCACTCATATGCCGTTTGCTCTACAACTGAATGTCATAATAAATATTCATACATACAGGATATGTTGAAGTTGGTTCCTGTTACTTCCTATATTCCTAGGAGGAAGAATGCAGCTTTGCCTTAATATTGACTTCCAGTAAGCTTATGTCTTGACTTTGACATATATTTAATTTTAAGCCTACTTACAAAACAATAGCTTCCATCTATGTCTAAGATTGCTTTTTCTGTTTTCATTTTGCTTTCTTTTTGAAATGGGCATATAGCTAGTGTTGTTTTCCTATTGATAAATTATTTCCCTATACCTTTTTAATCTTTTTCAACCCCTTCTCACTTTGCTACGCATGATGTCAGTTTGGAGTCAGTAGATATCAATGTGAAAAACTAGGAAACAAAATAAGAAAAAAAAAATCTCATGAGTGTTTAACTACTGTGGGAACAAAATCAATGATACAGCTAACTCTATCTTTATTGTTATATACTGGAATTACAACATTCTGCTGTAAACTTCAGATAATATGAGAATTTCAGTGTGAAATGAAGATTTCCACAGGTAGTTCTTTCACTAATTTGTCTTTTGTTCATGGGTAACTTTTAGAAGCATACGATTCACAATTCCAGGAACACTTTTTTGTATATTCATTACTATTTTTATACAACTCCCACATGTTTTTATATATATTGAACAGTGTATATATATATATATATATGTGTGTGCATTTAGAGAGATACATAGTTTTGAAATACATGTTTAATAACCTATCAGTATATAATTGGCATTATCTATGGTTGGATTTCCTGGAAGCAGATTCTGAGGCAAAATTTCAAGTATGCATAATTTATTGAAGAAGAGCTCCCAGGAATAGGAATATGAGATTTAGCAAATAAAAACATGGCATGCCTAGTGAAATCTGAATTTCAGATAAACAGCAGATATTTACATGAAATATTCAGGACATACATCTACTAAAATAATATTCTTTTTTTTTTTTTTTTTTTTGAAATTAACATTTACCTCAGAGTCCTTCTTTTTAATCTGATGACCCTAGTTAAGAGAGAGGTAGTAAAGACAGATTGGGGAAGGGAAAGAGCTAAGCAAAATTGCAGTATAAAGTGCAGCCTGGATCCAGGCTTCACCTGAACCTTTGGCAGTGCTGATTGTGTGGGCGGTCTGAATTACCCCCATGAAGTTGGTCCCACACTGAGTCTGAGCTTTTGTACTAGCGTGGCTTAGTGAGTGGCTGCAGACTGTAGGAGAGAGGTGGGATTGTTGTTTAGTCACTAAGTCGGGTCTGACTCTTTGTGACCCCTCAGACTGCAGCAAACCACACACTTCCGTCACTATCTCCCAGAGTTTGCTCAAACTCATTTCCTTTGAGTTGGCAATACCATTCAACCATCTCACCCTCTGTTGCCCCATTCTCCTCCTGCCCTTAGTCTTTCCCAGCATCAGGGTGGTCTCCAGTGAGTTGCTTCTTCACATCAGGTGGCCAGAGTGTTGGAGCTTCAGTATCAGTCTTTCCAGTGAATATCCAGGGTTGATTTCCTTTAGGATTGACTGGTTTGATCTCCTTACTGTCCAAGGGACTCTCAAGAGTCTTCTCCAGCACCACAGTTCCAAAGCATCAATTCCACAGCACTCAGTCTTTTTTATGATCCAACTCTCACATTCATACATGACTATTGGAAAAACTATAGCTTTGACTATATGGACTTTTGTCAGCAAAGTGATATCTCTGCTTCGTAATAGTCTAAGATGGTCATAACTTTTCTTCCAAGGAGCAAGTAAGGGTCTTCTAATTTCATGGCCACGATCACCATCTGTAGTGATTTTGGAGACCAAGAAAATAATATCTGCCACTGTTTCCTTTTTTTTCCCCATCTATTTACCATGAAGTGATGAGAGCAGGTGCCATGATCTGGTTTTTTGAATGCTGAGTTTTAAGACAGCTTTCTCACTCTTGTCTTGCACCTTCATCAAGAGGCTCCTTAGTTCCTCTTTGCTTTCTGCCATTAAAGTGGTATCGTCTGCTTATGTAACATTGTTGATATTTTTCTTGGCAACTTGATTCCAGCTTCTGATTTATCCAGCCCAGCATTTTGCATGATGTCCTCTGCACAGAAGTTAAATAAGCGGGGTGACAATATACCGCCTTGATGCATTGCTTTTCTAGTTTTGAACCAGTCCATTTTTCCATATCTGGTTCTAACTGGTGCTTCTCCACCTGCCTACAGGTTTCTTAGGAGACAGGTAAGGTAGTAAAGAATTCCCATCTCTTCAAGAATTTTCCACAGTTTGTTGTGATCCACACAGTCAAAGATTTTATCATAGTCAATGAAGCAGAAGTTGATGTTTTGTTGGAATTCGCTTCCTTTTTCTATGATCCAGTATATGTTGGCAATTTCATCTCTGGTTCCCCTGACTTTTCTAAATCCAGCTTGTACATCGGTTCTCATACTATTAAAGCCTAGCTTGAAGGATTTTGAACATTACCTTGCTAACATGTGAAATGAACCCAACTGTACAGTAATTTGAACATTCTTTGGAATTGCCCTTCTAACCTCCTGGATGGATTACTCCCATTTCGACAAGGGCAAGTCTCTAGAGAAGGTGGTAGCTTTGAGTGTTTAGTGGGTTGCTGCTGCTGCTGCTGCTAAGTCGCTTCAGTCGTGTCTGACTCTGTGCGACCCCATAGACGGCAGCCCACGAGGCTCCGCCATCCCTGGGATTCTCCAGGCAAGAACACTGGAGTGGGTTGCCATTTCCTTCTCCAATGCATGAAAGTGAAAAGTGAAGGTGAAGTCGCTCAGTCGTGTCAGACTCGTAGCGACCCCATGGACTGCAGCCCACCAGGTTCCTCCATCCATGGGATTTTCCAGGCAAGAGTACTGGAGTGGGGTGCCATCGCCTTCTCTGGTGTAGTGGGTAGCAATCACATTAAATACAGACATATTTAAGTGTTTAGGTGTATAAATCTACCAAAGTACCTCATCTTCCTTGCCAAATATAAAATACCTAATTTCGTCCTATCATACAGACTCTGGTTACCAAGAAATCATAAGGAATGCCTTATTGTAGCAGGCATTTAAGGCATCTCATAATTAAATGTTTAAGACAGTTGCATCCTCTGCTTATTATTGTTACAGAACTTTGATTGCATGATTTGTTGAACAGAGTGAGATAACTAGGTTATTAGCTGTTCCTAAGAGTTATACTCTCTAAATCAGTTTTAATTTGTGTAAACACTATATAAGAGTTTTAACTGGAGTAACCAATTATGTTGTAATATCTTTGGGTTGTTTATTTCTACTGATGTAAATTTTTCATTTCTGTACTTTTTAATGTTAATTTCAAAGATATTTAGGTCTTAGCAGAATATGCTATGTATGTGGGTCTCTTGTCTTTCCAAGTGGTGCTAGATCTGCCTGCCAATGCAGGAGACATGAAACATGGGTTCAATCCCTGGGTTGGGAAGATCCCCTGGAGGAGGAAATGGCAACCCGCTCTAGTTTTCTTGCCTGGTGAATCCCATGGGCAGAGAAGCCTGGTGGGCTACAGTCCAAAGGGTCCCAAAGAGATGGGCAAAACTGAAGCAACTTAGCACAGCACAGCACAACACATCGGTCTCTATGCTAAGTGACATTTGCCTGGTCAAAGGACAAGAGTTGGCATCTAAGCAGCTGAAAACAGGTCAAAAGAATACAACAAAGGCAAAATTGAGATAAGCAAAAGGAGAAGGCCAAATGAATTTCAATAGAAAATGACTGATTTCAAGTGATGAAAACAGGAAACAACAAGTTCAAGCTCAGACTGAAGCCTCAGGTGCATGGAGTCAGGTATAGACTCTAGTGGAAACAAAGTACAGAGGTGAGGGCAAGTTGGGGAGGAATTATGAGATACGTTATGAAGGGTCGTTTTGGGGAAGCTTACGTGTGACTGGGACTACCTGAATTGAATTTCTGAAGCTTGCTCTAAAGGACCAGAAATTAAAGGGCTGCCTCACTCACAGAGAAATTGTTTTAAAATGTTTAGTATTTCAGGAAATGCAATATCGTTCATCAAACTTCCCATCTGAATAACATTTTGTATTATTTAAATAAATCAAGTAACTTATCTTGTTAAATATTATATATTTTTAATATTATATATTATAAAATTAAAATACATTTCTTCATAAGAATTTAAATTATGAAAATGTGCAGGAAGAAATTTGTCTTTAGTTAATCATTCCAAGGCAACAATTATTAACCCTTTTTTACTCTCTTCCTGACTTCTTGCTGTGTATATTATTTTTACATAATTTTAATCAATTGGTGTATATAACATTAAATATGCTGATTAAAGTTTCTGTTCTTCCTGATTATAAATAAATATTTGCTTATTGCAAGTAATAATTAGAAAACATAGAAACAAATGTAATGAAGAAATGTAACTCAGAACCTAAAATAAAAATTGCTGCTAATTCAGTATTTCAAGTTGTTTCTTATTACTGAAGACTTTAAAAATAGTGAATATAATAATTAAAAATAAATTTTATTTTCACAATGAAAAAATATGATGATCTCTTGGTATGTGAAAGGATGAACTATTTTAAATTCTATTACAGCAAGTTCTATTTTTAAAAACCTAGCTATTATTTTTACAAGATAGAGAACTAAACAGCATGTAATATTGCGTTAAAAGGTCATCAACAAATCAAGAGAACCTATGAGATTTGAGATTTGTGAAGGGTAATGAAGCTCATTGAAAAGCAGAGACATTACTTTGCCAACAAAGGTCCATCTAGTCAAGGCTATGGATTTTCCTGTGGTCATGTATGGTTGTGAGAGTTGGACTGTGAAGAAGGCTGAGTGCCGAAGAATTGATGCTTTTGAACTGTGATGTTGGAGAACACTTGAGAGAGTCCCTTGGACTGCAAGGAGATCCAACCAGTCCATTCTGAAGGAGATCAGCCCTGGGATTTCTTTGGAAGGAATGATGCTAAAGCTGAAACTCCAATACTTTTGCCACCTCATGCGAAGAGTTGATTCATTGGAAATAACTCTGACACTGGGAGGGATTGGGGGCAGGAGGAGAAGGGGATGACAGAGGGTGAGATGGCTGGATGGCATCACTGACTCAATGGACGTGAGTCTGAGTGAACTCCGGAAGTTGGTGATGGACAGGGAGGCCTGGCCTGCTGCGATTCATGGGGCCGCAAAGAGTCAGACACAACTGAGCGACTGAACTGAACTGAACTGATGAAGCTCAGGAAAACCATTGTCTGTAACATGAAGAGTAGAGTCTCCCTCTCTATGTCACACCTTTGTTTTTGTTCATGGGTTCTGTATGAAACAAAAAATCCAAATGAATTCCTGAGTTTGATATCCCAGATGATAAATAACAACAGCCATTTATAATGTTGGAACATCAGAATACATTGCTAATTCTATAACAGTATATAGAATCCCCAAACTCTATATAATTTACGCATGTGTAAATGTAAGCTCAGTGTCAGAGACACAGAATATCATTTATAGGAGATGATCTTAAGGAAAAAACACTGGTCAAGAAACAGTAATTCAAAGAATTATTACTTATCAAAATTGAGTGTCTAGTTCTTCTGAAGTTAAATAATTTGCCAAGTTATAACCAGAAAAATAAATCAGACACACATAAAAATCATCAACATGTATTCTAATATTTTAAAAACTAATTTTCTACTTGATTTATAGACTCATAATGTAAGAGCTAGAAAAGGGCTTAGAGATCATCTATCTAGTTCAGAGGCTTTTAAACTATCCTTAGTAGAGCGTACAGATTTCACCAAGGAGACATCAGGGTATGATGCTGATATCTACTGAGTGTTCTAGTTCCTCTGCTCCCATTGGAACCAAAGCCCATCTACTTTGTAGCCCGTGTATACTGGACTTTTGCCTGGAATTTTATGTGGGAAAAAAAAAAGTTTTAGATGATTTAATAAGGAGGTGAAATTTTCAGATTTCATTTGAGCATATTTTATATTATATGTGAGAAATTAATGGTCATTGCAGTCAAGTTCACATACTGATTAATTCAAAACCAACACTAAATCTTCCAAAAGTGCTAAGTTCTTTCCTCTGCACTTCTTCACTGTGTGCACTTGAAGATCTGTCTTCTAAAACTGCTAGAAGAGTATTCTGCTCACTGAATCATAATTTTGTGTAGGAAATATACAGAGTAGTTTGGGGTATGCAGAACGTGAACAGTTCAATCATTATAAACACATGATATTCTTAAATTTTTATGATAAATTTTAATCCCTAAAATTCATTTCTATGGTTGGGAACATTATAACTTTGATAACTTCTGCTTAAAGTCTAAAAAAAAATGTTTCAGGCTTATTACTGAAAAATAAATACATCACTTCATTTCAGTTCAGTCACTCAGTCGTGTCCGACTCTTTGCAACCCCATGAATCGCAGCACGCCAGGCCTCCCTGTCCATCACCAACTCCCGGAGTTCACTCAAACTCCTGTCCATCGAGTCAGTGATGCCATCCAGCCATCTCATCCTCTCTAGTCCCCTTCTCCTCCTGCCCCCAATCCCTCCCAGCATCAGGGTCTTTTCCAATGAGCCAACTCTTCACATGAGGTGGCCAAAGTATTGGAGTTTCAGCTTTAGCATCATTCCTTCCAATGAACACCCAGGACTGATCTCCTTTAGGAAGGACTGGTTGGATCTCCTTGCAGTCCAAAGGACTTTCAAGAGTCTTCTCCAATACATCACTACTACCATTTAAAATATACAAAATCATTCAGCAGCCTAAAAATAAAAAAGCTTTTGACTGAGTTAACCTACCCTTCCAGAATCTTTGTACCTTTATCTGTCTTGTGAGCCAAGAATTAACTAATATAACATAATTCTTTCTATCCTGTGTTGTTAAGGATACTATACCTTGCAAATTGCAAGAAATGCTCATTTAAACTAACTTAATCTATGAGGAAATTTATTATCACATATATAGAAATTGCAGAGATATGGTAGATATTGAGGTTTGTTAGTTCAGCAGTTCAATTATGTTTTGTATGACCCAAGATCTCTCTATTTTAGTCTAGTGCTCTCAGGGTTGATGACATTTTTTTAGACATTCAAGATGTCTAAAGAAGTTCTGAGTGTTATATCCAAACCCAGGGATGTCCATAGATAGTGGGACTAAAGGTAACTACCTAGTCTTTCTTATAGAAGATATCAGTGCTTTTGTAGAAGAAATCCAGCTGACTTACCATCATGTCTTATGGATTAGAGTTCACTCACATGAATATACTTTTACCAATCAATGCAAGGAAGATGAGCTGAACTAACTTTGCCTTCTATGGGGACTGCATATAGGTTCAGTTTACCATGAAATGCATAGCTGTGTGCATGGTGCATGGGAGTAGCCACCTGGATAAAATCTAGAATCTATGACTAAAGAGAGAGCAGGAATGGGTGATGATTAGGCAAATATCCGTGTCCACTCCACAATGCTCACAGCATATGGCTATGTTTATAATCAGCAATTATGAATGGTAATGATATCAGACAATGTAAAACTAATCTGAATTTGAATAGAATTCTCAAATGTCACTCTAGGCATTCCTACCCAAGCCTTCTCTAACCATTTAAACCTTTGTTAGAAATCAGCTGAAAATAGCGAAACAGATTTGCATTGGTAATACTAATCTGAATACTTTCAATGAGTTAAATATTTAGGTATCATGATGCTTAATGATACATTGATTAGAGAGAAAATTAAAAGCTGAAACCAAGTAACCAAATGACCTCAGGAATTTGGCATAGATAATGACTAAAGCCTTTGCCAAACTGCAGACCTTCCCTGTCCTTAACCACTTGGAGGCTTTAGCCAGCTCTTATATTCAGTTCAGTTCAGTTCAATTGCTCAGTCGTGTCTGCCTTTCTGTGACCCCATGGACCGCAGCACACCAGGCCTCCCTGTCCATCACCAACTCCTGGAGCATACTCAAACTCATGTCCATTCAGTCGGTGATACCATCCAACCACCTCATCCTCTGTCATTCCCTTTTCTTCCTGCCCTCAATCTTTCCCAGCATCAGGGTCTTTTCAAATGAGTCACCTCTTCCCATCAGGTGGCCAAAGTATTGGAGTTTCAGCTTCAACACCAGTCCTTCCAATGAGCACTCAGGACTGATGTCCTTTAGGATGGACTGGTTAGATCTCCTTGCAGTTCAAGGGACTCTCAAGAGTCTTCTCCAACACCACAGTTCAAAAGCATAAATTCTTCCATGCTCAGGTTTCTTTATAGCCCAACTCTCACATCCATACATGACTAATGGCAAAACCATAACCTTCAATAGACGGACCTAGGTTGGTAAAGTAATGTCTCTGCTTTTTAATATGCTGTCTAGGTTGGTCATAACTTTTCTTCCAAGGAGTAAGGGCCTTTTAATTTCATGGCTGCATTCACCACCTGAAGTGATTTTGGAGCCCCCCAAAATAAAGTCAGCCACTGTTTCCACTGTTCCCCTATCTATTTCCATTGAAGTGATGGGACTGGATGCCATGGTCTTAGTTTCCTGTATGTTGATCTTTAAGCCAACTTTTTCATTCTCATTTTTCACTTTATCAAGAGGCTCTTTAGTTTTTCTTCACTTTCTGCCATAAGGGTGGTGTCATCTGCATATCTGAGGTTATTGATATTTCTCCCAGCAATCTTGATTCCAGCTTGTACTTCATCAAGCCCAGCGTTTCTCATGATGTACTCTGCATATAAATTAAATAAGGAGGGTGACAGTATACAGCCTTGATGTACTCCTCTCCTAATTTGAAACCAGTCTATTGTTCCATGTCCAGTTCTAATTGTTGCTTCCTGACCTGCATACAGATTTCTCAAGAGGCATGTCAAGTGGTCTGGTATTCCAATCTATTGAAGAATTTTCCACAGTTTGTTGTGATCCACACCATCAAAGGCTTTGGCATAGTCAATAAAGCAGAAGTTGATGTTTTTCTAGAATTCTCGTGCTTTTTTGATGATCCAGTAGATGTTGGCAATTTGAACTCTGGTTACTCTGTCTTTTCTAAAACGAGCTTGAACATCTGGAAGTTCACAGTTCATGTATTGCTGAAGCCTGGCTTGGAGAATTTTGAGCATTACTTTATTAGCATGTGAGATGAGTGCAATTGTGTGGTAGTTTGAACATTCTTCATTACCTTTCTTTGGGATTGGAATGAAAACTGACCTTTTTCCAGTCCTGTGGCCACTCCTGAATTTTCCAGATTTGCTGGCATATTGAGTACAGCACATTCACAGCATCATCTTTTAGGATCTGAAATAGCTCAACTGGAATTCCATCACCTCCACTAGCTTTGTTCATAGTGATGTTTTCTAAGGCCCACTTGACTTCACATTCCAGGATGTCTGGCTCTAGATGAGTGATCACACCATCATGATTATCTGGGTCATGAAGATATTTTTTGTACAATTCTTCTTTGTATTCTTGCCACCTTTTCTAATACCTTCTGCTTCTGTTAGGTCCATACCATTTCTGTCCTTTATTGTGCCCACATTTGCATGAAATATTCCCTTTGTATCTCTAATTTTCTTGAAGAGATCTCTAGCCTTTCCCATTCTATTTTTTTCCCTCTATTTCTTTGCCTTGTTCACTGAGGAAGGCTTTCTTATCTCTCCTTGCTGTTCTTTGGAACTCTGCATTCAAATGGGTATATCTTTCCTTTTCTCATTTGCTTTTCGCTTCTCTTCCTTTCACAGCTATTTGTAAGGCCTCTTCAGAGAGCCATTTTGCCTTTTTGCATTTCTTTTTCTTGGGTTATGTCTCTTGTACAGTGTCATGAACGTCTGTCCATAGTTCATCAGGCACTCTGTCTATCAGATCTAGTCCGTTAAATCTATTTATCACTTCCACTGTGTAATCGTATGGGATTTGATTTAGGTTATACCTGAATGGTCTAGTGGTTTTCCCTACTTTCTTCAACTTAAGTCTGAATTTGGCAATAAGGAGTTCATTATCTGAGCCACAGTCAGCTCCCTGTCTTCTTTTTGCTGACTGTATAGAGCTTCTCCATCTTTAGCTGCAAAGAATATAATCAATCTGATTTCAGTATCAACCATCTGGTGATGTCCATGTGTAGTGTCTTCTCTTGTGTTGTTGGAAGAGGGTGTTTTCTATGACCAGTGCATTCTCTTGACAAAACTCTGTTAGCCTTTGCCCTGCTTCATTCTGTACTGCAAGGCAAAATTTGCCTGTTACTTCAGGTATTTCTTTACTTCCTACTTTGCATTGCAGTCCCCTATAATGAAAAGGACATCTTTTTGGGGTGTTAGTTCTAGAAGGTCTTGTAGGTCTTTATAGATGTGTTCATCTTTAGCTTCTTCAGGGCTACTGGTCAGGGCATAGACTTGGATTACTGTGATATTGAATGGTTTGCCTTGGAAACGAACAGAGATCATTCTGTCGTTTTTGAGACTGCATCCAAGTACTGCATTTTGGACTCTTTTGTTGACTATGATGGCTATTCCATTTCTTCTGAGGTATTCCTGCCCACAGTAGTAGATATAATGGTCATCTGAGTTAAATTCACCCATTCCAGTCCATTTGAATTTGCTGATTCCTAGAATGTCAACGTTCACTCTTGTCATCTCCTTTTGACCACTTCCAATTTACCTGGATTCATGGACCTGACAATGCATCTTCCTATGCAGTACTGCTCTTTACAGCATTGGACCTTGCTTCTATAACCAGTCACATCCACAACTACTCTTATATTGCCATTATTTAAGTAGTGTTAGCATGGAACCCTGTATGACATTGAGTGGTATGTCAGGAAACCAATATGTATTCTTGAAAATGAAGCTGATGTTGCCATGATTATCATACAAAATAATTTAAATGAGCAGGTTGGATGAGAACAATGAAGACATAAAATAGATTATGAGCACTGATAGACAATATTTACTAAAGCCTTATAGGCAACACTTTAAGTGATCAAATATAATTGAAGTTCTGCAACAAATATAGAAGGCAGGTGCTGTTATTATTTGGAGAAGGAAATGGCTGTTATTACTGTTATCATCTTCATTTTATGAATGAGAAAAACCAGTGAGTCACAGAAAGGATGAGAAAGTCATGTGATTAGTAAGTAGCAGGGTGAGTAATACCACCCAAGTAACATAGTATCAGAGCCCACATACTATATTATGCTATTCTGCTAGTACCATAGCATCTTTTCGAATAGAGACATAAAGGAGAAATATATAACTTCAAATGAAGAACTGGCTTTACTGATGAAATGAGAAAGGCATTTATGGACTTACTTATGAAATTATTTGGCAAATTTTAATTTTTTTAATATTCTAGATGCTGCAGAAATGAATGTATACAAGTTATTTTAGTATATCATTTAAATAGTGAGTTAATTTTCTGTTCATAGTATAGTATGTGCTTATTTATATCACTGAGTGAAATCTTTTAAAGCTATGTTGCTTCCATTCATTTCCAGACTACATAGTACTTGGAGAATCTGGAAATGCATTTCGTGTAATTTCATAAGAATAGCACCAGAATTCCAAAATCAAATTTATAAACTTATTTTCAATTTGGTTCAATTTTTTTCTCCTAAAAATTATGTCCAATGTTTTTAATAGATGTACAGTGTTCCTAATGAATAAAAAGGTCTTCTTAAATGCAAATGAATAAGTAAATACATTTAACTTAAGAGATTGATAGAAATACTTCTGTCAGTCCTACATTTTCCTTGTATTACTGAAAAATGTTTTTCCTACAAAAACTATTTTTCAGGGTACTGGGAACTTATATAAGACCATATGCATATAAGACCAAAGCTCTCGACAGCCTATATAGAAACCTGTTGGTACCAAAATCTAAGGATGCTCAAGTCACACATAAAATGGCATATTAAAACTGGTGTATTATTTGTATGTAACCAAAATATATCCTACTGTATACTTTAAATCATCTCTAGATTATATGTAATACCTAGTACAAGGTAAATGCTATATAAATAGCTGTAAGTCTAATGAAAATGCTAGGTAAGCAGTTGTAAGTACAATGAAAATGCTATGTAAATGTATGGCAGTTTCAAGTGTTGCTTTTTGGAATTTTCTGGATTTTTAAAACTATTTTTTTCAGCTATAATTGGTTGAATCTGTAGATGCAGGATCTCTGAAAACAGAAAGCCAACTGTAACAAAAACTAAATATTAAGAATCATATAAAGTCCATTTTAAGGTGATAAAAGTTAAAGTGGTTGACAGTAAAATAATAAACAACATATATTTGCTCTGTGCTCAGTTGTGTACGACTTTTTGCAGCCACTGAACTGTAGCCCACCTGGCTCCTCTGTCCCTCTGTCCCTCTGTCCATGGAATTTTCCAGGCAAGAATACTGGAGTGGTTGCCACTTCCTACTCCAGTGGATCTTCCCAGCCCAAGGATCCAACCTGTGTCTCTTTCATCTCCTGCATTGGCAGTCAAATTATTTACCACTAGCACCACCTGGCAACCCATATATATATATATGGCAAGCCAAATATATATATGATAACCCATATATATGTATGGCAAGCCAAATATATATGTGTATATATATATATATTTAATGCAGGCTTAAATCATAAAAGAAAGACTTAAGAAAAGACATCAGGGTAACCACAAATTTCACACATACCTCATTATATTGTGCATCCCTTTATTGCATATTTTAGATACTACATTGAAGATTTGTGGCAAGCCTGTATGAGCAAGTCTATTGTGCTATTTTTCCAAAAACATTTACTCACGTTCTGTCTCGATGTCACATTTCAGCAATTTCTGCTGAAAGCAATTTCAAGTTTTTCATTATTCTTTTATTTGCTATAGTGATCTGTGATCAGTTATCTTTGATGTTACTACTAGGATTCTGAAGGCTTGGTTGATGGTTAACATTTTTTAAAAACAAAGTATATTTTAATTAAGATATGTACATTTTTAAGACAATGCTCTTGCACACATAATAGACACAGTATAGAATAAACATGACTTTTGCATGCACTGGGAAATAAAAAAATATTGTGATATTTGCCTTATTGCGGTAATCTGGAATTGAACCAGCAGTATCTTTGAGGTTTGCCTGTAAATCCCATCAAAGACAGCCTTAAATGACAAAAAGGCAAACTGACGACAGCGATTTTGAAAAACATAATCAACAAAAGGATTGAACTTTGTTTGGAAATGTGCTGAGTGGAAAGAGGTGAGTTATCACTTGACATGGGGCACTATTTGTACCAAGTTAGAACTGCATCAACAGAAAACAACAACAATAACAACTAAATGTCCTAAATAGTAGGTGATATGTATGCACACTGAAAAATGACCCTTAATCACTGTTAACCTAAAAGAGTTAATGAAGGAAATGTTTTCTCAGTGTTTGCACTTTTATATTGACATATAAAACAATGATTAAGCCTTTCTAAAATTAATAGTTTTATAGTGAATAAAATACCATCAGGCTTCCCAGGTCACTCAGTGGTAAAGAATTCTTGCCTGGGAAATCCCATGGACAGAGGAGCTTGGCAGGCTGCAGTCCATGGGGTCGCAAAAGAGTTGGATATGACTTAGCAACTAAGCCGCCACCACCAGGTATGGAAATGATAATTACAACAGAATATAGCCAAAGACATGCAGCATTTCTAGGGTAAAATTTTAGAGAATAAATAGAAACATACCTTATAAGACAATATAGAAAAGCAACAGAGCTCTTTCGTTCTGCTAAAATAAATATTCTATTTCTCTCAGTTACAAAACTTTTCCAAAATAATTTGAATGTATACATTTTTTTTCCTTCAAATTGTATTTCAGTTAATTTATACCGTTGCTTGGAATCAGTGGTAAGAGAGCAAATTAACATCTAATTTGATTCAAATAAGGTTTGCTACTTCGCCTGCCAACCCTTTCAGTCATTTTATTATACCTTAGAAACATTTTATCTAAAGGGGGAAAAAATGATTTAGTGCCACTGGAATTCTAGAATAATCAAGTGGCATTAGCAGCTTGATTTTCTTAGAAATCAGGTTCATTTTTTCCTTGCAACTTAATATCATAAAAATCTAAAGGCAAATGAAATGTTGTAAATTCATAGAACGGTCTCCGTGGGAAAATACTATTAGTGCAGAATTTCTAACCGTGAACAAATTACTGCAATTAGAGATACCTGAGTGGTATTGTAAGGCAGCTCTACCTCACTAAAGTTGTTTGAACCCAGACTTCATGTTCCTTACCTTAATCTTAAGATTCTCTGAGTGAATAAAGGAAGATATTTAATGATTATTCATTGAATAAGGTGATTTGATGTCAGAAGGAGTTCTTTGGAGTTTAGACTCTTATAAATTCAGAGCAATTATAGGTCCTCTGGGATATTCAACTACACTTCTAACTTTAAATAAGAGCTGTAAGGAAAATCACTCTAAGCTATCTGTAAAATTAAAACTGTGCTTTTTGAAAAGAATCTTGAATTCTTCACTCTGATATGTCTGCAGAAATCCATAGGTATCAGTATATATTTAATTAAGGATTGTATAGACCCTTAATCCATATTAATCTCCTTCAGGAATTTTTGTCAAGTTTGATTTGATGAAATAATTGAAATAAAGCTGCATAATATAGAAATATGAATTTATGGGTAAGAAAAATAAGTAACCAGGAATGAATCAGAAGTACTACAGAAATCAGGAATTTCTAGGCTACAATGAGAATAAAGGGGGCGTGAAAACTCTCTAAAGGCCATACAGTGCTCTCTTTTTATTTCTCTCTCTCTTTTCCTGTCTGTCTACCTATAGTTCTCTAAAGAGATTGATAAAAATAGTGTATAATGCATTTTAGCTAAACCTTCAACAGTGAAACTAAATGCTGAACTAAATGCAGAATTACAAAAATCTTAGTTTAAATAACAATGCTTTGAAACACTTTAAAATTTATTTCAAGACTTTCTTTAAAATTTATTGTTTTAAAAATAACTTTTCTTCCCACCAGATTTCCCTGGTGGCTCAGATGGCTACAAAAAAAAAAAAAAAAAATCTGCTTGCAATGTAGGAGATCCCAGGTTTGGGAAGATCCCATGGAGAAGAGAATGACAACCCACTCCAGTATTCTTGCCTTGAGAAGCCCATGGACAGAGAACCCTGGCAGACTACACTCCATGGCATTGCAAGAGTCAGACACAACTTAGTGACTAAACCATTACTAAGTGACTAGCACTTTACTTATAGTACTTGGTAGCTTCCCAAATCTAAATCTTTAGAACTATCCTTATAAAATTTGAAGTTCTTAATTAATATACTTGGATAAAGACCTAGAATCAGTTTTTACCAAGCTTTTCAGGAAGAATTGTACAACAGATGAAAGAATTAGAGTATCTCTAAAGACAGCAAACCCTCGAAATAATACAGTAAATTTAACAAAAATGAATATAACATCTAGTATTTTGCTTCAATAAATTAATCTTATGACATAGACTCTCGTAAATTGAGTTTACATACAGAGTATAATTTATCTGATAATAATGGCTTTTTCCAATTAGAAAAAATATATATACACTCATGTGCACACACACACACACACATGTATACAGCACTCCCTGCCCTTAGTTTATAACCTATTGGAGGATATGAAGATATGATGATCCAGTGTAGTATGGCCTTGACTGTGAAAGAATCAGGGTCATAAGTAGAGAAGAAGCACTTCACCTTGTTTGGCCGGAATAAGAAATGCCTTTGAGAGTGATGACACTTAAATTGTGTTTTAATAGTGCTTCTTGGCTGCATAATAAGATATATGGATGAGACAAATAGGAGCTAAAGTTGGGAAAGTGGAGAGGTCATTATCATCAGAGTCCCAGTATGGAATGCTAAAGTTGTTGGCCTTTATCTTGTGCCTGATGAAAAAGCTGTCCTGTTATTTAAGCTGTGGAATGGCGTGTGTATTTTAGAAAGGTTGCTTTAGAAACAGAGTATAAAACAGACTGTGGAGAGATGCTAGGGTTTTTAAGGAGTCCTACATGATAAGAGACTGGGGAAAAAAGACATCTGTATTTAAATATTTCATAGTGTCATGTATCTCTGTACTATAATTTCACTTTTTTTCATAGAAGAAAATGAACCATGTTACTTTCACTTCAAAGATCTAATCTGGACTGATGCTTTTCTGATGTGTTCTGTTTTTGATTCCTGCTAAATGCTGCTAGAGCCTATTTTAAGGAAAAAGAAAGAGGCTGAGTAGCTAAACCATGAGAACTTTTGGGGGCTGCAGGTAAAAGATTATTTGTAATTAGATTAATTTATGAACTCCACATAGTATTGCACTGAATTTGGGGTTTGGAAACACTGCATTGTGTTTACATACTTAAGAAATCTGGGTTGATTCTAAAAGGTATAGGCTCTCATTCTAGTGTAAATTTGCAATCTGATGGTAATTAGAAAATTCAGCAAAAAGTTTCTAATAGATACGTATTTACTATCATTGTCATCATTGTGACAAATATGTTTGTGCAGAAGCTGAAGCTGCAATACTTTGGCCACCTGATGCAAAGAGCTGATTCATTAGAAAAGACCCTGATGCTAGGAAAGATTGAAGGCAGGAGGTGAAGGGGATGACAGAGGATGAGATGGCTGGATGTAACAATTTACATAGTTAATATTTAACATGGTTAATATTTGAGGCACAGTTATTTGATTTAACTATTGATTCATATTTATATCCACTAATTACTTGCTTTACCTGTAAGTATATTTATGTGGATACAGATATATTTTTAAAATAAAATTTTAAGTTATGGAAATTTTGCCCCTTCCCATTTTGCCAGTCAATTATATAAACACTGATATTGTAACATCTCGGTAAACATTATTTGAATCTCTGGGGGTTTTGATTGCTATGCTTAGGTCATAATATGCATAGAGAGTATTCTGTCTGGATCTTTTTGTTTTCACAGTTGTCCCCATTTGATTATGAGCAGTTATGCTGCCGCATAAACATTACAGCTTGCCATGATAGCTTCTTTTTTCTTGCATGTTCATGAAGAATTTACTACGTAAATAGTTTTAATGGGAAAATTCTATTTACTGTTAAAATTCCAAGTGTCATATATATTTTTCAGAGCAATAATCACTGTAGTTAAAAAACAGCTTATGTATTGTCTTATTTAGTGTGGAGAACCCAGCTGGTATGAATGAGAACCATAATGTCTCAATTAAAATAAACACAGCCATAAACAACATATCACCAAATACAAATGCATTAGTAGAAGAATTGCTTCCAGACAGGAGCTGTATATTTTGAATGAATGGTACAATGTAGAGAGACCAGGTGTGCATTTATCTTATGGAGGGAAATGCCAAATTTAAAATAATGTTTAATAAAATCTAGAATAGTTCTGTTTGAAGAAAAATTTGTTGATTCCAAGTAAAACCAGATAATCATCATGATAAAGCTCAGAAGCTCATGCTTATTTCAAAATCAGAGTATTTACAGTATAAATTACTTTTTTAACCTCAAAAATATGACATATGATTCATTACATTAATTACTTTAACGAGAGATACAGTGGTGACATATCCCCCAGGGTTCATACATTCAAGATAAGATCCTAGTTGATAAGTGAACTTACTATACTTATTGGAATACAAAGGATAGAGAGAGCACTTGTAGACTGAGTTTCAGAAAGGCTTCATGAAAGACTTTCAAGTGAGTCTGGAGTGATAGGTAAGATTTCCGACAAAAATCACAGCAGGATCCTCTATGACCCACCTCCCAGAATATTGGAAATAAAAGCAAAAATAAACAAATGGGACCTAATTAAAATTAAAAGCTTCTGAACAACAAAGAAAACTCTAAGTAAGGTGAAAAGACAGCCTTCAGAATGGGAGAAAATAATAGAAAATGAAGCAACTGACAAAGAACTAATCTCAAAAATATACAAGCAACTCCTATAGCTCAATTCCAGAGAAATAAACTACCCAATCAAAAAATGGGCCAAAGAACTAAATAGACATTTCTCCAAAGAAGACATACAGATGGCTAACAAACACATGAAAAGATGCTCAACATCACTCATTATCAGAGAAATGCAAATCAAAACCACTATGAGGTACCATTTCACACCAGTCAGAATGGCTGCAATCCAAAAGTCTACAAGCAATAAATGCTGGAGAGGGTGTGGAGAAAAGGGAACCCTCTTACACTGTTGGTGGGAATGCAAACTAGTACAGCCACTATGGAGAACAGTGTGGAGATTCCTTAAAAAACTGGAAATAGAACTGCCTTATGACCCAGCAATCCCACTGCTGGGCATACACACTGAGGAAACCAGAAGGGAAAGAGACACGTGTACCCCAATGTTCATCGCAGCACTGTTTATAATAGCCAGGACATGGAAGCAACCTAGATGTCCATCAGCAGAAGGATGGATAAGAAAGCAGTGGTACATATACACAATGGAGTATTACTCAGCCATTAAAAAGAAAACATTTGCATCAGTTCTCGGGTGGATGAAACTGGAGCCTATTATACAGAATGAAGTAGGTCAGAAAGAAAAACGCCAATATAGTATTAATGCATATATATGGAATTTAGAAAGATGGTAATGATAACCCTGTATGCGAGACAGCAAAAGAGACACAGATGTAAAGAACAGTCTTTTGGACTCTGTGGGAGAGGGAGAGGGTGGGATGATTTGGGAGAATGGCATTGAAACATGTATAATATCATATATGAAATGAATCGACAGTCCCGGTTGGATGCATTATATAGGATGCTTGGGGCTAGTGCACTGGAATGACCCAGAGGGATGGTATGGGGAGGGAGGTGGGAGGGGGCTTCAGGATGGGGAACACACGTACACCCGTGGTGGATTTATGTTGATGTATGGCAAAACCAATACAATATTATAAAATAATTAGCCTCCAATTAAAATAAATAAATTTATATTAAAAAAAAAAAAACAGAAACGCATTGTGAAAGACTTTCAAATGAGTCTAGAGTGATAGGTAAGATTTCCAAAGAAGAAAGAGAGAGTAAAGACATTGAGAGATGTTAATATAGAATGTGTTAGAAAGATGCTCATAGTAATAGTTTAAGTAAGTTCATGTAGGAAAGTAAATCAGAAAGGTAGAAAGTCTTCAGCTTGTGAAATCCTTTGAATTAAAGACTTATTTAGGACTTTTGTTAGTAAAGTTTTTTTTTTTTTTTTTTAAGACAGTACAAGTCCAAATCTAATGTCTTTGCCTGGGTTCTTAAGCCTGGATTACAAGCTTATATGCTCCTCTTTTCTTAGGGAATACATCTCGAAGAACAAAAAATAAATAAGGGACAAGAGATTGAAGCATGGGGGGAGAAAGAGCAGGAACTAAGGTGGTCACTTATAAATGTGACTGATGCTTGGTCCTTGATAGGGTAACCCAAGAAACCCTATAAACCGTGTCACGACTATTTCCCATGGAGAGAAAGGAGAAAGTAAGAATAATTTAACCATTTCTTCTCAAGATATATTGACTAAATATTCACCCCATGAATTGTTAATACCCCTACTTTTTTTGGTCTGTAAATTAGGCAAAAAAAATGAAGCAATGTGAGATTGTACCTATTTGAGGTTGATTAGAGCATAAGCAGAGTTGGAACTAGCAGCAAATGGTGCAAAGAAATGTTTAGGAGATGTCTGATATTATTATGTTTTAGGAAAACTGCATGGTAACATAATTGAGAAAAATATATTACATACAGGATGCCCAATTAGAAAAATATTTAAACAGTTTAGGTAAACATATGAAGATTTTCTTTAGCAGAGTAATATTTGGAGTGGGATTAAAAGAATGACTATTAGAAGACTGAAGTGAAATGAAGTGAAAATCACTAAGTTGTGTCCAACTCTTTGCAACCCTATAGACTACAGTCCGTGGAATTCTTTAGGCCAAAATACTGGAGTGGGTTGCCTTTCCCTTCTCCAAGGGATCTTCGTGGGAAGTTGAGTGGGTTGCCATTCCCTTCTCTAGGTGATCTTCCCAACCCAGGGATTGAACCGAGGTCTCCCACACTGAAGGCAGATTCTTTACCATCTGAGCCACCAGGGAAAAATACATCAAGGACTAACAGATGACCGGATATGGGATGATAGAAGGCAACAAAAATGATATCATATTTCTTAGCCTAATTTTAATGGTAACACTATTTTCATAAGAAATAATTTTGTTGTTCACCTTTTTTTTTTTTTCTGGAGCAGATTTTAATGGTAAATATGCTTAGATGTAGAATTCAAAATGCATTGATTTAATTGGTAAAGATTGTCTAACCATGCATATAGAAAGTGTTGCTAAATAGATGATGTAATATTCTGATTTCCACATTTAGTAAATCTATTTTATCCTTCCTATCTCAGAATACAACTACAATTAATAACCTTAATCGTTTTTTATGTACCCCAAGGGGTCAGGGTATGGCTTTTTCTCCAAAAGAATCATATCTATTATTTCTGTTTCACAGAAAGAAATGTAAGATTATGCTCTGTGATCAAAAGTTCATTTTGGAGAGTTTCTATAATTTTTTAGTGCAAAAATAAACCTCCACCCCACCCCCAAATACAGTAGCTGTGAATTTTTACATGTGACTATTTCATAGGTTGAGATGGAAGAAAATATGGTTCAGGGCTTAAAAACAGAAAATAATGGCTATTATTTCATGGATGCTAACTGAACAACAAATTGATAACTGATATAACCTCCATTCCTACCAACATGGCCACTCTGTTCATAAGCCTAACAGACAATGACAGGGATGGCTGGGAAAAGAAGCAGAGTGGTGTTGACAGAATGAGTCATCCTATTCACTTCATTACTAAAATCCTCCTTTGCTGAAATGATCCATGAGTAAGCATGTATGTGGGACGCAAATATCCCTGACAGTTGAATATAAGTTCTTTTGTATATTTAAAATAATGTAAAATGATACGGTTGATGTGAGTGATGAGTGTAAAGTTCACTGTGTCTAAGGATTTTAAAAAGACAACTGATGGTCTTCTGCCATCAAATTATTAAATTAAAAATATTTATTTTAATGAATTAGATATTATAATAGGTGATCCCTGCAGGTGGTTTCTGGACTTCCCTGATGTCTCAGACAGTAAAGAATCTGCCTTCAGTGCAGGAGACCTGGGTTGGATCCCTGAGCTGAGAAGAGCCCCTAGATAAGGAATGGCTGCCCATTCCAATATTCTTGCCTGGGAAATTCCATGGACAGAGGATCCTGGCAGGCTACGGTCCATGGGATTGCAAAGAGTAGGATATGACTGGCTGAGTGACTAATACACACTTACAGGTGGTTTCCAGATAGAAACGTTTACTTGTGTTGAAATGAACTTGTTTCTTAATTCTCTACTCTAAATCTAAGCTTTATAGTATATAGCTTTAGAGTTTCTCTAGTTTTTTTTCTTGTGGTATTACACAGTTTAATGCCATCCAGATGTATTTTCACTATAAGAGCCTGTGCAACATTAAACATATAAGAGCATAAATTATAGGAATTATTTTGTTTCTTTTATGTACATATAACTCCTTTTATGTATGTATAACATTATTTATGGGCTTTATGAGCTTCATACTAGAAATTCCAATAGCAAATGATGGAATTTCTATTGATTTCATAGAAATCAGTAATTCATGAGAAATACTGTATCAGTATTTAATTTGTACTAATTAAATCAGTATCTAATTTGTATCTGTCATTCCATATTCTTTTCTTAACACAGTGGAAGAATCTCTATTTTAATACCTGCAAAGTAGTCATGTTAGGTGCTGAACTGGTATGTTTTTGCCTGTAGTTAGGGTACTACTTCTTGATTTTGCAGCTTTTTGTTTGTGACAAAGACTGCAGTTCGTTCATGTACCAACTCTGTATGCTGTTCTAAGAGCCACTTCAGGGCAAACCCATTTTCCATATGCTCCATTGACTATGTATGCACCTAGTTCCCTCTATTAGAGGGCTCATTTTTTTTAATATGCTGAGCTGGATTTAGTTCTCTGAAACTTACCTCACCTGATAGAAGTATTCAACTCATCCTTCAAGTCCCATCTTTGTATTTCGTATTTCCCTCTATATCATAAGCTCCCCAAAACAGTAAATATGTGCTATATATGTCTTTATGCCTCACAGCATCTGTTTCTCATATTTGAACAGTATTTTGAGAGGAAGGGCTTCCCTGATAGCTCAGTTGGTAAATAATCTGCCTGCAATGCAGGAGACCCTGGTTCGATTCCTGGGTTGGGAAGATCCACTAGAGCAGGGATAGGCTACCCACTCCAGTATTCTTGGGCTTGCCTTATGGCTTAGCTGGTAAAGAATCCGCCTGCAATGTGGGAGACCTGAGTTCAGTCTCTGGTTAGGGAAGATCCCCTGGAGAAGGAAAAGGCTAGCCACTCCTGCCTGGAGAGTTCCATGGACTTTATAGTCCATGGGGCTGCAGAGAGTTGGACATGACTGAACAACTTTCACTTCACTTGAGAGGAAATGGAAGTGTAATGAGATTACAAGAGTATTGCTAAAATCCTAGGCAATGAAAATGCTAATGATACATTTTTCTTAGATATTTTATTATAGAAAGTATTAGTCATCATAATCAATTATTAAATATTGCTTTTATACTAATATTGTTCTTTTTACATATATATATGTATAAAAATAAATTCACAGTCAGTCCAAGGTAATAAAAAATTGTCCTTAATGCAGAAGAGGAAATGATGTGCCTTTTGAGATGGAAATTAAATTTTTATTTGGGTAATTGCATATTTAAGTTAATACACATGAGGAATTAAATGAGGTTATTTTGAGTCATTTTAGTGATGTGCAGACTCTTACTAAAAAATAGGTTAAACACTAAGGTTTTTTAGGAAACACTGGTGTAGCAATTTAATGGATTACATCTTTAAAATTATAATGAATCATTCCATTGCATTTTAATGTTTTTACTCTAAAATCCTCTGATTAACTAGAATTACTTGTTACTGTATCATCTTTTTAAATTAAACCCTATTGTAAGATGGGTTATCTGTTCTAAGTGGTTGCCTTGTTGAACTTAAAATATAAAAGCCATCCAGAGAAATTCAGATGTCTTCTTCCTTCATCATTTATGGTTTATCTCATTCTCTCTGACAGTTTCAAATCAGCAGAAACAAAGTTATAGGCACATGTATAAACTATTCCATTGCTGCCAACATTTAAATTTCTCTATTTTATTTTAATCACTGCAAATTATTAAATATGCATTACCATTTGTGTCTAGAAGCTGCATATCTAAGTTTTATAAATGTTATCTTTTTTTTTTTTTTATTTTGTATGTGAAGACACGTTTGTGTGTTAGCTGCTCAGTCATTCCCAACTCTTTGTGATCTCATGGAATGTAGCCCATCAGGCTTCTCTGTCCATGAAATTCTCCAGGCAAGAATACTGGAATGTTGTTGCCATTTCCTTCTGCAGGGGATCTTCCTGATCCAGGGATTGAACCCAGGTCTCCCAAATTGCAGGAAATTCTTTACCATCTAAATACATTTAAGTTTGGTAAAAAAAAAAAAAAGAAAAGAAAAGAAAATCTAACGCAGCACATTTTCCAAGATGACTTCTAGAACTTGTGAACTGTTTCAAAACGTTTAGAGAGTACATTCAATAAAGACCCCACACACACACCAAAATTGATAACAAAGCTGTTCATAGACAAGTGAATGTGCTCCATGTCATTATATTTATTCTTTTTTAATTGGAGAAAAGTTGCTTTACAATATTGTGTTGGTTTCTGTTATACAACAATGGAAAACAGCCATAATTATACATATATTCCCTTCATCTTGAGCCTCCATCATATTTTTAAACACAAACAGAAATCTCAGATTCTATCTGGTAAGCTATTAAAATCATCAAAGCCGGGCCACAAGAGCGTAACCCTCGTTTTTGTGTATGAGGAAAATGAGAAGTCCATATTCTATCTGAATTTGATTTTTTTTTCCTCCATGGCATTATTGGGAAAGAACAGCTTACTCTGAGGTGTGTGTGTGTGTGTGTGTGTGTGTGTGTGCACTCAGCTGCTCAGTCCTGTCCAACTCTTTGGAGTCCCATGGACTGTAGTCCACCAAGCTCCTCTGTCTGTGGGATCCCCGAGGTGAAAATACTGGGGCAGATTGCCATTTCCTTCTCCAAGAGATCTTCCTGATGGTGGGATGGAACTCATTTTTCCTGTGTCTCTTGTACTGGCAGACAGATTCTTTACCAATTGCATCACCTGGGAAGCCCTGGGAAGCTCTGAGATAAAGATGATAAATAGATTACTGCTTTGTATTAGCCTCAAATTTTTGAATCTTTAAAAAGATCTTAATGATTCTTGCCTTCTAGAGTTTTACTTTATAGATGAAGACTGGCCTGGGTTGCCATGCCCTCCTCCAGCAAATCTTTCTGACCCAGGGATCGACCATGTGTCTCTTAAGTTTCTAGCATTGGCACTAGAATCGCCTGGAAGCCCCAGGGATGAAAGCACTACAAGATAAACATTTGTGTAACCCTGGCAAAAAAGAGTGAATGTGAAGAGTGGGTTTAGGGCTGTGATGTTTAGGATGAGCACTGAAACAAATAATAAAGCCCGATCAGCTTTTAAAATAAGAAAATGCAGGTAAATATTTCTTTATATGAAGGATAAACCAAGTTTGGGTACATTTTATAAAGAAACAAAGGAGCTTTATTTGCTCTCTTAGCCATGAATTTAAAAGACACTTACTCCTTGGAAGAAAAGTTATGACCAACCTAGATAGCATATTCAAAAGCAGAGACATTACTTTGCCAACAAAGGTCCATCTAGTCAAGGCTATGGTTTTTCCAGTGGTCATGTATGGATGTGAGAGTTGGACTGTGAAGAAAGCTGAGCACCAAAGAATTGATGCTTTTGAACTGTGGTGTTGGAGAAGACTCTTGAGAGTCCCTTGGACTGCAAAGAGATCCAACCAGTCCATTCTGAAGGAGATCAGCCCTGGGAGTTCTTTGGAAGGACTGATGCTAAAGCTGAAACTCCAGTACTTTGGCCGCCTCATGTGAAGAGTTGACTCATTGGAAAAGTCTCTGATGCTGGGAGGGATTGGGGGCAGGAGGAGAAGGGGACGACAGAGGATGAGATGGCTGGATGGCATCACTGACTCGATGGACATGAATCTGAGTGAACTCTGGGAGATGGTGATGGATAGATAGGGAAGCCTGGTGTGCTGCGATTCATGGGCTTGCAAAGAGTTAGACATGACTGAGCGACTGAACTGAACTGAACTGATGCCTTCTTTATACTTAAATTAAAAAAAATATAAAAGGGTGAGTGCTGAAAGGGGTCAGGATTACTAAATGTATCTCTCTGGCTTTGACATGCTTGCAAGTAAGACTGGTAACCAGAATAACGAGCCTGTTATCTGACCAATAGGAGATGGCAAGAGTAAACAATGACATTTTAGGAATCAGTGAACTAAAATGGATGGGAATTGGTGAATTTAATTCAGATGACCATTATATCTGTGGATCCCATAGAACGAAATGGAGTATCCCTCTCAGTCAACAGTAGAGTCTGAAATGCAGTTCAGTTCAGTTCAGTTCAGTCGCTCAGTCGTGTCCGACTCTTTGTGACCCCATGAATTGCAGCATGCCAGGCCTCCTTGTCCATCACCAACTCCCGGAGTTCACTCAAACTCATGTCCATCGAGTTGGTGATGCCATCCAGCCATGTCATCCTCTGTCGTCCCCTTCTCCTCCTGCCCCCAATCCCTCCCAGCATCAGAGTCTTTTCCAATGAGTCAACTCTTTGCATGAGGTGGCCAAAGTACTGGAGTTCAGCTTTAGGATCATTCCTTCCAAAAAACACCCAGGGCTGATCTCCTTCAGAATGGACTGGTGGGATCTCCTTGCAGTCCAAGGGACTCTCAGGAGTCTTCTCCAACACCACAGTTCAAAAGCATCAATTCTTTGGCATTCAGGTTTCTTCACAGTCCAACTCTCACATCGATACACGACCACTGGAAAAACCATAGCCTTAGTACTTGTGTGCAATCTCAAAAATAAAAGAATGATCTCTGCTGATTTCCAAGGCAAACCCATTCAATATCACAGTAATCCAAGTCTATGCTCCAACCACTAATGCTGAAGAAGCTGAAGTTGAATGATTCTATGAAGATCTACAAGATCTAGAACTAACACCAAAAGAAGATATCTTTTTCATCATAGGAGACTGGAATGCAAAAGTAGGAAGTCAAGAGATACCTGGAATAAAGGCAAGTTTGGCTTTAGAGTATAAAATGAAGCAGGACAAAAGCTAACAGAGTTTTGCCAAGAGAACTCATTGGTCATAGCAAATACTCTCTTCCAATAACACAAGATATAACTCTACACATGGACATCACCAGATGGTCAATACTGAAATGAGATTGACTATATTCTTTTCAGCCAAAGATGGAGAAGCTCTATACAGTCAGCAAGACTGGGAGCTGACTGTGCCTCAGATCATGAATTCCTTATTGAAAAATTCAGACTTAAATTGAAGAATGTGGGGAAAACCAGAAGCCCATTCAGGTATGACCTAAATCAAATCCCTTACAATTATACAGTGGAAGTGACACATATATTCAAGTAATTAGATCTGATAGACAGAGTGCCTGAAGAACTATGACACAGGTTTCTAGCATGTATAGGAGGCAGTGATCAAAACCATTCTTAGGAAAAAGAAATCCAAAAAGGCAAAATGGTTGCCTCAGGAGACTTTACCAATAGGCTGAGAAAAGAAGAGAACCAAAAGCAAAGGACAAAAGTAAAGCTATACCTATCTGAATGCAGAGTTCCAAGAAGAGGAAGGAGAGATAAGAAACCCTTCCTAAGTGAACAATGCAAAAAAATAGAGGAAAACAATGGAATGGGAAAGATAAATCTCTTGAAGCAAATTAGAGAAACCAAAGGAACGTTTGATGTAGAGATGGGCACATTAATGACAGAAATGGTATGAACCTAACAAAAGCAGAAGTTATTAAGAGGAAGTGGCAAAAATACACAGAAGAACTATACAAAAAAGATAGTGACCCAGATAACAATGAAGGTGTGATCACTCACCTAGAGCCAGACCTCCTGGAGTGAGAAGTCAAGTGGGCCATAGGAAGTGTCACTACCAGTCCAGGTTCGATGCACGATACTGGATGCTTGGGGCTGGTGCACTGGGACGACCCAGAGGGATTGTATGGGGAGGGAGGAGGGAGGAGGGTTCAGGATGGGGAACACATGTATACCTGTGGCAGATTCATTTCGATATTTGGCAAAACTAATACAATTTTGTAAAGTTTAAAAATAAAATAAAATTAAAAAAAAAAAGAAAAAATCTAGTGGAGATGATGGAATTCCAGCTGAGTTATTTCAAAACCTTAAAAAAATGTGGTTAAAGTGCTGCACTCAATATGCCAGTAAATTTGGAAAACTCAGCAGTGGCCATAGGACTGCAAAAGGTAAGTTTTTGTTTTAGTCCCAAAGAAGGGCAATGCCAAAGAATGTTCAAACTACCACAATTGAAATGCACTCATTTCTCGTTTTAGCAAAGTCATGCTTAAAATCCTCCAAGCTAGGCTTCAACTGTACATGAATGGAAAACTTCCAGATGTTCAAGCTGGACTTAGAAAAGGGAGAGGAACCAGAGATCATATTTCCAAAATCTGTTGGATCATAGAGAATTCCAAAAGAGCATTTACTTTTGCTTCATTGACCACACTAAAGCCTTTGACTGTGTGGATCACAACAAACTGGAAATTTCAAGAGATGGGAATGCCAGACCAACTTATCTGCCTCCTGAGAAACCTTTTGCAGGTCAAGAAGCAATAGTTAGAACCATACATGGAACAACAGACTGGTTCATATTTGGGAAAGGAGTCCATCAAGGCTGTATAGTGTCACCCTGTTTATTTAACTTATATGCAGAGTACATCATGTGAAATGCTGGGCTGGATGAAGCAAAAGCTGGAATGAAGAGTGCTGGGAGAAATATCAATAACCTCAGATATGCAGATGAAACCACCCATGTGGCAGAAAGCAAAGAGGAACTAAAGATCCTCTTGATGAAGATGAAATAGGAGAGTGAAAAATCTGGCTTAAAATTCAACATTCAAAAAGCTAAGATCATGGCATCTGGTCACATCACTTCATGGCAAATAGATGGGGAAACAGTGGACAACGTGATAGCCTTTATGTTCTTGGGCTCCAAAATCACTGCAGATGGTGACTGTAGCCATGAAATTAAAAGACACTTGTTCCTTACAAGAAACAAGTGGCAAATCTGTGGCAAATCTAGACAGAATATTAAGAAGCAGAGACATTATCTTGCTTACGAAGGTTTGTATTGTCAAAGGTATGGTTTTTCTAGTAGTCATGAATGGATGTGAGAGTTGGACCATAAAGAAGACAGAGCCCCAAAGAATTGATGCTTTTGAACTGTGGTGTTGGAGAAGACTCTTTAGAGTCCCTTGGACTGCAAGGAGATCAAACTAGTTAATCCTAAAGGAAATACACCCAAAATATTCATTGCAAGGAGTAATGCTGAAGCTGAAGCTCCAATAATTTGGCCACCTGATGTAAAGAGATGACTCATTGGAAAAAACTCTGCTGCTGGGAAAAGGCAGTAGGAGGAGGGGATGACAGAAGATGTGATAGTTGGATGGCATCACTGACTCAATGGGCATGAGTTTGAGCAAGCTCCAGGAGTTGGTGAAGGACAGGGAAGTCTGGTGTGCTAAGTCCATTGGGTTGCAAAGAGTCTGACATGACTGAGCTACTAAGCAACAATCTGACCAAAACTTAGAGGCAATGGGCTAAGGAAAACTGGACATTTTTTAAGCAATATTGCAAAAGTCTACAGAGGAAAGGTTTTTCTAGCCCACAATCTTCAAAAAAGTTTGAGGCATCAAATGCTAATGGTTCTGCTATACTTAATGTTCTGTATTAAGAGTGAAAGCTGGAGAACATATTATTATTGGGCTATGGAACTGTGTGCACCAGCAATGTGGGTGAGCACTCAAGCTGTTGAAAGTATAAAGTGTTCATCTCTATGAAAATATGCCCCAATTTGGAACTGAGCTTTTTAGTTCTTTCAGTTCAGTTCAGTCGCTCAGTCGTGTCCGACTCTTTGCGACCCCATGAATCGCAGCACGCCAGGCTTCCCTGTCCATCACCAACTCCCGGAGTTCACTCAGACTCATGTCCATCGAGTCAGTGATGCCAACCAGCCATGTCATCCTCTGTCGTCCCCTTCTCCTCCTGCCCCCAATCCCTCCCACACTTAATAAATGACATAATCACAATACTTTAAAAAAGGTAATTGGTATATAATTCTCTGAAAAATTTTGGAAGTTCATCAATATTTTAGTCATTTTTGTAAATAATTTTATATATAAAAGAAAAACTGTGTTTGTACTGTGTTTAGACTAATAGAAGATTTTTACATTGGTAATTCACTGAACCTGTTTTGCCTTGGATAGATATTGGCCTAAAATAGGCATTCATTGAAAGAATACACATTTCAAGCAGATGTTCAAATACTGTTTTATGCTAACAGGACTAAGGCTATCTGAGGGTAACATTTTTGTGAACAAATCCATTAGAATTGCATGATACTTTTAAACTTTGTAACTTATGAGTAGTTAATTGTGTGTTTAAATCACTTCTCTTTGACATAATTATCAGGTCATATTATTTAGTTGTTAATTTAAGTACAGAAACTGTCAGTTGCTCAGTTGTGTTCGACTTTGCAATCCCATGGACTGTAGCCTGCCAGGAAGCTCTGTCCATGGAATTCTCCAGGCAAGAATACTGGAGTGGTTTTCCATTTCCTTCACCAGGGGATCTTCCTAACCCAGGGATTGAATCCTGGTATCTCACATTGCAGTCAGATTCTTTACATCTGAGACACCTGGGAAGTCCCAACCTTAGTAAATGGGAAAATAATTATTTCAAAAGCCAAAGAAATATTTACATTCTGGAATCACTAGGCTTTTAACTGAGGAATATAACCATATTTTCATATACCTTATTGTTGTTGTTGATTCAACAATATTGAATATTGAATATGTTGAAACAACAATATTGCTTATTGTTGTTCATGATTATTAATATTTGACAGATTTCCTCATGCATTTCCCCTAGGTGGTACTATTAGATTGCTGTGATAGTTTGGTTTTGTATTCTGTTTTGTCCAGCTAACATTTAATACAAGCATTTTAATCATGTTACTTTTAAAAATATTGCTATAATACCTGAATAATCGATGTAATAGTTGTATAATTTCTCATAATTGATGGTTCAGTCAAATCATTAAAAGTTACAATCAATAAAAAGAAAGATTCATAGTGTAAAAAGGTGAATGACATAAAGATCTTAGTCGTGCAGTAAAGATATCATATAGTTTTAAAGCAAATAGTTACTGGATATTTAGGTGTGTGGATACTGGAACCACTCACCTTCAGTTGTCCATATTCTATTACTAGACAAGAGCTCACCCAGAAGTGGATTTAAGAAATCTGTGGTTGGTATGTGCATATCTGCAGATGCGTGCAAAAATATTGAGAGGTGCAGCTATTATAAAGGGAGAGAGGGGAATAATTAAGTGAATTTAAATGTCGTGTGATCATTTGTGTTTTATATACACTAATAAGATTTCTACCCCAACAACTGTCCTCTTATGACCACAGTATGGGACACTCTGCAAGAATCTATGTAGAAAGGCTATCATAACTCCTCTAAAATCATAACACATAAACCTGAACACTTCAGGCATCTCACCCTGTCAGAGTGTCAAACTTAAGGACAAAGCAATTAGATGTTATGAAATAATGTGAATAACTGTTTACAGTAACTTGCTGAAAAAATTACCCCCCCTCCCCAAATCTATTCATATAATACTACAAAGCTGCTTTTTTTTGGTGGGGGGTGCTCTGCTGGGTCTTCACTGTGGCATACAGGCTTCTCTAGCTGTGGTGCACAGGCTTAGTTGCTTTGTGGCATGTGGCATCTGAGTTCCCTGACAGGATTAAACTGGTATCCCCTGCATTGGAAGGTGGATTCTTTACCCTGGGCCACCAGGGAAGTTCCCTAATGCTTCTTAAAATGAGTTTTTATATGTGTCTCCCTCAAGATCTTTCTTGTCTTTCAGCAGCCACGGAATCTTTTTATTTACTTTCACATTCCTAAATTTCCTCTGATAATTAGCTTTTCTTCCTTCTCTCTTCACTTCTTTTTTTTTTAATAGAATCACTTAACATAAAATATACCTTTCAGCAATTTTCTAAGTACACAATACAGTATTGATAACTATAGATAACTCAGTTTCACTTCATCTAATTGTTAGATTCTTCATAGTAAATGTCCAGACCCTAAGAGAATGATATGGGAGAGAAGAAAGAAATTTTGAATTCATGCAAATAAGATTCTATTCTGCTGCCCTACATTCCAGGAACTGATGAAAGGAACTATCACCTTACATACAAGTCGTCAAAGAGACCCATCCTTCTTTTCCTAAGAATGCTCATAATTATATGTATTTTTAAATAAATTGAGAAACTAGAGAAATATTGGCAGCAAAAGTAAAGATGATTTTTCTAGATAGTAAAATATGGTTTCTTTGGTCTACAGCAGTTAATTTTAAGTTTCAGAGAAAAGAGTTGTTCCAAAGGCAATTTGCCCACAGAATGCTGCGTGAAAATAAGTCCAGTCTCACCACTGCTGACCTGGTCTTCGTACGCTAAATACAATCACTTCTTTGTATCTGAAGGGATTAGTTCCAGCACCCACCCCCCTCCACAGATACCAGAGTCCATGCATGATTAAGTCTCTTAATATGAAATATTGTGGAATTTACATATAGCCTACCCCCATCCTGTTTAACTTGAATCACCTCTAGATACAATGTAAATGCTATCTAGATAGTTGCCAGCATTATTGGTGTGGCAAATTTAAATTTTGGTTTTTGGAGTTTTATGGAATTTTTCAAATACTTTCAATCTGCATTGGTTGAAACGGGGGATGCAAAATTCATGTATAAGGAGGGTCAACTGTAATCTATTTGTAGGTCCATATCTGCAGAAACCAATTTAAACACGGAATTGTTTTTAATGGCTTCCCTCTTGACTCAGTGGTAAAGAATCCACCTGCCAGTGGAGGAGATGCAGGGACCCAGGTTGGATCCCTGAGTGGGGAAGATCCTCTGGAGAAAATGGAAACCTGCTCCAATATTCTTGCCTGGAAAATCATATGGACCGAGGAGCCTGTTGGGCTATATAGTCCATGGAGTCGTGATAAAGTTGGACACAACTGAGTGCCTAAACACACATGTTGTAATTAATACATAGGGCAATGTAAGTGAGCCCTCAGAGAAGTTTTTTTTCTTCTGTATGTGTGCTTTGTTTAAAGTGACTGGAAAATAAATGGTGCACACAAATATTTTCCATCTTGAAAGTTTAGATTTTAGGAATTTTGTGTTAAAACTAATTACTTAGAAAATGTGAACGTATAATAGAAGCTACTGGGAATGTCTTCCCCAAAACTGGTTAGTTCCTGAATTTTTTACATCTATTACTAAACCAGAGTAAATTTAATTTACCAATTATATTTATAATTATTTCAGAATTGCCCACAGTTAACTTCAAGAGAATTTAGAGTGAGAATGTTTTACTCGCTATTGAACATGAAATCACTGCAGATGGTGACTGCAGCCATGAAATGAAAAGACGCTTACTCCTTGGAAGGAAGGTTATGACCAACCTAGATAGCATGTTGAAAAGCAGAGACATTACTTTGCCAACTAAGGTCAGTCTAGTCAAGGCTATGGTTTTTCCTGTGGTCATGTATGGATGTGAGAGTTGGACTGTGAAGAAATCTGAGTGCCGAAGTACTGATGCTTTTGAACTGTGGTGTTGGAGAAGACTCCTGAGAGTCCCTTGGACTGCAAGGAGATCCAACCAGTCCATTTTGAAGGAGATCAGCCCTGGGATTTCTTTGGAAGGAATGATGCTAAAGCTGAAACTCCAGTACTTTGGCCACCTCATGCGAAGAGTTGACTCATTGGAAAAGACTCTGATGCTGGGAGGGATTGGGGGCAGGAGGAGAAGGGGACGACAGAAGATGAGATGGCTGGATGGCATCACTGACTCGATGGACATGAGTCTGAGTGAACTCCGGGAGTTGGTGATGGACAGGGAGGCCCGGCGTGCTGCCATTCATGGGGTCGCAAAGAGTCGGACACGACTGAGAGACTGATCTGAACTGATCTGATCTGAACATGAAATGGTTAAATATATATTCTGAAAGTCAAATAATGTCACTGAAATACCTCAACAATAAGAAGTTGTTATTTTTGGTTTGTATAGCTCTATACAGATAATTAAGGTGAATTTGTGCTTTGTCTTTCCTAGATATGATAATTAATTTACAGAAATAATTCTTCCCCAAAAAAGTTTCATGAGAGTGCAGAACTTTGGCATTGAGAGACATCATAAAATAATTGTAAAACTGCTTCATGTTAATAGTATTTACCCTACATGAAAGTTTTGGCTTCATTTACAGTGTGCAGCCATTTTAAACAGCATAACTTTGCTGTGCTATTAAAGTAATCATCCAATTTAAGAACATATTACTGTAAAGACATCATCTAGCATAGTACAGGATCTAGAGGGCAGGATTTGTTTTACTATGGGTTTTTAAAGGCTGTATAAAATAACATGGATTATCTGGTAAATAGCCCTGTATAGTATTAAAGCTTATTACAAGCCCAGGAGGCTAAGTAGGCACATAAGCACATTAAAGAATCTTTCTTTTAAATAAAAACTCATTCTAAAACTATGTTTACAGAAACCATACACTTACGTGGAAAATGGTCTACATGATAGGAATTTTTAAAAACTGTATTGTCTGACACATGTCACATGCTCAGTATTGTATCTGCATATTTCACTATAATTGACAAATGAGGATATTCTCCAAAGGAAAGTGAATAGGAGCAGAAACACCAGCCCAAAATATACTTCTTAAGGATTATCTCGAGCTGCTTATTTTTGAAGAAACAGAAGATGCAGGGGAAGCTCTGAAAAAGTCAGAAGTTACCCTTTTGTACGATAAATTTACTTTTACAAGGAAAATCTCCATTTATAAGTTGTCTCCCTCTCTGTACCATGGAAAGGAGGAATACTAGATCTCTAGAAACTCTCATCAATGGAGAGGGCAGCTGATTTAAATCTGCTTCACAACCCTATCCTTGTTTACTGTATTTTTCCTATAATCTCCCACAACTGACTCCCCCCTCCCCCGCACCCCCCGGCTCCACTATGTCTTCTGATCTGTCTTTAGGAGAAAATGGTATTTAAGGTGAAGGCTAGGGCCATTTGTTAATACCATGACTCGCTGAAGACTCAGATGAAGGTTAGCATTTTTTAGCAATGAAATATATTTAATGAAGGTATGTGCATTGTTTTTTAGACATAATGCTGTCGCACATTAATACACTACAGTATCGTGTAAATGTAACTTTTGTTTGCACTGGGAAACCAAACAAATATGTGTGACTATTTTGTTATTCACTTTATGGCCGTGGTCTGGAACTCTAGCCACGTGATCACTGAGGTATGCCTGTGCTCAGTTTCCTAGGTATCTGCCATGTGCACAGGAGGTATGCATGTTGTAAAACTTCTGTTTTTCTCTTGTTAATCTGTCTTCTATTCTCAGCCAACAACCTAGAAGTGTAGAGGGAAATTTATTTTTTCTCCCCTACAGAAAATAGTCATTTTATGATTCGATATGAAATGGCAACTTGCTTCAGTATTCTTGCCTGAAAAAATTCTATGAACAGAGCAACCTGGTGCACTACAGTCCTAGGGTTGCAGAGTCAGACACGACTTAGCAACTAAATGACAGCAACGATATTATCATAAAATGATTTGCAAAAACTTTAAAGATAAAACCTATTTGCAGAGAAAAAATTAAAACAGGTATACCTGGATTAAAAGCTTATTTTATTTTATATAGATTATGAATGTTATTTTAGACATAATATAGCTACAGATATAGGAACTATAATCTTGCATAAGTCTCATTATTTTATACACATCTCAACCTCTCAGGGTACACCTTAGTATTTTGATTTGAAATTGTGAAAACTGTCATATACTTTTATGAGGATATTTTTTAAAGTAAGCTGTTTATTTCAAACACATCTACCTTATTGCTTTCAGCTCACTATTACTCTATTAAATGCACATTTTGATCACATGAACACAGCAGCTGCTTTCCATACAGTAAGTGTCAATGTTATACAGCACACGGAAAAACTGCAGTGATCAGCATTAAAACTTTCAGTGTTTTCCAATATTTTGGCTTGTAATCATCTGCAAGTTTGAGGATCTCTATATTCAAGAAATTAATTGTTTTGCCTTTTGTTCAAGTATTTATAAGTGATAGACTAGATGAATGGATGGATTTTTAAAAAATTCTTTTATTCTGCAAAATCATTTAATTGGCACGTCTTGAAAATGAATATAAATCACTATGTGGTATTACAAACTGACAGAATCTCTAATGTTTAACTTGTGAGGTTCAACATACTTTTAGTAGTTGTTTGTATCCCTCATACATATATGTTTATTCTTCTTGTTTTAATTTTACTTCCCCTTCTCAAAATTCTCAACACTTTTATATAAATTAAATTTAAGCTTAATGGCCTAAGCTCTGTACCAGGAAAAGGCCATTATAATCTTGGCTCAAGCAGCTTGTAGTAAAAGAAACAAACTAATAAAATGATGTTCATAAATTCTTAAAGATGGAACAAGAAATTACTTAGAATTTACATTCATTACCTTATATAAGTAAATGAAGTGTATAGAATATATGCATGTAATACTTTATGCTCATTATTTAAATGAAGAGGAAATTATAGTCACTACATTTTAAAATAATATGTATGAGTTTGAAATCATGGTAAATCTAGAAAACAGGAGAGGGAATTACAGATCTGATGGAATTACAGAATATTGAAAATCAGGCAAAAATCAGACAATCTCCGAATAAAGTCCTGTACAGAAATAGGAGAAAATATAAGATGATGAATGTTAAATAAAATTGCCTCAGAAACAATGCAAATTAAACAAGATACTGATATTGGTGTTGGAGAAAAAAAATTTTCCTTTACCCTTTGTTTTTTTGGCTGGTCTGATGACATTAATATGAAATAGATTGACAGGAGAAATTCACATTTAATTTTGTATGTACAGGAACCCACATACATGATGGATTTTAAGACAGAAAGGTACAATGAAGTATATATATGTGTGTATGTGTGTGTGTGTGTGTGAATATGTATATATGCCACCTGAATGAAAAGGATCCTGGAGCTTCAAAGAGGAGAAGGGCAATTCGCAGGACAGTAAGAATAAGAGCAGATGTTTGGTAACTGATGTTTTTCCTGACAAACAGATGGGCCACTCAGGTCAAATTTATCTCTAGAAGTAATTCTCATTCTGGGAAAGACTTCCAATTTAAAGTTTTCTAAATAATTAAGGGAGGGACAGAAGTTTCTTTGGAGCCCACGGGTCTCAATTGCTTTAGTTCAGAATAATCACATGCCAAAGTGGCACATTTTGGGAAGGTTAGTTATCCTGGTCTATTGAGTCACAGTCACCATGGGGTCGCACAGAGTTGGACACGACTGAAGTGACTTAGCAGCAGCAGCAGCAGCAGCAATACCATGTTATTCACCAAACTCTTGCTAAAAATGTACATAGTACAGATTCTACAAATATGAATAGGAAGTAATTCTACTCTTAAGGGAGCTCTTATCTCTTCATAAAGGACATGTAAGTAAATGAATTACAATACATTTTGAAGAATATTAGAAATGTATACTTTATAAAGGGATAACAGATAAAGAAGGGATGGAGGATATATAAGAGTTTTTCAGAAAGATAGGAAAATAATTTTACAATAAGGAATAAGAGTATTTAAAAAAATTCTAGTTAGAGAAATGTAAAAAGTGGTGGTTTTAGGGCACTAATGCAAAGCTTAAATTATATGATAAGAATAAAGTGAAACAGTACACATTTCTCTTTATACAGATAAATTTTTAAACATCAAATATATGGAATTTTCCCTAGGGACATTTATAATTTTTTTAAGAATTAAAATGCTCATTACCATAGAAATACCACATGGTGGTTAACCACTAGAATTATGGAATCAAACAGTGTTGATTTTGGATCTAGGGCTGCCTGTTAGAAATAAACTGACTTTTGGAAATTTCTTAGCTTTTAAAAAATTCACTTTCATCTTCTATAAAATGGGAACAACAGTATTTACCCATTAATTGGCTTCAGTTCATTTCAGTTCAGTCGCTCAGTCATGTTCGACTCTTTGCAACCCCATGAATCGCAGCACTCCAGGCCTCCCTGTCCATCACCAACACCCGGAGTTCACCCAAACCCATGTCCATCGAGTCAGTGATGCCATCCAACCATCTCACCCTCTGTCATCCCCTTCTCCTCCTGCCCCCAATCCCTCCCAGCATCAGAGTCTTTTCCAATGAGTCAGCTCTTCGCATGAGGTGGCCAAAGTACTGGAGTTTCAGCTTTAGCATCATTCCTTCCAAAGAAATCCCGGGCTGATCTCCTTCAGAAAGGACTTGTTGGATCTCCCTGCAGTCCAAGGGACTCTCAAGAGTCTTCTCCAACACCACAGTTCAAAAGCATCAGTACTTCGGCACTCAGATTTCTTCACAGTCCAACTCTCACATCCATGTATGACCACTGGAAAAACCACAGCCTTGACTAGACAGACCTTTGTTGGCAAAGTAATCTCTATGTTTTAATATGCTGTCTAGGTTGGTCATAACTTTTCTTCCAAGAGGTAAACATCTTTTAATATCATGGCTGCAATCATCATCTGCAGTGATTTTGGAGCCCCAAAAAATAAAGTCTGACACTGTTTCCACTGTTTCCCCATCTATTTGCCATGAAGTGATGAGACCAGAGGCCATGATCTTAGTTTTCTGAATGTTTAGCTTTAAGCCAACTTTTTCACTCTCCTCTTTTACTTTCTTTCATCAAGAGTCTTTTTAGTTCCTCCTCATTTTCTGCCATTTGGGTGGTATCATCTGCATATCTGAGGTTATTGATATTTCTTCCAACAATCTTAATTCCAGCTTGTGCTTCTTCCAGCCCAGCATTTCTCATGATGTCCTCAGCATATAAGTTAAATAAGCAGGACAATAAATAATATATTGTCATATTAAATATGACAATATACATCCTTGATGTACTCCTTTTCCTATGTGGAACCAGTGTTGTTCCATGTCCAGTTATAACTGTTGCTTCCTGACCTGCATACAAGTTTCTCAAGAGGCAGGTCAGGTGGTCTGGTATTCCCAAATCTTTCACAGTTTTCCACAGTTTATTGTGATCCACACAGTCAAAGGCTTTGGCATAGTCAATAAAGCAGAAATAAATGTTTTTCTGGAACTCTTTTGCTTTCTCGATGATTCAGCAGATGTTAGCAATTTGATCTCTGCTTCCTCTGCCTTTTCTAAAACCAGCTTGAACATCTGGAAGTTCACGGTTCACATATTGCTGAAGCCTGGCTTGGAGAATTTTGATCATTACTTTACTAGTGTGTGAGATGAGTGCAATTGTGCAGTAGTTTGAGCATTCTTTGGCATTGTCTTTCTTTGGGATTGGAATGAAAACTGACCTTTTCCAGTCCTGTGGCCACTACTGAGTTTTCCAAATTTGCTGACATATTGAGTGCAGCACTTTCAGAGCATCATCTTTCAGGATTTAGAATAGCTCAGCTGGAATTCCATCACCTCCACTAGCTTTGTTCATAGTGATGCTTTCTAAGGCCTACTTGACTTCACATTCCAGGATGTCTGACTCTAGGTGAGTGATCACACCATCATGATTATCTTGGTCATTAAGCTCTTTTTTTGTACACTTCTGTTTATTCTTACCACCTCTTCTTAATATCTTCTGCTTCTGTTAGGTCCATACCATTTCTGTCCTTTACCGAGCCCATCTTTGCATGAAATGTTCCCTTGGTATCTCTAATTTTCGTGGAGAGATCTCTAGTCTTTCCCATTCTGTTGTTTTCCTCTATTTCTTTGCGCTGATTGCTGAGGAAGGCTTTCTTATCTCTCCTTGATATTCTTTGGAACTCTGCATTCAGATGCTTATATCTTTCCTTTTCTCCTTTCCTTTTCACTTCTCTTCTTTTCACAGCTATTTGTAAGCCCTCTCCAGACAGTCATTTTGCTTTTTTAAATTTCTTTTCCATGGAGATGGTCTTGATCCCTGTCTCCTGTACAATGTCACGAACCTCCATCCATAGTTCATCAGGGACTCTGTCTATCATATCTAGTCCCTTAAATCTATTTCTCACTTCCACTGTATAATCATAGGGATTTGATTTAGGTCATACCTGAATGGTCTAGTCATTTTCCCTACTTTCTTCAATTTGTCTGAATTTGGCAATAAGGAGTTCATGATCTGAGCCACAGTTAGCTCCCGGTCTTGTTTTTGCTGACTGTATAAAGCTTCTCCATCTTTGCTGCAAAGAATATATTCAATCTGATGTCCGTGTTGACCATCTAGTGATGTCCATGTGTAGAGTCTTCTCTTGTGTTGTTGGAAGAAGGTGTTTGCCATGACCAGTGTGTTCTCTTGGCAAAACTCTATTAGCCTTTGCCCTGCTTCATTCCGTATTCCAAGGCCAAATTCGCATGTTACTCCAGGTGTTTCTTGACTTCCTACTTGTGCATTCCCGTCCCCTATAATGAAAAGGACATCTTTTTTGTGTATCAGTTCTAAAAGGTCTTGTAGGTGTTCATAGAACCGTTCAGCTTCAGCTTCTTCAGCGTTGCTGGTTGGGGCATAGGCTTGGATTACCATGATATTGAATGGTTTGCCTTGGAAATGAACAGAGATCATTCTGTCATTTTTGAGATTGCAATCAAGTACTGCATTTTGGACTCTTTTGTTGACTATGATGGCTACTCCATTTCTTCTAAGGGATTCCTGCCCATAGTAGCTTAATTGGCTTGCTGCTGCTGCTGGTGGTAAGCTACTTCAGTCGTGTCCGACTCTGTGAAACCCCATAGACGGCAGCCCATCAGGCTCCCCTGTCCCTGGGATTCTCCAGGCAAGAATGCAGGAGTGGGTTGCCATTTCCTTCTCCAATGCATGAAAGTGAAAAGTGAAAGTGAATCACTCAGTCGTGTCCAACTCGTCGTGACCCCATGGACTGCAGCCTACCAGGCTGCTCCATCCATTGGCTTTTCCAGGCAAGAGTACTGGACTGGGTTGCCATTCCCTTCTCCTTAATTGGCTTACTTAACCATAAAATAATTTAATTGGCTTACCCATAAATAAAATCTTCAAGAACTGAACCACAACTGTTCAAAAAACATGCAAGAACTGATACATGTTAAGATATAAAATTAATTAGCTATTTATTATTATTATCAAGAAAATGTTGAAAACATAATTCTGTATCTGCAAGCATCAGTATTATCTTCTCTCTTCTTCAGTAAAAATTAAATATCCTGAGATTATAATCATGCATGACAAGATATTTATTACATACTGGAGTAAAATGAGTTTAAATATAATGACACTGACATCAATTTGAGTAAACTTTGCCTGCCTAGTGGGATAATTTTCCACTGCCCACCATTTTTCAATGAGAAATTTTGGAAATGTTTATGTTTAAATATTTATATTCACAGGAAATTGCAAAACCAGTACAGAGATTCTCTATGTACTTTACACCCTTTTGCCCTTTTAGTAGCATCTTCTATAGCCATAGTATGATATTAAAACCAGAATATGACAAAAGCAAAATAGTTGTCTGAGGAGGCCTTATAAATACCTGAGGAAAGAAGAGAAGCAAAAGGCAAAGGAGAAAAGGAAAGACATACCCATCTGAATGCAGAGTTCCAAAAATAGCAAGGAGAGACGAGAAAGCCTTCCTCAGTGATCAGTGCAAAGAAATAGAGGGAAACAATAGAATGGGAAAGACTAGAGATCTCTTCAAGAAAATTAGAGATACCAACAGAACATTTCATGCAAAGATAGGCACAATAAAGGACAGAAATGGGATGGACCTAGCAGAAGCAGAAGATATTAAGAGGTGGCAAGAATACACAGAAGAACTGTACAAAAAAATCTTCATGACACAAATAACCATGCTGCTGTGATCACCCACCGGAGAACTAGACATCCTGCAATGCAAAGGCAATTATGCCTTAGAAAGCATGACTATGAACAAAGTTAGTGGAGGTGATGGAATTCCAGTTGAGCTAGTTCCAATCCTGAAAGATGATGCTGTGAAAGTGCTGCTCTCAATATGCCAGCAAATTTGGAAAGCTCAGCAGTGACCACAGGACTGGAAAAGGTCACTTTTCATTCCAATCACAAAGAAAGGCAATGCCAAAAAATACTCAAACTACTGCACAATTGCACTCATCTCACACATGAGCAAAGTAATGCTCAAAATTCTCCAAGCCAGGTGTCAAAAGTATGTGAACTGTGAACTTCCAGATGTACAAGCTGGTTTTAGAAAAGGCAGAGGAACCAGAGATCAAGTTGCCAACATCTGTTGGATCATCAAAAAAGCAAGAGAGTTCCAAAAAACCATCAACTTCTGCTTTATTAAATATGCCAAAGCCTTTGACTCTGTGGATCACAACAGACTGTGGAAAATACTTCAAGTGATGGGAATACCAGACCACCTGACCTGCCTCCTGAGAAATCTATATACAGGTTAAAAAGCAACAGTTAGACCTGGACATCGAACAACAGACTGGTTCCAAATTGGAAAAGGAGTACATCAAGGCTGTATATTGTCACCCTGCTCATTTAACTTATATAGGAGTACATCACGAGAAATGTTGGACTGGATGAAGCACAAACTGGAATCGAGATTGCTGGGAGAAATATCAATAACTTCAGATATGCAGATGACACCACCCTTATGGCAGAAAGCAAAGAGGAACTAAAGAGCCTCTTGATGAAAATGAAAGAGGATTGTGAAAAAGTTGGCTTAAAACTCAACATTCAGAAAACTAAGATTGTAGCATCTGGTCCCATCATTTCATGGCAGATAGATGGGGAAATAATGGAAACAGTGGCAGACTTTATCTTTTTGGGCTCCAAAATCAATGCCGATGATGACTGCAGCCATGAAATTAAAAGACGCTTGCTCTTTGGAAGGAAAGCTATGACCAATATGGACAGCATATTAGAAAGCAGAGACATTACTTTGCCAACAATAGTCCGTCTGGTCAAAGCTATGGTTTTTCCAGTAGTCATGGATGTGATATTCAGACTATAAAGAAAATCAGAGCCGAAGAGTTGATGATTTTGAACTGTGGTGTTGGAGAAGACTCTTGAGAGTCCCTTGGACAGCAAGGAGATCAAAACAGTCCATTCTAAAGGAAGTCAGTGCTGAATATTCATTGGAAGGACTGATGCTGTAGCTGAAACTCCAATACTTTGGTCACCTGATGCGAAGTACTGACTCATCGAAAAAGACCCTGATCCTGGGAAGGATTGAAGGCAGGAGGAGAAGGGGATGACAGAGCATGAGATGGTTGGATGGCATCACCGACTCGATGGGCATGATTTTGAGCATGGTACTGGAGTTGGTGATGGACAGGGAAGCTGGCGTGCTGCATTCCATGGGGTCACAAGTAGTCGCACACAACTGATCGGCTGAAATGAACTGAACTGATGACAAAGATAGACGGAATAATTCTGTGTCGTTTTGCCACACGTGGGTAAATGCGTGTAACCACCACTTCAATCAATATGTAGTATCATTTAGTCACTGTAAGATCTCCCTGCTGCCCCTTGTTGTCATGTTAACCCTTTCCCTCACCCACTATCCCTAATTCCTGGCAAGCAATCCCATTATTGTTATTTTCCTTCTCTATCATTTATTTCAAGAATGTTATGTAAATTAAATAATATTTTATGTTACCTTTTTCATTCAGTATGTCTCTGAGATTTACTAAAGTTGTTGATTTTAATTGGTAATACATAGCCTTCTTTACTGAGTAGTATTCCACTGTACGGTTTTACAACATTTTGCTTAACTAAGACATTTTGATTGTTTCCACTTTGGTGCCTATCACAAATGAAACTGTAGTTAACAATCATTTACGTGTTTCATTGGGCATATGTTCTGTACATGTCTAGAAGTACAATTACAAGATTATATAAAATGTATATTTGTAGAGTTTTAAGAATTTTCCAAGTTACTTTTAGAGTGCTTATACAATTTTAAGCACATAAATTCGCACTAGCAATATATGGCAGTTTTTTTCATATTCTAACCAACATTTAATATTGTCACCATTGTTTTATTTTAAATATTCTACTGTATGTTTTTTTGATACCTCATTATGGTCTTAATCTGTTTTCTATCAAAAGAAAATATTCATTTTCATAGAAACCTACTTCCAGATATGTAATAAATTCTTTGTCTCTTTAAAGTATAGAATTGACATTTGGGAAAAATGAGTGAATTTGCTATAAGTTATCAGGGAACTGAAGAAATCCAAGAAAAAACAAAGACCTATTGATATCTCAAGCTTGTTGAGACTCAAACCAGACTTTGGGATTAGAGTGACATAATATTCCACATTCCCACGAGAAAATACATAATTTTATCAATTATCTTCAAGAAAAGCATTCACCAAAGGGAAAACAGTGATGAACTTATCTCATTATGTGTGGAATCTAGAAAATGTCAAACATAGAAGCAAATGTAGTAGGTGGTGATTACCACGAGTGAGGAGGTGGAGGAAATGGGGAGATGCTGGTCAAAGAGTGCAAATTTGCAATTATTTTAGATCAATAAGTCTATAAAAAGATATAATGTTCAGCATGATTATTTTAGTTAATAATACTACTACTATTGAGGATATTGGAAATTTGCTAAGAGTATAGATTTCAAGTGCTCCCACCACACACAAAAAGCTGTGACTATATGAAAAGATGGGTGTGTTAATTAGCTTGGCTTTAGTAATCATTTCACTATATATGTATATCAACCCATCATGTTGTACACCTTAAAAAGTTGTTGTTCAAAAATACAGTTGTATTTCTTGTATATGACTGTCTTAAGTAGTATATGCCTAGTAACAGTTAAGAATTCTAAGGATCAATTTCATATTCCCTAATTTAAAAAAAGTCTATGTGCAAAACATATTAAAAGAACAGTTACTTAAGAGATTTCCCTGGTGGTTCAGTGGTTAAGACTCTACCTTCCAATGCAGGAGGTGTGAGCTAAGATCCCACATGCCTGGAGGTCAAGAAATCAAAACATCACACAGAAGTAATATTGTAACAAATTCTTGAAAAATTGTCCACATTAACAAAATTTTTAAAGAACAATTGTTTTTATTATAGAATGTGTTAATATAACCTAAACTCATAATTTAGGTTCTCTAGCATTACTAACATTGAGAAATTACATGGCACTGGAAAATAGTTTCCTTGGTAATTTAACGAAAGTAAATCCTATCTGTAACTGAAATAGTACAAAAAAACCCACATAACATTTCCTTTCCATTTTTTTTTAAAGGAAATTTTTTGGAACATATGTTAGCATTTAATTTAGGGTCTTATTAAAAATGCCCTGGCATTTCTGCTTGTCTGAATAGAATTTCACTACCTCACACATCTTGAGCATTATAAAATACCACATTAACCTTTCTAACAGAGCTTGATATGACACAGAAGATATATTTTTCCAGGAGAATGTATTATTCATTAAGTAAATAGTAGAAGCAGTATAAAAGAATTGTCTTAGTACTAAAATTTAATCATAGCAATTAAAGTCAAAGGTGTTAATATATAGCTAGACATATTAGAGTAATCAAATATTGTTGGACTTTTCCTTCAGAAATGAAATAGACTCCTACTTCAAGTACTCATCTGAACTATTATTATGTCTCATCATTTTTGTACTAACTCATGATACTAAATTTATTCCAATACTTGTGCATAAGATATTGTGAATTTTATATTACTCTTCTATTGTGTCTATAGTTGATAAATCATTTCTAACTCACTTTATTTCAGTATTGCTTTAAAGACCTAGTATAATACTATACCAGAGGAAATATTTTAAGCATAAATAGAAGTGATTTTATATATGATATTAATAATTTTCAGAAAATAATTACTGCATGCAGTGTTTTAAGATGTTATAGTATAAATTTGAATGCCAGATGCTGTTTGTAATTACACTAAAGAGTTTTGCTTGTAATAAAATACAATGACAAGAATAATCAGTTTATGAACATGTACAATGTGTCATACCTCATGCTGGATAGTTTATATTCAGAATATCTTTTCATATTTATATTATTAGCATTTGCCAATTAAACTCAGAGAACAAGTTACCCAAGAACATACACCTAGTCAGTAACAAACACAGTCTGTGAATTGAGAATATATTAAAAATAACCTTGGATACTCATCAAATACTATGACAGGAAATAACCAAGATATACCAGTGAGAATTCCCATACCTAGAAGTATGCTGCTTTGAGTAAAGCTTTTGAATAAAGCCCTCAAATAAAATAGTCATTTTATAAAAGAGATGAATTTAGGAATGTATTTAAATACACTGCTCTTATGGACATGAAACACATGATACATGAAACCACCAGAAATAGAAATAATTAATTCAACAATTTTCTCAATACCAATATGAATAGGCATCTATCAATATGATGCCAATATCAATAAAGTGTTATGTAGGGATACAGAAAGTTTAAAGCTGATTTCCCACTTGAAGCTATGCCATAGTTGGATATTTTTAATTGCAATAAATGGGAAAACCCAAATCACTAAGTGATCGAGATCAGTCAATCTGTATCACTGCTTCTATGGACAATCGGACTAGTTCCTAGTAATAGGAAGTATGCATTCTGCTCCCAGTTTTGCATCTGTTATTTGAGAGTGGGCAATGAAAAAGTTCAAGGACTGCTGGCTCACTGTCCAAACACAGTTCTAGGATGGGCTCTGTTGTTCCCAGATTTCCAATTAGGCTTCCTACTTGAACAGGAGTGAATGCTATCCAATCATTATGTTGTACATCTTAAACTAATGCAATACTGTTTATCAACTATATCTCAACCCAACTAGGAAAAAAGTGCAATGGCTTTGTCCCTGGAGATTTCTTCCATCTGACAAACTACTTTCTATAGATGGGTGTTGATCTGATCCTTCAGTGCATAAGTCTGAGCCATGTAGATAACTGTCATAACTTTCTTATTTTTTTTGTCACATGGAAAGAAGAGTTTCTTTTTTTTTTTTAAACAAATAAATTGTTTAATTTGAGTTTCTTTCTATATAGATACGTGAAGAACAAACCAGCATAATTTCCAGAAAGTAATTGAGTAAATTAAGTGGCTGTTGCTTTCTTTGTACTTCTTTATTCTTAGAAAGAAGCTTAAAGATCTTCATTAGTTTGTTTAAGAAAAATAGAAAATAATCACACTGCATTCATCTCCTTTGTCCCTTTGATAAGATGTTACTTTATGGAATGAGAAGATTTCAGCCTAGGACACAGCACTTGATCTCTTGTACAATACATATTAGTAAATGTCAATTATGAAACCATCTTTAAAAAACAGTACATTTGAAATGGATCCATGATTTCAAATCACTCAGTTGGCTCAATTCATCCCTCAGCTTCTTGTTTTCAAAATTATTTTTAAAGTATTTTAATTTCCTCAATGTTCTTCTCTGTAAGCCAATTTTTAAAGCTCAAGTAATCAAAAAATCATGTTGCTGTGCAAAGTATTGAATGCAAAACTGCAAGAAGACAGATTTATTTGTCTGTCGGAAATGATATACTTAATTGAATGTTGAATATAGAATTTAGAAATAATTTCGTCATTGACACATTTTTTCCTCAACTTTATGTATTTATATACCACTTATTACTATAGTGTCTAGACATTGTGACAAATGTGTCATGCCAATATAAAACACTATATTCTTTGGCCAAACTTATAGGAATACCATATGGCATACTGAGTTGTTGAAAAGCAAACACAAAAATAAATCACCCTGCATGATCAGGCATTAGAAATTATTATTGGATTTTGATGGTGTAACTTTCTCTTCACCTGTTTGTCTTAAATACTAATGTCGTTAAGATATTTTCATGGAAATTACTAGTATTGGGCCTGGCATATAAACAGTAACTTATTCTATTATGGTAACTATCAAAATGGTTACCTTTACTTGTCCAAATTCCTAAAAATCTTGACATAAAATTCAGTTAAACTTCAGGAATTATTTAAGCTGCTCATTTTAAGAAGTTTATAGTTTCAGAAGCTTAAACTGTTTTCTAGCAAATTGACTACAAACGGTAGTTTTCATTAACCTGGTTACTTTTAAGTGCATTTAAAAAAATTATTCGTTCTTTATTCTATACTCCTGAAATCATGATTTAAATGCAATTACAGCCTGATCATTAAAAGGAATATTTTTATTATCTGCAAAAATAAACTTTATGACTTATGCACATAATACTAAGTAAATTTTAGTTTCAAAGTTGAAGGTAAAAAAAAATAATGATATTTGAAGACTGACTGGAGAAAGAAAGTGCTCAGTTTTCAGATTTAGTGCTGATTCATATTTTTTTTTCTAAGGAAATAAACTAAAATAAGGAAAGTAATGGGAATGTGCATGCATATTGTTACTGGCAGAATCTAGAACATTGAAGAAATTTGTGAGAAATAGAGAAGCAAAAGATCTTAAAATTTCTTTGTATGCTTTTAGCCTCAGCACAGGGACAGAAAGTGGTATGAATAAACTCTTTTACTCCTATTTATGTCATTGTAGTTCACTGCATTCTTGTGAGATATAAATAGCCTGTGAGTTGGGAAATATACCAGATTCTGAGTGAAAAAGCTTGACTGACTGATTACGTGGACTTTTCATGTCTTGCAGCTCTGATGCTCATCTCCTCTGATTGATTCCAACACATACATTTGCCCCTTGATGTCTAGGCTACACTTCAGCTTTTTATTGATTGCTTACAAGATGAAAAACACAGCCCAGGGCAACAGAGGTGATTCAGATGTAATCTGACCTTACAAATTTCATGGTAGAGTGAGGGAGAGACAGTCTTGCCAGCTGCCCTTTCTTGGTGATATTTTGTTTGATATCTTATCCTTTCTAGTTTTGAAATTAAAATGACAAAATTTTTATATGCTTATTAGCTATTTATTCTATATTTTCATAAAATAATACTTAATATTCTGGTACTACAATATAATTTTTATTCTAATACAGTGTAACTAATATAGTGATACTGCTGCTGCTGCTGCTGCTAAGCCGCTTCAGTCGTGTCCAACTTTGTGTGACCCCATAGATGGCAGCCCACCAGGCTCCCCCGTCCCTGGGATTCTCCAGGCAAGAACACTGGAGTGGGTTGCCATTTCCTTCTCCAATGCATGAAAGTGAAAAGTGAAAGTGAAGTCACTCAATCGTGTCTGACTCTTCGCGACCCCATGGACTGCAGCCTACCAGGCTCCTCTGTCCATGGGAGTTTCCAGGCAAGAGTACTGGAGTGGGGTGCCATCTCCTCCTCCAGATAATGATACTAATAAGTAATAATACTTAGTATTCTAGAGTCTGTATTTTTAACTCAATATTCATTAATTTTCTAGAAAGACATTTTCATCATTTAAAAATCATAAGACATCTCTCTTACCTTCTAATATTTCAATCCTTTATTTCTTTTTATTTTTCTGTACAGTGATGACTAAGAACCTTATATCATATTAAACGGTTTTGGCATTAATGAATATCTTTGTCTTCAGTTACAGAAATGCATTAAACATTTATTCATTAAGCATAAGATTAGGTTTTGATATTACTTATATCAAATTGTGAAAAGTCCCATTTACTACTAGGTTAGCCCATGGCGGATTCATGTTGATGTGTGGCAGAACCAATACAATATTGTAAATTAAAATAAATAAATTTAAAAATAAATAAATAAAAAATATAAAAAATGAGATATGTCAAAAAAATTACAAAATTAAAAAAAGAAATTATTCAGTTCACTTCAGTCATTCAGTGGTGTCCAACTCTTTGTGACTCCATGGACTGCAGCACACCAGGCTTCCCTGTCCATCACTGGCTCCCAGGGTTTACCCAAACTCATTTCCATTGAGTCAGTGATGCCATCCAACCATCTCATCCTCTGTCGTCACCTTCTCCTAATGCCTTCAATCTTTCCCAGCATCAGGATCTTTTCCAAGGAGTCTGTTCTTCACATCAGGTGGCCAAAGTATTGGGGTTTCAGTTCAGCATGAGTCCTCCCAATGAATATTCAGGACTGACTTCCTTTAGGATGGACTGTTGGATGTCCTTGCTGTCCAAGGGGCTCTCAAGAGTCCTCTCCAACACTACAGTCAAAAAGCATAAATTCTTCAGTACACAGGTTGCTTTATAGCCCAACTCTCACATCCATACATGACTACTGGAAAAACAATGGCTTTGACTAGATGGACTTTTGTTGGCAAACTAATATCTCTGCTTTCTAATAAGCTATCTAGGTTGGTCATAACTTTTCTTCCAAGGAGCAAGGGTCTTTTGATTTCATGGCTGCAGTCATCATCGGCAGTGATTTTGGAGCCCAAAAAGATAAAGTTTCTCACTGTTTTCTTTGTTTCTCCATCTATTTGCCATGAAGTGATGGGACCAGATGCCATGATCTTAGTTTTCTGAATGTTGAGTTTTAAGCCAACTTTTTGACTGTCCTCTTTCACTTTTATCAAGAGGCTCTTTAGTACTTCTTCACTTTCTGCCATAATGGTGGTGTCATCTGTATATCTGTTTCACCCAGCAATCTTGATTCCAACTTATGCTTCATCCAGTCCAGCATTTCTCACAATGTACTCTGCATATAAGTTAAATGAGCAGGGTGACAATATACAGCCTTGATGTACTCCTTTCTCAGTTTGGAACCAGTCATTGTTCCGTGTCCCGTTCTAACTGTTGCTTCTTCACCTGCATGTAGATTTCTCAGGAGGCAGGTCAAGTGGTCTGGTATTCCCATCTCTTCCAGAATTTTCTACAGTCTGTTGTGATCCACACAGACAAAGGCTTTGGCATAGTCAATAATGCAGTAGTAGACGTAATTCTGGAACTCTCTTGCTTTTTCGATGATCCAACATATGTTGGCAATTTGACCTCTGGTTCCTCTGACTTTTCTAAATCCAGCTTGAACATCTGGAAGTTCACGGTTCACATACTGTTGAAGCCAGGCTTGGAGAATTTTGAGCATTACTTTGCTAGCCTGAGAAATGAATGCAATTTTGCGGTAGTTTGAGCATTCTTTGCCATTGCCTTTATTTGGGACTGGAATTAAAAGTGACCTTATCCAGTCCTGTGACCACTGCTGAGTTTTCCAAATTTGCTGGCAGATTGAGAGCAGCACTTTCACAGCATCATCTTTCAGGATTTGAAATAGCTCAACTGGATTTCCATCACTTCCACTGCCTTTGTTGTAGTGATGCTTCCTAAGCCCAGTTGCCTTCACATTCCAGGATGTCTGACTCTAGGTGAGTGATCACACCATCATGGTTCTCTGGGTCCTGAAGATCTTTCTTTGTATAGTTCTGTGTACTCTTGCCACCTTTTCTTAATATCTTTTGCTTCTGTTAGCCATACCATTTCTGTCCTTTATTGTGTCCATCTTTCCATGAAATGTTCCCTTGGTGTCTCTAATTTTCTTGAAGATATTTCGAGTCTTTCCCATGCTATTGTTTTCCTCTATTTCTTTGCATTGATCACTGTGGAAGGCTTTCTTGTCTCTCCTTGCGGTTCTTTGGAACTCTGCATTCAAATGGGTATGTCTTTCCTTTTCTCCCTTGCCTTTTGCTTCTCTTCTTTCCTCAGCTATTTGTAAGGCCTCCTCAAACAACCTTTTTTCCTTTTTGCATCTCTTTTTTTCAGGGATGGTCTTGATCACTGCCTCCTGTACAGTGTCACAAACCTCCATTCACAGTTCTTCAGACACTCTATCAAATCTAATCCTTTGAATCTATTTGTAGATTCAATTCAATTATTGTAAGAGATTTGATTTAGATCATACCTGAATAATCTAGTTTTTTTTTCCCTACTTTCTTAAATTTAGGTCTATATTTGGCAATAAGGAGTTCATGATCTGAGCCACAGTCAGCTCCCGGTCTTGTATTTGCTGACTGTATAGAGCTTCTCCATCTTTGGCAGCAAAGAGTATAATCAGCCTGATTTTAGGGTTGATGATCTGGTGATGTCCATGTGTAGAGTTGTCTCGTGTTGTTGGGAGAGGGTATTTGCTATTACCAGTGCATTCTCTTGGCAAAACTCTATTAGCCTTTGCCCTGCTTAATTCTGTACTCCAAGGCCAAATTTGCCTGTTACTCCAGGTATTTTTTGACTTCCTACTTTTGCATTTTGCATATAATGAACAGGACATCTTTTTTGGGTGTTAGTTCTAGAAGATCTTGTAGGTCTTCATAGAACCATTCAACGTCAGCTTCTTTTTTTTAAATTTTATTTTATTTTAAACTTTACATAATTCTATTAGTTTTGCCAAATATCAAAATGAATCCGTCACAGGTATACATGTGTTCCCCATCCTGAACCCTCCTCCCTCCTCCCTCCCCATACCATCCCTCTGGGTCGTCCCAGTGCTCTAGCCCCAAGCATCCAGTATCGTGCATCGAACCTGGACTGGCATCTCGTTTCATATATGATATTTTACATGTTTCAATGCCATTCTCCCAAATCTTCCCACCCTCTCCCTCTCCCACAGAGTCCATAAGACTGTTCTATACATCAGTGTCTCTTTTGCTGTCTCGTACACAAGGTTATTGTTACCATCGTTCTAAATTCCATATATATGCGTTAGTATACTGTAATGATGTTTTTCTTTCTGGCTTACTTCACTCTGTATAATAGGCTCCAGTTTCATCCACCTCATTAGAAATGATTCAAATGTATTCTTTTTAATGGCTGAGTAATACTCCATTGTGTATATGTACCACTGCTTTCTTATCCATTCATCTGCTGATGGACATCTAGGTTGCTTCCATGTCCTGGCTATTATAAACAGTGCTTCGATGAACATTGGGGTACACGTGTCTCTTTCCCTTCTGGTTTCCTCAGTGTGTATGCCCAGCAGTGGGATTGCTGGATCATAAGGCAGTTCTATTTCCAGTTTTTTAAGGAATCTCCACACTGTTCTCCATAGTGGCTGTACTAGTTTGCATTCCCACCAACAGTGTAAGAGGGTTCCCTTTTCTCGACACCCTCTCCAGCATTTATTGCTTGTAGACTTTTGGATTGCAGCCATTCTGACTGGTGTGAAATGGTACCTCATAGTGGTTTTGATTTGCATTTCTCTGATAATGAGTGATGTTGAGCATCTTTTCATGTGTTTGTTAGCCATCTGTATGTCTTCTTTGGAGAAATGTCTGTTTAGTTCTTTGGCCCATTTTTTGATTGGGTCATTTATTTTTCTGGAGTTGAGCTGTAGGAGTTGCTTGTATATTTTTGAGATGAGTTGTTTGTCAGTTGCTTCATTTGCTATTATTTTCTCCCATTCTGAAGGCTGTCTTTTCACCTTGCTAATAGTTTCCTTTGATGTGCAGAAGCTTTTAAGTTTACTTAGGTCCCATTTGTTTATTTTTGCTTTTATTTCCAATATTCTGGGAGGTGGGTCATAGAGGATCCTGCTGTGATATATGTCAGAGAGTGTTTTGCCTATGTTCTCCTCTAGGAGTTTTATAGTTTCTGGTCTTACGTTGAGATCTTTAATCCACTTTGAGTTTATTTTTGTGTATGGTGTTAGAAAGTGTTCTAGTTTCATTCTTTTACAAGTGGTTGACCAGATTTCCCAGCACCACTTGTTAAAGAGATTGTCTTTAATCCATTGTGTATTCTTGCCTCCTTTGTCAAAGATAAGGTGTCCATATGTGTGTGGATTTATCTCTGGGCTTTCTATTTTGTTCCATTGATCTATATTTCTGTCTTTGTGCCAGTACCATACTGTCTTGATAACTGTGGCTTTGTAGTAGAGCCTGAAATCAGGTAGGTTGATTCCTCCAGTTCCATTCTTCTTTCTCAAGATCGCTTTGGCTATTCGAGGTTTTTTGTATTTCCATACAAATTGTGAAATTATTTGTTCTAGCTCTGTGAAGAATACTGTTGGTAGCTTGATAGGGATTCTAGCAATCAGAATCCAACAACACATTAAAAACATCATACACCATGACCAAGTGGGCTTTATCCCAGGGATGCAAGGATTCTTCAATATCCGCAAATCAATCAATGTAATACACCACATTAACAAATTGAAAAATAAAAACCATATGATTAGCTCAATAGATGCAGAGAAAGCCTTTGACAAAATTCAACACCCATTTATGATAAAAACTCTCCAGAAAGCAGGAATAGAAGGAACATACCTCAACATAATAAAAGCTATATATGACAAACCTACAGCAAACATTATCCTCAATGGTGAAAAATTGAAAGCATTTCCTCTAAAGTCAGGAACAAGACAAGGGTGCCCACTTTCACCACTATTATTCAACATAGTTTTGGAAGTTTTGGCCACAGCAATCAGAGCAGAAAAAGAAATAAAAGAAATCCAAATTGGAAAAGAAGAAGTAAAACTCTCACTATTTGCAGATGACATGATCCTCTACATAGAAAACCCTAAAGACTCCACCAGAAAATTACTAGAGCTAATCAATGACTATAGTAAAGTTGCAGGATATAAAATCAACATCAGCTTCTTAAGCATTATTGGTCAGAGAATAGACTTAGATTACTGTGATATTGAATGGTTTGCCTTGGAAACGAACAGATCTTTCTTTCTTTTTTGAGATTGCTTCCAAGTACTGCATTTCAGAGTCTTATTGACCATTATGGCTACTCCATTTCTTCTAAAGTATTCTTGCTCACAGTAGTAGATATAATGGTCATCTGAGTTAAGTTCACCCATTCCAATCCATTTTAGATCACTGATTCTTAAAATGTTGATGTTCACTCTTGCCATATCCTGTTTGACCACTTCCAATTTGCCTTGATGCATGGTCCTAACATTCCAGGTTGCTATGCAATATTGCACTTTATAGCATCAGACTTTACTTCCATCACTAGTCACATCCACAATTGGGTGTTGTTTTTGTTTGGGCTCAGTCTCTTTATTCTTTCTGGAGTTATTTCTCCACTGATCTCCATTAGCCTATTGGGCACCTACTGACCTGGGGAGTTCATCTTTCAGTGTCCTATTTAAAAAATCATTAAATAGTGTTAAACTTTGTCATTTGAGTTTTCTGTACCAACTGATGAAGATAAATTGTCCTTTTTTTCTTCCTTAATTTATCAGGGCAATAAATTGCAACTTCCTTTAGAATTTAGGATTTACTGGTTTGATCTCCTTGCTGTCCAAGGGATGCTCAACCGCCTTCTCCAGCACCACAATTTGAAAGTATCAATTCTTCAGGACTCAGGCTTCTTTATGGTCCAACTCTCACATCCATACATGATGATAGTAGCACTGACAATACAAACCTCTCTGATTTTAGCCACATTTTTATATGATCATCATTAATAACTCTTCAAAATAAATTGAGTATGTATATGCTTTGATTACTCAAGTATAGCCTTGATTTTAATTAATAGTGGGTCCCTTGTTCTTCCTAATATTTACTTCAAATTTTATTGGTCCATGCCATATGTAATGACTAAGGTGGAATAAGCATTCACTCACAAATCTTGGGCATCCAGAGTGATTAAATTCATTTGTTTAGCCTAGATATAATGAATTTCTTGACCTGAATAAGTTTTGACTGGGTAAGTGTCTGGAATTGCTTTTGAGAAGAATATGTTTTTAAAACCAAGGAAATTAGATCCAAAGAAGAATGAAAGATAATAAAGTGAAAGTTATAATAGGAAAATAAGCAATAGAGATCCATAGCAAGGAAAGTTGAAAGAAGGGTAAAATAAATTTTGAGAAATTTATGAATGAGGAATATTGAGATGAAAACTCTATATTGGCTAAGTTGCCCAAATTCAGGAGTGGCTGTGATAGCTTTGATGAACTATGGTATGCATGTATGCGGCTTAGTCGCTCAGTCACTCAGTCATGTCCAACTCCTTGCAACTCCATGGGCTGTCACCTGTCAGGCACCTCTGTGCATGGGACTGTACCAGCAAGAATACTGGAGTGAGTTGCCATTTCCTCCTCCAGGATGTTCCCTACCCAAGAATCTTTTGTTGAAGATGTCTCTTGCATTGAAGGTGGATTCTTTACTGATGAGCCATGGGGAAGTCCCTTTTAGGAACTATAGACACTGAAAATTCATGGACTATGTTGACATAAAATTGTCTCTTATGTCCTTCTATAGGCAAATTAGATTACCTAAGCATAATGAAGGATTCCCTGGTGGCTCAGACAGATGCAGATTCAATTCCTGGGTTGGAAAAGTCCCTTGGAAAAGGAAATGACTACCCAATCCAGGATTCTTGCCTGGAGAATTCCATGGACAGAGGAGCCAGGTGGGCTACAGCTTGTGGCATCACAAAGAGTCAGACATGACTGAAAAAAAGAATAATGATATGGTTATTATGCACAGGTTTGTGGCATTGTAGTAAATCAGAACATATTTCATTAGGCACCCCTGACCAGCTTAGCTTTAATGTATCCTTTTTAGTCCTTTTATGCTTCCTTTGCAGCATTCACTTTCCTCTATGCATCTGAAGGATTGGTGATTCCAAGAATCCCACTTTTATAAGTACACTGAAGATTTATCAAGATAACAAGTGAAGTTCAGGAAGAGATTCAATCTACGACTCCAAAGTGACTTTGAAATGATTTGTCCATGCAAAATTCGTCAAACACTATTTGGAGAATAGTGACCAAAGAAATAAATAAGTAATAAAAACTGAAACAACACTTAAAAAAATACTATGGGCTGGAAAAAGAGGGATCTGAGTCAGTTTTAATTTTATATATGTTTTGCAGATGGATCATACAGAGACAAATTTATACAGGAAAGAAACAATGAAAATAATTGCTAATTGAAATTCAGTTAACATGTGTTATCAAAACACTAAATTTATTTATTTCCTCTAATTTGGAGGATCATTAATAAAAATTCAGAAATATGTGTCTAAAATTTTACATATGATTCTGCAATTTGATTATAGTCTAAATAATAAGAATTGATGAAGTAAACTTTTCATTGTGCCTTCTATGTTCAAAGTTTGAAATCTTATTTTAGCTAACATGATTAACAGGAAAAATATTTGTATTAAAATATCAAAAGTTTTGTATCAATTTAATTAGGTTGATTTTTTCCTTGAATATATACAGTCATATAATTAATTGCAAGCTCAGCAAAAAAAAAAAAAAAAAAAAAACTATAGCCATTTATTCATTCACCAAATAAGATAACAATTTACTCTGTGCTGTATTCATATGTTTTTTGATTACCAATAAGATGTAATACTTAACTATTCTTTGCATCAAAGTATTAACTACAGAAATGTTAATACAATAGTCAATGTCCACCACAAACTTTGTATGTTTTAGCCTTTTTGTCTCTCCCTGAATGTGTCAGCCTTTTCTAAGTGAAGCATAATCAAACAACTGAAATCAGAATATTATTATAGCCAGTGAAGACGTCATCCGGCATCCATTGCCATATCCAAATATAATTTTCCTTTAGAACATTAACTGAGTTGTTGAATTTTTTTTAACTAGGAGATGCAAGACAATTATCTTCTAAGATATATCACTGTTATTTTTTCTTTATTTTAGTCAGCAATCTGTTAGAATTTTATTCATATTTTGGAAAATGAATTCTGCCATTCATTTAATATTTCTTTTCATGTCAATTTTTTGAGGGGCTCATTGTCTCAAACTGTTGATGCTATAGTACCATAAGTAGTAATTCTCAGTCAAATTTTAGGTGAAATTTCATATATAGTGCTTCCCTTGTGGCTCAGTCGGTATGGAATCCGCCTGCAATGCAGAAGACCAGGGTTCAATCCTTGGTTTAGGAAGTTCCCCTGGAGAAGAGAGTGGCTACACACTCTAGTATTCTTGCCTGGGGAATTCCGTGGACAGAGGAGCTTGGCTGACTGTAGTCCATGGGGTTGCAAAGAGTCAGACAACACTGAGTGACTAAGCACAGAACAATATATATATATGTATATTAGGACTCCTCTGGTTACCTCCTTTCAGAATAGGGCTCATGTGCATTCTGCTAGAGATATGAAATGTGATTAACACCGGGTAAATGTTTTTTAGAAATACCCAGTTGATTCACAAGATCACTATAAGGAAGGGAGATATGGGAGTTACGAGAATGTTAAAAAGCATCTAGATGGTCCTTATGTTATATGTTTACTGAGCATTATCCAAAGGCTGTACTCTGACTTTCTGATGACTCTTGAGACAGATCTCAATACACCGAATATTTTAGAAGCCAAATCTTTTGATTCCCAAGCATAACACCAAGGTTCTATTTTTTTTTTTTCTCAAAATTCTGTTCCCTTATGATTAAGTCTCAGAAAACTTACTGTAAGGATGATATCTTTTTAAAGCACAGTTAAATCACATGTTCATTTCTTTACTAGGACAAAAGAGAGGAGTTTCTGTATTAAAATCTTTTATTTTTTGTTTGTAAATTAAAAAATTTAGTAATATTCTGTGTCTCTTGTTGCTAAGTTATGTTTGACTCTTTTGTGACCCTTTGGACTGTAAATCCTGGGGCTTCTGTGTCTATGGGATTTTCCAGGCAAGAATACTCAAGTGGTGGCCATTTCCTTCTCCAGGGAATCTTTCTAACCCAGGGATCGAACCCACATCTCCTGCTTGGCAGGCAGATTCTTTACCACTGAGCCACCAGGGGAGCCATTCTATATCTTATATTTTACTTGTTCTGAAATAAGAATTTCTATTATGTGAATTAATAACATCATTAAGTTGGTATGGGGGATTTCAGCCACAAAACCGGTATAAATTATTTGGCCACTTCAGTTGCTTCATCTGTAAGATGGGCTCAATAATAACACTTAATTCAGCAGTATATTACAAGAATTAAATGATCGATTGATATAGTTAATAAACATTAATTATAGGATTATAAATATGAGAATTAAAGTACTTTTAATATTTGCAAAATTTATAAACAATTTATAATACCATCCTCACCTCTGATACCCACTGCAAATTCAGGAATCCTCAAGACCACCACTTCTGATATAAAATGAAACTTTAGGGGTTCTCAGAACCACCCTCATTTTCAGTAATTTGTAAGAAAACTCACTGAACTGACTGAAAGCTGTAGAACTCACACTTAACGGTTTATTTCAGTGAAAGGATACAGATTAAAATTAGCCCAAGAGAAGGGATGTCTGAGGCCAAGTCCAAGAAGTAACATATATACAAGTAGAGCTTCCAGTTATCCTCTCCCCATGAAGTAATGGACAACACTAAATTTCATGGCAGTCATGGTTGACTACACTCAAAATGTCACCAACCAGGATAGCTTGCTGGAGCCCTGATGTCCAGATCCTTTAATGTAAATATGATTGTTCTTTGGAAAACAAAGGTGTGACAAACCTAGACAGCATATTAAAAAGCAATCATGTTAAGGGGCTGTGAGCGCTGAAGAATTGATGCTTTTGAACTGTGGTGTTAGAAAAGACTCTTGAGAGTCCCTTGAACTGCAAGGAGATCCAACCAATCCATTCTCAAGGAGATCAGCCCTGGGTGTTCTTTGGAAGGAATGATGCTAAAGCTGAAACTCCAGTACTTTGGCCACCTCATGCAAAGAGTTGACTCATTGGAAAAGACTCTGATGCTGGGAGGGATTGGGGGCAGGAGGAAAAGGGGACGACAGAGGATGAGATGGCTGGATGGCATCACCGACTCGATGGATGTGAGTTTGAGTGAACTCTGGGAGATGGTGATGAACAGGGAGGCCTGGCGTGCTGTGATTCATGGGGTCTCAAAGAGTCGGACATTACTGAGCGACTGAACTGAACTGAACTGATTCTATTAAATAGTTAATAGTGTTTATCATATATTTTGCCTTGAAGCAAACTGGTAATATTTTTAGAAGAAAAATGTTAACTTCATGAAAATAGTTTTTGTTTTGGCTTGCAACTAAGCAGATTTTCATTTCCTTTCTGGATAATAAGTGACATTTTTCAAAGTATAAATGAGCCATATAGTTACCATTTTGTACTTATGTATAATAAACATATTAGAATGTCAATTTACTTGTTGTCTAGTTTTTATTTTTTAGTCTGTCTATGTTGAATTTTAGGTACTGATTTCTGTCAATAAGATCCAAACTGTGCTTTAAAAAAAAAGTAGCACTGTTGGCATAAAGTGCAAATGCAAAGTACAAATTTGCATATCATTCTGAAAGAAATAACCTTTCTTTTTAATCAGTTAGTCTCAGATATGCTGTGTAACTATACAACAAGTATTTTTGTGCATTCATTTCAATCATTATGATAATAAGCTTAAAGAGATAAAAGCTGTTGTATTTCTTATGCTGCATTGTTAAACCTGTGCAAGTGTTTCAATTACCATAATTCTGAAAAATTTTATGGCTTAAAATTTTAAGGTAATATAGTCTCTTGTATTCAATTTTATTTTTTGTATTCAGTCTAAAATATCTGACAGCTGCTTTTGAATATGTTTTGTAGGTATTTGAAAAGAGTCAAGTGTAGGGTAGGACTGAAAAAAGGCTAGAACAAAGTTGATTCTGACAACCTATCATATGTTAAGAAAGAATAAGATATTTTTGCATATTACATGGTACTTTTATAAAAATAGCCTAAGTTTTAGTAAAATTACCTTATTTTTTTAGCATTTTTTTTTTTCCTCATTGAATTTAACTACCTCTGAACATGCTTGGTAACTGCTTGGTCAATATACATTTCTAAATATTTATTGATCAGAATCTACTAGGTCCTTGGAATCTAATGGTGGAGACTATAGACACAGTTTCCAACTTCTAGGAAGTTGGATTTCAGATAACCTGACGAGAGTGAGCCAAGTTGCATGCACATAGAAACTATTATTTAGCTCCCAGTTTCATATTCATAGATGTTACTCTCTGCCAGTCTGTCTAATACTGAGTCTTTATGTTTGAAAGCTTTTCTCTTTGAGGCACCATCAATCTCCTGTACATATCTTTGCTATCTAGTTTGGATCTATGATCTATGGCTTGCAGATGCAGGCATCTTTTTGTCTGATTTACTAGTAATTACCAGACCTTAACATGACTGGCTCTCTTTCTCCTCTCCATACCACCAAATTTGAATGTTTCCAGGCTTCTTTAGCTCAGTAAGTTGCACCATTAATGATCCATTTGTTCTAAGTCTAATAAATCTATATTATCCTTAATTCTTCTCTTTCCATTATTCAACATATCCAGTAAATCAACAAGTTTTCCTGAATGTATATGTTAGTTTTTATTTATCTCTAACAGAAATAGTGTTCCTGGCTTACTTATTTATATTATTCATTGTCAGTGTCTCATTGAGCTATGGTTGCTTAGGCATTAATTTTGATAACTGGAAACAATTATAACCTAAATTCTTTCTTAGGGGCTTTCTAGGTGACACTACTATTAATGTCTTTTTCTTGTTGCAGTAATATTGGAAACAGATGAAGATGGAGACAGTTAAGATAAAAGTAAAGAAAATATTTTAAAATCAAAAATTAAATTGAAACATTGGAATGCAACATATGGCACCATACTTAATAGCCTTAATAAATATCACATTAAAATATATGTCAAAACTTTGAATTTCTGTACATTATACTAAATTGTTAAATCTCTATATAAGCATATATTATATACATACATATTAAATAAAATGTTAAAATAAGAGAAATAAGAAGCTTCAAATCCCCAGAATTTAATTATCTTTTAATGACTGAAAAAGGTCAGTTTTCATTCCAATCCCTAAGAAAGGCAATGCCAAAGAATGCTCAAACTACCACACAATTGCACTCATCTCACATGCTAGTAAAGTAATGCTCAAAATTCTTCAAGCCAAGCTTCAAAAATATGTGAACCATGAAATTCCAGAGGTTCAAGCTGGATTTAGAAAAGGAAGAGGAACCATAGATCAAATTGCCAACATCTGCTGGATCATCAAAAAAGCAAGAGAGTTCCAGAAAAATATTAACTTCTGCTTTATTGACTATGCCAAAGCCTTTGACTGTGTGGATTACAATAAAGTGTGGAAAATTCTGAAAGAGATGGGAATACCAGACCACCTGACGTTCCTCTTGAGAAATCTGTATGCAAGTCAGGAAGCAACAGGTAGGCCTGGACATGGAACAACACACTGGTTCCAAATTAGGAACGGAGTACGTCAAAAGCTGTATATCGTTAACCTCCTTATTTTACTTATATGCATAGTACATCATGAGAAATGCTGGGCTGGATGAAGCACAAGCTGGAATCAAGATTGCTGAGAGAAATATCAATAACCTCAGATATGCAGATGACACCACCCTTATGGCAGAAAATGAAGAAGAACTAAAGAGCCTCTTGACGAAAGTGAAAGAGGATCGTGAAAAAAGTGGCTTAAAACTCAACATTCAGAAAATGAAGAACATGGCATCCGGTACCATCACTTCATGGCAAATACATGAGGAAACAGTAGAAACAGTGGCAGATTTTATTTTGGGAGGCTGCAAAATCACTGCAAATGGTGACTGCAGCCATGGAATTAAGAGACACTTACTCTTTGAAAGGAAATTTATGACCAACCTAGACAGCATATTGGAGAAGGAAATGGCAACTCACTCCAGTATTTTTGCCTGGAGAATCCCATGGGTGGAGGAGCCTGGTAGGCTACAGTTCATGGTTCGCACAGAGTCGGACACGATTGAGCGACTTCACTTTCACTTTTCACTTTGATGCATTGGAGAAGAAATTTGGAACATACTCCAGTGCTCTTGCCTGGAGAATCCCAGGGATGCAGGAGCCTGATGGGCTGCCATCTATGGGGTCACACAGAGTTGGACACGACTGAAGCAACTTAGCAGCTGCAGCAGACAGCATATTAAAAAACAGAGACATTGCTTACTGACAAAGGTCATCTACTCAAGGCTATGGTTTTTCCAGTGTCATGTATGGATGTGAGAGTTGGACTATAAAGAAATCTGAGCACCAAAGAATTGATGTTTTTGAACTGTGGTGTTGGAGAAGACTATTGAGAGTCCCCTGGACTGCAAGGAAATCAAACCAGTCCATCCTAAAGGAGATCAGTCCTTAGTGTTCATTGGAAGGACTGATGTTGAAGCTGAAACTCCAATACTTTGGCCACCTGATGGGAAGAACTGACTCACTGGAAAAGACCCTGATGCTGGAAAAGATTGAAGGTGGGAGGAGAAAGGGATGACAGAGGATGAGATGTTTGATGGCATCACTGACTCAATGGACATGAGTTTGAGTAAACTCCGGGAGTTGGTGATGGACAGGGAGGCCTGGTGTGTGCAGTCCATGGGGTTGCAAAGAGTTACACATGACTGAGTGACTGAAGTGAACTGAATTAAACTTATGATGAAGTTTAAAAAAGTGACAAAAACTAGTTCACATTCTCTGCCATTTTCATTCTCTTAAAATCCTCCAAACATTTGGATACAAATAAATACCTGCATCAATACTGGATACCCAGAAACCCAGACAATGGGCTAAATATCCCTTATATTTTCAGATCTGCTACTGTAGTGAGATGTTACCAGGTGTGGAGGTTTTCCTAGAAGCATATTAGTATTTGACAGATTTAGAAAGGCTGATTCAAGTGAACATTGTCCAAAGAGTACTGGAGAAAAATAAATAAACAGATTTATATCCAAGAGAAGGAATTCCATTCCAAAATCATACTGCCTTATTCACCTGTTTAGCATTTCTTCTCGCCCACAGTGTGGGTTCTTCAAGTGCATGCCTTACCAGTCCTGACCACTGAGGAGGACGCTGGCTTTTCTGAACTGAGTATTGAGTACAATGGCAGAATTTAATATTTAAGGATGACATATTATGTATATATTTTTTCTTAATTTATTATTAATGAAATCACTTCTAATTTTTAGTAGGATAAAATAGGAAATGCTGCGGACTGATGATATTTTGAGGAACAAAAACGCATTCTTGTGTTCAGTTGTGTCTGACTCTTTGCCACCCTATGGACTGTAGCCCACCAGACTCCTCTGTCTATGGGATTTCCCAGGCAAGAACACCAGAGTGAGTTGCCATTTTCTACTCCACAGGATCTTCCCCACACAGGGATTGAAACTGTGTGTCTGTGTCTTCTGCTTTGGCAGGCAGATTCTTTACCACTGTATCACCATGAAATGCTGCAAATAGATAATGTTTTGAGAAACAAGAGTAGTAAAAATCAACATAGGCTAGGATTGTTAATATAAAGGTGAAGAGAATTTAGCAGGATAACTAGCTGCCTGAGGAATCCTAGAAGTAATGTGTGAAAGTGAAGTTGCTCAGTCGTGTCCAACTCTTTGCGACCCCGTGGACTGTAGCCTATCAGGCTCCTCCGTCCATGGGATTTTCCAGGCAAGAGTGCTGGAGTGGATTGCCATTTCCTTCTCCAGGGGATCTTCCCAACCCAGGAATCGAATGTGTGCTCATCATTATTTTGGTATCTGTATACTAGTTTCAGAATGTGCCAAGAATGTAAACAACCAGAGTGAAACCGAACCATGGAACCGAGCTGCCCATAGTAATGTCAAAAGTGTATAGTAATATATAGTTATTAATATACATTATAGTGAATTTAATTTTGCTTGAAACATTTACCTGTTGTTATGATGTTGTTCAGTAGTTAAGCTGTGTCCTCTTTGTGACTCCATGAGCTGCAGCATGACAGACTTCCTGTCCTTCACTGTCTCCCAGAGTTTCCTCAAATTCATGTCCATTGAGTAGGGAATGCCACCCTGCCATCTCATCCTCTGTCGTCCCCTTCTCCTGCCCTCAGTCTTTCTCAACATCTGAGTCTTTTCTGATGAGTTACCTGTTCCCATCAGGTGACCAAAATATTGTAGCTTCAGCATCAGTCCTTCCAATGAATATTTAGGATTGATCTCCTTTAGGATTGACTGGTTTGATCTCCTTGCTGTCCAAGAGACTCTTTTTTTTTTTTATTTTTAAACTTTACATAATTGTATTAGTTTTGCCAAATATCAAAATGAATCCGCCACAGGTATACATGTGTTCCCCATCCTGAACCCTCCTCCCTCCTCCCTCCCCATACCATCCCCCTGGGTCATCCCAGTGCACTAGCCCCAAGCATCCAGTATCCTGCATCGAACCTGGACTGGCAACTCGTTTCTTACATGGTATTTTACATGTATCAATGTCATTCTCCCAAGTCTTCCCACCCTCTCCCTCTCCCACAGAGTCCATAAGACTGTTCTATACATCAGTGTCTCTTTTGCTTTCTCGTACACCGGGTTATTGTTACCATCTTTCTAAATTCCATATATATGCGTTAGTATACTGTAATGATGTTTTTCTTTCTGGCTTACTTCACTCTGTATAATAGGCTCCAGTTTCATCCACCTCATTAGAACTGATTCAAATGTATTCTTTTTAATGGCTGAGTAATACTCCATTGTGTATATGTACCACTGCTTTCTTATCCATTCATCTGCTGATGGACGTCTAGGTTGCTTCCATATCCTGGCTATTATAAACAGTGCTGCGATGAACATTGGGGTACACATGTCTCTTTCCCTTCTGGTTTCCTCAGTGTGTATGCCCAGCAGTGGGATTGCTGGGTCATAAGGCAGTTCTATTTCCAGTTTTTAAAGGAATCTCCACACTGTTCTCCATAGTGGCTGTACTAGTTTGCATTCCCACCAACAATGTAAGAGGGTTCCCTTTTCTCCACACCCTCTCTAGCATTTATTATTTGTAGACTTTTGGATCGCAGCCATTCTGACTGGTGTGAAATGGTACCTTATAGTGGTTTTGATTTGCATTTCTCTGATAATGAGTGATGTTGAGCATCTTTTCATGTGTTTGTTAGCCATCTGTATGTCTTCTTTGGAGAAATGTCTATTTAGTTCTTTGGCCCATTTTTTGATTGGGTCATTTATTTTTCTGGAGTTGAGCTGTAGGAATTGCTTGTATATTTTTGAGATTAGTTGTTTGTCAGTTGCTTCATTTGCTATTATTTTCTCCCATTCTGAAGGCTGTCTTTTCACCTTGCTAATAGTTTCCTTTGATGTGCAGAAGCTTTTAAGGTTAATTAGGTCCCATTTGTTTATTTTTGCTTTTATTTCCAATATTCTGGGAGGTGGGTCATAGAGGATCCTGCTGTGATGTATGTCGGAGAGTGTTTTGCCTATGTTCTCCTCTAGGAGTTTTATAGTTTCTGGTCTTACGTTGAGATCTTTAATCCATTTTGAGTTTATTTTTGTGTATGGTGTTAGAAAGTGTTCTAGTTTCATTCTTTTACAAGTGGTTGACCAGATTTCCCAGCACCACTTGTTAAAGAGATTGTCTTTAATCCATTGTGTATTCTTGCCTCCTTTGTCAAAGATAAGGTGTCCATATGTGCGTGGATTTATCTCTGGGCTTTCTATTTTATTCCATTGATCTATATTTCTGTCTTTGTGCCAGTACCATACTGTCTTGATAACTGTGGCTTTGTAATACAGCCTGAAGTCAGGTAGGTTGATTCCTCCAGTTCCATTCTTCTTTCTCAAGATAGCTTTGGCTATTCAAGGTTTTTTGTATTTCCATACAAATTGTGAAATTATTTGTTCTAGCTCTGTGAAGAATACTGTTGGCAGCTTGATAGGGATTGCGTTGAATCTATAAATTGCTTTGGGTAGTATACTCATTTTCACTATATTGATTCTTCCAATCCATGAACATGGTATATTTCTCCATCTATTAGTGTCCTCTTTGATTTCTTTCACCAGTGTTTTATAGTTTTCTATATATAGGTCTTTAGTTTCTTTAGGTAGATATATTCCTAAATATTTTATTCTTTCCATTGCAATGGTGAATGGAATTGTTTCCTTAATTTCTCTTTCTGTTTTCTCATTATTAGTGTATAGGAATGCAAGGGATTTCTGTGTGTTGATTTTATATCCTGCAACTTTACTATAGTCATTGATTATTTCTAGTAATTTTCTGGTGGAATCTTTAGGGTTTTCTATGTAGAGGATCAAGGGAGTTCCCATAAGGATAACAGCTGATCTTTCAATAGAAACTCTTCAAGCCAGGAGGGAATGGCAAGACATACTTAAAATGATGAAAGAAAATAACCTACAGCCCAGATTATTATACCCAGCAAGGATCTCATTCAAGTATGAAGGAGAAATCAAAAGCTTTTCAGATAAGCAAAAACTGAGAGAATTCTGCACCACCAAATCAGCTCTCCAACAAATACTAAAGGATATTCTCTAGGCAGGAAACACAAAAACAGTGTATAAATTTGAACCCAAAACAATAAAGTAAATGGCAATGGGATCATACTTATCAGTAATTACCTTAAATGTAAATGGGTTGAATGCCCCAACCAAAAGACAAAGACTGGCTGAATGGATACAAAAACAAGACCCCTACATATGTTGTCTACAAGAGACCCACCTCAAAACAGGGGACACATACAGACTGAAAGTGAAAGGCTGGAAAAAGATTTTCCATGAAAATAGGGACCAAAAGAAAGCAGGAGTAGCAATACTCATATCAGATAAAATAGACTTTAAAACAAAGGCTGTGAAAAGAGACAAAGAGGGTCACTACATAATGATCAAAGGATCAATCCAAGAAGAAGATATAACAATTATAAATATATATGCACCCAACACGGGAGCACCGCAGTACATAAGACAAATGCTAACAAGTATGAAAGGAGAAATTAACAATAACACAATAATAGTGGGAGATTTTAATACCCCACTTACACATATGGATAGATCAACTAAACAGAAAATTAACAAAGAAACACAAACTTTAAACGATACAATACACCAGTTAGACCTAATTGATATCTATAGGTCATTTCATCCCAAAACAATGAATTTCACCTTTTTCTCAAGTGCACATGGAACCTTCTCCAGGATAGATCACATCCTGGGCCATAAAGCTAGCCTTGGTAAATCCAAAAAAATAGAAATCATTCCAAGCATTTTTTCTGACCACAATGCAGTAAGATTAGATCTCAATTACAGGAGAAAAACTATTAAAAATTCCAACATATGGAGGCTGAACAACACACTGCTGAATAACCAACAAATCACAGAAGAAATCAAAAAAGAAATCAAAATTTGCATAGAAACGAATGAAAATGAAAACACAACAACCCAAAACCTGTGGGACACGGTAAAAGCAGTCCTAAGGGGAAAGTTCATAGCAATACAGGCACACCTCAAGAAACAAGAAAAAAGTCAAATAAATAACCTAACTCTACACCTAAAGCAACTAGAAAAGGAAGAAATGAAGAACCCCAGGGTTAGTAGAAGGAAAGAAATCTTAAAAAGTAGAGCAGAAATAAATGCAAAAGAAACAAAAGAGACCATAGCAAAAATCAACAAAACCAAAAGCTGGTTCTTTGAAAGGATAAATAAAATTGACAAACCATTAGCCAGACTCATCAAGAAACAAAGGGAGAAAAATCAAATCAACAAAATTAGAAACGAAAATGGAGAAATCACAACAGACAACATAGAAATACAAAGGATCATAAGAGACTACTATCAACAGTTATATGCCAATAAAATGGACAACGTGGAAGAAATGGACAAATTCTTAGAAAAGTACAACTTTCCAAAACTCGACCAGGAAGAAATAGAAAATCTTAACAGACCCATCACAAGCACGGAAATTGAAACTGTAATCAAAAATCTTCCAGCAAACAAAAGCCCCGGTCCAGACGGCTTCACAGCTGAATTCTACCAAAAATTTAGAGAAGAGCTAACACCTATCCTGCTCAAACTCTTCCAGAAAATTGCAGAGGAAGGTAAACTTCCAAACTCATTCTATGAGGCCACCATCACCCTAATACCAAAACCTGACAAAGATCCCACAAAAAAAGAAAACTACAGGCCAATATCACTGATGAACATAGATGCAAAAATCCTTAACAAAATTCTAACAATCAGAATCCAACAACACATTAAAAAGATCATACACCATGATCAAGTGGGCTTTATCCCAGGGATGCAAAGATTCTTCAATATCCGCAAATCAATCAATGTAATACACCACATTAACAAATTGAAAAATAAAAACCATATGATTAGCTCAATAGATGCAGAGAAAGCCTTTGACAAAATTCAACATCCATTTATGATAAAAACTCTCCAGAAAGCAGGAATAGAAGGGACATACCTCAACATAATAAAAGCTATATATGACAAACCCACAGCAAACATTATCCTCAATGGTGAAAAATTGAAAGCATTTCCTCTAAAGTCAGGAACAAGACAAGGGTGCCCACTTTCACCATTACTATTCAACATAGTTTTGGAAGTTTTGGCCACAGCAATCAGAGCAGAAAAAGAAATAAAAGGAATCCAAATTGGAAAAGAAGAAGTAAAACTCTCACTATTTGCAGATGACATGATCCTCTACATAGAAAACCCTAAAGACTCCACCAAGAGACTCTTAAGAGTCTTCTCCAGCACTACAATTAGAAAGCATCAGTTCTTCAGCACTCAGCCTTCTTTATAGTCCAAATCTCATATCCATACATGACTACTGGAAAAAAGCATAGCTTTGACTATATGGACTATTCACTTGTTAATGGGCAAAAATAACAAGAAGTAGACAACTTTTCTATTTGCGCTTTACCACTTCCTAGTCATGTGAGCCGAGACAAATGTCTTTTTCTCTCCAGTCTTCTTTTTCTTTCTCTATGAATTTCTCATATCTGCTCACAGATTATTGTAAAGACCAAATACAACATATTACAATTACCAGTTTTAAGTGCAAAGCAATGTAATTGCAAATGTAAGGTATTATTATAGAAAATTTTCAAATATTGTATAATGGCTTCCTCTGAGTGCAGGTAAGTATTAATTTACAAGAATCTGTAAAGTTGAATTAAGTGACTGTAAATATGAAACTAACATCTTATTTCCAGCATTACCTATCCACCAAACAAATGTTTGTATAATTATGCATAGTTATTTTTTAAAAAACAATTCCTATATTTTTTTCAAGTAAATTTGCCCTACAAAATACATGAAATTTTAAAAAAATGCTTACTCCTTGGAAGGAAAACTCTGATAAAACTAGACAGCTTATTAAAAAGCAGAGACATCACTTTGCCAACAAAGATCCATATAGTCAAAGGTATGGTTTTTCCAGTAGTCATATATGGATGTGAGAGTTGGACTATAAAGAAAACTGACCACCAAAGAATTGATGCTTTTGAACTGTGGTGTTAGAGAAGAGTCTTGAGAGTCTCTGGGACAGCAAAGAGTTCAAATCAGTTAATTCTAAAGGAAATCAGTCCTGAATATTCATTGGAAGGACTGATGGTAAAGCTGAAGCTCCAATACTTTGGCCACCTGCAGTGAAGAACTGACAGCAAAAGAGACACAGATGTATAGAACTGTCTTTTGGACTTTGTGGCGGGGGGGAGATGATTTGGGAGAATGGCATTAAAACTTGTATAATATCATATAAGAAATGAATTGCCAGTCCAGGTTCGATGCAGGATACAGGAAGCTTGGGGATGGTACACTGGGATGGCCCAGAGGGATGGTATGGGGAGGGAAGTGGGAGGGGGGTTCAGGATACGGAACACGTGTACACCCATGGCAGATGCATGTTGATGTATGGCAAAACGAATACAATATTGTAAAGTAAATAATAATAATAATAATTAAAAAATTTTTTAATAATAAAATTAAAAACAACAACAACAACAACAACTGACTCATTTGAAAAGGCCCTGATGCTGGGAAAGATTGAAAGCAGGAGAAGGGGACAACAGATAAGGATATGGTTGAGTGGAATCAGCAATTAGATGGATATGAGTTTAAGCAAGCTCCTGGTGTTGGTGATGGATAGGGAAGCCTGTCATGCTGCAGTCCATGGGGTTTCAAAGAGAGGGACGTGACTGAGCGACTGAAATGAACTGAACTGAACTAACCCTATGCTTAAATAATCATCTGTGAGGAAGGAAAGTAAAATCGTTAATAGTTCAGTCAATACACTAAGAAACCCCTGTATTATAAATATAATTTTATGTCTACTATTTAAGTGGTTTTTGACTGTAGTCAGTTCAGTTCACTTCAGTCGCTCAGTCATGTCCGACTCTTTGTGACCTAGGGACTGCAGAACATCAGGCTTCCCTGTCCATCACCAACTCCCTGAGTTTGTTCAAACTGATGTCCATTGAGTCGGTGATGCCATCCAACCATCTCATCTTATGTCGTCCTCTTCTCCTCCTGCCTTCAATCTTTCCCAGAATTAGGGTCTTTTCCAGTGAGTCAGTTCTTCCCATCAGGTGGCCAAAGTGTTGGAGTTTCAGCTTCAGCATCAGCCCTTCCAAAGAACATTCAGGACTGACTTCCTTTAGGATGGACTGGTTGGATTTCCTTGCAGTCCAAGGAGCTCTTGAGTCTTTTCCAACACCACAGTTTAAAAGCATCAGTTTTTCAATGCTCAGCTTTCTTTGTCATCTGACTCTCGCATTCATACATGACTACTGGAAAAACCATAGCTTTGTCTAGTGGATCTTTGTCAGCAAAGTAATGTCTCTTCATTTTAATATGCTGTCTAGGTTGGTCATAGCATTTCTTCCAAGGAGTAAGCATCTTTTAATATCATGGTTGCAGTCACCATCTGCAATGATTTTGGAGCCCCCCAAAATAAAGTCTGTCACTGTTTCCATTGTTTCCCCATCTATTTGCCATGACGTGATGGGACCAGATGCCATGATCTTCATTTTTTAAATGTTGAGTTTTAAGCCAGCTTTTTCACTCTCCTCTTTCAGTTTCATCAAGAGGCTTTTTACTTCTTCTTTGCTTTCTGCCCTAAGGGTGGCGTCATCTGTGTATCTGAGGTTATTGATATTTCTCCCAGCAATCTTGATTCCAGCAAGTTATTTCAAATATGTTCAGTGGAGATCTAAACATTGTTTTGCTTTTTTATTTTGAAGGTTATATTAATTTTTATGTAACATTTCATATTGCATCCTTGTGTCTGCTGCAAGAAGTATGCCTAGTATATTATAGCTGTTTTTATACCACTTTAGTATAAGGTAAGAATAACATGTAAGATGCATAGTATTTGCTATAAAATAATAGATATTGTTACCATATTATTATACAATATAAATTTACTCAATCTGACATTATGCTTTGTTCTAAAAGGAGAAGTAATTTTGATCCAAATGATGACACTAGGGCAATGATATGGATGAATATTCGATAAATATAAGTTTGGCTATATTACTTACCCGGTATACAAGGTAAAGTTCTCAGAATAGAAAGAAATTTGAAGATTCAATATTTTTTTCAAGAGCAATAATTTATTTGTTTTAATATTATTTAATTCAAAGTTCTACTGACATTTTTTTTTTCAAGAATGCAATTATCACTGTCCCTCAGGAATCATATTTAAAGTAACTTATTTGTGTTGAGACATCAAGAACAAAAGACTAAAATGTTATTCATATGAAAAAAATGTCCTCCAACCAAATGTCTTACAAACAGAACATAAACTCATGAATATTTAGCTTTTCTTCTTTTCTCTAGGCATTAGCAAATATCCCATTGTTATTAATAGAATGTTTCATTTACTTAGCATAATATGGAGCCAGTATCAGAAACAAATAGTTTACTTGGATTTCTACTTCTCATGGGCAAGACTATGACTTAATCATATTATGTTCTTTGTCACCAGGCATATCTATGACAGAATAGATAATGGAATATTGAATAAATAAATTATAACAATGAGTAAAATCAGTTTATATCATATAAGATATCAAATGGTATATGCATTATTCAAAGTATATGTAAATAGTTTTTCTGTCACAAATATAAGGAACTCTGACAGAATTAAATTAAGATTTGTTCTCATGCTTTTTAGAATGAGGTTTTTTTCCGAAAAAGATCTTAAATCCAAAAAACTGTATTTATGACGAATCAACCTGAAAATATTTGATTTTATTTCATTCCAGGCAAGCACACAAAGGATTACCTGGCTCCTGAAAACTTGTCTGAATAAACCCAAATCCCCCTACCAGAATCATACAAGAATCTGTTTTTTTATAGCCTTTAATGTATTTTCAGTAACTTTCCTTTGTTAGCAAGTTTTTAAAACTGCCTCAGCAATAATGTAAGTAAAATTTAATTAGACTTTTTAAAGAGTGAACAACCTGCACTGCAATATTTTTTGCTTGTGTGGATGAATTATGAAATATATAGGGAACTAATTAGAAATTTGCATATATATATAAATACTTTGAAAAAAGAATAGTACTCATCTTTCACCTTTTGAAACATAAAAAAGTTTATACTATGTATTCAATTTTTATGTTTAAAATAACTTTTCACATATGGAATATATTGATCATACCATTACATGTTTTGTGAACAACGTAATGATCTTTTATCTAATGTTACTAGAAATGGAAAAGGGGAATAATGCTTAAAGATAGGTTTAAATTTAATATGTACATTCTTATTTATTTTAAGCACAAAATATTTTCATATCAAATAGTGAATGCTACTCATTTACTTAGGTACTTACCTACAGCAGCATACAGCCATTGTTATTAATACTTATATTGGAATAATTATTCTCTTATACTTTAAGAAGCTAATATATAAGTATCGTTCACAATTCTAATTATTTATTGACCTTTGAAAGAGACCATTTTTTGAGCATATGACATTTCTTGTATTTCATTTCTTTTATAGTTTCCACAGAAGTTAAGTAATATTGTATTCAAATAAAATACTGATTTTTCATATATTTAGCTTTCACTTGAGTTTCTCACTAATTGATTACTTTAATATTAAGTGACTCTTACAGAAGATATAAGATATCATAAAAATATAAAGAAGGTGTTAATTCTCATGGTTGACAGCGTTATTAGAATTTTTACAGAAGTAATTATTCTTCATATAATTTCTTAGTCCTGAAATTATTTTTAATACATGACGGTTAACTTCAAAATTGGTGGTTACCAAAGTTGGATACTATATAGAATGGGTTGTTCTTTCTTCTTATTAAGTTTTTGTTTTATACCTGTTTGTATGTTTTTAAGTGTTATTTTTGGAATTCCTAGATTAGTGATAACTTAGTCTTGTGAATTTCTTTCATTCTGTAAGCTAATGCGGATAGACGATGATGACAAAGATGATCTTATTCACAGTTTAGTATGGCATAGTTGTGTGGCTAGGCTCACTTTTGCTGTCACTGAATTAGCAATGCAAGTCTTATAGTGAAAAAAATATCTGTCCAGTAATGTCCTGTACTATGAAAATCACTACCTTATGTTTAATTTTGAAAAACTGATTGGGTTTTATCTGTGATCCATTGCTATTAGAGACGTAATCAGGAAGATTAATTCACATAGGCAGTAATATAAATTATGGTATGAAGTGATGATGGCCTAAACTGGGGTTAAAATATAGATGGAGAGCCCCACAAAAGGAAGAGTCCACACTGTGATCATTCGGTAGTAGTGATGATTCCATGATTCTGAAATCTGGGACAGAAGATTAACGGATGAAATTATTTAATTAGGATTCTGATATTTGTCCTTATAGGTGCAGACTTGTTTAATATCATGTTTTCTTGTATCAAGAAAAGCATTTTAAAATTTGATACTAATTATAAATTTGGGGCATGAAACTTCATGAGGTTTGCTTCTGAAGGCAACACATTGGAGAGTTCCTCCTTCCTTGGCCTCCTAAAATGAAAGCAGAATTTAAACATAGCCATAAATATAATCTGGAAAACAACCTTGAATGGTATGAGTATGCCTCTCCCACAAGTCTCTTAGTCTTTGCAATATCAATCCTCTTTAAGTTACAAAATGTAGTTCTGTCCATCATTTTTAAAAATGTGATTAAAGCAGCTGCATATTATCTTCTGGGGCTAAACTTGCCTTTCTTGGATAGCATTGAGTACTCTACCATTACCACTCTGTTATCTCTGGTTGAAATCTACCATATGGCAGATAGGTGTCCTGATAGTTCAGTTTTACCTGTGGGAATGGATACCTGTCATGGATTGTTCATGTGATAAATCAGCAATGTTAGCAACTTCTCTTTGAATGTTGTCCTAAATCCACTTTAATAATCTCCAGACTTATTTTGATAGAAATTTTTGAAAAGGAGAAGATGCTCAGAGAAATATTATACTAAGTCCTCATGAAGGAAGTAAGTCTTAACACATGGAGGAAGGATAAAATTTTATTTTTTTCCTTATCAAGTATTCTGGGACTAGAGTTGCCATGTTATCAAATTAAAATACAGGATACCCAGTTGGATTTGACTTGTAGATAAACACCTTTTAGTATATCTCAATTATAGGGCTTCCCTAGTGGCTCAGTGGTAAAGAAACGGCCTGCCAAGAAAGAGACATGATGAGTCTGATTCCTGAGTCAGAAAGATCTGCTGGAGGAGGAAATGGCAACCCACTCCAGTATACTTGCTGGGAAATCCCATTCACAGAGGAGCCTGGCAGGCTCCTGTCCACGGGGTTGCAAAAGAATCGGGCAAGACAGCAACTAAACAACAACAATCCCAAATGTTGCATGGAGCACACCATACACACTACATCAATATCTATATTAATGTTGGTAGATGTTGATATAGGTATATGTGTAGATACATTTGTAGATGTAGATACAATATATAGATACGTTTCTGAATGAAATTTAACATAGTATTCTAAATTAATTTGGAATTAAATTAATTCTTACAGCCTTACTTGTGACATAAACTTGCATGGGTTAAGACTATTCTCAGTATCCTTTACCTTACGTCCTGTACCCAGTTTGTGTCCATGTCTTATGTAAGCAAAGTGCTCCCTGTGGAACACTGGAAAAATAGCCTGGGTGGGTATCCAACAGCTCAGTTATAACGTTCCAACTTAGCACATTTTTGCCTAGCCATAATTTCATTCACTTATAGGCCAATACCAATCTGTGAACTATGATATGTGTGTGCTTTGTGCTTAATCACTCAATCTTGTCCAACTCTGTGCAATCCCATGAACTTCAGGTTCCTCTGTTCATGGAATTTTCCAGGCAAGAATACTGGAGTGGGATTCCATTTCCTATTCCAGGGGATCTTCCTGATCTAGGGATCAAACCCACATCTCTTGCATTTCTGGCAGGAAGATTCTTTACACTGTGCCATCTGGGAAATCCAATCTGTGAAATATGTGGGATTAAAAATATCAATCTGTAAAGGAGTTAATGATTTGAAAAAATTATATTTATATCTGAACACACTTACATTACCTTTATCTAACCCTTTCATCATTTTTTCTCCTTTAACTGTCTAGTGCCTTCTTCATGCACATTGTTGCTTCAGATATCTGTCATTCGTGGTCACTTATTCATGGATATTTAGAATAAATAAATTTCAAAAACATTCTCTATTTCTACTATTTATTTGCCTTTTAAGACTAATTTTCCCATAGTATAATAACATATAAATAATGCCAAAGTTGTGGAAATGTCAATAGAAATAATTAATAGCTGAATTATCTTAGTGTTAAAGAGGACCCTCAGTTTATGTTAGGAAAAAATTGAAAGATAAGCCAAACCTAGTCTTTGAGATTGCTGTTCTCATCACATAAAATGGCCCTTCTTTCTGGGAAATATGAGTTGTGAACCATAGATCTATGTTGTGTGAGCATGTTCCAGAGATGTTTAATACTGTAAAGTATTAGTGACCTATTGGAAAATAAGACTTCCCCTAAGAATATAGAGTCAATTTTGGTGACCTTTCTATAATGGGAAGCCTTTCTTTGAATTGGGTGCCTGTCTCTTGTCTGTTTTCCTCCATAGTTCACAGGAGCCTCATGTAACTCCAGCAATTCACCTAACTATGTCCCCAAGGCAATCATGTTCATATTTTATATTTCATTGCCCACTTGTTATTTTTGTACTGTGTTCTCCCCATATTTATGAGGCTGTGGGATGAACCCTTATGCTTCCTGTATTGTTTTTCTTTTCTTTTTCTTTACTTGGATTTAAATGCTAAATTTTAGAAGGCAATAAAAATGGGTTGTAGTGTTCTTAAAATTATACTGAGAGATATAAGTGCTGTGATTTAAAGATTTATTGATAGGTAGCTACAGATTTGTAGATAAAAATCTGAACACACCTGATTCTTAGCACTGAATATTTTAAAACCTGGTATTAATATAAAATAACCAGTTCTGGATGCATTTGAAAAAAAATTGTGTACTCCCTCTGACTTTATTGACTTCAGATGCATTCCTAATTAGTGGCTTTGCTCTATAATGGCCTACAATGCTTTAACATAATTTTTTAAAATTTGCCCTTAGTAAAGGAAAGAGGCTTTCCCAGTAGCTCATCTGGTAAAGAATCAACCTGCAATGCAGGAGACCCCAGTCCATTCCTAGGTCTGGAAGATCCGCTGGAGAAGGGATAGGCTACCCACTCCAGTATTCGTGGGTTTCCCTAGTGGTGGCTCAACTGGTAAAGAATCCATCTGCAATGCGGGAGACCTGGGTTTTGATCCCTGGGTTGGGAAGATCCCCTGGAGGAGGGCATGGCTCCCCATTCTAGTATTCTGGCCTGGAGAATTCCATGGGCTATATAGCCCTGGCGTTGCAAAGAGTTGGACACGATTTTCACTTTCAGAGGAGAGATTATATTTGAAACATCATGTCATTTATTTAAATTTTGTCATATAACTATTAAAATTCTTATTTTCTTCATATCATATAAAATTTATTTGATGTTTAAGGAGAGATTAATTTGTTCCACCGTATTTAACTTTTACAAAAAACAAACTGAGTAAACATAAGCACATTTTTACTAGAAGGCCAAGGCAAATATTGTTCTCAGAGTTTATGAGTATCCATTTCATACTCCAGACTTATAATTCAGCAGATTTTCATGCTATATGTTTTATCTCTTGGTTAAAGCTGTATATTCATTATATAATAAAATATTTTGGTAAATTTGATATAATGACTATTTGTGATTATGATATATTGAACTTTCACTTAGATTGATATACCTGCAGAATACTTTAGTATGTGCCTTATCCCTTAAGATTTTCTTTTTCGTTTTATGTATAAATTTCCCAGGTTTGCAGAGAAGTGCTACTTTTGTTGTTATTTTTGGAGAAAGAATATGGTATTAAATATCTAATATCCATAAAAGGGGCTTCCCAGGTAGCTCAGTGGTAAGAAATTCACCTGCCAAGCAGAAGACACATGTTCCACCTCTGGGTCCAGAAGATCCCCTAGGGAAGGAAATGGCAACTCACTCCAGTATTCTTGCCTGCAAAGCCCCATGGACAGAGGAGCCTGGTGGACTACAGTCCATGGGTTTGCAAAGAGTCAGACACAATTTAGCAGTGAAACAGCAGCAGCAATCCATAAAAGACTGCTTAAAATGAAAAACAAGGCTAAAATGTCCATGCATTATCTCATGTGTACAAACCCTCATCTCCATCTCTTGCCTCAAGAAACCGAAAGGCACATTTTATTACAGGGTGATTGCATTTAGCAACAGCTTGTAAGAGGCAGAGATGACTGAGGCTAAACAGATGCTATAATAGCAGGGGTTTTTGCTGCATTTTGTTTTTTTGTTTCCATTTTTTTTTCTTTTTGATTCTGTTTTTTCTCTCTGTAACTTGTTGATTGTCTTGGCTTCAAAACCCATGCTACTGCTGCTACTGCTAAGTCACTTCAGTCGTGTCCGACTCTGTGCGACCCCATAGACGACAGCCCACCAGGCTCCCCTGTCCCTGGGATTCTCCAGGCAAGAATACTGGAGTGGGTTGCCATTTCCTTCTCCAATGCATGAAAGTGAAAAGTGAAAGTGAAGTCTCTCAGTTGTGTCCGACCCTCAGTGACCCCATGGACTGCAGCCCACCAGGCTCCTCCATCCATGGGATTTTCCAGGCAAGAGTACTGGAGTGGTCAAACCCCATAGTCTCATCAAATATGTGGGACCTTTTACTCTCCCAGCTTCAATGTTGTCACCTGTAAAGGGCTTACCTCACTGTCTAACACATGGCAAATTTGACTAAGGTTTCTATTTTTATAAATTAACTTCCATTTAATTTGCTTTTCTCTTTGTCATATAAATTAAACCATTTTTATTTTTGTGAATATCAGAGCAGTTAGTAAGCTTTAGTGAGCCAAATAATGTTTTTCTTTTTGAGTTCTTACTGGAAATACTTTTCACAGAAATTAAGTTTAATACTTCACCACATTTTGCTAGAGGTATGTTTGAAAGTCAAGAGATAAAGCTGGTTTGTGATTTCTATAGAAATTTTGCCAAACATAAAAGGGCCATAAAAGCATTATGCACACAGGCAAGCACAGTTGGGATATTTTCAGTCTGTCAAGTTTGCAAGTAAATGTAGTAAGGCTGTATGAAAAAAAAAAAAAAAGAAACTTGTTTTTCCTCAGTTTTGTTATCTCTTTCTTTGAATGTCAGGATACATTTGTAAATCAAATTGTGCTCAGCCAGATAATGCTGAATCTTAAAGTTTTAAGAATGGTTTTTAGGCACTTTCATTGGTTAGTTTGATGTACAGAAAGTGATTAAAAAAGCATTGTGAGTTTTCAAGGCAAGATTGGAAATACAATTTACTATTAATAATGGTCTATTCAGGTACATATTTTTAAACATAATGGGAAAATCAATCCAGCAATTGTTTATTGAGTTCTTTAGATGCTAGTCACTCTGTCAGAGGCTTGGAAGGCAAATAGGGAATAGCAACATATAATTAGAACAAATGAAAACAAGTTATCCACTCTCCATATGTCACCCAAGTTGGGCAAGTAAACTTAAGGTAATATTTTTACAGGCCGCAATGAAAGTGTGTTTATGGACAAGACATATACAAGAGAATCATCTGAAATTGCTTAGGATGTCAAGGTCTTATCTGTTAACCAGAACACAGGATGAACTTCAGGTATCTTATGTGGATCTGAGAGTGTTCTTGGCTGCTAGTTATCCTGAGCCCAAGTGAGATTCTTAGACTAGAATTATGAGACTAAGCTTTTGATATGACTTTGTCATGAGGACTTTATCCTCAATCCTTGAAACCCAGCAGAAGCTTTTTCTGAAGGTGTTACTCCTCAAACTGCCAATATGAGGATTAGATGCTGAGAAGAAATATTTCTATTATATTCCATGATGTCTCTTCCTTTTATCACATTGTCTCCTTCAGTATTCTCAGTTTTTTTTTTTTCTCTCTCTCTCTCCTTTCCTCCTCTCTCCCTCTTTTGTATAACAATGTTGTTATTCTTTGCTCATAGTCTTCATTCATTCAACAAATTTTTATTGAGCATCTATTATTTTCTGAGCACTGTTCTCAGTACTAGTAATACAGTAGCATACAAAACATTATATATATATATATATATATATATATATATTTCTGGGTTTAAAAGAATACATCTCATAAGGTAATACAAGTTACAAAGAAAAAATCAAGGAACAGAGTTTGATTTTCTTTTCTCACTGATATTCTCTTTATTTTACAAGGCATCATCTACTTCAAGTTTAAAGTGTGTTATTTGTAAGAGAAGTTAATTTATTCAATCATCTGCTTATTAATTAGTTTTTGTATTAGATGTGACTATTTAAGGGCAAAACAACTTAAAGACAGGACTAAGCTTTAATGTTGGGTGCCTCAGTTTCTTTTTTATGAATTGTTTTGGGAGCCCCATAGAAACTGACTGAAAATATTAATACTTCACATGTATGGCAATAGTTTAATGAAAGATTCACACCTTTAAAACTATATTAGCCAAGATGGAGGTAATGTCCAGGGCAGTTACATAATTAGAGGAGAGAAAGACTTAAAAATAACTGGAAGATAGGAAGATAGGGTCTAACATACCCTAACATACCCTAAAGTAAGGAATGCAAAAGATATGTGTAGTTGTAGTAAAGAAAAAGTGTCAATTCATGTGAAAGACCCTAATCATAGCTAAAGCTATGTTCATTTATTTGACTGGTAAATTGCTTAGTTTTCAGATTATATCTGAAACATTGTGTTTATCACAGATCTTTTTGAGATTATCCCTTCATGAAACACTGGGACTGAGTGACAGAAAATGTGAGATATGATTCTTACCAAATAATTTTGTCATCTGCTGGAAAAGAGAAACTTATGAAACAAGTATTTTTACAGTATAAGTAAATCAGTATGAATTTAAATGAGCATGCATGCAAAGAGATGCAAAGGAAGGAAGTTATTTTGACTTGAGATGTTTTTAAATAAATAAATTGGTACATAAATCTAGACTTAAAGAATGAATTTTTTTCTGTTGGCAGGGAAAAAGACAATTTGAGACTTTTGTAATATACCATTTTAAGAATACCAACAGATCACTGAATTTTCAAATTGTGAGGAGTTGGGAAAGGGAATGACTGAGGGTGTCTGAAAATGTTAAGAAAGAAGAGAAAACTAAAAGGAGACTAAATAATTATATCAAATATTTGAAAGCTTTCTGTGCAGGAGAAGAAAGAGGTTGGGTTTCATTATTTCTAACTTAGATTATTGGAGAAGAAATGGCAACCCACTCCAGTATTCTTGTCTGGAAAGTCCCATGGAAAGAGAAGACTGGCAGACTATATTCCATATGGTCACAAGAGTCAGACACAACTTAGCAACCGAACAACAACAACAGAAACAACTTGGATTATACAATACATGACTGCCAGGTCCTATTGTAAGACTGTGCCGTGTTTGTCCCTAGGAGCAGCACTCACAAAGATTGCCAAAGCAATATTGTCATGCAGTATTGTGTGATGCAGAATTCACCATGTGTGCAAGTTCCTTTGCTCTCCTAGACTGAATTAGATTAACTTTCTTATGTATTCCAATTAGGAATCTGTGCAAAATACATTTGTCACATTTTATTGCAAATTTTTATTAATCTATATTTCTCCCTTATTGATTCTGAGTTGGTAGATTCCCAACATTTACTTCTGCTTTATTGACTATGCCAAAGACTTTGACTGTATGGATCACAATAAACTGTGAAAAATTCTGAAAATGATGGGAATACCAGACCACCTGACCTGCCTCTTGAGAAATCTGTATGCAGGTTAAGAAGCAATAGGTAGAACTGGACATGGAACAAAAGAATGGTTCCAAATCAGGAAAGGAGTGTGTCAATGTTGTATACTGTCACCTTGTTTATTTAAATTATATGCAGAGTACATCATGCGAAACACCGGGCTGGATGAGGCACAAGCTGGCATCAAGACTGCCAAGGAAAAACATCAATAACCTCAGATATGCAGATGACACCACCCTTATGGCAGAAAGCAAAGAAGCACCAAAGAACCTTTTGATGAAAGTGAGAGGAGAGTGAAAAAGTTGGCTTAAAGGTCAACATTCAGAAAACTAAGATCATGGCATCTGGTCCCATCACTTCAAGCCAAATAGATGGGGAAATAATGGAAACAGTGAGAAACTTTATTTGGGGGGGCTCCAAAATCAATGCTGATGGTGACTGTAGCTATGAAATTAAAAGATGCTTGCTCCTTGCAAGAAAAGCTGTGGCCAATTTAGATAGTATATTAAAAAGCAGAAACATTACTTTGCCAACAAAAGCCCATCTAGTCAAAGCTATGGTTTTTTCAGTAGTCCTATATGGTGTGAGAGTTGGACTATAAGGAAAACTGAATGCCAAAGAATTTATGTTTTTGAACTGTGGTGTTGGAGGACTCTTGAGAGTCCCTTAGACTTCAATGAGATCAAAACAGCCCATCCTAAAAGAAATCAGCCCTGAATATTCATTGGAAGGACTGATGCTGAAGCTGAAACTCCAGTCCTTTGGCAACCTGATGCGAAGAGCCAACTCATTAGAAAAGACCCTGATACTAGGAAAGATTGAAGGTAGGAGGAGAACAGGACAACAGAGGATAAGATGGTTGGATGGCATCACTGAATCATGGACATAAGTTAAGCAAGCTCTGAAAGTTGGTGATGGATAGGGAAGCCTGGCATGCTGCAATCCATGGGGTCACAAATAGTCAAATACAACTGAGTGACTGAACTGAACTGAACTGAAACAAACAACAATCACATTATCATAAGCTTGTTTTTTTATTACCCATTTATTTTACATAAAGTATAAAATGCAACATAATATATATATATATGATTGATATATATTATAGATATACACATAACATAAAAATAGCTCTCTTTAAAATCTAATATGTTTAGTCAATGACTTCCAGAAAGGAAATGCATTTTGAAATTAATAAATTCTAATACACTGTACAAGAGTTTTGTGTCTGGAATAGCTGGATTTTTTGACCAAGTATTCAAATTGTGGCCATTTAAGAGATATGTTGAATTTGAAATATTCCAAGCAGATCACTAAACATAAGGTAATAATATTTAATACTAAAATTTACTTTTTGTATTTTGTTTTCAGTTTGGGAAAGTGTGATGATAAAGTTATTAAATGGTGTATATAGCATATGACCTTTCATATCTTTTTAGGAAACAGTTTATAATTCACAGTATATGCTGAGTTGCCCAATATAGGTAGAGAAACAAGAATCAAAAATGATTGCTCATAAAGCTATAATTTTATAAAATCTGTTTTCATGATTTCAAGATATCATGTAAGAATTATCAATAGCAAGATTGAATTGAGTTTAAAAATAGGAACAAAGACTCCTATAAAATTTTTGAAAATTCTTGAAATTTTCTGAAAGTCTATAGTAATTAGCAATATATATATTTAAAATAAGAAGCAGGATTTCCAATTTACCAAGAAGTCAGGATATAGTCTGGATATTTACCAAGATGTATAGGATATAAGGTTTCAATCCAGAGGAAATAAGCTACTAAAATTTTTGGTAATCAAAGTAAAATTACTTGGAGATATATAGTTAAATTATGTCTCATAAATTAATATCATGATAAAGTAGATAAGGTAATAAATTAATAATTCATTGAAAGTATAATGTTTCTTTTTATAGTTCTGGTATTTTTTTTTAAATGCTATAGTTGTACATGCTTCCTCATAGCTCAGTTGGTAAAGAATCCACCTGCAATGAAGGAGAACCCTATTTGGTTCCTAGGTGGGGAAGATCCACTGGAGAAGGGATAGGTTACCCACTCCAGTGTTCTGAGGCTTCCCTTGTGGCTCAGCTGGTAAAGAATCTGCCTGCAGTGCGGGAGACCTGAGTTCAATCCCTCCCTTGGGAAAATCCTCTGGAGAAGGGAAAGGCTTCCCACTCGAGTATTTTGGCGTGGAGAATTCCATGGACTCTATAGTCCATGGGGTTTCAAAGAGTTGGACACAGAGTGAGTGACTTTCATTTTCATAGTTGTTAACTATTGCAAATTACATGACATTGAATAACAATTTAAATTATAAATGTAAGCATACTCTTTTTCACCACAGTAGAAGTTTATAACATATAGAATAAGTAAATTATAGAATTATGTATAGCTAAGTTAAGGAACTTTCAAATAGAATTTTCAAGAAAAAGAAATGGCAATTTTTAAATTAAATGACTATTATGTAGTTAATGTTTAAACTTGCAGTTGTTTTCCTAGTGATTATAATTCATTTTATTTTATTAATTTTTATTGGAGTGTATAGTTGCTTTAAAAAATTGTGTTAGTTTTTGCTGTACAGCAAAATGAATCAGTTATATGTGTACACTTAGCCCTCTTTTTTTGAATTTTCTTCACATTTGGGTCACCATAGAACACTGAGTAGAGTCCCTGAGTTATAGAGAGGTTCTCATTAGTTGTCTATTTTATACATAGTACCTGCATTCTTATAAATGCTATGTTATTAGTGAGGGAAAATATGAAAAATCAAGGCTTACACCCTTACTCAATGTATCTCCTTAATTATTATATTTCAAGTCTCTCCCGTGAAATACATTTTCTCTAAACATCAGTCTTAGGCCTTTCTTCTCTCTCATTTTCTCCAAGCCATCTAAAATCAAGCTTTTCCTAGGTAAACCCACCACTTATTAAATTCATTAATTTACCTTTCCTGAATATTTAATATAAGATACCTCACCACAACTATCACTTTTTCTTCAAAAAGCTTTTGCCTTTTCTTGTATGTTTCTTTAACTCATATTTATCTCCTCCCACAAAACTGGGTCTTTTTTTTTCACTACTTTAAATCTCTATCCCTGAAACTTGTAGTCAATGCTCAATTATTTTTTGAATGGTTCAGTGAATCTGTGGTATAAAACCCAATTAAATACAGGACTGTTATTAAAATCAAAACACCTTTTGAATAAATAAAAACAAAAGCCATGTAATTTTTTTTTTCACTTTTTCTGGTCTACACACTGAAGGGATCCTTGTTAAAATAATCATTAAACTATCTTTGGTTAGGGTTATGTGAGACAACATTTGATCAGTTGGCTCATTAATTATAGCCAAAGTTTTGTCTAAATTGATGATCTGAATTAAAAGACTCATAAAATCAACTCAAGGAATTTTGGTATTCTGTGTCATGTTTCTTATTTTCTCATTATGAACATGCCACCTTTATTTTCTTGAGCTATTAACCATCAAACATAGTCTTGGAGAAAATTGTGACTTGATTTTCAGGTTTTAAGCTGGACATAAAAACTGGCCAGCAACTGGGCTTTGCACCTTCCATGAATCTGAAAGCAGTGCTTTATTAGCTATTTGTCATATAATCCATATGCATGATTTTTCACTTCCTTTTAGGAAAGAGCCACAACCCTAATTTATATAGGTGCACCTACACTGCCAGTCACAAACATCACATCTGTAAATAGACTATATACAGTATAAAAGCTTAGACAATAAGGCAGTTTTCATAGCACCAAGTCATTCCTTGAACGTTTGTCGATTATAAATGAGTTGAAATTAAATCAATGTAATAATTTATCTTAAAAAGATATACTTAATTTATGCTGTTTCAAATGTCTGAATTTTAAAATTCATATAATTTATGTTAGCCATTTTAAAATATAACTGTTTCAAAGAACTTATGAAGCTACTAGAGTAAATAGGTGACATTTTAATCTAGGAAAAACAAAACTGTCAAAATTGTTCTTGCTTTAAGAAAATGTCTGAAAGTTGAATTTGATTTTGAAAATACAAGTGTACAAGTAAGTGATTTTAAGCCAGGGTTAGAATTGTGTGTTTTCAACATATTTATAACATTATAATTATGCTAATGTCATTGCTTTCTGAAAATTTTTTTGTAGAGTCATTAAACAGGTGTGAATAATCCAATTTTACCTCTTATCTCAGTAGCTTGTGAATAGCTGACTTGGTGGAACAAGGAAACAGGGTTAAATTGGAATATGCTGCTAAACAACATTGCCACAGAGACTGTTCCTGAATGAGAAGTCAATTCTTCCACTTCCATCATTTTCTCATAATTTAAAGGGACCCAAAATATTTCCCACCAATAATAGCACCCATAGGTCTCTGTGTATTTAACAATTTCCAGCAGAGTTATGTATCTGTTGTATACTGAAACATTACTTAGAAAAATCAATATAGCACTTGCCTGTATGTTATTTGTCCAGAACAGCAGAACAAAATTCTTCTTGTAGAAATGAAAGGGCATGTTTCTAATTTAGAGGAAAGTGGGCCATTATTTTTCCCCAAAAAATACATGATAATATGAAATATATCACTTAAAAAGGATTTATACATATAAACTTACTTATTAACTTCTTGTTTGATTTATTAGAATTCCTACATTGGCAAATCAAAATTATTTTTCTGGTTTAATATCAAATCAACTTTTTGTTATAAGATAGCCATTCAGAAGTTTTGAATCTTAGTAGCTAATGTAGTTAATATCCTGAAGCCATTGTTTAGAATCATCATCACTTAGATAATAGTTTCTTGATTCTAGGACTAAACATGGTTCAAAAGCTGTAAATAGACTCAAAAGGTTTTTAAGATTATTTTTTTCTGATATGATTTTTGATTAGTAAACATATAAATATTGATGAAGAGGCTAATCAAAGCTTCATTTTCAAAATGAGTATTTAATCTTATCTTGGAGTATTTGGGAACTAGTAAGTTTACCCAACTAAATGCATCATATAGTGACTATCAAGTAATACTTGAGCAACATCAACTTAATTGCTATGGACATTTAATTTTATTCACAAAAACATACTCTATCTTAATGTAAGCCTTGCTGATATTTCTGTGATTAATATTAGAGCACTTTTGAATAACTGATGAAAAAATAAAATAAAAACCCTTAATCTAACACATGCGATGACAGCTGTTTAGAAACTGAAGAATTTATAAAATGAAGCAGAATCCTTTGAAGAATATTATTTATGCTCAAAAGCATGAGTAACAAAATGTAATTAGACACAGGGTCCTAAACAAAGACTAAATAGGTTTCGACTAAAACTGCTATGCATATCCTATGTTAAATGTTCTTTAGGTGATAAAAACGTCAATTGTACCTAGCGTCTCAGTCCTCACATACCACATACATACACATACACACACACACACCCAAAGTTGAAAGATACATAATTGGGTACTATGGTAACTGAAAATGAAAAAAATATAAAATTAATCATTATTTGATGCTGCTGCTGCTAAGTCACTTCAGTCGTGTCCGACTCTGTGTGACCCCATAGATGGCAGCCCACCAGTCTCCCCCGTCCCTGGGATTCTCCAGACAAGAACACTGGAGTGGGTTGCCATTTCCTTCTCCAATGCATGAAAGTGAAAAGTGAAAGTGAAGTCGCTCAGTCGTGTCCGACCCCATGGACTGCAGCCTACCAGGCTCCTCCGTCCATGGGATTTTCCAGGCAAGAGTACTGGAGTGGGGTGCCATTGCCTTCTCCGTTATTTGATGCTGCTTCTGCTGCTGCTGCTAAGTCGCTTCAGTCGTGTCCGACTCTGTACCACCCCATAGACATCTGGCAGCCCACCAGGCTCCCCGTCCCTGGGATTCTCCAGGCAAGAACACTGGAGTGGGTTGCCATTTCCTTCTCCAATGCATGAAAGTGAAAAGTGAAAGTGAAGTCGCTCAGTCATGTCCGACCCTCAGCGACCCCATGGACTGCAGCCTACCAGGCTCCTCCATCCATGGGATTTTCCAGGCAAGAGTACTGGAGTGGGGTGCCATTGCCTTCTACTACTCCTTTAATTTTCTTTATTAATTTCATCTGAATTTTCTTTATTGACTAAATGAAAAATTATATCTCTGACCTCTTTCTGTAAGTCAATCCATTATTTCTTTTCTCAATTGGATATTATATTTACATATCACTTTTGGGGGAAAGTTAATTCAAATATAAGAAACTTTGTAGCATGCTTAAACAGCATAAAATGCTGATTAGATCTACATGTTTAAACTATATTGCAATTAAAATTTCTATGTAACCAGCATTTCATTAAAGACAATATTTTCACATAGATTATAAAATAGTCTATGGATTCTAATTATCAAATTCAAAAGTTATCTTTAATTTACAAATAGAGCTGATAGATGAGACATGGTCTGTTATGTTAACAGACTCGTTATGCTTAATTGCAACTCAAAATTCTAAAGTGCTACAGAAATCAATATCTATTTAAAATGAGAAGCAGAATATAAGACCCATTTTGAAGTAACTCAAGAGTTTTGCGTCCATTTCAATACAGATTAAGAAAAAAATCCAGAGGCTAGTAAAACTTCTTGGTAATTTAACTATAAGAAATGATGCTAATGGCATGGATTCAGTGTAGGTTAGAAATTGAAGTTTCCTGAAGGCATTCTTCTAGATGTGTCATGCTCACAACAAAGTTTATACTGAATTCAGTACTTTCACTGCTGATGAAATCAATTCACAGTGAGCTGCATAAAATACTGAATTTTAATTCAACGCAATTATCTTCATTTGACAGTGGCAACAATCACTCTTTCACTTTATTAAAGTTCAGTAAAATTGTTTTTCAAATGGGTACTATTTTAGGAAAATGCAAAGTAAAACCATAATAAGATATCACCTCACATCTATTAGGTTGACTAATATCAAGAAATAAAAACTAAAGCAGAAAGCAACAAGTGTTGTTTAGATGTAGAATATTGGAGCGCTTGTGCACTGTTGGTGGGAATGTAAAAGGTTGAAGTCTCTATGGAAAACACTGTAGATTCCTCAAAAATTTGAAAATAGAGTTATTATATGATTCAGCAGTTCCACTATTGGTCATGTACCTAAAAGAATCAAATAATAACTTTAAAAGAATTTAAAATAACTTGAGTGTTATTTGCATGCTCACGTTTGTGTGTATGTGTTATCGTTCAGTTATGTCCGACTCTTTGCAACCCCATGTACTGCAGTTTGCCAGGCTCCACTGTCCATGGAATTCTCCAGGCAAGAATATTGGAGTGGGTTACCATTTCCTTCTCCAAGGGATCTTCCTGACTCAGGGATCAATAGCAATATTATCCACAATGACCAAGTAATGAAAGTATTTGATAATGGACTGATACATGTTTCACCAAAATTCATTGGCTAAAACCTTACCCCCTACTGTGACTGTATTTAGAGACAGGGCATTTAAGAAGATAATTAAGATTAAATGAGCTTACAGAATGGAACTCTAAACCAATACGCCTTGTGTCTTATAAAAAGAGGAAGAGACACCAAAAATGTGTGCATGCAGAGGAAGACCATGTGAGGACACAGTCAGAAGGTGAGGGTGTGTGGAAAAGAATGCTCAGAGCAGCATAACTTGAATACTGAAAGCAGATCTTCTTTAAATAATAAATAAGCTAGATAAAGTATGGTATAAAGTTCACACAGTGGAACACTATATGGTAATGAAGATGAACAAGGTATAACGACACACAGGAAAAGGCCACACTATCAAGATGTTGAGCATGGGAAATCAGGCAGAAAGTTATTTATACTCTGATTCCAAACATATGAATTTAAAATAGGCAGTACTGATAGAGTGTCTGATGAACTATGGACGGAGGTTCGTGACATTGTACAGGACACAGGGATCAAGACCATCCCCATGGAAAAGAAATGCAAAAAAGAAAAATGGCTGTCTGGGGAGGCCTTACAAATAGCTGTGAAAAGAAGAGAAGTGAAAAGCAAAGGAGAAAAGGAAAGATAGAAGCATCTGAATGCAGAGTTCCAAAGAATAGAAGGGAGAGATAAGAAAGCCTTCCTCAGAGATCAATGCAAAGAAATAGAGGAAAACAACAGAATGGGAAAGACTAGAGATCTCTTTAAGAAAATTAGAGATACCAAGGGAACACTTCATGCAGAGATGGGCTCGATAAAGGACAGAAATGGTATGGACCTAACAGAAGCAGAAGATATTAAGAAGAGGTGGCAAGAATACACAGAAGAACTGTACAAAAAAGATCTTCATGACCAAGATAATCACGATGGTGACCACTCACCCAGAGCCAGACATCCTAGAGTGTGAAGTCAAGTGGACCTTAGAAAGCATCACTACGAACAAAGCTAGCGGAGGTGATGGAATTCCAGTTGAGCTATTTCAAATCCTGAAAGATGATGTTGTGAAAGTGCTGCACTCAATATGCCAGCAAATTTGGAAAACTCAGCAGTGGCCACAGGACTGGAAAAGGTCAGTTTTCATTCCAATCCCAAAGAAAGGCAATGCCAAAGAATGATCAAACTACCGCCCAATTGCACTCATCTCACACGCTAATAAAGTAATGCTTAAAATTCTCCAAGCCAGGCTTCAGCAACATGTGAACCGTGAACTTCCAGATATTCAGGCTGGTTTTAGAAAAGGCAGAGGAACCAGAGATCAAATTGCCAACATCCGCTGGATCATCGAAAAAGCAAGAGAGTTCCAGAAAAAAAAAAAAAAAAACTATTTCTGCTTTATTCACCATGACTAAGCCTTTGACTGTGTGGATCGCAATAAACTGTGGAAAATTCTGAAAGAGATGGGAACACCAGACCACCTGGCCTGCCTCTTGAGAAACCTATATGCAGGTCAGGAAGCAACAGTTAAAACTGGACAGGAAACAACAGACTGGTTCCAAATAGGAAAAGGAGTATGTCAAGGCTGTATATTGTCACCCTGCTTATTTTACTTATATGCAGAGTACATTATGAGAAACACTGGGCTGGAAGAAGCACAAGCTGGAATCAAGATTGCCAGGAGAAATATCAATAACCTCAGATATGCAGATGACACCACCTTTATGGCAGAAAATGAAAAGGAAATAAAAAGCCTCTTGATGAAAGTGAAAGAGGAGAGTGAAAAAGTTGGCTTAATGTTCAACATTCAGAAAATGAAGATCATGGCATCTGGTCCCATCACTTCATGGGAAATAGATGGGGAAACAGTGGAAACAGTGTCAGACTTTATTTGGGGGGGAGTGGAGCTCGAAAATCACTGCAGATGGTGAGTGTAGTCATTAAATTAAAAGACTCTTACTCCTTGGAAGGAAAGTTATGACCAACCTAGATAGCATATTGAAAAGCAGAGACATTGCTTTGCCAACAAAGGTCCGTCTAGTCAAGGGTATGTTTGTTTCCGGTGGTCATATATGGATGTGAAAGTTGGACTGTGATGAAAGCTGAGTGCCAAAGAATTGATGCTTTTGAACTGTGGTGTTGGAGAAGACTCTTGAGAGTCCCTTGGACTGCAAGGAGGTCCAACCAGTCCATCCTAAGGGAGATCAGTCCTGGGTGTTCTTTGGAAGGACTGATGCTAAAGCTGAAATTCCAACACTTTGGCCACCTCATATGAAGAGGTGGCCACCTCATATGAAGAGTCAACTCATTAGAAGAGACTCTGATGTTGGGTGGGATTGGGGGCAGGAGGAAAAGGGGATGACAGAGGATGAGATGGCTGGATGGCATCACCGACTTGATGGACATGAGTTTGGGTGAACTTCAGGAGTTGGTGATGGACAGGGAGGCCTGGTGTGCTGTGATTCATGGGGTCCAAAAGAGTTGGATACGACTGTGGACAGGACTGGCTGTTTCAACATGTTAGAAATTAAGGCACTGGCTACTTTTGAGAATTGGGCTGTAGTGCCTAGAAGGGGGAAAAGGAATCTTCTCAGATAACAGTGTGAGTACGTTCCCTCTGCTATATAACAAGTCACCATAAACTTAAGTGGGTTAAGAAAAAAAAAAAAACAATTAAATATCTCAGTTTCTGTGAGTAACAGGTGTGACAAGGTTTAGCTGCAGTCTCTGCTTAAGAAGGTAACTTGGCTACAATCAAGGTGTCAACTGAATTGACTTCTCTTTTGTAGGATCAGTTAGGGAGGAGTCTACTCAAGCTCACTCAAATTGGCAGCATTCAGTACTGTATGGTGGAGGACTGATCTCCTCAGCTCCTACAGAGCCTATAGAAAATGAGAAAACTTTAGCAAAATAGAGTAACAGTATAATCAGTGGAATAATACCCCATCACTTTAATCATAAAATATAACCAAATTATAGTCACATCCATGTACAAGTTTGTTTTTTTTTTTTTATGTATGTGTGGGCTTATGTTGACATTTTTCTTGACTATATTATTAGAAGGAAAATTTCTGAGTCATATGGTAAAGCTATGTTTAAACTTCTGAGGAACTGTCATACTATTTCCAAAGAGGCTGTGTCATTTTGCATCCCCACTAGCAATATGCAGGGATGCAATTTCTCCATATCCTTGATAATATGTGTTATTATCTGCCTTTTTGGTTATAATTGTTTTAGAGGGTATGAAGTGAGTCTCATTGTGGTTCTAATTTGTATTACCCTGATGAATGATAATTGTTTTAAATATGGATATTTATGAGGTGAAAATTCATTGTGATTCAACTACTCTTCTGTATGCTCTTATTCATCACGTTATTTTAAAAAACAGCATCAGTGAGACTGCACTATGATGTGCAGATTGGTTGTGTGATATTCAGCAACCAGTAGCCTTATCTCATCTGTGCAATGTGAATGCACGACTTCAAATGGAAATCTTAGTGAATCATTGTACCCGGTCTCTTTTCCAACTGATGCTCCACCAGAACAGACAGATAGAGACAGAGTATGCGTGTGCGTATGTATGTGTGTATGTGTATGCGTGTGTGTATGTGTGAAAGACAGAGAGCAAGAGGAGAGAGAGACAGAGAGAGAACTGGAACCTGCATTACTACCTATCACTTAGTAGGGCTTAGGGACGGTAAACCAAGTAACTGATCAAGACTTATAGCTGTAACTAAGTAGTCTGGAAGCAGGTGGGAAAACACTTTATCTGAGTTTACTATTAAATATTAACACATATTCAGGAGGAAAATGGAAGACTCTAGGGAATTATTGATCATGCAGTTCATATATGCATATTGAATCTGTATAGAAAGCTATATCAAAATGAAAAAAAATGCTTACATGGTCTGTGGTACTCCATAGATATTTATTCAGAGCTCCCTGTGCAATCAAATTCTCTGAAATCCTGCTTCTTTAATGTAATCTGAGTATTGGGTAAATGTTAGGAAGGTAGTCCTACGTTTTCATAAAGTAAATGCTATGAAAAGTACATGAAATTTAATTCTGTGGCTTTGCTGGTGATAGCTAAACATTTTTTTTTTCTTTTTGCCAGTGAATCTTAAACAAGTAACATCTACCCCAAGGTAATTGGTAAACTATATAATGCAGTGGCAACTAATGTCAGGGGTGGCAAATGAAAATCGTGTATGCAAATATATCTTGCTCTTGTGGACAAAAAGTAAGAACATACAATGTTAACAGTATGCTTTTTTTACTGGGAGTATATAGGATTGTGTTTTGAAAATGTTCTTTCTTTCTTTGTGGATGGTTCTCAAGGGTAAGAAAAAAAAAATCTTGCCAGAAAAAAAGTGGAGAAGTAGAACTTTTAAAGTTTTTTTTTTTTTTTTTTTTTATTGATTTGGTCAGAGATTGTGAAAGGGGAATCTTTCCTGCTTAATACATGCTTGGACTTGAGCATCTCTAGTCTTCTTTTCCCCATCTGTGGCAAAATAAACTCTATTAATACATCTCTCCAGGTTTATTATTGCAGTTCATAAAGGCAGTTTGCATATTAAGATGAATAAAAAGCACCTATCATTTTATCACAGGAATTTGAGCAAACTCTGGGAGATAGTGAAGGACAGGGAAGCCTGGTGTGATGCTGTCCACCGGGTCGCAAAGAGTCAGACGTGACTTAGCAGTGGAACAACAACAACAAAATCATTTCATCATTCATAAAGTTTTTGAATAAGGATAAGTTCTATTTTTAATTCCTTTATTCAAAATGCTTGCTGTAGAGACAGATCTTACATCTGATCTCAGCAATACATTTTTGCCTGATTTGAGGTGGTGTTAATGAAAGAGTAAAGGGTCAGTGAGTATAAAGGTATGTGGAGGAAATCAAAGAGTAAGAAAGTTAAAGCACTGCAGCACGTGCCTGCTGGATGTCAATAATATTATTAGTGATCCTTAAATGTGATGTATAGTCAAAAAGAAAGTGACTAAACACTATGAAGTAAGGGATTGATTATTCTCTCTTTTTATCCTTAATACCAGATTTTTTTTAACATTCTTCATGAAAGCAAAATAAAAATCTATTGATTTATTTTACAACAGAATTACCTTACTATCTGGGAAATATTAATTTTGAGATAGTTTAATCTGCATTTCCTAATATTTCCTTCTTGTCTATTGTAAAACATACATAAATGTATAATTCTGAGCTTATTTAACGTGTACAGTTTCCTCAACAGTCTCTAAAATCATTTTTCAGTCTTTATGAACTCTAAGCATGTACTTAGGCAAAATTTCTAAAATATTCAAATGGATAAATAGCTCACTAAGCATAGGTTCTTTTGAAAATCAAGTTGGTTATGATTGTCTTAAGAAAGATTATTTATCTAATTTGGTAAGCCATGATATGAAAACATGATAATCAATAAGAAAGCAGAGATTCTTAATTTTCATAAAATAGGGCCAAGTGTAGAGATGGTCTTTGGAATCAATGTCACAGTTTAAATAGTGAAACCATGTTATTCTCCACATCAGTCTTAGTTGCCTGCTATGAGTCTGTGCAGTGGAGGCTGACACTCTTGGGTCCTAAACTCCTACTTGAGAGAAAGCAGAGTTATCCTATTTGAATGTTATACTATCACAAACTCCTGAATTGGTTTTGTAAATGTTTACTGTACAAGAAACTTTTCTACTTTTGGAGTTAGGGATATTAGTAAAAAACAAATTGTTTTTCTTTCCATATTCTCAGATTACTTCCCTCAGGCTATTCTCTGTAATTTAATTCTCCACAGAAGCTTTAATGCTTGTTTATCTATAGTGACATGGTGAAGGATTTGTACTACTAAAGCATTTCTTAGTCATGAAGCAAGATAAAATGGTACTAATTCTCATTACCAAAAATGAAGATGGGTAAATAGTGTGGAGCAGTAGATGTTTGGGTATGAGAGCAAATCTTTACTTAGAATTACTTTAGTATTTCATGGATGAGTCATCAAATGCAAAAATTGTAAAACTAATGACTCTCCAGAATATTTTTTTGAAATATTATTACATTTCATTGTAATCATTAACTGTGTTTAAAGTGAAAGTCGCTCAGTCATGTCCAACTCTTTGCAACCCCATGGACTATACAGTCCATGGAATTCTCCAGGCCAGAATACTGGAGTGGATAGACTTTCCCTTCTCCAGGGGATCTTTCCAACCCATTGATGGAATCCAGGTCTCCCGTGTTGCAGGTGGATTCTTTACCAGCTGAGCAACCAGGGAATGGTGTTTACAGAAGTAGTACATCTAGAATAGTTCCTTTTTCACAGATATTTATTAACCTTTTTCTCTGTGTCAGGTATTATTTTAGACAACACTGGAAATACAGTGGGAAAATAAGAGAGAAAATTGTTATGCTCCAGAGTGGTTTACTTTTAGGGGAGTGAGGAGAACAGTTAAACAATAAATAAAGAAATATACACACAAATGGGAAAATATATGGTAATATGTGCAATAAATAAAATGAAACAGGGTTTTGTGACAGAAAGTGCCTAGTGGATACATAGTAGTTCAAAGGAGGTTTATTTGAAGGAAGAATAAGAAATTAGGTCTTGAACAAATTTTGAAATGAGAAGAACCAATAGAGAATGAGTTAATAGTAGATTGTAGAAGCAGAAATAGAGATAATCTAAAAATTTTGTTAACTTCATTCTATCAACAAGCTCTTGTCATTCAGGGTGAATAGATGACACTTGTGAGGTTCAAGTTTTGTTGGCTGTTTTATATAAACTTCATTATCTTTTTTAGACTGCTATATAAAAGCTAATTCTTCAGAATGAATGTTTTCTCTAATTGTCAAAAAATTATTCATACCTCTTGAAATAAGACATATTTGGGAGACACCTCCCAATGTCATAAAAGAAGAAAAAGTCACCTGAGGATTATCTAGGAAATGTAATTAGTTTACTCATTATTGCTATTGATTAAAGGATCTAGACTTTGTGAAGTTGTATACTAATTTGCATATTTCTCCAGATGGAACTGACAACACCAGAGATTAGAATTTATGGCTCTATTGAACATTACCCCGTTATCCTAACATTGCCTAGCTTTGTAAATGCTATTTGAACTGGTTATAACATCTGTTTCCCTGATTCATTAATGAGTATAAAAATTATGTGATGCTTATTTATTTTTATTGGAGCTGGAGTCATGTTTTAATTTTTTAAACATATTTTATTATGTGAGACACAACTAAATCTTGGTTGCTACGGTCAATGGCATCCATAGCTCTCTCCTTTCTTGCTTATCGAAATGTAAGAGAAAACAGAGAACTCTCTGATCTAAGAATTATTCCAGTATATTTGTAAAAAAAATGTTGATATTTGGTTTTGTCTTCATTTCATTCCTTTTGCTGACTGCTTTCATGGGGCATTCTCATTTCTTCCTAATTCCTTCATCCCCTAAACTGCAATAAAGTCTACTTCTACATCCTCAGTCACCCATTCACATAATAATCAACTAGTCCCAATGATGTACTAACTCGTAAATCTTAAAGTCATTCATCCTAATTTCTGATTCTTCTTCTGATAATTCTTATCCTTCATAGCCTCAGTTTATAGTGCCACTGTACTTGCTCCTGAATCTCAGAAAGACTTCAACACCTTAATATTTTCCGACCAGGTTATTGACTCTCTTTTAGTCTTTCTGACGTGTTTTCTATCTCTACATTGTTGAAATGACGATAACATGTCTGAACTGCTTTCTCACAATCATCTTAATTTCCTTTCTTGTACTAGTAGCTTTTCTTCATACCAGTGGGCAAGAATGATGACCGTATTCACTTTCTTTAGTGCTATGTAAAGGAAGCTAATTCCTAATTTAAAAACAATTAAAAAACACATCCTACAACTTATTTGATTAGATGACAATCCACATGAGCCATGCATTTGTTTATAAATTTCTATTCAGTTCAGTTCAGTCATTCAGTTGTGTCTGACTCTTGGCAACCCCATGAATCTCAGCACACCAGGCCTCCCTGTCCATCACCAACACCTGGAGTTCACTCAAACTCACGTCCATCAAGTGGGTGATACCATCCAGCCATCTCATCCTCTGTTGTCCCCTTTTCCTCCTACCCCCAATCCCTTCCAGCATCAGGGTCTTTTCCAATGAGTCATCTCTTCGCATGAGATGCCAAAGTATTGGAGTTTCAGCTTTAGCATCAGTCCTTCCAAAGAACACTCAAGGACTGATCTCCTTTAGGATGGACTGGTTGGATCTCCTTGCAGTCCAAGGGACTCTCAAGAGTCTTCTCCAACACCACAGTTCAAAAATTCTCCAGCACTCAGCTTTCTTCACAGTCCAACTCTCACATCCATACATGACCACTGGAAAAACCATAGCCTTGACTAGACGGACCTTTGTTGGCAAAGTAATGTCTCTGCTTTTGAATATGCTATCTAGGTTGGTCATAACTTTCCTTCTAAGGAGTAAGCATTTTTTAATTTCATGGCTACACTCACCATCTGCAATGATTTTGGAGCTCCCCCAAAATAAAGTCTGACACTGTTTCCACTGTTTCCCCATCTATTTCCCATGAAGTGATGGGACCAGATGCCATGATCTTCGTTTTCTGAATGTTGAATGTTAAGCCAACTTTTTCGCTCTCCTCTTTCACTTTCATCAAGAGGCTTTTTAGTTCCTCTTCACTTTCTGTCATAAGGGTCATGTCATCTGCATATCTGAGGTTATTGATATTTTTCCCGGCAATCTTGATTCCAGCTTGTGCTTCTTCCAGCCCAGCGTTTCTCATGATGTACTCTGCATAGAAGTTAAATAAGCAGACAATATACAGCCTTGACGTACCCCTTTTCCTATTTGGAACCAGTCTGTTGGTCCATATCCAGTTCTAACTGTTGCTTCCTGACCTGCATATAGGTTTCTCAAGAGGCAGGTCAGGTGGTCTGGTATTCCCATCTCTTGAAGAATTTTCCACAGTTTATTGTGATCCACACAGTCAAAGGCTTTGGCATAGTCAATAAAGCAGAAATAGGTGTTTTTCTGGAACTCTCTTGCTTTTTTGATGAGCCAGCAGACATTGGCAATTGATCTCTTGTTCCTCTGCCTTTTCTAAAACCAGCTTGAACATCTGGAAGTTCACAGTTCACATATTGCTGAAGCCTGGCTTGGAGAATTTTGAGCATTACTTTACTAGCATGTCTGTTTTAATCTATAGTTTCATTCTCTATCCTTCCCTCTTCATTATGGCAGTTTATTTGTTGAATAATTTAATAACATGTATTTTATCTTTGAGTTGTTTATCCTACAGTTTTCCATCATCTTCTTTTTTCCTTTCTTTTTGAATGACTTCTGATATATCATGGTATTGTTTAACATGGTCCCCTTTTCACTGTGTTATAAGTTGAGTGTGAAGATTTGTGGTTCAGGTTACTTCACTCATGTGTGTTCCATCAGGAGGCACATGGATTATGTTTCACAACAGTAATATTTTGGTTTTATCATTACTTCTTCATTTATTATAAAACTAGGATATTGCCATTTTGAAGCCCCTAGTTAATTGGTATATTTTGAAAGTCATCATCATGGTACAACTACACAGAAAGACAGACACCATCCAGGGGCCTCCTGATGCTTCCACCAATGAAACACCTCAATGAAGTATTCTTGAACCACAAGCCTTCACATCTAACTTCCAACACAGTGAACAGGGGATCATGCCTATCAACATCATGAAATAGATGTAAGAGATGCAGGTTCAATTCCTGGATAAGGAAGATTTCCTGGAGTAGGAAATGGCAGTCCACTCCAGCATTTTTGCCTGGGAAATTTCAAGGACAACGGAGCCTGGTGAACAACAGCCCATGAGGTTGTATAGAATTGGACATGACTGAGTGACTATGCAATACTAGTGCTCCTCTTCATTTATTATTTGGAATACTTTCTAAAAGGAAACTTTCTTCACCAGCTCTTTTGCTACCTAGAGGCAGTTCAAATGGAAAAGGTGGAATAAATGCAATATTTTCCCCTTTATTTACCAGTTGCAGAATTATCATTTTGTTCCTTGAATCCTTCAAAGGGATAATGGGGCTATGTATGTGTGTACATGAATTTACCATTATGAACTAATGAATTTATACATATATGATATGCTTAAATCCATCAAAGCTTTCATGCTCATTTAGAAGATCTTTGGCCAGTGGATATTCTTTAAAATGGCTGTTGAGTTTTTTTTTTTGAGATGACCTTGGTAATGCTTTATAACTTTGCTGCTTTCTGCTATTCTGATATACTTACAGACTCATTCTTCGGTTATTATTAATGGAAATAATGTTTAAAGACCACAGTCTGTGACTTCAGTAGTGCTGATTGCTACTTGCATTTTTAAAATTGTTTCTAGGTCTTTAAGTGGATAGAGTTAGCAAATATGTATTATTTGATTTCTTTTTTAAAATTTCAGGGTGCATTCATACTGATAACTCATTCAACTCAGAACTGCAGATCTTAAACTCATAGAACTTAAACACTCAACATTAGCTGCAAAACTTTGTTAAATACACAATGGAGTATTACTCAGCCATTAAAAAGAATACATTTGAGTCAGTTCTAATGAGGTGGATGAAACTGGAGCCTATTATACAGAGTGAAGTAAGCCAGAAAGAAAACACCAATACAGTAGACTGCTGCTGCTGCTAAGTCGCTTCAGTCATGTCCGACTCTGTGCGACCCCATAGACGGTAGCCCACCAGGCTCCCCCGTCCCCAGGATTCTCCAGGCAAGAACACTGGAGTGGGTTACCATTTCCTTCTCCAATGCAAGAAAGTGAAAAGTGAAACTGAAGTTGCTCAGTCGTGTCCAACCCTCAGTGACCCCATGGACTGCAGCCTACCAGGCTCCTCCATCCATGGGATTTTCCAGGCAAGAGTACTGGAGTGGGGTGCCATCGCCTTCTCCAATACTAACGCATATATATGGAATTTAGAAAGATGGTAATGATAACCCTGTAAGTGAGACAGCAAAAGAGACACAGAAGTATAGAACAGTCTTTTGGACTCTGTGGGAGAGGGAGAGGGTGGGATGATTTGGGAGAATGGCATTGAAACATGTATAATATCATATATGAAACAAATCGCCAGTCCAGGTTCGATGCATGATATTGGATGCTTGGGGCTGGTGCACTGGGACAACCCAGAGGGATGGTATGGGGAGGGTGGAGGGAGGGGCGTTCAGGATGGGGAATACGTGTATACCTGTGGCAGATTCATGTTGATGTATGGCAAAACAAATACAATATTGTAAAGTAATTAACCTCCAATTAAAATAAATTTATATTAAAAAAAACCTTTGTTAAAGCTTCACAAAATGAAATACATAAACCTAAAATTAGTTTTCTCTAATTTGAGGAAGGAGAGTATCTAATTTTAGGGAAAACTGATACCCATTTCTGTTTAAACTTTCCCTTTGAAAAAGAAATATTTCCAAAATCTCAGCCAGTCATTTCCCTAAAAATGATGTTGATGAGTTGTTTAAAATAGTAGCTAAAAAAGCTGAAACTCCAATACTTTGGCCACCCGATGTGAAGAGCTAACTCTTTCTAAAAGACCCTGATGCTGGGAAAGATTGAGGGCTGGAGGAGAAGGGGATGACAGAGGATGAGATGGCTGGATGGCATCACTGACTCAATGGACATGAGTTTGAGTAAACTCTGGGAGTTGGTGATGGATAAAGAGGCCTGGTGTGCTGCAGTTCATGGGGTTACAGAGAGTCAGACACAACTGTGTGACTGAACTGAACTGAAAACTTTTGAGTATATTCAGTGAGCATCAAAATACAATAGATGAATAGCATATTGTGATGTATGTGATTAATAATTCATTTACAAAATTATAATCAAAGTACAGTGTTTTACAGGATTATGTTAGATTCTCTAGTGTGACTTTACCCTACAGTTTAGAGGAATCTACATTTGAATAAAAATATGCACCCTTTGCTTCCAACTAATTCTAGCATTAAGCTGCCAAGAAACTATGTTAAAGCTCCCATGACTCCTGAATATTTTCTTGCTTTGTCTACAGATAAAAAGCTTTTGACTTGAGCAAATTACTGGTAGATTCTTTTTGTTATAGTGATTTATTACTTTCACATTATATAATTTTTTCATTTGATAAATATTATTGGGCACATAATTTCCAGGAGGCACTGTTCTAGATGCTAGGGAAATTATAGCACAAAAGCCTAATAATACCCCACCTGCTATTGGACTTAATGGAGAGATGAAAGTCTGTCAACCATCTAACTCATATGTGTCAGCTGTTTATAAGATAAAATAGAACAGAAAATGGGAATGAGAGGGACTAGATTATGGGTGTTACTCTAGATAGGGTGTCAGGGAACACCTGATATTTGTATCACCTTCATAATTCTAATACCATTAAAAAAAAAAAACTCAAAATCAGCAAGAGTCTAGCTGGCAAATATCCACCTAATAGCTAGAATTCCTGCTAGTTAATAAGAAACACTATGGCAAGAGTTTAGCTTTCAAAGTATAACCTGCTTCTCAGGCCACATGAGATTTGAATAATATGCTTCTATGTATAGTCATTGTACAAACATTGCTTGGTATGTGGAATGTGCTGGACACTGTGATCAATGCTAGAAGCACAGAAAAAAACAATATAAACCTTAAACTTAAGTTCAGGAACTGAACAGTTGGACAAACCTGCCATGTGCATCTTAGGATCCCAAGTCTACTGAATAATCTTTGGGAAAGAAGTTAACACTTTTATTAAACATTTTCAAAGTCCCTGTAGATTATTTTAGTGTGGAGTCAGTTAAGAATGAATAACTGGGAGAGGAATGCAGTTGTAAATTACTGTTTCAGCATCTACCAACACAATTTCACCAGTGTTTCTCACTTGTAGTTCCTAAGGCTACCATAACACAACATTTTCCTTTCTCTTGCTCTTCCAAAAATATCCTCACAGTTTTCAGGTCACTAGAACACAATATTCTGAAGCTGCAAATGGAAGTTTTATAGACAGGCTTTTCGTATGTGACCTGACAACCTGTATGACTCTGAATTCAGATTGGCCTTTCATCTATGGTTTCTGAGCCACAGACCTCTTCTGTTGCCACTCTGTTTTCTTTTTCAAGCAAGAAGTTTAGTTTCATAGCAACTGATATATTTATTTGTTGCATTTATTCTCTTTTTCCTAAGATTCTTCCACAAGAGTAAGGAAGAATGACTCCTCATGATGCCTACATCTTTACAGCAAGTACCTGTGAATATGGACTTCCCCAGGGCTCAGTGGTAAAGAATCCACCTGCAGTGCAGAAGCCATAGGAGACACAGGTTCAATCCTGGGATCTGGAAGATCCCTTGGATGAGGGCATGACAACCCACTTCAGTATTCTTGCCTGGAGAATCCCATGGACAGAGGAGCCTGCTGGACTACAGTCCATGTGTTGTGTGTGGGTGCTAAGCCGCTTTAGTAGTGTCCAACTCTTTGTGACCCTGTGGATTGTAGCCTGCCAGGCTCTTCCAGGCAAGAATACTAGAATGGGTTGCCATACCCTCATCCAGAGGATCTTTCCAACCCAGAGATCAAACCATGTCTCTTACATCTCTTGCATTGTCAGGTAGGTTCTTTACGAGTAGCACCACCTGGGAAACTCCAGGCTACAGTCTAGAGGGTCAGGAAGAGTCTGACACGACTGAAATGACTTAGCATACCCACATGCACTTGTGTATATATTAGGCTACTCGGCAAAGGGAAATGAAAATGGCAAAGGGAAATGAAGATAGCAAATGGAATTAGGTTGCTAATTAGCTGACATTTAGATAGGGAGATTAGCTTGTATTATCCAGTTGAGTTAATTGTAATCAAAAGGGTCCTTAAATGTGGAAGGGGAAGAAGAGTCAGAGTGGTGTCAAGTGAGAAATACCAGAAAGGCCTTTGCTACTTTTGAAGGAATGCAGCCATAGCCGAGGAATGCAGGGAACCTCTAGAAACTGAAAAAGATAGAGAACTGAAGTCTCAGTTAGAGCTTAAATAAAGGAACACAGCTCTGCAGGCACCTTTATTTAAACCTGGTGAGACCCATTTTGGACTTCAGACCTCTAGACCTGTAAGATAATACATTTGGTTGCCTCAAGCTACTGAATTTATGGTAATTAGTTATAGCAAAGGCAAGGAAACCAATGCATTACCAAAGGTTTTCTGTTTGTTTGTTTGTTTTTTAATTGAAATATAGTTCCCTGGTGGCTCAGAAGGTAAAGAATCTGCCTGCAGTGCTGGAGACCTGGGTTGGATCCCTAGGTCAGGAAGATCCCCTGGAGAAGGGAATCACAACCCACTCCAGTATTCGTGCCTAGAGAATTCCATGGATGGAGGAGCCTTGGCAGGCTACAGTTCATGGGTCCCAAGAGTAGGATATAACTGAGTGACTATTGCTTTAGTTCTCATAATAGCTTTACAATGTTGTGTTGGCTTCTGCTATACAACAATGTGAATCAGTCATATGTATATGTGTAACCCCTCCCTCCTGAGCCTCCCTGCACATGTCCTACCCCTCTAGATCATCACAAAACACCAAGCTGAGCTCCCTGTGCCAGACAGCTTCTCACTAGATATTTTACACATAGTAATATGTATATGTCAATGCTACTCTCTCAATTCATCCCACCTTCTCCTTCCTATCCTGTGGACTGATTCAAGGGTCTTAATTTGGGGAAACTGCCTCCAGTATAAATAAATTTTGCAATAATTTTTCCTGTTAGATACATCATCAAGTAAGTAAGCCTCCATAGGTTCATTCATCACCATTCTGCTGCTGCTGCTAAGTCGCTTCAGTCGTGTCCGACTCTGTGCGACCCCGTAGACGGCAGCCTACCAGGCTCCCCCATCCCTGGGATTCTGCAGGCAAGAACACTGGAGTGGGTTGCCATTTCCTTCTCCAATGCATCAAAGTGAAAAGTGAAAGTGAAGTCACTCAGTTGTGTCCGACTCTTCACAGTCCCATGGACTGCAGCCTACCAGGCTCCTCCGTCCATGTGATTTTCCAGGCAAGAATACTGGAGTGGGCTGCCATTGTCTTCTCTGTCATTACCATTCTAGACATCCCTAAATGTGGATGTGTTCACAATGTGTGTATAGTTTAGAGTGTGGCATATCCATTATATTACAAAATCGAGTTTAATCCTGATTAAGAACAAGTCCAGCAAAGGATTCCCACATAGTGTGTCAAGTTTTAGAGGAACTGGTGATATTATGTTGTATCTGAGAAAAAATTTCATGCTAAAAGTCATGCTGATACTGCCAAAGGCTGTATTAACCAAAGTTGCTGACAAAGCTAAGGCTAAGTCATCACCAAAAGGATTTAATTCTTAGCAGAATTAGCAGATAATAGTTTATATACTGATTTTAAAGCTTTCTTATTTAACTAAAATAAACTTAGATGATGAGGAGGTTGTCCATTATTATCTCTGCTTTAAATGTGAAAACATTGAGGAACAACTCAGGAGAGTGCTTCCTGTATTTATTTTCCATTTTTGCTTATTGCTTTTCAGAGAAAAATCAAAGCTTAATCGTAGATTGGAGTAATGGAATCAAAGAAAAGTGAAAAAATGACTCAAAATTCAGAGATGAAACATTAATAGGATCGAAGATAAACTCTGAGCAAGGTTTTAACTCCAGAGCTTCTGTAATGACTGAAGTAGAACTAGGAATACTTGTGGTGGAGAAACTGTGCCTTTCCCCAGTCATCATGAAACCAGGAATCCAGGTCCAAAAAGTCTGTTATGCTTTTAAAATTCTCTTCAAGGGTGGATTAAGTGCAAAGGTAATATATTGAAATGAGAACTAAAAGGTAGAAATTTTAATCATAGCTCTGGCCTTCTCTCAAACACAAGCTATCAATATTTTTCATTCCCTGCATCTCAAATTCTTCCCTAGGAGAGGACTGGTCTTCTGAAATCTGGAAATTCCAGTTGCCTATGTTCTTTTCAGATGAAGCTTGCAAGGGAAAAACATAACTTCTGTGAAGTTTGATTGAGTAGGTATTTTCCATGTCCTTTGTCTTCTCTTCCTGAGAATCTAGGAAATATACAGCCACTCATCCTTGAGGATAAGTAGCTCCTCCTCCTCACTAAGGCTTAGATCTTGCCAGTCAAAATACACATTTTCATCCCTCCAGAATGCTAAGGATTTTGAGAAAACAGAGATGTCATTACAGGAAATGAACCCATGCATGTGATCGTGCACTAGTTTATCTTAATAACTTAATGGGCAATTTCTATTATATTTTGATTCTGTAATGGTCCAAGTAAATGCTGCTTTATTTTCTCTTGGACACAATGCCTCTGTCATTCAATGCCAATTTGGGGCAATAAGGGACGACTGGCTATGCTTTTCCTTAGGAGAAAATAACTGTTAAATAATATTTAATACATACTTCATTTATATTTTCCTACAAAATTGCACCTTAAAAAAAAGATAAACTACCACTTCAGTAAATTTCAACTATTAATGATCTCTGATAATACCACACTGGTTTAAGTACCATTCTGTTTTAAGGAAAACTTTTAAAATCTTTTTTGGATATGTGTGTTATATAAGTTCCTAGGGGTACCATGCTACACTTTGGCTGCCTGGAGTTGAGAGTTGAGAGGTTTTCTATTACTGTCTATTTTCCCTGTTAAACTAAGCTCATCAGTGACTACATCATAATACTTTTAAGAAAGACTTTAGCTTACTCTAAATTCTTCCTTGCATCATCATTGTACAAGAGAAATATCTTTCTGAAATGTTCCCTTTTCATAATCAGAACAGAGAGGGAAGAAACATGAAAGCATTTGTGTTAGCTTTCTAGGGCTGCCATAACAAAGTAATAGACACTAGATAGCTTAAACAGTAGAAGTGTATTTACTTAGTTCTAGAAGTTTCAGGCCTGAGATCAGGTTATCCGTAGGATTGATTTTTTCTGAGGCCTCTTTCCTCTTGTTTAGTTAGCCATCTTCTCCTGTGTCTTCACAGCAGCTTCACTTTGTGCATGTCTGTATTCTAATCTCCTCTTGTTAAAAGTACATCAGTACTGCTAGATTATGGCCCATCCCTATGAGCTACTTAATTTTAATAAACTCCTTAAAGGCTCTGTCTTCAAGGTCACATTTTGAGATAAAGAGGGTAAAACTTCAACATATGGGTTAGGGAGGTTGCACAAGTTAGCTTATAACAGAATTCTACAAAAAACTTTTACCATTTAGTTTTATAGCCAAAGAGATTTTTTTTCCTGGACTATTCTCCTTCTTTCTAGTCTTGGTCTCAATTATAGAATAAGCATACAAATTAGAATTGCATTGATTACCTTGTAGACAATCTAGCACATTCCCCAACTACCTCATTCTATATTTTGTTCAAATTTGTTTTTACAGTATTACTGTTTTTTTCCCAAACTGTGATATTTGTGTGCAAAGTCTTAATTTTTGAAATATATATATATATAAAATGACTTATTCCATGCTTTGAAAAAGCTTTCTGTAAGTAAATTGATTTTCTTAAGGTAATACATTTTTAAAGTTGAATGATTCTACCCCACAGGGCTTCCCTCGGGGACGCACGACTAAAGAATCTACCTGCTATACAGGAGACACAGGAAACCCAGATTTGATCCCTGGGTCAGGAAGATCCCCTGGAGGAGGCCATGACAACCCACTACAGTATTCTTGGTAGGAAAATTCCATGGACAAAGGACCCTGGTGGGCTACAGTCCGTGGGGTCACAGGGTCATCCACAACTGAAGCACTGAGCACACATGCACGCATGCATGCAACTCTACACTTTATGTAGGTGAACTGCCACAGCTGTGATGGGGGGTGGGGACTGCAAACAAGATGAGTCAGAAAAATACCATAGCCCAAAAAGTTCAAGAAATCCATATAAAAATTAATGAGGTAAATGGTTATCACAACGTTCCAAGTTTTTCATGTTTTATCCTATATGTTAAATTTTAAGTATCCTTTAAAATATAACCGCAACAATTAAAGATAATGCATATCTAGGAATTTTTTCTTGAAAAGCAATAGAAATTTTATCATATACTAAACAATCACTATAAAATAAATTGTAAGTTTGTTATTTTTATCTCCCTCCCTTTTACTCTGTAAGAAGATAGGTCTACAGAGCTACAGGTTCTTATTACGTAATAAATACACTTAAATTTGATAACCAGTCTGTATCCCTTTCCATTTCTTTTCTCTTTTCAATCTTTTGCTATGATTTTCTGATATCTCAAAGTAGGAAACCTTCGCATGAGTCAACTTCTCTGTTTTCCTCTGTAAATCAATAAAATCCTGCCTTAGAATGTGAGAATCCTTGTTATTCTGTCAGTGCCACAGTGTCCTCAGCGTGACATGCCTCCGCTCTGGAGTCAGAGTCTCTCATTTATTTTCCACAAGTGGATCCTTAAGAGATGACATCACCATTGCTCCTCCTCCCATTAGGCAAGAAGCTGTCTGTACCTGTTGAAATTACAAGAGATTTGTCAGTTCCTAAAATAGCAGGCTTCCTCTTCCGCAGTGGTATATTGCCTTAAGAAATAATGTTAAAATAACTATTTCATTTAGATGGAATAGAGTATTAAGTGTTTTTTCATATGACTGCCAGATCTAGGATGTCATTGTTCTAGTTTTCTTTCAAAATAGTGTTTATGAGCGAAATTCTCATTATGAAAATGTCTAGTTCGGTTATAAGAAAGTTAGTATAATACTGATTCACAAAGAAACACAAATAAGGTGCTCAGAAATACTTCATGTCTTCCAAGTGGTGCAATACAGGTTTGGAAATGTGTTCTATATTGACTTTAAAGCATTGAAGACAGTCTTAACCTGAATGACTTAAGATGATAATTCTAAAAATGTATTTGATTTCAAACTTCTTTTTAGCAGCAAAATATTTTTGCTACATGAAATCTTAAATGTATACATGTTCTGTTGCTTCAGTTGTGTCCAACTCTTTGCAACTCTATGGACTATAGCCCAACAGGCTCCTCTGTCCTTGGGATTATCCAGGCAAGAATACTGGAGTGGGTTGCCGTGCCCTCCTCCTGGGGGTCTTCCCAATCCAGGAATTAAAACCTGTCTCCTGTGTATTCTGCATTGCAGGCAGATTCTTTACCACTGAGTCTCTGGGGGAAGCTCCAAAATCTTAAGTAGATATTCATGTCTCTATCCTTTTCTATAGGAATACATATTACATTGTGTATTTCACTTATAATAAAAATGTGGGGTATTCTTGAAGTTCTGCCTTATGCTTACTACCCTGTTCTTTATTTCACTCTTCATTGTGATCTCTGAAAAGTAGTTTTTATTTTAAATATCTAAGGCTGTGGGGAATAGGTTTGATTCTCAGCAACTGAAATTACGTGTTTTAACAGCTTGTATGAAAAACCATTGTCCTAACATAGTAGCATGCCCTTGTGATTCTAAGTTGGAATCAGGCAAAAATGTAGAATGAGAGAAAGTTTCTCGGTACCCCAGTGTTCCACTTTTGTGAACTTCTGGTATTTTCCTCTAAACTTTACCCTCCTGAGACACATGTTGTCAGATTTTTGTCTTTGAAATGATTGGAATTTTTTTCCAGTTTCTTAACTTACCACTTTTGACAAATTTCTGCTAAAATGACCCTTATCAAAAATATTTGTATTTGAAAAGCAACAGTATCAGAAGTTCTAAGAGTAGAATCCAACACCTCCATCAGTGGTGGATAAACTTGGAGTTGGGTGTTAGGTAGAAGCTTTCCTGGTGCTTCCCATATCAAGTTGCTGGAGATGTGGGCTTCATTATCTGTTCATTGCCCTGACCTTACCCATCTCCTCGCCTTTGCTACTTTTATTCTACATATGCTACGTATGTAAAAGTTGTTGTCACATAAAGATTTGAATTGCTCATAAAAATCTGGGAATCATTGGATAGTATCCCTACAAAGTTGCATTCTTAGAGTTTCTGTCCCCATAAACAAAACTCCATCTCAGTTCAGGCTGCCACACAGAACACAATAGACTATATGGCTTAGACATTAGAAATTGATTTCTCACATTTCTAGAAAAAATGTCTGCATGGTCGGGTTCTGGTGAGGACACTCCTCCTGGTTTGTAGATGGTCATCAAATCACTGTGCCTGCACAGAGGGTAGTCAAGTATCTCCTCTTTTTATAAAAGCACTGATACCACCATAAGTGTCCCACTTTCATGACCTAATCTAACCATAATTACTCCCAAAGTCCCCACCTCCAAATATCACATTGAGGGGTTAGGGCTTCTGTATATAAATCTTGGCAGGGATACCACCATTCAGTACATATATTCTCAAATATCTACAATTGACCCTGCTGCTGCTGCTAAGTTGCTTCAGTCGTATCTGACTCTATGCGACCCCACAGATGGCAGCCCAGCAGGCTCCACCGTCCCTGGGATTCTCCAGGCAAGAACACTGGAGTGAGTTGCCATTTCCTTCTCCAATGCATGAAAGTGAAAAGTGAAAGTGAAGTCGCTCAGTCGTGTCCGACTCTTAGTGACCCCATGGACTGCAGCCTACCAGGCTCCTCCATCCATGGGATTTTCCAGGCAAGAGTGCTGGAGTGGGGTGCCACTGCCTTCTCCACAATTGACCCTAGAGACTGCTTATCTCCTATTCACTCATTTACTTGTCTCAGTGTTTTGAGTTTCTCCTGCGGAGGCATGGCTCAGCAGTGACCTGCCATGGGGACAGGAGCTCTGGCTGCAGCAGACCTGGGAAGCAAGGTGTGTGGCATAAGTAATCTTGGAGGAGGTTGCCATTAGCCCAACTATGGAGTCACCGAGCAGATGACCCACAATCTGCAGAACAATTATACCAAAGAAGTTCTCAATTGTTGCAAAACTTCTAGGGCCCACAACAGATTTTCCAACCTAGGGATCTGGCAAAAGGACTGAAAACACCCAGGGAAACAGACTCTTGGAGGGCACAACAAAACCATGTGCACACCAGTACCAGGAGAAAAGAGCAGTGCCCCCACAAGAGACTGAGCTAGACTTGCCTGTCAGTGCCTTGGAGTCTCCAGCAGAGGTGTGGGTCAACAGTGGCCTGCCATAGGATCAGGGGTGCTGACTATAACAGTATTGGGAGCCACAGTGTGCTAGCATAAGTCCTTTTGAAGGAGGACACCATTACCCCCATAACCCCTACTATAGTGGCCTCAAGCAAAACTACAGGGAGAGAACACAGCCCCATCCATCTCCAGAAAATTAAAGATTTACTGAGCCTGGCCCTCACACCAGACAAAGACCCAGTTTTACCCATAGCTAGTCCCTCCCACAAGTAAGCTTCCACAAGCCTCTGATACTCATCCATCAGTGGGCAGACAGAATGAAAAACACAATCACAGAAAACTAACCAAACTGATGACATGGATCACAACCTTGTCTAACTCAATGAAACTATTAGCCAGGCCATGAAGGGCCACCCAAGATGGATGGGGCATGGTGGAGAGTTCTGACAATACATGGTCCATTGGAGAAGGGAATTCACTTCAGTGGTGAATGGGATTGCTGAATGATGAAAAAGCCACTTCAGCATTCTTGCCTTAAAAACTCCATGAACAGTATGAAAAGATAAAAAGATGTGACACTGAAAGATGAACTCCCCAGGTCAGTCTAAATATGCTAAGGGAAAAGAGTGGAGAAATAGCATCAGAAAGAATGAAGAGTCTGAGCCAAGGTGGAAACAACACCCAGTTGTGGATATGACTGGTGATGGAAGTAAAGTTCAAAACTATAAAGGACAGTATTGCATAGGAACCTGGAATGTCAGGTCCATAAATAAAGGTAAACTGGAAGTTGTCAAACAAGAGATGGCAAGAGTGAGCATCGACATTTTAGAAATCAGTGAACTAAAATGGACAGGAATGGGTGAATTTAACTCAGATGACCATTATATCAACTACTGTGGGGAAGAATCCCTGAGAAGAAACGGAGCAGCCCTCATAGTCAATAAAAAAGTCTGGAATGCAGTACTTGGATACAATCTCAAAAATGATCTCTGTTCGTTTCCAAGGCAAACCATTCAATATCACAGTAATCCAAGTCTATGCCTGGACCAGTAATACTTAAGAAGCTGAAGTTGAACCATACTATGAAGACCTACAAGAGCTTCTAGAACTAATACCCCAAAAGATGTCCTTTTCATTATAGGGGACTGGAATGCAAAAGTAGGAAGTCAAGAAATACCTGGAGTAATGGGCAAATTTGGCTTTGGAGTACAGAATTAAGCAAGGCAAAGCCTAATAGATTTTTGCCAAGAGAACACACTGGTCATAGCAAACACCGTCTTCCAACAGCACAAGAGAAGACTCTACACGTGGACATCATCAGCTGGTCAATACCGAAATCAGACTGATTATATTCTTTGCAGCCAAAGATGGAGAAGCTCTATACAGTCAGCAAAAACAAGACTTGGGGGTGACTGTGGCTCAGATCACGAACTCCTAATTGCCAAATTCAGACTTAAATTGAAAGTAGGGAAAACCACTAGAGCATTTAGGTATGACATAAATCAAATCTCTTACGATTATTCAGTGAAAGTGAGAAATAGATTTAAGGGATTAGATCTGATAGACTGAGTGCCTGAAGAACATTGTACAGAAGGCAGTGATCAAGAACATCCCTAAGAAAAAGATATGCAAAAAGGCAAAATGGTTGTTTGAGGAGGCCTTACAAATAACTGAAAAAAAGACAAGTGAAAGGCAAAGGAGAAAATAACAGATATACCCATTTGAATGCAGAATGCAAAGAATAGCAAGGAGAGATAAGAAAGCCTTCCTTGGTGATCAATGCAAAAAAATAGAGGAAAACAATAGAATGTGAAAGACTAGAGATCTCTTCACGAAAGTTAGAGATACCAAGGGAACATTTCATGCAAAGATGGGTGCAATAAAGGACAGAAATGGTATGGACCTAACAGAAGCTGAAGATATTAAGAAGAGGTGGCAAGAATGCACAGAAGAACCATACAAAAAAGATCTTCACAACCCAGATAATCAGGATGGTGTGATCACTCACCTAGAGCCAGACACCCTGGAATGTGAAGTCAAGTGGGCCTTCGGAAGCATCACTGCAAATAAAGCTAGTTGAAGTGATGGAATTTCAGCTGAGCCTTTTCAAATCCTAAAAGATGATGCTTGAAAGTCCTGCACTCAGTATGCCAGCAAATTTGGAAAACTCATCAGTGGCCACAGGACTGGAAAAGGTCAGTTTTCATTCCAATCCCAAAGAAAGGCTATGTCAAAGAATATTCAAACTACCACACAATTGCACTCATTTCACACACTGGCTAAGCTAGGCTGCAAGAGTATCTGAACCGTGAACTTCCAGATGTTCAAACTGATTATAGAAAAGGCAGGGGAACCAGAGATCAAATTGCCAACATCCATTGGATTATAGAAAAATAAGATAATTCCAGAAAAACATATACTTCTGCTTCATTTACTATGCTAAGACTTTTGACTGTGTGGATCACAACAAATGGTGTAAAATTCTTTAAGATTTGGGAATACCTGATCACCTTACCAACCTCCTGTGGAACCTGTATGCAGGTCAAGTAGTAACAGTTAGAACCTGACATGCAATGGACTGGTTCCAAATTGAAAAAGGAGTATGGTAAGGCTGTATATTGTCACCTTGTTTATTTAACTTATATGTAGAATATATGTGAAGTCATGCAAAATGCTGGGCTGGTTGAAGCACAAGCCAGATTGAAGATTTCCAGGAGAAATATCAACAACCTCAGATATGCAGATAACACCACCCTTATGGCAGAAAGTGAAGAGGAACTAAAGAGCCTCTTGATGGAAGTGAAAAGTGAAAATCCTGGCTTAAAACTCAACATTCATAAGATGAAGATCATGGCCTCCGGTTCCATCACCTCATGGCAAATAGTTGGGGAAACAATGGAAACTGACAGACTTTATTTTCTTGGGCTCCAAAATTACTTCAGTGATTCTGGGTAAAAGGAAGAGGTTATGTAGATGAACACAGAGGAATTTTTAGAGCAGTAGAATGATTCTGTGTGATAGTGTAACTGTGGATATATAGCAATATGCATTTGTCTAAACTCATATGTTTGTATAGCACAGAGTGAACTTTAATGTGTGGTAATAGAAATCTTAATTACAAGATATGACCTTATAGGAAAAAGAGTCTTTGCAGATGTAAAGATCTTTTTCCCCATATCTTTTTGGGGAACAACCATTCAATCCATGCTAGATAGTATCATTTGGTTTCACTGTTTAAACACTTGTTGAATTGTATCTAGATGTATTAGAAATAATTTCTCTGCTATTCAAAGTCTGGTCTTTGTGTCAGTAGCATGAACATCCTCCAGGAACATTTTAGAAATGCAGAATCTCGGGTCCCACACTTATGTAATTGAGTCCAATCTGTATCTTAACAAAATCTTTACTTGTTAATATGCACATTCAAGCTCAAGAAATCATGATTTCTCGAATGTAGAAAAGAGTGGAACAGAATCTAGATAAACAGAGAAATTAGGTATCTATATAAATTGGAAACAAAAAGAAGATAAGTGTTACAAGTCTTATGAAAATAAGTGGCAGGCAATTTACATAAATTGAAAAGCAAAGGAAGGTGAATAGTTTAATGAATTCAGAGCACAGAACTCTGGCAATCTATAGAGGAAGGAAAACTTGATCAAGTGAGTTATACAAGAACAAGAAACCTATCCTATAAACAAAGCAGTGAACTTTCCTGGGGTCAGCTGCATCTTCTTAAACTGCATTCAGATCTGAAGTGCCTCAGAATCACCTGAAGATCTTGGTAAATGAGATATTGCAATGGGCACCCTCAGAGTTTCTGATTTAGTAGGTGTGGAGCAGGCCCCATAAGTTTTAGTACTAACATGGTTCCAGGTCAAGATGTGTGCAGGGACCACACTAAAAAAGTTCTGCTGAGATTTACTTAAAGCATCTAGATAAACATGCTCATAAAGGAAAAACACCTAAGTTTCTTGAGTTTCCAAAGTTCCTCAAGTACCTCCTTCTTTTCATATTTCTTTTAAACAAAATATGACATATAAATATTTTCCTACTTATAAGAGAAATTGATGGTTGTAGAAATGAAAGCAACGTTTAGATGTGGAAGATTTGGGCTGATAAATGTAGGACTTTCTTGAGCGATCAAAATTGTTAATATTATTGTTCAACAGTGTTTTCTGTCTTTCATTGTAAGAACTGTCATGATGTCTTGGTAAGCACTTAAATAGTATTTTCAGATACTTATAAATGGGGACCTAGCCTTGGAATGTGGCTGTTAATGAATGGTGCTGAATATAATTTTAAATCACCTACCATAGCTTAGTTGGTCATAGCAGATAATTCAAGCCTTCAGAGATATATTTCGAGATTTTTTTCTAAATATTTCAAAACCTCCTTCAAAGATGTCCCTAATAGAAAGTTGAAGAGATCTCAATGGGGGGAATGTAGGCACTTCATTATTTTGGTCAAAATATTTGAATTGTTTTGAAGTCAATAAGACCTTCTGTTTTTCTAAAATGTTTTAGCCTTTATTTCAGTAAGGGTATTTCAGACTTCAGGATAAGAAGCCATTAGAAATTGAACTATGGAGAGATGTGGAAATATTTGTTGAATTTGAAGTTTTGACCTTTATTTATGGTCAAGAATTCAAAAAGTAGTCAGTGAATTTTCAAGCCAAGAAATTTGCTTTCTCTGAAATATCCAGGAAGCAAATGTCTCTTATAAGAAATCATGTTTCCAGCTGATATATAGAAGTATATCAATAAATAGGATTTTTAGTATTTGCATATATCATCTACAATTCTCTAGAGGCTCAAGAAGCTGAACAAAGGATTTGAAATTTTTAATCATTTCTGAACCAAACAGACATAGAAGATATATTCATATAAAAAGGAATTAGAAAATGTCCCCTTGGTTCCCTGGAATATTTATAGTACAACTAGTGATAATTTTGTGTATCCATCACTAACAGGTTTAGAAGGCACTTAATAAATGGCATTGAATAAGCAAGTAAGCAATTTCTGAGCAATTCAGAATAGAGTGAGTTCTCCAAACCAGTACAAAAAAGAAACACTTATGAGGCCACTACTGTTAGCAGAGTAGCTCCATTCTTTTATCCATTCCTAAGTCCCTTTTTTCCCTGACTTTATTTTCTCCAGTGGGAGATTATTAATAGAAATATTTAAATTTAATATTGTTATCCATTATAATACACTAAATTTTAGTGAAATAAATAAACTTGTGTATATGTAATTTGGATGGACTTTACCAACATTTTAGCGATTTTTAAAAATCACATTTCACATAGAAATAATTTGTGTGATATTTTGATAAACACTACTAGTTGATGATTATGATCAGGATGATGAGCAAGGATTACAAACAAGATTTTTAAAATAGGACAGATTGCCATGACATATATGTAATAAGAGCAGCTATGTTCTTTAACATATGCTGTATATATAATATAAAATATATGTGTATATGATACACCATCTTTATAGTTGATGTAAATTTAGGCAAAATTGTTATTTCTATTTTTTTTTTAAAGTTTAGAAAAAAGCAAGCTTATTGTACTAGCCTGGGTTCTAACGTAACCAAAAGTGGAGTCTGGCTGCTTGCCACTCCAAAGCCAGTAAAGAGGTAAGGTTGGTGGAGAGGAACGTTTGGTTTACTCTGGACATCAGCAAAGGGGGAGGTTTGGGGAGGGGGGATGCAAAGGGCAGACTCCTGTCCAAAGACCCTTAATAATCAGTGGACAAGAGCTTTTATGGGCTGAGGGAGGGGACTATATGCGGAAACAGTACAGTCAGCTCTGACTGTCAGGAAGTTGTCATCAGTAGTCTGACCAGCGTCATCTTGATTTCTTACATACAGCTAATATTAAGTTCCAGGGTTGATTTGTTTCCACTTCTTGAGGCCATTTCTTGGAATTGTGGTAGCTTATATCATCGCTACAGTCTGGTCATCATGTAGTTAACTTCTCCACCAGGTGGGGGTTTCAGTATCTATAAAATAGCTCACAAGATATACCTCAGAATATTATCTGAGAAGAAGCTGAAGGCCCCTGACTTCACTTAATGACTAAACTATTACTATTTTGTCCCTTTAACTGTTTCCTTTATTTCTGCATTTTCTCACTTCCCTGATTAAACTTATTCTTTGACCTTAGTTTTTCTATAGACAAAAGGCAGGTGAAGGACTTGGGGGCAAGTGCACTAGGGACCTGCTCTATTTCACTAAAATGGTTAAAAAAATTTTTTTCTGAATGAAAAATAAAAATTTCCCATAGGATTATCAGTGACTAAAAAGGAAATTAAAGGTCAATTATATTAAAACCTTTATTTAAATAGAACAAAATTACATTGTTATGTTCAAATGAAATTCTAATTATCAAAATCATGAAGGAAATCATGTTTATATGTTTTGCTTTCAGTAATGAGGAAACAATACTTTGAGTAGTCTTATAACAAAATATTACCTGTGTTCTTTACAGATAGTCCATTTCCAATTTAATACATGTTTTACCTTGAATGTCTTGAAAAAAATATATGCCACATTTGTATATCATATCTAAATGAGATGCAAATAAAACATCTTCACTCTAATCATATTACTATTCCTGTAGTGTAACAATAGAATGCTAGAAAATAAAATTGCAGGACACAAACCTCAGGTGTCAACTTGTCACCATGTTACACTTGAAGTAGTTATTAAAATCATTAAGCTATCAACTCCTGAAGTTTGGATGCACCAAATATAGAAACTTGATTTAATTGCTCACAATTTTATTTTGAGTGAAAGAAAAGGAGGGGGAGATGAGAGTGGATAAAGCTGCATATTTGAAAGATACTTGTAAAGTCCTCCTTCTATCAAAATTAGATGAAAAAATAATTTTCAACATAAATATTGAATATATGAAATCTTGTTTGTTGAACTTAGCTTTCTTATTGTCTTCACATATGGGGCAAAAAAATAAAAGTACCTAATTACCTACACAGCTTGAAGGAAAGCTCAGAAAATACTAAATAAAAAGTGTAAAACAGCTGTCTTGATATTGTACAATGTTTCTACTTTTAAAATTAAACCGAAAAAAAAAAACATAGTTTATTATTATTTTTCTTTTTGTAGTCTATTTCCATGATTGATGAGTAGGATTTTCCCTATAGAATATAACTTGTGCTGCTTGTAATTAAGTGTCCAATATAGCAGTGCAACCTAGGAAAAACACTTATTAAAATCATTCAATTTTCCAGCTGCCCCTCTTGGCCTTGAATATTTGTGCAGAAATCAATGTTACTTAATGAGAAGGAAAAGAAATAAACTTGAATTCAGTGTTAGATTTAGAATATAAGTATTGGAATTATTTTTTTTTATTCATCTATATTTTCATTTTAAAGTGAAAATTGGTATTTTATAATTATATATATGTAAAAAATTAATTTTCTAAAAATTGCAGAATTACCAATTGAAAGGTCACATACCTTAATTTCACGGGAAAAGTTTAAATCAATATTAATGTTTGCAGGTAATATGAAGCTATCAGGTAGCCAGTTCCTCTATTTTATTTTTCACATTTTTATTGGTGTATAGTTGCTTTACAATGTTATGTTAGTTTTTCATGTACAGAAAAGTGAATCTGGTATACATATGCATATACACTCTTCTTTTTCTCGAATTGCCTTCCCATTTAGGTCACCACAGAGCACTGAATACAGTTCCCTGTGCTATACAGTAGGTCCTCATTAGTTATCTATTTTATTTTTTTTAATGTATTTTTTTTTTCAGTTATCTATTTTATACATGGACTTCCCTGGTGGCTCAGAGGTTAAAGCGTCTGCCTGGAATGAGGGAGACCCAAGTTCGATCCCTGGGTCAGGAAGTTCCCCTGGCGAAGGAAATGGCAACCCACTCCAGTACTGTTGCCTGGAGAATCCCATGGAGGGAGGAGCCTGGTAGGCTACAGTCCATGGGGTCACAAAGAGTCGGACACGACTGAGCAACGTCACTATCAATAGTATCTATATGTCAATCCCAGTCTCCCAATTCATCTCCCAATTCACCACCCCCTCTTTCCCCTTTGGTATCCATATGTCGAGGGAGTGTGTAATTTCCTCAGTCCTGTCTCATCACAACAAAAATTCGAAGCGACGGACCAGTGTTACAGCCCTTGGACAATCCACAGTTACAGCCGTCAGACAGAACACTGTTACAGCTCCGTGTTACAGCTCCGTTTTATTTAGAAAATAAAGGAAAATACATCCTTGAGGCATGAGGGCATGCGATCCAAATACGCGAAGAGAAGAGAGGGACCCCCGGCCTTTTGGCTCCTCTTTTTGTATGTTTTTTCTTCTCCCCTTGGGCCTACCCTGTGTAAATTGTGCTAGCCAGGAGTGCTGTTTCTATTACCTGAGGTCCTCACTCCAGTCCTTGGACCTTCCTTTGTTCTATTTTCGCAGGCTGTTAGCCATCGCCATTGTGGGCTCCTTTTTCCTATTCTATAACTACCTAACACATACATTTTTTCTCATCTGTGTCTCTGCTTTTGCTTTGAAAGTAGTATCATCTGTACCAATCTTTTTCTGATTCCACATATATGCGTTAATATATGACATTTAGTTTTCTCTTTCTGGCTTACTTCACTCTGTATGACAGTCTCTAGGTCCATTCATATCTCTACAGATGACTCAATTTATTTCCTTTTTATGGCTGAGCTATATTCCTTTATATATATATATATATACACACACACTACATCTTCTTTATCCAGTCTCTTGTTGATGGGCTTTTAGGTTGCTTCCATGTCCTGACTATTGTAAATAGTGCTACAGTGAACATTAGGTTGCATATATCTTTTTAATTATTAAATTTGTTTAATTTTAATTGAAGGATAATTGTTTTATAGTACTGTGCTGGTTTCTGCCAAACATTAGCATGAATCAACATAGATATACATTTCTGAATTGTGATTTTTTTCTGGGTATATGCCCGCTAGTGGAGTCACTGTGTCATATGGTAGATCTATTTTTAGTTTTTTTTTAAGGAAACTCCATATTGTTTTCCTTAGTGGCTATAACAATTCACATTCCCACTAACAGTGCAAGAAGATTCCCTTTTCTCCATGCTGTTTCCAGCATTTATTGTTTGTTGATTTTGTGATGATTGCCTTTCTGACTGGTGTGTGGTGATATCTCATTGTAGTTTTGACTTGCATTTCTCTAATAATCAATGATGTTATGCATCTTTGCATAGTCAGTTATTTATGTAAATATTACAGAATTATTAATAATGTGATCACATATTATATAATTATATGTAATCTCATATTTTTCTACAATATTTTATAATATAGATTATTCTTTTTTATCTCACAGTATACTTTAGAATACTTTAAGTATATGTTTCCCCTGCTCACTGACAGCTTAAATTTTTATTTTCTAAAAACTACATTTTATTTTTTGTCTAATTTTTATTTGTTGGAAGATTGAATTGATTTGTGCTTTTTTTTTTTTTTTTTTTGGCAGAAGTGATGCTAAATAATTAAAATTTGAAAAGCTAAGTGACTTTCAGGGAAAAGTGTGAAGCCCATATAGTTAAAGCAAGGTATAAAGTTTAATTTAATATCCAGGTAAAGCATAATGCAGGTATGAAATTTTGAATTGTAGCTTGTTTTAGCTTCGTACTAAAACATATATTGCATGTTTCACAAGTTATTTCAAGTGTTTTAAGTTATAGCTTAAAACTATAACATTTTGTACATTAATAAACTTTTATGTTTAAAGGGGCATTAAATACCACTTGGAAAGTTAAGTAGAAATGTGAAGCCTACATATTTGTTGTTGTTTAGTCTTTAAGTCATGTCATAGAGTCTAAGTCTGACTCTTTTGGGACCCTATGAACTGTAGCCTGCCAGGCTCCTCTGTCCATGGGATTTCCAGGCAAGAATACTGGAGTGGATTGTCATCTTTCTCTAGGGTGTCTTCCCAGCCCAGAGATTAACTCAAGTCTCCTGCACTGGCAGGCAGATACTTTACTACTGAGCCACCAGGAAAGACCCTAAATATTTTGTAAAGACCTATTTTAGAATTCAGAAATAAGCATTAAAATTTAACAAAATGCTTTACAAAATGTAGCACAGTGACTTTTAAAGTTTAAAACATTATTTATAATAATTTTTATCTTCCACCTCTGGCATATATGTTTATAAGAATGTTCCTTAAGATGATCTGCTCTAGACCTATGTCTTTCTCTGGAAAAAAAATAGTACTCAGAATTCCTGAAGTTTGAATGTTTTGGGGGGATTATAAAACAAATGTATGTTGTTTTAGATACCATTTAGTAACTTAGAAGAAACCCCTAAAGTATTCTACAAATATCAAGATATAGCCATTTAATTTTCTTCTACATATCAATATTGTATTTATAAATACTATGCTGAGGATTTTTAAAAATATATATATTTAATATATAAGTATATATATTCATAGTAATATAGTCAATTGAGTGTATAGTTTTTAAGGTGAAGGTTAAAAATATGCTGATAAAATTATCACTGTGCATATACACATGTGTATTGATTTGCATAAATTTATTTAAATATACTTTATATAAGCTATTAAAATAACATCAATACTTTGATTCTTCAGGTATCTTTTGTATTTTTAATTTATGTGTCAGAAATATAAATGCTTAAAATCCCAATTCCTTTTGCAAAACATAAGCAGGTTTATTTTTATTTTTAAGTGGAAAGTATTTGCTCTACAATGAAGTGTCGGCTTCTGCCACACAACTGCCATACAACAGGCTCCTTCCTGTTGAGCCTCCTCTCCCCACCATCCCACCACTCTGGGTGGTCACAAAGTGTGGGCTGGACTCTCTGTGTTATATAGCATCTTCCCACTAGCTATCTATTGATTTTCAACAAATCCCTCATTAAATTCCCCAGTGAAATAAGGTAGTAAAGTAGATTAAAATGATCAGTTCTTATAATTATTCAGCTTAAATCATTTGTTAAGTCAAACACGTATTAGCTTTTCTGTTCATAGATCAAGAATGGGCAAACTTTGGCTCATGAGTCAAGACCAACCTGCCAACTGTTTGGATAAATAAAATCTTATTAAAGCACAGCCATACCGGTTTGTTTCTGTATTGCCTATGAGTACTCTTCCCACGACAATAACAGAGTTGAGGAGTTGCGACAAATACCATATGGTCCATAAAGTCTAAATGCTTACTATTTTTACAGAGCTTGCCAGCCTCTGCTATAGATGATTAGCATACAGGGTTGTAAGATTTGTCTGCTTTTTAGGTTATTAGTAAGCCAATTATATATGTTCACAGCTGTTTCTTATACTCAGTATACACATTCATAGACATAGTCACACAGTCACAAGAACACAAACGTGCTCTCTAATTTTTTTCCTTAACACTCAAATTGTGCAGACATATAACTGTTTCATTATAATAATAAGCATTATCACTTCAGTTCAGTTCAGTCACTCAGTTGTGTCCGACTGTTTGCAACCCCATGGACTGCAGCATGCTAGACCTTGCTATCCATCACCAACTCCCAGAACTTACTCAAACTCATGTCCATTGAGTCGGTGATGCCATCCAACCATCTCATCCTCTGCTGTCCCCTTCTCCTCCCACCTTCAATCTTTCCAGGCATCAGGGTCTTTTCCAATGAGTCAGTTCTTTGCATCAGGTGGCCAAAGTTTTGGAGTTTCAGCTTCAGCATCAGTCCTTCCAATGAATGAATATTCAGGACTGATTTCCTTTAGGATGGACTGGTTGGACCTCCTTGCTGTCCAAGGGATTCTCAAGAGTCTTCTCCAATACCGCAGTTCAAAAGCATCAATTCTTCAGTGCTCAGCTTTCTTTATAGTCTGTCTCTCACATCTATACATGACTACTAGAAAAATAATCATTATCACTAGTTCTCCCTAAAATTGGAGATATTCTTTCCCCATAAAATTGACTGAATATACTGAAGATCATTGTACTATGTAAATTTCTAAAAGAATAAGAAATGTAGAAATGGGTTTACTGCAAAAAATCTCTGAAATGTGCCTTCATATGCGAAGGAAAGTGTCATTAAGTGTCAAATGTTACTAGTACTTTCTTTACAATATAATTCTTTCCTCTCTTAGGGTTATTTTTTCCTAAGTGCTTTTAAATTAGAAAATAATAAGATATTGGATTTGCAAATAAATTTCCCAATGATAGGCATTGAGGTGTTACAAATTTCCAGTAAAAAATCTGCTTTTGCATTTGTTGGATGTTCTATTTTAAGGATGGCATACTATAGAGCTGGCAAATTATGATTACAATTAAATGTTAAATGTTTTGGATTCAGCCAAGCCCATCACTTACATAAAATCAAAATCATTGACGAGGGAAAGACACATTATCATCTGCTTACTGCATACTAATATCACACTCTTTATTCCTTTATATTGTCAATAACCTCATGTTGTAATTTACTTTCTATATTATTCAAGTATAAAATCATTTATTGTTCAATTTATTAGCAAACTGACTCAAGAGCAAATGGTAATCATTTGTTTTCATTTTTTATAAACCTGTCTTGTGTGTGCATTACTCACTCAGTCGTGTCCAACTCTGCGACCCCATGAACTGTAGCCTTCCAGGCTCCTCTGTCTATGGGAATCTCCAGGCAAGAGTACTGGAGTTGGCTGTCATTCCCTTCTCAAGGGGATCTTCCCAACCCAGGGATCGAACCTGGGTTTTCTGTGTCTCCTGCATTGCAGGCAATTCTTTACCATCTGAGCCACCAGGGAAGCCCTGGTATATATACAGACACACACGCATGCATATTTTGCTGGGTATATGAGTATCATGATTTTCTAGATATGTAATCTACTATCAATGCTTTTTTAAAATTTTATTGTGATTTATAGAGCACAATATTATATGCATTGTAGTATCATGATTATATTAGAAATAAAATAGCCAAATTTAATATATCTAAATCTGTATGGAATGTCAGCCTCTAAGTTAGTTAATATTTAATAAGAAAATTTTGCAAAATATGGCAAGGGTATAGAGAAAAACGGACCCTAGTTGGTAGGAATGTAAATTGGCACAGCCACTATGGAAAACATTATGGATGTTCCTCAAAAGTAGAACTCTCTATTATATGTTTTAGCAATTCCCCTCCTGAGTATACTTCCAAAGAAAATAAAAACACTCCTTCAGAAAGATACATGCATCCCAGTGTTCTAGCAGGACTATTTATAATAGTCAAAATATTGAAGAAACCCAGTGTCTACCAAAAGATGAATGAATAAAGAATATGTGACATGCATATGCAATGAAACGTTATTTAGATTAAAAAAAATGAAATTCTGTCATTTGTAGCAATGTGGATGGACCGACACAATATTATCCTTAATGAAGTCAGACAGAAAAAGACAAATACTATGTGATGTTACATATGTGGAATCTAAAAAAATGAAACAAATGAATGTATATAGTTTAATATTGGGTTGGTCAAAAAGCTCATTAAATTTTCCCATAACATTTTATGGAAAAACTCAAATGAACTTTTTGGTCAGCCCAATTGAGAGAGATTCACACATATAAAGAACAAACTAGTGGTTACCAGTTGGGAGAGAGAAGGGAGGCTGACCGAGACAGGGATAGAAAATTAAGAAGTACAAATTACTATGTACAAGCTAAATAAGCTATGAGGATATATGTTATACAGTACAAGGAGTATAGCTAATATTTTCTAATAACTTTAAATGGAGTATAATATGAAAAAAATATTGAATCACTACATTGTACCCCTGAAACTATATTGAAAATCAACTATGCTCCAATTTAAAAAATTATAACATGGCAGTCAAAATAATCATCTTAGGAATTTGCATTCTAACTTTGCAGAGTAATTCAGCAGAGAATTACAAAAAAGCATTACAAATAGATTGCTATTCTTTTAGAAGAGATGAGAAGCCCTGTTACACTGCTGCTGGGAATGTAAATTGGCACAACCACTACGGAGAACAGTAAGGAGATTCCAGAAAAAACTAAAAATAGAGGTACTTTATGATCCAGCAATCTCACTCCTGGGCATATATCCAAAGAAAACCATAACTCAAAAGGGTTCATGCAGCCCCGTGTTCATTACAGTGCTATTTACAATAGCCACGCATGAAGGCAACCAAAATGCCCATCAACAGAAGAATAGATAAAGAAGGTGTGGTACATATAGCCAATGGAATATTACTCAGACATAAAAAGAACAAAATAATCCCTTCCCTCTTAATAGTTCTAGCTCAGACAAAGGAAAAAGCACAGTGGAGGCACTTCCTTGGCAGTCCAGTGGTTAAGACCTTGCACTTGCACTGCCAGAAATGCAGGTTCCATCCCTGGTTATGGAACTAAGGCTAGCCCCAAAAGATAAATAAATAAATTTATATTAAAAATAAATTTTGAACCTCTCCAAAAAAAACCAATGGAATGAATTTTTTTTCCTTCTCTTTTCTGACAGCTCTCTGTCAGATTTGACCTTGGGATATCAAGAGGGAAAGTCTAGAACAATACTCTTTAGGAAACGTTGTAGGCAACAGCAAGTAAAGCTTTCAGTTGCAAGGAACAAAAGGAATACAATCTCTAGCAGCATCATCCAAAATCAAGACAAGACATGGTTCCACTTTCTGGAAGTGAGTCTGTCCTTTATATTCTAAAGTAATTTTTTTCTAGGAAAAAGAGATAAAACTATATTAATATGAAAAAACTAAGAAAAATATTGTTGATTATGAGGCTGTTACTCTGATTATACTGGAGGCTGCTTTGTTTCTGTTTTCCAGAAAATGCAAGCAGCATTGATCTTTTTATACTTAGTATCATTGGTGGATTAATAAATAGAAACAAGTAATAAAAATAATGTGTTTAAAATGAAACACTAGTGTTTATGCCAAGCAACTCATCTTGCCAATAATCTACGTGAGGACTAATATAAATATTTAGTCATATAAACTGCATGTTTCTATTATTGTGAGCTAAACAACATCAGTGAAGTGAGATGAAAGACCCAAAAGTCTGAGAGTCAACTGACACGGAAATCACATTATTGTTGGGTTTTACCACCGAGTGAGCCGAAAGTTTCATTTAGTTCATTCTGTATGCTGGCGCTAGTAGTGCTTAGTTGTCTTTCAGTTCAGTTCACTTCAGTCACTCAGTCGTGTCCAACTATTTGTGACCCATGGACTGCAGCACACCAGGCTACCCTGTCCATCACCAACTCCTGGAGTTTGCTCAAACTCATGTCCACCAAGTCAGTGATGCCATTCAACCATCTCATTCTCTGTCGTCCCCTTCTCTTCCTGCCTAAAATCTTTCCCAGCATCAGGATCGTTTCCAATAAGTCAGTTCTTCACATCAGGTGGCCAGAGTATTGGAGCTTCAGATTCAACACTAATCCTCCCAATGTATATTCAGGACTGATTTCCTTTAGGATGGACTTGTTTGATTTCCTTGCAGTTCAAGGGACTCTCAAGATCTTCTCCAACACCACAGTTCAAAAGCATCAATTCTTTGGTGTTCAACTTTCTTTATAGTCCAGCTATCACATCCATACATGACTACTGGAAAAACCATAGCTTTGACTAGACGGACCTTTGCTGGCAAAGTAATATCTCTGCTTTTCAATATGCTATCTAGGTTGGTCATAGCTTTTCTTCCAAGGAGCAAGTGTCTTTTAATTTCATGGCTGCAGGCACCATCTGCAGTGATTTTAGAACCCCCCAAAATAAAGTCTGTTACTGTTTCCACTGCTTCCCCTATTTGCCATGAAGTGATGGGACCAAATGCCATGATCTTAGTTTTCTGAATGTTGAGCTTTAAGCCAACTTTTTCACTCTCCTCTTTCACTTTCATCAAGAGGCTCTTTAGTTCTTCACATTTTGCCATAAGGGTGGTATCATCTGCATATCTGAGGTTATTGATATTTCTCCCAGCAATCTTGATTCCAGCTTGTGCTTCATCCAGCCTGGCATTTCACATGATATACTCTTAAATAAGCAGGGTGACAATATACAGCACTGACGTACTCCTTTTCCAATTTGGAACCAGTCTGTTGTTCCATGTCCGGTTCTTAACTGTTGCTTCTTGACCTGCATACAGATTTCTCAGGAGGCAGGTCAGGTCGTCTGGTATTCCCATCTCTCGAAGAATTTACCAAGGTTTGTTTTCCATGAGGAAAACAATAGTTGTCTTTAACTTCATTCAAAACAATTTTGTTGGAAGGTATTACGACAGCTTCATATCAGCATGCATTTTTAAAAAATGATCAAAATTGGTAAATTTTTGTGTAAGCATTTTAATACTGAAGATGGGAAAAGAGCAACATTTTCAGCATATTAAGTGTCGTTATTTTAAGAAAAAAATGCAGTTCTATTTCCAGTTTTTTAAGGAATCTCCACACTGTTCTCCATAGTGGCTGTACTAGTTTGCATTCCCACCAACAGTGTAAGAGGGTTCCCTTTTCTCCACACCCTCTCCAGCATTTATTATTTGTAGACTTTTGGATCGCAGCCATTCTGACTGGTGTGAAATGGTACCTCATAGTGGTTTTGATTTGCATTTCTCTGATAATGAGTGATGTTGAGCATCTTTTCATGTGTTTGTTAGCCATCTGTATGTCTTTTTTGGAGAAATGTCTATTTAGTTCTTTGGCCCATTTTTTGATTGGGTCGTTTATTTTTCTGGAGTTGAGCTGTAGGAGTTGCTTGTATATTTTTGAGATTAGTTGTTTGTCGGTTGCTTCACCATTACTATTCAACATAGTTTTGGAAGTTTTGGCCACAGCAATCAGAGCAGAAAAAGAAATAAAAGGAATCCAAATTGGAAAAGAAGAAGTAAAACTCTCACTATTTGCAGATGACATGATCCTCTACATAGAAAACCCTAAAGAGTCCACCAGAAAATTACTAGAAATAATCAATGACTACAGTAAAGTTGCAGGATATAAAATCAACACACAGAAATCCCTGGCATTCCTATACACTAATAATGAGAAAACAGAAAGAGAAATTAAGGAAACAATTCCATTCACCATTGCAACGGAAAGAATAAAATACTTAGGAATATATCTACCTAAAGAAACTAAAGACCTATATATAGAAAACTATAAAACACTGGTGAAAGAAATCAAAGAGGACACAAATAGATGGAGAAATATACCATGTTATGGATTGGAAGAATCAATATAGTGAAAATAAGTATACTACCCAAAGCAATTTATAGATTCAACGCAATCCCTATCAAGCTACCAACAGTATTCTTCACAGAGCTAGAACAAATAATTTCACAATTTGTATGGAAATACAAAAAACCTCGAATAGCCAAAGCGATCTTGAGAAAGAAGAATGGAACTGGAGGAATCAACCTACCTGACTTCAGGCTCTACTACAAAGCCACAGTTATCAAGACAGTATGGTACTGGCACAAAGACAGAAATATTGATCAATGGAATAAAATAGAAAGCCCAGAGATAAATCCACGCACATATGGACACCTTATCTTCGACAAAGGAGGCAAGAATATACAATGGATTAAAGACAATCTCTTTAACAAGTGGTGCTGGGAAATCTGGTCAACCACTTGTAAAAGAATGAAACTGGACCACTTTCTAACACCATACACAAAAATAAACTCAAAATGGATTAAAGATCTAAACGTAAGACCAGAAACTATAAAACTCCTAGAGGAGAACATAGGCAAAACACTCTCCAACATACATCACAGCAGGATCCTCTATGACCCACCTCCCAGAATATTGGAAATAAAAGCAAAAATAAACAAATGGGACCTAATTAACCTTAAAATCTTCTGCACATCAAAGGAAACTATTAGCAAGGTGAAAAGACAGCCTTCAGAATGGGAGAAAATAATAGCAAATGAAGCAACCGACAAACAACTAATCTCAAAAATATACAAGCAACTCCTACAGCTCAACTCCAGAAAAATAAACGACCCAATCAAAAAATGGGCCAAAGAACTAAATAGACATTTCTCCAAAAAAGACATACAGATGGCTAACAAACACATGAAAAGATGCTCAACATCACTCATTATCAGAGAAATGCAAATCAAAACCACTATGAGGTACCACTGCTGGGCATACACACTGAGGAAACCAGAAGGGAAAGAGACACGTGTACCCCAATGTTCATCGCAGCACTATTTATAATAGCCAAGACATGGAAGCAACCTAGATGTCCATCAGCAGATGAATGGATAAGAAAGCTGTGGTACATATACACAATGGAGTATTACTCAGCCATTAAAAAGAATACATTTGAATCAGTTCTAATGAGGTGGATGAAACTGGAGCCTATTATACAGAGTGAAGTAAGCCAGAAGGAAAAACATAAATACAGTATACTAACGCACATATATGGGATTTAGAAAGATGGTAACAATAACCCGGTGTACGAGACAGCAAAAGAGACACTGATGTATAGAACAGTCTTATGGACTCTGTGGGAGAGGGAGAGGGTGGGAAGATTTGGGAGAATGGCAATGAAACATGTAAAATATCATGTAGGAAACGAGTTGCCAGTCCAGGTTCGATGCATGATGCTGGATGCTTGGGGCTGGTGCACTGGGACGGCCCAGAGGGATGGTATGGGGAGGGAGGAGGGAGGAGGGAGGAGGGTTCGGGATGGGGAACACATGTATACCTGTGGCGGATTCATTTTGATATTTGGCAAAACTAATACAATTATGTAAAGTTTAAAAATAAAATAAAATTGGAAGAATAAAAAGAATAAAAAAAAATTAAAAAAAGAAAAAAATGCAAACTGAAATGCAAAAAAAAAAAAAAAAAAGATTTGTTCTGTTTACGGAGAAGGTGTCAAAAATGTTTTGCAAAGTTTCATGATGGAGATTTCTTACTGGATGACATTTCATGGAGGGGTAGATCCATTGAAATCAATAGTGATCAAATCAGGACATTGAGAACAATCAATGTTATACCATGTGGGAGATAGCTGACATACTCAAAATATCCACATCAAGCACTGAAAATCATTTGCACCAGCTTGGTTATGTTAATCACTTTGTTGTTTGGGTTCCACAAAAGTTAAGTGAAGAAAAGCTCTTTGACTGTATTTCTGCATGTGATTCTGTATTGAAACATAAGGAAAATGTTCTGTTTTTGAAACAAATTGAGAAGGGTGACTAAAATTGGATACTGTATAATACTATGGAGCGGAAGAGATTGTGCAGCAGGCAAAATGAGCCACCAACAACCATACCAAAGGCCAGTCTTCATCCAGAAACTGTGATGTGTTGCATATGGTGGGATTGGGAGGAAGTCCCATATTATTAGCTCCTTCTAGAAAACGAAATGATTAATTCCAACAAGTACTGCTCCCACTTAGACCATTGAAAACAGCACTCAATGAAAAGTGTCTGAAATTAGTTGACAAGAAACACATAAACTTCCATCAGGATACTGTAAGACTGCATGTTTCTTTGATGACCAGGCAAAAACTGTTCCAACTTGGCTGGTAAGTTCTGGTTCATCCACCATATTCACCAGACATTGAATCTTTGGATGTTCATTTCTTTTGGTGTTTACAAAATTCTCTTAATAGAAAAAAATTTTAATTTTCTGGAAAACTATAAAATGCACCTGGAATGGTTCTCTGCTCAAAAAGATTAAAGAAAAAAAAAAAAGCTTTGGAAAATTAGAATTATGAAGCTGCCTGAAAAATGGTAGGAGGTAATGGAACAAAACAGTGAATATGTAGTTCAATAAAGTTCTTGGTGAAAATGGAAAATGTGTCTTTTAGTTTTACTTAAAAAACTAAAGGAACTTTTGGCCCAACCCAATTTGTTTCCATGTGCATTTTGGCCAGTAAATTATTCATAGAGAGGAATTACTTGTTTTTTATTTTTATTTTTTAATCGTTATAGGACACTCTGGTAGCTCCTATGAGAATGCACAAATTAATGTATAAGATTAGTTTTCAATTTCCTTGTGCTTATAATTTATTTGGGGAAGTAAAGATAACCAATATGAAAAGACCTATAACAAAACTGCCAAATGCTAGTTTCTGAATGGTGAAATCAGAAATTCTGGGAAAACTGGGTGTGAGTTGGCTGTTGAAAATTTGGTAGAATTTAAATTAACAGAAGGTAGAATGTTTCTGGAAAAAGAAAGGACAAATTTTTGTTGGCCACCTTATACTAGATTTTGCCTAAATTGAGAGGGTGTTAATTTAGTGATGTAGTAAAAACTACTAGGGGAAAATTAAAGGGGCTGAGCAAAGATAATTTTTATTCTCATTGAATGTAAGTTTATGAAGTGAATGAAACTATGTAGTTTACTTTCTCATTTATCATTGTATTTAACCATCTGTGGTGTGCTGCATTCCATGGGGTCGCAAAGAGTTAGACACGACTGAGCGACTGAACTGAACTAAACTGAAGAACTTTTTAAAGCAATTTTAATGGTATGTGACATCTGCCTAACTCTACAGGTCTATACCCAGAATCCTCCACTTTCTCCCATGCTAACCTCCCCAAAGTCCCAAAACATACTTTGTTCTTCCTAGCTTTGTTTTGTTTCTTCCTAGCTTTGCTTTTTTTTTTCTAGCTTTGCTTTTATTTAGGTTATTTTCTTCTTTTAGCCTCTGTTGGTCCAACCAAGATGAAACTTTTCTCTGACCCTTTCCTGTCTCAGATGCTAAAGTATATGGGGGTTCTTTACCTCTATATGCTTAAAACACTTAATGTACACTTTAAATATAGGATCTTTTGCACGCTTGTAATTATTGGCTATGCTCAATAAGAAAGGCAGATTTTTTTGTCTTCTGCACTGCTCTATGCCCAACACCTGAAATGGTACTTAAACACAGAAATTTCTCAAAATTCTATATGTCTTGATTGAGGAACATGATTTCTTTGAGGGAGTATTTTTAATCTCTGAAAAGCTAGAAACTGCCATGCAGGTTCAGGTTTGGGATTTGCCTCACAAACATCAGTAAATTGCTGTTAGGTGAATGAATGATTAGAAAGACAAAGAGCTAACTTGAATCACTTGAAAGTACAAAACTAACATTTTGATGGAAAGATCACTAGACTGAGAGTTTAACTGTCAGTTCTAGTATTATTCTGACTCAAAATTGCTGAGTTACACTCATCAAGTCAGTGAAGTTATTTGGACATCAGTTTTTCTCATTTGTTAAATTAAGGAACTGGACGTTGTACAACTACGTTACTTGTTAGGAGCTATTGTTACTCGTTCACCCCATACATTCCTTAGCAAAACCTTTGCTTCAAAGGTTGCTTCTTTGCTCCACAAACACGTAATTTAACACCTAATTGTCTCCACATTATAGGAAATGAGAAAACTGTCATGGAAAGGTCATTGAGGAGAATTTATTCAGCACAGCATGGCAGTTTCTGGCTTTCAAGTGCTGCCTGGGATATAATCACTTGTCTAGTAGCTGAGAGGCCCTTCTAAACTTGAGTAGATTTTCCTGACCTATTTAAAACTCACTTAAATTTCTGGCATCTTTTTTGGAACATGGGGACTTAATTTGACATATGTAAATGAGATCTCCTTCACCTGGGTAGTTGCTCTTGCATAACTGTTGGTTTAATAGGCATGGCTTTGAGCATTTCTTTTGTTTAAGTAGAATGCTGAATATAAAGGATAATCTCTTCTATCAAGGACCTAACATTTTAAAGTCCTGTCTACACTAGATCATTACTATAAAGGACAGATATGTATTAGTCTCAGCTCTGAGTTCCACTTTGGGGTGTATGCTGCTGCTGCTGCTAAGTCACTTCAGTCGTGTCCGACTCTGTGCAACCCCATAGATGGCAGCCCACCAGGCTCCCCTGTCCCTGGGATTCTCCAGGCAAGAACACTGGAGTGGGTTGCCATTTCCTTCTTCAATGCATGAAAGTGAAAAGTGACAGTGAAGTCGCTCAGTGTCCAACTCTTAGTGACCCCATGGACTGCAGCCCACCAGGCTCCTCCATCCATGGGATTTTCCAGGCAAGAGTACTGGAGTGGGATGCCATGGCCTTCTCCAATCGGGTGTATAGGAACTTCTTTACAGAAAATTAAAATTATGCTTGAAGAAATTTTCCAATCCAAACAATGTAACATTTTAAAGTGTTTTAGCATAAATGTTAGTGGTCAGATTGTTGTTGTTGTTCAGTCACCAAGTAATAGCCAACTCTTTGTGCCCCATGGACTTCAGCACACCAGTATTCCCTGTCTTTCACTATCTCCTGGAATTTTGTCAAATTCATGTCAATTGAGTCAGTGGTGCTATCTGACCATCTATTTCATCCTCTGCCACCCCCTTCACCCTTGCCTTCAATCTTTCCCAGCATTAGGGTCTTTTGCAATGCATTGGCTCTTCACATCGGTGGTCTGATAAGCAGTTACTAATTTGTAGAATTCAAAAGTCACTAACATATATTTAAAATGAATAACCAACAAGGACCAACTATACAGCACATGGGAGAAGACTATGGCACCAATACAAAATAAAACATTAAAAATAAAAATAAAAATCACGGACACAGTACAGTATTGTAAGAAGTCCAGAGATGCATATAATCCACAGCATGCGTGTGTGCTCAGTCATGCAGTCATTTCCAACTCTTTGCAACCCAATGGACTGTATCCCCAGGCTCCTTTGTTCACAGAATTTTCCGGTCACAAGTACTGGAGTAGGTTGCCATTCCTACTCCAAGGGATCTCTCTGACCCATGGATCAAACCCATGTCTGTCTCTTGCATCTCCTGCATTGGAAGGCAGATTCTTTACCACTGCACTGCCTGGGAAACCCATATAACCCACACAAAACAATTATATATGTTCATATTTTTTAGATATGTATAGATGCTGTTTTACAATGGTAAAATACATAATTATTATTAAATCTATAATAGATCTTGTCATCTAATATTTTCTCAAATAGTATGTGGTAAGAGTAAAACCCTCATTTGGAGTACACAAAATGTTTGTTATTCCTAGATAGTCCTTACTTTATTTTAGAGTATTGCATTCATGAGAAAAGTTAATAAATAATGAGGATATTTTGCTATGGTCATAATTATATACATGTTATTATATATCAGAGTAAGATAGAATTACAGATTAAGATATATGGCAGTAAAGTGTTATCAAAATAAGAGCAATATACTATACAGGCATACCTCTGAAATTTTGTGGATTTTGTTACAGAGTACTTCAATAAAGTGAATATCGCAATAAAGCAATTTACAAATTACTTTGGTTTCCCAATGCATATAAAAATTATGTTTATGCTGTATTGTAGTCTGTTAAGTACGTGATAACATTCTGTCCAAAAAGGCAATGTATATATCTTCACTAAAAATACTTTATTGCTTAAAATTTCTAGCCATTTGTCTGATCCTTCAGTAAGTCATAATCTTTTTGCTGGCACAGGGTTTGAAAATTACAAGAATTACTAAGTGCAACACACAGATAGGAAGTGAACATGAGCTGTTAGAAAAACTGAACCAATAAACTTGTTTGATGCAAGGATGCCCCAAGCCTTCAATCTGTAAGAAGCACAACATCTACAAAGTGCAAAATAACAAAGTAAAATGAGGTATGCCTGTATTGCTACTTGATATTATTTTCACAATTCATATTTCAAAAATATTTCTAAAATAAGGATGTTATAAAATCATAGTATATGGTAGCTTATTTTCTAATATCTAATGTAAAAGCAGTTATTAACTTGTTCATTTTAAAGCAGTCATTTATTTCCTCATTTATTTTAAATTTGCTTGTGTCCAATATGTCAGGATACAGTGATGAGTCTCAGGAATAGAAACCATAACAGTGTCTGCTATATAGAGTAATGTAATCTTAAAATAATTATACCATGTAATACAGATAGCCAACACCTTTCAGTGAATGAAGTGCTGTCACCTTGACTTTACCAAGATGAAGAAATGAGATCTGGGTGCATGTAAAAGAAAGCCAGACATTTGCTTTGATTTTTGTTGTTGTGTCACTATAGCATGTTAGTTTATGGCCCCTTGTCAATTTTTCTTGTTTTGATACATATGAACACCGAATGCCTTAAATCTCTAAAATGTCATTTTAAAATATACAAGTACAGTACACAAGCTGTCATTTGATAAATGCATTGTGAACACAGAGCCAGGAACATAACATCTTTCACCATCCCATTTTCCTCACTGCTGATTCTAGGTCCCCTTAGGCAATAAAAGACTCTAGAGATTCCTTAATGGAATACAACTTTAGGTCACAACTTTATTAGCTTAAACAAAGAACATGGAAATTGTCCCCGGATGGATTCACCAAGGCACTAGGCAGCAATGATACCTAATTCCCCCAAGTGATTGTTTGATGTCTCTTTTAAGATAAAATTGCCTTGTACACAGGGAAATGGGCTATCAGTCCTGTCTTACAGTTCTACCCTTGGGAGAGCAGCAGCTACAATATAGTGGCATTTTCAGCAGGGGATTTCAAAACTTAAGAGAAGTGAATTCTGTTTCTTTTTAGGTATTTGTAAGATTGCAAAAGCATAATAATTTACTGTTCTTTCATAAATTAAGAAATTTCTGCTTTTTCTATTTATTTTTCAATTATTCAGTCTTCAATGCACAAAACAGTCACATAACATACTTGTGCATTGGTAAACATGTTCTTTCTTACATTCTTCATGACTTCTCTAGAATTTGATTTTTAAATTGATTAATTTATGCCCAGATTCAACGTGTTCAAATTTGTCTTATTTACCAATCAAGCTCTCCTTAGAGTCCCAGTGTTACTATTTTACCAAAGTTTTATGAAAATTTTGAAAATATTGTCTCCCGCTGCTATGTCTTGTTTTATTCTTGTTGTTTTGTTTCATTTTTAAAATCTCTTCCTCACTCTTCTACTTGGATGAGGATATTATGGATTCATAGATCATTTTGAGTAGCTACAAGTACATTCTTACCATTTGAGCATAGTTAGTGTTGAGAGGGAGAAGGTGATGGCACCCCACTCCAGTACTTTTGCCTGGAAAATCCCATGGATGGAGGAGCCTGGTGGGCTGCAGTCCATGGGGTCACGAAGAGTCGGACACAACTGAGCGACTTCACTTTCAATTTTCACTTTCATGCACTGGAGAAGGAAATGGCAACCCACTCCAGTGTTCTTGCCTGGAGAATCCCAGGGACGGGGAAGCCTGGTGGGCTGCCGTCTATGGGGTCGCACAGAGTCGGACACGACTGAAGCGACTTAGCAGCAGCAGCAGCAGCAGCAGTGTTTAGAGGGTGTGTTCAGACCAGGAGAGGTGAGATTATAGACTATTTTTGCGATAAACTAATGATCTTGGGCTTCCTTGGCGGCTCAGATGGTAAAGAATCTACCTGCAATGCAGGAGACCTGGGTTCTATCCCTGGGTCCTGGAGGAGGGAATGGCAACACACTCCAGTACTCTTGCCTGGAGAATTCTATGGACAAAGTAGCCTGGCAGACTATAGTCCATGGGGTCACAAAGAGTCAGATACAATTGAGAGACTAACAGAAATAAACAACGATCTTGAAAATGTATTCTAAATCTTGAAATCTATTCTAAATATTTTGGGTAATTAAAAACATTAGCTCAGTGGATAATTAAGATTTGCAGTTAAGAAAATGCACTGTCAACATTGCTAATACTGTGTTAGGAAGAACAAGAGAGAGATTATATATCAGTTAATCCATGAGAGAAGTAGAAAAATGGCCATCACAAGTAGGGACTGAAAGGAGGAAGTTGAGTGGGAAAATGTTGCATAGGTTGGGTATACAAAATCCTATTTAAAGAAGTAAGCAAAAAAGTAATAGCTATCATTACTTCCTGATTCTTGCTTAAACTCTTGGGCAGATTTTTTGCATTTTCATTAAAAAATGTATTTTAGAGGATGAGATAGATATTTGGATGAAGGAAGGTGATAAATTCTAGTTAGAGGATTTATACTTAATAGTCGTGTGGAACATACAAATCTAAATATTTAGCAAGCAACTAGATATATCTGTGCATTTCATGATAAATTCATTGCTGCTTCAACCTACTGTTATATTTCAGATTATCAAAAAGTCACAGTAAAGATTATATAAGATAATTCAGCTTGATCCAAAGAAAGTGTATGTGTTCCTGTTCTGTAGTACACATCAAAAGAATACATGTGTTTTAGAAGAGCATAATGATTGAAAGTCATAGAAGTCCTCTGATCAGAGAGCCATAATTCTCAAATTTCAGGAGTTTCTGAACACCTGATGCTGATTATTCCAACACCTCACTCACAACCATTGGGATGTCCCAAAACTATTGATATGTAAAACCAAAAGGAAAACGCTACACTGTAACATGTGATTGATTACCCATGTTTATTAAATTCCTTATTTTCCAAATATATGTATATATATATATCACACTAATGGGGTATTTATTGCAGACAAAGTATTTTTGTTCTTTTGTTGTAAAGAGTCTTTGAATGAATAAAAGGAAGGAAACATACTGTGTTTTCCCACTGGTGCTCTATTTCCTTGGTCTTCCAGATATATCTATTTCTGAATTCAGCATTGGTGGCATACTTGAAGGAAAGAGCTCCCATCTTGTCATTATGCCACTTATGAGAAAAATATGTTTAAATTAGACTTGGAAACATTTTTTATGGCTTGTTATTTTTATTAATTTCTAAGATTTATGATTGGAATGTTAAGCTGGGTGTTAATAAAAATTAGATCCTTAACATGTACCTTACTTAAAATATGTAAATCATAAATCAACACTAAAATTCTTGATATCAAAATGATGTTAATATTATAGCAAGCTTCCCAGGTGGTGCTAGTGATAAAGAATCCTCCTGCCATTGCAGGAGATGCAAGAGACGTGGGTTTGATCCCAGAGTCAGGAAGATCCTCTGGAGTAAGAAATGGCAACCTGCTCCAGTATTCCTGCCTGGAAAATTCCATGGGCAGAGGACCCTGGCAGGCTACAGTCTATGGGTTGCAAAGAGTCAGACACATCTGAGTGACTGAGCACAAAAGAATATAGCAATAACAAATAAACATATGATATTTCTCTTTCTCTCTTACTTGACTTAATGCCTTCAAGGTTCATCTATGTTGTCATAAATGGCAAGATTTTATTATATAAATAATATTACATATTACAATTTATTTCTCCATTTTTTCCTCAAGGACACTTAAGTAGTTTTCATCTCTTCACTATTGTAAATAATGTTTTCAGTAAACATGGGTTTATATATGTCTGTAGTGTTTTTGCTTTCTTTGGGTAAATGCCCAGTAGAATTGCTGAATCATATGGTATTAATAGCTCCATTTTTTATTTTTTGGAGTAACTTCCATATTGCTTTTTACAGTGGCTGCACCAGATTACATTCCTCAAACAGTGCAAAAGGATTACTTTTCTCCATGTGCTTGCAAGTACTTATTTCTTGTCTTTTTGAAAATAACCCTTCTAACCAATGTGAGATGATATCTCATTGTAGTTTTGATTTACATTTTCCTGATAATTAATGATGTTGAGCATCTTATTATGTAGCTATTGGTCATCTGTATATCTTCTTTGTCTATTTAGATCTTCTCCTCTTTTATGTTAAAATCAGATTGCTTGTTGTTTTGCTATTGAGATTTGTTGAGTTTCTTATGTATTTTGGATAGTAGCCCCTTATCAGATACAGGATTTGCAAATATTTTCTCCTATTTAGTAGATAGCATTTTAATTTTGTTGATGGTTTCCTTTGCCATACAAAAGCTTTTTAGTTTTATATAGTCCCACTTGTTCATTTTTGCTTTTGTTGCTTTTGCTTTTGGTATCAGATTCAAAAAGTTATTGCAAAGACTTATGTCAAGGAGTTTGCTTGACTTATATCTGTGTTCTCTTCTAAGAGTTTTATGGCTAAAGGTCTTACATTCAACCCTTTCACCCATTTTGAGTTAATTTTTGCATGTGGTTTAAAATATGTTTTTTTTTTTCTTTTGCGTATGGCTGTCTAATTTTCCTAGCATCATTTTTGTTAAGAGACTGTCCTTTTCCCATTGAATATTTTGACTCCTTTGTCATGAATTAATTGAACATATATCTGTGTATCTATATCTGGTTCTTTATTCTGTTCCGTTTATCTGTGTGTCTGATTTTGTGCCATACTGTTTCCATTACTTTAGCTTTATTTGAAATCAGGGCTTCTGGTGCCTCTAGCTTTTTTTTTTTTTTTTTTCTCTGTCTTTGGATATTACTTTTGGATATTACTTTGGATATTCAGGATCTTTTGAAGTTACACACAAATTTTAGGATTGTTTCTTCCATTTCCATGAAAAATGATATTGGTTTTTTGATAGGGGTTGCAATGAACCTATAGATTGCTTGGGGTAGTATGGACATTTTAACAATATTTATTCTTCCTATCCATAAGACTGGAATATCCCTACATTTATTTGTGTATTCTTCAATTTCTCTCATTAATGCCCCCTTTCATTTGTCCCTAGGTATTTTTTAAATTATTTTTTTATTTCTTCTTTGACCCATTCGTTGTTCAGTAATGTGTTAATTTCCACATATTTGTGATTTTTATAGTTTTCTTCATGCAATTAATTTTTTGTTCATACCAGTGTGGTTGGAAATTATACTTGATTTCAGTCTTCTTAAATTTATTAAGAATTTTAAATTGTGGCCTACCATGTGATCTATCTTGGAAAATGTTTTATGTGCATTAAGGAATTTGTATTCTGCTGCTTTTAGATGGAATCCTGTTTAAGTTTCTAAGTTATCTGGTCTAATATGTCATTTCAGGCCTGTGTTTCCTTATTGATTTTCTATCTGCATGATGTATGTAGGGTATTAAGGTCCCCTACTCTTCTTGTGTTGCTATTTATGTCTCCCTTTTGGTCTGTTGATATTTTCTTTATGTATTTAGGTACTCCAATGTTGGACAAATAAAAATTTACAAATTTTATGTACTCTTCTTGGACTGACCCCTCTATCATTATGTAACACTCATCCTTATCTCTTATTACATTTTTGTTTTAAAGTCTGTTTTTTTCTGATGTAAATATAGCTACTCCAGCTTTCTTTTGATTTATATTTACATGGAATATCTTTTTTTCATCTCTTTATTTTCAGTGTACATGGGTCCTTACATCTAAAGTGAGTCTCTTGTAGGCAACATGTAAAAGTGTCTTATTGTTTTATCCATTCAACTCTTCTATGTCTTTTGATTGGAGAGTTCAAGCCACTTACTTTTAAGGTAATTACTGGTAAGTTTGCACTTTATTTTCATTTTGCTAATTGTTTTCTGGCTGTTTTATAATTTCTCTGTGTTCTTCCCTATCCTCTTGCTCTCTTTCTTTGTGGTCTGATGACTTTCTTTGGTGGTATGCTTATATTTATTTTCATCCTTTGTGCATTTACTATAGATTTTTGCTTTGTAGTTACCATAAGGCTTTCATATAATTGTTTATATCTAATAACTACATGATTTTGATCACTTCTAAGGTTCAACATTTTTCTACCCTTTCATTTTTCAAATTGGGTGTCAAGTTTTACATCTTTTTATTTGTATATCCTTAACTAATTTTTGTAATGACAGCTATGTTTTACCACTTTTTCTTTTAAAGTTTTCATTCTAGCTTCATAAGTGATTAATTGATTGCTTTTAATATATGTTTTCTTTTTTAGTGAAATTTACTCTTTCCTGTATTATAAGTAGTAACAAAAAAGTTTTTCCATATATTTTTAAAAGCATTATCCATAATTTAAAAAATTGTAAAAATGCAAGTCTATTAAACTAGGTGAGTACATTTCTGAAATTTATGGTTCTCTACATATCCTCCAGATAAGATTCATATAAATTGCTTTTCAAATATTATATTAAAATATAAAGAACATAATATATTTTATATTCTTACAGGTATATTTACTTATAAAATAAGACATTTTTATTTTAAATGTAAATGACTACTTTTTCCCCATTTCAATATTTTGTTTTAGATGAACTCTTGAAAATGTTTGACAGACATGTTTGGCAAGTTTTTGCACTGTGTAAACAGGATATCCCCTCACTTTGTGGCTATTTTCTTTTCAAATGCATAGTGGTCTATAACTCAAAAACCAAGCAGAAATGAGATGTATCTGGTTACATTCAATGCCACAGTGCAAATGGATTCTAAAAAAATCTCATCAAATGGGGCAATTCATGTTATGTTTACTACATGAGTAATTATACATAATGCAGATCCCATTTATTTTACAATTTATACTTTTAAACAATTAAAGGGCTTGTCTTTGGATGGTCACTAAAATGTGAAATGAGGCAGTCAAGCTTAATTTAAAAGTATAGCTCAAAAAAGTTTATTAATCATTATAGGTGAGGAAAACATGGTGAGATATAAATATTTTTGGTAGAAATACCAGAATAGCTTTTTGATGTACCTATTATAGTGAAAGAGAGAAGTTTATGTGACTCTGATTGTGTTCATCCTTTTTTTGCTAGGTACAAGGGACCCACTGGTGAGCAATAACAATGAAAATGTCATACTTCCTGCTTTCTTGTACCTTATAATTCATTGAGAGAGACAGATTTACTAAAAATAATAATAGTTATAATAATGTGTTTCTCAAACAGATTTGATACCAGGGCTCTAAGAGAAAGGACTAACATAGTATCTCAGAATGGTCAAAGGTGTTGTTATAAAAAGACTTCTTTGAGCAAGAAATTCTTATCCAGCTAAGTCAGGTGAAAAGCAGGTTCAAAGACATCTTAGATTCAGGGAAAGTTATATTCAAAGGCTATATTAGGAAAAGTAAGGGTTCAGGAATGGAGGAGGTGACACAGATTAATATTTTCAAAATAAAGTGGCTCATCGTGTCCGACTCTTCGTAACCCCATGGACTCTACAGTCCATGGAATTCTCTAGGCCAGAATACTGGAGTGGGTAGCCTTTCCCTTCTCCAGGGGATCTTCCCAACTCAGGGATCAAACACAGGTCTCCTCCCTTGCAGGTGGATTCTTTACCAACTAAGCCACAAGGGAAGCCCTCAAACTTAATTAATAGATTATATATTATATACCTGCACATGTATGTATATATGTTTGTCTGTATCCTTACCTTATTTTTTATTTAATAACTGAATATTGGAGATGTAATATATTTCAGAACTATACAGTTATTTGAACATATAGTAGTTTCCTCTTTGAAAATTTTTATAATTTAGAATATAAACATAGTTAAGCATTATAGAATTAAATGAGCATATTTAATGTAGCTTGTGTTAGGAGAAAAACACTTTCTAAAGATAGACTTTAAGAGTATTTCTATTTCAATCTGTGAACATGATATTTCTTTGCTTGTGAGGGAGAACATTTTCTCCTTAAATTATATGAATATTAGTGAACCAGAATTTTTTTTTTCTTTATATTTGCAGTCCTTCAGTTCAGTTCATTTGCACAGTAACATCTGATCTTTGTGACACTATGGACTGAACCATGTCAGGCATCCCTGTCTATCACCTATTCCTAGAGCTTGTTCAAACTCCTGTCCATCAAGTTGGTGATGCCATCCAACCATCTCATCCTCTGTCATTCCCTTCTGCTCCTGCCTTCAGTCTTTCCCAGCATCAGGGTCTTTTCCAATAAGTCAGTTCTTTCCATCAGGTGGCCAAAGTATTGGAGTTTCAGCTTCAGCACCAGTCCTTCCAAAGAATATTCAGGACTTATTTCCTTTAGGATTGACTGGTTTGATGTCTTTGCAGTCCAAGGGACTCTCTCAAGAGTCTTCTTTACCATCACAGTTCAAAAGCATCAATTCTTCAGTGCTCAGCTTTCTTTATAGCCCAACTCTGATATCTATACATGACTACTAGAAAAACCATAGCTTTTACTAGACAGATCTTTGTTGGCAAAGTATTGTCTCTGCTCTTTAGTACGCTGTCTAGGCTTGTCACAGCTTTTCTTCCAAGGAGCAAGCATCTTTTAATTTCATGGCTTAATTTAAAAGTATAGCTTTTAAAGTATGGCTACAGTCACCATCAGCAGTGATTTTGGAGCCCCCGAAAATAAAGTCTGTCACTGTTTCCATTGTTTCCTCATCTATTTACCATGAAGTGATGGGACCGGATGCCATGATTATAGTTTTCTAAAAGTTGAGTTTTAGCCAACTTTTTCACTCTCCTCTTTCACTTTAACCAAGAGGTTCTTTAGTTCTTTGTTTTCTGCCATAAGGGTATTGTCATCTACATATCTGAGGTTATTGATACTTCTCCCAGAAATCTTGATTCCAGTTTGTGCTTCATCTTGCATTTCACATGATATACCCTGCATATAAGTTAAATAAGCAGGGTGACAATATACAGCCTTGATGTAATCCTTTCTTGATTTGGAACCATTCAGTTGTTCCATGTCCAGTTCTGTCTGTTGCTTCTCGACCTGCACACAGATTTCTCAGGAGACAGATAAGGTGGTCTGATATTCTAATCTATTTAAGAATTTTCCACAGTTTGATATGATCTACACAGTCAAAGGCTTTGGCATAGTTAATAAAGCAGAAGTAATTTTTTTTTTTTTTACAGCATTCTGTGTATTTTAATAGCCAAAAATTGTAAACAAGTAAATGTTTTTCTGGAATCATCTTGCTTTTCCTATGATGCAGCAGATGTTGGCAATTTCACCTCTGGTTCCTCTGCCTTTTCTAAATCCAGCTTGAACATCTGGAAATTCTTATTTCATGTACTATTGAAGCTTTGCTTGGAGAATTTTATTTATTTATTTTTTAAACTGCTAACAGCAAATGTTTATTCATGATTGAAGCCAGGAAGAATTTATAAACGCATTTTAATACCTTGCTGATAAAATAACATTCCATCTTTGCAACCTTGTAAGGAATACAGAAGATATTGTAAAGGCTTTGTGTATATCTACTATAACCAGGTAATCAGAACACACATACATCACCACCCACTAGTGTTACCCCATACAACTTTTCAGAAAGGCCATCTTTAAAGCTCTACTGGATAACTGAGTAAATAGAGTCCAAAAGACTGGGGAGAAGGGAAGAAAGAGATGAAAATGATAAGCAGCACACATTTCAAAGCCCACTTATAAGCACACGACATTATGAATATTGAAAAAAAAATGGGGGGGGGGGAGGCAATTAAGTATTTTCAGAGAGCGTATTTTGGCAATATTCAACGCATAAGGAGGCTGCGCTTGGGACCATCCACTCTCTCCAGCTTCTCAAAGTGTTTCCTGGCATTGCGAATGTTGATCAGAGTAGCCGCAGAAGGGATGGACGGATCCGACATAACCACCATCAGGTACGTGTTTGTTGTGAAGATGTCGATGAAAGCAGCGAAGTTAGAATTCCTAACTTCCATGCTCTGGAAAGAAGCGGCCAATTTACTGCAGCTCAGCTTGAACTGCTGAATTATGTTGCTGATCGTCTCGAATCGGTGGACATCACGCTGCTCTTTGCACTGGTAATGGGAGATGACCAAGAACGTGGCTCTTTCGAACAGCAGAACTTCATCGGCCTCAATAATCTGGGCAAAATTCCCGAGATTCATCTCCAGCTGCTGGACATTTGGAATCAGCTGATAGACAATACTGGACCAGGCTTTGTAGAGCGTTTCATCCCAGATGGATGTTCGAAAACAAGCACACTCCAGCGGGCGAGACAAACGCCTCAGGTCTTCCTCTCGCTCTTTAAAAATCAGGTCACGCTGATCTTCCTGAACCAGATCCATCTTGTGCACCAAGCAGAAGATTTTGGCATCAGGAGCGTTCTGGAGGATGGCCTCCAGACACGACTGGTAATAATGCATGTCCTTTTCCAGTTCGCGGCTCTCCACGTCGAACACATAAATCAGAACCTCGACATTACGGAAGATGTTGTCTCGCTGGCTGGTGAAGTAATTTTCCATGAAGGTGTCCTGACCGCCACAGTCCCACAGATTCAGCACTAGGTTGCCCAGGAATCGGACGTGGGAGTGCTCCACATTAATGGTGGCACCCAGGCGCCGGGTGTCGCAAGCGATGTAATTGGCAAAGATAATCGACCTCATGCTGGTCTTCCCCGACCTGCTCTTCCCCATTAACAGCACCTTTTTCTTCATGGCTGTATTTGGCATCACCCGCCGGAACTCCCGCGGACTAGGCCTCTGGGCGCGGCCTAACTGCAGCGCAGACGGAGGGAGGGAGGAGCCGGGGATTTCGGGGGCTCAGCCGGCTGGGCCGCGCCTCTGTATACTGGTGAAGCCAAAGGGGCGAGCTCGGCGCTGGGAAGGGCCGCGTCCGGTGAACTCTTTCCCTGGGGAGAGCGCCACAGGGAAGACGGCTGCAGCAGCTCCGAAGAAACCAGCGGCTTCCGGGGAGAGAAGTCTCTGAGCCTCCGCAACCACCCACTTCCGGCGGCGATCTCGCGAGAACCCGCGCTCTCCAGCGTCGCTGCCGGAAGAGCTTTGAAAAACCGCTCTATCAATGAGACCCAGTACAGACCACCCGAAGGAGAGATTGGAAGGGGAACACAGGACTCGGGTGTTCTATTCTCCTATTTAAACTGAGCTTATGTTATGTTATGTTATGTTAAGTCTCTTCAGTCGTGTCCGACTCTGTGCGACCCCATAGACAACAGCCCACCAGGCTCCACCGTCCCTGGGACTCTCCAGGCCAGAATACCGGAATGGAGAATTTTAAACATTACATTACTAGCAAGTAAGATGAGTGCAATTGTGCAGTAGTTTGAACATTCTTTGACATCACTTTTCTTTGGGGTTAGAATGAAAATTGACCTTTTCCAATCCTGTGGCCACTGCTGAGTTTTCCAAATTTGCTGGCATATTGAGTGCAGCACTTTCACAACATCATCTTTTAGGATATGAAATAGCTCAGCTGGAATTCCATCATCTCCACTAGCTTTGTTGGTAGTGATGCTTCATAAGGCCCACTTGACTTTAGACTCCAGGATGTCTGGCTCTAGGTGAGTGAGCACACGATCATGGTTATCTATGTCAGGACGACCCTTTTTATATAGTTCTTCTGTGTGTTTTTGCCACCTTTTCTTAATATATTCTACTTCTTTTAGGTCCATACAATCTCTGTTCTTTATTGTGCCCATATTTGCATGAAGTGTTCCCTTGGATTCTCTCATTTTCTTGAAGAGATCTCTAGTCTTTCCCATTCTATTGTTTTCCTCTATTTCTGTCCCTTGATCACTGAGGAAATCTTTCTTATCTCTACTTGTTACTCTTTGAAACTCTGCATTCAGATGGGTTTATATTTCCTTTTTTTCCTTTGCTTTTTCCTTCTCTTCTTTCCTCAGCTATTTGTAAGTCCTCCTCAAACAACCATTTTGCCTTTTTGCATTTCTTTTTCTTGGGGATTGTCTTGATCACTGCCTCCTGTAGAATGTCACAAACCTCTGTCCATAGTTCTTTAGGCACTCTGTCTATCAGATCTAATACCTTTAATTTATTTGTTACTTCCATTGTATAATCATAAGGGCTTTTAACTAAATAGTCTAGTGGTTTTCCCCAGTTTCTTCATTTTAAATCTGAATTTTGCAGTAAGAAATTCATGGTCTGAGCCACAGTCTGCTCCCAGTCTTGCTTTTGCTGACTGTAAAGAGCTTATCCATTTCAGCTGCAAAGATATAAGCAATCTGATTTCTGTGTTGACCATCCGGCGATGTCTATGTGCAGAATCATCTCTTGTGTTGTTGAAAGAGAGTGTTTCCTATGACGTGCATTCTCTTGCCAGAACTTGTTAGCCTTTGCACTGCTTCATTTTATACTTCAAGGCCACACTTGCCTGTAACTCTAGGTATTTCTTGACTTCCTACTTTTGCATTCCAGTGACCTATGATGAAAAGGACTTCTTGTTTTGGTGTTAGTAGGTCATCATAGAACTGTTCAACTTTAGCTTCTTTGGCATTAGTGATTGTCGCACAGACTTGGATTACTGTGATATTACATGGTTTGCCTAAATGAACAGAGTTCATTCTGTCATATTGTGTGTGTGTATGTGTGGGCAGTCGTTAAATAAAATCAAAATTATTGCATCTCCATGGCTTCCTTCTTAATTGATTCTTAAAACTGCAAGCAAAGAAGCAAATAGGGTAATTGTGAGATTGCTTATTATTAATTCACTTTCTCCAAAATGAGAGTTTTATTTTTATTTTTAATAGGTTCTTGAAACTTTATTAATAGGCACTTGGAGTCCCAGTTTGAAACTTATGAACTGAAGAGTTTCAGAAAAACCTATAAAAGGTATTATATCATCAAAACCTGCTGTGATTGTTTATCCTTGTATTCTTTCACACCAAATTCATGTTTTCACTTGGAAACAACATTAAAACTAATCTGTTGAAGAATGATAAATGGAACTACCTAGGAAACAATTAAGTCCCAACTATCAAACTTCCAGACTTTTTAAACTCTATATTCTTTGTACTTAATCTTAACAAGTATACATGAAATCTTGTTCATAAAATTTGTCCTACTTACAAAGATTCAATCAATTCACCTAAGAAAGTACACTGTTAATCTGTCTGAATATCCTTAAACTATTAAATATTAAGGCAATTTCTACAGCAAATGTCTTAAGTATTCAATCTGAAAGTGGTCAATGTGTTTGATGGAGTATAGAATTAGTTTTATTAAACTATAGAAAAGTAAGTGATCTAGTTATTATAAGTGAGATATATAAGACTATAATATTGCTTATTTTATTGTTTATAACTATAATATAATTTTATTAAAACTATAATATAATTTTCTGGAGCAGCTGTGGAGAGATACCCCATGTCCAAGGTAAGAGAAACCCAAGTAAGAGGGTAGGTGTTGCAAGAGGGCATCAGAGGGCAGACACACTGAAACCAAAATCACAGAAAACTAGTCAATCTAATCACACTAGGACCACAGCCTTGTCTAACTCAGTGAAACTAAGCCATGCCCATGGGGCCACCCAAGATGGGTGGGTCATGGTGGAGAGGTCGGACAGAATGTGGTCCACTGGAGAAGGGAATGGCAAACCACTTCAGTATTCTTGCCTTGAGAACCCCATGAATAGTATGAAAAGGCAAAATGATAGGATACTGAAGGAGGAGCTCCCAGGTCAGTAGGTGCCCAATATGCTACTGGAGATCAGTGGAGAAATAACTCCAGAAAGAATGAAGGGATGGAGCCAAAGCAAAAACAATACCCAGTTGTGGATGTGACTGGTGATAGAAGCAAGGTCCGATGCTGTAAAGAGCAATATTGCATAGGAACCTGGAATGTCAGGTCCATGAATCAAGGCAAATTGGAAGTGGTCAAACAGGAGATGGCAAGAGTGAATGTCGATATTCTAGGCATCAGCGAACTAAAATGGACTGGAATGGGTGAATTTAATTCCGATGACCATTATATCTACTACTGTGGGCAGGAATCCTTTAGAAGAAATGGAGTAGCCATCATGGTCAACAAAAGAGTCCAAAATGCAGTACTTGGATGCAATCTCAAAAATGAAAGAATGATCTCTGTTCATTTCCAAGGCAAACCATTCAATATCACAGTAATCCAAGTCTATGCCCCAACCAGTAATGCTGAAGAAGCTGAAGTTGAACAGATTTATGAAGATGTACAAGACCTTTTAGAACTAACACCCAAAAGTCCTATTCATTATAGGGGACTAGAATGCAAAAGCAGGAAGTCAAGAAACACCTGGAGTAACAGGCAAATTTGGCCTTGGAATACAGAATGAAGCAGGGCAAAGACTAATAGAGTTTTGCCAAGAAAATGCACTGGTCATAGCAAACACTTCTTCCAACAACACAAGAGATGACTCTGCACATGGACATCACCATATTGTCAACACCGAAATCAGACTGATTATATTCTTTGCAGCCAAAGATAGAGAAGCTCTATACAGTCAACAAAAACAAGACCAGGAGCTGACTGTGGCTCAGATCATGAACTCCTTATTGCCAAATTCAGACTGAAATTGAAGAAAGTAGGGAGAACCACTAGACCATTCAGGTATGACCTAAATCAAATCCTTATGATTATACAGTGGAAGTGAGAAATAGATTTAAGGAACTAGATCTTATAGATAGAGTGCCTGATGAACTATGGAATGAAGTTCGTGACATTGTACAGGAGACAGGGATCAAGACCATCCCTGTGGAAAAGAAATGCAAAAAGAAATGGCTGTCTGAGAAGGCCTTACAAATAGGTGTGAAAAGAGGAGAAGTGAAAAGCAAAGGAGAAAAGGAAAGATAGAAGCATCTGAATGCAGAGTTCCAAAGAATAGCAAGAAGCGATAAGAAAGCCTTCCTCAGTGATCAATGCAAAGAAATAGAGGAGAACAACAGAATGGGAAAGACTAGAGATCTCTTCAAGAAAATTAGAGATACCAAGGGAACATTTCACGCAAAGATGGGCACAATAAAGGACAGAAATAGTTTGGACCTAACAGAAGCAGAAGATATTAAGAAGAGGTGGCAGGAATACACAGAAGAACTGTACAAAAAATATCTTCAAGAACAAGATAATCACGATGGTGTGATCACTCACCTAGAGCCAGACATCCTGGAATGTGAAGTCAAGTGGACCTTAGAAAGCATCACTACGAACAAAGCTAGTGGAGGTGATGGAATTCCAGTTGAGCTATTTCAAATCCTGAAAGATGGTGCTGTGAAAGTGCTGCACTCAATATGCCAGCAAATTTGGAAAACTCAGCAGTGGCCACAGGACTGGAAAAGGTCAGTTTTCATTCCAATCCCAAAGAAATACAATGCCAAAGAATGCTCAAACCAGTGCACAATTGCACTCATCTCATACGCTAGTAACGTAACGCTCAAAATTCTCCAAGCCAAGCTTCAGCAATAGGTGAACTGTGAACTTCCAGATGTTCAAGCTGGTTTTAGAAAAGGCAGAGGAACAAGAGATCAAATGCCAACATCTGCTGGATCATGGAAAAAGCAAGAGAGTTCCAGAAAAACATCTATTTCTGCTTTATTGACTATGCCAAAGCCTTTGACTGTGTGGATCACAATAAACTGTGGAAAATTCTTCAAGAGATGGGAATACCAGACCACCTGACCTGCCTCTTGAGAAATTTATATGCATGTTAGGAAGCAACAGTTAGAACTGGACATGGAACAACAGACTGGTTCCAAATAGGAAAAGGAATACGTCAAGGCTGTATATTGTCACCCTGCTTATTTAACTTCTATGCAGAGTACATCATGAGAAACGCTGGGCTGGAAGAAGCACAAGCTGGAATCAAGATTGCTGGGAGAAGTATCAGTAACCTCAGATATGCAGATAACACCACCCTTATGGCAGAAGGTGAAGAGAAACTAAAGAGCCTCTTGATGAAAGTGAAAGAGGAGAGTGAAAAAGTTGGCTTAAAGCTCAACATTCAGAAAACGAAGATCATGGCATCTGGTCCCATCACTTCATGGGAAATAGATGGGGAAACAGTGGAAACAGTGTCAGACTTTATTTTTCTGGGCTCCAAAATCACTGCAGATGGTGACTGCAGCCATGAAATTAAAAGACACTTACTCCTTGGAAGAAAAGTTATGACCAACCTAGATAGCATATTGAAAAGCAGAGAGATTACTTTGCCAACAAAGGTCTGTGTAGTCAAGGCTATGGTTTTTCCATTGGTCATGTATGGATGTGAGAGTTGGACTGTGAAGAAAGCTGAGCACTGAAGAAATGATGCTTTTTAACTGTGATGTTGGAGAAGACTCCTGAGAGTCCCTTGGACTGTAAGGAGATCCAACCAGTCCATTCTAAAGGAGATCAGCCTTGGGATTTCTTTGGAAGGAATGGTGCTAAAGCTGAAACTCCAGTACTTTGGCCACCTCATTCGAAGAATTGACTCATTGGAAAAGACTGATGCTGGCAGGGTTTGGAGGCAGGAGGAGAAGGGGACGACAGAGGATGAGATGGCTGGATGGCATCACTGACTCGATGGACGTGAGTCTAAGTGAACTCCAGGAGTTGGTGATGGACAGGGAGGCCTGGCATGCTGCGATTCATGGGGTCGAAAAGAGTTGGAAACAAATGAGTGACTGAACTGAACTGAATATTGCTTCATGGGGCTAGATAATTTTATATAATTTTAATTGTGAAAAGTCTTGTATATTTTTACGTAGAAGTCAGTATCCCCCACATATATAGCTCCTTTTTAAATCAACATGTAGGCACAATTTATATACCTCAATACTAGCATATTTTAATTTTTCATGACTTTTGTGAAATACATACTTTTGTGTAGATGTCACTCCAGTTTTAATATAGAATATTAATCTCTGTCCTGAAAGTTTACTCAGATGTTTTGCAGTCTTCCCACTATCCCTTGACCATTCACACCAGGTGATGAATAATTAGTTTGCATGCTCTAGATGTTCATACAATGTGTGTGTGTTTGTCACCTGGTCATGTCCAACTCTTTCTGACCCTATGGACAGTAGCCTCCCAGGCTCCTCTGTCCATGGAATTCTGTACACAAGAATACTGTGGTGGGTTGGCATTCTCTTCTCCAGGGGATCTTCCTGACCCAGGAATTGAACCCCAGTCTACTGCATTGCAGGCAGATTCTTTACCATCTGAGCCACCAGGGAAGACTTTAATCAGATAATATTTACTAGTTTGTGTTCACTGTCTTTTACTCAATACATGTGAAATTCATTCTCTTTGTTGAATGAATCAGTAGTTTGTTCCTTTTTATGATCGAGTGAGAGTCCACTATGTGAAAATACCAAAATAAATGTGTCTATTCACTGTTCACTATCTATCTAATCCAGTATCTATTCACTGGATTTTCTTGCCTGGCAAATCCCATGAACAGAGGAGCCTGGCCTGCTACAGTCCATAGTTCGAAAAGAGTGGGACATGACTTCAGTTTCACTTCCACTTTCTTTCATTCACTTTTAATGGTATATGATAATATGTGCATGCACATGTTGCATACACATGCACACACACTTTGGACACAGCATCTCGTAAGTGAATATGTAAATGTTCTGATTTTTCTTTTTGTCCCAGTTAATGACATTGTGTGAAAAATTCCTTTTCCCAAAAGAAAATGAACTTCAGAATAATACTGATCAGCACATATTCTATTGCAATGATGTGATTTTATTTAGACCAATTTTATTTCCTTTAAATTTAGTTAACTAGATTTCTTATGCATCTAAACTACACCTGCCTGTTATCCCCAATATCTTATACTATTTTTGTTTCTTCCCTGCAGAGTGCATAATCACAGTAAAACAATTTGTATTCAGAAAATCCAACATTATTACCATATTCTCTTATTATCTATTTCATTTAATAGTCAAGCAAAAATAAAGTAAAAGTTACATAAACAGTAATTAATGGTGAAATTAGAGTTTATCAGCTTCATCAGGTCTATGCTTATATGTTTTTGTTCTTGTTCAATTGCAAAATCATGTCTGACTCCTTGCAACCTCATGGACTGCAGCATGCCAGGCTTCCTTGTCCTTTACTATCTCCTGGAGTCTTTTTCAATGAGTTGGCTCTTCACATTAAGTGGATAAAATATTGGAGCTTCAGCTTCAGCATTAGTCCTTCCAAAGAATATTCAGAGTTGATTTCCTTTAGGATTGACTGGTTTGATCTCCTTGCTGTCCAAGGGACTCTCAAGAGTCTTCTCCAGCACCACAGTTTGAATGCATCAATTTTTCATTGCTCAGCTTTATTTATGGTTCAACTCTCACATCTATACTTGATTAATGGAAAGATATAATTTTACTATACTGATCTTTGTTGGCAAAATAATGTGTCTGCTTTTTAATATGCTATCTAGTTTTGTCATAGCTTTTCTTCCAAGGAGCAAGCGACTTACATGTTTAGACTTTACTATATTTATATTCTGTTGTGGGATTATAGTAACATCTTTTTCTCATTACTTCTAATTTGAATCTAAAAGATATTTTTATCAACAAACAAAGTTTATTGTTATGAAAAATTGGAGAAGGAAATGGCAACCAACTCCAGTATTATTGCCTGGGAAATCCCAAGGATTTGGAATTTGGCCTAAAGTCCATGGAGTCACAGAGAGTCTGACACAACTTAGTTCTGTTTCGCAGCATTATGAAAATATTTATTACTGAAAAAAGTAGTGGCCCTGTAAAAAAAAGAAAATACCGTCTTAAGTCACTAAAACTATGTTTCTTAAAGGAACATTAATGTAAACATTAGATTCAAACAAATTTGCTTTTCTTCAGTTCAGTCACTCAGTCGTGTCTGACTCTTTGCGACCCCATGAATCGCAGCATGCCAGGCCTCCCTGTCCATCACCAACTCCCGGAGTTCACTCAGACTCACATCCATCGAGTCAGTGATGCCATCCAGCCACCTCATCCTCTGTTGTCCCCTTCTCCTCCTGTCCCCAATCCCTCCCAGCATCAGAGTCTTTTCCAATGAGTCAATTGTATAACATGTGTGCTTAATTATCACAGAATGCTTTCTATACATACTGTCTATAAAACAAAATTTACTGATGGTAATTTTTTATTAAGAAATATTTGAATGCAAAAATAATGATAATAAAACTTAAGTTCACTAGCTCTAAGTAAACTGTAAACAAAATTATATTATAAGCTATAATACTGTATATAATAAATGGAGAAGCTATATAAATTCCACATTTCTAACATATTTTATTTCACTTTGGATTGTTTGTCCATGACATGATCTAATTAAGTAGCTACAATAAAATTAAAATCCTTTATATAATATTTTCAATAATGTGAAATATATTTTAAAATAAAGCATTTTAAAAGATTTAAGTATCACAAAACTCTCATATTAATAAACATAGAGACTTTAAATCACCTTTTGAATTTTGTACTGATCTTGTCACTGTATTTTTAAGATAAAAGTATAAGAACTGTCATATTGGATTTTTCAAGGAACATATTCCATCTATCAGAAGGCATTTCCTGAGATAGTTGGGACAGTGCCATACGAAATATCTACTCTCTCTTCTAAGATAATACTTATTTTTAGTTTGCTTCCAAAAGAGTTTCAGTTGGCTACCATTCGAATTGCAATTAAAAGAAAATCTAGATTTATATCTGACATAGACAAAAAAACAAGTTTTAAGGGACAAATTATTTTAGTGAAGTTTAGTTTTATTAGGCAATTCGTAGATAATCTTTTAATCTCTGGAAGTTAACTAATTAGACTTTTTCTTATTTTTAACTTTACAAAATAAGAAAAACATTTTTAATCCACTTGACAAAATTTTATATTTTGCAAATATTAATTATGTAGAATATAACTGTAAGTCTGTGGAGCTAATATATATTTTCAGAATTTACTTTCTGATAAAATGTGTCAGTTTATGATTTTTATCAATTTAATAGATAATTTTTGCAATCTACCTGTTTTTTTTATTGTGAGAATTCTATATTGAAACAAGCTTTAAAATATTTATAAACCAATTGTATACCTGGAGAATTATATCATACGTTTGCTTAACTCACAAGTCTAAAGTTTAATAATAGAAAATTTTTTCCAAGCATAAAGCCTGCAGATTCTTTTCACAAAGTGTTGGTTCCAAGTTTAACTGTTAGCTATTGGCTACCCACTCCAATAATTCTTGCCTGGCAAATTCCATGGACAGAGGAGCCATTGGGCTACAGTCTATGGTGTCACAAAGAATCAGACACGACTGAGCGACTAACACACAGACACATGATTAAAGAGAGAGGTTATTTCATTAATGTTAACTTGAATATTTTGTCCTTTGAGACAGACTTATTTCTTTGTGAGGTGATTAAGGTGAGAAATTTATGTGCATCAGTGATGCCATGAACTACTAAGATGGGCCTTCTGTTTTAGTTAGCAGTGACTAACTAAAGTAACTAAACTAAAGACAAGTAACTCTGATCCATCTGGCAATTCATGAGTAGTGAACTGAATTTAAAAAGAAAACTGTTAGTATACCATTGACAGCACCTTGCAGCATCTAGTCACTTTAATATGAGTCTTGTATGGACAGTCACTTTCTATCCTCTGTCCTCTCCTAAAGAACTAAATTGAGTCTCTGAGGGACTGAAAAGATTTCCATTGGAATGAACCTTTTTACTAGATGGAATGGAATCCAGTTTAGGTGGACAAATGGCTATAAATTTTACTAGATGCTCCTGAAAAACTTACATGACACAGTACAATATAAATTATCTTTAGTGGTAGCCTCAATTTGTAGGAGTAAGTTAGGAGGTAAAGAAGCAAATATGTAGTTATTCTGCTAGAATAAAACTCTGCTACAAAGTATGTTTTACAATCTTCAGAGTACATCTACAGGAAAAAGTGGTGTATTTCATACATTTTTGAAAGCTACTTTCAAAATGAAAAAGGACTGTAGAGTGTATTTGATTTTAAAAGTTGAGAAGTAAGAAACCAGATTTTCCTTTAAAGGTACAGCACCACCTATTTATATACCTGCATATTCGTGTATGCAAATTATTGACAAGTAAACTTGTATTCATCTTAATGGTTAGTGTTATGCTAATAACCCCTTTTGTTTAAATTTGGGGGCTAATATTAATTTAAAAATATTTTACTGTGTTATACTTTTAAAATTTAGAAAAACATCTGATTATTCAATTAATTGCTCTTTCTCTGAATGGAACTGACTACTGGTTATGCATGGGTTTCAGCTAAGGGAGATATTGATGTTATATTTGAAGCATTAATTTTTGGGTAATTTAAATTTCCACTCAAATTGCATTACAGTCACATTAGTGTTGCTTGAGAATGTCTTAACTATTCTGAATCCCAAGCCTCAACTAAACCTATTGAATCGAAGTCTGGACTTTGATAGGTGTTTCAAATGCATATTACTGAGATTTGAAGTACATATATTTGGTAGCCTCTCTGGAAAATCCCATGGACGGAGGAGCCTGGTAGACTGCAGTCCATGGGATTGCTAAGAGTCGGACACGACTTAGCGACTTCACTTTCACTTTTCACTTTCATGCATTGGAGAAGGAAATGGCAACCACTCCAGTGTTCTTGCCTGGAGAATCCCAGGGACAGGGGAGCCAGGTGGGCTGCCGTCTATGGGGTCGCAGAGAGTCATACACGACTGAAGCAACTTAGCAGCAGCAGCAGCAGCCCTAGCAGTTAGCTTAATAACTGCTATCTGAAGAAAAGGGATATCTCCATATGTGAAGTTTCCATTACCAAAACACTAAACAACCACCATGCCAGCAAAAAGACAGTGAGGGGGATGGGAAGAATCCATTTTGGAAACATTTTGCTTCCCAATGATAATATCCTATCTGTTTCAGATTCCTGAATAATGCCATGAACAAAAGCAGAATCTTGATATCTCACTGTAGAAGTCAATAACTCTTTCTAAACTTTTGACACTGACGGCTACACTTGACTGGAGAGAAACCTCAGTTTTTTAATCTTACATATAGAAAAATAACCAATTTCAGGGATACAATGTCAGTCAAGAATTCATTATACTCTTAAGGCTTTTAAGCAGCCTCTGTTATTTCAATGACCTATCAATTAATCAAAGTATACTGGGCTATGCCAATTAATTATGCAGTTTGTCCCTCTCTGTTATCCACATCATAATCATTACATCCATTCCTTCAGTCCATAAGAAATTATTGACAGTCTATCACAAACTGGTACTTTGGCTAGTGGGGGGTCCTACTAGCCAAAGAGCTCCTATTTTGGTAATTATTGACACAGCAGGACTTTACTGTGTGCTTAAAAACAAGTAGACTTATATGGTTCCTTTAGGATTCAACCCTATTTTAAGTCTGTACAGTACAAAAGATCAGTAGGAAAAATATAATTAGAACTTAATTTAGAGAAATGTCAAGTTCTTTCCAGAAGTTATTATACCGTCTTACTTAAATGCTCATTTTTACTGCATATTTCTGTCAGTAAAATAAATACTTTTTCTTTTTATTGTGACCACAGACTCTAATAAAATCAGTTAATACAGATAGCATGTAGGTTGTTTAGTCTTTACAGAGATTTTGGCCTAAATATTGAATCTAATTATTTTCTTTTTTATAATTTTGAGACTAGATGTCAATAAATGAGTTAATCATACTCCTGATTCATAGCACATTTTTAATCCTTCATTTATTTAATAGTTCACTGTTTTGTTCCATTGTTTTTATCTTTGATCCTAATTCCAAAAGGCATCTAATTCTAACTCCTTTAATTAATGTTCTTAAATGTGCATGTGTGCACAATACAGGTACATTTTCATAACTTATTTTGTTGCACTTTTCAGACATTGAAGTTTTTACAAATTGAGGGTTTATGGCAACCCTGAAGCAAGCAGGTCTAACAGCACCATTTTTCCAAGAGCATATGCTCACTTTATGTCTCTGCATCACATTTTGAAATTCTTACAGTATTTCAAACTTTTCCATTGTCATATTGTTACACTTGCTTATGATCAGTGATTTTGATGATACTATTGTAATTGTTTTGAGGTTTCACAAACCATGCCCATATAAGATGGCAAAATTGATTGGTAAATGCAAGTGTTCTGACTGTTTCAGTGACCAATCATTTCTTTCCCTCTTCTTAGACCTTCCTCTTCCTTGAGACACAACAATGTTGATATTAGGCCAGTTAATAACCCTAAAGTTGCATCTAAACGTTCAAATAAAAAGTGTCTCTCACTTTGAATCAAAACCTAGAAATGACTAAGCTTAGTGAAGGCATGTCAGAAGGTGAGATAGGCTGAAGGTTAGACCTTTTGCACCAGTTAACTGAGTTGTAAAGGCAAAGGGAAGATTTTGAAGGAAATTAAAAGTGCTACTCCAGTAAACACATGAAATATCAGACAGAGAAGGAAGCTTACTGTTGTTATGGAGAAAGTTTCAGTGGTCTGGATAGAAGATGAAACCCCCCACAACATTCCCTTAAGCCATAGTCTAATCCAGGGCAAGACTTTAACAGTCTTCAATTCTATGAAAGCTGAGAGATGGGAAAGAAGAAAGGTTTCTAGTTTACCATCTATTAATTTTAAATCATTCTCTTTTAAGTAGAAATCCCTTATTTTGATAATCCTGGAATCTTTCACAGGAGTGTCATGGAAGTGATGGAATGTTCTTTTCATTGCATCATATCAGGAGACACATGAGCCCAGTTGGTCCCATTATTGTGTATCCTAGTTCTAATCACATTTTCACTAATGTTTCATCGCCTTATTTTAGCATCTGTAAGTAATTCTTGCCTAAACCAATTATCACTGTGATGTTTGTGAAGTGGTGATTTTCCTGATTCCAAAATCATATTCCTCATCTAGCAGTCAGCATCACACTATCTAAAAACACTTTTCTCTTCTCAAACATTTTATAATCATATACCTATTTATATTAATATATAGTTATGGATTCCTAATTTATATACTGCTTACTATTAAATTTTTAATGCTAAATGTGTTTAATATTTAGCCAGTGGGTGACTGTTCAATTTGGCTCTGTTTATTCTGATGTGTCCCATAATTCTTCAGGCAGTTCCTCTCTGGCCAACTCCACATGATTTTCCCATCTTATCTTTCCTTTTCTTCTCTCAATCCTAGATCCTTCATTTACTCAAGACACTCTGGTGATCAATAAAGGCACAAATATCTGGGATCTAAGTGTGTTGTTTTCTACTGGAATGTCATTGCTTCTAAGCGTTCTCAGTGAACAGAGCTAGAAAATGCATGCTTTCTATCTCTATTTCTTTCTCTTTGTTTCTAATGTCTCTATCTCTCTTCAGTTCCTACAGATATATTGAACTCTAGTCCAGTATCCTGCAAGAGAGTGCTCAGTCATGTCTTAGTCCATGTTCTTTATTTTTTTTTAATTTTTTTAATTTTATTTTATTTTAAAAATTTACAATATTGTATTAGTTTTGCCAAATATCGAAATGAATCTGCCACAGGTATACCTGTGTTCCCCATCCTGAACCCTCCTCTCTCCTCCCTCCCCATACCCTCCCTCTGGGTCGTCCAAGTGCACCAGCCCCAAGCATCCAGTATCGTGCATCGAACTTGGACTGGCGCCTTGTGTCATACATGATATTATACATGTTTCAATGCCATTCTCCCAAATCTCCCCACCCTATCCCTCTCCCATAGAGTCCATAAGACTGATCTATACATCAGTGTCTCTTTTGCTGTCTCGTACACAGGGTTATTGTTACCATCTTTCTAAATTCCATATATATGCATTAGTATACTGTATTGGTGTTTTTCTTTCTGGCTTACTTCACTCTGTATAACAGGCTCCAGTTTCATCCATCTCATTAGAACTGATTCAAATGTATTCTTTTTAATGGCTGAGTAATACTCCATTGTGTATATGTACTACTGCTTTCTTATCCATTCATCTGCTGATGGGCATCTAGGTTGCTTCCATGTCCTGGCTATTATACACAGTGCTGCGATGAACATTGGGGTACACATGTCTCTTTCCCTTCTGGTTTCCTCAGTGTGTATGCCCAGCAGTGGGATTGCTGGATCATAAGGCAGTTCTATTTCCAGTTTTTAAAGGAATCTCCACACTGTTCTCCATAGTGGCTGTACTAGTTTGCATTCCCACCAACAGTGTTAGAGAGTTCCCTTTTCTCCACACCCTCTCCAGCATTTATTGCTTGTAGACTTTTGGATCGCAGCCATTCTGACTGGCGTGAAATGGTACCTCATAGTCGTTTTGATTTGCATTTCTCTGGTAATGAATGATGTTGAGCATCTTTTCATGTGTTTGTTAGCCCTCTGTATGTCTTCTTTGGAGAAATGTCTATTTAGTTCTTTGGCCCATTTTTTGATTGGGTCATTTATTTTTCTGGAGTTGAGCTGTAGGAGTTGCTTGTACATTTTTGAGATTAGTTGTTTGTCAGTTGCTTCATTTGCTATTATTTTCTCCCATTCTGAAGGCTGCCTTTTCACCTTGCTAATAGTTTCCTTTGTTGTGCAGAAGCTTTTAAGTTTAATTAGGTCCCATTTGTTTATTTTTGCTGTTATTTCCAATATTCTAGGAGGTGGGTCATAGAGGATCCTGCTGTGATGTATGTCGGAGAGTGTTTTGCCTATGTTCTCCTCTAGGAGTTTTATAGTTTCTGGTCTTACGTTGAGATCTTTAATCCATTTTGAGTTTATTTTTGTGTATGGTGTTAGAAAGTGTTCTAGTTTCATTCTTTTACAAGTGGTTGACCAGTTTTCCCAGCACCACTTGTTAAAGAGATTGTCTTTAATCCATTGTATATTCTTGCCTCCTTTGTCAAAGATAAGGTGTCCATATGTGCGTGGATTTATCTCTGGGCTTTCTATTTTGTTCCATTGATCAATATTTCTGTCTTTTTGCCAGTACCATACTGTCTTGATAACTGTGGCTTTGTAATAGAGCCTGAAGTCAGGTAGGTTGATTCCTCCAGTTCCATTATTCTTTCTCAAGATAGCTTTGGCTATTCAAGGCTTTTTGTATTTCTATAAAAATTGTGAAATTATTTGTTCTAGCTCTGTGAAGAATACCGTTGGTAGCTTGATAGGGATTGCATTGAATCTATAAATTGCTTTGGGTAGTATACTCATTTTCACTATATTGATTCTTCCAATCCATGAACATGGTATATTTCTCCATCTATTAGTGTCCTCTTTGATTTCTTTCACCAGTGTTTTATAGTTTTCTATATATAGGTCTTTAGTTTCTTTAAGTAGATACATTCCTAAGTATTTTATTCTTTCCATTGCAATGGTGAATGAAATTTTTTCCTTAATTTCTCTTTCTGTTTTCTCATTATTAGTGTATAGGAATGCAAGGGATTTCTGTGTGTTGATTTTATATCCTGCAACTTTACTATAATCATTGATTAGTTCTAGTAATTTTCTGGTGGAGTCTTTAGGGTTTTCTATGTAGAGGATCATGTCATCTGCAAACAGTGAGAGTTTTACTTCTTCTTTTCCAGTTTGGATTCCTTTTATTTCTTTTTCTGCTCTGATTGCTGTGGCCAAAACTTCCAAAACTATGTTGAATAGTAGTGGTGAAAGTGGGCACCCTTGTCTTGTTCCTGACTTTAGAGGAAATGCTTTCAATTTTTCACCATTGAGGATAATGTTTGCTGTGGGTTTGTCATATATAGCTTTTATTATGTTGAGGTATGTTCCTTCTATTCCTGCTTTCTGGAGAGTTCTTATCATAAATGGATGTTGAATTTTGTCAAAGGTTTTCTCTGCATCTATTGAGATAATCATATGGTTTTTATTTTTCAATTTGTTAATGTGGTGTATCACATTGATTGATTTGCGGATATTGAAGAATCCTTGCATCCCTGGGATAAAGCCCACTTGGTCATGGTGTATGATCTTTTTAATGTGTTGTTGGATTCTGATTGTTAGAATTTTGTTAAGGATTTTTGCATCTATGTTCATCAGTGATATTGGCCTGTAGTTTTCTTTTTTTGTGGGATCTTTGTCAGATTTTGGTATTAGGGTGATGGTGGCCTCATAGAATGAGTTTGGAAGTTTACCTTCCTCTGCAATTTTCTGGAAGAGTTTGAGCAGGATAGGTGTTAGCTCTTCTCTAAATTTTTGGTAGAATTCAGCTGTGAAGCCGTCTGGACCTGGGCTTTTGTTTGCTGGAAGATTTTTGATTACAGTTTCAATTTCCGTGCTTGTGATGGGTCTGTTAAGATTTTCTATTTCTTCCTGGTCCAGTTTTAGAAAGTTGTACTTTTCTAGGAATTTGTCCATTTCTTCCACGTTGTCCATTTTATTGGCATATAATTGTTGATAGTAGTCTCTTATGATCCTTTGTATTTCTGTGTTGTCTGTTGTGATCTCTCCATTTTCATTTCTAATTTTATTGATTTGATTTTTCTCCCTTTGTTTCTTGATGAGTCTGGCTAATGGTTTGTCAATTTTATTTATCCTTTCAAAGATTAAAATTCAGTCCTGCTTTATGTTAATGATTTTTCTTTTCTTTATTGGTGTCAAGACTAAGATAACCTCTGATTTACTCTGATACTGATGATAAAACTTGTTTGAATCCAGTCTTTGTGGGTGGTGGGTAACCTGTGAGACTTTAAACTAGGCAGACCCAGAGTGGTGATTTCTAGCTGAATACCTTGCTGAGGGGTCAGAGACTAAATCCAAGTTCATGAAATACCAAGAAATCACTCACAGTAAAAGTAGCTTTTTGCATTTACTTCCTCTCTGGGTTCTCAAGTTATTTTTCTGGAGATTTCTTATCATCCTATCAGCCCTGCAATGCTTCTGAGAGGAGATTTTGATATTTTATTCACCTTTTTAATTCATTTCCATTGGAAGCACTAGCCCTAATAATTTGATAGTCTTACTCATAGAAATAAAAGTTTTGATCTTAATTCTCCTATATGAAATTTTCTTGAAAGAAATTCTATTTACATAAGCCTATTCTATTTCCATGATTAAAAAATTACCTCTGAATGAAACTGGATTCTTACATAATCCAAGACAATATTTGGCTGTACTTTAATTTTCATCTTATACAATAAAGTTTTTATCAGCAGAACCAAAGTGATACTTTAAAGTTTGTTGTTGTTGTTGCTCAGTCACTTAATTGTGTCTGACTGTTTGTGACCCCATAGACTGCAGCACTCCAGGCTTCCCTGTCCATAAGTAACTACTGCAGTTTGCTCAAACTCATGTCCATTGAATCGGTGAGGCCATCCAACCATCTCCTACTCTGTAACCCCCTTCTCCTTTTGCCATCCATCTTTCCCAGCATCAGGGTCTTTTCCAGTGAGTTGGATCTTCACATCAGGTAGCCAAATTATTGGAGCTTCAGCATCGATCCTTCCAATGAATATTTAGGATTGATTTTCTTTAGCATTGACTGGTTTGATCTCCCTGCTGTCTAAGGGACTCTCAAGAATCTTCTCTAGCACCACAGTTCAAATGCATCAAATCTGTGGCACTCAACCAACTCTTTATGGTTCAACTCTCATATCTGTACATGACAGACGGGAAAAACCATAGCTAAAACTATATTGTCATATTAATAGTTTCATTGAGTAATACTTTGTATACTGTGCAAAGTTTGGTATTGTATATGCTTTGTATGCCATACAAAGTATGGATTGTATACAATCAATCCATACATTTATACATATATAGTTTATATTGAGTGGTTTTTAGTCTATTCATGGTGTTGTACAACCATCACTATAATCAAATTTTAGTACTTTTGATTCACCTCCAAAAAAGAAATTATATTAGCAGGTATCCCCTCTCACCAGTTACCCAGTCCTCAGCAATAACAGCACAATTTTTTTCTCTGTAAATTTGTCTATTCTAGACTTTTCATATAAATGGAATTATACAATATGTCATTTTTGTTGACATTTCACTTAGTAAATATTTTCTTCTATTTTGTAGGCTATCTTTTCACATTTATACTTATGGTTTAATTTTTGCAATAAAAAAGGAATTTTTAAAAATTCTGCTTATATCCAGCTTACCTATTTTTTTCTTGTTACTTGCGTTTTTACTGTTATAACTAAAAAAGCTTTAATCATGGTCATAGAGATCTAGTACCTGCTGGTTTTTTTACTAATATGTTATAAACTATGGGGTCACAAAGAGTTGGACATGACTGAGCGACTGAACTGAACTGAAATGATAGTTTTAAATCTTACATTATTGTCTATGATCTATTTCTAGTTTATTATTGTGTATGATATAACATAGCAGTACTGCTTCACTGATTTGCACATGAATGTCTGGTGGTTCCATTTCTTGAAAAACCTTTTTTTTCCACAATGAATTGTTTCTGCACTCTTGTAGAAAATCAAGATGAGGAATGTACTTATGATGAAGTATGAAATTTTGTCAAATCTTTGTTCCACATTTATTGAGATGATCTTGTGATTTTTGTCATTCATTCTATTAAAACTGATGCATTAAATTGATTGGTTTTATGATGTTAAACCAATCTTACATTGCTGAGATAAAGCCTACTTGGTCATAGTGTCCCATGCATTTTATATATTTGATTCTGTTTATTTCTACATAGTTTGTTGGGGAATTTTACATCTCTATTCCTAAGAAACATTGAGTTAACTTCAGTTCAGTTCAGTCAGTCAGTCATGTCTGACTCTTTGCAACCCCGTGAACCGCAGCATGCCAGGCCTCCCTGTCCATCACCAACTCCCGAAGTCCACCCAAACCCATAATGTCCATAATGTCCATTATAGTCCACCCGTGTCCATTGAGTCAGTGATGCCATCCAACCATCTCATCCTCTGTTATCCCCTTCTCCTCCTGCCTTCAATCTTTCGCAGCATCAGGGTCTTTTCAAATGAGTTAGCTCTTCGCATCAGGTGGCCAAAGTATTGGAGTTTCAGCTTCAACATCAGTCCTTCCAACGAACACCCAGGACTGATCTCCTTTAGGATGGATTGGTTGGATCTCCTTGTAGTCAAAGGGACTCTCAGGAGTCTTCTCCAACAACAAAGTTCAACAGCATCAATTCTTCGGTCCTCAGCTTTCTTTATAGTCCAACTCTCACATCCATACATGACCACTGGAAAAACCACAGCCTTGACTAGGCGGACCTTTGTTGGCCAATGTCTCTGCTTTTTAACAAGCTGTCTAGGTTAGGATGTATTTTTCTTTGATGTCTTTCTCTGCCATGGGGTCAGAGTAATACTGGCCTCATGAAGTAAGTTGGGAAATTTTCATTTCTATTTTCTGGAAGAATTTGTGAAGTGGTGTAACTACATCAACGTCGTATAGCCTTCACCAGTGAAACCATCTGGGTCTGAGTTTTTATTTGCTTATTGTTTGAAAATTACTAATTAATCTCTTTATGTTTTACATATATTCAAATTTTCTATTTATTCTTGAATAAGGTGCAGCAGTTTGTGTCATCACAAGATTTTTTTTCATTTCAACGATGTTACCTAATATACTGGCAATTTTGTTTGTTGTATGAGTTTATAAGTGTTGATGTTTCTATAAACTTGGTAGTGATGTCTTCTCTTTCATTCCTCTCCATTGTCTTTGTAAATCTAGCTAAACATTTGCCAATTTCTTTTTTTTTTTTTTCCAAAGAACCACTTTTGGGGGATTTTGTTTATGATTTATCTATTTTCTATTCACTTAATTCTGCATTAATCTTTACTGTTTCCTCATATCTGTCTTGTTTAACATTTTTCTTCCTTACAAACTCTTGTTTTAGAAAACATAACAGTTTGTAATTATTTTCTTCTTGCAATTTTGAGCTTATTTTCTTCTTTTTCATTCATTCAGCCTCATTAGATTGTAAGCTCCATAAAGACAAGGACCATGTGTAACTTTTTCTCTATTTTTTTTTTTTCATCATTTCAGTGAGGGGGAAATTCAGAATACTACGGCACAGACTGGCCTAAAAGATTTCATCACCCTTTTCTTATGACAAATGTAATACTAGGCAGTATTTGTTAATTAATCTGCTTCTCTGATGGTTTGTGGCCTCAAGATCTCATTTCTACTTGGCAAATAAAAGCTGGCAAAAAGAATGTTACCTATGCCTTGCAGTTCAGCTCCCACAGTCAAAATGGGGAGAAGTTCAGAGTCTTCCGTTACACAGGTCAAAAACTGTGTCTTTGATAACACAGTCGTATCTCTCTTAACTCACTGGGGACATTCTTGGGTAAGTGTCCTATTTTTCTAAGATGGAGACCTAGCAATAAGCTAGCAGAATTTCTTTAAAAAAATTAAAAAAAAATACTTTATCAAGAAATTTTCAGGCATTTCATACCTTATTTCTGCTTTATAACTATTTTCTCTTTTTTAAAACTTCTTTATAACTATTATGTAGTTTATTGCCTGGATAAAAAGTCATCATTTTCTTGTTTACTTTTCTTGTAAGTTGACAAGAGGCAAAGTTTATTGGTTCTCTCTGCTTCACTTTAAGAGGAAAAGTTATTACTTGTGGTTTTTGGAATATTGAAGGGTGCTGTTGAGGAGGAGACCTCATAGTATAGGCATTTAGTAAATACTTGTTTAATGGATAAATAACTGAGAACCGTTTAGAACTCTGTAACAAGAAACAAATAATAACCTTTGCAAAATCCTTTTACATGTCTAGATTTATGTTTTTCTCTTTATAATAAAGAGATTGGGTCATGTAATAGTCATATCACAATGATTTGCTTGTCAAAAATTGCTTTTAGTGATTTCCCTTCTAATTTAAAGACATAAAACTGTAAAATCATGCTGTACTGAGAACAACACATGAAGAATATTTTAAAATGATACATTGATATAAAAGGAAGATAGAACTTAAGCATATGAGCTATCCATTCATTCTGCAGAAAAGATTGAGTGCAACTGAACCCAAAGCAGAGGAAGCAGTTAGCTCCTCTCTGTTACTTTCCCTTCCTTTGAACTACAATTATTATGAAACATTTTCTGTCAGTTGGCAACAGAATCAAATTAAACCTGAAACCATCATGAAAAAATTATTTTATATAATATGTATGTATGTATGCGTGCATGTGTGTGTGTGTGTGTATATATATATATATATATATATATATATATATATATATATGATTATCAAGGATACTTATGCATTTTAAAAATTACCTTGAAGAAAGAGGTGTTGAGAGTTATATTACCCACCCAGGTAGTTGTAATCATTTCTTTTTGCCGGTTTAAAACTTCTGAAGTTTTCCCTTTGTCTATAGGACAAAGATCTATATTATCAAGACATACAGCCCTTCCAAACCTTAGAGCAGGGTTGTCCCCAATTTTGTTTTCTGAGTATATCTTCACAAACTCTCTGGCAACTCTGAACAACTTGCTGTTTCCAGAAAACTCCAGGAATTTTCAACTCCATGTCATAATTCCTACTGTTCCTTCTGACAAATGTTCTCTTTCTGAGTTGGAGTCTCTTCTTCATTCTTTAGAATTCTGTTTAAAGCCATCTCCTCTTCATTCTTCCCTTATTTTCTTTCCTTGTTGAGTTAAGTAAGTGATTTCTCTCTCACTTGTGGTCTAATCGCAGTTGTGCCACAGCATTATAGCCATCTCTTTGGACTGTCTCCTACCCTACTAGTTTGCTGAGGAGAGAACAATTTGGTTTTATGTTTCCATTCCACACCTTCTTTTGGTCTCACACATAGCAGGTACCCGAGGATTTTTTTGGTATTAAATTGAATTGCATACCTTCAGGCTTACATATTAATGATCAGGGCTTCAAAGCTGAGATAACCAGGTGTGGTTTTAAATATTAATGCTGCGACCCAGTACCTCTGAAATTTGGAAGAGCTGCTTAATCTCTGGGCCTCCTTCCCCTTATCTATAAATTAAGATTAAGAATATCAATCTTGTAGAATTTTCATAAAGAATAATTCAGAAATGCCTAGCATGGCTCTTAGCACCCTGTAGCTGTTCTTTACAATGGAATTGTTTAGTAACAGTGAAATATCTCCTAAGGAAAAGAGAACAAAGCTAGACAATGATTGACAGTGTGGCAGAGCCTGTACTTCCTGGGATGCCTATTACTGAACACAAGGAACTTCTTAACCAAAAGTAGCCACCCAGGCCTGAAATCCACCCATGTTCACGAAGCTTGGAGAGTTGCTTGTGCACACGTACAGTTACAGACACTGGGAGTGACTCATGGCCAGCGGGATGCAGAGTCAGTACTTTAGAGAGAAAAGTAATGTGGAGTTGATTGATAGTGGGACTTCATGATTAAAACCAGTGACTGTGTACATTAAATCTATAGAACTATTAGATGGAGTCCTCAAAGTAAGATTTGATAAACTCATTGTTTATAAATTGTTTAGGTATAAATATATGATAGAATTGTATTATTAAAATCAATGTGACTTTTGATCTTAGAATCGAACAGTTTTTTACCTATAGGTTTTGTAACACAGGCTCTCACCATCTCTTGCTTGAGCAATTGTAAAAGTGTGTTACCAAGCTTCCCTATTCCCAATTTCTCTTCTTAATTATCATGAGTAACCCAAACAGCTGCCTGGTCCTTCCTGTGCCACAGACTTTGTGGTCACACTTTTACTTACTCTCCATGCTGTTTCTTTTAAGCGCTCTGCCTAGTGCTTTAAACCCTGTTAATAATACCCTGCTTTTGTTCCCTGACCTCATCAAGTTTGTTCAAACCTCTGTGACTATGTACACTGTATCTCGTTTTCTGGGAACCTATTCAGACATTTCTTTTCTTGGATAATTGCTACTGCTTCTTTACAGCTCAGTTCACTTGTCACCTTCCCCAGAAACCTCACTTGACCCTAAAGTACTCCAAAGGGTCCTATGAAATCTTTACCATAGCACTTAATGTTACCAGGTTGACACCATCTCTTTATGTGGCCCTCTAGCTCACTAGCTCTTGTATTCCTCTACTCCAGGAACCCTGTTTATCCTTCTTCATAAGCAAAGAATCCATCTAGCATACTGCTTGGTCAACAATAGGTCACGCACAGAACTGGGTACTTGTGTGTCACGAGTAGTATAGCTTCTGAGGTAACATACCTAATTTAGTCTCCAAATTATAACATATTTTCCAGCCTTGTGGAAATTTTCCAGTTGCTCAGTAGTGTCTAACACTTTGTAACCCTTTGGACTGTAGCTCGCAAGGCTCCTCTGTCTATGGAATTATCGAGGCAAGAATACTGGAGTGGGTTACCATTTCCTCCTCCAAGGGGTCTTCTTGACTCAGGGAATGAACCCATGTCTCCTGTGTCTCCTGCATTGCAGGCAGATTCTTTACCACTGAGCCAGCAGTGCTTCCATTTCCAGCCTTAGTTTGACTTATTTTAATACTTTTTATAGTTACATCAGAAATGATAGTTTATTTTCTTTTAGAAATAGTTTTCACATTTCATATTTACTATCATTCTCATATTTTTTTCAGACTTTTATGGTTTTCCAGTCTGATAGTCTTGATATTTAAAAAGAGAAGGTTAAAATTGTTTGTGGCACATACTGATATAATAAAAGATACAATCTTCTTAGTGATTTGTTCCTAAAGACAGAGAGAGACAGACAGAGCAAAGTTGTTAGCAGTTCTCTACAGAAAGATTTAAATGCTGTAGATTAGAAAAAAAAAGACAAAAATAGTCTGAAGAAAAATATTATGTACTTTTCATGCTGAATTTATTTGTAAATACTTAATTGTACTTAAATGTCATCTCTGTGTTAAAAAAAAGCTGTAGATGAAAGCTCAGATCATATTTTACAAGGTATGAAAACATTTCTACACTTCCTACGTACTTGGAACATCAGACTCTGCTCTAACCCACAGCATTGGAGGCCTCCACAGTGGCTTTGATCATGACAGGAGTTATTACCCTTAGTATGATCACTAGGGCCTTTGGGAACCTGCCTGGGGAAGAACAGCAGGAAAAAGCTGGTCACACGGCTCAGTGGGCAGAGGAGCCCTGGCAGCAGACATTTCTGGAGGCAGGACTTCGTAAAGGAGAAAAAGAGCATGCCTGGGCACATAGGAGTTTCTCTCTGGGGAGTATTTGCAGGGAGGGACTCAGGCTACTGAAACAGCAGGTAGGAAATGCTTTTTTATTGTTGTCCTTATGATCCCAATTTTAGCTCTAAAGCACAGTCATTTGGACAATCATGAATTGTGCTGTGTTTTTGTTTTTATAGCTCATTGTCATCAGCTTCTATCATTATAATACAACAGTGAAGCCAAGCTTCCTACGTACAGATTTCCTATGTACTGATTTTGCCACCCACTAACTATCTGACCTAGGGCAGGTTCTTAAATTCTCTGTGTCCCTGTGACTTTATCTGTGAGTTGACAATAATAAGAGGACCGACCACATTAAGTTGTGAGAATTACATGATGTGAAATACATGCAGTATCCTGAAATGAGGCTGGCATGCAATTTGTACTATAGAAATATTCAGTTATGAGTATTGTCATTACTTATTCTGAAGATATCTCCAGAAAGTTTCTTTTTTTTTTGGTAATAGAATTTTTCTTCCAGTTCCAGAATATATAGGTTCATTTCCTCATCAAATATAATTTAGAACATTTTCATATTTTTTCTCTTTGCCTTACTCAAATCTTTTGTCGTAGCATGAGTATGAACCCTATAGATATCTTTATCAAATTACAGCCATAAATAGCAGCCTGGGATTTTTAAAATAAAAAGCAGGGATATCATCTCAATGGTAGAAAATTTTCAATATTAACTAGCGAGTTCACTATTTATTCTTAAAATGCACTTGTATTATGTTTTCTAGAAACTGAATATATCAAAAACTTTGTTTGCATAGTATTTCCCTTATATTAGAAAACTAGAGTATAAATTTTATCCAGTGATGTGATCAAGTCACCTGGTTATGGTTTCATGTAGGTTACATGGTCACTTCCTTCCCCATTCCTTACATTGTTCAGAGCCTCAATCACTGAAGAATCATATCTTGCTCATTTTGTTATTCAAACTAGCATTGTCATAGTTTTAAGTATATATGTTCACTAAGTAATCCTAGTAGTATTAAATGTTTTACATCATCATATGTTTAAATTTTAACTAAATTTATATTTTAACAAAATATACTTTCTTTTTAAAATTTTAATGTTTTTAAAAATCTGTATCTCTTATGTATCTTTTTTGCTGGGTTAATTCTTTAGGCCACTATTGATTTATCCTAAAAGAAAACAATGTCAGGCATGGAAAGAGAGTTCATGGGTAGCTCAGCAAGAGTAAACAAAATGTCAGACTCCCCATCACATTGTATAGGATTGTGGGCCAATTATTCTTTCCTTCTAGTTTTGTTTTCATCATATGTAAAATGGGGCTAATAGTTTTCACCTGAGGATTAATATTGTCAAGCCTGAGATAATTTACGTGTAGTGCTCTTTTGAGGTAGTCAATATGTGTTAATGTTCTTACCTTCTTCATTGTGTCTTCTCCACCCAAATTTTAGTTCTAAGTTTTTCAAGTTAAAATGCTGTTCTTTGCAAAATGTCCCTTTTCTTTCGGATACCTGAAACATATGATTATTTTCAAACGGGCTTTCCCTGCTGTGCTAACAATATATCAAACACACAGAATATCACTCCCATTTGGAGTTCAAGACAAAGCAGAATTAACCGCAGGGGCAGAGCCTGCAGGCACTAATGGGAGGGACAGCAGGTCTCCATGTATTATTCCTCTTATTATGGAAGCTATGGTTGCATTATGATCTTCGCAAGGCATCTGGGGAACTCCTCCAATGCGACACCTACAGTGTCATGCTTGCTTTTGGGGAAAATATTTTCTAAAAATGCATAAGGCTAAAAGTTTCGAGAACTATTATTTTACCTTATTTTCTTCTCAGCAAGACAATTTCATTTTGTAGCCAGGAAATGAAAAGAAAAGGGGGAAAAGGAGAGAAAACTGTTTGACTTTAGGAAGAAGTAGAACTAGTCTAAAATTAATTAACAATTCACCTTTCCTTCCAAAAATCTGCAGTTTATACATATCTGTATGCAATATACACATACACTCTCAGGTGCTCTTATCTCCTCTTTTCCATGTGGCCATCTTTTAAAGTAATACATACATTAACAAATATGCAAAACTTCTTAGATCTTCTATTCTCAAAATGCAGTATGAGAAAATACACAAATTTCTCATCTAATCCAAAAGAATTAATCTTGGCCTCTAAATAGCCTTGTTGAATGTTGTCGTGAACCCTTCCAGTTCAAGTTATTAGAGGGAAAATGGATATCTGTATTGCTATTATAAGCTTCAGAGCACTTGGAATTTTAAAATGTTTATTATTTCCTTTTAATTTTATTATTATGTAATAAAATCATATTTCTGACCTTTTTGATCTATTGTATAATGCTATGTTTAAAGTAGCTAACAATGAAAATAGAATAAACTGTTGTATAAGAAAACATAATTGGATGAAATTATGTCTAAGTAACAGAAAATATTAAATAACTAAGAAGGCAATGGTACCCTACTCCAGTACTCTTGCCTGGAAAATCCCATGGATGGAGGAGCCTGGTAGGCTGCAGTCCATGGAGTCGCTAAGAGTCGGACACGACTGAAATGACTTAGCAGCAATATCTAGCTTTAGGGAATCTAGATTGCAATCTTACAAATTATCCTTCAGAAAATTATAGTATAAGAAGCATTGAATTTTGCACAGGTACTTAGATAGCAAGAGTTATAAGTATTAATTATATTAGAAAAATAATATGTGTATTTTGGGTATTTCAAACATATTTTTTCCATCTACTCAAATAGTACACACCACCAAAATCATGATTCAAGTCTATAAACAATAAATGATATGTACAACCTCCAAAAATATAGTTAGTTTATTCACTTATTTATTAAACAACCTTTTTTAATATCTATTTGTTCTAGTCATTCTTCAGGCATTGGGGATATAGCAATAATCAGACTATAAGTACCTTGCTTTCATAGAATGTATAATAGTGAGAAATTACAACAGATGTTTCATGTAATTATAAGTAGTGAGTATATACATATATGTGTGTGTGTGTGTGTGTGTGTTTCTATTTGCATCAGATCAGATCAGTCGCTCAGTCGTGTCTGACTCTTTGCGACCCCATGAATTGCAGCACACCAGGCCTCCCTGTCCATCACCAACTCCCGGAGTTCACTGAGACTCACATCCATAGAGTCAGTGTAACATGTGTTTATAATATAGGTACAGTGTTTTCTGTATATAGTGTCAGGTGTAAATGCCCTCCAAAAACTGCCATGGGCCAATACTTAAGGGGATTTGTTGGATAAATAGCTTTGGTCCCTGACCCTATAAATACAAAACTCCTAGGTTTTTGCTCTCCATTAGGGTCCAGGGTGCATTGGAGAAAGAAATGACAACCCACTCCAGTGTTCTTGCCTGGAGAATCCCAGGGACGGGGTAGCCTGGTGGGCTGCCGTCTATGGGGTCGCACAGAGTCGGACACGACTGAAGCAACTTAGCAGCAGCAGCAGCAGGGTCCAGTGTTTCCAACATGAACAAGCTTCATTTGCCCTTGTAGCAACTTCCTTCATAACAGTCTTTACTTTTATCCTGGGTCTTTAGAGCAGATTTCTTGTACATGATAGTTAGCCTGTTTTTTATGCAGTTTTTTCTTTTAATTGATGTAATTAAAGTGAGTTTTTTATGCAGTTGATGTAATAACTACCATGTTTGTCTTTGTTTTCTATTTGTTAAATTTATTCTTTGTTTCTCTCTCTTTTGGCCTTTTTTTCTGCCTTCTCAAGTTTTAATTAAGCAGTTAAACAATGTATATTATTCAATTTTATCTCTTCCCTTAGTTTAATACCTTTTTAGTGGTCTGTCTGGAGTTTATAACATGCGTTCTTACTAATCTAAGTCCAGTGTCACATAACACTCTACCATTTCACAGGCAGTGCAGGTGCCCTTTAGGAGACTCTTCCTTTACCCCAGTGCTTTCTTTTTTTTTTTATTAAGGTTTATTGGAATATAGCTGCTTTACAATGTTGTGTTAGTACCTATTGTACAGAAAAATGAGTCAGCTCTATGTATACATGTATCCCCTCTTTTTTGGATTTCCTTCCCACTTTGGTCACCACAGATCACTGAGTGCCTTGTTCTATACAGTAGGCTTCCCCAATGACTGCAATGCAGGATTTGATCCCCGGATCTGGAAGATCCCCTAGAGGAGGAATTGGCAACCCACTCCAGTATTCTTGCCTGAAAAATCCTATGGACAGAGGAGCCTGGTGGGCTACAGTCCAAAGGGTTGCAAAGAGTCAGACCTGACTGAGCAACTGAGCACACACTTTCCTTTCTGACATTGCTGTGACTCATTTTGCTTACTTATATGTTGTAACTACCCAATTCATTGATGGTATTGTTGTTTTAAACAAAGTTAACTTTTTAAATGTTTGGACATATCTATTTTGCATTAATTTGTTCCTTCTCCAACTTTTCCTATATTCTTTTCTTCTTGAAGAAAAAAAGAATTACTTACAGGCAAGATCTATTGATGATGATTTGGTTAGTATATCTGATAGAGGCTGAATCTGAAGATTTTCTCTTTGTCTTTCTGTTGTATAAATATGATATGTCTAGGTGTTTGTCGTTGTACTATTTATATCCTTTTAATGTTCTCTGAGCTTCCTAGGTCTGTTATTTGGCATCTCTATTAATAAGGAAACTTTTCAGCCAATTTTCTTCAAATATTTCTTCCACTGCATTCTCTTTTCTCCTTCTGGTATTTAAAAAAAAGTTAATTATACCTTGTGATATTATCCCATATTTCTTATACATTCCTGTGTTCTGGCTTCTTCTTTCTTTCCTTCCTCCTTAAATTTTAGTTTGTTTAAGATTTTGTTGGCACATCTTCAATTTCATTTTCCTCAGCTGTACCATGTCTATTGATGAGTCCCCTGAAAGTATTCATTTCAATTAGAATTTTTTTTTAATTCTTGCATTTTTAAAAAATTCCTTCTTGGAATTTCCATTTCTTTGTTTACATAACCTGTTTACTCTTGCATGTACCCTGTCTCTCCCATGCTGTTAATATAGCCTTCAGTCTCCAATGCCAAATGGTGTTCTATAACTGTTCTCTTTCTGAGTAAACTTTCTCATCCTAAATTTAAAGCTAAAGATAAAACAAGGAAAGAACTGAATAAAGTGTTCCTCTTATAGAAGGATGATAAGGGAAGTCATCTTTGAGGAAAGAACATTTTAGCAGAGATCAGCAAGAAGTGAATGAGTATTTCATGCAAGCACCTGGTATGAGAACATTCAAGGGAAAATAAATGATAAGTCCAAGTGTCAAAGTGACTGTATAATTAAAGTTTCAAAAACCTTAAGGAAATAAGAGTAGGTAAAGCAAAGTACCTACATCCATGAAATTAAAAGATGCTTGCTGCCTGGAAGAAAAGCTATGACCAAACTAGAGAGCATATGATAAAGCAGAGACATTACTTTGCCAACAAAGGTCCATCTAGTCAAAGCTATGGTTTTCCCAGTAGTCATGTAGGGATGTGAGAGTTGGACTATAAAGAAAGCTGAGCGCCAAAGAATTGATGTTTTGAACTGTGGTGTTGGAGAAGACTCTTGAGAGTCCCTTCGACTGCAAGGAGATCCAACCAGTCAATCCTAAAGGAAATCAGTCCTGAATATTCATTGGAAGGACTGATGATGAAGCTGACACTCTTATACTTTGGCCACCTGATGCGAAGAACTGACTCATTTGAAAAGACCCTGATGCTGAAAAGATTGAGGGCAGGAGGAGAAGGGGAAGGAAGGTGGAAGGAGAAGGGGATGACAAAGGATGAGATGGTTGGATGGCATCTCTGACTCGATGGACATGAGTATGAGCAAGCTGCAGGACTTGGTGATTGACAGGGAAGCCTGGTGTGCTGAAGTTCATGGGTCACAAAGAGTCGGACATGCCTGAATGACTGAACTGAAGTGAACTGAAAGCAAAGTAAAAGAGAGAGTGATAGAAATTGATGACAAAGACGTAGTACAAGTAACAGGTGGAGGAGGACGTGTGGGTCATTATAAAAGCATTTATTCTAATAATGATGATGGGCTATTAGGGAATTTTGAGCTGAAATATGGTATCATCTTATTTTATTCTAGAAAACGTGTCTTGTCAGAAAGACACTCATAGAAAATACCAGAAAACTGATAGTCTTCTCCCAGTTCATCTTAAAATCAAACCCAAGACAGAGGCTTCTATGCAACCAGTTATTTATTTTTTATTTGAACTTTTTATTTTATATTGGAGTATAGCCAATTAGCTATGTTCTGATAGTTTCAGTGAAGAGCAAAGGGACTCAGTCATACACACACACACACACACACACACACACACATATATATATATATATATATATATATATATATATGTATGTATTCTCCTGAGAGTTGGACTATAAAGATAGCTGAGCACTGAAGAATTGATGCTTTTGAACTGTCATGTTGGAGAAGACTCTTGAGAGTCCCTTGGACTGCAAAAATATCCAACCAGTCCCTCCTAAAGGAAATCAGTCCTGATTATTCATTGGAAGGACTGATGCTGAAGCTGAAACTCCAATACTTTGGCCAGCTGATGCGAAGAACTGACTCCTTTGAAAGGACCCTGATGCTTGGAAAGATTGAGGGCAGGAGGAGAAGGGGATATGACAAAGGATGAGATAGTTGGATGGCATCACCAACTCAATGGACATGAGTTTGGGTAAACTCCGGGAGTTGGTGACGGACAGGGAGGCCTGGCATGCTGCAGTCCATGGGGTTGCAAAGAGTCAGACATGACTGAGTGACTGAACTAAACTGAACTGAACTGATTCTCCCGTAAACCCTCCCCCCATCCAGGCTATCATGTAACATTGAGCAGAGTTCCCTGTGGTATACAGTAAGCTCTTGTTGGTTATCCATTTCGAATATAGCAGTGTATACATGTCGATCTCCAACTTCTTAAGTCCCCTTTCCCCCTATCCTTCTCCCCTGAGACAAGTACTTATTTACTTGGGACATGAGCCCAGGAAGCAGAAATGAAGTTCCACAGAAATAGAAAAGGTAAGAAAAGCTAATATAAGGATACAGTTACTGTTTGTCACTAGTACAAGTAACTGGTGCTCCTTCCCACTGGGAATCTCTGTGGAATCTTAGAAATGTGTCTCAAAATTATCTGTCTGGTAGGTAAAAGGGGAAATAGTTTATCCTTGAGTTCTTACTGTCCATGAAGGTCAAGGGTGGACCTGTATGGTGTTAACTGCTCAACATTCCTGGGTTGCATATTTGTTAGTGCTAAGAAGGAATCTGCAAGCTCCTATATCATGAGTCAGAGAAGCCACTGGATGGGATGTGATGCCTCAACGCAGCCTGGGGACAACTGCAGCCAAGTGGTACTACAGAAGGCTGCTGGAGACTGTTTCAGAACCTGTCACTTTGATACTAACTGGGACAAGAGATATGGCCCAGAAGATGTGCAGTATTTTACAGAATGTGTAGACTATGGATTTTCTGATGAAATGCCTTCTATCAAATATCCTCTTAAACAGTTTTGTGACCTCTTCCTTGGTTAATATTTTCATTACAATCAAATTTTAGCAAAGACTTTTTCTCTGTTTAGAGAACCTATAGTGAAATTTATGCTGGGTATAAATCACAAGGATACTTTTATTCTTGATAGGAGCAATAAGAGAGATAGAGACAGAGAAGAGAGATTTTTCCAAAGTATTTAAGTGTTAATTACATACAAATATTTTTTAGTATTGAAAATAATTATATACTGACAGTGCCTGATCTATTTATACCTTCACAACTTTAGCTACTTTAAATAGAGCATTCCTGGCAGAAATCTTGGATGTAATATATAATCACAACTATTATTTAGCAGTGATAATTTATATATTATTTGCTGTTAGCTCTAAAGATGTCCCCCAAATGACTGGATACTGAAAGCCCAAACATGAACATGGCTACTTTAATAACATTGTATCTCTTAGTGCTGCTCGTTTTTGTCATATTTGTTTTTTATACACATGTTAATTAAAAAGGACAGTTCTGGTATTCCTTATTATTATTTGTCAAGTGTCTGCTAGTGCTGGGCTCTGTTATAAGCTCTTGAGATACCACAGTCAACAAAGCAGGAGTGAATCCCTGCTCTCCTGGAGCTCATGTTCCTCAGGGAAGGTTACTGATGGCATTGAGTTACGGTTGACTCTTGCTGCTGCTGCTGCTGCTAAGTCGCTTCAGTCCTGTCCGACTCTGTGCAACCCCATAGACGGCAGCCCACCAGGCTCCCCCATCCCTAGGATTCTCCAGGCAAGAATAGTGGAGTGGGTAGCCATTTCCTTCTCCAGTGCATGAAAGTGAAAAGTCAAAGTGAAGTCGCTCAGTTGTATCCAATTCCTAGAAACCCCATGGACTGCAGCCTACCAGTCCATGGGATTTTCCAGGCAAGAGTACCGGAGTGGGTTGCCATTGCCTTCTCCAACGGTTGACTCTCAAGAGGGGCTGAATAGCATTTGATGCCATGTGTTATGCTGAAGCCAACATAAGTTGCATCATTTTGGAAAAGAGAGGTTTTCCCTTCAAAGTCCTACTGGGTGCTATAGGAGAAGGTAATGGCACCCCACTCCAGTACTCTTGCCTGGAAAATCCCATGGACAGAGGAGCCTGGTAGGCTGCAGCCCATGGGGTTGCTAAGAGTCGGACACGACTGAGCAACTTCACTTTCACTTTTCACTTTCATGCATTAGAGAAGGAAATGTCAACCCACTCCAGTGTTCTTGCCTGGAGAATCCCAGGGATGGTGGAGCCTGGTGGGCTGCCGTCTGTGGGGTCGCACAGAGTCGAACACGACTGAAGCGACTTAGCAGCAGCAGCATAGAATAGATGGAATGACCCTTCGACCCTAGATAAACTGTTAACTTGTATCAATTTGCTATTCTGCAAAAACTCTTGCCCTGAAGAATTGCTATAGTTGCATGTGAAAAGATTATTGACTTTGTAACTTGGGGATAAGGCTGAGCACCGAAGAATTGATGCTTTTGAACTGTGGTGTTGGAGAAGACTCTTGAGGGTCCCTAGGACTGCAAGGAGATCCAACCAGTCCATTCTGAAGGAGATCAGCCCTGGGATTTCTTTGGAAGGAATGATGCTGAAGCTGAAACTCCAGTACTTTGGCCAACTCATGTGAAGAGTTGACTCATTGGAAAAGACTCTGATACTGGGAGGGATTGGGGGCAGGAAGAGAAAGGGACAACAGAGGATGAGATGGCTGGATGGCATCACTGACTCGATGGACGTGAGTCTGAGTGAACTCCAGGAGTTGGTGATGGACAGGGAGGCCTGGCGTGCTGCCATTCATGGGGTCGCAAAGAGTCGGACACGACTGAGCGACTGATCTGATCTGATCCCTGAAAATAAGGATTCAACTTTTACTGGTTTTAGGTATATGTAAACTGTGTTCGGAGAAGGCAATGGCACCCGACTCCAGTACTCTTGCCTGGAGAGTCCCATGGATGGAGGAGCCTGGTGGGCTGCAGTCCATAGGGTCGCTGAGGGTCGAACATGACTGAATGACTTCACTTTCACTTTTTACTTTCATGCATTGGAGAAGGAAATGGCAACCCACTCCAGTGTTCTTGCCTGGAGAATCCCAGGGACAGGGGAGCCTGGTGGGCTGCGGTCTATACACAGAGTCGGACACGACTGAAGTGACTTAGCAGCAGCAGCAAACTTTGAAGAGTTTGGATGACTTAATAGCTACAAGAATTCATCCTTTCTTCACTTTCTACCATCGTACTTAGTGGGGCAATGGGAAATGTGTACATTATTGAACAGAATGTGTTTGCCAGATAGAGGGGAGAGTTTGAGTTTGAGGAGGAAATATGAGCAGCTGCGTTACTCTTTCATTTTATTCAATGCATTTCTTAACTTATGCAAGGAGGTAGCTGTGTTGAATGTCTGTATACTATGCTTTATGATACCAGTCAAGGCCTCTTTCGATACCATCCGCACTGGAGAAGGAGAGGGGTCATGGGCACTGGGCATGTCAACCTAATGAGGGCTGATTTTATCTACATACATACTTAAATTTTTTTTCTAGATACTAGAAGCCTTGTTCTCCATGCTGCTTCTCCCCATTTGCACACACAGCAGCTACCCTTTCCTCATCTTCCAGGATCCATCAGTTTACACACATTTTTAAAAATGTATAATCAATGAAAGTACATACGACTCTTTTCCCTTATGACACATTCAATAACCAGTCGTTCTGTTCTACTGATTTTTTATAAGACACAGCCCTGACTTCTTCCAGCAGTTTATATCAAGTTGAAAGTTCTAGCCTAAAAATATTTCTTACTGTGAAACCATTTGCAACCTTAACTGCAGCTATGCCATGCTGCTTTTAACATCTTCTAGGAAGATATAGAGAGAAAGCAAGAGAACAAACACATGCCAAAATATTAACAATTATTTTATTAAAGAGAAGGCCTTATAAAATTTATTGTCATCTTCTTGTAATGTTTCTATAGTTCTGAATGCTTTACAAAATGTAAGGTATAATCAAAAAAAAAAATCTGAAAACTAAAATACCATGAAGAATAAAACAAAGAGTGGCAGCACCTATAGCATGAAAGAGACTGAGAATCATATCAGATGAAGGTAATGAAGGGCCTTATTTGAATCTTGTTTTGAACAACTATTTTAAAATATTAGATAATTGCAGTTATGTGAACAAACTGACTGGCTATTTGATGATAGTAAGAATTGAATGTAGTTTTTTCGTTTGTTTTTTTAGATCTGATATTGGTTTTCTGATTTAAAAAAAAAATCTTCTATTTTAGAAATACACACTGAAAGATTAACAGGTAACATAATATGAATTTAGGACTGTCTTTAAAAATTATCTGAGGCAGGGGAAAGGATATGAGGTAGGAGTGGATAAAATGAAACAAGGTTGGCCCTAAGTTAAAGATAATTGTTGAAGCCAAGTGATGGGTATGTGGGAGCTCTTATATTGTTCTCTCTACTTTATTTTCTGCTTAAAAGTTTAAACATAATGAAGTGTTATGGATCAAATTATTTGTGCTCAAATATTAGCTGCACATTTATTTATTATATATCATTAAGCTAGATATTTACCTTTGCTTTGGTACTCTCACCTGTAAAATGAGGAAATGTCTAGAATGCATGTTTTTATCATTTTGATCATGATTGAATGAGTTAATATATGAATGAGTTAATATATACAAACCCTAATCAGCAACTGATCCTAAAAAAGTACTGAATAAATCTTGACTATTATTTTCAGATTTGTTTTCCTCTTTCAAATCTAGGCTAAGGCTTATACTTTTGAAGAATGCAATTTAGCCTAAGAATCTCGGTTTGCTTTACTCAAAAATTTCCCACATTTGAGGAAAGAAAAATTAGGAAAAATTATTGCTTCTCTGGAAAAAGATCAGTCTTAGGAAGGAAAAAACAACACCATAATAAGAAATAACCAAAAATTTAGAGAGAGGAAGTCGCTTAACTGTAATTATAATTAATAAGGAAAATCAACTAGTTTGCAAAGAAATTGCTGTTCAAAAATATTGTTTTGAAAGTTAATTCTGCTTTGAACCAGACTGTTGCCATTATAATATTAATGCAACTCATATTGATTAGAATTTTATCTCTTCTTTGCACACTTTTGCCATGAAATCATGGTACTTAATTTTTGTTTCATTTAAATTGGATGATCTACAAAGTATTATTTTGAAGATTTTGTAAAAATTCAGTAAGCAGTTTAGATCTGTATGAGTCATTTTCATCATTTTAAACTAACTTTTTAAAAAAACATATTGGATGCAAGCAAAAAGAATAATGGGGAATATTTCTGAAATCTGCTGCAAAATGGTAAATTATTCAAATTGACAACTCATATATGAACAATTTGAGTAATTTTTGCAATTTGTTACCTCTTTCTGTGAAGTTGATAAAATTAATCAAACATAATGACAAATCACTGTCTTTAAAGTAAGAAAGAGGACTATGCACATACAGATTATGCAGATGTATTATGCATTGCTACAAGACATACTACAAGTTTTACCAAGAATGATGGTGAACACTATGAAATGATGCATATACAAATATATAGCAAAATAAGGTAACAAACATATTAATTACTCATGAAATTACAGTTAGTAAATCACTTTCAAATTTTTTCGAATTTAAATATTCAAACTATGAGTTTTTCTAGCCTGTATATTTAGTGAGAGGATTACTGCCATTGACATAGAAAAGATTCGGTCGTTTCATCTCCACGTTCTAGTGCCTGAGGGAGTGTAGCACGTAAGAGGCTTGAATGTATAGTTGTTTTGAATTTAAATAAATTGAACATGAGACAATCTGTAAATTAGAAACAAATATATTCTATGGTAGGGACTGAAATGTAGGTCTTTATATCAGTACTTCAGTGAAAGGCCTGGACAGTGTTTCAAGCATTCAGTGTTTATTCATGTCTGACATCATTAACATTTAAGGAAGCATGAAATAGCAATTAAATTTAGATTTAAGGAAACCTAAGTGCTACACACATTTTCCTGTTTTATGCTTTGTAAATGAAAGCTAATGATAACTCACTGCATTTTTCATATTTTCAGGAGTTTGATTGTATAGTGATATTTATTTACTATCAGCATGATGAAAGCAATCTGTTTATACAGTTTAATTCTTTTCAGTTTAGGTAAATAGCTTGCAGGAATGAATTTCATTTTCCAAAGACTACTGAATTTTAAAAGTGCAACCTAAACAGATGTGGGTCAAGATGAAAACATTAGTCAAATGAAATCTACTTGGGATGAATAAATTGCTGTACAGATATTTTGGGGAAGCAAACAAAAATACCAAGTTTGAATATTTGCACACCAATATGGAGGACATATTTAGATGTTCATAATTTAGAAGTTTTATGTTAACTAAACATAGACAGTGTAGCTAGAAATTGACAGTTGAATTAACAGTTGTATGAGTTTCATATTTCTTCTGTGCTAACATAGCATAGGAACTTGTTCAAGCAAGGGCTTCTATTTCTTCTGCGATTTTTTTTTTCTTCTCCATATTTCTATATTCTTTCCATTATTTATTTTGATCTCTTCTGTTAATCTTTAATTTTCTTTAACTGATAATTTCTTCTAATTTGCTTTGCTTGTATTTGCTTTATATATCTCTTTGTCTGTGATATTCTTTTTAATTCTAATGACTATACTAAGCTGTCAACTGTCAGAAGGAAGGAACCTTAGAGGAAAACTAATTGCTTCCTTCTTCAAAATTTTATTTTTCAGGATTATGCTGAGAAGGAGAACACCATAGCCAAAGCGCTGGAAGATCTGAAGGCCAATTTTTACTGTGAACTCTGTGACAAGCAGTACTACAAGCATCAGGAATTTGATAATCATATTAATTCATATGACCACGCTCACAAGCAGGTAAGAAAGAGGTGTGAAAAAACCTCTAATATTTCTGAACTTTTGTAATAATTTTAATTATGTAGACTGTATGAATATAATATATTTATCTTGCTATGCAATTTTTAAAGATGCCAGTCTGGGGTGATAATTTAATGACTTATATAAAAGACATTAAAAAAAAAAAACCACCAAAAGTCAAGTCTGAAATAAATAACCAATATCAAGAAATGCTATTCAGTTGCCTTTTAGTGATTGACAGCAGTTTGAAAATTGTATTCTTCAGGTGGTGATCCTTTAAATAATTTAAAATTTATTAATTTCTAAATATGTCAATCAACTAAAGACATTTATCAAATATAAATGAATTTATTTATAATTCTTTAGAGAAGGCATTTCTCATTTAAGCTACCATTAACAAATGAAAGAAGTTTCGCTATGGTTAAAAATAATCTAGGGTTACTAGTTAAATAAATACATAATAAGTATATGATTTAGTTTATTTTAATACTATTCCATTTCTCTACTTTTTAATGGAAGGAACATAAATTTTATGACTTAAGTTTAAAAAACAAAGTACAGAATACCATTAACAATGTGAAATGAAACAATATTACCAAAAATGAATAAAAGCAACAACAGGGTGAGGGAAGCCAATTTTGACTGGGGGAGCACATTGATAGTGTATATCAGGGGTGGTGGCTGCAGACTTGGCTCTGCCCTTGGGCATTCTGCTTCCAGAAATGGCTCTGAGTCTCCTGTAAAATCAGATTCAGGTTCTCCATGCAGGGGTGTTTTAATCATTTCCCTATTGATAGAAAATCAAAGGTTATTTTTTGTTGTTGTTATTTTTTCAACACTCTATGTATAAAGTTCAGTTTAAAATAGATAGTGACATCAGAAATGACATTCATAATATAGATTCTGTTTTCCTCATATGCTTTACCTCTATCAATGCAATAGCATATGCTGTTTAGCTTACTTGATATGATACAGTGGGCTTAGTTATCAACTTAAAAATACTTTCCTTTTTAGCTATCACTCACAAATATCATCCAAATGTCATTTTGGTATTAATAAAAAGTACATTTTGACCCTTGAATTTGCACTAACTTTCCATTAACATTTACTGTAAATGTGAAAAGGGTAGGGAGAAATGATCACATAAAGTGCTTATGGACCAATGACATGTATTTTCTATTGTTGTCAATTCTTTCATTTCTCATAGCAACAAATCTGTGCTTGGGGAAACTATTGCACGGAGAACATTAGCCTCTATTTACATCTGTCACTAATTAATGCAGACTAAACTTAATGAGCTGCCCCTGTCTTTCTTTCCCTGGTAGTAGATCCACTGGCACACTAGTTAAGGAAAAGGTTTTGATGGAAATATCATTCCTCTTATATAAAAATGCATACATATAAGTATATCATTGCTTGATTTGAACATTAAAATCCATCAGCAAATGGCATGGATTTCATTCTACTGTAACTTGCATTTGTTTTATAAAAAGGTTCTGGAACATGGTTCCTGATGTGGTAAATTGAAGGCAGTTATTCCTCTGATTTTTCCTAATATCTTCCTGTATTCCTTACAAGAGTACAAAGTTAGAATGTTATATTATTATCAGGGTATTGAAATGTGTTTACAAATTCTTTTTGGCTTCATTCATGAATTAACATTTGATGTTAGCAATTAAGAGCAAACCTGTGTATATTTCATGGTTTAAACTAGGTATTTCAGAATGTATGTGTTTATGTATACGTGTATTTTAAGAATATCTTACCGACTATGTATTAAATCCTTTACCAAAGAATACTTCATTCAGCCACAGGTTGTCTGGAAAATCAAATTCACTTAGATTATCAAGAGGACCTTTCTATCTCCATATTCTTAATGAAGTTAAGATACTATACACTGTACACAGATAAGGGAATTCAGGATAAACCTGGTTTGTTCTTTTGATGGTCGGGTCACTTGATACTTCTCAGGGACATAAGGCTCTAGAGACAGACTATCTAAATGACCATGAATTCTGGCAGATAGCAGAAACTTAACTGATTGATTTAACATTAGGTTATGTAACAGTAGCAGAAAATACTTAAAATCTATATGATGATCATATCCCTTCCCCATATGATAGTGGTACATGTTTGAGACAATCTTCCTAGACAATGCACTCTCTTTTCTGAACAGAGACCTCATCCCATCACAGCTAGCTCTGTTTTTACCACAGGATTCCCAAATCTTGGCCACTTCAAATTGAGTAGAGGGGGAACAACATTTAGGGATGAGCAATTCAGATTCTTTTTTTCTCTTGAAAACTGAAATCAAGATAAAACAAAACAAAAAATCTTTCTATTCTTTGATTATGACTGGACCTCACACTTGAAAAATGTAATCCTGTGCTATGGCTAAATGCATTAAAAAGTTGAGAAAACAGGTTTGCTTAAAGAAAGAACAAAACAAGCACACGGAAAATGAGATCTGTGTGGCCATGTGACAATTGAAGGAAACTTAGTATGGAAATAGCAGTTTTGATTTTGAAAGGCATTCAGAAAAAAAAAAAAAACAGTCTTTACAGTAACTTATATGCAGATCCTTTCCTTCGATTCAGAGAGATACTTCAGCTTGCTATTAATAAATGAACTTAAAAGGAAACCCTAAAACCAAACCCTAGCTTAATACTTACTATTAATTGTGACCTAAAAAGCAAAAAAAAAAAAAAAAAAAAAACTCTTAGTAAAATATTTACCTGTCTCAGTGGCAGAGCAACATTTTTTATCTCCTGCTGTAGAAAACACTCACATAAGAAATATTTATATTCAAGGTCCATGTAACTTAACTTTCAGGTAAGAAAACCTACGCATGACTAGGACACTTCTTCAATGGAATTAGAAACAGACAAAGAGACCTCATATGTGATACATTCTCTTCCTCCAGAGATGTTTCTGCAGGGCCACCTGATGCAGGGTGAAAGGTAGAATGAGTCCTAGCCCTGCTACTCACTGCCTTGGGTAAAATAAACAAAGCCTCAGTTAACTCGATTGTTCATTCTTAGGAAGAATAAATGAGAGAATCACATGAACACACTTTTCAAAGTGTAAAAGAATAGTAAACATTAAATTAGTTTTTATTATACAACTTACCAAAATTTCATTTCCCCTAAAATGTTTGTTGGAGAAGACTCTTGAGAGTCCCTTGGACTGCAAGGAGATCCAACCAATCCATTCTAAAGGACATCAGCCCTGGGTGTTCTTTGGAAGGAATGATGCTAAAGCTGAAACTTCAGTACTTTGGCCACCTCGTGAGAAGAGTTGATTCATTGGAAAAGACTCATGCTGGGAGGGATTGGGGGCAGGAGGAAGAGGGGACGACAGAGAATGAGATGGATGGATGACATCACCGACTCGATGGACGTGAGTCTGAGTGAACTCCGGGAGTTGGTGATGGACAGGGAGGCCTGGCGTGCTGAGATTCATGGGGTCGCAAAGAGTCGGACACGACTGAGCGACTGAACTGAATTAAACTGAAAATGTTTGAGACACTGATAGTTCGCCTTTGAGACTTTTCTTTATATAGGCTTCCCCAAGGATCTATTTTTACTTCATAAAGGTTAATAGAGTCTGAAACATAGGCAGACAATCTTGACCTCAGAGCTGTTTTGCCTGCCTCACGTATATTGATTTGCAAATTAATGTTATGGCAGGATGTTTTGCATTAGAATTCTAAGCTTCATAGAAAAATCTGTTTGTCTCATCCACATAATCTTTGGATAACTTTCAGGATTATTCTTGTGCTCTTACCACTAAGACTCACTAACAGGGAGTTAGAGAAAGGAAGAGGCACGGGTGTATGGAGATGATCACAGTAGCTCACGAATTAGAGTTCATTTTTGAAATATTTTCTCTTTACCTTAAAACTTGAAAGCCTTTGGATTGTTACCCTTTAATGGCAAGGATTGTTTCCCTTATATATTTATTCTTCACAGCATCTATTGCAGCATTTGGTACAGTTTACACACTGAATCAATGCTTCCCATATAAATAAATGTAAAAAAGGCTCAACTCAAATTCCTTTTGAGGTTTTGTACTAAACCACAGCTTTGAGGTAGGTAAGAGTTTCAAAAGAATAAAATTACTTATTTATAGATTTATACTTAGGTGAAACTAATTGTAAGGAGTATGTTATATAGGAGGATGAAGTGACTTGTAAATTGGATGAGTATTTTGAACTCTTCCTCATTTATGAGTATTTTTCCTTTATAAAAGTAATGTTGCTGATTATAATATAGCAACAACTTAAATAGCATATATTGTATATATTCTCTAAAGTTTTCCTATATTTAAAGCTTTTTTACTATCAATGTATTTTGGATTTGTATTGTATTTTTTTATGTGAAAAAATTATCAAAAGCAAGTAATACTTTTAGAACCACCTCAGAGGTTTCACTTTCAATAGGATAACACAAAATGCTTCAACGGACTCTTGTACCCTTGTACATGAAACAAATAGATCCTCTACATTATAAAATTTTTATTGAATTGCTGAGTTTCTAGGAAAGATGGTGCCTCTAAAAAGTTATTCCACCACCACAGGGTGGGGGATTGCTGAAGGGGAAGCTACTGGCTGAAACCTGGGCATATAGTAATAATAACCTACAAAAGGTGAAACTCAGTGAAGAGAAACTCCCACTATGAACTCTGCACTCTGGAAATGAACCACAGACAGCAGTTGGTAAACTTTGAGACTTCTGAATGAAAATGAATATTTCCCATAGTTCTTGATTGAAACATATAAAACCCTTGAAAAAAAGCAAATTTAAAATAGACTGTCCACTGAATACGATTATAAAATCAGGGATCATAATCAAACATCAGAAACTCTAATCAAAACCTCAAATTTTTAATACTGAACTTTACAAACTGATTGTACAATTTATATGTAAGAATGAATACAATCCTAAAAAATCAACTAAAAGTGGGAAGATTTGTCTTGGATACCAAGATTATATACATCTCTATTGGTACAGAGATGGAAAGATTGATTAATGGAACAGAATCTAAAGCTGTGATACAAAAATCCATTTATGTTTGGAAATTTGCTAAATAACAAAGGCAGGAAGAACTGGAGGTTAAAAATATGTACTTTTCAAAAAATAGTATGTGATGATTTATTATATTTCCTTAAAAAAGAGATTGATTCCTTCTTCACATAACAAGCAAAATCAATGTCAGTGAATTAAAGAGTTAAAATACAAATAAAAACTAAAAATTTAGAAGTGTTGAAAATATTTTTATGATTTCAGAGCAGTATACAATTATATATTAAATAAGACATTGAAAGCACAAAATTTATAGAAAAGATTGATTAGTTTAACTACACTGAAATATTTTATTATAAGAAATTTTCAGTAAAGAAATTGGGAAAATATATTTGTAATACATATACTAATAAAAACTTGGCATTCAAATCTTATTAAAAATATGAATGCAAAAGAAAAATGAAAACAACTCAGAGAAAACTGGACCAAAATAAGGGGGAAATTTGCAAAAAAAGAAAAGCTTAAGGCCACAAATATATTACAAGTTGTTCAACATGAGGAATAATTTTGCACCCACCAAATTTGATAAAGTAAGTTTAATGATATCAAGTAATAATGATGTATATCAATGGAAAACCTTATACATCATTTGTGCAAGTGTGAATTGACTTGGCTGCTCAGGAAAACAATCTTTCAAATTTGTATTAACATAGCGAAACAAAAAAGCCTTTTATTAATAACAATAATAATATAAGTGGACTACAAAATTTGTAAAAAAATTGTGATATATTCATGCAATGCAAAATTATTCTGCAGCACAAATAAACTAACTATAGTAAATAAAACATGAAACAAACTTAGAAATGTAATATTGGTTGAACAAAACAGTGAAAGACTACACATTTTTTATTTTATTCAGAGAAAAAGCAAAACTTGCTGTCATTATTTTTAAGATTTTAACTGTGATTTATTCCTCTTTGGGAAATGGAAAATGGTGACTATGAAACTCAGGATGGTGGTTCCTTTAAAGAGTATAAGGATTCCAAAGGATTCAGTTTAGTTCAGTTGCTCAGTCATGTCTGACTCTTTGAGACTCCATGAACCACAGCCCACCAGGCCTCCCTGTCTATCACCAACTCCCGGAGTCCACCCAAACCCATGTCCATTGAGTCGGTGATGCCATCCAACCATCTTATCCTCTGTCATCCCCTTCTCCTCCTGCCCTCAATCTTTCCCAGCATCAGGTTCCTTTCCAATGAGTCAGCTCTTTGCATCAGGTGACCAATGTACTGGAGTTTCAGCTTCAACATCAGTCCTTCCAATGAACACCCAGGACTGATCTCCTTTAGGATGGACTGGTTGGATCTCCTTGCAGTCCAAGGGACTCTCAAGAGTCTTCTCCAACAAGAAAGTTCAAAAGCATCAATTCTTCTGCGCTCACCCTTCTTCACAGTCCAACTCTCACATCCATACATGACTACAGAAAAAACCATAGCCTTGACTAGATGGACCTTTGTTAACAAAGTAAGGTCTCTGCTTTTTAATATGCTATCTAGGTTGGTCATAACTTTCCTTCCAAGGAGTAAGCATCTTTTAATTTCATGGCTGCAATTATCATCTGTAGTGATTTTGGAGCTCCCAAAAATAAAAGTCTGACACTGTTTCCACTGTTTCCCCATCTATTTGCCATGAAGTGATGGGACTGGATGCCATGGTCTTATTTTTCTAAATATGGGCATTAAGCCAACTTTTTCACTGTCCTCTTTCACTTTCATCAAGAGGCTTTTTAGTTCTTCTTCACCTTTCTGCCATAAAGGTGGCTTCATCTGCATATCTGAAGTTACTGATATTTCTCTTGGCAATCTTGATTCCAGCTTGCGCTTCTTCCAGCCCAACATTTCTCATGATGTACTGCAGAATGTACATCTGTACTTATGTACTGCAGTACACATTTAACTTACTGCAGAGTGTACATCTGTACATATGTACTGCATAAGTTAAATAAGCAGAGTGACAATATACAGACTTGACGTACTCCTTTTCCTATTTGGAACCAGTCTGTTGTTCCATGTCCAGTTCTAACTGTTGCGTCCTGACCTGCATACAGGTTTCTCAAGAGGCAGGTCAGGTGGTCTCTTATTCCCATCTCCTTCAGAATTTTCCACAGTTTATTGTGATCCACGCATGAGTATATTACATGAGTATATTAAGTATTAACATGTTCTAATTCTTAAACTGAATAATGGGATCATTATTATTCAACTTAGTATTATGTTTCATATAATTGCACATATGAAATACTACAGGCTAAATCATTTAAAAAAGAAATATCATAGTCAAACAAATATTATTAAAGTCTCTGAAATTATTCTATCATATTTACAGAACTGTTTTAATTGCAATGAAATCATCCAATATTAAATAGAGAATTATAATTGAAGTAAATTTTAGCTTTTCCAGGTGCCATTCAAATATTTCACCATTTTTTTTAAGTAAGCACAGATCTCCTTTAGTAATTTATCAGAATCTTCTTGTTTGTTAAACTTCAAACAGTATCAGAATTTCCAGGAGAAGATAAATAAGGTAAAGATACATTTCCATTGCTCTTTCTTATTATCATTTGACCAGATCACACCTTAATATTAATGTATAAAGTGCACACATTTTTAATTATACTTATGTTTTTATTGAATGCTTTACTCAAAAGCCCAGAGAAGCACAGGATTTTATTAGCATACATAAAACCTTATTATATACAGATATGTGACAGTTCAAATGCAAATCATTTTTTAAGCTACATAAACAAACAAAATAATAGTTAATTTATTATTTTAAAAACATAGAAATTAGTTTTTCATAACAGAAAATAGAGTGGTTAAGTAGAATTAACATCCCACTATCCTAGGACTGTCTCACTTTATATCTGTCATCCTAGTTGAATTTTTAATAAAGTCCTTATTTAAATAATAAATAACATGATTACAATAGATATGTTTATTGAACAGCAGTAACATTTTTGGCTACATTTTAGAAAGATGAAAGTTTAAAGGAAGTGCCATAGAAAGCCTGATCCTCCATGTTAGTTATATATTTACCCAAACTCAGAAATGTCAAACAGAACTTTTTAAAAAATCTAAAAGATCACATACTTAGCATGTCCATTTTATGCTTGAGGAAATCATATAAACATACGTTTGATTATGTAGCAAGTGCACTTAAGAGTCAAGAGGCCAGGCAAGCTCTATCATGAACTTCTGGTAAGGACAACGTTTTTTACCTTTTTTTAATCATCCCAGCCCTCTATTTCTGCTTCTATATACAGACAGTTTAAACCAGATGACTTCATTGGCCTTTCTGGATCTAAATTTTGAGGATTCTGTATCAAATACAACACATAGTTAAAACGTATGTGTTCGTCATAAATAACCGTACATACTTCTTTCTCACTTCCACATTTTTCTAAGTGATTCTCTCATGTAAAAAGATTATTAGAATATTTTCACTGAAGTTGTTATTCTGAATTCTAGTCATTGAGTTTTTTTTTTTTTTTTTTTTTTTTAAGTGTAAAACTCACTATCTGGTAAAAAAGAAACGTTTTCCTATAAACCCTTTTACCTGTTCATCCGCCGGAAACCAAAGCTGCACTCTCTGTCTTCTCACCTGGCGTCTGTGGGCAATTCAGAGTTATTTTCACTGTAAGAGATTTGTCACGCTGATGCTATGAAAAGATAGAAAAGGGAATGATTGCCCTATTGCTGCTGCCCCTCAAACATTTTGATTTTTACTTTACCGGTTTTAGTGTGGTTGAAATATCTCCCAAAAGGCATCGAAGTGACCTTCACCCAGCAAGTCAAGACTCTGTGCTTTATGGCCTGCTGTTTCATTCTGCTCCAGAGGAAGTCACTGTGAGGCCAGGTTGTTGGAATTCACTGTCCTGCAGGGACTTAAGAATGCTATAGCAATAGAGCCGCTTTGTTCTCAAATCTGAACGTTTACTAATCATTTAAGCTTCTGTTCGGTAATGTGACACTTGAAAAAAAAAAAATCACTTCTTGATATTTGGGTGTCAATTTTTGCTTGCAAAATAATATTGAAAGGTTAGTAAGAAGATATAAGATACAGGTAAAGCAATTCATGATTCAATCCTTTCACGCATCCTTCCTGGAATTTTTCCTGTGGGGTGTTTTCAATATAACTGCACTTATTTTTAACCATTTGGAGTATCAGAACAAAGGAAAAATTTTAAAGTTCCTTCTACAGAGCACCTTCACTGCCCAAAATGACTGCCCCAAGAGAAGGACACACATATGTCTTCATCTTCATTGAACTGTACTGTCTTGACATGTCATATTCAAAGCCATGATTTGAATAGAATTAAACTGAAAGTTTTGTCCTTTCTTGAGTCTGTGCCAGACTGGATAAAATACTCATTTCTAGTATCTGAACTAATGCCACTGTCCTACACTTTCCCTAGTGGAGCTCAGTCTCTTTCTCTCCTGTCTTCCACGATCTACTAGGTTGCTGCTCTCTATTGAGTCAGTTAATGTTCAGGGTAGGTGAAAAATACTACAACTTTAAGCAAAGGTTTCTGCTCCATGTCACCTAGATATAATTATGCCAAAAAGAGTAAAAGAAAAAGTAGGATACAGTAGAGAAATGCACCAAAAAAAAAAAAAATCACACATTTATAAGCAGTGATTTCTATCATGTTTAAAACCTAAAATGTACCTAAATATTAACTTTCATACATACCTATATTTAAGGATAAAATGAACTATTACATTTAGAAATTACCAAATAGTATCTTGAACATAAGTCAATTTCAATATATCGATAATCTGTGTAAGAATGAATTATTTCTGTATTGCACAAATCAACCCACTCCAGTATTCTTGCCTGGAGAAACCCATGGACAGAGGAGCCTGATAGGCTATGGTCCACATGATTTCAGAGATTCAGACACAACTGAAGTGACTTAGCACAGAAATAGAGAACTATTAAAGAGACACAAAAATACTACTGCTAAGTCACTTCAGTCATGTCCGACTCTGTGCGACCCCATAGACAGCAGCCCATCAGGCTTCCCTGCCCCTGGGATTCTCCAGGCAAGAACACTGGAGTGGGTTGCCATTTCCTTCTCCAATGCATTAAAGTGAAAAGTGAAAGTGAAGTTGCTCAGTTGTGTCTGACCCTCAGCGACCCCATGGACTGCAGCCCACCAGGCTCCTCCATCCATGGGATTTTCCAGGCAAGAGTACTGGAGTGGGGTGCCATTGCCGTCTCCGAGACACAAAAATATTTATATACATATATATTTGTATATATATGGTGAAAGTTGAAAGAAGTGAAAGTTGCTCTGTTGTGTCTGACTCTTTGCAACCCCATGGACTGTACAGTCCACGGAATTCTCTAGGCCAGAATACTGGAGTGGGTAGCCTTTTCCTTCTCCAGGGTATCTTCCCAACCCAGGGATCGAACCCAGGTCTCTCGCATTGCAGCTGGATTGTTTACCAGCTGAGCCACAAAGGAAGCCCAAGAATACTGGAGTTGGTAGTCTATCCTTTCTCCAGTGGATCTTCCCAGCCCGGGAATCGACCAGGGTCTCCTGCATTGCAGGTGGATTCTTTACCAACTGAGCTATCAGGGTAGTTGTATATATTTCAATTCATCTTCATTCTTCCATTATCCAGGAATATAAATATTTGCTATCTTGGTTGTTTGAGGTTGGTAACAGTATGAGTAATTAATATCTATAGTTATTTATACCTATAAGTAATTAAAATCTCTTTGACGAAGAAGAATTCTGGCAATCTTTAACTCACTGAATTTTTGTAAGATTGGTTTTTATTATGATTATACCTTCTGATAGCAGAACATGGTGATGTTTGCAACCTTATCTCTAAGAAATATTTCCTCTTTTGAAACAAATGGCTCTTATTTTAATGCATATATGGATCATCTCTGCTTTATCAAGTTGCCAAAATTATGGCACCTTTTTCTTTTAAAATATGAACTTTGGTGAAGTCATATTATTGGCCAAGACAAGTTATTATGTAAGCTGGTATCCTCAGTTCTTCATATGCTGAAATTCTATTGTGTCACTGTGCTCATTCTATGGACAGACAACTTCTGAGATGTCATGTATGATTATCGTAACATAGTTATATAGACTTTACAGTAACTCTAATAGAAGTGTTTATTCCAAGAAAGACAAGAAACAGGCTAAAATAATATATATTGTCCATGATTGCATCTCAGAATGCTGCTGCTGCTGCTAAGTCGCTTCAGTCGTGTCCGACTCTGTGCAACCCCATAGATGCTAGAAACTTTCAAATGACCATGACTTGCAAATAGTAGTCACTCTTTTCATACTCCATAAGACAAGTTTCTAGTCATTTTCCCACTATTTTATTCTGAGCATTTAAGTAGATCCTTTCCTTCTAAAACACACAGTCATTGGGAATTTTAACACTTTGTATTTTCCAATATTCCCCCTTCTAATTTCAATATTATCTAATCTATTGGAAAATAGTACGTTTTCCTAATGATGATGTCCTGTTCCTAGTGTTGTAGAGAAGGACTTTTTTTTAACAGCTCCTTATTCTGTACTGTGTGTGTCACCATGGCTTTGCCTTCGTTTCTCTGAGTGCAATCAGGAGTATTCAAAATCTATTTTCCGAGTATGTAAAAAATTGTCTAAAGACAACTTAAAAATAGTTGATGCTATGTAAAGCTAGATCTGCATAAAATGTACCTTGGAATATATCCAGATACCATTATTTAACATTGCATTATGATAATTAGCACATAAAAGTAATGCTGAAATTTGCTCTAAGTGAAGTGAAATTATTCATGAATTCCCCCCAGCCTCCACCCTATATCCTACCTTTCATCTCCATCTCCTACCCAGATGTTGAATAGCAAATGCATAAGAAATATTATGTGCGTGTCCACTGGAGAATATATGCAGAACCCATTTTAAGATAGAGTCTGCTATCCTCTGAGCCCCACTACAGCAAGTTGCTCTTTCAAATCTTTTGCTCAATTTTTTTGTTTGTTGATTCTCTGCTTTTCTGTTTTCGGATCTGTATTATGACCATAAACACCTAAACCCAAAATGAGGTACACAAATTTTCAAGAGGTTAACCTCAAACTGTGCTGTTTTGCTTTAAATTTGGAGTAGCATTGTGTCAAAATCTTGGGGTCCAGAGTTTCTTACAGGTAAAACGAGCTGCCTTACAAATAGAGATCAATGTCATATACATATATGTGTGTATATATATACACATTTCCTTCTCCATTTAAGTATAGATAGATAGATATCACTGTAGGTGTGCAGTTTCCCTGGTGGCTCAGTGGTAAAGAATCTGCCTGCCAATGCATGAGATGCAGGTTCAGTCCCTGGATTGGAAAGATCCCCTGGAGAAGGAAATGGTTCTTGCCTGGGAAATCCCATGTACAGAGGAACCTGGTGGGCTACAGTCCATGGAGCAGCAAGAGAGTCAGACATGACTTAGTTACTAAACAACACAACAATACTAAAAGTATACACACACAAATATGTATGTCTATATGTTTTGCTTTTTTGTGTTGATGAGAAAAACACTGTCACTGTTATTTAATGTTGTTTCACATTCAGTTTCATGCCTAACTAAATGCATTGTATCTAATAGGCATTACAATGCATATAAAATATGTTTAATTAAAAAATCTGTCAAAATAAATATATTAATCCCCAAATCATTTTCTTTATACAGATTTTACTCTTTAGGAAACTTTGATATGATATGGTGCAATACCCCCTGATCTTTACTCCTGTTCAAAAGTTATCTTGGTGTTTTTGTAGCTATTTGGAAGAGTCCGCCTATGTACTCAGACAACTGCTTTATTTGTAGGATAAACAGGGATATTAATGGGGAAACAGTTGACACCTCTTATTGATATTTCCCCAAGGGCAACCGAAGCTAAAGTTCAAATCATCAGCATGATATTTTCAAACCAGGGAAGCATGATCCATGGCACAAAATCTGCTAAGAAAACCCTCTACACAATATTAAAAACTGCTTTTCTCAGCAGATCAGTGTATTTATTTAATATAAAAATAAGTCACTGTTGTCTTATATCAACAAATATCCATGTTAAAAGCTTAAGTGGTTCCTGATAAAAGAGAATATGCTAGATGTTAACCCCAACTTTGTTTTTACCCAATATTTCTGTGGGCTAAAGAAACTCGTTAGCCCTTGAATCTGTAATAAAAGTTATTACCAATGTTGCAATCTAAATGTGATTCACATAAAGGGAACTATAAAAAAAAATAAGGCATGATGTCAAAAAGTGTCAAGACAAAATATTTTAAACAAAACACCACACAGCTTTTATTTAGCTTATCGTTGGCCCCAATGTTTTTATAGAGATAAGACAAAGAAATACAACAAGCAAAATTACAAAAATTTTATTTGGAAAGTGTCATATATAAATTAACATATGCATGTATATGTGTATAGAAGTCTGGATATCTGCTACCTTCTTTCCCTCAAAAAGTAAAATTGTGACCATCATAAAATATAAAATGATGTGTTTAAATATTTTATTTATTAATTTAAAAAGCAGTAAGAAACTAAGACTTGTTCAAAGAATCATTTAAAGAACAAATCATTTAAAATTTTTCTGTATAGTTGAATACTACATAATTAGGCAGGAATGCTGATATTAATATTTTAATATATCTAAACTGGTTTATATCTGGTAGGAAAATAAAATATATTGGGGTTATCTTTTCTAGATGACAAAAATTAATTGTGTTTTTATTGCATAAAATATATTTGCATTTAAATGGACAATAATAATTGACATTTCTCTCCATTATCTACAACTAACTTCATAAGTTCTAAAATAGCCTTATCAATGGAAACAAAAACAAAGATGACCATTATAGATATCAGATTATCCCTGAAAGGTTCCTTAGATAATGACCAGCATTTAACTGAAAATACTGTATATACTCTTTTGACTTTCCAAGTTTTGGAAATCATAACTTTTAATGCAAGAGTGACAGTAACACCCACATTATAGGATTTTCAAGTAATTGAAAGAAAAATTTACTGTGAGTTTTTACAATGCTCCTTGGTTATGGTATGTGCAATGTCTCTCAAATCAGTAGCATGATATATCACAAAGCATCACTGTAATGAAAGCTGTGCTATAATTCAGGAAACTTCATTTTGAAATTGAGCTTTTATAATTTTACACTGTGATAGCTATTAAGGGAATTATCTTTTCTTTTTCTTTCCTGTGAGAACAATAATATTAAGACTGTCACTGGGGGATAAGAGAAGGGGATATATAATTTATATATGATTTTATTTAATTTCGGAGAAAGCAATGGCACCCCACTCCAGTACTCTTGCTTGGAAAATCCCATGGACGGAGGAGCCTGTTAGGCTGCAATCCATGGTGTCGCTGAGTCGGACACGACTGAGCGACTTCCCTTTCACTTTTCACTTTCATGCATTGGAGAAGGAAATGGCAACCCACTCCAGTGTTCTTGCCTGGAGAATCCCAGGGACAGGGGAGCCTGGTGGGCTGCCGTCTATGGGGTGGCACAGAGTCGGACACGACTGAAGTGACTTAGCATAGCATTATTTAATTTGCTGTAAATATAATGCACGTGTCTAATAAATTTATTGTAGCTGTATTGATTATGTGTATTTTCTAAAATTATAAAATTAACTGGCAAGGGAAAACAGGAACCAGGCAATGATTAAATCATAACTGGTTCAGATCTTAACTGTACATACATATGTGCAACTAATCTAGGTGAATACCAATAGTAAAAAAAGATTTTTCTTTCATAGAATTAAATTTTGGTGAGTCAAGAAGCAGACTCGAAACTCACTATTTAAGTTTAGATATTTACATCTTGGGAGAAAAATAAAAATATAGGAGTTAAATGAGGTATAGCTATTATTTTAGATAAGTAAATGAGTAAAGACCTCTCTGAGGAGATGACAGTCAAGTAGAAATTTAAAGTGAGTGAACAAGTGAGAGAGAGATGCTTATGAATACTTCCCAAAATAAACTGGGGCATGATTGTGTTTGGCTTCTTTCAATAAAAAATGGAAGTTATGTGACTGGCAAAAAGTGTAATCTAAGGAAATCTATAAGAGATGAATTTGGAAAAGATGCTTGGGGCCAGATTAGGTAAATTTTGGTAGGCCATTTGCTGTGACATTGACGATCTAGAGATTGTCACACTGAATGAAGTCAGACAAAGACAAATATATGATATTACTTATATGTGGAATCTAAAAAAAAATAAAAAGATACAAATCAACTTATTTAAAAAATAGAGTCACAGATGTAGAAAACAAATTTATGGTTTCCAAAGGGAAAAGGGGGAGGAGGAATAAATTAAGAGATTGGAACTGAAATATACACACCACTATACATGAAATAGATAACTAATAACCTCTATTTAATACTCTTTAATGACTTCTGTGGGAAAAAGAATTTTGAAAAGAGTGGTACATAAGCCTATATGTACAACTGAACACTTTCTATATAGAAGAAACTAACACAGCATTGTAAATAAACTATATTCTAATAAAAATTAATTTAAAAGAGAAAAAAAATGGTAGGCCATAGTGTGGATTATGGGATATACTTTTAATGCTCTAGGATGGTAAGTTTCTTTCTGGAAAGTCAGATCATGTGATCTGCTTTTTTAAAAAGAAATCCCTCTGGTTATTATGTGTAAAATAAACTGGGAGAACAAAAGTAAAAGTGGTAGAAAGGAAACCCTCAAATTGGCATGCTCAGACATGTCTGACTCTTTGAGACCTGTGGACTGTATGTAGCCTGTCAGGCTCCTCTATCCATGGGATTCTCCAGGCAAGAATACTGGAGTGGGTTGCCATTTCCTTCTACAGAGGATCTTCCCGACCCAGGGATCAAACCCACATCTCCTGCCTTGCCAGGTGATTTCTTTACTACTGAGCCACTTAGGAAACCCAGAAAGGAAATTAGTGGGAGGCTAATGCTACAAGTGAGGATACAGATGGCAGTTGCTTGAGTTAGGGAATAGTGATATTCACTGTGAGGAGTGGTCAGAATCTGAATATTAAATGTCATGGAAGTGCCAACAAATATGCTGATGCATTAGATTTTGAGTTTAAAAGAAAGGAGCTCAAGAAAGCCCTCAAGATTCTTATGAGAACATTTAAGTGAATGGTGCTGAAGAAAAGTGAAAGTGAAGTCGCTCAGTCATGTCCGACTCTTTGTGACCCCATGGCCTGTAGCCTACAAGGCTCCTCCGGCCATGGGATTCTCCAGGCAAGAATACCGGAATGGGTTACCATTTCCTTCTCCAGGGGATCTTCCTGATCCAGGGATCGAACCTGGGTCTCCCACATTACAGGCAGACGCTTTAACCTCTGAGCCACCACGGACCTAACCAAAAAATAGTGCAGGGTCAGAGTCAGGCATTTCATTGTGGGTATATCAGGTTTGAGATCCCTACTAAGCATCTAAATGGAGATAATGATTATGTCGCTAGACATAGTAATCTAGAGTTTAAAACTATAAAACTGATAGGTAGGTAGGGAATAAATAGAGAGGGATGAAACGTGGTAAGAATGAGTCCTTGGTATGTATTTACAAGTTGAGAAAATAAAGAAGACCTAGCTTTGGGGCTTGAACAACTGTGGCAGTGGGGCCAAAGGAAAACAAGACAGTCAAGAGCAGAGATGAACAATTGAGTCAAAAAGAGATGACTAATTGATTTTTCAATTTGGAAATGTGGAAAACTTGACAAGAGAGGTTTCATGGAATGGTTGAAGGCAAATGCCTGACTATAGCAGGTTTAAGTAGGAGTACAGTAAGTTCAGTTTCTGCTGTTCAAATACTTCTTAGAACTGAATGGCCTGCAGAATATATTAGCAGTAAAGAAAGAGAATGAAAGCAGATAGAGCTTTTATAAGATTTAGTGCAGTGTGAGATTTCACTAGCTTTGCAATAGAGTAATATAAGTCACTTTTTTTGTGAGTTCTCATATATCTCATATATTTATTTGACACATAATTCCTGATGTCTATAAGTCATTATCCTCTACAGGGACCTCCTATTGTTTTTTGTTTTTTTCTTGATTTCTGTTTTCAGGAAAGGGGTCCATTTTATTTCTCTGATTTCAAGGCAGTTTCCCATGTTTTTTGTTCCCAGAATCTAGGTACTGAAATCAAATGGATGGAAAAAAATTTTTTTCTTATTTATTTGTTCTGTCCAGGTTTTACATTTTCCTAACAATCTTCAAAGGTATACCTAAGATTAATAATTACATTGATATGCAGAATAGTATCCTTTTTGGTTGTATAGAAGCTGACTAATTCAAAGTTATACGTTGTATGACTTTGGCAAAACACATGCCAAACTGCAGTGCTTTTCCTAAAATAAAAAATGACTTGAAATCAATACCTCCAGGAAAACTCAAACTGCTGACAGATGAAAAATTTGCTGAAATTCTGGGCAGAACAGAAATAAGGAGAACAAACAATATTTGACAGATTACTCATGAATTCTCAGCAGGTCATCTTTATCTGAAGAAAGTTCTTTATTCTTTTCATCAGTTTATTTCATAATCATTTGTTTTGGACATCAAAGCAGGGTTTTCACACAAATTTTGTCTTTTACTAAGATTCTATTCCAAAGAATATTGGCATTTGACATGAAAGGGCATTTTTGATCAAATGTCCTTCACATTATAATTAGTGAAGCCAAATCACATGGTGTGCCTGTAGCTAGAGTCAGAGAAAAACAAGGTTAATACACAGTTCTTTGTTGATCAAAAAGCTGTATGGATTGAATGAAAGAAGATGCGAAATGATGCAAAAGGAAAGACGCTGTAAGAATATTTTTTTCTCCACCTTCTGCTTTTCATATGTTTCTTTGAAAACAAACCTGGAATTCTTGTCTCAAATATTTGTCTGCCACCATAAGGGGACTTTAATTCCACCTGGTTTTATTTCTCATTATATTTAATTCACTATTGCCTATGTTGTAATTGATAATGATGGCTTCATTCTTTCCTTATAAAGTGAAAATGACCAACAGGAATGCGATAGATGAACCTATTAAGTTAACACAACTAGGACATTATTTTTCATTTTAATTGAATAAATATAATTATAAGACTTTATTTTCATTAGTTTTAGATTTACAGTAAAACTGAGAGCAAAGTATGAAGATTTCTCATATATTGCTGTCCATGCACACGGCACCTTCCCTATATCAATGTTGCTCATCAGAATGGTACCTTTTTTACCAAGGACTGATACATCATCAACACTCACAGTCCATAATTCACATTAGGGTTTACTATTGGTGTTGTGCATTCTATGAGTTTGGAAAAAAGTGAATAACGTATATTCATCCTTATATATAACATAGAATATTTTCACTGCCCTAAACTTTCTCTGTGCTCTGCATATTCATCTTGCATTCCATCCTAACAACCATTTATCTTTTTAATGCCTCAGTAACTTTGCCTTTTCCAAAATATCACATAGTTGGAATCACACATTATGAAGGCTTCTCAGATTAGCTTCTTTCACTTCAGTTCAGTTCACTTCAGTTGCTCAGTTATGTTCGACTCTTTGCGACCCCATGGACTGCAGCATGCCAGGCCTCCCTGTCCATCACAAACCTAGGACTTTAGTCAAATTCATGTCCATTGAGTTGGCGATGTCATCCAACCATCTCATCCTCTGTTGCCCCTTTCTCATCCTGTCTTCAATCTTTCCCACCATCAAGGTCTTTTCAAATGAGTCAGTTCTTTGCATCAGGTGGCCAAAGTATCAGAGCTTCAGCTTCAGCATCAGTCCTTCCAATGAATATTCAGGACTGATCTCCTTTAGGATGGACTGCTTGGATCTCCTTGCAGTCCAAGGGACTCTCAAGAGTCTTCTCCAACACCACAGTTCAAAAGCATCAATTCTTCAGTGCTCAGCTTTCTTTATAGTCCAACTCTCGCATCCATAGATGACTACTGGAAAAACCATAGCTTTTACTAGATGGACCTTTGTTGGCAAAGTAATGTCTGTTTTTTTTAATATGGTCTCTAGGTTGGTCATAACTTTTCTTTCAAGGAGTAAGCGTCTTTTAATTTCATGGCTGCAGGCACCATCTGCAGTGATTTTAGAGCCCCCCCAAATAAAGTCTGACACTGTTTCCACTGTTCCCCCATCTATTTGCTATGAAGTGATGAGATCAGATGCCATGATCTTTGTCTTCCGAATGTTGGGCTTTAATCCAACCTTTTCACTCTCCTCTTTCACTTTCACCAAGAGGCTCTTTAGTTTTCTTCTCTTTCTGCCATAAGTGTTGTGTCATCTGCATATCTGAGGTTATTGATGTTTCTCCCAGTAATCTTGATTCCAACTTGTGCTTCCTCCAGCCCAGCATTTCTCATGATGTACTCTGCATATAAGTGAAATAAGCAAGGTGACAATATACAGCTTTGATGTACTCCTTTCCTGATTTGGAACCAGTCTGTTGTTTCACATCCAGGTCTAACTGTTGCTTCCTGACCTGCATACAGATTTTGCAGGAGGCAGATAAGGTGGTCTAATATTCCAATCTGTTTAAGAATTTTCCAAGTTTGCTGTGATCCACATAGTCAAAGGCTTTGGCATAGTCAATAAAGCAGAAATGGATGTTTTTCTGGAACTCTCTTGCTTTTTCAATGATCCAACAGATGTTGGCGATTTGATCTCTGATTCCTCTGCCTTTCCTAAATCCAGCTTGAACTGGATTTAGAATCTGGAAGTTCACAATTCACATATTGTTTAAGCCTGGCTTGGAGAATTTTGAGCATTACTTTACTAGTGTGAGATGAGTGCAATTGTGTGGTAGTTTGAGCATTCTTTGGCACTGTCTTTCTTTGGGATTGGAATGAAAAGTGACATTTTCTTGTCCTGTGGCCATTGCTGAGTTTTCCAAATTTGCTGGCATATTGAATGCAGCACTTTGACAGCATTGTCTTTTAGGATTTGAAATAGCTCACTGGAATTCCATCACCTCCTCTAGCTTTGCATTTATGTTTCCTCCATACCTTTCTATGGTTTCATAGCTCTTTTCTTTTCAGCATTGAATAATATCCCATTGTCTGGTTGTATTACAGTTTATTTATCCATTCACTCACAGAAAGATATCTTTGTTACTTCCAAGTTTTGGCAAGTATGAAAAAGTGGCTATATATTTGTGTAGGCAGATTTCCCTGTGAGTACGTTTTCAACTTCTTTGAGTAATTAATAGGGAGTGTTTCATTGCTAGATTTTATGGTAAGAATATACTTAATTTTGTAGAAAACTAGCAAACTGTCTTCCAAAGTGGCTTTGCCATTTTGCATTCACACCAGCAATGAATGTAAATTCCCTTTGCTCCATATCCTCACCACCATTTGGTATTGTCAATATTATGGGTCTTGGCCATTCTAATGGTTATGAGGTTCTCTCTCTCTCTTTGTTTCAGTTTGCATTGCTATGATGATACAGGATGTAGAGCATCTTTAATATGCTTATCTGCCATCTATATATCTCTGGTGGGGTGTCTATTAATATCTTTGGTTGATTGGTTGTATTCATATTGTTGAGTTTTAAGAATTATTTGTATATTTTTGATAACAATCATTTATTAGCTATGTTGTATTTTCCAAATATTTTCTCCTAGTCTGAGATTTGCTGTCTAATTCTCTTTTAATTTTAATAAAGTCCAGCTTATCAATGAGTTATTGCATAAATTGTGTTTTTGATGTTGTATCTAAAAAGGCATTACCAAAATCCTCTTGATTTTCTTTTATGTTATCTTCTAGGAGTTTTCTCTTATATGTGTTATGGTTAGGTCTGTGTTTTATCTTGGATGAATTTTTGTAAAAGGTCTGTGTCTGGAGTTTTCTTTTTTGCATGTGGGTGTCCAGTTGTTTCAGCATCATTTATTAAATAGATTATCTTTGTTCCACAGTGCTATCTTTCCTTTGTCAAAGAGCAGTTGACTATGTTTTGGGGCTTCCCTGGTGGCTCTGATGGCAAAGAATCTGCCTGCAGTGCAGGATACTTGGGTTCAATCCCTGGGTTGGGAAGATCCCCTGGAGAAGGGCATGGCAACCCACTCTATGTTCTTACCTGAAGTAACACCATAGAAAGAGGTGCCCAGCGGGCTACAGTCCATGGGGTCGCAAAGAGTCAGACACGACTGAATGACTAAGCAGAGCACAGCACAGGAGGCCCTGTTTCTGGACTCTCTCCTATGCTCTATTGATCTATTTGTCTTATTTTTTCACCAATACCACACTGTTATTATAACTGTATCTTTACTAAGTATAATTTTTCAAACCTAGTTTAAAGTTCAGAAACACTTTTTAAAAGTGCCCCAATAGGCAGTTAAGGATACATTTTCATTTTTTATTTGTTTTCATTTTAATATGTAAGGTACAGCATCAACAATTGTTTCTTAAAATAATCCAACATAATACTACATATTGTTAAATAGTAAGTGTATTTATCTAATAATATGTGTTATTTTTCCAGAAAATGTGAAAAAATTTGGCAATAATGTAACATACTTTGACATTAGAAATAATGTACTCAAAGTTACTTGTTACTTTTTTACATACTCAGTTGTTAGTGTTATAGTTTAAATATTTAGATTAAAATCTCTAAACTTTACATCCTAAACTTTCAAACACTGAGATTATATGCTCTTTTTGTATAGAAGTATACTATATAATGGTTTTTATTGTCTATAAATTGCCAAGTTGAGTTAAATCCTAGACTTGTCTAAAAGCGAATCATGTATCATGTTAAATTTTTCAAATGCATATTAATTACTTATAAACTCATGCTTTTCTAAACCTTTGCCCAACATGGCTTATAAAACCCTGAAGGAACAAGTTTTATCAACAATAGATACAGGAATTAAGATATTCTTGACTATCTAGTAACTTCATTATAGTTTTATTTTAAAACTACATAACAATGGGTAAACCATGAAAAAGTGTTTAATTCTGGTACTGTATTATATGAGTCTTTATAAACACTAACTTGAAATATCACTTGATGAGAATGTACCAGTTATTTGTTATATTGTATGATAATTTTTTATCATTTATAAAATATCTTTAATGAAATTTATTTCATGGAGTAGTATAGAACTGATGCTGACTATTTCTATAATCCTTCATGTTCCAGAAGGTTAAAATTTTTTTTTTTATTATGAATCACCAGTAGTTTCCAAGTTGTTAACTAAGGCCCATAATACCTAGTCCATAAAATTCATCCACTAAACAAACATTTATTTCTAAAACCTTCCTTCTTTTCTTCCTTCCTTTCTCTTCTTCTCCCTCCTTCCCTTTATCCCCACTCTTTTTTCCTTCCTTAGTATGTCTTGCTTCATGTTTATTGTTTAGTATTATCAGACAGTAGCATTGATTATTTTGCTATTAACGCATTTCTAATGAACTTTTTAAAGTGAACTTAATTAGCTGTGAGTTAATATCTGATTTAAAGTTAATTTAATTATCTCCAAATTAATTCCCAGATAGCTCAATTGGTAAAGAATTCACCTGCAATGCAGGAGATCCCAGTTCCATTCCTGGGTCAGGAAGATCCACTGGAGATGGGATAGTCTATCTACTCTAGTATTCTTGGGCTTCCCCTTGTGGCTCAGCTGGTAAAGAATCTGCCTGCAATGTGGGAGACCTGGGTTTGATCCCTGGGTTGGGAAGATACCCTGGAGAAAGGAAAGGCTACCCATTCCAGTATTCTTGCCTGGAGAATTCCATGGACTACAGTCCATGGGGTCACAAAATGTCAGACACAACTGAAAGACTTTCACTTTCAATAACCATAAAAAGAGTAAATTTATTAAATTTGGAAAATAATTTAAATCAAAATATTTTAGATATTAGATTTATTATTTTATTCATTTAGAGAGAAAAGTATTCGGTATTTACCATGATTACCAAAAAAAAAAAAAGAAAATGCTTTAGAGGAGACAAGTAAATGAAATGCAGATGAAATGCAGATCTAGTGTAGACATTTAGAAAACCTTTCATTGTTTACATTATGTGGTAATTAAGTAATTTTAGAGTTTGCTTTATAAAGCTAATTTATAAAAGATGATATTGGTCATTTTTATCTCTTAAAATCATTGGATTATTTCATTCACAGCTTGAACAATTAGCTAAAATGTATGACTAGAGACCATTTGTGTTAGTCAAAATTTGGGGATAATATTTTTAAAATATTTTAAAATACAAATAAAGCCATCATCTAAGCTTTACCATTTTCAACCCTTCTTAGACTAAAATATTTTATTCTTTACCTTTTATCAAGTGATATTAACTGTTGAGACCAGCTCGACAAGAAGGGTTTCCGAAAGTGGGATATGGGAGGGAATGAGAAATGAGACACAAGAATTCAGAGAAAAGTGAGGATCAGGGGACCAACACCGTTCCAAGGTGAAGGTGCTGAAACTGAATCCAAGCCAGTTTATTAGACTTTCAGCCGTGAAATAAAGAGTGAGCGAGGAGTTAAACTATAGCTCATGTGGCCTTCAGGGCCAAAGAACAAAATGATCATTAACCATTGAGTAATTAGGAAACAGTAATCAATAACACGGAGAAGGCAATGGCACCCCAATCCAGTACTCTTGCCTGGAAAATCCCATGGACAGAGGAGCCTGGTGGTCTGCAGTCCATGGGGTCACTAAGAGCTGGACACGACTGAGCGACTTCACTTTCACTTTTCACTTGCACGCATTGGAGAAGGAAATGGCAACCCACTCCAGTGTTCTTGCCTGGAGAATCCCAGGGACGCATGAGCCTGGTGGGCTGCCATCTATGGGGTCTCACAGAGTTGGACACAACTGAAGTGACTTACCACCAGCAGCAGCAGCAATCAATAACAAATCAGTAACTAAGACTAATATTCTTATCTGTAGATTTTCCACCAGATATGTAAAACTTGTGACTCTGAGACGCCAGTTGAGAAACAGTCTGGGGTCGGTTTTCTGACCCCAGGACCAAATCTTGTTTTCAAGATTATGAACTGTTCCCTCTGGACTTGTTCCAAGAGTCTTATGCCTTATAGCATGCAGTTTATAAATAATTATAAATTTCTTTTGTGGCCCTTGCCAAGGCCTGCTTTTGTTCTATTCTTTTTGTCTCCTACATCTCCCCCTTTTTGATTTTGTACGTGATGAGAAATGGTGAGAAATGTTAGTTGTTGTTGTTGGCTTTGTTGCCTCTTGATCATTTTTCTCCAGACTATAGAGAAACAAAAACACATAATTAATAGCACTCTCATAACCAGAGCAATTTTGTATCCAAATGTCTTGACCTGTTTTAAGGGATTAAGAGAAGAAGGATTATCAGCAACGGTATCAAGAAAATCTGATCTAGAAATTACATCAAGATGTTTATTCACTTCAGTTCAGTCACCCAGTGGTGTCCGACTCTTTGTGACCCCATGAATTGCAGCACACCAGGCCTCCCTGTCCATCACCAACACCTGGAGTTCATTCAGACTCACGTCCATCGAGTCAGTGATGCCATCCAGCCATCTTATCCTCTGTCGTCCCCTTGTCCTCCTGCCCCCAATCCCTCCCAGCATCAGAGTCTTTTCCAATGAGTGGCCAAAGTAATGGAGTTTCAGCTTTAGCATCATCCCTTGCAAAGAAATCCCAGGGCTAATCTCCTTCAGAATGGACTGGTTGGATCTCCTTGCAGTCCAAGGGACTCTCAAGAGTCTTCTCCAACACCACAGTTCAAAAGCATCAATTCTTCAGTCCTCAGCTTTCTTCACAGTTGAACTCTCACATCCATACATGACCACAGGAAAAACCATAGCCTTGACTAGACGGACCTTTGCTGGCAAAGTAATGTCTCTGCTTTTGAATATGCTGTCTAGGTTAGTCATAACTTTTCTTCCAAGGAGTAAACGTCTTTTAATTTCATGGCTGCAGTCACCATCTGCAGTGATTTTGAAGCCCCCCAAAATAAAGTCAGCCACTGTTTCCACTGTTTCCCCATCTATTTCCCATGAAGTGGTGGGACCAGATGCCATGATCTTCATTTTCTGAATGTTGAGCTTTAAGCCAACTTTTTCACTCTCCACTTTCACCTTCATCAAGAGGCTTTTTAGTTCCTCTTCACTTTCTGCCACAAGGGTGGTGTCACTGCATATCTGAGGTTACTGATATTTCTCCTGGCAATCTTGACTCCAGCTTTTGCTTCTTCCAGCCCAGCATTTCTCATGATATACTCTGCATATAAGTTAAATAGCTTTGATTATCTTGTTGTAGATCTTGAATATCTACAGAAATATTATCTTGATTCAATAGCTGTTGTTTAACTTTATCCCAATTGAATTGTGTCTTACTGTATTTGAAAGCTGTTACAAAAAAGGAAGTATAGTTTTAATCACATCTTAGTCTCAGTTGTTTTTGTAAACTGACTAATTGATCTCCTAATAAAATAACAGATTGTTGAAGGTCGGCCACTTGGGAGGCCAGCTTTCTATCAATATTTTGTTGAGTGGTCCAAAGGACATCGGCATCTTTACACCATTTTTGTACAAAATGAACTGAATTTTGTACAGATTTATAAAGAGCCATTCCAGTTATGGCTGCCATAGTGGTAATAGCAATAATGTCTAAGATGGCAGCAAATTAGTAATCTCAGAAAATGTTTATCATGTTTAAGATTTTTCAGTAACATATAATGTAGGGCTTTCTTGTCAAGGTTGTTGTAAATCAACTGGAACCCATATGTCTGTTCTGGTTTTAAGAATGTAAATACTCTGCCAACTTTCATCAAACGGAATGGTATTATTTACACAGGTATAAAATGAACAATTAATACATGTTACTAATCCTAAATTAGGATCATATTTTGTTGGTCTAATCATAAAAACAAAAGGAATTCTTACACAAGTCTGAATACTACAGGTAGAGTTTTTTGTAAAATTAAAGGTAGCTTTTGGGTCATTTAAAATATATTCAGTATATCATCTCTTCCAAGCAATTAGTTCTTTTAATATCATGGGTATTTTCTATAATTCATCACGAATAGGATAATGATCTAGATGAGGCGCAGGGGGAGCTAATCCTACCCCATGCCATATGAGGGGTTGACTACCGTAAGTACTAATTGTCTTTTTATTATATATCCATGGGGAAGACACTTTAGATTCTATAAGTTTAGGGGTTCTTCAGGTTCCCCAATTGATAATGGAGCCTTCTGCAACATTTAATAATAAGTGACCTTTCGATCTTTTACATAATTTTCATCTTAACCAATTTTCAATACCATGGCTAATTTCAGCAACACAATCAGGAAGATCAGGTGGATTTATCATGCTGGAAGTTTCCTCTTTTTTAAAAAAAGTAAGGGCACCTAACAGAAAGTGGGAATTCTTATCCTCATTTGATTCTTTGACAACTGACAGCCACTTTTGATACCCTGTTTTAAGACATATACTTCCAAAACCAATACAAATAGGAGTGGTGTCAGAGCCAATAGTATAATTTATCAACTGACTACCTTCTTTTTTCTTTACAGTCTATTTTAATGTGTCCTAATTTTTCACATTGGTGACATTTTATATGTCTTTTTATTAGCCCTAGACAATGCTTGAGCTAGAAGTTATATTTTATATGGTTTTGACCCAATATCCTGGAAAACTTTAAGAAATTTTTCTAGAGGGGCACCCTGTGTTTTGAGAGGCTGAATCACCTTTTTACATTTTGAGTTAGCATTGTCATAAGTAAGAACTTGCATCAGCATATCTCTCAAACCTGGTTGTGAGATTATTTTATTTAAATTTTGACTTAGCCTGGCAATAAAATCTACATAAGGTTCCCCATTTAATTGTTTAATTTGGGTAAATGAAATAGAGGCTTGTCCAGGTGGGTTTTTTCTCTCTCGGGCTTTTCAACATATCATTCTCACTTGAGTGAGTAACTGATCATCAAATTGTAACTGAGCTTGAATGTCAAAATGTGCCCCACTACCTATTAATTGATCAAGTATTATAGCAACTGGCAAGTTGGCTGTCGCATTTCTGCTAGGTTGTTGATTTGTCTCATCTTGCCACCAGGTCCTAAATTGTAAAAATGTTGAGATGGATAGGCAAATTCTGGCTATCATTTCTCAATCATAAGGAATTAACCATTCAGCTTGTGAAAGTCCCTGAATTAGTCCCATGGTATAAGGAGAATTAGTTCCATATTGGGTACATGTCTGTTTCATCTCTTTTATGGTTTTAAATGGTATGGCATTATAATCATAATGCATTCTTCCTTGTGGGAATTGAGGATCTGGTGGGATTTGAGTTACAGCCACAGGGAGAACTAAAGTGTCTTCATCCCCCTGCAACTGCGTCATACGAACTCTCTTTTGTAAAGGCGTCATTTTATTAGGCATAGTTATCTATGGTTTAAAAGCAAATCCGTCATCCGAAGGGGTTTCAGGATTGAAAAGATGGGGCTCCACCAAAGGTGCAGTTGGTTGAGCGAGAAAGATCTGTTCTTGACTTTTATCATTCTTTTGGCTCTTATTTTTCATTTTTATTGATCGTTTCTCTTTCTCATCACCTATGTTATCATATAAATTCATTTCATCCATTTGTTCTACAGAACCTCCTGAATCCGAGGTTTCGGATTGCAGCAGTCTTAAAGCTGTGCTAATAAGATTTCCTACTGACCATACAGACAAAGGAATCTTTTTGCTGCATTGGTAGGCACGACGCAGCCAATGCATAACTTCTTGCCATTCCTCATGCCTCAAAGTCTCTTTATCTGGATCTAGCTAGTAGCAATATTTTCCAATGGCAAAAAACAAATTTTTAAAAGAAGAATGAGAAATCTCAACACCTGAACTTTTTAACAAAGTTTTTAACACTTGCATATAGTCACTATGTTTAGAAGGATTTTTCCCCATTGTTACCCTGATTGACAAATCCGCAGGGGTGTACTTACCAAGTACTTTCTTCCTCCGCCGAGCTGGCCGGATTTTTGTGCTTTCTCTGCCGCTAGGAGCTAGCCTCGGAGGCTGAATTCACTTTCGGGTCCCTGTTTGGGCGCCACTTGTCGAGATCAACCCGACAAGCAGGATTTCTGAAAGCGGGATACGGGAGAGAATGAGAAAAGAGATACAAGAATTCAGAGAAAAGCGAGGATCAGGGGACCAACACCACTCCAAAGTGAAGGTGCCGAAACTGAATCCAAGCCAGCTTTATTATACTTTTAGCTTCAATGAAAAAATAAACGGGGTGTTAAACTATAACTCATGTGGCCTTGGGCCAAAGAACAAAATGATCATTAACCATTGAGTAATTAGGAAACAGTAATCAGTAACAAATCAATAACTACGACTAATATTCTTATCTATAGATTTTCCACCAGATATGTAAAACATGTGACTCTGAGACACCAGTTGAGAAACAGTCTAGGGTCGGTTTTCTTACCCCAGGATCATATCTTGTTTTCAAGATTATGAACTGATCCCTCAGGACTTGTTCCAAGAGTTTCATGCCTTATAGCATCCAGTTTATTAATGATTATAAATTTTTTTTGCGGCCCTTTCCGGGGTCTGCTCTTTTTTTATTCTTCGCGTCTCCTACAATTAATATGTTAAGCTATTCATTCTCATTAGTCTACTTTGGGGAAATCTTAATATTGAAAATTTATTCTGTGTAGAATTGTATTGAAGCCAATATAAGTATTCAAAATATTTGAAGTTTAGACTGATTGTTTTTACCTACAAAGATTCATAGTTGAAATTACAGCAAAACTTTGGTTGTAGGATACAGTAATTTTATATCCCCCTATCTATAATGAAACCATTTCACTACATGATAATATGAGTGGTGAAAATTTAAAAAGATTATGCATCATTTACTGTTAAGTACTATGACCTTAATGTAATTTTTCTCTCATTTCTTCCATCATTTTGAGCATGAACCAATAGAATAAAGGTTTTATAAAATAAGAACTCTCTTATTTACAATGCATTTCAAGAAAATTATAAATTATCTGGTAAGTTACTTATCTCTGTTTAATTGGGTTTTTATGGTGTTTTATCTTGTTCTTTTATTTGAAAAATAATTCTCTATATTCTCATTTTGTTTGAATGAAATTAGCCAAATCAGTTACCTTGTGTAGAAAGATCCCTATTCAGTTTTGTGTGTCAAGTAATTTTCTTAGGTGGGTGACAGCTGAAGTGAGCACAGGTCAGCGCCTTTGCAGAGTGTGCCATTGTCCCCAGTGACTACAAGGAGGGGGTGGGGATAGAGCCAGAGGGGCTGGAGCCACAGATTGACCCCCAGGGACTTCTACTGGGGGTTGTTGACAATGGCTCCTGGGGAGTAGTGGAACTGAAGCCAGAGGGGCTGTAACAGGAACTTAGCACTGGCCAGAGCTTCTCCCAGTACCTTGGCAGCAGCTGACTTGAAGGTGGGATGGGGTGGAGCCAGAGACAGAGATGGGGTGGGGCATCTAGGGCTGTCACCTTACTCAAGGGAGATGGAGCAGGAGCTGGAGCCTGTTAAAGGCTAAGGGCATGCTGGGGGCAGTTGTCTAGAGCACCAGGGACTTTTCAGTCTGCTTTGTGCTAAGACTTTGCAGCAAGTAAATTCGTACACATGCCATTTAAGAGTAGAGACTCAGTTTCCTGCAGCCCTCCATTCTCCAGGTCCTGAGCCCGGCTGGTTTTCAAGACCAGTTAAGGGAATTCATCTTCACAGGGCTGGGTGCCATGTGCCAGGGGCTCAAATGTCTCACTTCTCTGGAGTATATCTGAGTTTGTGATTTCCCTTCCTTTTGTGAGTCACCTGCTGGAGTTGTGGGTCCTCATTAGATTGCTTCTCTTTCCCTCCTACCCATCTTGCTGTGTTTTTTCTTTATAGCCTTAATTGTAGAAGAGCCATTCTGCTAATCTCTAGATTGTTCTAAGAAGGAGTCCTTCTGTATGTTGTAGTTTTTGTGTGTCCGTGGGAGAACCTGAGCTTTGGGTCTTCCTACTACACCATCTTGCTCCTGCCTTTCTATTAGTAAACTGAGAAGTATTCTGACTGGTCAGTTCAGTTCAATTCAGTCACTCAGTTGTGTCCGACTCTTTGTAACCCCATGGACTGCTGCTTCCCAGGCTTCCCTCTCCATCACCAACTCCCGGAGCTTGCTCAGATTCATGTCCATCCAGTCGGTGATGCCATCCAACCATCTCATCCTCTGTCATCCCCTTCTCCTCCTGCCTTCAATCTTTCCCAGATTTTCTGACTGCTCAGCTAATCTAATAGAGAACTTTACCTTTAACACACAATAGTTGGTTCAATTATATGTATTAACTTGCTGTTTTCTAAAGTCTTTCATTGTTTATCCTTCTTCATCCTATGAACTGATCAAAATATTTCTGCAAACGTCCAAAATCAACTCTTCCAAATTATTTCCAAAATTTTTTATAATGTGGTTTTTAATTACTTCTTTTTCTTCATTAATTCACTGGGCCATTAAATACCTGAAAAGTTTCTTCCAGTCATAAAACAAATGAGTCCTTGAGATGTAATGTACAGTATGGTGCCTGTAGTGAAAAAAAAAAAAAAAAATCTGGTACTAAAAATGCAGATCATTTTTTTCTCCTTCTGTCTCTTATCAGAGTACCTCCTCTTATCTAAATTTCAAAATAATGTAAATACATATTGGATTTAGCTAATTTCCTATTCACACAGAATCTCTTCTACCCTGGTAATGACCCTCATTTCCTTTTACAGAGTCTTAATGTGGATAAAATATTATTTCATTTGAATTTTAAAAATAACATCAAACTAAACAGAAACATGATTAAAATTGGAATTAAGCAATCTTTCCAGATGCTCTGTTTGACACATAGCAATAAAGATGAGCTGAAAATGCTACTAAATCATTTGCAGAGATTTTTAAGTTTGAATATCCCAGTGAGATGTTCATTTTGAATGCTGAATCATTAGCAAAAGAAGAGAGATTACTAAAAAAAAATAAATTATGCAGCTAGGTATTCATTAAAACAGAAACAAATGTAAACAACAAGATATATTCATTCGAAGAGAATTTTGCTGACTGTTTTCTCATCCAATACTAGTCTAAAAGCAGTTTTAATTCTGCAGCTAATCTTTCCCAGTATGCTCTCAGGTCATTTAATTAAAATAATTCTGAACTAGTGAAAGAAAATGTTTTTAAAGTTTCCAACTCTCAAAAAGAAACACCAAGGAACTTAAACCTTCATTTTCTTCTGTGTCCAATTTTTAAATGTTCAGTAATCTCATTATGGTAAAGCAAATCTTAAATTTCACTTTCAGTTCAATTCCTTAAAAAAGTCCTCTTAAAAAAGTACATTTGTTTTTACTATACTCTTTACAATATGTGGACATTAAATCCCTCTTTTAAATCTGTAATCCTCTATTCTTTAGGGATGTAGCACAGACCCATTAGAAATACTTTCTGGTAATATAAAAATGCATGGTGTTATTACTACCATGAACATATGTGATTGGATACTGGAGAGATATCGTTTCTTCTATTTTTTTTAATTTATCACTTTTTTAGAAACTTCTTAGAGAGTTTTAGCCTTTCTCAGTTTTTAACATAGACAATTGTCAAAAACTGTCTTACTGCTTTTGCTTCATACTGAAGATTTTGCTACTTATTATATAACATTTTCATTTCATCTCTGAATATTTTCTAATAAAATGGATTCTTACACATAATTTATTTATATATTTTACAATTTCTAAACATAACATATTTTCTTCTGATTATCTTTTTTCCTCATCTGTTATCATTACTATATTATATATGTATATTTATTCATAACACAGTTTTAGATTTACAAAGAAAATTAACAAGATAGTACAGTGTATTCCCATATACATGCATTATTCTTGCAATATCTCCCATTATTACCATCTTACATTGGCACAATATATTTGCTACAATTAATGAATCAATGTTGATATACTATCTCAAAAACAACAGAATGATCTCTGTTCGTTTCCAAGGCAACCATTCAATATCACAGTAATCCAAGTCTATGCCCCAACTAGTAATGCTGAAGAAGCTGAAACTTAACGGTTCTATGAAGACCTACAAGACCTTTTAGATCTAACACCAAAAAAGATGTCCTTTTCATTATAGGGGACTGGAATGCAAAAGTAGGAAGTCAAGAATCACCTGGAGTAACAGGCACATTTGACCTTGGAATACGGAATGAAGCAGGGCAAAGACTAATAGAGTTTTGCCAAGAAAATGCACTGGTCAGAGCAAACACCCTCTTCCAACAACACAAGAGAAGACTCTACACATGGACATCACCAGATGGTCAACACTGAAATCAGACTGATTATATTCTTTGCAGCCAAAGATGGAGAAGCTCTATACAGTCAACAAAAACAAGACCAGGAGCTGACTGTGGCTCAGATGATGAACTCCTTAGCCAAATTAAGACTTAAATTGAACAAAGTAGGGAAAACCACTAGACCATTCAGGTATGAACTAAATCAAATCCCTTACGATTATACAGTGGAAGTGAGAAATAGATTTAAGGGACTAGATCTGATAGATAGAGTGCCTGATGAACTATGGACGGAGGCTCATGACACTGTACAGGAGACAGGGATCAAGACCATCCCCATGGAAAAAAAATGCAAAAAAACAAAATGGCTGTCTGGGGAGGCCTTACAAATAGCTGTGAAAAGAAGAGAAGTGAAAAGCAAAGGAGAAAAGGAAAGATATAAGCATCTGAATGCAGAGTTCCAAAGAATAGCAAGAAGAGATAAGAAAGCCTTCCTCAGCAATCAATGCAAAGAAATAGAGGAAAACAACAGAATGGGAAAGACTAGAGATCTCTTCAAGAAAATTAGAGATACCAAGGGAACATTTCATGCAAAGATGGGCTCGATAAAGGCCAGAAATGGTATGGACCTAACAGAAGCTGAAGATATTAAGAAGAGGTGGCAAGAACACACAGAAGAACTATACAAAAAAGATCTTCATGACCCAGATAATCACGATGGTGTGATCACTCACCTAGAGCCAGATATCCTGGAATGTGAAGTCAAGTGGACTTTAGAAAGCATCTCTACAGACAAAGCTAGTGGAGGTGATGGAATTCCAATTGAGCTATTTCAAATCCTGAGAGATGATGCTGTGAAAGTGCTGCACTCAATATGCCAACAAATTTGGAAAACTCAGCAGTGGCCACAGGACTGGAAAAGGTCAGTGTTCATTCCAATCCCAAAGAAAGTCAATGCCAAAGAATGCTCAAACTACCGCCCAATTGCACTCATCTCACACGCTAGTAAAGTAATGCTCAAAATTCTCCAAGCCAGGCTTTGGCAGTACGTGAACCATGAACTTCCAGATGTTCAAGCTGGTTTTAGAAAAGGCAGAGGAACCAGAAATCAAATTGCTGACATCTGCTGGACCATTGAAAAAGCAAGAGAGTTCCAGAAAAACATCTATTTCTGCTTTCTTGACTATGCCAAAGCCTTTGACTGTGTGGATCACAATAAACTGTGGAAAATTCTGAAAGAGATGGGAATACCAGACCACCTGACCTGCCTCTTGAGAAATTTGTATGCATGTTAGGAAGCAACAGTTAGAACTGAACATGGGACAACAGACTGGTTCCAAATAGGAAAAGGAGTTCATCAAGGCTGCATATTGTCACTCTGCTTATTTAACTTACATTCAGAGTACATCATGAGAAATGCTGGGCTGGAAGAAGCACTAGCTGGAATCAAGATTGCCGGGAGAAATATCAATAACCTCAGATATGCAGATGACACCACCCTTATGGCAGAAGGTAAAGAGGAACAAAAAAGCCTCTTGATGAAGGTGAAAGAGGAGAGTGAAAAGGTTGGCTTAAAACTCAACATTCAGAAAATTAAGATCATGGTATCTGGTCCCATCATGGGAAATAGATTGGGAAACAGTGAAAACAGTGGCAGACTATTTTTTTGGCTCCAAAATCACTGCAGATGGTGACTGCAGCCATGAAATTAAAAGACACTTACTCCTTGGAAGAAAAGTTATGACCAACCTAGATAGCATATTGAAAAGCAGAGACATTATTTTGCCAACAAAGGTCCATCTAGTCAAGACTATGATTTTTCCAGTGGTCATGTATGCATGTGAGAGTTGGACTGTGAAGAAAGCTGAGGACTGAAGAATTGATGCTTTTGAACTGTGGTGTTGGAGAAGACTTTTGAGAGTCCCTTGGACTGCAAGGAGATCCAACCAGTCCATTCTAAAGGAGATCGGTCCTGGGTCTTCTTTGGAAGGAATGATGCAAAAGCTGAAACTGCAGTACTTTGGTCACCTCATGCAAAGAGTTGACTCATTGGAAAAGACTCTGATGCTGGGAGGGATTGGGAGCAGGAGGAGAAGGGGATGCCAGAGGATGAGATGGCTGGATGGCATCACTGACTCAATGGACATGAGTCTGAGTGAACTCCAGGAGTTGGTGATGGACAGGGAGGCCTGGCGTGCTGCGATTCTTGGGGTCGCAAAGAGTCAGACACGACTGAACGACTGAACTGAGCTGATACCACTATTAGCTAAAAATCTGAACAGTAGATATGCTGGTTTATTCCAGTTTCCTTAGTTTTCACCTAATGTTATTTTTTGGTTCCAAGATACCACATTACGTATAGTTATCACGTCTCCTTAGGCATCAGTTGGTTGTGACAGTTTGTTGAATTTTGCTTGTTTATAATGATCTTTACAGTTATGAAGGGTACTGATTAGATATTTTGTATAATGTCCCACAACTGGGATTTGTCATATTATTTTTTTTTAATGACTACATTTAGTTATTTTTTGGAGGGGAATATATAACAAAGATAAAGTGTAATTTTTTCCAATGGTGCGTTTTATCATCATGAATTATCATGAGTTGGTTTTAACTTAATCCCTGGGTGAGGTAGAGTTTGTCAGATTTTTCCAATGTAAATTTACTCATTTTTTCCCCTTCTCAAACCTTAATTTTTTGGATGGAATAGGCCTGAGCAGCCTATATCTAATGAATGAACCCACCTTCTTAAGAAAATGTATCTACATAAATTATTTTGAAATTTTACTGCTTGGGACACTTGAGCCTTCTTCCATATTAATTTATTTAATACAGTCATTTATTTGCATCAGTATGGATACTTTATACTTTGGGTGGTAATCTAATACTATCTTATATTCCTGCTCATGTTATTCCAGCTTTGGAGATTGGGAACTCTTTTTTTCAATTGGCTCTTGTGTTCTCCCCACATACCCCCATTCTCCCTTATCATTTTTTTAAATTTCCTGTATGATTCTCCCTTTGTTTTTAGTACTACTTAACCTTCTAATGTCCATATTTTCTTTTATATTTATTGTCCCAAACCTAGAATCAACCATTGCCCCAAGGGACCGGATTACTGTTTTTGGAGAGTAGTTTTAGAAAGCGATATCTGGGCTCTAGTTCTACTTGTTGCCAGGTGACCATGAATGTTCCTAACCATTTCAGCTACAGAACAAAGGAGATATATTTGTATATAGTAATGCATGCTTCATATTCTACTTCTTTATATAATCATCTGTATTTACTGCGATCCAATTACAATCTATTAAGATGTGGATTGTTCTAGGCTATTCCTCTGGTTTATCTGTATATTCCCATCCCACATTGAGAAATTGGTTTCCACTATCTGTAATCCATTTACATATTTGTTCAGTTCCGAAGTACAAGTATGGCAGTGTCAGAATTGCTAACTCATACTCCATGGGGATCTGTAGTATCTAAAATAGAGTATGTATACAGTTTCTTTTACCTTTAATTTGTCAATTATCAAAGTTACTTAGGTCAGCATTTTTTCATACACCCTTTCAGTGAGATTGTTTCATGTATGTATAAAACAGTTTTCCTTATTTATAGTCTGCATTCTTTTATAAGATCTCTAACTTCCTAAACTTTTTAAAATTTGCATATGTTAAGATTTGCTCTGTATGTTTGAAGTTCTATTGGTTCTGGAAAATACATAATGTCATGTATCCACTGTTACAGTATCAAGCAGAATAGTTTGTTGCACTAAAAATCTCCTGTGCTCCATCTGTTTATACCATCCCTCCTTCCCTTGAATGCCTGGTGACCATTGATGTTTTCTTACTCTCTCTGTAGTTTTGTCTTTTGCATCTTATATAATTGGAATCAAACAGTATATAATATTTTCCAATTGACTTCTTTCATTTACCAGTATACATTTAAGTTTCCTCTACATTTTTAGTGACTTGATGGCTCATTTTTTTTTTTTAAATAACACTCTATTATGGAGAAGGAAATGGCAACCCATTCCAGTATTCTTGCCTGTAGAATTCCATGGACAGAGGAGCCCAGTAGGCCGCAGTCCATGGGGTCACAAAGAGTTGGACACAACTGAGCGACTATCACTCACTCACTCAACACTGTGTTGTATGGACATAACAGTTTTTCATCCATTCAGCCAGAGAAAGATATTTTGGTTGCTCCCAATTTTTGGTAATTATAAATAAATCTCCTTACAAATATCTGTATGTAGATTTTAAAGTGAACATGCACCGCAACTGAATTTGTTAAATATCTAAGAGTATTATTGCTGAATTGTAAATTATGTTTAACTCTCTAAGGAATTGCAAACTCTATTCCAAAATGACTGTATAATTTTTCATTCCTATCAGCAATGAATAACAGGTTCCAACTTTTGGGGCTAAATGCCTAGGAACACAATTGCTGGATTGTATTTTGAGTGTCTTTAGTGTTATAAGAAACCACTAAACTGCCTTCTAAAGTGACTACACAATTGTAAATTCCCAGCAGCAATGAAAAGGAGATTTTGTTATTCTATATCCTTGCCAATATTCAGTATTGTCAGTTTTGAGTATTTTAGCATTTCTAAATAGCGTGTAGTGGCATCCAGTTGTTGATTAGTTGCTAAATTGTGTCCAGCTCTTTATGATCCCATGCACTATAACCCGCTGGACCTCTCTATTCGTGGGATTTTCCAGGTAAGGATACTGGACTGGGTTGCCATTTTCTCTTCTGGGCAATCTTCCCAACCCAGAGATTGAACCCACGTCTCTTGTGTCTCCTCCACTGGTAGGTGGATTCTTTACCACGGCACACCTGGGAAGCCTATCACGCTGGTTACTAGTCCCTAAAGGTGTCAATAGGTTTTTATGAAAGATTCTGTGATTTAGTAAAACATCCATGACTATTTTTGCTCTAAATGTTATTGTAAAGTCTATAAAACTGTTCATACCCATAAATAATCATGGAAGTAATGAGCTTTCTTTATCCTATTATTGTTTACATTTTTATGGTTTGTTCAATACAAACCATTGACTTGGAACTTGCTATGTTATAATGGCATATTTTCAAATTAGCAGTGAGATTTGGGGTAATTTATTTATCTATAAGTGTGTGTGGCTGTGCAATATTGCATGACATTTTAGCTTATTTTCCATTTGTATACATATACTGATTTATTACATATCTTCAAATTATATACACATTTGTCTACCTTTCCCCCTCAATTGTACTTAAAGACAGTACAAGAATATGACTCATACAGATTTGGTCACCTGAAAGTGTATTGTTTTGTTTTTGTGTTGTTCTTATGTCTTAAGTGCCCCCTGAGTACTGAGCAGTGTTCTCTAGAAATTAGTCAGAGAAACTTCACTAGGAATTTTTCTGGGTTTCTTAAAGTATTATTAACAAAAAAGTTGTGTAACATGATGTTTTTTTAAGGTATATAATATGATGGTTTAATGTAGGTATGTATTGAAAATGATTACCAAATCAAGTTAATTAGCATATACATTATCAAATATAATCATAGTTATCAACCACAGTTACTTTTTTGTGGTGAGAACATTTAAGATCTGCTCTCTTAGGAAGCTTCAAGTACACAATATATTATTTCAATATTATTTATCTATAGTCACCATGCTGTACATTAGGTCTTCAGAACACAGTCATCCTACAGAACTGGATTTTTGTGCCCCCCTTGACCAACATCTCCCCATTTCCTTCAACCAATATTCTATTCTTTGCTTTTGTAAGTTAAACATGTTTTTTAGATTTTACATAGAAGTGATATCATACATACAAGGATTTGACTTTCTGTGTTTTCTTACTTCACTTAGCATCATGTCTTGGATGTCCAGGTTTATCTATACTGTTGCAAATGACACTATCACCAGGGAAATGCAAATCAAAAGCATGATAAGATATCATCTCACAACTGTGAGGACAATTATTATAAAAAGGACAAGAGATTACAAGTATTGGAGAGGGTATGAGGTAAAGAGAACCCTTGTACACTGTTGATGGAAATGTAAATTGGTGTAGCGAATAGAAAAACAATATAGAGGTCCCTCAAAAACTAACAGAACTGCATATGTCCCAGCAGTTCCACTCCTGAGTATATATATGAAGGAAGTGAAATCAGTCTTTCAAAGACATATCTGTCCATTGCAGCATTATTCACAATAGCCAAAATATATAGAAACAACCTAAGGGTCCATTGACAGATGAATGGACAAAAAAGAAATGTGAGAAACAATAGAATATTATCCAGCTATAATGAAGAAGGAATCCCTGCCATTAGAAACTATTTTCAAAAGAGTTGTCAACTACCACTAGCTATAGCTTGGCCAAATGGCAAAGCCCTAGCAGGTCAGTTTCCCGGCTCTAAAGATCTACAGTCTTCTGGCTTTACCAGCTCCTTCTATTTTTCTTGTCCTCTACTTCACCATGCCAGCAATTCATATGTCTGATTTAATGCTAATTAAATAAAAATAACTAGATACCCATGTTTATGGCATATGAAGGTTATTAAAGGCTATTATAAAGGTTATTAAAACTTCCCAGGTGACACAGTGGTAAAGTGGTAAAGAATCCTCCTGCCAATGCAGGAGATGTGAGTTTGATCCCTGGGTTGGGAAGACCCCTTGAAGGGGGAAATGGCAACCCACTCCAGTATTCTTGCCTGGACATTCCCGTGGACAGAGGATCCTGTCACAAAGAGTTGGACATGACTGAGCAATCAACTGAGCACACATGCAGACACATAGTTTAAAAATTTGTAATAATTCAGGGCTCTTATTCTAAGCAAGAAATTATACTAAATGTTTTAGATGCTTTAGTTCGTTTAATGTTTACCACAACTGTATCAAGTAGTTATAATTATTATGTCCATCTTATAAATAAGGAAACTGATAAAACAGCTAAAAAGTGGTAGAATGGGGAGCTTGAACAAAGATCTGACTCCAGTCCCATATTGTCAACTATTGCCCAAATATAATTTAGAGGTGTAGATAGTACCTTTTTCAGTCAATGAGGAAAGGCTTTATCAGCTTAGAAAGAGTTCAGGTTTTATAATCATGTATAACTCATCTGCATACCTAAGGTTATTGATATTTCTCCCAGCAATCTTGATGCCAGCTTGTGCTTCATCCAGCCTGGCATTTCACATGATGTACTCTCCATATAAGTTAAATAGTAGGGTGACAATATACAGCCTTGATGTATTCCTTTCTCAATGTTGAACCAGTCTGTTGTTCCATGTCTGGTTCTAACTATTGCTTCTTGACTTTCATACAGTTCTCTCAGGAGGCAGGTAAGGTGGTCTGGTATTCCCATCTCTTTAAGAATTTCCACAGTTCATTGTGATCCACACAGTAAAAAGCTTTAGCATAGTCAATGAAGCAGAAGTAGATGTTTTTCTGGAATTTTCTTGCTTTGTCTATGATCCAACGAATGTTGGTAATTTGATCTCTGGTTCCTATTAGGGACAATTAAATTATGTTCCTATAAAATCTTTCAGTTTATTTTAATTATATGTTAAATGTTTTCTCCTGACCTTTTAAATTTGTGAGTTATTTTTTAAAATGTAAAACAAGTTTTAAATTTTAATAGAAGAATATATACAAATAGAATGATCCAGAATTATATATAAAAATCCTGTCCTTATCTCTTCATTGTATTTCCAGATCTAAGAGGTAAGCTTAGATCTGTAATTATTTATAGATCATTCTTATTAAAAGTATATATTCAAGTATTATATATCTTTTGTTGATTTAGACTATTTAAGATAAGAAATTAGTATTTTTATTTCCTACTTTGCCCCATTCACCTATAATTTTTATGAAATATACTATTATCCATATGATACCTAGTAGTTTTCTTATAATTTTAAATAATATTTTCTTCCTTATTTATTTCTTCATACCAACTTTAGGCATTGTATATTGCCCCATTGATGTAAAAGATAAAGAATTTAGTCTGCCTGCACTTTAACTTTTTCCTTACTTCCGTGTTTTTTCAAGTTAAACAATTCAAAACTATTAAAGAATACCATAAAATTTACTCTGTTTCTACAACTGTAATTAAGTCTTCAGCGCACTGTTTTTCTGTTGAATCACTTTATGCCCCACATGAATGTATACATTATTATGATTAAGTCAGTACTTTTTACAGAACCAAGTCTTGCCTGAACACATAAAGAAGGGAACATAATCCTTTGTTACTAAATCCTGCTGCTTGAAAGAAACCATCTCTGCCTTCAAGTTTCAAAGCCCTCCTTTTAACTTCTTGTAAGCTTTCTTCGATTCTTTTTGATAATACTCAATTGCTGCTGATTCGTTTGGTTCATGTTGTCCTTTCTTAGGTATTTCTTTTTCTTTTACTGTGGCTTATCCTGACAAAAGATCATATTTATGATAATCAGATGACAATTTTTTTTTTTTTTTGCTCTGGCATGTTTAAAAGTACTTTTTTTTCTCTTTACATTTGCCTGAGTATATAAAATTCTGGGTTCAAATAATCATCCCTTAGAAATTTGAATTAGTAAGTTTTTAGGTTTTGTTTTTCGACTTTCTGTTATTCAGTATTATTGTTTATGTCAGTTTCAGTATCACTTTTCATAGGTAATGTGTTACTTTTTCCCTCTGGAAGGACTAAGATAAATCAGTACCGAGAGCTGAGTGCAGATTCTTGGTGGGTTTTGCGTTTATTGGCAAAGAGTGCTTATAGGCATGTTTTCATGGGGGTGGTTTTGTGGTGAGTAATCTAGCTGGAGAAGGTAGGTGCCCCTTTCATTGCTGAAGTAGGAGGTCCTTATTTTGCTGGATGAATCCACTGGCCTAGCTATTCAGAATTCAGTGTTTAAATTAGTCTAATAGCTACATCAGGGCCCACTCCTCTCTTTTGTATTTGCCCACCCAGCGTGCATATTCTCATAATTTCCCTTTGGAATCACCACAATTATCTCAGTGTTCTGAGCTGCCATATTCCTTACATGTATTTCCTGTCAATCCAATCTCTTTGGCCGTATAATCTGGATTTCTTCAAATATTCAGTTCCAATTCTGACTCATTTTCTGGGTTTGAGGAACATTTATTATTTTTCTTTTTTCTTAATTGTGTTTTGTCATCTCTATTTGATCACTGAAAAGACAAGGAAGGAAAATAGTTTCTGGATCATACATTTTTCAACCTACTTGAAATTTTGTTTTCCTTAAAAACTTCATAAAATAATATATAGAAGGGTCGTTGCCCCAATTTTGTATAATTGTAGAATATAATCTAAGCATATTAACATAACATTTAGGACTTTCTGCCCTTAAGAATAGTGCATTCCATTTTAATATCATCTTTATAGCTTCAATGCTTTATTCCTAGTCAGGTGGGATTCTATAATGACCCTCAAAATTCCTGGCCCCTTATGTATACACATCTTCTCCCTATTATTCAATTACAATTTAATCTCTGTTCTACTATGAAGTGATTTTGCATGTGCAATTAGGATCCCAAATTAGTTGACTTTAAGATGATCTCATTAGGCTTAACCTAATCTTATAAGCTTCAGCAGCATGTGAACCAAGAAATTCCAGACATACAATCTAGATTTAGAAAAGGCAAAGGAACCAGAGGACAGATTGCCGACATTTGTTGGATCATAGAGAAAGCAAGGAAATTCTAGAGAAACATCTACTTCTGCTTCATTGACTACATTAAAGCATTTGACTGTGTGGATCACAACAAACTGTGCCAAATTCTTAAAGAGATGGGAGTACCAGACCACCTTACCTGTCTCCCGAGAAACCTGTATACAGGTCAAGAAGCAACAGAATCAGACGTGGAAACAAACTAGTTCAAACTTGGGAAAGGAGTATGTCAAGGCTGTATATTGTCACACTGTTTATTTAACTTATATGTACAGGGAGTGCCTATGTGCTAAGTTGCTTCAGTTGTGTCCAACTCTTTACAGCCCTATGGACTGTAGCTCGCCAGGATCCTCTGTCCATGGGGATTCTCCAGGCAAGAATACTGGAGTAGGTTGCTATGACCTCCTCCAGGGTTTCCTCCCATTCCAGGGATTGAACCCACTTCTCCTGGGTCTCCTGCATTAGCAGGCAGGTTCTTTAGCATTAGCGCCACCCAGGAAGCCCAAATATAGAGTACATGCTGGATTGGATGAATCAAGGTGGAATCAAGATTGCAGGGAGAAATATCAACAACTTCAGTATGTAGATGATACCACTCAAACAGCAAAAGAGAAGACTCTCGAGAGTCCCCTGAACTACAAGGAGATCAAACCAGTCAATACTAAAGGAAATTAACCCTGAATATTCATTGGAAGGACTGATGCTATAGCTGAAGTTCCAATATTTTGGCCACTGGATGTGAAGAGCTGACTCATTGGAAAAGATCCTGATTCTGGGAAAGATTGAGGGCAATGCGACAAGGAGGTGACAGAGGATGAGATGATAGGATGGCACCACCAACTCAATGGACATGAGTTTGAGGAAACTCTGGTAAAGAATGGAGGACAGTGATAGCCAGCTGGCTTTGAAGTTGTACGGGGCTCTATGGAAAGAAATGCAGCAAACACTAATAGTTCAGAGGTCTCTGAGTGACAGCCAGCAAGGAAACAGTCCTATAGCCACAAAGAACTGAGTTTTGCCAACAACAAGATTTAACTTGGGAACACATTCTCCCCTGATGGCTCAGATGATAAAGAATCTGCCCATGATACAGGAGACCTGGGTTTGATCCTTGGGTTGGGAAGATCTACTGAAGGGAATGACTACCCATTCCAGTATCTTTGCCTAGAGAATTTATGGACAGAGGAGCCTGGCAGGCTATAGTGCATGGGATGGCAAAGAGTCAGACACAACTTAGTGACTAACACACTTCTTTCTGGATGAAAACTCAGTGCTAACTGACACCTTGATTTCAGTTTTGTCTACCCTGAGCAGAGAGCACAGTCACTGTGTCTGACACTTAACCATAGGAACCATAACAAATAAAAGTGTGTCATTTTAATCCCTTAGTTTGTGTGATTTTTTCCAGAGAGATATAGAAAATTAACACATTCTCTCATCATTCTACATTTCTTATTATAAACTCTAAACATTCATTCTATAGCTCCATGTCTTTGTTTCTGATTTGAAAACTACCTGTGATGTCCTTTCTTCTATCTCTTAAAGATTTTCATTATATTTCATTATATTGGGTGTTTTTTGTTGTTGTTTTATTTTGTTTTTGACAAGTATCCAAAGCTTTTACATTTCTTCATAAATCCTTTTTGGGAAACGAAATCTCTTATCTTCTGGAAAAAAAAAATGGCTCTGTATCTCATATATGATGTATTTTATTCTGCCAAAATTTATATTGCTGAGAGCAAACTATACTCTTAAATTAACTTGTGACACTCCAAGTATTGACACTAACAAACTAAGAATACTCCTTTAAATGGATGAAATATTTTAATAGAAAATATCATATTGTTGACTCTCAAATAAATGAATGATGATAGAGGTTTAGGTTTTCAAATTCAAACTATCAGACATTTCATCATCTAAATAATAAAATAACAATATAATGTCATAAAACATATAATGTTTCATAGTTTGAAAAACATTATATTTTTATATTTATTATTTTATTTTGATCTTTTAAAAATTCTAAAAGCTGGAAAGTTCATATTTAATAGTTGAGGACATACACTTTTAACAATATGATTCATAAAATCATAGAGATAACTACAGATAAATCATATCCAATCTATCTTGTAACTTAAACCTAATCTTTCCCCCACGTATCTTATATTCCCCTGTTTTGGTAAGCTTCTGCTAGAAAAAAATAATTATTTCTTAGATGAGTGAGTAAGTGAAGTTGCTCAGTCATGTCTGACTCTTTGCGACCCCATGGACTATAGCCTAACCAGGTTCCTCTGTCCATGGGATTTTCCAGGCAAGAATACTGGAGTGGGTTGCCATTTCCTTCTCCAGGAGATCTTCCTGACCCAGGGACTGAACCCAGGTCTCCCACATTGTAGGCAGACGCTTTACTGTCTGAGCCACCAGGGAAGATTTCTTAGGTACTGTGTTAATTTTCTATTGCTGTTGTACCAAATTATTACAAATTTAACACAAATTGTCAGAGTCCTAAAAGCAACATGTCATCAGGGCTTTGTTTCTTCTAGAGGCTGTGGGAGAGAATCAATGTTCTTGCCTTTTCCAGTTTTAAGAAGCTGCCTTCATTCTTTGGATCATAACCCCTTCCCTCATCTTTAAAGTCAGCAAGAGGATACTATCTTCAAATTTCTCCATCTCTCTCTCTCTTTCTTTCCCTCTCTTCCTATCCATCACCTCTGCTTCTATGATCAGATGTCGTGTGACTCTGACTCTCCTGTCCCCTCTTTCATTTCTAAGGATGCTTGTGATCATATCTGGCCTTACCTGGCTAATCCAGGAATATGTCCCCCTTTTACAGTCCTTAGTTTAGGGATATCTGTGAAGTCCCTTTGCCATGCAGGGTAGTATATTTGCATATTCTGGGGATTAAGATAGAAACATTTTAGGGAACCAGTTTTCTTTCTATCAAAGGTACCTTTGGTTAGAATTATAAGAGAGCTGTATCAACGGTTTTATCTAGTATTAAGATTAGCAGACTTTAGGGACTTCCCTGGTGGTCCAGGAGTTAAGAATCTGCCTTGCAATGCAAGGGACAGGGGTTCGATCCCTGGTCAGGGAACTAAGGTCCACGAGACATGGAGCCGCTAAGCTTGCACTATAACTTCTGAAGCCCGCATTGTCTGGAGCCCATGAAACACGACTAGAGTTGTGCACCACAGTGAAAGACCCACATGATGCAATGAAGATCTGCCTTCAGAAATTATTTAGTATTTGTGTTACACAATTAAATACCATATATGTTAATAAAACTTTTATTTATACATTAAACTGGCTTAAATAAACTTTCTGATATTTCTTTACACAATTATGCCTCTTGATTAATTAGCATTTTTTAAAAAGAGTTTTTTGGTGCAGGTTTGCAAGATAAAGTAGTCTTTGGGTCATTGAATTCAATCTCAAATGAGATCCCTATAGAATACATAAACTTCTACCCTTTAACTTTTGGATTAGAATAAGGAAGAGAAAAAAAATGGATATTTACTGAGTGAAAGGAAATAAATGTGCTTTGCATATTTGTTTTCTTCATTTTGCAAATGGTGGAAGGATCACCAATGGTCACACAGACAGCAAATGGTGAAGTCAAATTTCATCTCTTGAAGTATCCTCAAACTCGTAATTTATCCTTCCTGTAGAATAATATGACATATGTTTACAGTGAAACTAATGTTAACATATGAGTGTAGAATTTGGGAAGTTTTCTGAATACCTTAAATTCCAATTTTTTGGGGATAGTGATGTACTCAATTAAATACTGAAAATCTAGCCCCCTGGAGATTTCCTACATTTTCTTAAGACCAAGTGGCAGGAAATGAAGTCCCTAAAATCTGTCTGTAGTTCTCAGGAGTCTTCTGAAAATCACTAAGAGATATCTGTAGTTATTAGATTAGATATTATCCTAAGCATTTTGAATTACCTGCCCATAGGCTAGTGAAAAGCAGTACTTTGGAGTGTAAAATGCTTATTTATTAAAAAGAAGAAAAGAAAACAATGTAGTAGTTTTAATGTCAATGATTTTTAAATAGATCAGATAAATGAGTAAGTAAGCCAAAACAAAATTTTTTGTTTTATATTATTATTACTTTTTCACATCTTCTGATCCTCTTATTTTTACCTTCTCCAAACTGGCAATTTTGCTTGAGGGTCTTAAAACTAACTCATTTTGTTTTAACCAATTAAGGAAAATCTTGGATAAAATGTTGATTATATAAATAATACGAGAAAAATCAATGCATATTCTACTTTTTAGGTGAAATTCACATAGAATAAAATTCACCATAATAAAGTGAGCAATTCACTTTATTATACAAATTGCTCATAAATTCAATGGCATTTAGTACACTCACCATTCTATGAAACTATCTATCTAGCTTGACATTTTCATCACCCATAAAAGAGACCCCATACACTTTAAAGAGTCATTCCCCATTTTCCCCTACCCCAACCCAAAGCCACTCTGCTTTCTATATCTATGGGTTTTGCTTTATAAAAATTTCATATAAATGGAATTATATAATATGTGACCTTTTATGTCTGGCTTAATTTAGCACAACATTTTTGAAGTATATCCATATTGTATATTCCTTTTCATGGGTAAATAATGTTCCACTGTATGGATTACCATAGTTTGTTCATTTATCAATGGACACTTGGATTATTTTCCTCTCTGACTATTGCAAATAGTACTTATGTGTTCATTTGTGTGCAAGTATTTTTTAAATTTGATTTGAAACACTTTATGTATACATGTAGGAATGGAATTGTTAGATTATAGATAATAATATGTTTAATTTTTGAGCATTTGCCAGAGAATACTCAATAGCAACTGCCCATTTTGCATTGCCAATAGCAATAAAAATGAGTTCCAATTTCTCCATATCTTTGCCAACATATGCTATTTTCCTTTTAAAAAAGTATCCATCCTAATAATTATGAAATGCCATCTCATTGCTAAGCATACTTTCCTGTCCTTGTTTGCCATTTTCATAGCTTCCTCAGATAAATGTCTGTTCAAACATCTTGCCCCATTTTTAAATATTTGGTTGTTGAAATTTTAAAATTATAAAACATTGGCTATATGTGTTCATTATCTTTGAGCCTATCTTACTTACACCCAAAAGTTTGTGCCTTCCATCCCTCCCACCCTATACTGCCCCTCCCCTGCTTCCCACTGGTAACTACTAATTTATTCTCTATGAGTCTTCTTTTTTGTTATATTCACTAGTTTGCTGTATTTTTTAGATTCCATATACAGTTGGATAATTGACTGTTATTTTATTTGCAAGTATTTTTCCCATTCTATAGGTTATCTTTTCACTTACTTTGTTTGATGCATATAAGTGCTTAATCTTAATTTATTCCCATTTATCTATGCTTTTCTTTTGCCAATCTTGCTTTTGGTGTCATATGCAAGAACCATAGCCAAAACTATGGTTGTGAAGATTTAGCCCTATGATTCTCTTCAGAGTTGTGTAGATTTAGCTTTTATATTTAGTTTTTGATCCATGTTGAACTAATTTTTATAAATGGTGTGTTGGGTGTCTTTGATTGTGTTCAAAACTCTGCCCTGATAGAGCTCTGTGCCTTACCCTTCATGTAGTTATTGTTATAAGTTACATTTTCCTACATTATATACACAATGCATAGATTTATAATTACTGAATTATGATTTGTATTTTAAAACACATATAAGTAAAAGAGTAGTTACAAAGCAAAATACAGTCATACTGGCTTTTATATTTACCTATGGAGTTACCTTTACCAGTACACTTTATTTTTTCATATGACTTTAGGTTACTCTTTCGTGTTTTAACTTCAGCCCAAGGGTCTCCCTTTAGCTTTAAAAATCTTATAAGACCAGTCTATTAGCAGCAACTCCCTTAGATTTTGATTATTTGGTAATACCTTGATTTTACTCTTTATTTCTGAAATATTATTTTGCCAGATACAGTATTTTTGATCGACAGTTTGTTTTTCCCGCAGATAGGTAGGAAGGACAAAGGTGAATTAAAGTGCCAGAAAGCTCTCCTACTGTGTTTAAATCATCTTTTTCTTGATTGACCAGTTACTTGGTTGCTATTGAACCTTGACAGTTTTCCAGAGTTTTGACAAAGAGTTTGACAATTTTGATTCTGAAAATTTTTACTTATTTTTTTGTTTCTGCATAGGGTCAGCTTCCCAGAACTTTTATTCTGCCATTTTCGCTGACATCACATAATAATAGTTTCTAAACATTTGGAAAGATTTTTAACTTGTATCTTCATGTAGGGGGCTTCCCAGGTGGCTGAGTGGTAAGGAATCTGCATACCAATATAGGAGACACAGGAGACGTGGGTTTGATCCCTGGATTGGGTTGGGTAGATCCTCTGGAGGAGGAAATGGCAATTCATTCCAGTATTCTTGCCTGTGAAATCCCATGGGCAGAAGAGCCTGGTGGGCTAGTTCATGGAGTCACCAAAAGGTTGAACAGGATTGAGTGACTAAACAACAATCTTCACGTAGCCATGTAGCTCTAAAATCCCAGCATCGCATTCCTGTAATGTTTCTCCTGTGATCTAACTGGCCAGTGTTCATTTCTATGAGATCTGCCATCTATTAGGGTCTCATAGATCCCTCACCTTAAGACTCCTCAAGCTGATTTCATCCCAGATACTCAAGTATTGCTTTCATGTTTGTTCTCTGGCTCTTGGCTGCCTCTGTCAAGATCTCCATGCTCTTGATATGTGAAGCAGAATTCAAGCAGCCCCCAGGGTGCAGGTCAGCAAGATCACAATGCCCAGCTCTGGTCTCAGTGCCTAGAACATAGCTTATCCTGGGCAGGCCTGTCCTGCCACATATAAAGTTTTGAATGATTATTCAGCATTAGGTTCACTTAGAAAGTTATATTGGAGAAGGCAATGGCACCCCACTCCAGTACTCTTGCCTGGAAAATCCCATGGACAGAGGAGCCTGGTAGGCTGCAGTCCATGCGGTCGCTAAGAGTCGGACATGACTGAGCGACTTCACTTTCACTTTTCACTTTCATGCACTGGAGAAGGAAATGGCAACCCACTCCAGTGTTCTTGCCTGGAGAATCCTGGGGACGGGGGAGCCTGGTGGGCTGCTGTCTGTGGGGTCGCACAGAGTCAGACACGACTGAAATGACTTAGCAGCAGAAAGTTATAAGCCAGTATCCCACACCAGGTGTTTTGTTTTGTTTTGTTTTGTTTTGTTTTTCTCTCCAGCACAAGTCCTTACATTTCCATACAATTTGGAGGCTCTATCCCTTGGAATTTCAAGTTACCATTTTATTGCCAAGAGACATCACAGGGATGAATGTGAAACCCACTATGGCTTAGAAGTTTGCATATCTCACAAATTGGAATGATTATACCTAAAAGGCTCTGTGGGTATAATTTCAATGGTCCTGGCAAGGGACAAACCTGGTTTGTACTCAAGGAAGTCACCAGTTATGGCTTCCCACCAAGTATTAATAAATCCTTCACACTCTTCTCAGCTCAAATGCAGTTTTCAAAATAGGAGTTATTTCCAGTTATAAGCAAAATTGTCTAATAACACAATATTCCATCTTTATTATATGCCTAAGAAACAACTATAAGTTACACCAAGGTTAAATTACTCTATTGAGAAGATGTTTGCCAACTCTTTGATCATTTTTTATTATAAATACATGATAAATCTTTCATAATTATATATATATATATAAATATTATTAACAGAGAGAAATAGAAAAAGTATATATCTATTTCTATATAATGTGATACTGTATTTCTCACAGATTTTTGAGTCCTACTTTCCATGGCAACCCACGCCCGTGTTCTTGCCTGGAGACAAGGGGAGCCTGCTGGGCTGCCGTCTATGGGGTCACACAGAGTCGGACATGACTGAAGTGACTTAGCAGCAGCAGCAGTCCCTACATATTATTTTCCCACCATACATATGCTAAAAAGATGATTAAAATATTAACCAACCCACAATTATTCCATGATGTTAAAGATCATGTATGTAAAACTCCACCAGATTTGTTTTATCATTTTGTATTACATATAATGATTTATCTGTGCATGTTCAAAGATCTTGGAAGTATTTGGAACACTCTAATTATTTGTGTGATAAGTCACTTCAGTCGTGTCTGACTCTTTGCGACCCTATGGACTATAACCTGCCAGGCTCATCTGTCATGAGATTCTCCAGGCAAGACTACTGGAGCGGATTGCCACGCCCTCTTCCAGGGGAGCCTGCCAACCCAGGAATCAAACCTGTGTCTCATGTCTTCTGCATTGGCAGGTGGGTTCTTTACCACTAGCACCACCATTTATTGGGCCATCAACATGAATGTGGGGTTCCCAAATAGCACTAGTGGTAAAGAAACCACCTGCAGCTTCAATCCCTGGGTTGGGAAGATACCCTATAGAAGGAAATGGCAATCAACTCCATTATTCTTGCCTGGAAAATTCCATGAACAGAGGAGTCAGGCGGGCTACATTTCGTGGGGTCACAAAGAGTTGAATGCAACTAAATGACTAAGCACATAAAGATGAATGTATGATAGGAAGATACAATGGTAATTTTTGTTTCAGCCTTAAAGTATATTTATTATTTATATTTCAAATTGAAATTTAAAAAACCTCATAGTAAAACAGGCTAACAAGGAAAAAAATGGCAAAATAGCATATAATGGAAAATAAAAGTATAATACTTCTGATTTTACCTTACAAAGAAAAATATTCATTAGCATTTATGTATTCTAGCATTTTTAGTCTTCTATAGCTACTGATGTGCTGTGCTCAGTCATTTCAGTTGTGTCTGACTCTGTGCAGCCCCATGGACTGTAGACTGCCAGATTCCTCTCTCCATGGAATTCTCCAAGCAAGAATACTGGAGTGGGTTGCCATATCCTTCTCCAGGGGATCTTTCAGACCCAGGGACCAAACCTGTGTCTCTTACATCTCCTGCATTGGCAGACGGGTTCTTTACCACTAGCACCACCTAGGAAGTCCTCTATAGCTACAGATACCTTTATATTGTAAAATCATAAGCATGCCATTTTAAAAACTAGCATTATAATACAACAATATTCCAGATATATTAAACTCTTAGCATTACTGGTGGTTCAGTTCAGTTCAGTCGCTCAGTCATGTCCGACTCTTTGTGATCCCATGAACTACAGTACGCGAGGCCTCCCTGTCCATCACCAACTCCCGGAGTTCACCCAAACCCATGACCACTGAGTTAGTGATGACATCCAACAATCTCATCCTCTATCATCCCCTTCTCCTCCTGCTCTCAATCTTTCCCAGCATCAGGGTCTTTTCCAATGAGTCAGTTCTTCGCATCAAGTGGCCAAACTATTGGGATTTCAGCTTCAACATCAATCCTACCAATGAACACCCAGGGCTGATTTCCTTCTGATGGACTGGTTGGATCTTCTTGCAGTCCAAGGGATTCTCAAGAGTCTTCTCCACAGTTCAAAAGCATCAATTCTTCAGTGCTCAGTTTTCTTCACAGTCCAACTCTCACATCCATACATGACCACTGGAAAAACCATAGCCTTGACTAGATGGACCTTTGTTGACAAAGGAATGTCTCTGCTTTTCAATATGCTATCTAGGTTGGTCATAACTTTCCTTCCAAGGAGTGAGCGTCTTTTAATGTCATGGCTGCAATCACCATCTGTAGTGATTTTGAAGCCCAGAAAAACAAAGTCTGACACTGTTTCCACTGTTTCCCCATCTATTTGCCATGAAGTGATGGTACCATATTCCATGATCTTAGTTTTCTGAATGTTGAGCTTTAAGCCAACTTTGTCAGTCTTCTCTTTCACTTTCATCAAGAGGTTCTTTAGTAGATGCATGGTATTTCCTCATGAAATTGAACCATAATTCTAAATATACTTTTGGCTACTGAAGTTGTTTGTGTATTTTTTAAAATAAAAGTGTCAATATTTCTTAGACTCAAGTTTCCATTGCTTTGTCTGTATACCAAAGATCTTATTGAGATTTTTGCTAACAAATTTTCAAAGCCTCCTATTGTATGAGAAGTTAATCACTGCAATCCTGTGCCAATTCAATTTGACAAGCATTCATGAGTACTTACAATGTGCAAGGCGCTTCTGCTCCAGCACTTAAGAAAATGAACTGAATGGTTGGAAAAATCAGTTTTAGACATAACACATACAGATTGCAAAGAGTTTTATATTAGAAATAGAATGAGTTTTTGTCCATAAAGAGAAACTTCAGTTAATGGAATCCAAAGAATGAGAGGCCTTGGGGAAAGATATTGTTCCGATCTGATATGCCATTAAGAGATTAGATGCCTCTAAAGCTGCCAAGAGAAAAGTCCAAAAGATATGTATTCATGATAGTAATGGGAAAAGAAATTTTAAAAAGAAGCTTCCACAGGTTCACTCAGCTTAAAACCATTGATTAGATAATGACTAGAAGGAAATTACACATTGAAGTGTGATACCATTCACTTGAATATCCTAACCTCCCTGAAGAAATATATTTGCTAACATTCTAATAGAATCCAGTGCATGGAGTCTTCCAAGAGAGATAAATTGATTAAGGAAATAGAGATGGTGATTGAGTTGTAATTCTTTGAAGGTATTACTCTGTATAAGATAGAAAGCATACTTAGATTTTTCAAAAACCATTAAAAATAGTTCGTTATAGAAACAACTCTCAGGAATTTAAAGGAAATCTTAAGCCTGTGGAAACAGTAATACTGGGCAATATATTGACTTACTAAGGTACATGAAAATAGGAACAGAAGTATTGAACCAGTTTAAAGGAGTAATGCATTTACTTGTAGTGGAGAAAACACAACAAAGTAATTATTATTATTGTTCTAAATACACATTTTATTTGGTAAAAACTAAGTCCATCTTAAAAGATGACATTGAAAACATCAATCTTGAAATGTAAAAACTAGAATGAACTTTAGATATCATCAGCAACTTTATCTGAGGGAACAAATTTCTAAGAATATGAAAGTAATTATCCAGTCATACATCTAGTAAGTCAATATATAAAGCTAAGATTTCATTCAGCTGCAAATAAAAGTAAAATCAGGTAAAGTTGGATTTTATTTTTTTTGCAAGCTACATAGGTAATCCATCCTAGTATAATACATAATTCAATGATGCTTTTAGGGGAGGGGGAATCTTTTTTATTTTTTGCTTTGCTAGCTTCAGAATCTAGGCCTTCTCTGTCAAGCTGACAGATTTGCAGCTGAAAAGATCGTTGTTTCTCATCTAAGACTCACAACTGCACATGGGTGGGAAGTGAAAAACATAGTTAAAAAAACATATATATATATTTTAATGAGACTTGTTTTTTTAGGTACATGCTCCTCAGAGGCATCTGCTTACAATTCTATTAGTGAGGTTTGTGTCACATACCCACACATTTCAAGGAGGTTGAATTTTTTATTATTTTAATTGAATATCCTTCTGTCCCTCCCCCCAAATTGGAATTCTATTAATGAATTAGAAGGATGTAGGGTATAATGTGAAGGCAATTTGCATTGTTCGCCACAAATATCATATCTAGATACCCACATTTTGGTGAAAACCTGTATTAATGAGGGTTTGCCAGAGAAACAGAGCTAATCTCTCTCTCTTTAGTCACTAAGTCGAGTCTGACTCTTGTGACCCCATGGACTGTAGCCTGCCAGGCTCCTTTGTCCATGGGATTCTCCAGGCAAGAATACTGGAGTGAGTTGCCATTTCCTTCTCCAGGGAATCTTCCTGACCCAGGAATCGAACCGGGGTCTCCTGCATTGCAGGCAGATTCTTTACCACTTGAGCTATGAGGGAAGCCAATAGAGCTAATAGAATATCTATCTATCAGTCTCTCTCGGTCTGTTCACTTCTTTTGAAGAATTGGCTCACACATTGTGGGAGCTGACAAGTCCAAAATGTGCCAGATTGGAAACCTAAGAAACAGCTAATGTTGTAGTCTAAAGTCTAAAGGCTGTCTGCAACAGGCTGAATGAAGCCCACCCACATTATGGAGAGTAATCTGCTTTACTAGGATTTAAGGAATAAATCTTATTACTTATCTGATTTAAAGTTTATCTCATGTAAAAATGATCTTAGATGAGATTTATATCTAAAATATACTGATTTAAATGTTAATCTCATCTAAAAAATTTCTTCACAGTGGTATCTGACATCTAGTCTGGTATTTGACCAAATATCTGGGTTCTATGGCCTAGCCAGATTGACAAGCACAGTTAACTATCTTAAGTCTTTCCCTCATCAATTTGGCAGATATCTCCTTTAGTTCAGTTCACTCGCTCTGTCATATCCAACTTTGCTACCCCATGGACTGCAGCAGTCCAGGCTTCCCGATCCATGACCAACTCCTGGAGCTTGCTCAAACTCATGATATCCCCTTGAAAGTGAAAGTGAAAGTGACTTCGCTTAGTTGTGTCGGACTCTTTGCGACCCCATGGACTGTAGCCTACCATGCTTCTCCACCCATGGGATTTTCCAGGCAAGAGTACTGGAGTGGGTTGCCATTTCCTTCTCCCCTTAAATTATACTTAATGTCTAAACAAAGACAAAAATAGGTACTTTGCTTCCTAAAATAAACGCATCCTGTATACAACTGAAAATGCACTAATTTGCTCCCTAGAAGAGGATTAAAATTCTTTGGTAGTGTTAGCTCTTCTTGCAATCCTGTTAGTTATATACTATGATATAAATTCAATATATCTTATATGGTAACAGAATAAATGAAGAAAGAAAATGTATATGTATTTCATAACTAAATGAGGAAGAAATACCCATGACAATTATATTAATTAATATAGCTAGTCATGTGATCATAGTTGATATTTATAACTGCTTTATTCCACTACTCATTCCCTTTGCTCTCAACAAGCATCTTAGCTGATCATGGTATTTTGCATGATGGAATGACTCAAACCTTCATTCCCGAGGGGACTGGACCATTACTAGTACTGTCTGAATTGAGTTGTTGTAGTTTTCCATTGACCTTCTTTAATCACAGGGCATGATAACTCTGGGACACCAAAAGGGAGCTCCTGTATTCCAGACAACTTTCCTCACCACTACTGTGGCTAGTAGTTCATTGTCTCCTTGGTGATCAGGATCAGTCATCTCACCCAGCACAGTGCCACCCTTCTTTGCAGGTTGATTCAGTATAAAAAGCCCAAAGCAGCAAAGTAAAAAATTTAATTCCCAGTTCAGTGGAATAATCGATGTATCTCCTGGGTGGAATTATCCTCCGATTTGGAACTAAGACTTCTAGGACAGAAAAGCGTAAGTTTGTGGGGACAGAAATCAAAGATTTTGCTAGTGGACCATTAGGGATAGTAGTGAGTGATGCCACCTCAGTTTCTACCCCTTGCTTTTGAATCCTTCAGTCCTGGTTATGAGAAAAATAACACTATATATTGGACACTAATTCAGAGGACATACAGCCTCTTGGACAACATTGCTCCAGCCCTGCTAGGTATCGACACCTAGCAATTTAACTCTAGATATAACTGAGCCTTCTAAAGGTCATTCCTCCCTTCTTTCAAACAAGCTACTTCAAAACAGTGGGGAACATGATAAGACCACTGAATTCCATGAGCATGGGCCCACTTCCACACTTGTTCTTTCTTTGCTGTGAAGAGAGTTTCTTAATCAGAGCAATGATCATAAACGTGGAGTACCATAATGATGGAAATGGCATTCTGTAGGCCCATAGTTTGCAGTTGCTGTTGTTTTTAATTTTATTTGTTTATTTGACTGCATTGGGTCCTAGTTGAGGCACACGGGATCTTCATTGCATCATGTGGCATCTTTTCCTTTCAGCTCACAGACTCTCTAGTTGTGATACACAGGCTTATTTGCTCTGCAGCATGTAGGATCTTAGTTCCCCAGCCAGGGATTAAACCTGCATCTCTGCATTATAAGGCAGATTCTTAACCACTGGACAACAAAAGAAGTCCACATAGACTGTAGCTTTGACAGAAGTGTTAACAGGGAAGGTAAGTTCATATCCAGAGTAAATGCCTATTGCAGGAAGAGCAAAACTACTTCCTCTTTTTTTTTTTTTGGAAGGTTGCTGCCCAGTGTAATTAACCTACCACCAGCTAATGGCTGATCACTCCAGGGAACAATGCCATCTTGGGGACTCAGTGTTGATTTCTGTTACCAGCAGAGTGGGCAGAGTGTTAACCAGAGTAGCCCTGGGTTATAGCCAGTATGAAGCTGGGGTTCTCAGTCCCACAAACACAAGGAAATTAACTCTACCAACAACCTTAGGGAGGTTGTGAGATGATTTTTTTCCAACACAAGTCTCCAAATGAGAAAAAATCTTGATCAACAACTTCACTGAGCACAGAAGAGGCATATTCATCTACAGAAATATGGAGATAATAATGCATGCTGTTTATAGCTGTTAAATTTGTGGTGATTTTAAAAACAGAAATAAAGAATAAGCCTAATAAAAAAAACCTTCCCTAATCACTCTATTTGAAATTGTGGCCCCATGGACTGTAGCCTGCCAAGCTCTTCTGTCCATGGGGATTCTCCAGGCAAGAATACTAGAGTGGGTTGCCATGCCCTCCTCTAGGGGATCTTCCCAACCCCGGGATCGAATGCAGGTCTCCCACATTGCAGGCTGATTTTTTACCATCTAAGCCACCTGGGAAGCCCTTACTTCCTACACCCTCAGCTTAAATTCATTTCATCCATAGCCCTTTTCATTATCCACCGTACTATACAACTGACTTAATTATAAGTTTTAATGTACATTTCTCTCAACTGTGACAAAAAATTCATGCAACGAACAGAGCTTTTATCCTCCTTTGTCACAGATATATCAACAGTGCTTAGAATAACAGCTGACAGGTAATGGGCATTCAAGAAGTATTTGCTGAAAGATAAATGAATATTTGCAATACATCCCAATGAACCTGACCTAAAGAGTTAGGCATCTTGAATAACATATTGCAGAGTAAACATAGGAGATAAATCACATGAAATGTTCCCGGAAATCCTGATTCCAGTCCGGTTCTACCACTCGCACACATCTGTGAACAAGTTTAAAATTTGCTCAACTTTCGTTTTGTCATCTCTAAATATGGATAATAAGGCTAGCTCTGTTTGCTTTCATGCTTATTTTCAAAGTAATGTATATAATACTGTGTAATAAATTTTAAGGAACAGTATTAATTTTAAATGAAGAGATACAGGTGGCTGTTATGTATGTAAAAATATTTCCACTTCCTAGTAAGTAAATGAATCATAGCAAAACATTAAATCATATATCACTTATTGACTGCCAATAAGTATATCATAATATATATAATATATCACTTTTTGTCTGTCATCTCTCTAAACTAAACAAATTTAGAGGGATGCTGCCCAGTATTGGATAAGGTATATATTCTCATATGCTGTTGGGAACAGTACAATGACAGTATAAGGCTGTGTACAGCAGTTTGGAAAATCTCAAAAAGTGCATTTTGATCTTTTATTTTAGTGTTTCTTGTAGAAACCTGTCCTTTGGGTGTAATTAGACAGGTGTACACAATATACATATAAGAATGTTCATGAAAGTTTGGTTTGCAATTGTAAAACAATGTAATTTATCTAAATGTTTGCACAGAAACTGCTGAGTCTTTTAAGTGCTATTTTTCTCTCTCTTGCTTTTTCTCTATTTCTCACATTGATTAAGCCTTTGCCACTTTCTAAACACCATCACTAACTTGAGGCCAGTATTGTTATAACTTTACCAATCATCCAATTCCATGGGTTTTCCTGAGACCATATCTGAGGATTAATGACCTTGGGTTGCCCTTGTGACATTCTGTTTCTCTATAGACTAAGAGAAGTAAATCAGTGGGAAAGTAGAATAGACCCTCTGAGATGGTATCATAACCAAAGAATATTGATTTCTGTTTTTTCTTTCTTTAGTGCATATTTTCAAAGTATATGTTGAATTATATGTGAGCATATATTACAATTTGTTTTACAATGCAGTAGACAGACCACATCCACCCACAAGTTCCTTTTAACATACTTTTAATTTTCTAATTCTTGCTGACTGTCATACCTGTCTTGACATTTATCACCAAGAATTTTTTAAGAGTGATTCTCAATAAATTGTTGAGGAAGCTTTTGAAATAACATTGATATTTCCATAAGCCTCACTGGTATAATCTTGTATATTCCTTTGTGTGGAACTTAAGTTTTCTTTCCATTTGGCATTCTCAGAAGAATTCACTTGGTTTCTATTTTTTTACCTTTCAAAATTACTCTTATAGTTCTAAAATATTATTTAGGACTTTATTTTGCTGCAGAAAAATGCAAGAAAGGATATAAAGACTGATAAATTCTATCCTAAAACTGACCAAAGTATTTGGCCAGACCTATAACCTCTGCAGTTTCCCAGGTGGCTCAGTGGTGAAATAATCTGCCTGCCAATGCAGGAGATGAAAGAGACTCCAATTTCATCTCTGGTCATGAAGATCCCCTGCAGAAGGAAACGGCAACCCACTCCTAGTATCCTTTCCCAGAGAATTCTGTGGACAGAGGAACCTGGCAGGCTACAGTCCATAAGGTCAGAAAGAGTCGGACGTGACTGAGTGCACACAGCATATATAACCTCTACAACTAAGTAGTCCCTAAATATTAGTCAAGTTTATTTACCTTGATATTAGGAAGTCTATCACCGAGATAAGAAAAGTTTTATGTATATAGAGGGAGATTGAGATCAATAGATTCAGTACATTACTTGAATGTAATTTGGTGGACCCAACCAGTCCATCCTAAAGGAAATCAGTCCTGAGTATTCATTGGAAAGACTGATGCTGATGCTGAAACTCCAATATTTTGGCCGCCTGATGTGAAGAACTGACTCATTTGAAAAGAACCTGATGCTGGGAAAGATTGAAGGCAGGAGGAGAAGGGGACAACAGAGGATGAGATGGTTGGATGGCATCACTGACGCAGGTACATGAGTTTGAGTAGGTTCCAGGAGTTGGTGATGGACAGGGAGGCCTGGCATGCTGCAGTCCATGGGGTTGCAAAGATTCGAACATGACTGAGTGACTGAACTGAACTGAACTGAACTGACAACCTCTGCAAGACAAAAACAACATCTGCATTCTTCTCTAAATCATCATTTAGGAGTTGATTCTGCCATGTCAATCACTCAGTTATTTCACAGCTATACCACAACTGTTTTGGCATTTGAAAATTGACAGACTCCTTGATATTTGACTATTATATCAGTAGAAATGGATTAAGTAAAATCATAATGGTTAATTTGAAGCTGTAAACAGTGGATTCCTAGCAATTTCATATACTTGCTTTAGAAAAGCTTTGCTTTTTGTTAGAAGCATTGTACATTTAACTTGCATATATATATATATACACACACACAACATATATATCAGAAATTAACATTTATTCTAAAAATCTTATTTAAAATAGTCATCTATTTTTTTTATTGTATCAGCTTCCTGAAGGATCTAGTAGGAAAAATTATGTCTGATTGTTAAAATATTGCTATATATAAATAGAACTTCTTAAAAACTTTGAATGTTAGTTGTTAGTTCTTTCATTGATATTGCAGCATTCTTGCTTTATTTCACTTGGCACTTTGATTTTAAAATGTTTATTTTAGAGAATTTATCTTCAAATTCTCTCTTAGCATCCACCTCTTAACCCAAACCCTCTCTTGATTGACTGTCTGTTTGTTAAAATGGCAGGTGTTATTTCTCAGTAAAGGTAATGCATATTCTTTAGGTCATTCAATTATGCACACCTAATAAATCACTAATTCTACTTTTTCTCTCCACTGCGATTCCTTTAGAAAAGGTTTTTAATGTTTTTAACTGGTTCATTGTAAAATTCTATTTATTGGTCACTTTGTCTTTAATTTTACTACATGGCAAAATTTCATGCATACCGATGCCAAAAGAATCTTAATAAAATGAAAATTGTATCATGGAAAAACAAAATAAAAAGAAAATGGTATTGTGACATTGAATTGTTTAAACTCCCTTTAATGTTTTCTACAGTTACATTAAGTCATATGTTAGACAGGGTCCCCCAGGAAATGGTTGGACCTTATAATTCATTAAGTCTTGCTACTTCCACACATACACTCTGCTGTAGCCATGCTTCATTAAATCATGCATTTTTTCAGAATCTGCATGCTCTTATTTCTATGTTTTACAAAACTTTTATTTCTCCTGAAATATCCTCCCACTTCCAACATTCAACCCTTCTTCTTCATGTTTTTACATCCATTAAAACCTAGATCAGATGTGGCTTTTCTCAGGAGCCTACCTAGGGAATTTGGGTGCACCCCTGTACTGTCCTCATAGGTCACAAAAAGATTTCCTCAACCACTGATTGCCATTATCTTTTACTGTGTGCCTTTTCTACCTATTTTTGTGAAATGTATATAAATATACACTCACTTGTCCACACATACAGTCACAGAAACACACACACACACTAACACACTAGATAAAGGTAAAAACACATCTTTTACCTTTTTAAAAATATCCTAGACATTTAACAGAGTAACCATGCTGGTGATCAATAAGTTGTTGAATGAATTTTGATATGACCTCAAGATTTTAGGAGACAGAGATAACCAAAACTTTCTTGCCCTATTATACTCTAATTCTACATATTTTCAAAAACAATAAATGGTTGAATATGTGTTATACAATTGAAGCCACTTTTGTTATATCAATGCGATAATATATCAAAATTTTACTTTTATGAATGGCAACCCACTCCAGTACTCTTGCCTGGAAAATCCCATGGACGGAGGAGCCTGGTAGGCTGCAATCCATGGGGTCGCTAGGAGTCGGACACGACTAAGCAACTTCACTTTCACTTTTCACACATTGGAGAAAGAAATGGCAACCCACTCCAGTGTTTTTGGCTGGAGAACCCCAGGGACGGTGGAGCCTGGTGGGCTGCAGTCTATGGGGTCGCACAGAGTCAGTCATGACTGAAGAGACTTAGCAGCAGCAGCAACACAAGTTAGACATTTATGACATGGTCTTTATTTTATTTAAATTCAGCTCTAAATAATCCCCTTCACAAATATGTCAATGCAAATTATCTCAAAAGTTTTTGTTCAATCACTTCATGGAAATGTGATTAGTATATGCTTTATTCTCTTAAATTCCTATTTTAAGACTCTGATATGTCATGATGGCATGACATGAATTCCACAGGAAAATATAGTACTTTAAAATCTTTTTTTAAAGTTTTTAATGGCTGTATACTGTTTCTGTGAAAGACTATAGTGAAAATATCTGGGGCATGGGACCGCTTTGGTATCTCTTAAATCATGCCACATACATGGCTATTTATCAGTTCTATTCAACTTGACATGTTATTTTTCTGTCCTTCAATCTCAAACCTCAGCTCCTTTAATTAGGATGAAACATATGCTCAATGTAACAAGAATTTTCACAATAATACTGCTAATTTTCTTCCTAGATCTTGAATTATTTGAGAAATATGCCTGATATTTGAGGGATGGGATTATTTTAAATCACATTTTTAGTGGGAATTTGCCTCGTAGATTCATGTAAGACATTTACTCTTCTTAGAAAATATGAAAAAGATCAGATACCTTTCTAATGTAGAGCATATCAGCAGAAATAGAGATACAGACATAGAGAACAAATGTAAGACGCCAAGAAAGGAAGGAGGGGTGGGATGAATTGGGAGATTGGAATTGACATATATACATTGCTATGTATAAAATGATTACTAAAGAGAACATTTCGTATAGCACAAAAAACTACTTACTGCTCTTTGGTGACCTAAATAGGAAGGAAATCCAAAAAAAGAAGGGATATATGTATACAAATGGCTGATTAATTTTCCTGTACAGTAGAAAGTGACACGCTATTGTAAAGCAACTGTACTCTAATACAAATTTTAAAATGATGGAATTTATTACACACAACTAAAATACACAAGCTAATTGGATTTGTTTTAAAAATTAGTTTGTTTTTTTAAGACTCCAACAGTTTCCCAGATGATGCTAGTGGTAAAGAACTTGCCTGCCAAAGCAGGAGTCGTAAGAGATACAGGTTCAGTCCCTGAGTTGAGAAGATCCCCTGAAGGAAGGCATGGCAACCCACTCCAGTATTCTTGCTTGGAGAAGACCATGAAAAGAGGAACCTGGGGGACTACAATCCATAGGGTGGCACAGAGTTGGACACGACTGAAGCGACTTAGCACACATACACGCACAAGACATGTATGAATTAGGCAGAGAACCTTGGCAGGCAACAATCAGTAGGCAAAGATCAAATTTCCAGTTTATTAAGGCATAGGTATACCTTTTAATACCATGTAATGATGTGTTTTGGCACTCTTTTTACAAGCCAAAAGTGCAAGAACATATTTTGTTAGAAGTAGATTGTCACAAATGCTGTACTTTCCTTAGATGAGATCAAAGATGATGCATTAGAAAATTTCAATAACAATAATAATGGCTTTGACATTACTATAGACTCAAATGCTATTAATCATTTTCATATTTTTTAATAGAGGCTCAAAGAACTGAAACAAAGGGAATTTGCTCGAAATGTAGCATCTAAATCCAGGAAAGATGAAAGAAAACAGGAAAAGGCACTCCAACGCCTGCACAAGCTGGCCGAGCTAAGAAAGGAAACCGTATGGTGAGTGTGCAGTGAATGTTTTCTTAAAACATGATGACAAATAAAGGAAATGAATAAAGGGCACAAATCTATTTATTTCTGTACCCAGAATAAGACAATCACATTTTCATAACTTTCTGTGGCCTGTGAACAGTAAATTGAATTTGAGATTTAGGCAAACACCTTTTTAATGCACATTTCAATAAAAAACCAAATTGCTGCAATTTTCCTTTCTAAAAATTAATTTTACATTATTAATCAAGTTGTGTTAATAGAAAGCCATTCTATTTCTTATTGAAATTCAAAACATTTGATTGAAGAAGCGATGTAAACACCATCTCATAGCCCTTGTTATAAGTAGAAGTTATTTTTTAATTGAAAATTTGGAGAACTTTTATTTGAAATGATCTTTAAGAATATATATGGAAGGAGAAAAAGAAATAGTGTTAGGGAATACTGACATATCAAAACATTGTTTGAGATGTCAGATTTTAAAAGTCAAAATAAAGTGTAAATATATCTGGAATCCTATAGTGAACTGTTAAAACCAAACGAAACTGCTATTCAATTATACCAACCAGGTATTTTTATTCTGTGCAGTAAAAAATGAAAAATTATACAAGTGCAAGTTTACATTTCAGACTATTATAGTACCTATGTAATTTAATGCCCTATAAGTAGCCTTTGCAAATGTAAAGTATAATATTTTAAGGGAAATAGACTTGATAATAAGACATGTACAGAAGAAGCAAAACTTCTTATCTAAGTTACTTTTCTTAGCATATAGTACATATTTCACCTTACATACACACACAGTTTTTCCCAATAATTTGGTGACTCTAATGAGATGCAAATTAAGAATTAGTAGTGTTTCTTACTGTCATACAAGACAGTGAACCAGTACATTGTATTATAGTTTAAAGAAATAATTTGATTAAAACATTTGAGACCATTTATTACCTCTCAGAAACTAACATCTTAGAAAAGCAGGGGAAACTCTGCACAGCGTGATTCTTTTGGGGCAAAGATGATATTTAGTTAGTTCTTTGTTTATGTGCTGGACAGTATAGTTCTTTTTTATAAAAACTCACTATTTATGGTATCCTGTGATGCCAAATAAATGGAAACCACAACCTATATTTATTGTATATAATGGTATAATGGATAACTTCAGGATAATTTTTAAATATTAAGAATGGCAATTCCAAAAGACTTAAAGCTCTCATTGAGCATATCACAGAGTCTTGATAGACAATCAATGAGCATTGATTGAATTGTTGGACTGAATTCCCAGTCCTGTTTACATCATGACTGAGAGTTTTTCTTTTAACTTCCTTCATATTCTCCATATAGAGAATATGTGGAGTTAAGTATTTGTGAATTAAAAGTATTTTTTAAGAGAATTCTGTATCCCAAAGTGTCACTGATGGAGGTAAAGAAACATTTTTATTTTGGAAACACTGGCTGAAAATCTTTGACCATTGCTGTTAATAGCTGTAAAAGTAACTTCAAGAGGTCATCTCCAAGTGATCCCAAATGATATCCAATAACTAAATTAAATTGCGATACTATGGAAGTCAATTGCACTACATGAATGTAATTATCTTACAAAGATTTACGAACTTGAAAGAAATCTTATGATGACATTTCTAAGATGTAAATGCTTGTTTTTCCTCAAAAGTGTCTTATCTGAAAACATACTTTTGTTTCTTTCTGTAGCGCTCCTGGAAGCGGTCCTATGTTCAAGTCAACAACTGTTACTGTGAGAGAAAATTGTAACGAAATTTCCCAAAGAGCTGTTGTGGATTCAGTTAATAACCAGGAAGATTTTAAATGCACTTTGATTCATAGTCAAGAGAAGGCTAAAGATGTTACCACTCTTGCTGCAGATCCAGAAAGTACAAAGAGTTATATGGCCAAAAATAACCAACTTGAAGATCAAGCCCAGGGGATTCACAGACACAAAATTGGCTTTTCTTTTGCATTTCCAAAGAAAGCATCCGTGAAACTGGAGTCCTCAGCTGCAGCCTTCTCTGAATACAATGATGATGCCTCTGCGGAAAAAGGATTTAGCAGAAAAAGTAGATTTGTCCCGGGTGCTTGTCATCTTCAACTATCTTCACCAACAGATGTGCTTTTGAATTCCGTGGAGAAAGCAAACTCTTTTCATCCACCAGAGGGAATGTGCACTGACAAAGAAACTACTCAAACTCAAGAGATGAAAAAAGTTTCTAGTGAAAAAGATCCATTATTATTACCTCCATTTTGTCAGTTTCAGCTCCCTTCATCATCTGATGCAGATAATTGTCAAATTTCAGTCCCTTCAGCAGATCAGATTTCACCAGAAGATATTCTTATTAATGAAGACACACCTATAAACGGTAACACTTCTGAATTGCTAGGAAATAAATCCATAGTTCTTGATATGGCTGATGACAACATGTCTTTGCAGACTACCACCAAGGAAACTGTTAAGGGCAATGTGACATCCATGATTGAAGTTGAAAATAAAAATCATGGTCTGGACGTGTTGACCCCTGTAAATTCTGAAGAGGATAATATAACCTTACACACAAAAAAAGATTTATATAAAAGACCATGTGAGCCATTTATACCCGTACTTAACAAAGATGGATCCACAGTTCTTCAGTGGCCATCAGAAATGCTGACATACACCACCACTCAACCATCAATTTCCTATAGCTGTAATCCTCTCTGTTTTGACTTCAAGTCCACTAAATTAAACAACAAGCTAGATAAAAATAAGCTGCCTTTAAGTGATCTTTCTTCTCAGCAGAAGGGAGAAGAAATTTACAAGAACCCAGTTTTGGATTGCAAGGATACGTCTATGGCAGGACTCACTGATTATGAAGTTGGAGGTAGCAGAAATGGACATACCCAAGTCACTTCTCATTTGACTGATGATACTGTCTCTAATAGCTGTGATTCTGGAAAAAATGAGACTATGGGTCAGAGGTATAAAAATATTTCCTGTAGGATCAGAAAAACAAAAAAATATACTTTTACTAAAAATCAGATAAAGCCAGATGCTATAGATGGGAAATACAACAAAATAAGATTGAAAAATACTCATGAACGTTGGTTCCATAAAAGTAGACGAAAGAAAAAAAGAAAGTTATGTCACCATAATTATGGAGAGAAAACCAAAGAATCAGAAACACGCTTCAAAATGGAAACAGAAAATAGTTACACTGATACAACTAGGAAAAATCTACTGGAAATAATTTCAGAAAAACAGTATTTAGCTGCAGAGCAACTATTGGACTCACAGCAATTACCTGATAAAAGGCCCAAATCTACATCCATATACTTAAGTGAAAATGAAGAAACGTGTAAAACCTGGAACACTGAATACAATAATAATACTTTTATCAGTTCTAAAAACTACTGTAAAAACAGCTCAGTTGTCTTAAATGGACAATCCAATTCAACAATGATACATTCTGCAAAACATAATTTAACATACTCCAGAACATACTGTAGTTGGAAAGCTAAAATGTCCAGCTGTGGTCATGATCACAGATGCCTAGTTCTTCAGAATGAAATGAAATGCATGAGTCAGAGCCAGGCTGTTAAAAGAGGTTATAATTCTCTCATTAATGAATCAGAAAGATGCCATCGAAAGCGTAGACAACATTCATATTCTTATTCTTCAGACGAAAGTTTAAATCGACAGAATTATCTACCAGAAGAATTCTTGACATCACATCATGCTTCTGCTCCTTGCAAACCTAAGAGGAAACAGAGGAGAAAAAGAAATAGATTCCACATGCGTTTTGAAGCTTTGGAACTCAAAGAGAAAACAGATTATCCCAAGAAAGGCAATTCTTCCTTACATCACCAGGATAAAATTGTAAGTGAAGAGGGAAAAGACGAAGTAAAACCACAGGAAACTGCAGATGTCAAAAGGAACTCAGAACAACTAGACCAAGTAGAAAATAAACTGGCTGTGCCCACCAGCAGCCCTCTTCCTTCTGAAGCCAATGATGAAACTCAGCAGGTTGTAATGGAGACCACTGCTGGTGAACCGTCAGAGATTTCCAGTGAACCCACCACATCAGCCTATACAGTTAGTGCCCCAGCAAAAGGAGAAATAGACAGTACCTCGCTTGAACACAAAGAAAGAAGTGAGGATACAAATGTCAATGAAAAGCAAATTCCTTTCAAGGTGCCTAATAGTGAAAGGAACTTTAGACAGTCACAACCTAAATCGTTCCTTTGTCATTATGAACTGGCTGAAGCCCTTCCACAAGGCAAGATGAATGAGGCATCAACGGAGTGGCTGTGTTTTAATTCAGGAATCCTTAATGCACAACCACCATTGCCATTCAAAGAAGCACATGTCAGTGGCCATACCTTTGTAACAACAGAGCAGATCCTGGCTCCATTAGCTTTACCAGAACAGCCATTATTGATTCCGATAGAAAACCATGACAAGTTCAAAAACCTACCATGTGAAGTATACCAGCACATCCTACCGCCAAACATGCTGGCCAACAAGGTCAAGTTCACTTTTCCTCCAGCCGCCCTCGCACCCCCCAGCACACCTCTGCAGCCTTTGCCTTTGCAGCAGCCCCTGCGTTCTACCTCTGTCACCACTATCCACCACACTGTTTTACAACAGCATGCGGCAGCGGCAGCAGCTGCAGCGGCAGCGGCAGCGGCAGGAACCTTTAAAGTGCTTCAACCACACCAACAGTTTCTGTCCCACGTCCCAGCTCTCACCAGAACATCATTACCTCAGATCTCAGTAGGACCAGTAGGGCCGAGGCTTTGTCCTGGGAGTCAGCCAACTTTTGTTGCTCCTCCTCAGGTGCCAATCATCCCAGCTTCCGTCCTTCATCCTAGCCATCTGGCTTTCCCACCTTTGCCCCATGCCCTCTTCCCTTCGCTGCTCTCCCCGCACCCTACCGTCATCCCACTGCAGCCCCTGTTCTAGTCATCACCATGAGAGGGAAAGAAAATATCCGTGTGAAAACTACTGCCATATGTGTTAATGCTCATTAAGTGGATAATAGCCTATTTAAATGGTGGAAATAAACTAGCTAAAATATGGCTTCATTGATATGAAATCACTTACTATAAGTGTAATGATGCAAATAAATTCTTAAGCTTCTGATATATAATATTATTAAGGCACTGAATAGTTTGAAAATCAATATAATCTATGCTGTATATCAAAATGATGTCTTAAGAGTATGTATAATGTATATAAAATATATTTATAGTACTGTAATTTATGTTGTAAAGTATGCCCGTCACTTTTTTTAATCTTTGTGTATTTGCACCTATTTAATGTTTAGACAAAGCTGATGGCATTATGTTTTGTACCATGCTCCTTGAAACTGTAAATTCAGTGAAAAATATCTCTTGCAATAAATTTTTGTTAAATATTTAAGTAAATCAAACCCTTGTTTTTAGTTGGTTTTCACTGGGGATTGTATAGTAACAATAGGTTTTGAATTTATATTGTTTCCTCTGTTTATTGACATCTCTGAACCTTAGAGGCTCAGCAAATCATCTTTGCCACTCTATCGGTACTTATACTATAATACTGTCTTTCAGAAAAAGTATAACAAGTCTATTTACTTTTCTGTTTTTCATACTGTTGCATATCCTCAGAGTTTACTATATTTCATGAACACTTGATCTAAATAATGAGCCATGGAAATTCTTGTTAAAGTAATGTTAGTATTTGGTGGAGAGGAAGCAAATAACTACAATATGCAAAGTATTTAGTATTCTTCCCGGGACTATAAAACAGTACTAGTAGATAAGACATAGAAAGTAACCAATATAAGTTCTTATGACATTTTTGTATGTCAAAATTACCAAATGTATTGTGTTTATTTTTAATTATTGCAGGGAATATACATATATAAGAATGTTGGCATGGATTAAGGAATAAGTTTAATTAACCACTAACCATTATATAACACCTTGCGAAGAATGGTATAAACACAGCCTGGACATATTCTTAACTGAGAATCTTGAAGTGGGAAAAGAGTAAATAAATAGCTCTTCCTTCTGCAAATCTTTCTAGTATACATGTTTCTATCATATTTCCAAATCACCAAGAAACAGTTAGAAAGTCTTCACATTACCCTTCCAGATTCTGTTCTATTTTTAATGACCTCTGCATTTTCATTCACTCAAACGCTGCTTCTGTGTGTACTCAAGAATATAATTATTTAATAGAAAAATAGAGAATTTCACACTTCCCATGACAGTTTTCTAACATGTACCTGCCCCAGTGCATGCCACTTGTTAAGACAAAGTCTACATGCCTGATAGAGAAAATTCAACTCACTAAGTGCAAACAATGAAGGATTACGGTAGCCTAGCAATGAATCCAAGGAAAAGAGAGACCAAATGAGTCCATCTAAAGTGAGAGCAACTTTTAAGTGATCCTGCACTGAAGAAATGCTATTTCATAAGTTTGCTGTAACAAGTGGGTTACCCTAAAAATATTTAGTGCAAGCATATATTCCCAGAGCAGAATAATATATTGAATTCTACTTTAACAGGAGAAATAAGAGAGAAAAAATCTGTTGTCTACTTCCTTTATTATGTGCAATAATAATCATCATTTAAAGGTTTTGCTGCAAAATACTTGTGTAAGATTGTGTGATTGACAAATAAGAATGCAAAATAATGAGAAGAAATTTTATTTCAAACACTCTAGATAACATGTTCTAAAAATGATAATTAAAATTGGAACGGGTGTTTTTTCCCCAAGCAAAATATTTGAAACTATATTTGAAGATAATATATTAAGAGAGGGGAATATCTACTGAGGAATGCTGACCCAGTTTGTTTTTAATAACAGAGCAGAATTGTCGCTTCTGCTGTTTAAAATCAAACCAAGTGTTTCACTTCAAAATATGCAGATTTCCCCCTTCTTTCTGTCATCTTTTGACAACCATCCCACACATTCACCTCCTACCTTTTGTTCTCATTCTTTAGTTCTTTTTCCCCCTGATCTTTTCCTTCTTTATGCCACTATATAAATCATTTGTATTTATCATGTGTGGGTATCCTCTGCTTCTTTCTCCATTATCACCCTTTTAGTTTGTCTTCAATTCTGCTGCTCACTTACATTTATTTTTGTTAAATAACACATTTAGGTAGTCTAACTTTAGTTGTAGCAGAATATATCTGTTCAGTTACTATATAATAGATATTTCTAGAAAGTTTGAAGAGGAATGTTCTCACTTAAGACTAATTGAAACTCACCTTGGTAGACAAACTGATTTGTTTTCATGGATACCAGTGACTGAACAACAAAAGAATGTTAGTTGAGTATGTTAAAGCCATTCTTACTGCTAAGAATCCATTTAGATACTTGATATCTTTGATAAGATATTGCTTATATAGTCTGGGCATCTGTTATACTCTCAGGACTCAAAACGAACCTATGGTGACACACTTGTTCATCTGTTCTGATAACACCAACTCCAAAATAAAGGTAATTATAAGCCGACTGAAGATCAGCCATAAGCAGAGCAATTACACAGGTTTGTCAGAGTGGACTTGTCAAGCAATGAGGCTATGACAGGATTATCAGTCAAGCACATATTAGTGGTGGCAGGAGTCAGGCCAGTATAGCAGCATTATTCCGGGAGTAGCTTTGGGCACTGTCTGATGGCTTGTCCATAAATCCTGGAGCTAAAATCCCAGTCCCATCCAGGTATAAATTACTTTACATTCTATCTAATTGGGAAATTTTATTCTAACACCATCTCTTTTCATTTCATGCAAACATTTCATCCAAAGATGAAATGTTTTCATTTCATGCAAGGAACATTTCATGCAAAGATGGGCACAATTAAGGACAAAAATTGTATGGACCTAAAAGAAGCAGAAGATGTTAAGAAGAGGTGGCAAGAATACACAGAAGAACTATACAAAAAAAGATCTTCATGACCCAGATAACCATAATTGTGTGTTCACTCACCTAGAACAAGACATCCTGGAATGAGAAGGCAACTGGGCCTTAGGAAGCATCACTATGAACAAAGCTAGTGAAGGTAATGGAATTCCAGTTGAGGTATTTCAGATCCCAAAGGATGATGCTGTGAAAGTCCTGCACTCAATGTGCCAGCAAATTTGGAAAACTCAGCAGGGGCCAAAGACTGGAAAAGGTCAGTTTTCATTCCAATCACAAAGAAAGGCAATGCCAAAGAGTGTTCAAACTATCATAAAATTGCACTCATCTCACACGCTGGCAAAGTAATACTCAAAACTTTCCAAGCCAAGCTTCAATAGTATGTGAACCATGAACTTGCCAACATCCTTTGGATCATCGAAAAAACACAAGAGTTCCAGAAAACCATCTACTTCTCCTTTATTGACTACACCAAAGGCTTTGACTGTGTGGATCACAACAAACTGTAGAAAATTCTTAAAGTGATGGGAATACCAGACCACCTGACCTGTCTATTCAGAAATCTGTATGCAGGTCAAGAAGCAACAGTTAGAACTGGACATGGAACAACAGACCGGTTCCAAAATAGGGAAGGAGTTCATCAAGGCTGTATATTGTCACCCTGTTTATTTAGCTTATATGCAGAGTGCATCATGCAAATGGTAGGCTGGAAGAAACGCAAGATGGAATCAAGATTGCCGGGAGAAATATCAATAACCTCAGATATGCAGATGACACCACCCTTATAGCAGAAAGTGAAGAAGAGCTAGAGAGACTCTTGATGCAAGTGAAATAGGAGAATAAAAAAGTTGGATTAAAACTCAATAGTCAGAAAACTAAGATCATGGCATCTGGTCCCATCACTTCATGGCAAATAGATGGGGAAACAATGGAAACAGTGACAGACTTTATTTTGGGGGGCTCCAAATTCACTGCAGATGGTGACTGTAGCCATGAACTTAAAAGATGCTTTTTCCTTGGAAAAATGCTATGACCAACCCAGACAGCATATTAAAAAGTAGAGACATTACTTTGCCAACAAAAGTCCATCTAGTAAAAGCTATGGTTTTTCCAGTAGTCATGTATGGATGTGAGAGTTGAACTATAGAGAAAACTGAGCACCGAAGAATAGATGCTTTTGTACTGTGGTGTTGGAGAAGACTCTTGAAGTTCCCTTGGACTGAAAGGAGATCCAACCAGTCAATCTTAAAGGAAATCAGTCCTGAATATTCAATGGAAGGACTAATGCTAAAGCTGAAGCTCCAACTCTTTGGCCACCTAATGTGAAGAACTGACTCATCTGAAAAGACCCTGATGCTGGGAAAGATTGAAGGTGGGTAGAGAAGGGGACGACAGAGGATGAGATGGTTGGATGGGATCACTGACTCAATGGACATGAGTCTGAGTAAGCTCTGGGTGTTGGTGATGGAGAGGGAAGCCTGGCATGTTGCAAGTTCATGGGGTCACAAAGAGTTGGACATACCTGAGCGACTGAATTGAACTGAACTGAACCAATCTCTTACTCTCTTATATCTGGTCTGCTATTTATAGGAATTGCTAACAGCATTTGTTATCAAAAAGAAGAGTGATTTGGGGTATACTGAAGAGAATAAAACCTTAACATGGAAAGTAACAAGTAATTACTATAGCCAAATGACAAAGAACTCACACTGCATGACAGGAAGGAAATAAGGAAACTCATCCACAACTAGCACAAATTTTTTGCCTCCCTCCTCTCTCTCAGAGTTTTGCATATCAAGTGTTGAAGCCCTGTATAACATGTGCACAAGACATCTCAACCTATGTATCTGCTACGTATTTTGAACCCATAACTCAAATCCATGATCTTCCATTATAGGCACCACTGGAACCTATTATTTGTCCTGTGTTCCAAAGCTCCGTGAATGTTATTATAATAAATGAAAACTGTTCCAAGTCAGAAGCCAGGCTGTTAGTATGCCCATGTAGTCAATCAATGAAGACTTATGCTTTGTTTCCTTAGGTTTTTCTCAGATACTTCTCACTAGTATATTCTATATGGTTCTAGTCCTAGTAGTTCATAGCTGAATTGCTGAATTACTTTTATTAATTAATGTCTCTTCCCAATTTCCCATTTATACACTCTGTCCCCCATTGCTGCCAGGGCCCCATTTTTTGGGCTTCCTTGATGGCTCAGTGAGGAAAGACTTTGCCTGCAATGCAGGAGCCACAGGAGATATAGGTTCAATCCCTGGTTGGGAAGATCCCCTGGAGTAGGAAAGGGCAACCCACTCCAGTATTCTTGCCTGAGGAATCCCATGGACAGAAGAGCCTGATGAACTACAGTCCACGAGGTTACACAGAGTCGGACACAACTGAGCACATGAGCACAGCAAAATCGTATTATGACTCTCCTCTACTTTGATGGCTCTTCTAGCTTCTCAGTTATTCTCAAAATAAACATCAAAGTTCTTAGCATGTCACAGAAAATCTATGGGGAAGCAGGTGCCAGCTTTCCTACTTAGCATCATCCATTCCAGAATTCATCTTTCTATTTACAATCACCTTCAAGTTTGTGTGAGCATATTCTATGTCCTGCAATGCCTTCCTGCCTGTATTTCTTCACTTGGCTAGCTACTATTGAGCAACAATTTGTTTCAGTTTTTTTTAAGGGATTCTTACCCAGATTTTGGCTGTCTCCACGTGTTACCCTCCCATCCTCTATCTTCACCTAGAATTTTTGTGCTCAGATATTGTTATGATGGTGTGATCACTGACCTAGAGCCAGACATCCTGGAATGTGAAGTCAAGTGGGCCTTAGAAAGCATCACTACAAACAAAGCTAGTGGAGGTGATAGAATTCCAGTTGAGTTATTCCAAATCCTGAAAGATGATGCTGTGAAAGTGCTGCACTCAATACGCCAGCAAATTTGGAAAACTCAGCAGTGGCCACAGAACTGGAAAAGGTCAATTTTCATTCCAATCCCAAAGAAAGGCAATGCCAAAGAATGCTCAAACTACTGCACAATTGCACTCATCTCACACGCTAATAAAGTAATGCTCAAAATTCTCCAAGCCAGGCTTCAGCTGAACCGTGAACTTCCTGATGTTCAAGCTGGTTTTAGAAAAGGCAGAGGAACCAGAGATCAAATTGCCAACATCCGCTAGATCATGGAAAAGCAAGAGAGTGCCAGAAAAACATCTATTTCTGCTTTATTGACTATACCAAAGCCTTTGACTTTGTGGATCACAATAAACTGTGGAAAATTCTGAAAGAGATGGGAATACCAGACCACCTGATCTGCCTCTTGAGAAATCTGTATGCAGGTCAGGAAGCAACAGTTAGAACTGGACATGGAACAACAGACTGGTTTCAAAGAGGAAAAGGAGTACGTCAAGGCTGTATATTGTCACCCTGCTTATTTAACTTATATGCAGAGTACATCATGAGAAACGCTGGGCTGAAAGAAACACAAGATGGAATCAAGATTGCCGAGAGAAATATCAATCACCTCAGATATGCAGATAACACCACCCTTATGGCAGAAAGTGAAGAGGAACTCAAAAGCCTCTTGATGAAGGTGAAAGAGGAAAGTGAAAAAGTTGGCTTAAAGCCCAACATTCAGAAAACGAAGATCATGGCATCTGGTCCCATTACTTCATGGGAAATAGATGGGGAAATAGTGTCAGACTTTATTTTTGGGGGCTCCAAAATCACTGCAGATGGTGACTGCAGCCATGAAATTAAAAGACGCTTACTCCTTGGAAGGAAAGTTATGACCAACCTAGATAGCATATTCAAAAGCAGAGACATTACTTTGCCAACAAAGGTCTGTCTAGTCAAGGCTATGGTTTTTCCTGTGGTCATGTATGGATGTGAGAGTTGGTCTGTGAAGGCTGAGCGCTGAAGAATTGATGCCTTTGAACTGTGGTGTTGGAGAAGACTCTTGAGAGTCCCTTGGACTGCAAGGAGATCCAACCAGTCCGTTCTAAAGGAGATCAGCCCTGGGATTTCTTTGGAAGGAATGATGCTAAAGCTGAAACTCCAGTACTTTGGCCACCTCGTGAGAAGAGTTGACTCTTTGGAAAAGTCTGTGATGCTGGGAGGGATTGGGGGCAGGAGGAGAAGGGGACGACAGAGGATGAGATGGCTGGATGGCATCACTGACTCAGTGGACGTGAGTCTGAGTGAACTCCGGGAGTTGGTGATGGACAGGGAGGCCTGGCATGCTGTGATTCATGGGGTCGCAAAGAGCCGGACACAACTGAACTACTGATCTGATCTGATTGTTATGAAGTATTCTCAGTGCTGAATATATTGTCTTGTTATTGAAATCTACTGGATTAAGAGTTCCTAAAGTCCAAGTGCATTTGATGCATAGTAAACATTCAATAAATTTTTTTAATGAGTTGGAAGAATGTAATTAAAAGCTATGCAGATTGTATTGCAAAGTTCCAGAACCATTACCCATTTCTACTCCAAACTGGTCCTAAATCAGTCATAAGTCCAAATTAAAATATATTTTTCCAAAATAATTAGGGTTTCAAAACACGACTTAGCATGAAGAACTTATTTTTAATGGAATTTTGAATTATTTAAAATAGAAATAAGCAATCATGAAAGCATGATTTGAACACTTTTCCTACCCTTGGAAGAAAGCACAACCTTCTACCTATTTTTCATCTTTCTATTTGTACTTGTCACTAGACATTAACATATCTTGTCAGACACAGAACTAGATATAGGTATAAGTAAATGAGAACATAACTACTACTCAGACATTCAAATCCAGTAAAAGAGGCAGACATGCAAAATCTTATACTGAGCTACCCAAAGTGTGCTCTGTCAATACTGGTCTATCAAAATGTGTTGATTTATATTTACCAATGCCTTCCCCCACCCCACCCCACTGTACTGTGTTTTCCATTTCTATTCTTGCTTTTACTTTTCTTCCCCTCTGTTTATTTGCCTAGCTGAGCCACTGTCCTTGGGAGTGAAAGTTGTCACCAGGGATGCTTTCTAATAAGCTGTTTACTTTCTCTTACAAACAAAATGGTAAATGTTTAAGGCTTATTTAGGTTATTAGTTGAGGTCTAAGTCTTGATTTAGAGGCTTCAGTAAAAGGCCGTGCAATTTGTTCTGAGGTGTTGCGTATGACTGAAACCTAGCTCACCATCTGGCAGCCCTGTGGATTCTGTCCCCTTCCCCAGACCCAGCATGGGCTTCATTGCTACAGAGAAAGCAACTATTTTTCCTTCACTCAAAGGCACCATTGCTCACTAAGCCAAATGCCTAGGGCAATATCCTTTTATTTATTCATGTGTGCATGGCTTCTCAGTTGCTGAGTCATGTCCAGCTCTTTGAAACCCCATGGACTGTAGCCCACCAGGCTCCTCTGTCCATGGGATTTTCCAGGCAAGAACAATGGATTGGGTTGCCATTTCCTTCTCTAGGGGATCTTCCCAACCTAGGAATTGAACCTATGTCTCCTGCTTGGCAGGTGAATTCTTTACCACTGTACCACCTGGGATGCCTCTTTATTTATTCATAGAGCCATCTTTTAGATTAGCTCAGAGCTTTCAACACTTGGGAACATAGGCTATGGAACATACATGAGCCTGAAAGCTCCTGGTATAAAACTATAACAAGCTTTTCTTTTCTTTTATTCTCCTAAATCTTATTTTTAAGTAACCTATTTTCATTTTTTTACCCTTTTTGTGATAATATTTTGAATATATTACTTACATATTTCATAATATTTTCCTTTTTAGGATTCTGGTTTTAACTTATATGTTTAAACTTTTTATAAATTACTTTCTAACATTTTTATGGGATATATTTTCTATTTTTTTAGTATATTCATGTTATTTAGAATATTGTATATTTTAATTTTAAGAAATAAGTCTCATTACATTCAGTGGAATTAGTCATACTTTGTGGTTTAGTATTACTACCTTCTATATCTAGTTTGTATTGATTATCTCTAAGACTATCTTAATTCCCTCATGGAATATTAATTTCACTTCATTTCTCAGTATTTTTATTGATAAGGAGCTTTGATGACATGCCTTACATTAACCCTTCAAGCTCTTCCAAAAGTTCTCTTATTCTCTTCAGTACATAATTCCTATAACCAGGACCTATAGCCAGAACTGAATTTTCATTTTACCAACAAGAACTAGGATTAATGCTCTTGGAAACAGCTCATTTCATCTTGCTTTATGGGCTTACTTCAACAAATGGGCTTCTAACAGGAAAATCCCCTCAACATATAAACTTCTTGGTCTCCCTACTTAGTCCGTGATCTCCTTTAGAATAAAACTAGATTTTCTTTTAAAAGATCTTGGAGAGTACTTGCTTTACAATGGTGTGTTAGTTTCGCCTGTATAGCAAAATAAATCAGCTGTACGTATATCCAAGAAAAGAGGGATATATGCGCATGCAAAACTAGATCTTAAGCTTGTTCCTAACTCCTATCAGCACTACATCATGTTCCGGTGTTTATCTATTTCTGTTATCCCAATTAATTCAACATTTTGTTGTTCCCTAAACTTGCTACCTGGACACTGTACCTTGACCCTTCTAGTTGTATTTGTTGAAGCTAACCTCTGTACTTGAGTAAATTATAGGGAGTCCAAAATGCTTATTGACTTACATATCGTGTTCCTTTCTTTGTTGCAAATTCCAACATATTCTTGGTCTGAGCCTGCCCAAGTTGTAAATTCAAGGAGAGTGAATTTTTTTAAAATCCAGCATTTCAGTTGGGTTACTATTGTGGGTTATATTAAATTTGCCATATACTTTTGAAAACTAAGTTTCAAATTAATGCTTTGAATTTCAGCTAATCTTCTGATGTTTTTAACTTAGTTTTAATCTAAATGATTTTATAAGTGGATATCACTTTAACTTATATAAGTTTATAAGCCATTAATCTTCATATTAAAATGGTACACCCAAAACTGATTATAGATTTTATTAAATGGCTTCTATCTCTAGAACAATTGTACTGAAACAAAATTGATAGGAATATTAATATGTTCTACTGAGATGAGAAATCTATTTTTTACTCTGAAATGCAGTTCTCCTGACCATGATCTTTGAGAAGACATACCATTTGATAGATGGTGTGAAACATAATATTTTAAGTACATTTTAAACTTTAGCAATTTTAATTGCATTTTGCATTTCCAAAATTGCCAGTGAACTTGCTTATCTGTTCTTCTAATAGATAATAGTAGTTTGACGCTATCTTTTTCAAATGCTAAACAAAGATTTATTTGTAAAATTGAAATCAGATGGTTTCTCTAGTATTCAGATAATGTAACAGTGTTCTTTTATAAAGATAATCTTTGCCTAAATGTGCCAGCATAGAAAGGATTCTACAGAAATGTTTTTGTATACTGACAAGTGTAGCTACTATTCTAGGGTAGCCAGTAAAGCTCATTATAGTTATATTGTCAAGTTGTTAGAGTCACCATCTATATGAACAGCAATCATAGTTTACTGAGAGTAGAGATGCTTCTTAAGTGGCTTTGAACATAGCATTTTAGATGGAGTATAAATATAATACTCTCTCTACATGAAAGTAATACACTGCAATGTTTCTATACACAAATTTAAATTGAATCCACCTGTAAACTCTGCTTTCACTGCTTGGAGCTTCCCTGGTGGCTCAGATGGTAAAGAATCTGCCTGCAATGCAGGAGACCCAGGTTTAATTCCTGAGTTGGGAAGATTCCCTGAAGAAGGAAATGGCAACCCATTCCAGTATTCTTACATCAAGAATTTCAAAAACAGAGGAGCCCAATAGACCACAGTTCATGGGGTCGCAAAGAATCGGACATGACAGAGCGACTAACACTCACTCACACACTTTGAACTCAGAGTGAGGGAATGTATTTCTGGTTTTTAATCTCATGTTATTTTTTAATCGAGTTACTTGGAAACTTGGAAGCTCTGTATAGTACCGATTGTGTTTCTCTTCCCTCTGGTTCCAGGCGCACTGTCCAGCATTCTAGTCACTCCCTGAAAGTCTTAGACATTAACCCTTGGACACTGCCGCTCTCTCTTTTCAGTCAGTCAAGAGGGAAAGTGGAACAGGCCACACTGATTCTATGTCGTGCTCTCCTTTCAAGCCTTCCAAGAAGAACACATGGAACTTTCTGAATGGAAATATTGGGACATTTTAAAGGGGTGGAGGGGTTACAAAGTGAGAAGGTAAATGTTAAAATCAAGTGCTGAATAGACTTTCCTTAGAAATAAATTCAACCATTAACAAGAGGTTAGTGTTTTAGTACCTACTCAGGCTCTTTGCACTCAGATATGCTGCATTCCTCTCAAACTCCCTTCAAATCTTCATCCTGTTTTGAAAACCACTGTCATTCCTGCTTCAGCAAGGCCTACATTTTCTGAAGTTCAAATCATTCAGTTAGGATTAGCACTTAAGGGAGGGCACCCGGCAGAACGTTTCAGCTGGTCATGATGGTCATCACTCCTAATTCCATAAGAACACAGAGCTACAGACATTGGTATTCCAAACTCCAGGCCTGAGGATGATTATTATGTCTCCAGATATACATTGTGGAACACACACACATACACATGTGTGCACACGTGCACACACACACATACCACACACCTTTCAAGAACTGCCTAATGGCTTCTGCCTGGAATTCCTGGATGTTGGCTCCTAAGCAAGATGCTATCCTCTCATCTCTCCACAGTCACAATTAGGACGTGAGAAGGGACATAATCTGAGATACATAAGGTGAAGATGAGAAAAATTTTCCTAACTCCTTGGAGGACGGTAAGAGGCATTCCTTTCCACATTATCAATAAATCTCATGTTTCTTTAGGTCTTCTCTGGAAAATGCCATGGTAATTATTCTAGTAAATTATTGAATAAATAGATAGTAAAGTTGCTTGTCTTCAGTATTGATCAGCAATGAGAGGGCTGACTAATCGATTTTTGCCTAATATAATTCCAGGCTGTGACCTCAGTATTTTTACTTTGAGATACTCCTTCAATTTAACTTATTTAGGCTGATGTGTCTCTTATGATCATTTATGTCTGCTGTGTTCTAGGGCTCTACTAGGTGCTGGACAGGCAGAGACAGAAAAAAGAAAAAAAACTTTCAATAATGAGTTTAGAGTTGAAAGGAGGAAGTAGATAAGTAAATTGGCAATTTTAATATGATGGGCTGCATATATAATAAACATGATAAACAATATGTTATGAAAGAGACTATGCCACATTAAGGAAACAAATGAGCAAAAAGGGATCTTTTTGCTAGATGAGGCTTGAGAGATAAACAAAAGACAGATCATTAGGATTTTATAGTTGACGATGTCAGAAAGACAAAGAAAGTTTCAAGCAGCAGCAAGCAAATAATGTTGAATGGATATTCTAGCAGTTAGATAACCTAAGGCTATTTAAGAGTTGACTTTATAGGGGAAGTTTTCAAAGAGAGTAAGAGAGGATTTAAAAATAAAATTGGAATCTCAGGTCTGATCCATTTGGCCAATGTGATCATTTACCAATAATAAAAGGACAATACAAGAGTGGAAAAAAGTGTACAAAAGTCGGAGAGCTTAGCAGAAAGGAAAATAACATATTCAATTTTTTGATACATTAAATTTGAGACAGCTAGAATATATCCAAATGGAGCTGTCTTGCAAATACATAAATATGTAGTAAAAATTCTCATATCTGAAATAATCAGAGCTGGCTTATGGTCAGTTATTTGACTGAAGTGGAAAGCACACATTATGGAACGGATGCACACTGGGACAGTCCAAACATCATATATTAATCCATTATCTTATTGGGTAATAAATTCACCAATATTGTATTATAAGCCCAAGGCATTTTCTCTGAATATTTTTTTACCCATTGAAGTTATGAAGTCATCTTTTCTTGTATAAGTAAAGTGTTAGTCACTCGGTCATGTCCAGCTCTTTGTGATCCCATGAACTGTAACCTGCCAGGCTCCTCTGTCCATAGGATTCTCCAACAAGAACACTAGAGTGTGTAGCCATTCCCTTCTCCAGGGGATCTTCCCAACCCAGGGATTAAACTGGGTCTCCCGTGTTACAGGCGGATTCTTTACTGTCTGAGCCACCAGAGAAGCATCCATTGTAAACTATGGGCTTTAGTTAATAATAGTATATCAATATTGATTCAATTGTAACAAATATACCACACTAATTCATGCTGTTAATAATTGGGAATTGTGTGATAGTGAAGGGATCTGTATGAGAACTCTCTGTATCACCAGCTCAATTTTTCTGTAATTATTTAACTGTTTTATAAAAAGTCCATTAATTAAGTACAGACACACACAAGCACAGCACACACACCTTTACAACTAATTTAGCATGTGATCTTGGATAACTCTCTCATAACTGCAATTTACTTGTCAATAAACTTGGATTGTTAAACAGATTTCATATAAAGATTAATTTAAAATGTAAAAATGTTAAATATATCAATGTAATATAAAAGAAAATTACTGAACTTCACTTAATATTAATTCACTCCATACATGTCCATATACTTATTACACCCATTTATCTCTATCATGGAGAATTTATTGAACTGAAAGTTACCATGCCAAAAATTAAAAACTCAATTTCATAAGATACAAACAATAAGGAAGATTTATTATCTCATAAAGCAGAATTAACATGGATAAGAATTATTCACCATAAAAAAATGGCTATTGGATAGACATCTAGGAGGTATCCTATAATAATTTTCGTTTCATGCAACCTTTTGGCATTATGTGAAATATGGTTTTATCACTATAATTTGTTTTAAAATTGGCTCAAGAATGAATATATTTTGCCCCTTGCTTGATAACTTTGTAGGGTCACAACATCTATAATGTTCTTTACTTTAATTTCCCCATCTATTTTTGCCACCAGAGAGAGAACAGTGCTTTTGTTGACACACAGGTGTACCTGATTTTCAATCATATTATTTCTGCAGGATCTCAGTTGGGGGTACCAGGGATTTATGGCAAAGACAGAAATTATTATTAAATCCATTCCACTTTTCTAGGAGTATCATGAGACTACAGATAAAAAGAGTAAAAGCTACATTGTTTTTCTTATAAACAATAATTTTTCTAAGTGACTATGACCAATGCTATTATTGCGACTCATTCATAATCTATTTTATGCCCAGACTGTCAGGGTACAAAATTGCTTCAGGTCAAAGTTAGTAAGTTAGAATTGTGGAATACATATTTATATTTCAGATGAACTGAATCACTGTTAAATTCTATATTTATAAATTATAAATGGCAACAAAAAAAATCACTTAATATTTACTGTAGACAAGTAATCATTGTACAAAGCATCTAAGGTAGCCCATATCTTGAATCTGGAGGGTATCAGAATGTAATATGTATTATGTGCTAGCTGTTATTCCAGATGTATGTTCTGTTTAAAAAAAAAGAAACACTGCAGTCAGTTATTTTAAATTTAAAATTTCTTATTGAGTGTTCCAGAATTAGGATATACAATGATGGATGGAGATATAATTTAGAGCAAATAATGTAATTTCTTACAAAATATGGTCATTCATTTAAAGATCATTTAATTCAGCTGTCTGATTATAATAGGGAAAATCTCTAAATCACAGGAAGATTTCCTTGTTAAATATCATGTGACAAGTTACTGTAGTAGCTAGAAAATAAACATTATGTTCCTGACCCACTCCAAAGTTAGTTTTTTTGTTTGTTTCCCTACAAGAATATAGCCTACCATACCAAAAAATGAATGAAGAAAATACATTAATGTGTGGTCAGTGGTCTGTAAAGGAAGTTTCCAAACATCTCAACTATCTTTGCCTTTTCTTTCATTGTTTTTATGTGCTATTTCCTCTTTCTATCTCTGTTCTCATATATCTATTGGCATTTTTAAAAAGTGAGAGCTCTTCAATAGGCTTCAGAAGTGACCATTAAGGAAGAGAATCTGAACACAATCTGTTCTGACACGTCTGCCAGCCTCTACACAGCAGTGGATGACATGTGAGCTGTGTGTGCTCAGTCACTCAGTCGTGTCTGACTCTTTGTGACCCCAGGGACTATATCCAGCCAGGCGCCTCTGTCTATGGGATTGTCCAGGCAGGAATACTGGAGTGGATAGCCATTCCCTCCTCCAGGGCATCTTCCTGACACAGGGATCAAACCCACGTCTCCTGCGTTGTCAGGTGGATGCTTTACTACTGAGGCACCTGAGAAGCCCATAGTAATGGACAGCAGAGTCTTATTTATCTATAAATAAGATAAATATTTACCTTTAAATATTTTGCCTTGGCCTCAACATTACTTGACACCTTGGAATTATTCGGCCTGTTATTTATAAACATATAAATGTGATTAAAGAAAAAGTTACATTAAATAACGTTATTTTTTGTAAGTTTCTTCCTGTTGTGAATAAGCAATGTATTTATTCTAAGACAGAAATAATTTTTGCTCAAATATTTTAGGTTAATATTTTCTTTATTTTAATTATACTTTATTCATGGAAAGTGGAGCAAAGATGATTAGAGAAAGTGACTAAAATAAACAAGAATAATGTAAACCAAGAATAAAATAGTTTACACAAAATCTTTTCAGTCAAGGGCTGTGAAAGGTCTGAGATTTAACCTACTTAAAAGATAACAAGGTAGCCTGTAACAGGTTCATGGATTCTGGTGGAAGACAGGAGACTGTTAGGTTAGACATGAAGGGCAATGCTTCTCATTCAGGGCAACAGCATTAGCCTGAGTATCAGCATTTTGTTGCAGCCTTTCCCACTCCCCATTCTGGCAGATTCATGTGAAACATAGATGTATAGATTTATCTGCTCATAGTTGGTTGCACTGAAGAAGAGGAACACTGAGCTTAGAGAAACAGATTTTCTTTTAATGATCAACAGTAAGCGTGCTTACTCTCTTCTCCAGGGAGAGGAACTATAGTTCTTTTCCAAGTTTGTTTACTATTCAAAAATTATTAAAAAAAAAAAGAATTCAGAAACAAAAGCACTCTCTACCTTACTTACAAGGCATACAAAAATGTGAGCGATACCTGGAGAATTGTTTTTCAACACCTTCTACCTTATAAAAATGTTTTCTTAAGATCTCCTTCTAAGATAGAGCAATTCTTTGAAACTTTTGGATGCGGAGAGTGGGAAAGTCAAAGAAATCCCACTTGAAGAATAACTAGTGCTATACGATTCTAATGAGGTAAGCTACAAAAGAAAAAATAATCAGTGTTCCAGACACTGGGATTTCTTCTTTTCCTCTTTATATGTCCCACTCCCCTGGCTTCTCTGTAATTTTATTTCTAAAGGTCTGCACTGGCAATGCTTTTCAGAAAACTTCCTTTAGGGTACTGATGCCGCTTTGCCTCCACTTGCAGAGAGTTGAAAGAGGCTGAGAGTTTGCGTTTCCTGATGGCTGCTCTTAGCCAGTGACTGACTGGTGCTTGAATTGAAAGCTCCCTATGCTGCTAATCAAGAAAAACACTGAAGTGAAGCCTATACTTCCAAGTTTGCCTGAGGGATCAGCTATATTTGCCCTCCATAAGATTTTCTGGAAATAATATTCTTTCTAACTTCTACTTCCCTTTATGTTTTCCCCATTACCTGCCTAGGTTCTCCTGAGAGCCCTTTTTTAGTAAATCATCTTCACAAAAATTTTTGTTTTAGATTTTACTTCTTATTAACTATGCAATAGCAGGGAGGAAAGATTAAAGAGAATGATAGCTTGTTGTTTAGTCACCAAGTCTTTCGACTCTTTGCGACCCATGGACTGCAGCATGCCAGGCTTCCCTGTCCCTCACCATGTCCCGGAATTTGCCCAAGTCCATGTCCATTATTAGCTACCACTGCTGCTGCTACTGCTGCTACTAAGTCGCTTCAGTCGTGTCCGACTCTGTGTGACCCCATAAACGGCAGCCCACCAGGCTCTGCCATCCCTGGGATTCTCCAGGCAAGAACACAGGAGTGGGTTGCTATTGCCTTCTCCAATGCATGAAAGTGAAAAGTGAAAGTGAAGTCGCTCAGTCGTGTCCGACTCCTAGCGACCCCATGAACTGCAGCCTACCAGGTTCCTCTGTGCATGGGATTCTCCAGGCAAGAATACTGGAGTGGGTTGCCATTTCCTTCTCCAGTGCATACATGCATGCTAAGTTGCTTCAGTCATGTCTGATTACTGACTGCTTATTATTTTCCAACACTGTGTAAGCCCTTGGTTTGATTGTCATAACAACTCTGTGAGGTAGGTATTATTATTCCATTTTATTTAGGAGAAAGAGAGATTCAGAGAGGTTAATTTGCCCAAGTCCCATTGATTTTAAGTGGTAGAGCCCAGTTCCAATGCCATCTTCATCCACTGTGTGTCTAAATGCTATGGAGATTAGGAAATCTAGTTTAAATTTCATTCTTCTGAATTTTGCTCTTTAACTAAAAAAGCAGCTCTGAATAATATTTTCATGAACCTCTTTGTTAAAATATTAACAGTCAAGCATATGCCCACAGAGGTATTTTTAGCAGTGACTCTGTTCATAGATAATGCTTCCTAGATGCTACTGATGTCACTCTATTCTATAGTCACATACCCCAACTAAGAGCAACTTTATAATCAGTGTTCCTCAAATGTTATGGTGACTGAAAATGCAAGAATCCTTGGGTCCACCAAGAGGTAGGAATTCTTGAGTCAAACTTATAGAAAACCCAGATCTACTGGTTTTAAACCTACTGGTTTTGATGGGATGAGTTCTCTATACAGCTCAGACAACTGCAATAGCATTATGGAACTGAATTATGGAAAGTCAAATGAGGTGAAAGAGAGCAACAATTAATACTTTAAAATAGATATTAATTTATCCTAATATAGTGATGTATTAAAAATATTTGTAAATTCAGTTTCAGTATTCCAATGTTGTTCTTTTGCTCTATACTCTCATTGTGTTTTCTCTTTTTCCCTTATTTCCAGTGTAGATATACTTCAGTAGGGGGTGCAATGATGGATCCTTAGGAAATGTTAGATCACCTAACCTATATTTGAAAGCCTCTAATGAGGTCCCCAACTTTCCTGTATACTGCAATAGATGTAGCTCTGTGAGCAGAGGCACTGCTCTGATGCACTCTGATGCACTGCTGTAAAGTGTCCAAGAACTCAGACTTTGAGCCCAGGGATGCTCCAAACATGCATTCATATCTTTAAGTTAGTATGTAAGGAATGTCGTGTGCTCAGTCGCTCAGTCATGTCCAAATTTTTGCAACCCCATGGACTGTAGCCTGCTAGGCTCCTCTGTCCATTGGGTTTTCCAGGCAAGAATACTGGAGTGGGTTGTCATTTACTTCTTCAAGGGATCTTCCCGACCCAGGGGTCAAACCCATGTCTCTTGTGTCTCCTGCACTGGCAAGCAGTTTCTGTACCACTGAATCATCTGGGAAGCCCATGTGAGGAATGTAAATTGCAAACAGTTCAGTTCAGTTCAGTCGCTCAGTTGTGCCTGACTCTTTGCAACCCCATGGACTGCAGCATGCGGGCTTCCCTGTCCATCACCAGCTCCAAATTGACTAATATATGACATAATTAATTGACAAACTGTCAAATTTTCAACTATTTATCATAATATAGGACTTACTCTTCTATAAAATTTATTTTTATAGTTTTTTACATAGCTTTATTGTTTATATAATGAAAATCAATGAATCTATAGAAAGATACATTTAATCAAAAATAACCATTTGCAATTGGATTGTCTTCCGATAATATGCAGAACAACCTATCTTTTTTTTTTAATAGTCTTTACAACCATAGTTGCAATTTTTTTTTTTTTTTTGCATTTCATAGATATTCCAAAAGCATTTGCTTACCCTTTCTTGCCCACAATTTTCTCTTAAACTTAGTGCAATCTGGCTTCTAGGCTCACCATTCTAGTAAAATTGCTATATTCAAACTGATAAAAATGACTTAGGCCATTAAATGAAAAATGCATGGTTCTCTTTAATGTAAGCACCTAGTGACGTTGACAATTCTTAGCATACTTTATTTTTTACTTAAAATTGTCTTTTGCCATTTTTCCCATGGTACTATGTTTCTCTAGTTTACACTCTATGTCTGTGGAATCCTCTCTGTTTCCTCCATAGTTTCTTTTTCCTCTTTCCAAGCTTCAATATTGCCTGTATTCTAATTTCAGGATCCATTTCTCTCTTTATACATTCTCCTTGGGGCTAATTTCAAGACTTCCAAGACTTTAATTAAAATCATCAGGGTGAAAATTTCTAGATAATTTTTTAGTAGATATCTCTTTTGAACTTTAGACCTGCGTAGTAGTTTCTCTTTTAAAAGATTCGTATTTCCATCTCAGAGTGATTAAATTCTTTATTTTCTATGAAACTGAAGCCCAAGGCATAATGGGAACCTATTCTACATGATGCCATTGTAGTTATCCTCACTGCAGTTGATAATTTTCTTACCAAGATTCAAATTTATTTGTTCTCAAATCACATCGTGCACGTTGCATTTACTACTACAAGTACATAATTTAATTCAGTGGTAAGTCAAATGACGAAACTTGAGTAGAAGGAGATGAAGTTTATTCCCACAACAATGAAATTTAATACTTTAGAAATTCCAAATTAAGGTGAGTTGCTAAATAAATGATGTCAAGTATGGCATGGGTATGGTAACAATGTAATACTGGAGAAAAATAAATAGGTAAAAGAAATATATTGTTTTGTTCAGGAGTGCACTTTAAATAAATGTCTAGAAGTCATGGATTGTTTGACCGCAGATTATACAAGAAAGGGCTTCTCTTGTATTCTCCAGTATTCTCTTGTGGCTCAGACAGTAAAGAATCTGCCTGCAATGTGGGAGATTTACACACCATTATATGAATATACCACAGTCTGTTTATAGGGCTAAGTCGCTTCAGTTGTGTCCTACTCTTTGCGACCCCATGGACTGTAGCCTGCCAGGCTGCTCTGTCCATGGAATTCTCCAGGCAAGAATACTGGAGCAGGTTGCCATTTCCTTCTCCAGAGGACCTTCCTGACACCCAGGGTCTGTTTATATAGCTAAGGGCATATTAGTTGCTTCCTGTTTTGGGTGATTATACTGCTGTAAGCATTCACATGCAGGTTTTGGTATAAACAGATCTTTTCAGCTCCATTGGCTTTCTATTCTGTTCTATTGATCTATATGTCCATCCTTTTGCCAGTACCACACTAGTAGATTACTGTAGCACTTCTCTGATAGCTCAGTTAGTAAAGAATTCACCTGCAATGCAGGAGACCCCAGTTCAATTCCTGGGTCGGAAAGATCCCCTGGAGAAGGGATAGACTATGCACTCCAGTATTCTTGGTCTTCCCTTGTGGGTCCACTGCTAAAGAATCTGCTTGCAATGTGGGAGATCTGGGTTTGATCCCTAGGTTGGGAAGATCCCTTGGAAAAGGGAAAGGCTACCCACTCCAGTATTCTGTACTAGATAATTCCATGGACTACATAGACCATGGGGTCACAGAGAGTTGGACACAACTGAGCGACTTTCACTTTCACTTTAAGGTCAAGTAGTCATTTCTCCAACTTTCTTCTTCAGGATCATGCTGACCATTCTGGATCTTTTGCTTTCCATATAAAATGTAGAACAACATTGTCAACATGCCCAAAATAACTTGCTGATATTTTGATTGCAGGGTGCTGAATCTATAGATCAAGAAGGGGAAATTGACATCTAAATAATATTGAGTCTTCCTACCCATGAATATAAAAAACCTATTTATTTAGACCATCTTGATTTCTTTAAACTGGGCTTTGTAACTCCCATCTATAAATCCTGTATTTATTTGTCAAATTTATACACAGATATTTCTATTTGTATTGTGCTAATGTAAGTAATTGCTATTGACTGAATCGTGTCTTTCCAAAATTCATAGGTTGAAACTCTAACACACACTGTGACTGTATCTGGAGATGGTACCTTTAAGGAAATAATTAAAGTTAAATGAGGCTATAAGGATTGGGTCTTCTTCCAACTAAACTGATAGCCTTATAAAAATTGGAATAAATGTCAGTTTAAATAAATAAATGGAGTATGTACACAAAGAGAAAAGGCCATGAGAAGACACCTCCCAGTCAAGGAGAGAGTTCTCAGGAGAAACCTACTCTCCTGGCACCTTGATCTTCGACTTCCAGCCTCCAAATCTATGAGAAAATAAATTTATATTGTTAAAGCCCTTCCATGTAGTATTTTGTTATGGCAGCCCAGATGTCTAATAAATGATGTTTTGCTCTTAATTTCAAATTCCAATTACTCATTGCTGGTATTTAGAAAAGCAATTAATCTTTTTTTTAATTTATTGATTTTTAATTGAAGGATAATTGCTTTACAATATTGCATTGGTTTCTGCCAGACATCAACATGTATATGCCATAAGTATAAATGTCTCCTCCTCTTGAACCTCCTTCCCACTTTCCACTCCATCCCACCTCTCTAGGTTTTCATAGAGCCCTGGTTTGAGTTCCCTGAAGCTGCTGCTGCTGCTAAGGTGCTTCAGTCGTGTCCGGCTCTGTGCGACCCCATAGACGGCAGCCCACCAGGCTCCCCCGTCCCTGGGATTCTCCAGGCAAGAACACTGGAGTGGGTTGCCATTTCCTTCTCCAAAGCATGAAAGTGAAAAGTGAGAGGGAAGTCGCTCAGTCATGTTCGATTCTTAGCGACCCCGTGGACTACAGCCTACAAGGCTCCTCCATCCACGGGATTTTCCAGGGAAGAGTACTGGAGTCATACAGCAAGTTTCCACTAGCTGTATGTTTTACATATAGTGGTGTGTATGTTTCCATGCTACTCTTACCATTTGTCCCACTCTCACCTTTCCTGCCCTCTGCAATTGACTTTTATATACTAACCTTATATCCTACAATCTCACTACAATCATTTATTAGAACCAGGAATTTTTTGTGATTGATAAGTATCTTCTACATACACAATCACGGCATTTGTGAGCAAAAAGTTTTATTTCTTCTTCCCCAATCTTCATATCTTAACTTCCTCTCCTAGCCTTATTCCATTAACCAGAACTAGTGGTACAATGTTGACTAGAAGTCCTAGAGGGGGTTATCCTTGACTTGTTCCTGATCTTAGGGGGGAAAGCATCCTGTTTCTCACCTTAATTATAATGCTATCTACATTGTTTTAAATAAATGTACCACAGTAGTGGATTTAATCTTCATCTTTCCCCATCCTTTATCTATTTACATCTCATGTTTCAGGTTGGAAATTTACCATTGACATGTTTTCAAGCTCATTGGTACTTTCTTTTGCCATTTCCAGCCTACTACTGTGATTATGAACATCGTATTTTCATTTCCATTAAACGTTTTTTGACTTTTTTAGCATTTCCTTCTGATCTTCACTTTGAGTTTCCAGCTCTCTGCTTATATTACCTGTTTGTTTGCATGTTGTCCACGTTTTTTTCATGAGCACCTTTAGCATATTAATCATAATGATTTTAAATTCTCTAAATTCATTCTAAAATCAGTTTCATATCTCACTCTGGTTCTGACACTTTGTCTCATGTCTTTTTATCATGTGTTATATTGTGCTGTTGCGGTTATTGTTGAGAATTGCACATGATTTATCAGGTAATGAGACTTTATGTTAATCTGGGAAGGTGCTGAACTGTGTTTAATATTTTCTATAGATGTAGGTGCCAGAGGACTTAGTCTCTTCATATGTAATTTTATCTCCCTATTTTCTTTGAATTTTCATATCATACAGCTCTTTCAGTAATAATTCACTGTTATTATTCTGAAGCCCTGTTGATGTGGTGTTAAGATATGGGCAAAGAGAAGCATAAAAATGTCTTATAGTTAAATCTCAGTTTTAGTTGGCCTGAGTTACTGGGCTAAGATGCAGAAGCATTTCACAACATTTTTCTTCCCCCTGTACATAAGCTATGATGGACAGAGGAGTTGGGAGCTGTCTAATTGCCCTTCCTCCAGGTTAGATAATGCTCTGGTAAAGTAGTTCCCCCTGCAGGGAAAACTTTTGTTATAGAGAGAGCTCTAGGCATATTTCAAAATGCTTACTTATTTTCTAGGTGTATTTCAAAATAGATACTTTTCTCCTCCTCCTGACCAAAATATTAGAGATATTTCTCCAGTTTTTACAATGAGCTACTGGTGGGGTTGCTAGAGGTAAAATTTATAAAGTTTCAGGGAGACCCCTCTAAGATTGGCCCCGAGAACTTCTAGTCAAGCTACTGTCAAGTCCATGGGGTTGCATAGAGTTGGACACGACTAACCAAGTACCACTAACACTGTCAAGTCAGTACATCCTCAGCCTGCACAAATTCTTCAAAGTGACTGTAAAAGTGTTCCACCAGTTAATGGCCTCAGCTGCTTCAGTTCCAGGTAAGCTAATCCTGATCGTAGCTGTTCTTGTCTTTATCTGGCTGCTTCTTTAGATTTCTGGAAGATGTTTGTCCCATGGCCTTAATTCTCCAGAGGATCTAAACAAAAGTTGGTGATTTGGGGTCTGCTAAATTTTTATCTTGTTGTAAGAATGACAGTGAAGATACATACACACACAAAAAAAGAAAAAGCAACTTAAAAAAAAAAAAAAACACTAAAGATTGTTATCAAACCACAAGAATTTCCAACTTTTAAATTGATGGAGCTCAAGCCAGAAGTCTGTAAAAGGGTGTTTTAATCTCAGTTTTATCAGTGGTGAAACTATGCCCAATAACTCATGAAGAAATCATATGCGAGTAAATGAGCTTCCATGGTGGCTCAGATAGTAAGCATTCTGCTTGCAATGCAGGAGAACTGGGTTCGATCCCTGGATTGGGAAGATTCCCTGAAGAAGGGAATGGCAAGCCCCTCCAGTATTCTTGCCTGGAGAATTCCATGGAAGAGGAGCCTGGTGGGCTACAATCCATGGGGTTGCAGAATTAGACATGACTGAGCACACACACAATTAGACTGTGACTAAGCACACACACAAGTCCATTGAATCTGTGATTCCATCCAACCATCTCATCCTCTGTTGCACAGACAACTCAGCTATAGCCAAAGGTCAATATTCTTCATATGACTTGGAAGTCCCAAGGCTAAGCTTATATTAGGCTTGACTGGAGTCCTTGTCTCAAGCACCATAGTTAGGGATTTCTTTCTGCTATCCTAGCAGGATGGGAAATGAAGCATGATGTTTGGCATCCCAAAAGGACCATGTGCGTGCAAAATTTCAGTTTATTATCTCAGCTTCAAATCCAGTGTTTTCTCCCCATTTTGCGATAATGGAGCTAGATTCTGAACATTTTTCCTTGGCATAGAGCAAGATGTTTACTTTTGTCAGCACATGGTGATGTAGATATAGAACTAGAGAAAGGGCATCTTCTCCTATTCCAGTGAACTTCCATTTTTATTTTTCCTCCTCCTCTCACTACTGCCAGTATTGCATATTGGGGAACATTCTGTTATATTCCACCTGGCTGGAAGCCTAGAGAAAGTAGTCCCTCAGGGAAATTACAGCTTTGGCCTTAGCTCAGTGACACCCTCAGTGAAGCTATCCCTGAACTGATACTGCACATCCAAACTACATGTCACCCAGCCAGCACATGAGCTCTTGACACTTCCATTTCTTTCTTGCATCTGCCCTCCAACCTTGGCCTACCTCAGCCTGGAAGGGTTTTCTTCTAGTTGGCATCTCACTTGCATCCCAGCAACAATCCACCTATAGCCTGAAGGTTGTTTTCTATTTTCCAGTCAGTTTCCTGTACATAAGCCTTGCCCCATCTGCACACTAGAGGCTATTTCTTGCTTGTTGATGACTGCACACCAACCAGTTCTTACCTGGAACAAGTCAGAAAGCATCTAGTGAAGTAGGTTGTAGCCACACTTCTCCAATGAGGTCTGAATCCCAGCTTTGGAACTAGGACTCCACTCCAAGTTTGTTCCATTTTTGAGGTACTCTCTGGGATTCCTAGGCTATTCATTAGAGCCCCTAGAGAAAGTTCATAGTCAACCCCTGTTATAGTTAAATAATTTTTCTTGTTAAACTATCCCCATATGAATTTGTGATTTATGTCTTCTGGTTGTGCTGTCATTGATACAATGTATCATGAAGATGAAGTAATTCCTAAAGTATAAGTTCAGGAAAACTATAATGTAATTTTTACATAATTTCAGATTTAAAAGTCACCATTATATGAAAGGGCTTCCTGGGTAGTTCAGCTGGTAAACAATCCACCTGCAATGCAGGAGACCCTGTTCTATTCCTGGGTTGGGAAGACCCCCTGGAGAAGGGCATGGCAACCCACTCCAGTCTTCTTGCCTGAAGAATCCTCATGGACACAGGAGCCTGGCGGGCTACAGTTCATGGGGTCATAAAGAGTTGGACACAACCAAAGGACTAAGCACAGAATATTATGTGGAATTATTAGATTATATATAAAGGAATATTATGTTATTTCTTTCATATATTGTTTTCCTGTTATTGATATACTTTAATCATAAGTTTGTTTTTTCAGTGCTAAAATCAAATGTTTTTTTGAATACCTTTTCTCCTGTGAATGCCATGTTTTAACAATGTTCCTTTCTGTTGTATCCACTATAAAGAAAGAAAGAAGGACATGTTCACAGCGTCTGATCAATATTTATTCATAGCTAGACACAAACATTTATGAAGGGTATATATGGGAAGAAATAATTGAATCTCTAAATTCCTGAAAGTCTGCATATTCATATAAAATCCATACCTATCTGGACAATTCTGTTGAGAATCATTTAATCAATTTTCACACATTTTATTTTTTGTCATGGGCTATTTTGTTGAATAGTTTCACAAATTACTTTTTCTTAATTCCTGACAGAGTAAACAATGAAAAATTGCTAAATTTTTCATTGTTCTTTTTCCATTTATACCAAATTTCTATTGTATATTTAAGAATCATCTGTTTCTTAGTTTTTTTTTTTGCCATCTCATTTATTTTATTAACAATCTAGTAATCAGATATTCTCTTATGATCATTTTAAAAGAAAGAAAATTGTGTTCTCCACCCTTCCCCCATCTAGGGGATAGCCTGCAGAAAGGGAGACATGAGGGCAGAGCCTCCCCTGTCAGGGGGTTGATGTCCAGAGGCGTCCTGCAGCTCTGTGTTAAAGGGGCAGAGCCTAATTGGACAGTGGGTGAGGAATCCAGATTGGCATTTTTTGGAAGCAGGAGGTAAGTGAGGATCACCAGCAGGTACTTGGGGGAATGCTTGGTGTTACTGATATTTAGAAAAGTTAGTTTTGGGGCCTTGGTGGGATATCACCTCATGCAGCTCAGATGGTTGTCATCTAGAGGTCCACAGATGATAGGTGCTGGGGAGGGTTGGGGGAGTCGTGTACTGCTGGTGGTGAGTGTGAACAGGTGTAGTCACTGTGGGGCAGTGTGAAGGTTCCTTAGAAGACTGAAGGTGGAGCTGCTATGTGGTCCAGCAGTCCCAATCCTTGGTTCATATCCCGAAGTAAAGAGGACTCTACTTGTAGGGAATTCATGCACCCCGGTGTTCTGTGGCAGTGTTAGCGGGGGCTGGGGGATGGGAGTAGCCAGAACTCTTCAGTACCTGGTTGGCTGGGGATGATGTGGTGTAGGGGTAAGGGGAATGTTACTTGGCCATGGGAGGGAATGGGGTATTGCTGTTTGTGGGGCATGAATGGACCCAAAGTGTATTTGCTTGGTGGGATAGGTCAGAAAAAGAGGCGCAGTGCAGTGTCTTTGCTTGTGTGTGTGTGTGTGTGTGTGTGTGTGTTTAGTCTAAGAATGATACAGATGAATGTGTGTACTGTTCAAGAGTGGACTTGGAGACATGGAGGGCAGGCTTGTGATTGTGGGGTGGGAAAGGAGAGAGGGACTGATGGGGAGTGTCAGGTTGACTACTGTACATAAGGTGGATGGGTGGTGGGCATTTCCTGTAAAGCAGGGAATCAAATTCAGTATCTTCTGATGACCTATAAAGGAACAGGGTTTGAAGAAAGAATGACTGGGTTGTTTTGCTATGCACTTGATCCTAAGACAGTGTTGTATAAGTAACCTTTAAAAAATAAATCTGTGTTTTTTAAAATTAAGAGGTTTCCTACACAACAAGAAGTTTTCACATATGTAACAATGAATTACAAACATTACAAATATGTGTAATGATGATTTATAAACATTACTTGAATCCCTTACAAAATCTAATGAGGAAATTCTCTGCCTTGCCTGCCCAAAGAAAGTTCACTCTGATAATATAGAGGGTTTTTCTTCTATATTTCAATAGCTTGCAGACTAAGTTTCTGAGTTATTAGTCATATAGTATTGACAGAAATAATCAAGAATCCAAGATGCCATTTCATAAAGTATTAGTAGAAACTGACATGATATGTGCATGGGTGTGTGAGAAAGTGATTTTTTTTGGCCTCTAACTTGTCTGTCTCCCACCTCTGCAGAACGTCTACTGCAAGATGCTTTCTCACTGTAATCCGAATTCAGTGATTATCTTGACATATGGCACAACAATAATTTAACATTTCAATGGCCATCCTGGGAAGGTTTTGGCATCTCACATATCAGACACCTAACAAAACCCTTAGAAAAGAAGGGAGAGCAAGTGAGCAAGTATCAAAAGAAAGTTAATTTTTTGTTATTATGCTGAGGCTTTAAAATGAAGCTCTCAATCTAGAATATCTTCCCTCAAAGACTTTCTAGTAAGGACCAAAGAAAAGAAACCCTTTAAATTGTTTGGAACATGTCTCTTGTGTTCCAAGTTCTATACCTGACTTTAATCCTATTCATATGGCTTATGGCCCTTTTCCTACTCTCCTAAGTACACATGGGAACTACCCTTTTACTCAAGATTTTCTACAGAATGATCCCACTTTGGTGGTTGACTTCAGAAGACTTTCAAAAAATATTTTAAAGTATCTCTGAGAGCTGACATAAAAGTAATCACTGTCCTCTATTTTCATAAATGAACAGAGACCAGAAATAAAGTACTTAATAGGAAAATAAATTGGAACCAAAATATTCTGACTTGAATACTCATTATCTCTCATAAAGCCAAATATTTTCTGAGGGTCTTAGAAAACTAACACACTAAGAACAAAACCAAACTCTGGACAACAGAAATGATCTTTATATATATAAAGATCATTGTATACAAAACAAACGTTTCTTACTAAGGGTACTTACAAATATTGCAAGAAAAAGGTCTCTGTCTCTGAAAGAGCCAATACTCTATATCAGAAAAACAAAGCACAAAATGTATAATGGCACAAAACTACTGTCTAGGAAAAACTCCCTGCCTCTCATTTACTCACTACACACAGAATACGTCCAAACACTCAATACTACCTTAACTCTCATCACCAAATGTGTGGGTTTATTCCCACACTGACCATATCTCAGACACCAGGTGTCTTATAATATAATTCAGTTTTAATGTTAACTGGAATTAGTAAAGACCCCTATGACTGCCCCACTACCACCACCACTTCAGATGCCAATTGAAAGTCCGGGTTCCTATCTGTGTTTCTGATCGACTGGTTGTAAATCAGAGATTCCCACATCCCTCTAATTGCGTCTGATTATTTGCTACAGTGGCTCATAAGATTCAGGAAAACAGTTTACCTACTAGATTACTATCTACCATAGGGGATACTAAATGATACGAATGAAGAATCATGTGAAGAGATACATACACGAGGTTCAGAAAGGTCCTGAACACAGCAGCTTCTGTTCCCATGGAGTTGGGACGTACCACCCCTGCATCACGCGGATGTGTTCACCAACCCCATACTCTCTGAACCCCATACTTGTGGGATTTTTATGGAAGTTTCATCAGGTGCATGCCTGTGTGTGTGCACGCTAAGTCACTTCAGTCATGTCAGACTCTTTGCAACCCCATGGACTGTAGCTCACCCATCTCCATCTTTGGGATTCTCCAGGCAAGAATACTGGAGTGGGTTGCCATGCCCTCCTCCAGGGGATCTTCCTGACCCAGGGAGCATACCTGCATCTCTTCTGTCTCTTCTGCATTATCACGGGGGTATTTTACCACTGTGCCATCTGAAAAACTCCCTTTCATGGAAGATGGTACATTAAAGATTGTTGGATATTCAAAATTATCCAAAACTGATAAAAACTTAGGGAATTTCTAGGACTGATTGGATACTGTAGACACTGAGTACTCGAATTTTCTGAAATAGTAAAATTTCATGTGATTTGACTAAGTACATTTTTTACACTTTGCCCATGTAATTTTAATATGCAATGTGGATTGAGAATCTCTGTATTAGAATACAGTCAAAAGAGGACAGGTGAATAGAACAATGAAGCTCCAATTCCCAAAGACAGAATTTTCCTATTATATGTTTTTGTTTGTTTTTTTTTTAAATAAAAGAACAGTTATAAGATGATTGCCTAGCAGTAAACATCTGAATGTTTTCCTGTAAGACATGAATGTTTTGGTTCTTCGCCTCAGATTCAGCAGGTGAGTTTCTAACATTTGAGAGTTTTGAATAAGATTAATTTGTAGAATTTACCCTGTAAATGAACTGCAGATTTCTATAGCAAACAATGATTTTGCTATGATATTAGTTGGATCTATCACTTATGAAAATGAAACTTGACTTTTCAAAAATGGAGTTTCCTCTGATTCTTAAGAAATAATGAGAAGTTTTTACTTTTACTACATAATTTTTTCCCAAATTATATTGTACACTGTAAAGTTTTTTTTTAATTTTTTTAGAGGTTTTTGCTGGTGATTCTATGTGCAATATATTACCCATAAAGAAATAATAATATTAGTAATAATTATTAAAAGTAATATTAAATAATAATATTAATAATTATTATTAAAAGTAACATCTCTAAGTATAAAATGCTGCTGAGTAATTTAGCTATACATTTTAGATTTATTTTTGTTGTTAATGTGTCTTTTTATGAATTAAAAAAGTAAAATAAATTTTCCATTTAATATAGAAAACAAAATGTAATGGTCAGTTTTTCTCCTTGTCAAAACCTACCACTAATACTTCAATTAAAAGTAAATACAATTTTAAAAATATCTAACCACTTGTCAAGTATTTAAGATAATTTTTGTTGCTTTTGTGCCTATATATCTATATTTGATTCTGCATATATACAAGACACACATATACATATATAATCTCCATAAAAACAAATAAATAAATCTCCAAAAAAATAAATAATCTTACATTATTTAAGTAATAGTAGACTAGACTATTGGAGAAGGCAATGGCAACCCACTCCAGTACTCTTGCCTGGAAAATCCCATGGACGGAGGAGCCTGGTAGGCTGCAGTCCATGGGGTCGCTGAGGGTCGGACACGACTGAACGACTTCACTTTCATTTTTCACTTTCATGCATTGGAGAAGGAAATGGCAACCCACTCCAGTGTTCTTGCCTGGAGAATCCCAGGGACAGGGGAGCCTGGTGGGCTGCCGTTTATGGGGTGGCACAGAGTCGGACATGACTGAAGCAACTTAGCAGCAGCAGCAGCAGACTAGACTATAAATGTTTATCATATTTAATTTTATAGCAAATATATTTTCACACTGTAGATCAATTATTATAACTTAGATTTTTAAATTATTGACAAAATTTTCTCATCTCTTTTCTTTGAAATATTTTATTTTTACCTATATAGGTAGTTTAATCCCATTCTCTATCCTTGTAATTTGCTTTTACTCTCTCTCACCCTCTTTTCTCCCATTGGTTAATTCTTTTTAAGAAGAAATGTTTTTTTCAATGTAATCTATGGGAAACTCCACAGAAAACTCTGAGGCCCTCCTAGGCACAAAAACCTTTCTGGGTCTCCAATTTCTTATTTGCAGATTAAAGATTTTAGCCATCTAGACAAGCCAGGCTTCAGCAATATGTGAACCTGGAACTTCCAGATATTCAAGCTGGTTTTAGAAAAGGCAGAGGAACCAGAGATCAAATTGCTAATATCCGCTGGATCATCGTAAAAGCAAGAGAGTTCCATAAAAACATCTAGTTCTGTTTTATTGACTATGCCAAAACCTTTGACTGTGTGGATCACAATAAACTGTGGAAAATTCTGAAAGAGATGGGAATACCAGACTACCTGACCTGCCTCTAGAAAAACCTGTATGCAGGTCAGGAAGCAACAGTTAGAACTGGACATGGAACAACAGACTGGTTCCAAATAGGAAAAGGAGTACGTCAAGGCTGTTTATTGTCACACTGCTTATTTAATGTATATGCAGAGTATGTCATGAGAAATACCGGGCTGGATGAAGCACAAACTCGATGGACATGAGTTTGAGTAAACTCCGGGAGTTGGTGATGGACAGGGAGGACTGGCGTGCTGCAATTCATGGGGTCGCAAAGAGTCGGACAGGACTGAGCAGCTGAACTGAACTGAGACCTTCCCTGAATTCCAAAGGTCCGATTCAAATAGCTACTTATCATGGAAATAGGAAATTTGGAGCCTGGTAGGCTGCAATCCATGGGGTCGCTAAGAGTCGGACACAACTGAGCGACTTCACTTTCACTTTTCACTTTCATGCATTGGAGAAGGAAATGGCAACTCACTCCAGTGTTCTTGCCTGGAGAATCCCAGGGACGGGGGAGCCTGGTGGGCTGCCGTCTATGGGGTCACACAGAGTCGGACACGACTGAAGTGACTTAGCAGCAGCAGAACAAAGGCAGAACAACCAAGAAACTATTCAGTTCAGTTCAGTTTCTCAGTTGTGTGAAACTCTGAGACTCTATGAACTGCAATACGTCAGACCTCCCTGTCCATCACCAACTCCAGAAGTGTACCCAAACATATGTCCATTGAGTCAGTGATGCCATCCAACCATCTTATCTTCTGTCATCCCCTCCTCCTCCTGTCCTCAATCTTTCCCAGCATCAGGGTCTTTTCAAATGAGTTGGCTCTTCGCATTAGGTGGCCAAAGTACTGGAGTTTCAGCTTCAGCATCAGTCCTTCCAAGGAATGCCCAGGACTTATCTCCTTTAGGATGGACTGGTTGGATCTTCTTTCAGACCAAGGGGTTCTCAAGAGTCTTCTCCAACACCACAGTTCAAAAGCATCAATTCTTCTGCACTCAGCTTTCTTTATAGTCCAACTCTCACAGCCATACATGACCACTGGAAAAACCATAGCCTTGACTAGATGGACCTTTGTTGACAAAGTAATGTCTCTGCATTTTATTATGCTGTCTAGATTGGTCAAAACTTTCTTTCAAGGAGCAAGCATCTTTTAAGTTCATGGCTGCAATCACCATCTGCAGTGATTTTGGAACCCCAAAAAATGAAGTCAGCCACTGATCCACTGTTTTCCCTTCAATTTGCCATGAAGTGATGGGATCAGATACCATGATCTTAGGTTTCTGACTGTTGAGCTTTAAGCCAACAATTTCACTCTCCTTTTTCACTTTCATCAAGAGGCTCTTTAGTTCTGCTTCACTTTCTGTGATAAGGGTGGTGTCATCTTCAATTTAAGGTTATTGATATTTCTCCCAGCAATCTTGATTCCAGCTTGTGTTTCATCCAGCCCAGCGTTTTTCATGATGCACTCTGCATATAAGTTAAATAAGCAGGGTGACAATATACAGCCTTGACGTACTCCTTTCCTATTTGGAACCAGTCTGTTGTTCTGTGTCCAGTTCTAACTGTTGCTTCTTGACCTGCATATAGGTTTCTCAAAAAGCAGGTCAGATGGTCTGGTATTTCCATCTCTTTCAGAATTTTCCACAGTTTATTGTGATCCACACAGTCAAACGTTTTGGTATAGTCAATAAAGCAGAAATAGATGTTTTTCTGAGACTCTCTTGCTTTTTCGATGATCTGATATATGTTGCCAATTTGGTCTCTGGTTCCTCTGTCTTTTTTATAATGAGTTTGAACATCTGCAAGTTCATGATTCATGTACTGCTGAAGCTTGGCTTGGAGAATTTTGAGCTTTACTTTACTAGTGTGTGAGATGAGTGCAATTGTTTGGTAGTTGAACATTATTTCGCATTGCCTTTCTTTGGGATTGGAATGAAAACTGACCTTTTTCTTCTGTCCTGTGGCCACTGCAGTTTTTCCAAATTTTCTGACATATTGAGTGCATCACCTTTTAGGATTTGAAATAGCTCAACTGGAATTCCAAAACATCCACTAGCTTTGTTTATAGTGATGAATCCTAAGGCCTACTTGACTTCACCTTCCAGGATGTCTGTCTCTAGGTGAGCGATCACACCATCGTGATTATCTGGGTTGTGAAGATCTTTTTTTATACAATTCTTCTGTGTATTCTTGCCAGCTCTTCTTAAGAGCTTCTTCTGTTAGGTCCATACCACTTTTATCCTTTATTGAAGCCATCTTTGAATGAAATGTTCCCTTGGTATCTCTAATTTTCTTGAAGAGATCTCTAGTCTTTCCCATTCTATTGTTTTCCTCTATTTCTTTGCACTGATCACTGAGGAAGGCTTTCTCGTCTCTCCTTGCTATTCTTTGGAACTCTGCATTTAAATGGGTATATCCTTCCTTTTCTCCTTTGCTTTTCACTTCTGTTCTTTTCACAGCTATTTGTAAGGCCTCCTCAGACAGCCATTTTGCTTTTTTGCATTTGTTTTTCTTGGGAATAGTCTTGATCCCTGTCTCCTGTATAATCTTCTGAACCTCCATCCACAGTTCATCAGGCACTCATGAATAGTATGAAAAGGCAAAAGGATATGACACTGAAAGATGAATTCCCCAGGTCAGTAGGTGTTCAATGTACTAGTGGAGATCAGTGGAGAAATAACTCCAGAAAGAATGAAGGGATGGAGCCAAAGCAAAAACAATATCCAGTTGTGGATGTGACTGTTGATAGAAGCAAAGTCCAATGCTGTAAAGAGCAATATTGCATAGGAACCTGAGATGTTAGGTCCATGAATCAAGGCAAATTGGAAGTGGCCAAAGAGGAATTGGCAAGAGTGAACATCAGCATTCTAGGAATCAGCCTACTAAGATGGACTGGAATGGGTGAATTTAACTCAGATGACTATTATACCTACTGCTGTGGGCAGAAATCCTTTAGAAGAAATGGATTAGCCATCGTAGTCAACATAAGAGTCTGAAATGCAGTACTTGGATGCAATAAAAAAAAAAATGACAGAATGATGTCTGTTCGTTTCCAAGGCAAGTCATTCAATATCACAGTAATCCAAGTCTATGTAACACTGGAGAAGCTGAAGTTGAACGGTTCTATGAAGACCTACAAGAGCTTTTAGAACTAACACCCAAAAAAGATGTCTTTTTCATTATAGGGGACCGGAATGCAAAAGTAGGAAGTCAAGAACACCTCGAGTAACAGGCAAATTTGGCCTTGGAGTACAGAATGAAGCAGAGGAAAAGGTAATAGAGTTTTTCCAAGAGAATGCACTGGTCATAGCAAACACCCTCTTCCAACAACAGAAGAGAAGACTCTACACATGGACATCACCAGATGGTCAACACCGAAATCAGATTGATTATATTCTTTGCAGCCAAAGATGGAGAAGCTCTATACAGTCAGCAAAAACAAGACCGGGAGCTGACTGTGGCTCAGATCATGAACTCCTTATTGCCAAATTCAGACTTAAATTGAAGAAAGTGGAGAAAATCACTAGACCATTCAGGTATGACCTAAATCAAATCCCTTATGACTATACAGTGGAAGTGAGAAATAGATTTAAGGGACTAGATCTGATAGACAGAGTGCCCGATGAACTATGGATGAAGGTTCGTGACATTGTATAGGAGACAGGCAACAAGACCATCCACAAGAGAAAAGAAACTATAATGCAGAGATTAAAGAAGGATCCTGGTTCTTCCTGAAGGAACATACATAACAATATCTTTGGGTTCTTCTGCCAGAACTAAGGCCTCCACCCAAGTGGAGGATGATAACTTCAGGCTGAGTCCAAGATTCCTAGAGCATCACCCTGTTACCTTACCACCAAGGAATCAGAAGAAAGTCACACACCCTACAGCACTCACCCCAAATTTTGCCTATAAGAATTTCTTCCATAACCACCAGAGTTTGGGGGTTTGGGGACACACGCCAGAGGTTCTCACCTGCAATAAGCCTTTCTCTGTCCCAAATGCCTAAGTTTTGTTTGTGTGACCTCACTTGAGCACAGGCTTTTGCATTCTGTAACACTTGTATCCTTTTACAACCAGCTTTGAGGATCTCTATCTAGGTCTTTTTTGGTCAAATTTTTAATATATGGTAATTTGTTAATTTTTCTTTTATATTTATTAGCGTCTTAAACTTTAATTTTTCTTTTTGTTTCTTTCATTCAAAATTTAATGGATTTATTTATTTATTTATTTTTTAGGAATAAAATCCGTTTTCATGACATCCATAAATCGAATTTAAGTCACGATAATTTTCAACTTTCACCATATGTTTTTAATGTTCATTTATTCTTTCATGCAGAAATTATTTTAGAAAAATGATGCTCAATTTTTTATATATCTCTAAATTGAGCTTCTTGTTTTATTACATTTTGATCAGAATGGTCTTTGCAACATGTTTATTTGGAACTTACTAAGTGTGTCTTTGTGACAGTGTATGATTTTTAAATTATAAATTAAATATCAAAATCAAGATTTTTATACAAATGATTTATAAAACTATGATGCACTCAATCCTCTGCCAAGTCAGTCAAAACAGTATTGCAGAGGTACAGTGTAAAATACTATGGAACTTCTAACCTATTTTTACAGCTCTCTATGATGACCAACTAGTACTTTTCATGTAAATACTGTAAATGTGAGAGATAAAAGGTGATGCTTGATAGACATTTGATCCTTTCTGTAGATTCTGATATTTTCAGAAATCAGGTTGTATATTTAAAGAAATAACTGGTCTATGATTATGTCTGAAATGTTAAACTTTTCCCTTTTCTTCTTTTTGAAATTTCTTCATCAGAGAGGGGACTTTCTACTAACACTAATACTATAAATATCCTTTGCCCTTTTTTGTGGATAAAAGCAGAGATAATTAAGTTTAAGTTGTTCATCACCTCTCTTTATGTGTGCAGCTTCACAAGCACCCCATTATTGGTTAACTGCCTAATGCTGGAGGATGGGAATTCCTGACACCAAGTGACATCTCATTAGCATGAACAGCTGGAGCCTGAAATGGAAGGCACCACAGGGACTAATTACCTGAAAAGATTTAAATAGCAAATACCTACCAGAGTCTTTCTCACAGAAAGCAAAGCTCTGTTCACTCGCATGTAAAGCCTCTGTATGCCTTAGACTAATATTTGTTTGAAATTTAAATGTTTTAAAGTCTCTTCATTGTAATGTCCTCTGAAAAACCTATCCAGGCCTGTTGCTCATTCCCTCTGTCTTATACTGTGGTATTATGAGCTTAACCTGGCTGGTGTATTTGACGTGGCAGAACTCAGGATCTGTGTCAGTGGAGACCTCAGAGAAGCCCACACATTTTCTCATCACTGCTGTTGTGAGGCAGAAGGAAGCCAGTTGAATGTATTTGACTAGAAGATAATTAAACATTTGTCAGCCACATTTAAACAAGATTTCTGGTCCCAGGGTCTCTGGGCTCTAGAGGTTCTTTGAAGCCCCTGAAATTATAGGTAATATTTTGTGTACATATATCTATTTTTTTTCAGAAGTAGATTCTCTTGAATTATACACATCCTGAAGTATTAAGATGTCCCCAAATAAGTATTACTGTTATATATCCTACCCTCCTCCAAGTATTAAGGACCATTCACCTTATTTCTTATTTTTTCAAATTAGAGAAAAATTATTTGCATTTTCAAAGAAAAAAAACAGATGTGACATATTCTTGAGGGGAATGAGCAGGCTTATCTGATAGAAAGGAAGAGAGAGAGTGGTTATTAGTTTCATAAGGCAGAATTCACTGATACAGGTCGATAATGTCAGTGGGGGAATTTTTTAGCATCCTGTGATAAAATGAGAAAACACAATGTTCTCAATTTTAATGATTGTCTTTTAATCTGAGATTATATTTTGCTGTATTTAAAATTTAAACTCTGAATTCAATTAAATTCCTTTAATTGAATGATAGTAAAGATAGTTGTATAGGGTTTTTGTATATTTTTGTACTCTTATATGGTAAAATTCCCTTGTGGCTCAGCTAGTAAAGAATCCGCCTGCAATGTGGGAGATCAGGGTTCGATCCTTGTGTTGGGAAGATCCCCTGGAGAAGGGAACGGCTACCCCGTCCAGTATTCTGGCCTCAAGAATTCCGTGGACTATATAGTTCACGGGATCACAAAGAGTTGGACATGACTGAGCGACTTTGACTTTCAGGGTAAAATTCTAAAGAAAAGCCATGCCTTGTTTTTCAATCTTTTTTTTTTTTTTTAAAGCTGTGAAACTTGAAGCTTGGGCATTATTGCTCAATGTTCTTCCCACTCCTATATCCCTCCTTTCATATTGGGAGTCACTGTCTTAATCAGTCATCGGTCTTATGGTGATGAACCCTCATTTGCCCAAGAGTGAGTGGTTTCCTGGGACACAGGGCATGCATTTTTCAGAAAAAAAAAAAACACTCAATGAAAACCACAATAAAACTAGTCAGTTTTTTCACTGAGGGGGGAAAAAAAAACTTGGTGAAAATTACTGAAATCCACTGATATTAATAAAACTTTATGATTTAAACAATCATCTAGGTGATAGGCATATACGGCAGTGCATGAGAAATATATATCTGTATTTCAAGACAGCAGTATTATATAATGATGTTTTTTTTTCTTGACTTATTTTATGACTTCTAAGTCATAATTTTGAGTGTGTCTGTGTGTGTTAGTTGCTCAGTCATGTCCAACTATTTGATGATTGCTCAAATCACATTGCATTTTATACCCTCATCTAGGCTGATTCTGGGGCTTCTCTAGTGGCTCAAATGGTAAAGAATCTGCCTGGACTCGGGGAGATCCAGGTTCAGTCCCTGAGTTGGGAAGATCCTCTGGAGAAGGTAATGGCTACCCACTCCAGTATTCTTATCTGGAGAATTCCATGGACAGAGGAGTCATGGGGTTGCAAAGAGTCGGACACAACTGAGTGACTAACACTTTCACTTTCTGTTTGTTTGTTTGTTTGTTTGTTTTTCAAGCTGATTCTAATGGTACTCATTTCCTAAGCTTTCAAATATTGGATGCTTATGCTTGGGTCATTTTCATGGGAAAAGATAGAAAAGGCAGCAGTGTGATTCTCGATAATCTCCTACCTGTGATTTTACATATTACTCAGTCATCTAGTATAGCCTGCTAACATATGTAAAAAATGCTTGCAAAACAACTTGGTGCTCTTTCAACGTGTGACTATGAAAAAACAGCCTTTGCCATTTTAAGATTGAAAAGATGAACTATTATGTCCTATGATTCACATTATTTGAAGAACTAATGTGTGTAGATACATATAATTGCCATATTTACATAATTATCTACACAGTATAATTTTAAGGTGTAAAGGGTTTCAGAGGAATATTAAGGATAATTTTGTGTGTCAACTTACCTGGGCCATATTACCAACTATTGGAAGAAGTGAAATTTTAGTCTCTCTGTCATGTCCAACTCTCTGGGACCCCATGAACTATAGCCCAGCAGGTTGTTCTGTCCATGGAATTCTCCAGCAAGAATATTGGAGTTGGTAGTCATTCTCTTCTCAAACTCAGGTCTGCATTGTAGGCAGATTCTTTACCCACTGAGCCACCAGGGAATGTCGACTATTTGGGGAAACATTTTCCTGGATGTTGTTGTGAAAGTGTTTTTGAGTGAGATTAACATTTAAATAGGTGTACTTTGGATAAAGGAGACTAGCCTCTGTTATGTGAGTGGGGCTCATTCAATTAGATGAAGGCCTTAACAGAACAAAGACTGCCCTCTCCCAAGCAAGAGGGAATTTTTCCTGCATTTTGTCTGAAAAATGCCTGTGGACTTGGACTGTGGCTCTTCCTTGGAAATCAAAACTGTCAATATGCTCTGAAGATTTTAGACTTGACCTTCACAATTATGTGAGCGGCCAATTCCTTAAAATAAATCTATGAAAACACATCTTGCTGGTTCTATTTTTCTGATGAACTTTAACTAATACAGCAAATATATCTTTAAGTCATTGTTGTTCAGGAACTATTTATCTTACCAGCTCCCCATATTAAAGAGAGTGGGAATTTTTACAATGTATCAAAAGTGCAAAGTTATAATTAAAAATTACTTTAAATTTGCTGTCCATTCACCTAAATAATGGGATAGTTTGACTGTCTCTTGGGTAGAGTGCCTGAATAGAACTCGCTAAATATAAGAAAATAATGATTAAAAATCAAATATAAAAAACTGCAAATCTCAGGATAAATAAGTAGCAATTTGTTGGTATATCAATACCACACAGAATTTATGTGGACTTAACAGAGGTGTGGTTAGTGAACTTCAGCAAAGATTAAAGTTGGTGTTAATCCATATGAGGACTTAATGTATGAAAGAAACTGAGAATAAGAAAAGACTCTTAAAAAAGAGTTAGATTCAAACAAAGTTCAAAAACAAAGTATTCATCAACTATAAAAAAGAAAAAGGAGTATATTTGAAGGATGAGAATTCTTAATGATTATTCTTGAGTATAGAAACTGAAAACTAACAAGACAGAATTTAAGCTCTCCAAAGTATCAGTCTTGGTGATTGGAAACCTACTGGAAATACTTCAAACCATATTTTCAAGTCATGTTTTTACTATCCAATTACCAAGAGAGCTGATTCATTGGAAAAGCCTCTGATGGTGAGAAAGATTGAAGGTAGCAGGAGAAAGGGGCTATGGAAGATGAGATGGTTAGATAGATAGCATCACCCACTTCAATTCAGTTCAGTTGCTCAGTCGTGTCTCACTTATTGCGACCCCATGAATTGAAGCACGCCAGGCCTCCATGTCCATCACCATCTCCAGGAATTCACTCAGACTCACTTCCATCGAGTCGGTGATGCCATCCAGCCATCTCATCCTCTGTCGTTCCCTTCTCCTCCTGTCCCCAATCCCTCCCAGCATCAGAGTCTTTTCCAATGAGTCAACTCTTCACATCAGGTGGCCAAAGTATTGGAGTTTCGGCTTTAGCATCAGTTCTTCCAAAGAAATCCTAGGGCTGATCTCCTTCAGAATGGACTGGTTGGATCTCCTTGCAGTCCAAGGGACTCTCAAGAGTCTTCTCCAACACCACAGTTCAAAAGCATCAATTCTTCCGTGCTCAGCCTTCTTCACAGTCCAACTCTCACATCCATACATGACCACAGGAAAAACCATCACCTTGACTAGACGGACCTTTGCTGGCAAAGTAATGTCTCTGCTTTTGAATATGCTATCTAGGTTGGTCATAACTTTCCTTCCAAGGAGTAAGCGTCTTTTAATTTCATGGCTGCAATCACCATCTGCAGTGATTTTGGAGCCCCAAAAATAAAGTCTGACACTGTTTCCACTGTTTCCCCATCTATTTCCAATGAAGTGATGGGACCGGATGCCATGATCTTCGTTTTCTGAAAGTTGAGCTTTAAGCCAACTTTTTCACTCTCCTCTTTCACCTTCATCAAGAGGCTTTTGAGTTCCTCTTCACTTTCTGCCATAAGGGTGGTGTCATCTGCATATCTGAGGTTATTGATATTTCTCCCAGCAATCTTGATTCCAGCTTGTGCTTCTTCCAGCCCAGCGTTTCTCATGATATACACTGCATATAAGTTAAATAAGCAGGGTGACAATATACAGCCTTGATATACCCTTTTCTTATTTGGAACCAGTCTGTTGTTCCATGTCCAGTTCTAACTGTTGCTTCCTGACCTGCATACAGATATCTCAAGAGGCAGGTCAGGTGGTCTGGTATTCCCATCTCTTTCAGAATTTTCCACAGTTTATTGTGATCCACAGAGTCAAAGGCTTTGGCATAGTCAATAAAGCAGAAATAGATGTTTTTCTGGAACTCTCTTGCTTTTTTGATGATCCAGCAGATGTTGGCAATTTGATCTCTGGTTCCTCTGCCTTTTCTAAAACCAGCTTGAACATCTGGAAATTCATGGTTCACGTATTGCTGAAGCCTGGCTTGGAGACTTTTGAGTATTACTTTACTAGTTTGTGAGATGAGTGCAATTGTGCGGTAGTTTTAGCATTCTTTGGCATTGGAATGAAAACTGGCATTAATGAAATGAAAACATTGGCATTGGCATTTGTCTTTCTTTGGTATTGGAATGAAAACTGACCTTTTCCAGTCCTGTGGCCACTGCTGAGTTTTCCAAATTTGCTGGCATATTGTACTTTCACAGCATCATTTTTCAGGATTTGAAATAGCTCAACTGGAATTCCATCACCTCCACTAGCTTTGGTCATCCAATTAATGGGCAACAATTTGAGCAAACTCCAAAAAATAGTGAAGAGCAGAGGAGCCTGGTGTGCTACAGTCTACAAAGTCGCAAAGAGTCAGACACAAATTAACAACTGAACAACAACCAAAAGAGGATAGGTAATGTTGGTTTGAGAGAAGAGTAATGGTTAAAATAGAGTAATTGAAGAACACATTCTTTGATCTGCAGAAAAAGATAATCAAGAAAACCACTTGACTATTGGGAAAATTTTCCAGGCCCAGTGCATAGTCTCAAGGACCTGAGTCAAGAGCATGCTTTGTGTGTTGAAGAACAAGGAAGCTGATTTTTGGAATGGAGTGAAGAAATAGGAGATGTTGTCAGACAGCATGGGAAGGAAAGAATATATGTTAGGTTTTTTGAAATTTTTAGGGGCTTTTACTGTCAATAAAATGAGAAATAGCTGAGGGTTTTGAGTAGAGGTGTTACAGATCTTACTTTTTAAAAATGTCTATTCTGAACATTTTTATATAACATAAGTAATGATAAATGACCTGCCTCTTGAGAAATCTGTATGCAGGTCAGGAAGCAACAGTTAGAACTGGACATGGAACAACAGACTGGTTCCAAATAGGAAAAAGAGTAAGTCAAGGCTGTATATTGTCACCTTGCTTATTTAACTTATATGCAGAGTACATCATGAGAAACGCTGGGCTGAAAGAAACACAAGCTGGAACCAAGATTGCCGGGAGAAATATCAATAACCTCAGATATGCAGATGACACCACCCTTATGGCAGAAAGTGAAGAGCAAAAAAGCCTGTTGATGAAAGTGAAAGTGCAGAGTGAAAGTTGGCTTAAAGCTCAACTTTCAGAAAACGAAGATCATGGCATCCGGTCCCATCATTTCATGTGAAATAGATGGGGAAATAGTGGAAACAGTGTCAGATTTTATTTTTCTGGGCTCCAAAATCACTGCAGATGGTGATTGCAGCCATGAAATTAAAAGACGCTTACTCCTTGGAAAGAAAGTTACGACCAACCTAGATAGCATATTCAAAAGCAGAGACATTACTTTGCCAGCAAAGGTCCGTCTAGTCAAGGAGATGGTTTTTCCTGTGGTCATGTATGGATGTGAGAGTTGGACTGTGAAGAAGGCTGAGCGCCGAAGAATTGATGCTTTTGAACTGTGGTGTTGGAGAAGACTCTTGAGAGTCCCTTGGACTGCAAGGAGATCCAACCAGTCCATTCTGAAGGAGATCAGCCCTGGGATTTCTTTGGAAGGAATGATGCTAAAGCTGAAACTCCAGTACTTTGGCCACCTCATGCGAAGAGTTGACTCATTGGAAAAGACTCTGATGCTGGGAGGGATTGGGGGCAGGAGGAGAAGGGGACGACAGAGGATGAGATGGCTGGATGGCATCACTGACTCAATGGACATGAGTCTGGGTGAACTCTGGGAGTTGGTGATGGGCAGGGAGGCCTGGCGTGCTACGATTCATGGGGTCGCAAAGAGTCGGACATGACTGAGCAACTGAACTGAACTGAACTGAACTGAATGGTAAATATTTTATTGTACCTCTCACTTGACATTTTCAAATAGAAACATTACAACAAACAGATTAACTCCAGAATTGCCCTCAAGAGTAACACATTTAGAAAAGAAATTTTGAATCTGTCTTTCCTATAAGTCATCCTATGTCCCATAAGAATCTTAATATTGGGCTCTATGCATGCAATTCACTGACTTAAAAAGTCACTACTAATTTCTACAACAGTTTACTTACATTTATTTGCCTGATTTTCAACTACCACCAAATTAGTTTTCTCCATTATGTTTCCAAGATCAGGACATTTTTCCACCTTCTTTCCCATCCAAAGACTTGTAATTTCCAAGTTTTCTTTACCAACTACTCCAGTTCTCACCAGTACTGTTGTCTTTCAGCACTTTTATAACCGTACCATTTGGACCATACAATATTATAGAAATCTTTCTTCTTCTTCTTTTTGTTCCTCCAGCTCTTGGCTTAACAGAGGGAAGGGAGACAGAGGTAATTCCCCATAGTACATGTCTCCCATGTTGCCTAGCAAGTTTCAGTCTCCCTTATGTCAATATCTTTATTATAAACCTTTTTTACCATCTTAGTATAAACATCACTCTTCCCTATGAATACTATTTGTTGTGTTCCAGTAAAATACTTATATGGTTATTCTTAAATATTTAGAAGAATTAGGAATACATGCCTAATATGATTTCAGTCATGCCCCCCTCTTTCTACAACATAAAGAAAATATAGGTATGGAAACAATAACAAAACAAGTCAACACTTTATTACTGGTTTGCTTTCAGCCTCATAATCCAATTCCAGAGTACTGTCAATTTGTCTAGGCCATTTGAAGGAAACCTTAATTAGCTAACTTAATCAGTTTGCATGTCCTAAAAATAAAAGTAGTACAATTTCCCAATTTATGCTGCTGCTGCTAAGTTGCTTCAGTCGTGTCTGACTCTATGCGACCCCGTAGATGGCAGCCCACCAGGCTCCCCTGTCCCTGGGATTCTCCAGGCAAGAACACTGGAGTGGGTTGCCATTTCCTTCTCCAATGCATGAAAGTAAAAAATCAAAGAGAAGTCGTTCAGTCATGTCTGACTCTTAGCGACCGCATGGACTGCAGCCCACCAGGCTCCTCTGTCCATGGGATTTTCCAAACAAGAGTACTGGAGTGGGTTTCCTTTGCCTTCTCCCAATTTATACATTTTGCTAAATCCAAACATGAGACTTAAAATTTACTCAGTGAAAAAAACAAGTATGCCTATTAATAAAAATGCGAGAGTTAGACCTAAGAAAGCTGAGTGTGGAAGAATTGATGCTTTTGAACTGTAGTGTTGGAGAAGAGTGATGGAGAAGACTCTTGAGAGTCCCTTGGATTGCAAGGAGATCAAACCAGTCAATCCTAAAGGAAATCAGTCCTGAATATTCATTGGAAGGACTGATGTTGAAGCTGAAACTCCAATACTTTGGCCACCTGAGGCAAAGAACTGACTCCTTAGAAAAGACCCTGATGCTGGGAAAAGTTGAAGGTGGGAGGAGAAGGGGATGATGGAGCCTGAAGTGGTTGAATGGTATGACTCAATGGACATGAGTTTGAGCAAGCTCGGGGAGTTAGTGATGGACAGGGAAGCCTGGCATGCTGCAGTCCATGGGGTCCCAAAGAGTCGAACATGACTGAGTGACTGAACTGAAACTGAATTAATAAAAACACACTGACCTTTTCGTTTGAGCTGGCAGGCCAGCCTGCCATGGGGAGGGTGAGAGCTCCTGCAGCCACTCACAATGGAGGAACTGGAGCAAGGCTTGCTGATGCAGCCATGTGCACGGCTACAGCTTGCCGAGAACTCCCTCCTGGCCAAGGCCTATATCACCAGGCAGGGCTATGCCATGCTGGTTTCAGATCTTTAACAAGTGTGGCAAGGACAGGTGTACACTAGTGCGATCAGTCAGCGAGCCAAGGAGCTGAACAAGCACCTGACTGCTCCTCCCGAGGCTTTTCTTTGACATTTGGATGATCTGCTTTTCCCACTGTTGAAGGATGCTTCTTGCCCTGGCATAGCTGCATTCTCCTGTGACTGTGTGGCAGAGGCACTGACACTATGGAGGCAGAGTGAGCTTTCTGGTCTCCCATTCTACTGGAATTTCCACTGCACCCTAGCTAGCCCTTTGGTGGTCTCCTAATGTTTGATTTGTCCTCTGATGGGCATGAGTCTGGCATTGCAGTGCCAGGTGAGTGACCTAACAATGATGCTTCACATGATAGATCTAGAGATCCAGGACTACCAGGAGAATGGGGCTATGCTGAGCCAAAACTGGTTGAAGACAGAGCCATTTGAATAGACTTTCTTCTTGGAACAATTTATGGCGGAGAAACTACCAGAGGCATGCGGTGTTGGTGATGGAAGACCCTTCATCACAAATCTGCAGAGTCTGGATATGGCAGTCACCAGATAAAAGATCCAGGTGGGACAGAAACATCAGGGTGCTGGAGATCCCCAGACCTCAAGCAGTGCCTTCTCACAGGGAACTGATAACCAACTTCTGAATCAGCCAGAAGAGCCTATCTCCTCAGCACCATCCCTCCCAGGACCTGAGAAGGAGCCCACAGTTCCTTCAGCCCAATGCAGAGACCTCAGCTGTTTGAAAGTGCAGAGGAAGAAGCTAACAGGGCTCTTCAGTTAACCTGTCTCCATCTCAACTGCTCTGGATGGACGCAGAGAGGAGTTTCCTAGTATCACCTTGGAAGGAGATCCCGTGGCAGCAGCATCTCTGACACAGAGTTATCCAGTCAGGGACTCCACCATAAGGGCCAGAAAACTGAAGCTCATGTTGACAGGAATGGCTACTGTTAACAAGGGAATCCTGGCTCCAACCCATTGGGCACTGGCCTTTCTTGTCCAAGTGGAAGACTGTCTCTGGGAATCCCGCACCCTCCCTTCTTTTAGTGAAGGTTCTCTAGACTCAGGATCTACCATGGACTTTAGGTATATGGGGCAGGTCAGCAAAAAAGGCACAACGTACTCAAGAAGCCTTGTCTGTCTTTCCAAAGAGTCCCTAGCTACTCCCAGATGCTCCTCAGAGACCAAGTACTCACTTTCCTGAAAAAACAAAACAACAAACAGAAAAAACACATTGAAATCAGAAAGGAAAGAATGTATGGGCAAGTAGTACTATTTAATGCTTCCAAATGGGTAACTTAGATGTCAGTACCAACCTTCAACCAAGTATAGGCAGCCAGCATACCCCAGTAACTTCTTGAATGACACAAAATCCAAAGGAGAAAAAAACCAAGCCTGAACCAAGCCTGACCCTTAATCAAGATCTTTTTACCATAGATGTGTATAATAAAGAGAGCTAAGAAAAAATATGTTATTAATACATGCTGACTTTGTAACAAATTTAAGATCTCTACCTTTTAAAAAACGGATTTGACCACCTGTGCTTGAATCAAATTGATCAAAATTAGTTCTTCACTTCTCCTGTTTTAAAATGGGGAGGATTTGCCTTTAATCTTCACTGGGGGTGAATTAGAGTGGGGGCAATTAATGAGGAGTGGAGGAAGATGAAAGAAGACTTGAGTGCTTCTTAAAAGCTAATTGTGTATTTATTCAATCACATGTTGATTAGTTGTCATTAGAGCCTGTTATTTATACTTCAGGATAAACTAGATTTAGTTTTTTTAAAAAGTCACCAAGTCATCAATAATAAATATTTAATTCAAAGATTTTGTTATTGTATTTTTTATTACATGTGAATGTATGACCAAGTTTTCATTTATAATTATTATAATATTTGGATATAATATATATTTATTCAATTGTCTTTCAAACCACAGAAAAAAAGCTATTTTTCTTTCAACAACATATTTTTGTTGCAGATATTAAGGCAATTATCATTTTTATCTGGAATTTCAGTGTTAATTTTTATTTGTTCCCAGATAGAATTTGGAGTTATTTCATCCTTCAAATAATTTACTGTATTGTACAATTACAATAGCATGACAATTCCAGGTCTTGGTTCACTTACATGAGTTTAAACTTTGTTTTAATTCCATTAGAATATTTTTAAAAAATGTGCTAGTCATGGTTGAGACTTACCTACCATCAGCTATGTAAGAACTTGGAGCACATTGCACAGCTCAAAATGTATATATTTAATATCAGTTCTACCAATTCTTTGTCTTTTAATAATCTAGTTTTTATTTTTTAGAATACCTTAAATGCATTTTTAGGGATATTTTGCTTAAAACATCTTTTTTTTGATTCTTAGGTGGCTATTAAAAATGTCTTCATATTTTTCCACAGTATTACAATTTTTAAAAGTCTGGCATTTATAAATAACAAAAAGCATTTTTATATTTATTATGCAGCATAAAACTCATTTTCCTATAGATTTATACTATTCTGATTTCACTTAGATTATTATTAAATGATACTACTTTAAAATAATTAGGGATAGTAATATTGCATCATCTGTTAGTTACGCACTAATTTTTGACCCCAAATTATTTATATTTGCTGTTTGGAAGAAATGTGATTAAAATTCATGTCACTAAATTTGTATACGTTTTAGAGCTGTAAATCAAATGGATTTATATAGCTTTTTCTGAGTGTTACTGCTTCAGAAGATTCAGCTTTTGACAATCTTTTTCACATAGCTCTATTAAGTAATAGCATCAAATTGAATAATCTAAAACATTCTATCTTATGCTATAGTACTTTTCAAAAAACTAATTCACTAAACATCTCAGTTGCTTTACATCTTGAGAACATTAAGAAGTGTGCTGACTTATTCAAATTGTTTCATGAATTAGCTCTAATAAAAGATGATTTGTGAGAGAAAACTTTAAAAAATTTTATAAATGTAACAAAATAAAATCATTTCAAATAAATAAAACACTTTTAGATTGCAATTAAAATAAATTATACCTAATTTATTTGTAAATGTCTCATACCTGGATTGGGCTTCGCTGGAGGCTCAGTGGTAAAGAATCCACCTGCCAATGCAGAAAAACACATTTTCAACAGGTAGTCTGGCAAGATCTCCTAGCAAAGGAAATGGCAACCCACTCCATTATTCTTGTCTAGAAATCGATACAGTCCATGGGGTTGCAAAGAGTCAGATACAACTTAGCAACTAAACAATAACTGGATTATAGTTAAATACATAAAAACACAATTATTTCACATAACGGTGTTTGTGTTGCAGGGAGTCTTACGCTGATTCAAGATTACTACTCTAACAAAGAATCAAAAAATCAACCCTTGCTGTTTTGTAAGCTCCCACAAATAGTCAGAGGTAGATGATTATAATATTTCACATCAGATTTCTTTTTGAGAATGCTACTGCTGCTGCTAAGTCACTTCAGTCGTGTCCGACTCTGTGCGACCCCAGAGACGACAGCCCACCAAGCTCCCCCATCCCTGGGATTCTCCAGGCAAGAACACTGGAGTGGGTTGCCATTTTCTTCTCCTATATTCTATATTTTGAGAATATACATAGGAAATATTCTAAAAAGTTTTAAAAGAATATGCTTATAATACTGTATAAATTATTGAAAATAATAATCATAAACATGAAGTGAAGTGAAGTGAAAGTCACTCAGTCGTGTCTGACTCTTTGCAGCCCCATGGACTATACAGTCCATGGAATTCTCCAGGCCAGAATACTGGAGTCGGTAGCCTTTCCCCTCTCCAGGGGATCTTCCCAACCCAGGTCTCCCACATTATAGGTGGATTCTTTACCAGTTGAGCCACAAGCGAAGCCCAAGAACACTGGAGTGGCTAGCCTATCCCGTCTCCAGAGGATCTTCCCAACCCAGGAATCGAACTGGGGTCTCCTGCATTGCAGGCAGATTCTTTACCAACTGAATTATGAAGGAAGCCTAACCATAAACATAGAGCAAAATAAAATTTAAAATGTATAAAAATAAATGTATTATGACTATTAGATATTTTTCAAAGAATTCAAAGTTGGTTCAATGTAAAATAAGTAATTCATAGTTTTCAGATCAAAATTTTCCCATTTATATAATTTAATAATCAAGTTTAGCAAATATACTGGATGTGTAATCAAAATGAAAGGGCCAATTTCATTATCATACACCTGCAAGCAATAGATAGAAAATGTATTTAGAAAAAATGCCTGTGAGGGATGCTGCGATATACTGTCCATATTCCCCTGCATGAATGAAGCACTCCTTAAATAGCCCAGCTAATGAGTTTTGTGCTCAGAGAGCCTCTGCTTTCATCTTCTTTCAAAGATTGCCTCAGTCAAAGAAAACCACTTCTATCAGGCTCACACACACTTCCCCAGACCCTCATGTATAAGGACTGATCAATAGGAGTATTAAGACCTAATCACCCGGGACCTGGTCTCCCTTTAAGGCCACCTGGTCTCTCTTTGTCTAATATTTGGATCCCACCCACTCAATAGGCTCCATACCACAGTTCAGGCTTTTTTTTTTTTTTTTTTTCTGTCATGGTAACGTTTATTTTGAGAATTTTCCAGACTCCAGTTCCACAAAGCCAAAAGACTCCTTAAATTGATATCCTCTCGTCTTTGATGGGTGTGCTGTATGTTCAGTCACATCAGGCTCTTTGCAACCCCCATGGACTATAGCCCACTAGGCTCCTTTGTCCATGGAATTTTCAGGCAAGAATACTGGAATGAGTTGCCATTTCCTACTCCAAGGTACTCTTCCAGAGCCAGGGATCGAACCTGCATCTCCTACACTGGCAAGCAGACTCTTGACCACTGTACCACCTAGGAAGCCCTTTTGATGGGTGGTGCAGTGGTAAAGAATCCATCTGCCAATGCAAAAGATGCAAGAGACATGGGTTCCATCATTGGGTCAGGAATATCTCCTGGAGAAGGAAATGGCAAACTACTTCAGTATCCTTGCCTGGAAAATCCCATTGACAGAGGAGCCTGGTGGGCTACAACCCATGGGGTCTTGAGAGAGGCAGATGCAACTAGGCATGCATGCACTAATGATAGATGCAGTGATATTATTTTCTCCCTAGTCAGTCTTCTCTCTCTCTCTTTAGTCACTAAGTCATGTCCAACTCTTGTGACCCCACGGACTATAGCTTTCCAGGCTTCTCTGTCCATTGGATTCTCCAGGCAAGAATACTGGAGTGAGTTGCCATTTCCTTCTCCAGAAGATCTTCCCGACCCAGGAATTGAACCTGGGTCTCCTGCATTGCAGGCAGATTCTTTACTGACTGAGCTATGAGCAAGTCAATCTTAAGACTTGCCAAAACAGGGATGATATTCCTTCCTTAATGGGTTCATACTTCTCTGTCCACAGCTACTAACCTATCATCTCTGATGGAGTCTGGAAGGCTGGTATGTGGTCATCACTGGAAGAGATCATGTTCTAGAAGTAATTATGTCCTAAATAATTCAAGAGGAAACATGTTTAGAAGATGTGTTGTTTTATACCCACACAAATGGTAAATTTCACATAGCAGAAAAGGAATTTTCATTCACATTTTCTTACTAACTCTTGGTAAAATGTCCATTTGTGGTTGTTACTAAGAAAGCACAATAATGACTTTTGAGAACATCATTGTAAATACTCACCCAGGGTCTTCATATCCTAGGATTGACCCTGTATTTTGCTAAGAAAGATATTCATATTAAGAATAAAAACAATTTCCATTTTTCACATTTTCATCCTTTATAAAATCTATTTAAAATAAATTATATACTTATATTTTTGAAGATAAAAATGAATGTCTTTATGAATCTGAGATAAGAAGGATGTTTTAAAAAGTAATGTTAATGTTACTGATAGATCATTTGCATGATGATCACTTAGACTGCTGTTCTTATTCAGTCCCTAAGCCCTGTCCAACTCTTTACAATCCCATGGATTGCAGCACACCAGCTTCCCTGTCCTTCACTATCTCCTGGAGTTTGCTCAAACTCATGTCCATTGAGGGCTTCCCTGCTGCTGTATAAATACATCATTACCCATGATTTAAAAGCACCAATCATGAATATTGCTTCCCAATTACTGTCTCAAAAGTTGTTACTGTGCTTTCCAAGGAACTCTGTTCAATATTATATAACAATCTAAATAGGAAAAAAATTTACAAAGGACAGATACATGTGTGTGTGTATATATATATATATATATATACATGTGTGTTTATATATATATATATATATATATAACTGAATCACTTTGCTGTATAGCTAAAACTATCACAACATTGTTAATCAACTATACTCCAAAGTAAAATAAAAAGTTAAAAATATACTTCCTTAATGATGAGTACAAATGCACATATTACCTTTTCAAGTAATCGGAGGTTGGCAACTATTATGTTCAGTATACAACATTATTGAAGAAGGAAATGACAACCCACTTCAGTATTCTTGCCTGGGAAATTCCATGGACAGTGGAGCCTGGTTAGCTCCAGTCCATGGGGTTTCAAGAGTCATATACAACCGAACGACCAAACCATCACCACCACCATAAAACATTATTTCTTAAGGTAGATGTGATAGAAGTTGCTGTTGCCCATCCATATCTCTTAGTTATTTATTATCTTTTATTGTGTTTTGATTTTTGCATGTCTGCCTGCCTTGCAATTGTTAGCACCTATGCTGCTGTGTATAATAGCTTCTTTTTTAATTGAAGGATATACCACCACCTACCTGTGTGATTTACAAGCCAGAAATCTGGAGAAATAGGACACCTTTGTCATCAGCATAATCAAAGACTGACAGAGTTGGTGTATATCTCAGGAGCTGCTTTACATATCTAGTAGAAAGATTTTGAGGAATATGTTCTATATAACCTCCCAAATATAACTTGGTAATATACTCTTTGCTGGATATTTTCCCTGTTCTATCCTAATTCTATCTAATAATTCAAGTCTACATATTATTTGCTATCAATATTTCCATGCTGTTTTGTTAAATAACTACTTATCTTTTTGTCTTAGGCTGTGTCTGCAGAAACCATATATAAGATAGACAGTATTGTCCATAGGTACTCAGTTGCTCAGTCATGTCTTATTCTTTGCAACCTCATGGACTATAGTCCACCAGGCTGCTCTGTCCACAGGATTCTCCAGACAAGAATACTGGAGTGGGTTACCATTTCCTTCTCCATGCGATCTTCCCAGGGATCGAACACGTGTCTCCTGCACTGACAAGCAGAAAAAAACAAAACCTCAGGATTGAAATCTGGAATTTGATCACTTTGCAGTTCAAAAATAAAAAGATAAATGAAAGGAGGACGTATCAACAGTAAGGTAGTAAGTAGTAACTTCTCTGGCATGGCAATATGAAACTGGATGCAGGTAAAAAAGGATGAGGTCTTATTTAGAATCTCCAATATTTGAGACCTACAGTTATACATGTACTTGTATCTATTCTTTTTCCAATTATTTTCCCATTGTTTCATAACAATGAAATTATTAAAGGGATAGAGTTTGTTGTTGTTAACTGCTATTGATTCCCTGAAAGAAAGAAAATAAGCAAACAACCAAGTAGGATTTAGTCGGCCAACTACAAACAGAGCACAGTATGAAAGTCACAAGGCTTCTGTGGCAGCAAGACCCTGATCTCCTGCAGCTGAGGGCAAACTGTGCAGAAAACTGGCCTAAAATCTGACTGTGAGGATTTGCTGGGTTTTATACTTGAGAGCTTCTCACCCATACTCAGAAACCAGCCCCAGTACATTAGCAGCAAGGGAAGACAGAAGAAAGAGTCAGACCATGCTAGACGGGGTAAGAGGCTGGATTAATAAACAAGGCAACTCACACATGACACTTATTTTGGGTGGTTGTGAGACGAGTGGTTCTTTTTACATGCTCACTGAAATCTTAAAGGTATATCAGAGGCCTTAACTTGGTTCCGTATGTATTCAGTCCAGGTGGTCTCAGCACCACATTGGTCTCTCAAGGTCATGTTCTTGAAAACATTTCCTACTGTGGAAATAATGGACAGAATATTCAAAGAATAGAGGAGGAAATAAGGGGTCTGTGAGTCCAGCCCATGGGTCAACTGGCAAATCAGGTCCTCTTGATGACTTCTTCCAACAGAATTAACAAAAGAACCTCCATGCACAGGGACTAGACATCTTCTATACAAAACTAATGGCACTGATGAAGTAAAGACACTTGAGTGGATACACTTGCAAATCTCTAACCCTGAAATTTCCATGAACTCTCTAGGTTATTATAAATGATTTTCTTTCTCTTCCTAGACGATATTAAGATTCCTTTGATTGGAATCCGTGAAAAAGTAACACATGAGGTGGATGGCCTCATTAAGATCTCCGTAATTTTTTTTTTTTTTGCTTTTAAAGTTACTAATAAATTTTTTGTCAAAAGAACTAAATTTTTATCTTATATTAAAAAAAATCTGACCTCATTTCCCACTTCTACTACTTCTAGAGCAATGATTAGGACCAAGTCAGCTACAGCATGACAAGAGCACAGTAACTAGGGCCTCAGACTTCTCAGGAAAAAAATACTTAGGTTACCCTATGAGGCATACAACTGAAATTGACAACCAACTTAAAGATGAGGAATATCTGGAATAGACCGTGGAGGAGGGAGATGATAAATATCAATTGCATCCTCAGGACCAAATCAGGTGCAGCTGCTGTAGTTCATTCTACTAAACTCCCTAATGTAAATCTTTTTATTTTTTAGATTATGTCATTAGAAGTCACCTTGGGAAATCAGTGATAAGAGGGAATGAATTTAACATGGGTTGTGAACGTGTCTGGGCAGACAGAATTCTATCACTGCCCTGCCTATATCGATGTGACACATCCTTTCCATGCACATCAGCTCTACTTTCAATTGCCAGCCACCGCATCTTGGGGCGTATCAGTCAGGTTTCAGCCAGAGAAGCAGAAGCAGAATACGCTTACAAATCACACACACACACACACACACACACACACACACACACACACACACGCACATCAAAGCATTGGCTTGGTTTACATAATTGCAGGAGTTGGCTAAGCATGTCTGAAATCTTTAAAGCAGTCAGTCAGGAAGGGAAGAACGAGGTAGGCTGAAACACATGAGCAGGAGTTAAAGTTCTTGTACACAGGAAGAATTTCATCTGTTTCTCAGAGCAGCTTCAGGCCCACATGTAGAGCCTTTCAACAGATTTAGTTAGGACTAGCCAGATTATCTAGGATGATGTTAAATTTAATTTAGAGGGACTTTACATCTCAAAATCTCATAACAGCTGTACTTAATGTTTTACTGAATAACTGGGGACTAACAGCTTGGTCAAGCTGACAAATCAAAAAGGCCATGGCAGAGGACTTTCTCTGGTGGAAAAAGAACACTCTGTATCCTTGTGGGCCAGGCTAGCAGAATCAGTGATGAACGGTCCTCAACCAAGGCTAAATGAGTGCTGATGGAAAGTACCACAGCTCTCTCACAGCCTAGGCAAGTTAAATTGAAGGTATGCATTCTAGGCTGGCTCTCAATTCTTGAGTGGAATTAAGTTCTAGACACCTACAGGTACTGATGCTTCCTACTCTTTTACTAGTTTCTCCCATGATTATTTTCCAAATAAACAACTTTCACTGGAAACCTTGCCTCTGGATATACTCTGAGGGAAAATAAAGAGGTTAAGTAATACACTATACTAGTAAGATTATATCATACTTGAATATACATGTTAAGAATATATTAACAAAATACTATACTTAAATTTTTTCAATAATTATATTTAACTATTGGTAACTTTCTTAAATGAAAAAGATAGTTCCTCAATATAGAAATATCAAATAGAAATTTTTGAAAATATTTTAAATCAGGGTAAAAGAACTTCTAATGCAAACATCACATTTTATTTTTTCCTTCCATGATTAAATTAATGATGTGGGTGTCCATATGCTGAATAGCACTGATTTTCTGAGCTGTTATGCTCTGAATATGTTCTGAGTTTGAGAAAAATATATTTATCAAGATAGGAAAAAATAATGTTGAACGCTCAAGATAACTTTTTATTGTAAATGCCATAGTTCTATATTCAACTTATAAATTCCTATATTATCTATTTACATGCTTTTCTGTTTGAAATATTGTATTAGGGATGAGAGTAGAGTAAGGAGAAATACAAACAAATAAGTAATTTGATTTAGGTAGCTAGTAAAAATTTGTGAATTTTCTATTAGTAAGATATTTTTTCAGAAGCCATGCAGATAACATACTATTCCTTCTCTTTCAATGCATACGTTTAATCTGTAATGTAAATTTAACATCAAGTATACCTTTACTAAAAGCATTTTAAATCTGCTGAATACTGAAGATTTGATTACATTATAAAAATTTTTGTTTGTTTTCTTCCCCTTGAAATCCAGTCTATCTTCCTTGAAAATTATCCTCACCCCCTATCTACTGCTTTTGGTTAAATGTAAGATATTGCTCTGAGAAGTATAGAAAAATTCAAGACATCTTCTTAATTCCCCTTTCATTATTGTGTCTGCTAAAGTAAAACTAAACTAGCATGACTACAGTTAAGGATATTAAAATAGTGCATGTTCAAGATTATTAAAGTGTTTCCAGCAAAATGTAGCAATTTTCTTGCATTTACCTTAGTAAATTATGGGTTATTTAATGGATTGTTTCAGAGTAGAAAATGAAGCTTATTTTTTAGAGCAATTTAATTTGCTCAATAGATTAGTGTTCTTCATGATATTATGTTTAGAAAAGTGTACATATTAAAGTTAGAGGAAAGATACCAAAAATCTTAGAGATTTTTAAAGACTTTTCTAAAAGCACCAATGCAGTCTTTGAAACTCTATGCAATTATTCATATATCTATATATGTTTATTAGAACAACATCAGTTTCATGAAAATAATTCACTTGAAAATAATTCAATAGAACACTGTGTCTGAGATTCTTAAGGACAAGTGTGAAATTGTTTTATCTTAATTTTCTGGAGCTCTGGACAGCTGATAGAGACAGTATAGAGAGCATCTGCTAGAGCGGTAACTCCTGGGATCCTTGTCAAATTGATTGTGTTCAAAAACAACTGAGACACAAAATAAGGAGAATTTCTTACCATATTGTGTTTATAATGTTGACTCAAATTTAGAAACTATGCTCTTAGGGACTAAATACTTTTATGGGCATTTCAGTAGTTTTAATTAACAGACTATTCTACTAGCTCATGAATTTCTCTCCAGGAGACTGAAATGGATTTTCACCTGAGCTTTGCTTCTATATGTCAAGGCATTTTTAAATAAATGAGTAACATACTGATGTCTTAATTTTGATTTGACAAGTAGACTGCCATACCAAAGGCAGAATATACAATAGTCATTCCACTATGTAATGTTCTCCTTTTAAAAGTACATTTCAGTGATTTTGATTTGTCTGTATCATTACACTACTTTTCAGTAGCTAAAAATTACAGATGCTTTATAAGGTAATTGAACTTCCAGATGTTCAAGCTGGTTTTAGAAAAGGCAGAGGAACCAGAGATCAAATTGCTAGCATCCACTGGATCATCGAAAAAGCACGAGTGTTCCAGAAAAACATCTGTTTCTGTTTTATTGACTATGCCAGAGCCTTTGACTGTATGGATCACAATAAACTGTGAAAAATTCTGAAAGATATGGGCATACCAGACCACCTGACCTGCCTCTTGAGAAACCTGTATGCAGGTCAGGAAGCAACAGTTAGAAATGGACATAGAACAACAGACTGGTTCCAAATAGGAAAAGGAGTACATCAAGGCTGTATACTGTCACCCTGCTTATTTAACTTATATGCAGAGTACATCATGAGAAATGCTGGGCTGGACGAAGCACAAGCTAGAAACAAGATTGCCAGGAGAAATATCAATAACCTCAGATATGCAGATGACACCACCCTTATGGCAGAAAGTGAAGAACTAAAGAGCCTCTTGATGAAAGTGAAAGAGGAGAGTGAAAAGGTTGGCTTAAAGCTCAACACTCAGAAAATTAAGATCATGGCATCTGGTCCCATCACTTCATGGGAAATAGATGGGGAAATAGTGGAAACAGTGTCAGACTTTATTTTTGGGGGCTCCAAAATCACTGCAGATGGTGATTGCAGCCATGAAATTAAAAGATGCTTACTCCTTGGAAGGAAAGTTATGACCAATTTAGACAGCATATTGAAAAGCAGATACATTACTTTGCCAACAAAGTCCATCTAGTCAAGGCTATGTTTTTTCCAGTGGTCATGTATGGATGTGAGAGTTGGACTGTGAAGAAAGCTGAGCACTGAAGAATTGATGCTTTTGAACTGTGGTGTTGGAGAAGACTCTTGAGAGCCCCTTGGACTGCAAGGAGATCCAACCAGTCCATCCTAAAGGAGATCAGTCCTGGGTGTTCATTGGAAGGATTGATGTTGAAGCTGAAACTCCAATACTTTGGCCACCTCATGCGAAGAGCTGACTCATTTGAAAAGACCCTGATGCTGGGAAAGATCAAGGGCAGTAGAAGAAGGGGATGATAGAGGATGAGATGATTGGATGGCATCACTGACTCGATGGACATGGGTTGGGATGGACTCCGGGAGTTGGTGATGGACAGGGAGGCCTGGGGTACTGCGGTTCATAGGGTCACAAAGAGTCGGACATGACTGAGCTACTGAACTGAACTGAGCTATGAGGTAAGTGATTTTTCAGAGACTAATACAAGTGACTTAGGCCTTACAAAACTCTTGATAAAGTCAAGCATATTCTCTTTTTTTCAAGTATATTTTGTCAGTTTATACCATTGTTGTTACTTTCTTCCATTGATTAGAAATGTTTCTTCACATAACTGTTTAGATATTTATCCACTGTTATAAGAAATTTAACCTGTGGCGGATGCATGTTGATGTATGGCAAAACCAATACAATATTGTAAAGTAAAAAAAAAAAAGTTATTTTTATTATTTATTAGATTTTTGCAGACTAGATATTTGGAAAGCAAAAGAGGTCAATGTTAAAATATTGTAATAAATATAAAATGATTAATTAACAGGTAGGCTTAGATATCCCCTTAGGAATGGCACCCCATTCCAGTACTCTTGCCTGGAAAATCCCATGGACAGAGGAGCCTGGTAGGCTGCAGTCCATGGGGTCGCTAAGAGTCGGACACGACTGAGCGACTTCACTTTCACTTTTCACTTTTCACTTTCATGCATTGGAGAAGGAAATGGCAACCCACTCCAGTGTTCTTGCCTGGAGAATCCCAGGGATGGGGGAGCCTGGTGGGCTGCCATTTATGGGGTCACACAGAGTCAGACACGACTGAAGTGACTTAGCATAGCATAGCATAGCATTGGAATACAAGAAATGTGAATGCTAAGTACCCCAGGTTGATGACACCAAGAAGTATGATTAGCACACTTTTTCTCCATACTTTCTTAGCCTAGAGAAAGTTGAGACCATTAATGATAAGGTAAAATGATGAAGGGATCTGGAATATACTACTGTGGCATAAAAATTATTTTGAGCTAAAAATATTGAGAATCAACAGATGCAGAATGATAATTTTCCTGAACACTTCTCCCCTTATCTGCCAAAAAACAGAGACTTCCAAGAAGTTTTTAACTGCCATAAATCTCTCTTCAAGGGAAATTAACTCCTAAAGCTGGAGAGAAGCCAGCACCTGATCGAAAAATCTCATAACCAAGCATGGTCCTAACATAACTGTACCTCCCATATAAAATACTAAAGCTCTGTCTTTCCTAACATCATTTACCTGACCTTTCTCTCTCTTGCCTTTATCCTATTAAGAGGGTATATAAACTCTAAGTCTAGCCACTTTTATGTGTCACTTTCTTTGTGAGTTTCCACAAACCTACAAATAAACTTTGTCCTTTCTCCTGCTAATGTTTTTTGTCAATTTAATTTATGAGACTCAATCACTAATCTTAAGTGGGTAGAGGGAAAGTTTTTCCTCAATGATAATGGCAAGGACAATGAAACAGTTAATCCTGTAAGAAATTCCAGCTTCTCTTTATTTTTCTCTCAACTTTGTAGTCTTTCTGTTCCTCAATCAAATATCCTTAAAGACTGAAGCATAGTTTTTAAAATTTCTCTCTTTTTAAGATATTTTGCTTACTTTCTTATCATCCTAAAATCTGTCATGGCAAGACTATCAAGCATTTTGAATTATGGTTTTGTGACATCTAAAAGTTTTCTTTTCATTCACATTACTTGCAGTGAAACCAAGTACTTACTAAGAGTGTGTTTCCACAGGCTACTCTGGGCAGCATGCAGTGGCTGATCAAGCAAGTGATGAGAATGGAAGGTAGAGGTGATCTAATTCATGTGTGTTCTCCTCTGGGCTACATTTACATCCCAAGGCAGATGTGAATGACTTGCAAGTATTAATATTTTACGGACTCTTGAATTTCTATTCCTATCTTATGTGTATGCATAAAAGGTGATATAGTCACTATTGGGACTACAGCTGAAGCAAATGATTTCTAAAACATTATTAGGTATTCCTGAATAGACTCAATATTTAAAATACTATTCTCAAGTTACTTTAATAATGAGCATGTATTCTCAATCAATATACTTAACCATTAACGTGTGTGACATAAGAAGTAGATGTTCACATTTGGCTTAATCAATCTTTTGGATTTAGTGGAAAAAAATAATATTTTCACATATGGTTAGCTACACTATACTTGGCATTCATCTTCAGTGTTCATTGCCTCATCATTGTTGTTATAACCTGTTAACCTCAGAAAAATAGACTGCCAGATATTTCTCCAGGAAAGATAGGTTATTTGGGATCAGCTGAGAATTGCAATTCAGTGTCTGTCACCATGCAAGCTACTTGTTAAGTCCTCACAGGGCAGAGGAAGGAGACTCTTCTACAGAAGGAAAATAGAAGTTGTGGAGCTGTAGCAAAGAGTTTGTGCTTTTGATTGGCTAAGCCCTTGTGGGCTCTGCTATCATGTTCTGTGAGAGTTCCCCCTTCTTATCTACTGACTCTGTTCAATTGCAGTTTCTGTTTATTCATATTTTACACACTCCAGGTTATGATACCATGTTATATAAATGACAATTAAACCAAATTTTCCTTGCAAAGTCATGCCCCATTTCTTCGGGCTCAGGTATGTGACACCAATTGCCAGTATGTTATAGTTGTTGTACTTACTGCTTAAAGAGATCTTCTCTATTATTTCTGCATTTTCTGTGTGGCCATGTGTGAAATTAACTGGTCAGGCTACTCTGGAGGAAATTTTTTTTTTTTTTCAGTTCATAAAGTGTTATTGGGAGGACAGGAGGACAGAACAAGGATCTGGAGTATTCAATTTGCAGGTGTATGCAGAAAATGTTCTCAGCCATATCTGTTCAAACCCCTAACAAAAATTATCTAATGCTGAGAGTTTTCAGAAGTCACCTGAATGACTACAGATTACCGTATTTCTTAAGTGCAGTATTCATGATTTTAGTATTATCTAATAGGACCTGTATTCAGAAAGAACTCTGATTTGAAAGTAAACAGATACAAAGTTCAAATTTTCATGCATATATCCTTATACGTGTTAATAAATATAAAGTAAGGAAAAACAATCCCCTTTTTTATGAAAATGAGTAGAAAAACTAAGATATTTGCATAACATTTCCATTTCATAGTTCAGTATATCAAAATCACTGAGGAAGTCCCCTTTTGAAAGCTGTTATCTCTGAGGTTAGGGAATAGAATAGGGCAGTTATTCTTAATCTAGAGCAGACTTAAAAAACATATGTGGTGCTTGTTAAAGCATAGATTGCTGAATCTATTTCCAGACACTCTGATTCAGAAGGATTTAGGTTAGGACCCACGAATTTGCTTTTCCAGCCCATTTCCAAGGGATGCTGAGGCTGCTGATCTGGAAAAAACAATTGTGACAATTACTGGCATATGGTGGAAACAATTTTACAGATGATATTGATTCTATCAACACTCTCACAGTTGAAGTTAACTTTGATTTATAAAAAGCAGTAAGAAATGAGGCAAAATTTTATTTCTTATTCAATTTTTAAATATCTAGTTTGAAATTATACATCCCAGAAACCTGTGCTCATTCTTAATATGTCCTGAAACATCTGGAAAGATAGACTATGATTCCCTTTTTGATGTAATTTCTCACAGACACACACACATGTATTAAGGGCTTCACACTGGTTATAAAAATATTACCAAACAGTTTCATACTGGTCAGACTAGCTTTGCAATTAAATTTATGAAGTGACATATTTGAAGAGAATCTGAAAATAAGGTCATCTGCAAAGGAAATGTGGTGGTGTCTATTTGATTATTATTTTACCATAGCAAAAATTATACTAGTACTTTAATAAAGACTATTAGCCAATTATATATTCCCAAGTGGTTATCTAGGAGAAAAACATTAGCATGTTTAATTAATATTGACTATATAAAACTAAAGGAAATATACAGCTGATGAAGTTTTCCAAATATTTGGATCATAAGAAACATTGAATTTTCTACAGTCTGTTAGTAATTAGTTAATAACATTCACTACACCTTTGCTTATCTTAATGCATGTAAATAAAACTAAAACCCATCAATAGTAGCTATGATATCATAAGCTTATGGTATATAATCTTTTTTTTAACTTGCATTTTTGTTTATTCTTTGACTTTTTGGGTGTTCATGAGTATGTTTAATTTACATACATTTGTAAATTTTCTAGTTTTTCTCTTTCAGTTAATTTCTAATTTAATACTTTTGTGGTCGGAAAGATGCTTGATATGATTTCAACCTTAAATTTGTTAAGACTTTGTTTTGTGGCCAAATATTTGATTTTCCCTGGAGGATTTTCATCTGTGCTTGAGAAGAAGGTGTATTCTGTTACTGTTGGGTAGAATTTTCTATACATGTTTGTTATGTACATCTTGTTTAATATGTAAAGTCAAATATTTCCATACTGATTTTTTATCTGGATGATCAGTCTATTGTAAAATTGGAATAATGAAATCTACCATTATTGTATTGCTGTTTATTTCTTCCTTTATACACACAAATATTTACTTTAAATATTTAGATGCAGGATGCACAAATATTTACAAATGTATTTTCTTGAGGAATTGACCACTTTATCATTATATAATAACCTTCTTTGTCTCTTGTTACATTGTTTTTGGCATAAAATCTCTTTTACTGATATCAACATAGCTTCTTCTACTTTCTTTTGGTTTGTATTTTCATGGAATATATTTTACATTCTTTAACTTTTAAGCTATGTGTGTTCCTAAATCTGAAGTGAGTGTCTTGTAGACAGTATAGTACTGGGTCTTGTTTTGTTTTTTCATCCATGAAGACTCTCTATGATTTAGATTAGAGAATTTAGTTCATTTATGTTTAAAGTAATTACTGCTAAAACTCCAGTACTCTTGCCTGGAAAATCCTGTAGACGGAGGAGCCTGGAAGGCTGCAGTCCATGGGGTCGCTATGAGTTGGAAACGACTGAGCGACTTCACTTTCACTTTCATGCATTGGAGAAGGAAATGGCAACCCACTCCAATGTTCTTGCCTGGAGAATCCCAGGGACAGGGGAGCCTGGTGGGCTGCCATCTCTGGGGTCTCACAGAGTTGGACACACCTGAAGTGACTTAGCAGCAGCAGCAGCAGCAGTAGCATGAGCCTGGAAGGGAAAGCTATGGGAAATGTTCACACACCTATTTAAAAAAAGAAAATTACTTATTTGCTTTTATGGTCCTGTAGAACTCATGAATATTAAGCTCAGCTGCCTCTAAGATCTAGGTGATTTGGGGGCCTGTTCTTTGGATGGCCATCTTAAAAATTCAGGTGCTCGATGTGTGGTACAAATCCTATGCTCCTCAGGGGAAAACTGGCAGTCCAAGGTTCCTTCCTTATTGTAAGACACAGTACTAAAGATGGTGTTTATAAGACTGTGTCTCATCCTTTCCTACCTGTTTTGATGTATTTTCTTAGTTGCCCAAAGTGTAGAAGTAACTCAACTGTCTGTATTATCTAAGAGAGGATAGATTCATGAGTAGCTATAATCTGGTACATGCATGGAAGAAGGAAAAGTCAGGAGTATTCTAGTTTGCCATTTTGATGATGTCTCCCAAAGTTACAATATTTTTTTAATGTCAAAATATCTCTGCTTGAAAATATATATGGTTCTTGTTTAAACATTTCATTATTTATATTTAATTTTATTTTGCATTTAGATTTATTTTGTTTTTATTATATAGTTAGAAGTCCCAATATTAGGAATTCACCAAAGTTACATGTTTTACAAGTCAGATTCATTATGCCCTTGTTATTTGACACTGTATGCAAATTTAATAATTATATGCATTTTCATAACCTGTTTCTGGGAAACCAAACAATCTCCCAAATCACTTTATTTTTTCCATGTAAGCCACTATTTTCTGCAGAATCTGCAGATATCATCAAATTAAAAAAAAATATGACTTCAGTATTATGAAACACTGTATCATAGAGTCCTGGTGCTGTGTAAATTGCCAAAATATAAATTTATTTTATTTAACATGTTATCGCTTAACAAATGGTATTCATGTGTGGGCATCCAGAAGACCATAGATGAGCATCCAGTATGTATGTTTGAGAGTAGAATTTCAGGCCAACAATGCCAAGGTTGCTATCTTTCTTGAAAGTCTGTACCTTGGCATCAATGGATTTGTCAAATCAGGAGTAGTAAAGAAATGAACAATATCCTTCATAATAGAATAATATGACAAGTATTCAGCTAATCTCACATTCTATACCTACATAATCTTTTTTGAAAAGCTTTCATTTTTAACATATTGGTATAAACATCTTTTTATAAATAGAATTTGCTCACATAAGACAAATGATTGCAAGACAATTTCAAAATATATATAATAATGTTGACTTTTTTGCCTTATTTTTGTGAATTATGAGTATTGTAAAGAACAGAAAGACTACATATTGAGTACATATTTGTATGAAAACACCAATGACTTTACTGAACATTTTTAAATATTTTGGCCACCTGATGCTAAGAGATGACTCATTGGAAAAGACCCTGATGCTGTGAAAGATTGAGGGCAGGAGGAGAAAGGGAGGACAGAGGATTAGATGGTTGGATGGCATCATCAACTGGATGGACATGGATTTGGGTGGACTCCAGGAGTTGGTGATGGACAGGGGGGCCTGGCGTGCGGCAGTTCATGGGGTCGCAAAGAGTCGGACATGACTGAGCGACTGAACTGAACTGAACTGAAGCTAGCTTGAAAGTGGAAATTTTCAACATGTGTTTTTTATAAATGAAAATATCTGAGATCCATAAATGCTAAGAGAATTTCTCAAGAAAGTGAAGTCGCTCAGTCGTGTCCGACTCTTTGCGACCCCATGGACTGTAGCCTATCAGGCTCCTCTATCCATGGGATTTTTCAGGCAAGAGTGCTGGAGTGGATTGCCATTTCCTTCTCCAGGGGATCTTCCTGACCCAGGGATCGGACCTGGGTCTCCCATATTGCAGGCAGATGCTTTACTGTCTGAGCCACCAGGGAAGTGAACTTCTCAAGGCCTTCTGTGAATTAGAGCAACCCTTCCCTGGTGGCTCAGATGGTAAAGCGTCTGCCTGCAATGCAGGAGACCTGGGTTCGATCCCTGGGTCGGGAAGATCCCCTAGAGGAGGAAATGGCAACCCATTCCAGTATTCTTGCCTGGAGAATTCCATGGACAGAGGAGCCTGGTAGGCTGCAGTCCATGGGATTGCAAAGAGTTGGACATGACTGAGCAACTTCACTTCTTTGAGGCTAAACCAAGGTGGAGCTAGTGATAAAGAACACACCTGCCAATGCAGAAGACAGAGGAGATGAAGGTTTGATCCCTTGGTCCAGAAGATCCTCTAGAGGAGGGCATGGCAACCCACTCCAGCACAGAGAGTTGGATATGCCTGAAGTGACTTAGCACACAGCACATGTGAGGCTAAAATCTGGTTTAGAAATACCAAAATTCCCACCAACAGTGTAAGAGGGTTCCCTTTTCTCCACACCCTCTCCAGCATTTATTGCTTGTAGACTTTTGGATTACAGCCATTCTTACTGGCTTGAAATGGTACCTCATAGTGGTTTTGATTGCATTTCTCTGATAATGAGTGATGTTGAGCATCTTTTCATGTGTTAGCCATCTGTATGTTTTCTTTGGAGAAATGTCTATTTAGTTCTTTGGCCCATTTTTGATTGCGTCATTTACTTTTCTGGAATTGAGCTGTAGGAGTTGCTTGTATATTTTTGAGATTAGTTGTTTGTCTATTGCTTCGTTTACTATTATTTTCTCCCATTCTGAAGGCTGTCTTTTCACCTTGCTTATAGTTTCCTTTGTTGTGCAGAAGCTTTTAAGTTTAATTAGGTCCCATTTGTTTATTTTTGCTTTTATTTCCAATATTCTGGAAGGTGCAAAATAGAGGATCCTGCTGTGATGTATGTTGGAGAGTGTTTTGCCTATGTTCTTCTCTAGGAGTTTTATAGTTTCTGGTCTTATGTTTAGATCTTTAATCCATTTTGAGTTTATTTTTGTGTATGGTGTTAGAAAGTGCTCTAGTTTCATTCTTTTACAAGTGGTTGACCAGTTTTCCCAGCACCACTTGTTAAAGAGATTGTCTTTTCTCCATTATATATTCTTGCCTCCTTTATCAAAGATAAGGTGTCCATATGTGTGTGGATTTATCTCTGGGCTTTCTATTTTGTTCCGTTGATCTATATTTCTGTCTTTTTGCCAGTACCATACTGTCTTGATGACTGTGGCTTTGTAGTAGAGCCTGAAGTCAGGCAGGTTGATTCCTCCAGTTCCATTCTTTCTCAAGATAGCTTTGGCTATTTGAGGTTTTTTGCATTTCAATACAAATTGTGAAATTATTTGTTCTAGCTCTGTGAAGAATACCGTTGGTAGCTTGATAGGGATTGCATTGAATCTATAAATTGCTTTGGGTAGTATACTCATTTTCACTATATTGATTTTTCCAATCCATGAACACGGTATATTTCTCCATCTCTTAGTGTCCTCTTTGATTTCTTTCATCAGTGGAATCCTCTTACACTGTTGGTGGGAATGCAAACTAGTACAGCCACTATGGAGAACAGTGTGGAGATTACTTAAAAAACTGGAAATGGAACTACCTTATGATCCAGCAATCCTACTGCTGGGCATACACACTGAGGAAACCAGAATTGAAAGAGACACGTGTACCCCAATGTTCATCGCAGCACTGTTTATAATAGCCAGGTCATGGAAGCAACCTAGATGTCCATTAGCAGATGAATGGATAAGAAAGCTGTAGTATATATACACAATGGAGTATTACTCAGCCATTAAAAAGAATACATTTGAATCAGTTCTAATGAGGTAGATGAAACTGGAGCCTATTATACAGAGTGAAGTAAGCCAGAAAGAAAAACACCAATACAGTATACTAACACATATATATGGAATTTTGGAGAAGGCAATGGCACCCCACTCCAGTACTCTTGCCTGGAAAATCCCATGGACAGAGGAGCCTGGTAGGCTGCAGACCATGGGGTCGCAAAGAGTCGGACACGACTAAGCGACTTCACTTTCACTTTTCCCTTTCATGCGTTGGAGAAGGAAATGGCAACCCACTCCAGTGTTCTTGCCTGGAGAATCCCAGGGACGGGAAGCCTGGTGGGCTGCCATCTATGGGGTCACACAGAGTTGGACACGACTGAAGCAGCATATATGGAATTTAGAAAGATGGTAACAATAACCCTGTATACGAGACAGCAAAAGAGACACTGATGTATAGAACAGTCTTTTGGACTCTGTGGGAGAGGGAGAGAGTGGGATGATTTGGGAGAATGGCATTGAAACGTGTATAATATCATATATGATATGAGTTGCCAGTCCAGGTTCGATGCACAATACTGGATGCTTGGGGCTGGTGCACTGGGACGACCCAGAGGGATGGTATGGGGAGGGAGGAGGGAAGAGGGTTCAGGATGGGGAACACATGTATACCTGTGGAAGATTCATTTTGATATATGGCAAAACCAATACAATATCGTAAAGTTAAATAAAATAAAATAAAATAAAAACAAAAAAACAAACAAAAAATAAAATTAAATAAAAAAAAGAAATACCAAAATATTAATTTTCCTATTGTTATGTGAATAACTTAAGCATATTTTTGTAGACCTCTACTTTTGAGACTTCTGAAGGCAACAGCTGGAAACAATGTATTTCAATATAGAAAATGAAATGAAATACAAGGTACAAGTTAAGAGACAACATTCCTCAATGGATTAAGAGTTATGGCCATGGATCCAAAATGACTTGGGTCATATTTCACCTCTGTCATAAAGTAGCTTTGTAACTTTCTTCAGTTTATTTCATTTGTATGTACTTCCCTTTCCTTATATGTTAAAGGGGAACTTTAGATTCAACTACTTCATTGAGTTATAAGAGCATTAAGTGAATATTTGTATTAAAAGCATGTGCTACAATGCTCGAAGCAAATGAATAGTCAATGCATGTCATACATCATTACAATTTATCAATGATCTATACTTGAAACTCTTATTCCTCTTTCATATATAAAGAAACTAAGTGTTTGAGATTAAAGAATTTACCCCAGGTCACATAACAAATAATTGCTGGGGCCATAATTTGAACAATGAAATAACAATGAAAAATATTCCAAGATTATGCTCTGTTCCATCAGCTACAAGATTTGCTTTCCCTCCAACTCACTTCAGGCTATTTATGTTGATTCTGGGAACCTATTAATCCCTAGCCCACAGCTATTCTAAGTGGATTTGCCTGGTTCATGACTGTGCCAGATGCAGAGGTTCAAGACTACAAAACTGAGGATGAGCAATTCTCACATCATTGCTGCCTTTGTCCACAGTTACATAAAATCCATTCACTTCTCTGCTCATGGTCTAGATTAACACATAAAATAAAATGAAGCTGATACTCTAGTATGCATAAAATGTAGAAGCAGAAGATTCTATGCAAAAGACATGTGAAAGTTACTACCATACTATAATGTCAAAACCAGAAAGCCAGGATAATTAGGGTTGTTGAAAGTTAATCTTGCCTAGATAGAAATTTCTAGATTGTATAGAATATTTCATAAATATATTAATACAATCATTTCTGTGCAAATAAATGTGTAACCATATCTTTTATTGTGCATGTCATCTAACTCATGTTAAAAACTGTAAGACATGTTTGGAAAACCATTTCTATAGAAAGAAATTTATTGATTTTTATATATATATATATATATATAAAACCTAGAAAAATTATATCACAGCCCTATTTGCAGTGACAATATTTTAGAAATGATTGTCCACTCATCAGAAAATACATTGATAAAGAAATCTATTTATTATAATTATATGGAATAATGAAAATAAATTAATTGAGCAAAATATATTAATATTCATAAATATGCAAAGAGAATGTTGACTAAAGAAAGTGCCTTTGCTGCCACAGCTCAATTCAAATATTAAAATATGCATTTTGATGAATATATAAATATACAAATAACGTGTAGTAATATGCTTCCGCTTTAGCATCATTCCTTCCAAAGAACACCCAGGACTGATCTCCTTTAGAATGGACTGGTTGACTCATTGGAAAAGACTGATGCTGGGAGGGATTGGGGGCAGGAGAAGGAGATGACAGAGGATGAGACGGCTGGATGGCATCACTGACTTGACGGACGTGAGTTTGAGTGAACTCTGGGAGTTGGTAATGGACAGGGAGGCCTGGCGTGCTGCAGTTCATGGGGTCGCAAGGAGTCGGACACGACTGGGCGACTGAACTGAACTGAACTGAAAATGCTTCAGAATAATTATAATAAACTTCAAAGTACTTGTTTTTAGTCACTTTGGTAGAAGGAAGTGCCATAAGATGCTGAGAGAATACCATGGGGAGTAGACAGTATTAATTATATTGTACACTTGATATAAACTAATATGAGGCAAATTTGACAAAATGTTAATACTATCTATATCTAGATATTTCATATGTTCGTTATTGGCTTTTGGTTTGTGTACTTTTTTATAATTTGTAAAATAAATACATTAAAAATACTACTTACAACCCAGGTGAGTTATATCTATAAAAAAAAAAAGATTTTTCAATAAATATTTTATATTTATTCTGTTTCAGCTATTTAAAAAAAATGTACCTTGATAAATTTTTCTTATAAACTTTCCCTGGTTTTCTGTCTCTGAATAATAAGAGAAATTTTGTATGAATACCCTGAAGAAATCTTGAATTTTCTTCTGTAACTAGAATTCCTTTTATTTTGAATTCCCCAGATACTTTCCCCTGCTCTTTATTTTGTGTTTCCTGTGTACTAGTCATTTTTACAGAGGCAGTATTCATTACGTTGATCCCTGACCATGTTTCAGCTCAGCTTTTTAAAGCAGTTTATGTTTGCATGCAGGCAAACAGCAGAAAGAAATTCCCCTGGGCTCTCCCTTACAGTTCAAGAAAATAAAGAATTTCCACTTTTTAATAAATACTTTTATTAGAATCATGCAAAGAGGGAGTAGATTTTTTTTTTTTAAACTCCAAAGGGCAGGAAATAAGGCAAATGATTATATATGTCACAGAAACATTTTTTGCTTTATTATGAAAAAAACTTTTTGCAGCTTTATGACTGATATTGTTTGGTTTTCATTTGAAGTTTTCAAGTTTATAATATTAAGAAAGAGATGGAATGACAGATGCTGGGAAAGATTGAGGGCAAGAGGAGAAGGGGGTAAGAGAATGAGATGGTTGGATGGTATCACTGACCCTATGGACGTGAGTTTGACAAGGTCCAGGAGAGTAAAGGACAGGGAAGCCTGGTGTGCTGCAGTCTGTGGAGTCTCAAGAGTTGGACATGACTTAGTGACTGAACACCAACAACTCATAAACCTTATATCCCCATATACTTACAAAGACACACTTCGGGGGTGGTGTAGAAGTCACTCTTACATTATGTCAGAGACTGAATGCAATGATTTATAAGGTCCTTCTAAATATATGTTCCATTTTACAAATACAAATAATAGATACCAATGCAATAGTTCATTTCCAGAAATGTTGTAAGAAGAGAATATTAATTAATAGGTACTTTTGATTTGATTATAGCAAAATGCATTTTACATTTCTGAAGACTTATTTCAATTATGTAGCTCTAAAAATCAATGTATATCATTACTGTGTTTTTAAATTAATTTAAAATTTATTTAGAAGATATATAAAACAATAAAATACACATTTATCAAATGATTTTCTTAGCCTCACTTATAATCTTTGGGTATAATATCATAAAATATTATTGAATTGCAAATTGTTTAGACATTTCTTGCAAACGTAGTTATGTATCTGGATTAAAACAATAACCTTAAGTAATGGAAAACATTTTAACTAATTAGGATTCTGAATATTAATTTGCATTAAAGTTATAAATCAGTTTGTAACACCATAAACTATTTCTCTCTCTCTCTTTTTTTGTTGCCCTCCCACATTATTTGACAACCCACATTTATCCTCAATGAGTCTTAATGCTTCTCCTAGAATGTGTTTGTTCCTAGTCTGCTTTGTGTCTTGGAACAATATCTGAGTGCTATTTTTATTTTCAGGTTTTCAGAGGATTTCATAAGTGACTGAATTAATCAATAAAAGGGCAATACGCCAAACGTTAAGGCTGACTTCAAATCCCAGGTTTACTACTAGCTGGCTGTAACACGGGCACATTACTGAAATTTTCTAATCTTCAGTGTCCTTACCTAGGACACTAGTGCTTACCTTATAGAACTGCTTAGTGGATTAAATATGAATAAGACTCTGTGGGTGATGACAGAGTTGCCTAAATATAAATTTGGGGGAAAAATTTTATCTCACTTTTTCTTGGCCATTCAAATGGGCTCATCAAATAAACCCCATTGAAAATGTACGATTCTTAGCCTGGATAGGAAGGGAGTTTGGGGGAGAATGGATGAAATCATATATAGGTCTTGCTGAGTCCCTTCATTGTTCAATTGAAAACTATCACAACATTGTTAATCAGCTATTACCCAATATAAACTAAAAAAATTTAAAACAAGAAAATGTAGGCTGTTAAGTCAAAGTTTAGCACGTTGAGAGTGTATCAGTTGAGTCTGTTCAGTCACTCAGTCGGGTCCGACTCTGCGATCGCATCAATCCCAGCATGCCAGGCCTCCCTGTCCATCAAGCATTCACTCAAACTCATGTCCATCGAGTCGGTGATGCCATCCAGACATCTCATCCTCTGTCATCCCCTTCTCCTCCTGCCCCCAATCCCTCCCAGCATCAGAGTCTATTCCAATGAGTCAACTCTTCACATGAGGTGGCCAAAGTATTGGAGTTTCAGCTTTAGCATCACTCCTTTCAAAGAACACCCAGGACTGATCTCCTTTAGGATGGAATGGTTGGATCTCCTTGCAGTCCAAGGGACTCTCAAGAGTCTTCTCCAACACCACAGTTCAAAAGCATCAATCCTTCGGTGCTCAGCTTTCTTCACAGTCCAACTCTCACATCCATACATGACCACTGGAAAAATCATAGCCTTGACTAAACAGACCTTTGTTGGCAAAGTAATCTCTCTGCTTTTCAATATGCTGTCTAGGTTGGTCATAACCTTCCTTCCAAGGAGTAAGCGTCTTTTAATTTCATGGCTGCAATCACCATCTGCAGTGATTTTGGAGCCCCCAAAAATAAAGTCTGACACTGTTTCCACTGTTTCCCCATCTATTTCCCATGAAGTGATGGGACCAGATGCCATGATCTTACTTTTCTGAGTGTTGAGCTTTAAGCCAACTTTTTCACTCTCCTCTTTCACTTTCATCAAGAGGCTTTTTAGTTCCTCTTCACTTTCTGCCATAAGGGTAGTGTCATCTGCATATCTGAGGTGATTGATATTTCTCCCGGCAATCTTGATTCCAGCTTGTGCTTCTTCCAGCCCACTCTGCATAGAAGTTAAATGAGCAGGGTGACAATATACATCCTTGACGTACTCCTTTTCCTCTTTGAAACCAGTCTGTTGTTCCATGTCCAGTTCTACCTGTTGCTTCCTGACCTGCATATAGGTTTCTCAAGATGCAGGTCAGGTGATCTGGTATTCCCATTTCTTTCAGAATTTTCCACAGTTCATTGTCATATACATAGTCAAAGGCTTTGGCATAGTCAATAAAACAGAAACAGATGTTTTTCTGGAACTCTCTTGCTTTTTCCATGATCCAGTGGATGAGAGTGTATAGCACAAAGGGAAAAGTAAAGACAGTGACCGTACACTCCTCCTAATCTACATTCCTTGATTCTAAGCTGGAATATCCTCCTGCCTAGGTAATCTGTCTTTAGAAGGGTACAGCTGCAGCCGTGCTTCTCTGTGAATATGCAAGATACAGGAAACCATGGAGTTGAACTGGGACTGAAAGCACCATCTAAATAAGCAGGATCATGCAACCACGGATCAGTCTGTATATGGCATTTTGTTGTTGTTTAGTCACTAAGTCATGTTCGACTATTTGTGACTCCATGGACTGTAGCCTGACAGGCTCCTCTGTTCATGCTATTTCTCAGGCAAGAATACTGGAGTGGGTTGCCATTTCCTCTCCAGGGGATCATTCCAACCAAGGATGGAACTCTCATCTCCTGCATTGACAGGTGGATTCTTTACCACTGAGCCCTCTATATGTTTTCTTTCTCTTAATATTATCAGAAGTTGAGACCTGTTCCATGTGGATTCTTTATTCCTTCTTAGCTGTTTTATTTATATTCAAGAATGTGCATTAGAAACAGGATAACGGGGAAGAATAATAATTTAGTTTAATCACATTTTTTTTCCTTGCACAAAATGCAGTCTAATATATTTAAATTAGAAAAAAGGAAATATCTCTTTTCACCTGCAAACTTTTTGCAACTTTTTTCTTTGAAAACACAGCATTCCAGATTCCTAAACACTTTCAAACTCCTCATGATTTATTATTATTTATTATTTTTCTCTTTTCATTAAATATTAAATATTAATTAGTAATAGTCTCATAAGAATCTATGACATAAACTCTCAAAAAGAGTAGGCTAACATTATAACCAAAACAAAAATTTCTCCTATAGATTATTGTACCATGTATTAAATTTATAATTTTACGATGTACATCGATACTAAGATTTACCTTTGGGCTTGATCTATGCTGACCCAAAGTCCACATACAGTACATCCCATAGCAAATCTTTCAGACAAAAATATGGCATTGCCCCTTTCTAATGCCCTTGGAATTAACCAAGGCAGCCTGAGTCATCCCATCCAAATCTCATCATCTTCTTCAGTTTATCCACTTTTGTCTCATGTTCTAATTTAACACAGAATTTAACAATGACCCTTCAGGTCACTGATTCTTGGTCTTTCAGTATCCTTCAGTTTCAAAAGTCACTACTGATACAATTATATAAACACTCTTGCTAGAGCAGTCTTTTGTTAAAAAAAATTACCCATATAAGAATTTTTAATAATATACCTCTCTCAAGCCTTTGAAGAGATTTAATTGAGACCCTATATCTTTAAGTACTACAAATTGTTATATATCTATATAAAGCAAGAACATTTTGCTTCTCTGGCTAAGCCTTAACATTTTAGGTTCTAGTCTTTGCTATATCCTGTAGAGTTTTCATGATATTAAATCCAAGTGCCAACTAGTTGGTGTTTGAAGCTGCAGCCTTATCAGCACAGGTCTTGAGCTAATGACTTTTTGGTCTCAGCTCTCCTTCCTTTTAATCTCAGGCTTCCTCTCCTTCCATGACTTTGTCATGTATTCCCAGCTTTCCCTCACATGATGTTAAATACATGCCTATGTCATGAAATAACTATGTAGAAGGTAGTGGTGTAACAGTATATTCATTCTTGCCTATCCAGAATTTTTTGCTTGGTTAGCTGCACAGAAACCATACATTTCAATTAATCATGTTTGTCAAGTGATTTCTTAATATAGCTTATTGACATGTGAATGCATATCATACGCAAACATTGTTACCTGCTAATTTACCACCTACTGGTTGAAGAAAGATGGTAAAAGTCTTACTGTTTATTTTGTTAGACTTCATTTTGCCATTAACCTTTCACTCCTTCAGGGCCTTAGAAAAATTTCCCTTAGTTAAGTTATTCAGCCATAATGCCCTAAAAATGAAAATATCGATTTGCAATATGCTTCATCAAAGATTCATTAACAGTAAATTATTTTCAAATGCTTGACCTTTCCATATGTTTACAAAAATATGTCCTTAGAATGTATAAACACTGAATTTTAACTAGAGGGTTTCTGACTCCTGCATCAAAAATATTTAAGTAAACTTATGTAAAACTTGGTTTTTGAAATATTTCAGCACCTTATTTTATCTATAAATGCAAAAATAACAAATAAAAATGCTGAGATTTCAATACTTTATTTCAACTTAAAAAGAGAAAAAAATCTTTTATTTATCATGATGGTTTTAAAAATAACATATTCTATAATGTATTAAATGGCTATCAAAATGATTGATCAATTTAGTATGTATGTATAAATTTTGGGAAAATGATTCTATAGTATTAATTGACTTGATTTCTAAAATGTGAATGTTTATGATGAGGGTAATGATAATTTGAGGAATAACAAGGCCATCAGTGATTTCTCTCAGATATTGAAGTATTCAACTACAATTTCATAGCTATGAAAATTATAAAATATATAGAGTGAAAATAATCTCTAAATCCTTAAATTAATTATTCTGAGGCATATGAATGAAAAACAGATTTATTAGAACATTTAATGGTCTTTGTTTCAAAAACTGAAATTTTATTTATCATAGATATATAAAATTTCAATTAATTATATCTTTAGAAATAATATATAGTTTTATTATATCCCCTGCTTATTCTTTTACCAATAATTTGTTTTATACTGAATAAGATAAAAGGACACCTACATTGGGAGTTCTAAATTATTAATACAGAAATACGATTTTGGAAGGGAGAATTAATATATGATCTAAATTAAAAATAATGCCATCTTCCTGAGTTTCACACTGATTCAGTTTCTAATCACTCTGTTCTCCCTAATCTTTTAAAAACAACCATGTTTAATACTTAAGAAACTAGTAGAATAGAAAAGCATAAATGACAAAATATAAGCTACTTCTATTCAGTGGTAACTACTTTTGAATGTCCTTCTTGTCTTTTTTTTTTCAATCTGAGTACAGTTGATTTACAATGTTGCATTAATTTCAGGTGTACAGCAAAGTGAATCTGTTATACACACACACACACACACACATATATATATATATATATATATATATATATATATATATAAAGATTCTTCTTCCATGTAGGCCACTATAGAGTATTGAGTAGAATTCCCTATGTTATACAGCAAGTTCTTATTATTTTTCTATTTCATATGTATTGTAGTGTGTATATGTCAGTCCCAATCTCCCACTTATCTTACCCCCTCCATCCCCTGGTAATCATGTTTGTTTTGTACATCAATGACTCTCTATTGTATATAAGTCCATTCGCACCTTCTCTTTTTGTTTTGACTACTCACACACTTTAAGGGAAATAATATGACATTAAAAAATTGTTTTGTAAGTGCCCTTTTAAGGCATTAATAGAATATAATGAACCTTATCACACATATTTGATGCTAACTGATGTATAGTATGTTGTATTTGTATTGCAATAGCTTCACATGCCTTTCTTGGTCTATAGATTATTTCCTATTTATCTCTATTTCAAATAATGCCACAATAAAAGTTGTTCACTTAAATGCTTGTATATATATGCATTAAGGTTCTAAAGATAAATTCCTGGATTTGGAAATACCTGATGAAATACTTTGAACAGATTTCCAGACATAGGCCCTACATTAAAGAGCTTGAGAGCCACCCCTCCAAATCTAAGAACAGGAATAAATCTGGACAAACTGAAAATTAACAACTTTTCCTGGGTATCTCAGGACAGTAGGAGTGATAAAACCAAGGACAGGAGAAAAGTTGAAGTCTTTGGTACCTAGAGTTACAGAAACCTTTGAACCAGCTAACTCTTAGTCACATGAACATATAACTTGACACCACAGTTTCCTTCCCTTTGCATCCTATACCCGATAGTCATGTTTGGCTTAAAAAAATGAAATGAACCAAAACAAAAGCAGAGCAAAATGAGGCATGTTAAAAGGCAAAGAAAAAACACAGTTTGAAGACACAAAACATGGATCAGAACCAGACACAGATGTGACACAGATTTTGGAACTATCAGATAGGGAATTGAAAATAAGGTTATGATAAAACTTTAATTGAAAAAGTAAAAAATACACAGAAAACAGTTTAAGCAGAGAGGTGGAAACCCTAAGAAAGAATCAAAAGAAAATGATAGAAATAAAAAAGAAAACACACTGTAACTAAATTTGAAATGTCTTTAATGGCCTCATCAGTACACTGGCCATGAATGAGAAATAAACCAGTGAACTTGAAGATATCAACGGGTACCTAGGAAAATGAAATGCAAAGAAAAAAAACTAAAGGGAAACACCAAAAGGCATAACCTATATGTATTTGGAATAAATAGACAAGAAAGGGAGAAGGCAATGGCACCTCACTCCAGTACTCTTGCCTGGAAAATCCCATGGATGGAGGAGCCTGGTAGGCTGCAGTCCATAGGGTCGCACAGAGTCAGACACACTGAGTGACTTCACTTTCACTTTTCACTTTCATGCATTGGAGAAGGAAATGGCAACCCACTCCAGTGTTCTTGTCTAGAGAATCCCAGGGACCGGGAAGCCTGGTGGGCTGCTGTCTATGGGGTCTCACAGAGTCGGACACGACTGAAGTGACTTAGCAGACAAGAAAGAGAGAATGAAGAAGAATACATTTTTGAAGTACTAAAGGCCAGGAATTTTCCAAAATTAATGATAGATACCAAACCACAAATCTCAGAAACTCAGTGAACAAGAAGCCTAAATAACAAAGAAACTACACTAGGCATATCATATTCAAATTTCAGAATACCAAGAACAAAAATAAAATTTGGAAAGAAGATAGAGGGAAACAACAAATCAACAAACAAAAAACTTTTACCTATGGAACAATAAGAAGAAGAATTACACCGGACTTCATTTAAGGATATTTTCTGAGAAAATGTGTAGTAAGTCAACATTTAAAATGCATATTTAGGCTGAGATTCTTTGATATTTTTGATAATGGCAACCTCTTTGAATAGCACTTTTTAAAAAGTCATCATTACAAGGACCTAAATATTGGATTTATTCTTGATTTCTCACTTTGTCTACCTCATTACATTCAATCGATCAGCAACTCCCGATGGTCCAAACTTCAAATAATTTCCAAGATCTGACTTATTTGTACTATCTCCCTCGCTGATATTCTGGCCTATGCTTTACCTCAAATTCATCATCATTCTAAGGGTTCTTTTCACCCTATAATCACTTGCTGATGGTGCACGAAGTTCTGATATCAGTAGTGGCTCTCAAATTGAAAGGTTTAAGAATGCCTGTAGTTTTATGATGATACCCTGAGACAATACTCAGCATTTTTCACTTACTAATTTAATATATACATGTACATCTTAAAGATGCAGTGATTATACGATGTCACACACACACACACACACACACACGTATCAGTGAGAACATTGACAATGCCACAGTAATAGGTTTATCTGGTCTTTCAATTTTCTTTTTTGCATCATTTTGTCTTTTCCAGATTCTTCCAATAATTATAAGAAGACTGAAAAAGTGAAAATAGAGTGTTTTAGACAATTCCATCCCCTCCATTCAGAAAGTAATTTTAGATTCTATCAAGAATAGGTCAGTAGTATCAAATTTAACAACAAATGTAGAACTATCATATTAAAATTGAGTGTCTTTAGTAAGCACCCTTTCCAATTTCTCACTGCACTAAAGAGAATATATATATATTTTTTGCTTCAAATTTATGAAGCTAGGAAGATTTTAATAGAGGTTACCCTGTTCCTTATAAATTCTCGGCTTCATTGAGAGCTGCTCTTCCTGCTTGATCCTTCTGTTGTCTCTGTGCACATATGTTTTTCTGATATTTCAGCTGTTTTGTGAGGACAAATGTTCCAATGCCTGTCATTTTGATGTTAAAATTAGTATAATCATCAACCTTTATAAAAATTCCTTTTTTCTTGGCACTCTACTCAATAATTTCCAATGACTTAAGTGTTTGATTGACAATAGCTGTGTAGAACCAATTATTTATGAGTCATAAGAAACTTAATGTCAGAAATTAGCTAAATTCTAATGATGAAAAGTTATCTTAGTTGTATTAAAATATTTTAATATTTTATACCCAGAAAACTTATGTGCAGTTATTTTCCTATTACTGTATGTCACTTATTAAAATGTATACTGCTGCTGCTGCTGCTAAGTCGCTTCAGTCGTGTCCAACTCCTTGCGACCCCATAGACGGCAGCGCACCAGGCTCCCCCGTCCCTGGGATTCTCCAGGCAAGAACACTGGAGTGGGTTGCCATTTCCTTCTCCAATGCAGGAATGTGAGAAGTGAAAGTGAAGGCGCTCAGTCGTGTCCTACTCTTAGTGATCCCATGGACTGCAGCCTATCAGGCTCCTCCGTCCATGGGATTTTCCAGGCAAGAGTACTGGAGTGGGGTGCCATTGCCTTCTCCAAAAATGAATACTGCTGCTGCTGCTGCTGCTGCTAAGTCACTTCAGTCGTATCCGACTCTGTGTGACCCCATGGACTGCAGCCTACCAGGTTCCTCCGTCCATGGGATACTGAGAGAGAGAGATCATTTGCTTAGTCGTGTCCGACTCTTTGCGACCCCATGAATCACAGCACGCCAGGCCTCCCTGTCCATCACCAAATCCCGGAGTTCACTCAGACTTACGTCCATCGAGTCAGTGATGCCATCCAGCCATCTCATCCTCTGTCATCCCCTTCTCCTCCTGCCCCCAATCCCTCCCAGCATCAGAGTCTTTTCCGATGAATCAACTCTTAGCATGAGGTGGCCAAAGTACTGGAGTTTCAGCTTTAGCATCATTCCTTCCAAAGAAATCCCAGGGCTGATCTCCTTCAGAATGGACTGGTTGCATCTCCTTGCAGTCCAAAGGACTCTCAAGAGTCTTCTCCAACACCACAGTTCAAAAGCATCAATTCTTCGGCGCTCAGCCTTCTTCACAGTCCAACTCTCACATCCATACATGACCACAGGAAAAACCATAGAGTGAGGCTTAAATTTTCATGTTACGGATTAGCACTCATATAGCTGGTCGTTCATAAATAAGAATGTATATCATATGACTACCTTCACGTGTAGCAAAATTGGAAAGTAAAAAAGAGCAATAGAAGATTTTCTAAGACTTTCTTAATTTGCATAATAACCTCTAATTCAAAATGGGTAACTTTCAAAAAGGAATTCTGAAATATTAAGTGTCTTCCAGGACCTTGGAATTCATTCAGTAATGCTGTCGCCTAGAGCAGCACTATCTTTTATATATTCCTCACAGTCACTTACACATTCTTTTTAAATACTTTAGTCAGTGACAAACTACTCCTTCACAGAACAGTCTAGTCTACATATTGACACATTATGATTTTAGAAAGGTATTTCTTTTTTATAACGAGGTGCCCATAATTCCCTTCTCTTATTTTTCCTTTTCTTCCCCTGAACTAATATTTTTACATTTTCCTTCCTTTCCTCTTTCATTTCTTCCCTACTTTCTTCTTCCCTTCCTCCCTTTTTCCATCCTTTTTTCTTCCTTCTTTAATTATATCTTTTGTCTTTCATGCACACAGACACACACACACAAACACACATATACCTTCCTAGGTATTAGGCACCATGATAGGTGCTATGTACATTGTGATTGAAATTGAGCCTCTCTTTCCAATAACTTCAGCCCAGTTGAGAAGAGAGAGAAGTGATGGGAAAAATACAATGCATTTTATTGATGACGTGAACACACTGCAAAAGCAGGCAGCTGTGAGAAAAGGAAGAAAAGAAATCAAAGCTGTGCCTGTACTAAAGCTTGAGACTTATGTTGAAAGTATGTAGAAAAAGAAAGAAAGCTATTCTAGGACAGGGAGCATTCCTAGGTTAAATATTTATGGTCAATTGTACTCACATACTGAAGGTGCCCTGAACTTCTTCGTATCCATGCATTGCTTGTTTTTAAAATTAGCTTGATAAAACCACAGTTGTAATTATCCAACTCTGTCTTTATGTACACTTGAAATATGTAACTGACTGAAGTGGAGAAAACCATACAACCATACTAACTGCTTACAAATTATTCTGTGATTGCTAATTTCAGATAGATCTTTCATGATGACTCACAATCATATTCTATTCCTATAGTCCAGGGGTCTGCAACCTCTGGGATCTAATGCCTGATGACTTGAGATAGAGCTGATGTAATAATAATAGAAATAAAGTACACTATAAATGTAATGTTCTTGAATCATCTTGAAACCACCCCTCCCTGAGCTCCAGCCTGTGGAAATATTGTCTTCCATGAAACAACTCCCTGGTGCCAAAAAAATTAGAGACTAGTGTTCTAGTCCCTTCACTCTTACTCTTATGGATAACTGCTACATATGTTATCCAAGTTTCCTCAAACATCAGTCCACCTCTTGACTTATTTCACTATGAAAATAAAAGTAATCAGAAAATAACTTTAAATCATTTCCTCCACCAGATCTATCAATCCACTTGCATGTAAGTTCTGCTTTCTGTTCTATTATTGTACTATAAATGAACTGCCCATGCTCAAAACCGATGCCAACCCTTTCATTTGGTTCAGTTCAGTTCAGTTGCTCAGTCGTGTCTGATTCTTCATGACCCCATGAACCACAGCACTCCAGGCCTCCTTGTCCATCACCAACTCCTGGAGTTTACTCAAACAAATGTTCATTGTGCCCGTGATGCCATCCAACCATCTCATCCTCTGTTGTTCCCTTCTCTTCCTGTCCTTAATCTTTCCCAACATCAGTCTTTTCAAATGAGTCAGCTCTTTGCATCAGGTAGCCAAAATACTGGAGTTTCAGCTTCAGAATCAGTCCTTCTGATGAACAACCGGGACCAATTTCTCTTCAGATGGACTGGTTGGATCTCCTTCAGTCCAAGGGACTCTCAAGAGTCTTCTCCAACACCACAGTTCAAAAGCATCAATTCTTCGGCACTCAGCTTTCTTTATAGTCCAACTCTCACATTCATACATGACCACTGGAAAAAAACATAGCATTGACTAGATGGACCTTTGTTGACAAAGTAATGTATCTGCTTTTTAATAACTGTCTAGGTTGGTCATAACTTTACTTCCAAGGAGTAAGTGTCTTTTAATTTCATGGCAATCACCATCTGTAGTGATTTTGGAGCCCCAAAATATAAAGTTTGACACTGTTTTCACTGTTTCACCATCTATTTGCCATGAAGTGATGGGACCAGATGTCATGATCTTAGTTTTCTGAGTGTTGAGCTTTAAGCCAACTTTTTCACTCTTCATTTTCACTTTCATCAAGATACTCTTTAGTTCTTCTTCACTTTCTCCCATAAGGGTGGTGTCATCTGCATATCTGAGGTTATTGATATTTCTCCCGGCAATCTTGATTCTAGCTTGTGCTTCTTCCAGCCCAGCGTTTCTCATGATGTACTCTGCGTATAAGTTAAATAAGCAGGGTGACAATATACTGCCTTGATGTACTCCTTTTCCTATTTGGAACCAGTCTGTGTTCCATGTCCAGTTCTAACTGTTGCTTCCTGACCTGCATATAGGTTTCTCAAGAGGCAGATCAGGTAGTCTGGTATTCCCATCTCCTTCAGAATTTTCCACAGTTTATTGTGATCCACACAGTCAAAGGCTTTGGCATACTCAGTAAAGCAGAAATATATGTTTTTCTGGCACTCTCTTGCTTTTTCAATGATCCAGCGGTTGTGGCAATTTGATCTCTGGTTCCTCTGCCTTTTCTAAAACCAGCTTGAACATCAGGAAGTTCACATTCACGTATTGCTGAAGTCTGGCTTGGAGAATTCTGAGCATTACTTTACTATGTGAGTGCAATTGTGCGGTAGTTTGAGCATTTTTTGGCATTGCCTTTCTTTGGGATTGGAATGAAAACTGACATTTTCCAGTCCTGTGGCCACTGCTGAGTTTTCCAAATTTGCTGATGTATTGAGTTCAGCACTTTCACTGCATCATCTTTTATAATTTGAAATAACTCAACTGGAATTCTATCACCTCCACTAGCTTTGTTCATAGTGATGCTTTCTAAGGCCCACTTGACTTCACATTCCAGGATGTCTGGCTCTAGGTGAGTGATCAGACCATCATGATTATCTGGGTTGTGAAGATCCTTTTTGTATAGTTCATTTGGTTACTAGAAACTATTATTTATTGTTTACTCAAGGACTTGAACAAAAATTTTATGACTTTCCTCTTTTGAATAATCAATTTTCCCTCTCCACTAGAGATATAACATTATCACACAATAAACTCCTGACTTAAAATGAAAATCCACTTAACCCCACCAGTTTCTGTAACTCCTACTCTATTTCTAAATACTGTTTATAGAAAAAACTATTCAAAGAAATTTTCTGTATTCATGTTTTTCTATTCCTTTTCTATTTTCACTTGAACTCACTCCAAATAGCCATTCACACTTATGAAGCTGTTGAAATTGTTCTTAATGTCTTAAAAAGTAAATCTCCATATTGCTAAACCACATAGTCAATTCTCAGTACTCTAGTCAGAAAAATTCACAACAGTGCTTGCACTTGACATGGGAGATTACCTTCTCTCTCTCTCACTTTGACATTTTTTACTTTCCTTTTTTTGCCCCTAGAACAAGCGATTTTTCATTTTTCTTCTTATTTGCTTACTCCTTGTTATTCTTTGCTGATTATTCATATCTTAGGTCTTTCAGCTCCTGTACTACCCTGGGAATAAGTCATTAGATCTCTTGTCCTTCTCCCCACAATTTCTTTGTTATCTTGCCCAACCCCATGGACTGCAGCATGCCAGGCTTCTCTGCCCTCCACTATCTCCCAGAGTTTGCTCAAACTCATGTATATTGAATTGATGATGCTATCTAACCATTTCATCTTCTGCTGCCCCCTTCTCCTTCCCTCAATCTTTCCCAGCAACAGGGTATTTTCCAATAAGTCAGCTCATTGCATCAGGTGGCCTAAGTATTGGAGCTTCAGCTTCAGCATCGGTCCTTCCAATGAATATTCAGTATTGATTCTCTTTAGGACTGACTGGTTTGATCTCCTTACTGTCTAAGGGACTCTCAAGAATCTTCCTCTAGCACCACAATTCAAAAGCATCAATTCTTCAATGCTCAACCTTCTTTATGGTCCAGCTCTCACATCTGTACATAATTAGTGGAAAAACCATATCTTGGTGTTTAGTTATAGAACATCCTGGTGCCAGGGGAGCAAGTGAGAAGTCTCCATGGGCTCAAGAGTTCTTCTTGATTAAAAGACCATGTAACAGGGTTAGCTGTCATGGACAGGGAGTAGCCTGTGAGATGACCTTGACCAGAAGACTACGTGAGACTCTTACTTGATATTCTACAGAAGTCTTAGAGAGCTTCTTCTAATTTTTGGAAGAGGAGATAATAGATTGTAGTGTGTAAAATGGGCCAAGCATTACTCAGACATTGTGCTGCTGTCAACAGTGAGTGTGTTACTTCCCTTCCCATCCACTTCCCTCACTTCTGAATATAAAACCTGGAACCTGAGGGAGAGAATAAAAATGGAAAAGTTTAACTAGATTGTAACAAATTTATACATTTCAAATTGATTAATTAATCATTGGATTGGACTAAATTTAACTGAAAGCAGTTAAGTTATCTGTCATTAGACAGACTGGGGGCTCAGAGTCAGAAATTAGAAGTCAGTTCTAAAAATAAAGAATATGTCATTTTCTAAATCTGAACTAGTGGATGAACAAGTTATACCTCTTTGAGACAACTGTAGGAAAATGTTTTGAATAGAAAGCAAGAAATAAGGTGGTAGATTGGGTTAGAGGTTGGATAAAGATAAATATTTTATTCAATTAAGGACAGAATTAGTTGTGCATAAGAGCTAATGAGAAAGATGCCACTGAGAGAGATTTTGAATATTCAAGAGGAATAAGAGATTATTTGTTAATTTACAGTTTCTCTGAAGCCATGTAAAAGAATTGCAGGAAATAGATATGAACTTATTGTCATTACAGGAGAGGGCAGAGTGGGTTTAAATATAGGCAAGTTTGTAGAGCTGGTAGTCAAATTTGAAAGAGTTTACATAGAGAGAAAATATTCAATTTTGTGGTGTCCAGGAAATAGAGAAGTCACCCAAATTCATCTTATGATATTGAGGATATTTACTAAGACATCCTCTGAAAAAATTGTTACTAATTCTCATTAGAATATCTTCCAATTTAAAAAAAGGAAAAAATGTGTAGGGAATTAACATTAGAAATATTATGTAATTTATACATAGCAAGGAAATTTTAAAAGATTATTTTTTTACTTTATTTTGCATCATACATATGAAATATGTGCAATATGTAAATTTTGTAAAATTTGGAAAGTTCTGTATACATAAACAACAAATATGAATCTGTTCTGTTTCTTGAATTGCACTTAGTCACTCAGTCATGTCCAACTCTTTGTGACCCTATGAACTGCAGCCTTCTAGGCTCCTCTGTCCATGGAAATTTTCAGGCAAGAATACTGAAGTGGGTAACCATTCCCTTCTCCAGGGGATCTTACCAACCCAGGGATCAAACTCACGTCTCTTGCATCTCTGCAGAGGTAGACAGATTCCTTACTATCTGATTATACAGATATATTTAGTTTGGGAATTTATTAAACCGTGTACTTATAAATGCACATTTCAAAGTGTATATTACATGTCAATAAATATCTAAATAATCAATACCAATTTCACAGCTCTGAACAATCATAATTGATAATTGGTATTGTTCTATGAATTTTTTGACAGTACAAATAGTAATCTTTATCAGAGGCTGGCAAACTATGAATTAGAGCTAAATCCAGTGACTGAGTTTATTTTCTATTTATGAAGTTTTATTAGAACAGTGTTACACCGTTTATTTATGTTTTACTTTTGGTTGATTTTGTAGTACGAGAGCAGAGTTGAGTAGTTGCAAAAGATACTGCACAGTCTGCAAAGCGTATAATATTTACTATCTGGTTCTCTACAGAAAATGTTTGCCAGCTGCTACTATACATTCAAGTCTTCCTTTTTCTTTACTAAATGGTATGATGTGTATATTCGTAAATATATTTTTTCCTGAATTTTTTTCTAAATATGTTTAATTTGACTGCATCTTATTTTACCATATCGAATTTATCTAGTAATTTCCCAAATTATGGAGGTTGTTTTCAATTTTCATGTTTTATTACTTTGCTCATGATAGTTGGTCTAAAGTTCATAATGTTTTCCTAGGAATACAGTTTAAGAAGGCTAAGCATTAAGACAAACCCACAAGGTTTCTGGGTATATACTACTAAAAGCTAATTTATGCATATGTTATACCTGTGTTTTTTTCATCAGCAATCATATAAACTTTAAGGAACCACTTATATTGTTTTTAGCAAAGAGTATTATTATAATAAGAGAATTCACTCAAAACGTATGGTTTTTTATTTAATGTAAAAGTAAAGTGAAAATTCATAGAAATGTACTATTTATATAACTTGTAATGTCTATTTTTCCAGAAATTTGATACCCTTATATTACTCTCCAATATTTTAATTTTGGTTCAGCACTTACTTGATCATGATTAAAGTTTTATTTGTCTACCTTCCATAAAAATATCATATACATTACCTACAATTTTCAGTTAAATTTTCTGCCCATTGGAGTTAAAACTTGAATACACACTTAAAGAAATCTTAGTTTTGGAATAATTTCAATTTCATTGTAAAAATTTCACAATCCTTTTGACCAAATCTTGTTCAAAATCTTTAAAAAATAAATCAGAGGAAAATCCCATGGATGGAGGAGCCTGGAAGGCTGCAGTCCATGGGGTCGCTGAGGGTCAGACACGACTGAGCGACTTCACTTTCCCTTTTCACTTTCATGCATTGGAGAAGGAAATGGCAACCCACTCCAGTGTTCTTGCCTGAAGAATCCCAGGGACGGGGGAGCCTGGTGGGCTGCTGTCTATGGGGCCGCACAGGGTCCGACACGACTGAAGTGACTTAGCAATAGCAATAACTCAGTTTTCACAGAAGCAAATCTCTCATTTCAGTTGTTGATCATTGCTTATATGATCATTAATCAATTTGCATCATTTGCACATGCAGATAAAATCTGGTGACTAATGATAAGCATACCACTTAATGAAGCACTCTAGAGTTTAACCTGGAACCGTGATTATTCTGCATTCAGTGGGCACAATTGCTCTATGTTACATTTGAAGTAGTAGAGTTCATTGACTAATCTTTCATGTTAGCTAATTCATTCTGCAAAGGTTTTAATAAAGAAACAAATTTATCTATGTTAAGCTTCAATCTAATTGTGTTGTTTTTATTACCAAAGATTGTATAATTTTTGAATATTTCTCAATTTGTGTGTATATACTTATGCACTCTACCTATTCTGATTAGTTTCTTTTTTATCATCAGTTTTATAATCTCCTGTACTTAAGCTCATATATTTATCAAAGTTTAATATCTATATTTTGTTTTTTGAAGATTTTTTAACTTTGAATTCTATTCTGATATTAAAGTTGCTATATTACATATGATATTAGAAATATTTGAATAAGTAGAATCAAATAATATCTGATTTTTTAATTAGTATAATTAGTTATTAAAGTTAAAACTGATTTAATTTCATTTTCATGATTGTCTTTACTACATTACCCTCCTTATGGTTTCAGAATTTCTCTTGAAAGTAGCATATTGATTTTGCTATTTTATATAAACCAAAGCCTCTATATTAAAGAGAAAAATTTAACTTATCCATATTCATCATAATTACTGATGCATTTCAGTTTAATATTGCTCTCACTCTTATGTTTTTATTTTTCCAGTCTCTTGTCTTAAAATATTTATCACTGGACTGACTTAGCTTTTTTCATTTACTGTTGTTTTCCTCAAGTAGTTAAAAGTAATGTGTGTTATTCTCTTTTTGTTAGTTGTATTTAACACCTTGTCATACATTTTAACTTTTGTTTCTTTAATGATCTCTAGAATTAGTCAAGATTTATGTGAATATATGAATGAATGTATTAAACATGTGTTTTTGTGATTCCTTGCTACATATAAACACTAGTCAACAACTCTAACAGTAATTTTAGAAACATATTTCCCTCTTTGTTCCACTTATTTTTATTTTGATGTCATCTTGGATTTTATTTCCCAATTATCACTCTAAAAACATATTCAACAATTAGTTATGCTTTAGTTGATTTTCTGTTTTTATACACATTTAAGCTGTGTTTGCCTAGAAAATCCCATGGATGGAGGAGCCTGGTGGGCTGCAGTCCATGGGGTCGCGAAGAGTCAGACACGACTGAGCGACTTCACTTTCACTTTTCACTTTCATGCATTGGAGAAGGAAATGGTAACTCACTCCAGTGTTCTTGCCTGGAGAATCCCAGGATGGGGCAGCCTGGTGGGCTGCCATCTATGGGGTCGCACAGAGTCGGACACGACTGAAGCGACTTAGCAGCAGTAGCAGCAGCAGCTGTGTTTGAGACTAGTACATGGACAGTGGCACATGCTTCAGGATAACAGTAAAATGACATCAGCCCTCGTGATATTTGTCAAATATGTTATATTGGACATGTACTGAAGTTGTTGACTAAAACGCCTACTGAAATGGAATAAATTGGTGTTTTCATATTGTTCATAACTCTCTTAACATCTCTAGATAAATTTGAAGTGTTTTGCTTTCACCTTAGGGCTTCCCTGGTGGCTAAGAAGTTAAAGCGTCTGCCTACAATGCAGGAGACCCGGGTTCGATCCCTGGGTCAGGAAGATCCCCTGGAGAAGGAAATGGCAGCCCACTCCAGTATTCTTGCCTGGAGAATCCCATGGACGGTGCTTTCACCTTATGCATTTGGGTATTATCATATATATTTTAGATTTATAAAAATATTTGAGTTATAGTTGATTCATAAAAGATTATGTACCTTTTGAGAATTTTAAAACATAATCAATATTGATAGGAAGTTAATCTGAATATATATCCATAATTAGCAACGGCACCCCACTCCAGTACTCTTGCCTGGAAAATCCCATGGACGGAGCCTGGTAGGCTGCAGTCCAGGGTTCGCTGAGGGTCCGACACGACTGAGCGATTTCACTTTCACCTTTCACTTTCATGCATTGGAGAAGGAAATGGCAACCCACTCCAGTGTTCTTGCCTGGAGAATCCCAGGGATGGCGGAGCCTGGTGGGCTGCCGTCTATGAGGTCGCACAAAGTCGGACACGACTGAAGTGACTCAGCAGCAGCAGCAGTATTATCTTTAACATGAAGTCAGATTAGATTTAGCATGGTACTATTAATATTATTCAAAAAATAAGATAGAATGCTTACTTTTGAAAAAATATTTGAAATGTGTTCTTTAAACTTCCGTGTTTCAAAAAAAGTGAAACTACATTAAAAATCAGTTTAAATAGCATATACTCTTCATGATTCTATTGAAAGTTAAGATATGATTGTTTCAAACCCCAAATCAAAAGCCCTCTTTTCACAGGACTGTAAAGTTTAATAGCTCAGACAAGATGATACTTTTCCAACCATCTTTATCTTTGTGAAAAATAAAGAGTAAGGGAATACCAATTATGCTGCTGCTGCTGCTAAGTCGCTTCAGTCGTGTCCAACTCTGTGCATCCCCATGTACTGCAGCCTACCAGGCTTCTCCGTCCATGGGATTCTCCAGGCAAGAACACTGGAGTGGGTTGCCATTTCCTTCTCCAATGCATGAAAGTGGAAAGTGAAAGTGAAGTCGCTCAGTCGTGTCTGACTCTTAGCGACCCCATGGACTGCAGCCTACCAGGCTCCTCCATCCATGGGATTTTCCAGGCAAGAGTACTGGAGTGGGGTGCCAATGCCTTCTCCCTACCAATTATGAGAATGGCTTAAATAAAAGATAAATAACATAGACAATAGAATCTCTACACAACTGTTTTCGAAGCAGGATACATGCCTCATTAGAAATGGTTTACATTAGAATGTTAGAAATGTTCTACACACATAATGTGATAGGAGTATGGGACATATATGAGATACATGTAACTGTTGCTAAAGATATCTTAGAATGAGAGAGAGGTTTCGATCAGAATCCATTCTGCACTCCTGGAGATATAAATGAGGTCATAGCCACAAAAGCAGAGGAAATGTGCTTAGGAGCTGCAGAAGTTAATACAAATGCCAACGAAAGCATAATGTGGCATGACGAACTGATGAGCATCCAAGAGTACACACAAAGAGCTCAGGGATCCTTTTTACTATTGCGCTCTCGGAATGTATCTTAACTAGGTTCCCAGCTACAGGAACTTTAGTTACTCGCCCTCTTTACCATCCAATGATATTTTTGTTAGAAGAGTTTTCAAAGTCATTAGAACAATGATACAAGCTGGCAAATTTACTTTTTGTGATAGTGAAACTCTGCTGTTGTGCATACGAGGAAAGGGCTAATAACACCATATTTAGAACCTAAATCACAGATGCACAGGGCTTTTGATATTCCACAGCTATTGAGAGTTTAATTATTCAAACAATATGGAATTGGTCTGGAGATTTCAGAGAAATTCTGAATCATGTTCTCAAAATTCACATTCACACAGGAAGATGCTGATTATCTACTGGTGGCAATCAATCTTTTTGTGTTTTTGACACAATTTTAAATACAAGAATTTGAGTGGCATAATTGAAGAATTAAAAGATTCAAAAGCAACACAAAGGAAGTCAGCATTAATTACAGTAAAATTAAGTGCTAAGAATAAAAGTATCTTTTCCTGTCTATCAATACATTTAAGTTAGTGAACTATTATGTGCTTGGTTTTCCTTCAACATGTGTATGCCACTGTTTGAATTAAGTTGCCCAACTTCCTTAGTGCAAAACTGGGCTTCACATTGAGAAAGTTTGCTTTTCCTGATTAAATAGAATTTCTAAATGACTATAAACAAAGAGAAAATTAGCTGCTGTGTTTCTTCCTCACATATGATAAAGAGTTCTTTTTGGGAACTAATACAAATGACACTGCAGGAAGCAGTACCAGTACAAACAGAGTGATCTGAAGCGCAGTGATGCATGTACCCAGAAATGTGCCCCAACCTCAGATTTCTGGGTTTCATTGATTTTTTAAAAATATTTTGAATTGTGAGAAAACTGTTACAAAGTGTTTCAAAGGTTAAATAGACTAAAACAAAACCCTGGGAGAAAGACAGGACTTGACAGATTTTTTTTTTTAATTAGAGGCTAATTACTTTACAATATCGTATTGGTTTTGCCATACATCAACATGAATCTGCCACGGGTGTACACATGTTCTCAATCCTGAACCCTCCTCCCACCTCCCTCGCCATACCATCCCTCTGGGTGATCCCAGTGCACCAGCCCCAAGTATCCTGTATCCTGCAGACAGTTTTAATAGAAGTGAGATTGAAAAAGAAATAAAGTGTCCAGCTTGAAATAATTCAAGAAAGCATAGAGGACTTATATGGGAATTGGGGGAGAGAGGAGTGTACAATTCATACATGAGGATATATTGCACATTTTTTCTGGCTTAGAATAATGCAGCATTAAAATGCATATCATATATGAAGAGAGATCCTTGGTCTAAGCCTGAGATTTCAAATTTGAGAGTTTTTTAAGAATTCAACTCTGACTAATTTTGACTTTATATCTTTTAAAAGGAGTGTGCTGAAGTATTTCACATTATAAAAGCACAGAGTAACAACAAAAATATCAAAATTAAAAATTCAAATCATTAAGAGATTATTAATGCTGATATTTGAGCTTATTTTCAAAATGTTTATTTGGTTTTTGGAATATATTTGGATGGTTTAAGTTTACTATAAAATAGTAGTAATGAAAAATTCTCTCCATCTTTGTCCATAACTCTCGTTATTACTTTCTCCTGGGTCCTTTTTGAAAAGTTTTAGTGATATATATAATTATTCATATTTAACATATAGTCACATAATATATGTGCTGGTCCTCAACTAACTTTTCTCAATTAAAATGCAGCTTAAAGATATTGCTTTTATAAGTACATAAGTTTCTTTGTTTGTTTAAATAAACACCTTATTGAAGCATGACTGATGTCTCATTTAGCATAATGTCCAGTTTCATCCATGTTGTTGCAAATGACTGGATAACCTTCTTCTTCAGGGCAGAATGGTATTCCATTATGTGTAAACACCATATTTCCTTGATCTCTTCACCATAATTACATGATATTGTAATTTTTGGTGATAAATGATTCTAAGGGTAAATCTGAAACACGAGACTATTTATTTTTAAGTGATTTTATATTTATATCTGTATAGCTATCCAAAATGTATTTGTTCAAAATGCTTGTTTTATTTAACTTTGAAATCCATTAAAGTTTATTTTTTATTTCTCAGTTTTTAATATCTGAATGTCTTTTCACTGAAGTATCATTTTAATATGCAAATTCAAACCGTTAATTTTAGAAAATATTCTATAAATTATGCCTTATTTGTTTTAGTTTTCTTTTACCAAAAATTAATATTAATACATATTCAGGATTTATTAAGTCTTTTTCTTATCTATTAAATGTTTTATAATGCTTTTTAAAAAATTTTTATGTTTTTTTTTATTCCCTTTTTCTAAACTTTGTTTCCCCTAATTTGTTTCCCCTCATTCCCCTATTGTCTCCTCTTTTCTTTCTAGTTTTGTTTTGTGGCTGTTTTGATATTTTTAAATACCTAAAACTTAGGAGAAATATCAAGTTGGCCCAAAGTGAAACCACTGAAATGTTATTGACTACACTGTGGGATCAAGAGAAATGACAGACCTTTGCCCATCACGTAGGGCAGCTAAAGGGGCAATAACTCGTTAGTCAGAGAGTCAAAGTGGTTATGGCCCATCACAACTGTGACCCCACGGGCTATGACACATTCACAGCTCCAGTCCAAACATACATTCAAAGAGTGGATGTGATAGTGGGCCTTGTCTCATAAACTGCTGTGGGAGAATTCAGCCTAGGAGAACGCCTGGTAAAACAAGAGGCCTTGCCAAATGGACATTGGCCAAGCTACCCCAACCACAAACAACAGGAAATCATTAGCACCAAGAAAGAACTAGCACAGGAGCATCATAGGAGCTTTCACAGCCACAGGTGGCTAGGAGGGAGACCAAATACCTCCTGGAGAACAACTGTAGATGACAGGGGATTAAATAAAGTAACTCTGATCTTACATGCAACTGTGCCTAATATCACCTCTTTGTTCTCCAGGTGATGAACATTTAGGGACTTATTTTTGTTATTGATCTTTCCAATGCTTTCTTTAGCATCCCTTTGGCCCCTGCACACCAAGACCAATTTTCATTCCCTTGGGAGGAAAAAAAGCTGTGGTCCCCTGGGGCTATCACACAGCCCAAAATTTGTCATGGCCTAATGGCTGTGGATCTGGCTAGGTGGGACTCTCTGTGCAATGCTTTCCTCTTCTGTTACATTGATGATATCACACTAACTTCAGAGTCTCAGATAGGCTAACAAGCTGAGAGTTGTGCCCTGGTCAAAGCCCAATGCTATGTATATATACACTCGATGATTCTCACAACATTTCCTCTGCTATGAAAGCTGTAAACCAGCATATCACCACCATAAACTTTCTCAATTGACCCTATTAGTGCCTAGCTACAAAATTTCTCCACCTCTTGGTGAATAACTTTTCAATATAGTTGGCATCTCATTGCTAAAACTGTCTAGCTGCTGCTGTCCATATTGTGTTTCTGGTACCTAATTGCAGTGTTCCTCTACAAACCTGACTCCAGGGATATTGCAGACAAAAGGCAGATAGATTGTGAGGGTCATGTAGGTTATGCAGGGGTGGAGTGTGTGATCAGGACTCAAAAGATGGTTGCTCCCTTGCTCTCTGGACATCCCCTGCCCGACCCGGTACTTGTACACATGACTACCTCTCCCTCCGAAGCTAAAAGTTTAATCAGTATCTACCTGTATGATTGGTTTGACTTCCAGAAAACAATTGTTTTAGCACTCAGACCAGAATGGGTTGGGCTTTTCTTTTAAATTATCCTTTGTTTTTTTGTTTGTTTTATATTTGATTTGTTTTTTTGTTTGTTTTAATAATTTATTGTTTTTTTATAGCTCTTTTTGTAATAAAGTGAACCTGTTGCTTACCAACATATATGAAAGCATAACTGATTACGATTCCATTGATTATTTTGAATTTATGAGAAATGTTTAATCATAACATTTATTTGTTAGATGTGTGTATTTCCTCTGGTAAATGTTCCTCAACTATTAGTCTTTGATGCTGTTTAGCTTACTGTTTTATTATTGAATCTGAAAGGTTGTTGCTGAACCATGAAAGATGCAAGAATTCTTGGCCTCTGGAGGAGAAGAATTCTATCCGGGGCCAGAGATGAGGCTTGATTGCTCAGAGCTTTTGTGTAATAAAATTTTATTAAAGTATCAAAGAGATAGAGAAAGCTTCTGACATAGACATCAGACGGGGACAGAAAGAGTGCCCCCTTGCTAGTGTTAGCAGTGGAGTTATATTCCTTTTAATTATCTATTACAATGAATTAAAAGGACATCTGGAGGTTGTAAAGACCTTACTAGACCCATGCCCTTAATTTACATTTTAAGATAACAGGATTAGCCAGAAGGTTTTTTCCAGAATACATTATTGTTATATAATCTTAAGGAATGTAGAGGAAAAAAAAAAAGTTTGTCCTTTCCTTCTCCTTGAGAATCCAGACCCCTCTCTCCTTGGGGACCCCTGGGCTTCTTATCAACATGCCTAGAAATTGACTCTCTCAAATCTTTATAAGATGCTATGCTAGTTCCTTTTATCATTACCTTTTACTGAATTAGTTGAGTTTTTCTGAATCAGTTATTTTCTAGAATATCCCAGTTTGGGAGGAAGTGGTATCACAGGGCATTATGATAGGCTTTTACAAAGCAAAGAGTCAATTACCGTAAGTCACAAATTTTACTACTTTCTGCAAGTATGGGCTGTCTATGTTCTTATGTAACTTTGTTTCCTGGAATACTTTGAATCAAATCAAGTCTGTGGAATACTGGCATAGCTCTGTTCACTCCACTCCTCAAATCAGCTGATGCGAGGCAGGTATCTGTTTCCTTGCCTGCTGCTGCTGCTAAGTCGCTTCAGTCGTGTCTGACTCTGTGCAACCCCATAGAAGGCAGCCCACCAGGCTCCCCCATCCCTGGGATTCTCTAGGTAAGAATGCCTTCTCCAATGCATGAAAGTGAAAAGTGAAAGTGAAGGTGCTCGGTCGTGTCCGACTCTTAGCGACCCCATGGACTGCAGCCTCCCAGGCTCCGCCGTCCATGGGATTTACCAGGCAAAAGTACTGGAGTGGGGTGCCATTGCTACATACTTATTTAGTAACTGTATTTCTTGCTGGCTAATAGTTTTCTGAGATTTACTATTGCATGGCATTTCCATCAAGAAAACTGGTCTCTGAGGCTACTTTTTTCTCCTACACTATAGCATGGTTTTTCATACTGTTCATGGGGTTCTCAAGGCAAAAATATTGAAATAGTTTTCCATTCTCTTCTCCAGTGGACCACATTTTGTCAGGCCTTAACTAACAGGGACATGCCCTTCAGCTGCTCAACATAGTTGGATGCCATGCCCGGTGCCCTGGTTGCCCCACTGCTGGTCCTGGTTGAGCATGTAAACCTTCACTGGCCATCATGTGTTAGTCAACATGTGGCTGGGTGTCAAATCAAAGGCCCTGCTGGAGTGGCTAGGAAGGGGGTCCAGGGAAGTCTTGAGCCAATGTTGGAGGATGCTCAGGAACAGAGGGCCCCCAGCCTCACCGCTGCCACTGGCTGCCCTGGAGATGACCAGCCACCAGTGAGTCACAGTCCACCATGGAGACAGATATGCAGATAACACCACCCTTATGGCAGAAAGTGAAGTGGAACTAAAGAGCCTCTTGATGAAGGTGAAAGAGGAGAGGGGAAAAGCTGGTTTAAAACTCAACTTTCAAAAAACAAAGATTATGGCTTCTGGTCCTATCAATTCATAGCAAATAGATGGGGAACAAGTGGAAACAGTATAAGATTTCATTTTATTGGGCTCCAAAATCAATGTGTACGGTGACTGCAGCCACAAAATTAAAAGATGCTTGCTCCTTAGAAAAGCTATGACAAATCTAGACAATGTATTAGAAAGCAGAGATATCACTTTGCTGACAAAAGTGTGTCTAGTCAAAGCTATGGTTTTTCCAGTAGTCATGTATGGATGTGAGTTTTGGACCATAAAGAAAGCTGAACATGGAAGAATTGATGCTTTCAAACTTTGATACTGGAGAAGACACTTGAGAGTCCCTTGGACTGCAAAGAGATCAAACCAGTCATTCCTAAAGGAAATCAACCCTGCATATTTATTAGAAAGACTGATGCTGAAGGCCCAGTATTTTGACCACCTGATGGGAAGAGCTGACTCATTGGAAAAGACCCTGATGTTAGGAAAGATTGAGGTTAAGAGGAGGAGGGGGTGGCAGAGGATGAGATGGTTAGAAGGCATCACTGACTCAAAGGACATAAGTTTGGACAAACTCCAGGAGATAGATAGTGAAGGACACGGAAGCCTGGCATGCTACAGTCCATGGGGTCTCAAAGAGTCAGATATGACTTAGCTGCTGATCAATGACATATTATGGTTCCTTGTTAATCTTGAATTTTGTGGTAGGATTCCCATGCTCTTTGAAATCTTAGTTAATATGTTCATCTGAGTTACATAAATATACTCTGATGTATGACTGAGACAGTTTCCATTTGAAAAATAAAAAGAAATGGAAACATGATATGGTGAAGAATGAGAAAGCAGAATCAAAGATATTTTCAGAAATTTTGCTTTTGCAAATAAGATTTTTATCAACCATTAAACAATGGTTTGGAAACTGCCAATTCTAAAAAAAAAAAAATCTTTTAATATCCTCTTTTCATAAGATATTTGAATTTCCTTTCTTCTTATATCTGGCTTCTAATCAATCTGTTATTTTGATACAACTCATCAAACTCAGTATATCTCTTCACTTGGGTTTGACTCCGCTACATCTTCATTTTGATATGTGCCCTGTCTCACAAACTGTGTATTGAACTTCTAAAGAATAAGATCTATATTTTATAATTTTCCTCTCCCACAGGGTTCTGCACAATGATGATGTGGGAATATCTATAAATCATTAACCATCCAGTCACCTATCTTTATGTTAGCAGTTCTTGCTAAAGAGCCCCAAGGCAGCTCATACTGGTAATTTGGCATCTTGGAGAAAGCTTAAAACTGTGATTACTAAAAGAAGTCTCTATAATTGCTGCCTGTTAATATGTTTATTCTAAAGTTGTGCTGTGCTATGGTGAGTCACATCTGACACTTTGCGATCCCAGGAACTCTAGCCCTCCAGGCTCCTCTGTCCATGGGGATTCTCCAGGCAAGAATACTGGAATAGGTTGTCATGCCCTCCTCCAGGGGATTTTCCCAACCCAGGGATCAAACCCAGGTATCCCTCATTGTAAGCAGATTCTTTACTGTCTGACTTACTAGGGAAACCTGTTTTAAAGCTGCAAGTCTGTGAAGGTGATAACCTTACCATGTGACTTCAAAATTTGCCAGTATTCAGTCCTCATTATTGTCTTTAATAGTGAAACTGCAAATAATCATTTTAAACATAATTTATTAAGTAAATTCTATTTTTTCATTTAATCTTTGTTTTCAATCAAGCTTTAAAATGACCAAGAAGTGGCTGTTTAAAATGGAATCAAATAACTTTTCAAGTGAATTTGGGATTTAGAAAGGGCAATATTTAGATAGTCATTTTTCTCTGTACTATAAAACAGCTATTTCCTCTGAATTCATTATAACATCATGACAAAAGGTTTTTTTCTAAAGAAAACTGCAACAAAATAAAATTTTGTGTCCAACGTTGTTATCCATGTCAAACATCACAACAGAGATATTTTAGCAAAATGATCCCCTTTTATACCAAGATAACATGATAAGATCAGTGTCTACATGTATCATAATATTGACATTTAAGTCAATATGACTTACTATAAATACTGCTTGATAATAGTATCAAACAGTATGTGATTGATATGCTTTAGCTTCAGCTGAGGACTGGCCAGAAAATAAGCTTATTAGCTCTGTTGGTGCTTATGTTGATAAAATCATAACAAATAACTATTTCAGGCTATGATGAAATTTTTAATTTTCCAGTCAATAAACCTATTTAAATATTTTGGTGGCATGGCCAGATTTAGTCCAGTAGTATGAATGGTATTGAATATTCAATGGAATTATACTTTATGTTTGAATTTATTGTTCTTTTAAGATGAAGATGAAATGTGGCTTTTTATTTTTCTTGGAGCAGGCAGTTATACTCTGAATTTCCCATTAAAATATTTCTTTTTATATCTCTTATGGGAATGAAAGATTTTTGTATTAGAACATAGCACAATAAATAGTGGATTAGTGATGACACATCTTAAGAAGAGACTGACAGACATTTGATTTTTTATGCCTGAAAATCCTGTCAACATCGGCAGTTTTGGACTATACATGGTCTCTGGGCTGCAGTCAGAGCCATCTGTCTGAGTGGCAAACTGCCTATTCATAGATTAGTTGGACCATTTCATCAGGGCAAAAATGCCAAGGAATAATAACTACAAAAGAGCAGATTATATATTTCACCAACTGCTGCTGCATCCATAGGAAACTCACATTCACTGCTATATTGTCACAGATAATGAGGCCATCTAATCTCCTTGAAGTGGGGCCCTAAAGAAAGGCGTAGCAGAGACATTTCAGCTTACCCAAGATGTTGATATAATTTACATACCAGTCTTGAAAGAAATTTTTGAAGCATACGTACAGATAGACAAGTCCAGGACACATTAAAAGTAAGTTTATCCACATACAATAATCTTAAAATTGCAGTTATACTTGTTATATAATGATGATATCTCTCCAAAGGGGCAATTTCAATAATCATAATAAATATTTTATTTTTTAAATTTTATTTTATTTTTAAACTTTACAAAATTGTATTGGTTATGTCATATATAGAAATGAATCTGCCACAATCCAACAACACATTAAAAAGATCATACACCATGACCAAGTGGGCTTTATCCCAGGGATGCAAGGATTCTTCAATATCTGCAAATCAATCAATGTTATACACCACATTAACAAACTGAAAAATAAAAACCATATGATTATCTCAATAGATGCAGAGAAAGTCTTTGACAAAGTTCAACATCCATTTATGATAAAAACTCTACAGAAAGCAGGAATAGAAGGAACATACCTCAACATAATAAAAGCTATATATGACAAACCCACAGCAAACATTATCCTCAATGGTGAAAAATTGAAAGCATTTCCTCTAAAGTCAGGAACAAGACAAGGGTGCCCACTTTCACCACTACTATTCAACATAATTCTGGAAGTTTTGGCCACAGCAATCAGAGCAGAAAAAGAAATAAAAGGAATTCAATAATCATAATAAATATTTTAATAGTGAGAAAGGGAAAAGGAGATGTGTGCATGTTATGTATGTGCACTTCTTCAGGGAAATAGTATATTTGAGGTTTCATATAAATAACATTTTGGAAGTAAACACTTTGAAAGACTTCAGTCAAAGAAAAGATTGCATAAATTAATATAATTTATTTATAATTTATATTTTATTTTGTAATTCTTCTAAGAATTGTCTTGAGAAATTCACTCAATCGATTTTCTTAATGTACCTTAAATAGGAATTAGTTCATCATTTATCACAATTACTATGTATAGTAATCTTTTATTAGAATCATTTATTTTATTTCCCAGGGACACATTTACTTTACATAAGAAATAAACAGAGTAATATTTTATAAATTAACTATTTATTTTGGTTCTTATATTATTTTATAATGATCTCATGTTTTAATTTTAAAAATATTCAAAATATGGGATTTTCATTGTCAATTCCCACAAGAAGAAAATGTATTTAGTCTACTTTTCAAACAACCATAGCATTTCATGGCAGAGAGAATTACCTACTAAAATAATGCAGACTTGTAAAATTGACTATTAAAGAATTAAAAGCAAATTTTGAATAATCCCCAAATTCCTTCACTGTCGATTGAAAGTTAAATTTCCTATATGATGAATAATGTAATAGTATGTGAATGCTAATGGAAAGGAGTTAAGAAAGTAGACATTACTTCTAATATATTATGCAGAATCCTGGCATTAAGCCATAATGAAAGTGCTAGACTCTTACTATTATGGGAGTTCAAATGCCCCTTCAATATCAATCCAATAGCACCACTAGATCATCCTTTTTTTTTCCCCATTGGATAGCATGTGTTCCAAATAAATAAAATACATCACCATTGCAGAGTCATCAAAACTTTGTGAGACTATGCCTTTTAAAAAATTAGATCTACATCCTACCTTGAATGACCCAGAAGTTTTAATTTAGTGAAATAACCTGACATGAAGCCTGAAACTTAGGAGGGAAGTCTGTGATTCTATCTTTAAACCCCTTCTCATCTATTTTTTTTCTTTTTATACATGAAAATGTTCATTTTAGAATGGTTATTTTAAGTTATAAGCTGTTGATATGGAGCTGTATATGCATATGCTCCAAATATACATCACACATGGATTATATTACACATTGATTTTATTCTTTGAATATTTATTGATAATTTACTGTGTTCTGCCTACTTTCAGAATTTCAAGATTTATAAGACACCATAAAGACTTAGAGTCTCAACATTTTATAGAAGAGATAAATGTATGCAGGTATATCACAAAATATACATTACCAATAAAAGGAATAAATTAAGTTCTATGGGAACATAACAAGAAAAAGTAGAAATTCATCTGAAGGAAGGAAAAAAATGATCTTCATGAAAAATTTTGCATTGAATTTTGACCTTGGGTAATCATTTGGACTGGGGAACAGGGCCTGATTAAAACAGAGGAGGAAAGTGGACAGCACAAAATTCCAGCTATGGCTAATAAATTATCAAGAATAGAGTCACAAGAAATCACACTCTAATACAGAAGGAATTAGAGACAGAAACCCACTTTAGGCCAGAATTGTAAATTGAAGACTGAACACTCAGAGTGGAATGGAAATTTAATTAAATCATATTTTAGTATATCTAGTTGCACAAGGACATTCTAGAGGAATGTTATGCCACTGATGCAAGAAAGGTAAACACTGGAAAACGAAACTAAACAAAATCAAGTCCATCTTAACTTTAGATTGACTATATCCCAACAATATCCATTAGGCAGAAAGAAATATGCCTTTTTCCAGGCATGAATTCTATTTACTTCATTCTCTGCTGTTCTATATCCAGACTTCAATGTCCAATACCCAAATAAGACTATACGAAGAGAAAAAAAAATTGTCAGTCCACTTTTAAAAGATAAAGCAAACAATAAAACTAGACTCAGATATGGACCCAGTTGATTGAATAACAATATAGAGAATTTAAAATTACTCTTACATTGTATATGATGTATAATGTACAACATGAACATTAAGTTCTCCGATGGGACTAATGGAAAATGTACATAACCTAATGGGAAATTTCAGAAAGTAATGAAAATAATAAAAGTCACATAGAAATGCTAGAAATTAAAGCTACTGAAACAAAGATGAAGAATTGTTTTGAATGGCGCATGAGTGGATTCAGCATGGTTGAGGAAGAGAGGTCATTAGAAACTACCTGATATTGAACTCACAGAGAAGAAGAGTTGTTAAAAAAATAAACAAATAAAAGAGAACATTCAGAAATTGCAGAATAAATTTAAAAAAAGCAAAAAACACATGCACACAACTGGAATCCCAGAAAAGAATAGAGAGGAAATGGGAAATAAATATTTAAAGTGGTAAGGACTGAGAATTTTCCAAAAATAATGAAAAAGAGATCAAACTTTAAGTCCAACAATCACAGCAAAACCCAAACAAGATGTACAGCACACATACATGGACACCTGCACACAGATAGCATCTGGATATTTCATATTTAAACTGCTAAAATTAAAGATTTAAAGTATTGAAGGTATTCAGACTAAGGAAAAAAAAGACACATTTCATGCATAGATGATAAGTAGATCAGACTTATATTTTGAAACTGAGTAAACAAAAAACAATGGAATGACTTTTTAAATTCTGAAAATAATGGGAAAATAATTCTCAACTCAGAATTCTACACTGTGCAAAAATATCTTGGAAAATTAAGGAAGAAAAGATTTTCAGCCATATGAAAACAGAATTCATTGCCAGCAGATCTGTGTTATAAGGAAGATTAAATAAAAAATTGATACTAAATAGAAGGTTAGATATGAACAAAAATAAGGAGCTCCAGATATGTTAAAATATGAGAAACTTGAAAAATGTATTGCCAATATAAGCCTAATGAAAATAAACACAGTTCCAAAGGGAAACACAGGGAAGAATGGTGTGGCACTGTTCCTATGGAGAGGAAAAAAGGTCTCATAACATTACAACTGTCACTCATGGGTAGATTTAGCATGTAAGGTTTTCCCTGGTGGCTCAGATGTAAAGAATCTGCCTGCAATGTGGATGACCCGGGTTCAATTTCTGGGTTGTGAAGATCCCATGGAGAAAGGAATGGCAACCCACTCCAATATTCTTTCCTGGAGAAGAGGAGCCTTGGCAGGCTACAGTCCATGGACTCACAAAGAATTGGACACTACTGAGCGACTAACGCTACTACTACTACTTAGAAAGTAAATAGATAAAAGAGGACTCTTCCAGTTCCTACTAAGAGTAGAAGTGAATGAGGGACTTTACTTGTGGTCCACAGTTAAGACTGTGCTTCCACTTCAGGAGGCACGGGTTCCATCCCTGGTAGGGGAAATAACGTCCTAAGAAAGAATAGGATATGGGAGATAGAGAACACATCCTAAAGAAAGAAAACAGATGAGGCATAAAGAAAAGAAATCAAGAGATAAAAGAAAACTGCTAGTAAAGTGCTTTAATTAGATTGAGTGAAAATAAATAGAAAATATAAAGTAATAAAAACAGGCTTGAACCAATGAAAAGTCTGAAAAACAGATGGAAAAGTATATAATTTATTCAGTTGACCCTTTAAAGCCAATGAAATTTTTGAATTTTGTATTGTATTGGCGCATGTATGCTTTATTCAGCTTTAACTAAATGTACAGATACTGAAGATATAAGGTGAGTAACATAATGCAAGCACCTTTAATATATACAATAGACTAAAATATGTATTGCTTTAATGAATATTTAAACACCTTCTCTCCTAAAATGTAAAAGAATAACACAAAATAATGTAATAAAGAAGTATTTGTGATTAATATGCATTGAAGGAATATGTTTATTCCAGTGAGGAAGAGGGAGTCAGTCAGGGGACTTGCTAGGAAAGATTAATTGCAGGAAATGAGCTTGGTAATGAATTGTTTGACTTTGACTTAAAATGTCCAAAATGCACTGGAATGTGCCCAAGGAAGCAATCTGGTTAGGGCTTATAAATTTTGGAGGGGTGGGCATTTAGAGAAATGTAAAAATCATTGTCATCATCCAGAAACTGTTTGGAGTCAGAGAAAGGCACTGGAATTATAATCTCAAAGTTGATTCCAGATACTGAAAAATTAGATAGACAGAATTAAAATGTTTTTTGTGAGCAGTAGTAAAAAAAAATTGGCCTGGAGAGATTGGTGGTGTGACAAAAAAAAATAGTAAAGAAAGACTTTAGTAATCTACTGTGCTTAACTTGATGATAAATCAATTAATGCTTTTAAAATGCGTAATGTAATGAAACAGCTTTGTAGAGTGTCTTTTTGATTGCACATTTTGAATAATAAGTTAATTAACCCAATAGTAACACCTATTAAGTATTCTTGAAAAAATAAACATATTATATATTGCAATTTTAAATTTGTAATATTCGAGTATAAGATTTCATGCTAAAATTTCACATTTTTCCCACTCAATGTATTACACATTTATAGTACTCTTTATAAAATAAATGGTTATAGCATCTGTTCTTATATTAACTATAAATCAAAAAGCTTTAAATGGATAAGTACTTTTATGTTAAATAAGCTTAAATAATTCTTCTCAATCTCTAATGTAGATATCAACCACACAAAATCTTATTAAAATACAGATTCTGACATTATATCTAGGATAGCCTAGACATTTGGGATAATGCTATTCTAATGTGCACAGAGTCATCCTTGCTGTTGCCTGCAAACAATAGTTTGAGTAGCAAAACAACATCAAGATAAGTGGAAACAAATTTAAATTTTTAAAGCAGTGTGATTAATGAGACATTACCAAAGGCTTGACAAGTGCTTGTATATTAAATTTTGATTTTTCTTGCTGCTTTCAGAAACTAGAAATCACCAGGTAAACACTCAGAGCTAGCTTGATGCATGAAGGAACATCAAATGTCAGAGAACTGAGGTGCCTCATAAAATAATTATTCAGCCAAATACCTAACATATGAGAGAAGGCATCTTAGGGTATCCAGGCACCAACCAGCATACAAATTATGCCTTCATGTTAATGAGAGAGCCTAGGAGACATCATTTAAGTCAGTTGAGACCAAAAATTCCTGCACAATCAACCCATAGAATTGTCAGCTAACTGTTGTGGTTTCAAAGTATAAGTATTTGTGTGATTTGTAACACTGTAATAGCTAAATAGTAAATGTTAAGGACAAATTTGTGGTTTTCATCTGGCTCCCTGTAATTCTTTCCCTCATCTCCCAGTTCTCCTGGATCAACTTAAACATCGTGCTGGTATGACTTTATTGTACTGCACTCAGTTACTCTTCCCTTTCCAGTAGTCATGCATGGATATGAGAGTTGGACTATAAAGAAGGCTGAGCGCAGAAGAATTGATGCTTTTGAACTGTGGGGTTGGAGAAGACTCTTGAGAGTCCCTTGGACTGCAAGGAGATCCAACCAGTCCATCCTAAAGGAAATCAGTCCTGGGTGTTTATTGGAAGGACTGATGTTGAAGCTGAAACTCCAATACTTTGGCCACCTGATGCAAAGAGCTGACTCATTTGAAAAACCCTGATGCTGGGAAAAATTGAGGGGGAGAGGAGAAGGGGACGACAGAGAATGAGATGATTGGATGGCATCACTGACTCAATGGACATAAGTTTGGGTAGACTCCGGGGGTTGGTGATGGACAGGGAGGCCTGACCTGCTGCAGTTCATGGCATCCCAAAGAGTCAGACATGACTGAGAGGGTGAACTGAACTCTTCCCTCATAGCTGTGCTGTGCTGTGCTTAGTTGTTCAGTCGTGTCCTACCTACTCTTTGCAGCCCTATGGACTGTACCCCACCAGGTTCCTCTGTCAATGGGATTTTCCAGGTAAGAATACTGGAGTGATTTACCATGCCCTCCTCCAAGGGATCTTCCCAACCCAAGGATCAAACCCAGGTCTCCCACATTGCAGGCAGATTCTTTACCATCTGAGCTACCAGGGAAGCTCCCCTCATAGCTAGTTGATGCTTTTTCTCTTTGACAGTGCCATGGAGCCCAAATTGCTCCACAGTCTTACCCAATACAATTTGGGCCCTCTTGCAGGGGAAAAGATGTTACTCTTTGAGACTGATTCCAGAGGATTCGTTTTAGGTTTCTCTAGACTATGCCAAAGCCTTTGACTGTGTGGATCACAATAAACTGTGGAAAATTCTGAAAGAGATGGGAATACCAGACCACCTGATCTGCCTCTTGACAAATTTGTATGCAGGTCAGGAAGAAACAGTTAGAACTGGACATGGAACAACAGACTGGTTCCAAATAGGAAAAGGAGTTTGTCAAGGCTGTATATTGTCACCCTGTTTATTTAACTTATATGCAGAGTACATCATGAGAAACGCTGGACTGAAAGAAACACAAGCTGGAATCAAGATTGCCAGGAGAAATCTCAATAACCTCAGATATGCAGATGACACCACCCTTATGGCAGAAAGTGAAGAGGAACTAAAAAGCCTCTTGATGAAAGTGAAAGAGGAGAGTGAAAAAGTTGGCTTAAAGCTCAACATTCAGAAAACGAAGATCATGGCATCTGGTCCCAGCACTTCATGGGAAATAGATGGGGAAACAGTGGAAACAATGTCAGACTTTATTTTTCTGCGCTCCAAAATCACTACAGATGGTGACTGCAGCCATGAAATTAAATGATGCTTACTCCTTGGAAGGAAAGTTATGACCAACCTAGATAGCATATTGAAAAGCAGAGACATTACTTTGCCAACAAAGGTTCATCTAGTCAAGGCTATGGTTTTCCCTGTGATCATGTATGGATGTGAGAGTGGACTGTGAATAAGGCTGAGTGCCGAAGAATTGATGCTTTTGAACTGTGGTGTTGGAGAAGACTCTTGAGAGTCCCTTGGTCTGCAAGGAGATCCAACCAGTCCATTCTGAAGGAGATCAGGCCTGGGATTTCTTTGGAAGGAATGATGCTAAAGCTGAAACTCCAGTACTTTGGCCACCTCATGTGAAGAGTTGATTCATTGGAAAAGACTCTGATGCTGGGAGGGATTGGGGGCAGGAGGAGAAGGGGACGACAGAGGATGAGATGGCTAGATGGCATCACTGACTCGATGGACTTGAGTCTGAGTGAACTCCAGGAGTTGGTGATGGACAGGGAGGCCTGGCATGCTGCAATTCATGGGGTCGCAAGGGGTCGGACACAACTGAGCGATTGATCTGATCTGATCTGCTCTGAGCCCTAGTTTTTCCTATGTTAAACTTCCACGTGGTCTTTCATTATCTTAGTGTTTGTATCATAGAACTAACAGCCCCCTTTTAGCCATGAACTTAAAGCCCATTTTAGTCATGAGCTTCCCATTCTTTATTAAAAATAAAGCAGTCTTTTTCGATAACCTGGACAGAACCTATTTTTATGTACCAGTGCCCTGGAGCTGAGGTTGAACACACAGCCTCTTTTTCTGAGTGGCATCTTTTTGCTTAAACAGGGAACTAGCCACGGATGAGAGTAACTGGTCCTCTTATCTTGCTCATCTGAATAGGGAACCTCCACCTTATGAGCAACCTGTAGTAAGGGGCAATCTGGAACCAGTATTCTCACCGTGTTTTGGATAGAGTTTGGAGAAGGCATGGCAAACCACTCCAGTACTCTTACCTGGAAAATCCCATGGACAGAGGAGCCTGGTAGGCTACAGTCCATCGGGTCACGAAGAGTCAGAAATGACTGAGCGACTTCACTTTCACTGGCCCTATGAGCGCTTTAAGGTGGGTTAAGGGAACCACAGTCATCTTAGCCACATTTACTAGGGATAGAGCTCCTGCAAAGTAGAGTTGGAGATAAGCATTGGCACCAGGCCCTCCTGGGATAAAAATTATAGTTCTGGACTGAAACTATAGCTCTAGAAGTTCATGGAGAAGGACAGTCAGGTCTTTTGGTTACATTTGGCCAGTGAAGAGTGGCTATGAAGGGAAGAACAGGAAATTGGGGTAGGCTGTGGCTCAAACGCCACATACTCTCACTTATTTTACTGAGAATTAGTGTGTGTGCTACGTGCCTGGTCATGTCTGACTCTTTGCAACCCCATGGACTGTAGCCTGCCAGGTTACTCTGACCATGGAATTTTCTAGGCAACAATACTGGAGTGAGTTGCCATTTCCTACTCCAGGGGATCTTCCCAACCCAGGGATTGAACTCATGTCTCTTGCATCTTTTGCATTAACAGGCAGATTCTTTGTCTCTCCACCACCTGGGAAACCCAAAAACTAATAACATATCTTCTTGAATAAATATTTCTCCATTTACTGCTTCCTATTAGTGAAATATCTATCTACTATATAAGATTGTTTTGATAATTTTCATCAGTTGAATGGTTTCACTGGTAATTGTTTTGCTGGGGACTGTGTCCACCAATTGCCTCTTATACCATTCGGGAAGTCCTCTCCACTAACTGCTGAAGTTTCCAAAATCTGGGGTCCATTTTTAGTTAGAGCATTGCTATATAAAAACAAATGAATATGAAGACATCTATTGTACAAAAAGTCATCAATCCTAAATTGAAACATGATTTAAGCATATAAGGAATGAATTTGTTTAAATAATCTGAAAGAGAAAAAAAGTAATTATACATGGGCAGTGTGAAGTTTCAAAGTTGGTTTCAAAGGAGGTTCTTTATATATTATAATAAAAAATAATGATCAAACTGCTGTTGTGTGTCAAATTGAGAAGGATGGATCTATAATTTGATCAATACCTATCAGTTCAGTTCAGTTCAGTTGCTCAGTCGCATCCGACTCTTTGCGACCCCATGAATTGCAGCACACCAGGCCTTTCTGTCCATCACCAACTCCCGGAGTTCACTCAGACTCACATCCATCGAGTCAGTGATGCCATCCAGCCATCTCGTCCTCTGTCATCCCCTTCTCCTCCTGCCCCCAATCCCTCCCAGCATCAGAGTCTTTTCCAATGAGTCAACTCTTCTCATGAGGTGGCCAAAGTACTGGAGTTTCAGCTTTAGCATCATTCCTTCCAAAGAAATCCCAGGGCTGATCTCCTTCAGAATGGACTGGTTGGAGCTCCTTGCAGTCCAAGGGACTCTCAAGAGTCTTCTCCAACACCACAGTTCAAAAGCATCAATTCTTCGGCCCTCAGCTTTCTTCACAGTCCAACTCTCACATCCATACATGACCAATGGAAAAACCATAACCTTGACTAGACAGACGTTTGCTGGCGAAGTAATGTCTCTGCTTTTCAATATGCTATCTAGGTTGGTCATAACTTTCCTTCCAAGGAATAAGCATCTTTTAATTTCATGGCTGCAGTCACCATCTGCAGGGATTTTGGAGCCCAAACAAATAAAGTCTGACAGTGTTTCCACTGTTTCCCCATCTATTTCCCATGAAGTGATGGGACCAGATGCCATGATCTTCGTTTTCTGAATGTTGAGCTTTAAGCCAACTTTTTCACTCTCCTCTTTCACTTTCATCAAGAGGCTTTTTAGTTCCTCTTCACTTTCTCCATATACCTATACCTATATCCATATATATATATATATATATATATCTATATATATATATATATATATACCTATACTTGTATCTGAATGGAAGTAGAATGAAAAGATTATAAGAAGAAAATAATTAACAATAATTAACAATGGGTATGGCAGGTGGGAATGCAGAAAGGATATAGATGCTCTGAATATTAAATATAAAAGCCTAATTTTTCAACAATAACTGACTACCATGTTATATATACATTCGTTAAATATATTTGTTTTGTTAGGAAAATTTATTCTAACATACATACTTGTATGTCTATATAACTCTATCTCCTATCTATTGATTTGCATGTCTTGTATATATGTACAAATATAACTCTAGGATACATTTGTAGAAGTTGAATAATTCTGTCAGATATATGATCCTTCCAATTATGTGAGTGTTAACAAATTTATTTTAAAAGTTTGCAGCTTATTTTTAGAAATGTGAGGACAATGGAAGTGTTTTACTTATTCTTAACTCTCTAAACCTATCCACTGATTTATCCTTTTAAGTGCCTTCAGTAATATTTTGAAAAGATGTAATCATTTAGAGTGATTCAATATCAATGTGAAATAATTGAAAAATAAGTAAATTTATGAAGAATAAAAGATAAATTGCCATCAAATGAACAGTATTATCTCTGATACAGTTTTCTACACAACATTTTAAAGTTCAATCTCGGGAAATAATCCCAATCTGTCGATTTTGTTGAGTATCTTCAGCCACTGTTAAGAGAACAGATGAATCATTTTTATGCCAGAATGAAATTCTTTAAATAAATTATAGATGACTACACAAAAAGTCATTGAGTGGGAGAAAGCTGATATTTGTCCCACTCTGTGATATATTTTACTCTCCTACAAACTCACATAAAATGCATAAAACGAAGCTGATTAAGGAATGTTTACTTAGGATAACTTTAGCATTGCAAGCAATTTCATGGTTTTTAATGGCATTTTTTTTTAAATTAGTCAAAGGGACATATAGAACTCATCTAAAAAGTCAGTATACTCTAATAAAATTTAATGAAATATAGGTGAAAAATATTGAAAGAATAAAGTCATTTCGGAAAGACCAATTTATAGGAGTATGTACACAAATGAATAAACCATTTGGTCTAGAAGTTTTTAAAGAGACTTTTGGTCATGCTGTGTCACTCTCTGTGTTAATGATGTGTAGTAATTTTATTCTAGTAAGATTATTTGACTTAACAGTTTAAAAATAGCTTATTTCCTTGCAGTTCTGGATTTATATGGCAAATTATTTGGCTGTCTGTGTACACAATGGTTTGCATGATGGAAAATATGCCCCCTTCTGCCAATTCTCTCCTCTGCACACCATCTGCCAAAGAACTTTGATTATAGCATAATGTTGAAAACAAGATCCATGAAAAGATTCACAAGAATTACTTGATAATGGCATAAATTACCAACACACAAATATATGATTAAATTGGATAATTTAGATAATATGAATTATCTCAAACCTTTTATATCATTCTTTTAAATCTTGATGACTGACTTTTTCCTCTCAATTTTTATTAAAAATATCTCAACTTCTTGAAATGCTTTCCCTATCCTGATCTAATCTTCCTTTAGATCTATGCAGCTTTTCTATGCAATGAATTCCTGCATCATTTTTATTACTAACTTAGTATGTGTGTGTCTGTGTGTGTGTGTTCTTAGTTGCTCAGTTTTGTCTCTTTTTGACCCCAGGACTGCAACCCACCAAACTCCCCTCTCCATGGAATTTTCCAGGCCAGAATACTAGACTGAATTGCATGCAGTTTCCTACTCCAGGGAATCTTCTTAAGCCCAGAGTCAAACACACCTCTCTTGTCTGCTGCATTGGCAGGCAGATTCTTTACCACTGAGCCACCTGGGAAGCCAATTAAGTATACATTTCTCAAACTGGATTCTTTTTTGAATTCCCCACTTAATATTTCTGCTTAGATATTTCATTGTCATAAGCAGTCTCTGCCCGTTTGTGGTATATAAGTAGTTTCCTGAGGAAGAAAGGAAAAAGTTTCCTAAAGACTAGAATTAGTCAGAAACAAGAGAGAATGCAAGTCATCTTGCAACACTATGATCATTCCTCTTTTACACAATTGATTATACTTTGATCATACATAGTTTATGTATTTAAATATATAGTTATACCATTATATCTATATACAAATATACCATTGATCATATATTTTTTGAAATATCTGCTTCACTTTTTAGAATGCAGAACTCCAGAAAACTTTTCCCCACTGATGCTTTGTACTGTCTTGCAAAAAGCAAGGAGCCAATAATGTTTACACATTCTGTAACTATTCTGTTTCCACTTGTTATACTTTATTTGTTAAGCTTTAGATTTTTTCCTTCAATTAGATCATAGCCTAATTAAAACAGATACATTTTTTGAGGAATTCAGTAGAGAGCAGCTCATGATACAGTCCTGTGTAACCGTATGCTCTTTACATCCTATACTCTCTGGAGAAACTCAGGTTTCTCTCCCTCCTCCTAGACGTAAAGCACCTATGTGATTCAAGGATTTAAGAAAATAAGGCTGACTTTTAAGAATTTTGTGTCTATTTTATATTCATGCTCTTGATCAATTATATGATTAGCAAAGATTTTCTTCTCAGTTCTGTAGTTTGTCTTTACATTCTCTTCTCAGGATCTTTCACAGAATAAAAATATTTAATTGTGATGAAGTCCAATGTACATATTTTATTCGATCTTTCTTTTGGTGTTAAATCTTTCCTTAATCTCAAGTTCTTCAAATTTTCTATTTTCTTAGAAGCTTTGTATAAATACAGATTTCGGGAATATGGTTGATAATTCCTTCTTAAACTAAAAATTGGACTTACCAAATGACCCAGCAATTGCACACTTGGACATATATCTCAGAAAAAAAGATCTATTTTCAAATAAAAATTGCACATGAACACTTAGAGTGGCTTTATTTGTGATAACCCAAAACTGTAAAGTCCCCAAATATTCTTCAGTGGGTAAATTAGTAAAAAAAGAAAAACAAAATGTGGTTTATCAATAAAATAGCATGAAATAAAACTCAGCTATTAAAAAGACTGAACATAATTTCAACAAATCTTAAGGATATTATGCTGAAGGCCATCTCAAAGGATAAATATTACTGACTCCACTTATAAAACATTTGTGAAACAAAATAATTGTGAATATGAAGAACACTAGTGATTGCAGAGTTTAGAGATGGAATGGAAGGGAGGATATGGTTATAAAGAGATAGCATAGAAGTCTTGTGATGATGGTGTAGTTAAGAATCTTTAAGACCTCTATGTAGATTTCTTTGCAATTTCTTGTGAGTTTTATAATTATTTCAAAGTAAAAAATTTACAATAGAAATTCCACTTTATAAAATACTAAAATTTAAAATAGTGACAGTAGGCTCCAATAGACCTGCTTTGAATTTTCCCCGCACAGATTTGCTGTGATTAGTCAGCCTATACATCAAAAGCAGGGTGTTATTTGGTGACAATTGTTGGTTTAGTGCGTATTCAGAATGCTAATTGTGGTCCAAATATGGTAGCTTTCAGCTGGTGACAAGAGGGAGTCTTTTAATAGCATTTCTCCACTTATGTTTCATTTTCTTTATCTAATCCACTCTAACCTGACTGAGCGAAGAAAGTTTTTCTTTTTCAAAGAATGTGCTGATTTTATTTTATTATTTACTTGTCTGATTGTGCCAGGTCTTACTTTTCGTAACACTGGAGCTTTGTTAAGGCATGTGGGCTTTTAATTGTGGCATACAGGATCTAGTTCCCTGACTGCGGATCAAACCAGGGACCTGGCATTGAATATTTTTTTAAATTAATTAATTTATTTTAATTGGAGACTAATTACTTTACAATATTTTGGTGGTTTTTGCCATACATTAACATGAATCAGCCATGGGTGCACATGTGTTCCCCATCCTGAACCCCTCTCCCACCTCCCTCCCCATTCCATCCCTCAAGGTCATCCCAATGCACCAGTCCTGAGCACCCTGTCTCATGCATCGAACCTGGACCAGTCATCTGCTTCACATATGATAATATACATGCTTCAACGCTACCCTCTCAAATCATCCCACCCTCGCTTTCTCCCACAGAGCCCCAAAGTCTGTTTACATCTGTGTCTCTTTTGCTGTCTCACATATATATAAAGTCATCATTACCATCTTTCTAAATCCCATATATATGCATTAGTATAATATATTGGTGTTTTTCTTTCTGACTTACTTCACTCTGTATAATAGGCTCCAGTTTCATCCACCTCATTAGAACTGATTCAAATGCATTCTTTTTAAAGGCTGAGTAATATTCCATTGTGTGTATGTACCACAGCTTTCTTATCCATTTATCTGCCAATAGACATCTAGGTTGCTTCCATGTCCTGGCTGTTGTAAACAGTGCTGTGATGAACATTGGGGTACACATGTCTCTTTCAATTATGGTTTCCTCGGTGTGTATGCCCAGCAGTGGGATTGCTGGATCATATGGCAGTTCTATTTCTAGTTTTTTAAGGAATCTCCATACTGTTGTTCTCCATAGTGGCTGTACTAGTTTGCATTCCCACCAACAGTGTAAGAGGGTTCCCTTTTTCTCTGCACCCTCTCTAGCATTTATTGTTTGTAGACTTGAGTAGCAGCCATTCTGACTGGCTTGAGATGATACCTTATTGTGGTTTTGATTTGCCTTTCTCTGATAATAAGTGATGTTGAGCATCTTTTCATGTGTTTGTTACCCCTCTGTATGTCTTCTTTGGAGAAATGTCTGTTTAGTTCTTTGGCCCACTGTTTGATTGGGTCTTTTATTTTTCTGGAATTGAGCTGCAGGAGTTGCTTGTATATTTTTGAGATTAATTCTTCGTCAGTTGCTTCATTTGCTATTATTTTCTCCCATTCTGAAGGCTGTATTTTCACCTTGCTTATAGTTTACTTCATTGTGCAAAAGCTCTTAAGTTTAATTAGGTCCCATTTGTTTATTTTTGCTTTTGTTTCCACTGCTCTGGGAGGTGGGTCATAGAGGATCCTGCTGTGATGTATGTCAGAGAGTGTTCTGCCTATGTTTTCCTCTAGGAGTTTTATAGTTTCTGATCCTACATTTATATCTTTAACCTATTTTGAGTTTATTTTTGTATATAGTGTTAGAAAGTGTTCTAGCTTCATTCTTTTACAATGGTGGACCAGTTTTCCCAGCACCACTTGTTAAAGATTGTCTTTTCTCCATTGTATATTCTTGCCTCCTTTGTCAAAGATAAGGTGTCTATAGGTGCGTGGATTTATCTCTGGGCTTTCTATTTTGTTCCATTGATCTATATTTCTGTCTTTATGCCAGTACCATACTGTCTTGATGACTGTAGGAAAGCATAGAGTCTTAATCATTGGACCACCAGGGAAATCCCATGAGGGTTTTTCTTAATCTTTCTTTTCCAAGTTTATGAAGTCAGAGTTTATTGCATATACAATTAACTTATTTATTCCAAAATCTCACACAGAAAATTGGGATATAATTATTATTAATTGCTTTACTTTTATTAAAGATACAAATTGAAACTAGTAGTATCTACCATACTGTATGTTGGTATGATCAACTATTATATGCCATGTTAAAGGTTTGATTTTTTTAATAACTCATCCTAGGTTATAATCAAAATAATCCTCAAATTAAAGGATTAAATATGGTTATTACAACTTTTAATTTACCTCTCCTCAAAATGAAAACAATAGTATCTAGATATTTTTCATTCCAAGATGAGACGATTATCCCCCAAATTTAGAGGGGAAAAAAAAAATATATATATATATATATATATAGGATTGGTAATGACAAGGACTATAAAAGTTCAGAACAAGTAGAAGTTCCTCTTTACTCTTGCAGAAAAAGTCTTGAAGAGAAAATGATATAAACACTTTAAATAAAGGATATATTTGATGGTAGATAATAAAGAGAAACCTGTGCACATTCTACATAGAGGAAAAGGTCATGAATGTAGGTAGAGGAAAACTATAAAATATAATGTGTTGCTGAGTCATGAGGGGGAAATTTCCCTCTATGTGCTATGTACATTAATCATCTAAACCCAGCTAGATTAGTAGCAGTAGTAGTGTTAATTGCTCAGTCATGTCCGACTCTCTGCGATCCCACAGACTGTAGCCCACCAGGCTCCTCTGTCCATGGGATTCTCCAGTCAAGAGTAGTGGAGTGGATTGCCAATCCCTTCTCCAGAGGATCTTCCTGACCCACGGATCAAACCCGGGTCTCCCGCATTGCAGGCAGATTCTTTACCATTTGAGCTACAGGGAAGACTTAGATTAGGCCATGCTATTAATGCAGGAGATGGAGGAGACATGGGTAGGATCCCTGAGTTGGGAAGAATAATCCATCTCTGAGAGCACTTTACAATGCAGTAAGAATGTGTTTTACACAGCGAGCTAGAGCACAGGAACCCAGAAACAAAGTTAAAATGTTTTAAGTTCTCTGGTGGCCTAATGTTTACGATTTGGGGTATTCACTACTATGACCCAGGTTCAATTTCTGGGTGGAGCATAGACATCCTGGGGCATGGCTAAAAAAAATAAATAAATAAAATATTTAAAAATAAGAGCATAATTGAAATTAAGGAAGTTAAAATATAGCCTTTGGCTCAAAGTTTGCATTATGAGGAAACGGCAATGGCAACCCACTATAGTACTCTTGCCTGGAAAATCCCATGGATGGAGGGGCCTGGTGGGCTGCAGTCCATGGGGTCGCTAGGAGTCGGACACAACTGAATGACTTCACTTTCACTTTTCACTTTCATGCATTGGAAAAGGAAATGGCAACCCACTCCAGTGTTCTTGCCTGGAGAATCCCAGGGACGGGGGATCCTGGTGGGCCGCTGTCTATGGGGTCACACAGAGTTGGACACGACTGAAGCGACTTAGCAGCATCAGTAGCAGGATAACTAAAATATAAGTATTTCCACTATTATTACTACTGCAACTGCTACTACTTCTCTACTGCTACTGCTAGTGCAGTTAATGACAATATAAGAACCCTTTCTTCAAATTAAAAGAGTTAAACCAATATATAAAACTGACAAAAACATACCTATTCTGTTAAAATCATGGGATGAAGGAATTATATGTGTGCCTCCTGCAGCCCTACCACTCACCACACTCCAGGAAAACTGTTAGGCATAGATGGAGTACAATTTGGAATCTCTGTGTGATGATACACTATGCTGAAAATTGTTATAAAACAATGATGAAAGTATTTTAAGTGGTTAAAGCTAGTGCTTGTGTTTAGCTATATTATCAGAGAGAAAAATAAAGCACAAAAAAAGTAGTTATCTAACTACTGAGATAAAATAGTTATTGGATAAATGGACATCAAAAAAGAGAAAATAAGATGAAAAAATGCTAAAGAAGAAAGAATGAGTCTTGGTAAATGACAAAATAGTCATGACAAAGGTAAGTCATTACTAAGAAGGATGGTTTGTATCTGCATAAACTATTATGGTAAGTCTAGGAGCTTTTGAGGGAGATCTATGTAGATCGTATAAAGGTATATATGAATCTTAGAATCATAGCTCAGCTACTGATTAGCTGTGTGATGGTGGAGAAGTTATTGAAACCTGGTTAGCCTCAGATTCTGCACTTGTAACAATAGTAATATCTTATTCTTCTAATCATTAATTTGTTCAACAAATGCTTATTGACCAAATGTTATGTGACAGGCATATTATTATGGATTTTCTCATTAAAAAGACAGACATACATCAAGATGGTCTTTAACTTGAAACTTACAAATTAAATGGAAAAAGTAGAACCTGAATATATACTTTCAAGTGTAATAAATATTGGAAAAGAGGTGGAAAAAATGTGCCATGGTAGCATACAATAGATCCCTGTGAGGATTAATATAACAAATAACATAAGTAAAGTTTATGGTACAATTCCAGGAAAATTCAGAACTGTTCTTGTTTGTATTTGGAGACAAGTAAGACAGTGTTGCAGAGAAGGAAATGGCAACCCACTCCAGTATTCTTGCCTCGAATATCTCGTGGACAGAGGAGCCTGGTGGGCTGCAGTCCACGGGGTCGCACAGAGTCAGACACTACTGAAGCCACTTAGCAGCAGCAGCAGCAAGACAGGGTTGAGTCTGAAAAAAGTTTGAATGATTCCTCATTGAATAGAAACTCAGGGCACCAATTCAACGGTTCCACAAAGAGAAAGATCTCAAGGGATGAAGCAAGTTTTTATTACTCACATTTGATTTGAGGATATTATTTTTAAAATCTAAATCTATAAAATGAGAAATATAAAAATAGAGAGACAGAAAATTGTGATTTTCAAGAAGGACATAAGTCACAGGCATTTTGTAATGTTGTGGAAAAATAAGACATAGCCATACAAATTAAATAGCAACAAAAGGGTATAATAAGACAAAAAAAGTACAAGATTAAGTGCCAAGTCAGAAATTCTAGGTTTTACTGAAGTGTTTATATATCTACATTTAAGAATGCTGCTGTGATGTTGTTGTTTTTGCAGAGCAATGATTAAAAAGGGGCAAAAGTTTGATAAAGTTGATCTGGTTACTAAAAAAAAGTAAAGTTGCTCTCTAAGGCTCATTTAAATTATCAAAATAAGGCATTCTTAAGGAATTTTTGTCTAAATGCAAGAGATTGTCAGAATCTGAGGATTAGATACTGATTGTTAAGTGAGTTTTTAAAGTCAGTATTTCTTGTATTAAACTTTCTATCCATAATATGAAGACATGACAATCTTTTTTTTTCTTTTGCTTTATTAGGTATTCTTGGTTGGTCATAAAATTGTTCCAGTTATTTATTTTCTTATAAGTGTATCTATAAGGGAAATAAAAGAATATATGAAAATAGAAAATATTCAAATAATTTTTACTATACTTTATGTTTTTAGCTTATATCTATCATGTGTTTGGCTTTAAAGAGCATACTGAGGAAAATAGGAAAAAGTTTCAGAAATCTATAATTAGATAATGGAAAAGATATAAGTATTTTAAGCCAGTATAGACATTATTTAAATTTGGATTTAAAATGAAACAGCATTCTCAAAGTCACACACATTCATGCTTTGATTATGTCACACTTCCAGTTCACTAAGCCCCTAGAGCATCAAGAGGGTCAGGCACAAAATAAATGAATAATTGCAAGTTTGGATATCTTGTAGTCTTATTTTCTGGCCATGCTGTGTGGGTTTTGGGATATCAGTTCCCTGACCAGGGATTGAACCTGGGCTTCAGCAGTGAAAGCGCCATGATCCTAACCACCAGACCACCAAGGATCTTCTTGTCCTATATTCTATAGAGCTAAAATCTCTGTAAATCCTTTGAACCAAATGTTTATTCCTTGATTGCTCCTTTCATACATAGAAAAATGACTTAGGGTCTCAATTCCCTAGAGGCAAAAAGATACCACAGAATCAAGAGTCAGTATGCACAGTGTCTCAGAATTATTTGGCACATCACTCCAGTGTTCCACACTTTGTTCTCCCACTGTTTCCTTTCAAACATTGGACCTACTCCTTTTTGGAGTATGGGAATCTTCTGATTAATATTCACTGGGGCACCACATGGTTGCCCATCTGTGTGGGTCAGTTTTGAATCACTGATCAGGGCTCAAATTGACTTGAAATTTTGCCAAATAGCCAGCAACAATGACCTTCAAACCTGTCATAGCTGGCTGATGAGCAGCTCTAGGGAATTTAATTTGCTTTAGAGCTTATATCTCTCATGCATATATGATGCTTAAAATGAATTTATTCCTGCTATTGATCTTTGCTTTTCTGATATTTAGGTTTTGGAAAGATTTCTTTCACGTTTCCAGTAGCAGACTCATCTCATAATATTCTCTTAATAATAACTTTAGGAAATCAATAAATCAATCAAATAACATTTATGCAATTGTGCTAAAGAAAATTAATCTACATCTTTCTCCCTCTAATAGCAGCTGACATACTCCAATTAATTGCTAGTAACTTTTATTATTTATAATAGACAAAAACAAAAAAGAAAGTAAGTTTATTTAAGAAATGGAATAGATGACCTTTTAAAAATGAATCAAATTTGGTAAAATATGTGCATTTTGAAAATTATCTAAGTGCTAACATTTTCATGTCCTTTATTTGTTTTCTAATCTTCCATATTTGAGAAATAGATCTATGAAATTTCCTAATTTCCTAAAACTAATTATCTTTTCATGTTCCTGAAAAGGTTATTTTTTTTAAGTTTAAAGGAACATTTTCATGTCCCTAGATAGTATATGTATACAACTTAGATAAGTTTTATGTTGTCAAGTATCAGATTATCTGCATAGGAAGGAAAACAATTCTAATATATTCTTACATAGAGGGTTCATCAGAATCAACAGTTTTAGTCTTCTTTAACTCCCTTTCCTTTTCTTAACTTAAGAAATCTAGAATGTGCTACTCTTTGCCAAGAGGATCAAGAGCAATAGTAACAAACTCAATAGATTTTTTTCCAGGACAAGACTTTGCTTCATGTCCTGGGTAGTGCTGCAGATTTCCTCACCATGTGTTCTCATTCCACAACTCAGGCTGAAACTACAGCCCCCATTTCTGGAACATGGTATTCTCATGGAATAGATAACATAAGGAGCAAAAGGAGCTAACAAATCATGCACTTTTAAAGTTGTGCTTGAAGATAAAATGTGTGCAATTTCAGTCACATTCCATAGACAATGGTCCAGCCAAAATTAATAGGGTGGGAAGTGTACTCCTCCAATAGGAGCTTAGCAATGGATAGGTAAACAAATATTTGGATTCAAGTATAAAACTTCTATCTTGATTATATATATTTATTTCTCCTTCATAAAACTCAATTTAGCAAACTATGAAAAGACATTTCTCAACTTGATGAAGACCATCCACAAATAACCTACAACTAACATCATACTTAACAGAGAAACTCAAAGCTTTCACACTGAGAAATCAGGTACATAGCAAGGAAGTTTCCTCTCACCACTCCTTTATCGCATTGCATTAGAAGTTCTTGCTAGTGCAAGGAGACAAGATGATGAAATAAAAGGTATATAGATGAGAAGAAAGAAATAAAACTGTCTTTGTTTACACATGGCATGATTAACTATATAGAAAATTTGAAAGAATCAACAAAAAATCTCTTGGAATAAGTACTTTTAGCAAGGTTATAGGATATAAAGTTAACAAACAAAGTTAATTATTTCCCTGTATACCAACTATGAACAAGTGGATTTTGAAAATAAAAATACAGTGTATTTCTTCTGTGAATTATCTATATCCTTTGCCTTCATCAGGGTCACTATAATCCACTGGGCACTTTGTTGAAAATAGAAAAAAAGTCTTATTCCAATTAGATACAACACCCCTGCTGGCAGGGTTTGTTGAGAATAGTGTAGACTGCAATTCTACTGGAATTCTTCTTCCACTCAGTATTCACCCTTATGAGCTCCCCAGATGTCTTCAGTGGGTAAAGAATCTATCTGCAATGCAGGAGATTCAGGTTTGACCCCAGGGTCAGGAAGAGCCCCCGGAAGAGGGTATGGCAACAGACTCCAGTGTTCTTGCCTAGAGAATCCCATGGACATAAGAACCTGGGAGGCTATAGTCCATAGGGATTCTATTCTCTATCCATTGATTTAGAATAACTTCATCTGTTAAGTTACCATATATATGTCTATTTTGTGATATTGTATTATTATTCTTTCTACTAAGTTATTATTATTATTGTTACATTATGGTTACTTATATACTTCCATTAGCAAACCTAGAGAGAATTGAAATTTTTACAATTTTGAGTCTTTCCATTCATTAACATGGCATTTCTATGCACATTTTAAAGCTTCTTTGTATTCTTAAAAAAATTATCATTCAGTAGTTTCATAGAGATTTTACACATATTAATTTTATTCATTAATGTGGTTTTGTTTTTGTTTTTTTGCTATATCTGAAAAAAAAAATTACACATGAGACATTGTATCTTGTAATTTCTGATTAATTGGAGAAACTATGGATTTTGTATCTTGATTACATAATGTGCTAACTTGCTGGGCTCCCATATTAATTTTGTTGGTGTTTAAGTTGATTTTCTCTCACATGTTCTCTCGGTCTGAAGATCCTGCTTATTAAGGGGGCATGTCACATCCTACTCAACATTTTGGTTTGTCCCTTTGAAGAAAAGAAGTGTAAAAGAGCTGACAAGTAAGGATTAATTTAGGATATAAAAGGAGTCATGTATTATTAACCATCAGCAGGCATCTCCACCATGATGTTGAACACCCACCCAAGAGTATGGCCTACCCTGGGAAAAAACATAGGAGCTTAGGGAAAATGACAACATGGTATTTTCACTTATGCCTTTTCTTACTGCAATAATAAAGTAAACCTATAAAAAACAAATGTATAGAGTCTGGTATTATAATGTTCAATGTGATCAGTTAATATGGGATAGATAAGAAAGAGGATTCTAAAAAAAAAAAAAAACGCTTTTCACTTACAGAAAAGTGAAAGTCATTCAGTCGTGTCTGACTCTACAGTCCTTGGAATTCTCCAGACCACAACAGTGGAATGGGTAGCCTTTCCATTCTCCAGGGAATCATCCCACCCCAGAAATCGAACCAGGGTCTCCTGCATTGCAGGCAGATTCTTTACCAAATGAGCTATCAGGGAAGCCCATTCTCTTACAGAGGTTCCTCCTAAATATTGTGCCAGCTGAAATTCACGTGCCTGGAAAATACCCACACTATGTCTTGCACTCTCATATAAAATATTATAAAGCCACTTAATTGAATAAACATGCTCTAAAAAAAAATCTAATTGAAATGTATCAATTGCAAAGGAAACTGGAATATACTTGATATCTAACTCCCCCATTCTTCTCATTTATTTTTTTACTCCTACTTATTGATAATTCTGTTGCAAAATTTCACTTTATTGTCCTTGACGTCCTGGGTTTCCACTAGTAAGTTCACTGTCTCTGAAATATACAATGTAAAATGTGTTTTGTGTTTTATTTGGTGTGTTTTTCTTGTTCATTTCCCCAATTCTGTCCTTTATGAGGACAGTGTCCTAAGTTATTGAAGCAAATGAGAAAAAAATTATCTTTAATTTACCCAAGCAGAAGTATGTCTTTTCTCTGAAGTTCTCTACCATTTTTCTTTATTCCTCAACTTCACCTAACACTACCATATGAGAAAATACATCTTTTTTCTTTAGAGTTTCAGTTTCAATTCTTTGTTTTAGTACTCCACCCGCACACGGAATATCCGTCGTGGGCTATGTGACTATAAAGTGTGAAAACATGTATAATATGTTTTGCACAAAGGAAAACTATCATAGCAGGCTGGTGAGATTACATGCTTAGTAAAAATATCTGGGGCATTTAGAGTTTAACTAGAAAGAGAAAAAAAAATCTAGTCATTATCATAACTTACTGTTACTCAAAAATCAATTAAATGTTCTATCTTGTACCCTGGAATAAAGTGTGCATAATATGATCAGGGAATAACAACAAATTACATGTCTATGTGGAAAAAATATAATCATAAATGTTGTGATATTTGGAAGCATAAAAACCACACGTAGAGTTACTCTGTTTTTCAATAGTATTGCAGCACTTCCTTTTCATATATGTTCTCCCCTCAAAAAACACAGGCTTCTCTGGTGGCTCAGATAGTAAAGAGTCTGCCTGCAATGTGGGAGACCTGGGTTCAATCCGTGAGTCAGGAAGATCCCCCTTCCTGGAGAAGGAAATGGCAAACCACTTCAGTATTCCTGCCCAGGAAATTCCATGGATTTAGAAAAGGCAGAGGAACCAGAGATCAAATAGCCAACATCCATTGGAAAGTAGAAAAAAACTAGAGAATTCCAGAAAAACATCTACTTTTGCTTCATTGACTATGCTAAAGCCTTTGACTGTGTAGATCACAGTAAACTGTGAAAAATCCTTTATGAGATGGTAATACCAGGCCACCTTACTTGCCTCCTGCAAAACCTGTATGCAGATCAAGAAGTAACAGTATAATCTGGACTGGTTTCAAATTGGAAAAAGAGTATGTCAAGGCTGTATATTGTCACACTGCTTATTTAACTTATATGCAGAGTACATCTTGCAAAATGCCAGGCAGGATGAAGCACAAGTTGGATGAAGATTGCTGAGAGAAATATCAACAACATGCATGCAGACGATACCACCCTTACGGCCAAAAGTGAAGAGGAATTAAAGAGCCTCTTGATGAAGGTGAAAAAGGAGAGTGAAAAAGCTTGCTTAAAATTCATAATTCATAAACGGAAGATCATGGCATCCAGCACCATCATTTCATAGCAAATAGATGGGGAGACAATGGAAACAGTGACAGACTTTATTTTCTTGGGCTCCAAAAGCATTGTGGACCGTGACTGCAGCCATGACATTAAAAGATAATTGCTCCTCGGAAGAAAAGCAACAATAAACCCAGTTCAACTCAGTTCAGTTCAGTCGCTGTCATATCTGACTCTTTGTGACCCCATGAATTGCAGCACACCAGGCCTCCCTGTCCATCACCAACTCCTGGAGTTCACTCAGACTCACATGCATCGAGTCGGTGATGCCATCCATCCATCTCATCCTCTGTCATCCCCTTCTCCTCCTGCCCCCAATCCCTCCCAGCATCAGAGTCTTTTCCAATGGGTCAACTCTTCGCATGAGATAGCCAAAGTACTGGAGTTTCAGCTTTAGCATCAGTCCTTCCGAAGAACACCCAGGACTGATCTCCTTTAGGATAGACTGGTTGGATCTCCTTGCAGTCCAAGGGACTGTCAAGAGTCTTCTCCAACACCACAGTTCAAAAGCATCAATTCTTCAGTGCTCAGCCTTCTTCACAGTCGAACTTTCACATCCATACATGACCACTGGAAAAACCATAGCTTTGACTAGACGGACCTTTGTTGGCAAAGTAATGTTTCTGCTTTTGAATATGCTGTCTAGGTTTGTCATAACTTTCCTTCCAAGGAGTAAGCATCTTTTAATTTCATGGCTGCAGTCACCATCTGCAGTGATTTTGGAGCCCAAAAAAATAAAGTCTGACACTGTTTCCACTGTTTCCCCATCTATTTGCGGTGAAGTGATGGGACCACATGCCATGATCTTCGTTTTCTGAATGAATGATAAACCCAGAGAGCACATTAAAAACAGAGAAATTACTTTGCCAACAAAAATCTGTCTAGTCAAAGCTATGGTTTTTCCAGTGGTCACATATCGATGTGACCAGTCAATGCTAAGGAAATCAACCCTGAATATCCAATGGTAGGACTGATGCTGAAGCTGAAGCTGAAGTCCCAATACTCTGGTCATCTGATGTGAAATGCCAGCTCATTGGGGAAAAAACCTATCTTGGGAAAGGTTGAAGGCAGGAGAAGGGTATGACAGAGGATAAGACGGTTGGATGGCATCACTGACTCAGTGGACATGAGTTTGAGCAAACTCTGAGAGATGGTGAAGGATAGGGAAGCCTGGCGTGCTGCAGTCCATGGGGTTGCAAAGGGTGGACTCACAACTGAGTGACTGAATAACAACAACATAAAACACACCCCACCTTCAAAGGCTCATTCTCAGAGTAAACTTCTCAGACCCTTTCATCTGATATGTGCCACTTCTTATATTCTATTACAGTTTCCTGTTATGACAATTACAGCAATAAAAAAAAATATGTGTATACTTTGTTTATTGCTGTCCTCCCACGAAGAAAGAAAGAAATAAAAAATGCATTATTGGCAGAAAGCATCATGTTTCCACTGCTCTTAACACAATGACAAGCTTAGATAAACAACAGGTAAATTTTGATGAATTGAAGAGAGAAATAATTAATTTTGCTTCTTTATATATTTCCTGATAAATTATTGAACTAGTGTTATAGATTAGAGTCTATTTATCTGTACTATTCATTGTTGCCATACTTGGTAGTTCTAATACATGAAAACTATGCTCAGAATGATGCTTTATCTTTAGTCTTGGCCAAGTACAAACAGTTTTCAAGTTCAAAATAAATGAATATGTCAAGCTTATACTCTTACACAGACAGGAACATTCTTTCCAATGACAGTTCAGCTTCTAAAACCACCAGTTCTTTAAATAAAGATGAATATAAGAAATTGGCCCAACAAGGCTTCTATAAAAAAAATATCATATGTCACTACAAACTTTAGCTTCTCATTCTAAGCCATATTTCTTGGAGTGTAATAAAACACAAAGGGAGAAGACAGTGAACATTATTAGAAAGCTGTCCAACCATTGCATTGTCTCTGTATGTAGGAAGAGTATCAGTAATCCTGGACTCTGCTCAAACAGGTAGACATCAGAGGGAAGAATGTCATGAGACTGAAAGCTAAAGACCTAATGAAAAAAAGTGCCAATGCTAGTCTCCTTAGGAGTGTGTACATTTGTAAGATTAAAAAAAAAAAAAAAGACTATTTAAAATCTAATGGGGTGTAATGAATAAGACTTGCTGGTAAAATAAATCATTATGATATTAAAATAATAAAATGTAAAAATTATTAAGGCATAAAATATGTCATCTTTTAAATGTACATACATTTTACTTTAGCATAGAAAGTAGTCTATGAATACACACACACACACATTTACATCTCTGTTGCAAAATACTCTGGAATATTTTTCCAAACATTGGTCAATGATTGTAAATAAACATGCTATTTATGAAAATGAGAGTTTTAACTATTACTTTTAGCCTGATGTTTATACTTTATTTATTTTCTTACTGTATTATCTAGAATATCTAATAAAATATTTAGTACTTCACTGTTAGTGCATGTTCTTAATTTTGACTTTAATGGACATGTTTATATGCTATTAATTTGGATTTCTTTTTCCCTCAATTAGAATTTCCCTCAAAAATTAATGAAAATTATTTAATTTGAAAGATGAGCAAATTTTCACTGTCTGTATTTGGTTTTCTCATGTTTCAGGTACTCAAACTATTTAATGATTAAATAAAGCAAGGGAAGAAAGAACTAAGGAATCCTAAAGACAAATTTATTTAAAAGAATTTCTCTATAACATTTTCTGTATGAAATTGGTTTATCCAATTTACTGCTCTTAAAGATTTTTATTGAGAATTTCATCTACTCTGTCATGGTTTATCCAATTTCATGATCTTTCAAAAATCAGAAACAATGATACCTAGTCTAAGTGATATAGAGTTAAAGCTTTGAAATATTTATTGTAGCAGTGTCATTTTTTCTTATTTTCTTATTAATAAAATGTGATGCAGAAGTTGAAGAATCACTAATAAAGTTGATTTTGTGACATTGATTTCCCAAGCCTCTTTGTTTTAGCTTAATTGCTAACATGATAAACCGTGTGTGTGTGTGTGTGTGTGCTCAATGGCTAAGTCCTCTCCAACTCATGACTTTATGGATGGAACCCCCGGGCTCTTCTGTCCATGCAGTTCTCCAGGCAAGAATACTGGAGTGGCTTGCCATTTCCTCTTCCAGGGGATCTGGAAGATAATAAAATGAAGTACTATATTCTGTGTTCTAAATGTCTATTTTAAAACGGCAGCCCTGTCTTCATAAGAATGTCATCAATCCTCTTCAAATTGACCATAACAATAATACTCAAAATGAACAGAGGTCAGGCTTCTGTTTGTGTGGTAAGCACCATCTGCGTGTAGTCTTACTGCCTCCAGGAAATAAATTGGGGGAGAAATTGTAAAAAACAAGAAAAGCACATAAATACATTGACATGGTGACATAGTGGTGCAGTGTGGTTTTGATCTTGCATATTAAGAAATTAGTAATTTTCTCTATCCCACTGTAAAGAACAGTGGGGCATCCAAGGCCCCTTTTTGGCAGCTTGCTTTTCCCTCAGAGGCAGAAGATAATTGGGCTCATGGAGTTGTACATCTGTCTATCCTCACCATTTTACAAACAAAGTTCATAGTCATTGGGCTTCTGTTCACAGAATTGATGTGGAAAAATTGGATTGATGTAAAGGGATATATGCAAATTTATATAGAGAAAAATAAACTATAATTTGCATTTCTGTCAGCCAGAATCAGTTGGATTTTGCTCACAAATATTTATAAAATTCCTTCTCATTGCCAAGCACTATGCTAAAAACAGAAAAAGAAAGACTATGTGCCTTTGGGGAACAGACATATAAGTAGATGAGTAGTCTGTGAAATAGATACTTTTAACAAAATGGTTTCAAGACTGTGGTAAAATGTTGTGTGTGCTCAGTCGTTAAGTTGTGACTGACTCTTTGCAACTCCATGGGCTGTATCCTCAGACTCCTCTGTCCATGGGATTTCCCACACAAGAATAGTGGAATGGGTTGCCATTTCCTCCTCCAGGGCATCTTCCTGACCCAAGGATCTAACCTGAGTCTCCTGCATTGGCAAGTGGATTCTTTTCCATTGTGCTACCTGGGAAGCCCTGGTAAAATATTACAGGTAGGCTAAAAGAGGAGGAAGAGACAACCAACCCAGTCTCAAAGGTGGGTATCCTGACAGTGTACTCTGAAAATTATTGTTCAGTAATAATTTCAGTTATATCAGTCAGTTGAACAATAATTAAATATTAGGGAAAGGTAATACATTTATCTGTAATTTAAGCATTCCAATTTGCAGACACAAAAAGCAGTATGGTGTGTACTACAAAACTATACAATGTTCCATGCTACTGAAAGATAAAATACAAATAGGTGGTAGTAAGGATGAGGCAGAAAGGAAGAATGGGTTTAGATAGAGCAAAAGATTATAATTTTGAAGAGGTGTTAGAGTTCTGGTCAAGTGTTTAAGCAAGTATTTGTGTATCATAGATTACATTTCAGTCAGAGTCTATGCTGGCAGTGTAGTGAAACACTGGTTTAAGCAGCAAGATCAGTTAAGTGATACTATACTTTTTCTGAAATAAGGCATTATAACATGGAGTGGATTGTCCTTATTTTGATTCTGCACCCAATTCCAGTGTGTGGAGAGGAGTTTTCCCTACACAAGTGTGTATTAGTCACTCAGTCATGTCTGACTCTTTGTGACCCTATGGACTGTAGCCCTGCTGGCTCCTCTGTCCATGGGATTTTCCAGGCCAGAATTTTGGAGTGGGTTGCCATTTCCTTCTACAGTTCCCTACACAACAAGAAAGCAATTCAATGGATATCAGCTGGATGCCCTGATATCATTGGGTTCTGATTCTATTTCCCTGGAAATAGCATCAGATTCCACAGAATAAGAGCTCAATCTCACAAGACCGCCCTCTACTTTGGATGTTGGTCACAAACCAGGCTGTTATCTCTGTTTCTGACTAACCAGCTGCAGATTGGAAGTTCCCAGGAATCCCTCTGTGGACTTCAGACATCCACTGCGAGTCCAGTTTGTTACTTCTGACCATCTTCTGAATTTGGTTACATTTATAAGTTTGGTTACATTCTGAACAAACTTATAAATCAGTTTCCCAGGACACCCTCCTCTGGTTTGACAATATGTTAGAGAAGCTTACATAACTCAGGAAACCCATTTACTCACTAGATTACTGGTTTATTACAAAGGATGTGAAGGGATATGAATTTACAACTGTATGAAGAGATCCATAGGTGAGGTTCCAAATAAAGGAGTTTGGTAGCATATGGAGAAGGATTCTGGCTCCCCAGTCTGGAAACTCTGAGAACTCCAGAGTTTTTATGAAGGCTTCATTACATGGGCAGCATTGATTCAATTATTGGTCCTTGGTGATTAATTCAATGTTGCTCCAGTCCCTCTCCTCTTTCCAAAATCAAGGGGTAGGACTGAAAGTTCCAACTCTCTCTTCCTGGTTGGTAACCTTTGTGGTCACTTTTGAGATTGCATCTAAGTACTGCATTTCGGACTCTTTTGTTGACCATGATGGCTACTCCGTTTTTTCTAAGGGATTCCTGCCCGCAGTAGTAGATCTGGTGTGCTGCAATTCATGGGGTCGCAAAGAGTCGGACACGACTGTGCAACTGAACTGAACTGAACTGAGTTAAATTCACCCATTCCAGTCCATTTTAGTTCGCTGATTCCTAGAATGTAGACCTTCACTCTTGCCATCTCCTGTTTGACCACTTCCAATTTGCCTTGATTCATGGACCTAACATTCCAGGTTCCTATGCGATATTGCTCTTACCAGCATCAGAACTTGCTTCTATCACCAGTCACATCCACAACTGCGTATTCTTTTTGGTTTGGCTCCATCCCTTCATTCTTTCTGGAGTTATTTCTCCACTGATCTCCAGTAGCATATTGGGCACCTACCGAGCTGGGGAGTTCCTCTTTCAGTATCCTATCATTTTGCCTTTTCATACTGTTCATGGGGTTCTCAAGGCAAGAATACTGAAGTGGTTTGCCATTCCCTTCTCCAGTGGACCACATTCTGTCAGACTTTTCCACCATGACCGGCCTGTCTTGGGTGGCACCATAGGGCATGGCTTAGTTTCATTGAGTTAGACAAGGCTGTGGTCTGTGTGATTAGATTGACTAGTTTTCTGTGAGTATGGTTTCATTGTGTCTGCCCTCTGATGCCCTCTTGCAACACCTACCATCTTACTTGGGTTTCTCTTACCTTGGATGAGGGGTATCTCCTCACCGCTGCCCTCCCGACCTTGAACGTGGAGTAGCTCCTCTCGGCCCTCCTGCACCCACGCAGCCACTGCTCCTTGGACATGTGGTAGTTCCTCTCGGCTGCCGCCCCTGACCTCAGACGTGGGGTAGCTCCTCTTGGCCATGCTTCTTTATACTTTCTATTATTCTTTATTCTTGCTATCCTTTATTGACTATGACAAAGCCTTTGACTGTGTGGATCACAATAAACTGTGGAAAATTCTTCAAGAGATGGGAATACCAGACCACCTGACCTGTCTCTTGAGAAACCTGTATGCAGGTCAGGAAGCAACAATTAGAACTGGACATGGAACAACAGACTGGTTTCAAATAGGAAAAGGAGTACATCAAGGCTGCTTATTGTCACACTGCTTATTTAATGTATGTGCAGAGTATGTCATGAGAAATACCGGGCTGGATGAAGCACAAGCTGGAATCAAGATTGCTGGGAGAAATATCAATAACTTCAGATATGCAGATGACACCACCCTTATGGCAGAAAGTGCAGAGAAACTAAAAAGCCTCTTGATGAAGGTGAAAGAGGAGAGTGAAAAAGTTGGCTTAAAGCTCAACATTCAGAAAACTAAGATCATGGCATCTGGTCTCATCACTTCATGGGAAATAGATGGGGAATTAGTGGAAACAGTGTCAGACTTTATTTTTTTGGGCTCCAAAATCACTGCAGATGGTGATTGCAGCCATGAAATTAAAAGACGCGTACTCCTTGGAAGGAAAGTTATGACCAACCTAGATAGCATATTGAAAAGCAGAGACATTACTTTGCCAACAAAGGTCCATCTAGTCAAGGCTATGGCTTTTCCAGTAGTCATGTATGGATGTGAGAGTTGGACTGTGAAGAAAGCTGAGCACCAAAGAATTGATGCTTTTGAACTGTGGTGTTGGAGAAGACTCTTGAGAGTCCCTTGGACTGCAAGGAGATCCAACCAGTCCATTCTGGAGATCAGCCCTGGGATTTCTTTGGAAGGAATGATGCTAAAGCTGAAACTCCAGTACTTTGGCCACCTCATGCGAAGAGTTGACTCATTGGAAAAGGCTCTGATGTTGGAAGGGATTGGGGGCAGGAGGAGAAGGGGATGACAGAGGATGAGATGTCTGGATGCATCACCGACTCAATGGACGTGAGTTTGGGTGAACTCTGGGAGCTGGTGATGGACAGGGAGGCCTGGTGTCCTGCAATTCATGGGGTCACAAAGAGTCAGACACAACTGAGTGACTGAACTGAACTGAACCTTTGTGGTCGGCTCCCAGTCTCAAGTGTGTGTATAAAAATTATCTTATTATTATAACAAAAGACATATTTATTGCTCCATCCCTTAGGATATTCCAAGTATTTCAGGAACTTTGTGGCAGAAACTAAGAGCAAGACCAAATATATATTTCTCATTATAAATCACAATATTACAGTCCCAACTAAAGAACATGTATCAGTAAGACGGATGACAATCTGTTCTTGAGTAGATATAAATGACATGAAAAAAGAAGAAAATAAAGTACCCTTGGTTTAAGCACTTCCAGGAATGGCCTTTCTCACCTTGGGGATAAGAAATACCCTATACAGCTAGAGGGAAGAAAAGTCTGAGAGGATCTTCCCTGGTGGTCCAGTGATTAAGAATCCATCTTGCAATGCAGAGGACGTGGGTTGGATTCCTGGTCGGGAAACTACAATCCTACATGCCACGGGGCAACTAAGGCCATGCGTCGCAGCCGTAGAGCCTGTGAGCTCCGGAGTCCGCGAATCACACTAGAGAGAAGTCCTCCCACTGCAGTGGAAGATTCTTCATGCCACAGCTAAGACCCCAAGCAGCCAAAAATAAATAAATAAATAAATATTATTAAAAAAAAAGTTCTGAGGAAAAAAAAAAACTGTAGAAAGTGAACGAGGCTAAGACTTCCAGAATGGCAGCGTGAGGAGCATAGTTAATGTTAATCCTATCCCCCCAAAACAGTGAGAAGAGTGCATAAAGTTGTCAAAACAAACAGTTCAAGATAAAACAAAATGAGAAACATGATTTTTTTTTAATCTTTTTTTCTAATTTTATTTTATTTAACTTTACAATATTATATTGGTTTTGCCATATATCAAAATGAATCTACCACAGGTATATATGTGTTCCCCATCCTGAACCCTCCTCCTTCCTCCCTCCCCATACCATCCCTCTGGGTTGTCCCAGTGCACTAGCCCCAAGCATCCAGTATCGTGCATCGAACCTGGACTGGCAACTCGTTTCACATATGATATTATACATGTTTCAATGCCATTCTCCCAAATCATCCCACCCTCTCTCTCTCCCACAAGGTCCAAAGGACTGATCTATACATCAGTGTCTCTTTTGCTGTCTCGTATACAGGGTTATTGTTACCATCTTTCTAAATTCCATATATATGTGTTAGTATACTGTATTGGTGTTTTTCTTTCTGGCTTACTTCACTCTGTATAATAGGCTCCAGTTTCATCCACCTCATTAGAACTGATTCAAATGTATTCTTTTTAATGGCTGAGTAATACTCCATTGTGTATATGTACCACAGCTTTCTTATCCATTCATCTGCTGATGGACATCTAGGTCGCTTCCATGACCTGGCTAAATCTTGGTGAAATGAGGAGTCAGTGGCACTTCGGCAGGAACTGCTGCTGTGCCCCTAACATGTGAGGCAGGTCTCATGCACCAGAAGCCTTACTGTACTGCCAGATGGGCTCACTTTATTCGGAGTGGAGTGTGGAAATGTCCATACCCAGGGCATTGTTAAAAACAATAGAGATCTCAGTGGCAAATAATTATGAAAGGCTGATACAGGTTAGCTGGAGGTCATAGTATGAGTTGGGGGAAGCAACACAAAGGCAGACCAGCCAAAATTTAACAGAAAGATCCAGCAAGGGATAGCCAGAGGCCTGGCTAAAATCTCACTGGTCCTTGGTGGTTTGGAAGGATATACAGAGGCATAAGGTTGAGCCTGCTCAGGAAAAATCAGAAAGGTCCCCAGTGAATTGTTCATACCTGGCTGAACGTAAGGCCTAAAACAGAAAATGTTAAAAAAAAAAAAAAAATTAAATTCCCTGAACTTAAATAAAAGCAACCATTGAAGAAATAGAAGCCATTAACTAATATGGCCTTCTTTCCTTAAGGTTGGCTGAACACTAGATAGCTTTCTCCTACCTCTAGGGCCCTGATTTTCTTCTCACCTTATTGTCAGCCTGAATAAGAGGTAAACTGAGGAAAGCTCCAATACTAGAAATTAAGTTTATTTGGGAATAGCGGAGGAACAGCAACTCAGGAAATACATGCTGTAGTAAGCTACAGGAAAGTGCACTGAGGGTTTGTGGTGGGCAGTTTTCATGGGCAAGGAGTACAGAGAGACAAGTCCAGTCAGGGTGCAAGTAATAAGTTCACTGACTTGAGGATGGGGAGAGTTGCTTGGTGGATGTGTATTCATGTCTTATGTAAATCAGGAATTTACTGGAAAACAGTCTATCCGTTCTTAGGTTTCCTTCTTCTGAGGGTACATGCCTGAGATTCTCCATTTCAAATCCTCTGGATCCATTTAGCACATTATTAGACAGAAATGTATTAACACCACAGGTATTAGTTTCTGCAAAAATCCCCTGGTCAATAATGTGTTAGAATGATACCCTTTCGCATGATCATGAAGATTAGAGGAAGTTTACTTTTATTTTGAATAAAGTTAGTTAGCAAACACAGATCACCTGTGATCTCATCCACTCCAGCTCTTAAAAAATATCTCCCTCCCATTGTTTCAGCAGAATTCAGTTCAGATTTATATTCTGGTTTATCCCCCTGTTATGTATTTAATTTTGGTTCAATTTTTGCTTTGATATCACTATTTTCAGAAACAACCATTTCTATAAATGAATTTCCAATGAAATGGAAGATAGCAAAATTTGCTTTTTATAGATCGATCTTTTCCACCTCAGTGACTCATTTGTATGAACTCTATCATCTAGCTCTTTGTCTTAGGCTTCCACTTGGTTTCAGTCATTATGTAGTCTCATATTGCAACAGAAGAGAGGGATCATGGTAAGATCAGGATACTTAATGCCTTAGATTCTTCCCTGTAAGTCACACTGGGTTGCTATGTCATTTTAGGTGGGTAATCCTCTTTGGTTTCTCGTATTCTCTCTTTTCTCTAAGGTCTTCAGTTCTCAATATGATAACAGCTTGTGGTTCTCATACACCCTAAGCACACTTTTCAAAGCAGTTTTTTGGTTAAAGTTTCTCTGAATTATTCTAATTCATGTGTCATTTGTTTCCCCTAGTGACAATGATAGACAAAATTTCAGAAAGCAAACTGAAAAAAGGTAGACTAGAGTGAAGAATGTTAGACCTGAGGTGGTACACTATGATAAAGGTACTCTTAGTCTTAAAGATTTTCAAAATTAATTTAATAAAACACAAGGTTTTTAAATCTCAAATATTTTAGTTTTAATTATGCCCCAAGATCATGCCAAGCTAACTATGTCATTTATAGGATGAATTCTGTTAATCTAATTTATTTATTTCTAAATTAAATTTCCTATCCTATCCTTCCTTAAGTTTACTATTTACTATAAGCAAAATAAACAAAAACTAAAAAATGTTTGCCAATTTCTCCCATTCCCACACCCCCACTGATCTGGTAACTACTGGTCTATCCCCTGTAATTTATGAGCTTTTTGGTTTTATATTGTTTTGTTTCATTTTATTTTTTTAGATTCCACATAAAAGAAAGATCATACAATGTCTTTCTCTGTATGACTTACTTTACTTAACATAATGCCCACAAAGTCCATCCGTGTTGTCAAAAATGGCAACATTTAATTATTTTTTATGATTGAATAATATCCCATTATGTATATATGCCACAATTTCTGTATTTATTCATCTATCAATGGATACTTAGGTTGCTTCCATATCTTGCCTTTTAATTTTGTAGGTGATTTCTTTTTACTGTGCAAAAGCTTTTAGTTTGCTATAGTCCCACTTGTTTATTTTCACTTTTATTGCTTTTGCTTTGGTGTCAGATTTTAAAAATCATTTCCAAGATCAATGTCAAGGAGCTTACCACTTATGTATTCTTCTAGCATTATGGTTTTAGATCTATATTCAAGTCTTTAATTTATTTTAAGTTAATTTTTGTGTGTGATGTAAGCTATTCCAGCTTCACTCTCTTCTATGTGGCCGTTCAGTTTTCTCAATATTATTTATTGAAGAGACTGTCCTTTCCCCATTGGATATGTTTGGCCCCTCTGTTGTAAGTTAACTGACCATATATATGCAGGTTTAATTCTAAGTTCTCTATTCTGCTCCACTGTGTATGTGTGATTTCCATTATATGGGTCTGTTTTTGTGCTAATATTACACTATTTTGATTGCAATAGCTTTGTGATATAGCTTGAAATCAGGAAGCATGATACCTCCAGCTTTTTCCTTCTTTCCCAAGAATACTTTGACTATTTGGAGTTACTTTTTGGCTTAATACAAATTTCAAAGATTTTTGTTCTATTTCTGTGAAAAATGTCATTGCAATTTTGATATGAATTGCATTGAATATAATTTAATATATTATAAGAAATATATACATAATGTATGTAATATAAATTATATTTCAATATAACTCAAATTCATTAAATTAAAATTATAAAATATATATCTGTTCAAAAAATCAAAAGAGCATTAAGAGGTAGGTTCAGTTTTATGATAATAATAGTTTAGGCATTTCTTATAATACCCAATTACATGTGGTGGAATGTTTTTTCTACTTTTGTGCTTCTCAGTACTTTTTTCCAAGTTTAATATTATCAAAATTAAATATTGAATGAGTCAGAATTGAGTCAAAGTTACAATCATGCAGCTAAGAAATAATCACATATACAAAGTTTTAGCTTTAGGCTACTGCAAAGTGAAAGAGGATTATATAATTCAAATAAAACTTTATTTAATATCTAGTTTAAATCCCCAATTTAAAACTTTCCTTGGAATCTGTTATGTAACATTAAAATTTTAAGTACTGTATGCACACAGTAAATTCTTCCTTGGGGGCAGAGTGTTTTTTTGTATTTGACTAATGTTTATGAATAAAAAGCAAGTAACAAATTCATGAATTTGTTTTTATATTATTATTTATAAAATTGATTTTGTGTTTAACTGAGCATGAAAATCTGCACTTTGAAAAATGCAAATATATGGAATTTAATTATAAATACATTCATTGTGTTGTAATTGAGTTAAAACTTTCCAGTTTCAAAACACCAATCTCGCCACATAAACAGGGACTGTGTGTATGTATATGTATAAATTTCTGTGTGTATATACAAATATATATACACTTAAAAACAGATTCAATGTTAATAGAGACTTCATGTTATTAACATGATTTATAATCTCTTAATCTTAACATAAATCTATTTTTGGGCAGATTCTTCCTATTTTTTCTCCTTAAAGCTACAAATTTTCAGAAAAGTTAAAAAAAATTCATTACTTATTAAATAATTTATAATTTTTATTTAAAACAGTGTGTTGCTTGTTGAAAGGCTGCTGCCCATAGGAAAGGTATATATATATAGATATATATATACTATTACAATGAAAATTTTTCTTGATTTTAAAGGCAAAATTCCGTTCACTAATACAGTTTATTTAAGTAGGATATATTTTGGTACATGCAAATACTATCTTACAAACTTACCTAAACCCTGAAATAATGAAATATTTCAACTAAACTATTATCCTGTGGGTATTTTGAGGAGTTAAATCATATTTCAAAAAATTAAATGATAGGTACCTGAACTGACTCATTTTTCTTTTGAACTTGGGAAAGATGAAGTAGAAAAATATGGATTTCGCATGTCAGTTTTCTCATTTTTTTCCTATGTCATGAATTTCTTTATGTGGTATCTGTTCTTCCTTATCTGAAGCCCATATCAACTAGTATCATGGAAAAAAAGAAAAAGTTTTCTAATAGACTCTACAGAGCAGCAACTTCTAGCAATATGCCTTTTGGAGTGATAGAACAAAAATGATTTTACTGGAGAAAACTTGTGAAGATTGCTGTCCCTTTATAATGTTGTTAAAGGCCCAATATCTTCAAGTCAGAGAGAATCAGGCTTATCTCTAAAAGTCACAAAGGTTTTCATCTCTGAAGAGAATGTTTGAGTTAACTGAGTTTTTCTCTCTTTATTTTCCTAAATACATTTCTAAGCCATGGAATATTGGAGTTTTAGGTACACACACAAAGAGACTTAGTTCGCTATAAAAGTACAACATGGTCCAGACAGGAAAAAATCGTAACCTGAGATCTGGTTTAAAATTACATTACAAATACAAGAATAAGTATTAGCATTTCTCCTATGAATAACAGAAACATAGAACACCAAAATCTCTGTTATATAAAAGAAATGGCTTTTAATTGTTTATTGGGAATTATTATTATTTTTTAATATTTTATTTTATTTTTTAACTTTACAATATTGTACTGGTTTTGCCATACAGCAACACGAATCCGCCACAGGTATACACATGTTCCCCATCCTGAACCCTCCTTCTCCCTCCCCATGCCATCCCTCTGGATCGACCCAGTGCACCAGCCCCAAGCATCCAGTATTATGCATCGAACGTGGACTGGCGACTCGTTTCATATATGATATTATACGTTTCAATGCCATTCTCCCAAATCATCCCACCCTCTCCCTCTCCCACAGAGTCCAAAAGACTGTTCTATACATCAGTGTCTCTTTTGCTATCTCACATGCAGGGTTATCGTTACCACCTTTCTAAATTCCATATATATGCGTTGGTATACTGTATTGGTGTTTTTCTTTCTGGCTTACTTCACTCTGTATAATCGGCTCCAGTTTCATCCACCTCATTAGAACTGATTCAAATGTATTCTTTTTAATGGCTGAGTAATACTCCATTGTGTATATGTACCACTGCTTTCTTATCCATTCATCTGCTGATGGACATCTAGGTTGCTTCCATGTCCTGGCTATGATAAACAGTGCTGCAACGAACATTGGGGTACACGTGTCTCTTTCAATTCTGGTTTCCTTGGTGTATGTGCCCAGCAGTGGGATTGCTGGGTCATATGGCAGTTCTATTCCAGTTTTTTAAGGAATCTCCACACTGTTCTCTATAGTGGCTGTACTAGTTTTCATTCCCACCAACAGTGTAAGAGGGTTCCCTTTTCTTCACACCCTCTCCAGCATTTATTACTTGTAGACTTTTGGATCGCAGCCATTCTGACTGGTGTGAAATGGTACCTCATAGTGGTTTTGATTTGCATTTCTCTGATAATGAGTGATGTTGAGCATCTTTTCATGTGTTTGTTAGCCATCTGTATGTCTTCTTTGGAGAAATGTCTATTTAGTTCTTTGGCCCATTTTTTGATTGGGTCATTTATTTTTCTGGAATTGAGCTGTAGGAGTTGTTTGTATATTTTTGAGATTAGTTGTTTGTCAGTTACTTCATTTGCTATTATTTTCTCCCATTCTGAAGGCTGTCTTTTCACCTTGCTTATAGTTTCCTTTGTTGTGCAGAAGCTTTTAAGTTTAATTAGGTCCCATTTGTTTATTTTTGCTTTTATTTCCAATATTCTGGGAGGTGGGTCATAGAGGATCCTGCTGTGATGTATGCTGGAGAGTGTTTTGCCTATGTTCTCCTCTAGGAGTTTTATAGTTTCTGGTTTTACGTTTAGATATTTAATCCTTTTGAGTTTATTTTGGTGTATGGTATTAGAAAGTGTTCTAGTTTCATTCTTTTACAAGTGGTTGACCAGATTTCCCAGCACCACTTGTTAAAGATTGTCTTTTCTCCATTGTATATTCTTGCCTACTTTGTCAAAGATAAGGTGTCCATAGGTGCATGGATTTATCTCTGGGCTTTCTATTTTGTTCCATTGTTCTGTATTTCTGTCTTTGTGCCAGTACCATACTGTCTTGATGACTGTGGCTTTGTAGGACAGCCTGAAGTCAAGCAGATTGATTCCTTCAGTTCCAATTTTCTTTCTCAAGATTGCTTTGGCTATTCGAGATTTTTTGTATTTCCATACAAATTGTGAAATTATTTGTTCTAGCTCTGTGAAAAATACCATTGGTAGCTTGATAGGGATTGCATTGAATCTATAGATTGCTTTGGGTAGTATACTCATTTTCACTATATTGATTCTTCCGATCCATGAACATGGTATATTTCTCCATCTATTAGTGTCCTCTTTGATTTCTTTCACCAGTGTTTCATAGTTTTCTATATATAGGTCTTTAGTTTCTTTAGGGAGATATATTCCTAAGTACTTTATTCTTTTCATTGCAATAGTGAATGGAATTGTTTCCTTAATTTCTTTTTCTATTTTCTCATTATTAGTGTATAGGAATGCAAGGGATTTCTGTGTGTTGATTTTATATGCTGCAACTTTATATATTCATTGATTAGATCTAGTAATTTTCTGGTGGAGTCTTTAGGGTTTTCTATGTAGAGGATCATGTCATCTGCAAACAGTGAGAGTTTTACTTCTTCTTTTCCAATTTGGATTCCTTTTATTTCTTTTTCTGCTCTGATTGCTGTGGCCAAAACTTCCCAAACTATGTTGAATACTAGTGATGAAAGTGGGCACCCTTGTCTTGTTCCTGACTTTAGGGGAAATGCTCTCAATTTTTCACCATTAATATATATTATCTAAAGAAAAGCGAAAGAAAGTGTTAGTCACTCAGTAGTGTCCGTTCTTTGCAGCCCTGTGGACTGTAGCCTGCCAGGCTCCTCTGTCCATGGAATTCTCCAGTGGAGAATACTGGAGTGGGTAGCTATTTCTTTCTCCAGGGGATCTTCTCGACTCCAGTCTCCTGAATTTAAGGCAGATTCTTTACCATTTGAGCCACCATGGATGACCATATTATATAAAAGTGTTTCTTAAATCTAGAAATGTGGTAAATAGGTTGATTAGAAAGCAATTGATGTTTCAAGTACTTTGCATGTTTTATTATTTCCCAGATCATTATTCCAAAAGACAAAATTATATAGGTAAGTTGTATATTTCTCTATTTCTTGGAATAAAATATTTGTAAGGCTATAGAGAAATATTTGAGGAAGAAGAGATACATTTTCCTGTGACAAACTCTAGGAAAATTTATTTTGCATGGCTATATGATTTATTTTCAAAAAGGTGATAGTCAGCATTTTAATTTGCCTATCTTGTTAAAATTAATAAATTATAAGTCTTGTCCTCCATTAACCATCAACTGTTTCTAGGAGAAAGGAAGTACTTATTGTCCTACTTTTGCCTTTTACTTAAATCCCCTGGGATGAAGATCTTCTAATGAGGATTTAAATTTTGAAAAGGAGACTAAGTTTGACTCATTTGTAAATCTCTCTAGCATATAATTTGTTTCACATGGCTTGATTAGTGTTTTTGTTAGTCATGATTAATTTGGTTATAATCAAGTAATGATAATGAAAAATTGCTTTATTTATTTATTTTAGTTTGTCTCTGTTGTCCTGTAAACCACTCAGCTTAAAAACATGATCAAATCCTTGGACTTTTAGCATCTCCAACTGAAAACATATACATAATAATTACTTCCTTTATCCTATTTGGGGGGTATGGAAAGTACAAATGAATATAAAGCCTTCTTTAGAATGCATTTTGCATGTATTTTTCATTAATATATCTATGCAGAATGACATAACTTCATATGCATTTACTATATTAAGTCATTTTAAAGATTTTATAGTAACTCTAGCAAACAGTTTGATGCACTGGACCAAGTTTTTTCAGCCTTACTGATTCAAAGTTTGTGTGGTAGACAGGCTTCTCAGATGGACCACAATAATACTGCCCTTGGCTGACATTTTGATCACAACCTTTTGAGAGATCTTTGAAACAGAGAGCCCAGGTTGTGTGTTAAGTTGCTTCGGTCGTGCCCAACTCTTTGTGACCCTACAGATTCTAGCCTGCCAGGCTCCTCTGTCCATGGGATTTCCTAGGCAAGAATACTGGAGTGGATTGCCATGCCCTTCTCCAGGGGATCTTCCAGACCCAGAAATAAAACCTACATCTTTTATATCTCCTGCATTGGCAGGTGGGTTCTTTACCACTAGCGCCACCTGGGAAGCCCAGGTTCACTGCATCCAAATTCCTAACCCACAGAAGTGATGAGATAATAAATAATAATTTTTTTTTCAGCCACTAAGTTTTGGAATAATTTGTATTGCAGCAATTATTAACTTGCCATATGGTTGACAGTTCCATGCACTTTTAACTTCTTCAAGCTATAGAGAATCTCTAAAAAAAAACCTGTTAGTCACTTAATCATGTCCTACTCTTTGCGACCTCATGGGCTGTAGTCTGCCAGGCTTCTCTGTCAATGGAATTCTCCAAGCAAGAGTACTAGAGTGGGTAGTCATTCCCTTCTTCAGGGGATTTTCCCAACCCAGGGATTGAACTGGGTCTCCTGCATTACAGGCAGACCTTTGCCATCTGAACCACTAGGGACATTCATAGAGAATCTCTAAGCTGCAAGCAGGTATATCCAGCAGTAGTTCCCTCAACCAGATGGGGATAGAAATCCATGGATAAACCCTCAGGAAGACAATTTTGACACTTATTCTTTATAGTTTATCGGTGAGTCTACAGGTATTTGAGTGCTCTTGTATCATTATGTGATAGATAAATAAGATTAAAAATCCTCCAGGAATTATGTGGCATTGGTGTACATTGCATGGAGTAAACAGAGCAGCAAAATGACAAAGCACAATTTTCTTGGATGGGAACTTAGCACTCTCTGGTATCCTACTGCAAAAATAAAACCAGCTATGGTCATTTGAACCAAGTTTACTTAGGATTGGTTCTTCTCTGGAGCTCAGACGGTAAAGATGATGGTAAAGAATGGCAATGTGGGAGACCTGGGTTTGATCCCTGGGTTGGGAAGATCCTCTGGAGGAGTAAGTGGCAATCCATGTCAGTATTCTTCTCTGGGGAGTCCCATGGACAGAGGAGCCTGGAGAGCTACTATCTATGGGATCGCAAAGAGTTGGACAGGACTGAGAGACTAACACTTTCACCTTACTTAGGGTTAGCTTCTGGATGGTCAGATAGATTTTTGCAATTGAATATGATGGATTATTTGGGGAGGTGGTGGAGACAATGTTTATAAACAAAAGAATAATAAGCTTAAGTTTCAATTGTTACTTTAAGAGCTGAGATTCAACTCTGAATTTGTGAATCTCTTGTCTTACATAATACATATCAAAGTTCAAAAAAATGTATTTTGGGCTTAATTTTGGTGGTTACTGCATTGCAATGTCAGTGAAATTGAAACTTCCTAGATGCCACTTGTGAAAATAAGGATATTAATAAGGAAATGTTTAATAATGGCTCCTTGAAAAGGTTCCCTAATAATTTTCCTCAAATCCCATTCCTTAAATCTCTAAGTCTAGGTAGGGCATCAAATGTAGTAAGTCCAGCAAGCAGTTTGGTAATTAGTAGAAATATGAGTTTGCTTTTTCCAGATATTTTGCCTTTGCAAATATTGACATTTGTGTATTTTTTATTTATACATTTTTATGATATTACACCCAACAAAACACTAAAACAGGAACCTCATTCATAGTGAAGAATGTAAACCAATAGATTAATACATTTGTGATTTAATGGCCCTATTGTGCATCTCATCACCCAGAAGCAGTGGCTTTATAAAACACTGGATCAGTTCAGTTCCATCGCTCAGTCGTGTCCGACTCTTTGTGACCCCATGAATCCAGCATGCCAGGCCTCCCTGTCCATCACCAACTCCCGGAGTTCACTCATACTCATGGCCATCGAGTCTGTGATGCCATCCAGCCATCTCATCCTCTGTCATCCCCTTCTCCTCCTGCCCCCAGTCCCTCCCAGCATCAGAGTCCTTTCCAATGAGTCAACTCTTCGCATGAGGTGGCCAAAGTACTGGAGTTTCAGCTTCAGCATCAGTCCTTCCAATGAACACCCAGAACTGATCTCCTTTAGGGTGGACTGGTTGGTTCTCCTTGCAGTTGAAGGGACTCTCAAGAATCTTCTCCAACACCACAGTTCAAAAACATCAATTCTTCAGCATTCAGCTTTCTTCACAGTCCAACACTCACATCCATATGTGACCACTGGAAAAACCATAGCCTTGACTAGACTGACCTTTTTTGGCAAAGTAATATCTCTGCTTTTCAATATGCTATCTAGGTTGGTCACAACTTTCCTTCCAAGGAGTAAGCATCTTTTAATTTCATAGCTGCAATCACCATCTGCAGTGATTTTGGAGCCCCCAAAATATTAGTAACTGTTAAATGGAAGACAACTGTTAGTCAGTTTCAAACACTGTCCTGAGGAATGCTCCTATAATCCTCTGAATAATGTGAAGGGCACGTGTCCCAAATATTTCAAATATATCTGATTTGTTCCTTTTTTGTAAATTGTCCCAGTCACAGTGAGTCAATTACAGGATTTAATGCATATAAATTAAACATTTCTACCAGAGATTAAAAAAAATAAAATTATGGTATCCTTCACTGGATTAGATGACAAGGCTATCATAAGGCTGTTTGGAGTGGCTATGTAACATAAGATATTTGGGTCAGAAAATGGGTTATTCTTTTTTTATTAACATAACTGACTCTGATTATCACAGTTTTGTTAATAAAGTTGGAAGTAGAAAGGATATAGGTGAATATTTTGGTACTGTCCAGGTTTCACTTTATATTAACGTTCAGTCAAAACAATCATCAGAAGTTTCAGATCTACTCAGATAGCATAAACTTTGGCTCAGATTCATCAAGAATGAATGTATAGGTTACAACATTAGACAAAAGAGTTTAATCTTCTCAGGTTCTGAACAAAGAAGATATGTAGGGTTGATGGATATGACAAACACTGGCTATATTTAGATGGTCAGTTGCAGACATAAGATTATAGTCTTAGCCTGTTTACTTAATATTTACTACCTTGTGGTGCCACTTACCTAGCCATGAAATTTAACTTATTTTCTTTCTTCTCCTATGCCTATCAACACATCCTGTTGTGCACATATGCTATAATTACTTTACATTTTCCCTGATACTTACTAGTTATATGATATTGAATGAGTTATTTTGAGAAAATTTTCTGTATCTCAGAGTTTATATCTATCAAACAGGATTCAGGATTATTACAATAAAAAATGTTATAAATATTTCCCGGTAAATTTTTAATATTTAGTAAACAATGGTTATTTTTATTACACCTATTATGACAATTAGATGAGAAGACTCTAGGAGGAGTCCATATCATCCTGTCTAATGATGGCACTGCAAGCAAAAATTATATAATTTTTAGGTTGCCTTCTTTTATAAAAAGGAATAGGTTTCTCTTTTATATGACATAATTGCCTTGTATCAGATAGGAATACTGTGGAAGTATATGTGCAGGAAAATATGGTTAATTTAGATACAGTGGACATAAGAATGGACTGTAGTGGAAACTTGAGTTGTTTATTTTCTTGTTTTGTCACCCTAAAGTCATTTCTCTTCCATAAAGCCATCCTAATTTACTCTCTAGAATTAATTCACTTTGCATTGTATGCTATCTGAAGTCATATTTAACTTCATTCTTTCCTCTTATTTTGGTAGTATGTTTATGAAACCTTCCACTTCCAGCCCACACTCTCACTGCAGCCCAAGTAGAGAGACAAAAAGACTGATAGATATTGGTTTTAGTTAATCCCTCCAGGATTCAGTACTATGAAATGAGTGTACCTGCTGTGAGATTTTTCTGACAACTCTTTTTTATCTACTCTTCTAATGGCCTGGCTCTATCCTAAACCCAAATTTTGTTCTCCAAGCCTCTTGATTTTGTGTGCCAATTTCTGTATTCTTCCCATAACTCCCTTTAGCACAAAATTTATTTTACTTTCAGATAATAAGTTTATATTTATATCAAAATTAATAAAATATTTCTTAAGAATAAGTAAGAACAAGTTTGAAAGAATAAGGAGTTGAATCACAAAACTTCAAACAATTTTTTTCTTGGGCAATATCAAACTAAATGACCCCAGATGTACCAGGACTCATTGTGTATTAAATTCAGCAGTTAATTTTACTTCAAAGGAGATATTTTAGAGCCTCTGTTGGAGAGAGAAAATTCTCATAAGACTGAGGTTACAAAGTAGAGGAAGCCAACTGGCTAAGAAAAAAGTCACAGAGAAAGTAACAAAAAGGAGAACTTTGAAAAAATTATATTGTCAGTGATTGTCAAGATGTGGTCCCCAAAATGGAGGCATCCGCATTACAAGAGAAATTGTGAGTAGAAGATATGCTGTATAGTCAAGAATTCATGAAGTTCAGAATGTCTATTGCAAAGAAACATTGATCATGAAAGAGGTCACAATATTTGTCAACTAAGATACAGGGGAAACTAAAAGATATTTGACTATTTGTCCAGGGAAGTGAGATATTTAATACTTGTAACAAGGGCAGAATCTTGATCTGTGTGAAAACAATGAAATACCTTTGTTAACTGAAATTTTTAATCATTAGATTAAAATAATATCAACTTGTGTTAATTATGGAAAGGCTAATCTTTTCACCAAACCCCAACAAATAACGAAAGATATCAACTCAAAATGGTTTTCTTTGCATTTCTGTTCATAATAATGTTAAGTTGTATGTATCATTTGATTTTTATAGTGTTAGTCACTCAATCGTGTCCGACTATTTGTGACCTCATGAACTGTAGCCTGCCAGGCTCCTCTGTCCACAGAATTCTCTATGGCTAGAATACTGGAGTGAGATCTTTCTGACCTACGGATCTAACCCTGGCCTCCTGCATTTCAGGCAGATTCTTTACTGTCTGAGCCACCAATGCTCAAAAAATCACATTTGTAAAGAAGGAACTCTAAAGACAAACTCAAAATGAATGAGTTCTATAATGTGCAGACAGCCAATTATCCATTCATTATTATTTTCTTTTTTTTTTTTTGTCTTTTCTCAAGTTTTGTCTGGGAATATGTCAGTTTCCCTAGAAATAGCACACCTAAATGGCACCTCACTCCAGTACTCTTGCCTGGAAAATCCCATGGGTGGAGGAGCCTGGTAGGCTACAGTCCATGGGGTCGCTAAGAGTCAGAAATGACTGAGCGACTTCACTTTCACTTTTCACTTTAATGTATTGGAAAAGGAAATGGCAACCCACTTCAGTGTTCTTGCCTGGAGAATCCCAGAGACAGGGGATCCTGGTGGGCTGCCGTCTATGGGGTCGCACAGAGTCGGACACGAATGAAGCAACTTAGCAGCAGCAGCAGCACTGCTGGTGGCTAATTTTTGTCACAGTCTTATGACCAGAAATTATGTCAAATATCTTCATAGTCTCTCAAAGTAAGCTATTACTTTTCTTTCTCCTTTTCTAGATACTATGAAGTGTTCTAGAGCTTACACTTAGTATACAGAGATGACTGCCATATGCTGAAGATGGTAGAGTTAGCTCCGAATTTCTCTCCTCTGGATTGTCATACAAAAGAAAACTAAATATTTTATTTAAATCATATTTGAGATTTTTTTGTTACAATGGCATTTCCTTCAAGTAACAAGAACTCTAATATTGGAGGTACTGAGGCTCTTCTATAATAAAATCCTATAATATGGGTCATACAAATAGACACTGAAGCTGGAAATCTGATGACCCTTGCTATACTATGAAAAATATGCAATAAATTGCTTATTTTCAGTTGTTTGGAAGGGAGATCAAATTCTTATAGAACCAGGAAAGGTCAGAACATATATTTTATTTTTTATAAATCAGTACAGAAAGGGAAATAAAAAAAGGCAACTTCAAGAAAGAATTAATCAATAAGAAAATATAGACAAAAAGAAGTGCTAAGTCACTTAGTCGTGTCTGACTCTTTGCAACCCCATGGGCTGCAGCCTACCAGGCTCCTCTGCTCATGGGATTCTCCAGGCAGGAATACTGGAGTGGGTTGCCATTTCCTACTCCATATAAAAAGGAGTAAGGCTGTACTAACAGAGGCACTCTCAAAATTAAGTAGGAGTCCAGTAATCTGTGGCTTCCTGGGTGGCACTAGTGGTAAAGAACCCAACTGCCAATGCAGGAGACATAAGAAAAATGAGTTTGATCCCTGGGTAGGGAAGATCCCCTGGAGGATGGCATGACAACCCACTCCAGGAAAATGCCATGAATAGAGGAGCCTGACAGTCTACGGCCCATACAATTGCAAAGAGTTGGACATGACTGAAGCAACGTAGCACACAAGTACCAGTAATTTGTAGACTTGCAGAGTAGAAAAGCCATCACTTTCCAAATTCCAAACCTCAAATATGTGAGTGTCACTCCAAGTCTTTTTCATGCTCTTCTTATTAAATACAATTTATCTATAATCAGTATATGCTGAAGTATTTAATTTTTGATTCAATGCCTTTCTTAGGAACTTCCCCAATGGCTGACAGGTAAAGAATCTACCTCCAGTGGAGAGCCAGGAGGCACAGGTCAGGAAGCTCAAGGGTCAGGAAGATCCCCTGGAGTAGAAAATGACAACCCACTCCAATATTCTTGCCTGGGAAATCCCATGGACAGAAGAACCAAGTGGGCTACAGTCCATGGATTCACAAGAGTTGGACTTGCCCACACATGACTTCTTTAAACTTAAGAGGAGTCAAACATTTGTGTATCAAACAGAATCAATACCTACATGGCTCCCATTTTCTTAACCTAATTTCTAAAAACTGAGAAAAGAATCTAATTGATAGTAAACAAGTTACCATCTTTATTACTCAAAAAAAAAAAAAAAACTTTTAGAGGAAAATTTGAATTAAATGAATGCATTTATTTAAAGATATCCCCATTTGAATTAGATACACTTAACTTATAGTTGTAGGAAAATGTGAAAAAAATGAAAGCCCTCTTTTTTTATCCTCTGGGGCTCCTTCTGAGACTGCTAATGGCAATATAAATTTTGCTTTCAAACCATGTAACCGCCAATTGATAAGGTCCATTAATAAACTAACTCTAAAGTTATTCTGATCTTCCCTGGTGGCTTAGATGGTAAAGCATCTGCCTACAATGCAGGAGACCTGGGTTCAATCCCTGGGTTGGGAAGATCCCCTGGAGAAGAAAATGGCAAACCACTCCAGTACTCTTGCCTGGAAAATCCCATGGACAGAGGAGCCTGGTAGGCTATAGTCCATGGGGTTGCAAAGAGTCTATACTCATCTATTACATTTCTCATCCCAAATTTGGTTCAAACATATATGTAGAGTATAGTTCATTACGGGGATTGTGAAAAGATTAAATAGCATAAGAATTCACCACATTTTAAAATGACTATCTCCCATTATGAAGTTCCTAGGGAGATGGTAAAGGTAAAAATTCTTTGAAAGCTAAATTCCCAAGTACAGACCAAGGGAAGTGATGTCAAAATTAATTACTTTGTGTGTTATTTGTCCATAGCACACATGGTTCAAAATTCCTTCTCTCAAATTTCTTACTCTGCTTAGCCTCAGCCAGAGAGAATGTTGATGTTGATGATCACAATCATGATGATACATATAAGTTTCAAGTAGGTGCATGGATGTAGTTTCCTTGTGGTTCTTTCAGAACCTAAAAGTCTAAGTCTTTCACATATTATAGAACTAAAGGAGCAATTTACATAAATTTACAATGACTTTATGCATAAATAAAAGGTAATATAAAGGAACAATTTATAATGTAATTTACATACAGTTAATACAATATTGGCTGCATACACAGTAAGTTTGGAAAATAATAATACTCAGACTATTTTTCACAGTTGAATGAAAAACACAGTAAAACAGAAAAACATTTACTGACGTTTATTTTTTTATCTTTGTATGTTATTTTAGCCTTCACTAAAAACAGAAAACTAATTTTTGCTTAGAATCCAATTCTTGCTACATTCATACATGCTAAGGTAAGAACTGTTCCTATAGACTTCAGTAACTGCAGCATCCACCAAGCTCTGCTCCCTAAAGAAAATAGTTCTTCAACTTTGTAGAAACCTTCTGTGATTTACAGTGACCTGAAAAATATCAGAATTCCATATGGCAAAAGCTTACCAAACTTGAGCCTAAATTCATCCTCCAAGTTTTAGTTCTATTATGTAATTCTCTTCACTAGTTTTCAATATTCATGTCTGGTGCATTTAATATAGTGATTGGATAATACTGTTAATGATTCCCTTTATCGTCCCTGAATTTAGACATATAGGGTCTAAATATCAGCTTTATTATGAATAAACATTGACTGGGGAATGTGAGTTTTGCATATGAAGCACATGAATTTGTGAATGTTTATCACTTATACAGGAAGACTTATCCACCCAAGTACAGGAGCATGTTGGCAAGCAGGTTGGTCCAAAGTGGTCCACCCCTAACTTTCTAATACTAATGTGCTGAAAATAGGTATTCTCTGTTGACAGAGGAAGTGCAAAAGTAGAAAAGAGAAAGAACTGAGACACACATTTTAGTTCTTTCTTGAAAACTCATCAAACATGTCAATCATTCTCTTTTCTTGAGGGGGAGGGCTAATGAAGAGGGTATGCTGTAAGTTCAGACCTGACTCTCTTAAAGGATGGTCCTTTATTTGGAACCCTAAATAAGGGGTAAGTAGTGCCCTCTCCCCAGTTTCACCTCAATATTTTCCATATGCAAGGTGCTAAATTGAATTTCATCAATATATGGTATTGTCCCCAAGCTATTTGATACAAATACTAACCAAGAAGGTCTGTCAGAGAATCTTAGAATTTTAGCATATTGTATACTTAACATGGATTAAATCTGATTTATTCAAATTTATATTTTTCAAATTATGTCTTTCTTGAAAACTAGTATACCTTTACTTTAGCACACAATCAATCTTTCATACTTCTTCCAGTTAATTTAAATTGAAAATTTATATTAAAATAATGCAAGATCTCTAATTAAAAACATAGTTCCCAGACAGTGAGATGAATATACAAAATAAATTTAGTGGTACATAGCTATAGCTGTTACTATCACTGCCTAGTATAATGGAAGGAGTGCTTGTTCAGAGTGTCAGGTTCCTAGAAGATCTGAGTTCAAGTCCTAGTTTTATGATTGATTTGCTCTTATGATCTGGTCAACATCAAATACTCTCACTGTCCTCCAGTGTCACAGACTGTAAAATCAGGGAGGTAGACCACATGACCACTAATGCTGATTCCAGCTCTAAACTTCCTATTTTTCAAAGCGTCTCTAGTTTGGAATTTTTAGATACTGTGATAATACCTCTGACCTTGGAACACACACATATCCTAAACAAATGTGACAGTACAAACAAAAGTCTCCCAAAGGACACTTAAATAAGAAATACGATTCCTTTTGGAATTAAATATATACATGACTTCACTATATCCATTTAAGAAAGGAAACTAAATATTTATAACCAGGTTCATTTAAGATTGGGCTTCCCAGGTGGCCCTGCTTGTAAAGAATCCACCTGCCAATGCAGGTGCTGCAGGAGATACAGGTTCAATCAGTGAGTCAGGGAGAGTCCCTGGAGAAGGAAATAGCACCCCGCTCCAGTATTCTTGTCTGGAAAATCCCATCGACAGAGAAGTCTGGCACACTACAGTCCATGGAGTTGCAAAGAGTCGAACATGACTTAGGAACCAAACAACAGCAACAATAATTTAGGATTAAGAGGGGAAATATATCAATGAATAGACTTAGTAAACACACTCTAATATTTCTACTTTAAACACTTTTATGTGCTACTTTAATCACTTCAAAGACAGCTTAAATAGTCTCTAACATTTATATTCTATTACTTATTTAGATTTTTGTGCTGTTTCTTCATTTTAGCTTTATGTATGGCAAATAACTTGAGAATATGTCAGTGTATTTTTAATGCTGATTACAAAAATTTATAGACCATTGCAACATAGCTACAGTTAATTTTAGGGAAATATAATCTAGATAGTAAATAAAAGGACTACTTAGTTAAAATACTAAATGCATGTGGACATATTTAATGTTATAAAAGTTTTCAAGATGCCATATAAAATGTAAATCTAAAATTTTCAACTTTACTGTGAACAGAAGAGAATTAGATAGGTGAGTACAGCCAAAATAGATGTATAACAGCTTTTTACATTCAAAATAAAACAGCCTTGGATAAAAGGGAAGAGCCTAAAATGTCATTGATATTAACTATGGATCATGAAAAATATTAAAAAAAAAAACTTCCTTGTAAACAATATAATTGTAAAAATAAATTTAAATTCTGTATACTAATTACTTAGCTGAGGCTGAAAACAATTTCCTGATTCACACTTCGCATTTCTGTGGTTTTGATATTCTACTTGTTATGCACCCTGGACAATGCCACTGCAGCTGTAAAGACTGTCTCCCATTCTGTACTTTATTGCAATATTGGTGAAAAAATACCACACATGTCAAACTTTTGTTAAAATAAGATATAACTAATTTTTGACAATGCAAGTAAGTTCGAAGTATCCATAGATATAGTTTTGGAAAAATAGCCAGCAGCAATGTAACCCATGGGATAACCCTGTTATAACACAACACAAATCAGACAATGGTGTTTCAGAATGTAATTAAGTCTGAAATATTAAGTAATGTAAAGACTTAATTTAAAACTATTTTTATGGTAAAAAGTAAAGGATTAGAAGAAAACAGTAATCAGAAACTGATTTCCAATGCACCATAATTAAGAGAGATTTAAGATAATAATGATGATTGGGGCAAGGTTTGACAATGGTTAATAAAAAATTAGCTTGTAGTTAAGGTTAGATTGTTAGTCTTAATAGGAACTTTGCTTTTTCTGATTTCTAAAAATTCTCTAATTTTTCCTACATCTGTGCTTTTATAGCACTACTCAAAATTATACTGGATGTTAAAATTCAATCTAGACATTATTCTACATATATAGACATTTTCAGTTGCTAATGATGGCATTTTGTAGCAATATGAATGGACCTATAAAATAGTTTACTAAGTGAAGTGAGTCAGATAAAGACAAATATGGTATCACTTATATGTAGATTCTAAAACTAATATAAGTAAATCTATGTACAAAACAAAAACAGACTCATAGACACAGAAGACGTACTATGGCTATCAAAGGGGAGAGAGAGGGGATATAAATTAGGAAAATGGGAAAGAAATCAACCTTGAATACTGATTGGAACGACTGATACTAAAGCTGAAGTTTCAATACGTTGGCCACCTGATTCCTAGAGCCGACTCACTGGAAAAGACCCTGATGCTGGGAAAGATTGAAGACTAAGAGGAGAAGAGGGCAGCAGAGGATGAAATGGTTAGATAGCATCACCAGCTCAATAGACGTAAGTTTGAGCAAACTCCAGGAGATAGTGAAGGACAGGGAAGTCTAGTGTGCTGCAGTCCATGGGGTCACAAAGAGTTGGACATATCTTAGCAACTGAACAACAATAATTATATTACCATATAATCCAGCAATTGCACATCCTTGATGTTTACCCAATTCAATTGAAAACTCATGTGCACATAAAAGTCTGTTATTTTTGCTCTTGCAAACAAACAAATATGTTTATGTATATAATTTTTACCTATAACTGCAGAAAAAATAGAAGCATTCACAATGTTAATACATTAATAGGTAAACATTAATATATGTATAAACATATGGTATATTCATATAAGGAATATTATTCAATAATTTAAAAAGGTAAAGAATCAGACCATGACAAGATATAGAGAAACTTTAAATTCATATTGTTAGTAAAACAAGACAGTCTGAAAAAGCTACACAGTTTATGATTTCAATAATATGCCATTCATAAAATGTCAAAACAAAAAGACAATAATAAACATCAGTTCAGTTCAGTCACTCAGTCGTGTCTGACTCTTTGCAACCCCATGAACCACAGCACGCCAGGCCTCCCTGTCCATCACCAACTCCCAGAGTCCACCCAAACCCATGTCCATTGAGTCAGAAATGCCATCCAACCATCTCACCTTCTGACGTCCCATTCTCCTCCTGCCCTCAATCTTGCCCAGCATCAGGGTCTTTTCAAATGAGTCAGCTCTTTTTTTTGTATCAGGTGGCCAAAGTATTGGAGTTTCAGCTTCAGCTTCAGTCCTTTCAGTGAACACCCAGGACTAATATCCTTTAGGATGGACTGGTTGGATCTCCTTGCAGCCCAAGGAACTCTCAAGAGTCTTCTCCAAAACCACAGTTCAAAAGCATCAATTCTTTGGCGCTCAGCTTTTGTTACCAAAGTCTTGGAAGTCAAGGAGCGACTTAAATAACTGAAGTACAGGATTTTTTAAGGTGGTAAAACCATTCTGTGTGAGACTAAAATTGTAGATATTTAACCCTATGCATTTATCAAAACATTGAAATTTCTAGTACAAAGAGTAAACTTTAATAGATTTAAATTTAAAAAAATATGTTTTTAAAAGGTCAGAGTATCCTAGAATGATGCAGGTTGTGGCAAAAGGATCTAAATATATTACAAATATATGAAATAAACTTACTGAAGACAGTGAGGGAATAAGGTATTGACCTAAGCAATTTTAGAAGCAAGTGGTAATAAAGAAAAAGAAAACTGTACATAAACACTGTGCTCTATGGAAAATGCTTTTCCTCAATCCACCACCTCCTCAACAGAGTATGGGATAATAATTCTGCAATCAGTATACCTGAATAAGGGAATTTAACCTATTAACTAAAAGGTTGGGAGGGGGTAGGATGATGGTAGACAAGTCTCTGACTGTTGGAATTGGAGATTACAGATAAGCAAGGAGAAAATAGGTAAAAAGACTTATGTGGTAACAAATTAGATTTGGAGTCATTAGTATGAACTCATGTTTACTACTATACATATATATGGTTAAATATATAGAAATATTTAACATGTATTGTACACATAAATGTAAGTTTACAGTCATATATCTTCTAAGAAAAAATATGTCAAGGACTAGAGCAGAAATATAGGATGAGACTGGATCATCTTGCAGTGCAAGCAAATTAAAGTGTTTGAATAAATAAGGGAGTATTATATCAAAGACACATAAAAACACTGAAATTGTCCCCAGTGACCAAATAGTTAACAATTTGAACAATAGTAATGAGTTCAGTTCAGTTTAGTTCAGTCGCTCAGTCACGTCTGACTCTTTGCAACCCCATGAATCGCAACACGCCAGGCCTTCCTGTCCATCACCAACTCCCGGAGTTCACCCAAACTCATGTGCATCGAGTCGGTGATGCCATCCAGCCATCTCATCCTCTGTCGTCCCGTTCTCCTCTTGCCCCCCAATCCCTCCCAACATCAGGGTTTTTTCCAGTGAGTTAACTCTTGGCACGAGGTGGCCAAAGTATTGGAGTTTCAGCCTCAGCATCAGTCCTTCCAATGAACACCTAGGACTGGTCTCCTTTAGGATGGACTGGTTGGATCTCTTTGCAGTCCAAGGGATTCTCAAGAGTCTTTTCCAGCACCACGGTTCAAAAGCATCAATTTTTAAGCCCTCAGCTTTCTTCACAGTCCAACTCTCACATCCATAAATGACCTCTGGAAAAACCATAGCCTTGACTAGACTGAACTTTGTCGACAAAGTAACATCTCTGCTTTTTAATATGCTATCTAGGTTGGTCATAACTTTCCTTCCAAGGAGTAAGCATCTTTTAATTTCATGGCTGCAATCACCATCTACAGTGATTTTGGAGCCCCCAAAATAAAGTCTGACACTATTTCCACTATTTCCCCACCCATCCATTTCCCATGAAGAGATGGGACCAGATGCCATGATCTTCGTTTTCTGAATGTTGAGCTTTAAGCCAACTTTTTCACTCTCCACTTTCACTTTCATTAAGAGGCTCTTTAGTTCTTCTTTGTCTTCTGCTATAAGGGTGGTGTCATCTGCATATCTGAGGTTACTGATATTTCTTCCAGCAATCTTTATTCCAGCTTGTGCTTCTTCCAGCCCAGCTTTTCTCATGATGTGCTCTGAATACAAGTTAAATAAGCAGGGTGACAATATACAGCCTTGATGTACTCCTTTTCCTATTTGGAACCACTCTCTTCTTCCATGTCCAGTTCTAACTGTTGCTTCCTGACCTGCATATAGATTTCTCAAGAGGAAGGTCAGGTGGTCTGGTATTCCCTTCTGTTTCATAATTTTCCACAGTTTATTGTAATCCACACAGTCGAAGTCTTTGGCATAGTCAATAAAGCAGAAATAGATGTTTTTCTGGAACTCTCTTGCTTTTTCCATGATCCAGCAGCAGATGTTGGCAATTTGATCTCTGGTTTCTCTGCCTTTTCTAAAACCAGTTTGAATATTTGGAGGTTCATGGTTCATGTATTGCTGAAGCCTGGCTTGGAGAATTTTGAGCATTACTTTACTAGCATGTGAGATGAGTGCAATTGTGTGGTAGTTTGAGCATTCTTTGGCATTGCCTTTCTTTGGAATTAGAATGAAAACTGACCTTTTCCAGTCCTGTGGCCACTGCTGAGTTTTCCAAATTTGCTGGCATATTGGGTGCAGCACTTTCACAGCATCATCTTTCAGGATTTGAAATAGCTCCACTGGAATTCCATCACCTCCACTAGCTTTGTTCCTAGTGATGCTTTATAAGGCCCACTTGATTTCACATTCCAGGATGTCTGGCTCTAGGTAAGTGATCAAACCATCGTGACTGTATGGGTTGTGCAGAACTTTTTTTGTACAGTTCTTCTGTGTATTCTTGATATCTCTTCTTCATATTTTCTGCCTCTGTTAGGTCTATACCATTTCTGTCCTTTATCGAGCCCATCTTTGAATGAAATGTTCCCTTGGTTTCTCTAATTTTCTTTTCTTTTTGATTTTTTGTTTGTTTGTTTGTTTTTGTTTTTTTTTCCTGTTTATTTTACTTTACAATATTGTATTGGTTTTGCCATACAGTGACTTGAATCTGCCATGGGTGTACATATGTTCCCCATCCTGAGCCCCACTCCCACCTCCCTACCCATCCCATCCCTCTGGGTCATCCCAGTGCACCAGCCCCAAGCATCCTATATCCTGCATTGAACCTGGACTGGCGATTCGTTTCACATATGATAGTTTACATGTTTCAATGCCCTTCTCCCATATAATCCCACCCTCACACTCTGCCACAGAGTTCAAAAGACTGTTAAATACATCTGTGTCTCTTTTGCTGTCTCGCATACCGGGATATAATTATCATTTTTCTAAATTCCATATATATGCGTTAGTATACTGTATTGGGGAAGGTCAGGTAGGGAGGCAGTGAGGAGATACCCCTCATCCAAGGTAAGGAGCAATGGCTGTGCTTTACTGGAGCAGCTGTGAAGAGATGCCCCACGCACAAGGTAAGAGAAACCCAAGTAAGACACTAGGTGTTGCAAGAGGGCATCTGAGGGCAAACACACTGAAACCATACTCACAGAAAACTAGTCAATCTAATCACACTAGGACCACAGCCTTGTCTAAATCAAAGAAACTAAGCCATGCCCATGGGGCAACCCAAGATGGGAGAGTCATGGTGGAGAGATCTGACAGAATGCGGTCCATTGGAGAAGGGAATGGCAAACTACGTCAGTATTCTTGCCTTGAGAACCCTATGAACAGTATGAAAAGGCAAAATGATAGGATACTGAAAGAGAAACTCCCCAGGTCAGTAGGTGCCCAATATGCTACTGGAGATCAGTGGAGAAATAACTCCAGAAAGAATGAAGGGATGGAGCCAAACCAAAAAGAATACCCAGTTGTGGATGTGACTGGTGATAAAAGCAAGGTCTGATGCTGTAAAGAGCAAAATTGCATAGGAACCTGGAATGTCAGGTCCATGAATTAAGGCAGATTGGAAGTGGTCAAACAAGAGATGGCAAGAGCGAATGTCGACATTCTAGGAATCAGCGAAATGAAATGATCTGGAATGGGTGAATTTAACTCAGATGACCATTATATCTACTACTGCGGGCAGGAATCCCTCAGAGAAATGGAGTGGCCATCATGGTCAACAAAAGAGTCAGAAAGCAGTACTTGGATGCAATCTCAAAAATGACAGAATGATCTCTGTTCGTTTCCAAGGCAAACCATTCAATATCACAGTAATCCAAGTCTATGCCCCAACCAGTAACACTGAAGAAGCTGAAATTGAACGGTTCTATGAAGACCTACAAGACCTTTTAGAACTAACACCCAAAAAAGATGTCCTTTTCATTATAGGGGACGGGAATGCACAAGTAGGAAGTCAAGAAACACCTGGAGTAACAGGCGAATTTGGCCTTGGAAAATGGAATGAAGCAGGGCAAAGACTAATAGAGTTTTGCCAAGAAAATGCACTGGTCATAACAAACACCCTCTTCCAACAACACAAGAGAAGACTCTATACATGGACATCACCAGATGGTCAACACTGAAATCAGATTGATTATATTGATTATATTCTTTGCAGCCAAAGAAGATCTATACAGTCAGCAAAAACAAGACCAGGAGCTGACTATGGCTCAGACCATGAATTCCTTATTGCCAAATTCAGACTTAAATTGAAGAAAGTAGTGAAAACCACTAGACCACTCAGGTATGACCTAAATCAAATCCCTTATGATTATACAGTGGAAGTGAGAAATAGATTTAGGGGCATAGATCTGATAGATAGAGTGCCTGATGAGCTATGGAATGAGGTTCATGACATTGTACAGGAGACAGGGATCAAGACCATTGCCATGGAAAAGAAATACAAAAAAGCAAAATGGCTGTCTGGGGACGCCTTACAAATAGCTGTGAAAAGAAGAGAAGTGAAAAGCAAAGGAGAAAAGGAAAGATATAAACATTTGAATGCAGAGTTCCAAAGAATAGCAAGAAGAGATAAGAAAGCCTTCTTCAGTGATCAAGCAAAGAAAAAGAGAAAAACAACAGAATGGGAAAGACTAGGGATCTCTTCAAGAAAATCAGAAATACCAAAGAAACATTTCATGCAAAGATGGGCTCGATAAAGGACAGAAATGGTATGGACCTAACAGAAGCAGAAAATATTAAGAAGAGAAGGCAAGAATACGCAGAAGAACTGTACAAAAAAGATCTTCACGACCCAGATAATCACGATGGTGTGATCACTCACCTAGAGCCAGACATCCTGGAATGTGAAATCAAGTGGGCCTTAGAAAGCATCACTACGAACAAAGCTAGTGGAGGTGATGGAATTCCAGTTGAGTTATTTCAATTCCTGAAAGATGATGCTGTGAAAGTACTGCACTCAATATACCAGCAAATTTGGAAAACACAGCAGTGGCCACAGGACTGGAAAAGGTCAGTTTTCATTCCAATCCCAAAGAAAGGCAATGCCAAAGAAGGCTCAAACTACCACACAATTGCACTCATCTCACACACTAGTAAAGTAATGCTCAAAATTCTCCAAGCCAGACTTCAGCAATATATGAACCGTGAACTTCCTGATGTTCAAGCAGGTTTTAGAAAAGGCAGAGGAACCAGAGATCAAATTGCCAACATCCGCTGGATCATGGAAAAAGCAAGACAGTTCCAGAAAAGCATCTATTGCTGCTTTATTGACTATGCTAAAACCTTTGACTGTGTGGATTACAATAAACTGTGGAAAATTCTGAAAGAGATGGGAATACCAGACCACTTGATCTGCCTCTTGACAAATTTGTATGCAGGTCAGGAAGCAACAGTTAGAACTGGACACGAGACAACAGACTGGTTCCAAATAGGAAAAGGAGTACGTCAAGGCGGTATCTTGTCACCTTGTTTATTTAACTCCTATGCAGAGTACATCATGAGAAACGCTGGACTGGAAGAAACACAAGATGGAATCAAGATTGCTGGGAGAAATATCAATAACCTCAGATATGCAGATGACACCACCCTTATGGCAGAAAGTGAAGAGGAACTCAAAAGCCTCTTGATGAAAGTGAAAGTGGAGAGTGAAAAAGTTGGCTTAAAGCTCAACATTCAGAAAACGAAGATCATGGCATCCGGTCCCATCGCTTCATGGGAAATAGATGGGGAAACAGTGGAAACAGTGTCAGACTTTATTTTTCTGGACTCCAAAAAGACTACAGATGGTGATTGCAGCCATGAAATTAAAAGACGCTTACTCCTTGGAAGGAAAATTATGACCCACCTAGATAGAATAGTCAAAAGCAGAGACATTACTTTGCCAACAAAGGTTTGTCTAGTCAAGGCTATGGTTTTTCCAGTGGTCATGTATGGATATGAGAGTTGGACTGTGAAGAAGGCTGAGCGCCGAAGAATTGATGCTTTTGAACTGTGGTGTTGGAGAAGACTCTTGAGAGTCCCTTGGACTGCAAGGAGATCCAACCAGTCCTTTCTGAAGATCAGGGCTGGGATTTCTTTGGAAGGAATGATGCTAAAGCTGAAACTCCAGTACTTTGGCCACCTCATGTGAAGAGTTGACTCATTGGAAAAGACTCTGATGCTGGGAGGGATTGGGGGCAAGAGGAGAAGGGGACGACAGAGGATGATATGGCTGGATGGCATCACTGACTCTATGGATGTGACTCTGAGTGAACTCTGGGAGTTGGTCATGCACAGGGAGGCCTGGCGTGCTGGGATTCATGGGGTCGCAAAGAGTCGGACACGACTGAGCGACTGATCTTATCTGATACTGTATTGGTGTTTTTCTTTCCGGCTTACTTCAGTCTGTATAATAGGCTCCAGTTTCATCCACCTCATTAGAACTGATTCAAATGTACTCTTTTTAACAGCTGAGTAATATTCCATTGTTTATATGTACCACAGCTTTCTTATCCATTCATCTGCTAATGGACATCTAGGTTGCTTCAATATCCTGGCTATTATAAACAACGCTGTGATGAACATTGGGGTATATATGTCTCTTTCAATTCTGGTTTACTCAGTGTGTATGCCCAGCAGTGGGATTGCTGGGTCATATGGCAGTTCTATTTCCAGTTTTTTAAGGAATCTCCACACTGTTCTCCATAGTGGCTGTACTAATTTGCATTCTCACCAACAGTGTAAGAGGGTTCCCTTTTCTCCACACCCTCTCCAGCATGTATTGCATATAGACTTTTGGATAGCAGCCATTCTGATTGGCATGAAATGGTACCTCATTGTGGTTTTGATTTGCATTTCTCTGATAATGAGTGATGTTGAGCGTCTTTCCATGTGTTTGTTACCCCTCTGTATGTCTTCTTTGGAGAAATGTCTGTTTAGATCTTTGGCCCACTTTTTGATTGGCTCATTTATTTTTTTGGAATTGAGTTCCAGGAGTTGCTTGTATATTTTTGAGATTAATTCTTTGTCTGTTGCTTCATTTCCTATTATTTTTTCCCATTCTGAAAGCTGTCTTTTCACCTTGCTTATAGTCTCCTTTGGTGTGCAGAAGCTTTTAATTTTATTTAGGTCCCATTTGTTTATTTTTGCTTTTATTTCCAATATTCTGGGAGGTGGGTCATAGAGGATCCTGCTGTGGTCTATGTCGGAAAGTGTTTTGCCTATGTTTTCCTTTTAGGAGTTTTATCGTTTCTGGTCTTATGTTTAGATCTTTATTTCATTTTGAGTTTATTTTTGTGTATGGTGTTAGAAAGTGTTCCAGTTTCATTCTTTTACAAATGGTTGACCAGTTTTCCTAGCACCACTTGTTAAAGAGATTGTCTTTTCTCCGTTGTATATTCTTGCCTCCTTTGTCAAAGATGTGTCCATAGGTGCGTGGATTTATCTCTGGGCTTTCTATTTTGTTCCACTGATCTATATTTCTGTCTTTGTGCCAGTACCATACTGTCTTGATGACTGTGGCTTTGTAGTAGAGCCTGAAGTCAGGCACGTTGATTCCCCCAGTTCCATTCTTCTTTCTCAAGATTGCTTTGGCTATTCGAGGTTTTTTGTATTTCCATACAAATTGTGAAATTATTTGTTCTAGTTCTCTGAAAAATATCGTTGGTAGCTTGATAGGGATTGCATTGAATCTGTAGATTGCTTTGGGTAATATACTCATTTTCACTATATTAATTCTTCTAATCCATGAACATGGTATATTTCTCCAGCTATATTTGTCCTCTTTGATTTCTTTCACCAATATTTTACAGTTTTCTATATATAGGTCTTTAGTTTCTTTAGGTAGATATATTCCTAAGTATTTTATTCTTTTCATTGCAATGGTGAACGGAATTGTTTCCTTAATTTCTCTCTCTGTTTTCTTATTGTTAGTGTATAGGAATTAAAGGGATTTCTGTGTGTTAATTTTATATCCTGCAACTTTACTATATTCATTGATTAGCTCTAGTAAAATCTAATTTTCTTGAAGAGATCTCTAGTCTTTCTCATTCTGTTGTTTTCATTTATTTCTTTGCATTGATCACTGAGGAAGGCTTTCTGATCTCTCCTTGCTATTCTTTGGAACTTTGCATTCAAATGGTAATATCTTTCCTTTTATCCTGTCCATGAGTCTGTACTGATATCTGTCAATGACAGAAAAAATAAATGAGAGAGAATAAATAAATATCCTTTGCAGAATAATTTTTACATACTCTTGCCTTTAGGAGTTCTAGCATAAATCTCTACTTCTTAACTTTGGGCTGTGTATAGTACTTTCTTCCCAAAAGTACACTATGGAATGGAGAAATAATACAAGTAAATTTACTTTGGAGGAACCTTGACAAAATCTATCTCAAGAAAGGTGATTTAGGTTATCATCATAGCAATAAATCATATTGATTGAATATACACTTAATAGGATGTGATGAAAACACAGTGTACATCTATAGTCTTTCTCCCAAACACCCTGAGTCCAATCTTGAGAAAAGCATCATACAAATCCCAACTGAGAGATATTCTCTAAAACATCTGACTGGTAATACTCAACACTGTCAAGGTCAACAAAAAAATTCAAAATGTCAAGGAAATTTTGAAAAATTTCACAATGTGAAGAACCCTAATAAGACCTGACTATGGAATATAATGTAATTTAAACTGAATCTAAGAACAGAAAAATAAATTAGGAAAAAACTGAAGAAATGATAATGAAGTATGAATTAGGTTAATAATAATCTCAAATGCACCATACCCATATAAAATACTAATAACAGAGAAACAGTGTGGACCACAGGGAAAAATGTCTACACTATCTTCACAATAATTCTATCAATCTCAAGCTGTCTGAAACCTGCAAGTTTATTTTTTAAATTTGTTCCCTTTCATATTATAACTTCTTTTCAAATTCTCTCATGTGGCTATTGTTTAGTTTCTTACTCTGGATTATTTGTTTTTGATCTTATTTGCCTCAAATATTTAGAACTCATCGTTGGTAAATTATTTGCAGATAATGGATAAGGTTACACAATATGGGGAGGAGAGAAAGATTCCCTTGACAAGTATATAAATCTCAATCCATAACCCTATTTCCTCCAAATAGAAAAATATAAATAGTGTTCTGCATATGAATGATTAGGGTATTCTCATTAGCATACTTCTCTTTAGGAAGTTTATGCATATAAAAGGAAAATGAGTGTCCCCAGTGACTTTAATTTTAAAAGCCTTTGTAGTTTCATTTATTCACAAAAAGCTTTGTCTTTTTATTGCACATCAATTTTGAAAACTGAAACTTACCTGAGGCTTGATTACCGATCCCTCATAGGCTATATAATTTCTCCTGCTTATCACCAACCCTTCCCTTTTCCCCTGTACTTTGCTTGCTTTGACCGCCTTATTTGTCTCTTGAGAAAATCTGTACACAGGTCAAGAAGCAACAGTTAGAACCAGGCATAGAACAACAGACCGGTTCCAAATTGGGAAAGGAGTATGTCAAGGATGCATATTGTCACCCTGTTTATTTAACTTATATGCAGTGTACATCATGCAAAATCCTGGGCTGGATGAAGCAGAAGCTGGAATCAAGATTGCTGGAAGAAATATCAATAACTTCAGATATGCAGATGACACCATTCTTATGCCAGAAAATGAAGAGGAACTAAAGAGTCTGTTGATGAAAGTGAAAGAGTAAAAAAGCTGGCTTAAAATTCAACATTCAATAAATGAAGATCATGGGATCTGGTCCCATGGCTTCATGGCAAATAGATGGAATAACAGTGGAAACAGTGAGAGACTTTATTTTCTTGAGCTCCAAAATCACTGCAGATTGTGACTGCAGTCATGAAATTAAAATATACTTGCTCCTTGGAAGAAAAGCTATGACCAACCTAGACAGCATCTTAAAAAGCAGAGACTACTTTGCCGACAAAGGTCCATCGAGTTAAAGCTTTGGTTTTTTTTTCCAGTAGTTATGTATGGATGTGGACTATAAAGAAAACTGAGTGCCAAAGAATTGATGCTTTTGAACTGCGGTGTTGGAGAAGACTCTTGAGAGTCCCTTGGGCTGCAAGGAGATCAAACCAGTCAATCCTATAGGAAATCAGTCCTGAATATTCATTGGAAGGACTGATATTGAAGCTGAAACTCCAATACTTTGGCAACCTGATGCAAACAATTGACTCATTAGAAAAGACCCTGATGCTGGGAAAGATTGAAGGTAGGAGGAGCAGGAGAAGACAGAGAATGAGATGGTTGGATGGCATCACTGACTTAACAGACATGAGTTTGAACAAGTTCCAGGAATTGGTGATGGACAGAGAAGACTCTAGTGCTGCAGTCCATGGGGTCGCAAAGAATTGGACATGACTGAGTGACTAAACTGAACTGAATTTCCTTGCTTTAACTGGAGATTTGGGTTTGAAAGGCGGGCATAGGTCCTACACTGTTTTTCAGGTTGTCTATTCATCCATTATATCTTGATGATAAACTTAATGCTGATTTTTCACTAGGTTCTTGACAATGAGTTTCTTTGAGGGTCTCCTAGGAAGAAGCATTCTGCACTATGTCCAGGCTGATTTTTCTTTGTCTTAATTTCTTTTTCAACCAAGTGTCATCTGTTTCCTATTTACCCGAAATGCCTTAAATATTTTCATTTACCAGTGACATGCTTCCTGTTTTATTTTTCAGTGCTAGTGTGTTATTAATTTTCATATTTTCTTTTACCATTCAAATGGGATTCTTGGAAGGAGGTCAGGTATACATGATGGTTTTGTTGTGTTTTAAATGAGAATCACATATGAAATAGTTTGAAATATGATTTTATTGTCTGTTATAACATGATCTCTATATAAAAATTCAATATATTTGATTTAGGATGAATTCTGCTGATCCAATATAATAGACTAAGGGACAGAATATTTTTCAGGGAAAAAGTAATAGAGTTTGCAACAAAGCAAAAACAAAAGAAAAAATTTTTCTATCTTCACATGAAAACAGTAGTCTGAAATTATGTGAATAGACGAATAATACCTGGTGCTATTTCTTTTACTGAATCAGTTCATTTACTTTTCTTCATTTTCATGTGCTCTAGCAAATCTCAAGCATGGGTGGGTAATACCTTTTCACAAAGAGGAGAACTTTTGGTTGGATGATGTGGAAATGGCCATTAATAACTGATTTCAGCCAATATAGATATATAATAGTAAGACTGAGAATTAGGTCAAGAAACATCCTTACACACCATCTGTTACCCTATTTTATTTGTTTTTATTATAAAATGAAGAATGGAAAGATCAGGCTTATTGGTCATTTGCTAAACTATTTCATGTTGACATTTAGGTAAGCTATCTTCACTAATAGTGTATGAAGACTTTTTAAAGGGATAAGTATTTTATTAGTCATTCAGTATATATGACTTTATTTTATTTTTATTATAATATTTAATTATACATAATATAAAATTATAATTGACTTAGTATTAACACATGAAATAAAAAAGATAAAAATCAAATTAACTTAAACTTAATAAGACTGAGGGTGTTCTACTGTAATTACATTTCTTTGTACAGTGTATATGACACTAATGTCTGCAATGCACTTTCTATTGAATTTTATGTGTCTGTACTTCTTGATATTGGTTCATAATTCAATTTTCCCACTATATTTTTCTACTCAAAGTACTGCAAAGCCAAAATGTTTGTCTTGCAAATCATGGCTTCTTTTGACCTAACTCATTTAGAATATAGTATTTACATTAAAAATCACCCCTGTCCTTTTCCCATTTCTGTTTGCATATATCTTTTACCAGATACACTAAGGTAGTATTAACGACACCAATATAACTATAAATGAAAAACACACACAGCTACAGAAATTGCTTTGTAACATTTGATTTAAATTCTTATACAAATGATTCAGGAAATGTTCATGTGGATTTTTTGCATAATTATCTAAAATAAAATTATATATTTTGCGTACACACATATATACATATAGTGCATGTGTAGATAAGTATAACCTGAGAAACTTGTGAAACATTTCTGAGTCTTTGGAGGATTGTAGAATTGTAGAATGGATAATCAAAAATAGCTTCCTATCACCTTTTCCTGTGTAATGTACAGAGTGTAACACCTTCTAAAAGAGTTTTTCTAAAAAGTAACCTTTACTAGCAGTTCAATCTGTTTATATATAGCAAAAATAATCATTTGTAAAATATGCCTTACCAAGGATGTAGAGGTCATTATGCATAGTTACATATGTTGGTAATATTTAAAATCTGTTTCACATAAAAAGAAGCCATCAGAGTTACTTCTTTTGCTTGAAGGATGTTGAAGCATTACATTAAAATTGTCAAATATCATTCATCCTATCTTTAGTTAAATGTTGTCAATTAAATGTGCCTCACCAGTAAAAAAAAAAAAGCTTGATTGGTTTGCGTTTCAGATGTATACTGGGACAGCATTAATTCTATGTCATCCAGACCTATCTACAGTGATAGAATTAAGGGCAATTTCATTTTCTTAATGAGATTTCTCCTAAGAGAGCTGGGCAGAATGAAAGACAGGCCAGGAAATTTAACATGGACACATTTTTTAAAAATACCCCTCAGGAAAATGTCATTCCTTCAAAAGTGTGAAATTAAAAATAAACAACATTTAGCTTAAGAAATATCTCCTCTCTGCCATCAAGGCTAAAATATTGAAGGGTGGTGCCTTAATATATGCCTATTTGGCATAAGGATTATTTTCAATTAAAGACACTTGAAAAATAACATATGCAAGAACAGCATTCTAACCTCCCCCTTTTTACCTAAAAGCAGGAGATAAAACTCATTTGAAAGATGCCTTCTCTATTCCAGAAGGAAAAAGAAACATTCTCATTTCTAGAGTTTGGGGATAGAAGCCAAGAGAAATGTGTACAAATAGGACTTGTTAAAATAATTTTTAGCCCCACAGCCTTAATTCATTTTAGTTACCTATCTACAATTGTCTGTCTTCATTTAACCTAGTATAAAAACACAGGCAGAGCCATTTCTTTTTGTCTTCATTTTTATGGGTAATCCCATGTACATGTAAACATTTGTATGCTTTTCTTTTTTTAATCTGTCTTATGTTGCGTTACTTCCTAGGCCCAGTCAATCAGAAACCCTAAGAAGGCAGAGGTAAAGTTTTGCCTCCATTACAATATTAAGACAATTTTAATACAACAGACCAATAAAAATGATGGAGCTAATTTTCTTTTTCTTGAGAACTGTGCATGCACTGAACTGACTGTTACACTTTTTATTTCATATTAGTGATTGGTTTAAAACCATGTGTATTAATATATTTGTATATTGCTTAAACCCATATTATTTATTGGTTATATTTATTCTTATCAGAACCATTTGAAGATTGCAATAAAATACAAAGATAGCAAGAAATCATAAGAATATGCAAAAATATAACTGAACTATGAAGCCTAAACCATCAAAACACTTTTGATTTGTGATCAAATGAACTTATGAAATGTTTATGTTAATTAAAAATAATTTTATACATTAAATATAGTTATACACAATTTACATTAGAAATGGAATACCTATAGGTAGATGATACATGAGATAGAGAGATAATGAATAAAACCACAAGTAGTCATATTGTTAGGGGAAGCACACTGATTGAAACCTTCCATAGTAACCATTTGCATGAGTTGTTTTATGACAGAAGAGGTTCTGGAAGGAACACGGAACTAATAAGTCTCCACCAACTGGAAGAGTTTGGGAAAGGTCAAAAGGAGACACCACAGGTCCGACCACCTCCCAGAATCCTTCTCTCTAGCATCCATCTTGGCTGAACAAGTCATACACCACCAGGAAGGACTCTGAGTCAGAATGATTGGCTAAAGACAACCCAGAAACTAATCAAATTACCATAAAACCTGCAAGACTAAAGACTGCAAGCCACATCAGAGAGCAGTTCTCCTGGGTTCCCTTACCCTACTGCTCTCCACCTGGGTGCCCTTTCCCAATAAAATCTCTTGCTTTGTCAGCACATGTGTCTCCTCGGACATTCATCTCTGAGTGTTAAACAAGAGCCCAGTTTTGGGCCCTGGAAGGGGGTCCCCCTTCCTGCAACAATACGGTTTTGTATATGTATAAAAGTAGAGAAACAAAGATGGATACTAAGAGTCATAGCAGAGCATAAGTGGCAACTGGTACTTACATATATGACAAAAAAAGAAAAAAACATTAACCATAAAAATCTGAGTTCCACTAAATGCCAAGACATGAGAATCCTTGCAACTGGCATTTCAGAATTACTCTGCAAGCAACACTCAGTCTTCAACCCATTGCAATCTGTCATCCCACTTATCATCTCCCTCCCTCCAAAATGTGTGTAAAGAAGACCATCAGTGACCTCCTTATTGTAAAAACCCCAAAACACTCCCTAGTTTTCTCTCACGGCATTTGAATACCCGTTCTCCTCTTAAAGTAACTTATGCTACAATTTTAACTCAAACTTGAAAGATTTCTTTTTCTGATTCTCCTGAATCTTTTCACAATTATTCGCATTGTCATTTTTTTTCAGTCATTATAGACATTCCTAACTGCTTTATTGTAAATTGTCTTCCCTTCCACTCTAGTTTATCCACTATCCAGAAATGACAAAATCCTTTTCTATGGCTTCAATTATGGCCTCACCAGATTTTTCTCCTAAACTTTAGTCAGTTCCACTGGAATACTTTGCAGGAACCACAAATGTAAATGGAAAACAGCTGTGATTTCTAACTGCCTTTTCAAACTTGATCATTTTTCTAATGTATAAGCTCAAAGACAATTTACTGCTCAAGCCAGAAACCTGGGCACTACACAGGTGTCCTCCTTCCCCTCCTCACAGGTCATCCTACAAATTAAATCCCAACAGTGCTTACCCTTTAGATTACTTTTCAATTCATCTACCTGTCCCCATCGGTGCTATCTTTAAGCCACTCAGGAAAATTTGCATTGTATTAGTTTCTAATTGGGGCTTTCCTGGTGGCTCTGAAATCAAAGAATCTGTCTACAATGCAAGAGACCCAGGTTTGATGCCTGAGTCAGGAAGATCCCCTGGAGGGAATGATGGCAGCCCACTTCAGTGTTCTGGCCTGGAGTATTCCATGGGCAGAGAACACTGGAGGACTATAGTCCATGGGGTCACAAAGAGTCAGACATGACTGAGCAACTGACACACAGTTTCTAATTAGTTTGTCAGTCATTTGTCTTTCTTCTCCAGAATTAATTTTTCTCCTTGTGGAAAGAGAAAACACTGCAATAATCTGACTTTGTCAAAAGCTTGAAATTCTTCAGTGACATCTACTAAAGCTTAGATTAGTGTCTGAAATCTTGAATTTAGCTTACAAGTCTCTATTCCTGCCACCTCTTCTATTGCTTGCTTTTCATTTTTTTAAATTTTATATAACAGTCATGTGACTAGATTTCATTCTCTTTTATCCCACCATCATCCATCTATTTCCCACTCCCTGAAGCATGCCTCTTCATTCCTTATTCCATATTCATCCAGCCAACTTCTACAAGTTTTTCTTCCTTAAATTAGACATAATTTTATCCACAATGAACTCCTGGAATCCTATACTCTAGTCTAGTGGACCTCCTCATGACCTTTAAGCCTCACAACACTATGCTGCACAAACACTACTCTCATTTCAGAAATGACAAGAAAACCTCAAGGCAGGTTAATAACATGCCCGAGAAAAAGCATCAGAGATAAGTTTTAAGTCCACTGTGTTAATCTAAAGTCTCTTTCTTACTTTAAACATGCTATCTAACTAATGCAGAAATATACAAAATAAGATTTATCAAGAGGGTTAAATTATAACTTGCATTTAATGTAGTTTTCCAGAACTATCGGGGCTTCCCTGGTGGCTCTGACAAAAAAGAATCTGCCTGCAATGTGGGAGACCCAGGTTCGACCCCTGGGTTGGAAAGATCCCTTGGAGAAGAGAATGGCTACCTATTCCAGTATTCTTGCCTGGAGAACTCCACGGACAGAAGGGCCTGGTGGGTCTACAGTCCATGGGGTCACAAAGAGTCTGACCAGACTGAGCAGCTAACAGAACGATTTAATTTTAACTATTTAACTTCCCAGAATTACTAAGACAAATTTATTGGAGAAGCAAATATAGTTGATGGCTATCCATGACTGATTAAGGAAGTTAATGAAAAAAATTTAAATTGACCTGTTAAAATTTATTCCATTCACAATTGTACTTAGCTTTGTCCTCAGCCATCTATATGTCTGTCTATCTATGTATCTATGTATGTATGTATCTATCTGTGCTTCCCTGGTGACTCAGAAATAAAAATCCGCCTCCAATGCAGTATACATAGGAGATGTGGGTTCAATCCCTGGGTCAGGAAGATGTTCTGGAAGAGAGAATGGCAACTCATGCCAATATTTTTGCCTGGGGAAATCCCATGGACAGAGGAACCTGGTGGGTTACTGATCACTGATCCTGTTCATGATGCCAATTGTCTTGCTGTATCTCACTGTGCACACTGTTTGCTGAACCCATGGTAGGCAAGGGGAGAGCAGGAAGCTGGAAGAAGCCTGGAGGAGCCATAGGGACTGCAAACACGTTTGTTCTCTCTTGGCTGGTGCAGCAGCCATAGCAGCAGACACTCTATATATTCTCCTCTCATGGTTGACCCAATGGATATAGCCATGATGCAGCATTAATGCCACCACTTTTTAGGTTGAACTCATATATGCACACCACACAAAGTAGTCCTTAACCAAGCAAGTACCTCGTGACATGCATGCACAGTGCTATAAATTATCTGAGCTGTCACATAGTCGGGGGGTGAGAGAATCTGAACACACCATCTTGGCTAATTTGCTCTCTCCCCACAGCTACAGTCCACATTGGGGTCGCAAAGAGTTAGACATGACTGAAGTGACTGAGCACACACACCCATGGATGTATCTATCTATCCATCTATGTCATCTATTTCACTTATGAGATGAAATAGATGTCATCTATGTAATCTATTACTAATTTGCAAAGCAATAACAGAATTCAAATGCCTGAATCAAGTTTTCTAGATTTAGTCCTCTCTCCTATGGTAACACATAACATTAAAACATCTGCAACATATATTGAAGAATGTTGCATATCAACTAAAGGTCACCCTGGATGAGCTGCTGGTCTTCTCCATGTGTATTTTGTCTAGAATCTAGACATTCTTACTTTCCATGTTATATTTTCATTCCTGAAGTAAAAGAGCAAAATGGGTGGAAACATGAAAAAATTCTCAAATTATCTGTTCAGATGTAGTGTACATTAAATCTGTTCTTCACTTCAGTCGATCAGTCATATCCGACTCTTTGCGACCCCATGAATCACAGCACGCCAGGCCTCCCTGTCCATCACCAACACCTGGAGTTCACTCAAACTCATGTCCATCGAGTCAGTGATGCCATCCAGCCATCTCATCCTCTGTCGTTCCCTCTTCCTCCTGCCCCCAGTCCCTCGCAGCATCAAGGTCTTTTCCAATGAGTCAACTCTTCGCATGAGGTGGCCAAAGTACTGGAGTTTCAGCTTCAGCATCAGTCCTTCCAATGAACACCCGGGACTGATCTCCTTTAGGATGGACTGGTTGGATCTCCTTGCAGTCCAAGGGACTCTCAAGAGTCTTCTCCAACACCACAGTTCAAAAGCATCCATTCTTTGGCATTCAGCTTTCTTCACAGTCCAACTCTCACATCCATACATGACTACTGAAAAAACCATAGCCTTGACTACATGGACCTTTGTTGACAAAGTAATGTCTCTGCTTTTTAATGGGCTATCTAGGTTGGTCATAACTTTTCTTCCAAGGAGTAAGCATCTTTTAATTTCATGGCTGCAATCACATCTGCAGTATTTGGGAGCACCCAAAAATAAAGTCTGACATTGTTTCCACTGTTTCCCCATCTATTTCCCATGAAATGATGGGACCAGATGCCATGATCTTAGTTTTCTGAATGTTGAGCTTTAAGCCAGCTTTTTCACTCTCCTTTTTCACGTTCATCAAGAGGCTCTTTAGTTCTTCTTCACCTACTTCCATAAAGGTGGTGTCAACTGCATATCTGAAGTTATTGATATTTCTCCTGGCAATCTTGATTCCAGCTTGGGCTTCATACAGCCCAGTGTTTCTCATGATGTACTCTGCATATAAGTTAAATAAGCAAGGTAACATTATACAGCCTTGATGTACTCCTTTTCCTATTTGGAACCAGTCTCTTGTTCCATGTCCGTTCTAACTGTTGCTTCCTGAGCTGCATATGGGTTTCTCAAGCAGGTCAGGTGGTCTGATATTCCCATCTCTTTCAGAATTTTCCACAGTTTATTGTGATCCACACAGTCAAAGGCTTTGGCATAGTCAATAAAGCAGAAATAGATGTTTTTCTGGAAGTCTCTTGCTTTTTCCATGATCCAGCGGATGTTGGCAATTTCATCTCTTGTTCCTCTGCCTTTTCTAAAATCAGCTTGAACATCAGGAAGTTCACGGTTCATATATTGCTGAAGCCTGGCTTGGGGAGTTTTGAGCATTACTTTACTAGCGTGTCAGGTGAGTGCAATTGTGCGGTAGTTTGAGCATTCTTTGGCATTGCCTTTCTTTGGGATTGGAATGAAAATTTAACCTTTTCCAGTCCTGTGGCCACTGCTGAGTTTTCCAAATTTGTTGACATATTGAGTGAAGCACTTTCACAGCATCATCTTTCAGGATTTGGAATAGCTCAACTGGAATTCCATCACCTCCACTAGCTTTGTTTACAAGTACATTATTATATGCCTTCCAGATGCATATGAGTAAAATGTTAATACTTTTACTCTAAAATCATTAATATATTATTGAAAGATGAATAAAATTGTTTTCCCATTACTTATTTTGGCATTTGCTCTTCCAATTACTGTTCTCTGCATATTCATCCACTTTCCCAGTAAAATATTATTTAGTACCTATCTGTGTCAAGCTCTATTTTATCACTGGAAACATGATAATGTAGAAAGCAGATAATGTTCTATCCATTTTAGATCTTATATTGTAGTCAGAGAATTCAAACAAAATAAGTAAACAAAAGCAAATACTCTAAAATACTAACTTTGGAGAGTAAATAAGTGCTGTGAAGAAACTTAATGATGTACCAGAGTGACTTGATGGGTGGAATACAATAGAATGGGTGGCCAGGGAAGGCCTCTAGGACCATATATTGTCACCAAAGAATATGAGGTCATGTGAAAGCCCAAGTTTACTCAGTAGCTAAATAATTGGAATCATATAGCTCATAAAAAGTTGTTTATATTTTTTAATTAATAGGCTTTTTATGAGAGACATAGCAAAATACATTTGTAAATGGTCATTCTTAAAATCATGTGGAAAACTGACATGGCAAAAATACCTAAGATACAGCAGAGAATCCAGTTATGTGGCTATTGAGACAGTTCATGTCAATTCATGTCACTTAGACTAAAAAGGTAGCAGTGGAGAGGGAAGGAAAATGAGTTTGAGTTATATTTTGATAGAACTGAAAGGACTTGTGTTTGTACTGGACATGGCAGTGTAGTTAAAAAAAAGAATAATGAACGTCTCATGAGTATTTGCATTCAGCATCTGTGTTGATGGTAGAGCCATCTGGTAAGATATGAAGAATGTGGGGAAAAGTAGGGCTGAGGGAAGGGCAAACAAGTATAAGGTATGATGTGTGCTAATATCAAAATGCAATTGGAGATACTAGGAAGTAAGCTAGAAAAAATATTTTGAAACGTATAGCAGAAGACCTAAAGAGACAAATACTTTAAAGGCATTTGTATATATGTCAATACTTCTGTCTTGATTCATCCCACCCTCTTCTCCCCTTGCTGTGTCCACCACCTTATTAACAACAGGTAGCCAATGGGAATCTGGTGTATAACACAGGGAGCCCAATCCAGTGCTCTGTGCTGACCTGGAAGGGTGGAGTAGGAGAGAGGCTTAAGAGGAAGGAGTATCCTGGAATTAAAAAAAAAAAAAAAGACACATGTACATAGATGCCTTTAAAAGCATTAGAGGGAGGTGGGCCTAAAAGTGTGTTCTGGCACATCTCAACATTTAGTTTTAATTATAGAGGATCCAACGAAGAAGTTTAAGAAGTGCTCAGTGAAAAAAAGAAAACAAAAAGACAGAGAACATACTGTCGTGTGATCATATATCAAAAAGAATTGAGTGTTGAGATACATCAAGTTCTAAGTGAGGCAAAAACAATGCTAAGGTGAAATAATATGCTAAAAGAAAAGTGCTCACAGAATTTTACATTATGGAAGCTCTTCTACCTGACAAGGTTAGTTTCACTGGGCTGGTTGACAGGGGAGTAATCTGGGGCTAGATTAATGCAAAAAAAAAGAGTTGAGGAAATGGCAACAGAGTTTTATGACCCCTTCAAATATAAAAATTTGAGGGAAATTATTTTTATAGACAGAGATGTGATGGTTATGATTGAGAAGTAAGGACATTATTAAAGATTCAGTCAAAAAAATAACAATTTCAGGAGTACAGTTCTTGCAAAAATAAAGGCAGATCAATCCAAACACGAGCATAGGTTTGGAGTGGTATGTGTAACCCATTATAGAAGCAGAAAAGTTTATGAACTTCAACATTAAAGAAAGATTACCTAAGTAAGAAGGGAAGTTTTGTAGATTTGGCATTATGCAACAGAGGGAGTTTCTGCCTGATTGCTTCCATTTCATTAAATGACTTAATATATGTAAAGCTCTTGGAACAGTGTCTGGCCCCAGGTACATATAAGTGTTAGCTGTGAAAATTTCTTGATGTAATATGAAGCAAAGTCATTAGTGGAACACAATAGAAGAGCAGAAAAGTGTGAAAAGGTTAAAAAATGTGAAATAATCATTCTTAAGAAGGAACACTTCTTTATTCTGGGAGTTTCACCCTGCTCCCATGTATAAAGAACCTTATTTGCTTGACTCCATTAGCTTTTTTCTGATTCTTTACTCATTTTGTCCCTAGAGAAGTAGAAAACCATATTGGAAAATTTTGATATAATACAGTGGAAAGGTATAGTTTGGTTACGCCTGTTTCCACTTGACAGTAATTTCTTTGAAGTGAGCAAGCTGTCTCCTTCATTCCTCCATGACCTGACATCAATTAACTGGGCTAAAGCTCCTTCAAAGCTGAGATCTGTCTTGGTCCATCACAGCCCAACACTTGAGTGACAAAGGATTGATGCCTTTGAACTGTGGTGCTGGAGAAGACTCTCAACAGTCCCTTGGAGAGTAAGGAGATCAAACCAGTCAATCATAAAGGAAATCAACACTGAATATTCACTCATTTATGCTGGAGCTCCAATACTTTGGCCACTTAATGCTAAGAGCCAACTCATTGGAAAAGACCCTGATTCTGGGCAAGATTGAAGGCAAGAGAAGAAGGGGGTGACAGAAGATGAGACGGTTGGATGGCATCACTGAATCAATGGACATGAGTTTGAGCAAACTCAGGGAGATGGTGAAGGACAGGGAAGCCTGGTGTACTTCAGTTCATGGGGTCACAAATAGTCAAACACAACTGAGTGACTGAACAACAACTTGCCTGTAAACAGAAGACATGTCCTCCAACTTAGGTTTTATTCATGAATAAAAATCAATGATGTGTCCTCTGTCTACCACCCCTTCGTCTTAGTGGTCACTTGGCCTAAAACAAAAGTACGGGGAAAAGGGAGATACTTAACACATTTCATTCGAAATTACAGCTCTCCTCCTAAAGATTATTGGTTGTATAGTTTGGGGCAAATTAATTAGTATATCTTTAAACCAATTTCCACATCAATTAAGTATGAATATCTAACACTGATTAAAAGTATATTTTCCAGTTAGTAAATGCTTTACAATGTAGGCTTTTTTTTTTTTTTTAATGTAAATTCATAATAAGGGTTAACTGAGTGAAACTAAAGTAGAAAAATAATAGCACAGGAAACCATTGGAGAAAGAGGAAGAGAGTATATACATATTTAGAAAGTCTCAATTAGACCACAGACATTTTTAGACTCAGTTGGGAGATAATTCTTCAAATGGCACATCAAAAATCAAAAGCTATTCTTTACTTCATTTCCCAAGTTGTTTATAGGGAAGGTGACAAGTTAAATACGGGAGGACTATGAATAGATTTCCAATCCAAGCTGGCAACATAATACCATGAAAATGACAAGACTGTCTTCTAGAGTCCAAATTGGAGTCTATTGTTTTATTTGTTAAGCTTAGTGCTAAATATTCATCAATGCAAACATTTATGCAATAGTTTTATTGGTAGAGGTTGTGGGTTGCTTGCTAAAGGAGAAAGATTTAATTGTACCAATGCTAAACATAATGTTTGAATGATGAAAGGATAATCACAAAAGATACATGAAGTAAATTTGTTTTGTTTTGGGGTTTGTTTTCTCCTCCTACACCCCTTGAAAAGAAAAAAGGAGTTGACAAGAAAATATGGTATTTCAGGCAGAGGGAAAAACATATGCAGTGCTATGGAGATGAATGAGAAGTGCTTAGGAAATAGAATCTAAAATATGAGGCAGTGTCAACAGGTAGAACTAAGTACCTACAAGTTTGTGGTCCACAAAGAAGTTTGAATTTTATTCTTAAATGGAAACTGGGTTAAGTCATTAAGAAAGGAAGTGGTATGAAAAGATGTGTTTTCTTTCTTTCTTTCTTTCTTTTTTGACAGGATACAATGAAAGCCTGTAAAAAAGATTGTTAACCATAAGTTACATGAGACTTGAATAAAGTCTGATTGTGATAGATTGTCTTATTCTTCACTCTAGGAAAATAACACATCTACTCCCCATGTGACTTGCAGTGATTCCCTCTAAACTATGTAGACTTCCCTGACCTGCTGACTGGCTTGGCCATGTGTCTTGCTTGGACCCATGAACTGGAAATGGAATAGCACAGTACCATTTCCATGGAAATGTTTTAAGAGTCAATGGGTATATTTTCCTTTTACTCACCCATTATCTTCTGCAATAATAAGAGTAAGTCCCAAAGAGTTCTGACACCCAGGCTGCCTTTGCAGCCTGAAAATCAGAATGTGGAAACATGTGCAGCGGAGGCTGTAAGTCTGCCAGCACTTGCTGGCAGCTAACATGAGAGAGAAATGTTTATGTTGGAGACCACTGAAATTTTGGGTTTCCTGTTACCACCATAATATATTAATAAAATACACTTACTTAAAATTATATCAGTAAGAGTGAAGAAAGAGTGGATCAAAAAAAGACATAAGCAGGTTGATAAAAAATTAGACAACGAATAAGAAAACTCAAAGGTGATTCTTAGTCACCGCAATGGATAACTAATCACTATTACAGTGCATGCACTATACTCATTTTATTCTCAAAACAATGCTACAATATAAATATTGTATTTCTCTTTTGTAGGTGAAATACTTTACACACAGAAAATCTGTCTTGGATTAAATAAATTGTTAATAGGAAAACAAGGATGCAGTATCACACCCCACTGTTAATGAAGGAGGAGGAATAAATTTGTGGATAATGATGAGTAATAAAGATAGGATTTTCTCAATTGTAAGTGATAGACTCCCTTGGAATATAATCAGTGATCCATGTCTCTGGTATGTTCAAAGACTTTATCAAACTATGATTACTGTTAGAAACAACATCTTTAAGTCTCTGTTTCTCTTTCTACATACCATGGATTTGATTTCTTTTACATGGCTTAATTCTTAAGTAGTTTCCAACAGCAAGTGACAATATGGCTGCCTGAAATTTAGAGATAATGATTACAGAGGAAAATAGCCAAATTAAAAGAAACTTTTTGAAAAGAATCTTATTTGGTCTATTTAGTCCAGGTGTCTATCTCCTGGAATAATCACTGTGGACTAAGAAATGACTAACTAGGTCAGCAGTTTGAGATGTGCAAAATAATGAGACTATCCCTTGAGAACTAGTTAAAGTTGCTAAAGTTTGTTATAAAAAGTAAGCTGGGGATAGGTATAATAAAGTAAAAATATGTCAATACATACAATGGTTTCTTACAAATTTATTTTGAGGTTTATGTGGTATATCTGGTGAGAGTTGATGGTATATTGCTGGTACTCAGAAGAAACACTTGGAACAAAGCTTTTTAATTATTGGTGTATAGACAGAAATTAAAGACTTAGGTCTTTCTTTACTATTTCTATGACTACTTTCAGTAAATTTTGTGCTAACTTACTTTGCCAAATTTAAATTTCATAATTTAAAATTAATTTGAATAATCATCAATACATTAAAATTCAATATCTGTATATATTCATATATGAATTTATTTTATTCTATATAAAATAAGCTATAAAAATATATACATGCACATACATACACACACACACACCATGTTTGTCTTGATGGAATTATGTCATTTAAATTATTCTCACTTTTATAAAAATTTTTCATCACAGGCTAGTGCTTCAATTATCAAGCCATATCCTGACAATGAAACACAAGGACCAACATCATCATGTGCAACTAGAGATGTGAATAAAGAATGAAATAATTTCAAGCAATCACATTTAAGTCAGATGTATCTGGATCTTTGTTCAAGTGCTCTTTTAAGCTATTGTGGATATAAAACTTAAAAAACTATTATGGAATCAAAAGACTTATACATTATGTTTTATAAGATTAGAAGAAAAACTGATATTTTGCATTCAAGCAGCTTGGTAAGTGTCCATAGTGTAAAGTCTGGCAGAGTAAATATTTTCTCCTTTTGAATCTAAAAGGCAAGGAGTGCCTTGTTTTAAAAAACATATGCTATTTTAAAGGAAAGTGATATAGTTCTGAAATGTTCAAACACAATTAGAATTAGGATAAATTCAGTTTATTATACTAGGTTGGCTAATGGAAAAAAACAACAGAATACTGTAAATATACTAAACAAAGTAAGTGTCTAGAAAAAGCACATTATAAAAGACAAAATGTAATACCAGTCAATTTAGCAACTATTCTAAACAGCCTGGATTAATTTTAATTAAAAATTTATTTTCCAAGTACCCTGGAAAAAGAATTAATATAAACCTAAATTCAAAGTTGATATAAGAATTTGTTTCAAAATCCTTTTCAACACTGCAGTTTACAGAGCAAAAACATGCAATGAATGCCATGGATTCTCTACTGCCTATAAATGTTCTCTTTATTTCTTCCCAGTTTCCTTAATGCACTTGTAGAACCATGATTCTTTCTTTACACTCATACTTTAATTTCATTTTACATTTATTTTTAGTTGTTGTCCTTAGACACTCTGCATAAGAACATCAATTTGAAACAACTAAAAAGAGAAATGAAGAAAACATCAACACAAAGAATCATATTTTTGTATTAATTAAGGCACATGACCATTTTGTATTGACTGTTAGGTAACAAGTGCTGTAAACATTTGCAAAACCAATTATTTTCACCAATTATTTTTTATAAATACTTTTCCTGAGAGTTTGTGTGAATTATATTTTTGTAATTGAAGTGTTTTGTTGTTGCCGTTGTTGCATTTTCCTTTTTTGGTTTTGTTCCTATTAAAGGTTTAAGGGAAAACTGAAAAAGCTGTTTGAGATGGTTACAATATTCATTAGTAAGAAACTTTAAATAAAATAATTGTACTATAAAACTCCATAGCAGGTTATTCAATTAAAAAAAAATTAAGGACTTTGTAATATGATATCCCATTGTGGGAGGAAAACAGGCAGCTTAGAATGATTTCTTCCTCTCTTGATATCTAAGCATGCTAATAAATGTTGAGCATATAATATAGATATTAAAGTGTCATTGTTCAAACAAATGCAATTCATATATTCCAATTTTCATGATTTATTACAATCTATATTTAAAGAATTTTAGTTTTTTTTTTTTTTTTCCTGAATCTTGAGTGCTCAATAGTTTTCTAGTGAATTATATGCTATACTATTTCTATTAGAATTCATATTACTGAGACAAAGGTAAATTTTATTTTTCTATGAATATCACTAATGTGATTTTTTGGTAGTTAAAATTCAAATTGAAACAATATCATTATTGAGATGAAAATGATCATATTAAGACAAATTTGATATGATTATAGTATAATTTAGTGATATTCTATTCTGTCTCAAGAAATTTATGCAATAAAAAATACAAGGAATGAAAACTGTTTAGGAAATGATAACTACCAGTTTGGAGCATTACAGTAGAATAAATCTTTAAAGAAATATACCTAAGCATATCTTCTACTTGATATTGATATATTTTAATATTTCCCCTTCCAAAAAATTATGTATGTAGGAAGATATTAAAGATTGAGTCAGTTATGTTCAATAGAAGGATTTAGGTATATTTAGGCTTGATGCTGGGGCTTCCCAAGTGGCTCAGTGGGTAAAGAATCTGCCTGCAATGCAGAAAATGCAGGAGACTCCAGTTCAATCCCTGGGCTGGGGAGATCCCCTAGAAGAGGGCATGGCAAGCCATCCCAGTATCTTTGCCTAGAGAATGCCATGGACGTGGGAGCCTGACTGGCTACAGTCCATAGGGTCACAAAGAGTCAGGCATGACTGGAGCAACTGCGCATGAGCACAAGGCTTGATGCTAAACTGGCACATTGAAGCAAGAAAGCTGATGTGACTGCAAATGTACTGTCTCCTAGGAAAAGACCCACTCTAGGAAATAAAAACCTGGGGCCTGTTAGTACATCAGTAATTCAGCAAAAATCATTCTGGGATAAAAGGGTATATGTAAGCAAGACTTTAAAAAAACACAAACATAAACTATAAACCCTTAACTACAACAACAACAACAAAATACTATGTTGGAACTGCCTAAGGAAAAAAAAAAAAGTAAAGATGCACTTTCCTATTTCTAGGAAATAGGAAAAATGGTAGTTCCTCTATGAGAACTACCGTAGAGGCCGGACACAATGACACCACTGCTGTCAGTGGGCAGTGACACAGCAGTAGTCAACAATGGGAGACTGGACTGTCCTCTAAGAGACTGCAGGGGAGTTTCTATTTGTGAGAGAAGACTGTAATGACAGGGAAGCAAGAGAGAGAGGAAAGGGGTAGAGAAGAGGAGTGGAAGGGGGCAAAAGAGAGAGAGGGGAGAAAGAATGAGTGAAAAACAATGATGTTTAAAAAGAGACTGTCCCAGTGATTAAGAGGAACCATACTAGTGGTGAGACCCACATGCTCAGTGGGAGAGAGAAGAGCATGTAGATTGGAGTTATGCAGGAAAGTAGAAAAATGCTCACTATAAAACAAGTTGTTTGTGTGAACCAAAGTTTACCTGGGCATTTTTAGATTTTCTTTCTTTTCCTTATGGCAGGGGAGGATTGTGGAGGACACTGTAGAGACTGTATTTTACATTGACATGTTTGGGCTAAAAACAGTGAACTCTGAGTTAGCAGAGTTACTAATACTCAAATTGTATACATAGGAAAAAAGTTTTGAGAAGTATGTATTATAATTAATTTCTAAAGCAAGACAATATTGATTCTCTATCATTAAATATGGAATTGGGGACCAGTGGAAAAGAAATCCTAAATAATAAATTGGCATACTCTAGGAATATTCATGAAAGCTCCAGAATAATTGTCTTAAAAGGCAGCTATGATTTATGTTTGGCCTAATTGATTGCACTAAAATAATTTGCTTACGGGCAGCTATCAGCAAAGACTTAAAAGAATAATTTTTCTGACAGTACACAGAAAAAAAATTATAAAAATAATGGTTATTACCAGTTTTCATGAACTATTTTGTTTCCATATTAATATATATGACCCAGAACGACTCATTCACAAAGGCTGTCATATTTTCAATATGGAGAGAATATATAACATTTTCACAAGATACTCTGAAATGCCTCTAGGTTATTTCTTGCAAAAAAAAAAAAAAAAAAAGAAAAGAAAAATTATTCTCTCATGCATTTTGAGTTAAAACTATACAAAATAAATGTAAAAATAACATATGGTAAGTAAAATGACTTGCTTTCAAAACCAAGAGAAACTGCTTTGCTTTCTTCTAAATGCAACCATAAAATTCTAAGAGCAATAAGCATGTCTTTTTTCATCTTTGTGTTGCTCACAATGCCTAGCATGGTTATTGTTTCATCTCTAAGTCATGTCGGACTCTGCAACCCCGGGGACTACAGCACACCAGGCTTCCCTGGTCTTCACTATTTCCCTGAATTTGCTCAAACTCATGTCCATTGAGTCTATGATGCCATCCAACCATCATGAATTAGAGGGTACTTCAGGGACTTCCCTGGAAGCCCACTGGTTACAAATCCTTACTTTCACTGGAAAGGGTGTGGCTTCAATCCCTGGTTTGTGTAATGTGGCCAATAAACAAATAAAGACAGTAAAATGTTTACTTGCTCAAAAAAGAGTCATGCTCCTCCAAAAACCCTGCAAAGACGCTATGAGTATTTGCGTTACCTATTTAATTAAAAATGCATGCCTAGTTTCACAAGTATTTTCTGCCTTATGTTTCCTTGAATAACTGTAAATTAACTTTTTACATAAACTTTGCTTTTATGTATGTGAATCTTGTCTAAAATTAACAATCAATTTCACCACTTAGTTCCACCATCTAAGAAATCTGGAGCTGATGATTATGTTGAAGAACTGAAGTTGTTGCAAGTTTATTCACCTAATACAGGAATATTTGAGCTGATGGCCTGACATCTTGAAAGGAGAAAGAGTTTTTTTTAATAGACTCTTTTTGAAAAATTCTAAGAAGGATGTATATCAGGCCAGATTTTGTGAAAAGGATAGTTCAACTCACAGGTTTATCACTAGATGAGACAATTGATGAATCTAAGGGAATAGAGTGGTGTGACTGTACCCCAACCAAAAAAAGGCACAACATTGTTTGAATGTCATCTGCTGCTGCTGCTGCTGCTAAGTTGCTCAGTTGTGTCCGACTCTTCATGACCCCATGGACTGCAGTCTACCAGGCTCCTCCGCCCATGGGATTTTCCAGGCAAGAGTATTGGAGTGGGTTGCCATTGTCTTCTTGAATGTCATCTAGAAAGAGTAAAATGACAAATATAGGCTGAGAAGCCTATATACAGTAACAAAACTGAGTTTTTAGTTAAAAGTAAACAGTCTTTGAATTCTCAAGTTACCAACATTTATTACAGAAGAATACTTCTGAGGAAGTCTGTGGTTATAAATTTAAAATCATTTTTTTCCAAAAATTTAAAGTCATTTAAAAATTCTCATTTCTCAAAGAATATATGTGAGTGTCCTGGAATTGTGATGAAACCAAGAAAGAAAGAAGATTCATTTTCCTGCAATGCCTTTCACTCAGAGATTTTTGTGTAAGCAGAATTTAAAACAATTTAACAGATAAATTATTTAAAATATTTTTAAACACTTATTTCTATCTAACATAAACATAATAAGGTTGAAAAATCTTAAGTGTAAATTGTATCACCACAAAGTAAACACATCAGAGTACCACCAAGATTAATGGAATAATATCAGAAAAATCACTTTATTTCTCTTTCCAAGTAACTAACCCAATCTTTCTCCTCAAAGGAAACTGATAGTCCTACAACCATTACTCAATTTTGCCTGGTTTAAATCTTTATGTAAAAGTATTGAATCACTACATGTTATTTTGTCTATCATTTCAAAATATTTTGAGTTTTACCTCTTAGGTAGTAATAGTATTTTATTTTCTTATTATGATACAGATTATATTGAATTAAAAATTCACAATTTATATTCTACTGTTGATAAACAATTGTCCATCAACAATAGAATATAAATGGGGTTGCAAAGAGTCCGACATTTCTGAATAACTGACTGAATTGAATCCTACTCTGAAAATTTTTGTCTTTTGTATATAGATATAGACATGTGAAGTGAAGTTTCTCAGTCATGTCCAACTCTTTGCAACCCCATGGACTGGAGCCTACCAGGCTCCTTCATCCATGGAATTTTCCAGGCAAGAATACTGGAGTGGGTTGCCATTTCCTTCTCCCGATATAGACATAGATATCCATCAAAATGTGATATTTCCTAGTTATATATTGTGCATATTTTCCCCTTTGGTAGATGCCACCAAAGAGTTTTACAAAATGGACATACTATTTTAATTTATATTTTACCAGTAGGGAATCAGAATTTAAACTGTTTCAAATAGTAGGAAATGGCAACCCGCTTCAATATTCTTGCCAGGAAAATTCCATGGACAGAGGAGACTGGGAGGCTGTAAGTCCATGGGATTGCAAAAAGTCGAAAACAACAGAGTGACTAGGTGCACACACAAATTTTTGCTAATACTCTGTACACTTTATATTATGAATTTTTAAAGAAATAAACTCTTCTATGGGCATAAATGGGTATCACACTGTGGTTCAATTTGCATCTCTATGGTGAGCAATGAGTTTAAATGTATTTATATTTTCATATTTTTTTATCATTTTGATATACTCTTTTGTATTGTGCTGACTGAGGTCTATTGGCACATTTCTCTTTCATATTGTCTGTCTTTTTATTACCGATGCTTAGATATTATTTATAAAATCTAAATATAAGTTGTCCATTCTTTATTAAATATTCTGTCCTATTTTATGACATTGCTATTACTCTAAATGGTATGCAATGTTTCCTAATCTTAATGTAGTCCAATTCAAGAATCTTTTCCTTTAATATTGGTGAATTTTGTGTCCTGCCTTAAAAAAAAAAACAAAAACAAGGACTTATACCAAAGTTATAAAGAAATATTATTGGGTGTTTTTCCTGAAATACTTCTTATTTTAACTTTCCACTTCACCATTATTATACATTTTAAATTTACTTTTGTGTATTATATGTAATCAATAGAATCAGTTCAGTTACTCGGTTGTGTCCGACTCTGCGACCTCATGGACTGCAGCACTCCAGGCTTCTCTGTCCATCACCAACTCCCAGAGCTTGCTCAAACTCAAGTCCATTGGGTCAGTGATGCCATCCAACCATTTCATCCTCTGTCATCCCCTTCTCCTCCTGCCTTCAATCTTTCCCAGCATCAAGGTCTTTTCCAGTGTGTCAGTTCTTTGTATCAGGTGGCTGAAGTATTGGAGTTTCAGCTCCAGCATCAGTACATTCAATGAATATTCAGGACTGATTTCCATTAGGATTGATTGGTTTGATCTCCTTACAGTTCAAGGGACTCTCAAGAGTCTTCTCCAACACCAAGTTCAAAAGCATCAATTCTTTGGCATATACATTATACATGATGTATATAGTATACATTATACATAATCAATAGTTTTGAAAAAAATCTTTTCCCATTGAGTTTTGTAGGCTTCTTTGTAGTAAATTAAGGGATTATGTGTGTTTAAGACTATTTCTGTACTCTATTCTGTTGTATTTTTCTAGCTTTGCACTAACATACAAAGGTTTATACCAAATCACTTTTAGTTAATCTTGATATCTGCTAGTATAAGTTCTCCAACTTTATTTTGTGTTTCATTTGGTATTTCCTTTCCTTCCCTTCTGCATTTTGTACCAACATTTTTAAGCAGCTCCTGGTTAGCTGGAGCTTATGCAGCTTCTAAAGAGAATGTCTACATCTGTAGAGAATGTAGTAGTTATTGAAATAACCTAGCTCAAGAACCACTAAAATGGCATGAACTCTGAGGGAGCTCCAAGGAACAGTAAGCAAGTCATACCACCACAGACGTGCCTGTGAAATATGGAGTTGATACCTAAATACATCTAGTGTAGTCTCAGAGATGCCATTCCTGCTAATGATACCCAATGTCATATGAGAACAAGAAAATTTCATTTCTTCCCCCAAAAGAGACAAGTTTAATTTTTCAAAACTATAATTAATGTTAGAAAATCTAGTGTAGTCTCCTGTGCTGCAATGTGAAGATCATGGATATATATATATTTCACAACTTTAAAGCAAACAACTTTAGAAGACTTTGGGAAACTTTTAGCATGGACTGTATCTTACATGATATAGAAGTTTCATGAATTGTGAAAGGTGTGTTAATGGCATGGTGATTATTTTTTTTAAAGTAAATTAAAAAATAAATAATTTTAAAAATAAATTTAAAAAATAAATTATTTTTAAATTTTTAATTATGCTATTTTTTGTCTTTGCTATTTTTTATGCTTTTTTTTCAAATTTATTTTGATTGGAGGATAATTGCTTTACAATATTGTGTTGATTTCTGCTCTACAACAATGTGAATCAGCCATAAGTATACATGTGTCCCCTCCCTCTGGAGCTTCCTTCCCTCTCACACCCCCACCCTACCTGTCTAGGTCATCACAGAGCACCATGCTGAGCTCCCTGTGTTTTACAGCAGCTTTCTACTTCTTATCTGTTATAGATACATTCTGAAGTATTTATAGTTAAAATATGCTTTCTGATTGTTGCTTTATATGAGTGAAATAAAGTGAAAGTTACTTAGTTGCATCTGACTCTTTGCAACCCCATGGACTATACAGTCCATGGAATTCTCCAGGTAGGAATATTCGAGTGGGTGGCCTTTGCCTTCTCCAGGGGATCTTCCCAACCTAGAGATTGAGCCCAGGTACCCCACTTTGTAGGCAGATTCTTTACCAGTTGAGCCACCAGGGAAGCCCATTGCTTTATACAATGAATGACAAATGCGCAGAAAAACAAATATATTGGGAGGAGATGCAGGCAACAATATTGACAAAAATGTTGATTTTTTATTTTTTTAAAGCTGGTGATAGGTATCTGGGGATTCAGTATCTTAATCTATTTACTTTTTTATATTTTTGAAAATTTCCATAACTGAGTTAAAAATAAATGCATATGTTATTCCATTTGAAAGAAAAATATTAATGAGCACACACACAAACTTACCCCTTAATTTAAATATGCAAAACACCTTGTTAACAGACATAGTTCAGTTCAGTTCAGTCGCTTAGTTGGGTCTGACACTGCAGCACCATGGACTGCAGCATGGATTGCAAAGGCATAAAAGTCATCTAATTGAATTGGTAAGTTTTATAGCAATAGGAAAATCTGTGTTTATATGTACAGTGGTTAACCAATGAGTACCCATTATAAAAGGAAACTCCCATCTAATATATGAAGTTAATTTATTAGTTTCACTAGACAAATAACCTCATAGAAAATTATAAAATAATAAAATAAAAATAGTTTTATTAAAACAAATATATTTCACATAGTTTTGTTCAAATGTCTTCTTTCTGTTGTGTTTTTCCAGAAATATTTAGCTTATACAGTGTCATACTATAAATATTTTGAAATATTCAGTATGGATTTTGCAATGCAGGAGATGCAGGCAGACTCAAGTTCGATCCCTGGGTTGGGAAGATCCTCTAGAGGAGGGCATGACAACCCACTCCAGTATTCTTGCCAGGAAAATCCCATGGACAGAGGAGCATGGAAGATTAAGGTTTATGGAGTCGCAAAGAATCAGACACGACTGAAGCAACTGAAGCAAAGTACACATACATTTTAATGTTGCTATTACCAAAAAAAAGTTCCTATAACTTTTAATACCACTTTTATCACAAGAATTACTTCTCATCAATTACTTATTTCATGGTGAAGTTCTCATCATTATCATCATTATGGTTATGGCTTAATTTTGCTATGATGAAAATATTTCAGATCAAATCAGATCAGTAGCTCAGTCGTGTCCAACTCTTTGCGACCCCATGAATCGCAGCACTCCAGGCCTCCCTGTCCATCACCAACTCGAGGAGTTCACTCACACTCACGTCCATCGAGTCAGTGATGCCATGCAGCCATCTCATCCTCTGTCAGCCCCTTCTCCTCCTGCCCCCAATCCCTCCCAGCTTCAGAATCTTTTCCAATTCTGGAAAAGGACTGGAGTTTCAGCTTTAGCATCATTCCTTCCAAAGAAATCCCAGGGCTGATCTCCTTCACAATGGACTGGTTGGATCTCCTTGCAGTCCAAGGGACTCTCAAGAGTCTTCTCCAACACCACAGTTCAAAACCATCAATTCTTTGGTGCTCAGCCTTCTTCACAGTCCAACTCTCACATCCATACATGACCACAGGAAAAACCATGGCCTTGACTAGACGAACCTTTGTTGGCAAAGTAATGTCTCTGCTTTTGAATATGCTATCTAGGTTGGTCATAACTTTCCTTCCAAGGAGTAAGTGTCTTTTAATTTCGTGGCTGCAGTCACCATCTGCAGTGATTTTGGAGCCCAGAAAAATAAAGTCTGACATTGTTTCCACTGTTTCCCCATCTATTTCCCTTGAAGTGGTGGGACCGGATGCCATGATCTTCATTTTCTGAATGTTGAGCTTTAAGCCAACTTTCTCACTCTCCACTTTCACTTTCATCAAGAGGCTTTTGAGTTCCTCTTCACTTTCTGCCATAAGGGTGGTGTCATCTGCATATCTGAGGTTATTGATATTTCTCCCAGCAATCTTGATTCCAGCTTGTGTTTCTTCCAGTTCAGTGTTTCTCATGATGTACTCTTCATATAAGTTAAATAAACAGGGTGACAATATACAGCCTTGACGTACTCCTTTTCCTATTTGGGACCAGTCTGTTGTTCCATGTCTAGTTCTAACTGTTGCTTCCTGACCTGCATACAAATTTGTCAAGAGGCAGATCAGGTGGTCTGGTATTCCCATCTCTTTCAGAATTTTCCAGAGTTTATTGTGATTCACACAGTCAAAGGCTTTGGCATAATCAATAAAGCAGAAATAGACGTTTTTCTGGAACTCTCTTGCTTTTTCCATGATCCAGCAGATGTTGGCAATTTGATCTCTGGTTCCTCTGCCTTTTCTAAAATCAGCTTGAACATCAGGAAGTTCACGGTTCATATATTGCTAAAGCCTGGCTTGGAGAATTTTGAGCATTACTTTACTAGCGTGTGAGGTGAGTGTAATTATGCAGTAGTTTGAGCATTCTTTGGCATTGCCTTTCTTTGGGATTGGAATTAAAACTGAACTTTTCCAGTCCTGTGACCACTGCTGAGTTTTCCAAATTCGCTGGCATATTGAGTGCAACACTTTCACAGCATCATCTTCCAGGATTTGGAATAGCTCAACTGGAATTCCATCACCTCCACTAGCTTTGTTCATAGTGATGCTTTCTAAGGCCCACTTGACTTCACATTCCAGGATGTCTGACTCTAGGTGAGTTGCCGGGGACCAGCCCCGGCTGATCCAGGGTATTCGAAGGAGAGACAGCGTAGGCGAAGATCAGGAAACAATTGCTTAATTAAACGTTAATTAAAGATATAAAGAGTAATAGAATGAGGATAGCTCAGTGAGGAAATTCAGTGGAGAAAAGAGGCTGAAATAAGGATAGCTCAGTGAGGAAATTCAGTGGAGAAAAGAGGCTGAATAATTCAGCCAGAAGGTAAGAGAAAGAACGACATGGTGAGACCAAGTTTCGGTGAAGAAGGCCCGCACTTTATTTTCCAAAGTGGTTTTTATATCTTAAGTTATGCATAGAGGATAATGGGGGAAGGGGTAGAGTCATGCAGCAAGCCAGGCCTTCTTCCTGCAAACTTATCATATGCAAAAGCTTAGGTGATTTGCATCATCTTCTGGCCCAGAGGCCTGTTAACATTTTAAGACCCTTTCTTCAGAAAACTTATTTTTCTCTAAAGGTGATTGGTCAGAAGCCACCCTCCAAAAGCATTAGATAAAGTTGCATTCCTACAGAGCAAAGGTGTGGTGGGCTATAACAAGAAAAAGAATTAACTCAAGGGTCCCAGGTTACAAACATTAAAGCTACTACTTACACCAATTATATTAATCAATACACTGCCAGGGACACAGCAGGTAAGGGATATGGAAACTTAGTAGCAAACATTGGCCCAGCAGGTGAAAATCCCTTCACCAATACAATTTCTAATCAATCTTTTAACTACTCAAAAGAATCTGTGTTTAGACAGTTTAGAACATCTCCTGCCTCTCACAGTTGGGAGGCTCTGAACAATCACATTTGGCCGGAAAAACCTATTCAGGCAGGCTAGAGGATTTCCAAAGGAGTTTGTAGGTTAAACCCTGTCACACCCAGGAATTATTAACTGGAACTGTAAGCTAACTCTTTTTTCAGAGAGAGGTAGTGGGGGACAGCCCCCCGTAAAGTCAGAGGTGTAGGTGAAAGCACAAAGCAGAAAGTAGGCAGACTCTGGTTTTGGGGGTAGATGTTAGAGAATTTCCAGGGTGACTCCTGAAGCTCGATCCCACCTTTGCATATGCCGAGCCTCCTTCCTCATGACCTTTGCCAGGGGCGGAGCTCGCTCCCCACAGTGAGTGATCACACCATCATGATTATCTGGGTCGTTAAGCTCTTTTTTTGTACAGTTCTCCTGTTTATTCTTACCACCTCTTCTTAATATCTTCTGCTTCTGTTAGGTCCATACCATTTCTGTCCTTTATCGAGCTCATCTCTGTATGAAATGTTCCTTTGGTATCTCTGACTTTCTTGAAGAGATCCCTAGTCTTTCCCATTCTGTTGTTTTCCTCTATTTCTTTGCATTGATCACTGAAGAAGGCTTTCTTATCTCTTCTTGCTATTCTTTGGAACTCTGCATTCAGATGTTTATATCTTTCCTTTTCTCCTTTGCTTTTCGCTTCTCTTCTTTTCACAGCTATTTGTGAGGCCTCCCCAGACAGCCATTTTGCTTTTTTGCATTTCTTTTCCATGGGAATGGTCTTGATCCCTGTCTCCTGTACAATGTCACGAACCTCATTCCGTAGCTCATCAGGCACTCTATCTATCAGATCTAGGCCCCTAAATTCATTCCACCAATTTTCTCTGTTTTTCACTATAGAAGTGATTTTATTTTATTCTTTTTATTATTGCATTATTAATGAATTTTTTGAATATAAAAAGGAAAAACGTTCCTTTTGAGATAATTTGTTATCATAAAAGTTGGGTTTAAAAATGGACTTGATACTAATATTTTATAACTATCCACCTCTGGTGGCTCAGATGGTAAAGAATTAGCCTGCAATATGGGAGACCTGGGTTCAATCCCTGTGTTGGAAAGATCCCCTAGAGGAGGGAATGTCTACCCACTCCATATTCTTGCCTGGAGAATCTCATGGACAGAGGAGCCTGATGGGCTACATTCCGTGGGTTGCAGAGTCAGACATGACTGAGCGACTAAGCCTGCACACACTGCAGGCATCCTCACTACTAATATTCAGAAATGAAATAAAAACACAGGGGATGGAAGACAAATGGGAAGAAGTGCTATTTCATTAATGCCTGGGAAACATTCTAATAGATTTTGATGCAACTCATAGCTCAGTTCAAAATATAAAACCAGGACCTCCAGCAGTTTTTAATTTGAAATTTAGACTGCCAACTCTGTAAATCAGGCTGACGTCAAGTAAGCAATAACTCCCACACAGAGATGCTAGAGAGAGTAATAAAGTATTTGAAGCTTCCTCGGAGTGGCAAATCTTGGTAGCATCTGTAGTAGATGGTAGAACAACCAAGTGTATTACATGTACATAGGAAGTCGTGAGAGAGTCAATTCCTAGGCAGACTGATAAGAAGTCTGGGGTCCCTGAGGAGGAGAGAGGGGTCTGGGGCTCTGGAGGAGGAGATAAGGATCTAGAGTTTTCAAGGAGAAAAAGACCAATGTTTTTTGTTTTTTCCTACATACCTTACTTAGTCTTAGTCACATAAAAGGTTTTTTTTTTTTCTTTTTTCCTTTAAGCCCAGAGCTGATGATTGCACAACAAAAAACTCACCTTTAACTCTGTACTAGGGATTATATAACAACAATGTATCCTGCTTGAGGTCATGTTTCTCCTTCTTGAGAACCTTTTGACTAATCTTGTTATCTTAAAATGTATATTATGGGAGTGGATCTGATAACATCTTTCTATTGTTAGTTCTAAACCTGTCATCTTAAAGTGTAAATTGTGGAAGTGGGTCTAGTAAGACCTTTACAACCTTGAGACATTCTTTTGATTTACTGTAATAACCAATTGAAAAAGTATATAGCTCCCTTGCTAAGACTAGTGAGGGGGCACTCTCTGCCCCCTTCTGATGTCTATGTCAGAAGCTTTCTCTGTTGCTTTTCACTGGAATAAAACTTCTGCCATACAAGAGCCCTGAGTGGTTAAGTTTGGTCTCTGGTCCTGAAGCTCAATTTTCTTCTTTGGAGATCATGAATCTGACATTGTTCACTGTAAGCTATTAGTAGCATGAAAGAGTCTAGAGAGTAGATTCTACTTTTAAGACACAATTAACCCAGCCACTTATTAAAAAGGCAGCCAATGACATGCAAATATGCTGTCTCTTCAGTAATTTTAAATGTATAATCTATACAATACCCTAGATTGCATATTCATGCCAATGGAGCTAATTATCACCTGACTACTATTGTCTACCTCTACATAAATCACAGCTGTATTCTACATGACTCTCTTGAATCCTAGATGTTATCTTGATTGATAACTCAAAATTCATCACACTATCTTTCCAAAAACTTTTCTTTCACTTGCATATCTATCAACAACAGCAAATCAATAATTCATTGAATGCCTGTGAGACTCAAGCACTGTTCTAGGAACTTAAAATAATCCTTTAAAAAAAAAAAAAAAAAGCAGCAACAACTAAAAACAAGTAAACATCAAATATTTTTGCCCTCATGTAGTTTATATTCTTATAGAGGGAGATAGAGAAAATGCTCATTTGACCTTAGAACTGAATGAAGCAATAGAGGGTAGTCATTGGTATATCTCGGAGAAGGCAATGACACCCCACTCCAGTACTCTTGCTTGGAAAATCCCATGGATGGAGGAGACTGTTAGGCTGCAATCCATGGGGTCACTAAGAGTCGGACATGACTGACCGACTTCACTTTCACTTTTCACTTTCATGCATTGGAGAAGGAAATGGCAGCCCACTCCAGTATTCTTGCCTGGAGAATCCCAGGGATGGGGGAGCCTGGTGGGCTGCCGTCTATGGGGTCGCACAGAGTCAGACACCACTGAAGTGACTTAGCATAGCATAGCATAGCATAGCATTGGTATATCTATGTATATAGATATAGATATCTATGTATATATGGCAAAGCATACAGGGCAAAGCATGACCACAATGGCAGGGCCAACTAGCATAACTGAAACAGACTGAAATAGTGAAACTCTTCTCCCTAGCTGGAAATTGATTTAGCAACATGAGTAATTTCTAGTCAATTACCATACCCTTTTGGTTCACCTTTCTAAACATTTGTTACACATATCCTCTCTCTCACATCTCTACTGACATTACTCTGTATAAATCCCATCATCTTTTGGTTGAACTACTACAATTGTACACTTACATTACTCAAGCTTTAGTGTAATGATGTCTTCCATGGAAAACTTGCTAGAACTCTTTGTGGAAATTTGAGTAAAGCATTCTAACTTCCATGGTTCTAATCTTATTCCCCTAATTTGATCTATCAAATCCAGCTAAAAATTCCTTCAAACGGTCAATCTGACTTGTAGTTATGTCACTCCTGAGAAAGGTCTGCAAATGTACATAATATTGCTTCCCCTCCCTCTTGTAGCCCTCTTCTGTCCTTTCAAGCTGTTCCACACCACCTTCTGCCAATCTTCTCTTTCTATATGTGTCTTCCTTGCCCTCATCTCTTTCCTAATCTCAAGCATTCTTTTACGTCATTCGCTCTGTTGAATGCCTCTTTTGTGTTATATTCTAGTCATCTTTTGGGCACTACTTAGGAGGCTACTTACTGAAGATAGTTCCTCTACTTCTTTCCTTCTTCTTCTTCTTTTTTTTTTTTGCAATCTAAATTATGTATACCTTTGCTTTTCTTCTCAAAACACATGGTGTTGTCCTCTATACTCAATTAGCAGAACTTGTAATTTTACATTTATTCTTATATCTGCAATAACTCTTCACTAAATTTGTGTGTTTTGAGGATACATTTATTTCACTTCCCTTTACATCCCAGAGCCTAATATGGTACTCATCATGGAGCAAGTGCTCAAAAAAAATTGTTCAAATAATATTAACATATTGCTGGTAATAATAATATTTATTTCCTGATTACTTAATATGGAGTAAGCAGTCATATATATGTGTGTGTGTATATATATATATCAGTTCAGTTCAGTTCAGTTGCTCAGTCGTGTCCAACTCTTTGCCAACCCCATGAATGGCAGCACACCAGGCCTCCCTGTCCATCACCAACTCCCAGAGTTCACTCAGACTTACGTCCATCAAGTCAGTGATGTCATGCAGCCATCTCATCCTCTGTCGGCCCCTTCTCCTCCTGCCCCCAATCCCTCCCAGCATCAGAGTCTTTTCCAATAAGTCAACTCTTTGCATGAGGTGGCCAAAGTATTGGAGTTTCAGCTTTAGCATCATTCCTTCCAAAGAAATCCCAGGGCTGATCTCCTTCAGAATGGACTGGTTGGATCTCCTTGCAGTCCAAGGGACTCTCAAGAGTCTTCTCCAACACCACAGTTCAAAACCATCAATTCTTCGGTGCTCAGCTTTCTTCACAGTCCAACTCTCACATCCATACATGACCACAGGAAAAACCATAGCCTTGACTAGACTGACCTTTGTTGGCAAAGTAATATCCCTGCTTTTAAATATGCTATCTAGGTTGGTCATAACTTTCCTTCCAAGGAGCAAGCGTCTTTTAATTTCATGGCTACAGTCACCACCTGCAGTGATTTCGGAGCCCCCCCAAAATAAAGTCTGACACTGTTGCCACTGTGTCCCCATGTGTTTCCCATGAAGTGATGGGACCAGATGCCATGATCTTTGTTTTCTGAATTTTGAGCTTTAAGCCAACTTTTTCACTCTCCTCTTTCACTTTCATGAAGACACTTTTTAGTTCCTCTTCACTTTCTGCCATAAGGGTGGTGTCATCTGCATATCTCAGGTTATTGATATTTCTCCTGGCAATCTTGATTCCATATATATATATATACACACACAGATAAAAATTTTATGAATCACCTAAAATTTAGATTAAGACCTTTAAAATAACCCCCCAAATCACAAAATTAATAGGGTATAGGTGGAAACCAAGAATGCAGAATTCTGTGCCTATTCGTCAAATTTCTCTGTTATCCTCTAAAACCAGAATTCTTTTATTTTAAAGAGAATGCATGGGGTTGCATTTATACCAAAATTAGTAGAAAATGAAACAATCATTTTAGGAGTAGTACTTGTCACTCTTGTTGGTGCTTGATTCCATGTGGATGCATTAGCTTCTTAGCTCTGTTCAAGATTTAAAATGGTGTGTTCTCAGGGTACCTGCCAAGAGACGCACGTCACAGAAATCACCAAGAATCTCTTGTAAATAATCCTGTTACTATTAAGCTTTATTGGTTTCCTTAGTAACATACTTACTGCTGACATTGACAACAACCTAGGGACAGGCTGCTTCTTCTAAAAACGATATTTTACAGTTTTCAAATCCTTTCTGTCCTCCCTTGACAGAAAAACTTTCTAAGGAAGGAGGAGCCAAGATGGCGGAGGAGTAGGACGGGGAGAACACTTTCTCCCCCACAAATTCATCAAAAGAGCATTTAAACGTCGAGTAAATTCCACAAAACAACTTCTGAATGCCGGCAGAGGACATCAGGCACCCAGAAAAGCAACCCAACTCTTCGAAAGGAGGTAGGAAAAAATATTAAAGACAAAAAAAAGAGACAAAAGAGGGAGGGACGGAGCTCCGTCCCAGGAAGGGAATCTTAAAAAGAGAGAAGTTTCCAAACACCAGGAAACCTTCTCACTGCCGAATCTGTGCCGAGCTTTGGAAGCACAGAGGGCAACATAACAGGGAGAAAAATAAATAAACAATTAAAACTCACAGATTTTGAGCCCTATGGTAACTCCCCCAGCGGAGAAGCAGCACAGACGCCTGCATCCGCCATTAGCAAGCGGGGGCTGGGCAGGGAGGCGCGGCGCGGGCTGCATCGCTGAGAGTAAGAATCTGGCCTGAATACCCTGAGAGCTATCTGAGCGAAATAATTTGGGTTAGCAAACCAGACTGTGGGATATCTACCACGCGAAAAGCCAGTCCTAACCTAAAACCGCCAGGCCCGCGCACGGAACAAAGGACTGAACAGAGATAGCCGGCTGCAGACCTTCCCACTCCGGTGACAGGCAGCCAGAGCCGGAAGGGGGCAATCGCAGCCCCAGAGAGACATTATCTATAAAACTGTAAGCGGGCTTCTTTGCTAACTAAAACTTCTTGGGGGTCTGGACGGTCAACATCTGCCTGAGAAGGTGCGCCGGTGTTACAACCAGAAAACCGAGTGGCAGGGAGGCGGTAAGTCGCAGCATTGGCGCTCACCAAACACCTCATCACCTGAGCTGCTCGGACCTGGGAAGAGCACAAAACGCAGGCCCAACTGAGTCTGCGCCTCTGAGGACTACCTGAGTGCCTGAACCTGAGCGGCTTGGACCTGGGAGGTGCATGCAGCCCAGGGCCAGCCTCGGATTGTTCCCGGCGGAACAACCTAGAGCCCGAGCAGTGTGGACAGGGAGGCTACACGCGCCGTGAGCGGGGGCAGACCCAGGGTGGCTGAGGCACTGCGAGCCCACGCCAGTGTTATTTGTTTGCAGCATTCCTCCCTCCCTCCCCACAGCGCGACTGAACAAGTAAGCCTAAAAAAAAAAAAAAAAAAAAAAGTGTCCTCCACCGTCCCCTTTGTGTCAGGGCGGAAACCAGATACTGAAGAGACTAGCAAACAGAAGAAGATATAACAGAGGGAAACGCCTTGGAAGCTACAGGCAATAGACCAAAACCCTGTGGTTACTACGGACTACATAGGAAGGGGCCTATAGATCTTGAGAAATATGAGTCTGACCAAGGAACTAGCCAAAAATGAACTGAACACACAACACCACCAAGAAAGTCCTAGATATATTTTTATTATTTTTACCATCATTCTTTCTTTTTTTTAATTAAAAAAAATTTTTTTTAAGTCCTCTATTATTCCTTTAATTTTCACTTTTATAACCTATTACTTTGCAAAAAAAAAAAAAAAAAGACCCTATTTTTTTCTTCTTCAGCAAACTTCATATATATATATTTTATAATTTTTTGACCTTGTTTTTTTTTTTTTTTTTTCTTTTCTTTAACATTGTATTTTTGAAATTCTAAACTCTACTCTAGATTTTTAATTTTTGCTTTTTGGTATTTGTTATCAATTTTGTACCTATAGTTTATTTTTATATAATTTCTGTGACTTCTTTTTTTCTTCTTCTTTGTTTCTTTCTCTTCTTCTTCTATATAACATTGTATATCTGAATAATATCAATTTTGTACCTGTATTTTCTTTATAATTTTTGTGACATTGTTTGTTTTTGTTTGTCTGTTTTCTCTCTTTATTTTTCTTCTTCTTCTTCTTTTTTTTTTTTTTAACGTTGTATTTTTGAAATTCCAAACTCTACTCTAGATTTTTAATTTTTGCTTTTTGGTATTAGTTATCAATTTTGTACCTGTACTTTCTTTACAATTTTCACGACCTTGTTTGTTTTTGTTTGTTCGTTTTTTCTCTCTTTCTTTTCCTTCTTCTTTTCTTTAACATCGTATTTTTGAAATTCCAAACTCTACTCTAGATTTTTAATTCTTGCTTTTATGTATTTGTTACCAATTTTGTACCTTTAAGAACCCAATCTTCAGGACCCATTTTTCACTAGGGAGCAAGAATACTGGCTTGACTGCTCTCTCTCCCTTTAGACTCTCCTTTTTCTACACCAGGTCGCCTGTGTCTCCTCCCTAACCCCTCTACTCTACCCAACTCTATGAATTTCTGTGTGTTCCAGACGGTGGAGAACACTTAGGGAACTGATTACTGGCTGGATCTGTCTCCCTCCTTTTCATTCCCCCCTTTTATCCTTCTGGCCACCTCTGTCACCTTCCTCCTTCTCTTCTCTGTATGACTCCGTGAACATCTCTGAGTGGTCCAGTTGTGGAGTGCACATAAGGAAGTGACTACTGGCTACCCTACTCTCTCCATTATTGATTCACCTCATCTCATTTGGGTCACCTCTAACTCCCTCCTCCCTCTTCTCTTCTCCATGTAACCCTGTGAACCTCTCTGAGTGACCCTCATTGTAGAGAAACTTTTCATCTTTAATGTAGACGTTTTATCAATGGTGCTGTATAGAAGGAGAAGTTTTGAAACTACTGTAAAAATAAGACCGATAACCGGAAGCAGGAGACTTAAGTCCAAACCCTGACTCCAGGGAACTCCTGACTCCAAGGAACATTAATTGACAGGAGCTCATCAAATGCCTCCATACCGACACTGAAACCAAGCACCACACAAGGGCCAATAAGTCCCAGGGCAAGACATACCAAGCAAATTCTCCAGCAACAAAGGAACACAGCCCTGAGCTTCAAGATACAGGCTGCCCAAAGTCACCCCAAAACTATAGACATCTCATAACTCACTACTGGACATTTCATTGCACTCCAGAGAGAAGAAATACAGCTCCATCCACCAGAACACCGACACAAGCTTCCCTAACCAGGAAACCTTGACAAGCCACCTGTACAAACCCACACACAGTGAGGAAACACCACAATAAAGAGAACTCCACAAACTGCCAGAATACATAAAGGACACCCCAAACTCAGCAATTTAAACAAGATGAAGAGACAGAGGAATACTCAGCAGATAAAGGAACAGGATAAATGCCCACCAAACCAAACAAAAGAGGAAGAGATAGGGAATCTACCTGATAAAGAATTCCGAATAATGATAGTGAAATTGATCCAAAATCTTGAAACTAAAATGGAATCACAGATAAATAGCCTGGAGACAAGGATTGAGAAGATGCTAGAAAGGTTTAACAAGGACCTAGAAGAAATAAAAAAGAGTCAATATATAATGAATAATGCAATAAGTGAAATTAAAAACACTCTGGAGGCAACAAATAGTAGAATAACAGAGGCAGAAGATAGGATTAGTGAATTAGAAGATAGAATGGTAGAAATAAATGAATCAGAGAGGATAAAAGAAAAACGAATTAAAAGAAATGAGGACAATCTCAGAGACCTCCAGGACAATATTAAACACTACAACATTCGAATAATAGGGGTTCCAGAAGAAGAAGACAAAAAGAAAGACCATGAGAAAATACTTGAGGAGATAATAGTTGAAAACTTCCCTAAAATGGGGAAGGAAATAATCACCCAAGTCCAAGAATCCCAGAGAGTCCCAAACAGGATAAACCCAAGGAGAAACACCCCAAGACACATATTAATCAAATTAACAAAGATCAAACACAAAGAACAAATATTAAAAGCAGCAAGGGAAAAACAACAAATAACACACAAGGGAATTCCCATAAGGATAACAGCTGATCTTTCAATAGAAACTCTTCAAGCCAGGAGGGAATGGCAAGACATACTTAAAATGATGAAAGAAAATAACCTACAGCCCAGATTATTGTACCCAGCAAGGATCTCATTCAAGTATGAAGGAGAAATCAAAAGCTTTTCAGACAAGCAAAAGCTGAGAGAATTCTGCACCACCAAACCAGCTCTACAACAAATACTAAAGGATATTCTCTAGACAAGAAACACAAAAACGGTGTATAAACTCGAACCCAAAACAATAAAGTAAATGGCAATGGGATCATACTTATCAGTAATTACCTTAAACGTAAATGGGTTGAATGCCCCAACCAAAAGACAAAGACTGGCTGAATGGATACAAAAACAAGACCCCTACATATGTTGTCTACAGGAGACCCACCTCAAAACAGGGGACACATACAGACTGAAAGTGAAGGGCTGGAAAAAGATTTTCCATGCAAATAGGGACCAAAAGAAAGCAGGAGTAGCAATACTCATATCAGATAAAATAGACTTTAAAACAAAGGCTGTGAAAAGAGACAAAGAAGGTCACTACATAATGATCAAAGGATCAATCCAAGAAGAAGATATAACAATTATAAATATATATGCACCCAACACGGGAGCACCACAGTACGTAAGACAAATGCTAACAAGTATGAAAGGAGAAATTAACAATAACACAATAATAGTGGGAGACTTTAATACCCCACTCACACCTATGGATAGATCAACTAAACAGAAAATTAACAAGGAAACGCAAACTTTAAACGATACAATAGACCAGTTAGACCTAATTGATATATATAGGACATTTCATCCCAAAACAATGAATTTCACCTTTTTCTGAAGCGCACATGGAACCTTCTCCAGGATAGATCACATCCTGGGCCATAAAGCTAGCCTTGGTAAATTCAAAAAAATAGAAATCATCCCAAGCATTTTTTCTGACCACAATGCAGTAAGATTAGATCTCAATTACAGGAGAAAAACTATTAAAAATTCCAACATATGGAGGCTGAACAACACGCTGCTGAATAACCAACAAATAACAGAAGAAATCAAAAAAGAAATCAAAATTTGCATAGAAACGAATGAAAATGAAAACACAACAACCCAAAACCTGTGGGACACGGTAAAAGCAGTCCTAAAGGGAAAGTTCATAGCAATACAGGCACACCTCAAGAAACAAGAAAAAAGTCAAATAAATAACCTAACTCTACACCTAAAGCAACTAGAAAAGGAAGAAATGAAGAACCCCAGGGTTAGTAGAAGGAAAGAAATCTTAAAAAGTAGAGCAGAAATAAATGCAAAAGAAACAAAAGAGACCATAGCAAAAATCAACAAAACCAAAAGCTGGTTCTTTGAAAGGATAAATAAAATTGACAAACCATTAGCCAGACTCATCAAGAAACAAAGGGAGAAAAATCAAATCAACAAAAGTAGAAACGAAAATGGAGAGATCACAACAGACAACACAGAAATACAAAGGATCATAAGAGACTACTATCAACAATTATATGCCAATAAAATGGACAACGTGGAAGAAACGGACAAATTCTTAGAAAAGTACAACTTTCCAAAACTAGACCAGGAAGAAATAGAAAATCTTAACAGACCCATCACAAGCATGGAAATTGAAACTGTAATCAAAAATCTTCCAGCTAACAAAAGCCCCGGTCCAGATGGCTTCACAGCTGAATTCTACCAAAAATTTAGAGAAGAGCTGACACCTATCCTGCTCAAACTCTTCCAGAAAATTGCAGAGGAAGGTAAACTTCCAAACTCATTCTATGAGGCCACCATCACCCTAATACCAAAACCTGACAAAGATGCCACAAAAAAAGAAAACTACAGGCCAATATCACTGATGAACATAGATGCAAAAATCCTTAACAAAATTCTAGCAATCAGAATCCAACAACACATTAAAAAGATCATACACCATGATCAAGTGGGCTTTATCCCAGGGATGCAAGGATTCTTCAATATCCGCAAATCAATCAATGTAATACACCACATTAACAAATTGAAAAATAAAAACCATATGATTATCTCAATAGATGCAGAGAAAGCCTTTGACAAAATTCAACATCCATTTATGATAAAAACTCTCCAGAAAGCAGGAATAGAAGGAACATACCTCAACATAATAAAAGCTATATATGACAAACCCACAGCAAACATTATCCTCAATGGTGAAAAATTGAAAGCATTTCCTCTAAAGTCAGGAACAGACAAGGGTGCCCACTTTCACCATTACTATTCAACATAGTTTTGGAAGTTTGGCCACAGCAATCAGAGCAGAAAAAGAAATAAAAGGAATCCAAATTGGAAAAGAAGAAGTAAAACTCTCACTATTTGCAGATGACATGATCCTCTACATAGAAAACCCTAAAGATTCCACCAGAAAATTACTAGAAATAATCAATGACTATAGTAAAGTTGCAGGATATAAAATCAACACACAGAAATCCCTTGCATTCCTATACACTAATAATGAGAAAACAGAGAGAGAAATTAAGGAAACAATTCCATTCACCATTGCAACGGAAAGAATAAAATACTTAGGAATATATCTACCTAAAGAAACGAAAGACCTATATATAAAAAACTATAAAACACTGGTGAAAGAAATCAAAGAGGACACTAATAGATGGAGAAATATACCATGTTCATGGATTGGAAGAATCAATATAGTGAAAATGAGTATAGTACCCAAAGCAATTTATAGATTCAACGCAATCCCTATCAAGCTACCAACAGTATTCTTCACAGAGCTGGAACAAATAATTTCACAATTTGTATGGAAAAACAAAAAACCTCGAATAGCCAAAGCGATCTTGAGAAAGAAGAATGGAACTGGAGGAATCAACCTACCTGACTTCAGGCTCTACTACAAAGCCACAGTTATCAAGACAGTATGGTACTGGCACAAAGACAGATATATAGATCAATGGAATAAAATAGAAAGCCCAGAGATAAATCCACACACATATGGACACCTTATCTTTGACAAAGGAGGCAAGAATATACAATGGATTAAAGACAATCTCTTTAACAAGTGGTGCTGGGAAATCTGGTCAACCACGTGTAAAAGAATGAAACTAGACCACTTTCTAACACCATACACAAAAATAAACTCAAAATGGATTAAAGATCTAAACGTAAGACTAGAAACTATAAAACTCCTAGAGGAGAACATAGGCAAAACACTCTCTGACATACATCACAGCAGGATCCTCTATGACCCATCTCCCAGAATATTGGAAATAAAAGCAAAAATAAACAAATGGGACCTAATTAACCTTAAAAGCTTCTGCACATCAAAGGAAACTATTAGCAAGGTGAAAAGACAGCCTTCAGAATGGGAGAAAATAATAGCAAATGAAGCAACTGACAAACAACTAATCTCAAAAATATACAAGCAACTCCTACAGCTCAACTCCAGAAAAATAAATGACCCAATCAAAAAATGGGCCAAAGAACTAAATAGACATTTCTCCAAAGAAGACATACAGATGGCTAACAAACACATGAAAAGATGCTCGACATCACTCATTATCAGAGAAATGCAAATCAAAACCACTATGAGATACCATTTCACACCAGTCAGAATGGCTGCGATCCAAAAGTCTACAAATAATAAGTGCTGGAGAGGGTGTGGAGAAAAGGGAACCCTCTTACACTGTTGGTGGGAATGCAAACTAGTACAGCCACTATGGAGAACAGTGTGGAGATTCCTTAAAAAACTGGAAATAGAACTGCCTTATGACCCAGCAATCCCACTGCTGGGCATACACACTGAGGAAACCAGAAGGGAAAGAGACACGTGTACCCCAATGTTCATCGCAGCACTGTTTATAATAGCCAGGACATGGAAGCAACCTAGATGTCCATCAGCAGATGAATGGATAAGAAAGCAGTGGTACATATACACAATGGAGTATTACTCAGCCATTAAAAAGAATACATTTGAATCAGTTCTAATGAGGTGGATGAAACTGGAGCCTATTATACAGAGTGAAGTAAGCCAGAAGGAAAAACAGAAATACAGTATACTAACGCATATATATGGAATTTAGAAAGATGGTAACAATAACCTGGTGTACGAGACAGCAAAAGAGACACTGATGTATAGAACAGTCTTATGGACTCTGTGGGAGAGGGAGAAGGTGGGAAGATTTGGGAGAGTGACATTGAAACATGTAGAATATCATGCAAGAAACGAGTTGCCAGTCCAGGTTCGATGCGCAATACTGGATGCTTGGGGCTGGAGCACTGGGACGACCCGGAGGGATGGTGTGGGGAGGGAGGAGGGAGGAGGGTTCAGGATGGGGAACACATGTATGCCTGTGGCGGATTCATTTTGATATTTGGCAAAACTAATACAATTATGTAAAGTTTAAAAATAAAATAAAATTAAAAAAAAAAAAAAAAAAAAAGAAAAACTTTCTAAGACTTAACCAAATACCGACAGTTAGTACTTTCTAAAATGTATGCATCAACTTATACATCTTGTTCCTTCTAAGAGGTCACTGTGCTTATCTTTTTATAAATGAAGGTACTTATATATATTAAAATTGGAAAGTTGCTTTACATGATTTTTAATAATTCCATTTATATTTTCTAAGAGCAAATACTGGGAAATTATTCCCAGTAGATTAATGTTTTTATCATTGACAGTATGATATCTTTTTCCAATTAAAAAAAAAGTACATTAAACTCCTATCTTATAGGCTTCTTTTATTAAATTTGCAGTCATATTGATAGGGACAGAATAAAGGGCCAAAGCAGGTGATTAAATAGTTAATTCCACTCGGGAACTTAAGTAGAAAAAATATGGGAGACGCCTGTAAATTAATGGTTATTCAAGAAAGAAGGTTTGCTTAACCACAAAACCATGTAACAGAAGCATGAGATGTGCCCCCAGCAATAAAACAATGCTGACATGAGACCCACATCCTGCCCACTGAGCTCAGTAAGTTAATTATTCCAAGGACATGCTCTCTACACACATAAAACACAATAATTTGTGAACCTAGCTTGAACATGTAGCAAAAAGAAAACTCCCCTGCTCAACCCGGAGAAGGAGCTGATGATGGAAGCATTAGATCTACTCGAAATACACAAAATTTCTTCCTCTCCTCCCCACTTTTCCTTTGATTATAAAACTCTCTAGTAAGTTCTCAGGGTGCAGCATCTGCTCACCTGCCCACTTGTAAACCTCACAAGCATCCTGTTCTAATAAACCACTTCTTTTTTAAAAATTTTATTTATTTTGATTGGAGGCTAATTACTTTACAATATTGTGGTGGTTTTTGCCGTACATTGACATGAATCAACCATGGGTGTACATGTGTCCCACTGTCCTGAACCTCATTCCCACTTCCCTCCCTGTCCCATCCCTCTGGGTTGTCCTAGTGCACAGGGTTTGAGTGCCCTGTTTCATGCATCAATCTTGGACAGGTCATCTATTTCACATATGTTAATATACATGTTTCAATGCTATTCTCTCAAATCATCCCACCCTCATCTTCTCCCACAGAGTCCAAAAGTCTGTTCTTTATATCTCTGTCTCTTTTGCTGTCTTGCATATAAGGTCATTGTTACCATCTTTCTAAATTCCACATATATGCACTAATATACTATATTGATGTTTTTTCTTTCTGACTTACTTCACTCTGTACAATAGGCTCCAGTTTCATCCACGTTATTAGAACTGACTTAAATGCATCCTTTTTAATGGCTGAGTAATATTCCATTGTGTATATGTACAACTTTCTTATACTTTTGTCTACCAATGGACATCTAGGCTGATCCCATGTCCTAGCTATTGTAAACAGTGCTGTGATGAACACTGGGGTACAAGTGTCTCTTTCAAATCTGGTTTTCTCAGTGTTTGTGTCCAGCAGCAGGATTGCTGGGCCATATGGCATTTCTATTTGCAGTTTTTCAAGAAATCTCCACACTGTTCTCCACAGTGGCTGTACTAGTTTGCATTTCCACCCACAGTGTAAGAGGGTTCCTGTTTCTCCACACCCTCTCCAGTATTTAGTTTGTAGACTTTTTGATGGCAGCCATTCTGACTGGTGTGAGATGGTACCTCATTGTGGTTTTGATTTGCCTTTCTCTGATAATGAGTGATGTTGAGCACCTTTTCATATGTTTGTTAGCTATCTGTATGTCTTCTTTGGAGAAATGTCTGTTTAGTTCTTTGGCCCATTATTTTCTTGATATTGAGCTGCGTGAGCTGTTTGTATATTTTTGAGACTAATTATTTGTCAGTTTCTTAATTTGCTCTTATTTTCTCCCATTCTGAAGTCTGTCTTTTCACCTTACTCATAGTTTCCTTTGTGTATATTTTTGAGACTAATTATTTGTCAGTTTCTTAATTTGCTATTATTTTCTCCCATTCTGAAGTCTGTCTTTTCACCTTACTCATAGTTTCCCTTGTTGTGCAAAAGCTTTTAAGTTTAATTAGGTACCATTTGTTTATTTTTGTTTTTATTTCCATTAGATTGGGAGGTGGGTCATAGAGGATCTTGCTGTGATTTATGTCAGAAAATATTCTGCCTATGTTTTCCTCTAGGAGTTTTATAGTTTATGGTCTTACATTTAGATCTTTAATCCATTTTGAGGTTTTTTTTTTTTTTTTGTATGATGTTAGAAAATGTTCTAGTTTCATTCTTTTACAAGTAGTTGACCAGTTTTCCCAGCATCAGTTGTTACAGAGATTGTCTTTTCTCCATTGTATATTTTTGGCTCCTTTGTCAAAGATAAGCTGTCCATAGGTGCATGGATTTATATCTGGGCTTTCTATTTTGTTCCATTGTTCTATATTTCTGTCTTTGTGCCAGTACCATACTGTCTTGATGACTGTAGCTTTGTAGTATAGTCTGAAGTCAGGCAGGTTGATTCCTCCAGTTCCATTCTTCTTTCTCAAGATTGCTTTTGCTATTTGAGGTTTTTTGTGTTTCCATACAAATTGTTAAATTATTTGTTCTAGTTCTGTATAAAAAATACCATTGGTAGATTGACAGGGATTGCATTGAATCTATAGATTGCTTTAGGCATTATACTCAGTTTCACTATATATTGATTCTTCCAATCCATGAACATGGTATATTTCTCCATCAATTTGTGTCATCTTTGATTTCTTTCAGCAGTGTTTTATAGTTTTCTTTATATAGGTCTTTTCTTTCTTTAGGCAAATTTATTCCTAAGTATTTTATTCTTTTCATTGCAATGGTGAATGGGATTTTTTCCTTAATTTCTATTTTTGTTTTCTCATTGTCAGTGTATAGGAATGCAAGGGATATCTGTGTATTAATTTTATATCCTGCAACTTTACTATATTCATTGATTAACTCTAGTAATTTTCTGGTGCTGTCTTTAGGGTTTTCTATGTAGAGAATCATGTCATCTGCAAACTGAGAGTTTTACTTCTTTTCCAATCTGGATTCCTTTTATTTCATTTTCTTCTCCAATTGCTATGTCTAAAACTTCCAAAACTATGTTGAAAAGTAGTGGTGAGGGTGCGCACCATTGTTTTGTTCCTGAATTTAGAGGAAATGCTTTCAATTTTTGATCATTGAGAATAATATTTGCTGTGGGTTTATCATCAGTTCAGTTCAGTTCAGTTCAGTTGCTCAGTCATGTCCGACTCTTTGCAACCCCATGAATCACAGCACACCAGGCCTCCCTGTCCATCACCAACTCCCGGAATTCACTCAGACTCACGTCCATCAAGTCAGTGATGCCATCCAGCCATGTCATCCTCTGTCGTCCCCTTCTCCTCCTGCCCCCAGTCCCTCCCAGCATCAGAGTCTTTTCCAATAAGTCAACTCTTCACATGAGGTGGCCAAAGTACTGGAGTTTCAGCTTTAGCATTATTCCTTCCAAAGAAATCCCAGGGCTGATCTCCTTCAGAATGGACTGGTTGGATCTCCTTGCAGTCCAAGGGACCCTCAAGAGGCTTCTCCAATGCCACAGTTCAAAACCATCAATTCTTCGGCACTCAGCCTTCTTCACAGTCCAACTCTCACATCCATACATGACCACAGGAAAAACAATAGCCTTGACGGACCTTTGTTGGCAAAGTAATGCCTCTGCTTTTCAATATGTTATCTAGGTTGGACATAACTTTCCTTCCAAGGAATAAGCATCTTTTAATTTAATGGCTGCAGTCACCATCTGCAGTGATTGTGGAGCCCAAGAAAATAAAGTCTGACACTGTTTCCACTGTTTCTCCATCTATTTCCCATGAAGTGATGGGACCAGCGGCCATGATCTTCATTTTCTGAATGTTGAGCTTTAAGCCAACTTTTTCACTCTCCACTTTCACTTTCATCAAGAGGCTTTTTAGTTCCTCTTCACTTTCTGCCATAAGGGTGGTGTCATCTGCATATCTGAGGTTATTGATATTTCTCCCGGCAATCCTGATTCCAGTTTGTGTTTCTTCCAGTCCAGCATTTCTTGTGATGTACTCTGCATATAAGTTAAATAAGCAGGTTTATCATATATGGTTTTTATTATGTTGAGGTATATTCCTTCTATGCCTGCTTTCTGGAGAGTTTTGATCATAAATGGGTATTGAATTTTGTCAAAGGCTTTCTCTGCATCTATTGAAATAGTCATATGGTTTTTATCTTTCAATTAGTTAATGTGGTATATCACATTGATTGGTTTGCATATATTGAAAAATCCTTGCATCCTGGAATAAAGCCCACTTGATTACAATATATGATCTTTTTAATATGTTGTTGGATTCTGTTTGCTAGAATTTTGTTGAGGATTTTTGAGTCTGTGTTCATTGGTAATATTGGCCTATAGTTTTCTTTTTTAGTGGCATCTTTGTCTGGTTTTGGTATTAGGGTGATGGTGGCCTCATAGAATGAGTTTGGAAGTTTACCTTCCCCTGCAATTTTCTGGAAGAGTTTGAGTAGAATAAGTGTTAACTTTTCTCTAAATTTTTGGTAGAATTCACCTGTGAAGCCATCTAATTCACTTCTTATATACCACTTTGTCTCTCATAAAATTATTTCTGTGCTGAGACATAAAGTATTATGGTCCTAGAGCTCTTCAGAACCCCAAAGAATACTCAACATTTCAGTATCATTAACTTATTTTTTGCTCTTTATTTCATTAGGCTGTGGGATCATTTTAACCTTTATTTCATTGTTGCTTTAACTACAAAATTATTGGCATTTTAATTGAAACAGTTTGGTATTATAATCATGTTGACTTTATTTAAATCCCATGGTTTAGACATTTTATTTATATATGAAGTCCCACAGCCATATATATTTCTATAAAGATACGTTAGGCATCTTGAGTAAATTGAGAGCATTCCAAAGTCTTTGTTCTCATAATGTATTTCAGAGGATGCTCTTTGATGAAAATGTTCTTCTTTGGGGAAAGGAGTGTTCTAAAAAGTTACCTAAGAGCATAATGATTGAGGGGTTATGAAATGTGATAGAATTCCATACAACACTCTATTTGTAGCTTGAAATGATTTTTAAGTTTTCAGATTTGGAAGAATACTAACAGCTTGCAACATTCTTTAGCTATTCAAACCCACCTTATTCACATGTAGATGACTTGCCCTACTGTCAGAGCACCTGAATTGGATGCTTCCACATATTTCTAGCACTGACTTAAGCCAGAGTAAGACAATGAGTGGCTAGGAATCAAAATACAGTGTTGTAATGTAAACTGCTTAGAGGGGAAGTAAGTTTTCATCTGTGACCATCAGTCATCTGTACTTATCTTGGTATGTGCCTTAGGCAGACTGCAAGGAAGGGAGTGAGATATGAACTTGTAAAAAAACAACTTGTGATAAAATCTTCTTACCTGATTCTCCATCTTGGGCATTACAGTCTTTAGTGCAATAGGCAGAGTCCAACTAGTCCAAATAGCTATCTGTAACAAGGCCAAGAGTTTAAAGAAAAATTCAGAAATTCTCAGAGATGCTTAATTACTCACAGGTGATGTTGCTAGGCAACCACTTCACCTTCTGATTCTGCCTTCACCTAAGTGTGGTACTCAGTTTGCTCTATTGTTACAGAATGTTAAAAGAGATGGAGAAGTGAAGTATAAAGAATTTTAAACCAGGTGAAAATAGAGAGGGGAAAAAATCTTACAATGTAGCTCTGAATTAAAAGATATGCAAACACAGTTTAAATAAAAAATTCCCCACGGCTTGAGAAATCATTCTTAATGAATAGAAATATGAGACGGAATTTCAAAAAGAACAGAAAAATGTTATATTTGAAGTCATAAATTACTTTAAGCTAATGTGCTGGGGGACAGGATCAATGAGCTATGCCATTGGACAGACCCAGGAGTACGCACAGTTGTAGATCCCTGCTATATTTCAAGAGAATTTCCAAGGACAACAACGTTTAAAGATATTACTTCAAACTTTCTGAAACTAATTACTGTTCTCACCTTGCCGTTAGTTTGCAATTAACAGTTCTTTACCGTTGATACAGAACCTTGAAGTTTTCCTGATAAGAATTTGCTTTTTCTTGTTAAACTATGAATTTTACTCATGGCCATGGCTCTGATTTTGCTTTTATAGTCTATATAAAGTTTTAGTATCATTTCTCAGCTGTTTCAGCATGTTCTTTGGTTCTATGGCTCTTTGAAGTGAACTGGATGGAATGCGCTTCCTCTTTCTTATATTTGATACAAAGAGATAGCTCTACCCTAATGTGCCACTAGATGATAAATACACTTGAACCCACTCCTATATGCCTTCCAATAGGATAGTCAGATCAGTGATTATTAAGGTGAGCATGTGTGTGTATGCTCAGTCATTTCTGACTCTGCAATCCCCTGGACTGTAACCCACCAGGCTCCTCTGGCCTTGGGATTTCCCAGATAAGAATATTGGAATGGGTTGCCATTTCCTCCTCCAGATTAAGGTGAGCATTGCATATTATATTAACACATATGATTCATGTATCCTTTGTGTCAGTAAAATTTATAAATTATCAATATTAATTCAATCATTCACTTCTTCAGTGACTTAACAAACACTGTCTACCTAATGCCAAACATCATTATCACTCTGTTAAACAGTTTCTTAACAGATGAGTACTCAATTGCTTTATGCAGCATACCTTAGAAGGAAGCGTTTCTATCCACTTTTTGTTGATCTTCAGATTCCTTGTTACTTAACCAAGATGTAACATTATTTTTATCTACTGCACAAAGCAAAATGTAAACTAATGTTATAAAAGACTCTCTAAACTTGTAATGAATGGATTTGCCAGATTATTCAATGTTCTTCTTTTTTTTTTTTAATTGTAAATGGTCTCTGCTATACCCATTTTACACTAAAGATGACTAGCTAGTCTATTGAACTATGAACATCTAGTTTACTAGATGTACACCTACACACCTATACACCTACTGCTCAGATGTATGTTTGCCAAAAATTACAACCTATTTCATTAACAACCTGCTTATTTCTACTGCATTTATGCTTAAAATCATGTAATAGATGAAATATACTTAAAATAAGAATATAAAGCAAATAACTGGTTATCTTTTACTATGGAAAAATTTTATGATTTAACAAAAGTCCAAGAAAGAATTGTTTAACATTCATGAAGACAAGCAAACAATAACCATCTAAAAATACCCTTGACTAAAGATTGTTTCTCAAGTATCTTTGAGTCCAAAATCTACATTAAGAAAATAGGAACTGCTAGCTAAGGCAATAAACTCTGTGTGATTTACAGTTTTACTGAGAGTCTTATGTTAATGTACTGCATGGTGTACTATTTACTTGTAAATTCTTCTATTACAACTTGAAGTTTAATATCAACCAGAAAGTACTCATTTCTAAAAAGTTTTCAATTAAACTGAACTACAAAAATAGCCATCCTAAAAGAATGAAGTTGTTAAAGGGTAAAATTGGTAGAAAGTTATACTTACTGCTGCTGCTGCTAAGTCGCTTCAGTCGTGTCCGACTCTGTGCGACCCCATAGACGGCAGCCCACCAAGCTCCCCGTCCCTGGGATTCTCCAGGCAAGAGTACTGGAGTGGGTTGCCATTGCCTTCTCCAATGCATGAAAGTGAAAAGTGAAAAGTGAAAGTGAAGTCGCTCAGTCGTGTCCGACTCTTAGTGACCCCATGGACTGCAGCCTACCAGGCTCCTCCGCCCATGGGGTTTTCCAGGCAAGTCTGAGTTAAGACTAATTTTAAGTAGGCTGTTTAATTGGGTTTAAAAGAAAAAAAATACTGGTCAAATAAATTTGATAACCTTACATGGGGCATTCTCTCAGCTATGCACCATGCATGCTAATTGTTATGAATAATTCTAAAATAAAGGAATCTCTTTAATATGTTAATAATTCGGCATTCCCCATCACCTTTAACTGTTGTTTTTGGTTTTACATAGACATAAATAGGGCTTCCCTGATGGTTCATGTAAGGTATAGTTTCAGTGAGGCAGAAAAGAAGGAGAGATGACCTCAATGGAGGTAGGTTACCTTTTTCAGGCAAGGAGGGGCGACAGTCAACCTAACGACCAGGCTGAGAGAGCGAGAGGGATCAGGGGGGCTTCATATTTAAAGGGAGGTTTGTGGAAGTGCTAAGAGAAACGTTAGTCAGGTGGGACGTTTTGGGTATTCTTTAGTTGAGATGGCATTTGTAGTTGGGCACAGGGTGATAAGTCCCAGGTAGATGCAACTGGCCTGGAGCATCAGGGTGGGACCTAAAGTTCAGTTTTGTTTTTCCCGAAGTTAGATGATTCAGCAAGGGCCTTTGACACTGTTGTTTTCTTTTCTAGGCCCAAAGACTCCTTCAGGTTAGATGGTAAAGAATCTGCCTGCAATGCAGGAGACCAAGGTTCGATTCCTGGGTCAGGAAGATCCCCTGGAGAAGGAAATGGCAACCTACTTCAGTATTCTTGCCTGGACAATTCCATGGAGAGAGGAGCCTGACAGGCTACAGTTTATCCGGTCACAAAGAGTTGGACATGACTGAGTGACTAACACTTTAATTTTCAGACCACAATAACATTCCAAGTACTACTGACTGTGACACACAGTCTTGGAAATGTTGAGCTACAAAATGACTTTCCTATGCATCTCTGGGTTTCAGCAGTGTATGTGTAATTCATTCACATCACTGTAGATTACACACATTGCTGCTGCTGAGTTGCTTCAGTCGTGTCTGACTCTGTGCTACCCCATAGACGGCAGCCCACTGGGCTCCCCCGTCCTTGGGATTCTCCAGGCAAGAACACTGGAATGGGTTGCCATTTCCTTCTCCAGTGCATGAAAGTGAAAAGTGAAAGTGAAGTTGCTCAGTCATGTTTGACTCCTAGCGACCCCATGGACTGCAGCCCACCAGGCTCCCCCATCCATGGGATTTGCCAGGTAAGAGTACTGGAGTGGGTTGCCATAGATTACACATATTAGGTGTAAATAAAAACTTGTTACTGAAGTAATGTTTGAAAGTAGCCATATATTAAGAACATTCTTTACAAAATTAAAATCTCAGAACATTTAAGAGTTCTCTAACTTCTTACATTGTGCAGGTTCTTACATTGTGTAAGCAAGAACATATTTTCTCAAAGTCCGATTTTAAATATTTGGTCTTATTCTATTCCTCTGTTTTTGGGTTAAAGATTACAGCAAAAGTGGTGGTAAGAAAGGGACTTACCAGGTTGCAGTAGTGCAGGAGATGCAAGAGACGCAGGTTCCATGCCTGGGTTGGTTGGGAAGATTCCCTGGAGTAGGAAATGGCACCCTAATCCAGTATTCTTGCCTAGAAAATTACATGGGCAGAGGAGCCTGGCGGGAGTCCAGGAGCTACAGATATTCAGGCTCGACTGATCACACACACACACAGAGGTAAGAATAGAGAAAATATATACACTTTGTATTAGTATTATAATGTGTTAATCTGGGAAATTTTTATTGTAAGATGGTGTGAAAATGAGTCTTTTCCAATAATCCAAAATGCCTTAGATAGACTTTCGAATTTTAGAAGTAAACTTAGATAAGGCTTTACCATGTAAAGCAATAAGAAAAGTAAATAGACCAATGTGTTCAGATAGAGATCAACCATGTTCATCCATCTTTTCACTCTTCTCTGCATGCAAATGTAATTAATAAATGTAATGTGTGTCAGAATAAAGGCATGCCTTTCACACTATAAATATTACATTATCAGTATTCAAGAAAGAGAATATAAATATGCCTACTCTTATGTCAAGCAGATTCAGGTTGATGTAAAGTGCTTGCCAGAATATGCATCCACTTGAACATAACTACAGCTGCTGTCACATAATTCATATTCTAATGCAGGACTTGGCACAGGTGGATTTTGTGTTGAGGGAAGGGTATGTAGGGGGGTCATATCTTTCATTTTAGGCAAGAGCTTTTTGATGAACAGTAGAAAATGAACTACCTTTTGCATTATGCTGCATCACTTACTAAAGTCCAGGAACAGATAGGGAATATCATCTGCATATACCAGGATGTAGATTTAAAAAAAATTTTGGCAATAGCCCCAATAATAGAATAGTCAGAATAATACACATATTTCAGATTAAAGCTAATTTTATGTATACATGTACAAAATATATGTGTGTTTATGCATACATACATGCACACACATATATACTTATTCATGATTGACAACTTTTGCCTCACATTTAAGATTATAGTTTGGGTAGAAATGTTACACTATTCTAAGCAGTCTTACCATATGTTGTCAGAACGGCTAATATAATTAAATCTGACACAAGAAAATCTATACTGTAAAATCATCTATATATAAAAGGTCAAGAAAGGTCAAAAAACCTTAGAACTTAGGTAGAGAAGTAGTGACATGAGTGTAAGGCCTTTTACACGTTTCAGTAGAAAAAGTCTATGGCTTAAGCTTTCATTTTCCATCATTGATGTGAATGATTTACTCTATAGATATCTATTTCCTTTGACCTTCCTCACAGGTGATTTATTCTCTCTTCTTTTTCTTTTCATTCCTCATAGGTATTGATTATTTTACTCTTCAGTTCACTTCAGTTCAGTCGCTCAGTCGTGTCTGACTTTTTGGAACCCCATGAACCACAGCAAGCCAGGCCTCCCTGTCCATCACCAACTTCGGAGTCCACCCAAACCCATGTCCATTGAGTCGGTGATGCCATCCAACCATCTCTTCCTCTGTCATCCCATTCTCCTCCTGCCCTCGGTCTTTCCCAGATTCAGGGTCTTTTCAAATGAGTCAACTTTTTGCATCAGCTCTTCGCATCAAAGTATTGGAGTTTCAGCTTCAACATCAGTCCTTCCAATGAACACCCAGGACTGATCTCTTTTAGGATGGACTGGTTGGATCTCCTTGCAGTCCAAGGGACTCTCAAGAGTCATCTCCAACATTGCAGTTCAAAATCATCAATTCTTCGGTGCTCAGCTTTCTTTATAGTCCAACTCTCACATCCATACATGACCACTGGAAAAACCATAGCCTTGACTAGACAGACCTTTGTTGACAAAGGGATGTCTCTGCTTTTTAGTATGCTGTCTAGCTTGCTCATAACTTTCCTTCCAAGGAGTAAGTGTCTTTTAATTTCATGGCTGCAGTTACCATCTGCAGTGATTTTGGAGCCCAGAAAAATAAAGTCTGACACTGTTTCCACTGTTTCCCCATCTATTTGCCATGAAGTGATGGGACCAGATGGCATGATCTTTGTTTTCTGAATGTTGAGCTTTAAGCCAACTTTTTCACTCTCCTCTTTCACTTTCGTCAAGAGGCCCTTTAGTCCTTCTTCCCTTTCTTCCATAAAGGTGTGTCATCTGCATATCTGAGGTTATTGAGATTTCTCCCAGCAGTCTTGATTCCAGCTTGTGTCTCCTCCTTGTGCCTCCTCCAGCCCAGCGTTTCTCATGATGTATTCTGCATATAAGTTAAATAAGCAAAGTGACAACATACAGCCTTGATGTACTCCTTTTCCTATTTGGGACCAGTCTGAAGTTCCATGTCCAGTTCTACCTTAGTTTCTACTTTTTCATGTGTGTGTCGCTAAGTTACTTCAATAGTGTCTGACTCTTTGCCACCCTATGGACTGTAGGCTTCTCTGTCCATGGGATTCTCCTTGCAAGAATACTGGGGTGGGTTGCCATTTCCTCCTCCAGGGTATCTTCCCCACCCAGGGATTGAACCTTATGTCTCTTATGTCTCCTGCATTGGCAGGCAGGTTCTTTACCCCCAGCACCACCTGGTAAGCCCCTATTTTTTCATAACTTCAGATTAAAATCATCACACCAAGGTATGTCTAGCTCATGCATGTTTTCAGTTTCAACTCCTGCTAATGGCTGATTAACCTAGTATTTCTGAATTCATTTTCCTGAGAATGAGAACTGATATTCCAGCTACATTTTCACAGGGTGCATTCAGTGACCAAACACCCAAATGTAGCTTGGGTTACCTGCCTTCTAGATGTTCAGTCATCTTCAAAGGTGAGATGGGAATCCTGGGGCTTGTATAGATGCCTTCATATGAAGATTAGCAGATGGAGTGGGGCCACAGAGAGCTCTTCAGTGGGGTGTCAGAATCCATGATTAACATGTGAATGGAAGTATAATTATATTCTGCTATATTTTGAAGTTAGTGTTTCAGTTTGTCTATATTTACTAATAGAAATGTGATGAGTTGCTATGCAAATATGCATTAAATTCTCCTCCTGTGGAATATAGATGAACAGAAAAAGAATTAAAAGTCTGTAAATATTTTATTATGAGAAATTCTTTAGCTATAGGGTTCTACAACATTTAAAATTCTTTATATTAAATACTACTAGATGCAATAGAATGTTTATGTAATGTGTATGTGTAGATTACAATAGTTTAAAAAGTATCTGTATATCTTTGAATTTATTTTTTTAAAGTATCCCCTTCAAATCTGTCAGCTCTTGTGAGCCCTTTTTTGAACTCATTTCCCCTTCTTACCTAAGAGGTGAGCAATATCTTGAGTTCTCAATATTTAATGTTTTCTCTTATTTTGTCACAGTCCTATCATATACTTTATATATAGATATAATCTATTACATATTTTGGTTCACTGTAAAAAAATTTAGAACCATACTACATGTATATTTTTACAGTTTGCTCTTTGCACTTAACATTGTGTGTCTACAATGTATTTATATTATTCAAGTTGTAGTTTATAGATTTCCACTGCTGATATTTCTTGGGATGAATAAACTGAGAATTTGATTCATATATTCTGATATTGATGGGGTTTGAGTAGGTTTCAGTTTTTTCTGTCACAAAGAGTTCTGCTATAAATTGGTTTTATATCTTCTCCTGGATATGTGTAAGTTTTTCTCTCAAGTGCAAACCCAGCTGTGAATTGCTGAGTTTTAAGTATACACATTGTAAAATTTACTGTATAAAGTGAATTTCATTCTCAAAATGGTTTGTACTAATTTAGATTCATGCTAGCAGTGTGTAAGGCTAGTGTGTAACTTTTCTACACTATTGTCAATTTTTGAAGTTACCAATTAAAAAAAAAATTTGCTTATTTACTAACTTTGAATGGGTAAAAATGTATATACTTAGTTTATTTTGTTTATATAATTATTTTTGCATTTATCTGATTACCAGTGTGGCTGGTAAATTTTAGTTTTTATTTGTCATTAGGGTTTCCCCTTTTAAGTATTTTCTTAGGTCTTTAGCTTTTTTTCCTCTAAATAGGTCTTCGTTTAAAAAATTGGTCTTTGTTTAATATATACTTATGCTAATTAAGTACTTAATACTTAGTTAAGTACTTAAAACTTAATTAAGTGTATACTAAGTACTTAATACTTAAGTATGCTAATTATATATTTTGTACATATTGCCAATAAGTCCTTCCCATCTGTATTTTACACAAAACTCTAATGAACAGAACTTTTAAATTTTACTGGATTAAAATTTACACAATATTTTCAATATTTTACAATATTTTACACAAAACTCTAATGAACAGAACTTTTAAATTTTACTGGATTAAAATTTATTGATATTTTTCCTTGTGATATGTTCTCTCTATTTATTGTTTAATGTATGTCTTTTCTCTCTTTAGTTCATACAGATATTTTCATATATTATGTATTCAAACATTTTACTTTTGCTTGCCAATATTCAGTTTTTAATTCAAATGGAATTATTTTGTACATTTTTGTACAGAGGATTCTTGTTGCTTTTCTTTTACTTATTGATTATTAAGCATCTAAACCAACATGTTTAATTCAATTTTATGTCTTTTAGGACTTTTTATTTTATCAATTACTGTATGTTAAAATCCCTTTTAAGGTTTATGGATGTGTCTATTTTTCTTGGCATTTTTAAAAAGAAAACTAAAGAAATTATTGACTCAGTAACAGAAATCTATGAGTTGATCAAAGCTTTGTGCAGAGATGAATTCAAAGACTATAACAATAACATTATGTCTTGATTTTACATATCATTTTTATACATCTGTTAGTCTTACTTTGCTCCATTTCATCTTGTTTCTCAGGTAAGTCTACTTGGTGGCTTCCTGAGATAATTCCTCTTTATGAAAAATCCAATATGTATCTCGGGCTTACTCTCATTGGTCCAAAGAGAATCACCTGCCCTTTCTGATTAAAGGTAGGGGATAAGAACAACTGACTGGCTGAGAATGGGACACATTTCCATCTCTGGAACCGGGACTGAGTTGAACCTTATCCAAGGTAAAAGTAAAGAAGAAAATATGCCCTTTGCCAGTCGTTACAGACAAATTCACTTCTAACATTGTAAATCATATTTTTTATAAACTTCATATAAATTATATCATATGGAATGAATAGTTTGTGTCTGTTTGTGAACTGTATTAATAATGCTGTAAATAGTAGTAGTTCACTAATTGTCTCTGCTCTATAGTATTATATTGGATGAATATGTGATCAAATATCTATTCATTCTAAAGTTGAAAACTAGTTTTAAATTTGGGGCTATTCAAAATAATGTGTACATGAACATCCTTGCACGTGTAAATACATGTTTGTATGTATGTGAAAGTGTGCATTTTTTGTTGAGTATCTACTTAGGATTACTAATGCTGGGTCACAAGGTATGCATATTTTCAGCTTTATTCTGAAAGTGAAAGTTGCTCAGTCGTGTCTGACTCTTCGTGACCTCATGGACTATACAGTCCGTGTAATTCTCCAGGCCAGAATACTGGAGTAAGTAGCCTTTCTCTTCTCCCAGGGATCTTCCCAACCCAGGGATCAAACCTAGGTCTCCCACATTGCAGATGGATTCTTTACTAGTTGAGCCACAAGGGAAGCCCAAGAGTACTGGAGTGGGTAGTCTCTATCTTCTCCAGTGGACTTTCACGACCCAGGAATTAAACTGAGGTCTCCTGCATTGCAAGCAGATTCTTTACCAACTGAGGTTCAGCTTTATTCAGTTCAGTTCAGTTGCTCAGTCGTGTCCGACTCTGTGACCCTGTGAATCACAGCACACCAGGCCTCCCTGTCCATCACCAACTCCCGGATTTCACCCAGACTCACTTTCATCGAGTCAGTGATGCCATCCAGCCATGTCATCCTCTGTCGTCCCCTTCTCCTCCTGCCCCCAATCCCTCCCAGCATCAGAGTCTTTTCCAATGAGTCAACTCTTCGCATGAGGTGGCCAAAGTACTGGAGTTTCAGCTTCAGCATCAGTCCTTCCAATGAAATCCCAGGGCTGATCTCCTTCAGAATGGACTGGTTGGATCTCCTTGCAGTCCAAGGGACTCTCAAGAGTCTTCTCTAACACCACAGTTCAAAAACATCAATTCTTCGGCACTCAGCTTTCTTCACAGTCCAACTCTCACATCCATACATGACCACTGGAAAAACCATAGCCTTGACTAGACGGACTTTTGTTGGCAAAGTAATGTCTCTGCTTTATTAGCTATTCCTAAATAATTTGCCAAAATGATAGTATCAATTAACACTCCCACCAACAGGAGGAGTTGTTCAAATCTTCGTCATCAACCCTTTGTTTTGCATTGTGATTGTGATATGTATCGCCCTTATGTTTGATAAACATCATTCACATGCTTAATGACATTTGGATGACATTGGATGACAATGAATTTTTTTTTTCAACTCAAAGCTGCTAAAATCCTTTTGCATTTTTCTATTGGATTATCTTTTTCTTATTGACTTATAAAAGTTCTGTTTGAAAACACTCAGCTCACTAATGTTATGCTCATGTCTTCATTCTTTTTTTTTTTCATTTAAGTATACTTTTTTAAAAAATATAAATTTATTTATTTTAATTGAAGGCTAATTACTTTACAATATTGTATTGGTTCTTTATTCTATATATATATATATATGTTTAATATTAGATAGTACTTAAGGTACCTTTTCAAATTCACTAATATTTCTTTTGTAATAACAGATTTGCTTTAAGCCCACCCCATAAATTTTTCACTTCATATAGTGCAATCTTCATTTCTAGATATTTGATTTAAATATATTCTATATCATCCATGTCTTCACTTAATTTTTAAAAATATGGAGTAGAGTTATAATAACTTCTGACGTTTCTCTCTGTAAATTCTAACATCTGTGTCACTTTTCTGTTGGTTTAAGATTAACTGATATTTATACTCATTATGGGTCATATTTTCCTGCTTCTTCACTTGCCCAGTAATTATTATTATTATTATATACCAGAAATTATGAATTTTACTTTGTCTGGCTTCAGATATTTTTTATTCCTGTAAGTATTCTCGTCTCTGGTCTTGTCCACAATTAAGCTACTTGGAAATGTCACATAGTGCTTTTATTTTTAAGTGGAACCTAAGTGTGGTCAGTCTAAGGCTAAAGGCTAATATTTTACTACTACTCAGATAAGAGCCCTATCTCTATCTATACTCTACCCAATGCTCCAGGAGTTCTAAGTTCTCCATTCTTCTCTGTGGGGACAGAAACTCTCTCTGGCCCTTGGTGAGCACTGGGTACTATATATCAAGTTCTTTTATGTGGCTCTTTCCCAGCTTCTGGTAATTTCCTCTCATCCCCTTTCTTACAAATACCAGCTGAAAATTCAGTGTGTCTCCTCCAAATGACCAGTATTGCTCTGATGCTGGTCTCTCTACTCTGATCCTTTGTCTTATAAACTTGACCATCTTGGTGTATCTATTTTATCACCTCAGTCCAGGAGCTCGCTAGGTTCCATTTGAGTTACCCTCTCTTGTACTGCTCTAGAAACGGCCTTGGAGTTGTACGCTATAGCAGCTGTAGCACTCATGTGGCATTTGTTTCTTGTCTTTCAGAATTACTCTCCTTAGTTGTTTGTTATGGGGTGAATTGTCTCTTACAAAAAGATGTTTAAGTCCTAACCCCCAGAATCCGAGAATGTGACCTTATTTAGTAATAGGCAAGGGATCAAGGTAAGATGACATTATTGGGGTAAGCCCTAATTTAATATGAATAGTGTTCATGTAAAGAGGGGATTTGGGACACAGATATGTACAGAGGGAAGACATGATGACACCGAGAGATGACATCTAGTAGTCAAGGAACATTTAAGGCTATAAGAAGCTAGGAGACAAGCATGGAACAGGTCTTTCCCTCACAGTTCTCCAAAGGAAAATTATCCCTATGAAACCTTCATTTTGAATTTCTCATCTTCCAAACATGAGGCAATAAAATTCTCTTGTTTAAACCATCCAGTTTGATGGTTTGTTACAGAAGTCCTAGAAACCAAATACACTGCCATATACAGCTTTATGTCCAATGTCTTGAAAATCACCAGACACACACACTTTTTGCTTTTTCTCAAGCAGGATCATAAATCTAGTCCTTATTAAAACATCACTAACCAGAAGTGGAGTACTCTATCAACAAAATTTTAATTGCATTCTCCATCTCTTTAAAATTGCTTAAACATATTAATCATGACAAAATGTGGTACACTGGAAAAGGGAAGCAAACCACTTCAGTATTCTTGCCTTGAGAACTCCATGAAGAGTATGAAAATACAAAAAGATAGGACACTGAAAGATGAACTCCCCAGGGCAGTAGGTGCCTAATATACTACTGGAGAAGAGTGGAGAAATAACTCTGAAGAATGAATAGGCTGAGCCAAAGTGAAAACAATGCCCATTTGTGGATATGATTGGTGATGGAAGTATAATCCGATGCTGTAAAGAACAATATTGCATAAGAACCCGGAATGTTAGCTCCATGAATCAAGATAAATTGGAAGTGGTCAAACAGGAGATGGCAAGAGGGAACATCAACATTTTAAGAATCAGTGAACTAAAATGGACTGGAATGGGTGAATTTAATTCAGATGACCATTATATCTACTACTGTGGGCAAAAATCCCTTACAAGAAATGGAGTAAAAAAAAAAGAGTGAAATGCAGCACTTATCTGCAATATCAAAAAATAACAGAACGATCTCTGTTCATCTCCAAGCAAACCATTCAATAGCACAATAATCCAAGTCTATGCCCAAACTACTAATGCTGAAGAAGCTGAAATTGAATGGTACTATGATGACCTAGAAGACCTTCTGGGAGAAGGCAATGGCAACCCACTCTAGTACTCTTGCCTGGAAACTCCCATGGACAGAGGAGCCTGGTAGGCTGCAGTTCATGACATCGCTAAGCGTCGGACACGACTAAGTGACTTCACTTTCACTTTTCACTTTCATGCATTGGAGAAGGAAATGGTAACCCACTCCAGTGTTCTTGCCTGAAGAATCCCAAGGACGGAGGAGCCTGGTGGGCTGCCCTCTATGGGGTCGCACAGAGTCAGACATGACTGAAGTGACTTAGCAGCAGCAGCAGCAGAAGAAGACCTTCTAGAACTAACACCCAAAAAAGATGTTCTTTTCATCATAGGGGACTGAAATGCAAAAGTAGGAAGTCAAGAGATACCTGAAGTAACAAGGAAATTTGGCCTTGGAATACAGGATGAAGCAGGGAGAAGGCTAACAGATTTTTGCCAAGAGAACACACTGGTCAGGGAAAACACCCTCTTCCAACAGCAAAAGAGACGACTCTACACATGGATATCACTAGATGGTCAATACCAAAATTAGATTGATTATATTCTTTGCAGCCAAAGATGGAGAACCTCTATACAGCCAAAACAAGACTGGGAGCTGACTGTGGCTCATGTCATGAACTCTTTATTGAAAAATTCAGACTTAAATTGAAGAAAGTGGGGGAAACCACTAGGCCATGCAGGAATGACCTAAGTCAAATCCTTTACTATTATACAATGGAAATGACAAACAGATTCAAGGATTAGATTTGATAGACAGAGTGCCCGAAGAACTAATTATGGAGGTTCATAACATTGTACAGGAGGCGGTGATCATAACCATGCCCAAGAAAAAGGAATGCAAAAAGGCAAAATGATTTTCTGAGGAGGCCTTACAAATAGCTGAGAAATGAAGAGAAGTGAAGGCAAAGTGCAAAGGGAATGATATATCCATACGAATGCAGAGTTTCAAAGAATGGAAAGGAGAGATAAGAAAGCATTTCTCAGTGATCAGTGCAAAGAAATAGAGGAAAACGAATGGAAAGACTAGAGATCTCTTTAAGAAAATTAGAGATACCAAGGGAACATTTCATGAAAAGATGGGCACAATAAAGGACAGTTAGAATCATACATGAAACAACAGAATGGTTGAAAATTGGGAAAGAGTATGTCAAGGCTGTATATTGTCACCCTGCTTATTTAATTTATATGCAGAGTACATGATGAGAAACACTGGGCTGGATGAAGCACAAGCTGGAATCCAGATTGCAGGGAGAAATATCAATAACTTCAGATATGCAGACAACACCACCCTTATGGCAGAAAGCTAAGAGGAACTGAAAATGAAAGAGGAGAGTGAAAATGCTGGCTTAAAACTCAACATTCAAAAAACTAACATCATGTTATCCAGTCCCATCAATTCATGGCAAATAGATGGGGAAACAGTGAAAACAGTGGCTGACTTTATTTTTCTCTCCTCCAAAATCACTGTAAATGGTAACTGCAGCCATGAAATTAAAAGACTCTTGCTCCTTGGAAGAAAAGCTGTGACCAACCTAGACAGCATATTAAAAAACAGAGACATTACTTTGCCAACAAAGGTCCATCTAGTCAAAGTTTTTCCAGTAGTCATGTATAATGTGAGATTTGGACTATAAAGAAAGCTGAGCACCGAAGAATTGATGCTTTTGAACTGTGGTGTTGGAGAAGACTCTTGAGAGTCCCTTGGACTGCAAGGAGACCCAACCAGTCCATCCTAAGGGAAATGAGTCCTGAATATACATTGGAAGGACTGATGTTGAAGCTGAAACTCCAATACTTAGGTCCCCGGATGCCAATAACTGACTCATTGGAAAAGACCCTAATGCTGGGAAAGATTGAAGGCAGGAGGAGAAGGGGACAACAGAGGAAGAGATAGTTGGATGGCATCACTGACTCAATGAACCTAAGTTTAAACAAGCTCCGGGTTTTGGTGATGGACAGGGAAGCCTGACATGCTGAAGTCTATGGGGTTGCAAAGATTCAGACATGACTGAGCAACTGAACTGAACTGAAATAAGGAGTTGATTATTTATCCTCCCTGTGGGCCTTGAAAGAGATGTGTACAATTCACTCAGATTGTTAGGTTGGTCTTCCTTTGATTTTTATACAACACAACACCCAAGTTCTACAGAATGAAATATGTAAAACAATAATATTATAATCATGCAATCACCATAGCCCAAAAATGTACTAAAGTTTCCTTTGTCTTTTATTTGTGTTTAAGTTTAAAATATGTAGAATTAGTTATACTATCAACATCAAAGTTCATAGGTGTTGTTTCCCACAAGTTCACTCTGATATATTTATTGATGGAAGAGTAAGGACTATACACTATAGAAGTGTAACAAAGGGAGGGCATTCACAAGGTCACAAATTATTTCAAGGCTGTGTAAATCAATCATAATTTTTCATGTGCCATATATTTTTCTTTTTGTGTGTGTAATGCTGATAAATATCTTATATTTCTGTAAATAAATGTGCTATTTTCCTCTAGGTTTATACTAATACATGCCTGTGAGTAATCAGGAATACTATCATTTCCTGGCTGAATTTCACTACATTTATATTTTAATTTACATATGTCCAGAAAAGTTCCTTATTGGGTAGACAATTCAAACTTACTTAAACATTATATTCCATTGATTTTTTTTTTTTTTCAAAATTGAAAGTAAGTTAATATTTTATAGTCAGGCAAAGTGATTAGTAATCACATAAAGCATATGATACATATCTACTATTGATACACATTAGTTATCCTTAATAACCAATAGTCTCAGGCAAAAACTGGAAAGGGAAATTTTTCTTGGCCTTCTGTATTGAGTTAATGGGTCAAATAGAAACAATTCTATGGATCTCGAACAGATTGAGCAAATTATCTCAGTATTCATTATTTGTGCTCAGTCTTGTCCAACTCTTTGTGACCCAATGGACTGTAGCCTGTCAGCCTCCTCTATCCATGGGATTTTCCAGGTAAGAATACTGGAGTGGGTTGCCATTTCCTTCTCCAGGGGATCTTCCAGACCCAGGGATCAAACCTACATCTATCATGTCTCCTGCACTGGCAGGTGGATTCTTTGCCACTGAATCACCAGGGAAGCCCACTCAGTATTTAGCTAAATTTTTAGATATTCCAATGTACCTAAATGTTGCAATCATTTTGGCTCAATCATTCTTATTAAAAAATATGTAACTTTTTAAAAGAAAATGTATCGTAGTAACCAACCATAATAAATTTCATTTTTAAAAGATTAAAATTTAATAGTTAAAATCTTGACGTGAAAAGATTGTTTTTCTTTTCCTTTTTGGAAAAATTTTTGTTTATACCAGAGCAAAGCTAATGCATAATTGTGAACCATATTATCAAAGAACAACTTGGCCATCTGGTTTTCTAGCAGATGGTAAATATTTAATAAGGGAATGCCCCATACAATCTCTAGTTATTAAATATAAGTCATTACACTTTTTCAATACCCTTCCTGCTTATTCTCAGTATTCAAGTCTAGGCAGTATTCTGTGACACAGACAAAAATGTTTAATTCTGTTATTTGCAAGTAAAAATCAGGAAGATGTATTCCAGAGTAAGATAATTTTATTAGCTGAGCAAGATGTTAAATGCACAGTAACTTGACTTGGGAGTTGGATTTTTTTTAACATGTCAAAAACTTGTTTAATATGATCCATTAGTTAAAATGAAAATGGCTAAACTCCAAATTATTTTTTCTTCTGTACTGTCAGCTAATTTGGACCATGCTGATTATGGAATGACCCATTTTATGAAAGCTCTATCCTTCTGAATAACAGTAAATTACAGTAAGTCTTCTCTTAAGGAAAAAAAAAATGTATGTATATGCAGTGTAATTAAAATGCCATGGTTTATCTTACTTTTAAGTATCACTGTAATGATGAATTAATAAACATTGATGAAACAAGACATGATCATACTCCCAACTGTGCTGCAGCACTAGAAATAGATTTCTTTCTAGTGCAAATGTCCATACATTTCTGTCTACTCTCAAAAGATTTAGTCACTATGTATGCAATTTGAATTTTTTAATAGTGCATTCAATGCTATTAAAATAGTCTTAACTATATTACCAGGAGCATGGCAGATGTAATAATCAATGGCAAAGGAAAATAGTGATAGGTTGACAAATAAGTTATTTCACACATATTCATCCAAGTATTACAGAAGGCACGAAGAGATCAAGTAAGGACTTGGTCCTACTAATGACCAGACTGGGTTTCTTGTTGTATCACTCATGTTTGCTCAGATGGAAAATGACGGGGAAGATAAGATGACATTTTACAGTTTATTTCATTCATTCAATAAGTATTTTTATTTCTTTATATTTTCCCTGAAATATAACTGACTATGTGTAACTTACAGGTGTAAGTTACATAAATTTAAGGTTTGAAACATGTTGAATTGATAGTTATAAGTTCTAATAATGATTGTTATTGTAGCAATAGTCAGCACCCATATTACCTCACATAATTATCATATCTTATTTCAATATGGATTTTTAAAATAATTTATTTATTTGGGACTGTGCTGGGTCTTTGCTGTTCCTTGGGCTTTTCTCTAGTTATGAAGGGCCTGGGCTTCTCATTGCAGTGGCTTCTCTTGTTGCAGAGCATGGGCTCTAGGGCAAGTGAGCTTCAGTAGTTGCAGCATGCAGGCTCAGGAGTTGATGCTTCCAGGCTCTAGAACACAGGCTTAGTAGTTGTGGTGCACAGGCTTGGGTGCTCTGTGGCATGTGGGGTCTTTCTGGACCAGGGATCGAACCTGTGTTTCCTACGTTGGCAGGTGGATTCTTTACCACTGAGCTACCAGGGACGCTCTTAATAAGTATTTTTTAAATTGCTTGTGTCTGGGATTTCTTTGGAAGGAATGATGCTAAAGCTGAAACTCCAGTACTTTGGCCACCTCATGAGAAGAGTTGACTTATTGGAAAAGACTCTGATGCTGGGAGGGATTGGGGGCAGGAGGAGAAGGGGATGACAGAGGATGAGACGGCTGGATGGCATCACCCACTTGATGCATGTGAATCTGAGTGAACTCCGTGAGTTGGTGATGGGCAGGGAGGCCTGGCGTGCTGCGATTCATGGGGTCACAAAGAGTCAGACATGACTGAGCGACTGATCTGATCTGATCTGATCTAGTCTAGAACTTATATGTTTCTAGTGCAAATTTTTCCAGAAAAATGCTACAAAATTGCTCCATTGTGGCAAAAAAAAAAAGGGAATATTTTTACTTGAAAATTAATAATATTCTTTATGTTATTTTACTTTATAGTACTTCTTTACCTTGGAAAAATGTGCATTTTAATTTTTTAATGCTTCTAATTCAGAATTACATTACATGAAAACAACGGATTTTTTCAGCACATTTAAAGATTTTGGTTTTCTTGAACAGGACCTCAGTAGAACTATGTCTCATCTCATCTTGTCCATCTCATCTTGTAACCTGGAACTTCTGGGAGTGTATTCACCATAAAAATTTTATTTCTAAATCTAATAAACACTACTCAAAAAAACATATTCACTGAAAATGTTTACAGGCATTACTCCTTTTACTGTGCTTCTCTTTATTGCAGATACTATGTTTTTCAAAAAATTGAATGTTTGTGGCAACTCTGTGTTTAGTAAGTCTATCAGCACCATTTCCAATGACATTTACTCCTTTATCTTTCCTGTGTCATATTTTGATAATTCTCTCAATATCTCAAATCTTTTCTTAATTGTTATATTTGTTATGATAGTCTGTGATATTTAATGCTACTATTACCACTCACTAAACAAGATAATTAGAATTTTTAACAATAAAGAATTTTTAAATTGAGGTATAAACATTGATATTTTTAAAATAATGCTATTGCATAGTTCGGAGAAGGCAATGGCACCCCACTCCAGTACTTTTCCCTGGAAAATCCCATGGATGGAGAAGCCTGGTGGGCTATAGTCCACAGGGTCGCTAAGAGTCAGACACGACTGAACGACTTCACTTTCATTTTTCACTCTCATACTTTGGAGAAGGAAATGGCAACCCACTCCAGTGTTCTTGCTTGGAGAATCCCAGGGACGGGGGAGCCTGGTGGGCCGCCGTCTATGGGGTCGAACAGAGTCGGACACGACTGAAGCGACTTAACAGCAATAGCAGCAGCATTGCATAGTTAATACAGTGAAGTATAAATATAACGTCTATATGCACTGGAAGACCAAAATATTTGTGTGACTTTATTGTGATATTTGCTTTATTGTGGGGACTGGAATCAAACCCACAATATCTTTAAGGACAGCTGTACTTTTCATATAATTATAGTCTATATTTAATATAAGTAATAAATAATATATTATAAAGGTAATATAAATATATGAAATTTATGAATACTAAAAACTTTAGTATACTGGTATACTCATTTTAAACTCTGATAATGATGAGTTACTTGCCATATTACAGACTGATGAACTAAATCAACTTTTTTAGGTCTTAGAAACTGACATTTATAATTTAGTCTTATCATGTTTTCATACATTTTATTTACTATGAGTAGCAGATGAAGTTAAGAGACAAAGAATTTCTGAAGTGGTAGAAATTCTAAAAGAATTACCCTTCAGAAAAGACCATCCTGAGAAATTTTTAAATGAATTTTGCTCATCTCTCCATTAAGAAAGAAATTGCCAATGTTCCTATATTATTCACATACCACAAAAGTTAAATCACAATTTTCTTTCTTTCTTTTTCCTTTTTTTCATTGTAAGTAGATATGAATCCAAAGTAATGTGTGAATAATAAATAAAATACAACCTGCAAGTTACCTGCTTTGAACAATACGGAGATTTTTATATCAGCTCTTAAATCCTAGATCTTCATTACTTCAAGAAACTGAACTTTTTCATTTTGTTTAATTTTATTAAAAAAAAAACAAACAAACAAATTGGGAAACAGGAAAAGAAGGGAAGAAGGAAGAACAGAGAAGAGGAGGAGAGGGAGGAGGAGGGAGGTGGCGGCGCCGTGGCAGAGGAGCAGGAGCAGGAGGGGGATGGCAAGGAGAAGGCTCCTGGGTGGCATGGCGCTCCTGCTCCTCCAGGCGCTGCCCAGCCCCCTGTCAGTCAGGGCTGAACCCCCGCAGGATAAGGAAATCTGCATGGGTACCAACAATCAAAGCTACATCTGTGACACAGGACAATGCTGTGGACAGTCTCAGTGCTGCAACCACTACTATGAACTCTGGTGGATCTGGCTCGTGTGGACCATCATCATCATCTGAGCTGCTGCTGCGTCTGCCACCACTGCCGAGCCAAGCATCACCTTCAGTCCCAGCAGCGGCAGCATGACATCAACCTGATCGCCTACGGGGAAGCCCACAATTACTCAACGCTGCCATTTTATTTCAGGTTTTTGCCAAACTATTTACTACCTCCTTATGAGGAAGTGGTGAACCGACCTCCAACTCCTCCCCCAGCATACAGTGCCTTCCAGCTCCAGCAGCAGCAGCAGCTACCTGCACAGTGTGGCTCTGCAGGCAGCAGCCCCCCAGGCACCGACCCCACCAGGGGCTCCCAGGGGGCTCAGAGTAGCCCCTTGTCCGGGCCCAGCAGAAGTAGCACGCGACCCCCAAGCGTCACTGACCCTGAGCCCTCCAACATGCCAGCAGACCCAGCAGCCAAGAAAACCTCTGGCATGGAGCCCGGCGGCTCTGTGGCTGGCCTGGGGGAGGTGGACCCCACGGCCTTCCTGGACAAGGATTCCGAATGTAAGGAGGAGCTTCTGAAAGAATACAGCTCTCTGAGCAGGGCAGCACCCTCCCTGACAACAAAGACAAAACACCTGGCAGACACCACCGCTTCACAGGTGACTCAGGCATCGAGGTGTGTGTGTGCAACCGGGACCACCATGACGATGACCTCAAAGAGTTCAATGCCCTCATCGATGATGCTCTGGACAGGCCCCTGGACTTCTGCGACAGCTGCAATGTGTGGCCACTTGCCGACGAGGAGGAAGGTCTCTGCCAGCCCTCCAAGGAGCAGGCCCGGGAGTCTGGGCATCCACACCTGCCAAGGCCGCCTGCCTGTCTGCTGCTGCTGAACACCATCAACGAGCAGGACTCCCCAAACTCCCAGAGCAGCAGCTCCCCCAGCTAGAGTAGGTCCTGGCTATACCTGAGATCTTGGCAATGCAACCAGGGTAGGGGAAAACCATGCGAGAAGCATTAAGTAACTGTGTTCCTTCCCCCGCACCCCTTGCTCCTGCATTTTCCTGCATCTCCAGGTACAGTTTGGGGTGTGGGTGGCTTGCCCTACACAGAAACACAGTACCGTGGAGGGCTGAGAAGTTATCCTGTGACTCATTCCTCATACCCCACCCCATTCCCCTTTACCTCTTTTAAAGTCACATCTCACTGCCTGCTTGGGTCAGAGAGATGTGTGTTCAAAAGCCCCCAAGGACGGAATGAGACCGTGCCCTGAGGTGACTCTTGGTGATGGAATGGATGTGCTTTCCAGTGTTAGTTTATGAGAACCTCGCTGCATCTCTGTCCCGAGGAGGCGGCTGGTCTCAGCCCTGGATGAAGAAGGAAGCTCACAGAGGCCCAGGGATTGTTTCCCCTTGCTACCAGCATCTGTGAAGCCAGAACTGTGTTCTGCTGTGGTGGGGAGGAGAGTTGACTGCAGTTGTGTGGTGGATTGGTAAGGGACTTGTGCTCTCAAATTCCAGCTGACGAGCTCGCGGTGCCAGGGTGTTCTGGAGGGGCTCCTCCCTTCTCAGCAGGATCTGGCTGGCCACAGGTTGGTTTCAGGCTGGAAGATTATATACCTGCCTTTTGTTTTGTTTTTTAAAGGAAAAAAAAAACAACAACAAAAGCAAGCTGAAAACAAGAACTTGACCAGTGGGCAGGCAAGAATTCTGTTTTGGAAAAGGGAAGTTTGTGTCTTTTTCTCAACTTGGCCTTCAAAGAGCCTGGCTATAGTTCAGCCAGGAGATACATAATGTGCAGGCTTGGGTGGGGGCTGTCTTTGGAACTCCTGTGGATGAGCAGGAGGCCCTGCAGTGTGGCAGCAGATGGAGGTGCAACTTCCCGTTGTCTCTGCCCTTTGATCTGCACCCATGGGTGACCAGTGCCCTCCCTCCATCCCAGACACACGTCTGCCGGCCTTCACGTCTCACTGTTTTCTACGAACAAATGAGGCTGTGGGTCCTGAGGAAGGGCAGGCCCAAAGTCTGGCTCTCGCACAGTATTTTCTCTTGATTATGAATAAGTTGTTTGTTTATTTGTTTATTTTTTCAAAATGACCACTTGGAAAAAGAATGCTTTGGTTATCTGTGGTTTTCATGCTCTTTGCCTGCTCTGCACCACCCCTTGAGTGGGGTATCTGATTTTTGTAGCCTATGTAAAGAGTCTCAGTAGCCCAGATAGGAGAGTGTAGGCAGCCCTCCTGAAGGACCACAGGATCCTTACTTCCTGTAGTTTCGTTTCAGAAACCAGGTGAGCTTTGATAGGAATAATCTGAATGGAGAAAGCAAACTGCCGAAACTAACATTCCCTGCCCAACCCTGTTCACATGAAGAGCTTGGTTCTTCCCCGACTCTTGAATGATGATATTCAGAATAGGCATTGACGTTTTGGTTGAGAAAGGAAGGTATAAACAGGGGACACATACAGACTGAAAGTGAAGGGCTGGAATAAGATTTTCCATGCAAATAGGGACCAAAAGAAAGCAGGAGTAGCAATGCTCATATTAGATAAAATAGACTTTAAAACAAAGGCTGTGAAAAGAGACAAAGATGGTCACTACATAATGATCAAAGGATCAATCCAAGAAGAAGATATAACAATTATAAATATATATGCACCCAACACGGGAGCACCGCAATATGTAAGAAAAATGCTAACAAGTATGAAAGCAGAAATTTACCATAACACAATAATAGTGGGAGACTTTAATACCCCACTCACACCTATGGATAGATCAACTAAACAGGAAATTAACAAGGAAACACAAACTTTAAATGATACAATAGACCAGTTAGACCTAATTGATATCTATAGGACATTTCATCCCAAAACAATGAATTTCACCTTTTTCTCAAGTGCACATGGAACCTTCTCCAGGATAGATCACATCCTGGGCCATAAAGCTAGCCTTGGTAAATTCAAAAAAATAAAAATCTTTCCAAGCATCTTTTCTGACCACAATGCAGTAAGATTAGATCTCAATTACAGGAGAAAAACTATTAAAAATTCCAACATACGGAGGCTGAACAACACGTTGCTGAATAACCAACAAATCACAGAAGAAATCAAAAAAGAAATCAAAATTTGCATAGAAACGAATGAAAATGAAAACACAACAACCCAAAATCTGTGGGACACGGTAAAAGCAGTCCTAAGGGGAAAGTTCATAGCAATACAGGCACACCTCAAGAAACAAGAAAAAAGTCAAATAAATAACCTAACTCTACACCTAAAGCAACTAGAAAAGGAAGAAATGAAGAACCCCAGGGTTAGTAGAAGGAAAGAAATCTTAAAAAGTAGAGCAGAAATAAATGCAAAAGAAACAAAAGAGACCATAGCAAAAATCAACAAAACCAAAAGCTGGTTCTTTGAAAGGATAAATAAAATTGACAAACCATTAGCCAGACTCATTAAGAAACAAAGGGAGAAAAATCAAATCAATAAAATTAGAAACGAAAATGGAGAGATCACAACAGACAACACAGAAATACAAAGGATCATAAGTGACTACTATCAACAATTATATGCCAATAAAATGGACAACGTGGAAGAAATGGACAAATTCTTAGAAAAGTACAACTTTCCAAAACTCGACCAGGAAGAAATAGAAAATCCTAACAGACCCATCATAAGCATGGAAATTGAAACTGTAATCAAAAATCTTCCAGCAAACAAAAGCCCGGGTCCAGACGTCTTCACAGCTGAATTCTACCAAAAATTTAGAGAACAGCTAACACCTATCCTGCTCAAACTCTTCCAGAACATTGCAGAGGAAGGTAAACTTCCAAACTCATTCTATAAGGCCACCATCACCCTAATACCAAAACCTGACAAAGATCCCACAAAAAAAGAAAACTACAGGCCAATATCACTGATGAACATAGATGCAAAAATCCTTAACAAAATTCTAGCAATCAGAATCCAACAACACATTAAAAAGATCATACACCATGACCAAGCGGGCTTTATCCCAGGGATGCAAGGATTCTTCAATATCTGCAAATCAATCAATGTAATACACCACATTAACAAATTGAAAAATAAAAACCATATGATTATCTCAATAGATGCAGAGAAAGCCTTTGACAAAATTCAACATCCATTTATGATAAGAACTCTCCAGAAAGCAGGAATAGAAGGAACATACCTCAACATAATAAAAGCTATATATGACAAACCCACAGCAAACATTATCCTCAATGGTGAAAAATTGAAAGCATTTCCTCTAAAGTCAGGAACAAGACAAGGGTGCCCACTTTCACCATTACTATTCAACATAGTTTTGGAAGTTTTGGCCACAGCAATCAGAGCAGAAAAAGAAATAAAAGGAATCCAAATTGGAAAATAAGAAGTAAAACTCTCACTATTTGCAGATGACATGATCCTCTACATAGAAAACCCTAAAGACTCCACCAGAAAATTACTAGAACTAATCAATGACTATAGTAAAGTTGCAGGATATAAAATCAACACACAGAAATCCCTTGCATTCCTATACACTAATAATGAGAAAACAGAAAGAGAAATTAAGGAAACAATTCCATTCACCATTGCAACGGAAAGAATAAAATACTTAGGAATATATATCTACCTAAAGAAACTAAAGACCTATATATAGAAAACTATAAAACACTGGTGAAAGAAATCAAAGAGGACACTAATAGATGGAGAAATATACCATGTTCATGGATTGGAAGAATCAATAGAGTGAAAATGAGTATACTACCCAAAGCAATTTATAGATTCAATGCAATCCCTATCAAGCTACCAACAGTATTCTTCACAGAGCTAGAATAAATAATTTCACAATTTGTATGGAAATACAAAAAACCTCGAATAGCCAAAGCGATCTTGAGAAAGAAGAATGGAACTGGAGGAATCAACGTGCCTGACTTCAGGCTCTACTACAAAGCCACAGTTATCAAGACAGTATGGTACTGGCACAAAGACAGATATATAGATCAATGGAACAAAATAGAAAGCCCAGAGATAAATCCGCGCACATATGGACACCTTATCTTTGACAAAGGAGGCAAGAATATACAATGGATTAAAGACAATCTCTTTAACAAGTGGTGCTGGGAAGTCTGGTCAACCACTTGTAAAAGAATGAAACTAGAACACTTTCTAACACCATATACAAAAATACACTCAAAATGGATTCAAGATCTAAACGTAAGACCAGAAACTATAAAACTCCTAGAGGAGAACATAGGCAAAACACTCTCCGACATAAATCACAGCAGGATCCTCTGTGGACCCACCTCCCAGAGTATTGGAAATAAAAGCAAAAATAAACAAATGGGACCTAATTAACCTTAAAAGCTTCTGCACATCAAAGGAAACTATTAGCAAGGTGAAAAGACAACCTTCAGAATGGGAGAAAATAATAGCAAATGAAGCAACTGACAAACAACTAATCTCAAAAATATACAAGCAACTCCTACAGCTCAACTCCAGAAAAATAAACGACCCAATCAAAAAATGGGCCAAAGAACTAAATAGACATTTCTCCAAAGAAGACATACAGATGGCTAACAAACACATGAAAAGATGCTCGACATCACTCATTATCAGAGAAATGCAAATCAAAACCACTATGAGATACCATTTCACACCAGTCAGAATGGCTGCGATCCAAAAGTCTACAAATAATAAATGCTGGAGAGGGTGTGGAGAAAAGGGAACCCTCTTACACTGTTGGTGGGAATGCAAACTAGTACAGCCACTATGGAGAACAGTGTGGAGATTCCTTAAAAAACTGGAAATAGAACTGCCTTATGACCCAGTAATCGCACTGCTGGGCATACACACCGAGGAAACCAGAAGGGAAAGAGACACGTGTACCCCAATGTTCATCGCAGCACTGTTTATAATAGCCAGGACATGGAAGCAACCTAGATGTCCATCAGCCATTAAAAAGAAAACATTTGAATCAGTTCTAATGAGGTGGATGAAACTGGAGCCTATTATACAGAGTGAAGTAAGCCAGAAGGAAAAACACCAATACAGTATAATAATGCATATATATGGAATTTAGAAAGATGGTAACAATAACCCTGTATACGAGACAGCAAAAGAGACACTGATGTATAGAACAGTCTTATGGACTCTATGGGAGAGGGAGAGGGTGGGAAGATTTGGGAGAATGGCACTGAAACATGTAAAATATCATGTATGAAAGGAGATGCCAGTCCAGGTTCGATGTACGATACTGGATGCTTGGGGCTAGTGCACTGGGACAACCCAGAGGGATGGTATGGGGAGGGAGGAGGGAGGAGGGTTCAGGATGGGGAACACATGTATACCTGTGGCGGATTCATTTTGATATTTGGCCAAACTAATACAATTATGTAAAGTTTAAAAATAAAATAAAATTAAAAAAAAAATAAAATAAAATAAATATAAATATCTGCTTTACATACTGATACTCCAAATTGTGACTTTAAAAAAAAACACTAAAAATAAATTAATTAAATAAAAATGTCTTATAAAAAAAAAAGAAAGGAAGCTATATATCTGTATATATATGAATACACACATATCTATGTGTATGTATATATATATGTATATGTATATAAACACATACACACAAAATAGACAAATCTGAGGTTGTGAGGTGAACAAGTGTCTGCAATTGGAGTCCACAAAACCAAAATCCATGTTGAACAAGTGCAGTCTGTATACGATGACTTTTCCAGTAACCTGTGTACATCTGTCCATTGTGTGTGAGCCCCCAGCCTTGTTTTCCTGTGAATATACTTTGAACGGCAGCCACTCTATTCACATTACCCATGCGTTCGGAGCAGGCACAGCCCTTTCAAGGTAATTTACTTTACACATTTACTGTTTACTGAGCAAATGTCTGACTGTGCACTTGAGTGTACTCAGCAGTGCTGTTGACGGCAGTCCTCACGTTTGCCAGAGATACTGTGCTCCAAATAGAGGTTTTACTCTACCCCTCACTGCAATTTGCACATTGCTCCATGGACACACGGAGGCCTGTGTCCTATTCCCTGTAAGCGGAAAGTGCTCTGAACCTGTCCGCTTTCCCCAGCTGCTCCCAGCCCTCGGCATCAGCCCCCAGGAGGGTCCAAACCCCCTCAGGACAGAGGGCCAAGGTGGAACCTCAGACAGAAGCTTGACTGGATCTTCAGGGTCAAGCTCAGACTGGCTTTGGCCCAGGCATCGGCCCCACCCAGAATTGCCAGGAGGCTTTGATGGCCACCACAGTGCCATAGGGCTTACCTCCCTCTGCTGAGGTCCAGCACGTGGCTGACGTGTGGCCAGAGCAGGCAGGAGTGTGCCTGCAGCCCCCCTCAGATGCCTTTCCTGATGCCTTTTTTTTAAATCCCAAACAACTCACTGAAGTGTCTCAAAGGCTATTAAGTTTTACCAAAATGAACCCTGTTTGAGTTAACTGGTTAAAGGGGTGGATTCTGGCCCTCTGAAGATTCCTTCTCCAGTCAGAGTGGGGAACTGGTCTGCAGGTTTACTGCTGGGTTCACTGCAGTGTCTGACCCTAAAGGCACGAGAAGAAAACGAACATGCGATGGGTGGAGCTGGACTCGAGTCCAGTGTCACCGCCTGGCCCCTGCTACCTGAGGCTGCCCTGCACACGGAGGCACTGAAGTAGGGAGCTGAAGGACACTTGAGGGGCCGGGGAGATTTGAGGGAGCCTGGTGTTCCAGGCGAATGAGAAGAAAGGGACGGGTCAAGGGTTTGGTGCTACAGTCGGAAGATTTGCAATTGCTAACACATTCCTGTGTGAGGCACATCACCCTTTGTCAGTTATTGTGAATATGTGTATTTTAAGCAATAAGATTCAGCTGGTCAGACTTTTCTGGGCAGTCTTGGTGACACATTTCCTGTGCTGTGATTGTTCTGAAGACAGAGTGGCTATAACCACTGTGAGAAGCCCAAATAAAAAATCCATTCCCAAAACCTGAAACAAACAAACAAACAAATTGAAATGGCAACTTTCAATGGTTACAATAAAATTTGAAAGAGATTCCTTGCAAATAAAAATATAAATAACTTGCTTAACAGTTATAATATCCCTGTGTCACTGCAATTTAATAGACTTATGACTCACAGTAAAAACAAAAGGAACATCTCCTAGTGGTATTTGATTTTTTTCACCAGGATTACCCTTATTCTTTTTGTTTGTTTGCTTGTTTGTGTGAATGAAAACAAGCAAAGAATACTCACTGAGTTATATGATAGGTCACTCATGTGTGGAGCATCCATAGCTAGTTTTCCATGTACATTTTCATTGATTCTGAAGGAAAACCTTGTTAGTGTTATTTTGAGGGACTATATATTTGTGTCTCTTTCTGATTTTTATATATTTAAATTAGACAAAAACAATGTTATGGCTATTCGTTTTGAATTATTATCTTTATCCAACTGACATTTGTAAAAGGAAAAAGTATTTCAGTTTAAAATAAGTCCAAATAACAGATATCTTGAACTTATGCCAAAATTGCTGACTTCAGAGAGTGTTTATCTGGAACTAATAGATTTAACCTCTCCAAAATGATAAGATAACTATTTGTTATTTTATATGCTCAAAGTCAAGACATGGTTGTTATTTTACTAAGGTCTATAAATTAAAATTAACAAACACTACAACTTATCAAAATACTATGTAAAATAGTGGTAAGTTTCAGCTACTTAAACTCTTTCTTGAGGCAGAGTGTGCCTCACTTCTGTTCATTCAAAGGTGAGTCCTGGAAATGACAACAACAATAGAGCAGAAATGCTACAATAAATTGAGGTAAAAGGTGGGTAAATTTATCCTTTTTTGTTTTGAAACAATGTAAAAATTATATTCACATATTCTATACATTTTGTTAATTGTATGTAGATAACAGAAAGTGGAACAAAAATATTCTGGAAAACAAACTGAATTTAATTGCTCTAACCATGGAACATAACAGACAGGCTGTCATCTAGTGAGTATCAGAAAAATGACAAACCAGCATATTTTTCACAAATGTATATTGGAAAAATATGAAAATGAATTTGTTTTCACATGCTTTAGTGTTCATTTGTGTGTATAAGTTTCACCCTAGAGTGTATAAGGTTTATGACATTACTGGCTACTGTAGTAAATAGAGAGGAATTGAGAGGGAGGCTAATAAAAGACTGTCTTGAATTGTATGTGAAGAGGTGGGAAGTGAAAAATTAAGAAATGGGAAAACTAACAGCTATGTGAAGAAATATATCTTGCAAAAGCTTCACAAATTAAAAATAGAAAGGACTAGATATTTGTTTAGGACTAGGAAGACGTTTCGGAGAAGGCAATGGCACCCCACTCTAGCACTCTTGCCTGGAAAATCCCATGGACGGAGGAGCCTGGTGGGCTGCAGTCCACTGGGTCGAGAAGAGTCGGACACGACTGACTGAGGGACTTCCGTTTCACTTTTCACTTGCCTGCATTGGAGAAGGAAATGGTAACCTACTCCAGTGTTCTTACCTGGAGAATCCCAGGGATAGTGGAGCCCGGTGGGCTGCTGTCTATGGGGTCGCACAGAGTCGGACACGACTGAAGCGACTTGGCAGAAGCAGCAGGAAGACGTTTTAGAGACAAAAGAGTCCTTAGAGAAGAATGCTGTTTAATAGTAAGCATCTCAAGCTTACAAAGGGATATGACATAGAACTGGTTGATTAGATCATTTATTTTAGTACAGAATTCATTAAAAGTGTTTTGCATAGAATTGTATCAACAAGCTTAGGAAATTAGTATCAATATTAAGAGCTAATACTATAGACATAGGAAGGAAGGAGACAATGTTTTCATCTACAATCACATAAATAATGATATAAAATGATGTAACATATTTGTAGCTTTCTTACAAATTATTTAAAAATAGATTATGGTTTGTTAGGAAAATGTCATTTTGACCCCTTGAGAGAATCCCAATAAAATTTCTAAAGAAGACTCAAGTGTTTTAATATAAGAATTTGAAACATGATTACAGTGGCCCAAAGGAAATCAGTCCTGAATTGGAAGGACTGACGCTGAAGCTGAAGCTCCAATACTTTGGCCACCTAATGCGAAGAACTGACTCATTTGAAAAGACCCTGATGCTGGGAAAGATTGAGGGCAGGAGAAGGGGACAACAGAGGATGAGATGGTTGGATGGCATCACTGACTCAATGGACATCAGTTTGAGCAAGCTCCGGGAGTTGGTGATGGACAGGGAAGCCTGGCGTGGTGCAGTCCATGGGGTCACAAACAGTTGGACATGACTGAGCAACTGAACTGAACTACAGTGGCTTCAGATTCTTATTTTTAAAGGGGCTATCCACTTTTTAGTTCATAGGTATGTGGGATTTTCTCCAATCCATTCATCATGGCATATATGTGGGAGTTTTTTAAAAAGAGTCTTGCATATGACCAATGATCAGATCATGACCTTAATAACAAACAACTGAAGATCCATGATTTTGTTAGACTGGCAAATGTGCTCAAACAGGAAAGAATATTTCGTAAGGCATTTGGTCAGAAAACAAGGATGACTTATCTATCCATTACTTCATATAAACTGGTTATTTAATACCATCTAGAATGTCAGCAAGCATTCCGTTATGACTTGAAATATATAGTTATATAAAGTTGGTGAACATATGAACCAATATTATATGCAAATAATAATAAATGTGTATTTTCATTGATGGATAAAGAAGAAATGATTTTAAAATTGGAAGATTTAATTATTTTTATTATTCTTTAAAATATGAATATGAGAAAGATCCTTTGGCCCATGGCAATGATCAAATTCAGTCACTGGAAACTATCAAACTTAAAAGCAGCAGGGTGAATTACTATTTTTGATACACAAAACAGATTTCTTTAATATCCAAGCATAAGCACCATAGTGACTAACAATATATAAATATATCAAGTTTAATAAATGTTCTTCACAGTTTAATTCTAGAACAGACATCAAATTAAGGAGGACAGTGGTATCAGAAAGATAAAGTTAGCTGTGACTAATCTTCTGTCAAAACTTCCAGTTCACTTTCTGAATTCAACTATTGTATTTATCATTTAAAAATTGTGTATTTATCATTTGAAAAATTTATTTCTTGTCTTTGCAAGTGTGTTTTGTTTCTTAATGCATTAGCTTTTATTTTATTGTGTCTGAAACTTAAAAACATTTTCAAGCTTATCTTTAAATTTTTTTAAATAAGTATAATTATTTTGTAACATGTCTAAAAATTCCAAAACTGAAATCTTTGAGGGCTTTTATCTACTGTTTTGATTCTGATTGTTTTTACACGTGGTGCTTTGTCTGCTAAGGGTTATCATCTGCACTCATTATTGTTGGAGATTTTGGCCTAGGATGAAATTTATTTTTAATTCACCATTAGAGAATATTTCCTTAAAACATGCTTACTCCTTGGAAGGAAAGTTATGACCAGCCTAGATAGTATGTTTGAAAGCAGAGACATTACTTTGCCAACAAAGGTCCGTCTAGTCAAGGCTATGGTTTTTCCAGTGGTCATGTATGGATTTGAGAGTTGGACTGTGAAGAAAGCTGAGTGCTGAAGAATCGATGCTTTTGAACTCTGGTGTTGGAGAAGACTCTTGAGAGTCCCTTGGACTGCAAGGAGATTGAACCAGTCCATCCTAAAGGAGATCAGTCCCGGGTGTTCACTGGAAGGACTGATGCTGACACTGAAACTCCAATACTTTGGCCACCTCATGCAAAGAGTTGACTCATTTGAAAAGACCCTGATGCTGGGAGGGATTGCGGGCAGGAGGAGAAGGGAACAACAGAGGATGAGATGGCTGGATGGCATCACCGACTTGATGGACATGGGTTTGGGTAAACTCCAGGAGTTGGTGATGGACAGGGAGGAGTGGCGTAGCATGCGATTCACGGGGTCGCAAAGAGTCGGACTGAGTGACTGTACTGAACTGAATGCAAGAGTATTTAGTAATAAATACCACTAAGTTCATAGAGGTAAGTTTTTGTGGTCGCAGATCTGAAACTCACATGTTTTTACAGTGACTTTCTCCCATGATCTGCTCAATGCCAAGCCAATCTTTAAAATCCTGTGGAAGATATTATTTTACAGTAATACTAGGGCTGTGACACTCAGTGCCTCAAATCAATGTGAGAACATCTCCTCTCAACTTCCCCATGGTATGTAAAACCCTGTTGGCCATTAATTTCTATTTCAGCACTGTGGAAATCTACCAAAACACAAATCAAGTTTGGATTATCATACTTCTTTGGGACAAATGTGAGTTCTGTTGTATAGTACTCAATGTAACAATCAGAGTGTGCTCTTTCTCTTAAAGTATCCTGTCAGCTTTAAAATGTAATCAGTTGTTTGATATTTTTAAGGAGAATTTGTAAAAAATATTTTGATTACAATTTTTAGTAATTTTTAGCTGTTTCTGAAAATGTAAGTACTATATACAAACCTTTCTTCAATGCTGTGTATCTGAAAAGGAAATTTGCTTTCTCAGTGCAAAAGCTATAAACATTTTTATATAGCATAGCGGTCCACCTGACACAAAATTAAATTACCTTAAATATCCAATATTTTAATGAAATATATTTAATCTCTGTTTTTTATCTGAAGTATTAGTAGAATGATTCCTTTTTGTTTCTTTCTTTCTTTTTTTAATCTTACCTTACCAATGCCCATATGTCTCTACATTTATTTCTATCAGTTGTATAGTTATGGATCTTAAATGATCCTAATTGCTTTCTTACTTTCTGATGGTGTCACTCTCCTTACCCATAGTTTCTGATTGGTTGCTGAATGATTTACAGACTTTTTTTCTCAAAGCCATACTTTAAACATATCTGTATGATTCTATTTTCCAGTACGCTACTATACAAGTGGGGATTTCCCAGGTGGTACAGTGGTAAAGAATTCACCTTCCAATTGGAAAGATCACCTGGAGTAGGAAAGGGCAACTCAATTTAGTAGTTTTACCTGGAAAATTCCATGGACAGAGGAGCCTGGAGGGCTACAGTCCATGGGGTCTCAGAGAGTCAGACATGACTGAGTGACTGAGCATACACATACACATACATGGACACAGACACAGACACAGACACACACACACACTATCCAAGCAGTATAGATACGCCTTGTTAGATTCTTACTTCTATGCATTTATTCCTTGATATTTATCTCTTAAAATCTGCTTACATATATATTTCTATTGAAATAGTCATGTATTATTAGAACCCAAATTAAATGTCATTTTCAAAATGTACCTTTCACTAACTGTTTCAACTCTGAATTATTTGAAATTCCTCTGAACTTACACTTTTAGTTAAATATTTTAATATCTGGGCAGGGAGGCCTGGTGTGCTGCGATTCATGGGGTCGCAAAGAGTCGGACACGACTGAGCGACTGATCTGATCTTTACTTTTAAGTAGTTTCATTTCCAGTGTTGTGTAAGCTCATGAGGTAGAAACATTACCGTATTTATCTTTATTCCACATAGTAACTAAAATATTTTAACATATATTAGCATGTGCATATATACATACATACATGTACACACATATTGATTAGAATAAAGAGTTTTTGTTCCATCAAAACTCTGGAACAAAAAGTGTTAATTTTTAAAATTATCAATATTAAAAAAAAATTACCCACCATTTCTGGGGAGTGATCAACCTGTACTCATTGTGTAATAACCCTGTTTGAGCCACATAGTATATGAGCGAATAACTAGGTGATCTCAAACAAGACAAATTAATCACCTTATTCCATCTCCATGATCATAGCAAATATATTAAATTCAACACATGTTACGCGTAAAAGTTCAAAAAAAGGATTCTAACATAACATTTTAGTGAATTTATGTGATTAATTAATCTAACTCTTAGTAAAACCATTTATTAAATTGTGCTCTGGGGATAATAATAATGTTTACTTGGTAAAAGAAAATAATTAACAGAATGTTGTGTGAAATTTCCTGTACTCTCAATGACATCTAATAAAATCTCCTATAAAACCCCAATACAAAATTCCGGTGAACCTACAATATTACAGGTAATGAAAAATAGCTGTGGATTATATACACATCCAGTGGCTATATATTTTTGTTGAAATTGTGTATCAAGTTCAGATTAACTTGTTTGTTTAAGATGCAACTTGGAAAATGGAAACTATGTAGTTACCTACCCTTGATCTGGAGTAATGTCAGAGCTGATGTCTTGCCTAAATTGAGATTGTCTACTCACAGTCAATTTTTCTTCAACTTTATTTTCATGGTCTTTTGGGATCATCAGGTGCAGAGTAACTTGGGGATATTTGGTGTTAATCATTAAGCACAATTTCAGAAATGGAAACCTAATTGAATAAAGAGATAATTATTGTTAGGAGCAGACAGATTCAAAAATCACTTGAATTGTTTCCACCAGACTACAATGTGGGGGAGGCTTAGATAAAGTTTAAAAAAAAAAAAAAAAGCACAAGCAAAAGCCCTTACAACATTACATGAGCTGTTGGTCAATATTTAGAGCTGAAAAGAAATAAGGGTGCTTGTTAACGGTTGGGGTCTAAAATGGTTGCATACTTACAAAGGAGGACAACTTTAAGACTACACATTTGCAGCTGGCAGATGTTTTTTAAATGGTCTTTGGGTTTGGTACAGTTCACAGAAAGTTCAAGTTCTCAGTGCTGCAGGGGTGTGTCTGAGCCAGATCCTCAATGGCTGCCTGACTCAATTTTGTATGCCTGAACTATGATTACTCCATTATAATTTCAATTTGTCATCACCATGCCTGTTGGTTTATTATGCATTTTATACCTCTTTGAAAGGTTAAATAAATTCAGAATTGAGTAAAGACTAGTGTCTCATGAAGTTTGATTTGTGATTCTGAATGTCTGAGCAGTGTAATCATGGCATTTCATTAGATACATGTGAGAAATATTAGATTAAAATATGTTAAATGATTTTTTTTTACTGTAGAACTTCTCAGAGCTTTTAATAGAGAGGGGAAATAATACTGTCACATTACTCTGTTATTTGACACGGAAAGCATTTCATACAAGTATGCACATTAAGAAATCTTCCCCTAGGCTATGTAAGACATGAACATATCACTTTGGCAGATAATTTAATTATTTGTAAATTAATCTTTGATAGTTACCTAAATTGTAGAAGAAAAAATGTATCTGCAGTTTTTCTAAGATAATTTTCTAAAATAAAAGGCTATAAATGTAAAGATATAAGCAGAAAAAAACATGCTTATAATGTCATCATAATTTAAAAAGGATTGATCCTATATAGTTTGATTTTAAAGAATCCAGAGTTGATTGAAAAAAATTATTGTTAGTTACAATTAGTTAATAGTTCCTAGTTCTATTAATAGAACTAGTTAATAGAACCTAAGTTCTACTTAGCTACGTGGACTGAAACAGAGCAATTTAATTGGTATCTTGATTTGTTGCTGGAGAAATAGTATACACAAGCCTATAAAACTTTAATAATAAATACTCTTTTCTTTCTTATTTAAGATTGTTATCACTGAAGTCAATCCCTACCTATCATATTTAATAATGAATTTAAAATTCAGAGTTTTCAGTAAAAACTTTTATGTGACCCACATATAAAACTGTTGTTAGGTTTTGGCTGGAGTTCCTCTGTAATGCCTATCATCTTTCTGTCCCATTATTTCACCTTACAGTTTCACATATTGGTTTAAGAAGAGCTATTTATTTCAACTTGCAACCTTGGCTCATCAAACTGGTCTGGCAAATGTTTCCCAAATCTATAGCTTTTCTACATTTTTTAACTTTGTGTTTCTGTGTATGTGTGTGTTATTTCTGTACTCTTAATGAATCAGGCCACTTTATGGGATCTCTTTTCTGAAAACATTTAAAGCTGAAATTAATTTGGTACATTTTTTTCCCCAGAAGCATGGAGATGATTTCAGAAATTCCTTGAATTCTCTTATTTTCTACTTTATTGTATAAGCTTCATTTACTCATATTTTTAGTATGCTATGCTATGCTTAGTTGCTCAGTCCTGTCCAACTCTTTGCAACCCCATGGACTATAGCCCACCAGGCTCATCTGTCCATGGGGATTCTCCAGGCAAGAATATTGGTATGGGTTGCCATGTCCTCCTCCAGGGGATCTTCCCAACCCAGGGATGAACCCAGGTCTCCCACATTGCAGGTGGATTATTTACAGACTGAGCCACCAGGGAAGCTCAAGAATATCAAAGTGGGTAGCCTATCCCCTCTTCAGGGGATCTTCCTGACCCAGGAATCGAACCAGGGTCTCCTGCATTGCAGCCGGGTTCATAATCCACCCCCACCCCCCATATTCATTTTCACTCTCTGTGGTTTTAGTTGAAAATCCCTTGTAGGAGGAAATGGCAATACACTCCAGTATTATTTCCTGGAGAATTCCATTGACAGAAGAGTCTGGCAGGCTACAGTCCATGGCATTGCAAAGAAGTTGCACATGACTGAGGATGCATATGGAAATCAACCAAGGTCTGACAATATTAAATGAAAAATTCCAAAAATCGACAATTGGTTAATTTGAAACTGAGTATCGTTCTGAGTAACATGATGAAATCTCTCATTGTTTGGTTCCATCTCACTCAGGACATAAACCAGCCTTTTATCCATATCCATACAAAATACACTACTTGACCACTAGTCATTTAGCAGTCATCTGGGTTTCCAGATTGATGAGCATTTCAGTGCTTGTGCTCAAGTAATTCCCACTTTATTTAATAATAGTCCTAAGCAAAAGATCAGTGATGCTGGTAATTTGGATCCACCAAAGAGAAGCTGTAAAATGCTCCTGTTTAGTAAGAAGGTAAAAGTTCTTGACGTTCATACATACAGAAGAATGTATGTATAGAAAAAAATATAGTATTTACAGGATCCAGTACTATTTGCTATTTCAAGTATCCACTGGAGGTCTTGGAACACATTACCTGTGGATAAGGTGGGAACTACTGTACAATCTTCAAAAACCCAATAGCCCCAAAAATTGCAAAATGTGATTATTTAACCTTTTGATTTCTATAGAATATTCTACTGAAATAAAAGTTTAATAGAACCCATTGTGTTCATTACATAGCAGACAAAATTTGAAAGAAAGGAGGCTAAAACGTGGCATTTGTCATCAAAGCTTTGATACTACAATAGAAAACAGAATGAATCAACAACCTCAGATATGCAGATGGTACCACTCTAATGGCAGAAACCAAAGAGGAACTAAAGAGCCTCTTGAAGAAGATGAAAGATGACAGTGAAAAAGCTGGCTTAAAACTCAACATTCAAAAAACTAAGATCATGGCATCCAGTCCCATCACTTCATGGCAAATAGATGGGGAAAAACTTGAAATATTGAGAGACTTTATTTTCTTGGACTCCAAAATTATTGTGGATGGTGACTGTAGCCATGAAATGAAAAGATGCTTGCTCCTTGGAAGAAAAACTATGATAAACCTAGATAGCATATTAACAGAAATTGTAACAAAAGTTATGGCATTGAGATGAAAGTTGAATGACAGATTTTCAGGTAAATCTTTAGATAAGGAACATATTGCTAAACACATTAAAGCACCAGATTTTCTCCAAATTTCAGAAATTATATTGTTGTGACAAGCTCAGCCATGTAGCCATGCTGGAGCTGGGAATTAAGCTGTTGTGTATTACTCTTTAAATATCAACTAAATAAATTTGATTGACAGTATTATTCTTATATATTATATGCTATACAATTTTGTCTGGACATTTTATTAATTGTTGTGATATGTATGCTAAAATATTTTGTATCCCAATCATAAAGCACTCAATAAGAAAATTTGAGAAATTATTTGAAATGACATTTTACAGAAAGTAAATGAATGATTATTCATTTATTATTAACATAAATAGCCATTAGAAAGCACAAATTGAAATCCATGAAGTATCACTCACTTGCCTGCCTGGCCAAAGAAAAAAAATGGACCTGTCAAGTTATGGCTAGGTATAACTAGAAGACACAGACAGTGCTGGTGGTAATGTAAAATGGGACAAAAACTTTGTAAAACTATTTAATGGTTTCTCATATAGTTAACAAAAAACATATGATAAGACTGAAATTCTGTGGGCCTACAGAATTATATCTATACACACAATGATTTTAGGACAAATGTTCAGAGTAGCTTTATATATACTGTTCCCAGCAGTAGTCATAATTATCAACAGCTCAGTGGATATAAAATTGTGCTACATGCATAAAATATTATGTTCCTCAGGAATAAAAATTGATAAACTACACAGAATAATCCTAAAGACTTGTATTTGTCAAAAGAAGTCAAAATCAAAAGAGAATACATTCTATGATTTATGTGAAATTCTAGATTAAGCAAAACTAATGTATAATGACGGAAACTATAACATATAAGTGTTTGTTGGGGCTGAGGGTGGGGAAATCATAGCAAAGAGAAAAATTTAGGGTGATGTAAATGTGATATATCTTAATTGTTATGTTTATGTAGGTATGTATATTTCAAAACTTTTTTAAGCAAACAGGATAAGTGGATTGTTGTTGTTGCTGTTCAACACCCAGTAATGTCCGACTCTTTACAGCCCCATAGACTGCAGCACATCAGGCCTCCCTATCCCTCACCATCTCCTGAAGTTAGTCCAAGTTCATGTCCATTACATCAGTTATGCCATCCAGCTGTCTCATCCTCTGACGCCCTCTTTTCCTTCTGCTCTCAATCATTCCCAGCATCAGAACTTTTTCAATGAGCCGGTTGTTTACATCAGATGGCCAAACACTGGAGTTTCAGCTTCAGCATCAGTCTTTCCAATGAGTATTCAAGGTTGATTTCCCTTGATTGACTGGTTTGATCTCCTTGCTGTCCAGGCATGGCATATACAAAGTGGACTTAAACAATGAAGGACTTCATTGGTTGCTCAGACGGTGACTGCAGCCACGAAATTAAAAGATGCTTACTCCTTGAAAGAAAAGCTATGACAAACCTAAACAGGACATTAAAAAGCAGAGACATCACTTTGCCAACAAAGATCAATGTAGTCAAAGCTATGGTTTTCCAGTAGTCACATATGTATGTGAGATTTGGATCATAAAGAAGGCTGAACGCTGAAGAATCGATGCTTTTGAACTGGTACTGTACAAGACTCTTGAGAGTTGCCTGGACAGTAAGGAGATCAAATCAGTCCATCCTAAAGGAAATCAACCCTGAATATTCACTGGAAAAACTGATGTTGAAGCTGAAGCTCCAATACTTTGGCCACCTGATGTGAAGAGCTGACTCATTGGAAAAGACTCTGAAGCTGGGAAGGATTCAGGGCAGAAGGAGAAGAGGACGACAGGATGAGATGGCTGGATGGTATCACTGACCCAATGGACATGAATTTGAGCAAACTCCACCAACTCTGAGAGATGGTGAAAGACAGGGAAGTCTGAAATGCTGCTGGCCGTGGGGTATCAAAGAGTCGCACATAACTTAGCAACTGAATAATAACAGCAGTATATATTAAATGACAGTCTCTTAAAGCTTTTGAATTAGTAGAAAGCCCCTTTCATTGATTTTGCCTATGTTTATGTCTCTCCAATCTCATAAGCACACATTCTAATATTTGATACATAATCTTGCTGCTGCTGCTGCTAAGTCACTCAGTCGTGTCCGACTCTGTGTGACCCCATAGATGGCAGCCCACCAGGCTCCCCCATCCCTGGGATTCTCCAGGCAAGAACACTGGAGTGTGTTGCCATTTCCTTCTCCAGTGCATGAAAGTGAAAAGTGAAAGTGAAGTCGCTCAGTCGTATCCGACTCTTAGCGACCCCATGGACTGCAGCCTACCAGGCTCCTCCGTCCATGGGATTTTCCAGGCAAGAGTACTGGAGTGGGGTGCCATTAAATATGCACATATCTTGGTATACCAGCATCTGTATGTTTCAGCACTTAATTACAAAGGAAAGGAAAGTTAGTCTCGTAGTCGTGTCTGACTCTTTGTGATCCCATGGACTGGAGCCTGCCAGGTCTTCTGTCCATGGAATTCTCCAGGCAAGAGTATTGGAGTGGTAAGTGAGTTATAAATCACATTCTACTTCTTTTTTAAACTCAAACTTGCATTTTTATGATCTCTCTTTTCCATTTATATTGGCTTCCCTGGTGGGTCAGAAGGAAAAGAATCTACTTGCAATGCAGTAATCCCAGGTTCCTCCCTGGATCAGGAAGATCCCCTGGAGAAGGGCATTACTACCCATTCTAGTATTCTTGCCTGGAGGATCCCATGGACAGATCAGCCTGGTGGGCTAGAGTCCATGAGATTACAAAGAGTTGGACATGACTGAGCAACTAATTTTCCCTTTACAAGTTTTTCATAACTGGCATTGTACAAATCATTTCTATAGAATAATGTTTTTATGAAGCTATTTTTAAATGGGTTATTTTATCATTTTGGTTTAGAAAACCCTGTATATATACTTTTACCTTTGAGATTTAACCATAAAATTAAATTATTAATGCAACAAGGCATTTTAATCTGTAATTTACTCTGGAATGTAAATGTGTTATGAATACAAAAACTTTCTCTCACATATATATAAAGTATCCGCATAACAAGTGTTAGAAAATCTTACTTTGGAACACAAATAATTCATGTACTCTAAAGTTACTCTTGTACACTTGATCCTACTTTGAAAATATTGCCCTAGTGAGCTGTTTCTTAAATTTTATCAATTCTTCATGAGTACAATGAATATCTCTTCCTTCTTAAGTAATCCTAATTTTAATAAGCTGAAATGTCATCTCCTTCTTGTATTCCCATAACACCTGATGTAAGTCGAATACTATTAATGTTGTTTTACTAATAAGAAGCTCTGAAACCATGGATGGGACTTATCAAATGAAAAAATAAAATATTTTGTGGTTAGATGGAGGCCTATGATGGAGAAATGTTCAAATGACAGTATCTCAGGGGTTTTTTTGGTTCTTCAGAGGATATTCTTTCAAATTATTACCTCTGGATTTTCTGCTTGAGTTAATCTCTCAAAACTAAAGCTATCATTTTTACTACACATATCCTTTCATTCCCTACTTTCCTTTGTTATTGGTATCTATAAATTTAAATAGATCTAGTTAGAATTTTGGCATAAAATTAAACTCTATCTCCTGGGGAAACTGAATCTAGTTATGTTTTTTTCATATTCAAAATATGTTTTCTATTTTTCACTTTTAAATATAAAATTATAGTCAATGATTATTAGCTATTTTAGGAAAACCCAATCACAAAATACATAGAAACAAAGACAATAAATCAGTAAAAGAAAAAAGTGGGTTAAGAAGATTAAAAATAACCAGCCAACAGTGTAAGCAGTAAAATAAAACTTCAAAACTAAATAGTTTTTGTATGGTAATCATACATTAATAAAATATTTTTAAAATAAAGATGAAAAAGTTAGAAAAATTTAAGAACACCACATATTTCCAGAAACAAACAAAAGATTAACAGAATATTTAGAGTGATAAGGCAATTACTATATGCAGGAAACAACAGAGGGGATGTTACTTTAAAATAATGAATTTTAAGTATAATTCTATTAAAAATTTCATATCTACATTAGATATGAAACTTCCTGAAGAATATTGAATAGTTTTAATCAGTAGAAATAATTAAAATCAGAAAAAAAAAAAGAGAGAGAGAGAGAGAGAGAAGAAGTGTAAGTAAATGACATAATCAATACTGGATATATTGGGAAAGAAAACTTAAAAAAGGAAAACTTAGGGAAAATATTAAATAAATAATAATATGAAACTTCCTAGAACAGAAAGAAATTACAAATTGAAAGTGTCTACCAAAAATCAGAATTATAACTGGAAAAAAATCTCAGCAAGTAAAACATTCTAAAATTTTAAATTATAAGCAGAAAAAGTCCAATAACTTTCTGTGTGTGGGTGATGTGTGGGGTGCTCTCAAACAAGAGGGATAAATAACAAAGTAGCATCAGATTTCTCAAGATCAACTATGGATGCTAGAAGAAAAAAAATTTTTTTTTCAATTTCAGAGGAAAATTTAATTCTATTCTAGAATTCACTACTCAATTACTTTTGAAAATGGAATAAAAATATTTTCAAATATAAACAGCAATAGCCTTCTATCCTTCTTTGGTGAGCCCATACAAATATACTCTTTCAATAAGAATATTAATACTTCCATAACCACCTTAACCATCAAAAAGCAAAGGGCATGGAAAGGGAGCAGTGGCCAGGAAATTGTGAAGCCATCTTAAGTTAAAATTGGATGTCATCTGTGCAGAATTCCCAATAAGCTAATAGACTTGGGGGAGAGGGTGGAGGTAAAACAGAAATGTCTAAGAAGAAAAATAGTTAAAAATCAGGGAGATACTTTGGGGAAAATGTAAAGTTATGTGGTCACCAATGTATGCAAGGAAGATAAATTAACAAGAGATCTGCACACAGATAACCATGCTGCATTGCACACTTAAAAATATGGTACTATATTAGGTCTTATATCATTTTTTCTTACCACAAAAAATAAAATTAAAAAAAGAAAAAAAGAAAAACTCTCCTTTTCTAGTAAGCAGCCTGAGATGACCTCTAAAAAATGGTAGCTATTCATTTGACCCAGAAAACCCCACAAAATCATGTAAATCAAGAGATTCAATCTTCATGTTCACTTTAAGAATGCTCCTGAAACCACCCAGGCTATTAAGGGTATACATATCTGAAAAGTCACCAAGTATCTGGAAGATGTCCCTTTCCAGAGCAACGTGTGCCATTCTGTCCTTACAATGTTGGAGTTGGTCAGATGATTATAGGCCAAACAATGGGGTTGGACACAGGGTCGTTGGCACAAAAAGTGCTGAATTTTTACTCCACATATGCAAAGAGTAATACTGAACTTAAGGGCTTTATATATAGATTCTCTGAACATTGAGCACTTCCAGGTGGACAAAATCCCCAAGATGCAGTTCAGGACTTACAGAGCTCATGGTCAGATCAACCCACACAAGAGCTCTCCTTGCCACATTAAGATGATCCTTACCGGAAAAAAAAAAAAAAAAAAAAAATCAGGTTGTTCTTAAACCAGAAGAGGAAGTTGCACAGAAGAAAAAGATATCCCACGAGAAACTGAAGAAACAAAAATTTATGGCTGGGGATAAATGCCACAAAATTATTAATAAATGCAAATAAAAGTTTAAAAAAAGGGAAAAACTAAAAACAGGTGGGAAACTATAACAATATGGAATTTTAATCCTGAACAATGTTTGGTACGACACTGACTGATAAATTCAAAGTCAAAGTGACATAAGTTCTGATTATTACTTAAGAATTTGTTATGAAAATATTGATTCAGGATATTGTAATAGATTATACTTTTTGTCTTTGCCTTTGTAACTGAGACAAAAATTAAGAATAGAGTGGTTTCAAACAACAAATATTTTATGTCCAGTCACCACCTCCAGGTTCAGTAGGAATAAATTAATCCAAACCAGTTTTAATATAAACATCCACACAACTGTCCATCTTTGAAAACAGAAGGGTCAAGGAAGAATGGATCCTTATAGTGTGAAATTACACATCAAGAAAGAAGCACAGCTTCTTTTTTCTAGGGTGTGGCTTCTTCTCTTCAAAGCCAGGACATGTCATGGTTGTAAAGGTGGTGTAAGGATTGTTAAATTGTAATTGTCACAAGAGAAAATGAATAGATAATATCTAAATTGAGAAAATATTGTTAACTATAAAATTTAGTAATGGTGGGATAATTAATCATAGAAAGAACTTGAAAATATCTAAGTGGTTGCCTGATAATAAGGGTTTGAGGACTAAAGGTTAGAACTGATGGGAGGCAGCATGCTCATACTTTTGTTTTTCATTTATATGCTCTTTCTATTTAGTCACTAAGTTGCATCAAATTCTTTGGGACCCAATGGATTGTAGTCCACCAGGCTTCTCTGTCTATGGGATTTCCCAGGCAAGAATACTGGAGTGGATAGTCATTTCCTTCTCCAGGGTATATTCCTGACCCAGGGATCGAACCTGCATTTCCTGCTTGATGGGTAGATTCTTTACCACGGAACCACCTGGGAATCCCTTCTTCATTTATGTAATTCAATATTGTTTAACTATATGTATATATACAATGATAAAAATATGCATATGTGTGTATGTATATGTTTAAAGGGGATGTATTCATGGAGAATCTTTCAGAAAGATAGAGCTACTGATTAATGAAGCAGGGTCTTAGAAGAAAACACATTTGACAACAATTTTCTAACCTATGGTGACATAGATGAGTTTTACACAGTACAACTTCTGCTCCCAAGTTTTGTAATTACAAAAGTAGGCTTTCTTAATATATCTGTGATTGATTTGATGGTAAAGAAATGTTTCTGACTACTAAGTTCATAAAACTCAGTGAATATATAAAGCTGAATGTCACATTTTATTACTGAAAATTTAAGAATATAATGATTCAGTGTATTTGTACAAGTAAAAGCACACATCCACATTTAATATTTGCTTTTGAAATAGTTTTTTATCTACAAAGTTTAAAGATGCAGCAAGTCATACCTGAGGAAGAAACCACAGGGAATATTATGTGGAAATAAGAGACATAAACATTCAATTGTCAATGTTAGTCAACCAAGAAAGAAAAATATGAAGATAACATTTCTAAATTGTCTTATTTTCCATCAATATAATAACACATGGATGAATCTTTTCCACTATACTATAATTCAGTTTCTGATTGGTACTTTGTCATTTTTTCATCATTTTAAACAATTCCAATTTAAATTATATGATAGTGGCAATCTAAGTACCTGATGTGTCTAAATGATGAAACACTAAGCCTTGCCAAAAATGATATAGCAGCACATACTCACTATCAGCTGTGAAAGCTACTGGCAGTCCCTAGGTTGCAAAGTCTTTTCTTAGCTGAAAAACAGCAACAACTGAGTACAAGATCATTTATAGACTTGGAACACTTCATAATAATTTTTAAAATTATTTTGTAAAGTCTGAAAATATAAAAGATGTAATTTTCATTATTTTCACTTTAAAAGAATAGTACTTTTTGTTTAAGACTTTATATTCATTATATTTATAATGATATTCATTATATTCATAATGATATTCACGAATACTTAAAATCACTAAAAGAACTGACAATAGTACTGCCTGCAAAAATGTTGTTGTTGTTCAGTCGCTGGGTTGTGTCTGACTTTTTGCTACCCCGTGAACTGCAGTACTTTTTTCTGTCCTTCACTGTCTCTCAGAGTTTCCTCAAACTCATGTCCATTGAGTCAGTGATGCCATCCAACCATCTCACCCTCTGTAACCACTTCTCCTTTTGCCCTGTCTTTCCCAGCATCAGGGTCTTTTCCAATGAGTAGGCCCTTCACATCAGGTGGCCAAAGTATTGTAGCTTCAGCTTCAGCTTCAGTCCTTCCAATGAATATTCAGGGTTGATTTCCTTTAAGGTTGACTGGTCTGATCTCCTTGTTGTCCAAGGGACTCAAGAATCTTCTCCAGCCCCACAGTTTGAAAGCGTCAGTTCTTCGGAGCTCTGCCTTTTTTATGATCAAGCTCTCACATCTGTACATGACTACTGGAAAGGCTATAGCCTTGAGTCTATAGACCTTTGTCAGCAAAGTGATATCCCTGCTTTTTAGTTCTCTGTCTAGGTTTGTCATAGTTTTCCTGCCAGGAAACAATTGCCTTCTAATTTCATGGATGCAGTCACCATCCCTAGTGATTTTAGAGCCCAAGAAGAGGAAATCTATCACTGCCTCCACATTTTCTTCTTCTATTTGCCACCTTTTCTTCTTCTATTCTTCTATTTGCCATGAAGTGATGGAACTGGATGCCATGATCTTAGGGTTTTGTGTGTGTGTTTTTTTTTTTTTTTAGATTTTTAAATATTGAGCTTTAAGTTGGCTTTTTCACTATCCTCTTTCACACTCATCAAGAAGCTTTTTAATTTTTCTTCACCTCCTGCCATTAAAGTGGTATCATCTGCATATCTGAGGTTGTTGATATTTTCCCCATCTATTTGCCATGAAGTGACAGGACTAGATCTTAGTTTTTAAGCCAGCTTTTCCACACCTTCAAAAATACTATAAATTATATTCATGGAAAAAAACACTGGTGTTTTATCACTGGTTATTTGATAGATATCAAACAGTAAGCCATCACCTGATGAAGTTCATATACATATGAAGTCACACTTTAGCTTCAGTAATTCAAGCTAATATGGATTGTGAAATTTATTTTATTATGGAATAATTAGGAATTAATATTTTAAAAATGAAATGAGAGAAATGGATTACTATGTACCCCAAGTGATGTTGGGTCAATTAACATGGCCTGAGAATATAAGAAAAGTATTATTTATATAACTGTTTGTGGCTAAATTCTTTTGGATATTTAAAGCAATTTGTCATTTATACAAGCTACTTTCTATATTTATAAACCTTTAAAAATCTTTATCTTAGACTGACGTTATAGATTATTATCTACTTATGTTACACTAATGTCAGTGAAAATATACAACAATGCTTTAATGTGGATAACATTAACATATGGGTAAAATCAGTGGGCTACATTTTCTACCTAGATTTAATAAAAAGAAACAAAATTTTATAAACTTACTAAAATACTTGCCAATTTCATGTATATCTGAGCCTCCAACATTACAGTGTGATATTTATCTGGTTTCAAAAACTGAAGCCTATTGTGCCCATGTTTCTAGATATAAAAATGATACATTTGTTATTTGAAAAGCAATATATGAAAAAATATATAACTGGGGGAGTTTTCAGTTTGGGGTAAGATGAAATAAGTGCACCTCTCTCTCTCTCCCCCACAGAACACAACTATAAAACTTTGACAGAATCCATGGCACAACCATTTGAGCACTGTGAAATGTACAGCAACAGGAGACTTAAATAGAACACATAAATCAAAGAACATTCAAACTGTTGAGGACTTTCCTATTTTTTTTTTTTTTTTTTTTATCCTTTAGTTATCTCCTGGCCTGAATTTAACTCAGTTGGGAACCTTGAACTGGCCACTGTGAGGCAAAAAACAAAAACACAAACAAAAATGGCTTCAGGAAAAGCTTTTCAGTTCTAGCTTGAAAAATGAGAAAGTGAATTATTAAAGTTTGGACAGAGAGAAAGAGAAAATGTTTTTTCTTTCTTTCGTCTTTTCTTTCAAACCACAGGGTATAGGTAATCTGCTGAGGTGGTGGTAGTGACGGCAACAAATAGCGTCAGCAGAAGTCAAAAACCAAGGAAATGATAACCCTTTCCCCTTATTCTCTCTGGAGGTATAGGTTAAGATGATGAAGCTCAAGTCTGTCTCTATTTCTATATCCTCTTATATTTTTGCCTTAGACATATCTCAAGAGCAAATGTACTTCCTGTCTGCCTTAAAAAAAAAAAAAAATGGAACCAAAGAAATAAAGGCAATAAGAAAGTCTTGGAGAGATTTTGAAAAGGAAGCTTAGGAAATCAACCCTGTAAATTCATTTAGGGCCAACTGGGCCCACCTGTGGCATATATATGTGAGAGTATAATTCTAATTAGCATATAAAAGATTTAGGCATATAAAAGCATATAAGACACCTCTGTCCAAAATTCTGCCCACTAAACACTGTGTGGCACATAAAGCATAGAATTGGATACAGCTTTAAAAGATTCGAAAAATGAACTAACATTGTAACAATAGGCCAAAGAATGAAGGTTAGACCTTGCAGCATGAACATAATCAAGGGATTGTCATCAGTTCAGTTCAGTTCAGTTCAGTCGCTCAGTCGTGTCTGACTCTTTGCAACCCCATAAATCCCAGCACGCCAGGCCTCCCTGTCCATCACCAAGTCCCAGAGTTCACCCAAACTCACGTCCATCGAGTCAGTGATGCCATCCAGCCATATCATCCTCTGTCGTCCCCTTCTCCTCCTGCCCCCAATCCCTCCCAGCATCAGAGACTTTTTCAATGAGTCAACTCTTCTCATGTGGTGGCCAAAGTACTGGAATTTCAGCTTTAGCATCATTCCTTCCAAAGAAATCTCAGGGCTGATCTCCTTCAGAATGGAATGGTTAGATCTTCTTGCAGTCCAAGGGACTCTCAAGAGTCTTCTCCAGCACCATAGTTCAAAGGCATCAATTCTTCGGTGCTCAGCCTTCTTCACAGTCCAACTCTCACATCCATACATGACCACAGGAAAAACCATCGCCTTGATTAGACAGACCTTTGTTGGCAAAGTAATATCTCTGCTTTTGAATATGTTATCTAGGTTGGTCATAACTCTCCTTCCAAGGAGTAAGCATCTTCTAATTTCATGGCTGCAGTCACCATCTGCAGTGATTTTGGAGCCCAAGAAAATAAAGTCTGACACTGTTTCCACTGTTTCCCCATCTATTTCCCATGAAGTGATGGGACCAGATGCCATGATTTTTGTTTTCTGAATGTTGAGCTTTAAGCCAACTTTTTCACTCTCCACTTTCACTTTCATCAAGAGGCTTTTGAGTTCCTCTTCACTCTCTGCCATAAGGGTGGTGTCATCTGCATATCTGAGGTTATTGATATTTCTCCCAGCAATCTTGATTCCAGCTTGTGTTTCTTCCAGTCCAGCGTTTCTCATGATGTACACTGCATATAAGTTAAATAAACAAGGTGACAATATACAGCCTTGACGTACTCCTTTTCCTATTTGGAACCAGTCTGTTGTTCCATGTCCAGTTCTAATTGTTGCTTCCTGACCTGCATACAAATTTCTCAAGAGGCAGGTCAGGTGGTCTGGTATTCCCATCTCTTTCAGAATTTTCCACAGTTGATTGTGATCCACACAGTCAAAGGCTTTGGCATAGTCAATAAAGCAGAAATAGATGCTTTTCTGGAACTCTTTTCCTTTTTCCATAATCTAGCGGATATTGGAAATTTGGTCTCTGGTTCCTCTGCCTTTTCTAAAACCAGCTTGTACATTAGGAGGTTCATGGTTCACATATTGCTGAAGCCTGGCTTGGAGAATTTTGAGCATTAGTTTACTAGCATGTGAGATGAGTGCAATTGTGTGGTAGTTTGAGCATTCTTTGGCATTGCCTTTCTTTGGGATTGGAATGAAAACTGACCTTTTCCAGTCCTGTGGCCACTGCTGAGTTTTCCAAATTCGCTGGCATATTGAATGCAGCACTTTCACAGCATCATCTTTCAGGATTTGAAATAGCTCAATTGGAATTCCATCACCTCCACTAGCTTTGTTCGTAGTGATGCTTTCTAAGGCCCACTTTACCTCACATTCCAGGATGTCTGGCTCTAGGTCAGTGATCACACCATTGTGATTATCTGGGTCGTGAAGATCTTTTTTTGTACAGTTCTCCTGTGTATTCTTGACATCTCTTCTTAATATCTTCTGCTTCTGTTAGGTCCATACCATTTCTGTCCTTTATGGAGCCCATCTTTGCATGAAATGTTTCTTTGGTATCTCTAATTTTCTTGAAGAGATCTCTAGTCTTTCCCCTTCTGTTGTTTTCCTCTATTTCTTTGTATTGATCACTGAAGAAGGCTTTCTTATCTCTTCTTGCTATTCTTTGGAACTCTGAATTCAAATGGATATATTTTTCCTTTTCTCCTTTGCTTTTCACTTCTCTTCTTTTCACAGCTATTTATAAGGCCTCCTTAGACAGACATTTTGCTTTTTTGCATTTCTTTTCCATGGCGATGATCTTGATCCCTGTCTCCTGTACAATGTCACGAACCTCATTCCATAGTTCATCAGGCACTCTATCTATCAGATCTAGGGCCTTAAATATATTTCTCACTTCCACTGTATAATCATAAGGAATTTGATTTAGGTCATATCTGAATGGTAGTGGTTTTCTCTACTTTATTGAATTTAATTCTGAATTTGGCAATAAGGAGTTCATGATCTGAGCCACAGTCAGCTCCGGGTCTTGTTTTTGCTGACTGTATAGAGCTTCTCCATTTTTGGCTGCAAAGAATATAATCAATCTGATTTCAGTGTTGACCATCTGGTGATGTCCATGTGTAGAGTCTTCTCTTCTGTTGTTGGAAGAGGGTTTTTGTTATGACCAGTGCATTTTCTTGGCAAAACTCTATTAGTCTTTGCCCTGCTTCATTCTGTATTCCAAGGCCAAATTTGCCTGTTACTCGAGGTGTTTCTTGACTTCCTACTTTTGCATTCCAGTCCCCTATAATGAAAAGGACATCTTTTTTGGTTGTTAGTTCTAAAAGGTCTTGTAGGTCTTCATAGAACCGTTCAACTTCAGCTTCTTCAGCTTTACTCGTTGGTGCATAAATTTGGATTACTGTGATATTGAATGGTTTGCCTTGGAAACAAACAGAGTTCATTCTGTTGTTTTTGAGACTGCATCCAAGTACTGCATTTTGGACTCTTTTGTTGACCATGATGGCTACTCCATTTCTTCTGAGGGATTCCTGCCCGCAGTAGTAGATATAATGGTCATCTGAGTTAAATTCACCCATTCCAGACCATTTCAGTTCGCTGATTCCTAGAATGTCGACCTTCACTTTTGCCATCTCTTGTTTGACCACTTCCAATTTGCCTTGATTCATGGACCTGACATTCCAGGTTCCTATGCAATGTTGCTCTTTACAGCATCAGACCTTGTTTCTATCACCAGTCACATCCACAGCTGGGAATTGTTTTTGCTTTGGCTCCATCCTTTCATTCTTTCTTGAGTTATTTCTCCACTCATCTCCAGTAGCATACTGGGCCCCTACTGAGCTGGGGAGTTCCTCTTTCAGTATCCTATCATTTTGCCTTTTCGTACTGTTCATGGGGTTCTCAAGGCAAGAATACTGAAGTGGTTTGCCATTCCGTTCTCCAGTGGGCCACATTCTGTCAGACCTCTCCACCATGACCCACCCATCTTGGGTTGCCCCACCGGCATGGCTTAGTTTCATTGAGTTAGATAAGGCTGTGGTCCTAGTATGATTAGATTGACTGGTTTTCTGTGAGTATGGTTTCAGTGTGTTTGCCCTCTGATGCCCTCTTGCAACACCTACCATCTTACTGGGTTTCTCTTACCTTGGGCATGGGTTCTCTTCATGGCTACTCCAGCAAAGCGCAGCCACTGCTCCTTACCTTGGACGAGCAGTATCTCCTCACCGCCTCCCTTCCTGATCTTCAATGTGGGATAGCTCCTCTAGGCCCTCCTGGGCCCGCACAGCCACAGCTTCTTGGACATGGGGTTGTTCCTCCCGGCCACCGCCCCTATCAATAATTACCTTAAACATAATTGGGTTGAATGTCCCAACCAAAAGACAAAGACTGGATGAATGGAATGGATACAAAAACGAGACCCCTATATATGTTGTCTACAAGAGACCCACCTCAAAACAGGGGACACATACAGACTGAAAGTGAAGGGCTGGAAAAAGATATTACACGCAAATAGAGACCAAAAGAAAGCAGGAGTAGCAATACTCATATCAGATAAAATAGACTTTAAAACACAGGCTGTGAAAAGAGACAAAGGACACTACATAATGATCAAAGGATCAATCCAAGAAGAAGATATAACAATTATAAATATATATGCACCCAACATAGGAGCACCACAATATGTAAGACAAATGCTAACAAGTATGAAAGGGGAAATTAACAATAACACAATAATAGTGAGAGACTTTAATACCCCCTCACACCTATGGATAGATCAACTAAACAGAAAATTGGCAAGGAAACACAAATTTTAAACCATACAATAGGCCAGTTAGACCTAATTGATATCTATAGGACATTTCACCCCAAAACAATGAATTTCACCTTTTTCTCAAGCGCACATGGAATTTTCTCCAGGATAGATCATATCCTGGGCCATAGATCTAGACTTGGTAAATTCAAAAAAAATTGATCATTCCAAGCATCTTTTCTGACCACAATGCAGTAAGATTAGATCTCAACTACAGGAGAAAAACTATTAAAAATTCCAACATATGGAGGCTGAACAACACGCTGCTGAATAACCAACAAATCAAGTAGAAATTTAAAAAAAAAATCAAAATATGCATAGAAACGAATGAAAATGAAGACACAACAACCCAAAACCTGTGGGACACTGTAAAAGCAGTGCTAAGGGGAAGGTTCATAGCAATACAGGCATACCTCAAGAAACAAGAAAAAAGTCAAATAAATAACCTAACTCTACACCTAAAGCAACTAGAAAAGGAAGAAATGAAGAACCCCAGGGTTAGTAGAAGGAAAGAAATCCTAAAAATTAGGGCAGAAATAAATGTAAAAGAAATAAAGGAGACCATAACAAAAATCAACAAAGCCAAAAGCTGGTTCTTTGAAAGGATAAATAAAACTGACAAACCATTAGCCAGAATCATCAAGAAACAAAGGGAGAAAAATCAAATCAATAAAATTAGAAATGAAACTGGAGAGATCACAACAGACAACACAGAAATACAAAGCATCATAAGAGACTACTATCAGCAATTATATGCCAATAAAATGGACAACGTGGAAGAAATGGAAAATTCTTAGAAAAGTACAACTTTCCAAAACTGAACCAGGAAGAAATAGAAAATCTTAACAGACCCATCTCAAGCACAGAAATTGAAACTGTAATCAGAAATCTTCCAGCAAACAAAAGCCCAGGTCCAGACAGCTTCATAGCTGAATTCTACCAAAAATTTATTTATTTTTTCTTTTTTTTAAATTTTATTTTATTTTTAAACTTTACAATATTGTATTGGTTTTGCCAAATATCGAAATGAATCCACCACAGGTATACATATGTTTCCCATCCTGAACCCTCCTCCCTCCCCATACCATCCCTCTGGGTTGTCCCCATGCACCAGCCCCAAGCATCCAGTATCGTGTATCGAACCTGGACTAGTGACTCGTTTCATATATGATATTATATGTATTTCAATGCCATTCTCCCAAATCATCCAACCCTCTCCCTCTCCCACAGAGTCCAAAAGACTGTTCTATACATCTATCCTACTCAAACTCTTCCAGAAAATTGCAGAGGAAGGTAAACTTCTAAACTCATTCTATGAGGCCACCATCACCATAATACCAAAACCTGACAAAGATGCCACAAAAAAAGAAAACTACAGGCCAATATCACTGATGAACATAGATGCAAAAATCCTTAACAAAATTCTAGCAATCAGAATCCAACAACACATTAAAAAGATCATACACCATGACCAAGAGGGCTTTATCCCAGGGATGCAAGGATTCTTCAATATCCACAAATCAATCAATGTAATACACCACATTAACAAGTTGAGAAATAAAAGCCATATGATTATCTCAATAGATGCAGAGAAAGCCTTTGACAAAATTCAACATCCATTTATGATAAAAACTCTCCAGAAAGCAGGAATGGAAGGAACATACTTCAACATAGTAAAAGCTATATTTGACAAACCCACAGCAAACATTCTTCTCAACGGTGAAAAATTTAAAGCATTTCCCTTAAAGTCAGGAACAAGACAAGGGTGCCCACTTTCACCACTACTATTCAACATAGTTTTGGAAGTTTGGGGCACAGCAATCAGAGCAGAAAAAGAAATAAAAGGAATCCAAATTGGAAAAGAAGAAGTAAAACTCTCACTGTTTGCAGATGACATGATCCTGTACATAGAAAACCCTAAAGACTCCATCAGAAAATTACTAGAGCTAATCAATAAAAGTTGCAGGATATAAAAGCAACACACAGAAATCTCTTGCATTCCTATACACTAAAAATGAGAAAACAAAAAAGAGAAATTAAGGAAACAATTCCATTCACCATTGCAATGAAAAGAATAAAATACTTAGGAATATATCTACCTAAAGAAACTAAAGACCTATATATAGAAAACTATAAAACACTGGTAAAAGAAATCAAAGAGGACACTAATAGATGGAGAAATATAACATGTTCATGGATTGGAAGAATTAATATAGTGAAAATGAGCATACTACCCAAAGCAATCTATAGATTCAACGCAATTCCTATCAAACTACCAATGGTATTTTTCACAGAGCTAGAACAAATAATTTCACAATTTATATGGAAATACAAAAAACCTCAAATAGCCAAAGAAATCTTGAGAAAGAAGAGTGGAACTGGAGGAATCAAACTGCCTGACTTCAGGCTCTACTACAAAGCCACAGTCATTAAGAGAGTATGGTACTAGCACAAAGACAGAAATATAGATCAATGGAACAAAATAGAAAGCCCAGAGATAAATCCACACACCTATGGACACCTTATCTTTGACAAAGGAGGCAAGAATATACAATGGAGAAAAGACAATCTTTAACAAGTGGTGCTGGGAAATCTGGTCAACCACTTGTCAAAGAATGAAACTAGAACACTTTCTAACACCATACACAAAAATACACTCAAAATGGATTCAAGATCTAAACGTAAGACCAGAAACTATAAAACTCCTAGAGGAGAACACAGGCAAAACACTCTCCGACATAAATCACAGCAGGATCCTCTGTGGACCCACCTCCCAGAGTATTGGAAATAAAAGCAAAAATAAACAAATGGGACCTAATTAAAATTAAAAGCTTCTGCACACCAAAGGAAATTTTAAGCAAGGTGAAAAGACAGCCTTCAGAATGGCAGAAAATAATAGCAAATGAAGCAACTGACAAACAACTAATCTCAAAAGTATACAAGCAACTCCTGCACTCAATTCCAGAAAAATAAACAACCCAGTCAAAAAATGGGCCAAAGAACTAAATAGACATTTCTCCAAAGAAGACATACAGATGGCTAACAAACACATGAAAAGATGCTCAACATCACTCATTATTAGAGAAATGCAAATCAAAACCACAATGAGGTACCATTTCACGCCAGTCAGAATGGCTGCGATCCAAAAGTCTACAAGCAATAAATGCTGGAGAGGGTGTGGAGAAAAGGGAACCCTCTTACACTGTTGGTGGGAATGCAAACTAGTACAGCCACTATGGAGAACAGTGTGGAGATTCCTTAAAAAACTGGAAGTAGAACTGCCTTATGACCCAGCAATCGCACTGCTGGGCACACACACCGAGGAAACCAGAATTGAAAGATACACATGTACCCCAATGTTCATTGCAACATTGTTTATAAGAGCCAGGACCTAGATGTCCATCGGCAGATGAATGGATAAGAAAGCTTGATACATATTCACAATGGAGTATTACGCAGCCATTAAAAAGAATACATCTGAATCATTTCTAATGAGGTGGATGAAACTGGAGCCTATTATACAGAGTGAAGTAAGCCAGAAAGAAAACACCAATACAGTATACTAACACATATATATGGAATTTAGAAAGATGGTAACGATAAACCTGTAAGCGAGACAGCAAAAGAGACACAAATGTATAGAGTAGTCTTTTGGACTCTGTGGGAGAGGGAGAGGGTAGGATGATTTGGGAGAATGGCATTGAAACATGTATAATATCATATATGAAACAAATTGCCAGTCCAGGTTCGATGCATGATACTGTATGCTTGGGGCTAGTGCACTGGGATGACCCAGAGCAATGGTATGGGGAGGGTAGAGGGAGGGGGGTTCATGATGGGGAACAGGTGTATATCTGTGGTGGATTCATGTTGATGTATGGCAAAACTAATACAATATTGCAAAGTAATTAACCTCCAATTTAAAAAAATTTATATTAAAAAAAAATTTAACTAAAAGAAAAAACCTTTTGAAAGTGTATTTAGGATACGGCAATTTTTGATTCTTCAAGTTATTTTCTTTTTACTTTCAGTTAGAAAAAATACATTAGTATTTTTAATCAGCTATGTTTTCTTGATGTAATTTTGAAATAAAAAGCAATCACATCAAATGTACTACTTTTAAAAATATATATATATATTTAGTTTCCTTTTAACTACCAAAGTAATTATACTATTTCAGCTCTTTTCATGTCTGATCATATGCATCATTCCACTCACATTATCCTGAGAATTACTAGGACTATGAATAAAATAAAAATGCTATTTCTAATATCTCTTATTCTACACTCTCTGCCCGTTGACCAACTTTGCTTATTTGCATGTAAAAAAAAATTCAACTTGATCCAGTTTGTCTCTAAACAAATAGATCATATTAATTTATAATATGATGTTATTACAGGAAACTTGAATTTTAATGAACCCTGTTTGATTTGGGTGAGTCAAGACAGGCGTAACACAACTGAGTCAATTAGCGAAAATTTTGTAATCAATGTTGATTAAGAAAATGGGATGATGGTATGTTATAATTTGGAGGCATACCCTGGCTTAAACATTAATATAATGGTTTAAAAATTGGCATTTTAAAGGTAGCACATTGCTCTGAAATTAACTGTTACTAATTTTTGGTACATATAAATATTAATCTGTTTACCTTTTATTATGCATGACTGGAAATCATTTAATGAGATCTAAGAAAGAACAATAAATTGTTCTTATTTCATCATCTAGTAAAATATTACCATTAAATTATCAATTGCTAAACATATAATGAGCAAATCTAAGATATAGCATATAATTATCATGATTAGATTTTTTGTCCTATACATCAAAGATGAGTATATATCCTTGCTTTGGTGTTTTTATTTTCCCTCTGTCATTGGTAACATATTTTTCCTAGGAAGAAATCAATTCTCTTAACTGCTTTGGGATTACAGGTAATATATGTATGCATATTTTCTATAGTTCTTTATAGAGTCAACTCTTTTTCCTTTTAATATATATAAGGGTTGTGTTGGGGATAATAGTATTTGCTTTCTCTTAATATTCTTTTGAATTATAACTTAGTAAGCTATTATCTTATGTCAATTAACATTTTTTAATATACTTTTGAGACATGATATAATTTCATAGGGCATACAGTTGAATAATGTATGTGAAATTTTTTTTTTGATAATAAAGCCTTCAAAGAAATAAATGATTGTGTTTAAAATTAAAACTAATGCTAGACAAAACAGGTACAATTTATGTTAACTCATATAAAAAAAGATTTAATAAATTAAAATGTCAAGATTGTTTACTGAATTATTAAAAAAAAATAAATGAAACAAAAATAGAGATGTCAAAAAATAAGCTATTTTGATATAACAATGAAGTTCTATTACATAAATTTTGTATCTGCCAAACATCAAACTTGTTTTTCAATAATTGTTCTTGATCTGATTCCGTGTTTATACGTAATTTAGAGTTCATCAACTAAAGTAACTGAAAACTATTAACATATTCTTTCTACTTATTATTTAAAATCAAATTTGTTTGCTAAATTTTGTAAAATATCATTAACACAATTTTGAATATTATTATTTCCATTCTCCACAATAACTTCCAGAAATTTACCATTATTATTATCTTTCACATATAAAACTGAAACATTATTATATTTTCCCAGATGCTTATGTATAGTGATAACTCTTCATCTAAGTGAAGATTTATGGTGCATTCCATGTTACATTTAATAGTTCTTCGTGTAAAAATATTTAAACATGGGATCTAAATGTATTTTTAGTGTACTCTTTTTTTTTTTTTTTTTTTTCCCTTTAAGCTGGGAGCTCAGAAAATTCTCCCAAATTTTCAACTACTTTTGTGAAGTTTTCTGTAAAATTCCAATTTGTTTAAAGATACAGTTTGCAATAGGGCATTTGCATTGTAAAAAGCAATGGGTTAATTTTAGGGAAGAGGAAAACCGTTTCTGAGGTAGAGTAGAACGTGATCTCTAAGTAATGTGTGGCATGCTAAATGTTATAAAAAGCACAGTGCTATTATGAAAATACACAAGCAAATTTGATATAACTATTCACTGAAGATTTCCCTGAAGAAAATCGTTTATCTTATAGGCAGCATCTGGTAATATCTTGATTTTACCTTGACTATAAACCTGACAATCTCTGTTTTTTAGCTGACTTGAAACATTCATATTTAAGACGACTGCTGATCAGATCAGATCAGATCAGATCAGGTCAGTCGCTCAGTCGTGTCCGACTCTTTGCGACCCCATGAATCGCAGCAGGCCAGGCCTCCCTGTCCATCACCAACTCCCGGAGTTCACTCAGACTTACGTCCATCGAGTCAGTGATGCCATCCAGCCATCTCATCCTCTGTCCCCTTCTACTCTTGCCCCCAATCCCTCCCAGCATCAGAGTCTTTTCCAATGAGTCAACTCTTCCGTGAGGTGGCCAAAGTACTGGAGTTTCAGCTTTAGCATCATTCCTTCCAAAGAAATTTCAGGGCTGATCTTCGGAATGGACTGGTTGGATCTCCTTGCAGTCCAAGGGACTCTCAAGAGTCTTCTCCAACACCACAGTTCAAAGGCATCAATTCTTCGGCGCTCAGCCTTCTTCACAGTCCAACTCTCACATTCATACATGACCACAGGAAAAACCATAGCCTTGAGTACACGGACCTTTGTTGGCAAAGTAATGTCTCTGCTTTTGAATATGCTCTCTAGGTTGGTCATAACTTTCCTTCCAAGGAGTAAGCATCTTTTAATTTCACGGCTGTAGTCACCATCTGCAGTGATTTTGGAGCCCAGAAAAGTAAAGTCTGACACTGTTTCCACTGTTTCCCCATCTATTTTCCATGAAGTGATGGGACCGGATGCCATGATCTTCGTTTTCTGAATGTTGAGCTTTAAGCCAACTTTTTCACTCTCCACTTTCACTTTCATCAAGAGGCTTTTGAGTTCCTCTTCACTTTCTGCCATAAGGGTGGTGTCATCTGCATATCTGAGGTTATTGATATTTCTCCCAGCAATTGATTTGATTCCAGCTTGTGCTTCTTCCAGTCCAGCGTTTCTCATGATGTACTCTGCATATAAGTTAAATAAACAGGGTGACAATATACAGCCTTGATGAACTCCTTTTCCTATTTGGAACAAGTCTGTTGTTTCATGTCCAGTTCTAACTGTTGCTTCCTGACCTGCATACAGATTTCTCAAGAGGCAGATCAGGTGGTCTAGTATTCCCATCTCTTTCAGAATTTTCCACAGTTGATTGTGATCCACAAAGTCAAAGGCTTTGGTATAGTCAATAAAGCAGAAATAGATGCTTTTCTGGAACTCTCTTGCTTTTTCCATGATCCAGCGGATGTTGGCAATTTGATCTCTGGTTCCTCTGCCTTTTCTAAAACCAGCTTGAACATCAGGAAGTTCACGGTTCACATATTGCTGAAGCCTGGCTTGGACTATTTTGAGCATTACTTTACTAGCGTGTGAGATGAGTGCAATTGTGTGGTAGTTTGAGCATTCTTTGGCATTGCCTTTCTTTGGGATTGGGATGAAAACTGACCTTTTCCAGTCCTGTGGACACTGCTGAGTTTTCCAAATTTGCTGGCATATTGAGTGTAGCACTTTCACAGCATCATCTTTCAGGATTTGGAATGTCTCCACTGGAATTCCATCACCTCCACTAGCTTTGTTCGTAGTGATGCTTTCTAAGGCCCACTTGACTTCACATTCTAGGATGTCTGGCTCTAGGTCAGTGAATACACCATCGTGATTATCTGGGTTGTGAAGATCTTTTTTGTACAGTTCTTCTGTGTATTCTTGCCATCTCTTCTTAATATCTTCTGATTCTGTTAGGTCCATACCATTTCTGTTCTTTATCGAGCCCATCTTTGCATGAAATGTTGGATTAAAATATGTCATTTTCTTATCTCTTTTCAATGTATTTGTTCTTTCCTTCTTTTATTCTTTTTTTTTTCAAAGTTCCTTGGATATAATAGACCATGATTCTGTATTATGTACACAGTATTCATCCTTTTAAAAAATTAATAGTCTGTAGTTTTATTTTATACACACACACACATATACTTAAATAATCTGAGTTTGCCTTCAAAGAATAATATACCATTTCATGTATACTATAAAGATTTTATAATAGTAATTCCCAACTCCTCCCTCTCATACCTTGCAATATACTTCATACTATAAAGACAATAATTATTACTGTTTTTGCTTTAAGCATTCAATTCTCTTTTAGAAAAACTAAGCATCATGGGAATAATTTCATCTTTATCCCATTTCAAATACTCTTCAACTTTTGGTTTTGATCTACGTTTTTTTTTGGTCTACATTTTCATTTTACCTGAAGAATTTCCTTTGACATTTCCTATAAAGTCTGCTGCTAATGAATTCTTTCAGTTTTATTCATCTGAGTAGATTTTTATTTTTATTTAATTTAAAAGAATTTTTTATAGTATAGTCCTTGAAATTCTGATTAGCTATTTTCTGTTTCAGCATTTTAACAATTTTACTGCATTTATCTCTTTTGAACATGGTTTATGATGAGATTATATATGTAGACTTCAGATTCTCTTTCCTTATAGGTTATCGCAAAATATTGAGTATAGTTCCCTGTGCTGTATGACAAGTCCTTGTTGATAATCTATTTTATATATAGTAGTGTGTATATGTTGATCCAAATCTGTTTTGGACTCAAAGTCCAAAGACTAACTTAGAGTCTTTCTCTGGTTATCTTCAATATTTTCTCTACATTTCTGGTGTTCAGCACTTGAATATAATAAATCTGATTTTTTCGTTTGCTATTTTTCCTGAAGCTATTCTTCAAGAGTTGTGGGTATAGGATTTTATATCTGTCATTAATGTTGAAAATTTTTTGGAATTTTTTCTCCAAACATTATTTTCTACTTCTGTGATACTGATTACATGTATGTCACACAACTAGATATTCTGCTATATCTCTGGTAAGGTATGTTATATTTTTCTTTTCATTTTTTCTTTTAATTTGAATTTGAGTAATCATTCATTTGTGACATTGTACAGGAGACAGGGATCAAGATCATCGCCATGGAAAAGAAATGCAAAAAAGCAAAATGTCTGTCTGAGGAGGCCTTATAAATAGCTGTGAAAAGAAGAGAAGTGAAAAGCAAAGGAGAAAAGGAAAAATATATCCATTTGAATTCAGAGTTCCAAAGAATAGCAAGGAGAGATAAGAAAGCCTTCTTCAGTGATCAATACAAAGAAATAGAGGAAAACAACAGAATGGGAAAGACTAGAGATCTCTTCAAGAAAATTAGAGATACCAAGGGAACATTTCATGCAAAGATGGGCTTGATAAAGGACAGAAATGGTATGGACCTAACAGAAGCAGAAGATATTAAGAAGAGATGGCAAGAATACACAGAAGAACTGTACAAAAAAGATCTCCATAACCCAGATAGTCACGATGGTGTGATGACTGACCCAGAGCCAGACATCCTGGAATGTGAAGTCAAGTGGGCCTTAGAAAGCATCACTACGAACAAAGCTAGTGGAGGTGATGGAATTCCAGTGGAGACATTCCAAATCCTGAAAGATGATGCTGTGAAAGTACTGCACTCAATATGCCAGCAAATTTGGAAAACTCAGCAGTGTCCACAGGACTGGAAAAGGTCAGTTTTCATTCCAGTCCCAAAGAAAGGCAACGCTAAAGAATGTTCAAACTACCACACAATTGCACTCATCTCACACACTAGTAAAGTAATGCTCAAAATTCTCCAAGCCAGGCTTCAGCAATATGTAAACCGTGAACTTCCTGATGTTCAAGCTGGTTTTAGAAAAGGCAGAGGAACCAGAGATCAAATTGCTAACATCTGCTGGATCATCAAAAAAGCAAGAGAGTTCCAGAAGAACATTTATTTCTGCTTTATTGACTATGTCAAAGCCTTTGACTGTGTGGATCACAATAAACACTGGAAAATTCTGAAAGAGATTGGAATACCAGACCACCTGACCTGCCTCTTGAGAAACCTATATGCACATCAGGAAGCAACAGTTAGAACTGGACGTGGAACAACAGACTGGTTCCAAATGGGAAAAGGAATACATCAAGGCTGCATATTGTCACCCTGCTTATTTAACTTATATGCAGAATACATCATGAGAAACGCTGGGCTGGAAGAAGCACAAGCTGGAATCAAGATTGCCAGGAGAAATATCAATAACCTCAAATATGCAGAGGACACCACCCTTATGGCAGAAAGTGAAGAGGAACTAAGAAGCCTCTTGATGAAAGTGAAAGAGGAGAGTGAAAAAGTTGGCTTAAAGCTCATCATTCAGAAAACTAAGATCATGGCATCTGGTCCCATCACTTCATTGGAAATAGATAGGGAAACAGTAGAAACAGTGTCAGACTTTATTTTTTGGGGCTCCAAAATCACAGCAGACATTTAATGCAGCCATGAAATTAAAAGACGCTTACTCCTTTGAAGGAAAGTTATGACCAACCTAGATAGCATATTAAGAAACAGGGATATCACTTTGCCAACAAATTTCCATCTAGTCAAGACTATTCTTTTTCCAGTGGTCATGTATGGATGTGAAAGTTGGACTGTGAAGAAAGTTGAGGGCCAAAGAATTGATGCTTTTGAACTGAGGTATTGGAGAAGACTCTTGAGAGTCCCTTGGACTGCAAGGAGATCCAACCAGTCCATTCTAAAGGAGATCAGCCCTGGGTGTTCTTTGAAAGGAATGATGCTAAAGCTGAAACTCCAGTACTTTGGCCACCTCATGCGAAGAGTTAACTCATTGGAAAAGTCTCTGATGCTGGGAGGGATTGGGGGCAGGAGGAGAAGGGGACGACAGAGGATGAGGTGGCTGGATGGCATCACCGACTCAATGGACATGAATTTGAGTCAACTCCAGGAGTTGGTGATGGACAGGGAGGCCTGGCGTGCTGCAATTCATAGTGTCGCAAAGAGTTGGACATGACTGAGTGACTGAACTGAAATGAACTGAACTGAATCTTCATTAACCTACCCAAAATTTTATTGATTTTCTTTTTTCAACTCTCTCAAGCTACTGACCAGTCTGTTGAATTCTTCTGTTTTTCATTGTTGTGCTTTGATTTCTAGCACTGCTGCTTTCTTATGTCTTATTATTTTCATTTCTCTGCTGGATGTATCTGATTGTATAACTTTTGTATTAGAGTCTTTAAAATATTTATCATAGTTCAGTTCAATCACTCAGTCATGTCCAAGTCTTTCAGATCCCATGGACTACAGCATGCCAGGCTCCCCTGTCCATCAGCCAGAGCTTGCTCAATGTCATTGCCATTGTGTCAGTGATGTTATCCAACCATCTCATCCTCTGTCATGCCCTGCTCCTCATTTGTCCAATATTTCCCAGAATCAGGGTCTTTTCTAAGGAGTAGGAGTCAGTTCTTCACATCAGGTGGCCAAAGTATTGGAGTTTCAGCTTCAGCATTAGTCCTTTCAAAGAATATTTAGGACGTATTTCCTTTAGGATTAACTGGTTTGATCTCCTTGCAGCCCAAGGGACACTCAAGAATCTTCCTCAACACCACAGGTCAAAATCATGAATTCTTCAGTGCTTAGCTTTGTTTATAGTCCAACTCTCACATCCATACATGACTACTGGATAAACTATAGCTTTGAATAGATGACTTTTGTTGGCAAAGTAATATTTCTGCTTTTTAATATGCTGTCTAGGTTGGTCACTGGAGAAGGCAATGGCACTCCATTCCAGTACTCTTGCCTGGAAAATCCCATGGGTGGAGGAGGTGCCTGGTTGGCTGAAGTCCATGGGGTCGCTAAGAGCCAGAAATGACTGAGCGACTTCGCTTTCACTTTTCACTTTCATGCATCGAAGAAGGAAATGGCACCCCACTCCAGTATTCTTGCCTGGAGAATCCCAGGGACGGGGGAGTCTGGTGGGCTGCCATCTATGGGGTCGCACAGAGTCAGACACGACTGAAGCGACTTAGAAGTAGCAGCAGGTTGGTCATAGCTTTTCTTCCAAGGAGTAAGCATTTTTTAATTTCATGGCTGTAGTCATCATCTGCAGTGATTTTGGAGCTCAAGAAAATAGTCTGTCACAATTTCCATTGTTTCTCCATCTATCTGCCATGAAAGTGATGAGACCAGATGCCAAGATCTTTGTTTTTTGAATGTTGAGTTTTAAGTGAACTTTTTCACTTTCTTCTTTCACTTTCATCAACAGGCTCTTTAGTTCCTCTTTGCTTTCTGCCATTAGAGTGATATCATCTACATATCTGATGTTATTGATATTTCTCTGGGTAATGTTGATTCCAGGTTGTGCTTCATCCAGCCCAGAATTTCACATGATGTATTCTGCATGTAAATTAAATAAGTAGGATGACAATATATAGCCTTGAGTTACTCTTTCCACAATTATTAACCAGTCAGTTGTTCCATGTTTGGTTTTAACTGTTGCTTCTTGACCTGCATGCAGATTTCTCAGGAGGCAGGTAAGGTGGTCTGGTATTCCATCTTTTTTAGAATTTTCCACAGTTTATCCTAGCTATTAAATTTTATATCTGATTAATCTAATACCTCCATCATATCTGATTATGGTTATGATGATGATTTTATGTCTTCAGACAGAGTTTATTCTCATATTTTGTATACCTCAGAAATTTTTGATTCATGCCAGACATATTGTAAAACAAGGATGACACAGAGGAACATCAGTTTATCCTGCTAGTTCTTTACTGTGGGGTTTTCAGTTCATCTAGTCAGGAATTAGGCTTGTACAACATTTTTTTTTTTTTTTTTATAATGGATCCTGCAGTGTATTGAGGACTCAAATCCTCCAGTTATTCTTTGTGTTTAGTAGACATTCCCTTCTCCAAGGGATCTTCCCAATCCAGGCATCTAACCCATGTCCCCTGCATTGCAGGATGATTCTTTAGCAACTGAGCCACCAGAGAAGCCCAAGAATACTGGAATGGTTAGCCTGTCCTTTTTCAGCAGATCTTCAAACCTAGGAACTGAACCAGGGTCTAATGCATTGCAGGTGGATTCATTACCAGCTGAACAACCATGGAAGCCCATTTTTGTTTTGAATGTGGGCAAATTTGCAATTTCTACTTTCATACTTAGTTTAGTTATCCTCACCTTTGTTTTGGTTCCCAGACAGAGAAACTGTCTCTTGCACCTCTCTCAGTTGTGTTCCACTCAATGATTTCATTCAGTGCTTATTTGAGAGATGGATGGTATGTGTGTGTGTGTGATTTAGAGGGCTGAGGGTACATATTCTCTGATGTTTTCATTGACTTCAATTTTGCTTAGGCACTATAAACCTGGAAACCAGGAGTATGGCTCACAAAAGTATTTCTGCTCTCATCCAGAGGTAATATTGTGCCTATTATGTTTTAATATTCATCACCCAGAAGCAGTTTTGTGTGTGTATATTTGTGTGCATGTACATGTGTTTGCTTTTTGTACCTGTTTCCCTTCTTCAACTGTACTGTTTTTCTACCTTTGCCATAATACTACATTTTTTGGTCCTTTCCTCTGTAGATAATGCCTTTATTCATTAGTAGAGACAAGTGAGATGGACCTGGGTGATTTTGGTAGTGGCTGCTGCTCCCCTCATGCAGCTAACACCAAAATGAAACTATTTAGTGATTTTTACTGAAACTGAATGACAGGTGAAAAGCCCATGCATTAGTGCAAACTCCCCAATGTCTGTGGTCCTCAGGTAGAAATTACTAGGCAGTCGGTGAAGGACTCTTTAAGACTTCATTATTTTTTTCAATAAACGTCTCACTCCTTTAGCCTAAAGCTATACCCTTTGTCCCTAATTCCTGGAATGTGTCCTTGGTCTGATAAATTATCAGCACTCAGATCCAGAGAAGGGCAGTAATTAGCTTCTGTTTCATATGCCTGAGGGAAAAACAACTGGTGATTATTAATTTTAAACCCATACATCTGGTCCATTGTAAAATGGCAAGGGTGCATGAAAAAGGGTAGTGACTTAATCTAAGGATCAAGAGGAGCCATAGATGGTAAGTTAAGCATCTTGACCTTTAAACTGATTAGTTAAAAATTGGTTAAACTGGTTAAGGACCGGAGCCAACCAAAAACATACACATTAAGGATATCAAAACTTCTGTAAGTCTCATCTTTGGGGGACCCTTTAGTCCCTCTCAGTGTCTATGCTGAAAGTGTTGTACTTACCTTCTGTTTAATAAATACTATCCACTTGCTACTGTGTTTGCGTATACATGAAGTTCATTCTTCAGCCCTGTGAACAAGAACTCAGATACCTATTTCAATCCCAGCAATCTTCACACATTCACTCTAGCTTACATGTAAGATTTGGAAACATCAACTACAAATTGGCACTTCCCAAGAGCATTGCCAAAGACTGAACAACAAAGGCATTTACCATCTGCTTCTATGGAGAGCAAACCCCATGCTGCTATAGTTGTTAACCTTCAACAACCCCTGAGGGAGTTCAGGGTGGAGTGAGGTACTTTGTGCTCCAGGGAATCTGGTCGGCCAGATCTTTAGACAGTTTTGTGTTTTTAGGAATAGATTTTATGATCTCAATCCTTGCATCTCCTCATGTCTAGAGAAGTACTAAATCCCTTCATGTTGACATCAGATTCTCATGACTAACAAAAATCCTTTTGTAAAATGAATGCTTCGTGATATTGAACTCACCTTTCACCAAAACCTATATATTGACTTTCCCCCATTGCTGCTTTGGAGCAGTCTCTCAGAGCTATCTGAGATGCTGCTTCCTGGGCTGCAGTCCTCATTTTACCTGAAGTAAAACTTAACTCACAACTCATAAGTTGGACATCTTTTATTTAGTCGACAGAAATTTGGTAAAAATGTCTGGATCTTTTTACTTAATTCTGTGCTATGAACAGCATCTATTTCAGGTAAGTATGTATCTGTGGTCACTCACCTAGAACCAGACATTCCAGAGTGTGAAGTCAAGGGGGCCTTAAGAAGCATTACTATGAACAAAGCTTGTGAGTGATGGAATTCCACCACAGCTATTCCAAAACCTAAAAATGACACTGTTAAAGTGCTTCACTCAATATGCCAGCAAATTTGGAAAACTTAGTAATGGACATAGGACTGGGAAAGGTCAGTTTTCATTCCAATCCAAAGAAAGGCAATGCCAAAGAATGTTTAAACTACTACACGATTGCACTCATTTCATATGCTAGTAAGGCAATGCTCAAAATCCTTGAAGCTAAGCTTCAATAGTACATGAACCAAGAATTTCTGATGTACAAACTGGATTTAGAAAAAGCAGAGGAACTAGAGACCAAATTGCCAAAAACCACTGGATCATAGAGAAAGCAAGAGAATTCGAGAAAAACATATACTTCTGCTTCATTATCTGTGCTAAATCCTTTGACTGTGAGGATCACAACACACTTGGAAAATTCTTAAAGAGATGGGAATAACAGAACACCTTACCTGCCTTCTGAGAAACCTGCATGCCAGTCAGGAAGCAACAGTTAGATCTGGAAATGGAATGTCAGACTGGTTAAAAATTGGAGAAGGAGTTCCTCAAGGCTGTATGTTGTCACCCTGTTTATTTAACTTATATGCAGAGTACACAGTGTGAAATCCTGGGCTGGATGAAGTAAAAGCTGGAATCAAGATTGTCCAGAGAAGTATCAACAACCTCAGATATGCAGATAATACCACTTTAATGGCAGAAAGCAAAGAAAAACTAAAGAGCCTCTTGATGAAATGAAAGAGGAGAGTGAAAAAATTGGCTAAAAACTCAGAATTCAAAAAACTAAGATCATGGCATCCAGTCCCATTGCTTCATGACTAATAGATGGGGGAAAATGGAAAACAATGTCAGATTTTACTTTCATGGGCTCCAAAATCACTGCAGATGGTGATTGCAGCCATGAAAAAACTTTTGCTCCTTGGAAGAAAAGCTATGACCAACCTAGAAAGCATATTAAAAAGCAGAAACATTACTTTTCTGACAGAGGTCCTTATAGTCAAACTATGATTTTTCCAGTAGTCATGTACAGATATGACAGTTGAACCATAAAGAAGGCTGAGACCTAAAGAATAGATGCTTTGGAACTGTGGTGCTAGAGAATACTCTTGAGAGTCCTTTTGATAGCAAGGCAATCAAACCAGTCAATCCTAAAGGAAATCAACCTGAATATTCACTGGAAGGTCTGATGCTAAAACTGAAGTTCCAATACTTTGGTCATCTCATATGAAGAGTTGACTTATTTGAAAAGACCCTGATGCTGGGAAAGATTGAGGGCAGGAAAAGGAGAGGGTAACAGAGGATGAGATGATTGGACATCATCACTGACTGGATAGACATGTGTTTGAGCAAACTCATGGAGATATTGAAGGGTAGGGAAGCCTGGCTTTCTGCAGTCCATGGGGTTGCAAAGTTGAACATGATCTAGTGACTGAACAACAACAACATACCTCTGGGTGGGCTTCCCAGGTGGCACTAGTGGTAAAGAACCTGCCTGCCAATTCAGGAGACATAAGAGACGTGGGTTTGATCCCTGAGTCGGGACGATCCCCTGGAGAGGATCCATTCCAGTTTTCTTGCCAGGAGAATCCCAGGGACAGAGAATCCTGGCAGGATACTGTCCAGTTCAGTTCAGTTTCTCAGGCGTGTCCGACTCTTTGCAACGCCATGAAGCTCAGCACGCCAGGCCTCCCTGTCCATCACCAACTCCCGGAGTTCACTCAGACTCACGTCCATCAAGTCAGTGATGCCATCCAGCCATCTCATCCTCTGGCGTCCCCTTCTGCTTCTGCCCCCAATCCCTCCCAGCATCAGAGTCTTTTCCAATGAGTCAACTCTTCACATGAGGTGGCCAAAGTACTGGAGTTTCAGCTTTAGCATCATTCCTTCCAAAGAAATCCCAGGGCTGATCTCCTTGAGAATGGACTGGTTGGATCCCCTTGCAGTCCAAGGGACTCTCAGGAGTCTTCTCCAACACCACAGTTCAAAAGCATCGATTCTTTGGCACTCAGCCTTCCTCACAGTCCAACTTTCACATCCATACATGACCACAGGAAAAACCATAGCCTTGACTAGATGAACCTTTATTGGCGAAGTAATGTCTCTGCTTTTGAATATGCTATCTAGGTTGGTCATAACTTTCCTTCCAAGGAGTAAGCGTCTTTTAATTTCATGGCTGCAGTCACCATCTACAGTGATTTTGGAGCCCAGAAAAAAATAAAAATAAAGTCTGATACTGTTTCCACTGTTTTCCCATCTATTTCCTATGAAGTGATGGGACCGGATGCCATGATCTTCGTTTTCTGAATGTTGAGCTTTAAGCCAACTTTTTCACTCTCCACTTTCACTTTCATCAAGAGGCTTTTGAGTTCCCCTTCACTTTCTGCCATAAGGGTGTTGTCATCTGCATATCTGAAGTTATTGATATTTCTCCCGGCAATCTTGATTCCAGCTTGTGTTTCTTCAGTTCCAGCATTTCTCATGATGTACTCTGCATACAAGTTAAATAAGCAGGGTGACAATATACAGCCTTGATGTACTCCTTTTCCTATTTGGAACCAGTCTGTTGTTCCATGTCCAGTTCTAACTGTTGCTTCCTGACCTGCATACAGATTTCTCAAGAGGCAGGTCAGGTGGTCTGGTATTCCCATCTCTTTCAGAATTTTCCAGAGTTTATTGTGATCCACACAGTCAAAGGCTTTGGCATAGTCATTAAAGCAGAAATAGATGTTTTTCTGGAACTCTCTTGCTTTTTCCATGATCCAGCGGATGTTGGCAATTTGATCTCTGGTTCCTCTGCCTTTTCTAAAACCAGCTTGAACATCAGGAAGTTCATGGTTCACGTATTGCTGAAGCCTGGCTTGGAGAATCTTGTGGTTACAAAGAGTTGGACATGAATGAAGCAACTTAGCATCCATGCATGCGTACGTCTGTATAGTGTTTCTACTTGCAAGCACTTGTCGTTCTCCAGATTTTGAATTAGCTTTTTGAATTATGATGTCAATTCACTAATGGGTTCAAAAATAGCACTATTTTTCAGTTCGTCCAACTTGTTTCTGTACATGAGAACAATGGTTCTTTTCGGTTCTCTTCATCTCTAAACTGAAACCAAGTATATATATTGTGAAAATTCTATTTCATATGGAATCACATCTGAGTATCAACCCTTTTAAAATTTTTTTAAACTTTTTTAGGGTTAATATTTTTAACCCTAAGAGTATAAACATTGTTCAATAACCTATATAAATAATCATACTAGATGTAGCATTTCCCCTTTCTATTCCACATATACCACTATTAAGTCTAGTTCCCAATTTATTGTCCTCAGTGTACTTTGTGCAGCAAATTGCAATTCTCCATTTATCAGAGAAAAATATTTTAGTAATTATAATGAATAATGTAACATTTTAGCTAAATGCATTTACTCTTGTTTCACATATTGTCTTAGAAAAATGTGTTGCATACAGGGAAATTAAATCTACTGTATATTAAACTTTATTGATGTATCCTGATATCCTTTAATCAATTCACATTTCATTTTGAAAAAGTCAACAAATGAACCATACTCTACTGCTAAATTGTTTGTATTGAAATTCACGTATTTTATTATTGCAGCAAATATCAGACTGACATTTTTAGAAGTATAATGAAGAGAGGGAAAATTACTTAAAGTTCCTATTAAATTGAATGTGATACCATATAAGAATATGTATAAACTAAGGTTATTTATTTTTAATTTTACTTAATACATTTCTAATTTAAAGTAAAGGACTAGGTTTCAGAAATCAGTTTCACAGTTCTAAGTATTCTTAAAAGTTATATATATATATATATATATATATATATATATAATCTTTGCAGAGGTTTGTTTTTTACTGTGATATTTGTGCATTTATAGTTGTTCAAAATTTAACAATGAGATGCAAAGGAATTTAGTATCAGTGCAGTAATGAAAAATGTATTTAGTTAAATGTTTAATGATTATTACCAGTGAAACTAATGGGCATTGTGGTAGTGTTTCGTCCCTGAAAAAACACCTTTAAAAGTGTGACAGAACTTTTAAAAAGTGACAGAACTTTTAAAAAGTGACAGAATAGCATAATGCTTAACTGTGCAGATCCTAAAGCCGTGCATTATCCTCAGTGACTGAGCTCAAATATTTTATCTAGTATTGAATAGCTGCTGCAAAACTTTGGCAATTTTCTTAAATATCCTGTGACTGAGTTTATTTACCTATCCAATGATGATAATGGTAGTATCTACTTCATTGGTTTGTGAGAAGATTAAATAATTTAATTGATATCAAGCACTTAGATTTCATCAACAGACAACCATTGTATGATTTTATTAGTCATATTTTCTCAATTCCTTAATATATTTGATGCTTTATGTAAAATTGTTCAGCATCAAGAACAATGACTACAAAATGACTATGAAACTGTGTTCACAATTAAGGTCAGAATTAAGTAAATGCAATTGGATTCAAACTTAGGTCCTTAAGACCCCAAAGATAATCTTTCAACATATCAGTTGACAACAGGTGAAAGAATTGGTGATGACTATCACCACCCTTGGAGAAGGAAATGGCAACCCGCTCCAGTGTTCTTGCCTGGAGAATCCCAGGGATGGGGGAGCCTGGTGGGCTGCCGTCTATGGGGTCTCACAGAGTCGGACATGACTGAAGCGACTTAGTAGCAATAGCAGCATCACCACCCTTATCCTTCTTTTCCTTAAGTAATTGCCACTGGGGTTCTATCAGTCTGGACATCCTCCTGCAGGGATTTGACTGTTCTTCTATGTGCCTTTACCCTATTACTTTCCAAGATTCAATGACTGTTATCTTCTTTCCCCATTGCAATATAGTTTAGTTCAGTTGCTCAGTCATGTCCAACTTCTTGCGACCCCATGGACTGCAGCATGCCAGGCTTCCCTGTCCATCACCAACTCCTGCAGCTTGCCCAAACTCATGTCCATTGAGTTGGTCATGCCATCCAACCATCTCATCCTCTGTCGTCCCCTTCTCCTGCCTTCAGTCTCCCCCAGAATCAGGGTCTTTTCTAATGAGTCAGAATATACTATAAATTAAATACAAATTTAATTCTAAATTTTAATACAAAATGCATTATTTAAGCATGAGGTGAAAATGGTACCTATGAAAATGAAAACTATCTACATATATATTCTTTTCCAAAAAAATCAACTTCATGTATCTGAAAAAGCAATATTATATGAACAGAAAAATCTCTATTAAGATGAGTCAAGGTGTTCTTAGGAATAAATGTTCACTCAAACTCTGAAAATGAAAGAAAAGTGGCTTTCTTATATGTGTACATATTAATCCACTAAAATAGAACTTTATCTTACTTTGTTATTTACAAAGCAGAGAATGTTAACTTCTCAATATGGCACAAATAAAAAAGCACAAGGGCCTCAATAGATGTGCTTAATATTAGATTTCATGAAAAACTTTTTAGTATTTTTATGAAAATATATTAAAAACAAATTGCAAAGCATTGACAATACGATACATCTTTTAGAAACTGCTGACTATAGAAGAAAACTATGGTTTTTGTAATTCCACAAATATTCTCTGAAATTATATTACATTATAATGTATTATATTACATTATATTATATATTAGAATGTAAAAAGGATATAGCTTCTATTTCACATTTGGAATAAAAGAAGTTTATATCTGAATTTCCTTATATTTTAGTTGAGCAATATATTGTATATGCATATTTTAATTATAAAATCACAGTATGCATTCACCATGAAATATTTGTTAAGAAGTATAAGAAGAGCAAAGTTTATGATCTGTTTTGCTTAACATTGAGTAATCTCTTATCTTCAAAATATTAACATTTTTATTTGCAATTCTTGAAAATATTTTTATCTCATATTTTCCATATTACTACCAAATTTTTATCGATGTAATTTTTGTACATAAGTTTTTTCATATTCCATTTTCTTTCATTAAAATTCACAGAAATGAAATTTCTGGTCTATAATTTACCTTTTTTGTGTGTGTGGAAGAAAGGGTTAAATGACTGGAATGCTTTCCTGAAAATCTTTTAGCATGTTATGCTTTTACCAGCAGTATATAGAGGACACATTTTGTTGTAACTCATATAATTGTAATCTTATTTCATATTTCTTTGATATCAGGAAGTTTGAACAACCTTTTTGTTTCTCCTTCCTTACTTTCAGTTTTAGAAACATTGTACTTTCAGTTCATATAGTAAAGTTTGTGAGCTTGGTAACTTAGCTGTGTAAAAAATTATATTAACTACAAAATTTAAATATCAATCAAACATACTGAATAAATGTCAAATTCTCATATTTTAAAACAATTCTCATGTGTCAAGCAGGAGTTTATTTTAATTGATATTAGCCACAAATCCTATCCTATAGCATTGGGAAGATACCAAAATATTATGCAGTTTATGTAAGTGTAAATATATACATAATTGAAGCAAAACCATATGGCTATTTACTTTTTCTTTATTGTAGCTTTTATTATTTCTATATCATATATCATCAGTGTGTTCTTTTTATTTATGTATTTCAAAAAATTGTTCATATTTAAGGTACAACATAATGACTTGATATACATATATTTGAATTGATAACTACAGTCTAATTAATATATCATCTATTCACATTATGGGCCTCCCTCATAGCTCAGTCAGTAAAGAATCTGCCTGCAATGCAAGAGACCCGGGTTTGATTCCTGAGTCAGAAAGATCCCCTGGTAAAGGAAATGGCAACCCACTCCAGCATTCTTGCCTGGTAGGCTACAGTCCATAGGGTCATGAATGAGAGTGGGACACGACTTAGCAACTAAACCACCACTCACATTATTACCATTTTTCTGTATTAAGTACATCTGAAGTCTACTTTCTCAGTGTCCAATATTTCTAGTGTCCAATACAGTGTTAGTATCATTAGTTTGTTCTATTGTCTCATGTTATCGATAATACTTTAAAATAATAAACAGACAACCCTAAATTTGATAAATTTGATTAAAAAGACATGAAAAAGGCAAACTAAAACAAAAACATGGGCCTTTATATCAATACAAATGATTTTATTTCACTGGTCTGGAAATGCTGTCGCAATATCTTTTCTGTAAATTGCTACTGGTATTTACTAATTATTAGCATAAAAAATGACTATAATGTTTCAAGTTGTAATTAGTTATGGTAACTGATTCAGATCAAGCACTGGGCCATCAGCTGTCTTATATTATGAATGTAAGACATTCCTTGCTCTCTTCCAGTCAAAGTATTCATTAGTCATGCTGTTTGAGAGCAGCTGCACTCTTTGAAATGTGATTTACTCAGATTCCCTCAATATTACCGTAGAAGCATAAGTGGCTTGATGAGGCTATGTATTTACTGTCAAATGCCATTGTGTTTTGAATGTGCAGTAGTAGAGATAGTGGAAGTGGAAGTTGCTCAGTCGTGTCTGACTCTTTGTGACCCCATGGACTGTATAATCCATGGAATTCGCCAGGCCAGAATACTGGAGTGGGTAGCCTATCCCTTCTCCAGGGGATCTTCTCAACCCAGGGATCAAACCCAGGTCTCCCGCATTGCAGGCAGATTCTTTACCAGCTGAGCCACAATGGAAGCCCAGTAGTGATAGCAAGTTTGTATTTTAAAGGCAAAGGGTTATGTTAAATGAAGAAAAGCACATGAAATCTCAAGGTACAAAATCACATCTTCTATAGTTGGGCATATATTTTTTGAAGGAGTTTATGCTTCCCAGGTGGCCCAGCAGTAACAAATCTGGCAATCCAGGAACTGCAGGAGACGTAGGTTCAATCCCTAAATCAGGATGATCCCCTGGAGGAGGAAATGGCAACCCACTCCAGTATTCTTGCCTGGAAAATTCCTTGGACAGAGAAGCCTGTGGGTGGACTACAGTCCATGGGGTCACAAAGGTTCAGACAAGACTAAGCATGCATGCAGTGCAGTAGAAACCATTAAATATTCACTTTGCCATTTCTTTTTATTAACTGTGAAGAGTAGATACACTATTTAAATACAAGCAGAAAAAAACACAGTTGCTACAAGTATGAATCACCAAATCTTTAGCCACTGAAAATAATTATAATTGTCTTGTGTTTACTGCTGTAATTTAACTGACTTTATGCATACATATTTTTGAAAATAATAAATAGAAAGCAATTTTATTTAAAATTAACTATATATTCAGATCGGAGAAGGCAATGGCAACCCACTCCAGTACTCTTGCCTGGAAAATCCCAGGGATGGAGGAGCCTGGTGGGCTACCGTCTATGGGGTCATGAAGAGTCGGACACGACTGAGCAACTTCACTTTCACTTTTCACTTTTCACTTTCATGCATTGGAGAAGGAAATGGCAGCCCACTCCAGTGTTCTTGCCTGGAGAATCCCAGGGACAGGGGAGCCTTGTGGGCTGCCCTCTATGGGGTCGCACAGAGTCAGACACGACTGCAGGGACTTAGCAGCAGCAGCAGCAGCATATATTCAGATAACTTGATTTTAAATATACTATCTTGAAACTGTGATATAGAATGAATAAATCAAATGTTTACTTACAGTGTTTCTGAAAAAATATTACAAGAAAATGTATGCATATTCTACTGATTGGAAATGTTGAAAGTATCAGTTACTATCAAAATGTTTCATCATTCTAATCCTTTTATATAAAAATAAATTTTACATTCTTACCCACAAATACAAAGATAGATACAAGTAAAATTTATGTAGCTAAAATTGGGGGATTTTTGCAGAATCTAACACCTGTGGCCTGTGATCTGTAATGTAAGTGAATATTGAGACATCTCCACTCAATAAAACTCAGGTAACAAAAGACATTGGCTTCCCTGATGGCTCAGTGGTAAAGAATATTCCTGCCAATGCAGGAGACATGGATTTGATCCCTGAGTCAGGAAGATCCCCTGGTGAAGAAAATGGCAACCCACTCCATTATTCTTGCCTGGGAAATCCCATGGAAAAGGAGCCTGGCAGGCTAGAGTCCATGGCGTCACAAAAGAGTTGGATATGGCCTTAGCAATTAAACAACAGCAGAATATATATTAATATACTTCTAGTCAATAATAAATGATAACTGACTTATTTATTATATTATAACAAATAATAATAATAAAAGCAACAATAAAAACATTCCTGATGTCTCATTCTGCTTTCCTTCATTTGACCTCTCTCACTTATGAGGCTCTCATGAGTTATTCAGTTTCTATAGACCATCTGTTTTATACCACTGATATAACCAAGTTCTATATATAACAGAATTAGAAGGAAGAGACTAGAAAGTCATACGGTACATAAGCAGACAATGTCTTAAACTCAAGTCTTCTGACTTCTGTGTCCCATGCTAATGACATTTTACCAGGATCCTTCATGGAGAAAAAAAAAAAAATGTTCTAATGATCAAATTTCTCAAAGTTTTTATGAAGGCATGCAATCTGAGAATTAAGTTTGAGCTGTAACTATTCAGCTATGGCTATAACTGGAGAAGACTCTTGAGAGTCCCTGGGACAGCAAGGAGGTCAAACAAATTAATCCTAAAGGAAATCAAGTATGAATATTCATTAGAAGGGCTGTAGCTGAAGCTGAAGCTCCAATATTTTGGCTACCTGATGTGAAGAGCTAACCTGGAAAAGACCCTGATGCTAGCAAAGATTGAAGGTGAAAGAAAAAGGGGGCAACAGAGGATGAGATAGTTCGATAGTGTCACCGATTCAATGAACATAAATTTGAACAAAGATAGTGGAGGACAAGGGAGTTTGACATGCTGCAGTCCATGGGGTCACAAGAGTTGAACACAACAGTGGTTGAACAGCAACATAAATATACAGTAAAACAGGTCTATATAGAACATTTACAAAGGGATATTTTCCCTATAAATATTAAGCTTATGTGCAAATTTTTTTCCTTGTACAGTTTACAATTTTTTTCTTTTCCCATAAAATAGTTGTGTGTCAGTTTCAAATGATCTGGAGAAATAAACAAATGATAGTGATTAAAGGTTAGAAGAAGAAGAAAGGGCTATAAAAAAGAAGATTTAAGCTTGACTTTAGAGTTTGGTAAATGAACATTACCACAAAAACAAATATAAAATCTATAGTAAACTTTTAGACACATTAATTTAGACACTTCTAAGTTCCAAATGCTGGACCAAAAAAACTGAATGCAGCATAATCCTCAATAGCTTCTACAGGAGGAAGCATACATAAATATTTATAATACTAAGAACATATAAGTTGATGAGATACAGAAATGATAATTATTTCAGCTTGAGATTGGAAAGTTGGAATATTTGAATTAGACCTTCAAGAAGGAATAAACAGAATAATAAATAGAATTAGCATGAAAGGGCAGAGAAACAGTCCAGCAAAAGGACAAGTTTTCTTAATTATTAAACTATCTTTTTAGAAGTAATAATCACAATGATAACTAATGCTTGAACCCATATATAACTCATATTTCTAACAATTTTGAAACTGTTAAAATATTATGTATTGACTAACATAAAATTTTATTAACTGATTTAATTTCTCAACAACTTGTGAGTTTGATATTATTATACCATGTTATAGGTTAGGCAACTAACTCAAAGGGTAACAATTTTCTCAGGATCCACACAGCTAAGCAATGGTAGACTTGTACTCACATCTTCTCAAACTTACTTGAGAGCTAATATTTTTGAGAGCTCATTATTCTGCCTCCTATAAGGCAATATATAAAACTAACTTACTGAAGATATTTCATCTGTACTTCTCATAATTAAATGAGTACAATTTAAAACACAAAATGAGAGCTTTTGAGTCATCATCAACATGCATTATTTGCAACTAGAAACTCACAAGTTTTAAATAAAACTTATGAAAAGAATAAAGTGAATTATGTCAAAATTAAGTTGTTTTCTGTTTGTCAACTTAAACTAGACATAAATATAGATGTATTATAAAAGTTTCATAAAAGTTATAATAAATACACAAATGATAATAAGATAAAGAAACTAAGTATACTACTACTACTACTACTACTAAGTCGCTTCAGTCGTGTCCGACTCTGTGTGACCCAATAGATGTCAGCTCACCAGGCTCCCCCATCCCTGGAATTCTCCAGGCAAGAACACTGGAGTGGGTTGCCATTTCTTTCTCCAATGCATGAAAGTGAAAAGTGGAAGTGAAGTCGCTCAGTCGTGTCCGACTCTTAGCAACCCCATGGACTGCAGCCCACCAGGCTCCTCCGCCCATGGGATTTTCCAGGCAAGAGTACTGAGGTGGGGTGCCATTGCCGTCTCCGGAATCTAAGTATACCATCACGAAAATATCAATCCATATAATAAAGCACCAAGAGAGAAAGAATAGAACAAAGGAAGAACAAAACAATGAAATGACAAGAATATGTTCTTACTTATCAATAGTTATTCAAGAAGTAAATGGTTTAAATTCTCTGATTAAAAGGCACAGAATGGCTGCATGGATAATAAAACAAAAAACAAGACTGAACTAAGTGCTGTCTTCAAGGGATTCACATAATCTTTAAGTATATCTATAGGCAAAAAGGGCTTCCCCGGTAGTTTAGCTAGTAAAGAATCCACCTTCAATGCAGGAGACACTGGTTCAATTCCTGGGTCAGGAAGACTCCCTGGAAAGGGATAGATTGCCCACCCCAGTATTTTTTGGCTGCCCTAGTGGCTCAAGATGCCCTGGAAGAAAGCATGTCCACCCACTCCAGTATTCTTGCCTGGAGAATCCCTAAGGACAAAGGAGCCTGGTGGGCTACAGTCATGAGATTGCAGAGTCAGACACAACTGAGCGACTAAGCACAGCACACAGCACATGGGCTAAAAGTGAAGGGATAAAAGGAGATATTCAATGAAAATAAACACCAAAAGAAAGCAGTAGTAGCTCTACTTAGACAAAATAAACTTTAAATAAAAATTCATAAAAAGAGACAAAAATGTCATTATATAATAATAAGGGATTGATTCATTCAGTTCAGTTCAGTTCAGTCGCTCAGTTGTGTCTGACTTTTTGCGATCCCATGAATCGCAGCACGCCAGGCCTCCCTGTCCATCACCAACAGCCGAAGTTCACTCAGACTCACGTCCATCGAGTCAGTGATGCCATCCAGCCATCTCATCCTCTGGCGTCCCCTTCTCCTCCTGCCCCCAATCCCTCCCAGCATCAGAGTCTTTTCCAATGAGTCAACTCTTCGCATGAGGTGGCCGAAGTACTGGAGTTTCAGCTTTAGCATGATTCCTTCCAAAGAAATCCCAGGGTTGATCTCCTTCAAAATGGACTGGTTGGATCTCCTTGCAGTCCAAGGGACTCTCAAGAGTCTTCTCCAACACCACAGTTCAAAAGCATCAATTCTTCAGCGCTCAGCTTTCTTCACAGTCCAACTCTCACATCCATACATGACTACGGGAAAAACCATAGCCTTGATTAGACGGACCTTTGTTGGCAAAGTAATGTCTCTGCTTTTGAATGTGCTATCTAGGTTGGTTATAACTTTCCTTCCAAGGAGTAAGCATCTTTTAATTTTATTGCTGCAGTCACCATCTGCAGTGATTTTGGAGCCCCCCCAAAATAAAGTCTGACACTGTTTCTACTGTTTCCCCATCTATTTCCCATGAAGTGATGGGATCAGATGACATGATCTTAGTTTTCTGAATGTTGAGTTTTCAGCCAACTTTTTCACTCTCCTCTTTCACTTTCATCAAGATTGATTCATTAAGAGGATATGATAATTTTAAATATATATATATACCTTATTGAAGCTTCTAAATGTATTAAATAATGATCAACATATCTGAAGTCAGAAATACATAGCAATGCAATAGTAAGGGACTTCAATATCCCACTTTCAACAATGAATAGATCATTCAGACACAAAGTCAATAAGGACATAATGGATTTGAACTATACTTTACACCAAATTCATCTAACAGATATTTACAGAACCATTCACTCAACAGTAGAATACATATTTTCTTTTTTTTTTTTTAAGAAGCATACACAGAAGACTGAAAGATTCACAAATATGTGAAAATTAAACAGCACACTCCTGAAAAACCAGTAGGGCAGGAAAGATATACAAAGAGAAATGAAAATTACCTTGAAACAAACATAAATAAAAATGCAACATACCAAAAGTTATGGGGTAATGAAAAAGCAGTTCTAAGAGGGAAGTTCATAGCAACACATTAAGAAAAAAACAAAGATCTCACAGAAACAATTTAACATTATACCTAAAGGAAGAGATGATAACATTTTCAAAAGTGAAAAGCTGAAATGTTTTCCTCCAAGGTCAGGGATATGACAAGATGGTGGCTCGGCTCAGATGCTAAAGAATCTACCTGGAATGTTGAGATCTGTGTTTGAACCCTGTCAGGAGGTCTGCTGGAGAATTCCATGAACAAAGGAGCCTAGCAGCCTACAGTCCATGGGATCACAAAGTATCAGACATGACTGACTTTCACATACACTAGTAAATTTATTTTTTATATTCATCTCATTGTCTGGAAATTATGATTTTAATTAGATACCTTAATCACATTACTTTAATATAAATTTGCAATTTTAAGTTTAAGAAGCATAAAAGTGTGTTAAAGTAAAGGCATATTAGTTTTCAAGAAAGTCATAATTTCAAAATACAGATTTGAGTAAATCAGATATATTTCATGTTAAGCATACAAATATGCTAAAGTTCTAAGATTCACCAGTTTGTCTCCTTGGTTAGTACTTGCATGTGGACAGTGGCAAATTTTGGAAACTGGCAAGTCATTCTGTTTTCTATTTTCTTTAGATCAGATTTCCTGAGTCGATTAAGGGACAAAGAATTTTCTATTAATTATAAGTAAAGTTATGCTTTTGAACTGTGATGTTGGAGAAGATTCTTGAGAGTCCTTTGGACTGCAAGGAGATCCAACCAGTCCATTCTAAAGGAGATCAGCCCTGGGTGTTCTTTGAAGGAATGATGCTAAAGCTGAAACTCCGGTACTTTGGCCACCTCATGCGAAGAGTTGACTCATTGGAAAAAACTCTGATGCTGGGAGGGATTAGGGGCAGGAGGAGAAGGGGACGCCAGAGGATGAGATGGCTGGATGGCATCACCGACTCGATGGATGTGAGTCTGAGTGAACTCCGGGAGTTGGTGATGGACAGGGAGGCCTGGCGTGCTGCAGTTCATGGGGTCACAAAGAGTTGGACACAACTGAGCGACTGAACTGAACTGAACTGAATTTTCTATTACACCTAAAATTTTTCTCAAAGAAGTATCTGCACTGTAACATTCATTGCAGCATTATTCAAGATATGGAAGCAATGTAAAGATCTTTTGAGGGATGAAACAATAAAGAAAAATAAACTTATATATAGGTAGATAGATATAGATATAGATACAGGCTTCTCAGGTGGCATTAGTGTTAAAGAACCCACTTGCCAATACAAGAGACTTAGGAGACCTAGGTTTGATCCCTGGGCCAGGAAGATCCCTGGAGGAGGACATGGCAGCCCACTCCAATATCCTTGCCTGGTGAGTTCCATGGACAGAGCAGCCTGGAGGACTATGGTCCACAGGGCCACAAAGAGTCAGAGACAATAGAAGCAACTTAGCATACATGCACGTATACATAATAGACACACACATGTATTTTCAGAAATTTAAACAAGAAGAATATCATGCAATTTGTGACAACCTGAATGCAACTGGAGGATATGCTAAGTGGAATAAATCAGACAGAGAAAAATGAAAGACAAATAGTATATCATATCACTTATATGTTTTATCTTTAAAATTGATGTCACCTTCACATAATGAAAGAATACAATGATGGGTACCAAGGGCTGAGGATGTGGGAGAGAGGAAATGAAACGAGGTAGATCAGAGTGCAAACTTTCAGTTACAAGATGAATAAGTTTTGAAGATCTAATGTGCAGCATGATGACTAGAGTTAATAATATGGTACTGTATACTTGAAAGCTACTGAGAGTAAATCTTTGTTCTCACTACACAGAAAAATAGAAACACAAAAATTTAACTACATGAGGTGATGGATGTGTTAATTATCCTTTTGATCTTGGTAATCATTTCACAGTGCATACGCATATCACTTATCACAGGTTGCACTTTAAACTTACATGGTTATATTTGTCAATTATTACTTAATATAGTTGAAAAAGGAGAAAAAAATAACTATTCTCAATTTTAAAACCCAGTGTTTCACAATCCTCCTCACATAAAAATAGACCTTTAGTCAGATAAAATTAGTATTAATAAATGTATTTAAAAATTTCAAGGAAACTTGTAGAAAATGCAGTCATATAATAACACACAAACATTACAATCTAACATATGTAATGACATTCACAATAATACATAATTTTGGGAGGGCCACATAGCTTTAGGAAAAGCTTCCTCCCTATTGAAAGACTTAATATATATATATATATATATACACACACACACACATATATATATATATATATAGAGAGAGAGAGAGAGAGAGAAAGTTAATGTGAACATTAGCAGTAACAACTCAGTGTCTTTAGGGACAGGTGATCAAATTTCTCCCATTTGTACATGAGGTATGAACGCTATGCAAGAATATTAACTACATACTATTCAATTTCAGAATGCTAGTGATAGTTTACATTGTTAATTTTAGTTTTTTTCATGATGACTTTAATTCCTAGAAGAGAAAAAAGATGTAAAAAATATAGTTGGAGGAATGATTTTTTTCTTACAATCTGTCCGCTTGTCTATGGAAAGCACAGCAAGAAGATTCTTATATTAATATAAATCATTAACGTGTCTTTGTTGGATGTATGCGTAGAAGATATTTTCTCTGAAACCATGTCGAGCATCTTACCTCCCTTCACAACACATTTTAACAGACAGGAATTCTTAATTTCAGTTGCATTCATGTTTATTATATTTTTCTTTCTGACTTGTGCTCTTTGTGTCCTATTGTTAAAAAATCTTTGCCTATTAAAATCATTATGGAATTTTCCTAACCTTTCTTCTAGGCACTATATGGTTTTGTATTCACAATTACTTTTATGACATACGTGGAATAAATTTTTTGTATACAGAGTAAAAAGGGGAATAATTATCTTTTTTCCAAAAAGGTTATCCAAGCAATGTAGTCTTTTTTTTTTTTAATAGCAATCCTTTTTTTCACATAATTCTGAATTGAGATTTTTGTGATAAAATCAGAAGACTGAATACGTTGGTCTGTTACTGGACAATCTGTTTTATTCTTTAAATCTATTTTTCTACTCGTGATAATCTGCCCCCTCATAAAATTTATAAACATTTAAAATAAATTTTTATTTCTAATTTGTTCAACAAAGTTTGAAATTTTCTGTGTTGAACTGTCTCATAACTATTGCAAGTTTATTTCTAACTATTGGGTGTTTCATTTTTATGTTCTGTTAACTGAGTAAAGATTTACTATATTTTATTGGTGCTATATTTAAGTACAATTAAATTGATTTAATAATGACATTGGACCCAACAAATGTGCTCAAGTATTAAAAAATGTGTTAATTTTAATCATTTATTTTTATTTTAGACTTTTTTTTTTTACATATAAAATGCTGCTGTCTGTAAATAATGACAATTTTGTTTCCTGCTTATGTTGATTTTCCCCCCTGCCTTATTGTACTAGAGAGAGTTATAGCAAACTGTTTAAAGTAATTGGAGATACTGGAATTCTTTGTCTTGTTCTGGAACTCAGATAATGATTTTTCATCATTTCATAATAATTGTGATACTTTTGTACTTTTGTAATGTATCCTTATCAGAGAAAGGAAGTCTTAGTTCTTCTTTACTCGTTTGCTAAGAATACTAGTTTGTTTCATCTTATCATATGTGTTGATTATCCCAAATGCTATTTATTTATTAAATGTAGCAATCAGATACATTTAAAAAATATATTATTTTTAAATGTGGATTTAGATTGATTAGTTTTTGCATTGATAAATTTTGCACTATTGGAATAAATTTCAGTAATTAGATTGGACATTTTTAATATACTGTCTATTTACTTTTCTTGTATTTTGTTTGGGATATCATTTCATTTTTGTGACAGAGATTGGACGGGATTTTCCTTTCTTTAAGTGTTCTTGTATGGTTTATCAAGTTTATTCTAGCGTTAAAAGATAAATTTGTGTTTCCTTCTTTTTCTATTGTCTGATAATTTGTGTAAATTTTGTAATTGATGTTCCAATAAACTAATCAATGAAGACTTCTGGTTCAAAGTTTATTCTATGGGTAGGTTTAAATACAAATTCAATGCTTAAAATAGATATAGCATTACTCTTACTAGTACTTTCACTGTTTCATAGGGTCATACACTATTTTGTTGGTTTTTGCATATCCCTTTTTCTTTCTTTCTTGTTATTTTGTGCATGTATTTTCTACCAACTTATTTAGTTTGGTAAGAATTAATCAACATGCATATTTTACAATTCTAGAGTTTCTATTTGATTCTTATACATACTTTCTAGTTATCTTGTGAAATGCTCCTCTGTTTTATTTCTTTTCTAAAATACATTATATTAATACTAGTCACTTTAAAGTCTGTGTAAGTCACTTCCACCAATTGGAATTGTCGATTTGTTCCCACTTTCTCTTGCTTTTAGATCATGTTTCATTATTGATTGGTGGACATTATATTCAAAATATGGAGGCTCTGAGTGATTTTAATTCCCCTTACAGATTTAATTTCCTTCTGCTTAGCAGTTAAAGAGAAGAGATTGACCCCGCACTTTTATCAAAGATTTGGCAGGTCCTAGGGTTTTTCCAGGCCTTATGAAACCTATGTATTTTCTGGTTTGCAGTGTTTCTAGACCTCTGGGCACATCTGATAGTTCAGTTGGTAAAGAATCTGCCTGGAATGCAGGAGACCATGGTTCGATTCCTGGGACAGGAAGACTCCCTGGAGAAGGGCTAGGCTAACCACTCCAGTCCAGTATTCTTGGGCTTCCCTTGTGGCTCAGCTGGTAAAGAATCTTCCCACAATGCGGGAGACCTGGGTTCCATCCCTGGATGGGGAAGATCTCCTGGAAAAGGGAAAGGCTACCCATTCCAGTATTCTGGCCTAGAGAATTCCATGGACTACATAGTCCATGGGGTCGCAAAGAGTCAGACACGACAGAGCGACTTTCACTCACTTTGGCACATCTTAGGAAACAGCTGGAAAAGGAAATGGCAACCCACTCCAGTGTTCTTGCCTGGAGAATCCCAGGGACCAGGGAGCCTAATGGGCTGCCATCTGCCGGAGTCCAGCTCCAGCAGCCAGGGAATCAGCCTGAAGAGGTGAGCGGTGTATGATGATGTAGCCTCTGACTCCTAGTATGGAACTACATGTTTATATCAAGCTTCAGGTTCTATTTTATACTTTGACAAAAGCATTAGGTCAGAGGTTTGACATTTTCAGTTTCCCCTATCCAGATTTACTGTCTCCAGAAATCATTGTTGTTCTTCAAACAGAGTTCCTGCTTCAGCCATTCTCTCAGAATCGGCTTTACCATCTATTATCTACTTTCTCTTATGTGTCCTATACTTAACTTGTGATGACATTGTAACTCATGCTACATTCCTCAGTTTATGTATTATCTTTCTAAATCCTGTTTGCCCCTAGCATCTTAAGATCACTATTTCCTAAAAAGGCTTCTAGCTATTCATAATTATTCCTAAACCCTAAACTCAGTAAACTTCTTTTGCCATAAATATTTCCCTCACAAACAGGTCTCAAAAAACAATCCTTCCCATGGCCTCAAGCTATGGCCTAAGTGCTCATCCTGGAACATTCTTTGTAAAGATCCTTGAACAAATGTCAATGGTTATTTTATAGACTATTTTCTGGGCACAACTGCAGAAGGCTTTGTGCTTTCTCATGCTTCTCTCAAGCATCTTAACATTCTTTCCAGCCAACTCAACTGAAGAAAGGAAAGAACAAGTCAGAATCACAAGGCCTGACTTCTACATCCCAGGGCTGTGCCTGCAAGATGAGGAGAGGGGGTTGGGGCTGTGCCTCTATTTTGTCAGTAATGCCTAACATGGCTCCCAACAGCCATCTATGGGGTCAAACAGAGTTGGACACGACTGAAGCGACTTAGCAGCAGCAGCAGGAAACAGCTGCTTATCAGAGTGGGAAAGCAACTGAGGAAGTCCAGCATACCTGTTTGTTTCCCTTCACCCTGTGATCTTGGATTCATAAAGTCTCACAGCCTTTTTTGCTCCCTAATGGGCTTTAAACAGACTGTTTAGGTGTTTGTTGTTTGTTTGGCTAACACAGCTTTTATAGACTTCTATGATAAAAGCTTGTCTTTATTAGTGACAGGTGGTATAATTTTTTCTTTGTGGATACCAAATATGTAGCACAAATGTTTATGAAAAAATTTTCATGCATCTCTCAAACTGAAAACTCCTACTTCAGTCCCAAAATATAATAAAAATAGCAGAAATTTCTTTAGAGGTTAGAAACACAATAACCTTTGAAATAGAACTTATTAATTAAAGCACTGTGTTTGGAGTCAGAGGAAGGGAATCACCAGCTTTGTAATTTGGGACAAGTTACCAAAACTTTCTAATCCTTAATTTTTCTCATCTATATGCTAATGCTAAGTCACTTCAGTCGTGTCCGACTCTGTGTGACCCCATAGACGGCAGCCCACCAGGCTCCCCTGTCCCTGGGATTCTCCAGGCAAGAACACTGGAGTGGGGTGCCATTTCCTTCTCCAATGCATGAAAGTGAAAAGTAAAAGTGAAGTCGCTCAGTCGTGTCCGACTGTTAGCGACCCCATGGACTGCAGCCTACCAGGCTCAGGAATAAAAATGGTAGTTACTTCTGATAATTTAATATAATATTTTCCATAAATGACCTAACATAAATTATTTAACATAGTTTTGGCAGCTATTACTCTTTGGATAAACCATAATTATTAAAATAATGAATTTTTATTTAATGAGCAAAATCATTTAAAAGAGAAACCAAAGAAATGTATACTACATTATTATTTAATATATATTCCTGGTTCAATGTGGTTAATCATATTCAAACTACATGGATCTTTCAATATAATATTATAATTATATTTTTAAGAAATTGCATCTCTTGTCATGTCCCCATCTAAATTAAAATTTCTAACATCTCCCTGACAGGTCTAAAAGAGAAAAATTGTATGTAATTGTTACAATTTATGGATAAGTCTAGCTTCCAAAACTTTATATATAAATCTAATTTTGTAACCAAATATATTGAGCCTATTCATTTTTATGTTGTTTATATATGTGAACATGTGTTTTCAGAAATGAGATTAAATTTTTGTTCTTAAGTAATTTTATTTTTAAATGATCTACTTGCTAATTAAATATTAAGCCACTTGAATACAATTTTAGGATTATGAAGTCATTTGTCAACATTTATGTCAAACAGCTTCTGGAAATCATTATGTGAAGCAAATAATTTAGATATAAATCAATAAAATATTTTATACTAAAATAATGCTATACATACATTAAACCTCAAAGTAGAGAGCAGAGTGTAAATTATTACAATGAGTAATGTATTAGCATTATTGCCATATACCACCTTTGAATTACCAGAATAAGACCATTCAATGGTATTCATATTGCTTTTAAACAACTTATTTTTTTCTTCATTAAATTTGAGAGATGACAGGGAGACATTTGGAGAAACTAAGACAAAATCCTCTTGATCCTGAATAATTATAGTGGTTTTTTGAGTGTTTTCCATGTTCTGAGTTTTTTTTTTTTTAAGAGTTCTATGTGGATTTATTCATTTAACTCTTCCAACAGTTAAATTATGCAATTATTACACCTATTTTTACAGGAGGTGTAATATAGGCACAAAGAGTGTAGGTAGCCTACCCAAGGCCATGGGCAGTAAGTTAAAAAATCAGAAGCTAAACCTAGCTCTGTCATGAAAGCTTCATTTAACTACTCCTTAATATTGCCTTTATCAGGGCAATAAAAGAGAACATGAAAGTGGCATAAGAATTCAACAGGTAGATATCAAGGGTAACAGAAAGGATAAGGAGAGAATTACCAATCTAAAATCATAAATTAAGTCACAAATTATGTTTAACTGAGAACAAGCAGGGAACTCCAGAGTAAGAATAATTAATGAACATTGATATTGTATCATTTATCAGCAATTTACTTGTACTTGGATCTCTTTATAAATTGGGTATGTTATAGTGTGTTCTACTTTGTATAATTATGATGCTAATTATTTTTACAGTCAATTTAATATGTAGATAAAGTGTATGAAATGCTTTTATGAGTACCTGGTACATAGTCAGCATTCAAGAAATTTCAGCTAGAATGATTAGGTTGTCTTAATGTTGTAGCCACGCGTTCTGGGAAACAAACTCACTCAGAAGAACAATGCAGATAGTGGAGTGCAGTTTATTACACCAGCGGGCCCAAGGCAGAGTCTCCTCTTAGCCAAGGACCCTGACCAATTTTTGTGGAAACTTTATACACCCTAATTGTACGTGCTCAAACCCATCTCCCCAAATACCTTGAAACTAGTCTGGACAAGGTAAAAGAGAGATATGATCAAAGTTAACCCATGATTCATGTGTCGTGAGCCTAGATAGTTAAACAGTGGACATTTATCAATAGGTCTGTGGTCATACCCCGATAAGCATAATGGGATTTAAGACTTTGTTCTGGTACAGAGATAATTAGCATATTCTTTTAGGCCCTGGAGAGGTACAAGTCCTGAGGCTCTTTTATCCGGGGGGAGGGGAGGGTGTGGTTTTCCATGGGTATGCCTTTTCTATAGACACCGGGCACAAAGTTCAGATCCATTGGGAGGGTGACCATGCCTGTAGCCTAATGTTCGCAGGCTGGCCTAAGATGCAGTCCAGCTCTGTCTGTTTCCTCCTTCATTAACAGTCTGCATCAATATAGCAACAACACTAATAAAATGGCATTCCTCTGATATTCTATGCTAGGATTTGGGAAACCTTCTTCTTAAGTAACTTCTGTCACTGGCAACTCCATGTAAAGCTCAGGAATGGTCAAGCTAGAGCTTTTAGTTGCTTATAGCTACATTCGCTCCAGACTAAGGAACAGTGCTGGAGAAGGAAACTCAGCCCATGCCAGTATTTTGTCTGGGAAATGTCATGGACAGAGGAGCCTGGTGGGCTATAGTCCATGGGGTCACAAAAGAGTCCAACACAACTTACTGACTAAACAACAAGGGTGGGAGAACAAGATGGCAGAGGAGCAGGTGGACATGGAATACATCTCTCTCCATGGATACATCAGGAATACACCTTCACACAGAAGTGCATGCAGAACACCAGCTGATAGAGGACAGGAGTACCTGACCAGAGGAAAAGAATGTATAAAAGCTTGCAAAACTCATTTTAGTTCAGTTCAGTTCAGTTGCTCAGTCGTGTCTGACTCTTTGCGACCCCATGAATCACAGCACGCCAGGCCTCCCCGTCCATCACCAACTCCCAGAGTTCACTCAGATTCATGTCCATCGAGTCGGTGATGCCATCCAGCAATCTTATCCTCTGTTGTCACCTTCCCCTCCTGCCCCCAATTCCTCCCACATCAGGGTCTTTTCCAATGAGTTAACCCTTCACATGAGGTGGCCAAAGTATTGGAGCTTCAGCTTCAGCATCAGTCCTTCGAATGAAAACCGGGGACTGATCACCTTTAGGATGGACTGGTTGGATCTCCTTGCAGTCCAAGGGACTCTCAAGAGTCTTCTCCAACACCACAGTTCAAAAGCATCAATTCTTTGGTGCTCAGCTTTCTTCACAGTCCAACTCTCACATCCATACATGACCTCTGGAAAAACCATAGCCTTGACTAGACAGACCTTTGTCAGCAAAGTAATATCTCTGCTTTTGAATATGCTATCTAGGTTGGTCATAACTTTCCTTCCAAGGAGTAAGTGTCTTTTAATTTCATGGCTGCAATCACCATCTGTAGTGATTCTGGAGCCCCCCCCAAAATAATCTGACATTGTTTCCACCAATTCCCCATCTATTTCCCATGAAGTGATGGGGCAAGATGCCATGATCTTAGTTTTCTGAATGTTGAGCTTTAAGCCAACTTTTTCACTCTCCACTTTCACTTTCATCAAGAGGCTTTTGAGTTCTTCTTCACATTCTGCCATAAGGGTGGTGTCATCTGCATATCTGAGGTTATTGATATTTCTCCTGGCAATCTTGATTCCAGCTTGTGCTTCTTCCAGTCCAGCGTTTCTCATGATGTACTCTGCATACAAGTTAAATAAGCAGAGTGGCAATATACAGCCTTGACGTACTCCTTTTCCTATTTGGAACCAGTCTGTTGTTCATGTCCAGTTCTAACTGTTGCTTCCTGACCTGCATATAGGTTTCTCAAGAGGCAGGTCAGGTGGTCTGGTATTCCCATCTCTTTCAGAATTTTCCACAGTTGGTTGGGATCCACACAGTGAAAGGCTTTGGCATAGTCAATAAAGCAGAAATAGATGTTTTTCTGGAACTCTTTTGCTTTTTCCATGATCCAGCGGATGTTGGCAATTTGATCTCTGGTTCCTCTGCCTTTTCTAAAACCAGCTTGAACATCCGGAAGTTCATGGTTCACGTACTGCTGAAGCCTGGCTTGGAGAATTTTGAGCATTACTTTACTAGCATGTGAGATAAATGCAATTGTGCGATAGTTTGAACATTCTTTAGCATTGCCTTTCTTTGGGATTGGAATGAAAACTGACCTTTTCCAGTCCTGTGGCCACTGCTGTGTTTTCCAAATTTGCTGGCATATTGAGTGCAGCACTTACACAGCATCATGTTTCAGGATTTGAAATAGCTCAATTGGAATTCCATCACCTCCACTAGCTTCGTTTGTAGTGATGCTTTCTAAGGCCCACTTGACTTCACATTCCATGATGTCTGGCTCTAGGCGACTGATCACAACATCATGATTATCTGGGTCGTGAAGCTCTCTTTTGTACAGTTCTTCTGTGTATTCTTGCCATCTCTTCTTAATATCATCTGCTTCTGTTAGGTCCATACCATTTTTGTCTTTTATCAAGCCCATCTTTGCATGAAATGTTCCCTTGGTATCTCTAATTTTCTTGAAGAGATCTCTAGTCTTTCTTATTCTGTTGTTTCCCTCTATTTCTTTGCATTGATCTCTGAGGAAAGCTTTCTTATCTCTCCTTGCTATTCTTTGGAACTCTGCATTCAGATGCTTATATCTTGCCTTTTCTCATTAGCTTTTCACTTCTCTTTGTTTCACAACTATTTGTAAGGCCTCCTCAGACAGCCATTTTTCTTTTTTGCATTTCTTTTCCATGGGGATGGTCTTGATCGCTATCTCCTGTACAATGTCATGAACCTCCATCCATAGTTCATCAGGCACTCTATCTTTCAGATCTAGTCCCTTAAATCTATTTCTCACTCCCAAAACTTGGTAGGATAAAGGAATTAGAGGGAAAAACAGGAGTGTTAGTAGGAGTGGACTTGCCTTCAGCAGGTTGGGGAACTTTTGGGGTCTGATCCCCACATCAGGGCAATTGTATGAGTCAAAGGAAAAACATTTAAGGCAGAGAGTGAAACAGGTGATCTATGGAAGCCTAAATGGATTTAGAAGCAGACAGTCCTTGCCACAGCCATACATTCCCTGGACAAGGACACAGGTCCCCTGGAGGGTGCAGCTGTTGGGAGCTGGAGTTTAGGGATTGTGGAACAATCCTAGGGCAAGGGCTGCTGTTGACTGTGGAGAGACAGATCAAATGGATGTTAGGGAGGAGATTTTGGTGGGAAATACCTATGGAGGAAAGCCGGGTATCGCAAGGTGATACTGCTGAGTCATATGTAGGCAGTGTATTCATCACCATAGCCTCTCACCCCCAACACGCCAGCAGCGGCAGCTGAAGAATAGAGAGGCTGGCCCATCAAACGCCTGACTTACTGAACTACAAAGTAGGACCCCACCCAGTGTTGGCTCCTCTATGTGCCTGACATGCCAAACAACAGAGAAAAGCCCCAGGCAAGGGAGCCCTCTAAGTGCCTGAATGGTCAGAGCTATGGAGAAACACTGGCCAAAGAGGCCTTCTGATCGCCAGCTACTAGAAAAGACTGATAGGGCCATAACTCCTGTGGCAGAAGAAGTCTATAGCCCTGCACACTTGGCCCTGCCAGGGTCCCCACAAGCCAAATTGTTGCACCACCTTCACACTCAACTCTCACTGGGGCAGTGTTGCCACAGGCAAAAACGTCTTATGTCTATGCACACAGGGTTGTTTTCATAGTGTCTGGCACTTTGAGACCCTGGAGACTGTAGCCTGCCAGGCTTCTCTGTCAGGGAGGGGAATTCTCCAAGCAAGAATACTGGAGTGTATTGGGCAATACTGCTTGCCATACCTTTCTAGAGCACTATATTTCCTGCTGCCCTAGCTGCCAACTCCCCTGAGTACCTGGTGCTGTAAGAAAACCTGTGACCCAAGCAGCTGCACCACCTCCACATTTGGCCCACACAGGAGCAGACCCAAGTCCTCCAGGGCAGCCTGAGGAGCAAAGCCCAGTGAATGACCCACATGGAAAACAATTAAACCCATGGGCAGTGGGGCTGAGAAAGAAAACCCAAAACCTTCTCACCAACTGTACAAACTGCAGATTAAATCCACATGATGAAATAGGCAGACTCTGTGTCTATGGAATATATAAAAGGTTACTGAGAGCTCCCACAAAAGAAAACTTACTAGTTCTGATAGCCATGGACATTGGAGGCAAGAACACACAGGAATAGGACTAGATTAGGATCTGAGCTGCCCCCACAGCAGGTCCAGAGATTAGCACATTATTGGAGGGCATCCTGGGGAGGTGAGGTGGACTGCAACTCCCATCGAGGGAAAGGACTCTGACAGCAGTGGCTCAAGAAAAACATTTGTTATTCTTATGTTTTGACTTGTTCTGTAGATTATTTTGGATTTTTTTCTTTTCTTTTCTTTTCTTTTTTTTCCCCTTCTGTTGTAGTTGTCAATTTTATTGGCACTATGAAATCTAATTAAGCTTTTGAGCTATTTTTTTTTCCTCAGTCACATTTTTTATTGTTATTATAGACCTTTGCCTCTACTTTGTGCTTTAGCAGTTCTATGCAGTTTTCCCTTTTTTTTTCTTTTAGCTTTTTTTAATTTTAATTTTTTTAAAACTATTATTATTTTTCTACATATATTCTCTTGTTTGCTTTTCCTAATGCTTTTTTTTCTCCTTACAGTTAATCCTTAATGTATATAAATCTTCATCTACCTTTATTTAACTTTTCAACTCTATTCTTTCTTTCCTTTATTGTCAACAAATTTGTTTGTTTTGTTTTTATTACTTTATTCCCCAACTTGGCACCTTGCTTTAGTTTTGCTTTCCAGTTTTTGCTTTAGCTAGTTATGTTCTTAACTGGTAAATATAATTTTTTATTTCCTTTGCTCACCTGGTCAATCTACTGTACTTTATTTTTGTTGGGCTGTTTTGATTTTACACATGGGTGTATATGTGTATATTCCATTATTTTAATTATTATTTGCCTGATTTTGTAACTGCCATTTGTCTGGGATTCATCTTTGGTTTCTCATTTTTGGGTATTTGTTTTAATCTTGCTTAATGTCATAATGAACCACTTGTGGAATCTTCATTCCTGACCAGAGATCAGGCCCTGAGCCTTTGGAGTGGGAGCACTGATTCCAGGACCCTAGACTACCAGAGAACTAACCCTAGGGACCCAACCCAAGGGACCAACCTCCCCCGCCAATTTTGATATTAATCCCCTATTTATAAGTTGCTTGCTATGGACACCTGAACTCAGAAAGCAATGGTTCTCATATTTGGCTGAAATCAACATCTCCAAAACAAAACATCCGAGGCCCCACCCTTGAAAGGCTGACTCAGGATGTTGGCTGGAGGCCAGGAATTTGCTGGTAAACCGAATCACCCCAGGTAATTCTGATTTGGACAATCCCAGGCCTGAATGTTGGGAAATGCTGACCTACAGAGTAGATATCTGGGTGTTAAGATCTCTGGGTGTTATCTGGGTGTTAAGGGACTAACTCACCCAAAGGAAAACACTTGAATACAAGACTCTGCATCACCCAACCACCAGTAGCACCCTGTGCAGGAGGCTCATCTAAACAACAAGAACAACAAAAAACAACATAAATAGAAGCCCAATCATCAGCAGACAGGATTACCACCTCAATCAACCTTGACTATCAGAGGAAAACAAACAAAAACTCAGCACAAATCTCACCCTATATGAGGCTTACACAAACCACTGGACCAACCTTAGGATGGCAGAAACAAAAAGGAAGAAAGCATTCAGCCTTTAAGCCTAGGAAAAGGAGACCTAAAACACACTAAGTTTAAAAAAAAATGATAAAAAGGTAGAGAAATACTACACAAATGAAGGAACTAACAGGAAACACAGAAATCCAAAAATAAATGGAGAGGAACGGGCAAACTACCTGAAAAAGTATTCAGAATAATGATAGGAAAGATGATCAAAAGCCTTGAAAACAAAATGGAGAAAATGCAAGAATCAATTAACAGACCTAGAAGAATTAAAGTATAAACATACAAACAATTCATTTACTGAAATTAAAAATACTCTAGAAGGAATCAATAGCAGAATATCTGAAGCAGAAGAATGAATTAGTGAGCTGGAAGATAAGATGGTGGAAATAACTTCTGAAGAGTAGAATAAAGTAAAAAGAATGAAAAAAACTGAAGATAGTCTCAGAGACCTCTTGTTGCTGCTGCTGCTGCTAAGTCGCTTCAGTCGTGTCTGACTCTGTGGGACCCCATAGATGGCAACCCACCAGGCTCCCCCATCACTGGGATTCTCTAGGCAAGAACACTGGAGTGGGTTGCCATTTCCTTCTCCAATGCATGAAAGTGAAAGTGAAGTCACTCAGTCGTGTCCAGCTCTTCGTGACCCCATGGACTGCAGCTTACCAGGTTCCTCCATCCACAGGAGTTTCCAGGCAAGAGTACTAGAGTGGGGTGCCATCACTTTCTCCGCAGAGACCTCTTGGACAATATCAAATGCATCAACATTCGAATTATAGGTGTGCCAGAAGAGAAAAAGAAAGGGTATGAGAAAATTTTTGAGGAGATTATAGTTGAAAATTTCCCCAACATGGAAAAGGAAATAGTCAAGTCCGAGAGTCACAAAGAGTCTGATACAGGATAGAAGCAAGGAGAAACATGCCAAGATGCATACTGACCAAACTAACAAAGAAGTAATATTAAAAGCAACAAGGAGGATGCAACCAGTAACATACAAGAGAAACCCCATACACTTAAAAACTGATCTTCAGCAGAAACTCTGCAGGCAAGAAAGGAATGGCAGGATATATTTAAAGTACTGAAAGGGAAAAATCTACAACCAAGATTACTCTACCCGGCAATGATATCATTCAAAATTGATAGATTTTGAGAAATAAAAAGCTTTTCAGACAAGAGAAAGTTAAGAGAATTCAGTACCACAAAACCAGCTTTACAACAAATGTTAAAGGGACTTAAATAGTCAAGAAATACAAGAGAAGAAAAAGATCTACAAAATCAACTCCAAACAATTAAGAAAATGGCAATAGGAACATATATATCAATAATTACTTTAAATGTAAATGGATTAAATGCTCCAACCAAAAGACATAGACTGGCTGAATGGATACAAAAATAAGACCTGTACATATGTTGTCTACAAGAAATCCACTTCAGACCTAAAGACAAATATAGACTGAAAGTGAAAGGATGGAAAAATATATTCCAAGCAAGTGGGAACCAAAAGAAATCAGGAGTAGCAATCCTCATGTCAGACAAAATAGACCTTAAAATAAAGAAGATTGCAAAAGGTAAGGAAGGACACTACATAATGATCAAGGGATCAATCCAAGAGGAAGACATAACAATTGTAAATATCTGTGCACCCAATATAGAAGCACCTCAATATATAAGACAAACACTAACAGACATAAAAGGAGACATTGACAGTAACACAATAATAGTAGGAGACTTTAACACCCCACTCATACCAATGGATAGATCATCAAAACACAAAATTAATAAGTAAACACAAGTCTTAAATGATACATTAGATGAAACGGATCTTATTGATATCTTCAGGACATTCCATCCAAATGCAGAAGAATACAACCTTCTTCTCAAGTGCACATGGAACATTCTCCAGGATAGACCAAGTCTTGGGTCAGAAATAAAACCTCAGTAAATATAAGAAAATTGAAATTGTATGAAGCATCTTCTACAACAAAAATGCTATGAGAATAGATATCAATTACAAGAAAAAAAACTGTAAGAAGCACAAACACATGGAGATTAAACAATACATTTCTAAATAACCAACAGGTTAGTGAAGAAATCAAAAAGAAAGTTAAAAAAAAGTTCTACAAACAAATTACAATGAAAACATGACAACTCAAAATCTATGGGATGCAGCAAAATCCCGGTTCCAAGAGGGAAGTTTATAGCAATACAATCCTACCTCAAGAAACAAGAGAAATATCAAATAGACAACCTAACTTTACACCTAAAACAACTGGAAAAAGAAGAACACCCCCCCCCCCACCTCAAATTAGCAGAAGGAAAGAAATCATAAGGATCCAAGAAACAACAAATAAAAATGAAATGAAAGAAACAATAGTAATGATTAATAAAACTGAAAGCTGGTTCTTTGAGAAGACAAACAAAATTTACAAGCCTTTAGTGAGACTCATCAAGGGAAAAAAAAAAAAAAAGAATAAAATCAACAAAATTAGATAGTAAAAAGGAGAGGTTACAGCAGACAGAAATACATCAGATGAGACTATTGCAAACTATATGCAATAAAATGGATAACCTGGAAGAAATGTACAGATTCTTAGAAAAATTCAATCATCCAAGACTGAACCAGGAAGAAATAGAAGTTATAAACAACCCAATTACAGGCACTGAAATTGAAGCTGTGATCAAAAATCTCCCAAAAACAAAAGCCCAGGACCAGATGGCTTCACAGGAGAATTCTATCAAACATTTAGAGAAGAGCTAATACCTATGCTTCTAAAACTCTCAAAAAATCACAGAGGAAGGAAGACTTCCAAACTCATTTTATGAGGGCACCATCACCCTGATACCAAAACCACGCAAAGACAACACAAAAAAGAAAACTACAGGCCAGTATCAGTGGTGAACACAGATGCAAAAATCCTCAACAAAATTTAAGCAAACAGAATTCAGTAACACATCAAAAAGCTCATATACCATTATCAAGTTGGGTTTATTCCAGGAATGCAAGGATTCTTCAATATATGCAAATCAATCAATGTAATACACCATATTAAAAAATAGAAAGATAAAAATCATATGATAGTCTCAATAGGTTCAGAAAAAGCCTTAAACAAAATTTAGCACCCATTTATGATTAAAAGTCTTCAAAAAATGGGCATAGAGGAATCTACCTCAACATAGTAAAGGCCATATATGATAAGTTTACAGCAAACATATTCTCAATGGTGAAAAACTGAAAGCATTCCCCCTAAAATCAGGAACAAGACAAGGATGTCCACTTTCCCCACTATTATTCAACATAGTTTTGGAAGTCTTAGCTACAGCAATCAGAGAAGAAAAAGAAATAAAAGGAATCCAGATCGGAAAAGAAGAAGTAAGGCTCTCACTGTTTGCAGATGACATAATACTGTACTTAGAAAACCCTAAAGATAGTATCAGAAAATTACTAGAATTAATCAGTGAATTTAGCAAAGTTTCAAGATACAAAATCAATACATAGAAATCACTTGCATTTCTACATACTAACAGTGAAAAATCAGAAAGAGAAATTAAGCAATCAATCCCATTCACCATTGCAAGAAAAATCATCAAACATCTAGGAATAAACTTACCTAGGGAGACAAAAGAACTGTACACAGGAAATTATAAGACTAATAAAAGAAGTCAATATTGACATAAATGGATGGAGAGATAGTCCATGTTCCTGGGTAGGAAGAATCAATATAGTGAAAATGACTATAATACCAAACACAATCTACAGACTCAATGTGATCCCTATCAAATTACCAATGGCACTTTTCACAGAGCTAGAACAAAAAATTTCACAATTCATATGGAAAAACAAAAGACCCTGAATAGCCAAAGCAGTCTTGAGAAAAAAGAATGGAGCTGGAGGAATCAACCTTCCTAACTTCAGATTATACTACAAAGCTACAGTCATCAAGACAGTATGGTACCGGCACAAAAATATAGAAATATAGATCAATGGAACAAGTTAGAAAGCCAAGAAATAAATCCATGCACCTATGGGTAGCTTATTTTTGATAAAGGAGGCAAGAGTATACAATGGGGCAAAAACAGCTTTTTCAATAATTGGTGCTATGGAAACGGGATAGCTACATGTAAAAGAATGAAATTAGAACACTTCGTAGCACCATACACAAAGATAAGCTCAAAATGGATTAAATACCTAAATGTAAGATGATAAACTCTTAGGGGAAAACATAGACAGAACACTTGATGACATAAATTAAAGCAAGATCCTCTATGACTCACCTCCTAGAGTAACAGAAATAAAAACAAAAGTAAACAAGTGGGACCTGATTAAATTTAAACGCTTTTGCACACCAAAGGAAACTATTAGCAAGGTGAAAGACAACCCTCAGAATGGGAGAAAATAATAGCAAATGAAACAACTGACAGGATTAATTTCCAAAATGCACAAGCAGCTCATACAGCTCAATGCCAGAAAAACAAACAACCCAATCAAAAAGTGGGGAAAAGACCTAAAAGACATTTCTCAAAGGAGACATACAGATGGCTAACAAACACATTAAAAGATGCTAAACATAGCTCATTATTAGAGAAATGAAAATCAAAACTACAATGTGATGTCACCTCACACAGGTCAGAATGGCTATCATAAAAATGTCTACAAACAATAAATGCTGGAGAGGGTGTGGAGGAAAGGGAATGCTCTTGCACTGTTTGTGGGAATGTAAATTGATACAGCCACTGTGGAAGATGGTATGGAGATTCCTTAAAAAACTAGGAATAGAACCACAATATGACCCAGCAATCCTACTCCAAGACATATACCCCAAGGAAACCAAAATTGAAAAAGACACATGTATCTCATTGTTCATTGCAGCACTATTTACAATAGCTAGAACATGGAAGCAACCCAGATGTCCATCAATAGATGAATGGATAAAGAAGTTGTGGTACATATACACAGTGGAATATTACTTGGCCATAAAAAAGAACACATTTGAGTCAGTTCTGATGAGGTGGATGAACCTAGAACCTATTATACATAGTGAAATAAGTCAGAAAGAGAAAGATAAACATCGTATTCTAAAGCATACATACGGAATCTAGAAAATCGATACTGAAGAATTTATTTCCAGGGAAGCAATGGAGAAACAGACATAAAAAATAGACTTATGGACTTGGGAAGAGAGGAGGAGAGGGTGAGATGTATGTAAAGAGTACCATGGAAACTTACATTACCATGTGTAAAATAGATAGCCAATGGGAATTTGCTGTATGGCTCAGGAAACTCAAACAGGGGCTCTGTATCAATCTAGACGGGTGGAATGGGGTGGGAGATGGGAGGGAGGTTCCAAAGAGAGGGGATGTATGTATACCTATGGCTGATTCATGTTGAGGTTTTATAGAACACAACAAAATTCTGTAAAGCAATTATCCTTTAATAAAAAAAATAAATTAAAAAAAGAACAAAAACCAACAACAATGGCCAGTGACTTGCATTTTCTGTCACTACTGCCAGTTATTTTCTCTCTGCAAAGTTCTTTTGCCTCGCTCCTTCAAAGATGCTGTAGATAAATACTGAGTCCTTTTGTTCTAAGTTATTAGTCTAAAGATTTCCTTAGGAGTTCTCTCTTCTAAAGGTCATCATCATTTTAAAAACAGTTGTCACTTGTGAATTAATTGAGGCATTCATACAAACCACAAAAACTTTAGCTGTCTTATTTATACTGAGACAAGGGAATAAGAAGCCTAAATTTATTGAAAGTATATTGGAAAAATTAGAAAGTCAAAAGAAGCCTTAAGAAACAGACTTTGTAAAACAGGCAGCAGAAAATTCAACCTTTAGAGACCACACAAAATAACCTGTTAAGATGGTCTGCTGTCACTTCTGCACAATCATTATGCTATCGCTGGACAATAAACTTCACCTTTGTTCTGAATTATATAACTGACTTTCCTAGTTTATTTGATTTTCTCACTCTAAATTCAAAGGCCAGAATCCCAACTGGCTATGGTTATTAAAAAATGTTCATGTCTTAACTTTTATAAAGAAAGGAAAACAAATGTAGATCACTTCACTCACAGTTGGAAAAAAAAAAAAATCCTTGCCTTTCATAAAATCATATCCAATGAGAGATACTTGATCACCAAAATAACAGCTATGCTCTATATCTTCTAATTAAATGTAGATGCAGATTGCACCTGAGGCCAGAATACAACAGCTCTATATACTCTGACTGGGCCATTTCCGTGTCTAATCTTTATCAGATCAGTTCAGTCACTCAGTCGTGTCCGACTCCTTGCAACCCCATGAATTGCAGCACGCCAGGCCTCCCTGTCCATCACCAACTCCCGGAGTTCACCCAGACTCACATTCATCGAGTCAGTGATGCCATCCAGCCATCTCATCCTCTGTCGTCCCCTTCTCCTCCTGCCCCCAATCCCTCCCAGCATCAGAGTCCTCTCCAATGAGTCCACTCTTCGCATGAGGTGGCCAAAGTACTGGAGTTTCAGCTTTAGCATCATTCCTTCCAAAGAAATCCCAGGGCAGATCTTCAGAATGGACTGGTTGGATCTCCTTGCAGCCCAAAATGTTCAAACCTAAAAGGATTACATCACTAGAATGGCCAACTACTGGGTATTACTAGTTGCCTAATTCACATGGAGGAAACTATCAAGAAAGAATACCAAAGGAAAAAAAAAAAATTCTAACCCAAAGGTCTAGCATGCCTTTAGAAACACATTAAGACAGCATAGTACAGAAAATTGTGGATACTATCTCATAGTTAATTGTATCTGCTCTAATGTACTCAAGTTACTTAATCTAAAATGTTTTTTATTATTTTATTTTTAGCTCCCTTATTATAATTTTTCCAATAGAATCCTCCATTTAAAATGTTTATGCTAATGTTTATTGAATACTTAATATACATTGGACACTGTTCTAAGTTATTTAAATGTACTAAATGAAGTCTCAAAACAATTGAATAGCTGTTATTATTATCTCTGCTTTGCACTTTGGGAAACTTAACCATAGACAGCTTAAATAATTTAGCCAAGATCCCCTGACTGCTAAGAAGCAGAGCTACATTTGATTTCAGAAACCATGCCATGAATCATTAACCTCACACACAAATCCATATGTGTAGATACATGGATACAGAAAGAGAGAGATAGAAAGAGACTGATCAAAAAAGCTAAAAAATTACATTTGTGGTATAATCAGGTAATATCATGCTTTTGAACTCAAATGACAGTTCAATATTCTCAAAGCCAAATTTGTTTTATAAAATCTTAAAGCCAACTCTTTTAAATGACCACTGTGGAAAAATAGACAGGACATGTCTGCATGTTCCAGTGCCTCAATGTTCAGTTTTCTTACCTGAAAAAATTTTAATAAACAAAACAAAACAAAAAAATGGCAGTCCAACATCTTTTGTGATTTACAGCACCAAGGTACTTTGGCAAAAAATGAATTAGAGTGGGAGAACTGGTATTAGAGGAAATCACTGATGAACTGATCTTATAGATGACTGGTTTGTCTGGCTTTTCTCTCAAGATGATTCACTGGTTGGCTGCTTACATCAAATATTTTAGAGCAGAGTGTTCTTTCATTGGGAATTGTTCTTTTTTGTGAAACAGAAATAATGGACACTTGACAGTTTAAAGGTGCTTTTGTTCTTGCCACTGAAATTGTCTTTGGTAGCAAGTTAAAAAAAATGGATGCAGTTGTTCAATTCGGATATTTGTCATTTCTTTGGACAACACATGTAATATGCCTAGAGCCCTCTGAATAGAGGGACTAACCAATAATCACATTACACAATGATAAACTCGTATCTAATTTGTAATGTCTGTGATTCAAAAACTGTTGAAAAACAAGTTTGCTTAAATCAGGTTGTCTTGCTGTTACAAAAATTAAGGAATAAACTTGCTAAATATTATTCTGAAATATAAAAAATATAGAGGCAAGTAGTTAGATGATTACAATTATAAACTGTGTGTGTGTGTGTGTGCTCAGTCGCTTCAGTCATGTCAGGCTCTTTGCAACCCCATGGACCATAACCCACCAGATTTCTCTCTCCCTGGGTTTCTCCAGGCAAGGATACTGGCCTGGGTTACCATGCCCTCCTACAAGGGATCTTTCTGACCCAGGGATCAAGCCCACGTTTCCTTCATTGCAGGTGGATTCTTTACCATTGAGCCACTGGGGAAGCCCATATATCTAAACTATTATGATGTATATTTTATAAAATGTCCTTTGGTAGAAATATATTAAAATGTTAATTCTTTTCTAATAAAATGTGTAATGACACCTGATTTCCAGTAGTGCATGCTAAGTTGCTTCGGTATGTCTGACTATTTCTGACTCTACAGATTGTAACTTGCCAAGCTCCTCTGTCCATGGGATTCTGTAGGCCAGAATACTGGAGTGGGTTGCCATTTCCTTCTAGAGGGATGCTCCTGACCCGGATATTGAACCCACACCTCTTAAGTCTCCTGCATCGGCAGGTGGGTTCTTTACAACTAGTGCCGCAAATTTCCATTAGAGATGATGATTGACATTATACCTTTGTGTGGAAAAGGTCATGACTTTCTTCATAAAGAAAAACATTTATAAATAACTATATGTTAATTTAATTAAATAATTAATACATCTATTTAAAGATTTTATTGTAAGCCAGGAGGTGATATTGTTGTTATTACAGAGTTAAGAAGATACTACTACATGATGTTAATTTTTAATCTAATGAGCTCTCTATGCCAATTACATGACTTTTCTTATATCCTGAACTTAAGTTCTAACATTTTTAAGAGGTTACAAACAAAAAAATTACTTACATAATCCTTAGATAAATAAGTTACCTCATGATAGATATTAAAAAAGTTAATCAGGCAGATACTGAATCTATCACTGAGGTATTTATAGTCATTATAACACATTTGGTTATACAGCATTAGATTTGATATATGTAAAATGTTCTTACATGTACTAATATTAAATATTATACCTATCAAAAGCTAGGTCTGAATCTGGCAAACAATTTCTTTTTAATATTTTATAAATATAATATCAAAAGTACTTATTTGTCTGTAATAATTTTGACCATATGAAAATGTTTCAAAAGTATTAACACATTGACTCCAGTGGAATAAAAATAATAAATCACAATAATTGACTATAGATAGTCTAGTATCAGAAGGTTTAGTGATAGAAAATTTGTTTACTTTGTTCACCAAAACTATAGTTTAGACGAAAGCAGAGTCAAGTCAGATGTTGCACAGACAATATTGCATAGGGACCTGGAATGTTAGGTCCATTAATGGGGGTAAATTGGTAGTGGTCAAACAGGAAATAGCAAGAATAAACATTGACATTTTAGGAATCAGTGAAATAAAAATGGACTGGAATGGGCGAATTTAATTCAGATGACCACTATATGTACTACTGTAGGCAAGATCCCATAGAAGAAATGGAGTAGCAGTCATAGTCAAGAAAGGAGACTAAAATACAGTACTTGGGTGCATGCAGTCTCAAAAGTGACAGAATGATCTCTGCTCATTTCCAAGGCAAACCACTCAGTGTCACAGCAATCTAAGGCTATGCCCCAACTAATGCTGAAGAAGCTGAAGCTGAACAGTTCTGTGATGACCTACAAGACCTTCTAGAACTAACACCAAAAAGATGTCTTTTTTTCATCATGGGGTCTGGAATGTAAAAGTAGAAAGTCAAGAGATACCTAGTGGAACAGGCAAATCTGGCCTTGGAGTACAAAATGAAGCAAGGCAAAGGCTAACAGAGTTTTGCCAAGAGAACACACTGGTCATAGCAAACACCTTCTTCAAACAACACAAGACATGACTCTACACATGGACATCACCAGATGGTCAATATCAAAATCATATGGGTTATATTCTTTGTAGCCAAATATGAAGAACCTCTACAGTCAGCAAAAACAAGACTGGTAGTTGAGTCTGGCTCATATCATGAACTACTTTGTGCAAAATTCAGATAAAGTTGAAGATAGTAGAGAAAAGCACTAGGTCATTCATATATGACCTAAATCAAATCCCTTCTATTATATACTGGATTATAGATTCAAGGGAGTAGATCTGATAGAGTGCCTAAAGAACTATGGACAGAAGTTAATAATATTTTACAGGAGGATGTGATCAAAAACATTTCCAAGAAAAAGAAATGCAAAAGGCAAAATGATTGAGGAGGACTTACAAATGACTGAGAAAAGAAGAGAAGCAAAAGGCAAATGAGAAAAGGAAAGATATATCCATCTGAATGCAAAGTTCTAAAGAATAGTAAGGAGGGATAAGAAATACTTCCTCAGTGATAAATGCAAAGATAGAGGGAAAAAATAGAATGGGAAAGACTAAAGATCTTATCAAGGAAAAGAGAGAATACAAAAAAACATTCCATGCAAAGTAGGGCTCAATAAAGAATAGAAATGATATAAACCTAAAAGAAGCAGAAGAGATTAAGAAGAGGTGGCAAGAATACACAGAAGAACTATACAAAAAAGGTCTTAATGACCCAGAAAACCACGATGGTGTGATCAATCACCTAGAGCCAGACATCCTGAAATGTGAAGTCAAGTGGGCCTTAGGAAGCATCACTACAAACAAAGAGAATGAGATGATGGAATTCTAGTTGAGCTGTTTCAAATCCGAAAAGATGAAGCTATGAAAGTGCTGCACTCAATATGCCAACAAATTTGGAAAACTCAGCAGTGGCCACAGGACTGGAAAAGGTCCGTTTTCATTCCAATTCCAAAAAAAAGGCAATGCCAAAGAATGCTCAAACTATTGCACAATTGCACTCATCTCACACATTAGTAAAGTAATGCTCAAAATTCTCCAAGGCAGGCTTCAGCAATATGTAAACGGTGAACTTCCAGATGTTCAAGCTGGATTTAGAAAAGGCAGAGGAACCAGAGATCAAATTGCCGGCATTGCGATGGATCATGGAAAAAGCAAGAAAGTTCCAGAAAAACATCTATTTCTTCTTTATTGACTATGCCAAAGTCTTTGACTGTGTGGATCACAATAAACTGTAGAAATTTCTGAAAGAGATGGCAATACCAGACCACTTGACCTGCCTCTTGAGAAACCTATATGCAGGTCAGGAAGCAACAATTAGAACTGGACATGGAACAACAGACTGGTTCCAAATAGGAAAAGGAGTATGTCAAGGCTGTATACTGTCACCCTGTTTATTTAACTTATACACAGAGTACATCATGAGACACACTGGGCTGGATGAAGCCCAAGCTGGAATCAAGATTGCTGGGAGAAATATCAATAACCTCAGATATGCAGATGACACCACCCTTATGGCAGAAAGTGAAGAAGAACTAAAGAGCCTCTTGATGAAAGTGAAAGAGGAGAGCGAAAAAGTTGGCTTGAAGTTCAATATTCAGAAAATTAAGATCATGGCATCCGGTTGCGTCACTTCATGGCAAATAGATGGGGAAACAGTGTAAACAGTGGCTGACTTTATTTTTGGGGGCTCCAAAATCACTACAGATGGTGATTGCAGCCATGAAATTAAAAGACACTTACTCCTTAAGTTATGACTAACCTATATAGCATATTCAAAAGCAGAGACATTACTTTGCCAACAAAAGTCTGTCTAGTCAAGGCTATGGTTTTTTCCAGTAGTCATGTATGAGAGTTGGACTATAAGGAAAGCTGAGTGCTGAAGAATTGAACTGTGGTGTTGGAGAATCTTGAGAGTCCCTTGGACTATAGGAGATCCAACCAGTCCATCCTAAAGGAGATCAGTCCTGAGTGTTCATTGGAAGGACTGATTTTAAAGCTGAAACTCCAATACTTTGGCTACCTGATGCAAAGTGCTGACTAATTTAAAAAGACCCTGATGCTGGGAGGGATTAGGGGCAGGAGGAGAAGGGGACGAAAGTGGATGAGATGGTTGGGTGGCATCACCGACTCAATGGACATGGGTTTGGGTGAACTCCTGGAGTTGGTGATGGACAGGGAGGCCTGGCGTGCTGCCGCTCATCGGGTCGCAAAGAGTTGGACATGGCTGAGCGACTGAACTGAACTGAACTGAACTGAAGATTCAATAGTACATGAGCTGAGAACTTCCAGATGTTCAAGTTGAATTTAGAAAAGGCAGAGGAACCAGAGATCAAATTGCCAACATCTGTTGGATCATAGAAAAAGCAAGAGAGTTCCAGAAAAACATCTGCTGCTGCTGCTGCTAAGTTGCTTCAGTCGTGTCCGACTCTGTGCAACCCCATGGAAGGCAGCCCAACAGACTCCCCCATCCCTGGGATTCTCCAGGCAAGAACACTGGAGTGTGCTGGGAGCCAGCGTGAGGATCTCTGCCCATGGCAAAGGTCATGAGGAAGGAGGCTCAACATACGCAAAGGTGGGATCGAGCCTCAGGAGTCCCCCTGGAAATTCTCGAGCATCTACCCCCAAAATCAGTGTCTGCCTACTTTACTGCTTTGTGCTCTCACCTACACCTCTGACTCTATGGGGGCCTGTCCCCCACCACCTCTCTCTGAAAAAGAGTTAATTTAGAGCTCCAGTTAATAATAATTTTTGGGAGTGACAGGAGTGTTCCAACCTACAAACTCCTCTGAAGGTTCTCTAGCTTGCCTGACAGGCTTGTCCGGCCACATGTGATTGTTCACAGCCTCCCAACTGTGAGAGGCACGAGATGCTTTAAACCTTCTAAAAACAGGTTCTTTAGAGAAGTTAGAAAACTATTAGTATAGTATAGTGGGCTGATTAGAAATTATATTGGTGAAGGGTTTTTCATTTGTTGAGCCAGTGTTTTTTGCTAAGTTTCCACATCCCCTGCCCTTATACACATTAATGAACGTATAGAAGAAATAAGTATTAACCTTTGATTTTAATCACATTAGACCTTAGGCTAAGCAAATTCTTTCCTTAATTAAAACCCACTACACCCTCACCCTATAGGAATGTAACTTTATCTGGTACCTTCAGAAGGTGGCATCTGCTTTAAGAATAATCACCCCTGGAGAAATAAGTGTTCTGGTTGACTGACCGCTGTCACAAGGAGAGGGTCATAAATTGTCAGCAGGCCCCCTGGCCAGAAGATGATGTAACACCCCTAAGACCTCTGTATACATTTGTATGAAGCGGACTGCTGACCCTGCGTGACTTTTGTATAACATCTCAGTGTATAAAAACAGATCCTGGAAAAATAAAAAGTAGGATCAGTTCCTCGAAAGACTGGTCTCCCCGTGTCATTCTTTCTCTCACCTTCTGGCTGAATCCCCATCTGGAACGTGGAGGCTCATCAAGCCTACTAATTATGCCTAGGCTTCTAAGATCTGACCAGGGAGGCCTTAGTGTCTCCTCTCCTTCGGGAGAATGGGAGGACGCCTGCGGCCTACGTAGGTGATGTAAATTCCTTATTTTGGAATTTTATTAGCTTTCCACGTAAACCAAGTTATTCAGCCTCTTTTCTCCACTGAACTTTCTCACTGAGCTATTCTTATTCTATTACTCTTTATATCTTTAATTAATATTTAGTTAAAGCCAGTGTATTCGCCGATGCCATCTCTCCTTTGAATTTCCGTGGACCCACCGGGGCTGGACCCCGGCAGAAGTGGGTTACCATTTCCTTCTCCAATGCGTGAAAGTGAAAAGTGAAAGGGAAGTCACTCAGTTGTGTCTGACTTTTTGCGACCCCATGGACTGTAGCCTACCAGGCTCCTCCGTCCATGGGATTTTCCAGGCAAGAGTACTGAAGTGGGGTGCCATTGCCTTCTCCAAGAAAAACATCTACTTCTGCTTTATTGACTACACCAAAACCTTTGACTGTGTGGATCACAAGACTGGAAAATTCTTAAAGAGATGGGATACCAGACCCACCTTACCTGCCTCTTGAGCCATCTATATGCAGATCAAGAAGCAACAGTTAGAATCAAACATGGAACAATGGATGGTTCCAAATTGGGAAAGGAGTACAACAAGGTTGTGTACTGTCACTCTGTTGATTTAACCTATATGAAGTGTACATTATGCAAAATGCCAGGCTGGATGAAGCACAAGTTAGAATCAAGATTGTCGAGAAATATCCATAACTTCAGATATGCACATGACACCATCCTTATGGCAGAAAGTGAAGAGGAACTAAAGAATCTCTTGATTAAAGTGAAAGAGAGAATGAAAAAGTTGGCTTAACACTCAATTTTCAAAAAATGAAGATCATGGCATCTAATACCATCACCTCATGACAAGTATAGGGAAACAATGGAAACAGTGACAGACTTTATGTTCTTGGTCTCCAAAATCACTGCAGATATTGACTGCAGCCATGAAATTAAAAGATGCTTACCCCTTGGAAGAAAAGCTATGACTATACTAGACAGCATATTAAAAAGCAGAAACGCTACTTTACTTACAAAGTCTGTCTAGTCAAAGCTATAATTTTTCTAGCAGTCATGTATGAATGTGAGAGTTGGACTATAAAGAAAGCTGAGTGCTGAAGAATTGATGGTTTTGAACTGTGGTGTTGGAGAAGACTCTTGAGAGTCCCTTGGATAGTAAGGAGATTAAACCTGTCAATCCTAAAGTAAATCAGTCCTGAATATTCATTGGAAGGACTGATGCTGAAGCTGAAGCTCCAAGACTTTGGCCACCTGATGGGAAGAACTGACCTCTTGGAAAAGACCCTATGATGTGTAGTTATATAGCCTTATCTAGTTTAAAAGACCCGGGAGATATAGTCTAGTAGTTCACCAAACAAAAGGAATGTGGATACTGAAAATCAGTTTAGACAGCTTCTGCCACACAAGAATTATAGAACTATTTTTCAATATGATTAGTTACTAACAATTACTAACAAGTATCTCATACTAGGGGCTTCCCCAGTGGCTCAGGGGTAAAGAATCTGCCTGCAATGAAGGAGTCTCAGGAGACATAGGTTCAGTCTCTGGCTTGGGAAGATCCCCTGGAGGAAGGTATAGTAACCCACCTCAGTATTTTTACCTGGGGAATCCCATGGACAGAGGAGCCTGGTGGGCTAGAGTTCACAGGTTCTCAAAAAGTCATACACAACTGAAGTGACTTAGCACACAGGTATGCATCTTATAATAGAAACATTCAGAGTAAAACAAAACAAAACTAAAAGGTTATTATATCTGCTCTTCAACATTTTTAAAAATTGCTACAAAAATTTTAAGCAACTGAGTGGGAAAAAAAAACAGCAATAAATACATTTATAAAATGGTTATCATTTATTCATGATATGATTATTTGGAAATCTCTAGGAAAGCATAAACTAATAAAAGTAAATTTAAAACTACAAATTGATAAGTTAAAAATACATATTGAAATAGCAATACTTCTCCTGTAAACTTGGTCCCTCAAAAATCCAATTCAAAAGATATATAAAGTAGAAAATTCACTCTCAATTTAACGGAAAAGTGTTGGGTGGAAATGTGTCATTTCTGAACTGTCTCAACAAAAAATTAATCAATAGTCAATCTAAGAAAGAAATGGAAAATTTTACTTGAGCCAAATTGAGGGTTTTAACCTGGACCTGTCAGGAAGAGGTAAGTGAGGAGGTGTCTATATATGATTTTGGCCAAGGGGATACATACAATAGAACACTCATGACAGTAGAGGGTTCCTGCTGGCCACGAGGAAGAGATACCTTGGTTAATCATGTTAGTGATTTTCTACATATGGGAAGATGCCTGAATCCAGATTCATAAAAAGATTTCTTCTGAAAATATGAACTGTCTGAGAACCAATTATGTCAGTTTCCCCAGAGCACAGAAAGTCTCATTTGATTTCTACCCTTAATTCCTTTCAAGTGTGTTTTGTAGGTCAATGACTGCAGTGGCTAATAATCTGATTCTTGTAGAACTGAAATCTGAGCAACATTCCTTACTCTGCAACACTTTCCCTTTCAGTCTTAATTTTGACCAAGGTTTGGGAGGCAATGTGTGATTAACTGATCCGTGGCACTAGGAATGCTCATTCCCAGGTCAGGAGAGGATTTCATTGGCCACTCAATGTGCTATTACTGACCGAGGCCCTGCTTTGTTGTTTGCTATTCAGTCACTAAGTTGTTTGTGACTCCATGAACTGTGGCATACCAGGCTTCCCTGTGCTTCACTATCTCCCAGAGTTTGCTCATACTTATAGTCATTGAATCAATTATTCCATCCAACCATCTCATCCTCTGTCATCCCCTTCTCCTCCTGCCCTCAACCTTTCCCAGCATCAGGGTCTTTTCCAATGATCCGGCTCTTGGCATCAGATGCCAAAGTGTTGGAGCTGTGCTTAACATCAGCCTTTCCAATGAACATTCAGAGTTGATTTCCTTTAGGATTAACTAGTTTGGTTTCCTTTCAGTCCAAGGTACTCCCAAGAGTCTTCTTCAGCACCACAGTTTGAAACCATGGTGCTCAACCTTCTTCACAGTCCAACTCTCACATTTGTACATGACTACTGGAAAATCATAGCTTTGACTATACAGAGCTTTGTTGGCAAAGTGATGTCTCTGCTTTTTAATATGCTGTCTAGGTTTGTCATAGCTTTTCTTCCTAGGAACAAGAGTCTTAATTTTGTGGTTGCAGTCGCTGTTCTCAGTGACAGTAACCAAAATCTTCTGGAATGTCTATCTTATTAGTCTGTTAAGATCCAGGAAATTGTTCCATATTGTTGCTTCTTCCCACATCCAGAATTACATATTACAATCATTGATCTTGTAGAACTATGTATTTGGTCAGTCACTTCAAGTTACCTAATAATCTTCAATAATTTTAACTGAGGCTCAGTCACATATTTAGTAATGCAAGAAACAATAATCATGTAAAAGGGAGAATTTAACATATAATATAATAATATTACTAGTAACATTAATAAGATCATAAGTAAGTATTTAAGCTAAGAACTTCCATTAGGTGTGGTCCAGTATCTTCCCAGGTTATCTGACTAATCTGTTCTATACCAATCACGATCTTTAAAGGAAACTATATATTGACATTGTACATAAAGCTCACCAAAGTTGTCTGTGTATGCAAGATAAGTGCACAGGATTGAGAAAGAAATGTTATCATCTAAAGAGTGATGTGGCTGGCACAAGAAAGAGAATAATGGACCTTTATTGTTGAGCAGGAATTTCTGCCACTGGGGACATCTGGTTCACACGTGATGCACATGCAGAATGCAAACTGCAAGTGAAGAAGGAGACCAAAGGGCAGAGAAAAAGTTTTACATTTGCAGTTTTCTTGTCTTGCTTAAAACATGAATTTTTATTTCATCAATTGGAAATGTCAATGATTTTCTACAAGTTCTTTTTATACATATATAAAACAAAATCTAAGAACAATGAAAAAATTAGGTGGAATGGTGGGAATTTAACAATGTAAGTACAAAGTGAAAGTCACTCAGTCGTGTCCGACTCTTTGCAACCCCATGGACTATATAGCCCATGGAATTATCCAGGCCAGAATATGGAGTGGGTAGCCTTTCCCTTCTCCAGGGGATCTTACCAACCCAGGGATCAAACCCAGGTCTCCTGCATTGCAGGTGGATTCTTTACCAGCTGAGCCACAAAGGAAGTCTGTAAGTACAAACATAATCTGGAAAAAGGTAAATGTGAGGTAGAATGATCATTATGAAACATTTATCCTGAAAATATAAAACTAGTGGAAGAAAATATACCAAAATACGTCTCTAATCTTATGGAACAGAACTTCTCAAAATGTTAAAAGAAGATATAAACAGAAGGAGAAATAACTTTTACTATTTTTTTTTTTTTTGCTATTTTGCTGTTATATATAAAATATACATACATACATATAATATTGCAATTAAAAAGAAATCAGAATAACAAAACATTTCAAATGACATAAAATCAATAAGAAAATATGAAGACAAATTTAGACAACATAATTGTTGTTATGATTACAAAATCATGATATTATGATTTTACCTATTCACATGGTAGGAAATAATTTTCATTTTTGAGATATGATAATGTCATCTATTTCTATCAACTATTAAAGCTCTCATATTCTTTCTATTCTTGGAGCAATGATAGCTTTCAATATTTGAGAATGGCATTATAGTATTAATAGAAAGTGTCAGATTGTATTGATTGTGTAATGTTATAATTCTAACTTACAGTTTTAGAGAGTTAGTGCAAATGAATTTTGCTGTTCAATATTTTTAAAAGCATTCAAAAGACACCCTCTTCATGTCAAGTAATTTTTCAAAATCTTTAATGTTGGCCACAATTCCAACAGAGTTATTTTGAGTTGCTCAAACTCAGCAATTTCATACTCTCTCTCTCTCTTTTAGACAACACACATAATTTGGGCTTTAAATACCACAGGGGAAAAAAATTATGAAAACTAGAACGAACTAATATATACAGAAATGCATTGTTAATTTTATCTACAAACAGGCCACTCCATCTGTTCAAACATAATGTTCCAAACCAAGGAATATGTTCCAAACCAAAGAGCATGATATTTGACAGATGGAAAGGTCTGTAAGCCTGTCTGGAGCACAGAATACTATAGAGTTTGTACCAGGGTCCAATTTTCCATGCTAAATGAAATCTAATAGAAATTTCTTCCCAATACACATGAAAATCAGCACCAGTTTTACCAATTGCTATGCGTCATAGACCTAATCATTTAATTTATTTTCTTTCTCATACGCAAGAAACCCATATCTACTCTCTGAGTCAATTTTCTATTTTCATGGTTGTTCTCCTATATAAATAAATCCAAATGCCAAACATATTTCATGTGAAATAAAAGTCACTAATGAGTCAAACACCGGATGACCTACTGTTTAGCATAAAACACATGAGGGTTGTTTTTAGAAAAATTCATCATTTAAGGATCATGTCATAATATATAAGATTTGGAAAAAGCTTTCATAGGATTTTGATAAACCTCTTCAATTTATTGAACTGAACAACAGATAAGAAACATAGGATATTTGTACTTCCCTAAAAGCATGTAGCCAGTGAGAGAAAAGATTTCTTTGCTGTTGCCCGGTGTTCTATTCTAAAATCTAGCATTCTAATTTGGGTTATTGCCTCATTATCATTAAAATTTCAGTACAATTAAACTGGACAAAAATTTGACTGGAAAATATCTGTGTCATATTTGTTGCTCAGAACAGAGAACACCGCTTCTACTTACATAAATTAATTGTGGGTTTATTGAGTACAGCATGAAAGAAAATTTTTCTTATAAGTTCTTCAACTGGTCTAATAATTAAACTGACATGAGACAAATTAACAGGGGAAAAATTAATTCTGTATATATGGGAGCTCATAAAAATATGCAACTCAAAAAAATGACCAAAGCAGGCAGCTTTTATACCTTTAAACAAAGAAGAAACTATGAGCAAAGAGTTGACAAATGCTTGCCAGGTGGCGCTAGTGATAAAGAACCCTCCTGCCAATGCAGGAAACGTAAAAGATGTGCATTTGATCCCTGAATTGGGAAGGAAATGGCAACCAACTCCAGTATTCTTTTCTGGAGAATATTCATTGTCAGAGAATCCTGGTGGGCTATAGTCCACAGGATTGCAGAGTCAGAAATGACTGAAGCAATTTAGCCCTTAGGACTTGAGGTAGCAAATTAATAAAGAAATAACAAAGTTGTTTATACAGTCTTCTCAGCACTGAATACCCTGTCTCTGGTAATAAGGACACTTTCTACCCTCTAGGGGCAGGGAGGGTGCCCTTCACATGGGGAATTTATTTCCTGCTTTTAGGGGAACAAGGAACCGTCAGAATGTGCCTCTCATACCATCTGTTTCTTAAATAACTTTAATTCAAACTAATCAGTATGTGGAAGTGGCATATATAGGGGTGGCATATTTTCCCCCCTCAGCATCCAGTGCGATATGTATTGATAAAATATATTGATATTGTTGGGCTTCTCAGGCCCCTCAATGGTAAAGAATCTGCATGGCAATGCAGGAGATGCAGGTTCGAGCCCTGGATCAGGAAGATCCCTTGCAGAAGAAAATGGCAATCCACTCCAGTAGCCTTACCTGAGAAATCCCATGGACAGAGGAGCCTGGAGGCCTACAGTTTATAGCGTTACAAAAGAGTCAAAGGTAACTTAGCGACTAAACAACAACAACACTGATATTTTTACAAAACTGAACTTGCCTGCCTTTGAGGCAAAGCCAACCTACCAACACAGGCTGTATTGAAGGAAAGCATAGCATTTATTGCAGGGTACAAAATAAGGAAAATAGGCAGGTCATACCCAAACTCCTCAATGACTTTCAAGGAAGGGTTTTTAAAGGCAATATTTGGGGTGAGGGTTGAAGCTAGTGGACTTTCTTCTGACTAAATTAGTGGTGAGGTAGCTCAACATTCAGAAAACTAAGATCATGGCATCTGGTCCCATCACTTCATGGGAAATAGATGGGGAAACAGTGGAAACAGTGTCAGACTTTATTTTTGGGGACACCAAAATCACTGCAGATGGTGATTGGAATCATGAAATTAAAAGACTCTTACTCCTTGGAAGGAAAGTTATGACCAACCTAGATAACATATTCAAAAGCAGAGACATTACTTTGCCAACAAAGGTCCGTCTACTCAAGGCTATGGGTTTTCCAGTGGTCATGTATGGATGTGAGTGTTAGACTATAAAGAAGGCTGAGTGCTGAAGAATTGATGCTTTTGAACTGTGGTATTGGAGAAGACTCTTGAGAGTCCCTTGGACTGCAAGGAGATCCAACCAGTCCATTCTAAAGGATATCAACCCTGGGTGTTCTTTGGAAGGGATGATGCTAAAGCTGAAACTCCAGTACTTCGGCCACCTCATGCGAAGAGTTGACTCATTGGAAAAGACACTGATGCTGGGAGGGATTGCAGGGGAGGAGAAGGGGATGACAGAGGATGAGATGGCTGGATGGCATCACCGACTTGATGGACATGAGCTTGAGTGAACTCTGGGAGTTGGTGATGGACAGGGAGGCCTGGCGTGCTGCAATTCATGGGGTCGCAAAGAGTCGGACACGACTGAGTGACTGAACTGAACTGAGCAGGATAATGTTTCAGGAATCTTAATCATCAACCTTCTGGTGCCATCCTGTCTGGTTTCTACTTGGTTGTGTTCAATATGTAGTCACAATCCTCCATTTGGGCAGGATGATCAAACTAGTCAATCCTAAAGGAAATCAACCCTGAATATTTATTGGAAGGACTGATGCTGAAGCTCAAGCTCCAGTGCTTTGGTCATCTGATGCAAAAGGCTGACTTTTTGGGAAAACACTGATTCTGGGAAAGATGTAAGGCAGGAGGGTCTGGTTGGATGGCATCATCTACTCAATGGACATGAGTTTGAGCAAACTCAGGGAGACAGTGAAGGATAGGGAAGCCTGGCTTGCTGCAGTCCCTGGGGTCGCAAAGAGTCGGACATGATTGAGCAACTGAACAACAACTTAGTTTCTGAATAACAACTCAAAGATATGCATCAGATTGTTTTTATATCCCTTGAGGAGGAGGAACTAGGATTCTGTTTTATCCCTGAGCTCTGGTTAATGCTCACACTTGGTTCTGCATTCCATCACTTCTCTAATTAGTAACTTCTTGAGTCTGATCTTTGGAACTCAGAGAATACCTGAGAGACTAAAGCATTTTTCCCATAAATAAAAAAGAGGGAGGCAGAGAAGTCTTGTCACTGAGAAGGCCTCAGAGGGTCCTGCTCAGTTTCAATACATGTTGATGAGTGTCACATGAGTTCTTAGTACTTGAAACTGGAACACAGTTCAATATCTAATTTTGACACTTCAAAATTTAGAGCTGCTTTGCATCTCAGGAAGCTTGGCATCATTTAAACCTTATTTCTAGCTGTGCTTATTTTCAAATCTGGGTAGTTATGACTATACCCCATCACCTGTAGTGGTTATTGGAGCAAGCAAAAACATTTTATAACTATGGAAACTCTAAAGGATGCTAACTTTTATCTTCTGCAGATATATTATAATCACATATGAACTTGAGGAGGGACAGAATTTGCCATCCAAAATATTCTACATTGGTGTAAGGACTATCTTAAGTTGGTAATTTTTAAGAAATGGGAGAAACAGGAAGAACTCTGAAAATCAGTAGAAGTTACACTGCAGTTAAAAAAAAAAAAAAAAGGGCATTTATAAAGGAAGCCTCCATTTTTAAGGGTGTCTATCTCTCTATACCAGAAAAAAGAGGTTGATAAATTTATAGAAAGTTATCAGTGGAGATGGGTTGGACTTAAACCTGAATAATAACCATAACCTTGTTTACAGTGCTTTTCCTGACAGCCTTCCATAACTGGCTCTCCAACCCCCAACATCCTGTTTGCCTTAAGTGGAGATATTATTGAACCAGGAGGAAGATTCCACTTCTTCTCTCCAGAGTAAAGCAATGGAAATTAATTCCCTATGGATTGAAACTCCGAGAGAATTGTTGTTCAGTCACTCAGTTATGTCCGACTCTGCAACCCCATGGACTGCAGCATGCCAGGCTCCCTGTCCTTCACTATCTCCTGAAGTTTGTTCAAACTCATGTCCATTGAGTCGATGATGCCATTCAAACATCTCATTCTCTGTCACCCCCTTTTCCTCCTGCCTTCAATTTTTCCCAGCATCAGGGCCTTTTCCAATGAATCAGCTCTTCACATCAGGAAGCCAAAGAACTGGAGCTTCAGCTTTAGTATCAGTCCTCCCAATGAATACTCAGGGTCAATTTACTTTAGGATTGACTGGTTTGGTCTCCTTGCTGTCCAAGGGACTCTGAAGAGTCTTCTTCAGCACCACAGTTCAAAAACATCAATTGTTCAGCGCTGAATTGCAGGACAATTATGGGAGGAGGTTGAGCCCTGCCCAGACCACATATTTCTCAGAGTCAGGAGCAACCCCGGCCCACACATGAGCATAAAGACCGTTTGGAGGTCAAAAGGTGTGATGTTAACTAAGGCCAGGCTGCTCACAGACCTCTTCAGTAGAAGCCGTTTTGGCTAAAACATGCTGTGCATACATGGGAGGATCTTAAGATGTACTAAATATGCACTGTGAACCAGAGAAATCAAAATGATTGTCCAAAATAACCTGAAGAAATAGCCCACAGAAGTAACTCAAATTGCCATGAGGACTGGATTCAGCCAGTGACTCTCCCTGAGTTCACCCCTGTACTTTTCTTGTACTGCACTTTTTTTTCTTCCTCTTGATTAATACTTAACTTGCTCCACTATTGTCTATATTTGTGGGGACTTTTTTTTTTTTCATGCAAAGCTGAAGGGACAGAGCCTTGTCAATGACCACTGGTTTTGTGGTTAGGATTTGGTACTTTCCAACGCTGCAACATGGTCTTAATCTGTGGTCAGGAATACAAGTCCCCCTCCAAACAGTTTCAGGCTGAGGCTACCTGAAATCAGTATTTAAGGTGGTACTAGGACACTTCCAGGATCTACTCAGTTTTCCTGGATATTTTCCATATACGCAAGAGGTATGTATGTTACTAAACTTATGTTTGCTTTTCTCCTGTTAATTTACCTTTTATTATGGGGTGGGGGTCTCATCCAAAAACCTATAAGGGTAGAGAAAACATTATTTTTCCTCTCTTATAAACTCTCTTTTTGAAGACATTTCCTTTCCTGACACCTCAAAGAAATTGAATATTCAAGCAATTTGACCATAAATTTAAAGACTTGAGTACTTATGCTTCATTTATTGGGTATAAAAACTTTTATAACATAATGCAAAATTCAGGTAAAATCAATATTTCTTAGCCATGCATCAGTTCAGTTCAGTCACTCAGTAGTGTCCACTCTTTGCGACCCCATGAACTGCAGCACGCCAGGCCTCCTTGTCCATCACCAACTCCCGGAGTTCACCCAAACCCATGTCCATTGAGTTGGTGATGCCATCCAACCATCGCATCCTCTGTTGTCCCCTTCTCTTCCTGACCTCAACCTTTCCCAGCATCAGGGTCTTTTCAAATTAGTCAGCTCTTCGCATCAGGTGGCCAAAGTACTAGAGTTTCAGCTTCAACATCAGTCTTACTAATGAACACCCAGGACTGATCTCCATTAGGATGGACTGGTTGGATCTCCTTGCAGTCCAAGGGACTCTCAAGAGTCTTCTCCAACACTGCAGTTCAAAAGCATCAATTCTTTGGAGCTCAGCCTTCTTTATAGTACAACTCTCACATCCATACATGACCACTGGAAAAACCATAGCCTTGTCTAGACGCACCTTTGTTGACAAAGTAAGGTCTCTGCTTTTCAATATGCTGTCTAGATTGGTCATAACTTTCCTTCCAAGGAGTAAGCGTCTTTTAATTTCATGGCTGCAATCACCATCTGGAGTGATTTTGGAGTCCAGAAAAATAAAGTCAGCCACTGTTTCCCCATCTATTTCCCATGAAGTGATAGGACCAGATGCCATGATCTTAGTTTTCGGAATGTTGAGCTTTAAGCCAACTTTTGCACTCTCCACTTTCACTTTCACCAAGAGGCTCTTTAGTTTCTCTTCACTTTCTGCCATAAGGGTGGTGTCATCTGCATATCTGAGGTTATTGATATTTCTCCTGGCAATCTTGATTCCAGCTTGTGCTTCTTCCAGCCCAGTGTTTCTCATGATGTACTTTGCATGTAAGTTAAATAAATAGGGTGACAATATACAGCCTTGATGTACTTTTCCTATTTGGAACCAGTCTGTTGTTCCATGTCCCGTTTTAACTGTTGCTTCCTGACCTACATACAGGTTTCTCAAGAGGCAGGCCATGCTTGAGCTATCCCAATTTACATTTTTCTGGTCATGAAATAAATTATTACAGGTTTTTAAATCAAATATTCCACCACTGAGTAGTTATATTATTATTTTGGCAGTCATTTATTTGTTGATGTCACTCCCACATAAAATGCTCTAAGTATTCTCTCTCAAATTTACGTGTTTCTATTAAATGGTATTCTATGTTGACAAGAACTACCTAATGACATACTCTCAAATTTTGGTCCTGATGTTGGTTCCCAATTATATGAAGTTTTACTAGACCTGTGTCTATACCAATAGAAATTAATTGAGAGGGTGTTTACAGTGCCCAAGTAAATCTTCAGATACTTTGTGGATTTCAGTATAAACTTATCTTCTCTTTTTAGATCCCATGTATTAGTCTCCACATCCTTTTTGCCCATTCTCTTTGAATTTTCTTATGACACATAACCTGGCATATCTTGTAACACTGATAACTTGGGTTAACTGACTGCTCAGCTTAGCTTTTTCTAGTCTATTAAGGTGTTTATTTTATTTATTTATTTTTGTCAATACTAAATGAAAGAGAGAGAGAGAGTAATAGTATATTATCCACAGCGATCACTCAACTCCAAAATAGTTTTGAAACTTCTGTAATCTGATTGGATACCCACAAAATAGTTTTGACAGTGATTCAAATAAAACCATTTCCCATAAACACTGAATTTCTATTGCAGCTGTTTTTAAGTATCTGAAAATAAGGTGTGTATATTTATTTGTGAAGAGGGAAATACATTGATATTTTTTAAACTGTAATTTTTCATTTCATTTGGGAATAGGTAAAATTCAGGCCTCTGTCTCTCCTCTCTGCTTATAATTAAGACCTCTATTTAGATCTGCAGAAAATCTGAGGTATAGTACAATTGTTTTATAGGGAATTTGATTTAATTCATCCTGAATATGCCAATGTTGCTATAGTTACTATATGTTTGGGGGGATTTTTGAATCTTATGTGCCTAGTTAGTAATCCAGTATCAACCTGTTTTATTCTTTTTAAAGTATCTGATCTAGGATTAACTGCAGTATTCTGCATACTGATTCTAGCTTGAAAGTTTTTCCCTCAAAACTTTATATTTTATATTTATCTTATGTTCTTGAAACCCTCATTCAATAAAGCCTGTATATCTATCTTACAAGCTTATAAAGGTAGAAAAAAGAGAGAAAATATTTTTGAAAATGATTTGAAATTATACAATATGTTATATAGGCTATTAATACTATTTGAATGTCATAAAATGATTATTAATTAGCCAATATGCAACTGCCAGTTATGCATTAATTTATACTGAGAACTTTTTAAATATATTTGTTTCTGTAGAAACACATATGAGTTTACATATTTATTAGCCAGGATTTTTCAGAGAAACAGAACAAACAGGACATATATATTAGTAACTGTATGAATACATATGATATATAAAAGTACACAGACTGATGGTTTTGGACAGAGAGAGAGAGAGAGAAAAAAAAAGATTTTAAGGAATGGGCTCATGTGATTATGGAGGCAAGCAAATTTTAAATCAGCAGACTTATTTGGAGACCCGAGGGAAGAGCTGATACTGAATCATGAGTTCAGAAGCAGTCTACTGGTAGAAACTTTTTCTCAGAAAAGAATAGTCTTTTCCATAAGGCTGCAACTGATTGGATGAGGCTCATCCATATTGTGGAGAGTAGTCTCTTTGTTCAAACATCATTGATTTGAATGTTAATCTCATTCAAAAATATACCTTCACAGCTTTACCACACATGTTTGACTAGATATCTGATCCTGTAACCTAGCTAAACTGACACATAAAATTACCAAGACCCATACACATATACATAGTATCAGAAAAAAAAATATGAAGAGGCTTACATTTTAAATTAGATAAGTATAATTTTGTCTACAAAATGTCAGCCTCAGTTGCGCAAACATGCTATTCATGTTAACTTTAGAAACATAAAGGAAAATTTATTTGATATTTTTCATAGGTTACACATATTTCAGCCTAAATATAAACATGTGTCTAGCCATAATCTGCCTTTCTGTGGACTCACTCATAAAATTAACTAGAATCAAAGGAATCTAAATATTAGGTTTTTTAGTATACAATAACTATTAGTATCAGTTATACTGTTTAAAACAAAATTGGTCACTCACAATTCGTCAAGAGAAATGAATATTAGAATTACTTATGGCCTTTGAAATGTATACTTTTTAAAAATCTTTCTCATAAATTCTTATTTTGTGTGTTTGGAGCAGAGCTCTGCATCTACTGTGTACTGCTGAACAAGAATCATGAAAACAGAGCATGCTCTAGGAAAAGTAATAATAACTTCCCTTTAGAATTAATAATAATCTGGCAGGTTGATGGATCAAAATGTAACAGGACATGTATCCTAGATATTAGTAATACAAGATAGATGGAGATTCAGAGGAATAGAGTTGCCCAGCCAGACAAAAAGAGTATTATATCTGGAAAGCCTGGTCAGCGAGGCACCAAGTTAATGGATAAAACAGAATGTCCATATCTGGAAAGCCTGGTCAGCAAGGCACCAAGTTAATGGATAAAACAGAATGTCCATGTTCCCCTAAATTAGCATATATTTGTGAAAGTACCTGACAAGCATAAATTTTAAGGATACTTTTGATTATAAAGATGATTTCAAAATAAAGAATGAAGTCTGAGAAAAGGGCTTCCTATATACCAGTTTTTATCCCCATGTCCTATGCTGTATTTCATTGATGGTGGTGTTATTTGGCTCTTGGTTCCTTAATGTATAATTTACATAAGGTAAAATTTACCTTTTTAGTACTGTCCTATGAATTTTAACAAATTGAAACAAGTATCAACATCACCATGAATATTTCTGCCCCCCTATAAAGTTCCTTATAATTTTACAGCTAATTCACTTACATCATCCTGAGCTTTTGACAACTGTTGATCTGATTTCTGTCTTGGTATTTTCTATCATAATATAAAATATTCTCTAAGAGGAAACCTTCATTATATGGACTTTCAAGACATACTTTCTTCATTTAGCATAGTGCTTCTGAGATTCATCCTTATGGTGGTTTGCATTTGCGGTTCATACTTTTGCTGAGTTATCCTGGATTGGGAAGAATTCCTGGGTTGGGAAGATCCCCTGGAGAAGGAAATGGGAACCCACTTCAGCATTCTTGCCTGGAAAATCCCATGGACAGAGGAACCTGACAGGCTACAGTCCATGGGGTTGCAAGAGTTGGACATGACTTAACAACTAAACCATATGCTATTATAACCATGAATGACAATTTTTTTTTTTTAAACCATACACCAGTTGATTAACATTTGGGTTATTTCTAGCTTTTGGTGATTCTGAAAATATCTTCTGAAAACATTCATATACATGAGATATTTGGACGTATCTTTGCTTCTTTTTGGTAAATATCTAAACATAAGAGTGTTGGGCCACATGGTAAGTTTGTTACCTTATTCTAAAAGAAAAGTGATATTTCTAGAATAGTCATAGTCATAGTAGGACTATGACTTACATTGAGCTAATTTTTGTGTATGATGCAATTAGATGGCACCTTTTTTTTTTTTTTTTTTTGGTGGCAAACCCCATGTCAGGCTACACTCCATGGGGTCATAAAGAGTCTGACAGAACAGAAGCGACTGATCATGCACACGCCTTTTTGTATATGGATCTTACAGTCAGACACAACTGAGCGACTGAACTGAACTGAACTTAAATTCATCCAGCTTCATTTGCTGAAGAAAACTATCCCTGGTATAATTTCCTTGACAACTATATTGGGCATCAAATGACCATATCTGCATGGGTACTTTTCTGCATTTTCTATTCTTTTCTATTGATCTATGTGTTTATATTTTTGGGACTAACACAATACCTTGATTATTGTAGTTTTATATCCAATTTTACAATCAGATAATATAAATTTGTTCTTTATTTTTCAAGTTGTTTTTGCTATTCTAGGTCCTTTGTTCTCTAAACAAATTTTAGACTCAGTATTATAATTTTGACACAAATGTCTCTGGAGTTTGACTGAAATTGCTGTTTATTTATAGATTATTAGAGGACAATAGTATTTAGGCATTTTTAAATCATCTAACCCTTGAACGTATATATCTCCCAATAAATTTTTATCCTATTTGGTTTTCTCTTGAAATGTTTTATGGTTTTTAATGTAAAAAATCTTCCACATATTTTAGTAGACTTATCAATAGATATTTCAAATTCATTGGTATTATTGTAAGTAGTTCTATTTAAAATTCTAAGTTCCAATTCAGATGGGTATATCTTTCCTTTTCTCCTTAGCCTTTGGCTTCTCTTTTTTTCTCAGCTATTTGTAAGGCCTCCTCAGACAATCATTTTGCCTTTTTGCATTTGTTTTCCTTGGAGATGGTCTTGGCCTCCCATATAATGTCACAAATCTCCAGCCATAGTTCTTCAGGCTCTCTGATCTAATTCCTTGAATCTATTTGTCACTTCCACTGTATAATCATAAGGGGTTTGTTTTAGTTCATATCTGAATGGTCTATTGGTTTTCCCTACTTGCTTCAGCTGAAGTCTGAATTTTACAATAAGGATTCATGATCTAAGCCACAGACAGCTCTCAGTCTTGTTTTCGCTGACTGTATAGAGCTTCTCCATCTTTGGCTGCAAAGAGTATAAACAGTCTGATTTCGGTATTGACCATCTGGTGATGTTCATGTGTAGAGTCTTCTCTTGTGTTGTTGGAAGAGGATGTTTGCTATGACCGGTGCGTTCTCTTGGCAAAACTCTGTTAGCCTTTGCCTTGCTTCATTTTGTACTCCTAGGCCAAACTTGCCTGTTACTCCAGGTATCTCTTGACTTACTACTTTTGAATTCCAGTCCCCTATGATGAAAGGTCATCTTTTTGGGGTGTTAGTTCTAGAAAGTCTTGTAGGTCTTAATATAACTGTTCAACTTCAGTGTCTTCAGCATTCCTGGTTGGGGCATAGACTTGGATTACTGTGATATTGAATGGTTTTCCTTGGAAACAATCAGAGATTATTCTGTCATTTTTGAAAAGGAAAGATATACCCATCTGAATGCAGAGTTCCAAAGAATAGTAAGGAGAGATAAGAAAGCCTTCCTCAGTTATCAATGCAAAAATAAAATAGAGGAAACCAAGAGAGTGGGAAAGGCTAGAGATCTCTTCAAGAAAATTAGGGATACCAAGGGAACATTTCATGCAAGATGGGCACAAAAAAGTACAGAAATGATATGGACCTAACAGAAGCAGAAGATATTAAGAAGAGGTGGCAAGAATACACAGAAGAACTATACAAAAAAGATTTTAATGACCCAGATAACCACGATGGTGTGATCACTCACATAGAGCCAGAATCCTGGAATGTGAAGTCAAGTGGGCCTTAGAAAGCATCACTACGAACAAAGCTAGTGGAGGTGATGGAATTCCAGTGGAGCTAATTCAAATCCTAAAAGATGATGCTTAAAGTGCTGCATTCAATATGCCAGCAAATTTGGAAAACTCAGCATTGGCATGGGACTGGAAATCATTTTTCATTTCAATCCCTAAGAAAGGCAATGCCAAAGAATGTTCAAATTACCACACAATTGCATTCATCTCACATGGTAGCAAAGCAATGCTCAAAATTCTCTAAGACAGGCTTCAACAGTATGTGAACCACGAACTTCCAGATGTTCAAACTGGTTTTAGAAAGGGCAAAGGAACCAGAGTTCAAATTGCCAACATCTATTGGATCATAGAAAAAGCAAGAGAGTTCCAGAAAAACATCTATTTCTGCTTTATTTGTTATGAGAAAGCCTTTGACTATGTGGGTCACAACGAGCTGTGGAAAATTCTTCAAGAGATGGGAATATCAGACCACCTTACCTGCCTCCTGAGAAATCTGTATGCAGGTTAAGAAACAACAGTTAGAACTGGACATGGAACAATGGGCTGCTTCCAAATTGGGAAAGGAGTACGACAAGGCTGTATATTGTCACTCTGCTTATTTATCGTCTATGCAGAGTACATCATTTAAAATGCCAGGCTGGATGAAATACAAGCTGGAATCAAGATTGCTGGGAGAAGTCTATGGGGTCACAAAGAGTTGGGCAGAACTGATTTACTGAACTAAGTAACTTAGTTTCAAGTGTTGATTTCTACTTCAAAGAAATATAATTGATTTTTGTATATTGACCTTGTGCCCTGTGACATACGTACTATATCTGACAGCTTGTTTTAGATTCCTTGTAATTTTCTGCATAGAAAATTAGGTCATCTGCCTGGAAAATCCCATTGGCGGAGGAGCCTGGTGGGCTGCAGTCCATGGGGTCGCAAAGAGTCGGACACAACTGAGCGACTTCACTTTGACTTTTCACTTTCATGCATTAGAGAAGGAAACAGCAACCCACTCCAGTGTTCTTGCCTGGAGAATCCCAGAGACAGGGGAGCCTGGTGGGCTGCCGTCTATGGGGTCGCACAGAGTCAGACATGACTGAAACGACTTAGCAGCAGCAGCAGCAGCAAATAGAAACAGCTTAGTTTTTCCTTTCCAAAATAAATGCCTTTCATTTCGTATTCCATGATTTTACTGGCAAGAATCTCCAGTACAAGTTTGAAAATGAGTGGTGAGAAGAGACATTCTGTCCTGTTTCTGATCTTAGGGAGAGAACACATTTATGAGATACCCTTTATAAGCTGAATAAGTTATCCTTTTATTAGTTTGTGCAAATATTTTGATAAGATGGATTTTAAACTTTGCAAAATCCATTGCGGCATCTATCAAAATGAACCTATGTTGTTACTTTGATTTTGATTATTAGTTTTAGATCACAGCACATTAGTTGATTTTTGAAAGTTGAACAAACTGCCTACAGTAAATTACACTCTGAAAGAAAACCCTTGGGAAAGAAAGGAAGAGAGACAATGATGATGATGATAGTGATTTTTTTTTCTTTTTCATGAGGGCTATAGTTGTGTTTTCTTATAAAGTCTGCTTCCAGTTTCGTATCTACATAATGAAGGCCTCTTACAATGAGTAACAAAATAGCTCTCCTGTCTTATTGTCTGGAAATATTTTGGTGGAATTGGTATTATTTATTTTGGTTAGTATATTTATCTAGTGAAGATACTTTGTCAGGGTTTAGATTTTTGGAAAGCTTTAAACTTTGAATTCTGTATGTTTAATAGCTACAGTAATACTTATGTTCTCCATTTCTACTTAAGATAGCTTTGATAGTTTTATTTTAAGGGATATATTCATCTCATACAGCAAATTGACAGGCATAAAGTTGTTTAGAATGTCTCTTTATTATCCTGTGAATGTCTATAAAATCTGTGGCAATTTCTCTCTCTTATATTCCTGTATTGGTAAACTTTGTCTTTCTTTCCCATGATCCATCCCACCAGAAGTTTACACCTGTTAATTATTTCCTCAAGAACAATCTATAGATTTTATAGATATTCTCTGCTGCTTTTCTGTTTACAGTTTCATTTATCCCTGCATACAACTGTCCCTGTCTGTTCTTTGTCTTAAATTCAGTTTAATTTGTGCTTATGTTTTTTGTTTTAAAGGTGTGACTTTTTAAAAAGTTTATAAATTAAGTAGAATTTCAGGTGTCAAAGATTAGATATAGGTTTCAATAGGAATATATAGATTTTCTCTCCTCAAAGTAATTATACAGACTTGTTTTCTCTAAATTTTCCCAAACTAATTACTTCAAACTTTTCTGAATATAGGTATGTCCAGAGCATGCCAAGGACTTCCCTGGTGGCTCAGACAGTAAAGCATCTGCCTACAATGTGGAGACCTGTGTTCAATCCCTGGGTTGGGAATATCTCCTGGAGAAGGAAATGGCAACCCTCTTCAGTATTCTTGCCTGGAAAATCCCATGGACTGAGGAGCCTGGTAGGCTACAGTCAATAGGGTCACAAAGACTCGGACACGACTGAGCAACTTCACTTTCACTTTCAGAGCATGCCAAGGTAAATCCAATATCTTCACCCATTTATAGGAGACAGGGATCCACAGAATGCATTTTTTAAAAATAATCAAACATATAAGTTACTAACTTACTAAATTTCTCAAATAAATTTATTCAAGTTAAGGGTATTTTATGTCGTAATACTTTGTAATCTCTTCTATGTGTGAAATTAAAATATTTCCTTTAAAGAAGTAAACATTTATTACTCTAGGAAAATACATGCTGTGCTGTGCTTAGTCACCCAGCCATGTCTGACTCTTTGTGACCCAAAGGACTGTAGCCCACCAGGCTGCTCTGACAATTAGGTTTCTCCAGGCAAGAATACTGGAGTGGATTGCCATGCCCTCCTTCAGGGGATCTTCTCAACCCAGGGATCAAACCCAGGTCTCCAGCATTGCAGGCAGATTCTTTACCATCTAAGCCACCAGGGAACCCCAAGAATACTGGGGTGGGTAGCCTATCCCTTCTCCAGGGAATTTTCCCAACCCAGGAATCAAACTGGATTTTCTGCACTGCAGGTGGATTCTTTACTAGCTGAGCTACCAGGAAAGCCTGGGAAGGTAAATATGACTTAATAAAAACCTTGGTCAGTAAAAATTCTAACAGGCTTAAATGGCTTGAGAACCTAAGCCTTCAAAATTGTGGTTCTGCATCCCTCTTAACTCATATGCGCCTTCAGAGAATGAGGAATCATTGGTTTGAACTTAATAAATAGGCTGTACCCTGTCAGGTACTCAGAAATGTTATTAGAGGCACTATACTTTGAATTTAAGGGTGTATGATATTTTCAACAAGTCAATAGAAACATATCTTTACTCTGAGGCAAGAAGTAAGTATTTCACCATATGAAGTTAATTGGTTCATATACGACAGAAGTGATGATTTTGCCATGATTTATATTAAGTCAGATGCCAATCTGCCTCCATCCTATTTCTATAACAAGTAAGTGAAAGGTAGACTAAAAGATAGTTTCTCAGTTTGCAACTGCTAATTGAGAAGAAAGCAAAACTACCTATATATTCTTTCTTAAAAAGAAAATTTTACATGCAGTGGATTTTAAACTTGTAATAGCTATCCATTAAGAAATAGGATTTAGATATATAAAATAATATTTTTAAAAGATATCAAATTTGAGAATTCATGTGGAAATATTCAAATACTTGAAATAGGTACTTCTGAATAGTTAAAAAGGGAAAAAGGAAAAAAAAGCACTTTATTTTTGTGGAGATTAAAAGCAAGTTATAACATGTAGCTTGAATTCTAAAAAATGCATGTTACTCTTTCTGAAAAATCACTGCAACCAATTCATTAAGATTTTGTTTTTAATGTAAGATAAAAATGATGTCTTGACTCTGGAGACACTAAGTAATGGAAGTTTAAAAACTGAAATAGTCAATTGTTCTGTCATGAAAATACATATCATATTAGTTTGAAGCCTTACATTCCTATCCTTATTATAGTAAGAATGTGCTATTAATTAAAAAAAAAACAACTAATCTTTATAATCAGATATTATACTTGAGTTTTCACATTATGGTAGGTACTGTGAAATAACATTTGAATAATTATGTTTATTAATAGTTTAATGTTAAGAATATAAGATTTCAATAAGTCTAAAACTTTGCCCCTAACATTCACTGGATATCATTTGGCTCATATTTAGATAATTCTAGACATAAAACTACCCATGTATTTATTGTTTGCCCACTAATACTAGGGTCATCTTTTTGCATCGCTTGTTTTGATGTCCTCTGCTTTTTCTTTAAGAAAAAATAAACATTTCCATGAAATATATTTTTCAATTAGTGGAATATATGTGTGTGTGTGTACATATGCATGCATATGAAAACACAGATAATTTTTTTCTATAGCATCTATTGAAAACAGGTATACACTAAAAAGATTAACATAAACATTTTGATGAACATTTCTGCAAAACATGTGTCATAAAGACTTCTGATATGAACTCAGTATTTCTCTGTTACTGTCAAACAGGTTTTGTAAATCTTTAATTTTAACATACATCTAAAGGTATATTTACCAGATAAAGTAGTTAAATTTCTCTTCACTTAATCTAATGCTTAATTTACTTCATTAGAAGAGTAGAATATTTGGGAAATGCAACAAAAAAAATTAACAAGAAAATAGGAAATAACAAATCCCATCTCAAAATAATAACCAAGATTATCTTTTGGTTTGTTTTTATTAACATATATAACTATTATAAAAATCCATCTCCATTCAAATTTAGCTAAAACAAAATTTATTATATATTCAGAGAGGTGGTAGACACAAAATAGGACTAGAAGGCATCTTGGTGTTAATTAGGTAAAACAACAAGATTGGAAGTAGATCCAGATTTACTTCCTCATTCCTGCTTCTTTCTTCTTTTGTCTTACTGCCTCTGCTCTTCTCTCTTTCTCCCCTCATTATCTTTATTTTTATATAGCAGGATATGGCCACTCAGCTACCTCACAGCCCATCAAGATATAAAAATTAACTGGCTCTATTATCCAGTTCCGGAGAAGGCAATGGCACCCCACTCCAGTACTCTTACCTGGAAAATCCCATTGACAGAGGAACCTGATAGACTGCAGTCCATGGGGTCGCTATGAGTCGGACACGACTGTATAACTTTCAAGTAGACAACCTGAGCGACTTCACTTTCACTTTTCACTTTCATGCATTGGAGAAAGAAATGGCAAGCCACTCCAGTGTTCTTGCCTGGAGAATCCCAGGGACGGGGGAGCCTGGTGGGCTGCCATTTATGGGGTCGCACAGAGTCGGACACGACTGAAGCAACTTAGCAGCAGCATCACCCAGTTCAGAATTCCAAAGAAAGAAATCATATTGTCTCAGCCTAGAGACAAGAGTTTCCACAAGAGTTTGAATAAATTTTGTCACAGGGTCAGGGGCAGAAGTATTAAACTTGAATCAATTATGCCACAGTGTTAGTGGCAGAGATATGAAATTACGAAAGTCATCATACTTAATAGTCTTCCTTCTGATTGATAAAATGGGTAATCATTCATCATTCAGAAGTCCTAATGAGATTATGCTTGTAAAGAATCTATTAATAACAAAGGACTGGAATAGGCATTTTTCCAAAGACATACAAATGTCCAAGAAGTACATGATAATATGCCCAACATCACTAATCATCAGTGAAATGCAATCAAAATCCTAATAAGATATCACCTCAGACCTGTTAGAATGGCTGTCATCAAAAAGATAAGAAATAACAAGTGTTGGCAAGGATGTGAACACTCATTACACTATTGATGGGAATGTAAATTGATGTAGCCTGTATGGAAAATACTATAACAATTCCTCAAAAATTAAAAATAGTACTACCATATGATCCAGCAATCCCATTACTGGGTACATATCCCCCCCAAATAAAAACAGGATACTGAAAATATATCTAAACTCCTGTGTTTATTGCAGCATTATTCGCAGTAGGCAAGATATGTAAACAACCTACGTGTCCTTCAATGAGCAAATGAATAAAGAAAATAAAGAATAAAGATAAATGAATAAAGATGATATATATATCTTTCAAATTCAGCAGACACTGTAGATGGAGGATTTTATCCCTGGATGGGGAAGATATCCTGGAGGAGGCAATGGCAACCCACTCCAGTATTCTTGTTGGAGAATCCTATGGACAGAGGAGCCTGGTGAGCTACAGTCCAAAGGGTCCCAAAGACTCAAACATGACTGAAGTGATGAGCACACACACACACACACACAAATACAATAAAATATTCAGCCATGACAAAGAAGGAAACCCCGTCTTTACAATCACATGGGTGGAACTCAGAGCATTACACTAAACAAAATAAGCCAGATACAGAGAGACAGAAAAACAAAACAAAACAAAACACTTCATGATATCACCTTTATGTGGATTTTAATAAAATGTTGAATACATAGAAGTTGAGTAGAATGGTGGTTACCAGGTTAGGGAAGTGGGGAAAAGAAGAGATATTGGTCAAAGGTTACCAACTGCAGTTATGTAGGAATAAGTCTAGGGATGTAAGTTACAGCATGATGACTCTAGCCAATAATTCTGTGCTGAATGCTGGAAATTTTCTAAGAGAATAGATTTCAGGTGCTTTTCTCACACACTTACACACACACACAAAAAATGGTAGATATGTGAAGAGTTAATATATTTAGTTTGACCTTAGTAATGATTCAACTATGTATATAAAATTATGTTGTATACCTTAAGTATATACAATTTTGGCTAAAGCTGGAGGAAATGATGGGTTTGGGGTTAACAGCTAGAGGGTAAAAGAATTTCTTTTTGGAGTGATAGTTATGTTATAAAACAGATGGTGATGGTTGCACAATTCCATGAGTATACCAAAACCACCGAATTATACGTTTTAAATGGGTTCGTTGTATGGTGTATAAATTAGACCTCAATAAAACTTTCAAAAAAAATCTAACATAATACTTGGCACAGTGTGTGCATGCTAAGCCACTTCAGTCCTGTCTGACTCTTTGTGATCCCATGGACTATAGCCCTTGAGGCTCCTCTGTTCATGGAGATTCTCCAGGCAAGAATACTGGAGTAGGTTGCCATGTCCTTCTCCACTTGGCACAGAGTAAGCACACAATTAATCCTTATTACTATTAGTTTAACAGTGTCTATTACTGTTGTTTTTAGACTCTACCCTCTAACACTAGATTTCATTAGTTCACATCCCAGCATTATTATTTACACTTGCTACAGATGACAGCATGATCTTAGGAAAATGATGTATTCTGTCTAGTTTTGACATTTGTATCTGTCAATTAAGGGCAATAATATTACTATTTCATGGAATAATTTTTTTTATTAGTTCTCAGATAAGAGTTCTTTGGCTCACTTTTGAAGGAACAACCTATTTTGTACCCCATTCCCTTAACTGCAGAAAACCACCTTGTTTTATAATTTTTCAGAATTTTCTGGAATTTTCAATCTCTGGTGGATTTACAAGGGTGGCGGAGAAGACAAATGGTGGGGGAACTCATCACTGCTACTGTGGAGCACAGCAGCATGTGATAGGTGGGGTGAGAGTTTCTCAGTGTCTGTTGGTTGCAAGTCCTGATCCACTGAGTCAGAGGGCAGCCTGGGATGGCACAAAGAAAGTAACTCTCTTTTTCCAGGTTTTCCTTTTCACGATCTGAAACCACGGTTTGTTAACCCTGGTTAACAAAGCGTTTCTAAGTCCAGCTTTGAATCCTTTGAAATTACTGTTAATTGTAGCATAATAATTTGCTGTCAGTCTTGATTTTCAGTGTTATGAATTTTTTGTTTGTGTTTCGTTTTGTTTTCCTGTGTTTTCATTTAGTGAGACATTGGAAGAAGAAACAGTAAGGATTTCTATTCAAATTCCATTTCAAAACAAAACATCTGAATGCTTTTTAAGACACTATTTATTTCTTCATTGGTGGTGGTTTAGTCGCTAAATTGTGTCTGACTCTTGCGACCCCATGGACTGTCGCCTACCTGCTTCCTCTCTGTCCATGGGATTTCTCAAGCAAGAATACTGGAGTGTTTGTCATTTCCTTCTCCAGAAGATGTTTCCAACCCAGTGTTTGAACCTGCATCTCCTGCATTACAGGCGGTCTCCTATATTGCAGGTGGGTTCTTTACCAACTGATCCACTGGACATTAGTGAGTTTAAAATAGACTAATATTAAGCTTTATTAAAGTTTTAAAACTCTACTTAAATATGACTCATCATATTTCAAATATATTTTAAGCATAATAACATTTGTATATCTGTCATCAAATACATAGCCCAAAATTCCTCATGGAAACATTTTTTAAATGACAACATTTACAGGAAAAAATACCAATACTTAAAGAAAAAGTGACTGTAATGTTTATGCTGGAAAACATGTTTTTTATTCACTTATAATAAAAGTATCTAGAAAAAAGTTCCCTATGGTACATGACCTAGTCATATTTTTATTCACAGAAAATTCCACAAGTGCCTGGTAGTTTTGCTGTTGTGAGGAAGTATCGGATGAAGAAGGTCAAAGGTGCTGAGGAGGACTAAGTGAACCTCCCAGGGAAGAAGGTATTATGTGATCTGTACACATGTCACATTCTGTGTGGTTGCTGCTGAGCTCCCATCTGTCAGATCTCAACAGAAAGAACAAAGACTAGAGATGCTGGCAATTCAGGAAGCATCCTCTTACTGACTAGCAAGAGAAATAAAATTAGGAGGAGCTATTCTATTCCTGTTATATGTTATTGATTGGTGTTCTACCTGGCCATATTATATTTTAAACAAAATGCTTTCAACCACTTCACTGATACTTTCTTAAATTATCTCATTTCTCTAAACTTTTTCATGATTGATGTATATATCAAATACCTACTATGACCTGTAGTCATTTGACAATGTGCATTTTTATTGTTGTAGCAACTATGAATCTTCAGTGAAACTGCATTCAGTCATTAAGATAGAATTACTATTTGGTAGAGATGTAGGGAAGTGCAATACTTGTCTTCCATAGCACTTCAATGAAAAGAATAGGCTTTTCTTAAGATATGAAGTAAACTTAATATTTGGATATCCATCATACATGAAAAACAAAACTCTTCACTTCTGATGGTGCTATTAGAAAGAATTTAGAAAAACCAGTATCTGGGAAATTGAGCTGAAAGAATTTTCTTCAATTCCAAGAAAATTAATGATAATGTGCCACAGGTATACACGTTCTACATTGTATCTCCTAGTGTCACATCATTTAACAGTGGGTGAACAGGTAATGTAGAAATCTGTCTTTAATACATTTTTTTTTTAGTGACAGCTAAAGTAATGTTGATTTATTCCTATATCTTAGGTGAACACTTGAAATGTTTATGCAATGCATACTTTATTTTAAGATTGAATATAGAAGAGATGTTTTGACATAAATGGAACTAAAACCATAAAAAATTTCACACATAAAATTAATATACTTTTGAGTTATGGCCCATTGTGTTCTAAAATGTGACTTGCTCAGATTGAATTACTTCTTTGCATACGAGACACCAAGAGCTTAATGTTTTATTCAGTAAATGTGACAAATTTTGCTATGTCAGACACTTGGCCGTATACTAGGACTACAAAAAATTAATAAATATGATAGCTACAGACAAGGAACTCAAAGTTAAGTAGAGGTAAAAGAAACAAGCATAGATAAATTTCCTATAATGGGAATATGGGGGAAAATGTATTACATGACTGTAATATGACACTGGAGGATAAAAGTTCTTATAAAAATCTGGAAGTTTCCAGTTTGGCATCCCAGAAGAGGTAATTCTTTACCTGTATCATGAACAATAATTATTAGTCAGGTAAAAGCTAATGATGAGCTTGGGGCAACATAGGAGTATGTGTTGTGCTGGAATCAAATACACTAGGCAGGGAGTGATAAGAATTGATCTGCTGAATTTTAGAGACATTAGTGGAAGTCCTTCTATAACCCAGCAAGAAGTTCAGAATTCATCTTACATGCACCAGTAAGACACTAAACTGTTTGAAATATAAAAAGTAATGTGGGTTGCAGCAGATTTTGCCACAGTCTCATTCCAATGCCCTTTGCTCAAACTAGAGGTAATTGTAGCTTTAGTTACAGTTCCCATATACATTAATTGTTTCCTACCTCAAGCACCCAATTCTTCTATTGGACAGCTTTCCCTGATGATATTGTTTGGCCTTCACAAGAGGCAGGTAGAAGTGTCTGGAAGTCAACTCACCTTACAAGTGATACTCAACCAGTAAGAGACAGAAATTAATGAATAAATTTTACAGGTTTCTGCTGCCCTAGCCATCATTTACAAAGTATGATATACAATTCTTTTAAAAGGTCCCCAACAGGATTGAGCTCCAGTTTCCCAAGGTGAGAACTGACTTATTAATATATCATTCATTGATTTTCCTCCATCTCCGGTCTCACTTCAGTTCATAATGATGCTTTCTAGGATTACCTCCCATGTAAACTACTTGCACGCAAATCCTTATACCTGGTCTACATTTGATAGAAGTCAAATAAAGTCACTTAAGCTTACATTTTAGATAAATCTTTCAATCAGAAACATAGAAAAGGTCACTAAGCACAACGAGCTAGAAATTAGAAAAGAGTTATTGCTGTTGTATTTCAGTTCAGTTCAGTTCAGTCACTCAGTCATGTCCGACTCTTTGCGACCCATGGACTACAGCATGCCAGGCCTCCCTGTCCATCACCAGCTCCCAGAGTTTACTCAAACTCATGTCCATTGAGTCAGTGATGCCATCCAAACATCTCATCCTCTGTCATCCCCTTCTCCTTCCGCCTTCATCTTTCCCCGCATCAGGATCTTTTCAAATGATTCAGCTCTTCGGATCAGGTGGCCAAAGTATTGGAGTTTCAGCTTCAACATCAGTCCTTCCAATGAACACTCAAGACTGATCTCCTTTAGGATGGACTTGGATCTCCTTGCAGTCCATGCCTCCTAGCACACCGTGTGTGTGTGCTAAGTAGTTTCAGTCATATCTGACTCTCTGTGGCCCCATGGACTGTAGCCCACCAGGCTCCTCTGTCCACTGGATTCTCCAGGCAAGAATACTGGAGTGGGTTGCCATGCCCTCCTTCAGTGGATCTTCCTGACCCAGGGATTAAACCCCAGTCTCTTATGTCTCCTGCATTTGGAGGAGAGTTCTTTATCACTCACACCACCCGGGAAGGTGGCTGTTGTAGCAGCAACAATTTAAAGAAGAGACAGTAAGTATTTAAATGAGAATAGTTATAGTCAGAATGGATGTTAGAGTAGGTTTGAAAAATGTATAAGTGATAAAAACTCAGTAAGACTTGACAGTTTATTGAATGTAGCTATAGAAACTAAATATATGTAGTGGAATTAGGAAGAGAAGTCAAGGATGACCTCTTGGATACCAGGGTAGATAACTGGATAGAGAGATTATAATTTTAGTATTAAATAATTTTGTGTTAGTATGAGAATAAAGTAAATGTTTACAAGAGGATGTTGGATATGTGAAACTGAAATCTCTCTGACATACAGATATCAGTGGTGTTCAAGACCTGTAAAGTAAATAGGACCATCAGGGGAGAATCTGTCGTATCTATTGGACAAGGAAAGAAGAGTCAGTGAAAAGCACATGGTCTACACAATAAGAGGAGAGTTAAAGAAAATGCAGTCTCATATTGCAAAGAGAGTATCTATGCTTAGGAGGAAACATATAGCCATAATAATGGTTAGGAGATATCCAGATAGACAGTCATTGAAATAATATTTGCTTTGAATAATAAGAAATCACCTAGGCTTTAACTATAGAAGCTTCAGAACCTAGAAGAGAAATAACTACAAAGATACTGAAGACTAACATGCAACAAAGTAGACACAATGACTAACTAGGACTCTTCTTGAGAAATTTTAATATAAACAAATATAAGAGTGTTAGGCAGTCACTAGAATCATCCAAGAATCAAGGATTTTTTCTTAATAAAAATATATATCAGTTTAAGCTAAGAAAAAGGAGGTAAAGAAAGGTACAAATAACGTATGATGAATGGGTAAAAAATGGAGTTTATTCAAGCACAGAAGTTAATCCTGAGCAGGATAAATACCTCATTATCTGAGACCAGGAAAAAGGTAATGAGTAAAAGTCACAGACAGAAATAATGTTTGGAACTTGAGCACAAGTTTAGAAGAATATCCATTACCACTGGGGTTTTTTAAGCTGCCTATTGAAAATGATGAAGGCAAGATTTAGAATAATGATTATGAATTTAGAATATTTATCATGTAACTCAACCAAGAACAGTCATGGTGAAGATTCAAATGAGTTTTGTAATTAGGTTGTAATGACCACTACCTACATAGTTCATTGATTTTTGTCCAACTTGCTTAGCTAAAAGAATTAGAAAACTTGTAAGTGCATCTTGTTTTATTGCTCTTTGCTTTATTGCCTTCACATATACTGATTTTTTTTACAAACAGAAGGTTTGTGGCAACCCTGCATTGAACAAATCTATTGGTGCCATTTTTCCAACAGCATTTGCTTACTTCATGTCAGTGTAATATTTTCATAATTCTCTCAATACTTCAAATTTTTTCATGATAATTATATTTCTTAGAGTTATCTATGATCAACGATCACTGATGTTACTGTTGTTATTGTTTTGTGGTGCCACAAACATCTCCCATATATGACAGCAAACTTAACTTATAAATACTATGCATTCTGATTGCTCCACTGACAAGCCATTCTCCCATCACTCTGCTTCTCCTCAGGCCTTTTTTATGCCCTGAGACGCAGCAGTATTGAAATTAGGTCAATTATTATAATATCCCTATAATGGCCTCCGAGTGTTCAAGTGAAAGGAAGAGTCACACATCTTTTACTTTAAGTCAAAAGCTAAAAGGGATTAAGCTCAGTGAGGAAGACATATCAGAGTTGAGATGGGTCCAAAGTCAGTCCTCTTGTGCTAAACATCCAAGTTGTGGATGCAAAGGGAAAGCTACTGAAAAAAATTAAAAGTGCTCCTCCAGGGAACACAGGAATGATAAGAAAGCAAAACAGCCTGTTTGCCGATATAGAGAACATTGTAGTGGTCTAGAGAGACCGAACAAGGTGCAACATTTTCTTAAGCTAAAGTGTAATTTGTAGCAATTTGTGTAAACTCTCCTCACATTTAGGAAGATTGAGAGAGGTGAGGGAGCTACAAAAGAAAATAGAGATTTTGAAGCTAACAGAGGTGGATTCACAAGTTCTAAGGAATGAAGCCATCTCTATAACATCAAAGTGCAAAGTAAAGCAGCAAGTGCTGATGTAAAAGCTATAGCAAGTTATTTTGAAAATCTAATTAAGATAATAAAATGAAGGTGATTACACTAAACAACAGATTCTTAATACAAGGGAACAGCCATTTATAAAAAAAGCATATCATCTAGAACTTTCACTGAGAGAAGACATACCTGGCTTCAAAGAGTCAAAGCACTTGTTAGGGGATAATGTACTAATAGCTGGTGAATTTAAGCTGAAGCCAATGCTCATTCACCATTCTTGAACTCTTAGGGCCCTTAAGAATTATGTTACATATACTCTGCCTACATACTATAAAGAGAACAACAAGCCTGGATAACAGCACACAGATTTACAACATGGTTTATTTTAAGCCCAATGTTGATACCTACTGCTTAGAAAAAAAAGATCCTTTCAAAATATCACAGCTCATTGACAATGTACCTGGTCACCCAAGAGCTCAGATGATGTACAATGAGATTAATGTTGATTTCATGCCTGCTAACACAACATCCATTCTGCAGCCCATGGATCAAGGTGGAATTTAGACCTTCAGATTTTATTATTTAATAAATATATTCCTTAAGGCTAAAGCTGTCAAAGATAGTGACTCCTATGATGATCTAAGCAAAGAAAATGGAAAACCTTCTGGATGGGATTTACCATTCCAGATTCCAGATGCTACTAAGAACATTCATGATTCTTGGGAATAGATTAAAGTATCAACATTCACAGGAGTTTGGAATCAATTCCAACCCTCTTGGATGCCTTTGAAGAGCTGAAGACTTCAGTGGAAGAAGTAAGTGCAAGTATGGTGGAAATAGCAAGAGAACTAGAATTAGAAATGGAGCTTGAGGATGGGAATGAATTGCTACAATCTCATGAGAAAATGTTAATTGATGAGGAGTTGCTTCTTACTGATGAACAGTGATTTTTTGATATGGAATCTACCTTTGGTGAAGATGCTGTAAATATTGTTGAAATGACAACAAAAGATTTATATTACAACATGAACTGTTGATTAAACATCAGCAGGTTTTAAGCGGTTTAATTCAAATTTTGAAAAAAGTTTTACTGTGTGGGTAAAATGCTATAAAACAGCATTATATGCTACAAAAAATCATTAATGAAAGGAAGAGTCAACCCAGGTGGCAAATTTCATTGTTGTCTTTCTATAAGAAATTGCCATGGCAACCCACTCCAGTATTCTTGCCTGGAAAAGTCCATGGACAGAGGAGCCTGGCTGGCTGTAGTCCATGGGGTTACATGACTAAGCATGTGTGTATGAGGGTGGAGGGGCACGGGTTGGTAGCAATAAAGTGGTAGACCTAAAAAAAAAAAAAAAAAAGGAAATTGCTGTAGCTACTTCAGCCTTTAGGAACCACTACCCTGATCAGTTAGCAGCATCAGCATCAAGGCAAGATCTTCCACCAGCAAACAGATTAGGACTTGCTGAAGATGATAGGCACCATTTTTGAGCAATAAAATATTTTCTATTACAGATAGGTACTTTTTTTATTTTGTTAGAAACAATGTCCTTGCATACTTAGTAGAATATAGTACGGTGTGTACATAAAGTTTGTATGCAGTGGAAAACAAACAAACAAAAAAAAGTCATGAGACTTGCTTTTGCTTTATCATAGTGGTCTGAAATTGAGATTTGCCTGTATTAAAATTCATGTTGTTGAATTGCTCAACAAATGTTAAGAACAGGCTAATAAAATGGGCAGACACTGTCTGTGCTCCATTCTGATATTTTTAAGACTTATTTTACCCTCTTTATGCACCACTCTCTGGCTTTTGTGTGCTTTTGCTTTCAATAGCCAGTGCTTGCAATCCATTTGACAGGGCTGCAACCAGGCTACTAGAGCTACATACTTAACTCATGTGCACACGTACAACTGCCTGGAAGCATAATTCTGCCTCCTACCCCCATAGGGTCTTGTCTCTATTATTCTCAGCTTACACCTAGGACCTCATAGATATCAACTGAGAAAAGGAAGGAAAACACCTGGGCTTAGTGGATTAATTAGTTAATTCAGTATATTTTGTGAGCTAATAATTGTTGTGTTTTTAACTACAATCCCTCACAGGCTAACTTGGAAAAATAAAAGGTCCTCCTGGGACAGAGGTTTGGATTACACATCTGGCCCACCAGTGTGAGAGAGTGGCCTAAGTAACAACCTACATTGATCCCTGGGAAGTAATGCATGTTTGGTAAGGAACATAGAGTAAGAGAAAAGTTCATAGACAAGGAGGTCTGAAAAGAAGTATGATACTGTGACTACAGGAGTAGGCCCAAAACATGAGGACCTTTGTAGCACCCACAAAGGTAGCAGCCTGGTTATTGAGCACAAGTAGTTCTCAGTAACTAGGGGTTGAGGATGATATGCAGTAGATATCAGCTAGTCTCTTCCTTCCACCTTCCCAGTGGGTGTGTACAAATGGAGAAGCCATGTTGGCAGATACAGAGATTATATATAAGCCAAACCACAATGTCTCTCTTGCTAAAGCTGTTCTAGCCATCAGAGGTGCTAAATATCCCACCTGTCAGCAGTGGACACTAATGGCTCTGAGACCTCTACATACATGATCTGTCATGAGGCCAATGATCCACTTGGTGTTGAGTTGATTCTTTAATACCTATTTCATTATGGAAAGGACAACAATTTATCCTTATCAGTATTAACATGTATTCTGAGTATGGATTTGTCTTTCTTCCTGACAGGACTTCATCAGCATCATTATTTGAGGGTTCACACTATGTCTGATTTATTAATATGGTATTCCACATAGTAATGCCTCAGACAAAGAAACTCACTGTATAATAAAGGTAGGGTTGCAACAGGTATATAGCCACAGGATCCATCGATCCTACCAACATTAGGAATGGGCAATAAAAGTGGTATCCACTTTGCTCTCATAACACACACATACACACCCATACATCCATATAATTGATTTTCCTTATCCAAATATATGTGTATTTCACTTCATAATATGCCTTATGTATCATCTATTAAGACTGTCATTTAGAATGCAAAATGCTTAATTACATTTGAATTTCATATAAACAATAACTATTCAATGTAAGTACATGTAATAATGTAATAACCCATGGAAAGTAAAAGTTGCTTAGTTGTATCTGACTCTTGGTGAGCCCATGGACTTTAGCCCACCAGGCTCCCTTGTCGCTGGAAATCTCCACACAAAAATACTAGAGTGGGTTGTCATTCCCTTCTGCAGGGGATCTGCTTGACCCAGCACCCTTGGGTCTCCTGCATTGTGGTTGGATTCTTTATCATCTGAGCCACCAGGGAAGCCCAATAATGCATAAGGATACTGTAAAAATTGATTTTATCCAAAAGCCAAATTCCACTGGGTGTTATTATTTATTTTTCTATGGCTCACAAGCTAGATGTTCTGTTTTCTATTTCGTAATTCTGACAACCCATGTAGCTTAGCTGCCAGACAGACAGTATCATATAATATCATTCCAATGATTCTTCCCCTCTGCAATATTAATAGAGTCAGTAGAGGGTGTATCCATGCCCATGAAGGCAATATATAGCATATGAGGAGTGCAATGAAGTGAAACATTGGGCTGTCTTTTAAAAGAAATAGTCTAAGGAGAAGTAATCAGGGGTTATCTTTTTTAAATAATAAGAAGAAGTAAGACAAGTTTATCTCCCATCTTAAAGAATATGGTTGCTGGGGAATTTAGTAGCCTCTCCTCTTCTTATCGAGGAAATTCAGATTTCATTTGTTGCTAGATTTTCTTCGAATGGTTCAATATTCTAGATGACTATGAATCCAAGGAATGAAGAGACCCCAGTGTAAAAATTTGGAGAAAGGTAGTGGAGAACTTAATTAAGTAAATAGTTTCTGAGTAGCATGCACATAAGAATAAAAATTAAGGGAATTTTATTGTGAGTCATGACCAAGAATGATAGGAACATTGGGCAAGGTACCATAAATGGACTTCAAAATTCCAAACAGATTTCTGGTAGAATAGCACCATTGATGATAACGTAAATTGAAGTCTGAAGAGTTTAGTGTCAGATATCTGACAAAAGTAGAATTTTTGGTCTCTTGATGCTATAGATGAGCTTAGGCAGAGCAACACATGATTGCAGGATTTGTCTGAAGGTGCCCAGGTTGGTGCATAGATAGTTTCCGGGTATACAGAGGACATTATCTAAATGCTGTAATTCAATGCTTCTGGACCAGACTTCAGCTTCAATAATTTGATGGTAAAATCAGTGCAGCATATGCTAACATGTTTACTGAACTATTTCCGGTACTTTCATTGATTAATGAGCCATTTAAAAATATTACTTTGTGTAACCTCTTTAACATTCTCCTCTTGTCCTTTAAATATGAAAATATGCATATATTGGATACTCACTATATAAACTATTTCATGACTGTATATTGTCCTAATGTCTTAGAATCATAAAAATGAAAGACATGAGAGAAACTTAAAGAATGTCTCGTCATAGCCTTTCAACATCCAGATGAAGAAGCAGAAACTGAGAAACTGAATAACTTGTCCAGAGTCCAGCAAAACCACCTAACACACAGATCTCCTAAACACTACTCATTAAATCCCCAAGTTACGCTTTTCTTCACCTATTGAGTTCCGTCCCTCAGCCTCTATTTATATCAGATGGGAGAGAGAGAACTTAAGAACTGACATTTAATAGTGTGACTAGCACTCTCTGCTGTGAACTCTTACACTTAAGTCTCAACTACACGTAATTGGTGTAGAATCTGAGATAAGTTATTTCAATCTTCTGGAGAAAAAAGAAAAAAATAATTGTCACACAAATGAAACAATAAAATATTTTAGTTATATATGAATTCTAAAGAAAGAGTAGGAGGAATACTAAATCTGATTGAGTTAGAGAATATTTTACATAAGCTAGGGAAAGGGTCATATTACAAATGGCAGTTTAGCTGATACTTAGAGGATGATTTAGATCAGGAGTTAGGAAATCACCACTTTCACCTCTGGTTCATAAACTAAGAATGCTTTTTCCATGTTTAAATGGTTGAAAAAAAAGTATAATCCTTTGTGACACATGAAAATGTATACTATTGAAATGTCACTGTCCATAAAAGTGTTTTATTAGAACACAATCAGATACAGTCACTTACATATTATCAATACTGTACAGCAGAGCTGAGTATTTGCAGCAGAAACTGTGTGGGCCTCAGGTCTAAAATATTTAGTGTCTGGCCTTTTGTTGAAAAAATTGCTGAACTCTGGTTTAGAGAGAAATGTTACTCAGAGTACCAGTTTGCAACAAGTTCAGGTGCTTGTGCCAGTGTGTGAATTAATGCACTACTTCCTATATGGGAAAACTCTTGCTAGGAAAAAAAAACAAGGAAGGGTCAACTAATCCATATGTTTGGTCATGTGGTAGATTCATTTTCATTTTCTGACTCAAGATCCTTACCTTGTCACAGATGGAGAGCTAACAGTTTGAAGACATTTTAATAGTCCAAAGACACTTTGAGTACCACTGTTTCAAGGTTCTCAGGATTTATCATCCTTGAGCGATTGCACATCTCAACATGATTTGAAGAATAGTTATAATTCTGAGGGGATTCCGCAGGGCTCAACAATAGAGAATCCACCTGCAATTCAGGAGACCACAGTTTGATTCTTGGGTCAGGGATATCCCCTGGAGAAGGGAACACCTACCCATTCCAGTATTCTTGCCTGGAGAATTCCATGGGCTGTATAGTCCTTGCGGTCGCCAAGAGTCAGACATGACTGAGCAACTTTCATTTTCACTCTACTTCTGCTACCTGTGTTTATATGTAAATGGTTTTAACTGTGTTTAAAATATAGAAACAAACTGTGAAATATTGAATATTTTAGCATATGTGAATTTTGCAAGTTTATAAGAAGCAAGCCCAGAGGAAAATTTAGTAATACAAGAAGCAATTTTACTAATTTGTCTGGATACAGTGTCTTCCAGATGTTCAAGCTGGATTTAACAAAGAGAGAGGAACCAGAGATCAAATTGCCAGCATCCATTGGATCAAAGGAAAAGCAAGAGAATTCCAGAAAAACATGTATTTCTGCTTTATTGACTACACCAAAGCCTTTGATCATGTGGACCACAATAAACTGTGGAAAAGTCTTACAGAGATGGGAATACCAGATCACCTGACCTGCTTCCTGAGGAATATGCATGCAGGTCAAGAAGCAACAGTTAGAACTGGACATGGAACCATGGACTAGCTCCAAACTGGGAAAGGAGTACGCCAAGGCTATATATTGTCACCCTGCTTATTTAACTTATATGCAGAATACATCATGTGAAATGTCAGGCTTGATGAAGCACAAGCTGGAATCAAGATTGCTAGGAGAAATAACAATAACCTCAGATACACAGATGACACCACCCTTATGGCAGAAAGCGAAGAAAAACTAAAGAGCATCTTGATGAATATGAAAGAGGAGAGTTAAAAAGCTGGCTTAAAACTCAACATTCAAAAAACGAAGATCATAGCATCCGGTTCCATCACTTCCTGGCAAATAGATGGGTAAACAATGGTTACAGTGACAGACTTTATTTTTTGGGGCTCCAAAATCACTGCATATAGTGACTGCAGCCATGAAATTAAAAATTGCTTGCTCTTTGGAAGAAAAGCTATGACCAACCTAGACAGCATATTAAAAAGCAGAGGCATTACTTTTCTGACAAAGGTCTGTCTAGTCAAAGCAATGGTTTTTCAGTAGTTATGTATGGATGTAGGAGTTGAACTATAAAGAAAGCTGAGTGCCAAAAAATGGATGCTTTTGAACTGTGGTGTTGGAGAAAACTCTTTAGAGTCGCTTGGACTGCAAGGAGTTCAAACCAGTCAATTTTAAAGGAAATCAGTCCTGAATATTCATTGGAAGGACTGATGCTGAAGTTGAAGCTGCAGTACTTTGGCCACTTGAAGAGAACTGACTCACTGGAAAATACCCTGATGCTGGGAAAGATTGAAGGCAGGAGGAGAAGGGGAGGACAGAGGATGAGATGGTTGGATGGCATCACCAACATGATGGACATGAGTTTGAGTAAACTCTGGGAGTTGGTGACAGACATGGAAGCCTGGCATGATGCAGTCCATGGGGTCGCAAAGAGTCGGACATGACTGAGTGACTGTACTAAACGAAATCAAAGTGTCTTACAGAGTGTCAGTCAAAAACAATGCTTCATTTTGATGCTAAATTCTTTGAAATGTAAAATAGTAAACATACTACTGATTTCAAAACCAGGATAGAGGGCTTCCATAATCAATTATCTTCAGATATTTAGTAATTATGATCAGCAGCATCAGCTTGTTCTAACATTTTCTTTAAATCATCTTTGTGAATTTTTGAAACTCAAATACTCTGCCCAGCTTGAAATAGAATACTCATCCTTACAGCCTCAAATTTTATAGCATCTTTAACATTATGAAGGTAATAATTCCTCTTTTATTTGTTAGTGGTATTTCCATTATCTTATCATTTACTGACAGAGGAAATAGATACAGAGTCAGAAGATATTTAATATTAACTTGATATATTGGTAAGAATGATTTAATGAAATTGAAAAGTAATTGCTTCAAAAAATACCATTACTATCTATAGGGAACCTCTGATTCTGAACTCCAAAGACAATCATATTCAATATCAATTTTTATATACTTCTCTTGTCTTCTTAAATATTACTTTAAAAGTGTCTCATTAATTTTAGTAAGTTTCCGAAGTATCATTTCCTCTTCAAAAATTTTAAAGCATTTCCAGTAGTTTACTCTATCTTTTTCCTCTTGTAGATAAAACATACAAAACTAGTTTGCTTTCTAGTTTTTTAAAATTGAGGTATAGTTAATTTATAATGTGTTAATTTCAGGTGTACAGCAAATTGATTCATATATACATGTATATGTAGATAGATTCTTTTTCAGATTATTTTCCATTATAGGTTATTACAATAGATTGAGTATAGCTCTCTGTGCTATACTGTAAAGCCCTTGCTTACCTATTTGATATATAGCAGTGTGGATGTGTCAGTCCTGAACTCCTTATTTTTCTCCCTCACCCCTACTATCCACTTTGATAACCTTTTTTTTTTTTTTTTCTGTGAGTCTATGTTCTGTTTTGTAAATAAGTTTATTTGTATCATTTTCCTAGATTCCACAAATAAGTGACATCATATATTTATCTTTCTCTGTCTAGCTTACTTCATTGAGTGTGATAATCTCTAGGTCCATGCATGCGTGCACGCGTGCTCAGTCGCTTTAGTTGTGTCCAACTCGTTGTGGCCCCAAGGGCTGTAGCCCGCCAGGCTCCTCTGTCCGTGGGGATTCTCCAGGCAAGAATACTGGAGTGGTTTGCAACGCCCTCCTCCAGGTGATCTTCCCGACCCAGGGATTGAACTGGCGCGTCTTACGTCTCCTGCATTGGGAAGTGGTTTCTCTACCTCTATCACCACCTGGGAAACTCCTAGGTCCATCCATGTTGCTACAAATGATATTATTTCATTTTTTTATGGCTGAAAAATATTCCATTCTCTATATACACCGCATCTTTTTAAAAATGCATTTATTCTTTAATTGAAGGATATTCACTATACAGAATTTTGTTTTATTCTGTCAAACATCAACACGAATCAGCCATAGGTGTACATACGTCCCCCCCCCCCCTTGCCACATCTTTATCCATTCATTCATCAATGGGGACTTAGGTTGCTTCCATATCTTGGCTATTATAAGTAGTGCTGCAGTGAACCCTGGGGGTGCACATACCTTTTGAATCATAGTTTTGTCTGGATAAATGTTCAGTAGTGGGACTGCAGCATCACATGGTAGTTCTATTTTTAAGGAAACTTGGTGCTGTTTTTCATTACTTTCCTATTTTTTAATTGTCTATCTTTTAAAGACGTGACTCATATATTCTTGGGGGCTTCCCTGATACCTCAGCTGGTAAAGAATACAGCTACAATGTGGGATACTTGGGTTCAATTCCTGGGTTGGGAAGATTCCCTGGAGAAGGGAAAGGCTATCCACTCTGGTATTCTGGCCTGGAGAATTCCCTGGATTGTATAGTTCATGTGGTTGCAAAGAGTCAGACATGACTGAGCTCACTTTCATATATTCTTAAAAATGAAACATTTCCTGAAATATATATATTTTGCCACACTAGATATTTGGTACATTTATTATGTTATGATCTGCTAATTCACTGCATCTATGTTATTATTGGACTTTAAAGAAAATATTTTAATCCTTTGTCACTATAAGATAGCCTTAGAATACAAAAGGCTTGCCATCAGCAAGACCAATAGTCTGGGGTCAGGTTAACAAATGTATGTACTTAAAGTAGAAAAGATACTGATGATGGTAAACTGCTGATTGTGGAAAACTTATAGACATGTTTCAAAGAGGAAAGTGAGCCCGTGAGCCAGTAGAAGCACTGTCTGCCTCAAGGGATATTTTTATAACAAAACATGTTACAAAACCTTCCACTTATGTCTTCTTGCACACATTTTTTTGAACAATACAACCTTTGAAATAGCATGTTAAATGATATGTCTGTTGAACATAATGCTGAATGACAGAATGAAGATGCAAAAGAGCACATGCTATATGATTCCATTTATCTGTGATTCTAGATTGCTTTTGGGGGGAATTGACTAGAGAACATGAAGGAATTTCCAGAGAATATGAACTTAGATAATAATTAGAGTATGGTTAACTGAATGTCTGCATTTGTCAAAATACATCAAATTGTATTCTTAAGATCTGTACATTTCATTGTGTGCACACTTTAAAAAAAAGAACTATAAATCAATACTGGACTCTAGCTAAAAGCTTTGATTTTTGTAGCAATGCAAGATGTCAATTCTTAAACTAATATCTGTTTGTTCTATGTTTGAACAAATGAATAGACACATTGAGGGTAATGAAAGTCAGGCTTCTCAGTGTTGTAGAAGGTGATTACAGACACAGGAAGTGAGAAGTCTAGACTGCACCATATGGTATTGGATTAGAACTGAAGTAGAAGCAATGACAGTGTCAGCAGTAAGGACAGATAGTACCATTCTCCACTAAATCAATCAGGATTTTAGGAAGGGGAAACACTGACTCTAGAGCTGAGTAGGAGAGAAGATTTTTAAACTGGGTACCAAAGTAGATGGCAATTAGAAGGTAACACCTAACCTGAGAAATTAAAGACAAACGAATTAATGGTACACATGTACAATGAGAATAACACTTTCCAAGGCCACAGGCAGTGCATTCAAGAGACTTTGTTCCTGGAAACTTTCTCCCTATAATATGAAAAATCTTTGCACTGAGTTCCAGATCCAGGGAGCAAGAAGATTGGGGAGGGGGGCAAGTCCTAATTCAGAATACAACTTGTGTCAGTCTATTATGTTACAAAAACACCATTAGTACATCTTTTTTGTTTTTTTAATTTTCATTGAGGTGTAATTGATTTACAACTTTGTGTTAATTTCAAATGTACAACAAAGTGAATCTGCTTTACAAATACATGTGGTTCCTGCCAATGCAGGAGATGCAGGTTCAATCCCTGGGTCAGGAAGATCCCCTGGAGAAGTAAATGGCTACCCACACTCCAGTATTCTTGCCTGGGAAAACCCCATGGCCAGAGGAACCTGGTGGGCTACAGTCCAGGAGGTCACAAAAGAGTTGAACACGACTCAGTCATTAAGCAACAACAATGCATGTTCAATTGCTCAGTCATGTCCAGCTCTTTGTGGCATCAGGACTGTAGCCTGCCTGGCTCCTCTGTCCATAGAATTTTCCAGGCAAAAGTACTGGAATACCCATTTCCTAAACAATATTTCATTGTATATACACACAACATCTTCTTTATCTATTCCTCTGTTGACGGGCATTTCAGTTGCTTCCATATACGGGCTATTGAGAATAGTGCTCAATGAACATTGCGGGTGCATGTACCTTTTCAAATTATGGTTTTCTCCAAATATATGCTGAGGTATGGGATTGTTGGCTCATCTGGTAGCTTTATGTTCAGTTTTTTAAGGAAACTCCATGGCCCTGCCCATTAGAGGGACAAGACGCTGCTCCACCTACCAGCGCACAGGCACCAGTCCCTCCCTCCTGGAAGACTACACAAACTCACGGACCAATCCCATCAAACAGGGGGAAGACACCAGTGTATCTGTTAAAAACAAAAACAAAAACAAAAAACCACCAAAAAACTGTTAACTGGAGAAGGTATTTTAATGGATAATAAAAATAATAATATACTGATATTTATGCAATATTTAAAACAAAATGGCACCCCACTCCAGTACTCTTGCCTGGAAAATCCCATGGACAGAGGAGCCTGGTGGTCTGTAGTCCATGGGGTCGCTAAGAGTCGGACACGACTGAGCGACTTTACTTTCACTTTTCACTTTCATGCACTGGAAAAGGAAATGTCAACCCATTCCAGTGTTCTTGACTGGAGAATCCCAGGGACGGGGGAGCCTGGTGGGCTGCCGTCTATGGGGTCGCACAGAGTCGGACACGACTGACGCGACTTAGCAGCAGCAGCAGCAAGCGCTTCTTAATACATTTCATTTGTTAACCAATATAGGATTTTTACAACCGTTCCGTGAATCAGGTACTAATATTATCCTAAATTTATAAATAAGAATTGGGGCACATATAAGTTAATTAGCTATCTATAGTCACACAGTAAATGGTTGATCTAGGATTTGCACCTAGACAGTTTAGTAGAGTTTGTATTCCTGACCAATTTACTATATGGCTTCTCTACCAGGTGAATTTACTTCAGAAAGTTGTTTTTGTTGCTGTTTATTGGCAATTATAAAAAGAAGTGACGACCATTGATCTTCATTTCTACTCTTATTTGCTTTTCCCTACAGAATCTATACCTTCTAATTAATTGGAACACCCAACACTGGCACAAATAAGAATTACTGTTATGATTCCTGTCATGAGAAAAAAAAAAAAAAGTGTGAGATTATGTGGTAGCTTTGCTCTCTTGGCACATAATTCTGTTTCCATACTATTATGAAAGTCCAAAAAAATTTTTTTTGGAAAATCAACAAACGAGAACATCCAAAATGCAAATACACACGAAAAATTTTCCTGGTTTAAAAAGAAAAAATGGAACAATCTTCTACATTCTTTCTTGCCCTCAGTACCTATTATAATGTGTTGGACACTAAATAGTGTCCCAACATAATTCTTAGTTTATTTTCCTAGCATTTGTTTTAGTATTTGTTTTTGAAAATGTGATTTTTAAAATATATGCTTATTTCAATTTTTAAAAAAATTTTGCTTTAAAGTATATATATATATATATATATATATATATATATTTCATTTTGAGGAAAATGTTCTTTAGATCTTTCCACGAATATAATGTTGCAGCAACATGTCAGAGTTAAGAAACTAATTTTTCAGTCTATTTCCCATATGCAGTTTTTCAGGGTAGTTAACTGATCACTTCTCAGCTGTAATTTTGAGCTCCACTGAACTGTTATGGATGTTCCATTTTAAAACAGAACATATGTGAACAGAACTGTTCCTGTTATGCTTGACTGATGCCCCTGATTGTGTTCTAAATTCACAACTCTGCCTCTAGTTATGAACTAATAACTTTGATTATTTCAGTAAGTCAGACCTTCAAATCCAATCCCATCTGTTTAATTGAAAAGCAAGTAAAATATGCATCTTCTCTATGCTGAGTAGCTTTTTTCCCCCTTCAGTAAAGAGCGATCTCAAAAATTAGAGTGTATGAAAGCATTGATATTACCCCAAACTGCATTATGCCCAGTCCACATTTAAAGTCAACAAACAATTGCTTATTGACATGAAAGCATGCAAGGTTTCTCTCATAAAATACTGATATAGTTTGAATAAACATTATGATATGTAGAAATAGTTTTAATGCACTTAGAGGATATCCTAAAAGCATGATCCAAAACCAGATTTATTGTCCATCCAGGTACTACTGTGCTTCTAAAACACATAAAAACTTTATTTAGAAAAGCATGATACTGTGAAAAACAACCTGTTTTTTCAGGACCTGAACTCTAGCTTCAGTTCAATTACTTTTGCTAAATATATTTGGTATCCCATTAAACCTTTTATTATTGGTTTCCACGTTTACAAAAAGGGGATGATATAATAACTTAAACATAATTCCTATATGACAGATTATTTAATGTTTAAATAGAACCATATATGTGAAGAAATTTTATAATTTGATAATCAGTATAAATGTTACTTATTGTAACTTATTTCGTACAGAAGACTTACTCAGATAAATTTAGGGTATTGCAGATACTATACCTTATTTTTCTAAAACTGTCTGCTTATGACCTAAAAGCCTGCATTTTGGTCACAATCATAATCCATGATTTAAACTCCTTTACGAAGCAGTTTCTGCTTTTTGTGATTACATGAGGATTTTCTTTGTTACCTGTGACTGTTACTTAGAACGACCATTTTCATGCAACTACATTTGCACTGTTTTTGCTAAATTTCATTATCAGTTTAAGTATTTACATATTTCTAACCAGAAATAAGAGTTTGAAACTATAGCAACAGCTTTTTGATTGTTCCTATCTTTTTATGGATATACATTGAAACATTGGTGCTAATGGTAAAGAACCAGCCTGTCAATGCAGGAGATGTAAGAGATGCAGGTGCAGTCCCTGAGTTGGGAAGGTCCCCTGGAGGAGAAAATGACAACCCACTCCAGTATTCTTGCCTGGAGAATCCCATGGACAGAGGCACCTGGCAGTCTACAGTCCATAGGGTCACAAAGAGATGGATACAACTGAGGCAACTTAGCACACGTGAGAGAAACATAATTTTATCTCTATCAACTTGTATGTAGCCTCTTTGTTTTTAATATCACATAAGAAATGAACTTCACTAAGTTTATGCATTACAGGTGAATTAATAGCTTATATTATTGCTATTTTACATATGTATAATTTATTTTTTCCTCATTGTTGTGATGTGCCATGAGCAACACGCTCTCTCTCGTCTTTTCCATATAAAGACATTATCTTCTTTAAGGCCCATTTGTTAATTCTCTGTCCCTATGTTTACTATCATTCTTCTTTCTCTTTCCTAGCAAATTCCTCTTGCTAAGTTTCCCTGTTATTTCTATACTACATATCGAAAGTAAGATGTTCTATTTGGTTGGAAATTATATCCTTTAGGGAACCTTTTATAATATCAAGTCTCTACTGCTTATTTAAATTATTCTCTCTAATTTCATAAAAAAACATTTTTAAAACTAGTCTATAAACACAATAACTTAATACTGTATTTTAAAGTAAACCACTACTTCAACCTAGGTCCCATCTGAAAACACACAGAATACTCAAAAAACTGAAAGGAGGGTTTATTTACAAATGGTCTTTTAGAAAATGTGTGAAAGGTAAACAGTTTCATTGAGTAACCCACCTCAAACCTGAAGTGATAAGTGGAAGGAGCAATCATCCGAATCAGAAAGTGGCTTGTGTAGAGTAGACCTCCTTGAGAGAATCACTGAACTTGAGTCAAAGTGCATGACAAGTCCATGCTGATCACACAGGGAAGGAATCAAAGGAACAGACTGCCTGATCTCACTCTCTATCTTCCTTTCATTTCTTACCCAGATTTCCATTCGGCCCAACTCAACCAGAAGACACAGGTGATATTTGTGCAAAACCTAGTTAGTCCCAAATAGAGAACAGGGGTAAGAAAGATGGATAAAGTATATCTGTCATAGTCCACTGATGTTACCCAACACACACACACATTTCATCATTCATCATATTGTTGTGGGGCAGGGTCAACTCCCTCATATACCTACTTAAATCTGAACTACCTGCCATCACAGGTGTTCCTCACAAAATATATATGGAGAAAGATGAGGGGAAACTGACTTTTAGAAAGATGGAGATAGTTAACCACCTTGGTACAGTTCCTGAGGCTTCAGAGGGTAATCGTGGCTGTCTTCTTTCATTGCCTGTTCTATGTTCCCTTCACCTTCTGCCAGTCAGTCAGCTGCACAGGGCTTTTTGTACAACTCTTAAAAGCTTCAGAATCTGTGTCTTTCTACTCAGTCTGGGTTATTATTGATTCAATTTGCTATTCACCAGTACGTTTGAGAAACATATTACAAATAAAAGTGTACCAATCAATCCATTTATTTTGAAATATAGTACTCTTTACCAACATTGTAAAGCATAAATCTAATTCTACTTTTCTGCTCAATACTGTGAATATAATGTCAATAATAGGGCTTCCCAGATGGCTCAGTGGTAAAGAATCTGCCTGCCAAGCAGGAGATGCAGGTTCCATCCCTGGGTCAGAAAGATCTCCTGGAGAAGGAAATGGCAACCCCCTCCAATATTCTTGCCTTGGAAATCCTATGGACAGAGGAGATCGGCTGGCTACAGTCCATGGGGTTACAAAAGTGTCTGACACAATTCAGTGACTAAACAACAAAAACAATGTCGATTAAAAAAAAAATCAACATTATAGAGCTGTCGTATTTCAATACGAAAAAAGTCTCTAAAGAGGATATCAAAAAAATGCAAGAGATTTCACCTAGTTCTGGGCAAGAAAGTAAAGGTATCCTCTTCTTTTTTGCCATATTAAAACAGACTGCTCCTGAATTTCGATACTGATTCCTACTGATTCTTGGTCTTTTGAGGTAGAAAGCTTCCCTATGTTGGCCTGAATAATTCCTGCAAACAAGCTGGAGAGTCTTCAAAGAGAACAGACTAACAACTGCTGCAGTATCTTTTGTTTTAATCACTGGAGCTTAGTTCCAAAGACAACAATGCAATAATATCAGTGGAAGTATTTTTTTCTTTAAGTGAGAAAAATCAGTGTCATAAAGGACTAATGAAAGATTATCTATTTCTGTAGTATTTAAGCAAACTCATTAATATTTTGACAATAAGATCATATAGGGAAGGTGACCAATTCAGCTATCAGATGTAAGATGAAAATGCAACTCTTTGAATCTATATAAATGCTCAGAAGTAAAGAATCCACCTGCCCAGCAGGAGCCACAGGAGATATGGATTCAGGAAGATCCCCTAGGGGAGGAAATAGCAACCCACTCCAGTTTCTTGCCTGGAGACTCACATAGATAGAGTAGCTTGTCAAGCTACAGTCCATAGGGTCACAAAGAGTCAGACAGGACTGAAGGGACTCAGCACGTACCCACGAGGGAGATAAGGAGTATAACAGATGACTTTGGTACAGATGACTAAAAATAAAGCTAGAAGGAAAAGAGTGGAAAAGTTCTCAGAGAAACAATCCTTTTGTCTTAAGTGGAAGCTTTCTACTTCTTATTATATCATCTGTTTAATTACAAGATTTTGAATTAGCTGTCTCCTTGTTAAGGTTGTCTGCTTTTGAAAGATTATTAAGAATCCATTGTTTCAGTTTCCAATATTGTAGAATTTCTAACATTTTTTGCTCAGTAACTGGCACCTTAGTTATAGCAGGAAATAATCATTCAAAGATCAATCCCTTGAAGTTTTACTTCAAATAGATATCTGTCAATATTACTGATAAGACTTTTCCCAATCATTTTCAAGTAGAGTGCTTTTCTTAGGATTATGTTTCTGAAAATGATTTTGCTATCAAAATACACCAGTCTACTAATTTAGGTTCATTTAGCGCTTCCCTACTTTTGCATTTCAGTCCCCTATAATGAAAATGGCATATTTTTGGGTGTTAGTTCTAAAAGGTCTTGTAGGTCTTCATAGAACCGTTCAACTTCAGCTTCTTCAGTGTTACTGGTTGGGGCATAGACTTGGATTACTGTGATATTGAATGGTTTGCCTTGAAAACGAACAGAGATCATTCTGTCGTTTTTGAGATTGCAGGCAAGTACTGCATTTCAGACTCTTTTGTTGACCATGATGAGCACTCCATTTCTTCTAAGGGGTTCCTGCCCACAGTAGTAGATATAATGGTCATCTGAGTTTAATTCACTCATTCCAGTCCAGTTTAGCTTGCTGATTCCTAGAATGTTATTCTTGTCATTTCCTGTTTGATCACCTCCAATTTGCCTTGATTCATGGACCTAACATTCCAGGTTCCTATGCAATATTGCTCTTTACAGCATCAGACCTTGCTTCCATCACCAGTCACATCCACAGCTGGGTGTTGTTTTTGTTTTGGTTCCATCCCTTCATTCTTTCTGGAGTTATTTCTCCACTGATCTCTAGTAGCATACTGGGCACTTACTGACCTGGGGAGTTCCTCTTTCAGTATCCTATCATTTTGCCTTTTCATACTGTTCATGGGGTTCTCATGGCAAGAATACTGAGTGGTTTGTCATTGCCTTATTCAGTGGACCACATTCTGTCAGACCTCTCCACCATGACCCATCCATCTTGGGTGGCCCACATGGCATGGCTTAGTTTCATTGAGTTAGACAAGGCTGTGGTCCATGTGATCAGATAGGATGGTTTTCTGTGATTATGATTTCAGTGTGTCTTCCCTCTGATGCCCTCTCACAACACCTACCATCTTACTTGGGTGTCCCTTACCTTGGACGTGGGGTATCTCTTCATGGCTGCTCCAGCAAAGCACAGCTGCTGCTGCTTCTCTTGGACAAGGTTGACCCTCCTGACCTTGAACGTGGAGTAGCTCCTCTCAGCCCTCCTGTGCCTGCTCAACTGCCACTCCTTGGACATGGGGTTGCTCCTCTCAGCCACCACTCCTGACCTCGGATATGGGGTAGCCCCCAAAAGTTGTCCTTTTCATTATAGGGGACTGGAATGCAAAAATAGGAAGAAAAGAAACACCTGGAGTAACAGGCTATTTGGCCTTGGAGTACGGAATGAAGCAGGGCAAAGGCTAATAGAGTTTTGCCAAGAGAACACACTGGTCATAGCAAACACCCTCTTCCAACAACACAAGAGAGGACTCTACACATGGACATCATCAGATGGTCAACACTGAAATCAGATTGATTATATTATTTGCAGCCAAAGATGGAGAAGCTCTATATAGTCAGCAAAAACAAGACCAGGGCTGACTGTGGCTCAGATCATGAACTCCTTATTGCCAAATTCAGACTAAAATTGAAGAAAGTAGGGAAAACCACTAGACCATTCAGCTCTGACCTAAATCAAATCCTTTATGATTCTACAGTGGAAGTGAGAAATAGATTTAAGGGACTAGATTTGATAGACAGAGTGCCTGATGAACTGTGGATGGAGGTTCATGACATTGTACAGGAGACAGGGATCAAGACCATCCCCAAGAAAAAGAAATGCAGAAAAGGAAAATGGCTGTCTGAGGAGGCCTTAGAAATAGCTGTGAAAAGAAGAAGAGCGAAAAAGCAAAGGAGAAAAGGAAAGATATAAGCATCTGAATGCAAAGTTCCAAAGAATAGCAAGAAGAGATAAGAAAGCCTTCCTCAGAGATCAATGCAAAGTAATAGAGGAAAACAACAGAATGGGAAAGACTAGAGATCTCCTCAACAAAATTAGAGATACCAAGGGAACATTTTATGCAAATATGGGCTCGATAAAGGACAGAAATGGTATGGACCTAACAGAAGCAGATGATATTAAGAAGAGGTGGCAAGAATACACAGAAGAACTGTACAAAAAAGAGCTTCATGACCCAGATAATCACGATGGTATGATCACTCACCTAGAGCCAGACATCCTGGAATGTGAAGTCAGGTGGGCCTTAGAAAGCATCACTATGAACAAAGCTAGTGGAGGTGATGGAATTCCAGTTGAGCTTTTTCAAATCCTGAAAGATGATGCTGTGAAAGTGCTGCACTCAATATGCCAGCAAATTTGGAAAACTCAGCAGTGGCCACAGGACTGGAAAAGGTCAGTTTTCATTCCAATCCCAAAGAAAGGCAATGCCAAAGAATGCTCAAACTATGACACAACTGCATTCATCACACATGCTACTAAAGTAATGCTCAAAATTCTCCAAGCTAGGCTTCAGCAATATGTGAACCGTGAACTTCCAGATGTTCAAGTTGGTTTTAGAAAAGGCAGAGGAACCAGAGATCAAATTGCCAACATCCTCTGGATCATCAAAAAAGCAAGAGAATTCCATAAAAAACATCTATTTCTGCTTTATTGACTATGCCAAAGCCTTTGACTGTGTGGATCACAATAAACTCTAGAAAATTCTGAAAGAGATGGGAATATCAGACCACCTGACCTGCCACTTGAGAAACCTATATGCAGGTCAGGAAGCAAAAGTTATAACTGGACATGGAACAACAGACTGGTTCCCAATCATGAAAAGATTATGTCAAGGCTATATAATGTCACGTTGCTTATTTAACTTATATGCAGAGTACATCATGAGAAACGCTGGGCTGGAAGAAGCACAAGCTGGAATCAAGATTGTTGGGAGAATATCAGTAACCTCAGACATGCAGATGACACCACCTTATGGCAGACAGTGAAGAGGAACTAAAAAGCATCTTGATGCAAGTGAAAGTGGAGAGTGAAAAAGTTGGCTTGAAGCTCATCATTCAGAAAACGAAGATCATGGCATCTGGTCCCATCACTTCATGCAAATAGATGGGGAAACAGTGGAAACAGTGCTCACTTATTTTTGGGGGCTCCAAAATCACTACAGATGGTGATTGCAGCCATGAAATTAAAAGGTGCTTACTCCTTGGAAGGAAAATTATGATCAACCTAAATAGTATATTATAGAGCAGAGACATTACTTTGCCAACAAATGTCTGTCTAGTCAAGGCTATGGTTTTTCCAGTGGTCATGTATGGATGTGAGAGTTGGACTGTGAAGAAGGCTGAGTGCTGAAGAATTGATGCTTTTGAACTGTGGTGTTGAATAAGACTCCTGAGAGTCCCTCGGAATGCAAGGAGATCCATCCAGTCCATTCTAAAGGAAATAATACCTGGGTGTTCTTTGGAAGGACTGATGGTGAAGCTGAAATTCCAATACTTTGGCCACCTCATGTGAAGATCTGACTCATTGGAACAGACCCTGATGCTGAGAGGGATTGGGGGCAGGAGGAGAAGGGGATGACAGAGTATGATATGGCTGGATGGCATCACCAACTCAATGGACATGAGTTTGGGTAAACCCCGGGATTTGGTGATGGACAGGGAGGCCTGGCGTGCTGTGATTCATGGGATTGCAGATTCGGACACAACTGAGCGACTGAACTGAGTTCTTCCCTGGCAATCGAAGACAATCAGTACTTTGTTGACCATAATACTAGATAGTTCTGGGATTTTATTTTTCATATTGACCAATATAAAATGTAGCAAAATCTTCCCATGTGTTTTAAAATACCATAAATACATTTCTTCATTGATTATTCTGATAATAAGAATATAATAACAATGAATGCATGAACAAATCTCTAGGCCTTTAATTTATGCACTAGTGTATTATGAATATCAGAAATGTGTAAAATATGGAAACCTAGGAAAAATGCCTTTTTTCCCCCTAATTATTTTGTTGCCAATGTTTGTGTCCTTCTGCAAAAAAGGTGGGTATATTGTTTTAATCTGCAAAATACATCATTGAAGCATTTCTATATTGACAATATTTTTAACTAGTTAGGCTAATTTACTCTTTAATTTTTCAGATTTTGCAGGGACTCAAATGTTTCCTAAATAAAAATGGCTCTCAGTATATTTGTAAGTTAGTTAAAATCTATAGATTTACAGAAAAATAAAATTATTCTGGTTTTCTTTCCTTTTGTAATGTGAAAGGTCAACTATTAATTGTTATTTAGGTTACACAAAGATAGCTTTGATAATAAAGTTATTTTCATATGTATTTTTATTCTGAATTTGGTACTTGAGTTAGGAAAGAATAAAAATCAATAAATTTTTGGGGAAAAGACAAGAAAATAAGTCATAAGTTTATAAAGATATTGAGACAACATTTTTAAGTTCATGTGTGCTCTGCTTAGGCACTTAGTCATATCTGACTCTTTGCAACCCTATGGACTGTAGCCTGCCATGCTCCTCTGTTCATGGGGATTCTCCAAGCAGGAATACTGCAGTGAGTTGCCATGCTCCCCTCCAGGGGATATTCCCAAACTAGGGATGGAATCCAAATCTCCCACATTGCAGCTGGATTCTTTACTGTCTGAGCCAGCAGGAAAACCCAAGTTCAGGAATAAATATCAATTATATTCCAAAAAATATTTTTCTTAAACAAACTTTTATTTTAAAAATTTTATTGGAGTCTATTTGATTTACTACATTGTATTAGTTTCAGATGTACAGCAATGTTACATCAAAAGCACAATAAAACAAAAGAACATTTTTGTGATAAAAGTTCAACAGGGCAAAGAATTTTAAACTAAAAAATTTTAAAGTTTAGCTTAACCTTTCTTTATATCATGTACGAAAAAATCTGCAATAAAAGATTCTTATGCTTTCTCTTTCTTGCAAACACCAACACAAATAATGCAATATAGCCACTTGTTTTTACTGTAACATACTCCACTGCTCCCATCAAACTCACTACTTGTATGCATTAAACAGAAGGATAAAAGTTTATTTAATGTACTGATTCAAATTCACCCTTCATCCTCCCTTCATTTTAATATTCTGACATTAATTAAAACTTTTTCCTTTAAAGACAAATGTTTCCTGGACAAACCAAAATATATTTATGATCTTCCATTAACATCTGCTGTATTGTTATGGACTTTATTTTACATTTTTTAAGAAGAGAACACTCATGCTAATGTAAATCAAAGACACTTATGCATCCTTCTTAACCTCTTTTATTGTTAATCAGTTGCTAAGTTCTGTCCAATTCTGTGTGACCTCATGGACTGCAGCATGCCCGGCTTCCCTGTCCTTCACTACTTCCTGGAGTTTGCCCAAATTCATGTCCATTGAGTCAGCGATGCTATCTAACTTTATCTCATCCTCTGTCGTCCTCTGGCCTTCAATCTTTCCCAGTGTCAGTCTTTTCCAATGAGCAACTCTTTGCATCAGATGGCCAAAGTACTGGAACTTCAGCCTCAACATCAGTCCTTCCAATGAATATTCAGGGTTGATTTCCTTTAGGATTGACTGGTTTGAACTCCTTGCTGTCCAAGGGGCTCCCAAGAGTCTTCTCTAGCACCGTATTTCTAAAGCATCAATTCTTTGGCATTCAGTGTTCTTTTGGTCCAACTCTCACATCTGTACATGACTACTGGGAAAAAACGCAGCTCTGACTATATGGACTTTTGTTGGAAAAGTGATCAGTGTTTTTTAATACATTGTCTAGATTTGTCATAACTAAGGGCCTAGATCTGATAGAGTGCCTGATGAACTATGGAATGAGGTTTGTGACATTGTACAGGAGACAGGGATCAAGACCATCCCCATGGAAAAGAAATGCAAAAAAGCAAAATGGCTGTCTGGGGAGGCCTTACAAATAGCTGTGAATAGAAGAGAAGTGAAAAGCAAAGGAGAAAAGGAGAGATATTAGCATCTGAATGCAGAGTTGCAAAGAATAGCAAGAAGAGATAAGAAAGCCTTCTTCAGCGATCAATGCAAAGAAATAGAGGAAAACAACAGAATGGGAAAGACTAGGGATCTCTTCAAGAAAATTAGACATACCAAGGGAATATTTCATGCAAACATGGGCTCGATAAAAGACAGAAATGGTATGGACCTAACAGAAGCAGAAGACATTAAGAAGAGGTGGCAAGAACACACAGAAGAACTGTACAAAAAGAGCTTCATGACCCGGCTAATCACAATGGTGTGATCACTGACCTAGAGCCAGACATCCTGGAATGTGAAGTCAAGTGGGCCTTAGAAAGCATCACTACGAACAAAGCTAGTGGAGGTGACGGAATTCCAGTGGAGCTATTTCAAATTCTGAAAGATGATGCTGTGAAAGTGCTGCACTCAATATGCCAGCAAATTTGGAAAACTCAACAGTGGCCACAGGACTGGAAAAGGTCAGTTTTCATTCCAATCCCAAAGAAAGGCAATGCCAAAGAATGCTCAAACTACCACACAATTGCACTCATCTCACATGCTAGTAAAGTAATGCTCAAAATAGTCCAAGCCAGGCTTCAGCAATATGTGAACCATGAACTTCCTGATGTTCAAGCTGGTTTTAGAAAAGGCAGAGGAACCAGAGATCAAATTGTCAACATCCACTGGATCATGGAAAAGGCAAGGGAGTTCCAGAAAAACATCTATTTCTGTTTTATTGACTATGCCAAAGCCTTTGACTGTGTGGATCACAATAAACTGGAAAATTCTGAAAGAGATGGGAATACCAGACCACCTGATCTGCCTCTTGAGAAATTTGTATGCAGGTCAGGAAGCAACAGTTAGAACTGGACATGGAACAACAGACTGGTTCCAAATAGGAAAAGGAGTACGTCAAGGCTGTATATTATCACCCTGCTAATTTAACTTATATGCAGAGTACATCATGAGAAAAATGCTGGACTGGAAGAAACACAGGTGGAATCAAGATTGCAGGGAGAAATATCAATAACCTCAGATATGCAGATGACACCACCGTTATGGCAGAAGGTGAAGAGGAACTCAAAAGCCTCTTGATGAAAGTGAAAGTGGAGAGTGAAAAAGTTGGCTTAAAGCTCAACATTCAGAAAACGAAGATCAGGGTATCCGGTCCTTGCACTTCATGGTAAATAGATGGGGAAACAGTGGAAACAGTGTCAGACTTTATTTTTGGGGGCTCCAAAATCACTGCAGATGGTGACTGCAGCCATGAAATTAAAAAACGCTTACTCCTTGGAAGGAAAGTTGTGACCAACCTAGATAGCATATTCAAAAGCAGAGACATTACTTTGCCAACAAAGGTCCATGTACTCAAGGCTATGGTTTTTCCTGTGGTCGTGTATGGATGTGAGAGTTGGACTGTGAAGAAGGCTGAGCGCTGAAGAATTGATGCTTTTGAACTGTGGTGTCGGAGAAGACTCCCGAGAGTCCCTTGGACTGCAAGGAGATCCAACCAGTCCATTCTGAAGGAGATCAGCCCTGGGATTTCTTTGGAAGGAATGATGCTAAAGCTGAAACTCCAGTACTTTGGCTACCTCATGCGAAGAGTTGACTCATTGGAAAAGACTCTGATGCTGGGAGGGATTGGGGGCAGGAGGAGAAGGGGACACCAGAGGATGAGATGGCTGGATGGCATCACTGACTCGATGGACGTGATTCTGAGCGAACTCCGGGTGTTGGTGATGGACAGGGAGGCCTGGCATGCTGTGATTCATGGGTCACAAAGAGTCGGACATGACTGAGTGACTGAACTGAACTGAACTGATCCTTCCAAGGAGCAGGCATCTTTTAATTTCATGGCTGCAGTCACCGTCCCCAGTGAATTTTGAGCTCAAGAAAATGAAATCGGTCACTGTTTCTGCTTTTTCCCCTTCTATTTGCCTTGAATTGATGGGACCAGATGCCATGATCTTAGTTATTTAAATGCTGAGTTTTAAGCCAGCTTTTTCAGTCTCCTTTTTCACCCTCATCAAGAGGCTCTTTAGTCCCTCTTCATTTTCTTCCATTAGGATGATATCATCTGCATATCTGAGGTTTTTAATATTTTTGTTGGCAATCTTGATTCCACTTAGAGATTAATGTAGCCCAGCATTTCGCATGATGTATCCTGCATATAAGTTAAATAAACAGGATGGCGTTACACAGCCTTGTTTTACTACTTTCCCAATTTGGAACCAGTCAGTTGTTCCATGTCTGGTTGCTGCTTCTTGACCCATATACAGGCTTCTCAGAAGGCAGATAAGGTGGTCTAGTATTCCCATTGAAATTTCAGGATTTTCCACAGTTTGCTGTGATCCACACAGTTAAAGGCTTTCACGCAGTCAGTGAAGCAGAAATAGATGTTATTTTTTGGGGGAATCCCTTTGCTTTTTCTATGATTCAATGAATGTTGGCAATTTGATCTCTTCTTCTGCCTTTTCTAAATCCAGCTTGTATATCTGGAAGTTCTCAATTCAGGTACTGGTAAATCCTAGCTTGAAGAGTTTTGAGCATAACCTTACTTACATGTGAATTGAGCACAATTGTACAGTAGTTTTGGAGAAGGCAATGGCACCCCACTCTAGTACTCTTGACTGGAAAATCCTGTGGATGGAGGATCCTGGTAGGCTGCAGTCCATGGGGTCGCTAAGAGTCAGATACGACTGAGTGACTTCACTTTCACTCTTCACTTTCATTCATTGGAGAAGGAAATGGCAACCCACTCCAGTGTTCTTGCCTGGAGAATCCCAGGGACGGGGGAGCCTGGTGGGCTGCCATCTATGGGGTTGGACAGAGTCAGACATGACTGAAATGACTTAGCAGTAGCAGTAACAGTACAGTAGTTTGAACATTCTTTGGCACTGTCCTTCTTTGGGATTGGAATGAAGATTGATTTTTTCCAGTCCTGTGGTCACTGCTGAGTTTTCCAAATTTGCTGGCATATTGAGTGCAGCACTTTCCCAGCATCATCTTTTAGTACTCAAAATAGCTCAGCTGGAATTCTACCACTTCCACTAGCTTTGTTGAGAGTAATGTTTCCTAAGGCCCTCTTGACTTCACACTACAGGATGTCTGGCTCTAGATTGTCAAGACTGGCTTGACAAGCAGGGTTTTCAAAAGCATGATACAGTGAGAGAATGAGAGAAAAGACACGAGAATTCAGAGAAAAGCAAGGACCAGGGGACCAACATCGCTCCTAGGTGAAGGTGCTGAAACTGAATCCAAGCCAGCTTTATTATACTTTCAGCAGTGAATGAAAGAATATGCAGGGAGTCAAACTATAACTCATGTGGCCTTCAGGGCCACAGAACAAAATGATCATTAACCATCAAGTAATTAGGAAACAGTAATCAATAACAAATCAGTAAGACTAATATTCTTATCTATAAATTTTCCACCAGATACATAAAACATGTGACTCTTAGATAGTTGAGAAACAGTCTGGGGTCGATTTTCCGACCCCAGGATCATATCTTGTTTTCAAGATTATGAACTGTTCCCTCTGGATTTGTTCCAAGAGTCTCATGCCATATAGCATCCAGTTTATCAATAATTATAAGTTTCTTTTGTGGCCCTTGCCGGGGCCTGCTTTTCTTTTATTCTTCCTGTCTCCTACATCTCCCCCTTTTTGATTTTGTATGTGATGAGAAATGGTGAGAAATGCTAGTTGCTGTTGTTGGCCTTGTTGTCTCTTGATCATTCTTCTCCAGACTATACAGAAACACAAACACATAATTAATAGCACTCCCATAACCAGTCAATTCCATATCCAAATGTCTTAATTTGTTTTATGGAATTAAGAGAAAAAAGATTATCAGCAACAGTGTCAAGAAAATCTGATCCAGAAATTACATTGAGATGTTTGTTAAAAACTTTTAATATATCTTGTTGTAGATCTTGAATATCTGCAGAAATATTACCTTGGTTCAATAGGTGTTGTTTAACTTTATCCCAATTGAATTGTGTTTTAATATATTTGAAAGCCATTACACAAAAGGAAGTATAGTTCCAATCACATTAGTCTCACCTGTTTTTGTAAACTGACTAGTTATCTCCTAATAAAATAACAGATTGTTGAAGATCAGCCACTTGGCAGGGCACCTTTCCATCAATTTTTTGTTGAGTGGTCCAAAGGACATCAGCATCTTTATGCTACACTTGTACAAAATGAACTGTTTGTACAGATTTATGAAGAGCCATTCCAGCTACGGCTGCCATAGTGGCAATAGCAATAATGCCTAAGATGGCAGCAATTAGCGATCCCAGAAAACATTTAACACATTTAAGATTTTTCAATATTTCTTCAATAACATATAATGTAGGCTTTTTTGCCAAGGTCGTTGTAAATCAACTGGAACCCATATGCCAGTTCCGGTTTTAAGACTGTAAATACTCTGCCAACTTTCATCAAAGGGAATTGTATTATTTATATATGTATAAAATGAACAGTTAATACATGTTACTAATCCCAAACTGGGATCATATTTTGCTGGTCCAATCATAAAAACAAAAGGAATTCTTACACAAGTCTGAGTAGTGTGGGTAGAGTTTTTGTAAAATTAAAGGTAGCTTTTGAGTCATTCAAAATATATTCAGTATATCATCCCTTCTACGCAATTAGTTCTTTTAATGCCATGGGTATTTTCCATATTTCATCATGAATAGGATAATGATCTAAACGAGGCACAGGGGGAGCTAATCCTACCCCATGCCATATGAAGGGTTGACTACCATTAGTACTAATTGTATTATCATTATATACTCATGGAGAAGATACTTTAGATTCAATAAGTTTAGGGGTTCTTCAGGGTCCCTAATCAATAATGGAGGCTTCTGCAACATTTAATAATAAGTGACCTTCTGATCCTTTACATGATTTCCATCTTAACCAATTTTCAATACCATGGCTAATTTCAGCAACACAATCAGGAAGGTCAGGTGGATTCATCATGCTGGAAGTTTCTTCTTTTTCTAGAAAAGTAAGAGCAGTTAAGAGAAAGAGGGAAGTCTTATCCTCATTCATTTCTTTGACAACTGACAGCCAAATTTGATATCCTGTTTTAAGACATATACTTCCAAAACCAATGTAAATAGGAGTGGCATCAGAGCCAATAATACTGACTACCTTCTTCTTCCTTTACAGTCTATTTTACTGTGTCCTAATTTTCCACATTGGTGACATCTCATACCCATCCAAGCCTTAGACAATGCTTGAACCAGAAGTTGCATTTTACATTGTTCTGACCCAATATCCTGGCAGACTTTAAGATATTCTTCTAGAGGGGCACCCTGTGTTTTGAGAGGCTAAATCACCTTTTTACATTCTGAGTTAGCATTGCCATAAGCCAGAATTTGCATCAGCAAATCTCTCAAACCAGGTTGGGAGACTGTTTTATTTAATTTTGATGTAACCTGGCAATAAAACCTACATGAGTTTCCCCATTTGATTGTTTAATTTGGGTAAGTGATATCGAGGCTTGTCTAGGTGGATTTATTCTCCCCCAGGCTTTTAAACATATCATTCTCACTTGAGTGAGTAATTGATCATCAAATTGTAACGGAGCTTGAATGCCAAAATGTGCCCCACTACTCATTAATTGATCAAGTGTTATATCAACTGGTGGGTTGGCTGTCATATTTCTGCAAGCTTGTTGATTTGCCTCATCTTGCCACCAGGTCCTAAATTGTAAAAATTCTGACGTGGATAGGCAAGTTCTGGCTATCATTTCCCAGTCATAAGGAATTAACCATTCAGCTTGTGAAAGTCCCTGAATTAGTCCCATGGTAAAAGGAGAATTAGTTCCATATTGGAACATGCTTGTTTTATCTCCTTTATAGTTTTAAATGGTATGGCATTATAATCATAGTGCATTCCTCCTTGTGGGAATTGATGATCTAGTGGGGTTTGAGTTATAGCCACAGGGAGAATTAGAGTCTTCATACCCCTGTAATTGTGCCATACAAACTCCCTTTTGTAAAGGCGTCATTTTATTAGGCACAGTTGTCTGTGGTTTAAAAGCAAATTCATCATCTCAAGGGGTTTCAGGATTGAAAGGAGGGGGCTCCACCAAAGGTGCAGTTGGTTGAGTGAGAAAGATCTGTTCTTGACTTCTACCATTCTTTTGGCTTTTATTTTTCATTTTTATTGATTGTTTTTCTTCCTCATCACCTATGTTATCATATAAATTCATTTCCTTCCATTGTTTTGTATTTGTTCTACAGAATCCCCTGAATCTGAGGTTTCAGATTGCAGTGGTCCTAAAGCTGTGCTAGTGGATTCCCTACTGACCATACAGACAAAGGAATCTTTTCCCCTCATTGGTAGGCACAGCACAGGCAACACATAACTTCTTGCCATTTCTCATGCCTCAAGGTCCCTTTATCTGGATCTAGCCAGTGGCAATATTTTTCAATGGCAGAAAACAATTATTTAAAAGAAGAATGAGATATCTCAACCCCCAAACTTTTTAGCAAAGTTTTTAACACTTGCATATAGTCACTATGCTTAGAAAGATTTTGCCCCATTGTTACCCTGATTGACAAATCCGCAGGGGTGTACTTACCAAGTACTTTCCTCGTCCACCAAGCTGGCCGGATTTCCCTTCATTCTCCACTGCTAGGGGCTAGCCTGGCAGGCTGGATTCATGTTCTGGTCCCTGTTCGGGCACCACTTGTCGAGACCCACTTGACAAACAGGGTTTCCGAAAGTGCGATACAGTGAGAGAATGAGAAACAAGGCACAAGAATTCAGATGAAGGAAACTATAAGCAAGGTGAAAAGAAAGCCTTCAGAATGGGAGAAAATAATAGTAAACGAAGCAACTGACAAAGAATTAACCTCAAAAATATACAAGTAACTCCTGCAGCTCAATTTCAGAAAAATAAAAGATGCAATCAAAAAGTGGGCCAAAGAACTAAACAGACATTTCTCCAAAGAAGACATACAGCTGGCTAACAAGCACATTAAAAGATGCTCAACATCACTCATTATCCAAGAAATGCAAATCAAAACCACAATGAGGTACCATCTCATGCCAGTCAGAACGGCTGCTATCCAAAAGTCTACAAGCAGTAAATGCTGGAGAGGGTGTGGAGAAAAGGGAACCCTCTCACACTGTTGGTGGGAATGCAAACTAGTACAGCCACTATGGAGAACAATGTGGAGATTCCTTAAAAAACTGCAAGTAGAACTGCCATATGACCCAGCAATCCCACTACTGGGCATACACACTGAGGAAACCAGAATTGAAAGAGACACGTGTACCCCAATGTTCAATGCAGCACTGTTTATAATAGTCAGGACATGGAAGCAACCTAGACGTCCACCAGCAGATGAATGGATAAGAAAGCTGTGGTACATATACACAATGGAATATTACTCAGCTATTAGAAAGAATACATTTGAATCAGTTCTAATGAGCTAGATGAAACTGGAGCCTATTATACAGAGTGAAGTAAGCCAGAAAGGAAACACCAATACAGTATACAAAAGTATATATATATATATATATATATATATATATATATATATGGAATTTAGAAAAATGGTAATGATAACCCTACATGCAAGACAGCAAAAGAGACACAGATGTATAGAACAGTTTTTCGGACTGTGGGAGAAGGCAAGAGTGGGATGATTTGAGAGAATAGCACTGAAACAAGTATATTATCATATGTGAAACAGATTGCCAGTCCAGGTTTGATGCATGATATAGGGTGCTCAGGGCTGGTGCACTGGGATGACCCTGAAGGATGGGATGGGGAGGGATGTGAGAGGGGGATTCAGGATGGGGGACATATGTACACCCATGGCTGATTCATGTCAATGTATGACAAAAACCACTACAATATTGTAAAGTAATTAGCCTCCAATTAAAATAAATTAATTAAAAAGAGAGAATTCAGAGAAAAGTGAGGATCAGGGGACCAACACCACTCCAAGGTGAAGGTGCTGAAACTGAATCCAAGCCAGCTTTATTATACTTTCAGCAGTGAATGAAAGAATATGTGGGGAGTTAAACTATAACTCATGTGGCCTTAAAGGCCAAAAACCAAAATGATCATAAAGCATTGAGAAATTAGGAAACAGTAATTAATAACAAATCAGTAACTGAGACTAATATGACTTCCCTGGTGGCTCAGACGGTAAAGTGTCTGTCTACAATGTGGGAGACCTGGGTTTGATCCCTGGGTCTGGAAGATCCCCTGGAGAAGGAAATGGCAACCCACTCCAGTACTATTGCCTGAAAAATCCCATGGACAGAGGAGCCTGGTGGGCTACAGCCCATGGGGTCGCAAAAAGACGGAAACAACTGAGCAACTTCACTTCACTTTGGGCTTCCCTGGTGGCTCAGAGGTTAAAGCATCTGCCTGCAATGCAGGAGACCTGGGTTCAATCCTCGGGTCAGGAAGATCCCCTGGAGAAGAAAATGGAAACCAACTCCAGTATTCTTGCCTGGAGAATCCCATGGACGGAGGAGCCTGGTGGGCTACAGTCCACAGGGTCGCAAAGAGTTGGACATGACTGAGCGATCTATAGATTTTCCACCAGATACATAAAACACGTGACTCTGAGATGCCAGTTGAGAAACAGTCTGGGGTCTGTTTTCTGACCCCAGGATCATATCTTGTTTTCAAGATTATGAACTGTTCCCTCTGGCCTTGTTCCAAGAGTCTCATGCCATATAGCATCCAGTTTATCAATAATTATAAATTTCTTTTGTGGCCATTGCCCGGGCCTGCTTTTCTTTTATTCTTACTGTGTCCTACACTAGATGACTAATAACGCCATTGTGATTATCAGGGTCATTAAGACCTTTTTTTGTATAGTTCTTCAATGGCTAATCTATGATGCATTTAAAACAGCTCAGTAAATTAAAATTTTGTTGTACAGAAATACAATATTATTATCTATTCTTTATATCACTTTAAAATCCTAAAGCTAATCAAAGATCCGAAAATTGCAATATAAAGTTCACATGTCAGGTCTCTGTGATTTGTAAGACTAAGAATTTCAGAAGATTAAATTCCTGTAAAATAATTTCAGCCTTAAAATTACTTGAATAGACATAATTTTATGTTTTTTCAGCTTTAAACAATTTGTAACATCAATTACATTTCTTTTGATCCTTAAAACCAATGTAAAAAGTTAGAATGCTAAGTCACAGGAAGATGAACCTTAATCTTGTACAAGCTAAAATACTGTAGACTTGTACTGTATAAAAATAAAATATTTTTTGCTTTGGTAAAATCAAAAAGGAGACATTTTTTTTTCAAAGCCATTTAAATTGTTTTAAGATACATAAATATCCATCTTGATATAAATATTACAAAAACTTTTTCTAATATAATTTAGAAATATTTGTATCTAAATATCAAATTTTAAAGAAGATTTAGATCATATTTTAAAACTGAGTATCTTGCTTTCCCTTAATGTAGTTACAGGCCAATAATATAGCAGCTTAATTATTTTTCTATTATAGAATTGCTTCTTTAGAAGAACAAACAAAATTTTAAAGAGAGTTGTTTCTTTTACTTATGGGAAAGTTTTGAATTCCCAAATGTCAAATGTATGTAGACCTTAACATGACAAAATTGTTTATAAAAGCATTACAGTGTAGGAAATTTTCTCCTATAATTTGTTCCCATTTCTGTTATATCTATTTTCTATAGCAGATATTCTTAGAAAGTGCCCATTTTCATGATGAATTAATTTCCTAAGTGAAGGGGGAAAATGAGAAAAAGAAGAAGAAAAAATAATGGAAACTAGCCTTCACCAGCTATAGACAGACGAGAGTTAAAGTTCACTGTGGAAGCTAATTGTGTTCTCTTCACAAGATGGGAAGAAGGCATCTATGAAGCAAAATTAATTTAGATGAGAGAGAGCTTGTCACTGTAGCTGGTTTAAATAATTCCATCAAGATTTCATGATTAAAATTTGGTACTTATTAATCTTCACAATACAGAAAAAGAAAAGAGGGAAGCCTGCTCAATTAAACAAAGTAATCTTTCTTTTATATGACAAGATTTTATTTCTCTGTGAGTTTTTTTCCATTTTTTTGTTCTACTTTTCCTCATTTTTCCCCATTTTTTTCCAAGGTGCATCTCAAAAACACAATTTTGGTTATAGCTAAAAGTCTACAATGTTACTACTGAAATTTTAAATTGTCCTTGGCACAATCATGCCATTAAGAAAGAAAAATGGAAAAAGGATAATACAAAAGCAAGTGCCAGGAGCTAACACATTTACCAGGAACCAATTCATTAGAAGCTGGCTGATGATCAGTCAAAAGTAAAAATATCTCTTGTACATAACTTTGATACTCAATCTTAAGGACAAGCTGCTTCTGCCTGCTGACTTGAGAAAATCAGCAGTTCCCCTGGCAGGTGGAATTTTCAGAGAGAAACAGTTTTTAAAAGCCAACTTTGTAAACCATCATGGTATACCATGTGTAGCCATCATGGTCAACAAGAGAATACGAAATGCAGTACTTGGATGTAATCTCAAAAATGACAAAATGATCTCTGTTCATTTCCATGGCAAACCATTCAATATCATAGTAATCCATGCTTATGCCCTAACCAGTAACGCTGAATTGAAAGGTTCTATGAAGACCTACAAGGCCTTTTAGAACTAACACCAAAAAAAGATGTCCTTTTCTTTATAGGGGACTGGAATGCAAAAGTAGGAAGTCAAGAAACATCTGGAATAACAGGCAAATTTGGCCTTGAAATACTGAATGAAGCATGGCAAAATAGCAAACACCCTCTTCCAACAACACAAGAGAAGACTCTATGCAGGACATCACCAGATGGTCAACATCAAAATCAGATTGATTATATTCTTTGCAGCCAAAGATGGAGAAGCTCTATACAGTCAGCAAAAAAAAAAAAAAAAAAAAAAACACTGGGAGCTGACTGTGGCTCAGATCATGAACTCCTTATTGCCAAATTCAGACTTAAATTGAAGACAGTAGGGAAAACCACTAGACCATTCAGGTATGACCTAAATCAAATCCCTTATAATTATACAGTTGAAGTGAGAAATAGATTTAAGGGGCTAGATTTGATAGACAGAATGCCTGATGATCTATGGGCAGAGGTTCATGACATTGTACAGGAGACAGGGATCAAGACCATTGCCATGGAAAAGAAATGCAGAAAAGGAAAATGGCTGTCTGAGGAGGCCTTAGAAATAGCTGTGAAAAGAAGAGAAGCAAAAAGCAAAGGAGAAAAGGAAAGATATAAGCATCTGAATGCAGAGTTCCAAAGAATAGCAAAGAGAGACAAGAAAGCCTTCCTCAGTGATTAATGCAAGAAATAGAGGAAAACAACAGAATGGGAAAGACTAGAGATCTCTTCAGGAAAATTAGAGATACCAAGGGAACATTCCATGCAAAGATGGGCTCAATTAAAGGACAGAAATGGTATGGACCTAACAAAAGCAGAAGATATTAAGAAGAGGTGGCAAGAATACACAGAACAACTATACAAAAAAGATCTTCATGACCAAGATAATCACGATGGTGTGATCACTGACCTAGAGCCAGACATCCTGTATTGTGAAGTCAAGTGGGCCTTAGAAAGCATCACTATGAACAAAGCTAGTGGAGGTGATGGAATTCCAGTTGAGGTATTTCAAATCCTGAAAGATAAAGCTGTGAAAGTGCTGCACTCAATATGCCAGCAAATTTGGAAAACTCAGCAGTGGCCGCAGGACTGGAAAATGTGTTTTAATTCCAGTCCCAAAGAAAATACCAAAGAATGCTCAAACTACCACACAATTGCACTCATCTCACACACTAGTAAAGTAATGGTCAAAATTCTCCAAGCCAGGCTTCAGCAATACGTGAACCATGAACTTCCAGATGTTCAAGCTGGTTTTTGAAAAGGCAGAAAAACCAGAGATCAAATTGTGAACATCTGCTGGATCATCAAAAAAGCAAAAGAGTTCCGGAAATACATCTATTTCTGCTTTATTGACTATGCCAAAGCCTTTGACTGTGTGGATCACAAGAAACTGTGGAAAATTCTGAAAGAGATGGGAATACCAGACCACCTGAACTGCCTCTTGAGAAACCTATATGCAGATCAGGAAGCAATAGTTAGAATTGGACATAGAACACCAAACTGGTTCCAAATAGGAAAAGAGTATGTCAAGGCTATATATTGTCACCCTGCTTATTTAACTTCTATGAAGAGTACATCATGAGAAACGCTGGACTGGAAGAAGCACAAGCTGGAATCAAGATTGTTGGGAGAATATCAATAACCTCAGATATGCAGATGATACCACCCTTATGGCAGAAAGTGAAGAGGAACTAGAAAGCCTCTTGAAGAAAGTGAAAGAGGAGAGTGAAAAATTGGCTTAAAGCTCAACATTCAGAAAACGAACATCATGGGATCTGTTCCCACCACTTCATGGGAAATAGATGGGGAAACAGTGGAAACAGTGTCAGACTTTATTTTTTGGGGCTCCAAAATCACTACAGATGGTGACTGCAGCCATGAAATTAAAAGACGCTTAGTCCTTGGAAGGAAATTTATGACCAACATAGATTGCACATTCAAAAGCAGAGACATTACTTTGCCAACAAAGGTCCATCTAATCAAGGCTATGGTTTTTCCAGTGGTCATGTATGGATGTGAGAGTTGGACTGTGAAGAAAGCTGAGTGCTGAAGAATTGATGCTTTTGAACTGTGGTGTTGGAGAAGACTCTTGAGAGTCCCTTGGACTGCAAGGAGATCCAACCAGTCCATTCTGAAGGAGATCAGCCCTGGGATTTCTTTGGAGGGAATGATGTGAAAGCTGAAACTCCAGTACTTTGGCCACCTTATGCGAAGAGCCGACTCATTGGAAAAGACTCTGATGCTGGGAGGGGTTGGGGGCAGGAGGAGAAGGGGACAACAGAGGATGAGATGGCTGGATGGCATCACTGACTCGATGGACATGAATCTGGGTGAACTCCGGGAGTTGGTGATGGACAGGGAGGCCTGGCGTGCTGCAATTCATGGGGTTGCAAAGAGTCGGACACGACTGAGCGACTGATCTGATCTGATCCTTGGGGCAAACCTTGAGGTAGCAAGCCAATGAAAGACAACAACGTGGGAAGTTTTCTCTCTCCAAGGATGAGTTGGCTGCAGGAATGATAAACTGCCACTACTTTTCGCTTGAAGTCGAAGTCCCACCAGGAGCAAGCACAGAGAGTAAAGAAAGGCGAGAAATATGACACAGTAGAGAAAATGTTTACAGGAGAATCATTTCAAATTATAAGGAAGGCAAGAAGTTTGGGTTTTTTTCTGTGAATCTCTCAGATAACATGATTATAATGCATATGTGTGGCTTTTATAACACTGAAGAGGAAAGTACATCTACATATTAACACAGTATACTCCACTTTTTAAAATGATATTATATATGATGTCAATATATACTTGATTTTTAACACATGGGATTTATGCTATTGGATGGTTATGACTTAAAAAAATAAAACTCATGATATCCCTGTGTCCCTATATTTAAATATATAATTTAAAGTTACTGTATTTAAGAATAGCTAAAATATGAAACAGATAAAATAATCTGGTAAATGAGCTATTAAAAGATTCTAATATGCTGCCAATGCTGACTTTAGAGAAAAATAAAATCACCCACTACACATGCTGTGGAATAAATTTTGATGTTTTAAAGTATGACCAGATTTTAGAGGTACTTTTACTTCAATACACCAACATTAAACACTAAGTACTTACAAAATTGCATTTTCCACAAACTGGGTCCTAGCTAGAGAATACTAAAAATCAACTAGGGCCATAATGTTTCACTTTATTGATCTCTAAATCAAAGTCAGATGTATGAATTTAAATAATTTGTAAATAAAATATGCATTAAAACTTATATCCATGAGCCAAGCTTTACTCTGAAGGAAACCAAAATAAGCAAGATTATATCCTGAAAATTTCCTATAAATAAAATGTAGATAAATATATTAATCACAACTCAAAATAACAATATTTCACTACTGATACTTACTAAGGATTTTCAAGTTGTTTAATATTAGAAGTTGATGGAATATAGACACAATAAGAAATATTTACTAACATAATTATGATAATATTGAAATGATTACTTTACTATCTAGGGCCAAACATTTTAAATTCATCTCATCTAGGTCAGGATATTTGTTTTTCATCACTTTGCTATGTGAAATTAAATGTATATTTACATTTAATTTCACATAGCAAAGTATATATGTATGTGAATGTATCATGAAATATATGAAACATATTATGAAATATTAGATGGAGGGATATATAAAGATCTATGTGTAATCCATTTCACAAAGCACCACCTCCATATATATGGTCATCCAAAATATATGTTATGTCTATTGTTAATGGAAATAACACCTACCCTCAGGTTTATGATGCATCATTTGCCTATTTATAGATATTGGCTGTATAAAATGTATAAATCTTTTTTACTTTATAATGGAAAAGTAAATATATGCATATATTAATTATATATATTTACATGTCTATATGGAGATAAAAATACTTTAAACACTCCAAAATATGTGAGTTTCCTTCCCAAAGCAACTGTGATTAAGTAGAAATCACAGAAAATATTTAAGCAGAAGCACATAGAACACTGAGAAGGCCCATTAGTGGCAGATTTCCCCAAAGGCAATAGAACTTCAAAATGAACATAACTTTTGTTTGCAACAATGGTCATGCTGAGCGTAGAAGAGCTGATGGCAACAGCTTTCCTGGAATTTGCTTGGTTCAGAAAGAAGATAAACTACATTTTTAAGATCTTTACTTTTTAAATTGTAGTGTCGTTGATTTTCTGTGTTGTTCCAATCTCTGCTGTACAGCAGAGTGACTCAGTTATACATATATATACATTATTTTTATATGCTTTTCCATTTTGATTTATCCCAGGAGATTGGATATAGTTCCCTGTGCTGTACAGTAGGACTTTTCTGTTTATCCAATCTCAGTGTAATAGTTTGCATCTACCAACCCCAAATCCCTGTCCATCCCTCTCCCTCCCTCTGTTTCCTTGGCAGCCACAATCTGTTCTCTATGTTTGTGGGTCTGTTTCTGTTTTGTACTAAGGTTCATTTGTGCCATATTTTAGATTCCACATGTAAGTGAAATCATGTGGTATTTGTCTTTGTCTAAGTTAATTCACTCAGTAGGTCCATTCATGTTGCTGCAAATGATATTATTTTGTTATTTTTATGGATGAGTTATAGTCCACTACATACATATAATTATAATATATATATATTTAGTGTATATATATATATATATACACTAAATCTTTATCCATTCCTTTGTTGATACACATTTATGTTGTTTACATGTCTTGGCTATTGTGAATAGTGCTCCTATGAACATAGGACTGCAGCATACTTTTGACTTACAGTTTAGTCTGGGCATATGCCCAGGGGTGGGATTAATGGATTATATAGTAATTTAACTTTTAGTTTTCTAAGGCACTTTCATACTCTTTTCATAGTGGCCCCACCAACTTACATTCCCACCAACAGTGGGAGGGTTAACTGTGTAACAGTAGGAGGGTTCCCTTTTCTCCACCCTCTCCAACATTAGTTATTTACAGACTTTTTAGTGATGGCCATTCTGACTAGTGTTAGGTAGTGCTTCGTGGTAGTTTTGTTTGTTTTTTTCCTAATAATTAATGAATCCGAGCATCTTTTTATGTGCTTACTGGCCATTTGCGTATCTTCCTTGGAGAAATGCCTGTTAAGATTTTCTACCCATTTTTTGATTGTTTTGTTGTTGTTGTTGTTGTTGTTGTTATTGAGGTGTGTGAACTGTTTGTATATTTTGGACATTAAGCCCTTGTTGGTCACATAATTTGCAAATATTTTCTCCCATCCTGTAGGCTGTCTTTCTTTTCTTCTTCTTCTTCTTTTTTTTTTTTGGTTTCCTTTGTTGTACAAAAGCTTGTAAGATTGATTATGTCCCATTTGTTTATTTTTAGTTTTATTTCTATTCGCTTGGGAGACTGACCTAAGAAAACATTGGCAGTATTTATGTAATAGAATGTTTTGCCTACACTCTCTTCTAGGAGTTTTATGGTGTCATGTCTTATGTTTGAGTCTTTAAGTCATTTGGAGCTTACTTCTGTGCATGATGTGAGGGTATGTGATAACTTCATTGATTTACATGAAGCTGTCCAACTTTGCAGCACCACTTGCTGAAGATGAGCTACATTTGCATGAAGAAGTGTACTTTTTTGCCAGTAAAGAAAAGGAGAATCTTTTGGTTATGAAAATTTAGCTGGACTGAAAAATATGTTACTCATTTCTACCCTCTGTGTCAGAAATTTCCTACAAATATCATATCCTGAAAACTCTAGTTCATTTAAAGATAAATAAAAAAAAGAAAAAGAAAAAAAGTAGCATGGATCAACTGTGGGCTACACACCAACTCTGTGTAATGTAGCCCACCAGGCTCCTCTGTCCATGGGATTCTCCAGGCAAGAATACTGGAGTAGGTTGCCATGACCTCCTCCAGGGTTTCTTCTTGACCCAGGGATCAAACATGCGTCTTTTATGTCTCTTGTATCGGTAGGCGAGTTCTTTACCACTAGCCCCACTTAGGAAGCCCCATTATTCAAGGGAAGAGGTCAAAATATGAACATTCACAGGAGTCTGAGAAACGTTGGTTCCAACCCTCTTGGATAACTTTGAGGGATTCACAACTTCAGTGGAGGAAGCAACTTCAGAGAGAACTAAAATTAGTACAGCCTGAATACATTAACGCATTGCTACAATCTCATGATAAAATGTTAATGAGAGGCAGTGGCCGATCAGGATGTGGGGTGGCCCACAATGAAGCCACCTAGCTCAATGCAGACATGTGAGTTTGACTCATCAGAAGAAGAGCCTATTGAAGATGAATAGACTCTAATTCAGATGATCATGGCTACCCCTATCATGAGTGAATTGTTCTCAGTTTCTTGGTTTATGTGTTCTTCCAGTTTGTAAATTTGAAAATGTTAGAAGAAATATCCAAAAAGATACAGAACTAAAGAGCTATGGTATACAAGACATATTTGTTTCTGCACCAGAGGGGAACTGTCAAAATACAGAGCTCCGAACCGTTTGGATCACTACCATCAGTATGGAATTATCACTCATCATCATTCAATTTCAGATGGAGGGACTCCTGACATCACCAGCTGCTGTGAAATTATGGAGGAGCTTGAAATTTGCCTTAAAAATAACCAAAAAACCTTAATACACTGTTATGGAGGACTTGGGAGATCTTGTCTTGTAGCTGTTGCTTCCCCCTATACTGTCTGACATAGTATCACCACAGCAAGCCATGACAGCCTGAGGGACCTGAGAGGATCTGGAGCAATACAGACCAGAAGATCAGATCAGATCAGTCGCTCAGTTGTGTCTGGCTCTTTGCGACCCCATGAATTGCAGCATGCCAGGCCTCCCTGTCCATCACCATCTCCCAGAGTTCACTCAGAATCACGTCCATTGAGTCAGTGATGCCATCCAGCCATCTCATCCTCTGGCATCCTCTTCTTCTCCTGCCCTCAATTCCTCCCAGCATCAGAGTCTTTTCCAATGAATCAATTCTTCACATGAGGTGGCCAAAGTACTGGAGTTTCAGCTTTAGCATCATTCCTTCCAAAGAAATCCCAGGGCTGATCTCCTTCAGAAGGGACTGGTTGGATCTCCTTGCATTCCAAGGGACTCTCAAGAGTCTTCTCCAACACCACAGTTCAAAAGCATCAGTTCTTCGGCGCTCAGCCTTCTTCACAGTTCAACTCTCACATCCATACATGACCATAGGAAAAACAATAGCCTTGACTAGACGGACCTTTGTTGGCAAAGTAATGTCTCTGCTTTTGAATATGCTATCTAGCTTGGACATAACTTTTCTTCCAAGGAGTAAGCGTCTTTTAATTTCATGGCTGCAGTCACCATCTGCAGTGATTTTGGAGCCACCAAAAAATAAAGCCTGACACTGTTTCCACTGTTTCCTCATCTATTTCCCATGAAGTGATGGGACCGGATGCCATGATCTTTGTTTTCTGAATGTTGAGCTTTAAGCCAACCTTTTCACTCTCCACTTTCACTTTCATCAAGAGGCTTTTGAGTTCATCTTCACTTTCTGCCATAAGGGTGGTTTCATCTGCATATCTGAGGTTATTGATATTTCTCCCAGCAATCTTGATTCCAACTTGTGTTTCTTCCAGTCCAACGTTTCTCATGATGTACTCTGCATATAAGTTAAATAAGCAGGGTGACAATATACAGCCTTGACGTACTCCTTTTCTTATTTGGAACCAGTCTGTTGTTCCATGTCCAGTTCTAACTGTTGCTTCCTGACCTGCATATAGGTTTCTCAAGAGGCAGGTCAGGTGGTCTGGTATTTCCATCTCTTTCAGAATTTTCCAGTTTATTGAGGTCCACACAATCAAAGGCTTTGGCATAGTCAAGAAAGCAGAAATAGATGTTTTTCTGGAACTCTCTTGCTTTTTCGATGACCCAGCGGATGTTGGCAATTTGATATCTGGTTCCTCTGCCTTCTCTAAAACCAGCTCGAACATCAAGAAGTTCACGGTTCATGTATGGCTGAAGCCTGGCTTGGAGAATTTTGAGCATTACTTTACTAGCGTGTGAGATGAATGTAACTGTGCGGTAGTTTGAGCATTCTTTGGCATTGCCTTTCTTTGGGATTGGAATGAATACTGACCTTTTCCAGTTCTGTGGCCACTGCCTGCCGAGTTTTCCAAATTTGCTGGGATATTGAGTGCAGCACTTTCACAGCATAATCTTTCAGGATTTGAAATAACTCAACTGTAATTCCATCACCTCCACAAGCTTTGTTCACAGTGATGCTTTCTAAGGCCCACTTGACTTCACATTTCAGGATGTCTGGCTCTAAGTGAGCAATCATACCATCGTAATTCTCTTGGTCACGAAGATCTTTTTTGTACAGTTCTTCTCTGTATTCTTGCCACCTCTTCTTAATATCTTCTGCTTCTGTTAGGTCCATACCATTTCTGTCCTTTATCGAGCCCATCTTCGCATGAAATGTTCCCTTGGTATCTCTAATTTTCTTGAAGAGATCTCTGGTCTTTCCCATTCTGTTATTTTCCTCTATTTCTTTGCATTGACTGCTGAGGAAGGCTTTCTTATCTCTTCTTGATATTCTTTGAAACTCTGTATTCAGATGCATATATCTTTCCTTTTCTCCTTTGCTTTTCACTTCTCTTCTTTTCACAGCTATTTCTAAGGCCTCCCCAGACAGCCATTTTGGTCTTTTCCATTTATTTTCCATGGGGATGGTCTTGATCCCTGTCTCCTGTACAATGTCACGAACCACTGTCCATGGTTCATCAAGCACTCTATCAGATCTAGTCCCTTAAATCTATTTCTCACTTCCAGTGTATAATCATAAGGGATTTGATTTAGGTCATACCTGAATGCTCTAGTGGTTTTCCCTACTGTCTTCAGTTTAAGTCTGAATTTGGCAATAAGGAGTTCATGATCTGAGCCACAGTCAGCTCCCAGTCTTGTTTTTGCTGACTGTATAGAGCTTCTCCATCTTCTGCTACTAAGAATATAATCAACCTGATTTCAGGTTGACCATTTGGTGATGTCCATGTGTAGAGTCTTTTCTTGTGTTGTTGGAAGAGGGTGTTTGGTATGACCAGTGTGTTCTCTTGGCAAAATTCTATTAACCTTTGCCCTGCTTCATTCCGTATTCCAAGTCCAAAATTGCCTGTTACTCCAGGTGTTTCCTGACTTTCTACTTTTGCATTCCAGTGCCCTATAAAGAAAAGGACATCTTTTTTGGGTGTTAGTTCTAAAAGGTCTTGTTTGTCTTCATAGAACAGTTCAAGTTTAGCTTGAACTCCAACCAGTGTTACTGGTTGGAGCATAGACTTGGATTACTGTGATATTGACTGGTTTGCCTTGGAGATGAACAGAGATCATGGGTGGCGGCTGAGAGGAACTACCCCATGCCCAAGGAGTGGTAGCTGCGCCGGCACAGGAAGGCCTAAACGAGCTACTCCTTGTTCAAGGTCAGGAGGGGCAGCGGTGAGGAGATACCCCTCATTCAAGGTAAGGAGCAGTGGCTGCGCTTTGCTGGAACAGCTGTGAAGAGATACTCCACGTCCAAGGTAAGAGAAACCCAAGTAAGATGGTAGGTGTTGCAAGAGGGCAGACAAACTGAAGCCATAATGACAGAAAACTAGTCAGTATAATCACACGAGGATCACAGCCTTGTCTAACTCAATTAAGCTAAGCCATGCACTGTGGGGCCACAAAAGATGGGTGGGTCATGGTGGAAAGGTCTGACAGAATGTGGTACACTGGAGAAGGAAATGGCAAGTGAAGTGAAGTGAATTGAAGTCACTCAGTAGTGTCCGACTCTTAGCGACCCCATGGACTGAAGCCCACCAGGCTCCTCCATCCATGGGATTTTCCAGGCAAGAGTACTGGAGTGGGGTGCCATTTCCTTCTCTGGGGAATGGCAAACCACTTCAGTATTATTGACTTAAGAACCCCATGAATAGTATGAAAAGCCAAAATGATAGGATACTGAAAGAGGAACTCCCCAGGTCAGTAGGTGCCCAATATGCTACTGGAGATCAGTTGAGAAATAACTTCAGAAAGAATGAAGGGATGGAGCCAAAGCAAAATCAATACCCAGTTGTGAATGTGACTGGTGATAGAAGCAAGGTCTGATGCTGTAAAGAGCAATATTGCATGGGAACCTGGAATGTTAGGTTCATAAATCAAGGTAAATTAAAGTGGTCAAACAGGAGATGGCAAGAGTGAATGTCAACATTCTAGGAATGAGCGAACTCCAATGGACTGGAATGGGTGAATTTAACTCAGATGACCATTATATCTACTACTGTGGGCAGGAATCCCTTAGAAGAAATGGAGTAGCCATCATGGTCCATAAAAAACTACATTGCTTAGTGAAGATGGTGAAGTCACTCAGTCGTGTCCAACTCTTTGCGACCCCATGGATGGTAGCCAACCAGGCTCCTCAGTCCATGGGGTTTTCCAGGCAAGAATACTGGCGTGGGTTGCCATTTCCTTCTCCAGGGGATCTTCCCTACCCAAGGATCGAACCCTGGTCTCCTGCACTGTAGGCAGACGCTTTACAATCTGAGCCACCGGGGAAGTCTTAGTCATATAAAACGTTTTCTCTACTTTAATCTCAGAGCTAATGATTGCACAACAAAATAACTCATCTTGCTCAAGGATATGTTTTACCTTAAACTCTGTACCAATTGTTATATGACAACAGTGTAACCTACTGGAGGACATGTTTCTCCTTCTTAAGAACTTTCTGGCTAATCCTGTCAATTTAAAGTGTATGATGTAGGAGTGTGTCTGGTTCAGTTCAGTGCAGTTGCTCAGTCATGTCCGACTTCTGTGACCGCATGATTTGCAGCATGCCAGGCCTCCCTGTCCATCACCAACTCCCAGAGTTCACTCAAACTCATGCCCATCGAGTCGGTGATGCCATCCAGCCATCTCATCCTCTGTCGTCCCTTTCTCCTCCAGCCCCCAATCCCTCCCAGCATCAGAGTCTTTTCCAATGAGTCAACTCTACTCATGAGGTGGCCAAAGTATTGGAGTTTCAGCTTCAGCATCAGTCCTTCCAATGAACATCCAGGACTGATCTCCTTTAGGATGGACTTGTTGGATCTCCTTGCAGTCCAAGGGACTCTCAAGAGTCTTCTCCAACACCACAGTTCAAAAGCATCAATTTTCAGCGCTCAGCTTTCTTCACAGACCAACTCTCACAGTTCTCACTCAGTCACAACTCTCACTCCAACATACATACATGACCCTGGAAAAAGCATAGCCTTGACTAAATGGACCTTTGTTGGCAAAGTAATGTCTCTGCTTTTCAATATGCTATCTAGGTTGGTCATAACTTTCCTTCCAAGGAGTAAGCGTCTTTTAATTTCATGGCTGCAATCACCATCTACAGTGATTTTGGAGCCCCCAAAATAGTCTGACACTGTTTCCACTGTTTCCCCATCTATTTCCCAAGAAGTGATGGGATCAGATGCCATGATCTTAGTTTTCTGAATGTTGAGCTTTAAGCCAACTTTTTCACTCTCCTCTTTCATTTTTATCAAGAGGCTTTTTAGTTCCTCTTCACTTTCTACCATAAGGGTGGTGTCATCTGCATATCTGAGGTTATTGATATTTCTACCAGCAATCTTGATTCAAGTTTGTGCTTCTTCCAGCCCAGCATTTCTCATGATGTACACTGCATAGAAGTTAAATAAGCAGGGTGACAATATACAGCCTTGACATAGGCTTTTCATAATTTGGAAACAGTCTGTTTTTCCATGTCCAGTTCTAACTGTTGCTTCCTGACGTGCATATAGGTTTCTCACGAGACAGGTCAGGTGGTCTGGTATTCCCATCTGTTTCAGAATTATCCACAGTTTATTGTGATCCACACAGTCAAAGGCTTTAGCATAGTCAATAAAGCAGAAATAGATGTTTTTCTGGAACTCTCTTGCTTTTTCCATGATCCAGCAGATGTTGGCAATTTGATCTCTATTTTCTCTGCTTTTTGTAAAACCAGCTTGAACATCTGGAAGTTCACAGCTCATATATTGCTGAAGCCTGGCTTGGAGAATTTTGAGCATTACTTTACTAGCATGTGAGATGAGTGTAATTGTGTGGTAGTTTGAGCATTCTTTGGCATTGCCTTTCTTTGGGATTGGAATGAAAACACCTTTTCCAGTCCTGTGGTCACTGCTGAGTTTTCCAAATTTGCTGGCATATTGAGTGCAGTACTTTCACAGCATCATCTTCCAGGATTTGAAATAGCTCAACTGAAATTCCATCACCTCCACTCTCTTTGTTTATAGTGATGCTTTCTAAGGCCCACTTGAGTTCACATTCCAGGATGTCTGGCTCTAAGTGACTGATCATAACATCGTGATTGTCTTGGTCATGAAGCTCTTTTCTGTATAATTCTTTTGTGTATTCTTGCCACCCCTTCTTAATATCTTCTGCTTCTGTTAGGTCCATACCATTTCTGTCCTTTATCGAGCCCATGTTTGCATGAAATGTTCCCTTGGTATGTCTAATTTTCTTGAAAAGATTTCTAGTCTTTCCCATTCTGTTGTTTTCCTCTATTACTTTTCATTGGTCACTGAGGAAGGCTTTCTTATAGCTTCCTTGCTATTCTTTGGAACTCTGCATTCAGATGCTTATATCTTTCCTTTTCTCCTTTGCTTTTTGCTTTTCTTCTTTCCACAGCTATTTCTAAGGCCTCCTTATACAGCCATTTTGTTTTTTTGCATTTCTTTTTCTTGGGGATTGTCTTGATCCCTGTCTCCTTACAATGTCATGAACCTCAGTCCATAGTTCATCAGGCACTCTGTCTATCTGATCTAGTCCCTTAAATCTATTTCTCACTTCTATTGTAAATCATAAGGGATTTGATTTAGGTTATACCTGAATCGTCTAGTGGTTTTCCTCACTTTCTTCAATTTCAGTCTGAATTTGGCAATAAGGAGCTCATGATCTGAGCCACAGTCCACTCCTGGTCCTGTTTTTGCTGACTGTATAGAGTTTCTCCATCTTTTGCTACTAAGAATATAATCAGCCTGATTTCAGGTTGACCATTTGGTCATGTCCATGTGTAGAGTTTTCTCTTGTGTTGTTGGAAGAGGGTGTTTGGTATCACCAGTGTGTTCTCTTGGCAAAACTGTATTAGTCTTTGCCCTGCTTCATTTGTATTCCAAGTCCAAAATTGCCTGTTACTCCAGGTGTTTCTTGACTTCCTATTTTTGCATTTCAGTCCCCTATAATGAAAAGGACATCTTTTTGGGTGTTAGTTCTAAAAGGCCTTGTAGCTTTTATTAGAACCATTCAACTTCAGCTTCTTCAGCGTTAGTGGTTGGGGCATAGACTTGGATTACTGTGATATTGAATGATTTCCTTGGAAAAGAACAGAGATCATTCTGTCGTTTTTGAGATTGCATCCAAGTACTGCATTTCAGACTCTTTTGTTGACCATGATGGCTACTCCATTTCTTCTAAGGGATTCCTGCCCACTGTCCTAGATACAATGGTCATCTGAGTTAAATTCACCCATTCCAATCCATTTGAGTTCGCTGATTCCTAGAATGTCAACATTCACTCTTGCCATCTCCTATTTGACCACTTCCAATCTGCCTTGATTCATGGACCTAACATTCCAGGTTCCTATGCAATATTGCTCTTTACAGCATCAGGCCTTGCTTCTATCACCAGTCACTTCCACAACTGGATATTGTTTTTTCTTTGGCTCCATCCCTTCATTCTTTCTGGAGTTATTTCTCAACTGATCTCCAGTAGCATATTGGGCACCTATATGTGTGTGTCTGGTAAGTTCTTTCTATTGTTAGTTCTAATACTATTCTCTTAAAATATAAATTGTGTAAGTGGATCTGGTAAGACCTTTACAACCTTCAGACAGTCTTTTGATTTACTGTTATAGCCAACTGAAAAAACATATAGTTCCCTTGCTAAGACTAGCGAGGGAGGCACTCTTTGTCCCCCTCTTGATGTCTGTGTCAGAGGCTTTCTCTGTCCTTTATCACTGTAATAAAACTTCTGCCACACAGAGGCTCTGAGTGATCAAGCCTAGTCCTTGACCCTGAAGTCAAATCTTCTTCTTCAGAGGTCAAGAATCTGACATCTTTCACCATAAGCTATCAAACTCATAATTACTTGGCAATATAACACTCTTTACTCAGTAACTGATAGAATAAACAGGAAACAAATCAATAAACATATAAATAACATTAACTGCACTGTCAATAAACTTGACCTGATTGACATAGAAAATATACTCAACAGGAGAATACATATTATTCTTTGAACACATGGAACAGTCACCAAGTTAGAGCACATACTGGATCATCAAACAAATATGAATACATTTAAAACAATTGAAATTAAAAATTAAACAAAAATAAAGTAGAAATCAATAATAGGGATATATGTTGAAACAAATCCCAAATAGAAAATTAAACAACATATTTATAAGCAAACCATGGGTCACAGAGTATGTTTCAAAGGAAAAATGTATATTTTGATGTAACTGTAAATGAAAAGAAAATATATCAAAATTGTGAAGTACAATTAAAGTGATTTAGAGAAAAACTTATAGCAAGAAATGTTTATATTAGAAAATAAGAAATAGCAATAAGTAAGTAACCTGTGCTTTTCCTTTAAAAAAAATGGAGAAGTAAGAACAAATTAAACCCAAGCAAAGGTAGGAATAATAAAAATTAGAGCAGAAATCAATGATATTGAGAATAGAGAAACAATACAAAAAATCAAATCCTGGTTTCTGAGCAAAGGGTATTATCAGTGATAAAGAATTGTATTTGATTAAAACAAAGGAATCAATTCCTCAGGGGACATAACAATCCCAAATATTTGTCCATATAATAACATAATTTCAAAATAAAGAAAGCAAAAGCCAGTAAAAATTAAATATGAAAATAGATAATCCACAATTAAGTTTAGAGATTTTAATGTTCTTCCCTTTAAAATTAATAGAATTAAGCATGAAAAATCAGTAACAGTATAGCATATCTGACAACTAACAACACACTGAGATGACAGAATAGTGACAAATAATAGGAGAATGCATTCATTTCAAAGGTACACAAAATATTTCCCAAGATAGGTTGTATCTTCTATAAAAACAGTCTCAATAATTTGTAAAAGAATCAAGTCATACAAATTTTTATCTCTAATTGCAATAAAATTAAAGTAAAATCAATAACAAAATGATGTCTGAAGCAGAATCTCTCAAAATTAGTTTACCTAAATAATGCACTTTAAAATAACTTATGGACCAAATGAGAAATCAAAAAGGAATTTAATGAATATCTCATACAGAATGAAAATGAAATTTCAATATGTCATAATTTGTGAGAATATGTGAAATGCCATTACATCACTTTGGGAGGAATGTTACAGCATAAATAAATTAGAAGAAAAGTGTGGTTCAGCCAGTGGCCACAACTTCTACTTTTTAAGAAAACAAAGAGCTAATAAACCAAAAGTAAGTAGAAGTAAGAAAGCAAGAAAGACCAGAGTGGAAATCAATGAAATATAAAAGACAAAACCTATAGGGAAAATCAATGAAACCAAAAGTTGATTTTACTGACAGGAATGATAAAAGTGATAATCCATCAGTCAGTATAATCAAACAAAACAAAGAGAAAGAGCACAGTTATAAATTTCAGGCAAAAAGGAATGTAGACATTTGATTAGACCTGAATTTATTAAAGAAATTGTATTTGTAATTAAAACCTTCCCACTAAAAAATAATTCTATGACTACATGGCCTTAGTGATAGATTATCAAAACTTTAGTGAAGAAATAGAGCTAATAATAATCAAGTTTCCATAAGAGTGAAAAAAAATGAAGAAATGTTTCCCAACATTTTCTATGATGGCAGAAATAAAACCAAAGACCTCAAAAGAAAAATAAATTAATGGCCAATGCTCCTTTTATATAAAGATGTGTAATTTGTAAAAGCTTTTTCACACCAAATCCAACTACATATTAAAATCATTAATATAGCGCGTTCAAGTGTTATTAATATTTATTCTGAGTCTAATTTATTTTTACATTTGAAGATCAGTTAATGTAACTTATTACATTAACCGAGAGACCAAGCCAATAGACAAAGAAAAAGCTCTCAGCAAACTAGGAAAAAGGAACTTCCTCAACTTAATTGTGATCAATTATGGAAAAACTACAGCTGTTACATTTAATCATGAACGACTGAATATTTACCCCGAAATCAGGAATAAATGGGATTTCCACTCTCACTAATTCAACATTATATTGGAGGTTCTAACAAGTTCAATGACAAAAGGCAGAAAAAAGCATTGTGTTTAGAAAAGTAAAAGTATTCACAGATGATATTATTTTCTATGTAAAAAAACTGACACAATCCATGAAAAACCTCCTAGAAGGAATGAAATGGTTCAGGAAAATTCAAGATACAAGATCAATGTACAGAAATCAATTGTATTACTTCTTTAATCAACAAGCACATGTAACTTTAAAATAAATATATTACTACAAATAATTACTACTGAAAAATTTACAAGTAAACTTTACAAAACACACAAGACTTACACATTGAAATCTATAAATCATTGCTGACTACAAGTGAAGAAAACCTAAATAGATAATGAGCTACACTATGCTCATTGGTTGATATACTCAAATTATTAAGATGTCAATTTTTCTAAATAGATCTATAATTTCAACACTATTCAATTGAAATTCCAGCAACCATCAATTGTAGAAATTAAAAAACTGATTATAAAATTCATATGGAAATGCAAAGGACCTTGATTAGTCAAAACAACTTTGGAAAAGAATGGAACTGATGTAGGAACACTATTTTGCAGAATCATTATACAGCTTCAGTAATCAAGATAAAGAGGTATTGACATAAGGACAGACAACCTGATAAATCAACACAGTGAGAACTATGTAATAAGCCAACACTAAGTGGAAAATTCATGCTCTACAAAACTTCAAAGGCAATTCAAGGAGAAATTATCACTTTTCAACAAAGGATATTAAAACAATTGAATACCCATAGGTGGAAAACCAGTTTTTAATCTATGCCATATAACATTGAACAAAAATTAATTGACAGTGAATCATAGAACTAATTGTAAAACACAACATGAAAAAATTTCTAAAAGAAAACATGAGAAAAATCTCTGAGATCTTGATTAGGGAAGTATTTTAAATATTTTGCCGAGATATTTAGAACCAAAACATAATCCATGAAAGACGAATTGACAAATTAGACCTCAGATGAATTAAATCCAGACATTGTTAGGGGAATGAAAAGATGAGCCACAAAGAGAAAACATTTGAAACTTACATATCTGTTAAAATTCTTCTAGCTAGAATACGTTAAAAATTCTTTTTCAATTTCAATAATAAAAAACATTCTTTACACAAGTAAATGGTTTGAACACATGCTATTGGGAAGATTCGCCTGGAGAAGGGAATGACAAACCACTCCATCATTCTTGCCTGGAGAATTCCATGGACAGAGGAGCTTGGTGGGCTATAGTCCATGGGGTCGCAAAGAGTCGGACATGACTGAGTAACTATCATTTCATTTTCACTTTACCAAAGAAGATATAAAGATGACAGAGACACATGGAATATATTAGGGAAACATAAAATTAAAAACCACAACACATCTCTTAAAATGGATGAAAGACAAAAATAGATTGTACCAAATGCTACAACATAGAGGAAATTGGTGCTTCTAATTTTGCTTGTATAAATGCAACACAGTTTGACCACATTAGAAAACAGCTTCAGTTCATTTCAATCGCTCAGTTGTGTCCGACTCTTTGCGACCCCATCAATCAGCAGCATGCCAGGCCTCCCTGTCCATCACCAACTCCCGGAGTTCACCCAGACTCACGTCCATTGAGTCAGTGATGCCATCCAGCCATCTCATCCTGTCATTCCCTTCTCCTCCTGCCCTCAATCCTTCCCAGCATCAGAGTCTTTTCCAATGAGTCAACTCTTCGCATGAGGTGGCTAAAGTACTGGAGTTTCAGCTTTAGCATCATTCCTTCCAAAGAAATCCCAGGGCTGATCTCCTTCAGAATAGATTAGTTGGATCTCCTTGCAGTCCAAGGGACTCTCAAGAGTCTTCTCCAACATCACAGTTCAAAAGCATCAATTCTTCGGTGCTCAGCCTTCTTCACAGTTCAACTCTCACATCCATGCATGACCACTGGTAAAACCATAGCCTTGACTAGACAGACCTTTGTTGGCAAAGTAATGTCTCTGCTTTTCAATATGCTATCTAGGTTGGTCATAACTTTCCTTCCAAGGAGTAAGCGTCTTTTAATTTCATGGCTGCAGTCACCATCTGCAGTGATTTTGGAGCCCAAAAAAATAAAGTCTGACACTGTTTCCACTGTTTCCCCATCTATTTCCCATGAAGTGATGGACCAGATGCCCTGATCTTCGTTTTCTGAATGTTGAGCTTTAAGCCAACTTTTTCACTCTCCACTTTCACTTTCATCAAGAGGCTTTTTAGGTCCTCTTCACTTTCTGTCATAAGGGTGGTGTCATCTGCATAAGTTAAAAATAAGCTTACCATATGGATCAGCATGTTCAGTGTTAATTTATGTTCACACAAAAGCTTTGATGTGAATGCTGATAGCAGTTTTATTGATAATCACCAATAAAAAAAAAGATGTATAAAATTTTGATATGTAATCTAAAGGAGTATTAGTCAGCCGTAAAAAGTAACAAAGTTTAATAGGTACAAGGATGAATTAGTAAATAATTATGGTATTATAATTAATAATATTTGGTGAAAGAAGACAGATACAACTGAATATCCACTCTATGGTTTAATTTGTATAGAATTTCATATATTTCAAGCTAATCTATCATGACAGAAAGCAGATCAGAGGTTGTATGGGGCAGGAAGTGGTTGGAAGGAGTGGGAAGGATAATTTTTGAGGATAACTGATATAGTTATATAGTTATATTGATTGAATTACTGGTTTCACAGGTGTTATGCAGGTATATATGTCTGCATATATAAAAATGTATCATATTGTGCACTCAATATGTGCAGCTTACTGCATATAAATTATACTTCACTGAAGTTTTTTTCTTAAAAAACGATTCATCAACTGCTGTTTCTCAGGCTACAACATTTACACATTTAATTCAATTATTCAAATGATTTCAGAAGTGTCTACAGTTAGGGTGCAAGCAAATTGAATTTTTAGACAAAAGTGCATGAGGCACTTCCTCAAGAAATCTATTTTCAAAGACAACTGTTAACTTGCCATCAGGTGTCAGTTGAGACTAAATGGCATACATACATCAGGTAATCCTCAGCCCAGAATAACTATCATGTCTCTGGTAATGCAAGTAAGACATACAGATATAAAAGGAGCTGCTTAGCAGCTATTTGGCAATAAAATGTATAATATCACACAGACTATAAATCTCTCGAAAAAGAAGGTAAGGTGTTTAGTGGAAGAGAATAAGGGCAAATCTACACCATTACTAAAGCTGAGGGAACTATTTAGTAATAGAATAGGCCTGTGTCCTCAGAAGAGGAGCTGGAAATTTATAGATCCTAAAGCCATAATAATCTGGCAGTATGGTCATGTAAACAGGCCCTAGATAATTATGTGGTAAAACCATCCCCATTTCCCACACTCAAAATTCTGAAAATATCTGTGGAAATTTAGAGAGAAAATTGGGGTGAATCATGAAGACTCATCAACAAAACCTGGTAGCTAGCTCAGAAATGGATTGGATTACTTAAATTACTGACTATATCAGATCCTTAGAACTGGGTTCAGACCTGGGTTCATGAAATAAATGGACTTAAGTAGTGCAAAGATGGATCAAGTGATTACATATTTGCTTCCACATGTTGAAGTAACAAATGTGGGGTAACTTACTGTACTTCCTTATCAGCAGGAAAGAAATGATGTGAAGATGGCTTTAGACAAAATTCCCCAAGAAAAAATACCTGTTAGCTGGTGAGTAGGCTATAGTGGACCCTACTAGGAGCCCTACAGGAGACACAAATGGGCACTGCTTGAATTAAAAACTATTCTGTAACAGATCCAACCATAGTGAGCGTAATTGAAACTTGAAACTTAACTTCAAAAAACCTAAGATCATGACATCTGGTCCCATTGCTTCATGGCAAATATTAAGAGAAGGGGCAAGTGGAATTAGAGACAGATTTTTATTTTCTTGGGCTCCAAAATCACTGCTGATGGTGACTGCAGCCCCACGGACAGAGGCTACAGTTCACAGGGTCAAAAAGAGTCGGACAGACTGAGGGACTAAGCACAGCACACAGTACATTTATGATGCTACCTGGTAAACAAAACCCTGAAAGCCTAATGTGTAGTTTTATGAAGTATGTCCTAAGATTTGAAGCAATGACTATTATACATAGGCCTTCTTTTCCTGTAATCAGAATACAAAGATCTGGGAATCAAGGTGCAGGGGTGGCCCTTCTCATGAATATACCTAAAGGTTCATTGAAGTAATTTTTTATTTTTTTTTCTGAAACTTTAAATATGGCTCAATAGGACAATGCAAAGTTCTTATCTCAGTGTCTGACAAATTACTTAGAAAATAATAGTTTTTATGTGTATCACTGGGCCTCCCTGGTGGCTCAGCAGTAAAGAATCTGCAATGCAGGAGACATAGGAGACACAAGTTCTATCCCTGGTAGGGAAGATCCCTGGAGGATGAAATGGAAACCCACTCCAGTAATCTTGCCTGTGAAATCCCATGGACAGAGGAGCCTGGCAGGCTATAGTCCATGGGGTCACAAAGATTTGGACATGACTGAGCGACTGATGGACACACCTGCACACACTACAACGTATTATCAGATGACCACTCATTTGGATATGGAATTTAGGATAATATAGTGGAAGGAGGCTTAATTCATTTATACTTTTTAATTGAAATATAGATGATTTACATTATTACATAAGTTGTATAGCACAGGGAACGAAATCAATTACAGAGGAATAGCACCTTTATGAAGTTCATAGGCAGAAATTTGTAAGAAAATAAACATGCAAAGACCACAGTAATAACTTTTATTTCCAGCTACAAATTTCAAAAATTTAATAAATCTATATACCTATCACAAACCAGTTAGGCATACAAATATTAAAAATGAAATTATCTCAAGCTTGAATTGATGAGTCTGGAAAATAGTCATTGTCTTGTGAGTTGACATTATTACTTCAAGTTAAGGATATTCTTAGGCAAGTATTATATGTACTGTAGTAATAGATTACTACTTTTAAATTATCTTTTGGCAAGCTTAAAAAATAAGTTAAAACTCTGTGTGTGTGTTGGGGGTAGTTTCGGTGTGAGAATGAGAGGAAAGTTGTTTAAGAGGTATTTTTAAAGAATAAAATTGTATAATTCCTAGAAAAATATCCTATTTTCTTCTTGAAACAGACTGGATATCTGATATTTATATTGAATTCCTATACCCTACATAATCCTGTGATAATCCCTAGCTGATTAGAATGTTTTATCATATTTAGAAATTAATATAAATATTTTAGGGGAGAAATAGAATGGAAAAAGGAGAACAACCCATGGCTTAAAATCCAAACAAGAAATTTCAGGCTCAGAAAAATAGCAACACAACATAATGCTCTATTAGATTAACACTAGAATAAAGTAATTAAGATAAAGGTAAAAATTAGGTGGCACTTAAAGGTACAAGATATATCACATGTAGTTAAAATAATCCTAAATACAGTATAAACTCCACAAAACCTTCCTCAAGCTTAAGAAATAAAACTTTTTAAAAGATCAAGACTAATCAGAGTTCAAGATGGATTTTGTTTGATTTTTATTGCCAGGAGGACTGTTTTATCCAGGAAGATATTCAAGCTTTCTGTCATATGAGTACTTGCCTGTGTCATTCTTTTAAAAGGAAAATTGACTGCCTCAGCTTCTTCCCCTGGAAACACCTTAAAAATAAACTGTGGCACCTAAATCTTAATCTAGTTTTTGTTATAGAACCATTATTGGTGGTGAAAAGAGTCACAGGGTGATTTAATAAAGATTATTGTTCTTTCTCTTGTTCTCTTATGAATTTTTTAGCTATTCTGTTTGGGTTTGAAAGTTTTAATATAACAACTCCTAATCTATGATTTTTGGTATGACTTGTTGAAATAGACTCTACTTTTCATTACCAGATGAGGTATTGATCCTTTAAAGGGCATATCTACATGATCTCTCTACTCAATTTCAAAAGCCTGATGCTATTGCTCCTCTCTTGAAGTCAAGCAACTCTTTGTTTAAGGGAATTGATACTATGTATGTCCTAAATAAAATTTACTCTGCACTTCTGCTAATAACAGTGCAGAAAAATAGCATAGAACATTTATTTTTGAAAGGTCTTTCTCCCCAACTTCCAAATATAGATTTTTGTCACCCCATTATATACTGATAAATGTAATAAAATGTATAGAACTTATGTGAAGCTTAATTTTTAAAATATTTATCTCAATCTGAACTTTTCTACTGGTCCTTAATGACAGGAAACCCCTACACACATAGAATTTACTGTAGAAGGCAGCAGAAGGCAGATAGTTCTCAGTACTAAATTCATTTAAATAAAAAAAATTCCAAACAGCTAAAAACAGCAGTAGAAAATCAAGAATTAAATGTCATTGCAACACAACCCAGTGACAAGAATCAATGCCTATTCAGTTTTTAAAATTCACATCAGATTGTACATTTCCAGAGGCCACTGCAACAAGGCAAGAAATGAATAAATCTTAATCAAATGTTAAGGTGATGGAATAGTGGACAGAGTTGAGAAATACTTAGAAGATGGTAAAATAAGAAGGACTGAATACATTTGAATGAACATTATGTATAAAAAAGGGAAGGAATAAATGATGATGATGAGGCTTCTAAGTCCTAACCATTAAAATGATGTCATGCATAGGAATCACAGACAAATTGTCATAACACCAAGGAATGCATATATAAAATAGAAGTTATTGGGGAAACCTGCAATCACATAGCAATAGAACAACTAAAATGGAAAATGTTATGTATGCATGCATGTGAAGTTGCTTTAATCATGTCTGACTCTTTGCAACCCTATCGACTGTAGCCCACCAACCTTCTCTGTGCATGTAATTCTGTAGAGAAGAATACTGGAGTGGGTTGCCATGCCCTCTTCCGGGAGATTTTCTCAAGGAGGGATCAAACCCGTGTCTCACGTCTACCTGCATTGACAAGTTCTTTACCACTAGGACCAACTGGGAAAATGTTATCTTCCAGCTTAACCAGGCAAATAGCCTGTATGTATTATGACCTAATTTTGTCTCTATTTTTAGGATTTCTAATATTTTGTATTGGACACGCAAAAGTTTTTCTCAAATTTCATAACCCTCCTCTCTTATTTTCTATATATATTTTCTTCATTTTTAAGAAAATGTCTTCAAACTTACCTTTCAAAACAATATTTTTTAAATTTCTGCTTTAGTATGGAGTAGTCATCATGGTCAACAAAAGAGTCTGAAATGCAGTACTTGGATGCAGTCTCAAAAATGACAGAACGATCTCTGTTCATTTCTAAGGCAAACCATTCAATATCACAGTAATCCAAGTCTATGCCCCAACTACTAATGCTGAAGAAGCTGAAGTTGAACGGTTCTATGAAGATCTACAAGAGCTTTTAGAACTAACACCAAAAAGAGATGTCTTTTTCATTATAGGGGACTGGATTGCAAAAGTAGGAAGTCAAGAAACACCTGGAGTAACAGGCAAATTTGGCCTTGGAATATAGAATGAAGCAGAGCAAAGGCTAATAGAGTTTTGCCAAGAGAACGCACTGGTCATAGCAACACCCTCTTCCAACAACATAAGAGAAGACTCTACACATGGACATCAGCAGATGGTCAACACTGAAATCAGGTTGATTATATTCTTTGCAGCCAAAGATGGAGAAGCTCTATACAGTCAGCAAAAACAAGACCAGGAGCTGACTGTGGCTCAGATCATGAACTCTTTATTGCCAAATTCAGACTTAAATTGAAGACAGTAGGGAAAACCACTAGATCATTCAGGTATGACCTAAATCAAATCCCTTATGATTATACAGTAGAAATGAGAAATAGATTTAAGGGACTACATCTGATAGACAGAGTGACTGATGAACTATGGACGGAGGTTCGTGACATTGTACAGGAGACAGGGATCAAGACCATCCCATTGGAAAAGAAATGCAAAAAAGCAAAATGGCTGCCTGGGGAGGCCTTATAAATAGCTATGAAAAGAAAAGAAGCAAAAAGCAGAGGAGAAAAGGAAAGATATAAGCATCTGAATGCAGAGTTCCAAAGAATAGCAAGAAGAGGTAAGAAAACCTTCCTCAGAGATCAATGCAAAGAAATAGAGGAAAACAACAGAATGGGAAATACTAGAGATCACTTCAAGAAAATTACAGATACCAAGGGAACAGTGTCAGACTTTATTTTCTGGGGCTCCAAAATCACTGCAGATGGTGACTGCAGCCATGAAATTAAAAGACACTTACTCCTTGGAAGGAAAGTTATGACCAACCTAGATAGCATATTGAAAAGCAGAGACATTACTTTGCCAACAAAGGCCCGTCTAGTCAAGGCTATGGCTTTTCCAGTGGTCATGTATGGATATGAGAGTTAGACTGTGAAGAAAGCTGAGTGCCAAAGAATTGATGCTTTTGAACTGTGGTGTTGGAGAAGCCTCTTGAGAGTCCCTTGGACTGCAAGGAGATCCAACCAGTCCATTCTGAAGGAGATCAGCCCTGGGATTTCTTTGGAAGGAATGATGCTAAAGCTGAAACTCCAGTACTTTGGCCACCTCATGCGAAGAGTTGACTCATTGGAAAAGACTCTGATGCTGGGAGGGATTGAAGGCAGGAGGAGAAGGGGACGACAAAGGATGAGATGGTTAGATGGCATCACCAACTCGATGGACGTGAGTCTGAGTGAACTCTGGGAGTTGGTGCTGGACAGGGAGGCCTGGCGTGCTGCAATTCATGGGGTCACAAAGAGTCGGACACGACTGAGCGACTGAACTGAACTTATGTTTAATTCAAACAATTCCTGTTCTGTTCTCTTTGTACTCTTCTTCATAACAATATCTTTTTCATCTCTTTGAGGAAACTGTCTTTGGTCACCCAAACTAATTGTTCCCATCAGGTTTGTTTAAGGGTCCTTTTTTATTTTTAGGAATTTTCATCCAATATTTGAGGATTCATATTTAGGAAAAAGCCATACTGAGTAGAAAGACGGCATGTTGAGGAATTCTGAATAGAAGTTTGGCATTTTTAGGCAAAGGTTACAAATGAAAACTTCAAATTGATAATCTGGTTGCATCTTCAGAAATTTATTTCAGGATAGTTATAATACTCGGATACTCTCTCTATTTCCTGTCCTGGCTTCCAATAAAAGACGTGGACCAAAAGGATGCACTGGAGTGCTATCTATGTGCCTGATGCTGATCGTTCCTGTACTGTAACATGGCATCTCCATTATCAAGTCACTGAGCTTCACTATGAGGGTAAAAGGAACGTCTCCCTTTTATAACCAAGATCCCTCTCTATATAAGGGAGTTCACTGTTTCTTTTGATGATTACAATGAATCTAACTCTTTTTTTTCCTTTAGAGATGGCATACAATTGTTCTACATCTGTTATTATTAAATCAGAATGTACTGTCTTAAAAAAATTAAACTAAATAGTTTCTAAAAAAAAAAAACAAAAACAGAGAGAGAAAGAAATGAAGGAGGGAAGAGGCATGGATTGTGTCAGTGGTGGTATGGGTTTTCAGTTTATCCTTTTGTTTTCTGTACTGTCTTCCTGAAGTTAGATGTTCCTGCATGTACTTCATGTATATGTCTCTGGATCACTGTCTCAAAAGGCCAAATTTTCACTTTTCTGCTAGTATAAGGATTTACCACTTAACAAAAAAAAGCTCACCAATTCAACAAACCTTTTTGCTTTCAAGCCAACTCTGACCCTATGTTTAAGCACTAATTTCTGAGATTTTTACGGCTTCTGCAGTGAAAATCATATTACTTTGCGTTTCTTCTGCTATAACTCAAACAGTATGTTTTTCAAATTTGCAAATTTCTGCGAATTCATGCACTTTTCAATGTCTAAAATTGTGTTATTATAGATTTCTCTTTTATTATTTTTGTACTTAAGGAAGGATTATTCATTTAGATCAAATTGGCAACATCCGTTGGATCATCAAAAAAGCAAGAGTCCAGAAAAACATCTACTTCTGCTTTATTGACTATGCCAAAGCCTTTGACTGTGTGGATCACAACAAACTGGAAAATTCTTAAAGAGATGGAATACCAGACCTACTTAGCTGCCTCCTAAGAAATCTGTATGCAGGATGAGAAGAAACAGTTAGAATGGGACATGGAAACATGGACTGGTTCCAAATTGGTAAAGGAGTATGTCAAGGCTGTAAATTGTCACCTGTCTTATTTAAGTTATATACAGAGTACATCATGCAAAATGCCAGGCTTGATGAAGCACAAGCTGGAATCAAAATTGCCAGGAGAAATATCAATAACCTCATATATGCAGATGACACCACCCTCATGGCAGAAAGCAAAGAGGAACTGAAGAGCCTCTTGATGAAAGTGAAAGAGGAGAGTGAAAAAGCTGGCTCAAAGCTCAACATTCAGAAAACTAAGATGATGATCATGGCATCTGGTCCCATCACTTCATGGCAAATAGATGTGGAAACAGTGGAAATAGTGACAGACTATTTTCTTGGGCTCCAAAATCACTGCAGATGGTGACAGCAGCCATGAAATTAAAAGATGTGTGCTCCTTGGAAGAAAAGTTATGACCAACCCAGACAGCGTATTAAAAAGCAGAGACATTACTTTGCTGACAAAGGTCCATCTAGTCAAATCTACAGTTTTTCCAGTAGTCATGTATGGACATGAGAGTTGGACTGTAAAGAAAGCTGAGCACTGATGAATTGATGCTTTTGAACTGTGGTGCTGGAGAAGACTCTTGAGAGTCCCTTGAACTCCAAGGAGATCAGATAATTCAATCCTAAAGGAAATCAGTCCTGAATATTCATTGGAAAGACAAGTACTGAACCTGAAGCTCCAATATTATGCCCACCTGATGCAAAGAACTAACTCACTGGAAAAGATCCTGACGCTGGGAAAGATTGAAGGCAGGAGGAGAAGGGGATGGCAGAGGATGAGATGATTGAATGGCATCACCAAATCGATGAACATGAGTTTGAACAAGCTCTTGGAGTTGGTGATGGACAGGGAAGCCTGGTGTGCTGCAGTCAATGGGGTCGCAAATAGCCAGATACCACTGAGGAACTAAACTGAACTGAAATTTAAAGAAAATAAAATTATCATTATTTGCTGGTGATATTCTATACATTGAAAATTCCAAAGAATCAGCCAAAAAAAAAAAAAAACCTATCAGAATTAATCAAAATTTATGGTAAAGTGGCAGCATACAAAATTAACATAGTGATCAGTTGCATTCCTTTAAACTAATAATGAAACATCAGAAAAAGAAATAAAGAAAATCACTTAAAGCACCAAAAAATTTAAAAAAAAAACTTTTAGAACTAAATTTATCTAAGCAAGTGAAAAATCTGTACAATGAAAACTGTTAAACACAGCTGATAGAAACCAAAGATACAAACATATGGATAAATGCCCCATGTTCATGGGTCAGAAGAATTAATATTGTTAAAATGGTAAACTGCCCAGAACCATTTACACATACAATGCAACCTCAATCAAAATATATAATGCATTCAGAAAACTCAATAACAACAAAAACAAATCAATCTGATTTATAAATAAACAGAATAATTACATAGACATTTCTCCAAAAAGGACATCAAAATGGCCAATGGACCCATGAAAAAATGCTCAACATACCTAACCAATACTAAGAAAGTTCAAATCAAAAGCACAATGAGCTCTTACCTCATACCTGAAGCATGACTAGCATCAAGAAGACAAGAGTCAACAGAGACTGGCAGTGAAAGGGAACTCCTATACATTTTTGGTAGAAATGTTAATTGGTCTAACCACTATAGGAAACGGTATGGAGTTTCCTCAAAAAATTAATAATAGACCTACCATATAATCCAGCAATTCCACTTCTAGGTATATACATAAAGGAAATGAAAACAAGATTTTGACCATATATATGCATTCCAGGGATTCTCTGGTGGCTCAGACAGCAAAATCTGCCTGCAATGCAAGAGACCCGGGTTCAATCCCTGGGTTAGGAAGATCCCCTGGAGAAGGGAATGGCAACTCACTCCAGTATTCTTGCCTGGAGAATCCCATGGACACAGCAGTTTGGTAGGTGACAGTCCATGGGGTTGCAAAGAGTTGGACATGACTGAGCAACTAACACTAGTATGTATTCTCATGTTTACTGCAGCATTATTAACAATAGTGAAGATATGGAAACAACCAGATGGCCACCAACAGATCAGTTCAGTTCAGTCACTCAGTCGTGTTCGACTCTTTGAGATCCCATGGACCACAGCATGCCAGGCCTCCCTGTCCATCACGAACTCCTGGAGTCCACCCAAACTCATGTCCATTGAGTCGGTGATGCCATCCAACCATCTCTTCCTCTGTCCTCCACTTCCCCTCCTGCCTTCAATCTTTCCCAGCATCAGGGAAAGAAGGCGCTCAGCCTTCTTCACAGTCCGACCCTCACATCCATACATGACCACAGGAAAAACCATAGCCTTGACTAGAAGGACCTTTGTTGGAAAAGTAATGTCTCTGCTTTTCAATATGCTATCTAGGTTGGTCATAACTTTCCTTCCAAGGAGTAAGCGTCTTTTAATTTCATGGCTGCAGTCACCATCTGCAGTGATTTTGGAGCTCCCAAAAATAAAGTCTGACACTGTTTCCACTGTTTCCCCATCTATTTCCCATGAAGTGGTGGGACCAGATGCCATGATCTTCGTTTTCTGAATGTTGAGCTTTAAGCCAACTTTTTCACTCTCCACTTTCACTTTCATCAAGAGGCTTTTGAGTTCCTCTTCACTTTCTGCCATAAGGGTGGTGTCATCTGCATATCTGAGGTTATTAGGGAGAATTAAATTAAAAACTCATTAATAGTCCATGATACTTGCATGGCATTGACCAACCTAGATAGCATATTCAAAAGCAGAGACATTACTTTTCCAACAAAGGTCCTTCTAGTCAAGGCTATGGTTTTTCCAGTGGTCATGTATGGATGTGAGAGTTGGACAGTGAAGAAAGCTGAGTGCCAAAGAATTGATGCTTTTGAACTGTGGTGTCGGAAAAGACTCTTGAGAGTCCCTTGGACTGCAAGGAGATCCAACCAGTCCATTCTAAAGGAGATCAGTCCTGGGTGTTCTTTGGAAGGAATGATGCTAAAGCTGAAACTCCAGTACTTTGGCCAGCTCATGGGAAGAGTTGACTCATTGGAAAAGACTCTGATACTGGTAGGGATTGGGGGCAGGAGGAGAAAGGGATGACACAGGATTAGATGGCTGGATGGCATCACCGACTTGAAGGACATGAGTTTGAGTGAATCTGGGAGTTGGTGATGGACAGGGAGGCCTGGAGTACCTGGATTCATGGGGTCTCAAAGAATCAGACACGACTGAGCGACCAGACTGAACTGAACTGAACTGAGGGAAATGATTTTATATCTGATATTACTGTTTTCAGTATCTCTTAAATCTTAAATAAGGTTATTTTCTTAGCAATCTTAAATATGGTTAGTGGGTTTAAGTAAATTGCTTTTGAGCTGTAAACATAGTTTCTTGGTACAAGATGAGAAGAATACAATTAATACCTATAAATCAAGTATTAAAAGCCATTCATCAGTGTCAGCAAAATGATCTCACAATGTTGTGTTCTTATCAATCAACAAAATATCTTGAAAGCCATTGATAGCAATTCCCTGAATATATGTCTATAATTAAAGATATTCTCATTAGAGTGGCTAAAATAGTTGAAACTCCTCAGTTAAGGTTTCTTATCTTTTTAAGGATATTTAAGGAAAATATTTTTATGATGTATCCATGACAGATTGAAGTTTCACTGTTAATATTTGATACGAGATTTGAGCACAAATATTTATAAATCAAAATCTCAAGTTCTTTCCAAGATGAAATGTTTTCACCTATTTCTAAGCTTGTTTTAAAAAATGCAGAATCATCCTTTCTTTTTTCTTTTGGAAATAATCTATCAGTATTCATATTGCTATGTATTTTGTTTTACATAATTGAAGTTTTATTTAAATTAAATATTCCAATAAACTCCATATGCTCTATTGTACTACCAAATCACAGTTTATTATAAGCATACTAACTGGAATATATTTGTGTAATGATGTTCAGAAAAGACAGCACTCCTCATATCTACCAATATTAGGCAGATAAGTCTCTCACTTAGGGTATGTCAGACCATATTCCAAAATCCATAGTAGAAAATGCAGGGACACTCACACAAAAAGACAGAACTAAAAAGACATACACAGAAATGTAAAATGTATTTTTCTATTAATTATTATTGAAATTCCATGTTTCAATTTCATGACTACTATACAACTAAACTCTTACTTCTCTTCATATTTCCTTAAAATGGTTTCTTTTCTTTTCTAAGATCCTATTCCATTTATATTTTAAATATAGGTATTCAGCCAAAGGCATTGATTAAAAAAAAAAAAAATTCAGTGGTTCCCAAGTTCCACAGGAAAAATTCATACTATTGAACAGAATACAAAATGCACCCTGTGACCTTTTCTTTGGTTAGCACTCTAGTCTTAACTCTTTTAATTCACACCAATCTCCAGCACTCAAACTATTTATTGAGTTCCCTACACACAGTTGGGTGTTGCTCCTTTCTGGCATCGCTTAACTTGTTCCCTGTCCTCAAAATGCTGTTGTTGTCATTGTTTACCTTAGTTTTTCTAACTTAGCTCTGAGGTAACTTTAACACAAAATTCGCTTTCTAAAAAATTAAGCTTCAGTATCATCTTCAGCATATTCACATTACCATATCATTATATTTTACATCACTATTGTATTTTATCTTTATCTTTCCTATTAGACCAAGTTTGTTATATCCATTAATACTGTCAGGAACTGAAAGTAGCAGAATACCTAAAATGCATGAATGAAAAAGTGTACTTAATTGTCTCATGTAATAGTTCTGGAAATAGATTAAAAGTTGGTTTCAGGGAATTAATTCAAATCTCTCAAGACAGAGTCTCATTATATAGTCCCACTTGACTATCCTTGGCAATTATGTATTAAATGTGTTGACTAAAGATTCCAGTGTTTACTGAATAAACATAGAACATACTCTATGAATAATAATTTAGTTTAATTTTATAGATATGCTTCATTGTATCACAAAACTATAGCATATTTAGTTGGTCATAATTATAGTTTAATTAATATATTGATACTCCAAATAAAATAATGTTTTTTATTTTAAAGTTAAGGCTGAAAATGAGGAAGAAATATCTTTTCCTTTTTTTAAATTAGAGGGTCTATGAGGGTCTATATATAACATCTAATTTAGGTCAATTTTTGGTCAATGATTCCTGTTCTATATATTAACTCTTAAAACCACCAGGGCTTTCAGATAACTACATAATTATATTAAGAAAATATTTTAAAATGAAGAAAAAGAAAGAAAAAACATTATTTATTTGACAATGTGCCAAAAGTAAGAATTTATGATCTAATTTCTACCACTTAAGTATAGTAAATGGAGAAGGCAATGGTACCCCACTCCAGTATTCTTGCCTGGAGAATCCCATGGATGGAGAAGCCTGGTAGGCTGCAGTCCATGGGGTCACTAAGAGTCGGACACGACTGATGCGACTTAGCAGCAGCAGCAGCAGCAAGTGTAGTAAATAACCAGCTTATCAATGGCTTATGGTAAGAAATTTCTGCACAAACAGGTTGTTTGATAAACAGGAATTATTACCCAATAGAGACACATTTTCATGTTTACTAAGTTTTATGGACTGTGTGGATCACAATAAACTGTGGAAAATTCTGAAAGAGATGGGAATACCAGACCACCTGACCTGCCTCTTGAGAAATCTGTATGCAGGTCAGGAAACAACAGTTAGAATTGGACATGGAACAACAGACTGCTTCCAAATAGGAAAAGGAGTACGTCAAGGCTGTATATTGTCACCCTGCTTATTTAACTTATATGCAGAGTACATCATGAGAAACGCTGGACTGGAAGAAGCACAAGCTGGGATCAAGATTCCGGGAGAAATATCAATAACTTCAGATATGCCGATGACACCACCCTTATGACAGAATGTGAAGAGTAACTCAAAAGCCTCTTGATGAAAGTGAAAGTGGAGAGTGAAAAGGTTGGCTTAAAGCTCAACATTCAGAAAACGAAGATCAGGGCATCTGGTCCCACCACTTCATGGGAAATAGATGGGGAAACAGTGTCAGACTTTATTTTTCTGGGCTCCAAAATCACTGCAGATGGTGACTGCAGCCATGAAATTAAAAGACGCTTACTCCTTGGAAGGAAAGTTATGACCAACCTAGATAGCATATTGAAAAGCAGAGACGTTACTTTGCCAACAAAGGTTCGTCTAGTCAAGGCTATGGTTTTTCCTGTGGTCATGTATGGATGTGAGAGTTGGACTGTGAAGAAGGCTGAGCAATGAAGAATTGATGCTTTTGAACTGTGGTGTTGGAGAAGACTCTTGAGAGTCGCTTGGACTGCAAGGAGATCCAACCAGTCCATTCTGAAGGAGATCAGCCCTGGGATTTCTTTGGAAGGAATGATGCTAAAGCTGAAACTCCAGTACTTTGACCACCTCATGGGAAGAGTTGACTCATTGGAAAAGACTCTGATGCTGGGAGGGATTGTGGGCAGGAGGAGAAGGGGACGCCAGAAGATGTGATGGCTGGATGGCATCACTGACTCAATGTACTTGACTCTGAGTGAACTCTGGGAGGTCTGGCATGCTGGGATTCATGGGATCGCAAAGAGTCGGACACGACTAAGCGACTGAACTGAACTTAACTGAAGTTTTATGGTGATGCTTGGAAAGATTGAGGGTAAGAAAAGAATGGGGCAGCAGAGGATAAAATGGTTTGATAGCATTCCTGACTCATGAGTTTGAGTGAACTCCAGGAGACAGTGAAAGATAGGGAACCCTGGTGTGCTGTAGTTCATGGGGTCACAAGAGTCAGATATGACTTAGTGATGGAACAAAGAAACAAATGGTAGTTAATATATAGTGCATGAATATATACTGTTTTATTAATGCTTAGAACATGACCACCATATTCAATAGTAAGATGAACCTGGATTGACTTATTTGAATTTTCAGTTTTCCCATAACTCAGTAACTGACTCTTTCAATATTCTAACCCTATAGGGCCTCCTCTTCTATTTTTCATTCTTCTCTGAAAGGCTGGTCTTTATAGCCTGCATTTCAAGCTCCCTTGAGACTGGCATTGTGTGGCATTCTCAGGAGATTAAAAAGCAGAAGAGAGAGATCAGAATAGTCATTCCAGCAGTTCTTTTCTAACCAAATTAGCTAAGCCCTAATTTGTACTTAAAGGTGCATTTCTTTATTTAAGGCTACCGGTTCTGTGGGCAATCATATTCCTATGGGTACAAGACTCTCCATGACCAGCTTTATGGCTTCTTTCACATGCTAATTCAGGTCTGGATGTGATGAAGGCTTTCCAGTATTGCTAGTCCCTGCCTGCTTCCAAGTTCATGTCTGCTGTACAGTGGCTAAGCCATGACAACTCTTTGTGACCCCATGGACTTCAACATGCCAGGCTTCGCTGTTCTTCACTATCTCCTGGAGTTTGCTCAAACTCATGTCCATTGACTTGGTAATGCATACAACCACCTCATCCTCTGTTGCCCACTTCTCCTCTAGTTCATGACTGAACACATTAATTTTTTTTTCCCTACTGTCACTCAGAAAAATATATTCTTCTCTATTTTTTTTTGTTTTTATTACACTTATTACCTTCTTAGGTACTACACAGTTTAACATTTATTGTGCATAGTATTTATTGTCTATTTCCTCCAACTACTATGTAAGGGCTACATGAGTAGGAGTAGCAAGGTAATGCTCAAAATCCTTCAATCTGGGCTTCAACAATACATGAACTGAGAATTTCCAGATGTACAAGATAAATTTTAAAAGACAGAGGAATAAGATATCAAATTTCCAACATCCATTGAAATAGAAAAAGCAAGAGAATTCCAGAAAAACATCCATTTCTGCTTCATTGATTACTTGAAAGCATTTGACTAAGTGGATAACAGCAAACTATGGAAAATTCTTCAAGAGATGGGAATACCAGACTGCCTTACCTGTGTCCTGAGGAATCTGTACACAGGCCAAGAAGCAACAGTTAGAAACAGACATGGGACAATGGACTGGTTTCAAATAGGGAAAGGAGTACATCAAGGGTGTATGTTGTCACCCTGCTTATTTAACTTATATGCAGAGTGCATCATGAGAAACGCTGGGCTGGAAGAAGCACAAGCTGGAATCAAGATTGCTGGGAGAAATATCAATAACCTCAGATATGCAGATGACACCACCCTTATGGCAGAAAGTGAAGAGGAACTAAAAAGCCTCTTGATGAAAGTGAAAGAGGAGAGTGAAAAAGTTGGCTTAAAATTCAACATTCAAAAAATTAAGATCATGGCATCCAGTCCCATAACTTCATGGCAAATAGATGGGCGAAACAATGGAAACAGGGACAGACTTTATTTCTTGGGCTCCAAAATCACTGTGCACAATGACTGCAGCCTTGAAATTAAAAGATGCTTGCTCCTTGGAAGAAAAGCTATGACAAACCTAAACAGCATATTAAAAGGCAGAGATATCACTTTGTTGACAAAGCTTCACCTAGTCAAAGCTTTGGTTTTTCCAGTAGTTATGTATGGATGTGAGAGTTGAACTATAAAGAAGGCTTAACACAGAAGAACTGATGTTTTTGAACTGTGGTGCTGGAGAAGACACTTGAGAGTCTGTTGGACAGCAAGGAGATCAAACCAGTCATTCCTAAAGGAAATCAACCCTGAATATTTGTATATCCGTGGCGGATTCATGTTGATGTATGCACAACCAATACAATATTGTAAAGTAATTACCCTCCAATTAAAATAAATAAATTTATTTAAAAAAAAAAAAAAAAAAGGACTGATGCTGAAGCTGAAACTCCAATACTTTGGCCACCTGACACAAAGATCTGACTCACTAGAAAAGACCCTGATGCTGGAAAAGATTGAAGGCAGGAGGAGAAGGAGATGACAGAGGATGAGATAGTTGGATGGCATCACCGATTCAAAGGACATGAGCTTGAGCAAACTTCAGGAGATTGTGAACCACAGGGAAGCCAGGCATGCTGCCGTCCATGGGGTCACAAAGAGTTAGACAAGGCTGAGTGATTGAAGAGCAACAACATGAGCAGGAAAGTACTCACAAGTCCTAGAACAGGATCCAGTATATAAACACATTTAAAATTACTTTTTGAACAAATAATTGGGGAATTGGATTCAAAATTCCAGTCTGTTATACTAATAACATGTCTTCTTTTATTGCTAACTTGATCCATAGATCAGCGACTCCTGTACTTCATTACTGTTAGACTGTTGGAACAGTCATTTTTCTTGTGTCTGAAGCAACACTGTCTATTTTTCGGTCAATAGAAACAGCTTGGGCAGAGCAGGCTGAGTGCACTAAGATTATGAAAAGATCTGCTATTTATGTTGAAAGAACTATAGAGCTTCAGGCCTCTCAGCTGGGGAAAATCCCCAGGTTATCCTCATGATACTTTACAACAAAAAAGGATTTCCTTCCCTTCTGACGGCAACACCTTCAGTTTTATCCAGGTCTTCTGTTTCACACTGCAAATGTACCTCTAATTCTATCTTCACTACCAGCTACTCCAGCCCCTTTAATAAAGAGGAGAAAACTGAATTAATATATCAATAGAACCAGAATTACTTAGAAAAAAATATCATTACTTGAGAAAAATGCTATGATTAATTGCTTGACTTAGTAATGGTGTCACTCTATAACATATTGAAAGTGAAAGAGGGCACAACTATAAACCAGAACTCCACTGGGCAAAGCAAGACATATGTTGGCAGTAGTTAAAAGGATTGAGTTGCCAAGCCAATTGGTGTCAAGAGTTCAAAGGAGTAGAGAAGTTGCTATGTAAAATTTAACACTTATGGGCATAATATGGGTAAGAGCAGAGAAGAAATACATTTGAAGGGAAAACAGAGAGGAAAGCAAAAAGTTGGCCTAATACTGTGAGTTTTTATTTATGATCTTGATCTTGCATGTCTTTTATAAGTTTATTACCAAATCCATGAGCAATTAAACTATTTCAACATATATAATGCTATTTATTTATCCAATTTAATTTGAATATTTATGAATTCCTGTGCCTAGACTCTTATATATATATATATATATTTTTTTTTTTTTTTTCTTGAACATACCACACTTCATATAGTATCTTAGTTCCCTGACCAAGGATTGACCCTGAGCTCCTTGTGTTGGAAGTATGGTGTTTTAACCACTGAACCACCAGGAAAGTCCCTAGACTCTTTCAAATATAATAAAATATGCAATATGTGCAATTTATCGTTTCTCTAAATCACCAGCCCCTGCTCTCCATGATTAAATATGATCTTAATTTTACTTGTCAACTTATTTAGATTATAGTGTCCAGCTGTTGGGTTAAATACCAGTCTAGATGTTGCAGTTGAGGTGTTTTATTTTTTGTTGTTTTAGATGGAATTGACATTTAAATTGGTAGACTTTGTGTAAAGAGAGTATCTTCCCTAATGTGCATAGCCTTCATCCAATCAGGTGAAGGCCTCAGAGTAAAATAATGAGATCATTAGGAGGAAGAAAGAATTTTCCTTTCAGATTGACTCAGATTTGAGGCTGAAACATCAACTCTACTGGATCCAGTCTTCCAGCCTGCCCCACAAAATTTAGTCTTGCCAGCCCCTACAATCCTGTTCAGTCAATTCTTTAAAATCTATCTTTAGTTATATCTATGTGTGTGTGGTGTGTGAATGTTCAGTCATGTCCAAATCCTTGCAACCCTATGGACTATAGCCCACCAGGCTCCTCTGTCCATTGGATTTCCTAGCAAGAATATTGGAGTAGGTTGTCATTTCCTCCTCCACGGGATCTTCCTGAGCCAGGCATCTCCTGTGACTCCTGCATCACAGGTGGATTCTTTCCCGCTGATCCACAGGGGAAGACATTAATAGTTATTGATATATTGATATTGATATTTGATTGTGTTTTCTCAGGACAACAAAACTAATACATCAACTTTTAAAATATAAATTACAAATCTCCTTTAAACTTGATTTCTCTCATATCTTTTGATTCCCTCTATTATATATTCTTGTTTTATGTGCTATAGCCAAATTGCCTTTTTCTTTCCATTTCCTAAATGTGTTGTACATAGTCCTCTTGTCATTTAATCACTAAGTCATGTCTGACTCTTTTGCAACTCCATGGACAGTAGACCATCAGACTCCTCTGTCCACAGGATTTCCTGAGAAGAATACTAGAGTGGTTTGCCATTTCCTTTTTCAGGAGATCTTCCCAACCCAGGGATCAAATCCATGTCTCCTGCTTGGCAAACAGATTCTTTACCTCTGAGCCACCAGGGAAGTTTCCCACAGGCTTTCTAACAAGCTCCTATCTCTCTGTGGAGCACACTGTATCTTCCTGAATGCTGATTCTGTTTTATTTAGCATATATATTTTAGCCATACAAAGATGTTCTTAATGAGATCTCCCAATCTCCCATGATTAAGAGTGGGGTTACCCTCCTTGGAGTTTTTGTGGATTCTTTATCTTTTTTTAAACTGAATTTATTTTTATGGCTGTTTAGATTCATGGCAAAATTAACTAAATGTACAGAAATTTCCCATATACTTTCTAACCCCACACATGCATAATCTCCCCTATTAGCAGAATCTCCCACCAGAGGTGGTACATTTGTTACATTGACACATCATTATAGTCCATAGTGCTATAAGTCCAATGTTTACAATACATTAAGGTGTTGTACATTCTGTGAGTTTGGACAATTTTATGATATGTTTTCACCATTATAGTATCATACAGAGTAGTGTCACTGCCCTAAGTATCTTCTCCATGGATTCTTAAATTTCCTTCATCTTAAGTAGCACACTTTGTCAATTGGAGGTTCTTAAACTGGGGATAGAAGCAAGGTCTGATGCTATAAAGAGCAATATTGCATAGGAATCTGGAATGTTAGGTCCATGAATCAAGGCAAATTGGAAGTGGTCAAACAGGAGATGGCAAGAGTGAACGTCAACCTTATAGGAATCAGCAAACTCAAATGGACTGAAATGGGTGAATTTAACTCAGATGACCATTATATCTACTACTGCAGGCAGGAATCCCTTAGAAGAAACGGAGTAGCCATCATGGTCAACAAAAGAGTCTGAAATGCAGTATTTGGATGCAATCTAAAAAAAGACAGAATGATCTCTGTTCCTTTCCAAGGCAAACCATTCAATATCATAGTAATCCAAGTCTATGCCTCAACCAGTAATGCTGAATAAGCTGAGTTGAATGGTTCTATGAAGATCTACAAGACCTTTTAGAACTAACACCCAAAAAAGATGTCCTTTACATTATAGGGGACTGGAATACAAAAGTATGAAGTCAAGAAACACCTAGAGTAACAGGCAAATTTGGCCTTGGAATACAAATGAAGCAGGGCAAAAGCTAATAGAATTTTGCCAAGGGAACACACTGGTCATAGCAAACACCCTCTTCCAACAACACAAGAGAAGACTCTGCACATGGACATCACCACGTGGTCAACACTGAAATCAGATTGATTTATTCTTTGCAGCCAAAGATGGAGAAGCTCTATACAGTCAGCAAAAACAAGACCGGGAACTGACTGTGGCTCAGATCATGAGCTCCTTATTGCCAAATTCAGACTTAAACTGAAGAAAGTAGGGAAAACCACTAGACCATTCAGGTATGACCTAAATCAAATCTCTTATGATTATACAGTGGAAGTGAGAAATACATTTAAGGGACTAGATCTGATAGACAGAGTGCCTGATGAACTATGGACTGAGGTTCATAACATTGTACAGGAGACAGGGATCAAGACCATCCCCATGGAAAAGAAATTCAGAAAAAAATAAAATGGCTGTCTGGGGAGGCCTTACAAATAGCTGTGAAACAAAGAGAAGTGAAAAGCAAAGGAGAAAAGGAAAGATATAAGCATCTGAATGAAGAGTTCCAAACAATAGCAAGGAGAGATAAGAAAGCCTTCCTCAGCGATGAATGCAAAGAAATAGAGGAAAAGAACAGAATGGGAAAGACTAGAGATCTCTTCAGGAAAATTAGAGATACCAAGGGAATAGTTCATGCAAAGATGGGCGCAATAAAGAACACAAATGGTATGGACCTAACAGAAGCAGAAGATATTAAGAAGAAGTGGCAAGAATACACAGAACAACTGTACAAAAAAGATCTTCATGACCAAGATAATCACAATGATATGATCACTCACCTAGAGCCAGATATCCTGGAATGTGAAGTCAAGTGGGCCTTAGAAAGCATCACTACAAACAAAGCTAGTGGAGGTGAAGGAATTCCAGTTGAGCTATTCCAAATCCTGAAAGATGATGCTGTGAAAGGGCTACACTGAATAGGCCAGCAAATTTGGAAAACTCAGCAGTGGCTACAGGACTGGAGAAGGTCAGTTTTCATTCTAATCCCAAAGAAAGGCAATGCCAAAGAATGCTCAAACTACCACACAATTGCACTCATTTCACATGCTAGTAAAGTAATGCTCAAAATTCTCCAAGCCAGGCTTCAGCAATATGTGAACCATGAACTTCCTGATGTTCAAGCTGGTTTTAGAAAAGGCAGAGGAACCAAAGATCAAATTGCCAACATCTGCTGGATCATGGAAAAAGCAAGAGAGTTCCAGAAAAACATGTATTTCTGCTTTATTGACTATGCCAAAGCCTTTAACTGTGTGGTTCACAATAAACTGTGGAAAATTCTGAAAGAGATGGGAATACCAGACCACCTGACCTGCCTCTTGAGAAACCTATATGCAGGTCAGGAAGCAACAGTTAGAACTGGACATGGAACAACACACTGGTTCCAAATAGGGAAAGGAGTACATCAAGGCTGTATATTTTCACTCTGCTTATTTAACTTATATGCACAGTACATCATGAGAAACGCTGGATTGGAAGAAGCACAAACTGGAATCAAGATTGCCGGGAGAAATATCAATAACCTCAGATATGCTGATGACACCACCCTTATGGCAGAGAGTGAAGAGGAAGTAAAAAGCCTCTTGATGAGAGTGAAAGAGGAGAGTGAAAAAGTTGGATTAAAGCTCAACATTCAGAAAACGAAGATCATGGCATCTGGTCCCATCACTTTATGGGAAATAGATGGGGAAACAGTGGAAACAGTGTCAGACTTTATTTTTGGGGCTCCAAGATCACTGCAGATGGTGACTGAAGCCAGGAAATTAAAAGATGTTTACTTCTTGGAAGGAAAATTATGACCAGCCTAGATAGCTTATTGAGAAGCAGAGACATTACTTTGCCAAAAAAGGTCCATCTAGTCAAGGCTATGGTTTTTCCAGTGTTCATGTATGGATGTGAGAGTTGGACTGTGAAGAAAGCTGAGCACCAAAGAATTGATGCTTTTAAACTGTGGTGTTGGAGATGACTCTTGAGAGTCCCTTAGATTCCAAGGAGATCCAACCAGTCTATTCTGAAGGAGATCAGCCCTGGGATTTCTTTGGAAGGAATGATGCTAAATCTGAAACTCCAGTACTTTGGCCACCTCATGTGAAGAATTGACTCATTGGAAAAGACTCTGATGCTGGGAGGGATTGCAGGCAGGAGGAAAAGGGTACGACAGGAGATGAGATAGCTGGATGGCATCACCGAATCGATGGACGTGAGTCTGGGTGAACTCCGGGAGTTGGTGATGGACAGGGAGGCCTGGCGTGTTGAGATTCATGGGGTTGCAAAGAGTTGGACATGACTCAGCGACTGAACTGAACTGAACTGAACAATTATTGAAAAGTGTTATTTGAAAAAGTCTATTTAAAGTAAATCCTTCAGCATGGAGTCAAAATTGTTGGGGCTTCCGTGGTGGCTCAACAGTAAAGAATCCACCTGCAATGCAGGAGATGCTGGTTTAATCGCTGAGTTGGGAACATCCTCTGGAGAAGGAAATGGCAAACCATTCCAGCATTATTGCCTGAGAAATCCCATTGACAGATGGGGTTTGCAAAAGAGTTGGGCATGACTTAGTGACTGCTCCTGCTAAGTCGTGTCTGACTCTGTGTGACTCCAGAGACAGCAGCCCACCAGGCTCCCCTGTCCCTGGGATTCTCCAGGCAAGAACACTGGAGTGGATTGCCGTTTCATTTTCCAATGCGGGAAAGTGAAAAGTGAAAGGCAAGTCGCTCAGTCATGTCCGACTCTTAGCGACCCCAGAGACGGCAGTCCACCAGGCTCCCCGGTCCCTGGGATTTTCCAGGCAAGAGTACTGAAGTGGGGTGCCATTGCCTTCTCTGGACTTAGTGACTAAACAACAACAGAAACAAAATTTTACAGTAAATAGTAAAGCAAACAGAAAGAAATTAAATGTGATGAGTATCACTTCAGGAAATGTACATATGTAATATAACGTTCCTTCATATAATAATTATATGTTGAGTAAATGAATAAAAGTGGATTGAGTTGATTTTTTGTAGATAACTTTTCAGATAAAATTGTATCACTATATAATAAGACATTTTCACTTTATAGGAGACCATCAAAACACAATTAAATAAAAGGATCATTTATGTCAAACTACCTGAGGCTTTTTCTAGTAGTCGTGTATGGATGTGAGAGTTGTACTATAAAAAAGGCTGAGCACTGAAGAATTCATGCTTTTAAACTGTAGTGTTGGAGAAGATTCTTGAGAGTCCCTTGGACAGCAAGGAGATCCAACCAATCCATCCTAAAGGAAATCAGACCTGAATATTCATTGGAAGGACTGATGTTGAAGCTGAAACTCCAATAGTTTGGCCACCTAATGGAAAGAACTGACTCATTTGAAAAGAGCCTGATGCTGGGAAGGATTGCAGGCAGAAGGAGAAGGGGAGGACAGAGAATGAGATGGTTAGATGGCATCACTGACCCAACGGACATGAGTTTGAGTAAACTCCAGGAGTTGGTGATGGACAGGGAGGCCTGGTATGCTGCAGGCCATGGAGTGATAAAGAGTAGGACGTGACTGAGCGACTGAACTGAACTGAACTGACCCTGAGGCTTAATAACTTTTTGTAAGGCCCACTTATATTGATGTAATCATCATTTTCTTTTGAAGCATCTCATCATCTTTGTCCATTTTCTCCTTTTTAGTTGATAACTAGTCTATCTCTGTCATAACTCTAGATACCAAATGTTTTGATTTTTTTATGCAAATTATTTACAACTGCTATGACATGAAGACGCACCATCTGAGCAGGTACATATCAACAGATTATCAGTCCTGGGTTTGCACATGAGTATATTTTCAAAAACACTGTTTACCTACTTTATAAAATGAATGTTTTACCTGCTGAAAAATAAATTACTTAAGTTTGTAGCTGATTTGCATTTTTTCAGTTGAGAATATACTATTTTTTTTAATTCTCTAGAAAGAAAAAAAAGGTGCAAATATTAAACAAAAAGTGTAGTTTAATAAAAACTAGTTTTTACTGTGGCAAGTTCATTAGTGAATATTTTTGTGTTCTGATGAGTTTTGCTTCCCTTTAGCTCAGATTTGGAAATAAAGCTGATAATGAAAATTTATATTATGAATACCCATCATATTAACATCCTTTTTGGTGTGTTACAAACTACTTCTACCCCAAAATAGTAAAGACAAAGATAAATAATATATATTAGTAATCTAAAATAGGAATCAGGGATACTAGTATATAAAAGTTGGAATAAAAAAAAAAAAAAACTTTTGGCAAATGATGTAAAAAATGTGTTAGAATACTAGTAACTCAGAAAAATATATGTCAAAATGTTAATTTTCAGCATATTTATTTGGAAGAAAACTTTCTAGTTTGTTTACTAGGAGGGTTTTGAATTCAGTAAACTTGTTTACAGGTGATTAACAATAAAATTAACATTTGAATGATTCACTTCAATTGCTGAATATGATGTTTAAAAACAAAATAATTTTAATAGAATAATTAAAAGGAAGACATAAATTATGTTTGTTTTTTTTTTACCTGAAACTAGATCTGATTAGTAATTTCAGTTTTATAGCTGTGGAAATACATGAATTAGAAGTTAACACTCTCTGTTGACCTTTTCATCAAGTATATTTCAGAATTTCCATTTCACTGCTTTGATATATGTTTGTTCACTCATATAAGTATTTTTAAAGTGCTTGAACATATTTATAGCAGTTGTTTTAAAGTATTTATCTGCTAGTTTTAACTCTTTTTAAAATTTTTATTGTATAATTGACAGTGGAATTTGATGTTGAGTTCCTTTCTGATAAGCAGATACATTGCTGGCTTATTCTCTTGACTCCGTTGGGCTTCCATTCTTTGCAAAGAATACTTGACTTTTTGTCTTTGTTGCAGACCATGATTCAGTTTAGGAAATACCTCCTGTGGCATGACTTCTGAGATATCAAATGAATGGATAAACTGCTCAATATGGTCTCTCACATTGCACTGTTCTGCAACTCAAACCTTCTTCACACTTGCCCAACTTATGGCATTATTTTTATTTTTAAGATTTTTTAAAATATGAAGTACAAATGGGGATAAAATCAGCCTAATGGATACCACCATTGAACAGATAGCATGATGATAAGCAACTTTCAAAGAAACTGAAGACAATAACTAAGGTTTGAGTGGTTTGACATGTGTGAAGTGAAAGTCGCTCAGTCATGTCTGACTCTTTGTGACCCCATGGACTGTATAGTCCATGGAATTCTCCAGGTCAGAATACTGGAGTGGGTAAGCTGTTCTCTTCTCCAGGGCATCTTCCCAACCCAGGGATCAAACCCACGTATCCCACATTGTAGGCAGATTCTTTACCAGTTGAGCCACCAGGGAAGCCCAAGAATACTGGATTGGGTAGCCTATCGCTTCTCCAGCGGATCTTCCCAACTCAGAATTGAACCAGCGTCTCCTACATTGCAGGTGGATTCTTTACCAGCTAAGCTACCAGGGAAGCCCTAGTTTGAGGTGTAAAGGTTCTCAATCTTTAAGGTTGAGACAATTCATTCAAGAAGTTTGGCTATAACATCTATAATATATAGAGTGGTAATATAACAATAATTCTGAAAAATAATCTTTTAAACTTAAGTTTAATTTTTAAAGTACATTATAAGTACTTTCATATGATTATTTAGAATCTCTCAAAATTTTATGAAGCAGATATTTTTATATTCCCTTTTCAGTAGTCATTAATATTAAGTGACTTCCTTGAGTTTACAGTGTCGATTTTCTGAAAGAGCCATTTGTAGATTCATCATTCATTTGTATTGTAAATGTTTTAGTTATCTAAAAAGTTCCAAGCTGCATGTCTATAGGCTTTTACAATTGTATATTCCAATACTCATAAAATTGAAACCACTGAAAAAGTTAAACAGTTTTAAACTGCGTTAAATTATTTAAATAAACAGAACACAAATTATAGTGATGGAAAAGTGACATTTTTATAACTAAATCAGAGTAGTAAAATGTTACACTACTTTATTACTTGGAAATATTCCAATTTCTTTTGAAATTATATATATATAATTCTACATTATTTAGTCTTAAGCAGACAGAGTCTCTGTGACTATCTTTCAAGTATTCTGTTGATTATATTTTCTAATTCCAGAAAGAGGAAAGAATACATTATTTGAAGGATTCATTCCAACTCAGTTATTTGAATAATTTCTTTTTTTCTTCTTTCCCTCTATCCAAACAGTTTGTGCAATTGTTACATGTTAGAAATTGTGTTATGTACTATGTACATTAGAATAGTAATTAGTGAACAATGAGAGAGGTCACTGAGACTTGAGAGTGACATATGTTATCTACTTTATATAAAGATACATTTTAAAAATTATAGGTTAATAACATTTACCCAATTTTATTCTAAAATACAGTCATTATTTCTATACACCCTTAGAAAAGGACTTGATGAAAGATCAGAATAAATTCATTAAGAAAAGCATTTAAAATATGTGTCTGCTCAGCTGATAGAACAAGCCACATCCATCGATTTTCAAAACTATTTTTGATAGTTTCTTTTCTGATATATTCATGGAAAAATTATTCAGAAAATAGTACAGCCAAAATTGGTGAATTACTGTTGCATGAGAACCACACAAGGTGTGATAACTTAGAAGTACCTTCTACTACTTTCTAAAATATAAATACTGAAATATTTTAAAATGAATAACAAAATGCCAGTGAACTTAAGAGACAAATGGAAAGGCTCATGCTTAAACGTAAACACATATACACACAAAACAATACATAGATAGATTATTGAATATGCCTTAGCGTTTGTTAACATATAAAGAGATTATTTGGTTTCAGTGATGAGAAACTTAAGAAAAAATGTGTATCATTATGACAGTACAATCATTCACAAATGTGACTTCTAGCCCTCTATAACAGAGAAGGCAATGGCACCCCAATCCAGTACTCTTGCCTGGAAAATTCCATGGGCGGAGGAGCCTGGTAGGCTGCAGTCCATGGGGTCGCGAAGAGTTGGACATGACCAAGCGACTTGACTTTCACTTTTCACTTTCACGCATTGGAGCAGGAAATGGCAACCCACTCCAGTGTTCTTGCCTGGAGGATTCCATGGACAGAGGAGCCTGATGGGGTGCTGTCTCTGGGGTCACACAGAGTTGGACACAACTGAAGTGACTTAGCAGCAGCAGCCCTCTATAATGTTTCACTGTCACATTTTATCCAGAGGGTTATGCTCAGGGTGGAGGCCTCATTTAAAATTGGATATTGATTCATGCAGGCACCCCAGGTGGCTCAGTGGTAAAGAATCTGTCTGCCAATGCAGGAGACATAGGTTCAATCTGTGGGTTGGGAAAATCCCCTGGAGGAGGAAATAGCAATCCACTCCAGAATTCTTGTGGGAAAATCCCATGGACAGAGGATCCTGGTGGGCTACCATACGTGGGGTCACAAAGAGTCACATGTGACTGAGAACTGACTCATGGGAATGTATCAAAATATAAATTAGGAAGTAGGAGAACATGTATACTAAAATGGCTAAGGTGGTACAAAACAAAACAAAAAAACGTGGAGTAGGTACGAGTAAAATATTCACATGTAGGAATGGACAGTATATAGTGCCCAGATTGTTAATGTGGTTGACACTAAACTTAGGATGCTAATTTTTGGTTTTTATCTTTATTCCTCCATGACTTTTCTCTTAAATTTCTACAAATTCCATGCTTATTATTGCTTTAGAGAAAGTACATGGATGGGCAGGAAGCACAAGTAGATTTCACTATCTTTTTGGCTTTTGTATTCCAAAATCCTGAATCCTTGGGTGGTATTAGAGGGTTCATGGGGAGAAAAAAAAAGACAGAGAGAGAGAAAGGTCTTAGAAAATCACGGTACGTAACAACACTTCCTCATTCAATAGTCTGGGGCAAATATAGGTGTAAGAGAGAGACTTGTGAGCATTGGAGCAATGAGGATCTGCACCCCACTGGTTGGCAACATTTCTGGGAAATGGAGGGATTCCAGGGAAGACCTTCTAATGTAAGAGACTTGGTATGGGATGACCAATCTCAGCAGTTAAACGTTCCCAAGCATGTTAGGGAAGCAATTTCCAGTTGATTGATGACACTCATATTCTTCTAGCCTCTCTTGTTCAAATACGTAATGCCTTAGCTCAGGATTAGATTCCAGAGTCTTGACATGACTGAGGAAATGGGTAAATTTAGGCATCATTTAGAGTAAGCATTTCATAAATTTGGCCAGATGGTTCTCAATGGTAGACAATAAACTCTTCACAGAAAATCATGGTTTATTTCTTGTATAACTAACTTCAAGATTTAGTTAGATCAATAAATGGAAATTAGGAGAAGGTATATTTTGCTAACTATAAATGCTTCGTGACATATAGATGCATTGAGCAAATACTCTGTTTCATAAGAATATTATGCTTTTTATTTATTTATTTATTTTTCTGGAAGGGCTGAAAACAAATTATCACTTGTTAAGAAAGCTGTGAAAAATATTCCACTGACTAAGAGTATGAAGTAGTGATATTTGGATTCCCCTTCATTCCTAATTTCTATCATATTGATTTTACTTAAACAATTCTCATGGTATCACTGCCTTCCAAATGTCTCTGAAATTTGCAATCAGTCAAACCAACAACAATAAACACTGCTGCTGCTGTTTTCTAATATATGTGAAACCAAGTAGAAAACCTGTGATTCTCCCAAAACATGACTGTTCTAAGTAAATTTTATTGTGTTCTATGAGAGAATGAGGGTCTTCCCTGGTGGCTCAGATGGTGAAGAATCCACCTGCAATGCAGGAGACCTGGTTTTAACCCCTGGGTTGGGAAGATCCCCTGGAGGAGGGCATGACAACCCACTCCAGTATTCTTGCATGAAGAATCCTCATGGACAAAGAGGCCTGGCAGGCTACAGGCCACATGGACGCAAATAGTCAGGTATGACTTAATGTCTAAGCACAGCACATGAGAGAATGAGAAATTAACAACTGGATGCATTGAGTTCTCAGGACAGTATGCCAAATTTTACTTAAAAGGACAGTAAATTGTCCCTCTTTCTTAGCTATTTAGATAAATATTTTAAAGTGAAAAAATCAATGGCTTATCAAATATTCTATATGATCTTTTAATCTTGGTTAAGTGGTGCTAGTGGTAAAGAATATACCTGTCAATGCAGGAAATACAAGAGACATGGGTTCGATCCCTGAGTCAGGAAGATATGCTGAAATAGGAAATGTCAATTCATTCCAGTATTCTTGCTTGAAAAATACAGTGGACAGTTCTATACATCAGTGTCTCTTTTGCTGTCTCATACACAGGGTTATTGTTACCATCTTTCTAAATTCCATATATATGCATTAGTATACTGTATTGCTGTTTTTCTTTTTGACTTACTTCACTCTGTATAATAGGCTCCAGTTTCATCCACCTCATTAGAACTGATTCAAATGTATTCTTTTTAATGGCTGAGTAATACTCCACTGTGTATATGTACCACTGCTTTCTTATCCATTCATCTGCTGATGGACATCTAGGTTGCTTCCATGTCCTGGCTATTATAAACAGTGCTGCGATGAACATTGGGGTACACGTGTCTCTTTCTCTTCTGGTTTCCTCAGTGTGTATGCCCAGCAGTGGGATTGCTGGATCATAAGGCAGTTCTATTTCCAGTTTTTTAAGGAATCTCCACACTGTTCTCCATAGTGGCTGTACTAGTTTGCATTCCCACCAACAGTGTAAGAGGGTTCCCTTTTCTCCACACCCTCTCCAGCATTTATTGCTTGTAGACTTTTGGATCGCAGCCATTCTGACTGGTGTGAAATGGTACCTCATAGTGGTTTTGATTTGCATTTCTCTGATAATGAGTGATGTTGAGCATCTTTTCATGTGTTTGTTAGCCATCTGTATAGAACAGTCTTATGGACTCTGTGGGAGAGGGAGAGGGTGGGAAGATTTGGAAGAATGGCATTGAAACATGTATAATATCATGTATGAAACGAGTCACCAGTCCAGGTTCGATGCACGATACTGGATGCTTGGGGCTGGTGCACTGGGACGACCCAGAGGGATGGTATGGGGAGGGAGGAGGGAGGAGGGTTCAGGATGGGGAACACATGTATACCTGTGGCGGATTCATTTTGATATTTGGCAAAACTAATACAATATTGTAAAGTTTAAAAATAAAATAAAATAAAATAAATACAGTGGACAGAGGAGTCTGGCAGGATACAGTCCATGAACCCACAAAAAGTCAGATACAACTGAGCACGCATGGCACACATAACATTTTAAAACATCTCAAATATGCAAATAAAGCATGAGAAATATTTTTAAAGTGGTTATATGAATACATTCTCTGGATAATAAAGAAGTCTTTTTTTATATATGTACATGATATTGCCATAAATTTTGATTACTTTGCATGAAAAAAGACGAAAAGGTAATAGACTAAATGGGTATAATTTGCATTATCTCACTTCAAAATCAGCTTTTCCAGAATCCTTTGTCAACTATTCATATTCTGAGTTAAGACTCCTGTTTTTATTGCTTTAACAAATTGCCTTAAATAGACTATAGTTTCAAAGTTGTAGAAAACATTACTAAGAAGAGTTACTGATAGGGTAAAGTACTGAATAGTCTTTTAAAAATTATATTTGCTATTTTTAAACTATGCCATAAAAACACAAATGAAAACATAATGATAAAAATGTATGTATACACCAAATTTGGGGTTAAGATATATTACTGTATATAAAATAGCACAGGGAACGATACTCAATATCTTGTATACTACTCAGAAGTAGCAAAGATGATTTTGTCAAAATCATATCCCATCTCTTTACTATAAAAAATTATAGAGTAAAATCTTAATCTTCAGTCACATATTCCTTCTATCTTTCTTACACAGAGGCAGCTGTTTTATGAGTGATTCAATTCAGTTCAGTTGCTCAGTCGTGTCTGACTCTTTGCGACCCCATGAATCGCAGCACGCCAGGCCTCCCTGTCCATCACCAACTCCCGGAGTTCACTCAGACTCACGTCCATTGAGTCAGTGATGCCATCCAGCCATCTCATCCTCTGTCGTCCCCTTCTCCTCCTGCCTCCAATCCCTCCCAGCATCAGAGTCTTTTCCAGTGAGTCAACTCTTCACATGAGGTGGCCAAAGTACTGGAATTTCAGCTTTAGCATCATTCTTTCCAAAGAAATCCCAGGGCTGATCTCCTTCAGAATGGACTGGTATGAGTGATTACATAGTGTTTATTTTTTTAACTTATTTCTTTGAATTCCATTTCTATGTGTTATTTTAAAATATAAATAATCCAGTGAACGTTTTTGTTTGTGTGTTTTTCCTGATTTGGGTTTGTATCAAAACAAAGCAAAATACCAACAACAACAAAAATAATGATTTTTCAAAATGGATATTAAGTCTATTATCTTAGGAAACTAGAATAACATAAAAGCAACGTTACTACTTCATATTGATGTCCCTGAGTTTAACAAGACTATATCACATAATAGGCATGACTGAATGTAGACTAAGAACAAATTAACACATCAGATTAAAAAATCTAATGAGTGTTTCTGAGTGATTTGATACTTCTGTTTCCAGCAAATTACTGATTTCTTATTTTTTGCTTTTACTTATTTGGGGCTGCTTACTGAGGTGGTTTTAAAGGAAAAAAACTAAGAAAAGTTTAAGAATTTTTGTTTGCTTGTTTTGTTTTTAAATCAGAAGAGTAAATGAAAGCTAGACTGGACCCAGGAAGGAGGTGGTCCACTACTGAATAGAAGAAAGGGCATTTTAAACAAAGTAGAAAATCAGGACTGTCGTGACAATAACCTGGAATGATTGGAGCCAACAGAAATTGAAGAGATGATTCAAAAATGAAAGAAATAAAAGAAGAGACAAGGAAAGGAAAAAGATTAAAGAAGAAAGTAAATAGCAAGCAGTGGCTAGGCCAAAAATTTAGTCAGATCTTGTATATCGTACATAATCTATCTCTCTCTCTCTTTAGCCATTGTAATATATTATTAACTATTTTTAGTTTGGATGTGCCATACCTTGTGAGAAGGTAAAACTCCTTCGAAGAAAAGTTGTGACCAACCTAGACAGCATATTAAAAAGCAGAGACATTACTCTGCTGATGAAGGTCCATCTAGTCAAAGCTATGGCTTTTCTAGTAGTGATGTATGGATGTGAAAGTTGGACCATAAAGAAAGCTGAGCACTAAAGAATTGATGCTTTTGAATTGTGGTGCTGGAGAAGACTCTTGAGAGTCCCTTGGACAGCAAGGAGAGAAAACCAGTCATTCTTAAAGGAAATCAACCCTGAATATTCATTAGAAGAACTGATGCTGAAGCTGAAGCTCCAAAACTTTGGCCACCTGATGCGAAGAACTCACTTGTTGGAAAAGACCCTGATGCTAAGAAAGATCAAAGGCAGGAGGAGAAGGGGACAACAGAGGAGGAGATGGTTGGATGGCATCACCGACTCAATGGACATGAGTTTGAGCAATGTATTGGAGGTGTTGATGGACAGGGAGGCCTGGCATGCTGCAGTTCATGGGGTAGCAAAGAGTCAGACACGACTGAGCAACTGAATTGAACTGAACTGAACTGAAAACTGAATTTAATTATGTTAAGGTACTCTGCAACTTGGTACCATGGAAATCACAGGAGTTTTCACCAAATATTCTGGAGGTCAGGTCAGTTCAGTCACTCAGTCGTGTCCAACTCTTTGAGACTCCATGGACTGCAGCATGCCAGGCCTCCCTGTCCATCACCAATGCCTGGAGCTTACTCAAACTCATGCTCATCGAGTCGGTGATGCCATCAACCATCTCATTATTGTCCCCTTCTCCTTCTGCCTTCAATCTTTCCCAGCACCTGGGTCTTTTCCAAGGAGTCAGTTCTTCGCATCAGATGGCCAAAGTATTGGAGCTTCAGCTTCAGCATCAGTCCTTCTAATGAATATTCAGGACTGATTTCCTTTAGGACGGACTGGTTGGATCCCTTTGTAGTCCAAGGGACTCTCCAGAGTTTTTTCCAACACCACAGTTCAAGGCATCAATATTTCAAAGCTCAGTTTTCTTTATAGTTAAACTCTCACATCCATACATGACTACTGGAAAAATCACAGCTTTGACTAGATGGATCGCTGTTGGCACAGTAGTGTCTCTGCTTTTTAATATGCTGTCTAAGTTGGTCATAGCTTTTCTTCCCAGGTCATAGCTTTTCTTCCCAGTGTCTTTTAATTTCATGGCTGCAATTACCATCTGCAGTAACTTTGGAGCCCCCAGAAATAAAGTCTGTCACTGTTTCCATTCTTTCCCCATCTATTTGCCATAAAGTGATGGGACTGGATGCCATGATCTTACTTTTGTGAATGTTGAACTTTAAGCCAAATTTTCCCTCTCCTCTTTCACTTTCATCAAGAGGCTCTTCAGTTCCTCTTTATTTTCTGCCATAAAGGTGGTGTCATCTGCATATCTGAGGTTATTGATATTTCTCCCAGCAATCTTGACTCCAGCTTGTGCTTCTTCCAGCCCAGCATTTCTCATGATCTACTCTGCATATAAGTTAAATAAGCAGGGTGACAATATACAGCCTTGACGTACTCCTTTTCCTATTTGGAACCAGTCTGTTGTTCCATGTCCAGTTCTAACTGTTGCTTCCTGACCTGCATATAGGTTTCTCAAGAGGCAGGTCAGGTGGTCTGGTATTCCCATCTCTTTCAGAATTTTCCACAGTTTATTGTGATCCACACAGTCAAAGTATTTGACATAGTCAATAAAGCGGAAGTAGATATTTTTCTGGAACTCTCTTGCATTTCTTATGATACAACGGATGTTGGCAATTTGATCTCTGGTTCCTCTACCTTTTCTAAATCCATCTTGAACCTCTGGAATTTCACAGTTCACGTACTATTGAAGTCTGACTTGAGGATTTCGAGCATTACTTTGCTAGTGTGTGAGATTCTGCTGGTAGCAGCCCTTGATTTCTCAGACCAACACTTTGGTGAGGCAGACCCATATGACTAGTTCTGACTAGAGATCTGGATTCTAAAACCTGCCAAAGTGATGCAGAAAAAGGCCATGTGTGCTCTCTCAGGTTTCTTCTGCAACAAATATTAAGAAGGCTGTATGTTAGTATGTTCCAATGTAAAATTGCAAGGTATATTATGTCTACAATATGGGTAAGGCTTATGTCAAGTGAATTCCTTAGTGACTGTGTGTAGCAGAACTCCTGATAACTATGAGAATGAATTCATCCTTTGATGTAAGAAGTCATACAGAGTTTTATCATTTTTTTGTATTACTTAGCCTATCATGATTACTTTCACACCTATCTTAATCATACCCTCTCTTCAGCATCATTTTGTAACTATCATTCTTTCATTTATCCTACTGTATTATCCCACCATTTAATTTAACCTTCTCTACCAAAGGTCATTGATTACTTCCATCACTGCAGATGGTCACTGCAGCCATGAAATTAAAAGACACTTACTCCTTGGAAGAAAAGTTTTGACCAACCTAGATAGCATATTGAAAAGCAGAGACATTACTTTGCCACCAAAGGTCCGTCTAGTCAAGGCTATGGTTTTTCCTGTGGTCATGTATGGACTGTGAAGAAGGCTGAGCACCGAAGAATTGATGCTTTTGAACTGTGGTGTTGGAAAAGCCTCTTGAGAGTCCCTTGGATTGCAAGGAGATCCAACCAGTCCAATCTGAAGGTGATCAGCCCTGGGATTCTTTAGAAGGAATGATGCTAAAGCTGAAACTCCAGTACTTTGGCCATCTCATGCGAAGAGTTGACTCATTGGAAAGGCCTCTGATGCTGGGAGGGATTGGGGGCAGGAGGAGAAGGGGATGACGGAGGATGAGATGGCTGAATGGCATCACTGACTCGATGGACGTGAGTCTCAGTGAACTCCGGGAGTTGGCAAGGGACAGGGAGGTCTGGCGTGCTGCGATTCATGGGGTCGCAAAGAGTCGGACATGACTGAGCGACTGAACTGAACTGAACTGAGCCAAAGGTCACTGATTACTTCCTAATTGTCTTTGTTCTTTGAATCACTTACTACCCTTCTAGCAATTATTTCTTTTTCCATCCATAATGTTGTAATTTCCAGTTCTTCCTAATGCAAAAGAAAATATTGAATGTCTCAAACACTTTAAAATCTCTTTGAAATCTTACCATAGAGTGTCAGAAAGACAATATACATGGAGATACAATTGGTTTACAATTTGAAGCATCTTCTTCTTTGGGTTATATGATTGTGAAAGAGTACAATATCAACATTGACTTGAATATGATGATAATAATGCTGATAAATATAAATGTACATTTCGTTCCTCCACAACACACAGCAAATGAAAAAAACTGCATTCTAAATTTATGTTTGTTTTTCATTCTCTACACTTTACAAACTATTGTTTTTATATCAAGATGTTCATGGCTTGATTTGGAAAATGGCAATTGCCTTTAAAAAGCCAACTTCTGCTGAAGCATTCATAACGTGAGCCTTATTTACAAATTGATAGGAAATTTTCTTTATTTTATAAGCACTTCCCAATGCAAGAGTGCATGTAATTACACATAGCTTATATGTATATGCATAGATATCAGTATTCCATAGAGGTCAGTCTGAGGCAATTGCACTCAGGACAGTTTTGAGTGTGTTAAGTCTAGTACCAAGTGACTTGCCTGTGGGATTTAATACAGTATACTCAGGGTTTTCACCTTTCCTCAGTGTAATTTGTTGGGCTCTTGTATTGTTGGAAACTTGAATTTTCTTAAGTACAAAATCCCAAGGAAAGCAGAGATATAATTTGTGATTAACACACAGGTGAAAAACAGTTTTAACTATACAGTACTTACTCTGTATTAGTTCAGTTCACTTCAGTGGTTCAGTTGTGTCCGACTCTTTGCAACCCCATGAATCGCAGCACACCAGGCTTCCCTGTCCATCACCAACTCCCGGAGTTCACTCAGACTCACGTCCATTGAGTGAGTGATGCCATTCAGTCATATCATCCTCTATCATCCCCTTCTCCTGCCCCCAATCCCTCCCAGCATCAGAGTCTTTTCCAATGAGTCAACTCTTCGCATGAGGTGGCCAAAGTACTGGAGTTTCAGCTTTAGCATCATTCCTTCCAAAGAAATCCCAGGGCTGATCTCCTTCAGAATGGACTGGTTGCATCTCCTTGCAGTCCAAGGGACTCTCAAGAGTCTCCTCCAACACCACAGTTCAAAAGCATCAATTCTTTGTTGCTCAGCCTTCTTCACAGTCCAACTCTCACATCCATACATGAACACTGGAAAAACCATAGCCTTGACTAGACGGACCTTTGATAGCAACGTAATGTCTCTGCTTTTCAATATTCTATCTAGGTTGGTATTATCTAAATGTTGGCATTGTCTAAATGTCTCACGGATGTTAACTCATTTAAAAAAAAAAGATTGTGAGTAAAATTATCCACATACCACATACCCGTATTGTTGGGTAAGAAATGAGGTAAAACTCTTACTGGAATTCAGGGAACATTAACACTTGTGGAAGAGGGAGAAAAGTCAGTTAAATGGTGACTGAAAAAGATAAGCCAAAGATGCTGACACAGTGCTTAAGAAAGAGCATACTTTGGGAGAGGGTGGCTGACATAATCACTTTATCCCAAGTAGCCAAGCATAATAAGTACTGAAGTTTGTGCACTGCGTTTACTGTAAGGAGCCATGGATGGAAGACCTTACAATACTGAGTGAGTAGAGCGGTGGGAGCTAAAACCAGGTTGTATGGAGTTGGAAAAAATAAATGGGAAAGAAGGGCATGTAGACAGTGAACACATCATCCTTCAAGAAAGGTGTCTGAAACAGCGGGTAGAGATGGCTTATGTTCATGTTTTGAGGAGAAATGGTGTGTAATTTCTGTCTTGTATTTTAGATAACAGATTCTTAGTAATCTTAAAATAGTGTTGAAAATGAACCAGAATAAAAGGAATAATTGGCTACATAGGCAAAAGAGACAGATGAAAGGAAACCCTCTGAATCACTTTATATCTTTTCATTCTTTCACCCCATACACACTCTAATTGTAAATTTTAGTCTTTAGTCTTAACCCTCCCCAGGGAGTTCATAGAGCCTAGTGCTTAACAATTACTTCTCTGAAACTGATCCTAAAATCCACATCTCAAACTCTAATCTCTTCTTCCATTGCCTGCTGGGCGTTTCCATTTAAAATTTAAATACATCTAAAAAGTTAGCTTTTCATTTTTCTAAAAAATCATCTTTGATCCCTGATTCTTCTTTCTGGAATTTGTAGCCTGACACCTTTTCTTTGACTATTCTCTGTATTTAAATACCTTTAATAACCATGCAGTGTTCAATTAATCGTAACCTCATGGAATTTATTCCTTATCTGTTTGGAGTACATGACCTTTAAGTTCTCTTCTGAAACTAATTTTGCCTGCTTCTAGAAACTAATATAAATATAAAGCTCAGTCAGAACATTGCAATAAAGATTGTCTAAATTCATGGACCTACTTTATGAATGTAAAAAAATAAAAGGTAATTAAACTGGCAACTGCTCTCTCCCAACGGAAACTTAAAACCGAAATTTTATTTCCGTTTTCCTTTAGCTCTTATGAATTAATCATGTATGGTACATTGGATTATTTTTGATATTTGATATAACTAAAATACAATTATATTTTTACCAAAAATATTCTCTGATAACTTAGCCATGTTAGGTCAGAGAATTTTCAGCAAATCATGGACATTGTGTTCTTTCAAAGGTTTGTTTCCTGCTGAACTAGGTCATTTGATAAAGTATCCTAAAGCAATTAAACAGCAATATATTGAAATCATGAAATTAGTTGAGATTACAACTAAAAATGCCTCAAAGCAAATTTCATTCAATTAAGGAAAGACAGTATGTCTCATTATGTTGGTAATGTGGTAGAGATGTGACCTAGAATCTCCAATTCATTCTGAAGACCTCTTGGTTACCTGTTGCTAGCCTAAGACATAGGACTTGATTGCTCAGTTGCCATTGTTGTCATAAGATTATTATAAAAACAAAGTGATCAATATTTCCTGTATTAGAGGTAAGCGCTTTTAAAATATACACATGAGCATATGAATGTATGCTAACCTGAAATCCACCAAACCAGAGGAAAACTGTCAGTGACATAAATAATAAAAATAAGACACGGTCTTCCACTGTGGCATCGAGCAGCCTATACTGTAAGAAAACTTCAATAGCAGTAACCGACTGTAAACAAACTTGAGTCAACTGTGTCATTTACTTTACTATTTAGGTCACTTTACATAAAACCACATTTGTTCATATTTGCTCATCACATTTGCTCATCCTTTATTAGAACATTGATGGCAGGGTAGAGTTTTGTTAATTTTTATACCCTCTAAAATATCTCTCATATAAATTAGGTTGATCTGTGAATTGCCAACATTCTGTAAGGTTTTCAAATTTATAAAACCAGTAAATTCCCATTGTGCAGTCCAATAGCAATTGTCTTATAAATATACATTGGTAGTGTAACTGACAGTAAAATGGCATGGGCAACATGGAATAGATCTGCTGGATGACAAAGCACCTTTGTAAGATCATGCTTACCCTTACTTTATAAGAGGGTCAAAATATATTCAAGGTATGTAACTAAAGAATGGTAAACTGAGATTCTCTGATATGTGCCCAGGGCACATTCAATTCTCTATCACACTGCTACTCCCTTGCTGTTTGTTATCCAACCAACTCTTCCAAGTTAAAAAAAAAAAAACTTGAAGTTTGAAATAAAATAAATTATACATGTTTTTCATGAACACAGAATTAATCTTTTATAGAACTGGAGTTAAAAATTATTATTTTTTATTTATTCTTATATTCATTCATCCACCTATTTACTTACCTAACCACTATGACTGATACCCTAGCATCCATAAAATATATTGACAGCATGTTTTATATTTAATAATCCAGCAAAATATTTTCTAAATTTTATTTCATGAACAAAACAATAAATGCAACGTTACCTTAAAAACCCTATATTTATGATGTTTTTCATGTATTTTATTTTTAATTAAGTTAACCAAGCAAGTATTTTATGGAACTTATTCTATGTAACCAAGCAATTATTTTATGTAACTTATTCTATGCTTTAGGCATTTTACTAGGAATTAGGGATAAACTGATGGAAATCTATTTCCTTGCCCTCATTGAGCTTATATTCTGATGAGAAGGGAAAAAGTATACATGTATAAAATCAATACATAATTTTTATGTTTTTTTAATTAAAAACATATACAAAAATTGCAAATAATTTTATCTCTATAACTACATGATAATTTCTTACACTACAGAAAGCAATGTGTATGTGTGCTCAGTCGTGTCCAACTCTTTGCAACCCCATAGACTGTAGCCCACCAGGCCTCTCTGTCCATGGGATTTTCCAGGCAAGAATACTGGAGTGGGTTGCCATCCTCTTCTCCAGAGACAGAGAACAATAAAAAGATCTGAAGAGCAATAAAAATATATAAGGTGCCTTTCTTCTCTAAAAACCATAATCTATTTGGAAATATTGGAAAATCCATCTAAAATAACACAAATGAAAGTTTATTTGTCTCAAGAACTATAGTTAGATAGCTGCTTCCTTTGTTTCAGAGGCTCAATAAAATCAGGACCAGGATTTTCAGATTCTGTAGGTGAATTGAGCTATAAGGAAGGGAGGGAAATTGAGTATTTAGCTTTTACAAACTCTGTTAGCAAAATTAAGAAAAGGAGAATAAAATTGGGATTAGGTATTGTTTTAAAACATGTTCCACAGAATCAGAATTAGGAGTTTTGTATAAAAGTGATTTATTTACAGGAAAATCTAACAGATATCAACAGGTGAGACAGAAGGAAGGAAGAAAGCCAAGTCAGGTATCCTAATAGATAATTTTGATTCAGTCACATAAAGGAGTTTCAGAGTCAATGGTAGGAGAGCAGAAATATTTATATTCCCACACCCACAGGTCATTGGTTCAGGACAGCTTCCTGAAGAGAGTAATTGCTCAAGCAATTCCCATACTCCATATCTGAGCTCTGCCAGATTGAGGGAAGCTCTCTGAAAAAAAATAATAATAATACAAGTGCTGGCTATTGGGAATGAAGGCACACCAGGAGCATGTGTACATGAAAATGGTAAAGATATCCAAGGGGCAGAGCACTGATATCATCTGTTATAGGGACTGCGTGAGCTATCCTGCTTTCTCCACCAAGGAGCCAAAATATGCAAAAATAAGTTAAATAGTAGTGAAAGTAACTTTACTAGAGATAACATTAATATAATTAAAAATCAATATATTAATGTCATACACAGGGTGAAAATTTTCTGAGGATCAGGCTCATTAGGTCAAGTTTGATTATATTTACTTAAACTTATACCCTGTCAGTTTTGTTAAATACATGAAGTAGAATGTCAGGGGTAAAGATCAATATAATCACTCTGAGAAATAATGTTCTATGTAGGTCCCCGAGATGGAATTTTTAAGAGCAATATGAAAAAATGATCTTCACCTGGTAACCAACTAGAATCAATATTTGGACTTAAAAAAGTGCATTGATTATTTTTAACTATGCCCAGATCTTTACAGTGTCTGATTTTATTCCATTTTAGTTACCTTAGAAATCCACTTGAGAAAACATGACTTGAGAAATTATAAAATATATTTTGACTAAAATTATTGACAAAATGTGGTCCACTGGAGAAGGGAATGGCAAACCACTTCAGTATTCTTGCCTTGAGAACCCCATCAACAGTATGAAAAGGCAATCAGACAGGACACTGAAAGATGAACTCCCTAGGTCGGTAGGTGCCCAATATGCTATTGGAGATCAGTGAAGTAACTCCGGAAAAAATGACGGGATGGAGCCAAAGCATAAACAACACCCAGTTGTGGATGGGAATGGTGATAGAAGCAAGGTCTGATGCTGTAAAGAGCAATATTGCATAGGAACATGGAATGTTAGGTCCATGAATCAAGGCAAATTGGAAGTGGTCAAACAGGAGATGGCAAGAGTGAATGTCAACATTCTAGGAATCAGCGAACTAAAGTAGACTGGAATGGGTGAATTTAACTCAACATGACCATTATATCTACTACTGTGGGCAGGAATCCCTTAGAAGAAATGGAGTAGCCATCATAGTCCACAAAAGAGTCTGAAATGCAGTACTTGGATGTAATCTCAAAAACGATAAATGATCTCTGTTCGTTTTCAAGGCAAACCATTGAATATCATGGTAATCCAAGTCTATGCCCCAACCAGTAAGGTTGAAGAAGCTGAAGTTGAACGGTTCTATGAAGACCTACAAGACCTTTTAGAACTAACACCCAAAAAAGACGTCCTTTTCATTATAGGGGACTGGAATGCAAAAGTAGGAAGTCAAGAAACACCTGGAGTAACAGGCAAATTTGGCCTTGGAGTACAAAATGAAACAGGGCAAAGGCTAATAGAGTTTTGCCAAGAAAATGCACTGGTCATATCACACACCCTCTTCCAACAACACAAGAGAAGACTCTACACATGGACATCACCAGATGGTCAACACCAAAATCAGATTGATTTATTCTTTGCAGCCAAAGATGGAGAAGCTTTATACAGTCAGCAAAAAGAAGACCAGGAGCTGACTGTGGCTCAGATCATGAACTCCTTATTGCCAAATTCAGACTGAAATTGAAGAAAGTGGGGAAGACCACTAGACCATTCAGGTATGACCTAAATCAAATCCCTTATGATTATACAGTGGAAGTGAGATATAGATTTAAGGGACTAGATCTGATAGACAGAGTGCCTGATGAACTATAGATAGAGGTTTGTGACATTGTACAGGAGACAGGAATCAAGATCACCACCAAGAAAAACGAATGCAGAAAAGCAAAAGGGCTGTCTGAGGAGCCTTACAAATAGCTGTAAAAGGAGAGAAGGGAAAAGAAAAGGAAAAAGGAAAGATATACCCATTTTATGCAGAAGTCCAAAGAATAGTAAGCAGAGATAAGAAAGCCTTCCTCAGTGATCAATGCAAAGAAATAGAGAAAAACAATAGAATAGGAAAGACTAGAGATCTCATCAAGATAATTAGAGATACCAAGGGAACATTTCATGCAAAGATAGGCTCAATAAAGGACAGAAATGGTATCGACCTAACAGAAGCAGAAGATATTAAGAAGAGGTGGCAAGAATACACAGAAGAACTATGCAGAAAAGATCTTCACAACCCAGATAATCACGATGGTGTGATCACTCACCTAGAGCCAGACATCCTGGAATGTGAAGTCAAGTTGGCCTTAGGAAGTATCACTATAAACAAAGCTAGTGGAGGCAATGGCATTCCAGTTGAGCTATTTCAAATCTTAAATGATGATGCTGTGAAAGTGCTGCACTCAATATGTCAGCAAATTTGGAAAACTCAGCAGTAGCCACAGGCCTGGAAAAGGTCTGTTTTCATTCCAATCCCAAAGAAAGGCAATGCCAAAGAATGCTCAAACTACTGCACAGTTGCACTCATCTCATATGCTAGTAAAATAATGTTCAAAATTCCCCAAGCCAGGCTTCAACAATACATGAACCATGAACTTCCAGATGTTCAAGCTGGTTTTAGGAAAAGCAGAGGAACCAGAGATCAAATTGCCAACATTCCCTGGATCATCGAAAAAGCAAGAGAGTTCCAGAAAAACATCTATTTCTGCTTTATTGACTATGCCAAAGCCTTTGACTGTGTGGATCATAATAAACTGTGGAAAATTTTGAAAGAAATGGGAATACCAGACCACCTGATCTGCCTCTTGAGAAACCTGTATGCAGGTCAGGAAGCAGCAGTTAGAACTGAACATGGAACAACAGACTGGTTCCAAATAGGAAAAGGAATTCATCAAGGTTGTATGTTGTCACCCTGCTTATTTAACTTATATGCAGAATACATCATGAAAAACCCTGGGCTGGATGAAGCACAAGCTGGAATCAAGATTGCCAGGAGAAATATCAATAACCTCAGATATGCAGATGACACCACCCTTATGGCAGAAAGTGAAGAGGAAGGAAGGTGAAAGAGAAGAGTGAAAAAGTCAGCGTAAAGCTCAACATTCAGAAAACTAAGATCATGGCATCTGGTCCCATCACTTCATGGGAAATAGATGGGGGAAACAGTGGAAACTGGCTGACTTTATTTTTCTGGGTTCCAAAATCACTGCAGATAGTGACTGCAGCCATGAAATTAAAAGACTCCTACTCTTTGGAAGGAAAGTTATGACCAATCTAGACAGAATATTAAAAAGCAGAGACGTTACTTTGTCAACAAAGGTCCGTCTAGTCAAGGCTATGGTTTTTCCAGTGGTCATGTATGGATGTGAGAGTTGGACTGTGAAGAAAGCTGAGCACCAAAGAAATGATGCTTTTGAACTGTGGTGTTGGAGAAGACTCTTGAACTCTCAAGTCCCTTGGACTGCAAGGAGATCCAACCCGTCCATCCTAAAGGAAATCAGTCCTGGATGTTCATTGGAAAGACTGATGTTAAAGCTGAAACTCCAATATTTTGGCCACCTGATGTGAAGAGCTGACTCATTTGAAAAGACCCTGTTGTTGAGAACTTTGAAGGCAGGAGGAGAAGGGGACAACAGAGGATGAGATGGTTAGATGGCATCACCAACTCGATGGAAGTGAATTTGAGTGAACTCCAGGAGTTGGTGATGGACAGGGATGCCTGACGTGCTGCGCTTCATGGGGTCACAAAGAGTTGGACATGGCTGAGTGACTGAACTGAACTGAATTGTCCTAAATTATATATCCTTCTATTCATTAGTTAAATTATATGAAAAGTAGGCCTAAAAATAAATCTATAAGGAGATTTTTAATAACATATTTACCCATAAAAAGTTCTAATTTAGTCAATTACTTCTAATCCACTTTTTAAAAATTGATTTATTTTTCTACTGATCTACTTTTAAAGATAATCCCCAAATATATTCCTGATGAATCAATGTATTCCACTTAAAGGAGTGATATTTATGGTGGCAAAATTAGCTACTTTATGCAATCAGCTGATTTGTTCTCAGTGCTACTGCTACTGCTGCTAAGTTGCTCAGTCGTGTCTGACCCTGTGCGACTCTAGAGATGGCAGCCCACCAGGCTCCTTGTCCCTGGGATTCTCCAGGCTAGAATAGTGGAGTGGGTTTCCATTTCCTTCTCCAATGAATGAAAGTGAAAAGTGAAAGTAAAGTCGCTCAGTCATGTCCGACTCTTAGCGACCCCATGGACTGCAGCCTACCAGGCTCCTCTCTCTGTCCATGGGGTTTTCCAGTCAAGAATACTGGAGTGGGTTGCCATTGTCTTCTCTGAATTTGTTCTCACTACTGACTTCTAAAGTCTTTTAAACAATGTTTAGTGTTGTTGTCTTTCATCTTTTTAATCATGTTCATTTGAGATGAAGGAAGCAGTCTAAAATAATCTATTCAAGCAGGTAAGTTATGTATCTCTTCTCTTCTGAGCTGTGCCTTGGTATAACTCGGTAAACTGTGGCTTCCATTTTACTCCAAAGAAATGTTTATCAATGAAGATTTCTATCCAGGGAAAAATCTAACCTGGAATTGAGCTTTGCCTGTTTGCATAGTTGCCTTTCATTCTGAAGAAGTGAAGTGAAGTGAAGTCACTTAGTCGTGTCCGACTCTGTGACCCCATGGACTGCAGTCTACCAGGCTTCTCTGTCCATGGGATTTTCCAGGCAAGAGTACTGGAGTGGGTTGCCATTTCCTTCTCCAGGGGATCTTCCTGACCCAGGGATGGAACCCAGGTCTCCTGTATTGCAGGCAGACGCTCTACCCTCTGAGCCACCAGGTTCATTCTGAACCTACTACCAAATAACAAATAATTAAATGTGATAATTCTGTTTTTTTAAAGGGAAAGATGTATTATGCTTTTGCACCTTTAAAAAATTAACCTTGGTTTTTAAATAAAGTGAATATCAATTGTCCCAGTTACTCATAAAATGACACTAATATTTACTTAATAGTTCTTTTGTTTCACTTAAAAAATATTACTCCCATTACTTTCCAAGAAGCATTAAATGACCATAAATCCCGTGGGTATTTATATGTATATTGAGGTAAAATTGTATTTAGGAGGTTTCTTTAAAGTTTATCATTAGTTTCCCTGTTTTCTGCTCATCAGTCAATGAGTATGTGTATCTGTTATCTGAGCATAAATAAGATTCTTTACCAACTGAGCTATGAGGGATGCCCTGAACATAAATAAAACCAACTTAAATCTAGTTTTGTCAGTTATTTCTTTAACAATTATTATTATGATAGCATTTATGGAGCAGAATTACTTTAAAATAATCTTACAAACAAATTTGAAATATTTTATGAATAAATGTGAAAATGCAATTAGATTTCCATGATGATTGTTTCCCAATCTTGTTTATGTGTCTGCATTAGCAATATTTCACCTTGTTCTTTGAATCAGTTGTTGAGTATATTCAGAAATCATGACAAAATGATTGGTGATTATGAATTCCAATTTGAGCTCTGTTTGTTTGAAATAATTTATATTTGACAATCCAGCAATAGCTCATGAAGACTGAAAGGGGTTTTTTTTTTTTTTTTTTTGGTCATTGCAGTTGTAATCAAATGCCTCTTCAATAACTTTTGAGTACTTTTTCTTTTTTTTACAAACTAGTTATTGATGTAAATGTTAGAGCCTGCTTAAATGCACCTTGAAACTCTGTGTTGGAAAGTAGAGACACCTAGTGTGTTTCTGAAACATTGCAATAACATTTACCTTGGGCTTGTTGAATTCCTACTGTTTGTTTAAGTGCTTTATTTTCATTAGATCGCATAATCTTACCAGCAACTTCAAAGGAAAGAAGTGATGGTAATTAGCATTCATTTTCATATGAGGAGACTGAGACTTAAAGAGAAATATTAACAGTAAGTTGGCATGGCCCTTGGATAGAGGCTGTGTACATGCATAGAACCCCACACATAATTGTTTTACATAGATTTTTTTTTTTTCCTGAGACCCCCTCAAACTTTATGTATTTAAAGAGAAATAGAGAAATATTTTAAAAAGCATGAACATGTCATGATTGCTTTAATGCCCTAAGGACTGATCAATTCTATTACAAAGACTAGAACTTTCCAGACAGAGAATAATACTTGAGTTAAGCCTTGAAAGATCCATTAGTATTCAACAGTATTAAGTTGTTGGGGTCCAAGGAGGTGTATTAATAGGAAAAATTTCACAGATTTGAAAGAACTAGACAATTTTAGGGAATTGTGAACGGTTCAGTGTTAAAAGGAATATGCTGTGTTACTGGAAATTAAGAATACAGATAAGTCTATAATATTCTGGGGAAGCTGACACAGTTGAGCCCATCAGTTATTTAGCGCACATAAATGTCCAGTATATTTCTCTTGAAAATAAACAATCTAAAATATTATTACTATGGTGAAGGCTGTTCTGATCTCCAGAAGATTTCTTTCAGACTCCAAAGAACTGATAATTTTAAAGTCTAGGATATTACTTCCATAGAACTTATTCAATATTCAGTCAGCAAGTGTTCTACAAGCCAAACAAACAAAAAAACTAAGAAGAGCTTTTAATATTCAAAGAAGTAGCATTAACTTAGTGAGCTCAAGATCATAATTTACAGAACAGTAAGACTGCTTATTAATTTTATTTCTTCAAAATGATCAATAACCAGTTACTACAAGCATAACTCTGGCAGTTGCTAAGACACCTGAAACAACACATATTGTACTGATAATCTGATAACATACTATCCTGTGATAATGATGCCAAAAAGCACTTACTTTAGAAAAAGTTAAATCACCTAGGCACATAGTTTTTATTACTTATAAAGTTTTATAGAAAGAAAACATCTGAGCATCATTCTACTGGTGATGACAGTTAAAGAATACTCATTAAATATAGCTGTTCTTGAGTAATTAATAATTATCAAAGATGAACTGTGGTGTTGAAGAAGACTCTTGAGAGTCCCTTGGACTGCAAGGAGATCCAACCAGTCCGTTCTGAAGAAGATCAGCCCTGGGATTTCTTTGGAAAGAATGATGCTAAAGCTGAAACTCCAGTACTTTGGCCACCTCACGCGAAGAGTTGACTCACTGGAAAAGACTCTGATGCTGGGAGGGATTGGAAGCAGAAGAAGAAGGGGACGACAGAGGATGAGATGGTTGGATGGCATCACTGACTCGATGGACGTGAGTCTGAGTGAACTCCGGGAGTTGGTGATGGACAGGGAGGCCTGGCGTGCTGCGATTCATGGGGTCGCAAAGAGTCAGACACGACTGAGCGACTGATCTGAACTGAACTGATAATTGTACAATATTGAGAAGTATAGAACAAAACACAATTGTTAAGTTAGGCAAGAGAAATACATTTGACAATATTGCTCCAATATTACTAGTAAGTCAAGTATAGTGTTACATGCACCAGACTCTCACTGATAAGAAATAAAAATGAATCCACTCGAAGAAAGTTTAATGTTTACTGTCAATAAGGTCAAATTTAGGCATTTGATTCCTGGGTCCGAAAGATCTGCTGGAGAAGGGATAGGCTACCCACTCCAGTATTCTTGGGCTTTCGTTGTGGCTCAGCTAGTAAAGAATCTGCCTGCAATGTGGGAGACCTGGGTTCGATTCCCGGGTGGGGAATATCCCCTGGAGAAGCAAATGGCTACCCACTCCAGGATTCTGGCCTAGAGAATTCCATGAACTGTAGGGTCCATGGGGCTGCAGAGTCAAACACAACTGAGTGACTTTCACTTTCACTTTTACTGCAGCAATGTACAGTATCTCTTATCAGCCTAAACTTTTTCGTAAAACAATAAAATTGAATAAATTAAAGGAAAAACTTTTTTTTCACATATTGAAAAGCAAGCAGTGAATGATTCTGATGCTTGAGAGAACACAATGAAACAGCATCCTTAAAGTGCCAAAAGAGAAATCTGCCAAATTATAATTCATCATCAGGTGAAGACTCTTGAGAGTTCCCTGGACAGCTAGCAGATCAAACCGGTCAATCCTAAAGGAAATCAACCCTGACTATTCATTGGAAGAACTGACGCTGAAGCTGAAGCTCCAATATTTTGGCCACCTAATGTGAAGAGCTGACTCATTGGAAAAGACCTGATGCTGGGAAAGATTGAGAGCAAGAGGAGAAGGGGACGACAGAGGATGAGATGGTTGGATGGCATCACTGACTCAATGAACATGAGTTTGAGCAAACTCCAGAACACAGTGAAGGGCAGGGAAGCCTGGCATGCTGTAGTCCATGGGGTTGGAAAGAATTGGACATGGCTTAGCTGCTGAACAGTGAACAACAAACAGGTGAAAATATTTGCTAAAAAAAAAGACAAGATAAAGATATCCCCAAATAAATTAAAACTCAGATTATTTGACACTAATAATTATGGACTATAAGGACTATCAAAAGCTATCCTTAAAGCAAATTAAGATGATATCCACTGAAAATTCAAAACCAGTAGAAAGAAAAAAATATTATGAACTAATAAATATGTAGATAAATATTTTTTAAATTCTTTCATTTTTCATATTAATTTAAAAATTAAAAGTCGAAAGCAAAGGTAATCACAGGATATTTGAGTCTGTAATATAAATAGAAATATAAGCAGTGCTGCTGCTGCTGCTAAGTCGCTTCAGTCGTGTCTGACTCTGTGCGACCCCATAGACGGCAGCCCACCAGGCTTCCCCGTCCCTGGGATTCTCCAGGCAAGAACACTGGAGTGGGTTGCCATTTCCTTCTCCAATGCATGAAAGTGAAAGTGAAGTCACTCAGTCGTGTCTGACTCCTATCGACCCCATGGACTGCAGCCCACCAGACTCCTCCGTCCATGGGATTTTCCAGGCAAGAGTACTGGAGTGGGGTGCCATTGCCTTCTCCAAATATAAGCAGTAAAAGCACACAAATATAAGCAGTAAAAGCACACAAATATTTAAAAATTACATGGATTTATACTGTGGTATTATTCTTATAAATTAAATTGTATCATACTAATTCAAGAGACATTGTGTGAAATTTGTATATAAGTTGGAATCCCCAGAAAAATCACTAAAGAAAAAGCTATACCTAAAATGCCAATAGATATTTTAAACTATTCAGTTAACTCCAATGTGGAAAGAAAAGAGAAGGAAAGGAACTCAAATCAGATGAGTCAGAGAGAAAGCATTTATTAAAATGGCAGACTTGAAACTAACTGCAACTGCATTATATATAAACAGATATTGTCAAATTGGAAAAAGAAAAACAGAAAACAAGATGCAGGTATTTATTGTTTTCAGAAATACCCCATAAACTTTAAAGAAGAGTTAAATATTTCATAGCAGAATACACAAAGAGAAGCCACAAAGTTTTATCAAATTGTATCTGCTCGAGAAAGAGACTTCATTAAGAAAATGAATAGGAAAAACACAGACTATGTAGTAAATATTCACAATACATATCTTTGAAAAGAACTTGTACTTTTAATATGTAAAGAAATTCTATAACTCAATATTAAAGTTAAAAGATTAATCTAATTATAAATGGACAAGATCTGCAAAGAGACAGTTGGTAAAGGGAAAAACAGCCAATAAAAGATAGGAAGCCATACTCAACATTATTAGTCATGAGAGAAATGAAAATTAATGCATCAGTGTGATACCATTAAGTCTGGAGTCTCGCTTCTGGTTAAAACCCATGTGTGATTTTCCAGATCTGAGTATAGGCAATTATAAAGGCTTTATTTGACAGGCCTCGGGGGAAAGCTGTCTTCCCCACAGCAGACTTGATGTATAGCCAGTGCATGGCAGTCTTTGAAGGGAAAGCAGGCAAAGACTCAAACCCCTCTGGCAAGTCATTCTCTCCATATATTTGCATTCCTAGCCCTGGTGCTCTCATTCTGAGTTCTCTTTATCTGTTGTCTTGGGCAGAGGCCTTCCTCTGGGGACATCTGTTGAGACCAACTTATGGGCGGTGGAGATTGGGGAGGAGTGGAAAATGAGAAAACAATTTTCTCCATTCTTACTCAGGACTCAGTGTTTTCCACTTGGTCCTCCCCACTTCACCTCCCCAGGCTTCATAAAATTGCCAGTCTTTTGTTCTGGCTTCCTCAATAGTAAGAAAATCTCCACATTTGTGCTGAGCCATGGGACTCTGAACCAATGGGCAGTTTCAGGTAGGGAAATGCAATAGGAAAAAGCGGGGCACTTTCTCTGGTTTTAACCTCTTGCTAGAAACACCATCACAATTAGCAAGTTAGCAAGTAAGGCTTAATTCTTTTGGTTTATTGCTTTTATGAGCTACTCCAGCACCTGAAAATACAGTTTTTCTCTCTCTTTTTCTCTCAGCCTAGCTGACCTCTTCACACTACATACATAGTAGACAGGCAAAAATGATATTTACCAACATCAAAACCTGGAGAGGATTTATAGCAGTAAGAACTTTTAATGTTGCTGCTGCTGCTGCTAAGTCGCTTCAGTCATATCCGACCCTGTGCGACCCCACAGATGGCAGCCCATCAGGCTCTGCCATCCCTGGGATTCTCCAGGCGAGAACACTGGAGTGGGTTGCCATTTCCTTCTCCAGTGCATGAAAGTGAAAAGTGAAAGTGAAGTTGCTCAGTCCTGTCCGACTCTTAGTGACGCTATGGACTGCAGCCCACCAGGCTCCTCTGTCCATGGGATTTTCCAGGCAAGAGTATTGGAGTGTTAGAAGACTGCAAAATGGTATCACCAGTTTAGAAAACAGTTTGCAAGTTTTTTATAATGTTAAACATGTACCTACACCCTATCTAACAATTATATATCTAGGTTATTGCACAAAAGAGATGAAAACAGAAACTAATTAAAGGACAAAAACTTTCATAGAAGCCTAAAACTGGAAAAAAGAAAAGCTCAGATTTTCATTACTAGAAGGTATATAAACAAAGAGTGGCATATGTAATGGAATACTGTTTAGCAATAAAAAAGAACAAAGACATACAACTTGAAAGAGTCTTTCAAAATTAAAGAGTCTTTTTCAAAATTATGCTCAGAGAAAAAAATCTAGACACCAAAGAATACATGTTATAACATTTCATTGATGCACAGTTTTTGATCTGGTAAATCTTCAGTGAGTGAAATAACATTATTTGTCAATGGTGAGTGAAGTTCAGATTGACAGGAGAGGCACCAAAAAGACTCTTAGATGATGGAAATACTCTGCTTCTTGAAATTTTCCTGTGAATATATAAGGTCTGTGCAACGTATTCTATGTAAATTCAATCTCAAAAAATAAATATGTATATCACTCACATCCCTTCATCTATGAAACTCAATAGACTCTGCATCTAAAAGTTCAAAGCAATATCTAAATATTTTATTTTCATTGTAAAGACTAATAATTTCCAAAAATTATATTCACTCACTTTGAACTTTGTAATTATTTGGCAGTCTATTTTTTTATACATATCAAATATATTCTTAGGTTGAATTTATCCTTAAGATTCATTTCTCCATAGAAATAGTTTAAGGAAGGAAAATTTGATGTAACTGTCAATTATAAAGGAACATGACAGTATAAGGATTTTTGAGTTGACCTTGACTAAGTTTTCAGGTTTCCTATTTTCAATTGCTGTCTTATAATATTAATATTTGGTGTAAGCACACCAAATTTTGTATTCCTTTATTGGTAAAACTTTATGAACTGGCTTTGATTAGTTAGGTCCCAAAGGATATCAACTATTATCTAAGCCTGAAGCATCAACGTTAGAAATATAGTCAATTAAGAACTGGGAGTAAGACTAACTAAAAAGCTGTAGTAATACAAATTTCCCAAATAACTGATTAATGTGTTGTGCTTAGCCACTCAGTTGTGTCTGATTGTTTGTGACCCCATGAACTGTGGCTGGCCAGGCTCCTCTGCCCATGGGAATTCTCCAGGAAAGAATACTGGAGTGGGTTGCCATGCCCTCCTCCAGGGGATCTTCCCAACCCAGGAGCAAACGCAGGCCTCTCAAGTTGCAGGCAGATTCTTTACCGTCTGAGCCACCAGGGAAGCCTGACTAATTCATAGTTCATTCAACAAAAACAGAATAAAAATTTAAAGACAAGAATAAAGTATTTGTTCAGTTAACAGATCACAATAGCATTTTGATTATTCAGAGAGAACTTGTACTTGACTGCAAATTGGGCTCTTTACTTACAAACTATAAACAATCATTATAAGATATAATATCTAAATGTTTAATCCTTGACATCTGCATTTTATATTTGAGATGTGTATGCCTGTGTGTGTGTGTGTGTAAGGATGAAATTTGGCACATTAGCTAGCTGAAAACCGTATTCACTTCTATTTCTATTGTATTAACAGAAAAATTGGCTGCAGCTGGCAATAATTTCTTTTGAAAAGGATTCAATGACACATTATTTCAAATACAAATGTATATAGTTGAGTAATGATTAAACAACTGTACCACTCTACCCACTGAAAAAAGTATTTATTGTGAACATCAAGCAAAGAGAAATATATGTACATATATACTAGAATTCTGAATTTTATCTATACTATTTGATAAGTAGTTAAATTTGTGTGGAATCTGTATACAAACGAATGTTAACACTTTTTCAAAACTTCATGCTAATAATGTGTATACAACTTTCTTAAAAGAAACTAGAATAGGCAGAACAATCTTGAAAAAGAAGAAAGTTTATGAACTCACACTAGTTTATTTCAATATTACTATTAAGTGACTAATCCAGATAGACTAATGTTGGTGAAAGATAGGTATGTAAAAGAGTGGAACAAAATATAAACTTCAGGAACACTCCCAGCAATGATCAGTTGACTTTTTCTAATTAATAAACTTTACTTTTAGAACAGATTAGATTTATAGAAAAAGTAACCAAACAGTACAGAGAATTCTGATATCTCTTCTAACTTCCCCACACCATAGAGTTTCATCTATTATTAAGATGTTTTAATAGTATGGTTTATTTTTTATAATTGAAGAACCAATATTGATACATTAGTGTTAACTTAAATTCATGATTTGCATAAAGTCTCATTCTAAAGTCTTGCTATGAGGCCATTAATACCCTGGTAACAAAAGCAGACAAAATCAATAGATGTAACAAAAGTACACTTATAGATGAATATCCCTTAGGAATATAGACACAAAAAAATAACAAAAATAAAAAAAAACAATAAATAAAACAAAAAAATTCATTAAAATACTACCAAAACAGATCCTGCAATGTATAAAAGAATTATACACCATGACCAAATGAGCTTCAAGTGAGGAATTCAAGAGTGGTTCAACCTAAGAAAATCAATCAGTGTAATATACCACATTAACAGAAAAAAAAAAATCAAATGATCATCTCAATTTTATGGAAATAAAAAGCTGGATTGATAAAAACACTAAAACTAAAGTAGGTATAGAAGGGAATTTTTCAACCTGAAAAAAAATTTATGGAAAGTCCATAGGTAACATCATATTTACTTATGAAAGACTTTGATTTCCTCCTACTATCAAGAAAGAACAAGTATCTCTACTCTTGCCACTTCTACTGAACCTTATACTGAAGTTCCTTGCCAGGGTAACTAGGCAAAAAAATAAATAAATGGCATCTGATAGGACAGAAGAAATTAAAACATTCTATGGTGTGAGTTTATATATAGTAAATCCTAAATAATCTATGGGGAAAAAAACCCTATATGATAAATTAATTCAACAAAGCTGCAGTATACAATGTCAACATACAAAAATCTATTACATATCTAACATTGGCAATAAACAATCAAAACTGAAACTAAGAAAACAGTTCTAATTTTAGTAGAATCAAAACCAATAAATCCTCAGAAATAAATTTAATAAAATAAATACAAGATTTATACATTGAAAACTATAAAAATTGTTCAAAGAAACTAATGAAGACCAAAGTAAATGGAAAGATCCTGTATTCGTGGATTTGGAAACTTAAGTTTTGCTAAGATGTCAATAATTCCCCAATTTATCGACAGATTCAACAAAATCCATATCAAAATCCAAGCTTCCTTTTTTGCTTAAATCGATAAACTGTTCCTAAAATTCATATTTAGGAGAAGGGGGCATCAGAGGATGAGATGGCTAGATGCTGTCACCAATGCAATTAACATGAAATTGGGCAAACTCTGGGAGATGCTAAGGGACAGGGAAGCCTGGCATGCTGTGGTCCATGGAGTCACAAAGAGTCATACACAACTGGGTGACTGAACAACAACAACAAAATTCATATGGAATTTCTGAGAACATTGAAAAGCCAAAGCAACCTTGAAAAAAAAATGAGTTATTTAATCCACAGTTCCTGATCTTAAAATACTATTACAAACACATTATGATCAGTAGGATGTGGTATTTTTATACAAACAGACATAGATTAATGGAATATAATTGAAATTTCAGAAGCAGACCCCTATATTTATAGTCAACTAATTTTTAACAACAGTGTGAAGACAATTCAAGGGAAACCGTAGAATTTTTAATGAATTTGCTGTGCAAATTGGATGTCCATGTACAAAAAGAATGGATTTGGATCCATATCTCACAGCATCTACCAAAAACATCAAACAAGTCAAAGATATAAATGTAAGATCTGAAACTATACAATTAGTAGAAAATATAATGCAGATCTTTGTTACCTTGAGTTAGGCAATGATTTCACAGATATGAAACCAAAGCAGAATGACAAAAGAGAAAAAAATAAATAAACAAGACCACATAAAAATATTTAATATGCTTTAAATTATACTATCAAGAAAATAAATTTAACCCAAAGAATGAAAGAAAATATTTGCCAGTTATATATCTGATTAGGTATTTGTATCAAGAATAAAGTTCTTTTTAAAACAAAACAATAAAAACATAATATGCAAAGGATTTGAATAGACATTTCTCTGAAGAAGATAAACAACTGGTAGATGAAAAGTTACTCAATACCTTTAGTTATAAGGGCAATGCAAATTAAAAGTGCAACAAGATACCATTTTACACCTATTGCTGTGCTGTCCTTAGTCATTAAGGCTTGTCCAACTCTGCGACCCCATGGACTGGAGCCCACCAGGCTCCTCTGTCCATGGAATTTTCCAAGCAAGAACACTGGAGTGGGCTGCCATTTCCTACTCCAGGGGATCTTCCTGACCCAGGGATCGAACCCATGTCTTTTGTTTTTCCTGTGCTGGCAGGCAGATTCTTTACCATTGCCCCTCCTGGGAAGCCCATGCTGTTCTATGCAAATGACTGATTTTTGGACAGAATACGGGTATAAGAGTTATACACCCATATTCACAGGAAGACTTATTCCCTGTTTCAGGGACAAAAGGAAGTTAAGTATTTTGAATAATATCAATTATGGTTCCCAATTTCTCCCCTTCCTTCTCATACTGTTGACTAACTACTAGTTCTTTTGAAGACCAAGATAGTATTCTGTGCACACGCACAGAAGCACACAGCAGCATAAGCCCTGGTCTAGAAGGCAGGATAATCTGCAGTCAACTCCCTGATCATTATCCAACAAGCTGAATAAGTTTCTGCACATTTAATTTCTCAGGACTTTACTTTTTCTGCTATAAAATGAGAGTATAGCTCATTTTTCTAGCTTTATATTTACTTTTGAGTTGACCATAAAAATGTAACCCTTATGTTTTAGCACACTTCATAAATTCAAAGAATGCAACTTATTAACACCATAGTATATGACATATTTGATAGTGGTACATGGAGACATTTCTGTATATTGTCAGCTTACAATTCCCAAGTAATATTAAATGAATTGTAAAGCATTGGTTTCCACCAATGCTATATTATATTCTTTTAAATAAAAGACCTTTTACAAACAAATGAATGCACCATGACAAGCTTGAAAGACAGGTTAAGATATTTCAAAACAACTAATATGAAAGATTAAGCTTATTATTTTTAGATAAGAATCAAATTATATGTGTTTAATTAAGGTCTTTTCTATTATCATCCATAAAAATATAAAATTTACTGTCATTTCTTGATTCTAATTAAAGTGGAGTATAATCATCCAAAATGCAAAGCTACCTTTAATCATCGGAGCTATTCTTATTGTTTAAGGAATCTTGAGGTTCTGAGATACTTGATAATAAAATTCTTAAGATTTAAAGGAGAAATATTAGCTTCTACATTTTAGAAAATTTGCTTTATATTAGGCAATAAGGAAATTGCTGGTATACATATATTTCCTTTCCACTGAACTGCAGCCTTAGGTCCTAAATACATGTTTTATTAATAGTATTAATATTGACCTAATTAGTCTATATAATTAATTCCTAAGTTCAGCTATTCCCTCCCATATTTCGCCAAATTTTGCATTTCTCTCCCCTTGTGCAATACTTTGAAATTTTCATTATCTTTTTCTTTCTATAATGTGTATTTAAGAACTGTATTATGATATCTAAGATTGTCCATCTCTTCCACATCATCTTATATTTTCTTTTTTTTCATATACCTTGATTTTAAATTCTTTTACTGCTTGCTACATATTTAACCTGGAAATAGACTTAAGTAAATATCAACTTCTGTAACTACTAAGATATTTAGGACATTTGCTACTTTTATTTGAAAATGTATAAGAAATTTTTCTTTTCAAAACTGCATGTTCAATCAAATATAAAACCATATAAAATGCTAAATTTATGCAACTCCAGTGAAGACACAATACTGTAAGTCCTATGAAAAATATGGATCTGATTTTGCAATGTCATTAAGGAAATACCAACACAAAAACTGCAGCAGGTATGATCACAAGGTCATTACTTTAAAAATATAATATTCTTTAATAATATATACTTTAAAAATATAAAAATAGGGAGCATTTTTATTAGCTGCATTTTCTAAATTTAACTGAATTAAAATTAAACTGAACACTTAGTTATCTGTACCAGTAATCTAATTTTTCAGTCACTCAACTAGAAATACTTGCATTTATTTATATACACATTGTGAAATTTTCTTCTGTGCATTTACTATTATGGTAAATATAACCCAATAAAGCTGATAAGAAAAGAATATTATATGAAACTACTGTAAAACTAACTGGAATTTAACATAATGATATACTAAATTAAAAAAAAAATCCCTGTATAGTGTAAACTTAGGAAGACTAATATCAGTTAGAAATATTTTCTTTCTTTTAAAAAAAGGGAGCTTCAAAGACAAAGGAGTCTTCCATAACACTTTAAAACAAATGAAAGAGGATTATATCTATGTGTGGGTGAGGAGATTTACAGAGGACAATAGAAATGTTTAATTAAACTTACTTAAAAAGAACAAGTGAACCATATGTTTACTGGGTACACATTATTAGCAATTTATAACAGACTAGAATAAAAACAATGTTATAATTTCTGAAGAACCTTGTTCAACTTAGTGTAGTACAACAATAAGAGCAAGGTATCTGAGGTCTGATCATTTGGTTTTAAATATTTGCCTCAAATTCCCTTACTCTGTGATTTTGAACAAATTATTTAATCCCTCTAAGCCCAGGATTTTTACTTATAATATGGGAAAACAGCAATACATAGTTTTGGGATTTGTGGTGAAGATTCAAAGACATAAAATATACAAACTATATAGCACTGGATTTGTTGAGAATAAAAGCTCACATATTTTTAATGGAAATTAGATATTATGTTAGTTTGGGGAAATGTTTGCTAGCATAGTCTGTGTAGTAATAGCTATATTTTTTAAACATATTGCTTTACAAGACTTTTCTATGCTAGGAAATGATAAATGTAGCAGTGTAAATTTTAAAAAAGGTAACTTCACCATTAAATAAAGTTCATATCAATGAAGAGATAGATTTCAGTAAAACTGTGATAATATCTCTTGTGACACCACCTGTGTGTGGTCAGCAGAAAAAAGAAAAAGTAATTTCCCCATTAAATAAAGTTCGAAGAGGTCGATTTCGGTCAAACTGTGATAATATCTCTTGTGATGCCACCTGTGTGTGTTCGGTGGTATGATAACCTCTTCCTTATGAATGATATCTAGGTCATGTTTTTCTCAAAATTCCTCTGTGCAGTAGCCCAGTCTGATAAAATGAAAAATGAATTTCAAACTGGTACGAAAAATAAGAGTATTGGAGAAAATCTGAACATTACATGCAGTAGGTTTTGCTTAAAGGCCATATAGAAAATAGTCTGACAAAAACATTGATATGTGGGGAAATGTTTTAACACAAGGCATCGGACATAGGGCTGCTAGAATTAAATGATATTTTGCTTTAAAAAGGAAAAACAAAAAGTAAAATCCTTGAAGAGGGGAAAAAAGTCAAAGCAGAAATTGATCACTTTGGAAAAAGTCAACAAATAGCACAAACAAAACCACTGGCAGACTCTGAACTTTATTTTCCACATCAGAAAGCTGTTCATATGTGCAGAAGAATCAACAGCTTTGAAGTTAAGTGAGAAGGATAATTACTGCTTTAACTAAGTACATATCCAGATGAAATTTAGGGCAAAATAGAGCTATTCCTTGTCATAAATTATAGGGATATAGTTCTCAAAGAATGCATGTTTCTTGTGACTTATTTTCATGTTGCTTCACAGAAACAGATTGTTGGATATATTTACTCATTAACATCAGTCCCAATAAGTCAATTCACAAAATACTAAATACACAGAGAAAAAACAAAACAGTAAATTGAGTTTGAATTTTTAATGATATGCATATCCAACTTAGAAAATTCCTAACCATATGCTAAAAATTCTGTGATTTCTTGATATCACTAATAAAGTCAAACTCAAATAACATTTTTATCATTGAAATTATTGTTAACTGTCTTTTATTTCATCATATACTTCAGTGCCCATCAGGAACCCCACAATCATCCACATTTTATAGTCATAGCATAGTGAACAGATTATATGGCGATGGAAGATGATATATCATATCACAACCTCCCTCTCCCCCTTCCCCTTATTAATCTATTGGAGACAGTAGTTCTGACACATTAGCAGGCTCTCAGAACACATATAGGTTACTAGGTAGCTAAACACTAGAACTGCTGACTCTTCTGACAAGCCAAAGCTTTTCTTTAAAAGTTTATTCATCTAAGTTTCTCTCATAATCTATTTATAGGACTCAAAAAAGACTTTGATCAAAATGTAGTGGTTGGATCATATCTTTAACAGTAGGAACGATTTTTTTTTCTTACATCTGCTCCACTTCTTTTTCATATACAGTCCCCAGTGACTTTCATGAGCATCACTGCTGTACGTACACCAGAAACTTCATGCTATGAATACTGCTCCTGTGCTTGAGTCAGAAATTCTATCACTAGGAGTCCTGCTCAATCACTTGATAAGTGTATTGGCCATGAGAGGGTCTAAGACCATTGCCTTTAAACTCTAGTTATTTATAAGGCACTGTAGAGGGATGTACACCTTTTAGATAACATGAGCAATATGTACATCATCTGAGTTAGATGAGCACCATTTATAGCCACTGACATTAGACATGTAGAGACAGGAATATTAACAAAAGAGCTCCTATTAGATGTCAGAGTAATGATTGCCAAGTACCTATCTAGTAGACCATTATTCCATTATCCTATATTTTCCTATAAATATCCTCATATCTTAGTTTATTTCTTAGCTCTCCATTTTCCTCCTATGAATTATCTTCTGTTTTACTTGACACAGTTTATATAATTTGTTCTTGCTCTGTTGTCAGATATTAAGAGGACAAAGCCAGTTGACACCCTAATTCACTACACCCAACTTATGATTATCTTATTTACTTGAACTCACAATCCTGAAACAATCAGTTTCATCTGTCTTTACTTATTGCCAAGGTCCACTTCTTTGTATGTGGTTGATTTTATCTATATTTCACAAGAAATGTAGTAGATTATAATTCATGGGGTAAACTGTGAAGTCTGAAAATACCATGAAACAAGGTGGAGTATACCCAAAAGAGGAGAACAAATTTAGGTTTTGCTGCCTCTGTGAAGGAACACTCTCAACCAACACTTAGTTCACTTTAGGTCTTAATTACAATCGAAGCCAGAGTTCCATTAAGAATTTCAGGGATACTGTTCACCAAAAAGGGGTAATGTTAAGTAGCTGGAGCTGTCAATGTTGTACTCTCTTTGGCCTACATCTCAGGTAGCTTATGGAGAGGATTTAAATATGCCAACAACTTCCTGCATCTCTGCTCTGGAGGTAAAGTGTATTGCTCACAACTCAGTTCTACAAGAATTAAATCATAACCCGCTGCAGTTGCTGAACAGCAGTGCAATCTGAGAAGAACTCAGGATGGAAAACCAGGATAAGGCAGTCTGAACACATGAATGTAGAGTTCTCAAAGATAGATATATATCTCAAGAAGAATTTTAAGGAACTCAGATTCTTGCATCTTTCCATACAATAGAAAAACACTAAAATAATTGACTTGGGATATCTTTTCTTTGTGATTAGCAGCAATGTTTACCAAGATGTAAACCATATTTTCAAGCCAAAATTCATAAATAAACTGACTTTTACCTGTTCAGAGCTGACTGGTTGTATCCTAGGCTATAGCCCTCAGTAACACCCTGAATAAAATTTAAACTCATAACTATTATGCTGTGTGTCTTTAACTTAACATACCTATCTGATAACACTCCAGGAATAATCATTTCTGAATTCTAAGAGAAGTGATTAATTCCAGCCCCTTTCATACATTATAACTAATTATTCATAAATAATCTTCTGTACCTGGCTTTACAATTCAATATTATGTTTGTGAAGTCCCATCCGTATTTCTGAGTGTACTCACTATTCTTTCTTTGTGGAATGCTTTTCTTTGTTTTTGCCAAAATCTTTAGATATTTGAGTCATTCTTATCATTTAGGTTTATCATGAAAAGATATGATTTCAAAGAAGGTATTTTATGTTCATCTGCCTTCCATTTAAATACTTTATGATACTAATCATTAGAGTAAATCATTTTGTATACTTACATACTCACACTTTATACATAATTAAATATATATTTATGCAATACTTATAAATAACTTATTGAGGTATAATTAACATAACATAAATTTCAAATATATTTGAAGTATAATTTTGACAGAGGTATTGTTATTGTTCTGTCGCTAAGTCATGTCCGACTCTTTGAGACCCGATGGACTGCAGCACATCAGGCTTCCCTGGCCTATATCTTGGAGCTTGATCAAACTCATGTGCATTGAGTCAGTGATGCCATCCAGCCATCTCATCCTCTGTTGCCCATTTCTCCTCTTGCCCTCAGTCTTTCCCAAAATCAGGATCTTTTCCAGTGAATCAGCTCTTCATATAGAATGGCCAAAGTATTAGAGCTTCATCTTCACCATCAGTCCTTCCAAAGAATATTCAGGATTGATTTCATTAAGACTGACTAGATTGAACTCCTTGCAGTCCAAGGGACTTTCAACCGTCTTCAGCACCGTAATTTGAAAACATCATTTCTTCAGTACTCAGCCTTCTTTATGGTCCAACTCTTACATCTGTACATGACTACTGGAAAAACAACAGCTTTGACTATACAGACCTCTGTCAGCAAAATGATGTCTCTGCTTTTTAATATACTGATGAGGTTCATCATAACTTTAATTCCAAGGAGTAAATGTCTTTTAATTTCATGGCTACAGTCACTGTCCATAGTGGTTTTGCAGCCCAAGAAAATAAACTCTGACACTGTTTCTACTTTTTCCTCTTTTATTTGCCATGAAGTGATGGGACCAGATGCTATGGTTTTATTTTTTTGACTGTTGAGCTTTAAGCCACTTTTTTCACTCTCCTCTTTCACCCTTGTCAAGCAGTGTTTTATTTCCTCTTCACTTTCTACCATTAGAATGATATTATATTCATATCTGAGGTTGTTGATATTTCTCCCAGAAATCTTAATTTCAGCCTGTGATTGATCCAATCCAGCATTTCACATGATGTACTCTGCATATAAGTTAAGTAGGTATAGTGACAATATACAGCCTTGATGTACATTTTCTCAGTTTTGAACCAGTCCATCCTTCCATGTATGGTTTTAATTGTTGCTTCTTGACCTGTACAAAGGTTTCTCAAGAGGCAAGTAATGTGGTCTGGTATTCCCACCTGTAAGAATTTCCCACAGTTTGTGTTCATCCACACAGTCAAAGGTTTTTCAAGTAATATTTTTGGAATTCCCTTGCTTTTTCTATGATGCAATGGATGTTGGCAATTTGATCTCTGGTTCCTCTGCCTTTTTCTAAATCCAGTTTGTACATCTGGAAGTGTTCAGTTCACACACTGTTGAAACATAGCGTGAACGATTTTGAGTGTTACCTTGCTAGCATTTGAGCTTCCCTGCTGGTTCAGCTGGTAAAGATTCTGCCTGCAATGTGGGAGACCTGGATTTGATCCCTGGGTTGGGAAGATCCCCTGGAGAAGGGAATGGCTACCCATTCCAGTACTGTGGCCTGGAGAATTCCATGGGCTATATAGTCCATGGGGTCGCAAAGAGTCAGATACAACTGAGCAACTTTCATTTTCATTTTCAGTTTTGCTAGTATGTGAAATGAGTGCAATTGTACAGTAGTTTGAACATTCTTTGGCATTGCCTTTCTTGGGGATTGGAATGAAAACCAACATTTCCCAGTTTTGTAGCCACTGCTGAGTTTTCCAAATTTGCTGGCATATTGAGTGCAGCAGTTAAACAGCACCATCTTTTGTTTCTATTAGGTCCTTGTCATTTCTGTCCTTTATTTTCCTCATCTTTGCATGAAATGTTCACTTGTTATCTCTAGTTTTCTTGAAGAGATCCCTGGTCTTTCTCATTCTATCATTTTCCTCTATTTCTTTGCATTGTTCATGTAAGAAGGCTTTCTTATTTCTCCTGCTATTCTCTGGAACTCTGTATTCAGTTGGGTACATCTTTCCCTTTCAACTTTCCCTTTTGTCTGTTCTTTTCTTTGCTATTTGTAAGTCCTCCTCAAACAACAATTTTGCTTTCTTAGAATTCTTTTTCCTTGGGATGGTTTTGGTCACTGCCTCCTGTACAGAGGTAAACACCTATGAACATGCCAAGACTGTTCCATGAAAACATCATGTTTGAGAAGAGATGGTGATGGAGAGGGGATATTCAGGGAAATTTTAAGATATGGGTATTATTCTATTTCTTTATCTAGTGTTAATTGCACCATTGCTTTTGTAGAGTTTCATTGAGCTAAATACTGATGATTTGTCATTTTTTTCTTATGTATGTTATATTTCAGCATTCAAAAATTACATTTTGACCATATTCAACCCCTATGCTTTCTTTACTTGAATTTTAATGTCTATTTTTGTGTGGTTCTTTTCTATACAGTAGTATTTTTCACACATATTTGAATAAAGAATCAAATCTTCCAGGCATTATAACAGATTTTATTCGACTAGTTAAAGGGTTAGCTTTTAATATAAACAGTGATCTACTGTTAACCTAATTTAAAGCTGCATGATCATACCCAAGAGTATGAAGAGTTAAATGTTGTCTGCCTGGTTTATAATCTGAGGGTTTCAAGTGACTAAAATTCCCTTAAAAATAATTCAAATTTTAGACAGTTTTTTCTTTAAAAGGCATACTAATTAAATCTCTAAAAAAGAACTAAAATACTGGTTATATTTTTCTTGCAAAATTCTTACGTCTTGTGAAGAAATACCTTATGTTTCAGCATCCACCGAGTTCCTAAACACCCCCTGAATGTTTTCACACTGTGTAATTGTGTTATGTGAGAAAAACAGTCCTTTTCACCCTTAATTGTCTTCTAATGTATGCTTACCATATGGCAACCTGCTAAGTATAACAAACAGTTATGCTAATGCTCTTTTATTTTATAGAAATCTGATAGTTAAATAAATCAATAATAATCTTAAGCATTTTTAAGCAAAGGTGTCTCCTGTCACCTCTTCAGAAAGACTATCAAAATAACTAATTGATTAAATAAAGATAGATTTATTACTTACTGCATAAGGGAATGAACTACTTTGACATCTTTCGGAGTACGTGGAACAGAAAGGTCAGGACAGGATATTTATAAGACTTGGAGGACACAATTAAGGGTGATTCCTTTCAGTGAGAGGGTGTACTTGAAACTGGGTCCAATTTGTAAAATAATAATTTATTAGTGGGGAACACAGTGGGGGTTGCTGAAGTGAGCCTTGGTGAGCATATTTGACCAGTCTATGGCTGTGAGAAGACAGTGGTTAATTAAATATTCTATTGCTTGAGTTTCTGTATTTTCATGAAGTTCTTAGAAAAAAAAAAAAAACTTATTTGTAACATAACCTTCCTGGGTAAGTGTTTCCTGGAAGAGCAAAATAATGTTAATGCTGACTTTTGGACAGTAATATTAATACAGATACTCAGCTTTCAATTCTCAAGGATTTTAAAGAAATGTATCCTGAGAAATACCTTGACCAATTATTAAAAATGCTCAAAATTACCACTAGTAATATGGCATCCTCTCCTAGAAATCCCACGTTTGAGATTCTGAGAACTATACAAGATAGTAATTTGGTCAATAATGTGAAAACATTTGAGTAATTTAATAGTTAAAAACAGTACTAAGTGAATGTAATGAAAAAGCACAAAATAATTTTGCAAATGTTTCTTGTAATGATTTGCATCATTCTTTCCAACATTTTATAGATATTGTGACATTAATTATTTTAAAATATAGATCTTTCCAACATTTTATAAATTTTGTGATATTGTTTTAAAATATAGACCTTGTTTCACATGTTTACTTTTGTCTATGTATTTCTCTAGTATATCACCTTTAGATGTATCCATTTTTTCACATTTATTTTATTTAAAATAGTGATGCATCTTACAAGTTAAGGTATATAAAATTTACTATTAATCGGACAGCACACATATAAAATAAAAAGCCTTCTATTTGCATTATCAGACTCAATGGTATTAAATTTGTTGAAATATTAGTATGTAGGTTTATTTTAACATTAAATATTCAGGAATTCAGTAATATTAACATGGATAAAATTTTAGGTTATCAACCAGTGTTTACAAAAGGAGTGATTTCAAATGCAAATTGCTACTTATAGCTCAAGTAGCAAAAACTATATTTTTAAAGTAAAAATTATTTTAGGAAGTTATTAACATCAATATTTGCATGCCAAATATTATATGGCTTCCAAGTTGTGAGTCTGAGTTTTTTAAATCAATCTGTCAATTCTAGGGAAAAAATCAATTATTGAATCTTTTTTTTAGACTGACCTTGGAACTTAAATGACATGCTTAAAGAGGTTTTAGCATTTAAATGCTTATTGTAAATTAGATTACTGAAGCACAAAATTGTGTCCTATTTCTGAGCAATTTTTTTTTTCAAGTTTTCTACAGGGAAGGCATTATTAGGGCATTCTATTTTTCAAATAATTTGTACTTCAAATTTGCTAAGTTTAAATTCTTTATTAATTTGTTTAATCATTTCTTTCATCTTACAATGTAAGAGGAAGATAGTTTAAACCAGAGAACTTAACTACATCTATTAGAGGAGAGATGATGGCTAGCTCAGTTCCCTGAGTTGCATGTTCTACATCAGTCTTAGAGATGATTTCCTCTAATACTCATTTGAAATGGTTTTTACCAGTAAAGAAGTTCTAAGAATTCAATAGTTTGGTCTTCATGGAATAAATACTTAATTTTTTATACTTCAAATATTAATGTTCAAGTATAAAAATATGCTTTTATCACATCCTATCAGATAAAGCCACATTTTCCTTTTATGAATATGAGCAGTTGAGTTTTTACTCTATCTGTTTTAAAGATGGATATACAGCAGATAGTCTCGGCATTTCTGTTCTATATTTACGCCTCCTCAAAGTTATCCAAATATTGGTATGGTATATTTAATTCAAATAAATAGATATTTTAAATAAAACAATAGAAATTTTATAAATATTAAATTTAAATACAGATTTTTTTTAAATTGCATAACTTTTGTCTCTCTCCTGATTACAATTATAGAATGCATTTCTGTGAAGGGTTTGTAAAGTGTGTAACTTATATGAAAGTTTTCTAAAGGTTATTAGCAAAAAACTCAGATAACAAATACAATACTGTTGGACAAAGAAAATCAACCATACTGGTGGTACAGAAACTGGCAGTTATCACAGAAATGTTAAGGCTAGTGATATTTTAATTTTAAGGCATTTCATTCAAACCTATCCCCTTAAGAATGTTCTTGTTGTTCAGTCACTAAGTCATGTCTAACTCTGCAACCCCGTGGACTGCAGCATGCCCAGCTTCCCTGTCCTTTGCTATCTCCTGGAATTTGCTCAAACTCATGTGCTTTGAGTCAGTGATACTATCTAACCATCTCATCCTCTATTGCCATCTTCTCCTTTTGCCTTCAATCTTTCCCAGCATTAGGGTCTTTTTCAATGAGTCTGCTCTTTGTATCAGGTGGTCAAAACATTGGAGCTTCAGCTTCAAAATCAGTCCTTCCAATGAATGCTCAGGATTGACTTCCTTTAGGATTGCTTGGTTTGATCTCCTTGCTATCCAAGGGATTCTCAAGCATCTTCTCCAGCACTGGCATTCAAAAGCATCAATTCTTCAGCATTCAGCCTTCTTTATGGTCCAGCTCTCACGTCCATACTTGACTATTGGAAAAACCATAGCTTTGACTATGCAGACCTTTTTTGGTAAAGTGATGTCTCTCTCTGCTTTTTAATATACTGTCTAGATTTGTTATTTTTCCTTTCAAGGAGTAAGCACCTTTTAATTTCATGACTGCAGTCACCATCCACAGTGAGTTTGGAGCCCAGGAAAATAAAATCTGTCACTACTTCCACTTTTTCCCCTTCAATTTGCCAAGAAGTGATGGGACATGATGTCATGATATTAATTTTTTGGGTGCTGAGTTTTAAGCCAACTTTTTCACTCTCCTCTTTCACCCTTGTCAAGAGGCTCTTTAGTTCCTCTTCACTTTCTGCCATTAGAGTGTTATCTTCTATATATCTTAGGTTGTTTATATTCTCCCATTAATCTTGATTCCAGCTTGGGATTCATCCAGCCCAAATTTTGCATAATGTACTCTGCACAGCAGTTTAAATAAACAAGATGACAATATACAGCCTTGCCATACTCCTTTTCCAGTTTTGAACTAGTCAGTTGTTCCATCTAAGATTCTAACTACTGTTTGATGACCCACATACAGGTTTCTCAGGAGACTAGGTAAAGTGGTCTTGTATGCCCATCTCTAAGAGTTTTCCACAGTTTGTTGTGATCCACACAGTTAAAAGCTTTTGCATAGTCAATATAGCAGAAATAGTTTTTTTTTTTTTTTTTTTCTAGAATTCTCTTGCTTTCTTTATGATCTAACAAATGTTAGCAATTTGATATCTGGTTCCTTTGCCTTTTCTAAATCCAACTTGTACACTTGGAAGTTTTTGTTTGATGTACTGCTGAAGCCTAGCTCGAAGGATTTTGAGCATAACCTTGCCATCATTGTGAAATGAGTGCAATGTGATAATCATACAATAGCTTCAACATTCTTTGGGATGGTCCTTCTTTAGGACTGGAATGAAAAATGACTTTTTCCAGTCCTATGGCCACTGCTGAGTCTTCCAAATTTGCTGACATATTGAGTGCAGTGCTTTAACAGCATCTTCTTTTAGAATTTGAAACAGTTCATCCGGAATCACAACACATCCACTAGCTTTGTGTGCAGTAATGCTTCTTCAGGCTCTGTGTATTCTTGCCACCACTTCTTAATCTCTTCTGCTTCTTGACAGTACTAACAATCCTTACCATTTCTGTCCTTTATTATGCCCATCCTTGCATGAAATTATCGCTTTATTTTTTTTAAATTATCCATTTATATCTCCAATTTTGTTGAAGATATCTCTAGTCTATCCCATTCTATTGTTTTTCTCTACTTCTTCATATTGTTCATTTAAGAAGGCTGTCTTATCTCTCCCTTCTATTTTTATTCTCCTTAAGATTACTGAGGGACAACTTCAGTGTTTTCAAATGGTTTTTCCTCCTACACCTGTTTCATATACTATCTTCTGAAATGGTTCTCATTATACCACTGATTATTGTAGAGTCTGACTAGCTTTCTAGGGCCTGGAAGCCTAAATATAAACCACTTGGGAAAAAATATATAATAATAGCATACTTTTCCAGAACATATTTGTTTTCTTTGAACCAAGTCTTTCCTGCATTATCTAATATATAAGTAGGAGGGGCTTCCCAGGCAGCTTAGTGGTTAAGAATCCTCCTCCCAATACATGCGATGTAGGTCAATCCCTGGGTCGGGAAGATCCCCGGGAGGAGGAAGCAACAAACCACTCCAGTATTCTTGCCTGAAAAATCCCATGGACAAAGGAGTTACAGTCCTAGGGTCAAAAAGAGTCAGACACGACTGAGTGACTGAGCACATAAGTAGGAGGAGTACTGAGTGAGGGAGGAAGCAGACTGAAGTATTAAGTCTGGAGGTTCAGGGCAGAGCATTGTAAATGACACATGTGAATAAAATACAGGAGAAAATTAGGAAGTTAGCCACAGGAAGAGCTGGGACTCAGCTAGGCTTAGTCCATGAGGAGAGAGCATGCCTGGAAAGAAAGAAAAGGCATTCAGTACAATGAATCTGGAGTTGAGCTAGTTGACAAAGTGTACTGAAAGAAAAAGCCAAAACAGTAGCAGTGCAAATCCTACAGATCAATGAATGAAATGGGAACAAAATGCACAGATTTATCAAAGGAATGAAGCTAGCTGACTATATATTTAAGAGATCATGGAGGCTTCTGTGTGATTCTTTGGGGAAAGGATGGCAAGTAGAAGCAGTAAGGGTATGAAAAGCTAGGAAGTTACCAACATAGTCAAGAAATCCCCTTACCCCACAAGAAGAGAGAATGCCTAGGATATGATGAAGGAGATGAAGAGTAGTGGTATTTTACATATTTTGACAATAAAGGGAAGAAGATTTTTTTCACGAAAATTCTTTAGAGACAAACTTCTGTAACATTTATTTCATACTGCAATATCCCAGGCCTTATATTTCTACCTATTTTTGTCAAAAGTTTGCTTCTTTAAAGGGGCAAAAAATATTTAACAACTAAGTGAACACCTCTGAATTAGCTCAATATTTTGAAGAAAATATTATCATAGAATAATTTTAAAGCAACTGAAATTAATACTATGTAAACATTTCTGAAAATAATGGTTTGAAAGTGTGTGTATATGTATAGTCACACACATATATATATAAATATATACATACACATGTGTATATATATATGTTAAAGAAATGTATGTATATACATCTATATGTTTATATATAGATATATAAACATATATTTCAATATATACATACTGTTGGGGGCACATACATACATATATATGCATATCATCAGGACATACAATTTTTAAAAAGTATCTTCCCAACCTAGAAAACTTCTTCTATACAGGTAGAAGAGAAAGAAAACAATTTTATTGTTGAATAAGGATTAATACAGAATGTGCTGTGCATCACAGGTAACCTACTAAGAGACTGTAAAGATAATTTTTTATATAGCCAAACAATCTTCACATATGTGTTCTCAAGAAAAATAGCAAACAGAATGACCGTCTGTGTTAGGAAGTTGGCTTATCCAAAGGAAAAATAAGTTTCTCACATCTTTGTGACACTAATGTCATACCTAAATAGTTTTGCAACTTGGAGAGAGACATCCACCCAAATTAGACTCCTTCCTTCTCACAGAAACTGGGAGATGGTGGTGCTAGCTTCCTTGAAGTTTACACTTTAAACAGATGGCTTCCAGGTCCTTGAGAAGGCATTCCTGGATCTTAAAACTGGCACTAGGCTTAACTAGCTTTTACAAGTTTTATATATATTTCAAAAAAACAGTGAAGAGTTTACACATTTTCTAAAGTAAATGAGCAAGAAAAAGGATGGAAGAAGTCCCTTATTCACATGAGAATTGAGCCTTTTATATTTATTTGTATTTGCTCTTGCAGTACACACACATACATAAACACAAAGATCAACACATGTGTTACACTAGTTCCCTCAAGAAACAGATACTAAGATAAGCGCACAAAAATTTATTAGAAAAAGTGACTATAAGAAAAAAGGAAAGGATTCAGAGAACCATGATTCTGAGAGGCAAGTCTAATCTCAAATGCAGTAGTGAGGAAAAGATGGAAGAAAATTTGGATGCAAGCATCTTAGACCAATCTCAAGTGCTAAGAAATGCCATGAAATTTTGGAGTCAAAGCCATTTATGAGGGAACTCACAAATTTTTCTTGAACAGGCCCACCATAATATTCCTGCCATGTTCAGGCACTGGCTTGGCATCACCCATCAGAAGTCTAGTCTAGGCACAAACCTGGTAATATACTTCAGAATGCAATAGCTTGGAACCTTGGTCAATGATGTTTGCTGTGGTCAGAGATCTGAGAGGGATATTGTCATGGCCACAGAATTCATCTATTCATTTTTTATACCATTTTAGAAAACCCTTTGAACAATCATATATTTTTTAGTTTGAGAATCTGGACTCCCTGATAGAGGTTATTTTCTTTGCCAGATTTTTTAAAATGTGATTTGTCTAAAAAATGATAGTTGAAATAGCACTTGTGCTCTGAGGATAATTACTTTGTTGTTTACATATGTTATATGTCTACATAGAAGATAAGAGTTACTTGAAAGTCATTATTTAGAGTCAAGGAAAGTATCTGCTTTATTGAATGCTGTGGTAGAAAACAAATTTCCCTGATTGTCATTTTTTTATTCACATTCTTTTTTGCCCCAAACCATCTCTTTAAATATGTTTTACTTGGAAATATAAACGAAGATACACAAATCTTGGATTGCTTGACAATGACAAAATCCAAATATCTTTAAAGACTGAATGTGTTTATCAATTTGAGGCAAAAATCTTTGGACAGAAAAGCCTGATATATATTTAATGTGAGCCTACTTAGAGTTTTTATGTCAATTGTAGACATTCATAGTTTTGCTGCCCAAATACTATTGTGCTTGTGTCAACTTTGCAAACTGTCAACTAGGCTTGACTGACCTATGATTCCTAGAATTCCGACCAGTTGTTCAGACTTGGAGCTTTCACTGCAGAGGCTCGGGGTTTGATCCTTGGTTGGGGAGCTAAGATCCGCCTGCTGCCCAGTGCAGCCAAATTGGGGTGGGGCGGGGGGCGGAGGGGAACAGTTGAAACAAACAAACAAACAAACAGAATGAGCCCCAGGATTTGAATGAAAGATGTAAAACAGCAGCCATTTTGTTTTTTTGATCAAGAGGTCAAGACAGAGACTTTCGTTCACGTCTCCATACTTATTTGCTGACTTTCCTCATTTGCATATGGCAGCTCCCAGGCTGAAATTAAATCCACTTTTTTTTTTTTTTTTTTTCAGAATACTCTTTTAGTTTCTCTATTTCTGGGTTAATTGTCCGTTTATTTATATGACAAGAAGCATCAGCTTCTTCTATAAGATATTCTCTTTATCAAGGATGAAGGCAGAGTGAACTGACTTGGTCTCTAATCTGTTCTCATGGGTTTGTCTTCCGTTTGTAGGTTCCAGTTATCCCGGGTTTCACCCACATTACATCCATTTTTAATTCCTAACTGCCTGCCCTGTGAACTCTAAGTACATATAAAATAAGAAATTATGACACTGATAAACAGCTTTCAAAATTGTGTGAGGTCAAATTTCTGTAGCAAATTCCTATAAATATGTATGTATACGAGTAGAAACACCGGTGATTGTATTTCTCTGACTGAACACTGACCAATACAGAATTTAGTATCAACAGTGGTTCAAAAGAAACATAATCCTAAGGATCACTTCTCTGAATTCATTCTATGTTATTTGTAATTGGGTCTCTTATTAGATTTAAGTATATTAACACCCATGTTTCAGTTTTAATATTTAATTTTATTTTTGCCCCTCTGGTTATGTAAATTGTTTAAAAACTTTTATTGGAGTATAGTTGATTTACAATGTTGTTTCTGCTGTACAGCAGAGTGAATCACTTATACACTATTTTTTTAAGATTCTTTCCCATATAGATTTTTACAGAGAAGAATTCTCTTTGCTATACAGAAGGTCCTTATTAGTTATCTGTTTTATATATAGCAGTGCATACATCTGAATTTTAATTTTAGAATGGATACTAGTACTCCACATTTTGCAGAAACAAAAGTTATGAAAATTATCATTTGTAGATATTGTGAAAATAAATAAAGGTAAATCTCATTGAAAATGGAATAGGAAGCCTCTGAAGGTAGCACTCTCATGCACATAGCACTCATTGCAGCCTGCATAACCAGCAGGAAGAAGGAAGATAAGATTTTAGCAAGGTCTGTTTGTGTAGAATTTTTTGTGTAAAGTTTCCTCAGTCTCAACTGAGGAACTTTGATGATATCTCAATTTTTGATAATAATCATGTTATTTTTCTTTGGGTGCAAGGGAGAACAGTTTTCACATGGGAATTTAATCTCTTGCTTTTAAGAAAAAGAAGGAAACCCCTGCCAACTGCCCTACCCCCACCAAACAGAAATGCATTAACCACTCAGTTCAGTTCAGTTCAGTCACTCAGTCGTGTCCGACTCTTTGTGACCCCATGAATCACAGCACGCCAGGCCTCCCTGTCCATCACCAACTCCCGGAGTTCACTCAAACTCATGTCCATCGAGTCGGCGATGCCATCCAGCTATCTCATCCTCTGTCGTCCCCTTCTCCTCCTGCCCCCAATCTCTCCCAGCATCTAAGTCTTTCCCGATGAGTCAACTCTTCACATGAGGTGACCAAAGTACTGGAGTTTCAGCTTTAGCATCATTCCTTCCAAAGAACACCCAGGACTGATTTCCTTTAGAATGGACTGGTTGGATCTCCTTGCAGTCCAAGGGACTCTCAAGAGTCTTCTCCAACACCACAGTTCAAAAGCATCAGTTCTTCGGTGCTCAGCTTTCCTTATGGTCAAAATCTCATATCCATACATGACTCCTGGAAAAACCATGTCTTTGATTATATGGACCCTTGGCAAAGTAATGTCTCTGCTTTTTAATATGCTATCTACGTAGGTCATAGGTTTTCTTCCAAGGTACAAGCATCTTTTAATTTCATGGCCACAGTCACCATCTGCAGTGATCTTCAAGCCCCCCAAAATAAAGTCTCTCACTGTTTGCATTGTTTCCCCATCTACTTTGCCATGAAGTGATCGGACCGGATGCCATGATCATCATTTTTTTGAATATGAGTTTTCAGCTAGGTTTTTCACTCTCTTCTTTAACTTTCATCAAGTGGCTCTTTAGTTCTTCTTTGTTTTCTGCCATAAAGATGGTGTTATCTGCATATCTGAGGTTACTGATATTCCTTCTGCCAATCTTGATTACAGCTTGTGCTTCATCCAGCCCAGTGTTTGGCATGATGTACTATGCATAGAAGTTAAATAAACAGGGTGACAATTTACAACCTTGATGTAATCCTTTCCCAGTTTGGAACCAGTCCATTGTCCCATGTCCAGTTCTAACTGTTGCTTATTGACCCGAATACAGATTTCTCAGGAGGCAGGTAAGGTGGTCTGATATTCCCATCTCCTGAAGAATTTTCCACTGTTTGTTGTAAGCCACAGAGTAAAAGGCTTTGGTGCAGTTAATGAAGCAGATGTAGATGTTTTTCTGGAACTCTATTGCTTTTTCTATGATCCAACAGATGTTGGTCATTTGATCTCTGGTTCCTCTCCTCTTTCTAAATCCAACTTGTATATCTGGAAATTCTTGGTTCATGTGCTGTTGAAGTCTAGCTTAGATAATTTTGAGCATTACTTTGCTAGTGTGTGGCATGAGTTAAATTGTGCAGTAATTTGAACATCCTTTGGCATTGTTTTTGACAGGTATTGGAATGAAAACTGAACTTTTCCAGTCCTGTGGCCACTGATGAGTTTTCCAAATTTGTGGGCATATTGAGTGCAGCACTTTCACAGCATCATCTTTCAGGATTTGAAATAGCTCAGCTGGAAGTCCATCACCTCCACTAGCTTTATTCATAGTGATACTTCCTAAGGCCCACTTGACTTCACATTCCAGTATGTCTGACTCTAGGTGAGTGATCCCATCATGATGGTTATCTGGGTAATTAAGATCATTTTGTATAGTTCTTCTGTGTATTCTTGCCACCTCTTCTTAATATCTTCTGCTTCTTTTAAGTCCATACCATTTCTGTTGTTCATCATGTCCATCTTTGCAAGAAATATTCCCTTGGTATCTCCAATTTTCTTGAATAGTTCTCTAGTCTTTCCCATTCTATTTTTTTCCCTTTATTTCTTTACATTAATCACTTAGGAAGGCTTTCTTATCTCTCCTTGCTATTCTTTGAAACTCTGCATTCAAATGGGTATATCTTTCCTTTTCTCATTTGTCTTTTGCTTTTCTTCTTTTCTCTACTTGTAAGGCCTCCTCAGATAATCATTTTGCCTTTCTTTTTCTTGGGGATAGTTTTGATCACCACCTCCAAATTATGTTATGAACCTCTATCCATAGTTCTTCAGGCACTCATCTATCAGATCTAATCTCTTGAATCTATTTGTCACTTAACTGTCTAATCGTAAAGGATTTGATTTAGGTCATACCAAAATGGTCTAATGGTTTTCCCTACTTTCAATATAAGTCTGAATTTGGCCATAAGGAGTTCATGACATGAGCCGTAGTAAGCTCCTGGTCTTGTTTTTGCTGACTGTTTAGAGCTTTTCCATCTTTGGCTGCAAAGAGTATAATCAATCTGTTGATGGGTGTATTTCATCCCTGTACTTTGTCCTGGGGTATCATAGAGGCCAAACTATGGTAGGGGTGATGGAGGTAATGGTTACCTCTTTCAAAAGGGTTTATGCCAGCACCCTGAGGCTCCCAGGAATATAGTCAGTGCCCTGACCCTGTGGCAGGCCACTGTTGACCCATGCCTCCAACAAAGACTCCTGGACACTCGCAGACAATTCTGGCTCAGTCTCTTATGGGGTCTTTGCTCCTACTTCCTGGGTCCTGGTGCACACTAGCTTTTGTCTGTGCCCTCTGAGAGTCTTTTTTTCTCAGTCCTGTGTAAGTTTTGTAACCAAATCCCACTGACCTTCAAAGTCAAATTCCCTGGGGGTTCTCAGTCCCTTTGCTGGATCCTCAGGTTGGGAAATCTGTTGTGGGCCCTAGAACTTTCACAACTGTGTGATAACTTCTTTTTTATAATTGTTCTCCAGTTCCAGGTTGTCTGCTCAGTGGCTCTATGGTGGGACTAACACGCCACATCTCCCAGGTCTCCTAAGCCAGAGCCCCTGTCCCTGTGGTAGACCACTGCTGACCCATGCCTCCACAGGAGACACTTAAACACTCAAAGGCAGGTCTGGTTCCATCTCTTATGGGGTCCCTGGATCCTAGTGTGCACAAGTTTTGTTTCAGCCAGCTGAGCATCTCTGGTAGCTATGGGTTTTGATTCCAAAGACAATTTTGCCCCTCCTACCACCTTGTTTGGGCTTCCCTTTTGCCGTTGGGCATGGGGTATCTCTTTTTGTGGAATCTAACATTCTCCTGTCAATGGTTATTCAGCAGTTGCAATTTTGGAGTTCTCACAGAAGAAGATGAACACATGTACTTCTACTCCCCCATCTTGAATTGTGATTACCTGCTACATCCAATGGAGAAGGCAATGGCACCCCACTCCAGTACTCTTGCCTGGAAAACCCCATGGACAGAGGAGCCTGGTAGGCTGCAGTCCATGGGGTCGCTAAGAGTCGGACACGACTGAGCGACTTCACTTTCACTTTTCACTTGCCTGCATTGGAGAAGGAAATGGCAACCCACTCCAGTGTTTTTGCCTGGAGAATCCCAGGGACAAGGGAGCCTGGTGGGCTGCCATCTATGGGGTCGCACAGAGTCGGACACGACTGAAGTGACTTAGCAGCGGCAGCAGCTACATCCAAATCAACCCATTTTGCTGGTAAAATAACTGGCTACTTTGTTTTTGTGGTTGACATTATTTGATAATCAGAGAGGGAGACAAAGAAGACCCCAACAATCCCTAGGCTGGTGAGCAAACAAATGCTAGTACCCACAGAGTTCCTCGAATCCACGTCTCCTGCATTGGTAGGCGTATTCTTTACCACTGAGCCACCTACCTCAACATGGTAAAGTTCATATATGACAAACTCTGTGCTTTCTCACTCATCCTGGAGTCTGAGGGTCTCTCCTGCATCTGAATTTCATTCTCTTTTCATTTTGAGCTCTCCAACTTTATTAGGTATCTATTTGTATGAACCTTCTTGGTAAACCATTTATCCTGTTCAATAGTGGGGAAATGTGATTCAGTGTTTTAGAATAGATGTTGGAAAACAGGACCCATCATAATTAAGGTTTTATAGGGAATCCAAAGGCAGGATAGCTTCCATCTAGTCCTTGGACCAGGATCTTGTGCTTTTCTGGAAAAATGGATGAGTTTTTTGATAATTTGAAATTATAACGGCCATTCTTGGGAATCTTTGTTTTTTGTAAGATTTATAAGGGTAACCATAAAGGATAGAATCCCAAAACTCTCAGAGACAATGGAATACATTCTTTAACTGGTACACAGAAGCTTCTAAGATAAAATGACTTCGGTTCAGTTCAGTCACTCAGTCGTGTCCAACTCTTTGCAACCCCATGAATCGCAGCATGCCAGGCCTCCCTGTCCATCACCAACTCCCAGAGTTCACTCAGACTCACGTCCATCGAGTCAGTGATGCCATCCAGCCATCTCATCCTCTGTCATCCTCTTCTCCTCCTGCCCCCAATCCCCCCCAGCATCAGAGTCTTTTCCAATGAGTCAACTCTTCACATGAGGTGGCCAAAGTATTGAAGTTTCAGCTTTAGCATCATTCCTTCCAAAGAATCCCAGGGCTGATCTCCTTCAAAATGGACTGGTTGGATCTCCTTGCAGTCCAAGGGACTCTCAAGAGTCTTCTCCAACACCACAGTTCAAAAGCATCAATTCTTCAGTGCTCAGCTTTCTTCGCAGTCCAACTCTCACACCCATACATGACCACTAGAAAAACCATAGCCTTGACTAGACGGACCTTTGTTGGCAAAATAATGTCTCTGCTTTTGAATATGCTATCTAGATTGGTCATAACTTTCCTTCCAAGGAGTAAGCATCTTTTAATTTCATGGCTGCAGTCACCATCAGCAGTGATTTTGGAGACCAAAAAAATAAAGTCTGACACTGTTTCCACTGTTTCGCCATCTATTTCCCATGAAGTGATGGGACCGGATGCCATGATCATTTACTGAATGTTGAGCTTTAAGCCAACTTTTTCACTCTCCACTTTCACTCTCATCAAGAGGCTATTTAGTTCCTCTTCACTTTCTGCCATAAGGATGGTGTCATCTGCATATCTGAGGTTATTGATATTTTTCCCTGCAATCTTGATGCCAGCTTGTGTTTCTTCCAGTCCAGTGTTTCTCATGATGTACTCTGCATGACTTACAGCATGCAAATAAAATTTCTTTAGTAAAAGACTTTGGCTATCTGAGCAAGTAAACTTAACTCACTGAGTTTGCCAGACATACAACTTGGATCCAACTATTCCTTTGAGTTTTCTACCTGAAGTATGGCTAATATTACATTTAAAAAAAACCTGTAAGATGTATGTGTCTATCTGTATATCTTACACGTCTACATGCGTATATCCAAAGTACATAATATTTTTCTACCTCTAGGTGGAGTCATCAAAATTTGTTTGTGAAGAACACTATTTAATTGGCCCATAGGAAATGGTGGCCCTGTGATAAAGAATCAGGCTTGCAATGCAGAACACCCAAGTTCTATACCTGGGTAGGGCAGATCCCCTGGAGAAGGGAATGGCTACCCACTCCAGTATTCTCATCTAAAAAATTCCATGGATGGAGGAACCTGGCATCCATGGAATTGCAAAGAGTCAGACACAACTGAGTGATTAACACTTGCAAAGAAATATTACGTGTTTATACAAATCAAGTATATTATCAGAAATATAGATACTAACCCAAATGTTTTTTTGAGTTCATGTGATCTGAGGTAATCTTTGAGAAGTAAAAGTTAGTTTAAATTTGTTGGCTTAATGAAAAAGGCATATCTTCACAGTTATCAATATTGAATATAATGCAAACATAGAACCTTTTTGACCTGGGTTTACTGATGAAATTAAGTCGTGCTATTTCTGTTGCAGAATTTGTCAACAAGAAAAACAATTTAAGTTGATAGTTAAATATTTAATGGAGGGAATGATGCTGAAGCTGAAACTCCAGTACTTTGGCCACCTCATGCGAAGAGCTGACTCATTGGAAAAGACTCTGATGCTGGGAGGGATTGGGGGCAGGACGATAAGGGGACAACAGAGGATGAGATGGCTGGATGGCATCACTGACTCGATGGACGTGAGTCTGAGTGAACTCCAGGAGTAGGGTGATGGACAGGGAGGCCTGGCGTGCTGCGATTCATGGGGTTGCAAAGAGTCGGACATGACCGAGCCACTGAACTGCACTGAACCCAAGCATAATCAGTAAAAGCACAGTATTTTTAACAATTATAAATAAGATAAAAGTTTATATTGTACTATGCTGTGCTAAAGAGCCTCTTGATAAAAGTGAAAGAGGAGAGTGAAAAAGTTGGGTTAAAGCTCAACATTCAGAAAGCTAAGATCATGGCATTTGGTCCCATCACTTCATGGCAAACAGATGGGGAAACAGTGGAAACAGTGGCTGACTTTATTTTGGGGGGCTCCAAAATCACTGCAGATGGTGATTGCAGTCATGAAATTAAAAGACTCTTATTTCTTGAAAGGAAAGTTATGACCAACCTAGACAACATATTAAAAAGCAGAGACACTACTTTGCAAACAAAGGTCCATCTCATCAAGGCTATGGTTTTTCCAGTAGTCATGTATGGATATGAGAGTTGGACTATAAAGAAAGTTGAGTGCTGAAGAATTGATGCTTTTGAACTGTCATGTTGGAGAAGACTCTTGAGAGTCCCTTGGACTGCAAGGAGATCCAACTAGTCAATCCTAAAAATCAGTCCTGGGTGTTCATTGGAAGGAGTGATGCTGAAGCTGAAACTCCAATACTTTGGCCACTTGATGTGAAGAGCTGACTCATTTGAAAAGACCCTGATGCTGGGAAAGATTGAGGGCAGGAGGAGAGGGGGATGTCAGAGGATGAGATGGTTGGATGGCATCATGGACTCAAAGGACATGAGTTTGGGTAAACTCTGGGAGTTGGTGATGGACAGGGAGGCCTGGCGTGCTACAGTTTCATGGGGTCACAAAGAGTCAGACATGACTGAGAGACTGAACTGAACTGAACAGATGCTGTGCTTACTCCTGTCCGACTCTTTGTGACCCCATGGACTATAGTCTGCCAGGTTCATCTGTCCATAGGAATTCTCCAGGCAAGAATTCTGGAGTGAGTTGCTATGTCCTCCTCCAGAGAATCTTCCCAACCCAGGGATCAAACCCAGGTCTCCCACATTGCAGATGGAGCCTTGACCATTTAAGCCACAAGGGAGTAACCTATCCCTTCTTAAAGGGATCTTCCTGACCCAGGAATTGAACTGAGGTCTCCTACACTGCAGGCGGATTCTTTACCAGCTGCGCTATCAGGGAATCCCAAAGGCTTATATTAAGTTAAACTAAACAATGGATATTTGTTGAATATCTAAATTAGTTCCAAATAGTATGGTAATGCTGAGTGCTAAACATAAGTTGTTGAGTTTTGACTTTTTAACTTTCACAGAAATGAGGGTTATTTGGGGCTCTTAATATACATGTTTTATGCTTCATTGAAAAAAAATATTATGAGGGAGAATATATTTCTAATCATTTTTAATGTATTTATAATTTTTTCTAATCTACTGCAGTATCCTAATATATGAGATAGAGTTCATTTTTGCCTGCTTCCTAGTTTTCACTGGAAAGAAAAATTACAGATAATTTAAAAGTTGGGAAAAGAGCTCAGATTCCAAAATAGACCAAAGAGTGTTAAAACACAGAGTAATAAGCATAAATTAACTCCATGCAAATTGTATAAACTGATGATGAGAGAATTCAAGGACACTAGCCAATGCCCCTTTGAAAGATAAAGAACAGTGGCAGTCCCACTTTCCTACTATGAGAGGATTTATTATAACTTCTTATTTTTCAAACTGTGTTCATATGCTATTGGTGAATTATGCTATATATATTATCTGTATTTGTCTATATAGATGAATTGATAATATATCAATATCTCAAATTTTATCTATAATTTATAAACAGATTTGGTATAAATTTGTCTATTATCTATATATAAATAAGACACCAGTTTTGTAAGGTGCAAAACAGAATACACATGTGTCATACTGGAAATATAAAATACATATCAATTTATTAAACTTTTATTTTTGTTCCATATATGGCTTTACATATGTAAGTACATTTGACAGTGAAAGTTGCTTGTGTCCAACTCTTTGTGATCCAATGAACTGTAACCTGTCAGGCTACTTTGTCAAAGGAATTCTCCAGGCAAGATTACTGTAGTGGATAGCCCTTTCCTTCTCCATGGGATCTTCGCAACCCAGGGATCAAACTCAGGTCTCCCACATTGCAGGTGGATTCTTTACCATCTAAGGTACCAGGGAAGGCCAGGAATACTGGAGTAGGTAGTTTATCCCTTCTCCAGGGGTCTTCATGATCCAAGAATTGAACTTGGGTCTCCTTATTACAGGCAGATTTTTTTTACCATTTGAGCTACCAGGGAAGCCCTGTGAGTATATATACGTGTGTGTGTGTGTGTATACATTATACACTATATTTCTTATTAAGGAATGACTCAGCATGATTGAAAGTCACTGCTCTTATACCACAATGAACTGAGCCACAAAATGTTTTGTGCAGTCAGTTGAAAAGGCCAGTACAAAAATAATCACCCTTTCTGCCCTGTTCACAATCACTGGTAACTCCTCAAGGTCGGACTGTAATAATTATTTAATATGCTCATACTTTGTTAACTTGTCTCCAGATTTGCAGCCAGGCAGCAACCCTCATTTAAAACAAATTACCCCATTTCTTATAACTACTTTTAAGGCTGGGGATTCTGGTAGTCATTTCCCAGATATTTATAGATCTATCATCAATTTAAAAATTGTTTTACCATCTTTCAAATCTTTATTCCCTCTTCTCCACTTAAAACAACACTCTTTGGCAGTATTATGAAGATCCTGTTTCCTCTGTCTATTCATTCATTACAGTCTAGCATAGCAATGCCAGGGTGAACCTGTAGACATAGTAAGACAGTGAATCTCATGCTGTAATTTCCAAAAGTGTAGTGTTTATTTTAACTGTATTATGTAGAAAGAATTTATATTAATTTAATGTAGTGCATAAACAATAATTCTTTCCTCTAAGTAAATCTGTAATTACTCTGTAACAACTATCTTGTCTCATTTCTTTTCTAGAAAAGCTGTGTATGCTTTCAAAATTGAGAAAATAATATTTGAACTAATAAAGTGGAAATTTTAAGCGAAAAGAGAAAGAAAAAATTTTAAATACAAGACTGATTTGTAAAAGAGCTAAGGTTTTTGGCTTATTTTTGTTGCTTGCTTTTATGAAACTACCAGAAATAATAATGATGAAAGAAAACTACTGTGTATGAAAAGTTAGAACCAGACATGGAACAATGGACTGGCTTAAAATTGGGAAACAAGTATGTCAAAACTGTATATTGTCACCCTACTTATTTAACTTATATGCAGAGTACATCATGTGAATGCCAGGCTGGATGAAGCATAAGCTGGAATCAAGATTGCCAGGAGAATTATCAGTAACCTCAGATTTGCATATGATACCACCCTTATGGCAGAAAGTGAAGTGGAACTAAAGAGCTTCTTGATGAAAGTGAGAGAGGAGAGTGAAGAAGCTGGCTTAAAACTCAACATTCAAAAAACAAAGACCATGGCATCTAGTCCCATCATTTCATGACAAATAGATGGGGAAACAATGGAAACAGTAAGACGCTTTATTTTCTTGGGTTCCAAAACCACTGCAGGTAGTGACTACAGCCATGAAAAGATACTTGTTCCTTGGAAGAAAAGCTATAACCAACCTAGACAGCATATTAAAAAGCAGAGACATGACTTTACTGACAAAGGTCCATCTAGTCTAAGCTATAGTTTTACCAGTAATAGTGTGGATGTGAGATTTGGCCCATAAAAAAGGTTGGGCACCAAAATATTTATACTTTTGAACTGTGGTATTGGAGAAGACTCCTGAGAATCCCTTGGACTGCAAGAAATCAAACCAGTCAATCCTAAAAGAAATCAGTCCTGAGTATTCATTGGAAGGACTGATACTGAAGTTGAAGCTCCAATACTCTGAGTACCTGATGGGAAGAGCATTAGACTCATTACAAACTCATTAGAAAAGACCCTGATGCTGGGAAAGATTGAAGGCAGGAGGAGAAGGGGACAAGAGATTAAGATGGTTAGATGGCATCACCGACTCAAAGAACATGAGTTTCAAGAAGCTCCAGGAGATGGTGAAGGATGGAGAAGCCTGGCTTGCTACAGTCCATGGGGTCACAAAGAGTTGGACACGACTGAGGACTGAACAACAACAACAATGAAAAGTAGGATATGTGTTTTCAGTGAAATAAAGTATAAAGAAGGGAAGAAAATAAAGAATTCTGTTCTATAATAAAATGAGTGTTCCAGAAAAAGAAAAGAAAAAAGGACAAAACCTAAAAGGATATAGAAAGTTGTAGGTTTGTGGAAAAGTTATCCTGGGAAAGGTATTTTATGTGTGATCAAGCTGAATAAGATATAATAAATTTGCCATAATTTTTTTTCTCATTAAGTTTTAATATCAATAGTGTAATTAGATAAAACTAGAATTTAATTTTTCTTCATCTGCTAAAAAAACCAGTTTCATTGGACTATGGATCAGTTCCTGATTAGAGTTTATGAAAGGTTTTCCCCTACCTTTACAGTAATCTACTTAAAAACAAAGATTTTACATTTTACCAACTGTACTTCACACTGTTTACATGAGCCTTCAATTAAGGAAACCTAGTCTCTTGATAATTAGAGCTAAGTTTTGCTCTACATTTCTGTAGAGGAACCATCTAGGTTTTTATGTGAAGTCTTCAATTGCTATTTTGGTTACCTAGGTAACTAAGAATAGTGTCACACTGATCTATGATCCTATTTGACCAAGTATTTTGAAAAGTTTTAGCATTTGACAATACTCACCCTTAAAAAAATTAAGTTCTAAATGAAGTCTTTTTGACCTCAAACTAACTTCGGAATTTTTCAGTGGACCCTGGAACATCTCAAAAGGTGTGTTATTTCTCCTTATAAAAGGAAAGTGTATGCCTGCTATGTTGCTCAGTCATATCTTACTCTTTGTGACCCCATAGAACACCTGGAAAGTCCCTATAAAAGGAGAGATGCAGTAAAGAATCTGCCTGCAATGCTGGAGACACAGGAAATGAGGGTTTGATGATTCCTGGGACACGAAGATCCTCTGGAGGAGGAAATGGCAACCCACTCCAGTATTCTTGTCAGGAAAATCCCATTTCAGAGGAGGCTGGTGGGCTATATAGTTTATGGGGTCTCAAAGAGTCAGACATGACTGAGCACACATGCATATATACATACATGCATAGCTTTTAATAAATTATATTTCTGTGGGATTTGTGTTATTAATATAAGTATTTCAGAATTGCATAAAATTCCTAGTAATCTGGTATGTTCTTATATTTTATCACTTGTAATTCTAGTTAGTATCTTAACAGTTATGTGTCACAGAAATAGCTAAATTTCTTTGTAAATTGCAATTTTCATCAAATCTTTCATTGTGGATATTTTAAAGTTATTTGTCTCTTACAGTTATTGTTTTACTCTGATGCTTTTCTAAAATGGCTTTGCACAAGTGCTTCATCTTCAGAGAAATTCACAAAAAGGGCTCTGACATGTACTCTGGAATAGAGGGTTCTTTTCTTATCATACCAATGAATTAGGTAAAAATTTATAGAACTCTCATGGAGGAATTGATGGCTTCATAAAACTTTCAACCTAAGGTCAAAATCAACAAGAATTAATTATGGGGGACTATGCAAGATGGTTATAATTCTCTTTATAACTTTTGAAACACTGTTGATTTTTTTATCATTTTAATTTATGAGATTTAAGGAAGCTTTTTGTTATAAGCTATCTATGACTTACAGAAATTTGATAAAATGTCCCTTTCTAGACAAAGAAAAAGCATTTACTTTTTCTCTCTGCCTGATACTTTCAAAATTCAGAAACTATCAATGAGTATTCTTTTAATGTCAATAGAGTTGTCTGCATGAGTTTAGAAAGAATCTGTTCTTCTTTAAACAGGAAACAATTGGAAATATTGGCTATAATATCAAGACTTTGGCTAGAATGTCATAGTTGAGATTATGCGTGGAAAAAATCTTCCTAGTACCCTGCTTAGGAGGTTCCAGGGAATTAATCCCTAAAAGAGCTTATATGGTCACTCACTATTCTTGCCACATTTTTGTAAATAATCAGGCCAATATTAATTCAAACAAATTAGTTTTTACTATGATTCTCTTTGACAAAAAGAGGAATTATTAAGAGAAAAATTAATTGTGCACATTGTAAATATTAGATTCTTATTCTGTTAATTGTCTTTAAGGTTTTATTTTACATCCATAAGCTGAACTAGACTCTAAACTTTTCTAGTTTCCTCAAAGACCCAACTACAACTTTCCAAACTAAACAGTTCCAGTTTCTTACATCCTTCTGTTTTGGAATCCATAAGAACAGTTACTGACCTAAATCTCCTTGGAAGGGAATATACAAGATCCTCCTCACTACCCAGACACCAAACATCAGACACTCAAGCCTTAAGTACACAACACATAGCTAAAGAAAGTTCCATCTACATTCAGTCTTATGTGCACTGCTGCTAAGTCTGCTAAGTTGCTTCAGTAGTGTCTGACGCTGTGCAACCCTAGAGATGGCAGCCCCATCCCTGGATTCTCCAGACAAGAACACTGGAGTGGGTTGTCATTTCCTTCTCCAATGCATGAAAGTGAAAAGTGGAAGTGAAGTCGCTCAGTTGTGTCCGACTCCTAGCGACCCCATGGACTGAAGCCTACCAGGCTCCTCAATCCATGGGATTTGCCAGGCAAGAGTACTGGAGTGGGGTGCCATTGCCTTCTCCGATGAGAGGGTATAAAAAGAAAAAAAAAAAAAAAAAGTCACTCAGTCGTGTCTGACTCTTTGCAACCCAATGGACTGTAGCCTACCAGGCTCTTCCGTCCATGGGATTTTCCAGGCAAGAGTACTGGAGTGGGTTGCCATTTCCTATGTGCACTAGAAACTTTCAAATCAAGTTTACCAGGAGTTGATACCAGTTTACCAGCTGGCATCCCCTTGATATCAGCTACAGAGTAAAGCATTTGAAACCTCCCATTGATCCATCCCAGTAAGCTTTAATGGTACCCTTAAATGGGAAATACCCAGGGAATATATAACTCTGAGTTTGCCTCCATAGATAGAGGCTTTCTCCTTTGGATCAGAACAAGTGTCAAAGAATACATGATCAGAAATTTCTTTTTAACAGTAGGCAAGCTGGCTGATTTTAGAACCAAAGCAGTAGCAGCCCCAAAGCAATCACTTTACTCATCGGCTAAAGTAGTTTGAAACCATTGTGTAGCCCTTGATTGCCAACTTGGTGAACAAGAAAGCATTTGTAAAATAGCAAATACCACTTGTTGCACATGAATGGCCATCATCAAAAATTCTACAAATAATAAATGCCGGAGAGAACATAGAGAAAAAGGAACCTTCCCACTGTTGGTAGGAATACATATTGGTGCAGCCACAATGTAGAATAATATGGGTCTTCCTTTAAAAAATTAAAAACAGAGTTACCATATGATCCTGCGATCCTAGTTTGGAGTATGTAGGTGGAGAAAAACTCTAATTCAAAAAGGTACAGTGCACCCCTATGTTAATAACACCACTATTTACAATAGCCAAGACATGGAAGCAACCTAACTATTCATCGATAGATGGATGGCTAAAGAAGATGTGGTATATATACATAGTGGAATATTAGTCATATAAAAGAATGAAGTAATGACATTTACAACAAAAGAACCCACTGTATAATAGCACAGAATACTGTATTCTACATCTTGTGATAACCTGTAATGGAAAAGAATCAGAAAAAGAATATGTGTGTGTGTGTGTGTGTGTGTATAAAACTGAATACTTTATTGTATACTTGAAGCTAACAAAATGTTGTAAATTAAGTAGACTTCAATTTAAAAAATGGTTTTAAAAAGTAAAAAAATAAAATAGGTTATTGCATGATAATAAATGGAATCCTAATAATCAGATTAGGCATAAGACAAATATTGATAAAGCTGGGGACAATTAATTTATAAATTCTTTCTTCACCTCTAGAAGAGGGCTTTTCACCCCTGCTTGAGGAATTTAGTCTCCTCTTCAAAAAAGACTTTAATGTCATCTCTTGAGGTCTTTGGCTTACAGAGAACTGCTGTTCTTCCTGAGAACATATCTCTGCCATCTCTCTATTCTTCTTGACGTATAACTAGAGTGTAGACCAAGCAGGTCTCAAAATGTGAAATACAAAGTATAACCAATGAGGAGAAGTGATACCTATCAAAAGAATCACATGATTTTGCCATTTATATCAATAGATATATGGAAAATATAATGGGAATGGATCATAAAAATATGAATCAGAATGGAAGGCATATAAAACTGTATCAGGATGAATTTATTGACATAGCTCACTAAGACAGATTACACATTTATTGTGTTAGCTCAATGGTATGGGAATGACTCTAATGCTTTTTGTCCATGTTTGGCTTAAATACAGACCTAATGGTGACTTAGATTAAAGGAAACAGAAAAATATAGTATATTATAGAATAAGACATTTAAAGCCTTCAGTTCAGTTCAGTTCAGTCGCTCCATCGTATCCGACTCTTTGCGACCCCATGAATCGCATAGGGAGATTGAAAAGCTAGAGCAGATTAATCATGTGTGACTTCACCCTTCATCCCTTTACTTCATTTTCTGAGTGGGTACTGGGAATATTCTCTTTTCAATGCTGTGAGATATAAAGTACCTAAGTAGCCAATGGCATGTATGTTTCTTCTAAGGAAAATTACATTCTTATTTACAATTTATCAAGGAAATAAAACTATATTAGATATTCCCACTCATTAGCAAAATAGTTACATGTGTATATAGGGAGGAAAATTACATTTTTGTTGAGCTTAAACTCTGAAATTTTATGTCTGTAGCTGGAAAGCTCTATTGGCTAGCAAGAATGATACCAATATAACCACAAATGTGTTTTTATTCTGTAGTCCTTTACATTTATTCTGTGCACTGTTCAGTTCAGTCACTCAGTCATGTCCAGCTCTTTGTGATCTAATGGATGGCAGCATGACAGGCTTCTCTGTCCATCACCAACTCCTGGAGCTTGCTCAAACTCCTGTCCATTGAGTCAGTGATGCCATCCAACTACCTCATCCTATGTCATCCCCTTCTCCTCCTGCTTTCAATCTTTCCCAGCATCAGGGTTTTTTCCAATGAGTCAGTTCTTTGCATCAGGTGGCCAAAGTATTGGAGTTTCAGCTTCAGCATCAGTCCTTCCAATGAATACTCAGGACTGATTTTCTTTAGGATGGACTGGTTGGATTTCCTTGCAGTCCGAGGGACTCTCAAGAGTCTTCTTCAACACCACAGGTCAAAGGCATCAATTCTTTGGTGCTCAGCTTTCTCTATAGTCCAACTCTCATATCCATACATGACTATGGGAAAAATCATAGCTTTGACTAGACAGACCTTTGTTGGCAAAGTAGTGTCTCTTTTTTAATATGCTCTCTAGTTTGGTCACTAGGTCGCTGTCTAGGTTGGTCACTGTTACTAGTACAATTAACATTAATCAATTAACCATCAATAGCAACCAATAATGTGTCAAATGCTAAAAACTTTGAGATGGGCATAGGAGATTGAGATATGATCTTAATGTGAGCACAAGCTATAGATAAATATCTACATGTTATAAAAATGATGAAAACATGCAATTCTTCTAGAATATCCTTGAATATTCTAGATAACTTCTGTATCTCTATTGTCAGTGGTACTGGACTTAATGAAGGCATTGAGAGCTGAACATTCCCTTCCACAAAAACAGCAGCATTTGATGAGAATGAACCTTAAAGAAATATCATATTTTGGAGTGAAAAAGCCTAACAGAGTACAATATTGCCAACAATTTCTTAGTGTTGAAGTAACAACATATTAAAATAGTAAGTTATTTATAGCTTACTGTATATGGTAAGAGTTCAGAATACCAGACCACCTGACCTGCCTCCTCAGAAAGCTGTATGCAGGTCAAGAAGCAACAGTTAGAACTGGACATGGAACAACAGATTGATTCCAAATTGGGAAAGGAGTACGTCAATGCTGTATATTGTCACACTGCTTATTTAACTCATATGAAGAGTACATCATGCAAAATGCCAGGCTGGATGAAGCACAAGCTGTAATCAAGATTGCTGGGAGAAATATCAATACCCTCAGATATGTAGATGACACCACCCTTATTGCAGAAAGCAAAGAAGAACTACAGAGCCGCTTGATAAAAGTGAAAGAGAAGAGTAAAAAAGCTGGCTTAAATTTCAACATTCAGAAAACTAAGATCATGGCATCCAGTCCCATCACTTCATAGCAAATAGATGGGAAACAATGGAAACAGTGAGAGACTAATTTTGGGGGATGCAAAATCACTGCAGATGGTGACTGTAGCCATGAAATTAAAAGACTCTTGCTCCTTGGAAGAAAAGCTATGACCAACTTAGATAGCACACTAAAAAGCAGAGATGTTACTTTGCCAATGAGGTCTGTCTAGTCAAATCTATGGTTTCTCCGGTAGTAATGTATGGATGTGAGAGTTTGAGTATAAAGAAAGTTGAGCACTGAAGAACTGATGCTTTTGACCTGTGGTGTCAGAGAAAACTCTTGAGAGTCCCTTGGACTGCAAGGAGATCCAAACAGTCCATCCTAAAGGAAATTAGTCCTGAATATTCATTAGAAGAACTGATGCTGAAGCCGAAACTCCAATACTTTGGCCACCTGATGTGAAGAACTGACTTACTGGAAAAGACTCTGATGCTGGGAAATATTGAAGGTGGGAGAAAAGGGATGACAGAGGATGAGATAGTTGGATGGCATCACCAACTCAATGGACATGAGTTTGAGCATGCTCTGGGGTTGGTGAGGGACAGCGAAACCTGCTGTGCTGCAGTCCATTGGGCTGCAAAGAGTCGGACACGACTGAGCCACTGAACTGAAATGAATTGCACTGGAGCTATTTGTGGTTTCCTTGTGGGTAAGCATAAAAATCTATGTCTAACTGGGGATTGTTCCTGAGTTATAGGACAATGGCCAAAAAAGGAATCTTGAAGTGCAGCTTGTGGCTATACTGAACATTGTTTAAAAAAATAAAATCAGTGCACTGAAAAGTACCCCAGGTAAATCTTTTCTCTTCTCTGTAGGTTTTGTACATGCGATTCATTTTCTACATGCAAGAGCCCTTCAGGCTTTTGACTGAGTGAACTGCTAACATCAATAACATGACTAATCCCCCCTTTATAATCTGAGAGGAGGATTCCAATAGAAATATTTTTGACAGGATTACATCAAACTACAATTTCTAAATTTAATTTATTTTTTAATATAAGGGTTGTTAACTTTGAGTGTAATGGGTGAGGCCTCAAATGTTCTTCCCAATCCAGTTTCTTTTTGTAGAATATTCTGAATGAAAGGTCAGGCATTAACCTCTTTCCTATACTTTTTATGATCTTGGTTTCAGATTTCCTGTGAGCAGATGCTTGAAAAATAGTACATATGCACACCCATACACCTTCTACATAGCATATACTAATACACAGAAAGTTTGGCTTCCAATCTGAATATTTTTCATGCATGCTACTTTATAGTCTAGATTATGAATTGTGCTTCAAGTGATAAGTTACTTTTTGAATTAATTGTCACAATATGAGATGAAATTAGGCCACCTCCTTACAAACACCACTTTTTGATGACTTACATCAAGAGTTTTTAGGAAGATCTGGAATCTTGTCACTCAGAGTATCCTTAATGCTGCAAGATGTATATATACAGTTGTATTGAAAATACTGACCCCAAATCCAATTTTAGGATTCTAAGCAGATAGTCTTGATTCAAAATGCTAATCCCCAAAATATCTGCCTTCCTCTTACAGTTATCACAATATTATATAATAAAAGTAAATAATAAAAATTCTGATCAACTTTTCTTTGTGGTTAACAGAATATATTTTACAACTTTTGAACCTGTTCTTAAGCAAAGGAAAAGTCATTCCTTTAAACCCCAATGAACTCAATGACTTAGCAAACAGGAAGAGAGAGATATAAGTTAGAGAGAACTAAAATAATTAGAACAGAAAAAATACTTTACCCAAAGTTCCCCACCATGTTTGAGTAAGTTCTAAGGGTTCAGAAGGTCATTCCTTGGAAGATCTATTCAAATTCAAACTATGCTTTTAGACAACCTACTTGCTACTATTTAAAATCTGTCACATGATAAATCCTGTGATCTTGCTACCCATGGAAATAGAGCCCCTGGAGCATGTTGCGTAGAAACCACAGATATGATCTATTCCAGTTGCCCCAACTGGAAATGAGCTTCTCCAGATGCCAACGAACAATGGTTCAACTGATGGAGCAGTTTTATGAGAGAGGAAAAGTCATACCTAAAGGACTTCTGCAACAAAAAGTAGAGCTGATACTCATCATCTGAGCCTTAGGGCTGGGGACAGGGAAGATTTTAAATGTTTATACAGATTCTCAGTATGCCTATGTCACCTTACACACATACAGGTCTATTTGGAAGAAAAGAGGTATGTTTCCTGCAGAGAATAAACGGGTATATCATGTGTAAAGCTTACTGAAGCTCTTAGATGCAGTATAGCAAAAAAGGTGGCAGTGATTCACTGTACAGGTCTCAAAAGGGGAATGCAAAGGTATCAAACGGAAACAACAAGGTGGGAGCAACTGCCAAAAAGCAGCCCTAGAACTAGTCAGTAACCTCAAAAGTTAGATCCATTCAATTATTCCCCAATCTTCACAAAAGAAGAATTAGACAAATACCTGAAATGGAGCTTTAATAAAGACCTAAGAAGCCATATGTGGCTAGATACTGTATATGGGCCATGCTTCTTTCCCCAAACTGTGGCTTGTTAAAGCCATTAAGGAAGTTCATCAAAGAACTTATAGGAGGGAAGTCCTTTACAATTAGGTGAGGTCATGGTAACTCCTGTCATGAAAAGTACAGTTAGCTACATAGTTGAGACATGTTTCTTTTGCTTAATGACCAGCTCCAACATCAGACCCACCCCCCACCCCCTACACACACACACACACACACACACACACACACACACAGACACTGCCAGAAGCCCTCAGATAAGGCCTATTCAAACCAGAGGGACATATCCTGGATAAGGTTGGCAAACTGATTTCACTGTCATGCAGAGAGTACTGGGAAATTTCAAGTATCTCTTGGGGCTAGTAGATACATTTTCTGGGTGAATAGAAGCATTCTGTTTTAATAGAAGCTGCCAAATGAAGTGGCAGCCGAAGTGGATAAGGAATTACTAAAATAAATAATCCCCAGTTGTAAGCTCCCAAAGTCCCTACATTATTTTGGTCCAGCATTCATGTCTCAAGTGATGAAAGGAATAATGAATGTCCTGGGCATAAAACGGAGCTTGCACTCAGCCCAGAGGCCCCAATCATCAGGGAACATAGAGCCATCCAGTCAGATCTTCAAAAGGGCTTTAGTCAAGTTATGTTAGGAAACTCAATAAAGTTGGATTAAGGTGCTTCCAACTGCCCTAATCTGCATACAGTTAGATGCATTTGAACTCATGTATAGTAGATCCATACCCCAACCTTGAGAAGGAACACCTTAACCCCTTTGGGCCCCCTATACCCCAAGTATGCTCTCCAGGTAGAAGAAACCATGAAATCCCTCATACAGTATGGTAACTAGGTGCTTCCTGCACCCACTAACCTGGCCCACCAAACTAGGAAACTGGATGAATCAAAAAAAGCTGGGAAACCCACAACCCTCAAAATCAGCTCACTCCTAAGTGGAACAGACCTCACTTGCTGATCCTAACCAGCCATTCTTCCATGAAGTTGTAGGAGAGCACACTGTGGGTATATCACACTTGAGTGAAAAGAGCTCCCAAGCCCCAGACTCCAGAAAGACAACTTAGGAAAGCAGACACCCTTGACTACTCATGTGAACCTCTTTCTGGCCTGAAGCTTCTCTTCTAAAGAACAACAGAAGTGTCACCAGAGATATTTAGGCCTTGGCAGTGAACCTCAGTATCAGGGCACAATTTTGCCTATAGGCAAAAAATCTATATAATTTCATTTTTAGGAAAAATTTGACATATGACCATTATTCTCTTGCTAATACTTGGGTCATATGTCTTAAATTATCTGGTATCCTTTGTCCCCAAAAGGTTAGACAAGTGGTGGTCGCTTAGTGATAATAGCAGGTAGAACTTAGGCCTTGTGACAATCAAACATATCTGAAAGTAGTTGGGGGGATGTTCTGCTTCTCTACCAGAGGTTATAAATGAAAGTGGAAAGTGAAAGTGAAATCGCTCAATTCTGCGACTCCTTGTGACCCCATGGACTGAAGCCTACCAGGCTCCTCCGTTCATGGAATTTTCCAGGTAAAAGTACTGGAGTGGGTTGCCATATCCTTCTCCACTATAAGGGTGACCCAAATCGGCAGAAAGCAGTTACAGAAGACAGATTTCACTCCGTCAGCACCCCTCAAGATTGAGGAGCAAGACAAAAGACAGAGGAAGGGTTTTTCACCACCACAGCCTATTAACAATTCCTGGGAAATAAAAATACAACCTGGTAATAAAATACAAGGTAATAAAATCTAACCCCCCCCCCCCCACTTTGTGCTTCACGTAGCTTCACTTTCTCACAAGGGGCCATGTGCAGAGGCCCCACACCTGGCACTTCAGACAGGATTCCTAGTGCAAAACACCTGCAGTAACACCTCAGCTCAGCTGCGACCTCTGCGCGAAAGCATCAGGCACAACACAGCAATTCAAAATGGCGGCGGTGCCCAGTGCAGGAACAGTGCACCAGGCATGGCAGTCAGGTGAGAACTCTGCTCACTCCGCTCCCTCCTGACAGAAATCCTGTAAAGTGCTTGCTCATAGCGTTTATGGGAGAGTGTGTCTCTCCATTTTTGATCTAAGAATAAAGCTTTCCTTGTGAATCAAGCTCATTCTTATTCTATTGGCTCAAGACACACCTAGCAGGAGGTCCCTTGTTGGGGCCTGACTCAAAAGGGTCCATAACAATGACACTTATTTGCTTTGGCACTTATACCATCACCATGTGAAGTAAACGCCTGGGCTAACAGCCTGATCTCTCCGGGGATGGATGAATCCTCCCAGGAATGGAAATAAACACATATGGAATGAGATATGTGGATGAAAGAGATGTCCAGGATGACCCTAGATCAGGTGACCTGATCCAGCTATGGATATGAAAATTATCTCAACCAAAATCATCAGAGATGTCCAGCTGAGTTCAGACTAGATCAGTAGATTCTTGGCCTATCAGCAGAGGCATTAAAAATAACTATTTATGCTGCTTGCCACTAAGATATTGAGGTGATTTTTTAAGAAGCAAAAGCTAATGGATCCAGCAACATTTAATGAACAAAATTAGTGGAGTAACATCTACAACATTCTCATGGGAATAAAAAATTATAACCAGGTTCTTTGTCTTTTACATGAAATCACTACAAAAACTTCCTTGAATGTGCAATAACAAAGGGAATATTATTAATGTGAGGCTTCTAAGAAAAGACATAAGAAACATTTCTTGCCATTCAAATGAAACATTGGAAATTTTAGGAAAAATAAATGCCACTGGTCATTTAATATATTTAATTAAATATCCTTGGTTCTGAAACGAATATGTGATAGGATGAAAGGACGACATGCATACATCACACACAGTGACAACATGGAAACAGTTCATCTAATTCTGAAACGAATATGTGATAGGATGAAAGGACGACATGCATACATCACACACAGTGACAACATGGAAACAGTTCATCTAAAAGAAAGAGGGAAAGAAATAAGAAAAATATATTAAAAAAATTAAAATCCTAACGCTTGTCTCAATCATAATAACTAAGAGTCAAAGCCAACAAAACTAGTAGTAGTGAACATTCAAGAATACAAAAGTAAACTCCAAGAAAGGGAGTACTAGTGGCAAGAATTAAGAGATGAAGGTAATTTTACTGTTATTGTAACTAGAATCTGATCACTACTGTAAATAAAGAAAAAAGTAGATCTATAAAATTCTACTTCTAAAGTTATGTGAGCCATCTCTCTTGCCCTGTCTCACAGTTTCTGAGCCTATATTTTACCCTAGCCATTGCTATGACAACTGGTTTAATGCAGTTGTAACCAGATAGGGCCTTTTCCCTCAGCTTTACAATTACTTGTTTCTTTTTCAGCACTTTCTCTGAAGTCTATGGTTGTGTTGTGATTTTTGTTAAACTAACAGATGGTGACTGCAGCCATGAAATTAAAAGACGCTTACTCCTTGGAAGGAAAGTTATGACCAACCTAGATAGCATATTAAAAAGCAGAGACATTACTTTGCCAACAAAGGTGTGTTTCGTCAAGGCTATGGTTTTTCCAGTGGTCATGTATGGATGAGAGAGTTGGACTGTGAAGAAAGCTGAGCACTGAAGAATTGATGCTTTTGAACTGTGGTGTTGGAGAAGACTCTTTATAGCCCCTTGGACTGCAAGGAGATCCAACCAGTCCATCCTAAAGGAGATTAGTCCTGAATGTTCATTGGAAGGACTGATGTTGAAGCTGAAACTCCAACACTTTGGCCATCTAATGTGAAGAGCTAACTCACTGGAAAAGATCCTGATGCTGGGAAAGATTGATTACAGGAGAAGGGGACAACAGAGGCTGAGATGGTTGGATGGTATTCACCAACTCAATGGACATGGGTTTGGGTGGACTCCAGGAGTGGTGATGGATAGGGAGACCTGGTGTGCTGTGGTTCATGGGATCACAAAGAGTCAGACACGATTGAGCGACTGAAGTGAACTGAACATTTATTAAGTAGAACACTGATTGCTTTGTGGTTGGTGAGCCAAGTTTCAGCAAAAGACTGCAAGAAAAAGTGAAATGTGCTGTTGTTTTTAGTTACTATGTCACGTCTGACTCTTTTGCAACCTCATGGACTGTGTCTGCCAAGTTCCTCTGTCCATGGGGTTTCCCAAGCAAGAATACTGTAGTGGATTGCCATTTCCTTCTCTAAGGAGTCTTTCCAACCCAGGGACTGAATCCATCTCTCCCTCATTGGCAGGCAGATTGTTTACCACTGACCCGTCAGTTCAGTTCAGTTCAGTTCAGTCGCTCAGTCGTGTCTGACTCTTTGTGACCCCACGAATTGCAGCATGCCAGGCCTCTCTGTCCATCACCAACTCCCTGAGTTCGCTCAAACTCACGTCCATTGAGTCGGTGATGCCATCCAGCCATCTCATCCTCTGTCGTCCCCTTCTCCTCCTGCACCCAATCCCTTCCCACATCAGAGTCTTTCCAATGAGTCAACCCTTCGCATGAGGTGGCCAAAGTATTGGAGTTTCAGCTTTAGCATCAGTCCTTCCAAAGAAATCCCAGGACTGATCTCCTTTAGGATGGACTGGTTGGATCTCCTTGCAGTCCAAGGGACTCTCAAGAGTCTTCTCCAACACCACAGTTCAAAAGCATCAATTCTTCGGCACTCAGCTTTCTTCACAGTCCAACTCTCACATCCATACATGACCACTGGAAAAACCATAGCCTTGACTAGACGGACCTTTGTTGGCAAAGTAATGTCTCTGCTTTTCAATATGCTATCTAGGTTGGACATAACTTTCCTTCCAAGGAGTAAGCGTCTTTTAATTTCATGGCTGCAGTCACCATCTGTAGTGATTTTGGAGCCCAAAAAAATGAAGTCTGACACTGTTTCCACTGTTTCCCCATCTATTTACCGTGAAGTCATGGGACCAGATGCCATGATCTTAGTTTTCTGAATGTTGAGCTTTAAGCCAACTTTTTCACTCTCCACTTTCACTTTCATCAAGAGGCTTTTTAGTTCCTCTTCACTTTCTGCCATAAGGGTGGTGTCATCTGCATATCTGAGGTTATTGATATTTCTCTGGGCAATCTTGATTCCAGCTTGTGCTTCTTCCATCCCATCATTTCTCAGGATGTATTCTGCATATAAGTTAAATAAGCAGGGTGACAGTAAAGGAGCCTTGACGTACTCCTTTTCCTATTTGGAACCAGTCTGTTGTTCCATGTCCAGTTCTAACTGTTTCTTCCTGACCTGCATACAGGTTTCTCAAGAGGTAGATCAGGTGATCTGGTATTTCCATGTCTTTCAGAATTTTCCACAGTTTATTGTGATCCACACAGTCAAAGGCCTTGCCATAGTCAATAAACCAGAAATAGATGTCTTTCTGGAACTCTCTTGCTTTTTCGATGATCCAGCAGATGTTGGCAATTTGATCTCTGGTTCCTCTGACTGACCCATCAAGGAAGTCCAAGAATTGAAATAGAGAAGTTTGCTACTCACAGATCCTGGAAGAGGTTCATGGCCTCAAGGAACCGCACAAAAGTCAAGGCAGTGTTTAGACACAGTGCTAGCAGCCGGATCTAGGGTGCACACATTTATTAGGATCCTTGGCAGAGTGCTTTGCAGTTTCCTGATTAAGAGTAAATTGGTTAATTCAAATTCCCCTAAATGGTTTTTTTTTGTGTGTGTGTGTGTGAGCTCAGGGAGAGTTTCTTTAAGGCGTTCACAAGGGCAAGGATTGGGTGGTATCAGACTGTATCAGTTGCACTGGGGCATCACATCAGTACTTACATTTACTTGCGGTTCTTCTGGCTGTTATCTTGGGCTATCTAGCGTCAGATCAAGGTCCCTACATGCCTCTTGGCCACACAAAGTGTATGCCAAGGCACCGATATTATGGAGTAGTTTAACTAAATTCTCAACAGGTTGGGACTTCCTGAGAAAAGTCACAAGATCTCACTCACTGAAAATTTGGAAACGTTCAAGGGTTAACAGCTAACACACCAAGAAGCAACTGCTTTACCAATGGGGTTAATATCTTCAGAACTTCCTAGAGGAATTCAACATCAGTGGCCATAACTGTGTATATTCTTCCCTTCATTCCTTGTTTCACTCTTCCCAAGCCCCAATTCTTGACCCTTAGGATCAATTCCCCAAACAAACTTGTACAGGAAACCCTTGTCTTACATGCCACTTTCTGATGGGAATCTAGGTTTAAAAATCAAAAGATAAGATATGAAACAAAATATGAATATGAAAAGATTGTGATTATAGACATAAAAATGTCACAGTTGCAGTTTATACTACTGTGGTTTGTTACCTACTTTCATAATTGAAAAAATGCTAAATTTAAGATCAAGATTAAGAAAAACTAAAAGCATCATTTTGCTCCCATTCAATTTCATGAACTCACTAAATTTCATCTAAGTTAAAACTTCTGGTATAATAACTATTTGATTTTCATAGCAAACAAACTCATGAGTTAGTGTAAACCTTATTCCTATTAAAGAATTTACATTGCTCATTCTAAGGCAGTTTTTAAACTGTACATAATTTTTAATGAACTCTCATTCATCTTTTTAATATCACTGATGTTACTGATCATATACATAAAGTGCATCTATGTATTTTCTTAAGTATATACAACTTAAACATTCACACAAATTTTGTTGTTCATTATTTACAGAGGAGGAAAAGATAGCAAAAAAATTCAGCACTTGCCTAAAATAACTTGTAACTGCAGGAGGCTGGCAAAGACCTAGGTTAACAGAAAGACTTCTTGCTATAAGTGTGTATGGTAGGCTATGGAGTTTTCATATCTGGTATGGTGTCCTAGATAACCTTCTTAACTATATATGCTTTTTGAATTTAATTTGCAAATTGAAGATGATATAATCCTTCTATAAAATGGTGTTGAAAGGATTAAATGAAAAAATCATTTATCAGAGTATTTTTACTTATGACATTTCTGAAAGTGTAGTGGTGGTCACCGTTTTAAAGAAAATAGTTTATTGGTGAGATCAGAAGCGGATGGAGGACAGGGATTTGTATAGACACTGAATATGGAAAATGTGAATAGCTCATCAAATATTAAGAGCTAGACATAGTTGCCTAGCCAGAGGAAACTATCTCCACCATCTCCCCAAAGAACAAAATTAGCCTAAAGGACTGTCCTTACTGAAGAAAGTTAAATACTCCTTCCCTTCAAATAGAGAGAGGAATGGGAAAAACTGGCTGGCAATGCCGGTGAGTTCTCCCACATTCACCAGTCAGAAAAGTTGTTCCTCTCCTCTAAAAAAAAGAAGCCCTGAATGAAACATTCTTCACATGTTATAAAAATGCAGAAGTGGGAAACACAGAATATGATCACACCACCTATTAAAAGATGGGAATTTTTAAGTCACTTCGCATCTGTAAGAATCAGATCAGTATTACAAAGTGAAGTAAAACATACTAATATATGTTAAATGGCCAAGTGAATCAGGAAATGAGATAGAAAGGAAACAACTGGTAGAATTTGTATCGTAAACCAAGATCAAACAAAAACTCAAGTTTATTATGTCAATCCAGTCATATATAAAAGAGGAAAACAGGGAGGACTTAAAGAAAGAAGTAAACCTGACCTGTAGAGGACATGTGAACTATTAATGTGATGGTGAGCTCCTCAATGATGATAAATATCCTAATGGAGTTATGATTTCATTGTAGTCTGTGTAAGGGGGCACTTTTTAGTATGCAAGAGAAATTAGAAAACATAGAATCTGTGCAATCCAGTTACTGGAGTAGGAATTTATACATGAGATTACCAATGTCACAAACCTAGCCTATGATAGTTTCAACACAAGAGCCAGATCAGATAAACAGCAAAGTGTGGGTGATTCAGAATCAGAGAAGTATAAAGAAAGGCTCCTTTTCATGAGTAGAATTTTAGCCATATTTTCGTGGAATAGGGATGCGTGTAAGAGTTAAATTGGTATTCTTTGTAAGATAGGGCAAGGAGAAGAAAACAAGCAGCTCTTACACTAAATAACATTACATTTATATTTTAAAATCAAAGAACTTCAGGTTTGGAAATGTCTTTAAAGGGCATTTTCAATTCTTGCATTATGCAGGACTGACTCCAAGTTAAAAGAAAATCATTGTGAATTGAAGTCTAGAGAAGGCAAGAAGTGACTTTTTAAAAATAAAAACCTTTGGCTACATTAAAATAGCTTTTGAGTTATTTTTATTTCCTGCCTTAGCTAAAGAACTTCCAACATCAATAAATGTGAAGAATTACCATCTAACATTTTTACCAATTGAATATGTGATGATAAATTTGCTTTTTATAAAATGTTAAGATATTTTCTTAGATATGCTCCATTCTTTATAAAGTATACCTAATCACTTAAATAACACTACATTCCCATCAATCCATGCCATTAAAAAAAATGGATTATGTAAGCTGCTCTCTGTAAAAGGTACATTTTACTCAAATTTATGTTTTTATCTATAGGCAAAGTAAAATAAACGAGCCTCAACTATATCTATGCAATTCATTTTCCTTAAAAAATATAAAGAAAATCTGGGATTTCTCAGAATATTATGTTATTCATTGCAATATAATAAATAATACATGTGTTTTTTGTCCCTAGTTCCTAACACAGAGCTTGGAAATCCCTTGGAGTGTCTTATGTTTTTCATAATGGAATCCTTTAGATCATAGTTGAATTTATGCTAAGAAATGACTCGTGGTGGGCCCTTAGATAGTTTCAGTAGTTTTGAGGGAGAGGTTAGCCATGTCAGAAAGACCAAGCACTTGATTAGAGGGTTGAAACTTTTGCTTTTATTTCTCAAACTCTAAGGAGGGGAGTGGGACTAGAGATTAAGCTCAATCACAGGGTCAGTGATTTCATCAATCATTTCTATTTAATGAAACTCAAATAAAATCTCTGAATACTGAAGTTCGGTACATTCTGGATTGCTGAACACATTGATATGTTGACAGTGTCTTTCCTGGATATGTTAAATATAATAAACTGATATTTTATGTTGGCAAACAAATATATGCCAGAGCTTAAAAATTAATTTTGTGAAAACTAAATTGCAAGTAAGGAAACTAGCTCTATACATGGGGTATCATGTACAGGTATCATAAAAACACAGAAATAATGACATTTTTATGGGTCAGAGGAAAGTTCAAAGACTATAAAAGAGCACAGTTTGCATTATAATTACAACTTCTGATTTGTATAGACTTTAAAAGCCTTAAAATAATCTTCTAATTAGACTTTCTGATATACATGAAAAGAAATTGAAGTTTAAATTATTTTAATACAGTTTGAAAAAATATGAATATTGCTAAATAATGATTTAATAATACCAATTTGAAGGTATCCCACTCTAGTATTCTTGCCTGGAGAATCCCCACACAGAGGAGCCTGGCAGGCTACAGTCCATGGGGTCACAAAGAATCAGACATGACTGAGCAATTAAGCACAGCACAGCACAGCACATTTGAAGTTATGTATACTAACTGGAGAAGGAAATGGCACCCCACTCCAGTATTCTTGCCTGGAGAATCCCATGGACGAGGGGCTTGTTGGGCAATAGTCCACGGGTCGCAAAGAGTCGGACGTGACTGAGCGACTTCACTTTCACATACTAACTCTTACCATAAAATGTTATCTTATAAAATTATATAATAATAGTTTAAAGAATAAATCAATATTGGTTTTATTTTATAATTTTTATCAATTAGCAATGATAAACTATTTTTCCTTTATTAGTTATTGTTCTTTCAAAATTGTCTTTAATTTGAAATTTTGAAATTTTAAAAATATATTTAAATTTTAAATTTTTAAAAATTATTTTGTTAGGCCAACTGAAGGATATTTAATTCATTTATCATGTCTCTTAAATACAAATACCATTAAATACATTTTAATGTTAATATATACTATAAACATTTTTATGTGCCTTCCCATTTGCCACTTTACAGTTTATAATTACTGTTTTTATTATATGATGCTTAATCTTGGAATATTTTTACTTTACATAGTTAACCTACCATATTTTTAGTTTGGAATACATTTTAATTCTTATAATTTTTTACTTTATATTTAAATATCACCAAAGGTAGCTTCTACCTTAAATTTCAATTAGTTTTATGTTTTATATGTATTTTAAATATATTTTATAAATATTGTATATTAAATAGTTAATCAATTGTAATACTTTTAGTGTCTGGCATATCAGGGACATCACTCTATGGGTTTTCAAACTCTGTCTTCAATTTTGATGCCTTACAAATATTTATTCTCCTGCTTTTATTTTCTTCAATCCACTCTACCTACATAAGCTTTTTCATATTATTTCCTATTGTCAATATACTAACTGTTTTCTTGCTGCAAATCTATTTATACACATGTGTCATTTCACACTCTTAGGAATGTTAACTTATAAAAAAGAAAATTAGATCATTGAATTCCTCTGGGGAAAATGTAGTATCATCTAGTGGCTCTACATTAGCTAGAGAATAAATAGCCAAAGTACTATAATTTAATGTGGAAACTAAGGTCCTATACAAAGTGGAAGTGATGGAATTCCAGTTGAGCTATTTCAAATCCTAAAAGATCATGCTCTGAAAATGCTGTACTCAATAGGCCTGCAGATTTGGAAAACTCAGCAGTGGCTACAGGACTGGAAATGTCAGTTTTTATTACAATCCCAAAGAAAAACAAGGCCAAAGAATGCTCAAACTACCACACAGTTGCACTCATCTCACACACTAGTAAAGTAATGCTTAAAATTCTCCAAGCCAGGATTCAGCAATATGTGAACCGTGAACTTCCTGATGTTCAAGCTGGTTTTAGAAAAGTCAGAGGAACCAGAGATCAAATTGCCAACATCCGCTGGATCATGGAAAAAGTAAGAGAGTTCCAGAAAAACATCTATTTCTGCTTTATTGACTATGCTAAAGTCTTTGACTGTGTGGATCACAATAAACTGTGGAAAATTCTGACAGTGATGGGAATACCAGACCACCTGACCTGCTCTTGAGAAACCTATATGCAGGTCAGGAAGAAACAGTTAGAACTGGACGTGGAACAGACTGGTTCCAAATAGGAAAAGGAGTACTTCAAGGCTGCATATTGTCATCCTGCTTACTTAACTTATATGCAGAGTACATCATGAGAAATGCTAGGCTGGAAGAAGCACAAGCTGGAATCAAGATTGCCCAGAGAAATATCAATAACCTCAGATATGCAGATGACACCACCCTTATGGCAGAAAGTGAAGAGGAACTAAAAAGCCTCTTGATGAAAGTGAGAGGAGAGTGAAAAAGTTGGCTTAAAGCTCAACATTAGGAAAACTAAGATCATGGCATCTGGTCCCATCACTTCATGGTAAATAGATGGGTAAACAGTGGAAACAGTGGCTGAGTTTATTTTTCTGGGCTCCAAAATCACTGCAGATGGTGATTGCAGCCATGAAATTAAAAGAAACTTACTCCTTGGAAGGAAAGTTATGACCAACCTCGAGAGCATATTCAAAAGCAGAGATATTACTTTGCCAACAAAGGTCTGTCTAGTCAAGGCTATGGTTTTTCCAGTAGTCATGTGTGGATGTGAGAGTTGGACTATAAAGAAAGCTGAGCGCTGAAGAACTGATGCTTCTGAACTGTGGTATTGGAGAAGACTCTTGAGAGCCCCTTGAACTGCAAGGAGATCCAACCAGTCCATCCTAAAGGAGATCAGTCCTGGATGTTCACTGGAAGGACTGATGTTGAAGCTGAAACTCCAATACTTTGGCCATCTGATGTGAAGAGCTAACTCACTGGAAAAGACCCTGATGCTGGGAAAGATTGATTGCAGGAGAAGGGGACGACAGAGGCTGAGATGGTTGGATGGCATCACCGACTCAATGGACATGGGTTTGGGTGGACTCTGGGAGTGGGAGATGGGCAGGGAGGCCTGGCATGCTGTGGTTCACTGGGTAGCAAAGAGTTCGACACGACAGAGCGATTGAACTGAACTGAACTGAACTGATCAAAAAAATGCTTTCTCTTTTTATTTCTAAATCCAAATTAGCTTTTTTTAGTGATGCTATCATTTTTGTCAAATATAGCATGGATAAACATCCCTCTCCTTGCTAAATTTAACTGGTTGCTGAAACAAAATAATAGTTTTTATGGTGGATTTTTTAAGTTTATGATATATTAATATATTCTATTTATATAACTGCTGTTAGAAATAATAGATTTTTTCCTTTTGATAGTTGTTTCTTTTTCCTTTTATTTTATTGTATTTTTTGTGTCATTGGCCATATTTTTAGGCAAATCCCAGGAAATACTAAGTTAAATTTGAAGTCTACATGGGAAAAGCATTTAAAAATGCTACTTGATGAATTAATTCAGATTCCCTTTGTTTCTCTTTTATCTTTAAAAATATGAGGATAATGAATTGATAAAAACTTTAGTTTAGCTCATGATTCCCAGACATTTACTATGACCTCCTTCATGTTTCTTTGATATTTAAGAATGGCACATATAGATAAATTGCTCTTTTTTAAACTCATCTTATGTATTTGCCATATCCCTTATTCTTTGATATAGAGACCTTGCTTATATCCTTAAATATCTTCTAAAATATAGAACAAGGTCAAGGTTGCAGTATTTTGCTTCAATTGTATTTATGAATGCATGCAATGTAGGGTCTGTGTTATAAACATAATTAAATTACTTGAAAACTTTTCTCTAGATTAATGTCATGACTTGCATTTGCTTTTTTTTCAAATTTAATGAATTATTGTACTGAACACCACAAGCTTAGAAAAAATATATATACTAAGCCAAAGTTCAGGGCTTATGAACTGATATTTTTTTTTCCTTTTTCCAAACTACTCTATTTTACTGTGATGATGTATCAAGAAACACAGCTAGCTTGTCAATAAGAAAATACATAATAGGCTGACCTTTAGCTGGTAGAAGGCCAGAACTGAAATTCAACAGGTTACTTTTAATTAGTTAAGATGTCAGTTTAAAAAATTGTGAAACTGGGCCATGATTCTGGTAGATGTTTTCTTCAATCCAATTTGGAAAAAGCTAATAGGAGGCAATGCTGTCAAGTTTTAATAGCTTCTTGAGCCTGAGTGACAACACAACTTTTCATTATAAGTAGGTCAAAATTAGCTTGTCACTCAGTGGCAACACAAATAGACACCACAGTCCCCAGCACATATATCAGAATGAAATCAGCAAAGCCAAGAAAAAAGGATTAATACTATAGATTCATTTCAGCTTCCTATCAACAATTTACAAAACTGTACAAAGTAGAGTGCTATAAGCTAAAAAACGTATAAAGCAAAGTAATAAGATATTCATAAACTATATATTTCTATAAATTCTATTTAAATGAATGATTAATTGACAAACTCAGAAAATGTAGAGATTAGTTAGCTTATTCCACTGTGGGAGGGATCTTAATAAGTTTATAGTTATCAGTAATTTTTATCATATTACTATTAATATATTTTTATATCCCATCTTCTCCACTCATAGGACTGTGTCAGAGTCAGGAAAATGAATACATTTATTAACATCTTGTGAAAATAGAAAGTTTACCACTTTGGGATTTGGAATTGAAACAGTTTTTATTGCTATAGTAGTCTTTATTGTTATGACAGTTTGTACTGCTACAGCAATGTTTTTCTCCTGAATACCCACTTTTATGCCATCCCTCTCCAAATTTCTCTTTGACTTAAGACCAAGAAGGAACAAATATGTCTTTATCTTACCGTTACTCAGAATTATCTTTCAAGCTCATTCTTATTCAGCTTTGTTTTCTTCTAAGCGATATTTTTAATAATGACAATAAAATGTTATCAAGTAGCAAAAATAAACAATATGCTGTGGCTGGTGCACTGGGATGACCCAGAGGGATGGTAAGGGGAGGGAAGTGGGAGGGGGGTTCAGGATGGGGATCACGTGTACACCCGTGGTGGATTCATGTTGATGTATGGCAAAACCAATACAATATTGTAAAGTAATTAGCTTCCAATTAAAATAAATAAATTTATATTAAAAAATAAACAATGTAATCAAATGTGTATATATATTTATATACACATAAATATATGCACATACATTATATACATCTGTATTAATAATCCAAGAAAGCCAAAATAAAAATACATCAACATAGACTCCATTCAATTTTTAATTTTGCACCTGCAGTTACATTGCTTTATTTTCAGCTTCTTCTTGTGTTATTTTTTTAATTTTAAAAGTAAATGTATTTTATATTTTCTGAGGAAAACAGAGTTCATAAAAAGCAGTCTTCCACAATAAAATCACTGTAAATATTTTGCCGCATTTGTATCCAGTCTTTTACACTTTCGTTGTAATCTTTGAAAATTCCTTTGGTGTCAATTTGCCCGCAACTGAGTGACAGCCTTATGGGTAAATTCAGTTTTCCATAACAATTCATAGAGTTGAATTTGCTTTGTTTGGGATTAAGAGATATTGAGAGATGAAATATTGAGAGATGAAATATGTAAATTGCATTGGTTTAAACATGTGCCAATAGCTTATCTCCATTGGTTTTGCTTCTGCTTCAGATTGATGCCAGCTGTGTTTAATTGATAGACAGCCACTGTGTTTTTGAGTATACTATAAAAGAGATGCTTACCCCATATAAAATGTTCAGGTGTTTCCTAATAGCAATCCTAACTTTTGATCATTCCTTAGTCAGTGGGAGGATTACTTCCAATTCTAATTACAGAAGTTCAATGATTTCTATTAAAGAAATAAGGCTCCTCTGTCCATGGGATTCTCCCAGCAAGTATACTGGCGTGGGTTGCCATGCCCGCCTCCAGTGGATCTTCCCAACCCAGGGATAGAACCTGTGTCTCCTGTGGCTTCTGCAATGCAGGCAAATTCTTTAGCACTGAGCCACCTGGGAAGCTCAGTGAGAAACATGTATATATTGAAAGAGGAAAACAGATTCTACCTCATAGATTGTTAGAATAGCATGTTTGTGCAGAGGGAAAGGATTGATTGGTGTCTTCTTTAAAGACAACATGCCAATTGCTTTTTAAAGCACCAATGTGCTGTGAAGGGTTGTGCATGTTTCATAAATATTGATTAACTTAATATTTCTTTGTTTTTTAATTTTATTTTATTTTTAAACTTTACAATATTGTATTAGTTTTGCCAAACATCTAAATGAGTCCTCCGCAGGTATGGCCATGCTCCTCATCCTGAACCCTCCTCCCTCCTCCCTCCCCATACCATCCCTCTGGGTCGTCCCAGTGCACCAGCCCCAAGCATCCAGTATCGTGCATCGAACCTGGACTGGTGACTCGTTTCATACATGACTCGTTTCATACTCGTTTCAATGCCATTCTCCCAAATCTCCCCACCCTCTCCCTTTCCCTCTCCCGCAGAGTCCATAAGACTGACCTATACATCAGTGTCTCTTTTGCTGTCTCGTACACAGGGTTATTGTTACCATCTTTCTAAATTCCATATATATGTGTTAGTATACTGTATTGGTGTTTTTCTTTCTGGCTTACTTCACTCTGTATAATAGGCTCCAGTTTCATCCACCTCATTAGAACTGATTCAAATGTATTCTTTTTAATGGCTGAGTAATACTCCATTGTGTATATGTACCACTGCTTTCTTATCCATTCATCTGCTGATGGACATCTAGGTTGCTTCCATGTCCTGGCTATTATAAACAGTGCTGCGATGAACATTGGGGTACACATGTCTCTTTCTCTTCTGGTTTCTTCAGTGTGTATACCCAGCAGTGGGATTGCTGGATCATAAGGTAGTTCTATTTCCAGTTTTTTAAGGAATCTCCACACTGTTCTCCATAGTGGCTGTACTAGTTTGCATTCCCACCAACAGTGTAAGAGGGTTCCCTTTTCTCCACACCCTCTCCAGCATTTATTATTTGTAGACTTTTGGATCGCAGCCATTCTGACTGGTGTGAAATGGTACCTCATAGTGGTTTTGATTTGCATTTCTCTGATAGTGAGAGATGTTGAGCATCTTTTCATGTGTTTGTTAGCCATCTGTATGTCTTCTTTGGAGAAATGTCTATTTAGTTCTTTGGCCCATTTTTTGATTGGGTCCTTTATTTTTCTGGGGTTGAGCTGTAGGAGTTGCTTGTATATTTTTGAGATTAGTTGTTTGTCAGTTGCTTCATTTGCTATTATTTTCTCCCATTCTGAAGGCTGCCTTTTCACCTTGCTAATAGTTTCCTTTGTTGTGCAGAAGCTTTTAATTTTAATTAGGTCCCATTGTTTATTTTTGCTTTTATTTCCAATATTCTGGGAGGTGGGTCATAGAGGATCCTGCTGTGATGTATGTCGGAACTTAATATTTCTGAAAACATTGTGGTGATTATTATTATCATGAAACAAGAATATATACATATACAATATAAATGGAAATAATATCGTACTTTTTTATCCGTCACATTTCCAGCTTAACCCCAGGACCATCAACATACCAGTACTGGCTATTAGACAGAAAAAGAGGGGTTTTTCCCTTAAGCTTGCATGATTTTTCCCTTAGGCTTAAAAGCAGGGAGTTATTGTCCAGTTGTTGCGTGATGTTTGACTCTTTGAACCTGATGGATTGTAGCAGGTCAGGCTTCCCTGTCCTTCACCATCTCCCACAGCTTGATCAAACTCATGTCCATTGAATCGGTGATGCCATCCAACCATCTTATCCTCTCTTGTCCCCTTTACCTCCTACATTCAATCTTTCCCAGCATCAGGGTCTTTTCCAATGAGTTGGCTCTTCACAACAGATGGCCAAAGTATTGCAGCTTCGGTTTCAGCATCAGTCCTTCCAATGAATATTCAGGACTGATTTCCTTTAGAACTGACTGGTTTGACCTCTTGATGTCCAAGGGACTCTCAAGAATCTTCTCCAACACCACAATTCAAAAGCACCAATTCTTTGGCACTCAGCTTTCTTTATGGCCCAACTGGCACATCCATACATGACTACTGGAAAAAACATAGCTTTGTCTATACAGATCTTTGTTGGCAAAGTAATGTCTCTGCTTTTTAAAATGCTGTCTATATTTGTCATAGCTTTTCTTCCAAGGAGCAAGCATCTAATTTCGTGGCTACAGTCACCATCTGCAGTGACTTTTAAGACCAGTGAGATTTGATTACAACCTTCCGCAGGACTGGGGGAAAAGACACTTTGAGAACACAACAAAACCTTGTGTGCACCAGGACCCAGAAGAAATGAGCAGTGACCCGACAAGAGACTGAGCCGGACTTACCTGTGAGTGCCTGGGAGTCTCTGGTGGAGGCATGGGTCAAAAGTGGCCTGCATGGGATCATGGCACTGACTACAGTACTAGAGGTTGAAGCATGCTGGCATAAGTCCTTTTGAAAGAGGTTGCCATTACCCCTACCATAGTTTGGCCTCAGGCCAAACTACAGGGAGGGAACGCAGCCGCACCCATAAACAGAAATTGGATTAAAGATATACTGAGCATGGCCTTGCTCACCAGAGCAAGGCACAGTTTCCCCCACAGGCAGTCCCTCCTATCAGGAAGCTTAATCAACCTCTTATCTTCATCCATCAGAGCAGACAGAATGAAAACCACAGTCACAGAAAACTAACCAAACTGATCACATGGGTCATCAGTTCAGTTCAGTTCAGTTCAGTCATTTAGTAGTGTCCAACTCTTTGCAACCCCATGAATCCCAGCACGCCAGGCCTCCCTGTCCATCACCAACTCCCGGAGTTTACCCAAACTCATGTGTGTTGAATTGGTGATGCCATCCAGCCATCTCATCCTCTGTTGTCCCCTTCTCCTCCTGCCCTCAATCCCTCCCAGAATCAGGGTCTTTTCTAATGAGTCAACTCTTCACATGAGGTGGCCAAAGTATTGGAGTTTCAGCTTCAGCATCACTCCATCCAATGAACACCCAGGACTGATCTCCTTTAGAATGGACTGGTTGGATCTCCTTGCAGTCCAAGGGACTCTCAAGAGTCTTCTCCAACACCACAGTTCAAAAGCATCAATTCTTCAGCACTCAGCTTTCTTCACAGTCCAACTCTCACATCCATACAAGACTACTGGAAAAATCATAGCCTTGACTAGACGGACCTTTGTTGGCAAAGTAATGTCTCTGCTTTTGAATGGGCTATCTAGACTGGTCATAATTTTCCTTCCAAAGAGTAAGCGTCTTTTAATTTCATGGCTGCAATCACCATCTGTAGTGATTCTGGAGCCCCCAAAAATAAAGTCTGACACTGTTTCCACTGTTTCCCCATCTATTTCTCATGAAGTGATGGGAGCAGATGCCATGATCTTAGTTTTCTGAATGTTGAGCTTTAACCCAAAATTTTCACTCTCCTCTCACTTTCATCAAGAGGCTTTTTAGTTCCTCTTCACTTTCTGCCATAAGGGTGGTGTCATCTGCATATCTGAGGTTATTGATATTTCTCCCAGCAATCTTGATTCCAGCTTGTGCTTCTTCCAGCCCAACGTTTCTCATGATGTATTCTGCATATAAGCAGAATAAATAAGCAGGGTGACAGTATATAGCCTTGACGTACTCCTCTTCCTATTTGGATCCAGTCTGTTGTTCCATGTCCAGTTCTAACTGTTTCTTCCTGGCCTGCATATAGGTTTCTCAAGAGGCAGATCAGGTGGTCTGGTATTCCCATCTCTTTCAGAATTTTCCACAGTTTATTGTGATCCACACAGTCAAAGGCTTTGGCATAGTCAATAAAGCAGAAATAGGTGTTTTTTTCTGGAACTTTCTTGCTTTTTGGATGATCCAGCAGATGTTGGCATTTTGATCTCTGGTTCCTCTGCCTTTTCTAAAACCATCTTGACCATCTGGAAGTTCACTGTTCACATATTGCTGAAGCCTGGCTTGGAGAATTCTGAGCATTACTTTACTAGCATGTGTGATGAGTGCAATTGTGGTAGTTTGAGCATTCTTTGGCATTGCCTTTCTTTGGGATTGGCATGAAAATGGACCTTTTCCAGTCCTGTGGCCACTGCTGAGTTTTCCAAATTTGCTGGCATATTGAGTGCAGCACTTTCACAGCATCATTTTTCAGGATTTGAAACAGGTCAACTGGAATTCCATTACCTCCACTAGCTTTGTTCTAGTGATGTTTTATAAGGCCCACTTGACTTCACATTCCAGGATGTCTGGCTCTAGGTGAGTGATCAGACCATTGTGATTATCTGGGTTGTGAAGATCCTTTTTGTACAGTTCTTCTGTGTATTCTTCCTGGAGAAGGAAATGGCAATCCACTCCAGCACTCTTGCCTGGAAAATCCCATGGATGGAGCAGCCTGATAGGCTACAGTCCACGGGGTCGCAAAGAGTCAGACACGACTGAACGACTTCACTTTCACTTTCTGTGTATTCTTGCCATCTCTTCTTAATATCTTCTGCTTCTGTTAGGTCCATACCATTTCTGTCCTTTATCGAGCCCATCTTCACATGAAATGTTCCTTTGGTATTTCTAATTATCTTGAAGAGATCTGTAGTCTTTCCCATTCTGTTGTTTTCCTTGTCTAACTCAATGAAACTATGAGTCATGCCATGTAGGGCCACCCAAAACAGACAAGTCATGGTGGAGAGTTCTAAAAATATGTTTTTCACTGGAGAAGGGAATGACAAACCACTTTAGCATTGTTTCCTTGAGAAACCCATGAACAGTAGGAAAAGGCAAAAAATACGACATTGAAAGATGAACTCCCAGGTCAGTAGTTGTCCAAGATACTACTGTAGAAACAGCTAGTGGAGAAATATACTAGTGGAGAAATAGCTCCAGAAGGAAGGAAGAGTTCGAGCCAAAACAGAAACAATGCAAAGTTGTGGATGTGTCTGGTGGTGAAAGTAAAATCCACTCTGTAAAGAACAATATTGCATAAAAACTTGGAATGTTAGGTCCATTAATCAAGGTAAATTAGAAGTGATCAAACAGGAGATGGCAAGAGTGAACATTGACATTTTAGGGATCAGTGAACTAAAATGGACTGGAATGGGCAACTTAAATCAGATAACCTTTATATCTACTACTGTGGGCAAGAATCCCTAAGAAGAATTGGAGTAGCCCTTATAGTCAACATAAGAATTCAAAATGCAGTTCTTGGGTGCGGTCTCAAAAATAACTGAATGATCTCTGTTCATCTCCAAGGCAAACCATTCAATATTGCAGTAATCCAAGTCTATGCCTCAACCACTAATGCCAAAGAAACTGAAGTTGAATGATTCTATGCAACCCTACAAGACCTTCAAGAACTAACACCAAAAAAAAAAAAAAAAAAAGAGTAATGAACGGAAAAATATAGGGAGATACTGTCTTTTGAGATTTTATCTAAAACACTTCACCAGCGTTTTATTTGTAAGTCACAATATTGACAATTAGGCTTTAATATTATTTTGCTTTCCTCTAATCGATGAGCCTTTTTAAGTCATTTCAGGTCAAGTCAGAGAGAGTCTAACATCATTCCAACATGAGAGCTCTATGATGTGGCTGTATCTATGAAGATGTGTGTGTAAATGAGCTTTCAGCCTCTGGTACTATGGCCTCTGGAAGCAGGAATAAAGGTAAAAGTAATCCAGAAATGTATTATATTGAAAAAAAGGAATTTTTTGAACTTTCTAGAGTATTGTAGAATAATTCACATAATTTCAGGATTCATGGACAACACCTCAACACACACACTACATACATACATAAACACATACATGCGCAGACACACATACATGATGGATTATTTCCTAGAAGGGGCATTTAAATATATAGTCTCATATTGGAAATATACTATACATATACTGAAGTCTGGAAAGTTTGAAAATTGACATACAAAGTCTTAAAACTATTCACCAGACTTTTATTAGAGTTTTGGATACCTAAATTTGAAGTGTATGCCATATATTCAGAGAATAATCACAATGATTTGGAAGATTCAAAAAAATAAATTTAATAGAAGTTATTAGCCTCAAGAATATAAGGCTTTGAAATTTAATAATGGTTATATATTGCAAAAAACCCACATGTTTTTTGAAACATAGTAGCAAGAGATATTAATTGCCACAGGCACTTCAAAAACTTATTTTCCCACCTGCTGTCTATTGTTCTTTTTTCATCATTCAGTATAGTTCAGTTTATTAAGTAACACTTTTTAAATTGTATAGAATCAAAATTTCTTAGATTCAGATAATTCCCCTCATAAAAACCTGATAATAACATCCAAAGCAGGTTAGTCTCTGACTGCAAGGAAAGTTCTATTTACATTTAAACATGAGGAACTATCTTCTTTACTAAGTTAATCAATTTAATAATACAATATGCTACATTAGTAATCAGGATCTTCTCCTTCCCAGGGAAATGAACTTGCATTTGTGATACTTAATGTTATGTGTCACCTTGGCTAGGCTACAATGCCCATACTTTTGATTAAACACCAGTTTACATTTTACTGTGAAGGTATTTTTAAAGATATTATTAACATTTAAATTGGTAGACTTTGAGTGTAGCTGATTTCCTTTCAAACTATGGGTTAGTTGATCATCCAATCAGTTGTTCAGTTGTTACTCAGTCATGTCCGACTCTTTGCGACCCCATGGAATGCAGTATGCCAGGCTTCCCTGTTCATCAAAAACACCCGGAGCCTACTCAAACTCATGTCCATTGCATCGGTGATGCCAGCCAACAATCTCACCCTTGGTCATCCCTTCTCCTCCTGCCTTCAATCTTTCCCAGCATCAGGGTCTTTTCCAAGGACTCAGTTCTACTCATCAGGTGGCCAAAGTATTGGAGTTTCAGTTTCAGCATCAGTCCTTGCAATGAATACTCAGGACTGATTGCCTTTAGGATTGACTGGTTGAAACTCTTTGCAGTCCAAGGAACTCTCAAGAGCCTTCTCCAACACCACGGCTCAAAAGCATCAATTCTTTGGCACTCAGCTTTCTTTATAGTCCAACTCTCATGTCCATACATGACTACTGGAAAAACCATAGCTTTGACTAGACAAACCTTTATTGGAAAGTAATGTCTCTGCTTTTCAGTATGCTGTCTAGGTTTGTCATAACTTTTCTTTCAAGAAGTAAGCGTCTTTTAATTTCATGGCTGCAGTCACCATCTGAAGTGATTTTGGAGCCTATCAAAATAAAGTCTGTCACAGTTTCCATTGTTTCCCTATCTATTTGTCATGAAGTGATGGAACTGGATGTCATGATCAGTTTTCTGAATATTGAGTTTTAAGCCAAATTTTTCACTCTCCTCTTTAACTTTCATCAAGAAACTCTTTAGTTCCTTGCTTTCTGCCATAAGGATGGTGTCATCTGAGTATCTGTGGTTATTGATATTTCTCCCAGAAGTTTCATCCAATCATTTGAGGGGCTTAATAGAAAAGACTAAGACCCCTGAAAGAGGAAGGAATTCTGCTTCAAGACTGTTTGTGGATTAAAGATTGCACCATCAACTTATCCCTGAGTCTACAGCTTAGCAACTTTCACTGGGAATTTTGAAGCTGCCAGCCCATGTAATCATGTGAGCCAATTCTATAAGATAGATATTTCTCCATTTAAATGTATATCATATTGGTTCTGTTTCGCAGGAGAGGCCTGACCAATACAATCTTTATATTGTTAAAATGCATATAAAGATGTTCAGACTCAGGGAACAGAGACTGATACTTCTACTGAACATTCTGGAAATATTTTTGCATGGTTACCTAAATGGCAGGTGAGCACAGAATGCAGTGCTGCCATGCTGCCTTCTAAGGAAAAGAATTATATAAAGCCCTTTAGCCCCGTTCAAATCCAATTTTATCAAATGCAAAATAAGTGAGTTAAAAGGTTGGAACATGAAATAAGGGACAATGACTGTAAAACTTTTGTTTTTCCACTAAATAAGCAATAAAATAAATTATTTAAAATTATACTTTATGTAGAAAATATAATTTAAAATTAATAGATACAAATGATTATAAAGTTTTACCTCATATTAATATATAAAACAAACATTCTTCATAATTCTCTTTTTCTTTAGTCAGTATGGGATTGTAAAACTCATGGCAGCAGGAAAGTGAAAGTGTTAGTTGCTCGGTTGTGTCCAACTCTTTGAGATTCCATGGTCTGTCCATGGGATTCTCCAGGCAAGAATACTATGGATTGCCACTCCCTTCTCAAGGGGATCTTCCTGACCCAGGGATCGAACCTGGATGTCTTGCACTGTAGGCAGATGTGCGCTACCAGGGAAGCTAACAATGGCAGCAGGAGTCTAATAGAATTAAAAGTATTCGTTTAGATATTGGGGCTTTCCTGATGGCTCAGAAGGTAAAGCATCTTCCTGCAATTCAGGAGACCCAAGTTTGATCCCAGGGTCAGGAAGATTCCCTGGAGAAGGGAATGGCTACCCACTCTAGTACTCTTGCCTGGAGAATTACATGGACAGAGGAGCCCCATATGTTCATGGGGTCACAAAAATGCAATCATGGTATATAAATGTTTCTCATGAAAACTAGTAGTGCTGGAAACAGCTAAAAGGTACATTACTGACTTCAATGAAGCGTGTACTTTTTTTGGTTTGTTTTTTTAGGTACCAGTTTTTAAGTACTGTTTTGCATGTAATCTGGTTAATAGATTAGTTTTTGCCGTATTAGTTCTTGCTAATCAGAGATATTATAGTATTAAATTCTTTAAAAGAATATATGCATAAATAAAGGTTTCTAAATTCTTTAGTTTTCAAGTCAAATATATTGCAATTTTTGACCAAAATATGAAGGCTGGGATGTTCCATTCGAGAAAACACATACTTCTCTCTTCCACTTTGATCTTGCTGCTTAAAAGGAATAGCTGTGCAATCATTTCAAGGATACAAATCTTCCGTAAATCACAATTGAATTTTTCCTACATAGAGTGGTAACAAACAAAATTTTATATAACATTAAATTAAATCCTCAAATGTTTCTGTTACATTTAATTTTCTCATTTAATGTTGTATAAACATTCATTTTGACCTGTGAATGACAATGAGAGACGGTTTGTTACAATGTTTTCTATTGCATATGAAATATAAGATAAAATTATCTACAAAAGTTACATTTAATTAAATTTTCAGGAAAAGAATGATGAATTTTATTAGTTGTTTTCAGTTGATATTCTTTTATAAAATGCTCCATTTCATAGATTTTTGTAGTTGTAAAATAAACAAAATTAAATTATAACAAGAAAGGACTTTTAATTCCTTTCAATGTCATGGTAATTTAAATCTTCCTATGTACCTGTGCTACTTTTAGATTATTAATTTTTTTTATTTAACTTTTACTTTGTTAGCTGTGTTAGATTTTAAATTTGGCCCACTGTTAGTTCAAACTCTCCTTATCAAAATTTTGAACTTTATATATTTTATATGCAGTATAGATAGATTAGCTCACCATTTCTATCTCTGTATATCATACGAATTTTTGTGTTTGCACTCCTTCTAGAATCTTGTCATCTGAAAGTGTGATAATCATTACGTCTAAGGTTTCTCTGAGTTACTGATAGTACAAGTAATGTGCTCTGTGATATGTTTTTAAAGACATGACATCATACAAGTACTCATCAGCTATTGAAACCTTAGAATTGGCATGACTGTTTTTATTTAGCCCTACATTCCGATTTCTTTATGGATAGTGTTGATGAGAAAATAAACACAATGTTTTCTATATTCCCTGCTCACCAGGCCTAATGATTTGTTCTCAAATAAACTATTATTTTATTTTTTTCTTCCATAATGATTCCAAGTGTCCCACATTATTATTTTCTCAGGACCATGTGTCTCAAGTTTGTAACATCTAATTTTATTTATCTTTATAAATCTTGGAAGCATTTGACCACTGTGATCTTCAAGCCCTCTTCTTGATTTCTCCCCACAAATTATACCATATGAGAAGGCAATGGCACCCCACTCCAGTACTCTTGCCTGGAAAATCCCATGGACGGAGGAGCCTGGTAGGCTGCAGTCCACTGGGCCACTAAGAGTTGGACACAACTGAGCGACTTCACTTTCACTTTTCACTTGCATGCATTGGAGAATGAAATGGCAACCCACTCCAGTGTTCTTGCCTGGAGAATCCCAGGGATGGGGTAGCCTGGTGAGCTGTTGTCTATGGGGTTGCACAGAGTCAGACACGACTGAAGCGACTTAGCAGCAGCAGCAAGCTTCACACGTTTCTTATAAATAATGATCTTGGCCAGGAAGATAGGGTTATTTTAGGAACTCAAAGGCTCCCACTTCTATCTTCTTGCATATCACAAACCAATGAGAAATTACAAGATAAACTACGCCATTGAAATAGGAATTAAGAGTGAATTCCTTATAGACTGGACTCCGCTGGTGGCTCAGATGGTAAAGAATCTGCTTGCAGTGCGGAAACCTGGACTGGTTCCCTGGGTTGGGAAGATCCCCTGGGGGAGGACATGGCAACCCATTCCAGTATTCTTGCCTGGAGAATTCCATGGACAAAGGAGCCTGGTAGGCTACAGTCCATGGGGTCGAAAGAGTCAGATACGACTGAGACTTTCACATCACTCACATCCTTACAGACTACTTATGTGGTTCCCAAAATCCAAGCTTCTCACCTGCCCCTCGCAGGTCACTATTTAAAAATTGACACCATCAAAAACCTTCCCAGGCACAATACTAATATTTAACTTTGAAAAGTTTATTCTCATTATTTCTAGACATAAGCAAAGTAAGATGTCCTCATTTCTGTCATACTTTTTAGACTAATCAATGGTCTGTTTTACATTTTTACATGTTTACATCCTATGGAAAGTTAAAGGCCCTTTGAGAACTGAAATAATGACTCCTTCTTTATTCTGAACACAGTAGCAGAAAAAATAATAATTGCTCTTACTATAGTGTCATCTTACATTTTCTGTCTTTATAATCTAAATGAGCTGAATTATTTCTAAGTAAATATCCTTCTTCTTGACAAAAAACCTAAAATCATATGTCACAAATTTCTCAAATTCAAACTCTAACTTGAATATTAAATTTCCTGCTGGACTCAACAGTCCAATAGGTTTATTTTACTTGAAGTATTTTTATGGATGACACCATTTTTGAAAGTCAGTGACCCTTGTTTTATATATAGTTCATGTGGTTACCTCCTTTCTCTTATAATTTCATACATGTATCTTTAAAACCCCAGAACATCTGAGAGTGCCCATATAGCCACATAAATTGACCTAAAAAGTTGTCCTTCATTTCTATATTATTGTAATTATTTGCAGTAGCATACTGAGCATGTATTGTTTTGGAGATCCTGATTGTTTTGTTTAAAAAAGGGCAGCAAATATTAAGTAGTTTAACAATATTAATATGTCATTATAATATATTTAACTTCTGTATATTTGAGACTTCTATGACTCATTTATTCACAGTTTATAATAAGAAACTTATTGGCTTACTTGAATATGTATGATGGTAAAATATCTTAAGGAATTAATCAGTGATACCTGCTGATTTTTTATGGATCTTGACATTCAGTGCTTACTAGTTGAAGGCATCTATTGATATGTTTGTTTAAGACTATTATTGAAGAAATCTATAGAAAAATAAATAAATTATTTATTTTTATTTAATAAAAATATTATTTGCTTTTGAAATATACTTTATTAAGAAGGTAGATTCAGTTCAGTTCAGTTCAGTGACTCAGTTGTGTCTGACTCTTTGGGACCCCATGAATCACAGCACACCAGGCCTCCTTGTCCATCACCATCTCCCAGAGTTCACTCAAACTCACGTCCATCGAGTCGGTGATGCCATCCAGCCATCTCATCCTCTGTTGTCCCCTTCTCCTTCTGCCCCCAATCCCTCCCAGAATCAGAGTTTTTTCCAATGAGTCAACTCTTCGCATGAGGTGGCCAAAGTACTGGAGTATCAGCTTTAGCATCATTCCTTCCAAAGAACACCCAGGACTGATCTCCTTTAGAATGGACTGGTTGCATCTTCTTGCAGTCCATGGGACTCTCAAGAGTATTCTCCAACACCACAGTTCAAAAGCATCAATTCTTCGATGCTCAGCTTTCTCCACAGTCCAACTGTCACATCCATACATGACTATAGGAAAAACCATAGCCTTGACTAGATGGACCTTTGTTGGCAAAGTAATATCTCTGCTTTTGAATATGCTCTCAAGGTTGGTCATAACTTTCCTTCCAAGGAGTAAGCATCTTTTAATTTCATGGCTGCAGTTACCATCTGTAGTGATTTTGGAGCCCCCCAAAAAATAAAGTCTGACACTGTTTCCACTGTTTCCTCATCTATTTCCCATGAAGTGATGGGACCAGATGCCATGATCTTAGTTTTTTGAATGTTGAGCTTTAAGTCAACTTTTTCACTCTCCTCTTTCACTTTCATCAAGAGGCTTTTTAGTTCCTCTTCACTTTCTGCCATAAGGGTGGTGTCATCTGCATATCTGAGGTTATTGATATTTCTCCTGGCAATCTTGATTCCAGCTTGTGCTTCTTCCAGCCCAGCGTTTCTCATGATGTACTCTGCATACAAGTAAAATAAGCAGGGTGACAACATACAGCCTTGATGTACTCCTTTTCCTATTTGGAACCAGTCTGTTGTTCCATGTCAAGTTCTGACTATTGCTTCCTGACCTGCATACAGGTTTCTCAAGAGGCTGGTCAGGTGGTCTGGTATTCCCATCTCTTTCAGAATTTTCCACAGTTTATTGTGATCCACACAGTCAAAGGCTTTGGCATAGTCAATAAAGCAGAAATAGATGTTTTTCTAGAACTTGCTTGCTTTTTCCATGCTTTATATTAAATATTATAGAAACTTCATAATAACCATACACACACACTATCTTGGAGGAAATAGTGTTTAAACTGAGATTCAAGGGTAAAAAGTAACTAGTCATATAAAGATTTGGCACAAGACTGTTCCAACAGAGGAACTAGTAAGTACAAGTTTCCTGTGGTGAGAAATAACTATATGTGGGGCAGTCTACTAGGTCTCACACAAGACATGCCTATAGTAGACAAGGCTAGCTTCTGAACTCAGAGGTTTGAAATCTAGTGGTTGTAACAGACAGTAGAGAATTCACTGTATAATTACAATTTTAATTTTTCTAAATAACTGAGCTTCCCATGTGGCTCAGTGGTAAAGAATTCCCCTGCAATGCAGGAAACAGAGGTTCAGTCCCTCAGTCCAGCAGATTCCCTGGAGAAGGAAATGGCAACTCACTGCAGTATTCTTGCCTGGGAAATATCATGGACAGAGGAGCATGGCAGGCTACAGTCCATGGGGTTGCAAAGAGTTGAACATGAATTAGCAACTAAACAACAATAAGAGCAAAATAATTAGGTGCTGTCAGAGCTGGTATTGTTTGTTAGTACCCGACAGTCTGAGGAAGGTAATCAACAAGTGATGAGGAACATCAGGTACAACTTCAGAAGCTGAAGAGCTCTAGATGAGAGTGTTCATGAATTCTGAAGATTTTAAGCAAATCATTAGGCAGCAAAATTTTATTTGAAATGATGTGAACTATTTATAGCCTTTATTCTTCTCACTTAGTATGAATATTTACACATATTACTGGAAAAAGTTACCATTTTGAACATGTATATTGATTCAGACTCTCCTGGGAGTGTTATATAAAGTCTAAATGCTCATAAATTCAAAAGAAACACATACAGCTTTGAGGTCTCCAGATAATAAGATGTAAATTTCTATTTTCAGATTCTCCTGAAAGAGCCACTTAATGATATGCTAAGACTGCACCAGGAAATAAAATGTTGCATATAAGAAACAATGAAGGAATAGTCAAACAATTATGAAACAGAGCAATAAAGCTGCACTCACCCTTCCCCATTTCAAAATCACTTCAAAGATGCAATCAGTAAGCTAATGTGGTACTGGCATAGGACAGAAATACATATCGGAAACAGTTTGAGAGTTCAGAAACACAGCGTTACATTTATACTCATTTGTTTTTGACAAGGATTCTATAACAAATGAGGGGGAAAATCAGATTTTATTTCCTAACAAATACTGTTAGGACAATGGAATATCAATATGCAAAGGATTAGAGTTGACCCTTGCATTATACCATATGTAAAAACTAAGCTACAATAGATCATAGAGCAAAATATAAGATCAAGAGTTATAAAACTCTTAGAAGAAAACATAGGAGTAAATGTTTGTGACATTTATTAGGCAAGCCTGTTTAGATATAATACCAAAAGCAAAAAAACAAATAGAAGAAATAAACAGATAAACATCAAACTGAAAATTTTTGTGCTTCAAAGGGTGCCATCAAGAAAGTGAAAAGATGGCTGAAAAATTGTCATGGTCTTCGTAGACTGGGACCTGGTGACTGGAGTCGACAAGAAGAAGGATGCAGGGAACCCAAGTCTCGAGTGAAACAAGGGTACTTTATTTGCAGAAACGCATGCTTATATATCTTCAATAAAATGATTACCCAGCCATTAAAAAGAATGAAATTCCACCAGCTGCAACAAAATGGAGAGTCCTTTAAGCAAAAAGTCAATGAAGAGAATCACTGAAGGGAGTCACTGAAGGGAATCCAAGCAGGTGCTCTTTCCCATGATCTCAGTCTTAAGAACTGCCTGCAGCTCTGCTCGTTCCTGTTTTCCAGGAACTGATAAGGAACAGAGAGTCCTTGAGAAATGGCACACAAAGGAAGAAAACATATTGGATCCCTTAAAGTTGAACATCCCTTGACAAAAAATTAGTTCTATTCACAAAACACATCTAATGAGGAACATGTATCTAAAATACATAAAGAACTCTTTCAAATTAATACTAAAAATATGAACAATGTATTTTATTAAAAAGTGGGCAAAGTGCTTATGCAGGCATTTCACCACAGAAGGTATATTAAGACGCAGCACCTGGAAATACGTTCAACATGATTATGTTAGGAGAATGGTAAGTCAAAACCAAAATTATACAACAATTCACCCTGACTTGAAAGACCATAATCAAAATGACTGAAATGAAAACAAATATTAACAAAAAGCTGCAGAGATTAGAAATCCCATTAATTGCTTGTGGGAATGTAAAATGACATAGTCACTTTGAAAAAAATATTTGGTGGTTCCTCAAAAGTTAAACATATAATTATCATATGACCTAAAAATGTCACTCCTACATCTATAACAAAAGAATTGAAAATATTGTTCTTATTATCATTTTAAATGTGAACTGAGTGAACACATCAATCAAAAGAAAAAATTGTCATAAGAGATAAAAAAAATCAAGAACCAACTATAGGCGTCCACAAGAAACTCAGTTTAAAGATTCAACATAAGTTAAAAGCAAAAGATGAGGAAAGAAAATATATCCTAATACTAATCAAAATAAGTCTGGAGTGTTTATGCTGATTTCAGACAAAGCAGAAGAGGACAGTTATGGGAGAACAAAGGCTGTGAAGTAAACACAAAGGAGCCAATTCTCCAACAAGACATAATGGTTCTGTGTATGTATCTAACAGAGTCAAAATACATGAAGCAAAAACTGATGAATATAAAGAAGAAACAAATGAATCTCGTAATTGGAGATGTCAACACCTTTGCCACAACTTTTCAGAACCATCAAAGTCATTGAAAATAAAGCAAGTCTGAGAAACACAAATAAAAGTTGCCGAAGTATGACTAACTATAATGTGGTAGACTGGATGGGATCCTGGAACACAAAAAAGACATTAAATAAAAACTTTTAAAAAAATTAAACAGAGTGTGGCCTTTAATTAGTAACAATTTATCAATACTGGTTCATTAGTTGAGACAAATGTACCATGTTAATAACACTAAGGAAAACTGTATGTGGAAAGTCTGTACAATTGTTGCAATTTTTCTGAAAATCTAAAGCTCTCCTAAAATAAAAAGTTTACTAAAAAATAAACAGGGTAGAAATAAAAATTTAGGTATCTCTAACTTTGAAAATGGAGAAAAGATCAGAGTTCAAGTGTTTAAACATTCTTACATTATTAAGACAGAAGCTAAAAGAGGAAATGATAAATATCCCTTGTTAAATCAGGTATGATACATTAAACTTCTTACTAACCTGTTTTTCTATAAGAGAAGGAGGAGTTACATTGCTGAAGAAAACAGTCACAGCAGTTGTCTTATTACCCAAACTGTTTCTGGTTTCTCCTATGCGTCTTTATTGATATGAGAGAGCACTGCCATCAACCGCCAGCCTAAGCTGTCTTACAGGAAGATATCATTGTTACTTCTAATAATATAGGAGTAGCAGTGAACACTTGTGAATAAGTTGCCTAGAAACTACTATTTCAGTGCCAAAGCTCTCAGTCTTTTGGTTTCCTCTAGATACTCCTGCTCCAGTAATCAGTTTGCGACACACAACACACTTTGTAGTGCTTCTGCCTTCTATGTCAGTCCCCTTCCATTCCTATGCTGATATAATCTTGTTTCTTCAATCATATCTCATCTGCTTGCCATTGTTCAACTGTAGTCCGTATATTATTAACACTTTTCCTATAATGTTTGGGTATTTGTTATGGGAAGGAAAGGCTGGTGAGGATGGGGAATGGTGCTGGTATTGCATCTATCAGCCCTGGGATTTCTTTGGAAGGAATGATGCTAAAGCTGAAGCTCCAGTACTTCGGCCACCTCATGCAAAGAGTTGACTCATTGGAAAAGACTCTGATGCTGGGAGGGATTGGGGGCAAGAGGAGAAGGGAACGACAGAGGATGAGATGGCTGGATGGCATCACTGACTCGATGGCCATGAGTCTGGGTGAACTCTGGGAGTTGGTGATGGACAGGGAGGCCTGGTGTGCTGCGATTCATGGGGTCTCAAAGAGTCGGACATGACTGAGTGACTGAGCTGATCTGATCTGATTGCATCTATCATTTTGCAAAAGTAATACTGTAATCCTTTCCAGACAAATATCTGTGTATGAGTCATTCTCTGGGTAGTACCTCTGTAGCTTCTACTCAATGGGGCTTTTAGCTTAAATCAATATTTTCATAAGATATTTTTGCAGTTCAAGTTGCATGAGCTTTAAAAGACAGGAAAATTGTATTTGGAAACTGGGCAATGTTACATAGTAATGAGCATTAGCAGTGGTAAGTGACCCTGATCACATCACGATTCTGTTTCAGGGCTTTTGATGACTCTAATAATAGATTTGTTTGGTCATAAGCACAAAAGTAACATTATTAAAATATTTATAGAAATAATATACAAATTTTGCATAAAAGCAAGATGCAATATTTGGAAAGGTTTTTATTTTTTTAATTTACTCATTTTAATTGGAGGCTAATTACTTTAGAATATTGTGGTGATTATTGACATACATTCTCACGAATCAGCCATGGGTGTACATGTGTTCCCCATCTTGAACTCCCCTCCCACCTCCCTCCCCATCCCATCTCTCAGGGTAAAATGACATTTATTTTTATATATCGGTAATTCATGACATTGTACAAGAGACAGGGATCAAGACCATCCCCATGAAAACAAATGCAAAAAAGAAAAATGGCTGTCTAAGAAGGCCTTACAAATAGCTGTGAAAAGAAGAGAAGGGAAAAGCAAAGGAGAAAAGGAAAGATTCCCATTTGAATGCAGAGTTCCAAAGAATAGCAAGGAGAGATAAGAAAGCTATCCTCAGCCATCAATGCAAAGAAATAGAGGAAAACAACACAATGGGAAAGACTGCAGATCTCTTCAAGAAAATTAGAAATACCAAGGGAACATTTCATGCAAAGATGGGCTCGATAAAGGACAGAAACAGTATTGACCTAACAGAAGCAGAAGATATTAAGAGGTGGCAAGAATACACAGAAGGACTGTACAAAAAAGATCTCCATAACCCAGATAACCACGATGGTGTGATCACTGACCTAGAGCCAGACATCCTGGAATGTGAAGTCAAGTGGGCCTTAGAAAGCATCACTACGAACAAAGCTAGTGGAGGTGATGGAATTCCAGTTGAGCTATTTCAAATCTTGAAAGATGATGCTGTGAAAGTGCTGCACTCAATATGCCAGCAAATTTGGAAAACTCAGCAGTGGCCACAGGACTGGAAAAGGTCAGTTTTCATTCCAATCCCAAAGAAAGGCAATGCCATAGAATGCTCAAACTACCACACAACTGCATTCATCCACACGCTAGTAAAGTAATGCTCAAAATTCTCCAAGCCAGGCTTCAGCAATACGTGCACCGTGATTTCCAGATATTCAAGCTGGTTTTAGAAAAGGTAAAGGAACCAGAGATCAAATTGCCAACATCTGCTGGATCATCCAAAAAGCAAGAGTGTTCCAGAAAAACATCTATTTCTGCTTTATTGACTATGCCAAAGCCTTTGACATGTGGATCACAATAAACTGTGGAAAATTCTGAAAGAGAAAGGAATTCCAGACCACCTGATCTGCCTCTTGAAGAACCTATATGCAGTTCAGGAAGCAACAGTTAGAACTGGACATGGAACAACAGACTGGTTCCAAATAGGAAAAGGAGTACATCAAGGCTGTATAATGTTACCTTGCTTATTTAACTTATATGCAGAGTACATCATGAGAAACGCTGGGCTGGAAGAAGCACAAGCTGGAATCAAGATTGCCAGGAGAAATATCAATAACCTCAGATATGCAGATGACACCACTCTTATGGCAGAAAGTGAAGAGGAACTAAAAAGCCTCTTGATGAAAGTGAAAGAGGAGAGTGAAAAAGTTGGCTTAAAGCTCAACATTCAGAAAACGAAGATCATGGCATCCAGTCCCATCACTTCATGGCAAATAGATGGGGAAACAGTGGCTGACTTTATTTTTTGGGGGGCTCCAAAATCACTGCAGATGGTGACTGCAGCCATGAAATTAAAGATGCTTACTCCTTGGAAGGACAGGTATGACCAACCTAGATAGCATATTGAAAAGCAGAGACATCATTTTTCAACAAAGATCTGTCTAGTCAAGGCTATGGTTTTTACAGTGGTCATGTATGGGTGTGAGAGTTGGACTGTGAAGAAAGCTGAGTGCTGAAGAATTGATGCTTTTGAACTGTGGTGTTGGAGAAGACTCTTGAGAGTCCCTTGGATTGTAAGGAGGTCCAACCAGTCCATCCTAAAGGAGATCAGTCCTGGGTGTTCATTGGAAGGACTGATGCTAAAGCTGAAACTCCAATACTTTGGCCACCTCATGTGAAGAGTTGACTCATTGGAAAAGACCCTTATTCTGAGAGGGATTGAAGGCAGGAGGAGAAGGGGAAACAGAGGATGTGATGGCTGGATGGCATCACTGAGTCGATGGACATGAGTTTGAGTGAATTCTGGAATTGGTGATGGACAGGGAGGCCTGGCGTGCTGCGATTCATAGGGTCACAAAGAGTCGGACACAACTGAGTGAGCTGAATTGAACTGAATGTTAAAAAGTATGTGTATATGTATACACATACTTTTTAACATTCCTTTATAACATATGTGTATATATATATATGCTTGACATACTAGCAATAAAATTGGAGCTATATTTTTAAAAAAATCTATCTGTATATAATATGTACAAGCATGCTAAATCACTTGAGTCATGTCCAACTCTTTGTGACCCTATGGACCTTAGCCTTCCAGGGTCTTCTATCTGGGATTCTCCAGGCAAGAATACTGGAGTGGGTAGCCATTCCCTGCTTCAGCGGATCTTCCCAACACAGGGATCAAGCCTGCATCTCCAGAGTCCTATAATGGTAGGCAGGTTCTTTACTGATAGTGCCAAACATAATTTAATATTAAATAGTGTTTATTTTATTCAACAAGTTACACTATGAGACTATAATCAAACATAGTACTAAAACTATATGTTGCTAAATTTAATTTTCCAAAAGTATCTTTTAGAAATTAAGGAATTATATAAGGAAGTTAACCTTTGATAAATATCTATATTTTCTAGTGGTACTAAAATGCTGTAGAAAAATCAGTAAAATGGTTTATTTCAAACTAGTTGCATTTCCCTTTTGTTTTTATTAGACAAATGAATTCACATTATTCTTTATGAGATTGCATTAGTAGCTGGGAACGCAAATGTTTATTTCTCAAATAATCTCTTTTTTCTTCCATATATATATATATATCAGGAGAATCTTGCCATATAAAAGACTGCATATGAAACTATTATTTTATTATGCCATGATAATTCTTTCCTTAAAATAACCCACAGCCCTTACATATGCCTATTTTATAATATTCTGATCTAAATAAAATAAAATTGCTTGGCTGCTGAATTATTAATCTCCAAGATACATAAATTTCTCAGTGATTACAAATGAATAAAACAAAATTAATTTTTAATATCATCCATCTTCAGGTTGAATATTACTGTCATTTCAGTTTTCATACCTAAAGACATGCCAAAGTAAATTATTAAATAAAAATATAAATATTTAATATTACATTACAATGCATAAAAATAAGATTAAATGTGAAAAGTCATATCAGATCATATACCTTTTAAATCTAAAATGATCCAATGTTAATAATCATACTGGATGAATCAATGAGATAATTTTGTTGTTGTTGCTCAGTTGCTAAGTTGTGTCCGACTCTTTGCAGCCCAACGGACTGCAGCATATCAAGCTCCCTTGTCCATCACTATCTTCCAGAATTTGCTCAAATTCATGTTCATTGATCAGGGATGCTATTTAACCATATCAGTCGCTCCCACTTCCTTCTCCTTTTGCCTTCACTCTTTCTCAGCATCAAGGTCTTTTCCAATGATATAATAAGGTCAAAGAAAATTTTGATTAAATTTATAAGCTTTGTTTTATGTAAAGTCACAGTTAACAACAAACTACAAATACTCAGTAAAGTCACCATGATTGTATCATAACATGTATTTCAATAGCAGTCCATTCTCAGAAAATGGTGTGTTAACATGTCAGGGTTGGAAGTGTTGGTTATTATCACAAAAGCATCACTTCTACAGCAAGTTCAAAGTTCTAGCATAATGTCCTCTTAATATTGAGTTGGTGAACTTACATCTTCACTTTTAAACTTTCATCCAAACTTTTCTATTCAATTCTCTTAACTTGACCATCAAAATTTACTTCTTAAACTTCAACCTCATGCTCTGTAATGTTTCTTTAACCTCTCTGAGATGTCATGTCTGACAGTGCAATATCTGAAAAACAGATATTACAACCAAAAATGTCTTTCAAAATATGTTAGATTCTTCATCAGTTGCTTGCAATGGTGGTCACTGCTTAAAGTAGTGGTTGGCCAATTTAGTTGCATTTAAAAATCACCATGGGAACTTAAAAACAAACAAGAAGCAAATAGCTTTAGCCCAGTCTCAGAAATTCTGGTTTATTTGGCTCGAAGTAAAGCCCATGTAAAGAATTTTCTAAAATCTCCTTAATGAGGGGGCAGGGTGGAGAATGTCTGTATTTGAAGTTAAAGTTCAAAATCCTTAGAAATGTAATGCTCTTCCTGATTAATTTTACAGCTTAGTTGCATATTTTAAACTATCCACACTCTCAATCACAACACCCTGCTCAGGATCCTGAGTCTTTCTCTCCAATTCATTCATTAACAACCCAAATCCTTGTAATTGTTAAAGGACAGTTTAAGACCTAGCACGGACAGAAGATCCTGGCAAGCTTTCGTCCATGGGCTCACAAGAGTCGGACAGGACTTTGTGACTAAATCACAATGATGAAACATGATTTTAAGCACTTTTATCTGTGTCTTTTAAAATATTTTAGTATTAATTTTATCTACATTCTTTTGCTTATATATTTCCCAAATGATTGAGAACTCTATTGTTACTAGCATAACAGCTTCATCTGTTTAGTACAGTTCTGTCAGTATTTTATGATACTGATTGGGCTTAGAACAAACCTATCAGTATTACCAGAGTCAGGTCAGCTCTGGGTTTTTTAATTTCTGTCACTCAAATATATTCCCTTCTTAATATATGCATTATATAAGCAATGGTATAATATGATTTATTTAATACCTGATTTATATTGATTCATGTTTTTTCTGAAATATGTTTACTTTAAAAGAGACTGTGATGCAGATATAAACACAGAAGTAATACTTCTGGCTATAAAAATAAGTACAACCAGGAAATGTTATTCAATTAGATCTGAAGTAATATCATAGTTTTCATCTTTTTGAAAGGAGAATACCAAATTTTAAAAAGTTGCTTTTGAATCTGGTCATTTGTCCTTGACTTAAAAAAAATTGAGAGGTTGAAAAGATCATTACTTGTACCTCTTTACAATGTGATTTATATTTAATGTTATTTAATGTTTTATTAGTATGCTACATAAAGCATTTGATGTAGTAAGAGGACCATTACATGTTTTTATATATTAACTTTAAAAATATTCAGCTGAAAGTAACCCAGATACATATACACTATGAATTTGTCACATGAAATCATTCTGGACAGGACTATATTTTGAATGTTCATGTTTCTATAGAACAACTGTGTTTTATAAAGGAAAACTCAAAACTCTCTTATGATTCTGGATTATATGTTCAATTTTTCCCCTATTTATATGCCCCTATTTATATATCTTTGACTCATATTTCCAGAGGGGAAAAAAGAGAGCAAAATTTTAGAAATGTGTAAGACTGAAATATATTTTACATTTGTTAAAGTGTTCTCTTGAAACCTACAGATTTAAAGAAAAGCTTTTTCAAGGAAGCCATTTGTATACAATTGTCGAGTAACAGCATTTTATAGGATCTAATCAACCTAGTTTTAAAGTAACCAACATACTAAGTGATATATCAACCTTAGTTTGAGAAGTTAATTGGAAGAAGTTGAGAAAGTTCTAAAAATTGAAATTTTTCAATGTAGAAGGAGCTGAAAAACAGCTATTTGTTAAGATAGCTCAAAGATCATTAGAATATACTATAACTTGCTAAAAGAAAGATTGACCAAGTCAATAGCTATAATCTCTCAGGTGTAAATATTTTTTGTTCTTTTTTGGACATTTATTATTATCAGTGGACCAATCATGCAAATAACTTTGTGGTTTCCTCTCTTGGTATAACGAACACTTTCCACTGGCTTTTTAGAAAAATGTATCACATAACCCAGGCACCTAGGTACATTTTAAAAGTCCATTGAGTCCTTTACACAAATAGAAAAAGATATTGTTATTGTCTGCTTCAAGGCATTGGAAATTTAAAATGGACATATTCCATTCTTTTTTTTTAATTGTGGGATAATTGCTTTACAATGTTGTGCTGGTTTCTGCCATACAACATGTGAATCAGCCATAAGTATACAAATGACTTCTCCTTCTTAAATCTCTCACATACCTCCCACCCCATCTTACCCCTCTAGGTTGTCACAGAGCACCAGGTGAGCTCCCTGTGCTATACAGCAGCGTCCCACTGGCTAGTTTTTTATATATGGTAGTGTATATGTTTCCATGCTACTCTTTCAATTTGTCCCACCCTCTCCTTCCCCTGCTGTGCCCACAAGTTTGTTCTCTATGTCTCTGTCTCTATTTCTGCCTTGAAAATAGGTTCATCGGTACCATTTTATATATATATATATATATATATATGTGTGTGTGTGTGTGTGTGTGTATTTATAACAGGCTCTAAATTCATCTACCTCACTAGAACTGACTCAACTTAGTTCCTTTTTATGGCTGAGTAATATTCCATTGTCTATATGTATCACGACTTCTTTGTCCATTCATCTGTCAATGGACATCTAGGTTGCTTCCATGTCCTGGCTATTATAAATAGTGCTGCAATGAACGTTGGGGTACATTTATATTTTTGAATTATGGCTTTTTCAGGATATATGCCTAGTAGTGGGATTGCTGGATCATATGGTAATTTTATTCCTGGATTTTTAAGGAATCTCCATAATGGCTGTATCAGTTTACATTCCCACCCACAGTGTAGGAGGGTTCCCTTTTCTCCACCCCCTCTAGGATTCATTGTCTAGGTTTTTTGATGATAGACATTCTGACCAATGTACGGTGATATTTCATTGTAGTCTAGATTTGCATTTCTCTAATAATGAGCAAAGTTGAACATTTTTTCATGTGTTTATTGGCTATCTGCATGTCTTTGTCAGACAGATGTCTCTTTGGACATATTCCTTTCTAAGTACAAAATTATGAAATCAATACTTAATGGGTCAAAGCAATGTTATACAGATTTTTAAAGAGATGTAAAGAATCTTTGATTGTGTGGCTTGAATGTAAGTTGTTTGAAGTTATTATTATGTGTAAATAAAGAATTTGACATTGAAATGAAGTATTTGAATACACAGAAAAAATTCAAAATATTGTGAAAGGAATATAAGAAACAGATTTTTGTGATTAAATATTTTCTAGCCTTCACTGGATAGTGGAAAGGGCTCCAACTCAAGAATAGGAATATTAGTTGAATGTGGCATGCACATCCCTAACATAAAGATAACTATTACTGACCAACTACATGGATTTAGCTTTAGGATTATTCATTCAACTACATTCCCTGATATTTTCCCCTATGTTTGCAAACTAAGCTATAATTAAATCTATTTGGTAGGTATTTCTGGAGAAGGTAGTGTGAATTCTTATTTTATATTCAGCCATATATTTGCAATTTTAAGGCAATGAACACTGAAATGGCTTCAGGCTCAGCTTAATATAGTTTTATCAATTGCTATTTTTATCAGGTTAAAAATAATAGTCAAAGACTTATCCAAGGCCTTGCTACATACTCTCTCTGTATGCAGGACACTAAAAATGGCAATATTCTAAAGGTTCTGAGTGAATACTACTATTAATAGTGAGAAATTGGATTGATAAATACCTATTGAGGATAAAAATAAAATGAAAATTCAGGAAGTGAAAATAAATTCTGCTTTAGCATTTGTGTGTGTGTTTGTGAGTGCTCAGTTGCTCAGTCATGCCTGACACGTTACAACTCTCTAGACTGTGCCTGCCAGGATCCTCTGCCCATGGAATTTTCCAGGCAAGAATACTGGACTGGGTTGCCATTTCCTCCAGGAGATCTTCCCAACCCAGGGATCAAACCTGCATTTCTAGCATCCTCTGCATTGTCAGGTGGATTCTTTACTGCTGAGCCACCAGGGAAGCCCCTGAATTTAAAAATTTGTTGCTATAATATGACAGGGTCAAATAATTGAAAGGACAAGATTGCAAAGGGTATACACATGAAAGGCTTTAGCAAAAGTAATGGATAAGAAACAACAGGGAAAAAAAGAAAGCACAAGCAAGCAATAGTAAAGTAGTTCAAAGATTTCCAAACACAGTTCCCCAAGATCCTTTATCCATTGTTCAGGTCATACTTGGTTTTGGATTATGAACCACCAAAGTTTGCATAATATTTCTCAGTTCCAGAGGAATCTACATAGGAGTTTCTGAGGAGTCTTTTTTTTTTTTAATCACTTTTTAAATTAAATTTATCTATTTTAATTAGAGGCTAATTACTTTACAATATTGTATTGGTTTTGCCATACATCAACATGAATCCACCACGGGTGTACACGTGTTCCCAATCCTGAATCCCCCTCCCACCTCCTTCCCCATACCATCCCTCTGGGTCATCCCAGTGCACCAGCCCCAAGCTTCCTGTATCCTGCATCGAACCTGGACTGGTGATTCATTTCTTATATGATATTATACATGCTTCAATGCCATTCTCCCAAATCAATCATCCCCCTCTCCCTCTCCCACAGAGTCCAAAATACTGTTCTATACATATGTGTCTCTTTTGCTGTCTCCCATACAGGGAGACACTTTAAAAATCACTTTTTAATGGAAGTATAGTTGACTTACAACATAATAATTTCATGTGTACAACATATTAATTCAATATTTTATAGAGTATACTGTATACAATGTATTTTATAAAATGTATTCTGTACAAAGTTATTATGAAATATTGACTGTATTCCATTTACTGAACATTACATCCTTGTACCTTATTTATTTTACATCTAGAAGTTTCTGCTTCTTAATCCCCTTCACCTACTTTGCCCCTCCCACTGCCTCTCTCCACCCTGGTAACAATTAGTTTTCACTCTGTTTTGTAATATTTGTTCATTTGTTTTTCTTTTTGAGATTTCACATATCAGTGAAAACATACAGTATCTTTCTTTCTATGCCTGACTTATTTCACTAAGTGTAATACCTTCCAGGTCCACACATGCCATTGCAGAAGGCAAAATTCCATTCCTTTTTATGGCTGGGAAATATTCTATATTGTGTATGTGTGTTTGTGAGCATGTGTGTGTACATATGTAGGTGTATAATACATCATCATTATCTATTTATCTGTTGTTGAAGGACCCATGGTGTTCCCATACTATTAAGTATTGTAAATAATGCTGCTATGAACACAGGGTTTCACATATCTTTTTGAATTTATGCTTTTGTTTTCTCTAGGAAAATACCAAGAAGTGGGGCTACGGGATCTTATGGTAGTTTTATTTTTAATTTTTCATAAGCCTGCAAATAGTTTTCCATAGTGACTCTACCAGTTTACATTCCAATCAACAGTGCATGAGGGTTCCCTCTTCTACCAGAGGTCTTTTATACACCATATGTTAGTTGGCTAAACTGGGCTCTGTATCTGTTAAACCAGGAATAAACTATCGATGTCTACTTCTCTAAACAATGGGAACAAGTTAGTACATGTGCTCCCAGAAGAGTTTTGAATTTTAAACAACATGTTATAAATGATTAGCTACAGAACTCATTCCTTTATGGTCAGTGGTCAGTATCAGACTTCCAGGCTTTCCTGGAGATAACTGTGAAGCTGCCCCAGTCCAACTGTAAGATAACTCTATCCTTACAATATCACAAGAGACTGAGTGATGTGAATCTGGCAGAATAACTTAAGCTTCAGTCTCCATGTGCAAATTCTTTAATAGACCTTATGGCACTTATCATGACAATTCTGAAAGCACCTAAAGGCTTCTCTGGTGGCTCAGATGGTAAAGAATCCGCCTGCAATGCAGGAGACCTGGGATTGATCCCTGGGTCAGGAAGATGCCCTAGAGAAGAAAATGGTAACCCATTCTGGTATTCTTGCCTGGAGAATTCCATGGACAGAGAAGCCTGGGTGGGCTACAGTCCAAGGGATCCCAAAGAGTCAAAAGTGACAAGTGACTCAGTGACTAACACACAGAAAGAAATCAAAGCTAAACCTTATACCGAGGTATAATACAGCATATATATATATATATATATATATAAAATACAACTGAGCGACTAAGCACATACACGCGTAATACAACATGGCATGTAGTGTGTGTGTGTTAGCCAATCAGTTGTGTCTAATTGTTTGCAACCCCATGTACTGTAGCCCACTAAGCTCTTCTGTGCATGGGATTCTCCAGGCAAGATTGCTGGAGTAGATTGCTGTTCCCTTCTCTAGAGGATCTTCCTGACTCAGGAATTGAACCCTGGTCTCCTGCATTGCAGGCAGATTCTTTACCATTTGAGCTACAGGGAAGTCCTTGTAGTATTTACTTCAAAAGGAACCCATGTAGTATTTATTTCAAAATTCAAAAGAGGCTTAGTATAAATAATTTTCCAAAATAATGACTGGTTGTTGTTCAGTCTCTAAGTGGCATCCAACTCTTTGTGACCCCATAGACTGTAGCATGCCAGGCTGTTTTGTCTTCCACTATCTCCAGAAGTTTGCTCAAATCCATGTCTACTGAGCTGGTGATGCTATCTAACCATCTCATCCTCTGTTACCCCCTTAAACTTTTGCCTTCAATCAGGGTCTTTTTCAATGACTAGGCTCTTTGAATCAAGTGGCAAAAATATTGAAGCTTCACCTTAGCAAGTGTCCTTCCAATGAATAGTCAGGGTTGATTTCCTTTAGCATTGATTGGTTTGATCTCTTTGCAGTCCACAGGACTTTCAAGAGTCTACTCCAGCATCACAATTCAAAAGCATCAATTCTTCAGCACTCAGCCTTCTTTATGGTCCAATTCTTACATCCATACATGACTACTGTAAAAACCATAGCTTTGACAATATGGAACTTTTAACAGCAAAGCGATGTCTGTTTTTTTAATACACTGACTAGGTTTGTCATAGGTTTCCTTCCAAGGAGTAAGTGTTTTTTAATTTCATTGCTGCAGTAATACATCCGCAGTGATTTTGTAGACAAGGAGTGTCATTGTCTCCACTTTATCCACTTCTATTTGCCATGAAGTGATGGGACCAGATGCCACAATCTTATTTTATTAATGCTGAGTTTCAAGCCAGCTTTTTCACTCTGCTCTTCACCCTTATCAAGAGGTTCTTTAGTTCTTCTTCACTTTCTGCCAATAGAGTGGTATCATCTGCAATCTGAAGTTGTTGACATCTTTCCCATAGATCTTGATTCCAGCTTGTGCCTCATCCACCCTGGCATTTTGCATGATGCACTCTGCATATAAGTTAAAAAGCAGGGTGACAAGATATAGCCTTGACATACTTCTTTCCCCGTTTTGAACCAGTCAGTTGTTTTATGTCCAGTTCTAACTGTTGCTTAAGGACCTGCATACAGGTTTCTCTGGAGACAAGTAAGGTGATCTTTTACTCCCATCTCTAAGTTTTCTACAGTTTGTTGTGATTCACACAAAGGTTTTAGCATAGTCAATGAAGCAGAAGTAGATGTTTTTCCTGGAACTTCCTTGTTTTATCCATGATCCAACAAATGTTGGCAATTTGATATCTGGTTCTGTTACCTTTGTGAAACCCAGTTTGTAGATCTGGAAGTTCTCACTTCGTGTTCTGCTGACACCGAGCTTGAAGGATTTTGAGCATAACTCTGCCTGTACGTTTTATGAGCACAACTGTATGGGAGTTTGAACATTCTCTGAGATTGCTTCTCTGGAATTTGAATGAAAACTGACCTTTTCCTCACCTGCGACCACACTGCTGAGTTTTCTAAATTTGCTGACATATTGAGTACACCACTTTAACAGCATCCTCTTTTAGGATTTTAAATAGCTCAGCTGGAATTCTGTTATCTTCACTAGTTTTGTTAGGAGTAATGCTTCCTAAGGCACACTTGACTTCACACTCCAAGATGTCTGGCCATGGGTGAGTGATCACACAATCATGGTTATCTGGCTAATGAAGATCATTTTTTGGATAGTTTTGTGTATTCTTGCCACCTCTTCTTAATATCTTCTGCTTCTGTTAAGTCCTTGCACATTTCTGTTCTTTACTGTGCCCATCTTTGCATAAAATGTTCCCTTGGTATCTCTAATTTTCTTGAAGAGATCTCTAGTCTTTCCCATTCTATTGTTTTCCTCTATTTCTTTGCATTATTCATTTAAAAAGGGCTTCTTATTTCTCCTTGCTCTTCTCTGGAACTCTGAATGCAACTGGGTATATCTTTCCCTTTCTCCTTGCTTTTGCTTCTCTTCTTTCCTCAGCTGTATGTAAAGTGTCCTCAGGCAACCACTAATGCCTTCATGCATTTCCTTTTCTTTGGGATGTTTTTGCCCACTGACTCCCAAACAGTGTTATAAACTTCAGTCCATAGTTCTTCAGGCACTCTGTCTACCAGATATAATCCCTTGAATCTATTCCTCAGCCTCCACTGTATAATCCTAAGGGATTTTACTTAGGTCATGACTGAATGGCTTAGCAGTTTTCCTTTGGTTGCAAAGAACATAATCAATCTGATTTCAGTATCAAGTTGTTGGAATAAGGTGTTTGCTATGATCAGAATGTTCTCTTGGCAAAACTCTGTTAGGCTTTGTTTTGCTTCATATTGTACTCCAAGGCCAAGCTTTCATGTTATTTGGGATATCTCTTGACTTCCTACTTTTGCATGTCAATCCTTCCTCTATGATGAAAACTACATCTGATTTTAGTGTTAGTTGTAGGTCTTCACAGAACTGGCCAACTTCAGATTCTTCGGCATTAGTGGTGTGGCACAGATTTGCATTACTGAGATGTTGAATGATTTGCCTTGGAAACAAGCCAAGATCATTCTGTGGTTTTTCAGATTTCACCCAAGCCTGTATTTTACATTCTTTTGTTGACCATGAAGGCTACTCCATTTCTTCTATGGGATTCTTGCCCACAGTAGTAGACATAAGGATCATCTGAATTAAATTCAACCATTCATGTCCATTTTGGTTCGCTGATTCCTAAGATGTCAGTTTTCACTCTTGCCATCTCCTATGGCATCTCAACCATTTGCAATATAGTTCATTATAGAATTGGACTTTCGCCACCAGACACATCCACAACTGTGTCATTTCTGCTTGGCCCTGCTGTTTCATTCTTCCTGAAACTATTAATAATTGCCCTCCACTCTTCCCTAGTAGCATATTAGATGCCTTCTGACCTGAGGGCCTCATCTTTCAGTGTCATATTTCTTTTCCTTTTCATACTGTCCATAGGGTTTTTCAGGCAAGAATACTGAACTGGATTGCCATTCCCTTCTCTAATGGACTACGTTTTTTCAAAACTCTTCACTATAACCTATTCATCTTGGATGGCCCTTCATGATGCAGCTCACAGCTTCATTGAGTTATACAAGCCCCTTTGCCTTGACAAGGCTGTGATCCATGAAGGGAATGACTGGTTACTTTAGTAAATTAACAATAAAAAACACCTACAAACTAACACAAACCCTCCTCAGACACATAATCACAAACCAGTGCTATTAAACCATGTATTTCTTACCTTGACTGTAAGTAAATGTTGCAGAAATATTTTAACAAAATTATTCAGGTTAATTACAGGTCTACTGAAATTAACCTTTACAGCACACAATCCATGAGGTAAAGGGCTTAACAATCAAGTAAAATGAAGGATAAGTAAATTATACAGAAATAGTGACTACACAATCAAACACCTACTATTTCTGATGTCCTGTGCTAAGAGCTTTGAATTAATGTTCTTTTAATCTTAAAGCAGCACTGTATAATTTCTTCCAACGTTTCCTCCCAACTTTGTTGAAATGCAATTTAAATACAATGAAATTCAACAATTTTAAATGTACAGTGTGACGAAATGTGTCTGCATGTTGACTGCATTGAACATTCTCCAGGCCAGTACAGTACATGTGGAGAGATCCGCCTGGTTTGGTCTATTCACATTCATATTTCTTATCTATTGACAGAACCCAGGCTTTCTACAGAGTTCTACTGGAAAGGGTACATTTTTGTAAAAAGTTTCTTTGTTAAACTTTCAAATTACTAGAGTGACCATGCACCATAGTTGGCTGGGTAAAGTTCCAGCTTCTGTGTCTTGTTCACCTGTACTTGCTAATGGTAGATTGGCAGTATTGGGAGATAACCTCACTGGTGTATGATTATGCTGATTCTTTCCTGCTGTGACTCTGACAAAGATCATTACAAAACTATGAATTTTACTTAAAAATTATTCAGTAAATGGTGAAAAGTGAAAGTGAAGTCGCTCAGTCATGTCCAATTCTTTGCGACCCCATGGACTATAGCCTACCAGGCTCCTCTGTCCATGGGATTTAAATGGTATTGAACACAATTACTTCAGCTCTGTGCTAAGTCACTTCAGTTGTGCCTGACTCTTTGAGACCCAGTGGACCGTAGCCTGCCAGTTTCCTCTGTCCATGGGATTCTCCAGGCAAGAACACTGAAAGTAGGTTTCCGTGACCTTCTCCAGACTTGAGCTCTTAGTAATTGATTATTAAAAATATACACATCCAGAAATCATTAAGAAATTAAATGTGAAAAAGTTTTATATCCAATTTGGTGTTAAAATGATGAGAGTTCAAACTTGATTTGTTATTTAGATCAGACTTAATTGAAGAATAGAAAATGTTGTGAAACATTCAGCTTATGAAATGATCTTGTCATTGCAGAGGATGCTTGAGTAGTGAGAGTTTTTTATATTCTTTTGTAGGTAGATTTTCTAGTAGTATTCTGATAATATTAAACGTTCTATGTGGTTAATCATACATTTCCATCATGAACTATAGAACATTATGTATAATTCATTACAGTATGGGTTTTATGGTAAAAGATTCGAAGATATTTATTGAAATCCTCACAATTTAGAAAAATAGACTTACTAGGCTCAACAACGTTCCCACATTATTAATCCAATTGTGAAAAAAATTGCCTAGGAACAGCTAATAGTATACTTTTCTTGTTTATTCTAGGTGTTAGGAGAATTTAGAAGTCTGACCTCAGCTTATTTTTACCAATAGTTGCTTACTGTGAACTGAAGTTCTCTGATATTAATCTTTTTCACTCACTAGAAATCCAGTTATTGTTTTGTAAATATAACTATTTTTAAATGAAATAATGCATATATTCATTTTCATTTATATTGCATTTACTTTTATTTTGGTTGAATTTTGTCCCCTCTAAAAAATTTGTTGAAGTCCTAACACTCAGAACCTAAGGATGTTACTTTACTTGAAGATACAGGTCTTTATAAAAGTAATCAAGTTAAAATGAAGTCATTAGGATGGGTCCTAATCCAACATGATTAGTAACCTTATGGCAAAACCAATACAATAAAGTAATTAACCTCCAATTAAAATAAATAAATTTATATTTAAAAAAAAGGAAATTTATATACTGAGATGATACATACAGGGAAGATGACATGAAGAGATAAAGGAAGAAGACAGCCAACCACAAGCCAAAGAGACAGGCCTCAAAAGAAACCAAAACTGCTGACACCTTGATTATGAACTTCTAGCCTCCAGAAGTATGAGAAAATAAATTTCTATTGTTTAAGCATTCTAATTTGTGGTTCTCCATTACAGCAGTCCCAGAAAACTAATATACTTTCAAAAAGTGATAAATTATTTCCACTAAGCTAGTCTCTGAGCTTTCAAATAGTCAAGGCAAAAAGAAAGTCTCATCTTTCATTACAAGAAAAATAAGAACATTGTAGATTTTCTTCCAGTCACTGTATTCTAGAAAGACTCATTTTCACAGATCATACTAAAAATAAAGGACAGCTAATAATATTTTAAAGAAACCTTCAGAGTGGGAATTGCAAGAATGTTCTTATATAAACACTTTTATCAGTATCAAAGGTCATTTTTCTGTATCTGCTAACAGAAAAACAGCATGCTGCTATTCCTGCTAATCTCACCAGGATCACCTTTAAAAGTCTGAGTGTATCCCAAATAAAAAATCGTTTGAAGACATTATAAAGTTATAAAACTGAAAACTTAAGAAGGAATATCCTAGGATAAAGGAAAACACAAGCCTGATTCCTACAGCACTTTTCTATAAGTGGCACAGGACAGAGAGTCTAAGAATTCAAGCAGAAAGAAGCAGAAGCCAATATTTGAAAGATGAGAAAAAAAAGAGAGAGATTTGGTAAATATTTCAAATTTTCAGTTAGAATTCCAAAAGAGCAACACCCTTGAGAGAGGTAAAGAAACAGTCCTTAGGAAATATTAAATCCAGTCTCAATTCAACCCAGTTATAGACAGAGTAAAAGTGACCTATCTCAATCAACACTGCACACCAGATAGTCAGATTTCATCATCACCTGATGGATTCCTAAAACAAGGTGACATGGCTCAACATTTCCCCAAGGGAGTCTAAGCAAACTTTGAAAGCCCAGATAATCCTATGCCACATATTTTCTTCACAGCATTAGAAAATATTTCAACTCTTTAATGAAGCAAGTATAGTATTAATAATGAAAATATTTAAATGTATAAACAAAGTCATAACAAAAGATTTAATAAACCAATAATAAAGATAAGATTTAATAATAATAATAAAGGTATATGCAGTGTGCCTGGTGGACTACAAGTCCAAGGGGTTGCAAAGAGTCAGACATAACTGAGAGACTAACACTCACTTAACACTGCTTGCAAAGTCTATGTGTTGCAAATATTATTAAGTACACAAAAATTAAACTGAACAAAATAGAAAGATCTTTTTCTATTTGATAAAATGACTGAATATTATATAAATCAATTCTTTCTAAGTTTCTAAGTTAATATTTATCAATTATACATAATCCAAATTTTAAAAATGTCTTGGGTTAGTATTTTTTCCCACTTATTCAATAGAGATAGATATATCAATAATAAAGTTCATGATGAAAAATGAATATGAAAACTAGCTAGGGTATTATTAAAGAGAAAAGGCTATGAAAATTGATAATTCCCTAACAGGTATTAAAACACAAATAAGCATAATTAAACCATAATTAAATGTGGTCCAAACACAAAAATAGACCAATGCTTAGCATAAAAAGTCAATGTCTATAACCAAGTACATAGGAGTTTCTAGTATATAACCCAAACTGGCATCTCAAATCACTAAGAAATAGAAAAACTTTATTTTAAAATAAAAGGTGAAGAGGTAACTGCATAGCCAAAAAAAACATAAGAATAGAGCAAGTGGACCCATACCATCATCACGTGCAAGAATGAATTTCAACCACACTGGAGATCTAAACGTAAAAAGTGAAACCATACAAAAACTGGAAGATAACTTGGATGTGTTTCTCTGCATCATCAGAAGGAAAATCAAAGACAAATAAAGAGTGGGAAAAAGTTGCAATATAACAAATTCAGCACCCACTTATGGTTAAAAAAAAAAAAAAAAAACTCTTCAAAATGGGCATAGAAGGAACATACCTTAACATGTTAAAGGCCATATACAACAAACCCACAGCAAACATTTTTCTCAATGGTGAGAAACAGATAGCATTCCCTCTAAGAAGACAAGGGTGCCCACTCTCACCAATATTATTCAACATAGTCTTATTGGCAGCTCTAGCTATGGCAATAGGAAAAGAGAAAGAAAGAAAAGGAATCCAGATTGGAAAAGAAGTAAAACTCTCACTATTTGCAGATGATATGATACAGTACATATGATACTGTACATAGATACTGTACAACGATACTATTAGAAAATTACTAGAACTAAACAGTGAATTTATTAAAGTTGCAGGATACAAAATCGATGCACAGAAATCACTTACATTCCTAAAGACTAACAATGAAAAATCAGAAAGAGTATTTAAGTAATCAGTCCCATTTATCATTGCAACTAAAACAATAAAATACCTCAGAATAAACTTACCTAAGGAGACAAAAGAGGGATATTCAGAATACTATGAGACACTGATGAAAGAAATCAAGGACACCATAAACAGATGGAGGGATATTCCATGCTCCTAGGTTGGAAGAATCAATATTGTGAAAATGACTATACTACCAAACATAATCCAGATTCAGTGAAATCTCTATGAAAATATCAATGGAATTTTTCACAGAATTACAACAAAAAATTTCACATTTTATATGAAAACATAAAAGACCCTGAATAACCAAAGCAATCTTGAGAAAGAAGAATGGAGCTGGAGGAATCAGTCTTCCTGACTTCAGACTATATTACAAAGTCACAGTCATCAAGAAAGTATGGTACTGACACAAAAACAAGAAGTATGGATCAATGGAACAAGATAGAAAGCCAAAATATAAACCCAGAACATGTAGGCACCTTATTTTTGACAAAGGAGGCAAAAATATACAATGAGGAAAAGACAGTCTCTTCAATAAGTAGTGCTGGAAGAAATGGTTAACTACATGCCAAAGAATGAAATTAGAACACTTCCTAACACCATACACAAAGATAAAATCAAAATGGATTAAAGACCTAAATTTAAGATCAGAAACTATAAAACTCTTAGAAGAAAACATAAGCAGAACACTGTATGATATAAATCATAGCAAGACCCTTTATGACCCACCTCCTAATAGCAAATGAAACAACTGACAAAGGATTAATTTCCAAAATATACAAATATCTCATACAACTTAATACCAGAAACAATATTAGCCCAATCAAAAAGTGGGCAAAAGACTGAAAAAGATATTTCTTCAAAGGAGACATGCAAATCAAAACTAAATGAGATCAAAACTAAAATGAGATATCACCTCATTCCAGACAAAAGGGCCATAATCAAAAAATCCACAAACAACAAGTAGTGGAAAGAGTGTAGAGAAAAGGGAACCCTCCTACACTGCTGGTAGGACCCTCTTACACTGTTGTGGGACACTGCTGGTGGGACAGTTCAGTTGCTGTGGAAGACAGTATGGATATTCCTTTAAAAACTAGGAAAAAAGCATATGACCCAGAAATAACACTTCTAGGCATATACCCTGAAGAAACCAAAACTGAAAAGACGCATTTACCCAAATGTTCACTGCAGCCCTATTTACAATAGCCAAGACATGGAAAACACCTAGATGTCCATGGACAGACGAATGGATAAAGAAACTGTGTTACATATATACAATGGAATACTACTCAGCCATAAAAAGGAATGCATTTGAGTTAGTTCTAGTGAGGTGGATGAACCTAGAGCTTATTACACAGAGTGAAGAGTCAGAAAGAGAAAAACAAATATTGTACATTAATGCACACATACGGAATCTAGAAGGATGGCATTGATGAATCTGTTTGCAGAGCAGCAATAGAGATACAGAGATAGAGAACAGACTTATGGATAACAGCGAGGGACAAGGGGGAGAGAGTAAGATAAATGGAGAGAGCAGCATGAATGCACATGCACTAACATATGTAAATCAGTTCAGTTCAGTCCCTCAGTCATGTCCCCTCTTTGTGACCCTATGAATCGCAGCACGCCAGGCCTCCCTGTCCATCACCAACTCCCGGAGTTCACTGAGACTCACATCCATCGAGTCAGTGATGCCATCCAGCCATCTCATCCTCTGTCGTCCCCTTCTCCTCCTGCCCCCAATCCCTCCCAGCATCAAAGTATTTTCCAATGAGTCAACTCTTCGCATGAGGTGGCCAAAGTACTGGAGTTTCAGTTTTAGCATCATTCCTTCCAAACAAATCCCAGGGCTGATCTCTTTCAGAATGGACTGGTTGGATCTCCTTGCAGTCCAAGGGACTCTCAAGAGTCTTCTCCAAACCACAGTTCAAAAGCATCAACTCTTTGGCTCTCAGCCTTCTTCACAGTCCAACTCTTACATCCATACATGACCACTGGAAAAACCATAGCCTTGACTAGACAGTACTTTGTTGGCAAAGTAATGTCTCTGCTTTTGAATATGCTATCTAGGTTGGTCATAACTTTCCTTCCAAGGAGTAAGCGTCTTTTAATTTCATGGCTGCAGTCACCATCTGCAGTGATTTTGGAGCCCAGAAAAATAAAGTCTGACATTGTTTCCACTGTTTCCCCATCTATTTCCCATGAAGTGATGGGACTGGATGCCATGATCTTTGTTTTCTGAATGTTGAGCTTTAAGCCAACTTTTTCACTCTCCCCTTTCACTTTCATCAAGAGGCTTTTTAGTTCCTCTTCACTTACTGCCATAAGGGTGGTTTCATCTGCATATCTGAGGTTATTGATATTTCTCCCAGCAATCTTGATTCCAGCTTGTGCTTCTTCCAGCCCAGCGTTTCTTGTGATGTACTCTACATATAATTTAAATAAGCAGGGTGACAATACATAACCTTGACGTACTCCTTTTCCTATTTGGAACCAGTCTGTTGTTCCATGTCCAGTTCTAACTGTTGCTTCCTGACCTGCATACAAATTTCTCAAGAGGCAGATCAGGTGGTCTGGTATTCCCATCTCTTTCAGAATTTTCCACAGTTTATTGTGATCCACACAGTCAAAGGCTTTGGCATAGTCAATAAAGCAAAAATAGATGTTTTTCTGGAACTCTCTTGCTTTTTCCATGATCCAGCGGATGTTGGCAATTTGATCTCTGGTTCCTCTGCCTTTTCTAAAACCAGCCTGACCATCAGGAAGTTCACGGTTCACAAATTGCTGAAGCCTGGCTTGGAGAATTTTGAGCACTACTTTACTAGCGTGTGAGATGAGTGCAATTGTGCGGTAGTTTGAACATTCTTTGGCATTGCCTTTCTTTGGGATTGGAATGAAAACTGACCTTTTCCAGTCCTGTGGCCACTGCTGAGTTTTCCAAATTTGCTGGCATATTGAGTGCAGCACTTTCACAGCATCATCTTTCAGAATTTGAAATAGCTCAACTGGAATTCCATCACCTCCACTAGCTTTGTTTGTAGTGATGCTTTCTAAGGCCCACTTGACTTCATATTCCAGGATGTCTGGCTTTAGGTCAGTGATCACACCATCATGATTATCTTGGTCATGAAGATATTTTTTGTTCAGTTCTTCTGTGTATTCTTGCTATCTCTTCTTAATATCTTCTGCTTCTGTTAGGTCCATACCATTTCTGTCCTTTATTGAGCCCATCTTTGCGTGAAATGTTCCCTTGGTATCTCTAATTTTCTTGAATAGATCTCTAGTCTTTCCCATTCTGTTGTTTTCCTCTATTTCTTTGCATTGATCACTGAAGAAGGCTTTCTTACCTCTCTTGCTATTCTTTGGAACTCTGCTCAGATGCTTCTATCTTTCCTTTTCTCCTTTGCTTTTCACTTTTCTTCTTTCACAGCTATTTGTAAGGCCTCCCTAGACAGCCATTTTGCTTTTTTGCATTTCTTTTCCATGGGGATGGTTTTGATCCCTGTCTCTTGTACAATGTCACAAACCTCATTCCATTGTTCATCAAGCACTCTATCTATCAGATCTAGGCCCTTAAATCTATCTCTATTGTATTCTTTGCAGCCCAAAATGGAGAAGCTCTATACAGTCAGCAAAAACAAGAAAAGGGGCTGACTGTGGCTCAGATCATGAACTCCTTATTGCCAAATTCAGACTTAAATTGAAGAAAGTAGGGAAAACCACTCTACCATTCCAGTATGACCTAAATCAAATCCCTTATGATTAAACATATATAAATAGCCAATGGTAATTTGCTGTACAACTCAGGGAACTCAAACTGGGGCTCTGTAATAACCTAGGGGGGGTGGGGATGGGCAGGAGGTGGGAGGAGGATTCAAAAGGGAGGGGACATATATACACCTATGGTTAATTCATGTTGATGTATGACAGAAATCCAATCAATATTATAAACCAATCACCAATCAACTGAAAATAAATATTTTTTAGAAAGCATAGATAAAGAGCATATTGGAGAAGGAAATTGCAACCCACTCCAGTACTCTTGCCTGGAAAATCCCATGGACAGAGAAGCCTGGTAGGCTACATTCGCAAAGAGTCAGACAGGACTGAGCGACTTCACTTTCAAAGAGCATATATAATTACTAATATAGAAGCAGCTTTCAAAATTGGGAAACATGAGACAAAAATCTGATAGAATAACATCATGAAAACAAAAAAAAATGATCTGTAAACATATTTTTAAAAATGTGTTCACTTTCACTTAATATAAGTGAATAAGTCAAATAAAACCAGACAGAGATAAAGTATTTCAACTACTCAGTTCATTCACTCAGTCATGTCTGACTTTTTGTGACCCCATGGACTGCAGCACACCAGGCTTCCTTGTTCATCAACAACACCCGGAGCCTACTCAAACTCATATCCATTGCACCGGTGATGCCATGAAACGATCTCATCCTCTGTCATCCCCTTTTCCTCCCGCCTTCAATCTTTCCCAGCATCAGGGTCTTTTCCAATGAGTCAGTTCTTTGCATCAGATGGCCAAATTATTGAAGTTTCAGCTTCAGCATCAGTCCTTCCAATGAATACCCAGGACTGATCTCCTTTAGGATGGACTGGTTGGATCTCCTTTCAGGCCAAGGGACTCTCAAGAATCTTCTCCAACACCACAGTTCAAAAGCATCAATTCTTTAGCGCTCAGCTTTTGTTATAGTCCAACTCTCCCATCCATACACACTGGAAAAGCCATAGCTTTAGCTGGACAGAACTTTATCGGTAAAGTAGTCTCTGCTTTTTAATATGCTGTCTAGGTTGGTCATAGTTTTTCTTCCAAGGAGCAAGTGTCTTTTAATTTCATGGCTGCAGTCACCATCTTAGTTTTCTAAATGTTGAGTTTTCAGCCAACTTTTTCACTCTCCTCTTTCACTTTCATTAAGAGGCTCTTCAGTTTGGTAAAATTTAAAAAGCACTGGGACGACCCAGAGGGATGGTATGGGGAGGAAGGAGGGAGGAGGGTTCAGGATGGGGAACACATGTATACCTGTGGTGGATTCATTTTGATATATGGCAAAACCAATACAATATTGTAAAGTTAAAAAATAAAATTAAATTTAAAAAAATTAAAAAAAATAAAAAGCTTGACAATATACTATTTTGGTAGGGAGATCTTAACATAATATGTTACTGATGTTGAGATTACACAACTTTTAACATGGATAGTTAATCAATACCTTAAGAAATTACATTTATCTTTTAACCCAGGAAACTCACTTTGTAAGAATGTACCTTGAAGGCACATTTCTAACAGTGTGAAAATACATCTATACAGTATTGTTTATTGAAGAATTATTTCCGATCACTACAGTTTGAAAAGGGCTTCCCAGCTGGCGCTGTGGTAAAGAATCTGCCTAACAATGCAAAAGACATGGGGTTATTCCCTTAAGCAGAAAGATCCCCTGAAGGAGGAAATACTTAAGCAACCTGCTCCAGTATTCTTGCTTGGAAAATTCAATGGACAAAAGAACCTGGTGGGCAAAAGTTCACAGGGTCGCATAAATGGACATGACTGAGCAACTTATTGGGGAAACAGTGGAAACAGTGTCAGACTTTATTTTGGGGGGCTCCAAAATCACTGCAGATGGTGACTGCAGCCATGAAATTAAAAGGCGCTTACTCCTTGGAAGAAAAGTTATGACCAACCTAGATAGCATATTCAAAAGCAGAGACATTACTTTGCCAACAAAGGTTCGTCTAGTCAAGGCTATGGTTTTTCCTGTGGTCATGTATGGATGTGAGAGTTGGACTGTGAAGAAGGCTGAGTGCCGAAGAATTGATGCTTTTGAACTGTGGTATTGTAGAAGTCTCTTGAGGGTCCCTTGGACTACAAGGAGATCCAGCCAGTCCATTCTGAAGGAGATCAGCCCTGGGATTTGTTTGGAAGGAATGATGCTAAAACTGAAACTCCAGTACTTTGGCCACCTCATGCGAAGAGTTGACTCATTGGAAAAGACTCTGATGCTGGGAGGGATTGCCAGGAGGAGAAGGGGACGACAGAGGATGAGATGGCTGGATGGCATCACTGACTCGATGGACGTGAGTCCGAGTGAACTCCGGGAGTTGGTGATGGACAGGAAGGCCTGGCGTGCTGCGATTCATGGGTTTGCAACGAGTTGGACATGACTGAGCGACTGAACTGGACTGAACTGAGCAACTTACATTTTTTCAAGTTAATGATATGGTATGACATTCTTTTCTGCATATGGATTTACTCTTTTTAATTCATTTAAATTTTAGAAAACTAGAAATACTAGAAGACCAGGAAACATACTCATAGGAAGAAAATTCTCATTTTCATTTCTTTAGGATCAAAACATGTTGAAAGACAGCAAAAAAAGGAAAAAAAACAACACTATCAAAAAAAAGTAGAAAAAAAAATTGTGTCTTCAGTTTTTCTTACACTTTCTGGTTCCTGACCATAAAGTATTTAGACATACACATTTGATGCTCCATAATATTCATTGTAATAAACTCATCAAATTTCTCATTTAGTTCACTTATAGTGCCCAATTTTTTCTAACCCACCACTTTTTTTTTTTTTTTAATTGGGAACATCTTCAATTTAGTTCTATCAGTGCATATGTAGGAAGTGCCTAATTTCTATACACAATCAATATAATATAAATGACTACATTAATCAGAAAATAGTATTCATATTTATTTGGATGCAAACCAATGTGGTAAAAAATATAAACTTTTAAGTCCCATTTATGTTCCATTTTTAACACATAAATGGTATGAAATAATCTATTGTATCAGAATTGATAACAGATATCAGTTCAACTCTAATTACACAATATAATAATAATAAAAACAGATGCATACTTCATATTTAGCCCTTCAATAAGAATCCCAGGTTTCACAGTTTGTTCTGGAGCAAGAGTTTACACATTGGCAAGATAATTTTACAGCAGTCTCTGCAAACTGTCAGTACCCTCTAGTGTACATTATCAATAAAAACGTCAAATAAAATGAATAACATTGCCTTTCTCTTCAACAATTACCATTTGTCTATACTCTGATTATTTTAATATTTCCAAGCATGCAGTCAAGTAACAATTACCTGGATGAAATGATGAAACATGCTGATTATAAATATTTCTTAACCAAGTGCAATCCATAGGAATCTATTCCTTGGTTCAGGGCTGTATTTTCTATTCATATTCATGCTGACTAAAAATTTATATTGATGAAAGAATTAGATCATGAAGTGGTTCTTATTCTAAAATTCTCTCATGGTTATGGTTTTAACTGATATTTAAATTATCATAGCATGTCACAAACATATACAAATCGTTGTATATCTCTTCCAAAGTCAATAAAAATACAGATACAAAGAGAAAAAAAAAATAAGGGAAGTGTAATAATGCCCTAAGTTAGCTGTTTTTAAGAATTTCCTGGACTAAGTAGAATTCCTATCATTTCTGGCATAAAGTTTCAAATTATAATTATGCACATTGGGACATCCTCAGCACTACCCAGATGGTATAGCTAGTACAGAATGAAATAATTTCCTACTTCAATATTAAGCCATTGCTCTTGAATTCACACTGATTCACCTATATATACTAGCACAAGGAAAATCAAATAATATACAGGATACACACATCTGGAACCAGAAAATTGATAGATACATTCCAACAGGAAACTTCACTTTCTTAATTTGTTGTGCGAGTCAAAGGACATTGGTCTTGAGATTCTTATTTTAGAAAAAAAAAATCCTAACAGTGTCAAAGAAGTAGTTCACCAGTTAATATGCTCAGCTATTTGTAGTTTACTGTAACAATTACATTTTGCTGTTATTATGTAGGGTAATATTTCAAAAGCAAATTGGTTGTCAAAGGAAATTAAGGATTCCTAAGAATGTAGATTTATCACCTGAAGAAAATGGCTATTCATTTCTTGCATATAAACAGACAATCTTACAATAGAGTGCATTCATACAGAAAAGACTATACCTACTTTTCATTTTTAGATAAATAATTTAAAAAAATGCTAAGTTAAAAGCTTTTGTTTAAAGGATCTGATAATAAAGACTGAATAAAGGAAAATATAAAAACACTTTGATCATAAAAGTACATTCGTGGAGATTCTGGAATTATGAAATAAGAAAAAGCTAAAATTAAATAGTAAGATTATATTAGTGCTGTTGGTTAAGCAATTGTATAGCATGAAGATTTGGGGGAAAAGAATATTTAATTTTAACAATTGTCAGGATGTGTGATCAAAGCTGAAGTAAACACACACACACACACGCAGTATATGCATATACACATGTGCCACTCTAACTCTTAAGCTTCATGGCGACAAGGTAAAAGTAATGACCAAAGAAGAATGGCCAAAGAAAAAGGGACAATTGGAAAATGGAAAAATCACTAAACAAGTTTCTTTGTAATAGCTTCTGGGAAGGTGAGGGATAAGAAAGTTAATATTTAATTTTCATGATTAAATACATTTTTGGAGCTTATTAAACAAGCCAAAAAAGCATTATAATCAAAATAATCACGCCATTTTATGTGATAAAGAATCTTTTCTTTTCACAGTTTGCTTCTTATCTTGAGCGACATAGTTCTTATTAAACATAGCTTTACAAAAATCTAATGATAATATTTCTATAAAATCATTTTAATGATAATATCATATGGACATTAAATATATAAGAATGGAGATACAAAGATAAATGTCTATCTATATCATAATTAGTAATTTCTACATTTTTATTATCACAAAATACTGTAAAATGATTTTTTTAATGGTTTCAGGAAATCTTATCTTTTCCTCATGCTGCAGAAATGGATCCAAGTATTTTTTGGAAACAAAAACAATAATACCTTCAAGTAGTTAAATCTCAATATTGGAGAGAAGTGTTGAATTAACAACTGTTTGTTTATGATATATAACAATTACTCTTTTAATTAGTGGTTTTGATTTTTGATTATTATTTGGCTGAATATAGAAAATAGGTTAAAGCAAGATTTTCTTTAAAGACATTTTCCTTGAAAAAATTCTCTGGACTCTGATTCCAATTTACAAAAGGAATACATGAAAGTTAGTTTCACTAATGCTTATTTGAACAATATCAAGTCATTAATGGGGCTTCCTAGGTGGCACTAGCGGTAAAGAATCAGCCTGCCAATGCAGGAGTCTTGAGTGAGGCAGGTTTGATCACTGGGTCAGGAAGAACTCTGGAGGAGGGCATGGCAACCCACCCCAGTATTCTTGCCTGGAGAATCCTATGAACAGAGGAGCCTGGCAGGCTGAAGTCCATAGGGTCACACAGAGTCAGACACAACTGAAGTGACTTTGCCCACATGCACATCATTAACCTTCAACATTTCACTTAAAAAATAGCAGTACTACATGGATTAATCTAACGATTAATATACCATGTAAACATATAAAATTATTATAATGTTGTTTTGTCTAATGTTCTGATAATATATTTGTCAACTAAATGCAAATTGGGTTGCAAAGAGTTGGATACGACTAAAGCAATTTAGCGCACACACACAGGGCAATCTCAAATTATAGTTATTTACACTAGGAATTCTATAAATCTGTTGATAAAACATACAGATATGGGGAAAATCAGTCTTAGACAAGGTCTCCTGAAATATAAAATTATTCAGACTCCAGTGGCTGCTTCAGTTGAGATCATAATCTTTGTACCTTCCCAGACACAGGGCTTCAGAACCACAGATAGTCTGAACTGAACTGGCCTCTGGGAGTTAAGAGGTGAACTGGTATTTGTTTAGGAGAGTTCTTGCTTCTCAGTGTCAGGTAAGATGACAATTTAAGAGAAGTTACGTATGTATTATTTATAGTTGTGTCCTTTATTTTCTTTCATTTTACAGCTGTTCTAAAATGGCTTTAAAAATCCTGAACCAAGTCTAATTGTAAATATTGCATAAATATTTCTTCTTATCATTTTAAATTATACTTTCCTAAACATTCAAAATGACTACAAAAATCTTTATCTTGAAAAGTTTATGAAATCTGTTATAACCCTATATATTGCTTTTGACAAACTTTATTTTATAAGTTATGTCTTCAATAACATCAACATCATTCTAGAATATCACAGAACAAAAAGAATGAAAATCTAGGGTGATTTTTTTAATAATTTAATAATAAAGCAAATAATAATAATAATTATTATGTAAGCAAATGTTAAACTTTGAAAGACTATACCTTAAAATCTTAATATAAAATAATAAAAATATGATACAGTGACATTTACTTTTGCAAAAGATATTAAAAACTATTGTTAATTAAGAAGATACAATTTTGGAGTGACTATTATATTACTAATAAAAGTATTGATGCTATGAATTACAAAACAAAAAAAATCAAAGGGTGTTTTTTTTGTACAATAATATATTTCAACAAATAATTTCTCTTGAATTTCTATCTCTTTATTTAAAGAAGATCTGCATAATATCTTACTGCAAATTAAATGATCATTTAATTTAGGACTTACAATCAGGATATGTAGTATATTTTGTTATTATTATTGCTTTATTGAGAAAAAAACTTCTAAATTTGATATACTACTGTAACTTCACAGGTTAAAAATTAATTTATGTAAATCTACATTTTCAGTTCAGTTCAGTCTCTCAGTCATGTCCGACTCTTTGCATGAATTGCAGCATGCCAGGCCTCCCTGTCCATCACCATCTCCCGGAGTTCACTCAAACTCACGTCCATCAAGTTGGTGATGCCATCCAGCCATCTCATCCTCTGTCATCCCCTTTTCCTCCTGCCCCCAATCCCTCCCAGCATCAGAGTCTCTTCCACTGAGTCAACTCTTCACATGAGGTGCCCAAAGTACTGGAGTTTCAGCTTTAGCATCATTCCTTCCAAAGAAATCCCAGGGCTGATCTCCTTCAGAATGGACTGGTTGGATCTCCTTGCAGTCCAAGGGACTCTCAAGAGTCTTCTCCAACACCACAGTTCAAAAGAATCAATTTTTTGGCACTCAGCTTTTTTAACAGTCCAAATCTTGCATCCATACATGACCGCTGGAAAAATCATAGCCTTGACTAAACGGACCTTTGTTGGCAAAGTAATGTCTCTGCTTTTCAATATGCTATCTAGGTTGGTCATAACTTTTTCTTCCAAGGAGTGAGTGTCTTTTAATTTCATAGCTACACTCACCATCTGCAGTGATTTTGGAGCCCCAAAACAAAGTCTGATACTGTTTCCACTGTTTCCCTATCTATTTCCCATGAAGTGATGGGACTGGATGCCATGATCTTCGTTTTCTGAATGTCGAGCTTTAAGCCAACGTTATCGCTCTCCTCTTTGACTTTCATCAAGAGGCTTTTTAGTTCCTCTTCACTTTCTGCCATAAGGGTCGTGTCATCTGCATATCTGAGGTTATTGAGACTTCTCCTGGCAATCTTGATTCCAGCTTGTGCTTCTTCCAGTCCAGCGTTTCTCATGATATATTCCGCATAAAAGTTACATAAGCAGGGTGACAATATACAGCCTTGACGTACTCTTTTTCCTATTTGGAACCAGTCTGTTTTCCCAGGTCCAGTTCTAACTGTTGCTTCCTGACCTGCATACAGGTTTCTCAAGAGGCAGGTCAGGTGGTCTGGTATTCCCATCTCTCAGAATTTTCCACAGTTTATTGTGATCCACACAGTCAAAGGCTTTGGCATAGTCTATAAAGCAGAAGTAGACGTTTTCTGGAACTCTCTTGCTTTTTCTATGATCCAGTGGATGTTGGCAATTTGATCTCTGGTTCCTCTGCCTTTTTAAAACCATCTTGAATATCTGGAAGTTCACAGTTCATGTATTGCTGAAGCCTGGCTTGGAGAATTTTGAGCATTACTTTACTAGAGTGTGAGATGAGTGCAACTGTGGTAGTTTGAGCATTCTTTGGCATTGCCTTTCTTGGGATTGGAATGAAAATTGACCTTTTCCAGTCCTGTGGCCACTGCTGAATTTTCCAAATTTGCTTTCATATTGAGTGCAGCACTTTCACAGCATCATCTTTCAAGATTTGAAAGAGCTCAACTGGAATTCCATCACCTCCACTAGCTTTGTTTGTAGTGATGCTTTCTAAGGCTCACTTGACTTCACATGATGTGAAGTCTTCCATGATGTGAAGTCTTCCATGATGTCTGGCTCTAGGTGAGTGATCATACCACTGTGATTATCTTGGTCATGAAGATCTTTTTTGTACAGTTCTTCTGTGTATTCTTGCCACCTCTTCTTAATATGTTCTGCTTCTGTTAGGTCCATACCATTTCTGTCCTTTATTGAGCCCATCTTTGCATGAAATGTTCCTTTGGTATCTCTAGTTTTCTTGAAGAGACCACTAGTCTTTCCCATTCTGTTGTTTTCCTCTGTTTCTTTGCACTGATTGCTGAGGAAGGCTTTCTTACCTGTTCTTGCTATTCTTTGGAACTCTGCATTCAGATGCTTATATCTTTCCTTTTCTCCTTTGATTTTCGCTTCTCTTCTTTTCACAGCTATTTGTAAGCCCTCCCCAAACAGCCATTTTGCTTTTTTGCATTTCTTTTCCATAGGGATGGTCAAGGTTAAATTATGAGACAAAATTTTTCACAACATTGAAAGTGATAGTCGCTTAGTTGTGTCCGACTCTTTGTGACCCCATGGACCATATAGTCCATGGAATTCTTCAGGCCAGGATACTGGAGTGGGTTGCCTTTCCCTTCTTCAGTGGAATTTCCAGACCCGGGAATCAAACCAGGGTCTCCTGCATGGCAGGTGGATTCTTTACCAACTGAACTATCAGGAAAGCTCAAATATTGACATCATATAAAGTAATAAATTAACACAGGATTAGGAAAAGGAAAGGACAGCTGTAGCAATTAACTACTTTCGGGAAAGAGTCAATGGATATACAAAAGATATAAGCAAGGGCATTTGCTGATTTTTTTTTTTTTTTTCTAGTGAACTTAAAGAAAGTGAAGTTGCTCAGTCATGTCTGACTCTTTGAGACCCCAAGGACTATAGCCTACCAGATTCCTTTGTCAATGGGATTTTCTAGGCAAGAATACTGGAGTGTGTTGCCATTTTTTCTAGTAGAAAAAAAAAAAAACTAAACTCAAATGACTGTCCATTAACAGAGAAATAGCATGTAAAATATGACTTTATTGATATGTGATATTATTCAGTCATTATAATGAAAGGAGCAATTCCATAAGTGCTTTTGTGGAAAAATCTTCACAAATTAGTGTTCAGTGAAAGAAGTTGTGGCAAATAGCACACATTTGTTTTGCACCTATACTTTGTCCCAGGTGCTGTTCTAGGCTCCAGTGTCCCATTTATTTTGGAAACAAACAAACAAAAAAAAGAATTAACTTTTAAAATCTATTTGTGTTCGTATGTTTTAAATTGAAAGAACATCAAAGGAAGCAAAGAAATAGTACTTTTGAGAAACAGAAAAATTGGGATTGTGGTGAGAGACCAAATAAAATTGTGTTCCTGTATTTAAATATTTAAACATCAATTTTCCATTTCAAAGATTAGTTACCACATTTTAGTAAAATAATAGCAGTGTTCCAACAACAGTTCAAATTTTAATTACCATGTTATATTAAGTGTGAGTAGTTGCATAAAGTATAAACTTCACTATTAGCTTTTTAGTCCACAAATCACGTAAATACAGATGCACAACATGATCAGTGACCAACGATGCCACTTCTTTCAAAGTCTGCCAATGGCTGGTCACTATAAGTCTGTTATTCAGACAGCAAAGCCCATAGTTGTGCTGACTGCTTGCCTCATAGTGATAAGCTCATGTGGAATTTACAAAAATCAATAATAGAATGAAGTAATTGGCTGAAAAAAGTGAAAATGTGGCAAAGAAATGAGAAGTGTTAATACTGAAAAAGGGAAAATATAAATTAAATGGAAATGGAAATATAGAAGAATTATGAAGCTGTTGGATGTTGCAATCACTCTAAAGACTCTGTATATGCAGTCAGAAATCTTAGTGAAGGTAAATTTAGAGGCATAACGAGAAAAGTGGCTGCAATGTAAAAGATAATATTGTCCCAGTATAGGCAACACCAACACCAACAAAAAACTTCATATTAAAGGAATAGCTGGGGAAATCTCACAATATTAAAAGGGCGAAGTTTGAACTTTGGTCTGTTTTTGTATGACTTCTGAACTAAAAAAATATTTTTCTTTTCTTTCTCACACCTTTAAAGGAATCACAGGAAGGAAGAGGGGGAGAAGGAAGAGAAAGGTGCTTATGACCTGCCAATAATGATTTGATGATCATATTACAAAAGGACTTAAAAGAAAAAGAAAGTTTGTCGCTCAGTCATGTCGACTCTTTGCGGTCCCATGGACTTTAGCCTGCCAGGCTCCTCTGTTCATGGAATTCTTCTCCGGGCAAGAATACTGGAGTGGGTTGCTATTTCCTTCTCCAGATCTTCCCAACCCAGGGATTGAACCCAGGTCTCCTGCATTGCAGGCAGATTCTTTACCATTTGAGCCACTAGGGAAGCCACAAAAGGACTTGAATGGCAGTGTAAATAATCTGCACATTTTAAACAACAAAGAACCATTGAGCTATCCCTTGAAGAAAAAGGTACGGAGGGGATACAGGACGGGCCTGCTGGATTTGCATGCTTACTGTGACGGCTTAGAACTCACATATTCACGCCTACACTGTCTGTACAGCTCTTATCGCTCCATGTGGTGATCAGAAACGTTAATCAAAAGTTGAGGTTCTCATGTCCCTCTGCCTAAAGCTAGGTATGTGTCTCAATTTGAAAACCCTTGCTTTTATAAAGTGAGTATACTGCTGAGGTGATATATTAGTTTTACTGCCAAAGGTACAGGCACATAAAATCTGAAATGGTAAATTATCACTTCTCTAGGAGTATTTGTAAGTTTGAAAGATAACCAAGACAAAATCTTATGTGGAGTACTGAATATGCCACGCAGAAATGCATTATGTTCATATTTTATAAGATTATTTTATTTTAAGAGCAACTGGATTACGTAAGTTGCAGGAAAAGCCCTGAAGCTTAGCTGTCAGAACTAATATTGTAGATTCTAGGATATAGATTTTCTCAGTTCAGCCTTTTATTGTAAAAGAAAACACAATATTATTGGCATATTCTAACTTATTACCATCAGCATTTTAGCCTTAATTTTCACATTTTATGTGGCTAACCTTCTCATACAGATATATTTAACTTTTTTCTATAAAAAATGAAGAACTTAAATTTATGAAGAGTGTCTGATGTGTACAACAGCATAAATTAAATTCTGTTCTGAGGGGTACATTTTAAACACTGACCGACTCCTGGTCAGCTTAACCTTTGAAATATTTTGCCCTTCTTATAGGACTTATACGTGTAATTTCATGTCTTTAAAGTGCCAACTTTTCACTTTTCTGAAACAAAGAAATAAAATTTTGACCTATATTCTCTGCATAAGTCTTAGATGTAAGGAGTGGGGTTGCAACTTAAAATTTTCAACTGGCATGAGATTAGAGGATGGAAAGGAAGGTGTATGCGAGAAGCCAGAAATCCAGAGATGAGGAAGCCTAAGCTTCCTGGTAGCTCAGCCAGTACAGAATCTGCCTGCAATGCAGAAGACCGCAGTTTGATCCCTGGTTCGGGAAGATCCCCTGAAGAAGAGGTAGACTACCCCCTCCGGTATTCTTGGGCTTCCCTGGTGGCTCAGATGGTAAAGAATCTACCTGCAGTGTGGGAGACTTGGGTTTGATCCCTGGGTTGGGAAGATCCCCTGGAGATGGGAACAGCTACCCACTCCAGTGTTCTTGCCTGGGCAAGAATTCCACAGACAGAAAATTCTATGGACAGAGAAGCCTAGCAGGTTACAGTCTATGGGATCACAAAGAGTCAGACGTGACTGACTGAATTTCATGTTTACAATCAGCAATTATTTTGGAGAAGGGGGTCTTAAATTACTGTGATAACTTTGAAGATGGAAGAAAGGGTGTGGACCATGATAAAAACAATAGTAATCATTCTGACACAGATAGTTTGGATATTTAATAGTTAGAGATTTTAACTCACTGACATGGAATACCCATGCACCCACCCCTCTCCCCCCACCAACACACAAACATGAAATAAATAATTTAATATTTCCAAGTAATGAATACTATGTTTTGGTGGGAACTTGGTGTTATGTAGACAATGCTATATTATAAAAAATGTTGTATTTCTAATCTTATTTTAACTCATTTTTATTTTTCAATTTTGCAATTCTTTGAGATGAGTTTGTTTGCCTTGGAAAGTGAAAGAAAGAAAGTGACGTTGCTCAGTTGTGTCCGACTCTTTGTGACCCCATGGACTGTAGCCTACCAGGCTCTTCCGTCTATGGGATTTTCCAGGCAAGGGTACTGGAGTGGGCTGCCATTTCCTTCTCCAGGGGATCTTCCCAACCCAAGGATTGAAACCAGGTCTCCGGCCTTGCAGACAGATGCTTTACCATCTGAGCCACTGTTAAAAGAGTCAGAAATTTCATATTTCTGATAATCTAACTTTGCATCATTAGACAGGCTGTAATAACATATTATTAGGGTTAAAATGATAGCATTTTTTATACTCTTGATATTGCTGATGGGGCACTGGCACCTGCTATATCCCAAAACTCTACGTACTTTGAAAAAAGACTACAATAAAACAGTCGCTTTTCAACCACATAAGAAAACAGAAAGAGAGAAGGCACAGAAATAGGTTCAAAAAGCAAGTGTGAGAAGAAAATCACTAAAATAATTGCTAATATACAGAAAATTAACTCATCTGGATTTTTTATGCAACAAAAATTGACACACACAAATGTATTCTCAATCATATGTCCTGACAGGTTCAGAGTTCGAGGTGATCAAAGCTGAGAATTAGATGTTTTAGCTTGGTAAAAATTTTAAGCTCAGATTTGATCTCTGACCTAAACTGGAATTTCAGGAAGTGTCCTGTGAAAGTCATGCAAAGGAATGAGAGCATCTTGAAATAAGTGAAAAGTAGGTTCTCAAAGGTTAGGCAAAACAAAAAATGTTTTGCAAGGGGCAGAAATGAAAGTTTGAGTCCAACTGTAAAAGGATGAAAAAAAAAAAAAACACAGAAAAATAATTCCAAAGCATATGAAAATCAGGAGAGAAACAAGTTGAGTCAGGGAGGAAATAGTATCCTGTGGTTAAAGCTGAAAAAATCTCCAAATTAAGACAGAATAAAAATCAAGAGAGAGAAGTTAGTCATCCTGAATTCCTATATACTGAAATATGTGAAAAAATAGATGCATGTTACATACAATAATACAGTCTCATATACTGGGAACCAGATGGTTATTCCAGTTATGGGATTAGTGTTGCCCACAAATGAGTGTTTCGTTTGAAATCAAATGGCTTCACTTCAGGCATCTTTTCTATCCCATGTGAGTTTACAGTAAGAGATAAAGATCCCAACAAACTATTTAATCCAAGGGTTCTTGAGTAATGTAATGAAAATTTCATGTAATGAAAATAACGAAGATGAAAACTGTAGCTGATGCAGATGTATAGACAATGAGGCTACATGTATCAGGGCTCACAGACTCTCTTTTAGCTCCAGCTGTTACTCACTCTCAAGTTCACACAAAATGGGAAAGAACACCCGACTCTTCCAAAAGTACAAGACAAATCTCTTTACTCTTTATAAGCTCCAATGAGAAATGTCCTTGTAAGGATGTGATACTCACATGGGCTTAGGCTTGGGTCATATGGTTTATCCTTGGATCAGGTCCCTCTCAACTGGAATGCACTAACTTAGAGTTGAATAGATAAAGAGAGAGAAAAAAAAGATCATATTAAAGATACAGGTCTTTTCCACATAAAATAGATCTCATGTTGGCAAGACAGGTATCAAAGTCTAATGCTATGTCTTACTGATAAACCCAGAAATGGAAAATTAACCCTTGCCTGAACTTTACTTCTGAAATTTGCCATAAGATTATCTAGTCTTTGGAGTTTACATTGAAAGAAATATTATACGACAGTTAATTGCTCAGTCTGTAACACTAAACTCAGATACTATATCCCACACATTCTAAGGATTTGACTTTCACCATGTTATTTCAGCATGTTTTCAGCATGTTATAAATCAAGATGTTTTTAACATAAAATGGGAATCTCAATAAGGTCTATTTAACGAGATTTTGTGATAAATAAATGAGAAAATGTTTAAAAGCACTTCACACAGAAATTAGCTTAGAGTAAGCATTTTCTCAATAAGACACTGTATGTAGAAGGGTAATTTAAGTTCAAAGATAACAGAAAACATTGGTAAGAGGTAGAAAAAGTACAGTATAAGCATTTTGAAAAGTATATACAATGAAAACATCAGGTTCAAAATTCTATTTCCAAATGTAATCACAAAGAGATTAAATTTTTTAAAAATACTGTGGCATGTTCATGTAAAAAGATATTACAGAAAGAAATTTCACAATTAAAACTTCAGTGAATAAAAAGAGTAATATTTTTCCTATGTTTATTTTAGTCCTACACTTCCATTCATTAGATGCAAACAAACTAGAGGCTAGCCATTTTATGATTAACTCATCATTTCTGTGTTTCCTTGGTTATTTTTGGATCTACTAAAATTTCAATTTGAATTGAAAGGTTTAAAACTCATCTACTGAAGATCCAGTTCCTTTCCCCTGCTTTCCCTTGAAAGAACATCTATATTTGTTGGGAAGGGCTGTTTGTATATGGCACCAGGGTATCCAATGCTCAGTTGTAATTTGTGCGTGTTGAGTTTCTTTCACTGTAGCGTGTAATTCCCAATGGCCCTCAGTTGGCATTAATCTTTGAAAACCAAGACTGGTCCAGCTACTGCACCTTCTCAGTATATTTTTAAACCTTGAGTTCTTCCTGCCAGATGTTTAAGAATCTTTTTGTCCAGAAGTTCAAGAACATTTGTGGTCCAACTACCTTTAATTAAGCCTTTTGAAACTTCCTTAGAACACTGGAAATGTTGGCTGACCTTCCCACACAACCCAGTGGAACATAGGCATGTGAGTCTTCTCTGCTGTCTCCTCATAAACTCCAGAAGCCACTGTGGTTTTATTGCTTTCGTGCTGCGCTGGATGTCCCTTTCTCTACTAGGATTATGTTCTCCACCAAATAAGTCTAGGGAATGCTTGAATTCTGTCTCATGTCAAGCATCTTCCCACTACACGATTGAGTATTCTGAGAAAAGTCTAATCAAAGCAAAAACAGAGACAGAGTCTGTTAAGGTGCTTTGGGGCAATTATTCTAGATTTAGCCACATCTTTCTCCCATCAATCTTTTCCTAACTGTACCATTATGTGACATACTTTAACTCACTTACCTCATATGAACTGTGATTAAGTTGTAATAAGTTGTTACAAGTTCTACAACCAAAACTATTTGTACCACAAAACACATATTTGGAAATTTGAATACTTTCTTGAATAACTTCAGTAAATATTAAACCCTAGTGAAATAGTATAAAAAGAGAAGAAATCAATATAATAAATTTGAATCTGCAGTTGAAAGTGTTCTTTTTTATATATTCAAGCTCAAGTAGGTAAAGGTGTTACAATTTAAGATTAGATATTTACCATATGTAACAGATATCCCTAGTCTAACTAGCCTAACAGAATTTAGACCTTTATCAGAAAAGCTTCATCCTCCTGAGATCACTTTACATTTCCTCTAAATCATTTGGTTGTTCACCAGGGATTTTTATCCCAACGTATAACAGTTTTCTTTTTTCCTGTTCCAGTTCACTTTTGTTAACTCTAGATGCCTCAGTTCAGTTCAGTTCAGTCACTCGGTCACGTCCGACTCTTTGCGACCCCATGAATCGCAGCACGCCAGGCCTCCCTGTCCTGGAGTTCACTGAGACTCACGTTCATCGAGTCAGTGATGTCATCCAGCCATCTCATCCTCTGTCATCCCCTTCTCCTCTTGCCCCAAATCCCTCCCAGCATCAGAGTCTTTTCCAATGAGTCAACTCTACGCATGAGGTGGCCAAAGTACTGGAGTTTCGGCTTTAACATCAGTCCTTCCAATGAACACCCAGGACTGATCTCCTTTAGAATGGACCAGTTGGATCTCCTTGCAGTCCAAGGGACTCTCAAGAGTCTTCTCCAACACCACAGTTCAAAAGCATCAATTATTTGGCACTCAGCTTTCTTCACAGTACAACTCTCACATCCATAAATGATGACTGGAAAAACCATAGCCTCGATTAGACGGACCTTTGTTGGCAAAGTAATGTCTCTGCTTTTCAATATGCTATCTAGGTTAGTCATAACTTTCCTTCCAAGGAGTAAGTGTCTTTTAATTTCATGGCTGCAGTCACCATCTGCAGTGATTTTGGAGCCCAAAAAAGTAAAGTCAGCCACTGTTTCCCCATCTATTTGCCATGAAGTGATGGAACCAGATGCCATAATCTTAGTTTTCTGAATGATGAGCTTTAAGCCATCTTTTTTCACTCTCCACTTTCACTTTCATCAAGAGGCTTTTTAGTTCCTCTTCACTTTCTGCCATAATGCTGGTGTCATCTGCATATCTGAGGTTATTGATATTTCTCTGGGCAATCTTGATTCCAGCTTGTGCTTCTTCCAGCCCAGCATTTTTCATGATGTACTCTGCATATAAGTTGAATAAGCAGGGTGACAATATACAGCCTTGACATACTCCTTTTCCTATTTGGAACCAGTCTGTTGTTCCATGTTCCAGAGGCTTCCAATTCAAAGTTAATCTATGGACTAATAGTGTCAATACCATGTAGAAACATTTTTCAAGTTCATAATCTGAGACCCTACCTCAGACACAAACAGAATCTTCATTTTCAATAAAATCCCCAGGTGATTCACAAGTATATTAAAGTTTGCAAGGAACTGGATTAGATGACAAAGCTGGAATGTATGTACTCTAATGCCATGAGAGCTCATCATGTTACTTGTACTACATGGGCTGGCTTCCTGTTTATGTTCACGCTGAAGCTGATCATGTTCAATGCCAATAAGGCTGGTGTTTGCCTCTAGGGTAGTTTCATGCCACTGTTGAAGTTACTATAGAACCATCTCTTATCAAACTTTAGACTCTAAACCAGTGTTGTTGATATTGTGTGCTAAAGTAATGTTTGCATATTTTCTTATTCTCAAGCTCTTACTGAAGCTCCCATACCATAGAACTGAAAACCATGAATCCAAATTAAATAGTCAGAGCATAATATGAGTGACAGAAACTGTATTTTATTCAAAAATATCTCCATTCAGAAAAAGTCTGATTCTGTAAATAACAATATTGCATAGGAACCTGGAATGTTAGGTCAATGAAACAAGGTTAATTGGATGTAGTAAAGCAGGAAGTGGCAAGAGTGAACATCGACATTTTAGGAATCAGTGAACTAAAATGGATGAGAGTGGAAAATTCAATTCAGACGACCATCATATCTACTACTGTGGGCAAGAATCGCTTAGAAGAAATGGAGTAGGTATCATAGTCAACAAAAAAAGTCCAAAATTCAGTACTTGGGTGCAATCTCAAAAATGACAGAATGATCTCTGCTCTTTTCCAAGGTAAACAATTCAATATCACAGTAATCCAAGTCAATGCCCCAACCACTAATGCCAAAGAAGCTGAAGTTGAATGGTTCTATGAAGACCTACAAGACCTTCTAGAACTAACACCCCAAAAAGATATCCTTTTTATTATAGGCCACTGGAATGCAAAAGTAGGAAGTCGAGAGATATCTGGAGTAACAGGCAAGCTTGGTCTTAGAGTACGAAATGAACCACGGCAAATGCTTACAGAGTTTTTCCAAGAGAATGCACAACACATAGCAAAGACCCTCTTCCAATAACACAAGAGAAGATTCTACACATGGACATCACCAGATAGTCTATACCAAAATCAGCTTGATTATATTATTTGCAGCTGAAGATGGAGGTTCTCCATACAGTCAGCAAAAACAAGGCCAGGAGCTGACTGTGTGGCTCAGGTCATGAACTGCTTATTGCTAAATTCAGACTTAAATTGAAGAGAGTAGGGAAAACCACTAGACCATTCAGGTATGACCTAAATCAAACCCCTTACGATTATGCAGTTTAAGTGAGAAATAGATTGAAGAGATTAGATTTCATAGACAGAGTTCCTGAAGAACTATGGGTGAAGGTTCATAACATTGTACAGGAGACACTGATCAAAATCATCACCATGAAAAAAAATGCAAAAAGGCAAAACGGTCGTCTGAGGAGGCCTTACAGATATCTGAGAAAAGAAGAGAAGCTAAAGGCAAAGAAAAAAAGGAAAGATATATCCATCTGAATGCAGAGTTCCAAAGAATAACAAAGAGAGACAAGAAAGTCTTCCTAAATGGTCAATGCAAAGAAATAGAGAAAAACAATACAATGGGAAAGACTAGAGAATTCTTCAAGAAAATTAGAGATACCAGGGAAATATTTCATGCAAAAATGGGCACAATAAAGGACAGAAACAGTATGGATCTAACAGAAACAAAAGATATTAAGAAGTGGTAAGAATACACAGAAGAACTAAAAAAAAAAAAAAAAAAATCTTAATGATGAACATAACCACAATGGTGTGATCACTCACCTAGAGCCAGACATCCTGAAGTGCAAAGTCAAATGGGCCTTAGGAAGCATCAATACAAACAAAGCTAGTGGAGATGATGGAATTCCAGTTGAGCTACTTCAAATCCTAAAAGATGATGCTGTGAAAGTGCTGCACTCAATAGGCCAGCAAATTTGGAAAACTCAACAGTGGCCACAGAACAGGAAAAGGTTAGTTCTCATTCCAATCCCAAAGAAAGACAACGCCAGAGAATGCTCAAACTACCACACAATTGCAGTTATCTCATATGCTAGCGAGCAAGACTTCAACAATATGTAAGCCAAGAACTTCCAGATGTTCAAACTGGATTTAGAAAAGGCAGAGGAACAAAGAGATAAAATTGCCAACATCAATTGGATCATATAAAAAGCAAGAGAATTCCAGAAAAACATCTTCTTCTCCTTCACTGACTACATGAAAGCCTTTGACGGTGTGGATCACAACTGTGGAAAATTCTTAAAGGGATGGGAATACCAGATCAACTTATCTGCCTCCAGAGAAATTTGTATGCAGGTCAGGAAGCAACAGTTAGAACTGGACATGGAGCAGCAGAATGGTTCCATATTAGGAAAGGAGTACATCAAGGCTGTATATTATTATCCTGCATATTTAACTTATATGCAGAGTACATTATGCAAAATGCTAGGCTGGATGACAAACAAGCTAGAATTGAGACTTCAGGGAGAAATATCAATAACCTCAGATATGCAGATGAAACCACCCTTATGGCAAAAAGCTAAGAGGAACCAAAGAGCCTCTTGATGAAGGTGAAAGAGGAGAGTGAAAAAGGTCACTTAAAACTCAACATTCAAAAACCTAAGATCATGGCATACGATCCCATCACTTCATGGTGAATACATAGGGAAACAATGGAAACAGTGACAGACTTTATTTTCTTGGGCTCCAAAATCACTGCAGATGGTGACTGCAGCCATGAAATTAAAAGACACTTGCTCCTTGGAAGAAAAGTTCTGACAAACCTAGACAGCATATTAAAAAGCAGAGACATTGCTTTGCCGACAAAGGTCCACATCGTCAAAGCTGTGGTTTTTCCAGTAGTCATGTGAGAAGGCTGAGCGCCAAAGAAGTGATGCTTTTGAACTTTGGTGTTCCAGAAAACTTTTAAGAGTCCCTTGGACCACAAGATCAAACCAGTCAATCCTAAAGGAAATCAATCCTGAATATTGACTGGAAGGACTGATGCTGAAGCTGAAGCTCCAATATTTTGGCCACCTGATGTGAAGAAATGATTCACTGGATAAGACCCTGATATTGGAAGATTGAAGGCAGGAGGAGAATTGGATGATAGAGGATCAGATGGTTGATGGCATAACTGCCTTGACAGACATGAGTTTCAGCAAATTCCAGTAGTGATGGACAGGAAAGCCAGGCATGCTGTAGTCCAGGCGACACAAAGCTGAGTGACTTAACTGAACTGAACAGAACAAATAAAGACTGACCGCCTCTAAATCAGTGCACACGTACTTTCTCTATTCGAAGGGTGATTTCTTTCTCCAGAAGTCTCCCTGATATTAAAAACATATTTTAGTCCTACTGATGTATCCAGCCATTCCTAAATCCTAAACTGAGAGAAGACTCAGATTCTAAGATCTCTTAATATCTTACATATCTGAACTTTGCTGAAAGAGGAGTGGAGATATTGAGTTACCAAATTGATTGTTTGCTATTTTCTTTTTTATTTTAAAAGGAGATTTTATTCTGACAGAAGGATTAGCATTTTGTTTCATAATGATGATGTGTAATTTCTATAATTAGCACATATGGTCTTTTCTTTAAGAAAACAATCTGGCATTGTTATAAAAGACAAATTTAAATAAATATCTTAAGTTATGCTGAGAATTTATCAAAATAAAGTAATGACTAGTATATATCTCAGGGCAAAAGAAAAAGAAAATTATTTTATACTTAAAGTAAGTAATAGTTTCAGAAGCAGAGATTGAATCAAAGTACATATTTAAATTTTGAAAAGAATGATATGCCTTAAGACAGATTATATAGTTTATAGTGATAGAAATTTTGAACAAGAAAGGAAGAAGTGATATAAATCATAAAGATATATTAGTTTTTAAAAAGTGGTTTCAGTGTCATTATAGAAAAATATAAATACATTTTCAGTGCAAAGGAGCTTTACATTTTACTTTGATGCCAGTCTTTAAAACCTTGGTTTATGCAAGAATGTTTTTTCTCCAGTGTCTTAACTTGTTTAGATCTTCTCTACACTACTGGTGACTCAAAGCCACATCAGCAACTAATGGTAGTTATTAAAAATATGTCAAAATTCTAAAATAACTGTACTATAATATGATTCCAAAGAATTTTTAGTGATTAAAGAGACATCAGCTTTCTTCGGCTTTCAAGACAGTATGGCTAAATATCAAATGGAAAATTACTTTCTGTCTATCTATATTCCCTAGTTTTTTCATTTGTTTAGAAAGTTTTTTAACAAAATAAAAGCACATAAAATACAAATAGAACACAAACTACAAATTTGTCATACAATGGAAATAAACAGAATACTTTTTCATGTTATTATCTTTGGCCCCACAACAGATGTGTAAACCTTTGCTGAATGTGTGCATCCTAATGAAAAAGTAAATGAGGAAGTTATTTTCACACTCTTAAGAAGATAACAGCGAATGAAACTGCTTATAAAAGATTAATGTCCGAAATATATAAGAAGCACATATAGTTCAATAAAAGAAATAAAAACAGCCTGATCAAAAATGGACAGAAGACCTAATCAGACATTTCTTCAAGGAAGACATTCAGATAGCTAGTAAAAAATGCTTAATATCACTAGTTATTAGACAAATGCAAACCAAACTACAATGAGGTATTATCTCACATCAGTCAGAATTAGTTCAGTTAAGTTCAGTCACTCAGTTATGTCCGACTCTTGGCGACCCCACAGACCACAGCACACCAGGCCTCCTGGTCGATCACTAACTCCCGGAGTTTACACAAACTCATGTCCATTGAGTCGATGATGCCATGCAACCGTTTCATCCTCTTCTCTTCCTGCCTTCAATCTTTCCCAGCATCAGTGTCTTTTCAAATGAGTCAGCTCTTCACATCAGGTGGACAAAGTATTGGAGTTTCAGCTTCATAATCAGTCCTTCCAATGAACATTCAGGACTGATATCCTTTAGGATGGACTGGTTGGATCTGCTTGCACTCCAAGGAACTCTCAAGAGTCTTCTTCAAACCACAGTTCAAAAGCATCAATTCTTCAGTGCTCAGGTTTCTTTATAGTCCAACTCTCACATCCATACATGACCACTGGAAAAACCATAGCCTTGACTAAACGGATCTTTGTTGGCAAAGTAATGTCTCTGCTTTTCAATATGCTATCTAGGTTGGTCATAACTTTCCTTCCAAGAAGTAAGCGTCTTTTAATTTCATGGCTGCAGTAATTCATCACCATCTGCAGTGATTTTGGAGCCCAAAAAAAGTAAAGTCAGCCACTGTTTCCATTGTTTCCCCATCTATTTGCCATGAAGTGATGGGACCGGATGCCATGATAATAGTTTTCTGAAAGTTGAGCTTTAAGCCAACTTTTTCACTCTCCTCTTTCACTTTCATCAATAGACTCTTTATTTCTCCTTCACTTTCTGCCATAAGGGTGGTGTTATCTGCATATCTAAGGTTATTGATATTTCTCCCTACAATCTTGATTCCAGTTTTTGCTTCTTCCAGCCCAGCGTTTCTCATGATGTACTCTGCATATAAGTTAAATAAGCAGAATGACAAAATAAAGCCTTGACATACTCCTTTTCCTATCTGGAACCAGTCTGTTATTCCATGTGCAGTTTTAATCATTGCTTCCTGACCTACATACAGATTTCTCAATAGGCAGGTCAGGTGGTCTGCTATTCACACCTCTTTCAGAATTTTCCAGAGTTTGTTGTGGTCCACACAGTCAAAGGCTTTGGCATAGTCAACAAAGCAGAAGTAGATATTTCTCTGGAACTGTCTTGCTTTTTTGATGTTCCAGCAGACGTTGGCAATTTGATCTCTAATTCCTCTGCCTTTTCTAAATTCAGCTTGAACATCTGGAAGTTCACATTCATGTACTGCTTAAACCTGGCTTGGGAAATTTTGAGAATTACTTTACTAGTGTGTGAGATGAGTGTAATTGTGTAGTAATCTGAACATTCTTTGGCATTGCCTTTCTTTGTGACTGGAATGAAAATTGACCTTTTCCAGTCCTGTGGCCACTGGTGAGTTTCCCAAATTTTCATGCATATTGAGTGCAGCACTTTCACAGCATCATCTTTTAGGATTTGAAATAACTCAACTGGAATTCCATCTCTTCCACTAGCTTTGTTTATAGTGATGCTTTGTAAGGTCCACTTGATTTCGCATTCCAGGATGTCTGGCTCTAGGTGAGTGATCACAGCATTGTGATTATCTGGGTCGTGAAGATCTTTTTTTGTACAGTCTTTTTGTGTATTTTGCCACCTCTTCTTAATATCTTCTGTTTCTGTTAGGTCCATACCATTTCTGTCCTTTATTGAGCCCATCTTTGTATGACATGTTCCCTTTGTATCTCTAAATTTCATGAAGAGATCTCTAGTCTTTCCCATTCTATTGTTTTCCTCTATGTTTTTTCACTGATCACTGAGGAAGGATTCCTTATCTCTCCTTGCTGTTCTTTGGAACTCTGCATTCAAATGGTTATGTCTTTCCATTTCTCCTTTGCTTTTTGCTTCTCTTCTTTTCACAGCTATTTGTAAGGCCTCCTCAGACAGCCATTTTCATTTTCTGCATTTCTTTTTCTTAGAGATGGTCTTGATCCTTGTCTCCTGTACAAGGACACGAACCTTCATCCATAGTTCATCAGGTACTCTGTCAGATCTAGTCCCTTAAATATATTTGTCAGTTTCACTGTATAATCTTAAGGGATTTGATTTAGGTCATACCTGAATGGTCTAGTGGTTTTCCCTACTTTCTTCAATTTAAGTCTAAATTTGGCAATAAGGAGTTCATGATCTAGCCACAGTCAGCTCCCAGTCTTGTTTTTGCTGACTGTATAGAGCCTTCCATTTTTGGCTGCAAAGAATATAATCAATCTGATTTCACTATTGACCATCTGGTGATGTCCAGGAGTAGAGTCTTCTCTTGTGTTGATGGAAGAAGGTGTTTGCTATGACCAGTGTTTTCTTTTGTCAAAACTCTATTAGCCTTTGCCCTGCTTCGTTCTGTATACCAAGGCCAAATTTGCCTGTTATTCCAGGTATTTCTTGACTTCCTACTTTTGCATTCCAGTCCCCTATAATGAAAAGAACATCTTTTGGGGGTGTTAGTTCTAAACGGTATTGGAGGTCTTCATAGAACCATTCAACTTCAGCTTCTTCAGCGTTAGTGGTTGGGCCATAGACTTGGATTACTGTCATATTGAATGGTTTGCTTTGGAAATGAACGAGATCATTCTGTCATTTTTGAGATTGCATCCAAGTACTGCATTTCGAACTCTTTTATTGACTATGATGGTTACTCCATTTCTTCTAAGGGAAACTTGCCCACAGTAGTAGATAAAATGGTCATCTGAGTTAAGTTTACCCATTCCAGTGCATTTTAGTTAGCTGATTCCTAAAATATCCACATTCACTCTTGCTATCTCCTGTTTGATCACTTCCAATTTTCCTTGATTCATGTACCTAACATTTCTGGTTCCTTGAAATATTGCTCTTTACAGCATTCGACCCTTCTTCTATCACCAGTCAAGTCCACAACTGGGTGTTTTATTTGCTTTGGCTCTGTCTCTTCATTCTTTCTGGAGTTATTTCTCCACTGATCTCCAGTAGCATATTGAGCATCTACTGACCTGGGGAGTTCATCTTTCATTGTCCTATCTTTTTGCCTTTTCATACTGTTCATGGGGTTCTCAAGGCAAGAATGCTGAAATGGTTTGCCATGCCTTTCTCAAGTGGACCACATTTTGTCAGAACTCTCCACCATGACCCCTTGTCTTGGGTGGCCCTACATGGCATGGTTCATAGTTTCACTGAGTTAGACAAAAATGTGGTCCATGTGATTAAACTGATTAGTTTTCTGTGACTGTGGTTTCAGTCTGTCTGACCTCTGATGCTCTCTCTCAGCACCTACCATCTTACTGGGGTTTCTCTTACTTTGGACGTGGAATATCTCTTCAAGGCTGCTCCAGCAAAGTGCAGCCACTGCTCCTTACCTTGAACATGGAGTATCTCCTCACCGCTGCTGCTGCTGACCTTGGATGTGGGGTATTTCCTCTTGGGCTGCTCACTGCTCCAGCACTGCGCAGCCATGTCAGAATGGCAATCATCAAAAAATATACAAGCAATAAATGCTGGAGCATATGTGGAGAAAAGGGAACCCTCACACGACTGAAGCAACTTAGCAGCAGCAGCAGCTTGCACAGTTGTTGCTGTTGTTCAGTTGTTAAGTCATGTCCAAATCTTTGTGACCCCATGGACTATAGCTGGCCAGGTTCCTCTTTCCATGGTATTATCTTGGCAGAAATACTGGAGTGGGTTGCCATTTCCTTCTCCAGGAGATTTTCCCAACCCAGAGACTGAATTCTCCTATCCTGAATTACAGGTGAATTATTTACCACTGAACCACCAGAGAAGCCCCTTGCACTGTTAGTGGGAATGTAAATTGATACAGCCACTATGGGAAACAGTATGGAGATTCACTTATAAACTTGGAATAAAACTACCACATGACGCAGCAATCTCACTACTGGCCACATACCCTGAGAAATCCATAAAAGAAAAATATACATGTACCTCACTGTTTATAACAGCACTGTTTACAACAGCCAGGATATGGAAGAAACCTAGATGCACATCAACAAACAAATGGATAAAGAAGATGTGCTACATATATACAATGGAATATTGCTCAGCCCTAAAAAAGTATGAATTTGAGTCAGTTCTAATGAGGTGGATGAAACTAGAGCCTGTTATAAAGAGTGAAGTAAGTCAGGAAAAGAAAAACAAGTATCATATAATGCATATATACAGAATCTAGAAAAATGGTATTGATGAACCTATTTGAAGAAAAGAATGGAGACTTAGAGAATGCACTTGTGGACACAGTAGGGGCAAGAGTGGGACAAATAGAGAAAGTAGTACTGACATATATACTCTACCATGTGTAAAGCAGATAGCTGGTGATAAGTTGCTATACAACACAGGGAGCCAAGCCTGGTGCTCTGTGAAGACCCTAGGGTGGGGGGAAGGGAGGGAGGCTCAAGAGGGTGGTGATATATGAATAATTATGGCTTATTTGCATTGTTGTATAGAAGAAACCAATAAAACATTGTAAAGGAATTTCTCACAATTAAAACTAAGTCGCCAGTCCAGGTTTGATGCACGATATTGGTTGCTTGGGGCTGGTGCACTGGGACAACCCAGAGGGATGGTATGGGGAGGGAGGAGGGAGGAGGGTTCAGGATGGGGAACACATGTATGCCTGTGGTGGATTCATTTCGATATATGGCAGAACCAATACAATATTGTAAAGTTTAAAAATAAAATAAAATTTAAAAAAAAAGAATACTAAAAAAATAAATAAATAAAAAATAAAATAAAAATAAAAAAAAAACAAAACAAAAACTAAATTTAAAAAATAAAACAAATGCATGTTGCATATAAGTAAAAAAAAAAATAGTCCTGAAATACTTTTATTTTTTATTTTTTCCAAATAGAGTGGGATTTTATGAGTAAATTAGGCATTACGTAAAATCATTTGCCCTCTATACACAAAGATTTTGCCATTTGGTTCCTGGAAGCATATACCCTTCCACCAATATCATTCTCTCATCTCCCACCTTGCTCTGCTCATGCTGTGTATTTGACAGTCAGCTTTATGAACAGAAATAAGTAAAGGTTATTTGTACTGGAAAAGCATTAAGGTAGAATTTTTTTCCCCCTTACATTTAATTTCATTTTTGTTTTTCACTTTAAGCAGGCATTTCAATGTAAAGCTAGAATCACAGGCAAATCTAAAGTTTATCAACTATATATATATATATATATATATATATATATATATATATGTATAAATGCATCTACAATTTTGTGGTTGTTGAAACATCAGAAAATAATAATGGATTAGTTAAGAAACTTCAAGGCATGGTGAGGAAATATTTCTTTATTAGAAAATATTGGCTCTAATGGTTTGCACATCATGTAAAAAAAGCAGGAAATGCATCTGCTTTTACCTTATGACAATACAGAAGAGCATCTTTTCCATCATATTTGAGGAATTATTTACAAGATATTTCACTGAGCTGTGAGAAGTAAGCTATATTATCCCCCTGTTGAAAAGATGAGGGATAGTGAAATCACAAGGTTAAATGGTTTGCTCACCATCTCAAGCCAAGTTATTGGCAGAGGAAATATAGGAAAATAGCCTCTGGACTTTAAATCTGTTGCTTAGCTACTGATCCACAATAGTGCCCAAATGACTTGAACTACAGAGTGCTAGTCTAGAGAATCTGAGGATTCAGAAAAGATCATGCCTCCACTGGAATGAAAAGTGGAAAATTCTATCAAACAGATTGTTTGATCAGTTTCATTGAATAGATTCTTGTGTTTGTATTTCAAATTTCATTTTGAATTTTCATACTGTCACAAATAAATTCCCGGATGACAGTAAATAATCATTAGGCCATAACTACCTTCAGTTCAGTTCAGTTCAGTCACTCAGTCGTGTCCAACTCTTTGCGACCCCATGAATCACAGCACGCCATCTCAAATAATGTCTTTGATATATATGTAAGCAGAGGAGGTTTCTTAAAGTAATCTTCATATTAACTTAACCCCAGTTGTAATAAGGGAAGACATTACAACTGCCAGATGATATATGCTGTCACACACTCCACTCCACTATAAAGGAAAACTGAAATAGAATTAATTTTTTTTCAACATTTAGACACTAAGTCTATGTTGATTTAAAATAATCAACAGTTCAGGGAAATTTTAGTTTAGTCTGAAAAATCCAAAGAAAAATGTTTTGATTTTTAGTATCCTCCTACCAAAAAGTAAAGACGATCATATGGTCTTAACTGATTAATTGATATTTGATTTTTTTATTTTGATTTTTTTTAATTTTATTTTATTTTTAAACTTTACATAATTGTATTAGTTTTGCCAAATATCAAAATGAATCCGCCACAGACATACATGTGTTCCCCATCCTGAACCCTCCTCCCTCCTCCCTCCCCACACCATCCCTCTGGGTCGTCCCAGTGCACCAGCCCCAAGCATCCAGTATCGCGCATCGAACCTGGACTGGCAACTCGTTTCTTACATGATATTCTACATGTTTCAATGTCACTCTCCCAAATCTTCCCACCCTCTCCCTCTCCCACAGAGTCCATAAGACTGTTCTATACATCAGTGTCTCTTTTGCTGTCTCGTACACAGGCTTATTGTTACCATCTTTCTAAATTCCATATATATGCATTAGTATACTGTATTTATGTTTTTCCTTCTGGCTTACTTCACTCTGTATAATAGGCTCCAGTTTCACCCACCTCATTAGAACTGATTCAAATGTATTCTTTTTAATGGCGGAGTAATACTCCATTGTGTATATGTACCACTGCTTTCTTATCCATTCATCTGCTGATGGACATCTAGGTTGCTTCCATGTCCTGGCTATTATAAACAGTGCTGCGATGAACATTGGGGTACACATATCTCTTTCCCTTCTGGTTTCCTCAGTGTGTATGCCCAGCAGTGGGATTGCTGGATCATAAGGTAGTTCTATTTCCAGTTTTTTAAGGAATCTCCACACTGTTCTCCATAGTGGCTGTACTAGTTTGCATTCCCACCAACAGTGTAAGCGGGTTCCCTTTTCTCCACACCCTCTCCAGCATTTATTATTTGTAGACTTTTGGATCACAGCCATTCTGACTGGTGTGAAATGGTACCTCATAGTGGTTTTGATTTGCATTTCTCTGATAATGAGTGATGTTGAGCATCTTTTCATGTGTTTGTTAGCCATCTGTATGTCTTCTTTGGAGAAATGTCTATTTAGTTCTTTGGCCCATTTTTTGATTGGGTCATTTATTTTTCTGGAGTTGAGCTGTAGGAGTTGCTTGTATATTTTTGAGATTAGTTGTTTGTCAGTTGCTTCATTTGCAATTATTTTCTCCCATTCTGAAGGCTGTCTTTTCACCTTGCTAATAGTTTCCTTTGATGTGCAGAAGCTTTTAATTTTAATTAGGTCCCATTTGTTTATTTTTGCTTTTATTTCCAATATTCTGGGAGGTGGGTCATAGAGGATCCTGCTGTGATGTATGTCAGAGAGTGTTTTGCCTATGTTCTCCTCTAGGAGTTTTCTGGTCTTACGTTTAGATCTTTAATCCATTTTGAGTTTATTTTTGTGTATGGTGTTAGAAAGTGGTCTAGTTTCATTCTTTTACAAGTGGTTGACCAGATTTCCCAGCACCACTTGTTAAAGAGATTGTCTTTAATCCATTGTATATTCTTGCCCCCTTTGTCAAAGATAAGGTGTCCATATGTGCGTGGATTTATCTCTGGGCTTTCTATTTTGTTCCATTGATCTATATTTCTGTCTTTGTGCCAGTACCATACTGTCTTGATGACTGTGGCTTTGTAGTAGAGCCTGAAGTCAGGTAGGTTGATTCCTCCAGTTCCATTCTTCTTTCTCAAGATCGCTTTGGCTATTCGAGGTTTTTTGTTTTTCCATACAAATTGTGAAATTATTTGTTCTAGCTCTGTGAAGAATACTGTTGGTAGCTTGATAGGGATTGCATTGAATCTATAAATTGCTTTGGGTAGTATACTCATTTTCACTATATTGATTCTTCCAATCCATGAACATGGTATATTTCTCCATCTATTAGTGTCCTCTTTGATTTCTTTCACCAGTGTTTTATAGTTTTCTATATATAGGTCTTTAGTTTCTTTAGGTAGATATATTCCTAAGTATTTTATTCTTTCCGTTGCAATGGTGAATGGAATTGTTTCCTTAATTTCTCTCTCTGTTTTCTCATTATTAGTGTATAGGAATGCAAGGGATTTCTGTGTGTTGATTTTATATCCTGCAACTTTACTATAATCATTGATTATTTCTAGTAATTTTCTGGTGGAATCTTTAGGGTTTTCTATGTAGAGGATCATGTCATCTGCAAATAGTGAGAGTTTTACTACTTCTTTTCCAATTTGGATTCCTTGTATTTCTTTTTCTGCTCTGATTGCTGTGGCCAAAACTTCCAAAACTATGTTGAATAGTAATGGTGAAAGTGGGCACCCTTGTCTTGTTCCTGACTTTAGAGGAAATGCTTCCAATTTTTCACCATTGAGGATAATGTTTGCTGTGGGTTTGTCATATATAGCTTTTATTATGTTGAGGTATGTTCCTTCTATTCCTGCTTTCTGGAGAGGTTTTATCATAAATGGGTGTTGAATTTTGTCAAAGGCTTTCTCTGCATCTATTGAGATAATCATATGGTTTTTATTTTTCAATTTGTTAATGTGGTGTATTACATTGATTGATTTGCGGATATTGAAGAATCCTTGCATCCCTGGGATAAAGCCCACTTGATCATGGTGTATGATCTTTTTAATGTGTTGTTGGATTCTGATTGCTAGAATTTTGTTAAGGATTTTTGCATCTATGTTCATCAGTGATATTGGCCTGTAGTTTTCTTTTTTTGTGGGATCTTTGTCAGGTTTTGGTATTAGGGTGATGGTGGCCTCATAGAATGAGTTTGGAAGTTTACCTTCCTCTGCAATTTTTTGGAAGAGTTTGAGCAGGATAGGTGTCAGCTCTTCTCTAAATTTTTGGTAGAATTCAGCTGTGAAGCCGTCTGGACCGGGGCTTTTGTTTGCTGGAAGATTTTTGATTACAGTTTCAATTTCCTTGCTTGTGATGGATCTGTTAAGATTTTCTATTTCTTCCTGGTCGAGTTTTGGAAAGTTGTACTTTTCTAAGAATTTGTCCATTTCTTCCACGTTGTCCATTTGATTGGCATATAATTGTTGATAGTAGTCTCTTATGATCCTTTGTATTTCTGTGTTGTCTGTTGTGATCTCTCCATTTTCGTTTCTAATTTTGTTGATTTGATTTTTCTCCCTTTGTTTCTTGATGAGTCTGACTAATGGTTTGTCAATTTTATTTATCCTTTCAAAGAACCAGCTTTTGGCTTTGTTGATTTTTGCTGTGGTCTCTTTTGTTTCTTTTGCATTTATTTCTGCTCTAATTTTTAAGATTTCTTTCCTTCTACTAACCCTGGGGTTCTTCATTTCTTCCTTTTCTAGTTGCTTTAGGTGTAGAGTTAGGTTATTTATTTGACTTTTTTCTTGTTTCTTGAGGTGTGCCTGTATTGCTATGAACTTTCCCCTTAGGACTGCTTTTACCGTGTCCCACAGGTTTTGGGTTGTTGTGTTTTCATTTTCATTCGTTTCTATGCAAATTTTGATTTCTTTTTTTATTTCTTCTGTGATTTGTTGGTTATTCAGCAGGGTGTTGTTCAGCCTCCATATGTTGGATTTTTTAATAGTTTTTCTCCTGTAATTGAGATCTAATCTTACTGCATTGTGGTCAGAAAAAATGCTTGGGATGATTTCTATTTTTTTGAATTTACCAAGGCTAGCTTTATGGCCCAGGATGTGATCTATACTGGAGAAGGTTCCATGTGCACTTGAGAAAAAGGTGAAATTCATTGTTTTGGGATGAAATGTCCTATAGATATCAATTAGGTCTAACTGGTCTATTGTATCGTTTAAAGTTTGTGTTTCCTTGTTAATTTTCTGTTTAGTTGATCTATCCATAGGTGTAAGTGGGGTATTAAAGTCTCCCACTATTATTGTGTTATTGTTAATTTCTCCTTTCATACTTGTTAGCATTTGTCTTACGTACTGTGGTGCTCCCGTGTTGGGTGCATATATATTTATAATTGTTATATCTTCTTCTTGGATTGATCCTTTGATCATTATGTAGTGACCTTCTTTGTCTCTTTTCACAGCCTTTGTTTTAAAGTCTATTTTATCTGATATGAGTATTGCTACTCCTGCTTTCTTTTGGTCCCTATTTGCATGGAAAATCTTTTTCCAGCCCTTCACTTTCAGTCTGTATGTGTCCCCTGTTTTGAGGTGGGTCTCTTGTAGACAACATATGTAGGGGTCTTGTTTTTGTATCCATTCAGCCAGTCTTTGTCTTTTGGTTGGGGCATTCAACCCATTTACATTTGAGGTAATTACTGATAAGTATGATCCCATTGCCATTTACTTTATTGTTTTGGGTTCGAACTTATACACCGTTTTTGTGTTTCCTGTCTAGAGAATATCCTTTAGTATTTGTTGGAGAGCTGGTTTGGTGGTGCAGAATTCTCTCAGCTTTTGCTTGTCTGAAAAGCTTTTGATTTCTCCTTCATACTTGAATGAGATCCTTGCTGGGTACAACAGTCTGGGCTGTAGGTTACTTTCTTTCATCATTTTAAGTATGTCTTGCCATTCCCTCCTGGCTTGAAGAGTTTCTATTGAAAGATCAGCTGTTATCCTTATGGGAATTCCCTTGTGTGTTATTTGTTGTTTTTCCCTTGCTGCTTTTAATATTTGTTCTTTGTGTTTGATCTTTATTAATTTGATTAATATGTGTCTTGGGGTGTTTCTCCTTGGGTTTATCCTGTTTGGGACTCTCTGGGTTTCTTGGACTTGGGTGATTATTTCCTTCCCCATTTTAGGGAAGTTTTCCACTATTATCTCCTCAAGTATTTTCTCATGGTCTTTCTTTTTGTCTTCTTCTTCTGGAACCCCTATGATTCGAATGTTGTAGCGTTTAATATTGTCCTGGAGGTCTCTGAGATTGTCCTCATTTCTTTTAATTCGTTTTTCTTTTATCCTCTCTGATTCATTTATTTCTACCATTCTATCTTCTAATTCACTAATCCTATCTTCTGCCTCTGTTATTCTACTATTTGTTGCCTCCAGAGTGTTTTTAATTTCATTTATTGCATTATTCATTATATATTGACTCTTTTTTATTTCTTCTAGGTCCTTGTTAAACCTTTCTTGCATCTTCTCAATCCTTGTCTCCAGGCTATTTATCTGTGATTCCATTTTAGTTTCAAGATTTTGGATCAATTTCACTATCATTATTCGGAATTCTTTATCAGGTAGATTCCCTATCTCTTCCTCTTTTGTTTGGTTTGGTGGGCATTTATCCTGTTCCTTTATCTGCTGGGTATTCCTCTGTCTCTTCATCTTGTTTAAATTGCTGAGTTTGGGGTGTCCTTTATGTAGTCTGGCAGTTTGTGGAGTTCTCTTTATTGTGGCATTTCCTCGCTGTGTGTGGGTTTGTACAGGTGGCTTGTCAAGGTTTCCTGGTTAGGGAAGCTTGTGTCGGTGTTCTGGTGGGTGGAGCTGTATTTCTTCTCTCTGGAGTGCAATGAAATGTCCAGTAGTGAGTTATGAGATGTCTATAGTTTTGGGGTGACTTTGGGCAGCCTGTATCTTGAAGCTCAGGGCTGTGTTCCTTTGTTGCTGGAGAATTTGCTTGGTATGTCTTGCCCTGGAACTTATTGGCCCTTGTGTGGTGCTTGGTTTCAGTGTCGGTATGGAGGCATTTGATGAGCTCCTGTCAATTAATGTTCCTTGGAGTCAGGAGTTCCCTGGAGTCAGGGTTTGGACTTAAGTCTCCTGCTTCCGGTTATCGGTCTTATTTTTACAGTAGTTTCAAAACTTCTCCTTCTATACAGCACCATTGATAAAACATCTACATTAAAGATGAAAAGTTTCTCTACAATGAGGGTCACTCAGAGAGGTTCACAGGGTTACATGGAGAAGAGAAGAGGGAGGAGGGAGTTAGAGGTGACCCAAATGAGATGAGGTGAATCAATAATGGAGAGAGTGGGCTAGCCAGTAGTCACTTCCTTATGTGCACTCCACAACTGGACCACTCAGAGATGTTCACGGAGTTATACAGAGAAGAGAAGGAGGAGGAAGGTGACAGAGGTGGCCAGAAGGATAAAAGGGGGGAATGAAAAGGAGGGAGACAGATCCAGCCAGTAATCAGTTCCCTAAGTGTTCTCCACTGTCTGGAACACACAGAAATTCACAGAGTTGGGTAGAGTAGAGGGGTTAGGGAGGAGACACAGGCGACCTGGTGTAGAAAAAGGAGAGTCTAAAGGGAGAGAGAGCAGTCAAGCCAGTATTCTTGCTCCCTAGTGAAAAATGGGTCCTGAAGATTGGGTTCTTAAAGGTACAAAATTGGTAACAATTACATAAAAGCAAAAATTAAAAATCTAGAGTAGAGTTTGGAATTTCAAAAATATGATGTTAAAGAAAAGAAGAAGGAAAAGAAAGAGAGAAAAAATGAACAAACAAAAACAAACAAGGTCGCAAAAATTGTAAAGAAAGTACAGGTACAAAATTGATAACTAATACCAAAAAGCAAAAATTAAAAATCTAGAGTAGAGTTTGGAATTTCAAAAATACAATGTTAAAAAAAAAAAAGAAGAAGAAGAAGAAGAAAAATAAAGAGAGAAAACAGACAAACAAAAACAAACAATGTCACAAAAATTATAAAGAAAATACAGGTACAAAATTGATATTATTCAGATATACAATGTTATATAGAAGAAGAAGAGAAAGAAACAGAGAAGAAGAAAAAAAAGAAGTCACAGAAATTATATAAAAAAAAACTATAGGTACAAAATTGATAACAAATACCAAAAAGCAAAAATTAAAAATCTAGAGTAGAGTTTGGAATTTCAAAAATACAATGTTAAAGAAAAGAAGAAAAGAAAAAAAAAAAAAAAAACAAGGTCAAAAAATTATAAAATATGTATATATGAAGTTTGCTGAAGAAGAAAAAAATAGGGTCTTTTTTTTTTGGCAAAGTAATAGGTTATAAAAGTGAAAATTAAAGGAACAATAGAGGACTTAAAAATTTTTTTTTAATTAAAAAAAAAAGAAAGAAAGAATGATCATAAAAATAATAAAAATATATCTAGGACTTTCTTGGTGTTGTTGTGGGTTCAGTTCATTTTTGGCTCGTTCCTTGGTCAGACTTATATTTCTCAAGATCTATAGGCCCCTTCCTATGTAGTCCGTAGTAACCACAGGGTTTTGTTCTATTGCCTGTAGCTTCCAAGGCATTTCCCTCTGTTATATCTTCTTCTGTTTGCTAGTCTCTTCAGTATCTGGTTTCCGCCCTGACACAAAGGGGACGGTGGAGGACACTTTTTTTTTTTTTTTTTTTAGGCTTACTTGTTCAGTTGCGCTGTGGGGAGGGAGGGAGGAATGCTGCAAACAAATAACACTGGCTTGGGCTCGCAGTGCCTCAGCCACCCTGGGTCTGCCCCCGCTCACGGCGCATGTAGCCACCCTGCCCACACTGCTCGGGCTCTAGGTTGTTCCGCTGGGAACAATCAGAGGCCAGCCCTGGGTTGCATGCACCTCCCAGGTCCAAGCCGCTCAGGTTCAGGCACTCGGGTAGTCCTCAGAGGCGCAGACTCAGTTGGGCCTGCGTTTTGTGCTCTTCCCAGGTCCGAGCAGCTCAGGTGATGAGGTGTTTGGCAAGCGCCAATGCTGCGACTTAACGCCTCCCCGGCACTCGGTTATCTGGGTGTAAAACCGGCGCACCTTCTCAGGCAGATGTTGACCGTCCAGACCCCCAAGAAGTTTTAGTTAGCAAAGAAGCCTGCTTACAGTTTTATAGATAATGTCTCTCTGGGGCTGCGATTGCCCCCTTCCGGCTCTGGCTGCCTGTCACCGGAGGGGGAAGGTCTGCAGCCGGCTATCTCTGTTCAGTCCTTTGTTCCGTGCGCGGGCCTGGTGGTCTTAGGTTAAGACTGGCTTTTTGTGTGGTAGATATCCCACAGTCTGGTTTGCTAGCCCAAATTATTTCGCTCAGAGAGCACTCAGGGTATTCAGGCCAGGGTATTCAGGCATCTCAGAGATGCAGCCCGCGCCGCGCCTCCCTACCCAGCCCCCGCTTGCTAATGGCGGATGCAGGCATCTGTGCTGCTTCTCCGCTGGGAGAGTTACCGTAGGGCTCTCAATCTGCGAGTTTTAATTGTTAATTTATTTTTTCTCCCTGTTATGTTGCCCTCTGTGCTTCCAAAGCTCGGCACAGATTCGGCAGTGAGAAGGTTTCCTGGTGTTTGGAAACTTCTCTCTTTTTAAGATTCCCTTCCCGGGACGGAGCTCCGTCCCTCCCTCTTTTGTCTCTTTTTTTTTTTTGTCTTTAATATTTTTTCCTACCTCCTTCCGAAGAGTTGGGTTGCTTTTCTGGGTGCCTGATGTCCTCTGCCGGCGTTCAGAAGTTGTTTTGTGGAATTTACTAGATGTTTAAATGCTCTTTTGATGAATTTGTGGGGGAGAAAGTGTTCTCCCCGTCCTACTCCTCCGCCATCTTGGCTCCTCCTTATTTTGATTTTTTATTTCACTTAATATCTTAAAAGAAATGTCTTTATCCCTTTTCCATCCTATATTGATGAGTCAGAGCTGTTGACAGGGAAGTGATTTCTTCCTTTTCCATGTGTACATCTTGCAGATGATATTTTGCTCTCTACATTATGGTACAGTGGCAAAGAATCCACCTGTTGATGCAGAAGACCAAGAGACACGGGTTCAATCCCTGAGTGGAGAAGATCCCTGGAGTAGGATATTGTAACCCACTCCAGCATTTCTGCCTGGAAAATTCCATGGAGAGGTGCCTGGAAGGTTATAGTCCATGAGGTCACAAAGAGTCAGACAAGACTGAGTGACTGAGCATCCACATGACCCCTGTGATCCCCTCTGTTGACCCTATTCTACTTCTTCATGTGCACAAACCTGGGTGATGGTATCAAGAAGAGCCCTAAAAGCTGTAGCTCTAAGGCTGAATTAAATAGGAAACCAGGAGAGGGAACTATACTTTCTTGAGAACTTGACTTCTTTTGGTTAGACACAGAAGGTACCAGAAGGTGCAAAATAACAGGAATAACTGTAAGATTTATTACCAGGGGCCAAGATGGAAGACTAGAAAAATCCTGAACTCACCTTTTCTTATGGGCATGCCAAGACTACAACTATTTACAGAGCACATGCTGATGAGAAAGAACTGAAGCCTAGCAGAAAATATTTCCCACAACTAAAGATATATAGGAAGAGCAAGCCACATGGGTAGGAGGATTGTAGAACCTATATAGTAAAGCCCACATCCCGGGTAAGCAACTCACAGAAGAGAGAGGATAAGCACAATTGCAGAGATTCTCCTCAAGGGCAAGGGGCTTTAGATCTACACTTGGCTCTACGTTGGGCTTCCCAGCCAATATATGGCTCTGAGGCCATTGGGCACTGTGTGTGAAGGAGCAAGAGGGCTGTTACATACAGAGATTCCAATTGTAAAGAGCTCACGCAATATCTCACATGATCCATACCACAGCACAGAGGCAGTAATTTGAAAGGGGCCTGGATCAGACCCTCTTGCTGATCTAGGAGAGCTTCCCAGAGAGGTATGAGGCAATTGAAACTCTCCATGGGGACATAGACACTGCAGCTATCCATTTTTGGGAGCTCATCTACCATGAAGCCTTCCCTCATTGTTCAGTAGTAAAGAATTCATCCACCAATGCAGGACAATCAGGTTCGATCCCTGGGTCAGGAAGATCCCCTAGAGAGGGAAATGACAACCCACTCCAGTGTTCTTACCAGGGAAATCCAATGCAAAGAAGAACCTAGTGGACTATTGTCTACAGGCTTGCACAAAGTCGGTCATGACTCAGTGACTAAACAACTACCATGAGAATACTAGCACTGGCAAACACCAATCTGAAGTTCTCCTTCTAATCTCATACACCCTGGGAGCTTACCTGCCCACTAATTGGTTGTCATCATTCCCATGAACCCCGATGCCAAAGAACCAATCATTTGGAGACCCAACCCCAGGACCCCCTGGGCCATGTAGCAAGCCATACCAGAAGCCAGCATTCCCAATCAGGGGCAAATAGCCTTTCCAAGTGGCACCCACTGGCAGCCAGTCAAACTGGGAACCAGTCCTGACCAGCATGCTCAGGTGGTTAACCATGCCACAACAGAAGTGTCCATGCAGTCCATGAAGGGAGTACCCCTGGAGCATGTAGCTCTGGTGACCAGTGGAGAGTGTGCAGTTGGGCCCTTAAAATTCTCCTGTATAAGGCCACTTCTCCAAGACTGGGAAATGTGACCAAACTGTCTAACACAGAGAAAATTTTAAAAGACAATTAGGTAAAATGAGGAGAAAGATGAATATGTTCCAAACAAAGAAATAAGATAAAACCCCAAAAGAAGAACTAAAGGAAGTAGAATTAGCAGTTTTCCAAATATGTTCAAGGTAATGATCATAGAGAAGCTTAATGAATACAGACAAAGCATGGATGAACACAATGAAAAGTTTAACAAGGAGTTAGAAAATATAAAGAAGACTCAAACAACTAAAGAATATAACAGTAAATTATATGATAGAGAAGAATAGATCACTGAACTGAAAGAGTATCATATCAGAAAACACCTAAGCTGAACATAAAAGAAGAAAAAGAAATGTTAAGATTTGAGGACACACTATAATGAGATTCTAAGATGGTGGTGGATGTCGTGGTTGATGTTGAGGAGTTGAGGTAGACAAGGTGGACATTGAGCCCTTAAGCAGCCAGGGGACTTGGGGATTCTCCCTGCTGCAGGCTCTAAGGGCAGCCTGCTGCTGATGTCGGGTCAAAGGGTGCTGACTGCTACTCTGCCCTTGGCAGAAGCAGCTGTTTTATTTACAGCACACAAGAGCTTTGAAGTGTGAAGCAGGATGGGAGCCATTTATGAGCTACAAAAACTAGTTTCTAAACAGAGATCACGCCCTGAGCCTTTGAACTCCACGACCCTAGACTACCAGAGAACTAACCCTGGGGAGTATCAAATAGTGAGAACTCCCACAAAGGAAACCATTTGAATACAAGACCCAGCATCACCAAACCATCAGGAGCACGCGGTGAAGAACACCTCATCCAAAAAAAAAAAAAGTACAAATGAATCATCAATAGATGATTACCACTGCACTCAGCTTTCTCCATCAGAGGAAAAACATCCAACCAACCAACCAAACAAAAACTCAGCATAAATGTCACCCTATAGGAAGCTTACACAAACCACTGAACCAACCTTAGGGCGTAAGAAACCAAAAGGAAAAAAAGAATTCACCCTCGAAGCCTGGGAAAAGGAGACCTCAAACAAAATAAGTTAAAAAATAAATAAATAAATAACGAAAAGGCACAGAGTTCAGTTCAGTTCCGTCTCTCAGTCGTGTCCAACTCTTTGCAACCCCTTGGACTGCAGCACACCAGTCCTCCCCGTTCATCACCAACTCCCTGTTGCTGCTGCTGCTGCTAAGTCGCTTCAGTTGTGTACAACTCTGTGCGACCCCACAGACAGTAGCCCACTAGGCTTCCCCATCCCTGGGATTCTCCAGGCAAGAACACTGGAGTAGGCTGCCATTTCCTTCTCCAATGCATGAAAGTGAAAAGTGAAAGGGAAGTTGTTCAGTCATGTCCGACTCTTAGCAACCCCCTGGACTGCAGCCTATCAGGCTTCTCCTCCATGGGATTTTCCAGGCAAGAGTACTGGAGTGGGTTGCCATTGCCTTCTCCCCAACTCCCTGAGTTTATACAAACTCATGTCCATTCAGCGGATGATGCCATCCAACCATTTCATCCTCTGTCCTCCCTTTCTCCTCATGCCTACAATCTTTCTTAGCATCAGGGGCTTTTCAAATGAGTCAGTTCTTCGCATCAGGTGGCCAAAGTATTGGAGTTTCAACTTCAGCATCAGTCCTTCCAGTGAATATTCAGGGCTGATTTTCTTTAGGATGGACTGGTTGGATTTCCTTGCAGTCCAAGGGACTCTCAAGAGTCTTCTCTAACATCACAGTTCAAAAGCATCAATTTTTTGGCTGTCAGCTTCCTTTATAGTCCAACTTTCACATCCATACATGACTACTGGTAAAACTATACCTTTGGCTAGATGGACCTTTGTTGGCAAAGTAACATCTCTGCTTTTCAATATGCAGTCTACATCGGTTATAGCTTTTCTTCCAAGGAGCAAGCATCTTTTAATTTCATGGCTGCAGTCACCATCTGCAGTGATTTTGGAGCCCAGAAAAATAAAGTCTGTTCCTCTTTCCACCCTTTCCCCATCTATTTGTCATGAAGTGATGGGACCAGATGCCATGACCTTAGTTTTCTGAATGTTGAGCTTTAAGCCAACTTTTTCACTCTCCTTTTTCACTTTCATCAAGAAGCTCTTTAGTTCTTTGCTTTCTGCCATAAGGGTGGTGTTATCTGCATATCTGAGGTTATTGATATTTCTCCTGGAAATCCTGATTCCAGCTTCCTCTAGCCCAGCATTTCTCATGATGTACTCTGCATATAAGTTAAATAAGCAGGGTGATAATATATAGCCTTGATGTACTCCTTCCCCTCTTTGGGACCAGTCTGTTATCCATGTACTGTTCTAACCATTGCTTCCTGACCTGCATACAGATTTCTTAAGAGGCAGGTCAGGTGGTCTGGTATTCCCACCTCTCCAAAAATTTTACATAATTTATGTTGATCCACACAGTCAAAGGCTTTGGCATGGTCAATAAAGGAGAAATAGATGTTTTTCTGGAAATCTCTTGCTTTTTCATTAATCCTACTGATGTTGGCAATTTTATCTCTGGTTCCTCTGCCTTTTCTAAATCCAGCTTGAACATCTGGAAGTTCACAGATCATGTACTGCTGAAGCCTGGCTTGGGAAATTTTGAGCATTACTTTGCTAGCGTGTGCAATCAGTGTAATTGTTTGAGCATTTTTTGGCATTGCCTGTCTTTGGGATTGGAATGAAAACAGACCTTTTCCAGTCCTGTGGCCACTGCTGAGTTTTCCAAATTTGCTGGCGTACTGAGTACAGCACTCTCACAGCATCATCTTTTAGGATCTGAAAGGGCTCAACTGGAATTCCATCACCTCCACTAGATTTGTTTGTAGTGATGCTTTCTAAGGCCCACTTGACTCACGTTCCAGGATGTCTGGCTCTTGGTAAATGATCATACCATTGTGAATATCTGGGTCATGAAGATCTTTTTTGTATAGTTATTCTGTGTATTCTTGCCACCTCTTCTTATTATCTTATTATCTTCTGCTTCTGTTAGGTCCATACCATTTCTGTCCTTTATTGAGCCCTTCTTTGCATGACATGTTCCCTTCGTATCTCTAAATTTCTTGAGGAGATCTCTAGTCTTTCCCATTCTATTGTTTTTCTCTATTTATTTGCACTGATTGCTGAGGAAGGCTTTCTTATCTCTCCTTGCTATTCTTTGGAACTTTGAATTCAGATGGGTATATCTTTCCTGTTCTCCTCTGCCTTTCATTTCTCATTTCACAGCTATTTGTAAGGCCTCCCCAGACTGCCATTTTGCTTTTTTGCCTTTCATTTTCTTGGGAATGGTCTTGATCCTTGTCTCCTATACAATGTCACAAACCTCCATCCATAGTTCCTTAGGCACTCTGTCTATCATATCTAATCCCTTGAATATATTTGTCATTTTCACTGTATAATGGAAAGGAATTTGATTTAGGTCATACCTGAATGGTCTAGTGGTTTTCCCTACTTTCTTCAACTTAAGTCTGAATTTGGCAATAAGGAGTTCATGATCTGAACCACAGTCAGCTCCCAGTATGGTTTTTACTGACTGAATGAAGCTTCTCCATCTTTGGCTGCAAATATTATAATCAATCTGATTTTGCCATTGACCATCTGGTGATGTCCATGTGTAGAGTCATTTCTTGTGTTGTTGAAAAAGGGTGTCTGCTATGATCAGTGCATTCTCTTGGCAATGCTACATTAGCCTTTGCCCTGCTTCATTCTGTACTCCAAGGCCAAATTTGCCTGTTAGTCCAGGTGTTTCTTGATTTCCTTTGCATTCCAGTCCCTGATAATGAAAAGGACATCTTTTTTGGGTGTTAGTTCCAAGAGGTCTTGTAAGTCTTCATAGAACCACTGAGCTTTTTCAGCATTACTGGTCGGGACATAGACTTGGATTACCATGATATTGAATGGCTGGCCTTGGAAAATGAACAGAGATCATGCTGTCATTTTTGAGATTGGACCCAAGTACTGCATATTACACTCTTTTGTTGACTATGATGGCTACTCCATTTCTTCTAAGGGATTCTGCCAACAGTAATAGATAGAATGGTCATCTGAGTTAAATTCACCCATTCCAGTCCATTTTAATTCACTGACTCCTAGAATGTCAATGTTCACTCTTGCCATCTCCTGTATGACCACTTCCAGTTTGCCTTGATTCTTGAACCTAACATTCCAGGTTCCTATGTCATATTGCTGTTTACAGCATTGGACCTTCTTCTATCAGTCACATCCACAACTAGGCATTATTTTTGCTTTGGCTCCATCTCTTCATTCTTTCTGGAATTATTTTTCCACTGATCTCCAGTAGCATATTGGGCACCTACTGACCTGGGGAGTTCATCTTTCAGTGTCCCATATTTTTGCCTTTTCATACTGTTCATGGGGTTCTCAAGGCAAGAATACTGAAGTGGTTTGCCATTCTATCTCCAGTGGACCATACTTTATTAGAATTCTCATCCATGACCCGTCCATCTTGGGTGGCCCTACATGGCATGGCATATAGTTTGATTGAGTTAGAAAAAAATGTGGTCCATGTGATCAGATTGGTTAGTTTTCTGTGATTGTGGTTTTCAGTCTGTCTGAAAGGCACAGAAATACTGCACAAGTGAAGAAACAAACTAGAAATACAGAAGTCCAGGTAATTGAAGAGGAAATAGGCAAACTACCTGAAAAAGAATTCAGAATAATAATAGTAAAGGTGATCAAAACCATGAAAACAGAATGGAGAAGATGCAAGAATTGATTAACCAAGACCTAGAAGAATTAAAGAATAAACATACAGAGACAAAAAACACAATTACTGAAAATAAAAATACTCTAGAAGGAATCAATAACAGAATATCTGAACCAGAAGAACAAATCAGTAAGTTGGAATATAAAATGGTGGAAATAACTTCCAAAGAGCAGAATAAAGTAAAAAGAATGAAAAGAACTGAGGATAGTCTCAGAAACCTCTGGGACAATATCAAACACACCAACATTTGAATTATAGGAATCCCAGTAGAAGAAGAGAAAAAGAAAGGTTATGAGAAAAATTTTGAAGAATTATAGTTGAAAATTTCCCAAACATGGAAAAGAAAATAGTCAATCAAGTTCAAGAGGATATCCATAGAGGATAAAGACATATATTCATCAAACTAACAAAGATTAAATACAAAGACAGAATATTAAAAGCAAAAGGGAAAAGCAACAAGTAACATACAAGGGAAACCCCATACGTTTAACAGCTGATCTTTCAGCAGAAACTCTGCAAGCCAGAAGGGAATGACAGGATATATTTAAAGTAGTGAAAGGGAAAAATCTACAATCAAGATTACTCTACCCGGCAAGGATCTCATTCAAAATTGATGGAGACATCAAAAGACTTTCAAACAAGCAAAAGTTAAGAGAATTCAGTACTACCAAACCAGCTTTATGACAAATGTTAAAGGAACCTATATAGTCAAGAAATACAAGGAAAGAAAAAGATCTACAAAACCAAACCCCAAACAATTATGAAAATGGCATTGCTGCTGCTGCTAAGTCACTTCAGTCGTGTCCAACTCTGTGCGACCCCATAGACGGCAGCCCACCAGGCTCCCCTGTCCCTGGGATTCTCCAGGCAAGAACACTGGAGTGGGTTGCCATTTCCTTCTCCAATGCATGAAAGTGAAAAATGAAAGTGAAGTTGCTCAGTTGTGCCCAACTCTTCGCGACCCCATGGACTGCAGCCTACCAGGCTCCTCCATCCATGGGATTTTCCAGGCAAGAGTACTAGAGTGGGGTGCCATCACCTTCTCCAGAAAATGGCAATAAGAACATATATATCAATAATTACTTTAAATGTAAATGTATTAAATGCTCCAACCAAAAGACATAGATTGGCTGAATGGATACAAAAACAAGACCCATATATATGCTGTCTACAAGAAACCCACTTCAGACCTAAAGACGCATATAGACTGAAAGTGAGAGGATGGAAAAAATATATTCCATGCAAATGAGAAGCAAAAGAAAGCTGGAGTAGCAATCCACATATCAGACAACATAGACTTTAAAATAAAGAAAATTACAAGAGTTAAGGATGGACACTACATAATGATCAAGGGATCAATCCAAGAGGATGACATACAATTTTAAATATCTATACACCCAACACATGAGCACTTCAAAACATAAGACAAATATTAACAGACATAAAAGGAGAAATTGCAGTAACACAATAATAGTAGACTTTAACACCCCACTCATACCAATGGACAGACCCTCAAAACAGAAAGTTAATAAGGAAACACATCTTAAATGATTATTAGACGAGATGGATCTCACTGATATCTTCAGGAGATTTCTTCCAAATGCAGAAGAATACACCTTCTTGTCAAGTACACATGGAACATTCTCCAGGACAGACCACATCTTGGGTCACAAATTAAACTTCAATAAATTTAAGAAAATTGAAATCACATCAAGCATCTTTTCCAAACACAATGTTATTAGACTAGACATCAATTACAAGGAAAAAAAATAAAACCTGTAGAAAACACAAGTATGTGGAGATTAAACAATACGTTTCTAACTAACCAACAGGTTACTGAAGAAATAAAAAGGGAAAAGAAAAATTCTAGAAAGAAATGACAATGAAAGCACGACAACTCAAAACCTATGGGATGCAGCAAAAGCAGTTTTAAGAGGGAGGTTTATAACAATGCAATCCTATCTTAAGAAATAAGGAAAACATTGAATAGACAACCTAACTTTCCATTTAAAAACACTGGAAAAAGAAGAACAAAAAGAACACCAAAATTAGCAGAAGGAAAGAAATCATAAAGATCAGAGCAGAAATAATTGAAAAAGAAATGAAACAATATTAATGATTAATACAACTAAAAGCTGATTCTTTGAGAAGATAAACAAAATTGACAAACATTTAGCCAGACTAATCAAGAAAAAAAAAAAAAAAAAAAAGAAGAATCAAATCCACAAAATTAGAAGTGAAAAAGGAGCAGTTACAACAGACAATGCAGAAATACAAAGGATTATAAGAGACTATAATGAACAACTATATGGCGATAAGATGGATAACCTGGAAGAAATAGACAGATTATTAGAACAGTTCAATCTTCTAAGCCTGAACTAGGAAGAAATAGAAATTATGAGCAACCCAATTACAAGTACTGAACATGAAACTGTGATCAAAACTCTCCAAAAAAAAAAAAAAAAAACACAAAAGCCCAGGACGAGATGGCTTCAGAAGAGAATTCTATCAAACATTTAGAGAAGAGCTAGTGCCTATCCTTCTAAAACTCTTTCTAAAAATTGTAGAGGAAGGAACACTTCCAAACTCATTCAACAAGGGCACCATCACCATGATACCAAAAACAGACAAAGACAACACACAAAAGAAAACTACAGGCCAATATCACTGATGAAGTATGGAAATATGGAAGTAAAGTCCCTCAGTCGTGTCTGACTCTTTGTGACCACATGGACTGTAGCCTACTAGGCTCCTCCATCGATGGGATTTTTTAGGCAAGAGTAATGGAGTGGGTTGCCATTTCCTTGTCCAGGGGATCTTCCCAACCCAGGGATCAAACCCAGATCTCCTGCATTGCAGGAAGATGCTTTATCATCTGAGCCACCAGGGAAGCCCACCACTGATGAACATAGATGTAAAAATCCTTAACAAAATTTTAGCAAACAGAATTTAGCCACACATCAAAAAGCTCACACACCATGATCAAGTTGGGTTTATTCCAGGGATGCAAGGATTCTTCAGTATATGCAAATCAATGTGATATACCATACTAACAAATTGAAAGATAAAAAAAAAATATATGGTAATCTCAACAGGTGCAGAAAAAGGCTTTGACAAAGTTCAGTACCCATTTATATTAAAACTCTTCAAAAAATGGGCATAGAAGGAACCTACTTCAACACAGTAAAAACCATATATGATAAGTCCACAGCAAACATTATTCTCAATGGTAAAAATTGAAAGTGTTCCCCTTAAGACCAAGAACAAGACAAGGGTGTCCACTTTCAGCACTGTTATTCAACATAGTTCTGGAAGTTCTAGTTACAGCAATCAGAGAAGAAAAAGAAACAAAGGAATCCAGATCAGAAAAGAAGTAAAACTGTCACTGTTTGCAGATGACATGACACTCTACATAGAAAACCCTAAAGACACCATCAGAAAATTACTAGAGCTAATCAGTGAATTAAACAAAGTTGAAGGACACAAAATCAATACACAGAAATCACTTGCATTTCTATATACTAACAATGAACAATCAGAAAGAGAAATTAAGGAATCAATCTCATTCACCATTGCAATGAAAAGAATAAAATATCTAGGAATAAACCTATCTAAGAAGACAAAAGAACTGTACACAGAAAATTATAAGACACTGATGAAAGAAATCAAAGATGACATAAACAGATGGAGATATATTTCATATTCCTGAGTAGAAAGAATCAATATTGTGAAAATGATATACTACCAAATGCAATCTACAGATTCAATGTGATCCCTATCAGATTACCAGTGGTATTTTTCAGAGAAGTAGAACAAAAATTTCACAATTCATATGGAAACACAAGACACTGAATAGCCAAAGCAGTCTTGAGAATGAAGCATGTAGCTGGAGAAATCAACCTTCCTGACTTCAGATTATACTACAAAGCTACAGTCATCAAGACAGTATGCTACTTGCACAAAAATGGAAATACAGACCAATGGAACAGGATAGAAAGAAATGCATGCACCTATGGGTACCTTATTTTTGATGAAGGAGGCAAAAATATACATTGGGGTAAAGACAGTCTCTTAAATAAATGGTGCTTGGAAAACTGGATAGCTACATGTAAAGAAATGAAATTAGAACACTTCATACACAAAGACAAACTCAAAATGGATTAAAGACCTTTATGTAAGACCAGAAAATATAAAACTCTTAGAAGAAATCATAGGCAGGACACTCAATGACATAAATTAAAGCAATGACATAAATTATGACCCACCTCCTAGAGTAATGGATATAAATCAAAAGTAAACAAGTAGGACCTGATTAAACTTAAAGCTTTGCACAGCAAAGGAAACTATTAGCAAGGTGAAAAGACAACCCTCAGGATGGGAGAAAATAATAGCAAATGAAACAACTGATAAAGGATTGATTTCCAAAATATACAAGGAGCTCATACAACTCAATGCCAGAAAAACAAACAGCCCAATCAAAAAGTCCGAATAAGACCTAAACAAATATTTCTCCAAAGAAGACATACAGATGGCTAACAAACACATGAAAAGATGCTCAACATTGCTCATTGCTAGAGAAATGCAAATCAAAACCACAGTGAAATATCACCTCACTCTGGTCTAAATGGCCATCATGAAAAAGTCTACAAACAATAAATGCTGGAGGGGGTGTGAAGAAGTGGGAACGCTCTTGCACTGTTGGTGGGAATGTAAATTGATACAGCCACTATGAAAGACAGTATGGAGACTCCTTAAAAAACTAGGAATAAAACCATTATATGACCCAGGATGGTGACTGCAGCCATGAAATTAAAAGACGCTTACTCCTTGGAAGGAAAGTTATGACCAACCTAGATAGCATATTCAAAAGCAGAGACATTACTTTGTCAACAAAAGTTCATCTAGTTAAGGCTATGATTTTTCCTGTGGTCATGTATGGATGTGAGAGTTGGACTGTGAAGAAGGCTGAGTGCCAAAGAATTGATGCTTTTGAACTGTGGCTTTGGAGAAGACTCTTGAGAGTCCCTTGGACTGCAAGGAGATCCAACCAGTCCATTCTGAAGGAGATCAGCCCTGGGATTTCTTTGGAAGGAATGATGCTAAAGCTGAAACTCCAGTACTTTGGCCACCTCATGTGAAGAGTTGACTCATTGGAAAAGACCCTCATGCTGGGAGGGATTGGGGGCAAGAGAAGAAGGGGATGACAGAGGATGAGATGGTTAAATGGCATCACCGACACAATGGACATGGGTTTGGGTGGACTCTGGGAGTTGGTGATGGACAGGGAGGCCTGGCATGCTGCAATTCACGGGGTCGCAAAGAGTCAGACACAACTGAGCGACTGATCTGATCTGATCTGATGACCTAAGAATCCCACATACCCTAGGGAAACCAAAATTAAAAAAGACACATTTATCCCTTTGTTCACTGCAGCACTATTTACAATAGCTAGAACATGGAAGTAACCTAGATGTCCATCGACAGATGAATGGATAAAGAAGTTGTGGTACATATACACAATGGAATATTATTCAGCCATAAAAAGAATTGATTTGAGTCATTTCTGATGAGGTGGATGAACCTAGAACCTTTTATAAAGAGTGAAATGAATCAGAAAGAGAAAGATAAATATTGTATTCTAATGCACATATACAGAATCTAGAAAATGGTACTGAAGAATTTATTTGCAGGGCAGCAGTGGAGAAACAGACATTGAGAATAGACTTATGGACATGGGAAGAGGGGAAGAGAGGGTGAGATGTATGGAGAGTAGCATGGAAACTTACATTACTATATGTAAATTAGATAGACAATGGGAATTTGCTGTATATCTCAGAAAACTTAAACAGGGGCTCTGTGTCAGCCTAGGGGGGTGAGATAGGGAGGGACATGGGAAGGAGATTCAAAAGGGAGAAGATATATGTATATCAATGGCTGATTTCATGTTGAGATTTAACTGAAAACAGCAAAATTCTGTAAAGCAATTATCCTTCAATTGAAAAATAAAATAATTAAAAAAAAAATTATGGACACATTGAGACCTCTCAGATAACATCAAGTGTATTAGCATTCATATAATAAGGTTTGAGAAGGCGAATAGGAATGAAAGGGCAACTTAGTTGAAAAAAAATAATAGCTTAAAACTTCCCTAACCTGGAAAATGATGCCCACATCCAGGTCCAAGAAGCACAGAGTCCAAATGAAATTTATGACAAAAATTAAAGACAGATAAAATCTTAAAAGCATCAAGGGAAAGACAAGTAGTTACCTAAAAACAAGCTCCCACAAGACAATCAGCTGGCTTTTCATCAAAAACTTTGCAAACTAGAATGTAGTGACATGACATATTAAACATCATGAAAGGAAAACACCTACAACCAAGAATACTCTTCCCAGTAAGGATAACATTCTAAGTTGAAAGAGAGATCGAATTTTACAGATGAGCAAAAGATGAAAGTATTCAGAATCACTAAATCAGTTTTATAGAAAGTTAAATGCACTTCTTTAAGCAAAAATCAAGAAATCGTTACTAGAAATATGGAAATTATGAAAGAAAAAAATATCATTGGTAAATATACTGTGTATGTAATAGATCAAATACTTATAAAAGTAGTTGCAGCTGTTGTTCACTTGCTAAGTCGTGTCCGACTCTTTGTGACCCCATGGACTGCAGCACGCCAGGACCCCTGTCCATCACCAACACCCGGGGATTGAAATTCATGTCCATCGAGTCGGTGATGCCATCTAACCATCTCATCCTCTGTCATCCCCTTCTCCTCCTGCCTTCAATCTTTCCCAGCATCAGGATCCTTTCCAATGAGTCAGCTCTTCATATTAGGTGGCCAAAGTATTGGAGTTTTAGCTTCAGCATCAGTCTTTCCAATGAATATGCAGGGTTGATTCCCTGTAGGATTGACTGGTTTGATCTCCTTGCTGTCCAAGGGACTCTAAAGAGTCTTCTCCAGCACCACAATTCTAAAGCATCAATTCTTCATCACTAACACTTCTTTATGGTCCAACTCTCACATCTGTACTTGACTACTGGCAAAACCATAGCTTTGACTATATGGATCTTTGTTGGCAAAATGATGTCTCTACTTTTTAATACTGTCTGCGTTTGTCATAGCTTTTCTTCCAAGGAGCAAGAGTCCTTCAATTTCATGGTTGAAGTCACTGTTTACAGTGATTTGGATCCAAGAAAACAAAGTCTGTCACTGTTTCCAATTTTTCAGCATCGTTTTGCTCTGAAGTGATGGGAGCAATGCCATGATCTGGGTTGTCTGAATGTTAAGTTTTAAGCCAACTTTTCTACTGTCTTCTTTCACCCTCATCAAGGAGCTCTTCAGTTCCTCTTCCCTTTCTGCTATTAGAGTGCTATCATCTGCATTGTAAGGTTGTTGATATATCACCAGGCAATGCTGATTCCAGCATGGAATTCATCCAATCTGGCATTTTGCATGATGTACTGTTCATAAAATTAAATAAGCAGGGTGACAATATACAGCCTTGTTGTAACTCCTCCTTTCTCAATTTTGAACTAGTCCATTGTTCCATGTCTGTTTCTAACTGTTGCTTCTTGATCTGCATATAGGCTTTTCAGGAGACAGGTAAGGTTGTCTGGTATTTCTGTCTCTAAGAATCTTCCACAGTTTATTGTGATCCATACAGTTAAAGGCTTTAGCAAAGTAAATGAAGCAGGGGTAGTTTTTTTTCTGGAATTTCCTTGTTTTCTCTATGATTTAACAGGTAGGCAATTGATCTCTTGTTCATCTGTCTTTTCAAAACCCAGATTTATACACCTGAAATTCTCAGTTCACGTACTGCTGAAGCCTAGCTTGAAGGTCTTTGAGCACTTATTGAAGGACATGCTAGCATGTGAAATGACTGACACAGCCATGATAAGGCTGTGATCCATGAAGGGGTCATATTCATAGCAGCATTATTTATAGCAGCCAAGACATGGAAACAACCTAAAGTGTCCACCCATGGATGAATTGATAAAGATGTGGTATAAATATATGGAATATTCTTCAGCCATAAGGAAGTATAAATTCTTCCCATTTGCAGCAACATGGATGGACCTAGAGGATATTATGCTATGTGAAAAAATACAACACAGGGAAACAAATACAGTATGATTTTATTTATATGTGGCATGCAATTTACAAAACAAACAACAAGTCAAACAGAAAAAACTCATAGATACAGAGAACATGTTCTTGTCAGAAGGGAAAGGGATAGGAACATGAGTGAAATAAATGAGGGAGATCGAATGATGTAAACTTCCAGTTACTTAAAAGTGAGTCATGGGATGAAATTTGTAGCATAGAGAATATAATTACACTGTAATAGTTTTGTAGGGTGACAAATAGTAGGTGGATTTATTGTGGTGATCATTCTGTAATGTATAGAAATACTAAATCAGTATGTTATGCACATGAAACTAACATAGTGTTTCTGATCAATTATACTTCAATAAATTTTAAAAAATCACTGATGGTGAATTGGGAACAATGAGTGAGTGAAGAAATTGTCAGTACTCAGCAATATTTTATACCGAAATCAAATGTTCTTTCTCATGTGATAAATCTTATTCTACATTAGAGAAATATATCTAAGTTTCATTCCTGATACTATTTCTGGGATCACAATTGACCATACTTTTATTTCATTTGCAAGTATGTTTTTCAGTATAATGTCAATAGCATAATAAAAAAAAAATCACACTTTCTTCCTTAAAGAAGAATCTCTAAAGAAAACCAACAGCAACAACAAAAAAAGTACTTAGACTTTGGACAAATTCCTCACTAGTTTTTCTCATTTCACAGTGGTGTTGGTAACTATGCACATATTCTATAATCTCTCCTTCTTTAGTTATGTCTGTTTCTCATCAGGTCTTGATATGCTCTCCAAATTTCATGAATTTATTTATTTTAATGCATGTATTTCTATAAACTAACCCTGATGATTTCCAGCATTATGTGAAAAATCCTCCACTTATTTCCTCAGGCATGAATAGTGCCCTATCAACAAAGCTCATGAGAATGAAAAGCAACCAGAAATAGGGCCAAGTATCATTGGAAAAGACTCTGATGCTGGGAAGGATTGGGGGCAGGAGGAGAAGGGGACGACAGAGGATGAGATGGCTGGATGGCATCACTGACTCGATGGACGTGAGTTTGAGTGAATTCCAGGAGTTGGTGATAGACAGGGAAGCCTAGCGTGCTGCGATTCATGGGATCGCAAAGAGTCGGACACCACTGAGCAACTGAACTGATCTTGCATGCATGCATGTAAGTCACTTCAGTTGTGCCTGTTTGGGACTCTGTGGACTGTAGCCCTCTAGGGTCCTCTGTCCATGGGATTCTCAAGGCAAGGACACTGGGGTGGGTTGCCATGCCCTCCTCCAGGGAATCTTTCCAACCCAAGGATTGAACCCAAGTCTCTCTTAGGTCTCCTGCATTGGCAGGTGGATTCTTTACCACTAGCACCACCTGGGAAGCCCCCAAGTATCATGCTGCTGCTGCTGCTGCTGCTGCGTCGCTTCAGTCGTGTCCGACTCTGTGCGACCCCATAGACGGCAGCCCACCAGGCTCCCCCGTCCCTGAAATTCTCCAGGCAAGAACACTGGAGTGGCTTGCCATTTCCTTCTCCAATGCAGGGAAGTGAAAAGTGAAAGTGAAGTCTCTCAGTCGTATCGGACTCTGCGACCCCATGGACTGCAGCCTACCAGGGTCCTTCATCCATGGGATTTTCCAGGCAAGAGTACTGGAGAGGGTTGCCATTGCCTTCTCTGCCCAAGTATCATACTTACACACAAATAACGCAAAAATAAGGAAAAAAAATCTATGGTAAGTATCTGTATTTTGGGGACAGAAGTTTAAGATTAAATGGAACTGGTGCCATTTCTATAGTTTCTTATTCAAATACAACAAATTGTTCCCTATTTCTTTTTTAATTACCTATGTTAATCGCTTCATTCACTGGAAACATAATGATGAGTTAGGTAGAATTATAATGTCTTACCTGTAGAACTCATTTTATAACAATGCAAACATTTGTATAATTAAGTAATAGAATCTTCAGTTCAGTTCAGTTCAGTTCAGTCGCTCAGTCATGTCTGACTCTTTTCGACCCCATGAATCGCAGCACGCCAGGCCTTCCTGTCCATCACCAACTCCCGGAGTTCACGCAGACTCAGGTCCATCGAGTCAGCGATGCCATCCAGCCATCTCATCCTCTGTCGTCCCCTTCTCCTAGTAAAATAACATTGCTGAATTTTCCCATGGATGGAGGAGCCTGGTGGGCTGCAGTCCATGGGGTCGCTGAGTCGGACACGACTGAGCGAATTTACTTTCACTTTTCACTTTCCTGCATTGGAGAAGGAAATGGCAACCCACTCCAGTGTTCTTGCCTGGAGAATCCCAGGGACGGGGGAGCCTGGTGGGCTGCCGTCTATGGGGTCGCACAGAGTCGGACACGACTGAAGCGACGCAGCAGCAGCAGCAGTAAACAAAAATAAGGTTTGATAAAATACCTACATATATAATTTTTTGATGTTTAGCAAAATAACACACTGCAAATTAGTTAAATTGCAAGAATACGCTCAAAATTCTAATAAGATAATATGATTATAAATTAGATTCATTTATGCAATCTCCATGTACATTTATAGTTTTTATATCTAACTTTCTTATAATTAGATAAAAGCAGATTTTCTTTATTTCAACATGTTTTTATACATTTATTCAAAATGCATAAATACTTGAAATAAATGGGATAGTCAAGGCAGGTTTCCAAGATTATGACAGCATACACAGTTAGCTAAATACTTGTTAAAATATGTTGTTAGCTTGATGTTTTGACAATCAAAAAGTGAAATAGGCAAAAGGGAAATAAAATATATGTGTCATTTTTATGAAATCATATTCAGTCATGTTAACGATGAGAGAAAAATTGTCATTCTATCTCTATATCCTGTCTTTTTTATAAACTTAGAGTTGGTAAGTCTTTGCATAATATGGAGACTATTTTTTGTGTTTGGTTGGTTTTAGTTCTGAGGAAATGGTATTTCTCAATTGCTCTCCATTAATATTGTTTTCTCCCTTGTGACCTATGCATCTATGTTCCAGAGCTTAGTCACGCTCTAATACATTGTAACTCCTCAGAGTGAAATGGCCTAAAGAAAAAGAGAAAAACTTTATTTCTAGGAGTCTTGGTGTGCAGAAGATTTTAGAAAAACAAAGGTACAGTATAGATTTAATTTATATTATGAATGTAAGTTATCAAACATGCATCTTAAGTAGTTCATAAAATGTTAATAAAATTGTATTTAGTTTTACTTTAAAAATTCATAGTTTTTTGTGTATTTCTAAAATGACATTCTTTTAAAAAGCTAAAGCAATGCTTAGTGTATTTAAATATCTTATGTACAAAATCACCAATAATGTTTCTTTTTTTCCCTCAAATATTACTAATTTCAGAGAATGTACTGATAACACCAGAATGTGAACATCCACCTGAAGGCTTCAGTCATCTTCCTTTATATTATCAGATTCTTGAATGACTAATTTCCAGTGCCTTGATTAAGTTAATTACATGCTATAAGATTGTATAGAAGTTTAAAACACTGACATTTAATAGGATATTTTCAATTAAAGGTTTGCAGTTGTCTATCCTGATTTTTTGGAGAAGGCAATGGCATCCCACTCCAGTACTCTTGCCTGGAAAATCCCATGGACGGAGGAGCCTGGTGGGCTCCCGTTCATGGGGTCGCTAAGAGTCGGGCACGACTGAGCTACTTCACTTTCACTTTTCACTTTTCACTTTCACTTTTCACTTTCATGCATTGGAGAAGGAAATGGCAACCCACTCCAGTGTTCTTGCCTGGAGAATCTCAGGGACAGAGGAGCCTGGTGGGCTGCCATCTATGGTGTCGCAGAGTCGGACACAACTGAAGCGACTTAGCAGCAGCATCCTGATTTTTAATTCATGGATAACTACAGGTTTTCAAAATAAAATGCTAACAGTTAAAGAAGGGGAAAGAAACCCCACATATAAAATTATCAAGGAACAGTTTATTTTAGTTTTAATTAGCCAAGCAGCTCTGTCAGTGATATTTTATTAAAATAAACAGAACTATCACATGTATAAATATGATTATTATGTTAAGACTATTGGAAATAGAGTCACATTAGTAAAAAAAAAAAAAAACAACTCACAGATTGCAGGCTGACTAGAGATATATAACTGGAATTAGTTCATTAAAACATATTATCTGAGTGTGTACTATAAGCCAGGCCCTTAGCTATTCCAAAATGCATGTATAAGTGTGTGTATACATAAAAAATGTATTACAAAGAATGGGCTGTGGAGGCTGGCTAAGGGGATATATCATCATAGGCAGGCTGTCAGGAAGACATGATCATAAGTAGGCTGTAATTTGAGCTTGATCAGCTGGTAAAGAATCAACCTGCAATACAGGAGGCCCTGGTTCGATTCCTGGGTTGGGAAGATCCCCTGGAGAAGGGATAGGCCATCCACTACAGTATTCTTGGGCATCCCTGGTGGCTCAGTAGGTAAAGAATCTGCCTGCAATGCAGGAGACTTGGGTTAGATCCCTGGGTTGGGAAGAACCCCTGGAGGAGGGCATGGCAACCCACTCTAGTATTCTTGCCTTGAGAATCCCCATGGACAGAGGAGCCTGGCAGGCTACCAACCAAGCGGTTGCAAAGAGTCAGACACAACTGAGCCACTAAACACAGCACAGCACAGGTGATAATTTGAGTCTTTGACATAGGAAATGCTTAATCCCTCTTCTGGAGAAGGCAATGGTACCCCATTCCAGTACTCTTGCCTGGAAAATCCCATAGAGGAGCCTGGTGGGCTGCAGTCCATGGGGTCGCACAAGGACACAACTGAAGTGACTTAGCAGTAGCAGCAGCAATCCGTCTTCAACAGACTTGGCCTGATTAGGTCAGGCCATCCAGGATAAAGAAGCTTAATCAAAATTCCCTTCACAGCAGCATGTAGATTAATGTTTGTTTGAATTATTAGGGACCATAGTGAAGCCTAACCATGTTGCCACACCATAAAGCTGTTACAGTATCAGGGACTCCAGTTGTCAGTTTAAGGACTTGCGAATATTACAGAAAATGTGGTTATTCTAAAGTAGAATTAGCATCTTAGAAAATATGTTATTTATTTTTAAAGTTTCAATGGTAACTTTAAAAGTGAATATTTATTGAGTACTTAATATATATTTTAGGCAATTTCCAAAATATTTTACATGGATAAATTCTTTAATACAAAAAGAATTATGAGATAGATATTAGTTTCCCTATTTGGGGAAATCAAGATTCTGGTTAAAGAAATTGCCTATTTTTAAGCATCATAGGCATATTTCATAATCAGTATCCTGTATAGTGTGACAGATAGAATAGATAGAAGTGAGGAGTAAAAAAGATTCAGACAGCAAGTGTAAGATGACTAAGTTCCTAAATAGCATTCAGACCCTGACATAAACAGAATTAAATAAAGGCCTGAAAGTGAGAAAATCATATTTGAATAAATACAAAGGATAAATAAGAGAAAAGCATCAAAATTCACTTCAAGGTAGAGAAAATGGGAAGCTATGAATATTATGCTAGTATTGACATAAAGTAAGATATTCTCAAAGAGAGATTGTTAGGGAGTGATATACTTTACACTTAGTGGAGACGTGAATCTTTCAAAAAAATAAGGTGACTGGGAGTTGGTGGATTGTCTGCAGTTAAAGGACAAAGGAATAATGCAAACAGCAAATAAACATGACAAATACTTAGGAAATTAGAAAAGGTAAAATATGCAGTATTTTAGAAAGATAAAAAAATTAGAAAGATAAAATACATAGTTTAATTAAAGAGGGATAATTAACCTTTTAAATAAATTTGAGAGCTGAGAATTTCTTTGGAATTTAGCTAGTAGAAAAACAGTAGTGATATTTAAGAGGACTATCTTGATGGTAGAGGTTAGAATGCCAGCTACGGAAAACAAAGGAGCTAAGGATGAAAATATTCATTATTCATGTGAGGATGATTGTTGTAAGAAGAGAGGCATGATTGAGTTACATCCAGGGAATCGCGGGGTCAACTGAATGCTGTCTGAAGTGATTTTTAAAAGGCAGAAGAGGGAACTGATAGGTTACAATGTGTGACAGAGAGATATTTGAGTGCCAACTACATATAACTTTAAATATCTTCATGAATTATGTCTCTAAACAGCAATCTGATGTCAGACCCACAGCGAGGTATTAAAGATTAATTTGGGTATCATCAGATTTTAATCTGGTATATTTAAATTTCAAAATAAACTAAGAATTAAGAAATCTTATGAAAATGATTTTCAGAACACAAAGATTTAAGGAAAATAAGTTGTTTGGAGAAAGTCCCAAGGAAAAAATTTTAAATACCAAACAGTGCTAAAAGTGCTCAAAGTTGAAGAAAGGACACAATCCATTGTATGAATGCAGAGAACCAAGAAAACAAATTTTTCAAATGTGAACCTAGTCTGACCCCTCTCCCTTCCTAATGTTGTTGGGTCACTGGAGTTTGCATAACAATTTAGAAGTGGTAGATTTATGCAATTAAAAATCTTATTGATTGATTTTTTTTCTTAATTACTAACTTTCAGCTTTGACTCCCTTGTTATATCTTTTTATTAAATCCTTTGCAGTTTAAGGTCAAATCCTTCTTAAAGACAAAAGGACTGCAAATATGATAATGCACATTTTATACACTAAAGTCCTCAGACATTTAAAGGTGTATATCTCCAATTTGCATGAAGAAAATAACATTCCCATGGAAATATAAGGTTAGTTCATGATGGAAAACCTCAAAAAGCGCATTTTCCAGAGACAAGACAAATCATTTTCAGGCCAGTACTTTACTCTTTTCTCTAGGTTTGTACTCAGTGCCATTTCTTTTGATTTAGTAACAAGTTATTCAGTAGACAGCTGTATCATTCAACTCAAGTTACCTTAACGTGGAATTCTCCTCTATCAATAGACATCACTGAACATGTACCAGGATTAAAGACAAGGCTAGAAAAAATGAAATGTAAAATAAAATAGGAAACACGGAGTTGTAATGTGTGAGTTCATGTGAAATTGTGGGAATTAACCTTAGCGTGAAAAATGGAAAATAATGATGCAAATAGCTTATTGGTGAATAACTTGTTCTGTCAATTTTAACACTGACTTTTTTGCAAAGTAATAAAGGCATAAAAGATTTTATATTTAAAAATAAATTATCATTACTTATTCTAATTAAACAGTGGTAATTCTTATAAACCTGATACCTTATTTAAAGGTAGAATGCTAATTAATCCTTATTTTCCAGCATGATATAATCACTAAAGTGCTAACATCATGATCCACTTTTCAGATCTCTCATCCTGAGATTTGATTATGAATCATCTCACAAGCTGTGTGTGTATATACACTTTTAACAAATATGAACAGTAAATATATGAATGTATTTAGCATATTCAAAATAATTTATATGCAATGTCACAAACCCCTGTGATTTAGATAAACGCTTTAGTTTAGGCCCAAGTAGGATATGTTTAGAAAGCAGAGATCTGGTGATATCTCAGTAATCAAATCATGCAGAATTTCATCTGTACACATACTAATCCACCTGCAAACTGTTTTTATCTTATTGGAAATGAGCTCTACTGACATGACAGAATCATCTTTAGGATTTTCTTTTTTTATGTTAATTATCATCTGTAGTTTGCTCCTTATTCTTCACATTTCTTTCTGTCCCCATATAAAGTTATGCTAATTATTTCTATAATATTGAGGTAAAGTTACCTGTACAAAGGGCTTCCTGCAAAGGAGACACAAGTAGTAAAGAAACTGCCTGCCAATGCAGGAGAGGCAAGAAATGCTGGTTTAATCCCTAGATCAGGAAAATCCCCTAGAGAAGGAAATGGCAACCCACTCCAATATTCTTGCCTGGAAAATTCCATGGACAGAGGAACCTGGCAGGATACAGTCCTTGGGGTTGCAAAGAGTCATACATAACTGAGCACGAGAACACACTTGTACAAAAACCTCACACATATATGCTGCTGCTGCCATTTAGTTGCTAAGTCATGTGTCCAGTTCAGGAAACTGAACCTGTGTCTCCTGTTTGGCAGGTGGATTCTTCACCGCTGAGCCCCTTGGGAAACTTCCACACACACATGATTTGAGACTAAATCTTGCTTTCCTATGTTCTTTATTACCAGAGTCCAATTGAAGATAGAATCCAATATATTCAATGCCTGGCTCAGTACACTGGCTACTGGTAACTAAATCTTACATTGGAGTAAAACTTTTAGAGGCATCAATCATGTTCAAAGGTTATGAAAAGGACTGACAGTCATCCAATCCAGTCCTAACTGGATATTACAGTGGAGTTAATCTCACTTATTCCCTGATAATGTTCTCTCTTCTGATTGCAGTTTATTTTTAATTCCTCATTAACCTCTGTTGCTCCAGTGTGTTGCAGAAAAATTATGTTTCCCAGGCTCCATTATATAATTTGATCAGAAAAAAACTCATATCTGTCACACTAGAAAATAAATGACAGCTCCAAACCACAAGCAACCAATACAAATTTCAAAATCCTACTCTGCTATCATCAAACTCTCCCTCTCAGCCTCACAAGAGCAATACCACAGTAAATCCTTTTTTCCTGCCTCACCAGTCTTACACTAATACACTTTATAAGATTTGATTTTATCTTTGATATTTTAGAAAACTGAGCTCCTTTGGGAAACACCCTTTCTGTGTTTTCTTGCAATAATTAATGCATTGTTTGTTAATTATGGAGACTCTTATTATGTCACTTTACTCACTTAGAAAATACAGGTAAAAACATCAAACCCACAGTCTCTTCATAATAAGATTTCTTTGAATGAAATTCCCTGCCATTTATCTATAGAAGTGCTTCACTTGTTGGTTTGTTTATAAATTACATAATACTTTTACATCTTAATTTTATTAGTTATTAGTTAGTTATCATAGGGATAACTAAAGGAGCACAGGAATGGGAGTGATAGTAACATTAAAGTAGCTAGTTTTGCTACTGAGAGTTGAAGTTAGTTTTTTTAACTTTAAGATTGGGATTTTTCTAATTGAACACAATTTAAATGTCCAATAATAGAAAACTTTTAATGTAAAGTATTCTATATTCAAAGTATATAATACTATGCAGAAATTAGCAGTAATGACATAACTCACATTTATTCACATTAAATTTTATTGAAATTAAAACTATAACTCTGATCTGAAAATACATATTCATACATGTATTTTTAAACAGTGATTTACTGAGATATTGGTTTAAGAAATAGTATCTTTTATTGATTTCCTAAATTTCTAATATGAGTATCATTTACTAATGTAAAAATATAGTACAAAATTAATTGAATTAATGAAAATATTTCTACTTACTGTAATGTATTAGTATATTTGATCTTTGGTTTTCATTGTTAGCAACTTATGAGTGCTCAGTCACAACTGATTGACATCCTATGACAATATGCATCTATTACACAGATTTATAAAAGTTTAGTTTTCCTACTAATACATTTATTTAATTAGGCATAGTCATTTTTCAGGACCCAGCAAGGCATGTTCTTATTATACTGAAAAAAGAATAGAGAGAGGGCTTCCAGAGGGCTCAGCAGTAAAGAATCCACTTACAATGCCAGAGCTGCAGGAAATGCGGGTTCAATCCCTGGATCCAGAAGATCCCTTGGAGGAGGATATGGCAACACACTTCAGTATACTTTACCTGGAGAATCCTATGGACAGAGGAGCCTGGTAGGCTGTAGCTCGTAGGGTCACACAGAGTCAGACACGACTGAAGCATCTTAACAGTCATGCATGGATACTAAAGGGGACAATTATCCTGAATGGGAAAAGGTGTATAAAAATGATACCAATAGAAGGTATAGAGAAGCCTTACGTATATAAGAAGAAAAAGATAACTAGTTATCTAAGAGATGTCAATATACAGAAATATAATTGCCAATTGGGGCAATAAAGGAACCTTACAAAGATTTGGTACAAAGAACCAGACTATACTTTTTTTTAATAGACTATTTTATGTCTGAAAATGATATCAGGCATGTTATCTAGAAACATGCTCAGATGCAGTTACACAGTGGATGTTAGAAAAATCATCTGAAGCATTTTACAGAAGTGAGGTGACATTAAATTTGCCTGGAAGCCATTATGACAGACAATACAATATAATTAATATTTTATACAGAAACAAAAAAAAGACATAACATTTTAAATGGATTAAGATATTTCTAAAATATAGATTAAAGTTTATTCCTATATAATATACTGTTTAAACAATAAAAAATTTAAATCTGAGGCTTAATTTCTTCTATTAAAGTTTTAAAAACACAAACTAAAAGTGATCACAAAGAAGGACAAAGTTGAAATTTATAACCACTGGTGATAAATTTATAAGGCAGTGAAAACAGAGGGAAATTATTAATAATTTAAAACATTGAGGTCAAAGGTAACATGTCATTTGTATTTGTAACATGAAACATGTATTTGGTAACATGTTATTTTCTTTGGCTTAAGATTCTCCTTTGGAGAAGGCAACGGCAACCCACTCCAGTACTCTTGCCTGGCAAATCCCATGAACGGAGGAACCTGGTAGGCTGCAGTCCATGGGGTCACGAAGAGTTGGATACGACTTAGAGACTTCACTTTCACTTTTCACTTCCCTGCATTGGAGAAGGAAATGGCAAGCCACTCCAGTGTTCTTGCCTGGAGAATCCCAGGGACGGGGGAGCCTGGTGGGCTGCCATCTATGGGGTCGCACAGAGTCAGACATGACTGAAGCGACTTAGCAGCAGCAGCAGCAGCAGTAAGATTCTCCTTGATATTTGGTGTCTGCAATCTGAATATAATATATCTAAGGTGTGTGTGTCTGTGTATATCTGTGCATGTGCTGACACACTTTGTTTTGGTATGCATTATGAATTACGTTTTCATAGGTACTTCAGAGGATCTATGGACCATCATTTGATTTATTATCATTATTTTTTCTTATGTAAATAAATTAATGCCATTTTTTTCTTAAATCTTTATCTGTACCACATTCTATATATTTTGATATGATATTTTTAATATCTAGTCATGTTATTAAAATACCACTTTATTAATTTCTCATAAGGATGAAAAGTGATTTTTTAATTAAAAATTAATAACTATTTTTATGATTAGTGTCCAAATTAATACTGTATAGAATATATGATATCAAGTGCTTAAATTTTGTTTAAAATTTCAAAATTGCAGTGATAAATAAATGTAAATATATTTCTGATGTATGTGGAGGAAATAATTTCTTAAACTAGACACAGAAGTACCACCTCTAAAAAGTTTTGTCAATTTTGGATATGTAAAAATTAAAATTTCTGTTAATATATTTATAATACACATAACAAACAGAAGGAATAATATCAAGAATAGCATATATACACATATACACACAAATTTTTCCAAATCAGTTAATAAAGACAACCTAACAGAAATATTGGCAAATTTAAAACAAAATTAAACCATATTTTGTAAGCATTTGATCAAAATACAGAAAAGTTATGACCAACCTAGAGAGCATATTAAAAAGCAGAGACATTACTTTGTCAACAAAGGTCTATCTAGTCAAAACTATGGTTTTTCCAGTTGTCATGTATGGATGTGAGAGTTGGACTACAAAGAAAGCTGAGTGCCGAAGAACTGATGCTTTTGAACTGTGGTATTGGAGAAGACTCTTGAGAGTCCCTTGGACTGCAAGGAGATCCAACCAGTCCATCCTAAAGGAAATCAGTCCTGAATATCCATTGGAAGGACTGATGTTGAAGCTGAAACTCCAATACTTTAGCCACCTGATGCGAAGAGCTGACTCATTTGAAAAGACCTTGATGCTGGGAAAGATTGAAGGCAGGAGGAGAAGGGGACCTCAGAGGATGAGATGGTTGAATGGCATCACTGACTTGATGGACATGAGTTTGAGTAAACTCTGGGAGCTGGTAATAGACAAGGAGGCCTGGTGTGCTGCAGTCCATGGGGTTGCAGTCGTATACACCTGAGCAACTGATCTGAACTGAGAGTTCTGATAACATCAAAAGCTGCAGATGTGTATCAATAGCTTTCCTCATAATTAAATGGTTGGGATGTAAATTAGTAAAAATAAATTAGAAAAGTAGTTTAGAATTATTTTTTATTGTTGATAATATCAGTCTCAACCTCTCTTGCTCTCTCACTTTTCTGTCTTTCTCATCCCCTCTCTCTCTTATTTGTCCTTCTATATGAAGAGACGTACATAGATCAGGGGTACATAGGCAAATTATTTTTAATATTCTTCTATTGGCAGTTATAGTCACAAATATTTATATATTTTAAAAAGTAGCATGCAATGAATCAAAATTCTCTTTAATCCATTTTTACTATTTTTTTATTCTTTACACAGAACCAAGGAGAAATGGGCTTGGCAGACAGCAATATCTAGGGGAAATTTAATAACATAATTTTCCAATATGCTTTTTTAGATACAGCATTTATATATTATAAACAATACTGCTTTTTAAACCATAATGATATTGCTACCTTTTAAGCTAAAACAATACACAGAATAGTTACTTAATATAAGAAAACAAATTAAAGCAAAGATGGTATGATGTGTGAACAACTCTGGAAGTGCTAGTCATATGACCAATAGTTGGGAACAAAAAAATTGAGAGTAGGTTTAAAATAGATTACCATACCAAAACATAAATAATATTAAATGTGCCAGACTCCAAGAAAATAAGAAAACTTTACTAACCACAAGAGTAGGAAAACAAAGATTTTAAATGAGGAATTTTGGGTTGAATGTTCATTAATTTGCTTGGATATTTAGAACAAAAATATAATTTTTTACAGTATTTCTACCTATAAGCTATATTTATTCTCTTACAGGAATGTATTCATTTCATACCATCATATTCTTAACTATGTGCATACTATTCTTCTAAACTATCCTAGAAATTTGTTTTACAATGATTTTGGTGTGGACTGTATAAATATAGACTTACATTTTATAATACTAATAGTACAACATGCATTTTCAGACTTATAATAGCTGTATTTTTCTTGACCCAAGTTGTTATTCTGATAAGGGGATATGTAGTCCAATGCTGAAAGCCACATGGTTCACTATGTTGTCCATTAGTGAAATTCAGACTTTCACTCTTAAGGGAAGACTACTGCTGCGTGCTGAGTGCAGCTTGAATTAAAATTTCCCCTGCCACATCTTGGATTTATAAAAGTTATATCTTAATTTTAAAATCTAATCTGCAGAAAATTCCAACCTAGTAAAACTTTACATGTACTTAATTACTTGATAAGGACCTACGACTTCTATTTATTCTCCTATAGTATCCACTAAATCTCAAATGTTTATAGTCCATAAAGTAAAACATTTAAGCAGCATAAGCAATATTTATTTACCAAATTTTTGCTTGAGATTGATAAATAGGATATAGCAAACATAAGATATAGCAAACATATTATTTGATTAAGAAACAATGGTAGGAAAATTATTCCAAACTGGTACACATGCATCTTTAAATTAATCAGGTAAATATCATCCTTGTAATCCAGGCTGACCAGTCAGTACAGGTCAATGTGTAAAGTCTCCCCATTTGACTCATGACTAAGCTCATTACCTGAGTCTTCTGCTGGTCCCTTCAACATAGAACACCATTTCTCATATCACAACTTTCATGCTTTCTCTTCTACAACTGAAACAAAGGTTTCTCAAATCTTTGATTATCTAAATCATTGCTATCTAAAGCACTCTTCAGTTTTCATTGTTTTACACGTTTAAAGCATCAAGTTTGTTTTTGATATCCTTAATAACAATCTCTATTGTTTTCAGTTATTTGTTATATTTTATGTTTATCCTCAACCATAATATTATGGTTCATGAGACAGGAACTTGTCTGTTTATTTGCTGTTCTTGTACATTTGTTCATGTCAGAAAGACAAAGCTGACACAGAGTTAATTATCAATAATACTTGGTGAATGAAAGACTACATTACTATAAATTTTAATATTTATATTTTTATAAATATATATTTATAATATAATATAATATAATATAAATATTATAATAATTTATATTTCTAATCACATATATATAAATTTATATATATATAAATATATATAAATATTATAATAATTTATATTTCTAATCACATTATATCTCATGAGTCCTCACTTGATTTTTATAAAAGTGATCTCACTTGATCTGATATTAAATTTTATATCAGTCTACAGACCTTGGAAATTTTTCAAGTTTAACATTCTGCTGTTATCATTCTCTCATCTCTATTATGTTTGGAACATTGTTTCTTGGTCAGAAATTACTATTTCTCAAAATCTGGGTAATTTTAGAAACTGATTTTATTTATATTTTTAGACAATAATCAATGGGGTATTATTTGCCCCTAAAATTGCCAGAAGAAATATCAATAACCTCAGATATGCAGATGACACCCTTTATGGCAGAAAGTGAAGAACTAAAGAGCCTCTAGATGAAAGAGAAAGAGGAGAATAAAAAGTTGGCTTAAAGCTCAACATTAAGAAAACTAAGATCATGGCATCCAGTCCCATCACTTCACGGGAAATGGAGAAACAGTGGAAACAGTGGCTGACTTTATTTTTCTGGGCTGCAAAATCACTGCAGATGGTGACTGCAGCCATGAAATTAAAAGATGCTTACTCCTTGGAAGGAAAGTTATGACCAACCTAAACAGCATATTAAAAATCAGAGACATTCCTTTGTCAACAAAGATCAGTTTAGTCAAGGCTATGGTTTTTTCAGTGGTGATGTATGGATGTGAGAGTTGGACTATAAGGAAAGCTGAGCACCAAAACATTTATGCTTTTGAACTGTGGTGTTGGACAAGACTCTTAAGAGTCCCTTGGACTGCAAGGAGATCCAACCAATCCATCCTAAAGGAAATCAGTCCTGGGTGTTCATTAGTAGGACTGATGTTAAAGCTGAAACTCCAGTACTTTGGCCACCTGATGTGAAGAGCTGACTCATTTGAAAAGACACTGATGTTGGGAAAGATTGAGGGCAGGAAGAGAAGGGGATGACAGAGGATGAGATGGTTGGATGGCATCACCGACTCAATGGACATGGGTTTGGGTGAACTCTGGGAGTTGGTGATGGATAGGGATGCCTGGCATGAGGCGGTTCATGGGGTTGCAAAGAGTCAGACACGACTGAGTGACTGAACTGAACTGAAAATTGTCTGATGTGCCATTTTAAATATATTAAGGTAAATTATATTCTATTCAAAGATAAATTAAACTCATAACTTTTAAATATCTTGCCTTATCAGTGTCTAAATGCCCAAATGTAGTAATGACACACAGAGTGATATAATTTTCTGCCAGGTCCAATTGTTATTTACCATGCTTTCAAAGTACCTCTTTTACTGTTTATTACTTTTTCACTATCAGAAAATATTCATAAGCTATAGTTCTCTTCTTGAGGAATTGAGATTGATATTAGAAATATTGGGTTTTTTATTATGATATATATTAATCCATTTTAGACCCAATTTTATCACAATTAAAGCAGGTGGTTTTTTCATATTTGCACTTATAAATTAAACCTAAAGAAAAGTTTTACATGTAACAAAAGTTAACACTGAAGAATACCCAAGATACATGCTGTTTACATGGATGATTACACATCAAAGTCTTAAAAGCCTAAGTATTTAAAGAGCTTCAGTATGATTCATTAGGGCATTGAACTACTTGTTTGGATCATTTTTGAAAAAAAAAAACAAACAATTAGATTGCTCTGTGAGGATTACAATATTAATAAAATACTCTTTAATAAATAATACATTTAGCAAAGAGCATTAACTTTAATGGAGCTCCCAGTTGGTGCATTGGTAAAAATTCTACTTGTCAACACAGGAGCCACAGGAGACCCAGGTTCCATTTCTTGATCAGGAAGATTCCCAGAGTGGGAGATGGCAATCCACCCCAGTATTCTTGCCTGGAGAATTCCCTGGATAGAGGAGCCTGGCCTGCTACAATCCAAGGTGTCTCAAAGAGTCCAACATAACTGAGCACACACACACACACATTAAATTTAGTAGCAGAATGACTCACTCTGTAGCTATTAGAGAAACCCACTAATTGTTCTGAGAAATTCCTTCTTACTAAGTGATACATCTCAGTAGAAATAAGCCCTAAATAAATTTCCATTCAAGTAATAGCTTAACTCAAAACAGTACTGAGTTTTGCCATTTTTGACAGTATGCATGGACATAGAAGGTATTATGTAAAGTGAAATAAGTCAGAGAAAGACAAATCCTGTGTGATTGCACTTATATGTGGAATCTAAAAAACAAATGAAGAAAAACAAACTAATAGATACAGAACACAAACACGTGATTTTCAGGGGTGGGTGGGAAGTTGCATGGGTTATCAATAAAATCTGTAAGAGAAATTAAGAGATACAAACTTCCAACTACAAAATAGACGAATCATAGGTATGAAGTGTACAACATAAGGAATATAGTCAATAATACAGTAGTAACTTTGTATGGTGACTGATGGTAACTATTCTTTTAACGGTGATCATTTTGTAATGTATAAAAATACTGAATCACTATGTTGTGTATCTAAAACTAACATGGTGAAAGCGAAAGTGGAGTTGCTCAGTCCTCTCTGACTCTTTGCGACCCTGTGGACTTTAGGCCACCAGGCTCCTCCGTCCATGGGATTTCCCAGGCCAGAATACTGGAGTGGGTCACCATTTCATTCTCCAGGGGACCTTCCCGACCCAGAGATCGAACCCGGGTTTCCTGCATTGCAGGAAGACGCTTTAACCTCTGAGCCACCGGGGAAGCCCAACGAACATGGTGGTATAAGTACCATGTGAGAAGCCCTTTTATACTAACTTATTTTAAATTTTAAAACATACATTAAAATTACAATAAAATTTTAATTTAGAGTGTATCAGGTTATAAATGAAAAGCCACTGTTTCTTGCTACACATTTTCTTAATGTGTTGAAAAAAGGAAGAAAATGTGTAGGAAGAAACAGTGGCTTTTCATTTATAACCTGATACACTCTAAATTAAAATTTTATTGTAATTTTAATGTATGTTTTAAAATTTAAAATAAGTTAGTATAAAAGGGCTTCTCATATGGGGCTAGTGAAAGAATCCTCCGGCCAATGCAGGAAACATAAGATACATGGGCTTGATCTTTGGGTTGGGAAGATCCCCTGGAGGAAGGCATGGCAACCCACTCCAGTATTCTTGCCTGGAGAATTCCATGGTCAGAGGAGCCTGGTGGGCTACAGTCCTAGGGCCACAGCATCAGACACTACTGAAGCAACTTAAAACACACTCACACACATTTCATTTATACATGTACGTACTGAGAGATATGTTGGTTGCTTTTGTATTTTTGCAATTATCAATAAAGCATTCATGTGAAGGTTTTTAAGTGAATGTGTTTTCAGCTCATTTGCATAAATACCTAGGGATGTAACTGCTGGCTTATTATAGGAAGAGTATGTTTAGTTTTATAAGAAACAGCCAAAATGTCTTCAAAGTGACTGTAACATTTTGCCTTCCCCCAGCAAGGAATGAGAGCTCATGTTACTCCACATGTTCACCAACATTTGGTGTTGTCAGTGTTTTTGACTTTTACCAATCTACTAGGTATGCAATGGTCTCCCATTGTTGTTTTAATTTGTGATTCCCTAATGATGGTGGGAGGATTACCTATTGGCACAGCTGGTAAAGAATCTGCCTGCCATGCAGGAGACACAGGTTCAATACCTGGGTAGGGAAGATACCCTGCAGAAGGGATAGGCTACCCACTTCAGTATTCCTGCCTGGAGAATTCCATGGACAGAGGAGTCTGGCAGACTATAGTCCATGAGGTCACAAAGAGTTAAATATGAGACTAACATACACACACACACACACACACACACACACACACACACACACAGTGATGGTAGACCATAATGAAGGCTGAGTGCTGAAAAATCTATGCTTTAGAATTGTGGTGCTGGAGAATACTCTTGCGAGTCCCTTCAACAGCAAAGAGATCAAATCAACCAACCTAAAAGGAAATACACTCAATAGTCACTGGAAGAGCTGATGCTAAAGCTGAAGCTCAGATATTTGGCACACTGATACAAAGAGCCAATTCATTAGAAAAGACCCTGATACTGTGAAAGATAGAAGGCAGGAAGAAAAGGGGGCAACAGAAGATAAGATGGTTCAGCTCAGTTCAGTTCAGTTGCTTGGTTGTGTCCAACTCTTTGCAATCTCATGGACTGCACCATGCCAGGCTTCCCTGTCCATCACCAGCTCCCAGAGTGTGCTCAAACTCATGTCCATCGAGTTGGTGATGATATCCAACCATCTCATACTCTGTCATCCCCTTCTCACCTGCCTTCAGTCTTTCCCATCATCATTTCCAATGAGTCAGTTCTTCACATCAGGTGGACAAAGTATCAGGGTTTCAGCTTCAGCATCAGTCCTTCCAAAGAATATTCAGGACTGATTTCCTTTAGGACTGACTGATTTGACCTCCTTGCCATCCAAGAGACTCTCAAGAGTCTTTTCCAACATCACATTCAAAAGCATTAATACTTCAGCGGTCAGCTTTCTTCATAGTCCAACTCTCACATCCATACATGACTACTGAAAAGTCGTAGCCTTGACTAAATGGAACTTTGTAGGCAAATTAATGTTTATGCTTTTTAATATGCTGTCTAGGTTTGTCACAGCTTTTCTTCTAAAGAGCAAGTATCTTTTAATTTCATGACTGCAGTCACCATCTGCTGTGGTTTTGGAGCCCCCCAGAATAAAGTTTGTCACTGTTTCCATTCTTTCCCCATCTGTTTGCCATGCAATGATGGGGCCAGATGCCATGATCTTAGTTTTTTGAATGCTGAGTTTTAAGCCAACTTTTTCACTCTCATTTTCTTTCTTTTTTTAAGATATAAATTTATTTAATTGGAGGTTAATTACTTTACAATATTGTATTGGTCTTGCCATACATCAACATGAATCCGACACAGGTATATACATGTTCCCCATCCTGAATCCCCCTCCCTCCTTCCTCCCCATACCATCCCTCTGGGTTGTCCTAGTGCACCAGCCCCAAGTATCCAGTATCATGCATTGAACCTGGACTGGCAATTCGTTACATATATGATATTACACATGTTTCAATGCCATTCTCCCAAATCATCCCACCTTCTCCCTCTACCACAGAGTCCAAAAGACTGTTCTATACATCTGTGTCTCTTTTGCTCTCTCACATCCAGGCTTATCATTACCATCTTTCTAAATTCCATATATATATGTGTTAGTATACTGTATCAGTGTTTTTCTTTCTGGCTTACATCACACTGTATAATAGACTCCAGTTTCATCCACCTCATTAGAACTGCTTCACATGTATTCTTTTTAATGGCTGAGTAATACTCCATTGTGTATATATACCACTGCTTTCTTATCCATTCATCTGCTGATGGGCATCTAGGTTGCTTCCATGTCCTGGCTATTATAAACAGTGCTGTGATGAACATTGGGGTACACGTGTCTCTTTCAATTCTGGTTTCCTCAGTGTGTATGCCCAGCAGTGGGATTGCTGGATCATAAGGCAGTTCTATTTCCAGTTTTTTAAGGAATCTCCACACTGTTCTCCATAGTGGCTGTACTAGTTTGCATTCCCACCAACAGTGTAAGAGGGTTCCCTTTTCTCCACACCCTCTCCAGCATTTATTGCTTGTAGACTTTTGTATCGCAGCCATACTGACTGGCGTGAAATGGTACCTCATAGTGGTTTTGATTTGCATTTCTCTGATAATGAGTCATGTTGAGCATCTTTTCATGTGTTTATTAGCCATCTGTATGTCTTCTTTGGAGAAATGTCTACTTAGTTCTTTGGTCCATTTTTTGATTGGGTCGTTTATTTTTCTGGAATTGAGCTGCAGGAGTTGCTTGTATATTTTTGAGATTAGTTGTTTGTCAGTTGCTTCATTTGCTATTTTCTCCCAATGTGAAGGCTGTCTTTTCACCTTGCTAATAGTTTCCTTTGTTGTGCAGAAGCTTTTAATTTTAATTAGGTCCCATTTGTTTATTTTTGCTTTTATTTCCAATATTCTGGGAGGTGGGTCATAGAGGATCCTGCTGTGATTTATGTCAGAGAGTGTTTTGCCTATGTTCTCCTCTAGGAGTTTTAGAGTTTCTGGTCTTACATTTAGATCTTTAATCCATTTTGAGTTTATTTTTGTGTATGGTGTTAGAAAGTGTTCTAGTTTCATTCTTTTACAAGTGGTTGACCAGTTTTCCTAGCACCACTTGTTAAAGAGATTGTCTTTAATTCATTGTATATTCTTGCTCCCTTTGTCAAAGATAAGGTGTCCATAGGTCTGTGGATTTATCTCTGGGCTTTCTATTTTGTTCCATTGATCTATATTTCTGTCTTGTGGCTTTGTAGTAGAGCCTGAAGTCAGGCAGCTTGATTCCTCCAGTTCCATTCTTCTTTCTCAAGATTGCTGTGGCTATTCGAGGTTTTTTGTATTTCCATACAAATTGTGAAATTATTTGTTCTAGCTCTGTCAAAAATACCATTGGTAGCTTGATAGGGATTGCATTGAATCTATAGATTGCTTTGGGTAGTATACTCATTTTCACTATATTGATTCTTTCAATCCATGAACATGGTGTTTTTCTCCATCTATTAGTGTCCTCTTTGATTTCTTTCACCAGTGTTTTATAGTTTTCAATATATTAGTCTTTAGTTTCTTTAGATAGATATATTCCTAAGTATTGTATTCTTTTCGTTGCACTGGTGAATGGAATTGTTTCCTTAATTTCTCTTTCTATTTTCTCATTGTTAGTGTATAGGAATGCAAGGGATTTCTGTGTGTTGATTTTATATCCTGCAACTTTACTATATTCATTGATTAGCTCTAGTAATTTTCTGGTGGAGTCTTTAGGGTTTTCTAAGAGGCTCTTTGGTTCCTCTTCGCTTTCTGCCATAAGGTGGTGTCATCTGCCTATCTGAGGTTATTGATATTTCTCCCAGCAATGTTTATTCTAGCTTGTGTTTCATACAGCCAGGCACTTCACATGATGTACTCTGCATATAAGTTAAATAAGCAGGGTGACAATATATAGCCTTGATGTACTCCTTTCCCAATTGGGAAGCAGTCTGTTGTTCCATGTCCAGTTCTAACTGTTGCTTCTTGACCTGCATACAGCTTTCTCAGGAGGTAAGATGGTCTGGTATTCCCATCTCTTTAAGAATTTTCCACAGTTTGTTGTGATCCACACAGTCAAAGGCTTTGGTATATAGTCAATAAAGCAGAAATAGATGTTTCTTCTATATTTAGTACCCCAGTACTTATACAAATTACACAGTCTTAAATAAAATAGAATACTCTCTTACATATAATTTAAAATCATTATAATGCTAATTTCATAATTAAAGTTCCAGGCTTGAAAAAGGTGTAAATATTTTAAAAATTCAAATTGATTTATTCAATAAGTAATTTTTTTCAGATATTTATGCAGCTTTTTTTCCATGTTTTTGTCTCTAAAAGTTAGGTGAATTGGGTGAGTCTTAGACTTATTTCCAGATTATTTCAGAATATACAAAACATTGATTCTTCATGTTTTAAGATGAAGTGCAGTGTGAAAAGATAATGGAAAGTAAAAGTGAATACATGTAAAAGTTGAGTTTACATCTTCATAGCAGATGTAAAAGATTACATTATTTATGTATAAATATAAACTATTACATTACATAATAGATTTAAAATACTGGCTTCCGTGATGGCTCAGATGGTAAAGAATCTTCCTGCAATGCAGGAGACCCAGGTTTAATCCTTGGTCAGGGAGATCCTCTGGAGAAGGGAATGGCTACCCACTCTGGTATTCTTGCCTGGAGAATTCCATGGACAGAGGGTCTTGGCAGGCCACAGTCCATAGGGTCACAAAGAATTGGACATGATTGAATGACTAACACACAATAGTACTTATTCATTTGTTATATGCTATAGATTACTGGAATTTTCATTAAGTACGTGTAATATGAAAGATACTACTAGGTTGTGAAATTAATTTATTTTGGAATAATTTTGTTAAAAATAAAACAAGCACTTAAGACTAATTTCAATAAGAAAAAGGTATTTATGTTCACCCTTTTAGGGAAGATGACAGGAAAGCAACTACAGAGGTGTAGAATATGGAAATTTATGCAAATGTATTGAATATGTGAAGAGTACACTATTAATTTTAGGCAATGAAAAGACAGGTAAAAGTTACAGTTCTTAATGATTTGTGCACTGGGAATTGCATACTTTCCTGAATATATTAATTGAAGGCCAGATGAAACAGCAGTCATGAAGATGTCACAGTGAATGTTGCACAGATATGCACAACTGTCAGTGGTAGGTATACCACTACTGTGTTTAATTTCTATATTATATGCACATGACAGCTTCAGTAAAGAGGTGCTAGGGTAAGGTGGACAAATAATAAAGTCTACTCTTTTCCCTGAAAACTTAAATGGGTTACAAATACCTAGAACAAACCCATAAGAAATGATTTTACATGCACAACATGAAATTGCAGTATAGAATTTGCCAAGTGAGAAAAGCAGGATTTTAAATCTCATATTTAAAAATAAAAAATTATGCTAAAACATATGGTATTTAAAAGTCATAATATACATGAGATAATTCATTATATTGATAAGAATAATGGTTAACATGACAGTTTGGAGCATTTTTAAAAGCTGAGAATTTTGTGAGAAACTTTAATTTAAAAAAAATAGTTCTTATGAGTAGTAAAAACTTGCACCCTTTCAAGGGCTTGAAAACATTCGATGACACCTATTTTCTTTGTCCTGTTATTTTCTACTATTGACATTAATATCTCTTAGAAGGCCAGTAGGAAAAAAGTTATTTTTAATGTTACAATTTGGATACTTTCTAAGGTTTAGATCTGATATAATCCCTGATTGGCTATTTAAATATTAATTTCAAAGACTATACGACAACTTGGAATTTAAACATTAATATTTCGCTATTGTAGTTCAGTCCCTCTGCCATGTCCAACTTTTTCAACCCCATGGACTGTAGTACACCAGGCTTCCCTATACTTCACCATCTCCTAGCTGCTGCTGCTGCTGCTGCTGCTGCTACTGCTAAGTCGCTTCAGTCGTGTCTGACTCTGTGCGACCCCATAGATGGCAGCCCACCAGGCTCCCCGTCCCTGGGATTCTCCAGGCAAGAACACTGGAGTGGCTTGCCATTTCCTTCTCCAATGCATGAAAGTGAAAAGTGAAAGTGAAGTCACTCAGTCTTGTCCGACTCTTAGCGAACCCATGGACTGCAGCCTGTCAAGCTCTTCTGTCCATGGTCCATGGGATTTTCCAGGCAAGAGTACTGGAGTGGGGTGCCATTGCATTTTCTGGCCATCTCCTAGAGTTTGCTCAAATACATGTCCATTGAGTCGGTGAAGCCACACAACCATCTGATGGTCTGTTGTCCTCTTCTCCTCAGGCCTTCTCTCTTTTCCAGCATCAAAGTCTTTTCCAGCTAGTCAGCTCTGCACATCAGGTGGCAAAAGTATATGAACTTCAGCTTCAGCATCAGTCTTTACAATGAATATTCAGGGTTGATTTCCTTTAGGATTGACTGGCTTGATCTCATTTCTGTCCAAGAGACTCTCAAAAGTCTCTACAGCACCACAGTTTGAAGGCATCAATTCTTCGACACTATTTTTTTATTGTCCAACTCTCACGTGTGTACATGACTACTTGAAAGAACATAGCTTTGACTATACGGAAATTTGTTAGGCAAAGTAATGCCTGCTTATTAATATACTGTCATTGCTTTTCTTCCATGGAACAAGTGTCTTTCAATTTCTTGGCTGCAGTCAATGATTTAGGAGCCCTAGAAAGTAAAGTCTGCCATTGTTTCACCATCTATTTGCCATGAAGTTATGGGACCAGATGCCATGGTTTTAGTTCATGTTGAATTCTAAGCCAGCTTTGTCACTCTCTTCTTTCTCCTTCTTCAAGAAGCTCTTTAGTTCCTCTTCACTTTCTGCCACAAGGATGGTACCATTTGTATATCTAAAGTTATTGATATTCCTCACCAATATTGTGATTCCAGCTTGGCATTTCACATGATGTACTACTCATATAAGATAAATAAGCAGGGTGACAGTACAGTCTTGATGTATTCCTTTCCCAATTTGGAACCAGTCTGTTGTTCCATGTCTGGTTCTAGCTGTTGCTACTTGACTTGCATACTGGTTACACAAGAGGCAGGTTAGGTGGTCTGGTATTCCCATCTCTTCAAGGTTTTCCACCGTTTGTTGTGATCTACACAGTCAAAGGACTTAGCATAGTCAATGAAGTAGAAGTAGATGTTTTTATGAAATTCTCTAGCTTTTTCTATGATCTAAATGATTTGGCAATTTGATCTCTGGTTCCTCTGCCTTTCCTAAATCCAACTTATACATGTGGAATGTCTTGATTCACATGCTGTTGAAACCAAGCATGGGGGATTTTCAGCATAACTTCGAATACATAGGAAATGAGTGTTTGAACATTCTTTGTCATTATCCTTCTTTGGGATTGGATGAAACCTGACCTTTTCCAGTCCTGTGGCCTTGGCTGAGTTTTCCAAATTTGCTGGCATATTGAGTGCAGCACTTTCACAGCATCATCTTTTTAGGATTTGAAATAGCTCAACTGGAATTCCATCAACTCCACCAGCTTTGTTCATAGTGATGTTTCCTAAGGCCCACTTGATTTCACACTCCAGGATGTCTGGCTCTAGATGAGTGGTCACACCATCATGGTTATCTGGGTCATGAAGATCTTTTTTGATCTTCTGTGTATTCTTGCCACCTCTTGATAAACATCTTCTGCTCCTGTTAGGGCCATACCATTTCTGTCTTTTATTGTGCCCATCTTTGCATGAAATGCTCCCTTGGTACCTCTAATTTTATTGAGGAGATCTCTAGTCATTCCCATTCTACTGTTTTCCTCTATATCTTTGCATTGTTCACTTGAGGGATGATATGGGGAGGAAGGAGGGAGGAGGGTTCAGGATGGGGAACACATGTATACCTGTGGAGGATTCATTTTGATATATGGCAAAACCAATACAATATTGTAAAGTTAAAAAAAAAATTAGGAAAAAAAATAAGCTTTTCGATCTCTCCGTGCTCTTCTTTGGAATTCTGCGTTCAGATGAGTAAATCTTTCCTTTTTCTCCTTTGTCTTTCACTTATCTTCTTTTCTTAGCTATTTGTAAGGCCTCTTCAGACAACCATTTTGCTTTTTGCATTTGTGTTTCTTGGGGATGGTTTTGGTCAGCACCTCTGATACAATGTTATGAAACTCTGTCCATAGTTCTTCAGGCACTCTATCAGACTAATCCCTTGAATCTGCTTGTCACTTTTGCTGTAAAATTGACCTGAAGAAGCTGAAATTGAATGGTTCTATGAAGACCTATGGAGAAGGCAATGGCAACCCACTCCGGTACTCTTGCCTGGAAAATCCCATGGATGGAGGAACCTGATAGGCTGCAATCCAAGGGATAGCAGAGAGTCAGGCACAACTCAGCAACTTCACTTTCACTTTTCACTTTCATGCATTGGAGAAGGAAATGGCAATCCACTCCAATGTTCTTGCTTGGAGTATCCCAGGGACATCGGAGCTTGGTGGGCTGCAGTCTATGGGGTCGCACAGAGTCGGGCATGACTGAAGTGAATTAGCAGCAGCAGCAGCATGAAGACCTACAAGACCCTTTAGAACTAACACCCAAAAGAGATGTCCTTTTCATTATAGAGGACTGGAATGCAAAAATAGGAAGCCAAGAAACACCTGGAGTAACAGAAAAATTTGGCCATGGAGTACAGAGTGAAGCAGGGCAAAGGCTAATACAGTTTTGCCAAGAGAACTCACTGGTCATAGCAAACACCCTCTTCCAACCACATAACAAGAGACTCTACACATGGACATCATCAGATGGCCAGCAATGAAGTCAGATGATTATATTTTTTGTAGCCAAAGATGCCAAAGCTCTATACAGTCAGCAAAAACAAGACCAGAAGTGGACTGTGGCTCTGATCATGAAATCCTTATTGCCAAATTCAGATTTAAATTGAAGAAAGTGGGGAAAACCACTATATCATTCAGGTATGACCTAAATCAAATCCCTTATGGTTATACAGTAGAAGTGAGAAATAGATTTAACAGACTAGATCAGATAAACAGAATGCCTGATGAATTATGGACAGAGACTCATGACACTGTGCTGGAGACAGGGATCAAGACCATTCCCAAGAAAAAGAAATGCAAAAAAGAAAAATGGCTGTCTGAGGAGGTCTTACAAATAGCTGTGAAAAGAAGATAAGTGAAAAGCAAAGAAGAAAAGGAAAAATATATCCATTTGAATGTAGAGTTCCAAAGAATAGTAAGGAGAGATAAGAAAGCCTTCCTCAGTGATCAGTGCAAAGAAATAGAGGAAAACAATAAAATGGGAAAGACTAGAGATCTCTTCAAGAAAATTAGAGATGTCACAGGAACATTTCATGCAAAGATGGGCGCAATATAGGACAGAAATGGTATGGACCTGACAGAAGCAGAAGATATTAAGAATAGGTGGCAATAATACACAGAAGAACTGCACAGAAAAGATCTGCAAGACCCAGTTAACCACGATGGTTCGATTACTCACCTAAAGCCAGACATCCTAGAATGTGAAGTCAAGTGGGTCTTAGGAAGCATCACACGAACAAAGCTAGTGGAGGTGATGGAATTCCAGTTGAGCTATTTAAACTCCTGAAAGATGATGCTGTGAAAGTGCTGCACTCAATATGTCAGCAAATTTGGAAAACTCAGCAGTGGCCACAGGACTGGAAAAGGTCAGTTTTCATTCCAATCCAAAAGAAAGGAAATGACAAAGAATGCTCAAACTACTGCACAATTGTACTCATCTCACATGCTAATAAATTAATGTTCAAAATTCTCCAAGCCAGGCTTCAGCAATATATGAACCATGAAATTCTAGATGTTCAAGTTGGTTTTAGAAAAGGCAGAGGAACCAGAGATCAAATTGCCAACATCTGCTGGATCATTGAGAAGCAAGAGAATTTCACATAAACATCTATTTCTACTTACTGACTATACCAAAGCCTCTGACTGTGTGGATCACAATAAACTGTGGAAAATTCTGAAAGAGATGAGAACACCAGACCACCTGACCTGCCTCTTGAGAAACCTGTATTCAGGTCAGGAAGCAACAGAACTCAACATAGAATGACAAACTGGTTCCAAATAGGAAAAGCAGTACATCAAGGCTTTATATTGTCACCCTGCTTATTTAATTTATATGCAGAGTACATCATGAGAAACACCGGGTGGGCAGAAGCACAACTGGAATCAAGATTGCTGGGAGAAATATCAATAACCTCAGATATGCAGATGACACCATCCTTATGGTAGAAAGTGAAGAAGAACAAAGAGCCTCTTGATGAAAATGAAAGACGAGAGTGAAAATGTTGGCTAAAAGCTCAACATTCAGAAAGCTAAGATCATGGCATCTAGTCCCATCACTTCATGGTATATAAATGGGGAAAAAGTGGAAACCGTGTCAGACTTTATTTTTGGGGGCTCCAAAATCACTGCAGATGGTGACTGCAGCCATGAAAATAAAAGACACTTACTCCTTGGAAGGAAAGTTATGACAAACCTGTCTCAAAAGCAGAGACATTACTTTGCCAACAAAGGTCCGTCTATTCAAAGCTATGGTTTTCCCAGTCATCATGTATGGATGTGAGAGTTGAACTATAAAGAAAGCTGAGTGCCGAAGAATAGATGCTTTTGAACTGTAGTGTTAGAGAAGACTCTTGAGAGTCCCTTGGACTGCAAGGAGATCCAACCAGTCCATCGTAAAGATCAGTCCTGGGTGTTCATTGGAAGAACTGATGTTGAAGCTGAAACTCCAATACTTTGGCCACCTCATGCAAAGAGCTGACTCATTTGAAAAGATCCTGATGCTGGGGAGGATTGAGGGCAGGAGAAGGAAATGACAGAGGATGAGATGGTTGGATGGCATCACCAACTCAATGGACATTTCTTTGGGTAGGCCCTGGGAATTTGTGAAGGACAGGGAGGCCTGGCGTGGTGCAGTTCATGGGGTCGCAAGGAGTCGAACACGACTGAGTGACTGAACTGAACTGTATAATCATAAGGGATTTGATTTAGATCATACCTGAATGAGCTAGTGATTTTCCCCAGGTTTCAATTTAAGTTTTAATTTTGCAATGAGTTCATGATCTGAGCCACAGTCAGCTCCCGGTCTTGTTTTTGCTGACTGTATAGAGCCTCTCCAGCTTTGCCCGATAATGAACATAATCAATTTGATTTCAGTATTGAACATCTGGTGATGTCCATGCATAGAGTCATCTCTGGTGTTGTTAGAAGAGGGTGTTTGCTATGACCAGTGTGTTCTCTTGGCATAGCTCTGTTAGCCTTTTCCCTGCTTCATTTTGTACTCCAAGGCCAAACTTGCCTGTTACTCCAGGTATCCCTTGACTTCCTACTTTTACATTCTAGACCCCTATAATGAAAAGGACATTTTTTCTGGGTGTTAGTTCTAGAATGTCTTGTAGGTCTTCATAGAACTGTTCAACTTCAGCTTCTTTGGCATTAGTGGTTGGGGCAATGATCTGTATTACTCTGATATTGAACGACTTGCCTTGGAAAAGCTCAGAGATCTTTCTATCACTTTTGAGATTGCACCCAAGTGCAGACTCTTTCATTGACTATGAGGGCTACACCATTTTTTCAAAGGGAATCTTGCCCACAGTAGTAGATATAATGGTCATCTGAATTAAATTTGCCCATTCTGGTACATTTTAGTTCACTGATTCCTAAAATGTCAATGTTCACTCTTGCCATCTTCTGTTTGAACACTTCTAATTTACCTTGATTCATGGACCTAACATTCCAGATCTCTATGCAATACTATTATTTACAGCATCAGACTTTACTTTCACCACAAGACACATACACAACTGGGCATTGTTTTCACTTGGCTCATCCTCTCGTGCCTTTGGAAGAATTAAATGACAAAGAAAACTTAGGGACACAATTGTGAAATATTTCTGACTCTGTTTCAAAATTGTTATTATTTGTTTTATACTTTTTTTATCAAGTTTTAACAATAACATGAAGATTATATATGTGTGTATATATATATTGGATAAGACAATGGTACCCCACTCCAGTACTCTCACCTGGAAAATCCCATGGATGATGGTGCCTGGTAGGCTGCAGTCCATGGGGTCACACAGAGTCGGGCACAACTGAGCAACTTCACTTTCACTTTTCACTTTCATGCATTGGAAAAGGAAATGACAACCCACTCCAGTATTCTTGCCTGGAAAATCCCAGGGACAGGGGAGCCGGGTGGGCTGCCGTCTTTGGGGTCACACAGAGTCGGGCACGACTGAAGCAACTTAGCAGCAGCAGGAGCAGTATACATATATATATATATATATATATATATATATATATATATATATGTATAAAGTGGCTCCCCAGGGGCACAGTGGTAGAGTATCTTCCTGCTGATGCAGGAGACTCAAGAAACACAAGTTTGATCCCTGGGTAGGGAAGATCCCCTGGAGTAAAAAATGACAAGCCCCCATTCCAGTATCGTTGCCTGAAAAATTGTGTGGTCAGAGGAGCCTAGCCTACTACAATCTATGGGGTCACAAAAAATCGGACACAAGTGAGCACACACACACATGTATGTATATGAAGCACTATCAAGTAACTTTCTTGCCAGAAAAATAAATACAGTATTTTATTCACTCAGTAAAGTATATATGCTGTGGTTAGTTGCTTAGTTGTGTCAGACTCTGTGACCCCGTGAACTGTAGCCCATCATGCTCCTCTGTCCATGGGTATTCTCCAGGCAAGAATACTCCAGTGGGTTTCCCTGCCATCCTCCAGAAGATCTTCCTAACCCAGAGATCAAACCCATGTATCTTTTGTCTCCTGCATTGCAGGCAGTTCTTTACCAACTGAGTCAACAAGGAAGTCGACATATATCCTTAACATTTTTTTTTCAAAAATTAGAGTGGACCTCTATTAATCAATTTGTATTATCTTTTCCAGTTTTTATTTCCCAAGCTATCTCACATTTTTAAGATATTGTGGACTTTTAGTGACATCATCTGTGGCTAAGGATGAAAAGGATATTCCTTGGCTAATAGCATCCTCAGATCTCAAGTTTACCATTTATTGTTTAAATCAGTTGATATATGAGTCACTAAACAAGAAAGCATATCAAACATAGAACAAATAGTTTTATACAAATCCAACATAGGATTTACGACCAGCATTATGGCAGAATTGCATAAATTACTTTGATAATTTTATGAAAATTATCCACATGATGACAACAAACACCTTTTGAATCTCTACTCTTTTAAACTTCAATAGACTGACTGAACAGACACACTAAAACAAGAATTTTACATCATTGGTTTTTCTGATTCAGCTGTTCATGCTGTTTGAATGTGACATGTATATCATTATGTAGATAGATATTATTGATAGATTGATAGACTTTTAATAAATAAATACATAATTTGTAAGAATAATTGGATTTATATATGGGTTCCCTCAGTTCAGTTCAGTTCAGTCGCTCAGTCGTGTCCGACTCTTTGCAACCCCATGAATCCCAGTACGCCAGGCTACCCTGTCCATCACCAGCTCCCGGAGTTCACTCAAACTCACATCCATCAAGTCAGTGATGCCATCCAGCCATCTCATCCTCTGTTGTCCCCTTCTCCTCCTGCCTCCAATCCCTCCCAGGATCAGAGTCTTTTCCAATGAGTCAACTCTTTGCACGAGGTGGCCAAAGTACTGGAGTTTCAGATTTAGTATCATTCCTTCCAAAGAACACCCAGGACTGATCTCCTTTAGAATGGACTGGTTGGATCTCCTTGCAGTCCAAGGGACTCTCAAGAGTCTTCTCCAACACCAAAGTTCAAAAGCATCAATTCTTCAGTGCTCAGCTTTCTTCACAGTCCAACTCTCACATCCATACATGACTACTCAGGGATGTCAAATATACACAAATTATAATTTCTTTGGAAACTATGTTTCAGATATTTTTATATTGTTAACATATGATATTAGTTTGCACTGTTGTAAATGTAAGCTGTTCGGTTTGAATACTTACAGAGTTTGGGGATTGGAATACAATATGTTACGTATCTCAATTTAATGTATTTTGAAGGGAAATAAGCCGTTAGACAATTTTCTCCCAATTCACAGACACTCAACAAACATTTCTAGGAAGCATTTTAAGGTGCTGTCCGAAGACAAGACAATTTAAAACAATCAGCTCAAAAGAAATAAAAATTGTAAGTTGTTCATTAAAGCACAAAAGAAACTGACAAGTCAACAAATGGTCCTAAATCAAGGTCCTCTGTTTCCTTTCTTTTTTGTATGTTTAATTGTTTTGCTTTGTTTTATGTAAATTCTAATATTTTTACCTAGATAAGGATAACAAAAAAGAGTTAAAAATCCCAAAATATAGCATCTAGAGGAAATCTTTGCATTGGAAAATGAACTGTAAGTGGTTTTTAAAATCTTGAACTGAGTATTCCAGTATTTTCTATATATTTAATGAAAAAAAATTTTTTTAAGCTTTCTTACTATGAGGATCACTTAGACAGTCTGTTTGTCTGAAGATCTTACAAACTGAAATTCATTATTTTATTGAATTTAGATTTTTGTTGTTCCAGCTTGCACACTCAGAAACCTGACATTATTAAGACTTGTTGGCACAGACTTACATAACTAAAATTTATGAAGTTGCTAAATTGCTAACATGTTAACTTACTTATTTTTTATTATAAATGTAACTGAAATTTATAACTATATTCTTCTCCCCATCATCAGTTCAATAACTTCTTGTAGCTAAATGACATGAAAAGCCAGTTCCTACTCCTAAAGTGTTATGTGAGCAAGGATAAAAGTAAATAACACTGAGTAGATCAATATATGTCTGATGGTAGCCATTGAAAGATACCCCTCTTTGGTTTAGAACATTTGACCAGCATAATTGGAGACTATTGGCTAAGACCTAATGAAAGTGAAAGTGAAGTCGCGTCTGACTCTTTGCGACCCCGGGGACTGCAGCCCACCAGGCTCCTCTGTCCATGGGATTCTCCAGGCAAGTATCCTGGAGTGGGTTGCCATTTCCTTCTCCAGGGGATATTCCCAACCCAAGAATCGAACCCAGGTCTCCCGCATTGCACGCAGACGTTTTAACCTCTGAGCCACCAGGAAGCCCATATCTCAAGTTAAGGCTTGGATTAACAGTGTTGGTTTCTGTGGCAAAGCTACTTTTAAAATTAAAACATCTTTTCTGATTACCAACTGATTAGAACAGCATTTCTAGAGTATGCACATACATTCAATGAGCCTAAATTCAAATCCAGCAATTGTGCCTTTAAGATGGTTGTTCAGTTCTCCTTACTCAAAACTTTTGGAAAGTTTTCATTGCAGTTTCCAAGTACTGACATTGCTCACATATTTATGCAAATATATCCTTGTATCCTGTATAGTTTCTTGAACTTAGATATAAAACTTTCTTTAATCTAGTTATGCAAAAATCAAAAGTAATAGGCCTTCTGGAATGATTAAAACAGAATTTTTCTATGAAATAGAAATTTTCAGGACGAAGATTCCTGATGAATATTTACTAAGTAGAAAACTAGGTCTAGTTTCACTATTTTAAAGGCAAAAAACCTACATTTTCACAAGATATCTTATTTACCTGCAATTCATGAGTACTATTTACCTTTTGGTTAGTGACTTCTGTATACTCATAAATAATGTGTGTAATCTCAGGATACTTTGTGTAAGTAATAATGGATTTAAGGCTGTCTTTTCACCTTGCTAATAGTTTCCTTTGATGTGCAGAAGCTTTTAAGGTTAATTAGGTCCCATTTGTTTATTTTTGCTTTTATTTCGAATATTCTCGGAGGTGGGTCATAGAGGATCCTGCTGTGGTGTATGTCAGAGAGTGTTTTGATAGCAAACGAAGCAACTGACAAACAACTAATCTCAAAAATATACAAGCAACTCCTACAGCTCAACCCCAGAAAAATAAAGGACCCAATCAAAAAATGGGCCAAAGAACTAAATAGACATTTCTCCAAAGAAGACATACAGATGGCTAACAAACACATGAAAAGATGCTCAACATCACTCATTATCAGAGAAATGCAAATCAAAACCACTATGAGGTATCATTTCACACCAGTCAGAATGGCTGTGATCCAAAAGTCTACAAATAATAAATGCTGGAGAGGGTGTGGAGAAAAGGGAACCCTCTTACACTGTTGGTGGGAATGCAAACTAGTACAGCCACTATGGAGAACAGTGTGGAGATTCCTTAAAAAAACTGGAAATAGAACTGCTATACGACCCAGCAATCCCACTGCTGGGCATACACACTGAGGAAACCAGAAGGGAAAGAGACATGTGTACCCCAATGTTCATCGCAGCACTGTTTATAATAGCCAGGACATGGAAGCAACCTAGATGTCCATCAGCAGATGAATGGATAAGAAAGCAGTGGTACATATACACAATGGAGTATTACTCAGCCATTAAAAAGAATACATTTGAATCAGTTCTAATGAGGTGGATGAAACTGGAGCCTATTATACACAGTGAAGTAAGCCAGAAAGAAAAACATCAATACAGTATACTAACGCATATATATGGAATTTAGAAAGATGGTAACAATAACCCAGTGTACGAGACAGCAAAAGAGACACTGATGTATAGAACAGTCTTATGGACTCTGTGGGAGAGGGAGAGGGTGGGAAGATTTGGGAGAATGACATTGAAACATGTAAAATATCACGTAAGAAATGAGTTGCCAGTCCAGGTTCGATGCACGATACTGGATGCTTGGAGCTAGTGCACTGGGACGACCCAGAGGGATGGTATGGGGAGGGAGGAGGGAGGAGGGTTCAGGATGGGGAACACATGTATACCTGTGGCAGATTCATTTTGATATTTGGCAAAACTAATACAATTATGTAAAGTTTAAAAATAAAATAAAATTTAAAAAAAATTTAAAAAAAGAAAAAATAAATAATGGATTTAAGATAACATAATCCAGAAGTATATTTTTAAAGAATTCTGGTATTTCCTTAGTAAATAATTAAAGATAATTTAATTTACAACCCCAAACAATACTTCTGCTTTCTATTCTGCTATCAGGTATTTTCTGCTTCAGGATCTTGTTTAAAATTCTAAACCCCCACAACAGGAAACACTTCTTCCTCACCCATGTTTTTTTGCTGTCATTTATCATCATAAAATTAGAACCACCCAACAAGGAAAAATTATATTCCCTCACATCACTCTCTCCAAACTGTTCAATTCTGTGATATAAAGTTAACCAAGAGGCAGTTGGTTCTCAAGAGTTACTGGAAGTTATAAAAATTAAAAATTGTTCTGTCAAATTGCTTTGAGTAATCAGAGTAATCTTTGTTTCTTCCTCTTTTAGAGTTGAAATCTTAATTCACAGTTCAGTTCAGTTCAGTCGCCCAGTCCTGTCCAACTCTTTGCGACCCCATGAATCGCAGCACACCAAGCCTCCCTGTCCATCACCAACTCCCGGAGTTAACCCAAACTCATGTCCATCAAGTCGGTGATGCCATCTAGCCATCTCATCCTCTGTCATCCCCTTTTCCTCCTGCCCTCAATCCCTCCCAGCATCAGAGTCTTTTCCAATTAGTCAACTCTTCGCATGAGGTGGCCAAAGTATTGGAGTTTCAGCGTTAGCATCAGTCCTTCCAATGAACACCCAGGACTGATCTCCTTTAGAATGGACTGGTTGGATCTCCTTGCAGTCCAAGGGACTCTCAAGAGTCTTCTCCAACACCACAGTTTCCACTGTTTCCACTGTTTCCCCATCTATTTCCCATAAAGTGATGGGACCAGATGCCATGATCTTAGTTTTCTGAATGTTGAGCTTTAAGCCAACTTTTTCACTCTCCTCTTTCACTTTCATCAAGAGGCTTTTTAGTTTCTTCACTTTCTGCCATAAGGGTGGTGTTCTGCATATCTGAGGTTATTGATATTTCTCCTGGCAATCTTGATTACAGCTTGTGCTTCTTCCAGCCCAGCGTTTCTTGTGATGTACTCTGCATAGAAGTTAAATAAGCAGGGTGACAATATACAGCCTTGACGTACTCCTTTTCCCAATTGGAATCAGTCTGTTGTTCCATGTCCAGTTCTAACTATTGCTTCCTGACCTGCATATAGGTTTTTCAAGAGGCAGGTCAGGTGGTCTGGTATGCCCATCTCTTGAAGAATTTTCCAGTTTATTGTGATCCACATGGTTAAAGGCTTTGGCATACTCAATGAAGCAAAAATAGATATTTTTCTGGAACTCTCTTGGTTTTTTGATGATCCAGCAGATGTTGGCAGTTTGATCTCTGGTTCCTCTGCCTTTTTTAAAACCAGATTGAACATCTGGAAGTTCACAATTCACGTATTGCTGAAACCTGGCTTGGAGAATTTTGAGCATTACTTTACTAGCATGTGAAATGAGTGCAATTGTGTGGCAGTTTGAGCATTCTTTGGCCTTGCCTTTCTTTGGGGTTGGAATGAAAACTGACCTTTTCCAGTCCTGTGGTCACTGCTGAGTTTTCCAAATTTGCTGGCATATTGAGTGCAGCACTTTACTAGTCTCATCTTTTAGCATTTGAAGAAGCTCAGCTGGAATTCCATCGTCTCCAGTAGCTTTGTGGTGATGCTTCCTAAGGCTCCCTTGACTTCTTACTCCACTATGTCTGGCTCTAGGTGGGTGGTCACACCATAATGGTTATCTGGGTCATTAAGGTCTTTTTTGGTACAGTTTTTTTCTGTGTATTCTTGCCACTTATTCTTAATATTTCTACTTCGGTTAGGTCCATACCATTTCTTTTTTTTTTTTTTTTTTTTACTTTAAGGGCCAAAGGACTCATTGATTTTATTTTATTTTTTAAGTGTATTTCATGCATTCCATTTATTTATTTTTTTCGATTTTATATAATTTTTAAACTTTACATAATTGTATTAGTTTTGCCAAATATCAAAATGAAGCCACCACAGGTATACATGTGTTCCCCATCCTGAACCCTCCTCCCTCCTCCCTCCCCATACCATCCCTCCATTTCTAAAAAGCCTCTTGATGAAAGTGAAAGAGGAGTGTGAAAAAGTTGGCTTAAAGCTCAACATTCAGAAAACGAAGATCATGGCATCTGTTCCCATCACTTCATGGGAAATAGAAGGGGAAACAATGGAAACAGTGTCAAACTTTATTTTTGGGGGGTCCAAAATCACTGCAGATGGTGATTGCAGCCATGAAATCAAAATATGCTTACTCCTTGAGAGGAAAGTCATGACCAACCCAGATAGCATATTCAAAAGCAGAGACATTATTTTGTCAACAAAGGTCCGTCTAGTCAAGGCTATGGTTTTTCCAGTAGTCATGTATGGATGTGAGAGTTGGACTGTGAAGAAAGCTGAGTGCCAAAAATTGATGCTTTTGAACTGTGGTGTTGGAGAAGACTCTTGAGAGTCCCTTGGACTGCAAGGAGATCCAACCAGTCCATTCTAAAGGAGATCAGTCTTGGGTGTTCTTTGGAAGGAATGACGCTGAAGCTGAAATTCCAGTACTTTGGCCACCTCATGTGAAGAATTGACTCATTGGAAAAGACTCTGAATGTGGGAGGAATTGGGGGCAGGAGGAAAAGGGGACGACAGAGGATGAGATGGCTGGATGGCATCACTGACTCGATGGATGTGAGTTTGAGTGAACTCCGGGACTTGGTGATGGACAGGGAGGCCTGGTGTGCTGCAGTTCATGGGGTCACAAAGAGTTGGACACGACTAAGCGACTGAACGAACTGAACTGATGCAAATTCTTCCTATTAGCACTTTTAAAATGCCACATATTTATCAACATTTGCTGCTGCTGCTGCTAAATCACTTCAGTCGTGTCCGACTCTGTGTGACCCCGTAGATGGCAGCCCACCAGGTCCCCCGTCTCTGGGATTCTCCAGGCAAGAACACTGGAGTGGGTTGCCATTTCCTTCTCCAATGCATACAAGTGACAAGTGAAAGTGAACTCGCTCGGTCATATCTGACTCTCAGAGTCCCCATGGACTGCAGCCTACCAGGCTCCTCCATCCATGGGATTTTTCCAGGCAATAGTACTGAAGTGGGGTGCCATTGCCTTCTCTGTTATCATTGTTTACCAGTTTTTAAATGATTATTTCATTCTTTATTGTCTTACTATAGCATAATTTTAAATATTTTACATTTTGGACATATAGATGGATAGAACTACATTTTGATAAGGCAGAAGAACATCACTACATCTTTGTCACCAGTGAGAGGTCTCCTATTCTGTAACTGTAATTACATGCAATATAATTATTTTCCCCTATATTGTACGTCTAAAATATACTTTATTTAGTCTTCAAGTGACTCATATGGGTGCAAAGCAATGAGTATAAAAGATCCTTTTCAATAAGGTACATACTAAAGGTCATGTCTTAATAGCTTCTATAATATATAGATAGATAGATAGAATAAGAACTTTAGAATATCAAATAACTTTGATTTCTACTATGTTGGGAGTTATAAGGAGCAAGAGTTATGAGTTAAGTCAAGTGTAAGGTTATACACATATCTGAGGTAGAAGAAACACATGAAAAAGATTTGGAAAGGAGCATGGGAGATGATTGAATCATTTTTATATTGATTTTGAGAAACTGTACATCAAAGTGGTTTGGTGAAACTATGAATGTAGAAACTGAATGGCGATGAGATAAAGGATAAATCAGATAGAGATGATTTTTCAGGAGCTCAGCTGTTAAGAATGACAAAGATGATAGGAAAACTATGAGTGAATAACTGAATGTTAAGAATCTAAAGAAATAATAATAACCAAGAAAATAATAACAGGCATGAAGTTTGTAAAGAAAATCTGAAGATTAAAAATAAAATGTACTATTGGGTGATGAAATCAAGATCACCATAAAGATGGCTTTCAATAAAAGTAGGGGCAACAGATCACTGTACTATGAAAAGAGAAAAAAATGATATTTTAAGGAATGGAGATTAGGTTTAAGTAATTTATTTATTTAAATTTTCTCATCCTCAGAAACAATCTTATTTGGAATTCTTTACAGAATAAATCAAGTTAAAGTGAGCTCATAAGGGTGGTCCATAATCCAGTGTGATTGGCACGCTTATAAAAGAAATCTGGATACAGAGCCATATTCATAAAGGAAAGATGATGCAAAGCAACAAAGGGAAAAGATGACTATTGATAAGCCAGGGAGAGAATCCTGGAATGATGCTGCTCTCAATCCTCACAAGAGACTGAGCCTGTTGACAAATTTATTTTGAACATCTAGCCTCCAGAAACATGAGAAAAGAATTTTCTACTGTTCAAATTTATAGTACTTTGTTAAGGCAGTATCAGCAAACTAATACAGAGGGATAATAATAATTAGCTTAAAAACAATAAATTAAAACACCCTGTAAGTAATTTATGAAAGTGTCTAAAACCCTGCCCCCTCCCCGCACACACAGAAAAAGACTAAAATTTTTCCTAGGTATATGGACTATTGCTTCAAATCTTTCATTTTATTTATTTTGTGAATATGCAACACAATGAATATGTTTTCACCTGAATTCATACAATGCAGTAGAGCCTAATATGGTGGAATCTGAGCTAGTTAGAAAAGATTCTAGGTCCTAGTTCTATCACTCAATGTCTTAATAATTATAGTGAAATTAAGACAAACAAAACTACTTTTCCTCAATAATTAATTGAATGTATTTGCTGTTGTTCAGTGACTAAGTCATGTCCCACTCTTTGTGACCCCGTGAACTGCAAAACGCCAGGTTTCCCTGTCCTTCACTGTCTCCTGGAGCTTGCTCAAACTTACGTCCATTGGGTCAGTGATGCCATCCAACCATCTCATCCCCTGCTGCCCCCTTCTCTTCCTTCCTTCAATCTTTTCCAGCATTACAGTCTTTTCCAATAAGTCAGCTCTTCACATCAGGTGGCCAAAGTATTGAAGCTTCAGCTTCAACACCTGTCTTTCCAATGAATATTCAGGGTTGATTTCCCTTAGGTCTGACTGGCTTGAACTCCGTGCTGTCCAAGGGACGCTTCAGAGTCTTCTCCAGCACCACAGTTTGAAAGCATCAATTCTTCGGCACTCAGCCTTCTTTATGGTCCAACTGTCACATCCATACATAACTACTGGAAAAACTATAGCTTTGATATACAGGCCTTTGTTGGCAAAATGACATCTCTGCTTTTTAATATACTGTCTAGGTTTGTCACACACCTATCCATTCATCTAATTGTCATAACAACAATACACAAATTTTCAAAACCATGCAAAGTACAAAGCTGTAACAAATATTAGAAGTTGACATTTTTAAAAGTATCTTACTAATGTAAAACAGAAAAATATAATGGCATATTAACAAAAATATAGACTATTAGTGATGTCTGAAATCATTTAAAGTACAATCTAAATAGCCACAAGTTTCAGTTGGCAAAGTTTTAGTTTTAGTTTCATATTAATTTAATTTAAATAGCTATAAACAGAAAATAAATGTCATTTAAATTCTGTACACTCTTAAGGCAGGGAGCATCTGTCAGCATAATAGATCCTTTAGACTCCTGCTGGGCAAACCCAGCTAGTAGACATTTTAAAATTGACTGAGTTTGAGAAGAAGCAGTTTTTCATACAAAAGTTGGCAGTTAAGGAGGAAAATGTTTTCATCCTAATTGAATTGGATTTGGCCACTGGGATATTTTCTATTCACCACAATAAATTTAGAAACCGTTTGTAAATTTATACCACTCAGGATTTTCCTAGTTACCTGAGAAAGTTGCCTAACTCAGCTGTTGGTGCTGAGTCTGCTCTTTGCTTCTCTAATAGTTTTCTGCACACTTTCCCTTGTGGGTTCCTGAAGAATTTAAGGAGGGATCTGGGTTTATTTAGCAGCTGGTTATCTCCTGCTAATGGCTGACGAAGATACTAGAACATACTCTTTGCTTTGCTTCTCTCTTAACTCATTCTGTTTATTCGAGGGTATGTTTTGAACCTGTCAGGAAAATAGCACAACCTTCAAGAGTTACAATTGTAATGTTATGCCAAATGCTTATTCTTGGATTATACTTTTTACAGCAACTGGGATAATATGTTGGAAACATTTAGTGTTTTAACAATCAAATGCTATAATTAGTACTAGTATCTAAACTGCATTCATTTTTTAAGGCTACAGTGAAAATGATGGTACTGTATATATACTTGATTTAATAGTTATTAATGATTTCCCCTTAAAGTACAAAGACACGAACACACACACAATCACATACACAATCATACACAATGATTATTTTCATTGGTTTAATTTTTAATTCAAATAATTAGTATAGAATATAGCTGAATGCATTTAATGCTCATTTTTTGTTACTCATAATATGTTAATCCTCAAAAATAATGCTTAAATAAGTTATTTCAAAAATCCATAATCTAATAACTGGTATATTCCAATGTAATTTTTAATGGTATTTTTCTATTTGGATTAAAAACACGTGCCTAAATCAGGACAAAAACACACTATATACACCAAAGAGAGGATTAAAAAAACTGGGAGCCAGATCTAAATAAAAAACAGTTATATTAGCTCTGTTATCCAGAAATTGTATCCCCATCTCCACACAGCCCCTTGATGTTGTATACGCAGAATTCAAGAAAAGAAAAGAAAGGAGAAGTTTTAGAATTCTACAAAGAGTGGATGGCATAAAAACAAAAACAGAGACAAAAAAACAGTAACAGCAAATACTAATAAGAATCAGGGAAACTGACGCAACGGAAACAGTGCTATATCATTCTTGGGTGAGATGTCTGACTACTTAGGAAGCAAAATTACTTCCTAGTTAGGAAGCCCTGTGTGCCTATTTGACCAAGAAAGTGGAGATGTAGTGAGAGAAGCTAGGGTGAGAAGGAGGGTCCCAGTGAATCTGAGTCCATTCCCAGCGTCTGCTTTTGTAACACTGCGTGTTTCCTTCCAATCAAGTAGGCAGAGGGACTCGTAGCGAGGCATCAGCAAAATTGCTCATATCTTGGATGATTATAAAATTATTCTCCGACATAGGACAGTTTTGAGAGCAAAATTGATCACTGTTAATAATTACTCGGACAAAAGGCATAAGCTGGGAGAGAACAAAGCAAACTAAGAAAAAGGAGAAGGGAGCAGCAGAGGATGAAATGGTTAGATAGCATCACCGAGTTAATGGATATGAATTTGAGCAAACTCCTGGAGATAGTGGAGGACAGAGGAGCCTGGTGGGCTGCAGTCTATGGAGTCGCAAAGAGTCAGACACAACTTAGCGACTGAACAACTATGTATGATTTCCCAACTGCTATTCCACCTGATCAAGTGTTCACAGCTGCCTATTTTGTACCTTTTGCTTTCAACCAAACTGAAGTTAGGCTTCTCCCCTCCCCATAAGCCCCTGAATTCTGCTTATCTCAAAACTTGAGCAAACATTCAAAACAGAGCATGTTGCCTTATTAGGTATCCTGAGAACTGGCAAATAGGGCCAGAAACATTTTTGTCAGACTCTCTCAGTCACTTTTCTGAATTTTCCCAACTTCCCATTACTTATTGCTTCAGTTCAGTTCAGTTCAGTTCAGTCACTCAGGCGTGTCTGACTCTTTGAGACCCCATGAATCACAGCACACCAGGCCTACCTGTCCATCACCAACTCCCAGAGTTCACTGAGACTCACGTCCATCGAGTCAGTGATGCCATCCAGCCATCTCATCCTCTGTCGTCCCCTTCTCCTCCTGCCTCCAATCCCTCCCAGCATTAGAGTCTTTTCCAATGAGTCAACTCTTCGCATGAGGTGGCCAAAGTACTGGAGTTTCAGCTTTAGCATCATTACTTCCAAAGAACACCTAGGACTGATCTCCTTTAGAATGGACTGGTTGGATCTCCTTGCAGTCCAAGGGACTCTCAAGAGTCTTCTCCAACACCACAGCTCAAAAGCATCAATTCTTCAGTGCTCAGCTTTCTTCACAGCCCAACTCTCACATCCATACATGACCACTGGAAAAACCATAGCCTTGACTAGATGGACCTTTGTTGGCAAAGTAATGTCTCTGCTTTTGAATATGCTATCTAGGTTGGTCATAACTTTCCGTCCAAGTAGTAAATGTCTTTTAATTTCATGGCTGCAATCACCATCTGCAGTGATTTTGGAGCCCCCAAAAATAAAGTCTGACAGTGTTTCCACTGTTTCCCCATCTATTTCCCATGAAGTGATGGGACCAGATGCCATGATCTTCGTTTTCTGAATGTTGAGCCTTAAGCCAACTTTTTCACTCTCCTCTTTCACTTTCATCAAAAGGCTTTTGAGTTCTGCTTCACTTTCTGCCGTACGGGTGGTGTCATCTGCATATCTCAGGTTATTGATATTTCTCCTGGAAATCTTGATTCCAGCTTGTGCTTCTTCCAGCCCAGCATTTCTCATGATGTACTCTGCATATAAGTTAAATAAGCAGGGTGACATTATACAGCCTTGATGAACTCCTTTTCCTATTTGGAAGCAGTCTGTTGTCCCATGTCCAGTTCCAACTGTTGCTTCCTGACCTGCATACAGGTTTCTCAAGAGGCAGGTCAGGTGGTCTCGTATTCCCATCTCTTTCAGAATTTTCCACAGTTTATTGTTATCCACACAGTCAAAGGCTTTGGCATAGTCAATAAAGCAGAAATAGATGTTCTTCTGGAACTCTCTTGCTTTTTCAATGATGTAGACGATGTTGGCAATTATTTCTTACTCTTTGCTATAAAAGAAAATATTTTTCTGTTTGATTTTGAGATATTCCTGAAATCTGAGGATTGTCCCTTTTGTAGTGGCCTTTCCAATTAAGTCTACATTTCATTTTATTTGACATACCCAACAATTGATGTTGGAAAATCTCCTTTCCCTTGAAATGGAGTGAAGACTCTCGGGGCACTCTGAAGTGAAAAGGACTTTTGTCCCTGTAACAAAGTTGGCTGTCCAGGCCTCACCTCCAGACTTGCTGGAAGTAGAGGAAAATGACAGACAGGTCCCTATTGCCCAACTCCTCAGACTAGTGCTGATTCTCAAAGTCTGGCCTGTGTTTGGGGTGGCAGGTGAGGAAGATGAGGGTAGAATGGGGAAAATGTAGAGCTAAAATAAATAGGAAATTGACACTTGAAATTGGGCTAAATTGAACTGGACTTAATAAATACCTAATTAGCAGTAGAGCTATGGGTTGATTCAAGATGTTCCTGAGAGATATGAGATACAGTTACAACACAGTATGATTACATGTAGTATTTACAAACCATTTCAATTATCTTTCAATTATCATTGAGTTAAGACAGGTAGATACATTGTTATATTAACTGGCATGCTTTCAGTAAGAAATAAAAGAATGCCTGACTCACAGTGGATTAAAGAATGACATTTAGTTTCCTATGTACCAGAAGTCTGCAGGAAGATAGCTACAAGGTTGGATGGGAGGCAAAATGTTATTATTAAGGATATATGTGCATGTTAAGTCACTTCAGTCATGTCTGACTCTGTGTGACCCTATAGACTGTAGTCAGCCAGGCTCCTTTGACCATGGGATTCTCCAGGCAAGGATATGGGATTGGGCTGCTATGTCCTCCTCCAGGGGATCTCCCTGACCCAGGGATCAAACCTGTGTCCCTTATGCCTCCTGCATTGGCAAATGCAGGCTCTTTACCACTGAGCCACCAGGGAAGCCCCCTAACATGGCTACAAAACCTAAAGATAATGCTCCCACATAATTATATACAGAGAAATGTAAGAAGGACAGTCTAATTGGTGAGACAGTGCTTCTCAGATACACTTCTATGTTTATCTATAAAGAAAAATGTTACCATGAGTACCTCCACCCAACACAAAGAATGTTTGCTTCTCTTTGCTCCAAATCTCATTACCATCTAGGAAGCAGGGGATAACCAGGGAGTGAAAATCAATAATTTTTAACTTCAGATTTTGAGGGCAGTCTTTGACAGCCTAGAAAAGACAGGTATGTCATATTATGGCATAAGTGAAAACCTATGTACTAAAGTACAGTATGGAAAATGTATTGTACGCTAGAAAGATACTAAGAGGGTAGATCATAAGTGTTCCTACCACATACACAAGAAAAGTATGTGAGGTGATGGATGTATTAATTTGCTTTATTTTTATAATCTTTTAACAATATACATATATCCAATTATCATATTGTACATCTTAAACATATACATTTTATGTTTGTCAACTGTACATCAAAAAAGATGGATGAATAAAAATTACATTTACTACATGAAAAATCATAGAATACAATATAATAAAAATCTCTGGGCTTATCAACTATTTTTACTAAATATATCTATATCACATATAATCTTCAGTTCTGTACAGTTCAGTCACTCAGTTATGTCCAACTCTTTGCAACCCCATGGACTGCAACATGCCAGGCTTCCTTGTCCATCACCAACTCCCAGAGTTTACTCAAACTCATGTACATTGAGTCGGTGATGCCATCCAACCATCTCATCCTCTGTCATCCCCTTCTCCTCCTGCCTTCAATCTTTCCCATGATCAGGGGTTTTTCAAATGAGTCAGTTCTTCACATCAGGTGGTCAAAGTATTGGAGTTGCAGCCTCAGCATAAGTTTTACAGGATTGATTTCCTTTAGGATGGACTGGTTGGACCTCTTTGCTGCCCCAGGGACTCTAAAGAGTCTTCTCCAACACCACAGTTCAAAAGTATCAATTCTCTGGCACTCAACTTTCTTTATAGTCCGACTCTCACATCCATACATGACTACTAGAAAAACCGTAGCTTTAACTAGATGGACCTTTGTTGGCAATGTCTCTGCTTTTTAATATGCTGTCTAGGTTGGTCATAACATGTAACCTTATTTAAAGGTTAATTCACTATGTGAAAGTGAAAGTGTCAGTGTGCAATCATGTCTGACTCTTTCCGACCCTATAGACTGCAGTCTGCCAGGCTCCTCTGTCCATGAAATTCTCCAGGCAAGAACACTGGAGTGAGATACACTACCATTTCCTCCTGCAGGGGATCTTAAGGGTCAAATCTGTGTCTCCTGTGTCTCCTGTGTCTCTTGCATTGCTGGCAGATCCTTTACCCATTGAGCCATTGGGGAAGCCCCTCTTAAATTTAAAACTGGACAACTGAAATTATTTTACAAGTAGTCATGAATATAGTTTGTTATTACCTTTAGTGTTTCCAACTCATGACAATTCAGTCAGCATTATTTTGTCTCTTTCTATCTTCTCTTTCCAAAATTTTGATTAGTTTGAAGATGGAACTTTTTACTCTGTGTATTTTACATTTTTGTATACTCTATCACCATGTACTATATTCTATGAAGTTTGTTAACATCTACTCTTAGTCTATCATTCTCAACTTAACATACTATTAAATCTAGAAATTTTAATATCTATCCTTATGTTTTCCCATTGCAGTTTCTATTTATTTATTATACATATATTTTATATAGTATAGAAATACTATATTCAAATAGATTATATAGTTATAAATCTAGCTATTTTTTAGGATCCTGGTTAATTCATTATATTCTCTTATTCTTATTAACTGAACAACTATTTCTTTCATGTTTGTTATTTATATTTTAAATATTGAATGCACTATTTCCTGTAACTTAAAATTCTAGCATATAAAGTATTTATAGAGCTATAGTTAAGAATGTTTTTGATAGTTCTTATTCATATGCCTTATTCTTTGATGTGTTGTCTTTAATTTTTGCACTCAAAACTGCTCATTTACCTTCTAGAATTATCTGAAAAAATTGTTTTAGTCTATCATTATACTTATTACAGTCTTCCTCCAGAAAACATTTCATTTACTTCTTCCAGAGACTGGAGGAATCTACAACTCTTTGCCACCTTTAAAGAAAATTCATAGTTTGAGATTTAGAGTGAAAGAAAGGGGTCACTCAGGATTTGAATTTAGGACACAATTATATGTTAAGACCGGCTTCTGATTAAAAATTCTCTGAGATGAGTTAATTGCCCCCTTCCTCCACTCAGTGTTAAGGCAACTTTTACTGCTTTCTTCTGGGTAGAAAAGGGACTAATTCTGTTTTACTTTTTCTCTGAGAGTATAGTTCATTTATTTCTCAGCTTTATGAATTATGGGCTTCTTTATTACCTTTCCAAGTTGACCTTAGACTTGCTTGCAGGTTTCTTATTTCTTATTTATAAGAGTCCATGAAAGAAAAGTTCAGTGTAAGAGGATAAACAAAGGAGGATAGCTCTTGTGAACAGAGCTGCTATGAACATTAATATGAATGTATCTTTTTAAATTATCTGAGCATATTCCCAGAAGTGGGATTGCAGGATCACATGGTAACTCTACGTTTAGTTTTGTAAGAAACATCCATACTATTCTCCATAGTTGGCTATACCAATTGATATCCCACCAACAGTGTAGGAGGGCTCATTTTTCTCCACACCATTTCGAGCATTTGTTATTTGCACACTTTTTAATGGTAGCCATTCTGACTCATATAAGCTGACAGTTCACTGTATTTAGATTTGCATTTCTATAATATTAGTGATATGGAACATCCTTTTATGTGCCTATTGGCCTTCTATATGACTGGATAAAAAATATGTAGTATACATTCACAAGGGCTTTCCAGGTGGCATTAGTTGTAAAGAACCTGCCTGTCAATGCAGGAGATATGAGACATAGTTTAGATAACCTGGATCAGGGAAGATCCCCTGGAGGAGGGCATGGCCACCCACTCCAGTATTCTTGCTGGAGACCACAGGAGAATAGTGTGGTCAGAGGAGCCTGGCGGGTTACAGCCCATGAGGTCACAAAGAGTCAAACATGACTAAAGTGACTTAGCAGCAGCATACAAATACCATGAACTATTATTCAGTAATAAAAAGAATGAAATAATGACATTTGTAGCAATGCAGAATAACCTAGAGATTAGCATATTAAGTGAAGTCAGATAGAGTGAAGTTAGACAGTCTTCTGCCCATTTTTTGATTGGATTGTTCATTTTGTGATATAGAGCCGTATGAGCTGTTTGTATACTTTGGAGATAACTTGGTTGCATCATTTGCAAACTTTCAGTCTGTAACTTGTGTTTTGCTTTATTTTTGTTTTCATTGCTAAGCAAAAGCTTTTAACTCGAATTAGGGCCCACTTGTTTATTTAATTTTTTAATTTCTATTACTCTAGGAGACAAATCCAAAAATATATTGCTGATGTTTATGTCAAAGAGTGTACTGCCTATGTTTTCCTTTAGGAATTTTATGGTATCTGTTCTAACATTTTGGCCTTTAATCCATTTTTACTTTATTTTCATACATGGTGTTAGACAATGTTCTAATTACATTCTTTTACATGTAGCTGTCCAGTTTTCCCAGTACCACTTATTGAAGAGACTATCTTTTCTCCATTGTATATTTTTGCCTCCTTTGTCATAGATTAATTGACTATAAGTGCTTATGTTTATTTCTGGGCTTTCTTGTTCCATTGATCTATATGCCTGATCTTGTGCCAGCACCATATGTTTTGATGACTGCAGTTTTGTAGTATAGGGATATATCAGGGATCCTGATTCCCCCAGGTCTATTTTTCTTCCTCGTAATTGCTTTGGCTATTTGGGGTCATTTGTGTTTTTATACAAGTTTTAAATTTTTGTTCTGGTTCTGTGAAAAATACCATTGGTAATTTGATAGGGACTGCACTGAATCTATAGATTGCCTGGGGTAGTATGGCCATTTTAACAATACTGTTTCTTCCAGTCCAAGACCACAGATATCTCTAAATCTGTTTGTGTTGTCTTCAATTTCTCACATCACTGTCTTATATTTTTGGAGTACAGGGCTTTAGCACCTTTTGTTGCTGTTCAGTTGTGAAGTCATGTCTGACTCTTTGCGACCCCATGGAATGCAGTGTGACAGGCTTCCCTGTCTTTCATTTTCTCCTGGAGCTTGCTCAAACTCATGTCCATTGAGTCAGTGATGGTATCCAATCATCTCATCCTCTGTCACCCACTTCTCCTCCTGCTCTCAATCTTTCCCAGCATCTTGATCTTTTCCAGCGAATCAGCTCTTTCTATCAGAAGGCCAAAGTATTGGAGCTTTAACTTCATCATCAGTTTTCCAATGAAAATTCAGAGTTGATTTCCTTTAGGATTGACCAGTTTGATCTCCTGGCTGTCCAAGGGACTCTCAAGAGTCTTCTTCAGCTCCTCAATTTAAAAGGATCAATTCTTTGGCACTCAGCCTTCTTTATGGTCCAATTCTCACATCCATACATAACTACTGGAAAAACCATAACTCTGCCACCTTCAGTTCATTTCACTTCAGTCACTCAGTCGTGTCCAACTCTTTGCGATCCCATGAATTGCATCATGCCAGGCCTCCCTGTCCATCATCAACTTCCGGAGTTTACTTAAACTCATGTCCATTGAGTCAGTGATGCCATCCAGCCATCTCATCCTCTGTTGTCCCCTTCTCCTCTTGCCCCCAATCCCTCCCAGCATCAGAGTCTTTTCCAGTGAGTCAACTCTTTGCATGAGGTGGCCAAAGTATTGGAGTTTCAGCTTTAGCATCAGTCCCTCCAATGAACACCCAGGACTGATGTCCTTTAGAACGGACTGGTTGGATCTCCTTGCAGTCCAAGGGACTCTCAAGGGTCTTCCCCAACACCACAGGCAGGTTTATTCCAGTTATTCTTTTTGATGTGATGGTAAATGGGATTGTTTCCTTAGTTTCTCTAATATTTCTTTATTAGTATATAGAAATGCAACAGATTTATTTATATGAACTGTGAATCTAGCAACTTTACTGAATTCATTGACGAGCGTAGTAGATATCTGGTAGCATCTTTAGGATTTTCTATATATAGCATCATGTCATCTGCAACCAGTGACAGTTTTACTTCTTTTTTCCCAGAAATTGGATTTCTTTTATCGCTTTTCTATTCCTTTTTCAGGGTTAAATATTATTTTATTATTTATTTATTCTTTAATATTCCCCCCTTTTTAAATTTTCAAATGGGGAAATAATTAATTATTTTGCAGATAATAAATAGAAATAATTTAATTAGCATGTAGTAATAAGATTATGGCCATTACAGAGACTGTAATACTGATAAATATGTGTAAAATAATACAAGTAAGTCAGTTTAATGCGTAAATAAATTCAGTTAAAATAGATAAGATCTCATATTTTAACTTTTATAATAATGTAATCATGAATATAAAGTATTATAAAATGCAAATGTTAGAGGCTTTAACCAGTAGTGTAAAACTATAAATGGTAAAGATGTCATTGCTTAAACTGTTTAAGTTAATTATTCCAGGGATGTCAGTGTTGCCTGAAATTGACCCATGAAGCTCACTCTAGGTGCCTGGACAATAAGCTAACTAGTACAACAGGCTTCTGATTTCTTGTGAATGAATTTCATTTTAGCTCAGCTTTTCACATACATATCTTCCAGGTGTGAGGAATCTGATATTTTTCAGACAACTACTGTAAACAGCTGCTGCTGTTGCTACAGCTAAGTCATGTCAGTCGTGTCCGACTCTGTGCGACCCCATAGATGGCAGCCCACCAGGCTCCCCCGTCCCTGGGATTCTCCAGGCAAGAACACTGGAGTGGGTTGCCATTTCCTTCTCCAATGCATGAAACTGAAAAGTGAAAGTGAAGTCGTTCAGTCGTGTCCTACTCTTAGCAACCCCCTGGACTGGAGCCTACCAGACTCCTCCATCCATGGGATTTTCCAGGCGAGAATAGTGGAGTGGTGTGCCATTGCCTTCTCCAGTAAACAGTTGCTAGGTAAGCCCTATTGCCTGGTACACATGTAGGCCACTTCTCTCTCCACTAGTAATGTTATTCTTATAAATGCCCTATAGAAATGTGTGCTTTATAAGTGGAAGAAGAAGCACAGACTCTGTCACTGAACACATGTCCTCTCACTGCACAGGTTTTCATGCTTTTCTGTGAGATGTTGAGAGGACTTAGAGAAATCTACCTTAATACAAAATACGAATGGCTTAGACCACTATATCTAATTTGTGACTAAATGTTATCTATTATGTTTATCTATCACTTTGTATCACATGCTATGTATCTACCTTCACCATATTATACTATAACTGATTAAATAGCAAACATGAAGAAAGAACAATTAAAGTTCTATTAAATACTTGTATCAGGGAAGGACTAATTTTGTCTCCCTAAGCTTTGTCTCTCACATCTTAGATAATATCTACATCACAGATCAGATCAGATCAGTCGCTCAGTCATGTCCGACTCTTTGCGACCCCATAAATCGCAGCACGCCAGGCCTCCCTGTCCATCACCAACTCCCGAAGTTCACTCAGACTCACGTCCATCGAGTCAATGATGCCATCCAGCCATCTCATCCTCTGTCGTCCCCTTCTCTTCCTGCCCCCAATCCCTCCCAGCATCAGAGTCTTTTCCAATGAGTCAACTCTTCACATGAGGTGGCCAAAGTACTGGAGTTTCAGCTTTAGCATCAGTCCTTCCAAAGGAATCCCAGGGCTGATAACCTTCAGAATGGACTGGTTGGATCTCCTTGCGGCCCAAGGGACTCTCAAGAGTCTTCTCCAACATCACAGTTCAAAAGCATCAATTCTTCGGCCCTCAGCCTTCTTCACAGTCCAACTCTCACATCCATACATGACCACAGGAAAAACCATAGCCTTGACTAGACAGACCTTTGTTGGCAAAGTAATGTCTCTGCTTTTCAATATGCTATCTAGGTTGGTCATAACTTTCCTTCCAAGGAGTAAGCGCCTTTTAATTTCATGGCTGCAGTCACCATCTGCAGTGATTTTGGAGCCCCCCAAAATAAAGTCTGACACTGTTTCCACTGTTTCCCCATCTATTTCCCATGAAGTGGTGGGACCAGATGCCATGATCTTCATTTTCTGAATGTTGAGCTTTAAGCCAACTTTTTCACTCTCCTCTTTCACTTTCATCAAGAGGCTTTTTAGTTCCTCTTCACTTTCTGCCATAAGGGTGGTGTCATCTGCATATCTGAGGTTATTGATATTTCTCCCGGCAATCTTGATTCCAGCTTGTGTTTCTTCCAGCCCAGCATTTCTCATGATGTACTCTGCATAGAAGTTAAATAAACAGGGTGACAATATACAGCCTTGACGAACTCCTTTTCCTATTTGGAACCAGTCTGTTGTTCCATGTCCAGTTCTAACTGTTGCTTCCTGACCTGCATACAAATTTCTCAAGAGGCAGATCAGGTGGTCTGGTATTCCCATCTCTTGAAGAATTTTCCACAGTTGATTGTGATCCACACAGTCAAAGGCTTTGGCATAGTCAGTAAAGCAGAAATAGATGTTTTTCTGGAACTCTCTTGCTTTTTCCATGATCCAGCGGATGTTGGCAATTTGATCTCTGGTTCCTCTGACTTTTCTAAAAGCAGCTTGAACATCAGGAAGTTCATGGTTCACATATTGCTGAAGCCTGGCTTGGAGAATTTTGAGCATTACTTTACTACCTGTGAGATGAGTGCAATTGTGCAGTAATTTGAGCATTCTTTGGCAATGTCTACATAGTGGTAGGCGATTATTTGCAAAATGATAAATTCTATCTAGGTACCCACTTATTTTTGTCTACAAAGATGCCAAGAATTCTTTTCAGTCTCATTTTGGTTTTCCCTTTTCTATTGATCAGAAAATTATCTGGACATTGTATATGGACAATTTCAGTTACCATGTATACACAGGTAGTATGTCTACCAAATAGATGGTAATAGAAAATATGGGAAAAAAAGGCTTAAATTGCTTCAAAACACAAAATTATTTTCTATATTCTAATCTTTTTCCCTCAGAAATATTCACGTGAAATTACTCCTATTTCCCCAAATGTTAACTGTGGTTTTATTCTGGCACTGCAGTAGCAACTCACACATCCTACTGTTTTCAAGAAATATCATTTATCAAGAATGAAAGTACTACAGATAAAAATAGAAAATCAGAGAGAGGAATGTAATGTAATGTAATGTAAGGATGTAATATATGTATAAAATCTATAGAATTTTTTTATGTGACACTCTATTGTAGTCGATTCAATTTTTTTTAGCATTTGAGACAACTTTCAGGTGAATTGCCAGTGGTTAAGAATCTGAGAGTACATCTTAATTAGGCTCATATTATTTATAGTTACTTGAGGTGTGCACTGTCCTTTTGCCTCCACAGGAACCATTGTTGCTTTAAGGGCTGGAGTCTACACAAGGCAGCCAAGAGTGTGGCAGAGACAGCAGGGCCCACTCTGTAGCTGCTGAGTCCATCTGTCATAGCAAGGGCTTTAGCATTTACTTTAAAATCAAATCTCCATTCCAAAATGTAATTTCTCCAACCACTAACTCTTGCAACATTATATATATGTGTGTGTGTGTGTGTGTGTGTGTGTGTGTGTGTATAATATATATAATTGTTGCACACATTCCAATTAATGTGAATAACACATTTTTCCCAAGAACTGTATAAATTTATACAGGCAATTTTCAATGTTCAGAAATAATATCAGTTATGAGTTTTTAAATGCTTAAAACATCCTTAATAACAATAACATTGCTTATGAGTTAATAGTAATTTTAATTGATCAAAGAATAAAATATAATAATTACTATTTTAGAACATGTGTGTGCATATGCACATGTTAATTTGTATCATATCTATAAACATATATATGTACTATATATATACACACACAGGTATATGATGTCTCTATATAGTATACACTATATAAATGTATGTGTAAATACACTCTTGTGGAGTATAAATGTAGACTATATCCATATCTATATGTGCATGTATATGCTTATATATAATGCATTTGTATAAGTTTCTATATACATGTGAATTTTGGATATATTATAAAACTTGCAAGACATACCTTGTGTCAATCACTCTGCTCTTAGCTATGTAAATGATTTCAACTGATGATTTTCCTTTCTCAAATGTTCATTATTTTTTAACTCATTAAAAAATAGGATATGGGAAAAAGAACTTAATGTACTGCCTTGAACGAAACTGCAGTTTAATGTATGAATGAGAGGATCAAGCAGGTAGTGGAATAAATATTCCACTAGGGCCTCTTAGCTAAAGACAGCTGTTTTTTAGAATATCTTCCCACCTTATCACTCAGCAATCTATTATTCCTACTAAGAAGGAAATGAAAAGTGATGCAATCCTATGATGGGATGTTTGCTCACTCTGACAGGCAAATAGTCTGTGAAGAGAAAAGTAGTGTTGACTTCATCAAAGAAAAACTGTTGAAAACCAATCAGCTCTCAAATGCAGATAAGAAAACAGTCACTTCTTTTCAAGTCATCAAATGCTTTCAATAAAAATCTATAACTGCAAGATAATTAAAATGTCTGTTAGCATTTTATTAATCATTTCTGCGGATTTAAAAAGAGAAATAAGTCCCAACTTATTTTCCCTTCTGGATTTATGTATTTGTGTTCAAAATCAACAGTGAGCAAGCCCCCTCAGAACTATATTTCTGCATAGCCCCGTAAACCTCTGTTAGAGCTGACTCAGGCCCTTGCTTCCCTGACACCCTCCAACGCAATGTTAACAAGTGACTCTGTTTAACCTGCAAAAAAAGTTCAGAATAAGAATTTGATATAGTCTGTCAAAGCATAGGCAAAATTACAATTCCCAAACTACAAAGGATGTGATTACAAACTAGTGTTTTCACATAATAGAACTAAAAACTGCTGACAGTGCTGTGTAAAGTCACCTGTCTATTCATTAACCCATCTTTCTTCATGCAATCCAGAGCCACTCACATCTGACACATGTTGCATACTGTATTTCAGCATACACAAATTTGGCCTGGACATAGTGACCAATCTTCATTATTTTTATATCGAGTTATAATTAAAATAATGGAAAACTCATCTGGGTCCATTTCAAGTAAATCTGACAATTAAAGGTGTACCCAGGTGTACCCACCACTCATGTCTTGCTTGAGATTTCAAGTGATATCTGTAGGGTAAGGGAGTTAGAGAAGGCGAGGTTCAGAAAAAGAAGGAGACTGGCACTTTACAGGAACAGATTACCTTTAATGAGGCAAGACCGGGCAGCAGTCAGATTAGTGAGCTGCTGCACTAACCCAAGAAAAGAGTAAGTATGTATAGGCACGTATGTGGAAATCTACTGTCTTAAGGAGTCTGTTCTTCTCCAAGGTTATTCGGAGTAGTTATCTTTTAAACGGCTGGGGAAAGGAATTCTCGAGATCTGGGGAAAGGAATTCTAGAGATGGGCCAGAGGCTGGACCAGCTGGGAGCTGGGTGTAATTAGCCTTAATGTCCGTTTTTTTCTTCGAGTGAGAGAGTTCTTTGTTTTGCATAGAGTGGTGGGGAGGACCTAGAGGGGAGTTTTAACTCCAGGCTATTTTGAGCCTTGTAACTTTCCTTCAGTATCCTCAGTGTGATCCTATAGGAAATGCATAACAGGGCAAAATTCCTGAAAAGACTCGTGTTAATTCACATTGTTTATAATTAGTTTATCTGATGTGTGCGTGTGTGCATGCAAGGGGTCGCGTCTGACCGCTTGTGATCGTAAGTACTGTAGCCCGCCTGGCTCCTCTGTCCAAGAGGTTCTCCAGGCAAAAATACGGGAGTGGATTGCCATGTCCTCCTCCAGGGAATCTTCCCAACCCAGGGATCAGACCAGGGTCTCTTATGTCTACTGCATTGTCAGGTTAGCTGAGTTCTTTACCATAGCACAACCTCAGAAACCCATTTTATCTGATAGCATCAATTAATTCATGCTACACAGGTTTTTTGGGATACCTATTATATGCCAGATAAACATTAAAAGAACCATACCTGAATGAGAAATGGGTATCTTGAGGATTTGGGTAAAGGTGGCAGTTGTGTCCACACTTATGAAAGTGAAAGAAAACAGAACAATGCTTCAGACAGAAAACCTGAGACATGATGGCTAACCAGATAAATTGTTCCTTTTCATTCGTAAGGTTTAATCAACCTTTGCCTTGATGAAGTTTCTTGAATTCCCATGTTTCCACAAGCTTCTATGAATTTGCATGTATTCTCCTACCCCAGTGATTTGATATTAGTTAGCGTTCTCTATATTTAATATTATGTCATCCCCTGGAGCTCAGATGATAAAGAATCCGCCTCCAATGCAGAAGACCTGGGTCGATCTTTGGGTTGGGAATATCGCTGGAGGAGGGCATGGCAACCCACTTCAGTATCCTTCCCTGGAGAATCCCCATGGACAGAGGAGCCTGGCGGGCTGCAGTCCATGGGATCACAGAGTCAGACACGACTGAGTGAGTAGGCAGAGCACACAGCACAGCACGTCTGAAAATAATGACAGTCTACCTCTTCCTTTCCTGAACATGAAATATTTTGTTTTTAAATACTACTGAGTACAACTGGCTCCTTTTTCTAATATATTTATGTTCACAAGGCAATTTGTCTACAATATTCTTTGTGCTTTCCTTGTGAAGAAAATCTTATAATCAACTTTTTATAGACCTATACTGTAATGATATTTTTATTTATCTTTTCTACTTTTTGAAACAGTTTTAAATGGAGTGATCATTTGTTCTGTGAAAGTCTGATAAACTCTTAGCTTGGACTAGTGACTTTAATCATCTATTCATTACAAATTCATTCACATGACTTTGGTTTAAATATTTACAAAGCAATTTTGAAAATCTCTACTGCATTATGTTTCTGATATTAATCATGTTTTTTCCTGTTGTTTGCAATTATCAATCTCTAATGTATACTACTTTTTATTAATCTTTTCAATGAGTCAACTTGCTTTTCTTGATTGCTTATACTGCTTTATTGTATCTTTGCTCTCTTACAATGTGTCTTTACTTATATTTATTTCCTTCAACATATTCAGACTTACCTGGTTGTTTTTCCTAGATTTTTGTGCTGAAAATGTAACTCATTTATTTATTTTTTTAGACCACAAGCACACACAATTGTATCAGTCATATCTTTTGATTCATGGCACATTTTTTACATGGATGATGTAAAAGAAAGCCATGAGATTTCACTTTAAATTCATAAAATTGCTAAAGATAGGGAAAGACCCTCATATTATAGATAGCTGTTAAAATATATGTAAAATTTTTCACTCTCTATGGGGATGTAATTTGGTGTGTACACATTATAGAGCAGTTTAGAAACATAAATTTTGAAAAAATAACAAATTTGAAAAAAATATTTAAACACACTGATTTTATTTCTAAATACAAATCCCTGAGAAATTTCACATTAAGTAAACAGCAAGATGTGCATAAGAATATTCACATCAGCACTATTGTTAATGCAAATGAATGAAAACAACACAAATCATTGGAGTCAAAAAAATTCATCCATATCTGCTAACTGCTCATTTATTTTTTGCCTATAACAGCAGGCATTATAAGTGAAAATCTCAGTTTTAATTCTTTCCAAACTATACTGTATTCCATGTATTGCATTTTTATTTCAGGGTTCACTGTTTTCTAAATCTTAAAATTAGCTTCTTTTCAGTGGTGCTTCCCTGTAGATTCAGTCGGTAAAGAATCTGCCTGCAGTGCAGGAGACCTAGCTTCAATCCCTGGGAAGGGAAGATCCCCTGGAGAAGGAAATGGCAACCCACTCCATTTTCCATTCTTGCCTGTAAAATGCTATGGACTGAGAAGCCTAGTGGGCTACAGCCCATGGGGTCACAAGAGTTGGACATGACATAGCAACAAAACCACCCAATGCATCAAGTATTTTTCACATATTATCTTTAAAATCTTTTGATTCAGCAATCCTCCTTCTGAGTATATAATCAAAGGAAATTAAATCAGGACCTCAAAGAGATATCTGCACTCCCAAATTTATTGTAGCATTATTCATAATAGTCAGGATAGAGAAACACCTATGTATCTGTCAATGGATAAGTTGATAAAGAAGATATAGTATATTATTCAGCCATGAGACCAAAAGAAATTCTGCAACTTGTGACAACATGGATGGACCATGACAGCCTTATTGTAAATTAAATAGGTCAGATAAAGAAAGACAAACACTATATTATATCACTTATATGTGTAAACTGAACAAGTCAAACTCACAGACACTGAGAATTAAATGATAGTTACTAGCAGCTGCAGGTAGGGGAAACTGGAAGTTGTTGGTCAAAAGGTACAGACTTTTAGTTACAACATGAGTATGTTCTAGTGTTCAGCATAATGATTATAGTTACCAAAACTGTTTTCACATATAGTTGCTAAGAGAGTAGGTCTTAAATGTTCTCACCACAAAAAAGACATGAAAATTATGTGAAGTGATGGAGGTGTTAACTAACACTGCAGTGGTAATAATTTTGTAATATATAAGTAAATCAAATTGACAGATTGCACACTTACACTTACACAATGTTATATATCTATTACATCATAAAAATATAATCAAACCTTTTCAAATATTATGTAAAGTGTATCTCTATAAGACCAGTTGCTGTTCTAATTGTTGATTTTACTGGCTCAGTATTTATTAGATACATTTCTATATTTTGTATATTTGATTTGCTTACTCTGAGTGAAAATGTCTCTCAAATTTTTGCTTGCATCCCTTCTTCCTTTCACTTATTCTTCATTTTTTACTCATTTGCCATTACTACCACCTGTCCTTCTGGACTCTGGATCCAAAATTATTCCTTTACAACAACTAAGAATTAGTCTCATCTTGTTAAAGTCATGAAGAAACAATCAGGGAAGTAGTAATAATAGGCAGTTTCATCGAATTTCTAGTGAAAGTGAAAGTTTTAGTCACTCAGTTGTGTCCAACTCTTTGTGACCCCACCTACTGTGACCTGCTGGGCTCCTCTGATCATGAGATTTTCCAGGCAAGAATACTTCATTGGGTTTCCATTTCCCTCTCCAGGGAATCTTCCTAATCCAGGGATTAAACCTGAGTCTCCTGCATTGCAGGGATATCCTTTATGGTCTGAGCCACCAGGGAAGCCCTAATTTCTGACAATAAAGCTGATTTCCCCCTGACTTCTGAAGTCAACAATTTTGAATTAAAATGAATTCTATTAGAAGATAACAATGATAGTAAGAGGTAAAAAATTAAACTTTAATTAAGAGTGAGAGAATCTAATCTTTGTCCCTAACATCATCAATGGACCTTGCTCAGTTTGCTGTCTAAAATAAATGTTTGTAGTTCTCTTTACTCAGAAGAAGCCTTACTTCTGCCCTTAAATACCTGCTTCCTGCACAATGTCTAGGAAGTTTATTGCATCAACTCTGGTTTAACATTTTATATTTCTTTCATGTTTCAAATGTACAAGTAAGTAATTATGATTTTCGAACCCAGAGATGTGTATTTAGTTATCTATATTCAGTCCATGGGGTCACAAAGAGTTGGTCATGACTGAGAGACTGAACTGAACTGATCACTTTTTATATGTGAGCTGACATAGTGTGCACCACTTCTGGTCATTACACTAAAAATACTCCATAATGATTCTTCATGCTCTTTCCACTTCCATGAGTATGATATAGATGAGAACAACCACCAAGAAAGCCATATGTAAATGGTGGAGAGAAAAAAAAAAAAGTAAGTAACTTGAAATTCGAATCAGAACTTGGAGGAAAAATATGTCTATCCAAAACAACTATTTTAACATTTTTATCTGGGAAAGAAATTTTATTATAGTTCACATTATTATACATTTTGGACTTTTTCTTAATAAAAATACAGTCAAAGGACAAATAAATAAAGTGGTAGTTACTACAGTGAAATTAATGACATTAAAAAAATACAAAAGCTAAAAACAGAAAATGTTGATTGAATAAAATGATATGTGCTCAGTTCAGTTCAGTTCAGTCACTCAGTCATGTCCGACTCTTTGGGACCCATGAATCGCAACATGCCAGGCCTCCCTGTCCATCATCAACTCCCGGAGTTCACCCAAACTCATGTCCATTGAGTCGGTGATGCCATCCAGCCATTTCATCCTCTGTCATCCCTTTCTCCTCTTGCCCCCAATCCCTCCCAGCATCAGGGTCTTTTCCAAAGGGTCAGCTGTTCGCATGAGGTGGCCAAAGTACTGGAGTTTCAGCTTTAGCATCAGTCCTTGCAATGAACACCCAGGACTGGTCTCCTTTAAGATGAACTGGTTGGATCTCCTTGCAGTCCAAGAGACTCTCAAGAGTCTTCTCCAACACCACAGTTCAAAAGCATCAATTCTTCGGCATTCAGCTTTCTTCACAGTCCAACTCTCACATTCATACATGACTACTGGAAAAACCATAGCCTTGACTAGACGGACTTTTGTTGGCAAAGTAATATCTCTGCTTTTCAATGTGTTGTCTAGGTTTGTCATAACTTTCCTTCCAAGGAGTAAGCATCTTTTAAATTCATGGCTGCAATCACCATCTGCAGTGATACGTTCTAATATAGTCTAAAAGAGCAGCTGACCCTTAAACAACATGGATTTGAAGTGTACAGGGCCACTTATATGAAGATATTCTTCAATAGAAATTATTTCAGTATTACAGTGTCTGTCGTTGGTTGAAACTGAAGATTTGGAAGAACTATGAATATGAAGGGCCAAGTACAAAATTACATGAAAAATTACATTTTTCAAGGCTCAACTCTTTTCCTAATTCTGACTTGAACAATCAGTATTAAAGGACAAAGTATAGTATTAGGGACATATATGACCATCAGAATTCTTTCAGGGTTAAATGATGAGATGATATTTATCAAATAAGTTTTGAATACTCAGTTATATAATTAGATATATTAATATGAAATGCAGGGCTAGAGAAATTTTGGACTCATCAATATAATACAGATTGTAGCCCATAAGTCTGGACTGATCAAATAGTCTGTGGAGAGAAATCTTAACTATTAAACACTACAAAAATTAAAAGTGTGATAGAACAGCAAAATATGAGAATTAGTGTGAATAAAGACCAAATTAGAATCAATTAAGGTAAGATTTTCAACAAATGGTATACACAAAATATAAGAGTGTAATAGGAGACAACTGTGCACAAGAACCCAGTGTTCCAAACACAGGTTTATAGTAAAAATAATATAGGACAGATAGCTAAGGAAAATTTCCCATTTATTCCTAATTTCAACTTCAGGATCTTTTATGTTTCTGACACTCGAAGTGAGCAAACAAATACACACACACACACACACACACACACACACGTTCTTTGAGCCTCTGTAAGTAAATTTTGAAGGATATGACCTTGTTAAATAAATAGTAAAATACAAAGACACATGTCAGAAACAAAGGACTAGGGAATTTACGATGTAAGCATTCTGTGACTATTCCAAGATTTTCCACACCAGCTAATTGAGCAACTTGACTGTAATATTTAACATATATTTTTTTCTGCTTATATGTCTTTGACAAGCCAAGTCAATTTGGGGGGATCATTTTCAGGGGAGAATCTGATGATCCCAGAGACTGTTGTTGAAATCTGTCCAGCACTCTGATATTTGCCCAGAATTGAATGATTCAGAAAATAAAATTTCAGCAAACCACTCTTGTATCAAAGAGAACAAGCTTCTGGATTCCCATACACAACAAAACTTTTCATTTAAGGAATTTTAAAAATCGACACATCCTAATAAATGGACTTCTGAACTTCAATTTTAAGAGGGTTTATTTTGGTCAGAATTGATAGGCTTTGACTGTGTGGATCACAATAAACTGTGGAAAATTCTTCAAGAGATGGGAATACCAGACCACCTGATCTGCCTCTTGAGAAACCTATATGCAGGTCAGGAAGCAACAGTTAGAACTGGACATGGAACAATAGACTGGTTCCAAGTGGGAAAAGGAGAATGTCAAGGCTGTATATTGTCACCCTGCTTATTTAACTTCTATGCAGAGTATATAATGAGAAATGCTAGGCTGGAAGAAACACAAGCTGGAATCAAGATTGCCAGGAGAAATATCAATAACCTCAGATATGCAGATGACACCACCCTTATGGCAGAAAGTGAAAGGAAAAAAAAGCCTCTTGATGAAAGTGAAAGAGGAGAGTGAAAAAGTTGGCTTAAAGCTCAACATTCAGAAAACGAAGATCATGGCATCTGGTCCCATCACTTCATGGGAAATAGATGAGGAAACAGTGGAAACAGTGTCAGACTTTATAGTTTTTTGGCTCCAAAATCACTGAAGGTGGTGATTGCAGCCACGAAATTAAAAGATGCTTCCTCCTTGGAAGGAAAGTTATGATGAACCTAGACAGCATATTCAAAAGCAGAGACATTACTTTGCCAATAAAAGTCTGTCTAGTCAAGGCTATGGTTTTTCCAGTGGTCATGTATGGATCTGAGAGTTGGACTGTGAAGAAGGCTGAGCGCCGAAGAATTGATGCTTTTGAACTGTGGTGTTGGAGAAGACTCTTGAGAGTCCCTTGGACTGCAAGGAGATCCAACCAGTCCATTCTAAAGGAGATTGGTCCTGAGTGTTCTTTGGAAGGAATGATGCTAAAGCTGAAACTCCAGTACTTTGCCCACTTCATGTGAAGAGTTGACCCATTGGAAAAGACTCTAATGCTGAGAGGGATTGGGGGCAGGAGGAGAAGGGGACAACAGAGGATGAGATGGCTGGATGGCATCACTGACTCAATGGACATGAGTTTGAGTGAACTCCAGGTGTTGGTGATGGACAGGGAGGCCTGGCGTGCTGCGATTCATGGGGTCGCAAAGAGTCGGACATGACTGAGTGACTGAACTGAACTGAACTAATGCACATTACTGATGCTTGATTTCATCAACTTTGATATTTTAAGCAAGGTTTATCATCAGCTCTACCCCATCTTCCATCATAGCTTTTCCAATGTGTTATATGATCAGTGAAATCTCTCTCCAATGTCGTGCCAAACACAGTATCCCATTTTCTCTCCATGACCACCCATACATCTTTCTCTGCCCTTGTAGAGAGTTTAGCCAAATTACTAGACAGTACTGCTTCCTGAGCATTCATTTTCTTTGGTCAACTGGCCTTCAGTTTCTTTAAATAACACTAGCTACTTATGCATGCCCTAGAGAGCAGCCTGCAGTCACAAGTAAATTAAAGTTCCTGACATGACTTCCCCAACATCCTGTGATGGACAGTCCCCACTGCCATCCAATGCCTTCCCCTCATGAATGCCTTTGATTCAGACTGCCATGGTTGTGATTTAGTTGCTAAGTCATGTGGTCCAACTCTTATAACTCCATGAACTGCAATGCACCAGGCTCCTCTGTCTATGGGAATTAAGGTTTTGGTAAAATTGCCATGGACTTACCAAGACCTTTGAGTTTGAGTTGACCAATCTGTCATTAGCCTGGGAACCTCCAAGCACTTCATCATGGAACCTAATAAAGGCATGTACCCCAGATTCTGTCTGTCTGTCTCTCTGTCTGCACTCTGCCTTGACCTCCCTATGTGACCCCCACAAGGCATGCCACGTACTTCTTCAGGACCTGTGAGCAGTAAGCTTCTCTATTTCAATTTTCTCTTGTGGTCTGTTGTTGAAACAACATGTTGAACCACTGCTCACCATCTGGCAGCTTGTGCTCCAACTAACAAGTGTTAATCTGACAGATGCATAACCACTCTCTATCACCTTTTCCTTAGTTTTAGACTATTACCATCTCGCCCTGAACCAAGGCAGATCACCAACAGATTTCAAATTTATCTTTACTTCTAATCTTTCCTTTTTTTATCTTCTATATTTCAATGAAAGTTTTTTTTTTTAATTTTGAATATTCTATCCTGCCCTTCCTTTCTTAAAAATATACAATATCTCCCACCATGTGCAGATTCAAACACAACTTCTTAACCGCTTTTACTCATTCAACCCATTCAGCTATCACAACCCCTCATTCTGTATATACCAGTAACACACTTTGTGTTTAAATCTGTTAGAGAATGGAAACTCTCTAACTAGGAGTTATAGTTAAAGAGTCTTTGTCACTGACTATGTCCACATGTGTCTCTATTCTCTCAATGAAAATGTTGCTTTGATAAGCCAGTAGAGATTCATACTGGTACAGCAAGTCCAAGCAGGAAATTTGTGAAGTGTTTTAATAGTATATAACTTACCCTGATTCTGAAAAGTCAGGGTAAAACAAAAAATTAGCTTCGTTCTCAACTATAGCAGGAATTGTAATCTGCAGCACAGTAACTTTGATAAAAACAGGTCAAGAGAGTCTCATGAATATAATCTGCATCAGCCTCTGTTCTGTATAACAACCTAGAGTCTGTACATTCTGTATCTTTGCCATAATTAACCTGAAACTTTATAACTGGTATGAGTTGTGGGGTGGGGAGAGGATTGGAAAGTAAGATCTACAATGCCGTAATACATTTTTATAATTTTTATGTATTATTTATCATAGTTATAATTCCTCTCTGAAATTATTGTATAATGTCAAGTCTAAATGATCTTTCCCCTCTAAATATCCCTGACTGAGTTCACCACATAAATACCTATGCATGCACACATATATCATATACATACACACACACACACAAACACACACAAATATACACTTATTGCACTTCTCTCCACTCTGCAGATTCCTGTGTTCCTTACCCTAATCTCCCACTGCATTTCAGAAGGTGCCTATTTTACAGGACTGATGAAAGTAGTAATAAGAGACAATATTTATTGGTATTAAATACTAAAAAGTACTGTCATATAAGGAGAAAGTGAACACCTAGTGACTGCTACAGGAGAAGACAATGGCACCCCACTCCAGTACTCTTGCCTGGAAAATCCCATGGACAGAGGAGCCTGGGAGGCTGCAGTCCGTGGGGTCGCTAAGAGTGGAACACGACTGAGCAACTTCACTTTCACTTTTCACTTTCATGCATTGGAGAAGGAAATGGCAACCCACTCCAGTGTTCTTGCCTGGAGAATCTCAGGGGTGGAGGAGCCTAGTAGGCTGCCATCTATGGGGTCGCACAGTGTCGAACATGACTGAGGCGACTTAGCAGCAGCTGCAGCAGTGACTGTTAACATTTATATGATTATTTTTGCATAATTTCTGATTATTTTCAGAATCGTAGCCACAGATATATAGAAAGAATGGACAAAGTTGGAGGTTCTAACCAGTCACAAAAGTAAATAAGAATATAAAGTGACAGAAATCTAAGAATATTGGTTTATGATATTGGAAATATTTCCTGTACAAAATAGACAACCAGAATTTTTTTTTTTTTCAAGAACGGTAATTATTATTCAGGGTGTACAAATTCGAATTTAATTTACCAAATTATTTTAGACTCTTCAAAATGTCCCACTCCTTTCGCTTTTATAGTTCCTGAGCCAATTTTTGTAGACATGTATATATTATTACTTAAAATCATAATGATATTTTTCTAATGTTTAAATTGCCTTAAGTAATGTAGATTTAAAATAGTACTGTGTGCTTTTGATCTACTTAAGATCGTTATGAAAATTGTCTTCCCTTTGTATGAAATATTTTCCTCTATGATAACTATTATATTAAAAAAATAACTATGAGGCAGGTATTTTAATTGTCCTACTGCCTTTTATAAATTTTAGATGATTCATGAATTGTAAAATAAGTTTGGAAATTAGTAAAACATGGGTTATTCCATAAAACACTATACTGAATATAACATACATTTATGTATGTGTATATATACATGCACATTCATATTTATGTATGTCCAAATATATATATATATATGCACACATATCTTTATTTTCAAGCAGGATTCTTCAGATAAAGTACACTTGTTTATACTCAAAAGGCTCACTCCAATTTACAGCAAGACACAACATACCTTGAAGTGTAATTTCAGCACCACCTGAGATAGTACTCCCTTGATAAAATGATTTTAATTGTTGTCATTAATAACTTTCCTGCACATACAGAGTCTCAAATCCCCTTGACATATTCTATTTAGTAATTGCTAAAGCCAAGCTTACTCATGTCCATATTTAGAAGGTAAATTTTGCAGGATGAACTAAAATATCTCACTTTAGAAGATGTTCTTTTCTAGAAACATGTATACTTCTAACTAGCTACCGCATTCTTGGCTGACACCCCTGCTGATTTTGCTGACAGCAAAGAAACTAGTGGTCCTCTGGAGTCATCCTAGTTATCTTTTAATACTTGAGAAATATGGCACTTTGTTCTAACTTTATTCTTGATATGGAAAATGGTGTCTGTTAATGCCCAGAATAGAACAATTATATTTTGGTATTTATTACTGAAGGGCACTTTCTTTTCTAACATTTTTTTACTTATAATCAAATCTTGCAGGCAACTATATTTCGATACATTATGACAATATGCAATCTAGCTCAGCCCATATACATATAAATAGGGCTTCCCTCCTAAGCCTCCTAAGGCTTACCCCCTAAGCTCAGTCCGCAAAGAAATCTGCCTGCAATGTAGGATACCTGAATTCGATTACTGGGTCAGGAAGATACCCTGGTGAAGGAAATGGCAACCCACTCCAGTATGCTTGCCTGGAGAATTCCAAGGACAGAGGAGCCCAGTAGGCTACAGTCCTTAGAGTCGTGAGTAGGACATGACTTCGCAACCCAAACCACAACTATATATATAAATATTTCTATTCATGATAAACCTTGAGTATTTCTTGTAATAGGGAGCTTACCAACTCCAGAAAAGTTATATGTGCTAATTTGAGTTTTTTTATTTGTACAAAAAAGTTTCTTTTTGAACATATTATCCTAATAAACAACAGGTCATATTTATTGAATGTTCAAGATTGCATCAAAGTAATTACAGTAACAGGTTTGAATAATTTTAGTCTTCTTGCAGGTATGTTTCAGTCTTTGCTTTATTCAAGATAATAAAAATTCAATATCTGACTAGATTGAACATTGAAAAAAGTTGGAACAAGTATTAGACATGAATTTTAAAAAAAAAGATATAATTAATTAAACAAATGAGTCCTGGAGACACATAGTCCATTTGTTCCAAGCAGAACATGTATTGAAGGACTTTCTTTTTTTTTTTTTTTTGGTAAAACTTCCTAACTCCTTTTATTCCATATTTATCTTTCTTGTATCTTTCATAATGTGTATTAAACTCTCCTTTCTATTTCTCTGTATCTTTTTACTTCTCATGGTTATTTTTTTCTGCAATGCATTGTTATTATGCCTTTTTTTTCCCTCTCACGTGTGACCTGCTTTTTTTCCCCCCTCATACTACTCTCTATCTCTGTTTCTCTTTTTGTAGATAGAGAGATAATCGGTATTGTGCATATATGGGTGTATACACACAGACACATATATATATTTCTTCCCTGAAGTTCAGTATAAATTAGAACGCATTTAATAGTAGAAACCTAATCAAATATATTTAAACACTAAAAGAAAGATATTAACTGCTACAAACATTATACATAAGGGTGATCCTAACAATTTTAGACAGCTGTTAAAACATATTTGGAAGAATGCTCTGCTTCCTAGGATTTTTGACTTTATCTTAATGTTTCGTCAGTTAAGAGGCATATTTTTATTTCATAAACAAGGGATAAGTGGTGATATTTCTGGTGTTTTATGTGCAAATAGTGGGATTCAATTACTCTTGTTGACTTGAATTAGGTCACTTGCCCATAACTGAAATGATTGTTAAGTCCAGAGAGTTGAAGGATTGATTTTCTTTTCTCGATTGGGACAAACCAAACGAGCTTGGCACTAATCCCCTCCCTCACTCCAGCACACTCTGAATTTGACACAGTGGAAAAGGATTGACTTTCTCAAAGGGAAATCGAAGGTATTTTGGCGGCAATAAATGCTAGAGAAGGACTCAATAAATGTCCATATTTTATGGCCCTTCTCAATTCAAACTTTTTCCTTCTGCTGTACTATTGCTTTCCATTCCCCAAATTCCGTGATTCTTCAGTTTCAGTGAGAGACCTGGTTTGTTTGTTTTCAAACATTTGTTTACATGTTTGTTCTACTTCATATTCCATTTAGCTATTCTAAAATTTGCAATGTTATCCATGTTTTCTATGAAATCATGTGGGGGGAACATTCCAAGGTGCTGTACTTAACATCAGATCAGTCTTCCCTAGTTATACAAGCTTAAATACACTTTGTAATAAGGAAATAAGCCACACAACTCTAAGTTAATTTGTTTTCACAGGGGAAATCTCTGAAGACTGTTTCTTTAAAAATAATATATGAGGTAATATATACTATATGAGGGAAAATATATGAGGAATTTTTCATACATAAAAACAGACACAAAAGAGAAACATTTTATCAAAATAAGTTTATAAAGTCTAAATTTCAGGCATCAGATCAGATCAGTCACTCAGTCATGTCTGACTCTTTGCGACCCCATGAATCGCAGCACACCAGGTCTCCGTGTCCATCACCAACTCCCAGAGTTCACTGAGACTCACGTCCATGGAGTCAGTGATGCCATCCAGCCATCTCATCCTCTGTTGTCCCCTTCTTCTCTTGCCCCCAGTCCCTCCCAGTATCAGAGTCTTTTCCAATGAGTCAACTCTTCGCATGAGGAGCCAAAGTATTGGAGTTTCAGCTTTAGCATCATTACTTCCAAAGAAATCCCAGGGCTGATAACCTTCAGAATGGACTGGTTGGATCTCCTTGCGGTCCAAGGGACTCTCAAGAGTCTTCTCCAACACCACAGTTCAAAAGCATCAATTCTTTGGCGCTCAGCCTTCTTCACAGTCCAACTCTCACATCCATACATGACCACAGGAAAAACCATAGCCTTAACTAGACGAACCTTTATTGGCAAAGTAATGTCTCTGCTTTTCAATATGCTATCTAGGTTGGTCATAACTTTCCTTCCAAGGAGTAAGCGCCTTTTAATTTCATGGCTGCAGTCACCATCTGCAGTGATTTTGGAGCCCAGAAAAATAAAGTCTGACACTGTTTCCACTGTTTCCCCATCTATTTCCCATGAAGTGATAATTGTTAAAGTTAACAAAGAGGATAACAGAAGAGATTTCTGGAGGAAAAATAAAAGAATGGAGAAATTACATTTATGTTACTACAACAGGGAATATGTTTTCTGAGAATTCTAGTGAAATAAATTTTAAACTCTAAAAGAGCTCTTTCTAACATCTAAACAATATATATGGAATCATAATATCTTGTAAATATATCAACTTTCTTATGTAGATATGCTATTTCCATATTCTTATTTAATATGCAAGCTCTTATTAATTTTTCAACATATTTTTAACAGTGTTTAATTTACATTATGTATTTTATGCCTCAAAAATTTGAAATGCATATGTAAAATGCTATTAAGATACATTTCTCATTGTTTTTCTTTTGTATGTAGCTTACTACAGAAATGGTATGTTCAACTATTTCTTCAAGTAAACATGCATGTTAATTTGTTAACATTCTGGGATTTAGTTGAAATGTTTCCATTTTCAATTCTCATCCATAAATTATGGAATAAACTACTTTTAAATATGAGAATTCCAGTTTAAAGGGTCAATTCAGTTCCAAACAAGATTGTGGTGAAATGCTTTATAACTAATCATATCCTAATAAAATTCACCAACTATGAAAAAAAGCTAAAATTTTAGGAGTTTCCATCCAAGAAAGAGACCAGACAATAGTCTCTCAGTTTCAGTATCTTCAACTCTGGAATTCAGAAACCAATGGAATAGCAGCAGCAGATTACTAAAATGAACGAACTGCAAGAGCCCTATATTCTTCTTAGTAAACGGCATCATCATCCACATTGATATAGTTTTTCAAGTCCCAAATGTAGAAATTAGTCATGAATTTTCTTTTTCCTCATTACCCATATGTAAACTACTTGTTCATTTAACAGATATTTATAAACAAATATATTTTCACTTTATGAAGTTTATGTATTTTGTGTATCTGTAAATTTCAGGGACTCTATAACCAAAATTGCATGCTCCTTATGGAGCAAGATTGAGAGTTTTGTTGTTGTTTGTTTGTTTGTTTTTTCTTTGTTGCCTTAAGGCCTTTGCACTGGCCCTTCCTCTGCAAAGGAAGCCTTGTTATGGCTGGGTCCTTTCTGTGTTTAAGGTTTAAGCTCAAACATCACCACTTCAATGAAACTCCCTTGACCAATTATCAGGCCTTTCAGACTCTCATATTTACTTTTTTTAGCATGAAATATTAAACTTAATTTAAGTATAATTGATCTACAATGTTGTGTTAATTTCTGCTGTACAGCAAAGTGATTCAGTTATACGTGTATATGTGTATGTGTGGTCAGTCATGTCCAGCTTTTAGCAACTTCATGGACTGTAGCCCACCAGGCTCCTCAGTCCATGGAATTTTTCAGGCAAGAATACTAAAGCAGCTTGCCATTTTCTACTCCAAGGGATCTTCCTGACCCAAGGATACAACCCACATTTCTTGTGTCTCATGCATTGGCAGGCAGATTCTTTACTATACCGCACCATCTGGGAAGCCATATATACTTATGTATATATACATATATACATATACTTGTTCACATTCTTTTCCATTCTAGATTATTACAAGATGTTGAATACAGTTGTCTGTGCTATACACTAGGACCTTGTTGTTCATCCATTCAGTATAGAAGAAGTTACGTTTGCTAATCCCAACCTCCCCCAGCATCTCTCTCCCACCCCCCTCCTCACTGGCAACCACAAGTTTGTTCTCTGTGTCTGTGGAACTATTTCTCTTTGGTCATTTGTGTCATATTTTAAATTCCACATATAAATTATATCATATAGTATTTGTCTTTCTCTTTCTGACTTATTTCTAAGCTTAACTTTTTAAATCATATTCTCATTTGTTAAGTATCTCTCCTTCACTATCTCCTACCATTTACACAAAAAATATGTCCCACGAGATCAGACACCCCTTTTGTTTGTTCCCTAATGTATAGGTGAAACCCAGAAAAGTGTCTGACAGAATTGTTGGAAGAAGAAACACGATTTTAATTTTTGGAATGGCTATTAAATTGATTCCATTTAGAAGTTGAGAGTCACAAGAATTAACTTCAAGAGTACCTTGAACTGTATAATCTTCTTTTCAATCTGAACTGAAACCAAGAAAGATTCTAAAAAAGAATCTAACCTCATAAATTTCATAGTAGTAGGTACTTTTTAACCACATGAGACTCGTTAGCTGATATCCTTTTTCACCTAATGACTCTGTATCTCTGAACTTTCTTGTAATTTCATCTCTCTTGAGGTCACTAGAAGGCTCCATGCTAGGATATTAAGCTAATCCCAACCAAAACGCCACAATTCCATGTGGAAGTATCCAACCCAGTAATAAAATATAGAGGTAGAAAGACACAAGTTTGAATTTACTATTAGATGATGGTATCTATTTTGGTATGGGGAAGCAGCTGTACTTTGTTGTTGCTTTGGGTTTTATTGTTGTTGTTTAATGAGTGAAAATAAAAGTAAAAAGAATGTTAAACTTACCACTTACATATCAGTGATTTTTCTTCTTACCCAAATTATCAGTCATTCATTAGAGATAATTTAATTAAAGAAAGATAACTAGTAAATCATGTATGATTCTAAGATGGTTAAATCTGTGATATGTCCCTAATGTACAAAATATTACAACTGTATTTGCTTCACAGATGCTAGAAAGAAAGTGAACTAATTTTAAATAAGTGAATGAGAAAAGAGACCTAATACCATATAGGTTAAAAAAGTGGACATACAAATAAGAATAATACAGTAATATTTTGTGAGGCTTTATTACTAAATGAATATTAGATCAGTGTTTGTTTCTTAATGATCATGATGGGTAAATTTATGTTCTTTAAGTCTACTAAAATCATTTATTTTAGAATAAATTATAGCAAGGTTTACATTAAAATACTAAACTCCATTGTGAAATTGAATTCAGAAATAATATAACACATAATAACATTTCTGCGTGCATATGTACATATGAGTGCACAAATATGATTCTTTTTCTATAATACAAAAAGCAAAACAAGAATCATTTAAAACAATATTACATTAGAAGCAACAAAGACATAGATTTCTGTTCCTAAGAAAAAATTGTGATAATTATAAAAGGAGACTGATAAAAGTACACTGTATTTCTAATTTAATTTCTATGTACAAGGTTTCTGATTAACAACTTTTAGCAATAACCCCCAATAACAGCAATAAAAAAGTTCTACCCTCTTTTTTAACATACTAGTTTTATTCCTAAAATTTTGAGTAAATATTAAAATCTTACAAAAATAGTTTGTGTTCATTTGTATGATTAGGTTTGGATCACTGTGATCAGTGTTTCACATATATGACTGATATGATATTTAGAAATCTTATTGGACACTCAGGACTAATTTTCACTTTTTCAGATAGTCCTTATTTATGTAGGATGTCTGGCATATTTGACCCTTCATCAAAAAGTGCCTCAATCCTTATAAAGACAAATAAGCAACCTCTAAGGATACTGCTGACCTGTACAGGGGGTGGGAAACTATGACCTTTGTGCCATAAAATGACCTATGGCCCCTTTTGTATGGCCATGAGCTAAGAATGGTTTTAAATTTGTAAAGAGATTAAAGAAAACAAACAAAACACAGACTATGCAGTAGAGATGATTAGTATTTGACCCTTATTAAAAAATGCTTATCAATCCCTGTACTACTTCTATGATTGACACATACTTTGTATTGTTCATCAATATACCAGGAGTAGAAGTGTTTCCAAAACATAGAAAGGATATAATTAATGTTTGTATAGAGTCAGGAAGGGATAAACTATAATTAGAATAAGGAGACTATAAAAATATAACACTGAAAGGAATTTAGAAATCAAAGCAAAAGTGGCAAAGAGGATCAGATGGTTAAATTAACTCATCAAAGAACTCAGGTAAGACTGAAGTCATTACCTATTTTATCTGTGACTTCCAGTACATTATATATGCATATATATATATATGTGTATACAAAATAACACAATTTTATAAGCTACTGTACACAAAATTTTATATCTTCTTTGCTTGTTTTTTCCTCCTAACATTTTTTGGTAAAGTTTTTTCTATATCATTGAATTATTTTTAGGAATATATATTTAATATTTATTGCTAAAAATAGATTTGCATTCTTATTTTTCTATTTTTATTTATTACTATAAAATAATATAATATTAAGTAGAATGTGATTCTACAGGATTTTTATATCTATATCTACTGACAGTCAACAAACCAACATACAAGACACATTTAAGTGAAATGAGGAAAAAATGTAGGGAAAAATAAAATCTGGACTTAAATGATAAAGCGTATAGTATTGAAAAACATGAAATTAAAAACACTACTCCGGAGTTGGTGATGGACAGGGAGACCTGGCGTGCTGCGATTCATGGGGTCGCAAAGAGTCAGACATGACTGAGCGACTGATCTGATCTGATCTGATCTGAATGATTCCTAGGAGGAATCATTCCCAGACAAAAATTATTAATTCGTTTTCCATTGAAAAAGCTCTGTAAGAATTGTATTATCTTGATTAATAGATGGTTAAAGCTAGTTGAGTACAGTTCACTGAATTACAGACAAATGCAACATATTTTACAGATTGATCTTAATATTCATAACACTGTATTTAATGAGTATTGATCTTAGAATAACACTTTTAAGGATAGAAATCTCCACGACATCATGAGTATAATGTCGATTAGAGTTAGTAATGATAAATGTTTGAAATTTTAAAAAAGGAGACATACTGAAATTTAACCAAATTCTAATTAAATCTGCTATCTGGTATAAGAATCAGACAGTGGGTGAAGTTTGCTATATCCTATATCTGAGTAAGGCTGTTAGAAGATGTTATTACTTCTAAATTGCTTTTGTGCTCTGAGCTAAAACACAAATCTCTCAGACTAAGTATTACATTACTATTTAATTACTAAGTATTACATTGCTAAGTATTACATTACTATTTAATAAATATATCTTTTTCTCTCACTTTATTGCATAAGTAAGACTATATCTATAATTAGGCTTCCCAGGTGGCTCAGTGGTAAAGAATTGCTGCCAGTGCAGGAGACACAAGAGATGCGGGTTCAACCACTGAGCCAGGGATCTTCCTGACTTTCTCAGAGAGAAGGAAATGGCAGCCCACTCCAATATTCTTGCCTGGGAAATATCAGGAGGGCAGAGTAGCCTGGAGGGCTGCAGTCCACAGAGTTTCAAAGAGTCAGATACAGCCGAGCATTCAGATTGTATATATACATATAATTTGGCACGTCTTCATTTCGTTCTGCATTTTCTATTTGTCCATGTGAAATTTTGAGATGCAATCTAAGTAAAAATTATGTGAGAAATGAAAGTGAATTCACATTGAAATATTCACTTATTTAAAATTGGTAAACTCTTTGCTGATGGCAATACAATTTAATCTTGCCTTAGTGAATTTCTTACCCTCTTATGATTAGCAATTTTTTGTCAACAAAAGGTATATTAATTAATAACTATTTTAAATGTATTTAAAATGTACAGGAAGGGTGCATTGTGTGTGCATTGGATGTGTGTTCATTTGTCCATGTCAATGTGTAAACACTTGGGCTCTGTAGATTTGGTGTGTCTTTTGATTAATACAGTTCAGTTCCTCAGTCATATCCGACTCTTTGTGACCCCATGGACTGCAGCACAGCAGGCCTCTCTGTCCATCACCAAATCCTGGAGTTTACTCAAACTCATGTCCATTGAGTCAGTGATGCCATTCAACCATCTCATCCTGTGTCATCCCCTTCTTCTCCCACCTTCAATCTTTCCCAGGATCAGGGTTTTTTTTAATGAGTCAGCTCTTTGCATTAGGTGACCAAAGTACTGGAGTTTCAACTTCAGCATAAATCCTTCCAATGAACGAATATGCAGGACTGATTTCATTTAGGATGGACTGTTTGGATCTCCTTGCAGTCCAAGGGACTCTCAAGAGTCTTCTTCCCCAACATCACAGTTCAAAAGCTCAGCTTTCTTTATATTCCAACTCTCACATCCATACATGACTACTAGAAAAACCATAACTTTGACTAGATGGACCTTTATTGGCAAAGTAATGTCTCTGCTTTTTAATATGTTGTTTAGGCTGGTAATAACTTTTCTTCCAAGGAGCAAGTGCCTTTTAATTTCATGGCTGCAGTCACCATCTGCAGTGGTTTTGGAACACCCAAAAATAGAGTCTGTCACTGATTCCATTGTTTCCCCATCTATTTGTCATGAAGTGATGAGACCAGATGTCATGATCTTAGCTTTCTGAATGGTGAGTTTTAAGCCAACGTTTTCATTCTCCTCTTTCACTTTCATCAACAAGGTCTTTAGTTCTTCTTTGCATTCTGCCATAAAGGGTAATGTCATCTCCATATATGAGGTTATTGATATTTCTCCAGGCAATCTTGATTCCAGCTTGTGCTTCATCCAGTCTAGCATTTCTCATGATACACTCTTCATATAAGTTAAATACACAGGGTGACAATATACAGACTTGACAAACTCCTTTACCAAGTTGGAATAAGTTTGTTGTTCCGTGTCCATTTCTAACTGTTCCATATGGACCTGCATACAAATTTCCCAGGAGCCTGGACAGATGGTCTAGTATTCCCATCTCTTCAAGAATTTTTCACAGTTTGCTGTGATCTACACAGTCAAAGGACTTAGCATAGTCTATGAAGCAGATGTAGATATTTTTCTGAAACTCACTTTTTTGATGATTCAACAGATATTGGGAATTTGATCTCTGGTTCCTCTGCCTTTTCTAAATCCAGCTTGAACATCTGGATGTTCACGGTTCACATACTGTTGAAGCCTGGCTTGGAGAATTTTGAGCATTACTTTGCTAGCATGTCAGATGAGTGCAATTGTATGGTAGTTTGAGCATTATTTGGCATTGCCTTTCTTTGAGATTGGAATGAAAACTGACTTTTTCCAGTCCTGTGGCCACTGCTGAGTTTTCCAAATTTGCTGGCATATTGAGTGCAGCACTTTCACAGCATCATCTTTCAGGATTTGAAAAACTCAACTGGAATTCCATCATCTCCACTAACTTTGTTGGTAGTGATGCTTTCTAAGACCCACTTGACTTCACATTCCAGGATGTCTGGCTCTAGGTGAGTGATCATACCATCGTGATTATCTTGGTCATGAAGATCTTTTTTGTACAATTTTTCTGTGTATTCCTTCCACCTCTTCTTAATATCTTCTGCTTCTGTTAGGTCCATACCATTTCTGTCCTTTATCGAGCCCATCTTTGCATGAAATGTTCCCTTGGTATCTCTAATTTTCTTGAAGAGATCTCTAGTCTTTCCCATTCTGTTGTTTTCCTCTATTTCTCTGCATTGATCGCTGAAGAAGGCTTTCTTATCTCTTCTTGCTATTCTTTGGAAGTCTGCATTCAAATAGGTATATCTTTCCTTTACTCCTTTGCCTTTCTCTTCTTTTCACAGCTATTTGTAAGGCCTCCCTAGACAGCCACTTTGCTTTTTTGTGTTTTTTTTCCTTGGGGATGATCTTGATCCCTGTCTCCTGACAATGTCATCCATCCATAGTTCTTCAGGCACTCTGACTATCAGATCCAATCCCTTGAATCTATTTGTCATTTTCACTGTATAATGGAAAGGGATTTGATTTAGTCATACCTGAATGATCTAGTGGTTTTCCCTACTTTCTTCAATTTAAGTCTGAATTTAACAATAAGGAGTTCATGATCTGAGCCACAGTCCTCTCCAAGTCTTGTTTTTGTTGACTGTATAGAGCTTCTCCATCTTTGGCTACAAAGAATATAATCAATCTGATTTCGGTGTTGACCATCTGGTGATGTCCATATGTAGAGTCTTCTCTTGTGTTGTTGGAAGAGGGTGTTTGCTATGATCATTGTGTTCTCTTGGCAAAAGTCTATTAGCCTTTGCCCTGCTTCATTCTGTACTCCAAGGTCAAATTTGCCTGTTACTCCAGGTGTTTCTTGACTTCCTACTTTTGCATTCCAGTCCCCTATAATGAAAAGGACATCTTTTTTGGGTGTTATTTCTAGAATGTCTTGTAGGTCTTCATAGAACCTATGATCTAATAGGTTCTAACCTAATATCTTGGATTACCATTATATTGAGAGGTTTGCCTTGGAAACGAACAGTGATCATTCTGTTGTTTTTAAGATTGCATCCAAGTACTGCATTTCGGACTCTTTTGTTGACCATGATGGCTACTCCATTTCTTCTAAGGGATTCCTGCCCAAAGTAGTAGATATAATGGGCACCTGAGTTAAATTCACCCATTCCAGTCCATTTTAGTTCACTGATTCCTAGAATGTCAACGTTCACATTTGCTATCTCCTATTTGACCACTTCCAATTTGCCTTGACTCATGGACCTAACATTCCATGTTCCTATGCAATATTGCTCTTTATAGCATTGGGCTTTGCTTCTATCACCAGTCACATCACAACTGGGTGTTGTTTATGCCATGGCTCCATTTTTAAACGAGTAAAACACTTTTCATTTGTTAATGATCATAGAACTATTGTTTTCACAAATTGACCCAGAAAGTGACTATTCTCATTTATAATTCAATATTCTTTTCTTTGTGATTCAGTGTCTCTTTTGTGTAACATCTTATTTCCATCTAGTATTATAAATGTCTCATATGGTTTTTGCTGCAAAATCAGTTCCAATACAATCTTTTCAAATATATTTACTATTCACTGCACTTAGGACCCCTTCCTCTGTGACTTCATTACAGTTCAGTTAAATACAATTAAATTCACATTTATGGGGCACATGCTAGATACTGATCTCTTTTAGGACCTGAGAGATCCATAATTTGGAAGACATTTTCCCATACACCTGGAAGTTTGCTATTGTGACAGGAGACTAATAATATACATAAATTACTCTAATATATGGAAGTCTTTGGTGAATGCTGTATAACATCTTTGAACAAAGTATTATAGTGAAGCAGAAGAAGCAATTTATTTGACTAAAAAGAGGAACATGGAAGGTTTGATTTTGAAATGGCATGTGTGATAAGTATGATATAATATGTCATATATCATGCGTAATATTTTTGAAATAACTGTACATAAATCCTTTCCAAATCTTCAGTATACTATTCAGTGTTCATAGTCATGGATATTTTAACTTGATAACTTCAGAATAAACTAAATCAATTCAGGACTTCTTGATTTAATTTAAATTTTTGCCTTCTACTTTTCTGGGTTTGCACTAATGTTGGAGACATCTAGTTTCATAGAACAAGTGTGGAGGAAGTATGATGGCTAATATGTTACAATACTGTTTCATTGCACATGTCACTTGGTCCATGAAACATGGGCTTTTTTCCTCCAGTAAATAAGATAAGTTTAATTTCATCAGAGGTGGTAAGCATTATACACAAAAATATGGATACATGAAAATACATGGCATATTTGGATAAACCAACATTTTGCCCTGGTTTTTATTAGTCATCTCTTATCTGAAAGTATTTCTTCTCTTTCCTTCAAAATATGGCTGAAAATTCATGTCATAAAGGAAGTATGTTTCAGCTGTTCTATTAAAATCCTCTGTTAATCAATCTCAGCAAACTCACCTCTGTCAGTGACAAATGTAGCATTGTATAGGAGGTATACTTCCTGCCACAGAACATGGTTAAATTCTAGAGGAAAAAAAAAAAAAAGGAAACAGAGTACATCTAGATGGGCTTTTTCAGGTTTAAAAATTACGAAAACAGTTTTATAAAACATAATGTGGTAAAATGGCAATGCCAGTTAGTTTATTTACAATATGTCTTCTTGTAGTTGTTGGTTTGTTTTGTTAGTTGACATAAAGAAGGCAGAAAAGAAAGGATGGATTTGTGATGGGCAAAATGTAAGAGAAGATGATTAGACCTGTACACTGGTTTCTAGGTTGGGTGAGAATGTGGGGAAGGTGATTTGTTACATTTATTTTTTTGATTGTTAAATTTTTATTAGAAACACATTCATGAATTATTTGCTAAACTTATTTATGTTATATCCTATTTACATCTTTTCTTTAGGTGCCTCTTATTTTAAACAAGTTGACAGTTCTTCGTGGTAGAGCCCTATTCTAAGTGTGACTATCAGTTATCAAATGAATGATATGCTTCTTAAAATAATGCCCACTGGAAGTCAAATGGTTGTCAAATGAATTATTTTGCCATCTGAGTAACATATCCTCATAATTTAAGTGTTTATTTCAGTTGCTAACCATAAGACACATGTTAATTAGTTATTTCAATATTTGAAATGTTTGAAAACATTGCTCTATAGAAGGTCAAGAAAACACAAAGCCATATCCTTTGGAAGATTCATTAAACAAACCAGCTGACTCTATCATCTTCTATCATCCCCTTCTCCCATGATTCCATTTATTATTTAATTATAAACTAATCTTAAGTTAAAATTGCTGCATAGGAACTAGTAATTCATTTTGACAAAGATACCAAAGAGAATTAAAAGTAATATAATATGCTAAATTATATATACTTTAATATAACTGAAAATATAGAACACATTTAAAGTTATATACACATTTATAATTATCAGACTTACACTAGTAGAATCTTTTTCTTTTTTATTTTATGTATATTTTACCTATTTAATTTATTAATGTCTTCTTTCAGAAATATTAAATCACAACTAGCCACTGCAGGGTTTTTTTTTTTTTTTTTTTTTTTCACATAGCTTTTCTTATGATGGATCTTAATCTTGTCAAGAGTATTGTTTGCAGTTTTTCCTGTGTATATTTTTCAAGCAAAAGCTGATTTTAATGGCTCTGTATTATGAAAAATCCTGTGTCAAAACCACAAGTTTTTCAGATATATATATGATATATATAGTATAGAGAGGAAGAGATACACACATTCACATGTGTTGAAATAAACCGATTTCACAATGTTATTATGAATGGTGAATTTTTGTTTAAAAAAAAAGTCTGGATAACCACAATGTCTGATGACCACACTCACCTAGAGCCAGACATCCTGTTTCCTAAGTAGGCCTTAGGAAACATCACTACAAACAAAGCTATTGACGGTGATGGGATTCCAGCTAAGCTATTTCAAATCCTATAAAATGTTGCTGTTAAAGTGCTGCATTCAATATGTCAGCAGATTTGAAAAACTGAATGTGGCCATAGAAATGGAAAAAGTCAATTTTTATTCTAATCCCAAAGAAGAGCAATGCTAAATAATTTCACACTACTGTGCAATTTTGCTCATTTCACATGCTAGCAAGGTAATGCTCAAAGTCCTACCAGCTAAGCTTCAACAGTATCTGAACAGAGAATTTCCAGATATACAAGCTGGATTTAGAAAAGGCAGAGGAACCAAATATCAAATGTCAGCATCCGTTGGATCATAGAGAAAGCAAAGGAATTCCAGAAGAATATCTATTTCCGCTTCACTGACTACCTGAAATTCTTTGACTGTGTGGATCACATCATACTGTGGAAAATTCTTAAAGAGAGGGGAATACAAGATCACCTTACCTGTCTCCTGAGAAACCTGTATGCAGGTCAGGAAGCAACAGCTAGAACTGAACATGGAACAACAGACTGGTTCAAAATTGGAAAAGAAGTACGTCAAGGCTGTATATTGCCACACTGTTTATTTAACTGACATGCAGAGTACATCATGCAAAATGCCAGGCTGGATGAGTCACAAGCTAGAATCATAATGCTGGGAGAAATATCAACAACCTCAGATATGGAAATGATACCCCTTTAATTGCAGAAAGCAAAGAGGAACTAAATAGCCTGTTGAAGAGGGTGAAAGAGGAGAGTGAAAAAGCTGGCTTAAAACTGAACATTCAAAAAATGAAGATCATAGCACCCAGCTCCATCACTTCATGGCAAATTGATGGGGGGAAATGTGGAAACAGTGACAGATTTTGTTTTCTTGGGGTCCAAGATCACTGCAGGTGGTGACTGCAGCCATGAAATTAAAACACACTTGCTCCTTGGGGAAAAAAAAGCTATGACAAACCTAGATAGCATAATATAAAGCAGAGATATCACTTTGCTAAAAAAGGTCCATATAGTCAAAGCTATGGTTTTTCCAGTAATTATATGGATGTGATAGTTGGACCATAAAGAAGGCTGAGTGCTGAAGAACTGATACTTTCAAATTGTTGTGCTGGAAAAGACTCTTGAGAGACCCTTGGACAGCAAGGAGATCAAACCCGTCAATCCTAAAGTAAATCAATCCTGAATATTCATTGGAAAGACTGATGCTAAAGTTGAAGCTCCAATACTTAGACTGGCAGTGGTTTAGTTGCTAACTTGTTTCTGACCCTTGTAACCCCAAGGACTATAGCTCACCAGGCTCCTTTGTCCATGGAATTTCCCAGGAAAGAATACTGGAGTGTATTGCCATTTCATTCAGCAGGGGATCTTCTCAACCTAGGAGTCGAACCTCAGTCTACTGCGTTGCTGGCAGACTCCTGCACTGCAGGCGGATTCTGACCAACTGAGCTTCAAGGGAAGGTATACTAAGGCTACTTGATATGAAGAGCCAACTCAGTGGAAAAGGTCTTGATGCTTGGCAAGATTGAGGGCAGGAACAAAAGGGGATGACAGATGATGACATGGTTGGATGGCATCATTGACTTGATAGACATGAGTTGGAGCAAACTCCAGGAGACAATGAAGGACAGGGGAGCCTGACATGGTGCATTTCATGGGGTTGCAAAGAGTTGGACACAACTTAGTGACTGAGAAACAACAAAATAGACTGGAATTGGACATGCCACATTTCTCAGGAAATGAAAGTGAAGAGAGATGTATGAAAATATTTTGAAAGAATGACAGTTTAGAATACTTTGCTTCAAGCATATAGTTTGATCAAGGCTATTCCTAGATAAAACAATATCATTAAAGATTGGCCATTTTGCCTGTCCAGGTTCGATGCATGATACTGGATGCTTGGGGCTAGTGCACTGGGACGACCCAGAGGGATGGTATGGGGAGGGAGGAGGGAGGAGGGTTCAGGATGGGGAACACATGTATACCTGTGGCGGATTCATTTCGATATTTGGCAAAACTAATACAATTACGTAAAGTTTAAAAAATAAAATTAAATTAAAAAAAAAAAAGATTGGCCATTTTAGTAAAAGGCAAACTCAATACTGTATTTGTTTTGAGCACCAAAAAATTTTACTACATTTTTTAATAAGAAAATGGATACTGTGACAATCATTGAGAAAAAATTATTTGAAGAGCATTTTTGCTTTGATAATCAATTCTATTGTCCAAATAACTTCATAAGCCTAAGGATTTCTTTGGAAGGAATGATGCTAAAGCTGAAACTCCAGTACTTTGGCTACCTCATGTGAAGAGTTGACTCATTGGAAAAGACTCTGATGCTGGGAAAGATTGAGGGCAGGAGGAGAAGGGGACGACAGAGGATGAGATGGCTGGATGGCATCACTGACTTGATGGACATGAGTCTGAGTGAACTCCGGGAGTTGGTGATGGACGGGGAGGCCTGGTGTGCTGTGATTCATGGGATCGCAGAGAGTCGGACAGGTGTGAGTGACTGAACTGAACTGAAGGAGTCAAGCATTCTCATCTTCCAGAGAATGGAAGAATTATAAATGCACCTAATAAATTCACTATACACTTTGCAATACAGATTATGTATGAATTGCTGAAACTTTCATAAAGAATCACAGCCTCAGTTGTATATGTAGGCACAGTGGAGTTGAGTAAAGTCAAAACAAGCAAAATATAGTGGAAGGTTTATTTAACATATTTGTCTTAATCAATGATTGACTTTACTCATGACCATTATATCTACTACTGTGGGCAAGAATCCCTTAGAAGAAATGGAGTAGCCATTATAGTCCATAAAAGAGTACAAAATGCATTCAGTTCAGTTCAGTTCAGTCGTTCAGTCGTGTCCAACTCTTTGAGACCCCATGAATTGCAGCATGCTAGGCCTCCCTGTCCATCACCAACTCCCAGAGTTCACTCAAACTCACATCCACCGAGTCAGTGATGCCATCCAGCAATCTTATCCTCTGTTATGCCCTTCTCTTCCTGCCCCCAATCCCTCCCAGCATCAGAGTGTTTTCCAATGAGTCAATTCTTCACATGAGGTGGCCAAAGTACTGGAGTTTCAGCTTTAGCATCAGTCCTTCCAAAGAACACCCAGGACTGATCTCCTTTAGAATGGACTGTCTGGATCTCCTTTCAGTCCAAGGGACTCTGAAGAGTCTTCTCCAACACCACAGTTCAAAAGCATCAATTCTTTGGCACTCAGCTGTTTTCACAGTCCAAATCTCACATCCATACATGACTACTGGAAAAAACATGGAAAACTACTGGAAAAAAACTTGACTAGACAGACCTTTGCTGGCAAAGTAATGTCTCTGCTTTTGAATATGCTATCTAGGTTGGTCATAACTTTCCTTCCAAAGAGTAAGTGTCTTTTAATTTCATGTCTGCAATCACCATCTGCATTGATTTTGGAGACCAAAAAAATGAAGTCTGACACTCTTTCCACTGTTTCCCTATCTATTTCCCATGAAGTGATGGGACCAGACACCATGATCTTAGTTTTCTAAATGTTGAGCTTTAAGCCAAGCTTTTCACTCTCCACTTTCACTTTCATCAAGAGGCTTTTTAGTTCCTCTTCACTTTCTGCCATAATGGTGGTGTCATCTGCATATCTGACGTTATTGATATTTCTCCCCGCAATTTTGATTCCAGCTTGTGCTTCTTCCAGTCCAGAGTTTCTCATGATGTACTCTGCATATAAGTTAAATAATCAGGAAGACAATGTACAGCCTTGACGTACTCCTTTTCCTATTTGGAATCAGTCTGTTGTTCCATGTCCAGTTCTAACTGTTGCTTACTGACCTGCATATAGGTTTCTCAAGAGATAGGTCAGATGGTCTGGTATGCCCATTTCTTGAAGAATTTTCCAAAGTTTACTTTGATACACACAGTCAAAGCTTTGGCATTGTAATTAAAGCAGAAATAGATTTTTTTCTGGAATTCTCTGGCTTTTTCAATGATCCAGCAGTTGTTGACAATTTGATTCCTGGTTCCTCTGCCTTTTCTAAAACCAGCTTGAACATCAGGAAGTTCACTGGCTTGGAGAATTTTGAGCATTACTTTACTAGCGTGTGAGATGAGTGCAATTGTGTAATAGTTTGAGCATTATTTGGCATTGCCTTTCTTTGGGATTGGAATGAAAACTGACCTTTTCCAGTCCTGTGGTCACTGCTGAGTTTTCCAAATTTGCTGGCATATTGAGTGCAGCACTTTCACAGCATCATCTTTCAGGATTTGAAATAGCTCAACTGGAATTCCATCACTCCACTAGCTTTGTTCATAGTGATGCTTCCTAAGGCCCACTTGACTTCACATTCCAGGATGGCTGGCTCTAGGTGAGTGATCACACCATTGTGATTATCTGGGTCTTGAAGATCTTTTTTGTACAGTTCTTCTGTGCATTCTTGCCGTCTCTTCTTAATATCTTCTACTTCTGTTAAGTCCATACCATTTCTGTCCTTTATCCAGCCCATCTTTGCATGAAATATTCCCTTGGTATCTCTAATTTTCTTGAAGAGATCTTTAGTCTTTCCCATTCTGTTGTTTTCCTCTATTTCTTTGCATTGATTGCTGAGGAAGGCTTTCTTATCTCTTCTTGCTATTCTTTGGAACTCTGCATTCAGATGCCTATATCTTTCTTTTTCTTCTTTGCATTTTGCTTTTCTTCTTTTCACACCTATTTGTAAGGCCTCTCCAGACAGCCATTTTGCTTTTTTGCATTTCATTTCCATGGGGATGGTTGATCCCTGTCTCCTCCACAATGTCATGAACCTCCATCCATCGTTCATCAGGTACTCTATCTATCAGATCTAGTCCCTTAAATCTATTTCTCACTTCCACTGTATAATCATAAGGTATTTGATTTAGGTCATACCTGAATGGTCTAGTGGTTTTTCCTACTTTCTTCAATTTAAGTCTGAATTTGGCAATAAGGAGCTTATAATCTGAGCCACAGTCAGCTCTTGGTCTTGTTTTTGCTAACTGTATAGAGCTTCACCATTTTTGGCTGCAAAGATTATAATCAATCTGACTTCTATGTTGACCATCTGGTGATGCCCATGTGTAGAGACTTCTCTTGTGTTGTTGGAAGAGGGTGTTTACTATGACCAGTTTGTTCTCTTGGAAAAACTCTATTAGTATTTACCCTGCTTCATTCCATATTCCAAGGCCAAATTTCCCTTTACTCCAGGTGTTTCTTGACTTCCTACTTTTGCATTCTAGTCCACTATAATGAAAATGACTTCTTTTTGGGGGGTGTTAGTTCTAAAATGTCTTGTAGGTCTTCATACAACCATTCAGCTTCAGCTTCTTCAGAATTACTGGTTGGGGCGTAGACTTGGATTACTTTGATATTTAATGGTTTGCCTTGGAAACAGAGATCATTCTGCATTACTTGGATGCAATCTTAAAAACAACAGAATGATTGCTGTTCATTTCCAAGGCAAACCATTCAATATCACGGGAATCCAAGACTCTGCCCTGACCAGTAATGCTCACAAAGCTGAAGTTCAACCACCTTCAAAAATAACACCCCAAAAAAGATGTTCTTTTCATTATATGAGACAGGAATGCAAAAGTAGGAAGTCGAGAAACACCTGGAGTAACAGGCAAATTTGGCCTTGGAGTACAGAATGAAGCAGGGCAAAGGCTAATAGACTTTTGCCAAGAGAACACAATGGTCATAGCAAACACCCTCTTCCAACAACACGAGAGAAGACTTTACACATGGAAATCACCAGATGGTCAACACTGAAATCAGATTGATTATATTCTTTGCAGCCAAAGATGGAGAAGCTCTATACAGTCAGCAAAAATAAGACCAAGAGCTGACTGTGGCTCAGATTATGAACTCCTTATTGCCAAATTCAGACATAAATTGAAGAAAGTAGGGAAAACCACTAGATCATTCAGATATGACTAAATGAAATCTCTTTCCTTTATACAGTGGAAATGACAAATAGATTCAAGGGATTGGATCTGATAGTCAGAGTGCTTGAAGAACTATGGATGGATGACATTGTCAGGAGACAGGGATCATGATCATCCCCAAGGAAAAAAACGCAAAAAAAGCAAAGTGGCTGTCTGAGGAGGCCTTACAAATAGCTGTGAAAAGAAGAGAAGCGAAAAGGAGAAAAGGAAAGATATACCTATTTGAATGCAGAGTTCCAAAGAATAACAAGGAGAGACAAGAAAGCCTTCCTCAGTGATCAGTGCAAAGAAATAGAGGAATACAATAGAACGGGAAAGAAGAGAGATCTCTTCAAAAAAGTTAGAGATACCACGGGAACATTACAGACAAAGATGGGAATAATAAAGGACAGAAATGGTATGGACCTAACAGAAGCAGAAGATATTAAGAAGAGATAGCAAGAATACACAGAAGAACTGTACAAAAAAGATCATGACCCAGGTAACCATGATGCTGTGATCACTCACCTACAGCCAGACATCCTGGAATGTGAAGTCAAGTGGGCCTCAGAAAGCATCACTATGAACAAAGCTAGTGGAGGTGATGGAATTACAGTTGAGTTCTTTCAAATCCTAAAAGATGATGCTGTGAAAGTGCTGCACTCAATATGCCAGCAAATTTGGAAAACTCAGCAGTGGCCACAGGACTGGAAAAGGTCAGTTTTCATTCCAATCCCAAAGAAAAGCAATGCCAAAGAATGCTCAAACTACCCACAATTGCACTCATCTGACATGCTAGCAAAGTAATACTCAAAATTCTCCAAGCCAGGCTTCAGGAGTACGTGAACCGTGAACATCCAGATGTTCAAGCTGGATTTAAAAAAGGCAGAGGAACGAGAGACAAAATTCCCAACATCTGTTACATCATAGAAGAAGTAGGAGAATACCAGAGAAACATCTATTCCTGCTTTACTGACTATGGAAATCATTTGATTGTATGTATCACAACAAACTGTGGAAAATTCTTCAAGAGATGGGAATACCAGACCACCTGACCTGCATGTTGTAAAATGTGTATGCAGGTGAGCAAGCATCAGTTAAAACTGGATATGGAACAACAGACTGGTTCCAAATAGAGAAAGGAGTATGTCAAGGCTGTATATTGTCACCCTGCTTATTTAACTTATATGCAGAGTACATCATGAGAAATGCTGGGCTGGAAGAAGCACAAGCTGGATCAAGATTGCCAGGAGAAATATCAATAATCTCAGTTATGCAGATCATACCACACTTATGGCAGAAAGTGAAGAGGAACTAAAAAGCCTCTTGATAAAAGAGGAGAGTGAAATGGTTGGCTTAAAGCTCAACATTCAGAAAACTAAGATCATGGAGTCTGGTCCCATCATTTCATGGGAAATAGATGGGGAAACAGTGGAAACAGTGACAGATTTTATTTTTGGGTGCTCCAAAATCACTGCAGATGGTGACTGCAGTCATGAAATTAAAAGATGCTTACTCCTTAGAAGAAAAGTTTTGATGAAACTAGACTGCATATTAAAAAGCAGAGACAATACTTTGCCAATAAATCTCCATCTAGTCAAAGCTATGGTTTTTCCAGTAGTCATGTTTGGATTTAAGAGTTACGCTATAAAGAAAGCTGTGCACCGAAGAATTCATGCTTTTGAACTGTGGTGCTGGAGAAGACTCTTGAGAGTCCCTTGGACTGCAAGGAGATCCAGCCAGTCAATCCTAACGGAAATCAGTCCTGAACATTCTTTGGAAGGACTGATGCTGAAGCTGAATGAAACTCCAATGCTTTGGCCACCTGATGCAAAGAACTTACTCTTTGGAAAATACCCTGATGCTGGGAAACATTGAAGGTGGGAGGAGAAGGGGACCATGGAGGATGAGATGGTTGGGTGGTATCTCCAACTCAATGAACATGAGTTTGAGTAAACTCAGATATTTGGTGATAGACAAGGGTCCTAGTGTATTGCAGTTCATAGGGTCACAAAGAGACATGACTGAGCCACTGAACGTTACTTTACCCGTTTAAAATGAGAACAATATTTATTTTGTAAATTTAAAGAGTTCTGACATAAAAGTTAATATATGTGGAAATATTTTCTATATCAAAGAACATTACCATATAAGGTGCTATTATTATTGCATTTATTAATATAATGTATAATTATGAATAGTTATAATGATATTATACTGTAAAAGATATCTATTCAATAGAAATTATGTACAAAGCACTATTCTAGGTGATAAACACAGGACTGAAAGAAACAAAATATCATTATCTTCATGATTTTTGATTAAGAAAATTATGTTATATAGTATTCTTGTGAACTTTTGAACAGATTAAAAATTTCAACTTTATCTCTGCAAGAGTTTAATTTTATTCATCTATTGGGAGGCATCCCTTAGAGATATTGCTGTAATAATGAATGAACAGAAAGAAGTTTCAACTTTTTATTTTTGACCATCTTATTGAAAAGACTTCTCTGTAGGCTAACTCACCTTGAAGTTTTAAATTCTTAGGTATTAAAAATTCTATGTGATCTTTCTCTAAATAACTCTTTATAGCCCTTCTTTAAGAAGGAACCAATCCTAATCGAGACAAATGTGGTCTTCACAGTGCTATTATATCAAGCATATGTGGAAAGCAAAAGAATATGTATATTCAGTATATAGAAGCATTCATATTTGCAGAAAAATTAAAAATAGTGAAATCTAGGCATAGTAAAGAAAACACTTAAAAGGTTAAGTAGTTGATGAATGCCGACATGAAATACAACTGAAAGACAAGCAAAGACAGCCAAGTACTGCAAGATAATTCATTCATTAAAGTAAATTAACTTACTGTCATAACAAACACCCTCTTCCAACAACACAAGAGAAGACTCTATACATGGACATCACCAAATGGTCAACACCGAAATCAGACTGATTATATTCTTTGCAGCCAAAGATGGAGAAGCTCTGTAACAGTCAGCAAAAACAAGACCAAGAGCTGACTGTGGCTCAGACCATGAACTCCTTAGTGCCAAATTCAGATTTAAATTGAAGAAAGTAGGGAAAACCACTAGACCATTCAGGTATGACCTAAATCAAATACCTTATGATTATACAGTGGAAGTGAGAAATAGATTTAAGGGCCTAGATCTGATAGAGTGCCTGATGAACTATGGAATGAGGTTCGTGACATTGTACAGGAGACAGGGATCAAGACCACCCCCATGGAAAAGAAATGCAAAAAAGCGAAATGGCTGTCTGGGGAGGCCTTACAAAGAGCTGTGAAAAAAAGGGAAGCAAAAAGCAAAGGAGAAAAGGAAAGATATAAGCATCTGAATGCAGAGTTCCAAAGAATAGCAAGAAGAGATAAGAAAGCCTTCTTCAGTGATCAATGCAAAGAAATAGAGGAAAACAACAGAATGGGAAAGACTATGGATCTCTTCAAGAAAATCAGAGATACCAAAGAAATATTTCATGCAAAGATGAGCTCAATAAAGGACAGACATGGTACGGACCTAACAGAAGCAGAAGATATTAAGAAGAGATAGCAAGAATACACAGAAGAACTGTACAAAAAAGATCTTCACGACCCAGATAATCACAATGGTGTGATCACTAACCTAGAGCCAGACATCCTGGAATGTGAAGTCAAGTGGGCCTTAGAAAGCATCTCTATGAACAAAGCTAGTGGAGGTGATAGAATTCCAGTTGAGCTATTTCAAATCCTGAAAGATGATGCTGTGAAAGTGCTGCAATCAGTATGCCAGCAAATTTAGAAAACTCAGCAGTGTCCACAGGACTGGAAAAGGTCAGTTTTCATTCCAATCCCAAAGAAGAGCAATGCCAAAGAATGCTCAAACTATCATACAATTGCACTCATCTCACACGCTAGCAAAGTAATGCTCAAAATTCTCCAAGACAGGCTTCAGCAATAAGTGAACCGTGAACTTCCTGATGTTCAAGCTGGTTTTAGAAAAGGCAGAGGAACCAGAGATCAAATTGCCAACATCCACTGGATCATCAAAAAAGCAAGAGAGTTCCAAAAAACATCTATTTCTGCTTTATTGACTATGCCAAAGCCTTTGACTGTGTGGATCACAATCAACTGTGGAAAATTCTTCAAGAGATGGGAATATCAGACCACCTGATCTGCCTCTTGAGAAATTTGTATGCAGGTCAGGAAGCAACAGTTAGAACTGGACATGGAACAACAGACTGGTTCCAAATAGGAAAAGGAGTATGTCAAGGCTGTATATCGTCACCCTGCTTATTTAACTTCTATGCAGAGTACATCATGAGAAACGCTGGGCTGGAAGAAACACAAGCTGGAATCAAGATTGCTGGGAGAAATATCAATAACCTCAGATATGCAGATAACATCACCCTTATGGCAGAAAGTGAAGCAGAACTAAAAAGCCTCTCTATGAAAGTGAAAGTGGAGAGTGAAAAAGTTGGCTTAAAGCTCAACATTCAGAAAACGAAGATCATGGCATCTGGTCCCATCACTTCATGGGAAATAGATAGGGGAACAGTGGAAACAGTGTCAGACTTTATTTTTCTGGGCTCCCAAATCACTGCAGATGGTGACTGCAGCCATGAAATTAAAAGACGCTTACTCCTTGGAAGGAAAGTTATGACCAACCTAGATAGCATATTCAAAAGCAGAGACATTACTTTGTCAACAAAGTTTCGTTTAGGCAAGGTTTTTCCTGTGGTCATGTATGGATGTGAGAGTTGGACCGTGAAGAAAGCTGAGTGCCGAAGAATTGATGTTTTTGAACTGTGGTGTCGGAGAACACTCTTGAGAGTCCCTTGGACTGCAAGGAGATCCACCGAGTCCATTCTGAAGGAGATCAGCCCTGGTATTTCTTTGGAGGGAATGATGCTGAAGCTGAAACTCCAGTACTTTGGCCACCTCATGCGAAGACTTGACTCATTGGAAGAGACTCTGATGCTGGGAGGAATTGGGGGCAGGAGGAGAAGGGGACGACAGAGGATGACATGGCTGGATGGCATCACCGACTCGATGGACGTGAGTCTGAGTGAACTCTGTGAGTTGGTGATGGACAGGGAGGCCTGGCGTGCTGCGATTCATGGGGTTGCAAAGAGTCGGACATGACTGAGCAACTGATCTGATCTGATAAGCATTATAAAATAATTTCCACACTTTCGTTAAACATTCTCAAGAGTTTGCTAATATAAATATGCTCATGAGACATGACTAAAATATGTCCACATATATTTTTGTTATTGTTGTTTAGTCACTAGGTCACGTCTGACTCTTTAACCCCATGGACAGTAGCTGCCAGGCTCCTCTGTCCATGGGATTTCCCAGTCAAGAATACTGGAGTAGGTTGTCAGTTTCTTCTCCAGAGGATCTTTCTGACCCAAGGATGAAACCTGAATCTCCTTCATTGTCACCTGGTTCTTTACCACTAAGCCACGAAGGAAGCCCCCACATATATCTACTCCTTACAATTTAAATTTGTCTCTAAATAAAAACCTGTTAAAAATGTATGATGTATTCAATTTCTGGATATGCAAACAACCTCCATAGGCAGAGAAAAAGCATCATTTGAGAAAGGAAAAGTTTATGGAAATAATAAAAAAACTCAAAATTATATATATATATATATGTGTGTGTGTGTGTATATATATATATATATATATGGCTTGTACATAAAAATTAACATAAGAAAGATATATCACCATCTCTGAAAGAAGAAAAGAGGGGGATTGCTGGCAGGGGAGGTTTGCAGAGAGTGATACTTGGAGGGGCATTCTTCATTCTATCATTCTGTTCTATCATTCTATTTTCTTTGGTAATATTTCAAAACTTTGGCAATTCACCATCATCTTTTATTAAAATTGTGATTTAAAAAGTTATGACACAGAAAATTACACTGTGAATAAAACAAAATCTAAAGAAAAACCTGCTTCAAGCCACATTGAATTAGCATATGTACTAAAAACAGACTGTGATTGCAAAAATGGGTACATATATCTTGGACATGTCCACAAAGCAACAAGTTGCACAATTCAAATTTATTTCTTATGGTATATTATGACTAAAATATACTATTGAGTGAAGTGCTGAAGTTCTTTGCCAAAAAATGTAATGTCACTCTGTATAATAAGCTCCAGCTTCATCCACGTCATTAGAACTGATTCAAATGTATTCCTTTTAATGGCTGAGTAATATTTCATTGTGTATATGTACCACAGCTTTCTATCCATTCATCTCCTGATGGACATCTAGGTTGCTTCCATGTCCTGGCTATTATAAACAGTGCTGTGATGAACATTGGGGTACACGTGTCTCTTTCACTTCTGGTTTCCTCGATGTGTATGCCCAGCAGTGGGATTACTGGGTTGTATGGCAGTTCTATTTCTAGTTTATTAAGGAATCTCCACACGGTTCTCCATAGTGGCTGTACTAGTTTTCACTTCCACCAACAATGTAAGAGAGTTCCCTTTTCTCCACATCCTCTCCAGCATTTATTGCTTGTAGACTTTTGGATAGCAGCCATTCTGACTGGCGTGAAATGGTACCTCATTGTGGTTTGGATTTGCATTTCTCTGATAATGAATGATGTTGATCATATTTTCATATGTTTGTTAGCCATCTGTATGTCTTCTTTCGAGAAATGTCTGTTTAGTTCTTTGGCTCACTTTTTGATTGGGTCGTTTATTTTTCTGGAATTGAGCTATAGGTGTTGCTTGTATATTTTTTAGATTAATTCTTTGTCCGTTGCTTTGTGTGCTATTATTTTCTCCCATTCTGAAGTCTGTCTTTCACCTTGCTTATAGTTTCCTTTGTTGTGCAGAAACTTTTAATTTTAATTAGGTCCCATTTGCTTATTTTTGCTTTTATTTCCAATATTCTGGGACGTGGGTCATAGAGGATCCTGCTGTGGTTTATGTTGGAGAGTGTTTTGCCTATGTTCTCCTCTATGAGTTTTATAGTTTCTGGTCTTACACTTAGGTCTTTAATCCATTTTGAGTTTATTTTGATGTATGGTATTATAAAGTGTTCTAGTTTCATTCTTTTACAAGTGGTTGACCAGTTTTCCCAGCACCACTTGTTAAAGAGATTGTCTTTAATCCATTATATATTCTTGCCTCCTTTGTCAAAGATAAGGTGTCCATAGGTGTGTGGATTTATCTCTGGGCTTTCTTTTTTGTTCCATTGATCTCTATTTCTGTGTTTGTGCCAGTCCCATATTATCTTGATGACTGTGGCTTTGTAATAGAGCCTGTAGTCAGGCAGGTTGATTCCTCTAGCTCCATTCTTCTTTCTTAAGATTGCTTTGGCTATTTGAGGTTTTTTTGTATTTCCATACAAATTGTGAAATTATTTGTTCTAGATCTCTGAAAAATACTGTTGGTAGCTTGATAGGGATTGCATTGAATTTATAGATTGCTTTGGGTAGTATACTCATTTTAGCTATATTGATTCTTCTGATTCATGAACATGGTATATTTCTCCATCTATTTGTGTCCTTTTTGATTTCTTTCACCAGTGTTTTATAGTTTTCTATATATAAGTCTTTTGTTTCTTTAAGTAGATATATTCCTAAGTATTTTATTCTTTTCATTGCAATGGTGAATGAAATTGTTTCATTAATTTCTTTTCTGTTGTCTAATTGTTAGTGTATAGGAACGCAAGGAATTTCTGTGTGTTGATTTTATATCCTGCAACTTTACTATATTCATTGATTAGCTCTAGTAATTTTCTGGTGGAGTCTTTAGGGTTTTCTGTGTATAGGATCATGTCATCTGCAAACAGTGAGAGTTTTGCTTCTTCTTTTCTAATCTGGATTCCTTTTTTTTCTTTTTTTGCTCTGATTGCTGTGGCCAAAATTTCCAGAACTATGTTGAATAATAGTGGTGAGAGTGGGCACCCTTGCCTATTATACAGAGTGAAGTAAGCCAGAAAGAAAAACACCAATACAATATACTAATGCATATATATGGAATTTAGAAAGATGGTAATGATAACTCTGTATGCGAGACAGCAGAAGAGATACAGATGTATAGAACAGTCTTTTGTACTCTGTGGGAGAGGGCAAAGGCAGGACAATATGGGAGAATGGCATTGAAACATGTAAATTATCACATGTGAAACGAATCACCAGTCCAGGTTCTATGCATGATACAGGGTGCTCGGGGCTGGTGCACTGTAATGACCCAGAGGGATGGGATGGAGAGGGAAGTGGGAGGGGGGTTCAGGATGGGGAACACATATACAACATGGTGGATTCATGTCAATGTATGGCAAAACCAATACAATATTATGAAGTAAAAAATAAAAATAAATAAATTTTTAAAAATGAAGGATTAAATAAATACTTAAATCATGGGGAAAAAAAGTAATGTCAAAATACTGCATACTTTTTTTTTAAATATTTTCCACTGAAATACATACTGTTCATGTTGCTCCATGGACAGAAAGCAACGACAAAGCTAGAGAGTGTTTTAAAGGACAGCGACATCATTTTGCAGACAAAGGTCCATATAGTCAAAGCTATAGTTTTCTAGTAGACATGTACATGTGAGAGGTGGACCATAAAGAAGGCTAAATGCCAAAGAATTGATGTTTTCAAAATGTGTTGCTAGAAAAGATTCTTTTTTTTTATTTTAGCATTTTTGTTGAGATGTAATTTAACTATTATAAAATTGACAAGTTTTTTTTTTTTTTTTTTTTTTACTTTACAATATAGTATTGGTTTTGCCATACATCAACATGCATCCACCACGGGTGTACCCGTGTTCTTGAGAATCCCTTGGATTCAAGGAAATCAAACCAGTCAATCTGAAAGGAAATCAATATGAATCCGCCACGGGTATACACGTGGTCCCCATCCTGAAACCCCCTCCCACCTCCTTCCCCATACAAGTAATTAGCCTCCAATTAAAATAAATAAATTTAAATTAAAAAAATAAAATAGAATAAAAAAATAGGAAATCAACCCTGAATATTCATCGGAAGGATTTATGTTGAAGTTGAAGCTCTGATATTTTGGCCACCTGATGTGACTCACTGGGAAATGAAAGGGCTGACTCACTGGGAAATGATCCTGATACTGGGAAAGACAGATGGCAAAAGGAGGAGGGGGCAGCAGAGAATGAGATGGTTAGATAGCATTACCAACTTAATGGACATGAATTTGTACAAACTCTGGGAGATAGTGAAGGACAGAGGAACATGGCTTGCTGCAGCCAATAGGTCGCAAAGAGTCAGACACACTTAATGACTGAACAACCACAACAACTGAAATCCATTATTCAAAAAAAAAAAAGAGGGAGAGAGAAAAGTCATTAATGGGAGGTTGCAGAGCTTTTCATGCGCTCTGATGGTGCAAATTCATAATGGAGCAGACTATGTGTGAGGTAAATCTGTAAGATATTATGTTTGAGAAGAGCAGTTTATTTGACCAGCAGTCCACTAAGAAGTTAGAAAAAAGGACAAAATTTTAGGATATTTCTTGGAACTCCTTTTGCCTTGGAGTTCTGAGAATGTGGGCACTCATTAATTTTAGGAATCTGATTTTACCATGCATAATGTAACCTGTATGCAAATTAAGAGGTAATATTCTATTAAATCACTCAAATCTGCTACAAAAGGGGAAAGACCTTCCTTAGGTAGCAAAGCACCAGTAAATTCCCCACAGGCTGCAGTTTGGCTCAATTGGTCAAATCTATAGTCAGGGAAAAAGTATAAATTAAATTTTTAAGGGAATAAGTTTTTAAATGTTTATTTTAATATAAAATAAAATGTTAATACTTTCTAAGAATATAGTAAGCAGTCATTAATGAGAAAAAAACTGTCTTAAAAATGATTCAGTTATTAAAAAGGAATTAAACATTTATACCAAAATTTTAGACTTTAATATCATTACATATCATCTTCAAAATACTGTATTAAGTATGAACATTCTCTCAAAAAACCTAGCAATGTTTTAAGAAAGAAAATTGTTATACAAATAGCTAAAGTAAAAATATTATAATGCTAAAAATAAATAGCTAAAGGGAAAATTTCATAGTGCCAGGTCTTTGTCCAAATCAAAAATCTACCTAATATATCTCTTTCCTGGAATTTTTCTCTAAGTTGTTAAAATGATTATAATTGATGTGTGTGATGTAAATTTTCCAACACACATATGAAAAAATCACAGTGTCCTTCACATAGATGGTCAAATGGAGTGGAAGATAGTAATAGAAATATTTATAATTACTTGGTAAAACTAATCTGACCTATAGTTATTGATATTACCAATTGATAAGAGTAAAATTTCTATAGGATTCAGAACTTTTAATATACTCTTACATTGTACTTATGTTCACAACATCTTAGGTAACTAACACCCTAGTACATATTCTGTGGCATTAATATTGAGACTGGCTGGATCAGATATCCATTTAGGAAGGTCAGTTTCTCAGTCATAGGATATATGAATCATACATTGGTAAGTTCACCTGACTACACTCTTAGTCCTATTGTTAGTAGCTGAGTTATCATTTAAGTTTAGGTTTAACATACTTATACCAATATCAGATCTTTGAAGTAAAAAACAAGCAAGCAAAAAATAATATATTGAAGATGAAACTGTCATAGTAGCAAATGACTGTAAACTCCCCAAGGTAAAAAAAAAAAAAAAGAGAGAAGACAATAACTTACTGACAAGCATAGTCAAAAAGGCAAAATAAAAGTTAAATGTCCAATAGAATAGTTCTCCCCATAAAAGAAAACACAAGCACTGTGGAAGAAAAACAAGCATCATGGTGTAGAAAACACTAAGTCTGTAGAGAGAAGAGCTGCTACCTTATTTTTTAATATGATTAGATTGAAATTAATCTGTAATGCAGAGAAGTGTTGGCACCCATCAGTGGAATAGAAAATACAGAAGAATTTCTATATCAGCAGGTAGAGAGAAAGACTGAATAGCAGTATCTTTAGAATGCAAAAATAAGGGTAAAAGGGTAAAAGTGAAAGGACACCATAAATATGAACTAAAGTAAGTTAGAAAAACCCAAATCAAATGTAGAAGTCATTAGGCTAAAAGAGACAAAAATTTTCAGAGTTAAGAAAGCTGAGATGCATGCATTTTAAATAAATCCTGACAAGGCAAAGCAACAAAATAGTTGAAAAGGAACATTTGGACAAGGACAGGCATTAAAATAAAAAAAAATAAAAAAAAACAGGAATGACAAATTAACATCATATGTGTTAGAGCCAGACTAAGATACCAGGTGCACCAAGTGACATTATTTAATGATTGAGATCCAATTTATAAACATTATTAACAGTCATAAACCTTAAACTATAAAATTCATAAAGATACATATATTGATATTCGATCTCACCAAAGTAGGGGGAAAAAAAACTTAGACACACTTGTGAAGTTCACAGTCCAGAGGAATAGGCTCATTAAAAGATTGAGACATGAGATTTAATCATAGGACTATAGAACACTTTCCCTCCCTCCATACCTCACCATCACATTACTAAAACCTTGTTTAGAGCAATTCATTTTACCTACATCATGTCTGGACATCTAGAAAACAATTACAAAAAGCAAAAGTACAATTTAAAGAAAAACCCAATGCAGAGCTATTGTAATTATAAAACTAGGAATTTAAATAACTATGATTAGTAGAGTAAGGGTTTTATAAAGTAAATGTCGTGCAAGAACACATGAGCAATGTAAACAGATTGAAATCGTAAGACAGGATAAAAAATAAATGTTGGACATTAAAAAAAAAACTAACAGAAATGAAGAATCCCTTTGATGGACTTATTAGTGGATTGGACATGGTTGAGGAAATAATCTCAAAGCTAGAGTATATATATAATTCTTAAAAAAAAAAAAAAAGAAGAAGAAGAGCAAAGGTGGAAAACTAACATAAAATATCCAAAGATTGTAGGACTACAAAAGGAGCAACAAAGGCCAAATGGGAATACCAGAAGGAAAATAAAGACAAAAACAGGAACAGAAGAAATATTTGCAACAATAATGACTGAGAATTTGTCCAAATCAAAATCAGACATCAAACCATACATGTAGAAATTTCAGAGAACACCAAACAGGAAAATGCCAAACAAACAAAACAAAAACAAAAGAAACAACCCTACATATAAACATATCATCTTCAAACTACAGAAAATCAAAGATAAATTAAAAATCATCACAGAAAACAGGAGGGACAAAGATAAGAACTGCAAGCTTCCCTGATAGCTCAGTTGGTAAAGAATCTGCTACAATGCAGGAGACCCCAGTTTGATTCCTGGTTCAGGAAGATCCCCTGGAGTAGGGATAGGCTACCCACTCCAGTATCCTTGGGCTTCCCTTGTGGCTCAGCTGGTAAAAAAAAAAAAAAAAAAATCTGCCTGCAATGCAGGAGACCTGGGTTCAATCCCTGGTTGGGAAAATCCCCTGGAGAAGGGAAAGGCTACCCACTCCAGATTTCTGGTCTGGAGAATTCCCTGAACTGTATAGCCCATGGGGTCGCAAAGAGTCGGACACGACTGAGTGACTTGCACTTTCACTTTCTCAGAAAATATGTAAACAAAAAGAGGGTGAGGTGTAGACAAAAAAAAAAAAAAACACACAACAATAATTATAAAAGTTAATATTAAAGGGGCCTACAAAATATATAGGTGAATATTCAAATAGCTCATAAACTCACTATTTTATTAATGAGAGCCTTCCCAATGCTACTGTTGTCTCAAAAATACTATTTTTTTTCTCTTTGTTCTCCCACTGGAATTCTGGGAACTTTTCCCAATAAGTAAATAGTCACCAAAACACAACTTCTAAGAGTTGTCTGGCTTTCCCAGGTGGTTCAGTGGTAAAAAAAAATCTGCCTGTCCATGTAGAAGACACAAAAGGCACAGGTTTGACCCCTGGGTTAGAAAGATCCCCTGAAGTAGGAAATGACAACCCACTCCAATATTCTTGCCTGGAAAATCCCATGGACAGAGGAGCCTGGTGAGCTGCAGCCCATGGGGTCATAAAAATTCTGACATGACTAAGCACCATCAGCAGTAAGAGTTATCTAATATTCCCTTCTCTAGATGCAACTGGCTTAATTGATTCCATATTGTAAGACACCTCGTTGTTTTTATTTTCCTTTTTTTTATGCTTCTCTAAATATTCCTTACAAAAATTTGAATTTATTATTATTCCTTAGAAATAATTCCTAGAACAAAAGTTATGGATTTTTGAGCCTCTGTAAATTGGCAAATTGCTAATCTAACAGACTATGGAAAATCAAAAGCCACAAATGGTACAGAACTTTTTTTAATACTCTCACTAGCACTAATAATTATTCTACTAAACTTTTGTCAAATTAACAGATGAATATTGTTTCAATTAGTATTTCATTGATTCCTAGAGTGCTTAATTTAAATATGTTTTTAAAAATTCTTATTTCTTTTCCTACAAATTAACTCTATTTTTCCTCTACCCTTTTCTTTCTATAGAGGTGTGTGGTTTTTTCCAAATGCGCTGTAAATTTATTTATATGATAAAGATATCAATGCTTTGCCACAAAGTAAAGCACAACAAAACACCAACCTAAACTTCTGTATCCTGAAAAAATATCTTACAGGAAGGAGCGCAAGTTCTTTAAAAACTAGGACTAAAGCTACCCTATGACCAGAAATTCCACTACTGGGTATATACCCTGAGAAAACCATAACTGAAAAATACATACACCACAATGCTCATGTGCCAAGTCACTGCAGTTGTGTCTGACTCTTTGTGATCCTATGGACTACAGCTGGCCAGAGTCCTCTGTCCATGGGATTCTCCAATGTTCATAGCAGCACTATTTACAAAAGGCATGACATGGAACAATCTAGATGTCCATAGACAGATGAATGGATAAAGAAGTTGTGGTGTATACACACACACACACAATGGAATATTACTCAACCACAAAAATAGATGCATTTGAGTCCATTCTAGTGAGATGGATGAACCTATAGCCTGTTATACAGAGTGAAGGAAGTCAGAAAAAGAAAAACAAATATCATATATTAACACACACACACACACATATATACATACACACACATATATATACATCCATATATATAAATATATATATATATATATATACACACAGAATCTAGGAAATTGCTGGTATTGATGAACATATTTTCAGGGAAGAAACAGAGATTCATATATAGAGAATGGACCGTGGACACAGTGGGGGAAGAAGAAAGTAAGACAAATGGAAAAAGTAGCATCAATAGATACACAAAACCATGTGTAAAATAGTTAGCTGGTAAGAATTTGCTATATAATACAGGTCACCTAGGCAGGTGTTCTATGATGACCTAGAAGGGTGGAAGGTAGGGATGGAAGAGAGGCTCAAAAAGAGGTTATGTATTAATATGTATCATTATGGTTGATTTACATTGTTGTGTGGCAGAAACCAACACAACACTGTAAAGCAATTTTCTCCCAAATAAAAATATATTAAAAAATAGAGTGAACGAGAAATAGACTTTCTATCCAAAATCACTGCAGATGGTGATTGCAGCCGTGAAATTAAAAGACTCCTTGGAAGGAAAGTTACGACCAACCTAGATAGCATATTAAATAGCAGAGACATTTGCCAACAAAGGTCCGTCTAGTCAAGGCTATGGTTTTTCCAGTGGTCATGCATGGATGTGAGAGTTGGACTGTGAAGAAAGCTGAGCGCCGAAGAATTGATGCTTTTGAACCGTGGTGTTGGAAAAGATTCTTGAGAGTCCGTTGGACTGCAAGGAGATCCAACCAGTCCATCCTAAAGGAGACCAGTCCTGGGTGTTGGAAGGACCCATTGGAAGAACCGATGCTGAAGCTGAAACGCCAATACTTTGGCCACCTCATGCGAAGAGCTGACTCATTAGAAAAGACCCTGATGCTGTGAAAGATTGAGGGCAGGAGGAGAAGAGGACGACAGAGGATGAGACGGCTGGATGGCATCACCGACTCGAGTGAGTCTGAGTGAACTCCGGGGGATAGTGATGGACAGGGAGGCCTGGCGCGCTGCGATCCATGGGTGGCAAAGAGTCGGACACTACTGAGCAACTGAACCGAGCTGAACTGAAACAAATAAAAATTGATAAAATCCATTGCCAGTAATCATGTCTTGCAAAAAATATTAAAAAAAATTTCTCAAGAGAGAAATATAATGTGGTCAAGAACTCAGGTCTAGATAAAGGAAGAGTATAGGAAAAGGTATAGGAAAGATAAAATAAAAACAAAAACTTTTACTTTTCTCATCCTTAATTAGATTAACATATAACATTTTTCAAAATAATAATGGCAACAATATTTCAATTATTAAACTTATGTACATATACATAGGTATATATCAACTTATGGATTCTTATATATAAGTGATATAAATGACGGCAATGCTATAGGAATGGGAGGAAGAAATTATAATTATTTTCTTATTATAAGTTATTGACCCTACCTGTGAAATTGTACAGTGTTATTTGAAAGTAGACTTGGATTATTTGAAAATGAATATTGCAAAACCAAAATCACAAACTATAAGATGGTTTTTAAATGTATAACTGATATGCTGAGAGAAAAGGGAATCATATAAAATGCTCAATCATATATAATGCTCAACTAAATGTAAATCATATAAAATGCCCAATTAAAATCACCAAAGGCAAAAAATGAATGGATGACAAAAATAGGAACAAAGAACAAGACAACAAATAGAAAACTATAAGGAATAGAGTAGATCCTAATCCAAGTATATCCATAATCATTTTAAATGTCAATAGTCTAATGTGCCAATTAAAATCTGAGATTTTCAGGTTACCAATATATGTTGCCTACAAGAAACCCTATGAACATTTATAGGACATTTTAATAACTATTAAATAATAATAATATTTTAATGATTTTAAGAAGTCCATGAAATAAGGAACCAGCAAATAATACTGAGGAATGAACAATTTTGTAAGGTATTAGGGAAACCAGGGAAATATGACATCTTAGAAACCAAGGGAAGCATGTGCTTGAAAGAAGAGGAAGTGATTTACTATGTCAAATGCTAAAAATTATTTAAATAAAAAGAAATCTTACAGTTAAATGTTAGATTTACCAAGAGTAAGCTCATTGGTGACTTTGGCAAGAACTGTTTAAATGAAACAGTGGAAGGAAAAGCCAAACATTTAAATGAGTTTTAGGGGAAAAGATATGAGGAAAATTGGAGAGCGCCTAATTCTCTTTCAGGTACCTTCAGTTCAAATCATTTCAGTCGCTCAGTCATGTCCGACTCTTTGCGACCCCATGAATCGCAGCACGCCAGGCCTCCCTGTGCATCCATCACCATCTCCCGGAATTCACTCAAACTCACGTCCATCGAGTCAGTGATGCCATCTAGCCATCTCTTCCTCTGTCGTCCCTTCTCCTCCTGCCCCCAATCCCTCCCAGCATCAGAGTCTTTTCCAATGAGTCAACTCTTCACATGAGGTGGCCAAAGTACTGGAGTTTCAGCTTTAGCATCATTCCCTCCAAAGAAATCCCAGGGCTGATCTCCTTTAGAATGGATTGACTGGATCTCCTTGCAGTCCAAGGGACTCTCAAGAGTCTTCTCCAACACCACAGTTCAAAAGCATCAATTCTTCAGCGCTCAGATTTCTTCACAGTCCAACTCTCACATCCATACATGACCACTGGAAAAATCATAGCCTTGACTAGACGGACCTTTGTTGGCAAAGTAATGTCTCCACTTTTCAATATACTATCTTGGTTGGTCATAACTTTTCTTCCCAGGAGTAATTGTCTTTTAATTTCATGGCTGAAGTCACCATCTGCAGTGATTTTGGAGCCCCCCAAAATAAAGTCTGACACTGTTTCCACTGTTTCCCCATCTATTTCCCATGAAGTGATGGGACAAGATGCCATGATCTTCATTTTCTGAATGTTGAGCTTTAAGCCAACTTTTTCACTCTCCTCTTTCACTTTCATCAAGAGGCTTTTTAGTTCCTCTTCACTTTCTGCCATAAGGGTGATGTCATCTGCATATCTCAGGTTATTGATATTTCTCCTGGCAATCTTGATTCCAACTTGTGCTTCTTCCAGTTCAGCATTTCTCATGATGTACTCTGCATGTAAGTTAAATAAGCAGGGTGACAATATACAGCCTCGATGTACTCCTTTCCTATTTGGAACCAGTCTGTTGTTCCATGTCCAGTTCTAACTGTTGCTTCCTGCCCTGCATACAGGTTTCTCAAGAGGCAGATCAGGTGGTCTGGTATTCCCATCTCTTTCAGAAGAAGCCATAAAAGGAAGAATAGAAGTAGTGTGAAGTCCATGTGAAGGAATACGATACTTATACATGCTCAATTGTTATTCTGCTTGTAAAACATTCCAAATTCCACAAAACAAACTTTAAAATGTCTTAATACATAATTAAATTTTTCAACATATGCATTTTTTTTTAGCCTAATATATGTCTTTTCCTGGGCTTTCCTGGTGGTTCAGATGGTAAAGAATCCTCCTGCAATGCGGGAGACCTGGGTTCAATCTCTGGGTTGGGAATATCCCCTTGAGGAGGGCATGGCAATCCACTCCACTGTTCTTGCCTGGAGAACCCCTATGGACAGAGGAGCCTGGCAGGCTACAGCCCATGGGTTCGCAAAGAGCCAGACATGACTGTACGACTAAGCACACATACATGCATGTTTCTCCTAGTTGATGCTGATAACATAAATTTAGAATAGTTTTAAATAACTGCAAGAGGGGAACACTAATTCTGCCCAAATTTAATGAGATGACATTTTTTAACAGAGGCTAGAAGTATAGCATATGTCTAATTAGAGAAAAACTGCTGATTCCATTAGAATAAGAATTTCTTCCTCCTAATGAAAATTTATTGATGTATATAGTAATCACTATTTCCATTATATAGCTACAGATTTTTACCCTCTAATCTAATATGCTTTTTCAAAAGATATTTCAATTAAAATATATTTATATATAGTGCATGAATGCTCAGGGGTTCAGTTGTGTCCAACTCTTTATGACGCTATGGACTGTAGCTGGCCAGGGTCCTCTGTCCATGGGATTCTCCAGGCAATAATATTGGAGTAGGTTGCCATTTCTTCTTCCAGGGGACCTTCCTGACCCAGGTTTTGAACCAGCATCCCCTGCATCTCCTGCATTGGCAGGGGATTCTTTCAACACCAAGCCACCTGGTATATGCATATAAGTAAAAAGATCTATAACACTTAACTAATCATATAATGCATACCATCTCATACAAATCAATAAAATACTATAATCCTCACAATTATATCTATGTATAGAAACTACTATACTGTTTTTCTGAACCAAATACATTTTCCTTAAGGTAGGTATATATTAAGTTTTTATCATGATTTTGTGATTTTACACAAAAATCACAATATCAGATATTGGAAAGTCATGTTTTTACTAACTAAGAAGGAATCTACAAACTCCCATTTTCACCACCCTTTAGACATATGAGTTCTTACTTGCTAGTTGCCAAAATTATAAATAAAAACCAGTTAAGTATTATTTTGAAGTTTCTTTTTTCTCAGCAAAAAAAATTAAATAATAATATACTGCATAATAATTTTGGAAATTCAAAATCTCTTTCAGAGTACAAAATTTTTATTAAGGGTGGCAAAAAACTTATTAATAATATTTATGAAATTTTTCTCCTTCTATTTGCTATGAAGTGATGGGACCAGATGCCATGATCTTAGTTTTTTGAAGATCGAGTTTTAGGCCACCTTTTCGTCTTTCAACTCTCCTCTTTCACTCTCATCAAGAGGCTCTTTAATTCCTCTTCACTTTCTACCATTAGAGCAATATCATCTGCATATCTGAGGTTATTGACATTTCTCCCAGAAATCTTGATTCCAGCTTGTGCTTCATTTAGCTCGGCATTTTGCTTAACGTACTCTCAAAGAAGTTAAATAAGCAGGGTGATAATAAACAGCTTTGACTTACTTCTTTCCTTATTTGTAACCAGTCTGTTGTTCCCTGTCTGGTTCTAACTGTTGCTTCTTGACCCACAGACTTCTCAGGAGACAGGTAAAGTGGTATTCCCATATCTTTAAGAATTTTCCAGTTTGTCGTGATCCACACACTCAGTCTTTAGCATAGTCAGTGAAGCAGAAGTAGATGTTTTTCTGGAAATCCCTTGCTTTTTCTATGATCCAATGTATGTTGGCAATTTGATCTCTGGTTCCTCTGCCTTTTCTAAATCCAGTTGGTACATCTAGAAGTTCTCAATTGGCATACTGCTGAAGTCCAGCTTGAAGGATTTTGAGCATTACCTTGCTAGGATGTGAAATGAGCACAATTGTATGGTAGTTTGAACAGTCTTTGGCATTGCCTTTCTTTAGGATTGAAAAGAAAATGAAACCATTAAGAGTATTGTATGAGTATCTCTTATGACAATGACTAAGGATTAAAGTACATGTAACTATATCTATAGTACATATAGACATGCTATCTTGGTGCATTATCTCTGGATGCATTGGACTAATATAAAATGCTAAAGAGACAAAAAATACATTTAGAAAATTCACCTAAAGCTAGGATTTCAGAATTATAGTACTAAATATAATTTGAGTTTATAATAAATTTCTCTGAAATTTTCTTAAGGTTTTATAGAATTGAAAAGTCATGCATTTGATTGTTTTCCTTTTAGAATATACTTTTCATCCTTTTTCTCTTACAGTATTCCTAAATTAGTAAATGCCAACAGTATCCACCAAATTACTCAGGTCAAAATCAGAAGACATTCTTGATTCATCCTATTGCCCACTTCCTTTGCAAGCTACATAATTCCTCCTCACCTGGGCTATGGAGGGAAAATTATCTTGACTGGGGCCTGTTCTTCCATTCTTAACCCCTGAAATCCATTCTCCACACACTAACCAATGGAATATCTTAAACTACAAATATCTCTGTATTTAAAACTACTTTACATCTACAAAATTCCAATCTGCATATTATGACCTATATTGCTTCCTTTAATGATTCTTCTTCCACATCTTTAACCACTCACCCACTGCTTGTTGTGCTATAATCATACCAGTATTAGTTAAGATCATGGAATCCAGTCCCATCGCTTCATGGCAAATAGATGGCAAAACAGTGGAAACACTGGCTGACTTTATTTTTCTAGGCTCCAAAATCACTGCAGATGGTAATTGCAGCCATGAAATTAAAAGACACTCCTTGGAGAAAAGTTATGCATGACCTAGACAACATTTTAAAAAGCAGAGACGTTACTCTGCTAGCAAAGGTCCATCTAGTTAAAGCTATGGTTTTTCCAGTAGCCATGTGTGGATGTGAGAGTTGGACTATAAAGAAAGCTGAGTGCAGAAGAATTGATGCTTCTGAACTGTGGTGTTGGAGAAGACTCTTGAGAGTCCCTTGGACTGCAAGGAGATCCAACCAGTCCATCCTAAAGGAGATCAGTCCTGGGTATTCATTGGAAGGACTGATGTTGAAGCTGAAACTCCAATAGTTTGGCCACCTAATGTGAAGAGCTGACTCATTGGAAAAGACCCTGATGCTGGGAAAGATTGAGGGCAGGAGGAGAAGGGGAAAACAGAGGGTGAGATGGTTGGATGGCATCACCAACTCAATGGACATGGGTTTGGGTAAACTCTGGTAGGTGGTGACAGACAGGGAGGCCTGGCGTGCTGCGGTTCATGGGGTCGCAAAGAGTCGGACACGACTGAGCGACTGAACTGAACTTATGACTCTTCTTCCACATCTTAACCATTCATCCACTGCTTTTTGTGCTATAATCATACCAGTATTAGTCTGTGAGATAAACTAGTTCCACCTTGAGGGTATTGCAATTTTTTATTTCATCACTTGAAACACACTGTCCTCATACTTTCCTTGTGTGACCCAGGTCATAATATAATGTCAGCACTCCAGAGAATTTTTTCAGACCAAAAGTATCCTTTTTACAGTTAACTCTTGAATAATATGGGGGTTGGAGATATTAGACTAGAGTCTGATACAAGAGTCTGATTCAAGACTAGAGTCCCTTGACAGCAAGGAGATAAAATCAGTCAGTCCTAAAGGAAATCAAGCCTTCATTTGAAGGAATGATGCTGAAGCTGAAGCTCAAATACTTTGGCCAACTGATGTGAAGAACTGAGTCACTGGAAAAGATACTGATGCTGGGAAAGATTGAGGGCAGAAGGACAAGGTGGCGATAGAGGATGAGATGGTTGGAAGGCATCACTGACTCAATGGACATGAGTTTGAGTAAACTCCAGGAGACAATGAGGGGCAGGGAAGTTTTGCATGCTGCAGTCCACGGGATCACAAACAGTCTGAAATGACCTAGAGACTGAACAACAATAACAGTATATTTAGAGTACTGTACTATATCTATCAATATTATAAGTTATGTCATCTGTTTATAAGATGAATTGTCTGTCAGTATTTAGATCAATATTGTCTTATATGATACAAAACATTGTAGATGTTACACAATTAATTACATTGACATCAGAAATGAAAAGATAATGAGAAAAAGAAATTAACATTTATTTACAGTTATTGTTCATGCATTGATAACAAAGAAGCAACACTATGATTGTTTTAGGGTGGCTCACTGTAATCAGTATGATTGCTTCATGATAACCTATACACTAATGAATTCTTATAAAATGTTTCTTACATATGGTATTACAGGCATATTCATGGTACATATTGGAAATAGTATTAATTTTGTTACATGTGATGTGATGATAGGTGGGCAAAAATTTCTCCAAACATGAAAATGAAGGGCATACTACTGGTCAGCCAGTTCAGTCTCTCAGTCATGTCCGACTATTTGCAGCCTCATGGACTGCCAAAGTCAGTCTTCCCTGTCTATCACCAAATCCCGGAGCTTGCTCAAAGTCACATCCATTGAGTCAGTTTCACCATCCCGCCATCTCATCCTCTGTTGTTCCCCTTATATACTGCCTTAAATCTTTCCCAGCATCAGGGTCTTTTCCAAGAAGTCAGTTCTTTGCGTCAAGTAGCCAAAGTATTGGAGTTTCAGCTTCAGCATCAGTCCTTCCAATGAATATTAAGGATTGAGTCCCCTTAGGATTCTCTGGTTAGATCTCCATGCAGTCCAAGGGACTCTCAAGAGTCTTCTCCAAAACAACAGTTCAAAGCATCAATTCTTTGGCGCTCAGCTTTCTTTATAGTCCAACTCTCACATCCATACATGACTACTGGAAAACCATAGCTTTGGTTAGATGGCCCTTTGTTGGCAAAGTATTGTCTCTGCTTTTTTGCATGCTGTCTAGGTTGGTCATAGCTTTTTTCTGGAGGAGCAAGCATCCTTTAATTTCATGGCTGCAGTCACCATCTGCAGTAATTTTGAAGCCTCCCAAAATTAAATCTCTCACTGTTTCCCCATCTATTTCCCATGAAGTGATGGGACTGAAGGCATGATCTTAGTTTTCTAAATGTTGAGTTTTAAGCCAACTTTTTCACTCTCCTCTTTCACTTTCATCAGGAGACTCTTTAGTTCTTCTTCACTTTCTGCCATAAGAGTGGTGTCATCTGCATATCTGAGGTTATTGATATTTCTCCTGGCAAGCTTGATTCCAGCTTGTGCTTCTTCCATGATGTACTCTGCATATAAGTTAAATAAGCAGGGCGACAATATGCAGCCTTGATGTACTCTTTGCCCTATTTGGAACCAGTCTGTTGTTCCGTGTCCAGTTCTAACTGTTGCGTCTTGACCTGCATACAGATTTCTCAGGAGGCAGGTCAGGTGGTCTGGTATTCCCATCTCTTTCAGACTTTTCCACAGTTTGTTATGATCCACACAAAGGGTTTGGCATATTCAATAAAGCAGAAGTAGATATTTTTCTGGAAATATCCTGCTTTTTCCATGATCCAAAAGATGTTGGCAATTTGATCACTGGTTCCTCTGCCTTGTTCCAGCTTGAACATCTGGAAGTTCATGGTTCATGTATTGTTGAAGTCTGGCTTGGAAAATTTTGAACATTTCTTTGCTAGCTTGTTAGATGATTGGATGGTAATTTGAACACTCTTTGGCATTGTCTTTCCTTGGGATTGGAGTGAAAACTGACCTTTTCCGGTTCTGTGGCCACTTTAGAGTTTTTAAAATTTGTTGTCATATTGAGTGCTGCACTTTCACAACATCATCTTTTAGGATTGAAATAGCTTAACTGGAATTCCATCACCTCCACTAGGTTTTTTTGTAGTGACGCTTTCTAAGGCTCACTTGACATCACATTCCCGGATGTCTGGCTCTAGGTGAGTGATCATACCATAGCGGTTATCTGGGTCATGAAGATCTTTTTTTGTATAGTTCTTCTCTGTATTCTTGCCACCTCTTCTTAATATGTTTGGCTTCTGTTAGGTCCATACCATTTATGTCGTTTATTGTGCCCATCTTTGCATGAAATGTTCCCTTGCTGTCCCTAATTTTCTTGAAGAGATCACTCATCTTTCCTATTCTATTGTTTACTGTATATTGTTTATTGTTTACTGTATTTATTGTCATACTGTAATCTAAATCTTTGAAAGCAAAATTATAAAACTAAGAAAATTAACACCTTTTCCATTTTATATTAAATTCCACTCATGAGTGTGTGTGTGTGTGTTAGTAGCTCAGTCATGTCCGACTCTTTGCCACCCTATGGACTGCAGCTCGTCAGGCTCCTCTGTCTGTGGGAATTCTTCAGGCAAGAATACTGGAGTGGGTTGTCATAAACTAGTATCTTTGCCTATTTTATGCATTTATGATCTATCAAATTTTTCTTAATTTCTTCAATATTTCTCAACTATGCAGTTCATTTACAAGTTTTTTCAAACTGTTGCAAATCTCCAAAATTTTTTCTTGTGTATTTCTTTTACATAATTTGCATATAAGTAGACCCCTGCATTTCAAACTTGTATTGTTCAGGGGTCAATAGCATACTTTTTCATTTCCTTTCAGAGCTAGGCACATTACAGACACTGAATATGTATTTTATAGATTAACAAATCTGACTCACAATGTATGTAACAATTTATAGCTTTTCTAATTAGCATAGAATTGTTGAAAGGAAGGGAGAATGCTGCAGAAGACACATAGACTCTCCTATCAAATACTGGAGCTCAAATCTCATTTTTTCCATTTACTTACTGTATAGGCAAACTATAAAACTACTGGACTTTTCTTACAAACAAATAACTTCCTAAAAATAGTATTTAAGAAATGAAATTATATTGCACTTTATATGTGTGGCACTACTTAGAGCTGAATAAATAATCTCTTCTGAGTATTCATACTTTAAATAGCCTCATCAGATATGTATGTTGTCTCATGCAAGGTAAATTATTAGGTAGTGAATACATTCAGAAAGAATAAATATATATTTAACTGTACTGAAGAAGAATAAATAATTGAAAAGTTTTGCCTAAAATTGTGCTGGTTACTAGATAGTTATGGATATTAATCATACAATAAAATAGGCATAATTTAGAAGCCTTCAAAACACCTGTCACTTGTACTTTTTTCAACTTAGAATCATAATAGCCACTTGTTACTATATGTGTAAATTCACATGTTAAGAGCAATGTAACACATTTCACAAGAAATATGGAACTGAATAACTATTATTATCTAAATGTAGAACTTGATTATTTCCTTCTGAACAATCCAAACTGCTTCCAAAGATACATATATCACAACAGTTCTAATTTTTTAAAATTATAGAAAAATATCTGATTTCTAACAGCAAACAGAATCTTCTTTCTCAGAGAGCATATACTTCATGTTCTTATTGAACAATTAATGTCATTAGAGCATAGAGAATTAATAGCTCTCATTAAAAACATCTGCAGAGTTTCAACACCACCACAACAGCTGCCAACTTGTTCTCCCCAAGTGGAAATCAAGGTTATATCCTTTATTCTTGCTTTTAAATTGGCTTCAATAAGTTTATGATTATTATGATTTTGGAGATTCAAATTTGGTTGCTATTCAGGATTAGTATAAAATGCTAAATTATTAATTCAGTTTAATGAAAAATAAAACTTTATCTTGACATATCAGTTAGTATAGAAAAACCAATACTGTTTTTATTTTCTGCAGTCAGAATGACAAAATGTTATATCCTTGTTACTTCCATTATTCCTAAGGCCATCAAGAGAAAATAAGTGATTTTTCACAATCTGTTCATTTGATACAGAACCATGTAGCCTTAGATTATTTTCTAATACAAAAATTCACATAATATTAATTTAATTCAGTAAGACAAAAGAGGTAATACTTAAATATGCCATTTAAATTGATGTTAAGTTCTTAAATTATTAAAAAAACTATTATACAAAATAAACAATATTAAAGCAATATATTTCAATTCAATGCCAATTGATTTTTTAACTTTATTATATAAATGGACTTAATTCTTAAAGGTGTAGGAAAATAGAGTTCACCTAGATTAAAATATGTGATACATTTTAATAATCAAAGAATAAATTGAAAAGCTGAAGGAAGCAAATAAAAAAGTATGTGATATGAAAGTAGTGAAGGTATAGTTCTTCCAGCCTAGTAGTCTGAGAGTTATACAAATATTAGCAATGTAGTAGGATTTTTTTTATTATTGTGGTTAAAATTCCTTTTTTATTTAATTATTATTTATCATTTTTTACTAAAGATTTATGTTTTCAATCATCAGTTTTCTTTGGAATTATATTTTTCAACCATTTCATATAGTTTTTTAAATAATAAATTGATATAATAATTAAGTTAATTTATATAATAAATTCTGAATTTAAACCATAGTCAAAAAATTTAAACTCAGTAAGTCACACAATTATATCACTACAGAGCTCATTTTTATGTATATATGTGTGAGGGAAAGTAACTTATAAATATACTATAGAACTAATATTCTATGGAACACAATTTGGGAAATTTTCCTACTAGTCCACAGATGTTCTTTTATGTAAGAGTTTATTAGAACTATGAATATTTATAAAACTCCTAGTACCTTAAGAGTATTCAAAACTTTGACTACTTATTAAAATTCTCACTATCTTAGGTATGCAAAAATTTCCTAGAAACTAACCTCTTAAATACTGGCTATATAATTAGATTGCTAGCAATTCTACTTCCCTTCAGGCTATAAACACACTTAGAACAATTTTCAAATGATTTTACTTCCTTTCTAGAAACTATTATAGAAAAGGCAGACATACATAGAATATAAGAAATTTTAAAGTTTTAAAATTAAGTTTTATGAAATTTCAGATTTCATAAGCTCAAAGTGTATAATTAAAACAATTATCATACTTTTAAAGTCATTTCTCAGTTCAGTGCAGTTCAGTTGCTCAGTTGTGTCTAACTTGGCAACCCCATGGACTGCAGCCCACCAGGCTTCCCTGTCCATCATCAATTCCTGGACCCTCCTCAAACTCATGTCCATGATGTCAGTGATGCCATCCAACCATCTCATCCTCTGTCATCCCCTTCTCCTCCGGCCTTCAATCTTTCCCAGCATCAAGGTCTTTTCCACGAGTCAGTTCTTCGCATCAGATGGCCAAATTATTGGAGTTTAAGCTTCAACATCAGTCCTTACAATGAATACTCAGGACTGATTTTTTTTTTCTAGGATTGACTGGTTGGATCTCCTTGCAATCCAAGGGACTTTCAAAGAGTCTTATCCAATATCACAGTTCAAAATCATCAATTCTTCGGTGCTCAGCTTTCTTTATAGTCAAAATCTCACATCCATTCATGACTACTGGAAAAACCATAACCTTAACTAGATGGACCTTTGTTGACAAAGCAATGTCTCTGCTTTTGAATATGCTGTCTAGGTTGGTCATAACTTTTCTTCCAAGGAGCAAGCGTCTTAATTTCATGGCTGCAGTCACCATCTGCAGTGATTTTGGAGCCCCCCAAAATAAAGTCTGTCACTCTTTCCATTGTTTCCCCATCTATTTGCCATGAAGTGATGGGACCAGATGCCATTATCTTAGTTTTCTGAATGTTGAGTTTTAAGTCAACGTTTTCACTCTCCTCTTTCACTTTCATCAAGAGGCTCTTTAGTCGTTTCTAGGAATTATTAAAAGGAGAACCAACCAAAGCCAGTTTCCTACAGTTAGTGTACTAAAAATATTTGGATGTTTTGAACTGTAGTTCTTTTTACTTAAGTGAGAGGACACATACTTGCACAGTTTATTTTCAACCTTTATCTTTAATTTATAATTTACTTGTATATGTAAAATTGAGTTTATTAAGCTTATAAACAGGAGTTCTGGCTAAGTGTGATAGGAATACCAGTTTGAGGAACAGATAAACTGTACATTCAGTTTTCCTTATAAAATCAGCATTCCAGTTTGTTCTGATTTAGCAAATATTCTGTATTATTTGCAGTCCAAAATAGTTTGTATTAGTAGAAAATAAAGGTTCAGAATAGAGGTCAAAATTTTCAAGCCTGCTTCCTCTAAGAAAACATGATGATGAAAGCTAAAGTTTAAGAACACGTTCATTAAATAAATTTAAATACACCAAAACTTCAGCACACAATAGACCCAATATTATTCATTGCGTTGTTTTATTCTTGTAAATTTTAAAAAATCTTCTTTTCATATTTACCTTAGAAACAGCTAGAGTATTTTACCATTATAAGGTAATATAAATATATTATCTCAAAATTATCTTTTAATTTATCAGAAAGCAATTTAAAAATCTACCTAAAATGTAATACTACTAAAATGTAAACAGCCCTCTGTTTTTTAAGCTTATTTATAGAAATATAATGGATAGAGAAGAGCAGCTAATTTTTTCTAACTTTCCTTTGAGAGTTTTGTGCTTTCCAGATTTTTCAGGTGTTTCAAGCCAGCATTCTTTACTATGCAATATGCATGTATGGTAGAATAGAGAAAGAGAGAGATGAATAGGAACAACTTTACTTTTTGAGAGGTTCTGTGATAACAGTATTCAGGTTTGATTGATGTGTGAAACTATTTTTCTCATGAAACACAGTTATGGGTTCTCTGGAGAACCCTACACATTGGAGATTTCTCAGCTACATTAACTTTGATTTAATAACTCGATTAGACTGTATGTTTACTTCTTCATAATTTTCCAACTATTCAATGCTCACGTTTCAGCTTCAGTGTCATTTGGTTTCATCCTCTGTCCAGACGGACAGAACAACAAGATGAAACCAATGTATACTGTTTTTCTCTCCCAGGATACATCTTACATCATATTTAAGAGTATCAGGGAGAGCAGAATTGAGGCACTAATATACTAATAGAAAGAAAGGAAAAAATAAGGAAAGGAGAGAATGAAGGAGGGAAGGAAGGAGGAAGTAATAAACACAATCACTGCACAATCTTCCTTTTAGGCATTTGTCCAAAACCCCATCTGAATAGGACAGGTCCTGATAAAACCACAGGCTTTTGACTGAGACCAGTGAACGGCTACCTTCTAGAAGAACAAGGCAACTTGGAAAGATGCTAGCTCCTGTAAAAACTGACACAGAGCTCCCAATAATCTTATTCTTAGTGTACGGTGAGCTACTCTTTATCAATCTTTGAGAGGAAAATAAAAATCCTCTGAAAAAGGATTTCAGAGAACTGATAATTATAAAAAAGAAATGTAGAAAATATATAAATATAAGTTTAATGCTAGAGAAGAAGGCAACAGATGGGATTAACAGATCATCGAATCACTGGACACATCAGAGGAGAGTATTAGTTGGCCATAATAAATGTTGATATAAAGTGAAGTGCATGGGAGAAAAAAAACAGAAAGTACTGAAAAGAGCTAAAGAGCATGATGAAAATATCTAATGCACATGAAATATGACTCCTAGATGAACAGAAATAAAACAAGAAAAGGCAATATTTGAAGAAATAATGAGACTATTTGTTTTCAGACTGACAACACAGTACCACAGATACAATAAACTCAAATCTTAAGAATATAAAAGTTCACACCAATAGAAAATTGTTAAACTGTGAGAAATGAAATATAAACAGAAAACATTAAATATATCTGAATAAAACTCATGTATTAAACTTCAAAAGCAGTAATAAAATTAACATCTGATTCTTCAACTGAAAGCATAACAGCAAGAAAACAATTAAATGGTTTAAAGTCCTAACAAAAATAACTTTCAATATATGTACTAAGCAACAAAATTAAATCCATATTAAACACAATGACATTCAAAACTAAAGATAAAATAAAAGCATTTTAAAACAAAAAATATAAGATAATTTGACTTTACCACATCTGTACACACACACACACACACAAAATACTAAAGGGAGTTCTTTAGCCAAAATCATAATAATTTAATAGGAAATAATTATAATATAGGAGGGGATAAGAAGCATTAGAATGACAAAATCTATATATAACTTTAAATAAATCATAATAACTTATAAATGTATTAAATATATGTGGATCTATAAGTAGCATCAATAGCACAGAAAAAGGAATGAGACAGTAAATGAAACTCAATTAGAGAAATAATCAGTCTAAACTTGAGAATTTGTAACACAGATTTTAATCACCAAAGTACCAATCAATATAATAAAAGTATCACAGTTAGCAAGCTAATAGAGAATAAAATCAATGATAATTGACTAATGATGATTAATTAAACCAAAGGGCAAGAATTTAAATTGATGGACACAAAAGAGACAGGTAAATAGGAAAACAATAATAAGATTGTGTATGTGTGCTAAGTCATGTTCAACTCTTCATGATCCCATGAACTGTAGTCTGCCAGGCTCCTCTTTTCATGGAACTCTCCAGGCAAGATACTGAAGTGGGTTGCCATCCTCTCCTCCAGGGGATCTTCCCAACCCAGGGGATTGAACCGGGCATTGCTCATGTCTCCTGCATTGACAGATGGGTTATTTTACCACTAGCACCACCTGGGAATCCCAATAAGATTGTATATTTAAATAACTATATAGTTAGTTGCATTAAAACTAAATTACATACTGCAAAAGAAAAAGTTCATCAAATCATCAAATAGGTGTGTATATACATATAAATCCACACAACTTAAAGTAACTGTTAAGAAGAAAAGATGAAGTTAAAAAAAAATCTGATTTAGCTAAATTAAAATTCAGAGAAAAGAAGACTCAAACCCAAGAAATACTATGAGGTGAATAGGTATCTTTTCTAATGAAAAAGTATCAAGTCAGTAAGATATGTGTTCTAAGCATGCATTTCATAACAAAGTATCAAAATATAAAAGCAAATGGAGCTCACTGACAGAAAAAATTGACAAATCCAACATAATTGTTAAATATTTTAATTTCAAATAAGAGAATTGATACATCACAATTAACAAAAGAAACAATAGCAATAACGATGTCATTGTCGCTTATTTGCTAAGTCCTGTCCTCTCCTGACCCCATTCACTGCAGCATGCCAGGCTTCCCTGTCTTCCATTATCTCCCTGAGTTTGCTCAAACTCATGTCCCTTGAGTTGGTGATGCCATTCAACCATCTCATCCTCTGTTGCTCCTTCTCTTTCTGCTCTCAATCTTTTCCAGCATCAGGATCTTTTCCAGTGAATTGGCTCTTCACATCAGGTGACCAAATAATTGGTATTTTCCCGATTCAGTGTTATCCTGAATTAAAAGCAGATTCTTTACAGTCTGAGCCACCAGAGAAGCCCCATAAGATGTTAACAATATGAATAACAAAATTTGATGAACTGAAATACATATAATAATCCAAGAAATACAGAAAACACTTTAAAACACAAGGAATTTTTGACAAAAGATACATATATACAGGGCCATAGTGTCTCAAATAATTTCCAAGGATGAATTAATCCAGTTATAAATAACAAAAGACACACACAATCACAAAAAATTGAATAATACATGTTGTATTATATAGCATGAAATAAAATATATTCATTACAAATGTAGATGTTGACTTTTGATAATTAAATATATACCTTACAACTGCAACCAAGATACATAAAATAAATATTATCTCAAAAATATTCCCTTGTAACTTTTTCAGTCATTCTTTTTCTACAATTACTCCCAGGAAATCACTGATCTCCTTTCTCTCACTATAGATTAGTTTTGTGTGTTCTGGGATTTTATACCAGTGGAATCATATGGTATAAACCCTTGTGTCCAGGTTCTTTCTCACACTGCACTTTCTGAGGTTGATCCACATTTTATGTTATTATTTGTATCAGCAGTAAACTGATAAGGTATATACCATATGATTCCACTGATATGAAATACTAGAACACACAAAACTAATATATAGTTATATATATATAACTATATAATTAATATATATATATATATAATTATATAACTAATATATACCTCACTATAGTGAGAGAAGGCAATGGCACCCCACTCCAGTACTCTTGGTTGGAAAATACCATGGACGGAGGAGCCTATTAGGCTGCAATCCATGGGGTCGCTAAGAGTCGGACACGACTGAGCAACTTCACTTTCACTTTTCACTTTCATGCATTGAAGAAGGAAATGGCAACCCACTCCAGTGTTCTTGCCTGGAGAATCCCAGGGATGGGGAAGCCTGGTGGGCTGCCGTCTATGGGGTCTCACAGAGTCGGACACGACTGAAGTGACTTAGCATAGCATAGTGAGAGAAAGATAAGTGATTTCCTGGGACCAACTGTAGAAGAATGACTGAAAAAGTTACAAGGGAATATTTTTGAGATAATATTTATTTCATGTATCTTGGTTGCAGTTATAAGGTATATATTTAATTATCAAAAGTCAATATCTTCTGTATTTGTAATTAATACATTTTATTTCATGTTATATAATGCAACATGTATTATTCAATTTTTAATCATTGTATTTGGGCATTTCAAGTTAAAGACAAGGTGTGCAGAGAATGCAATTAAGAAATGATTACAAATAATGAATGCTGTAGAGGGTATGGAGAAAAGGAAAGCGTCCTATACTACTGTGGCAATGTAAATTGGTACAACTACTATGGATAACAGTGTAGAGGTTCCTTAAAAAACTAAATATAGAACTATCATTGTTGTTCAGTCACTAAGTCACATCCGACTCTTTGCAACCCCATGGACTGAAGCACACCAGCCTCCACTATGTCCCAGAAAACTCTACACATTCATGTCCATTGGTTTGGTGATGCTATCTAACTATAGAACTATGATAGGATCCAGAAACCCCACTCCTGATGCGTATATCTAGAGAAAACCATAACTAGAAAACATACATGCACTCCAGTGTTCATTACAGCACTATTTACATAAGCCAAGGTATGAAAGCAATCTGAATGTTCATCAACAGAGGAATAGATAAAGAAGGTGGTAAATATATTTTTACTCAGCCATAAAATAGAACAAAATAATGCCAATTGTAGCAACATGGATGGACCTAGAGATTATCATACTAAGTGAAGTCATAGAAAGTTAAATATCATATGATGGAACTACACATGTAATTAATTTAAAAAATGAGACAGATGAATTTACAAAATAGAAACTGGCTCACAGATCTGAAAATCAAACTCATGGTTACCAAAGGGGAAACATGGGAGGAAGAGACAAGTTAGGAGACTGGGATTAACATATACACACTACTATACATAAATTAGATAACTAATAAGGACCTAATGTATAGTACAGGGAACTCTACTCTGTATTCTGTAATAATCTATGTGGGAAGAGAATCTGAAAAAAAAGGATATATATATATATAATTGATTCATTTTGCTATACACCAGAAACTGAAACAACATTGTAAGTCAACTACACTCCATTTTTTTAAGTGATTACAAAATGAACTTGTGTTTTTTTGCTTACTTGTGGAAAGTTATTATCAAGTTGTCTAACAATAACTGAATGGCTTTGCAATGATCTGTTTCAGTAAAGAACATTAAGATGAATTATACTGTAGAGATATGATACAATGACTAATTTGACAATATTTAAGGTGATAAAAGTTCTAAAGATACTTTAAATTCTTTCTGAAACTCTTTTCTATTATAAATGCTAGAAATCTTCAAAACAGAGGAAGTGGTCATGATTCAAAAATATGAATGAAATAACAACAATAAGGCACATCAATAAGTGTATATCTATTAACTTGGAAAAATAAATACCCATTAAATATGATGAAATAATCATCCATAAAACAAGTGATATTCATTATCTCATTTATTAATAACTATTAAGTAATTGACTAGGCAAGTCTCTAATTATAAGTACCATATGGAAAATTATGCTCTCGTGTATGTTTAAATCTTTAAAAATCTATAGGAATGTAAAGTCTATAAGTTTACAAAATTAGGTGTATGAGATTAGTTTCATAAAGATGGTGTAAAATCAATAACAACTTTTCACCTTTTCCACATTTCACAATCATGTTATGTAAACACAACCAATTTTTTGAAGAATTTGAGCCAGCAATAAATTTGATCATATGGTTTCTGTAGGATTTGTAACATATTCCGTCTAGTTATTTTATTAATTTTGTTAAAATTGATGATAGATTAAAGAATTTATTGGAAACAAAAACTCTGAATATGTTGTACATACTTGAAAGTTCTGTTTCAAACTGCATATAAATTTAAACTATTCAGTATCCCAAGTGTATTGGTACTCTTCTGATAACAAAATGTCTTTCTCTAGGAATTTTTTAAAGTTTACATTTAATTTTCCTAAAATTTTTTGGTTAGGTAGTATACTATGAGATTTTTTTTTTCATTTTTTCTTTGTGCTTTTATTTAATGTGCTTCTTTTATGTGACTTGTAAACATTTCTCCCCTAAATTCAATGTAAGATCATAATCTTGTAATTGAGTATTTACCTGGTTTAGATTCATATAAATACTGATAATATTTAAGTTGTTAGCTATAATTATAATTTTATTTACTTTGGTTGACATCTAGAGTGGAATAAGATTATGGAAAATCAACCAAGGATTAGAAAGAGTAAATGACAGGTCTTTAGTTAGTTAGTCTACTTCTCTTTTTTATTTTGAGTCTTTCCTGAAGCAAAGTCTGTGACAAATTTTTAACCAGTCTAAGGTCTTATAGCAGTCCAACCACTTTAAAAGAAGTATCCCATTCGTAGGTGCAGAAGGGTGTGGGAAACTAACACTTCTCAAATAGCTTTGTTACAGCTTGTCGTTAACTCCAGGGAACAGATGAACTGTCTTATCATTCAGAAACATCTGCTCATAGAAGTTTGTGGCCTCTTAGGTGTTTATGGTCCTATTATTTCTTTTTTTGTTTGTTTGTTTGTTTTCATGTAGTATCTGAAATTAGCAGTATAACTTCCTGACAACTGAGTACATATTCATGTCTAGACAGATCAGACTTCAGCTAGCATTTCTTGCTGAAATATTCAGCAGCAGCAGATGAAGCAAAGAGAAGTATGGCATGTCAATTTTTCCTCAGGTCCTTCTTACACAAAATCTGTCCCTCCAGTGCAGAAAACAGAAGTTTTGTAACTGGGTTTCAAAGGATCATCTCACACAGCTGCTGCTGCTGCTGCTAAGTCACTTCAGTCGTGTCTGACTCTGTGCGACCCCATAGACGGCCTCCTACCAGGCTCCTCTGTCCCTGGGATTCTCCAGGCAAGAACACTGGAGTGGGTTGCCATTTCCTTCTCCAATGCATGAAAGTGAAAAGTGAAAGTGAAGTTGCTGAGTCGTGTCCGACTCCCAGCGACCTCATGGACTGCAGCCTACCAGGCTCCTCCATCCATGGGATTTTCCAGGCAAGAGTCCTGGAGTGGGGTGCCATTGCCTTCTCTGTCTCACACAGCAGCAGCAGTTAAATTATCAAAGATGCTCATTTTATACTTCAGAGAATAGTTTAGCCCTGCAAGAGCACTCCAGAAATACATCTATTTCTGCTTTATTGACTATGCCAAAGCCTTTGACTGTGCGGATCACAATACACTATGGAAAATTTTGAAAGAGATGGGAATACCAGACCGCCTGACCTGCCTCCTGAGAAACCTGTATGCAGGTCAGCAAGCAACAGTTAGAACTGGACATGGAACAACAGACTGGTTCCAAATAGAAAAGGAGTACGTCAAGGCTGTATATTGTCAACTTGCTTATTTAACTCATATGCAGTGTGCATCATGAGAAATGCTGTGCTGGAAGAAGCATAAGCTGGAATCAAGATTGCTGGGAGAAATATCAATAACCTGAAATATGCAGATGACACCACCTTTATGGCAGAAAGTGAAGAGGAACTAAAAAACCTCTTGCTGAAAGTGAAAGAGGAGAGTAAAAAAGTTGGCTTAAAGCTCAACATTCAGAAAACGAAGATCATGGCATCCAGTCCCATCACTTCATGGGAAATAGATGGAGAAACAGTGGAAACAGTGTCAGATTTTATTTTGGGGGGCTCCAAAATCACTGCAGATGGTGATATCAGCCATGAAATTAAAAGACGCTTACTCCTTGGAAGGAAAGTTATGACCGACCTAGACAGCATATTCAAAAGCAGAGACATTCCTTTGTCAACAAAGGTTCGTCTAGTCAAGGCTATGGTTTTTCCAATAGTCATGTATGGATGTGAGATTTGGACTGTAAAGAAAGCTGAGTGCCGAAGAATTGATGCTTTTGAACTATAGTGTTAGAGAAGACTCTTGAGAGTCCCTTGGACTGCAAGGAGATCCAACCAGTTCATCGTAAAGGAGATCACTCCTGAGTATTCATTTGAAGGACTGATGTCGAAGCTGAAACTCCAATACTTTGGCCACCTGATGCGAAGAGCTGACTCATTTGAAAAGACCCTGATGCTGGGAAAGAGTGAGAGCAGGAGGAGAAGGAGACAACAGAGGATGAAGTGGTTGGATCGCATCTCTGACTCAATGGACATGAGTTTGGGTAAACCACAGGAGTTGGGGATGGACAGGGAGGCCTGGTGTGCTGCGGTTCATGGGGTGGCAAAAAGTCGGACAGGACTGAACTGATATTCTCCAGGGAACCATGACTTAGAGACTCTGAGTTGTATCAGATAATCCTTGGCCAGGGACATTATCTAGGGTATTTTAGAGATAAAGTATTAATATGTAACTCTTAATAAGTATCAGCAGTCTTTATTTTTAATCAGGTCATCATCTTTCTTTTCTGGTATATCCTACTGAAAAGAAGAATGAGTAGTCAGTTCTTTCAGGTCCAGCTCTTTTAACTCCCTTCATCCATTGCTTTTTCTTTCTGGCTATTGTTCTCTATCATTCTACCTAGCTTCTTCATGGGTCTAAATCTATTTTCTCAAAATTTCACTGGTGATATTTGTCCTTTATAATTTCCCTTCTTTTTTCTGGCTAAATGTATCATAAATAATGGTTTATTGGTCCAGAAGACAATATCATTCATCACACCAGTATGAGCTAACCTAACCAAATCACTGATTATAAATCAAACTCACAAAAATTAGAGATTTTACACAGTGTCAAGGCTTCCTAATAATTTCAAAGTTACAAGCGATCAAAAGGCATGGGTAAAGCTGGAAGAAGCCTGGGACATTTTACATGTTTCCTAGAATTCTGCTTGCAGTGTGTTCATGTTTGTGCACTTATGTATACAAGTCCATATGTACATGTCTATATAATATATATTTCATGTAATAATATGGTTGCACTCTATAAATACATATACAGAGATTTTAAAAAAGTGGTGTTTTGCAGTGGGCACTACTGGACACATGTGCTTAATAGGCCATATTAGAATTGTAAGTCTCTGTTAATTCAGTAATTATCTCACACAGTTGGGAACACTTAAGTTATGAACTATCTTTATTTTATTCGTCATAGTCATAGCTTATATAATTTTCCTGGTAGTCTTGCTCATATTCCATAGGTTGTAGATGTGTTTACCATAGGGAATTCTAAGCCAAGTGTCATGAACTACTTTTATGGTGGTGGTGGTTTAGTTGGTAAGTCATGTCCAACTCTTACAACCCCATGGAGCGTACCAGGCTCCTCTGTCCATGGATTTCTACAGGCAAGAATACTAGAGTGGGTCACCATTTCCTTCTCCAGAGAATCTTCCAGACCCAGGAATCAAGCCCTGGTCTCCTGCATTGCAGGCAGATTTTTTACCAACTGCGTTATGAGGAAACTGGAACTACATGTGTGTATACTCCCAAAACTCATGTTTTGAGACCCTTTGCTTAAGGGAATGTTGTCAGGAGGTAGGGTATATGGGAGATAACTGGATTTAGATGAGGTCAGAAGGTAGGGCTTCCAATATGGGATTAATATCCTTAAAAGAGAAAGGGAATAGGGCTTGCTGTCTTTTCTGCTGTGTGAGGATACAGCAAGAAGCTGGCTGTCTATCAACCAGAAATAAGGCCCCCGCCAAGAACCTGACTGTGCTGTCACTCTGATCTTTAACTTACAGCCTCCAAAACTGTGAGATAAACATTTTAAAAGCATTTATTCTATGATAACCTGTAATAGCAGCTCAAACTAAGACACTAGTGAGGTAAAATTGCTAGGCAGTCAGTGTAGGATTCTGAGACCTCAGTCTTGTTTTCAATAAATATCTCACTCCATTAGCCTAAAGCTATATTCTTTGTCCTAAATTCCTGGAATGTCCTTAGTTCCTTGATCTGATAAATTATCAGCACTCAGATGCAGGGAAGGGCAGTAATTAACTTCTGTTACATATGCCTGAGGGAAAACTGATGATCATTAATCTTAAACCCATACATCTAGTCCACTGTAAAATGGTCAGGGGGCATGAAAAAGATTGGGATTTAATCCAAGGATCAAAAGAAGCCATAAAGATGTCCAGCTAAACATTTTGACCTTTAAATTGATGGGATAGAAATTAAATAATGTATTTTTTGGCTTTAGTTCAGTTGGTAAAGAATCTGCCTGCAATGCAGGAGACCCAGGGTTGATTCCTGGGTTGGAAAGACCCCATGGAGGTGGAAATGGCAACCCACTCCAGAATTCTTGCCTGGAGAATCCCCTGGACAGAGCAGTCTGGTAAGCTACAATCCACGGGGTTGCAAGAGCTGGACATGACTTAGCAACTAAACCACCACCACCAATGTATTTTAAGGACAGGAGCCAACCAAAAATGTACAGATTAAGGATATAAAAACTGCTGTACTCTTTAACTGCCCTCAGTGTCTATGACAAAATTTTTGTACTTTCCTCCTCTCTAATAAATCCTATTCGCTTGCTACCATGAGTGTTTGTGTGCGTGGATTCCATTCTTCCACTCCAAGAACAAGAACTCAGATTCCTGTTTCACTAGGAATAGTCAGCTTAAGGCATTTCATTGATAAGGACTCTTCTCTTATTTAATAACCTTATTCTATAAGTCTAGATTTTAATTATCAAATTTTTAACAAAGTTAATGTGCCTAACAAAACATGTGCCTCTTTATCCCAAGAATTTTCTTCAGTAAGTAGCTTATCATTAAAAGATCAATTACATTCCTTTTACATTTAAATTGTCAATTGCTAAGTCACTTCAGTTGTGTCCAACTCTATGCAACCCCATAGACAGCAGCCCACCAGGCTCCCCCGTCCCTGGGATTCTCCAGGCAAGAACACTGGAGTGGGTTGCCATATCCTTCTCCAATGCATGAAAGTGAAAGTGAAGTCATTCAGTCATATCCGACTCTTAGCAACCCCATGGACTGCAGCCTACCAAGCTCCTCCATCCATGGGATTTTCCAGGCAAGAGTACTGGAGTAGGGTGCTATTGCCTTCTCCTAAATTGTCAATAGGTATTATTATACTAAGTTTTATGTACCTTTTAACATCCCTCTGCTGCCTACTCACTGTTTTCTTATGAGATATAACAGAGTTACTATGCATTACATAATTATGTTACCTTTCTGCATGTATATCTACATCAGATCAGATCAGTCGCTCAGCCGTGTCCGACTCTTTGGGACCCCATGAATCGCAGCACGCCAGGCCACCCTGTGCATCCATCACCAACTCCCGGAGTTCACTCAGACTCACGTCCATCGAGTCAGTGATGCCATCCAGCCATCTCATCCTCTGTCGTCCCCTTCTTCTCCTGCCCCCAATCCCTCACAGCATCAGAGTCTTTTCCAATGAGTCAACTCTTCGCATGAGGTGGCCAAAGTACTGGAGTTTCAGCTTTAGCATCATTCCTTCCAAAGAAATCCCAGGGCTGATCTCCTTCAGAATGGACTGGTTGGATCTCCTTGCAGTCCAAGGGACTCTCAAAAGTCTTCTCCAACACCACAGTTCAAAAGCATCAATTCTTTGGTGCTCAGCCTTCTTCACAGTCCAACTCTCACATCCATACATGACCACAGGAAAAACCATAGCCTTGACTAGACGAATCTTTGTTGGCAAAGTAATGTCTCTGCTTTTGAATATGCTATCTAGGTTGGTCATAACTTTCCTTCCAAGGAGTAAGCGTCTTTTAATTTCATGGCTGCAGTCACCATCTGTAGTGATTTTGGAGCCCAGAAAAATAAATTCTGACACTGTTTTCACTGTTTCCCCATCTAATTCCCATGAAGTGATGGGACTGGATGCCATGATCTTCGTTTTCTGAATGTTGAGCTTTAAGCCAACTTTTTCACTCTCCACTTTCACTTTCATCAAGAGGCTTTTGAGTTCCTCTTCATTTTCTGCCATAAGGGTGGTGTCATCTGCATATCTGAGGTTATTGATATTTCTCCCAGCAATCTTGATTCCAGCTTGTGTTTCTTCTAGTCCAGCGTTTCTCATGATGTACCCTGCATAGAAGTTAAATAAACAGGGTGACAACATACAGCCTTGACGAACTCCTTTTCCTATTTGGAACCAGTCTGTTGTTCCATGTCCAGTTCTAACTGTTGTTTAATCCTAAAATTTTATGTCTAAATCCCAAATAAATGCTCCAGGTAATTTTGCAGTCATTCACAATCATAGTGACAGAAACTTTTAATTGCTCGCTTTCTATATTCCCAACTGATGCTGAATGAGGTCACATTCTGTTTTCTTGTTTCAGTTCTCATACTGTAAACAAGATTTATTTAGTGCAACTGGCTTTGCATTTTTATCCATTTTGCTACTTAAAATGCCACCAAGCATATCGTTGATATGATGTCTAGTGCTGGTAACCATAAGACTGTGATGGGCCTTTTGGAAAATATATGTGACCAAGAGAAGTTTTATGCAGATGTGAATTATAGTGCTGTTGGCTGTAAATTTACTGTTAGTGGATCAACAATATGGTACATCCAGGAAAAGGAAGGAGAATTTACCCAATTTGTTATGAGGCCATTCTGGAAAGTACTAAAGTAACATCCATAGTTTGTGATAAAGCTATGGAAAAGATGGAAAAGTGTCTAAATTTGTGGATTCATGAGATGGCAATTAGTTTTTGTTTTTGTTTTTGTTTTTAAAAAGCACAGCAGTGATGTTGAGAGCCAAACAATTTTATAGTGTCAGATGTTTGGATTTAATAGAACTGAGATGGTAATAAAAATCTTTATATTTAGCTAGCAGAATGAGTAATTCAAATGCAGACAGTTCACTCTTTGAAAAGCAGTAAAAAAAAAAAAAAAAAAAAACCAGAAATGCAGCTATTTTCAATTTAGGATTTTTTGCTTGTTATTGATCAAACTTGTTAAAATTATTAGAGCAACATCATGAAGCACTAATATTTCAAAAATATCAGTGGGGATTCCAATCTAGTTGGTCACAGGAAGATATTGATTTCCTCTCCCCAAATCCCACAGCTTTTTATATATAAAAAAAAGTGTGGTTGGAAATGCATTGATTACTCCTATAATGTTTGAAATATGTGGAGAAAGCCTGATAATTATTCAGCCACATCTTCCTCTAAATCAGCATTTTTTTACGTTGTTAGCAACTTAACCAAGGGTTGGTTTGAAAGACATGCATAAATTTCTGTGGAAAAAAAATGTGGATAAAGTGACATATTTTATATATTTTTTAAGATTATTAATACTTTAAAATTTTTATAAATACTTTGAAAATACTTTAAAATTAAAAATCTATTTCAAAACTTACTGGTGTTCTTATTTGGGCAGAATTTATATATAACTGAAGTTCTGACTATGGTTATAACAATATAAATTTTATGGAGTTTTAATGGTTTTATAAATTAAAGAATGTTAATGTCAAGATAATGTTTAAAGTGCTGCAGTTTTATAAACAATTTTACAAATGTTTTTATCATTATTTATATTTTTATGAATAATATAAGGTTCAGTTAGTTCAGGTCAGTTCAGTTGCTCAGTCGTGTCTGACTCTTTGTAACCCCATGAATCCCAGCATGCCAGGCTGCCCTGTGCATCCATCACCAACTCCCGGAGTTCACTCAGACTCACGTCCATCGAGTCAGTGATGCCTTCCAGCCATCTCATCCTCTGTCGTCCCCTTCTCCTCCTGTCCCCAATCCCTCCCAGCATGAGGGTCTTTTCCAATGAGTCAGCTCTTCACATGAGGTGGCCAAAGTACTGGAGTTTCAGCTTTAGCATCATTCCTTCCAAAGAAATCCCAGGGCTGATCTCCTTCAAAATACACTGGTTAGATCTCCTTGCGTTCCAAGGGACTCTCAAGAGTCTTCTCCAACACCACAGTTCAAAAGCATCAATTCTTCGGCACTCAGCTTTCTTCACAGTCCAACTCTCACATCCATACATGACCACTGGAAAAACCATAGCCTTGACTAGATGGTACTTTGTTGGCAAAGTAATGTCTCTGCTTTTGAATATGCTATCTAGGTTGGTCATAACTTTGCTTCCAAGGAGTAAGCATCTTTTAATTTCATGGCTGCAGTCACCATCTGCAGTGATTTTGGAGCCCCCAAAAATAAAGCCTGACACTGTTTCCACTGTTTCCCCATCTATTTCCCATGAAGTGATGGGACCAGATGCCATGATGTTCGTTTTCTGAATGTTGAGCTTTAAGCCAACTTTTTCACTCTCCACTTTCACCTTCATCAAGAGGCTTTTGAGTTCCTCTTCACTTTCTGCCATAAGAGTGGTGTCATCTGCATATCTGAAGTTATTGATATTTCTCCCAGCAATCTTGATTCCAGCTTGTGCTTCTTCCAGCCCACCATTTCTCATGATGTACTCTGCATATATGTTAAATAAGCAGGGTGACAATATACAGCCTTGATGTACTCCTTTTCCTATTTGGAACAAGTCTGTTCCAGTGAAAATTCAGAGTTGATTTCCTTTAGGATTGATTGGTTTGATCTCCTTATCAAAATACATTAGAGTTTATAAAACAAACAAACAAAACCTCAGGAATTCAATTAAAGTTTGTAAAAAGGCTCAAGAATTGCTCAGAAATACATTTTTATTTGTCTCTACTGTATTTATTAATCTAAGAATTAAGGTGTCATAGTTTTACTGGATGAAACAATGCTAATTTGGGGCACTAGAAGATAAATATACTCAAATTTCTCAAAATTTGCTTAGTTCAAAAGTTATTATTGCTGATTCTGTTTGCTAGGTACTATCCAAAGATCAATGCAAGTGGGAAAGCAAACTTATACTGAGATTTGAGAGATTCTGATACTGCTTTTCTTAAGCTGTAGCCCTATAGGGCATCACATAATATGAAACACATAATCAGCTTTCAGTATATATTTACCTTCATTAATCATAAACTGTAGGCAAATCCTGAGCTTGAAAATTTAGACACTTTATTGTTGTTTTGTGTTAATGATTATTGCTCTTTATTCCCCTTTGGGTTAACATTTTTGAAAACTACAGAGTACAGATGGTAGCAAGTCCTTGCAGAAATGTAATCAGCATATGTGAACATGATGTATTCAAACAGATGATAAAGGAAAATACTGAGTTACTCTCTGTCCTAGATAATAAATTAAAATGCTATAATATAAATGCATATAGCAAAACAGTCACAATTTTGTTTTATTACTGGAATTTCAGTTATGTGTATGAAAAATTAAACATTAATTCCCATTAAGTGATTATGTTAGATAAAAAGATATATACTAATCTCCATATTAGTATATATCTTTTTATCTAACATAATCACTTAATGGGATTGTATAGCATTGTTTCATCCAGTAAAACTATGACACCTTAATTCTTGGATTAATAAATAAGGTAGAGGACAAATAAAAATGTATTTCCAAGCAATTCTTGAGCCTTTTTACAAGCTTTAATTGAATTCCTAAGGTTTTGTTTGTTTGTTTTATAAATTCTAATGCATTTTGATAAGGATATCAAACCAATCAATCCTAATGGAAATCAACCCTGAATTTTCACTGGAAGGACTGATGCAGAAGCTGAAGCTCCAATACTTTGGCCACCTGATGCAAAGATCTGACTCACTGGAAAAGACCCTGGTGCTGGGTAAGACAGAAGGCAGAAGGAGAAGGGGACAACTGAGGATGAGATGGTTGTATGGCATCACTGACTCAATGTGCATGAGTTCAAACAAGCTCTGGGAGACAGTGAAAGACAGGGAAGTGAGGTGTGCTACAGCCCATGTGGTCACAAAGAATTGGACATGACTGAGCAACTGAGCAACAACAATGTCTTTTGAATATTCACTCTTGTTTTATTTACATAAGAAATTACAAAATTTGTATTCTATAAACACCTCAAGATTTCCTTCACAGTGGTTCTGTGTTCCCTACTGCTGATACATTTTATTTCCTCATCAAAATAACAACAACAAAAGATTAGTTTTATTTTTAAAATTGTATAAATCTAACAATGGACTCATGACTGGTTTGAGACTTTAACTTGTTCTTTTTATCTTATCCTATCTAAAAGAAGCAAATTTTGGTTATGTTTGATATTATATGTTAATTTGTTATTGATTTGTATTATTACTGTATAGATAAGACACTAGAAAATTTGTATTTACCTTTAATCTTATTTTTTCATTCCTGAAATTCCTAAAAGCCCATGTTCTAAACTACTGATAAGTATTTTTTAATAGTTTAATAGTTTAGAAAACAACATTTAAAATTTATATTTAACTTGGTAAAATATTAAAAATCAGGGATGTATACCTGATTAATGTTGATATATGGCAGAAATCAATATGATATTGCACAGTAATTATCTTCCAATTAAAAATAAACCAACATGAAACAGTCATAGGTATACATATATCCCCTCTCTCATTAACCTCCTTCCCATCTCCCTGCCCATCCCACCCCTCTAGGTTTTTAAAGAGCCCTGGTTTGATTTCCCTGAGTCATACATAAATTCTCATTGGCAATCTATTTTACATATGGTAATGTAAGTTTCCATGTTATGATGTTTGGCAGAGACCAATACAATTCTGTAAAACAATTATCCTTCCAAAAAAATAAATAAATTTAAAATTAAAAATAAAATAAACCAAAAAGTAAAATAAGGAAATTAACATGGATAATTACTTCTGACTAATCTCACATGCTAGTAAAATAATTCTCAAAATTCTCCAAGCCAGGCTTCAGCAATACATGACCGTGAACTTCCAGATGTTCAAGCTGGTTTTAGAAAAGGCAGAGGAACCAGAGATCAAATTGCCAACATCCACTGGATCATCAAAAAAGCAAGAGAGTTCCAAAAAACATCTATTTCTGCTTTATTGACTATGCCAAAGCCTTTGACTGTGTGGATCACAGTAAACTGTGGAAAATTCTGAAAGAGATGGGAATACCAGATCACCTGACCTGCCTCTTGAGAAATCTGTATGCAGGTCAGGAAGCAACAGTTAGAACTGGACATGGAACAACAGACTGGTTCCAAATAGGAAAAGGAGTACGTCAAGGCTGTATATAAGTCATCCTGCTTATTTAACTTATATGCAAAGTACATCATGTGAAACGCTGGACTGGAAGAAACACAAACTAGAATCAAGATTGCTGCCTATAAATAACCTCAGATATGCAGATGACACCACCCTTATGGCAGAAAGTGAAGAGGAACTAAAAAGCCTCTTGATGAAAGTGAAAGTGGAGAGTGAAAAAGTTGGCTTAAAGCTCAACATTCAGAAAACGGAGATCATGGCATCTGGCCCCATTACTTCATGGGAAATAGATGGGGAAACAGTGGAAACAGTGTCAGACTTTATTTTTCTGGGCTCCAAAATCACTGCAGATGGTGACTGCAGCCATGAAATTAAAAGACGCTTACTCCTTGGAAGGAAAGTTATGACCAACCTAGATAGCATATTCAAAAGCAGAGACATTACTTTGCCAACAAAGGTCCATCTAGTCAAGGCTATGGTTTTTCCAGTGGTCATGTATGGATATGAGAGTTGGACTGTGAAGAAAGCTGAGTGCCAAAGAATTGATGCTTTTGAACTGTGGTGCTGGAGAAGACTCTTGAGAGTCCCTTGGACTGCAAGGAGATTCAACCAATCCATTCTAAAGGAGATCAGTCCTGGGTGTTCTTGGAAGGACAAAGCTGAAACTCCAGTACTTTGGCCACCTCACGTGAAGAGTTGACCCATTGGAAAAGACTGATGCTGGGAGGGATCGAGGGCAGGAGGAGAAGGGGACGACAGATAATGAGACAGCTAGATGGCATCACTGACTCGATGGACATGAGTTTGACTGAATTCCAGGAGTTGGTGATGGACAGGGAGGCCTGGCGTGCTGCGATTCATGGGGTTGCAAAGAGCCAGACACGACTGAGCGACTGAACTGAACTGAATCTACACAACTCATTCAAGTTTTGCCAATTATCCTAATAATATTCTTTAATTGGTTATTGTTGGTCAGTTTCTCAGTCTTATCTGACTCTTTGTGACCCCATGGACTGCAGCAGGTCAGGCTTCCCTATCCTTCACTGTCTCCTGGAGCTTGCTCAAACTCATGTCCATTGAGTCGGTGATGCCATTCAATCATCTCGTCCTCTGTTGTTCCCTCTCCTCCTGCATGCAATCTTTCCCAGCATCAGGTTCTTTTCCAATGACTATCTACATTTCACCCATAAGTCATGGCATATATTAGTGGGTTTTGACTAAATAATTATTGATAGTGTTTGTAAAGTGATGATCTAATATTATTTCTTCAGTATTTATCAGTTGTTAGTGAAAAAGTTGGCTTAAAAGTCAACATTCAGAAAATGAATATCATGGCATCTGGTCCCATCACTTCATGGGAAATAGATGGGGAAACAGTGGAAACAGTGTCAGACTTTATTTTTCTGGGCTCCAAAATCACGACAGATGGTGACTGCAGCCATAAAATTAAAAGATGCTTACTCCTTGGAAGGAAAATTATGACCAACCTAGATAGCATATTCAAAAGCAGAGACATTACTTTGCCAACAAAGGTCCATCTAGTCAAGGCTATGGTTTTTCCAGTAGTCATGTATGGATGTGAGAGTTGGACTGTGAAGAAGGCTGAGCGCTGAAGAATTGATGCTTTTGAATTGTGGTGTTGGAGAAGATTCTTGAGAGTCCCTTGGACTGCAAGGAGATCCAACCAGTGCATTCTGAAGGAGATCAGCCCTGGGATTTCTTTGGAAGGAATGATGCTAAAGCTGAAACTCCAGTACTTTGGCCACCTCATGCGAAGGGTTGACTCATTGGAAAAGACTCTGATGCTGGGAGGGATTGGGGGCAGGAGGAGAAGGGGACGACAGAGGATGAGATGGCTGGATGGCATCACTGACTCGATGGACGTGAGTCTGAGTGAATTCCAGGAGTTGGTGATGGATGCACAGGGCGGCCTGGCATGCTGCGATTCATGGGGTCGCAAAGAGTCGGACACGACTGAGTGACTGAACTGATCTGATCTGATCCCATTGTAAATAAAAAATAATAAAAAATATCTCTCCTCAAGTAAAATAAAATTTGGGAAATTTGATGAATGATCCCTGGAGATTCTTTGTACTATTCTTTTAAAAGACATAATTATTGGAGTATAGTTGATTTACAATATTGTATTAGTTTCAGGTGTACAAAGCAAATCAGTTTTACATACACATATATCCACTCTTTTTTATATTAGTTTCCCATATAGGCTATTACAGAATATTAAGTAGAGCTTCCTGTGCTATACAGTAGGTTCTTATTAGTTATCAGTTTTATATACAGCAGTGCATAGGTGTCAATCCCAATATCCCAATTTACACTTCCACCCTCTTACTCCCTGGTAACTATAAGTTTGATTTCTACATCTGTAACTCCGTTTTTGTATTGTCTATAAGCTAATTTGTACCCTTTTCTTTGATTCCACATATAAATGTTACCATGATATTTGTCTTTCTCTGTCTGACTTACTTCACTTAGTATGATAATCTCTAGGTCCATCTAAGGTGTTGCAAATGGCATGATTTCATTGTTTTTATGGCTGAGTAATACTCCACTGTATATGTGTACCACACCTTCTTTATCCATTCCTCTGCTGATACACATTTACATTGCTTCCATGTCCTGGTTTCTGTAAATAGTGCTGCATTGAACACTAGAGTGCATGTATCTTTTTTAATTACAGTTTTCTCCTGTTATACACCCAAGAATGGGATTTTTGGATCATACGGTAACTCTATTTTTAGTTTTTTAAGGAACCTCCAATTATGGTTTTCCATAGTGTCTGTACTGTATTATTCTTGATGTTTCTTCTTCTTTTTTTTTTTTTTAAGTTTGATGTTACTTCAAAATATGTAAGTGAAGGAAAAAGTAAGTGTTGGGAGCTGAGCATTTCAAGCAATTAAAATGGAGGAAATGTCATTGTTATTTATGTCACAGAATTATGAAACAAAGTGTTGAATACATTGACCACATGGACTCTGAAAATATGCGAGATGGTGAAATACATTTAATGGGAATGAGAAAGAGTCAGGTCAAATGTCCTTAATGAATGTGGAAAGATTAGTGGGAGTAGATAAAATAGAAAGTGTTTAAGATTATTAAAATGAGTTACACATTGCTAAAAAATGAATATTTATGATTTGGAAGACACAAAATATATATCCATTTCTTTCCAACTGAGAGTCAATTTTTAATTAAGGTAAGGAATAAAATATTCAGTAAAAAATAATTAATTAGAAGTTTTTTCAAACTCCTAAGAAATATCTTTCTATTAATAATTGCTTTTTATACAACTCACAACAAGATCATCACAT